>NC_069787.1:63848189-73848189 GCF_027406575.1 Nycticebus coucang | reverse complement strand
AAACAAGAATTATATTTCATACTTACCAGCAAGTTCCAATACTGCCACTCAAGCTAGAGTCATTTAGAACGAAATATGTACTGGAAAGAATGGACTCAGTGCACCGTCTTGATCCCCTAATTCTGGTATTCTGAAATAAGCTCTTCTCAAGTCCAAACATAAACCAGATGAATTTATCGGAAAGCCTTGCTTAAACCTTGACAAGAGAGGCTACTATTGCATCTGAGGCTTAGAGGTCCCATATCTAAAGAAAATATACAGGGCCAGATGCCAAAGAGAGAACTACAGAATGTATTTTCCAATCTCTTAGCTTTTTCTCAGTCCATGCCATGTGCCCATCATGAGTTTGGAAACACTTTTACTTAGGCATCATATTAAAAAAAAAAAAAAATTTCTAAACATGTGGTTCTATGCTTTTTGTATTTGGTAACATACAGATTATGCCTTGCAAATGCTGTTACAGAAAATGCAAATGAATTGTTTAACATGCTATTCTTCTGGAAATAGTTTTGCTTTCTTAAGAGTTATTTCTCTGCCAAGGTTCACATAGCATTATGTATACTAGTGCCCTTTTTATACTTAACCCTGAGAGCCCAGTAGTCCTAAGCCACAGGTAATTTTGTCCCCCAGCAGATATTTGACAATACCTAGGGACACTTTTGTTTTTTGTAGAGATAGAATCTCACTATTTTGCCCACGGTGCTCTCAATCTCCGGGACTTGACCTCCCAAAGTGCTAGGAATATAGGCATGAGTCATATACCCATCTGGCAGACATTTCTAGTTGTCACAATTGCAGGAGGTGGGAGAGCTCCTGGCATCCAGTGGGTAAAAGTCTGAGATACTGCTAGTCATGCTACAATACATTAAATAATTCTCATGACAAAAATTATCCAGGCCTATGATGTCAATAATGTTGAGACTGAGGAACCTTACCTTAAGTACATGAGCCAGTTACTTTGGCAAAAGTTTCTTTCACACAAAAGAAACACCAAATGCCAAGGTGGCTGAGAGGAGGTAACTTACTACATTGTATAGAATTCTAAGCTGGCCTTTGAAAAACATTAAGGAACACAAGGAATTACTTGGTTCTCTGGCATTAGAGGCACGTGCCCTCCAGAAGTGCAGCAAATGCAAGGTTAGGTCCCTAATAGGACATTATTTTGCCTGCAGAAAAGTCATCTTCAGGGGATTTGGCAGTCAGTAGAAATGTGGTGAAAACTTATTTCACTGACAATAAAAATAACATGAATATATCAATAACCCTAGGGTAGAATGCTTTTTACTGCAGGAAAAACATGTAAAATCCTATTTGCACACTGAAATAAACAGCACTGGCTCGTGTTTCATGTCCACAGGCAATATTGTTAGAGTTGGGGGACCACGAATACGACCCTCAGGGTAATACAATAGTACAAGATTAATAAGTTATTGCTTATTTTTATTGTAATACCAACATATCCTTCATATCCAATACCTTTCCTACTATAAAAAGATAAGGCTTCTGTATCACTTAATATCAAATGCCCATATAAAAAAGCAGGCAAACCAATGCTATAGGAAACATTCTTTTTCACATCTCTCTCAAGAACACATTTTATTTAAATAAAACTATCCAAGAGGCTCTTACACAGCAGCTGTCAGTGAAAAAGGGCATAGGAAAGATGAGAGTTTGAAGATGAGAGGAATTATTTCCCACCTCCATCCTCATATTTGAAAGCAATGGAATTTCATACTGGACTGCTAAAAAGGCAGTAGGTCATTACTAAAAGCAAATTACAGAGTTTTGCTGAATAGCTTCAGAAGAAGGATGGACATTTTGATTTCCCATATGTTACACAACAATAAAACATATGAGGGTCTTTACTATTCAGTTGTAACATAAACACTTTTTACTCAATCTTCAAAGCCTTAGACAGAAGTGATATTGAGCGAATTTTTTAAGGTGATGATTTGAATAGATTCGTACAAATGACAGAACTGAGTTTCTCCTGCCTCAGTGCAAACAGCCCAGACCCACCATGGTCTAGTTAAAAAAATATTTGTTCTTCATTAGCTAACAATCAAGCTAAATTTCAGAGTCTCCATTTCAGTTTCATGTTTCTGTATCAATGTGGAGTTTATGCACTTCATTGAGCTACTAGCTACAATGCACATACATGTTTGCTAGGACATCCTATGGCTTAGTTATAGGATATTATAGGATCATAAAATATGTCCTTCAGCTGGGCTGTTGGTATCTTTCCAAGAGGAAAAGTTTATGTCAGTGCATTATCAAGAAGTCTTCCAAATTCCTCATTAGAACACTACGGCCTTTCCTCTGTGGTCCTAAGGAATTAATTTTCTTTATTTTTCTTTTTGAAGCACGTATAAAAAAGGGTAAACAGTAAAAAATTAGTTTCCCTCTTATACCTATTTTTCAGTAGTCCATTCGCCCTCTCCAGAGATCCACTATCACTTTTTTCGTGTACTCTTTCAGAAATATTTTATGCATACAAAAGGGAATATATTACATAAATCTTGTAGTACCGTGTGCTTCTATGGCAGTAATATTTGCTTTCTATTTCATATTAGGATTATATACCTGCCCATTATCCTTCATTGGATATAAAAATTTATTTTTTCAAATTTTATCACCGAAATGATTTTAAACAGTATGATAGATAACTAAAAAAGTTTGCTGAATTCAACTGCCTCAGTATTTAACAAAATTAACTGTATTGAAATACATTCTAACTATATCTTTAGATGCCATTTTTTCTATGTAAAATGGTTCCAGCCTCTTCTCTATAACAATAAATGTCTCTCTGTTAGGTTACTTATGTCTGACTTAGGCTTGACTGCTAGATGGAATATACCAATGTAAATAAGGAATAATACACTCTCTTCTAGACAATCATGTTACATTCCTTGGTATCCTGAGTAATTTATCTCAATCAGCTTCCACACCTGTAAAAGGATTATGCCAATGATGACTAATGATGCTCAGAAACTATTTGTGGTTGACATTTTATTTGCATATAAATTGTTGTTCTACTAGTGTTCTATTATTAAGGATGCTACCACGTAAAGTAACAAAAACAAAGATGAACAAAACATTTTTAGAATAATCTCTGTGAAGAAATATTGAATGAGAAAAAGCTACAGACTTTGATTTCTTTGAATTTCACTATGTAAAATTTCTATTTTCTTGCTACCAATAATACAATAGTTTAAGACTTCCAAAATTCCAATTTTAACCCAGGCCCTGAGAAACTTGTGGGAAGTTTGGCTGCTTCGGGTGAAACTAGAGGTTACATTTAAGGAGAATCAGGTTAAGGTGATCCATGAGGACAGATTGGGTTGACAGGTGGGAAAGTAAATTGTTTCCCTGGTGTCAACTTGCTAAAGCCAGACTGATGTCATCAGTCACTTTTCCTAATTCTGATTTGGCCTTTACGATATGGGTTAAATAGTCTCTAAAAATGAATATGACATGTTGCCTACTTTCATTGAATTAATTGCCCATCTAGGAAATACATATGGTTGTCAATAACTACATGATAAAAAGACTAATTGTCAAATGTGTCGTGAGAGTCCTGGTTATACAACAATAACAATATTTACATTGATGATGACACTGTACCACATCAAGGTCTTTACTATTTACAAAGTCTTATGAAAAGATACTAATATTATCATTACCATTTCACAGAGGAAGGAACTAAAGTGTGGACAATTTGTCCACGGTCACACATCTAGTAAAGGACAGAGTGTGGATGTACATCTGGATATGCTTGTTCTGAAGTTTGTATTCTCTTTTTTTAATTAATTGTTTTTTAAAAAAAATTAGAATATTAGTAGGTATGTACACATTTTGTTTACATGCTTTGTTTTTGCACAGATCGACTCAAAGGTATTAGCCTGCTCTTCATCTAGAGTGTGTGCACTGCACTTAAAACATGTAAACTTCCCATCCCCCCTTTTCACTCCCTGCCGCTTGACGTTCACAGAGATTTACTTCCCCATGTACATTTAAGGGTTGATCACTTAGTTCCAATTTGGTATTGAGTACATGTGTTTGTTTCTTCATGCTTGTGATTTTTTCACTTTGAAGAATGATTACCAGTTCCATCCAGGTGGCCACAAAGATAGTAGGTCACCATTTATTTTCACGTGTGTATTATGTATGTACCACATTTTATTAATCCATTCATGTGCTGATGGGCTGTTTCTATGTCTTTTCAATTGTGAGTTATGGTGCTATTAACATTCAAATGCAGGAATCCTTTTTATAAAATGACCTTTTCCCCTTTGTGAATATATGCAGAAGTAGGATTGCTGGATCAAATGGTAGGTCTACTTTAAGTTCCTTGAAGTATCTCCATACTACTTTCCATAGAGGTTGCACTAGTTTGCAGTCCTACCAACAGTGTCTAAGAGTTTCTGTCTCTCAGTACTTATGCCAGCATTTGTTGTTTTTGAACAGGGGTCCTCAAACTCCACATGAGGTGGTTGATTGTATTTGTTCCCGTTTTGTTTTTTTACTTCAAAATAAGATATGTGCAGTGTGCATAGGAATTTGTTCATATTTTTTTTTTAAACTATAGTTTGGCCCTCCAACGGTCTGAGGGACAGTGAACTGGTCCCCTGTTTAAAAAGTTTGAGGACCTCTGTTTTTGAACTTCTTAATATGAGCCATTCTCACTGGGTTTAGGTGATATCTAATTGTGATTTTATTTCCCTTTCCCTAATGATTAGAGACATTGAGCAACTTTTTATGGTTTTTTTTTTTTTTTTGTTGGCCATTAGTCCATCTTCACTTGAACAGTTTCTGTTCATGTCTTTTTCCCACTTTTTAATGGGGTTTTCATGGGGTCATTTTTGTTGTTTCATGCTGACTTGCTTGAGTTCTTTGCAGATTCTGGTTATCAGTCCTTCATAAGATGTATAGAACACAAAAGCAGTTTGCATTCCTAATCTTTGCTTATGTTGATTCTTTATGACTAATTGTATAACTAGATTTGCCTGGTGATATGATATCCTTGAAATTAGAACAATCTTGTAAAAAGTGTATGGGGCAGAGGATTGGGTATCACCATGTCTGAACCCAGAAGGCAGAATCCCATGGGTAACAAGACACAGGTGCAAAGTAGCATGGAATGTTCTGAGAACCACAGACAGTCCAGTTCAGCTGCAGGAACAAAATAATAGAGTCTTTTTTTTTCTTATGTGCCATTTGGGGAACTTTGAGTTTCCCTTTGCACCCAGTAAAATCCACTTAATACTTTAAACCATGTAGGTAGGTGATTTCCGTTATTACATTTGGTCAAAAAATTTAAAAAGCAATGTGAAATGGTTTGTAGGGAGGTTACATTAAAGGCAGGTACAAAACAGCTAAGTAAAGATCGGGAATGGCAACTGAATAAAATCAACCAGTGGCAGGGAGGAAGGACTGGGTTGAAGATATATTCCAGATATAGATTGAACAAATCTTAATGACCAATTTGATTCTGAAGAATGTAGGATAAGAAAAAGCCTAGAAAAATGAAGTTTATAGCCTATATTACTTTAGAGTGTCTTTTAAACAAAATGGAAATAATTTGATATGTGACTTTTATTTGAATTTGTGTGGTTTTATTATGAAGCGTTGATGAAGATAATGAACTTAGTGTAGGACAAAGGCATCTGGTAGCAATACTCAATAAGCATTTAGCAAACAGATGATAGATCTCAAGGGCCAGTTACAGACTTGAACTTTGGAGTCTTCAATTCCTGAAAGCAAGAAGAGTGGATGAGGTCAACCAGAAAGAAGAAAGAGCGAGAACAAACTAAATTTTGAGAATAATGAGTGAAAGTGTGTAAAAGGAGAAATCAGACGAGACCAAGCAATAAAAGTGGTGAGCAAGAAGAAACAGCAAAGAATGGAGTTATGGGATCCAAGGGATAAGAAAGTTTCAGAAAGGTATAAATGGTGACGAAAAGAAAAGTCTAATGGGGCAGAGTTTCAAATAGCATGAAAACTAAAAGTGTCAGTTACAACGGGAAATCTGGAGGTCACTGAGGACATCAGCAAGGACAAGGACAGTGAATTTTAGACAGGGCCTGTCTTATTCACCAGTACGTCCTCAGTCTTTCAGAACGTCCTGAACAGAGAATTGTTTGATGGATTTGTGTTTTTGATCCTGTGTACCTCGTCTGACATATGATTTTCCTGTTCCACTCTGGTGTGGGAAGATGTCTGGCACATTTGTTTGTTTGTACTTCTTATTCCATGATAAGAGGTGATTACAATGCTGCGTACATTCTTTGGCCCTCGAATACAGTTGATCACTGGTTATAGGAAGAAACAGCCTGTTCAGTTGAAAAAGCAACAGTTATTTGCAGAAGAAATGAGAAAGGTGGAAAGAAAGAAACCATTTTCTGCTGTGAGACATGCAAGAGGCAGCCTGGACTTCATGCTGGAGATTGCTTCAAGAAATACCACATTCAAAACGATTATAAACAAAAACATTTAATTATTTTGTGTAACCTAAAATACATAATAAAATCTCAAGTGAGTTCATATTTATGCTTTTCTCTTCCATTGAGCTCTCTCCTGCCCAAAGTAAATAAGAGCTGGGGAGTATGCAGGTGGCAGAAAAATTGGTTGAACATTAATGAACAAGTGAATTGTTGCTTTAGGATGTCTCTCTTCGTGGTTCCCCTCCACATTCATCCACCTCTACAACAAAGTCTTACCCTTTCACAACTAGACTGTTTCAATAACCTATTTCCTACTTAGAGGATCTTCCTGCCCCCATATATTCCTCATTCTTTATACTGTGTCACTCTGTTGCCAAAAACCCACTAAAACTGTGCAGGCTTATACATTAGAATTCAAATGCTTAAAGCTTCCAAATATGGCACCAACAAAACTTTCTAAACTTACAAATCTTCACAAGAAACTTTTACGCAGTAAAAAAAATTGATTTGTTAATCCTACAAACTCCACTTTTATTCACACCAGTCTACTTTCTCAAAAAGCGCCTTGGCTGGGCATGATGACTCACGCTAATTCTAGCACTTTGGTCATGGCGGGAGGATCACTTGAGGCTGGGAGTTTGAGACCAGCCTGAGCATGAATAAAATTTTGTCTCTACAAAAAAAATAGAAAAACTAGCCAGGCACGGTGGTACATGTCTATAGTCTCAGCTAATAGGGAGGGTGAAGCAAGAGGGTCACTTGAGCCCAGAAGTCACAGGGAGCAGTGAGCTGTGATGACCCACTGCACTCTAGCATGGGGTATAGAGTGAGACCCTATCTCAAAAAAAAAAAAAAGAAAAGAAAAGGAGGAATTTGCCCCACATCTACCATTGATAAGCTAAGTGATCTTTGATAATCAATGTCAATTCTCATTGCTTCCACACAGCCTTCTTTTCATCCTAGCTGGACAGATAGCAGGTTTTACTTAGTGTCAGATTCTGGCATGTAACCCCCATCTCTACTGCCTGGATGACCTGATTTTCTTATCTGTAAAATGACAATATTAATACTCACTCAAAAGAAATCTCATTAGTAAATGAAAAAACCATATAAAGTATTTTCACAAGACTTTTTAATTTTGTTTCAGAATCAACCAATTTTAAAGTACATTCTGGGAGGGCAACTGAGTAAAGTTGCAAATAATCTGGAAAAGAGATGATATTTTGAAATTACTACTGATTTCATTTTATGTGATAATGAAATTGTCATCACATTACTAATGTCCTTATTTTTGAGGAGCTAAGAATTTAGAAGAAAAGGATAATGATGTCTAAATTTTGCTTTGATAAGATCAAGCAAAAAATATCTAATGCAAACTTTATGAATCATGAAACAAGTAATGTCCGGGTCATTGCTTCAGAGGCTTTGGCACAAGGTATTTTTTTTTAATAAGTGGGTGTTTTTGTGTGTGTGCACCCTGATAAAATAGATAGGTGTACACAGATACAGGGTGGTCATAAAACTCATGTACAATTTAAAATACAGTGCAATTTAAAACTGCACATGAAATTTATGGCCAACCGGTAAAAATACACGTGTCCATGTGCATATATGCAAAGTATCACTTGTTAAATCTAATTAGTGTGCCTACAGATATTCACTTCACTATTAACTCTATTTTCCTGTGTATAAATTTTCAGAATAAATTTCTAATTGTATTCACATATATTCATTTGACTTATAAACTATGTGCCATTAAATGACAAATATAAAACATTGTAAACAGTGTGTGTTCGATAATGTCGTTTATTCTATTATAGTATCTATTTTCTGCCACTGTCACTTAGCACACAATGCTTTATTTTTACCTTTTGAGTTAAATATTCTATCTCCATCTATACAATGTGATTTTAGAGTACTTTCTTCCCTATGCTTTGACTTTCTTCTACCCACCAGGTGTATAGTTCCTTGGAAATAAGTAAATTCTTATTGGGTAAATGAAAGGTTATCATCAATTTTCACTCCTAAAAGGAAGTTTTTCCTTTAGTTCATCTACTTTTTTAAATTTAAGATTAATAGGAGGGTACACATGATTAGGTTACATTGTTTGCCTCAGTAAGGTAAAGTCTGATTTGTAGTTGTGTCCTTCACCCAGGATCTGTGCCTTCTACCCATGCATTGTTCCTGTTAAATAGGAATGGGCTGAACCACCCCAAACCCCCTTCTTGAATTTAATTGAGTTTTTCTCTCCTGTGAGCAAGTAGTTGTTGATTTACAAGTTTCAACTTAGTATTAAGCACATGTGATGCTTGTTTTTCCATTCCTATGATAGCTTACTTAGGAGAGTGTCCTCTAAATTCATCCAGGTTGTTACAAAAGAGATAACATTCCTAATTTTTTATGGCTGAATAGTATTCCTTGGTATACACAGACCACAGTTCATTAATACATTCCTGTGTTGAAGGGCACTTGGATTGTTTCTACATCTTTGTGATTATGAATTTTACTGCTATAAACATTCAAGTGCAAATGTCTTTATAGTAAAATTACTTTTTTTCCTTTGGGTTGATACCTCATAGTGAGATTGAAAGATCAAATGGGAGGTGGACTTTAAGTTATTTGAAGACTCTTCACACTTTTTTCATAAAGGCTGTACTACTTAGCAGTCCCACCAACAGTGCAGGAGGGCTCCCTTTTCTCTGCACCCACTCAGCTTCCATTGCTTTGGGACCTTGTGATGTGGGCTATTCTCACTAGAGTTGGAGATCTCCAAGTGGCTTAAATTTGCATTTCTCTGATGAGTAGGGATAATAAGCATTTTTTCTTGTGTCTGTTGGCCATTTGTCTTCTTCTATTGGCGTTATTAGTCTTTTTTTGTTGATTTGCTTGAGTCCTTTGTAGATTTTGGTTATTAGTCCCTTGTCAGATGCATAGTATGGAAATATTTTCTCTCGCTATGTTCCTTGCTTTGTTGATTGTACCCTTAGCTATCTGGAAACATTTTATCTCGATCAAGTCCTATTTATTTATTTGTATTGTAGCTGTGATTGCCTTTGAGGTCTTGTTCATAATTTTTTTCCAAGGCCAGTATCATTAACAGTTTTTCTCACACTTTCTTTTAGAGTTGTAATAGTATCATGTCTTAGATTAAATGGAGGGCAGTTTTAGTCAACAAAAGGACAAAAGACTAAACTCCTGCCCTAGTCTGCTTCTGATGTTTATTTTTTAATGGGAGAGTAAACCATGAGCTTCTTGAGGGAAAAGATCTTGTCTCATACATTATGTTTTTTAGTCAATAAAACAGCAGCATGCCTGGAAGACTCACTGGATATTTGTTGAATGACTGAATAGACAATTGCCTGAATGAATAATTATAAAAATAATAGGTAATTATTTAAATGTTTTTAATATCTTATGATATTCATTAGAGCCCATTGACCAAAGAGAAACTAGACTTTAATTCACTCTAACCCTTATATTGATTTTCAAGGGGGCCCTTATCATGGGTGATTCTTCAATGAGATGGAAAGAAAGACAACTGAAAGCCACAGAGAAATCCAAATTAAGAGGTTATGAAAACAAAACAAGCAACCAACCAGAAGATAATTAGTATAGATTGCAAGACAGCCAAAGCAAAAAGATTAGGAAGTGAGAAGAAAGTTTTAAGCAAAGGTATTCAGAATTCACAGAATTTTAGAGAAGCCACACCATGTAGCTTAACAATCTTATTTTCAGAGGATGAGTTGTGAGGTCTATGACTTGTCTTAGGTAAGAAGCTACAAATTTTCAGATGCTTATTAAAATAAAGAATGAAGGTAAAATCATCTGAATTACTAACATGGCTTCTGCCTATCACCATTTCCCTGATCACTAGAAGGAAAGAGTAAATGTATTATTAATGTAGAAATAGACATGGGCACACACTAAAAATAACTGAAAGATAAACTCTAGAATTATTAACAGGCCAGCATACTTATCCTATAGACATATAGAAAATTCTCTTGGCCTAGTTTTATCTATATTCCAGGAAATGATAGAGAGAGAAAGAGAAATATTTAATGTGGGCAGAGCATTTAGAGAATAGGGCGTTGGACTTACTTATTGGAAGAAAAAAATTACAATGATGAGAAATTTTGGTTTAAAGTTTGTTTTCAAAGATGTAAAACAAAAGCAAACCAGATTTGAATTTTTTTCTTTGGTAGTGACTCAGAGCTCAAAGATCTCTTAGCAATTAAAATAGACAAAAATGTTACTACTTACCCATTCTGTATGGCGGCTGTGGGGTCATAGGTCAGAGCCATGCCAGCCTGTACATGGGAGGCAGGGAGAGAGGGAAGAAAACAGATCTTAACTTTTTATTGTGGTGCCCAAAACGTTTAGTACCCACAAAGAGCTTTATCTTTACTTTCCACAATTTAAGTTTATTCTCTCCTATATATTTCTCCACTCTTACTGTCAAGACTAGCTTTTTTATTACCCACAAGCCAGAATCCACCAGTGAGTTGGGGAGGATATATTATATACCCAGACAAAACAAGAAACAATGCAGCTTAGATGATTTCCATTTTTATTTCATAAACCATCCACTGTCTAATCTGGTATCCTCATGATTTCTCACTGTTTTCAAGAACACCTACTGCACATCTCATGGCAAGAAAAAAAGTAAGACTTAGTTCTATAGTCAGGATAAAAGTAAAAGCTACTTATAATGCATTCAACCTTATAGAAGAAATTGTTCAGAAATACTTGTTTTAAAATAGATCCTATGCCTCAGGGGTGTGTAGGTAATGCATCACTGAGAGCTTGTCTGATAGCTGATACCTTATTAGTACCTGTCCCACTAAGAGTCATAGAAAAGGGAGGTCATTTACATATGATTGGAATTCTAGGCCACATGGCTAATAAGGAGGTAGTTTTTTTTTTTTTTTTTTTGTTTCTAAGAATAAGATCACCTCTGAAAAACAACACTTCTGTAACTGGCAGTAATATCAGAAAACATTGAAACTTCCAGATGGTTCTTTCTCAGCCAATCTTGCCTTTCATCTTCAGCATCACATTTGTTCCTCACAACAACCCTATGAGGTAGGCAGGAGAAATATTTTCTCTATTTTATAGATGAGGACACTGAAGCTTGGAAAGGTCAAGTGACTTGCTCAAGGTCACACATGTGGAGGCAGAACCAGATTTAAACCCACGTCTTCCAGTGTTGGCTCCTTTCGATTCCTCGGTGTAACATCCGCCTAAGATTTAGATGAGACCTGAGCAGCAACTCCAACCATATTGGGGAAATTTTCTCTGTGGCTGGGTGGACAATGCCATCCTTGTCTGCCAGGACTGTTTGCACAGTTATCACTTATAAGTAGGAACAAAATGTAGAATGTAAATTAAAACTCCCTGGGTTGGGGGCAAGACATGATTGCAAGAGGGACTTTACCTAACAGTTGCAATCAGTGTAACCTGGCTTATTGTACCCTCAATGAATCCCCAACAATAAAAAAAAAAAAAAAAAAACTCCCTGGGTTATCGCTAGGCTGGAATAGTTTTGTTTTTTCAAATTTAAAAGTGAATTAGACTAACACCAATTTCCTGGCTTTGATAGCATACTATAGTTACGTAAAATGTAATCGCTGGGAGAATCTAGGTAAAAACTATAGAAGATCTCCCTGTATATTTCTTTTGTAACTTCTTCCGAATTTGTAATTATTTCAAAATAAAAAAGGGTTTCCCCTTTTTCTTTTCAGAAAATAGTAAGATTTGAGGACTGTTAAAGAGGATAAGATAAACATTTTATAGGAAGTAATAGAAAAAAAAGGCTTTCATGTTTGACTTTTTCCTTTTTCTTTTTTTTAATTTTTTTATTTTATTATTAAATCATAGCTGTGTACATTAATGTGATCGTGCACCATACACTGGTTTTATAGACCATTTGACATATTTTATAGACCATTTGACATATTTTCATCACACTGGTTAATATAGCCTTCCTGGTATTTTCTTAGTTACTGGACTTTTTCCTTTTTCCAGTGTGACTGAAGGTGGTTTTTTGGTTGGGTTTGTTGAATTCCTTAGATTTAGCATACATCTGCAACTAAAATTCTCCAGCTTCCTAACACAGAGCTGACATACAGTATGGCCTGCTACATTCGGGCTTAGCTTCATGCATAATTTTCCCTAAATAATAATTTTTAAATTATCACGAAGTTTGTTGTGAGGAACAAAAACATAGAACTACGTATGAATGGGATTAGTATAAAAGTAGTGTATGTAAGTCAAAATGGAGTTTGCAACACAATTGTGATGACTGTCTAAAGGTAACAAACGTGTAGTGAGAACACATGTTTAATGATAACTGTGTGACCTCTTTAAACTTAAGGATCTTACTCATGTTAAGGAAATATGCAACTGATAAAATGACAATCTGGGAGATTGGAAAATGAAAGGAGAATAAAATGACAGAAGTAAAGAAAGATGTTTGTTTATGGCTTTAGGACAAGCCACAAGCTAGTGATGTTGAAATGAACATTGATCTTCAGTCTAAATTCTTCCCAGGGATGGGGCCTTTGCCAGGGGATGGCAGGAGACCCGCCCTAGGCTGAGCACCCTTCAAATGAAATCAAGGGCTAAACTGAAACCCCATGGCTCTGTAGTGCAGAGGGCAGTTGCAAAAGCTGTCCATTTGGGTGAGATTTCCCTTTTAGGAGCACCAGCCTTGTCTCCCCTAACACATCCACGGTGCCACACAAGAGGCACAATGATAAAAAAAAGAATGTTATATTCAACAGACATATAGTTAGCTCCTGAGAGATTTAAGATGACAGTCATATCTTCACCCTTCTAATTACCCCACATTGTTAAATCCTGGAGATTTATAGGAAGCCTTTCTTGTCAACCTGACATTTACTCATTTTTCCTGTGTTTATTTTACTATAGTGTTCAGAGAGAGACCAAGGCTATCTAGCCATTTTTGAATTATAAATTATCTTCAACTTTCTCTTCTTAAGCCATGTTTATTTGTTTTAACCACCTTAGGTAAGAATTTCTTTTTCTCCCATTTTACTTTAATTCCTCCTGAATTCTAATTAACCTATACGTCTTGCTAGGACTACAGAACTCTATCTCTTTGCCCAATACATGTTTGTTAATCACGAAACCTAAGTTGACCTTTTTCTTCAGCTTCTTTCAGAAGATGGAAAACAGCTGAGTAAATATCAATGTGGCACAGTGGAAAGCATATACGCTTTGCAGTCAAACAGGCGTGGGTTCAAGTTCTAGCTCTGTGACTTTCTAGCAGCATGATTTTGGGCAAATTAATTAACCTCTCTGAGCTTCACTCTCCTCTGCTGTTAAATGGTGTAATAAGACCTACCTCATCAGGTAGCTGTGAAATTTAGAAGAGATTACATTTGTAAAGCACCCAGCACAGTGCCTGCAGACAAGACATGTACATAAATACTATAATACAAAGCAAGACGTGTTAAGTGCCATCTGAGTGGTATGACGAGGTGCAGAGGAAGGAGGCTGGGGGTGAGCAGATAAGACTTGTAGAGAAGGTACAGCTAAATGGAGCCTTGAATGGTGAGCACAGTGTCCACAGATGGAGATGAGCAGTGAGGGCCACCTCAGCCAAAGGGATAGCATGGGGGAAAAGTGTGTAAATAAAAATGACCAGGTGAGTGATTCTACTTGCAGTATGCAGAGGGGAGAGTGGAAAACAAGGATCAGAGGGGAAGGAGAGAGGACATTAATTTGCCCACCTCCTCTTGGGGAGCTACTGAACATTTTTGAGTGGGAAAATTATACAATCAAGGAGGGATTGGACAGTGGGAAACTACATGAGCCTTCTAAAAACAGAGGGTACATCCAGAGCAACGAGCAACTGGAGTACGTACCTGAGGACAGGGAGGTGGAGAGAATCTAAGGTGAAATTGTCTTTGCAAAAGGGTAGGGAATGAATACAAGATTCACCCACTTCATGATTTTGCCTAGGGACAGGCCTGCCTCTGAGTACCTTCGGCAAGAGGAGACAGTAAGAGACAGGGTCAGGTCATATGCATCTGGAACATTGTGGGTTACAAAACAAGGCCTGGGTTAAACAAAGGGGTTTGTTAACTTAGTCCATTGGCTGAGTACCATAGTACAATAACTAACACTGGGCTGTACCTGTTTTTCACTTTATGTGTAACATTGTTGAGTTATAATTCTTTTTTTTTTTTTGTATCTTTCCACAAGGATAAAAAAGAAATCCCTTTCGCGGATCTGTATGGTCACCTTTCTACTAAGCAAGAACCATATAATTGACATTATATAATCCCTAGAAATTGTGGCATGTTTACAAACTCCAGAGTCATACAAAGAGTAAAATATCTTAGAACAAAATGAAAAGTTCACACCATATAGGTAGAAAAACGATGTTTAATCTTGTCACTTACTTTGAAAAATGATTTTTAGATTCAGAAATATATTTTCAAGTTTACATTGTTTGTATATTGGTATCATTTATAATTTAGTTAAAACACAATGGGGCATTTAGGTCATTTTCGACAGCAGCTAAGGATTTCAGCCGTAATGAGATATTTCTAGGCCTTCCACACAGGATCTGTACTACTAGAGTTAAATTTTTTCAAAGAAAGTTTTAATGTTTTATTGGAGTAGTGTACTTTATTTTTAATAGATGTATAGGATTTATCGAGACACCTCAGTTGATTTAGGAACTAGATATTTGATATTAACAACTATAAATGCTTAGGTTATATTGGGAGGAAATAATTATGGAAATACTGCTTAAAGTGTACACATAAGGAAGTTGGTGTTTCTACTTTAGAAAAATCTCCTGGACTGTGATGCTTAGTTTTTATGTTTGTTTTTTTTTTCTTTTTTTGCAGTTTTTGGCCAGGGCTGGGTTTGAACCCTCCACCACCAGCATATGGGGCCACAGGTGCAGCCCTGTGATGCTTAAGGAGGGATTGGACAATGGGAGAGCTGAGAATCATTGACTATAACAAAGCCAGTGAGAGGAGGGGCTGACAGGAATGTTTTATCATCTTTTAATTACTTCCATACCATGAGATAAATGAGGATCAAAAAGTTTGAAGCAGTCAAACCAGTACTAGACTGAAATTCCTAGAAAACTGAAATACTGATGTTTTAGTCTAACATTTTTCCTTTTTCTAAGATCTGCCTTGACACATATCTGGATGAAATACAAATGAATAATTATAAAGATTTCCATTCTTCTGCACTCAGATTCAAAACAACACTTTAGTAAATATGTAGTCAATATTGTATATTTTTGTAAATACTAGATTAGGACAAGCTGATTTCAGAAAGCTAAAGAAGATATAGACAGTTCTCTGAATATCATTCTTTTTTTTTTTTTTTTTTGAGACAGAGTTTCGCTCCAAGAGCTGGAGGCTGCTGTGAGCTGTGATGCCACAGCGTCGCCCTCCGTAGACTGCTGTGGCATCACAGCTCACAGCAGCCTCCAGCTCTTGGGTGATATCATTCTTAAAAGGGTTATTTTTTGTAACCAATTTTAAATATTTATAACTGTTACTTGGTTTTAATTAAAAATTGAATAAATAAAATAATATGACTGAAAATGTGGTGTATGTAACAGAGGCTTGGAAATTATAATGTGTTATAAGTATCTTGGTACTGCCAGTAATGTGAAATTTCTCTCAATTTGCTTATGTTTATTTACCAGTATTTCTATTCATAAAACATGTCTTTAGCAAACAAATCCTGATATAAAATTACATGTACAAAATGTATGAAAAAAAAACTTTTTAAACTTACAATTTCAACAAAATATTCTAATACTAGGGTGGTGTAACGATAAATGACATTTTTTTCTTTCATACTTTTTTCTGACATTTTAAGTTTATATATGGTAAGAATTATTTTTACAATGTGTGTGTACAGGGGCGTCCTTTAATTTATAAAAGCACTTATATTCTCTAGGACTAGTTTTAAATTTTTAAATTTTAGGCCAGAAGGAGACCTATCACCTGTGTAATACAGATCAGAGGTTTGACTCAGAAGTATGTGTGAAAATGTCACAAGGCACTTAGCTTTGCTGGGTCAATAGAATACGGAAAAGCTAGGATGGAATGAATGTAATGAAGACTGAAAATTTAGGGTTAATGATACAGTGTTTCTAGTGGTAGAAGCCAGTAAGAATCCAGAAATCCAAATAACTACAAACTGGCTGAGAAATTAAGGATATTGTTTGTTGTTGTTTATTTATTTGTTTTTTGTTTTTTGAGACAAAGTCTCACTCTGTCGCCTGGGATAGAGTTCCATGGCGGCCTCAGCCTAGCTCACAGCAACCTCAAATTGTTGGGCTCAAGCAATCCTCCTGCATCAGCCTCCCATGTAGCTGGGACGGCAGGCACCCACCAAGGCCAGGTTAATTTTTCTATTTTTAGCAGAGACTTGCTTGCTCAGGCTGAGCCTCCTAGAGCGCTCGAAGTACAAGTGTTAGCCACTGTGCTTGGTGAGGGTATCACTTGTGACACCAGAAGTATAAACATCCAAGATACTGATAGGAACCAATCAAAATTATCAATGACCAGAAAACCAGTCGATGGCTGACATTAACTCAAGCTTTTGGCCAAAGAAAGAGCTTTTAACCTTTTTCATGTTAAAGGAGAACTAATCCTAGGAAAAAATATATTCAGAGTAAAATTGATGGCAGGTTATTAGTTTATTTCCTAAATGGGGTTGTGGGCGAGTAATTTCTGATCTTCATCAGAGTCATGTAAGAGGGTTTGGGAAACAGCCCTGACCAGTGGGGACTACTGAACGATTTGATTCTCCCAGGAAAAGTGGTCAAACATGGAAGGCAGTGGTCTGCTCTCACCTGCTGCAGGGAGCTCCCTGGGCTACTGTGCTGCTATTCACTGCCTTGAAGAGAAGATGAGATAGTAAAGAAGGAAATTCCCACAGTCTATGCAATCCTGATGAGATTTTTGGGTTTTATTATTATTTTCTTTTGTTTTTTATTATTATTTTTTCTTTTTTCTTTTCACTCTGTCACCCTGGATAGAGTGCCATGGCATCATCGTAGTCCACAGTAACCTCAAACTCTTGGCTCCAGCAATCTTCTTGCCTCAGTTTTTCTAATTTTTAGGAGAGATGGGGTCTCACTCTTGCTCAGGCTGGTTTTGAACTCTTGAGCTCAAGTAATCCATCCACTTCGGCCTCCCAGAATGCTAGGATTACAGGCCTGAGTCACTGCGTCTGGTCTTCTAAGATAAGATTTTTTTGAAAAGTCCTTGTTAATCCTTCTATAAAAGGTTTCAACTGACCTGTGAAATGGCTCACAACTATGCTAATTTTCATAATTTCTGAATGCAAGAAATATTTTGGTTCCAAATTATATTTGATTACTTTGTATCATTCAACCAGTGAAATTTTTCTCCCTTCAAGACTCCTTTCCCTTGGTTTCTGGGATCCTCTCCCTTGTTTTCTCATGACCTCTTAGAATGCAATTTCTTCTTTGGTGCTACTTGTTTCAACTGCCTTTGAGATGCCAGTGGTCAGGGCTTCTCTGCCTCAGTACAGTGGTGACAATCACTTTTTGACCTCAACGATTATTTATGTCCTGGTGATTCTGGAAACTTGTCTCAAATTCACGTTTTTATTCTGAATTCCAGACAGGTATCACCAAGTTAAATTAGTAAGTTCAATGCGTTGTCACTGTCTTCTTGAAAGTTATCATTTCTTGTTTTGGTCTTTATTAATATTTTTTGATACAACATCCTTTTCTTCCTTCAAAACTTCCTTCCACCCGATAGCCATACTACTGTGTTGTAAGGTGTGTTCTTGTCAGAGGCCAATCTGACCACATTTTGGTCCTTTGTCTCAGTGGCATCCTGTTACCTTGAGATAAAACCTGTTCCATACAGTGTTCAGGAACAAGTCCTCATGTGCCTATTGATCTCCATAACTTTCTTGTGTAACTCTCGATAAGAGTTCAGCAAACTCAGATATAGGCATACACTCACCCTGCCATGGAGCATTGTCTCTGGGCCTTTGTACAGGTAGGTTTTAGCTGCAACCTCTCCAACACTATTTGTGAGAATAATATCATTTCGTTTTTCCAGCCTCAGACTAGAGACTGAGGCTAGAGCCTCTGAAAGCCAGATGTTTCTCCACATGGCAGTAACTGCTGCATTCTGTCTGCCCTCAGAATGCAGGCTGGCCATGTCTGCCAGGTTGTGTCCCTCAGCCAGGTTCTCGGTCATGTCCATGTCTGTCAGGTGTGTCCCTCGGCCAGGTTCTTGGTCATGTCCATGTCTATCAGGTGTGTCCCTCAGCCAGGTTCTCGGTCATGTCCATGTCTGCCAGGTGTGTCCCTTGGCCAGGTTCTCGGTCATGTCCATGTCTGCCAGGTGCGTCCCTTGGCCAGGGTCTCGGTCATTTCCATGTCTGCCAGGTGTGTCCCTTGGCCAGGTTCTCGGTCATGCCCATGTCTGTCAGGTGTGTCCCTTGGCCAGGTTCTCGGTCATGCCCATGTCTGCCAGGTGTGTCCCTTGGCCAGGTTCTTGGTCATGCCCATGTCTGTCAGGTGTGTCCCTTGGCCAGGTTCTCGGTCATGCCCATGTCTGTCAGGTGTGTCCCTTGGCCAGGTTCTCGGTCATGCCCATGTCTGTCAGGTGTGTCCCTTGGCCAGGTTCTCGGTCACACCCATGTCTGCCAGGTGCGTCCCTCAGCCAGGTTCTCGGTCATGTCCATGTCTACCAGGTGTGTCCCTTGGCCGGGTTCTTGGTCATGCCCATGTCTGTCAGGTGTGTCCCTTGGCCAGGTTCTCGGTCATGCCCATGTCTGTCAGGTGTGTCCCTTGGCCAGGTTCTCGGTCATGCCCATGTCTGTCAAGTGTGTCCCTTGGCCAGGTTCTCGGTCATGCCCATGTCTGTCAGGTGTGTCCCTCGGCCAGGTTCTCGGTCATGTCCATGTCTGCCAGGTGTGTCCCTCGGCCAGGTTCTCGGTCATGCCCATGTCTGTCAGGTGCGTCCCTTGGCCAGGTTCTTGGTCATGCCCATGTCTGTCAGGTGCGTCCCTCGGCCAGGTTCTCGGTCATGTCCATGTCTGCCAGGTGTGTCCCTCGGCCAGGTTCTTGGTCATGCCCATGTCTGTCAGGTGTGTCCCTTGGCCAGGTTCTCGGTCATGCCCATGTCTGCCAGGTGCGTCCCTCAGCCAGGTTCTCGGTCATGTCCATGTCTGTCAGGTGTGTCCCTCGGCCAGGTTCTTGGTCATGCCCATGTCTGTCAGGTGTGTCCCTCGGCCAGGTTCTCGGTCATGCCCATGTCTGTCAGGTGTGTCCCTTGGCCAGGTTCTCGATCATGCCCATGTCTGTCAGGTGTGTCCCTTGGCCAGGTTCTTGGTCATGCCCATGTCTGTCAGGTGTGTCCCTTGGCCAGGTTCTCGGTCATGTCCATGTCTGCCAGGTGCGTCCCTCGGCCAGGGTCTTGGTCATTTCCATCTTGCTGCCTCCTCTTCCTAGCCCAGGGTTTGAAACTTCATAGAGGCTTAATGAATGTTTGATCAATTAATTAATAAGTACATAAATGACTTAAAGTAAATTTTTAATTCACACTTTAAATTCATATTTGAAAACAAAATTATAGTACAGTCTTAATTTTGCCTTCTTTTATTAGTAAAATTCTCTTTAGAAAAACTTCAACTGGACTCCAGTGAACTTCTAAGGGTAGCGTTTCAGCTCTAGATTGGTCAGAGAGATAGGGGTAACAAGATAAATAAGGGGATTTAAGATACCTTTTTGATACAGTGGACGGTACCTTCAGCTGGTATACCTGAGACAAATCATGGGCAGGCACCTAGGAGGAACCATAGGAGGATGGAAAACCTGGAGGCCCTTCCTGTCAAAATAACTGGCCCATGCCATGATAAGAGATAGACTACCAAACATCATCCTGATAGCTTCAAAAAGGTTTTTGAAGAATCAAGTAAATAAGATGCAGGGGATTTATCTCTTAAAATGCAGCCAAAATAGGGAACAGAAAAAATTAACCTTTTTTTTTTTTTCTCTCTGTCGCCTTCAATAGAGTGCTGTAGCATCACAGCTCACAGCAACCTCAAACTCCTGGGCTTAAGTGATTCTCTTGCCTCAGCCTCCTAAGTATCTGGGACTACAGGTGCCTGACACAACACCCAGCTATTTTTAGAGATGAGGTGTTGCTCTGGTTCAGGCTGGTCTCAAACCTGCCTGTGAGCTCAGGCAATCCACCTGCCTCGGCCTCCCAAGTGCTGGGATTACAGGCATGAGCCATCGCGCCTGGCAAAAATTAACTTTTTTATGTGTGAGAAAAAATATCCAGGGGAGACTTAATGGTGTTTTTGTGCTATGTCATCACAATCTTCTCCTTTTTGGCTTTTGCTAAAATATTCTTGTCAGACACGGATTTTTTTTCACCTTATATAGAAATAGAGAAGGACAGGGTGGGAAGATGTCAATAGGCTAAGAGCAGAAGTCTGAGAAAGCCTATGGCAAGGAACAAGCACGGCTAAAAGGAGGCAGAACAGAAAGAACAACATGATGTAGCTGGCTAAAGGCCCCGAAGCCTGGGGAGAAGTTCTAGGATGAGTATGTCAACAAAACACAGTTCAGTGAATCCTTGCTTGATAACCATAACAAAGACAGAGAATGCTATCCTATGTTAGACAGGTACATCTATTTTTTTTTTTAATCTCAGTTTAAATGTGTGAATTTCATAGAAGTGAAGACACAGGGTTTTCTCCCCACATTTTAATATTTGTAAAATTTGAATTCACATGGTAATTGATTACATTTTTTAGTTTGTCACATTCCTTTTCTTTCTTTTTTTAATGGTATCTAAAATATTATTTAATCTTTAACAGATGGTACCTATAGTCAATGATGTCACATCTATACTGTTAAATCCCATCATAACAAGTTAGGTAGAATGAAAAACACACTGAGATTGCTATCAACATAAGCTTGCGTAGCACTAAACAGGGGCAAGCGCCAGGATCTGACTACTTAATTGATCCATAGTCTTCCAGGTCCTAGTTACAGTCTGATGCTGCCTGAGGTTATAACCTGTGGCTTACACATTACAGAAGATAATTTTGACTCTTGTGGCAAGCTAAGACATCCAGGACACTGCTAATAACTCCAGAAAGCTCCCAGTTGGTTGATGCCCCATTTAGCTGATCCATGGAGAACAGGACAGGAGAAAACAGGGGACATGGGGACCCATGGACAGCCTTTCCTTCTTGTAATTGCTCACCATAGTCTTCCTAACCTAAAGCCCCTCTTAACCTCTCCACACCCAACCTTGCCCTAAGAATGTAAATTTGTTATGCTACCCTTTTTCTTGAGAACATTGGCTAGGCAGAGGACTGGAGCTCATTGCCAATTACCTTAATCCAAAATTACATTATTACAGGGATTTACAAGTCTTACTTTTTATCCTTAGTGATCACAGGTTAGTAAATATTGGGGTTAGCAGCTTTAAAATAGAACAGTTGACTGAGTAAGAAAGTTTTCATGCTAAAATATTGAGAATTCAAGTTCTTGCGCCAGTGGGAAATTATCTTTCAAAATTAAAAGGCCATTCACCTTGAACATGTGCTGTAAATTGTAGGTAAATAATCTAAAATAAATAAAATCACATCAGATGGGCTAGCTAACAAAGTCAACCTGCATGTATCGTTAACAGCCAACAACTCTTTTCAAGATCATGCATGTGAAGACTCTTTCAACATTAAAAATAGTATATGAAGATCCTAGCAATATTGGTATATTCATCTAAATTCTTTTCCAAAGTCTTGTTAAAGAAAAATCAATGTGCAACTAATTGCCAAGCACTGTAGTTATACATGAAGAAAGTACTGGTGAACTATATAGACTGTTCTGCTACCTTCATGGAAAATGGTCTAAGATATCCCGAGTCTAAATGTTATTACTGAATGTCCAAGTAATTCTTCTTTGTTTTATATAAATTGTACTTCAGTTTCTCCTCAAAGTATTTTTGTTTCTAGTAAGTCAAGGGACAGTATTTTAATTCTACACCTCCAAAACATAAATTTTCTAGTGTTAGTATTATAAACTTAAATTGTAGTCAGTATGGCTTCAAAGCTAATAGAAATGGTATATTCCTGGATTTCATTGTCAGTTTCTTCTCATATTAATAAGAAGTATATTGAGGGGTGACTGATCAAATAGTTAATGTGCTAAGTGCACTATTCACAGCAGACTCAACTGAATCAAGGGGGCTATTTTGTTGAGTTGCATCTGTCTTTCTCGTGACTAAAACTGTCTGGAAGTGTGTGCTTTCCAGTAGCACTGGTATCAGCTGGTGACAGCCAAGAGCTTCAAGAAACTCCACAAAATATTCTACTGAGGGTGTTCCCTGAATGGTGCCCACAAGGATATGCCTCCTTCTCTCTAGATACTGTGTAGCGTGTTTGAGGTATGTTTGCCATTACTTCCAGAACCATCCTTGTATCTTTTAACATCACTATTTCCATGTCCATGGAAAGAGGGCAGAGCATCACCTTTTCCAGCTTCAGCTGGGAGTGTGCCTGCCAGGTGGCTCATGTGCTTCCCCACACTGCACGTCTGGGAATGGCTGGGAAAGCACCCCGGGGACTGATTCTGGCATCGCCAAGGAACTCTAGTAAGTAGATAAAGTCTCAAACATGAACCTCAGAATAATGAAGATTTATTGTTATCTTTTTTCAAACAGATACTTTCATGAGTTTGAGTCTTTCACAAATAGAAGAAAACTGTATATATGGCATTAATACCATTATTTGCAAAAGCTAAAATTAAAGACTGAAAGTTACATGGGAGATTTTATTAACATTGCCCTTCATATATAAATGACTATGTGGAAGCTTAAAGGTTCTCTACATTGAGGACTGTGCAGACAGTATATGCAAATAAATTCTTGTTACCCAATTCTTTGCTAAATTCAATAAATCACCAATTGTGGTATTAGAATGCTGCTTCTGTCAAAAATAACAGCTTTGAATGATAGTGGAGAGTACATAGAGCATCCTTCTCATAGCCACTAAGGTTGCTTAAGCACCTTTGGTATATAAAATTTATTGACATTATTTGCCAGGTTAATAATTCATCTTATTCCCTTTTGTTTTTTTGAGACACAGTCTCACTATGTTGTCCTGGGTTGGGTGCCGTGGCATTATAGCTCACAGCAACCTCAAATTCTTGCGCTCAAGCAGACCTCTTGCCTCAGTCTCCCAAGTAGCTGGGACCACATGTGCCCACAACAATGCCTGGCTATTTTTTAGAGATGGGGTCTTGCTCTTGCTCAGGCTGGTCTTGAACTTGTGACCCCATGCAATCCACCCATCTGGGCTTTGAAACACTAACTAGGAATGTATCAGTTCTCAGTAGTAGCTCAATATTTTCCTTAATTTCTACCAATAGTTTGTGATTTCCTTTACTTTTTACTTTTCCTTTCATCTTTTCTATCTAAGCCCTCCTCCCCCGTCAGCTCTTGATTTTTATATCAAGAGAAAATTGGCTATAAACTTGAAAAACACAAAACATTTCAGTGGTAAATAATGCCTTATGATTGAATGTGATCTTACAAAAACTTAGCAGCATAATTATATAATTCATATAATATGGGTCAAAGTTAAAGTATGTTATTTTATATAAATATTATTATGACATACTTTAAAATAACTAAAAGGGTAGAATTGAAATGTTGCTAACATAAAGAAATGATAAATGCTTGAGGTGATGGATACCCCAATTATCTTGATTTGATCAATAACATCGTATATGCGTATCAAAACATCACATGTACACTATCAATATATAAATATAACTATTATGTGCCCTTAAAAATTAAAAATCAAAATATATACATTATTTTCTGCTTTTTCAAAATATATGTTTTATAATCTAAGTAAAAAATGCAGATGGAAGATTATATTGACACCAATTTTTTTTTTCAAATAAATGTATCATTTAAAGTAATTCTTGTTTGGAAAATAAACTTACACGGTATAAAATTAGAAATCAAGTAATTAAAGCATCTAGTCTTATAAATGTGTAGCAAAGCTGGCTTTCTGGTGAAGCCCTGCATTGCACTGATGATATTATGATAGTTGTAATAATAGCTCTTGATTGAGCAGTTATCATTTGTCAGGTGCTGGGCTAGTGTGTTACCCTGGGCCACCTCAGTGAATACATCTAATCACTAAAGATGCACTTTTAATCATTCTCATTCTACTGGTGAGGAAACTGAAATGTAAGGACTTTCAAAACCTTGTCCATTGTTGCCACTTAGCTCGGAAGTTGTGTGAATTGGTGATTTAAACTTCTAGAGTTTGCTCCATTACTCACTATGGGACAGTGCCTGGAAAATTACGAAGACAAGCACAGAATATACAGTACATACCACAGGAACATACTCGATTCCTTAAAATTCAGGAAGAATTATTATTCTGAGTGGGCACATCAGAGATAGACTTAAGATCCATTAACTATTCACAGCCCAAAGCTCAACTGCCTTCCCTAAACAGTACTCTCTGCGCCTCACTCAGCAGCCAAGGGCATGGAGGCTTCTGCTGGCCTAGTGACACAGGGAAGTTTTCCAAGCTTTCCATGTGGGAAGCATTTCCGATTTGTAACTTGCATCTAAGTCAGTTTCTCAATTCCCTAACCTGAAAAACAAACAAAGAAGCAATTAGTATTTAGGACCAAGAAAAGTGTAAACTGCAGTTTTGGCATCTGTGGCTTTTGTTTTTGTTATTTTTATTGTTACTTTAGTTTTGGTTTTCTTTCTCTATTGAATAGATGCGAAGCCAGTTATAGACAATGATGTGATTTCTACAACGCTAACTGCTACTCTATCCTACTTTACATCTTCTCTGCAGATACAGCATATCTTTGCCATTTTAGGCTCCGAGGGAGAGGGGAACTGTGTGTGTTTACATCGTGTCTGTAACGTCCAGCTCCACACTCGTATAGAGGACACTCAGTGGACGCTTACTCACTGATTGAATACTTTTTGTTTAAGCTGTGTCTTCTTTAATATTACCTTTAAAAATCTCCTTCCAATGGAATCTTTCTCTTAAAAAGAACATTTATGAACAAAGCAGTCGTACGCTGGAAAAGTAAGAAAGCAAAGAGGAAACACGAGAGACTAAAGGAGTTCTCACTGAGATCGTTTACTTCTAATATCCACGGAGAACAGGGGTTATTCCTTCTACCTAGTGAGGTACACACTCTTAGACATGCTCAGTGCTCAATATGAATTATTAATCAGTGAGGAACAAATGCCTATGATAAAAGTACTGATGACAATGGCAATCAAGACAGCTGAAATTAGTACTTACGATGCCAAGTTTTTATGGATCACCCTCCTTCAAAAAACAACAGCCCTCAAAGAAAAATTTTATTCATCTAGAATTTGAATATGGGATACAGCTATTGTATTATGGATGCTGCTAAGGGCTTGCTTAGAAATCTAAAAAAAGAGAAAAACTTTGTTGTAAATGGATTTAGTCAGAATAAATAAGTACTCCTAATGCCTTGAGGCACCTTGGGAATAGACTTGGGGTTTGGAATCAAGTTTATCAGCTTTGCCTGCACTTGGCTATAGACTCATCTCAGCATGGGAAATTCCATTCTTCCCCATGACCTTTGCAGGGCTTCATTCACTCACTGGCACTGAGGAGAATTTTTATTAATAGTAGCTCTGAACAGACAAGAGTTATAAAGCTTTACAGCACAGGGCAAGTTTTCATCCATCACTCAAAAAAGTTGATTTCAGGTCTGAAAATGGGCATTTTATCTGGGTGATAGGTCATAGCACATCATCTAGCTTAAGTTAGCTGTGACAAAACTGACAACCTTTGCTTTCAGCTCACTGATAGTTGATTCTGTGAGTATGTTAATGAGACCTACTACTAATTTAAGGAAATCAAAGTTCACTGTGTCATTATATCTAGTTTGTGATGCACGTTTAATATTGTGTACCACATGTACTGTACTTGTACCTTAAAGCCTGTGTCTTGCATAAACAAAAATGTATTTAAAAATATTTAACAATTACCATATCATTAGGCTTCACCTCAAATTTATTTTTTAATTGGGAATAAGTAAAGATTTAGAAACCTTAATATTTGTAGAATGTACACCTAAAAATTTATTTAATTTTATCTTCAGCATGAACTGTAAACTATTCCTGGGAACTTGAGGGTTGATTGCTAACAATATCATATTAGTTCCATTAGTTCATTTTCATCTCTTGACTGTGAAGATAATCTTGTAAATGTTTTCAAAGTAAGGAAAAATACCTTCAAAGTATCAAACAGAAAAATGTTCGCTATTGTTCACTGCTTTTAAATTGACTCCAGCAGAGAAAAGTAAATAAGATAAAGGCAAGAAATGTAATTTTATTGATTTTTCCTTTTATAAAAAAATCTGGGCACATTTTCACTAGACATCTGAGCACTTTGTTCAGTTACTTTTTGTTCAATTGCCATGTCTCTTGTTTATGTCCATAGCTAAAACATTATTTCTTGGAAGTGCAATTCCCAAAGCAATTGTTATCAATGACATTTACTAACGGAATTAATGTAGGGCTTGGGAAAATTTTATGAAAGCTAGATGGAGTTTTGAAGCCAGTAAAAACTGTTTTTCTCGTGATATTTGAACCATTTAAGAATAAAACCTCAGCATAAAACTTTGATTAAAAAGCACAATATTCTGAAATTTGAAACTTAGTGTTTACCTATATTTGAAAATCCTCAAAACAAACAAACAGAAAAAAAAAAACAAAACTCAAAGACCAGTCACAATAAAAGTTAAAGTGATTCCAAAGTCTGAGTGACTTTCATCATCATGGTGGAACCTTATCCATTCTTTGATTTAAACCAATCATCTTTGCAACATAGTTGAATAAAGGTTGTAAACATATGCATGCCACAGGCTAGAAAGTGTGTCTGTGAATGTGTTGTGATGTTGGTGGTGGTCATTGTTGAACAGATAAATGAATAAGGGCTTATTTTAGTTTACAAGTACATTTACTGAAATTTTGATCTGGCCATCTAGAAAATTTTTGCAGCTCGTTGCTTTTTGAACAGCTATTCTTATTCGTTGGAGCATAGCGTCCAGTTTGGTGACTTTTTGGTAAACATTGGAAACGTCTTCTTTGGGGACATAGCAAGAAGCAGCAGGAGTTCCTCTTCATGTTTCCGATATATTTTGGAACTGATTTGAAGTGCTCCTGGTTCTACACTAGCCATTTGGGAGAGCACAGACAGTATCAAATTGAGCGGCATTTTGCCTAAAGAGATGAAGATATGGACTTATATTAAATCAAACACCATGGAGTCCTGAGGGTCACTGCAACAACAGAGTAAGAGGACCTCTGAGCTCGAGGAGATGTTAAAAACATCTCACCAGCAGTATATCATAAGCACTGGCCAATCAGAATGTAAGCACGCTGGGGTAGGATCCTGGAACACTCTTGCTGTGCCAGCCAGCACCCCGTTCTTGCTGCATGATATGGGAGGTTCTTGGAGAGGGTGGAAGGGGAAGCGAGATTGCCCCGATAGACTATGGGCAGTGGCTATTTTCCACATCATAAAGATCTGTTCTAAGATACTAACAAGCTGCAAGGCCTTTTTAGCATATTGAAGCTGAACACCAGCTCTGTCCTTGGTTTAAGCTTCTCTAGGATAGTGGTTTTCAAAGTGTGGCCTAAAGAAACCTGAAGGGCCCCAAGATGTTTTTTAAGCATCCATAAGGTCCTCCCTTTTTTCAACAGCATATCTAGGAGAAGTCAGGTTTTCCTTATACGTTTAAAATAAGACAGCCCACAACAACAGGTTAAATGAAAAGCAGATGCACAAATCTGGTCATCTTTTTACTGGGCCGAACATTAAAATGATTTGCAAAAATGTAAAAGGATACCACTTTTCTCCAAAAATTGCCTTTGCTTTGGAGAACAGCTATTTTTCATAAAAAGATCATATTTTTATTTCCATGTGCTAAGTTTATTCTAGTTATTCTGTTATAAAAAATAAGTTTTAAGAATATAAAGGGATCCAAGACAGAGTTTGAGAAGTGCTGCTGAATAAATAAACAAATGAAACAAGAAGTGTAGCATGCCAGGGAAGAAAAGTCTAATGGCCCTAATCTCCTGAACATTTTACTCAGAGTTCCAGTTGTCTCTTGAAAGATGATTGATTATTTTGCAATATCCTGGTATTTTCCACATATGCAAAAACAGGGCCATTGCATACACAGGGGCCATCAAGTTCGTGTGAAATTTAAAATAGTGTGCGCACGAACTATATGGCTACCCTGTATTTATAATGCAAAATATTGCTATTCACACCCTGTATTTATATTTCAAAATCTTGCTATTATACACATACACATAATATATGTGTACAAAGTTTTCAGTATTAGATTTTTTTATAAAAAATGCGTTCACCCAATTGTTAATAACATTGTTATCAAAATTCCACCCAGAAAAAATATATCTTCAACTAATACGTGACCAATTTAGTTACCACATCAATTGGCATATTTGTGGTACCTCTATAATGTTTACAATCCCTTGACTTTGTATCTTAAGCATTTCATCAGAAATACTTCCCACATTATTGTTGTTTTACTTGACTTTCAAAAGAGAGGAAAGTTAAAAAAAGAAAAGTGAGAGGAAAATAAACTTTGGCCTTATACCGAGCAATTATTTCAAATTTTGAAGCAGCACAATCTACATTATCATCTCTCATTTTGTCTAAGGTAACAAGGCTTGAAAGGTGCACCATTGCTTTATATGCCAAAACAAACAACCAAATAAAAACAACCAAAAGGATCCCCTTGTAATGCTGGGATGCCAACTTCAGCACATAATGGTAAATGAAAAACTAAACCACCCATTAGAAATGGAAAATTGACATTGGAGGAAGGAAGGGAATAAGGAAAAAAAAAATCTCCCCTGAAAATTTGGCCCAGAGTCCTCACTTTGGTTGGTATCTTAACCAGTGAGGTCAAAGACCTTAAGCAGAAAATGTAAGTAGTTTTCCCATGTAACTAACAGGAACAAATGCAAACTGTTTTGTAAAATGCCATTCATTATTAGTGGAAAGCCAATTTCAGAAGTTTTAAAGTGTATAAAAACGACAATAACATATCTTTGAATCATTAAAATGGAAAGCCAATTTCAGAAGTTTTAAAGTATATAAAAACGACAATAACATATCTTTGAATCATTAAAATGGAGTAATCAGAATTTACTGGCATATAATGTTAATTAAATATTGCTAATTTACAATTATTTTGTAAACCATTCTAAAGTACTTTATTCTAGCAAGCACAATATCATGGGAAATATAATAAAAAAAGGTCTAAATGAGGGGCCCAGTTGTCTCACATTCTTGGTGTATCTACTTTGAAGACCTCTATCAAAGAGTATGAAGGAACCTTCTTCTCCCCAAACCAAGAAATCTGATAAATCTATTTCTAGTGCATGTCATTTCTTTTCCTGGCTTCTTACCTTTCAATGTGTCTACACATTTGGGTTATATTTTCATTGGTCATAGACAAATTTATTATGGCCCATGATTTTCATAGTCCAACAAGAAAATCTATAGTTTTTAAAAACAACTTTTGAAAGCAAAACTTAGGAATACACCTTTAAGACCTACATCTAAATTACAAGGTGCCCTGGGTCCCTCCCATGGACTCTATGATACTTCCACAGCATTGTACAAAAGGTATTTATCATGCTCTAAACCAAAAACCCTAGATTCTAGGTACAGTAACCGCATGACAGGTCTAATGCTACATTTATTTTATGTCTATTGATTTGATTTCCAAGAAATGTAGACTCCAGTGAAGTGTCTTTCTATAACTGGCATCTATTGTTTGTTTGTTTGTTTGTTTTTTGTAGAGACAGAGTCTCACTTTATTGCCCTTAGTCAAGTGTCATGGCATCACACAGCTCACAGCAACCTCCAACTCCTGGGCTTAGGCGATTCTCTTGTCTCAGCCTCCCAAGTAGCTGGGACTATAGGTGGCTGCCACAATGCCCAGGGATTTTTTGTTGTTGTTGCATTTGGCAGGGGTCAGGTTTGAACCCGCCACCCTTGGCATATGGGGCCGGTGCCCTACCCACTGACCCACAGGGGCTACCTGATATATGTCAGATTCTTAAGGAGGCAGAATCTGAAGGTTCAGTCTTCAGTGCTAACTTACCTAATTGAGTTTTGGGGCTTTTTGGTTTTTGGTCTGTGATCTGAAGATATCTCTAACCAGCAGGCATTTTATCTAACCACATTTTAAAAGTTTAAATAAATTTTTAAAAATTCTTTATAAAATCGTAATTGTGCACATCAATGCATTTATGAGGTATAATGTGCTGATTTGATATGCAATGTGGAAGGCTTACATCTAACTGATTAACATAACTGTCTCCTTGCTTACTTATTTGTTGTGGCAAAAACATTCATACTCTGATGTTTTGGTATGGGATGGATGTGCTAATGGGTGCTATCTGTCTAAGGCACTCTTCTGGGCGCAATTTAAATTACCTGCTGATGCACTGAATTCCCCGCTAAGGACACATGAATCACCCCACTCTCATCTCCCTTATAGAACATAATATACCCTTTCTAAAGATGAGGATATTAAAACTCTTGCCTTTTAAAATTAGCTTTCAATGCTCAGTGATGATTTGGCTGTTCATGTCTTAATGTAATGGGTTATCGATTATATAGTACTTGAACATAACTATACACTTTAAGAGTTTTTAAAATTTTATTTAATTCTCTTTTCAGAGGGGCTTTGAGACCTGCATGGAAACACTTGAAACAGACGATGGTCTTAGGAACTGAAAATTGGCTAAAGGGTTTGCTTAGAAAAATTCAGCCTCCTTTCTTTCCTACAGCTGCTCTCAGCGATGAAAGTATAAAATGCTGTATCAAGTACAATGCCTCTTACATGATAAATGGATGAAGTAGGTACTTTAAATAGAAATACTAAATAAAGCTCTTCTGTTGAAATTATAGCCTTGGCACAAAATAGCATTCATTCAAGTCATTCAAACAACTCCATTCCATTTCACAAATAATGAAAAGATCGCATAGAAGCCCAGACACCTTTCCTTTGCCTTCTGACAAAAAGTAACCAAAGGTAATCAATTCCCAAGTGGCACTGGATCCATTAGCTTGCTTGTCTACCACTTTGTATTAAGAAGGTACCCCATTTTCCCGAAAATAAGACATCCTCCGAAAATAAGACCTACTTACAGGAAAGATAAGACGTCCCCTGAAAATAAGACCTAGCGCATCTTTGGGAGCAAACCTTAATATAAGACACTGTCTTATTTTCGGGGAAACAGGGTAGGTAAATTGATAGTTAATTATTGAATGTTTTCCTTTGTCTTGTTAAATGTGCGCAATTGTCTTATCTATATATCAACACTTCTCCCTCCTTTGGACCAACATAAAATATCATGTTTTATATTGATATATACATAACTAAAACATATCAATACATTAATGAACATATAGGCATGTGGATCAAAACACATACATGTATAAATAGATCATCTCCCTGGCAGGCTAAAAAGCCAATCTAAAGTTTTGCTTGCTAATTTTCTTTTTTTTTTTTTTTTTTTTGTAGAGACAGGGTCTCACTTTATGGCCCTTGGTAGAGTGCCGTGGCCTCACACAGCTCACAGCAACCTCCAACTCCTGGGCTTAAGCGATTCTCTTGCCTCAGCCTCCCGAGTAGCTGGGACTACAGGCGCCCGCCACAACGCCCGGCTATTTTTTGGTTGCAGTTCAGCCGGGGCCGGGTTTGAACCCGCCACCCTCGGTATATGGGGCCGGCGCCCTACCGACTGAGCCACAGGCGCCGCCCTTGCTTGCTAATTTTCAAAGTATAAACATTCAATTCTCCCTATTTATTTTACCAAAAATATTTTCTTAAGCACTCATATCCTCATTTTACAACTATTAAACAATTACAGCCCAATTCTTTGTGGGTAAGTCTTTCACTGAGTTCCCTTTAGGTTCAAGTTAGGTAAAGATGTACTGTAGTGCAAAACTGAAGTTAATTTTGAAGTCCTTTACTTCTCCTGTAATTTCATCCTGAACTCACTAACACTGGGCTGCTCACTTGCCCCTTCGAAGTCATTTGGTTTTTCAGGGGACCTAATTCATGGCATCAAATGTCTGCCTTGCCACCATTCTGAGGGACCTCTGCTGCCAAATTTCTGAGCAAAAGTTGTCAATCAGACTCACCTCTCCTTCCCTGGGCCAAGGCCGCCCGTTCTGGGTATATTTGCTTTGATTCTGTCGCTTCTTTTGTCCTCCATCAGCAAATTTGCACAGTAAAGGCTCACTGGGGGCTGGGAAGATAAGAAACCAACTCTGTATTAGCAAATCCCCCTTAAAAATAAAGTGATTATTTGAATCACAGTAGTGCTTTGTAATGAATATCTTTTGAAGTGAAGTCCTGCTCCTGGAGAGATACTTGGCCCTCTTTTAGTCTCAATTCTGTTGGCTGCAGTTCTAACTAACTGGGCTTCAAAAAAGTACTGGCAGACCATAAAAGAACATAGCAAACATTGTTGAAAAAATAATCTGTTGAAGCAGTATGGGAACTCGCCTTAGAAGTAAAGAGACAGGCATCAACCCTTCTAGTTATGATAGAAACAAACTCAAAATTAATACTTATGTGTGGGTAAGTATTTCTTGCCCAGTGCAACTGTGTTCCCACTGTAGAAACTGTAGGATTCCATTTTGGAAAGTGATGCTTAGGAGCTTCTTTTTAAAAAGAGAGATATTTTGCTAATAGCAATCAAATTAGCTTTGTGTTTTCATTAATCCTCTGCAGTTTCAAAGAAGTTGATACTCCACCCAACCCTTTCCCTCCAATTAACCAGTAAAATCCAGACAGCATCCTGGGGAGAACAATTATTAGCATGTTGAGCAAACCCACATGATGAAATATAGCTAAAGGATATGGCTAGAACTCAAGAATCACAAACTGTTTGTGGTGTGTTGCACATGACTTATGTAAATTTATTTCCTAAGAGAAAGTAAACAGAAGTGTCACAGAACTCCTCTCTCAACAATGGCATGGCAAAAGGACAATCTTCTGAACCCCAACAGGGCAAGAATTGCTCTGTGAGCAGTGATGTTCCCTTACACATCCCTATTTGACTAGTAAATTGCTGCTTGTTATTACCGCAAATATATTTTTGTGTGAATGAATAAACAGGAAGCCATATTGGCCTGACAGGCTTGGTCAACACATTAATATGGCTGGGACAGTTAACATTTTAGTTTATTTGCTTCAATAAATGAAATATTCATTTGTTAGTTTACAGCCTGAAAATAAATACCCCCACTCTCATCAGTCTGCTGAGAAAATATGTTCTGCTAAAGCTTAATGATATTCCTGGCCCTATTTCTTTAGCCCTCTCTGTGCCTTGGCCTTTGTTATGCAATTTTGAGGAACCCTCTCACTTTGACTCTCAGCCTGACCCCAAGCAAATCACTTTGGCCAGTGGGATGTTAGCAAATGAGACATAAGCAGAAGTGCTTGAAATGGGTTTAACTGCTGAGGCTTGCTTCTTTTGCCCTTTTGCATGGCTGTGTGAACATGCCCAGGCTAGCTTGCTGGAGGGTAAGATGAAAATGGAGATGCGTTGTTCCTCTGATCCCAGCCAAGTCTATAGTAGATCATCGCATGGCCAACTACCAAGACAGGTGAGTGAGCTAACCTGCAGGTGACCACAGGAAAATGTGGACCCTCCAGTGCTAGAAATCAAGTCTAGCACACAAAGGTGTGAGCTAAAGAAGCCTTTACTGTTTCATGACATTAAGATTTTATAATTGACTTGTGGCATTATTGTCATAATAGATAACTGGCGCAGTTTTCTCCACTATCCACTTTTCCCCATTCCTACGTCTAGCTGGATTGTGTGCATTTATTCATCTGGATAAAGCTAGAAATTATCATGGAATTCCATGATTGTTTCCAAAGTCAATCGTGGAAAAGAGTATTTGGAAATCATTTGGCTCTGTGGGAAAGACATGAAGTTTGTCTAATTTTCTCAGCTTACTCTTTATTAGCAGATCTCCTTTCATCAGTTTCAGAGAAAATGGCTCAAAGAGACAGGGGTCACTGCTGACCAAAAGAAATTAAAAAATAAAAGGTCATTTTTGTACTGTGCAGAGTACGCAGCTCTGTGTATAGAGGGCACCCAACAAATGCCATTGCCTAAAGGAACACAGATGCTTTGCAACTGATCCCTATGAGGAGCCTCTGATTTGGGTGACTTCAGTGATTTTGGTGAGGACTCAAAAATCACACAAGAGAGAGACTGCATCATGGAATATCTGTAGAAAGTCACCACTGCCTTTATGTAAGAAGTAGTATAAATTCTTCATACGGAAAACCTAAAGGTTAAATGCAATCACTGATTCTCAATATTCTATGGTTAAGAAAATTCCCTGTGAGATTTTAAAACTATTTATGTAATATGTAAAAATCATTTTTCTCTATAAAGTATTTTGCTTCTTGCCATTTTGAAGATTCGTGATATGCCCATTAAAATGGAGTGGTCACGAAAACATGCCAGTTCATTACTGGCAGTAGTACAGTTTCTCACAAAAGGGAAACAAATCTAGAAGCACATTATATTTACTGCTATAAAGAAATTCGTTACTTTTTTTTTTTTTTGAGACAGAGTCTCAAGTTGTCACCCTGGGTAGAATGCCATGGCATCACAGCTTACAGCAACTTCCAACACAGGCTCCAGCAAACCTCTTGCCTCAGTTTTTCTATTTTTAGTAGAGATAGGGTCTCGCTTTTGCTCAGCCTGGTCTCAAACTTGTGAGCTCAAGCAATCCACCCACCTCAGCCTCCCAGAGTGCTAGGATTACAGATGTGAGCCACCACGCCCAGCCCTGGTTCCCATTTTTTGTGGGGAGAGGTGTTGGCCTTGTATGCTAAATACATGCACACAGTTTTGTTTGTTTTAAGAAGTGTGTTGAGTCAGTTGATGTACTGTAAACTGCACATATGCACACGATACAATGCATAAGTGTTGGCATGTGTATACACCCATGTGATCATCACTATTCTCAAGATAATGAACATAGTCATCACCTTTAAAAGTCAGAGGCTTCTTTCCAATCAAAGGTAGTTATCTTTTTTTTTTTTTTTAAGGGGATCATTATGCAAGGAAAGAATTTATTTCAGTATTTGGTACTAATAATTGACTAAAATTTTTCAAGCAGTACCATTTTACATAGAGCATTGTGCTTAACCTTCTCTACAACTATATAAGGCAATTCATATTTCCCCCATTTTACAAAGGAAGGAAATGACATATAGCATGGTTAAGTGGCTCATCCCAGGTCATGAACCTACAATTTAAAACCAGGTAGCATTAAACCACTAAGTACTATTGTGTCAATTCTCAATTACAATGATTTGCTAAGCATCATCCCTGAGGAAGAAAAAGCCTTGCACTGTGTCTAAATAAGCTGGCATTGGCTCATACATAGGACCTTTCCTTGCGTCCAGGTCTACGTTTCCATGTCCCGTAGACAGGGCCTGCAGGGTCATCATGGTCCAATACATCATGAGAGAGAAAGAGCGTCATCTGGGGTGTCCATCACACATGGGTGGGCAATCATGTTGCCTCTCCCTTCTTTGCTCAGTCCCAATTCCAGTTTTTCTTTAAACTCATAAGGCTTCTATTAGTAAAATTATGTTATATTTGTATTTTAAAAAAGACCTAACTTACTTATTTTGTTTCTAAAATCTTTTCCGATCGTTTCTAGAGTTTTATTCTGCCTTATAGCTACAACAACATAGTGACCACTTGTTGCAGAGAACAGAACCAGAAAATCCTGGGTTCCTTTTCCAGGTTGTAAAGGTAATAATCCTTCTTCAAATTATTTAAATTCTACCTTTTACACTTCTTGAATAATGGCTTTTATGAGTCCTACTTTCTACGCTCTGAAGCAGGGTCCTCTGGTAATGATCTTCTAAGGTACAATGAAGGGGTGGGAGCATGTGACCGTCTACATGTAGCTCCTTAAATACAGCCTTTTGATTAAATCCAAATTTTACAGAATAAATTATAGATTTGCTTTAAAAATAAAAAGTATTAATACAAATAAACAAAAATGCTTTAATAACATAATCTTATTAAAATAGAAGGCAACAAGTTCCCCATCTCCAACATGGTATCAATCTGTTTCCAGGGTTGAAGTCCAGTTTTCTAAATTACAAAGTATAAGATTCTTTTTTTCTTTTTCTGAAAAGAAAAAAATTTTCTGGTGACTAATTTTTCTCATGTATAAGATGAAGATAATAATATTGGTGCTAAAATTGATGCATGTGTATGGCTCAAAAGAGTGTATTGTACATAAGTAAATACTAAATCCATTTAGCTTAACAATTATCATTGGTTTGCGGGCGGCGCCTGTGGCTCAAGAAGTAGGGCGCCGGTCCCATATGCCAGAGGTGGTGGGTTCAAACCAGCCCCGGCCAAAAAACAAAAACAAACAAACAAACAAAAAAAGACAAAATATCATTGGTTTGCATCTCTTGTAGCCACTGTCCAGTCATCAGCTGTGAAGCTTGATCACTTGTCAGTGGAGAGCATTCAGAGGGGCTTTATTATCCTCAATTCTGTTCCATTTTTAATTCCCTGGAGGTTTCATCAATATAACTCACAACTACACTCCAAGAAAAGTGGAAAGAAGATATGTTAATGGAGAAGATCTGAGTTTTTAAAAATAGTTCCTATTTGACTATAGCTTGTCATTGGGACATCTGGCCACTTCAGCACTAGGTTTCTATTCTGAGTCATTAGCAGCATTTGGCTTTCATTACCTCATGGGGATGATGGAAGTCATATTATTCTTATTTGTATTAACCTGCAGTTGCTCACAATGAATGCTTCATTTTCCTTTCTTTCTTTCTTTTTTGTTTCTAATTATTATTACTATTATTTTGGGAGGATGGGGTCTTGACATGAGGTTTGACAATGAAGTTCATAAACTCATCGTAGAATAAGTGCTGCACACCTCATTGCTGGAGGTCATTTCGGTCACTTCGAGTATCCCTCCTGGGAAGCTATGCAACAACACCAGCACTTGGCGTACCCTTTGAAGCACTTTTGGAATTCTTTTTCTGGAATGGCCAACAGAACTCTCATCTTATCACCCTTGATGTCCTGAATGTCACCAAAATGTCTTCCTTTCAATATTTCCTTTATCTTTGGGTAAAGAAAAGAGTCATTTGGGGCTAGATTGGGTCATTAGGGTGGGTACTCCAAAACAGTTTTTTGTTTACTAGCTAAGGTGTCTGTCAGAGTCAGTGCCATTTGAGCTAGTGCACTGTTGTGATCCAAGACTCGTGAGAAGGCCAAAGTTCAGGTGATTTTCACCTAACTTTTCCACACAGGATGCTAAGCACTTCCGAATGTAAACTTGGTTAACTGTTCATTCAGTTGGTAAAAATTCAGAATGAATAATCAATCCCTCTGGTATCAAAGAATGTTAGCAGCATTGTTTTGACTCTTGCTTGGGACTGACAGAACACTTTTGGCCATGGAGAATTGGCTGACTTCCACTGTGCATGTTGATGCTTTGTTTCAGGACTGCATTGGTACACTCGTGTTTCATCACCCGTGATAACATTAGCTTGCCTCTCCAAAGGACTTGGCAAACTTTGACTCTCCTTCACTTTTGTTCCTTGGTGAGCTTCTTCAGGACCATTTTTGCATGTTCCTTTCTCATGCCAAGATTATCTGTTAAGATTTTCCTGTTTCTCTATGGATATTTACCTGGTCTGATATGCTTCTCATAGTCAGCCAATGATTTTGATGCAAAAAATTCAATGAATTTTTACAAAGTTTTCATTAGTTCTGCTGATTACTGGCCCCTTAACCTCTCTTCATCAGTGACACATTCTCTCCCCTCAGAAAAATGTTTAACTCATTTGTATCTGCCCTTTTTTTCATGGCCTTATGCCCGTATACTTGAACTAACATGTCCCTGATTTTGTTTTCACTCTTGCCAAGTTTAACAAGAAATTTAACGTTTGCTCATTGCTCTAATTCAAGCTTTGACATTCTCACAGTGGGACACAAAATCATGCAACAATAATGAATGCCACTTAGCAAGACATGACCACACATTGACACAAACACAGGTGTGAGATACTAATATACCAAGGTTATGAAAACTTACCAAGTCGTTTGTATAGTTCTGCCAAAGTAAGCACACAGTGGCAAGTTCATAAATTTAATTGCCAACCCAGGCAGGGCGTGAACCCCCTGCCTCAAGTGATCCTTCCACGTCGGCCTCCCAAAGGAGTGAGTCACTGCACCTGGCCTTATGCATCTTTTCTTAATATCACCCTTGAAAATTCATTTCTAGGGTTCTATTCTTTTAATGTATATAGTAAAACATTGTAGCCCTACCTGTAGTTTCATTATAATTATCTTAAATAATAGAGTAACATCAGATATTTCAATTTAGTGATGTTAACAAATATTAATAAATCATTACCAATATCCATAGCCTAATAGCTTATGAAAATCCTCAGCTTTCAGGTTGGCTAACATTTGAGACCTTTAAGAAAGTATAAAATTTACAAAGAAAAATTTACAAGTACAACTCAGTTGAAAGTTAAGAAAGTCTTACCTTATGACTTTTTAGATTTACTTTAGTGTTAAAAATAACTCTTTGAAAATTCTCTTTAAAATGGAAAACATTAAGGTGGGTTTAAATCCAAAATCTCAGTCTATATATTTGATCCTTGGCAGGCTAGAATATGGTTATTTGGCAATATTTGTTTCAGGGATACTTAACACTAATTTTTTTTTTACATCCAGGAGTTCAAGATTCCAATTAGCTATGATCATGCCATTGCACTGTAGCCTGAGTGACAGAGCAAGATTCTTTCTCAAAATACAAATAAAACAGATGTATGTCCATAATATTATCCTCAAATTCTAGGAGTCGAATTCTAATACTTCCAAAATATTTCATTGACAGTAGTAGGGAGAATATTAGCAAATTAGGTAAATTGAAATTCGTATAATTTTCTAGTTATCAGGAGGTTCCCAACTGGTTATGAGATAAAATTCTAATTCCTTGAAGAGTGGATAAGGATTTGTCCCCTTAGTCACATCTTTATCAGTATCCTCCCACCTCTGAATGGTTTACAGTACCCTTATCTCTAGATGTGGTTCCTACACACACACACTCTCTCTCTCTCTCTGGTGAGCTGAAGAAGCCCTTGTAGGCTCTATCCTAGCTTACAACTCAGAGTGAAATTATCTACTCACATCTTGAATGTTGTTTCTGTTTGTGTTCAATAAGTCCTTTGATATGACCAATTACTTTCCAAGGTTTGAGAGTAGAAGTAATTATAGTAGATATGGGAGTGAAGCCTGGTGTGTGCTTGTATGTTTTTAACAGCATTTTGTACTTAGGTGTACTGTAATAACATATAAACGTGATGCTACTCACAGCAACATCACTGGATCAGCAGCAATGAGGTCACTACCTGAGAGCTTGTTTAGAAATGCAGAATCTTGGACCCCACCCTAGACCCACTGAATAAACATCTGTATTTTAAGCAGATCCCAAGGGCATTTGTGTGCTTCTCAAACCCATGTTTGAAGGAGGAATACATGCTAGATGTTCAACATGAAATCCTCCGAATAATGAGATGATTTCAGCACTACAGAAATATTACATTACCTACAATTTCCTTATTGCAGGATTATGGTGTAAATTAATTTTGTTTAGTCTCTTTTAACAGTAGTTAAAATAGAGACTAAATGAAGAAGAAGTGAGATGCTGTTATATGCCACAGATTGTAACGTGTTGGAAGACATTATGGCCTATAATGCAAATGGGGAGTATTTAAAATATAATTATAAGAGTGCATGGCAATAAAGTCGCACAGTAATTATGAAGGAGTAATTACTGTTTGCTTGCTTAGTGGAGTATTTCTTGTCTTCCAAACTTTGTATTAAACATGAAACATCCAATGTGTAAACTGATAGGAAGATATGATGGCTTACAGGATTTGCTGTTTTAAGCAAACAAACAAAAGACCAACAAAGATTTTGCTTAGCAAAATTAAAGTAATTTATTTATTTTGGTTTAAAACATGAAATACTTTAAGTTTGATGAGCCACTAAAAATGGTCTTCTGTGGTATATTCATGAGTGCATATTAGCATCTAATCTATTTCAATAGCAGAATTCCCACTTTCCCTTACAGAAGTTGAACATCCTTTTTTTATTTTTAGCATTCAGTATGTTTAAATTCCTGCAGTGTTTGTGTTGGATTATGGTGGTGTTTTTCAATATATCTTTATTACCATAGTCACTAGTCTGGTGATTTAAATATTTAATTTAAAAGTTCCTCACCTCAGATAGATTATAAGTCTTACTTGAGAAAAAAAAAATTAATAAAAGTAGGGTGGAAGGACCTGCATGGACAAGATAAGCTAATGACAAAAGCAGCTTAGTAGAGGTGAGTTTATAGGAATAAGATAGGAATTTAACAAAAGAATTCTGTGAACTGTAAGTTAAAATGTGATAAAATTGTAAGCCGGGAACATTTTGTTCTAAAAAAATTGTGTGGATTTATATTAGTTTTCAACTTAAAAAAAAAATCTCAAAATTATTCCTAAGATATTCAGGGTGACTTGCACATTAAAAAGCTGTTGATATTAATGTATGAAAAATGATAATAATCAAAGGATAATAATAAAACTCAAACATTTTTAACATCATCACTCTTTTTCTTAAACTCAAATCTATTCAATACCTGATATGTACTGGTACCACTCTGGACTTTTTTTTTTTTTTTTTTTAAGACAGAGTCTCAAGCTGTCACCCGGGTAGAGTGCCATGGCATCATAGCTCACAGCAACCTCAAACTCTGGGGCTTAAGCGATTCTCTTGCCTCAGCCTCCCAAACTCTTGGGCTTAAGCAATTCTTTTTCCTTAGTCTCTCAAGTAGCTGGGACTACAGGTGCCCACCACAAGGCCTGGCTGTTTTTTGGTTGTAGTTGTCATTGTTATTTGGCAGGCCAGGGCTGGATTCGAACCCACCAGCTCCAGTGTATGTGGCTGGAGCCCTAGCTGCTGAGCTACAGGCCCCAAACCACACTATGGACTATTCACCTAGCAAAGTGGTCACAGTACAGAGTGAAAGAAAACCAACTAAAAGGAAAATTTTATTAGACTACCATGGCGGCTGTAACAGAGATATAGACAGGCATTTGGAGAGCAAAGAATAGATGTCAACTTCCAGCCACAGTCGTAGAACATTCTTAAACTTAGAAATCACCTCTAATATCACACAGAATTTTAGAACTTAAAAGTCCACATGTGCGTGCACCTGTGAACACCACATTCCATCCCAGGTCAACTACCAAATCATGACCAAGCTCATGGAGAACTAATTAACAGTTACCTGGTCCCAATAAAAACAGGTTTTCATCAAACATTTGTTGAGTGAAATTACAAATTAATGAGACGGATACAATAATAAGATGTAGTTGAAATGCTTTTCAAACATGTGGGGCCATGCAGACCCAAAGTTGAGAAGTGACAGCCTCACAGCAACGAATTAGAACTCCCTTCCACACTTGCTCTAATTCTCCAAAATCATTACGCTTCCTGACCTGACCAGGATCCTGACCAGGATCCCTCATTTCCTTTGGGCTGGAGACTGAAGTAGTTTGTATTGATTTGAGACAAAGAATAATTATGTAATAATACCAGAAATAAATATATTTGAAGCTAACTGTATGTTGGAACTTGTGTCTTTATTCTTCCTTGAGTCCAAAATATTATTTTTTGTTATGTCCTGTAACCTTTCACAGACAAAAGCCTAGGATATGTCTGAAAATGTTTTGTTAGAAAATGTTCATTTCTCTCTCCCACATATGCCCTATACATAGCATATTATGCATGTAAGTGTGTGTATATGTGTATATGTGTATGTATTTCTAGATGTAGGGTTTTTTATTTAGTCAATAAGGAAAATGAAAATAAAGAAAGAATGAATGACCAGCTTATTTGTAGTAATTGGTGGCAAAGTTACCACCAGAACCCTGTTCTTTTGATTCTAAGTCAATGTTTTCTCCAACTTCTTACTTTCTTCTTTCTTTACCCATAGAAGTAAAAGAAATTAAATTTTAAGCAGTTCCCATTGACTTCATTATTTTGGAATGGGGCAAAAAGATAGAATATTCATTAACATATGATTACAGTGGTTCTCCATCCACAGGATAGACTTAGAACTGAAAACTAAGTGATCAGTGAGATCTCCTAAGATGATTTATGGTTCCCCTCTCATGATGGTTTAACAGAATAAGCAAATCCTGGGGATCATATCATAAGTGTCAGACACATGTTCACCCCTATCATTCAGGCCAAAATTGGCAAAAGAACATAAACCCCGAAAGGGAAAATAAATAAAACGTTAATAGCACATTTCAAAAAAAGTAATTTGTGTATACATTTCCAATTTTATCCATCAGTAATATGCTTATATTTAATTTTGTCTACAATTCTCTACTATATAATATTGCTTTACAAAAAGGAAAATGACCCCACAGTGATGACAAAAACAGACAACAGCTGATTGCCTAGAAATAACACAGAGAGAAAAATTATATCATGGCCTAAATAATGATCTCACAATGACCTGTTTTAAGAATTAAAACACCATCAATTAAAAAAATTGTAATAATTCTCTGATAATCCTTTTCCTTGAAAGGAGAAATCAAGCCCCATTAGGGGAATAATACAATGCTATTGCTTCAAACAGAGAAAGTAACATTTCAAGTAAATGGGACATGAAGTATTTGCTAGCAAACTTGGGTTCATTTTATTGGGAAAATAATAAAAATAGTGTGAGTCCTGAACAAAGGCAATGTTTTGATGCCAAGAACTTGAAAAATACCAGCGCTTCAAGAAGCATGACTTGACTAACCTAAATACAGACTAGGAAATCTCATGTTGTGGGAAAGGAAAGCATCAAGAAAAAATTTTCTAAGATGAAGAATCATTAAAATTAGGAAATTTTTATTTATTGACCAAGATGAGTCATCTCTGATCAGGCCTCCTTCCTTTCTCCTTGTTTCTACAACTCCATGCTTGTGTCTGGGAGAGCTCTTTGCATACCGCACTTCATATTTATAGATTATTATTATATAGACTGTATGTAAGATGTTATTTTTATTAAAAAGAGGTACAAAAAAAACTATAGCTAATAGAGCTATTACATTACAGGGCAGATACCTCTTTGATATTAAAAATAAATAAGTACATAAAAGGAGTATGTATAGAATTAGTAAATTCCAACCATGCAAACAAAATTAAAAAGTCAAAGACCTCTTTTCAACTGCTCTCCCATTTTTATAATTCTTTCCAGAAAAAGATATAAATATATATCTTCTAGTTCATCTATATAATTCTCCTATTTTGTTAGTTCCAAAGAGGGCAATATTGCTTCGCGTATTTGTTTACTGGTTTACTTTAATTAAATATGAAGAGCTTTCTATATTAGCACGCATCATCCTTTTGAAATATTGCTTAGTATTGTACCATAATATATGATGTATCATAATTTATAAATGTTCATCAATAGGAGATGAGCTAAATCTCATTAAATTCATGATGCATGAATTCTCCACTACTCTGAGATTGATTATTGCAGTCAGTCAGGAGCTAAGACCTATTTACTTTTGCCTAACATTACCCCAATGGTCTTACAAAGTGGCCAAGGATAATGTAAATTTCATTATCTGTTGATCAAATTATTAAATAATAGACAGATAAAATAACTTCATCATATCATTTCTACAATAAAATTTTAAGTAGTTGGAGAGTAGGGACACCATCTTTTTTTCTTTTAAAAGAGCATAGAGTTCCAAAATTACTATGCATAAATAAAACTAGCCAGCCTACTGAACAAAGGAAAAAAAAAAACACATACACACAAGAAAGAATTCCAAGTCCTAATTCCAGGTACAACCCTAATTTCAGGTGGACATCATTTTAACTGACCTGGGAGAAAACAAATGGAGAGGAAAGATAGGGAGGAATCTTATAATGAAAAAACAACAGGATTGTTTTTAGTACACTATCTACTTAATGATCTTCCACCAAGGAAATGAAAACGTATGTACCCCCAATCTAAACTCAAACTCAGGTTGAGAAAACATGTCTAAATTTTCCTCATGCTGTTTCTAAGCATATATTTCCTGTGCTAGGGGCTGAAAGAATTCCCTTGATGCAGTGAACTGAGTTAGTAGAAATAAATACAATTCCAATTTCAAAGTAAAAGCTATCTATTACAACATAGCTATCAGTTAACAAGGCTAGAGGCATAAGCTAGGAGAACCTCACCTTCAGTAGGTGAGGGATTTATAAGGGCAATGACTTGAGGTGAATTTTTCTAATTCAAGAATCAAAGTACCGAAATTGTGACAATTTGAAGAGTGCTCTTAGATAAGTCAATCACTACTCAATACACTATAAATTTAACCCAAGTCCTAGAAACTGAGTTTTTCAAAGAGGTATTAAAGACCATTCAGTACTATAAACATCTATGGATAAATCAATCTAAGGAATTATTAAAAAAATAAATATATTGACAGCCTCCTCAAATAGGTGTAGTGTAAAAATAATGCACATAAATGACTCTAAAATACAGTATCCACCTGTTTTTGCTACAGAAACAGGGGCATAAAATAACTTAGGGCTAGACTATCCCAAGGAAAGGTTAAGTGACTATCCAAAAATCCATTTTGTTTTAGATAAGTACCAAATTCGTCCATTGGAAATGAACATTAAATGTATTTTATATTCCAATTGTCCACAGTTGTTTCTAAAATGCAAATTTTATGTTAATCCCCCACATGTTCACTTGTAGGATAAAGTCCAAACACTTTAATGTAAGAGTTCACTCAACATTATGAGCTAAATATATGAATCTCTATTTCTCCTTACGGAACTAAAAAAGAGTGAGACCTTTTAAACCTTTCCAGATTTGCTTACACTGCTCCTTCCATCTGGACTGGTCCTTCTTTTCCTACTTAATCACTTTCCTAAAATCCTTTCTGACCTCTTTTCCCATTCCCCCAATTCCATCAAAATACTTATTATTGGAAGAGCAGAGAGGGAAGGAGGGAGGGGGCTGGGGCCTTGATGTGTGCCACACTTTTGGGGGGCAAGAGGGACTTTACCTAGCAAATGCAATCACTGTAACCTGGTTTATTGTACCCTCAATGAATCCCCAACAATAAAAAAATACTTATTATTAATTAATTTTTGACATATTCATTCCAATTATTTATTCACCCTTGCCTGGAATTCAATTAAGATGCGTTTGAAGCATGGTGTTACATATCAGGTCTTACGCTACCCATGAAAGACGAAGCATAAAAAGGACACAGTTCTAGCCCTTAGGAATATTCTTTCTGATAGCAAAGCAGACCTTAAAGAATTTTTTTTTAATTAGAAGTCAATTCCATTTTCAATTTCTTCCATTACACGTCTACCATATAGAAATTCAAGATGGCGTCTGTAAAACATCTAGCTCACTCATTTATTTATGTGCCTTTCTCTACAATTTAAATGCTTCTTGAGGGTAGGATCTCTGAATTGTTCATCAGTGTATTCCCCAAGAACAATGAACTTCCTAGAATGTAGTAGATTATGCACACACACACATTTTAGCAAGTTTACTTATTTTTCTTCCAAGGACAGAAGACGCCTTGAAAACTTTCCTATGGCTTGACAACAGCAGAGCACCCCCCACCTCAGCTCTGCTGAGTAAGTCAACACTGCACTTAATTCAGCCATGTAAAACACCTCTGCACAAAGAGGCTCTCAAATTTCATAACAGTACATTTAATGTTTAATAAAACTGTCAGGACCTATAGTAGGCACTGGAAATCTTTCATGTATTATCTAAAGATTATTGCAAATTTGGGTAGTCATGTATTGGGCATATTCTAAATACAGCAATTACAGTTTGTCAATATGTCCATTTTTACTTAAAAATAGTCATGATCCAAAAAGTAAACATTTCATATTAAACATAGCTTGTGTTTCTTGAGCATATGATTATTAGATATAAAATATGTATAAATGGTCACTCTTAACCACCTGGGAATCTGTGAAAGTCTCCCTAAAGGAAAAAGTCATTTGATGTAGTTCTCACAAACTGAGGGTAGTTGAGGGTATGATATAGATGATCCTTTTGCTGATAATGCATTTTGTTTCCACATTTTAGTTCTACCACAGTAAAAACTCAGACCAGCCACTTAACATTCTTGGAACTTATTTATAAATTGGGACTTCCCCCTAATTTGCAGAATTATATGACTTCATGTTGAGCACTTAATTCCAAATCAAGTACATAGTAATGAGTAGTGAATACTTGTTGAATGAATGAAAGCTTGGGAGTAATCTGTGCTATTATGTCTGATGGGCAGGAGAGTAACTTTTATAAACCATAGAAACACACAAAGCAAATGTTAGGTATTATTAATATTGGGGGGAACATAGAAAATGTATTACTTTTAGGGTCAATTTCCTGGAACCATACCTCTTATTTTATTCCCACCATAGGAATAGTACAGTCAATTGAAAATAGACCTAAAACTCTGCAGATATCACAGTGATGCATTTCAGAATTGATGAGAGTTCCAAGGCTCTCTTTTAGACTGCAAAACCTGAAGTGGTAAGAAGGAGAGCTTTCTTTGTATACGGATTATGATCTGTTGTACCAGGGCTGACTTTGTGAAAGGACCTAAACCTGCTACCTTACCATAGAACACTCTGCTTTGTTTCACCCTTGTAGAAAAGCCCCTGAGAGATGCTGTCAGCATCCCAGGTATTCTAAAGGGCAAAGTACAACCATTCTTTATTTTTTTCATTTTGGATGCTCTCAAAGAAAGTTGGCTAACAACCGAGCCAACACCTGTCTTCCTTTTTCTATGACCATGAAATGAAATGATTCTCCTGCCAGAGTTGGTGAGTGGTTCCTGTTTTAGTCTCGGACATATCACGTTGTGCTATTTTACTTGGCCAACGTCCTGAGGCCTTCAGAGGACTGGAGTCTTTTGAAGGTGGCTCAAATCTAGAATGGATCACCTGGTTCCTGACATGAGAAGTTGGTTCTGAGAAAATTGGTTGTAGACGAACAGGAGAGAAAACCTACTACCTTTTCTCAAAATACAATGAGAACAGATGCATTAGAATATGCTCCTGCTTGGTATATATAACAATAGTGAGAAATAAGATGCAATTCAAGATCTGATATGGATTGTAAATTCTCAAAAAAAGACAAGCTTTTGTAAAGTGAATTAAATAGTAACTGATTTTAAAATGAACCTTCTTATGTATTTGATGTTGCACTAGATGTTTTTTTCTTATATAGATTTATTCTCTTTCATTCTTTTTTGTTGTTGTTGTTAAATCATACCTGTGTACAATAATGTAATCATGAGGTACAAGGTGTTGGTTTTATATACAGTCTGAAATATTTTCATTGAACTGGTTAACAGCCTTCATGGCATTTTCTTAATTATTGTGTTCAACTTTTATATTCTACATTTAGTGAATTTCACCTGTACCCGTACTAGATGTTTTAATGCACTCACATTTATTTCCTCAAAACAATTTTTTTGGGGTTGAAACCCATTTTGAGATGAAAAACTTAATATCAGAGAGTTTAGGTGAATTGAATAAGTACCACGGTTAGTAAGTGTTTGACCAGGATTGAGTCCCAGGTTTTAGATAATCCATAGTTGATCCCTTACTGCTTCTTATATAAAATTGTTTTCTTAAAAAAAAAAATTGTTTTCTTTACTTACCACAATTTTAAATGGCTTCAGCTTTTCTCAGAAAGCAAAGAACATTTATTTATTCAAAAATTATTTATTGAACACTTACTATGTTCCAGGCATTTTTCTATATCCCATGGAACTAGGCTACTAAACACTGTAGTCATGGTGATTCTATCACAGTAAGAGGAGACAGCCAAGAGACAAGTAACTATACAAATCATCCTTCAAACAATTGTGAAGTGCTGAAAAAATTAGTCAAGGTAATTAATGTAAGGGGTAGAGAGTGGCAGGCAAGGGGATAATAGTTTAAATTCAGTAATCTGGAAAGATCTCAGCAAAGATTTACATAAAAGGACAAAGCAAACTTTGAAGATGTGTGAAAGGAAAGTATCACAAACAGGGATGAAAGTGTGGAACCCTAAGGAAGAAGAAAGAGATGATGGGAAAAGAGACCATAGAACTGCTTTTGTGCCAGAATAAAAAGAACCTCTGGAGGCTATCTAGGTGCCTGAGGAGGAAGGTCCAACTCAAGGGATGAGATCTAAATTTCAAGATCTATCTGTTCCTAATTAAGTAGAGATACTTCCATTGTCAATCCTAAGAATTTTTATTTTATTTATCTGTAAAGATGACAGTTCTCTAAGTTTTCATATTTAACTGATGGTGTTGAAAGAGAGACTATCTAAGCCTCTTCATTCTAAGAATCAATGAAAGTCATCCTTATTCCCTGTGGCTCCCAATTCCCCGGTGACAATGGAGAGCCAGGTAGAAACTTCTTTCATTTACACCCAAAGGAATTCAGAAGGGTACTAATAATGTAATTTCCAAGGAACTAGACTTTCAATAGAATAAAGGATAACAGTAGAAAAGCAGAGATTCCTTTGTGGGTATTCAGTTTGTACCTTTATAAACATTAACCAAGTGGATAGCATATTTTCTTGGTGAACAATTATGTAACCTAAATAAAGATGACCTCCATCATGGTCTAGCCACAGCATGGTGTCAAGTGTAAAGACAAACAATTATGAAACATTAAAAAACCGTTCAATCTACCCCTGTAGTTTAAAGAAACAAAGGAAAAAAAAAATAGCAGGAAGATCCTGTCTCTCTGTGTCTTTTTCACTTTCTCTGCACGTCACATCTGCCCCAGGATTACTTCTCAGTCTTCCCAGAATCCTGTCTTTGTAGTCTCATCCCTGGTCCTCTTGGATTGAGTCCTTTCCTTCCAAAAGGAAATATTTCCAGTTTGCCCCAGCTCCTTCTGAATTTGCATCTCTGTCTATTATTTTTATCAAAAGTAACCAAAACAAGGAGCTATAAAATATTCTTTGGAAGGCAGAAGATGAATAAGGTTGCAAATATTCAGGCATTCATAATTTTCTTCGTAAAAAAATTGGTATGTTTACTGATTATTCCTCCAGTGTCTGAGCTCCTTCTTCTAAATCCCTACTTGAAATAAAATCAAGGAATTTTCTCCTACATAGGTAAGATTTATTCTCATTGACCATTGTCATTACAATGGTCATCAAAATGGAAGTGCATTGTCGAATGGTAAGAGAATTTGCAGCATTATCTGATTAATTCAAATACCGTAGTTGGTAAAACAGTCCTTCAATTGACTTGCTTTTAAAGTGTGAAATACACACAGGTACACACATACACGTATTCCTTTGGTGGAGGGGTGGAAGTAATTCTAAGAGTTGTGTATATATGCAAGAGAATTTTCAAAAAAGGAGTACGTTTCAGTGTAGTTTTTGCATTATCTATTTATACCTACATTATTAGATAAAAGATTATTGAGGTATCTAAGAGGCTGCAAATACATTAACAAACACAGTAATATCTCTTATGATTTTCTAATCAAATAAAAGTGGTTCCAATTATACTCTCAGGAGTAAATTCTAGCACTTAACAACGTGAAACTGAACAATGTCCTAGAATTGTAGTACTTTTACCTTTCTCCCTACTTTGCTTTTAGTTTGTCCCCATATATTTTTGAGCCTGATTTATTAATTACATTTGTGCAATTAAACTCTTAAAAGTTTAAAAATAAAAGGAAACAAACAAAACCCCTAGATCAATCATCTCTTGTATGCTTGCTTTCAATTATTTATTTTTAAAAAATAATTTCTCTTTGTAGAAACTTTCAAACACACATTGAAATAGGGAGAATAGTATGATGAATCCCCAGATTCCTACCGACTAGTGTAATTAAGTATTCATAGTCTGTTTACATATGATTTGATCTAATATTCCTCCCCCCCCCTTTTTTTGGCTGAAGTATTTTAAAGCAATTCATAGAATATGTGAAGATTTAAAAATAAAATCTCTAGTTTATTTTTAACCCACTGGATTTCTTCGTTGAATTTTACAAGTTCAAATTTGCTCTAGGCCCTATAGTTATCCTTGGACAAAGTCTAAAGCGTATCATAACTATACACATGGCTTCAAGTAAAAGAAAAGACAAACTAGAAACTTCTGTACTGCCATTATATGAGAATTATAACAGAGTAAGATAGCACTAAAATAATGCTAAATGGAATTGTTGATACTACATAAGCATAGGAAGAAAAGTGACTTATGACATACTGGAGAAAAACCCTGTAAATACACGCACACCCAAGTGTCCAGGTGTACTGGGTGGCTGTTGTGTAAGACCTCACATAGGCTCTGCCTTTGAAAGAAAGGACTTCTGTAAACTGTCCTTCCCTCTCTCCCTAAATGGCCATCAGCAGTGAGAAACAATACAATTGATTCCTTCATTCGGAGACTGAGGGGGGCAACTAGGAAAAAGATAAACAAAGAATTGGCTCTATTCTATATTGAGAACAAGTATCCTGGAACTCCACAAAATATGAAGGGTACAAATCATAGCCCACTGTGTAGATTCACTGTGTGCTATTTAAAACACAATGCTAGAGTCATCCAGATCTATCCCCTTCACTGGATTTAAGAGAATTATCAGTCTTACTGCTTCCTGAGAAAAAAGAATTTTAAATGAGTTACTGATACCTCATTTTACTAGCATTATGGCACTGACCTAAGACTTAATATAGAAAATTATAGATCTTAGCCTAGGGTAGTTTTAATTTCTGCCCATAATCATAGGCCTTTAGCTGCCAAAGTCGAGGGCTTTGTGTGCTGAGATTGAAACTCTGACCCTGAGTTACAAAGTCATAACTAGCAAGCACAAAGAAAGACCGCAGACTTGGGGGGTTAGTATCTCCTTACAGAAGTTACATATAAACAAATGTGCACCAGATAAATACACAACGTGCACCTTGTACATCATACATGCATATCTTAGATCAAAGAAGAACTTCTGATCAATGTAAATTATTTTATTGGACATGATTAAAAAACATAAAAGGCAAGTTTAATTCATAATTCTAAAGGGCTGGGCGGCACCTGTGGCTCAGTCGGTAGGGCGCCGGCCCCATATACCGAGGGTGGTGGGTTCAAACCCGGCCCCGGGCCCGGCCAAACTGCAACCAAAAAATAGCCGGGCATTGTGGTGGGTGCCTGTAGTCCCGGCTACTCGGGAGGCTGAGGCAAGAGAATTGCTTAAGCCCAGGAGTTGGAGGTTGCTGTGAGCCGTGTGACGCCACGGCACTCTACCCGAGGGCGGTACAGTGAGACTCTGTCTCTACAAAAAAACAAACAAAAAAACATAATTCTAAAGCGCTTCATCTATTTATGTCTCTAAAGCAGGCTTTCTCCAGGCTGTCATGCCATAATTTCCCTGAAGTAACAAATGTGTTTACCCAATGTTACCTAGTTACCGTGTGCGTCATGTAATATGGCTTCTTGCATCTTTGATTTCTTCCTGGGTACCACATCAGATAGATGTGAAAGTGGTAGACTCCACAAAACCACTTAATTAACTTAAAATTCCATTCTAATATGTCATTTCATTAGGGGAAGAAAAAAACACAACATAGTTCTTTGTAAAATAAGGAAGCTATACAACTTATTTTTAGTAAAAATTATTCTTTTCTCCTTGGTAATCAGTTCATTTGGGCCCTGCGTGAACTTTCAATTGTAAACGATTTTTTTTTCTTGCTTGTTTTTTGACTCTCAAGTAAAACTTCTCTGCCTGGATTTACATAAGCCTATCTTTGTAAATGCTATGAACTTCTAAATTAAGTCATGCTCTACACTTTCTAGCCACAAAGCCCCTAACAGAAAGATATTGATTCATCACATTACTGAATTGCATTCATAACCAGCAGTCATCCAAAAAATAGGTACAATCCTAGATTAACATTGTTACATTATTTGAAAGGCTAAAATTTGCATAAGAATGACAGCCAGTTAAATGTGTGAGCAGCATCTGAAACATAACAGATACAAACCCGAATTGAATTCTTAATATCCCATAAAACAGCCCATTCTTTGCCCAGTCTTCATCTCAGTACCATCTACATGGCTACTCAAGCCCTACATGTTGGATTTCTTCTTTCATCTCAAAACTCTTAAACTACCTTTTGACTTTACCCTCAAAGCATATCCCAAATCTCTCACTCTGTCCACCTCCCAACCCACCTAATTTGTTCAAAATTACTACCATCTCTTTTCAGAATTCTGCACTAGTTTGATGATTTTTTCCTTTTTTTTTTTATTGTTGGGGATTCATTCAGAGTACAAGAAACCAGGTTACACTGATTGCATTTGTTAGGCAAAGCCCCTCTTACGATTGTGTCCTGCCCCCAAAAGGTGTGTCACACACCAAGACCCCACTTCTCTCCCTCCCTACCTCTGCTCTTCCCAGTCTGAGGGATTTTTCTAAAGCAAAAATCGGGTCTCATCCCTCCTATGTTGAAAGAACTTTAATAACTTCAAATATAATTGAACCTCTGTAAACTGACCACCCAAGAGACTGTAACAAACTGATCACCATATAGAGGTCATCAACATAAGGAATGAGGCCTGCTGTGCTGTCTGTCAGGTACATGTGGACTTGGGTGCACGTCTGGTCTAGGAAAATTAAGTCAACTAAAGGAGGTGATCAATGTAGGGAGGTGGTTAGCTATGGAGATTCTACTGTATTAAAAAAAAAAAAGTAAGTTTTTTTATAGAAAAAAGGTCCCTACTTATCTTTATACCCCCATTTCTAATAATTCTGCCGATCGCTCACAGTGTTTGAATTACACTTGAACTAGTTAAGGTGCTCTTGCTTAGGGGGGTCTTTGCACATGGAATTCTTTTTGTCAGGAGGGCTTTCCACACAAATACCCTATTTCATATCTCAGCTAAAATTGTGCTTTTTCTGGAAAAGGCATTCCAGACTATAAAAACCTCTGCTTTAACCAACTAGTCTTAACCAAATCCTCCTCTTTTCATATATTCTTAGGAATTATTATGCTCAGAAATTAAATAATTCATTTATATTCTTGGGTTTTGGCTATTCTCCCTTTCCCTGATTCAGAATTCGAATTCCATGAGACCAAAGACCTTGTCTATTTTGTTTATTGCTTAACCCCAGCCTCCAGAAAATAGTAGATACCTAATAAACACCTGTCCAATAAATTATTAATAATTATATATCACAAGTAAATAAATCAATATTTTATACTAATATTTATACAATATATTGATATTTATATCAGTATAAACTAATACAGTTTATACATGCTAATATAAACTGAGTCATTGCAATATGATTATGTTAGAAGGACACATATTTAACTGATTTGGAACCAACTAGCAAATAAAATGAATATAAATACATGGTAACAACAAAATTGCTATCCTTTGAGAGCCATATACTTGGTGACATTTTTTTCATTGATTTACTACAGTATTGTGATCATATGAAACCTATTTTACAATTGAAGAAATAGAGGTTCATAGAGTTTTAAATTCTTGCCTAAAGTCATAGAGTTAGTGGCAGATTTGTAACTGTAACCTTGCTCTGCTTATAAAATAATCAAAACAATAGCTACAAAGACAACATTTATCGAACTATTCCAACTATGTGCCAGTTATCTTTCTAAGCATTTTGAATGTTGTGGAAATGGCCATGTTTACAAATATCCTTGTTCCCAGTCTTCCTCTGTTTTCAAGCCTTCCTGGCCTATAAACCAACAAAGGTAACAAGTGTCACTTCTGAGCTAAAGCTACAGAACTGGTGTGCCCTTCCCTCTGTCATCTCCTGCCCTCATATTCTGCTGGTGGGGCACGTTCTGCTTTCCACAGGGTTCCTGGTGGCTGCATGCAGCAGAGCCCCAGCAACTGGCCTTTATAACATGAAGGAATAACACTGTCTAAGCATTAAGCCACTACGACTTGAGGACTTATTATGCCACAATATGATATATCCTCCGGAGACCAGTTCAGATACAGTACCTCATTTAATTCCTAAAACAATTCAGTGAAGTACATTATTACCTCCATTTTATGGAGTATATATGGAGTATATAAGTAAGTCTTAGTGATATTAAATGACTTACTCAAAACCATATCATTAGTAAATCAATGTAAATGTTGGACTACCTGGACCCAAAGCCTGAGCCTTCCGCTGAACACTGTATTCAGTTTCATTACTGAGATTTGTTTCTTTGGAGCAAATAAATTTGAATTATTCACTGGTGATCTGTCATTTTGCTTAAGTTGAAAACCTCCTGGAGAAAGTTTAGATTAATGGAAAGCTAAAAGTCTTATTATCTTAGCAAGAAATATGATCAAATTACATATTAGTTAATGGTAATATTTCTATATCCCCTGTCCTCTAACAAATCTTAAATATAACACTCTAATAACTGATTTTGAGATTTTATTGACCAGCCCAGTCATAATTGCTTCATAATTTGTAACTCCCTCATTGCTCTCCATTTTATCAAAAAATCGTGGATTGTTTGGGTCCTCATGGGAACCAATTATAGGCACACTCACAAAAATTCAGAGCCTTCTCAGCCCATCTCAGTAAAAATAGTCAGTTATTTTACAATTAGAATAATATTTATATAACCAAGGACTGTTTACCCCATCTATTTGCATTCTTCCTGATATATATATAGAACTTCTACCAAAAACAAAGAATCTGAAACTACATATATTTAATCTGAATCTAAAGAAAGGATGCAGCTAAGTATTTTAGTCAATAGTTTTCACATCCCTCAGATATATAAGTTATACTTTCTGGGAACAATTTCCTGAAAGCAACTTTTAACATGTGGTTCTTTATACTCCAAAATGCAAAAGATGAACAATAGTGGGTGAAATGCCTTTTTCATTAAGGAAAGAAGAAAACCCTAGTTAATGTCTATGGGCTTAATAATTCTGGATTTGAATGATATTACAAAGGATTTTGGTTATAGACTATATGAATGAATGAAATATACCTTAGTGGCTATTGGGATGAACAAATGTAAGCAAGATATGTACCCATGAATACCATTTTTATAATTTCAGTGTTTTAAGATCACACCTATACTGGTGACATAAAAATAACTCTGGTCCTGTATTACATAACCCTACATTTTAAACTCTATTTAATATCACTTTACCGTAAAGAGACATCTAATGGCATGCAATACATGTATGGAAAGAAATGGAAGTAAAAAGTGTATTAGCTTCCTATGACTGCTGTAACAAATTCTCACAAACTCAGTGGCTTAAAACCGTACAAGTTCATTCTCTTGCAGTTAGGTCAGAACTCTAAAATCAAAGTGTCAGTAGGGCTGTGTTCCTTCTGGAGGCTTTAAGGGAACATCTATTTTTTTTCTCCTTCTCAGTTCCTAGAAGCTGCTATATTCCTTGGCTTATAGCCCTTTCCTCACATCAGTCCAACATGTAGCTTTGTTATGACATCTCCTACTGACCCTTATCTTAGTGTCTCTCTTTTACAAGGATGCTTGCAATTACACTGGGCTCATCTCATATGCCCAAGATAATCTTCCAGCTCAAGATCCTTAACTTAATCTATTTCTGCAAAGTTAGGCAACAACATATTCATGTGTTTGGAGGATCAAGCTTCAGATATCTATGGGGTGCAATAAATTCAGCCTACAACAGGAGAAAAGTGATGAAAGAAAAGGCATAGAGACAGAAGACTTGCAAGTATTGTTCTAATAATAATAGTAATTACTATTATTCGTTCATTCAACAAATATCTAGTGAGCCATTAAATCATAACAAATGAGGTCTGGCACATGATAGACACACTCTAAAATGATGAACCTAAATTAGCGACATTGGCTATATATTCAAATGCTTATGTCTTGTCTAAATTAGGATGTCTAGAGTTAATACTAAGAAATAAATTACATCCTGAAAAAAACTCAAGTTTTAAAAGTAGCTTTGTTTATTAAATTTCTCCAAAATGCAAAAAAAAGATAATATTTTTTAAAAATAGATTTTGTCCCAGGCTGCAATTAACAATCACAATAATGGGTATAGAAAGCAACAATTTCAAAATAATGTGCTCAAAAAAGCTTTAGCTGAGGAACATTCTTTTACCGTGAAAAGAAGTAAGCTCTACATATTGCAGAGATCATTTGGCTAAAAGTATAATCAAAGGTATTAGAATAGCCATTCTAAGGGAAAAACATTCTATCCATGTGGAGATCTTTATTTTTTGTAATTACTGGCAAAAATAAGAAGTTGTTGGGTGAAAAAGACAAGTAATTAGCAAAGTCTTCTCTTTTATGTCTGTTGGACAGACTTGGGTTTCAGATTGTGTCTCTTCTTCATAACAAGAAAATGGAAACACTTATGAAAGCAGAACAAATTTTGCCTCAGGAAAAATTTGGAAATTATTTATAATTTATATTTATAATTTATAATTATTTATAATTTTAGAATGTATCTATTCTGATAGATTAACTATAGATACCCTTATTTCCTGATGAACTTTTCAAAACCACAGACTAATCAAAAAAGATGCATTATATAGGGGATTTCTAGTAAATGGAGGTGGAGAAAAGGAGTATTTAATTAACATCACTAGTAATTATTGTTATTCCTTCATTTAATTAATACCCACTGAACCATTACATTATATCAAATAAGGTCTGCTACATGGCTGGCACCTTTATAAGGTGAGTGCAAATTAGCTACACCAGTGATGTATTCAAATGCCATACCCTGTCTGTATCTGGATGTCCAGACTTAATACAGACAAATAAATCATATTCTGAACAAAACTTCAATGACAAGATTTAAAAGTAGCTTTGTTTATTCATTTCCTGTATGACTATTTCTGTATTCTCCAAGTAATAAGAACCGTGGAGGAGAGGCATAGGCTATGAAATTTGTACAGTACTGAATTTCCACATCATTATATTGAGAGTGGGCTATCAGAAATAGTGAATTAGTGATTCAGAAAAATTTCTGAACAACAGAACAGAAATTTCAGAACAAAAATTCTGAAAATTTTCAAGAACAAGCCAAGGGTTAATTTGGTTAATTTGTAGAGTGTGCTAACCAATCAACATATACAAATACGTAACCCAGGAAAAAATAATCAAAGGACTGAAACCATAGGTACTTGGAAAAGACATATAATTGAACAATAAATGAGAATTGATCAAATTCACTAGTAAAAAGGTAAATCATAAAATAAAAATATAACATTGTAGAACCCTTTGACAAGCAGAGGCTGAAAAATTTATTTTTTCCTGGCATTTTAAAGATCTAGAAAACAGGAGTTTATATTTTTTGGCTAAACTGAATATTTATAAAGTCCATTTCTTGGAGATCAACACAACATATTTTAAAATATGCATAACTTTTAACCCAGTAATTTGCTCTTAAATGTCCATACTTTGCATAAATCTATGCATGAGAACAAATAGGTGTTTATAAACATAGTCATTGCAACATTATAAGGAAAAAGATCTCAAAGCAATAAATAATACATACATTTGCAGAGAAATTTATATTAATATTGTACATTCATTGAAATGGAATACTATGAAGCTGCAAAAATAAAATATGCCTCTCTTTAATAGGCCGGCAGTTCTCAAAGTATGGTCCAAGAACTGGTGAATGTTTCAGAGACCTTTTCTTTTCTTTTTTTTTTTTTTTTTTCTTTTGGCCGGAGCTGGGTTTGAACCCGCCACCTCCGGCATATGGGACCGGCGCCCTACTCACTGAGCCACAGGCGCCACCCTCAGAGACCTTTTCAAGAGGTTCACAAGGTCAAAATTATTTTATAATAGTAATAAAATAGTTTTCTTTCACTCTTTTAAATTCTTCTTCTCAACAAAGTGAAGTTCTTTTAGAGTCTACATGTCATTTAATAAGGCAAATGCCGAAGCAGATTAGAAAATTCAGCTGTGCTCTATTAAGTCAAACATGAAACAGTTTAGCAAAGATGTAAAATAATTCCAAATGTTGGGGGTGGTTGAAAACACAGTTGTTTACATGAAATCTTATTTTAATTGCTATTCAATGGTTTTATCATCTTTCAAATCAATTCATAATTTTTCAGTTATTGGTTTTAATTTCTAATATGGAAAATGTAGATATATATAACTAACATAAAAAAGGTTATTGTGAAGTTTTCTAAATAGTATAAAGGTGTCCTTGAAAACAAAATATTTGAAAACACTGACCTCAGCCAACTGCTACTGCCCTGTAAAGATCAACAATCTAATCTTCCCCTCACAGTTTCACATGAAAAGTGCAGATATATAGGAGGAAGACAAAGGAGAAGGCTATAAATAGGAATGAAGCACAGAAAGATGGAAGCTATGAAGAAGTAACAAGTATTCTTGCATAATTTTCAAATCATATTCAAATAGCAGTAACTGATATAAGTACTATACATAAACTTATTGTCTTTAATTAGACAATGAGATCACACGTTGAAAATGTTTGAAAACTACTGTTTTATAATATTTTCTTTATGTTTATGTATATGGCCATTATTTTAGCATTTTGAATATATTCTTCTAATTAATAACTAATTTAAAATATTTACAAAATACAGAAGACAAAGAAGAAATCTGTCAGTCCACTGCTGAGACCAATGCTTAGTATCACCTTGAGTATTTACTATTATATTTGAATTATTTATAAAGTAAATGTGAGTTACTTTTTATTACTTTTTAAGGTAACAGTCAATAAACATTTCAGTATTATTACAATTATGGTTTAAAATATTTTCCCATTAATAATTTTGAGAGGTGTACCCCTATCAAACTTTGTAAAACTTTCACATTATTTTCAGGAAGATCACCTAAGAGCTTAGAATGAAGGGGGTCTTATTTTTTTTAAGAGGAGCTGGGATACTTCAAATAATATATTGGCAGCAGATGTTTGTAGCTCTGGCTCTAAAACAACAGAAGATTTCCTGACCATGAGATCCACTGCAGGGAGGCCTTGTAACTGAGAGAATAAATGATTAGGCCAAACGTCATTGTTGTCAGGAAATTCTTTGGAGAGTGACAGAAACCTCTCATAAATTTAGAATTGTTCACTGTGCACAGGAAGAAAGCCATCTGTGCGTTTCAGCATCAGAGGCTAGTTAAAATAATGATTGGTTGTCACCAAATTAATGGCTACAGATGAAGAACTGGGACTACCGCAAAGAGGTATTAACAAAGTCACCCATTACAGTTGACATCATAATTCCGGAATGAAGGATAATTATTCATTCTAGTAAGACCTTAACCCTTAATGAAGAGGATTCACAAAAAGATAATTCCAATAAAAGCTGTTCTCCTGGCAGCCACTATAAAAACGTTTATTAACGCTAGTCAATTTTCAACTGTTCTCACATATTATTATACTACATTCTAAGAGATACCTCATAGTGACCTAAGCTTACAGAAACTGTTGAGCCTGTTTTCGATATTGTTATGTCAAACAAAAACATTTCAGTTGACAATACACCCTTGATGTTAATAGATACATGTACTATTTGAAATCTGGTTTTCTGGCTAATTGATTTCATTACTGCATAAAACCAATACAAATAAATTGCCAATTTGAACTAAAACATAATTGATTATATTAGCTTTAGCAAATGATCATCAATTAATACCCTTCCAGTGTTAAGGTATATCACAATGTTTAAGTTAGATTAAAAAAATAGGCTTATGGCATATAATAAATTAAAACACTTGGAAAAGTGGGAAATCCCAAGGCAATGTTTTTCTTACTATTTTAAATTAGACTTCTTTTAAGATTTTCCATTCTTTTGTTTGAAATATCTTACTCAGGTGGGCCAAAATCAATATAATATTGAAGAACATACTGCCACATAAGACTCAAGTGATGGTACCATAATCTAATTGTTCATAAATTTACAGTAGAGGGTAATTAGTTTTATTTTTTTAAGCATGCTATTTGAATATTCAACTATTTAGAAGGAAGAATAATCAGAGTCAGAGCTTCCAAAAACCTATTCTGCTGACCAAGAAATTAAATATTCTGACTTGACCTCATAAAACATAGAAGGAAAAATACTCACTCTAGCAATTTTACTTTCTTTAAGCAAAGATTTCATCCATTAGTGGAATTTATTAAACACATGAGCAGCACATGCCATGCTAGGAGGAGGCGTCATTTCTCAGCCAACTCTGATTCTGATATTGATCTATATATATAAGAAAACAGGACTTAAGTTTGACAAGTTCATTGAATAATTAATCAGAATCAAAATTAATTGCACCAAATGTATGCAAACTATAATTAAAGTATGAGAAAGAAAAGCCAGGAAGTCAAAAATCAAATACCCAAGACATAATAAAAATAACCCACAGCAAAACCACAGAAAGGGTAAGATAAGAGTTGTATATTGAAGTCCCCTACTGTTGTCTATTTCTGTCTTTAGATCTGTTAATATTTGCTTCATATAGTTCAATGCCCTGATATTGGGTGCATATATTTACTACGAGTATATCCTCTTCATAAATTCACCCCTTTATAATTATAAAATACCTATGTCTCTTTGTATAGTTTTTGACTTACCTTACATAAGTAGAGTTACCTTGGCTTTTTTTGATTTGTTTTCATGGATTATCTTTTCCCATCGTTGCACTTACAGTCTATGTGTGTACTTATAGCTGAAATAAGTCTCTTATAAGCAGTGTTTATTTGGGTTTTGATTTTTGTCTTATCCGTTTTGTCACTGTATGCGTCTTTTAATTTAATTAATTTACATTTAAAATACAATAGAGCCTCTGTAAATTGGCCATCCAAGGGACTACAATAAATAAATGGTTGGATGAGGCAAGTATCCTACTGCATTTAGGGCACTTTCCTAAAATGTTTAAATTCACATGCCTTGGCCCAATCCTGCCGAGTCAAGTAGGCTACCTCAGTAAGATACTTGCTTTGGTGTTCAGAGGGGTATATTCCAGGAGCTGGAATGGAAGGGTGTGGAGGCGTGTAGCGCATTTTGTGTGCTCTTGAAACAGTTGCAGAGAATTCACAGGAAGGCATCCTAAGTGGTTCATAGGTGGGCTTCCTGATGAAGTCCTTAGAGTGGTTAGTAAGGCCTCCCCACTCCCTTGCTGTTCCCCAGCCTCTCCCAATGAGCAATGCCCATTACCTCTGTACCCTGGGTGGGGTAAGAAAAAAAAAGGGCTTCTTGGGCCACATTGCAGGTGGCTGGGGGATCTGGGCTCTTACTCCCTATGGCTTACTTTCTCCTGTGGAGGAATTATGGGTTGATGGACTCTCTAATGGGCAATATGGGTAAAATGAGCTGTTCTTTTTACCTTCTTCAACATATCTATTATAGAAAAGTTTTGGCCCAACACTGTCCTGAGACTTCCCTTTTGGATGCCCAGATTTCCACAAGGTTTATTATTATTCCCATTTTCCAGATGGGAAAACTAAGAACAGGAGAGAATTAGTAACCTGCCTAAAGTTACTGGTAAATGCAGAAGTCAGTATTCCAAGCTTACCTTCAGATTTAGTAATGCTATTTTATTCCACAACAACAAAATTAAATATTGAGTCAGTAAGTCTATTTTTAAGAAACTGCATATTATCATTTTAAATCTTTAACATGGTACCAGATAAAGAGGCAACATAATTCCTTCAATAAATGTATCTTTCTTAGTAAATCTTTGTAAGAGACCATGATACTAATTTCCACACCATAATTTCTGGTGTCAAAGTTGATTTTTAAAAACACAAGGGAATATTATAGAGAAACAAAAAAGAAAAAGGAACAGTACTACAATGAAATAATGTCACCTGAAACTATAAAACTTATGACCACACACACCAAAACTGAGTTTGGATAACCTTTATCATATGTTAAATACTATACCTCATGATATTAATTCTCCCATAATAATTTGTTATTAAAATGAGTGTCTACTCTCAGAAATTTAGGGTGAATAAAAAATATATTAATGCTCTTAACAAATCCTACAGCAATTAAACCCTCGAAAATCAAGAGGAACAATCAATCTAGAAGCTTTTGGTGAATCAGGATCTTATACAGAATTTTAAAGGAAAATAATTCCTCTAACACATTTGCTAAACATTTCTGCTTTTACTTAATAAAAGCATTTGAAGAATCTTGAACTATCCACTTCCCATGTCAGCAAGTATTTAGTAAATTGTAGCAATTACAGTAATGTTGTGATAGAGTTTTTATATATCTACTTTGTATTTCTTTTTAATGTTTTTAAATATTATATATTAAAAATCTTATTGTACTTCCATCTTGAATCAGGGATCATTTAGAATTTTTTGAGTTATAAGTCAAGAACTTTTAGAGCTTACAAAGACCTAGCACACTATTTTTTCCTTTGTTTTTATTCTGTAGCCAAGAACACTGAGGGACACGTAGTCTTCTGATCTGGGACAACGCACAGGGTAATTTTAACAAGAGAAAGTAGAACTGGAACTCACACTCTAAACTTCTATTCAGCCTCTATACGGAGGATTTGATCAGTGTATTATGAGCAAGCAAATAGATCTTGGTAGTTTCCTTTTTTCATTTATCTTTGGCACCATTCAACTTGTAAATAAAGTTAAAGCAAAAAGCTTATCGAAGTCATGCTCTAAGTTCTTTCATACATGAAATTTGTTAGAAAGGCAGTGAAAAGCTCTCTCACAGAAGATCTGTGTTATTTCAAATATAGCATTTTTTTCACAGATGCCTGAAGAAGTAGATACTTAAACATTTATTGGTACAAGGTCATTGCTTTAGTGAAGTGGCTTTCACTTAAAGCAACTTAGCACTTTTTGTATATCCTTCCTTTAAGGAAGGACGTAGAAATCGGAAGTTTAATTCTTGCCTGTCCACACGTATACTGAGGTAATATTCTAGCTCCCTGTGTTCCTATTTTTTGTTGGGTGTTTAAGATCAAATGGTATTGTTTGCTGGAAATGAATGCACAAGCAGCGAAGGGTCTGAACTGCAATTTGTGAACTAAACAGCTTGCTTTTGTATTTGATGTATTCACTAGAAATAAAAATGAAAGCATCCAAAAGCCATCATTTTCAGCTAAGTACTAAAATTCTCATCAAAAGAAATTATGTAGGGGGCTTTGGGGACCGGCACTCTACTATGTATTATACTTTTTCAAGCTTTATGAATGAGTTATTGACCACAATCAGAAAGATGCATGTTTGGAATGTCTTTTTGTGTTTGTTTTCAGTGCCATAATAGCCTGCCCTGCATCTTCATTACCATCACATCACTTGTAGTCTATTGAGTTTGTTTTAAGACAAGTGTGTTAAAAGGAAAGCATGCAAGCTAAAGGACGAGCTGAAGATAGTATTACGTAGTAGATGTTCTGCTTCATAGCTGCTCCTGAGCAAAGTTTTCCTCTGCACAAACTAAAATGTTCTGTTCTTGAATTAAACCCTGACTTTAATTTCATGATCAACAGTGTTCAGTCAAATTGTTTGAAATTTTTAGTGTAAAAATAATCCCTTTCAACTTTCCCCCAGCAAAACTTTCTCAAACATGTCTCCAGGGAGAAGTGACAGGTAGAGAAAAAAAAAAGATTATTGCCCACTAAAACTATCGGCATTATATAATTAGATGACCAGCATGTAGAAATAAAGCCCAAAGAAAGAGAATAGCTTGCTCACAAAATAGTATTCTCTGGAAGTGAGGTAATAAGACTTCCACAAATAGCCCCCCAATAAGCTAGCTTTAAAAAAATATTAATTCTCTTGACCAAAGTAGTGAAGAGAGATAAAGGGACAGGAAGGTCCATATTAATTCTGCAAGTTTTAGTCAGATATGCTGGAAATCCAAGCATAAGAATTCGGTTGAAATGCAATGGAAGTAGACAGTTGCTCTTAGCAGAGTGTTTTCCTCTGGCTGTTCCTTTCCAGACTGTCCTTTGTTCTGAGACCTTTGAGAAATATTCTCCTAGCTGCATTCCATCTCATGCCTGATATTGACATAGCAGACAGGATAGGAATTTTTAGGAATTCTTCTCAAAATTTTATCAGCATCAACTCTAAGCAAGAGATAAATATTTCTTTAAAAGTAACATGCTCAATGCTTAGATCAGTCTCTTTTTATTACCCACTCTCTCCACCACCAATTCTGCTTTGGCTATTTCACAACACTCCGCAGTCCATCTAAGGCAGTATATTTAAGACTTTTGCGTTGGCTGCTCTGGAGAAGCAACATGGAAGATTTAAGAGAGGGGGAGAATGAAAGAGAGAGAAGAAATTCCACCAAAGAGAGGGGAAACATATCTGTTTTATCTTCGCAGTATGTTCAGCAAGTTGTACATCAAGAAGTGAGCAAAGAAACTCCACGTGAGTGTTGTAGACTAAGAAACTTGCTTGCTAATAGTGGGCTAGATGCAGAATCTTTTCACTCTTCTTTACACTATGTGGGTTATTACTGAGCAGACAGTTATCTTTAGAATGAGAAGAAAACAAATGCTTAAGCATGTAAATTGATTGCAGAGAATGCAAATATTTCCATTCTGCTTTGCTAAAGCCATTATAAACACACAGAAAAAAAAAAAAAACCTTACTACTTTTTTACAAATTAATTTTCCTTCTCTAGACTGTGCAGTTTCCAACCCAACATCTGTTACCTTTGTTAGTCTGCGAACTGGCAGAGATTGTTCTTTATAAGTCCTATCAAGAGCAATGTGAAATTCATAATTATTACTCTTTGAATGTCATAAAATTTTAAAGTATATCTTTCTTATTTAAGGAACTGGGTTATGTTGATAATCCATTTGAAGGAAAGATATTTGTTCTGTCCTCTTGTATTTCTTAGGATTCAGGGAAAAATGATAATACAATGTGCTTGATGCATTTTTTTTTAATCTTCTAAGTTACTTAGAGCTAAATAACTTTCAGAAGAGGAAGAGAGCGTAACAACGAGCAATATGTGTAAGTGTTCTGACCAAATATTGTCAAGTGACCGGTTTATGTTAAAACATGATAAATAATAATAACACAAAGATTTATGTTGAAGGCATACTGCTTGCTATAAAGTAAAAGGGGAAGGACCTCTAAAGGGAGACAGGGGCCTGCAGCATAGTTGCAAGGCAGGACTCCTTGGGATATAAGGATAGTGAAATTTTGTGTGTGTGGGAAGTAATTTCCAGGAGAGGATGGCTAAAACTTTCAGGTTGTCAGCTGAGAAGTTCTGTGCTGTTTTTCTTCCATTTTCTCTCTTTCTCTCTCTCACACACACTCACACACCACACATAAAGTTAAGTATCTTTTTGCTGCAGCCAAAAATTATGAACTGCACTACTCTTGAGACGTCAGGAGTAAAAACTAGGAGGAAGGAGAGAAATGACTCAGAGTTTCTGCACGCTGTAAAGTTACCATCAGGCAAAGCATCTACCATGATTCAAAAGATTTAATAGAGACACAATCTGAATACCCTGTTTCTGTATGTCTTCACTTATCATATTTTTGGTCTGTTTCTTCCAGCCTGCCACCTTGGTTGTTGAATATTGGTTCTATATGCTACCTAGTAAATAGGTGAATTTGGATTCTCATTCCTTATTTTTCTTAGGTAATGTATTTGTTCCAACTATATCCAAGATGCATTGTGATATTTTAATAATGCATCACCTGAGGTTCTTGTTATGTGAAACTTACTCAAGTTTTCAAGCAGAGGTAACATAGAGTAGAATAGAGAGGGTCTCTGTAAGCTAGAATTGAGAGTTCCAGCCCTGGCTCAGTTACCAGAGAAGGAGCCATGTGATCCAGGACACTTGTTTAATTATTGGGCATCAGCATGTATATTTATGAAACAAAGGGGGATGGTGAGATAAAACATAAGAACCCTGAAGATCCAAAACTTTTATGATCACAAGATATTTACTGAAAGTAATGTAGATGTAAGAAAAAAATAAGACAATAATTGTCACAAGTAAGCCATTGACCACAGGCACTGGAACCAACATCCTGACAGTCAGATGGCCCTCAGGAACCACTGCGTCGACAGATTCTATTCATCACTCCACAGAACTTGACAAATGACAGTTCAAATTCGAATGCATTCACAGTATCTTATAGAGCAAGTACTGAACATTTCTGATGCCTGTGACTTTATGGAATGTTCTCCATAATTAAAAAGGATGGCTAGGTTCTAGGCTTCATGATCACGTAGCAGGGGATCATCTTAGGTCAGGCACTTAATATCTCATAAATAAAAACACTTCTCAATTTGCTGGAATATAGGTAGCTTTTTTGGAGGTCCATTCTAATTATAAATTCTGTGATTCTTGAACCACTCAGTTTCCCCTTTGCTTTTCTTTCAAGCCTTGTTACAACCAACAATTTCATAAAGATAGGTAAGCCAGCTGGGCACGCCAAAGAATATGTTGTTTCATCAAGCTTTATCATTCATCATTTTCCCCCACAAAATTTTAATCCTTGTGACTGTTTATATTGCACATTATAGAAAAGTTGATCTCAGAGTAGAGAAATGGTCACACACTTCAGTAAATATCAAAGTAAGTATAAGTAAGCTACTCAAACTGGCAACATGAAGATATTCCAGGGAGACTGTACCAACCTTTTCCTATCTGTATTATAACAACTTCACACCAGTTTCAGCATCAGAAGATGTATCCTAGTTGGAAGGTGATTTTAATCATCTACTGATAGCGAAGGTTGTATGGGGAGAAACTTGGAAATCAGTTTTCAATTGTAATTCTATATAACAAATTCTAATGATATCTAGCTCAGAACCACACAGGATGAGAGCATGCTAGTTTAAAGAAGGGGAAAAATTATATATATAAAATTATATATAAAAATTACATATATAATTATATATATAGCTACTGATTCGTGATGAAGAAACTAAAAATTCACATGACAAAATATGTGATTAATTTTCCACAGACCATTTTTATTATCACTTAGGCTTCTCTGAAATTCAATTATGGAAGTGTACCAAACACATGTGCATTATGTTCAATTTCTGTACTCTTATTGTTATATCAATTCATTTCTACAGCACTTGTTGTTCTTATAATACGTATTCAGAGGATAAGGCATCAGTATAATATCTTAAAAAGGATATTTTGTTTGTTTGGATGGATGTTTATTCTAATCATTTCTTAGTGTTGCCAAAAATATAGTTGATAGAACATCCTAAAACAGGTATTCAAATTAGAGATAAATGACAGTCTCACAATAACATCATTTATTTATTTATATTATATTTGCCAAGAAGTAGGCCATTCAAATCTGAGTATCTTATTCTGATGACAAGAAACACAATGACAGCATAAATGAATTGAAGGCCTTCATGAAGGCTCATGTAAGAAGGTCTAGCTGTGTTTCATTAGAACTTGCTTGCCTTTAAAACTCATGGGAACTACATATGATTGTATGTAACCATTCTCTACGCTTTTGATCCAATGTATTATCTTGTCATTACTACTTCAGAATAATTTCATTTCTATAGTATTTCTCTTAATACACTCCATCTTAAATTAAATTGAAGGGTTATATGTATATATGTTTAAATCACATGTAGTTACTTTCCCAACAGTAACCAAGGGAAATGTGCTACAAAGAAATATCAGCAGAGCATGGCTCACAACTATAATTCCAGTAATATGGGAGGCTGAAGGAGGATTTCTTGAGGCCAGGAGTTTAAGGAAAGCCTGCAAAACACAGAAAGATGTTGTCTCTATGAAAAATAAGAAAAATTAGCTCTGCAGGAGGCTGAGGCAGGAGGATTGCTTGAGTTCAAAGTTCCAATGAGTAATGATTGCTCCACTGCACTCTGGTCTGGGTGACAGAGCAAGACCTTGTTCCTAAAAACAAGAAAAAACTAAAAATAAAAACTAAATAAGTATCTCAATTCACTGTATCTTTTAATTGAAGCCATCTTCTGTTATGTTCTAAAATTTTACCCATGTATTTCAATTACTACATTTTAAATTCATTTTACTTTAATTATATTTCAGAGTCAGTTGGTTTTGACATGGATTTCCCCAGCTCCTGAAGATAGCAACTTCAAAATTATAAGGTAAAAGCCCATGGCATCCCAGAGGCAGCAATATAAAGCAGTGGAAAATTTTCAGAAAAAAAACAACAATGAAGTAGCCATGTCTTCTTAGTGTGATGATAGGGACGTGTTATGGGAAATGGAAAGAATCTATGTTCTCTACTTCCCATCACTTGAAGTTTCCAAAAAATATTTTCATGAACCAGCACTGGCATGAGGTTTAGACAAAGGATAGAATTTTAAGCGTTCTGTAATGAATTTCCTCTAAGCTTGTATTTTTACTTAGTTAAACCTTGTGTTCATTTTGTAATGTCTTATCCAAAAGAAATAAATTGTTTTAACTGTGATTTCTTAGGTAAGGTAATCAACTACTTAAAATATGGTGTGAAAACCTCATATATTGGTTTATTTTTCCATTTTTATGAAAAACATGCATATTAAGAACTAAACACTTTAAAAATATTTAATATATTCCTTAGGAACTGAAATGTTTCTTTCTCAGACATACTACATTTTCAAAACATCGTGTCTTGCAAGGAAGAGAAATCCTGTCTCTGAAGAAACTCATATGAATAGCATTACAAAAAGTCAGTGAAATGAGAACTAGTCACATTTATTTTCCTTAACAAATCTTACAAATAATGCATGCTTTTTTTTTTTTTTTTGCTGTATAAAGTGGATGAGAAAGGAAAGAGACAAAGAAATACTAGCCTGCTTTTCTTCTTGGTGTCTTTAGGTAGACTTTTAGTAATACCTCTTTATGATTGAAGGGCAGAACAGGGATCTGTTCTGATACTTCTCTAGGTACTATAGCAAGTCTATTCAATCATTCATCCATCCACTGACTCATCCATTAATACATTCATTCATCCATCCAGCCACTCACTTATCCATGTATCTATTGTTTTAAAAGAAAAGGCCAGGTTAATGAAAAAGATGCAAAGTCTCCATCTTTTTATGGCTGAATAGTATTCCATGGTATACAAATAACACAGTTTATTAATTCATTCATGAGTTGATGGGCTGGAGGTGAAGAACATTCTTCTTAGCATAGTATCACAAGACTAGAAAAGCAAGTATCCAATGTATGCAATACTAATATGAAACCAATAAATAATTACATGTCTACAGGAACCAAAACACAATTAAATTCAAGTGGAGGGGGAGAGGAAAAAAGAGAGGGGAGGAGAGAGGGAGATTGGTTAGCTCTCACGTAATGGGCACAATGTAAGGGTATAAAGCATACCCATTGAGTGAAGGGCTCAACTACAACTTGAATTTTACCTATCAAATGCAGAGGATGTAACCTAATCCCTGTACCTTCATATTAATCTGAAATAAAAAGAAAAGATATGGCCTTTTTTTTTCTTTTCTTTTACTCTGGACAATGAACAATTTCAATCTCTGGTTGGAGCCAGTGCTTAATGGGAAGAGCTTTCCTGGCTGCTAGTACTTGTTCTAAGCCATTTACAACAATTTATCAATAATCTCTTTCAGCCATGCAAAGAAATCACACTGAATCCAGGTAACAATTTAGAGGTATTTTGGATATATTGTAGGTTTGGTTCCAGACAACTGCAATAATTGGTTTATCAGTACATAGAGAAGATTACACTATAGTCTATTATATATCTTTTAAAATGTACATACTTTAGGGTGGTGCCTGTGGCTCAGTTGGTAGGGTGCATATACCGAGGGTGGCGGGTTCTAACCTGGCCTGGCCAAACTGCAACACAAAAATAGCCAGGTGTCGTGGCAGGTGCCTGTAGTCCCAGCTACTTGGGAGGCTGAGGCAAGAGAATCTGCTAAGCCCAAGAGCTGGGGATTGCTGTGAACTGTGATGCCACAGCACTCTACCGAGAGCGACAAAGTGAGACTCTATCTCTAAAAAATAATAAAAATAAAAAACAAAATGTACATACTTTAAAAACACCTTATTGCAAAAAAAAATGCTAGCAGTAATCTGAGCTCAGTGAGTCATAATTATTTTTACTGGCAGAGAGACTTGTTTCAAAGTTGATGTTTGGCAACTGATGAGGTTGGAAGCTGCTTAAGGTTGGGTTAAATGTGGCAATTTCTTAAAATAAAACAACAATGAAGTTTACTGCATTGATTGACTCTTCCTTTCACAAAGAATATCTCTGTATTATTCAACGCTGATTGATAGCATTTTACAGTAGAACTTCTTTCAAAATTGGAGTCCTACTTGAAATCCTGCTGCTGTTTTATCAACTAACCTTATGTGAAATTCTAAATCCTTTGTTGTCATTTCAACAATGTTCACAGCATCCTTACCAGGAGATTTCATCTCAAAAAAACACTTTGCTCATCTGTAAGTAACTCTTCATATATTCCAATTTGATCATATCTTGCATTCCTATTCTAGCTATTTTGCTATTTCTACTAAATCTAGTTACTTCTTCCACTAAAGTCATGAAGCCTTCAGCATAATCCATGATGTCTGGAATCACCTTCTTCTAAACTTCTGATATTTTGTCCCCCTCTCATGCATCCCAAATGTTCTTAATAATAATCAGAATGGTTATTCATTTCCAGAAGGTTTTCTATTTACTTTGCTCAGATCTATCAGAGGAGTCACTATGGTAGCTATATACATACAAAATGTATTTCTTATTTTTTCTCTTTTGAGACAGAGTCTCACTCAGTGGTCCTGGAATTGAGTGGCATGGTGTCATAGCTCACACCAAACTTAAACTCTTGGGCTTAAGTGATCCTCTTATCTCAGCCTCCCGAATAGCTGAGACTACAGGTGCCTGCCATGAAACCTGACATGTGTTTTTTTCTGGTTTTTTTTTTTTTTAATTTTTTTCTTTTTTCCAGTTTTTAGTGGAGACAGGGTCTTATTTTGCACAGGCTGGTCTCAAACTCTTTAGCTCAGGCAACCCACCTGCCTTGGCCTTCCAGAGTGCTAGGTATAGGTGTGAGCTGCCGCGCCCAGCCAAAAAATGTGATTCTTAAATAAGACGACTTGAAAGTCCAAATGACTCCTTGATCCATGGGCTGAAGAATGGATGTTATGTTATCAAGCACGAAAACAACCTTAAGCTTCTAGTATATATCCATCAGAGTTCTTAGGTGACCAGGAGTATTGTCAATAACCAGTAATAATTTGAAAGGAATCTTTTTTCCTAAGCTATAAGGCCTCAACATTGGGCTTAAAATAATCAGTTAACCCTGCTGTAAACACAGGTGCTATGATCCAAGCTTTGTTGTTCTACTTGTGGAGCACAGGCAGAGTAGATTTAGCCTAATTCTTTTTTTTTTTAGGAAAAAAATGGCTTTGTACATAGGATGGGGAACAATATAAATTCAAAACTTACAGATAAGGGTTAGCTCTATCACTCATCTCTTTTTAAAAGTTTATATGAATATCCAGTCAAAACCAATAGGGTAGTGCCCTTGAAATGTTATCTATATGGATTTTCAAGTAGACCACAGGACTGTGTACTATCTTGGAAGGTCCTCAGAAGGCTCTGTCATTGATCAGGTAACAGAGTAAAAACCCCAGAGTGCTTTCTTTCAAACAGATAAGGGAAAGACACAGGGACAAAGAAGCTATTCAAACTTTGTCTTCTTTCCTTGTGGCTTGTGGTCTCCTCCTCCTCCTCTTCCAACTCGGAAGCCTCCTCTGCCTCCACCTCGGCCTCCTCTGCCTCTACCACGACCCCCAAAGCCACCTTCACCCTTAGGCTTGGCCCAGTCCAAGGTAACTTTGTTTCCATTAATTTCACCATCTTCCATGGCCTCCTTTGCAGCTTTGACGGACCCAGTTTCCCTGTCTGTGACTATCCGTGCACGAACAGAGCCGTCAAACGACTCCTTCAATGTCTCTTCAGTGGTTTCCTCAGACAGACCTTTGACAGAGTTTTGGATGGCTGGCTTCTGGCTTCCTCTTCCTCCTCCTCTTCCTCCTCTTCCTCTTCTTCATCTTCCTCCTCAGCCACACTCTTAGCTTTCACAGGAACAACTTTTGCAGAAGCTTTCTTTCCTTTGGCTGGTGTGTCTCCATAGCTTCTTCTTCAGAGTCATCCTCCTCTTGGTCATCCTCATCATCCTCATCATCTTCATCCTCTGAGGCAGGAGCAGCCGCTGCTGCTTTCATCACTGCTGGTTCAAATTCATCATCTTCCTCATCTTCATCTTCATCCTCCTTTTAATCATCCTCCTCACTGTCATCGTCCTCATCATCATCACTGTCTTCCTTCTTGGCATCCTTGCTGTTTTTTGCCCCCTTGGCTGGAGTAGCTGCTCCCTTCTGACCAGGGGTTGCTACCAATGCTTTGCCGGGTGTGCCTCCCTTTTTGCCAGGTGTTGCTACTGCTCTGGCTGGAGTAACCATCTTCTTGGCCTGTGGGGCTTCTGCCTTTTTGCCTGGGGTAACAGCTACTTTCATGGCAGGTGTGGCAATTTCGACCTTTTTTTGTTGGAGAAACCACCACTTTCTTTGCTGGGGTTGCCATAGCCTTCTTGACTTTCTTCTGAGGAACAATAACCTCTTCCTCACTGCTGTCATCATCCTCATCTTCACTGTCTTCTTCTACCTCCTTTGGGGGAGGAGCCATTTTCTTGGGGTCACCTTGATTTTTACCTGCCTGCTACAGCTCTTCACCTCGCCACCGAATAGCCAAAGGCTGTGAGACCGCCCCACTAATCACGTGAGACTTCCCTGCAGCATGGCGTCCTCGAACGCGCCTGGGACTGCTGATTTATCCTAATTCTTTTTTTTTTTTTTTTATAATGGTACTTTATTTATTTATTTATTTATTTTTGTAGAGACAGAGTCTCACTTTATGGCCCTCGGTAGAGTGCCATGGCCTCACACAGCTCACAGCAACCTCCAACTCCTGGGCTTAAGCGATTCTCTTGCCTCAGCCTCCCGAGCAGCTGGGACTACAGGCACCCGCCACAACGCCTGGCTATTGTTTGGTTGCAGTTTGGCTGGGGCCGGGTTTGAACCCGCCACCCTCGGTATATGGGGCCGGCACCCTACCGACTGAGCCATAGGCGCTGCCCTAGCCTAATTCTTAAGGGCCCAAGGATTTCCTCACTGGTAAAGTGAGTATTCATTGGCTTTAACTTAAAGTCACAAGCTGCAGTATGGCCTTGCTCTGGATTGCGTTTCATCTTACAGGAATGCTGTGGCTGATTTGATCTTCTATGCAGACCATTAAAACGTCTGCATGTCAGCAATATGGCTGTTGTTTCCCTTTCCTGTCATTCATGTATTCACCAGAGTAGCACTTTTCATTTCCTTCAGGAACTCTTCCTTTGTATTCACAACTTGGTTAACTATTGGGTAAGATTTTGACCTAGCTTGGCTTTTGACATACCTTCCTCATTAAGCTTAGTTCTTTCCAGATAGTGATTGAAAGTGAGAAACATTCGACTCTTCCTTTCTTCCTTTCGCTTGAACACTTAAAGGCCATTGTAGGGTTCTTAACCTGCCTAATTTCAATATTGTTGTAGCTCAAGGAATAAAGAGGCCCCAGGAGGAAGTGAGAAATGAGGACATGGCCATTTGGACCATCAGGCTGACAAATACAATATTTATTGATTAAATTAACTATCTTATAAGGGTGTGGTTTATGGCACAAAACAATTGCAATAATAACATCTAAGACACAGACCACAGATTACCATAACAGATGTAATAGTAATCAAAATGTTTGAAATAGTGTGAGAAATAAAAAAATGTTACACAGAGACAAGAAGTGAGTACCTGCTGATGGAAAGATGACACTATTATCGAATTAGTTGACTCGGGGTTGCCACAAACCTTTAATATATAAGAAAATGCAAAATGTGTGAAGCACAAACAAGAAAAGCACAAGAAAATAAAGTATGGAGGCAGTGAGTTAGTGAAGACGAGAACTAGACCAGGTGTCAGGAGACCAGATACCTTCTCTTTATCCAACCTAAAATATTTGAGGGAAGTCTTCAGATATTCAGATACCAAAGTGGCTTTTATAGTGGTTTCTGCTTGGAAATATTTGTTTTCTTCTCTTCCCTAACTTATCATTTTCTTTTGGAATATCTTACATCCAGAGCAGAGTAACATTTAGAAATGTAGCAAAAAACTTTTTCTAGAACAAATGAAGGAAGAAGGGAAGTGAAAAATGTTTTATCTGCTGGTCATGTAGAAAAATTATTGAAATGTGACATTGATCCAGCTGAATGTTCTGAAAGCTGTAGAATGGATGTTGTATTATCAAGCATGGGTTTTTTTTTTTTTTATAGGTTTTAAAACCTATAAAAATGATTAAGGCAGGATAGGGTAGAGGAGAAAGCTAAGCAACACTATTATCTCAGTTAAATGCTATTTTTTTTTAATTTTGTAGATGTCAGTTTGGGTCATTAAGATTCCAGCTGCCTTGTCAGTGCCATTTCCTGTTGATAGCTGTATCAATGATTAGACAGCTGTAATGATGAGTTTTACTTTTTAGTATGGATCCTTTAATTAACAATAATAACATTAGTTAAAATGCTACTCGCATTTTTAACCACGACATGCCATGAGTCTCCTATGCCCTTGCTCATGGTTCCTCTTTTCCAATATTTACACGCACTGTATTATTGGCTTGAAATCTCCTTGTTATGTATCTCTGCAAGTCCAAATTCAGCTTATCTTTCAGCTTATCTTTCAGTGCCACTTCAAATACTCTCTTCCATGAAAACTTCTCTACTCATCTTATCTTTTAAGATCTATCATTTCATATACAACTCTTGCATCATTTTTCACTTTTGACTTTATATATTATGGGTAGCTACCATATTAGTTTTCTATTGCTATAACAAACTACCTCACAGTTAATGGCTTGAAACAACACAGTTCTGTAGGTTAGAAGCCTGACATGTGTCTAACTGGGCTAAAACTAAAGTGTTACCTGGGATGTGTTCTTTTCTGTGTATCCAAGGAGAGAATTCAATTATTGTCAGTTTCAGTTTCTAGAGGCCACCTATATTACTTGGGTTATGGCACTGGTCTTTGGAAGTAGCCAAGAATAGAGGTGGGGAGAGTATAACAGTAACACCTTAACAACAGAATTTTTTCTTTATTTAGAAAATACCAAAGTAGCTAAAATTAATTTATTTCCTCAGCCACATACTTTAAGAGTTCAATAGCTACATGAGGTTAGTGCCGACCATATTTGGCAATGCATGGTAAGAACACTTCTATCATTATAGAAAGTCCTATCGCACTATGTTATTCTTTAATGTCTCATGGTGGCATTGCTAGTAAGGGACAAAAGTTCAAAACTACCTAAATGTCTGTCAACATACTCTGATGTATCCATTCAAACGGATACCAGGCAATACTAAGAATGAATAATGTACATCATTAGAATTAGTATGAGTAAATTTTACAAACATATTTTTGAGTATGTCAGAAATAAAAGAGTATACATTTGAATAAAGTATAAAACAGAAGAACCTCCTCTATTGTGTTAAAGTTCGGATAGCTGTGATCCATGGTGGGTAGAGTATAATGCCTAGGGAAGAAAAGGAGGCAGTCATTTGGAAGGTTGTGGGTTATATGGATGTGGTCAGCTCATGAAAATGTATAGGGCTATACATGGTTTTATATATACATTATATATAACATACATAAGTTATGTTTTAATAAAATATTCATTTGGGGGCAGCACCTGTGGCTCAAAGGAGTAGGGTTCCAGCCCCATATGCTGGAGGTAGCAGGTTCAAACCCAGCCCTGGCCAAAAACTGCATAAAGAAATACACACATATATATATATATATATAATATATAATAATAATAAAATATTTTTTTAAAAAAATCAGCTGCAACACAACTTTTAAGTGTGAATTTTAAAATGTGAATGTTCATTCTCTCCTCAAAGCTAGAAAAAGTGAGATACTTCATTTCCTGAATTAAGCAACAAAACACAATGGATTCCCTCAGGTACCATACTCTACCAAGCAGTCTTTTCTCTCTTTTTCAAATAGGACATACAATGTGCCTGTGAGACACTGACACTGGAAGACTTCAAAATATCTCTTACCACCAACCCTGCTACCTTCCATCAGTAAAGATATCACTAAGGTAATATGGCAGCCATGACCCCATCATGTGTGGACACGAACAGTTATGTTAATGAAAGCTCACTAAGGTTGCCCAGTTTGCCTGGTGTCACATAGCAAATCAGTAATGGGAAATCAAATCAGATCCAATTTCTATCACCTCCATGTACTTTTCCCAGTAGATTGCTTTACCTTTCTAATCTGGATTTTTGGTCCCAAAGCCAATAATTTATGGCATAAATTGTTCTTCCATACATTGAAAAAATGTGGACACATCAAATAGAGAGTGGAGTGCTGGGGAGAACCTCATTCTAAAGCCAAAATTAATCGAAGTGTCTCTGAATCTGACATTGCCATAAGAAAGATTACTGTGACTCTCAATTTATTCCTCTAAGAAAGTGCAATGTAATATGTTTTAATGCACTTTCTTTAGGTCTGCAATGCAAGTTTGATTTGTTTTTCCCGGAAGCAATTTACTCTTAATTTCCAAAGCCTTCGACATCATTGAAGAATGTTTTGGACTACTTAATCACTGCAACAGGGATTAAACTAAGAAACTGGAAGAAATAGTCTGTTTAAAATTAGGCAGTCACTGGCCTGAAGGATGTGAGGAACACACAAACCTCTCAAATACTCACAGTCTCACACTCAGTCTCAAAGAGCGGCGAATGGCACAGAATGCCCTGAAAATGAAATGTGTCCAAGAAAATATAAAGAGAGGAGCACTTGTCACTCTGACAAAAAGCATACAAGAAAACTTTAAGGCTAGTGTTTTATGGTTTCCACCTTTGTGTAGTTTGTAGCATGAAAATCATTATTTGATTTTGAAGTAAGAACTCAATGAGTGAACACGTGATGGGAGAACAATGCTCCCTAGAAGTCAGTGACTTAGTTGAGCTTTGAGATAAAGAGCCAGAAACAGTCTATTCCTTAATACTTGTTTTCTTGTTTTGCTTTTCTAATGGCAAAAAGAAAAAAATGGATACATTTTCCACTGGAGTCCGATGTGGCCAGAAGCAACCAGAAGAAACATAGGTAAGAACTTAATGATAACTGCAAACATCGTTTTTGCAAGTCCCCTAATATGAAAATGATAGAATGAAGCCTAGTTATTATTTTAGCTTCTCTAACTTGTAAAACATTCTTTGATTCAGATCATCTCCCAAAATGGTTCTGTTACACTTTTCAGAGAATAATTGTATAGGAAGCCATTCCAATATTCTGGTGCCATAATTTCAACACTTTTGGCATCTCTCTCAGTAGTTTAGTTATTGTGTGATCACAAAATCATGAAATGGTGCCTAAATTTGCATGGCTTGTACACTTATGACCTTTGCACATGTAGGTACCAAGTGACTACTATCCTGCCTGTGTTGGGGTCATGTCAACAACTTTAATACTTTTCTAATAGTTTTGTAGACCATTTCTAGGTATAGAAGTAAACCTGAAATATAGATTTAAATAATCAGGAGGCCTAGAGGTTTACTCAAGATAGTCCTCATTATCATGAACTAAAGAGATAAATACAAACTTCTAGGACAACTGAAAATGCAGAAAGTTATAGAAAGGAATCATGAAACCTTTCAGAATCTACATAAAATTTTAGACAAATGAGAGATAAATCAAACTGCATATAGGAACTTATATTACGTAAAAATTTACTGTGAATCTATCTATCAATGATCACAAATAACAATGTATATACATGGTTTTGGATAGTGGATTCCATTTGTGCAGAAAATCAGTAAGGGAATATATAAACGTACATTTCGCATGTGCACTTTTATAGGAAGATTATTCCAATCATAAAACATCACTATTCAAGGCAGTGAATATCTGCAGAAGAGGACTGAAGAATCTCTTTTAACAATAGTTGCTTCCAGGGAAGAGAATTTGCTGGAGATTTTATTTTGTTTTTATTTTTTGAGACGGAGTCTCACTATGTTGGCCATGCTGATCAGGAACTCCAGGGCTCAAGCAATACTACTTGTGCCTCAGTTTCCAAAGTAGCTGAGATTACAGGAGGGTGCTACTAGTGAAAATTACTTTTTATTGTGTATTTTCATGTACTCTTTATAAAGTAACGCTTTCTACTATCTAGTCAATGGTAGTTTATGTGAATAATAGGTAAAGAAATTTGAATGATACAGTCTTGCAGACCAAAACTTTACTGGTGACAGAAAATATATTGAAGCAAAAGGGAATACTTATATTTTGAGTTTTTAAATAACTCAATTTTAATAAAGTGAATGCTATTCTTTGAGTTAGCTGGTATAAAAACAAGAACAAAAATATAATCAAGGTTAAATATATAATGGTACCTTATTGAACTACTGGAAATATTAACATGAATTTATCAAACTCATTTTCTACTCCTCTTGTAGAAAGAGTCTATGTTTTAAAGCCAAAAAATATTCAGATTGTCATCTTTATAGATAAAGTGCCAATTATATAAACAGACCATAGTAATTTAAATTTACCTTTTCCCTAACCTAACACTTAATATAATGGGGTAGAGATAAAGAGAGTGACTTCAACTCTTTGATTCTGTCCGCATTCACCAAAATAGTAAGCTGATCTCTGCTCCATGATCTTCACATATAAGAAAATGTCTTTTGAGCTGCTAATTTAGACACAGAGAATCTGATAGGTACTCTGAATATCAATACAGTATCACAGAGAATCTTTTGCATATACACAGAGGAAGAGAAGTTGAAGGACAATCACCATAGCATTGCTGAAAACTGGGAAAGAAAACAAATGCCAGCCATTAAAAGACTAAATAAATAATTTCACAGTGCATGTTGAACAAAAGAACTATAGCCATATGCACCAACAAATGTGAATCTCAAAATCATAATGTTTAATAAAAAAATTACCAAAATACATTTTGATGGAAAACACAAAAATTAAAAATACAAGACTTAATATAACACAATAAGAGTTGGAAATCTCTGACTTGTGAGCCAAATCTGTCTTATCAACTGTTGATACAAATAAAGTTTTATTAGAACACAGCCACCTCCAGTCATTTGTACCTTATGTTTGCCTCTGTGCCACAGGGAAGAGTTGAGTAGTTGCCATAGAGTTTATGATCCACAAAGCCTAACATATTTACTATCTTGTCCTTGAAGTAAAAGTTTGCCAGCCCCCATGACGCATAAACTATGGGCATGTGGTAATGGATAACAACCTGAAAGGGCAGGATATACACTACTTTAGGAGAATGGTTGGCTACCCCTGGAGGCAAGACTAGAATGTTCAATGTTTAACTTAATACCATCGGTCTAAAAACATAATGTACATCATTGACATCTTTTTCTTTTTAAACATACTGGGTGTCAATGAGATGCACTTTCTGTAGTTTACTAAAAATTTTCCCTACCTTTAGTAAACTACTTTTTCAGAAATGTTTAATATAATTTTAATTTAAAGTCCACTACTTTGCATGTCTGTCTTATAGGATTTTGATAATAAAATTAGGCATTTATGCTTTTAGGAAAGGCAAAATTAGCTACTATGGAAATAACTTTATCTGAACCACTAAATTCAATATAACTAATTTAAGATTATTCAACATGAGGCTACATGAGGATCTTTATTATATACAAGGCCAGACAATTAAGTTCACAAACTCATCCTAGAAAAAGTGCTATATACCTCATTGCTGAATACCACTCCAGTCATCTTCAGAGTATTCCCCTTGAGGAGCAATGCACCAATGCTAGCACCTAGTCCACCCTTCAAAACAATATTAGACCTCTTTTCCTAGAATGGTTGTTAGAGCTGTCATTTTGTAAGGTCTGACAATTAAGTTTGTGAACTCATCGTAGGAAAGTACTACATACTTCACTGCTAAATATCGCTATAGTCAAGAGATGGCCAAGGAAAGTGCTTCAAAGGTACGTCTAGTAATAATATTCGGCAATGAGGTATATAGCACTTTTTCTAGGATGAGTTCACAAACTTAATTGTCTAACCTTCAAATTTTCAGGGGATGTCAAGTGAACAAAAGGCATACTGATTATTATTTTACTAATCATACTTATATCCCTAAAGAAATTAACTAATATTTTTGGTATATTTGGTTGATTAATAAATAATGCATAATAAATACTATTTTTCTTATTCCAATTCAGTCTCTGTAGAGAAAATCAAGGTTGTACAGTAAGTTGAATATTATTCTCCTTTTTTTTTTTATTTGAGACAGAGTGTCACTTTGTCACCCTTGGTAGAGTGCTGTGGCATCATAGCTCACAGCAACCTCAAACTCTTGGGCTCAAGTGATTCTCTTGCCTTAGCCTCTTGACAGGTTCCCACCACAATGCCAAGCTATTTTTAGAGATGAAGTCTTGCTCTGGCTCGGGCTGGTCTTGACCTGTGAGCTCAGGCAATCCACCCGCCTCGGCCTCCCAGATTGCTAAGATTACAGGCGTGAGCCACCACAACTGGCCCTACTATTACTTTTTAAAGCATCTATATTTATATATTTTTACCATCGACAACACAGTTTTTTACATAGGTAATATTAACAACAAAATGTAATCCTGAATCATGGAGAAATTGTGTCAGAAGAGTTCAATCAGTATCAAAGTTCAATTAGAAAAATCTATAAAAATTATTAAGAAAGAACCCTTAGGAAAAAAATGATACATATGGTCAAAAAACATAAAAAACACAACATGACAGTTATAAAAAATTAAAATTAAAATTGTATTGTACCCATTAAAGAAGCAAAATTTTAAACTAGTAACTAGAGAAAAGGATTGAAAAATATTTCTTAATACGGTTGGTGGAAAAGTTAGACAACTTCTGTAGGGAGTGATTTAGTGGTTATTTATTGAAGTTAAGATTTTCAATAAAAAATATGGAACTCAAATATTAAATGAGCTTCTCCTATTTAGACAGCACAATGTCAACATTGATTAATTAAGTCTTTCTCATTATTTATATCTATATTTATTTATATATTTCTGTATATATAAATCTAAACCAGAGGTGACTGAAAAATTGAATATAATAATAAGACAATTTGGTGTAAAAAGATCTGACCTAACATGGAGTATGGCATTGCAGGTGTGCTATTGAAGTTATATCTTCAATAACTGGGTGGATGGACAAGTGGATAAATGGCTGCATTGGTGATTCCATTAATATACTGACTCTAGGAGCATTACTGAGGCAGACTGCTGAAAATGCAAAGATTCTTTTTGCTTGTTTATTTTTTTTAATATTCTATTTCTTTTCAAAAATTATTTATAACAGTTTATCCTTTTAACATATCAGCCATATATATAGTTCCTGCTGAGAAGACAATCTTCCAGAATGGAAGATGACATTGTATTAATACACCTACTTTTCTATATTAAGTATGTTAAGCAAAAGCAGTCCTTGTTTCTGATGTTTTCTTTCCAAAATTCATGCTGACTTCTATTTTCAGACTCAATTAGAGATAGTAAAATTTTAAGAAAATACATGATTAATAAATCCAATTAGTCTCATTCAACATGTGTTTTTTAAAAATTGAGAGATGTACCCACTATAAAATAATGAAAGAGAGAACTAATGAGATGCATTTGACATATACTTTATTTTTTATTTATCAATTTTTGACCTATTTATTTAGGTGCCAATTGGAACCAGACATGCCATACGGATGTGCCAACTTTTGTGGCTCAAAAAAGTTTTTTAGGTATGGAAATGACTATTTTAATGGTGAATTTTGGGGCAAAACAAAAAGAACTGCACATAATGTGCATTGTAATAATATCTTCATATTAAATGGTTTCCAAGCACCACAAGAACCTTTGATTTCTGGGCTTGGCTGCATTGAACTCCAACACAGCAAATAACAATCAAAGGAATGCTTAGAGGTTGTGCCAATTAACAAAAATATGTTGGTTATATATCCAAATGATAATCACAGTAGAGGCCTGTAGAAATGTTCACCAACATCTGTGTTCTGTTTCTCTTGGGCATGCAACCAGATTTCCTTTCCTAGCTCTCTTGCATGTAGGGAATTGTATCATATGATGGAGTTTTATCCAGTGACATGTGTGTGAGAGGAATGTGCATGACTTTTGGCTTTGCTAATAAGGCAATCCTCTGTGCTTTCTCTTCCTTTCCCTACTAACTGGAAAGAATAAGGTCCAGCGGAAGAAATGGAGGCCCTCAAAATGGTCAAGTTGTAGCACAGACAAGAGGAGTCTGCATGAGCAAATGGACTAGAGTCCACATCCCCTACAACCCACTTCACTGGACGATGACATGACTAAAAATTAACTTTTACTGAGCTATACCACATAGCTGATCATAGGCCCAAAATGGCAAATACAACTATCCAATTTAATCTTCACAGCCCTCTGTTTTTAATTTGAACCCTTCTATAAGAGCAAACTAGGCAATTGCCTTCAACTTCTGACCAGATGTCACTTTAAAACCCATATTCTTAAACATTATGATATGTCCATGGAAATACACGTAGATCAACTATGGTTTTAACTGTTTAAAGTCAGAACAGAAAGTAATAGCTGTGGGGTAGCTGAAGTGGGAGATACTTAAGGTTCTGAGTGTGTATGGAAACTAAAATGAAGTTAGGAAATGTGGGAACTTGGGAATGACCTTACAGGACCAAGGCTGATGCTTATTCCTGCCTCTAAAGTTGCAAACAAATCTGCTCTTAGCTTGAGCTGGTCAGAGATGAGACACCACGCCCCTTGGAATGTTCCAGGGAGAAAAAACTGTCCAGTCAATTGTGCCTGGACAATCTTCTCTATGCTCCCATTGTTGTTCCACTGCTGCTCAAGATATCTTTTTTCAATATCACTTTTACCAAACTTTGCATCCACTTAGATTTTTTAAAGGATTTTTTTAAGAGAACACTCACTTTGAAACTTTACCTTGGTGTAAGAAACAGCAAATGAAGAAGGGCTGTGTGCTAAATGTTTCTTCCTAAATTATTATTAGTTATCTTCTAATACTATCTCCAAGTTGTTACTATTCCCTAGAAATATTCCATAAAAGCTGGAAAATGAGATATCAATTTTAACACTCTCTATATTTTAAAACTCTATATATCTCTGAGGGACCAGTACTTTCTAGAAAAACATCCTAACTCATGCCCCTTTGGGGCTGATATGCCAAGAATCTTATGGATATCAATATTACATGAATAAATTTTCCAGAGTTAGTTGTAAAATATTTACCACATTATGAACTAGGTACATATAACTTATAAAATTTTAAAAAGAAAGAATGGCTTTGAGAAATGTATCCTAAGCCGATAATTGAGTACCAATGGAAAGATGTGGACAGAGGTATGTCTATCAGAGCATTATTCATAATACTGAAAACTAGAAACACCATTCATGTCCGATAGACAGGAATTAGTTATATAACATGGCAAATGAAACTATAAAGAGGCATATTTATATGGAAAGGAGTTAATAAGAGAGGGTGTCATAAACTGTGTAATTTAAATAGTTACAACAACTTATTATTTTATATTATATGTATATTACTACATGAAAATAGCAGGCACTATAACAATATATAATACTATATAAAACCATGTATATGTGTGTATATATGTATAGGTTCATCTGTAACACACACAGACAGATGTATGTATAATGGGTAAGCTGAAAAATCAGGACTCAAGGTCTAATGAAAATGCAATTTTATTTATGTGCCCTACAGTTCTTTTAAACTTTATTTATGAAGTGGGAATGGGGAGTCATAATCCTCCCACATCCCTAGAAAAGTCACAGGAAATTCACGCTTTAGGTTTTCCCTGTCATTGTCAGGAAAAAAAAAAAAAAAAGTCCCTTTCTTACTTTTCTAATGAAACCATTTTTCATTTCAGTACATCAACTGCAAATCTCAAGTGATGGTCAAACCCTTGAACCTAGCAGTAAGTATTCCTTCCACTGCAAATTTTAGATAGGCAGGCTAGATTCCAAGACAGCAGCAGCTTCCTGATCCTGCCACCAAAATAGTAGGTCAGCTCTTATCTGACCCTGTAGATTTTGGAGAACTGGGCAGAGAGATTTAGATCCTGGGTAGGAGGTGGTTTTAGACTTTTCTAAGTCAAAACAGCAAAAATACCCATTTCAAAGCTCTCAGTGAGGACCTCTTTGAAACTTTTCTCACTAAGTTTGGGGTCAGAAAGTAGCACCCTCCCTTTTCCTCAAAGGGACATAGTAGAGTAGTGGACATAGTAGAGTGGTGAAGACTCACAGCAAGGTAATTGCTCTCTCCCAAGAAATCTGGTGACCAATTCCTCCCCTCTCCTCTTCCTATAACCTATTTTTATACCTTTAATTTAGTGGAGGGTTTTATATCCAAAAACTTTATCATGTTCTTACACCCATTTCTCCTATAACTCCACATGGAGGGCAGGGAATACAGTTTGAATCACACTCCCTTTGTATCCCAATAATAATCATATTGGTACATCAGGGGAAGCTTCAGCCAGAGAATTCCCACCTTAACAATTCATTGTATTGAACTTTATCATAAAATACGGATATATAACAAGACAATCATGATTTTTTTTCTATTCCATAGGAATAGACATACAGAGCCCAAGTCCCAGAATGAAAAATTATTGTCATCCATGTTTTTAAAAGACCAATGTCCTCCACAACTTCCTGAGAAATAGCAGAAGACGCCTAGCCAGAAATCGCCAGTGACCATGATTAACCATGATTAACAAGTTTTGGAGCAACCTCATGCCTTCTCTGGCACGGTGAGGATACAGATGTTTCCTATGGGTCCTTAGAAGCAGGCTCCTGGAGAGCAAGGATTTTTGGTGATTTTACACTGATGAATCTCAAGAACATAGAAGAGGACCAAGCCTTAGAAGAAGCTCATGAAATATTTATAGAGTGAATATAGTAGGCATCATAGAAAACACACTCAGGTTGAGCTTTCCTGCTACCCACCAATAAAGAGGGCTGATTAATGTACAGCTGCCAGAGTCTGTGCAGGAGCGGCTCCACGGAATGGTAGCTAGGCAGGGAAAGGTGGATCTGGAGATAACTCCTGCACGTCAGGGAACTGTGAAGTGAATCAGCTCCAGAGGACTGCTCTAGAGAGCCCTAAAGAAAGCACCAATCTTTAGCCAGTGCCTGAAGAACTCCACCAACCCAGAGAGAAAAAAACCCCTCATGTTCCCAATGACAAAAATGTTTGCTTTTTTCACCTATGTTTCAGTCCAACCCCAGCACAACAGAATGTAGACTTAAATCTAGACTTAAGAGGAAGGAAGAAGTATCCTGTGCCCACATACCACAATTGTCACACTCTGCTGTCAAGCTGCTCAATGATTCAGTTTTATGGAGAAAACATTATCGAAAAATTAAGTTTGGAAAAAGAATACATACATTAAAAATAAGTAATAGATTTCTGGACTGGGAGAGTTTGTTTTATTACGTAGATGTATTTTTATTGGTATCTAAAAAAAGCAAATTTATATGATATAAAAACCGAAAGTAACGGAAAATAACCTTCATATATCATGAATCTGTGATTCGAGAGGAAAAAGTTTTCAAAATATTACTTTTAATTCTTACTATTGTCTTATTCTAGACTAAAGAGTTACAATTATACACACACGTTTGTGTATGTATATGTTTGTACGTGCATTTGAAATGTCACCTAGGAGACAGGCCAAATGCAAAACAGCTCCAAGACAGTTTGAGGAGTTCAGTCATTTGCTAAAAAAGGAATATGTTTCAATGAAATATAAGTGTCTAATGCTTGGACAACATAAAGAGAAACTAGAATAAGTTTATTTTTTAACATATTCTTCTTAGCAAAGTATCTCAAGAATGGAAGAAAAAGTATCCAATATACTCAGCCTTACTATGAAACCTATTTATAGCTTTCATATGAAGCTATAACCTAATTATAGCCCAAGAAGAAGGGGAAAGGGAAAGGGAGAGCAGGGGAGGGGGAAGATGAATAGAGGGAGGGTAATTGGTGGGCCCACACCTACGGTGCATCTTACAAGAGTACATGTGAAATTTACTCAGTGTAGAATATGAATGTCTTAACACAGTAACTAAGACAATGCTGTGAAGGCTATGTTAACCAGTTTGATGAAAATGTTTCAAATTGTATATAAAACCATCACATTGTACCCCATGATTGCATTAATGTACACAGCTATGATTTAATAAAAAAAAAAAAAAAGAATTTATAACTGGAGATGCAGAGAATGTTAGAGCTGATGAGGTCACCTGTCTCTAACCAGAGACTTATCATGTCTCTTGTGCTTATGCACATAAATTACCTTCTCAAGATTACTATCTTTTAAAGGAAACATTGTGTCAGCTATAATCAAGATGAAAATAATTACTTCCATTAACTAAGGGTAGACTATAATCCAGAGACTAAGCTATTACTTTACCTTGGCCTATTTGACTTTGACAAAGAAATTTAAAGTGATGCTTCCTGGATAAGAACAGTAGCACATTCCTTTAAGCACCCTGTTAGTATTAGAGTAAAAGGAAATGAAACAAAATATCGAATCAGTCAAAGGGAAATTTAAGAATCAAGATGAGACAGTGGGGCATGTGATGGAATTTTTACTTTAAACTGATGTTGCTTATGCACTTTTCCTTCCCTCCACAATTTCTAGGATGAAACTTATTTTCTTCATTGAATACAAAGGGTTTTAGCCTAACATTTCTGTCTTCACAGGAAATATCAGTCCCTTGTGTTAATCATCACAATACTCAAATCTTAAAGAGAATTGCTCAGAAAGTAGATATTCTCTCTTAATTCCTATAAAATTCTGTAAAAAGACAGAGACAGTTACGAAATAGCAAAATATATAAACTCAAAAATTAACTGGTGTTTACTAAAGCAAACAACAAATATTAATCAAATATAAGAAGCTTTTAACACTCACTTGAGTAATGAAAATTGGCATTGGTGGTAAGTATCGACATAGTTGAAGGCCCTCATTGCTCACAATGTTAACAATTTACTATCTCATCCTGGAATAAAGACTGACATACAAATGTGCCTATATAAATGCTAAACTGGTGTAACATGCACACACGCAGTGTCCACATGTATAAAAGAAACAAATAGAACCCTCGGTATTTTACTATGATGTTCTTTTTCACCGTGGGTGATCCTGCCAGTGACAACTCCTATTTCAAATCATCTCTATGTAGGTGGGAATTCTAATACTGATACAACATTAAGGGCAGTAAAATAACAAGATGAAATTCTCCAGTGCCAAACAACTGAACCCATACTTCTAAAAAGGATTTGAGTGTGCATAATCCTTAATACTTTCCCCCAAATGCATATGTAATACTATTTTACCTACTCATTAAACACGGTTTACTCTGTCCATTGAAATGGACATTTAAATTCTTCTGTTAAAAAGAATTACTTGATGGTTCATTAGGCTGATACAGCTTCAGCTCCTTGTATTCCTACGTAAGAAAACTGGAACGCAACTCAGTATAAACTGTAGAAAAAATCTAAGTTTAACTAACAGAAATCACCAATTATCCTCTAACTAGAGACGTTACCAACAAGAAACCTTCAATTTAGACTGGGTGTGGTGGCTCACACCTGTAATCCTAGCACTCTGGGAGGCTGAGGTAGGTGGATTGCCCGAGCTCACAGGTTCGAGACCAGCCTGAGCAAGACTGAGACCCCCCCATCTCTAAAAAAAAGCCGGGTGTTGTGGTGGGCACCTGTAGTCCCAGCTACTAGGGAGGCGAGGCAAGAGAATCACTTGAGCCCAAGAGCTCGAGTTTGCTGTGAGCTATGATGCCACAGCATTCTACCCAGGGCAACAAAGTGAAACTCTGTCTCAAAAAGAAAAGAAAAAAGAAAAAGAAACCTCCAAATAAGCTCTCAATAAACTTTTAATTATTACCAGTTAAATATTTTCTTTATATTGCTTCCATGAATATCTTATAAAAGAGGATGGGGTTCAAGTTAGGGTCCCCCCCACACAAATATGGCATCTTGGAGTTTAAGGAAACAGAAGAAGCAAGAAGATTACTCAGACTTTTCCCTGCCTCTTCTCTCCTGAAGCAGACCATAATAGAATGACCTTGCCTTTTCCTGAGTAGGTCAGAAGACCCTCATGTGCTCCATACTCAGAGAAGAATGTCCCACAGAGGCAGCAACAAGGATCTGAAGACACTGGCCATGTTGAGTCCCCCGGTTTATTAGTATTAGATCACACATGCTTTATTTTTCCTCAGTTATACTTCTGCGTGACTGTCCATAAGAATACAGTTTTCCCTGCTTGGAGAAAGTCTTCATTTCTGAAGTCTCCTGAGTCACGGACAACTTAACGTGACATAAATGCGTAGGCTTTCTATTATTAATCTGTCTTTTGTTATAAGTGCCTCAGCTATGAATCTAACAATAGTTGAGAAAAAATGTTTTATCTCATACAAAATCTTCCTTTTGTCCCCTTAGGTGGAGCTGGCCCATTCATGAATTGCTCAAATGAACTCTTTAAAACTTTTGTATGCTTAAGCTTATCTTTTGCTACTTCTGATACATCAGTGCTATAATCATACACATACTTCTGTGAAGAAAACAATAAAAATCATGTAAAAAATTTACCTTATCCAAAATGTGGAAAGAGCCTAAATGCCCACCAACCCAGGAATGGATTTACAAGCTGTGATACATGGATACCATGGAACACTATTCAGCCATTTAAAAAGATGGAGACTTCACATCTTTTGTATTAACCTGAATGGAGATGGAACACATTCTTCTTAGTAAAGTATCACAAGAATGGAGAAGCAAGAATCCAGTGTACTCAACTCTAACGTGAAGGTGGTAGATCTTATACAAGGTGAGGGGTAGGGGAATGAGGCAACAGGGAGGGGGGGAGAGATAAGGCTGGGAGATCACAGTGTATGGAATCCCTCTTGGGGGCAGGGCACAATTATAAGAGGGACTTTACCTAACAAATGCAATAAGTGTAACCTAATTCTTTATATCCTCAATGAATCCCAAACAATAAAAAAAAATTACCTTATATTTTCCATGATCCAAAAATATTATGACAAAATGAATTCAACTTTTTTTGTTTTTGGTAGAGATGGGGTCTCACTCTTGCTCAGTCTGGTCTTGAACTCCTGAGCTCAAGCAACCCACCCTTCTCGGCCTCCCAGAGTGCTAGGATTACAGGCGTGAGCAGGAATTTAGCTTACTGATGAACATTAACTGATTTTTTAATAAAGCATTTTAAGGTAAATTCCTCATTTCTAATGTTGGTCCACTAACAAATGTCTTTTTTTTTAACATCATCCCTTTCAACATTTGAAGTCTGAGACAGTGACAATTATTTTCTGATTTTCAAATTCTATTTCATCTTTCCCAATGAGTGTTAGAAAAGAAAAGTAAATCAGTGCTAAGTAGATATTTGAACCATCCCATCACTCAGGAAAAATAAGGAGAATCACATTAAGGTTCTTTTTCTTCACCATAACAAATCACATTTAGCATATGCTTCCTCACTGACCCTGTTTCCTTAATGTCCTTAATTGAACAGAATTCAACAGTACTTCTGAAAATATCTTTTAACATAATGTCTAAACTTCATTAAAATACCAAGATTGTTATTGCCATTAAAATGGTTTGCAAACCAGGGTATCCAATGGACTGATCCCATCCATTTCTAAGGCTTTTCTTATTCTTTTCTCTCCATATGATTTAATTCTCCAAATACCTGAACAGGTCTAAGTAATAATCAAGCAGGTTGCACAATCAAGCGCCCTGTGATGTTTTATTATAAGAAATGAGGGTCAACCAGACATTAAATTATTTAGTCTATTCCTGCCTTGTGCTGGATTAAGGGATCAGCATTATGCCTGGGTGCTTTCCTGAATATCCGATCAGAAGATCTGCTCTGGGTATTATGAAAAATTCTGCCCTGCAGGGCGGGCAATGAATGCGTCACACCATAACCTCAGCAATGCATCCTTATTTTACCACACTGGGTTTCAAATTGCAAAAACCTTTGGCATTTTCCTTTTCATTTGTCACTCGGCTTTAGAAGGTGAGCGATTTCCTGGAGCACATTCCATTGCTTGGTTCACAATATCAATTCCACATTAGATACATTAGAAGGCAGGAAGAAAAAGAGAAGTAGCCAAATTGGGTATAAATAATTAAATTTGTAAAAGGTCAGTGAGCAAATACCAGGAAGAAGAAAGGCTAAAGAAGTTATGGGGCTTTGATGATGAGCTGCAAGGGGTATTAACATATGAACATTATCTGCTGACGGAGCTAGCAAAACGAATGAGCAACAATACAGGATCTCTGTATTGTCAGATCCTGGCGCATGGTGATAATTAAATGTTGACCTGTTAATTGTGTTTTAGATAAATGGTAATGAGAGGTAAATGCCAGACACCATGGATCCCTATGCTCTGCAATAAAGCTGATGCTGGAGCAACTAATCCACCCAAGGAAGGTGGTAGGCTGAGGGTAATAGCAGATTTCGGTAACACTAATTTGGAAAAACTGTGCTTGGTTTTGTACATTCAGAGCCAACTTCACTTGTCAAAGGGGGAAACGAAACCCTGGAATTTGGAATTAATCTATAAAATGAGAAGAAAAACAGAATTTAGAATAAGAAGATACTATTTTTCCCATTACTCAAACAAATATAGCTAGACATTACAAACATACATTCGCCCCCTCACCCCCCACCTAGTATTATGTATCTGCGATGGGACTGAGCACCGTGTAGTGATCTACAATTGCTACAATATGCCTGGAACATCATGCCCAATCTTTATACTTCCATCTCATGCTCTTTTAAATGTCTGCATTGTACTACATTGTATGCTGTAAAGTTTTACCAATCATTTTCTTATTGAAAGACGTCTGAGTGGTAATGCCAGCATTTTATATTAGTAACAATGCTGTAGTGGACATCTTTATACAAACATCCTTGCACACAGAAACTATTAATTGTGACACAAAAGCTATTATTTCAGTGGGACAGAATCCTGCATACAGGATCATGGGGTCAATAGGTTATGCATACTTTAAATTTTAATATGCAATGCAAAATTACCCTCCAATAAGATTTTATGTCTTAGCCAGAATCATAAAAACTGTTTTATTTTATTCCATTTATTAATGTATTAGAATCCCTGCCTTATTCTGAGAAGGATTTGGGAAAGCTTCAAGGCTAGATTTATGCAGAATGAAAGAGTGGGTGGCTTAGTGAGGCAGTGACATTTTTGTCATGTTGAAATGTAAAAAGCAATCTGGATGCTGACACTTTTATGTTCCTACTATTTCATTACAGGTGCTCAAGGTACCCCACCGTCTTTGGACCCTCTGCAATTCTGTCCTATTAGGGGAGTAAGGCATGCCATTTATTTGTTTCTCTGCTTCTAAAGGTTTCCCTGCTTAATTGTCCATTTGTAAATAAAGGCATATATTTTCACACATACCCAATTTACAGTTTAATAATGCATATTGTCAAAGCGAATGAGTTTTGACATTTGAAATAAAAATTCAGATGTTCAGGATTTAGACATTTATAACATCAAAAAACAAATCTACTACTATGTGGCAAAGAAAAATACAAAAAGCAACTGAAAATAGATAATCTGTGAAAAGGAATAGAATTGAAAAGCATAGTTCCTTAATCAATATTCTGGACTGAACATAGAATGATCAGTAAGTGCTAAAAGAAATAGAATTCATGGCATTCCTGAGTAAAGCGAGAGAGAAATCACCTGGGTGAGGAATCTGACATCACCTTGTAATAATTATTAATGAGCCATGATGTACTAGACCGGATTCTACAAACAGACATGGTGAACAGTGGAAAGCAATCAGTATGTCTCTAGTCTTCCTTGTTACATATAAAATTTACATTTATTTTGTGGATGCTGAGTTAAGATTCTGAGTGTGAGACTTGCCCAAGCACATTAAACAATCGTGCTGGCTTCCTTCATTATCACCATCAAAACTCTCGCAGCTGGTATGGTCAAAATAAGCCTAAATTTGCAACATAGTTTTTTCACAAAATATGTTACATTCTAAAGCATGGTTTTGTGGGTGACTTTGGATGATCTGTCAAAATAGACAACTGATGTTTATGTTCTATTTTCTTGGCTAAGGGGAGAGCTCATGGGTAAAGCATTTTGTCATTTAGCTGGTTTGAAATACTTGGTGATATCAAAATGACAGGAAATGAATGAGTGATTAAAAAAATAAATTCTGTTCTTTTAAACTATTACTACTTTTGTATAAGTTCTTTTTTCTGGGGTTTTGGTACTATCTTAAATTTTCAGTTTCCTGAGAAAGAAATAGAGATCACTCATTGAATAGGTTTAAAAAATCTATTATTCTCTGAAATAAAAAAGAAGATGGTACTCCCCATGCTGAAGAAAAGTTAGTGCTGAGAACAGATATCAGAAGGCAATTAAAGTGAGAGAGAGAGAATTTTTAGTCAACTTTGAATACACATGAGGGAACAAAAATGTCTATGTGTCCATTTTTAATGTACAGTGGTGCATCCCTTGCTGGCTGGGATGCATTCTGAGAAATGTGTCATAAGGTGATTTCATTATCGTATGAACATCACGCAAATGTAGTTGGTACCGTCAACTACACGCTCAGGCAATATGGGTAGATGATTGCTCCTAGGCTACAAACATGTATGGCATGTTATTATCCTGAATACTATAGGCAGTTGTAGCAAATTGATAAGTATTTATGTATCTAAGCATATCTAAACATAAAGAAGGTGTAGTAAAAAACAGTATAGAAATTTTTTTAATGGCATACTTGTACAGCGCTTTTATCATGAGTGGAACTTGTAGGATGGGAAGTTGGTCTGGGTAGGTTAGTAAGTGAGTGCAGAGTGAATGTAAAAGCCCAGGTTATTATTATACACTGCCATAAACTACTGTAGGGCACTACGCACTTAATAATTTACTCTCTTCAGTGAGAGCAAGATGGTGGCTGAGTAACAGCTTCCCTGCAACTGGGCACCGTGAATCTGGGGAGATAACACTCCAGGCATCTCTGGCTGATGGGAGCTGCCTATAATCATCCCTTTGAGGATACAGGGAATCAGCAAGTGATTTCTGGACCCCAAGAGGAAGACAAAAACAGTGGAAAACTGGCAAGTGGTTGTGTATGTTCTATCAGTCTAATCCTGCTGATAGCTGTAAGTACAGCAGCAGTGAGACTACAAACTGGAAAGGCCTTACCTGTGAACTGTTTTGGTATTTTTGGACTTGGCACTCAGTTGAACTGCCTTGGGGAGAGTGTGGGCAGGAGTGCAGAGAACTCTGGGCGTTGTCTAGGGCCCCAGACTGAGCTGCTGAGCCAGACAGAGCTAATAGTGTCTGCCTGTGGGCTGCAGGGAGCCATTGTGAGAGAACTGCCCGGGCAAGCTCTGGCCTCAGGGTCACGGAGGAAGGATTGGGCGAGAGCTAGTAACCTAGTGACTGAGCAGCCTAAAGGCGGGGACTGAGCCATCTTACAGCCTTAACCTTCAGGGGCAGAGTGAGACGGTTTTGGCACATTGGGTAAGTGGATAGCCAGCCACTTCAGCAGTGATTCCAGCGACAAGTACTTTCTTGGGAAAGCTTCTGCTTAGCCAAGTTTAGAAGTTTAAAGTGCCTTTTAAGAGGGCTGAAGAGAAATTTAGGGTGTCCACCCTATGGGGTTTGAGAAATCAGCGGAGGCCTCCAGTCGTATCAGCATTGTGATTAACATTTCATACCCCAGAAGACCATCTGTTGCCCAGACAATATTCAACAAGATATACATACTGCTTTGTTTTTGGTTGTTTTTGGTTGTTGCTGTTGTTTGTTTGTTTTTTGTTTATTTTATTGTTGCTGTTGTTTTGTTTTTTAATTTCAACCTTTTCCATACAGATTTTTTCTTTTCTTTTTTCTTTCTTTTCTTTCTCCATTTTTCTAGTTTAAATACAATTTCCCATTGCTGCCTTTTTCAATAATTAGAACTTCATTTTTGCTAGTGTTTTTATGCCTATTATTTGTTTTTTCACCCAATTTTATCCAGTAAAGTTTTCTGTTTGCTTGTTTTGGTTTGACTTATAGCATTTTTGTCTTTCCTTTCTACTTGGTGGAGGTGGGGTACTATGTCCGATCAGGTTAGCAAAAAGCTGCTGACTTCAAGGGGAACCACCCAACTGGGCACCCCCAGAAGTTGGTTTTTTTTTAAGATTGTGTCACCATACCCTACGGTACACCTATCTTGCTCTGTCTGTCTCTTTCTGTGCCTCTCTTCTTTCTGTCAATATTCCCTTTTACCTCACCCTCCTTTCTCTATTTTCTTTTCATTCTTTCTTTCTTTTTTTTTCTTTTATCCCTACTTGTTCTTCAACCTTCTCCTCCTTCTGGTCCTGTACCAAAAGGACTCATCGAAACCTTAGTCCACAGGCACGGGAACTTAAAGAGAAAGAGGAAGTGAAAGGAAAATTAGGGCAAAGAAACAGATAAAAGAAATCACTCATGAGGAAGAATCGGCAGAAAACTCCAGGCAACATGAAGAACCAGTCCAGAGAAACCCCTCCAAGGGACCATGAGATAGCTACTGCAGAGGATTCCACCTATAAAGAAATGTTAGGGACACCAGAGTAGTCAACAGACCCCTTTGATCCAGTTCCCAGAGACCTCTTAAACTCTCTCACCCAAGACAGGTGCAGACTGAGACAATTGATTTGGACCTTTTGAACCAAACCAATCGCCTGAGGACAAATCAGGTGGTGCCTTGGGTGCACGGTGGTAGGAAGACCATAAATCAACACTAAGAAGTCCAGCTACATGCAGAGGGACCATGAAGAGAAGCCATGCAGAGAGGTGGAGGCCTGGGGAGCCCATGGAGACAGAGTAGCCCCATAGTCACAAACTCAGCCATCCCTGTCAACCTGCAGGGTTATTGAGCTGTGTCAATGAGCCATCTTACAAGTGGATCCTCTGGCCCAAGTCAAAGAGTTGCACATGATGTACATGAAGCAGAGATAAACTGCCCTGGTGAGCCCCACTAAAATCATAAAATTGTGAGCAATAAAGTTAAGTGGCTGATAGCATGTTACATAGCAATACACAAACTAAGACACCTCAATACAATAAATATATATCTAACCTACTATTTATAATATTGTAATAATATACCAATATTATTGAATATATTACATTATAACAGAAAAGAACATAATATCTATCTTTTAGGCATACAGTCCAGAGGAGAAATTATATTAAAAACTAGTCTTTGGGGATTTATTCAAGCGGTCTGTTTTTATGATTTTATAGACGTCAAAATATTTCATTTCTTGTTCCCAAGACAAATATCTTTTCTATCAGCCTAACCCAGCATAGAATACATATGCAAAAATACATGTTGATTAACTAATGGAGTAAAGTCAGTGGAATTTTTATGACAGTGAAAGCATTATGGTTGCTAACCAGAAATAGGAAGTAAAGGCTTTTAGTGAATTATAAAAAAAAAAAAAAAAGAAAAGAAAAAAAATGTTAGGAATGACAGAAAGGGAATTTAGAATACACATGATGAAAACAATGAAGGAAATGATGGAAACAATGAAGGAAACTGCTAACAAAGTGGAAAATAACCAAAAGGAAATCCAAAAACAGAATCAAATAAGAGATGAACGATATGAAGAATATAGAAAGGATATAGCAGAGCTGAAGGAACTGAAGCAGTCAATTAGGGAACTTAAAGATGCAATGGAAAGTATCAGCAACAGGTTAGACCATGCAGAAGAAAGAATTTCAGAGGAAAAAGACAAAGTTCTTGAGATAACTCAGATAGTAAAAGAGGCAGAAAAGAAGAGAGAGAAAGCAGAACATTCACTGTCAGAATTATGGGACCTTATGAAGCATTCTAACGTACGAGTTATAGGAATCCCAGAAGGGGAAGAAGAATGCCCCAAAGGAATGGAAGCCTTACTAGAGAATATTATAAATGAAAATTTCCCAAATATCACCAAAGATTCTGACACACTGCTTTCAGAGGGATATCGGACCCAAGGTCCCCTAAACTCTAACTGAGCTTCTCCAAGACACATTGTGATGAACCTGTCCAAAGTCAAGACAAAAGAAAAGATTCTGCAAGCCGCCAGAAGTAAACGCCAGTTGACCTACAGGGGCAAATCCATCAGGGTGACTGCAGACTTCTCTAATGAAACTTTCCAAGCAAGAAGACAATGGTCATCTACCTTTAATCTATTTAAACAGAACAATTTCCAGCCCAGAATTCTGTACCCTGCTAAGCTAAGCTTTAAAATTGATGGAAAAATCAAATCATTTACAGATCTACAAACATTGAGGAAACTCGCTACAACAAGACCAGCTCTATAGGAAATACTTCTTCCTGTTCTACACACTGACCATCACAATGGATCAGCAGCAAAATAAGAACTCAGAAATTAAAGGGCAGAACCTAACCTCCACGCTGATGCAAAAGATAAAACTAAGCAATGGACTCTTACAAAATAAGATGAATAGAATACTACCACACTTATCAATTATCTCAATAAATGTTAATGGCTTGAATTCCCCACTGAAGAGACATAGATTGGCTGACTACATTAAAAAACACAAGCCATCCATTTTCTATCTGCAAGAAACACACCTGGCTTCAAAAGACAAATTAAAACTCCGAGTCAAGGCTTGGAAGACAAATTTTGAGGCAAATGGAATTCAGAAGAAGAGAGGAGTTCTGATCTTATTTTCAGATACATGTGGATTTAAAGCAACTAAAGTCAAAAAAGACAAAGATGGTCACTTTATATTGATCAAGGGAAAAATACAACAAGAAGACGTTTCATTTCTAAATATTTATACACCCAATTTAAATGCTCCCAGATTCTTGAAACAGACTTTACTCAGTCTGAGCAATATGATATCCAATAATACCACAATAGCAGGGGGGACTTTAACACTCCTCTTACAGAGCTGGACAGATCCTCTAAACAGAACTTAAACAAAGATATAAGAGATCTAAATGAGACCCTATAACAACTGTGCTTGATAGATGCATATAAAACTCTCCATCCCAAAGATAAAGAATATACATTCTTCTCATCACCTCATGGAACATTCTCCAAAATTGATGATATCCGGGGACACAAAACAATTATCAACAGAATAAAAAGAATTGAAATTTTACCTTGCATCTTCTCAGACCATAAGGCACTAAATGTGGAACTCGACTCTAACAAAAACGTTCAACCCCACACAAAGGCATGGAAATTAAACAACCTTCTGTTGAATAACAGATGAGTGCAGGAAGAAATAAAACAGGAAATCATTAACTTCCTTGAACATAACAACAATGAAGACACAAGCTACCAAAACCTGTGGGATACTGCAAAAGCAGTTTTGAGAGGAAAATTTATTGCTTTAGATGCCTACATTCAAAAACAGAAAGAGAGCGCATCAACAAACTCACAAGCCATCTTATGGAATTGGAAAAAGAACAATCTAAGCCTAAACCCAGTAGAAGAAAAGAAATATCTAAAATCAAATCAGAGATCAATGAAATTGAAAACAAAAGAATCATTCAGAAAATTAATGAAACAAGGAGTTGGTTTTTTGAAAAGATGAATAAAATAGATAAATCATTGGCCAGACTAACAAGAAATAGAAAAGTAAAATCTATAGTAACCTCAATCAGAAATGATGAAGGGGAAATAACAACTGATCCCACAGAGATACAAGAGAGCATCTCTGAATACTACCAGAAACTCTATGCCCAGAAATTTGACAATGTGAAGGAAATTGATCAATGTTTGGAACCACACCCTCTCCCTAGACTTAGCCAGGAAGAAATAGAGCTCCTGAACAGACCAATTTCAAGTACTGAGATTAAAGAAACAATAAAAAATCTTCCAACCAAAAAATGCCCTGGTCCAGAAGGCTTCACACCAGAATTCTATCAAACCTTCAAGGAAGAGCTTATTCCTGTACTGCAGAAATTATTCCAAAAAATTGAGGAAGAAGGAATTTTTCCCAACACATTCTATAAAGCAAACATCACCCTGATAGCAAAACCAGGAAAAGACCCAACCAAAAACGAGAATTTCAGACCAATCTCACTCATGAATATAGATGCAAAAATTCTCAATAAAATCCTAGCCAATAGATTACAGCTTATCATCAAAAAAGTCATACATCATGATCAAGTAGGTTTCATGCCAGGGATGCAAGGCTGGTTTAACATACGCAAGTCCATAAACATTAGCCACCATATTAACAGAGGTAAAATAAAGATCATATGATCCTCTCAATAGATGCAGAAAAAGCATTTGATAAAATCCAGCATCCTTTTCTAATTAGAACACTGAAGACTATAGGCATAGGTGGCACATTTCTAAAACTGATTGAAGCTATCTATGACAAACCCACAGCCAATATTTTACTGAATGGAGTAAAACAGAAAGCTTTTCCTCTTAGAACTGGAACCAGACAAGGTTGTCCTCTGTCACCTTTACTATTCAACATAGTGCTGGAAGTTCTAGCCAATACAATTAGGCAAGACAAGGAAATAAAGGGAATCCAAATGGGAGCAGAGGAGGTCAAACTCTCCCTCTTTGCTGACGACATGATCTTATACTTAGAGAATCCCAAAGACTCAACCACAAGACTCCTAGAAGTCATCAAAAAATACAGTAATGTTTCAGAATATAAAATTAATGTCCACAAATCAGTAGCCTTTGTATATGCCAATAACAGTCAATATGAGAAACAAATTAAGGACACAACTCCCTTCACCATAGTTTCAAAGAAAATGAAATACCTAGGAATATACCTAACAAAGGAGGTGAAGGACTTCTATAAAGAAAATTATGAAATCCTCAGGAAGGAAATAGCAGAGGATATTAACAAATGGAAGAACATACCATGCTCATGGATGGGAAGAATCAACATTGTTAAAATGTCTATACTTCCCAAAGCAATCTACTTATTCAATGCCATTCCTATTAAAATACCAACATCATACTTTCAAGATTTGGAAAAAATGATTCTGCGTTTCGTATAGAACCAGAAAAAACCCCATATAGCTAAGGCAGTTCTTAGTAATAAAAATAAATCTGGGGGCATCACCATTCCAGATTTTAGGTTGTATTACAAATCCATAGTGGTCAAGACAACATGGTACTGGCACAAAAATAGAGACATAGACACTTGGAATCGAATAGAAAACCAGGAAATGAAACTAACATCTTACAATCACCTAATCTTTGATAAACCAAACAAGAACATACCTTGGAGGAAAGACTCCCTACTCAATAAATGCTGTTGGGAGAACTGGATATTCACATGTAAAATACTGAAACTGAACCCACATCTTTCCCCACTCACAAAAATTGATTCAAGATGGAATCAATTGTTTCATGAAACAATAAAAATCCTCAAAGAAAGCATAGGAAAAACACTGGAAGATATTGGCCTGGGAAAAGACTTCATGAATAAGAGTGCCATGGCAATTGCAACAACAACAAATATAAACAAATGGGACTTCATTAAACTGAAAAGCTTCTGTACAGCTAAGGAGACAACAACCAAAGCAAATAGACAACCTGCACAATGGGAAAAGATATTTGCATATTTTGAATCAGACAAAAGCTTTATAACTAGGATCTATAGAGAACTCAAATTAATCCACATGAAAAAAGCCAACAATCCCATATATCAATGGGCAAGAGACATGAATAGAACCTTCTTAAAGAAGACAGATGAATGGCTAATAAACATATGAAAAAATTTTCATCATCCCTATCTATTAGAGAAATGCAAATCAAAACCACCCTGAAATATCATCTAACCCCAGCGAGAATGGCCCACATCACAAAATCTCAAAACTGCAGATGCTGGCATGGATGTGGAGAGAAGGGAACACTTTTAACTGCTGGTGGGACTGAAACTAGTACAACTTTTCTGGAAGGAAGTATGGAGAAACCTCAAAGCACTCAAGCTAGACCTCCCATTTGATCCTGCAATCCCATTACTGGGCATCTACCGAGAAGGAAAAAAATTCTTTTATCATAAGGACACTTGTACTAGACTGTTTATTGCAGCTCAATTTACTATCGCCAAAATGTGGAAACAGCCTAAATGCCCACCAACCCAGGAATGAATTAACAAGCTGTGGTATATGTATACCATGGAATACTATTCAGTTATTAAAAGAAATGGAGACTTTACATCCTTTGTATTAACCTGGATGGAAGTGGAAGACCTTATTCTTAGTAAAGCATCACAAGAATGGAGAAGCATGAATCCTATGTACTCAATTTTGATATGAGGACAATTAACAACAATTAAGGTCACAGTGGGGGTGGGGGAAGTGGAGAGCAGAGAGAGAAAGAAGGAGGGAGGGATGGGGAAAAGAAGAGCAGAGAGAGAGAAGGAGGGAGGGGATGGGGCCTTGGTGTGTGCCACACCTGGGGGAAGACACAATTGCAAGAGGGACTTTACCTAAAAAATGCAATCAGTGTAACCTGGCTTATTGTACCCTCAATGAATCCCCAACAATAAAAAATAAAGAAAATAAAAATAATAATTTAATTTTATTAATTATAATAAATTAATAATTTATTATAATTTTTATTGTATAATTTTATATAATAAATTATATAATTTATTATATAAATATATTATATATAAATATATATGAATTATATAATTTATTATAATAATTATATTAATTATAATATAATAATCTCTTCCATAAATTAATTTAACTTGCTATAACTTTTTACTATATAAACTTTTAACTTTTTTGTATTTTTTGACTCATTTGTATATAACAATGCATAAAATACAAACTTAACTTTAGAAATGTAAAAAAATATTTTCCTTCTTTAGACTGTGTGTGGGAGCTCATGCCTGTAATCCTAGAACTCTTGGAGGCCAAGGTGGGTGGGTCGTGGATTGCTTAAGCTAAGGAGTTCAAGACCACCCTGAGCAAGAGTGAGACCCCATCTCTACTAATAATAGAAAAACTAGCTAAGTGTCTTGGTGGGTGCCTATAGTCCCAGCTACTCAGGAGGCTAGGGCAAGAGGATTGCTTGAGTCCAGGAGTTTGAGTTTCCTATGAGCTATGATGCCACAGCACTCTAGCCTTTGGTAACAGGGTGAACCTCTGTCTTAAAAATAAAAAAAGTAAAAATAAAAAATATATTTCAAGCTTTCTATTTTTAAGATTTTTAATTTTTTTTCTACTCTTAACATTTTTGTTAAGAACAAACTATAACCCAAACTGGCACATTAGCCCAGGCTTACACAGGTCAGGGTCATCAATACCACTGTCTTCCATCTCCAAATCTTGTTCTACTGGCAGGTCTTCAGGGGCAATAACATGCATAGAGCTATCATCTCCTATGGTAACAATGCCTTTCCAGGAATACCTTCTGAAGGACCTGCCTAAGGCTGTTTTACAGCTAATTTTTGTTGTAAGTAAAAGGGGTGCACTCTAAAATAACTATATAAAGTATAGTATAGTAAATAAATAAATCAGTAACACACTTATTTTAATCATTATCAAGCATTATTTATGCAGAGAATTATGTGCTACACTTTCATACAGCTGACAACACAGTAGGCTGTTTTACACCAGCAGCACCAGAAACAGGTGAGTAATGCATTGTGTTATGGTATGACAATGGCCACAGTGTCACTAGGTTATAGAAATTTTTTAGCTGCATTTTAATCTTATGTGACAACCATAGTATATTCAGTCAATTATTGACTAATAGGTTATTATGACTAAAAGGTTACTATAATAAAATACATAATTATACTTAGAAATGGAACCATTTGATAACACAACAGATTAAAAAAACTGTAGTAATAGCAGTTTTAGAATAAAGAATTAAACTGATTCATTGGCTATTACTGGAAATTTCAATGGAATTTTGCCTCCTACACACACGTTTTTGCCCAGAAAGCATGATAAACTGTAGTAAGGTTTGATATTAATTAGACCATTTAAAGCAACTGGCATCTTCACTTATACATCAGGAAAAAATATCACAGATTCATTTTGTCATTTCTTAAAGGCATTATGCAAATCAAGGTTTCATTTCATGCTCTGAAAGTGAAGAAACTGACTTTTTGACAAGGAAGAAATCAGAAAAAGAGACTTTCCATGAAAAAATGGCCTGTCTCTAGTTTCAAGAAATAGACGGTTAAGATATAGAAGCATTTTACAAAACACACACAGCTCAGAGTGTTAGAAGTGCAGACTTTGTATCACAAAATCAGGTTTTACTGTTTCTTAAGAGTAATAAAACAGTAGAATTGAATTTCAATGATTGGCATTTAGGGTATGTAATTTGTAGTATTTCCCTGATGGAGCTTAAAACACACAACCTTCTCTTTTGCCATTTACCAAGCCCTGGGTTGCCTCTAAATTACTTAGCTCATATTCCAAAAATATTACCACATAATGCAAACAGAATATGTCTATGTATTATGAAGTCAACTACAAATTACTTGAATCTGTTTTGTGATTTTGTTTCCCTTCGCTAATTTCCCTACTCAATTCAAACACATCAAGGGTGTCTAGACCGACGTCTATGTATGTATCTAATTTGAAGAGATAGGACACACACAAAAATTTCAGTCTTACAATTTTTGAAAAACAATTTAAAAAGACCGAGTTTTGTCAAACTTACTCGAAAGTGATTTGGATGCAATCCAGTGGTCTAGGGCAAATGACTTCCCTTACCATGAATTTTCTTATCTGTGATGATAGATTTGAATTAGATGTTCCCCTAATGATTCTTGTATGCTTTTATAAAAACATCAGAAGCAGTTTAGAAGAAAAATATACATAGAAAAATAAAATTTCTTACTTCCCACTTTGGATGCATTAAAATATTACCAAATCGAATGTGATTCTACTTATAATTACTTAAATGATAACGATTATAATAATTACCATTTCTTGAGGATATACTGCATTAGTAACTTACTGTCAAATGCTTTAAAAATGTTTCTTGTTCTTTACTAGCAATTTTTCTATAGCTTAAGATTCTATAGCTTCTTGTTCTACTTTATGAAACACCAGCCAGTTTGCACGCTATAAAGAATCCTATGAATTGTAGCCTTCATCTTTAACACTCCTTTCCTTACAAACTTCTGCTCGATTAAAACCATTCACATAACACTACAGTGGGGATGGACAGAGGTAGGGTACTTCATGTTGCCATGAAAGGTAATGTTTTATATTTATTCAGTACTTTGATTTTTTTCATGAAGCATCTTCACTGTCACCATTTAATTCAATCTAAAGAAAAAAAAACTCAGGAAATATAAGCATAGGATTGGATTATTATCATGCATTACGTTGATAAAAATACTGATTTTCTTAAGTCACTATGATACAAAGTATTAAAGTCAAACTAAAACCTGAATGTTCTTATTCTGTATAGCTAATAAAAAGAGAAAGGGATTTAGCAGGAACCTCGCTATGTGACTTCTTCTCTCTGAGCCTCAGTTTCTTCATTTGTATAAGAACATTAATCTTTTTGCCGCAAGGAGCTATGAAGATGAAATGAGATCACACCATAGAGCTAGAATACTAGCACTTTCGGACAAAACACTTGGTCATATTTCCAGAAAGTCAAGCACCTTGCCCTGCCTCTTCCAACTCTCACACATCAATCAAGGGTGTGTTTTCAGTATCCACTGTTCATGGTGCTGGATCTTAAGGGTAGAAAGCGGCTTATCATAAGTGTACTGAGGTACACAGCCCCATTATTTCGAATGTTTAAACCACACTGAATGTTAGTTATCATTTTTGCCTCTATGTCATACTGCCCTAACTCCACTTTACTGCTGGTCAACTGCCTCCCTTCTCTGTTAGGATTTTACTCTTAACCAAACTTACTACTAATTAGAAAATGACATGCAAGGCATTGGATTAACAATAAAATAAGCATCATGTTACAAATAGAATAGAGTTTAAAGTTAAAATAATTTAACTTTTGCTTCACTTTGTTGACATGTGGGCACATGGCATTTGTCAGAGATAAGCAATAGTCTTTGGACAATGCATGTGAAAATGACCATGGGTCATATTTCAGTAAATATTGTGCTAGTCCAGAACTTTTAAAATGTCACTATCAGAGAATCAGGCATAATTTTCTTCTTGCCATGACAACCAGAATACGTGTTACTCAACTGTATAATTTCATCTTGGGGTAAAGGTCATCCTTGCTGCTCGTGTAGTATGAGAATGGCAGAAAGCCTGGTAGGAATCCATAGAAAAAGTCTGTGGTTGATGACATCAACTTTGACATTGCCCAGTCAGGTAGATGAACGGCAGTAGGTAAGCAAACAGACCACAAAGCAGACAACTGGACTGATAATTCGAACAGCTCCTTGTTGATACCTAGGCTTGCTCTCAGGTTTGAACAGTAAAAGCAAGAGTGAAGCAAGTAAAGCAAGAGTGTGATAGGTGGAAAGACAACCAGAAAAAAACAGCCATACCTTTCAGGTCTAAATATCAATGTTGCTAAATATTTGAGACACATGTGGTGCTCTGTGTTTTTCAAAGTGTACATTATCTTGTTTGAATTCAAGGTAGAGTTTGGGAATTTCAAAGACAGAAAAGGACAGAGATGTTGGAAACTGTGGCCAGCTTAACCCTAAAAGTTAATAAAATCAAAGTAGCAGAAATCTCAAAAATTATTTTATTTCATATTGTACATATTTAATGTATAATCTGCTTTAATTTGCTCTAATTCTCATCAAAAAAGGTAGGTATGAAGCACCTGATTTTATGGATGAGGAAATTAAGGTGACATAGCTGGTAAACAGAAGAGTTATAATTTGATCCTGGATTGTCTTTAAGGCCTAGAAATTTTCCATACATGCTCTACAAGTCATGAGAAAAAGAGCAAAAATATCTAGAAGGTCGTATTTTATTACATGTCATAAAATCAAAACAGGCAGTTCCCAGATTGTGAAAAAGATAGGTTCCATGGGTTTGTTCATATGTAAGCTGGAAGAGGTACATTTACCTATTACATATTACCATTTACCTGTAACAGCCCCTGTTCATAAGAGTGATTCGTGCATTGGTTGGTTGTTTATAACTCGGAGACTTACTGTAATAGCCTCCGTTAATAACTGTGAATTATATGTAAGTCAGATGTTTGTTACTTGGAGACTGAATATGTTGTAAGGAGGAATTTGCTGTAGAACATGTTTTCTTTTATAGCAGAGAGATATTTATCTTATAAATGAAGAAGAAAGGACAAATAAAATATATGAGTTTGGTTACATGGCATTTTCCTGAACAGCCAGGCACTGAGGTTACGAGCTATGATTCTGCAAGTGCAGTTTGTGATCTGGGCACTAACTTCATTGTTTTATGAGGAGAAACACTAAATTTTTGGCTTTTGAATGGGCTTTAAATCAATAATGTAAATCCTCCTTATATTATCCGATATTGGCACACTCATGAGCTTATACTAGTTTTCACTGGTGTGTGTACGTGTGTGTGTGTGTGTGTGTGTGTATTAACTAGAATGAACTAGAATATTCATGACAGGCAGAAACAGGAGAGGGGATAATAGGTAGCTAGTTCCAGGCCATTTTTCCCCTGACAGAAGGGTCATATGAATTGGGAAATTTTGACAAATCCTGTAATAGATCATGATGTGAAAAATGAAGGCCAATTTCTGCAGAGAACAATGTCAACTAGTCACCATTAAAACAAAAGGTTTAGTTTTGTTTTTATACATTTTTATTTTTAAAAAATGGGCAGTACTAAATAGACTCAAAAAGTTGTGGCTCTGAAGAAAATAATACTACAGAGTTTTAAAATTGCATTGGTATAATTAGTCATTAACATAACAATGTGCATTGTTGTATATTGTATATACCCTTGAGATCTGATGATCTTATGATATACAGACTTTTTTCAAACAAATAGGAATAGTAACAATTGTCAAATATAGTGAGAAAGTCTTATGTAGAAAAATCTCAAAAATTATATTTCATTCTTTTATTCATTGGAACCTTATTTGTAACATTTATATGAACATAGGGTTATTTTAATTGAAAAATTCATAGTAAGCAAGTTCCTTTAAAGAGAATACTTAATGCTATGTCTTTAACTGCCAACTCTGTGCCTTTCCCGGCTTAGGACATAACCATAAAAATGGGAGAAGAGAGAAATACTATAATGGTGAAAAATATTAAGGCTTTCCATGGAAAGCATTTAGATCATCAGTTAACCAAGTTTAAAAGGGAATAAAACTGAGGTGAATAAAACTGAAGATTTTTTCCTCTACTGCATTGGATGGGCTTAAGTTGATTAATTGTCAATAAGTTACAACTGATTCTTATTCTCTGTGTTGGCTGTCATTCCTACATGCCATTCAGGACACATGGCGTATCTATTATGCTGTGTGAATAAGGAGCTGCTAAAATGGCCAAGCAGTGACTACAAATCATCCTGAAGATATCCAGGAAGGACAAAGACTATAGGGAAAGGGTTTCAAAATATGCAGGCTAATGTTTTCCACATATTTGCTCATATAACTAAAGCTCTCAATGGGTCAATGGGTTTGGAGATTCCTTAACAGCAGAGGTCCTCAACAATTTTCACACCAGGGCTGGGTTTCATGGAAGATAATTTTTCCTTGGATGGGGGTGGGAGGGTCAGGGGAAGAGTGGGGATTAGGCAGAGCTGGCAGTTGTAAATACAGATGAAGCTACTTTGCTCCATTGCTCACCTCCTATTCTCCAGCCAGGTTCCTAAGTTTTGTAAAAGACAATTTTCCAGGGCAGCAGCGTATAGGGCAATGGAAAGGAAACAATGGAGACAAGGGTTAGGCAGAGCTTTGTGGCCCAGCTTCTAATGGGCTGGTAAACCAGTACCAGTCCGGCCAGGGAATTGGGATGCCAGCTCCATACCATACTTGTGGCCGCCAACAGAAAGAGATAGCTAGGTATAAATCATGAAGAGTAAAGAAATTCCACCATCAGCTTTCTAATAGCTTTTATTTTTGTTCAATCAATGTAAATTTTATATGTAAACGAGTGTAACTCATTTTAATGGAGTGTATACTTTAAATGTATTAAAATGAATTATTCAAGAACACAGCAGGAAGGCAACAGATGTACCCATCTGAGGGGGGTCATGCTTAGTTTCACTTGATGAATGTTTATTTTATTGCCTTGAAAAATTAATGCAATGAAATATTTAAAATGAATAAAGAAGTTTAAATTGACTTGGAGAAAAAGTCTTGCCTCCCAGGGTTTCTTTTTGTTGCTGTTTTTGTGCCACTGACATTAAGTAGAATAGTATTAACATGGTTTATCTTGTGCTAAAATGTTGCAGGGAATATTATGTGTAGATATACGACTTACCCTGTGTATGGAGTAATTGCATTGAAGACAAGTTTGGAAATGTGGGAAACATCAAGCTTATCTGTCACTCATTGACTCAGAAAAAAATAAGAGGCTTAATAGTTTGGAAACTTTGATGATTTGGTACAGGAAGATAGAGGATTATACAATACTTGAATAGCTTTGACTATTTAGAGATTTCTTCAAGGGCCAGATTCTTATCTTGGAGGGTTTAGCATTATGTCATTTATGATGATGGAGAGGAATTCACCATTATTTTCTTAATGGATTTTGGCTGCTCTCATTGGTGAATCAATGATATTTCTTAAGAAAAGACTATGAGTCTACGGCCATACCACCCTGAATGCGCCCGATCTCATCTGATCTCGGAAGCTAAGCAGGGTCAGGCCTGGTTAGTACTTGGATGGGAGAAAAGACTATGAAATAATTGCTAAATACTTAAATAAGTTGAAGAAAAAAATAACCTTAGGTCCCCAACTTTATAAGATTAGATTGTATAATTCATCATGATCAGCAAAAATAAATAAATAATAAAAGGTATATACCATTGCAGTTAATGTTGCAACAAGAAACTATCGAGTCACCAAAAATTCCACTGTTGCAACAATGTTTAGTGATAATTATTTGGTAGATTTTGTTGGTATAGTGCTGACACCAACCTTCATTTCTGTGTCACTTGGTCTGCTTAGTTTTAAATAGGCTACAGTAAGGGTTCTATAAATGTAATCCTTTTAAAAAGATTCTATAAATGGTTTGGTGAAAAGACAAGCATGTCAACAGTAAGCAACAGTATTAGCAAATCTCAAATTTTATGGAAACATCTCATATTCTACTTCTGTTCATGTTATGAAGTTTTGGTTCAAATGTAACAGAAGAAGAAACAAAACTGATATTGGGACAATATTGACACACTTCTCTTTTCTTCCTTCATATCTTTTCCCCACTTTTTTCTTTTTCTTTCATTCTTTTCATATCCAAATGAGATGTAGCTAACACAGAATTTAATAATCCTATTTATCTTAAAATATAATCCATTTGTATAATTATATATTTATATTTATGTATAATATATAATAAATTCAGTGTATATTTATAATGTATAATCGATATATATTATATATTTTACTAAATAACTAGGTTTACTTTAAAAAATTTCATTTGTACCAAATGTTGCCTTATCTATTTCTGCTTGTTTTATTCCAGATATCCATGCCCTGTTCTCCATCTTTCTTTTTTTGAGGAAATAGTCTGTCTAAGATTTGGCGAAAGATTTGGCTAATATGAACTATTTAACTTCAATATTTAGACTTTCTTTAGATTCTCAATAACTTCTTTATGAAACTAGTGAAGAGATGAGATGAGAGTGAAGCATGGTGTAGTAGAAAAATTAACTTTGGAGTCAAAAGATTGTATTCAAATTCTATCTTGGATATGTAGGAACTATAGGGCCTTGGCCAAGTCACTTAGATTCCATTTCATTACCCGTAAAATGGCAGCATTGTACTGGATGATGACACCCTAGTAGATAAAAGCTAAATGCTTTACGTGCCTATTTCATTATATCTGACCCCATCTTTTCTCAATACTTTCATCTCAAATTAGCCCAACAGAGATAGTCTATGCTGTAGGCTTCCTAAAACTGTGCTACTCTCCAGTCTCACAGGCTATTTCATAATTTAATGCTTCCTCTTAATGAAATAATCTTCTGCAACCATTCTGCCTTCTTAGGCTGAAAAATTCCCACTGAATTTTAAAGAGTCAGCATATATATCATGTATATGTAAAGACTTCCTAAAGTTTCCATGGTACAGGAATGCTTTGTTTCACAGTGTAATACTTTATTCCACTTTACAAATATTGTATTTTTTACCAGTTAAGGTCTGTAGATGTCCTTAATAAAGTCTACTGTGTCATTTTCCAATAACATGATCACTTCACATCTCTATGTCAAATTTAGATAATTTCAGAAATGTTTCTATGTTTTCATTATTATTATATCTGTATGATGATTTGTGGTCTTTCATGTTACTATTGTAATTGTTTGGGGATGCCATGAACCAAGTCCTTATAAAACAGTGAACTTAATAGATAAATGTTCTGTGTGTTCTGACTGCTGCCCTGACTTGGCCACTCCCCTGTCACTCTGTCTCTCTGTCTCTCTATCTCCTCCTTACCTTAAGCTTCCCTATTACCTAAGACATTAATAAACCTACAATGGCCTTTATATGTTCAAGAGACAAATCATCTTAAATCAAAACTAAGTTGATTAAGCTCAGTAAGGAGCCATGTTGAAAGTTGAGATATGTAGAAAACTCGTTCTCTTGTGCCCACAGTCAGCCAGACTGTGAATATAAAGGGGTAGTTCCTGAAGAAAATGAATAGGGCTGCTCAGTAGACAAATGAATGATAAGAAAGTGAAGCAGTCTTATTGCTGATATGCAGAAAGTTTTCATGGCCTACATAGAAGATCAAATCAGCCACATCGTTCTCTTAAGCCAAAGCCTAATCCAGAGCAAGACCCTACTTAACTCTCTTCAGTTCTGTGAAGAATGAAAGAGGTGAAGATGCTGCAGAAGAAAAACTGAAACTAGAAGAGGCTGGTTTATAAGATGTTAGAACAGAGACATCTCCATAACACAAGGTGAAGCTGCAAGTGCTGATTGAGAAGTTACAGCAAGTTATCCAGAAGTTCTAGCTAAGATAAGGAAGAAACACTAAAGAACAGTTTTTAAGCGCAGACAAGACATTTTCATATTGGCAGAAGATACCACCTAGCATTATAATAGCTAGAAAGAAGTCAATACCTGGCTTCAAAGCTTCAAAGCATAGGTGACTATCTTGTTGGTAGCTAATGCAGGTGGTGACTTAAGTTGAAGACAATACTAATCTACCACTTCCAGCTTCCCTAATCTTAGGACTCTTTAACAATTATGCTAGTTCTACTCTGCCTGTTGTCTACGAATGGAAGATCTGTTTACAGCACAGTTTACTGGATATTTTGAGCCCACTGTTGAGATCTAAGCTTTAGTGGGTATGGGGGAAGGTGTCTTTTCAAAATATTATTGGTCATTGACAATGCACCTGTTCCCTCAAGAGCTCTGATGAGGATTAATGTTTTCATGCTTGTTAACACAACATCCACCCTATAACCCATGAATCAAGAGTAATTTCACCTTTCAAGTCCTATCATTTCAGAAATACATTTTGTAAGGCTCTAGGTGCCATGGATAGTGATTTCCTTTGATGGATCTGGGAAAAATAAATTGTAAACCTTCTCAGGAGGATTCACCATCCTAGGCGAATTTATGATTCATGGGAGGCAGTCAAAATATCATCATTACCAGGAGTTGTAAAGAAATTGATTACAACCTTCACAAATGACATTAAGGGACTCAAGACTTCAGTAGAAGATGAAACTGCACAATAGCAAGAGAACTAGAATTAGAAGTGGAGCCTGAAGATGTAACTGAATTACTCATGATCAAACTCAGCTGAGGAGTTGCTTGGTAGGAAGGAGCAAAGATAGTGACTTCTTGAGTTGAAATCTACTCCTAGCGAAGATGCTGTGAATGTTGTAAAAATGACAACAGGGAATTTAGAATACTACATAAACTTAGTTAATAAAGCAGCATCAGTGTTGGAGAGATTTGTCTTCAACTTTGTAAGAAGTTCTACAGCGTATAAAATACTATCAACAGCTTTGTATGCTACTGAGAAATCATTTGTGAAAGGAAGAATCAATGTGGCAAACTTCATTATTGTATTCTTTAAAAATTGCCACACCAACCTTCAGCAACCACCATCCTGATCACTGAACAACCATCAATACTGAGTGGAGACTCTCTAACAGCAATAAAACCATGTCTTGCTAAAGCTTCAGATGATTGTTAGCAATTTGTAGCAATTAAAAATTTGAAAATTAAGGCACGCACATGTTTGGTTTAGATATAGACAGTATAATGTAAGCATAACCTTTACATGCACTGGGAGACCCAAATATTCACATCTCTCACATTATTGCAATATTGACTTTATCAGGGTGGTCTGAAACTGAACTCACAATACTCCTAAGGTATGCCTGTACATCAGGCATCTTTTGCTCTGGTATCATACAGAGTTCTATGATCCCATCATATCCATTTCCCATCCCTCTCAGATATACCAGTATAAGAACTGCATTTTATTCAAATAAGCTGGCATATAAGTGCTAAATGCATTTTATTCTCCTTTATATGATTCTATGAATCTATTTTGTTAAGTTATCGGTGAAGCAATGGATAGTTCAATGCCCTTTCTTGCTAATAATATGCAGAATGCTAGATTGGAATGTATCTTCACAGTTCATCTTGCTGTTTCCTTTTCCCTCTTTTCACAGTTTATAGAAGAAAAAGATGAGCTAAAGAGATCTTTAAAAATATACCAAAAATTATATTACTTTCTAATGCTCTATCGTGAGTAAGAAACTAATTCCATTATCATTTATCAATTAATTAGTTCAACAAGCATTTCTTGAGCTTATGGTTAATATACAGTTTTAGGCTAGACATATAACAGTAAACATAACTGACGAGGTTCCTGATCTCACAGAGTTGATGCTGTACTGAAGAGAGATGAGAATTAATTAGTAAACAAATCAACCAGATATGCAGTTAAAATATGACAATTACATGATGAGAATAAAATAAAATGTTCTATTATATCTTGTTGGGCATGTATGTAGTTAATCAGAAAAATAAAAGATAGATGTTAAACATCTACTCAGCCTTGAAGTTTATAGAGGCAGTGCACATCTCTAATGTATTTCCAAGATTGAGTATCAATTTCATGGGATCACTAGCTTTCACCTTCTGTGAGACATGCATATACATTTGTGATTTTTTGTCCTCTTCCAGGAAATCCTGGATTGTTAGGAAGCATTTATTATCACAGCAAAAGACACAGAAAGTTGCTGGTAATGGCATTGTGTTCACTGTCCTTCTTCTGCCATTTCTTCATCCCGTCCAACAACATACCAAATGATGGAAGAGTCAAGGAGAGAAATACTCCCAATTATAACACACATAGAGCGTGGGGACTCCAATGGGGTCCAGTAAGAACAAAATTAAAAATTCCATGTCAACAAACCACCTGCAGCTTCAAACAAGTGATATTCATGAGTTGAGATGGGCAAGCGCAGTTATACTGCCATTGCATACATGCTTTTTAAAGGGAGCCTCATGAGAAAGGAAATGAACTTAATAGATTTTATTTTTCCATGCCCTTTAGCAAATGTTTTCACTCTGTAGCCTTCTCCCTATTAGTTGTAGCTATGTAGGAAACACAAAGCCATGTGTGCATCCCCTAAACTAGAGGGTTTCGAGGCCGACAAAGAACTTCTTTAGGGACAATCCTAGCAGGCCCAGGATTCACTCATGGTCTCAGATTGTTGCAAAATCCTGTGCCTGAAAATCTATTTAAATCAGTAACTCAAAGTCTGGATCATGTGGTTTTCAGATGCTCCTCCATGGAAGGGACTACAAAACAGCCAAGGAGAGTTACCTCAGTAGAGATACTCTATCAACAAAACCCAAGGGCCCACTGGGATTGTGCACTCACTAGGAAAGAACAAAGATGGGCCATACATCTTTGAACTAGCATGGAAATCAAATTAGTGAAATTGAGCTTCATAGAATGCAATGTGCTCATGATTCTCATCTGCTTACTAGCTTAGTCAAAGATAGGACTGGCTTAAAAGAGATGGAGTTAACTGCATTTGTAATGAGTCAAAATTATTTTTTTATGCTCTTTAAAACAGAACAATTTCTTAAGTAAGATAGTCTACCATTATCCATCTTAAATAGGAGAAGATACTGTTTGGATAAATGACTGCTGTATATAACTACATTTTTAGAAACAGAAAGCATGACGTTATTCTATTTTTTGTTCATTAGCTTAATGATTCATTTAATAATATTAAATGAACACAAATTATTACTAGTGAATTCTTCAGATTGTTAGTAGATAGCAGTGAAGAAAAATGACAAAGATTCTTGACTCTGCTCAACTAACATTCTTGACTCCGTCATGTAATTTACTAGGTTTCTCCTTTTGCTTTTGCTTCCCAAAAAGCACAAATACAGTTTATGTCAGGTCTTAAATGTCATGCCGGTGCACCAACAAAAGTGTAATGTCCATTGTCATTGACTATTTCTCTCTATTGCTTTGCTCTGGTTTCATTTACTCATATTTTATCCGTTACTAAATTTGAATATATTTTTGTTAAATTCAGAAGTTGATAAGGTATAAATGATAATTTAATTTAAGGAGCACGTGATCAAGCAGAAAAATGAACCATAGTTTTGCTCCCACTTATCCTATTTCATTTGGGCAGTTTTTGATTCTGGCATCAAATCCTGGTCCAGCCACTGGTAAGGTGTTTGAGGCAATTACTTTAAATTCTAGGAAATTCAGCTTTAAATCAGAAATGACAGAAAGTTCAGTTGCAGGGATTTGAGGAAGGTGACAAGTTAAAATGTTCCACAAGTATTTAGAACAGTACTTGGCATTATCAATGCTTTGTCTGTGCTAGTTCTACTTACCTCCCTCTGTCTCAATTCTATTGTTACTAAAAATGGAGAGTGAGAATGCCATGATGTTCACATGCAGCATGCCAAGGTGGGCTTTCTATCACAACTGCTTTTGAGCATGCTCAAGATAATATACGAATATGACATAAAATAGACTTATAATATATTGAGTTCTAAATCCACCTTTACAGTAGATACCTATGTTTTTTCCATAATTATGAAGATACCATTTAATTGATCTTAAAGTAAGCATATGTTGCATTTATTGACAATTTATAATGAGCCAGTAGTTATGGGCTTTATACTGTATATGTCCAGAGCTCACCAAATTCTCAGGACAAACCACTGAAGTAGACATTATTATTCTCATGATGCAAAGCAGATACTTTGCCCAGGGTCATACAGTGGGGGTTATGGTGGCACCAGGGTCTGAATCCATGGTTTAGGGCCAGTGCCTATCATTTTAGTCACAAACTAGTACTGCATCAAACTGAAGCAAACATTCTGAAATGGTGTGGGCTCAAGCTCGGGACAAATACGTAACCTAACCCATAACTAAAGTTAGTTTATAGATTAAAGAAGAAAAGTCACAATAGCTTCAGCTGGGAGTTGTAGCCATGCAGACTTTAAATTCATGCAGGCTTCTCACAGCTAGAAGCAGCTCTTCCTTTGGAAGTAAAGCCTAAGCTTCTCATAGAGGTCAGTTTATAGAGAATCCTGGCTTTAGAATCATGCCAGCATTACAGAAATGTACAGCAACTGGAGAAGGTTCTTCAAGATTCTCAGAAACTTTTTGGTAAAACAAATCGTGTTTGATATCAGCATTTAATACACACTCCTTAGTGGAACACTTTTAACTCTCATTTTGCCACCCCAAGGAAACTCTCTCTAGAGAGGTCATCTTCTTGGGGTATTTTATCACCATCCCCGGACATGACAGTCAATTATTGACAGGCCTTGTGTTTCCCGTTGTATCACTTTTGGTCCAACCAAAATAAATCAAAATAATTGATTTTTTAAATCCTCTCAAATATTCCCTCACCATTAAAGTAGAAAATGTTTTCTCCAGATAATTCTTTTTCAGTTTTTCTAAAAGAGAATCATTAAGGGATTTAAAAAACAATTTTCCTTTCCACGTGGCAGTAGAAACTTTTTTTTAGAGAAAACTTTGCAGAGAGCATGAAATTTCCCTAGAAACCTTCAGACAGATGGAGGGTGAAAGTGAGCACCTGCCCTCTGTACCTGGGACTTAGCACAGTGCTTGGGGCAAATAAGGGGCTCTAACAAAGGAGCAGCTGTTGGATGGATAGGGATGTTGATTGTGTCTACAGGAAGAAGAGTTAGTCCTCACATATCAACATGAAGGTGAAGTGTTTTTCTAACTACTCACTTCTTACTACGTCTACTGTAAATTAATAGCAAAATGTGGCCAGCAGTGAAGCATAGTCAATCTTATCTGTGTTCACAACAAATAAGATATTTTCGTCTTTGCCAGGGAAGGAAAGTGTCCCTATCAAATCTCAAAACAAACAAAAAACAAACAACAACTGAGCGTCTTGGATGCTAACAGGCCTTTCTTTGGGCATATCAAATATGTGAACCTCAACTCAAATCTCATCAAGAATCATTAAGTTGTTACTGGGCCCTTGCCATGTGTAAGTAATTTACCAGATATTTATAACAATTCTTTTATTTAATTGTTTTGTTGTTGTTGTTGTTGAGACAGAGTTCCACCCCATGCGCTGAGCAGAGTGCAATGGTGTCATAGCTCACTGCAACCTCAGACTTGGGCTGTGGGCATTCCGCCACTTCAGCCTCTGGAAACCACTGGGATTATAGGTGTTTGCCTTGGTGCCTGGCTGGTTTTTGTTCTTGTTGTTGTTTGTTTGTTTTGTTTATGAGTCAGGGTTTCAATCTCACTCAGGCAAGTCTCAAACTCCTGAGCTCAAGCAATTCTCCCTCTTCACCCTCCCACAAGGCTTGGATTACAGATGTGGCTATTTTATTTAATCTTAAATGTCAACTACAGAAAGCTTTTTCTGATCACTCAACCTAAAGTAATTCATATCTTAGTTTTTTCTCATTTAATCCTGTAATTTTTTCTTTATAGAGTTATCAAAATGTACAGCTGTGCATTTCTGGAGTATTTGAATATCAACAGTCTTTCAGCCAGACATTAAAATTCATGAGTTCAGGGATACTAAGTATCTCATTTGTCACTGTACTTCTAGGCCTCAAACTGTGCCTGATTCATAGTAGAGATTTAATATCATTGGCTGAACAAAGAAATAAATTCAAGCATAAAAGATAGTGATTTTCTTAAATAGTATCTTCTTTTTTGTCTTTTTAATTATTTTCTCTACTCTAGAAAATAATGAGGGCTGACAAAAAGGATAGCCATTTCCAACTCCAGAAGTTTTAACTGCAGAGTTTAGGATGTGCTAATGCCAGGTAGAAGTAAATAAGTGGTACAGACCTCAATTTGTAGTGGTGGTGGTAGTGATGATGACAACTATTATTATGACAAATATTTTCTGAGTATTTTATCATGTGGTATCTCTACCTTAAAGTCTTACATATATAACCATTTAATCCTATGAGGTGGCTTCCATTATTGTTGTCACTTGAATACTGACAACCCATATGTGAACTCCAAACTTTCTACTTGGGTTCCCCCTCTCTGCTGCCAGAGGTGCTGTTGACCTTCTTTCTATTTCTTTATTTGTCAATATACCCTGTCCTTTCATTTATCTGCATGCTCCCCAATTTCATTATTTGAACCCTGAGATCAAGGACTCAGTATAGAGAGAAATTCCAGCAATGATAGCTTTGTATTTTGAAAAGCTATGATATTATAAAAACAAATTCTGGTCTCATGTACTCGATTATTTTTTAATAAATCTGATTTAAAAGTAGAGATCATAGATGTCTCTAGTGAACTAAAAATACACATAATAAACTATAATAGAATTTAGAGCACATTTGGAGAGATTAAGATTTATGATTAACTTTTATTTTTAATTTGAAAAATAAGATCTGTTCATTTTAGAAAAAATGGTCATAATGATTAATACAAGAATAACCATTATAAGCTAGTGCCAATTCAACTTTTCTATTTTATGCTCAAGACATTGCAATACAAATGACAAATGCATGGACAGATCCATCACTGCTTTGTTGATGGCAGTCTCTGCTGAGACAGGAACTAGCTCTTAGGGAACTCTGTCTTAGGAGAGCAGGATGTTGTCTTGGTTCTCCTTGCTGAACAAGATGGTGTTTGAGGTTAGAGGAAAGTCCTAGCTACTTAATGATGGTTTGGATGCACCACCTCTAAGGTAAGAAAATCCTCTATGCTTAATAATGAACAGTCAAACCTATTGATTACAGTGGATTAAAGTTCAAAACTATCTTCCAAAATAGCCCAATTCATAATTGCTAAGTCATGGAAAAAGCCCAAGTGCCCATCAATCCATGAATGGATTAATAAATTGTAGTATATGTACACCATGGAATATTATGCAGCCTTAAAGAAAGATGGAGACTTTACCTTTTTCATGTTTACATGGATGGAGCTGGAACATATTCTTCTTAGTAAAGTATCTCAAGAACGGAAGAAAAAGTATCAAGTGTACTCAGCCCTACTATGAAACTAATTTATGGCTTTCATATGAAAGCTATAACCCAATTATAACCTATGAATGTGAGGAAAGGGGAGAGGGAGGGAAGGGGAGGGGAGAGGATGGGGGAGGGAGGGTAGTTGGTGGGACCACACCTACGGTGCATCTTACAAGGGTACATGTGAAACTTACTGGATGTAGAATATAAATGGCTTAACACAATAACTAAGAAAATGCCAGGAAGACTATGTTAACCAGTATGATGAAAATATGTCAAATGGTCTATAAAACCAATATATGGTGCCCCATGATTTTATTAATGTACACAGCTATGATTTAATAATAAATACAAACCTGCCCCCTGCCAAAATAAACCAAAAATAAATTTTCTAGAAGAAAACAAAAAAAAGAAAGAAACTCCAAGAAGCTATGTGAATAATAATATCAGCTAAGTATACAACTGTTCTTTGTTTTTATCATTTGCTATTGTTTTTTAATGACATCTTGAGACTCCAAAGGTAACAGATAAGAGGATTTTATACATCATTTCAACATCTTTGGTCAGTCACTTTGATTTCAGGACATGGAATTTCTATTAAAACAGCAATACATAAGAAATAGGATTGACTGATAGGCTTTAAGATGAGATTAATGCAGGAAATGGAAATGCATTTCTCCTAGGCAGCATTTACATAACACCCATCTTTGAAAGAAATCAATGTTATTCACCTATTCACCCCACTTATGCATGAGAGACTCTTTAAAAACAAAAACAACTAAAAAAAATAGAAGGGCTTCTAAGAGCAGGATTTTTATTTCTTAAACATACTGATAGAGAGGAGTAAGGTACATCTTCTATCAAGGTTTCAGAGTTTCTTTTATCTAATTTCCTTGTCAATTTCAAACCACATCTTACACTAAAGGTGGGGAAAGAGCCAGTTAAACAACCAAAATGGTTCTGCAGAGTGCAATGAGGGGGACACTTACCCCAAAGGAATTAAAAGCTTTGAAAAGTAAATCTAAATCAAATTTGTATTTCAAAGATCATGCTAATTGGAAAGTTTTATTCAATATCAAAGAGTAAATATTTACTAATGTGACAATAAAAAAACTCGGCGTTTTAAACTTCAAAATTTCTACAACTGATTCAAAATGCAAGAGAAAGGGGACAGGCCCAGAAAAGTGTGCCTTTTGAAAATTAACTTCTTTCCTGAATATGTAATCTCTTCTTGTAAAACCCTTGGTAAATCACAATACCAGAACAATGAAAGGTGGAAGGGAATCATTTTGGCGTCTCTCTGACATCTGTGTAGGTTTAGTCCCAATGGCATAGTTCTGAAAATGTTCAAAATCATCAAGGCAAAAATTTTTAATGACTATACAAGAAGTTTGGGTTATAGATTACTCGTAACTGAATCACGCTCTTTGAAAATCCATAGAACCAAAACCTACAAAATATAGTAATACTTACCATCTGTACTAAGTAAAAATAAATCCTGTTACCAAATCCACATGATGACCTCCTATATTTTATGAAATACTTCCACAAATTAAATTTTCTAATGCAAGTATTTCATTCATTAAATATGAGGTCTAATCTTTATAGCAGAATTATATTTTGTTTAAGTTCAATGCTTTAAATATTATATACCACTTGTCTCCCATTTTAAAATATAATTTTTAAAAAGTTGTACTTGAAATATTGAGCAAAAAGTATTTTCTCTATGTCAGTGCAGAAAAGAGATATTTATTTTTGCAAAAATATGTTTACAGTCAAAGAAAAATGAAAAAGGATCTCTACATGTTTGGGTGGTCTTAGCTGAAATCACCTGTAAATATTCAAAGAGTTATAAGATGATATAACACCTTATGCCTTGAAGGTCTTGAGCTGGAAGAGATAGAAAATGAATAGTAATGCCTAGGAAGTAGAAGTGATTTAAGTCACACTGTCTAGTACAGCAAGACGTTTGGTAATATCTGGTTTAATTTGAAATGGGTGCCAGATGATGGCATAGTTTCCTTTGGTAACAAATGTTCAAAGTTGAAAGTTTCTCTTGCTTAAAATTATAGATGCACAAATAATAAAATGGCCATATAATTGGGAGAGTAGGTAAACTACCAATTCTAAAGTTAGTATAAAAAAATAGATAAGCAAAAACATCCAGAAATATTATTTAAGAGAAATTGTAGGGTAGTGGTGAGCATACCTCTCCAGACTCTAAAACACTGCATAAAATATTGATTATTGAAGTTGTAAATTATTAACATATGTAACATATGTGAATTAATAACACATGATTTATCAATGAAAACATGAAACTTCAAGGAAATAAAAAAATACATATGAGGATTTAACAGATGAAAATGTAACATTTGAATTCAATGTAAAATGTATTATTCAATAAACAGTAGGACAACTGACTAACCATCATGAAATTGAAAAAAATAAATCTGGTTTTTCCATCTTACAATTAGAGCTATAATAAATTCTAGATGAATTCAAGATTAAATTTTCAAATGAAATAAAACTATTAGAGAAAAAGTCAGTGACATGTTAATATTCTTAATGTGAGTATTACATATATATGAGAATCTTAAATATATATACACATATCCATTTAAAATATAAATAGTAAAAAAATGCCACAAATGAAGTCAAAAGAGTAATGATTGACAAACAACAAATTTCTTTAATGTAATAATGTTCTTATAAATTACTTTTTTAAAGCCCATCAATCCAGCTGAAAAAATGGGCAAAAAATATGAACAGTGAGATTAAGAAAAGGAAATATTTTGCTAAGACCTTTACATTCCACTTTTACTAGGATTCACATATTCCCTTGTAAGAAGACTAAGAAAATGCCACGAAAGCTATGTTAACTAGTGTGATGAAAATGTGTCAAACGGTCTATGAACCAAGTGTATGGTGCCCCATGATCATACTAATGTACACAGCTATTATTTAATAAAACATAAATAAATAAATAAAAAAGAAAAGGAAATATTTGAAAAGAAAAGGAAATATTAAAGCTCTAAATATTGAAAACAAATTCAACCTTAGTTCACATTTCTCTTATTATTGTTAAGACTATCTTGGTGGCACCTGTGGCTCAAAGGAGTAAGGAGCTGGCCCTATATGCCGGAGGTGGCGGGTTCAAACCCAGCCCTGGCCAAAAACTGCAAAACAAAACAAAACAAAACAAAACTATCTTATGATAAGCTTTTCATCTATCATATTACCTAAGAAAAAGACTCATAACCCTTGTTTCCCAACCAGGGTGTTGGGAAACAGGAATTCTTAGGCCTGCTGGTGTGAGTGTGTCTTAGGATATCTACAGGGAGAGAAATTTGGGAAAATGTATCAAAAGTAAATAAGTGTATATTATTTTACCTAGCAAATTCAATTTATCTACTTTCCCATTAGATATACTTTAATTTATAAGTAAGAAGGTACAAACATTAATTTTCATTTTTGTATTGTTTATAATAGATAAGAATTGGAAACAGATATACACAGGTAAAGAACTGTTGGATCATTTTTATTAAAACTATGGTATATATCTGAACAATGGAATACTATGCAACAATCAAAAATAAGGTGACAGCTTACTTGTACTTTTAAAAATCAACTAAAGTGGAAAAAAAGAACAAGATTTAGAAGAGAGTATATATGTTGCATTATTAGAGTGAAAATGTAAAGGTACATGCTTGGCATGTTTGGCATTCAGGAATAGTCTCTGCAAACAGAAGGAGGAAACTAGGGAAGCTGACATGTAGGAAAGGAAAGAAACTATTTTTCACTCTGAAGCTTTTGTATTTTGTAACTATTTGCACATATTATCAACTGAAAATATAAAATAAATAAAGTATACATTAGGAGAATCCATCATAATCAAGTTCAAAATTTCCTGGGAAAAATTAATGGCTTAATACTTGAAAATTTAGTTATATAAGAGGTGACATTAACAAGCAAATCAGGGATTAGACAGTGACTTTCCAAAGTATTTGATGAAGTTCAGGATCCACTTCTAATTTGTAATAGATAAGAATTGGAAACAGATATACCCAAGTAAAGAACTGTTGGATCATTTTTATTAAAACTATGGTTTTAATAAATCTTTATCTTATTAAAAGATACTGATTTGACATTAAAAGTGAGCATTTTATCATTAAAAACAGATAATGATCGAAAGTCTTCTTCAACTGGAGAATAAGCAAAATATGATCTAACCATTCAATCAAATACTACAGAGCAATAAAATGAAATGCAGTAATGGTCATGCAAAAATACAGGTGAGTTTTAAATAGCTAAGCTAAGTGAAGAAAGGCAGAATCAGAAGGCTATACTCTGCATGATTTCACATATATAAATATTCTGATAAAGGCAAAACTAAAGGGATGTAAAACATCATAGTGGTTGCCAATGATTAAGAATAGAAGGGAGAGTTCGACAACAATGTGGGAGCAAAAGAGAGTTTTTAGGAACTATTCCATATCATACTATAGTAGTACCCTCATAACATACAATTGATGTTTTATTAAAAAATGTGATGAATTATTTTGAAGTAGATCTGGAAAGTGGAAAAAGAAAGAATAGATAAAAGTTATAAAATCAAAATTTCAAGGAAAATTTAGAGCAGGGAGTGATTCCCTAAAGATAATATATATTAGAATTATTTGTGAAAATACTGGTGTGATTCTTGCACAAAACAAGCACACCTATTATAGTAATTAGTCTAAATATATATTATAGGAGAAAGATCATATCAAATAGTGTGAATGGAATGGATTTACTTTTAAGTGCAGCTAAGATACCAGTTTGAGAGAAAATAATCAGTTTAGACACTTATTCAATACTAATGCTCACCTGGGCCCACTGAGCACATGCTGATTTTTGTGCGGATGTATTTTGCTTATCTGTGATGTCAGATACCACAAAAAGTACATGCGGACCATTTTTTTTTTTGCGAATCGGTTTTCCTTAGTGTTTGTATATTTAATGTTTGATCCAAAAAACTCTTATTCTTCTGATATGCAGCAGAAGAAAAGAAAAACATGGTTAAACACCCTTGAATAGAGTTAAATGTACACAAAAAGTAAAAGATAAGAAAGTTGATGTTAAAATCTCTCACAGCTAAAATGATTTTTTAAAAAAGTATAAAGGAATTATCTACAAAAGTAAAAATATTAGAATGACTGCAGATCTCTCTGCTGAAACTTTTCAAGCCAGAAGAGGGTGGTCATCGACTTTTAATCTCCTAAAGCAAAATAACTTTCAAGTCCGGATCCTGTATCCAGCTAAACTGAGTTTCATTTGTGATGGAGAAATTAAATACTTTAATGACACTCATATGTTGAAGAAATTTGCTATAACCAAACCAGCTTTTCAGGATATTCTCAGACCTATCCTCCATAATGACCAGCCCAGTCCTCTACCACAAAAGTAAACTCACTCAGAAACTTCAGATCAAACTCCAACTTCTACAGTGGTGAAAGGATTAAAAATGTCCACTGGACTTTCAAAAAACTCAATACCCAAAATTTTACCAGATTTATCAATATTCTCCATTAATGTGAATGCCTTAAACTATCCTCTCAAGAGGCACAGGTTAGCTGACGGGATACAAAAATTCAGGCCAGATATTTGCTGAATACAAGAGTCACATCTTACCTTAAAATATAAATATAGACTCAGAGTGAAAGGATGGTTGTCTATATTTCAGGCAAATGATAATCAGAAAAAAGCAGGTGCTGCAATTCTATTTGCAGACACAATAGGCTTTAAACCAACAAAAGTAAGGAAGGATAAGAATGGTCACTTCATATTTGTTAAGGGTAATATTCAATATGATGAGATTTCAATTATTAATATCTATGCACCCAACCAGAATGCACCTCAATTTATAAGAGAAACTCTTAACAGACATGAGCAACTTGACTTCCTCCAGCTCCATAATAGTCGGAGATTTCAACACTCCTTTGGCAGTGTTGGATCGATCTTCCGGTAAGAAGTGAGCAAAGAAATTTTAGATTTAAACCTAACCATCCAACATTTGGATTTAGCAGACATCTACAGAACATTTCATCTCAACAAAACTGAATACACATACTTCTCATCAGCCCATGGAACACACTCCAAAATCGATCACATCTTAGGTCACAAGTCTAAACTCAGTAAATTTAAAAAATAGAAATTATTCCTTGCATCTTCCTAGACCACCATGGAATGAAAGTTGAACTCAGTAAGAACAGGAATCTGCATACTCATACAAAAACATGGAAGTTAAATAACCTAATGCTGAATGATAGCTGGGTCAGAGATGAGATTAAGAAGGAAATTGCCAAATTTTTGGAATAAAACGACAATGAAGACATGAATTCTCAGAATCTCTGGGATACCACAAAGGCAGTCTTAAGAGGGAAATTTATAGCACTGCAAGCCTTCTTCAAGAGAATGGAAAGAGAGGAAGTTAACAACTTAATGGGATATCTCAAGCAACTGGAAAAGGAAGAACATTCCAACCCCAAACCCAGTAGAAGAAAAGAAATAACCAAAATTAGAGCAGAATTAAATGAAATTGAAAACAAAAGAATTATATAACAGATCAATAAATCATAGTGTTGGTTTTTTGAAAAGGTCAATAAAATAGATAAAGCTTTGGCTAACCTAACCAGAAAAAAAAGAGTAAAATCACTAATCTCATCAATCAGAAATGACAAACATGAAATACAACAGACTCCTCAGAAATTCAAAAAATCCTTAATCAATATTACAAGAAACTTTATTCTCAGAAATATGAAAATCTGAAGGAAACTGACCAATACTTGGAAGCATGTCACCTTCTAAGACTTAGCCAGAATTAAGTGGAAATGTTGAACAGGCCAATATCAAGTTCTGAAATAGCATCAACCATACAAAATCTCCCTAAAAAGAAAAGCCCGGGACCAGATGACTTCATGTCAGAATTCTACCAAACCTTTAAAGAGGAATTAGTACCTACATTACTCAACCTGTTCCAAAAGGTAGACTACCCAACATGTTCTATGAAGCAAACATCACCCTGATCCACAAACCGGGAAAAGACCCAACAAGAAAAGAAAATTATAGACCAATATCACTAATGAATATAGATGCAAAAATATTCAACAAGATCCTAACAAACAGAATCCAGCAACACATCAAACAAATTATACATCATGACCAAGTCGGTTTTATCCCAGGGTCTCAAGGCTGGTTCAATATCTATAAATCTATAAGTATAATTTAGCACATAAATAAATTAAAAAACAAAGACCATATGATTCTCTCAATTGATGCAGAAAAAGCTTTTGATAACATCTAGCATCCCTTCATGATCAGAACACTTAAGAAAATCAGTGTAGAAGGGACATTTCCTAAACTGATAGAGGCCATCTACAGCAAACCCACAGCCAATATCGTATTGAATGGAGTTCAATTGAAATCATTTCCACTAAGATCAGGAACGAGACAAGGCTGCCATTGTCTCCATTGCTCTTTAACATTGTAATGGAAGATTTAGCCATCACAATTAGGGAAGAAAAGGCAATCAAGGGTATCCATATAGGGTCAGAAGAGATCAAACTTTCGCTCTTTGCAGATGATATGATTGTATACCTGGAAAACACCAGGGATTCTACTACAAAACTTTTAGAAGTGATCAAGGAATACAGCGGCGTCTCAGGTTACAAAATCAACATTCATAAATCGGTAGCCTTTATATATGCCAACAATAGTCAAGCTGAAAAAACAGTTAAGGATTCTATTCCATTCACAGTAGTGCTAAAGAAGATGAAATATTTGGGAGTTTATCTAGCAAAGGATGTGAAAGATCTCTATAAAGAGAACTATGAAACTCTAAGAAAAGAAATAGCTGAAAATGTTAACAAATGGAAAAACATACCATGCTCATGGCTGGGAAGAATCAACATTGTTAAAATGTCCATACTACCCAAAGTAAGATACAATTTTAATGCAATCCATATTAAAACTCCACTGTCATACTTTAAAGATCTTGAAAAAATAATACTTCATTTTATATGGAATCAGAAAAAAGCTTGAATAGTCAAGATATTACTCAAAAATAAAAACAAAGCAGGAGGAATCACACTACCAGATCTCAGACCATACTATAAATCGATAGTGATCAAAATAGCCTGGTACTGGCACTAAAACAGAGAAGTAGATGTCTAGAATAGAATAGAGAACTAAGAGATGAATCCAGCTACTTAGCATTATTTAATCTTTGGCAAGCCAATTAAAAACATTCAGTGGGGAATATATTCCCTATTTAACAAATGGTGCTGGGTGAACTTGCTGGCAACCTGTAGAAGACTGAAACTGGACCTACACCTTTCGCCATTAACTAAGATAGACTCTTACTGAATTAAAGATTTAAACTTAAGACATGAAACTATAAAAATACTAGAAGAGAGTGCAGGGAAAATCCTTGAAGAAATCGGTCTGGGCGAGTATTTTATGAGGAGGACCCCCCACACCCCCTGGGCAATTGAAGCAGCTTCAAAAATACACTACTGGGACCTGATCAAACTAAAAAGCTTCTGCACAGCCAAGAACATAGTAAGTAAAGCAAGCAAACAGCCCTCAGTATGGGAAAAGATATTTGCAGGTTATGTCTCCGACAAAGGTTTAATAACCAGAATCCACAGAGAACTCAAACATATAAGCAAGAAAAGAACAAGTGATCCCATCGCAGGCTGGGCAAGGGACTTGAAGAGAAAATTCTCTGAAGAACACAGGCGCATGGCCTACTGACATATGAAAATATGCTCATCATCTTTAATCATCAGAGGAATGCAAATCTACACTACTTTGAGATATCATCTAACTCCAGTAAGATTAGCACATATCACAAAATCCCCAGACCAGAGATGTTGGTGTGGATGTGGAGAAAAGGGAACATTTCTACACTGCTGGTGGGAATGCAAATTAATACATTTTTTTTTTTTGGAAAGATGTTTGGAGAGCACTTAGAGATCTAAAATAGATCTGCCATTCAATCCTATAATTCCTCTACTAGGTATATACCCAGAAGACCAAAAAACACATTATAACAAAGATACTTGTACCAGAATGTTTATTCTGGGCTGAAAGTGATGGCCAATTATTTCCTTTCTTAATACATAATTGCTAAGTCATGGAAAAAGCTCAAGTGTCCATCAATCCATGAATGGATTAATAAACTGTGGTATATGTACACCATGGAATATTATGCAGCCTTAAAGAAAGATGGAGACTTTACCTCTTTCATGTTTACATGGATGGAGCTGGAACATATTCTTCTTAGTAAAGTATCTCAAGAATGGAAGAAAAAGTATCCAATGTACTCAGCCCTACTATGAAACTAATTTATGGTTTTCACATGAAGCTATAACCCAGTTGTAACCCAAGAATAGGGGGAAGAGGGGGAGGGAAGGGAGGGAGGAGGGAGGATGGGCGGAGGGAGGCTGATTGGTGGGATTACACCTGTGGTGCATCTTACAAGGATACATGTGAAACTAGTAAATGTAGAATATAAATGTCTTAACACAATAACTAAGAAAATGCCAGGAAGTCTACATTAACCTATGGGATGAAAATGTGTCAAACGGTCTATAAAACCAGTGTATGGTGCCCCAAGATCGCATTAATGTACACAGCTATGATTTAACAATTTAAAAAAAAGTAAAAAAAAAAAAAGTATAATGGAAAAGATCATTTCATATAAAAATTTAGCCATTATTTTAAAGAAATAGAAGTAAAAGATAGCAAACAAAGGTAAAAAATGTATGTGACAAATGCCACAGGCAAATGTTTAATATCCTTAATATAAAAAGCCTATAGTCAAACCAGTAACATAGATCAATTTCCTTTTTTTTTTTTTTAAACCAACTGGATAGAACTTAAGCCAATCAGACTAAACCAAATCCATCTAGTTCTGATCAATTCAAAGAGCTTAGAGGCCTGTCTGGTCACCACAACCTAGTTATTATTAGCACAAACTGGTTCTCATTAATTTAAACTCAGGCATATTGGATTGAATTTGTACAATGCCAAGAAGGCAACAAAGCATCCGTCTATAGTTAGATCCACTTGCAAATATCTTCCAGGCTTGTTTTTGAATCTCAGTAAAAATGGATGCTTCTTTAGAATACTTCTTGATCCATGCAGAGTTATCAATCACTGTTTTAGCAACATTATTATCTGACTTATTACATTACTTCTACAATTTGTTTATTCCTTACACTGAAAACTCCTTCCTGTGTCCACCTGATACTCAACCATACTTGTTTAATCAGTGAAGAAAGAACTAATTAAAGCATCTACAAGTGTAAAGGACATTGAGTATCACGAGAGAGGCCAGGCTCCAGTTCCATAGCTTTGTGCCTTCCTTCACTAAAGTGTTGGATCTTCTCCTATGTCATTAAGATTTTATTTTATTTTTAACTTTTTTCGTCTCAATCTCAGATTTCTAGGATTGTTTTAATACTAGTAGATGTTACTTTTCTTTATGACTTTGAGATCTGCAGCTCCTTTGTAACCACAGAAGGAACTGTGTTTAAGACTTTTGAATTAGGTACTTGTGGCAATTATTTTTAGAAGTGGTACTTTTCAACCTAAAAGCAGTACTGATAGCAAGACATTTTCTCTCCATTATCTCAGAAATGGAAAGACTAAAAAGTTCCCATCGCTTCTTTGCCTTATACACAGAAAGGGTACCATATAAATGGAGAAAATATGGGTCTGTCATTCTTCTAATTGGGGCTTTTTAACTAATGTGCCTTTTCCTCTGGACCTAGTTCTTGACCTTACATATGATTCAAAACAGTTGTATACAGAACATAATTATAGAACTTAGTTTTTGAAGAAAGATTGTTTCGCTAATGGAAGTTTCTATAAATAGACTACCTTTCCTTTAAAAAAAGAACCACTTATCAAATAGAAGTATAAAAACCAAGTGAATGGTCTGCTGAAAGTGATGGCCAAGTATTTCCATTCTTCTGAAACGAGAATGAATGTTGAAATAGGTAACTGAAATTCAAGGAAGAAGGACTAAGGGAATGAAATATTTAACCTAATACAGAATATTAATATTTATCTATTTAGCAAATAAGGAAGAAAGTTGGCCATTCCAGATTTGGAATGGAAGGAAGGGCCACTAGATTTCTTGCTAATTTCTTCTCCTATAGTTTATCTCCTCTCTTTTCTCCTCCAAGAAAAGACCTTATGACAAAGCAATGTAAAGTTGACACCCAAGTAGCACCTAACTTTTACCAGAAACATTCTAAGAGCTTTATGTAGTTTAACTCATTTAATCCACAGACACTCTCACAACACTTGTACAGAAAGGGGCTGATTATCCCCATTTTACCAATAAAGAAACTGAGGAAGAGAGAGGTTAAGTAACTTGCCCAAGCTCATTCGTAGTACATCTAGGACATGACAGAACTAAGTCCTGGGATCAATTAGTCCATTTACTACTGACATTACTACAATGTCTGGGTCTGGGCAATTTACATGCATTCTGACAACCCCATCTTTCTTGTCAGCAAAATGGAACAGTGCACTTTTTTCAAACGCTGTTTAGAGAAATAAATTGAAAAATTTATAAGGCACCAAGTACAATATTTGCCATAGAATAATTCCCCAACTTCCTATGCCAAAAAAATATATATAGATAGATAGATAGATATAGATATATAGATAGGGTTGGTGACAAGAGATCAGAAACATATTTTGGCTCTAATTACATCTTTGAGGAGATACTGCTGTAAAAAAGCAAACTTGAAATAATCTCATACAAATAGTAACAAGAGAAATACTCTATAGTCAGACAAGAGAGAAAAAGACTAATATGCAGAAGGTGGAAATGCTTAAATTATGAATTTAAAAAAAGAAAGCCAAAGATAGAAATTATCTTCTCTGCAGGAGCCAAAAGAGTGTAAAATAATTCTACTGAATTTGGGACTAATATGTTACTGTGCCAAACCTGACTGAGGCAGCAGGAGGATTAACAATGTAAATAAAATAGCTCGCATAAAAAATTTCGGAATGAAGTGGTGGCAAAGGTCAAGGGGAGAAGATCTCAGTGCTATTGATAAAGGACTTCATTACACTATCAGGGGAACAGGGTATAAATATTTATTCGAATGACACTTCAAATCAATGTGAAGGTTAATGAATCCATCCTGCTGAAGGCAAAGGCACTCCAACCCCAGTGCACTGCAAGGACAGAACCTGCAGGAAACTTTGGGAAAAGAGAAAACTTTAAGAAGACTATAGCTGTGTTTTCAAATGATTTCGATTAGAAAATCTAATGGCAATGTCTCACTGCCAACTGTAGAATTAATTGTAACAACCAACTGGATGCTTGGTTGAAATAAATTTATATTTTCTATTTCTCTTGCTTCTTCTAATTTCCATAGACCATTTTAAAAAAATTCAATCTGAAGGAAGTACCAGTGGAAAGTGGGAAGCAGAATGGAAAGATAATTTAACCATTACAAAAATGAAAGGGTTCTTGGGTTTTTGAATGATGTCTTCCACCCCCATTTCTTTAAATGTTTAAAATTTACAAAAAGAAATTTATTATGGAAAACATTTCTGTGTAGAATCCTCCTACATGATATTTTCCACATTCACTCTGCAAGTATTTATTAATCAAATGCATTATTAAGAGAGAATTAAGACAGTATTAGGACATTACACTAGAATAATATGTGTAGGTTCAACTATTTTTTAATTCAGTGTGTCTATATTAAGTATTCTATGTCCAAATGCTGGGTGTTGGAGGAGATACAAGAATAAAAAAGGTATAATTCTGCCATCCAGTGGGATATGGTAAGTATACAGCACTTGTTAAATGATAACTACATATCGCAAATAGACACCCAGAATAAGAGAAAATAATTGAATGCAGTACAGTGAGAGTTAAGGGAAGGAGAGTTGGAAATGAGTAAAATATACATGAAAAATGTTATATTTGTATCTGGGTAGAAATGGGTAGAAGAAGGGGATTCTCTATTTTACATATGAGGGTAGAAGGAAGGTATTATTGGCCCTGGCAACCAGAGGTGCAAAGATATACTGAGGTATACAAAATTTTTGTAATTTACCTAAAGTAATGACAATGCATTAACACTGCCATCCTAGTCCTAAAAAAGGTGACAGTGTTTACAAATCTGGGAACCACCAAAGCAAATTTTAAGTATTTAATTTTCAACCATCCCCCCAAATTGTCTAGCACAATATGGACACTTATTTATTATGGGCATTTATTAAATACAATTCTAGATGAGATATAGCCTGTGTACGTGAGCTCAAAAGGGACAGGTAGTCTTTAGCTACTTAAAAGGCGGGTATACCTCATATGGCCCATGTGAGCTGATGCTCATCAATGACGTGGTTAGTGGACTTCAAAAGTTAAATTATGTCTCTGGGAGGTAGATGTTGATGAAATGATTCTCGTAATGCCAATAAATGCTACTCATAATGCTACCCACACTATCTACTATTTCCTGCCAGACCTCTTTGTGGAGCTGTATAAAATCTCTCAGTTAATTCTTGCATCACTTTTATAAAGGAGATGTCATTGATATCTAATGGAATCATTAGGTTCCATGAGGAATTCTTCAAGAGGCTAAATAACTTGCCCAAGTTCAAAAGTAAAGAAGAGAAAGCATGAAAACTCAAAGCAAAGGCAAAGAGGATATTCTCTATGTTTTACTATCAATCAAATTAACAGATGCAAAAGAGGGTCTGACCCATGCTTTAAGTTCTCAGAAAGCATCCTAAGCTGGCTGGGTGTTGCTCTTTTCTGTAACATCATGTAGATGTAGCAAAGACACAAAACACTTGTCTTTGGAATGAGTGAAATGAAAAGATTGTCAAGGGATACAAAGAAATACTAAACTGTGCTCTTTCAAAATAAATTATAGGAGAAATTTTATCTTAATTTCCTTTGTCAATTACATGGATTCATTGCCTTAAAATTGTAACTATTTACTAAGAATGATTAGAGAATTACTTTTCTTAGAGATCTTTCAAATTAGGTTAAGATGAAATAAGCTTAAAGAAATCATGATTATGGGATTCTATAATAGGGGACTTTGCCATTATTAAAATAAAAAATTTTATGTGCACACTAATAGCACACAGTGTTCAATTAGTTACATATTAGTGTTTAAGTTATTATTATTATCATTTTCCACAATTGGCAAAGCCAGAAAGTCACACTTAAGATGCATCCCATATGGTGAGCAGGATTAAATGGTGAAGCCCAGTTGTTCGATGAATACCATATGAAATTATCAGCAAGGAAAAGAAGCAAAGTCCTTATGATAACATAGCTCACTTATCATATCTGTAGTTATAGCTTTCTGGCTCTTAGATAGTAGCCTTAAACTTTCCCTAATTTCTGGCAGACTCACACACCTCTCATAAATTCAGACAGTCCCATTCCTATGATTTCAGTAACTGTAAATGCTGTTATAACACATTGTTCTAATAAAACATTCAGATGTTTAGTCAAACAATATACTACTTGTTAATAAAAATGATAATGCAAATGTTTAGAATAATAATCACTGTCTCTGCTTTAAAAAAATAAAATAGAACATTCACTATATACTAAAGTACCTGAATGTTCATTTACAAAAAATAGTAGTATGACTCATTTAATTAAAATTTATTTTTAAATTCCTCCATTTAAACTTGCTTTCTAGAACACACATAGGCTCTCACAGAAATATTAAAAACCGAGACTATTGTAAACCTCCCCATTATCCTGATTATCTTACCTGGTCTTTTCTAGTTCTAGAAAGATGAAAGGTCTTGAACTTCGTATCAGCAGTTTTCAGGGTTTGTTAGTTTCTTTTCTCTCAGGACCCCTTTAACTCTTAAAAATTTTTGAGGACCCAAAGAACTTCTGTTTGCATGGGTTATATTTATCAGTATTTGCTGTTAAAAAATAAAACTGAAAAATGTTTATATGTTTCCTTATTAATATATTTTAAAATTATAATAATAAAGCCTTAACATAATAACAAATAAAACGTTTATTTTCAAAAATAAAAATAAAAGGAAGAGTGGTCTTGTAATTTCCGGCTACAAGACAGGTGGATTCTTCTATTTGATTTGCATTCGCTCCTTTGCCGTATCACAATCATGTAGTCTCTTGGAAACGCCACTCAACATTCACGACAGAATCAGAATGCAAAATGCAAATACAGTAATGCATTATATTATTATAAAAATATTCTTGACCTTGCAGACCACCAGAAAGGATCTCAGGGACCTCCAGGGGTCGCTGGAGCACCACTTGTCCCAAATTCACTATACCATCTTAAAATGGTTGTATGTAAAAATAGGTTAGTTTTAATATTCGACTTCAGTGCTCTTGTGTACTTTATAATTTTTTAAATATTAAAACTTCATTATCTTACATATTGGTATACTTCTGATTCTTTTGAATGGCCCTTTATTAAGACATTTTGGGATTAGGTACATTCTATCTACTATCGACCAGTGATCTGCTCACTTACAGCAGAACTAATTACATTTTATCTACCATTACACGTTCTTATCAACAATCATACATTGTAGGCCTTTTAGAAAGAAGCCTATTACCTATCAACAAGGGCTACCTTACTTAGGGTGTGCCTGGTATGTCTATCTCCAGGGAGTTGGAGGAGTTTTGTACTCACTTTTGAATTCTTTCTCTCACTACGCTGATTCTGTTTATTCAAGAATACATTTACAGATGAGATGGCAAACTCAAAATATTAATGAAAATAATAATCACAGAGTAATGAATTTAATGCTTATGTCTTAGTTTGAGTTCACCAGAAGCAGACTTTGGTTGCCCATGAAAGTGAAGTATTAGGAAGTACTTCCAGGAAAAGCCAGCAGGAGAATGGAGAATTGAGATGATGAAGTGAAGGAGTCAAGTGTGGCGTCAAGCAGAGGCCCACAAAGTATAACTGGGCTACATCCTTCAGGGAAGCTGCGGAGGTCACGTAGGTAACACCCACGATTTCTACAGCTCATCAGGAGAAGAACTGAGAGAGTGACACATGAACACCTGTCACTCATTCTTACTCTGAACACCTGCTAGTTATTGTTTATGGGCTGCCCCAACCTAGTCAGGCACTTCTGACACTCATTGTTGGCACCTAGAGAGAGAGACATGAAGGTGCTGGCTGATGGCAGACAGGTAAACACCCTGGGAGCACTAATGCCTGCTCTCTAGTACTGAACAGCTAGAAACCAACTTAAATTGTTAAGTTATTTTTCTTCAGGGCATTTTGATGACTCAAATAGTGCGATTGTTTGATATAATTCTGGACCAAACATAAGTTATACTTTCATTTGAAGAGAAAATGCTGATGTTTTTATATTTATGGCCTGCCAGTCTTATTACATCATCATAAGAATTTATCTTTCTATCCATGTTTCCCACCCTGAATTTTTAATATGTGTCTCAAAATTAAGCTTTCAAATGAAGCAGAAATTAAGTGCTTTAGGGCACTCCTTCTTTCATGGGGCAGTGAATTGGGTAGGGACAAGATCGATGCTTTAGACATAATTATCTAAAACTTAATGCTGATTATAACCTTGATGGGGTCCATTTGTTTTCCAAAGGCCTAATAATTTTTCAATAATAGGCATTATGGGAAGCAAGTATCAAGGTTGAGTTCTAAGAGATACATGTTTGTCTGAATTTAGATTGGCAATTGGTATGTTTTTTCTGGTGTATTATTTAGTACCAGTTTTTTTTTTGTGTGTGTGTGTGTGTGTGTAGAGACAGAGTCTCACTTTACTGCCCTTGGTAGAGTGCCCGTGGCATCTCAGCTCACAACAACCTCCAACTCCTGGGCTTTAGGCAATTGTCTTGCCTCAGCCTCCCAGTTTAAGTTAATACTTTATTCCTTTATGTCAAAACAATTTGCTCTGAGATAGAAGGACCACCAAAGCCTCTCTTTTGGGATATTCAATTGTCTTTTATTCTCATATATCCTTATGAGAAGGTATACAGAAACTGTGCAGTCAAAATAATTAACCGGGGATGGTATCAGGATAGTATTTTACTGTTCAACATATAAGCAAAGTGAATGATACTTAGAAAGAGTCTTTGCTTGGCCTAACTTCAGTCAGGCTTCTGAAACTTTTCATGGACCCATCTGTGTACTTCCTTGTAAAATGTAATTTCAGCAAAAGATTTCTTCTAGGTCAGTTTAGACAGAATCTCTCTTACCTTTAGTAATTTAGACACTTAACACTGCTCTTTGGCTATAAATTCTCACATGCTCATGCTATATTGAGAGCATGGGCCTAATCTCTCTCCCCCACTGCAAGACCTCATTACAGTGGCCCCTGTATCTAATGCCATGGTCCTAACAAAGTCTTTCTTGCTATGCTTTAACAATTTTTATTGAATATTTTTCTTTAATGATACTTATGAAGAATAAAATACTTTTAAATATTTTAATAATACTTAAAAATTAGGGGAAACTATGAGAGTTCTCTAGAGGCTACTTAATAAAATAATGTAGGACTAGTTCAGATGATATTCAGGGAAAACAAGTTCTATGTTAGTATATTAGACTCTGTTGCTACTATAACAAATTATCAAAAACTTAGAGGCATAAAACAATACAAATCTATTATCCTACAGTTCTGTATGTCAGGAGTCCAAAGCAAATCTAAAGGAGTTAAAATCAAGGTGTCAGGAAGGCTGAGTTTATTTCTGGAAGATCTAGGGGAGAATTCAATTCCTTGCCTTTTTCACCTTCCAAAGGTTGCCTATGTTCCCCCAGCTTCAAAGCCAACGACATCCTTCTCACATTGCATCACTCTGACCTTCTCTTCTGTCTTTCTCCTCCAGTTTAAACATGCTTGTGATTACACAAAACACACCCAGCTAATGGATGATAATTTCCCTATTTTAAAGTCTGTTTATTAGCAACTTTAGCAACTTTAATTCTAATAGCAAATTTAATTCTAACTTTAATAACCATCATTCTTTTTTTTTTCTTTTTTTAATTTGATCTAACATATTTATAGCTTCAGGGGATTAGGACTTAGAAACCTTTGTAGGACTATTATTCTACTTTCCCTAATAAGGTATTTACTTATTTACTAATATTTAACAAATGATTACTAGTATTATTCTGTGCCAGGCATTGGGTCAGATGCTAGAAACAGATAGCAAGGCACAGTACTTGTTTTCAAAAGGTTTGTAGAATAATTTTTTAGGGAAAATGAGAGAGATAAACATCGAAGTTCTTTCTTAGAAAAACCCACAATCTAATGGGACAAATGCGTCTTTGAAATTCATGAAGTCTAAAAAAAAAAGTCATAAGCATGCCAATTTCCTATGAAAGATTTGTCTTTTTCTACTGAAAAATGACTAAAATAATAGTCATATAATTGATTCATCATGCTGGGCTTACGGACATAAGAAATCAGAGGAAGCAGCTAATAAGATAAACAAATGATGACTTGTTCAGAGCTTGCCTAATGAATGTTTTCATTCACATTCTTCTTAAAATGTTTTAAGTTTTTCAGATTTTTCATTCTAAAAAAATAAATAATAAGTAGTATATGAGGCAGGCTTTTTTGCCAGTTACTGAGAGAGAGCAGCAAGTATTTAATTCAGAAAACTATCCATTTATTTAAAAATTGGTTAGAATGTGCTTTTAAATCAATTCTATTAAATGAAATTCAAGACTCTGAAATGCACTAAACACTTAATTATTCAGTTTGGTTTCCCTGGGTTGTGTCTTAATTGGTCTTAAGCCACTCAACCCTCTTTGCTAGCTAATAGGACTCATTGGAACAGACACTAAATGGCTTAACTACTCAAAACCCAACGTGGCCTTGGAAATGAAATTAAGGTTCTATCATTTATTTTTTAAATGTGAAGTCTTCAGTTCAGAAATCTGTGCAGACTTAAATGGAGTTACTATTTAGAAATTGTAATGAAGATAGTTTATGATTTTTGGAGATGTATAGAAAATGCCATCATTTCTTTTCTTCATCCCACGAAATTTCGACTACTTTAAGCAGTTGGATCCTGGAACCAAATGGAGAACCCAGAGATATTCTGTCACTACTCCCTGATGCTGTATATGTAACTGTAGAAAATGTATGGCCAACAGAGCATTACCCATACTATATTGATGAAAACCTATAGGTTACATCAAGTTATGTGTGCGGTGAAGGCTATGTTAACCAATTTGTTTTAAGTATTTCAAATTGTATATTAAACAAGCACATTGTACCCCATAAATACATTAATGTACACAGCTATGATTTAATATATATATTATATATTACAATAATGCTGTGTACATTAATATATATCTTTTTGGAGAACAGTTTGTTTAGCCATAGTTATGCATTCCTCACATACCCCTCAGAAAGTTTATTATTATAAAAGCAAATATAAGTATGAGGGTCATCCAATTCATAGAATTGTACAACTCTAAAGATTTACTGAGAAATTACATTGAGCTAAGCACACAGCTGTTAAAGCCACAAAAATGAAAAAGACCCTGGTTTGGAAAATTCAGAATCAAAAAAATTTTTTATTTATTATTTTTTTTTATTTTTGAAAAGTTGTAACTTTACTTTTATTTTAATTAACGAACTATAAATAATTTTTTTTTAAAAATTACTTGACCACTATTCACATTTCTTAACCTGCCCCTACCAAGTTTAGAGCTTCAGAAGAAAGTCAAGGAAGGTGCGAGATTACATAATAAAATCTAAACTATTACTAAAAAAAACTTTTCTCACTTTCAAAACAGAAGCCCCAATTGTTCAACTAAGGGTCATCTTTACTTCTCCAGTGAGCTGTTACACCTTGTTGGTAATGTCAACCACTCTACCATTCATTACCCAAGACCCAAGACCAAAACCTAAACCTCTGCCTTCTCTAGGCTGATAACTGTCAACAATTGCACCTGCCCTTCATTTTGTTGGAATTTGGACTGCCCTAAAACTTTTCTGTTTTCATCAGCCATCCACCTCATAAAGTTCCCAATTGCTCTGAGGTCAGCCATGCCATTGTTGAGACCTTGCTCTCTTCCCTGCGCCTCTCTTGTTAAATTTCAACTCTGGCTCATACCTGTGTAGTATCACTAATATTGACTCTCATCAATCCTAGCATATGGTTTATAATCTCTACTGTAAATGAAAAGTTATTAAAAGAGTATGTTGGGATCATGAAATTTACTTTAACATTTTAGCTAGGTCTACCTTCCTCTATAGACGGAAAATTTGAATCAAAAATAGTTCCCTAACACAATTATTGGAATGTTAACTTTGAGTTCTCTTAAAATCAGAGCCCGGGAAGAGATAATTTCATTGGGAGTTAGGATCAGAAAGCAGATATACCAGAAAAGGGAAGGAAAGACAAGGAAGAAAACAATACCAATAAAGGGTACCTCACTTAGCTTATTTCCACTATGGGAAACTTCTCAAAGAAGCCCATGCAATGTGACTCAAAATTTTCCCTCCAAAGGATGAGAAGCTCAGTGTTATCCAGTGATTCCCATTCTCCATTTGATGCAGGGTTATCCATGGGGTGACATCTCCTTCAAAGTTTGCAGAAGACTCGTGTTTATTTGAACAGGCTTTTATAAATATTGTCTTTAAGTGTAAAAGTGAAGAAATGAATTGAATATCTGAGGTTTGATGCTTCCAGGGTAACAGAGACTGCCTATGCCATCTGCCATTGAATCATAGGTGGGAAAATTGGATAAAGAACAGACATAAAATCCATTCTAATTATTTCTATTCTCCTAAAGATGGTTTCTTATCCCTTCTCTATCTAGTTTCTCATTATCCAAACTTAGAAAATTAATCATCTCTGCTTTTTTTCTTCTTCTGTATCTAATCAGTTATCAACATATATAACTAGGTTGCTTTTCACACTATCAGATGCGGTTCCATAGAAAGGTTGAAAAATGACTGACCAGGCCAATTTCCATACAATTCACAATTTTAGGACTCCTTTGACCATGAAGGTGGTCCAGCTACTCTCTGAAGTTCACTAATAATATTATAAAAGTGTTTTTTTCATCATGAAGCAGCCATGTGGTTTGACATGTAGAAATAATGTAAAAGGCATCATTAACAATGAATGAGACAAATGAGACACTTCACAGAGAGTACCCCCTACGCATTACAAAAATCCTCTCACTAATGAGAAAACTAAACTAATATCCAACTGGGGATTCACAAAGTCTTTTCTGCAAATGATGTTGTAGTTTCACAAAAATGAAATAGAATGAGGTATGATTCACCTGAGCAAACAATAAAGATATATTTTTACTAAACTATCAGGGGTGGAGAACCTGTTTCCCGCCCCAGCATACACAATAGCATTTTTGTATTTGTTACCTCTTTCTTAATTACAGTTGTCTTTGTGGACTTAATAGACTGGTACTACTGAGGAAACACAGATTGTGAGTCTTGGCAACATTTCCCACCGACAAAAATATGTAACTCTATTGCTTAAATATTGTCACATTTTGAAACTAGGCCTTTTAATACAAATTGCATTTAAATATGTTGTCAATATTTTACTCTAAAAGGAGTGTTAACTTCAAACAAAATTTTGCCAGTTTAAAAATATATTATCATTCTTGTGATATTTTCCTTGCTTTCTTCCATGAAGTGTTCATATGTGTACATAATCATACATATTTTTATTTGCATATAACACAACAGTAAGTCTACTATGCCAAAGTACCAAAAAGGCAGACAAGTTTTATTTTTATTGGAAAAATTGTTTCTTTAATACCTAACTATTTGTCCAAACTTCTATTGGTTACAGGATTTGTTAAAAGTTAATGTAGTGGTGAGCTCTCTTTCAAACCTTCCCTATTTCTTAAAGTGTTCAATTTGGGACAGAAACAATTATCTAAAGAGTAAGAAAATCAAACCAGAAGTGAATTATTCATTTTCTTCTGGAAAGACTGCTCCATTGATAGGAACATGTGCTTACAGGCAAAAGTCTAGTTTGAGAGCAAAACATGATTTAGTTTTTTACAAACAGCCTGCATGTTCTGTTCATCAATACATGTCCTTACATGTGGAAGCCTTTTCCGCATGGTGAACTGCTCTGCTCTGGGGGCTCTTTGAAAGCAAGTCTTTCAACTTTATGCCCCACAAATCCCTGAAGTGTCTGGGAACTAACCCTTTACTTTTGCCAGAGGTTTGAAAATGGAATGCTTTGGGACTGCACAACATTCCTAGGCAATTCATTACAGGACAAAGAAATGTCTAGTGTTAGGCAGACAAGCAACTAATGATCCTTCATTTTTGTCCAGAAAACATCAAGATCGATATGTAGGACATGCAACATTTATGGAACACTGTTTTCTTTTCCCTCTAGGGGAGAGAGAAAACACTGGATGATTTCTTTCTGCTGATGGCCGCAATACTCAAATGATTGACACTGTTTAGCACACGCCTTTGGCCTCTCCTTCCCATCTGTTAGTAGCAACACTCATGCCTAATCTTTGTTAACCTCCTAGATGCTAGTATTCAATAATTTGATTTTGAGCATGTATATCTAGCTTCATTGAGCAGGAGATAACACTATAATCTAGAGTAAACAAAGATAGTTCTGGGATTTGCTAATAGGCCTTATTGTTCCATATTCCATTATGGAAATGGTCCACATTCATTTAAAATAGATCTTTATGAATAAAAAAGGGAAGCTCAGAGAAAGAAAGAATGATCTAAAAGAAGGTATCTACAAAGTTCCCTTCTAACTCACATAATCTGGCAGGAATTAGAACCTAATACCAACATGAAATTATATTTAATGAGCAAATTATTGGTACAATGACACCAATAATTTCAAACCTTCCCTATTTCTTAGAATGGGGCAACAACATAAATGTGGTCAATGTTGTCCTTAACTATGGTGATTTAAGAATTTTAAATTCAGACCAATATCAAAGTTTAAGGTTAAAGTAGATTTTTAAAAATTGTTCTTTTGTAGAAATGACATAGTAGGAAATTTGGAGACTGAATGATTCACATCAGGACAATAATTAGCTTTGTCTCTCTTTTAAAAGTAATCTTTATTGTTAAGAGTGACAGAATTTGAAATGGTACCATATTTGCCCAACCACATTCACACTTGCCCAAGTTATTCCAAAATAGAGAAGTAAGCAATGTTAATATGGAACTAAATCCTTTGTACTTGATTAAAGCAAGAGTAAAAGCAGGGTATAAGAAGAAGATGTTTGATTTGCTATTTAATCTCTCAGTAGCTCCCATAGGGTTAGGGATCTCATATCATTATTGGATCAGTGCAGTTTCCTTATCAGCATGACCTTAAGCCAATGCATTAAAATCATCAATATGCCATTCTATAAAACCACAGCTTCCAAATTAAAAAATGCCAAATCTTCATAATGCAGAACACTGAGATTTTTAAAATCTTTTGAATTCTATTTTAGTTGTCCATAGGTCTGACTAATTACAGTTGTTTTTAAGTAGTACATTCACAAGCAAGAAGATTTCTTAGAGTATTGAAATATTTTAGAATATTTGTCAACACTTGATAAGTTTAAAGAAGTTTAGAAAGTTGATCATTTAAAAAAAACAATCACAATATCTGAAGTCAGGGCTTACAGTAATATGCTACACTCTGTCTTAAAAATGGCATAGAATGTTGGATTAAGACATGATTTCTAAAAGTAAGATTTCACCTATCCCTAAGAAATAAGCAGTGAGGACCAATAAAGGCAGATAGCATATACCCAAATTTTATTATACTAGTTATGACTTAGTGGTGATACCCAATGAGGACATATTATTACTTTAGCTTTCAAAATATCCTGCATTACATCCTCTTTTATTTTTATTCCCCATCAAATTTAAGTATCAAAGATTAAATATCTTCAGTTACCATTTGAAGCCTTTATTAAACTCTATTTAACTTCCAAAGTAACGTATAAATAAGCAAATTCAAGTACTGATGATGATCAATATTACATACTAAGCTCCTTTATGCTTAGTGCAAATCTCAGAAGCATTCCGTTATCTCAGTTAAGAGTTTTATAATTGGCATAATTATTTTGCCTTTCTTACTCCCACTAGATAAGAATGAGAATCTCGTAACCAAGTTCTTGCTATTCACAATGTTTCCATTGGGTGTAGCTATGATATTAGATAGGTTAATATCATAGCCTGCAGATTCTGGAAGGCTGCCCAGACAGTTGGGGATTTGGAGTGACTTTCTTTGTCTTCAGCATTAAATTGTGTTACTCGGTGGTATGTTCTATGGGGAAAACCAAATAAAATACTTTGACATCAATCAGGGCAAGAAAGATTTCACTATGTCCTCTTATAAAAAAAAGAAGAAATCTAAAAAATTGAAACCTGTGCTAACGCTTGAATCAATGAAAATTTCTATGTAGTTTCCTCACTTTTGAATTGTTCACATAACAACGTATTTATAACTAGCTTGAATGCCTTCTATATGTGTGTGTATAAATAGACAGGGACCTGCTGGATAACGTGGGCTAAATGGAGGGATAATCCACTAACAGTGCAACTCCTTTATTCAATGGCGGGTCTGAGTAAAGTGTCTTAAAATGTCTGTTTATGCTAAAAAAAAAAAAAGCATTTCTCTGAAAATGCGAGGGCAGCTTCCATGCTGAGATGAAAACTGCTAACTCGTTTTTTAACAACACCATATGTCTCCAATTGGATCATAATGCAGTCAGTTCTCCAAGGAATGTTACACATGGGAGCTAACCAAATCGAGACACGGTCTTCACTGTATGTCGACTCACTGATAGCTAGTGATCAGCTATTTTGGGTTTTCCAGATCATGCAAGTGTTAGTCTGAATGGGTCTTTCTGCAGCCCCAGTATCTTCCCCAAACCAAGCAAGCCACAAAAGGACCCCAAGCTTTTCACAGGTTTTGTTTTTGTTTTGTTTTTTGATTTGTTTGTTTAGTTTGGTTTTTAGAGATGTCTCTCCGTTGCCCGGGATGAAATGCAGTGGCTGTTCGCAGGCATGATCATTGCTTTCTGTACCCTCAAATTTCTGAGTTCAAGCTGTCCTCTTGTCTCAGCCAGCTGAGGAGGTAGGATTATAGACATGCCCCACCACACCCAGCTCAGACTTCCCTATATAACCTTAATATATTTTAAGAAACTACAATGCCTAAACCCTGAAATCTAGTGGATTTTAAATAGTAGCTGCATTATATAGTAAACACTGTTGAAACCCAGCTTTAAAAGAACAAAAATAAATACTGTAAGATTTAGGAAGTCACCTTTTATCCCCCTGAGAATAATCATAAACAAAAGATCAATGAATAAACCAACATTTATTACTCAGGTAGTTCTTTATTCATTATAATTTTCCTTAGTTTAGTATTTCATTCAATCTTTAATTTTTTTATTAAATGAGTAAGGTACATCTAAAAATTTAGGTCCAAAGAGATGGCTCACACCCATAATCTTAACACTTTGGGAGGCTGAGGCAAGAGTATCACTTGAGGCCACTAGTTCAATACTAGACTGAGGAAGAAAAAGGCCTTGTCTCTATTTTAAAAAGTAGCTGAGCATGGTGGCACAGTGGCACATGCCTGTAGTCCTAGCTACTTGGGGCACTGAAGCAGGAAGATTACCTGAACCCAGCAGTTTGAGGTTACAGGGAGCTATGATGACACCACTGCACACCAGCCCAGGCAACAGAGTGATTCTGTCTCAAAAAATAAATAATAAAATAAAATAAAATAAATTTACATACCTACTATAAAACAGTTTCCACATACACTACTGCAAGATTAATATCAAGGTGAGGCATTTGTAGCCCTAATATACATGATTCTTTTTGTTTAATGTAATTCTTTAATATTGAATGTAATTCTTGATTGTATTAAGTTATATGAACTTACGATGTGTGTAAAACTAAGAATTTTGCCTTGGTAAATGTGAAATGTCCTGGGATAGTCTAAAGTTTCAGATACTCCCTCTGATGAATAGACAATATTTTAAAAAAATTTTCAATATGTTAGTAACTGATAGTTTCATAAAATATAAAATTATGTCCTCAGAAGAGATGACAGTTGAAATTGCTATAAAATTTTCTAAATGTTTACCCTTACTTTCAATAGTTTTCTTGCGACTGACTGATAAGAAACCTCTGTGGCCTGGCACCGGCCGATGCAATCCACTGTGAATATCACTGTGTTGGTATTTTATAACTTAGAAATCAGGATTTCTATATTAATGATAAGAGTCATTAACTTCTTTCACTTCAAGTGTATCACTCTTTGAGATGGTTTTCTTCTAATCCACTTATGGGAATTAACAGTGGAGATTTAAGAAAAGACCGAAAAAGAATCACCAAAAACTTTTGGAAAAGATGAGTTGCTAAATAACATATTGTTTTAAAAAAGTTATAAAAGCAACTTTTTTTCCCAATGACCATCATTGGGAGAGCTTTACGACGTCGTCATTCTAGTAACAGCAGTACGTCAAGGTACTATTTAGTAATTTATTTGGTAATATTTCTTACCTGGGATGCCTGGTGGTGTTTTCAGGTATTTTCCATTAAAATGTTGAATTACCACTTCACATTTTTCAGTAGACTCCATTCTGAAAAAAAGAAAGTAAACAGGGGATCATATACTTTGTTGAGTTGTGCATATCTAAGAAAAAGAAATAAAAAAGAAAAAGTGAATAAAAAAGCCATGGGAAAGCTTAATTTGAGAAATTAAGCTTACGGCATCAACTGTTTTAACAACTACAATGGCCAGATTGACAGCAAAATGTCACAAGCACATCACAAGCAATGATGTGAAAAGTTGCCTTGTGGATGTTTCATACTGAGTCCTCATTCAGAGGTAACCCTGAGGCATTGTTTTACTTAATTAATTAATGATATTTGGCAATTGACAGTGTTTAGTAGAGATCGAGGGTGGTGCCTGGCACCTGTAATCCTTATATTCTGAGAGGCTGAGGTAGAAGGATCCCTTGCAGTCAGGAGTTCGAGATCAGCTTGGGTAACAGTAAGACCCTATCACTTTAAACAAATGTAAAAAAATAAAGTACTCAATAAATATCTGTTGAATGACTTAATTAGCAAACCTAAAAGGTAGGTGGTATTATTGCCCTTCATATCAGTGAGGGCACTGAGGCTTACAGAGATAAACTAACTTTCCAGTAAGTGGTAGAATTGTGCTTCGAACTGAACTCAGTGAACATCTATCTAGCACTAACACCTGTACTGAAACTAAATAAGATATATTGCTGAGGGACTCTGCAAAGCGAGAGAGGAGATGTGTTTCATTTGAATAGCTTGCAGCCTAAAGGAGTGATTAGTACAGTACAATGATCATTAACATCATGGCATTTTGTTGAAAATCCATTGGATGAAATCAACCCAAAGAGAGTGATTTGGGGTCCTAAAAATGTTGAAGAATGATATAAATACATAGCCCTTAGGTCATACATATTCTTAATTTTAGATTTTGGACAATCTCCTATTGTTTTTCATACTAGATATTAATATTCCTAAATTGGAATTCTTGTGCCAAAGTTGGCATCTCACATACAATTTAAAGAATGAATATTTTGAGCTGTACCATCATAATATCAATTTTAGAAGTATTAGTATTTGTAGCATTTTCTAAATAATAAATTACATCTGAACTTTACTATTTTATAACATTGGATGGGAAAAATAAAAATTAAAGGGTTGATTCTGATTAAAAGAAATTAAGTCCTACCAAGAGGATATCAGAGGAAAAAATGAATTCAAGCAACAACCTACATATACATGAAAGAATGTATATAAAATGGGTGAAATTTGTCCAAAAGGCAAAGTATAATTTTGTTTCCTGCCATGTTATTAATATGAGCTTTCTTGGAATGTAGCCCATCAATGCAAGATATAAAACTTTCCTGGGCAGTGCCTGTGGCTCAAAGGAGGAGGGCGCCAGCCCCATATACCAGAGGTGGCAGGTTCAAACCCAGACCCAGTCAAAAAACAACAAAAAACTTTCCTATATCTAAGTTGTATTTGTATTTTCAGGACCACAGGACATGACCATATTACATGTGTAGGAAACAGGATAAGGAAAAACATGTTAACAAATATCAAATAAGTCATATATATTTACCATAGCTACAAGAATTCAAATGTGAGGGGAATCCTAGCAGCCAGGGAAGGGCTGAGAAGAGGCAAAAAAGGCAGGAATGGCCTTTGCAGAAGTAGTTAGCATGAGACTAGCTGGGGAGGTCAGGAGGAGCTGGGTGATGGATATAGTGGGGCCCAGGAAGCAGACCACATGACTCAGCACCAGGCTCACCCAGGAAACTCAGAAATAAACTGGGAGATGTAGCTAGACAGCTGTCATCACCTGGTTAACAAGCAGGTCCCACTGAGGAGCTGTACTGATGTTTTGACAAATTCTTAACTTGTTTTTGGATGTGAGTTTCTAGGAAGCAAATAGATGAATCGTTCTGTACTGACAGCCTGCTTGGTGATAGAGACTTCTCACCTACGAGATCACCATGCACATGTTCTGCCCTAAGGAAACCCCTGCACATGGTTCTGTTGTCCCTCTCTCAAACTTCTTAATAGTTTTTTAACAATGAGACCTGCATTGTTATCTTTCCCTGGATCCCATAATTACATAGATGATCCTGCTGTGATCAGAAAGAGCAAAAACGTTATATAACATTAATAGATCAGTATTTATTCCATCAGATAACCCAAAAGATTGACATAAATATTATTTTGAAAATAAAATAGTCTTACAAACAAATGAATTAGGGTCTAAATGAAAAAAAAGCAATTTTGCACTTCAGAACATATAATACTAATAAATAAAAATAAAAACAAGATAGCATTTTGTTCACTAATTAATCATAAATTCTCCTAAATCAGAAGATGTTTAGATAAAAAAACCAGGATGAATTTCTCTCTGTTCTAAATATTTAGCAACAGTTAAGTATAATTTTCCCAACTCTTTCACGTTTTCTTTCCAGTAGAACCTTTTACCGTAAGTCTTAATTTTTTTTTTTTTAAGTAGGAAACTTCCATTTCTAGGAACAAAAGAATTCTAACTCGGCTTTCTCTCTTCCCATAGGATCTACTGTTGTCTCTTAGGGAAAATAACCTTCCCTTCTAACAGAGACATGAATGGGAGAGGAAATGTAAGCCCTTAATTACTACAGATGTTACTTTATGGAATTTTTATTCCAGGAGAGCTACAGATTGAAAACGTTATGCCCCGGAGTTCCCTCCCTGTTCAAAATCTCTCCGGGTAAGGTAAGCATCCAAATAAAAGGCAGTTAAGAATCTAAAGCTTATGGGTGGTGCCCGTGGCTCAAGGGGTAGGGCGCCGGTCCCATATGCTGGAGATGGTGGGTTCAAACCTAGCCCCGGCCAAAAGCCAAAAAAAAAAAAAAAAAGAATCTAAAACTTTGCCTGCAAAAGTCCTACAAAGCAAATCCTTTCTCTTTGTCTTCAAATGACATGGAATTCTAAAGGAAGACTAAAACTAGATGGGGGTAAGTGTATATGCGTGCTTGTTGATTCTACATAATGTATTTTAGGGAACAGAGAAGAAGCAAAAGAAGAAAATCAGGTGGTTAACCCACTCTGCCCACTTAAAATATTTTTGTCCTTGTTTGAAAGCTTCATGTCTTCCTCCGGAGTTGAGGTATGATCACAGTCTTTCCCTAACACTGTTTTACAGCCATATCAAGCCAGATGGGGGCTGTTTCTATGAACACAAAGACAGCAGCCTGGATTGTTCACTTTGGGTTCATTCACATTTAACTAAGTGAATGTCTGCTGTGAGCCTTTAGAGACTCTCCCCTCTGAAAGAATAAATGCAATAAAAGTCTGTTTTCTGTAGCTGCCGGCGCTTAGTGTCAAACCATGTTTTGCCGCACCACCCAGCAGTGACAATTTCATTTTAATACACGGGACACATTTTATCAAGGCAAAGCAGTCCCAGCGAAGACGGCAATACAGGAGCTGCCAAGGGGGAAAGGCTCAGTGCTCCTCATGCATTTTATGTGGAAACAGAACAAAAGTGAGGCCCAGAAAGCTCTGGGGGGAGGGAAGCTGTATGGGAATAGCCATCTTAGAAAGAATGTGCCCATTTTCTTCTCAAGTTTCACAATTAACTGCCCTGAAATGCCTGCCAGCTCAAACGATCTGAAATCTGGCACACGCTTCACTTGAAACTGACACTAGCATTATCAAGTGAGTCTGAAAAGACAGCATACCAGACACAGCTGCCTTTATATGTCCCTTTCAGACGGGCCACGTAATCACTAAACTGCGTCTATTCTTCCCAGGTGGTACCTGAACCCCCTTGCATCTCTCAGAACAGCTCAAGTGCCAGGCCGACCGTTCACCTGACAATACATTAATTAGGTTCTTACAAGGCTCCAATCATTGTATAAAACTTCAGGGTTTTCTGTCAGGTCTGATGTTTAAACACAAATACACATTAAAGGTCCTGTTTGACATTCTTTCTTGTCTCCGGGCCTAGGAACCTGGCTTTAGTCATCTGCAACACACCACAGAATTCCACTGTTGGGGCTGCTGCTGCTGCTGCTTCTCTTAACAACAGCTACAAAGAGTAGCTAGATTCATAGTCAATACTATTTCCACAGGCAAATGACATCAAATGAGAGCCTGATCCTGTATGGGTAGAATACTCCAGGTTAGATTCAAAATGCAGGGGTAGGAATGTGCTTTGCAAAGTCATCTGTAGCCTGTCTGTCTCACCTCCACAGAGAATCTCACAGTTTGTGACCTCAAAGCAAGAACCATTATTAACCGTGTCCGTAAAACAAATCCACTACATCACTTATCATGGTTAATGAGAGGTTTCCAGTATTGTGAAATGTTTGTGGTTTTGCAATCACAGACTCTGTACAAATTATTGGCAACTTAGAGTATGCGATGTTGTAAGCCAGTCATTCTCATTTCCGATAAGATTTACAAAAGTGGTCAACATGAAAAGATTTTATAAAGTACTAAATATGCACTGACATTTCTGACATTTCAAAAACAAATTATGTCATTTAGTTCTTAATCCATCGTAATGGAAGGAATAATAGTGAGTCCAAGGAACAAAGATGAATGAAGGGCTTCTATTTTCTTCTTAGTTTTTGCCATTTATTTTCTTACTCCTAGACACCTGACACCTTCTTAGGACCTAAGTGTCATAAATGCCAAACAGTGAAGTGGAGTAACCTCTCTTTCATCTCTTTTTGCAGCAACCCAGACATTTTAGAGGGATCTTGCTCAGAATTATAATATATTCCTCTTAGGAAATGGAACTTTACACAATATTTGGCTAATGAAAACCCACTCCAGAGGTTTAGAATGACATAATGTTGTACCTTATACATTGTGTAAAGAAAGACACTAACTCTAAAAGACTGGATTCACTTCCCTAAAGTCTGGTGGATAAACCTGGATACAACCTATGTCTTTAGATACGTAGGTGGTTTATTTGGAAGAACTGCAATTCTACTGTGGCCTCATGCCATCCCTCCTGATTTCTTCTCCTGACTCATCTACTTCAATCTGTTCTGAAGCAGGATAGACCCTGCTCTCTCCACCTCACCCAGCTGCTATTCAATAGAGCAGGTGTTTAAAAAATGGGCATATATCTTGATATGACGTGATAAGAAGGGTACTTCCCCTTTGTAGTGTTCTTTCCAAAACTCCATAATTACTATGAGTTCTATCATGAAAAAAAAAATCATCAGACAAACCCAGATCTGGATACCTGATCAGTACTACTCAAGGAAAACAAAGAAAGCTTGAAAACTTGTCAAAGATGAGAGCAGTTTGGTGAAATAGAACAACTAAATATAACATGGCACCCTGAATTGGATCCTGAAACATAAAAAGAATATTAGTGGAAAAGTGGGTAAGATCCAAATACTGTCTAGAGTTCAGTTAATAGTAATATGCTAATGTTGGTTTCCTAATTTGGAAAAATATTCCACAGTGACATAAGGTGTTAATGGAGGGAACTGGGTGTACAGTTTATAGAAGCTCTATATTATCTTTATAACTTTTCTGTAAATTTAAACTTATTCTAAAAGAAAAGTTTGTTTTAAAAATCACTGTCCACTAAAATTATCAGGGAACTATTTTTAAAAAGACCAATGTCTGGGGTCCAGCCCAGGAGAGTCTATCTTAATGGTTTTGGCATGAGACCCAGCAGCAAAGTTTTCAAAGCTACCCAGGTGATTCCAGCATGCAGCCAGGGTTGAAAACTACTGCTCTGGAGTTCTGTGTCACATATCCCAACCTGGAAACCATGTCCGAAGGTATATTTTCTTTGGATGGCAAAAAGGCTTTGGAAAATTTGAAATGATTATGGAGGTTTAAAAATCGGGAGGGGTCAGGCTCCGTGGCTCATGCCTGTAGTCCTAGCACTCTGGGAGGCCGAGGCAGGTAGATTGTGCTCAGGAGTTTAAGACCAGCCTGAGCAAGAGTGAGAAAAAAATTAGCCAGGCATTGTGATGGGTTCCTGTATTCTCAGATCCTCAGGAGGCTAAGGCAGGAAGATCACTTGAGCCCAGGATTTTGAGGTTGCTATGAGCTATGACACCATGGCACCGTATCCAAGGCAACAGAGTGAGACTCTGTTTCAAAAAAAAAAAAAAAAATTGGGGAGACTTCACAAGAAAGTTTGAATTTATGACTCTTCTTAAAAGATTGAAAGATGGGATCATCTGACCAAAGCTTTCTGTGTGGTCTTTGTCCCAAGTTTCTGGCATAGAGCTCATAAAACCCTTGGAATTTCCTGAGTGATAGGTGTGTATTTTATTATTCAGAATGGACTTTAAAAAAATTTCTTTTTTTTTTTTTTTTTTCAGTTTTTGGCCAGGGCTAGGTTTGAACCCACCACCTACAGTATATGGGCCCAGTGCCCCATTCCTTTGAGCCACAGGCACCACCCCAGAATGGACTTTTTTTGACCACCTAGGACTTTATGCTAGCAAGGTGGGGGGAGATCAAGATACCTTCAGGATGGGGGCTGGTCACGAGCAAGACCTAGACAAGATTGGTGGGTTGGGACATTCACCTTAGCCTCAGACTTCTGACAGATAGAAAGGGGCTGCAGATGGTGCCCAGTGATTTGATCAATGATGCCTACATAATAAAACCACCATAAAAACTTCTCAACAACAAGGTTCAGGGTACTTCCAGGTTGGTGAGCACACTGATGAGCCGAGAGGATGATAAGCCCAGAAAGGGCTGGAAGCTACATGCCCCTTCCTTTGCCAGACACATTTCTTCCATTTGTCTGTTCCTGCGTTGTGTCCTTCATAAGAAACTGGTGCACACAGGTAAACTGCTTTGGTGAGTCACTGTAGTGAGTTATGGTACCCACAGCAGAGAGGTTATGGTTGCTAAAGAAAATTAAACTTGAAAAGTTGAACTGAGATAAAAGAGAAATCAAGCATAGGTCTAGAAAAGTCCTGCCACTAAATGTCTCTGGAATGCATGATCACTGTTAAGCAATCCCTTTGAGCTAGGCCATGTTTCATTCCTAGATATTAGTATGTATTATACCTCTTTCCCTTACTCAATGGTTGTTTCTTTTCTGTTGCCTGAATATGCCAAATGCAGCCCCACCTTAAATCATCTATGTCCTTTTCTCTTTGCCAGAATTTCTCTTTACTCCTCCTACCCACAGAGAGATTTTTGTGGCTGGTTTCTTCTCTGGTTTGTCCCTTCCATATGCAATTCAGTTGAAATGCTTTCTCTTCTGAGGGTTCTACCATTCCTGGTTCCTCTCATATCCCTCTTCCTCTCTATCACACCCTTGTTTTGTTTTGTTTCTGTAATACTGATATTAATAATTTAATACTATTTGACATTTGATTACTTGTTTATTATATACTTATTATCATCTCCCTGATCCCATAGAAATAAAAATGTTGGTCCATAAAGCAGATATATTTTCTCTTTGGAAACATCTCTGAATTATTGCATCTATAACAATTACTGGCTCAACAGTAGTGCCCAAGATGTATTGATTGAATAAACTGAATGAATGAAAAAAATGAATGGGTATATTTTATATATCAGAAAAAGAGGCTTTGAGAGTTTAATAACTGCCTTACAAACACAAGTAAGAAGTCCAGAACTAAGACAAAAGTTATTTCTGACCCATGTAGAGTCATATTCATAACCATACAGATGTGGAGAATAAATGAGTTGGCCCAACTCACAGAAAGCTAAGAGTGTAGGAAAGATACTAACTAAACAAGCCTCAGACTTATAGTCCAAAAGACACTGGATTATATTTCTATAGACACTGGACTATTTCTTCTCTCTTACCCAGAACAGACTGCTAGCCTCAAATCCCCCTCCTGGCTGCCCAAGAGTCCCTGTCATGCTTTGAGCTTAGAGAAGGTGTAGGGCACAGACAGTTACAGGCCCTGCACATACTTAATGGAACCATTTCCAATCTGGAGGTAACAAAGTTCCCGCAACTCAGTTTCACATGGCTGAACTACTTTTTAGAATTCTCTTCCTATCCCACAGAGAGCAATCTTTGGAATATAGCCATTTCCATTTTATAATTAGAAAGCAATAACGTATATGTTGCTCTAATCCCTTCTCCACGTGTTCATAAAGTTGTGAAAGGTGTGCATATAATACAACTGGAATCCTGGAGATTTCAGAATAATGGATTATTTGATGCAATTTATTTGTTTGGTTGGTTGCTTGGTTTGGGTTTTAAAATCCAGAGCTCTGAATTTAAGAAAAAGAAAGCAAAATCTGTTGCCACCTCTAGCCATGGTTATGACTTTCTGAGGGAGATAGACAGATGGACAAAGAAGCAAGAAGAAGAAACAGATGAAGGTAAGAGAAGAGACAGGTAAATAAGAACGAAGTTGAAGAAGCTGGAGGTGGGGCCAGGAGCACACTCTCCAGCAAATCACATCTTCAGGCAACTGGAAGAGGAATTAAAATTACCAAAAGGATTGACACAATAGCCATTCTCACTGAACATTCTCTTCAATCTCCGCAAGCACAATTGTAACCTGTTTCTGGGAAAACACAGCTGTAGTTTGGAAATTATCACTAAGTTTACAGCTTAGAGATTTACTCTGCTCATATTTGATTTTCTAGTCCCATGAGTTTGAGATAGTAAAAGAATTGCCAAAATGGCAAAGGAGGGAATGTTTGTGCAGTGATAGATGGAAGGTAGATATAACCAAAACATATTCTGAACAATAAAAACAAGTCCAATAGCCTAGGAAGAATTGGCATTTGCTTAGAACTTTTTAAAATCCCTTTCAGTGTTCTCCTTACATTTCAGGAGCTGGGGGAAGAGAGGGAACAAGAAATACCAGGCAGTACAAGGTAAACCGATGCAAGTTTAATGATATTCAAAGTTATTAACATAACATAAAAAATTAGCATGTTATTTACACTCATTTTTAATAACCAGGCCAGAATTTGCCTATAACCACCATTTTTTATTTTTTTTTTTTACAAAGTGAAAGGAAGGAAGAACCTACATTATTTATTTACAAAACTTGCTTGTTCAATAGGGAAGCGATGGAACACAGGGCTGCCCATATGTTAAAAGTCATTCAAACAAAGCTCCATGAGAATCAAATTAAGAGTACTAAGGAGGGGCAAAAAAAGACTACGAAATACAAAGGTCCCTGTGTTCAGCAGTCTCTCACGCTCTTTAGCTCACCAGGGGACAGTAAATGCATTGCTTAAAGGAGTTCTATGTTCCCAGATGTTGAAGCTGGATTAATTGTGAACATTCACCCCCCATCCCTTTTCCACTTTGGGTCATTCTTTACTGGCCTCTTCTAACACTCTTTCAATGTGATATTTGCTGGACAAATGGTCTCATGTTTCTGGGAATGGGAAATGGATAACATGAACGCACAGCAATGTCCCTGCAGACGCTGGCTGATTTATGCTGCGAGCCTCACCCTTGCAGGCTAGGTAGTGTGTTGGCACTCACCAGCTCTGCAGCCGTGGATCTGTCAGCATTCCCACCATAAACTTCTGTTTTTAAAGGTTTATGACTTGGCTATAAAATGCTGCCTGGAGGGGGTGGATCTTACAAAATTGTTTTAAGATACAAGAGACTAAAAAAAAAAAAGCATAAAAAATAAAATGTCTGTAATTTCAGACACTATCTAGTACTTCTGGATCTTTGAAAAGCCTGTAATTGTGCTGTCTGTGCACCCTCCTGGCATTCAAATCAGTGCTTTGAAGTTCAATGTTTTAAATATAAAATGAAGATACTCCTTTTACTTTGAAGAGATGGTTATCAAAGAAGATTAATATATCACTTGCAAGTAAAATAATAATGGGGGGCTTTCTTTCTAGTCAAATGGATTTTAGAATTTTAGAATCTCTTGCACATGAATTAAGGACCACAGCCAGTGGTTATAAGTGACCGATGGTAATATTCAAAATGAAGCCTGCTGAAAGAATTGTTCAGGTTTTGTGAATTGAGATAGTCATAAATTCAAGAGGTATGCACAAGAATTTACTAGACACAGTTATAGGCTGGCTGTTCTTCCAGTTAAATAAGTATATTCTTTTGATAATGCTTGTGGCACTGTGAACTTTTAGAGGAAGAAATAGTGTGTGAGCCAATACTAGTTGGGCTGATGCTACTACTTTTTCTCTAACATTCCCGTACTCCTTATCTCAGAACTGGCTCATCACTGTCATCAAATGTTGTCTTCGTACCTATTTCTATAGACAAAACCCCCAAACTTTAAGTGATTTCATTTATTCATCATCGCAAATTTGCTGAAGATCAACTATGTTTCAGAGAATGTTCTAGGTGCTGGAACAGACATGAAGAAGAATAAGGCACGGTCTCTCCCAGCTAAGGCTGTGGTCCCCAACCTCCCAGCTGTGGACCAGTACCGGTTAATGGCCCCTTAGGCATGGGGCCGCGAAGCATTGCCCCCTGAATTCTGTCCCCTTCCCATCCCCATCCCACACCATCATACTCCAGTCGATGGAAAAATTGTCTTCCATGAAAACTGTTCCTGGTACCAAAAAGGCTTGGACCACTGATCTAAGAGGTTCATGATTAGTGCATTTTGAGAAAGTGATATAGTGTGACAGAAGCATGAGTAGGCTACAGCTCCATCTGGAAAAGTCACTGGTGACTTTAGAGCAATAATTCTCAAAGTGTAGTTCTCAGATAAGCACACCAGGAACTTGTTAGAAACACAAATTGACTGAGTCCTGCCTCAGCTCTACTGACTTAGAAACTTTAAGAGTGGGGCCCAGCAATCTGAGCTTTCCCAGACCTTGATCCTAAGAACCAGTCTTAGAAGCACCAAGGTAATGTTTCTCAAGTGGAGAGAGCTGCAGAGTCCTCTGAAAGTGCTTGTTAATATATAGATTACTCATTGCTGCCTACTCCCACCACCAGGTTGTTGATTCAGTTGGCTGGGAACAGAAAAATTTACATTTCTAACAAGTTCTCAGGTGATGCTCAAGCTGCTGATCTGGAAGCAACATTTTGAGAACCACTGTCCTAAGACATCTGCATGTAATCTGATAGCTGCTCTGTTCTTACAAGAACTGAGAAAAAAATTGTGATACAAGCTACCTTCTGTTTTATGGTTCCGATGGGAGTTCCAGATGAGAAAGGCTGAGGGGAAATTGGGATGGGATGATATTTTTAAAAGGAGGAACATTGTGCAAGGGTTAAATTGCAAATAATCAAGTTGGTTAAGGTGACAGTTACAGCTGTGTGAGAAACTGCAAAGCAAACGTGACAGTGGAAGGCAGTGGGAATCTGGGTTACGTAAAGCACAGGTAAAATGATTTCATCACTCCATCAACTCAGGCTGATCATCTGGGCTCCTGCTCCTCACAGTCTAAGACACATGGAAAATGAAATACTTATTCTGCCTCAGTTTCCTGGCTTCTTACAAAAGAGAGTCAGCTCATATTTTCACTTTATTTCCTAGGCATAAGAAATCATTGGCTGGACTTACACTTAGGTTTTCCCTTTCCATCACATGCTACTTTCCAAAATTGGAAAACAAATGATTTAGAGCACAGAGACCTACATTTCAGTATTGGTGTGTGACTCATAATTCATATTCAAAGCTCAAAGTTTTAAAAAGCCATTGAGTTTATCTATTCAGGAACTTCATGGAATGATCATTATGAAGTGCAATACCTCCCATTCATCCACCTATCCATCCATCCTATAATGAAAACAGAAACTTGACTTAAAAAAGTCCAATTTCTTTTTTTAATTTTTTATTATTAAATCATAGCTGTGTACATTAAAATGTCCAATTTCTAAAGACAGAAATTGAATAGTGAATTTGATGCAATTGTGATACATTTTATTAAAAAAAAAAAAAACACTTTTACAGAAGCTGTAACAAGAGCAAGTAACTTTGAAGCCTGGGGTTGAAATATTCTTTGAAGAAAAGATGTTCTGGCTGAGACCTAAAAGATGAGTAAGGCAGAATTCAGGGGGAAAGCATAATATAGCCGGTCAAGGAGGGCAGTTTGTGCCCTGGATCTGAAGCAGGAAGAGTCAAGGCTGGGGGATGAGTGACATCAGCAATGACTCTGGAGCGGCTGGCAAGGGAAGTCACTTGGGCTGAATAGGAGGATTGTAAGCAGGACCCTGACAGACATGATTAGATTTGAACTTTTAAGGCTCACCTACAGCTACCAAATGTAAAATACAAGGGAGGCGGCAGAGGCTGCATTCAGAGCAGGAATATCAATTTAAAATTCCCGCCCTTTTTCAGTTCCTTAAAAAAAACAAACAAAAAGAAACAACTTGATGTTTTACATTTTCATCATGACTTCATGACATATCATGATTCATATGCCGTTGTTAGAGTTTTGCCTCCTACAACATACATTATGAGATTTTGCACTTAAGAATATTCTTCACTGTAAGCAAACTCTTAGTGTACAGAGATGATAAAGGCAAAGAAGTGTCTTTGTGCTGTGAGCTGAACTTTGTGTCCTCTAAAATTCATATGTTAAAGTCCTAGTGCAGTACCTGGATTCTAGTACTTCAGATTGTGCATGTATTTGCAGATATGACCTTTAAAAAGGTAATTAAGCTAAAATGAGGCCATTAGGGTAGCCCTAATCCAAACATGACTGCTAAAATGAGGCCATTAGGGTAGCCCTAATCCAAACATGACTGCTATCCTGACAGGAAGAAGAGATTAGGACACAGATCCACACAGGGAGATGATGTGGAGACTCAAGGAGGGAACAGGACCCATAAGTCAAGAAGAAAAGTCACAAGAAACCACACCTTGACTTCTAGCCTCTGGAATCATGACAAAATACATTTCTGTCACCTAAACCACCAAGTCTGTGGTATTTTGTTATGGCAGCCCTAGCAAATTAATATTCCTATGCTTTGTACCAAAAAATATATACCTTGTTTAAAAATAATTATCATAGATCTTCTTAGAAAACATGTCCTCTTGATGAATTTGACATGTGTTTATTTCTGAGCAGGAGTACAAATGAAGGGGAAACTAATTCATTGGAGGGAGTATTTGGAGGGCAGGCTATGGAGAAAGGAGAAAAGCAATCTGTGTGCTGTATGACGTGAGACATGGCTGTTGTCTCAGTGGACTCCCATGTTGCTCTAACCCCCAACAGCGGGTTACAATCCTCAACAATGACTACATTGGCCAAATACAGAGATCCAGGTGAATCTGGATCACTGCCTCTGCCTTGACCATGGAAATCAACAGTTGTCAATGTTCCCAAAGCCTGAATCCCTCAGGCACACAATGAAGTCAGGAATATTTTCTTCCTTCTGCTAATCTGTGTTCAAATCATGAAGCATGTACATCGCAGATGGCTACTTTGTGTATGACATTAGAAGGGATAAAAAGAATTTTAGGACATGGCCCACAAATTCAAGGAAATCCAGTTAGAGATCAGTTAACATTTACATAACAATTTGTTATCTTCCAAAAGAAGTTCCTTTGAAGTAGTTTGGCAACTTATGGCAGTGCTCATCCTAGGTGGGCACACTTGTTTGCATTGGGCTAACTTCCAGATGACACTTAACAGCCGTCCATTCATCCATGTTAAATCAGCTGCAGACATACATAAATACAGCAAGTGAGGGGGACACTGCTTTTATCTTCTTCATTGTCATTGAGCAGTTTCTTTTTTCTCTGTTGTTTCTTTAGCTTTGTTTTTCATGAAAGCCCAGCAGGTACAATCATTTTAACTCCATTCCTGGCTGAGATCCTCTTTGGTAAACATTCCCTTAAAGTTAAAATGAAAACTACTCTTCCTTTTCCAACAAGAAAGAAATACATTTTTCTTCCTGTACTGCCTAAAATATCAAAAACACTCAGCCAGGGCCTCTTAAATGCAAATGCCTCCTTGACCTCCCCTTACATTTCTGGGTTCTTTGGGACTTCCCAATAACTCCTGTTTCTCCAAATCTTCCTTCTCTTCTCTTTTCTCCTTATTGAGAAATTCTGCCACCTCTCTTTGGAAATCAATACAAAAACATTTAGATTCTCCGTTCACCACATGGGCTGTTTTGCTTTGGGGTACAGGGAATTTATTATCCCTGGCAGGAATTGGCAGCATCTGCATTTGTTGATCTACAGGCATGGAGAGGACTGGGAATAGGGTATGCATATCATTATAATTCGGGACACATAAACACATTCTATGTATATATTTTAGCAAGTACCATGTATTTATAATAACATCAGAATTCTTTAGCTCTAAGCAAAGATTCAGAGAGAGGACAGGTCTGATAAGCTACTTTTTTTTCTTTGCATATCCAATTGCTTTGGGCCCCAGAACTTAAAAGGCATGGAATTAAAGGGGAATAATGAAGAGAGATTGATTACATATGGTGCAAGAGTTTTACCTGGCAAAGCCAACGCCTCTGCTGACTCCATTAGCATCTCTTAGTATTCTTGTAGAAATGACATGTCCGAAGGGTTTCAGCATATTCTCGAGTTCCTGTTCATCCATAGAAATGGGAAGATTTGAGATGTATAAGTTTGTTGGGTCTTGCTCTTGTTGCTAAGGGAAGGAAGGAAACAAATGCAGTGTAAGTTCTTAATACTGAGAAACATTGCCCAGATGGAGATGCTTTTGCTTAACCTGCAATCCGGATTCACATCTCTAATGTGCTCTTGAAAGTCCTCTCACCAGGAGCATTACTTTTTCTCATGGAATCTCCTTCTTGGGCCAAATGTTTATCATAGACTCAATGTCATTAATTAAAACCAAGCCTTCTGTCCATCATTGCTTAGAAAAGACTAGTAAATTTTTATTACAGTAGAACAACAGCAAATCTGTATATTCTATTACCACTAATTACAACTTCCATGAACACTGTAACTACCATCGACACTAATTACTGATGTTCTATGTAGTGAGAGCTCAGACCATGCTAGGCATTGTTTGAAGCACTTAATAGGTATTATTTCATTCAATAGTCCCAATAAATATAATTGCCGTTTATAGATGAAAAAACTGATTCCTAACTTGTCCAAGATCCACAGTTTATATTGGTCAAAGCTAAGGCTAAAATCTTGGACTGTCAGCAAAATCCATGTGTTTCACTGCCATGCTGTCTTGCCTTCCAGTAGACCAAGGAGTCTTAAAGTGTGGCCCGAGAACTGCAAACTCAGCTGCACCATTACCTGGGAACTTGTTAGGAATACAAACTCTCAGGCCTCCCCCAGAACTACTGGATCAGAAACTCTGAGAGTGGGGCAAGAAATCTGTGTTTGGACAAGCTCTCCAGATGATTTTGATAACTGCTCAAGTTTGAGAATTGCTGTCCTAGACCAAGCATATTTATACACAAATAAGATTATGATGTCAATCATTTTCTAATTCAGCAGGAATAACAGTTCAATAAGCCTGTTTAATAGAATGGGAAGCCAAATCATAATTGTCAGTGTCAGTTCTGTCGGTATGAATATTCTCTATTTCATATAATAAATTAATATCAGAACTTAGTTGTACTTACATTCAAAATAAAACATAACCCTAAACCTGACATAATTCATCATTAATGTAGAAATATGTTAGATATTCAATTGAACTATTATATTTAAACCAAAACAGTAATCATAATTTCAAGGATAAGCAAGAGATTAAATCAATAAAGAAATTCTGAAGTCTATTGGAAATAGTGTTATGTAACAATAAAATATCTTTTGTGAAGAGGTGATATCATAGTAAAGTTGGTAAATGTGTGGCCATAAACACGATGGAAAAATACAATTAGCAGATTTCAAATATTATTTCAGGTCAAGAAACAATTTTGGTATAAAACTAAATTCCATTATTTTTAACAGTTCTAAATACTAAGATCATAATGCTTTTATTAAGCTTTGGAATGAAAAAGATCCATACTTCATTTTATTTTTTTAACATAGTTTATTTTTCAAAATTTAGCACCCAAAAATTTTCCAAAATTTTTAGGAATATAGTAAAAATAAACATAAACAACATGACAAAGACAACTAGAGCCTTTAATGTTTAGTAGTAGTACAAATGAAGAGATTACAGAAATGAAGTTGGTCTCTCTTTCTCTCTCATATACACACCACAATCACCACACAACTCACCACCACCTAATGGCACGGTCCTAGAGAAAAGACAGAGATAATATTATCCTTCCCTAAGTGGTTTTGACCTTTGTTTTTGTTTTATTTTGTTTCAAACACACAATAATGAACCTTATTTACATAGAACTTTTAATTTTATAGATTTTCACTATTCAACAAATTTTAATCTTCACATCATCATTCCTAAGTTAGTTTGCCAAATATCATTGTATTTATTCAATAATGAGGAAATGGAGGCAGGAAAGACTCCTTATCTCACCCAAGGACAACCCAATAATTAGGGACAAGGTTAAAATTAAAGTTAGCGACCGAAGTTCCTATCTTCCAGCTCAGTGTATTTTTCACCAGCCTAATGTTTCCCACACTTCAATCATTTGCAATATCAAATCTTGGAATTTTTCCAGCCATGTGTTATTAGTTATTTAAAATTAGTTTCTAAGTGAACATATGTACAGGGCTTAAGTAAATTCATTTAAAAAGATAACTTTATGTTATAACCATAACTAAAGAATATCACTTGTCATAAACACAAGGTAACTGTAAGAATAAAGAACAAATCGATGTTTTTAAATATAGCTAAATATCATTTGTTGTCAGAAGGCTCTGGCATATCTGGTTGCTCTCTCTTTGTTGCAAAGAGGACTCATGACTGACAGAGGTGTCAGAAGTACACTAACACTGACTGACTTTTTTTACTAGAAAGAATCAGAAGCGAGGAAAAGATGGAGAAAGGGAAAACTTCCTTATGCTGTAACTTCTGAGTCTCACTATTCAAATTCCAGGAGAAGCACATGCCCCATTTAGGGGGAGTTCCTCATCCACCAAGAGCTTACCAGTGAGTGGGTCACAGAAAATGGTAGTCCTATGAATGGGTAGGAATTGGCCCAATATTCTGCACTCTTGTGTTCTCAATCATCAGGCTAAATAACCACAAGCAACCTACATCATTGTCCCAGGGTACTATATTGATCTGACCATTTTCTCTAGGCAGCAGTGCGCCAATTTGCCCTCATGCAAATTCATTTTTAAATTTCCTAAGTGTAGAATACATTACAGCTTCTCAAAATGATGCACCATAGACACACAGAGCTTAGTACATAAGGGATTGCCCAGCAAGCTATGTTCTGAATCCAAATTCAAACAACAAGGACATCTCCTTCATTTGTAGTCACAGAGACAATATAGCATTGGATGGTGTCATTCCTTAATTTGTATTCACAGAAAGAATATGGCATGGGGCAGTGTTATTTATTCTGTTCATTGAAATGTAGTATTAGTCTTGAATATATTTGTTGACAATAGAATTTATGTTCTGCATAATATGAACATTAAAATAATACTTATGCTTATATTTTTACTTTCAATTTTATTTGCATGTCAGACTTACATAAATGATGGTCATTTTGAAAAGCTTTATTGGCAATGTGAACTAAGGTATGCTTTCCTTTTAACTACCCAGAAGAATTTCTCATGTGATAACTATAATCTAAAAAAGGTCTTAAAAGTCGTTTTTGGTGTGAACTATTTTTCATGGGCACTTAGCTCCAGAATGGACTTAAGGAGGCATCTTGTCCAATCTTATAATTTAACAAATAGAAAAAACAAAAGCTAGAGAAATGGTTGGGACTTACCCACAACCAGGTTAATTAGTAACTCGCTAGAAATAGAATCCATATACTTTTATACCTGGTTCAATGTTTCTAACAATTTATGATACTGACTTTACTTTTGAAATCCAATGACCAGTAAACTAGGTTTTAGTTCAATGGAAAATTAATATATCTGAATGTCTTGTTTTATTCACTTTTGCCTAGTTATCAGTTAGCTTGAGTTACAAACTATGACTATGAGAAAAAAGAGTTCCTAGCCTTAGTTAGCATTCCTTACATAGTTACTGAATGAATACTGTGCGGTGTACACTTTACAAAGTACAAAATATGACTACAATTTATACATCTAGTTCTAGTACATTTAATTGGCCATGTCACTATAAGTAACCCCTACATTTTGATCTGTTTTAATATCTTTTCATCTGTACAGAGATTTCTAGATTTATTGTTCAGTTTTGCCAAAAGCTCATGAAAAAGTAAGAAAAGTATCCTCTCCATTGTTAATAGGACCAGAGATCTGTCATTTTATGTAAGAATATGTAAATAATTCAATTTTTTGGAAATGACTTTTTTTCCCTCAGGTTTTTAGTATACGTAAACTGCCATAATAGGATTTGTTGGCACTCATTTGCTTTTGATCAGTTTAAGACTATTTCATTACCTCAGAACATTGTAAGATTGCTAAGCAAATTAATATTTGTGGGGGACAAAAAACATTTCCAGCATCTCCATCAAAGGTTATGCATGGGGCTGTTTTCTGAATATGCATTATGGCTAATTGTTAGCAGAACACAGCCTCAAAACCTGACAACAACCTAAGGGCACACATTTAATGAAATGATGTTTAAGTGATCTAGAAGTAGGCACAGTATTGGCTTTAAATAAAGACTGTTAGGGAAATTTTTCTCAAGGTCCCTGGGATGGGACACCTTTTTATTCTAATCTTCATGGGCCAATAATTTTAGAGTATAATAAAAAAATTACTTAATAGAAAATAAAATCAAAAGATATGCAAAATGCAAAGTTCCCACTTTTATTATTGCATTCAACAGACACAAAATTACATTTCAGATTTGATGTTTTGTTAATGTCAAATTGTTCTGACAGATCTTAAATGCTTACTTTCAATTTCTGACATATTTCATCATGGACAGTATCAGTCGGTGGAACAACTTTGAGTAACACTGCTTTAGGGATATTCCTATGTATTTCCCTTTATCACATAACACCCTGTGAAGCTTAGTTATTACTTTCTGTTGTGATTAGTTTATATACTACCAATGTTTTTTTCTGAGACAGGAAGACCAATTTTCATCTTACTTTGTTGCCCAGGCTGGACTGCTGTGATAAGATCATTGCTCACTGCAGCTCAGACAGCTGGGATCAAATGATCCAGCCTCTTGAATAGCTGGGACTACAGGGGTATGCCACTAAGCCCAGTTAACTTTTTTATATATATATTTTGTAGAGATATTTACCAATATGATTTTGAACTTCAAGACTCACATATGACCCTCCTACCTAGGCTTCCCAAAGTGCAGAGATTATAGGTATGAGCTACCATGCCTGGCCCCTATCAAATTCTTTTTAAAACAATATGAAAAATTTTACTTGACACATAGTAATTGTACATATGTGAAGGGTAAAGAGTGATATTTTGATGCATGTATGTAATGTGCAATGATCAAATGAGGGTAATTATAATAATGTATTCATCACCTAAAATGTTTATCATTTCCTTGTGTTGGAAATCCTCTCCTCTAGCTATTTGAAAATATACAATAAATTGTTGTTAGTGATAGTCACCCTATAGTGCTTATCGAACCCTAGAACTCATTCCTCCTAATTAGCTGTAATTTTATATGTTTTAACCAATAGATCTCCCCATCTCCCCTTCCCTCTATGCTTTGTGGCCTCTAGTAACAGCAATCACACTCTCTATTTTCATGAGCTCAACTTTTTTAGCTCTCACACATGTGAGTTCTCTTGCAGTATTTATCTTTCTGGGCCTCATTTATTTTACTTAAAAATAATGTCCTCCAGGTTCATCCATGTTGCTCCAAATATAGATTTCCATTCTTTTTTATGGTTGAATAGTATTACCATGAGTATGTACATATATATACAGGGTGTCCATACAGTTTGTGTACAATTTACAATGTTAAATTATTTTGAATTACACATGAACCTTATTGACACCCTGTATATATCTTGAATTTTAAAATAATGTCTGAACATCTGGATACTCATATAAAGAAGAATAAACTAGACACTTATCTCTTATCATATACAAAAATAAATACAAAATGGATTAAGACTTAAATGTAAGACATGAAACTATAAAACTTCCAGCAGACGACATAGGGAGAAAGCTTCAGACATTGGTCGGGACAAAGAAATTATAGAATAGACTTCAAAAACTCAGTAAATGAAAGCAAAATAAAAAAGATATTATATCAAACTAAATAGCTTCTTAACGACAAAGGAAGCAATCAACAGAGTGAAGAGACAATCTGCAGTATTTGCAAATTATTCATTTGACAAGGAATTAGTATCCTGAATACATAAGGAACTCAACTCAAAAGCAAAAACCCAAATAATCTGAATAAAAAAGATGGAAAAATGATCTGAATAGACATTTCTCAAAAAAAAAAAAAAAAGGCATACAAATGACCAACAGTTATATGAAAAAGAGCTCAATATCACTATCAGGGAAATGAAAATTAAAATCATGGTGAGATAGCATCTCACTGCAGTTAGAATGGCTACTATCAAAAAGATGAAAAATATATGGAATACTAGGCAGCCATGAAAAGATGGTGACTTCACATCTTTTACGTTTACCTGGATGGAGCTGGCATACATTCATAGTAAAGTATCTCCAGAATGGAAAAAAAAATTATCCAACGTATTCAATACTACTATGAAATCAGTATATAATCACGATACATTCACAGGAATGGGCAAACATAATTATATGAAAGAAAGTTAAGAAAGGAGGGAAGAGGAAGCAGAGAGGAGGCAAGGAGGGAGGGTATTTGGGGGGACTGAACCTAATGTGCATAATGCAATGATACATTTCTAAACTGTTAAGAATAGAGTAGGAATGTTTTACCACAACAAATAAGTGAGTGAAGAGATGGTTATATTAATCAGTTAGATGTAAGCATTCTACATGGGATATCAAATCAGCACATTGTACTTATAAATGCATTAATGTACACAGTTATGATTTAATAAAGAATTAAAAATAGGAAAAAGATGAAAAATAACACATATTGGTGAGGATACTGAGAAAAGGGAACTCTTCTAACTAGTAGTGTGAATGCAAGTTAGTACAGCCATTATGGAAAATAGTATGAAGTGCCTCAAAAAACTTTGTACAAAGGTGTTTTCACTCTTCTAGTGATATTACCAGCATCTTGGTGCTTGTCTGTAAGAGTTGCAGCACCCCAGATGAGATCTGCAGGAAGCCACATTTATTTCAGTATTTACATGGGTGTGAATTTTATGTGTGACCTTGACTGAGCCATTGTGAGCCCACGTATTTGGTCGAACATTTTTCTGGGTGTTTCGGTTAGGCTGTTTCTGGAGGATTTTAACCTCTAAACTGAAAGAAGATTGGCCTCCTTACTGTGGGTAGACTTCATCTAATCAGTTGAGAGCCCGAATAAAACAAAAAGGCTGACTCTTTCTAGAGTTAAGAAAGAATTCCTCCTGTCTGTCTATCTTCAAGCTAGGACCTTTTATTTTTAATTTATTTCTTTTCTCTCTTTAGACCCTGATTGTTCCTAGGTCTTGAGCCTGCCAGTCTTTGTAATGGATCTATATACTGTCAGCGTTACTGGGTCTCCAGCTTGCTGACTGAAGAACGTGAGACTTTCAGCCTCCATAATCTCATGAGTCAATTCTGTATAATGAGAGAGAGACATACAGCCTCCATAATCTCATGAGTCAATTCTGTATAATGAGAGAGAGACATAGACAGAAGGAGAAGGTGAGAGAATATCGGCTCTGTTTCTCTAGAGAACCCATAACCAGCACATGTGTTAGTTCTTTCAAATCTGTATTGCTGTGAAGCTCTAACCTTCACACTAGGACTTCTGCACACACTAGCCACAAAGCTAGACCTTTGACCAGGCAGACATGCACAGCCTTACCTTAAGATAGGTGTTCCAGAAGTAAACACCCAAAGTAACACATTAAAGAGCAAAGGGAAAAATAAAGAAAATCTGCCAAGAAGTAGGCTTTCACAGCTAAATAGCACCTAATGAGCATGCCCTCCAACCTATTTGCTAAGCAGTGAAGGGGGCCTTATGTTTCCAATTGCCTTCTTCCTCCATTAAAAGAAAAAAAGTGATTCCTCTTTTGCTAGTTCCATATGGTGATGGGGTTATAGGAGAGTGCCTGACAATTATTTCTCCCAAAGAAACAATAAGAATAATTTCTCTAAAATAAGAATAAATAAGAGCAATTTCCCTAAGGAACATCTTTTTTTAAAGGAGCATTTAATTATTTCAGATACAATGTAAGCACAGCATCAGCAACTAGAATTCATTTCCTCAAATTTAATCGGAGGGTTTAATTCTAGAGAATAAATTCAGCAGGGGCTTAATCATGAAATGATGCCCAGTGCTCCTGAAACCTGGTCATCTGTGCTCTTCCATAAGACCTGGACTAGCTTTTATGTCGAGATCAATTGAGCAGCCTTGAATTAAGATGAGCAGTGAATGGTTGAATGAGCATCTTGAATCTTTATGACTCAGTTTGAATTACCTGTGGTCTTGGAACAGGTGGCCAGATTGGATCCCTGGCTTTCCTTGACTTCTCCCTCCACATGCACCTCATGAACTCGAGCTCAGTATCACCAGTTATCAGCCCTGATGTGATGGTTTCTCCTATGAGAAAATGCTAAATTAACATTTTACAATATTGAGATCTCTCTATAGTTTTATTATAATATACTACTATATCACAGGTATGTATGTTTTGTACTCAGGGTCCTGATGGTCAAAAAGTAACAACAGGAAAAAAAACTATAGAGAACTACTCAATATTGTAAACAAATCACACATTTTCTCAGAGTCTAATTCACCACTCTAAAAGGGGCTTTCCAGGGCTATTTTATCCATCTGATGTGAAAGAAAGTTGTTCCCTGATTTGCTGATAATGACCATAATCATTCTCCAAACACCTGTGGAACTGTGGCTATGGCATGACAATAGCCATAAGTTTGCTACGTTACCCTACTAGTTCTTTCTGTAATAATCACAACACATATAAATATAAAACTAATTACAAACCTTTTTTGTATCTTCTGCCTAGAATATGACAGCTTAAACTCACTGAGGGTTTCTCATGCCCATATTACTCATGTATCAGTGAGATGTAAAAGATGTTAAGGGCAACTATTCTCATTGTAGTTTATTGAAGTGACAACCCCAAAATGCAACACAGATGGTGACTCCTGGAATTATGCAACAGAACTCATGTAGCAAACACTACATCCTATAAAATTAGAGCTGCCTATCTGTTATAAAATACCCTATTAAATTTGAACTTCTGATAAATAACAAATAATATTTGATGAGTATATCTAAAATATTACATAGGACTTATATAAAATATTCATTATCACATAGAATTAATATTAATATAATTTTATATGAATTATTCATTGTTGGGATTCATATGACAATCTGACAATCAAGTTCATAAATTCATCTTGGAAATAGTGCTACATATTTACTTCTGAATACTTTGGGAAGCTATGCACCAATGTCAGCACCTAGTCCACCCTTTAAAGCAATATTGAAAGACTTTTTCTCAAATGCTTGTAAGAGATGTCATTGTGTTACCCTGGATGTCCTGAATGTCATCAAAATGTCTTCCTTTCAATGTTTCCTTTATGTTCTAGTAAATAAAAAAGTCATTGGGCACCCCAGATTAGGTGAATATGGAGGGTGTTCCAATACAGTTATTTGTTTACTGGCTAAAAATTCCCTCACAAGCAGTGACATGAAGTCTGGTGCATTGTTTTGATGCAAGGGCTGGGCCATGAGCTGTTGGCAAAAAGTTCAGATTGTTTTCATCTAACTTTTTCTCATGGAATTTTCAGCACTTCCAAATACTAAACTTAGTTAACTGTTTGTGCAGGTAGTACAAATTCATAATGAACAATCCCTCTGATATCAAAAAAATTTAGCAACAGTGCGGCACCTATGGCTCAAAGCAGTAGGGCCCAGGCCCCATATGCCATAGGTGGCGGGTTCAGACCCAGCCCTGGCCAGAAACTGCAAAAAAAAAAAAAAAAAAGAAAGAAAGAAAAAAGATAAAAAAATTTAGCAACATTCTTTTAACTCTTGATTTAGACTGAGGAACTGTTTTGGTTATAGATAATTGGCTGATTTCCATTGTGTACTTTGATACTTCGTTTCAGGATCATATTGGTACACCCATATTCCATCACCAGTGATGACATCGTCTTGCTTCTCCAAAAGATCTTGGAAAACTTTAATTCTACTTTGCGTTTGTTCATCAGTGAGCTCCTCCGGGACCATTTTTGAACACACCTTTCTCAAGCCAAGATCTTCAGTTAAGATTTCCCTAGTTTTTTCTATCAATGATTACCTGATCTACTGTGTTTCTCACAGTCAGCTGATGACTTTAATGTACAATTTGATGAACTTTTGCAATGTTTTCATTAGTTCTGAATGTTTGTGGCCACCCTGACCTCTCTTCATTAGTGACAATTTCTCTATCCTCACAAAACATTTAATCCATCTGTACACTGTCATTTTCTTCATGGTATTGTCCCTGTAAACTGGGACCAACATATCCCTGATTTCACTTTTGCTCTTGCCAGGTTCAGAAAGAAATGTAATATTTGTTCATTGCTCTAATTCAAGCTCTGCCATTCTCACAATGGCACACAGAAATATACAACAATAATGAATGCCACTTAGCAAGACACTGCTGCATGACAACACGAACACAGCTATGAAACACAAATATATCAAGGTGATGAAACCTTACTGAGTTGTTTGCATAGTGCTGCCAACATAAGTGCATGGTGGCAAGTTCCTGAACTAAATTTTCAGACTTTGTACACATATTATGACCTTCTTATGTTATGACATTATCTAGTATTAATTCTGAGTTTACTATTTGGCAAGCATTATACTTTAAAGTCATTTAAATTCATTATATTTTTATTCTTTACAACAATCAATGAATTAAAATCTCCATTTTACATATGAGAAGGTTGAAGTTATGGGAAGCTGTAAAATTGCCCAAATCACATGGCTGTTAAGAAGCCTAACAAAAATTCAAATCCAAATTGATATGAATCAGAAGCCTCCATATATGTAATGGCCGTCACACAAATCTTTTTGAGGGATCAAGTTGGACGATCCCTTGTGAGATGGATTCCTACAGGTATACAAAATGCACAATTCACCTTCCTAAGAATGGGAATCATTTAATTATACTGGGGAAATGAGGCAGCAAAAGAAGATATGTTTGTCTTATTTATTAGACTGGAACAATAAAATTTCCTAAGTTACTGAGGTATGCTTTACCTTGCTAATTTTTTTAACCTGTATTACATAAAAGAAAAAAATGTATGTTTAATATGTAGAGAAGGAAAAATTGCAGGTTTCCATACAAAATATGCCTTTACGCTGCTGTTTTGCTTGAATCTATTTTAATTCCTAAATTGTACAATGTCAATTTTACAGGAAACTGGCTCTGAAAATCCATGCATATTTCACATGGTATAAACTAAGCAGTCAGCTCCATGCTGGCACTTAAAAAAATTCAACTGTACATTAAAATTCTGCTGTCTAAGTGAAGGATGTAATACCCTAAATTTATTTAATCCCAGTCTTTCCAATGAGAGCCTGACAGTCTACATGACATCTGCTGCACTGTGATTTTTAGTACCAGCTTGGAAAAAAAATTGTGATGGACGATGTGGGGAGGTTTTGAATGTCTATATGTGTTTATCTCACAATGAAAACAAGTTTATCAATCAGGGTGGGATGGGAGAGGAACCTAATAAGCTGCTACTGTTATCCTTCCATTTCTGATATTAATATTGTGACCTTGGTAGAGAAACAGCAAAGAGGAGGTTCCTCAGGAAGGTAAAGATATTCAAACAAGTAAAATAATTTTGTCTTTTAAAATAGTACTTTCCATCATTATTGCCAGATATTATTTGGCATGTATATTATTTGTAATTTTCTTAAAACTCATCAATGGGAGGGAGCAAAGTCTTCCTCTTACTGTGAGTCAACAAGGAGTTACATGACATCACCAAAAGTGCCTAGACTATTAATGGAAAAGGAATGCATACATCTTAGTTTCTCTCTTAGTTGCAGCTTTTTTATCTATAGAAATCCTGTGATTTAGCAACTATCACACTTGAACAATTGGAGGCATTCATGGTCAAAATACTAATCCAATTGAAAATCTCATGTAGATTTACAAATCTTGACTCGTCGTCCTTTACTAATTGGAGCATCCTCTTATTTTTGACATATATGCTCTTGAGTATTTATTCACTCACTCAACATTTCGTTCATCTTGTAGTGTATTGCCAACCTCAGAGATAAATTCTAAGGACAAGGGCATAATCAGCCATGGCCTCTGCCTGCCTTACAGAGGTCGGCCTAGTGGATACTTCGTAACCAAATTTCAATAATAGGTGCTATTTCTCATAACCTAGCACATTAGTCTAGGCCCCTAACTCTTACAGTCCATTACTCAAAATTCTATTTTACTCAAAATGGTGATTAGACAATCTAATTTTTTCCTACAGTGTGTCTCAGCTACATGATAAACATGAAAATTAAATTTTGAAATATAAAATCCTCAGAAATGCATTATAACAAATGTTAATTTGGGCTGTCTATATATCTGTATATCTCCATGTCAGTAAAGATGATTTTGTCCATAGTCCTCTAGAAAACTTTGGAGAGGAATGATCTGAGAACATGTAGTGACATGGTAGCCCCGATATTAACTAGTTATTAACATTTGTCAGCAAATTTTCTGAACTGAAAAATGGAGACAATAATACTAACAATCTCAGAGGGTTATTGTGGGAATTCAAAGTGTAATGCACTAAAAATTTAGTAGAATATTTAAAGGTATATAAAGGTATATAAAGCAAGCTCAGTAACCCACTATAATTTCTGTAGCTATTATTACATAAAGAATATTAGAACATTGTAAGAGGGCAGCTACTAACTAAATATAGTCATGTTCATAAAAGAACAACTATCACTATTTAAACTTTAGCCCATTACATTTCTCATAGGTACAAACTTACTAGAGATTATATTAAATTATGTGGAGGTGGGCATATTAAATTGATGATGAGATCCTTAAAATGTGGCCACTGTATTAGCGAGGGAATCTAGAAATACACTACAGGGTGGGGAACAAGACATTGTTCCTATCATTTATGAGCAACAAAGATTAATGGTTTATTACTGGGCTCATTAATCAAAACCATGTGGCCTTTTTTTTTTTTTTAAAGGAGCAATTTCACTGTTCAAGTCAATTAGCTCACCAAAGCTATTACACCAAAGAAGCTGCAATGTTATTCAGGCTTCCCTGGGAGTATTTATAGTATAAAATAAATGCTATTATTCAGAAGATACCAAATTGCTTAGCTTCTGAAATTCGTACAATTGGGAACCTGCAGTACATTAAAATGCTGAAACTCATTAAGAGTCTTTTTTTCCCAGCTTCAGAGTCATTGGCATTTTCAGCACTGTTAAAAACAATAAAATGCTCCTGGCTTCCAAGGAGTGAGTGACTTCCACTCCTTCAGCTCCACTTCAGTGAATCACCGAGGCAGAACTGGCAGCCTACCATTGAGACAATGACAACTTCTGCTGGTTACCCTAATACCTAAACAGGACTGCAAAATTAGCTAATATGTTTCATTAAAGAGGGGCAAAGAGAGTAAACAGTGCATAGTGATCGTTTATCTTTACCCTCTTAGAGCTCTGTTCAAAATGTTTGAGCATCAATACACAAAATGTTAGTAAAAATTTTAACCCACCAAATAAAGTAAAAATCCATGAGTTACTTCATGTATAAGTGAATTACTAAATAAAAGAAAAAACTATACTTAAAACATAATAAAACCTAATAAGAATGGAAGGAACGTATGTCAGAATCTCAAAATCACCACACGGCACTCATAAGAATAATAATTGATTTAGGTAAGAATGATCAGTGGATGTCAAAACCAGTGAGTGAAAGTAAGTTTACTGAGAGCTAGGAAATGTATATTATCTCCAAGAATCTCACCAAAAGATAGTTATTACTTGCAGGAAAGAAAACAATCACTTTTCCTTGGAGACACCTGACAGACATCACCTTTAACAAGTGATCAAGTAACATCACCGGAGTGGGACAAACGGATACCAGATGGCTTGTGATAGGATATGCTGAAGAGAACACCACAGCACTTTGCAATTCCTGTTACCAATGCATAACCTAAACATAATCACAGAAAAACAGACAGTCCTCAGGTGAAGGGACCTTGTACAGGATAATTGGCCTATAACCATCAAAACTGTGGAGATGAAAAAAGACTAAGGAACTATTGTAAATCTAGGAACTAAGGAACTATTGTAAACCATCAAAACTGTGGAAATGAAAAAAAAACTAAGAGGAATGCACATGTAACACATAATCCTGGATTGAATCTTGAGTCCTTGATTTTATTATTATTATTAATATTATTATTCATTTGAAAGGATATTAATGGGATAGCATAAAATTTGAAGTTCTGTAGATTAGATGTTCCTATTGAATTAATGTTATTTTCCTGATGTTGATTATTTTACTGTAGTTATATGAGTAAATGTCCTTGATATGAGAACATAAACTAAACTGTTAATGGATAAAGGGGAATCCTGTCTATAATTTACTCTCAAATGTCTTAGAATAACAATACCAATATGTACACATCTATACAAAAAATGACAAAGTAATATCTAGACAATCTAAATGAGAATTATTATTATATCATTAATATTATTGCAACATTTATGTTTAAAAGTAAGAATAAAAGTTAAAACAAGTACAAAAATATAATAAAAAGGAATCTATTAATCTTGATGGCCAAAATCCAAAAAATAAAGGTGCTTATCGTATTTTACTTTATAAAAGAAACATAACACAGTGTACATTTTGTGCTTTGCATTCAAACTGTACTCCCTCAAAGACAATAAGAATTCCAAAAGTGGAGTTCATCAGCTGTTTTCCCTAAAGCTGGATGGTTATCAGACTTGTATCACCTTAGATAGTGTGCATTGAGTTGGTTCATCTGTATATTACTAGCTCATGGTCTCTACTAAAGGTTTTAGGTAACATTTAGAATTAGGTGATCTTCAGAGCGAAGGAAGATGGGGATTCAAATTCAATTGCAGATATTAACAAGAAACAGTGCATTAAAAAAGCCAGATAAAAAAGTAAACACAGTTCTCTTCCACCACCTTGCTGGTTCACCTGACACTGCCAGATTTTCTGTTCATAATGTAGCCCATATATGAACTACCAGAATCATTTACCTCATACATAGAAACAAAGATGATATTTTTGTGAGTCTGCAACCTGGTATAGAACGTGAGATAAAGGAGAGACTCTATTTGAGTCATGCATAGACCAGTGATTCTGAAACAAGGCAATTTTGTCTCTCTCATAGGCAGTTGGCAACATCAGAGACATTCTTGCCACAACTTCAGTGAGGAGGCTGCCAAGCATCCTCCATGTACAGGAAAGTCGCCTACAATAAAGAATTATCTGTGAAAGAAAGTATCTATCATTCCAAAGTTAAAATACCCTGGACTTCTTTTGGGGTGGGAGGAACCATATATATTATGTGTATATGTGTGTATAATTATATAGCTGTTATTATGTATTGAATATATCTTCATATATTGTACATCATGTATAAATATACATGAGACTTTCAGTGTTCATTTGGGTATTTTCATTATGGTGCCCTTAAATACATGTAAGCATATAATGAGGTGCAAATGCCTCTGTTTATAGATCAAATGCATCTCTTTAGCCAAATATACTTTAAAATTACATAAAAGCAAACCTGCTAAACCAACACAATTCAGTTAAAATATTAATTTAGTATCATGAATGATGTTATTTTGCCAAATCTAAATTGCCCCTTGGAATGTGAACATGCTACTTACTGAAGAAACACTAAATATTTCTGAAATTCCTAAGCTATATTCTTTGTGCCGAGTGATGTTTTTATGCTTACACTACTTTTTTCTATCAAATTTTTATCTGAGTATAGCTTGGCAGGGTAACAGTGTTGATTCGGTTTAAAAACACCATTTAGTTATCAAGCTAGCATTTATTTTCTTTCTTTCCTCATTAGCCCCAGACAATGACAGCAGGCCTCTTGGTACCATATGATTATAGATATAAATACAGACACAGACAGTGACATCAACTGGTCATCCAGATGATCTCAAATGTGTTTCATAATTTTAAGGAGATTGCCACAGAATGAAAAGCCTCGGATGAATATATTCCTAAAAATTATTTCCACAGGCTCTAGTGAGAAAGGTGTCAATACAGCAACAACAACAAAAAACTACCAGAGATTTCCATGATTGATCAATTTTCTTTCCAATATAAAAGGGTAACACACACACACATATACACACACATACACACACACATATATATATATGGATATATATATCCTGTAATTCTGGACCAGTAAGTTCACCTCCTTGAATCTTTGTTTCCATATCATTTTAAAGAAAGCTACACTACCATAGGATTATTAGCATGTTAGTTAGTATCTTTTCTTCTCAAGTAAATAAAAAACAAAATAAAACTTAGAATTTGAGAGAATAGGTAATTGCATCACATCAATTCTAGAAGCTTACATTAAAGGAAGCACCAAATCAAAATATACCTATTTACCCAGGGCTACACTTAACCAAAGAAGTGAATGACAGATATGATGAGAACTACAAAACATGATGGAAGAAATCATACATGGGGCAGCGCCTGTGGCTCAAAGGAGTAGGGCACTGCCCCATATACCAGAGGTGGCGGGTTCAAACCCAGCCCCAGCCAAAACTGCAAAAAAAAAAAAATAAAAAAATAAAGAAATCATACATGATGCAAACATCCCATGCTCGTGGATAGGAAGAACTGGCATTGTTAAAGTATCCGTACTGTCCATAGTGACTTATAGAGTCAATGCAATTCTCATCAAAATACCTATGTCATTTTCCACAGATCTAGAAAAATCAAACTTCATGTGGAACAACAACAACAACAGCCCAAATAACCAAAACAATATTAAGCAAAAAGAAATATTCTGGAGACTTCTCATTGCCTGACTTCACATTATACCATTAGGCTATTGTAACTTAAAAGAGCATGGTACTGCTCTGAAGTTAGAGACACAAATCAATGGAACAGAATAGTAACAGAATATAGAATCCAGAAAAAAACCATATCGCTAGATCAACTGATTATTGACAAAGCAGACAAAAACACAGACTGGAGAAAGCATTCCCTATTCAATAAATGGTGCTGGGAAAATGGGGTAGCCACATGCAGAAGAATAATACAGGATTCCTCTCTTTCTACACACAAAAATTAACTCAAAATAGATTACAGACCTAAATCCAGGACCTGAAACCATAGAAATTCTAGAAGAAATCATAGGATAAACTCTTTTGTACATTAGCCTAAGCAAAAAATTCATGAATAAGACCACAAAAGCAAATATAGCAACAATAAAAATAAGTAAATAGTACCTAACCAAATTAAAAAGTTCCTGCACAACAAAGAAAATAGTCAACTAGGTAAACAGACTATATATCTGATAAAGGGCTAACATCCAGAGTCTACAAAGAACTCAAAAAAATAAGCAAGAAAAAATACAACTCCTTTAAAAAGTAAACAATTTTTTCAAATGAAGATATACAAGTGACCAATAAGCATATAAAAAATGGCTCAACATTACCAATCTTTAGGGAAATGCAAATTAAAACCACAATGAGATACTACTTTACCCCCATCAGAATGGCCCTTATTAAAATAAATAAATAAATATTGGTGTGGATGAAATTAATTGGATACTCATAAACTGTTGCTGGGACCACACATTAGTAAAACCTCTATGGCAAATAGTATGGGATTCCTCAAAGAATTAATAGTAGGCGTATAGGCAATCCAGCGATCCCACTAATGGGTATCTATCAAAAGGAAAAGAAGTAATTATACCAAAAATATACTTATAAGTATCTTTTTGTTATACTTACACAATAAGAATGTTTATCACACAAAAACTCACAATTACAAAGGTGTAAATGCAACATAAGTACCCATCATACAATGAATGTATAAAAAAAATGTGGTAAATATATGCTATAGACTACCACTCAGCCACGAACAGGAATGAAATAATGTTGCTTGCAGCAACCAAGATACTTCAAGTGAAGTGTCTCAGCAGTGGAAAAACATCCATCATCTGTTCTTACTAATAGGGGAGAGTGAAATGATGGGTATACATGGTCATAAATGTTGTAAAGGATATTGGAAACAAAGAAAGGTGAGGTTGGGAGTGGTGTGAGGGCTAAAAACTTTTATACTGTGTGCAAAGTATGCTATTCTGATGACGGGCACACTAAAAGCATGAGTGCAGCCTTATAAAATTCATCCATGTAACAGAAACACTTTGTGCCCCTTAATATTTTGAAATAAAAATTATAATATATATATATGACTTACAAGTCATAATGTCTAACTCATTATATAATCTGAAAAAAATATGTTTTATTTTATTTATTTTTTTATTAAATTGTAGCTGTGTACTTGATATGACCATGGGGCATCATACACTAGTTTTAGCTTAGTGTAAATCAGGAGTCATAGAGGACAGATAGGAAGGGCAGAGAGGGCAGAAATGGTGGCTTTCAATTTTTTCTTTCCATTTCTATTCCTGATGAACCTTGTGAAAAGTGCCAGGTTAAGACTTACAATCGCTAAGTATGATATAATTTATGTAGAGAAAGGATTGATAAATTGAAAGGGGTAAAACAACAAGGAGCAGTGTGGTTCATGCCTGTAATTTCAGCAGTCTGGGAGGCCAAGGCAGATGGATCACCTGAGTTCAGGAGTTCAAGACTAGCCTTAGCAAGAGCAAGAAGTGGTCTCTACTGAAAGTAGAAAAACTAGAGCAGTGTTATGGTGGGCACCTATAATCTCAGCTACCCAGGAGTCTGAAGCAGGAGGATCGTTCAAGTCTAAGAGTTGGAGGTTGCTGTGAACTATGACGCCATGGCACTGTACCTAGGGTGACAGTGAAATTCTATCAGAAAGAAAAGAAAGGAAGGGAAAGGAAAGGAAAGAAAAGGAAGGGAAGGGAAGGGAAAGGAAGGGAAGGAACGGAGAGAAAGAGAGAGAGAGAAGGAGGAGAAAGAGGAGGAGGAGGAGAAAGAGAAGAGAGGAGAAGAAGAAAGAACCCTACAAAATTCATAGACCCCAAAACATTTTCAAGACGGGCAAAAAGGCCAAGTCTCTCAGGCAGGGAAGGGATTACTGTGTCCTTGGTAAAGAAAAAAGGGCAGTGTGGGTGAGGCAGAGGGAGGCAGTGGCATGAAATGACATTGGAAGAGGAGATAGGGGCCAGCTCATACAGAGCCCTGTGGGCCATGTCTGTGTACTGGGAATTGGGATTATATTAAGTATAATGCGAAGACAGTGATGAACTCAAGTGAGGAAACACATGATCTGATTTACTTGAAACACAAGAATGTAGTAGGTCAGAAGATTCCTCAGTACATAGCAGTGGAGATGGTTATAAAACAAACAAACAAAAAAATGCACTGAAAATGTGTTTTGCAGGAAAGTCTACATACTTTCTGATGCATAGAATGTAAGGAATTTTAGAAGGGAAGGTACAAAAAGGACCTTGAGTTTTCGACAATTGCACCTTTGCCTACACAGTTAACCATTTATCATCAAGGAAGACAGGGAGGACGGAAAGTGAGGGGAAAACCCAGAATTTTCTTTTGGATACTTTGTATGTATATAGCTACTAGGCATCTAGCTTTGTTCTCTGACTCAGCTAGTTTCAACTAATAAGAGCAGTGATGATGGGTTAAATGCAGACACTCACGAACCTGACATATCCTACATCTGGTTTTATAGGCTTAGGTTGACCCCACAGTATAATACTGAGTAGACAAGCATATTCTCTTTGCAAGTAAAGGAAAGCACATATTACATCACGAAATACTATCTAGAATCAAGGCATCTGAATGATAACCATGTTTAGATCTTATTTTCAGAGAACAGAAAAGAATTACACAAGGTCATAAAACAAATTTATAGTAAGAAATTATATTCTTCCAGCTCCTAGTTCAATATGTCTATCTTTATGAAAACTTAGCAGACACTTATGAAAATACTTTCACAATGTACAAGTTCCATTCCAGTTATTATTATTATTATTATTTTCTTTGCAGTTTTTGGCCGGGGCTGGGCTTGAACCCGCCACCTCCAGCATATGGGGCCAGCGCCTTACTCCTTTGAGCCACAGGCACCACCCCCAATTTTATTTTTTTATTTTTAGAGACAGAGTCTCACTGTGTCGCCCTTGGTAGAGTGCTGTAGCATCACAGCTCACAGCAACCTCCAGCTCTTGGGCTGAGGTGATTCTCTTGCCTCAGCCTCCCAAGTAGCTGGGACTACAGGTGCCCACCACAACACCTAGCTAATTTTTGTTGCAGTTTGGCCGGGGCCACGTTCGAACCTGCTACCCTCGGTATATGGGGCCAGCACCCTACTCATCGAGCTACAGGCACCACCCACCCTTGCAGTTATTTCACTGTAGAACCTTGAACCCAAAGCCTAGTTTGTGGATCAGCAACACATGGGAAATCATTAGAAATAGGGACTCTCAGGCCCAACCCCAAACCAACTAAATTAGATCTATATTTTAAAAAGATCACAGGAGATTCATGTGTATGTAAGAGTCTCAGAAGCATTGCTTTAAAAGGAGTTAAATCACTTTGGGTTTTATGGAGGATTATTTCATATACCTATATGTTCATACAGTCAAATAAGGAAAAACAGTGGCATTACATTCTCTTAAATGATGATCTAGCTCACATTGAATAGCAATTCAATGATGAATGCTGCCATAAAAACACAGACACAGTGTGTGCATGCACTGACTGGGTAATCTATCCAAATAATCTATTGAATATTTTAAAGAGCTAGTTGAAGGGCAGCATGCAGGACAGTGTTGCAGACCATGCTCCTGATAGGCTACCTGGTTACAATACAAGTGTCGTGGAAGGTCATAGGCCATTGCACATGCTGGGTCTCTCTGCCCTTTTACCAAAGCCCCAGAAGGTCACTCAGCTTTGCATATGTGTAATACAAGTTGGGGGATACAACAGGGAATACAAGAATACAATACAGGAATACAACCTGGGAACTTAACACCCAACAACCTCCAACCAACAGGGTAAGGATGTTGAACGATAAATGCTCCAACCAACCTCCTCAGGTGAGGTGCATTTTCCATGGTTCCTCTGAGGGTCTCTGGCAGGATCATGCTCCAGTTGCCCACAGCCAAACCCTGCTTATGGAACATTCATTCTTTTTGGACTTTTCTTCTCATCTCATTTTCCCCACTCTATTTCTTTTATTTTCCAAGATCAATTCCCAAATAAACTAAATGAACTCAAAAGTTCATTTCAGAGGCTGCTTTGAGAGGAAAATAATAAATACTATTTTAACGTGTGTATAGCATAGATATGTGATATACAGAAGTCTATAGACTTAAATATATGCATGTACCCAGGAGGTTGGACAATTAATTTTGTAAAATCATTCTAGAAAAAGTGTTACATATTGCTGAATTTCACAATAGTCACCTTCAAAGAACCCCCCTTGGCCATCTGGGGACTGTAGTAAAGAGGTATGTAGTGCTTTTCCTAGGATGAGTTCACATACGTAATTGTCATATATTGTATGATGATAGCTCTGATAACCATTCCAGAAAAAGAGTTCCAAAATTGCTTTGAAGGGTGGATAGCTTCCCAAGGGTGCTCTTTTAAGGTTACTGTAGTAATACTCAGCAATGAGGTATGTAGCATTTTTTTCTAGGATGACTTTGCAAACTTAATTGTCTGACTGCATACTACAAAATCACATAATCACAACTGTCATCTATTACTGTCCCTCTGTGGCTTTCATTTCCCATGAGACTATGACTAATAGTGACAGTACTTCCCTTTATAATTTTTTCTCCCGTGTAGCAAAATTCAAAGATAAGGATGTAGAAAAGCCACAGGGCAAAATGAAAAGATCTAAACAGGATATCATAATTTGCCAGGAGGCTATATATTTTTTCTACTTTTATTCATATTCTATTTCGAAGTCTACCTAGAATCAGTGAGTCTGAATTTTATTATTTATGGGTAAGTAAGAACATTTTAGGAATCCAAGCTCCACATTTCTGCACAGTCCTAATGGAGCAACAGATTCATTACCGTGCACACTGAAGAATTGTGAAAACTTCTTTTACAAGTTAAAAGATTTTTAAAAATCAGCAATTTAGTAGTTCTGATTTATTGGACAGCAACTCATAGAGATACAAAAGAAAATCTGAATCTCATAGCTTTTTCTTATTTTTCATTTTAGTGTAAATAATTTTTGCTTAAAAATTTAGCAATAGTTAGGACAGAGATAAGGACAGAAGAAAAGAGAAAGGATTATGTGGTCATTATGGAAATAAAGGAATAAGCTTACTATTTATAGCCAAGAAAACATCCTCGACTGGAAGTGAAGAGAAAGAAAACAAAAACTATAACAATATTGAAAGAAGGATATGATTAAAGAGCATGAAGTAACAATAATACTAATGACTACCGTTTCTTGAGCACTTACTGTATCTGGCTGTTAGAGAGCCATATGTGAGTTTTATGTTTTTCAGAAACAGTGTAAACAAATATTGATAAACAAATATTTTGGCACAGTTATCTTTGGCCAGATATCCTAATTCTGGTCTCGTATGAGTGTTATCAAGAGGATATATTTTAAGCAGTCAAATTACTAGATAAAAGCCAATGCAAATTAATGTGTTAGGCATTTTCTGAAATTTGTACCAATTTACGTGTGCAATAAGAATAAGTCAAAATTCCATTTTCCTCACATACCTACTACAGTAGTGTAATTCATCGTCTCAATCTTTGCTAGCCTCTTTGCTGAATTGAGGGGTTACTTATGCTTTCAGTTCTTTGAATCATTGCAATTCAAATGTCAGACTTTAAGACTCATTTAAAAAATGTCCTAGGAATAATAAGGCAAGATAAAAGGTGAAGAATCATCAAAGAGTAATCAGACCTATTTGGGATTTGTGTAGGCCATGTGAATATATATACGGAAGAAGTGTGTATAATATGATAAGAAACTGACATGTTAAATCTGGCAATCCCTTCTTTGAACACTTATAATATTCCAGCATATATTGTACACTGAACAAAATGACTTATCACTAGAGAACTGGGCTCATTCTTTCACCTCTAACCTTGACATTGTTTTTTCATTGCTCCCCAGATCTATGGAATGAAGCTGGTGATGGAAACGGCTACTTATGGGCAATAAGGATTAAGATAGTTGGACACTGAACAAATAAGGGAGTTCTCCAAGGCAGGATGCTGTCAACACAATTCACTTTTGGAACTTTCTTTCTGAAATGATATTCAGAGCTGTTCTTGTTTAATCTTGGTGTATCAGTGTACCACAGCTGTGTTCATGTTGGTGTGTGGCAGTGTCTTGCTGAATGGAATTTATTATTGTTGTTGCTTTTTGTGTGCGTGCGATATGATCAGAGTTGATGGTCATTCCAGAAAAAGAGTTTCAAAACTGCTTTGAAGGGTGTACTAAGCGCTGGTGTCAGTGCATAGCTTCCCAAGGGCAGTACTTCAAAGGTGACCATAGTGGTATTCACATTCAGGTGTCCATCAAGTTCATGTGCCATTTAAAATATTAAACTATTTTAAACTATTCTAAATTTCACATAAACGTGATGGACACCCTGTATAAGGGCTAATAATAAGCATCAATAAAGAACTCAAGCATATCAGCAAGAAAAAACATCAAACAACCCATTAAAATTGTGGGCAAACGATTAACAGACCTTTCAAAAGAAGATGGACTAATGTTCAATATCTCTGATCATCAGGAAAACGAAAATCAAAACCACAGTGAGGTATCACCTAACTCCAGTGAGAATGGCTTTTATCAAAAACTCTCAAAGCAACAGATGTTGTTGTGGATGTGATGAGATGAGAACACTTACACACTGTTGATGAGACTGCAAACTAGTATGACCTCTATGGAAAGTTATATGGGGGATACTACAAAGAACTAAAATTAGGCCTAACATTTGAACACTAATCCAAGTACTCAGTACTTACCCAAAAGAAAAAAAGTCATTTCATCAAAAATTCATGTGCATTCAAATATTTAGAGCAGCACAATGGACAATCACAAAGATATAGAATCAACCCAAGTGCACATCAAACACATGAGTGGATTAATGCATGTGGTACATTTCCACCATGGAGTAATACTCTGCCATAAAAATTGGTGAATTAATACCTTTTGTAACCATCTGGACCTGGAGAAAATTTTTCTAAGACAAATATTGCAAGAATAGAAAAACACATGGCGGCGCCTGTGGCTCAAGGAGTAGGGCACTGGTCCCATATGCCGGAGGTGGCGGGTTCAAACCCAGCCCCGGCCAGAAAAAAAAAAAAAAAAAAAGAAAAGAAAAACACCACATGTACTCACTATTAAATTGAATGAATCAATCAACATCAATCAATATGTCTATTATTTGATAGTAAAGCTCAATGGAAAGCAATCAGGTGGAGACGTTAAGAGGGGAGGGGTGACTCACACCAAGCAGGTGTGTTGCACACTAATAACCTTGACTCAAACTGTTCAAAAGCAATTTATATAACCACCACATTTATATCCCCCTAATATTCTGATATAAAAAACTGACACGCTCTTACTAATCCGTTTTTAAAAACAATGTATGCTCTTCAATTTTGGGCTGTGGCATGTAAGGGTGTTTTATGTGTCACATCTATGTCTCATATATGTGTTTATTATGACTCATTAGGTCGTTTGTTATTTATGATGTGCAAATCTTCTTCATCTGACTTTTTAGTTCATTTCCACGCATAGTGACTACTGATTACATTTGGATTTATTTCCATTCTCTTATTTTGCATTGTCCATTTGTCTAGCTTTGAATTTCCTTTCTTTTGAATTGAGATGAGAGCCTCCCCCATCCCATTAGTTTTCTAGTATTACGTTAGAAGATTTTAATTCCATTTATTTTATTTAATTAGCTACTCTAAAAGTTTTTTGTGTATACAATTTAATAAATTCTAAAATCAGTCAAAACTTCACCTGATTTCCTCCAATGTAAGAAATTTTAAATGTTTAAATTTATGTGATATCTTTACTTAGTAACTTTTTGTACCTTATTTATGTTTTACTACACAAATGGGTCATTGTTATTATTGGTTAATTTACAATTCAAACTGATTAGATTTACCAAAAATGTATGCTTATTTCTGTGACTGGAAGAGAGTAAGTGTTGATTTTTAAGAGGTAATAGCAGATAGAAGTACACCTTTAGAAAGATCTGCTTGAATTAAACAGTAGGCATAAATTTTGGAGAAATATGGAAAGTCACAGTTATAAAAACATTCAGCATGATATACAGAGAAAAAAGGCAAAGGATTTGAGTTATAAAATTCACTTGACCAGTTGCTTAGTCTCTCTGATTCTCGCTTTTCTCAGCCATAAATGATGTCTACCATTCCAATATCACAGATCCTCTAGGCAAATTAGGTGAGGGGATTTATGAAATGCTGGATGGTGCTTTGCATATATGGGCACTCCTCAGTTATAACTCTGATTTCACATTGGTTCATTAAAGAAATTAATCTTGCTTGACTGTAGGATATTATTTAATTCACAAAGGACAGGGAAATCTCCTTTTGGAAAATATTTTTAAAACCATAATTTCAAACAAAACCACTAACAGAATACAGGTAAGAGATAATCTCAGAAATATCTTCAGGAAGCTGTGGTTTTTATTTTTTTCAAAAAATTAAAACAATTATCTGTGGGTGATGAAACTGCACAAGGTCCCCTTGTGCTTTTTAACATGGAGCACATACAACTCACTTCCCCTTATAATCAGAGATAGAAGACAAAAAGTTTGCCTTAAGGCCTGTAACTGCTAACTGCTATCATATGTATCATGAGCCAAGTTTCAGAAAAAGTGTGTATACGGGTGTGTATATGTTTACCTAAATATCTAAACTACTTTATACAGCTTAAACTACTTACATGTTAAATGGGGAAAACAGCAACTTACTGCTCTATTGTCTATACCAATAATCTGTCTATCTACCATATATCCATAATAGATTATCTATGCTCTCTCTCTGTAGAGATAGAGAGAAAGCATATCTAGCTAGCTACCTACATATACCTACTTACATATCTATCTACTACATATCTATCTGTCTACATATATATACATATATATGTAAGTAGGTATATACATAAATGGAGAGAGAGAAGAGATTTACTGCAGAATTGGCTCACACCATTATGGAAAAAAAGCAGTCCCAAGATATGCTATTTGTAAGCTAGAGAACCAGGAAACTGGTGCTGTAATTCAGACAAAAGCCAAAGGCCTGAAAACCTGGGGGCTATTAATGTAAGTCTCAGAGTCTGAAGTTTGAACCTGAAGTTTGAAGCTGAAGTTCTGATGTCCAAGGTCAGAAAAAGATGGATGTTCCAGCTTCAGATTAGAAAGCCATCTTACCTTTTCCCCACCGTTTTATTCTATTTGAATTCTAAGCACATTGGTCAAGGCCTAGTCACATTGGTGAGGGTAGATCTTTACTAAGTTCCCTGATTGAAATGCCAGAAACACTTTCACAGGCATACCCAGAAATAACGTTTAACTAGTCATCAGAGTATCCCTTAATCCACTCAAGTTGAGATCTAAAATTACCCATCACAGTTAAGGCTGACTTTAGAAAGCTAATCTTATTTATTTCTTTTTTTATTGTTGTTGCAGTTTTTGGCTGGGGCTGGGTATGAACCCACCACCTCCGGCATATGGGGCCAGCACCCTACTCCTTGAGCCACAGGCGCCGTCCGCGGGAATCTTTTATATGAATGTGCCAGCCCCAACTTGCTTCCCTCATATTCAGTTGCAGATCAAGAACAAACTTTGAAGTGGCATTTCAAGAGAATCCAGGCCACTGTGGTGGTTCACCACTCTTTTTTTTTTTTTTTTTTGTGGTTTTTGGCCGAGGCTGGGTTTGAACCCACCACCTCCAGCATATGGGACTGGCACCCTATCCCTTTGAGCCACAGGCGCTGCCCAAGGCTGACTTTAAATCTCCCTTTTCCAAAACAGAAACTACCTCTTTCTTTTAGATAATGAGCCACAAAACAAATTAAGGGAAAAGTTTCTGATTCTTCTTAAACTATAGGCTTGATTCTCATAATTACATAAAGAACAAAAAGCAGCAGCAACTGATCACCTAAAATCACAGTGACTTCATTATTTTCAAACTACCCAAAGAAATATTGGGTGGTGCCTGTGGCTGAAAGGAGTGCTCCATGTGCTGGAGGTGGCGGGTTCAAACCCAGCCCTGGCCAAAAACTGCAAAAAAAAAAAAAAAAATACAAGCAGTTATCATCCATAGGAAAAAAAAATTTTTTTTTTTTTTTTTTAACAAAGCCTCTGTCGCCCTGGGTAGAGTGCCATGGTATCACCATAGCCACAGCAATCTCTAATTCTTGGGCTCAAGTGATCCTCTTGCCTCAGCCTCCCTAGTAGCTGAGACTATACTGTGCACCACCACACCTGGCTAGTTTTTTCTATTTTTTTAGTATAAACAGCATCTTGCTCTTGTTCAGGCTGCTCCATCCACTGATTTTTAACTCCTTTAATAGTTACTCACTTTCAAGTTGGTGAATAATGTAGTTGGTTTGCTTAAATATTTAGTCTTCTTCAGTTACTAGCATTGAGGAAGATGTTTGCTCAATCACAAAAGACAATAGCTAATCCTTACTATAACACTGTCCAAAGCCTAGTTAGAACTGTCCATTCTATTTATTAGGTTAAGAGCAGGCTGTGCCAAAGATTAGAGTGTGTACAGGGAGCCATGGGAAGGGGGTGACCCGTGGAGAAGAGAAATGGATTGTGGTCTGGCTTTTGCCACTAGCTCACTCTGAGATCCTGAGATAGTAGTTTGATCTCTCTTGGCTCTAAATTTTCTTCGTCTGTTGGAAATGATTGGATTAGGTGGTCTCTCAGGTCCTTTCAAGTTCCAAATTTCATAACTGTATTCATCAGGCAACCTCTTAAGCCATACTCCAAGTTCCTGAGAGGCTAGAAACATGACCCAGTTATTCACACTCAGACCAACTCAACAGAATCACATCATCAACACTTTCTTCACAAACATGTTCAGAACAGCTCAAAGAGACAATGGATGGAGTAGAAATCATTTCCAGGAAAAGTCTAAGGGACACATCCAACAATGGGTCAAAATTACACATCAAAGTTAGATTTGGGGTCATGAATCTAATGAAGTGCCAGTAAATGGGAAGAATGACACTAAGGGAGGTAGAGCATGATGGCCATTGGGACGGATGTGTAGCCCACCTCTCCCAAGTCATCAGGTGAGAGGAAGAGGGGTTTTGACCTTTCCCATGCATGGATTATTGGTGTGGACGGACAGCTGGAGACGCTCAGCGAATTGGCGGATTGCTGTATATGAGGGGTAATTTAAAACCATGGACTCTGTTGTAGAGATTTTTCTCTGCTTGGCCGTGCTGGCTGGCAGGACCCTCCCTTGCGGAGGACAGCAGCTTGCAATTACTGGCAAAACCCAATTGACGAAAATTTATTCCTGAGCTGAGGTTGGCACCCGAAAGGAGAGCCACTCAAAACCACGGCAGATGGGCAACCTGATGGAAAACTGATGGGAAGGGATCCCGCCCTGGAAACAGACATTTTGAACTATCTCAAATGGCAGATGCCATTTACAGAATAACAAGAATGATTAAATAGAGCAGAACATTCCTGGTGGGGAATGTTGGAGGGGGCTGGCAGTTCAGGCTGCGCTGGTGGGTGGCTGGACTCAAAAGTCCCGATTCAAAAGGGAGACTCTGAACCACAAAACTGAGAATAAGGTCCCCAAGTGCTCTAGCCACGGAACTGGCTGCTGTTGGACCATTCAGCAGCCTGCAAGCCTCCAGCAGCCCCGCGAGCCTGCAGCAGCCAACACCCTCCCCCACAGCCAATTGCAGTTGCCAGTTTGTAGAAGAACGTGGGAGCAAAGTGGAAAGATTTTGAAGTGTGGACTCCTGCACCAAGTTGGGAAGTCGGATAGGAGTGCCATCTGGAACAGAGCAGCTAAGGTTGCACAGTAGTTTAGTGACAAACTTTTGCAGAAACTCCAAAATGGCAATTGGCCAGGTAGGGTGGTTACCATGGTAACAGTATAAACTGTGAATCAGGTATAAGCCTGGAAACCAATCACAGTGCCACCTGGTGTTCAGAGTGTACACTACATTATAAATATATTCCTACGAAAGTTGATACCTGCATCATATATATAGACGTATATTTCTACATATATACAAGAATAACATTTTTGTGGTTGATGCCTTTTTTTTTTCTTTTTTCTTTTTTTTTGTTCGGTTTTTTCCTCACCATTTTCTTGGAGGAGCTATTGTTAATTTTTTATTATTTTTTATATAAATATATTTTTTATTTCTATTTTTTCTATTTTTATTTTCTCCTTTCTTCTTTTTAACTTTTTTATGAACACCACTTTTTTTCTTTTTTTTCAATTATTTTACGACTATCACTATTTTTATTGTATTTGTTTTTTGTTGTTGTTGTTGTGGGTGTTGTCTGTATGTCTATGTGTCTCCATCTGTTTGTGCATCTATGGGTTTGTGTGTCTGGTAGCCTTTGTATTAGTTTATTTGCTCATTTGGTCTCAATGAGCTTGGTGTTACGATCTGCAATCCTGAGCTCCAAGCACTCCCCTCCACTCTCATTCTGAGGTCTAGACGCCTATCTCCCTGGAGTTCAGATTCTTGAATGATTTCTTGAGATGTGTAGACAGGACCTGGACTGCAGCTGGACAGTACTGATTCTGCAGCATGGGAGTGAGGAGACGATGGTCAGCTGAGAAGGAATCACGCCAGAGCAGCAGGGCCCCAATGTGCAGAGCAACAGCCATCTTTTGCAATAACAAGGCCCACCCCCGGATATCCCAAAGCCACTCCCCCTGTCTCCCTGAGCAACCAGAGGAGGCCGGGCATCTTCTCAGATGGCAACCACTGCAGAACAGATCTGGGACTGAAACACAGGCTCCATGAGTAAAGGGTTTGGCTGAGGCGGTACTGGCCTGGGTGGAACACAGGGACCAGAAAATGCATGCGCAGAGCCAGGAAAACTCCCAGGGTGGGACTGACACAGAGGACTGCTTTACTGAGCCTAAGATGCACCCGGCCCTCAGGGGATCATCAGCCTACAGACAAAGGAGGACAGAAGGCTAGAGCTGACAGCTAACTGTGCTGCGAATACAAACCTGCAGGAGTAAAGACAGGGCCTGAGGCACAGGTTCTGGGAACTCAAATCAGCCTGTCTTTTGCAGAGAAATTTAGCAGGGACAGAAACAAACTCCCACAGGGTTGTTCTGTTCTGCCAGTAACGTCAATCAAGGGCAGGGCTGAACTGAGTGAACAACCACCAGCTTCCATCAAGCACCAGCGGTTGACAGGCCTCACCGCCCCCTGCTGGATAGAGACAGAGAGCAGTGACCTAGCTGAGCAGATACATACTTCCTTGTGATTTAGGCAGGCGCAAACCGCTGGAGTATCTGCTCACTGGAGACAATTGACTGGCTCACAGCCCTGCGGGGCTAGCAGTGACTGGGTGTGACGGAGCTGCAAGGTGGGGAATGAGGCATCAACCTTCCCAGACTAATCGATTTGCAGGGTGGGTCCTCTGGACTTCACAGAGGACTGGAGCAAGTAATATTTGCATTGTCACCAGACCCCTGCGATCCAGTTCCCAGAGACTTTTTAAACTCTCCCACCTGAGATAGGTGCTGACTGAGATAATTGATTTGGACCTTTTGAAATGAGCCAATCACCTGAGGACTATTCAAGTGGTGCCCTGGATGTGTGGTTATAGGAAGGTTTGATTGGCCTTTTCCAACTGTTGCCAGTGGGGGGCGGTGTGACTTAATTGCTGGTATTTCTCCACAGCTGAGACTTCAACCCAGAGTAATTGTTTCACTAGGGGTGAACAGAGACCAGCTGAAAACAAGACAGAACCACTTAGCCCCACCACATCAAATAGGTCCCCAACATCTCAGGCCATAGCACTGAACGGGTCCTCAACAAGGCTCCAAAGGAAAAATCAAACGGTGTAAAGTAACCATGGGGTGCAATCAGTGGAAATACTCTGGTAACATGAATAACCAGAATAGATCAACACCCCAAGGAAAGATATGGCAGATGTAACTGAAGATCCCATTCATAAACAGCTGGCCAAAATGTCAGAAATCGAATTCAGGACTTGGATTGCAAACAATATTAACAGAATGGAGGAAAATTTGGAATTATAAATCCAAAGAGCAATTCAAAAGTCAGAATTAGAAATTCAAAGAAAAATTCAAAAATTGTCTCAAGAATTTAATGAATTTAAAGATAAAACCACCAAAGATTTTGAAGCACTGAAGCAAGAATTTACAGCCCTCAAGGATCTGAAAAACACAGTAGAATCACTCAGTAACAGAGTGGAGCAAGCAGAAGAAATGATTTCTGACATTGAAGACAGGCTTTTGAACACTCCCAAACTCTCAAAGAAGAAGAGAAATGGAGAGCACAAACAGATCATTCTCTCAGAGAGTCTGGGATAATTTGAAGAAGGCTAATATCTGCCTCATTGGAATCCCTGAAAGTGATGAAGTGGCCTCGCAAGGCACAGAGGCCCTTCTCCATGAAATTATGAAAGAAATTTTTCCAGATATGTCAAGAGATTCTGAAATCCAGATAGCATACAGTTTCAGAAACCCAGAACGACTCCATCCAAATAAGACATCCCCCAGGCATATTATAATTAACTTCACTAGTGTCAATATGAAGGAGAAAATTCTGAAAGCAGCTAGACACAAGAAATCTATTACCTACAAAGGGATGAATATTAGAATGACGGCAGATCTTTCTGCTGAAACCTGTCAAGCCAGAAAAGGGTGGTCATTGACATTTAATCTCCTAAAGCAAAATAACTTTCAAGCCCGGATCCTGTATCCAGCTAAACAGAGTTTCATTTGTGATAGAGAAATTAAATACTTTAATGACATTCATATGTTGAAGAAATTTGCCATAACCAAACCAGTTTTCCAGGATATTCTCAGACCTGTCCTCCATAATGACCACCCCAATCCTCTACCACAAAAATAAACTCACTCAGAAACTTTTGATCAAACTCCAACTTCCACACTGGCGAAAGAATTGAAAATGTCCACTGGACTTTTGAAAAACTCGATACCCAAAATTTTACCAGACCTATCAATATTCTCCATTAATGTGAATGGCTTAAACTGTCCTCTAAAGAGGCACAGGTAAGCAGACTGGATACAAAAACTCAGGCCAGATATTTTGTGCATACAAGAGTCACATATTACCTTAAAAGATAAATATAGACTCAGGGTGAAAGGATGGTCGTCCATATTTCAGGCAAATGATAATCAGAAAAAAGCAGGTGTTGCAATTCTATTTGCTTGGTACTTTAAACCAACAAAAGTAAAGAAAGATAAGAATGGTCACTACATATTTGTTAAGGGTAAAACTCAATATGATGAGATTTCAATTATTAATATTTATGTACCCAACCAGAATGCACCTCAATTTATATGAGAAACTCTAACAAACATGAGCAACTTGATTTCCTCCAGATTCATAATAGTAGGAGATTTAAACACTCCTTTGGCAGTGCTGTATAGATCCTCCAATAAAAAGTGAGCAAAGAAATTTTAGATTTAAACCTAACCATCCAACATTTGGATTTAGCAGACATCTACAGAACATTTCATCCCAACAAAACTGAATACACATACTTCTCCTCAGCCCACGGAATATACTCCAAAATCGATCACTTCTTAGGTCACAAGTCTAACCTCAGTAAATTCAAAGGAATAGAAATTATTCCTTGCATACTCTTGGACCACCATGGAATAAAAGTTGAACTCAGTAACAACAGGAATCTGCACACTCAGACAAAAACTTGGAAGTTAAATAACCTTATCCTGCATGATAGCAAGGTCAGAGATGAGATTAAGAAGGAAATCGCCAAATTTTTGGAACAAAATGACAATAAAGACACAAATTATCAAAACCTCTGGGATACCTCAAAGGCAGTCCTAAGAGGGAAGTTTATAGCACTGCAAGCCTTCTTCAAGAGAACGGAAAGAGAAGAAGTTAACAACTTAATGGGACATCGCAAGCAACTGGAAAAGGAAGAACATTCCAACCCCAAACCCAGTAGAAGAAAAGAAATGACCAAAATTAGAGAAGAATTACATGAAATTGAAAACAATAGAATTATACAACAGATCAATAAATCAAAGTGTTGGTTTTTTGAAAAAGTCAATAAAATAGATAAGCCTTTGGCTATCTATTTTTTTCCTAACCAGGAAAAAAAGAGTAAAATCTCTAATCTCGTCAATCAGAAATGACAAAGACGAAATAACAAAAGACTCCTCAGAAATTCAAAAACTCCTTAATGAATATTACAAGAAACTTTATCCTCAGAAATATGAAAATCTGAAGGAAATTGACCAATGCTTGGAAGCACGTCACCTTCCAAGACTTAGCCAGAATCAAGTGGAAATGATGAGCAGGCCAATATCAAGTTCTGAAATAGCATCAACCATACAAAATCTCCCTAAAAAGAAAAGCCTGGGACCAGACGGCTTTACGTCAAAATTCTACCACACTTGTAAAGTGGAACTAGTACCTATATTACTCAACCTGTTTCAAAACGTAGAAAAAGAAGGAAGACTACCCAACACGTTCTATGAAGCAAACATCACCCTGATCCCCAAACCAGGAAAAGACCCAACAAGAAAAGAAAATTATAGACCAACATCACTAATGAATATAGATGCAAAAATATTCAACAAGATCCTAACAAACAGAATCCAGCAACATATCAAACAAATTATACATCATGACCAAATCAGTTTTATTCCAGGGTCTCAAGGCTTGTTTAATATACGTAAATCTGTAAGTATAATTCAGCACATAAACAAATTAAAAAACGAATACCATATGATTCTCTCAATTGACACATAAAAAGCTTTTGTTAATATCCAGCATCCCTTCATGATCAGAACACTTGAAAAAATTGGTATAGAAGGGACATTTCTTAAACTGATAGAGTTCATCTACAGCAAACCCACAGCCAATATCATATTGAATGGAGTTAAACTGAAATCATTTCCACTCAGATCAGGAACTAGACAAGGTTGCCCATTGTCTCCACTGCTCTTTAACATTGTGCTGGAGTTTTAGCCATAGCAATTAGGGAAGAAAAGCTGATCAAGGGTATCCATATAGGGTCAGAAGAGATCAAACTTTTGCTCTTCGCAGATGATATGATTGTATATCTGGAAAACACCAGGGAATTCTACGACAAAACTTTTAGAAGTGATCAAGGAATACAGCAGCGTCTCAGGTTACAAAATCAACATTCATAAATCGTTAGCCTTTTATATGCCAACAAAAGTCAAGCTGAAAAAACAGTTAAGGACTCTATCCCATTCACAGTGGTGCCAAAAAGATGAAATATTTGGGAGTTTATCTAACAAAAGACATGAAACATCTCTATAAAGAGAACTATGAAACTCTAAGAAAAGAAATAGCTGAAAATTTTAACAAATGGAAAAACATACCATGCTCATGGCTTAATCATCATCAGAATTGTTAAATTGTCCATACTACCCAAAGCAATATATAGTTTTTTTTTGTTTGTTTGTTTGTTTGTTTATGCAGAGACAGAGTCTCACTTTATTGTCCTTGGTAGAGTGCCGTGGCGTCACACAGCTCACAGCAACCTCCAACTCCTAGGCTTAGGCGATTCTCTTGCCTCAGCCTCCCAAGTAGCTGGGATTACAGGCGCCGCCACAACGCCCGGCTATTTTTTGTTGTTGTTGTTGCAGTTTGGCCGGGGCCGGTTTTGAACCCACCACCCTCGGCATGTGGGGCCGGCGCCCTACCCGCTGAGCCACAGGCGCCGCCCAGCAATATATAGTTTTAATGCAATCCCTATTAAAGCCCCACTGTCATACTTTAAAGATCTTGAAAAAAATAATACTTAGTTTTATATGGAATCAAAAAAAAACCTCAAATAGCCAAGATATTTCTCAGAAATAAAAACAAAGCAGGAGGAATTACACTACCAGACCTCAGACTATACTATAAATCAATAGTGATCAAAACAGCATGGTACTGGCACAAAAACAGAGAAGTAGATATCTGGAACAGAATAGAGAACCAAGAGATGAATCCAGCTACTTACTATTATCTGATCTTAGACAAGCGAATTAAAAACATTCAGTGGGGAAAAGATTCCCTATTTAACAAATGGTGCTGGGTGAACTGGCTGGCAACCTGTAGAAGACTGAAACTGGACCCACACTTTTCACCATTAACTAAGATAGACTCTCACTGGATTAAAGATTTAAACTTAAGACATGAGACTATAATAATACTAGAAGAGAGTGCAGGGAAAATCCTTGAAGAAATCAGTCCGGGAGAGTATTTTATGAAGAGCACCACCCGGGCAATTGAAGCAGCTTCAAAAATACACTACTGGGACCTGATCAAACTAAAAAGCTTCTACATATCCAAGAACACAGTTAGTAAAGCAAGCAGACAGCCCTCAGAATGGGAAAAGATATTTGCAGGTTATGTCTCCGACAAAGTTTTAATAACCAGAATCCACAGAGAACTCAAACGTATAAGCAAGAGAGGAACAAGTGATCCCATCGCAGGCTGGGCAAGGGACTTGAAGAGAAACTTCTCTGAAGAAGACAGGCGCACGGCTTACAGACATATGAAAAAAATGCTCATCATCTTTAATCATCAGAAAAATGCAAATCGAAACTACCTTGAGATACCATCTAACTCCAGTAAGATTAGCCCATATCAAAAAATCCCAAGACCAGAGATGTTGGCGTGGATGTGGAGAAAAGGGAACACTTCTGCACTGCTGATGGGAATGCAAATTATTACATTCCTTTTGGAAAGATGTTTGGAGAATACTTAGATATCTAAAAATAGACCTGCCATTCAATCCTATAATTCTTCTACTAGGTATATACCCAGAAGACCAAAAATCACATTATAACAAAGATATTTGCACCAGAATATTTATTGCAGCCCAATTCACAATTGCTAAGTCATGGAAAAAGCCCAAGTGACCATCCATCCACGAATGGATTAATAAACTGTGGTATATGTACACCATGGAATATTATGCAGCCTTAAAGAAAGATGGAGACTTTGCCTCTTTCATGTTTACATGGATAGAGCTGGAACATATTCTTCTTGGTAAAGTATCTCAAGAATGGAAGAAAAAGTATCCAATGTACTCAGCCCTACTATGAAACCAATTTTTGGCTTTCATATGAAAGCTATAACCCAGTTATAACCTAAGAATATGGGGAATGGGGAGAGGGAAGGGAGGGAGGGGAGAGGATGGGCGGAGGGAGGGTGATAGGTGGGATTACACCTGCGGTGCATCTTATAAGGGTACATGTGAAACTTAGTAAATGTAGAATATAATTGTCTTAACACAATAACTAAGGAAATGCCAGGAAGGCTATGTTAACCAGTGTGATGGAAATGTGTCAAACTGTTTATAAAACCAATGTATGGTGCCCCATGATTGCATTAATGTACACAGCTATGATTTAATATTAATAAAAAAAAGGAAAAAGAAAAATCAGTGCAATGAACCAGAGACTATAAATTTTTATCTTAAAAGTAACTGTATGTCATGTGTTAATGATATCTAAGGATGTGAGAGTATTCCAGTAAAGACAGAGAAGCAGCTCTTGAAAGTTTGTACTCTGGAGAAAATGGCCCACATTTTAACACACGTGGTGCTGGATTCTCATTTTCTGAGGAACAAATAGTCCTGAGGTGATATAGCTTTGTTGAGTTATGGACAAATAGAGATAGTGTTATCAGTAAAAAAAAAAAAAAAAATGACACTAAGCTTTGGACAAGGCTATCGTGAGAGTTAATTGTTTACAGAAATGGCTGTTGTCTGAACTAATATGTTGAGAAGGATGACCCAATATTTGGGAATAGTTATGGAAAAGCTTAGAGCTTAAGTTTTCTAGGTCTTTGTTTATCTTAGCACTTATCACTTGGGTCATACATGCTGAAGTAAAAGGATTGGGAACAGGGAAAATAATAATAATTTGTGTATTATAGAAAATTTACAAAATTTAACCTTATGAAATACATGTAAAATTATATATAACAGTGAAATTATTTTTATTTCAGATTAATATGATGGTGCAAACAATTAGGTTATAATGTTTGCATTTGTTAGGTAAGGTCCCTGTTGAAAAACAATAAAAATTTTTAGGTCATGTTAATCAGCAATTACATGCCTCAAAACCTGCTTTTTAGATACCACTTGATATTGATTCATGCATTTTAAAATAACGTTTCATTGTTTCTGTGGTATAGATGAGAAAAGAAATTTCCTGAGGGGAAACAAATTTCTCTTATTCCAGAAAGTGCTCAGGTGAAAAATGTTAACAGCTCATAGATGAATTCATTAGAGCTAATTATAATAAACTGGCCCTTAGGACTCACACTGCTCACCTCTTTTCTTTCTCCATAAGAAAACAAACATCATGAAAGTAGACATGTGTCTCTTTCCTTTACTACACTAGTTCTCTTTTATCTATAGTTTTGCTTTGTGAGGTTTTAGTTATTGTAGTCCAGTAAAATAAGATGTTTTGAAAGAGAAGGGGGGAGGAGTGAAAGACTGAAAAAGTGAGAACATTCACGTAGCATTTATTAAGTATATTATAATTGTTCCATTTTGTTTATTTTATTATTACAGTTAATCTCTTACTGTGCCTAATTTATCAATTAAACTTTATCATAGGTATGTATAAGGAAAAACATAGGCCATATAGGGTTTGGTACTCCCTGCAGTTTTAGGTATCCAGGGAGGATCTTAGAATATACTCCCTGTAGATGAGAGGGGACTACTATAGTCCATATTTAATGCCTGGTACAGTGCCTAACACACAGTAGGTAGTCAAATATTTTATAAAGAATCAACTAGTTTCTCTTGGCATATATTATAATGGCTTATAAACAATCATTTGTACTGAGAAATTCACCGATTAAAGCATTTCCATAAGACATAGCATTAGGTTAGTGCTAACTAATAAATAAAGTATACAAAGTGAAGCCTCATACTTCTGGAAGCCTCCAAAGAGAACAGGAACACCCCAAACTGAACCTCAAAGGGTTAAAAAAAGTAGTGACAGACATGACCTGACAGTTAAACTGAATGAAGAGAATTCGCTGAAATGAGACAGATTGTGAATTTTCATCTCTGAGTCCCACGTTATGTTTTCACTTGAAGACGGTTCTATTGCTTTTGAGGAACACAGCGCCATTATCCACTGCTGTTCAGGATATTGGAAAGAATGGAGTGCCAGTTTCAGGCTGCCTGACCCTGAATGCTATGTTTGCTACTTTCTAGCTGTGTAACATGTGCTGGCTCAAACTTTATAAATGTTAGCTTCTCATATGTTTATTAGGAGCTTCCTTTTAAGACTTCTGGAGAAACACAGAGAAAATATATGTGGAGTCACTAGTATATTTCCCAAACAGAGAATATATGCAATGGGTTGAGCTATTATTATCACTGATCATAGGTATGTGTATATACATATATTTTCGAGATATATATATATCATTTTTTCAAGACACAGACTTATTTTGTCACCCTCAATAGAGTGCTATGGCATTGTGGCTTACTACAACCTCAAACTCCTGGGCTCCTATCTATCAAACATAGAACGGGGGTTGCAGTCCTACAATGTAACTGTAATCGCAAACAATCATGTGCAAGTGATGGTCTTCCCTCAGCCTCCCAAGTAGCTGGACTACAGGCACCTGCCACAATGCCTGGCTATTTTTAGAGACTGGGTCTTGCTCTTGCTTAGGCTGGTCTTGAACTTGTGAGCTAAGGTGATCCACCTGCCTTGGCCACCATGCCAGACCCCTATCACTGGTTATATTTATAATATTTTCTTATATGCTTCTTACATAGAAAAAAATATTTAAATTTAGCATTCCCAATAAATATCTTCCTACAAAGAAAAAAAGGCCCATATACATTCACAATGCCCGAGTCCTTTCTATTCCCAAATATGTAAAGACAAATGCATAAAACTTCCAATAACAAAGAGGTGAACTTTCAAAATCAAAAGGGCTTAAAGAGTTTCTTCTCTGAAAATTTTCGCATGTGTCACAACAAAGTTTGAATGGGTAATGCCAATTTTTCACATGAATCATCTACTTCCATTTGATTTATTTCCAGTTCACAAGGAAGTTGAGAACATAATCCGAAAAATGGCAACTTGTGTTTCCCTCAAGTGTCTTTCGACTATCCCTTTGCTTGACTACCTTCAAGTATGCTGTGCTGCCTTTTAATATTCTTTCTGACTGATAAATATACCAGGAAATGACTTTTATGCAAGGTAATGGTTCAGCTTTATGATTATATATGATTATAGCTTTCTTTGAGTAAGAATCAAAAGTAAATACAGGCTTTTTTCAATTATCCACAGGCAGTTTATTTAAAAGTTAGATTTCTAAATGTACATTATGTGAAGCATTTGTATTCAAATGTAAGAAAAAAAGTACTTTGCGGACAAACGTAAATGATTCTTGATAATTCATTGTTTTAGTTTATATTGGCCACACTGCCCTCCGTTGCAGATAATTGAATTGGCAGCATCAGTGAGTACTGATAATGAAGGCAATAATTCTTTAAAATATTAAATCGCAGAGTAGTTTTTTTTTTTTTAAGGCAACAATTCACAGGGCCAAGCACATAACTCAAAAACTATAAAAACTTCATGACACTAAAGTCAATGTACTTCTCACAAAATAGTCTTTTGATTTTCTTAAACCCCATCAGGAGCTGATGCTTGATCCCACATGGAAAGATAAAGCTTTGGGACCTTCCTTAGGCTCATTCACATAACATTTCTATACTTTCAATGGTTAGCTGGGAAGTCGCTGGCATTGCTAACAAGATCTATCAAATGTAGAACGGGGTGGCAATCCTACAATGTGACTGTAATTGTAAACAATCAAGTACAAGAATTCTAAATGTGAGTGATAACTCATTGGCTGCAGGTTGATTCCCCTGGGAACAGAGCTCAGAGTGTGTTGTGTGTAGTAAGGAGAAATTTAGGGCCTGTCAACTATGAAAGGGAAGTGGGGAAACAGGATTGAGCAGAAGGAGAAATTGAGCTGTAATGCAAGTCTGACCATGAGGGGCCCCAGTGGGAACTAAAATGGCCCTTCATGGTCTTGAGTTGGGGCTGAGAGGGCCAGCCATCCCATCTGTTGTTGGATATGGTCCACCCTACGAATGGCATGACCTTAGGGAAACTGGATTTTTGCATCTAGGACAATTTCTTTGAGGCATTGAAGGTTTTCTGTCAACAGCCCTCTCGATAGCTGGGATAACACATTCTTCACTGAAGAGGCGTATGGTTTGCATGTCACAGAGCCACCACATTCTTCAATACTTCTATGTTACATAGTCCTCTTATTATGATTCCTCATAGATCTTATGAAACATGTGTGGGGACCTTGACCATAGTCTCTGCATCTCATCATAGATGACTGGCTTGGACTATCAAATCCAGAAAATGACAATAAAGTAAATATTTGATTTACACAGCTTTAAATAATTTATTAGCGAGAAAAATAATTTTTCACAAGATCTAATTCCAACTCTGTAGGGATTACACTATTATATTTTCTAAAATAGAACACCTGTTGCAGACAATAATTTGAATATTTCTTAAAATTATTGCCTATACCTAGAGCCAAAATTAGCCATGCCCTGAAATGGTGGCTACTTTATCTTCAAAGACTTATGTCAGTGACTATCTTATAACATAATCAGCATGCTTCAAAACTTGCCACCTACTATTTCATTGAAAACTGGAGATAATCAGTATTGAAGGTCATCTTCAATCTATTTTCTTGCTTCTTGAATTCTAAAAGCAGGTTGTTCAGGAAACTGGCCTCCTACTTGTATGAAGTGTCATCTGAGAGTGTCAAATGTTAAAGAATTAAAAACAAAAGTAGCATACATTGCTGTCAATCAGTAGGTGCTTTGATCTGCTTTTTGTTGCAAAAGACGTGATGCTCTCTAAATGGAAGGAGCAATCAGCCATGTCAGGCCTGCCACCAGGAACATTTGACACTGCCACACTGAAGGGCCATCCCGCAGGCTGAGCCAATCACTTTATGTTCAATGGAACTTAACAATAAAATACAGCACAATAAAAGTGTCCACTGAGAGTATCACAACATATAACTGTAAGCTGTTCTGTATTTTGTAGCCTTTCTAAAATGAAAAACCTTGACCTGTCTTTTCTCAAATGGGCTTACTGGCACTTGACAGTCTTTCCATTCCTACCCTCGTTTGGCAAGAAACACAGTAAGACATTATCCCACGGCGGAGAGAAATGGCAGGGGACCAAAAAATAAAAGTGCCTTTGATTTCTGTAAACATGAATTGTGTCTAGCTTGGCCTTATGTGTGTTTGAAAGAATAGACAAGGAAAAAATAAGGCATACTTTTTCCTTACAGAAAAGACAGAAAAACTGTCAGCATTACTCTTTTCTGCAAAAGAATTATTTAGTAGTTTTTCCCGTCAGATGTTTCATTTTTATAGTGAAGATAGTAATAACTATAACTTTCTATAACTTATGAAAATCATTTTAACATAGAATTGTATTTTCAAAATTAACAGGGCTAGGGTTAAATTAAAAAAAAAAAAAAGCTTACAGGAATGTCATTAATTCCTGATTTACATCTAAATGTTCCAGCTATAAGGATGAATATATTTGTTAACTCAATGAGTAAAATATGTCCAGGCACAAAAGTAGACTCTGATTTCTTTCAAGAAATTTAATTTACTTCTTTAAAGGAGCAACTGCCTAGGCACTGACATAATCAGTTTAAAATATACATAGTAAAACTTTTTAGGGGGACAGAAATATTAATATGAAGAAGCATTTTCTAAATGGGGAAAAATAATCTTTCAGGAAGGCATTAATTTCAAACAGTTTCTTTATGTCTGTTGGATTTTTTTCAACCCATACGAAGGCAGAGATAATTCATGTATATTCCCAACCTGAATTTGGAAAGTACCCAGCTTGACAATCTCCATTCATTTGCCATTTTAAAAGGGACAGGGATCTCCCTGAGACATCAAGATTATGTCAAGAACAGATAAATAGAAAACTATCTTTTAAAAACTCTGCATTGTTTCTCTTCCACTCCAAGAAAATGGATACATGATAACCTCAGGGATTTTAGCTCTTTTACATCGTTTTCTATTCTTAGTAATTTTGATAAGCAATAATAAATATGTCTGGTACACTAAATTTTTTTGGAAAAACGTAAGAGCAATGGTGGTTTTGCTAAGGCGTCCCCTTGTTACATACAAAGTATTTTAATGATGGCAATGGAAAAAAAGAACATCCTTCCCATTCATGGTTCCATTCCTGAAGATTTACAGCATGTTTCAAGATGTCACTCATCATTCTCCCTGAAGAGTTTCTTGTGAGCGAGTGCTATAGTGGGGTACACATTTTTATACTATGGGTTCTGCCAAATCCTGAGTCTCAGCTTCACTGAAGGGCATCTTGGAGAAGTCTTTTGCAGACAGCTCTCCTCCCTTCACCTTGCACCCCAGCACGGTCTGTGAAATAAACAAGGAAGCAGAGCAATGAAGCCTGCTTGGGTCTGGAAGTCTTCATTATGTGCCACTTTTGATTGAAGTCATGACAGGATCCTAGCACCCTCTGCAGAACAGACAGCAAATCAGGCTTATAGATACTTCAATAGTTTCAGAGATTTTATTAGAGATGGGAGTGCCACAAATATCAAAGCAAGAAATTACAATAGTGGAATTATTATTAGCAAGTAATTATAAATGTCAGGACTTGAATGATTCTGTGACAGAGGTTTTCATGACAGATTTAGGCATATGGAAGTTTCACCACCATTTATAATTTCTATTCCTGACATCAAGTTGCAGTGTTCTCACAATCAATGGCATATGCTTCCTTTGTACTAGGGACCAATTATTCTGTTACAACAGAAAGGAAGCCTTCAGCAGTGACATCACGTCCTTGGAGCTTCAGTGCCTCATAATTGCTAGAGTCAGCTTGATGTGAATGACAGCCACAGAAGGGAAGGCAGGTCCCACTGGCACAGCTGATGTTTAGTTGAATAATAAGAGAAAACTCACCAACACCCCTTACTCTCTGATTTTCGGGTGGCAAACAAACCTGATATTACCACAATATGCTACGTGAATAGTGACATCAGCTGCGTAGAGTTACTACTGGCTTAGTTGTCAAGTTAAATACCAACACTAGCTCCTGGAATTTGCATACACTATCACATGTGTCATCTCAGTTCCTCTTCTCCACCCCGTGATGTGATTTTGTGGTGACAAGACTTCTTTGTGAATTAAGATTGTATGAGGGGAAGAAAGAAGAAGAGGAGGCTAGTGGAAGAAGGTGGAGGTGAGCCGATGCAGGGAATGATAAATAATAAAGTAAAAACCCACAAAGAGTAAAACAAATGAACTATACTCATTTACAACAAGAAAAGTAAACTTGGTAAATGTTTACAATAATTAAATTCCATTTTTTATGTATTTTCAATTTCATTATCTAATTCTATATTTTAAAATTCATTATCTATCATAATTACTCACAGTACTTAAGTATAGTCCTTAAACACTTTTTTATGTTCTGGAATGACCTCTCTGACTCTGGCTTTAAAGAAAAGGAAGAGTTTCGACAACATATGATTCTTCGCTTACAAAAGCAAACTACAGGAGAAGAAAGTAAACTTCACTTGTGTGCTACCTTTTAAAGACCATGTCCTGATCCAAAGCATCAGTTGAAACATTTATCCCATATACTTATTGTGTAGGTAAATTACCTTTTAAGCTTTATATAATATTAGATTTAGAGGACACACTCTCGTGGATCACAGATGCTAGGAAATCTTTTAGCTCCTTACCCTGCAATGTGGCTGTAGTGATTGGTCAAGGGCAACAGGCTTGCAATTCACTCCTGACAAAACTGAGAAGGCTATCGCTTTATTTTGTGACTCAAACAGCCCCTAGGCCAAACCTACAATCTTGTCACACACACAAGGAAATTGATACCAGAAAGCATGGTCCCCTGGAAAATCATAGGATTTAATTTTAATTAAATCAGTGGCCATGTGACAAGAATCTTACCAAGATTGTAAATTGAAATTAAGATCCAACCTTGCCAAGCAATGGCTAAAGCTAATAAGTGCCATGTTGGCCTCTTTTCTGAAAACTATTTCATCTTTGCATTGAAAAACAATGAAACAATGTGTAGTAGCATTTTTCCCGTAAAAAAACCTACATTTTTTACAGATATCTAACTTTGTTTAGGAATTATTTCAGTTAGAACGTTTGAAATCAACACAGCAATTTTGAAAGTAATCTCAACATCTTTAAATACCGACAATGCAACTATGACACTAACAAAGAAAATGAAATAACTGGTACAAAATTGGCTGAATGCTCATTAGATGCCAGCTACTTCACATGTATTTCCCATAATAATTCTACTCTAAGCTTTATTACTATCATTTTACAGATGAAAAAAGTACAACTTTGAGTTTTGTCCAAAGTGACAGAAATGGGTTATTTCTATTGTTCTTGGGGGCTTGTTTTAAATCTTGACTAAATACTTAAAGAAAAACTTAATTAGGGCCAAAATGCATCTGTATTTCTACACTGAGAATAGTTAGCCAATAAAACATTCTATATATACCAGTCTTTCTCACAAGAAACTTTTTTTTTATTTATTTAATCATTGAAATGGAAGTCGAGATTAAATGACTAAAGATTACATATATCTTCCAGAATAAGATGGGAAACTGAAATCTTGACTCTCAACCTTCTAAATCCATCCTAATAAGGTGAGTTTTTACCTACTTCATCAGCAATGGGCAGAAATGGAAGAATGGTAAACATACTTTGTTATAATCCAGCACTACCAGAGTGGAACTTTAAGATAATTGCTTGCAAACATATTCTAAGCACTGTGCAAATGTTAGCACATGTGAACTTATATGTACTAAAATAGAAAGTTCCTAACTGTACTTCCCATCTGATATTCAGATAATTCCCTTAAATAGCATTTGTTAAGAAGTTTCTGGCAATTGATCTGTTAAAAATGTTTGCTATAACAAAAGTTTTTTATAATTTTACAAGCCTTTGAGTCATGTTACCCACCACTGAATTATTCATAACATACTATGTACATATATTAACCAACTTCCAGCAAGAGTGTCATACTACTGTTTCTTTTTATTTATTTCTTTTTATTTTTTTATTAAATCATAGCTGTGTACATTGATATGATCATGGGGCATCATACACTAGCTTCACAGACCGTTTGACACACTTTCATCACACTGGTTAACATAGCCTTCCTGGCATTCTCTCAGTTACTGTGCCAAGACACTTACAGTCCACATTTACCAAGTTTCACATATACCCTTGTAAGATGCACCACAGTTTCATTGTAGCTTCCATGAAGAAGGCAAACACAGCCTACTAATGAGGTGAGTGTACCCTGGAAACAACTACCTGAGGCAGGTCATGCTTCTACACCTACCTAGTTCTATGGCTTCAGAAATGCAATTTAACTTGTGCCTCGGTGTACTCAAATGTATGTGAGAATCATAACAATAAAGATACACACGCAATGTATCTTTTTTCAGTGTTACATAATGCCCTGAAATATCTCAGTACTTTAATAAACATAATCTAATACACATGGCATCTAGTGCTGACATTAACATTCCCAAATCAGACATTATTTACCTTTCTAAGGCTCCTAATCAGTTTTTTAGTGTCCTGGTGGGCTACCAAATAATCACTCTCCAAATTGCAGTGAATGGGCTTCTGGTTTTGGCTGTTGGTTTGGTTTATTTGGCTTATTCTCCATTTAAAACTTTTAAATCTCTAAAAGCTCTTTAAATCTCTAAAATTAATTTCAAAAGATGTAGCTAGCTTAACAAAGCCCGTCAAGATTTTGCTCTACCTTACCTTTCCAACTATTTTACTTTTCTCAACAATGGTTGTGTCCTCTCCCCAATGCAGACACATGTACACACACACTGCACACACACTCACTCACAGTCTCCCTCCTGTATCCTGGAACCAGATTGCTTTCAAGCAGCTCTCTGATTAGTCTTTTCTCCCTTCTTTCCTTTTTGAACTTCTAAACCTTCCTACAAGATATTTCCTCCTTCTACAACATCTCCTTTTACTTCTCTTGGCTAATTATACCTTGTCTTCACTTTTCCTGGAAAAAAAAAAATTCCCAAAATATTAAGTTAAGATTTCCTGGTCTGTGTCTATTCATACCTTACTATAGTGTTTACCATACATAATGCTCTATAATTACCAAACTTCTTGCCTGTCTAATCTTCTAAACTCCAAGGTCCTTATGAGCAGGTATAATTTGCTATTTATACTTCCATTCCTGGAGCCAGCCAGTGGAGTATGTGTGTAATGAATCATTTGGGAATGTGAAATCTGCAAGAGATATAGACAAGGCATACTCTGAAAAGAGAATTTTTGGAGCCTCATCAGCTCACGTTCCATGACCTGGCTCACTGGAAAGGCTTCAAACATCACAAGGTGTGGTGTTGACTCAGAAACATGGACTGAAACAAGAAAGAACTTCGTATTGTTCCTGTCCTCACCATGAAATTGAAATTACACTCTAGCTTATCACAGCCTCTGCATTTGAATGTCTAACTATAGCACATCTATAATAGATCTAATGAAAGATACTGAAAAATCAGAAAAAAAAAACGTTACTGGGATCAAAGAACTGAGAAAGAAGAAAAGATATCCAGAGGTCATACACTTCTGTAGAGTGACTTTATTTAGGATGTGGCTAAAAGCATCTACCTTAAAAGGTCTCTTAGGGAGGTGCCTGTGGCTCAAGGAGTAGGGCGCCGGTCCCATATGCCGGAGGTGGCAAGTTCAAACCCAGCCCCGGCCAAAAACCACAAAAAAAAAAAAAAAAAAAGGTCTCTTAGAGCGTTCAGTAAATATGACTACTATGGTGCCTGTGCATCTAATTTAAATATGTCAAATCCAGTTCCTTTGTTCAATCTTAAGGGAAGTAAAGCAAAATTCTGGGCCATCATCATCCTATATACTTTTGCTGTTTGATGTATTGTCCAGGGATAAGTGGTGCTAACTCTCGGGCCCTGCCTCAGACCTTCTGCATCATAACCAGGAAGAGGTTTCACAGGTAGGTTGTATAGGCAAAGGTGCACTGTTTTTTAGAAAAAAAATCAGTATATCTTTCATTTTTTGAAATATAGCAGTGTATATGGGAGGTATACTATGTCTGCACCTTATGAGGATGTGGCTAGTTATAATAAATCACAATAAGATGCACACATTAAAGTATGTTTATAAAAATTACTTTTGATATAGGTAATACTTACACCACAATGTTAAATGGGGGAGGGGGGAAGGCTACGGGAGTCTATTTATATCTTAATCTCTTATGCTTTTAGGATTGTGGGTATGTGCAAACAGAACAAAAGTTAAAAGGAAAAGACTAATAAAATTACCTCTGGGTAATAGGATTATAGTTTGTTTGTTTTTTTGCATATTCTGAATTATAGCCATTATAAAATACTTCTATATTTGAAACTAGAAGGTACTTATAAAAAGATCCTTTGTATATGCTAAAGACTCTTCCCTGGGACAGTATTTTACAAAAAAACATCTCACACTAAGACAATTACCTGTCAACTGTAAACTGATTTATTAAACTGTGATGTGGTCACAAGGTGCAACTTTCTGCATTTGTCAAAAATGAATGGAGAAAAATTACATTTGATATTATAAAAGGGGCATCAGAATTTGTTGCTATGTAAAGAGAGGTAGATGAAGGAAACTATAAAAATAGTATGCTACTACTAATTTAAAACTGGTGAGTGGGTATAAATACAGACTCCAGTCTGTATTTAAGAAGAGATATAAGAAGGATATAAGAAGGATAAAATGAGATTAGAATACCCTGTCCTACCTTAAAGATATTGAGACTAGTAGGTATCAAAATGAGTGCTTTGGACTGAATAGCCGTGATTTTAATCCATTCCTATTTTGAAACCCCAACTCCCAAGAAATGTAATAGTGTTTGAAGATCAGGCCTTTGGGAGGTAAAGCTTAAATGAGGTAATGCTGGGGGTGTGAAGTTTATGATCAGATTAGTGGACACCAGACAGCTTGCATCATTCATACACACACACACACACACACACACACACACACATCTGAAAACCAGGAGGAAAGCTCCTCACCAGAATTCAACCACTGTCACCCAAATCTTGAGTGCTGAAAAATAAATTTCTATTGTGTAAGCCACCCAGGCTATTGTATTTTGTTACAGCAGTTGAAACAGGCTGACAATGCTCAGAAAGCAATTTGAGGAGTTTCCCACCGATATCTTCAAATGGGACCATTTGATCACCAATCAAAAAGATAACTGCAATAGATTGAAATATAGCAAATGTCTTTTGTTCTAAGAGTTCATAATGACACTCAAAACAAAACACAAAACAAAAACCTTTACTTGTCACTTTATAAAATATTAGGGAAGCAAATTATTATATTTAATTACAAAGAGAAAGAATTAAACATTTATATGAACTTTCCTATATGTGGATAAACTGTATCATGTGTCACTGAAAAGTTGAAAATATTGAAATTTCTCTTTATACAATTATTAAAGCTAATAAATGAGGACAATATAGCCATTCCTAAAGGTTTAACGGATCTTGACGACGGTCAAAAAAGACTCTTGAGTCATATAAAATGAGACAAGACACAATGTCCCTCTTGACAGTACCACCCATGAAGTAATTTTTCCAAACCTCAAAGTTTATCAATTCACAAGAAACAGAGTGTGGAGGAATACACTATATTTTCTATAGAAATGCTATAGCAAATTCTAGACTGTAGCCAACTCTACAGGACAAATAACTTGGTTTCTTATGTTTTAAAAACTGTAAGGACAAAAAAAGAGAGATGAAGACATGACTTTTTTTTTTTCCAGACAGAGTCTCACTTTGTTGCCGTTGGTAGAGTGCCATGGCGTCACAGCTCACAGCAACCTCAAACTCTTGGGCTTAAGTGATTATTTTCCTTCAGTCTCCCAGTAGCTGGGCCTACAGGTGCCTGCCACAAAGCCCGGCTATTTTTTCTTGCAGTTATCATTGTTGTTTAGCTGGCCTGGGCCGGATTTGAACGCACCAGCCTCAGTGTATGTGGCTGGCACTGTAACCACTGTGCTATGGGCGCCAAGCTGAAGACATGACTTATAAACAAGATTTAAGACATACATCATCCAGTCACATGGTGTAGATATTATTTAAATCCTGAGTCAAACAAACTGAAACTTTGAGAGAAAATCTGAACATTGAGTAATAATGATATTAACAGAGGCATTAATTTTAGCATTAGGGCTACGTTTTTTTATAGTGTATATTTAAGAGATACATGCAGATATATGTACAAATATCATAATTTCAATTTTGGTCAAAATAATATATTATGAAAAGGAGTGAATAGAATTATAGATGAAACAAAAATATCCGTGAATAAATATTTGCTGGGTAACGGGACAAGGGTATACATTATATTATGTGCTCTATCTTGTTATACATCTGATTTTTAAAGTTTTTTTATTTTTACATACACATGTGTTTATTAGGTTTCCATTTTTTGCCTTCACAAAATTAAAGAGGCTTAAAATTTAATAACAACAACAATGTTTAAGATAAGGTCTAGAAACAAAAACCTCGTAAAGAATGAACATAAATACATTCAGAAAAGAAATCAGAGAATTGCTGCATCGAAATATTAAGCAATAATAATAATAATAATGCAAAGAAAGTAACATTCACATTGTCAAATAAGAGTATGTCTATTATAGAATGCTTTGTTTGATTTTGTTAATACACACCCAAAATAGAAAAATGACCAAAGCACACAATTAGCTATCGTGGCTAATATATGTATTTTAAAGAGATGAATGTCAATATACAAAAACATGAAAAGAAAAACATAAACAGGGCGGCGCCTGTGGCTCAGCGGGTAGGGCGCCGGTCCCATATGCCGGAGGTGGCGGGTTCAAACCCAGCCCCAGCCAAAAAAAAAAAAAAAAGAAAAACATAAACATATATTTCAGTTATAGATTAACATTTAAAAAGAGGAAGATTTAAAAGCTAGTTTCTATGTTAGCTTATTATCCTAAGATCTGAAAACAAAGCAAAATCTCTGTTACTTCTGTGATATTTGCCTTAAACTTCCTCTATTTTTTTTTTTTTGAGACAGAGCCTCAAGCTGTCACCCTAGGTAGAGTGCTGTAGCATCACAGCTCACAGCAACCTCCAACTTCTGGGCTTAAGCAATTCTCCTGCCTCCGCCTCCCAAGTAGCTGGGACTACAGGCACCAGCCACAACGCCTGGCTACTTTTTGTTGCAGCCATCATTGTTTGGCAGGGCCCAGGCTGTATTCGAACCTGCTAGCCCAGGTCTATGTGGCGGGCACCTTAGCCACTTAAGCCACAGGCATCAAGCCTTAAACTTCCTCTAAACAAAGAAGTGAAGTTCCACTTAGAGTTGAAATCATAAGTATCATGAATATGACTTAGAGCAAATGATCACCCATCACAAATGCTAGCCCTTTAATGACCGCCTAGGTCCCCTGTAAGGGTGTCCTTTTTAAAGTTATCTTACATAACTGACAGTTTTAAATAAAATTTGTTGGAAAATGAGAGATTTTTTGTTATTGTTTCATGAGAAACCACTTGATTCTGAAAGCCTTTAGCTACCTGAAGCACATGCAAACCAGCTTTAGACTAAAGGACTAACAGGAATTCAAAGAATCACATCCATTTCTGTGAATAATGGAGTTTTTGCAGGCACAGGTATAGTGAGATCATTTAATCTCATTAAATGTGTACACATGTACATGTACCAGACCCCATTCCATTACCTACTTTACAGTGAACATCCAACACCATCACTCTTACCATCCCGGGGCCAAGTACAGGGGCATTTGAAGATAAGTATTTTATAATATTCTTTAATATGGTAATATGATTAATATGATTTTTTTGAACAAAAAATGTATAATTATATTCAAAGAGTTAAAAGAATAACTAAAAGTAGTCTCTATGAATTATGTAAAACGTCCCCACCTTATTAATAAACATTAAGAATAGCATAGTCCACAGGAGTTCTTCTAAAATTTTGATACTTTCAAGAACAAATGAGAAGACTTGAGAGATGGTAACAGTAAATGATTGTATTAACTTGTCCTCAACATTTTTGTAGATTTGTTTTTATGCTTATTCCAATATAAAATATTTTTTCATTTATCCCATATCTTGACCAACCATCCATAAAAATTGGCATATTTGAAGAAGTAAACAAAAATGTTGAGGAGCAGTCAAGCTTCCTCCACAGACTACATTTGTCCATTTACCACATTCACAGCAATGGTATTGTACCCTGACTACAGAATTTATATGAAAAAGGAAAATCTGGTTTACGATACTCTGAGACACAAATTGCTTTAGTTTTATTATTCCAATAAAAGCAAGAGATTGTTGATTCTCTGTTTTTCTTTCTCACCAGGGACAACATTTTGCCAAGGATGCATTTGCTGCATATGTAGAATTCTGTGCATTACTCAGAACTTTCTGGACACTTATAAAACTGAAGCCCTGTGGCTATAAATAGAATAACAGTAGTCTGAAGAAGGGGCATTAATTTTACGGGAATGTAGGCACAGTCACCAACCTGTCCCTTCAGGGAGCTCACATAAAATGAAGCACCAGTTATGAAGATTTCTGTGTGGCTTTTCCCCTTAGTTGCTAACACTGAGGAGCACATGGAATATGTCAGAGGAATAGCAATTACCAGAAGTATAACAAAAAGAAGCTGGCAGAGTTTGTGAGTGAACGCACTACTAAGCAGAATGGCACCTAGGAGACAGTGTGGCTGATACAACAAACATCCCTCCTCCTCAGTTCTAAGACAATGTGTGAGATTGCTCCTTAAAGGAGCAGAGTAGTTATCTCAGTTTTCGTATATATATTGAGCATTCTTAATCTAAAAATATGAAATTTGAAATGCTTTAAGATATTAATATTTTTATAAAATTGTTTTTGGAATACACCAGAAGTAGACAGTTCCACATCCGATCTCAAGTGTTGGGCTACAGTCAAAAGACAGTTGAAATTTTGTATTGTGTACAAAATTATTTCAAAATGTTCTATCAAAATATCTTCAGACTATGTGTATAAGATATACATGAAACACAAATGAATTTTGTGTTTAGATTTGGGTCTCATTCTCAAGATATCTTGACATTGCCTTCCATGAATAAAATATAAAACTATCATAAATGGTCACCCTGAGTTAGCTTTCAGTGATAATGCCAAGTCCCATTTATCCAGTTCTTACTATGTTCCATGCTATGTGCTAAGTGTATTTATCTTACCTATAAGGTAAGATACATGTATTATCTGTACTCTAATCAGGTACTATAATGCCCATTTTAAAGAGGAAAATGCTGAGAGCCTAATTCATGGGTAAAGTCACACTGCTAGTAAGTGGCAGAGCTGGGATTAGGAGCCAGGACATGTACAATTAGATACCTGTGAACTTCTATAATTAAATGTGACCATCCATCAGTGTTACAGGGATCAGGCTCCTAAGGAAATTATTTAACAGAGGACCGGGAGAATTTTTAAAACATAGGGAACCTATATTAAAGACTAATAGGGAAAAGAAACATTGAAATCTCAAAGCCTGGTCTTCATTTAGAGAAAAACAACAGCCAGTGACCTTTGGCCTTACCCTTTGTCCTTTGATCATCTCGCCGCTCAATTTGACCAATTCAATAAAAAAGGAATGAAAATGAAATAAAAATAGAATTGGAAATTAGCATAACTTCTACAGTGGGATTAAGTTTGGGATTGTCTAAATGAAACAAAAGTTGGCAATGTATATAAGCAGAGTGGTTCCCCAGCGCTGTCTACAAAATTAAAAGACAATCTATTGTCTGTTACTAAGAGTTAGAAAAGCTTCACAACTACCTGAAATTATTATCTGATAGTTCATAATGATTACTCTTTCACATGCAAAGAGTTGTTACCTGAGGGCTATCTGAAATGTCACTTAAACTTTTGCACTGGTAATGAAAAGGGGAGGGGGAGAATGGGGATTCAGTGGAATGAAACTCTGGAAGAGAAGGACTAATATTAAAGAGCCAAAATACTAATAAGGAGTAAGATCAGTATATGGAATAAAGTATCTCCTCCTTGATAAACACTAAGAATACTATTCTACACAGACTTCTAAGAAGTTAGAAAAGAACTTACATTTATGGAATATCTACTGTGTGTTAAGCTAATAACCCACATTATTTCATTTAACCTTTATAGGAATCTGGTAAAGTTGGTGTCACTAAGCTTTTTTTAAAAAAATAAGGAAAATATCACAAAACCTGAATTTATGTTATTTTGACTTTTATCAGTTTGTTTATTCTTTCTTATACTAAGCTTTTGTGAAACCAGAGTAAGAGTTCATTCCTTCTATACAATCCATGAGATCCTAATATGAACTAATTTTACTTTGGCAGTAGTAATAGTAAAACTCAAAAAGGAAGTTGAATTTTTTGCTGTTATTTGAACAAAGGTATTGTTTAAAAAAAAAAAAAAAAACTATTGCCAGATACATGCTTAGATAAGTTATGAAAAACCACATCAGGAACATTTCTGCTTAAGCTCTCTGTGCCTGACTATTGCTCCTGAATATAACGTCATCTGCCCTGATTTCTTTTTATATTTTGTATGTATCTCTTTTACTTTGTTAGATTTTAAAATTCAGAGGTGGGGTAAGGAGGTGGACAGGAATAGTTTTTGGTTTGTTTTTAAATTTTTTTTCTGCTTTCTCTTCTTAGCCAGAGAATGTGTGTGAAACACAATTAAACTCTAACCTTATACAAATCCTGAGTTACTCAGAAATTCAGAAGCCACCTATGTTAACTAGAATTCAAAAACCACAAGCAGGAAAATACTATGATCATTTGGATTTACATACGGATTTCCAAATGAATTTTTAGCCTTTGCTAACAATGTTTCTCAACCCTTAATACAGTAGCTCTTTCCAACTACTTCTACCATAATAACTTTCTCAGGAATAAGAGCGAGTTAGTCCTACAAAATGTTTTTAAAGCCAATCACCCCGCCCATTAATGGTGGCAATATATTTGCTTTTCTATAATATGAAGTTCTCTCCACAAAATAATATAGTAGTTTGTTATAAAGACAGAGGATTCTATGAAAGATTTTTGTGATGACAGTTGAAAATTAAAGAGAAATATAGTTCCACATTTGGGTGGAAGTATGACAAAGGGACGACATAATTTGTCAAAATTTAATGAAAACCGGATATTAGAAGCAGAGGCAACTAGGATAGAAATGGCTACTTCCCCAACACCTGCCTCACTCCCCAGAGGGTATCTTGGCTGACAACAGGGGATGCATTCCATACATGTTTCAAATACTAAGAACCAATAAGCAAACACAAGTGTTCCCTGCAGACTTGTTCTTGTCTTTTCATGTTATATTGAAGAGACCTGTGTGAGGCAACTCGATTCAACTGTTGCTTTATAACTCAGTGATCATGTTAACCCTGACTATAGTAATCATGGTTGAAAAAGAATGGGTATACTTTTTACTGTTTGTCCTTAAATAGTAATGACTATTTAAAGGACTAATACAAGACAGGACTAGTATTTCCAATCTCATTAAGAGGGGAAAAACAGAAAAGATAAAGAATTCAAAATTTTATCTTAAGATACACCCAAATCAATTAAAATCATCGTTCAATTCATTGAAATCATCACTATGTGCAGTTTCAGTCTCAACCTAATTCACTGATTTCACTTTTTTCTCCATCAAGGTAGTCAGATTCATGAAAAGTAAAGGTGAAAATAAAGTATGTTAAGCTTTCATCTGTGTTATTATTAAGTTAATCCTCACAATAATCTTGTGAAGTAACATGAGTTGTTTAAAAAACATGGAGACATAAGAAAAATAAGTCATTTGTCCAAGGTCACAGTCAATAAATGAATGTGGACAGTAAATATTAGCCAAGTGGAGTTAAGTTGGTGTGCTCATCCCGTTCCCCATCATTATCATTGGATACATGATCATGACTTGGCCTGCCCACTAGATTCAGAAGTGCAAATGGCCACAAATAGAGAAAAAAAAGATTCAACCATTTGGGGCAGTGAATCAGTTAACTAAAAATGCTTTTTTGACTTAAACACTGTAGGATACTCTTTTGAAATATAACTTTGATCACACTGTGTAGATACCTCTGATAGTTTTACTATCTCATGTCAAACAGCTCATATTTCTACTTACATCCATAAAGCTGTATATGTATATATAGGTATCCTCAAAGAGGCATCCATATGTGTACAGATTCAGTAAATGGCATTATTCTTAAGGCATTCAATCATCTTAAATTATCTTTCTAATTGTCTAGAGAAAATTATATTCATGAATCTGAGACCCATGTATTAGTTTGGATTTGCTCTGTATATGTGAATCCTAGTAAATGTGGAAAGTAAAGGTCTTAGCAAAATAACTAAGAAAATGCTACAAAAGCTATGTTAACTAATGTGATGAAAATGTGTCAAATGATATATGAACCAAGTGTATGGTGCCCGACGATCATACTAATGTACACAGCTATGGTTTAATAAAAAAAAAAAAATTAATAAAAAAAATAAAAATAAATAAAAAAATAAAAAAAATAGTATCAAACATGACAATCATACATTTTTAAGGAATTTTTTTAGGTGGGTAGATATCTTTAAATCATTCTAAAATGTTAGGAGATAAAAGAAAAGAAGGTTGAGAAAAGTCTTACATTTTTATAAGATACCATAATGTTGATTTGTCATAGAGAAACAGCTCTCATCAAAAGACCACTTTTGTCTGAAGGTAATTATATAGAATTGTCTTAGGCATTAAACAAAGTGAGTCATGGTATATGTTTATGGAAGTATACATCTTAATTATGATATCTAGTCAGCAACTTTAAAAACATTGAATAAACTGATCTTATAAAGCATCTTTCTATGCCAAAACATACATATAAAACTCAGTTCATAAACTGAGTTCATAAACTTAAGTTTATGAACTTAACCACTGTGTGTTTACATTGGCAACACTGTACAAACAACTTGGTAAGGGTTCATAACCTTGATATATCAGCGTCTCACAGCTGTATTCGTGTCCACATGTGCTGGTGTCCTGTTGAGTGGCATTCATTATTGTTGTTGTGTATCATTGTGAGATTATTAGCACTTAAATTAAAGCAATGAACAAACATTAAGTTCTTATTAAATTTGGGGAGAGTGGAAGTGAAATCAGGAACATATTAGTCCAAGTTTATGGGGATAATGTCATGATGAAAACAGAAGTGTACAAACAAATTAAACATTTTTCTGATAGGAAAGAAAGTCTTATTGATGAAGAGAGATGAGGGTGGCTAGTAACAAGCAGAACTGAATAAAATATTCCAAAAATTCATTGAATTGTACACCAAAATGATCAGCCAACTATTCATAGAGAAACAGGAAACTTAACTGAAAACCTTAACATGGGAAAGGTGCACACAAAAATGGTCCCAAAGGAGCTCACCAATGAAGAAAAACAAAGTAGAGTCTAAGTTTGCCAAGACATTTGGAGAGGCAAGACAATGTTTTAGGCCATGTTATTACTGTGATAGAATATGGGTGAACCAGTACAACCCTGAAACAAAGTGTCAAATTGCCCAATGGAAATCAGCCAATTCTCCATGACCAAAACAGTTCTATCAGTCCAAATCAAGAGTCAAAATGATGTTGCTAGTATTTTTATATATGAGAGGAATTGGTCATTTTAAATTTGTACCAGATCAACAAATAGTTAACCAAGTTTACTATTTGGAAGTGCTTTGAAGGTTGCATAAAAAAAAAATTAGACAAAAATGACCTGAACTTTTTTTTTTTTCCTGAGACAGAGTCTCACTATGTCACCCTCAGTAGAGTACTGTAGAGTCACAGCTCACAGGAACCTCAAACACTTGGGCTTAAGCGATTCTCTTGTCTCACCCTCCTGAGCAGCTGGGACTACAGGCACCCACCACAAAACCCACTATTTTTTTTGTTGCAGTTGTCATTGTTGTTTAGCAGGCCTGGGCTAGGCTCAAACCCACCAGCCTCGGTGTATGTGGCTGGCACCCTACTCACTGAGCTATGGGTGCTGAGCCTGACCTGAACTTTTTTGCCAACAACTCATGCCTCTTGGATCACATAAATGTACCAGCTCACATGGCATTGTATGTGAGGGAATTTTTAGGCAGGAAACAAATAACCGTATTAGGACACTTCCCTACTCACCTGGTCACCAGTGACTTTTCCTTTACCTGAAAATAAAGTAAATATTCAAAAGAAGATATTTTGATGCCATTCAGGACATCAAGGATAATATGATGACATTTCTGATGGCCATTCCAGAAAAAGAGTTCCAAAATTGCTCTGAAAGGTAGACTAGATACTGACATCAGTGCATAGCTTCTCAAGGGGAGTACTTCAAAAGTGACCATAGTGATATTCAGAAATGAGTATGTGGCACTTTTCTAGGATAAGTTTGCAAACTTAATTGTCAGACCCTCTAAGTACAATGTATTTTCATTTTTTAGACCTGAGGCCTCACTGTGTTTCCCAGGCTGATCTCAAACTCCTGAACTCAAGTGATCCCCCTGCTTCAGCCTCTTGAGTAAATGGAACTACCGGTGTGCGTCATTATACCCAGCTCTAACATAATACACTTTTTATAAAGCAAATATAAGCAGTGAAGTTTAATACTAATCACTTTTCCCAAAGAGAACACAGTGGAGGGAGGGTATTTGGCAGGATCTCACCTAATGTGCACAATGCCAGGTTACACTTCAAAACAACTAAGAGTATCTTATTTGTCTTACCACAAAAAATGAGTGAGGTGATGGTATGTTAATTAGTTTGATTTAAGTATTCCATATTATATATTGTAATCATCACATTGTACCCCATAAATGTATAGTTATGATTTAATAAAAATTAAGTTATAAAGAGAAATAGAGCATAATTCTTCTCAATATTGTATTATGTTGTCTGTTTTGTAAAAGACCTATCTAAACTTTAAGCCCCTTTGAGTTGGCAATATATTTTTATATTAATTAATATTAATTACTGTCATATAGGAGCAATAGAGCTATTTCCATCTGCAATGTTCTTTGTACAAATACTGTTAGGTGGTCTAGTAAAGGACTGGACAAATTACCTATTATATACCTTCTCCTCAGCTGCTGTTCCTACATTGAAGTGTGGCCTTAAAAAGGAGGCTGTTGATCATGATGAGAAATGATGGAAGGGGAAATGCCTGGGAATCAGCAAAAAAAAAATCCCCTCTTAATGTAGGGGTTACAAGAATATCTTGTGATTATTATATGTTTCTTTTCTTTTGTTCCTTTGCTTTATTTTTAATGTCAGCAAGATGGGTCACTCAAGCATGTTCAGGTTCAAGTCAGTAAAGTCTAATAATGCTTATTATACTTCATTGTAGACAAGTACTCAGAAAATGAATACTGGCAACCTAAAATTACACCTGTTTAGCACTTGGCAAGCTTGGCTAAATAGTTAGACATGCAAAATCAAGTCAAAATGAAAACATATGGTATTTTAAAAAATATAATGAAGTGTTGCACATACACAAGATTTATTTTAATTTGTTTGATTGCTACCAGTGTTAGATTTCATAGCCAATACACTAACTACTAGCATAAGATCCACATTGCTATATGTTGGAGAGAAGACAGTATCTAGAGATAAAAACATGCTATTTATTTTCAGTAAGTGTCTTTTCCATTAGACTTAACTCTAGGGCAGAATTTTGAGTCTCTGTCAAAGAAACAGACCCAAAGTAAAAATTTAACCTGGTGCTTATACATCTTACATGACAGATGAAAGAAGACTCAATAAATCACAAGTCTCAAAATTAAGCCATTTTGTTTTGTTCTGTTTTTCCTCTGGGTATTTCTGTGGAACTTCTTGACTTTCCTTTCTTAGAGGAGTGGAAATATGGAATTCACTAAACAAATGATTGGCTATTACAAGGAACCACTTGACTGGTGTTGACAGAAACCCACAAATAACTCACAAAGAGAGAAGTAACAAGGGCATGCACTATTATTTCTTAATAGAAGAGCAGAAAATGGTCATTTTCTGACCAAATATGGGTCAATCTTATCAGACGATAAAGTTATTCCTTCGGTCTAGGGCAAATGTTTTGGAAGGAGGTAAAAAAAAAAAACCCAACCATTTAGTCAATTTTCATTGTGATGCTTTTTGTGGCCTGGAAGACTTACTGTAAACACAAGAGAAAACTTTTGCTCAGAAAAATACCAACAAAGAACATTTATCTTAAGATTAATGCTTTATTCTTCCACATTTTGATGGAAGAGTCAATACACAACTGTGATGTCCAAATATGATTGGCAGATTTATACAATATTTCTTTCTGCTGGTAAATCCATGGAGTTTAACTTGCCTTTCAAAGCACAAGATATTAAAACTCCCTCTGGTAGCATACTTAATCCCCCAAACATATATAAACCTTGGTAAACATTGCACACAAAGAACATAAAAAATCCTTTTAAGTAGCTTCTAATTATGAAATTAAAAATACATTCACATTCTTTTGGATTGAGATATCAGACATATTTTTAGTTCCATGAGTCATCCTGATATAAAAATCCCTAAAAGAACAATCCTTACTAGTCAATGTTAAAGTGTTAAAGTTAGTCCAAACATTCAAATTGCAGCAAAAGCAGAAAAGAAAAGTAGGAGTTAAATGACAGAACACAAGATCATACAGTTTAGAAAAAGCAAAAAATACAAAACTGAAATAGTGGTATAGAAACTTGAAATTGTGGTACAGAACTTGAAATTCTGTACTTTCTAAATTATTTTTATGTATTTTTTGGTTTATATTTATTTATTTATTTATTGTTAAATCATAGCTGTGCACATTAGTGAAATCAAGGGGTACAATGTGCTGGTTTCATATACAATTTGAAATATTCTCATCAAAATGTTCAACGTAGCCTTCATGACATTTTCTTAGTTATTGTATATAGACATTTGTATTCTGCATTTAGTAAGTTTCACTTGTACCCATTCTAAGATGCACCATTCGTGTGGTCCCACCCATTACCTTCCCTCCACCCTAACCTCCCCCATCCCTTCCCCTTCCTTTGCCCTTTCCCCATATTCTTGTGCTATAGTTGGGTTATAGACTTCATGTGAAAGCTGTAAATTAGCTTCATAGTAGGGCTGAGTACATTGGATACTTTTTCTTCCATTCCTGAGATACCTTGCTAAGAAGAACATGTTCTAGCTCCATCCACGTAAACATGAAAGAGGTAAAGTCTCCATCTTTCTTTAAGGCTGCATAATATTCCATAGTATACATGTACCACAATTTGCTAGTATATTCGTGGGTCGATGGGCACTTGGTCTTCTTCTATGACTTACCAATTATGAATTGGGCTTCAATAAACATTCAGGTACAGATGTCTTTGTTATATTGTGATTTTTGCTCTTCTGGGTATAAACCTAGTAAAGGAATTATAGGATAGAATGGCAGGTCTATTTTTAGGTCTCTAAGTATTCTCCAAACATCCTTCCAGAAGGAACGTATTAATGTGCATTCCCACCAGGAATGTAGAAGTGTGCCCTTTTCTTCATATCTACACCAACATCTCTGGTTTTGGGATTTAGTTATGTGGGCTACTCTTACTGGGGTGAGGTGAAATCTCAAAGTAGTTTTGATTTGCATTTCTCTGATGATTAAGGATGATGAGCTTTTTTTTATGTGTTTGTAGATCGTGCCTCTGTCTTCTTTAGAGAAGTTTCTCTTCAAGTCCCTTGCCAACACTGAGATGGGATCACTTGTTCTTTTCTTGCTAATACATTTGAGTTATCTGTGGATTATGGTTATTAAACCTTTATTGGAGGTGTAACCTGCAAATATTTTCTCCCATTCTGAGGGCTGTCTGCTTGCTTTACTTACTATGTTCTTGGCTGTGCAGAAGCTTTTTAGTTTGATCAGGTCCCAGTAATGTATTTTTGATACTGCTTCAATTGCCTGGGGAGTCCTACTCATAAAATATTTACCCAGGCCGATTCCTTCAAGAATTTTCCTGCACTTTCTTCAAGTATTTTTATAGTTTTATGTCTTAAGTTTAAATCTTTTATCCAGTGAGAGTCTTTGTTAGTTAATGGTGAAAGGTGTGGGTCCAGTTTCAATCTTCTACAGGTTGCCAGCCAGGTCACCCAGAACCATTTGTTAAATAGGGAATCATTTCCCCAGTGAATGTTTTTAATTGGTTTGTCAAAGAACAAATAACAGTAAGTAGCTGGGTTCATCTCTTGGTTCTCTATTCTGTTCCAGACATCTAATTCTCTGTTATTGTGCTAGTTCCATGCTGTTTTGATCACTGTCGAAACAGTACAGTCTCAAGTCTTTTAGCATGATTCCTCCTGCTTTGATTTTATTGCTGAGTAATGTTTTGGCTATTTGAGTTTTTTTTCTGATTCCATATAAAATGAAGCATTATTTTTTCAAGATCTTTAAAGTATGACAATGGAGCTTTAATAGGAATTACATTAAAAATATATATTGCTTTGGGTAGTATAGACATTTTAACAATGTTGATTCTTCCCAGCCATGAGCACAGTATGTTTTTCCATTTGTTAACATCTTCAGCTATTACTTTTCTTAAAGTTTCATAGTTCTCTTTGTACAGATCTTTCACGTCCTTTGTTAGGTATACTCCCAAATATTTCATCTTCTTTGGCACTACTGTGAAAGGAATAGAGTCCTTGACTGTTTTTTTCAGCTTGGTTATTGTTGGTATATATAAAGGCTACAGATTTATGGGTGTTGATTTTGTAGCCTGAGACATTGCTGTATTCCTTGATCACTTCTAAAAGTTTTGTAGTAGAGTTCCTAATATTTTTCAGATATACGATCATATCATCTGCGAAGAGTGAATGTTTGATCTCTTCTGACCCTATGTGGATACCCTTGATCGCCTTTTCTTCCCTAATTGCAATGGCTAAAACTTCCATTACAATGTTAAAGAGCAATGGAGACAATGGGTAACCTTGCCTGGTTCCTGATCTAAGTGGAAATGATTTCAATTTAACTCCATTCAGTACGATATTGGCTATGGGTTTGCTGTAGATGGCCTCTATTAGTTTAAGAAATGTCCCTTCTATACCAATTTTCTTAAGTGCTCTGATCATGAAGGGATGATGGATATCATCAAAAGCTTTTTCTGCATCAATTGAAAGAATCATATGGTTATTTTTTAGTTTGTTTATGTGCTGAATTACATTTATAGATTTACGCATATTGAACCAGCCTTGAGACCCTGGGATAAATTCCATGTGGTCGTGGTGTATAATAGTTTTTTTTTTTTTTTTCTTTTTTTTTTATTGTTGGGGATTCATTGAGGGTACAATAAGCCAGTTACACTGATTGCAATTGTTAGGTAAAGTCCCTCTTGCAATCATGTCTTGCCCCCATAAAGTGTGACACACACTAAGGCCCCACCCCACTCCCTCCCTCTCTCTTTCTGCTTCCCCCCCCCATAACCTTAATTGTCATTAATTGTCCTCATATCAAGATTGAGTACATAGGATTCATGCTTCTCCATTCTTGTGATGCTTTACTAAGAATAATGTCTTCCACTTCCATCCAGGTTAATACGAAGGATGTAAAGTCTCCATTTTTTTTAATGGCTGAATAGTATTCCATGGTATACATATACCACAGCTTGTTAATCCATTCCTGGGTTGGTGGGCATTTAGGCTGTTTCCACATTTTGGCGATTGTAAATTGAGCTGCAATAAACAGTCTAGTACAAGTGTCCTTATGATAAAAGGATTTTTTTCCTTCTGGGTAGATGCCCAGTAATGGGATTGCAGGATCGAATGGGAGGTCTAGGTTGAGTGCTTTGAGGTTTCTCCATACTTCCTTCCAGAAAGGTTGTACTAGTTTGCAGTCCCACCAGCAGTGTAAAAGTGTTCCCTTCTCTCCACATCCACGCCAGCATCTGCAGTTTTGAGATTTAAAGTTTTTGAGATAACTCAGATAGTAAAAGAGGCAGAAAAGAAGAGAGAGAAAGCAGAACGTTCACTGTGTATAATAGTTTTGATGTTTTGTTGGATTCTGTTTGTTAGGAGCTTATTGAGTATTTTAGCATCAATATTCATTAGTGATATTGGTCTATAATTTTCTTTTCTTGTTGGGTCTTTCCCTGGTTTGAGGATCAAGGTGATGTTTGCTTCATAGAATGTGTTGGGTAATATTCCTTCTTTTTCTATATTTTGGAAGAGGTTCAGTAATATAGGTACTAGTTCTTCTTTAAAGTTTTGGTAGAATTCTGACATAAAGCCATCTGGTCCTAGGCTTTTCTTTTTAGGGAGATTTTGTATAGTTGATGCTATTTCAGAATTTGATATAGGTCTGTTCAACATTTCCACTTAGTTCTGGCTAAGCCTTGGTAGGTGGTGTACTTCCAGGTATTGGTCGATTTCTTTCAGATTATCATATTTCTGAGAGTAGAGTTTCTTATAGTATTCATTAAGGATTTTTTAAATTTCGGAGTGGTTTGTTGTTATTTCATCTTTACCATTTCTGATTGATGAAATTAGAGATTTTATTCTTTTTTTCCTGGTTAGGTTGGCCAAAGGTTTATCTATTTTATTGATCTTTCCAAAAAACCAACTTTTGAATTTATTGATCTGTTGTATTATTCTTTTGTTTTCAATTTCATTTAATTCTGCTCTGATTTTGCTTATTTTTTTTCTTCTGCTGGGTTTGGGGTTGGAATGTTTTTCCTTCTGCACTTGCTTGAGATGTTCCATTAAGCTATTAACTTCCTCTCTTTCCGTTTTCTTGAGGAAGGCTTGCAGTGCTATAAATTTCCCTTTCAGGACTGCCTTTACAGTATCCCAGACATTCTGATAATTCGTGTCTTCATTGTTGTTTTGTTCCACAAATTTGTGAAATCCTTCTTAATCTCGTCTACAACCCATCTATCCTTCAGCATAAGGTTATTTAGCTGGGTATAAAGCTAAGTATTTATTTGTGTGAGTATGCAGATTCCTGTAGTTATTGAGTTCAACTTTTATTCCATGATGGTCTGAGAAGATGCAAGGAATAATTTCTATTTTTTTTAAATTTGCTGAGGTTAGATTTGTGGCCTAGGATTTGGTTGATTTTGGAGTATGTTCTGTGGGTTGATGAGAAGAATGTGTATTCAGTTTTGTTGGGATGAAATGTTCTGTAGATGTCTGTTAAGTCCAGATGTTGAATGGTTAAGTTTAAATCTAAAATTTCTTTGCTTAGCTTCTTTTTGGAGGATCTATCCAGCACTGCTAAAGGGATGTTAAAATCTCCAACTACTATGGAACTGGAAGAAATCGAGTTGCTCATGTCAGTTAGAGTTTCTCTTATAAATTGAGGTGCATTCTGGTTGGGTGCATAAATATTAATAATTGAAATCTCATCATATTGAGTATTACCTTTAACAAATATGAAGTGTCCATCCTTATCCTTCCTTATTTTTGTTAGTTTAAAGCCTATTGCATCTGTGAATAGAATTACAATGCCTGCTTTTTTCTGCTTTCCATTTGCCTGGAGTATAGATGACCATCCCTTCACCTTGAGTCTATATTTGTCTTTCAATGTAAGATGAGATTCTTGCATGCAGCAGATATCTGGCTTGAGTTTTTGTATCCAGTCAGCCAACCTATGCCTCTTTAGAGGACAATTTAAACCATTCACGTTAATTGAGAATATTGATAAGCCTTTCGAGAGTCCGGTGGACATTTTTAATCCTTTCATGACTGTAGAAGTTGGAATTTGATCAAAATTTTCTGGGTGAGTTTACTTTTGTGGTGGAGAATTACACTGGTCTTTATGAAGGATAGGTCTGAGTGTATCCTGGAGAGCTGATTTAGTTATGGCACATTTCTTCAACATGTGAATGTCATTAAAGTATTTAATTTCTCTGTCATAAATGAAACTCAATTTAGCTGGGTACAGGATCCTGGGTTGAAAGTTATTTTCTTTTAGGAGATTAAAAGTTGATGACCTTACTCTTCTAGCTTGAAAGGTTACAGCAGAGAGATTTGCAGTTATTCTAATATTCTTCCCCTTGTAGGTGATGGTTTTCTTTCGTCTGGCTGCTTTCAGAATTTTCTCCTTCATATTAACTTTAGTGAAATTGATTATGTGTCTGGGGATGTCTTATTTGTGTTGAGTCGTGCTGGAGTTCTGAAACTGTCAGCTATCTGAATTTCAGAATCTCTTGGCATGTCTGAAAAGTTCTCTTTCATAATCTCATGGACATGAGACTCTGTGCCTTGTGAAGCCACTTCATCACTTTCGGGGATCCCTATAAGACAAATACTGGTTTTCTTCGAATTATCCCAGAGCTCTCTGAGAGAGTGATCTGTTTTTGCCCTCCATTTCTCTTCCTCTTTGAGAGTTTAGGAGTGTTCAAAATGTTTGTTTTAATGTCAGAAATCCTTTCTTTTGTTTGCTCCATTCTGTTACTGAGGGATTCTACTGTGTTTCTCAGATCTATGAGGGCTGCAACTTTTTGTCTCAATGTGTCAAAATCTTTGGTCATTTGGTCTTTGAATTTGTTGAATTCTGGAGATATCTTTTGGGTTACTGCTTGGAATTCTAATTTGATCTTATTTGCTATCCAGATTCTGAATTCGATTTCTGACATCTCAGCTATTTGTTTGTGCATGGGATCTTGTGCTGTGTCTACTCCATTGATCCTTGCGGGGGTTGATCTACTTTGATTATTCATATTGCCACTGTTTCTGTTGTTTTCACCTCATGATTGTTTTTCACTATTGCCTCTGGCCATCCTCAGAGTTGGGGAGGTGTCTAAGATTAGACCCCAGCAGGATCACTCTATTTTTGCTGAATCTTTATAGGGAATGACTCTGTGTAGTTAGTCTGGGGCTGCCCCAGCCAGGGAGTTCTTGTTGTGGGAGCAGCTCTGGAGTGTGACACACCTGGATCCAGCAACAGGGCCAGGGGCAGTGCACATGGTTCCGGGAGTGCCTGGAACCAGTGACTTTGGCACAGAGAGCCAAAGGCTCCAGCAGTCTATGGCCAGGAGAAGGGCTACGCCCAGGGCAGGGAGGGCTCTGGAGGGCATGCAGCTACCAGAGTCCCTGGCCAGACGAGTGGGCCGGTGTGGAGGCAGGGAGGGTACAGGAGGGAGGACACGGGATTGAACTGCTCCCGGAGTTCCTGGTCAGGGTATCTGGAGACCTGGCAGGTGCAGGTCACAGGTCTGGTGTCACAGTGCAGCTCTTACAGAGGTCCTGGCAGGCGCCGATGGCGGTAGCTGCTCAGCTCTTATGGAGGTCCGGGTGGCAGAGCTCTTACAGAGGTCTGGGTGGGTGGCAATCGCAGCCACCGTGCAGGTCTTATCGGGGTCCCTGCAGGTGCAGATCACGGTCGTGGCACAGCTCTTACGGAGGTCTGGGCAGGCGCCGATACCATTTCCCAGCTTCAGGGATGTCTGGGTGTTGTCCCTATAGATCTCCAAATACCTGGGGCTTGATGCAGGTGGCGCTCTTGTTAGAACAGAGTCATGTTGCTTCTTCATGTGGCTGGGCTTCCTCACAATATGGAGACTGAGTTCCAAGGCCAAGTGTCCTGAGAAGGGTGAGGTCTAGGAGAACAGGTCTTCTCAAGGAGACCCCCCTCTCCATGGTGACTCAGCTCTTGGGCTACTTTCTAATTTAAAGGAGATTCTAACCTTCTAAAATTTCTGATCAGTTTTTGCAATGACAATTACTATCAAAACTCTTTTGGAAATATAAATGTAAAAATTATTTAGCATTGAACATTGTCAAAAATGAATATTAAAAATATGTAATTAATTCCAAGGATAACAAAACCCCAAAATTAAATTATTAAAGAGTCCTGGGAGGTGAAGGTCGATTTGAATCAGTTAAATTGTCATTTTATTATTCTCTCAAAGATCTCTCTTAAGTTCATAGAAATATCATTTATATTATTTCTATATATTGTGAAAGAGGTGAAGAATCAAATTTGTATCCTCAACCTCCACTGGAAAATCAGTTATTTTAAGGAACATTTTATTCATTTTGGGTATCTAGTAGCTAGATTATCAAAGAAACAATCTCTTATAGTGCTCCTGTTTCAAAATATTTTTATGAAGTTGCAAAATATGTATGCAGGTCAGAGACTTCTCTGTAATAAAAGTTATTTTCTGTCTCTTTCTTGGTCTAATAACCTAGAAAATAAAATTATTTGCATAGTGCTTCCTCACAAGGTAAGCATCCAAGTTTATCATCACATGTAAACAAATTCTATTGAGAGCACCATTTTGCCAATTTGAGATATACATTCTACTCTGCTGCCCTGGTAAAATTTCCCTAATAAAATGTTGTAAAACTCACAAACCATCAATGCTTGACATACAAGTAAAATTAACACCTTAAGCATATCTACTGTTTTGTTTATTGGCCCACCTTTAAATATTGATATCGTATGGGTCACAAAATTAAGCTTAAAACTGCATTTTCTCATAATTTAATTTATATATTTTGAAAATAATTTATAGAAAAAGAATCCTAAATATTTTCTATCTGATTTCAACTCTAAAAGTCTAGAGAACACACAAATAATGATAGGCACAAGATGTGGATCTTCTTTGAAAATTATTCATTTTGTTTTATTTTAAGGTAAGAGGACTATCTATGTGGCATTCTAATACCTAAGGTTAAATTCCTAAAGCAATTTATCTTTTAAAAATAATATTACTTTGACCAAATATGCAGACTCTCAGGGAGGCAGGAAACTAATACAATATTTTAAAGAAAATATTAGGTCGAGATATTCTGGTATAGAGTTAATTGATAACAGGGCTGTGACACTATTCCACCCATACAAAGGCCAAATTATGATGTCTTTACAAATTTTCACCTCTCTGATTTCTTTCTGAAGAGAAAAATCCCTCCATCAATCTTCATCATGGAACATCCTATGATTTTCTGTGGCACAGAAACCATTATGTCCATTAATCAAGATGAAAAAAATGAATATATCAAACTAAATGTTAAATTGACAACGTGGGAAGTTCTACATCTTCCAGAAAGATGTAGATGGGACAATATGAAGATTTTAAAAGCATTGCAATTTGTAGATAGAAAAATGTCCTCTTTCTTGTCCTCTTCTAAACTGACAAAAGAATCATCAACGAGAATGCATTAAGCCCTTCATTGACAAAAGAATTTTGGGGAATTACTGAACAAATAATCTCTCTGCTCTCAAGAAAATGGGCAAATGAAAATAATGTGCATGAAAGCATTGCAAGACTAGTCATTCTCTGAGGATGTGGTACTGCTCAGAATATTAGGAAGCAAGAGAAGAAAAGGAAAAACAAACGAAGCCTGAATAACCCCTCTAATCAAGCAGAAAACCCACCCTTGTCTGAGGAAAGCACAACACAGTTGGAGTAGAGTTGAATCAGTTTCGGTTTGGATGTTCTATAAATCTCACAGTAATTATTCATGCAGTTTCCTCAAGTACCAGTGAATAAGAATATGAATCTTTTGTCTTTTGTGACAAGAAAATACCAAAACACCTGTACCTGGACATATTCTAATAAATATAATTATTAGTCTATACTCTACATATTTGACTTCACTTTATGGATTATTATTTTTTCAAATAATCCCTTTGATACTAGATATTACCATAATTAACAGGCATGATATCATTTTGCTATCTTTTGCAAATTACTTCTAGCAAATCACAATTCTGAAAATATTGGTATCTTCCTAGCAGCCCAGAATACAGGAAAGAAAACTTTGAACTACCCTAATTTTTTTTCTGTACATGGGTGCTTTTTCTGTTATAATGTTTTACATTCAAAATGAGGAAACATTCCTCATGTGTGCCAACCCCAAAAGTTGTGGTGTCCAATTATCAGTTGTTATTTATAATTTATTTCTCAAAATAATTAACTCAGAGCTCGTCTAATGAAGGAAAAGGGGGATTAAATTGAGACATTTCATGTCAAGTATGAAAAAGATATTCTTTGCTCTACAAATCTGAACAAAATGTATTTATGTTGAAGGAAAAAGAAACCCTGTAGATAAGAATGTTTAAATGCCTAGACAACCGTGTATAACTAACATAATACATGTTGCCTATGGACTACGTTCTTTGAAAAATCTATCCTTTTGATTATTTGAAGATAATCCCATGGCTTTTAATATCAGGCATATAGATACATGCTAAAGCGATTGTATTAAACGGAAACCTGGTTGTTCTGAAGACTGAGAAAAAAATCTAATTTTTTTATGCTTTGTGTTTTTTAAAAAATTACTCCTACTACTTGAAGCTATGTTTCTAGTTTAGAACACAACTACACAATTTAAAGGATTTTGTATAAAGGTTTAAGTGAGACCTGAAAAAAAGAAAGAAAAAAAAACCTATCTGAATCAAAAAGAAGCTGCATATAAAGCAAACCCACAAATTATCCCCCACTTTGAAAATTGATGACCTCATTCTCTCCTGGTACTAAACTGGATTAAAACGATAATAATAATAAAGCAAATTTCATGCTTGTAAAGTGGAGCATCTAACCAGTATTTATCTTTTTATCTCTGAGAAAGAAAGATAATAGCCATGTTTATTAAGGACAACAAGCCTTCCTCCTTAACAAAAGAATAAAAGTATTTCTCATAACCCTCACATTTGTTACACACATAGAAATTAAAGGAAAAACAAACTATGAACAATGAACATTAACAATTAAATTTTTTAAAGTTATACTCTATTATTTTGGAGTTTATATATACAAAGATGGTAGAGTGACATAAAAGGAATGGACATATATGTACATATATATGTGAAAATTTAAGTAATCATTGGTTCTTATGCTTTATTTAATTCATTTTCTACCCTTTGTAATTTTTGTTATATTTTACTTTTATTAAATCACAGCTGTATACATTAATGCATTTATGGGGTACAATGTGCTGATTTTATATACAATTTGGAATGCTTACATCAAACTGGTTAACATAGCCTTCACCTCACTTCCTTAATTATTGTGTTAAGACATTTATACTCTACACTTAATAGATTTGACATGTACCCTTGCAAAATGCACCATAGTTGTGGCCCCACCGATTACCCTCTCCCCATCCAACCTCCCACCTCCTCTTCCCTCCTTCATCCTGGGCTATAATTGTGTTTTATCTTTCATATGAAAGTGTGGGTGATCATATATTGATTTCATAATAGCATTAAGTACATTGAATACTTTTTCTTCCATTCTTGAGATACTTTACTAAGAAGAATATGTTCCAGCTCCATCCATGTAAACCTAAAAGAGGTAAAGTCTCCAACTTTTTTATGGCTGCATAGTATTCCATGGTATACATACACCACAATTTATTAATCCATTCATGGGTTGATGGGCACTTGGGCTTCTTCTATGACTTGGCAATTATGAATTGGGTGGCAATAAACATTCTGGTGCAAATATCTTTGTTGTAAAGTGATTTTTGGTCTTCTGGATATATACCTAGTAGAGGAATTGCAGGATTGAATGGCAGGTCTACTTTTAGATCCCTAAGTATTCTCCAAACTGCTTTTTTCCAAAAGGAACCTATTAGCTTGCATTCCCACCAGCAGTACAGAAGTGTTCTCTTTTCTCTACATCCATGCCAACATCTGTACTTTTGGGATTTTGTTATGTGGGCTAATCTTACTGGAGTTAGATGATATCTCAAAGTGGTTTTGATTTGCTTAAAACTGTCCACAATATTCTATCCAACAATGAATATGTACTAAGCCTTTCACGCACACACTGCACTTACAAAGATAAGATGAAATAGTTCTTTTTTTTTTTTTTTTTTTGAGACAGAGTTTCAAGCTGTTGCTGTGGGTAGAGTGCCAAGGCATCACAATTCACAGCAACCTCAAACTCTTGGGCTTAAGTGATTCTCTTGCCTCAGCCTCCCAAGTAGCTGGGACTACAAGCACCTACCACAACACCCGGCTATTTTTTGGTTGTAGTTGTCAGTGGAAATAGTTCTTGATATGAAAGAATTTAGGAATATGATGTTTTCATATCCTAAATTGGCAACAATTTGATCAAAATGTGCTGATTGCAGTAATAGAGGTGTGGTTAAGATGGAGCAAGTGAGAGCTCTAAGGAGAATACCATTTGCCTAGACTGCTCAGAGAAATTCTTGGGATGGGAGCCCTCCTCAGTATGTACTAAGTGCCAGCTGACACCCACATTTCAGGCTAACTGTTTAAGGTCAGAAATGCTTGCTTATAGCAAAGTGCTTGCCTCCACCTTTAATAATGAAGCTCCATACAGGAATAATTATGTCACATAATTCACAGTTAGGCCACTTTGGAAAGATTGCTGGTAAGTGTTGGAAAACAAGTACAAGAAGTCTGCCAGATTAATTCGGGTGCAGAGTAGTGTGCCAGTGGTGGTGGTAGTGGGAATAGCTGTGGTAGAGAGCGCACATAGAAGATGGGCAGCAAAGCTCCCTAGTGTTTGCACAAAAGTGGTGATTCAGGAAAGTGCTAGGTATGTATGTCCTAAAATGCATACAAGTTCTGGCCAGGTGCGGTGGTTCACACCTGTAATCCTAGCACTCTGGGTGGATAGCCTGAGCTCACAAGTTCAAGACCAGCCTAAACAAGAGCAAGATCCCTGTCTCCAAAAGGTAGCCAGGCACTAAGGGCACCTGTAGTCTCAGCTACTCAGGAGGCTGAGGCAAGAGAATCCTTAAGCTCATAAATTTGAGGTTGCTGTGAGCTTCGATGCCACAGCACTCTACTGAGGGCCACAAAGTAAGAAAGAGAGAAGGAAAAAAGACAGAAAATGCACAAAAGTTCTTTATAAAGGCTCATAGAAGAGACATATATTTCTCTGGGCTGTTATGCTTATTCACTCAAGGTCAAGTCCCATGGTCTTTACCTATTGTTTAAGCAAAGGATTTCTTTCTCAAAATGTATATTCCTTTTTGCACACCTTATTATCTGCCCACATACAGGCTGAAGGAGAGAAGAAGCAAAATTTATCTTGTGCCAAAGTAATGGCTAAAGAACTATGGTAACTAATGCTCTATCATTTTTCAGAGGTATAGAATAGACTCCCTTGGGACAAGAGAATGATGAACTCAGAATAGAGGTTAAAGAGAAAACTGTGTATCACATTAAATGTATAAAAGAAAAAAAAACAGAAACTAATATAGAAAGCACTAAAACTACTCCTATAAAAAAAAAAGTTTACCATAAATTGTTTTACCACTAAAAGATGTAAAAGTTACATGTACACACACACACACACAATAAAAAGAAAATTAAAAATATGATAAAAATGAAACAGTAAGACATGCAACATAAAGCGACGAGAATTTTGTGTAGACTTATCAAGTAACATAGTAAGAAAGAAGAGAGAAAAGCACACAAAGACCAGCCTTGTGACCTCCTAGCTGTGCACGTTTCTGTGTTTGTGATGTTCATAGTGAGCCTGAAACTCCTGCTGTTTGATGCAATTCACAATCGCAAAGATAAAGAATCACCCTAAGTGTCCACCAATACATGAGTAGATAAAGAAAATATGGTGTGTGTGTGTGTGTATATATATACACACACATAATACATATGGCCATATTATAGAACACTACTCAGCCATAGAAAAGAGTGAAATTATGTCTTTTGCAGTAACTTGGATGAAACCAAAGGCCATCCTTTTAACTGAAGTAACCCAAGAACAACAACAAAAAAAGCAAATACAGCATGTTGTCTCTTATAAGTGGGAGCTAAGCAACAGATGTGCTTAGTTACACAGAATGACTTAAGGGACACTGCAGAATCAGAGGGGGAAAGTGGGAGGGGGATGTGAGATGAAAAATTGCCTATTGTATACAAGTACACTATTCAGGTGGTGAAGCCTAGACTTCACTACGCAATTCAGCCATGTAACAAAAAACAACTTGTACCCCCGAAATATATTTAAATAAAAAAAAATTTAGCTCTTGGGCGGCACCTGTGGCTCAGTGAGTAGGGCGCCGGCCCCGAGGGTGGTGGGTTCAAACCCAGCCCCGGCCAAACTGCAACAAAAAAATAGCCGGGCGTTGTGGCGGGCGCCTGTAGTCCCAGCTGCTCGGGAGGCTGAGGCAAGAGAATCGCGTAAGCCCAAGAGTTAGAGGTTGCTGTGAGCCATGTGACGCCACAGCACTCTACCTGAGGGCGGTAAAGTGAGACTCTGTCTCTACAAAAAAAAAAATTTAGCTCTTTGAATTTTGGTTATGACATTTAAATTTTGAACAACATACCATATTAAAACTTGGTTGCTCTGACAAAAGGATAGAAGGAAGAAATCATACGTGAAACAAATAATAATCTAGAACTTATGAGGAAATTTTTATCTCTATCAGACAGACAAAACTAACAAATGAAATACAAATGAAATACTGCTTTCTGTGAAGAAATGGTCATTCATAACTCTCTAAATTCCATACACAGTTAAACAGATCCACGGGAATTTTTTTACCCTCACAATTGGTTTATTTGATTCCATAAAGGCTATAACCATGTGATGAAATTTCATATCACATATCAACCCACAGAAAGATATTTATTATGTACCTTACTTTACAAACTATGTGTTGCGGAACATCTCACTTATTTTAAAACCTTAAAATGCATAATAATATGGAATTTGCTGTTCAGAGTGTGGAGGATTAATAGAGTAAAGCCATCAAAAATAAAAAATGAAACATTGGGTCTCTTGTCTTCCCCTGAGTACAATGGCATTTATTTCATTCTTGAGTTTTAGTTTTTAGACTTTCCAGCACAGCGCCATACCTGTTCAAATTGCTGCCCAGACTATCACTACTAAATATACCTCCAGAATGCATTGAGAAAAATTCTATGCAATGCAATATTTATAACAGAAAATGAATCACACTTATAACACGTCAGTGTAAATAATTAATTGAAAGAGAAAATATTTGTGGTTCCTTTTGTTTATTACATTATTTACATCTTTCCTAGACCAAGTAATTCTATTTGTACAAGGCTACATAAATCTCGAGAAGACAAACGATCCCAAATATATGATTGACACCAACATTATCAAGCCAGAAATTCTGGGGAGCGTCATTGTACAAAACTGCTTAGTCATTCCTGTCCAATCCTGTGATGCCCAAGTATCAGCTGCTGAGAAACCATATCATGAAAAGCTAATTTGGCTCTTAAAGATAACATGCTTTTAAAACGTGATAAGAAAGAAAAGTTGAGCTGGGTTCAGACAGACTGTCTCTGTTCCCAAGTTCCGAAAATGCACTCCCAGAAATATTTTCTATAGCCTTATCGGCAGTAACATTCCCCAGCAATCCTGACGAAATAAAATTTTTTTCCCTTCAAGAAGGTAGGTGGTGTGCGTATCTGTGAGTGTGTGTTTGTGTGTGTGTGTGTGTCCCTCCCCATCCCAGCCTGTGCAGTTCTGGTAAGAGTTAACATGAGACTTGGAAAGACCAGCCCTCCGGCATGTCTCCTTAAACCTCACACTTGGCTGAAGCTGTTGCTTTTTCTTTGCTCCCATCTGAGTTCTCCCTCCTCTCCACTCCATTTATTCCCCTCCACTGTTGTTCAATTTAGCTACACATTTATGGATGCAATCTATAAGAGACCTGCCATGTGAAATAACCTGACACTCTGTTCTCGGCATCCTTCTTTCTCTCATCCATCCCCTTTGGAAAAAATGTGATAACCTTTGTTTTCAAAAACATTTTGAAAATACTACTGACTTGTGTGTGTTTGCTTTGAAAACTCAGTCTTTGAAAATGATCCTGAGCAAAGCTCCTCACACTCAGGGAACACTGCAGTGAAAAGAAAGATCATGCAGAGGCTACGAGGAACCAAACAAATTGTCTTGACATCGGCTGAAGTGTTCTAAAGAAAGCCGGGCAGCAAAAAGATGAAAGCAAAGCTTGAGTCTTCACCCCACCATCCTTCCCCCAACACACCAAGAATAATTTTGACTGGCCCAGTATCCATTTGCCTCTCAGAGAAAAGCAGTTAGGTTGAGTCAGGTGTTATCCCATGGTCACAGAGATCCAAATACCTAACAATTTAGAATTATACACTTTGCACAGGAAGGATAATTCCTGGAGTATTTCAGCCTAATGAAAATCATGACACATTTTCCTTCATAGAACAATAGAATATGGCAGTTCCTGCCTCTCCATCTTCATCTCTCCCTCCTTTTCACTTTCTCCTCTTCCTTGTAGAGTCAACTCTTATTCAAATAGGCCTTTTGTGAGGAGGACTCTTGCAAGGAAATGCTGATTATTTTAATAGTATACAAATTGGCAGCAGAACGGAAAATGTTTTAGAGTGGTACCCAGAGCCCTTCTGCTCCTTTCGGTTGCCCAGTTTGGTAGTTCACTCCCCATACTGGGGTGGAAAAGGAGGCTGCCAGCCCTGCTTCCCAGCTTCAGCTCACCTGGGGCAGATGCCACCAGGCAATTGTGGGACCAGCGGTCCCAGAGTTACAAACATCCTACTTTCATACAACTCACAAATGAAGACTATTACAGTAGGTACCCGAGTTGCAAACATCTGACTGATGTTTGACTTGCACTTATGAATAGAGGCTATTACAGGTAAGAGGTAAATGTACCTGCTCCAACTTACATACAATTCAACTTAAGAACAAACCTACAGAACTCATATGAGCATCACATGGGGACGGCCAGTGCCCCTCTGCTAAGCACAGACTTAGCCTCAGCATCCTTCTTAACACAGCACTCCGAGCAGCTAACAGTCATTAGCAACAAACCAGAAGGGGTTAGAAAACAGCACCTATTTGCTTTTTTGTATCTAGTCATCCTTCCTGATGATGAAGGGGCATTCTGGATCACTCAGCATGAGGCTATTTACTTTTGTTGGAGGTGCTGGTGAGGGGGGAAACTGATTTGCTTTCTCTTTGTACATCACTACATTCTTTTACTGATTTTGAAGACATTTCATACCAAGAGAAAAAAAAATATTGAACTCCAGTAATGATATGCATGCCAAGTGTCGAGAGGTGAAATGTTCTGATATGTCATGTTGTATTGAAAAAAATTACGATGGATTGATGAATGGACAGAGAAGTAGGAATATCATAAAGCAAGTACAGTACCAGGCGAACTGGATAATATAGGTTGTGGGTTCACAGTGAACTTCTTTTAACTTTTCTGTGTGTTTGAGAAATTTTATAATAATATGTTTGGGGAAAAATTACAATCTATACCTTCATCATGAAACTCTTGTGACCTGGCTTTCCTTTCTTCTGCTCCCTTCAGATTAGAATCAAGAAATATTTTAGTCTCCATTTGTACCAAGTGAAATTCAATGGACTAACTTACTTCTGAAAAGCCTTGATTTTCTTCTTCATAAAAAAGTGTTGTAATTTGCCTCAGAAACTTTATCCAAGGTGGGGAAAAGACACACTATTTTACTCAAAACTCACTATATTCATCACACCCAGAGCCATGGAAAAGGTCGAAGTTAATGTATCTTAACCCAGAACTTTTGTTAGGCAAAGCCTCACTCAGTTGCAAATATAAAAACATGTTTGCCTCAGCTTGATTAGAACATCACTGATCTTGTTCTCCTCCACCTTGGAGCGCACCAACGTTAGTGCTGACTGCGCAAACCGCCGTTGATAAACTACTGTTCTGTCAAATCTACACTAGGGATTTTAAAGTCTAAATGATGGATACTGTGAGACACAAAGTATTCAAGCCTTGGGATTTTGTAAAACAAGAGCAAACAGCTCAGTGAAAACCTATTATCGCTGACATAATGGAAGAGGCAATGTAAGGGTATTTCCCCAGCAGTGGCCACCATCAAACTCACATGAAATATGTTCCAATTCTAAATCATCCAGTTTAGCAGTTTGAGGACAGCTGGACACAGCATGCTAAAACAAGAGCATTTTTTAACAAGCAGAACTAAGAACAGGATATTTAACCTGGCCTGTTAATGCTCATAGCAATGTGTAAGTTACTATGTTTTAGCAATAACTTATAACACCTGATCTCATGTGTGTGTATACACACGTATATATTTTCTCATACATAGATGAAATATAGATATTTATATGTATATAAATATATATTTATTTATTTTATAAATAAATAAGCCAGTCTCTCATTTGGCTTCGGGAACTAAAATTCCCAAAGAATAGCGTGATATAACATGGCTAATACAAATTGAGCTCACTGCAATATGCTTCAAGGGTTCACTGCTTGCCCTGTGGTTCCATACTTTTTAATTTCCTTCTGCAAACAGTGAACTGAGAAAAAGGAAAATCCATTTGGCTGGTCTGAGTTACAAATTAAATCCTTGATTAAATTTTGGCAATTACATCTCCAGGTCGTTGCCATTTAAACATTTTAAATTCATTTGAATAAGCTTCTTAATCATGATCTTGGCAACCCATTGTATGGCAAAAAGAGCCCTAATAAATACTATTAAGAGGTTGGCTGACAAATTGAAAAATTGACAGATACTACAAAGAAATATTTCACTCTGCTTTTCAGTTGTTTCCAGTCAAAAAATAAATACAACAGGCTCATGTACATCTTTAACTAGCAAAGAGTCATCTATATCAGTGGTTTTCAAACTTTATCATGTGTAAAAGTCACCTGAGGGCTTTGGTAAAGCCAACTCCTGGGACTGTACCCCCAGAGACACGATTTTAGTAGATCTGGGTTGTACCCAGGAATTTCCATTTCTAGCGAGCCCTCAGGTGATCTTGAAGCTATAATCCTGGGACCACTTGGAGCAGCACTTGTCCAACTCTTTTCAATATGTATAGTTGTACTAAATGATTGTTAGAAAGTTCAGGAAATAATGTATAACAGCCTTATATCATTCGTTTAGCTTTTGAAGATGTCCAGCAAGGTGATTACATGGTTGCTCTCAATAGCCAGGCCTTGGTTTACAGCTCTTCTTGGGCTTTGGATCTCCCCCCTTTCAACAATCCAGTAGCCAGTTGCCTTCCCCCCAGTGCCAACCACATATGCTTTAGAAAACATTCAGGTAAGTTTTTTTCTCTCAAACTTTTAGTGTTCTACTACCTCTTCCTGGGATCACTGCCCCCTCTTGGATGACAAAATACTTCTGTGGCCTAGTCAGAGCAATCAAATTTTAATATCAAAATTATGGCATTAATCCCTCAGCTATATGAAGCATGTAAATGGAAGAGGAGCAGGTGGACCTTCCCAGGACCGTGATATCACAAAGGTGGCCCCACCTGCGAAGAAGCCCAACCTTGTTTTTACGATCTGATAATTACCGATGCAACTGAAGCCAATTTTCATTTGCCCTGTAATTATAGAGACAAAAAAGGTTGATCGGCTTTAATGTCTTCTATATTGCAATTAGTAAAGTATTAAATATCGTTTCTGACTTCTACTCTCCAAGCAAAATGCTGTTAATGTCTTTAGGTTTGGTACAGGAACTCAGGAACTGCTTTCTACCCTGGCTTATGGTATTTATAAATCTCTGAGTCCTTTCTAAATTGAGTGCATGTAAGTAGTTGAATGCAATGGTCCTATTTGATACATTTTTTAAAGAATCCCTTCTTTGAAAAAAAAAAAAAAAAAGAATCCCTTCTTTGCTTTTCTCCCAACCATCCCCAACATACTAGAATATTTTATACCATTCAAAGTCTCAATAGATGATGAGATGACAGGGATTGAACAATAGGGGCAGACAACTCTAACACCGGCCTGACTAGAGCTGAGCATGATGGAGGTATTGGGTCTGCGTTTCTTTGTGTATTAATCTTACTTTCTCTAGCCCTCAAGTTCCCTTTAAATAAATAATAGCTTTCGTTTTATTTATAGTTCACGTGTCACTTATAGCTTCAGGTAGGTTATTTATTTAATTGTCACAAGTTTGTAAAAAACTGAGGCTTTGAGAGTTTTGGGGATTTAGCTAAAGACACAAAACTGGTGTGTGACAGACACACCCTAGTAGAATTCAGCTGGTCTCACCCACACACTGAAGATTTTTCTATTATAGTACACAACCCCCCAAAGTATAACAACCTTTATTAGATTATCTTTCATTATATTTATTCTTCATGAAAACTATCCTAGATAGCCCTTGGAAAGAAAAGGCAAGTTTTCCAGAAAATGCAATGACAAAAAGAACAAAAAAATTGAGACACTGAGGCAATCTATAATAATACCAGGAAAATGCCATAGTTCTAGAGAGCAGATGTTGAAGTATATATGCCAAACACGGAGAAATTTGTTCCGATAAGTAGAATAGACACTTCTAGAAACAAGTCTCTGACATGATATACAGGCTCTCAGAAAAGCACACCAAACAAAAATATTCGAAAGTGTAAACATTTCTAGAAAAAACTTAATGATGACTTTCATAAAACTAGAGTTCATATTTCAGGAAAAAGTGATAAAAAAAAACAAACAATAACTTGAATTTCAAGGATAGAAAGAAAAAATCCTTGAGACATCCGTCAGCCATCAGGAAGGGATCAGGACCACTAGAAGAAAACAAAAAACAAAGTAAGCAGGGCAGTGCCTGTGGCTCAAAGGAGTAGGGCGCCGGCCCCATATACCAGAGGTCCGTGGGTTCAAACCCAGCCCCAGCCAAAAACTGCAAAAACCAAACAAACAACAATAACAACAACAACAACAAAACTGCAGAAAACAAACAAAAGAACAAAGCAAGCAAAGAAATAAAAAAGAAAACAAAAAAAAGTGCAATGCAATGAGTTTTGAGGGGGTAGAAATGACATGAATTTTCCGCCTCATAAAGTTATTATTCTTGTCTAAATGTAAAAAATTAAAAAATGATATTCCAACTAGACTGAGCAACATAGTAACACCCCACCTTTACAAAAAATAAAAAACAGCCAGGTGTGGTGGCCCATCTCTGCTGTCATCCCAGCTACTTCGGAGGCTGAAGCAGGGGGATCACTTGAGCCCCAGGACTTAGGGGTTTCTGTGAGCATGGGCAACAAAGTAAAATGCTGTCTCAAAAAAAAAAAAAAATATATATATATATTCTGAACTATGCAGGGACATTGGAAGAGAGCCCCCATATCTTTTCTCTCAAACCTTGTTCATTTACGAAATGCAGAAAATTGTTATAAAAATATTAGAATTTCAGAATTGCATATATATATAATGATTGAAAGTTGTTACTAATTTCATTTAAATGCAGAACAAAAGATGAATGACAATTTAGTTTCTGGTGGTTATATAATCAAAAGTAAATATGAAATTGGATGTTTCATAAGCCAGGTACATAAAGCACTTAAATAATATACTTGTTACACGGAAGTACAGCAAAGTATGTGGCCAATTTTCTGTTACTCCATTTTGCCCATTGTTCAATGAGGCGGCCACCATGAGGCTCAAAGCTGAGGGGTGAGGAGAGAGTGTGGCACTATTCCAGGCCCTAGGACCTAGATACGAGGCCTGAGACAAAAGCTCAGGTGCCTGTAATTTACTAAGGAAGTATAATTAAGAGAGGGAAAGCCTGGGGAAAAGAGTAAAGAGGTAATCTCAGGTAAAGTCTAGTTTTGACCACTTCCACGGAAAGTTCTGGAGCATGTGCCATACCATGGGTTGCCCTGCCTGGAAACAATAGAGATGGCTTTTTCTCATGGCAGCAGGCAGCTCCCTCCAGCCAGGGCAATTCTCGAGAAAATAGGGCAGCCATGAGCCAGAAGAAACTGATACTTCCAGCAACAGGGTGAGGGAGGTAATAACCTGGCAAAGGGGAACTGACTGCGAGGGATCTAACCTCTGACTTTAGTTCCAACCTCAGCTTTGCTTTTATTTATTTATAATGAACTTGTTCCTTAGATTTCCTTTCAAAACTTCAATTCTATAACTGAAAAATATTTTTAAAAAATCATAGGTAGAAGGATGTCCGCAGTCACCTAAGCTTTGAAATTTTCTGATTCTCTGAAGTCCACTTGATTATTTTAACACAGGTCCTCACATCTGTTCAGGGGTTTCCTTTGCTTTCTGGAAGCCCCGCTCTTCCTGTGCATTATTCTGCATCTCGGGGGCTAGCATCCTACAAACTACATATTCCAGCTAAATTCTGGTTAATTCTGCCAATGAGAGGTACAAGGAGGATACTGAAGGGTAGGGAAAAATAAAAGTATTATTTTTTTCTTGGGTTCCGAAGTTGTCAACAGTATCAGTAGGCAGCTCCAAGTCCCAGCACACTGGTTGTTCCAGGTCAGTTGTTCTGCAGCTGCAGCTTTAGTACCTAAAATGGCAGGGCCAGCCTGGGCCAGCAGTAGTATTTGGTGGCTCTCATGGTGAGATTGGTGGCAGTTCCCACAGGAACAGAGTCCCACAGCTGGGTCACACAGGAATGTGCCATTATGATATGCTGAGGCCACGTCCTGGATTTATCCAGCTAGCCTTAGGGACAGTAGCAGTTTCTTGTTTTTAATCCCTGGTTGATTTCATTTATCCTCCCCTCTTCCCTCCTCAAGTCCTAATATATTTGTAAACAATTATTGCATTAAAAGCCCTTAGTTCTGAAACACTTGGAGTGTGTTTTTCTTTTTCTATCTAGGTGACTGACTGATACAATATAAAACAACACATCCTATCCATAAAAAGACTAGTATGATTTCCTATGGGAATGACAACAAAAGGAAGAAAATAGTGGTTAACTGCATAGCCCCCAAACAGTAAAGGAGGTGTTCTGGGGGGTATCTTCTACCCTTATGCTCATAGGTAACTTCTTGCCCTATTCCTCAGTAAAAACTTGCACGTATGGCATACTTTAAAATACCTAAGAGAATGGGATCGGAATGTTCCTAACACAAATGAGGAATTCTTGAGGTAATTGATACCCAATTATCTGGATTTGATTATTACACATGATATGTCTTTCTCAAAAAACCACATATGCCCTAAAATATATATATATACAACAATTGTGTATCCATGATAATTTTTTTTTAAAAAAGGTAACCAGAAAAAAATGTATAGAGGTCAAATAAAAAAGAGCACTCACTTAGTTTTGTGTTGTATTTGTACATAAATATGAGTGGCCATCTTAAGGGATTTGAAGTTCCTCTATTTTACTTACACTTTTTTCATCTTAAAAACTTAAATTTCAAAATATAGAATTAGAGACACCTGCAAATAAAAATGGAATCAAAATCCAGAGGAAGACTGGATTCCTGCTGCATATCTCTGACAGATACTATTAATGTGTGCTGGTAGAATGTCGCTTCAGAAGGCTTTCCTTCAGAATCGTGACAGGTAGCAACTTAGGGGAGAGAACACGTATTTTGCATCTTTGTATTTTATGGAAGACATGGTATCATAACATGTCTCCATACATCTTTACTGAATTGGAATAATCAGCATTTTTATCAACCTAGTTGTATTGGAATCATCTGAAATACTTGTTTAAAAAACTGATTTGGGGGCCCTACTCTCACAGTTTCTGCTTAAGAGGTTATGGGTAAGGCCTAAGAATTTACATTTCATGTGAGTTCCTAAGGATATGGATGATGTTGGTCTAAAAACTGTATGTTGAAACTCTGAGATTGATTATAAAACCCTCTAAGAGTTAAACAGAGCCAAGAAAAGTGGGTATTTTTTAACCTGTGTCAATGTCAACCTGATAGTAGTTAGAGAGCTCCATTTTTCGATATTCCATTCCCTTATATTCATTGCCAGACCTCATCTGATCATGACCAATGTTTTCCACTTACTGTCTTTCCAATTTCATTGGAGGAAGGATGGCAAACACATTATTTCCTAGGTTTTTGAGGCAGAGAAAGGCCTTGGTTACATATTAAATATTAATTTACACTTTGAGATAATTTCAACAATTGGCCTATTGAGTATAAGACAGGGCAATAAAACCATTTTTCTTCTTCTTTGCCCCATTTGGTGCTAGCAGGATAATCCTCTACCTTAGTATATCATTAAATCAGACATACCAGTAGTATCTAGGTAAATGATTGAGCTTCAAAGTTAATGAATTCAGGAATACTGGTTAGTAATGGTGATGAATTCATTTTTATTTGTATAAGCATGCTAAATACAAACTTGTTTCTATACATAGTAATCAATTTAAAAAATTTAAATATGTTCTATTAGTGGATTTACATTGTTTTATTCATAAAAAGTCATGAAATTAATGCCAACAACACAAATGACACTCTGATTTCAATTGTATTAATATTCAAATAGTGGGGATTATTTAATGAAAAAAATTATTTTTAGATAATCAAATCACATATTTGATTTTGTGCCATTCCTTCCATTTAAGTATAAATAGGAGCTGCCTTTTTCTCTATTCCATTTATTTGGCATAAAAGATTCATTTCCAGTGACAGAAAATGTTTCGAAAAATATAAAATGCAGTGAATATGCATTTATTCATTCATTAAACAAATATCTAAACATATATTGAGTGCCCACTAGGTGCCAGGGATTGTTTTGTGCCCTGGCAATATAACGGTGATAGTTGCAAAGATTCTCGCCCTCATCAAGCTTTCATTCTAGTGGGCAAAAATAGGTAATTTAAAATGTAAATCATTTAATACATGTACTGTAAGGACTGTGAAGAAAAATAAAGAAAAGGAAAGGAAGTACTAAATTTGCAGTGACATAATTTTAATAGGGTGGTCAAGGGGGTTAATTTATGAAGAAGGTGACATCTGAATGAACACTTGAAAGAGACGGAGACAAATGGAGATTTAGGAGGATCCTGGTACGGGCAGAGGCAATGCAACAGGTTCAGTGGGAGACCTGAGAAGAGGGTTAACTGTAGACCAAAGATATTCTAGAGCCATTTAGATGATTCTAAGGACTGGCTTTTACTCTGAGTGAGCTGGGGAGCTATTACAGAGAATTTTATTAGATAGGAAGTAGGACTTCCAGATAATGCCACTGGTATTTAATTAAGATTAGAAACTTTATCTGCACCACACAGTTGGAAAGTTTCATATGGAATCCCTGACACAGTACCAGATATGGGTGATAATTAATTAGTATTTTTTGTTCTTGGGGCATATAAAACATTTGAAATGAGAAAGATCAAACTGTTTTAAACTAGTTATCAATATGTTATTCTCCAAATGAATTGAGTTCTAAGCTATAAAACCCAGAAAAGAAACATTAGTGAACTTAAATGTTTACTTACTTAGAGCTTCTGTTTATATTGCCGTCAGTTCTGTTTGCACAGAGAGGCTATTATGAATGTTTATGTCCATAATAATCATTCCTGACACATTGACCAGTTTGAGCAAGGAGAGGAAGAGAAAGACACTATATAAGAAGTAGAGGAGGGAAATGATTCCTCAATTATTAAAATATTACCTTGGTCAAAAATAATAGAATGTTAAATCCAATTAAAGATGTGTTACATAAGCTATTTTATTTTCAAACTGTATTAACATTTTACAAAGGGAAAAATGATAGAATTCAACTGGTCATTGATATATAATTGGTTGTATTTTCCTTGGGGACATTCTAGAACTTTTTTTTTTTTTTCTCACTGGCCTTCTGTTTACAAGACACCAGTAAAAATAGCAAGAAAATAGTTTGGTTCACATAGCCTATCGCACACAGAATAATTACCTAAATATTGATCTTCCAGAAATCTGGCAAGAACTGATTTCCAAAAGAGCAGATATGCCTAATTCTGGTAACTAGCATGTTCATTATTTAATCTATGCATTTCTTTAGCTGGTATTATCTAGAGAGTTAGAATATTATTTTTACCAACCATTAATTTCTTCTATTCATCCTACTCATATTTAGTCTTTACATACTTTTCCTTTATTTTCTTCTAGCTAAGTCAAATAAGCGATTTCTTTTTCTTTTCTTCCACAATGGATTCTTGTGTTATACAGAAATCCAGAATAATTTTAAAGGTGTCCTCTATGAACTCATTCTTGTGTGCTATTTAGAAATAAACAATATTTATCTAGAAGTGATCTAAACTATGCCTCAATTCACATTTAGCATTGTGCTTCAATTAACAGGGGTATCATACATATTGTACAAAATATGTAAGTATCTTCTAAAGACTATTTTTGCTTCTAATGTCTATTGCTATAAAAATACAAAATATTTTCTTCTTCTCAAAGCCTATTACCAAGTTGGTGATTGGTAAGAAAAAAATGTCTTCCACAATTCTGTTTTCCTGGGTAACGTGTATCATACCAATTTTGTTAGACTGGCTATTATTATCTATAAAATCTTTAGAAAATAGTGACAAGTCATAGTAAATGCCCATTTAAGAATAGCTTTGATCAACAAATGCAGTGTGTGGACAATCTCCTTAAATCCACCATCTCAAATTTCTGGATCCAAATTAGAGACATTTTCTTTCTGCATTAAAAATGCTGAAATTCATGGTTGGAAGTGATTACTAGATAATTTTATCATTTTCAAGGTCACATACTTATTTATCAAATCCAATTGCAGTATTTAGTAGAAAACTATGTAACAGCTCGGTTTTGAAGGGTTTATGAAAATTAGGAAATTAAAGCCATAGAAATTTTCGACTGAGCAATTAATTAATCCATTCCTTTATCCAAAATATTTATTGAGCACCTACTCTTCCAGGCACTAGTCTAGACACTAGAAATGTAGGTATGAACTAACAGACAAAGCCCTGACTCCCATGGGGACTATAAGCAAATCAAAACCAAAAATGCTTCCTATGTAGAATACAGTCTTTAAAAAAAAAAAATGATATAACCTCTGGATATCACTGATGACAGCAGACTAGGAGGAGCCACCGGTTGATGCGAAAGTATAGTCAGACTGATTACAGAAGTTGTTAGATAGTACCAGCCTCCTTTAAGGTGATCAGAGTACTTATAGTTCCCCAAATTGCCTCCGCTGCCTACCAGACCTTTTTTTCTTTTTGGAAGAATTCCATAAATTATTAGGGGAATCAGGTTTTTCAACGGCCACAGAATATCTTCATGGCCACTTTGTGAAAAAAAAAAAAATTACTGATTTGAAAGAGTTGAAATCTTCAATATACAAGAAGTAAACTAAAATTGTTGAAATATATTAGCATAGACTACTAAGGAATTTCAGGAGTTATGGCCATTTGTATACTTCATACAAAGGAAGAGATAAGAGACATAAAATCTCTCTTATAAAATGTTCATGGAGGCAATTTAAAACTAGAAACTATTTTTTAAAGTTATTTCATCAAAATTACAAGGGGAAAATGCAGGGAGACAGTATTAATTTTTTTAAGTACCTACTCTATGAGACACACTCTCTGGTTGAGGTTGTTAAAATGAAGCACAGCTTTGTCTCCAAAGAACTTCCCATCAGACAGAAAACTCTACCTCTCAGGATTCCACTGTCTTTCACCCCAGTGGATAACAAATTCACACTGAAAAAAACCTCCAGGAATTTATTCAAACTGTGTTAGATTTACATTCTCAGCTAAAGACATTCTTGGGTAAAACAGATGCTTTATATCACTTATATTAACAAACCAAATATAACATTGTTCTCCTAACAGCACAAGCTTCCCATTACCAACAAATTGGTGACCACTGCCCTCCTTTTCATGAAATATCTATTATTTCCGCATCTTTCTTTACTGGCTTCTCATGGAAAATAAATCTCTGGAGGAATGGTTTAAGAAGAAAGAAGGACCACATGGATAGAATTTTAAAATAATTATTTGGAGATGGACAGAGACAACAGACTAGGATGATTAGAGCCCTTTGGGACATAAGCAATAACTTTTAATACTGATTTTTTTCATAATGCTAGACTTTATCCTGTTTGCAATTCATGTTGACAGCTTGGCTCTATCACTAACTATTAGATATTTTAGGTATACATCAAAGCCTGCCTATTTTTCACTGTCAAATTTTGTACCACAATAATATGGGTTTCTTCTATGGCATACAGTTGAAATGAGCTTAGTTAAGAAACATACATGGCACTGTCTATTTTTCAGAAAAAGATTAAACAAACATTTATTTATTGACAGCTAACCTTTTTGCTCTTTCCCCCCTAGCAATGCTTAGAAACAGGTAATATAAATTAGTACTTCCATTGAAAAAGCTAAGAAATGTCAAAGTGTGTAATTGGGTTCTCTTTCAATATTTTAATTTCCAAAAATGTTATGATTCCATATATTTTCATATGTGAATTTATACATATATGGGTAAATATAATCACAGTTATCCAATTCCTTTTCTTTTTCTGTATCTGTTTAATTTTTAACACACCAACTCCATGTAAAAGATCCCTTAAATATAGGATATTTGTCATAAAGAAGAAATGCAAATAATATTAAGAATGTGCATAGTCCGCCCAGCTGACAAGTATAATAATAAAATAATAAATAGACTTTTTGGTCGTAAACTTGAAAATGTGTGCACTGTGGGTGTACAATGGCCATAGTGCACTCTGACAAGAAGTAGGAACTGGGATTTTGATCAGGTGGGTGCTATGGGTTACAGGCTGTGCAAGCATCACTATCCATTCTCTAAGTTATAGGTATGACACCATCCAATGTGGACATACAAGTGCAGGATAAGAGCAAGGAGAATAAAAAGCAAAATGAAATCTGACCCTCTCCAAAGTCTCTTCAAAGCCCACTAGCAGACAATCGCCGACATGAGAGTAGGTCATGAGTCAGCTACAGAATTCCATAACATAAAGACAGGCCTATTTTGAAGGAAGGGAGGAAAAAATGAATATGAGGAAAGATGACCAACAACATGAAAAAATTCAAAATCTGAGTACTGGAGCACCTTCAGCAATGACACACTTGAAGCAGATTATATATTGCTAAGAGAATAATGAAGGGAAAAAGATAAATGATATTAATGGAAAAAACAGTGACCTTAATTAAATATATGTAGCAGGAATCCCAAGACATTGCTCTGAAAAAGAGTATAATGAACTTTACCAGAAATAGGAGACCAAAAAGATGATACAAACTTAAAAGTCAGTTATTGTCTACTATTTAAATTTTCAGTCTTTCCTTCAGTATATTGAGAAAATAATAAGAATAATAATTCTTATCCTTCAGAATAATCAATAATGGGTAATAACTCAAAGAGATCATGTATAAATCCAGGAAATAGAGGACTTGGGGTAAGTGGTAGAGTAGGAGGCATCAGGAATCTGCCTCTCCAGCTGGGTAACAATTGCACTGGCAAAATCAGTCTTGTGTAAATTTTAGAACTCTGGAGTCTGTTGAAGGTTTTCCATTTCCAGGGGAAGGTTTGAATGATAAGTTGTGGTTACTTTCAGTCAATTTTAGCTCGTGCCACAATAACATCTACCTATCTCCCCTGCATACCCCATTCCCATGACAGGCAGCTATGCACATCTATCTGGCTGGAGCAAACTGGTAAGAGTTAGGGTGATTAAAGAAGATGCTGTCCCCCAAATAACAAGGATCAATGCAGTGACCACTTAGTGCTTTTTTTCTGATCACAGAGGCATAAACAAAGAAGCTGGCAGCCATAATTGTTGTCCCTGCTCCCACTGTTGTACCCCCACCCCCTCCAGATGAAATGACTTTCAGGGGATTTAAAGAGCCACTGCCTACCCCAAGCCTTTCATTTTTCTTTTTTTCTCCTTCTAGGAGCCAGATAGTAAAGATTAGGATTTTCACAAATCTGCATATATAGGCAAAATTATAAAGTGACCAGCCATGCCAAAGAAAAGTTGCAGGCTCAAAAAGGATCAGAGAAGACTTTAGGTTTATACCTCAGGCAGATTCTTGGCACATAGACGACCTACAATTAATTTTTGAAAAGTAATAACAATACCTGCCACCCCCTCCAAATCCTAGGTAAAGTGACAAAAAAGCATCAGGCATATAAACAACAAATAATAGAAGTAAGAACATCTTCATCAGTAAATACTTTAAATATAAGTGGATTCAGCTTTTCAATTAAAATAGATAGATCTGTGGAATAGGTAAAAAAAAAAAAAACCATAATCCACTATCTGTTATGTATAAGACTTGCTTTAGATTCAAAGATACAGATAGAAAGTGAAAGAATGAAAAAGATATTCAGTTAAAACAGTATCCAAAAAAGGGCAGGGATAACTACAATGATATCAGACACAATAGACTAAATTTAAAAATTTACATGACACAAAAGAACATTATATATTAATAAGAGGTTTGCTACAGCAAAATCATGTAACAACTATGTAAATGTATGCATCTATTAACAGATTGTCAAAAACAGTATTAAAGGAAGAAATAGTTCTATAATAATAGTTGAATACTTCAAAACCTTACTCTCACTATCAATGAATAATCTACATGTATAAAGAAAATTGCAAAAACAATATCATTTTAATAGCATCAAAAAGAATAAAATATTTAGGGCTAAATTTGGTAGAATAATCTTATAATCCCAGCATTTTGGAAAGCTGAGGCAGGTGGACTGGCTCAAGACCTGTCTGGGAAACACAGTGAGACCCCCATCTCCACATAAACAAAGAATTTTAATTAGCTGTGAACCATGATGCATGCTTGTATGCTTGTAATCCTAACTACTTGGGAGGCGGAGGTGTGAGGATCACTTGAGCCTAGGAGGTTGAGATTAAATTGACCTATGAAAAAGCCATGGCACTCCAGCCTTGGTGATAAAGTGAGACTCTATCTATATTTAAAAAAAAAAAAGAAAAGAAAAGAATAAAATAGTAGTTAACTTAACCAAAGACATTAAAGACTTGTGCAATGAAAACTACAAAGCATTTCTGAAAGAAATTAAAGAAGACACAAATAAATAGAAACACATCTCATATTCACTAATTGGAAGAGTTAATATCATTTAAATGTCAGTACTACCCGAAGTGATCTACAGATTAATGCAACACCTATCAAAATCCCAATGATATTTTCTGTAGAAATAGAATAACCAATCAAATTCACATGGAATCTCAAGGGGCTCTAAATACCCAAAACAGTGTTGAAAAAGATGAACAGAGCTGATGAACTCATACTTCCTTATTTCAAAACTTACCACAAGGCTACAATAATCAAAAAAATGTAGTGCAGGTATAAAGATGGAAATACAGACCTATAGAACTGAATAGAGAGCCCAGAAATAAACTCCCACATATGTGGTCAAGTAATTATTGAGAAGGGTGCTACTAAGAGTGTTCAAAAATGGTCCTGGTAAAACTGAATATTCACATGTAAAAGTATAAACTTGGATCATTACAAACACCATGTTTAAAAAAAAACAAAAACTCAAAATGAATCAAAGACTTAAATACCTAAGCAGTACAGACTTCAATACTAAAACAATAAAGTTGTCTGAAGTAAATTTAGAGCAAAATTTTACACTGTTGGATTTGACACTGATTTTTCTTTCTTTCTTTCTTTTTTTTTTTTCTTTTTGAGACCGAGTATCACTATATCACACTTGGTAGAGTGCTGTGGTGTCACAGCTTACAGCAACCTCCAACTCTTGGGCTTAAGCGATTCTCTTGCCTCAGCCTCCCAAGTAGCTGGGACTACAGATTGACATTGATTTCTTAGATATGATACCAGAGGCACAGGTAACGATAAGTAAAATATGCATCAGAAGATAATATCAAGAGAGCAAAAAGGCAACCTACACAATGGGAGAAAATATTTACAAATTGCCAGGTGTGGTGGCTCACACCTGTAATCCTAGCACTGGGATGCCAAGGCAGGTAGATTACTTGAGCTCAGGAGTTTAAGACGAGTCTGAGCACGAGTCCCTGTCTCTACTAAAAATAGAAAAACTAACTGGGCATGGTTGTGCTTGCCTGTAGTCCTACTAGAGAGGCTGAGACAAGAGGATCTCCTCAGCCCAAGAGTTTGAAGTTGCTGTGAGCAATGATGTCACAGCACTCTCCCCAGGGTGACAGAGTGAGACTTGGTTTCAAAAAAGAAAGTAATATATTTATAAATAATATACTTTACAGAATATGCAGAAAATACATACATTTCAACGATAATAAAGAAAAAGAAATACACCCTGATTCCAAAATGTGCAAAGGATGTAAATAGACATGTCACTCAAGAAGAGACAAATGACCAATAAACACATGAGATGTATCTCAACACCATTATTCATCAGGGAAATCTGTATCACAACTACAGTGAACTACCACTGCATACTCATTAAGATGGTTATTATCAAGAAAACAAAACATGACAAATGTTGGTGAGGATGTAGAGAAAACTTTGTGTATGGTTGTGAAAATGTAAAGTGGTACAGTTGCTGTGGAAAACAATATGAAAGTTTCTTAAAAAATTTTAAAAATAGGATTACCATATGACATAGCACTTCCTCTTCTCAGTACAGGCCCAAAAGAATTGAAAAGAAGGCCTCAAAATAGATTTTGGTATCCACATTCATAACAGGACTATTTGCAATATTTGAAACATGGAAGTAATCCAAGTGTCTACTGACGGATAAATGGATAAGTAAAATGTAGCATGTGTGTACAACACACACACACACGTATATATAAAACTGAATATCATTCAGCTTTAAATAAAGGAAATTCTAATATGTGCTACAATATGGATGATCCTTGAAGACCTTATGTGAAATAAAATAAGCCAATCACAATAGACACATACTATATGGGTCCATGTGTATAAAATATTTAGAATAGTGAAAAATCACAGTGAAAGAAAGTAAAATTGTTATTGCTAGGAGTGGGGAAGAGGGGAATGGGGAAATATTATTTAATATTTATAGACTTTTAATTTAATATGATGAAACGTATTATGGAGGTGGATGGTGATGATCGTTACACAACATTATGAATCTATTTAATACCACTAACAACATACTTAACAATGATTAATAAGGTAAATGTTATGTTTTATGTACATTTAACCACAATTAAAAAAATAGGGGATAGAAGAGATCAAACTTACACTCTTTGCAGATGATATGATTGTATATCCGGAAAACACCAGGGATTCTACTACAAAACTCTTGGAAGTGATCAGGAATACAGCAGCATCTCAGGTTACAAAATCAACACTCATAAATCAGTAGCCTTTATATATACCAACAATAGTCGAGCTGAAAAAACAGTTAAGGACTCTATTCCCTTCACAGTGCCAAAGAAGATGAAATATTTGGCAGTTTATCTAACAAAGGACGTGGAAGATCACTATAAGGAGAACTATGAAACTCTAAGAAAAGAAATAGTTGAAAATGTTAACAAATAGAAAAACATACCATGCTCATGGCTTGGAAGAATCAACATTGTTAAAATGTCCATACTACCCAAAGCAAAATACAACTTTAATGCAATCCCTATTAAAGCTCCACTGTCATACTTTAAAGATATCAAAAAAATAATACTCTGTTTTATATGGAATCATAAAAAACCTCAAATAGCCAAGACATTATTCAGAAATAAAAACAAAGCAGCAGGAATTACACTACAAGACCTCAGACTATACTATAAATCGGTAGTGATCAAAACAGCATGGTATTGGCACAAAAACAGAAGGGTAGATGTATGGAACAGAATAGAGAACCAAGAGATGAACCCAGCTACTTAACGCTATTTGATCTTTGACAAGCCAATTAAAAACATTCAATGGGGAAAAGATTCCCTATTTAACAAATGGTGCTGGGTGAACTGGCTGGTGACCTGTAGAAGACTGAAACTGGACCCACACCTCTCACCATTAACTAAGATAGATTCTCACTGGTTTAAAGATTTAAACTTAAGACATGAAACTATAAAAATACTAGAAGAAAGTGCAGGGAAAACACTTTAAGAAATCGGCCTGGGCGAATATTTTATGAGGAGGACCCCCCAGGCAATTGAAGCAACATGAAAAATACACTACTGGGACCTGATCAAACTAAAAAGCTTCTGCACAGCCAAGAACACAGTAAATAAAGCAAGCAGACAGCCCTCCGAATGGGAGAAGATATTTGCAGGTTATACCTCCAATAAAGGTCTAATAACCAGAATCCACAGAGAACTCAAATGTATTAGCAAGAAAAGAACAAGTGATCCCATCTCAGGCAAGGGACTTGAAGAGAAACTTCTCTGAAGAAGACAGGCTCATGGCCTACAGACACATGAAAAAATGCTCATCATCCTTAATAATCAGAGAAATGCAAATCAAAACTACTTTGAGATATCATCTAACTCTAGTAAGATTAGCCCATACCACAAAATCCTAAAACCAGACATGTCGGCGTGGATGTGGAGAAAAGGGAACACTTCTACACTGCTGGTGGGAATGCAAACTAATACGTTCCTTTTGGAAAGATGTTTGGAGAACCCTTAGGGTTCTAAAAATAGACCTGCCATCCATCCTACACTACCTCTACTAGGTATATATCCAGAAGACCAAAAATCACATTATAACCAAGATATTTCTACTAGAATGTTTATTGCAGCCCAATTCATAATTGATAAGTCATGGAAGAAGCCCAAGTGCCCACTGACCCACAAATGGATCAATAAATTGTGGTATATGTACACCATGGAATATTATGCAGCCTTAAAGAAAGATGGAGACTTTACCTCTTACATATTTACATGGATGGAGCTAGAACATATTCTTCTTAGCAAAGTATTTCAAGAATGAAAGAAAAAGTATCCAATGTCTACTCAGTCTTACTATGAAACCAATTTATAGCTTTCATATGAAAGCCCAAGAAGATTATAGCCCAAGAAGAAGGTGAAAGGGGAGAGGGAGGGGAGGGGGAAGGATGGGTGGAGGGAGAATAATTGGTGGGACCACACCTATGGTGCATCTTACAAGGGTACATGTGAAATTTACTAAGTGTAGAATATAAATGTCTTAACACAATAACTAAGAAAATGCCAAGAAGGCTATGTTGACCAGTTTGATGAAAGCATTTTAAATTGTATATAAGCCAGAATATTGTACCCCAAGATCGCATGATTGTATTAATGTACACAGCTATGATTTAATAAAAAATAATATGGGAAAACCCATATATTTAAAAGAGATGTGTTTTCGTATATATAAATTATCCTCAATAAAGTTGATTTTAAAAGAGCAAATGAAAAAGAAGAATATCAAAGAGACTCATTAATATTGAAGCAGCTCAGTCTTCTTCATTGGCTATTAAAATTACATTTTTGGCCATAAAAATTCTCATTACCAAGTTATCACATGAATGAAAATTTGAATAACTTCTTTTAGTCCTCATACTTCTATCTCAACAACAACATTTGCTTACTTACAGAAACTTCTGGGATATTTTGTATCCTGAGGAATAATTTATCTTTCTTTTCACTGTCTGGAAGTAAATTATCATATTCATAAATAAAGAGCAGATAACCCAAGCTTTCGATAAGGATAAATCTATATAACTAAAGTTTAACTCTTTGATTTTCACAGTGTGGTCCATGGGATAGCAAATCAATGTCATTTAGAAACTTGTAAGAAAAGCAGAATCTCAGATTCAATGCCAGACCTAAAGAACCAGAATCTTCAGATTAATGTGATACTCAGTGACAGGTATGCCCACAACATTTTGAGAGGTGTTGTTTTAAACCATTTTTCTTTGTAAGAAGATTGTTTTCTTCTCTGTGTGATTATCACAATTAACCTTTATCAAGTGCTTTCCACTGACCACGCAATGTTATAAGCTCTTCACAAACATTATCTTACTGATCCCACTAAGACATCATGAGTTCTATTTTTTGTTATTATATTTATTTTGCAAAAGTTTCTGAATTAACTTCCCAAGAGTTACAGATAGGATTTGGTGTGCCTAGAATTTAAACCTGGGTAGTCTCTTTACAGAGCTCTTCAGCACTACATTCTGACTGCCTAAAACAGACAATAGTTGAAGAATATTTTTGTCACTTAGATTACCTCAAAGCTTCCCCTTTTTTGTGGACTTTTTGGAAGCTGTTTCAAAGGTAATTCAGCCTATACTTTTGATAGATACTCAGGTTAACAATTATTGTAATAAGCATCAGTTTGAGTGGATGGGTAATTATCTTCTTTACTCTTACCATTGGTGAACCACCAACAGTTGCACCATACAAAACATTATGCTAAAAGAGAAAGAACATTTGGATTATTTTGTCTGTGTTGATTAGTATTGACTTCCTATACTAATCAAAGTCACTATGTAATTTCATGGTATTCAATCACTGTATCTTCACATTACACATCACTCTAATGAGAACCCTACTACCCCTTCCACAATAGTCTCATAATCCAAAACTAAAACAACAAGCATATTTTTGAATTTCTACCCAGAAATTAACAATTTCATCAGGACATAGCTAAGAAAATCACAGGCAATAACAGACTTTGTTAGTAAACTGTCCATAGATATCTTCAAAGTTAAACACTCTCAACACCCACGGAGAAGAAACCCCCTTTCTAAGCAATTAGATGGAGAGTGCAGTTAGTGTTATGGAGAAAGCAAAAAGGTTAAAAACACTTCAAAATAGCACACAAAATATTTAACAGAAAACCAAGAACTAGCATGATAGCTGAAGAGCTGCAACAAAATAAAGAGAATAGTGAAGTCCATCGCCAGTGTCTTCTGCGAGAGAATCAGTCCTGTATTAGGCAGATGATAAAATGAAAGGACAAGAGACTGTAAACATTTTAGGGGTGGCAATGATTGTGGGTTGATCGAAATGATTTCCTCTTCCTTGGAGCAGTGACCTACTCTCAGCCTCCTTCATGTGGCATTGTGACTAACATCTAGCCAAGGGAATGTGAGTCAAGAATCACACATGCCAATGCCAGACCTTGTTCATAATAGTCTTCCACAGTTAATTCACTGCATTCTTATCACATTGGCAGCTAATACAGAAGAGTCGGGGATCAGAAAGCCATAGAATGGAAGAGGCTTGCTTTCCTAAAACACTGTGTGGAAAGTCCCCTGGATATTGCAGGTAATTTTAACATAATGACAAGATTTTTGTCTCTAGAGATATCCAAATATGTTAAAGGTACAGTAAAAATATGGCACAAAAGATAAAAAAATATACTTGTATAAGGGCACTTAACCATGACTGGAGCCTGCAAGATTAGAAGTTTCTCTTGGCGAGTCTGTGAGTAGGAAGTGAATGTGAAGGACTAGGACATTGCCGTGTTCTACTTCAAACTACTGCAGACTGATTGCTGTACACATAATCTATAAGAAATTTACTTAAAATTTTCTTTAATAATAAATTAATCTTATCTTACCAAAATGTTCTTACTTTATGAATGTTTCATTTTTTAAATTTTCTTTAGACTATTTTGTTATAATGCCATAGTTTAAAACACTAATATTTATGAGACAAAGTCTTGTTCTTTACCTGGGCTGGAGTGCAGTGGCATCACCGAAGTTCACTGCACCCTCAAACTCCTGGGCTCAAATGGTCCTAATGCCTCAGGCTCTTTGGTAGTAGGACTGTAGATGCACACTACCATGCTCAAATAATTTTTCTATTTTTGTAGAGGTGGAGTTGTGCTATGTTACTCAGGCTGGTCTCAAACTGTGGGCCTCAAGCAATTCTCTTGCCTTGGCTTCCCAAAGTGCTGGCATGAGCCTCCACATCCAGCCTCACACACACATTTTATACCTGTACACAAATATTTTCTTTTTTTATATCTTTATTCTATAAGATTCTTCTATTTTTAATTGTAGTAGATCCTCCAACTAGTTGACTACCCAAGGGACTGTAACCAACTGACCAACATATGCAGTTGGTCAACATAAGGAACTGAGCCTACTGCACTGATACACACATGTGATACTTGCCCAATCTATGAAAATTAGGTCAACTTAAGGAAATGGTAAATGTAGGGAGGTGTTCAGCTATGGAGGTTCTACTGCATGTTTTTTTTTTTTTTCTTTTTAAACTTTTTTCTTAAAACTAAGAGACATACATTAGCCTAGACCTATACAGGGTCAAGATCACCAATATCACTGCCTTCTGCCTCCACCACTTGTTCTAGTGGGAGATTTTCAGGGGTAATAGCACACATGGAGTTGTCATCTGCTGTGAGAACAGTGTCTTTTTCTGGAAGACCTCCTGAAGATTCTGCCTTAGGCTACGTTACAAATGTTATAATTAAGTGCTTTTTATAATCAGAAGGAGTACCCTCTGAGATAACAATAAAAAGTACCATATAGTAAATACATAAACCAGTAAAATAGTTGCTTATTATCACTCTCAGGTATTATGTACTGTACATAATTGTACTTTTATATGACTGGCAGTGCAGTAGGCTTATTTATGCCAGCATCGCCACACATACATGAGTAATGCACTGTGCTATGATGATGTGGTGGCTGGGATGTCATTCAAGTTCGAATTTTTTCAGCTTAATTATAGTTGTATGAGACCACTGTTGTATATGTGGTCTGTACGTGAGCAAAACATTGTTGAAGGATGCATCACTGGGCTATGATACAAACAAACTCTAAGGATTCCACTGCCACTTCACAGTTCACCACGGGAGATAGTCATGAAGAAATATTTTCAGCTCCTTCCTGCCTCCTTTCTTCTTTTGTAACTCCCCGCAGATAGAGAACTAAATGGTAGTGTTCTCTTTCTCTGAAAGCACACATGACTCAAATGCTACTTAGTAGTCACAAACCATTGTTCTTCTACCAGCGAGAAGCACTTAACCAAATGACCTCATTAATCTTCACATGTGCCATGATCCTCCGTCTTGTGAAGGCAAAAAACAAATGTTCTTATCCCTATTTTACAGATGAAGACACTGAGGGGGGAAAGAGTGTAGGGAAAAAACAAATAAAACAAAAGGGCCCCAGCTAGAAGGCTGTATGAAATAAAGCATGTGGCTTCAGAGGTAAAACTCTGATCTTCTGAGGTGACAAGGTCAATGAGACCAGGTTTTATTAGTACTGCCCCAAACTGTTTTGTTTTAGGTGTTTAAAAATCATATACACACCACAGACAGACCCCAATTCAATCCATTTATTTTGGATCCTATTGAAAAATCAGAATATGTAGTTAAACCACACCTATATCTCTGCATCACAGGGCACCTTGCAGCTATAGATAAGTAGTTGTGGTCATCTGTCTGCAGGTTAACTCTCTCCAATTTGGTAGTGTTTACGTGATAACTTTGTGTCCAATAATTACTGGTAACATACACATTTGTAGCCCTATATTTAATTTACATGTTTAAGATGTTAAAAAATCTAGAACCTTCCATCACCAAATCCCTTCCTATTACATGCCAGATTCATCGTTTGATCAGTATAGGGATTACATGCCAAGTCTTCTCTGTCAATTCTCCCTTCTCTCTCCTTCAACATGTGTCTATAGTGGCAGCTGTTAAAAAGGGGGGGGGGGTCAGAGGTAGCAGCTGAATGGTACCCATAATATGACTCACTGCCAATCTCTCTTTTTTGTAGAAATGTGGAAGGAAATAAAGTCCACTCAGAGGGACATAATTCACCACATCCTTATACATTATCACACAGAGAACCACAGGTATGTACTGAATGCGTAAATGCATGGAAAGGTTTATGAAGATATCCACAAAAAAGCTTGACGAAGCAGACCTCAGACTAACAATTTGTTAGAGGACCAACAATTTCCATTCTGTGGAGCACCTTAGATTTTCCCAAACATGGTATTATAATTAAGACACTTGACTCACGGCAAAGTTGGACAAGGCAGAATTGTGACAGGGTGATTACGAGAAATACATTATGGCAATTGCTAGTGGTGGTTAACTGCAGGAGTTATCCAGAAGAAAATATCCCCAATTGTTACAGGCCCAAACCATAGTAAAAGTATTATTAGTATGAAAGGGTACAATATTAATTAAGTTTTAGGCACAAAAACTATTATCACCTGGAAGCCCATAAATGCCCATCCTTACCCTGGCTCAAGGCTTAGAAAATGATATTAATCCTAAGTATTGTGTATTTGGCCTTGTACAGTTAAACAGGGTTCAGAGATGGTTACCCTCAGCTCTGTACTATTCTTTAGCCTTAACTAGCACTATGCATCTGTTTAGATGATGACAATCATGAGGATAAGACAGAAACATCATAGCAGATATAATTTACTCTTTGCTAGGCTCTAGGTTAAAATTTTTTATTCAGGGCGGCGCCTGTGGCTCAGTCAGTAAGGCGCCGGCCCCATATACTGAGGGTGGCGGGTTCAAACCTGGCCCCGGCCAAACTGCAACCAAAAAAAAAAAAAAAAATAGCCGGGCATTGTGGCGGGTGCCTGTAGTCCCAGCTACTCGGGAGGCTGAGGCAAGAGAATCGCTTAAGCCCAGGAGTTGGAGGTTGCTGTGAGCTGTGTGAGGCCACGGCACTCTACCGAGGGCCATAAAGTGAGATTCTGTCTCTTAAAAAAAAAAAAAAAATTTTATTCAATAACTGTAATCCTCAAAACAACCATAACTTATCCCTATTTTACAGATGAGGAAATGTCATACAGAGTTTAGAGTAGCTGGTCTCAGAACTCATAGCTAATAGGCAACAGATCTCGCATTAAATGCTGGAACTGTATTGGTCTTAAGCTTCACCATGGTGTCACTATCAGAGAGATTCCTAAGCAAATCTTAACATCTAATTCTTTATGAAGACTTCTCATTTTGTTTTGCCCAATAATGTTTCTTTTCCAGCGAATATCTCTAAACATTTGTTTTCTCCTTCACTTACTCCTTCGTGTGGAATTAGACTATAGGAGTGAATTTCTACTGCACTTCCTACGGATGTAAACTTGCTGCTCTCCAACTCCTCGCTTTCTACGAATGCTCTCTTCTAATATTCTGGTAGGGTTAGCTCAAAGTGATTGAAATAGGCTTTGAACTTCCGAGGTCTGTCTTATACCTTCAGGAGCAGAAAATTAATGCCTGAAAAGTGTGCATTTCCATAGAGTTCAGAAATTCACAAAATTGCATGTGGCTTAGTAAAGAAATTCCTTCAGGACCTCTGAGATTAGAAGGCTTCAGTGCAAAACAATCCTTTGAGAAATTGGAAAAACAAAATTTCTGAACATTCTGCTTGCTCAAACATGCTTAACTATCTTTTTCTTGCACAAATTGATTGAGAAACATCCAAAAAGAACTTTCTTTGAGAAATTTTGGCTTAGTTTCTTATTCTATGTATATGAGCAATAAAAGTCTGCTACAGCCTCTTCATCCATTCCTCCCAGATCCACAGCAGGGGATGTAATTACAAGACCAATAGAGCAGGAGAGCCTAAAACCATTGACCTGTGATAAATATTAAGTGGCTAAAAGTAGGCCAAAAAATTAAAAATATTATTGATTTTCTTATCTAATATTCAATTTTTATCTGAGTTCTATATATTTTGGAGAACATCCCAGTGATAAATAATTGCCATTTATAACGGTTTTTAGCTTTACTTTAGTTCCCATCTCTCTATAAGTATACAAGATTTAAGAAATGTACAGAGATGTTGGCTGAACTTTTTTATTAACCTGATTTTCTGAATAAATAGATATTTGAAGCACCAGAAAGTCTTATAAGAGTGCAGCTTTAATAAAATGGGCACTTTCCGCTAACATACCTGAAAGACAATTTTAGTGCTGTCTTGTAATAACCTAAGCAATTTCCTACACAGTAATTAAATTGCCTTGTCTAATTCTACTCATTCGTCTATTGGTCAAGTACCTCATCAAACACGACACACCACTGACTCTCTGGCTGCCATAGTAGAACTATCTTTTCAAGTAGAAAAAGTAAAGGAATAGTTAACTTATTTAAGTTTAAAGTATCACATAGACCACTCATAGAAGTGGTTCAAATACACTCATTTTCAAGTATTTACTTTCCTATTTGTAAAATGGGGAAATACCTGTTCTTTTCTTTTCTCTCACAGACAATTCTGTTAAAATAAAATCAAAATAGCATCCATATGAGGATGTAAAAGTAAACAGTGTAAATGACTCTTCTCTGGATCGTTTCTTGAAAGGCTAACCTCCCTGTCTTGTTCACCACAATCCTGTCCTAAGGGGAGTGGCTAATGCAGACTGTCTTTCTGAATGAGAGTGCGTGGCCTTGTGCCACATGATTGCTTCTCCTTGATACGGATGCTCCATGACACAGTTCAGACTGGATGTGTGGCACCCGACGGAGGTGGAGGGTGTCTACTTGATCATGGGCGAGAGGCCATCCAGAGTGTCGAATACTAACAATACACTGGGAACTTAATCTTTGGGGAGTACATGCATACACATAAAACATAGCAAAAATGCCTTCTTTGTGGAAAAAAAGAAAATATGGCAAGCAAATTTGTTGTGTAGCATGAATGACAAAGTGTCATTTCTGCCTCTCTGGTTGTTTGATAAACATTTCAGACTGGGAATCTCTGAGACTCAGAGGTACTTTGCAGTTGCCGGGAAGGTTCATTATGCTTCCTTAGTTCCCACACATGCTTGGAATAAGCACCCAGCACCCATGACAGCATATTTTTCTTTATGGCTTGTAAGAGCCCCAGTAATACACACCTTTACAGGCCACAAATCATATATTTTTTTCACTTACTTAGCTTGCCTAGTGAGCTAAAGAAAAGTAAGAATGCACCTGTATGAGTTTTACAAATGCCATTTGTTAAAATTTGATGACACAGTCTGAAATGTAATGATAAATTCACACGGCAATTGTACAACTCCATCAAATGTAAATTGTGTCCCTAGAGCTACAGAGCAAGACCACATGGATTCAGGGAGAGAAACTGTGCCATCGATGGGCAGGGGTGAGTAAGGAGACTCTTCTTCATATTTACTGACATGTGAACATATTACCTGTTCAAAAAGTAAATAAAATGCAAAGTTAAAACTAATTAAAGTAAAAAAAGCAAAATAGCATGGGAACCAGTAGTGTTTATAAAAATGGAAGGAAGGAATGAGTAACAGACTTTGACAGCCTTAGACCAAAAAAGTATTGCTTATTAAAAATCATATTAATTCTGAATTAAGGACTGAGGACAAAGTCGCCAGGTTAGTTAGGCCAAAAGGCCTAAGGGCACCTTCTATATTCTCAAAACAGGTGGTGAAGTTACATTGGTTTCTAGGGGATTTTCCTAAAGTTGGGAACAATGAGACAGTCTGTTCTGCTGTACTGGGTGTTTCAGTGACAAAAATTAGCTCATATGCCATTGAGAGTGAAGAGACTTGTGTAAGAACCACACGGAAGTTTTATGGGTCCCTCTGAGATTGATCCAAGCTTGGTAATGTTTTGAAGTGACCAAGAATAAGTTCTCTTACAAGCAAAAAAAAAAAAACTTAAACATTTAGAGGTGTTTAGGAAAAAACTTAAGAATTCTATAGATTTCATTTTATTTAGTACATGATGTTTTGAAAGCTTCGAGAATCTTCCTGGATATTTTTCTGCCAAAGATGTGAGTTCAGGTCAAGAAGTGGCAAAGATATTTCTCCCATTTTAGAACAATACCTAAATGAAAATACAATGAAATATATCTGCATATGATTTTTAAAATTCTAATTAAAAGCCTAGGGAAGAATTGAATTCTCTCCAATTTCTACATCCAGAAAAAGCAAGGACCAAGCCCAGGATTTAAGGTTGTATGGCAGATACGTTATAAATGTGCAGATTACAGACTTCCATAGCTCTCCCTCATCACTAGTTTTTCAGTGCTTCGCGACTATGATTTTAAAGAATGTGAAGTCTTGCAGGAACACATAAGTGTTACAATAACAACACTTTTGTCTGATGCCATTCTGTATGTCTAATGCGTCTTAACTTTCCTTATGCAATTCCTTATAATTTAGATTGATTAATTTTTTCAGTTTTTCAACTAATGTTTATATACCACTACCCAGGTAGCCACCGTGATCAGGATATGAGAGTAAATAAGATATGAAAAGTAGTAATTATGGTAATTATGACTGAAACGGGGAATAGTATGACAGTGCCATATGAGGACTTGTTGCTTAATAAATTAGGATGGCTGACAAAAAATCTGGTAAGAAGCTTCCAACATGATTCCCAGACATCTCTCCTTCCTGGAATCCATGCCCTGTGTAATCCCTGCTCTGTGAGCATGGGCTAGATGGGAAGACTTGCTTCTAACAGAATGTTGGAAAAGTGATGGGTTATTGTTTCAATGACTGGGTTATAAAAGATGGAAATTTCCATCTCCTTCGCACGTTCCCTCTGGCTCTTCACACTTCTCACTCTGATGAGGTAAGCTGTCCTCTGTTGTACGCTTGCTCTGGAGAAGCCCATTTGTTAAGAAACTGTGGTCTCAGTCCAATATTCCACAAGGAGCTGAATCCTGCCAACAACCATGTGAGAGATCTTGGATGCCCATCTTCTCCTGGGTGTAACCCTGAACAACACCTTGAGGGCGCCTGTGAGAGACTCTGAGCCAGGAACCGAGCTGAACTAGTCTCAGATCTCTGACCCATATAAACAAGGAGATGACAAACAACAACAAATTTTTTTTTATTTTAAATTTTTCATTTATATTCTACATTTACTAAGTTTCACATGTACCCTTGTAAGATGCACCGCAGGTGTAATCCCACCTATCACCCTCCCTCCGTCCATCCTTCCCCCTCTCTCCCCTCCTTCTCCCCCTTCCCCATATTCTTGGGTTATAACTGGGTTATAGCTTCATGTGAAAGACATAAATTAGTTTCATAGTAGGGCTGAATACATTGGATACTTTTTCTTCCATTCTTGAGATACTTTACTAAGAAGAATATGTTCCAGCTCCATCCATGTAAACATGAAAGAGGCAAAGTCTCCATCTTTCTTTAAGGCTGCATAATATTCCATGGTGTACATATACCACAATTTATTAATCCATTCGTGGATCAATGGGCACTTGGGCTTTGTTGTTTTAAGCAACAAAGTGTTGAGGTAATTTGTTACAAATCAATAATTAGCTGATACTGTGTAGGGTGCTTCACTACAATTGTAGTAACTGAGCAAAGTTGGATGATGAGTACAAGTTCTCCGAATACAGAGAGTGCACCAAATATGAACACACATTTTTGGTGTGAGAAAACTATATCAAAACTGTAATAGTCAATATATACTAATAACATTTAGTATCCTACATGCTGTACCTTGTATCTCTTGTAATAGCAGAAGTCAAACACCACTTGAGTATTACTTTTTTTTTCTTCTTATAATGTGCATACTCTTTTTGCACCCTCTGTAGCCAATGGAGAGGAGCACCTTCCAGTCATAGAGGAAGCACATGCACAGCTTGCACTGGGAAATGCAAAGGGTGAGCTATTGCTAAGATGTGGGCGCTTGAGCACAGTGGTAGCAGATAAGAGAGTATAGATAAGCAGCCACACACTCGCAAAAAAAAAAAAAAAAAAGAAGAAGATGATTAAAAAAAACTCCTAATGACCTTTATATTTTCATAGAAATGTGGAGGATCTGTTAAAATAATTCATGGCAAGAATCATATGTCTCTACTAAAGTGCTGAGAAACCCCCACATTGTAAACTTTCAGGTTTGTCTAAACCTGTGTTTGAGATGGCTACCTCCCACCCGGAATACACAGTCCAGAATAAGTATAATGTATTACTACTCTTCCCAAATGCTTAAAAATCCCAAACTTTTATGAGACCAGACTGGAGTAACACAACCTCGTCTCCTGGGTACATTTTGTTTCCACACTGAATTGCCACAGCGTGTTTAGTCGTCATGAATTTCCCCTCTCTGTAGAAACCTGACAATAGAACATTTAGGCTTCTGCATGTGATTATCTCATGCCTTTGAATCATAGGCAAGATTTGGGGGAATCTGATGAGTCCTAGCTTTCAAAAAGAACAAACAGCAGTATCCACAAAGACTTAGGACACTTCTTAGCAAGGGACACCAATCCTCATGGGCATTTAGATTCTAATGCTCAAAAAAAAGAAAAGAGATAGATGTTTTAGGGGCCTCACATTTTCCTCTAGATAATCCTACACATGTCCAGTCACATTCAGAATAAGAAAAATAAATGTGGGGCAGTGCCTGTGGCTCAAGGAGTAGGGTACCAACCCCATATACCAGAGGTGGTGGGTTCAAATCTGACCTGGCCAAAAAACTGCGAAAGAAAGAAAATGAAAAATAAATGTGCAAGATAACTGACTTCACCCAAACACTCTTCCACTTAACCTAAATCATGTGGGAGATTCTAAAAACACAATATCTGCTTAAAAAGACACATATAACCCTCCATCTTTGCCACCTTCTACTAATACCTAAACATTGTCAATTGTTAATAATTACAGGAATAGGAGAGGGAAAGAAATGCTAGAAATAAATAAAGGTGGGGAAAAAGTGAGGGTAAAATGAGTCCTTGGCTGACATGACACAGAAATGACATGATATGGAAAAAATAACAGAAAAATTGTTAAGAAACAAACCAGTATTTAAGGTAGGCATGTTGGCAAAAGTCATTAGCTAACATATTAACTGCAGCAAAACAAACAAACAAACAAAAAAAAAACTTGTCAGTTGACATTTGCCCTAGTCTTTTCTAAAGAATTAAAAAAAAAAACATTTGAGTGATTTAATTTTAGCAAGAACTCATGATGAGATGTAATTACAAGTGTGCACTTTCCAAGAATCTTGGCCACTTTACCCGCTTTGTTATTTTTGGTATTGAACCTGGGACTGTAATCCACAATTGCTCTCTGCCTCTAACTCAATGTAGATATTCTCTTTTATAAGTTTATTGAGAACTTGAGGCAGAGCTTTATGCAATGATGGAAATATGCTATGCCTGCACCATCCGATCTGGACACCACTACTGCTATGCAGGTATTCAACACTTGAACTATAAACAATATAATTAGTAACTGAATCTTTAATGTTTCTTCCACTGAAATTAATTTAAATTTCAGTTTAAAAGGCATTTGGTCAAATGGTTACTCTACTGCACAGCACAGATTCCAGAGAACATCACGAAGGCAGCAGGATTAAGTGTTACTGAAACATGTATAAACAGCCATGCATGTCCAGCAAGATTGTCCAAACAGGTAAGAGGGCTTTGCAGGAATCCCCAAATGTGGACCAGGATAAAGGATCACATAAACAGACAATAGAAATTTAAAAGACTGTATGTGGGGGGCTAATGATCAGTGATTCAGTGACAATTCAGCACAACTATGAATTCTTTTAATATTACAAAAAGCACTGGATAATGCCAATATGAGAGGTATGACATCAATGTTGCAAAACACCAAATACCCCCTTGGGAATTTTTAATTATCTAGGAAAGAAAAACTACCACAAACTTGAAGCAGGTTCTGCTTCAAAAGTAAAACATATTGCATGTATTGGCTTTTTAAAGAAAAACCAAATTAGAACAAGCACAGTGGCTCCCGCCTGTAATCCTAGCACTCAGGGAAGCCAAGGCAGGTGGATTGCTTGAGCTGAGGAGTTCTAGACCAGCCTGAGCAAGAGAGAGACCTCATTAGAGAAACTAAAAATAGTTTCTCTATTAAAAATAGAAAAATTAGCTGGGTATGGTTGTGCTGGCCTGTAGTCCCAACTACTTGGGAGGCTGAGGCAAGGGGATCACTAGAACCCGAGAGTTTGAGGTTGCTGTGAGCTGTGATGACTATGATGACGCCGTGGCCTTCTACCCAGGGTGATAGATTGAAACACTCTGGCTCAAACAAACAAACAAGCTAAAAGTTAATGATGGGAAATAAACAGCATGAAAAATGATACAGTAAAATGAAAGATCCCTTACTCATTGGATCAAAATTTGGAATCATTGCCTTATCACCATTTAACTGAAGTTCAAAGATGATAGCACTCTTTGTACATAAATTAACTAGATTGAGAGCAACCTGATAATTCATATATGACAATAATGGAATGCATTATTGTTCTTTATACAAAGACTCCTCTGTCCTCAGACATTCCTTGGAAAGCACCAGACACCCTGGCAAAGAATGAATAAGATACAAAGCCGAACTTTTACAAAGCCCAACTCATTCAGCAGATATTAATTTGAACAGAGAAATTGATGATATACACCAATTTGCAGATCACAATCAATTGAGTAATTCAAGATGTAGGGTTTAAAGCAGAGAAAAGAGTGCCACATTTGTAAATACCTCGAGGTTCCGCTGCTCATGCAGGCTGTTAATCTGCAGTCTCCTTTTTGCATCTCCTACATTCATGATTCATTTTAACTTGTGTTGAAAAATAGCCTTGAGAAATGTAAGAACTAATGTTCTTTTTATTTGTGCCAATTATATACTAAGAGACACTGGAATCATTACAAGTCATTGACATAATTTTTGTCCTGGTTTTGATTCTGTAAGAAGTGAGCCATGGTTAAGCAACATTTCTGTTGGGATTATCCATTTATTTCCCATGAATGTTTTCACATTCTCAGATAAAAGATGTTATACAAAGTGATAGAGTATTGACATGCTTAATATAATTTTTACTGGGAATGTTTCAATTGGTGAATGTAATGGATTACAGTACACTTTCAGGCTCATGGAAGCATTGATGAAAATGCCCAACACGATCTATACTTCAGCTGTAATTTTACATTCGTCTGTGCTTAGGAATCAAACAATTATAGCGCCTGAAATAAGAGACTACAATTTGTATAATATTATCTTGGATAATAACTCAAAATAGGGTTTGTCTGCAGTCTTGCTAAACTTCTTAGACAAAGTCCTGTCAATCGTATTTATGAAAGTTAAGCCTGATACAAACGGGAAGCAGAACAAAGAGCGCGAAAGCCAGGCGACACACTCTATCCCAAACACATCCTGCTCTCACGGGCTTCAGCTCAAAGAGACTTATGCTTTTGTGACTTAGCAACAGTCCTTTGATGCGTAGAAGCATAGCCAGACAATTGAGCCTCCCACAATTACAGGAATAAAATCATTTCATAAGCCCACAAAAGTTTCAGTTAAGAGAGTGCAAACTATGATCGAAACCTGTTTAAAATTACAACACAACAATTTAAGACAGGGTTTCACATTTCCTCTTTTTTGTAGCATTCTACCAAACATGGTATGATTGCTAGAGGCTATTTGGGAAGGCCATTTGTCACAGACAACTTTGGGGAAAATCACTAGCTTATAAACCTATTAGCAAATAGAATTCCCCCGTATTGCATTCAAATTCTTAGATTCAGAATGACCAAACAGTGGTTATGAAAAGTGGGAGACATGGTCAAAATGTGGGAGTAGTAGAAAAGAGGATGCTACTCGTGTAATAATTTCTCAGAGACACTTCCGTTTTGGAGTGTCAGAAACCAACGCACTTGAAAAACATTCTTTTTATGGGAATAAGATAAATTTTATGGGAATAATAAGAAATGATCATAAACAAAGGTTGTCGGAGCAAGACTAGGCAGGGAATTAACGCTCCCACTCTCTGGATGTGTGTGTGTTTTACTCTTTTGTCACTCCTTACATTCTATATTAAAATTGTGATTACAGAAACGAGACATGATCAGTATTGCCGAGAGCTTGCCATTCAGAGACACTAACAGACTGTCTCTTTTCTCTCGTCTCTTCTCTCTATCCACCTTGATGGAGAAATGACACGCAAAATCGTTCACAAACAATAGTGCTTTCCCTGAAGAAAACGACTTTCTCCTTTTTCTCCCATTTGTTTTCCTGCAGATTACACTGCCCTCCTTCACGGAACCCTGCAGGAGAGAAAACAAGCAAGTGGACCCAAGCCTGCAGCCCTCCTCCTCTCGGCCTCCTGTAGGAAAGGCAGGAGTTGATCAAACTTAGAACTTGAAGCTGAACTAAGGCAACTTCAGCCCTGAAGGGGAAGAGCAGGAAAGAGGACAAAACCGTAACTCCTGAAGAGCCCACTCTGGGGGAAGTCAACAAAAACATCCTGCTGCTCCTGCGCTCAAGAACCCCATGCAGGCCAAAAACCTCCTAACTAAAAGCTCCCCATGTGTGGCTGCTAATGCCCAGGAAATGTGATTAGCTGCCTGAGGAAGGCCTAGAATTACTGCCATTCTGACTAGATTACGAGGTAATTAGATTGGTAGCACTCTTCCCCGACTGTGGGCTGTCAGATTAAATCTGGCTGCCTCTCTCCAGACAACTGTCATGCCCCCAAATAACAAACAGAGCCTGACACAGGGAAGAGTTTTTTTGAACGTGTCCAAAGAACCAAAGTGCTTCTTCTTTTTCCTCAGTAATAAAACATGAAAAATGTTCAATAGACTCGAGTTTATTCAAATTGTCATTATATTCGATTAAGAAAATGCGACCAGACAAGCCTGGCCAGACAGGCTTAAATTTGTGTTGGTAAATGAAAATCCCCAGGCTCCATGAGCCATCTTTGGGATCCTCAGAGAGGAAGGCAGCTTTATATTACGCAAAGGGTCAGTCAAGGGTTCTGTTTTAATGCTGATTCTCCAGTCTTTTACAGCTCAAATCAAGTTCTACAAGGTGTGTGAAATACGATCTCTAACAACTAGAGTACGTTTTCTAAGAACTAAACCTCTGGGCTCTCCACTTTCACCTCTAGGATGAGGGCACCGGTGCTTTATTCTGTATAAATTGTCTCCTTAGTACTCTGGGAAGCGTCCAGAAGAGAAATGAGAACACAGAAAACAACAGAAGAAAGGCATGAGGTTTCTAGGTTCTTACAAAGTGCCCGTAGTCTTATTTGCTCTCCCTAGAGATAGCATTTTTTTGTTAGGGAAGCTCTGGGGCACTGTTTGCTCAGAGGTGATACCCTGGTCTCGGGCAGGAGGTGGGAGGAAGAGCTTGGGGGAAATGCTTTTAGGTGGTACACACAGAAGCGTGCACTTTTAATTTTTATGTTATAGATATTGCTGATTTTCTACTTATAAAAACTTCCCCCAAAAAATCCCCCCTAGGAGATCAATTTAAGAAAAAGTTCAACAGGCAGACATGACCAAAGTCACAAATGTAGCAAAGACTGAAAGATGAGAAAGCTGGGTGTAAATGAGAGAGGAGAGACAGCAGAAAATCAGACCTGAGGTTGAATCCCAGAATCTCCACTTCTTGGGTGGCGCCTGTGGCTCAGCGGGTAGGGCGCCGGTCCCATATGCCGGAGGTGGTGGGTTCAAACCCAGCCCCGGCCAAAAAAAAAAAAAAAAAAAAGAATTGCAAATTCTTGGGCAAGTTCATTCACTTCGTCCAGACTCAGGATCCACTTCTTTGGTAGACGTACACATTATATACCTTTTCTGACCACAGACAGTTGTAAAATATCAGCAGAGAGACTGCCACAGTATACACGTGCAATAACTGGAAGTAGTTAACAAGTAAACTGGAATGTTTATTTAACAAGTAAAACTGGAACGTTACATCTCCTCATAAAACGTTCAAGGAAAGTCAGGTCCCTTTCTCTAGAACTTCTCAAATATCCCTGCTTTTTGGTTCCCTGTCCCTTCAGAGGACAGCTCCAAGACAAAAAGCTCAGCTGCTGATGTTTACTGTGCATCTCTGAGGCCCCCAGAAGGGCAGTGAAATTTTCACTGGGCCTCTTCTCATCAAGACACCACCAACTTCAGCTTGTGTTTAGTCTTTATATGACTTTCCTCACACCCTCTAACTGCCCTGAGGAGGTGCTCAACAAATGTTATTGCAGTGAATGTGGTAATTTAAAAACCAATAAAATATTCCAATATTTGAATAATATGTTTGCAAAAGAAAAAAAAGTGGCATTTTTTTAATATAATGCAATAAGCCAAAAAATTAAAAGCATTCCTAATTTTTATTTTAAAGAAAAATTGAATTTTTATCCTTTTCTCTTTTTTGAGATAAGAGTCTTATTTTGTCTCCCAGGTAGATTGAAATGGTGTAGCTTGCAGCAACCTCAAACTCTTGGCTCAAGAGATTCTCTTTCCACAGTCTCCTGAGTAGCTGGGCCTATAGGTGCCCACCACTAAATTTTCTATTTTAGTAGAGATGGGGTCTTGCTCTTGCTCAGGTGAGTCTCAAATTCCTGAGCTCAAGCAATCCGTCCACCTTGGCCTCCTAGAGTGTGGAGATTACAGGTCTGACCCACCATGCTTGGCCTTACCTATTGTTTAAAGAGTGTTTCATACAATAGTAAAAATGATAATTGGCACAAATTTTCCAGAAGGCAGTTGATCAATATAAAAACATGTATTGAATATACACTATTAAAAATATGTCATTTGGTTTAGTAATCCCAACTTTAGAAATTAATTCTAAAGTAATAATCATGGATATGCACACATAACTTAGTTATAAAGATGGTCAATGTAGCTAGCCTTTTTGAAATGTAAATTATTTGAAAACAACTGTCACGTTCAACAACATTATACCATGCTTCTGTACAAATGGAAAAGCATGTTGCCTCTGAACATGATGTTTTGGAAAAATATTTCATAATAGAGAAAACTAGTTTAGATGCAGTTTAACAATAAGATGAAAACATAATATGTATAAGGAGTTTGTTTTTTCATTTTAATTTAAACAAAGAAGGAAGATGAAAAGAGACCAGAAAGATAGTACTGTTTGCCTTGGAGGTGAAAAGAGAGATGCTTTTTATTTCTTTCCTAATGCTTTCATCCTGAACAAATACAAACCACAGATAATTTATTTTGTACAACTGGCCAAAGACTACACTAAGTTTGTTATGTGTGTTATTATGTCATCCTCACAAAACCCCTATGAAGTAGGAAACATCAGAATCCCCATTTACTCAGGGTAAACACAGCTGTCGAAGAGGTTATACAGGCCTACAGGTGGGGGCAACCGTCACACTCAGTTTATCTGACAGCAGATACTGAATCTTTCAGGGTTAAATACTGTTTTATAAGTATTTTTCTGTATGTAGGGAAAAAACTATCTTTAAAAGAAAATACAGAGCCGAGAGTGGCTGCATGATTGATAGCAAAAAGAATTGTGCAGATGAATTTAAAATCATTAAAATGGAATCTGCATGATCCGATAGTTCAGTGTCAATCATTTTTGTGTAACACTTCATCATTCAAGAACCCAGAGACTTTGTTTTGTTTACAATAAGCTAGCCAATAAATGGCTTTCTAATGTTAACTAGCATAGGCAGCTCTTGGTCCCATAGAATTTTAAATTGAGTATGAAACTTTGCTTATCTCCTATCAAGTTTAGACTTCTTTTGTTGAAAACATCTGAAAATGGTCTTTATTTCCTTGAGGTTTAATCATTTTTTGCTTTGTTATAGAGAAAAATATACTCAGTCTCAGAAATAAACTTTCTACCTTTTGCCCGTTCTTTAGGGGTTTCTGATGTCTGTGGGTATGTGGGTGTGTGTGTAACCAAAATGTCAACTGCATGAGAATACCCACATCTTTGAGATTTCTGAAGTCACACTAAAATATTTGGGGGAATACTTGAGATTGCTCCCCATCTGTATACTCTCCTATGCCATTCAGATTCTGGCCACCTCCTTCAGCTTGTATGTGGTATATATCAGTGGCTTTTCTCTTCAGCCCTCCCAGAGTGTGCTTACGGAAGGTTAGGGCATGAGAGGGCATTATATCACAGTTCAGACAACACTGAATGGCAAATTTTTACATTTTCATAGTAACATCCTTTCATATACGTTGCTTGGATAACACCATCATCTGAATACCTCATTGGACAGTTACTCATTTTTCTCCTTAATCTCTTGCTTAGTGTCTATTCCTTTTCCTTTTAAACATATCTGTTCGCATTCCAAGAGATACTCAGGGAACTAAATATTCTTGCCACTCTCTTGCTATCCTTACAGTCACGCTTTGTCTCAAACTTGTCCTTCTCTCTGACAGACACTGGGCTTCTCCATTCATATGAAGGTGTTTTTCTGAACAAATACCGGACTTCCAAAGCCATGCTGCGTGTGTGTTTATGCATATACTTTTATATTTTGGCATCAAGTATTTTATTGTGAATATTTCCTCATTTTAGTACAAATACTTTGGAAGGAGAATATCATGGCTCAAAAAATTCAACCTCACAGATGTAATAGTGAGATGTTTTCAAAGTTTGCAAAATTATGAGTACCACCAGGGGTGTTTTTATTTGGTAGGTCCAAGATAGAACATAGGGATCTGTACTTTGTAGTAAATGTTTTTAAAAGGTCTTTCCTGGATGGAACCATTTCCTTGCCTTAAGATGTGAAGGTCACTTCTAACATTTCTAACTTTTTGCACAAGTACATAAATACTACCAAATTCTGGAGCCTTTCATTAAGAGATTAAGATAAATAACTTGGAAATTCAGCAAGAAGCAGACTACCTAAACATGCCCAAAGGCTTACCCAGTCTTCTTTCCCCAAGTTGAAATGATGCTTGTATGCTGTTGTAAGTAAATTGGAGTAAATAACTTGTAAACTTGAAAGGAAACTTTTAAGACTTCAAAATAAAAGATGATGAAGAAAACTTTTAACTCTGAAGGAAGCAATCATGACGATTCCTGTTTTTAGCGGATGTAGGAATTGCAAAGGATTTCTAATTATTCAAACACATAAATGTGTTTTTATTTTACACTGACATGCATTACAAAAATTTTGTTTGAAGCAATTTCTGATAAATAACAAATTTTGGTTTAATTTGTAACATGCGATACAGACAACCAAATAGTCTAGAGCTCAGAATAGATCTAATTTGATAATTTCTAAAGAATAGCATGTATTTTGACCTTTCCTGCAATATTTCAAGTCAAGAAATGTCTATGATGACTTTTTAGAGTGGAAGAAACCATGGAATATATTGGTCTGTCTCTTCCTTGCAGATCTTTGCAGACTTCAAATGCTTCAAAAAACATTTACTTAAAAAAAAATTGAATATTTCATAATTGAGGCTATCTTTTAGTATTGGAAACTATACTCCAAATAGTGATCATGAAACAGCCATGAACAGTTTATGAGCTGTGCTGGGTAACAGAAGACAATGACAAATCAACGATCAAGTAATTTTGCAAGTGTGAGAGAAAACCTTGCAAGCCACATGATCCAGAGAGATTAAATCAAATTCTCAGGTTGATATCAGAATATTAAAAGTTATAAGTTACAGCCTTGGTGGATTAATGATTTCAAATGCCTATCTATCATGTATTAAAGAGATACTCATAATCTATTGCTGACTTAAATTGAATTTCAATATATGTCATTACTTCAGAAGAGTGAGATGCCTCAAAACCTGGTCCTGGAAGGTTTTCCAAAAATCTACCACAATGAAACTCATTTGCTTTTTTCAAACCTCAGTTATCTTAAAATTGTGTTTTAGGCTCTTACATCTTTTTGTTTGATGGGGATGGAGTGGAGACTTACTCAACACATTCCCATATTGTTTAACACACTCACATATATGTTGACCTAAGTGATATCCTAACATAAAGCTAGCTCTTGGCGCCTATAGTTCAGTGGCTAGGGCACCAGCCACATACATGAGGCTGGTGGGTTGGAATCCAGCCCTGTCCTGCCAAACAGCAATGACAACTACAACAACAAAAAAAATAGCTGGGTGTTGTGGTGGGCACCTGTAGTCCCAGCTACTTAGGAGGCTGAGGCAAGAGAATCTCACGAGTTTGAGAATCTCAAAGTCCATGAGTTTGAGGTTGCTGTCAGCTATGATGCCACAGCACTCTATCCAGGGCAACAGCTTGAGACTCTGTCTCTAAATAAATAAATAAATATAAAAAAACATAAAGCTAGCTCTTTAATGAAAGGTATCCTTCACAACACTTGATTCTCCTAAATGGAATGAATGAAAGATGGATAGATATTTTCCTCCAGTGGCAAAGAACAAAGATGGCCATTAAACTATAATCAGTGGCTTCTTAAGGGCCTTTTAATACATACAGAGGTTTGAATGTTTGGTAGCCTTTATTGCTTTTAAAACTGGTTTAAAAGCAAGTTTTAAGAGAGAAATGGTCTATCTCAGTGCCCCTGTTGTTACGGGTGCTAAATGTTTTATAAATAAGCCTTTATCATTATGGAGTATAAATGTTAGCCTTTATCATTATGGAGTATTATATACACCATAATGATACAGGAAGGGCTTGCAAAGATAATACATTCTAAACTTAGTGCTTTTCGTTTAAGCTTCATCATGTTCCTGTTCATACAGAATGGTACTTCTTAAATCTGCTTGATGATCAGAACAACTTGAGATGTGTACAGAAACGTAGGCATCACCCAGGCCTTAATCTCCAATAGAAGAATCTTAAACTCTACATTATAATATGGACTTTTCTCTTACAATCAGGTAATTATGGAAACACTGCTTTATATCAACATTGGAGCTCTGAAAAGGTTGTATTTGAGAAAGGCATAAGGAGGTAGAATCTTTAATTTCTCCTAAACCGACCTTAACCAAATTAACTTGGCTGCTGTGTTTTTGGGGGAGGTGGTGAGTAGCATATCACCAAGATTTCTGGAGAGCTTTTAGTTTTAGCATCTGGAAACCTAAAATCACTAAGAAATCCATCCAGAAACAGAGCCCCTGCTTGCTGCCTTTATTTGCACAGACACCAACAGGAAACAGCAGTCCCCAGGGACATCAATCTGGCATCTCATCAGATCAGCAAATTAAGTAGAAATAAAGCAACAAACAAGTAACAAGAAAAAAAAAATCAAAAGCGCTGCTTCCTGCTGAAACAAACTTTGAGCGTCATCATTGCAAGTGAAAGTGCGGGATGCTCCTGTGTGAGAAACTTTCTCCAGTCTGTTAGGAGCTTACAGGCTGCTAACAACCTGGGCCTGAAATTGGAAACAGTTACGTTTTAACATACGTATGATAAATTGCCCCATGCTTAGTTGAAATGACCCATTTGTTGCTTTACATAATTTAGACAAGCAGTTGCCTCCACTTTTCTATATGGATAAATCTTTTATTCTTTGTTCAACTAGTTATTTTACTCATTAAAGAAAATAAAACCTAATGAAAATGGGCTCCATGTACCTATTTGGAAAATCTCCTCCATGATAAAAATACTGAAGTAAGTAACTATACCTTCATTTACCTCGTGAAGTCCTGCTGTGCAAATACACTTATGCCTGAGGTGAGTCTAGCATTGGAAGTATTTCCAACGCAAATGCTCGTTCAAAATATCTTTGCTTCTAATGGTCTATCTAACAACTAGAAACCCACTAACTTCTTTAAATTTCATTTCCAGGAGGAAACCTTGTTGAGCATCCATCCTCCAAAAGCCAACACAAGACAAAGTGGCAACTTGATTATAGATCCTGCCCCCCGTCCACCCACCGCTCACACGGGACATTAATGGCTCCAGTGACAGTGTTCGCTTAGTAGTGTGTCTGATTTCCTTTAGGAAAGTTTTTATTTGTACTTTACAACTATAATTAACTTCAAAAGATACCGACAATTCTCATTATTAAGTTAAAAAGCAGCCAACTTTGAGCTGGAGTCACCGCAAATTAATTCTATCTTACGAGGTCTCACTGGGTCATTTCCTGAGCTGATGGCAATAAATAACCCTTATTCTAATATAAAAATGAAGTGAGTATAGTAATGTTTTTTTGATCAAAATAATCAGAAGTGGGCAAGACCTAAGCTCAGGGTAAACCATGGGCAATTTTATACTATCTGCAGTAGAAACTATTTATCTACACAGAGCACAAGGTATATTATTCCCTTTTTCTTAACTGGAATAAAGAGAAAAACTTAATTTTCTTGATGGTAGCATCAGAACCTTCCTAATACTTGAATTTCTCAGAATTCTTTGTAGCTAAGCCGGCCATATGACGTCGTAATAGAATTTCTCAGAGTTTTGCTTTCTAGCTATAGGTACTGTTTCCTTCCCTGCTTGTTTCTTTTTTCTGCCTGGAGCGCAGATGAGAGATTTAGGATACATGAGCTTGGGGGTTGGGGATTGGGGGGAAGGGGAAGCTGAGATATATAGTTGATGAGGATTACACCTTAAAATTATCACACCTTAAAAGTACTAGACTATAAGTTTTAAGAGGATGTATGTTGTTCAATGCCTCAAGCATAGCTGACACTAATCCAAATGCTTAAATCTGTTGCATGAATGAATACATTAATTAATGAATAAAGCATATGGCTGGAGCCAAGTGAAGGGGTGAATAGTATTAGGAGAGGGTCACAGTGATATTGGAAATTCTTCAACTCAGCCCTTATAGTCCATTATAAGAATGTGGCTTTTACCAGCAGTGAGATAAGGTTCCATTGCATTTATTTTCTTTTTGCAGTCGAGGGCCATGAACTTTGACCCAACAGTTTCAAAGGAGCTCTGTGTCTTCTTGAGAATAGATAGAAAGCAGCAGGGACAGAAGCCAAGAAAATAACCAGGAGCTACAGCCATCCAGATGAAAGCTGATGATGGCTTATGCCAGAATTTTACCTGTGGAGAAGGTGAGAAGTGGTCAGATTCAAATATATTTTGATGTTTATGGATATGAAGATTCCCTAATGGATTAGAAATAGATTATGAGGATTAAAGATGAATCAGAGATATCTTCAAAGCAACTAACAGAATGGAGTTGCCATCATCCGAGATGGGGAAGATCAGGAGTGCAGTTTTTGGCATTTGGACTCTGAAATGTCTAAAAGAATCCAATCACAGATGTCAAGTAGGCAAGGGTATTTACATAACTGGATTTTTAGATAGAAGTTTGATGTGGAACATAATTCCTGGAAGTCAGGGGCACACAGATAATATTTAAAGCCAGAAAACTGAACGGTATTACTAATATAGTGAATATAGAAACATCTGAAGATTATTAAATGCTGAGACCATGGATCAAATAGATGATCAATTAAACTTATTTGGTAGTGATTTATAAGTTTACCTGAAAGTTATACCAACTTGAAGCAGAAATACTGGTTAGATACTGCTGCCGTAATCCAGGCCCCATTGGAGGAAGGGCAGGGCTTGTGTGCTACTAGGGGCTCAATGCAGAGGTGTGGCTGATAAGTAGAATATTAAGAGTGGAGAGGAAATGGTGGTGTCTTGGAAGAAAATGTATTTTTCTCATCTAAATTAATACAAAGTATTAGAAACAACTTATCATCTTGGTTAGGGTTCCCCTAGAAATAGACCCTTAGATGAGGAATTTAAGTACTAATAGTTAATTTGGGAGGTGATTCTGGGAAATCCCTCAAGGGAGAGTAAGCCAGGAAAAGAAGGAACTTAGTGAAGAGTATGTACTCAGTGAGGGCCACTGTGGGAAACTGGGGACTTCTGAAACACAGTAGAGAACACCTGCCTTAGATTTAATCCAAAGAAGGGGTATTAATTTACCTACTTCCAGTTTGTTAGCGACTGAGACCTGCTGTTTCCAGAACAAAAAGTGTGTAGGCTAACAGGTACAATGAACACTATTTGGGTGATGGGCCTTATAAAAGCTACCCATATAACCAAAATATTTATACCCCATTTCATATTTTGAAATTGAAAAAAAAGTCTGTAGGTAGAGTCCCCTGTTTGTAGCAAGCTGCTTTCCATGTAAAGCAATAAAAGAAAAGTAAATATGACTGAGACACCCATAGAATCTGCTATTACTAAATTTTCTAGGAGAAGGTAAATTTGGTTTATGAAAATAGTCCATGATCTTTCTTGTCTATGATAAATGTGTCCACATTAGCACAGCTCTTAGTATGTTTATGCATATTAAAATAATTCCAATCATGGGCCACAATGTAATACTACCAAACATTAGGTAGTGAATAAAACCTCTCAAGGCAGAGCAGTGCCAAGGAAGGAATGTATCTTTTTCTATCTTTTCTATACGGACAACACCTAGAACGATGCTGAAATGTTGCTGGTGGACAATAAATGCCTATTAGATCATTTGAGTAAATTATTTGGTGATATACACATCTTCCTTTGACAGAGGAAACAGATATTAAAATGTTTCTATAAAATTTTTAATGGATTTTAGTCCTTTAATTTGCTCCATTTTGCCAAATGTGCTGTTGGAATGAAAAATGTAATTATTGAGTGGGATTATTTAAATGGAGTCTTTGCATGATCAGAGCTATTCACCTTCTACTGATTAGCCAAACCAGGAGTTACCCAAGAAAGAACAACTTGGGAGCCCCTCAAAAGCCCTTTGATGTTTGAAATACTGAGCACAAATAAGTAGATGGGATTCAGATGCCCAAGATAACTGTAGACTTCCATTTAGCATTAACTTTGACTCTGGATTCCAAAATACGAGATAATGAAATAGTTATATTACACTATGTAAAAACAGTATGATATGCCCATCTCAGGATGTTCTTGCTGAATTAAGAATTCTTAATCAAAAATGAATGTCTAGGCTGGGCACGGTGATTCACGCCTCTAGGCTGAGGCTGGTGGATTGCCTGAACTCTCACGTTCAAGACCAGCCTGAGCAAGAGAGAGACCTCATCTCTAAAAAAAAGCCAGGCACTGTGGCAGGCCCCTGTAGTCCCAGCTACTAGGGAGGCTGAGGCAAGAGAAATGCTTGAGCCCAAGAGTTTGAGGTTGCTGTGAGCTGTGACATGACAGCACTTTACCCAAGGTGACAACATGAGACTCTGTCTCAAAAATAAATACATACATACATACATATATACATATACATAAATAAATAAAATGCATGGCAAATTACATAGTTCGTATTGGATAAATTACAAAGCAAGGCCATCTAAAATCTAACAATAAAAATCTGAAAGCTGTATGGAGATATAAGGCCCTATGCCTATTTATTTTCCTGTTATTGTCCAACTGCATTTTCCCCATGGTACAAATAATTCCCCTGAGAAGGTTATCCATAGCTTAGGCAAGGAATTGGAATCAATGTGTATTTCCAAAATTTGACCACAAGTTTTAATCGTGAAGCTGATTTTTTAAGAAATTTCTTCCAGGGCAGCGCCTGTGGCTCACCCTCATATACCGAGGGTGGCAGGTTCAAACCCGGCCCTGGCTGAACTGCAACCAAAAAATAGCTGGGCATTGTGGCGGGCACCTGTAGTCCCAGCTACTTGGGAGGCTGAGGCAAGAGAATCGCTTAAGCCCACGAGTTGGAGGTTGCTGTGAGCTGTGTGATGCCATGGCACTCTACCGAGGGCCATAAAGTGAGACTCTGTCTCTACATAAAAAAAAAAAAAAAAAAGAAATTTCTTCCATCTTGCCTGTTCTAATTTTCAGACAAACATACAAACATTTTATTGTTGTCTGAGTATTGATACGTAGAGGTTAAAGCAGCTCTGGATAAATGAGTATCACATATTTGAAACAAGAAGCTGAGGCACAGCTCATGCTTCAGCAGGATGAGCACAGTCTCAACTGAGAACTCATTGCCCTGGAACATCTTTAAGTGTGATTTATAGTAATACGGTGTAAGATTTGCTTGCAGATCTTTACAAAATTCCTTTTAGGACACAGTAAACCTCATTAGAATAAAAATACAAATATTTAGTTAATTGTCAGTTACTAAAAAAAAAAAAAAATGTGCCAAGATAAACTATAGAAGGAATTGGAAAATAAGCAGAGGAAGGGGCGGCGCCTGTGGCTCAAGGAGTAGGGCGCCGGTCCCATATGCCGGAGGTGGTGGGTTCAAACCTAGCCCCGGCCAAAATAAAAAAAAAAGGAAAATAAGCAGAGGAAGGGTACCCAGTGTTTTGTTCGTATACCGTCCAAAGAAAATCTCTTAAATTACTGCTGGGAATAATGCATACAAAGATCTATTCTTTGTTTGTTACGTTTTATACATTCATAAATCTCATTTCAGAGAAGTTACCTTTGGTGTTTTTTAAACATCTCAAAGACCCATCTAGTCAATCCTCCTGGGATTCGGATTGCAAAATGCTATTTACAACACCGAGAATATGCTAAGGCACCACAAAACATACTTTACAATTACTGTCAAAACATCACCCACACAAATAAGAGAGGAATAGGATCCCCATGTCCCAAGGTACGTAAATATCCAAATGTCTAGCAGCTCTTAGTTTTGAAATGAAAGATAGAATTTTAAAATTGTCTAGTATGTCAAGTAAAAAAAAACTTGTCATTGTTAAGCGTAAATCTTAAATAACTATAAACATACTCAGTTGCAAATGCTGAGTCCTTTTGTACTTCTCTCACTCTCTAATTTTTCTTGTAACTATAAAAACCAGAAAACCACGAAGCATTATATTTAAAGTATAGTTATGAGCTGCTTAAAGACATTTTGGTCAAAGACACATCACATGTATTATGGTGAATCCATAAGATTATAAGACAGCTAAAAATTTTCCATTGTTCAGTGACATCTTGATGATCATGACCCGGTAAAGACCTTGGCTAATGTGTGTTTTTGCCTCAGCTTATTATAAAGAGTTAAAAAAAAATAAAAACTTGAAATAATAACAAAAAGCTTATAGAATAAAAATAAGAAGATAGGAAATGCTTTTGTACAGGTGTAGCTATACAATGGGTTTACATTTAAAGGTCAATGCTATTACAGAAGAGTCAAAAAGTTTAAAAGAAGTTTGTAAAGTATAAAAGTTACAGTAAACTATTGTTAATTTATTACTGAAGAAACAGAGCAGCTTCCTATCCTGCAAGCTTCAGTCTTGGGAAGTACTCTTTACAGTTGTGTTAGGTAGATAGTTAGAACACTGGCTCTCCTGGTGGACAAAGGACAGTGCACCCAACTTGGTGCCCCACCTTGGTCCTGCCCTGAGTAACTGCCCACACCTGGGGGAGGAGAGCATGCCCTGCCAATCTACCAGTTGGAACTTAGTATACCAACTGCAAAAGAATGCAGCGGGGTCCCTAGCTGCAGACCAAACAGCACAGGTACGATGTGGGGTAGAAAGTGACCTAGAACAACCTCAAGGCTAATTATCATGTCATCTTCAATCTACGCTGTGGTTCACCTTCACCTCTCACTTCCCCCCTACTCCTACCCCAGAAGTAGGTTTTCAGCTTTCAGAGAGGTTCTGGGAGGTGTGCATGTGCAGTAAGACTCAGGTCATGTAACTCCCAAGTGTCCATCAAAGTGGTTCCTTGATAGCCTCTAAACCACAAGGAGTGTCCAGTCCAGACACTATAAAACATGACCCCAGACCATACCCAAGACCTTTGTATCACCCTAAGGTGCACATTTGTCATTAGTGACAAATGAATCTTGCTCTAACTCTGTGAACTTGTATCTTGCTCTTGGTCTGTCAACCTATCTTATCCTCCTCAATAAACTTCATTTCACACTTGCCTTGCTTTTGGTGACTTTTCATTTTATGACCAAGAGCACACCAAGAACAAAGAATGAGGTTGCTGAATCTGACAGTTTTTTATCTTTTATTCCATATTTTTACTGTGTCTTTTTTATGTTTAGACACACAAATACTTACCATTGTGTTAAAATTACCTGCACTACTCAGTAGAGTAACATTCTTTTACTATTTTCCTGCTAAGACCATTATGGAAGTCGGCAATCAAGAAAGCAAGTGATTTAATGCAGAACAAAGGTAATTCCAGATCAAAATTGTTATATTTCATACTGAGCATTTAAATGATCAATGATGATGAGAGAGTTGCTAACTGAATTCTCTGTGCCTACATCAATGCAAAATTTAGTTAATATGGAATCTCACTCTAAGGGAATCACATTGGGGAAAAAAAAAAGCTCATCAAATCACATTCCTAGGCTCTGAGCTGAAGTGGCTGTACTGAGAAATATAGAAGGCACAAATCTATAAAGATAAAGAAAGTCTCTAACTTAATAGCCATTTGATTGTAAGGAGGCCTTGTGAACAGACTTTACACCCTCCCGTTTGCCCTTCTGGGTGGCTTGTGCGAGACATGAATCTGTCTCTTGTTCCTCTTTGTGACTAGAGTGTTTCCCTGGGAGTGAGAAAATCAGAGGATAATTGTTTCAAGCTTACCATTCACCCCGAGTAAAAAAGTTTTGAAAAGTTAACCTTGCCTCTCCTCCCCTTTTAGGTTTAATTTGCACAGATCATTAGCAAATGAAAGGTACTCTGCAAACAGAACAAAATAGGTTTTCAGATAGACAAATAGTGATTTACAAAGACTAGAAAAAATGCTTAAACTGGGCTATTCATTGCAGAAAATCTCATTATAAACGAATCAATAAGCACCAGTGATAGGGAACAAGTGTGATTATTTTGGTTACTGTCAACTTTTAGCGTAGTGGGATTCTGGTGTTTAACTTACAGTGCATCAATATGTCTTACTAAAGAAAAGTAATAATATTCTAAAATGATTGCAAAAATGTCCTCTTATATTTATATGAATGTTAATCAAAATCTGACTGGACATTAGAACCTCATTTCTTCTGGGATTGAGCTATCAGGTTACCTCAATAGTATTTATCATTGATAATACTTTATCCAACTCAGAACCTAAAGATAACAAAGAGAAGCAGTTAGAGATGCTAGAGACTAAGTGATGGGACCAAAATTGTACATGTCTAGAGACAGACAATGTGAACAAATAGAGCTCGGCAAAGTAATTATGTGTCCCTTTGTCATACTGCAGTGGAAAGTTGTAAAGAACAGCCTCAAGGACGGTTTTCGTTTTTATGCGATCTCATGGATCTACATTATTCAAAAATAGTTTTATTTCTTAATTTTATAATAATGGATATAGGCAATTAGTAGACCTAGAAAAGGTTCTGACTTTATGAGTCACTTTATCACTTAATCAATACCAACTTAACATCTTTTAAAAATACCTACATTTTTGCATTCCCACCAGCAGTGCAAAAGTGTTCCCTTTTCTCCACATCCACGCCAACATCTCTGGTCTTGGGATTTTGTGATATAGGCTAGTCTCACTGGAGTTAGATGATATCTCAAAGTAGTTTTGATTTGCATTTCTCTGATGATTAAAGATGATGAGCATTTTTTCATATGTCTGAAGGCCACGCGCCTGTCTTCTTCAGAGAAGTTTCTCTTCAAATCCCTTGCCCAGTCTGTGATGGGATCTCTGGTTCTTTTCTTGCTAATGTGTTTCAGTTCTCTGTGGATTCTGGTTATTAAACCTTTGTCGGAGACATAACGTGCAAATATCTTCTCCCATTCTGAGGGCTGTTTGCTTGCTTTACTTACTGTGTTCTTGGCTGTGCAGAAGCTTTTTAGTTTGATCAAGTCCCAGTAGTGTATTTTTGAAGCTACTTCAATTGCCCGGGGGGTCCTCCTCATAAAATACTCGCCCAGACCGATTTCTTCAAGGGTTTTCCCTGCACTCTCCTCTAGTATTTTTATAGTTTCATGTCTTAAGTTTAAATCTTTAATCCAGTGAGAGTATATCTTAGTTAACGGTGAAAGGTGTGGGTCCAGTTTCAGTCTTCTACAGGTTGCCAACCAGTTCACCCAGCACCATTTGTTAAATAGGGAATCTTTTCCCCACTGAATGTTTTTAATTAGCTTGTCAAAGATTAAATAACGGTAAGTAGCTGGATTCATCTCTTGTTCTCTATTCTGTTCCAGACATCTACTTCTCTGTTTTTGTGCCAATACCATGCTGTTTTGATCACTATCGATTTGTAGTATAGTCTGAGGTCTGGTAGCGTAATTCCTCCCACTTTGTTTTTATTTCTGAGTAATGTCTTGGCTATTTGAGGTTTTTTCTGATTCCATATAAAATGAAATATTGTTTTTTCAAGATCTTTAAAGTATGACAGTGGAGCTTTAATAGGGATTGCGTTGAAATTATATATTGTTTTGGGTAGTATGGACATTTTAACAATGTTGATTCTTCCCAGCCATGAGCCTGGTATGCTTTTCCATTTGTTAACATTTTCAGCTATTTCTTTTCTTAGAGTTTCATAGTTCTCTTTATAGAGATCTTTCACAAAATTTGTTAGATAAATTCCCAAATATTTCATCTTCTTTGACACTACTGTGAATGGGATAGAGTCCTTAACTGTTTTTTCAACTTGACTATTGTTGGTATATTTTGGAAAGAGATACGGAGAACACTTAGAGATCTAAAAATAGATCTGCCATTCAATCCTGTAATCCCTGTACTGGGCATATACCCAGAAGACCAAAAATCACATCATAACAAAGATATTTGTACCAGAATGTTTATTGCAGCCCTATTCATAATTGCTAAGTCATGGAAAAAGCCCAAGTGCCCAGTGATCCAAGAATGGATTAATAAATTGTGGTATATGTACACCATGGAATATTATGCAGCCTTAAAGAAAGATGGAGACTTTACCTCTTTCATGTTTACATGGATGAAGCTGGAACATATTCTTCTTAGTAAAGTATCTCAAGAATGGAAGAAAAGTACCCAATGTACTCAGCCCTACTATGAAACTAATTTAGGGTTTTCACATGAAAGCTATAACCCAGTTACAACCTAAGAATAGGGGGAAGGGGGAAAGGGAGGGGAGAGAGCGGGGAGGTGGGTAGAGAGAAGGGGATTGGTGGGATTACACCAGCGGTGCATCTTACAAGGGTATATGTGAAACTTGGTAAATGTGGAATGTAAGTGTCTTGGCATAGTAACTGAGAGAATGCCAGGAAGGCTATGTTAACCGGTGTGATGAAAGTGTGTCAAACGCTCTGTGAAGCTAGTGAATGATGCCCCATGATCATATCAAAGTACACAGCTGTGATTTAAGAAAAAAAAAGAAAAATGGACCTAAAAAAATAAAATAAATAAATAAAATAAAATAAAAATACCTACATTTTCCTGAGCATTAGAAAATATGTCCTGAGATTAGATTGCTTTGTAAAAAAGCACTTTTCTGCTGCCCCTCATGAAAAGTGATAGAGAGCTCTGGGGGAAGAGTGACATGATAGTTTAGAAATTAACCCTAAAATAGTATTTTCTCCCAACCATTCTGCTGTTCACCTTCTGATATTCCCACTGGTGTGAAATAGTCAAATGATAAGCTGGTCTGCAGTAAATTCTTATTTTATTAACTTAAAAAACCTTTTTTTAAAAAAAGCATCATTGTTTTCCAGTGTTTAAAAACTTGCCTGAGCATAAGGATCATCAAAAGCAATAATAATAAATATAGATTTCCAAGTCTTATTCTTGGGTATTTGGATTTAAGGCCTGGGGTATGACTTACAAATTATATTTCTAATCATAAATGCCAGGGATGATATATATGATTAAACCAATTTCTTTACTGTAGTGGCATGACTTACAAAGAAGTCCAGAATCATCTCTAAATGATGATTTCCTTTCAATTTGGACTAATTTTTATAACAGTCAACAAAAGTTTACTGAATTTCCTGTGTATGGCAGTACTGTAGCAGGCCCTGGTGGACCATGACAGTGAATTGGTCCCCAGAACTTACTCCCAGACTGTTCGCTGTCTGTTATTGGAATGATAAAAATAGCCCAATAAAACACCTGTGAATGAATGATGATGACATTCAGTTCTCCCAAATTCTTCCAACTTGAACAGTAGCTGTTAGTGACTATGACAATGTTATTTACCAGCTCTTCTATCGTAAGAGTCAAAAGAAAAAAAAAATTGGGACTTACTGTAAGGAGTACTTTACATTTTGTGAAAGGGACTAGAGCCTATTTCTTGCATGTGAGACACTTTTTCCAGATTCTTCAGAAGAAGCTGACATGATGGAGGAAACAACAGAAATCAAAATGAAAAGTAATAAAGGCAAACAGTGGCTACCAAGTTTCAGCCACCTTCTGGAAGAAACATATATTGGTATCTGATTTCTGACTTCCTATCTTTTTCTGTTTCACAAAGATGAGAAGCTGATGATTTCCTGTGACCTACCATGAATTCAATAGAGAATTACCACCAGGAATAATAATGCTAATCCTTTCCTTTTAATTTTCAGACTTATACTAGAGGTTATTAGACACACATGTTAAATAGAATAGATAGCCTTGTCAGGTCAACTGTACTTTAAGCCATGGTTTAGACTCTCACTTAACATCTGGTTAAAAATTGGACTCAAAAAGAGAGTAAAAGAAAAATTAACATCAATTCTTGACCAGCTACTGATTCATCATTTGGCCTTAGCCAAAATTCAAATTCTCGATAAGAGGAAGAAATAACAGCTCACAGCACAGCTATAGATGGTTCTCCTGGCAGTGAACTTTATTAGTAACAGAACTATCCGAAAGTGCCCATATCTTCAAAAGTAACCAATGTACTATTAAGACATAGCAACTCTAACAATTTCAGCCATCACCACTTAGAGCATCACATATAAAATTATCAGTGGAGAAAGAACATCAGTTGAAAGTGAACTTGGGTTTCAAAAAGACAAAAGAATATAGCTTTGAACAACTACTAAAAGCAAAAAGTTTATTTTCATTAATTATCACCAATAATTTTTAAGGCAGTTTTCACAGAAGAACAAACCAAAGTACAGAGAAGTTAAATCATTTGCTCTCATTAAAATAGCTTATTGTGAGCAAAATAATCTGAACTCAGCTCTACCTGGCTCTGACTTCTCTATACTGTTCATTCTGAATTCTTTCAAGCCTTTTAACCCAGAAAGTAGGTAATTTCTATCATTGAGATGTGAATTACTTATTTATTCAATTGCAAAATACATATGTTTTTCACAATTTTAGTGGCTTCTGAAATTAGAATTTTTTTTTTTTTTTTTTTTTGAGCTAGAGTCTCATTTTGTCACCCTTGGTAGAGTTCCATGGTGTCATGGCTCACAATAACCTCAAACTCTTGGGGTCAAGCAATTCTCTTGCTTCAGCCTTCCAAGTAGCTGAGACTATTGGCAACCACCATAATGCAAAGCTATTTTTAGAGAGAGGGTCTTGCTCTTGCTCAGAGGACTCTTCTTAAAGTAGCTATCGACCAAGTACAATTAGAATGTAATCATCATTGCTTGCATATACAGGATGACCATAAATTCACGCACAATTTAAAATTGTCAACTATTTTAATTGTGCACGAATTTTACGGACCCCTCTGTATACTTCAAAATATCAAGAATTTTATCCAAAAGACACTTGCACTAGAATTTTTAATGCAGCACAATTCACAATCCCATAGATGTGGAATCAACCCTAATGCCCATCGATTCTAAGCAGATTAATAAAATGTGATATATATATCACACACGCACACACACACATATGTATATACCATGGAGTACTACACAGCCATAAATAATTAATATCTTTTGTAACAATCTGGGGGGAACTGGAGATCATTCTCCTAAGTATGGCAAGAATGAAAAAACAAATACCACAAAACTAACCAATCAGCACTCATGTGCACAGATGGAAGTAAAACTTAATAGAAATCAAACAGGTGTGGGAAGGGAGGAAAGGATGGGCGACATCATATCTAATGGATATAGTGTTCACTGTCTGGGTGATGGGCACAGTTATGACTTTGACTCAAGAAGTATAAAAACAATCCATGCAACCAAAACATTAGTACCCCTGTGATATTCTGAAATAAAAAAGAAAAAAAAAGAAGAATAGGTGAGTTGGAGGGAAACCCTGAGACATCGGTAGAGCCTTCTTTTAAGCAATGACATGTCTGTGATGGCCTTGATGCCCCAGCAGAGCACATGGTATGGGGAAAACACACGGCAGTGACCATCCTCACTCATAAAATCCTTCAGAATTAGATTCTGATTGTGAGAAACTGTTTTGGATGCCTTAGTTTAATTTACTTATACTTTTCCTTTTATGAGCACACAGGATGATTAAAAAATCTCTGACTAAGTCTAAAAGAGCTACATGACAAATATTCTACATTATCAAATATTGAGCTATAAGCTTAAAAACTAATGCGTTTTCTTTCCTTAGAGTACATAAATTATGATACATATTAAATTAAATCAAACACAATAATCAGATCCCCTAAATTCTTAACTACAAGGATTTTGGACACAATGCCAGGGCACTGGTTTAAGCTCTCAGTAGCCTCGAAGAGTTAGTTGCCTATGGCAAGCACCGGCCTCCTAGAGAGAATGCAGGGCCCCTCCAAAGTTCACTCCCACTGAAGTCCATTCTGAGAGGAGGGTAAAGATGGCTGTCCCTATGCAGGCAGTTCTACAAGAGGAAAGCCTCTACCCCTCTCTTTCTCAAGGGGTAAATGTTTCTCCAGTTGCATTGACATTTAATATAGAACTTGGCCTATTTTTTAAAATTTGTTTTGACAAAAGCATGGCATCATGGTACAGCTGGGGCATCTTCTCCGATTTTGATAGTGAGAATTAATCTACAGTGGACCTGTGCTGTGAATTCCCACTTATAACACATGAATTGCTCCCTTCACATCTCTCTGAAACAAGGGCTGGTGTCAAATTCTGTTTTCTTTCTGACTATAGCTATTGGGTTTCTGTCCAGCATGTTAGGTGTCTGCTAAACATAGGGTAGATCCTCTTATAAACAATAATGGACTAGGTTTCTTGTCAAAGTTGGGCCTCCCACTGGAAGTAAGTAGTGGTGTCTGCACCTAACTCCTTGGAAACCTAGTTACCCCTTCATTCCTGCCACAGCAGAGGGCCCTAAAAGATACATGACAGGACACTAGATGATTTCAAAACTAACTTCCCTTTTTTCTATTTGAGAAAATAGAGACCCAGATAGACTGAGTCCTCCAGGGTTACTAGTTAAATGACAAGGCCAAATAAACTACTTATTTTTCTTCTTTCCTTCAATAAATATGCATAGAGTACCTACTACATGAAGACTAGAGGTGAGAAGACAAAATTCCTGACCAAAGTAAACGTACAGTCTACACAGGGAAATGGACACATAAACATGAGACCAGGCAAACTCTTCTTCGGAGGTGTACATACAGGGGCACGCAGGAGCACGATAACGTTCCAACTGGGAGGGTCACAGAATGGTTTCCTAGGGGAAGTGGCGTCTCTGCCAACATCTAGAAGATCCTTTAGCGTAGTGGTTCTCAACTGGGACTAATTCTGCCTCCCAGGAGGCGATGACTGACAGTGGGGGATGTTTTACTACTGATATTTAGTAGGTAGAGGCCAAAGATTCTGCTAAATGTCTTAAAATGCACAGGGCAACCCTTCTCCCCCCACCCCCCATAAGGCATTACCTTGCTCTGGGTGACACTGGAGCTCAGGTTAAAAATGTTTGCTTCAGAGTTAGCAAGACAAAGGGGTATGTGTGTGAGTAAAACAGGTGAGACATGAATACTGCATGTGAGGAGAGGTGGTAGATGTTCCTCCCAGCACTTCAATGCAAGTTACTGCAATAAATACTTATAATAAAACAGAACACTTGAATAGTTCCTGGAAGCTACAATGCAATTGAAGATACATTGTTGTCCCATTAAGTCTTTCAGTAATGAGAGAGCTAAATATTCTTATTAAGCTTTTTTCAGATAAGAAGACTGAGATGCAAACAAAAGAAGTGACAGAACTAGGGCACCAGTCCAGGCTTTATTATTCTATAGAACATCGTTTTCTTGGGTTACCGACTGTTCCAGGCACTTTGCATGCATTTATTCACTTAATCCTATTATTGTCCCTATTTGGGATATAAAGAAACTAAGGCCCAGAAAGATTGAGTAACATCATCACCGACTCAGTAGAAGCTGGGCTATCAGGTACTCTTGTTTTGGGGTTCAAGCCCTTAGTCTCAACACTATGTCCTTATTCTATTTGCATATTACACTCGCTAATATTTATTACATGTTGGCATTTATTACAGACATGCAGATACTTTGTGTTTTTAATCTTCATAATGATGTTGCTATTACAATATTTAAATATACCCATTATACTGCTCATATGATTACTAAACAAATGCCGTATCAAAAATACTAGTCATGTGCTAGCAGTAAATCATTGGCTATCATGCTAGGTAAATAATTACTTCTTTGTATTTTAGATGTCCGTCACTCCTTGCCTCCTCACCACCTATCCTGCATCACTCATCCTCAAATTCTATCCTCCACGGGCCAGAATAGCTAATAGTGATAATTAGATATAGGAGAGCTCGATCATGTGTTGTCAAAATTCATAGACTCTTACTTTCAGCCAGCTGAAGAAGTTCAATCATGGAGTCTAGTTTACATTTCACTACACGAAGGCATGTTTCTCCTTGATCAGGGAAATAGCATCCCGGGCCATTCTTCCTGCTTTATAATCAAATGTTTATATGATTAAGCATGGGCCTGTTGAGGCACCCCATATTACAAAGGAGGCACATAGCCCCAGAATGGCTGTCATCTTCTATCTCAGCAATGAACTGATTTGATGACCTTCTTAACACCTGGGCAGCCCATTTTCTGTTCTGGAAGAATGTTCACTTTGTAGATTAAGCAGATATTATTGGCCGTAGATCGCAGAAAGCTGTCAAATCTGATGGATGGTGGGTCCAAGGAGGCTCTAGCAAGAAAAGACCTCTTACATCAAATCATCTTCTCCAAGGATCAAAGGTTTTGTTTACAGTTATTTTAAGTTGGTTCCATGGGGTCTGTTATATAAACATGACAGAAATATTAAAAATAACTATGTTCAGCAGTGCCATAGTTTGTTTTAAGTGCTAAGAATTTTAAATGATCTGTAGTCAATATTCTAAAGCCACGGGAAAACCTAATGGGACCAAGAAATATATTATTTTCCTTCAAAATGTATCATCATACACTGAACATTCTGTGGAAAGCAAAGAAAATGTTCATATTTATTTATGCTGATGTATGAACTCCTTTTTTTTTAACTTTAAAAATAAAGATAAACTAAATATAACTATCAGAAACAGAAGTGGACTGTACCCCTTTGGAGTTATTGGTTTCTTATTACTGTTCCTTCCTCTTACCACCTTTCTCTTTCTAGCAATCGGAGGATTCACAGGCTAATAATAAAAGATACCAAGAAGAAGGGAAAGGACTTGGTCAACCAAGGGTAATAGATGCTGACAGGTTCTTTTTTCAGGAATATTCAAAAGTGAATCTTCAGTATTTTGAGGATTTCCAAACTGAACGTAAAGGAAGTGGCAAAGGCCTTTAATTTTACTCCATAAAGTCTCACTTAGTAGTGATAAAGTTTCCTAATTTTTATTGATTTATGAATAATAGGCTTTTTTATTTAGGGAAACTAGATTTCTATACTACTGACATAGGGAATAAAATATTGAATAACTTCCATAGTGCATATTTGAAAAGAGTTTAGAAGAGCTTTCTTAAGACACATAGTGGCAGACATGCCTTTGGGGCTCATGTACGCATGCCTCGTTGAACACATTCACCAGGGACATGGGGTATACTTTGGAATTTTTTTTTTTTAGAGACCAAAGTAGATACCAAAATGGTCTATGAAGTGAGTGTATGATGCCCCATGATCATATCAATGTATACAGTTATGATTTAATAAAAAAAAAACCTCTGAACCAAAAATAAATAAATAAATAAATAAAATTACATAAAAAAAAAAAAGTAGATACCAATGTAACTCCTGGGATGTTAGGTTAAAATAAAACAGCCTATAACAATATCAGCCACACTGATAGCCTGCTTTCCTCCCATAAATAAAAAATATATATATACTTCACCCAATTTACGAGACAGAAAAAAATGAAATAAACTTACAGTTTCAAGTGGGCAAGTTAAGAAAACACTGTAGTGACACTTTATTAAATGTGAACTTCATTCGCAGACCATTCTCATCTATCCATTTGTCCACTAGTCTGTTGACATCTATCACCACAGCAGCATTTCATTTGCCAATAAGGTGAGGAAGGGAATTGGGGTTATTTTTCCTGTATGTGAACTGTCATGGTTTCTCCAGCCACAACTCCTAGGGTTTCAGCACAGCCTTTTTAAAAATGACCCATTTACGTACAACAAAAGGTTGAAGAAGGGAGAGAGAAATTATTTTTCCAATGTTTATTCATTGTCTAGTATTCAGTAAATATTCAATGTTAGTATTTTAATTAACACTGAAGCCATCTTAAAACTAAATACATTGAAATAGATAGCAATAAAAACTTAGACTTCTCCCCAAAGTACAATTAATCTCTTTAGATACTCACAACAACTTTATGAAACAGTACCTCTTAATTTCATTTTATACACCAGGACACTGAGGCACAAGAAAATAAATTAACTTGCCTAAGTTTCTACAGTAAGTAGTAGAGGTGGAATGTGAACTTGGACTTTCTGACTCCATAATCTGCACTCTACATTTCTACTCAGTACCTCTTTGTGGTTAGTGTTACTTTGATAGCAATAAATGTTTGCATAAAATTCAGGTCTCTTCCTAGACACTTGACAATTTTTTACACATTAAATACCAACAATATATGGGACAGGGAGGTAAATAAATAAATTTTATCATATATTTCATCCTTTAGAAAATTATTCTATTAGATAGTATTTGTGGGCTCATTATTGAAAGCAGGCTCTCAAAAGGTCTGGATGCATTTATTTTTGTGAAACTTAGTAAATGTAGAATGTAATTGTCTTAACACAATAACCAAGAAAATGCCAGGAAGGCTATATTAACCAGTGTGATGAAAATGTGTCAGACTGTAAATAAAACCAATGTATGGTTGCCCCATGATCACATTAATGTACACAGCTATGATTTAATATTAATAAAAAAAACTAATTGTATATGCACTATCTCAACTTTGTCTTCCAGACTTTATGTGACAATATGCATTGCTCCCACAGTCTCTATCACATCAGCCTATGTTTTTCTTTTTTCTTCACTGAATTTATTATTATCCCAAATTTTGGCTTATTTGTGTTTTTGCTTAGGCTCTGTTCATTTCCCCAAAGGACAGGGAAACACTCTGTCTTGTTCATCCTATCAATAATATCTACAACATAGTTGTTTCTAAATTATATTAAATATTGGTAGGAAGAATAAATTAATATAGTCATTGATTTTTTTTCTCCCAAGGAATTTTAGACTTAGAAGAGTTTAGAGTTCAGCAGATCCTTTAATTATATAAATGAATAAAGTATATTGTTGTAAATGAGGAATACAAAATTTAAATCTTTTTTTTTTATTTCATCTCTAGGAACTTACTGATGCCTAGAACATCTGAGGTTTTCTATAAATGTATGTAGTTTCTACTACGGCACAGTCAAGGTAGATTAGTCATCCCAACTTCAAAACTGGAGCTAATTACATAATGTAAAATTTCTCTTTTTTTCATAAGTATATAATGTTTTTGTTAGTTAGGATTTCCTCTGTTACGTGAGAAACTTTATTTTACTTTTCTTTCTTTCTTCTTTTTTACCCCCAAATGGCACAGTACATACTTTTCTGTGTTTTCTGACACAACAAAGTTGAATGCTTGAATCAGGCAGCCTTCATATTGGCCAAATCAAATATTGTGTAGCCATTCTATTTTTATTCTAGAGCTTGATATTGTCAGGAGACTTTTCTGATAAGTTATAGACTAGTCTTCCCAACTAATGAAAGCAAAAGTCTAGTTACTTTTACTGAATAGTTTAATACAAAAAATATAAGGCTCTGTGTGGATAGAACACCTATTGCTCATGCTCATTATTCTCTCAATGATAGGCTATTAAAAATAATCTATAGAGTTTATGACAACCAGGAATCCATGTAACAGATTTATCTTGTCCATTGATCACTGAGCATATTCCTAAAATGAAGACTATTTCAATTTTTAAAGTTCAACCTTTATCACCATATAAGTACCTGTAGATAAGTATTTTCTTTCTAGCCTTTGCAATGTTTTCAGAGTGGGGAAGAGTTTAAAGTTCTACTCATTATTTGTTGTACCAGTTACATTTAAATAAGTATAATTTGTACACTCTCTTTCACTCATTACAAGAAGAACAAAAAGAAGTAGATATTGAGTAAGAAGACATGAAAAATAACTCCAGAAGACATACCAAGTAAAGAATCAGAGTTGCAGAGACACTGTATTAATTCTCATAAGAAGTGCCAAGTTTCACCAGCCCATATCAGCTATGGGTTCCCTAGGTATGACTGAGGAGCAGGGGATGAAGAAATTCATTTTTAAAATTTATTTATTTGTTTATTTATTTATTTATTTTTAATTATTATTATTATTTTTTTTTTTTTGTAGAGATAGAGTCTTACTTTATCGCCCTTGGTAGAATGCCATGGCATCACACAGCTCACAGCAACCTCCAATCCTAGACTTAGGCGATTCTCTTGCCTCAGCCTCCTGAGTAGCTGGGACTACAGGCACCCACCACAATGCTTGGCTATTTTTGTGTTGCAGTTTGGCTGGGGCCGGGTTTGAACCTACCACTTGCGGTATATGGGGCTGGCGCCCTCACCACTGAGCCACAGGCAATGTCCTTAAAATTTATTTATTTATTTATTTATGCATTTATTTATTTATTTTGAGACGGAGTCTCACTCTGTTGCCCAAGTGAGAGTGCTATGGTATTAGCCTAGTTCAAAGCAACGTCAAACTCCTGGATCCAAGTGATCCTCCTGCCTCAGTCTCCCAAGTAGCTGGGACAATAGGTACTTGCCATGATACCCAGCTAACTTTTCTGTTTTTAGTAGAGCTAGGGTTTCACTCTTGCTCAGGCTGGTCTCAAACTCCTGAGTTCAAGAGATCATCCCTCTTCATCTTCCCAGAGTGCTAGGATTACAGGCCTGAGGCACCACACCTGGCCAAGAACTTTGTTTTAAAACAAGCAATATTAGATTGGATTTCTTAGACTAAGTAGACACATTCAGATATTAAAATTATTAGTAATATATTTTAGCAGAATTAAAAATAATAATAATAATACTAAAAATTGGTTAATCAAAATATTTCAGTTATTAGTTAAACTGCTCAATTAAAGATAAGGTTTTGTTTTTTTTAAGGTGAACCTAATAACTTCACATTACTTAAAAAAAAAAAAAAAGTTTAAAAATATCCCACAACTTGATTCTAGGATAATTTATTAAGAAATTCTCTAAAAAAATGACAATAGTACAGTCCAGGATCAAAAATTTCCTGTTCCTTTTCCAAAATATCTCTGCATGGAAATTTTGGCATGTTCAACTGAATTAAATGAGGTGTCTTTTATAACTGACAGAAATTAATTAGTGTTCCCATTATACAGATGAATACACTGAGGACTGAGATGTTAAAAGATTGGTTCAAAGTCAGCCGGGTGTAGATTCCCTTTCCATGGATTGATTTCTCTAATGCCACATTGCCATTTCATCTCTTACAAAGATCTCCCAACTGTAAGTTCACACGTGTGTGTATCCATGCCAGGAGAGACACAAAAGGAATGGGGCCTCGCCAGAGAAGTTTACATTATCATGTCCATCCGGAATGCCAATAAGTACATCGTAGTTTTTTGAAAGAGTCTTTTTGTTTGTTTGTTTTGGGGTTTTCCCCCCCTTCATTTTTGGCTGAAACTATGTTTTCAGACTTTCACTTGCCGTCATTTCGTCAGTAGAACAAAAACATTTTATCTACATGTTCATTTTCCTTCTCACATTTCCTCCCGCACACTTTACAATAAGAACTTGAAAAAAGTTTTCTCCATATGATTCCTTCTCTGCTTAAATTTATTTGAGCTTGGGAGTAATCACCACCCCTTCCAGCAGATGCTTCTCTAAGTTAATCTTTGTTGTTGTCATTATTCTTACTTGGATAGGAAAAAAGAGAAGAAAATTAAAGCAGCATCCAATCACTTGCTTTGGTCTGTACTAGTAGGTATTTGCTAAAATTATTGTGGTATTTGAAAATGATTATTGAGTTATCTGACATTCCTACTAGAAGTCCCTGGAAACCAAAGTATTTTTGGCAACAGTATGGATCACAAAATTTTCTGTGAGAAAGTTGACTTTTTTGGACTAAAGCGTCTTAACAGACTCATCATGCCATTACCTAATCTCTAATCACAAAGGACCAGGCCCATTGAGAAATGACAAGGGGAAGGAACTTAAGACTTCACTTAGTGATACTTTAAAAAATGTATTTAATTTTCTAAATATCTAATACTTGTGTTTTCTCCAAAAGCGGGAAGCATTACCAGGTAGGTTGTAAAAAGCTTCCCACTCCTTTCTTCCACTTCCAACTGGTGCATTTAAAAAACATTCTCCAAGGCAGTTTGACAGCATCATACAAAAACACACAAAAACAGCCTTCCTGCATTTTTTGAACCCCAGTGACTCATACCTACCTCTCTCTTTTTAATTTACATAAAAGATGGCTTGTTATTGAATATGTACACACACGTGTATACACGGGCCTACACGTTCACATACATATCCTCTGAGACTGCTCCTCAGAAAGCATAGTCAGAAGCCTCCCTGTGCCCCTTCCTACTATCATCCTCCTCCCAAAGGAGCATCTATTCTGACTTTTATCACCATTGCTGATTTTGATAGTCTTTCAACTTTATATTAAAAAAAACATCGTGTGTTAATGTGTGTTCTTTTTTTCTTTCTTTCTTTTTTTTTTTGAGACAGAGTCTCACTCTGTCACCCTCAGTAGAGTATTGTGGTGTCACAGCTCACAGCCACCTCAAACTCTTGGACTTAAGCGATTCTCTTGTCTCAGTCTTCCAAGTAGCTGGGACTACAGGCGCCTGCCACAACACCCAGATATTTTTTGGTTGCAGTTGTCATTGTTGTTTAGCGGGCCCGGGCTGGGCTCAAACCCACCAGTCTCGGTTTATGTGGCCGGCGCCCTACTCCCTGGGTTACAGGCGCCAATGTGTTCTTTTTTGTGTGTCTAGCTTCGTAACATGCATGAATTCATTTACACATCAGATCAACACTACAACATTGGCATTATCATTTCTATTTTAAAAGTCACAAAAATGACATTCAGCAAGTTTGAATAATAGTTCATATTATAACGTTAGTGCCAGAGATGGCATTAAAACCTGAGTCCCCCAACATTAAGCCTATGTTCTTACCACCAGACAACATAGCCTTATTCTTTCTCTCCCAGCCCCTCAATTTCCCAAACTTTTAATAGTGAACTGATCATTTTGTGGTCTTCTCTATGTTCTTCTCTTTCTCCTTTCATCCCTCTTTTCTTCTACTTAGGGATCCCTCCCCTATGCACCTGAGTGAAAATGAAATGACTTTTCCCATACCAGGACTGTCCAACCTCTATTTTCTCTGCCACAAAGCAGAAGAATGAGAGTTGCCTTGGGCCACACACTAAATACATAAACACTAACTATGTCAATGAGTAAAAAAAGTCCATGCATACTTTTTGTGCTATCCCACAGATAAGCCAAACAGCCCTAAATAGTCAGCGTGCATCCGTGGCCCGCAAGTTGTGTCTCTCCATTTACATTTTTGTGTCTCTCCGTTTATATTTTTCCTCCCAATCAACTTGAATTTTGAACAGTAAGCCTATCTTCTTTGGCTTTGCTATTGCACATTTTAAATTTTAAACATAGTTTTTTGTTTTTTTTTTTTTTTGCAGTTTTTGGCCGGGGCTGGGTTTGAACCCACCATTTCTGGTATATGGGGCCAGTGCCCTACCCCTTTGAGCCACAGGCACTGCCCTAAACATCGTTCCTTCTGCATGATTGCTTCTAATTATTACATAAAGTTGGCCAATTACCTATGAACCATATTCTATTGATTTTCCTAAGAATAGAGAACAATTATACTGTTTAAAAAAAATCTCTAGGGAATCATAGTGGATAAATTTGTTGTGGGATATTCAAAGAGATATTATTAGGTGCAAGGTCCAAGTCTTAAACTGCAGCTTCAGCACATGGGGGGAAAGGAATCAGTTACAAAGAAGCACCAGAACCACTAGGGAGTAATAGAAATACCCTGTGACTTGATCTTGGTGATGGTTTCAGAATTGTATACATATGTGGAATTTGTAAATTTTCAATGGATGCACTTTGGTGTACATAATTTAAAGCTCAGTGAAGTTGGCCTTTAAAAAAAAAAAACAGAGAAGAAAATAAGCTTATGTTTTTTATACTTCCCTCCAGTGATCACCACTCTTTTTCTCCATGTACTGTTTCTCTGTCATATGAACAGTGACTCTGTCATATGAACAGAGCCATGAACCAACTAGAGTTGCTTCAGTGCCCTATATCCTAAATTTGAAAATCCACAAAGCAAATACTTTCATTTCTTATTTTTAAAATTTTTATTTCCTCTTATCACACGATGGCTCTTAAAATGAAAACAAACCAAAATTAAAAACATAGAAGAGCCTTTTAATTTGTATGAGTAACTGATAAAAGAAAATGAAAATCAAATTCAATGAGCTTTGCCACTCCTTGCTGAATCTCTCTAGGTCATTTAAGAAATGGAATTCAAAATTGCACAACTCCATGCTTCATGCTAAAGGTAACAATGACCCACCATATAGAGTCCTTATTCCTAATTTATCCAGAAGGCCTCAGTTTCTGAATAAAAATTATCATAACTTTGATATGCAATCTAATATTAAACACTAAACAATCACTCTTGGACTTAGTTTTCTCACTGACTAATGAACTGTCTGGAATAAATTATCTATAATTTTTTTACTATAATAAAAAAGTATTCTAAAAGAAAAAAAAAGTGCTGTGAATCCACCAAGCATAGGACCTCTGTCTAGCAATTATATAAAGTTATATGAGCTGAATTGTAGTCACCCAACATAAGATTTAATTTGGAGAAGTTAATATATTATGCATATTCTAAAAATGCCAATTAAATATATTATGTTGAATATGCTTTAATTATATATTTTATATTTGAAAAATCTTAATCCAGGCGGCGCCTGTGGCTCAGTGAGTAGGGCGCCAGCCCCATATGCCAAGGGTGGCGGGTTCAAACCCAGCCCCGGCCAAACTGCAAACAAAAAAAACAGCCGGGAGTTGTGGCGGGCGCCTGTAGTCCTAGCTGCTCGGGAGGCTGAGGCAAGAGAATCGCATAAGCCCAAGAGTTAGAGGTTGCTGTGAGCCGTGTGACGCCATGGCACTCTACCCGAGGGCGGTACAGTGAGACTCTGTCTCTACAAAAAAAAAAAAAAAAAGTCTTAATCCATATATATGCACACTGTATACAAATTGGTGATAGGCACCAGGACTTTATAATTTAGCTGTTTTCATTTGTGCTTATCCTAATCTTAAACAGATTACTAAAATCATAAAATTTGACTCAAAATACATCTTATCCTATTGTATTGTATCTATGATGTACACAAAAAATTCATTTATAGAAAACATCATTTTTTGGTTTCTTTGTTTTAAGCAATCATTTTTTTTGATTGGATCTTTCATATGGGTAATCCCATTAATTTTAAAAAATATGACTGTGACGTACATTTTATTATTATCCTAATTTAAAAATGAAGAAAGATAAGTTAAGAGAGTCTTTTAAGACTTAAGGTCGCACTATAGGCACCTAGGGTCCGGCCACATACATTCGGGTTTGAACCCCGCCCAGGCCTGCTAAACAACAATGACAACTACAACAAAAAAATACCTGGGCATTGTGGTGGGTGCCTGTAGTCCCAGCTACTTGGGAGGCTGAGGCAAGAGAATCACTTAAGCCCAAGAGTTTGAGGTTGCTGTGAGCAACATCATGGCACACTACTGAGGGCGACAAAGTGAGACTCTGTCTCAAAAAAAAAAAAAAGTGTTAAGGTCACAGACATCAGGACTGAAGCCAAGTGGTCTAATTCCAAGATAAGAGCCTCTCCTCTCTTCCTCAGTTACTTACATGGTCTTTAATAGCTTTTGACTCATGTGTCAGGAAGGAGAACCCAGCCATGGAATATTATGGAGACAATTGCCTCTAGTTAGAATCAATTATCAGAATGTGGTTTAAAAAAAAAAAAAAAGAAGTCTGGATCAGGGAAGAAAGAGAAGGTGGCAGAGCTAATTCAGTTCAGGTTCAAGATGTGTTACTACTGTGCATGTCAGGGGGCACAAAACCATTAAACTTCCCTGAGCTTCAGTTTTGTTTGTCAAATTGGGATAATTAGACAATTAGATCTCTATAGTATACATCATCAGTACAAAATGAGCAATTCCCATTTGGCCTAACACTTTAGTTGGAAAAATAAAATTATCTGTGTATAGCGATATTTTACCACAGCACTATAAAATAAAAATGTATATAAATGCACGACATTTTTATTATCCAAAAAATAGAATCCCTTTGAAATAAATCTATAACAATCTCCTTAACAATCCTTAACAATCATTTTCTTACACCTCTGTATCATTTGGCTGTTGCATTTTTTTAAAAAATAGTTTTCAGAGATGTATTTTTATTTTATACTTACATCTGGAATTTATACTGGTATAGGATATGAGATGAGACTAGAACCTGATTTAATTTTATTCCACATTTGTCAACCAATTCCTACTAGGCTACTTAAGTAGTCTAAAATCCCTCATTCATTCATGATATCAACTTAAAATTTTATTTATTTTTGTTTTAAAATTGTGGAATGCCTAAATGGAGCTAATTAACATATATATTACCCTCACATATTTATGTTTGTGGTTAAAACACTTAAAATCTACTTTTCTACCACTTTTCAAATATGAAACAAATTGTTATTATCTATAGTTATCACATTGCATAATAGATATCTTGCATGTGTTCCTCTTGTGTATCTAACATTTTGTGTTAGATCATTATCACCCCAACTCTTCCCTCTCCATTCACCATTGGTAACCACCATTCTATTCTCCTTGTAGCTTTTTAGATTCCACATATAAGTAATATCATGCAGTATTTGTCTTTTGCACCTGACTTATTTCACTTGACATAATGTCTTCCTGGTTTACAACACTGTTGTAAATGACAGGATTTCCTCTTTTCTAAGGCTGAATAGTATTCCATTGTATACCACATTATATACATTTTCTTTATCCTTTCATCCCTTGATGGACGTTTAGGTGGAATTCATAACTTGGCTATTATGAACAATATTGCAATAAACATATAAAGGCAGATACCTCTGACATATTGATTTCATTTTCAAGCCCAGGACTGGGCTTGTTGGATCATGGTGTAGTTCTATTTTTTTTTTTTTTTTTGCAGTTTTTGGCAGGGGCTGGGTTTGAACCCACCACCTCCGGCATATGGGGCCAGTGCCCTACCCCTTTGAGCCACAGGCGCCTCCCAGTGTAGTTCTATGTTTAAGTTTTGAGGAACCTTCATATTGTTTTCAATAATGGCCATACTAATTTAAATTCCCACCACCGATGTACAAGGATTCCCTTTTCTCCACATTTTCCCAACATCTGTCATCTTTTTTATTCCAACAGAATATTTCATTGAGGGATTATCTCACTGTAGTTTCAATTTTCATTTCTCTGATGATTATGAGAGTTATGTTCACTATTTTTTCATACACCTGTTGGCCATTGATACGTCTTCTTTGGAAAAATTCAGGTCCGTCACCAATTTTTAATTGAATTATTTATTTTCTTCCTATTGAATTGCTTGAGTGCCTTATATCTTTTGGATTGGCTGATACACTTTAGCTGATACCCTGTGTTTAAATGATAACATTTTTTTTAGAAGTGAGGTATGAACTCAACTGTTAGTTATTTCCCAACAGAAAAATAAATACATAAAATAATTTTGTTTCAAATGAGTCAGGCTAATTAGTAGAATTTTAATTATTGCTAATCAAGATTGGCTATAGGAAAGTTATAAGACCCAGTGCAAAATGAATATGGGGGACCTCTTATTAAAAGTTATCACTGAGCACGGGTCTCTGCCACACGCTGTTGGAGCCGGCCCTGATGCTAAGAGGGTAAGGTGAGTAAAGAATACAAAATCGGCCTGAGTTAAACTCCTTGTTTCATGGCCTTAAAAAAATTAATTGCCATAATTATTCTATAAAAATAATTTGATCACTTAATTATATAAATTTAAAAGAGTATATTAAGGTTGTGAAAAATCATCATTTGCAATCACTTCTTTCAGACTTCAATGAATTCGTGTCTTTGGAATGTAATTCTTCACTTCAATTTTGGTTTATGATGTGTGACCACTGATTAGGAAAGCAAAAGCCATCACGTGCTGTCAATCAAAGCTATCTTATAAATTCCATCATGGCCTTTTCTGTCTCAGAGTATCATTTACAATCTTTCTAGGCCCTAAATAGTCTTCAAAACATCTTCCTTACATGACAATTTTCTCATTTTTATGGTAGAAGGAAAATGTGGCAAAAACTTTGTAAGACCTTTATCATTAACTACCAATATTTTAAATGCATATATAACCTTAGACCCATGTCTATGCATTTATCTTACAGACAGTTTTATGAAAACATAATCACATACAAATAAAGATGCTACTACAACATTTTAAATATAGCACAAGAGTAGAGAGTTCATCCGCAGAGAACTCAAAATTGTATCTATTAACTCAATTCTCTATAATGATTGAAACAAACCTTTACGTATTGTTAACATGACAATTGGCCCAAGATATTGCTTTATGACCCAACTTGTCAAAAAGTGATCTGCAGACCAGAATCTACAGGTATACATTTGCATAAAAAATGAAAAATAAATACTTGTGATTATCATTTGCAAACATAGGCTCATTCTCCTGATTTAAGTATTATTTTGTAATTCATAATAACAAAAATAATCAATAGTTAACTTCGATTGACTGTTGCTTTAATAAGATAGTGCTCTTCTTAGCTTAAACCACAAAGCAACCCTAAGATGTAAATATTATAATCATCCATAAGGTCACATGGCTGATGGGTGGGGCTCAGAAAGGCATTTGATTCCAGGGCTTACACTAATAAGGACTGTGCGGCTCAGTTGTACACACATATTTGTACCGCTTGTGTGTACACACTGAGGAGGATACACTTGTGTCTGGATATGCACAGGTAATATCTGGATGTGCATAAGGGACCTGTTAGTAGCCATCAGCTCAGGGACAGATGAGGAATGAGGGCTTACTTTGTATTTCATACTCAAAAGAACTTTTAATTTGTTGACATTATAAATGCATTTCCTTAAAATATATTTTAATTTACAAAATTCACCACGCTTCTGATATTATACCCTGAAATCTCCACAGCATAATTTTAAAAGTTGCCTGTGAGTATAGACTTCCTGTTTTCTGGTTTTACCTGTTGAAAGATCAACTTGAATTACAAACTTGTGAAGATTCCTTGATTCACTCAATACTTATGTGATTCTGGTATACGAGATAGAGTTTTTATTGTTTTGTACAGTATGCAATTACATCAAATACACATCAAACTAATCCAAATACCCAATCATTTAGCTGCCTGTTTGGGGTACTTATGCATTCTGTCAAATACTGGGAGCAAAATACTGCCAAATTTGATCAGGCTGCTGTTTACAATTTAAAACAGGGCCCTCTCAATGACTGCTTTTTGGTCTGTTTCTGGAAAGGTCAGGCACCAGGGTGTTTTACCAAATAAAACTCAGGCTTGAAGAATATGCCTTCTAAACTGATTTTTACTACCTTACTATAATAAGTTTTACAGGGCTACTTTGTTAAATTGCCCTGACAATTTCCATTTCCTGTTGCTTCAATCATATCAACAGAAGGTAAAGTTCACAAATAGTAAAATATGTCATTGCCCTGCATTTGGGTTTTCAGAAATAGATCACACACCTGACAAACGCACAAGACATAATATTTGGCCTCCCAACTCATGTTTGGCTTGGCTCATCTCATCTGGGGCAGGACGAGATGTCCTACCACAAACGGAAGTATCTCATGACTCAGGAAATAAAACATGACTGCACTGAAGACCTGACAAGTCCTGTTAACTATATAAAAAAAAGATGGAATTTTTCCTCCTAGGAAAGGGAGAAAGGTCAGAGAGCTGGGATAGAAAATCTGTGTGCAGATAAATTAGTTCATGTATAGTTTTAAAAACATATGTGTAAAAGTACCCCAGAATGCACCAACGTTTTACAGAATCATTTCTCCTTCCAAAATATGCTGCCGTACTCTGTTCACAGCTGTGTTCAGTAAGACCGGGGCAGAGGTTTTTCTAGGAAATTAAAATAAAGCCCTGTAGTGTCTGAAGTTGTATTAATAGATACGTAATCTATTATTTATTTTATTGTCAGTATATATTATTTGATCCTCTCTGTGGGGCTATGGGGGTAACACAAGGGGAGAGAACAGAATTTAAAAGGTAATGTCAAAATGCTTTCAGTCTTTGACAGGATAATTACAGGCAGCTGGAAAGGCTCAGGGAAGGGACACATCTCTAAATAACGGTGGAAACACTGTCCCTCAAAATGGTCCTGAAAGAAATGTTATCTACCCAGATATGTGAAAAATCATTCTGTGTCACTTTGTCAAGGGAAGATGGTGAGAACAGTCTCAAGCATAGGTCTGGACGTGAGAAAGACCAGGACAAATTGTGGTGGCTGCTGTACAAAATTTATTTTTGGTGGGCATTTTAGCCCTTGATTAGTTTGCCTCTGTTTTCTAGCCGATGTTTGTGCATTAATCTGTCATATTCAATCCAGACTGCACATGTATTAACGATAAGGCCCACATTAATCTTTTATCCACTTTCATCAGTTAATACTCCATAGCCACCTGGGTGTTTGTCCTCAGATAAAGAAAATAAATCATCTAAAAATATTCACAATGAAGTTTTTATAGAGAACTTCCTTGAGAATAGGCCTTGATACAAAGCAAACTTGATTTTTACAATTAATATTTTTCCTTTTGAGAATAAAGTCAAAATGTTATAGCTGAAAACGGTCAAACGGGATTAGGTCAAATAAAGAGGAAAAGCTCCACATGCATCTCAAATGAAATGTGCATTAACAATGTTTTGACATATTCAAGAACTTGTTTCTTTTTGTGTGAGGCCCTTTATATGCAATTACAAACAAACTCTGCACATCAGGAAATTGATGTAGACATACCTTATTCTAGTATCTGAATTACCACATGTTAATAAAACTTTAAAAGTGAAGTGTTCCTTCTAGAACATTTAATCAGTCACCTACAAACTCAATAAATATTAACTCAGCATCTACTATGCACCAGGCCTTTTGCTAGGAACACAGGCAAAAACAGGCTCCTCACTCTCCAGCATCTATAGATGTAGAGATGGGAGCAGTACAGATTTTCCACTCACAGGCAATGTTATGGTTTTTATCTTTGGGTATGCTGGTTGCTAACACAGTGAAATACTTCCATACCTGTCAAAAAAAAGTTTCTGACTGAAATGTCCCCTCTCTAAAGTGTCTCTCAGGCTCCTTAGTAACCGGGACTCCTCCTGTAGGACCCCTGGAATCCTCTTGCAATCCTGTTAAAACCTGGCAGAGATAAAAGGCATCTCTCTCTGGTTGTGTCAGTGCTCACTGCCCATGGGCAGTGCTGTCTGGGCAGTCCAGCGTGTGGTTTTCACCCCTGCACACAGACAGAATTCAGGACCAGAACAACATTAAGGTGGTCTGCAGACTCAGGTCATACAATAAGTGTTTGTTACATGTTTCAGCAGAGACAAGAACAGAAATTCAGGGTAAGCACATAGAAACTTGTACAGCAATGTAAGTTTTATGTCTGTTAAAACGAATGTTTTAACATTCTTATGTCTGTAAGCACATAGAAACTTGTACAGCAAGGTGAGTTTTATGTCTGTTCAAACGAATAAAAACTGGGACTTATATTTTTTATATCTTTGGTTTCTTTTTTTCATTTTTCTGGCAATTCGTTTTTATTGTATTTTACAAAAGCATTAGTCCACAACAAACTGAAAATTAAAAAAATAAAATCATCCTTACAACACATGGAGTTTGAGGAGCAAGTATTCCACTAGTACTGATACCATGCAGTAAATGCCACGCGCAAAGAATGCAAATGAAATACAGGAGGAACACCAAATATTCTACAAGCATAAGATCTCTGGCTGTCTGCTAATAACCTCCCCAACCTCAACAAGAAGCCCCAGAGAGAAAAACATGCACACCGAGGGTACATGCCACTGAGCACACTCAATTTCTACACTCAGGGAACATTCAGACTTCTTGCCCTCTCTGCTATTCTGGTTCAAATGTAAATTAAGCAGAGCTTTTTCTAAGCAGATTTTGTGAACATATCCAGCTGCCTGCCTAGTCTTACCTGACCACATCCTCTTCCCACTATCAGCTGTATTATGAAGTTTATCAGTGTTAAAAAATGTATATAACTTAGATGAGTGATGGCTGTCAGTCAGTCCATAAACACATTCTGCCACCTTTGGTCATCCCAACAATAGCACAACAGCCAAAGCCAATTCCAGAGTGACCAGCCTGGAAAATTTTCTGTGAAACTGTGTATTCTTGTTAAGCAGCACATAACTCAGCAACGGAACTAGGGAGGTAAGAAGACAGGTGTCCGGTCTTAGCCTTTAATATCCTACTGGCCTTGGGACACTTAGTTTTAAGTTGTTTTTTCCGATAATTCTCAAGTATTTAATTAGAACTGTTTGCTTGAGTTAAATTGTGGACACTCCATCAAACTTGTTAAAATAGTTTCAGAAAAGTCAAAACTACTTTTAAGAAATAGTTTAATCTGGGTGTTGGATATGGTCTACGTATACATTCTTAGCTGGTAGAGGCAAATGGTGAAGTTATATTTAATGAAAAAAGCACGTGATGTCTGGGATGTATTTTAACAATGTGGCGAAGTGGAGACAAGGTTTAGATGAAACAAGACAAACAGGAGGACAAATGTTGAAGGTGGAGGGTGGTTAGCTGGGGTTCCTTAGACTATGTGAGTACACAATTTTCTCTGCCTTAGTATACGTTTAAAAAATTCTATATCGAAGATAAAATTTATATAAAAATGTATATGCAATCTTTTCCCACAAACCTTGTATTTTTCATAAATCCAGCCACAAAGAATTAACATTACAAATAAATAATAGAAAAACGTTTATAAGCAACATATTAAAAATTACGCATTAATGAATTTTTATAGATTTCAGTTTTAATGTGCTCCGATTAACAATTCCAATCAAAGAGGGTGGAAAATATGAGAGTAAAACATGAAATGTCCCAAAGTAAAGTAAAAATCCAAAAATGTGTAAACTTTCTTTCTTGTAAGGATGTTGGGAAAAAAGTTACAATTTAGAAAATGGAAAATAGGCAATTCTTTTTTTTTTTTTTTAATTTTTTTATTAAATCATAACTGTATACAATGATATGATTATGGGGCATCATACACTCACTTCATAAACCATTTGACACATTTTTATCACAGTGGTTAACATAGCCTTTCCGGCGTTATCTCAGTTACTGTGCCAAAACATTTATATTCTACATTTACCAAGTTTCGCAAATACCCCTGTAATATGCACCACAGGTGTGATCCCACCGATTCCCCTCCCTCTACCCACCCCCCCCTTTCCCACTTCCCCCTGTTGTTAAGTTGTAGCTGGGTTATAGCTTTCATGTGAGAGTCCCAAATTAGCAATTCTTTTTGCCAATTAGAAAGCTATTAGTTCTGAATGTTGTGTCCCGTGGAAATGCTTATTTTGAAACACTAACTCCTACAATGGTGATCCATGTCTCAGGGGGATGGGGCCTTTCTGGAGGTAAGCAGATCATGAAGGCAGAGGCCTCCTTAATGGGAACAGTACCATCCTAGAATGGACATAAGGGAACTTGGGCACATTTCCCACAATGTGAGGACTCTGCTAGGAGGCTTCCTCTGAACCAGGCCTTCCCCAGAACTGAAGGTCTGTCACGGCCTTGATCTTGCACATTCTAACCTTCAAAACTGAAAGAAATTAATTTCTGTTATTTATAAGCTCCTTTCTCTGTGATGTTTTTGATATAATAACCCAAATATACTAAGGCAATGGAAAATAGAAGGGGATTTTATAAAGTAAAGAAAAATTAAAACAAATATTTAGTGGTTTACCATTTTACTCTTTCTATTCACAAATAACTAAAATTGTCAACAAACTGAAAACATAATTTATTTAACAATATCTTGTAAATATAACCAACACAGCAATTCTGAAATCCCAAACGGGATGTTTGCTATTTTCCCAACATATCTCAGGACACTGACTTTAATAGAATATTTATGTTAAGTCAAACTGTGAAGGAAACGGTATTTTTCTCTTTGTCAGTTTATTTTATTTATTAATATATCTTGTCTGTTTTTCTGATTGTTTGGGTTGCATATTATAAAACAGTCATGGTTCACTTAAGAAAAGTTTGCTCTAAATTAATATAGTGGAGATTGTTTCCAACTTAATGAAAAATCAGTACATTGATGGATAGATTTTTTTTCTGTTTTCTCTCACATATTTTTCTCAAACATGGGCATGGGCAACATTTGTCTGTGAGTGAGCTTTATAAGCTGAAAGACTGAATAAACAAATAGTAAAGAAATGTTAGAGAAAAACTCAGAAACAGATGTGAAAGTGTAATCTGGCTGCTGGTTTTTCTCATGTCTACGTATGCCTGGTTGTGATTTTATATGGCAGACATAAAATGCAGTCATATGTTCTGTTCATAAATCATCTCTACTTATAAGAAATTACACATGACTGTTCTTCAAGTGTACTTTAAACTAAGAGAATCTAAGGAAAGCTACCCATGACATACACGAACTATGTCCAATTCTAACTCTGATTTAAAGGTATACACGTGACTGAAATCCTCTGGGATCTAGAAAATCCTATGTTGATGTTCAAAGGAAAACAAGCACCCTTAAAAATGTTTGAGAACTAAATCCATCCGTGTGCAACTGACCTGGCCAGAATGTCTGTCAGCCAGCCTGCAAACAAGGTTGTGATCCCTACCTACTTGCATAAATCTTGATAGGATTCAGGTTCCAAATAATATGTAGTCTTTAATCATCAATGACATGATCATCCTAAAGGACTGTTATAACACCTTTGAGTGTATGGTTAAAAAACACTAAGAAGGGGGAAAGACAGTCATCCCTGATCTAATATAGTATTACACAACCCAAAGGTATCAGGGGCAGATAATCGGCAACCTCGCTGTACTGGTATCTGATTCAATGAAACTCAGACTTCCTCAGAAAAGTCAAATAATGTAAACTGCAAGTTTCACCAAAGCTAAGATGATAGAATGTAAGAGGAATCCAAAAAAGTAACTCTTAAGATACCTATACTCTGTCAAGCAGAAAAGAGAGAACTGGATCTTTGAAACCTGCTCTATGGTAACAAAACTAGAAAGGGGGAAACAGCAGGAAGATACACTGACGCCTCACCGATCCGTTTTAGCAGGTGCTAAGTAGTTACAATAACATCTTGGGAAGTGCAACGAATGCACGCATGTACGAACACAAAACTGGCACGTTGGACGTGATACACAACGTCCACTCGGGAAAAGTGAATTAGGGAGAACACTGAAAAAGGGCCAGCTGTTTTTTCCCCTTGTAGAATCTGAATTTCCAAAACCAAGTACAATAGGCAGCCATTTTTATTCTCACCAGTTCATCGACGTGTGAAGCAATGTTATGTCAACTCCATTTCTATTTTTTCCGTATTCTTTGGTTAACACTTGTTATCCGTATCTACTCTCAACCCCATGTCCTTTTCTGCCTGCTCTGTCACAAAGTACACAAAGTGTTTAGGTAGTTCCCTAATCTACACTGTCCTCTGAGATCATCAATGTTAGTTTTTGAATTCACTTTATTTAAAATTCTGGAAAACTCCAAGGAATTCCTATAAAATTATACAATATCATTTTATATATTGAAGCACACAACAGTCACCAGTCTGGAGGCAGGCAACAGCCTTTATTAAAACACTGTGCATCCTTCTGCTGTTGCATAGACTTTCACTATCTGGTCAATGTCAATAACCAAACATCTGTAGTACTTTTCATTTTATCTTTAATGTAAGAATTTATACTCTGCACAGGTGGTCTATTTAATCCATGTCTTGTTTTCAGATTGCATTTTAAAGAAAGGAAGGTAAATAAGGACAATTTACAAAAAAATAAACAGAATGTAATAAATTGTATGCTGCAGTAGAAACATAATCTGCAATGCTAGTTACAAAACCGGCAATGGGAAAGTTTTAGTGCATGTATAAAGGATATAAAGTCATGATAAGACTTATTTTTTGCTTTATTTTGGAGGAATATGTCAACATAGCCAAATGTCAAAAGATATCTCAAAACTTCTACAGTTTAATTTATCATCATTTTCCTTCCCTTTACAAAAGATATGCCGGTAGACAAATGCCAATCAAATTGCTACTCCTTTTGTAGTCCATCCCTGGAGGAAAACTAATGATCACTGACTAGTAAGATATACTCAGTCATAAATATTTAAAAAAAATAAATAAAGGAGCTATTTCCTGAAAAAATTTCTAATACCCACACATTATCCAGAAGCATAATCATATATGATTTTAAAACTCGAATTGAAAGGATTTTTAATGGTTCAAAAATGTAATATCTGAGATCATTTGCTGATTATACAAAAATAATAGCTGTTTGAATCAATTGCATTCTCCATGTCAGCAGACTTTCATTGTTCAGTCTCTTATAAAGAGAATTAACTAGCTTCAGTTTTCCAACAAAAATCTGCAACCTCATCATATGCTGAATCCTACAAGAAGTATGAGGATAATCAGGCATGGATTCTGCCCACCAGGAGCGTATGGTCAAAGGACTAAACTTGAAAAATGGAAGTGCCAAAGAAGCTTAAGATTGGACTGCGATAGAAAACTCAAATGAAGGGACACACAGCGGACTATTATTGCTAAGCATATGTTGTTAAAAGTATTAAAGATAGCTATTTGTTGCCAATAAGTAATCATATAGCTTCTTGTCGTTTATAAGATAATATACACACAAAAAAAATTCCATTGCCAATTACATTATGTAAACCTAATAAATGAGGACTAAGAAATTAAGCTGGGTTTTTTAAATGCAGTGACAACAACACAATGACCAGGCGTTATCATTCCAAAATATGGTTTTTGGACCTCAACATTACTGACATTTTACCAAATAATTTCTTGTGGGTGGGCAGGGAGCACTGTCCCACACAGTGTAAGATGTTTGGCAGCAGTCCTGGGCTCTACCTTCCCAATAGATGCCAGTAGCAACCCCCGCACATTTTTTCAAACAGAAATGTTTCTAGACGTTGCAGTTGACAATCATTGCTATAAAGCACCTGTCAGAGGTTAATTCCGGTGTCACCTGCCCCAGGAACGCATCCTTGAGCATCTCGGGTGACATGCATTATCTTAACTATGTTCCCTTGTATGTACAACTCTAGGTAACTCCATCATGTATACTAGCATTTTCTCTAGGATGAGTTCATGAATGTAATCGTCCAAGCTCCTACAGGTTTTGGAATAATAATGGCTTTGGAGTCAGATGTGAGGTGAGATTCTACATCTGGGTGGCTGCAAGACTTTGGATAAATGAAACTCCTTGAGTTTTAATTTCTTCATTTGTAAAACTGGGATCATAATGACTACCACATGGAGTTCTTTTGTTCAACAAATAGTATTATTTGCTTCTTGCTTGTTTGGTGCTGTGCTTGGTTCTAAAGGTATATGATGGTGATGAGAACAGTTATGGTCTTTGCATTCATTCTATATCCTCAACTGAAAGAGCAAGAATAATTCAGTATTTTTCCAAATACATTTTAAATTAAAGTTGTGCATATAGATTCCAGGAAGGTGAACAAGCTTCCATGAGAACAACTGACTCTTGAACTATCATCTGAGGGATACACGAGTGTTAACTGTAAAAGGGGAGCAGGAGGAAGAGGAAGCAGAGATTAAATAAGACAATATATGAAAGCACATAGACCAAGGCGAGTGCAAGCAATAGGCTATAAATAATTTACAGTATCACTAACAAAATTAACAGAGAAGAACAGGACATTAAACACAATGACATTTAACTTAATATCTTTTGCACATCTAAAAGGTTTTCATAATTCATTTTACAGAATTATAAGCCAGTTTTGATGTTATAAGAAACTTATAACGTGAATAATGTTGCTAAAATATTTTCATTTTAACAAGGTTAAATAAAAATAACATAAACTTGGTAAGATAAAGAACTTTTTTTTAGAAGACAGAATGTTGGTGCCTTTAATATCTTGATTTTCTGCATATGCACTTTTCCATTGTAGTGTGTATTTTGGTTAAATTCTTTGACTAGGGAACAACAAGAATTACTCCATAGTCTGGTTAATAAAGCCCTACTATTCCACTGTGCTAATAGTCCCTATGAGAACTCCAGCCATCAGTTACACAAATCATTTGGCCGGGATTGGGGATTGGAGTGTTTACCATATGCATAAGTTACTAATTTCCTGGACATTATCAGCCATTAGCTGGCTTCCTGTGTCCCAACAAACACTGAGGTGAAAGCCTTGATTTCTTAGATCGAACATTTCAGACATTTTTCCATGGACCATTTCCTCAACCAAGATATAATAACACTCTTTATTTGTAATTCTTTTGTCAAATGCATATGGGAAAAGGCCAGAAAGTTCAAGTGAAGGGAAATGTGTAAAAAAGAAAAGCTAACAGTGTACTAGTAAAAGTCTTTTGGGGTGAACTCAGTTCCTCACCATAAAAGAAGTATGAAACAGAACAACCCACCAGGAAATCACTCCACAGCATTTAGCTATTTACTTAGGGCTCAGAATATGTCCAAGTAGATGCCAACTGTCATCCCTTCCTTCCTAAAGTGTTGTTCTCTGCCTACTCGGAGTTCCCAGGTGGAAAAGGAATATACCTGGTCCCTCTTATTCAAGATTTCACTGCCTATGTTCCTCCATTGTGGATATTAGTCTTCTCTTCTGTTTCATCTTGTGACTTTAAGACATATCTAAAATGGTGCAATATCAGACAATAAAGACTGAGAGTGTAAATAAAACAGTAAAGTGACCATAGCATTATTTCTCACTCCAGTATTCTAATTACTGACATTTAAGGTACAGGACATTAAACTTTATTTACAATTAGAAATTATTTGCACGGAGAAACATTTAAACAATAATATAGGATGACAGTCTTGTTTTTAATACCCTGAGACTTACAGATGATATTTTATTAAGGCAAACAGATGTACTTTACTTTCTGGAGTACATAAAGATTCACCATTTGACCTTGGCATATCATATCATCACTCTAAATATTTCTGGACTATTTCTTTATGCTCCTTTCCAGATGAAAATTCTATCTCTATATAGAGACTGACAAGTTTCAAACCTTTAACATTATTTATTTAATGTTTAATAATATTCCTTAATGTTAATCAATTAATCTTAGACATCCCTTTAAAACTTCATAGCTTTCTTAAACAAACTACTGTAGAAAGGTCCTCAATTTCATAATTTCAAAGATGTCAAATATACTTTTATCTTGTGGAAGAGGCATATAGAATTATTAGCCTTTCATATTTAAGTTTTATGATGGGATTATAAGCAAACATTGGAGTTTTATATTCTAAGCAATATATAGTTAAAAACACAGCAGTGTTTTGGCCAGGCATGGGGGTTCATGCCTGTAATCCCAGCACTAGGGTGGCCGAGGTGGGTGGATTGCCTAAGCTCACAGGTTGAGAGACCAGCCTGAGCCAGAGAGACACCTCATCTCTAAAAATAGCCAGGCGTTGTGGAGAGCACCTGTAGTCCTAGCTACTTGGGAGGCTGAGGAAAGATGATGACTTAAGCCAAAGAGTTTGGGGTTGCTGTGAGCTAAGATGCCATATCACTCTACCAAGTATGACCAAGTGAGACTGTCTTAAAAACAAACAAACAAACAAACAACAACAAAAAAACACAGCAGTGTTCAAAAAAGTATAGTTTTTTTCGCATATTTATAAATATTTATTATACACACAACATAGTAAACATATTGTATATTATGTTATATCATTTGGGTGAGTTCGGTTATCACAATCAGTCTCTAATTAAAGAGATTGGTTTGATTTAGCATTTGATAAAGATAGTTCCATCATTGTTTATGGTCTGAAAGACTATCAACCCAGCATTTACCATGTGACAGGTTTTGTCTCTCAATAATCAGCTGGTTGAATTTTTATAAATAATATTTATTATCTTTTTATTATGATGTCATTTTTATTGTAACCTAGCCAATGTTAATTCTGGAAAATTAGAAAACACGGGTGTATTTAATATAATTATGGTTAAGTTTTGGTATGTTTTCTTATTTCCTTTCCAATGTAAATCAATTTAAAAATAAAAATATATAGCAGTATTAATTATTTTGTACATGGATTCCCAGTTATTATAATATTCTACTTTGACTATTTTTTCTTAATATTAAATATACTTCAAAAAATACCATTTTTTGGCAAGGTGCAGTGGCCAATATCTGGCACCTTAATCCTAGCACTCTGAGAGGCCAAGATGGGAAGATGACTTGAGCTTAGAAGTGTGAGACCAGCCTGAGAACAATGAGACCCTGTCTCTACTAAAAACAGAAAAATCAGCCGGGTACTATGGTGCCTAGGCTGATACCACAGCACTTTAGCCTATGCAACAGAGTGAGACTGTGTCTCAAAACAAAAAAAACCAAAACAAAACAAACAAAAAATACACACATACATACACACAGACACACACACACACACACACACACACATATATACCACTGTTTAGTGGCAGCAGTTCATAGCTTTGCCGTAACTTATCAAACTGTAACACTATTCTACAGAGACTATAAAGCAGATGGTTCTTGGCTCTTTGATGTTATTCAAATTTTTCCTACTTGTAATTCACGCTACAATAGACCTTACTGTGCATCTTGGATTTTTTTTAAGTTAGCTTTCTAGACAGAAATTAGTTCAAACACAAAAAGAAATTTTTGGTCCCTATTTTCTTTTCTCCATCTCTCTCTCTCTCTCTGCTCTTCCTTAATTCTCACATAATTTGGATATAATTTTGACCAAAGTACATTATTTGAACAATAACTTTTAATTCAACTTGTTAATCTGTTGTTTAGGATATTGCATCTATATCTGTAATTTCCCTTTTAATTCAACTTGTTAATCTGTTGTTTAGGATATTGCATCTGTCTGTAATTTCCCTTTATAATAATATATTTTTCCAATTTTAATATCAGGTATGTCCAGAAGTAGTAGAATGAATTTGAAGGATTTCTTCTTTTTCTAATGTCTATAAGATTTGACAAGATCTGTTTTTTTAAATTATCTTCTATTTTTATTTATAAATATTAGTTGTCTATTTTTTGAGATTTTGAAAAAAAATTAAAAAAGATTAGAATGACTGTTCCTGGAAATAATTCTCCTCACTATTTAGAGGCCTTTTCTTTGGGTTTATTTTTTCTCTCTTACCATCAAAAGTTTCCATAATTACAGTAAGCTGGCATTTTATATGGTTTCTTTGCTTTCTTGTTAGAATTTTACCTTTTCATAGTTTCAAGTTTACTTGTATCTGGGATTGAGGCAGAACTTTGCTGTAAATTATGAAATACATGTTGTTCTTTCTGATCATCCGTAGTCGATGCTATGATGTGCTTCCCAGATTCTCACAAATCCTCCATCCCTTTCAAGACTGAAGCACTCCTTCCCTCAGCTACTGGGACTATTGGTAGTTGGCTGCTCTCTGCTGAGTTCTTCTCTGGAAATTGCCCCTGGCTAAAAAGAGTCATCTCATTCAAGCTTCATGTTTGTGGGGCAGCAGATATCCAAAGACTGGCCATTGCCTCAATTCAGACATCTGTGAGGGGCTTTCCCAACTTCAGAGGTTCCTCAAGGGATCAACTGAGACATCTGTTGGGACTTGGATAGAGTTCAGCTTCTTGCTCTGTCTGTCCTGCTTCATTCTTCCACTCTCACTGGTCTTCATCTGGACAGCACTGCCCAGTAAATACACTTCCTGCTTGTATATTTCTATCACAGAGTCTGCTTCCCAGGAAACCTACTGCATTGTTACCACTGTATGTTATTTAATGTGTATAATATTTTGCATGGAAAATGTATTTCATTATCCTTGTGCTTGGACATAAAAATTAACCCATAATAAAATTTGTCATTTGTTTCAATAAAAAAAAAGAAATTTTTTGAAAAGTCAAACCAATTCACAATAATTACAAACTTTGCCAAAATATCACACTTGTGTATATTTTAATCAGTGAAAATTTGAGAGAGAAAAAAACTCTTAGTTTTTATTTACATTTCTTTTATTACCAGTCATCCTTATGATGACTGATGATGTGAGTGGCCATGTGTATTTTCACCTGCTTTGTCTGCTCAGGTCTTTTCTTATTTGCTGTAAGAAATTTGGATTTTAGTGTATTTACTGATTTGGCTAATTACTTTAGTTATTAAGAAGATCCATCTTTTCGGGCGGCGCCTGTGGCTCAGTCAGTAAGGCGCCAGCCCCATATACCGAGGGTGGCGGGTTCAAACCCGGCCCCAGCCAAACTGCAACCAAAAAAAAAAAAAAAAAAATAGCCGGGCGTTGTGGCAGGCACCTGTAGTCCCAGCTACTCAGGAGGCTGAGGCAAGAGAATCGCTTAAGCCCAGGAGTTGGAGGTTGCTGTGAGCTGTGTGAGGCCACAGCACTCTACTGAGGGCCATAAAGTGAGACTCTGTCTCTACAAAAAAAAAAAAACAAGAAGATCCATCTTTTGCACTTCAAATGGACAGCCTTTCTATGGGTGCTCAGAAGTCTAAAAATACAATTTCAACTGTCTTTGACTATTTATATTAAATATATTCAAAAGCTGATTTTTATTTCTATTCAGGTGTAACCTAGTACACCTCAACCCCACCCCCCCCACAGGATTGCATCTTTCCATGTTGTCTAGAATGTAATCAGTCCTTTCAATCTCTGCGAAAGGACAGATCATCTCTGGAAAGACGCCTTTGGTTTAGATATCTGGTTATTACTATCTTTATTTCTATTTTCTGTATCCTCATATACCTTGTTACTCTCTGTTCACCATGCATATCATATTCTCTCTCATTCTTTTAAGGGGTGGCGCCTGTGGCTCAGTGAGTAGGGCACCGGCCCCATATACTGAGGGTGGCAGGTTCAAACCCAGTCCTGGCCAAACTGCAACAAAAAAATAGCTGGGCATTGTGGCGGGCGCCTGTAGTCTCAGCTGCTCGGGAGGCTGAGGCAAGAGAATCACATAAGCCCAAGAGCTGGAGGTTGCTGTGTGCTCAGGAGGCTGAGGCAAGAGAATCACGTAAGCCCAAGAGCTGGAGGTTGCTGTGAGCTGTGTGACAGCACGGCACTCTACCCAGGGCAGTAAAGTGAGATTCTGTCTCTACAAAAAAAAAAAAAAAAAATTTAACCTTTATTCCTGCACATTAGCAGAGCTTCTTTAATTAGTTCTTCAAAACACTGATTTGATTTTCTGTGATATCTATTCTGCCCCACCTACCATGGATACAGAATTCAGTTCTGTTAATATGTTAATTTTTCTTTCTAATGCTTCTTCATTTGACTTTGTTCCTTCTGTGCCTGAGCTCAGTGTTTCTGTATTTTATCCTATTCAATTTTCACTCAAGCTTGCTCTCTCCCTGTAAGTTTTTGTTCCTTTTTGCAGCACATCTCGCATCCTCCAAGTCGTTCACAACACAGTTAACCATTAGTATTATTCTAGAAAACTTTTAAAAATACACAGTGTTGGCCTCTGCTCTTAAAGACTCTGACCTTTTAGCTCTTGAAGGATGGACATTGAAGGAAAAAGAGGGGCAAGTGCCTGTGGCTCAAAGGAGTAGGGCACTGACCCCATATGCCAGAGGTGGTGGGTTCAAACCCAGCCCTGGCCAAAAACTGCACAACAAAAAAAAAGAAGAAAGAAGAGGGGGATAAAACTTTTTATTGAAAAATAAGAATGAAGAACATTTTTTTAAGAACCAATGTCTCAAATGAATCTGAGACTCGGCAGGAATGACTGCAATAGAAGATGCCGGTATTTGGCAATATGATGCAGTGAATATGTGTTTGTGTGTTACCTGACGTTCTAGAAGTTAAACAGAAGAGAATTAGAAAATGCTAGTGGGATGTTAATCTCAATTCTGCTCCAAGATGTTAGCATTGATTATAAAATTCTTGAACATTTCTGTGAATCTACTGGCTGTTAATCTTGATTTTTCAAAGTTAGGTGTTAAACATTTTATTCTGTATCTTTGCATATTTCATGGGGGAAATTAGGAGTCTCTTCCTCAGGGACATAGAAAGCCAGAAGCTGGGAAGATAATTTTAATGACTTTTACATTAGTAAACTGATACTTTATTTTCCAGTTGAGAACATAGACTTTTGTGCACTGTGTTCAATAGCAAATGTTCCCCAGGATGATAAACTTCCTTTCTTAAATACTTCATCCTTGTAAAGCGGTGACCTTTCCTATGTGAATGGCTAACTGGGAGTGCTTCTGAAGCCAGAATCTGAAGGATACATATGGAAGTAGGAAAACCCCCAGCAGCGTGCCATTCTTCTCATGGAATGTGAATTTTATGTTTTTGAAGGAAGTGATTTCAGTAACGTCTATCACCTAATCAGAAATTGACCTTTAAATTAGAATAGAGTAAAACTCATTTTGTACTGGCCTTACAGAGCAGCTTTGTTCAGTTACCTTAACTATGAACACCAGGAAAGAAGGTTCATGTTTGATATATGAATATGATTCCCAAACGGACCTGTAGGTTAAACATCATCAGTATGGAAAAAATGAGGCTTAGAAAAGCACAAAATTACTTTAGTCACTTTCACACATAAGTTGAAAAATTACTATAAATAGGGATAGGAATTCTATGTTTGTTTAGAATTCTACCATTTTTTCTGAAGTATAGAATTCTCTTACATATGGAGAGGGGGAAAATGTGCTTGCAGAGGTTGGAATGCCAACACCTACTTATCTGGCTAGCAGACTCTGAGTCTCATAGAGGAGTTGAGTAGCTCAAATAGCAGTTAAAAAGTCTGTCCTGGACAAGAAGGAAAAGAAAATCAAAGTGAATACGGTGGCTACCTTATTCACAGTACTCTTTTTTGTTTTTCCATTTTAAATATTTGTGAATCACTCCCACAAGTGTCCAAGTGATGCAGATCACAGTGTACTACATATAAACAGGAGATCACAGAGGCTCATTTGCTTATTACTGACATTCAGGTTTTATTTTCTAGAAAAAGGCATATGTGCTATGGAGCTGCCAAATCTTTTTTTGTACTTACCATGTGACTGAATGAAAAATCATGTCTTCTTATCATAATTCAGCATCTTTTTATTAGAGGTAGATGAGTGTACACTCATGTACATGTATGCAAGCATATATCCTTTTTAAAGCTTCTAAAATTAATAGTTGTTGAATTTTATTTCCAAATTCCTAGCAGATGCCTTGTCAAGAAACAAAGATGTCCATTCTGGCCCATTCCAGTCAATATTAGGAATAATTACATTGTAGTATTGGTTGTGGGCTTAGGAAGTATGTCCTCCAGTAATAACCAGTTAGGATAGTGAACTAAAGGAACACGCCTGCAAAAGTTAGTGTAAGGTCACAATAATTTAACAGTGTTGGAAGTCATTATAATATAAACAACACTGGTTATTTATTCATTCATTTACCTAGTCTTTCATTCAACAAAGATTCATCAAGTTCCACTATGTAAATCAGAAACACTTAAGAGATTCTAGAGTCTACAGCATTAATAATTTTATTCAGTCTGTTCTTTCGACTTTAGAAATCCAATGTTTAAGCACCACTGAAGAGATTGGAGAACAGCATAGTAGCTGTTGGAAAGAGCAAAGCTTTGTAACCAGGTAAGTTTGAGTTCAAATCCAGGTTTTACCATTGGCTCCCTTAGTGAATCTCCTGTTTCTTCAGCTGTAATTGAGATAATAATACCTGCCTATCAGGATCCTAGTAAGAATTAAGTAAGGTAATAATTATAAGAAAATTTAACCTATTCACTAGTATAGAGAACATGCTAAACAAATATAATTTCCTTTATTCCATTCATCATTTTGTTTTCTGCCTTGTCTTTTTAAGAATAAATACAATACAGAGATTCAGGAGAGTCACAGGTGGACCACACACCTCACTAGTCAGCATGTTTCTCAGTGTTAGACTCATTTGGTATAATGCAAATAACATACAATTCTAAACTTCTAACTTACCTAACCATTTTCTGTAGGGTTCAATACCAAAATAAAATGCGGAAAGCTATTATGGTTGGTTAGGAGCTGGGGCCAGGGAAGCTTCCACCCCTTCTCATTGTATTTTCATGGGGAAGAATATCGGTGTAACACTCCTGATCCTTCTCTTACTTGTCCCCTTACTTAATATCCCCAAAGGAAGAAGCAATACTCACCGACTGGTGAGTATGAGATGAAGAACTCAGCAAGTGTGGCTCATAATACCCTCTCTTGTCTCTGGGATCTATCTGTCAGCAGAGAGCACATTCGCTATTACCTTCCAGGTGTCACAGTAAGACAAGACCTTGCTCACTGGTCAGGAGGCACATAGCTGTGTGATACTCCCTATGGCTGCCTGCCTGAATCAAATTTTGGATTTCGGCATTAAAGGATTTGTGTTTTCCTCACAAAACTAAGTCACACTTTTCTAATATTATATTGCCAGTAATGCAATCAGTAGTTTTCTTATTTTGACATACTTCTTTTTCAACGAAATCAGAATCTATATGGGACAAAGTGGTGCTTCTAATTAGTCCCTCTCAATCTACAACAATGGTGACTGGAGAAAAGATCTTTCCCTTTCAACTCCAAGAACAAATTACTAAAGCCACAAATAAAGACTGTTCATTATTAGGTTTCTCAACAGTACATCAAGAAATGAGTTATTGATTGAGATCAGCCTGTGGACATACTCCCTTCAGAAAATCAGGATGAAAGTGCTGATACTTCTGGCAAGTTGGAGAGAACTTGTATTCCACATGTAACCTTCAATAAAAAAGTGACTGGCCAACAGATAGAGACCACAATTTAAAATATTTGGTTGATTTTTGTTTTTGTCCAGGGCTAAAAAAGCAGGAATTGTATTATCACATGTCTCCACAATCAGATTAAAGAGGATACAGTAGCACCCACAGGCAGATTATGGAAATCATTTGATGGAAGCTAATACAAATATTTTACTTTAGAGGATTCTGCTTAAAAACTTCAAATAAGTAATGAATAGGATTAAGATCAACCTTGACAATTTCAATATTGGATTTTGAATCCCTATATTCAATATTAAGATCAGGAAAAAAAATTGAGCTAAGTTGACATAGCTAACAAAGCAAACATTCACAAATGTTTTCTAGGCATGTAAAATAGCAATCACTAAATGTTATTGTTTTTACTGAAAACTTCAAAAATTTTAATCAGTAGGAAAATAATACTTGTGTTTATTAGAGATGCTCATCTGTGGGAGATGTATTCCACAGGAGCACATGACACAGACATTCACTTTAGGAAATTAGATAGAAGGTTTTCATTACATAACATCAGTGACCTAGGAGTGATGAACTATATTAAAAGCAACCATGGCCTGCTTTTCTGTGGATTCACAGTTATTTAAAGTACATTCCATAGTAGTGGTGTGGAGTATCTTGCCATATCCTTACCTTCACTGGTAAAACAGAACATGATTTTAAGAAGCTAAGTGTTGGAAGAAAACATTTAATTAATTAGAGTTTGGCTCACGTAAGAAAATAATCTGAAAATGCATCACAAGGGTGATTTGCCAGAAAACACCCACTAAAAATAAAGGGACATTACAGTGGTATAAATGACTCTTCTATTATTGAGAAAAAGGTGTAGAATGCAAATGATACCAAAACCCAAGCATAGCATCCCATTAAAAATTCTTTAAAATAGCAAATGGGACTTCATTAAACTGAAAAGCTTCTGTACAGCCAAAGAGACAACGACCAAAGCAAAGAGACAACCTACACAATGGGAAAGGATATTTGCTTATTTTCAATCAGACAAAAGCTTGATAACTAGGATCTATAGAGAACTCAAATTAATCCACATGAAAAAAAGCCAACAATCCCATATATCAATGGGCAAGAGACATGAATAGAACTTTCTCTAAAGAAGACAGACGAATGGCTAACAAACATATGAAAAAATGTTCATCATCCCTATCTATTAGAGAAATGCAAATCAAAACCACCCTGAGATACCATCTAACCCCAGTGAGAATGGCTCACATCACAAAATCTCAAAACTGCAGATGCTGGCGTGGATGTGGAGAGAAGAGAACACTTTTACACTGCTGGTGGGAATGCAAACTAGTACAACCTTTCTGGAAGGAAGTATGGAGAAACCTCAAAACACTCAAGCTAGACCTCCCATTTGATCCTGCAATCCCATTACTGGGCATCTACCCAGAAGGAAAAAAATCCTTTTATCGTAAGGACACTTGTACTAGACTGTTTATTACAGCTCAATTTACAATCGCCAAAATGTGGAAACAGCCTAAATGCTCACCAACCCAGGAATGGATTAACAAACTGTGGTATATGTATACCATGGAATACTATTCAGCTATTAAAAAAAACAATGGAGACTTTATATCCTTCATATTAACATGGATGGAAGTGGAAGACATTATTCTTAGTAAAGCATCACAAGAATGGAGAAGCATGAATCCTACATACTCAATTTTGATATGAGGACAATTAATGAAAATTAAGGTCATGGGGGCTGGGGAAGGAAAAGCAGAGAGAGGGAAGGAGGGAGACGGGTGGGGCCTTAGTGTGTGCCACACATTCTGGGGGCAAGACATGATTGCAAGAGGGACTTTACCTAACAAATGCAATCAGTGTAACCTGGCTTATTGTACCCTCAATGAATCTCCACCAATAAAAAAAAAAAAAAAGAAAAAAAATTCTTTAAAATAAATATATGTATAGTGTTCTCTCATTTCTTTTAGATATCTATTCAAATGTCATATCCTCATGGAAGCTTTCTCTGACCACTCTACCTAAAATAACTCTCTGCCCAATTTTTGCTGATTCTATTTCCTATTTAATACCTTTAACCAGTTTTAATTGTATTAAAACCACTCTTTACTATCTACTATATCTCTTTGTTCTTCATTCCTTTTCTGTCTTCCCCAGGTAAGCTTCATTTAATTTTCTTTGGTTCGGTGCTATATTCTGTAGCACGTAGAACAACACTGGTGTGTAACAGGTATTCAACATAAAAGTGTTGAGAAAGTAGGATAGACTCCTGCTTCAATTCTAGACTACAGACCTTATCCCTCTGAGAAAAATTTTGGATGTAAGCAAATGACTATATAGGTACCTCTGATCCTTCGATTTTCATTATAAAAACAAACAGACCTGGACATTATTCTAGGGACAATGAAATCCCCTGATAGCACTTGTCTATCATTATATAATGTATTGATTAAGTTTCCTATCCAGCTTCAGGAAGCAACATCGCCCTAACTGCCTACTCAAATTTCCCTTAAACAATGTATCTCTCCGTGAGAGCCCTCCAGAAGTTTCCATGTTTGGCTGACTTGTCAGTAGGCTCCACACCATTGTAGTGAGCCATGAACATAAAATAGCCTGTTGACTTTGACTTACCTAAGAATGGTAAACTACTCACTGCCTTAGACCACAGGAGATTAGCTGACAAAGCCAGGAATACACTGGTTCATTCAGAAGAGTAGCTTCAGTAGACAACAAGTGACACAAAGGGGCCAGTATAGTTGTACCCTATAAAATTTTTCTACAATATTTTATGGAATAGGCTCTTCCTTAATTAAATAAAATTAAATTCTTTTACTGGAATATAACTGAAGGGCTCCACTGAGGTGATGTATTTTATAAATTAATTATGGGTACACTCATGTATGTATATATACATATATATACTCGCATGTATATTTGAATTTAAAGCATTTGACTTCTTATATTCATTATTTTCACTTTTCATTTCGTATTTTAATTTGAAAGATTTGCTCATTTTCCTTTCCTTTTTCTTTTTTTTTTTAAGAGAACTATTGTCAAGGTCATTAATTTATAGGAGAGAATTCCTTTCCTCTGGTCCAAATCTAGTTCTCTGCCAGGGCACATAATATTTTTATATTATTCCTGTCAAAGTACTTGGTATCCCCTTGGATACTTGGTATCTTTTGTTATCACTCAACTATGATTCATTCTTCATATCCCACCATGAAGTGAATCATCTTTAGGAACCATCATAGCAGTCCTGGTAGTAGACATGCTGAAACCTCATCTAAAGGCCCTGAAAGGAGGTAACTTCTTTTTTACAGACCTTTCATTTGAAATAAGATATATTGTGTTTTCTCATGTTTGGAATTGACAGAAAGCAAATAAGAAAAAAGCCCAGGTGAAGCTTAAGATAATGCAAAACTTGGCTGGGTAATAATTGGTGACTGTATAATATGTAGAGCCTTTCTAAAGTCTTTAAATTTATATCCAGGAAAGGCTGTTTTCAGAAGTGAACAGCCCCTCCAGCAAGGCTTCGATGAGGCCATCGGGAACGAGAGGGAAGTAAGATCCCCTGAATGGCAGAAGTGGGGTTATGTGATTGGACAATTAAGGAACTTAAGGCAATGTCAAAGCAAGAATTCCTATTCCTGCCCAGCAGGATTTGATATGTACTGGTGATTAATGTTTGTTTCCCATTCTTTCCCTTCCTAAGTAGTAGTTTTTCTTTATTCCCATGCGTACTGTTGTTTCATTATATACTGTGGAAGTTCAGACAGATAACTTATCTTTTAAAGTCATGGATCACTTAGCTATGGGGAGAAGCCATGGCCTGATGGAGATGCTGGCATCAACAGATGTGAAAACCGGATAAAGCGCTGAGGCAGCTCCCTTGGGGAACAAATTAATGCATGTCACATAAGACATATATGAGAATCACAGTGTCATGGGTGCTGGATAGCCAAGGGTGTAAACTATTCTGAATGTTTTCCACCATAGAGGCAAAAAAAGCTAAAATACTCATTATCCCACGTTCTTTTGCAGCAAAGAGGGAAACCCTATGAGCATAAGTTGCTGACTTGGTATTCTAGAAAAGCCTTTAAAAGGACAAAATCAACCACAATGCTCCCTCAACCACTTGCTCTTTTCTCTATTTCCTGGATTTACCATGGATAGAAGCCACATTATAAATGTATGGGAGAAAATCCAGAGATAAAGGACGGCAGAGCACCCTTGATCCCTGATGCCACCCCAAAGCATTTGGCCTTCATTGGCTTTCTAAGGCCTTCTTATACACCAGTGAAATAAACACCTAAGCAAAACTATTGTCAGCAGAGTTTTCTTTACCTCTTCTTTTTGTCATGTTTACAGAGATGCATATTTCTGGCCAAGTTTCTTTTGTATACCTTGAAGCTGGCAAGAATGTTAGTAGCCAAAACTCTTAGCCTAGAGCTGTAGTGATCTGGGAGATAGAATGAATGTTAAAAATTCAGAATAAAAAGGAGATGTTATTCAGTTTGGATTTTCTAATACCAAGTTCAGTGCTTGGCAAATAGTAGTCAATAAAAATGTTTGCTTACTGATGTTACTTACTATATATTTTCAAGAAACTAATTTGATATAACATAGCACCCTCTATAAGTTCTAATAGAAACTAAACAAATGTATTTACTATATATTTTCAAAAAACTAATTTAATATAACACAACACCCTTTATAAGTTCTATTAGCTAACTTATAGAGGGTTTAGTGGCAAATTTGATTTTAGTACGTAATGACATTAATTGAATAATTAACATTCATGGAATTTTTACTATAATCTAGGCACTGAGCTCAACTTTTCATGCATTTTTTTTTAATTCTCATGTCAATCCTATAACCTAACTATTATTATTAGAGAGTTGCAGAGATATTTAAATTACTTAGCCAAGGTCACAAAGACAGGTGGTACCAGAGCCAGGATTCAAGGCCAAGTTTATCTCTCTCCAAACCTATGCACTTAACCACTATGTATTACTAAAATATTTAAATCTCCTGTCCTAAAAGAAACATATCCTTTGATCCTGAAAAACCCTTTTTGGCAGAACAGCAAGTATACAGATAATATTTGTCTGTGTTAATGGTTATTCATTATTCATCCATTACTACTTCCTGGATGATTTGTTATTTAATTCCTTTTAGTTGAAAAATGAGTTGGATTTTTCATATGCACACATTGAAATAAGTTAGCTAAATAAAGCTATCCATGCAGAGAATTTCGTGTTAGCTCCAGGTTGCTATTGGGAACCTAGATTATTTGTAGCATTTTTATTTTAAAATCCTAGAGTCATTAAAATGTGACACCACAACCTGCATAGTAGGATATTGATAAGAACAAGGACACGGGAGGTGATTCTGTAGATACTTAAATAGCAAAAAATATAGTGCAAGTTTCACACGCCCTGCAGACTGCAGGTTTATATGATAATAAATAATAGTTATCACCAGGACAAAGGAAAATTTCTACAAAACCCAGTAGCTCCGTGAGAAATCTGCTAATACAGCTGGTCAATCTTGTCCCATTCCATCATCAGAATGAGGCTGTTTATTTTTTTCTGGATAGCTAAATTACAATCATATACTGCTGAACATTTTGTAGTGGGCAGATGTGAATCTAAAGATCTAGAGATTTAGTCTTTAGATTCAAACTTTATGAGAAAAAGAAAATAAGAATTTACTTCACAGGCAGCACAATTGATAAAGTAAAAATCTTTGAGCAAGTACAGAAATAAAAATGACTTTAAACATTCCAACTGAAACCCCCTTCCTGTGTTCCTTGGGTACGGACCAACAGCCAACATGCCAGCTACAAAGAATAATCATTTTGGAAGCTCTTTAAAATGTTTCCCCTTTGATAGTCTCCTGACCAGGTGATTAGTGTGTTTATAGTGTGCACGTGTGTGTGTGTGTGTGTGTGTATGAGAGAGAGAGAGAAACTGAGAGTTTCCTGTACATACCAGTAGGCTCAGAAAAAGAGAATAGAGATGAACTATTCATAAAGTTTTCTTAGAAGTTATAAAACCAATATCAACTTTGTTTCACCATTGTACTACAAAGTACTAGTGGTTTTTAATCCAACTAACTCCCTATATTTTCTGAGAACATTTCAAACAGTAGAGATTATTTCCAAACTGCTAAAATCTAGTAGCTTATAAAATTCAGGAGTTTACCAATAGAATAGATCAAATATATTCCAATATCAATTTTTCGTAAGCATTTTTGTAATAATTTGATTGCCAGCCGGCGTTGCTTTCAGTCTAAATTCAAGTTATATACTTTTCATTACCTAACAGCTATATTTTATCATTTGTTTTTCTGGGTACAGGAAGTTGTTTCATAAATTGCTATTGACTCTTTGCCAAGTGACCTTTAAACCAAGACACGCACGTAATTTCCTTATTAATTAAGAATATTAACTTCATCAATCTTAGTTCATGACCAAATCCAAAGCTTCCAGGCATAATCCTGATGAGGAATAAATTACACAGGCGAAAGGATTCAAATTCTAATTTATATTGCCTTGAATAACAATTCGCATGTTACAAAGGACAATGAGCCCACCAAAGTAATCTATATGGGAAATGACTCGCAAAAACTGGTTAACAGACACAGAGTGTATCGGCTTGCAAGGAGACATCCGAGGATGAAGGAAGAAAATATTGCAACTCTTGTTCTCTGAGGCTAAAATCAAAAATTATGATCAGAGAATGTTAGAATCATAACAAAATCTAAGTGACCAAAAATTTGATTACTTTATCTTTGTATCAGTCAGCTCTTCTGGGAATAGTTAACTGTAAGTATATACATGAATATAGCATAAATCCATTACATCAGGGTCTCAAGGTCTGTTCGCTCTTATACCTAAACTTTTGAGAATCTAGAGATACACAATTTCAGTACTACATGTATTGATCAAGAAAAAAAAAAAACACTTGAAAACAGGTTTCATGTGAACAAATCCAAAGTGAACATTATTTTGAAGTAAATACCTACCAAGAAGCCAAATGTTATATATAATTATTTAAACTTTTTATTATAAACAATTATGGATTTATAGGAAGTTGCAAAGACAAGACAGAGAGAAATCCAAGTACCCTTCATCCAGTTTTTTGGAGGGTTACATCTAACATAAATACAGGACAATATCAAAACCAGGAAATTCACACTGGTACAATATCCGTATATAGTTCTATATTACTTCATCACATGTATATTCTTGTCACCACCCCCACAATTAGGATACAAAACTATTATAAGTGAGTCCACTGATTTTCTTAGATATAAAAATGCATGATGATTTCAGATAGAAGGTTTCATGCTACCTATTCTACATAAAATAACTAAATATTGAATGTTACCAATATTGAGGAAACTATTATTTAGGAAAATGCTCTATACGAAGCCCAAAGTGAAATTCTAGCAATACAGACAAGGTACACTTCATTTAAACTCATTTCCCTGCAAAGATCAGACAACTCTATCATTCAACAATCAGCTCTCCTCAGTATGGAAGGAACAATTTTTTTTAGTACACAATTTATCAAAGACAATTTGCTGATAATTCTACTGTTCGAAAACTCTGTTTACCAATAAAAGATCCAAATACATATACATAGACACATCCCGACTTCCTAGTGCAGAACAAAAGACTTCATAAGTGTCCTTAAATCACTAAAGAGGGCACCATGACAAAAGAGTACATCAATAAACATACACAAAGAAGCCATGAAGTAAATCAGACAGATTCTTCCCAGCCAGATCTATTGCGGAATGAGAGTCTTGTTTTCACTAACCAGTAAATACAAACCAAATTGCTGTAAATCCCACTACTGAGTCAGCTCTCTCTCTCATACACACACACACACACACACACACACAATCAAATCTGGACATCGATCTTACCTTGGCCATCTGTGCTTGCACGCCATTTGCCTTTAGAGATGCTACTGCTTTTTGAGCAGCTGCGGGACTGTCAAAATCTACAAAACCATAACCTGTAAAAATACAAAACCGCTGGTTAGTACTCAAAATACTGTACGTCTATCCTACTGACAAAATGCAGCTTCTGAGGGTGGGGAAACTCAGCCTCAAGCTACACGTGGCCCTCCAGATCCCCAAGGGCAACCCCTTGACCAAATCCAAACTTCACACACACAAAAAATCCCTTTATTAAAAAGAAAAGGGATTTGTTCTGTGAAATTTAGATTTTGTCAAAAGGCTACATTCCTGGATCCGGACGGCCACATGTGGCCCCAAGGCCACGGGTTCCCCACTGCCATTGATTCGCTATAAACTGAGGAGCTCAAAAAGCTGGAAAATATAGAAAAGTCTAAGTTAATTTTGAAAACTTCAGAACTTTGATACATGCATATTAATAAAAGCTATGACAAAAACCTGTATAAGTTTATCATGAGCAACTGAAATAGTGCCTGGCACACAGTAGGATTCCATAAATACATGTTGCCTGAATAAATAAAATGAATGAATAAATAAAGGTTATGGATGAGCGTTAGAATTTAAACCTAGTTCCATTTGATAAATGTGTTCCTCCACACAGGACCTTGTCTCTTTCAAGGATGATACTATCTTAACTGAACTGTTCTGGCTCTTCAGTGATCTGTGATAGAGTGATTAAATAGATAAATATTCAAGTTTCCTTTAGGAAGAAAAAAAAAAACAAACCTATGTCATTGATCTGTTTCTGGTTGTGTGCTTGTGTGGATAACGTGTGTACATGGTGAAGCCAAAGGAATAGCTTGTAAAGCTGAATCAATGACAAGGCAATTTGGCATGCCCTTTGCTAGCTGGTATTAGTCCAGGGCTTAGCTAAATAATGTCAATTGCCAATAACGTCAACTTCAAAACATGAGTGGTCAAGTATGCGTCTGCATGCCTAAAAAGCCCACCTTATGTATCCTCCACCTCTTCTCATCCGTCAGGCAGAGACTTAGCTGTGTTTTCACGCCTGTCTCATTTAGAAGTTTCAAGGTGAGCCACTGAAGCAAACCTACTAACCATGTACTGTGACACTGCCCCCGCCCCCCCCCCCCCAAATAACCAAAGAAAAGTGCAAGGGAATTCAATTACCAAGTTGTTTCTTTTAATTAACTTTTTAATTTTCTCCCCTCGAGTCTCATCTTCTTTTTCTCCCTCCCAACATGTTATCCTAAAATGAACTTGTTACACAGCAGTGTACCATAAAATGCTCTTGAAAAGCTCAGCAGAGAAGCTGTGAAGTTTGTATTTCTAATCCAAGAGGAAGTCTGTTCTGTAAGTATTGCTAATTCTTCTCTTCCCACAATACTCAAACTGTGTTGTAAGATGAGTATTACCACCCATTAAGACAGGAAAAGAAGCAGAAAGAAGAGGTAGGAATAGTTGAATGAGGTAGAATCAGGGGTAAGGGAAAGCAAAACTAAAATTTGGACATTATCTCCTATCTGCCAGCTGTTTTCCTGGGTGGTTGATACACTGACACTTGGTGAAGTCATAATAACATCCTGCACGACTGGCCTCAGGCACATTCTACACATGAAGAAACTGTGGCCTAGATCACAAGCCAGATTCAGGATTTGAAGCCAAGGCTGCATCTGCCCTTTCAATTACACCATACAAGGAAATGCTTTGTAATCCCACTTCATAAACTATTTCTACTAGGCTCTGAAGCATCCTAGGCAGAGACTCAATTTTTGAAAATTCCTTGAATTTGGAAGTTAAGACAGAGAATAAAACAATTCCATAAGAAGATTCAAGCAAGCTCATTTAATGAGTACATTTGTTAATGGAGTGGTTGTGTTCTTCTGAGAGCTCTCTAAACGAGATTTGGACAACCACCTCCTTCCACCTACCTAATACTTTGGTCAATCTTCCTCATCCATTCATAGGTGCATTTGTTCATTCACTAATGAAATGCTATGGCAGGTACTCTGTGAAGCACAGGGTACATAATGTGGGGGAAAAATACCCTCAGTTGGGCAGTGCCTTTGGGTCAAAGGAGTAGGGAGCTGCCCCATATGCTGGAGCTGGCAGGTTCAAGCCCAGCCCCAGCCCCAGCCAAAAGCTGCAAAATAATAATAATAATAATAATAATACCCTGTGCAAAAGGGTATTATTATCAAAAAAATTGCAAAATAATAATAATAATAATAATACCCAGTGTCTGCTCTTAAGCAACTTATAGTTGAGTTGGGAATGGACAAGAACCAAATGGACCTGCAATCACAATATGGCATGTCTTCTTTGAAAGAAAATAAGAGCATATAATATAGAACCCAAGTATTGACTGCTCATTATTGAATGTTTAAAGGAAGCAGTGGATGAAATGGTCTGTATTTTTAAAATTATCACCCAAGTTGGAGACTGAATTGTTGTGGGGGAGGTGGGCAGGCAAAGGGGGAACAAGGAGCTGGCTTAGGGGCTCCTGCAGCAGTCTAGAGATGGCAGCTGGCAGGTAATGAATGGGGTGAAAGGAATGGTGTGAGTTATATTCTGAAGGCAGAATTAATAGGACGTGGTGAAGGATTGATTGGGTTGACAGGAAGGAAGATATAGCCATGAAGTACTACTGGGAATATGTTGCCATAAGCTATTGGATGAGTGGAGATATGATTTACAGAAATGGGGAGATTGTAGGAGGATCCAAGAGGGGAGAGGGAAAATTAAAATATTAGTTTGAGATATGTTGTGTCTGAAATGCCCGTGAGACATCGAAGTAGAAATGTCAAGTAGCAGTTGGATGTATTAGGCTGCTGCTCAGAAAAGGGGATGGAATTGGAAATATAAATTAGAAGAGCAACAGCAGACCAGCGCTATTTATAGAGATGGAAATAGACAAAAATGCCCAGGGTAAGTACCAAAAAGGGACCAGGTTTGGAACTTAAACAACTTTAGCATTTAGCATCACATAAGAAATGAAATTGCAAAAAAGGCTGAAGGACCATCAGAGAGGAAGAAGGAATGAAAAAGGAATAGGATGTCTTATAACTAAGCTAAGAACATATTCCAAGAAGGAAGGAGAAATCAACTGTGACAAATGCTCCCGAGATTGTGAGCAAGGAGAAAGTTTGACAATGCCCAGTGTGTTCAGAGACATGGAGGTCAGTATCAGGACTTGCTTCAGGCAAGTGGTGGGCATTGAAGCCTGCTCCAGTCCTTGACGCCTACAAGAAAGATGAGCAGGAAGGTCTACAAGTCGCTCAGCAGTTATCTTGGCTGCAAAGGAGAATTAAGAGACAGATTTAGCTAGCAAGGGATATGAGGTCAATTGAGTTGATTTTGCTTATTTGCTTTAAGGTAGGAGTGTGTGGGGGGGTAAGGGTGGGGGCTGTATTCCCTGATTCCTTGTGAAGCTGGGGTAGAGAACTACAGAGTATTCATTTAAGTTATTCAACAGATACTTACTGACTATCTTCTATAGGACAGCTACTGTTCCTCGCAGTTTTTAATATTGATGGGAAAGATCAAGCAGAAAACAAGAGACCAAAGCTTCAAAAGGACAAGGCGAGAATTTATAGAATAATATTTCTGAGTAGGTAAAAGGGTAGGAGGACGCAGAATATATCTGCAAGTACTACCCCTCTGCTGAGAGAGGGACCCTCCCTTTTTCCCACTGTAACTGGAAAGAAAAAAAGAAAAAAGAGCACCCATGTTTACCAGGGGTTCTTTCTTTGCACATCCCCAGTTACTGGCACCGCACCTAACGCAAAGCCTCTGCTTAATGAGTAGTTTTCAAAATATATTGAAAGCACATTTAAAAGATACTCACCTACTTCATAGAACTATAGGGAATAATGAATAAAAATATTTATTAATAGTTTTTACTATTAAGGACGCTATAAACGTAAGTAGTCAAAGGTCTATGCCGGCCACACTGCCGTCCAGCAAGGCAGCCCGTATTTCACAACTCTCATCCTTTACTCTAGTGTGGCTCCTTCTCTCCAGCTCCTCCCTCCTCTCTACCCCCACACATTACACAGGATATTACAAAATCAAGATGCTGACCTCCGGGGCTGAGCTCCAATGCAAACAGAGGAAATTTCTGGGAGGACATGAGACACCCCGAGCATTCTCTGAATCAGGGAAGTTACGGCTACATTTTGTGAAAAGTGTGCCTCTACAAAGCCATCTTTGGGGGGCCACTTGGTACAAAAAACTGTTCTGATGGCTCTGTGCCAACAGAGGAGCAAAGGTTTCATAAACGAAATTATATATCAACGACCAGAGACCAAATCAGCAATATTTCACCGAGTTGTATGTTTTTCATACATAGCCACTTTCACTAGTTAAATGAAACTTGAGGCAAACACATCTCAAGCGACTCTGAAAAATACTCCCCTTCTAGAAATAACCATTGCATCTCTGAATTTTACATGGCAGCAGATACCGCATCACAATCAGAAGAAAACAAAATGAAATATGAGACTTCCCCCTATGAATAATGGTGCCTTTAGCAAGGAAGAAAGCCACTTTAATTTGGTCTCAGTTTGCTTTCCTTAATGACAAATAATCAAATCTGGATACGGCAACCTCTGTAACTTCTTCTGGTGAGGGGACGGGTAGGGAGATTAGTTCAGCCCAGCGAATAATGCTTTGTGGTAGCTGCTAAAATCCTCAACAAAACACCCGCCATGCTAACCACCAGAAACTCCAGCCCCCAGTGGCTGAAAGCCCACCCGTCTCACTCTCTCAATTACATAATTAAGCTTGGCAGCAGGTTCGAATGAATTAAAACTGAATGTCACTGTTTTCTCCACACACCCCTGTCCCTGTTTTTCTTCCTTGTCAGGGGGAGAAGGCCAGAAGTTCTGCAATTAGTGGGAAGCAGAGCAGTGAGAAAGAACCAACTCCGTGATAATTAGGTCATTTGCCAAATGCACTCCTTCCATTGGCAGATACAATCAATGTTTTCCTGAAATGCTTTAAACCTTGGGTGTTAAAGTTCTGCTGTTTTTTTATTGCACTGAAAAACTGGTATCTTTATCGAATATATGTACTTATTTATATTATATATATGCATTTATACAGAATGTAAATATATAATGTATACTATATAGTATACAGAATCTATTTTTTATTTATATATAATTACAACATATATTATAGTAGATGCAATACATATAAATTGTAACAGAATTCCGCAAAGAGTGCTATTGCCCAGAGGGTTCTTGTTTTGCTTTCTTTTGTACATTTGCAGACATCTTCCCTGAGACTTCTGCCATTCATCTGCACCCTTGTGTGGCGATCCATTCCATTTGGAATTTCACTCAAAGTCTCTTTCTGATCTTCACCGGCTTATTTTATACTTCTGTGCTGCTACCTTACATTCCCTGTTGAAACTGCTAATGTATTTACCAACATTAGGATTGTTCTCTATATGTGGTGAGGGGGAGGTGACAAACAAGAACTCCTGCTTTTGATTTGCAGTGGCAGCAACAGTACACCCAGGAAGACTTGCTCTCAGAGTATAACTGCACTCTAAATTTCACAACATTTGTATTGTTCTTCTCCTCAGAATGACTGTCATAAAAGCCCACTTGAAACACAGATGGCTTAGTGTAACACCCAAATTCTTTCAAAGACGATCCAGCTGTGAGTCAAATGTGATTTCTAAACAGAATAAGTGAGTACTTTGGCTACGAATTATGCATTCAATTGAAATTCTACTCAAACTTAGCCCATGAAGATGTTTAAGAGTTGTCCCCATAAATCCCCCCTCCTTCCAATTTAGTTTAACAGTATTCTGTGGCTGTTGTCAGAGCTCAGACTAGGAAGACTGAATTGCGGGGTCTGGGGCGGGGTCTCTAAGAACAGAGGCATGGTTTGCAGGCTGCGTGGAAGTCCGATGGAGCCACACTGACCACATGCCTCTGGATTTCCCCTGGATTTCTTTTGCCTCCCCCAAATATTAAATGATTACTGAATATCTTTCCTTATCATTGGATTTCCTAGCTCTCTGCATATGGGATTACAGAATGTAGTCAACATTCTGTAATGAATAAAATAAAAACAATACTGTTTTTATTTTACTTTTTTTGTTGTTGTTGAGACAGAGTCCCACCCTGTGGCCCTGAGCAGAGTGCTGTGGGCGTGGTAGCTCACTGCAACCTCAGACTCAGGCTGTGGGCACCCTGCTGCCTCAGCTTCAGCCTCTGGAAGCCCCTGGGATTATAGGCGCCTGCCGCACCAGGCTGGGTTTTTCCATTTTTTTCATGAGTTGGGGTCTCACTGTCGCTCAGGTGAGTCACGAACTCCTGAGCTCAAGCAATTCTCCTTCCTCAGCCTCCCACAGTGCTGGGATTACAGGCATGAGCCACCACGCCTGGCAACAATACTGTTTTTAGACAAAGTCTTGGTCTGTCTTTCAGGCTAGAGTACCATGGAATCATTATCACTCCCTACAACCTTAAATTCCCAGGCTCAAAGGATCCTCCTGCCTCAACCTCCTGAGTGTCTGGGACTATAGGAATACACCACCACACCAGCTAATTTTTCTAATTTTTGTAGAGGTGGAGTTTTCCTCTTGGTCAGGCTAGTCTTATTTTTTTTTTCTTGAGACAGAGTCTCACTATGCCACCCTCAGTAGAGTGCTATGGCATCACAGCTCACAGCAACCTCCAACTCCTGGGCTTAGGCAATTCTCTTGCCTCAGCCTCCCCAGTAGTGGGGACTACAGGCATCCGCACCACAACGCCCAGCTATTTTTTGTTGCAGTTTGGCCGGGGCTGGGTTCGAACCTGCCACCCTCAGCATATGGGGCCAGCGCCCTACCCACTGAGCAACAGGCGCCATCCTGGGTCAGGCTAGTCTTGAACTCCTGGCCTCAAGTGATCGTCCCTCCTTGGCCTGCCAGAGCACTGATACCTTCATTGCTACTTTTCCGCTTATTAAAACAAACTAACAAGAAAATCTACTCTTATCTTCCGTATCTTCTATCACATCCATTTCCTGTGAGTGATCATTGCAGTGAAGCCAGCATACCATAGAGGAATCATGACAGTAGCCATATGGCCTACTTTAGATTTGTGAAAAAATACAGACAAAAGAGAAATCCTGCTGAAATGCAAGAGCCAGAGGCAACAGTGCTTATCAGGACAGAAAATTCTGAAATCACCCCTGCTTTTAAACATCTTTAGAATGTAGGATTCCACATTGTTTAATAGGAAACAAACAACACACGGACTGCCTGCACAGAGGACTGCAGGCGAGCACGGGGAGGCTAATAAAAGATGGGTGACAATGCCTGTCACACGAGGACAGGTTTCTTCACGGCATATCCCTGATGACTGAGATTCCAGCTGAATAGCCAGAACATTCTGCTAGTAACAGAAATACTAACACCACACGTCAGCTTTAGAATAGGGTTTTCCCACTGTTAGTGAAAAGCTTGAATCATTATGTGACTCTACTAGTATTGCTATTAAATGTACTGAACATCTGCTATGTTCAGGAGAGTGTGCTAGGTGCTGTATGAGAAACAAAACAAAAAACAATTCAAACATGGCTTTCCTGTCAAAGACTAGAGTCTAATAGAAGTGATAAAGACATTTCAATACAGTGAAGTGTCCTCTTACACCGAGGGGTTAAATTAGGAGAGCACATGAAAAATGGCATGTGGTCAAACTGTCTTCATGTCATGGAACCATTTCCTGCAGCATAGTATATGTGCATGGTTTGAGGTACACAATTCTGTTCCATAGAGCTGAACAGCTGAGCCACGATCCTCGCCATGGCTGGTATGATAGTAACATGATCCACATTCTAAATTTATGTACATACATATGCATTATTCTACCTTCCTGTCTCTTAGCTTCTATGCACAGTTGAAATGAATTAAGTTAAATACAAGGTTTACCGAGGAATCACTACCATCTGAAAGGTAGAAAGAGTGTGAACAGTCCAAAATGGCCACTATTTCTTCCAGACGGAGGCAAGCTCAGTACATTTTGTGCATAAATGACAAAAGTACAGACTGGGGAAAAGAAATTAGGTCCCAAATGGCATTTCCCGGTAGAATAAAACAATTACAAAGAAAGACAAATTTAGGGAGCAAAGTATTTAGTAGTCTGCCACTTGAAAATGGGACCCTTTCTCATTCCATTTATGTTACACAAAAAATCTTATTAAACTAAACACAAATTCAAATCCCAAAACTCACTTCCCTCTTCACCATGTTCAATTGATTTTTAAATGAGAGAAATTGCTTCTTTACTGAATAAAGTCAAAATTATGATCAGGATCATTATTTATGGGCTTAGTGCCATTACTGTGCTTTATTAAGATTAAAAGAACACACTGATTTTCCAAGGACCAGCCATTATTTTATTATAATATTGCAGAGATTAAGGGTGCAGTCTGCTTGGCTGTAAATGAGCAGATTAACCTCTGTGAACCATCTAGCAAAGCTTTCCTTTGCTAACAGGCAGTGCTCAAGGATACAAATAAAATACATGTCTTGTGTGAATTATTGGTCACATGTGCCTCTGCCATCAAAACAGCAGGAGATACAAGTGTGTAATGGTGACTGTAGGAACAAGCCCAAGGTATTGATAAAACAATTCCATTGAGTTTGGAACTACAATTGAAGCAAGCTATAACCAAACAATCATAGCTCTACAATCTCCATCCAGTAGGAGAACCTGACAAAGATTTTTATCCATGAGTGTTCCCTCCTTCCCTTCCTCTCCTTGCTCTGGCCTTACTGGTAGGTAGAACTATAGATATTCTTCCAGGCAAGAAATAGGATTAATAATGTCAGTGTGTGAGCATCAGCTGGAGGACACCTCCTCATCCCTTGCAGGTACTTTAATCCATATTCATAATCAATGGCTCCGGCAAACGGCCTGAAAGCATGTTTGTACGTAAGCCTACTTACTCTTCTGCAGCAGAAACGTACCTTTCTGCACCACCCATTCATCATTAGAAGATCGCTCATTGTACAAAAACTAGGTAGCACCCCGAAGGATACGTTAAGTGATTCAGCATGAATAGGAAGAAGAAATGAATCCGACATGTAAAGTCATCTTTTAAAAACCAAGCATTCCCTGAGTCTCTGTTTTTGTTATATTCCATCTTCCAGATATTCCCACAACCAACCTGATACTTCATCTAATGTGCCGTACAAAGGCCCGTGTCCTCTTGACCGTCATCATTTTCCTGGGAAAGGGCGGCAGCTGTGATTTCCTCCTTCAACATCTTTGACAAAACTCACGTCTCAATGCTCAGGACTACTCTAATCAACTCCAGCTGTGCATTTTGTAATTTGTACTCATATTTTATTGAACACACGTCTCAGTCATGTATTCACAGGCTCTATTTCAAAGATTTGTAACAAATGCCCTTAAATTCTGTGCCTATCCCTATGAGACACAGTGGCTTTTACATCTTCTTACATCCAAATTACTTTTCTATACCCCATCTGACATGCAAATACAATTCGAATTTTGTACCAGAATTTTAAAATGTTAAATGGCTTTATGTATACATCTATGCAATTGAGAGTAACACATGTACATGGTGAAAAAAAAAAAAAGCAGCACACACACAATCAGGCCAAACAAAACAGTATTCAATGAAATATCAGTTTCCTTTCACCTGGACTTTGGTGCATTATTCTACCTGTCCATAAAACTGTTCTATGCTTCCTTCTGATGATGTCATTTGGAAAGACAACTAGAACTACTTCTTTCCTTTTTTTTTTTTTAATTTCAGTTATCGTGAGGACACAAACAGCCCGGTCACAATTTTTGAATTTGTCAGGAGGAATCCCTCTTGTAGTTCTGTCATACATCCCGTGTGCTCTTTAAGTGGGAGCACTCCAATCCCCCCTCTTCTCCACCCTCCCTCATTCCTCCTCCTCCCAACTTGAATAGAATTAGGTTTTCCTTTTACGTGGGCATGTGTTCAGTTGTCCTCTAGCTTCATAATAAAATTGAATACACTGAAACACATTCCTCTTAGAAGTAATTCTTGTGCTCTCGCTATTCTATATATTAGAAATATGCAGGGATTTGTAGAGAAATGAAAATATAATTCCTGCTACCGAAAACTAAGAAATGAAAACATTTATAGTTAAGACTTTATAAATGGATCTCCAATTGTATCTTTTTCCTTGAAATTAATAGGGGTTGTTTTCTTCTAATTAAAAAGTTATATAATTTTATTATAGAAATTTCAGCTAATACAGGGGGAAATTGCTACGATGCCCCCACTCAGTAATATATTATTAATTAAAATTGCTTTTCTTTATTTTTAGCCACAATGTTAGTAGATTCTGCACACAATTTTATTATCCAATTGTTCTCCAAGCAACACATGTGACTGTCATTCCAGGTCAATAAATATGGATCTATATAATCCTGTCAATGTAATATTTTCAGCATTTCAATTGCTTAACTCTTCTTTAAAGATTTCTGAGCTCCAGACTATGCCTTAGCTAAATGTTTCTTCACTTGAAAAACTGATTTTATTCCAAGATTTGGAAAGGTTTTTAAAATGAATAAAATAGAAATAGACAATGTATTCAAAGCCTCCTAGACTTTAGAAAGTGATTTTTTGTAAGTTTTTTGTTTTTTTAAAAGATTTTTCAAAAAAAGAGCTTTCATACATTGCAAGCCAAAGGTATCAGAAGCCAGTTAAATCAAATTCAAACACCCATCCCCTAAAATATAGGGGATTGGAAGACCATTTTCTCTTTCATTCTGATACGTTTCATTGTGAAAACTACTGTTTTCATTTTGAAAACATATCAGAACTTATGAATAAAACTTGAGATCTGTGATTCAAAAAGAATACCAAGATTTTGAATAGTCATGCCATTACACCATGATTCCATATTAAGTCATATGTTGAAATGGTAGATTCTGGCAGTTTTCTCTCAGAACTGCACTTTGTATATATATATATATATATATTTTTTTTTTAATATGTAACTTTTTTTCTTCATTCTGAAGCAATCTAGCAACTAGTATCTCTAGTCACCCACCTTGCCTCAGCAATTTGTTGTTCAATGGTCAAGGAACTATTTCCCCAAGGAAATTTTACTACTACTGAGATCTCTCTTTTAGACAGTATCCAATTTGTAAAAGTGAATGGTATTTCAGGATCCTAGGACATGCTGCTTGAGGAACCATTTAGTTTAGGATGTTTACATATAATTGTTGTAACTAGGATCAAAACATGGATCACTGAGGACTATTCCTGTAAGCAAAAACCAGAGGGGTCTCACCTGAGAGGTTTTCTACTTTAGTACTCAGATGTAATCTATGGACCAACAATGTTAGCAACACTTAGAAATGCAGAATCTCGGGCCCATCCCAGATTTACCGAATCAGGCTTTCTTTGGGCAAGATCTTTAGGAGATAAATAAACCCTTTAAAGACTGAGTTGTCCTAACCTCCCAACAAGTCAGCACAGCATTTGCTATTGTGATACAACTGCAGAGAGAATGGGCATTGGAAAGGCCATCTCTCCCAACCTCTATTTGATGTTCAAATCTCCCTACAGTCCTTTTGCCAAACACCCCTCCAGAATCTACCTGGACAGTTATAACATTAGGGAGTACACAGTCTCCCAAGGCAGCCTGTGCTGGAGAAATGCATTTAATAGAAAACTGTTTGTTTTAGTCGCAGGGAAAAATGTTGCCATAATGCAGTTAGAATTCAAATCCTAGCACAACTGTTTGATAGCAAACTGTTTGATAGCAATGAGTTAGGCACAGAACACTCAACCAAAAATAATAGTAATAATAATTACCTAAATGCTATGTTGGCTCTGGGCATTGAATGAGTTTAAGCGCACTTAAACACCTGGCCTGAGGCCTGAGGCATCCTCTCCAATTCCCTCACCTTCTTACTTGGTGCTGAAATCTAACACCCTAATTTAATCCATTTGTCTTAAATACATTCCAACAGACAAACTAGACAAGTGTATTCCTTTCTTCATATAACAGTGTTTTATATTTATAAAGACAGCAATCATTCTCCTGCTTATATATGTACTTGCAAAATGAATATTTGAAAATACAGGCTAGAGGCTATTTTTACATAATAGCCTATTTCAGAACAAGTACATGCCCTCCTTCCCTGTCTCTTTTATGTTCGTCCATCAGAGATATGCCTAATTCTGTTTAGTTGCAAAGTTCAAATTGGCCCTACGTTAATCCATCTCTTTAAAAAAGTAATGCTCATTTGAGGAAGCAGGTAACCAATGTGAAGAATGATTATACAATAAATGTATTATGCAAATTTCAGTGAACATTTTATGCACACTGGATAAAGAATCAAATTAAAGTCTCATAACCCTTGGAAAATTAAAGTTAGCAGGCACAGAGGTTGATTTGCCCTTGAACGCAAAAACTGCTAAGGGCAGACATTCCTCCATCGTTTCCACGAAACTGAACCATTTCTGAAGGTTTCAGATTAAGATAAGAAATCCCCCAGGAGTCATAAAGATCAGCTATTTTTACAGGAATAATTTCAAGTTGCAATCTTAAAGTGTTATGAGTTGGAAGGAATTGGTGAACTTCTGTGTCATATTTTGAAAAGCTAATATTCCAGGTAATCGGCCAGTTGAGAGCACGGCAAATTGCATAGAGAGAGGAAGGATGCAGGCGGCCAGGAGAAAAGGTTTCTCAAGGATAAGTATAGGAGTGCTGATTTACACAGCTGCCCAAGAATGGCAGTTATGCAATGGACCAGTATGCTCCTTCGATTTTCCTTCACTTGATGTAATCCTGGGACATAACAGTCGCCTTCCTATTACACTGCCGTGTCCCCTCTTTGCAGCTTGCCAACACTGATCCTACCACTGGACTCCCTACAGAGAAATAATGGACTCTTGAGAAGGATAATGGAGAAGATCTGTACAGCATTTACCTATTGGAGGACAGAGAAACCATCACACACATTTTATTAAATCAATAAGCAAGCAAGGGTGTGAAGAAGGTAGGTCAAGAACCCCATTCTGTCCCCAATTTTTACATGTGGAGACAGGATGTGGGCTCCAGTGCCAAGAATAGTTCATTCATTCATCAAGCCCTGGCAATCAATTTCTTTTCCTGTTCATCCTTTATGCGAACCAGGCAGGATGTAAATATAAAAATATTGGTATTGATTTAACAAATGTTCAGGGAGGTCTTGTTATGAATTCTGAACTAGGAGCTGTGGGGGGATAAAAAGACAAATGAGATGTGGTTTTTCTCCTGAGGGGATCTATAAGCCCAGTGGAGAAGCAGCCGTTTTAACACCATGACACTCGTTAAAGACTCTATGTGGTGTGCTTATCACAAATACAAAAACCTAGACCACACAGCAAGAGAGTAGAAAGAAGGCTTATTTCTAACTAGGGAAGAGATAATGGAGAAGATGAACTTGAGATTTTAATTTTCTTTCTTTTTTTTTTTATTATTCTGTAACTTTTTAATCAACTGCATTGAAGTATAGTTTACATATGATAAATACCCATTTCAGTGTACAATTTGAGAAGTTTTGACAAATATATTCACCTGTGTAGCTACCACAACAATCAAGACACATCACATGTCCCTCACCCCGCAGTTCCTTTGTGCCTCTTTGTAGCCAACCCCCGCACTCCCAGGTCCCCCACGTATTTGTCATTACAGGTGAATTTTGCCTGTTCAAGAATCTCACACCAATGGGATGACAGAGTGCGCACCTTTTTTCTGTGTTTTTATTATTTGCTTAGCACATGATGAAATTTAGAGATTGGAGAGGAAATGGCATTTTAGCTAGAACAAATATTTGGGGTTAGGGTTAGTTCAAGAGTTAGTTCAAGGGCCAAGTGTGGTGGCTCACCCCTGTCATCCTAGCACTCTAGGAGCCTGAGGCAGGTGGATTGCTTGAGCTCACAAGTTCAAGACCAGTCTGAGCAAAGTAAGACTGTTTCTACTAAACATTAAAAAAAACTAGCCAAGTTTTGTGGTACATGCGTATAGGCCCAGCTACTTAGGAGTCTGAGGCAGGGGGATTGGTTGAGCCCAAGTGTTTGATGTTGCTGTGAACTAAAACAGACACCATGGAACTCTACTAAGAGTGACAGAGTGAGACTCTGTCAAAAAAAAAAAAAATGTGAGTTCAAGCAATTAACAGGGGACCTCTAATCTAGAGCACTAGAGCAGAGAGTGTGGGGAAGGCAGTGTGTGAGGTATCACAGGACAGGTAACCTTACTTGATCATACATTAGGTGGAACTTCTCTACACGTCGTACACAAACCCTATGTTTCCCTCCTACTTCCCCGCTCTACTTTCAGCCACGTTATTTTGAGGCCGTTGCACCTGCTGTTCCCTCTGACTGGAACGCTCACACCCGAGACTATAGGACACTGAATTCCTCCTCTCCTCCATCAGTCTCTATCAGCACATTGCACAGCAAATAATCAGGGGATGATTTTATTTGTTTCTGATTATACTTTACCCTAACAGACTGTCAGTGCCAAGACAAGAGAAACAGGGTGGTTTTGTTTTTAACTGTATCACCAGGACTTACTATAATTTCTGGCTCATATTAACTATTGAAAGAATGAGCAAATAAATAAGTAAATGAGTAAACTCATAAAAAAGTGAAATTTTCTACTCTTATCCAGTGAAGTACATAACTTAACACACTATAACCCACACAACTCTCTTTGAAAAATAATTCCTTACCCTTCTTTTTCAGAATATCATTCTATTATCCTGTAGTTTAAGGAGCAAAACAGCTGCGTACATTTGTTACACCAACAACAAATCTGATCTGTATGTTTGCACTTTAGGACACAAGATGGCAAAATATTTAACTTAAAGGGAGACCCAGATATGATTAGATATTAAAGGGACTAACTAAACAGACAGTAATTATTACAATAATAAAGCCATAGTCTCTTTTCTTAATATGTCACATGTACACTAAAAACAAGGATGCCAGGTGTTTTGGTGTTAAATGTTTTGGCAGTTTTTGAAGAACTGCAGTTTTATGCCATAGAATTTTAAGGTGAGGTTAGCACAGTGTGGTTTTCAGATCAATAAAGGACTGCGTGTGAAGAGCCTGCTGGGTGCTTGCCTGGTTTATTGTGACTTAACAAAAGGGCCCAGGAACAGTATTGCTCAGCAGAAGAAAAAAAGAATTGGTGAGCTGATGGTTCATCTCGAAGGGACAAAAAATAGCAAGATCAAGGATCCTCCCAAAGCAGAAACCTCTGTTCACAAGTCACGCTCTTAGAAACATGACCTTGGAAATATTTCAAACACACAAAAATTCACAAACAGCAGCACATGCCAGAATTTTTTTTTTCTTTCTGACACATTTATACCACATTAATAACCCATTCTCCATCAGTTCCTGAGAACTCTTGTTTTCACTGTACTCTAAGTTCCTTTAACCATTTCTCAAATACCATATACAAAATAAATAAATGTTTCAGAAGATAGTTTATGTTTCCTTCTCCAAAATGGTAGTGAGGCGGGCAGCGCCTGTGGCTCAGTGGTAGGGTGCCAGCCCCATATACAGGGTGGCGGGTTCGAACCTGGCCCCGGCCAAACTTCAACAAAAAATAGCCAGGCGTTGTGGCAGGCGCCTGTAGTCCCAGCTACTCGGGAGGCTGAGGCAAGAGAATCGCCTACGGTGACCTGTGATGCCAAAGCACTCTACCGTGGGTGACAAAGTGAGACTCTGTCTCAAAATAAAATAAAAAATAAAAATAAAATGGCTGTGCTCCTGAAACAAACAAACAAACAAACAAACTGGTAGTGAGGGGAGAATAAATTTCCTTCTTCATTTTATATCTGCATTTTTTTGCTGATGAATAGGAAGCCTGCAATTCCCCCTTGTCTTGAGTTACACATGGAGAAAAAGATCTGCTTAAGAAAGCTTGCTTTCTGTCCATAAAAGGGAAGGAAGGATGAAAAAAAAGATGAAAGGAAACTCCTGCTGCCCAAGCGTCCTCTTCTAGGAAGCGAAACAGCAAGAGTTTCAATAACATTAGACGTTTTGAGATTGATTTTTAAAGATACCCTTCTTTCTTGGAAATGATACAATTTACTTATATTTAAACCCAGTTATGACATTGTCTATCAAGAAGCTGACCTGCCTGAATTGACACATTACAACACGATGAATTCCTTCCAAAAAAGAGGTATAACTGGACAGCTGTACTCTAACTTTTGCCCTAGGAAGTTCCTGTAGGGTAGGTTAAGCCTTCTGATTTGAGGTAGATAAAATGTATCAAAGTTTCCATAATAATAAAATAAAAGCTACATACTCTGTGGTGGGCAGTTGATTTCATTTCATTGTTTATCTCATTAACATCTCACAACTTTATAAGTATCATTACTCCTATTTTGCATTAGGTAACCTAGTATCAAAGAAGTTATCAGAGAGGGGTGGCGCCTGTGGCTCAAAGGAGCAGGGCGCCAGCCCCATATGCTAGAGGTGGAGGGTTCAAACCCAGCCCTGGCAAAAAACTGCAAAAAAAAAAAGAAGTATCAGAGAGTTAAAAGTTGCTTATTGTACCATAGATGAGTCCCATAATCAATGGGAAATTATGCAGCCAAGCTTTGTATGTTGCATACTTATTTTTTTAATTTTTTTTTTATTGTTTGGGATTCTTTGAAGGTACAAAGAATTAGGTTACACTGATTGTGTTTGTTAGGTAAAGTCCCTCTTATATTGTTTTCCACCCCCAAGAGTCACACACTATGATCCCCATCTCCCTCCTTCCTCCCCACTCCCATCACAAGAATGATATACACTTAAAAAAAAGAAAAAAAAACTTAACCATAGATTTACAAACAATTTCTACAAAACATGCTTCAAATACTTATACACAAGGAATATTTTAGAAAAATTCATATGTTCATCCCTAATATTTAGAAGAGTAATTGACATGCTATAAGCCTCCAATAAATATTAATTTAATAAATGTGTGAAAATATGATATAGAATTTTCTGTTCCCATGTAATTAATACAAAAGGATCCTCCTTCACTAATAAAGATCAAAGATGTAAGAATTTCCATTCTGGGAAAATTATACTGGCTGAGGTTTCAGATAGGTGTTGAATCATTACAGTGTTTTCACTACCAGCATAAGTATCTGAAATGTGGCAGGTCCTCAACATTGGTTGAACGAATGAATGAACACACCCATGCCGGTCACAGGTCACTTTGGATCACTGACAATAGGATTAAGGCATGACCTATCAGAGAGTTTAGGAGAATGTTCATCAGTTAACATGTTTTCTTTCCTCTTCTACATCTTTCAAAGTAATAGAAATAGTTCTGGCTCAGACATATGAAATTAGACTTGTAGATTACTTTCCAGAAAGTCTTATAGGAATGGGATAGAGAGAGATTCAAATGAGAAAGGGCAGCCCTCCCCAATGACTTGCTTTTCTAGGAGTTTATCTGATTATCACTCATAAGCCAGGATCACCATAGACCTGGTCTTACACTGTCTTTGCTGGATCAAAGCATGAAATCAACAACCATATAAACCTCTTAACTTTGTCTCTTTCTGTCTCTGTTTTTTTTCCCCCTACTAAGTGTTTCTTCCAGACATGTCTCCATCCTTTAGTCCTTTAAGAGACATATATAAGCTCAAAACACAAAGGGAAGTATCTAAGTGGGTTTTGATGTTTCAAGAGTGGTTTCCCCTAAAGAAACTATATTTTTAACACAATGATTTTGCCTAGAGATGGATCTGATATTTTGGTAAAAGACAGCCCATGCTCAAGAGAAGGGTGGGACTGAGCTAGGATATGTCCATAAAGAAAAATCTGTAAAGGAGAAATGGAGATAATAACAGACCCTCCTTGCAGGAAATTAGCAACTCATGATAGATCCTCAAAAGATCACATTATGTTTGGAATTCTGCTGAAGCAACCTTATACCAAATATATTAAAGGGTGGATTGAAAAGAATAGAAACTGCCTGTGGATTCTGGTGAAACAGAATTCTGAAACATTCCCTGGAGGCCTGATGTCATCAGGGTCATCAAGTGACACAGGCGATGCCATAGTCAATGTAATGTTGGCCCACAGACGTGATTTCTTTGGTCTGCACTCTTTTCTAATTTTTTGAATTCCTTTCATTCATTGTGACACATTTCAAATTTGAGAAATTTCAGGTAAGAGTCAGATTTTTAACTTTTGTTTAATGATGAGAAGATTGGGCTGCAGTGGGCCTCAACACAGTTGACCGTCGCTGCACAGGCACTGCTGTCTTCTTCCACTGGCTCAGGGTTGTGTCAGTCTGCCAGTGTCCATCTAGCCACACTTACCTGCATTTCATACCTGGGTCACCCATGGCCGACGCAAACAAAAACGCTCACAAAGTTGTATTTCTAATATTCTAAGGCTTCCAGCTCTGAGAATTAAAATTACAGGTTGTTGCAACTCAATAACTGAGTCGTGTTTGAAAAGAAACTTAAATTTACAGTCTTCTCTTTGTTATCCATTAATACTACACTCTCTTTCCCATGTACTGCACTGCATCAGTATGGTTTATGGTTTATACATACGTGCATTTCAACTTCTTGCCAAAATACATATCATTGTTTGGCAAACAACCAGCACGGCACCCTAGTTAAGCACTTGAACTCCAGCCAGACTATCTAGTGTTAAATTCTGGATACTGAAAATTATGATTAGCAACCTTTGTTGCAGCTCCATTTCCTCATTAGTAAAATGGGCATAATCATAATACTTATTTATAATTCATAGGGTTGTCATGAAGGTTAAATGAGCTAATGCAGGTAAATCACTTGTAACGGTGGCTGGGACACTGTTGAGAGCTCTTCCAATAAAATAAACAGTATTATTGTTTTTTTCTTTCAGCAAAGGCTTCAAATGCTTTTTGATTAAAAACCATACTTGAATTTTTTATTTATTTATTTATTTATTTATTTTTTTTTTTTGAGACAGAGCTTCATTCACCCTGGGTAGAGTGCTGTGGTAAAATCATAGTTCACAACAACTACAAACACTTGGGCTCCAGAGATCCTCCTGCCTCAGCCTCTGAGTAGCTGGGATTACAGGCGCCCTCCATGATGCCTCAGCGAGTTTTTCTGTTTTTAGTAGAGACAGGGTCTCTCTCTTGCTCAAGCTGGTCTCGAACTCCTGAGCTCAAGTTATCCACCCTCCTTGGACTCTCAGAGTGCTGGGATTACAGGCATGAGCTGCCACACCCAACACATATTTTAAATAATTTTATCAAACACAAAAAGATACGGCTGGCAGGTGAGCCACAGTGTTGCTGTGTTGTCTTTAAATTATCAATACAAGTATTTCTGCACAATGAGTGGTAGGTATCCTTGGTCGATTCCATTCTATTCCCCTGTAATTCACTGAGTGATCTGGATGCTCAATTTAACTATGCTTCCTTTTCTATGTTTTTAAAAGAAATACAGTCATGTTTTTAAAGGGTTTTGCTTTTTGTAAAACATGGCATTTCATATTAAAACATGTGGCTTTCATCATCCCATTATGCAGGAAGTGTTTATACTCATTAGGACATTGTAAAAAACATAGCTTATACATTAAATGACCATTTTCGATTCTAGTCACCACCAGATTCTTCTTCTCTTTCAAAATCATGGTACTCTAATTCCACAGCATGCCCCTGAACAAACAATTTGGGAGCACTTGCTGTATATCTAGTGTTGGGGAAAGTATTTCATAACCCTCACATGAAAATAATAGTGGATTTAAATTTTATTAGTGTTTTTTCCTTATTTCAGAGACTTTTGTTTCTCCTTGTCTTTGGTGATGTGTGTGTGTGCTGGGAAGCATGCTGTTTATATATGAGTACATTCCATGCTATTTTTGTTGCTAAGTTACCAAATATTTCCATACTTCAAAACATTTCTACATAACTCATATACTTGCAAAACATAAAAGGCCAAAGAAATCCCATGATCTGAGGTAGTAACAGGGATATAGTCATTACAGTGGGAAAAGGATTCTTTGGCAGAGAAAATAATTAATTATAAAATTCCAGATGGGCTCTTATTTTTGGCGTACAATATTTGTTTGGAAATAGAGTGTCATCAACTTTTAAAATGCAGGAAACTCCATCTGGTATTTGTACGTTTCTGTAAGAGGATCTTGGACTCTCCCATTGTCATTTTTCACCCATACTGAACACAATTATCACTCTTGCTTAAATTTAAATAATGAGGCAGACACACAATCATCCATGACAAGTGATTTATGTTTGTGAGGACTGGGATTAGTGAGGAAGTAATGAACTAACACTGGGCTGAAATCAGACCATGTAAACTTTGTACATCACAGCAGGCCATGCACCCATAGGCGCTCTGTTGAGTTTGTTGAATTGTGTACTCAGGGACTGAGAACTGTAAGTACGTATAAATAAAAATGCTAATGGCCTTTGAAAGGAAGTTCTTGGTTTAGGTTCACCAATAGAAAAACACAGTATACTACATATTTAGCCAATGAGTCAACCATTCATTCATTCATTTGATAAATGCCAAGAGGGTGGTAACCCCATTGCGGGGATTACTTACTCTGTAGAATACTCATAGATGTTCTCCACAATTCTGTGGACAAGTTTGAAAAATGCTGGCATAAGGAACTTTAAACAAACTTCTTTACTTAAAACATATAGATTTTTTAGAACCATAAAAATACTGGTCTACATAGTCAATTTTTAATAAAAAATAGAAAAGGTGATGAATGCTTTCCTGGTTGGATGACAGAATTCACAGAGGGCCTGTAGCCTACTGGTTTGTGGGACTGAGAGGAGCTTCATCAAGAAGACATTTGAGCTGGGTCTTTGGAAGGGTGTGGAACCTGCAGCCTTGAGGCCACATGTGGCCTTTGCGACCCTTGGACGTGCGTGGTCTTTTGTTTGAATCTAACTTTTACAGAATGAAACTTTTTTGAAGTTTTTTTTACAGTATATTAAGGGGGTACACACATTTCGGTTATATAGTTTGCTTTTATAAATTTTAAGTCAAAATTATAGATGTTCCCTTCACATTGAAAGTGTGCAATGAACCTGACTGAAGTACTCACTGGGTGAGAATTTACCCTTCTTCTTCCCAAATCCTTTTAATAAGGCATTTGTTCCGTGAAGTTTGCATTCAGTTGAAGAGCTACACCTGGAGATCTGAAGGGCTACAGATTATTCATCACTGTTAATAATTCTTGGAATTCCTCGCAGTTTTTGTGTATTTGACACCTAGTTCTCCCTTTTCAACCATTTTGTGTAGTTAACAAGCTTAACATGTAAAGTCTTACAGACTGACTTATCTGTGCAATATCGTACTATTGTGATTTTTCTACAGCATTAATCCTAACAGATACTATTTCAATGGCTTAAATTATGTAATCATTCCACTGCAGTTGAACATTTCTGTTACTTTCTCTTCTGAATTTTTGTTAATGTAAATCACTGGTTCTCGGTGTGTTGTTCTAGGACTAGCTGCATCAGTATCACATGAGAACTTCTTAGAAAAGTGAATTCTTGGGACTTAACCTATTCAAACAGAAACTGCAGGGTAAAGCCTAGCACATAAATCATCGTGACGCTTATATCTCTACATAAATCTTTGTATGTAATTGTGATGACTAACTATCTTTAATTCCATACATAGATTATTTCAGGTTCTAAGGGTTTATACTATTGTACATTCGGTACCTCACACAGTGCTAAACAAATAGTAAGAGCTTAATACTTGTTCTTTTTTTTTCTATTTTTAGTTCTTTATTATTTTTTTATTAAGCCATATACAGATAGATCATGAATACATTTATACATATGTGGGGTACAATGTGTTGTTTTTAAATATAATCTGACATGCTTACATCAAATCAATCAACACAGTTTGGTGCCTGTAGCTCAGTGAGTACTGTCCCAGCCACATACACCAAAGGTAGTGGGTTCGAGCCCGGCCCGGGCCTGCTAGACAACAACAACTGCAACCAAAAAAATGGCTGGGTGTTGTGGCAGGCACCTTTCGTCCCAGCTATTCGGGAGGCTGAGGCAAGAGAATAACTTGAGCCCAAGAGTTTGAGGTTGCTGTGAGCTATGATGCCACGCACTCTACCAAGGGTGACAGGGTGAGATTCTGTCTCAAAAAAAAAAAGAATGAAAGTGTCTCTAAATATGCTTCGCCATTCTTTGAAATTTAATGCTACAAATAATTCTATGGGGCCAAGTCAATATCAATTGTTTGATAGGTATCCTGTATTTTCTTCCTAAATGCTTATCATTCTAACTCCTTATAATTTAAAAATATCAGGATATGTGTCTAATTGTTTTTAAATAATTTTTCCTGGATCATGGTCAGCCCCGTAACCTGCATTTGTAGGTTTCCATCCTTTTCCTCTCAAGCCCCCCAGATTTTGATAGGTTTTGTCAATTGCATCTTTAATTACTACTTCTCTTCTGATTAATCCAGTTTCTTTCTAGAAACTTTTAGATTGTATCTTCTTCATTTTTCCTGCACGTGAGGACTTGTTCTTCCGTGTGTTGTCATGGGATGGCACGTACATGGAGGGGTTGACTGGAAAGTGATTTTAATTCTGAAATTGCTGTGCTGGACTCCTGCATGCACCTCCTTTATCTCACTGAGAGCTGCCATCTCTTCCCAGTGTGGGGTCTTGGCCTCATATCCTGTCTCCTTTTTGTCTCATTCTGTTGTCCCTTCATCTCAGCTTGTTCTATTTTGTGGCTTTCTTTTCCTGTTTACCAAAAGCAATGTCTTCTTAAATCAGATTAAGTATGATAAATAGTCTTCTAAATTTTCTCTGGTTCCTGTTATAAACAATGCTCAGAGGCCCGCTCTTCCTCTTGTCTTGGGGATGTTATTCCTTTTCATTTTTGCCACTGGATGGTTTTGTAGGTTACATTTGTTTTACTGTTTATCTAATTTGTTTACATTTGTTTTACTGTTTATCTAATGTAGGAGAAAATTACCCAGATGTGGTGTTTATACATACATAGTATTAGAAGAGTTCCTTTGTCTCACTGTCAGTCATTCTCTAAACACCTGGGTTAAAATACCAACCAGAGGCTTGGCACCCATAGCACAGTGGTTATTGCACCAGCCACATCCGCTGTAATTGGCGGGTTCGAACCTGGCCTGGGCCGGCTAAACAACAATGACAACTGCAACCAAAAAATAGCCGGGCATTGTGGCATCACCTGTGGTCCCAGCTGCTCGAAAGTCTGAGACAGGAAAAATCACTCAAGCCCAAGAGTTGGAGGTTGCTGTGAGCTGTGACACCACAATACTCTACTAAGGGCGACATAGTGAGACTCTACTTCGAAAAAAAAAAAAAAAGATACCAACCAGATTTGCTACTAGACTGCAGCTAGACCAATTCTAGTATCTAATAGTCACTTTGTGTGAATAACCTGGACAGTAGTTTGCTCTTCTAATCTTCTGCTTTGCATCTGAATCTCTGACCTAATCAAACACATTAAAATCTTCAGTCCAAACATGATCCTCTACTGGGTCTCTTTTTCTATCTTCCCACCTAAACATCTTACTTATGTGAACTAGACCTTCAGCCAGAGCATACTCTCAGCAGCGCTTTCTACCTCCTGGAAATATACTGTTTTTGGGTGGGGGGGGCGGGGACAGAAAGAACGAGGTTGATAGAGATACTCGCAGCACCTTCCCTACCTGAAAAAAAATCACCACCACACAGGTAGCCTGGTTGTTCTGTTTGTCTGAATCCTACTTACTGGATCTGTATGCCATTTTAGTTTACTGAGAATGTTCTATTTTGTTTGGCTTATCTCTCTGAGTGTGTATTTACTCAGCTTAGAATATTTATTAACTCAGAATATATTTCTAAAAGGTGGAGTAGAGAAAAGAGATTATTTTAAGTAAAAGCACTGTCTCAAGCTTCTCTAGAAGCATACTCTAGAACACATATTTATGTAAAAGCTTTTATTAAGAAAGTGCTTTCAGGAAAAGCTATTTGGAGTGATAAAAGTAGTCAGAGGATGAGAGGCAGCCAAGCAAGGGTATGATTTCACACAAAGTTGCATAAAGGGTGGTTTTAGCCTAGCCTTGCAGGGAGCTCTGGATTACAAATCATACCTCAGAATTTGGTCCATCCCAAGAGAGGGAGCCAAACTTTCATATGCCGGCAATGGGTAGTCCTTGGGTATGAGCTACTGCTGGGGAAGAGAGAGGCTAATAAATTTCCAGACACATTTTGGCCCTGTATACACCAGGCAAAACAGCTCTAGTAGCCTAAGAACTGCTCTAGGGAAAAGAGTCATAAATGCTAGCAGTTGGAACCCCCACACCCAAGTCTGGGGAAAGCCGCACAGACCAGGTAGAAGAGATCCAAAGGGATTTGGGCAAAGAAGCTAAAAACAGTAATGGAAAGATTGGTAACTTCTGACCCAATGGATGAGTGAAGTTATGTTAATTAAAAAATGATGCTGAGATAGAATTTTGTCCTTTCAAAGCAAAAGAAGGTTACAATAATGGTAAAATGTTCAAAGATTATGCATTTATTTTTTAAGTTTCTTGTAACAGAGAGACTACTTATGATTGTGCCAGAGTGCTAAAATACATATTTTGAAATGTTTAATGTGATGGATCACTTTCAACATGATGTTAAATTAAAATATGTTTTCACAAATGATATGTTTGAAACGTAATCTGGTTTTAGCTTTCTTATATTTTAGCAAGGCTTTTATTTAGCTACATAGATAATGTGTAAGAATAAATTACTGTTTACATGAGTTCTGAAAAAAGACTTTGGAACTTACGTCTGTCTTCTCTTACACAAAGTATCTTTCTTTTGTGCAATGGCAGGTCCACACATATGAACTTAAATGTTAGAGTAAAAATAGCAGGTGCCTGCTTGAATGAGAACAAGGTTTTAGGTGTATGCCTAAGAGAAGAGCGAAGCCAGGTGAAGAAGAATCACATTCTACTTTAGGAGTAATATTGCTAAAATGCACAATGGAAACATAAGGGCCTTGATTTCTCACCAGAAGCAGGACTGTCCCACTAGAATCAGCAAACCAACATACAAGATTTCAAGGTATTTTAATTTCTTCTGATTAGTTGGGCTTCAATTTGGGTTTGGAAATCCAGATTTGAACTTTGCTTCTTTGTCTGTAATTAAGTGGAAAACATAAGAGAACAGGGCTGCTCCATTAAAGAGCAGAGCTTAGATGAAGGATCATTTAGAAAATCTGCATAATCTCTTTTGTGAAATGTCACGTGGTGAAGAACTTTAGTGATCTATGCAAAGCTCTAATTCATTGGCCTGGAATCATCAAATGCTATGCCCTACTCATGACTAAACTCAAAACTCAAGGTCAAGGGTTGGGATGACTTCAGCCCTGGCTCAGTTATCTAGTACAATGGAGGCTCTCCATTTACATCTGTTGAATGAATACATAATTTTAAATAGATCTTGATGTTTATCTAAATAGTCCCAAGGCTTACCACCTAATTAAGGTGATTATATGTAGTATACACTCAAATTATGAATGAATAAGGGAAAGAACAAAAAAAGAAAAGGTAGGTAATAGACTTTCTTGACTATTTTTCTAACTGGGAATTGAGTCTTTTGTGTATCTCTCCAAATAATACATGCCTCATATTAAGGCTGCCGGCTTTTCTTCTGCAGCACTAACCTCATCATGGTACAACTCTATTCAAAACTATCTTTTTGCTTACTGAAGAATTCAAACTCTTTCATATGGAGGTCAAGTTACTGGAACATATGACTCTAAATTATCTTTCCCATCAACTCTTCACCTCCTAGAAGCCTCCTGTACCAGATGACTCATATCTGTAAATTACTTTTACATCCTCTTTGCTATTACTTTTTTTTTTTTTTTGGCTGAAAATGCCTTGATCATCTTTTTTTCTTGTCTAAATTTTTCCTGCCCTGCCTAGCTTAAAATTTCCTCCTCTTTGAAGCCTTTCCCACCTATACAGTTAGAAATAATTTCTGCTGTCTCTGTTCCACCGTATCACACCATGTTTTATTGTGTGACTACTTACTTTCATTCATACTAAATAAGTACCTAATTAGTATTCATAAATACTTTTGAGGCAAAGATTGACTATTAAAATTATTATATCAGACTTTGACTGTAATAGGAGTCATCATTGACTACTACTGTTTAGTGAAATGAACTGCTTTGCTGAGTTCAGAAATTTATAATTTACAGTACAATTTAATAAAAAATGCTTAGAAACAAGCTGTAAGCCAAATGATAAGAGAATAGTGAAGCGATTTATATTCATCAACTCATTAGAATCTTGGCCTTCTATTAATGTTATAAAATTATAAAAATTAGTAGCTATGTGAAAATATTTATGAGGTAATATTAGGTTAAAATATAAGTATATGCCATGAATATGTCTCTATAAAATATATTCACATATTAGGGAAGATATTATGGTAATTAGAAAAAATAAATATAGTAGATATCTTAGCATGGAACAATAAAATCTCTTTATTTTCTCATAATATTTATCCCATGAAAATGAAAAACAAAAGCTCATAATGAGCTTGGCTTTGAGGAAGGCTACAAGAATTATAAAATGATCAAACATTATTTACTCACAAATCCATTGACTGTATCTACATTATAATAAGATGAAAAGCTAAGCATCAAAATTCACACGATGTACCTTTCAGGTGATAAGCAGGCAAGGGCCTTGGGAAATATTATATTTCATTGAATTAGCCAGTTAATTTTATTGTCATAAAAATTGCTTTATATTGTTCTCAATTCCGACATGCAAAATCTATCGCAAAAAAAACATGATACCAGTGACAAATGAAAATAATGTCATATATGCACATGTGTTGGGTGCAGTGGTGGGCACAAGGTATCTCCTTTGGCGTTAGGCAGTAATTCTCCCAGCTGCCGATGGTGGTGGTGCCTGAAAGCTTCCAGAATCACCGTCTAAGCAGTAACCTCAGCCCAAGAGTCTCCTGGCCCGAGATCATGTCCCTTTCTATCCAGAACAACAGTCGGCATTCAAGGACTTGTTGGTGTGAGGGATGTGTGAAAGCTCACTCTCCTCTCCATAACTGAGAACCTTCAGGAGTCATTCAGCCCATGAGATCAAGGGATTGAGGAGAAGAGTGACTCTCACTTCTCCTTCTGTTGCTTCCTGCTCCTTCACTCCCTGTTGTTGTTAATCCCCAGAGTACTCCCCAATAATCTTTACCCACACTTCTCTTCCTCAAGCATGCTTCCCAGGAAACTTGACCAACCTAAGACAGCATGGAAAATTAAATCTGCCTGAAACCTAGGGAGTTGAAAATAATCAGATGCGGGGGGCAGGAGGGGAAGGTTTTGTAAGGTATATTTTATTAAATAGGGAATAAAAGCAATATTCTTTTATGTTTTCTAAGAACTTACATTCAAGGCACAGTGCATGCCACGAGTCATAGAAAAAAATAAGCTATTTGATATTCAAAACAACCCTATCAGACTAATACTATTCTCTCTCTGCCCTATTTGCAGAGGAAAAATCAGAGCCTTAGAGTAGTACATTAACCTACCCAAAGTCACATAGCTAGTTAGTATAGAAGGTTTGTTAACTCGGGCACTTATAACTACATAGCTCTCTGACCATTTACTATCTCTCCATAAAGCACAGTACCCTAAGAAACTGAACATGCAAAAACAACTCATATATTCTATGCTTCCATTTGGCATTACAACCTTTTGGGAATTAACAAAACTCTCCAATTCTGAGGTGTTGAGCATTGTAATTACTTTTCTTATCCTTTTCTTCAGACAATATCCAATAAAAGTTGTGAGGAATGAAAAGTTCAAAGAAAACTATCAGAATAACACTCCTCTGCTCACTTTTTCCTTAGAGATGACGACTGATGCATTTTATTACCAATTAAGTTCATTCTCAGTATGCTTTAAAGAGAAATAAAACACTTCCTCTGAACACTTCTGGGATTACAAAAATCAAATGAAAAGAAGACCAGGCCATTTTAAGAGTCATGCTTCAGGGAAAATTCTGGAGTACAAGGTCTGTTTTCATTAAAGTTATGCTTTTTTCTAAGTGCATTCTCTGACTATGGATGCAGAGTTCAGAAAGGGAGAGCATGGCAATACAGATCTTGAGCAAACCTCATGAGAGTTTGGAATAATAACTACCACTTCCACAAAGGGTAGGAATGTGAAACCCTGAGATAACATGGTCCCAAGAACTGTAATAAGTTTTCTTCATGATGTTTTGAGGAGACTTGCACACCAACTTTAGCAAAAGTAAACATTTCTTTCACTCCAAAAGCCGTAGTGTGCTATGTCAAAAGTTTTTATTTTTAATTTTTGTATTTAAAATTCCATCCATTAGTCCCTGAAATACACATCCAACTAAAATGCGTAATTTACAACGTATTGTTGTAAACCATTTAGAAACTTGAGCAGTTTTTATTGGGGAATATTGCAAATAGATCTCAAAAATAAATAAATAAATAAGCCAACATTAGGGTCAGCAAGTACTGAAGCTGAGGCAAAGAAAGGGAACTAAAAGATTTCTTTCTTTCTTTTCTAGGAGCAAAGGCCCCCAGGACAAAGTGGTATGTATTCCATACAAGATGTCTGTGATGAAAATTCATTTTATGTTCATAGACCAAATGTTTCCACAAAAACAGGTAAAGATTTGGATACTTCTTCACATTTGAATAGTCAGATTACTTTTCACATGTTGACAAAGTAAAGGTTTTTCTTTCTTTTCCAACATCTTTCATATTATTCTTCTCATGTTTCAATAACAACCAGATATATTTCTTGCAATGAAAACCCAACACTTAGAGTTACTGAATTCATAGCCAATACACAGGTAATACCTTAAATACCATTGACCCTAGTTATTTTCTTTATTCCTAGGTTTGTAGTTTTTAGATCATTTATCCAAAACTTCCAGGCATTTCAGATCTGTAAATCTGATAAGATCTCACCTTGTTTTTAAGGCTGGAAGCATAAGCTAATTCATGTAATTTGGTGGTTAACCAACTGATTTTGTTATAGCACATAATATCACTCCCTTGACAAATTTATCAGTAATCTACAACCCTTTTCTCCAAAGTTTCCTGCTCATCTTCATAAGATACCATGTGTCAGTCTAAAGTTTAAAATCAAACAATAGAAATGATGGACAAATCTCAAAAGACCTACATGCCAATCAAAATGTGTTCCAAATAATGTTAACTCACCTCCATGCTCTGGTTTTCTCATCTCTGTGATAATGTGTACACTGTTTTGCCCATGAAGTGTCTTTTTACCACCTCCTTCTACCTCCTTATCAAGGGTTAAATCCCTTCTCCACCATGGCCCTCACAGATAGAAGACATTGTCTCTTCCTTTAAGTGCCCATGGTACTCTCTACTGCCAAGTAATCGCTCTCCTGATGTGCAAGTAGCATCAGGACAATGTGCAGAGAATATGGGATCTTAATTGTCACCAGTTTTCCATGATTTTTTCTCAATTCTCAGTCTCTGCTGCAGTTACACTGAAGCTATGTGACCAGTTCTGTCCAATAGACTATGAACATTACTGTGTTGTTTCCAGGGCAAAGAAGAGAAGGTGCCAGTGATGTCTTCCATCAGCAAACAATTCTTAGTGAAAGTGTGTCCCAAATATTTCATCAGACATGTAACAAAAATTATTATTATAGGTCAGGCACAGGGGCTCATGCCTGTAATTTTAGCATTCTGGGAGGCTGAGGCAAATGGACCAGCTGAGCTCAGGAGTTCAAGTGAGCAAGAGTGAGACCACTATCTCTACTAAAAACAGAAAAACTAGCAGGGAATTGTGGTGTATGCCTGTAGTCCCAGGTTCTAGGGAGGCTGAGGCAAGAGGTTTGCTTGAACCCAAGAGTTTGAGGTTGCTGTGAACTATGACACCTTGGCACTATACCCAGGGTGACAGAGTAAGACTGGGACTCAAAAAAAAATTATTATGCAAATATACTATGATGCTGTACACTAACCACAACTTTATATATTATATGGTATAAAATACTATAATACTAAATACTTCATACTGTATAGAATAATAAAATAATAAATACTATAATAATATATAAATTCTATATATAGTAATACATACTAGATATATTACTATACATAATAATATGTTATAATAAAGCTATATGTTATCATATAACAACCTATAAAATATATGTTACATATAATTATATAATTATATAATAATATATAATAAATATTAAATATAATTATATGGTATTATGGTTATGATATAATACTATATAATAAATATACTCTATATGATAAATTATTATACTATCTGTATACTAAAAAGTTATATTACTATTGCACTATTTTTTCCTAAATTATTGAACTTCAGATCAACAACAAATACTGTTTTTAGTATAAAGTATGTTCCAAATATTGCCTGGGACATACTTGAACTAAAATATTGAGTCAACCTGAAGTATAAATGTAATGGAACATCCTGTATTTTATAAATCGGGCAACCTTATGGAATGCAACATTACATAGTGGAGAAAACTTGGATCTCTCACTTACCAGATGAAAGAGATATCTACTGTTTCATATCCAACTTTGTGTTGGTGAGAAGGAAATGTTCCTTGAACTTAATCTCACGGAGAACACTGCAATGTTACCGCTGCAAAGCCTGTGCTATCCTGACTAATACAGCACCAGTGGAACATATAGTTTAGAAAGAAGAATGAGATGAGATACTTGAGAGCTTGGATTGGCAGGGTAAATGTTTCCATTTTACTCTGGTGCACTGTGAAAGCAATGAATGTTTGGAAAACTGGTACTGAAACCCCTGGAGCCTACTGATTTTATTTTGTTTGGTTGCTGGGTTTTTTTGTTTGTTTGTTTGTTCGCTTTTTTATGCCAGTGAATAAAAGAGCAAGGACAAGCACAGAGTAAGTAATAGGACAAGAGAGCAGGGTATAATATCCCCATTTGTCAGGAAACTTGGTTGTTGGGTCATGGATAGCTAGAAACAAGATTTTACTACCTTAAGGTCAAGAAGCATATATTAATTTCTCTGTAGCCTAGCACATCTGCCAGGTTTATTAAATGTTCCATACATCCCTTATAACTTGAAATATTCTTCCTTGTTAATGTTTTTAAAGATCATTCCAATTATATATTTATTTATACTATGGGTTACTATGAGGGTATGTATGATTTGGTTACATTATTTGCATTTGTAACATGAAGTTAAAGGTCCGAGTTGTAATTGAGTCCTTCCCCCAGGAATTGTGCCCTACACCCCTACACGGTGCCTGATAGGTGGGAACTAATCAAGTCCCCTACTCTACCCGCCCCCCCCCCCTTTCTGGAATTTAATTGTGTTTTTCTCTTGTGTGGGCCTGTAGTTAGTTTTTTTCTCTTGTGTGGGCCTGTAGTTAGTTATTGGTCTACTATTTTCAGATTAGTACTGAGTATATGGTATGCCTGCCCAATTATGTTATTTCTCTTTGATTTTCTCTGAGCTCAAAGTGATCAGGAATAGAGGACAAAGCCGTCTTTTGCCCTAGCTTACCTTCTTCCATAACCAGGGGCCAACATATTCTTTATCTCTAAAAATTGCATCTGCCACCAAATTCCAGATGTTGCCAAAAGACACCAAGAAGGCACCAATACTGTCAGTGGGAACGAAACAACTAGGAAAACAAATGAGGAAGAGCAAACTATAAAGGGAGAGAAAAGCAAGCCACACAGAAGATACGAGTGTAGGTGATGGACCACAGAGAAAGGGAAGGACAGAAAACAGAAGTGGTAAAAACAGAGAACTTTGTTTTTCTGATAACCAATTTTGTGATTGTGATTCAACAGAAAAGCTTTGCTTGAATTTGAAAGGATTTTTACCCTCTCTCAGTAGCTTTTATGTATGACAGTTCAGTTTGCTATGAAAATGACATTATTGGCTAAGATTCTCCATGTTGGCCAATATAATGTTATTTTCAAAGAATATGATATTCTAGAGCTGAAAGTATTGCCTTCTCAGCATTCTTGCTGGTAGAAACATTGGGTATTGCTTGATAAACCAAGAGGATTTCTTTCTCTCTGGCAAGTGGTCATAGAATGGACAGTTAGAAATTGCAGACTAGGGAGAGGTGACCTACACTGAGCAACTGGTAGATCTAATACTTGATGGCTACTGTGGAAACCAGCTGATGACATTTAACAATGAGTTTATAGAAGCTTAGTTGATTTTCTGGTTTAATATACTTTCCTTTTATAAAATAAAGTTTTTATGAACTTTATAACAAATCCTACTTATATCCTTCATTAACTGTTTATAGATTGGATTTTTTGTGAGCAAAATTTTAATCAATATACAAGCTTATCAAGCAAACATGACTTTAGTGAGATGTAATTCTATTTCTTACAGATAAATACAAGCTATTCTTTGAACGGGCTTGAACTCAAGAAAAAGGGTAAGTGGTTTCTTGAAAATATAAAAGAGTTTTTGTTTTTCATTTGGTATCTACTTTTATTCATTTTGTACCTTATAATTATGGCCAGTGAAATCCTTAAATTAAAAGATGCCTGAGCAATATAAAAAATTTAAATATAGGTAATACTATCAAGGGTTGGATACACCTATATTTTTTCCTTATCACTTTCATTGCTAATTGAGTTTATGATAATGAGGGTGATTTTCTTTATTTTCTAGTAGCTGTGGTAAACGCTTAGTGGAAGAGTGAGGATGGACCCGGTGTCCAGGATCTCTCAAATTGAGAAGGAAGTCACCATCTACATTCTTGGTGAAAAGGGTAATGAAAACTGTCAGCCATAACAATTTGATGTTTTTTGAATGGCATTTAGGTTGAAAAGGGGAATATTCTGTGTAAAATGTAAGGGAGTAGAGCTACAATAAAAATAAAACTAAACAAGGTGTAGAGGTCTAAATAAAGTGTCATGTGTTGTTGCTTGAAGTTATTTTCTGAGGTTTCAAGATAGAATCCGTGTTATAGTCTTCCTGTCAAAATGGTCTCTCATTCAGGTAGGAAAGAGGCGCCAAGTCTCCTTGGATACCTTCAATTTCAAGATGGAAAACATCTACTCCAAAAAAAGAATGATTCCTTGCTTCCAGCCTCGATCCAAAGCAATGCATTGTCTGTATAGCAGCCCGATGCAATCACAGACTAGCAAAACAACACTCCCCTGCAAGGCGTCACCCCGGTGCTACTAGCCCCAAGTACATATTTAGAAGTTTTCAAAAATTTAGTTCAGGACCTTAAAAAAATATTGTTTTTTTCCTGAACTATAATAAAGTTTGAAGTTTCTTTTACGGTAAATACATCAGACAAGAAAGGCATTTCAATTTGGAAAAAATGAAATGTTTGTCATTTATTTGTTGTAGATATACATGAGAAACCGCACAGTGAGAACTTTTGTATTATAAATGGCCTCTTTATCATTTTCATATGCACCTTTCTCATAAATTAGTGCTATGTAGTTGTTAAGACTCCACAGCAAATGTGGCAAGGAAGCATAGTGAAATGTTTATGTCATCACTTCCCTGGGTCTGAAACCTTGTTCTGCCATCTGTGTACCTTTTGCTAATACAATTAATATCCCTGAGCCTATTCTTTTATTTCATAAATGAAAAATACTGAATAATAAACACATTTACCATCTAGAGTTGCCATAAAGATTAAATGAGCACATGAACCAAACAGTGCCAGCAACATACTAAGCCTTTTATCAAAGTTGTTAATGTTTTCTGTTAGGATGCTTCAATCTAGTAGGGTATAATTTGTTATGAACTACTAAGGTTTTCCTTAGAAAAACTAATATAACAGGGCAGACCAAAAAGAGTACATAAAAAAGAAGAGTTCAAGAGAATTTCATTGCAGAATTCAAGTAGAAAGACCAGACAGGACCAAAGATCTGGGGATTTCAACAGCCTTTCACGGTTTTACTACATTCCTGAAGAACTAACCTAGTTTACGATATTGGATTCACAAATTCGTGAAGTACATCCTTCCCTGAGAGCAAAAAACAAAAAATGTCTCAACTGGCGGTGTGGGGGAAGGAGGCAAAAAGAGTTTTTTTGTTTTGTTTTGTTTTTTGATTTTTTAAATTTTCTTTTAAGACAAACTAAAAGGAGACTAAATTATTATGCTAAAACAAAACACTATTTCTTTCAAAGAGAGTTTGTGTGATGATGGTTTTCGTCAATACAGAGCTAAAATGCCTGTTTCTCTGAGATTTTGAAAGTTTGTATTACCAAAGTAAAAACTTAAAAGCACATAGATTTTAAGTAGAGCTATGAAGTATTATGAGATTTTATTAAAAGTCTTTGCTCTATCAGAATTGAAATATCTCTTTCGCATTACTCATTTTTTTCCAAATTGAAATGCCTTTGTTGTCTTTTATTCTGCTTATAAAAGCAATATGCTCTATGCAAAACCATCATAGAGTATTAAAAAATAAAATTACTCGAGATAATAATCAAATCCACAGTCATGTCCTTAATGTTTTATAGCTTCCTTTTCCTATTGACCAGGTATTGTAGATGTTATGTCAGTGCACACATAGCCATGACATCATTTTAGTGAATACGTAATATTCACTAAAATTGTATGAGCATCTCATTGTATGAGCAAACTATATACACACATTATTTATTTATTACTGTAAGGCTTTTAGATTGTTTCCTTTTGTTGCTATTACAAATAATATCACAATAAATATCCTATTGTTATGTTAAAGGCTAGGAACTCAGGAAAATGTTTTTATATGGCTTCAATATTGCACACCTAAAGGAATGTAACATTTGCCACCTTCACCAGCACATATAATCAGGTGGTTGCAAACTATAGCCAGGAGCCAAATCCAATTAAGTGTCTGTTTTTGCGAATAAAATTTTATTGGAATATAGTCATACCTATTATACATATTATCAATGTCTGTTTTTATGCCATACGACTGAGTTGAATAGTTTCAATAAAGACTGTATGGCCTGATAAAATGAAACCTTTATGATCTGGTCCTTGACAGAAAATGTTAGAGAAATACAGACCATTCTTTTGTCACAATGAGCTATTGTTAAATAGACACACACACAGATTTTCTCTCCTCCTTTCTTCTATGAATATTCTCTTCATTAACTAGGACTCCTGGAATTAGATGCACTGGAAATCTTACACAAAATCATAAAAACTTAGCACAACCTTTTTTATTTCAAAGGGAGATAACTGAAATTCAGAGAATATGTTTGAAGCAAGTAATATTTTATAATTACTGCTGCAATCAATTTAGGTGTTTAGACTCTCAGCTTATCTTCCTGCCATATATGAATATTTCCAAGAAGAGACTTTTTGATTTCGAAAAATGAGGTAACAGTTTGAGTTGACATCTTATCTGCTAAAAAGCCAAATTTGTCATATATCTCAAAGGAGCATGGAGCAACTTGATTTCACCATCAGTGAAAAAAGTTTTTTTAATTGAATTAATAAATGATCTCTAAGATAATATTCTTTCACAAGTTTCTTCTAGTTTTCCTCCTTTTCTTTATTTATTATTGAATATTAAACTCTAGCAAAAGTAAAAACTGAATCAATATATGATTCTTAACCTTCTTTTACACGCTAGTTGGGATTCTGAGGTTACAACACAAGACAGAATTCAATCAATTTTCTCTTCTCCCTTTGTAGACTGTGTTAGGGCAGCAATGGCAAATTGGATGATAATTCTCTTATCGTTATAAAAATTACATTACTTTAAAGAAGTATTTACTCTTTCTTTCTATAGTGATCATCAAAATAAACTACTAAATATCAGCAGGAAGATAAAATTATTTGACACCGATCTCCTAATACTTTTATGACTTCAATAATATCCCAATTATTCTAACAATTATATTTTCTATTTTAAAAGAATATTATAACTGTTCTGGAGAACAGACAAGAGGCTGAAAGAGAATACTACATTTTACAGTTCTTTCACAATCAGATTACAGGACACATCTTAAGCAACACATTGCAACATTTTTTGTGACAAGGCAGTGAATCAACTAAGTAATTTTTGGTCCTTTTATTTATTTGGGAAATATGAATTGTCACATGTGATTTGTTTCAAAACATTTTTCAAAAAGACTAAGTTTTTCAGAGATTACGGGGAATTGTGGTTTTATTGGGCCTTTTTTCTTGCTTTATATATATTTTTTCTAGTTTTACTTCAAAATAAGTTTAGAAAATGTAAATCTTTCTCTGGTATATCTAGCAGAACTTGAGTTTATCTTTTGATAGCAAGTAACACTTGCCTCTAATCCTGAACTTGACAGACATGCCCTTTAGAGGTCAAGGAGGAACATGGCTTTCACTCGACTTGTTATTTTTTCTTGTTGTGGTAGTCTCTCTCTCTCTCTGTCTACTTTCTAGAAAACTTCCTCATTCAAAGAGGAAACTCAATGCAATGGATTCTTTCCCATCTGATCATAACCAATATTTTATTATTTCTCTTAAACTTAAATCACTTAAAATATTTTATTGCTTCTGAAAACAATTATGAACTATTAAATTTTACATGTACCAAGGATGGTGAACAGTATCTTACAGATTCCTTAAGAGATTCTCCAACTAAAAGATCCTCTGATTCTTTTTACAAAAAGCCAGAGGAGAAAATAGTCTTTGACATAAAGGCCCCTAGGTGATGGCAAAATAAAACAAAGGGAGAATTATTTAAACTTTACATCTGTCAGCCATCTTCAAAATGGCTCAACACTTACAGAAAGAACAGAGTATTTAAGGGGAAGAAAACTGAGGCTTCCTTTGTTATTTTAAAATTCGAGATGTAAATTCTTCATTTTGGCAAAGAATCCCACATGCTTGTTAGAATAAGGCACAAAGAACGGACAAAGGAAAAGTATTAAAGAGAAAGATTTCATAGTATCCTACATATATTTTAAGCAAAATGGGAAAAAGGTTTTATTTTTCTGATAAAATATTAATCTCACCCAATCATCATTCATTACTCACTCAACAAATATTTATTGAGAGCCCTTTATGTCCTAGGATGATGTTCTAGATTCTGGATATACAATATCGGAGCCAGACAATCTTTACCCTCATAAAACTTACATGCTAAGAGGAAGCCAGATCATTGGTAAAAGAAATAAACAAAATGTTAATTTTGATTATTTTCAAGGGGAAAAATAAAGTGAATCATGAAACAGGACTTGCAATTTTACTGGGGTGCCATGAGAAGGCCTCATTGTCAAGTTAACTTTTGAGGAACCACCCAGAGGGAAAAAAGAGCAAACAGGTGCACTTAGGGGAAGAGCCTATAGCAGAGGGAAGCGATTTGCTGAAGTCTGGGGCAATGGAAGGCTGGAGCAAGTGAACAGGAGGAGATGGGGAGGAGGGCAGGTGATGGAAGGCATTGCAGGCCACAGCAAAGTCCTTTCATTTTACTCTGTGAAAAATAGGGAGCTACTTGAGCAGTTTTGAGGCAGGGAATGCATGCCCGGTCAGATATTTCCACAGGATCCCTGAGGTTGCCAGTTTTGTAGAGAATGAAGAAGGGCAATGGAAGAAGCAAGGTGTCAAGTTGGAAGCAGCTGCCAAGTCCCAAGTGAGAGGCAAACCTGCTTGGGCCGGGAAGCGGCAGTGAAGATGTTAAGATGAGGCGGGACTTGGCTTCTATTTTGAAAGCAAGGCCAACAGGCTTCACTGGTATCCTGCATTGTGGTGCGGTGGGCGGGGATGAAGAAAGAAATTCTGAGGCCAACTTGAGACTTTGTCCTGAGCAACTGGAAGCGCAGAGTTACCTTTTACTAAGTTTAGAAAGCATCTAAGAAGAGCAGGGTTTTAGAAAGGAAAGCCAGATATTCGGTTTGGGCTTGTTAGAAAGGTCTGTTTGTCATCTAAGTGGAGTTGTAGACAGGGCAAGCAGGTGGGTTGAGCTGCATTTCTGGCAAGAGGTCTGCGGTCTTTATACATTTGGGGGAGTTTTTCCACATATAGACAAGATTTAAAATCATATTTTATATTCACGTAGTGTTTAACAGTATAAAATTTAGACCCACCACACTAAAGGAGTTACAAGTGACACCAAGGATAAACTTGGTTAGGCCACATTCATGTCCTTGTGAGCCACACAATGACTATGTAGCCTTCTATTTTTCAGTTCGTTTCCCTGGAATCATTTATAAATATGATAATTTAAATTATTTGATGATAATTTGCATGAGAGTAATAATGCCGTTTAGCTGAAGAAAACACTTTGGAGAAACATCATGGATGGTGAAGAAATCGAACCCTATATCAAATCGAGAAAAGGCAGCATCACTACTCTTTCTGAAAGAAAGATCTTGAGTCTAGAGAGCAGTGTTTTGTTCCCAACACCAACTCAGACCCATGGCTTTGTGTCAAGCAGCCTCACTCTGAGTGCTGGCATACAGAGGTGAATCCCCACTAGCTGGGTACAACCTCAGCTCACATATCTACTAGCTACACGATGCAACATCACTCAATCTCTCAGGCCTCAGTTACCTCAACTGTAGAATGAGGTTATAACTTAGCCATGTTGAGATACTCTGAGATCGTGTTTGTATGCCTTGATCCCAGGGCTCAGTGCAGATTAGGACCACCGTGGATGTTAGCTAGTAAAGAACTAGTAGAACCAGTATAGATACTACCCGACTTGTTACAAACCAATGAAAAATATCAGGTGGCATGATAGCTTGTTAATTAAAACGGTGTGTAGAATACAGAGTCTTATCCAGTACAGTTCAGTAAAAAGAAGCAAATTAACTGCCTGATGGAAATTTCAATAAAGGTGACACATAACAAGGTGACACATAAACAAATTTCAAAAAGGAAAAATTCAGTTGTCATAATGCATTTTGGAAATAGAAGAGCAACATTACAATTTGCTGGGTCCTTTCAATTAGTGTGTCACATGAGAAGCACTCATTGCTGCTTTGAGCTAAGGAGTAGATAGAATACAAAAATTTCTCCTGTACAATGTCATAAGAAGTATGGCCTATAGACAAAGAAAGATTTAAACACAATTTAGTTGAAATGAAAAATAGAACTTAGAGATAGTTAATAGTGCAAAACACAGTAGGGGTTGTTTTAAAATATCTTTTATTTTTGCTAAGCATGATACCCAGAGAAAAGGAAATAGAATCTTACAAAGAGGCAGCTCAGAGAGACAGGAGAACGCTTGAATAATGGGTATTGCCAAACTTTTGAGCAAACCTACAAGAAGAAAAATGAAAGTTTCCTTCTCTCAAGTTCTTTAATAACAGTTTCCTCCTGTGCATAGCCAAACTAAACTTGAATAAAAAGAGCCGTAATCGTTACTGAATACAACTGAATACGGGAGCATTCAAAAAACTTAATGATGTTGAACTTAATGCATGTGGGACACTCTGATGTCTTGTCAATCTTTAAAAACTCCCAGAGAAAACAGAGTAACATTTCACCTCTTCAGAGTGCAGTGAAAACCATCAATTAAGTCAAAAGGAGTTCCAGAGAACTACAAGAGAAGTCATAGAGTTCATGGATAAAAACCCAGGTCCCTGATACATACACATCCAGATTCCGTTTATTCTTATTTTCCTCACAGTTAAAAGGAGCTTGGTTAGCTGATCTTCACATCCAGAGAATATTAGATGTAATAAATAAGAAGGAGGTAAAGGGGGTACTAGGGCTGATAGATGGGCAGTGACTTCCTAATACCAAATGCACAGGAGGCTGAGGTAACTCAAGTGGAACAAACATTCCAACAACCACAAGGACCTAGAATTGCTCTGTGTTAAAGCAGAAAGAAGCCTAATGATTCTGAATGGCTACAAAGGAGTTTATTTTTTTTGGTATATTATTCACTTTTAAAAACAAAGAAGGGTACAATTCAATTTGAGAAAGACTTCATCATAAATAGTTAACCTTTATCTTTTGAAACAATAGCATATTTTGTTTCCACAGGAGTAGAGGCTCAGCTTAGAAAGCCTAAATTATCTATAATGAATCACTTCCCACAAGCCCCAAATAGTTAAAGTATTCCATGCTGAATGGAAGTGAGTCACAAAGAAGCCCACACTTCACTTACAATTTCTGTGATTATTCTGATTCATTAACATTTGTTATTCCTCTATATGAGTTGAAATTATTGCTCAAATAAGCATAAAAAATAGGGACAGAACTTTTGAGACCGTACTATCAGAATCTTAGATATTTTACATATATTTCATCATGTAATTGCAATAACTAGGTAATTTAAGATTTTTCTTTTAAAGATTAAAGAAAAACCCAGAAGGTGACAGAGGTCACAGAACTTGACAAGGGACACACAGCTGGGTATAAATCCAGACTGGTGTCACCCTGTGCTGCCTTCTGAACAGTATGTGTCTTTACCGATCACAAGAGCTCAGTCCAAAGTGAACCACCTGTGGCTTATGATCCCCTCTTTAGAATATGATGACACATTTACATTGATCAAAGCAATACTGGGAAAAAAACCCAATGGTTATATTTTAGAAACATCAATCTACTCACAGTACTGTTTTTTTAAAAAGCATGAGGCAAAATAAAATCACTGGATTCTTAGCAACTCTTAAATAAATTGAGAACACTTCTTTTAGAAATTTCTGCCAAAAAATTTTTTGGCCTCTGCGGAGGAACTTCCTCGGTTATAATAAGGATACTGACGTTCCTTATTTGTATTCCTTTTTGTTTGGGTTACCAGGAAACTTCGCGCTCAGTAACAGTATATATCTCCTTCCTCTTCCTGCCAGCACTCTTGGTATTCTATTTCTAGCTCAAGTTTATTACATTCATTGTAAAGAATTTTCTTTTGTAAGTCACTTCACATCTTTTGTGGGAAAATCCAGGGTACATAAATAGGACAGAGGCCATTTTTTTTTTTGTACTTGATACAAACAATAGTATTGGGCTATCTATGTATCCAGATTTATCTTTATTCATGATTCGTGAGTAAAACTCAGTGTACATCTATAATGCTTTTCTGTGATATGTGATAAGCTGCCCAAGCATGTCAATGACATGTTATGCTTAGAGCCGAGCATATATAGTGAGCCAGCATAATGGTATAACCTGTTTTTTAAGATAGAAAATTATCTTCCCTCCATTTTCTAAATTTTGCAAAATTTAAATATATACACAGAAACCAAATACAAGGCTTGAAATATTGGCCAGAACAATATATTAACGGTCAGTCATGACTCACAGTGTGAAAAAGGAATGAAAAAGATTCAAGCATATGGTATCAAAGGAAGAATTTGTTTTTATAAGCACTCCTACACTGGTTCCTAGGAAGACAGTGGTCCAAGGGTGTTTTGAAACCACTTTCACCCAAGAAATTTAGTTTAAAGTTATTTTGGTAACTTCTTAGGAGTTCATGGCATTCTCTAGCATGTACTGACTCCAAACTGCCGTTACCAGGAGAACAGATTTGAAAGCCAGAATATTCTTCTATTAAAATACTACTCTGCCTCACAAAGGCATAAATGTATTCATGATCTATCTGTATATGACTTAACAAAAGGAAAAAAATACAAATGCAAAAAAAAAAAAAAATACTACTCTGGCTTGGCACCTATAGCTTAGTGATTATGGCACCAGCCACATACACCAAGGCTGGCAGGTTTGAACCCAGTCTGGGCTGCTAAACAACAATGAAAAGTGCAACAAAAAATATCTGGGTGTTGGGTCGGGCACCTGTAATCCCAGCTTCTTGGGAGGCTAAAGCAAGAGAACTGCTTAAGCCCGAGAGTTTGAGGTTGCTGTGAGCTGTGATGCCATGGCACTCTACCGAGAGTGACATAATAAGACTCTGTCTCAAAATAAAATAAAATACTATTTTTCACCAAGGAAAATAAAATAATATTTTACCCAGTATCTTTAGGGCCAACATTAGGGTCTTGAAAAACCATTTAAAATTATAGTAAAGAAAATATGCCAGTGGTCCATTAGGCCCACATATCTGTATATCTCCAAGTAGAGAAAAATAGAATTTATTTGCAGAAATTATGAAGATAGCAATTTAATGATAAATAATCTAGATGCTTCATCTTTTTAGTAGAAAAACTTTCTTTAACCACTTTCTCCTATGTGTCAGTTTTATCTTTTTCACCTTTTGTCCTATTTCCTTTAGCAATAGATCAAGAAACATTTTCTTATTAATAAAATAACCATTCCAAATCTTGGAAAAATCAATTTGGAAATTTGAGAAAACCATCATTGCCTGTGTTTCCAAAGAAGGAAGCAAATGTTAGGCACAAAATAAGAATTACTGTCCTTTCCCTTGTCTTAGAATATACTCTCAAAAACCTACAGGTAGTGAAGTATTAGTACAGTATCTTTTATTTTTATTTATTTATTTATTTTTTTGTGGGAAGGTTTCTATTTTTTTTTTTATTAAATCATAGCTGTGTACATTGATATGATCATGGAGCATCATATCTTTTAAATCATTTCAAACTGCATCCGAGGCACACTGACCAACAACTCTTAGGTTCAGCCCAATTCTCATATTTTACGTTACCACCTGCAGTCGGGATTGAAACTGCTTTTGTCATTCTAAGTGGTAAGCGATGCCAGCACAGACTGTGACCATTCATTTTCTCTCTTTCTATTTACAATTTAGGGTGGCATCACAGCAAAATAATTAATTGACCTGCCCAGAGAACAAATAAATCACAAACTTGATATGCTGCTTAGAATTTGCAGCTCATTTCTGCAGCGCTGCTGTGCAGTACAGCTAACATATGAGGTTGCTAAGCTCTTCCGACATGTCTCCGAGCCTCCGTAACCCCTTGCAAGGTTATGGTAGTGAAATATAATAGAGATCGTGGTGTAGTTACAATCACATATGTTCCAAGTCAGTAACTATGAGAACAGAACACATAACTGTAACAAAACCGATGCAGCGTTCAGCACATGGGTAAGTGATAAGGGAGGTAAAAAGACCAATCTTAATAATCATTCAATAAGTCTAAAAGTAATTTTTTGTCCAGTCTGAAAAAATTAAAATATACTGATCTAAGAGTATTTAGCAATAGTAGTATTACTTGGTTATTAAAAAATGGTAAAATGTACATACAAAAATTCTGTCCCTCGAATGTCAAGCTTCCAGTTAATGAAATTACCATAAATGACTTATCGCCTATTATGGCTCCTATTGCCTATGTGTGGAGCATGCATGCCTACCAAGAGACTCTTGGGGTTTCCTTTCCCAGATGTTCTTCACTTAGGAAAGTAATACAAATCAAAACAAGAAGTTTAAAACTATCCACCATACTAACTTTCCAGGTCTTTTTATCCCTTCTTGTTAAGAGGTTCAGAGGCCATTCCTTGGTAGTAATATATAGTCTGCCTAATTTTGTAAATTAGCTTCAGATGAGATTGAAATCAAAGTTAAATTAATATACTTTGGAGACTATTAGCACAATTTATTGCATGTTCCCAAAAACATGTAATCAACCATCACCAACATGTCAAACTAGCATATTACGCACAGACTAGTTAAGTGGGAAGTAACTCCAGTAGAATCCTTGTTTAAATTCTAAACCAGGTGACCCATGCAGTCCAGACCCACTGTCTTGAATTCCTCTTGAGCAGTTGCAATCCAGCTGCTATTTATCAGCAATAAAAAGTGAACAATGACATCAACACTGAACTTAAAGCTAGAAGCTTTATTAGAGAGTCAGCTGTTTTATAGGTCTGACAAATTCTTCACAACTACTGCATCCAGACAAAGCTTGTGGCAGGGACTGTGAAGTAGACTAGGTTTTGCCAGATTCCAGATATGAACAAAATTCCACTATCCTGGAACTTTAGCAATCTTCAGAGAGTAGAAAAAGTTCATCAGGAGAATTTCATACCCACAGGACAGAATGCATTCACAGGTGATGGCAATTAGCTCCTTTTTAGCTATAGTCAAAGAATTTCAACAGCTGGTATGTAGTGAAAACTTTTAATGTCAGTCTTCATACCAGCAAGTGTCAACATGTACCATATTGTTGAGTGGATTTTTCTTTTCTCAATTAATGCTGGGCTGCCTTTTATTCAAATCCTTCCATTTAATCAATGATCCTTACCATTAAAAAAAAAAAAAAACCTTTGAAACAATTAATGGTTTACAGTTATAATTCTTCATCAAGAATGCATGATGACATATGATATGCGTGCATAATGTGTCAGCTATGCTGATAAAAAGCTGTGGAACTTAAAGGGTGATGGATAATCAATTCTTGTTTAAAGCATAATTTAATTTGTCACCTTCGCAAAGTTTTGATATAAATTCTTCTAAATCCCTGTTACTAAGTAGCTTCAGGATACAAAAGGTTAAACTAATTCCAACAAAATCTAGAAATCTTAAATTGGCCATCTTAAATATCTTATTTCTAACTCAAGTCAGAAAGAAATTTTAGGAAAAAAAATTATCACATTTAACAGATATAGATCATCTCCCACCTATGACATGTGTGTAAGACAGACACTATTTTTATTGTTTTTCCAGTTACGGAGTATGAATTTGGATAATAATTACAAAATGAGAAATTTCTTAAGAGAATGAGGTAAACCTATGACTTTGTCTCATTTAACCAAGACACACGGAAGGGAAAAGACACTTCTTAGTTGCCACTTCTGGAGTGACATGTTACATGGCCAGTCTTTTCTTTCCTTCTTCAGAAACTTGGGAATTTTTGCTTAAGGACAACTGGCTGAATTTGAAAGTAGAATTCATTTGGTGGTAAAGGCTTGCTAAGGATGTGGCTGGAACATGACCTTTGTCCCCACACTACTCAGAAGAAAGAAAACTGTGTCCTTCAGAAACATTTACCACATCTATACCTGGCAAGTGCTATTACTATGTGAAGATGGAGTATAGTGCGTATGGTAAATAGGGAACTCTAACTGTGGAGTTACAGCAATGTCAGCCACATTCTGGAACCTATAGCATCTAATTACTCTTGTGTTTACATTTCCATGGACAGAATAATGCTACAGACTTAGGAGTGACTTAAGGACTGACACATAATGTTGACCAAGAAACACTTGGTAAATACTTGCCTGCCTTTTTAATGACAGGGAATTTAATACACAGCACAACAAATAGATAAGAAACTTACGATCTTAATCACTATTTGAAGAATTGAGTAAAACATAAACTCCAAAAGGGGCATTTAATAGCTGATAGTAGTTTAAAAATAAGCATATTAAAATGAAACCAGCAAGACAGTATCTATAGTGACCATGTGGGCCAAAGCTTTGGTCTTGTGATGACTTCATGATTGATTGACATCAAACATAATCTTTAAAAATTCAAAATAAGGAAAAGGCACCAGGGAGAAAAGTAATCATCAGACAATTTAAGGTAGTAATTTTTAAAAAGAAATCTAGGTAGGAATCTCAAAATCCAGATAGTAGGGAAGTGCCTGTGGCTCAGTGGGGAGGGCTCCGGCCCCATATACCAGTGACGGGTTTGAACCTGGCCCCTGCTAGCTAAGACAGCAATGACAACTGCTACAACAACAACAACAACAAAGCCAGGTATTGTGGCGGCGCCCGTGGTCCCAGCTGCTTGGAAAGCTGAAGCAGGAGAATCGTTTAAGCCCAAGAGTTGAAGGTTGCTGTGAGCTGTGATGCCACTGCACTCTACCCAGGGCAACATAATGAGACTCTGTCTCAAAAAAAAAAAAAGAAAGAAAGAAAAAGAAAAACCCAGATAGTAAACTTATAAAGGTATCCAGTGGTTTAATTCATTCAAAACAGTTTTCAGGGGTCCTGCTTCTCTGACTTTGTCCCGGGACTGGACGACCATACATATATATGTGTTATTTGGCTTCCCATCAGAGAGATTCTGATGCCCTTCTCACTATCAATTATTTTCATTTCTTTGAGAATCAGGTCTCATATTTATTTTCAGAGCTTGGAAACTTTTCTTAAAATTTTATGGAGAAACATAATACAGGGTAGCCACATACTTTATGGTCACCCTGTATGTACAGCGGGCTCAATTTTGGCAAGTAGGGACTCTGGACCTCTCTTCAGTTAGTTTTCTCAGCTCAGAGTGGCACATAAGGCATGTATGTTGGATTCTGGTCATCCAAGAGACTCTTGTCTTAGGACATACCTACCTGAAAAGCACCAAAAATAATGTGACTAGTAGATCCATGGAAATACATACACCCAACACACACCCACTCAAACGGTCTTTCAGTCTAATTTTATTTTATAGATGAAGAAAATTAAAGATTAAAGGGTCAAAGTACTTCAAAGTGACATATCTAAGTATCAATAATGAGAGAAAGAAAATAATGTGTATAGAATGCTTGTTAATATTAGCAGGCATTGTGCTTACGTGAGGCTCCTAAGACTCAGAATGGCACTCTTTCTGTTATTCCGAGGAACAAGGTAAATGGACTGGAGATCAAAATAGTTGACTGGGCTCCTAGAACCATGTACAAGAAATGGGAAACGAAAGAAAATACTAGGGAACTGCTATGTGACAAAAGATCGTTTACACCAATCCCCACATGGGTTAGCTATGTTTGTTCCTGAAGTTTGCGCTCACATTTGATAAATGCTGAGAGGGATAGAGGCTGAGCTTCATACTCATTACCAGGACAACATCCTGCTCAGGCACAGAGTCGCATTTTCCTTGCTGCCTCAGCAAGAACACTTGAGATACTCGAACATCAAAGCACTTATTAACAACAAAAACATCATACACTCCAACAGAGGACACGCAGAACATTGTCGTCTTTTATTCTATAAATATTCTAGCTACAAAATTCAGCTCTGAAACAGATCCCAAGGTTTTTTTCCAAATCACATTGTTTATGACTCCTCTTAAATGAAGTGGAAAAATTGAACAAATAAGGAACAAAAGGCACATACTATTATCCAGGCATAAAGATAGGTGACTTCTTCAATGCTGTCTAGTTTAAATAAACTGAAATGAGAGCAGCTAAGGTAAATCTCATGGTTGAAGCCTGTCTTGTGCAGTATTAGAATAGAACAGTGTTTCTTAAATTGTATTGTATATAAGCATCAACTGGGGATCTTGTTAAAATGCAGATTCTGATTCCGTAGACTTGGCTGAGTCTGCATTTCTGGCAGGCAGGCCCCCAGGGGATGCTGATGCTACAGTTTTGTAGACCACACTTTGAGTAGCAAGGGAATTGTCCGGCCATTCCCTGGGTAATGGACACAAACACTGGGCCTCTACCCCTCACTGGGATGGCAGTGTTTAATTTTCATGGTTAATTTTTCACTTTGCTAAATTCTCTAATTTAATAAATATGAGCTCTGCAAAAATGTAAGTATCCCTAGGAGGAATAATTCAGTATGCTCTTGAGAGTGAAGGACATTTGATCTTACCGTTTAGACTCCATTATTTTGACTGACAAGACATTTTTACGTCATGTTTATATGCCTACTAAATCGTTTAGACCAGATCAGATAAACATTAAAGAATTTTCATATTTTTCAAAATCAGCTTCATTTACTCAAGTTGATATCCTTATCAATTTTTCATACATGACATCAAAACATATTAATTTTACTTTCACTGAAATTATTTTCTGTCAATTACTTTCCATGCAAATTCTACTAACTGTATTTTTTTCTAGCCCATATCAAATTTTATCATTATGAATTTTCTTTGTCGGCTTTTATTGCAACACATCCATATTTTCTGGGGTAAAATTTTACAATTCAAAACTTGGTCTATATTATTTGATTCTTTTGGAAACTTTACAATGTGCTGTTTTAGCTGTTGTCAAGAACTTACTTGTATTGATTAACTTGTGCACAAACATGAACTTTATAAAAGAAAGAGAGTTTTTATTTCTCAGAACAAATGACCTAAGATGGAAAAGGCTTTGGATCAGGGTACATAACAGGGTCATCTTGGATGAGTTTTGAGGGAAAAAGTCCTTTGTGATGAAAGAATGAGTTCTCAGAGTATGTAGGATGGGGGAAGCCTAGTAGAAGAAACAAAGTGTCAGAGAAAAATGAAATATATTGGAATGAAGAAAACATTCACTCTACCTATGGTGTTGACAAGGGAAATCTATTATTTGTCCATCTTGTAGTGTACTGATTCTTCTCAGATATTTTCTTCCCTTTCCTATAATAACCCCTATGTATTTAAGAAGGGCTAATGGAATTTTATAAACAAGGCCAAAGATCCTGTTAACAAAAAAAAAAAAAACTCATAATTTCCCATTCATAATGATGTTATTTGTGAGTTTTGCTTGCAGTCCATAAAATACAAAATAGAACTTTCTTTTTTTTTTTTTATTAAATCATAGCTGTGTACATTACTTTCAATTTCCATTTGTTAAGAAACTACAATTAGGGCACTGATCTTGAGACCTCACTAAAGAACCTACAGCAATAGTGATCATCCTGTTTTGATGCTATTCCCCAGTCAAATGGCCTATATGAAAAATTTGAAAATGGATCAGTATATACTATATTTTGTTCTTTTTTTTTCCTTATTAAATCATAGCTGTATACATTGATATGATCATGGGGCATCATTCCCTAGCTTCACAGACTGTTTGACACACTTTCATCACATTGGTTAACATAGGATGTATATAGTCTCTCTACATTTCTGATTTCTGTTTATGTTCTCTTCAGAACAGAAAAGTCTTTTTGTTTTTTTCAGAAAAGTCTTTTTTGATTTAGATTAAATAAGGAAGTAAAAATGACTAAGTGCTTTCTCATACAATCTTGCATTTTCAAAAAATAAAATGTTGTGAATTCATAAAACATATGTATTCAAATTAGGGATCACCTGTTTTCTTTTTTCTCCCCTCAGATTTTGTATCTCTCTATCCCACATGGCTATAACATACCATACATACATGACCATAACCTAGCAAATCGCATACATTTGTGATATTTCTAGGAGGTATAGAGATTATTTGGATGAGTAGGTGATATGCATAAGAAAAGCTCTCACATCTGTGACTGCAGGGTTTTCTGGCACAGAGCACATAACATACCCTAATCTAAAGAATAGCATTAGCTCAATACGTACACTTTCATAAGCTCACACTCATTTTCCATCCTAGAATATGAGTAGTAAATCAATGCCAGATTTAATTTTTTTCTCAAAGGCACAACATGAGAGCAAATGACTATTTTGCTACCAAAGCTTTTTCAAGAAATCAGTTTTACAAATTTTTCAGACATGTTCAGTGTGGTATTCCATCATAAGGCAGGTTTTATATCTCCAAACAGTGAGCTTAAAAACAAATTCTGGAGTAAGCTCAAAATGCTATGAAAATTAAAAGTATAAAAAAACTATTTAAAAAAATATAAAATGATCACAAAAATGTAATTGATAACGTTTCTCGATTGGGGCATTCTAAGAGATCAACCTGTCACATACTATACATATTGGAATACTGTGTATTGCCGAAGTTTTCTACAAATTTTTAAGAGATCAAGCATCATATATTTCATTTAAAAGAATCTGTTAAACTTATTTGCATTTTTGAATATTTCAAACATGCTTAGAATTTCTTAATTACTTGCCCTGATTTGTTTATGCTTCTTTGCAATTATGACTGTAAAGAAAATCAACAGTACTTGAGTGTTTGAGAAAAAAAAGAAAGACTGGAAATTTATCAGGAAGATCATGTCTGGTATTTCTATGTGAAAGGTCTAGTCATAAATCAGGCAACATTTCTATGTTAAATTAAAAAAAGAAAGACTGGAAAATTATCAGGAAGATCATATCTGGTATTTCTATGTGAAAGGTCTAGTCATAAATCAGGCAACATTTCTATGTTAAATTAAAATGGTGTTATAAATTGATACTTCTTGAGTAAGATTTTGCCAAATAAAAACCAACAGTTAAGAAAAGTATTGAAATCTTAGGACTTCTGATGGCTGATTTATTCAGAACAAGAAAAGTATATAGAAGACTTTTAGTTAGAAATTAGATACCTTCACACATACTGAGATCCTAGTCATCTAGCTGGTGGGCAAAGTTTCAGACCCAGATTCACAAAAAATGTCTAAATGTAGGCCAGTTGCTTCCTGATTCTGAAGCTTCACTTAGTCTTTGCAGTGAATTGGATCTGAAATGAATGGTCTAAATCAGGGGTCTTCAAACTGCGGCCCACGGGCCATATGAGGCAGTATGATTGTATTTGTTTTTGTTTTGTTTTTTTACTTCAAAATAAGATAGGTGCAGTGTGCATAGGAATTTGTTCATTGTTTTTGTTTTGTTTTTAAACTATAGTCCGGCCCTCCAATGGTCTGAGGGACAGTGAACTGGCCCCCTGTTTAAAAAGTTTAAGGACGCCTGGTCTAAATCATAGTTTAGGACTTGTTACATAGCATCAGGTAGTTAGTGTGGCTAAAAGAATTCTGGTCAAATTGTAATTGAGCATTTTATTACTGAAGCTTTAGTACTACCCAGCATACTTCCCATCGAAGTAGTTATTTCCCACCTTCTTCTGGTCTACCTGTTGATGCCACTCTCTGGATCCTCCTAGACCTGAAGGCCTAGTCTAGGAGGATCCAGAGAGGCTGCTTTAAATATTTCAGCCAACAGCAGCAGCTCTATGTTCCACAGCAGGGTCTGCTGTTCTTCTCTACTATCACGGAGGTCTGATAAAATTAACCTACCAATACATCAAGTAAAATATGATATACCATTTTAGATGTCACATGTTAAATGGATGAGTGACAACTTGACAACTGGGGTCCATTAATAAAATAGTAACCATTGTGTTGAAAAGTTTGGAAGCCAGGCAAGGCAAAGCTGGTAAAGAAAACCACATAGCATAAAAGGAGAAGAGGGAGGGATGAAGCAAGAGGAAGAAATTAAAGAGAGAAAGAATGAGATGGAGATAAAAACAGAGACGGAGAGAAAGAGAGGCTGAGATGGAGGGCTGGGGTGGCATAGCTTAGGGAATATATTAGCTAGCTCCAAATATTAGATGGGTCATATTAGCCTTATTCTGTTTGCTCTAAAGAGATTGAACAAAGTCTATGTGTGGAAATCATAAGGAGGCAGAGTTCAGTTGTCCAATGATTTTTATAGAAGTGACCCCTCTATCACTGGAAATACCAAAACTGAGGCTGGAAAAAACTCTTAGAACTGCTTAGATGACCGGAAATGAGCCGGATCACTGTTTCTCAAACTTCTAAATTTATCATCCAACACTTTGGTTATTAGTAAAATGCAGATCTGACCCCACAGTTGAGACGGGGTCTAAGATTATGCATCTCTAACAAGCTCCCTATCCATGCTCCTGCTGCTTCTCTACAGACCATAAATAGGGACTTTGCGTAAATAGGGACTTGCTGAAGGCACCTTCTCACTGCAAAGATTGAGTGTTTTCTCTGAGAGGTAGTGGAATAAAAGAAATAAAGACAATCACAAGAGTCAGCTACACTACATGTTCAAATTTCATTGATAAAATAGCTAAACCAGCCTGTCTTTTCAATGGCAAAAAATAGCTGGAAAACAATCCTTCAGAGATAATAGCTTAAGCGCTGGGATAACGATACTAAAATGCCCTCAAATAAAATTGGCAGTAGTTTCAGATTCATACCCAGTGTAGACAGCTGCCAGGATCTTGAAAGTAAATGTAACCCCTAATATTGAAATTGGACCCTGCCAGCTAATAGCATGTTCACACAAGCCTGTGTTTAAGGGACAAAGATTAAAGATTGAGGAACTCCTCGGTGAGACAAGGATCTGAGTATGTTGTACCACTGGGCAGTGGTGGGAGTGGAATTACAAACCAGGACACTGAGCTGCTCTGTCTTCCTTTCGACCTTTGGACTCAAGCAAACCCAAAAAGGAAAAAGAATTGGCATCTCCGTTGCATCCCATGCTACTTTTAATCAGCTGCAAGATTTTGCTGCCCTTGAGAACACTGCTCCCTATTCTGTGTGAACAGCTTGACCAAGGGCCAGCTGAAGGGATGTCACTCGGTCAACAGGAAGTGAGTGTGGACAAAAGGTCCAAGTTTAGGAATGCCTCTCTGGATTTTATTTTGAGAGCATAGTCAAACTCAGTTCTTGTGACCAAAGCCAGAATTTAAAAATGCGCTCACAGGCTAACTCTGGCCTTTTCCTTTCTTTCTTTCTTTTTCCTTTTCTTTCTTTCTTTCTTTTTTTTTTTTTTTAATTTTAAAGACATAGTCCCTGATAATACAGTCATATGCAGAAACCCAGCTGGAGGAAAAGCCAAAATTCAAGAAAGGATTATGAATTTCTTAATTAAATACACTTTCCCGGTTATATCTAAAATCTATTTCTTAACGTTTTTCTCACTAAAAATGATTTATTCTTCAGATGTTTGCTTCCGCTCTTTGTGGTCACAAGGGGTCATTCTTAAGCAAAGGGAGTTACTCAGCTCTGCTAGGCCTCAGTGTGTTGTGAAGGGAAGGCACAGTGGCCTGAGAGAGCACGATGTCACTCAGCATCACCAGGAGCCGCCGCCCTGCCTTCATCACCGCAGGCCTTCAGGGTGAATGGGATTAAGTTGCTTTGAAATCTTTGCAGGTTTTGTAGTTTGAACAGATTGAGTTCAAGTCCCCTTTCTGCAACTTACTGCAAGTGATACATGAGCCTGAGTTTCCTCATCTTGAAGTTGGACACAATAATAGTTTAAAAGAATCAGATAACAAGAAAGAAGAAGAAGTGAATGTATTGGAAAATTGTATCGGAAAGCTCATAGGTTGTCCTGGTTATTTCTCAAAGATTGTGAACCATCCCTTATAGTTCTGCCTCCAAAAAGAAAAGACGGTTTAGCTATTTTATCAATGTGATGTAAAAATGTAGCATAGCTGACCCTTTTATGATTTCCATGCCTTTATAGTTAATGGGCGCAAAAATATAGAGTTAGATTCGATGAGCAATATCTGACATAATAACAGAATGACTACAACGAACAATAAGTTTGGTTGTGATTTAAAATTCTAAAGGAGTGGAATTGGAATGGTACTAACACAAAGAAATGATAAATGTTTGAGGTGATGGGTAGCCCAATTCCCCTGATTTGATTAATTTCCATTATACACCTGTATCAAAACATAACATGTACCCTATAAATATATGCAAGAATTATGTACCCATAATAATAAAAAATGTTTAATTTACTAAGAATAATGTCTTCCACTTCCATCCAGGTTAATACAAAGGATGTAAAGTCTCCATTTTTTTAATACCTGAATAGTATTCCCAGGAAAAGCAGAAAGAGGGACAGAGGGAGGAGGGTGGGGCCTTGGTGTGTGTCACACTTTATGGGGGCAAGACATAATTGCAAGAGGGACTTTGCCTAACAATTGCAATCAGTGTAACCTGGCTTATTGTACCCTCAATGAATCCCCAACAATAAAAAAAAAAAGATGCTCAAAGCACACAAAGAAAAAAAGTTTGTTTAAAAAAATAATAAAGACCATGTATGTAAAGCTTCTGAAGTCTAATAACCCATCAATAGCAGACTGATAACAGAACACAGCTGTGGTAAGGGTGTTGCCTTATTAAATTCTCAGGAATGAAATTGATTCTCTTCCCGAGAATGAGAGGTAGTTTTTATTACAGTATTAGTACCCTAGCTAATATTGGGGATATCTAAAGAAGCTATTCTTGAATATTTGAGTATTTGTCCATGTGAATGCTGCTTTCCAAACAAAACACTCAGCTATAAAGATGAAAAAACATAAAAACAAATATCCAGAATATAGAAGACGAGACTAATGAAACATGGAAAACAAGTGTAAGAAAAGCAGTTTTGGAAACAAACCCAAGTGAGTGTCTACCTGCTGCATGGTGTCCAGCCCTGGATGCTCGGGAAACAAGAGACAGTAGGGACTGCTAGTTAGGAGAATGGACACTGGGGCTAGAAAGTCTAGATTTGAATTGAGATTCTGCCACCCACTGTGTGATACAGGGGAAAGTGTTATTGTGCCTTGGGCTCCCCATTTGTAACACTGTGGTAATAGTTTTGCTTACTTCACTGGCCTCTCATAAGGATTAAAGGAATTACCATATGGACAACATCCACATCATTGCTAATCATCCTAAGTGCTTTGAGCAATGATTGTGTTGTGCCAGCATTATGCTAACACTACAATGTCACAAAAGAGAGAGGCACTAAGAAGGGCCACTGCATTCTGAATTCAGAGGACCTCCGACAAGAATATGACATGGGAGAGCATCATCTGTATGAGTCAACTCCCTTTGACCTTCTTTTCTGTTCTGTGTCCTTGGAATCTTCCCAGATTCCCCTTCCACCTAGCTCTTCCAGTAGGCTGGGCAGATGGGAGGCACTGGCAGAAGAATAAAACACAGAGGCAAAGGGGAAGTCAGGATATTTCTTTCTCTTGCAGTCTCCTCTTGGACCGGCTCCCATCAGGCAGTCTTGCCATGGCTCTATTATGGCTTTTGCAGGATGGCTCCAACTTCCGGATTAGGGAATCCTGCCTCCTCCCATTGTCCTCTAGACTTACAAATAGTAGCAGCTTCCTGTAACCCATCTTCTTCCACTGCCCCCCCTCCCTACCCTGCCCCACCTCCCTCCACTGCCCCACCTTCCTACCCTGCCCCACCTCCCTCCACTGCCCCACCTCCCTCCACTGCCCCACCTCCTTCCACTGCCCCACCTCCCTCCACTGCCCCACCTCCTTCCACTGCCCCACCTCCCTCCACTGCCCCACCTCCTTCCACTGCCCCACCTCCCTACCCTGCCCCACCTCCCTCCACTGCCCCACCTCCTTCCACTGCCCCACCTCCCTCCACTGCCCCACCTCCTTACCCTGCCCCACCTCCCTCCACTGCCCCACCTCCCTCCACTGCCCCACCTCCCTACCCTGCCCCACCTCCCTACCCTGCCCCACCTCCCTCCACTGCCCCACCTCCTTCCACTGCCCCACCTCCCTCCACTGCCCCACCTCCTTCCACTGCCCCACCTCCCTCCACTGCCCCACCTCCTTACCCTGCCCCACCTCCCTCCACTGCCCCACCTCCCTCCACTGCCCCACCTCCCTACCCTGCCCCACCTCCCTCCACTGCCCCACCTCCCTCCCCTGCCCCACCTCCCTACCCTGCCCCACCTCCCTCCACTGCCCCACCTCCCTCCACTGCCCCACCTCCCTACCCTGCCCCACCTCCCTCCGCTGCCCCACCTCCTTCCGCTGCCCCACCTCCTTCCGCTGCCCCACCTCCCTCCGCTGCCCCACCTCCCTACCCTGCCACACCTCCCTACACTGCCACACCTCCCTACACTGCCACACCTCCCTACACTGCCACACCTCCCTCCACTGCCCCACCTCCCTACCCTGCCCCACCTCCTTCCACTGCCCCACCTCCCTCCACTGCCCCACCTCCCTCCACTGCCCCACCTCCCTCCCCTGCCCCACCTCCCTACCCTGCCCCACCTCCCTCCACTGCCCCACCTCCCTCCACTGCCCCACCTCCCTACCCTGCCCCACCTCCCTCCACTGCCCCACCTCCCTCCACTGCCCCACCTCCCTACCCTGCCCCACCTCCCTACACTGCCCCACCTCCCTACCCTGCCCCACCTCCCTCCACTGCCCCACCTCCCTCCACTGCCCCACCTCCTTCCACTGCCCCACCTCCCTACCCTGCCCCACCTCCCTCCACTGCCCCACCTCCCTCCACTGCCCCACCTCCCTACCCTGCCCCACCTCCCTCCACTGCCCCACCTCCCTCCACTGCCCCACCTCCCTACCCTGCCCCACCTCCCTACCCTGCCCCACCTCCCTCCACTGCCCCACCTCCCTCCACTGCCCCACCTCCCTACCCTGCCCCACCTCCCTCCACTGCCCCACCTCCCTCCACTGCCCCACCTCCCTACCCTGCCCCACCTCCCTCCACTGCCCCACCTCCCTACCCTGCCCCACCTCCTTCCACTGCACCTCAAGACTTACATGTGCTAGTGTTTCCTAACAGCCTAACCTCTGGGTCACTTCTCTACTCTACTTAGCTTCTTAGCTCTTTCATCTCTGCGCAAACAATCTTTAGGAATTGCCTCAAGGTGTTTCCATTTTCTGATTGGACCCTGGTTTTACATCATTCTGTGTCTTGTCAAAGGGGTAAGACTAGGTAAACTGTGAGTCCAAACCAGATTAAATAACTCTTAAACTTTCAATGAAGAGGGTAACTGTAGTATTTTTGGTAAATATGCAACATCAGTTGTATTAACCTTAGGTATCTGGTTGTTAAAAATTTCCAGAACTAGCATATCTGGAGTCAAATTCTGGCTCTGTCACTTACTGATTGTGTAACCTGAGCAAGTGATGCCTCTTCTTGCCTCAGTTTCCTCATCTAAAAAATGGGGATAATAATAGCACTGATGTTATAGTGAGAATAAATGAAGTAATCAACATTAGTAGTGAAAACAGAGTTGGGCAAACAGCATGTGCTTCATATTTTTAATTCCATTTAAGAGTAGAAAACACATTTGTCAGCACAGATTTGTGCATCATGAACTCACATCCTGGCACAGCAGTTCAGAAAGAAAGTTTAGAGCCATTAAGAGTAAGATTGTTGAAAAAATGATTTATTTTCCTTTGGGTAGATACCCAGTAGTAGGAATGCTGGATCCTAAGTGAAGTATATAAATGATTAAAAAAACAAAACACCACACATACTCGTTTTTAAATCGGAACTAACTGATGAGCACACATGTGCAGAGAGTGAAGTAAAGCTGAACAGGAATCAAGCAGGGGTTGGGGGGGACAGGGGATGGGCAAAACCCTACCAACGGGTACAGAAAACACTACCTGGGTGACGGGCACTCTTACAATCATGGCTTGAGCATTATTAAGGTAATCCATGTAACCAAAAATATTTGTACCCCCAGAATTACTTTTAAATTAAAAAAAAAAAAAAAAACCTAGTAAGATTGCAAACGTGGTGAGCCCTGGAGCCCTGGCTACAGGTATTATTGCTGTATTCCCAGCACCTACTGTGTGTCTGAGTGGGTACAGGAGCCCTCATATGAGAAGGTGAAGGAGCAGAGATTCAGGATCTACATTTTGTTGACTTCCAAAGTAGGAAGGATCCATTAAAACTTAGTTATTGAGCTATCGACAAAGTGATAAGTGACAAGAAATGGTAAGAGAGAAACGGACGAGGAAGTATCAGACAGCTCATAGGGCTACAACACCTAACTATAAACTGGATAAAGCTCTAGGTCCTGAGGACAGTGAATAGTTTTGCCACCATGAAGTTTATGCTAATTGGGGAAGCAGGAAATAATATAAACTTCTTAATATAATTTAAAATATTAATGCAATAAAGGATGGAGCAGAATAAAATAGAATGCCTATGTAATAAAAAAAAATAATGAAGCAGGGAAAGAATCTAAGAGAGTGACAGGGTGCTATCTTAGATAGTAAGTCAGAGTAGAGCCTCCTGAAGAGAAGACATTTGAGTGGGGACCTCAACCCTGTAAAGGGCAACCCTTGGGACTCCCAGTGAAAAGTATGGGACAAAAAGCTATAGACAGGGAAAACAGTTAATACAGTCTTGACATGATCCTTGACCTTAGCAGGGAATACATTGTGATGCATTCCAAATTTAGGTGCCTATGTATGATATAAGATTCTTTAACTTCTCTGGATAGAATTAAACACTGAATAACGAGTGGAACTCTATGAGGAAATATTACATGTATCTATGAAATTACAAAACAATCAGCGCTTTTGATTTTTTGCTAAGAAACAGCAGTAAAGCTTAACAAACCTTTGTAGGATCCTTCCTGCTCACTTTCAGGGGTCCTCAAACTTTTTAAACAGGGGGCCAGTTCACTGTCCCTCAGACCATTGGAGGGCTGGACTATAGTTTAAAAAAAAAAACTATGAACAAATTCCTATGCACACTGCATATATCTTATTTTGAAGTAAAAAAACAAAACGGGAACAAATACAATCACACTGCCACATGAGGCCCGCGGGCCGTAGTTTGAGGACCCCTGCTATCCTCCACCTATTCCTTCCATTACCTTCCATCATTCCTTCCTCCACCAAATTCCATCAGTGAACTTAGCTTTCTAACACTCCTTGAATCCCTTAAATTTTTCCCATTCACATAGCCCGTACCTTATTTAGCCCTCACGATTCCTCATTTATGTTCTATAGATCACATCCTTCTTCTCTTGGGTTAGTTTTCATCCCAAGATCAGTTCCCAGTAGTGTAAATACTGAGGCAAGATGTCTACAGGATTTGAAACATATGGACATAGTGCTTTCTAGAATGTTTGTACCAATTTACATTACAAGTAAGAATAGAAGACAATGGCAACTCTACTGCAACGTTGTCAGCTCCTGCTAACATTAGGTTATATTTTGTTTGCTACTTTCTTCCAAGTGGTTCATTATAATTTTGCTAGTGGAAAGCTACTTTCACTTGCTTCCTTCCTCTCTGTCTTCTTACTTCAGGCCCCATCACCCTTGCTTACATAGGTGGTCCTATCATTCACAGTTGTTGTTGTTGTTTGTTTGTTTTTTAGTTTTGGAGAACATTGTGATTAATTCCTTCTTGGAGAAGCGGATAATTTATGAGTTTAGACGCAAAATCCAAATATCATCCCTGCCACCTAGTAACACACAATATGGAAGCAGACCCCTGCCTTCAGCAAATTACAAACTGTGAACAAGCTAGGATATCTTACCAATTTCGAAGGATGAACAAAGAAAGTGGTATGAAATGTGTTGACAAGATGAAAATGGCCACTTAAACTTTAGACATGGCCTTCCAAGAAGAAAAGAGAATTGCCGATTGACCCTGAAAATTATAAATGCTTTCATATTCTTTGTGCTAAAGGATTCATCTTTAATGATGGCCTTCTTTAACTATGAAGTAAGTCAGTAGGATATATCTATGCAAATTTATCGACAAAAAAATTTTTCTGTGTATTTCCTAAAGGTATTTTTATTATTTGTATGTGTCCAGGCATAGAGCTAGCTACTTTATAGCTTAAAACAAGAAATGGAAGCAGCAGTTTGATAGCCAAATGCCATGATACAGGTAACTCATAAAATAATAGCTGTTCTATCTTGAGAGTTCAGAAGGAAATTCATTTCTAAGTACCTATAGACCCACATAGGAAAACTGGATATTTTTTAGTACTTCCATAAAATAAACCACAGAGAATTTGAATTCTTGGAGTAAGGCTGCTACTAGCTACCCTCAATGGCCTGTTCCAGCACAATGTTAGATACATGATGATCACTCAACACACACTTGTAGGTGCATGAATGAATGCCCTGCCCTCACAAAAAGAGGCAAGGGATATCTAAAACATGCAGGCATCACAAGTTACTTAGGCACAACAGAGCTTTTAGCTACCCCACAATATTCTACAAGACATAATAGGATTGCAAAAGCTACCTGAATGGGTATTTAGGGAAAAAATTGCGGCACAGAGAAGAATTTTTGAGGAAGAAAAAAAAATCAGATGTCATGTCTCCATTAGGACTTTATTCATGGTATTTTTTATTTCAATAAATTTGGAACCGCCTTGACTTCTATGTGATTTATTCTCCTAACACAGCTAGCCCCTGCAGGAATAGGAACTTAACCTGCAAGCATGCTTAAGATGTTCAAGTATTAATGCATTCATTGTTCTAACATCTATTGAACAAAAATAATGACCTAATTGCTAACCTGATGTCTTCTTTGCATTTGCAAATCTTCTAAGGTATTTCACACTGTTGACCATTTCTTTTTAGAAATGCCACTCTTAGCTATCATGACATTGCTCTCTTCCAACTTTTTCTGCTTGTCTTTATAAAGTTACTGTCCATGCTCCTCTGCTATACGCCATCCTATTATGTTCTCCTTAGGAGATTTTTTTGGCTATGATATAGATCACCTGGATGCTTAGATCTTCATCTGGCCTCAGTATATCCTGAACTAAACCCTTTTTTTTTTTTTTTTTTTGAGAGATAGAGTCTCACTTTGTCAGCCTGGCTAGAGTGCTGTTGCATCACAGCTCACAGCAACCTCAAAACTCTTGGACTCAAGTGATTCTCTTGCCTCAGCCTCCCTGGTCACTGGGACTACAGACACCTGCCACAACACCTGGCTATCTTTTAGAGATGGAGTCTTGCTCTTGCTCAGGCTGGTCTTGAACTCCTGAGCTCAGGCAATCCACCTGCCTTGACCTCCCAGAGTGCTAGGATTACAGGCTACCGCACCCGGTCTCTGAACTAAGTGCAGTATTTTGTCCATTATAAACCGATCTTACTTTATTCTCCCCATCTCAGGTAAAACCATTATCATTGATGACATTGTCAAAGTCAGAACAAAAGCATCTTCCTCAATTCATCCCCTTCAAGTTGGTCTCAACTGATGGTTTTGCAGGTTTTCCTGATTCTCGTTAGTTTCCACTTTGCCTTTATTACCGTCAAAGCTCTGGTCCATGTCTTCCTCAACTCTCACATAGACAACTGAAGTCTCTACTTTGACAGAACTCTCTTTCTATAAGCAATCTATTCCATTAAAGGTCGACAATGTGCCCACCTATAACAACTACAATTTTCAGCATCACTTGGGGACCACGGACTCATGACCCTATTGCAATATGGGGCTGATTACATATAAGTGGAAAGCTTTTGAACAAGGACACACTCAGCTGGCACTTGCCTTTTGCCCTTCAGCCTTCCTGCTCTTCATTGCTAAAGTGGAATAACTCTGCAGCCACAAGGCAAAGCATGAAGATAAAAGCAAACACCGAGGGTAGATGAGTCCTAAGTCTCTAGAATCACCACACTGAAGCTGGATTGCATATCTTCAGTTTCCTTCCAATGCTCTGGAGGAAAATAGTTGAAGACCCTGTAGTCGTTCTTTCAGTTACTAGCAAGTGAATGCGAGGGGAAGGACACGTCCTCCTAGCCTGTCTTCTTGCAGCTAGCTCTCCTCCTCTTCTGTCACTCCCAATTCTTTTGCCAGAATTGACTTTCTAAAGTACACCTCCGGCCACATTATTTCCTCTGCTTATAAACATCTTCGTGGTTCCCATTGCCTTTATAACTATCCTTTTACTTGCCTTTTATACAACATCCTTCACAGTAACAACTTTAGCTTGCATTCCGCGTTCTATCACTTACTCTTCCCATTCATGCAAGCTCTGTACTTCTGAACCACCAGAAAATGTCATGGACTTCCACAACTTTTTCTGCCATTGCTGTCCCAGGTAAATCTTTTCCTGTCATCTCTGCTAGATAAACTTCCGTTCATATTTCAGAGTCAAGTTCAAATACCATCTTTCTGCTGAGCCTTTTCTAAACTTGGGGGAGAATGAACGTCCTCATTTTTGTCTGAGAGCACTCTATTTATAGCAATATTGCATAGCAGTTAAGAGCATATATTTTGGAACTTCCTGGAATCAGGCTATATGGGCTGGAGGTTGAATGATCTTCAGCCCAGTGCTTGAATACTTTCAGGTGTGAAATGCTGATAACTTTAGCACCCACCTCACAGGGTCTTTGCAGGATTGAGTTGAGACATGGAGTTACTCGAGAAGGATCTGACATGTAGGAAATACTCACTGACCATCAGATATTATTATTAGCTGTTACATTCATATTAGTTTTTTAAGCAAGGTCCATTGCTTCAGAAACATTATCTTTGTGTTTGTGTGTGTGTGTGTGTGCGCGCAAATGTACACATGTGTACATATTGTACATTCACACATGCATGTGGTGCCTGTCTTTCCTCCCCTGGAGCACTTGGGAATAATCAACACAGCCTCCCTATTTCTGACCCTCAGCATCAAGCCCAGTGTCTGTCAAAAAACACAGCCCTGAGCAACACTGGAACAAATTAGTTTGAGCAACTGGTACTTGTAAACCCCCTTCAATGTTTACTATTAGGCTATTGCAGTGCATTTAAAGGTGTCATGGATGTCAAATGAGATGACTACTACCAGTCCTCATCAAATCCAAATAATTATTGGAAAGAAAACCACTGAGAGTAGCAGCTACCTGCAAAGAAGCCTGAGTAACTTTAGGCTGCAAGAAAAGTTCCCTTGCAGTAGATAAAACACAGGGAAGATCTAAAAGTGTTGGAAGGAAAGACAATACTGCCATTGCTACTCATTCACCACATTTAGATTCTGAGAACAATCCCTGACTTTTTGTGGTATGTAATTAATCCTATCTTTCCCACTCTACGTATCCCCACACTACCAGATGTTGTCCATCACAGCCTCCTCCCCCTTCACATACGCATCAGTGCCTTTAAATATGGCAGACACTGGGCTGGGCCCCTGGAATATCAAGGTTAACAAGATCCTCAGGCTGGAAAGAGAAGCCAAGGGCAGAGAATGCTTTGTAAAGTAATGGATATCCTTCTATTTCCCAAAGGCATGATTTTGACAAAGCAAGTTTTGGGTGTTGAATTTTCAGACCACATCTAGCATGCCATTCTTCCTAGACATGGAAAAGCTTGGCAGGAAGGAAAGTACAGAATGAAATCAGCAAAGGAAGAAGGCACATTTTTATAAACTTGAGTGTGGACCAGCAATACTTTATTTCAAATGGAAGGCAATGAAAATTGGCAAAACACGTGGTGTCTCACAAAGGAAAATTACACAGGAACCCTTCATACTTCCCTCACAAACTGCCTCCCCCTCTCAAATGAAACAACCACAACAAAAAACATAGACATTACCAAAAAACTGAAGAAATCCTGGCAGGGTGATTAATGAATGACAGGTCACTCATTCATTCATGAAAAAAATAAAATGTGGCAAGGCATCACAGCTTTGTCAAGAACTCTAAGTTTTGAAACTGGAAGCAATTTGTACGACGACTACTTTGACCATAGAACATCCTAATCTCAGTTCCTATAAAGTCTGGGTGGGGGCCAACTGGAATGGTTCAGCTCAGCTGCACAGATATCATTCACAGAGGAAATAAAAAGGATTTTAAGCAATGGAGTCATTTCCTTTGGTTCTCAGCTCTTTGAGGAAAAAAAAATCCTTTTGGTCAGTGATATCTCCAGCTCAATTCCTGCAGCCTAGCTTAGAAAAATAACAATATCTGTTCCCTGAAACATTTTCCAATCAGACAAGTACAGTTTTCAACTCAAAACATTTAAGTCCAATAAAAGACTTTCCTTTGCCAGAGGGTCCTAGGAAGACTAACACCTTTTTAAGGTTCAGACTGCTCTCTAACGAGTTACATAAAAATCCGCAACCAGTGTAAATGTCAAATGTGAAAGGATGTGTTCAGCGGAGAGAAGTGTATAATCAAATCTCTACCAGCTCCTGTGGAACTGCTGCTAAGGGGTCTTGCTGAAAATAATAGGGCCCATTTATGACACACAGCACAAACGGTAATAGCAAGTTGCCTCTCAAGTGGAACCTTAGCAGCTTTGGAATGGTTACCTGAATGTGCTAAGAGCAGAAAAGCAGCACTTTCCAAATACATTCTCCAACTAAGGACTTTTGGAACGGCTGCAAGATTATAAAGAAAAGCTGGATTGTTGGAATTCTCCCTGCTCATACGTATGCATTCTAAATGCCAAAGTTGGAAACCTAGTTGTATGCAGTGCTATTTTCAGACCACAGAATTTGAAATATTAGATGGCCTTTGTCCTGGATTAATTTAAAAGGAGCAATAAGTATTAGAGCTGTACGACCACTGCTGTTTGCTTTTTTAGTTTGTTTTTATTTTCCTTGCAGTCCTTGTTGATAATTCTGAAGTCTTTGGATCAGTTTCTTCATGGAAAGGGAACTAACTGTATAGCAGACTTGATCAAACATCAAGTGGAAAATATAAATAAACGGAATTAGATTTATATTTTCACATCAAATCTTAAAGTTTTTTTTGTTTTTTTTTTTTTTTGTAGAGACAGAGTCTCACTTTATGGCCCTCGGTAGAGTGCCATGGCCTCACACAGCTCACAGCAACCTCCAACTCCTGGGCTTAAGCGATTCTCTTGCCTCAGCCTCCCGAGCAGCTGGGACTACAGGCGCCCGCCACAACGCCCGGCTATTTTTTGGTTGCAGTTTGGCCAGGGCCGGGTTTGAACCCGCCACCCTCGGTATATGGGGCTGGTGCCTTACCGACTGAGCCACAGGCGCCACCCAATCTTAAAGTTTTAAGATTATTTAAGTTACACATTCCAGGAACATTTGTGACTAATTATACATTTTAATTATTAAATTTAATAAATTAAATTAATTTTTTATTTAATTTTAAATTTAAGAAGGATTCATGCAATATTTATAGTCTCTGGGCAATAATTAATTAATATCAGGTGAATCAAAATTTGTTCATTGCACTCATCCCCTGCTACCACTAAAGAATAAATTAGACTTTTTACTTTTTCAAATGCTCAAATCCAAAACTTAGAAATCAATGGCATGTTTATTTACTAACTAACCTAATATAAAAATGATAGAGTCATCTGCCACTTCCTAAATAATCCTATCTGATGAAAGATAAGTTTCCATAATGTGGAGATGTTCCTATTTTTTTTTTTTCTTTCTCTTTGGCTTTTCCTTTAGTAAACTTGAATTAATAGGTAGAAATGATAAGAAAAAGGAAGCTTTTTCTAAGTATATGAAAAACACCAAATGTGTCTGAAACCAGAAAGGGAAAAGTATTAATACCATAACACAAGAATTATAATTGCATGCAGATTTAAAACAAATGCCACTGGAAAGTCTTGGTTTTTACTTTCCAACTTCTGCTCTCCAAGGAATTTCAAACCCAGAAGCACAGTATCAGCAAAGCAACTCAGAATATGAGCACAAGTGAAATTTCTGTTTTTAGTTAGTCTGGTGACACATATGTTTTCATTCTTTCTAAAGACTCAATTGTACCCCTCACCTTTAAAGTCATAATGTGAAAATCCATTTTGTTATTATTCTTATAAAAGGTAAAGTGATTGAGAGTATTGTCCCAATAAAGGCAAAGAGGATATTATTCTTTATATCTGATGGTCCTATGAGGGAGGCCCGTAATTTTCATTTTTTTGTGCTAAATGGTCCAACTCTTCTACTCAGTTCCTCTTTATTACCAACAGCAGACACTGGCAAAGCTTTGGGGTGAGTTGAGGTCTTTTGACATGGGGTAGAGTTAGCCGACCAAACATAGTGACTCACAAAGGCACCATCAACTACCAGGGGGAGTAAAAGCTGTTCTCTGCATATGTTATACTCTAAATATTAAAGTTGCATAAAACATTTCTGCATGGAACTAGTTGAATGTTTTCATCAATTCTTAGGCCTTATTAGCATCATTGTTAAATTTGAGAGTCAAACTCCTTTGTAAAAAGTTGATTTAAAAATCAGCTTTTGACATTAATCCAGTCTTCTCTCTGTATTGGTTGAAAATTTTTCTCCTTTGTCTTTCACCAAAGTGAACTCCAATCTTTTCAAAATGAAATATTTGTAAAACATGCAGAGTAGATCTTAGCACATAGTGTGCATTCAATAACTTAAAGTTTTAAACTAGAAAAGTGTATGGCATCGGTTAATAACTTTGGAAATAATCAACATTACAGGTTAAGCATCTCTGATCTGAAAACCCCAAATCTAAAATGCTACAAAAATGCTTTTTGAGTTCTTGACGTGATGTTCCAAGGTCAGGCTCCAAAGAAAGGTGCATTGGAGCCTTTTGAGTATCAGATTTTCTGATTAGGGGTGCTCAACAGAAATCCAAATATTCCAAGATCTAAAATCATCTAGAATCTGAAACACTCCTGGACCCAACATTTTAGCTAAGGGATACTAAACCTGTATCAAATGGTAATTATTTGACATAGCAAGAAAAGTCCATACAAAAGTACCTTTACCGAGCCCTCAAATAGATAGAAAAGCCTCCATAGGTAGGTAGGATTCAAATTTGCCTAATAATCTAATGTTTAGAATGGAAGAAGGCTACAGGAAGGGGTGTGCTGGGGAATGAGTGTGAGCTGGGTAAAGACACACAGTTGGCATAAGCACAGTGTGTTGGAAGAGTAGAGTGGCTGGCTTGCTCAGCGCCAAAGGTACGCGTCAGAACAGAATAAAAATCACTGTGGGTTGATCCATGGTATGAATGCCCTTTAAAGCAATAGTGAGGAATTCAACCTGAATAAAGAACGAAAATAACACATCACAGACAGCTTTAAGGAGGCCAGTGATAGGACTAAAGCACTGTTTAAAGAAGAAATGAATCTGCTAAAGAACCCCTAGTCCACGTGCTGGTAACGAGAATGTGTGCTTCCTACAGCTGTGTGATAACCAGCTGCATTTTATTCCAGTTTCTAATCATAACCAAAATCACATGCACGATCACTTCTTGGTGCTACATCCATGAATTGAGCAACTAAGATGTGGTTGAGCCTTTCATTCTTCTATTCTTCCAGATATGTGCTGGATGACTACTCATGTGTCAAGCATGTGCTGCACACAAGTGAACAGGAAATGAATAAAAGATTCTTTTTAATTTTTTTGTCTGATGAGATGTACAATTTTCACTCTTGATAAGCCGGGGACTAAGTGGAACATGAAAAAGAAAAATCACTGGTTATATTGAGCTTGCTGAATTCTGGATACACTCTGGGCATGCAGAGTTGTATTAAGGGATATAGAGGAAGGATACCTAAGTCAGCTTGGGCTGGGGTGGAAGAGCAGGGAAAATGTTAGAGGCAAATCAGCTAAATCCTGCACGGCAAGGAGAGCACAAGGCAGAGAGGGGTGGCCTGTGAGAGATTAAGTGCCCAGGCTGAGTTTATGTTCCAGATCTGCCATTTCACGTTGTGAAAACAAACAAGTTCCTTATCTCTCCCACTTAGACTCATAAAATGACCACGGTAATTGTACCAATTTGAAAAAAGAAAAAAGAAAAACCTGCAATAATATACTGTATATAAAACCCTTAGCATAAGAGTTTTGTGTACATGATAAATATTCAATAAGTACTAGACATTGTTAATAAATGTATTAATGTGGGGGCTGTGATGTTACACAACAGCCAAAGGCAATAGCCAACCAAGTATTATTGCAAATGGCATGTATACAGCTGGATATGGTGAGAAAGGTGGAAAGAGGTAAGAACTGACCAGGGCCACAGTCTGGCCATGTTGTTGGCTCATTCTACAATTGTAGGGGAGCTTTTCACATGGGCGACAATGTAACTATCCCCCCATGTCCAGAATTATCTCATTGTGAATGAATCACACAATGCGAACAGGGCAGGAGCTCTGGGGTTAGAGAGGAGAGGACAGGTCAAATAGTGAGAGACTTTATATTCTACGACAAGTGGTTAGAAGTTTATTATTTTTTGATATCACATTCCATGTATTAGAGAACCACCTTCCATAAATTAGAGACCCATATATTAGAGGTCCATGGAAATTGAATTTTAATGACAACATACAACTTTAAGCTTTCTCATTGTTGTATAAATGAGTGTTTTCTTGTCACATTTCAATACTGTTAAATTACACTGATAGGGCCCAAGTCTTTACAGTTGTTTTTCCGGATAGCACAATTAGGTTTTTAAAAAATAGAATGGATGTTCAAAATCAATATCTCAACAACAAAAAAATCGTTGTAATCACTGCTCTGTGATCCTATTCTTTCAAGTCCTTAGCCATCTGAATGCATTATTTTTATAAAATTGTGGTCAGATGATAGATACAGTTTAGTAATTTGCTTTCTTTGCTATCTTTCCATAGGTTAATTGAGAAATATCATTAGCCCTTATTTTCTTCTAGATTTTGGTTTATATGGTAAAATATGCTTCCTCCCTCAGCGAAGTCACGGGCTGAGAAGGAAACATACCAACTGATAATTAAATAGATCAAGTAAAAATGGAAGTCAACATACATCATCTTTTAACTTAGTATAGTAAAGCATATAGAATTGTTCCCACTTAACACTATTTGTAGCTAACTTTCATGCTGTCTCAGTTTTAACAGTTATCTACACTAAACTTATAAAATATATTGTATAAACTTACATTTATATAAGTTTATTTATATAAATAAATTTGTTTATATGTTTTTTTATATAAATAAATTTGTTTATTTATATATTTATATATAAGTTTATATATAAATATAAACTGATAAAATATATCGCTATAGAGTTTAGCGATTCCTTATTTGTGCATATTTAAGTTATTTCCAAGTTTTTAGTAAAATAAATCAAATATTATATTCACATATATATTTTCTATGCTTTAAATAGGATTTGTTTAGAAAAAATAAATATATAACAGAATATAGTTATTTAGAAGATATGGGAAGTTTAGTGACTCTTGAAGTATAGTCCTAAGTGGAGGGGGAAAGAGAAACTTTGTTTTTAATAAAACTGATAGAAAAGGGGCACCCCCATGTTACACTTCAAGTAACAAGAAAAAGAAGAACAAACTATGTCTAAAGTTAGTAGAATAAAGGAAATAACAAAGAGCAAAGGAAAAAAAAAAACTAGAAATTTGTAAAACAATAGAAAAGATTACTAAAACCAAAGAGTTGTTTTTTTTTGAAAGGATAAGCAAAATTCGCAAGCCTCTGGTTAGATTAACAACAACAACAAAAAGATCTTAAAGGACTACTGTGAGCAATTATATACCAACAAACTGAATAGCCTAGAAGACATAGATCAATTACTAGACACATACAACCTACCAAGATTGAACCATAAAGAATTAGAAACTTTAAACAGACAAATTCTAAGTAAGGAGATTGCAACAGTAATAAAATGTCTCCCATCAAAGACAAACCCAGGACCTAATGGATTCTCTGCTTAATTTCACCAAATATTTAGAGAAGAACTAATACTAAATTTTCAAACACTTTTTAAAAATGTGAAAAAGAGGGAACACTTGCAAATGCATTTTACAAGGTCTACCATAATGGCAAAGCTTGAGAGTGATATTATAACAAAAAAAAATGAGCTTGGTAAGCAAAAATGCAGAAGTTCTCAACAAAAAACTAACAAACTGAATTCCATAGCATGTTACAAAGATCATTCAACATGTTCAAATGGGATTTATTCCACCTATGCAAACATGATCCAACAAACACGAAACTTTAAATGTGACATGCCACTCTAACAGAATGCAGGACAACAACCACATGATCATCTCAATAGATGCTTTAAAAGCATTTAATAAACTCCAACATCCTTTCATAACAAAAGCATTCAACAAATTAGGTATACAAGTAATGTACTTCAACACTGTAAAGGTCACATATTACAAATCTACAACTAACATCACATTCAGCGATGAAAAATTGAAACCCTTCCTTCTAAGATCATGACCAAGACAAGGATATCCACTCTTGCCACCTCCATTTAACATGGTACTGGAAGTCCTAGCCAGAGAAATTAGGCAAAAGAAAGAAATAAAAGGCATCCATCGGAAAGGAATATGTAAAATTGTCCCTATTTGCAAATGACATGATTTTAAGTATAGAATATGCTAAGACAGTGGTTCTCAACCTTCCTAATGCCATGGCCCTTTAATACAGTTCCTGTGGGTCTCGACCCACAGGTTGAGAACTGCTGTGCTAAAGACTTCACACACACACACAAAACCCTGTTAGAACCAATAAGCAAATTCAGTAGTTTCAGGACATTAAATCATCATAAAAAAAATTAGTGGTGTTTCTACATACTAACAAATATCCAAAGAAAGAAAGAAAAATCACATTATGATAGCTATAAAAACTACTTAGGAATAAATTTAACCAAGGATATGAGAGACCCACACATTGAAAACCCCAAAACAATGATGAAAGAAATTAAAGATACAAATAAATGGAAAGGTATCTCATGTTCATTGATTGGAAGAATTAACATTGTTAAAATTAATTAGAATTAATATTGGTAAAATGCCCATGTCATGCAAAGCAATCTGTAGGTTAAATGCAATCACTGTCAAACTTCTAATAACATCTTTCACAGAAATAGAAAAAATATACTAAAATTTTCATGGAATCAAAAAAGATTCTGACTAGCCAAATCAATTTAGAGCAAAAAAAAAAAAAACTAGAAGAAAAGAAAAAAAGAAAAAACAGCTGGAGGCATCATACCACCTGACTTCAAAATACATTACAACACTATAGGAATCGAGACAGAATGCTGCTAGCATCAAAACAGACACATAGACCAATGGAACAGTATACACAGCCCAGAAATAAATGCAACTGATTTTTATTAAAGATACAGAAATACAAAATAGAGAAAGGACCTTCAATAAACATTAAAATAAGAGGACATACATATGCAGAAGAATGAAATTAATGAAATTAGACCCTTATTTCCCACTATCTACAAAAATCAACTCAAAATGAATTGTAGGGCTGGGTCCAGTGGTTCATGCCTATAATCCAAGTACTCTGGGAGGCCAAAGCTGGTGGATTGCTGAAGCTCATGAGCTCAACATCAGCCTGAGCAAGAGTGAGACTCCATCTCTAAAAAAATAGCTGGTTCTCTTTGTAGAGATCTTTCCCATTCTTTGTTAGGTATACTCCCAAATATTTCATCTTCTTTGGCACTACTGTGAAAGGAATCGAGTCCTGACTGTTTTTTCAGCGTGGCTATTGTTGGTATATATAAAGGCTACAGATTTATGGGTGTTGATTTTGTAGCCTGAGACATTGCTGTATTCCTTGATCACTTCTAAAAGTTTTGTAGTAGATTCCCTAGTGTTTTCCAGATATACAATCATATCATCTGCGAAGAGTGAAAGTTTGATCTCTACTGCCCTATGTGGATACCCTTGATCGCCTTTTCTTCCCTAATTGCAATGGCTAAAACTTCCATTACAATGGTAAAGAGCAATGGAGACAATGGGCAACCTTGCCTGGTTCCTGCTCTAAGTGGAAGTGATTTCAATTTAACTCCATTCAAATGATACTGGCTGTGGTTTTGCTGTAGATGGCCTCTATTAGTTTAAGAAATGTCCCTTCTATACCAATTTTCTTAAGTGTTCTGATCATGAAGGGATTCTGGATATTATCAAAAGCTTTTTCTGCATCACCTGAAAGAATCATATGGTCCTTATTTTTTAGTTTGTTTATGTGTTGAATTATATTTATAGATTTACGTATATTGAACCAGCCTTGAGACCCTGGGATAAATCTGACTTGGTCATGGTGTTTAATTTTTTTGATGTGTTGTTGGATTCTGTTTGTTAAGATCTTATTGAGTATTTTAGCATCAATATTCATTAGTGATATTGGTCTATAATTTTCTTTTCTTGTTGGGTCTTTCCCCAGTTTGGGGATCAAGGTGATGTTGGCTTCGTAGAATGTGTTGGGTAATATTCCTTTTTTTCCTATATTTTGGAAGAGGTTTAGTAGTATAGGTACTAGTTCTTTAAAGGTTTGGTAGAATTCTGATGTAAAGCCATCTGGTCCTGGGCTTTTCTTTTTAGGGAGATTTTGTATAGTTGATGCTATTTCAGAACTTGATACAGGCCTGTTCAAAATTTCCACTTCATTCTGGCTAAGTCTTGGTGGGTGGCGTACTTCCAGGTATTGGTCAATTTCTTTCAGATTTTCATATTTCTGAGAGTAGAGTTTCTTGTAGTATTCATTAAGGTTTTTTTTAATTTCTGAGGGGTCTGTTGTTATTTCATTGTTACTGTTTCTGATTGATGAAATTAGAGATTTTACTTTTTTTTTCTGGTTAGGTTGGCCAAAGGTTTATCTATTTTATTGATCTTTTCAAAAAACCAACTTTTGGATTTATTGATCTGTTGTATAATTCTTTTGTTTTCAATTTCATTTAGTTCTGCTCTGATTTTGGTTATTTTTTTTCTTCTACTGGGTTTGGGGTTGGAGTGTTCTTCCTTCTCCAGTTGCTTGAGATGTCCCAAGAAATAGCTGAACATGTTAACATATGGAAAAACATACCATGCTCATGGCTGGGAAGAATCAACATTGTTAAAATGTCCATACTACCCAAAGTAATAAATAGTTTTAATGCAATGCAATTCCTATTAAAGCTCCATTGTCATATTTTAAAGATCTTGAAAACATAATACTTTGTTGTATATGGAATCAGAAAAAACCTCGAATAGCCCAAACATTACTCAGCAATAAAAACAAAGCAGAAGGAATCACGCTACCAGACCTGAGACTGTACTATAAATCGATAGTGATCAAAACAGCATGGTACTGGCACAAAAACAGAAAAGTAGAGGTCTGGAAAAGAATAGAGAATCAAGAGATGAATCCAGCTACTTAGCATTATTTGATCTTTGACAAGCCAATTAAAAACATTCAGTGGGGAAAAGATTCCCTATTTAACAAATGGTCCTGGGCAACCTGTAGAAGATTGAAACTGGACCCACACCTTTCACCATTAACTAAGATAGACTCTCACTAGATAAAAGATTTAAACTTAAGACATGAAACTATAAAAATACTTGAAGAAAGTGCAGGGAAAACTCTTGAAGGAATCGGCCTGGGTGAATATTTTATGAGGAGGACTCCCCAGGCAATTGAAGCAGTATCAAAAATACACTACTGGGACCTGATCAAACTAAAAAGCTTCTGCACAGCCAAGAACATAGTAAGTAAAGCAAGCAGACAGCCCTCAGAATGGGAGAAAATATTTGCAGGTTACACCTCTGATAAAGGTTTAATAACCAGAATCCACGGAGAACTCAAACGTATTAGCAAGAAAAGAACACATGACCCCATCTCAGGGTGGGCAAGGGACTTGAAGAGAAACTTCTCCAAAGAAGACAGACGCACAATCTACAAACACATGAAAAAAAGCTCATCATCCTTAATCATCAGAGAAATGCAAATCAAAACTACCTTGAGATATCACCTAACCCCAGTAAGAGTAGCCCACATAACAAAATCCCAAAACCAGAGATGTTGGCATGGATGTGGAGAAAAGGGCACACTTCTACACTGCTGGTGGGAATGCACACTAATACGTCCCTTCTGGAAGGATGTTTGGAGAATACTTAGAGACCTAAAAATAGACCTGCCATTCAATCCTACAATTCCTTTACTAGGTTTATACCCAGAAGACCAAAAGTCACAATATAACAAAGACATCTGTACCAGAATATTTATTGCAGCCCAATTCATAATTGCTAAGTCATGGAAGAAGCCCAAGTGTCCATCGACCTACGAATGGACTAGCAAATTGTGGTACATGTATACCCTGGAATATTATGCAGCCTTAAAGAAAGATGGAGACTTTACCTCTTTCATGTTTACATGGATGGAGCTGGAACATAATCTTCTAGCAAAGTATCTCAGGAATGGAAGAAAAAGTATCCAATGTATTGAGCTCTACTATGAAGCTAAATTATAGCTTTCACATGAAGGCTATAACCCAAATATAGCACAAGACTATGGGGAAAGGGCCAAGGATGGGGAAGGGAGTGGGGAGGTTAGGGTGGAGGGAGGGTAATTGGTGGGGCCACACCTACGTTGCATCTTAGAATGGGTATAGGTGAAACTTACTAAATGCAGAATACAAATGCCTACATACAGTAACTAAGAACCATGAAGGCTACATTGAACAATTTGATGAGAATATTTCCAATTGTATATGAAACCAGCACATTGTACCCCTTGATTGCACTAATGTACACAGCTATGATTTAACAATAAAAATAAATAATTAATAAAAAAATTAAAAAATAGCTGGGCATTGTGGCAGACACGTGTAGTCCCAGATACTCAGAAGGTTGAGGCAAGAGGATGGCTTGAGCCTAAGAGTTTAATGTTTTTGTGAGCTATGACTCCACGGCACTCTACCAAGAGTGACAGAGACTGTTTCAAAAAAAAAAATGGATTACAAATGAAAAGTGATGACCTCAAAATATATAACTACTAGAACAAAATGGAGCAGAAAATTTCCAGGACATTGGTCTGAGCAATGATTTTGCACATGATCCAAAAAAGCACAGGCAACAAAAGCAACATTATGCAAATAGTATCACATCATGCTAAAAAGCACAGCCAAGAAAATAATCAAAAGAGTGACGAGATGACCTATAAAATGGGAAAAATATTTTCAAAATATACATCTGAAAATGGATTAATATATAAGATATACATGTAGAAGGAACTCAAGAACTCATATCCCAATTTAAAAAAATCAGCAAAAGATCTGGATAGATATTTCTCAAGAAAAAAATGTGCAAATGGCCAAGAAAATGGCATATGCAAAAATGCTCAATATCACTAACTGTTGGAGGTAAAGCACAATAAGGTGTCAACTCACACCTGTTAGAATGCCTATTTGATAAAAGATGAAACCTGAGTATTGACAAGGATATGAAGGAAGGGACACTTTTCATATGCTTGCTAAGAATGTAAATTAGTATATCCATTAAGGAAATCAGTAAAGAAGTTTCTCAAAAAATTAAAAATAGAACTATCATATGATCCAGCAATCCCACCCACTACTGGGTACATATTTGAAGGAAATTGAATTAGTACGTCAGAGAGATATTTGCACTTCCATGTTCATTGTGGCAGCACTCACAATAGCCAATGTATGGAAATCAACCTAAATAAATGTCCATCAGTGGATGAGAAGATAAAGAAAATGTGGTGTATATGCACAATGGAATACTATTCAGCCTTTAAAAAGAAGGAAATCTTGTCATTTGATGGAACCCGGCAATCTTTACGCTAAGTGAAATAAGTCAGGCACAGAAAAGAATGCCACATGATCTTGTGTGTGAAATCCAAAAACATGTGATCTCACAGGATCAGAGGTTAGGATTACCAGGGGCTGGGAGAAATAGGGATTAAGACATATCTGTGAAAGAGTAACACATTTCAATTAAACAAAAGGAATAGCTCAAGAGATTTATTGCACAACATAGTGACTTTAGTTAATAACAATGTACTGTATTCTCAAAAATTGCTAAGAGTAAATTTTAAGTATTCTCCCTACAAAATATGATAGGTGAGGTTATACATATGTTAATTAGCTTAATTTGGCCATTCCACAATACATACATATTTCAAAATATCACATTATACACAATAAATACAGTTTGTATTTATAAATTAAAAACTAATAAATAGACAAAAGGAAAAGAAAAATTCTTGTTGCCTCTTAAATTAATTTTTTGATTGACTGCTCATAGACCAATCATCAATAATTTTTATTTTGGTTCCATGTTCTATGGATTCCAAAATCTTAAGGGCCTGTGCATTGTAAGTGAGCTGCTTCTCCCTGGACCGAGGACAAAGCCACGTCCTCATGACGCACATATTACCCAGGAGGTCATTTCCCCCGCTACTGCCTGGAACAAGTCAGACATATGTGGGACCTGGGCACAACATCAGTCCCGGTTCCTGGCTAGTGGGAAAGATGCATTTCCTCTCTAAACTTAGAGACCAAGTTTGTATTTCTGGAGTGGATCTGAAGGTCATAGCCTTTCTATGTTTCCAAATGTGTGCAGTTAACTAATGAGGGCTGGGAGTGCTGAACACAACCATCCACAAACTGTTTAGAAAACAAAGCCTAACAGAGCCCATTTGCTTCACAGAGCTTCAGATAATGCCTTAATTCCTGGGTTAAATCCAAATGAGAAGGCACTTTATGTCTTTCCTGCTTATTTCTCATGGTTAGCACAGAGGAACAGAGATGCCATACCATATAGGATGTTATTGTTTCCGAGGCAGAGTACTTCATGAATACCTATTGAAAACAATCTTCAGCTTGACAGGAAACAGGACAAAAACATCCAGGGCCTGCCTGAGAAGGACTTGATTTTGGTTGCAAACAAGACATGGGCACCTTGCTGGTAAGTTGCTTCCTACAAAAGTCCCATCAGCATAATTAATGCAGATGATGGAATTAAAGAAGTAAAATGATCTTCTCAATAGTCCCAATGAGCAGGATCTACCAGGGTGTCCAACCTGTAGCTCATCAGCTACACGTGGATGATTTGAGTCTTCTTTTGCTCACTGAGGGTGACAGATATTGGGAAAATTATGCATGGACCTTTTTTTCCTCAACAGCTTTCATCAGTGTTTGTATGTATTTCATGTGTGCCTTGTGGCCCAAGGCAATTCTTATTCTTCCAACAAGCTGAAGAAAAAAATAAAAGGTTGGACATCTCTACATGCCAAGCCTGGGAAAGATCACTCACAGAGCGTAGGCGAGAAAGAAAGAAAGTTAGAATCTAAACACTACAAAAACTCAGACTCAAACATGGCAGGCGGATGTAGAGTGAGTACACAGAAATGAAGTACAGGCATGAACATTGCTGTTGATAAAAACAGTACAGATGCTAATGTGTCCTTAAAGCACATAGGAGAGCTGGAGACCAGGCAACCTTTAGGTCAGAGAGACCAGAAGGCAGCATGAGACAATAGCAGACAATGTGGACGGGGGGGGGAAGAACATTGAGAAACACCTGATTGCAAAGGAAGAAATCGGTCTTAGCAGACATGTGGATGTTTTACTGCAAGAACTAGTTCCCGGATAATTCAAAATATATATTTAAAAAAAGTCTTCGGATTACTGTTTATATCTTTAAAATCCAAATAGAAAATAGTTGTTCGTGTCTGGATTCATCTATCAAGATGATAATAACCCCAAAACTTTCTCCACAACTAAGTGCAAGCTGTTTAAAGAAAAGAAGAGAGTCAGGGTAAGTAATTGGGATAGAGTGGCCTTTTCAGAGGTCTTAACCTGATCCCCCTGAGCAAACATGGGAGGCAAGCCAAACATAAATACAATGAGAGAGAGCATTTTCTGTGAAGTTCTGCCGTACAGGCCCTCTAAGGAAGCACACGCCTCATTCTGAGTCTGGAGAGTAAGACCACTTATCAGCCACACTTTGCCCTCCTACCTCCACCCATGGTTATGTGACTACATTCCCACTTACAATTTATCAGACTTCTGCTCACTTTGAAGTTAACCTAGATAGAAGACTAGACATTAGCCAATCTAACAGGAGTATAAAATTGAATTTAACAGAAAAACGATCTCAAAATATAAAAAAAAAAAAAAAAGAAAATGACTCTAAATGGAACAAAACGATCAAAATATTTTCAAAAGGAAAGTGCTTTCAGAGCACAATCTCTGTGTTTTCTGTTTCTAGATTAAGTAACAAGCAGAACTAGTATCCCTAATCCACACTGTTTACAGTGGGATAGAAGTGGGTAAGAAGCCTTCTTTCAAACTGTTCACTTTTATATACACTCAAAACATTATGCTGACATATGTTTGTCATTAATAACATCCAGAATCTTTTAATTCAAGTCTTCTTTGTGGGGATTATTTTATGGGAGAAAGAGTTGAACAGTGGACAGAGTTAGAACTGGGAGTTAGATGAACTATGTATGGATGACCATAGGATGTTTGATATGGTTTTCAGCATCTCCAAGTTGTTACGTCAATAATAATTCTCTTATTTACTTGTACAGGTATACAAGTGGGCTGGCTTAAGAAAATACAGGGTGGTTTAGACTCCATTAAAAGACATTTTCATTATTGTAGACAAACAATATTTCTCTGCTACACAAATCTGCCTTTCCAATGAATTACAGGAATGTTCTAAGAAACTTCTACACTATAGTAAGCTGAACCATTACTTGATGGAGGCTGAGCTGCATAATATATCAGTATAAATATATCTTCTGCCCCCATAACTACTGCTTACCATAATTCTGACAGCATACAGCTTGTCATCAACCATTCTCTGTTTACTCTCTTGAGCAAGGTTTTTCTCCTGGGCAAACGAACCAGGACACCATTCCTGACCCTGCCCTTAGGAGTTATTTCCTTTTCGTTGTTTGTTTTTTGGTCTTGGTCCTTTGTTTTATTTTGTTCACAGATGAGTCGGTTGACAGGTTGATGGGAGATAGGCTGAAGAGCTTACATTACCCTTTTGGAAATTCAGACAGGAAACAAAAAAATAAAAATGTTGGTAAATGCTAATAGATAGGGCTGACCTTGGATTCTATAAGGGACTGTAGGTTAATAGAAGCACACAAATCTTTTTTATGAAAACACATAAACTAATCTCTGCTTTGCCACAGTGGTTGATATTTTCACCAGTCTTTGTACCATACTGGCTTTGTACCTCTAAGAAGCTCACTTATAAACTGGACCATCTTATCTGGAAAGATACACTTTGTATGACTTTTTTTTTTTTCTCCAAGAGAAAACAGAGCCAAAGGAATGGCTGTAGACTAGTAACTTTTGAAGGATACAGAGAGTGACAAGATAGGCTGAATTGGACACCATATTAGGATGTAGTTAGTTGTATTACAGTCCATATTAACAGGACATAATAGGTGGTAAACACCACGATGAAAAGTAGATATGTTACACTTTCATGCAGATTTCAAACACAGACATACTTTGTCAATGCTTGAACAAACTTTGGATAATTGTACCTGCAATGTTAACTCAATATTACTTGTGTTACATTGTTTCTCACCATAACAGACAACCACAAAGAACCTGACAGCTACCTGAGGCAGTGCAACTTCCCCAGGATGTCTTAGGTTTATGTAATACGGCAGCTGCTTAATTACAAGAACAATGGGGATTTCACTTCAAGATTCTCAAAAGAAATTACATTTTATTAAACTAAACTTTTAGGTCAATATTTATGTAATAGTTTTTAAAGCTCTCTTAGAATAAAAGTATTTCATAAATATTCTGCTGCCGTGATACACACAAATGTACACAGAGAAAAACCATAGATATGTGCTACTTAATGATGGGGATTCATTCGGAGAAATGCACTGTTAGATAATTTCATAGTCATGCAAACATCATAGAGTGCACTTACAAAAACCTACATGGTCTAACCTACTACACAGCAGGCTATATGTTTTATGTACAACCTATATAGCACATTATTATGCTATATTGAAACACAATGGTAAGTATTTTTTTTTGTCTTTTTTTTTTTTTTTATTGTTGGGGATTCATTGAGGGTACAATAAGCCAGGTTACACTGATTGCAATTGTTAGGTAAAGTCCCTCTTGCAATCATGTCTTGCCCCCATAAAGTGTTAATCTAAACTTCTCTAAACATAGAAAAGGCAAGGTAAAAAGACAATATTATGATCTTATTGGACCACTGTCATTATGAAATCTGCCATTGACTGAGAAATCATTATGTGACATATTATATGACATATGACTGTACTAATATTATTAATATTATATATAATAAACATTATTATATATAAATAATATTATATATAATTAAAATTACATTTGTTTATATTTCCCTTGGAGTTACTCTTACTTGGCTAACACACTGATCAGAAACGGAGGCAATCTGGGAAAACTCTACTCTTCATATGGGAATTTGGCTTATTAAATTTTCCTCTTGTCAACTATTCTCAATTTCATAATCTTTTCTCTATGAAAAGATTTAGTATTATCCATAATTTCTTTATATCTTACACATTAAATTAGGGATTTTCTAATCCTAAACCTCTTGTCACTCAAAAAATCTCATGGTAGTCCTTGAGAAAATTTTAAGCCATGGTGTTTTAACATTACTTTGGTAAGAAGTCTCCAAATTTTAACTCACATAATTCTCTTCTCTGCAAAAAAAGAAAGGAAGGAAGGAAGGATGGAAGGAAGGGAGGGAAGGGAGGGAAAGAGGGAGGAAGGAAGGAAGGAAGGGAGAGAGAGAGCCGGGCGTTGTGGTGGGCGCCTGTATGGCAGCGACTTGGGAGGCTGAGGCAAGAGAATCACTTGAGCCCAAGAGTTGGAAGTTGCTGTGAGCTGTGACGCTACAGCATTCTACCAAGGGTGACATAGTGAGACTCTTGTCTCAAAAAAAAAAAAAAAAAATCTTTTCCTTCATTCATTCCTTCAATAAAAAATGATAGTTTTCAGTATATCTGTTACAGCAAAAGTACCCCATAGACATAAACTCCAAAGTGCCTTATGTTTCTCATGAAAATTTGCCACATGATTTCATTCAGTGAATCTCAAATGTGGTTATTTTTTACATCGCCTCAAACCCCAAGGCCCATTATGTTCTTTGACAAATGCTTCCTCCAAATCTTCTGTTTCGCTCTGCTTATCCCATAGTGGACAAGCCTTGAGAATGTAAACCTCTGTGATAGACATAGCTTAAGCTTCCTGTTGCTTATTGAGAGAAATGGTAATCTTAAAAAGTGGCATAGAAAATGCACTGCAAAGATGCTTCATCAATATGGGTTCCCACTCATTCAGGGCTAATGTCATCTGAATGACCAATAGATCTATCTGAATGCCTAGCAGATAAAATAAACTGTCTTTTTCTTAAGACAAATAGAAATTAAATTCAAATTTTGAATTTTTTTCCTAATTACACAACATAGGGAGAAAAACATTAGCTTTAAAGATAATATCACAGTCCTTATATTGCCAATATATTGTGAATAAAGAGACATTCAAGCCCAATTCTTCCCAATTACATGGTAAAAATAATGCAATCATTTTTCAAACTCAGTTTAAGTTTTTATAGCATTTTTTGGTTTGTTTTTAGGTAGGTGTATGAATTTTTCTCTTTTATACTCAAGTTCTTTTTTATTAAAGGAATGAAAAGTAACCATTTTAATAACAGTATAATTAAGTTGATAAAAACAATGGCTATTATTAAAAAAAAAATGTCTATTATCCATGGCTTAAATATTACATGCTTTCACTATGGTTTCAAAAACCAAGGAAGCAAGAATAAGTAGGATTTTATCTCTTTTTTACCTTTGAACTTGTAAAACAACATTATAGAGTGAACAGAATAATAAAGAGTAAACAAAGGTGCATTTTTCCCCCAGAATCTATCCAAGTCAATTAGAATGAACTCCACCGCCTGCTCCTATGTTGGAATGCACTGTTTTCTCAAAGGCATCAGCTGTATAAGCCCTGAAAAATCTGAGGGCTATCATACAGCCCACACCAAAATATATGAAGGAAATATCCCTTAAGTGCTTGTACTTTTTGCTATTAACAAAGCCAGGCTCAATAAACACATGTCAATACATGAAACACTCCTTTCTTATACTTAAAATGTACTCTGAACTGCATTCAATTATGTCAGATAGGCAGGCACTCTAGACAAGATGGTTCCTATAAGAAGAAATCCAATTCCAAGACTGTAGAAACATTGACTTCATGTTATGTGCCAGACACGTGACCATTATGGTTCCCTGTAATTTTGAAAATACTTTTTGTATCGTAGGTATAAACGACCTCGTCTAACAGTTGAGAAACAGATATTCAGAGTTGTTATGTAACTTGTTCAAGAAAATTAAGATTCTTCCTTAGAAATTTTCTTGGTACAGACTTCACCTGGAAAATCTTAAAGGTCTGTGTCTTTTTATATTTGAAAGGTAAATTATGTATACGGCATTTCGCGTCACAAAATTTTAATAAACTGAAGACACATACATATATAGCTCCTATGTGTGCATTATGCATTATATTTTCCATATTATTTTAAATAAGTACTAAATATTATGTCCCATATATTTATAAAATCATTGATGAGAGAAAATAGGTAACTTCCAACCAGCCACAGGGATAACCGCACATTAATAAAGTAAATACCTTGAGTTAAAAATGTACCCTCAATGAATCATCAACAATAAAAAAAAAAAAAGAAAAGAAGGAAGGAAATGAAGGTTGGAGGAAAGAAAGAAGGGAAGGGAATGGGAGAAGAGAAGAGAAAGAAGTGAGTGTGGTGGGGAAGGAGCCTGTTTATAATGCCTGGCAACTTCTTAGGTAGAAGTGCTTGTGTCTTCTCTCTCAAACTACTGACGTGAAGCTGTAAGTGGAGTTGGAAAAAATGTACACAGTTGACTCTCACAAAGTGACATGAGCTGCCTCCAGCACACCATTGCTGTAGTCCTTCCCATTTTATCTGCTGACTATCAAAGCTCTTAATATTCTTAGTCTTTGGACCCACAATCCCATAACTCCTAGTCTTCCTTCTGACATTTCATTCCCCAGCAATAAAATAGTCTCTTACCTGCCTCACTTGGAGTCCTTGTGGGCTTCAGTGAAATGAGTCTTAAGAGGACTCTGAGCTTCAGGGCACAGAGATTTTATGCTTTTGCCTAAGGATCATGGAGTAATCTCGTACACAAGGGATCATAGACTCAGTTCACATGGGCCGACTCGTTACACTTCTTCTCCCTTGCCCACACCATCCCTTCCTCCACAACTCCACCCCTGGACTATGTGTGATGTATTATTTCCAATAAATAGTATGCATTTCTAAAAAAAAAAAAAAAAAAAAAAGATTCCTTTAAAGAATAACTTGGGAAACATGCGTATCTGTATGTCTTCAGCCCCCAGGTGTTTGTATAGGCCTACGGAATGCAGGGAGGGTCACACTTGTGCATTTCATTGATGCAACATCAAAGGCTCCCAAAGGCACAGGCAGAGGGCCTGGAACCTAAGTAACTGCTCAGAGCCATCCTGCATCCTCAGTACCTTGGCAATAGAAAATAAGCGCCTCCTAGATCCTGAGGCATTTAAAATCCAGAAGAAGACACAACGAATTACATAGCAAGAGGGAAGGAGTAGCAAAAATACTATCTTAGCTCATAGATGGTGACCCAAGGAGGCGGCATCGTAAAGTATTTACACAGATTGGGAAGAGCCCCTGGGACTTCCCAGAGGGGGACTTTGGGAAGAAATTATTGACATTGACCGGTAGGGGCAAGAAGAGAAAGCATTTTATATGAATTGACATAAGTCAAATTCTAAAAATAGGAAATTGAAAGACAGAAGCAGGGAAGCAAGCAGAATATCTGGACAGAAAAGTTTCTGTTTAGTTAGAGGACACAGAATAATGAAGGCTACATTCACATTACGGGTGAAAGTCATATAGCTCCATTGTTTTTTTAAACCATTTTAGAGTCCACAACAACTATTTCAAACTTTTTCCTACTTAAGTAATATGATTTCTGCATTCACAAAAGCATTAGGGAGGTAGCTTACAGTACCAAATGCTGTCAAATACAAATTGATGCTTAAAACAGCAATATTGCCTGTTACATGCATATTTAATGTCTGTGGATAGTTTTACCTAACATGTCTGAGTGATTATGAGCAAATGCTGAGTCAGTAATAGCCAGAAAACACTGTGGAAGGACACGAGGCTAAATGACATCAAGAATATAATAAGTACCTGTTTAGTTTTACATTTATTTCAAAGTCTAAGTTAACACAGAAAAATACTAAAATAATCCTCTTAAATATTCAAGATCCTGAATAATAACAACTTTGGAAGAATAATTTTTAGCAGAAGAAATGTCTATAGTTTCAGCTGTCTGGCTGCATTTTATACAACAAATTGAGACCATTTACCATCAAAGTTGCTATCCTTTCCTAACTCTAAGGCCATAAACATTGGCATTTTTCTCAAAAGAGTCCCACAGTGAAAATTCTGTGTTCAAGCTAAATTCTGTGTTCAAGCTACCTACTGGACAATTCTGAGTAAATGTGATGGACTGATTAGATGTAGCAAAGCCCCTGCATAATAAATTAGTCTTTTCTGAAATGAAAACAAAAATCAATATCAATACCAAATGGAGCAAACATACACATTTATATGTTGATCACTTGTGTGTAGTTCAAAATTTATACCAAAATGGATAAAAGTTCACAAAAGACATTCAGGAAAATATCACACACTTCATATTCCAAAGTGAAATGTGGTTGTCTAAAATACAAGTGTTCTCATCTTCTTCTTCTTCTTCTTTTTTTTTAATAACCTAATCTCATTATTTGAAAATTGAATAAATGCGTTTTTCGGGCCATTTTTCTCCTCACGAGCTTCTTGCTCAATAGACTCTGAGCCCACCTGGTGGAGGCCCCTATTTCTCTGAAAATGTAATCTTCGACTCATAAATTTCACAGAACATTTATTTTAGTTTGCTTTGCTTTCAGAAAATGAAGGTACTAGACTAGAGGGTTTCCATGGTGCTGATTTTTCCTTGGCTTCCTTTGTTTTCACATGGACCAGTTCAGAGTAGGTTGGCTATCTACCAGAATTAAACAGTTCCACTTACACATATACATTTCACCCCTGGGGCATGTCCGTGTCACTTGTTAGGACTGACCCATAAGTAGCGGCTACTTCATACTCTGTAATGACTCCACCTAAAACTTTTGCAAAACATAATACCCACCTCCCAGGTTCATGGGGCTTAATATAGAAAGCTGTACTTTCCTCACATGCTATGCAAATATTCTCTGTTAGTGTACAAGGGAGAAAACTAAACAATGAAATCAATTAATCCAAACGCAGGACCTAATATATATTCACCTAGAAACACTTTTTTAAAAATGTGTAACATGGCAATGAATCTAGAACTGCTAGTGGATTCAGTCCAAGAATAAAGTCACACCCTTCCCTGAAACAATCTAGATGGGCTCCATCCCTCTCTATAAAATGAGTATAATATGCAAAACGATTTCTCTTACAGAAGAAATAATTTATTATTTGATTGAATAAAGAATAAATTCTGGGCGGCGCCTGTGGCTCAGCGGGTAGGGCGCCGGCCCCACATGCCGAGGGTGGTGGGTTCAAACCCGGCCCCGGCCAAACTGCAACAAAAAAATAGCCGGGCGTTGTGGCGGGCGCCTGTAATCCCAGCTACTTGGGAGGCTGAGGCAAGAGAATCGCCTAAGCCTAGGAGTTGGAGGTTGCTGTGAGCTGTGTGACGCCACGGCACTCTACCAAGGGTGATAAAGTGAGACTCTGTCTCTACAAAAAAAAAAAAAAGAATAAATTCTATTCTTTGTGGATTATTTCACAACTTTTGGATACTAGTCTTTTTAAGAGGCCAGTGAAACGTCAAAGGTAACATAAGCCTCCATAAATATAATTCAACCAGCCTGTGATAACAAAGGCAGAGAGAGTATTTCCAACTCATTTCTAATGTGAGCTGGTATATTTGGCCCACTTTAACTACTCTTACATCCTATGGCTAACAGGCATGGAAACTTCCTATGGAACACCCATTACTCATTCCTTCTACTCGGAACACATAGCCTGTCAGAAAAAAAATGGTGGTGGGGGGGACTTGAGAGGGGGAAGGAAAGGAAACCAACCCTAAGAAACAGGATGTTGTGCAAACAAGACCTTCATTTCAGATGTACACCTTGTTTTCAACAGTTTCTTTCATTTAATTTTCCTTTAAAATCAGCAAATACACTAGACCCAAGAGAGAAAGAAACATGGGAAAAAAGAAAACAGACAAATACAGTCCAAATCTCTGTGCCTTGCGCCACAGCTCTCCTTTAGTCCTTGCGTTAGAGCACCAGAATGAACCATGGTCTGTGTCTCAGCACTCTCGTCCGGACCTGTTGCCCAATTCTGTTCAGCAATCTCTGGTCGTTTTGACTTGATGGTGACTGGATTTGTTTTATGTTGCCACATTATACAGTGTGAAAGCTGTCACAGTCACTACCCAAGAAAGAACAATCTTGAAAGCAAGAGGTTATGCTAAAAGAGTTCCTGATGGCCCCTTCTGGAATAAAGAAGTGAATGTGTTTATCAGGCCTACCCCTAACTCAGAGTGGAGGGGAGGTGGGGTGGGGAATGCAGGAGAGAAAAAAAAAGTCTTTCTTTTAGATGAGAAAATAGAATTAGATTCTGTTGGTTTTATACACCAACGCTGATTTTGATCCCTTTTCTTTCCATATCTGAGACTAGTGCATGAACTTTTTCATACCTCGCTAAACACTAACTTACGTAACATGCTGCCTCTGCAACAGCTCATGGGAAACTGAATTCATATTATATATCTAAAAAGAAAAATAAATAAATCTGTGACTTCATAATATTTGGTGTTAATTGCATAGCCATCATCTGGAGACAAAGTTGCAAATGATTCAAAAGCAAGTATCTGAGGGAAGACCAAGTTCAATTTGTGTTCTCTAAGGACAGTCTCAATACTCTTTGAGATTGTGTCTGAAAAGCCACCGCACTTGCCCTGTAATTTCTTTAAGAAAGCAATGATCAAGAAGAACTCATCTTCTGCCTATTGTTTCAAAAAGCAAAGCATGGCATTCTCCCGTAATGCTTTGCCATTTACATCTGACATTATTTTATAAAAACTAAGAAACTTACAGACATGAGATATTCCAGTTTCATAGAAAGAACAACCATAATATAAGCATAATTGGTACCAGCTAAATTTCTAAGATGTACTTTTCTTTTACTTGCCTGAAAACTCAACAGATTTGTAGAAATGTTAAGATAATAATAATGCACATAATCCCCAAAAACAAATTTTTGTTTTACTTGATACTACATGTATTTTACACAAAAGTAACAGGAGGCATGGTCAAACATTTCCATAGATTAACTATTTTAATCATCACAACATTCTGTGAGTGAGGCTCTATTACTATTAATATCTTAAAGATGGTAAAACTAAGGCATGGCAAGGTTGAGTAATTTACTGTAGGTCCCAAAGTAAAGAGGAAGTGTTTAAACCAGGCAGTGTGCCCTACCGCAGTCATAACCATACTGACTGCCAAATATTTACATAGCGCCCTACTTAGTGTACACATTATTTTATATGCTTCTAGACTGGTTTAACTTAATATAATAAACATTTTTTTGGTTTTGACATAGTCTAGTCCTTATGACTACCATTTTAATAGCTTCATGACAGCTGCGTATGCTTCTTATGCTAGAATTTGGACGTTTCCTACATTTTTTCCTAGTAGAGAGAATGAGAGTGCTCAGAATTATGTACATATACATATTTTAGAAATGCATTTGAATAAAATATTTGGGACAATGTTCCCAGCAGAATAACTAGCATCAATAGTACGCCCTTTATTGCCCCTTCCATACTGACTTGTTTAAAAGGCCCCACCAACTGAGCATGGTGCTGATGAAGAATGGATGGACCAGTTTCACAGTAACCAGCACTGGATGGCCCATGTGCTATAATGTTCTCTAAGTGAGTGGATATAAGCTATGACTGCAAGTTGCTTTAATTTGCATAAAGCATTACCTAACTTACGATCATTCCGATCATTACCTAACTTACCCTGAGGACACTACTTCCCCTGCAGCTCTCTCAAGTTTTAGTGTTGTGTTTTGTTTTTTTCCTCCTATATCCCTTTTCTCACTGGACCTGCAAGTAGAGTTCCTCTTTGTTCCTTTCTCAGTATGCAATTTAGTATCTAACACCATCAGATTTAGTAACTGACTAATCTTCACTTCACTATGGTCTGCAGAACCCTAGTATCATTCCTGGTTGTGTCTCCACAAATGTCTTTTGGATTAGTCACTTTTTCTAATCCTTCTCTTGCTTCATTGCTTGCGATTCTAATACACATTTAGATACTTTTTTAATACTCTTTCTTGTCAGTCCCATGAACTCACTGATGACCTTATAAGTCTCTCCCCACCTCAGCGACTTGTGCCCATGGTCATTAACAATTATACACAATGTTCCATAAATATAATTGTTTCTTTCTAATTGGATCTACTTGTAACTATTTCTATGTCTGTTTTCCTGAAAGGAAATACTCTAAATAAGACTGGGTATATTATTAAAAAAGTATTTTCCTAAATACATGACAAGTATAGTAGCATATTTCTGATCACGACTGCTTATTTTTAGGGCACTTCCCACATTATGTGCTTGATAAAGGCTGTGATTCAAAGTCACCACTGCCCACCACAGGCTCTAAATGCTGAGGCCAAAGTGAGGCAAGTGGAGGCTTCTGAAGAATACAACTAAATGGCCACGTGATCACCCTCCCTTATTTTAGACTCAAGTCAAAATTTCTAAGAGGCCCCTGACCTCCCACAGAGCCATCTTTAGCTGCCCTTATATTAGTGATTTTCTTAGGTTGTTCCACAGTCTCTTTTTCCCTTTCTGCCCCCGCCCCCTTCCCTCCTTCCTTCCCTTAGTTCCTTCCTTTCTTCCCTTCTGTCTGCCTTCCTTTATTTATTTATTCCTTTATTCCTCCCTCTTTCCTCCTCCTCTTCACTCCCTCCCTTACTCCTTCTTTTCCTTCTTATATATTTATTGGTACTTATTATATTCAAACCAGTGGTCTCCAAACCACTTTTTAAATTCATATCACTATGAATGAAACTATTTTGGAACAGCAGACCCAATATTTACATATTTATTTAAAACATATGTATTTGTAAGATCGTACTAAGATATAAAATATTCAAAAAGATGTTGAAAGAAAAACAGAGTGATGACAGTTTTAATATATTCTTCCAAGTGCTCCCAGTACATAGTTTTGTATCTCTCTGCACACATCCCACTTTGGACATAAGTATTCTAGAGTATATGGCCCTCTTTTCATTGTTTTTGGAAATCTCTCGGTAGGGAGAGAAAATTAAATCAGCCATTCCAAAGAACTGTGGGTAGGTCCTTTCTTCTTTCCACCAATATACTTATCGGATGTTTCTATTCCAGCCTCCTGGGTAAAGTCCGAAATTCTTTCTCCTGAACATCAACATGTCTTAGCTCTATTCCACCTTGGCTTTATAAATTTCATTCTCCAAAAGGAATCTACATATTTTCCTCTCACTTATTGTGGATACTTCTGTTTTAGATACTTTTGTTTTAGTACCACACATGTTCACTATCCTATGTATTAATCTACGTATTTTCCTCTAATGGTTTGTAGATACTACTGTTTTAGATATTTTTGTTTTACTATCATGTATATTAGGATGTATGTATCCTAATAAGAATATTAGAATGAGTTTCTTTGTGTTCTTGATTTATTTTCAACCATAAATTGAACTTTTAGGTGTCAGAAGGCAAGTCTTTGTCTCCTACTATGGGCTGCATTTCTGGATTTGCAGGATACATGAAAGATGTCTTTATTAACTGCTGAATTGAAACTCATGACCATTCCCCAAGCAGGTTAGGAGATACAAATGATTTTCTGAGTGTTTCTTCCTAAATCTTGTGCATTTTATATTAGCGTGTGAAATAAGGGCAGTATTTAAAATCATGTTGGCTCTACCACACTTCTTGATTTCAGTATTGCAACAAAAACTGTATTAGAAAAACAACAAATTACATATGTTACAAGAAGCATTCCAATTTTCCAGTAAGAACTGAGTCATGCAAGAGAGAGCATATAGATTTTATAAATAATTTAATGCAACTTTTAAAAGACTATGGGATTCCCAGGCATGACCAAACCTGAACCACGGATATAGTCAAATGGCTTCAGAAATATTTCCAGGGGGAGGAGGAAGCCTGACTTAATAAGACACCAAGATTGAAATCCTGTGATTTCTCTTTTTATAGCTGAAGCTTAGATAGGCCCAACAGTAAATTCATTCTTCGTCAACTAGTGTTGCTAAAGCTTTAAAGAACAGAGAAATTAAAACATGTTTTGCCTGGGAAGTGTTCCCCAGAGTTCCTCATTTTTATATAGGAAATCAATTTGCATCACTGATGATATCATTCAAATCAGACGACCCAAAGTTGTAAGGAGGTAATTTAGTTTTATGATGAAGCAATTTGATACTTGTTCTGATTTGTGATTTTCATTTTGTTTGTTAATGAAAAAAATTAATGAGTAATGTTACTAGAAACACAACTCATCAAAGCGTTGGCATTATGAAAGAGGTTTGCCATACACTGTACGCTGTGATCATCATGCAGCTGATCCCTGGACCTCTGCAAAGGAGGATCCGTCAACGAAACAGCATAGGCAAGAGCTCAGGGTACAAATTCCCTTACACGTACCTTTGCACTGATTTGTGTTTTTGTCAAGAATTGCCTTTGTGGACACAATTTTTCCATACCTGAAAGAGAGAGAGAAAATAACCCATGTTATTGTAACCCAATGAAGACACTGAAAACGCCCTAATGAACACCAGGGCACACACAATTGAGCATGGATAAACTGAGAAAACAAGTTCTGAATTCCCATTTCACACCCCAACGATCTCTTTTCACCAGTTCTTTATACCTCAGGAATGTGCTTCCCTATGTAAGTGTTGGATTGAGCCTTCAAATACAAACCTGTCAGGATGTCACAGTAGGCCAAAGGGGGACTGCGCGTGATGTGAACACAGTAAATTGCACCCTGTGGACTCATGGAAGAAAATGTGGACCCTCATGCCAGCCTGAACACAGGGATTGCATCCAGCTCTGACTCTGACCTACTGTTAGAACTTTCAAAATGTTAACGTGACTTCTGTAAGCCACAGTTTTTTTATCTGAAAGATGAGAAACTACATATATCAAATCTTCTGGTTTTCAATCAACTTAGGCTCCAGGAACAATGCAGCATAGTAGTTGAAAGGGTGTACTGTGACACCAAACCGCCATGGCTCAAATCCTAATCCACCCCGGGTATGTCTGGTTGGCTAAGTCAGTCTTACATGTTTACATCATTTCATCATCTTTAATGACAAACATATATTATTTAAATAGTAATTTTGATTATCACTTATTTGCAATGTTATAAATATGTGATAAAGATACTATTGTCCTCCTTATTCATATCATTAATTAGTATTATATAAAATAATATTATATTAATATTATCAACCCTCATTGTTGTGAGGGTTAAATAGGGTTTACTTATGGTGCTGAGGACAGTGGCTGACACAGAGTAAGTGCTCATTAAATGTCAGCTCTTCTTCCAATTAATCTCTCCCTGTTATCTGCTACATAAAAATGTTTCCAGTCCTTGGCATTCTCTAAGGTGAATGCGAAGTGGAAGGGGATGAAGATTCTGTCCTAAATATCAGCTTCAAACACGCTTACTTAGACTGTCAAAACCTTTCACAAAGAAATTTGTTAGGTAAAGTTATTTGCTAAAAGACACTCTGCACAGTTATTTTTAATATTAGAAACTTCATTAACTCTCTTCTTACCGTATTTATTTACACAAATACTCCAAATTTCAAAGCATTTTATATGTTTAATATTATCAAGATGTCTATTCCATACAAGTTCACTTTTTCCGTGAATTTCCAAACTCCTCTTTTCCCATCCCCTAAAAACATTCTCTTTCAAATTCTATTTCATCTCAAGAGTTTTTCTGTTGGGAAAATTACTAAGAAAATAATATCGTATGTGTATTTCAACCATCTCTCCCCTAGACAGTGACTTAGTACCCACAATTGTACTCATTAACTAGCTGTACTGTTTACTAGATTGGGGATATTCAGGCAAATAAATATTTGCAAAATTGCATTTATTTAGAGTAATAGAAAAAGGCGATAAAGGGAAACATTGCTGAAACTTTTTCCTCACACAAAACACCCTTAATACAGTATGTGAGTGCTAGTAACCAGAGAAGAAAAAGAACTTAGAGCATTTATAACCACCTCACATCAGACAAATGAACTCCTAAGTCAAAATCCTTCTTAATTTATTTCTGAAGCTACACCTAAAATAAAATGTATTTGCTTCGAAGATGAAACTAAGATCACGGTACCTCATAGTGAGTGATATCTGATCTCACAATTGGACTGCCAACTTACGGTGTATGTATTATCTTACCATAGCAATATTATAAAGACATTTTATACTTCATTAAATATATGTAAAAAATGGCTATTATTTTTTACAGCAAAAATGAAAGTATTTTGGCAAACAACTTATTTCTTTAAAAAAAAAAAACCTTATTTCCCAGAAAGTGTTACAATATTATAAAAAATGGAAAATGTTTCTCACACACACAGATACACATGCACATAAAGCAAATTCTCCTCTTTCCTGACTACTTATTACCCACTAGGAAAAATTTTCTACTGGTTTAGATTGATAAGACAGTGGCACATAACTCAGAGCACTTGACACAGCCTCCAACTCCGACTGGAGTTATACGAATTTCATTCTGTGGCTCAGCTACAACATTGCATTAACAACTGTTTTGTGAGGATAGAATATACTTAAACAAGAGAAGGTACTTTAATGCGCCACTGGTTACAGTTCATGTCTGAACACACACGCCCACAAACAGGTACTTTCTGGATGACTGGCGCTGTATTCTTCATGATCTCCAAAGTCAACAACTGGTATAGGGAAATAAAGTTTAGACTTGCAAAAAAATCACTAAACCGCCATAAACACAAAAACCAATATAATATGAAGAATGATATTAATTTTTCTTCCTGATTTCTGAATCACAATATATTATTACTCTAGGCTCGAGTGAGAACTTCTATAAACACTAAATCATATGGTTGGCACACCTCGGATTTCTGAGGTTAAAGGTATTTCTAAATGTGTATCACCTCAGTTACTTACTCTTTCTTCTCTGTAGGGTTCAGCTCAAGACCTTAAGCCATTATAACTATGTCAGTCACAAGTGGAAGGCAAAATCTAATAGTAAAGAAAACTATGTGACCAAATTGCTGAATAATGCCTGGAATCAGACACCTGAGAGCTAGTCCCATGTGTTTCCTGGCTCCTAAAGCTTTCAGACAAATCCAATTCAATCCTCTATCCTTTCATTTCCTATAGCTACAAGAGATAAAATACTATGCACAGTCAACTTCCTTGGGGGATTGAACTTCTTGGGGGACAAATAAATGAAATAAATACTTTTTATACTATAATTCTTTCCATGTGGCCCTTCTCTAGCCAGTGTGAGGAGTCGCTAACAAATCATTGCTAGGATGCATTTGGGGAAAAAGGTAGGCAACTCTGTATCCTAACTATACATTCTCTAGCCACCCTGAGTGCTCAGACATGCTCCAAACACAGCCAGGTCTCAAAGAACATTTTCTTTATAGTCTAAGAGTACTCTATAAAATAGCAGCTCTTCTATAATAATCCCCTCATTATATTTTTGAGTTTTCATAACTGTACTGTATAAGTTCACATATTATCTATTTACTCTAAAATACTTATACCCAAACTTGTCCATACCAGCTTTACATTTAATTTTTTAAGATATAGCCAGGTCCTTTCTTTAATTTATTTTTAGTGTAAAACAGCATCTGAGTCAAATTAGTCAAACTATATTTATTGATACACTCAATTATTTCACATGCAAGCCTAATTTAAATTAGTGATACTTTTTATTTTTGAAAGTTATAGAGAAAATGAGCTATTATGGGTCCACTCTTCATAAATGATTAGGGCATCAAATTGGTGAGATCTTTTATAAAGAATTTATTTTTAAATCCTTTTGCTGAATCACCCACTGTGTATATTAATTCAAAAAATACAGGCAGAGAATGAAAATAGTCTCCCCAGTCAATTAACTCTCAGCTAACTCATTTTTCACATACCTTCTATATTGATACCAAACTAGAAAAAGGTATATTTATTTAATGGATGAAACATTATCCTTTTAGCAAATGTGATTGTTTGCCCACTTCTAGCTGGCTCATTCATTCTTTGGCATTTGGGGATGTTAACGGAGCATATCTGTAGTTTTGGGGGCCCAATTGGAAAGTGGTGAGGCTGACCTTCCCCTGGAATACATCAGGTTTCATCTACAAGTCCACAACCCATGAATCTTCTGAAGCATTAACCAGTGCAATCTACAAACAAAGGGTCAAATCCTTGCACAAATGTCAAATCCTTCCACCAAAGTCTTATGGGCTGAACTGTGCCCCCTCCAAATTAATAAGTTGACATTGTAATCTCCACCACCCCAGAAGGTGACCATATTTGGACAAGGGCCTTTAAAGAGGTTATAAAGGTAACATGAGGTCCTACAGGTAGGCACAGTCCAATCCGACTGGTGTACTTATAAAGAAGGGAGAGGCAGACAGGGAAGACTGGGTGGAAGCAGAGGGAAAGATGGTGGTCTACACACCAAAGAGGAAAGCCTCAGAACACGCAACCTTCCAACACCTTGATCTTATACTTACAGCCTCCAGAACTGTGAGAAAATATATTTTACTTCAGCCACCCAGTCTGTGGTACTTTGTTACGGCAGACTTAACAAATTAAGGAAATCACTTCTCCAAGCCCTGGTGAGCTTTGGGAATGGGAACAGATGTGAGAGGATTCAGCAGATAATACTCTTTTAAAAATGCTTTGCATAACAATTTCAATTTTGCATTTGACCACTCTAAGATATCACCTAAGACCTCCAAGTTCTTTCTCATCCAATATTTGTATATGATGAAGAAGCATACAAGAAGTATCACAGTGTCACAGAGAGCAGACAACTAATAATCCAGAACCTAGTCCTTAGCCTTATGGTCGGGGCATTCTTTCTTTCCCCTCAGAGATAATTAAACTCAAGCAAATGTCACAGGTGTATTGTACAAACCAAAATGTCTTTTATCAATATACGACTTAGCACTAACACCTTACAAAGAACACAAAATAAAGGAATGCAGCTGGGAGAATTAAAGATACCTTTCTAAAGATGAAATGCCAGAAGAAGGGACATTTTGATAATCAGAAATGATTTTCATATTTCTTAGGAATAAGAAAAACAATTCTAAAAAAATTGCTTCTTTTTTCAGGTCAGTGTATTGCTATTTTCATGCTACAGATAGATTCACCAGAATCCTCGGGTTACAATGTAGCATTTAAAATTTGACAAATTCTTATGAAAATGGTTCTTGAACTTGAATGTGCACCAGAATCTCTTGGAGGACTTGTTAACACAGATGGCTGGGTCCCACCCCAGAAATTACAACTCAGCTATGAGTGGGCCTGGAGAATGTGCATTTCTAAGATCCCAGGTGAGACTGATACCGGTGATGCTGCCTGAGAACCACTGCTCCAAAACACACACACCAGGAAAGCAGGTGATTTGTTATTTACAAGATTCCAGAGACTAAGGGTGAATTCTACAGACATAAAGAAATACTTTCAGGGTGGCGCCTGTGGCTCAGTGAGTAGGGCACCGGCCCCATATGCTGAGGGTGGTGGGTTCGAGCCCAGCCCCGGCCAAACTGCAACAAAAAAATTGCCGGGCGTTGTGGCGGGCGCCTGTAGTCCCAGCTGCTCAAGAGGCTGAGGCAAGAGAATTGCTTAAGCCCAAGAGCTGGAGCTGTGAGCCCTGTGAGGCCACGGCACTCTACCGAGGGCAGTAAAGTGAGACTCTGTCTCTACAAAAAAAAAAAAAAAAAGAAATACTTTCAACACTGCAAGTAACTATTTTTTTCCCAAATAATACTACCCATTTATAAAGGTGGACTACATATTTTCTCAGGGGTTTTGCCTAATTCTTCATTCAGTCAGTTTAGTAATAATTTTCAACTCAAGTATAGCTGTTTGGAATTCCTTTTCAGATAATTTCTAGAAACAAAGTCCAAAAATACATGGGCAATGTCTGTATAACTCCCATCACATGAAATAACTAGTTGTTAATTAGTAGTTTGATTGAATTAGAATGTTAATCTAATGGGAAGATGATGATTGGTAACAGTTAATTGTTAATGTTATTAACAATTAGTTAATCTAATAGGAAGATGATGATTGGTACATTTGCTGGTTCTTAAATTAGAAATGCATGTAAATCTGGAACAAAAGCAGCACCACCATCCCCACCCCCCCACCCCTCCCAAATACTTTCAAATTCTAGAAGCAAAAGAAAATCACTAAGATGCTAGCTCTCAGACTTAGTAACTCCTGCGTTGTATTTTAGGGTATGTATTTGGGTTATGTAGTTTGTCTATATAGCCTGCCATTTCAGCAAAATTTGTAAGAAAGGATTTCCCAGCTGGGTGTGGTGGCTCATGCCTGTAATCCCAGAATTCTGGGAGGCAGAGACTGGTGGATTGCTTGAGTTCAGATCTTCAAGACCAGTCTGAGCAAGAGCAAGACCCCTTTCTCTAAAAATAGCCGGGCCTTGTGGGCGCCTGTAGTCCCAGCTGCTCAGAAGGTTCAGACAAGGAGATCACATGAGCCCAGGAGTTTGAGGTTTCTGTGAGCTCTGACACCACAGCACTCTACTACAGGTGACAGAGTAAGACTCTGCTCCCCCCAAAAGGTTTCCATGCACACATGGTTGCAAATCACATTTATTTGGGTACTTAATCCAACTGATCCCAGAACATTTCGACATGTTTAAAATCCTTTAGTATTTGGTCAGCTAATGTGGAAAGAGAATGAGTTTCAGAATCAATTAATACACTCCAGAATCTGAGCTCTACCACACATTTGACCTGAGGCACATTACTCAACCCCTCAGCAGCTGTTTCTTGATCAGTATAATGTGCTTACTAAGCCCTGTTTTTGTGTGTGAAAACTCTTAGGACAATGTGTGCCATATTAAAATTGCTTACATTCTTTTAGTAAAGCCTGCCTTATTACCTGCACATTTACTGTATAGCATCAAAATAATAACTTAGATAACAATATCTCTTGGCCATTTATTTATAGAGTCAGCAAATCTAAGTTCAATGCTTCCAGAGGCCCCCACAGAAAGCACATGCTTTAGCACAATGACCGCTTTTCATTTACACTTCAAGTCAATTAAAAGTTTCTTCTTTATTCAGTTTCCTGGCAATGCCTGCCTACTTGCCTACTCCCCCCACTCCCTTCCTAGATGCCATTGCCTCCTAAGCTTTCCACAAGTTTCCACTGGTCTACCCCAGTACCCCAGCCTTACCCTCTTCTCTATTTTCTCCTTTCCTGGACATCAGCCAAGAAAGTCATTGTTCTTGGTCCACCACACCTTGATCTCAGCACTTCTTTGTCACTGTTGTCACTGTTGTCCAGTTTTCATTTATTCATGCAGGGCTGCCTGTGAACAGCACCCCACTCCCAGGGCCATTTTGTCTTCTAGAGCCCAGTCTATAGCATCACTCCTCAGGTCGTCTAAGTGGCTTTTAGTCAGGAATTCGTGGATCTCCACTTTACAACCTGTCTTACTTCCCCCCCCAATCTGTTTTATTTCTTGGCACTTACTTTTATAACACTTTCTGTAGGCCAGCCAATTTCTTTCTATATATATATATATTTTTTTTTTTGAGACAGAATCTCAGTATGTCACCCTCAGTAGAGTGTCACAGTGTCACAGCTCACAGCAACCTCAAACTCTAAGTAAGTTTCTCAAAGTCATGTGACCAGGAAGTGGCAAAAGCAATATCCAGTCTCAGGCAGTCTGACCTCAGAGGCTAGGCTCTGCCAACATAGAAATAATGTCTCTCAGCCATTGCCACCTGCCACCCCTCCTGTCTCGAAAAGGAAGCTGCTGCTTCTCCTTTCTCTCCAATTTCTATTCATCCTTGTGATGTCTATATCTTGATCCTATATATTATCTACATTTTTTGAAATGTATACTTTTTTCCCAATGCCACAGCTCTTTTCCCACTTCCTGACCTTCAACATTTGCTAACCCTTCCCTAGTATACACTGGCTATTATCAGGTTTCTTTCTTTTTACTCATTGCCAGACTTTTCTTCAATAATTGCCCTATTTGTGCTATTTATTTCTTTCCATTATCCAGCTTCTACTTTAATACTAAGCACTGCCTTCTATCTATTGGGGCAATACATTGATTGGTTGCTTTCCAATGTATTGCCCCAATAGATAGAAGGCAGTGCTTAGTATTAAAGTAGAAGCTGGATGAAAGCAACCAATAACTTCTTAATAAGTAAAATAATCGGTTATCCCCAGCCTTGACTCCAGGGCTCCATCTGACCTCATGAGTGCCTTCTTCCTCAAACATTCTTTTTTTTTATTGTTGGGGATTCATTGAGGGTACAATAAGCCAGATTACACTGATTGCATTTGTTAGGTAAAGTCCTTGCCTTTCAACTGTAAAATAATCTAATCCTTATCTTTTAACTTTGAAAGTACTTCTTTATCTCCATCACTCCATCCCCTTTTTGTCTTCTATTTCTTGAAAGGTACATGTGTAGTAAACTTAATCCTCTGTCAACTTGAGTGTTGGTGCTACAATTTCCACGAGACTGATGATTCTCAGCAACATGAGAATCATCTCATGGCTTCCAGGGCCCCAAGGCTAGAGTTGCTAATTCAGATACCTGGTTGGGGCACAATGGCTAAACCAAGCACCACACTATGACCCATTATATAAGAAATCTCCTTTATTACTATTCTTTGAGCTCCCATTTCTTTGTGTTTTCCTCTCAAATTTTCCACTCTAGATCTACCTTTACCCTAAAACCTCAGTTCTGAATCTCCAATTTGAGTTATTAGGTATTTCCCCTTGAATGTTGAATGGTCATCTCAAATGACACAATAAATTTGAACTCACCATCTTCCCTTTATTCCTTTTCCGAAAACATTTCCAGCCAATTAGGTGGTAAAGTGGGTATGGGGAGAGACCATGCTGACCTGAGAACTCAATCTTGAACGGCTGGGACACCAGCTCATCTGCCCCAGCCACTGTTACGATTATGGAACATAATCCTAGCATTGCCAGGCCTTCTGATTTTTTCAAAGAAATCTTGATTTTTTAGGGAAAACTTTCCAATTTTTCAGGGAAAACTTTCCAATTTTTCAAAGTTAGCTTAAAGATTTTATAAAACAATGTGGATGCCAAATAAAACAGATCTTCTAAGATGAATGGGCCCGAAGACTAGAAGTTGGTGACCTTAGTTCTGCTGTCTTCCAGTTTTTCCTTTTCTTTCTAAATAATACAGGTATGTCAAAGCTAATCTGTGCGTTCTGATTTCCTTGAACATCAGCTATTTCTCTCACATATAAATAGCTATAATGCTCATAGCCAGTATAAAGTTACCTAACATTTTAATTTAGTTTTCTATTTTATGATATTGTTGGTTTGTTCCCTATGAGATTGTCTCTTCAAACAGATCTGCATTTTAGAGGGGCACAAATAACATTTTACGTAGCTCAGATCATCCTCAAAATATCCAGTATAGAGTTTGATGCATGAACTCTATGAACATATTTTAATTTTTCGGTGAATGTTACGAACTCAGTAACTTTTTTCAGATCAGGAATATATACTAGTGATTGGACTACGGATCTACATACATACGTTATATACATCCCTTTAATTGAGTACCTGCTGTGTGACAGAGTACATTAGGTATTCATTTCAGATTCTAATATCCACCTAATGAATTGATGCTATTACTCTCATTTTTTAGATGAAAAATTAAAGTTTGGTATATTAAGTTGCTTGCCCAATTCACAAAGGTCTTAAGTTACATTGCTTAGATTTAAAATTCAGGCCCACTTGGCTGCAAAATTTTTTTCTTTGATTTCACACTGTCCATATGTGTAAAGAACAAGCCCAAATTAAAGAGCAGTCGTCTGGTCAGTCAAGAGGCCACACAACTATTGCAAGTTTTTGCAAATGCTGGACATAATTAGTTCCCTAAAGTCTAGAAAAATTACCAACATTATCTGGAAATATTAATAATATAGCTAGGCATTCACCAGATTATTAGAACTCATGTACTATAAAGAAACTATTCGTTCATAACATGTAGCACATTCTAGTACAACTGTGTATCTAACATCAATTTAATTCATAAAAACATAGCTTCACAGAATAATTTACATTTCCTATTTGGGGAAGACATCAAATCTGGTTCTGAAAATCCTGATATCATCTACTGTTTTAGTAGTGTTTAAGAAAAAACTCCATTAAATTGGCAACGTTTCCAAAGCAACATTTTAACAGAGTAGAATTCAGCAGATTATAAGCACACTGAGTGCTATGTTCTGAGTGTTTCTATTTTCCCCAAATTTATAAGTTGAAATACAATTACTACCCTGTTTCCTCAAAAATAAGACAGTGTCTTATTTTAAGGTGTGCTCCCAAAGATGTGCTAGGTCTTATTTTCAGGGGACATCTTATCTTTCCTGTAAGTAGGTCTTATTTTCAGAGGCTGTCTTATTTTCGGGGAAACGGTATTATGATAGCATTAGGAAGTGACTCTTTGGGAAGTGATTATGTTATGAGGGTGCAGTGCTTAAAAATGGGATTAGCGCCCTTTTCAAAGAGGCCTCAAAGAGCTACCCTGACACTTCTACTATGTGAAGACACAGAAAGCACCATCTGGGTACCAGACAGTAGGTCCTCACTGCACACTGAATCTGCTGGTGCCAAGATCTTGAACTTTCCATCCTTTAGCACAGTGAGAAATAAATTTCTGTTGTTTATGAGCCACCCCAGGTTGTGATGCTTGGCTATCCCAGCCTGAATGGATTAAGCTGCATCTGCTGGCACAGTTCAAAAGCACATGTTGGGTTTTCCAAAATGTTTTATGTTGGTGTTATTGCTAATGAAGTAGCAGCTCCTAACCCTGGTGTGGATCACTTAGCTTCACTCTAACATCCTAAAGTGTCTTTGTTACCACCTGTATTTTCCTCATCCTGTTGCAGGAAGATGAGGCCCAATGGAGATAAAGAGCACCCAAACACCATATTTAAGAGGAAAAAGGCTTTCTTCAGCTGGCTGAGCTATGGCATATAAGAATTCAAAATGGTCACGCTCCCTAACTGGCTGGCCTTTCCCATTTTATCTCCTGTCAAAAAGATCCAACCCATGGGTACCTTTCTCATTGGTCAGTTTGAATCAAGCAGGAGAAGCTATTCCAGCCTCCACATAAGTACAAGATTTCACAGAAGTGGAAATTTCCAGGTCCCAACAATTAAGTCTACAAATTCCTAAGAGCTGACTCACCATGGAGAGGACCCTACATGTCCTTCCTCTTAAGAAGACCTCTGTTCTCCTAGACCTCACCCTTCCTGGGTATCCTCTCTCAATCCCAGCTCAGCCAACATCTATCTGATATCAAACACCGTATTTCTCTCTGGTTATGATTTAACAGGATATTGGGCATGTCTTTATTATTAGCAATTGCATTATATCAATGCATCAATGAAAAAATCATATTTTTTACCATTACTGTATTGTACCATATTGTATCTTTTCTTATCCTAATAGTGAGGATGAGTTTTTCAAGGATAGAGCATAAGTCTAACTTTTTGTTATATCTTTGGTGTCACACATAGGGCTCAATAAAGGTTTGTTGAATGAATGAAGAAATGAGTAAATACCATTCTTTGCATCCTTAACAAGAGGCAAGACAATTAGGATGGCAATGAGGATCAAATATATCTAGACAGAATGGTGTACCTCCCAGTTTGAGAAGAGGTAAAGTACATGTCTTACTGGTAATGATCCATTGCTTTTTATATCTTATTTGGAACACACTTACTTCATTTCACCCTTGCCCTCAAAAAAGAGTGGGCTATAATATCACTCAAGGGCCAAACTAAAAAATAGTTTTAAAGTCTTTACTGTAAAATGTTTTCTGGGATTGCATTATTTTAAAGCCATATGGATTTTTGAGGAAAAAAATTGAGGTGAAATGCTAAAAGAGAAATTTCATATACTATAGCAGTTGCTATAAGTTTTAAGTGTATACACAGTTATTACTGTTGCTATGAATAAGTCTTTAATGCAGAGAACTCAATGATGTTTTGCACAGTGAGATTTGTCTGTAAAAGAATGATAATCGTCAGCTGTCTGTGAAATCTTTCTGAACATCATAAAACTAAAAAATGCACTTCTGTGTTTAAATAATACAAGAAATAATACAAGAACGTTCCGCTTCACTTGAAAGAATCAGAAGCCACAATGGGCAAAATAGAAAAACCCACATCATGTAGAAAGAAGTAGATCCTGTCAGGTGATTATTATTATTTTTTAAATTACATACCTACAAAAACCAAAAGAGATGAAAGCAAGCCCAAATTAAATTAAAAATAACTCTCTTTCTGAATCCCCAAAATGTATAAAACAAAGTTGCCAAGGGTAAGAGAACAGAGTTCTTTTTGCCAATGTTTCCGTTTCTTTGTGTTAAGTTTGGAGAAGTATAATTGAATAAAGCTGCTCTGTGTCACTGCAAAACTATACCAGGAAGTCCACTATCCACTGCGTGTTAAAATTTTACATAAAATTTAATATAAATCAATGGTATGGTTCAATTACCTTTGTGAAAAATTTTGCTTAGTAGATTCCGTATTATTCACAGAACTTTTAAAATTATATGTATAATGCATGTAACTACCTCACTCCATAGGAGAGAAGACTGACCCTTCTAACTCAATGGTGCTGCAGTCATGTTTAATCTTTCAGTTGCCTAATGGTCAGACAATTCAGCCTTCTTATAAATAGATTCAGTAGAGCGTAATCAGGAAAGAAAGCAGATTGCAAAATTTCTGTAATGCTGTCTCAAGTATCAGTGACTTGTGGCTCACTTATTTACCTTAAACATTCCTACTATTACTGTAAGTGTACTCCCCTCCCAAGCATTCTTTTCATTCCACTAAGGGTGGGGGATGTTTTGCATAACAACACATCTATCACAGTTTTTTAGTCTATGCCACTTGGGAGGGTCATGGCCTACAGGGAAAATGCAAGAAATATTCAGTTTCTCCCCACAAGCCTGGAAGAATATAATGGATTTCTTTTACCTGACTGACTCCTTTACTAAACTTAATTGTATTTCTCCTTTCTTTCTTTTGGCATCCCTTTCTCCTTTCCTCCCTCCCTCCCTCCTTCTCTCTCTTGTTTCCTCTTTCCTTCCTTCTTTCCTTCCTTTGGTAAAGCAAACAAAGTTTATGGAGGAATAGAAAGACAGGTTTACAAAGTAAGAAAGCTTACAGAACAATAGACAGCAGAAAGCAACTAAGGCCAGGGCAAGTAGGCAAAGAGGCCTTAAATATGCTTCTGTAATTTCCACCAAGGCACCATGCATGCTCTTAATATTAATATTAATATTAATATGCTCTTAATATATAGACATGCTATCTATATTCTTAAAACCCAAAGCCCTGTTTTCATACTTTTTTGAAATATTTGCGACTGTGAATCTTTGTATTAAAGCACAGATCATCTCCCATAATATTTAGAATAGAATCTGAAGTTTATACATATTCATGATATAAAGAGTATTTACACCTAGTAGAAACTTTGGATGGTTATGTAATGTTCTTCCAAGAAAGATAAGACCAGCTGCTCCCAACTGCAGTGTGAAGAAGAAAAGAAGAGATTTATTTAGGCTAATCACTTACTGACAAATGCATTTTGCTTGATTAATTATTCTCTTATTTTTGGTATTTAATTGTGCCTTTAGAGTCCATTACAGACACTATTTACACCATAATAAACTCTTCATTATCATACGTAGCACTTTGCTCAGCTGGACTGCAATATCATCTCAATGAAATAGCCAAGGATTATTTTTCTGTTTTAATAGTCCTTTCCATCCTTCACAATAGTTTATATAACTTATTTATACTACAAAGGGGGAAATAGTAGCAGGGGAAATATTAAGTTTAATTTCTCTTTCTCATTTCTAGTCCCGTCATTCTCTAATGTGAGCCCCTAAATACAACCAAATTTGATTACAGAAAGTTTCTTGAATGTTCCCTGCCACAATGTAATTTCATCAGTCAAGAATTCTCTTCCTTTGTTCTTGTCTCTACTCACAACTTATTTTCCCAATTTGTCTCCTCCACGCATAATTTTCTCATAATCTTTCTTTTAGCTGAGTTAGGAAAACTGTTCTCACCATATGGTAAACACAGATATAATCCTGGAGATACTTGAAAACATACACTGTGCCTTCCTTATATTCATCCCTATTATCACAGAACACAACATAAAATGGGTGTGTGATAAAAGTTAAGTAGGCAATGATGACGATGTTAATCCTATGTAAATAATCAGTTTAAAGGAAAACTTGACCTTGAAACTATTCTTGCCTGTTAGACACACAAAATATAAAATTATTACAGAAGCTATTTTTCTTTCTTCTTTTATTAATATCTTGTATTCTTCTTTTATTTATATCTTGTACTAAACACACTAATTACAGAAATAAGAATGTTTGTTAGAGGCTTACAATTGGGAACTAACCAAATGCTCATTAATAATACAACGGATAAATATATTGGGTTTATTGAAAGAATGGAATACCATACAATTGTGGGAACAAACTAGAGCTAAATGCTACCATACGGCTGAATCTTCCAACAGTGTTGAGTAAAAGGCACCAGATGGACAAAAGTATATAGCATTTAATTTTATTTTTATTAGTTAAGGTATTAGATGAGTGGTTATCATTGGATCTATTTTAAATTCAGAAGAGTACCTGGGCTTCTTCCATGACTTAGCAATTATGAATTGGGCTGCAATAAACATTCTGGTACAAATATCTTTGTTATACAAAGATATCTTTGTTATACAAATATCTTCTTTTTATATGGAAGATTTTTGGTCTTCTAGATATATACCTAGTAGAGGAATTGTAGGATCGAATGGCAGGTCTATTTTTAGATCTCTAACTAATAAATTGTGGTATATGTACACCATGGAATATTATGCAGCCTTAAAGAAAGATGGAGACTTTACCTCTTTCATGTTTACATGGATGGAGCTGGAACATATTCTTCTTAGTGAAGTATCTCAAGAATGGAAGAAAAAGTATCCAATGTACTCAGCCCTACTATGAAACTAATTTATGACTTTCATATGAAAGCTATAACCCAGTTATAGCCTAAGAATATGGGGAAGGGGGAGAGGGCGGGAAGGGGAGGGGGAAGGATGGGCAGAGGGAGGGTAGTTGGTGGGACCACACCTACGGTACATCTTACAAGGGTACATGTGAAACTTAATAAATGTAGAATATAAATGTCTTAACACAATAACTAAGAAAATGCCAGGAAGGCTATGTTAACCAGTTTATGAAAAATATTTCAAATTGTATATAAAACCAGCACATTGTACCCCATGATTGCATTAATGTACACAGCTATGATTTAATTTAAAAAAAAAATCAGAAGAGACATGAGGGGTTTTAATTATGCTGGTCATATTCTGTTTCTTGATTTCACTGTGGTTACATGAGTATGTTCTGTTTGGGAAAATACTACAAGCTGCACACTGATAATTCGTATACTTTTCTATCTATTAGGTCCTTTTCTGTAAACCATGCAGGAAATAATAACATGGGTGGCAGAAAATAATGATATTTTCCAGTAAAGATGAGCCACATGAACATGAAGAAGTAAGAAATGTTTGCTATCCATCGTTCTCCCAGAATATTTTACTGTGCTATGTTGAAAGTCTCTGAAACCTTTAATTGACAACCATTTATCATGGACCGAATAAAGAAAAAATATACAAACAAAAGTACAAGTCAGAAAGGAAAAAATTGTCAGCCAATATATTGCATTTTATTGTGTAAAGAGACTTTCGGCCACATGAAAGAACAGCAATTAGGAAAAAAAATTAAGTTCTTCTGATACAAAGTTAATTACAGTAATGAAAATAGTAGTGCTGAGAAGTGCCTAGCACCTGCCCTTTATGCCCATACAGACTGTTCATTTCTTCTAAAAAAAAACCTCTGATTCCATTGCCAGGTGGGTTCCCTTCAAAGCTACTTGGTTTTTCCTAATTGGATTATTGAGGATTTCATTATACAATTGCTACAGATGTGTATTAGAGAATAGAATCCAGCTACCAACACGATATGACATTTTGCTTAGGAGATGGGTTCTTGTTCACTTGTCTTAATATTAACCATGAGTAAGCCAAAGTAAAAGTTGATACATTTGGGTGGTCTGTACTTTCCACTTACCATGGGAACATAATTAGTTCCACTTTCCTTAACGTTAAATGTAATGAAAAGCTACATTTCACGCCCATAAAACAAATTCTCTTAACAATCCTTAGCCTACTCCTCACCCAAATGTTGTCATTATAAATTGATTATTTTTCCAATTTAGAATGAGCATATCTTAGCAAATACAACTTGAAAAATATATAAAAAATATAAATATAAATATTATTCATAATTCCATCACACACAGGTTTGCTATGTTAATTTCCTTTTCTACATGTATTTTTTCTTTTTTGTGTGTTTCCCACAGTTGTATTCACATGGCATAAATAATTTTGTGTCTCGCATTAACACTTTTAATAACATTCATGTTTAAGTATAAGAAATGTCACAATGTCTTCAATATAAGAATTGTTCAGTACCATTAGAAAATTTTGATAGGACAAGCCACACAAACCAACAGGCATGATGTGAGGAATGATCCCCACTGGGTGCTTTATAATCTACCATTTATTAGGGTGTCTTTACTGCGTCATTATCATCATTTATTAATTTATTTGTTTATTTATTTATTTACTTATTGATCGAATGTGAAAAAGTGCTAAACACCAATTAATGACCTTGGGAATGGACAGCTGACAACTCATTTCTTTCACTACTATAGTATTTATTGTTTGAAGTGTATCATGATTCAAGGTTATGCTAGCATACCAAGAAGCTTCAAAAGAATAAGTGCCAGAAGCTAACACCTACCAATGTCTGTATCTACCAGCTTATTTGCAATTAGATTGCCATAAGTATCTTTTGAGTTGACATTTGTTGCTTCCTTCCAGAAATTACATATTTCTCGAAAAAGATAACGTCATAAACCATGTACGTCTGTGTGTGTGTGTCTGTGTCTATTTGTATGTGTGCTGAGAGAAAGGCCTCTTCCTACAGAGGGGGTCACTGTGTGAAAACATTTAATATTGTTTGAGAAATAACTTATCCCTATTTAAAGTTGTTGACACACCAAAATAATTCATTCATTACACATAAGAAGTGACATGTCTTCTGAGGATTTGAGAGAATCTTTGAAATTATAGAACTTCAGATTCAGATGGTTACTGGGTATTTTAAAGTGTTTACTGTCAAATTGCATTTTGAAACAAACAGACATTGAAAAAAATAAAATATGAATCATTTTTCTTTTTTTCTTTTTTTTTATTAGTATTAGATCATAGCTGTGTACATTAATGCAATCATGGGGCACCATACACTGGTTTTATAAATAGCTCAACACATTTTCATCACACTGGTTAACATAGAATTCCTGGCATTTTCTTAGTTATTGTGTTAAGACAATCATGTTCTGCATTCACTAAATTTCACATGTACCCTTGTAAGATGCACCGCAGGTGTAATCCCACCAATCACCCTCCCTCTGCCCAAGCTCCTCCCTACCTTCCCTCCCTCTCCCCCTTCCCCACATACTCCAAAATCGATCACATCTTAGGTCACAAAACTAACCTCAGTAAATTTAAAGGAATAGAAATTATTCCTTACATCCTCTCGGACCACCATGGAATAAAAGTTGAACTCAGTAACAACAGGAATCTGCATACTCATACAAAAACATGGAAGTTAAATAACCTTATGCTGAATGATAGCTGGGCCAGAGATGAGATCAAGAAGGACATTGCCAAATTTTTGGAACAAAACGACAGTGAAGACACGAATTATCAGAACCTCTAGGATACCGCAAAGGCAGTCCTAAGAGGGAAATTTATGAATCATTTTTCAACTTCAAAAGGTAAAAGTTTAGTTAGTCATGGATTTTTCTAAATTTTACTTCATTTATGGACAAACCTTATCTTGCTTTATTAGTGTTGCAATTTTTAAATATTTTAGTATATTTAATAATTATAATTCCAGTCAAATATGATCACTTACATATTGTACATTTATAAACTTTATCTATTACACAATATTTCATAAAATATATGAGTATATATTATATAGAATTTATTATATATCTCAAGAATGAATAAAAGTATCCAATCTACTCAATATTATTATGAAACCAATATATAAACACTGACACTCATACGAATGGTAAAACACAAATACAGTCTAGCACGGGGCAGGGAAGAAGAGGGATGGGGAGAGGAGGGGGGAGGGCATTTGGTGGGATCTCACCTAATGGGCACAATGCCAGGGTATATTTCAAAATAACTAAGAGCATATTTCAAATGTCTTAACACAAAAAATAAGTACGTGAGGTGATGGCGATGTTAATCAGTTTGAATTTAAGCATTCCACATTGTATATCAAATCATCACATTGTACCCCATAGATGTAGGTAGTTATGATTTAATTAAAACTTAAAAAATACATTAAAAAAACAAATTATACATGTAAATACAAAATTCGGTATACATGAATATTTAATATGTGAAGGGTTATTTATAACATGTAAAAGACTTTAAAAAGTTCAAAATGAACTGGCAAGACAGAGCTTAAGGAACACAGAGGGACTGCAGCTGTACAATGCTCTGCTTGCTTTTCCAACCTCATCTTCTCCACTTTCCCCCACAGACATCTTTTCTACTTTTCTGTATTCTGTAACAAAATATTCCTTGCTTTCATTTCTATTTTTTTTTTTTTTTTTTCAATTCTTGGCCGGGGCTGGGTTTGAACCCGCCACCTCCAGCATATGGGCCAGCGCCCTACCCCTTTGAGCCACAGGCGCCGCCCTATCTCTATTGTTTTATGATATGCATATGACCGTGTGTGTGTGTGTGTGTGTGTGTGTGTGTGTGTGTGTAGGCAGAGAGAGACAGTAATTTTGTTCATCTTAGCACTTTGTTTAAATGAACCCGAGTTTACATTTTTTACTAGAACTTATCTTACTTTATTTTACTTAACATCTGAAATCAACCCAGGTGGTGCAAGAGGCTATGATTCTGTTATTTTCTCTGGGGTATATAGTTTCATTAAACAAATAATTCAAAATTTATTTATCATTCCCCCCCTCTGTTTTCACTTAGGTTTAGACAAACACCTCCTCCTCTACTATTGCCATTACAAACACTGCTGTTATTAACATTCATTTCTATTTACTTGTAAAAATGTATAAAAGTTTCACGAGGGTGTATGTTCAAGAGTGAGTTTGCTGAAACATGTGGAATACATGATCCCCAAAGTGACTGTCTCATCAACAGAATAATAGTTCCTCCACAAGTTTAACAAGGTTTCATGCTGCAGAATTCTTTAATTTTTCCCCATTCTACTGAGTTAAAATGCTATCATTATTTGTATGATTTCTAGGTTTCACAGATTAATGAACAAAGCATTAATGAAACTTGAAGGATGAATCTAAATTAGGCAGTTTTATTGTATGTTTCCCTGATACTTATGAGAATGTTAAACTATAGCTTTATTGAGTCATGAGCTAGTTCCAATACATGGTCTGATTTTTAGAAGGGATAAATACTTGTGATGTTAGGTTCCACCATCTCTCTATAATTCGCCATGCCTTAGAGTATCGTGTGTGTGTGTGTGTGTGTGTGTGTGTGTCTTATAATATAGACAAAATATAGCAACCGAAAAATGACATTATACAGAGAACATCTTTATTTCCAAAAACGTGCTCCTTAGGGTGGTGCCTGTGGCTCAAAGGAGTAGGGCACCGGACCCATATGCTGGAGGTAGCAGGTTCAAACCCAGCCCCGGCCAAAAATAAATGCAAAAAAAAAAAAATAAAAGCACGCTCTTTAGATGGTTCAAAGGACCCATCCACAAGCTTTTGGTTAATTCGATGCAGTTTAAATTAAGACTGGGGAAGATTCTTCTAGCTTAAAAAAAATAATTTCATGTGAAATAAACTAGGTAGGTAAGTATCAAAATGATCTAAACAAATATTTAACATGAAAAATAATACTATGTTTTGGATGTTATCACACAGACAAAATTGTGAGATAATGTAAATGTTCATCTTAATTCAAGTTATTTCTCAAATATTAGATATTGTAGGACTTTCTAGATGGGAAAGCCCAAAAGCCCAAGTCCCAAAAATTTACTATATTCCACTAAGTACTCAGGATAAGCCATTTAACTTATTCCAGATTAGGTTAATGCCACATGATCTTTTTCTAAGTGTAATGGCTACACTTTAAGCTAAGCCTTTCCGGAGGTAACATGTGGGTATTGTGTGTGGTTATCAAAACAAGCTTGAGTTCCATCAGACCACAAGCCTTCTGGGCGATCTGCTCCCACAAAATTCAGAGAACATGTAGATCTTTTGGTCTACCCTTCCTTTTATGAAGAATGGAAAATTTCAAGAACATCAACAATTTTAGTACATAGACTGCTTGCAGATTCTTGAGTTCACTTAGAAACACAAAATCAACAAAAGCAACCCAATTTACGTAATTTTTTAGGATCCTGAAATCATTTTTCACTTTCACATATATTTCTGAATTATACATAGATGAGTGGGCATTAATATAGAGAAACGAAATAGCTGAATGTGTCAAAAGCATTCCTTGAAAGGTTAAACTTTTGCTAATGGACATGGGTCAAGCATTATTCAGTCCTAAAAAAAAGAGCCCTTAATAAGCACTTAGTTCTTCAAGTTAATAGCACCTCTACATATTTTTGGAAAGCCTACTACTTCAACCTTTGAAAGATGGTACATGTTTAATTCTCATGTTTTATGACCTTGCTATTTAAAGTGTGGTCTGTGGAGCAACGGCATTGAGATCACCTTGAGCTTCTTAAAAATGCAGAATATGGGTCTCCACCCCAGACCTCATGAACCACAATCTGCATTTGAGTAAGGTCACCAAGGATTTCATATTCACATTACTATCTAAAACACAGTTTTATGACACACAGACTTACGTGTACACACAGACTTACGTGTACACACATACACAGAGTCATGACATTCCATGCATTTTTGTTTGAATCCAGAAGCTAGAGAAAATTAGTTTTGTATTAAGACTCAAGATAACTATTCAAATTAGTAAAACTTTGTGTTTGCCAAAACTGAAGTAGCCAAAAGGTACATCTGAACTTTACAGGAGGTTCTTGTTTTCCTTCCCTTTTTGTAAGATTTTGTGCAGCCTTTGGGTGACATGTTCACCTTATCCATGGCGAATACATCCAGGCATCTCATGGCATGCCCAAATTGACTCAAAAAGCACTTGGGTCTTATCTGGGGAATTTTGTAAAATATGCAAAGAAAATGAAAACCGAGCTTAGAGAATGTGAGAACTCTTCCCAGATTTAATTATACGATTTCATTTGGCCTAAAATTTCCCCTTAGCCTTTGGTCAAACAATTTGAGTAGTCTAGTGGAAATGGGATATGTGTTATCAAGACCGAATCGATGCCAGTCTTATGTAAATAAAGAATTAGGGACACAGAGCCAAATTTCACTGGCACCCCGTATTAGTGTCAGTGAATACAATGGTAATAAAACAATTAAGCAAACATTCAAACTGCACAGAGAGTTAAAATTACAGTGCAATTATTACCTAAATCACAGATTAGGAAAAAAATAAGGCCAGCCATGTCTGTATATAAACAGTGCTTAATTTGTTATGGTGTGGAACTGTATGTGTGGGTGCCTGGTGTCTGACAGGCCGTTCAGCCTCCTGTTTTCTGAAATAGGTTTTACTGGTAAATTATGTCTAGAATTAACCAACATGCCAGCGCACCATGATATTAATCTCCCAACTATTCAATCACTTCACAATAGCATCATTATTCCAGAGAACTCTACTTCTTTAGTGTTTGTTTATGTTTATAGATGTTTCATTAGGAACAGTTTTATTTCAAAAGAATTCTAAAGCTGCACCAGTGCATGATCTAAAAAGAAAAAAAATAAACTAAATATTTAATCTTCCAAAAGAGTAAAAAAGGTAAAAAGGTAAACAATCACGAGGTCTGTGAATTCAACCTTTTTTTTCCCTCTTTTTTTAATTAAAGCACATTGAAGAGTTCACAGAGAGGGCACTGGAAAGCAGAGTGTGACGCACAGGAGGCTGAACTCTGCTTTTCAGATCAGACAGAAACCACCACTTTCCAGGTTATGTGTTTTGTCAGTTGCCATACACACTGCTGCTGCAATAGTGTGTGTCTCCTGCTTGTTACGTATCCATAATCTTTCATTGGCATTGGTGTGTAGAAATGAGCATAATCACTATATCAGAAATGACCTTCTCTTCAGACCACTGATTTTTATAGTTCATTAAAAGCATTTCTCATGAGGCATTCATATTGAATTTTGACTTCCAGAATGACCACAAAGAAACAGCTACAGGCAGTGAGTGGGGTCCTGTGGTGGAGTCACGCTGATAGCTGAATCGCATCCAGAAATCGTGAGCCCAGTACTTCCAAGACCTGCTGCTTACACAGCTGTTTAGATGGCCCAGGGCAAATCAGAAGGACCAATCTTTCTCTCCTAGTCCATTCCATATAATATGCCCAGACCCAAATTAGGATGGAATTTAAGAAAAGAAAATAACAAAGTATAAATGTAAGCTGTCCTCCAAATGATTTCAGAATTTGAACGACTAGAACACTTATGTAAATTTAATTTTAAAAATGTCCATCATATGAACCTATTGCTTTGAAAAAATAAATGCTCTGAATGGCAATGATTTCTGTCTTTGAAAACACCTTTTGTAGGACTTTACGTAAAGGATTCCAATTAAAAGGATTTTTCACTGTATAGATTACCTGAGCCTATACATACAAAGAATGTGTTTCTGAAAGGCCTCCAGACTCAGAGGGCTCACTAGATGCCCAGGGGGAAGAAATAATGTTTTAAAAGAAACACACATTTTCCCTTATTTTGGTCCCAAATCATAAAGCCTTTTAAAAAGATAAATAGAGACCACCCAATGGGTCAGAGATAATAGAAACCATTTCTCTGGAGAAATATATTTATTATTTATTATTAATTATTTAAGTGCTATAGTGTTACCTTCCCTAAATATACAGTTGTGGCTTACAAACAGTCATTAAAATGTATTGCCTAACTACAAGGCCGAAACGTTACACCAAGAAGCTGGCACAGCTAATAATAAATTCATTTAATGACATTTTATTGTATTCACCTTACTTCTGCTGTGGCTTTTCAGATCACAGGACAAAAAAATGCAGCTAGATGAACATTTTCTGTTCCCTATCTTTAAATCACCTCGCGTTATCCTCATCATTCATTGTGGACCCTGCACACAGTTTTAGAGAAATGAGATTGAGGCACATAGGTAAATGAATGTGCTTATCCCTGTCATGTTTATTACTCACTATTCATTTATGTATTTTATACTTATACATCTGTCACCTTCTATGTTCCAGTCATTGTCCTTTGAATATAAGGATAAATCAGATATGAATTCTCTCCCCAAAATGCTTATGGACCAGTGCAGGTTCACAGATATAAAAATAAATCCGTCTAAAACAATGTTAGTGGTATTGAGTGGCTACGATTAAAGTACACAAGATGAGGGAACAAAGGCAGATATGAATACATTTATGCTAAGAACTAAGAAGAAGGTGGAAATGAACAGAGAAAGACAAGTCTCAAAGGCTTCCCAAAGAAGGTAGCACTGGAGCTGAGTTTCACTGAAGTGCATTTCTCTCCCCTGGGATGAGCAAAACGCAGTCTTCACCAATGTTCACCAAAGGCCTGCAGCCCCTGACAGTCCCAGAGAGCTCAGTCCATCAGCCAAGACTCCTTTGTTGCCTGTTAAGTATATCAAGTGTCATTGTTTCCAACTATGGCTTGAGTAATACATTGGGAAACCCTAGTTGGCCAATAATCTGGTCCCCTGAAAACTCAAATTTGGTATTTGAAAGGAACTACTTGGAGTAGTGAGGGGCAAAGAAAGAGAGTAACTCTCAGTCTAACCTCTGCTGTCTCAAACAAATCTTGACAATCTTGAACCAAAATAAATATCCTGCAGTTGGCCATTCACCTATCTTAGAAGGTGGTTGAGAAACTACCTATTGTTTCTCAAGACCCTTCCAGGCTTTCCCTACGGCCTCCCACCCCCACCAGCTGAAACCACAGACTTATTCTTAGTTTTTGAAATCTTATATTTCTTTATATTTTAAAGACCTTTGGAGTCCTGGATAGAGGTCAGGTTCATTTTCTGCTGAATCGTGGTCTATTTTCACACAAATTAAGGGCCGCAGATGCCCAAGGCGAAGCAAGATCACTATAGATTGGGAAAGCCTCAAAACCCTGAACTATGCGTGGTGTAGAAAATGTTTTATTGTTCCACGAGGGGACCAAGGGGGCTGTCGACTCTGAATTGTACCTTGATACGTGGAATGTAAGGCACAACAGCATCCAGTCACCCAAGAATAGATGAGTCAAAAGGATCACACTCTACTTTTTAAAAGTCCGTTTATGTAAGTCCCACCAGCTAGTTCTAGGTAGTAAGCCGTGTGGGGTTAAGGTAGAGAATAAGGGAGGGGAAAGTATAGAGAGTGCCAACCGCAGTGTATTTCTAAGCAATGAAGATACCCACACCGCTCACATCATCCTGGACTAAGTTTTTGAGCTACTAGGAATTAGAGAAGTGTCGTAGAGCCCCTCTGAGTAAAGAACATTCCTACTTCGTACTGTTTTTTCACCTACAAATATATGATGTTGAAATTTTTGTATTTTAACAAGTGACCCTGTTTTATTTTTGTAACCAAAGAACCCCCCAAATAATGACATTAATAGGACTCATCACAGCTGGAAAGGGAGAGATTCTAGGCATAGGAAGAAACTTACCTTGTCTATGAGGAATGATTCAGGAAACATAGCTCTGGATTCAAGAACCAGGCACATAGCTCTAGATTTCAACATATTTACCTCAACCATTTCAAAAGCTAGATTCATATATATTTAAATCAAATGTTAGAATGGCATTTCTTATTAGGGCTTGGCTGTGAAATGCAAACTTACCCTTTTTCTTCGCTAATCTAAAGTTATATTGATATAGGTACATGTACTCATGATTCTTTATCTGAGCAACAACAATGTTCAAACATTTACCTAAAAACAGGTTAAATATTAACAAATACGTGAAGATGTTGTGTATAAGCTCTGGAGATAAAGGATCATCTAAACCTCACCTTTCATGGGAGTCTTTCCCTGAGGTTCCCTCCTCTTCAGCTAAGTCAAATCCCTGTAAAATACATTCTCATAAGACCTGAACTTTTCTTCCACAGAGTTTAGTAGTTTCATGTCCAATTCTCTTAAACAGACTTAAAAATTTATAAGAACATAATCATATCTATAGTTTCCTTTAAATGTCCTAATACCTAACACAGCACCAGTCATATCATAACATTTAATGGAAAATTGTTAAAGGAAGGACTGAGTTCTATATCTAAAAATCTGTAGCTATCTGAAAAATAAGTTTAATTTTTCAGTTCCAGTTTTCTAAAGTACATTTTGTGTTTCTTAGCAAAAAGTAATATTTAAAGAGCTCAAATAGGCAAATTATATACCTCTAGGTTATGAAGTTATCATTCTTAACAACCCAGCTGGGGTAGCAATCTATGAATATACATTTTGGCACACATCAAAAATAGCTAATTAATACTATAAAAAAAATGCAAGGGGAAAGTCAGGGCTATATCACTTCTAAGGGCTGGGTGACACTGGGGAGAGCAGAGAGGGTAGGTAGCATTATTCCAGAACTGACATTTCAGAAGCAATCAAGAAAACTGAGAAGGAGCAGCTCTACGTCCAAAGCCTTGCAGCTGCCAACAATTTAGCCTGGACTGCCCAGAAAGCAGAATAAATGGACAACAGAAGTAAATGAGAATATGATATGCCATCCAATTAGGAGGTGATATATGATAGCGTATAGGCTGGAAAGCAGGAGTGATTTATCATTAAATATTTGGAATAGGCAACAAGATTAAATGAATAAATGGCATAGATTGAAGATAGCCTCTCCTAAAAGGAGGCATGCAGCCTGAAGCTGATGTTAACACCATCGAGAAAGGGTCTGTGGAGAAAAGGAATTTAACCTAACAAACGAAGCTATAATTCAGGAATCAAACGAAAGGTGGTAATTAGTACAGAACCTTTTATGAGTGTAATCCTTTACATTTGATCATGCATTTAATTCACTCAGTTTCATGATATGTTATCACCCCATTTTAAAGAGAAAGAGAAACTTTGAAAATTAAGTTGCCCCCAATTTATAAGGCAAACGAGTGGCAGGTTTGAACCCAAAAGTTTAGACTCCCTTTACGTGTTTAGAATTCCTCTTGCTATACTTGAAAATATTAAATGTTCACAAATATTCCACAGAGTAGAAAATCACTTCTTACTCCTCAACATATATTTTAAGAGTTCAGTTTCTGTTCATATTGTGACATTACTAAGATGGAGGTCTTTCTTTTTTTTTTTTTTTTTTTGTAGAGACAGAGTATCACTTTATGGCCCTCGGTAGAGTGCCGTGGCGTCACACAGCTCACAGCAACCTCCAACTCCTGGGCTTACGCGATTCTCTTGCCTCAGCCTCCCGAGCAGCTGGGACTACAGGTGCCCGCCACAACGCCCGGCTATTTTTTGGTTGCAGTTTGGCCGGGGCCGGGTTTGAACCCACCACCCTCGGCATATGGGGCCGGCGCCTTACTGACTGAGCCACAGGCGCCGCCCAAGATGGAGGTCTCTCTAATCTGTGTGTATTAAAGCTTCTTTCTGCATTTGTTCCAGCTGGTAAACAGTTATTGATAAACAGCTGGTAAACATGGAACTAAACATGTCATTTTGTTGTTTTTATCTGCAGGCGAGAAGAGTCCTGGAGATAGGGACTATGGTACTGAAAGAATTGTGAAGACCTGGAAAGGTAAGGTCAAGTAAGTTCTGGTTTTGAGAAAGAAAGAGAAGAAAAAGGAACGGGCATGAAGCCAAGGCATACGGCTCTACAAGGAAAGAGCTTAAGAGGATGGGGGAATCCCTCAAAACTGAAAGCATATTACCCCATGGAAAAGTATCCATGAGGCAGCCTTTAGATGCTTCTAAGGTACACAAGAGAGGAAGAGGGGAGAAAACTAAATGTTAATGTAAAACAATAATAATAAAACAAGAAAATCAAGACAGCACTTGGGACTTGGAGTGTCCAGTTGGGAAATGACAAATAACAAGCACAGTTTGTGGACTATTCTGCAAGGGAATTTTTGTTAGGGAAAGTCAGTTTTGGATATAGAAGTTAGATGAAACCAATGGTGAAATTATAAAAGAAAACAGACAGCTGTGTATAAGTTGTCCCCCAAATGAAGGACAATTCAAGGAATATGTAGGATCAGACTCTCTCTGAGTTCAACAAATACAAGTGAATCAGACACTGCCACTTCTTCCTGTGTCTGCACCTTGAACCTCCATCTCCCCTTACAGCACTGTTCCCAGTGTCCATCCATCTCCAAAGTGGGTTGCAAAGCAGATTATTGCAATTTCCATTTGTATTTAGTTTGATTATAAAATATGAAAGAAATTAAACATTGCTAACTAATTTAATAACTTAGGCATTACTAAACATTTGCTATATGGATCTACATTTATGTCCTCACTTGGCTCTTAGATGAGCTGGGCATGTGTCACTCAGAGTGGGCTCCACAGATCAGCATCAGCAGAACTCAGGGCTTATATTAACAATGTAATTCACAGACCCCACTCCAGACATTCTGAACCAGAAGGTGGAGAGGGAGAAAGGGAAATGGGAAACAAAATCTATTTGTTTATGTTTTTAATACACTGTCCAGGCGATTCCCATGCATCCTGACATTCATTTGAGAAGCACCTATTTAGGGTGGTGGACATGTGAAATCTCCGGTGGAGACATGCCAATGGTATTTTACTTTATTTTTTTATGTCTATAATGAAATTTTATTTTTTTTTTATTATTTTTTTGGTATTGACTTTGTTTATTTATTTTTTTATTGTTAAATCATAGCTGTGTACATTTGTGCAATCAAGGGGTACAATGTGCTGGTTTCATATACAATCCAAAATATTCTCATCAAACTGTTCAACGTAGCCTTCATGGCATTTTCTTAGTTACTGTATGTAGACATTTGGATTCTGCATTTAGTAGGTTTCACCTCTACCCATTGTAAGATACACCATAGGTGTGGCCCCACAAATTACCCTCCCTCCACCCTGACTTTCCCCTTCCCTTGGCCCATTCCCAGTATTACTGTGCTAAAGTTGAGTTATAGCCTTCATATGAAAGCTATAAATTAGCTTCATAGTAGGGCTGAGTACATTGGATACTTTTTCTTACATTCTTGAGATACTTTGCAAAGAATATGTTCCAGCTCCATCCATGTAAGCATGAAAGAGGTAAAGTCTCCATCTTTCTTTAAGGCTGCATAATATTCCAGGGTATACATGTACCACAATTTGCTAATCCATTCGTGAGTTGATGGGCACTTGGGCTTCTTCTATGACTTAGCAATTATGAATTGGGCTACAAAAAACATTCAGGGACAGATGTCTTTGTTATATTGTGATTTTTGGTCTTCTGGGTATAAACCTAGTAAAGGAATTATAGGATTGAATGGCAGGTCTATTTTTAGGTCTCTAAGTATTCTCCAACCACCCTTCCAGAAGGAACGTATTAGTGTGCATTCCCACCAGCAGTGCACATCCATGCACTTTTCTCCACATCCATGCCAACATCTCTGGTTTTGGGATTTTGTTATGTGGGCTACTCTTACTGGGGCTAGGTGATATCTCAAATTAGTTTTGATTTGCATTTCTCTGATGATTAAGGATGATGAACTTTTTTTCATGTGTCTGTAGATCATGCGTCTGTCTTCTTTAGAGAAGTTTCTCTTCAAGTCCCTTGCCTGAGATGGGATCACTTGTTCTTTTCTTGCTAATACATTTGAGTTCTCTGTGGATTATGGTTATTAAACCTTTATCAGAGGTATAACCTGCAAATATTTTCTCCCATTCTGAGAGCTGTCTGCTTGCTTTACTTACTATGTTCTTGGCTGTGCAGAAGCTTTTTAGTTTGATCAGGTCCCAGTAATGTATTTTTGATACTGCTTCAATTGCCTGGGGAGTCCTCGTCATAAAATATTCACCCAGGCCGATTCCTTCAAGAGTTTTCCCTGAACTTTCTTCAAGTATTTTTATAGTTTCATGTCTTAAGTTTAAATCTTTATCCAGTGAGAGTGTATCTTAGTTAATGGTGAAAGCTGTGGGTCCAGTTTCAGTCTTTTACAGATCACCAGCCAGTTCACCCAGCACCATTTGTTAAATAGGGAAATTTTCTCCAGTGAATGTTTTTAATTGGCTTGTCAAAGATCAAATAATAGTAAGTAGCTGGATTCATCTCTTGGTTCTCTATTCTATTCCAGACATCTACTTCTCTGTTTTTGTGCCAGTACCATGCTGTTTTGATCACTATAAATTTATAGTATAGTCTCAGGTTTGGTAGCGTGATTCCTCCTGCTTTGTTTTTATTTCTGAGTAATGCTATGGCTATTTGAGGATTTTTCTAATTCCATATAAAATGAAGTATTATTCTTTCCAGATCTTTAAAATATGGCAATGGAACTTTGATAGGAATTGCAATTATATATATAGCTTTGGGTAGTATAGACATTTTAATGATGTTGATTCTTCCCAGCCATGAGCATGGTATGTTTTTCCATTTGTTAACATCTTCAGCTATTTCTTTTCTTAAAGTTTCATAGTTCTCATTATAGGGATCTTTCATGTCCTTTGTTAGATAAACTCCCAAATATTTAATCTTCTTTGGCACTACTGTGAAAGGAATCATGTCCTTGACTGTTTTTCCAGCTTGGCTATTGTTGGTATATATAAAGGCTATAGATTTATGGGTGTTGATTTTGTAGCCTGAGACATTGGCTATATTCCTTGATCACTTCTAAAAGTTTTGTAGTAGAATCCCTAGTGTTTTCCAGATATATGATCATGTCATCTGCAAAGAGTGAAAGTTTGATCTCTTCTGACCCTATCTGAATATCCTTGATCGCCTTTTCTTCCCTAATTGCAATGGCTAAAACTTCCATTACAATGTTAAAGAGCAAGGGAGACAATGGGCAACCTTGCCTAGTTCCTGATCTAAATGGAAATGATTTCAATTTAACTTCATTCAATATGATATTGGCTGTGGGTTTGCTGTAGATGGCCTCTATTAGTTTAAGAAATGTCCCTTCTATACCAATTTTCTTAAGTGTTCCAGTCATGAAGGGATGCTGGATATTATCAAAAGCTTTTTCTGCATCAATTGAGAAAATCATATGGTCCTTATTTTTTAGTTTGTTTATGTGCTGAATTATATTTATAGATTTACGTATATTGAACCAGCCTTGAGAGCCTGGGATAAATCCCACTTGGTCATGGTGTATAATTTTTTTGATGTGTTGTTAGATTCTGTTTGTTAGGATCTTATTATTTTTGCATCAATAGTCATTAGTGATATTGGTCTATAATTTTCTTTTCTTGTTGGGTCTTTCCCTGGTTTAGGGATAAAGGTGATGGTTGCTTCGTAGAATGTGTTGGGTAGTATTCCTTCTTTTTCTATATTTTGGAAGAGGTTTAGGTACTAATTCTTCTTTAAAGGTTTGGTAGAATTCTGATGTGAAGCCATCTGGTCCTGGGCTTTTCTTTTTAGGGAGATTTTGTATGGTTGATGCTATTTCAGAACTTGATATAGGCCTGTTCAACATTTCCACTTCATTCTGGCTAAGTCTTGGTAGGTGGCGTACTTCCAAGTATTGGTCGGTATTTCACATATTAATATTTCTGAGAGTAGAGTTTCTTGTAATATTCGTTAAGGATTTTTTGAGTTTCTGAGGGGTCTGTTGTTATTTCATCTTTACCATTTCTGATTGATGAAATTAGAGATTTTACTCTTTTTTTCCTGGTTAGGTAGGCCAAAGGTTTATCTATTTTATTGACCTTTTCAAAAAACCAACTTTTGGATTTATCGATCTGTTGTATAATTCTTTTGTTTTTCAATTTCATTTAATTCTGCTCTGATTTTGATTATTTCTTTTCTTGTGCCGGGTTTAGGGTTGGAATGTTCTTCCTTCTCCAGTTGCTTGAGATGTCCCATTAAGATATTAATTTCTGGGCAGCGCCTGTGGCTCAGTGAGTAGGGCGCTGGCCCCATATGCTGAGGGTGGCGGGTTCAAACCCAGCCCTGGCCAAACTGCAACAAAAAAATAGCCGGGCGTTGTGGTCGGCGCCTGTAGTCCCAGCTGCTTGGGAGGCTGAGGCAAGAGAATTGCATAAGCCCAAGAGTTAGAGGTTAAAAAAAGTTATTAACTTACTCTGTTTCCATTTTCTTGAGGAAGGCTTGCAGTGCTATAAATTTCCCTCTTAGGACTGCCTTTGCAGTATCCTAGAGGTTCTGATAATTCGTGTCTTCATTGTTGTTTTGTTCCAAAAATTTGTGGATTTCCTTCTTAATCTCATCTATGACCCATCTATCCTTCAGCATAAGGTTATTTAGCTTCCATGTTCTTGTATGGTTATGTAGATTCCTGTTGTTATTGAGTTCAACTTTTATTCCATGATGGTCTGAGCACATGCAAGGGATAATTTCTATTTTTTTTTAAATTTGCTGAGGTTAGATTTGTGTCCCAGGATGTGGTCTATTTTGGACTATGTTCCGTGGGCTGATGAGAAGAATGTGTATTCAGTTTTATTGGGATGAAATGTTCTATGTTTTTCATGTTCCCCTTGATGAATGTTTGTTGTTTACAAAATATTTTTCTTTGTAATAGGTAAAAATACATCTTGCCATGGAGAGCAAAACTAATTCTTCTTCAGTATGATAGCCTTGCAAATATAACAAGGTGTAATTGTGGGTGACGTTGAGTCTTTTCTCCAGGCTAAAAAATATCATCAATACACAATTGGTAAATGTCTGTTATCATCCAAAATCTTTTCAATCGACTAGAGTTTCTTTCAGTGTACCAGTTCCAATCAGTGGGTCATAAGATCAGTCCACATGATACAATTTAAAATACAATAAAATAAAATACAAGACATTTGGTGTGTTTTACACATAGTTAAGTGTAAGTATGGTTTCATGAGATGTTTGCCTTAAGTGTACGTTTACTTATGTCTGTTTATGTTTCTGTGTATACTTATACTGACTCCTAATGTTAAATTAATTTGCTTCTGTGTGTCACAATAAATAAAATAAAATAAAATAAAATAGGCACCAGGACCCGTGATTGGCACCCTCCTGGACCTCTGGAAGAGCTGCACCGGACCCATGATGAGCACCCTCCCAGACCTCCGGAAGAGCTTTACCAGGACCCGTTATCGGCACCCTCCCACCTCCGGAAGAGCTGCACTGGTACCCGTGATCGGCACCCTCCTGGACCCCAGTAAGAGCTGCACCAGGGCCCGTGATTGGCACCATCCAGGACTCTGTAAGAGCTGCACCGGGACCCGCTACCCCACCAGCCAGGCCTCCCCACGCCCTGACCAGGAACTCTGGGAGCCGCACAACACCGTGTCCTCCCTCCTGTACCCTCCCTGCCTCCACACCGCCTGCTCCTCTGGTAGCCGAGTGCCCTTTGGAGCCCTCCCTGACTCTACATGGAGCCCTTCTCCTGGGCAGAGACTGCTGGAGTCTTGGGCCATCTGTGCCAAAGTCACTGGGCACCAGACACTCCCAGAACAGTGTGCAACATGCCCTGCCTTGTTGCTGGATCAAGGGGGTGTCACACTCCAGAGCTGCTCCCACAACCAGAACTCCCTGAAGAGGCAGCCCCAGAAAAGCTACACAGGGTCACTCACTACAAAGATCCAGCAACAATAGAGTAATCCCCCTGGGGTCTAATCTCAGAGAGACACCACCCCAACTCTGAGGACAGCCAGAGGCAATGGTGAAAAACAATCATGAGACAAAATCAAAGGAAAAACGCTGGCAATATGAATAATCAGAGTAGATCAACTTCCCCAAGGAACAATGGGGCAGACACAGCACAAGATCCCATGCACAAACAAATAGCTAAGATGTCAGAAATTGAATTCAGAATCTGGATAGCAAATAAGATCCGATGAGAATTGCAAGCAGTAACCCAAAAGATGGCTTACGAATTCAAAGACCAAATGACCAAAGATTTTGACACATTGAGACAAGAAGTTGCAGCCCTCAAAGATCTGAGAAACACAGTAGAATCCCTCAGTAACAGAATGGAGCAAGCAGAAGAAAGGATTTCTCACACTGAAGACAAAGCTTTCGAACGATCCCAAACTCTCAGAGAGGAAGAGAAATGGAGGGCAAAAACAGATCAATCTCTCAGAGAGCTCTGGGATAATTCTAAAAAAAATCAATATTTGCCTTATAGGGATCCCCAAAAGCGACAAAATGGCTTCACAAGGCACAGAGTCTCTTCTCCATGAGATTATGAAAGAGAACTTTCCAGACACGCCAAGAGATTCTGAATTTCAAATAGCTGACAGTTTCAGAACTCCAGCATGACTCAACCCGAATAAGATATGCCCCAGACACATCATAATTAATTTCACTAAAGTTAATATGAAGGAAAAAATTCTGAAAGCAGCCAGATGAAAGAAAACTATTACCTACAAGGGGAAGAATATTAGAATAAATACAGATCTCTCTGCTGAAACCTTTCAAGCTAGAAGAGGATGGTCATCAACTTTTAATCTCCTAAAACAAAATAACTTTCAACCCAGGATCCTGTACCCAGCTAAACTGAGTTTAATTTATGATGGAGAAATTAAATACTTTAAAGACATTCACATGTTGAAGAAATTTGCTACAACTAAACCAGCTCTCCAGGATAGTCTCAGACCTATCCTCCATAAAAACTAGCATAATCCTCCACCACAAAAGTAAACCCACCACAGAAAGTTTGATCAAATTCCAACTTCCACAGTCGCAAAAGGATTAAAAATGTCCACCGGACTCTCGAAAGGCTTATCAATATTCTCAATTAATGTGAATGGTTTAAATTGTCCTCTAAAGAGGCACAGGTTGGCTGACTCGACACAAAAACTCAAGCCAGATATCTGCTGCATGCAAGAATCTCATCTTACATTAAAAGACAAATATAGACTCAAGGTGAAGGGATGGTCATCTATATTCCAGGCAAATGGAAAGCATAAAAAAGCAGGCGTTGCAATCCTATTCGCGGATGCAATAGGCTTTAAACCAACTGAAATAAGGAAAGATAAGGATGGACACTTCATATTTGTTAAAGGTAATACTCAATATGATGAGATTTCAATTATTAATATTTATGCACCCATTAAATATAATAAATATATATTTATTAATATAAATGCACCTCAATTTATAAGAGAAATTCTAACAGACATGAGCATTTTGATTTCCTTCAGTTCCATAGTAGTTGGAGATTTTAACACCCCTTTAGCAGTGCTGGATAGATCCTCCAAAAACAAGCTAAGCAAAGAAATCTTAGATTTAAACTTAACCATTGAATATCTGGACTTAACAGACATCTATAGAACATTTCATCCCAATAAAACTGAATACACTGAGTGGGGAGTCTATCTTATTAAAAGTGTTTAAGTCAACCCAGTAGGCCACTTGGGACTTAAGTTTTAGATGTAAGCTGAAGCTTTAGAAAATATTTTGGACTCAATGTGTTTCAAGGCCCATTCTAATCCTAGGATTATATAGTTCCCTCAATTCTGAGTGTTCGCTTCACATGAGCACATTACTGGTCTAAATTCTCTACTGCACCTACCCAAAGGTCCTGTATTATTAAAATGCATCTAAATCAGAAATGTTTTAAGTCCGAGACCATGGACTTGCAGTGAGCACACCACTGTAATTACTTCCTTCCCTTCGTTTTCCCCATTCACCTCTAAGGTCCTAATTGGCCGGCTCTTTGTTATAATCACTTTTTATTTCCAGCACCTATCACAGAGGATAGTTGGTGATTAGTAAGAGTTTGCTAAATAAGTGAAAGACTGAATGAATAAATACTTCTCATAATGATAAGCACCCATGCTTAGGAAGCAGAAGACAGCTTGTAAGAGGAGTATAATTTGTCTTTATGATGTCTTAAACAGGTACATAATAAATAATGCTACTATATGCTTATGACATTGCTTAGCTGATAATGGAACAAAAAGAGAACATGAATCAAATTTTTAAACCCTACTCAATCTGTTTGGTGAGGAGAACCCTCACTACTAATGGTTTATCGTGACATCAGAGGGTACTGGATGGTAAAACGATGGAGAGGGTAAATAAAGTTTGAAAGCAAGCAAACTAATCTTGTCAACTTACTTCTTAATGATAATTAAGAGAAGATTTTTTTTTTTTTTTTAATCAACAGACCTTGGAAAGTGTCCTGCACATAATACAGTGTTAAAATAACACACTTGTCTGGAGGAGTAAATGACTTACAAATTTGATTGGCTCATCTCAGCCTTTCTTTCATCAGAGAATCAGATTAATTTACCCAAGATAACAGAGTCAAACAATATCGCCTGTTACTGTTGCATTGTTCATTTTCCCACCCAGGTGTCTCACATCATGAAGTAACAGGAAAATTGATTAATTACAGGGAAACATATTAGATACTTTGAGTAAAAGAAGACATAACTCTAAATGTTTGTAAGAAGTGTTTGTAATACGATATGTGTAGCTAAAATATGGTGGTGATATTTATCCTGTTTCCATCTGAGTACTCAAAAAAATATAGGCAATTTGCAATACTCGATGTGTATGTTTTGTAAAATGATCATGCTCTTCCATTTGTCCTGTCAAGATTTTTAGTAGGTCCTTTATGTAAGCTCTCCATATCCTATCTTCAGATCCAACCTACCATAGATTAAAAACATGCATTAAAAAACAATAAATACAAAACAATAAAAAAGACAATAAAAATAATATAATTAAAATACAGCATTTACATTGTGTTAGGTATTATATAATCAAGAGAGGATTTAAAGTTTACAGGGGATATATGTGAGTTATTTGCAACTATTACACAATTTTATTTAAGAGACTTGAGTATCCTCAGAATTTGGTACATAAGGGAGTCCTAGAACCAATCCCCTCTGCATACTGAGAGGCAATTGTGTTAGCAATTCCCATCTAATTTAAGGAATTAACCATTAGTCATCATGAACCATCTGCATATAGATAATAAACAAATAAAAAATGTGTATCTGACTATATATTTTTAGCACTATCTTCCACCAAAAATCAGCAAATAAGTAGTCCTTGTCTGCCCGTCTTGTACTATATCAATTTATATCAGAAAATATGCAGTAGCAAATAAGTAGTCCTTGTCTGCAAGTAATTTACAGTCTGGTTGGCTGGGAACCAAGAATTTAAGGTGTAATTATAACACATTTAGATTAATTCTATATGATCTATGCATAGGTTACTATGGGGGACGTTCAGAAGGCTATCTGATCTAATTTAGGAGGTGATCTCTGAACAGGTAAATAGGAATTACTTATGTAGGAGTGTGGTGGAGAAGGCAGGATGTTCTAGCAGAGGGAACCATATGTATAAATGTCCTATTGGCAATAAACAACATGTCAATCATAGAGACTTTGAGATGAGTTTCTCAATGTTAAGATAGAAAGTGCAAAGTAAGAAATGGTAAAAGATGAGGTTGGAGATAAAAGTAGAGAAATTTCTTGACCTTGGGTTATCCTTATATGCATATTATGCAAAGACCCTGAGACCCCTTAAAGGGCTCTCTAGGCTTAGAGGTAACAGTACGTGGGTGGCACAAAGGGAAGTTGGTTCCAGCTGCAAAGTGGAGGACAGATTTTGATAGAAGCATGGAGAATAATCAAGAGGACTTTGCTGTAACAGAGAGCAGTGACCAGGATGAAACTGCTCGTGGGGAGGATGAAGAGTAAAGGATGAACAAAGGGCAAATGAAGGAGATAGACAAGGATTGGGAGCTGATAAATGGCGGAGGTGGAGAAGGAGGAAGGGGTCACAGACGTCTGCCATTACCAAATGGAGCGAGTCAAACATAACTCTATGCCAACTCACGTCACATACTCCATACATCTTGCTCCCTTATACCTGAGCCGAAGCGTGACTCTGAGTGATTCCCGTGCTGCCCTGTTCATGCTTTTCCCTACGCCTCGGCATAATGCAATCTGCCCTGCAAGGACCATATCAAAAGATCCTTCCAGATCTTCTCCATCTGATGACTTCGTTGTCACAGTATTTTATGTCCATCGCTCCTGTGTGAAAGTTATTTATGTATTTGTTTAGTTCTTTTGCTATCCCTTCCTTACCTCTGTATTATCAGGACCTACACCTTACCGTGCATTTTTTATATCACCTACATATACAAACACTTGATGTTTAAATTGACTATATTTAAAAATGAGAGAGTTTAATTTTTTTTAATTTATTCAAATACTCATGTACGTACACATATTTGAATGATATCTTGGAAGAATAATACCTACTTTTTTTCCTACTAGGAAAATGTATTATTGTGAAGATGGCCATTACCTTCCTTAATGAATGCATCTTTCTGGTATTGTTCATAATCTCACAGAGGATGAACAAACATATGCTTACAATATATCCAGTGGTACGCGATGGATTGGATAAATTGCAGAGGAAGGTTCCCCAGAGTGAATTACCGTCAATAAAACATGCATATCCATACTCTAGTCTGAGTCAAGCTCATTGCTGCTACTGCAAATCCATTTTGCAGACGTTTGTGCTCAGGATCTACCTTATGGACCTTATGCTTTGTTTTCATTCAGTATGATATTTCATTAACTTCTATATTAGAGCAAATTAAATAGGATGTGGAGTATTTTCTGGAGAACACATTTTGAAATTGTCTTTTCTGAAAGAAATAAATACGAAGTGCTTTGGACATCACATATTTTTAAAATAAAATCTACTTCAAGGGAAAGTTTCTTAATCACTAGTTTAAAAAACTCCAAAGAAAATAAGTTTTCTAATTCTATACCCACGACACACCTAATTTGGAGTAAACAAAATGCTGACTATCAGATTAAATATTAGTGAATCATAATACAGTTGATTCATTTTATTTGCTGATTCTGTATTTGTAAACTTGCCTACTTGCTAAAATTTATTTGTAATCCCCAAATTAGTACTCACAGCAGTTTTGAGGTCCTTTGCAGGCACACGCAATGTGGAAAACCATTTGTCCTGACACGCACATTCCCAGCTGAGGTAGGGCAAGACAGTGTTCTGCCTTCTTGTTTCAGCTCTTACACTGTAAACAGGTGTCCTTTGGGGGTGTATTTAATGCCGTGGTTTTCATATTTTGTGCTTTTTTTTTTTTTAGCTGATTTTGCTGTTTAAAGTGGTTCCCTAGTGTAGTGCTAAAGTGTTATCCAGTGTTCTTAACAGCAAGAAGGCCACAATGCACCTTACAGAAAAAATATGTGTATTACATAACCTTCCTTTAGCATGATCTTTATTGTGTTATTTGCCATAAGTTCAATATTAATCAATCAACAGTTATATTAAATATGTGTCTTTAAACAGAAACACACATAAAATCAAGTTATGCACTGACTGGTTGGTAACAATGTGAGCAGAAGTTCATCAGAATCTAATCCTGTATTTTTTACAGGCGCTGTGGTTCAGTATTTGCTAATTTAGTGTCCACAACAACTTCTTAAAAATAACTTCTGTGAATAATAAGAACTAACTCTACCGTTGTACTTGAAGACTAAAATGTTCTTACTGGTTCAAATCACAATTCCCAAGATCTGGAATCAAGCCAAGTGTCATTTACACATGAATAGATTAACAAACAGTGGTATGTGTATACCATGGAATACTATTCAGCCTTAAAAAGATGAGGACTTTATATCTTTTGTAATTACCTGGATGGACAGGGAGAAGATTCTACCGTGTAAAGTATCACAAGAATGGAAAAGCAAGTATCCCATGTACTCAGTACTAATATGAAACCAGTAGACGAACAAATACACACCCACACAAGATAAAAACAGAATTAAACTCAAGCAGTGGGGAAGAAGGAAGAGGTTGGTGTGCTCTCACCTAATAGGCACAGTGTGAGGATATACGGTGCCCCTCCTGGGTGAGGGGCACAACAACAACTTGGACTCCACCTGACAAACACAAACAATGTAACCTAATCATCTGCATCTTCATATTAATCTGGAATAAAAAAATTCTTTACATGGGGTTAATTTTACTTCACCATACAATTTAATTTCACTGAAATTATAATGTGTACAAATATGGATAAGATCACAATTCCTACCTTCAGAATGTTCACAGTCTAGCAAAAAAGATTAATAGGGTAAAAATGAACACGGGGTGCAAAGTGTGATAATCAAGATACAGACAAAATAAAATGGGAACACAGATGTATGTTGTGCCAAATGATTCCACCAAATTGGAGAAAGAACGCGGAGTGCATTATGCAATGCATTTGAGTTTGTTTCTTAGGTATGCGTGGGGGGGTTCAGCAGATGGATAGGCAGGGAAATTAAGTGAATGAAGGTTCAAACACAAATTATCCAACTATGACATCATGAACAAAAATGCCAAATGCCAGTCTGTTACTTTGATGATTGAAATGCATTGCCATACTACAAAAGCACTCGGATATAATATTGTGAAATTATTTGTGAGTAAAACATTGATTAAACTATGAATAATTTTTTTCCCCTGTGAACTATATATGTGAGTCTTCTTTGTAACACTCACGGTAGGTTACCACAATAAGGTTTTTATGTATGGTTAATATAAATGACCAAATAAGTAAAAGAATATCAGTGTATCTGATCAAAAGAAGCAAGAAAAGAATTATAAATGCGGATTAACATTAAAACTACATTCTCATTCTATTTGCTTCATCTACATTAAGCAATAGACATGCTAGTCATATATCTAGTTCTGGAAAGTGATCACATACTAGGAATAAAAGACACGTTTCATAGAAAGCGCCTGTTGGTGCTTGTCCTTTGTGGTGAGGCGGGAATCCCAGCAATTAAAGACAATAGAGTCCTTGTTCCTCAGTGCCAATATTTTTAATAGATCCACCATTGTAGTATATTTCAACTTTCCCCAGGGGAAATTACAGGCATCCTTTCAAAGATGCGGAGAATTACCCCATGGCTATGTTCAAACTGTCAGACTTCATTTCCAACCATCCTGAATAGCTCTCTAAGTTCCAGGGAAACAATATGGAGGGCTCAGTGCTGAAAACTGTATTACGGTGTCTGTTAAAGAACAGTGGGAAGCTAATCTCACAGAGTCCCTTCTTTTTACTCCCACCCCAACAAAAGAAGAGGGATGAGTGCTTTCCAAATGTGCTCTGCCCAACTCCTGCTAACTCAGTTTAAATTCATCAGCAGCTGCAGCAAACTTGCAGATGGTGCCAGCCCCCAGGAGGGGAATACCTACAGAGAGCCCAGGCCTCCTAAAAAGCTGCGCTTTCTCCCTCCCAAAAGCCTAACGTCAAATTACTCTCAAGGTCCAGAAGTTCTGGCAGCAAAGGGAAGTTAAAATGCCTAGGAAAGGAATATTTTTCCACTTTTAAGACACAGAGAAAATGTAGTAAGACCTTGCTCACCCGTGGCTACTATCATTATACTCAGTGATCACAGCTATATCTCTTGGCCCAGTTTCTCTTCCCTCACCTCCTCCAGCTCATTTCCTCTGGACAAGTTTGCTCGCCAGGTCTCTCAGTCTTAGCACTCTTGACAAAGAACAGCGCAAAATAGATGCCAGCAGGGCCCAAGGCAGACACCACAGGCTGTCACTTCTTTGCCCCTGGCTGGAGTGGAAAGCCAGCAGCTCGTATTGATTCTGCCCTCTTCCAGCCAGCCTCTAGTGCAAGCATGCTCTGGCCAGTGTCCCCACAGTGTCAGTCACGGCTGCCAAGCAGTCTCTCAGCATTAGGTGGTCTACAAGCATCCGACTCCAGCCAGAAGACACAGCTCGAGATTCAGGCAGGACAACCTGCTGGAAACCACCCTTGCCAGAGCAGAACCGACGGTGAGGCGGGAAGAGAACAGAGCCAGGAAAAGCCTCAAGGGTTCAGTTGCTAACTGGGTTGGAGGATCTGGCAACAGATACGTAGCCTGAAGTGCACTGCTCAGATTCTCTGCAATAACCAGCTGCTTGTCTGGCTGCTTGTTGCCAAATAGCAATCTTGGCTTTTAGCCATTAGGCTGGCACCATGTCTGAAATGCCGTAGCTCAACAATTTTCACCAGGCTGTGCCAAACCAGAGACACAGAGTACTTCCCTGTCTACAATCCAATCCAGTGGGATCTACTTCCCGTAGAAATTTTAAGTCCAAGTGTTCTTTGCCTAAATGGAGTAAAAGCATTCCAGAGGAAATGGCTAAAAAGCAATGCTGCACACTAAAACATATCTTCCAAATGAGTTCTAAGTAAAATTTGAGATTAGTTAAATATGGTGTCTCGGATACAGCTGCCCTTCTCCCTGTGAACTTCTGTTGTAACCAGCAGGAGAAGCTGTGGCCGTTCAGAGAACTTTCAGTGTACACTCAATGACTATATATATTTTCTTGCATCTATAAATATCTATTAATGTATGAATGGCAACATTACAAGTATTAGGTTCCTGTCCATCCATAATTCACTGAAATTTGCACCAATTTTTAAAACATTTTCAGGCTATGCAAACTTGACTCTTTTTTTATTTTACTTTTTTTCGTTTCTTTCTTTTCTTTTCTTTCTTTCTTTTTTCTTTTTTTTTTTTTGAGATAGAGGCTCACTCTACCATCTAGGCTACAATGTCATGGCACTAGCCTAGCTCACTGAAACCTCCAACTTCTGGGTTCAAACAATCCTCCTGCTTCAACTACCTGAGTAGCTGGAACTACAGGTGCAGGCCATGATGCCGGTTAATTTTTTCTATTCTTAGTAGAGACAGGGCCTCACTCTTGCTCAGGCTGTTTTTGAATCCTGAGCTAGAGCAATCAACCTGCCTCAGCCTCCCAGAGTACTAGAATTACAGATGTAAGCCACAATGCCAGTATTAAACTTGACTCTTAAAGATGTACATTCAACCATACATTCAAAACATTTCACATAATTTTAGTAACTTCATAGACTCTTGCTGAGAACCCAGATTTATCCCATTTCTACTGTTTAATATCAAATTCCTATTTTGTGCTGCTCAAGAAAGATAGAGCCAATGCAAGTTTCTCTCAATTTACTACCTATTCTCATAAACCATAACTTAGGTCCTGTACATAAAATCAAGCAAAGGTCAAGTAATTTGGTGGGACATTTCTATAGCTCAATACCTTCAACTATTTCTTGCCTACAGCTTTCCTGGGGTGGTTTCAATCCTTCGTGCAAAAGAATACTGAACAACACTTGAAGTTTCCTCATTCATTGTATGTATTACTAATATTGGCTCATGAACATTCTAGGTATCAGAATAATGTAATAGTTACCATGTTGATATTTGAAATCATAAAGCTCTCTTTTTCTTGCTGTCTAAAGTAATCTGGTCTTTGATTCTAGATCACAGACTAAAATACGTGAAAATTTCCATAATCAGCAATATCTCAAGGGTTCCAAAAACAGGAGACAGTTAACAAGCTATTGACTTATCTCATATTTTGTTTCCCTTGGCCCAGGTGGCAAGAAAGAAAGCCTATCAATGCTTTGTTTAAAACTTACTTACACACTCTTGAGGGATATTGAAAATGGGAAGTAAAACAAAGAGACAAGTTGAGACTTAGCTAGGAGAGACATTTCTTATAAAGGCACTACATTTCCTACAAAAACCTACGTATACATAAAGGTTTTGTATATACCACAAAGATTATGAGATTCTGAGCAGAGGAAAATCTCTGTATCTAATGTCATGCTTAAATGTACAACTTGACATCCCACAAATACAGAGTGTCCATAAAATTTGTGTGCAATTTAAAAGTAAACTACTTTAAATTGCACACACGAACTTTATCGACACCCTGTATAATGAACACATCTGAGCCCAGAAGACACTCGCTCTGAAAGTCGTATGGCCCAATTTGTCTTTGTTTGGCTAAAATATCCCTCACAACACTCACTATAGAGTTATTACTCCTTCCATTTCTCTCAGGGACCATAAAGGGTATTAGAAAATTGTGTTATTATACTTGAGTTACACCATGATTTGTTCATAGCCTTCATGTCAGATATGGCGCAACATGAATGTAGTACACCTGTAGAGGCCCAGGAAGAAATTGTTTTTATTGTAAAATACTTGTATACATAGTGTCTAATCTGTTCATTAGCTCATCCTGAATCAGGTAATATAGGCATAAATGAATGAGCATACTGCCAAATAGTTCTGATCCAAGGGGGAAAACATTGGAAAATTACAGCATTCTTTCTTCTTCAGAGGTTTTGGGCAAAATTTACTATGCCTGCCCTTCAAAAACTGAGGGGTCTTGATCTACATTACTATCTGAAGAAAACAAAAACAAAACCCTCTGATAAGCATAATATTGAGGTCATTGTAGGTAATGTTAAATATTATTTAGTTCCATACATGGGTCATTACCAAAGTTTCAAGATAGACTATGTTATGGCCTTTCACTTCCAAGAAACACAGCTGACAGCATCCTTTTTGATTCAGCCATGCAAGTTTCAGTTTGTTTGGTTTATCAATGCTTTTGGGACAGCTTCATTTGTTTCCACTGGCCTGGATTTTACATGTCTTGATTTTTTTGTATCGCAAACCATTTGTAATGACTCACATATTGTGGAGAGATCAAAATGCTGGTAAAGAGGTCTTTTGTCTGTTGACTTTTTCCCTATGTCCCAAAATTTTACCTTTACTATCTTTAATTTTAAAAGCCTGGAGAGAGGGGAGAGCACTGACTTTTTCAAGTATCAAAGACGTTATCCCATAATAACTTTTTTCTTCTGCACCTTCTTCTCCATCACCTACAGCTTTCCAACTATTTGGCTCAGTATTTTGAAGTTATAAAAAGGTTGGTCTCATAATTTTAATATAGAAAACGGTTAACATAAATTATCTATTCTGTGAGTTTTGGTTCTGTGAAATTTACTTTTTTCCCATTCTGTTCTAAGGGGCAAAATGATAAAAATTTAAGACATAAAAAGCATTACCAGGACTTGAAAATGAATTCCAATAGTTAACAACATTATTACCAGGCACCTAGTATGAGTTAAATGTTGGAGAGACAACGATGAAGAAGACACTACCCCTGCTTCCAGGGAAGTTATAGTTTCCCAATATTAAAGTATTAACACACCCATTGACACTGCATGTACATATTGGGGGTGGGCATGTGCTGATTGGTACTGGCATAATATATGTTTTGGGAAACTAACCAAAGGTTTGCAATCTGCTCCACATTTGTTGGTACATTAAGTATATGCTGTATTTATTGCATCATAATCTGATGCTTTACCACTATGGTTTAGGTTTAGCACATCTACCTTCCAGGTTTCAAAATTACCTTTAGAAATGAGGCATTCAAGAACAAAAAATGAGAAATATGTTTGCAGTGATTTCAATGTTTTTAGCAATTAGTATCAATACCATAAAGTTCTATATGCAAAGGCAACATTAGATTTTGAATTTAGGCGAAGCTGCTATTACTGAAATCCAGGTAAAATTTAATGCCATGCTTGAAAAGACAATCTACTGGGGGCAGAGCAAGATGGCAGACCAGAAAGAATGTTTGGCTGAGCTCTCCTAGTATGACTGGAGAAAGAAAGAGAACTGAGTCATACCTTAGTAAGGCACGGGGACCTTACTAGAGTTGTAGCTAGCGGTGCACAGTGAGGTGGTGATATACTGGAGACAGTGTGTGATCCAGTGCAGTGGAGAACTGGCACACTGGATATTGAACCCTGAGTCATCTCAACTCAAACAGAGCTTCTCAAAGACATATTGTAATGGACTGGTCCAAAGTCAAGACAAAGGAGAAAATTCTGCAAGCTGCCAAGAGTAAACGTCAACTGACAAACAGGGGCAGAGCCATTAGGATGACAGCAGGCTTTTCAACTGAAACTTTGCAAGGCAGAAGAGCATGGTCATCCACTTTGAACATTCTTAAACAAAACAACTTTCAACCCAGAATTCTGTATCTTGCTAAACTAAGCTTTAAAATTGATGAAGAAATCAAATCTTTTGTGGTTGTACAAACACTAAGGAAATTCACCACAACAGACCAACTCTACAGGAACTATTTAGACCTTTTCTCTACACTGACATCAGAATGGACCACCAGCAAAGTAAACACCCAGAAGCTAAAGGTCAAAACTTAAGTTACCCCAATGATGCAAAGGATAAAACTACAGAACTGACTTTCACAAAATAAAACAAACAGAATTTCACCACACTTAGCAATTCTCTCAATAAGTGTCAGTGAATTGAATTCCCCACTGAAGAGGCATAGGCTGGCTGATTGGATAAAAAAGCCCAAGCTATGCATATGCTATCTTCGGGAGACATACCTAGCCTTGAAGGACAAATCAAGACTCAGGGTTAAGGGATGGCAAACAGTATGTGAAGCAAATGGAAATCAGAAGAAAGGAGGGGTTGCAATCCTATTCTCAGATACAACCAGATTCGAAGCAAGAAAAGTTAAGAAAGACAAAGATGGACACTTCATACTGGTCATGGGAACAATATGACAAGAAGACATTTCAATTTTAAATATTTATGCACCCACCTTAAATTCTCCCAGATTTATAAAACAGAGTTTGAGTAGTCTGAGCAATATGATATCCTATAACACCATAATAGCCAGGAACTTTAACACCCCTCTGACAAAACTGGAAAGATCCTTTAAACAGAAATGAAACAAAGATACAAAGGACTTAATTGTGACCCTAGAACAGCAGTTCTCAACCTGTGGGTCATGACCCACAGGAACTGTATTAAAGGACCATGGCATTGGGAAGGTTGAGATCCACTGTCCTAGAACAAATGGGATTAATAGACATACAGAATACACCATCCCAAAGCAAAAGAACATACATTTTTCTCATCAGCCCATAGAACATACTCCAAAAGAGATCATATCTTAGGATACAAATCAAACCTCAGCAAAATAAAAGAACAGAAATTATACTTTATCTCTTCTCAGACCATAAAGCAATAAAGGTGGAATGCAACTCCAGCAAAAACGTTCATCCTGACACCAAGGCATGGAAACTAAACAACCTTACCCTAAATGATAGTTGGGTTCAGGAAGAGATAAAAGAGGAAATTGTTAAATTCTTCACACATAACAACAATGAAGACACAAGTTACCAAAACCTGTGGGATATAGCAAAAGCAGTCCTAAGAAGGAAAGTTATATCATTAGATGCTTACATTCAAAAAACAGAAAGAGAGTGCATCAACAAACTCTCTCATGAACCATCTTATGGAATTGGGAAAAAAGAACAATCTAATCCTAATCCCAAAAGAAGAAAATAAATACCCCAAAATAAATCAGAAATTAATTAAATTGAAAAAAAATTATTCAGAAAATTAATGAAAGAAAAATTTGGCTTTCAAAAATAATAAATAAAATTGATAAACCTTTTGCCATATTAACTAGAAACAGAAAAGCAAAATCTCTAATAACCTTAATCAGAAATGATAAAGGGAAAATAATAGATTCCACAGAGATACAAGAGATTATCTCTGAATAGTACAAGAAACTCTATGCCCAGAAATTTGACAATGTGGAGAAAATGGATCAAAACTTGGAATCACACACCCTCTCCCTAGACTTAACCAAGAATAAATAGATCTCCTAAAGAGACCAATTTCAAGCACTGAGATCAAAGAAACAATGAAATAAAAATCTCCCAACCAAAAAAAAAAAAAACATGCCCTGGCCCAGATGGCTTCACACCACAATTCTATCAAACTATCAGAAAAGAGCTTATACTCACACTGCAGAAATTATTATAAAAATTGAGAAGGAAGGAATCTTCCCCCAACATGTTCTACAAAGCAAACAGCACCCTGATAACCAAAACCAGAAAAAGACCCAACTAAAAAGGAAAGCTTCGGACCAATTTCAGTAATGAATATAGATGCAAAATTCACAATAAAATCTTAGCCAATAGATTACAGCTTCTCATGAAAAAGACATATATCATGCTCAAGTAGGTTTCATCCCAGGGATGCAAAGCTGTTTTAACACACGCAAGTCCATAAACACAATTCACCAAATCAACAAGAGCAATAACAAAGACTATATGATCTTCTCAATAGATGCAGAAAAAGCATTTGATAAAATTCAGTATCCTTTTATTGCAAGAACACATAAGAATGTAGGCATAGGTGGCACATTTCTTAAACTATGACAAACCCACAGCTAATATTATGCTGAATGGAGTAAAACTGAAAGTTTTTCCACATAGAGCTAGAACCACACAAGGTTGTCCTCTCTTGCCACTACTATTCACCATAGCGATGAAAGTTCTAGCCAATTTAATCTAGCAAGATAAGGAAATAAAGGGCATCTAAATGGGGGGAGAGGAGGTCAAACTTTTGCTCTTTGCCAATGATATGTTCTTATACTTAGAGAACTCCAAAGACTCAACCACAATATTCCTGGAAGTGATCAAAAAATACAGTAATGTCTCAGGATATAAAATAAATGTCCACAAATCAGTAGCTTTTGTATATGCCAAGAACAGCCAAATTGAAAGGCAAATCAAAGATACAATTCTCTTCAGAGTAGCTTAAAACAAACAAAAAAACCTAGTAAACCTAGTAATATACCTAACAAAAGAGGTGAAGGAGTTCTATAAAGAAAATTATGAGACCCTAAGGAAAGAAATAGCAGAGGATATTAACAAATCAAGAACATACTATGCTCATGGCTGGGAAGAATCAACACTGTTAAAATGTCTGTACTTCCCAAAACAATCTATGGATTCAAGCAATCCCCATTAAAATACCCAGGCTTTCAAGATTTATAAAAAATAATTCTTTGTTTTGTGTGGAACCAGAAGCAATCCCATATAGAAGAGAAAATTCTTAGTAATTAAAACAAACCCAGGGACATCAGCCCACTTTACGTTAGGCTATGCTACAAGACCATAGTGATCAACGCAGCACGGTATTGGCACAAAAGTAGAGACATCGACATTTGGAACCAAATAGAAAACCATGAGATGAAACTAACATCTTACACCCACTGATCATTGATAAACCACACAAGAACACACACTGGGAGAAAAATCCCTATTCAATAAATGGTGCTGGGAGAACTGGATACTACATGTAAAAGACTGAAACTAGACCCGCACCTTTCACCACTCACAAAAATTGATTCAAGTTGGATAAAAAAGATTTAAATCTAAGGCATGAAGCAATACAAATCCTTGGAGAAAGTATGGGGAAAATACTTGAAGAGATCAACTGGGGAAAAATTTTATGAAGAAGACTTCAGTGGCATTGGCAACAACAACCAAAATAAACAAATGGTAATTAATTAAACTGAATAGCTTCTGTACAGTCAAGGAGACAACAATCAAAGCAAATAGACAACCTTCAGAATGAGAAAATACATTTGAGTATTATGGATCAAACAAAAGCTTGATAACTAGGATCTACAGAGAATTCAAATTGGTCAACGAGAAAGAGTAAATAATCCCTATGTCACTGGGCAAGATACATGAATAAAACCTTCTCTAAAGAAGACAGACAAATTATTAAGAAACATGAAAACAAAATGCTCATCATCTCTAATCATCAGAGAAATGCAAATCAAAACCACCCTGAGATATCACCTAACCCCAGTGAGAATGGCCCATATCACAAAGTCTCAAAGCTGCAGGTGCTGGCGTGGATGTGAAAAGAAGGGAACACTTTTACACTTCAGATGAGACTGCAAAGTAATACAACCTTTTTGGAAGGAAGTATGGAGAATCCACACAGAACTCAAATTAGACCTCCTATTTGATACTGCAATCCCATTTGATGCTGCAATCCCATTATTGAGCATCTACCCAGAAGGAAAAAAAAATCATTTTATCATAAGGACATTTGCACTAGACTGTTTATCACAGGTCAGTGTACAATCACAAAAATGTGGAAACAGCCTAAATGCCCATCAACCCAGGAATGGATGAACAAGCTGTTGTATATGTATACCATGGAATACTATTCAGCCATTTAAAAAGATGGAGATTTCACATCTTTTGTATTAATCTGGATGGAGGTGGAATGCATTCATTGTAGTAAAGCCTCACAGGAATGGAGAAGCAAGAATCCAATGTACTCAATTTTAATATGAAGGCAGTAGATGACCTAATACATGGTGGGAGGTGGGGGAATGAGGGAGGGAGAAGAGGGGAGGAGGGAGGGCATTTGGAAGTCATGGTGTATGGCACACCTCTTGGGGCAGGGCACAATTATAAGAGGGAATTTACCTAACAAATGCAATCAGTATAACCTAATTCTTTGTACCCTCAATGAATCCCAAACAATAAAAAGAAACAAAATAAAATAAAATTTATTGAACAAAAAAAGAAAAGACAATCTACTAACTCAGTCAGATTGATTAATACTTCAGTGAACACTGTTAGCAGAAAGCTGGGGTCTCAGACAACTTGAAATCAAACAGTTGTGTGATGAGTAATGAAAGACAACTGCAAGGTCCTAAAATTATTAGGGCAAGTGAAGCTTAGACAAGCAATGGGGCTTGCCAGGGGCATGGAGCACTTTGGTAGCTGAGGGGGGAAGAGACTTCAGATCTCCTAATTCCCAGCCAATGCACTAGAGACAAATTCTTGCCAACATTTTTCTCCAATCCAATGCACACCTTTCACATCCATTCTGTCTTGCTCCTTGTTGGCCAGTTTGGAGCTGTAGAGTTAACGCTCCTGAGAGGAGAATCCCTCTCCCCTTGGGCACTTGAGGCAGATGCTAGGCCTGCTGCAGCTCGTTGTCTTCTTGGCTCTGGTTTGGGGGCTGTGGTTCCTCTGTTTTTCTCAGTTTGCATAGAAGACTATCAATTAAGTGAAAGAGCATGAAATATGCTGCTCCCATTTCTGTCAGCACATAAATATGAAACTGGAATTCTACAATGACTGTAGTAAAAACAAACAAACAAACAATACAGAACTCTGGAGCAGGTTGCAAAACCAAGCCCCAGCTAATACTGAATTGAACATAGAATCTGAAATAGCACACAGGTACTGAAAAACAACATGGTAATAAAACCTTAAGGTCAATTTTACATCTATTATTGAAATACCTTGGGATACAGTTTAACTTTCTTGTCCACAACACTAAGACGATGACTCCTCTGATGTTAAATTGAACTTTAAAAATGTGCTAGTGATAGTAAATTTGCACTATTTGATCTGTGGGCTAGAAAATTAATAGAGAGTAGATGCTTTGTTTTAACATCACTATGTAATAAAATCAAAAGTTGACAATACCAAGTCGACCCCTCTGCTTATTTTATTATTTTACTACTTTTCTAAATCTAAAAGTCTAAGAATTATTATATTACTCTATGGGGAACATTTGGTTGTTTATAGAGGCAGTAAGTGACAAAAAGAATTAAATTGTATTAAACGGCATTTATATCACACAGGTAACCAGGAAACTGTACCTTTCATTCAAGTACGATGTCATGTTTGCAGATCCTTTATCATAATTTATCTAAATAGTTTTTCATGCTCTTTTTAAAAGGAAGAAAGTGCATTAACACAAACAAAACACATTTTCTGGAAGTGATTTTTCCCTAAACTAGATATTCAAAACTATGTCTTAAGTAACTACTATGCAAGGTACTACACTATCTATAAATTATGTTATTTCAGCAGAATTTTTCAAGTGATTAATTTTCTAGTAGTGGCTCAAAAAGACATTTCTTTGTAGCCAACGACAAGCTTTTCTGAAACCGAAGTTTGCATTATGGTTGATATCCTCGAAAATAGCATGGAAATAATTTTCCTTCTTTTTTCTGACTTCGGCAGGAACTAACATACACAAGATCTAGGCAAAGTTCTGGTTGGGAGAGTTTAGTTCAATAGTCTGTGTTTATTCCAGTAGTTATACCTAGGCAGACACTAAGAGATTAGATTTTAATCTCTGGGTTTTAGTTCTCACTCAGCCACTCTTAAGAAACATCGGTAGTTATTAAAACTTCAGAAATTACTTAACCTAGTCAGTGCCTAAGTTCTGTTAGTTGCAAAAGAGAATGATGGTATCCCATTGGGGATAGAGAGGGTTGATAATTTAATTAAATAATACTTGTATTTTTTTCTTTATTTTTAATTTTTATTTAAAATCATAACTGTATATACATTTATGGGATACAACGTGATGATTCGATATACAATGCTACTAAGGGTTTCCCAGGATATCGGACTTTCACAGAAAAATCAGGACAGTTCTGAGCAAACCAAAAAGAGTTCATCGCTCTATCTGTAAAGTGATTGTACCAAGACCTGATAAAACACATGCACAAAAATGTCAGCTCTCACTGCACTTCAAGCATGGAATGAATACAAATGCATGTATCTTCCACAGAATTAGCATAATACTGTGACCCAACAAATTCTACCCTTATGCTTTGGAGTTACAGAAAAGAAAATCACACGCAGAGGCAGAAAACCAAGAACTGACTGCTTATTTAAAGGCCTGCAGCAAATCACTTTCTGCTCTGACAAAATGATCCTGACATAAAAGTATTCCCTGGAAATCTGCCCCCTTTCCTTCCTCAGAGGTGTCATCCATTAAGGATAACTCCTCTTTTAAATTTTAAAATGCGAGGGACCTTTTACAGTTCTCTGATAACCTCATTTCCAGTTCTTATTTGAAGTGCTAACAGCCTTTTTCTGGTTTGTTGTCATGGAAGTGTCCTAAGGATACCTAATACCCAATAAAATAAGCAGGTGATTGCAGCGATCACAGAGTTCACTGTGCAATTGCACCATTGCTCTGTGTTGAGACATGTAGGGCAGCTATAGATTATGTCTCTGGCTTGCCCTGGGATGTCGAAACATGAATCAGTGAAACAGGTCCATTCTTTATCTTCAACTTGGTTGACTTCCCAAGATTCCTGTGCAGGAATCAGCAAAGTTCATTTTTTAACTTCTGGTAACAAACTAATGCCAGGCTTGGTACTTTTAAAAACTTACATGTGGAAGGTCGCTATTATCAAAAACCAAGGTCTGCCCCCCGCCCCAATAAAAGGAAATTGTGTTTAGGTATATAAGGTCTAGAACAAAAAAATCACAGACAGATGGAAGAAAATTTGGATAGTATGTAGAGTTTCAATACAGTAAAAGAACTCATTGACTAAAACGACCAGAGGCTTTATACAGAACATTCAAATTGAGAAAAAATTAACTTTCATTAACTAAGTTCTCATAATTATAGTGCTCACTGGGTGCTCTGTGACATACCCTATTTAAGCACTTTTCATGTATTAACTCATTTAATTCTCTTAACTCAAGAAAGGGAGGCACTATTATAGTCTCCACTATAGAGAAAGAAAAACAGAGAAGCTACATAACTTGTCTAAGGATAGACAGCTAATCAATGAGTGTTTTGAGAGGTACACTCAGGTATCAGAGTGACTTTCATAATGATGTAACAGAGAATAGAAACATCTGTGCAGAGAACAAAATAAGTTGTCTGTATTCTCTAAGAAAGGAATCAACCTAAACCAAGCTTGACTTGCATCTGAATTTATATACTTACGAAAGAGCTTTAAATAATTTATATTATTGAAGTATCTGTCTCCCTGATTTTAACATTAGTGTCAACACTTAAATAAATAGAAATGTCTACTAAACAAACAAAACAATTAAAAACCATTTAATGAAAGCGCTGGAGAAGCACATGGTTAATTAGAATCCACAACTGACTGAGGACTCCATGCCACTGACATGGTAGCAGGAAGCTTCTCTGCTTTCTTACATAGGATATTTTTAAATAGTAACCTTCCCAGCAGGAATGTTCGGGATGATAGAAATGTTTGTATCTTAATTATTGTGATAACTATGTAGGTTCATATATTTGTCAAAAGTCATAAACGCCTACACTCAAAATGAAGGCACTTAACTTTACTCCTCAATAATGTTGATTTAAAAACTGAAACAAAAATATCTATTTACAAAAATCCTGGAGACATATTTATTGTGTGAAATAAAATGCTTGTTTGTCAAGAGACAGTACAATGTCAGGGATATAATGAATACAGTAACAAGAAGTAAAGCATAAAAGGAAGGGTTTTTTTGAAAAATACTTAAGGATAATTTTAACTTTAACTTATTCTCAGTCATAACATTGAATAAGGTGTATATATCATACTACTGCCAATTTTCAGATAAAAGGTTATCATTTTAATATGCCAAAAACACAGCTATGCTTTGTGTGCTTTCCCATCAATAGGCTCTTATTTTGTGCCTCCAAAAGTCATTGGTTGCAAGGGAAAATCTTTGAAAAATCTCCAGAGCCAAAAAAATTGTTAGCAAATACCAGTCAGTGAGTCCCAATTACTTTCCATTATGTATAGAATTAGCAGAGTGAGAAGAGCACTGTGATCTATTTGACAGCTGAAACCTGAAAGCTCAGGCAGGAATAAATGGTTATTCATTTATTTATTTTTGTCTGAGCAGCTGTATTGAATGAGTAAGCAAAGTATTGATTCTTATTTGTTTCCTTTAATACATGTGATTCAAATTATCCTATGGCTTCCCTCTGAAACTCTCCTTGGCATCTACACAATAAAAAAAACTTTATATTCAAAATCTTTCTTCTTTCACTTCGGTGGTACAATGTTGGATGCAGGGTGTCAGATAACGTGCTCTTTCCTGTATCTCCCATTATAAATCCAAAGTCCACCCCAGAACAAGATTTATGATGTAAGTACAATAAAATTGTTTTTATAGTACTGATGAAATTGGGCTTTATTTAGTCATTAAATATTTATTAGTTACCACCTAAAAACCTACAGTGTGCTAGGAATATCTTGGATTCAAAAATCCTATGCACTCAATTCTGATATGAGGACAATTAAGGTCCTAGTACATGGTGGGGAGTAGGGGATGGGGAGAGCCGAGAAAGGGAAGGAGGGAAGGTATGGGGGACAAGGGGTATGATACACCCTTGGGGGGTGGGAAACTATTATAAGAGGGTCCTTATCTAACTAAAGCAATCAATGTAACCTGGTTGTGTGTACCCTCAATGAATCCCCAACAATAAAAAAAGTACATTGGATAATTCTCGTGAGGAAAATATCCTTTATTCCTAAAAGCTTTCAGCTATGGAAGGAATAAAGATTGGTAAGGATAGAGATAAGACCAGGTGTGGTGGCTCACGCCTATAATCCCAGCACTGTGGGAGGTTGAGGCTGGTGGACTGCGTGAGATCACAGATTAGAGACCAGCCTGAGCAAGAGCGAGACCTGGTCTCTAAAAGTAGCTGCGTGTTGTCATGGACGCCTGTAGTCCCAACTACTTGGGACTCATTGACTGGTATTTGCTAACAATTGGGCTTAAGCCCAAGAGTCTGAGATTGCTGTGAGCTGTGATGCCACCACACTCTACCAGGGGTGACAAAATGAAACTCTGAAGCCCAAGTGCCCATCGACCCACAAATGGATTAACAAATTGTGGTACATGTAAACCATTGAATATTATGCAGCCTTAAAGAAAGATGGAGACTTTACCTCTTTCATGTTTACATGGATGGGGCTAGAACATATTCTTCTTAGCAAAGTATCTCAGGAATGGAAGAAAAAGTATCCAATGTAGTCAGACCTACTATGAAGCTAATTTATAGCTTTCATATAAAGGCTATAACCCAACTATAGCACAAGAATATGGGGAAAGGGCCAAGGGAGGGGAGGGGAGGGGGGAGGTTAGGGTGGAGGGAGGGTATTCGATGGGGTCGTACCTACAGTCCATCTTAGAATGGGTATAGGTGAAACTTACTAAATGCAGAATACAAATGTCTTCATTTAATAACTAAGAAAATGCCAGGCAGGCTACGTTGAACAGTTTGATGAGAATATTTCAGATTGTATATGAAACCAGCACATTGTACCCCTTGATCACACTAATGTACACAGCTATGATATAATAAAAAAATTAAAAATAATAATAAAAGAAATAAAAAAGAGAGAAGTGACAGAGCAAATTAGAGGTGGAGATAGTGATAGGAAGAGATAGAGGAGACAGCAATAGACAGTGACAGAGATGGAGATGATGACAAAGCAGCCCAGAAGATCAGGGCAAGAAATGTTAGGAAATATGACTATTTAGGTGCACATCGGACACAAAAGAGGCAAGCATTTCCACTCGAAAGAGTTGTCAAGTGGTGACCCTGAAGAAAGAACTAATCCAAATGGCTTCAGCTCCTCCACAAAGATTATCCTGATCAAGCTGCCAAAGACCTTGATATTGCCAAATCCAAATCTCACTTCTCAGGGTATATCTTGATGTCTCTATGGTACTCACATTTCATCATCTGCCTTCTTAAAATACTTTTTTGTCTCAACTTTTGTCTACAACACTCTCCCGCACTTGTGACATTCTTGTACATCACTGATTGTTCCTTCATAAACTCTTGTCCTAGCTTTTTGTTCTCTCAGAGCCTCAGAACATTGAGTTGTGTAAACATGTTCTTTTCCTTTCTTTTTTTTTTTTTTTTTTGGTGTGACAGTCTCACTTTGTGGCCCTTGGTAGACTGCCATGGCATCATAGCTCACAGCAACCTCAAACCCTTGGGCTCAAGCCATCATCTTGTCTCAGCCTCCTGAGAGGCTGGGACTACAGGCATTTGCCACAATGCCAAGCTTTTTTTTTTTTTTTTAAGAGGTGGGGTCTTGCTCTTGCTTAGGCTGATCTCAAACTCATGAGCTCAAGCAATCCACCCACCTCAGCCTCACAAAGTGCTAGGATTACAGGTGTTGAGCCACCGTGCCTGGCTAATATGCTCTTTTCTTTTCTTTTTTTTTTGGCCAGGGCTGGGTTTGAACCCACCACCTCCAGCATATGGGACCGGCGCCCTTTCTTATACATACTCCTTATATATGGATCATGGTAAAGAGAGGGGCTCATAAACCATACTTTTAAAATGAAACCCTGAAATGGCCAATTCCCAGATGTGTGAACTTGGGAAAGTCACTTATCTTCTTTGTCATTGCTTTATCATTTGTAAAATGGAGATTGGTATGAGGTTAACACACGGTAATATCAACTGCCTACATGCAAAAAAGAGTAGTGTGTAACATATTATATACCATATTATTATCTTGTCAGTATGATAAGTTTAAAAGCTTTTTAAGCTATAATGCTTTTGACTCCCATCTTATAGCTTTTACTCTAACTTTCACTTTGAAAACTAGAGTCATATATCAAACTGCCAACTTGCATCTCATTTTAGATGTCTGACAGGATCTCAAAACTAACAAGACTGGGGAGAAATTGATTTCTCTCTACCCAAAATCGCTCCTTCTACAATTCATGAGTAAATTCTATCAAAACTATCTCCAAAATATATCCCGAATTCATCACATCTAACCCCATCTACAATTATGATCCTACTCCAATCCCCCCTTCCTGAGCTTCCACACTGACATCTTACTCATTTTCTGCTTTCTCCCCTCATAATCCATTCTTTACAGAAAAATACCCGACCTTCTTTATGTTTTTTGAATATACCAAGATCTTTTCTATCTTCAGGCTTCATTCAAGCTCTTAAGTCTGTTTTGTAATGTTCTTATTCATAAATATTATCACCCTTATTTATAAATATTATCTCCCTTATTCCTTCTTGAAATTCATATTTCACATTAAATAGAACACCAAGTTTATAACTACCTAGTCATTACTTACAAACTGCTTTTCATGATATTTACATATTCTGAGGTTTATTCATTTATTAATTTATCATCACTCTCCTTTATACTGCCTTTTTCTTTTTTTGAGACAGAGTCTCACTCTATCACCCGCGGTAGAGTGCCACAGTGTCAGAGCTCAAAGCAATCTCAAACTCCTAGTCTCAAGCAGTTCTCTTTCCTCAGCCTCCCTAGTAGGTGGCCTGCTGCCATAATACCCACTAGTTTTCCTATTTTTGGTAGAGATGGGGTCTTGCTCTTGCTCCAGCTAGTCTTGAACTCCTGAGCTCAGGCAATCTACCTGCCTCGGCCTCCCAGAATGCTGGGATTACAGGTGTGAACCACTGGGCCCGGCCTATAATGCAAGTTCTATGAAGAAACTCACCAGTCCTTAAGCTATCTGCCATGGTAAATACTTTTGAAAATGAGCAAATAAACAATGGCAGTAGTGAAACACAGAAGACACACTGAATATCATAAACATCAAACAGTTGAAACCTGTATAATTTAGGAATTAATTATAGACTGGAGACAAAAGTGATCCCAAGATGTTTTACTTGGATCCCTGGGTAGATGATGGTAACACTCACATGGAAGGAGAGTATTAAAGAAGGAATAAATCTGGAACTAACTCTTTTGGGCAATGAGTTGATAGCTTGTGGAATACAAAATTGGAACTGTTGAGGAAAGAACGAGATATGAATTTAGGACTGAAAAAAGACTCCATGATGTGGAGGAATAGATGTAATCATCACTAGAATAGCTAAAGTTATTTAAGTAGCAGAAAAGATAGTTTATAGGGTGGAAAGTGCAATCCTCCAGGAAACTTCAAAATAAATTTAAGACTCAGGAAAAGAAAGAGGAGTTACAAAGAAGAATCTCCAAAACCCAAAACGTAGGCTAAGACCTTGGGAAGAGGAATCTGACAGCCATGGAAGAAGAAAGCTTTGAGAATTGCTGGGCACAGTGCCTCACACTTATAATCCTAAGCACTCTGGGAGGCCGAGGCAGGTGGATTGCGTAAGATCAGGAATTCAAGACCAGCCAGAGCAAGAGCAAGACCCCATCTCTAAAAATAGCTGGGTGTTGTGGCAGGTGACTGTAGTTCCAGCTAGTTGGGAGGCTGAGGCAAGAGGATTGCTTGAGCCCTAGAGTTTGAGGTTGCTGTGCGCTATGATGCCACAGCACTTTATTGAGGGCAAGGGAGACTTTGTCTCAAAAAAAAAAAAAAGAGAAAAGTTTGAGAACAAAGGAGGAGTCAACAGTGTCAAGCAATAGAGAAATCAAAGAGAATAAGGACTAAAAAGAGTTGACTGTTTTGTCAACTAGTAAATCATCAGACAAATAGAAAACCAATATGCTATCTGATCTTGCCAAAGTCCTGCCCTTGAGCCCCACGTCTTCAAATTTTCAGATACTCAGCTTGGTATCTGCCTCCAATTCCACCTGTCCCTCAGTTCTAGGCCTTTATCTGGCACATCTAGAAAGAGCTGACCATACCCTTTAATATCCCTATCTTTTTTGTGCTGTCACCAACATGGTAAACTAGTGTTCTTCTCTCTGTTCCTAGGATAAATAGGGAAAAACATTAACTCCTATCATCAATTTAAAAATGTTTTAATCCATTCGTGGATCGATGGACACTTGGGCTTTTTCCATGACTTAGCTATTATGAATTGGGCTGCAATAAACATTCTGGTACAAATATCTTTGTTATGTTGTGATTTTTGGTCTTCTGGGTATATGCCCAGCAGAGGAATTACAGGATTGAATGGCAGATCTATTTTTAGATCTCTGAGTGTTCTCCATATATCTTTCCAAAAGGAATGTATTAATTTGCATTCCCACCAGCAGTGCAGAAGTGTTCCCTTTTCTCCGCATCCACGCCAGCATCTCTGGTCTTGAGATTTTGTGATATAGGCTAGTCTCATTGGAGTTAGATGATATCTCAAAGTAGTTTTGATTTGCATTTCTCTGATGATTAAAGATGATGAGCATTTTTTCATATGTCTGAAGGCCTTGCGCCTGTCTTCTTCAGAGAAGTTTCTCTTCAAATCCCTTGCCCAGCCTGCGATGGGATCCCTTGTTTTTTTCTTGCTGATGCGTTTGAGTTCTCTGTGGATTCTGGTTATTAAACCTTTAGAGTTATACCCTGCAAATATCTTCTCCCATTCTGAGGGCTGTCTGCTTGCTCTGCTTACTGTGTTCTTAGCTGTGCAGAAGCTTTTTAGTTTGATCAAGTCCCAGTAGTGTATTTTTGAAGCTGCTTCAATTGCCCGGGGGGTTCTCCTCATGAAATACTCACCCAATGTACACAGCCCTACTATGAAACTAATTTGGGACTCTCACATGAAAGCTATAACCCAGCTACAACTTAACAATAGGGGGAAGTGGGAAAGGGGGGGGGTGGGTAGAGGGAGGGGAATCGGTGGGATCACACCTGTGGTGCATATTATAGGGGTATTTGCGAAACTTGGTAAATGTAGAATGTAAATGTTTTGGCACAGTAACTGAGATAACGCCGGAAAGGCTATGTTAACCACTGTGATAAAAATGTGTCAAATGGTTTATGAAGTGAGTGTATGATGCCCCATAATCATATCATTGTATACAGTTATGATTTAATAAAAAAAGTTAAAAAAAAATAAAAAAATAAAAAAAAAAATAAAAATGTTTTAAAATTCATCATGAAATGTGCAAATATTCAGCAGTACATCCTTCATCCAAAATAATAAAAACAATAACAAAAAATGGTCAATGAATTAGTAAAATAATAATTTTCAAGATGCCTCCCAAATTCTAGAAGTTGCAAATTATTATTATTATTACTGTTTGTTGCCCTGTGTAGACTGTCATGGCGTCATAGCTCACAGCAACCTCAAACTCTTGTGTTCAAGCAATCCTCTTGCCTCAGCCTCTCAAGTAGCTGGGACAAAAGACACCCACCACAAGGTCTGTCTAGTTTTAGAGATGGTGTCTTGATCTTGCTCAGGCTGGTCTTAAACTCCTGAGCTCAGGCAATCCACCTGCCTCCGCCTCCCAAAGTGCTGAGATTACAGGTGTGAGCCACTGTGCCCAGAAATGCAAATTATTTATAAGACTCGTTACTAGACTCATATTCATTACTATAGAGTCAACAATAAAAATGTAAGTGTATATAGAAATTTACTAACATGAGTCAAAATAAAACTTAATCATCAACAATAATTAAGAAATAGAATGTGGAAGAAACTTATAAAAATAATGGGAAAAGGAAGATCAAGGTCCTTCCAAGCACATCTGATAAAATCCTTGTCAGTGGGCTGTTCCAGGACTTGAGTTTTCATGTCCCTAAAATTCCAATTTTATTATCAGAAAATCCAGTCATTCTATATTTTCATTAATAGAATTTATTTTTTAAGTCCTTTGGTTAATTGAAAACAAACTGGTATAACCTATGAAATTGCCAGAACCTATAAAAGTCAGAGAAAGGAAACTTAAACAGAGAATTAAATTATGTTTTCCAATTCATGTGAGCATCACTTAACTCCAAGAGTTCTCAAACTTTGCTACATATAAAAATTACCTTTTAAAAATCCCAATGTAGGTGGACTCTATTTTAGTTAAATCAGAATCCCTGAAGAGTGAGGTCCAGATCTCCTTTTTAAAGATTTCTAAGAGATTTCATGGGCAGTCATGTATTTGAGAACCCATGACTTTTACTATCCTATTTTCATCATATGAATGTTTTAGTGATAATGAATAAGGGCTTTGATGTCACATCCGGAGTTTGAATCCTGGTGGCTGTATAAACTTGAACAAGTTCCTTAAACTTTTTGAGCTTCAATTTACTTAACTGTGACTCAGAAATTATTATTCCCACGTCATAGGGTTGTTTTGAGATTAACTAAGATAATATAAAAACTGAGCAGAGTTATGTGGCATGTGGCACAGAATAAATTTGTTTATTTTAGAAATAATGATATTTAAATATCACAATGCATTATTAATGACATTTATTAATTACTAATCAAATAGTATGTCTAGTTTACAATAAATTCTTGACAAACATAAATTTGCCTAAAGTTAAATTCATATATATATAACTAAATATCAGATCTTTGCTGACTCAAGGAATTCAAATATCCAGTTTGGAACTTTTGGCGTTCTCTTATTTAAAATACACAAAGGCAGAGTTCAAAAGATTCTAGAATTCACTTTCTGCTCACACCTGCCACCACACTAATTTATGACACCTCAAAAGCAGCTGCGTAATTTGAGTCTCACTTACAGAAGAAAGCCACTAATAAATTTCCTCGGGTCTTATTAGAGAGAACATTTAAATCTTCAATGACACAGTAAGAAAGAACTCTAAAAATTTCCAGTCACATTTTCCTTATTTACTTGGTTACCCTGGAGTGTGTGATGACTTGTTCTCCTTTGGTTGTATCTGAACAGTTTGACAGATTACTGTGACAAGGTTACTTTTAAATTGATAAAAGGTTTGATTGTGTTTGTGCATTTGTCAAAACTGTCTGACACCGTGTATAATGGACTCTGCACCCAGAGCCTGGATGGCACTTGAGGCTGCTCTTAGCTATTCCGCATTCAGCGTGCACTATAATGAGACACCCAACAGGGTGGGGCAAAAGTCGGGGAGATTAGCTTGGGCAGATCCTTCAGCTCTTGAACACAACATTCCTGTTTTGGTCCCCTAGCTTTTCATTGTGGGCATTTCTCCTCTCTTGTTAAATGCTAAAGTGGCATCCAGCATTTCATTTTAAAGGAGGACATGCTCAGGTGTCATAATTTGAGCAAAGAAAAGAAAAGAGAACATTTGCAGAGAAAAGTGTCGGGCAGGCAGCTGACTTTCCTGCTCTTCTAGTGATGACTGGAAATATGTATGCATCTACTCAAGAGATCCCTCCATTTTCCTGCATTCCGTTTCAAGGGGCCTTTAGAGCATCATGTTCACTTTACTATGGGAATACAATTCATTGGGTTTCTTTGCAATATTTTGATTAACTCCAGGCAAGTTAATCACGTGGAAGCTGGGGCTTCCTGAGAGCACTAAATTGATTAAAATTTATAAGGCACAAAAAGGTTAAATAAAATATATTGTTGATGTAGAATATATAAATATAAACACCTAAAATGATTGTTTTCACTTTAAATTCACATTATGGTAAATATGTGATTTTATTTTTTAAAAGCAAGAGCATGCTCACAATCATAAAATAGAAGTTATTAATTTCTTTGGAGGGGAAAATAAAACTTAATATATAAAAAAACATTACACTGCAAAATTTTATTTAGTCCAAAAATGACGTAATATTCTCTCTTACTTTATTAAAGCAAATCTGTCTTCTCCAACTTCTATCTGTTCCTCTTGATTTAAGACACACAGGGTATATAATCCAGGTGTTCCATACATAGTGTTCAACTGATAATCCATCCATAAATATATTTGTACAATCAGTTCAAGTTCTAGTCTTCATTATATTCCCTTTGGTGTTTTTAATATCATATTATAGCCATTAAATATTTATAGTATATTGCTGACCCATTCGTGACTAGGTAAGAAAAAGCAATTAACTAAAAATCAACTGATTTGGGTTCTATCCTGTGCTACTTTGCTGTTTCTTTTGAAATTCATTTGGTTAATTGTCTCTATGGGCCTTGTTTTTTAATGGAAAAATGAATGCATACAACAAAAGAAATACTTCATCTCACACAACTTTTCTACTACCATAATTAGTAAATTCTACACCCTTCTTTCTAAACACAAATCATTCATTTTACAGCTTACTTTTCTATTATTACTATTTTGGTTATTCATTGATCTTATGAAATCCCTTCTTTCCACTCCGAAGCTGGAGTTACCTTTTAAAACTAAAATCCAATTATGTCACCTTGTTTATGACAAGTAAATGTTTTCCTTCATTACTCACAAGATAAATCAAAGCTCCTTAACATAATCTACAAAGGAACCATCTCATCGCTCCATATTTTCCAGTTCATTTTGTCCCTTACTCCATCTCCCTTTTTCTACTAAACGCCACATTGGCCTTTTCTCAGCCTCCTGTCTTGCCATGCTCCTTCCAGCCAGGAGGGCTGCACTTGTGAAGTTCACTGTGCCTAGAAAGCTCTTACCCTCCTTTCCCACTTCATTAATTATCCTCTGATTTGAGCTTATCCGTCACTTCCTCAGAGAAGACTTTGCTAATCACCCTAACTAGATCTAATCTCATATAATAAAGTTTCTTAGTACCATGCTCCTCTCTTTTTTTGGCACTTATAACCTTCTATCAAATCATATAATTGTTTATGCCTATTTCTCTAGAATAAAAATTCTCCTTTGTTTAAATTTACTGCCCACCAAATCCTCAGCACATACGTTCTGCAGGTACTGAGTAAATATTTCTTGATTTAGAAAACAATAAAGCTCCTTGAGTTTTCTCAAGATAAAGACATTAGAAAATATTCATAGTGTTTTCTACATTAGGCAAAATGTAATGTATTCATCCAAAATATAAGTATAATTAGGAGGTTTTTCCATAGAGGAGAATTATTCTTTGCGTTTGTTATCTTCAGTTTTATCTTTCCTTTGATTTTACTTGTGATCTGAACATAGAAGCTTTGATGATAAATGTGAATAGAATTCCTTAATGAGAATTTGCTCTTAGCTTATACACTGAGAAATAATGCGATTTCATTTGCTTTAATATCATTGTCTGTTCATTAGCATTAATATGGATATGGTATACTAATACCAGAAAATTCAATGTCTATGCTTTTTTGTGTATCTCTGTTTCCTATTATTTGATTACCATAAATATTAGCAAATACCGCATTTCCTATGAGGACTATTAACTCCTAAGCTACTTATAATTTCATAGGAACAAATTGGAAATGAATCCTAATGGCACGTTCATTTAAAACTACAAATATTTTCTGTTTTGTAAGTGAAATTATTTTAAAATGTTGGATGAGTAACAGAAATGTAAAATAATTGTAATCTTTAGAAGACCACTAGTGTGAAATAGTAATGAGCAGTATAGAAGAGCAACACTACAAGAATAGGAATAGGATTATACAAAGGACCTGTGTTAGCCTCTTACCAAAGGCAACCCCAGCCTTCACATCATACCATGCAGCTCAATCAATTCAGGTGGTTGCTAACACTGTAGGAGGGGATTGGAGGTGGATATAAAAGGATTGGCGACAGATATAAAAGGTGATCTAGAGGAAGTTTTGCCACTAACGAGGCCCACAATCAAACAGTAAAACTTTAGAGTGAAAGAAGTATAAAATATTATTGAGTTCAAATCCATCATTATATACATGAGGGAAACCAAAGTTAAGAGGAGACAAGTCATTTGTCTAAGGCCACATATCCAGTGGATGCACAGCCAAGAATGAAAGACCTCTTAGCCCACAGTTATTTCCAATATATTATGCTGCCTGATCACATAAATTCTCTAAGATTCTCTAGGGAAAAGAATCTAAGCCATAAACCCCAGGTACAGATAACTTTAGTAACAGGAGAACCCACAAATTTTAATAATTATAATAATATTTATTTTCAATAATTATTTATTATATAAATTATGTTATTTATTATATAAATTATTATAAAGTTTATTATCATATCATTGTTATTTACTTATTTTATTATTGTAATTTTGCAATAATAATAATCTTCATTGTAATTTTACAATGATAATAAATAATATTAAATCATATTAAGTACTAAATAATAATAAATATTAATAATAAATAATTGTTATTGTGATTTTACAATGACAATAAATAGGCCACATCTGAATAGCTAGAAAATATTAATATGAACAAATAACTACTACCCTCTGTACACTTAGCATACTTTATATTTCCCAAATGCATGAAAGAAACACTAACAAAACTTATTTCCTCGATAACAATGTTTTCTTGTCCCTATATCTTCATCTTGAGTTTAAAATGCCAATATGTATTATAGGCTAGTAAGTAATAATTCCCATTTATAAAATTCTGGCAATTCTTTGCAGAAATGAACATTGACATAGAAATTCATAGTATGGTACCACATCAGTGGTGTGTCAGTAAACCAGAGTTCCAATAAAATAAAGCTCTGATTTGTAGGGTGTACTGACTCTTGTGTTATAAATACTCTCACTATGGCCAGTATCAAGCTCCCAATTGTGTCACAAATTGCTCACAATATTTTTCAGTATTTAGCAATTGGCTCAAGCATCCCGCTGATATAAGAAGAAAATGTAGAAACAATCAAACTTAACCTACTCTTTTAATAAAAAGGAAAAACTGAGGATCCAAGTGAGGAAGTGAACTGCCTCAATCTCATACAGTTGGTGAGCACATCCATTTATCAGTTAAGCAAAATTTTATGTAAAAGAAATAGTCTGTGGTCTTTGTGACTGTAGAAAAGAAATGCTTCCCCAAAGTGTAGCATCATCACTAATACCAGACAGCATGGTAGAAATAAATATTTTGGGGGCTCCACCCCAGACCTAGTGAAACCTAATTAATCTCTTGGGCCTGAAAATATGTTTCAATGAACTCTACAAGTGGTATAGAGCAATCAGTAGAACCTTTCTTCATTATCCATTAATATTTTTTTAGAATGAGAATTAAATATGAATCAAAAGTAATAGCTATTTTTATTGCATCAGCATTCAATGAAAAGGAGCTATTTCATCTGAACCCTCTGTCATAAAGCCTACCATCTTTCACATTTTCAAAGGCCTTGCTCTCAAAATAGAGTTTGAATTTTTCCAACATCCCAAGATAAATTTAAGTGATTTATCTTCTAGTTCTCCACCTCAATATTCTATAGAACAAAACCTAACATATACTCGTATTTCTATGAATTAGCTCCGGCATTTTTTTTTTTTTTTTTTGCAGTTTTTGGCCGGGGCTGGATTTGAACCTGCCACCTCCAGCCTATGGGGCCGGCATCCTACTCCTTTGAGCCACAGACGCCACCCAGCTCCGGCATTTTTTAACATTTAAAAAATAACTTCTTTTAAATAAATATTTGTCTTTCAAGGTTCGGCCTTTCCTCTTCCACAAATAAGGCATCCCTACTCTACCTATTGCCTTGTCAACTAATTATGTAGAGATGTAGTTGTGTTTAGTTTATCTGCCACTTTCTCTTGTTTTGATATGTACTCCCAATCTTAAAATTTAGAACAAAGGCAAATAAATATTGTCAGCTTTGTATTTCTCTTTCAATATTTTAGAGGTTGGAAAATTTACAAAACAAATATCCTTGCAACTTTCTTTCAAAAGCATTGCATAAGAGAAAAAGAACAATTGAGTAATAGTTTCCTAAATTTTAAAAATACCCAGCTAAAACACAAGCAAATGACATATATTGGTACTGACAGCAGTCTAAAAATACAGTTTTATGATTCTTAATTCATTATTCATTTTTAAATTTATTTGAAGATTAAACTTAAATATGTCTAATTTATTTGGATAGAAACGAGACATAATGGCATGGGTGTTGGTAGATAACAGGTTAACGAAAACATTTTGTAGGGGATTTAATCACTTCCATGCTTCCTAGTCAAAATAAAACTACTTAGTAAGTGAAGTTCTTGGCCTTGTTGGGCGATAGCTTCACTGGACTTGGCAACAAAAATTGTCCAGGAAACTAGATAATTAACATTATACTTCTCCAATTACCTAGGCCAGGCGGAACTTAAATTTACCAAGCACTTCCCAGAAAAGCTCTGAAATGCAAGAGGTGATCATCCCGAAATCTACTACCTCTGAGTCTTTACGATTCCTTTCATTCATATTTCTCCAGAAAAGTAGCTTCTTTCATGAGCATTATCATAGACTCCACCAGACACATGGCTTGAGAGCTCAACGTGGTCACTGATCTTCACATTTCAGGTCAATATATACAAATCAGCCAGCGTTCCTGGGTATGTCTGCTCAAGAATCCTCCCCTCCACAGCAAATATGAAATAAACTCAACTCACTAACATAAGCTGGAATCAAACGTCCTGTTTGTAAAGCACTGTCTTCTTCCCTGAGACACAGGTATTGAATGGGTGCACTGGGTACGTGACCAGGTCCTGCCCACATAGGCAAGAACGTGAGCGAGAAAGGGCACCGAGAGCAGAAGGACACTTACGGTTGGCACAGCTTGATGAGGTCCTGGTCGGTGGTGCCTGGCGGGAGGCCTCGAATGTACAGGTTGGTTTTACTCAACTGTTCCCCGCTGCTGTTGCTGCTGCTGTTGTTGCTGCTGCTGTTTGTGCTGGGGCTGGGAGGAGCCATGGGGTGGGGAGCTGGTGCATAGGACTGCTGGAAACAGAAAAAGCTGTTACTGGAAAAACAAAAGCCAGCACCTGCTCACAGGCCAGCCGCACAACTCGAAAGCAAAGTAAGCTTCTCGTCCTCTCCAAGCCAGGCGTGCACGCACACATTCAGCATATTGATAGCCCTGCTCTGTTTTGCATCTGAAACCATCATTTGCTTTCCCCCACCCAGTGCCCCTCGATTTTGATCAGCACAAAGTCAGCCATGCATGGGACAAAGAGAAGTTATCAGGTGCTCCTGGTGGTAGCATATGGCTTTTGAATTTGCCCCTAACCACAGTGACTCTCCTCAGACATGTAAAGCAGCACATCTCCCTGATAGAACAAAACAGTTCACTCTTGGCATGGAAGCTCTGCTTCCAGCATATCTTTACTAACCAAGCATCCTTGGTTTGCCTCTGCTCTTTGTCCTTTTTTTCTCTAAAGAAACTTCCTCATATTGTTTTCCTCACCATTACTGTCCAGCACGATGATACATAGAAATTAGTCTACAAATAGTGATTCTAGGAATGATTAAATGCATGAATTCATCTTAGCTGTTCCCTCCATTCCGAAAACTGCTTCTTCATATTGAACTTCCCTTGTTTGCAAGACTAAGCCTCCATTCTTTCCTTACCATCAAGATCCTCTTTAAATGACTCTAATGCAGGCTCTCAGTGTAGGCACCCTGAGCACCTGGACAGGATAACTCTCTGTTGTGTGTGCCGTCCTGTTCATTGTAAGGTACCCTTTACCCACCAGATTTTAGTAACACCCATCTCCCAGCTGTAATGACCGAAAATATATCAACATGCCAAATGTTCCGTGGCAGTGGTAAGGATCACTCTTATTAGAGAACAATTGTTTTAATTGGCGATACCATTACATGGCAAAATGGAAATGAAAAAAGACCCACATGCTGGAATATACAATGTGTGTTTATAACTACAAAGGTCAGAATTAGATATATATTTGCTCATTAGGCTTATTTCTTTTTGATACAGGCTTATCTTCAAAAATTCTCAACTCAACACTGACGATCTGGGTTGAATCCCTGCTGTGACTCTTCTTGGTGAGGGGACCTTTAAATGGTGCCTTAACTTCTCAGAGGCAGCATTCTCATTAATATAAAGAAGATAATAATACTAATAATATAAAGAAGATAATAATAATACTACTCTCTTATAAGGTCTTAAGAAACCTTGACTTAATGCAAACACAATGGTCCCTGGAAATTAGTAAGTATACAATAAATATTAGTAAGAATAATAGTAACGTGGGCAGCGCCTGTGGCTCAGTCGGTAAGGTGCCGGCCCCATATACCGAGGGTGGCGGGTTCAAACCCGGCCCCGGCTGAACTGCAACCAAAAAATAGCTGGGCCTTGTGGCGGGCGCCTGTAGTCCCAGCTGCTCAGGAGGCTGAGGCAAGAGAATCGCTTAAGCCCAGGAGTTGGAGGTTGCTGTGAGCTGTGTGATGCCATGGCACTCTACTGAGGGCCATAAAGTGAGACTCTGTCTCTACAAAAAAAAAAAAAGAAAAAAAGAATAATAGTAACGTTAATATTTGTGTTTTATATCTGTCTTGTCAATGGTATTAGCCAATGTAACCATGCCAGAATTTCTCAGTTGTAACTTGAATGTTACCCAAAGGCACAATGAGTATATTCAGCAAGATTCCATGGGAGAAACTTTCAGTTGAGTCTAACCTGAGGACTCATTAACTCTTTTATTAGAATTGGGAGGTGTGTACTTATCAAACAGCAAGTTGGGGGTGCCATGGCAAAAAGTATTTATTTAGATGAGAATAAACTACAAAATCTTTTGTGCGATGGAACAAAGCTAAGAGATAATAATTTAAATGAAGAAAACAATGTGATACGCTCTACGCCTCTATAGTCTCAATCTGAGACACTCAGGAAATATAACCAGCATGCAAATAATACAGACTTTTCATTCCACAACTGTGTTCTGCAGCCCAAATTGACAGGCCTGCTGGGCCCAGGTAAATAATATGATGTACTGAAAATAGAGCTTAGCGAGATCTCACTCGCAGAGAGCTGCACTTGCTAGATAGCATCCCGTGGTGGCTTTCCACTGCACTTATTTAAAAGCCCTGAAACCTCACAGGATTTTTTTTTTTAACTTTTTCTCCAACCACTTCCTGGGCCAGTCCCAATCATATTTCCAACTTTCTCCTCTTCCCATTCTTAGCCCAGCTGTGCTGGGTTGGTTCTAATCCATCTTTCTACTTTCAAATTAAGTATTACCCTACGCATTCTATTATTTTCCTTTATAGTTTTAAGCATCTTTGGTCTTTATTAAATGTGTTTTCGGCTTACTTAATGACTTTCTCGAGCATTAATCTGTATGTTCTCTGACAGCAGGAAATGTGTCAACCCTTACACAAATAGCACCTAGCCTAGTGCTTGATATATAGTAGATGCTTAATATTTAGCATATATAATGCACAATAAAAAAGAAAAAAAAATAGCACTGAGCCGATAGAGACAGAGGCCAAGTTTTAGCATCACTCAGTCTTGTTTCTTACTATAATAGTTTGTTTTATAACTTCCCAAACTGGTGCCCAATCTCTATTTCTAGCTATAAGACAATGCTTCTTAGATTCAGTATATCAAATCACAACGATTACATGTTTTCTCAATTCCCAGTTCCCCACATGAGCATCACGATTACCCTATTTCAGTGTTTCTGTCATTCTTGCAGCCTCCATGCTGAGAATTGTGGAGCTAGATTCTTTGTCTGTTTCCTAATCCTAATCTCAGGATATGATCAGCCAACAAAATCTGTGACAGGCTCCTAGAATTATCTTTTACTCTAAAGTTCCCATTGTTTTCCTAAGCCAGATTTATAGCACCTAATATATAAAGCACTGCAAGCTTTCTACCATGTTTCCCATGTGTGTTTCTCATTCACTGTGGAGTTGGGAGGGGATAAAACAGAATTATCCAATGCAAACAGAAACTGGCTGAGAATTTAGGAATGGGGAAGGGAGAGAGTAGGCGTGGGCAGGAGCAAAGCCCGGAGCCTCCAACTCCTTTCCCTGAAATAAACATTTTTTTCACAATATTACATATTAATATGAACATATGAACATTTTAATGTCGAATTTTAAAATGAATTACACAGAAGAATACTTTCTCTTCCCAATATTTTAATTAAAAAAATATTCATTGCCTTTTAGAATTTAATATCTGAATAAAGCTTACGTTTGTTTGCTGGCATAAAAAGCTGTGACTTAATTCCTGACAAAGTCCCCACAACGCTGGAGCTTTACTTCCTATGCAAGCCTTGCACACAGTAGGTGTTCAGTCCGTGCTTGTTGAAGCAGCTTGCTGGTCTCTCTATCTGAACCTGGGTCAGAGGAGGTTTCTCTTTTACTTCTCTTCTGTGCTTTACTCTCTTAAAAGTCTTGGGGCCTTTTAAAAACTGTGAGCTACCACTTTCACCTCCCCTCTCTTCAAATTCTTTGAATTCCATTCTGTACTCAGCTTCTTTTAAAATGAGACTTTGTTTAAAACAGTTTTTCCCATTGCATAGCCTTTAAAACCACCAGGGAGCCAGAAAAATGTCTCCAGCTTTATGTATCACAGATTAGATGGAACAGTTCAGACTGAGTCCTTGACTGATCAAATAAGAAAGCACCCGCTACGGAATGATCAATATGTGTTTACTTAATTCCACCCCCTCACCCCCCACCCCTGCCCAAGGCCCTTTGTGAGCATTTCCATAACCAGAACACCATTTAGCAAATTGCATGATGCCTAAAACAATAAAACGTGTCCTCCGAAGGGCCCAACAAATTACTGAGAAAAATAATTAAACAAAATAGTCAAAAGCAAACCAAACTTGGGATGAAAATGGGGAAGCAGTGTGCATGAAAATGAGGTATGTAATTTATAAATAGGAGGGGAAGCCCAGACTGTGGAGAAAGACTATTTCAGAAGTGCTTTGAAAAAAATACACACTCAAAAGTGGTTTATTATGTCGTGTTCTTGCTTGTGGAATTGTAGAAATTCTGCTAAAAGAGGAAGACTTTCTCAGTGTTATTGAACCAACCAATCCACAGATTTCAGCACTCAGTGTGGGAACTCTTCCTGATCTGTAATATTTCATTTATCTGTTGATGAGGCACTGATTGATTTAGGTAGCAGTCAGCACTGTAAATCACACCTTGGTTTTAAGAATTATAAATTCCTTTCTCTCCACCCATTTTCACAATATACATCTTTTAATCAAGAAAATGTTGAAAAAAGGTTCCCAGAATGTCTGACAAACGCACAGCCCTAAATGAATTAATTTATGAAAAGCAAAAGTGGTCTTGTATGCTCTGGCTGTCAAAGACAGATGACCAAACTACAGAATCTTAAAAAAAAAAAAAAAAAATGGAGTGTAAATAATCTCTTGGGGTTAATGGGACACAGCAGCCTCTTTCTAGATTAAAGTGGCTCTGCTTCTTTCCCTCTATTCTTTGTCTTTAGATGGCTTGGAATTTTATCATCGATTAGGTTTTAAATCATTTTGAGACACCGAAGAAAGAATTCCAAAACACGAGTAAAGAAAAATATTTTCCTTCAGATAAAATTGACTTAGCGATATTGCTCAAAGTCACACTTTATAAATCCTATTTAGGAGTAGGGAGTACTTACGGTCTGGGGTTACTGAACACTGTCACACAGGGCAAGGGGTTGCTATGAATGTGCAGCGTCAGCTTGGTTAGAGCAGTAGAAATGGAAGATTTTCAGAAAGAGACTAAGCATGACACTCGGATCGAAGGGGCGAGATACAGCGCTTTGCTAGAAGCCACATTTGCTCGGTCAGGATGCAGATTCTTTCTTAGACGTTTATTCATGATGGCAGGCACTAGACCCCCGTAACCACTTTGGGCTGCTAAATCAGAGGCTCGGTATCAGTGTCCCCTTTAGGAAATGAAATAAAATGGCTTGAAATCCATTTAGGAATATGTCAATCCTAAAATAGTAATTGTAATGATCACAGGTAACATTCCTACATGCTCACTAAGCATTACAGCCCAAGAGGCAAAACATATCTCTCTCATTTTACAAAAGAGAAAACTAAGGCCCCCAAAAGTAAAGAACCATCACCGAGGCCTCACAGCTAGATCCCTGAGTTGAACCCAGCGAGTCTGACTCCAGAAGCCTTGCAGTCCACCACAACACTGAAGAATTTTAACTCTTAATCATATAGACACTGGGAAGTATAAACACTTCCTTAAAACAATTCTGGACATTGACACCCTGGTAGAGGGTCTGGTGTATCTTTGTATAAGCAGGAAGAAAAGAGAGATAAGCGTAAACAGCAGGCAGTCCTAGTAAAGGCTAACAGGCCTTTTCTCTTTATCAAAATTTAAATTAAGTCCATCTTAAAATTTAATTTCAAAGGGGAAGTGACCATCAGAATCGAGCATGTTATGAGTTTTTCAAATAATGTCAAACAAGCGGGTTCATTTGTCAAGATTCATGGTTTGTTATTTAATAACAGGAAAATGAACTGGCTTATAGATCATCCTAAACAGCTGAGTCATTTAGTGTGCTTTGTTAATGTGCCCCATTTTTCAAGTTTGAAAAGTGAATCAACCGGGTCCTCCTACATTCTTGCAAAATGTGTGGTTTCGGTGTGTAGATTGGAGGAAGGTTAGGTTTTTGTTGTTGTTTTTTTCCTCTATGCATTTTGTTTGAGCAGAAATAATTTAGAACATTCTGTAAGTGTTGCACCCAGAGCAAATCATTAAAAAATCATCTTTTATCAACCTATCTTTGATTGACACTTGTTAGGATTGTAGTGAACAAACGTACACTAGCCAGGTGATTTTAAACCAGGCCCCCGAACTTTGTCATGATGACTATTTTTCAGGTGAGAACTCTTTGTTGCAGGGAGCTTTCCTGTGCATTGTAGCACGTTTAACAGCATCCCTGTCCTCTCTACTACCCTGTTTCCTCGAAAATAAGACACCCTCCGAAAATAAGACCTACTTACAGGAAAGATAAGACGTCCCCTGAAAATAAGACCTAGCGCATCTTTGGGAGCACACCTTAAAATAAGACACTGTCTTATTTTCGGGGAAACAGGGTAGGTAACAGTTGCACTTCCCTCTCTTCAAGTTGTGACAGTCAAAAATGTCTCCAGATATTGTCAATTGTCCCCTGGGGGGTTAGGGAATCTCTTGTACTTAAAAATCACTGGTTTAACAAATCTAGCTCCTTTCCTTGATAGGCCAATACAGTTCCCCCTTGTAAAATAATGACATAAACTCAGTGGCCCAAAGGCCACTTCACTGAAAAACCCCACGACCATACTGAAGTTCAATTTCTTACCATCAAGTGCATAGGTCATTCTTTCCCACCCACATACACCTCTCTAACCAAGATGCTGGTGTGCCGCATTTAATTTGTAGCAAATTAAGTCTGAAACATACTTCCTCTGATTGGAAACATAACTTTTTTTAATACTCTTTCTTCAAAAGATTATTTTTAGCATTCATAATATACTTCCAAATATCTTATCAAGAGCTACTTGGATTTTACCATACTTTTATTATTATCAGTGTTGATCACAGAAAACGTAACTCTTTACAAAGAGAATTTTAAATATTTTTTTGCCTGCAATTCTCCTTGGCTGAAAATCACAGAGCCCAAATGCCAAACTGCAGTCAATTCTATTGCCGGCATCTGGCTGCTGGCAGGATGCTGAGGCTGTTGGTCTGGTGGTTTTGGAGTAGCCTTGGACTCTAGCACGAAGCAGTCTGTTCTGCTGATGGTCTCCCCAATTTGTTTTTATTCATCTCCAGTGCAATAGAACTTGTGCTATTTTAAGCACTCAAGGGTAAAGCCCTAGATAAAGTCTCCAAAGGGACTGACATACCAGCTCTTTACTATCTAAAAATGAATACAAACCACATTCTGTTCTCAAATCAGACATTATTTAGCCTGCCTGTACACATGCTAGCTATTGCTCAGTGGGTAACGCTGCTGTAGGCCACTGGATTCATCTTCCAGACAGTGTAATTTCCACATAATCTTGTCTCTGCAGACTTCTCCTTTAAAGTGAACCCAATATGAGAAAGTGGACACAGCAAGAACTGTGACAGTCATGGGTAAGTCTATTATAGCCTCCAATGAGGGTGAATATGAATACCATCCATGCAAGCAATAACACACACAGCTCCATTAATATCTAAGCAAGCTGTGTGATTTTAGCTACAGTTTCATGAACCACATACATTATGGCTTTGCAATTTTATGCCAGGCAATTGCCTCTCCATTATCTATATGACCATAGAAAACAATTGTTTCAATTACGCCTTTTATAGAAGTTTGGTGAAAACACGCCCTGGTTCTCTTTTCCTACCCACAGCTCAGACATGAACAACAAAAGACTCCTCACGAAGGGCAATCATTTGAATGTTCTCTGTCAACTGGCCTAGGTAATAGCCATTGTCGACAGCAGTAACAGGGTGCGTAAGAGCTCCAGATTGCCCTCCGTGAATCCAGCTCCACCACTAACTAAACCTCTTGTCTTGAGTAAAAGAGGGATAGCGATTGTCTCACTTCATAGGACTGTTGTGAGAATAAAATATTTAGCACAGGACCTGACACAGAGCTAAAACTCAGTACATATTTCTTTTGTTTTGTCATCGTTTCCATCCTCCTCCTCCTCCTCATGAGGCAGAGCCTTAAAATGAGCACCATTTTCTCAGCACTAGTTGTAGTAATTTAACTTGAAGGGGGTGTTACAAGAGCCAATCTTGTGTGTGTGTGTGTTTTAATAAACAGAGGAGCCACTATATGCTTCAAATGAAATTATGTCATTAGAACTGCAGCTTGCCATTTTCATCAAGAACTAAGCAGTGATGAAACAGTATTTGTGGATGGAATGGCTGATTAGTTTCACAGTATTTACAAATCACTATTGAGTTTTTATTAAGATTCTGCTAGGATGAGATTCACTTTTGCTCTAAATATTAGTTTTTGAAAACCTCAGCAGATTGCATAATCACACATTGCCTTGTGCTATTTACAAATAGGCTTAATTTAAAGTCATTGAATTCCATTCAGAGGCTTAGATATTAAATGACATTTTAAAATTCATGCTACTTAAAAACACAAGTAAACTAGTAATTGTTCAGCTCAAGTACCTACAAACTAATTGCATTAATAAATTTATAAGCTAGAGAAGAGTGGCTGCTACAAATTATGCCAGTAGCCCTTTAAAAATATTATAGACTCTTCAAATGCCAATGGCTTCTGGTATTTGCCCCACCACCCCCCTTGAGTCAGCATCTCACTCTATTGCCCAGACTAGATGCCATGGACTCAGCTCAGCTCACAGCAATCTCAAACTCCTGTACTCAAGCAATCCTCCGGCCTCAGCCTCCTGAGTTGTTGGAACTACAGGCACGCGCCACAACATCCAGCTAATTTTGGGGGGGAGGGGTCTTGCTTTGTTCAGGCTGGTCTTGAATGCCTAAATTCAAGTGATGCTCCCACGTCAGCCTCCCAGAGCACTAGGATTAAAGGCATAAGCCACTGCCCCTGGCCTCAAGCCCCTTTTAATCTGAGCAACTTTTGATTTCTTTTAAAAAAAAACCAAAAAACAGAATTAACACACACTTCAAAATTTGAGATATTTATGGCATTAGTTTAAAAAGACAGGTGTATGCTTTGAAAACAACCCAAATGCCTTGGAACTCCAATACTGATAATGATTGGTTCCTTGTGGAAAAATGAGCCATGATTTGTTCCCCAGGTGAAGACTATAATATCAGCTACAGAATAAAAAATAACTGTTAGAATTAGGGCATTCCCCAGAAATCCCGAAAGCAATCATAAACCCTGAATGAAACATCTGCTCTGTTTGTCCCAGGAACACCTTTGAGATCAACCTAAAAGTTTGCTTTTAGGAACAGCTAGGATCTATGGACCAAGAGTAAAAACTCAGGAGAGGCTCCCCACTGACTACTCTGAAGATATCTGTCAAATGCAATCGGAGATGAAGAGATCTTCTGAAAAGTGAAATAATTACATTTAGAATAACATTCATATACCTTATAAGATAGATTTGCCTAATTTTTGCTTTTATTTTTTCTCTATAATCTCATTTGTGACCCTTGCCTAATTTTGTATTTTAATACTATTCTATGTTTCATAGTCTAATTCTGTTTCCTTAAAATTACAGTTAGTAATATTGCCAACAATTATTAATAAACCCCCTAGCTTTAGTACACCCTCCTAAACAGAATGAAGACCAACAGATGCAGCTTAAAGAGCCTCCCCAATAGATAGGTTGAGGTAATACTTTATTGCAACTAAGTGAACTCTTTCAAAATCTGCTCCTACAGTCATGAAAATTATAGCGTCAGATATAATGAGGTATTTTCTCACTCAATTGGCAAATTTGAATATTAATCAATCATATTATTGATCTGATTACTGGTAGTTAATAAGAGATAGAAATAACACATTTCGTCCTACCTATGGATAACAAAATGGCTATCACTATGGGAAATCTAATCAGAAGACCAACAAGTCGAAGGCTTTTTGATATACCTAATATTTTTGTTCAATTCAACAAGAGTTTAGCTTTTCTGAAGGTAAATCTGTGTTCACTCAGGAGTAACACAGTAATAGCATAAATAGCATCTATTAATATGATCAAATCTAATATCCTAATCCAGGTTTTCATCCCACGTTCATCATGTATTTCCAGCCAACCCATCTCCTCCTGATTCTGCATACTTATCATTCATCCCATACTGTAGTCACACCTGCACCCATGCCTTTATATGGGATACCTGACTGTACTCCTGTATCTGATTCTAGGGTAACTCCAAGATTTATTGTACAAACAGGGACACGTTTGACAGCAAAAGGGTAAGAGATTGATAATTAAACCAAAACACAAGGAAAAAATTGAGATTGAGCAAATTGGAATATGTTATCATCCTATAATCAGTTGCTATTTATCTAAATTCTACATATTCCTCTGGGTTGTCCTAAAATTCTATGCCATTCATAAAAGTTGTTTTTATTATTTTAGATCTATTTTGTTTCAATCACTTCAGTTTCTACGTAATTAATATCTTCAAAAGACAATAAACATTTTAATAATAATAGCAATAGCTAATGTTTATTTTATTTTTTTTTTGTAGAGACAGAGTCTCACCTTATGGCCCTCGGTAGAGTGCCGTGGCCTCACACAGCTCACAGCAACCTCCAACTCCTGGGCTTAAGCGATTCTCTTGCCTCAGCCTCCCGAGTAGCTGGGACTACAGGCGCCCACCACAACGCCCGGCTATTTTTTGGTTGCAGTTTGGCCGGGGCCGGGTTTGAACCCACCACCCTCGGTATATGGGGCCGGCGCCTTACCGACTGAGCCACAGGTGCCGCCCAACTAATGTTTATTATGCATATATCATATTCCAAGCAGAGCTCTAGAGCTTTACATTCATTTGATTTCTTTCCTTCTTTCTGTTTTTTTTTTTTTTTTTTTTTTAGGCAGAGTCTGACTCTGTTGCCCTAGGTCAATTGCCATGGTGTTATAGCTCATAGTAGCATCAAACTCCTGGGCTTGTGCAACCCTTTTGCCTCAGCCTCCAGAGCAGCTGGGAATACAGGTGTGCACCATTACCCTGAATAGTTTTTCTACTTTTAGTAGAGACGAGGTCTCAGTCCTGCTCAGGTTGGTCTTCAACTCCTGAGCTCAAGCAATCTAACTGCCTCAGCCCCAGAGTGCTAAAATTATAGGTGTAAGCCACTGCGCCCAGCCCATTCAATTTATTTCTTGATTTCAGAACTCTTAGATATAAATATGACTATTATCACCATGTTAAAGATGAAAATACTAAGACTTGGGGAAGTTAAATGACTTCCAAAGCTGTTCAGCTGCTCAGCAATATATCCAGGACATGAAGCTAGGCAATCTTCATTTTAGTTAATTCTAGGTTTAACTCTAGTTATGTGCGATCCAATATGGTAACCACTAGTCACATGCAGCTATTTAAATTTAAGTATGATTAATAAAATTGCATTTAAAAATTCAGATTGTCACTTACTCTAGTTACATTTTAAATGCTCGAAAGCAGAAGTGAGTACTGATTGCTGTATCCAATAGGTAGGTATAGGTTATTTCATTTTAGGAGAAAGTTGTGTTGGACAGTGCCAATGTAGACCATTCTTTTTTTTTTTTTTTTTTGCAGTTTTTGGCCGGGGCTGGGTTTGAACCCGCCACCTCCGGCATATGGGTCCAGCGCCCTACTCCGTTGAGCCACAGGCACCGTTACAAGGTACCAGCTCCAACACGGTTCCACATGTAAGTTAAATGTGGTCAGAAATTAATGTATAGTTCATATGCTGCTATGTACAGAAACTCTTTTTCAAAGTGCAATGAATCTCCATTTAGTAAAGACCCTATTTAAACTTCTTTCCAAACCCAGGGAGTGAGTTAGATTTGGGCATATAAAATTTCTCCCCTGACCAAAAGTGGGCATTTTTAAAAGAGATTTCCAATAACTAAAAATATAATCTGTAGACAGAAAAAAATGTATTTTGTCTTTAAACAATAACCAAAGTTCCATGTCTATTGTAAAATTGCTAAATGCCATGAAAAGAGAGCAATTGAGACTAACTGTTGGTACAGAAAAAATGCCTCTCTCTTTGGCAGACAATCTTCCTCCCTGGGCCACTCTGTATTTTCAGCACTACACCGTCTACTTTACCTGCACATTGCTAAAAAGGGCTTCCCCCATCCCTGCCCTTCGTGTGACATACATTACTACCAATGTTCTTTCTCTCTGAAAAAGACCAAGACAAAAAAAGAGAAAGCTTTCTTACAGTGAACTAGTCGGGCAATCCATCAAATTCATAAACAACAACCCATATTCCATGACATATAATAGTTTTGCTGTTTTATTATCCAATTCATTCATATTTTATTGATGTAGCAAATTTAAATGTGCATAGAGCCTAAGCTTTTAAAGTCCTAAATCTAAGAAATTTGGACTATAAAATACAATATTTCCTCAAGAAGAGAATGTTAGAGCACAGATCAAAAATGTGACAGCAATTAATACATGCAAAGTAATTGCTTCATTATAAAAACCGAAAGGAACACTTGCAGAGATAATTTTTTATAAACACATTTTCAAAATTTATTATGTTTTGGGCTATGAGTTGTAACTATGAGGATAAATTCTACACAGTTCAAGAAAATAATGATCTCATGATAAAATGAATATTAGGCATTTCATATTATGATCAAATTTATAATTTTATAATCAGAAACTTATTAAATATTTACACATTCAACTTATATTTCTCAGAAATATAAACCTCTATGAGGACTCCCTTTTTAAGTATATTTTAAGTCAATCAACCTTGTATAACAGATAATTTCTCAAAAGAAAACTGATACATCCAATTGTCTAATTTCTGATGCATCTATTTTTTTGTCATGTGATTCCTGGAGATTTTTTTTTTCCTCGTGATAGTGTCTGTAAAAGAACAAATTATCCACAATCATAATGCAGCCCTGCTTTTCCTTCTCCAATTTACTTCTGTCCTTTTTCAAAGAAGTGAATAAATTCCAGAGATTGGTACATAAAGGGTGTTTGCTTTCAATTAGTCTACTTCACAAAGGCTCAGGAAAAAAAGGAAACATTTTTATTGCACAGTAACTAAAAATAGATCATGAAGACACAACCCAGACTTAAATCTTCCTTCACCACTTACTGTCTATTTGACCTCAGGGAAAATCACCTAACCTCATTTACCTCAGTCTCCTCCTTTGTAAAAATGGGAATAATAATTACCTCAGAAGATGGTGAAACATTTTGGACAAGTGATTGTGCATAAAGCCCTGAGAATAAAACATAGCCCACAGTAAGCATTCTGCAGGTGCTGACTATATATGTCATTACTGTGTAACTCTTAAAGCCCCTTCCCAGTGTCTTCTCTTATCATGAACAAAAGTGTTCTTTTGAGTAACAGGTATGTTGGTTCGTTGACTGATCTAGCCAACTCTGGTTTGCTCAGTTTAAAATCTGATGATTCAAAGTGAAAAGTCCATGCATGCTTGTAAAAATGAAATTCTCTAGACCACAAATCAAGAAATATCCTTCTTCAAGGAGACATTTAAGTTCAGGTAGAGCTATGTATTCTAGCTGCTGATACTAATTGCCTTCAGATAAACAGATGACAAGTCCTTGAGAAGAAAATTTTAAGATAAATATAAACTCCTAGAAGGGAAGTCATTCTTAGACTATGATTCTGGAAAAATATATAAAACTTGTGAAAGCATTCATTAAAATAAAATACATCTTACTGCCAGTGGGAAAATGTTTATAGGTTAAATAACACACCAACTACTAAATGTCCATGAACTTAATTAAAAGGAGTTTTATATATAGAAAATAAACTGTACCAATTTAGAGATCTTCTAAAACTAAAAATAGTTAGTTTTTTTTAAATGGCTGCCCTGCAAGAATATTTTTGTGGGTAAATAATGTTTTTAATTATTTATTTCAGTTTAATGATCTCCCTAATTTCTAACAAGTCTTATGATATGTGCTCTAGGGTAGCTGAAGCAAATACTTTACGGTATAAAAATAGGTTATTAACACATTTATGCATTCTAAAGTACCTGCTGTACATCTGCAATATTCAGAGGTTGATTTTCTTTTGCTTTGCTTTGCTTTGCTTTGCTTTGCTTTGCTTTGCTTGGAGAATACTATATGGAACTTGGTGAGTAGTGATAACAGCCTTTTCTAAAGTACAATCACTGCAAGAACGAATTTTCTAGGAGTGACCATTTTCTTGCTTCCCCCATAGAAGCCTCAGTGCTTGCTCTATGCAATGGAAGTAAATGTCACACAATTAGTAGCAAGCTGGTATTCTGGGTCTCTGAGGGAAATAAAAGGAAAAATGTCTTGATTTACAGCTTTGATGATTTTTGACATATAAATGTATAGCTGATTTTAATCTACAAATAGTCCAACAACTGAGTAAGGAAAACATTTCTGAGACTTTAACAATCAGTTCTTACAAGTGGTTCTAACCAACAGCAGGACCCTACCACACCCCATACCATGGCAACCATAGATAAAATGCTGCGCAAAGGCCCAACTTCCTAGAAGATAGATACAAATGAAAGGATTATATGCAAAGTAGTAAATAAGAAATTCGGAGTACCTCAGGGGGACAGAATAAGATTTCTTTGTGGCCCTACCTCAGCTGCTAGGACCAGCCAGCACCAAGAAAGAATCCATGGGTGGGAAGTGCAGGCTGATTTAGTAAATCTTCATAATTAAGTAGTACAAGAAACATAAGAATTTCTTGAAGAAGGGTGGAACTCAAAGAGAACCTCCCAATTCATTAGCCAACCCCAAGTAATCTTTAGGGATGTCATTCTGTGACTACTTTAAAATCTTTGAGACCACTAGCATCATACATTGGATAACATCTTTAAGCAGAATCAAAACAGAGACAACCAAATGTAGGAAGATAAAAAGAGACAGCATCTGTTACCAAAGCAAAAAGTATAGCATTAACTACTCCACTAATAACACAAACTGCCTCCTTCAAATCCTGTTGTCAGTGTTGTAAGCATTCCTTAAATTCAGAAAATGGTTCTGAATAATATCTGGTGGAGTTACACATTTTAATAAGCTATTTTAATATGTATTTAGAGTATATGCATTACATCATCCCTTCTTCTTATGACTGACATCATACAGAATCCAAAACTTGGTCAAGTTTACAAATCATATGTAGTAAAAATAGTATAACGTTACAGCTCATTATATGTAGTCTGACCATATTACTATATACTGTATTAGTGTGTATATATATATGCATATTATTATACATCACTATAGTGAAAGTTTTATAAATAGAAAAAAATGTTTTGTATCTATATATAAACTTCCTAAGGCTTTCAGCATTAAGAATTTCTGTCCAGAATTGTGACTTGAAGAAGGGATCAAATTAGAGAAAAGTTATTGTAAGAAAGACTAAAGATTTCTAACTTTCTCATTTCAGATGACTGATAAAAAGTTAACCCAAAGTATAACATGTGTAAAACAAAACAAATATTATAATTCACCAGGTAAATGCAAAAATACTGTTATAAACGTAGTTATTATGAGAAAACATTTTTAAAATAAAATATAACCAGTGACTATTACTTCTTGAAACAAAAATAGAACAGTTTACACAAGTGAGGTTTACAGAGTTTTGAGCACATATCCCAGTATGGAAAGCAAATAAAAGACTATTAGAGAAGAGTCTCTCTATTTTGGAATATCGACTTTGATACACCAAGTGGTAATACCAAAATGTGCTCCACATTCATCTCTGCATTGTGTCCAATGCTAATTCTTATGAGAATGTCTTTTTTTTCTTTTACTGTAAGGTGTAGTTTTCATAATAAAAAAAGAACAACGCATTTCTCAAAGACGATAAACATTATTAATTTTATTTTTTTACGATTTGCAGTAATAGGAGGAAATATCTTAATAATTAATACTATAGATAATAAAATGAGAGTAGGGACTAACAACATATAACTTCCTCCACTAGCAATGGTGACTTTTACTCAAAGGAGTTAAAAATCTATCAGTACGATCTTATGTTTTATCCAGTGAAACAGGCTTCCAGTAGTGTTATGATCTGATTTCAGCAGAAGAAAGTAAAGAGTCCTGAGGTATAAAATATACCACAGTGACAGAATTCTTCATTAATGCTTCAACTCTTCCAATGGAGGCATGCAAAAGAGTGAGATCTTATTTCTTACCGTTGGCCAAGAAGCACTTTTTGAAATATTACGATTTTCTGCAACACTGGCTGTCCATTCATCCTGAATCTAGCTACACTATGTGTGAAGATAAATTTCTTTCAATTTATTTGTATTCCACTAGTTGTTACTTTCAATTAGTACTAAGGCTTCTGACAAAGTTAGTTAATGTCATGTGTTAGTAATTTGAGAAACAGAGCCAGATGGACACACCCCTAATGTTGACCATCATTTTCTATTGTGGACCCAGTCTAAGATCTTGTGCAATGACACAGATAATGATAGAGAAGAAGCTGGTTTTCTTCTTGATTAGAAGACTGAGAACAGGGGCAGTGCCTGTGGCTCAAGGAGTAGGGCGCCGGTTCCATATGCCGGAGGTGGCAGGTTCAAACCTAGCCCCAGCCAAAAAAAAAAAAAAAAAGAAGACTGAGAACAGCATGGCCTAGTGTGGTCCATTTACTTTGAACTACTTATCACAGCCTAACAGGCCAAATACAGTCAAGACTTGCTTATGAATGGGATAAAAATGAAAATAATGTTTGTAGCCAATATGCTACCTCTAGTGACCAATCAATATCCCTATGTCTTATCCCTATCTAAGGTTATATGTTATTTTTTTATTGAAGACACAGAAAAGTTGGGGACAACAAGACAAATGATCACTGACATTGAAAATGTGTTCCTTATATGAGCTTAGATTTCAATGGGTGGTCTTCCTGTGAGCTAGAACACATCTTATGTGGTCCATTGTAAAATGGAGTAAAAATAATTATTTAACATCTGCTTTGCTGGTTATTGAGTATTGACAAATGATAGAAAATTCCCTTCATTGACAGTAGATCAAGATTCTTTGTATACTTCTGAAATACTTAGGCACCTGTAGTCCCTGGTACTTGGGAGGCTGAGGCAAGAGAATTTCTTAAGCCCAAGAGTTGGAAGTTGCTGTGAGCTGTGCGCCACGACACTCTATGGAGGGCAACAAAGTGAGACTCTGTCTCAAAAAAAAAAAAAAGATGAAATACTTTTTTGAATAAAACTAGCTGAAATTACTGAAATTTAAAGGTATACGCCCTGTAGCCTGTGGGCCCCAAGCTGGTTTTGTGAAGGCTTATTTTGCTTATCTGTGCTGCTGGGTATCATAAAAGTATGCAGGGAACTTTCCTTTTCTTTCTTTTCTTTTCTTTCTTTCTTTCTTTTTGGTAATCATCTTTCGTTAGTTTTTATGTATTTATGGTGTGGCCCGCCAAGATAACTCTTTCTATTCCAATGTGCACCAGAAAAAGAAAAAAGATTAGACTCCCCTGAGTCTACATGGATTTATATTAATGTTCAGCTTTTCCTTCCTTTAGTGTATATTCCATGGTGGTTTTGTTTTGAACCACATAGATCTGTTTTGAAATAGTTTTAAAGCTCTGCTTAAATATATTTCTCAAATACTATGCTATACAGAAAGGAGAACATCCTTTTTTACTTGAATTATGGGATAGTATATTAAGGGATACTAACATGGTCCACTATTATATAAACCAGTATGATATTCCCTAATTAAAATTATAATAATTAAAGAATTAGGATTTTATTGGATAGAGCTAAATGATTGACAGCCACATGAAAATTGAAAGCACATATGATCAAAGCCAAATGGTCTGCATGGAAGAGCCAGACGTTAAGGTGATAGAGTTGATTATGCAAATTAAGGTATATCCCTAACCCAGGGGTAGACCCAGGTTTCATTGTGCCTAAAGTGTATACAATTTGAGGGACCCTTAAAAAATAATAAAACATAAATATGAAATTGTTTGCAAAAGTAAATATTTGTTTAGAATGAAAACAGTTGCAATAAATTACAAATTTTAAAAAGTTGATCAGTAACATAAAAATTATAAATGTAGAAAATAATAATAATAACTCCCTGATACTCTTCAAAAATAATCCCTTTTTTGCTGTGTACTCTTTTGTTATCTTTTCATATGACAGTAATTTTATAATATTTTTCTAGTGAGAATAAAAAGATAATTGTCTTTTAATGGTTGATAGGCATTTTTTTCTATTTATAGTTCAGAAATTTTCCTACTTATAGTACAAATTTTTTTTTTTTAATTTTCAACATATAGACATCTTCCGGCTTCAGATTTTGCACACCCTTTCTTCCACTTTCTACTTCCAGTGTTGGGCACCAGAGGCCACATTCCTATCACAATAGGATCTTGGCATGGTCCAGCGTGGTCCAGCGTGGTCCAGCGTGTTCCTACCACAATGCCTGAGACAGCAGTACAGTAGGCAGCATGAATATTTGTGGAAACCATCTTATCACAGAACAGCTTGTAATACATAGACATATATCTCATTAAATCTGGACTAAATGCATCTGCCATCTAACTTACCCTTAGCTAAATTCCAAAATACACTCTACCACGTGAGAAAAAAAAAAGTGCACGGGGGAAGCTAGAGCAGGAAAAGACAAGGATTTTAACCAGTTGTGATTAAAATATCTTTTCAGAATTCCCAAAGCAGTGTGATCATGTAAAACTGCTAACCAATGGAAGAATGTGACTTTTGTGGCACCTGAAGTTTAGAGAATTTGAATGGCCATTGATGGCCACAATGATAACACAAGATTAGTTTTAGGATTGGGAAAGGGATCAGAGAAAAGGAGGGCCCCTAACACCTAAACTTCCTAAGCTTCTAGGCAAACCTGCCATCACTGCCTCCTTAATCTGCCTTTCCAGCCACCCCTACTCCTCTCCCACATACCAAAAAGTGAAAATCAGCACACTATACCCCATAAATGCAGTAATGTCACCGTTATGATCTAATAAAAAAAAAAAAAAGAAGTGATCTGAAAATTTCACCTCAGCTGTACAGAAAGGTGATCTCCCAATTTCAGGTATAAGTATCTTATATAATCATTCACATTTATGCTTTTCCATTTGCTGCACTTTTTGCCTACTATGTGCTTTTAGCCCCTTAATGTCCTTTCCCAAACACTTCTCTTGATGGCTTTCCACATTGAAGGTCGCCGCTAGGTACTGCCCCAGATGATGACATGAACATTCCAGTCTACATTATGCTCTTGGAATGTTCCCTTGAAATTAGCAGTCATTTTCCACAGATCAGTAGTGGATTGGTGACTTAACATCTGGATACATCTGCATTTTTGTTTTGTTTTGTTTATTTTCATAGTGATGTCTCCTCCGGGCACCAAATCCTGCCTATGCCTTGTTTTTGGTGTCTCCCACATCTGTCTTTCCATTCATCCACTGCGTCTATTCTTGTCTAGGAGTACTTCACTTCACCTGCAGTTTAATGTAACTGTCTCCAAATTGTGTTTCCTATTCCCAGGCTTCAAGTACTGTCTCAGCTTTCCTACGTGCAGGCTTAAGCTTTACCTTCCTAAAACAAAATTTAATTTTTGGACTTTATTCCCATGTTAAAAAACACAATCCTGACATGCTCTTCACATTCTACAGATCACTTTCTTAAAATGACACTCAAGGGCTCTGGACCAGTTTCACAAAGTCTCTATGACCATTAGCACACAAAAATAAATCGGTGTTTCTGAATGTTCTTTGATCTGAAAGCTACTCTATTAATTGTTGCAAATTTATAACAATGTAATGGTGTTTTCAGAAAAAGGGAACCTCTTGCTTCCTGGTGCACATCTGTACCTATTACTCAACAAAGGATTTAATTTCCAAATTTCTGTCTTCTACAGTTTGCTTGTTTTCTATCTAAAAATTGATACAACTGGACAAGAGGGCCCTGTTTAGTAATATTATCTCGATGGGCAGAAATTCATTTGCATATTTACAAAGACATGTGTCATACAAATCTTCCTTACACAAGGAGAATGCTCCAGTGTGACCATGTCCATGTAAATGACCTGCAAATTGTCCTTCTCAGCATCTGTCTCAGCCATATCCTCATTTTATTCTATTAGGAGAGAAGAAAGAGGAATGCTAGACTGATCAATGTGCCAGTGAATCTTATGGCTATATTTTAGAATGACCTATATTAAAGGAGTTAGGCAAACGTAAGAGAAATTTACTACTCACAGGATAATGGCTCACCGCAGTGTAAGGGTGTCCCAACATGGCATATGCTTCCTTTATTTATGCCCCAGTGCTTGACTGATAGTCCTTCTCATATTTTGCCTTACTTCTGAAAGCACAGATTTTCTTGCCTTATTGATCTCTTTATACCCTTATCATTTTTCCCCTGAACTATTTGGCATGATGACAGCAGTGTGTCGCTGAGGCTGATTTAACATCATCTCCCAAGTATGCAGCACTGAGCTCAGAGTGGAATATTTTAAGACTGAAACATGTAACACATCTGTCAGGCAATGATACAAATACGGTCCCTTGTCAGAACTAATGAATGAGGTGATCCGGAGTATGGATAAATAGCAGGAAAACGGAAGATGCTAGAAACTAGACTTTGCCAGAAAGCATGGCCGAGTAATTAAGTTATTTGGGAAAGAATGATGTTCCTTTGTTTTTTGTTCTAACTCATGGGGTTATGGGGTCTTTCTTTCTTTCTTTCTTCTTCTTCTTCTTCTTTTTTTTTTTTTTTTTTTACAAAAGTTCTTGTTATCTCTAGAGAATGTAAGTGCAGTGAAACGAAAATCGCTATTCATGCGTTAGTGGAAAAAGTGTGTGGTCATTTGACTATAGTCTGTCCCATGGGAAGGATATATTTTTAAATAAATATTTTATAAACTTGATAACCAGGTAATTCCCCTTTACTTAATTACAATGCAGTTCTTTTTTTGTTTTTGTTTTTGCTTCACAAAAAAACAAACAAAAAACAAAATAATACACATCATAGATCGGACCAGGCACAATGATAAACACAGAAAGTCCAGGATGGTTCATCAGGGATTAGAAATCAACACAGGTTCCCTATCAATAGTGCCTCATCCCAAAACCATAAAAGAGAATCCTAAAATAATATCCCCAAAGTAGCTGTTTTTCCTAAGCATGTATAAGCACATGGCCAAAGGAGGCACGGAGTAGAAACATACGTGTGTCCCTGTGTGTAATCAGAGATGAACAGCAGCCCGTAAGGGGTAAGGTTAAGTGAAAGAGAGAGAAAAATGACCATGTTTCTGGTGTAGACATTCATTATTCTCCTGAGAAGGAAGTTCCCAATTTTACACAGGATCTACTCAGTTATTTGTAACTTGGATTTTTGTTTTTCTTGAAACAGAGTCTCACTCAGTCACCCTGGGTAGACTGCTGTGATATCATAGCTCACAGCAGCCTCAAACTCCTGGGCTCAAAGGATCCTCTTGCCTCAGCCTCCTAAGACTACAGGTGCCTGCCACAGTAGTCAGCCAGTTTTTCTATTTTCAGTAGAGGAGAGGTCTTGCTCTTGCTCAGGCTCGTCTTGAACTCCTAAGCTCAGGAGATCCACCCACCCCATCCTCCCAGAGTGCTAGGATTATAGGCGTGAGCCATGGCACCCAGCCTGGATACAGTGTTTTAAGCAGTGATTAAGTCTATGAGTGGCCTTTGCACACTCAATTCTCCTCATCTAGAAAGAGACCTGGAAATCCAGCACTGAGAATCTAAGAGAGAAGTGGCTGGCAAGTCTCGTTAAGTACTATGTAAATAATACTAACCGTATTTAATCCTGATGTACCCACAACCCTATTATGCTATTATTCATACTACTATGTTTGATATTATCTCAGTTTATAACAATATGACTATTAAATGCAATAATATGTATAGATAATTGAACTATTAAATATTTATTAGTATGTATATTTATATCGACCTCATAGTCCAGTATTCTTTTCAAAATTAAGTTAAATTTCTCTGACTGTTTAAGCTGCAAATCTTTCTCCCACAAGAAAAGAGAAATACTGTCTATGTGTAAACAGGCCCAGGTGTGCTTTGCAGTGCCATTTAACCTAACAGTGACATTTGAGCATGCTCTGATAAAGGCATTTACAAATGAGGAATCCACTGCCTCTTGAAGCAGTGCCCTCTTCTTGGTTCCCTGATAGTCAAAATTGTTCATTCTTAAGGCCTGACTCGAATTTCACCACTCCTGAGAAACTTTTCTCACAGGCAGATTTATCTTCTCCTCTAAGCTTCTGGGGGACATTTTATTCATTTCACTGCTTGTGATAAATATTTGTACAATAGTTTGTCCTTCTGACTTCTGGCATGCGGGAGAGTTGAGGACAGGGCATGAAACCAGAGACACCTGTGATCTTCAGCATATATGTGTGTGTGTGTGTATCATACATGTGTATGTGTGTGTATATATAATACATGTATATATGTATATGCTGAGTTGTCCTCAACTCTCCTGCATGCCAGAAGTCAAGACAAAAAAAATTAAAATTAAAACAAAAACAAATATATATATATATATATATATATAGGATAATTAATCACTTTCTGGAAGGTGAATTTCACCATAAAAATCCAGCCACAATGATTATACTTGGTGGGAGATTCAGAGATAATTCAGAGACCTAAGCCCCAATTATATTCTTAGTTTTATTAGAAAAATGTATGTTGCATTATGTGGTTATGAAAACATGGCAACTCGGGGAGTGGTTACACTTGCCTTTGTGCTTCTGGGGACCTGTGGTGAGCATGGAAGGAGGAGAGCCACAGGAAATTTATCGCCTCTGCCCTTCTCCTTCTGCAGCTCTCTGACAAACACCCTCCCAGTCTCCTGCTTAGACACAACCACAGCACCTGGGCTACTCCCAGAAGTGAGCACAGCAGCTAATGGCCATCATTGACTATGAAGAATAGGCCTGTTTATTTCAAGCATAGGACCGTCATTATCTATCTGTCAAAACTGTGAAGGAACTCAACTCCATATTTTAGGTCTCACCTCATATGTATAAAGTGAATTTTGCCTATTACAAAAATACAGCACAATCTGGTAAGAATTTTGCAATACCTGTAAATAAAGGTCTTTTCTAATACAAACTGGCTAACTGCACATTTGAACTACAAATTTACTTAACTATCAACATTAACTTATTATCTTTAAATATTGATTTATCTAAGTTAAAGTAGTTGTTACCATACAGTTTCCCGACTACGTGAGTAGATAACTTCCTTAGTATCCCATATTTTGATAGATAGCAGGATTCATCTGAGCTTTTTTCTGCTTCACGTCAGATTTGTGTATGTGTTTGAAACAATGAAAACTCCAATCAGTTCGGTTGCTATTTGTGAGTGATGATGGAAAAGATCCATTCTGTGCTGGAAAAGAAATATATTGGTAGCAAATAGCCACCAACTTTAGTAGAGAAAATTATTTGCACGCTGCATAGGGAAACTGCCAAAGCGAAGAACAGAGCATCTGCTGTGGACAAGGGTATAATTATCCTGCTCATCCAAACACCGTTGGGCATAAAAGTTTCACTCTCTCTCTCTGGCAAGACTCTCTGCTCAGACTTTTAACACAACATTATTAGCAAATAATAACTAGTTTGAAGTTCTGTCAATAACAACAGTAGGTCTTTTGGACCATTTCCTGAAAAATGGAAAACAGGCTCTCATCTGATAATACCAGGAACCATTTAGTTGCCAAACTGATCAAAAGCATTATTCTTGTTTCTTGTTTTGTCTTAGACATTTCACACACCTTCATATGTTGTTTGCCATAGACTTGAAGTTTTTTTCTAAAGAAGAAATATTCTTTCTGGCTCTAGGTTGCAATTTGTTGTCTGTTTCTAGGAACTGTTTTCCGATCTTTAATGTTCTTTTTCCCCAAGCGGTGAGATTACTATGACTTTTATGCCACCTTTACCTTTATTTAGAAAGAACTATCAGTAGAGCTTTCAGTTCACTCTGATAGATGAGATGAAAGAAACTTGTTTATGATAAACAGTTGTCAATTATCAAAGGGATGGCTGCTCTGATAGTTCTGTTGTTACCACCTTAAACTTTTCTCTGGAGATTTTGGGGTGGGGGGCTGAGTGTACTCATAAAACTACCAAAGAAAGAAAGGTTCAATTGATTTCCTTTTCCAATTACTTACATGCAGTTGTTGTGTTGTCCTTTTTTTTGCAGTTTTGGCCAGGGCTGGGTTTGAACCCACCACTTCTGGCATACAGGGCCGGCGCCCTACCCCTTTGATCCACAGGCGCCGCCCATGTTGCCTTTCTTTTAAAAGAAGAAAGAGGATGGGACTCATGAAGCCATTGCCAATAAAGGTCCTTAATAGGCAGCCTGCTAAAATAACACCATGCATGGTCTTTCCCCAAACCTTCCAACAGCTTATCAGCAACAGCTGACAAGCACCAACTAATTTGAAATTGTGTGCTCCTCCTGTCGACACCAGACCACACACACAGTATTGAAAAACACCCAGTGAATACCATAATTTTGCAAACAGAGGGTTCATCACTCTCCATCTTCTCATACTTCAAAAATAACATGTCCTTTTATTGAGAATGAAAAACCTCTTTACCATTCTTATAAATTTTAGTTTTAAACCTTTATTCTTTGGGAGCTGGAGGGAGAGGACATGAAATATAAAAATCAAGAAGAGAAGCAGAAATAACAAAATCCCTCAAGGTTGGTGGTGCCAGACACTGGTGCAAATTTATCCATCTGGGTGTCTCAAGGACATACTCCCACATGAGGATGGAGGAGAGAAGGTGTCACAGAAATAACAGATGGGCTTCTCTTGCCTATACTTGCCTAATGGAGCATTGAGGCAATTTGCATACTAGCTGTCAGTGACAAAGGTATTTATCAAGAACATGAGAGAGGCCAAAAGAAGCCTTACCTAAGGTACAGTTTCATCGCTAATTCCTGTTTGTGTTTATCTGTCCACACTGGTAGATGACATTGGGTCAAGGCCTATAGGTCTGTGGCAGCCCTTTGATTTTTCCTTCTGAGTTACAGGCTGCAGCAGTGTCGTGTGTATTCAAGCCAGAAAAATTTTCATCCCACCAAAAGACTAATACTGGAGTTTTGCTCTTTTCATGAGTGAATCACAAAGTATTCATTTTTTAGTGCATATGCATCGAAATTCTTGGCTCTTTTCTGGTCTTATGGTCAAAGATTTAAATGTTGAAATGTTTAAGAGCTGACTGGTTCTAGCTCAATCCCACTATCTGGGACAAAGAAACAGTGGCTGCCAAAACCAATGTGAACATTCCATTGCTCATTAAATTCTGGAAACTTTTCACTTTCCCTCAGTCCTATAACACACCCATGACTGTGTACTATGGAGCACTGAAGCAATGCATGAAATGAAAACAAAAAGAGCGCTTCGCTTGAGTAGCAGCACATCCTGTGCCACCTATCACATCTTGCTCTCTTGACCTTAGTCACATAAACTATCTGCGACTTTGGCAGGTGGGCAGGGTGGTAGCTCCATATGAGCTGCATCTTCCACAAGTCATGCTCCAGCCCAGTGCCTTCCCACATTACCTGTGAGCTTACCTATGGATTTGCTGTGACAAATAGACACGCAGAAGTATGATATGAGCAGAGGATTGAGGAGCATTTGCACATTGGGGCTTATTCTCCCTCTTGGAACCCAGCCTCCCTGCTGTAAGGAAATAACCCCAACAACATAATCTTCTGATGTTGATTTATTCAGTTAGGATTTACAGACAATAATTTGTACTCAATTTAAGGAAGTCTGTGTTAAGAGTTAGGGCTGAAACATATGCCTTCACAGTCTCAGGATATCTTGCTTGAGAGGGAGGCCACATGGACAGACCATGGAGGATGAGACATCATATGGACAAAGAGGCCAAGTAGAAGAGAAACGAGCTGCCCCAACTGAGGTGCCCAGCTAAGGCGCGCAGCCGTGCTCTTAGGCGACTGAAGCTGTACTAGGGATCTCAGTCGAGTGGGACTATGTGAGCAGAGGCCTGCTCAGTCAATGCAGAGAAAATCATTACAAAAAACACATCATTATCATTGTAGCCACGTGGTTATCTACTGTTACTTGTTATGCAGAAACTGATAACTGAGACAGTCTTTTTTTTTTTTTTAATGTAACTTTTATTCTTGGGGGACCACTGATTTCTTATGTGATGTTTAATTGGCCAGAGGCTGTTTTCTCATTTATAATATGAGCAAGTTGAACTGGATAATCTCAAAGTTTCCTCCAGCTGAGAGTCCATTGTATTCAGTATGGGGATTAAAATAAAGGTTGCTGGTACCCTGACTCCAACAGCAAACTAATTATGTAACCTCGCATCCTTTAAAGAAAGGGATTTTAAGTCGGCAACCATGTTCTAATATAAATTCATCGGATAACAAAACATTCTTTGAGCAAAGGGCTTTCAGCTCAGCCTTATCATAGCTGAGCATTTTGATGTAGATTCTTCAACAGCATTGTGTATGTTCTAAAGAAAAAAAATAGTGATTACACAGTATAATGGGATAGATGCTTTTCAAAAGAACTGGGATCTGCTACTGTAAGCTGATTCCATGACTTAGAAACATAAGATCTAAAAAAATATAATGTATTGGAATGACATTAAAAACTCAGAGATCTGCACCTATTTACACACGTAAGACTGCTAATATTACAGGATAATTTAAATATCATTATCAAATATTTATCCTATAATAGTTAATAGTTACAAAGAATAAAGTTATAAATTTTCTTGATCTTGAGAGGTTTTTTCCCCTCCTAAAACATCTTTTTTATAGGGCTTATGATGTGCCATACACTGTTCCAGATTTTTACAGATGAGGAAACTGAGGCAAAGCGAGATTAACAGCAGAGCTGGTATATACCAGAGCTGGCCATATCGCCCAAGCAGGCTGCTTCCAGACCATGCATTCTCTCCGTAAACATATTGCATTGATTCGTTTTAGATATAAGCCTAAGATCTTCTTTCTAGTTGAACCAAATTCTGACCAACCAAGCTAATTAATGACAGGTATATTAAGTATTAAAGAATTATGCCAAAAACTATTTAGGAGTCTGAAGGTTTTACCAATAGAAAAATCAAAGGCCAAATTAAGTCAAAAGAAGTATGACTTTCTAAGGCATATTAAACAGAAACTTTTTTTTACTCAACTTTCAAAGTCACTTATTAAAACTGCCTTCCTCTGAATTCCACAATATTCCTTAGAGATACTAACATTTATTCAACTGATTTTATTACCATTATCTACACCAATTATATTATTGATAGTTAGAATATTTATACACACAAATATTCCAAAAGCACAATTTCATGATATTGATTGATACAATTCAGCTTTCAGGACAAGGATCTGTATTTACAAAAAGAAAATACTGTAACTGGTCTAAGAGTTAAGATTGAAACATGAGCCATTTAAGCCACAGAACCAAGTGTGATGCTCAACCTAACTCAATTATCTGGTAAGATAAACAGGGAAGAAGTCACAGAAACGCTTAACTAGCTGGCTAAATGGTTGGACTGGGAAAACATCTTCTTGGACTAAGATTCCTTGACTCTATAATTTAATTACATTAACTTTATCATATAATATGCATATTTAAACCAAATTATAAGCATATTGTATCTGCCTGTACTAAGATTCTTTGACTATGCATATTCTAATCATATTATAATGAGTATATCAAAAAGAAAAATAGCCCTTAATGTTCAGCTACAAAGCAGAGTGGTAAGGACGGGGACTCTGAAATCTACTGCCAAGTACTGTGTGTGTGGTTCCTCAGCTGCTAGCCTGGAGACCTCAGACAAGTTAAATAACTTCCATGTCTGCAACTTGGGGATACAGATAATAACAACATCTGCAGGCTGTAATGATTATCAAGTGAATTGAGCAGATATAAACTGTTCAGAACAATTTCTGGTATAGAGCAAGTAAGCAATAAATTGTTAGTCATTGTTATCATCTGGATTCTTCTTATTTTAATGTTTATTACTGAGCTGCATTGGAATCTACATTGGTGCTCCAAAATGTGTTGATGCCTTCTGCATGTAAGAGCTTTGACCTGGAGACCCTGTGTCTGTAAGGAGATGAACATGTGTCTAAGTTTCAAAAATATGAATTGAAGTCAGTTCTTCCTTGGCAATAGAAACCCGGATATAGGTATGTGACTAATACAGACAGCTAATTTGGTTTTTAAATTTTAAAAATCTGCCCATTTTAACTATTACTTCACTATTTACATGAAAACAAATAACATTTCAAAAGAATAGAATGATATATTGCCATTTCTAACTTAGACAGTCAACAAAAAGTAAAAATTTCATTTAATAAACGAAGTTATTCAACTCTAAGCATATATATGAGCATATGTACGCACATATGTCTTTTTAAATACAGTTAAAGGCCTAGAGAAAGGTTGTAAACAATAGTTTCTAATGTCAAGCTCAGTTCTGGCTCATGATATGTGCACTATAAATATTTGCTGAAATACTGAATGACAAGGCGAAGGAGCAGAACTTAGCAAATCATGAGTAAGGAATGTTTGGCTTGATGATTCAAGTAAGTTGTGATATGATTTAATGAGCCAGATCACCTTCCCGCCAGACATAGAAAGAGCCTCAGATTATCATGTAGGGAATTGTAGAAGTTCGAAATAAATGCATTGCTCAGTTTCTGTTTTAAAAATTACAATCACAGCTTTTAGTGTATATTTCATTTTTAATAATCTCCTTAAAAATCACTAAAAATATCACCCCACCGTGTAATTCGTTTCTTTCACACTGATGGCACCCCTACTGTTTAAAACTAATTGCTTTTTTTACATTTTCTTAAGGTCAGGCTCCACAGAATGAATCTAGAGACAGCATAACTGTGAGCTACAACTGTTTAACACATCAAGAGCAGATCACAATGCTGAGTGAACGTCTCCTTCAGCACTGGACCAAAGACATCTACTTTCATTTGCCTCTAGGCAAACATCACAATGACTGACAGTGTGACTTTAAGGTTTGTTAAACATGGTCTGTGTGTTTATTTGCGTTTATCTGGAAGGCAGTGGAGAAATTACGTCCATTTTTTAAATTCAACAATTAGCATGTGTAGCATGGAAAAAATCACTTCTGAGTTCGACTAGAATTGTTGTGGGGACATTCAAGTTACTGCTTTAATCTGTCTAATCTAATACAGTTCTTATATGAGTTCAAAAGTTGTTCAACATCTTCACCTTTTCCCAATAGTAGCAAACCCAACGGCCGAAACAACAAATTATATTTGTAAATCAATCCTGAGGTCATAATGTATACTTTGGAATAATTGCAAACACAGCTGAAAAGGCTGCATTTTGCCCATTGCCGTAGTTGACCAATGAAACAGACTGCTGAACAATAGCCATACAATTTGCAGATTGAGTTAAACAAAATGTGTTTAGGCAAGTCTGTGTGTGTGTGTGTGTGTGTGTGAGAGAAAGAGAGAGAGAGATTCCTTCAAATAATAATTATTATTTTGTAGAGACAGAGTCTCACTGTACTGCCCTCGGGTAGAGTGCCATGAGGTCACAGGGCTCACAGCAACCTCTAACTCTTGGGTTTACGCTATTCTCTTGCCTCAGCCTCCCAAGCAGCTGGGACTACAGGCGCCCACCACAACGCCTGGCTATTTTTTTGTTGCAATTGGGTCAGGGCTGGGTTTGAACCCGCCACCCTCAGCATATGGGGCCGGCGCTGTACTCACTGAGCCACAGGCACCGCCCATCCTTCAAATAATTATTATACAACCTCTCCCTCCCACCTTACCCAATTTACATTATGACCACATGTTATATAAAAAGTCAACAGTGTTCACTATAAAAATAATGTACCCCGATTTTCCTCAAAACAATAAATATATATAGACAAAATTATTTATGGATTAAAAAGTATTGGTGGAAGAAAGTTTTCTTAGGGGTACATAAGAATAAAGAATTCTTAAAAGCATAATCTGACAAATTTTTTGTGCATTTTTTAACATGGACATGGGATTGTATACAATGTTTGGAAGTTAGCATTGAAAAGCATAAATGTGGTTTAACTATCTGCAGTATCTGTTTGCTCAGAGAAAGTTTTGACAATCTTGAATTCGCGGAGACAGCATAAGAGGCTCCCAATGACTTATTCATGAACCACACCTGATCTTCCCATAAAGCTCAAACTTTCTCTTGAGAAGAACTTTTTAAAATCTATTTGGGTTCTGATCCTAGAATTTATTTATTTATTTATTTATTTTTTGTAGAGACAGAGTCTCACTGTACTGCCCTCGGGTAGAGTGCCATGGCGTCACACCGCTCACAGCAACCTCCAACTCTTGGATGTAGGCGATTCTCTTGCCTCAGCCTCCCGAACAGCTGGGACTACAGGCGCCCGCCACAATGCCCAGCTATTTTTTTGTTGTTGTTGTTGCAGTTTGGCCAGGGCTGGGTTTGAACCCGCCACCCTCAGCATATGGGGCCAGCGCCCTACTCACTGAGCCACAGGCGCCGCCCTGATCCTAGAATTTAAAACACATTCTAAAGTCAAAATATCCATGATTATTGGGTAAATGTTTTTTTTTCCATTTCTACTTTTACTATCATTCATTTTATAATTCAGAGACGGTGAAAGATCAGTCTAGCATTATAAACTTTCCATAGTTAAATGCCTATCTTAGATGACCTTATTTGATAACTTTTACAGTTAACTTTTTTGTCAGCAACTTTTCAGTATGCATTTATTTTTTTTTACCAGAGGTATTAGGAAAGAAGAGGAAGCCAACATGTTTAATGCACAGTTGTGTTGCAGCCTTCAGAACTAACCTTTTTCTAAGAAAAACTCACACCTCTGTTAGTCAGGCAAATTGAAGATTTACCCCTTAAGGCTGACTTGCCAATTCATCATCATTATACTACATAGGGCCTGGGGCAGGGGATGTCACCAGAGACATCATTTAAACAGTATAGATGACAAATGTCTTCTCACTAGCAAAAAAAGAAGAAAAACTCCCATCAAGATAATGACAATAGAATCATAGATACCAGCAATCATTTAGTGTGTTCCAACTTCATTTTATAACAGGGAAAAGAGGGGTAAATCACTGTCCCCAAAACACAAGCAGAGCTAGAATACTATGTCTGTGTGACTCGGTATACTCTTTGGAATGGTGCCACTTTGCAAAAACTGTCACCAGGATGCAACAAGCTCCATCACTCTCACAGAAATTGACAGCTGGGAATTAAAAACTTCTATGTCAGTTTGACAATGGTAGTCATCTAAATGTCTGATTTTATATTAGTCTGTGTAGATTGGAAATAAACAAGAACTTAATCTTTATCACAGGTAGTCTGAGAATCACTACTGGAAATTAGTCCTCCGGCTCTCAGAAGATTAAAGTTTCTTTATCACCCTTGTATTCTTTACTCAGACCCCAGTCTCTAATGATATTGCATAATCCAATAGGGAAGAATGTTATTAGCATAGCATAGAAGCCGTCCAGTCTGACATTACCAAGAAATTTCATGTGGGAGAGAAGGGAGAAATTACTGAGCAGTTTGGGAACTACTCAGAACAGATGGTCTTTGAGACAGATTTGCACACTTTTAAAAGAATGTGATGCCTTTATTATTTTCTTAGGTTAGAAGAAGGAATGGGGATTTGTTTCCTTATGAGTAAAGATCTTTAATCTCATGTCTGCCCTATTTTTTAATAATGACAGAAAAGGACAGCAGTAACAGTGACTGCTTTCCCCAACCTTCACTGCAAGGCACTGCTCCTTCCGTTTCCCAGTTCTCTTTCTAGAGTGGACAACAGCCCCGCAACGTCCTTTCAGAAATCCTGTGGCTTCTTCAAGTCTGATCTTCCCTGTCAGCCCCACAGAGGATTTAGCCTGACAGAGGAGATGTGCTTCTGACATGCCCTAGATTAGATTTTTCCCAGCTCATCTTCCCAAGGGGATAGGAAGATGGTGAAGTGGATTACTCAAGTGATTCCAGTTCTGCCCAGAGGCAGGTCTGGTTTGGACACTCCACACCACACATTAAAGTGACCGCGAGGCTTCCCCTGTTTGCTCTATGCAAGCCCCTTAAATGACACTCACTGAGAAACACTCTACATCAGGGGCACTTCTTGCCTTTTGACCTCTCCTGAAACCCAGCTAAGGTGTGGCTGAGTCATTTCCCGTCAGATAAGGGCATATATACAACACAGAGGCATATATACAACTCTTGAAGATCTACAGAAAAGAAAGAGGGAGTGATGTTTTCCTTTTCTTTGCCTGTGTTTTTTGTTTGTTTGTTTTCTAACTATGTAACTCTTTTACTTGGCTAGAGAACAGGCCATATCTGATTCATGTATGACCAATGAGGCGAACTCCTCTCCCTTTTAATCTCTTATTTTAAAATATTCAAAGATCTTCTTACTTTGTATTATTGCCACAGGGGCGTGTATAAATTAAATGTTTAGTAAATAAACTATACATAGCAGAAGATAGTATAGTATAAGATCAATGTGGGTTTTATGCCTCTCACTGTTTAGAACTGCTAAATTACTTTGTGCAGATAAATGGTAGCTCATCGTGTTACCATCCAGTCTGAATTCTTCCTCCCTTGGAAAATATAAAATCTAAAACCAGCTCAAATTCAGCAAAAATACTACATTTTGGGGTCAGGACAGGGTATGCAGGAGAGGTCTCCAAAATCATCAGGTCTTTGACCAATTACATATCTAACCAAGAATACTTTAGAGTTGAATCCTTAATAATGTAACCTAATCGTATGTACCCTCATATTAACCATAATAAAAAAGAAGAATACTTTCTCATCAAAGGTGAAAATATTTTGAAAGTATCTCTAAAGATTGATACAGCTCACTCACTGCCAAGTCCACAGGATATTTTACGAAATATTTTCAGTGTATTGTCCACCTCTGTAAAATTCTATAATAGGCATTTTGTAAATAAATATAATTTAGCTACACTTTCTCATTTTCCCGAAACTTAGTGACTTTATGGGCAACTTTTGGGATACCTGGTATTAGAAAAAACAATAGTCTAAGCATATCTCACAACTACAATATAATTTTACTGATATTATTGGTTTCTGGTGTTGTAAAAACCTACATCACTGCTTAATCTGTTCACTCAAGAATCATATATTAAACATAAACTTTGTAGAAGATACAAAAATAAATCAGACACAATCTTCTAAAATATTTTGACTAATTTCCTCTTTTTTTTTTTTTTTTTGTAGAGACAGAGTCTCACTGTACCGCCCTCGGTAGAGTGCTGTGGCATCACACGGCTCACAGCAACCTCTAACTCTTGGCCTTACGTGATTCTCTTGCCTCAGCCTCCCGAGTAGCTGGGACTACAGGCGCCCGCCACAACGCCCGGCTAATATTTTGACTAATTTCTAAGATGAGCAATCGAGCTATTTGTGTATTTCTCTTAATAATATGGTTCTTCTGGAAGCTCTAGTACTACCTTGAGTTCTTGGTTAAAGATACTCCAGAACTCTTTCCTCATTAGGATAAATTTTCTTACACACCTGCCTCCTATGATCTGAAGGCCACAGCATTTACTACTTTTTCAGGCATATGTCTGCAAGCCTTGTCTTCAATATATGACTAGGGATTTCTCATCACTGTCAGTGTAAAAAGTCAATGCTGTAGCATAAAATAAAGAACTCTGAAAGTGGCAATCATCCACAAGTCTCAACAACTAACAAACGCCAGCCTGGTATCTGTGCTGTTATCTAAATTATAGTATAGGCAGCTTCACGAACGTTCTTGACGTTTAAAACACTTCACTCTGGGGGAACTTGTTCAAAGCTGTCCTTCTTTAATTTGAGGCAATTTCCCCTTTGCCAGTTTTAAAAAATTAACCGTCATAGCCGTGACCACAAGATAGTAGAGAATTGTAGCAGCTGTCTGAACACTGAGGACGATAAAACCTTAGCACTCAAGTTTTGCTGTAAAGGGAATGTCTCTGTTTCAAGTTTAAAGGAAATTAATTCCAGTTGGGTTTTACTTAGAAGCAGTATTTGAAAGGAAGGCAGATTCCTGTACCTAATCTTCATACATAAGTTGCCACCTGCCGTTCTACACATCTGTGCTCTTTAGGACATAAAAATGGTTATCACTGTTTCGATAAAAAGCCATAGTCTTGCTACATCTTTTCTTTTTAAAACATGTGCTAGGTTTTAGTAAGCAGTAGGAGGCAGAAGCAATATTCCTTTCTTTTCTTTTTTTTATTTATTTGTTTATTTTTATTAAATCATAGCTGTGTACATTAGTTCGATCATGGGGCACCATACACTTGGTTCATAGATCATTTGACACATTTTCATCACACTAGTTAACATAGCTTTCATAGCATTTTCTTATTTTGCTAAGACCTTTACAGTCCACATTTACTAGGATTCACATATACCCTTGTAAGATGCACCGCAGGTGTAATCCCATTAATCCCCCTCCCTCCCCTCTTCCCTATTCTTCCCTATTCTTAGGTTGTAAGTGGGCCCTAATTGGGACAGAGCTACAGAAAGGAATATTGCTGTATAATATTCCATGGTGTACATCAATATTCCTTTCTGTAGCTCTGTCCCAATGAGGGCATTAAATAGTTTTCCTGATAAAAAAGTATATTGCTCGAGGGCGGCACCTGTGGCTCAAGGAGTAGGGCACTGGCCCCATGTACCCCAGGTGGTGGGTTCACACCCTCCCCTGGTCAAAAACTGCAAAAAAAAAAAAAAAAAAAGTATATTGCTCAAAACTCTCCACCCTCTGGAAAAATGGTAGCCTGAAAATGCAAACTTGATGAATGCAGAGGGCCCTAGTTATATTTCATGTTGCTTTTGTAAAGGTTAACATAATAGTTTATAACTTCCATATATCAAAGATGTGTTGGTATCTTACTAAAATATATTTTGTGCCAATGTTAAATTAGAAAACATAAAATTTTTAATAATTTAATACAGAGGTGGGCTATGTGGGTGGGGGAATGAAAACATTTCAGTTAACTGGATTCTAGCCTAGATCACGACTGGGTTTTACAACATCTTAGCACGTATCATACCAGCAGTTAAGATCAAGAGTTGCAATCGTACCTTTCTCTCCTTCTCTCTCTTGTTTTTCATCCCTTCTTCCCTAGTTGAGTTCAGAGAAATATTGATATATCAAAATCTTACTCAAATACTCTCAGTGGCTTCCTACTCTGCAATGAATTGCATATATCTTTTGACCTCAGTATCCACTTATTCTCCAAACTGAACTTCCAGTCCACACCTCTCCTCTCTATAATCCATGGTCCATGCTCCAGGCATGGAGCCTGTTTATTCTCCCTCAGAGATGTCATAGCCTTCACCATGACCCCTACCATTTCACCCATGATTCTGGAAAGTATCTGTCAAGGCTTATCTTAAAGTAGAAAATACCATATGAATGGAGAATAATTCTCTTGTTGGCTAACCCAACAGGATCCTTTCCTTCATTTTCAACAATTTATTATGTTCCATCTGGTTTAAAATGAAGCACTGGACTAGTCCCACTTGCTAATTGTAAGTTACTTGATGATAGCAACTTTAATTTTGTTCTGTTTTCTTTTTCCTTTTTTAATCATGGTAGAATTTACGTAATCTAAAATTTACCATGCTAGAAACTTTCAGCGTACAATTCAGGGGGCATTAAGTACATTTACATCGCTGTGCAATCTTTACCATCATACTTCCTCAGAACAGTTCACCCTTTTCAACTGAAACTCTGTACCACTAATCGATACAGTAAATCCTCATTCCCCACTCCTTCTGGACCTGGTAACCACGCTTCTATTTTATTTATGGGTTTTTTTTGAGACTATATCGCCCTCGGTAGAGTTCTGTAGCATCACAGCTCACAGCAAACTCAACTCTTGGGCTTAAGTAATTCTCTTGCCTCAGCCTCCCAACTAGCTGGGACTATAGCCACCCACCACAATGCTCAGCTATTTTTTTTTTGTAGTTGTCATTGCTGTTTAGCAGGTCCTCCTGGGCCAGGCTTGAACCACCAACCCCGATGTATGTAGCACCCTAACCACTGAGCTATGAGCGCTGAGCCCACTCTTCCATTTTTTTGTCTCTATAAATTTGACTACTCCAAGTACCTCATGTAACTGGAATTACATAATGTCCATCCTTTCTGTGTTTGGCCTAGTTCACTTAGCATAATGTCATCAAGGTTCAGCCATCTGGGAGTGTGTGTCAGAATCCCTGTGGAATCAGCACGGCGCTTTTGAACTCAGTAGTTAGCCCATAAACAGTACTTGGGTTGAATTCAATGCTTTGTCTCAGGATGAAATATATACAATATTTAATTCCTTAGTTGATTTATTAAGGTTTTCTCCCCAGAAAAGATTGTATATAGACATATAAAAAGTTTAATTTCTGCTCTAGCTAAATATTCTGCTTGGTGCAGAACATTTCTGCATCTTAATTTGCAAAACCTTTGCTATACTTTTGCTCTGAATCTATGAAATCTGAATTCAGTAACCTGATACATGTATAGAATTTGATCCCTAAAGGCTTTTTCCCTGTTTATTAGTCATCCACCCCACTATTAAAATAAACAACAAACACCTAATTCTAAGGAATTCTGAGGTTAAAAACAGTCTTCTATAATCCAGGTAATAAACTCAGCTGGCATGCATCTTTGCTTTGTTTCCCTTCCCCTTTGGCTTTTGCAAAGCAGTTAACACGGGAAGAATGCAGGGTAATGATGGCATTAGGACATGATGATGGAGGTTCTGCAGCTATTTTGAGACCAAGAGGCTAAAGCAAAAACACTATAGGTGTCTGAAACTTTGGAGCAGTGATTCACCTCTGGAGTGTTTGCTTCAGCTTTCTTTTGTAAAAGGCAAATAAACCTCATTTTTTTCAAGCTCCTGATAGATTTTCTCTTACTTGTAAGCAAGAACGTGTATTTCTTAATCAGATAATGCTTAGTTAAATTGTATCTAGGTCCATAAATGCAAGAAAATTATTTTTGTTCAAATCACTTTCAAATTCATGTTTTTTTACTACAAACTATTGTAGTACAGGCTGGGGAGATGAAGACATGCATAGATGTGTATTTATTTGTATTTGTGTATCTATAGGGAAGTGGGCCACAACTGTTTGAGATTTGAGATTTATTTGTTCAAAAGATAACATTGCAATTTATGAAAGGAAGTTAAAATTTTCAGAGACAAGAAAAGTAGATGAGGCAGGGCTAGAAGGACAGAAAAGGCTTAATATAGGAAGAAGTGATTTTTTAAAAGCTGGCATTCAGCCAGAAACATTGCCTATCATTGGCAGCCGGGGGACATGGGAAATGGAAATACAGCTCTGAGAAGATTTACAAAGTCATTCATACTTACAACAAGACTTTCCCAGATGTACTGCAGAAAATTGTAAGAAAAACACCAAAACCCTCCTCTTTAAAGCAGAGTTCAGAGAGACTAAATTACATTTTCCCCTTTCTAAGTGTCCTCTTGTGTGTCAATACACCATATAAAATCGGCTGTCTGGGAGTCACAGTTCTTGATTTTGTTCATCCCAAGCAAACATTTTTTGAGTCAAGTAACATTTTGTAGCACATGACATTCTTGGAAAAAGGAGGGAGGATCATAAGCACTGAGAATACTATTTCAGCTTGTCCCCGTCTTGACAGTGTTTCCAGAAGTCCTATCACAGTCACTGTGGCAATGGCCATGTGTTATGGCTGGAACCCTGCCATAAAGATCTGAGAAGGCTATTTTCATCTCTAATTCAGAAAAAAATTCAAGTCACAAAAATAATTCTGGCTTTTACCAACCCAAGATCTGGTTAATACAAGTCAAAAGACGATTTTATTCTCTTACATAGCTTCTACAAAAGCCATTTAATGAGACACTGGCCATTCAAACATTGTTCAGGACTAGAGAGATAAATGTAGAGGAATTTTCCTCACTTGTTTGTGAGCTCATTCATACAAATTGTATCCATTCTGCTCACTACCCCCAACGAGATCTAGAAAGGCTGTCAAAGAGTTGCAGAGGTGAGCACCCCAAAAAGTCAAATCAAAGAAATAACATTACTGCCTAAACTGACAATAGGAAGAGCATGCTAGGCAGCATTTCACAGGAGTCCTCTGCATTGGTACTGTCATCACCCCATTTAACAGATGGGGGCTCTGTGATTTGCTGAGGTTGGCTCATAATGATCACACAGCTCCTAAGTGGTAAAGAAGGGATGTAGACTGGGCACGCTCATTAACAGCACTGAAAGTAGCTCTGTGTATAATTTCCCCAAAGGCTATGGGAAGACTTAAAAGTAGTCTCTCCCACATCCTTCCTTCCTTACCACAGTTTGAATACGTGTTCATCATGGAAGCTCATCTTTCATTTATTTTGTCACTGATCCCTGAGTTAGACCCTGTGATTACAGAATCACCTGTTTGCAGCTCACTTATAGCTAAAACAGAGAGGATCTTGGGCAAGAAGAACTATGAGGGGGGAAGGAGTGGAATAAGGGCACAAGGAAGAAAGGGGGAAGGAAGAGAGGAGGAAGATCCCTGAGGGAAAAGAGTTTGGGGACATAACTGTCTTCTTGTCTATTGCTTTTCTCGAGGATTAAAGCTTGTCTCACTACTTCATTCCAAATCGGCCATGGACAGAAGTTGCATTGAACATGCTCAGTTAATGGAAAAGTTGGGAGAATCATTCAGTGCAGTAACCATTTAGGACCAAGGCCAATTTTTTGGGTACCACCATCATGGATTGGGAACTAGTTGGCTTTAATATACATTAAGGACCTTGGGATCTCAGGAAAGAATGTAATTGGTATTTTAAAGTGAACAAATTCAACCATAGACTAGAAGAAACATGTTCCTAAACCATGCTATACTATGATCACTGAAGTAGATATCTAAGACCATGTAGCCAGAAGCTCAATGAATGGATAGTTTGCATACAACACAAAAACTCATAAACTGCCACATCAGTCTAGCAATTGTGTATATAAACATGCATTTAAAGAACATCAGATGGTTAAATCCATTTGTAGTTCTCCCTTTAGAAAATAATTTGAAGTGCATATTGAATTTGTGTTCCTAACACATATGGGGCACAGACATTTGAAAATGAATGATGCACAATTTTATTATTAAACACTCAGCAGGCTTCAAAGACAACTGCATTTCATTAATAATAAATACTAAAAATGAAAACGCAGTAAAATATTATCATATCAAACACCTCTATATTGCTATTTTTATGCACAAAACATTTCACCTTCCCAAGAGACTAAGTCCCTATCTGATTGTAACTTAGGTATTTACTAAAGAAAATAAACTCTTTCAGATGAATCAAATAAACAGAAGCCTCAACTACTGTGCTTCATTATTCGAAAAAAGTCTTTTATTTAGAAATACTTTCAAATACAGAAAAGTTGTAGGAATAGTACAAGGAATATCCAGGAATACATGTAAACCCTTTCCCTAGTTCACCTATTATGTTTTGCTCCATTTGCTTTAAATTTTGCTGCTCTCTGTCTAGAATCAATCTGTCCATCTACCTATCAAAAAACATTTTTTTCCTGACCCATCCAACATTAAATTGGTAAATCATGACCCTTTATTCCTAAGAACTTCACTATAAATTTCCCAGGAATACAGATATTCACTAATATGAGGTAGCACAATTATCAACATCAGTCAATCTAACATTGATAAAATAATCTGGACTCAGTACTTTAGTTTTCCCATGGAACCACATAAAGACCTTACTAGCATTTTCCTCCTACAATACAGGATCTTGTCACAGTGCATTTAATTATCATATCTCTTTAACCTAGAAGATATTTTTGGTTTTTCTTTGTCTTTTTTGACCTTGGTATTTTGAAGAATACAGGCACTTTACTTTTGTTTTATTTAAACATGTTCTTTATTTGGGATTCATGTGATGTGTCCTTGTGATTAAATTCAGGGTATACATGATTCCTAGCTGGGACATACACAAGATGTATTATTTTCTGCTCAAGGAAACACATCCATAGGTACGTGAGGTTTACCTGCCCTTCATTGGTGATGTTGATCACTTTGTCCAGTTTTTCCACTTTACAATCACTACTTTATTTTTTTAATTTGCATCAAATAAGTAATCTAGGAGGAGGTACTTTAGGAGTATGCAAAGTACCCATTTTCATAGATTTAGCATTCATTGTTAATTCTCGACTGTGATTTCAACTTGACAGCTTTCCAATCCCAGCCTCCATATTTACCTCATTATTTGTCTTATCATCATCATCATTATTACTATTATTATTACTATTTTGAGACAGAGTCTCACTCTGTCACCCTGAAGAGTGTGCCATGGCATCATCACAGCTCACAGCAACCTCAAACTCTTGGGCTTAAGCAATTCTCTTGCCTCAGATTCCCATGTAGCTGGGTCTACAGGCACCCACCACAACGCCCGACTTGTTTTTCTATTTTTAGTAGACATGGGAGCTCACTGTTGCTCAGGCTGGTCTTGAACTCCGGAGCTCCAGCAATGCACCTGCCTCAGCCTCCCAGAGTGCTAGGATTATAAGTATGAGCCACTGTGCCCAACCTGCCTCATTATTTAAGTGGGAAAAAGTGGTGGGACAGGAAAGACAATCAACATTGACAGAGAACATTTTACTGCTCAGTAGCAATTTGATCATAGACGAGGCACTGACCTTCTCTGAATCTAAATTTTACCAACAATATTTTTGAGAAAATTAAAACAAATTTATTTGAAAACAATGGCTACATGTTCACTACTTTTGAAAGGTATTATTAAATGTAAGCAAGCACAATAGTTGCTACACTATTAAGGGGAGATAGCATTACACTCTTTGGTTTCAGAGTACTTTGACATACATTCACATATTTTCACCTAGTGAGAATGCTGTGAGTTAGGGAAAACCAATATTACACCCATTTTACAGGTAGAGATTTGACCCTAAGTATTTCCTGTAACTACTAACCTAGGTGTTTTTTCTAGTACTCCATATGCCTTTATAAAAATAGATACACAAAACACACAAATAAACATATACACTCAGATGCAAATCTATGCATTTATCATCAGTATGGAAACTAATACCTAACTACAGAAGTTTGAGATGGGATAATACCAATGGTGACTAAAACACTTGTAGAGAATGACTCCTAATGGAGAGGAGTGGGTTCTACCATAGATAATTCGTTCCTGACACTTTTCTTATTTAAACTAGAAAATGTAGTGATGATTTGAAAATAGCATGCCTTCGCCTTTACAGATTGATGCCCAACCCAACATACGTACCACTGAACAGTGCAATATTTGTAAACTGGAAGGTGAGGAGGGGATGGGGCAGAAGGGGAGTTTGTAAATTTAAATTTAAGTAGGGGGTGTCGGGGAAGACTTGACTGGTAAGATTACATTTGTGCAAAGTTTTAAAGGAGGTGTGGCTATATGAAGAAAGAGCACTTCAGACAAAAGAAATAGACAATGTAAAGGAACTGAAGCAAGGTCATGTCTGAGGATCTCCAGCAAGGAGGCCACTGTGGCTGAAGCTGGATGAACCAGGAACATTAATTAGAGAAGAGAAGCAAAGAGGTGGAGTGAGGGAAGATCACTGAGGGCTCTAGAGACCAGCGTGAGGACTCTGGTGAGTCACTAAATGGTTCAGAGCATAGGAGTCACAAGGCCTGACTTACATTTCAACAGGCTCAGTAAGTTTGATATTTTCATTTTATGTGATAAGCTGGGTTTGCTAAATATGATACTATCAAAGAGGTACCTAAATAGCTCACTATCTACTAGCTATTCTTATTCTCTTCCTATCCATCATGATGGTTTTCTATTCCATAATAAAATTTCATTAATTGTGTGTGTATCTCTGTGTGTAAAGTTTGGAATGTATATCTCTTACATCATCTCTTAAAGAATTCTCTAATTCTTCAACATTCTTCTCTTGTTACCAATAATAATTTCAAAGGGCTCATTCCTTTCTTGGCTACCTTATACTATATTTATTTATAGATTGGTATCATATCCTGGATCATGAGTTCCTTGAAGGTAGTCCCATACCTATTTTAATTCACAGAACACAAATTAGTTTCTGGGTCAAAGAATGGGTTTCTACAATGTTAATTGAATTTTTATATAGAGAAATGGTAGGTATCTACGTAGAAGTTCACACATGTATTATAAGTCATAGAAAATACATGTTTTGCTAAGAGTTAAAATACTTGACTACCAAAAAAAAGTAAACCAAATTGCCTTGATGGTTGTCAATGAACAACACTAAACTTTAAATCAACTTTTGGGTTTCATAAAAAATAAGAAAAACTCACACATGAAATATTTTAAAAGATTTCACTCTCTCTGAGGCAGCATAGAATACAAAGTGACAGAAAGCTTAATATATTCCCTTGTACATATTCACACATAATATTTTGGTAGCCTCATGTTAACAAAAAATGTGGGTCATATCCTTGAGATGCTGAAACATCATTTCATCCCCATCTAAGTGTTGACTTTCAAAGATGTAGCTTCACTTTTATGGTATAGTTCTCACATATAATCCCAGCAAAAGTTCACTCATTTTTAAAGAAATCTGTGAAAATGGTAGATCTTTCACAAAAAGCAAAAAAAAAAAAAAAAAGTCAGCAGGGTGAATTTGACCCTGAGCTTTGTAAAGAAAAATTATAATAGGGAGAAGATAAGGCTTCTTTTTGGTGTTTCTGCAGATACCATGCCATCTTGCAATTCTTTGATGGGCAACTGCAGAATAGTGATGCTTGGTGTGACCTCTTTTCACCTGAGCAAACATAGCAGTAGGTTCCCTTCTTTTACCTGCCCTCATGGATGTGCAATTATGGCTGATCACATTAAGGCAATTCATACACGGGACATTTCTGCAACATCGTTTGTAGTGTAAAATATGTTGTTATCTGTAATTTTAAAAAATTCCTCACAAAAATAATCCTATGACGCAAAGGTTAAAAGCTTCATAGGGCACACAGTATCAAATTATGGTAATTAGTCAATAGGAGGAACTAAATTATATTTAGTCCATTCATTCACTTTGCAACTATTTTACACATATTGATAGAGTGACTCCTATCTTCTAGTCATTCCAATTAGATACAGTGATGAAACAGACAAAGTCTATTCTCATGAGTGATGCTTTCCAAGTGTTTGAGGCAGGGAATACAAAAGGAAGCAAAAAATAAGATTGTTTCAGCTATTGTAATATACATATCCATTTGGTAATGTTTTATATCCCACCTAATATTTTATTTTTTCTGTTTGCTTAATTTAACATTATTTACCATGGCTGTAATTCATCTATTATATTAATCATTAATCTCATAGTTATAGTTCTCGCCTTTTACTCTTTTTTTTTTCTTTTTTTTTTGAGACAGAGTTTCACTCTGTGCCCTGAGTAGAATGGGAGCATGCCCTGGCATCATTAACTCACAACAACCTCAAACTCCTGGGCTCAAGCAATTTCCTTGCCTCAGTCTCCAGAGTATTGGGGACGACCGGCACCTGCTACAATGCCTGGCTAGGGGGGAAAAGTAGATTTTTTTCTTTCTTTTTCTTTTTTTCTTTTCTTTTTTTTTTTGTAGTGATGTGGTGTCACTCTTGCTCAGGCTGGTCTCAAACTTCTGAGTTCAAATGAACCTCCTGCCTCCACCTCCCAAAGTGCTAGGATTACAGGCGTGAGCTACCACACCAGGCCTAGAGTTCTCATTTTGTAGTGATGTGGTGTCACTCTTGCTCAGGCTGGTCTCAAACTTCTGAGTTCAAATGAACCTCCTGCCTCCACCTCCCAAAGTGCTAGGATTACAGGCGTGAGCTACCACACCAGGCCTAGAGTTCTCATTTAGATGCCATCAGTTGCATAATGTTATTGATTTACATTCCTATATATATTTAGTTTTACATAAAAATAATTATATATGCTATATATGTGTGTATTTGTGTGTATCTCTGTGTATATAGACTCCTTTTCTATTAATTCCTTTATCTTAAATAGATTTTTAATAAAACAAAATTTAATGAAGGAGATAACTTCATGGAGTGCTCTACTTTACAATTCCAAAATGACGGTACCTGACATTTTTAGATCTCTGTATCACAGGACATTTTTCCTTTAGAGGTTTTCAATTACTCAGTTTTATTCATCCCAATTTACAGATAAGAAAGTAGAAACTGCAGTGTTGACATGAATATCTCTTTCCAAGAATCTCAACCATATCTTTCTCCTGACCCTTCCCAAATAACCTTTACAAATACAATTTGAGTTACTGCATGATGTCTGATTAAAATAGTACTCTAGGAAAAGTTCTGTGCTTGTAGCTAACATACTACTGGTAACAACAGTTTTTTAAATTGTGCCTTTTTTCATAAATTCTCACCAATAAAAAATCTCAGGCAATCTCCTTGCTACCCATTTTTCTAGTTCAATTTATTTTAGTAAAGTCAGATTTCAGTTCAATATATTTTCTTTTTTTTTTTTTTTTTATTGTTGGATTTATTTTCTGGATTCTTAACAGTTGCCCTACCTGACTTGTGGTTTTTATATTCTTTCAAAGTTGACTTTCATGTCTTCTTTTTCTCAGGAGCCTTCAGATCTTTAAATGAGTTACCTGCCTTGGCTATGCTTGTATTGAATAATGTTTTACTACTTAATTTCAGATGTGTTCGAAATTATTTTTTGAGCCTAATTTTTCTTGGTTCATTTCTTGCATTTGAAGAACTCTTCAACCACAACCTTGGCCTGAGATTCTTTGCCATAGACTTTAACTACTACATACCTATAACCAGCTATTTTATAGAATTTTCTCTATCCATTCCTAGTTTCTTATTATAATGAACCTTCATTACATTGTTTTCATGTTCAGCACACAGGCCGTCCACCAACCTGACAGACATAAGCTCATCACAGTTGGACGCACGCACACAAAGATGGGCTTGGCAAACAAGGGTGTCTATCCTGCAGCCCTAATGTGGATTATGTGAGGACTGATTGGCTTATCTGTGGGGTCAGATATCCTGAAAATTATGCATGAACTTTTATTTTGGTTCATCAGCTTTCATTAGTGTTTATGTATTTAATGTGGGACCCAAAACAACTCTTCTTTTTCCAATGTGTGGCAGAGAAGAAAAAAGGTTGGATATTCCTGGAAAGCTCTGGCAGCTTTATGAATTCCAAGTGTGAGGCTCTTCTGGATGAGGCAGCCTTCAGCACCTATCATAAAGTGGTCTTATCCAATACACCTCCAGCAGCAATCCCTTTCTCAGCCACATGTTGTGTTACAAGTTAAGCCCAATCTTAAACACAATTGTGCCTCCCCTTCCTTCTGACACAAAGAATTTTTGACAAATATTATGAAGTGGGGTGGTATAATAGAAATTCAGATAGCTCATCGAGCAGTTTATGAAATGTTTTTAAAGAAATTTTAGCAGAGCTCTTTACTGCAGTAATTCTCAGAACCTATGATACATTAACGTTCTCTGTGGCTTTCCAAAAAGGTGTTATGTATACATTATATTTCATAAATTCAAAGATAGGCCTTTTTATTTTTCTATAAATAAACTTTGATATGAAGATGTTTCTTATAATCAAATCATAGTTTAATTGATAGCATCTTTTTGAGCAGTACATTAAAACAGAGTCTATATGGTTATAAAATCAAGGGCATCTTAGATTTAGTGATGAATGTTAATAGGCAGCAGCTGTGAAGTTCATATGATTATGAAATATCTTCTTAATCAGAAAATGTCTCTTTGGATATGTGGCAATAGAACAGTGTAAAAAAATATTGTGTTGAAACCATATTTCCCAAATCTATTTATTTTAGAGTAGTTACATTTTTTCCTGAATTTGGTAATCCCCAAGCTATCTACAAAGGCAGAGGTTTAGGGAGGAGGCATTTCTGTAACTTTTAATATTCAAAAGAATTTGAAAAATATTCCATATCTCTGTTACACATTCAGAATGGAGTTTAATATAACCGTTCAAACATAAATCAAAATTTTAATTTTTTTTTTTTTTCGGGGATCATACCAAAGAGTCTTATAGGAATCTTTTAAAACCTCTCTAATTTCCCTCAACACACCTACCACCTATCATTATCTATCAAAGCCATCTCAAATAAACATACAATCGAAGTCAAAAGAGTATTCTGGTCATGCTCAGTAGCAGTTCCCCACTCTTTCGGCCACTGGCCAGTAGCCCTTAATATTTATTCCCATTCCTAGGACCCAGTTCTGTATCCCTCAGTAATAAGGTTGTATCCTGACCATAGCGGAACCTCCAAACAGCAGATCCTGTTGAAAGAACAAAAGTAAATCAAAATGTTCACTTAGTGGAAAAGAGTAAAGGCCACCATTAGGTAAACAGGCTGGGAGTTACTGTTATTGTTTTATTTAGTACTCACTTTCCTGGTCCCAGTTAGGGTCTGTCACATAGAGAACTTTAGAACCAAGGTACACTTTGTTAAGCATATCTGTCACCAACCAGTTCAACTGTAAAGTTCATACTTTAGCCAGGTGGGAGATGCTAAATCAAGATAGTGAGTGAGACTTACACTGCTTGGTAATCTGCCCATGGAGTCTAACTATACTGAAGGGTACCCAGTCCACAAATAAATTATGCCCTGAGGATATTCAGTGAGTTGGGCATGTCATTCAATGGTCCAATTTCTGTGATAAAACACATGTTTAGGGTTTTTTTTGATTTTTATTTTGACAGAGTCTCACCCTGTTGCCCTGGGTAGAGTGCCGCACTGTCAATAGCTCACAGCAACCACAAACTCCTGGGCTCAATTGATCCTCTTGCCTCAGCCTCTGGAGTAGTTGGGACTACAGATGCCCACCACAATGCCTGGCTAGTTTTTCTATTTTTAGTAGAGATGGGGTCTTACTCACAGTCAGTCTTATCTCAAACTCCTGAGCTCAAGCAATCCACCCACCTCAGTGTTCCAGAGTGCTAGGATTATAAGCATGAGCCACCACACCTGGCTCTATTCAGGTATTTTAACACCAGTGAACAGGCAAGAAATGCAGAGCCAAGTGTAGTTTTGGAATGAAAAGGTGGCCTTTTCCCCATTTTTTTCCCTCACAAATTTGTAAAATTGTTTTATCAGAGATTGGGGGCACTATTATGGCAATCTCTGAGGTAGGATGTTTTAACACAGAAAATTAAAAAGCCAAGCTAATGGCAAAAAAGAGAAATGAAAATTCACAGCCAAGAAACACACCTGGACAACCAGAGGGAAAGAAAAGACAGCAAGACTTGGATCTTTTTGTGCATTTTAATTTCTTTCTTATCTGGAGGGTGTGTCAAACTGATTCTGCTGTTATCACTCCACTATTTTTCCTAAGGTGGAATACTTTTAAACTTTAAAAAGTCAAGACAGGATTTAATTTTTTAATTTTTATTTTTTTAATTTTTATTGTTTGGGATTCATAGAGGGTACAAAAAATTAGGTTACACTGGTTGTGGTTGTTAGGTAAATTCCTTCTTGGAATCATGTCCTGCCCCCAAGAGGTGAACCATACACCGTGACTTCCATCCCCCTTCCTCTCCTCTCTCCCCATCCCTCATTCCCCTACCCATTTCCTTGTATTAGATCATCTACTGCCTTCATATTAGAATTGAGTACATGGGATTCTTGGCTGTCCACAAGAGTTCTTTTTAAAGATACTTTTTGGACAATGAAAAGAAATTAGAAAAGCCTAGACTAGGAAGAGAGCAAAATGGCGGCCAAGTAACAGCTTCCTTGCAACTGGGCACCGTGAGTCTGGGGAGATAGGACTCCAGGCATCTTTGGCTGGTGGGATCTGCCTATAATCATCCTTGTGAGATACAGGGAGTCAGCGAGAGACTTCTGGACCCCAAGAGGAGGACTAAAACAGTGGAAAACCGGCAAGTGGTCGCGTGTGTTCAATCGGTCTAAACCCGCCAGCAACTGTAAGTAAGTACAGTAGCAGCGAGACTGCAAACTGGAAAGGCCTTACCTGTGAACTGTTTTGGTGTCTTTGGACTTGGCACTCAGTTGAACTGCCTTGGGGAGAGCCTAAGCAGGAGTGTGGAGAACTTTGGCTGTTGTCTAGGGCCCCAGTCTGAGCCGCTGAGCCAGACAGAGCTAATAGTGTTTGGCTATGGACCACAGGGAGCCATTGTGAGTGATCTGCCCCAGCAAGCTCCGCCCAAAGGGTCGCAGAGCAAGAATTGGGCGGGAGCTGGTAAACCAGCTACTGAGTAGCCTAAGGGCGGGGTCTGAGCTGCCTTACAGCCCTAACCCTCAGGGGCAGAGTGAGACTGGTTTTGGCACACTGGGCAAGTGGATAGCCACTTCAGCAGTGATTCCAGCGAAAAGCACTTTCTGGGAAAACTTCTACTCAGCAAGTTTACAAGTTCAAAATGCCTTTTAAGAGGGCTGAAGAGAGATTTAGGGTGTCTACCTGCTGGGGTTGGAGAAATCTGCAGCCTCCAGTCATATCAGCAATGTGATTAACGCTCATACCCCAGAAGACCACGTGTTGCCCAAACAATATTCAACAACATATATGTACTGCTTTGTTTTTGGTTGTGTTTTTTTTTTTTTTCTGTTTTTTTGGTTTGGTTGTTTTTCTGTTTATTTTGATGTTGTTGATGTTGTTTTGTTTTTTAATTTCAACCTTTTCCGTACAGATTTTTTCTTTCTCAATTTTTCTAGTGTAATTATAATTTCCCATTGCTGCCTTTTTCAATAACTAGAACTTCATTTTTGCTAGTGTTTCTACCGCTATTATTTGGTTTTCCACGCAATTTTATCCCGTAAAGTTTTCTGTTTGCTTGTTTTGGTTTGATTTATAGCATTTTTGTCTTTCCTGTCTACTTGGTGGAGGTGGGATACTGTGTCTGATCAGGTTAGCAAAGAGCTGCTGACCTCCAGGGACCCACCCAACTGGGCACCCCCAGAAGGTGGGTTTTTTTTAAGGTTGTGTCAAAGTACCCTACTGTACACCTATATTGCTCTGTCTCCCTCTTTCTGTGCCTCTCTTCTTTTTGTCAATATTCCTTTTACCCACCCCCTCTCCTTTCTCTATTTTTCTTTGTTTTTCTTATCACTCGGTCCTCTTCTCTTTCATCCCTTTTGGATACAAGAGATCATCTCTGAATACTACCAGAAACTCTATGCCCAGAAATTTGACAATGTGAAGGAAATGGATGAATATTTGGAATCACACCCTCTCCCTAGACTTAGCCAGGAAGAAATAGACCTCCTGAATAGACCAATTTCAAGCATTGAGATCAAAGAAACAATAAAAAATCTTCCAACCAAATAATTGCCTGGTCCAGAAGGCTTCACACCAGAATTCTATCAAACCTTCAAGGAAGAGCTTATTCCTGTACTGCAGAAATTATTCCAAAAAATTGAGGAAGAAGGAATCTTCCCCAACACATTCTATGAAGCAAACATCACCCTGATACCAAAACCAGGAAAAGACCCAACCAAAAACGAGAATTTCAGACCAATCTCACTCATGAATATAGATGCAAAAATTCTCAACAAAATCCTAGCCAATAGATTACAGCTTATCATCAAAAACGTCATTCATCATGATCAAGTAGGCTTCATTCCAGGGATACAAGGCTGGTTTAACATGCGCAAGTCCATAAACGTTATCCACCATATTAACAGAGGCAAAAATAAAGATCATATGATCCTCTCAATAGATGCAGAAAAAGCATTTGATAAAATCCAGCATCCTTTTCTAATTAGAACACTGAAGAGTATAGGCATAGGCGGCACATTTCTAAAACAGATCGAAGCTATCTATGACAAACCCACAGCTAATATTTTACTGAATGGAGTAAAACTGAAAGCTTTTCCTCTTAGAACTGGAACCAGACAAGGTTGTCCTCTGTCACCTTTACTACTCAACATAGTGCTGGAAGTTCTAGCCAATACAATTAGGCAAGACAAGGAAATAAAGGGAATCCAAATGGAAGCAGAGGAGGTCAAACTCTCCCTCTTTGCTGACGACATGATCTTATATTTAGAGAACCCCAAAGACTCAACCACAAGACTCCTAGAAGTCATCAAAAAATACAGTAATGTTTCAGGACATAAAATCAATCTCCACAAGTCAGTAGCCTTTGTATACGCCAATAACAGTGAAGATGAGAAGCTAATTAAGGACACGACTCCCTTCACCATAGTTTCAAAGAAAATGAAATATCTAGGAATATACCTAACGAAGGAGGTAAAGGACCTCTATAAAGAAAATCATAAAATCCTCAGAAAGGAAATAGCAGAGGACATTAACAAATGGAAGAACATAACATGTTCATGGATGGGAAGAATCAATATTGTTAAAATGTCTATCCTTCCCAAAGCATCTACCTACTCAATGCCATTCCTATCAAAATACCAACATTGTACTTTCAAGATTTGGAAAAAATGATTCTGCGTTTTGTGTGGAACCAGAAAAAAACCCGTATAGCTAAAGCAGTTCTTAGTAATAAAAATAAAGCTGGGGGGGCGGCACCTGTGGCTCAGTGAGTAGGGTGCTGGCCCCATATGCCGAGGGTGGCGGGTTCAAACCCAACCCCGGCCAAACTGCAACAACAACAAAAAAAATAGCCGGGCATTGTGGCGGGCGCCTGTAGTCTCAGCTGCTCGGGAGGCTGAGGCAAGAGAATCGCGTAAGCCCAAGAGTTAGAGGTTGCTGTGAGCTGTGTGATGCCATGGCACTCTACCCGAGGGTGGTACAGTGAGACTCTGTCTCTACAAAAAAAATAAAAAAATAAAGCTGGGGGCATCAGCATACCAGATTTTAGTCTGTACTACAAAGCCATAGTGGTCAAGACAGCATGGTACTGGCACAAAAACAGAGACATAGACACTTGGAATCAAATTGAAAACCAAGAAATGAAACTAACATCTTACAACCACTTAATCTTCGATAAACCAAATAAGAACATACCTTGGGGGAAAGACTCCCTATTCAATAAATGGTGTTGGGAGAACTGGATGTCTACATGTAAAAGACTGAAACTGGACCCACACCTTTACCCACTCACAAAAATTGATTCAAGATGGATAAAGGACTTAAATTTAAGGCATGAAACAATAAAAATCCTACAAGAAAGCATAGGAAAAACACTGGAAGGTATTGGCCTGGGGAAAGACTTCATGAAGAAGACTGCCATGGCAATTGCAACAACAACAAAAATAAACAAACGGGACTTCATTAAACTGCAAAGCTTCTGTACAGCTAAGGAGACAACAACCAAAGCAAAGAGACAACCTACACAATGGGAAAGGATATTTGCATATTTTCAATCAGACAAAAGCTTGATAACTAGGATCTATAAAGAACTCAAATTAATCCACATGAAAAAAGCCAACAATCCCATAGATCAATGGGCAAGAGACATGAATAGAACTTTCTCTAAAGATGACAGACGAATGGCTAACAAACACATGAAAAAATATTCATCATCTCTATATATTAGAGAAATGCAAATCATTTTCTTAAGCGAAAACACATTATAGATTGTATGTATTTAAGTAAGAATAACTCAGCTGAAAGGGCAAGATAAGTGATGGTGCAGGGGAGTGACAACTGCTGCTTTGTGTAGGGGGGAGGCATGAGACCCAGTGGTTGGGTGGAAAGTTGACCTTTGCTAGAATACTGATGACTCATGCCCCGTAACAGCAAAGAAGAAAAGTATAAAGATACGGATGTTGGTAGTTTGGACAGGTTAGAGGATGTAATAGGACCATTTTGATGTTCTCCTTTGATTATTTCTATGTTTTAAGTCAAGTAATAAAATTAACAGCTGGAATAAATTTGGAGCTGGAGAGAGGAGAGAAAAACATACAAATGAATCTTCTGGTGGGTGGGAGAATGAATATACCACAGAAATGTGATAGGTTGTGTGGCTGCACATAGGGCTTGAGTCAGTAGTCATGATGTTAGAGTGAGGACAATAGGCATGATAGATCATTTTCTCTCCAGCCATGTTTAGGTGTATACAGGTCAGAAAAGAAGAAGGCAGCTAGAGATAGTCAGTATCAGGATTTTACCAGTGTGGCTCAAAGGGGAGCGAGAGGGAAACGAGAAAGTTTATATACATGTATGTAAGAGAATAATAATGATTTACCAAGGAATCTAAGCAGAGTATGGAGGGCTTGAAAACGGGAGAAAGAGAGAAAAAAAAAGGTAATAGAAACAGTGGTTCATAAATTCTAAAGACAAAAGGAAATAAAAAAGTACGTTGCTATCATAATGCCCAAGGTAGTGAGCTGCACAAATAGGGAGGAGTAATCCAAGAGAAGGAGGCCTGAGGTTGGGATGATGGAGGAATCCTAGTAATTGGTGATGACGGAGCGTACCATGGTGTGGGTGGCTCAGGTAGGACAGAAATAAAACTCACTGGAGAAGAAGATGGTCAAACAACAGAGAGGCCAGTGTACTAAAATCACCAAGACTACGGCAGGATTCGTACAGGACGCAGTGAGTAAAGGTGAGGCGAGGTTGTGGGTGACGTTCTTTAAAGAACCACAAGATTCATGGATGGGGGTTTGTACAGAAGACGAAGTGAGGGCCATCTGGAATAGCAAGGAGGAAGGCCACCGGCCCCTGCAGCTAGGCTTTCCCAATTTGAGGTGGCCTTAGGTGAAGCAGTGTCTTCTGCATTATCCAGGTCTAAATTTGAATGACAAAATGAAAGCAAGAGTTCAGGAAAATTTGAGGATAAAAGAGATTTTTGTATATGACTATGAGGTCAAGAGGGCCCAGGAGAAGGGCTTGGTTGGGGGGTCAGAAATGGAGTGGACAAATGTATGGGGATAGAGTCTGAGTGTTGATGAGACATCCTGGATGACTTGCAGAAACAGGATTAGCCGTGAAGGTCTTCTGCTTATTAAAAACAACTGTGGTCATCTTAGTGTGTGCTGAGGAACAGCATGAAAAAACAATCTGGCTTATTTTCTCCTTAAGGGTTTTGCTTTCTGCAGGGACTTTTGGAACAGCAAATGCTATATACTCTCAGTTAATGCGGGTTTAAGCACTCACTGAGAACTGTCTACTGTTTAGACTCTACCTTTTTTCCTTCCTGGTGCGCACAGCAGGCAGGAAACGGGGTGTCAGAGTTGGGGAGGTTGACTTAGCAACACATTTTTTTTTTTTTAACTTTAGGAGTTAAAAGATCATATATCTGTGCTCCAAAAGCACTGACTTGGACAGCTGGAATTGTGGTGACAAGAAACGTACGCTAATACTTTTTCATTTAACCAGAACGAGGTAATCTGAGCCAGCTAAAAAGCCTTTCTCTCAGCCCTGCTCACAACACTGAGGAATGTCAGAGGCCCTAGGGGAGCAAGGATGCTTTATGGAGAGTTGCCTGGGAAGGCAGGAAACCGCCTATTGGGTTTATAACTCTAAACCTCTGAAATGCTTGCCTTTTTTCCAGACCTTCTTATTTAGTCTCCAGACATCAAGATAAAGTCACACTTGTCGTATTAATATGGTTAAGGCATCCTATTATCATCATTGGTAGCAACACTGCTCTCCCTGTTTTATGACATAGGTAGTCCAATAAAAAGTTTCAGTCCAGCAAAGAGTAGCTGTGGGCTTTTATTTTACTTCCCGACCCTCCTACAAATCCTGTCAGATGTTACTTCATATGTCTGGAGTCTCTCTGGCTTACCTTTTTATGGTGTCTGTGTTTTTACTTCTCAAAGTTAGAATTCCATCTCCATGTTCAGAGTTCAGACCCCTCCCATTACAATTTCATCTTTACTAATCAGCTCAGATAACAGTTCACATCAAAGACTGGTCAGTACAAAAGTACTTCTTTTACAGTTACCATATACTAGTTGCTCACTATGGGCTAAGTACTTTATACATTTTACCTGTTTCCCTTTCATAATAATTCTATGATTTAAGTGATCATCTTGTCCACATTTTACAGTTGAAGACATTAAAACACAAACATTTAAGATCCAGGATAATACTGCTAATAGAGCCAAAATGTGAACCTGAGTGGTCAGATTCCAGATCATACATATTCTGTTTCTACAAAACATGGCCAAATACTGAATTAGATGCCAGATGATGGACCTAGAGGGGCTCATAGTTTAGTGTGGAATTACGTATTTCATGTTGCCAATATCTTCCCATCTGTGGACTCCCAGGCATACACCCACACACAACAGTATGAGTCTGAACCACTGTAAATGTAACTAGCCACCTACATCAATTTTTAGAGCACGATTGTAGACTGAGAGGACTCCTTCCTGGCAAATAAATTTGTCAGTGTCTTGCGAGAAAGATTAGCATTACAGAAATAACTTTCATTAGCATCTTCCCCACCTTCGAAGAATCAGCAGCATGGGGAAATGTTGCTGAATCCAGGGACAGAGGCAGAATTGAGGCAGAGACTGGAGACATTGGGAACTCTTCCCACATACAGTGAGAGGAGAACAAGTTAGTCTCACAAAAGGAATATTTCCACTTAAGTTTTAATTCTTATGACTTTAAAATACAATTTTTACTCATTAAGGGAGTCAAAATGATAACTGCTATATTGGCAAAGATCACCTTCCCATTATAAGTAGCATCCTAAAGATAAAAAGCAAGGTCATCTTAACAGAATATATCAGCTGTGACACTGTAACCCTGGAGGCTGCTTGTGGCTCCTGAAAGCAGTTTTCTGTGACAGTTAAACCAGATCCCGTGAATAAGAGAACAGGTTTCCTCATCTTGCTTTGTTTGGTTTTCTCATCAGAGGGGTCATTAATATGATAATATGTATGTACAGATGTATCTATGCATATATAGCTTTCCCATTAATCACCCATAGATAGTGTTGATTTGCTTACATAGAATTAGGAAAAGAATTAGGAGAAAAGTAACAACAAAATTCAGAATGCCATCTCTCTAGATTCTACATTAAAATTGTACAGAATACTTTTGTATTCGTTGTTTAAAAGGTGGTAGTACAGAAAGGGGATATAAATTTTTTAAAAATATTAATTGCCATATACCTAGAGTCTATGTTAAAATAAAACTCAAAGGATATGTTCATAGATCACATTATAAGTATTGCCTCTTAAATTCAAAACAAAGTGTCGCTTCCAGAACGTTAGCGAACACAGTCATCATCCAATAAAAGTTGTTTTATTTTCAGTGTTTCCAAAAGTTAATAGAACTTTGAACATTAGTCTTCATATATTCCTTTTCTTCCCCTGCACATAATGGGAAAATTTCTTAATTTGAGGCAAATTAGATTAAAAAAGCAGCAGACAGACTTTGCAACACCGAAGATGCAGGAAGTAGTAAGTATTAAGGAAGAAATCAATAAGGCACAAGTCTGTGCTTTTGTGCATATGTTATTGTATGTCCAGGACCATCCGTGCCATTGTGTGCTGCCGACTAATTGCTTCTCTGTTCCCATTTACTGTGCATGAAACTCTACCCAAGGCAGAGTTTGTCTTGGAATATGTTGGTTGGAAAGTTGAAATGAAATTTTCATTGTTTTTGACTAAGTCAATATGGGAACTACATGTCTTCCAAAGAGTCTACATTTTACCTCTTTAAGTCTGCGCCTTGTTTGTAGAAGCATCTGGATGTATAAGAATTGTAAGCCTTCAGAATTTCTTCTTTCTTAATTTTTTATTAAATCATAACTGAATACATCAATGCATTTGTGAAGTACAATGTGCTGATTTTATATCCAATTTGGAATGCTTACATCAAACTAGTTAACATAGCCTTCAGCCCACTTACTTAATTATTGTGTTAAGACATTTATACTCTACTCTTAATAGATTTGACATGTACCCTTGCAGTATACACTTTATCAGAGCTATGATTCTATTCAAAACTGCAAATGATATGCCCATCTATTGGCAATATTTACTTTATGCTTGGATTTTTTTATTAAAAATTTTCCCTAATTTTCCAGGAGACAGAGAGGAAGAAGGAAACAGAGATGGAGAAGAGAGGGAGAACAAAAAAAAAAGAAAAAGAAAAAAGAAACTGTTAAACTGTTCCTATGCTAGGTTGTCAGTCCTGTTTTCTTCCAGGAAAGGGAAAGGAATCTGGTTCTATAGCCAATGCAGAATCCTGAACACTTGAGGAGACACTAATAACAGCAACACAAAAGACAAAAGCAAACTCGTCACTTCCACCAGATGCCATTAGTTCTCATATCCGACCTGGACAGAGTCATTAGCTAAGGAAACAAAATGAACCTCTACATCAATGGTTCTCAACCTTCCTAATGCCATGGCCCTTTAATACAGTTCCCACAGGTTGAGATAGAGTCAGAGGGCAGTGGGAGAAATGATTTAAGGGCTATCATATTGGATTAAAAGACAAAGATTTCTGAATAATGTGCTCCTGACACTGATTCTCTGCATAATAGCAGGGCCATCATTTTATATTATTTTCTTCACTTGAGAATAATTGTGCCATTTTTCATGCACCAAGATAGAACTGTGAAACACCCCTCAGCATCCCTCTACCTCCTCCCTCCATGGTGATAAGAGTATAGAAATCTACCCAAACCTCATAACAAATCCTGTTTCTCTGGGCTGGTAGGTTATGGCTAGAAAAATAGGTAGTTTCCTTAGAAAAGAAAAATAAGTAGTGCATCCTATTGTTTCGATTAACACCATTCTCAAATTTTCTGGACCACTTCACCAGCTATAATGTTCAAAGCTGTATAGCACTTATACTATCTTGCTTCTCCCACAGGCTCACAATTTCCAAAGGTGTTGCAGAACCCTTGCAGGAAGGTCACTATCATGCTATGGAACCCAAACAACTATTTGGCAGTGCTGGTGGAGAGCTGGAGATCACATGACTACAGATTTCTGGAGGTCTCTCTCACACTTCCTTCCTCCCAAGCCCAAGGGATAAGAAAAAAGTGAAACACAAAGGACACTTTTTGCATTTACCCTAAATTTCCGCATCTTATGTGGAATATCAAGAGATAGAAGAAAAGAGTTTTAGCACTTCATTTCATTTATGGTGGTAGAGCATATAGTTCAGAGCATTATTGTTTGAACTAACAGAGATGAAGGATCATTTTTTTCCCAATCCATCATGGATGGAAATGTTTTCCTACAGTTCGTGATTCATATGCAGTTCATGTCACATGCAATTCCACATTATTTTGACAGCACTCAAAATGGTCTTTGCTTATTGAAAGACACAAGATCATTGATCAGATATTTACCCCCAATTTCCACATCTATCACAGACCAAGGATAAACAATTCACAGACTGACATCACCGTGTGCATTACATTTTGAGTCACACTGATTCTGAGGATAGAATTTGGAGTCACATACTACCCTACCCTGATCCTGGCTCCACCGCTTACTTATTGATGTGTGTGACATAGGCAATTTGTTTAATCCCTTGGTGTCCATTTCCTTATCTGTGAAATGGTGAAAAAAACAATGTTTATCTGATAGGGTTATTTTGAGGTTAAAATTAGTTAACATATGCAAAACATCCTAAAACAATTAGAATAATAGCAAGCACACTGTAACTACCATGTTTTACATTTTATATTTATCACACCATTTAATTCATTGGATTTGCAACTTGTATACATCAAAATGTATGGTGTGGCACACAGATAATTGAACATATCTGCATTCTTTGCCACTTGTCAGAATAAACCATATTTATGACGAGCTAACATATTGTTAAAAGTACAAGATATGGGCTTGGCACTCATAGCTCAGTAAGTAGGGCACCAGCCACATACACCAAAGCTGGCAGGTTCAAACCCAGTATGGACCTGCTAAACAGTGACAACTGCAACCAAAAAAAAAAAAAAAAAATAGGTGGGCATTGAGGCAGGCGCCTATAGTTCCAGCTACATGGGAGGCTAAGGCAAGAGAATCCCTTGAGCCCAAGAGTTTGAGGTTGCTTTGAGCTGTGATGCCACAGCACTCTACTGTGAGTAACATAGTGAGACTTTGTCTCAAAAAAAGAAAAGTACAAGCTATGATTTAAAAATTCTTTACACACACACATTGTGTCACTCACTTAATAAAAACCCAGTGGATTCCCACTTCACTTCTCTTTTTACCTTGACCTAACTGAATGGCCTTACTGATCTGGTACCAACTCTTCATCTGGGGCTTCATGTTCACCATATATCCTCCCTTGTGCTCTTCTTACAGGACGTCATACTATTTTACTCTTTCCCTCTGTCAGAAATGCCCTCCTCTGAGCCTCTGCAAAACTAATCTGTTCTATTTCTTACGGCCTCGCATGAAAGGTCATCTCTTCAGAATACCCTTCCTTTACTACACTCACTAAAGTAAGGCTCCTCGATTATTGTCTATTCCCACCCCTTATTTTCTTTAGAGCTGTGCTCACAGTTTGAAATGATTTATTTATGTGTTATTTTTCTACCTCTAGGTGAATTAAAGCAGTATCTATGGTCTTCACTACTTGATCCTATATCCAGCTTGATAACTGAAATACAGCAAATATTTAGTGAATATTTCTTGAATCAATGAAGTATATTTCTGCATATATTCTGTATATATTTCTGTTAATCTAAAAGAAAATTTAATACTTTTTGGGAAATTTTTCCTTGTTAATTCAACCTATCATCAACTTCAAAATATTAATTTTCTGAAACAACCATTCATTCAGCAATTACTAGGTTACATATACATATCAGAACTCTTCCGTGTAAGGGGATAGAATGGTACATTGGGTCACCAAGAATTGGAGGGAAAAAAACACCATTAAACAAATAACCTTTACAATACGAGACATGTCCTGTATGTGAAGGCCTGTGTATGAGAGCGTGTGTGTGTGTGTGTGTGTCTGTGTGTGTGATGATCAGGAAACTCAAAGGAAAACACAGGAGAATGGCATGAGGAATTTTATCATAGCAAGATTTAAAGAAGGCCATAAATGTGAGCTTGACCTTGAAGGAAAATCTCTCTACAGAAAAGATAGAGACAAAGCTCTAGAGCAGGTGTCCTCAAACTGCTGCCCGCAGGCCACATGAAGCGGTGTGATTGTATTTGTTCCCGTTTTGTTTTTTACTTCAAAATAAGATATGTGCAGTGTGCATAGGAATTTGTTTATAGTTTTTTTTTTTTTTTGAACTATGGTCCGGCCCTCCAACGGTCTGAGGGACAGTGAATTGGCCCCCTGTTTAAAAAGTTTGAGGACGCCTGCTCTAGAGGCTAAGAAAGTATGGCCAGCAAACTTGTTCAAAAGATTCTAAAATTAAATGAAAGATGTTATCTCAAATCCTAAGGTAGTTTATTTAGAAAATAAATTATATTTATTCCCATATGCATTTTGGTTTTATACATTTTTTCTTTTTTAATTTTCACATCATATTTAAGAATTAGGAAGTGTCATTGGAAAAAAAATCATATTAAAGTTTTCAATAAAATTCTGTTTTAGCAAAGACAGAATCTGTCACCCAATCAGATCTGCAGCTAGAAGAGTACATATCAGGAGAAAACTTATGTCTCTGAACATATGCATTTAGAGACAGCTTTACTTATGACAGCAATACCACCTGATTAGCCAGTAAAGTATACATAATACTTTACAGCTGTAGATGTTACACTTTTCAAAATTATCTCATCAATATTATCTTATCTAATCCTTACAATACCCCTATGAGAAAGACAGTTTTTTGTTTTGTTTTGTTTTTTTATTGTTGGGGATTAATTAAGGGTACAAGAAACCAGGTTATACTGATTGCATTTGTTAGGTAAGGTCCCTTTTACACTTGTGTCTTGCCCCCGAAAGGTGTGTCACATCTCTTTCACAGAGTAGTAGCTGATAGAGAAATGTTAAGGGACTTATCCAAGGCTGCAAAGCTAGGCAAGATGCAGTTTAGGAAGAGAAACTCCATAGTATTTCCACTATAATTTTTGGCCTATCCTGCGAACCAATGAGAGGAAGCAGAACTACTATATTTTGGGGTTTTGATATTTGAAAATAGGATTAATATACTCAGGCTGATCAAAAATAAATACAGCAAGAATTACGTTATTCTTTTGAGATTTCTGCTGAAAAAAATAGACTTGAAATCGAGTGATAAATATTATTTTTAGGACTATCACCTTTTTTTTTTTTTTTAGATTAAGATGAGAGTACAAATGATTAGATGAGTCTGACAAAGGGCTGATAACTAGACTCTATAAGAACACAAACTAATCAACAAGAAAAGAGCAAACAATCCCTTTAATAAATGGGCACGAGACATGAACAGAACATTTTCTGAAAAAGATAGACAAGTGGCCAAAAAACCATGAAATTTACAAGTACCACCACTTTTTTGTTGACAATTAGAATGAAACCTAAACACATGTGACAATGATGAGCACCAGGCCCAGTGGAGTGGGCATGCCCTCATACATCCATTTGCACAGAATCTGTTTGGTGAGGTTGTTGTGATACAGGAGCATGGCTGGGCAGAATGATGATTGCCCTGGCCACAGTGATTGGTTGAGAGATGGACACACATGGCCCAAAGGTAGGTGAAGTAAATTTCTCCATGGAACATTTTTTTTTTAATTAAATCATAGCTGTGTACATTAATGCAATCATGGGTTACAATGTGCTGGTTTTATATACAATTTGAAATATTTTCATCAAACTGGGTAACATAGCCTTCAGGGCATTTTCTTAGTTATTGTGTTAAGACACTTGTATTCTACATTTAGTAAGTTTCACATGTACCCTTGTAAGACACACCGAAGGTGTGGTCCCACCAATTACCCTCCTTTCACCTATCCTCCCCCCTCCCTTCCCCTTCCTACCTCTTTCCCCATATTCTTGAGCTATAATTCTTGGGTTATAGATTTCATATGAAAGATATAACTTGGTTTCATAGTACGGCTGAGTACATTGGATACTTTTTCTTAAGATACTCTGCTAAAAAGAATATGTTCCAGCTCCATCCATGTAAACAGGTAAGAGGTAAAGTCTTCATCTTTTTTAAGGCTGCATAATATTCCATGGCGTACATATACCACACTTTATTAATACATTCATGGGTTGATGGGTACTTGGGCTTCTTCCCAATTAGGGAAGAAAAGACAATCAAGGGTATCCATATCAGGTCAGAAGAGATCAAACTTTCACTCTTCGCAGATGATATGATTGTATACCTGGAAAACACCAGGGATTCCACTATAAAACTATTAGAAGTGATCAAGGAATACAGCAGTGTCTCAGGTTACAAAATCAACATTCATAAATCGGTAGCCTTTATATATAGCAACAATAGTCAAGCTGAAAAAACAGTTAAGGACTCTATTCCATTCACAGTAGTGCCAAAGAAGATGAAATATTTGGGAGTTTACCTAACAAAAGACGTGAGAGATCTCTATAAAGAGAACTATGAAAATCTAAGAAAAGAAATAGCTGAAGATGTTAACAAATGGAAAAACATACCATCCTCATGGCTGGGAAGAATCAGCATTGTTAAAATGTCCCTACTACCCAAAGCAATATGCAATTTTGGTGCAATCACTATTAAAGTTCCAATGTCATACTTTAAAGATTTCGAAAAAATAATACTTCATTTTATATGGAATCAGAAAAACCTCAAATAGCCAAGACATTACTCAGAAACAAAAAAAAAAACAGAAGAATCATGCTACCAGACCTCGGACTATACTATAAATCGATAGTGATCAAAACAGCATGGTACTGGCACAAAAAAACAGAGAGGTAGATGTATGGAACAGAATAGTGAACCAAGAGATGAACCCAGCTACTTGCCGTTATTTGATCTTTGACAAGCCAATTAAAAACATTCAGTGGGGAAAAGATTCCCTATTTAACAAATAGTGCTGGGTGAACTGGCTGGTGACCTGTAGAAGACTGAAACTGGACCCACACCTCTCACCATTAACTAAGATAAACTCTCACTGGGTTAAATATTTAAACTTAAGACATTAAACTATAAAAATACTAGAAGAAAGTGCAGGGAAAATACTTGAAGAAATCGGCCTGGGCAAATATTTTATGAGGAGGACCCCCCCCCAGGCAATTGAAGCAACACCAAAAATACATTACTGGGACTTGATCAAAATAAAAAGCTTCTGCACAGCCAAGAACACAGTAAGTAAAGCAAGCAGACAGCCCTCAGAATGGAAGAAGATACTTGCAGGTTATATCTCCAACAAAGGTTTAATAACCAGAATCCACAGAGAATTCAAACGTATTAGCAAGAAAAGAACAAGTGATCCCATCTCAGGCTGGGCAAGGGACTTGAAGAGAAACTTCTCTGAAGAAGACAGGCGCATGGCCTACAGACATATGAAAAAACGCTCATCATCCTTAATCATTGGAGAAATGCAAATCAAAAACACTTTGAGATATCATCTAACTCCAGTAAGATTAGCCCACATCACAAAATCCAAAACAAGAGATGTTGGCGTGGATGAGGAGAAAGGGAACACTTCTACACTGGTGGTAGAATGCAAACTAATACGGTCCTCTTGGAAAAATGTTTGGAGAACACTTAAGGATCTAAAAATAGACCTGCCATTCAATCCTACAATTCCTCTACTAGGTATATATCCAGAAGACCAAAAATCACATTGTAACAAAGATATTTGTACCAGAATGTTCATTGCAGCCCAATTCTCCATGTGACTTTTAATGAAACTATTGGGGAAAAACACCTCTCTTTGTGTAGATGAGCAGCTCCGAGGGTTGTGCAGTCTTGAAGCCGTAGCCAACATGGCACTGAGGGAAGATTCACTGAGAAAGTGAACCAAGGTAGTCAGGGAGGCTTACAGGGTATCAAGGGAGAGAAGACACGGATAAGGAGACAGAAGGCAACAATTAATCTCTGTTTTGCATAGCCTTATGGTTTTCAACCTTGGCTTCATAGAAGTGGCACTGGGGTACCTTTAAAAATTCCAATGTTCAGTTCTCATCTAAGACCCATTCAATCAGAACCTCTGGTTTTATTCACAACCACGTTCATGCTCAGTACATCTTATCAGCAGTGGTGCCCTGAGGTTCTCTGGCTTTGGCAGAGATTCTGTTGCTATAGCAGGAGTGGTTCATTAACAGCTAAGAAATAGACCTACTAAGAAAGAAACTAGAGGGGGACTGACAAAGGAGGGCTGACTTCAGCAAATACCGTTACATTTAACATAGTGTGTCTTTTTAACTGCTCCTGTGAAACCTTCAGAATCACTAGTCTGCTGCTACTTTATGCGTGGGTAAGAGTAAGAGCAAGCTGCGGACATCACATCACAGAGGGCAGACTTGGGAAGGAATGTGCGGAATCACACCATTATGTAGTATTTTCACCATTTAAATAACTGCAAAAAACATAGATAATAGTAAAATACAGGAAAATAATGAGGTGATAAATTTTGAGAATTACCTTTTCTATATACTTCCATGTTTTTATTTAATTGCTTTTCAACTTACAAAGGGGTTACTTCCTGATAAACCCATCATAAATTAAAAATACCATAAGTCGGATGTGCATTTAACACACCTAAGCTATTAAACAACATCGCTTAACCTACCCTACCTTAAACATGCTCAGAAAACTTAACATTAGCCTAGAGTTGGGCAACATTAGCTAGCACAAAGACTATTTTATAATAAAGTATTGAATATCTTATGCACTTTATTGAATACTATACAGAAAGTGAAAAACAGACAAGCGTGTGTGGGTACTTGAAGTATAGTTTCTACTGAATGCGTGTTGGTTTTGCATATCTGTAAAATAGAAATTCCCAAATCTAATCTTTGTCAAGTTGAGGACGGTCTGTATGATGGTCTATAATGGGATTTTTAATATTGACTCTGTTTAAAAGCTAGTTTTGATCAGTTTTCCAAATTCTTGGAAAATTAAAAGCTCTCACAAGTTAGTCCTAACTACTTGCAGCACACTGGTATCTTCTCCAACTTTACCGAGTATTGTATTTCATCCACTCACCTTCACCAAAGAACTGTTTATCTAGGTCGTAAATGACTCATCTTCATAATTTTAGTATCTTCTTCTTCTTTGGCATTGTGGATTGGGTGTTTCACTAGATGGACACCCATTGAATCTTTACAGTCCCCAGGCTCACACATTCTCCCTTCTCTGCAAACACATGGGTGTCCCCCTGCTGCCCTCCCAATAAACTCCTCCTCAGCAAACAGGCACAGCCTCTGGGATTCTTTGCTCCAGTGCTCTGTATCTAATGTTATAGTGCTGACCACCCACCCACCAGCCGAATTATAAGTCTCACATACTCACTAACCAGGATGCATTCGATTTGCATCATTGAGCCTCCAGCTCCAAATATTCCACAGTCCTCTTTAATGCTAAAGAGGCTTTGATTACTTCAGAGAATACTACCACCCCTATCCTGCTCTTTTCAAATGGCAAAGCCTACAATTTCATTTCCTGCAAACAGGCACTCAGAAACCAGCTAGATGAATATCAAAAATGCATTCTTCTAAATGACAAGATGCTTTCCAAAGGGATTCCTCCAGGCTCAATTACTTGCCACTTCTTTGCTTGGTTTCTTATGTTAGCATTCCTTCTCAGGCTCGAGCACAAATTATAAGGACCTTAACCACTGATAACAGACTGCAAACAGGGAAACTGGTCATTACCATTTCTTGTACTGACACCAAGGGTTTCCTTCCCACAAAGTCTGGGGGCCAACTCTGACTCGGTTCCTTTTTACATCTTTTAGTTAATTATTTCAATTTGTTCCATTTCCATTCACTTTCTTTTGCTAAATCAGAATTACTCATCACATATGTGCAGCCAGGAGGTTAGGGAGAACACCCAGCTGGTGCACTTGGGAAGCCAAATTTTCTTTTGTGGGGAGGGTTATCCTTGTCAGGACCCACAAGTACTTTTGGTTGTTCGGTTTCAATCAGAAGATGCATCTACCCAGGGTAACAGTGCTGAGCATTCACTGAATTACACCTGATCGATGGGTTCTGGAGGCAAACTAACAGAATGAATTCGAGATCAACACACACAGGAGACCACGATAGCACCACCCCTATATAAGTGGCTTCCTGGTAAGGAACTCCACCACAAGAAGCCCTACACACTAATTCAGAAAGTAGTCCCATGCACCCTGTTTTATGGAATTAAATATCCAGAGGAAGTTATGTTTGCCAATGTCTTAAAACCTTTCCTGCTAGTTTTAAAAGCTTATATTTAGGCATCTTCATGGATAGACACAAAATAAAGCTAACATAATTGAGCATTTACTCTATTCCAGGCACTATTCGAATGCATCAAGTGCATTTGTTTTTTCCTGGGAACATCACAGTAAGGCTACTAGTAGACAGGTTCTATTATCACTCCCATTTTTTAGATGAGTAAACGCGAAGACAGATCTTTTTGTCCTTTGTTCCTGTTACACAATGGTAATTTTAGGCAGAGCAGACAATCTCAATTAATGGTTTCTTTTCCTATCTCAGAAGAAAGATGAGCTTTGTCTCTTACAGACATTTATTAGGAGAGGAACAACAGTAAAATTAAGAGAGAAAAACAGAAAACCAATACATAAAAACTTTGCAGTGTGAAAAATTAAGGGGAATTATTTCGCGACATACTGGTTCAAGGACACATTGGGACTTTGACTCCCAGAAAAACTATTTTATTATTTTTTTCTTATAATAGTGTGCAACTTAAATTTCTAAAAATATTTCTGTTTTAAATACTAGATACTACCCTCTTTATCAGAAAGGAAAAATAATGACACATTAGATAATTTTTCCTATTGTTAAAAAATATAATCTAGAAGTATTAAGATTCCTATATTTAAAAACACTTTTTAAATACAATGAAAATGTTTGGTAGCAAACATTTATAATTTTACTGCTTAATGCCTTTACAAATGCATACTAGTGGTAATCATTGGAAGTTTATATGTGCTTCTGTGGTCCTCCCTTCTCAGGGGTTATTTTTGACTATGTTCATTGGTTTATTACCTAGAACAGTTATTGTTGAACCCCTTTTCTAAGAGAACATTGGTATATACTTGTTACTAATGCATGAAGAAAAGAGTAAATGAACAAATCTTTTAAAGGTGATGAGAATATGGACAAATAACACAAGAAGACCTTTTTGTTATTCACAGAAATGATTGAAAAATTACCTGGTTTTTCTTCCTCTAGCTTCCAGAGTATCATCTCCATCTTTACTCTGGACCATACATGAGAAACTTAGATCAAATGTAAAGTCTTCCTTGAAGGCTTCCAAGAAAGCAAGATTACTGTGCCATCTCCTGTCTCCCTTTCAAATAACATGCACACACACTGTCACATACATGCTCATATACACTAAAACACGTTCACATACACCCTCACACAAACAACTAACGGTATCTCTCTCAGGTTTTAATGTCTCTATTCCTGCATGCTACAGCTCAGTTCCCTCAGAGCAGTAAAGCACGTGTGTACCTGTGTTTCCAATATTGTTTTATAAACAATTTATGTATCTAATTGTGATACATAAACTTCTCTGGTTCATCAAGTACACACTTTTGCTTTTCGACACCAAGGATTATCCCAACCCATTTGCAAAAGTGATCAAATGTCTCTTTCTATTTCAAAGATGAACTATTCAGACTCATCTCCATGTACCTGCCTTCTCCCTGCTCCACATCTAGCTCTATGTCACCCAAGAAAACCCTACCAATCCTAAAATGTTAAGTGTGCTGCAAGAATTTTCAAATTAACTGGCCAGAGCACAGGTGCGGTGAACAGCTGTGTCAGAGAAGATACGTCCCACTCCATTTACAAAACCATTGCGTTTTCATATGGAACCTGAACTTAGCACATTGGGAATGAGGACCCAGATCATTGCTAGAGCACTGAGCAAACAAAGATAGCATAAAAATAAAATCATGAAAATTGCATCAGCAATCATGACATTCACACATCCTTATAAAATGTCTGCTCCTCCTGACAGCTAGATTCAGCCATAGGAGGTAAGAAATGTTTCTATTTGTGAACCCCTCTAGCCTCTGCCCTGTAGGATGACTTCAAACAGCCAACAGTAAACAGCATTCTCATCATTCCAGCCCAGACTGAATTCTAATCAAGGTCTTTTAAATGCCATTGAACAAATCTATATGCTATGGATTGTTTCTTGTATGCCTCTGGCCAAATGCCATTCACACGGTCATTTATTATTTTTAGAAAACCCAAACAATCCACACTAATAGTGTAAATTACAGCATATCCAGAAGCAGGATCTAGGCACTCTTGTTGATTTTAATACAAGAGCTGAAAGAAGCTTTTAATTACCCTTCCTCTGGTGATTTATTAGACACTTGGAACACAGGACTCTCACAAGTGGAGGAACTAGGTTTAAATTACCTTTAACTAATAGAAAGAGTCCGGTCTAAATATACCTAAAACCCAAGCATAGCTGAGTCCAAAAAGAACCAAAATACATAAATTAAAATCCAACATACTATTAAAAGCAATAGATTTACCAAGAAACAGGAATCCCCAAAGAGGTTGTCTAACATGAAAATGGATGTACAGCCTAAATGGCACTTTCAGCAAAGTGTTCACGTAAGTTTTAATTTAAGACATGATGTGTAACGTATTATGACTGTCCCTCAAACAGGCTTATAGGCTCAACAGTGCACTACTGAAACTAATAAACAACGTCATACTCTGCTCATCTTCTCCTGAGAAAAGTCCATCAGGAATTTGATAGATAAAACAGCCGACAATTTGGCTGTTGGAATTCTTTATATCTATAGATAAGTCAATTAAAAAGACTTCCCAGAAGTATATGTCTTCAGCCTGTATGTCCATCATCCCTGAAAACAAAGCCATTTCTCTCAACTATATTTGAAAGAAAATAACATCTGAAAGAAAAGTTGGTGCCTGCATTGTGTCTTCAGACAATTAGATCAAAGCCTTGGAGGTTTGGAATCAATGTTTCAGAGTTGTTTCTTTTTATTTATTTATTATTTCTTTATTATTAAATCATAGCTGTGTACATTAATGCAATCATGCGGCACCATACACTGGTTTTGTATGGTGACATTTTCATCACACTGGTTAACATAGCCTTCCTAGCATTTCCTTAGTTATAGTGTTAATACATTTATATTCTACATTTAGTAAGTTTCACATGTACCCTTGTAAGATGCACCGTAGGTGTGGTCCCACCAACTACCCTCCCTCTACCCATCCTCCCCCCTCCCCTCCCTTTCCCCCTTACCCATACTCTTAGGTTATAATTGGGTTATAGCTTTCATATGAAAGCTATAAATGAGTTTCATAGTAGGGCTGAGTATATTGGATGCTTTTTTCCCCATTCTTGAGATACTTTACAAGAAAGAGTATGTTCCAGCTCCATCCATGTAAACATGAAAGAGGTAAAGTCTCCATCTTTCTTTAAGGCTGTATAATATTCCGTGGTGTACATATACCACAATTTATTAATCCATTTATGGATCAATGGGCACTTGGGCTTCTTCCATGACTTAGCAATTATGAATTGGACTGCAATAAACATTCTGCTACAAATATCTTTCATCAGAGAAATGCAAATCCAAACTACTTTGAGATATCATCTAACTCCAGTAAGATTAGCCCGTATCACAAAATCCCAAGACCAGAGATGCTGGCATGGATGTGGAGAAAAGGGAACACTTCTACACTGCTGGTGGGAATGCAAACTAATACATTCCTTTTGGAAAGATTTTTGGGGAACACTTAGAGATCTAAAAATAGACCTGCCATTCAATCCTACAATTCCTCTACTAGGTATATACCCAGAAGACCAAAAATCACATTATAACAGAGTTGTTTCTTTACTGAGCAAAGTTATCTCTGTAAATCAAGGTTGGAACTGGAGAGTGTAATAGGAATAGCTGGCTTTAGAAGTCCTCACTATCACCTTTTAGGGATTTCTTTACTGGAAAGAAAGAATTTTAGCTACCTTCATTTTCAGCCCAATAGTCTATTCCACATTGGTACCCAATATTTCCCTCTCTTCTTTGTCAAGTAGCTCTGGGCTGTGGATCATTTTCCCACTAGTCTTCCCTATACTCCCGCATCCTTGATGCTGTACCATCATGACCAGTACAAGATGAAGCTTCCACAGCTCCCTTTATTAGCAGAACTTCTTTTTCTTCATCTTTCCCAGTGATGCTCTGGGCTGGGCACAGTGGCTTAAAAAGTTTTATTTGAACTACTGTAAACAATTATGAGTTTAGAAAAACTAATAAAAACTGGGAATGTCATAGATTTAAGAAATCAAAAAGTCTTACATTTTTCTCTATTTGATTTAAACTTAAAATGAAGATTTTTTAAAAAACCCTCATGAACTCCCATTTTTCAGTAATGACGTGAAAAATACCTCAGATTGAAGACTTTAGAATGCATGCTTCATTTGACAAATATTTGCTAGATGCCAGCCAGGCAGTGTACTAGGCACTGAAGGTAAAGTAATGACAAATTTGGTGCCCAGCAATACTCAAATGAACATAGGTTAACCTGCTCCCCTTTCACCCTTCCACATCTCAGTAAGGACAATTTCATCTTCCCAGGTGATCAGGCCAAGTACAAATAGGATTTGCTAGTTCACAGAGCTGTATCAGCTTTACTCCACTGACCTTCGAGCTCTTTTCACCAAGTGATGCAATGTTAGACTCATTTATAACTTCTAATGGCAAGCTAGTTCAAGCTGAGACTTCTCCATTCTATCAGAAAGTCAGCTAAACTAATGGCAACATAAGAATCCCAAATCTATACACGAGGAGACGTTTTACAATTCTCTGATCAAGGCAGGATTTGAAGGACTAGTTAGTTACACTTTCAATGAATTCCATATGCAAGCGGGTCTCTACATGTAAAAGAAAGATGCAACAATCATTTATTTATTTCCATCAAAGTTGAAATCTCAATCTTTGCTTTATGGACATTTAAACATATCCTCCACAATATTTCCTTTCATTTATTAGCTGGGAACAGAGGGAAGAAAGCCTAATAAAATAAAGTGCACTATTGTCCTTCCGGATTAGTAATAATCAAGTTGCAGAGAAAGCGCATTGCTGTCTTTATTTTTCTAGCTGCATTCAAATATTTGATTAAATATGCCGGAATATTATTTGCTTCTTTTTAAAAATCAACTTTATATTTTCTTCTAAGAGTAACATATATTCTTTATAGGAAAAAATGGAAAATATAGGTCAGAAATAGACAAAAAACAATTATACTCTTATCAACCAAGTAAAAGCATGATTTTTAAAAATCACATTTTTTTTAAGTTTTACTATGCTTTTGTTTTTCCCCTTGTAAATAAAATATCATTTATTACATTTTCTGACTATAAAGTAATACATGTTATAATTGGAGAATTATATGTGACATAAATTATATTGGTGATTTTCTCAATGTTATCATTTTGGCACATTTCTCTTCCACATCATCTTAAATGTTTTTGATTTCCCTTCCCCATGTTTCTGATTACCCATTTCTCTCTCTCTCACACACACACAAGCACACACATGCACATTGTATATTGCTTACTTAATATATCTGAATTTTTTCCATGTCATTAAAAATATTTCTGAACATAAGTTTAGATGGAGATATAGTATTTCATGTAGATGTAAAATAATTGAATGCTTACATATTATTTGAATTAGATAAAACCATTTTGTAATAATTGATGATGAGATGAACTTCAACAATTTTTCAGATACATTGGTAAGTTTTTTCATAAAATGGAATACTACATCAAATTTTTTAAGTATATTCAAGTTTCCCCAACTTATTGTCTATTCAATTTGGGAATAACGTTTACATAGTTTTAACTAAACATTATATAAAAATCCGTAGTCCTTTTTAGTTTATTCATGTGTTACTACACATCATTTTGCTAATGCTGGGTTGCCAATCAGCCTTTATAATATTTTTGATTACTTATTCATAGATCAGGATGCTTTTCCAGTAGAAATTGACTTTTGCCTTCATTTCTAAAGTTATAAATTAAAAAAAAAAACAAAACTCAAAGAAGTCATCCAAAAGTGACACAGCCCTGCTACAGAAAAAAAAAGGATAAAAGAATTCAGGAGGATAAATCGATGAATCTAATTTATTTGTGTTAAAGTAGTTGATTTTCTCTTTGAGGTGTTTAGGAAGTTTTTGGTCCCAGAATATTTAGATTTAGAAACACAAATCTGGAGGTATGGTTCAATAGGATTCTAAGTTCTTTTTTATGTTTCTGAAATAGATCAATATAGATCCATGTTTTGGGGTAACATCTGCATGGCACTGATAATGCAATTATCCCCTAACCAAGTAATGCTATTTTTCGTTTTTTTTTATTGTTTGGGATTCATTGAGATACAAAGAATTAGGTTACATTGATTGCATTTGTTAGATAAAGTCTCTCTTATACTTGCGTCCTGCTCCCAAGACATGTGCCATACACTGCGACCTCCCATCCCCCTCACTTCTCCCTTTCCCTGCTACCTCATTCTCCTACCCTCCCCCTTGTATTAGCTCATCTACTGCCTTTATATTATAACTGAGCACATTGAATTCTTGCTTCTCCAAGAATACTTCTCCAAGAGTACTCTCTTGTGTTCCACCTTCATCCAGATTAACACAAAGATGTAAAGTCTCCATCTTTTTAATGGCTGAATAGCATTCCATGATATAAATATACCACAGCTTGTTAATCCATTCTTGGGTTGGTGGGCATTTAAGTTATGTCTTCATTATGGCAATTGTAAATTAAGATGTGATAAACAGTCTAGTGCAAATGTCCTTATGATAAAGGGACATTTTTTTTTTCTTCTGGGTAGATACCCAGTAATGGGATTGCAGGGTCAAATGGGAGGTCTAATTTGAATTCTCTGAGGATTTTCCATACTTCCTTCTAAAAAGGTTGTATTAATAACTAAGAAAATTCCAGGAAGGCTATGTTAACCAGTGTGATGAAAATGTGTCAAACAGTCTATGAAACCAGTGTATGGTGCCCCATGATCACATTAATGTACACAGCTATGATTTAATAAAAAGAAACAAAAAGATTGTATTAGTTTGCAGTCCCATCAGCAGTGTATAAGTTTTCCCTTCTCTCCACATCCATGCCAACATCTGCAGTTTTGAGACTTTATGTTGTGGGCCATTTTCACTGGGGTTAGGTGATATCTCAGGGTAGTTTTGATTTGCATTTCTCTGATGATTAGGGATGCTGAGCATTTTTTAATTTGTTAGCCATTCACCTCTCTTCTTTAGAGAATGTCCTATTCATTTCTCTTGCCCAGTGATATACAGGATTGTTGGGTCTATTTTGTGGATTAATTTGAGTTCTCTATAAAACTCAGTTATCAAGATTTTGTCCAATTCATAAAAGGCAAATATCTTTTCCCATTATAAAGGTTGTCTATTTGCTTTGGTTGTTGTTTCCTTAACTATACAGAAGCTTTTCAGTTTAATTAAGTCTCATTTGTATATTTTTGTTGTTGTTGCAATTTCCACAGAAGTCTTCTTCATAAAATTGTTCCCCAGGCCCATATCTTCAAGTGTTTTCCTCACACTTTCTTCAAGGATTTTTATTGTTTCATGCCTTATGTTTAAATCTTTTATCCACCTTGGATCGATTTTTGTAAGTGGTGAAAGGTACGGGTCCAGTTTCAGTCTTTTACATGTGGTTATTCAGTTCTACCAACACTATTTATTGAGTAGAGATTTTTTTTCCCCACTGTATGTTCTTGTTTGGTTTATGAAAGATCAGGTGGCTGTAAGATGTTAGTTTCATCTCATGGTTTTCTATTCCATTAGAAATGTCAATATCTCTATTTTTGTGCCAATACCATGTTGTTTAGGATAGCCTCTGATTTTTTTTTTTTAGAAATTTTATTTGCTTTTTATTTTATTTATTTTTGAGACAGAGTCTTATTCTGTTTCCCTGAGTAGAGTCCTATGGTGTCATAGCTCACAGCAACTTCTGTGCTCAAGGATTCTCTTGCCTCAGCCTCCCTAGTACCTGAGACCATCATGACAGACCACCTAATTTTTTCTATTTCTTTCTTTCTTTTTATAAGAGACAAGGTCTTGGTCTTTCTCAGGCTGGTTTCAAATTTGTGAGCTCAGGCAATCCACCTGCTTTGGCTTCCCAGAGTGCCAGGATTACAAGCGTGAGCCACCGTGCCCAGCTCAAGTAACCCTATTTTTCAATAAGTCTATATGAAAAATAAACCTGACTTCAGATATAGTTTTACAAATAGTGATTTCTTTACCTGTCCAAAATATGTGCATATTGCAGTGTGGAATATTCTTAATGCTGAAAATTTGTTCAATTCTTATTTTACATTCTTTTTCCCAAAATTATAATATGTGATATTTCTTCAAATCAAAACAATGAGAACAAATGAAAGGAGTCACTAAGTCAATGTCAGGTTTCAGGATAGTAGTCAGTAAGTGGGTAAGAACCAGTCACAAAGGTTAAGAAGATGATGTTTAAGATCAAAGAAAACTCCGTAGGAACTGTTGGGTTCTGTGAACATCAAAATAAAATGTAGAGAGCTAGTAAGTAGGAAAATTAGCAGTTAAATTAAGTTTATTTCTTTTTCCCTCTCAGAAACAGAGAAAAATGCAGTAGATAGTTGCATGTACTTAATGGAGAAGTGAAGGAGAACAGTATGAAGAAAATCATGGTAATAGACACGGTATCCTCAGAAGGATAATGGAATGACAGAAAGAGAGAGACATAAGGAAGAAAGGCTGTTTTTGCTAAGAGTGTGGGCCGGAAGGAAAGAATATATAAAGATTTAACAAAAAGAACACTATGCCTTTTTCATTTCATATTCATAGCAGTTTGGTATTTAATTTTAATTTTAACCTAGAAGACCCAGATGTTGGTCATCATTTCTAAGAAAGTATTGTTTTCCTTTTCTCCTTTGCTTTGGAGAGAGGAAATAACTCATCTTATCAATATTTGAATGATGAAAAAATGCTCTGTTACACTGAATTCCCTAAAGTAATGTCTTAATTTTTTAAAAAAGTATAATATATATATATTTTCCCTATTTTTTATATCCTTACTTTGAAAAGGCAAAGCTCCATGTTAAATTTAGATATTATTAGATATTATTGTTTTTGAAAGCCTTCCTCACCAATATTGTTCCACTTATAAAATCTCCATTTTGTATGGATAGCCAAGGCCTTTTTCAAAATCTGAGTGAAAGTTGCAATTTAAAGCAATAATTTCCATACTTATATAAATAGGTGCTATTGGATGATCTTAATATTGATATCAATAAAACCCAGGGCCAAACTCAAATGTAAAATTTCAAAATATCAAAAATAATTTGTTATCTTCCTTTTTAATCCGTATGAAGTCCATTTTTATTAATTTGGTCTTATGTTTTAACTAAACACTTAAAACTGAGAAAAAGGAAGACTTTGTAAAGCTATTGCAATCAAAACTCCACAGATTATTTTAGGGCTCAGTGACTGCATGCACTCATTATTCTGGCAACTCTGGGGGAAGGAATAAGCTGACAATTCCAGTACTTCGAGCTACAGGAAAATAGAAAAGGCATAAAAGAAAAGTGCACCTGAAGTTTAAAAAGCCTGTGTACAGAGAATTTTAATTTATTATTCTAATGACTTTCACAGCATGAGGCTCTCACCAGGAGACACGTGTCTATGCATCTAATAAGGCTGCTGAGCCGGGGCTATTCCTGAAGGACTCTCACGGCTGTTTCCAAAGCATCTTTTTATAGATGGGAAACCATAAAGTATGTGAAAAAGGGTCAGAACTGATACTATCTATGCGGTTTTGCTGCTAGATAACGTCATATAGATTCCTCAGAAATGAAGCCAGGTTTAGCCAACAAGCTTTAATTAAAATATTTAGGTTTTTTTATTAAAGACTTATTTATAGTTTGCTCTCAAAGCATAAGAAAACCTAGATATGATATGCTGTGTTTAGGATAAAAATCCTGGAATGCTCTGCTTACTTTTAAAATATAACTGGGTCCCTCACAGTTTGTTTGTCTCCATTCCAGTATCCTCCCTTGAATTTTACTTACTCTCCAGTTGGTAGTGGCCAAAGTTTCTATGCAACTGGAAAATTTTATGGACATATATCCACATGCCTATTTCTTTTTGTAGAGACATAGTTCCACTTTATAGCCCTCGGTAGAGTGCCGTGGCCTCACACAGCTCACAGCAACCTTCAACTCCTGGGCTTAAGCGATTCTTTTGCCTCAGCCTCTGGAGTAGCTGGGACTACAGGCGCCCGCCACAACGTCCGGCTAGTTTTTTGTTGCAGTTCAGCCAGGGCTGGGTTTGAACCTGTCACCCTCAGTATATGGGGCCAGTGTCCTACCCACTGAGCCACAGGCGCCGCCCTACATGCCTATTTTTTATATAATATGCTCATCATATATTGTTTTGCAGGGTTTTTTCCTTATCTGTTCCATATTTAATCTACCTCTTCTTCACTTTGGGCATTTATGATTTCCAACATGTCCGCAATAAACATTTCTGTATCATTTATATACCATTTTGTACATATGCACGTACTTTCTACAAGTGGAAATGTCACACCAAAGATACATAAATTAAAAGTCTGATAGATATTTCCAAATTTCTAAAGGGTAACAAAAAGTTTTCCTGAGTTACACTTAATGGCATATGAAGACAGTAATCACTTCTGTTCATCTTTGCACATTAGGTGATATGCATTGGTATTTTAAATGCATATCTATTTGATAGCAAAAAGAGATTTATTACTATTGTTTTTAATTTGAACTTAAATTAACTTTGTGGGAATGTGCAAATATTTGCACTACATAATGAGGCTTTAGTCATTCTTTTTACGTATTGAGGTGTCATAATGCCCTAGTTAGAGAGTTTCTGCAGGTATTACATTACATACATAGTCATCGGGTCTTGCTGATCTCTTCAAGTTCTCAGCCGCAAAGACACTGGTTCACAAAGTAGGCAAATCCAAATAAAACAATCTATTTCCAATTCTTTCCAGGCTTGTTACTGCCCAAACATGTCATAAATTACACATATAAAGCTCCACTCTTTCTGAATAGCATACTAAGTCTCCTGAGGGATTATCAAGAGCCACTTTTCAAATTTAGACGAAAGCATGACGAAAGGCCGAGTTCAAGCAAAAAGTCCTCCAGATAAGAACAAAAATCAAAATGGAACATTGACGCCGCTATCAGATGTTTGGGATGGATGTGCATCTAGGTGAGACCAGCCGTAGTGCAGACGAGAGAGACGGAATGTTTATATATGATTTCAAATGTAGAAACCAAGAGACCTGTCTTTTTATTTGTATACAGTGATATTTCAGATATTTCTCTGGATGCTGTCTGTGCCTCCATGTAGCCAGCTGGTAGAATTAAAAAAAAACAAAGGTGACTACAATCAAAGGGATTTTTTAGTACCTTCTGGCTTCCTAAAGTTCAAATACATACAGATATATGTATTTATAGATGTTCATGTATATATGTGTATGTGTGTAGAGAGAGAGGGCGGGGAGAGAGAGATTGGAATACCATCCCAAATGAGACTCTACCCAAAGTACTGAAGAATAGCAACACAATGAAGTTGACTTTTACTAGGGAATAGATTCTAAATCACTGTTAATTAGCTTAAGTATAGTAAAAATTGTACTTAAAAATGCTGTAATTGAGAGAGTAAGCTCTAGCAATTTATAAGAAACCATGTAGGATAAAATTGTGATTGTACCCACTATTTTTCCGTTTCTACATGGGATTGTTTTTATTCATATATAATCAATCATGGATCATGCGTTGCAAAGCTGTAACCAATGTAAAACCTGCCATTTTTATCTATTACCAAGCCAAATAACACCCGAAACTTCTTGAGTGTACTATCTCATTTGGACCTCCCAGAAGCTGTATGCAAAGAGTCAGATCATTAACTCTCAATGTATAGCAGAGAAAAATGGGGGCACATGTAGTCACATTGAAGGTATTAGGTATCTGAACACATGTAAACGTTCATTGACAAACACACGCACACATCTTTCTAAGTAAATATTATTCACTGCATTAACTTCAGACATGAATATGCATAAATTAGCAAATTATTAAAGAGACATAGCCCTCAAGAAAAACTGACTCATTTAATAAGTACAATGACCATGCTATTTGGCAAGAATGGTTAGGACAATCCTGAGTACTTATTTAATAGAATGAAAGTCACAAAGATCACATTTTGGCTAGTCTTGACAAGTAGAAGGTGGTTAGCCAGGCGCTCTGAAACTAAAAGACACTGTTATTTTCTCACAGGGTTCTCTGGCCAAATAAATTGTCTTAGGAAAATATTCTCTTGTGGAATTATTATAATCTAATGCTTGACAGGTAGGTGCACAAACTTTACCACTAGGACCCAGTGACTAGGATAACAAAAAAAAGAGTGAAAGTATTTTCCCGTCACTACTTTATTGAAGAGGGTTGTGAAACCAAAGCACACAGTCATCATTCAAAAGGAAGCAACAGTGCCACAGAGATGAGGGAGACTGTCAGTGTGAGACCTGTTTCTCCAGAGTAATTTTAAAACACCCTTCTGTGTCTGTGTTCAACATTCCTTGTGAATTCAACTCGTGCTGGTTGTACTTTATCAGCACCTTTCTCTGGACGCAGTCTGTGCCTCCATGTAGCCAGCTGGTAGTCTTAAAAAAAACAAAGGTGACTACAATCAGAGGGATTTTTTTAGTACTTTCTGGCTTCCTAAAGTTCAAAATAGAGTTCTAGAAGAGGTAAAGTTGAGTTATTGTGACAGAAATCACATCACTGGTTACCAAAAGTGAGAAGCATTGGCTGGAAGGGAGTATATGGAACTTCTTGGAAGAATGGAATGGTTCTTTATCCTGATTAAGACTGTAGTTATGAGTTACTTTTACCAAATGCCACTGAACCATAAACATAAGGTTTGCGCTTTTTAGTTTTGTACAGATTATCCTTCAACATAATTTCCACTATGATTTCTTCTTCAGGGAAAAAGAGAAATTGTCATACACTTGATGCATTCTTTTTGATTTTGAAAACAAAGGCCTATATTGTAAAATCACTAACACACTGAAAGACTAAAAGGTGTTATAATGATTAGTATGCTTTTTCTGGGATGTAACAAATGTGCAACCATGCTTCCCGATTAGACAAGTGTCATCAGAAGATGATCAGATTGTCTACCTTTTCTTTTTCTTTTCCACTGAAATTTTCCATAAAGAGTCACTTTGTTTGGATAAAAAGTGGATAGAGTGTTATGAAGCTCTAAGATAATAAAAATGGCCATTTAGCAAAATAAATTCTAAAGTGCATTGATGAAAAATGTAAAGTAAGTGGTTAACTCAGACAAGATACAAGAAATATGATGGTTTTTTTTTTCTGTATTATCTTTTCTTACTCAAATTGCATCTTTTCAAAGTATATTATGAAGGTTGTTTATTAGGGAGACATGATAAGAGATATTATAGAGACAGACTTTTACTTTAGTTCAATTTTTAAAAAAGACCAGTTATGTATTTCTAATTAAATGCCAGGCAATGATAGAAAGGTAGGCAGAGAACATGTAGCTGAGCAGGAGCCCAAGTCATCAAATGAGTAATTATAACCCAAGCTGAAGAACGAGATGGAGCTACAGTGGGTAAGAGCATGGGCTAAGGAACCAAAGTGCCTGGCTCACATCTGGGTCTGTATTAGAATTACCAGTCACATAGCTGTAGTTGGACAAGGTATTTAAATGCCTTATGCCACAATTGTCCATCTGAAAATGAAATGAATATTTTTTATTCCATAAGGCTTTATAATGATCAAATAATATAGTTGAAGTCTTTGCACACAGGCTGACAGAGCGAATGCTATGTAAGTAAAGGGGAGACACTGGGCCACCAAGGAAGGGTAGAGTTGGCTGAAATTGGCATCACCTAAATAATCACTGCCTGGGAAAGAGCATTTCCTATGGTCAGTATCTGCTCCACCAGGTATGCTAATGTTGGCAATGAGTACATCATGTTTGCAGAACCCTATACTGTTTAATACTAATATTATCCATCTTTTCTTGTTTAACTTCACACAAGTCCCTAAAAACTTGACTCACTATGTAGCATATATATGCATGAGTATATATATATATATATATATATGCCAAGAATATAAATAATCAAGAATAAGAATATATATATGTATAAGTTTGTGTGTGTATTCAGAGAGGAAGAGAGAGAGAGACAGAAACAGGGAGAGAGAAAGACACTATGTGACCATGAGAAGCAAGAATACAGTCTGTTCTAAAGAGATATTATTTTACATTATAAATTAATGAAATTCTATTATGACATGAATATTTGTGTGCACAAAATACTGTATTGTGGAGATTAACATATACCTATATGTAAACACATATATACATCATATATACACATGTGTAAAATGACATAAAGAGAGCAAATAAATGTTCTATAATACAGATATTTCCTAATTTTAGAGGTAGAAAATGTCAATTATTAGTAAATACGTTATAATAGCCATTTTAAGAAGCATTTCATAATAACATCTACCATTAAATAGAACTCAGAAAGGAAAACAAAATACATAATCAAACAAAAAGAAAACCACATGACAGTCCCTTTCCACTGTACGGGAGACTTGAAGAATTGCTAGAAAATCATCTGCAGCCAATACCATTGGTACCAGCTGATGTGATTTCAAATGTTGTAGAGTACATGTGAAGAACACATCTACTTCTAAAAAACATTTGGCTCTTAACTAAAATGACTCTGTGCATGTTTACTGACAAGATTTTGCTAACAAGAAAATGCATATGGGCCAGGGCACAGTGGCTCATTCCTGTAATCCTAGCACTCTGAAAAGCCAAGCCTGGGTGGATTGCTTGACTTCAGGAATGTGAGACCAGCCTGAGCAAGAGTGAGACCCCACCACTACTAAAAATAGAAAAAATAAATGGGCATGGTGACGCAGGGCTATAGTCCCAGCTACTAGGAAAGCTAAGGCAAGAGGATCCCTTGAGCCAAAGAGTTTGAGGTTGCTGTGAGCTATGATGCCATGACACTCTACCCAGGGCAACAAAGTGAGACTTTGTCTCAAAAAAACAAAACAAAACAAACAAACAAACAAAAAAACACCACTGGTTATACTAGAAGTCAAGTCCAGTAAGAGTTTTCTTTTTTCAATTGTTTGTTGAAAAGTTTCAAAAACCAGTTTTCATGCTGTGGTCTTTTCAAACACATCTTCTGCACATGTCACACATTTCAATAAAGCATTTTCAAGACTGTTAAAAAACACACACACACACATACATATGTGTTAAAATACAAGGGTTGATCTTTCTTTTCCTTGGTTTATAATTTTATTTAAAAAATGTCCATATGCCCCTTGGTAAAAATGTCCAAGCAATAATTAATTGAGTTTTTATAAAAAAGCATTATTGGTTAGTTAGGGTTTCTTAAGTCATGAATATTAAAATCACATTATTAAAATCATCTTGTAAAAAATATATAGCTGCATTTGATTTGCTATACAGAGAATTGTGATGAATAATTAAAACATCTCCACCAGACTTTCTGGATTCCGATGGCAGGATGAAACACAATTCCAATGTCTTCTTTCCCACAAACCTAACTTTAAATAAGCAATAGAGCAGCAATAGTGCCCAGTTTTATTCAAGCAAAGAAAGAAACTGCTGGCCATTTAAGTAATAAATGCCTCTATGAATCTATGTTCCTCAATCAAAACAAAAAAAAAGTAGAGTTTAAGTCCAATATAACTAAAAGAAACCTCAATAATAGAAATATCTACTTTCCTTACACAACACACACACACAACATTTGCACACACATTTGACACAAGGTCAAATGCCAACATCATGTTTAATGGGGAAACAAGAAACATATTCATTATAATTAAGAATATTATAAGAATGTGCTATAATTTTATACCTCTCTGGAAGAACTACACACTGCAATCAGTAAAGAGAAGGATAAAGAATTATAGAAATGTAATAGCAGGAGACATTTCATCATTAATCTTAAGTGACGTGATTATGTCTAAGGAAATCCAGGAATACCAAATAAAAATATATTCAGAACACTGCGATAATTCTGTAAGTGATATATAAAACTGTCATCTAAATATAGTAAATGTAGTGAAAGCATAAACCAATTTTCAATGACAAGCAAAAACATGAAATATTAAGCACAACTCTAAAGTAATTTACATCACTTATGTGAAGAACATTTAAAATTCTACTGCATACCGCAGAGTATTTTAGTGAATTAATTGATATACCATGTACTATAAAAGGAAAACATAATAGTGGAAATTAGTCAAAATTTACTGGGTACAGTGGCTCACAACTCTAATCCCAGCACCTAGGGAGGCCAAGAAGAGAGGATTGCTTGAAACCAGGAGTTTAAGATCATCCTGGGTGACATACTGAGAATGTGTTTCTACAGAAAAAAAAAAAAAAAAGGAAAAATTAGCCAGGATTCCCTGAGCTCAGGAGTTGGAGGCTGCACAGAGTTATGATTGCACCACTGCACTATAGTATGGACGACAGAGCAAAACTCTGGTCACTATAAAATAAAATAGAAAAATGTAAAAATACACTAAAATCATAAGGGAATTAAACACACAATACAACTAATTTTCAAATAGTGTAGAAAGAGAAATTATTCAATAATTAGCTATGGGACTCTAAATTCAGTCACTAGTGGATTAAAATTACATATATGTACACATGCAAATGTGTATGTGCACATATGTGTTGATGGGTAGATTGCTATGCACATGGGTGTATGTGTATGTGTTTATTCTATCCCTTAGACTAAAATGTAAAACTAAATGAAAAAGTCTAAAAAAATGTATAGGTGAATTTTTTTTTTTTTTATTAAATCATAGCCGTGTACATTAATGTGATCATCAGGCACCATACACTGGTTTTATAGACCATTTGACATATTTTCATCACACTGGTTAACATAGCCTTCCTGGCATTTTCTTAGTTATTGTGTTAAGACATTTATATTCTACATTTACTAAGTTTCACATGTACCCTTGTAAGATGCACCATAGGTATGATCCCACCAAACACCCCGCCCTCTCCCTCTTCCCCCTATTCTTAGGTTATAACTGGGTTATAGCTTTCATATGAAAGCCATAAATTAGTTTCATAGTAGGGCTGAGTACATTGGATACTTTTTCTTCCATTCTTGAGATACTTTACTAAGAAGAATATGTTCCAGCTCCATCCATGTAAACATGAAAGAGGTAAAGTCTCCTTCTTTCTTTAAGACTGCATAATATTCCATGTTGTACATATACCACAATTTATTAATCCATTCATGAATTTTTTATAATCTTTGAATGGGAGAGTTTTAGAAAATACCCAGAAAGCTCAAAAGTAAAAGAAATAAATTTTATTATACATATATTTTAAACTTCTACTGGCAAAAATATCACAAACAAAATCTAGCTCAGTGGCTCACACCTGTAATCCTATCACTCTGGGAGGCCAAAACAGGTGGATTGCTTGAGCTCATGAGTTTGAGACCAGCTTGAGCAAGAGACCATCTCTACTAAAAATAGAAAAACTAGCTGGGCATTGTGGCAGATGTCTGTAGTCTTAGCTGCTTGGGAGGCTGAGGCAAGAGAATCACCTGAGATCAAGAGTTTGAAGTTGCTGTGAAGTATAAAACTATGGCACTCTACCCAGGGAGACAGTGTGAGACTTTTGTCTCATTAAAAAAAAGAACAACAAAATAATCAAAAGAGAGAAAAAATGGGGAAAATATATGCAATGCTATGTGTCACATACATAGAACTATGGGTTTCTAGTAAAAATATACAAATATACAAATGATGAATAAATATAATTTAGCTTCTTTCAAAAAGAAATAAATATATAGCAAAACAATGAGATTGGATTATTTACATTTCTGATTACAAAAGTTTGTAAGTTCAATGATCACAATGCTAGAGATATTATGAAGAAAAACAGACTCAACTGCACTGGTTAAAGTTTAAATGCATAGGTTGTCCTAATGGGGAAATTAGCAGTCTCTGTTAAAATAACAGAAAACTCAGGACTCCTTTGGTATACTATTGTAATTCATAGAAATGTATCCTAAGATTACACTACTTGAGGTTCATAAGGATATTTGCACACTTATCATTACATCATTGTTTGCTTTAGCAAATGAAAGCATCCATTAAGAATGGATTGTTTAGCTCTGAGGAATACAACATTGCTATGAAAAAGAATATGGTAGAGATGTAAAAGAAGAAGTGTGGTGAATAACAGAGGAAAGGAGGGAAGAGATCAAGACAGCAGTTTGGTATATGCATAAATACAATGATAAACTTACATATATAGTATAGGCAAATATAAACATATATGCATAACAATAACATTGTCTAGAGAAAGAGGAAAAAAGTATTAGTGCTACATTTATTTGGAAAGAGAAACTGGCAAAAAATAGATGATGCTCACTTTTCCTTTCACAGTCTTCCATATTATTAAAATTTTATATTATGCACATATATTTCATTTTTGTTTTTACTTTATCAGCTTTTATGGCAAAGGCTTTATCCAGGTAGTGGTTATGGACTTTGTTGTTTCTTCTTCAATTCTTTAATATTAAAAACAAAATATACTATTTAATGTATTTTGGATTATTTCTGCAAATAATCAATTACCATTCCAGAACACTAAGATACCAGATATTTGTGATGTCAATTTAGGTTTATCCTAGACAGAGACTTTGCCTTAGAGCAGACCATAGGCTTTGTCCTAGGGAGAGAGGCTTAGTTCTACTCGCCTTTGTGGCACCTGTACTATCCACTGTCACTCCCAGTGTCTGTCCTAGGGAGGACATCACCTCGCTAGGTTCCATTATTGTATTGTATCCCTTTTATAAAATAAAGAATGACTTAATTTGTTTTTTGTTTTTAAAGGAAGAAAAGTCAAAAGAAAGGGACCTGGTAAGAGTGCTTTACGTGTATAATATGTTCAGTACAATTTTGTCAAATGAAGACATTTTAAGATTGAATTAAGTTTTCACTTATTTTACATAAGGTAAACTAACTGAAATTTACATATATTATTTTCTGTTCCATAAACCTTAATCCAGTTCTAGGAAAAATTGTAAATGCATAGATGGTCTCTAAAATGAATGAACAAATCCTAAATCAATTGAGCATTCTATTTTCTTTTTTTGTTTTTTTTTTTTTTGTAGAGACAGAGTCTCACTTTATGGCCCTTGGTAGAGTGCCGTGGCCTCACACAGCTCACAGCAACCTCCAACTCCTGGGCTGCAGCGATTCTCTTGCCTCAGCCTCCCGAGTAGCTGGGACTACAGGCGCCCACCACAATGCCTGGCCTGTGGCTCAGTGGGTAAGTTGCTGGCCCCATATACCGAGGGTGGCGGGTTCAAACCCGGCCCCGGCCAAACTGCAACCAAAAAAATGATCATTCAATTTTCAAATACAAAACTAATAACCAACCATGTTAACTAAAAGGAAGAACCATCCCTTAATTCTTAGCCATAATGACAATATTTTTAAAATCCTTTACATTCAAAATGTTCAAATGAATTGGTAGCATTATGGGAACAAATGGAGATTCATGGGATGGATTCACAAAAGAGAAACTGCCATAATAAGAAGTTCTAAAGGCTGTTAGAATTTTAATCATTTGCAATAGTATGTTAATTGCACTGTTTGAATGAAGCACCAAGATAAAATAGATAGCTAAGTGAAGTTGTTAGACACACCATACTAATAGCATTTGCAACATTTCAGAGTAGGATGACAGAGAGCTCATCAAATAGCCCAAAATCTACATTGAAGGTTAAAAATTATCAATGAAATAAGGAAAAGGGGATTGCTCAAAGGATATATTTGGAGAAAGTTTTTTTTTTGCACTTACTTCTTAAGATAAGAGAGTGGAGCTGAATTCAGAGGGACCCCTTAAGAGCTTGGCATATTTGCTCCTAGTTAATAGAGCTAAATGGATTGTGTCTGGTCTCTATTCAGGAAATGTAGAGGAGAAAGTAAGCTGCTTTAGGAACAAGTGAAAGGGTGTGGCTTAACGGGATTAGCCTGTACTCTCAGACTTTGCTAGCCTTAAGGTCAAGGATGGATAACTTTCCTGAACAAGATGGGAGTTACAGAGGAGGGGCAGAGCCTGGGTGGGGCTTTGTGTCTCCAGTCTGAGAGAACCACTGGGAGGCTTAATGAACTCCCACAGAGAGAATTTAAGGAATATATCTCTGGGTTTTATTTTGGTTTTATTGTTTGTTTTTTTAGTGGAGGATAAAAAGTGAGCAGAAAGCTATAGAAAAATATATCATTAATGTCACAGATGTGAATTCATAAGAGATGGTGTACATTCGGGGTGGTGTGGCCATGGCCATGGACTCACAGATGGCCTTTCAGACAGTTGCAGTAGAGGCTTCTAAGGAGCCTAAAAAAGTTCCCAAGCAAGAAAGAGACCTGGTAAAAGTACACAAAATCTTCTTAAGAAAGTCAAGTGAGAACTTGCCCCCCTTTCCTCCCCTCCTCACTTTGACACTAGAAGGGACAGCAAGACCAGAAGGGAGAGACTGAGGGAGAAAGAGAACTTCTAGAGAGGAAAGGGGAAAAAGCCCCACACATCCCTCCTCAGTCTGAAGCCCACTCTGTGGCAGACCTGAGCTATAGGAAAAAACACAAGTTAATGTTCATCTACATTTTATTAAAGATGGAGTACTGAGTGGGAACTATACATTCTAATTTCTGAATTGAGCCTCCATTTGCTATTTAAAATGGATCCTGTATTTTTGTGACCTCAATTAAGGAGGAATTCGGAGCTCCTTATTTGGGGGTTTTGCCACTCGCCACTCAAAGGATTAGTGAAAAGCAGAGACTATCAGCCACATGTCCATGATTGTATTGTACCCCTTTTTGAAAATAAAGAATAATTTAATTTGGTTTTGTTTTTTAAAGGAAGAAGAGTCAAGAGTGAAAAGTTCCCACGACCTTGAGTTTGCCACAAATATGTGACAGTATAATGAAGCCTGTTGATGAACTGCATAAGTTAACTTTCATTTTCTGGAGACAATAAATGTAGTGTTTTGTCTGACTATATGCTCTAAGAACAATGTAGCTTTTTTTTTTTTTTTGGTATAACCCCACGTGCATATTATTAATATTTCCGGACTAGATTAAAAGTCTTGGAAATTATTTTGCCTAAAATATTTCAGTTCAATATCCCCTTTGGAGAATTATTTTCAGCCTTAATTAGCTTAATTGACAAGGCAGGCAAAAGTCTGGAAACAAGAAGAAAACAAAGATACTGAGGAAAAAAGACAAGGTTTCTAACTATATTGATAAAGAGATCCTAAAACTCCAGAAATTGCGAGTATCCAGGATCCTGGAAACCTCACTTGTTCACTTCATTACCGCCCCATGTATATGTAACAGTTAACGGTACTCTGTAGTTTTGTTCCTTCCTGAAGTGTTTTGAACGGGTTATTACTATGATCACTAACATGAACTTTAATTCCTATAGTATCTTGAATGCTTTGGTGCTTTCTGCTGCTAGAAATTTTGTGTCAAAAAAAAAAAAGTTTGCATAGTCTCTCTCTGTTAAGCATGCTATCACACGGATTTTGTTTGAAGAAATAAACTCAACATTTCATTCTGTGTCCCCACCCTGTTCTCCTCCCAAAGTAAACTACTTGAATTGTAATTCCATCCAAACTCCCTCCAGATCTTGGTTCATGAATTTTAGGGGTAAAATCTTCGTCATGGTCTTGGGAACTGTGTGGAATTCACATAATTTACCATTTCCTGTGATTCGTGAAAATGCCATTCTTCCCAGAAGACCATTTTCCCCCAACACGAACACACACACTCCATAGATAATAACTTTAATTATCAAGACTATACAAGATAGACTATAATTTAACAGGATTACAAGTAGATTCAGTTGTATTAAATTAAAGCAAAAAAAGATCCTGAGACTATCTTTCCCCTATGTATTTTGGTCTGCAACATTTATGCCAAAAATGGTACTTATATGTTAAATATATCTTTAAAAATTACAAACCTAGAAACAGTGCTTTTACCTTCACGTAGTTATGTGTCCTTTAAAGAATACTGACTTTTGTTAAACTTGAAACTGCTAGAATTTTTTTAACTTAATGCTTTTTAAAAATTCATTAAACCATTTCAGATCTTTTTTGGAAAAGTAAATGAATAAACTGCAGGAATTGGCCTGAAGTTTATGGCTTCCCCTTTTTCTGTCTCTCTCATCAGCCTCCAGAGTCCTCATATTTCCTTTTGGGCACCAAAGGAATTCCCGACATTCTTGCTAAAACTCCTTTTTCACGTAGCAAAGGCATTAAGTGAAAACCCACTACCAGGCTTCACAGAGCACACCTAGATGAAAAACCCGAAATCTAGGAAACACTTGTTTTTCATATCATTTACAGTTAGAAAGTTACTAACTTAGTAATAGCTTAGTCAATAGGTACTAAAACATTATGTTTGCAGGCCAAAGTATTTCTTTTATGTAATATTTTCTTTGTGCACTAAAAGCTCCAACCCCACAAAATCACGTTTGCTTTTATAGAATAAATGTTTTAACTATGGTGCATTTGCTAAAAGGTCTGAAATATGCCACTGTGGAGGCTCACTAATAATCTGCAATCTGGTCCACGAAAATATAGGTGTTCTGAATGTATAACATTTAATTGGCTTCAGTGGAATTCACAATACAACAGAAATTACCAACAAGACAAAAGCATAAACTAGAAGCAAATCCGCGCAGTCCTATTATTTTGCCACACTCAAAAACATTATGTTGGCTGCCCGCACATGTGTGCACATGCATGTGTACACACACTCACACACAATACTGAGCTCATACTATGTGCTAAGTCATCTGCTGGTATTTAGTGCAGTTGTATTTCCTCTAATGTAGCAGCAAACAAGTAGTCATTTCGATTGAGAATCAATTTGTATTAATATGGACCAACCTTAATTGCGTGCAGGTCTTTCCTCTGTTTCCTGAACATGGCTGCATCTTTAGTCACTAACCTTTCCAAGGGGCTGAGATACCAACTGCAAAGACTCACATGCACACGCACACAAAAACACCATAAAAATAAGTCCTAACTTTTAACTCTGTAGGATCCTCTCTATAAAAGAATAATGACACAGTTTTTATATATATCTTCACTTTTCTCTCTATCAAAAAGTTGGCTCCTTGGACCACATACAGTCTGAGAGTATAACTAAACCATTTTTCTAATTAGTTTGAAACATTTCTCTTCCTACAAATTAATCATTTTAATTATGCTGTCAACGTCTGTGTCAAGACTTCAATCAAACCCATCTCCTTAACGGCCTCCTCTGGTCTGTCCCTTAAAACATGAGCTTTCTAGGAGACCCCAATAAGTTGCATTGGAGCATGCGAGCTGTACATATTTGAATGAGAAAACCACATGCAAGGCAAGTAAAATACACAGATGGCAAGAACTGTCTCCATGAGAAGACTTCCCGTGGAGAGAGGCATTTTATGTCTTTAAGAGGAATCCCCATAAAACAATGAGGAAAATTGAGGTTTTAGAGAAAGCATAGTCAAGACCAAGCAAGAGTGAGAAAGTGTGGGAGAAAACAAACAAACCTCCTCTGTCAAAACTGTTAGAATGTGGAACTTCCTGTTATTAAATAATCCTTAGTCAAGAAAATTGAAATCTACAGCATTCCTGTGATAGAAGTTTTCAAGAGACAATTTATCATCTTAGGCTTTCTGTTCCCTTCACAAGAGAAATTTTAGACAGGACTATTAGGTAGAATTCATTGAACAAAGAATGCAAATTGCTGCTCCTTAGCTCATGAGACTTAAAAAGTCCAGATGAATGAGAAGACCCCAGTCAATAGCTCACTTTCACCATAATTAACAAGTTAGCCTTGAAGGAAAACCATGCAGCAGTAATTTAAGTTCAGGGTCTTTAACAAGACATATATATTGCTGCCATCACAATTGGTTAAATACAATTGTTTGCAGAATGGCTGAAATTTGACATTTGGTAATTAACAAGCGTCCAGCACTTTGGGAAGAGACATCTTGGGCTTGAAGTCCTCACTAGGAGTTAGAGATGACAGCCAATGGGGATTGTCTGCACTCTCTTTTCTGGAGAATTCCCTCATGAAGGAAATTACAAGAGAATCTATTACATTCATTTTCTTGATGTTAAAAAAATTTAAATAAGCCATTGTAGAAAGAGACACAGGAAAACACATAAATGAAAATTGTTAGCTTAAGCTACTCCTAGAAAAGCACCAGTCACTGTTTCTATGCCTTGCCTCATGGTCTAGGTGCCAAATACACAAAAGAGAGCAGTCACCTTTCTAATAGGTAGCCTGCTTGCACACAATAGGGAATTGATTTTGGACTGCCTTTAAGACATTAGCCTCAGCAAAAGGAATACCATTTATAGACACAGAGTCTTTATGCAACTAAAAATAGTAGCTGTGATTGGGATCTTGCTCTCTACCAGCAATTCTCCAAAGAAGATTCAGAATAGGTGAACTGAAGCAGGACCAAGGACAATTTCAATTTGCCCTGTTTAGTTAAGAGAAGTGTAAGTTTTTATGTGACTGTGTCTGTTCACCTTTTAGGAAATAAGCAATTGCTATTGCATGATAAAATTCTACACACCACATGCTACTGTGACAGTTTCAAAACTGTTGAACACTGCAGGGTGCCCACCACACCACCTGGTCTGTAGGATGCCTTTAAATACAATGCTCATTGCTCAATTTCACTTTGGTCAGTTTCAAACCACTCCCCTGGGCCTTCTGGTGACTGTAGTGATATTTGGCAATGAGGGAGGTAGCACTTTTTCTAGGATAAGTTTGCAAACTTTATTATTGGATCTTAATATGATTTTAGGCAGGTAAAAACATTTGCTCCTTTTCCTTATCTATGAAATAAAAACATTATTATTTATGCTTGCATGCATTATTACAGCAGGGAGCAAGAACAATGTAGACAATCTGTTGCAACCCAATCCATCACTATCATAGCAATTGGGGAATGGAGAAGATAGACTCAGTTCAAAATTCTCCCTGTTACTAGCTGGATCTGAGGATCAAAGGCAGCAAGGAAATATAATTTATGCCACTATATGTGATTTTTTTGTTTTGTGAAGGAACTTTTATAAATGGGGGTGTTTTTTGGGGGGCAAAGTGTTAGAGTCAGCTTTCCCCAGTCCTTAAATTCACCAACATTCCTACTAAGACCTGGTGCTATTCCAGTTGGGTTGAATGTTATCTTCCATATTTGAAGTTAAGAACATATTCCTGTGATTCTATATTATATACAAAAGAAAAACTTTTTTATAAATACCCTGTTTCCCCGAAAAAAAGACAGTGTCTTATTTCAAAGATGCGCTAGGTCTTATTTTCAGGAGACATCTTATCTTTCCTGTAAGTAGGTCTTATTTTTGGAGGATGTATTATTTTCGGGGAAACAGGGTATTAGCCAGCTGCTGAAGAGAAACTAGTGGATTTTAATTAGACAGATATGTAAATTGTTTTTTCAAGTAGCAAAGTTTACTCTGAAAGTTCTTAAAATTATTCACTCATGCTAAGATAGTCAATATGATACATTGCATTTTTCTTCTTTGTCAATTAAAGTAGTTAGACTTAGCAACATTATCAGTGTTGAGTAGGCAAGTAAAAAAAAAAAGTCCTAATACAGCAGATATGCACATATTTACTTGCTATAAAACAATCCTAACAGACAGTTCACTCAGACCATAACATAAACTTATGTAATCACAGAAACTCTTTTTTTTTTTTTTTTTTTTTTTTTATTGTTGGGGATTCATTGAGGGTACAATAAGCCAGGTCACACTGATTGCAATTGTTAGGTAAAGTCCCTCTTGAAATCATGTCTTGCCCCCATAAAGTGTGACACTCACCAAGGCCCCACCCCCCCTCCCTCCATCCCTCTTTCTGCTTTTCCTCCCCCCATAACCTTAATTGTCATTAATTGTCCTCATATCAAAACTGAGTACATAGGATTCATGCTTCTCCATTCTTGTGATGCTTTACTAAGAATAATGTCTTCCACTTCCATCCAGGTTAATACAAAGGATGTAAAGTCTCCATTTTTTTTAATAGCTGAATAGTATTCCATGGTATACATATACCACAGCTTGTTAATCCATTCCTGGGTTGGTGGGCATTTAGGCTGTTTCCACATTTTGGCGATTGTAAATTGAGCTGCAAGAAACAGTCTAGTACAAGTGTCCTTATGATAAAAGGATTTTTTTCCTTCTGGGTAGATGCCCAGTAATGGGATTGCAGGATCAAATGGGAGGTCTAGGTTGAGTGCTTTGAGGTTTCTCCATACTTCCTTCCAGAAAGGTTGTACTAGTTTGCAGTCCCACCAGCAGTGTAAAAGTGTTCCCTTCTCTCCACATCCATGCCAGCATCTGCAGTTTTGAGATTTTGTGATGTGGGCCATTCTCACTGGGGTTAGATGATATCTCAGGGTTGTTTTGATTTGCATTTCTCTAATATATAGAGATGATGAACATTTTTTCATGTGTTTCTTAGCCATTTGCCTGTCATCTTTAGAGAAGGTTCTATTCATGTCTCTTGCCCATTGATATATGGGATTGTTGGCTTTTTTCATGTGGATTAATTTGAGTTCTCTATAGATCCTGGTTATCAAGCTTTTGTCTGATTGAAAATAAGCAAATATCCTTTCCCATTGTGTAGGTTGTCTCTTTGCTTTGGTTATTGTCTCCTTAGCTGTACAGAAGCTTTTCAGTTTAATGAAGTCCCATTTGTTTATTTTTGTTGTTATTGCAATTGCCATGGCAGTCTTCTTCATGAAGTCTTTCCCCAGGCCAATATCTTCCAGTGTTTTTCCTGTGCTTTCTTTGAGGATTTTTATTGTTTCATGCCTTAAATTTAAGTCCTTTATCCAAACTCTTTATCAAGATTTTTTACATGAACTACTTTACTAAATCAAAACCTTGGACACAGATACATGTATATTACTGAATTGAGTTATATATATAGAAACCAACTTTCACCATTTCAGAAATCATTCTTCCACTGAATAGTAACTATATAAGAAACCAGTCGCACTAAAATTCTTTCCTAATCGACTTTTAAAATTAGCTTAAACATTTAATAAATGTGATTCATCTGATTAGAATTTCGGTCCCTACTTCACAAACCAGTAAATTAACTTTTCCACCAATAAATTATTCCAATAAAATGTTTTAGTTGAGTTTTCTTTATATTATAAATTTAGAATTCTACACTGAGAAGAGGCTGGAGGATCGTCTCTAACTCTTGCGGAAATGGATGGACTATTTGTATAGCATGTGATAAACTCTCCATTCAATGACATCTTATAGGTTGTAACTTGACCATACAATTGGTCAAAACAGGAGTCAAACATAAGGTTTCAAGTGATTACATTTCTGACAACTATGGAAATAAATTCCTCACCCACCTGTTAATATCTAATTGCGTACAGCTAAGTTATGCTATGTTATCCATTATGTTTTCATGATTTAACTTCTAAGTTAACTATTGTATCGTGGTCCTCAAAGACATACTTTAAAGGATATTTTTTTTCAGTACCTTAGGCAAACAGAAATGGAAGTGTAGGTAACAGACACAATGAATAAGGCCCAGGTAAGTTAATTTTTAGGGTATTCCAACTTTAGAAAAGCAACAGCCTGAAAATACACTCAAGCAAATAAAAGATTTCCTATTTTTGTCTATTTGTAATTGGCTTCGTAGTTGATTTTAGGAGGGGTCAGCTCTTCAATATATCTGTGAGTAGTAGGAAAAACTAGGTCTCAAAACCCCATGGTCAATTCACTTAAGTCAGTTAGTAAGGAACCCAAGTATCTATTTTATGTTTATACCTGTAGGCCCCATTTCTGGAAATGACTGAAGATTTAGCACAGTATCTTCATGATGTCTCCCACATTACTTTGAAAATATACCTCCCTATCACAGGAGGAATCATTATCTTACTTTTAGACTTCTCTAGAGTCACCAGCTATACCAACTGTATCCCCAGGGATTCAATGTTACTAAACACATGATATTTTATGAAGATTAAGAAAGAAAGGCCAGTTACATAGACAAGAGAAATTGTGCTCTTTTGGTTTTAATCCAATGAAATGAAACCAAATTAACAGTGTTCAGCATGGTCCGGAAAATGAAGAGCTCTGTTCTACATTCTCAGAATAAAAATGACTATGGTTTTTCTTCCTTGTTTTAGGGAAATTATTATTTTAGGTGTTAGGAAACAATTGATAATAATTCTGTGTATGTCAAATAGACAACAATGATTCTGACAGGCTTCTACAGAACTGAGCAAGCTCAGATACATTACCTTACTTCCTTAAACTTTGGTTAAACTGAATATTATTGTACAACTTAACATAAATGACATAGAAAGAGATAACAGAATAAAATTACTTCAGATTATTATTATTATTATTATTTAGAGATGGGGGTCTCCCTGTATTGCCCAGACTTGTCTTAAACTCCTGGCCGTAAGTGATTAAGTGATCCTACCACCTTGGACTCCCAGGATGCTGGGATTATAGGCATGAGCAACCATGGCAGGCCTTAGAATATATTAAAATGTTATCTTGAGACTGCAGGATAGAATGGAAAGGGCATTTTAGAATTAACAGATGAGGGTTTAAGTCTTCTAATGGGTGACAATGGGCAATATAACTAAATTTCCCTGAATCACTTTCTTTATCTGAGAAAAAGGGTGATGATATCTTCTTCACAGTGTTAATAATTAAATGATATAACATATGAAACATTTCAATTCTTTTGTATTTCTTAACATTTTTATGTAATTACCACTTATAAATTGTATTATTTATAAATATTTCATTACTTGTTTACTTTATAGAATCATATGTATAGCAGCATTTTATGCATATATGAATTATCTATAAGAATTATATACACAGATTGGATATTTCTATAAGTATATGGATTTATTTTTTAATTTTATACTTATATGGATCTATTTTCCTCTAAGAAACCATAAGGATCACTGCTAGTGGCTAGCTTTTCTTTTTCACTGCAAGAGTCACACAGAACTATGACAATGATATCTCACATGTTGAAAATTAATATGCACAACACAGAAAAATATGTTAAAAATTATTTAGTTAAATTTATGGGGCAGGGCTAGATTGCAGATAAGAGACAGCTTCTTTGAAACCTGATAAAGTGATACTAGAGAGAGAAGGCTCTAGGCACCCATAACTTGTGGGCTCTACCCAGAAGCATTCCTTTGGGGGCACAGGGAGGCAGTGGGACACCTCAGGACCCCAAGAGGAGGACAGAAAGTGGAGAAGCAGCAAGTATTTGCAATCGGTCAGACACCAGCTGTGGCAACTATGGCGGCAGTAGCTATAGTAGATGTGAGAGTATGCAGACAGGGAAGGTCTTCCCTGCCCTTTTTTTTTGGACTTGGCCACTTGGTTGAGTTACCGTGGGAGACCTTGGGAAAGTAAGCAAGTAACTCTGAATGGTGACCAGAAGCCGGGACTGAGCCACCTGGCAGAAGGGAGCTTTCGTTGTTTGGCTGCAGGCTGAACATAGCCATTGTAGGAGAGCTGCCCTACAGCCTTGGCCTTCAGGGTCCTATAGAGAGGCTGGTTCTGCTGTGCCTGATAAACAGGCAGTCACTTCTGGAGAGATCCATGTGACACACACTTTCCTGGGAAAGCCATTGCTTAGCCAAGAGACATGGTTTGGAAAGGTCAAGGCATGTCTATTAAGCAGGCTGAGGAGAGATTCAGGCTTCCAACTGTACAGTGTTCGAAGGCAAAGAAGTCAGCAGAGGCTTCCAGTCTCAACCGTGTACAGCTGTAGATTAGCATCTCATACCCCAGAGGATCATCACTGGTTGCCCAGGCAATATTCAGTAAAATATATAGCAAGACAGACACACATACACACACATATTGTTTTTAAATAATTTTTTTCAACTTTTTTCTCCCTAGATTTTTCCTTTTATTTTTCTTTTCCTTGTTTTTGTTGTGTAAATGTAATTTTTTATTATTGCCTTCATTAATAATGAATGCTTCATTTTTGCTAGTTTTTATGCCCGTTACTTGTTTTTCCCCCCAATTTTATCCCTTTAGGTTTTTTGATTGTTTTGGTTTGATTTATACTATTTTTGTTTTTCTTCTCTATTTCATGGAGGTGGGGTCCTATGTCTACTCAGGCAGGTAAAGAGGTACAGACTTTAATGGACCTACCCAACCCAGTCCCCCCGAGATTGGCATTTGTAGGTGTGGGTCAAAGTACCCTACTGTACACCACTATTATTCATGTCTCTTTCTTTCTGTTTTTCTCTTCTTTTTGTCAGTCTCCCCTTTTACTCACCCCTTTTACTTTCTCTTTTCTCTTTCTTTTTAATCTTTTATCCCTTCTTGCTCTTCATTTTTCTCATCCTTTTAAGTCCTTTACCAAAAGGATACTTCAACACCTTAAGTCAGAGGCATGGTAACTTAAAGAGCAGAGGAAGTGAAAGAAAAAAGTAGGGAAAGGAAACAGACAGAAAGAAAACACTCATGAGGAAGAAATGGTAGAAAAATCCTGGCAACATGAAAAACCAGAACAGAGCAAACCCCCCATCACAACCACCAAGGGTCATGAGGTACCTACTGCTGAGGATTCCACCTACAAAGAAATGTTAGCAATGACAGAAGGAGAATTTAAAATATAGATAAAAACAATGAAGGAAATTGCTGAGAAAGTGGAAAATAACCAAAAGGAAATTCAAAACCAGAATCAAATAGGAGATGAACAATATGCAGAATATATAAAGGATACAGCAGAGCTGAAGGAAATGAAGCAGTCAAGCAGGGAACTTAAAGATGCAGTAGAAAGTATCAGTAATAGATTAGACCATACAGAGGAAATAATCTCAGAGGTAGAAGATAAAGCTGTGAGCTAATTCAGGCAGTTAAAGAGACTGAAAAAAAGAGAGAGAGGGTAGAACCTTCACTGATAAAATTATGGGACTTCATGAAGAGTTCAAAAATATGAGTTATAGGTATTCCAGAAGGGAAAGAAGAATGCCCCAGAGGAATGGAAGCCCTACTAGAGGATTTCTCAAGTATCACCAAAGATTCTGACACACTCCTTTCAGAGGGATATCAGACCCCAGTTCAGCTCAATTCAAATAGAGCTACTAGAAGACACATTGTCATGAACCTGTCTAAAGTCAAGACAAAAGAGAAGATTCTGCAAGCTGGCAGGAGTAAGTGCCAATTGACCTATAGGGGAAAATCCATCAGGATGACTGCAGACTTCTCAGATGAAAATTTTCAAGCCATAAGAGAATGGTCATCTACCTTTAATCTACTTAAACAAAAAAATTTCCAGCCCAGAATTCTATACCTTGCTAAGATATAGAAGTAAAGCTTTAAGCTTTAAAATTGACAGAAAAATCAAATCAATTACTGATATGCAAACACTGAAGAAGTTTGCCACAACAAGACCAACTCTACAGGAAATACTTAGACCTATTCTACACACTGACCATCACAATAGACCACCAGCAAAGTAAACACCCAGAAACTAAAGGACAAAATCTAGCTTCCAGAATGATGCAAAAGATAAAACTAAGCAATGGACTTTCACAAAATAAGATGAAAAGAACTCCACCACCCTTCTCAATTCTCTCAATAAATGTTAATGGCTTGAATTCCCCAGTGATAAGGCATAGGCTGGCTGATTGGATAAAAAAGCATAAGCCATCGATTTGGGGTCTGCACAAAACATACCTAGCCTCAAAGAACAAAGTAAAACTCAGGGTTAAGGGATGAAAGACAATTTTTCAGCCTAATGGAAATCAGAAGAAAATAGGGGTTGCAATGTTATTTTCAGATACAAGTGGATTTAAAGCAACTAAAGTCAAAAAAGGCAAAGATAGATACTTCATATTGGTCAAGGGAACAATACAACAAGAAGACATTTCAATTTTAAAATTTATGCACCCAACTTAAATGCCTCCAGATTTATGAAACAGACTTTGATGGTCTGAGCAATATGATATCCCATAACACTGTAACAGCAGGGGACATTAACATCCCTCTGACAAAACTGGATATATCCTCTAAACCAGTGGTTCTCAACTTTCCTAATGCTGTTTCCTTGAATACAGTTTACACAGGTCGAGAACTACTCTGCTCTAAACAGAAACTAAAAAAAGATACAAGGATTTCAATGTGACCCTAGAACAAATGGGACTTAATACACATACAGAACACAGAAGTAAGGAATAAATGTTCTCGTCAGCCCATGGAACATTCTCCAAAATAGATAATACACTGGGACACAAATTAAACCTCAACAAAATTAAAAGAATTGAAATTTAACTCTGTATCTTCGCAGACCAAAAGGCAATACAAGTAGAAATCACCTCCAACAAAAGTTGTCATCCCCACAGAAAGGCATGGCTATTAAACAAACTATGCTGAATGACAGTTAGGTCAAGGAAGGGACTAAAAAGGAAATCATTAACTTCCTTGAACATAACAACAATGAAGACACAAGGTAGAAAAATCCTGTGGGACACTGCAAAAGCAGTCCTAAGAGGAAAATTTATCATATTAGATGGCAACATCTGAAAAACAGAAAGAAAGCACATCGATAACCTAATTAACATCTTAAAGAAATGGAAAGGGAAGAGCAATCCAATCCCAAACCAAGCAGAGGAAAAGAAAATTAGATAAATGAAAGTGAAAATAAAAGAATCATTTAGAAAATTAATGGAATAAAAACTTGATTCTTTGAAAAGATAAAATAAAATTGATACCCCCCTGGCCAGATTAACCAGAAATAGAAAAATAAAATCTTTAATAACCTCAATCAGAAATGAAAAGGTGGAAATAATACCTGATAGCACAAAGATTCAAGAGATGATTTTTGACTACTACCAAAAACTTCATGCTCAGAAATTTGACAATGTTATAGAAATGGACCAATGTCTGGAATCACACCATCTTCTGAGACTTAACCAGGAAGAAATAGATCTCTTTAACATACTAATATCATGCACTGAGGTTGCAGAAACAATAAGAAAGCTCCAACAGGGAAAAAAAAAAAATCCCATGACTAGATGGCTTCACACAAGAATTGTATCACACTTTCAAAGATGAGCTTGTGTCTACACTGCAAAACCTATTTGAAAACATTGGAAAGAAAGGAATCTTCCCCAACACATTCTCTAAAGCAAATATCACCCCAACATGAAAATCAGGAAAGGACCTAACTAAAAAGGAGAACTGCAGACCAATTTCACTAATGAATATAGATGCAAAAATACTCAAAAAAAATCTTAGCTGTTAGATTGGAGCTACACATTAAAAAAATTATACATCATGATCAAGTAGGCTTCATCCCATGGATGAAAGGCTGGTTTAGCATATACAAATCCATAAATGTAATTCCCGTATCAGTAGAAGCAAAAATAAGGACCATATGATCCTCTGAATGGATGTAGAAAAAGCATTTGATAAAATTCAGCATGCTTTTATAACAAGAATACTTAAGAATATAGGCATAGGTGGCACATTTCTTAAAATGATTGAAGCCATCTATGACAAACCAACAGCTACATTAATAGTGAAAGGAGTAAAACTGAAACTTTTCCACTTAGACCTGAAACCAGACAAGGATGTCCACTATTGCCACTACTATTCAACATCATTCTGGAAGTCCTAGCCAATGCAATTAGGCAAGAGAAGGATATAAAGGGCATGCAAATGGGGGCAGAGGAGGTTAAACTCTTACTCTTTGCTGATGATACATGATCTTATACTTAGGAAACCCCAGGGACTCAACCTCAAAACTCCTGGAAGGCATTAAGAAATACAGTAATGTCTCATGGTATAAAAATCAATGTCCATAAATGAGAAGCCTTTGTATACAACAATAACAGCCAAGTTGAGAAGGACACATATCAAGGACACAATTTCCTTCACAGTAGCTTCAAAGAAAATGAAATACTTAGAGATATACCTAACAAAGGAGGTGAAAGATCTTTTCAAAGAGAATTATGAAATCCTAAGAAAAGAAATAGCAGAAGACACTAGCAAATGGAAGAACATACCATCCTCTTGGCTGGGAAGAATAAAATTGGCAAAATGTCTATTCTACCCAAAACAATCTACAGATTCAATGCAATCCCCATTAAAATACCAACATCATATTTTGAATAACTGGAAAGAATAGTGCTTAGTCTTGTATGGAACCAGAAAAAAAAAAACTGTATAGCTAAGGCTATTCTTAGTAATAAAAACAAAGTTGGAGGCATCAGTCTACCAGACTAGGTTATATGACAAGTCCACAGTAATCAAAACAGCATGGTATTAGCACAAAAATAGAGACATATGAAGGATGTAAAGTCTCCATTTTTTTTAATAGCTGAATAGTATTCCATGGTATACATATACCACAGCTTGTTAATCCATTCCTGGGTTGGTGGGCATTTAGGCTGTTTCCACATTTTGGCGATTGTAAATTGAGCTGCAATAAACTGGAAGACATTATTCTTAGTAAAGCATCACAAGAATGGAGAAGCATGAATCCTATGCAGTCAATTTTGATATGAGGACAATTAAGTTTATGGGTGGGGGGAGGAAAAGCAGAAAGAGGGACGGAAGGAGGGGGGTGGGGCCTTGGTGTGTGTCACACTTTATGGGTGCAAGACATGATTGCAAGTGGGACTTTGCCTAACAATTGCAATCAGTGTAACCCGGCTTATTGTACCCTCAATGAATCCCCAACAATAAAAAAAAAAATAGAGACATACACATACAGAATATAAAACCAAGAGATGAAACCAGCCTCTACTTGCCATCTGATCTTTGATAAACCAAACAAGGACATACATTGGGAAAAGAATCCCTATTCAACAAATGGTGCTGGGAGAACTGGACAAGCACATGTAAAAGACTGAAACTGGATCCACACCTTTCATCACTTATAAGAATTGATTGAAGATGAATAAAAGATTTAAACTTAATGCATGAAACAATAAAAATCCTTGAAGAAAGTGTGGGGAACATATTTGAAGATATCAGCCTGGGAAAAGATTTTATGAAGAAGACTTCTGTGGCAATTGCAACAACCATAAAAATAAACAAACAGGACTTAAACTGAAAAGTTTCTGTACAGCTAAGGAAACAACAAACAAAGCAAACAGACAACCTTCATAATGGGAAAAGATATTTTGCATATTGTGAATTAGACAAAAGCTTAATAACTAGGATCCACAAAGAACTTAAGTTAATCAACAAAAAAAACCTCAACAATCCCATATATCACTGCACGAGGGATGTGAATAGAACATCTAAAGAAGAAAGACAAATGGCTAACAAACATATAAAAAAAATGCTCATCATCCCTAATCATCAGAGAAAGGCAAATCAAAACTACCTTTATATGTCACCTACATTCAGTGAGATTAGCCCACATCACGAAGTCTCAAAGCTACAGATGCTGGTGTGGATGTGGAGAGAAGAGAAAACTTTTACACTGCTGGTGGGACTGCAAATTAATACAACCTTTTTGAAAGGAAGTATGGATAATCCTCAAAGACCTCAAATTAGATCTCTCATTTGATTCTGCAATCCCATTACTAGGCATCTACCAAGAAGGAAAATCCCTTTATCATAAAGACGCTTGCATGACGAGACCGTTTATCTCAATTTACAATTGCCATAATGGAGATACAACCTGAATGCCCACCAATCCAGGAATGAATTAACAAGCTGTGGTATATGTATATCATGGAATACTATTCAACCATTAAAAAAGATGGTGACTTTACATCTTTTGTATTAACCTGGATGGAGGTGGAACATTCTTCTTAGTAAAGCCTCACAAGAGTAGAAAGCAAGAATCCAATGTACTCAATTCTAATATAAAGGCAGTAGATGATCTAATACAAGGTGGGAGGTAGGGGAATGAGGGAGCAGGGAGTGGGAGAAGGGAGAGGGATGGGAGGTCATAGTGTTTGGCACACCTCTTGGGGGTGGGACACAATTACAACAGAGACTTTACGTAAGAGCAGCAATCAGTGTAACTTAATTCTTTGTACCCTCGATGAATCTCAAACAATAGAAAAAAAATCATTGAATTAAATTTAAACTAAAAACTATTAAAGAGAACATTTTATTTACTCAAAGAGGATTGAACTTTCATTATTTTAAAGGATATATATATACATATTTATAATAGGAAGACATAATATAACACATAAAATATACTTCCTTTGCTATCCTACTGAAATACTATGATATAATTATCTTATCAAACCAAGAAAGCAAAACACAGAGAAGCAGGTAAGATATCTGACATCTCCTAAAAAGCAGAATCTGTTTTAGGTGATTTTATAGTAAAATCAGATTTGCTTTTGCTATAATAGATTCAGACTAAAAGTTTTCTTCTTTTTACAGAACACCTGAGTTAGGAACAGAGGGAAGGATTTGTCATTTCCCCCAATTTCACTATTACAAATTTGGAATGCATGCTCTGAAGAATATTATGAGTGGGCCAGAGCCATACGATTTTGAGACACATTCAACTCTCAATTTATTTGGCCACTAGACAAAGTATTCTTCCATCCTCAAAAGTCCTCTGTTAAATCAAGAGGAAACTTTAAATACACAATGTTATAATCAGACTTTACAAAATTGTGTTTTGTAATAAGATAGTACCCCAGTGGCATTATACCTCGGGCAAAAAAGGGGGGGGAAAGTCTTGAAAGAAGTAGTAAGGAGAAGAAGGCATCATGGACGTGAGACCTTTGCACCTGACTCCTCACTTAGAAGGACATCATTTTTGGTTGAATTCTCTGCTACCATCTTGAAATTTTATATATACAAATATATATCAGTGTGCCATGAGAGGACCTTAGGTGTACCTAGAAAATTTTAAAAACATTAGCTAAATAAGTTCAAAGCACAGTAAGTATATTCTTTTTTTTAATCAACATAGTTTAAGTGTGCTGTGGAAGTGTGACATGTGTGCCATGAATAAAAAATGCTGAAAAACACTGATACATCCACCCCTACACACATATTAATAAGGAGCCAAACATTACGATTTTGCACTAGTCTTCACAAGGTATATAGACAGTCCTGGAAGAAGACAGAAAAACTTAATTAAAATCTCTCCCTCCTTGTGTTTGACATTGCTTTGATCTAGAACTGTGCTTTAACAGTGGAAATTATCAGTAGAGACCTGCCCTAAGCAAAAATGCAAGGCAATCTTTATGTCTCGCCTCATGTCCATTTTTTCCCCTGGCAACCATCTTTTTGGGCACCAAAGATGCTAAAGCTCTCATTTTCTTCCCACCTGCCACCAACAAAATGTGTTCGTCACCCCACCCCAGTACACAATCTGACAACAGAACTCTGCACCATCTCGGGAATTTTAAGGCAATAGTTTGTGTTCTCTCAAGGCATTTTAACTTCAGATCTTCTTCTAATTTACTCACAATTTTCTTCTCTATTAAAGGAATTTATGGCATGTGAGATTTGTCAGTAACATATTATTTTATACAAAGGTTCTTTCCAAAACTCTTGGAATTGTATATGTGAGGCTTATTTAAGTCACTGTCTACCTCCCTAGAAAGATTTAACTGTCCTGACAACACCATTCTACCTTTTTTAAAATAAAAGTATTAAGAGTTACCTGAAGTCTATCCACTTTGCAGTGCTGTTAGGAATTCAATAACAGCCATAAACCTCTCCTATCCCTTTGACTAATAATCATGATTAATGATTGTGTAACAGAGCACTCTCCAGCCGTTTTTGGACAACAAAAGATCAGAAATTCAGATCAGAAATTCCACATCTGTGAGGACCTGCAGCCACTTCCTGGCACACATACCAGCACACAGAACACTGACAGAGAGAACAACTGATTTCTTCTTAGGCACACTCCAAAGTCCCTGCCCCAAGATTTTTTCATGTGTAAATGCCATTTATCTTCGTCTTTCTTCAGTCAGACAAGGATCATGAAATGAATTTTGTGTTGGTGAAAAGGGAATTTGGACCTACAGCTTGAAGAATGAGGTTTTTCCACTTATCTCCAGAAGAATTATGGCATGGGCCCTGGAGAAGGCAGGCTTCTCCACCTAACTTGTCCCCTTCCACAGTCCTGGCCACAAGGTACCACAGGAAGGGGTGAGAGGGCAACGAGCGTGAGAAGACCAAGGAGTCTCTTGGCTCACCACGGCTGACCTCTCAGGGAGGTCTTCCAATAAAGATGCCAATTAGGAGCCGAGCAGCACAAACAGGTGAGGCAATCCTCTGAGATTAGCAAGAAAAACAACTGCTAAGAATCATATCCAAACTGACAATGCTGACCCACTCATCCACAAAGCAGGGACGAAATGGGTTGTAAACCAAATCAGAAGTCAAGGATAATAGCTGAAAAAGTGGTTGCTTAATAATTGTATATTTAAAAGACATTAATTATGTAAAACCAATACATTGAAATAGTTACGTAATGAGGAAGAAAAAAAGAAGAAAGTATGGAAAGAAGGAAGGAAGGAAGATAGGGAAGGAGGGAGGGAGGAAACCTAGACCAGTATAATCTAAGCTAGTAGACCAGTAGCTCTCACACATCAGCATTCATCAGAATTATCTGGAGATCTTTTAACACCAAGATTGCTAGATCCCACTCCCATAGTTTCTGATTTAGTAGGTCTGAGCAGGAATCTGAGACTTTGCATTTCTTTTTTTTTTTTTAATTAAATTATAAATACATAGATCATGTATACATTAATGCATTTATGGGGTGCAATGTGCTTATTTCATATAGAATTAGGAATGCTTATATCACTCTGGTTAATAGATAGCGCATGTCGGTATGGCAAGAGATACTGAAGACTTCGCATTTCTTACAAGTTCCGAAATAGCACTAAGGCTACTGGCCAAGGATTGCACTTTGAGAACCACTGTTATAAACCTTTACAGGAGAGAGTCTATTTTGTAGTTTATAAAGGACATACTGTCAGCTAAAAGCGAGTCAATTACTCTTATTTTGCATGTGCCTCAGTTGACGTCAATCTGTAAAGCATGAAACATTTTGTTTGCTTTGATATAATTCAGAGATGAAGTATAAAATGCATATTAAGCTTCATTTGTGATAGTTAAGATGCTAGAGTTGCTATTTCATAGATGGCATCTAAAAACGAATGCAAATCAAACACAAAATAGATGTGGGCTTAAAAGAGGGCCAATCATGTCACCCAAGGGCAGGCAAGTTTTGCTCTCAGATCCTTGCATCTTTAACTAGACTTAGGTCGCAGACCTGTCACTTGATACAGATAAGCCTCAGTTTTTCCATCTCAAAAATGGGAAGGCCAGAATAGAAGACTTATGTCCTTTTCATTTGAACCATTCTTTTTTTTTTTTTGGACAGAATCTCACTCTGGGTAGAGTGCTCTAATGTCACAGCTCACAGCAACCTCAAACTCTTGGACTCAAGCGATCCCCTTGCCTCAACCTCCTGAGTAGCTGGAATTACAGGCGCCTGACACAATACCCAGCTAGTTTGTCTATTTTCAATAGAGAAGGAGTCTGACTCTTGCTCAGCCTGGTCTCAAACTCATGAGCTGGGGCCTCCCAGCTCAGGAATGTGAGACCAGGATTACAAGTGTGAGCCACTGCGCCCAGCCTCCAGTTGTACCATTCTTACTTATGATATCAGTTAGAGTTGTTTTCCAAATCACTTGATCTTTCCTAAAACACAAATACTAGATACGGCTTTCCACCATGAATATAATTTAGAAAGATCAACCTCGCCACACATGTCTCTTTACTCTGCACTTGAAAACACTAAGCATAGTAGAGACGAACAGTGTTGTGTTATTTAATATTTGTTTTTAGGTTTATAAGATGGTTTTACCATTATATTAGTGCCTGGTTTTGTGAAGTACTTTATGACATCACAACATGCACGTACATCTGAAACAGTTTTAAAAAATAAACAGTTTTTATCATGTGGGAGAATTTTCAACATTTTGCATCAAATATCCCTAGATAATATTCTGGTTGCTAGAAATTAATCCTATGATAGCAACATGTTCATCAATTTACAAGCATCCCTATAAATGCCCATTAACTATAAATTCTAGTATTTTGTGTAGTATCTGCACAAAATAACAAAGTGACAAGCTTTACAGGTCAAGAATAATCAAAACTGTTATATACATTAATATTCTACGGTTAATTTTAGAATTTTAAGCTTCTTACAATGAAATTATAAGGATAGCATTTTTAAAAGTATAGTTTCAGGTTTGCTAAAACTATATACTTTAAAACATCAAATAGTGTTAGAAGGCTAAGAAGAAAAAGCAGTTACACAGAATTTGAACTGAATTGTTTTCTAATTATTCAAATATGTATTAGACCCAAAAAATCAATATGTAGTCACTTTTTCCTTTCCTAATGCGGGAACATGATGGCAAAGGAGACATTGTCAGGCCTGAGTTGGAGTATCTATGCTGGTATTTGTCAGCCAGTTCACCTTTGGAAATTTGCTAAACTTTCTGAGCTTCAGTTTTCTCATCATACACTAACTAAAAATTTCATTATAGGATTCAATGAGAAGATTTATCTCTGTATATTCATAAATATATATGTATATATCCCATAATATAATGTCTAACACATGGTAGCTGATTAATAAATGATAGAGGGATTATAGTTCTTAATAGGGTTCAGCTTTCCTTGAAGGCTATTGCTTGGTTTAGTATTCAAATCATTGCCTTTTTTTTTTTTTTTTTTTTTGGCTGGGGCTGGGTTTGAACCCGCCACTCCCAGTATATGAGACTGGTGCCCTACTCCTTGAGCCACAGGCGACACTCTTTTTTTTTTTTTTTTTGATTTATGCTGCAAACACAACGTCAACAGGTTGACTATGCTTTTCTTCAGGTAAAACTACACCAAAAAACTCAATATTGCCACGTGTCAGTACATCTTGATTGAATCCTTCCCTTTGGATACTTGTCTTTGAGTTTTATGTGAAAGCTGACTTGTGAGAAGAGCTGTGCCTTGCTGACAAACACAATTTCTAGACTGTATTTTGAACCAGAAAACATCCTTGAGCAAAATATGTTGTACATGCATATAAAAGTAACTCAACTCCTAAGCCTGTGAAAATGAACAGAAAAAACTTGTTTCAAACTGTGCTTACCATACAAAATATGAAGAAAATGTTAAAATATTTTTTCTTTCTTGTCTGAGCTCTATTTTTAGACGGTTTTTGAATAGGGAACACATATTTGTTAAAGACGCCGAATTCATTCCAGATGGAGGCTTTGCTATGAAGTTATGGGATGTAAAAGATCTGGTTTTCCTTTGTTAAGAGAACCCGGAAAGGCTGATCAGCTAAAAAATTAAGGTTTTACAAGCCCAGGCCTATGAATTTTCATGAATATTTTATAATCATTTTAATGCATTTAGAACAGAATTCCCTTCAAAAATAAAAGAGAATAAAAATCAAAAAGGAGACGAGAAAGGGAGGAATGGGGGGGTAGTGGTAAAAAGGAAAGAAAGAAGAGAGAGAAAGAGAAGTCAACAACTTTCACAAATGTATTTTTTTTGTCTGTTCCCACTCAGGCTAAAGCCTGTCCCTGTCTTCCCTGTCGAGTTCTGTGCTGGGTGTCTGGGAGGCTTTGGAATGCTCACACTCCAGACGTGACAGACCCAGTACAATGGGCAGTCCCAGAGTTAAGAGTTTCTCCCACATACCAAATACATTAAGTAGCAGTGGAGTGCTTGGAAGAGCTTTGGCACGGGGCCACTTTGTAACAGGAACTTGCTTGGCAAGAGCTGCTTTAAGCACATTTGCTGTGTGCATATTTGTAGTGATTTCTTTGCCTTTCAGCCCCTTTAAACTACCATGGGAGGTCCTGTTCTTTGAGCATGTCCCCCACTGACTAAAATATAAATGATTGACCTTCTAGAATTTACCACATGGGCTATCTCCACAACTTCTGCTAATTCTGTGACTGCCTGCACCAACGTGCATTTTATGGGCACACACCACATGCACTTCTCTTCTGTAGTGAATTGAGACTGAAAATATTATATCAGTCAGTATGATCGTTGGAAATAGAGTCAAAACCAGAATGGAGATAAATAGTGTCTGCTGTATCACAAAACTGGTGAAATCTGATATGGTAGGTTTTTTAGGAAAAAAATGAAAATACCCACAACACTGATAATGTAGTCCAACTGTAGCAGTTAAGCATTTTTAAAAATATCAAACATAACTGAGAAGCAGGCTTCATTTTCCACCACGTTAACAGCAAAAAAGGCGGACCTATATCCAAGAGGATAATGCCTGCTATTAAAACATAACTGATGAATGTTACAAAAGGAGTATTTGTCATCAAACAATGCTTCCATTGTAAAACAATTCCAACCTATGCATGAAAGATTCTAAATGCTAGTACAGCATTCAATTTGATACTGGAGTTTTATCATATTATTTCATGCAAAGAAGAATTATACACTCAATCTGTCTGACAGCTTTGCATATAAAAAACAGTTTCTGCATGACAAATGTGGTGAGCTTATTAAGTTACCAATACACTGCCAAGCCATATTGTCTCACCGACAGCAGACCCCAAATATTTTCAAATGATTCTTTAAAGGGCAATGCAAGAAAGCCTGAGCAACCACATGCTTGACTTTAATAAAATCCACAATTGCAGGAACATTTACCTTACATCTAATTAGAACAAATCATCCACAAGCCTCGTTTAGCCCATATTTAGTCTGTCACAGACTTTTATTTTCTGAGGTAGTTGGAAATATTAGTTTTTGATTTATTATCTGCTGTCTCACAGCTGCATAAAACTCCCTCAAAACTATTAAACTGGATATAAAACCCGAACACGGTTTCTTAAAAATAAAAAGACATGAGTCTTTATGAATCTTCTTGTATGATAGGAAAAAAAAATAAACTATTAAAGAATGCAAAAGATTACCATAAAAAAATATTTAATCAATATTAAGAATTGAAAGTAATTCAAGCAGACTGGCCTCTTCGTTTTGTTTTGTTTTGTTTTGTTTTAAATAAACAGGGTCTCAATATATTGCCCAGGTTGGTCTCAAATTCCTTATCTCAAGCAATCTTTCTGCCTCAACTTCTCAAGTAGCTGGGATTACAGGTGTGAGCTCCTGTACTCAGATTAATTACTTCCTATTTTTAAAGACATCGTTACTTTATTCATTTGGGAATAAATTTAAAAGATAACATTATATTTGTATTGTGAAAAGCTTAGATAAAAATTAAGTATTGTAAAGGCAGAAGTCCAAGGAAACAACTGTGACTTTACTGTCAATATTGTTAATTAGCCCCATTAAGAAATACTTACTCGGTGTCAGCACTGTAGCCATAACTGTTCTTGTCATTATTCTCACCTTAAGTCTCTAACATAGTCCTGTTGTATAGATGAGGAAAATAAACTGTAAAATTATACAACCTGTCTACGGTCAGGTGGCTGGATGCAAATCCGGGTCTCTCCAATCACTGAGTCTGGGAGAAGGTTTCCTCACATACATAGAAACTAAATAGGATTGTCTGGCTATTCTAGGAAGGACTTTCAATCATATCAGAAATCATAGCCTAATTATACAGAATAACGTATGATTATAATATGTCATTCAATAACTGAGCAAAGGAGATACACCTTTCTTGCATGCATCACTCTGCTGAATACTTCAAATCTCACCCATGCCAGTTATAAAAAGAAATTGCTAACCAAGAACAAGGGCCATATTACATTGCCTTAATTGCAGATTCACTTAAATTTAAAAGCTAGATTGTCCAGCAGTTTGAAATCAGTTTCTTTTGTTTTTATTTTTCCATTAGTATGGTTTTAGAGTTAAAAAGGGACGAGTTAACAAAGAGGAATACTTTTTAACATACTTTTGATGAAATCCCATGACTTCTTTTTTTTTTTTTTCTTTTGCAGTTTTTGGCCGGGGCTGGGCTTGAACCCGCCACCTCCGGAATATGGGGCCAGCACCCTACTCCTTTGAGCCACAGGCGCAGCCCAATCCTATGACTTCTTAAGCCACCTTCCCAGCACTGACTGTTACATGTGCTGACACTGCAAATATTGGCATGGCTTTCTAATTGGGCATAAAATGTTCAGAGTGCTCTGGATTCAAATGATCACTGACTATTTCACCTCTGGGGATAAGAACAGGGAAATAGTCTACAGGGTAGTATCAGGCCAATGAAAAGGCAAACGACTGATTTGAAGATGGACTAAGAATAGTTTTAGAGGATTACAGGATTTTTACACTCTGACATAAAAGTAACATATGCAAATATTACCATACACATGAATCACATACTTAACAACACATGCACAAATTTAAGAGGATACTAATCAAATCAAAAACATGCATGGTTATGGAATAAGACCTTAGATTTTCCTGTTACTAATCTTTCCCAATATTTATTTTTTGTGACTGAAATTTCTCTATATTTAAAAGAGTAATGTGATAACTAGGAAAATCATATGCTAGTCTACAACAGGGTATGAAGTCATCCTAGAACAATGTCATTATTTAATTATACTTTGGCTTCTCATTTCAAAGTCAGCTTGCTAATGATTGCAGGAACATGCAACATAAATACTATTTCCTTATTTATTTTTCAATGTTATCAATTATGTATTCAGGGCAGGACTTTGAAAAATAGCTTTTTGTGCTCACAAGAAATATAGTGCCAAATTCATCTGATCCTGGTTTTATGTATTCAAATTTAGCTTGGAAAAGCACTTGTGGAGTGCCAACTGTGTACACGGCACTCACGGAAAGAGGGGCTATAACAAGATATTTCAGGTTTAAAGAGTTTAGAACTGAAGGAGACGTCAATACTATATTGAGTGTGTTGTTGTGTATTTCAATAATAGCTTCTGGAACATTCATGCCCAGGTAAGTTGTCTTTGGTGATAACTATATTCAGGTCATCTTTCATTCATGAAAAGATATTCATTTCTGAGATAAAGCATGTTTCTTAGTTCACATTTCTAAAGTATTTGAGATGCACACACATACACACAGAAATAAAGAGAGATAGAACTGAATTTTTTTTTTTACATGTGTGAAGAAAAGACCCTAGGGAAAAAAATAAAAGGAGGCGACATAATGATCATAGTTGTTTCTATTGTTTTGTTCCAAAATGCATCATTTCCTAACTTGCCATTGGTTCTTCATTATTCTGGTACTCAGATATTTACTGAACTGGGGATATAAAATGTATTGGACGTTAAAGAGATAAATCAGTGCTTAGAGGGCTCCGCTGAATAAACTGAAACGAAAGTGGCTAATCAAAGGGAATCCACCAGAAAGACTGTAAGCATGAACACAGGGGGACGTATGTCCTCTCATCACACAAGGCGGCAGACAGCTACCGAGCCGCTATGGAGTAGAAAATACTATGTGAGGGCTTGTCGGGTTCTGACGACCAGGTATCCCCAAAGAATTCACAGTCCAGTTTGAGAGACAAATTCTGTAATTGAAGGCTGTATGTTCCTTGTGCTCTCATAGCCAGTTTCAGGAGCACAGCAGAGATAATGGACCTGAGGAAAACTCCAGAAAGGAAAGAAGTTGCTGTGTTTTTGACTGAGGCATAAATATTGTCATCTCAGAAAACAGCAATAGAAATAAGGTCAGTGAACCACTCCATGCTGGGTAGCCTGACTGTCACATTCTCTGTAGACCACGGTGTCTTGAGGCTGCTTTCCTAGAAGCCCAAGGTTAGGATGAGGATTGGTTGGTAAAAGTTATTAAAGAAATGCTCCCAGGATAAACAAGTAAGGGAGTTGGGGGAAAACAAGACAGAGAAGGGAAAGAAGGCAAGCAAGTTGTTTGCCAAAATGAAGTTTTGGAAGCCAAGCTTTAGTTTGGGGAACTACAGGCTGTAAGTTAACGTTGCACATTAGACACATCATTTCAACTTAAGGTGGCAGCGCTGGGCTTTCACACTCACCAGGGGGACGTGAACTCCCAGAGCCTCAGCTCTCTAGCTGTCGGAGGGTGGTCCTCCGAAGAGTCTCAAGGGCTAGCCAGCATAAGTAAAGCGTCCAGAAAGTAGGAATGGAAGCACAGAAATAGTAAAAGGAATTTAAAGAGACATGGGTAGAGTGCCAATACTGACTGATGAAAAACAAGGAGGATGGTCTTATCCTATTATCATATTCTATTCTATGCCCGGGACAATACCTGAACCACACCCTCCTAGGATGTACAACTCCAGCTAACGCCCTAGTCCTAAGACCAGTACAAACATGCCAGAATAGCCCCTAAATCATTGCATTAATCTAACAACACAATGAGATCATGTAAAAAGAGAAAAACACAACTAACTGTGAAATTCATATTGTCCGCAAAGCAATTTTATCCCAGTGCACACGCAATTCAATCACCACCCCAGTGCTGCAGATTTAATAGCTTAATTTTCTATGGACTGACAACGTCCATCTTAACAAGCCCCTTGTGGAATGCCTCAGGACAGGGCTGCACAACAGATCATTTGGTGCTGTGTGCTTACATAATTATGCTCCCTCTAGAAGCATTTCATAGGGTGGGCAGGGAGGAATGAGTTAGCAGGGGAAACTTCAGCACCACTTCAATATTTAGAGAACATAAGGTATTATTATAGGATTAATAAGCAAGGCTAGCTCAGCAATAGGGAAGACTGCCAAGGGAGGCTGTGGAATTGCTATCACTGGAGATAATGAAGGCTGAGAATAGATACGCACCCAGAATGGATTTTATAGACAATAAAAATCTATCCCAGCATTCTAGAAAAGAGGATGAGCTATGTGTTTCGCTGTAGGGCTCTTATAGGCAAAATGATTTCATAAATTAGATAAAGCAGTTTAGCTTAAAATATCACTTATTATTACTTATTCCCAAGTATAGTCAGTACATGGGTGGTTGAACGCAGAAGCTGCTGAGTGACAAACATAACTGGAATTACAAACACAATAGCACCTATAAACAAACACCCACTCCGAAAATAGGACCCCAGGGATCCAGGAAGGCAAATTTTTGTAGTGCATTGAAATAGAAAAAAAATACCCCTCAATGGTGTATTCAAGCTGAGGTGTTGGGGGGCCTTGACTGTGCAGCAATACTGGATCTGAGCTTTGTCTAAACACTGTCTGATGTCTATGGTTTGGAGACACAGAGCTCTGTAACTGGTCTATTCTGGCAATAGTGCCTACTGCTGTCATAGAGTAAGACAGAAATTTCACAAAGATTTCAACTGTTGTGCAGGAAAAAATTGTTCTCGAAGTGGGAAGGTTGAATGAGATTTTAAAGCACCTGTGAATAGGGCAGGAGGTTCAAATTTTCCAGATCAGATCATGGGCTCTTTAGGTCAGGAACAAACATTGCATCAGGCAGTAGAGGACCAGAGCACCCAACTCAGGTGCTGTGTGTGGTTTCATTGTGCTTTAGGCCCAGCTCAGGGCATGGCACACTGAAACACTTTGTTTTCTTTGAATGAGTGAATTCAGAACATTCATATCCCTAGTTAATATTCTGTAATAGCCTCTATCTAAAAGAGAGGCAGAGAGTAATATATTCCTCCAAACCTTAGCAGCTTTTATGGTGCTGTTCTATGACTCAACTCCTAATAGTTTCCTTTGGCTTCATTATAAGTCTGTGAATAAATCCGCTTTCTGTGGCTTTTATTGTGTGTCCATTGGACACATGCTATAGAATCCCCTGTGATTTTAAAATTTTAGATTCTGATCTTAGAGCAACAAAATAAATTACTAGAACATCTCAACCACCTGCCCTTCTACACTGTAATTACACTATGAGCTTTGGAGAATTGTAGATACATTTTAAAGTCCATATGCTTATAATACTTATAAATGGTCAATAAAAATGTGAATGTAGTCATGCCCTGAAACCTAAGGGACTATTTTTTAAAGAGAATCTTTAATTGAATTATAGGAGGGAAAGATCTATGTTGTGGAATTAAAAACTAAAAACATATTTGTTACCTATATAGTAACATTAAACATTCAACATTAATTTACTTTTCAGAGTAAGGAAATGAAACTGATTTGAATATCAGAAAATTAATAAAATTATAAAATCATAACTAAGTGTTCATTTATAGAGATATTCCAAATTCTATTGTATAGCACAACATGACTACTTTTAGCTCTGAATAATCTCTCATTTTTCAAAACTATTTACTCAGTGATAATGGCATGTCACACGTTATACTAGGAACTGGTAATGCAATAGCAGGTGAAGACTGCCCTCAGATTTAAAAGGCTTGAACATTAATAGAGAAGGAAGAGCAATAAACATAATCATGTAAACAAATGTAGATCTGCAATGATACCATGTGTGAGAAAGTAAGCAAACCCTGAGCATTTTTATGGGGGATCTAGCCAAGGAGACCAGGGAAGGCTTGTATGAGGAAGTGGGGGTCTGCGCTGGCATTCAATGGATAAATAAAAATTAACTAACAGAAGAAAAGAGAGAATGCTTGCTAGGCCATGAAAAAGCTCAATTGCCAATAATTACCTGGAGATTGAAAGAAAGAACCGCATATTCCCAGATTTTTTAATCATCTAACTATTGCATGAAACCTGAGGAAAGCAACAGACCAACTCTCTTTTTTTTTTTAATTAATATCTCTTTATTTTCCAAAAAGAATGATTATAAAACTCATAAATTCATCCTGTATAAATTATACAAATCAAATATTGAATGCAAAAGTGTAGACAATTCAAAACTTAAATCACAATAATTAGGACCCCAGAACCATATCTATTCAGAGGTGAAGAATTGGACTGTGAGGATGGTAGAATTGAAATGGAATACTTTACTAAGAAGAATACCTACGGTGCATCTTACAAGGATATATGTGAAACTTAGTAAATGTAGAATATAAATGTCTTAACACAATAACTAAGAAAATGCCAGGAAGGCTATGTTAACCAGTGTGATGAAAATATTTCAAATGGTCTATAAAACCAGTGTATGGTGCCCCATGATTGCATTAGTGTACACAGCTATGATTTAATAATAATAATAAAAAAAGAAATGGAGAACAAAAAAAAATAAAAGAATTGAAATGGAATTGTGTAACACTAAAAAGTCGCTATGTGTTTAACCCCACAAGCTTCAGCATTTCATTTCCACTTGTTCACATTCACTGAAATAGGTCTACCCTTTCTAATAGATAATCAACATCCCATTCTCAGACTTTCCACTTCAACATTCAAGGTCATGTGCACCATGACCTATGCGTGGGCTCCGGAGAAAGGTTGCTAATTTTTAAAATATGATGCACAATAAGCCAAGGATTTTATAAATTCTTATAGTAATCCATGTAAATGTGCCACATTGTTTACACACAGAGGCACTCTGAAAACAGCGATAGGAAGCGCGTGAATGGCACCATCAGCAAGACACTGGCGTGGTAGTAGCCTAGACCACACTGCTAAATAATGTCTGTTCCTTGGATTTGTTTGATTGTAGAAAATAATCATTTATAGTTTAGGAAGGAAGATATCTAACAACTAAGATGTAGCGGTTACAATCGCTTTATTTCATCCTCTAAAACTTTCACTAGGATCACTTTGAAATGATGAATTCTTTGGTCCTAATTTCGATGAATTAGAAAGGCAAAAAATGAGTTATTTATGAATACTAGCTTTTATTAGCAGCTACATGGTAGGGTGCCTGTTCTTTGGAGAGGACGATGATATGATGACTGAAATATCTCCTCGCTCCAATTCTGAGTGCCACTTGGTAATGTATCCATGCAATATGCTGCCCCCACATGCCATCAAAGAATTCTTATTTAATGGTGAGAATTTAAGGTGATAACTTCATATTTTTCAACAACGGTACAAGTCCAGCTCAGCCAGGCTAGGATGTTAAGCTACTATTTTTCCAAATTAGGGCAAATAATCATAGTCATAAAATTAAGTATCAAGAGGAGGAGAGAAAGGAAAAGGTGGAGGAGGAGGACAAGGAAACTTTTCATTTTTTCTCCAGAAATTTTTGGCAAATAGAAATAATCAGAATTTTCAGATTTTTTTCTTTTCTTTCTTTTTTTGGGGGGGGAGGGGAACAACTCTGTCTATAGCATAGAGGTAGCCTAAACTTTTACAATTATTTATAAAAATCAGACCTCAAAGTAACGAGAAGGATCAAGATTTCCTAAAGCATAATTAACAAAAAGACATTACAAGTCAGACTAGCATATTTCCTCAAACATCCTCAAAATAAACATCAACAGGAGGCAAAGGAGATAAGCAAAGAGCATGTGATGGAATATGTTCAAAACCAAATCATCGCCTTATGTCAAATAATGAGAAAAATGGAGAATTTGCTTTAGATATGCAATTTCATGTCTTGATGTAAAAGCATTTTCCCCATTCCCAACACTTTCTTTAACATTGCTTACTCACTTTAAAAGAAAAAAAGGTTTCTGAAACACTGTCTTCCAATGAAAAGGAGTCCAGTAGTAACAATGACAGATTACTTAATATTCCAATATTTTTTAGTAACAAAATTACTTATCAAAGACTAGTTTCAGCATGAGGAAGTAGGAGGGTAAGCAAGTCCTTCATCTCTGATGCCAAGAACTCACAAGTTAGTAGGGAAGGTAGTCACATAAAGAAATAGTTGGCACACATCACAATAAATACATTTATAAGTGGGGTAGTTGTGTGGGAACATGTATACATAAATAAGAGAGAAATTATTTGTGGATGGTTGGGGATCAGCATTATAGAGAGAAGGCTTGTTTGTGCGAAACAATTATATGGCAATAAGATGTCTTCAAGATAAAGAAGGTAAATTTTTGGCAAATAGAAAATCATCAACAAAGCTGTAGAGGCCTAATGGGAAGGACAAGTTAGTTTAAAATGCATGCCTTGCAAATGAGTTTAGTCTGTATTTATTCTGTGAGCACGGAGAACGAGTTAAGATACATTTGGTTAGGAGGGACAGGATTCTAACTGCACTGTAGAAACACAAGTTTTAGGGCAATGAGAGCATTAGAACAGCAAGGAAAGGCTGGAATTCAGAGCGACTTCTCGGGGATAAAACATTATAAATCTCAGTGGTAGATTATGAGACCTTAATCTATAGCTATGTGCGACGCTAATAACACTTGGATGCAGGTGATTCAGAATCGTCACACTTCATAGTACTATCCAGGTAGCCAAGGAAAATTATAAGATTTTGAAAGTTTCTATAGCACAGAAGAAAAAAGAAATACAACTTTAAAGGCACAGTTTGCTCGGGCAAATTGGTGATACATGTTGGATGTCTAAAGATAAGAAACGATTGGATTAATTGTATGAAATTGCCAATAGTTTTTCCCTAAAAAATGACAATTTTACATGATTTAAGCCATAGACATTCCAGAAGAGCATCTATGAGTTTGAAGGAATTTACATGTTATGCCAATTCTTTATTTTCATTTTTATTTTTTAGCATTGAATGGCTTAGTAGAGTTCTTTCAGCAAAATCTTACTTTGACTTTTCAGATTTACATTGTTACATTTATTTTTTGCATAGACAACATAGTAACATGTTTTTAAAAGTTAATAAATATAAAAATGATATCTCTCTTTCCATTTCTCCTTAGCTCACTTGTCCCTGACACTCAAAAGCATTTTCCTACACAAATTTCTCTGAGTGTTCACTAATTGCAGTAAAATTGCAAAAATAGAAAATCATTCCTTACCACCAACATTTTTCACATGAGAAAACATAAAATATAAGTGCTATGAAGTTCATTTTTTTATTTCACTTACAAAAATTGCTTGGTGATATTTATAAACTAAGACATAAGAGTGCTTCCTGATTCTTTTCTAGAGTTGTGTAGTGGTCTATAGAAACTTCTATGAAAATGCCATAGTTTACTCAACTTATCTTCTATTGATGGTCATTTGTTTCCAATATTCCTTTATTACAAGCTATATAGCAATTAATCATTATGCATGCATTCTTCTCCCTGTGTGCAAACAGGATAAATCTCCACATGTTGGCTTCTAGGTTTCCTAACAAAAAGGAAATGGAATTAGAAGAAAGATAATAATAGAGAGAAAAAAGGTAAATAATGAGTAGAAGGCAGGTAGGCCTGCAAGAAAAGCAGGAAAAAATATTAGGAAAGACAAAAAGAACAAAGGAATGAAAAACAGAAAAAAAATGAGAGAAGAAAAGAATTAAAAGAAAAACCTCTTGTCTTCAGGAATATTACAAAGCAGGGGCGTTGAAGGATTTCATGGAAGGGCACTTGGGAAACATCTCAGTGCTCTCCATTGCTACAGGAGCAGAACAAGGAAGTGACTTTTCCTGTCCAAATAACTCCAGCACTCTGGCAGAACAGAAGGAATATATTCCAAGGCCAAAAATACAGCACAGAGAGGCAGACGTCTCTGAACAAAACCCAGGACATGGCCAACCTAAGTTATGTGACAAATTTACTGTTCAGATGGAGGCTGCATGTTTTGAAAAGAACCAATCACATATAAAGACCTGGCTCTTGAGAAGTATAGCCAAAATGTACATCATCTTTAAATAGCTATGTGGCCCTAACTATAAGAAGCTCACAAGAGCAGTGAAAATAGAAATGGACAAAAAAAGAGACTGAAGAGGGAAAGAAGAACCAACCTAAAATACTGTGCCTTTTCTCTCAGCCAACGTGAATGATGGTTTCAACTGGGTCCCTCCTGAGGAAAATGAAAGGTTGAGTCACTATTCGTGACTTCCTTTATGGAAGTGCATTTAAATTCATTGCACAGTAAAAATCTATGTTATTCCCATCCCAGTGAATTCCTTTGTTGTCTTAATGAAGTACAGAGTTAAAAATAAAAACAAAATCAAAATCTCCAGGTGTTGTTAAAAAGACAGTGAGTTAGCGTGAAGTGATTATTTTTTTCTTTTTTGCAACTAGGCAAATCCAAAAAAATAGGTCTCATTTCAGAGCCCTGTTAGAACACGTGTAATATCTGAATGGGTATATTAGTTTATTGAATACATCAATGTTTCCCCCAAATTTCTATGATAGGATCGTATTTTAAAAAGCTTATTTCATGTTTGAAATTTCCTACATGCTTATAAAAATCATCAAGAAATGACCAGAAACGGTATAAAGGATATCAAGCCATGTTAAATACTTGACTTTTTAAATTTCATGTAGAACTCAATCCAGCTAAGATGTATGTGGATATAATTCTACATATACAATATCAGAAGGAGCACAAATTTCAGGAGTGGAGAAAGGAGAGAAGGGCACAGTAAATATATTACATGTAGCCTCTGATTTTCATTTCTTTCCCTTGTTAACTTTAATTGCATTCTGGAGTTAAAAATGCATTTTAGGCCATGTAAAATGAGAATAATACAAATAATTTAGAAGATCAGAATCTCAGCATTTTTCAATTTCCAGGTACCACAGCCAACAAGTCTGCAACATTTTTAATACTGCTCTGTCCAAACATTCAAAAGACCACAGGAATAATTTTAGTGAGCTAGTTTACAGTAGAGTTACTTTATTATAGTAGTTGTAGATTAAAAAAAAAAAAAAAAAAGCAACTGCATGTGAAAAAATAAAGTTTCTATTTAGTGCAAGGTTATTATGTGGAGGTTATCCAGGTTGTAAATGAAGGAAACAACTATCTCGAATTCTAAATTCAGGTTTCTGCCCATGACAGGGGCATGAACAGATGATCTATGAGTCATTTGGCACCATTATTGGCCAAGTATTTTATATCTTAATTTATTTTTCAAGACACCTTGGTTTGCAAGACAGAGGAAAAAAGTTCAAAGACTTTCCCACGAACTTAGATACAAATGGCATCAAAGCAACACATATCCTGTCCTCTCTGACTTCAAAGTTAACACTTTTCAATATGCCACATTATATTTCACTTATCTTTTTATCAAAAAGTACGTAGAGCCTCTGTAAGTCGGCCACCCGAAAGAAAGTAACAAACTGGTCAACACAGAGGTGATCAACATAAGGAACTGGGCCTACTGTGCTGATACGTACAGTGGTGCACATCTGGTCACAAAAATTAGGTCAAGTTAAGGTGGTGGTCACTGTAGGGAGATGGCCAATAATAGAGGTTCTACTATATTTTTATCTGGCATTTCAGTGCCTCTTAATAACCTTCCACTTTGCAAAAACAACTGTTACTCATTCAACCTTCTAATCAATTACTAAATGTAAAGGAAGTTTTTCTTTAATGCATCTCCTATGACTAAAGCTGCCTAAATAACAAAGCCAGGACATTGCTAATAAGTAACTAATGTAAAATAGAAAATCGACCTGTTTGTGGATGATTCCTTTAAAATTTTTTCTGCGTAAGGGAATAAAATTTATCTTAGATTAGTATTTCCGAGGATTAAACATCTCCAAGTAATGTGTGGCATGTCTGTAAATGTTTTTCTGTGAGAATATGAGTTTTGCCATTTATACAGCTTATATGAGAGTGCAATTAATTCCTTGTTATCTATCGGCAATCTTGGCAATTGGTGCAAATGTGATCTAGATAGCATCCTTAATGTCTGCCTGTGAAAATAAAATCTACAGACTTGGAGGAAAAAAAACTAATGAAGTAAATCAGCTGCTTCATTTTACAAAGCAAGGACTAAAGCCCAGACTTGAGTCTGGTCAGCAGGGAGTTTAAAACCTAAATCATCAGAATCTCTAAACTGATTCTTTCTACCACGTGTCTGCCAGAACATTAGCTCAGAAAGTTCAAGAAGGAAGGACTTTACAGGGAGAGTACTGACTGACTGCCCTTAACAGCTCTGCCATGTGTTGACACACGACCAATCTGAATCTAGGCACTAGACTTAATTACTAGTCTAAGAATTTTGGACTGAGGTCTGGGAGAATATTCTCTAGAGTGGGAAGTATTAGAATATTCAAAAAATGGTTTCTTGGAAATAGACCAAACAGAGTTAAAAACTCAAATTTCCTATTTACTGTGCAGCTTGAAGCAAAATACTTATTTTACTTATCTATAAAATGAACTTGATAATAACATCAATAGACACGGTGAGGATTAAATGAGGCTCCATGTAAATGGTCTGACACTGTGCCTGGCCCATGGCAGGTACAGGCTTAGAATGAATATCGCTCATCTCGCTCATTGACAACATCTCTGCCCTTTTCCTATACCATCTAACTACTATAATAAAGGATAAATTGTTCATGAAACCTAGGAAGACTGAGATGTCTCACGGAGCTTAAGAAAAGAAATACAATTCACAGGTAAAGAATATGTTCTCTTAGTATTCCATACGTGAATTCTATTTAGGAGAACAGGACTGCTTTTGCTTTGAAGCTTATCCCACAACCCCCATGAAAGTGCCCTAAATAAGGCAAGGGAAGAACTTTGTAGCTGTGTGCCATGTGTCACCATCATGCCAGAATGCTATGGAATAGGCAGGGTAAACCCTTCCCTTCACCTATAACACCTTGCTCCAACTTCTGGCATCACATTCCCTAGTTTAGCATCTCAATGTTCTTGAATTCTGACCCTGGTTTTACCCTTAGCTTCAGCACCTACTCCAACCCCTCAGGTCTCATTGCTCAAACCAATCTGAAGTATTTGCTGTTGCTCAGATGCCTGATGCTGGTTTATGTCTCCTTGCTTTTCACATGCTGCAATGATGCCATCTCTCTGCTCAGGTAACTAACAATCCCAATTGTTCTTCACAGTTCAGTCTAAATATAGGTCTTCCAGAGCATTTTCCTTGAATTTAATTTTGGTACCATTTGCTCCCCATTAGAGCACTGATAAAAATGTAATGGAATCATTGATGTGCATATTTACTACTCATGATGATCCTCTTGAGATTTCAGATCTCATCTCATCCAAGTTTGCATCCCTGACATGTAGCATGATACCTGGCCCACAGCTGGCACCAGATACATGATGAATAGATGAGTAAATTAATGAAATGTCCAAAGAAAAAAATTATTCCACGATTACCTACCTTGGTTGTTCTTTGAGACAAATCATAAACTCTACACAATCACTTAAAGGTAATCATTCAAAGCTAATCAGTACTAGGGGAAGATATGTTTCATGTGAAAGATGTTTCATGTGAAAGATTTCTTGTTTTGGATGAGTTAAGACAGTCAGAACCTTGCATTTTGAGAAATTTTAAGAAGTGAAACATTAGCCAGCTGCCAAATAAGGCCACCCATTTTTCTCACACATCGCATCTTACTCTTCCCATTATTGCTCCCAATGCCCAGGGTAGGGCTTCTGCAACCTTATGAGCGATCATTCTGATTGGCAAGGAAGGCTTAAGTGATCTCAGTCTCTACATTTCTAGTTCACAAGATTCTTGATGGCCTCATTTATAAACCTAGGAGGAAATTAACCAAACTAGTCCATGAGAAAATATTTAAGATGGGTACTGCATAAAATACAAGCTTTTCTTTGAAGTATAGTGAAGACACCAAGTTGTTACGAATATCACCAATGCCTGGTATTTCTAGTTGGATTGACATGAGTAGAAAAAGAAACAGGAAATTAATACTGAAGACTTGCAGGACAATACAAAAGTGTTTAACATGATCCCAAATAGGGTAATTTGATCTTTCTCATTATTATCTTTTATGTACCTACAAATCAGAACAGGAAAAGGAATTCTTGAAAAAACATTAACTAAGATGAAATAAGATATTACATTCATCACTGAAATTCTACTATCAAGAGGTTAAAGCTGCCCTGTAAACTCCAGATGAAAGGCTCATAACTCATTTCCACTGGAGGATGATAAGACTACCTATTCTTTCCATGAATGGATGAAACAAGTGCAATCCTGTAAGAAGAAAACTAAAGACCGGTAAAACAAACTACGTAGTTTAAACGACGTGACATTACCCTTCCTATCCTTTGACCTTTTGTGGTCAGTAGGGAGAAATGTTCCTTCTCAAATCTTCACTATGTAAATACATGACGCAAGTTATAAAATCTTTGACATTTTATAATTTCTTAAATCCCTTGTTACTTACATCAAGTTTCCTTTATTTTCATGTACTGTGCTGTGATTGTGTGTGTGTTTATAGGTATTTATTGACTCTCGTCTTTTCTATGCAATTAATAACAGTACATGTTTTGCCTCTGTGGCTTCTGAGTGGCTGTGAAATCATTACTCATCCCTTGTCTTGTCACAGATATGATAGAGCAGGTAAGATTTTTATCCATAGATTATTTAAAATATTTACATTCAAATAAATCTTAAAGCCACAGAAACACACTGAACAAAACTCAATGTGGCACTATCGTTCTCCTAAAGAATAACCCATCAGGACACATAATGGAATACAAAGGGTAAAAAAAAAAAAGTAATTTCATTCACTAATTGAGTGTGTTTTCTGAATATATTTTTGTTCAGCTCTCTCATAGCTTGGTTTAGTTAAGCTATTATAAAAACAAATTAGCAACCTGCATAAAACTTCCTAAACAAGAATAAATGTCACAGTAGTCAATCTGAGCAGGCTTTCTTTTAGATCTGCCATATTATTATTTTGACTTGGAGCTTTGTCAAATATTTGACTGAATTTTTTCTACGCTCATTTGATCCCTAAAAATATTTAGACAAAAGAGTGACTTTCAAAGAATAAATTAAACCTAGCACACAAGCAACAGAGTATAGTATAAATTAGATATCAAATTAGAGTTTTAGACAAATTTCATGTTGGTACATCAATATACCAAATATTCATTCTTTATGTTAGAGTCACTAAAATTTATGCAGGTGAATAACAATGGTACTAGTATTTTTCCACTCATCCAACAAACATCTCTTGAGCACATAGAAATTAAATGTTAAGCCACATAAGCCTCATTTGCAAGAAATGTCTAGTTCAGAACAAAAGATTGGACAAGTTCGGAATAGCTATTAAATAGTATAGTTCAAAATATACAGCCCAGAGGCTGGTCAATTATTTTTGTAAGTATCAATTTATCAGAACACAATCACTTAAACTGATTTGCTTGGTATCATCTATGGCTACTTTCACATTATATCATGTACCCAGCAGAGTTTAATGTGGTAGAGAGTGTATGCTCAGCAAATGCAAAAATACTTATTATCTGGTCCTTCACAGGAGTGTTTGCAGATCTCTGATGGAGGTGATAGTCACTCCCATATCAAATTCAAAGAAAATTAAAAGATCCTTCATGGAAGGATTATTCTTTACCAAGGAGGTATCATCTAAGATGAACCCAGAATCATGGCTAAGAGTTTTGACTAACAGTATCATTGAAAGTAGCAATCTTAGGCAAGAAAACAGGCAGATCAAAGATGCACAGACAAGGTAGACTTGACTTATTTAGGAAATATCAAGCCATAATGGTTGGGTTAGGAGATGGACTATAGAGTCTATCGATAATCCATTGATGGGAGTCACATGTATCTGATAACCATCTAATGCCCACCAGATGGCTACTCTAGTTGTTTATGGCTGAAGAAGGAAGTCCTAGCACCATTTTTTTTTAAGTTCATAGAAACTTTTCCAAAATATTATTGGCAATTCTTAAATATTCTAAATATCATCCCAGGAAGTACATATCAAAACCTCTGAGATATAACCAACAGAGTATTTAAAGAACAATTTACAGTTTAAAATAAATTTATCACGAAATAAAAGATACATCTTTAACTTGAAAAGCTAGATAAAAAGAACACATAAGCCCATAGTACTCTCCTATGTTGTTTGTAGGAGAGGAAATTGGTAGAACTTTCTTGGTGATGGTGATAATGGTGGGGCAGAAATGCATTTAAGCCGATCTATAAAAATTTGAATGTCTACATTTGATTCCATAGACATGGCTCTACATGTGTACAAAATTGTAGCAACAAGTGTGTTCACTGCAGCATGTTTGTGTGATCAAAATTAGAAAAAATCTGAGTATTCGCCAAATTGAATATTTAACAGTACATCCTGACTCTAGAATACCATTCAATGAAAAGAATCGTGTAAATCCATATATTCTGACAAAGAGAGAATACCCATAATTTGAGCAATATCTACAGCCATACAATTTTCTTGGAAATCGTATTTTTGTACGAATGTAGCTAAACGTGTGTATATATATGCATAAATGAGTATATACATACATGTGTGTAGGTACACGAGTGTGTATGTGTGTGTATGAAAAAGAGGAAAAGAAATATAATGATGACGAGGTTTAGATTAAAATAACAGTTTTATCCTGGTCTTAGACACCTTCTATAAACCTCAGAAATATATACTATACTATTGAGAGTGGCTGGAGTTTTGCTAGTGGAATCAAAGTGAGAAGCGTTTTCACATTTTACTTTATATATTTCTGTCTCTTTTCAAGAAGAATGTTATTCTTTAGTGAAATAAACAAATGATAAAAAATACATAAAACCATGACAAACAACTCTGAACATACACCTTTTCTACCAATCCAGATATGAGGTTATGATATGAAAACTTATGAACATTTTAAGGTTATTGATAAAAACTGTCAAATTTCAATGGTGCCAATAGCATCTAATTTATACATTTTGGATTTCAAGTTAAATTTTAGCAAGGGATGTGATGATACCACAGATTACCATGCTCCTAGGCCCAAAAGCTTCAGGCTATAAACTTCTGAGCTCTACATATCTGGCTGCAGGCATTTACAGTGTCTCCCAACCTTGGATTCCCCAAAGCTAAGTCCAAATGGAGGACCCAGTGTTTTTTTGGCATATTTCTTATGGATCTCATATGCCAGTTACTGACATTGCCTTACCAAGCAAAAGCACTTTAGAAAAGAGCAATTCTAATTCAGGAAAGTACAATACAACACTCATGTCTGATATACGAAGTTAGGCTTAAAATAATTCCTCCCATTCATGCAACTCATTTTGAGATAACACTTGAAACTTTAAATCATAGCCGTGATCTTTCACAAGCCAGCCCCTGCCCCTGGCTTCAGCCCCCCAGTAGGTTTTGTGCACACTGTACGTAGTTCTCTCCACCTCTGTGCACCCGTGGATAAAAGCAAGATGTAATGCTGAAACAAGGGGTATTGACAACTAAATCAGGATCAGGGATACAGCTTCCAACTGACAAGCACCAACTGTATCCCTGCCTTAGACATCTTCTATAAACCTCGGGCTATGCCATAGTTATGGAAAGCAAGGGCTCTGGAGCCGCACTGACTCTATAAGCCTGCTGACTTCTGGCTATGCAATCTGGGAAAAGTGACCTAAACCTTCTGTACTTAAATTTCCTAACTGTAAAATGAGGATACTAGTAGGATAGAAAACCCCTGTCATATCTTTATGTGTGGAATCTAAGTATCCAGTCCCATACATATGAGAAGGCATTATTGCAAGTTAATAGAAAGTCCAAAGTTAGCTGGCTGGCTGAAAAATGTAAGGATTCTGGAGCCAGCTAATAACTACATTGTATTCAAATTTGTAGGGTAAGATATCACAATGTCTGACTATGACGTTGCTGTGACGCTGTTGCTGTGATGTTGCTTTTTCACGGAGAAAGCTCTACCAGTTTCCTCTGAGTTAAACACCCAGAACAGGGCCTGGCATGAAGGAAGTGGTATATTTAGTGTTAGCTGGTGTCACTGTGACTTCTATCACTACCACAACCCCTACTCCTCCATGCTATTCCACCACAAATTAGACATAAGCAAAAGAAGAGAATTTTTCTATGACCAAGCAAGAAGATAATAAAAATAACAGCAAGGAGAGCTGTGCCTGTGGCTCAAAGTAGTAGGGTGCCGGCCCCATATGCCGGGGGTGGCAGGTTCAAACCCAGCCCCAGGCCAATAACAGCAAGGAGATTTCCATTTATTTGCACAAGGATAATCCATCTATGGTTGTACGGACGACTCTCCACTCCTCCTGACTTTTCCTTTTGCCAGAAAGTCAACAGATGGGCTCTGGGAGGGAATACGGTAAAGATGTGAGGCTGGCATTCAGGAAAAACTCTATAAATGAGATTGGATTTAAATTAAGCAGGCTGCCCATCAATAACCTCATCACGTGCCCGGCACACATCGCTTGCTGTGGAAATCAACACTGTACTTGCAGGCATCATGCCATTTTAACAAATATCGCCAACCTGAAATCTATGTACCATAAAGTGCAGAATATTATTTCTATGAGGGAGTTTTAGGATTTCTGAAGGGAAAAATGTATTGCTTTGTGACTAGCAAAGTTGAAGGCAGCAGTGGTTCCCATCAACCTTATTAATGACATGACATTTAACTTGACACTGCTGCAAGTAAATCACGTCACCACAGACACCAGTGACCTGTGCCTCAACCCTCTTTGTTCAAGGCAGGAGTCCCAGACTGGAATTTGGAAAAGCAGGCCACACAGAGCTTTTATGCTCATGGACATACGAGGGAATCTTGGCAAATGCAGTTGTGGTGGAATTAACTTCCTACTGGAGGCAGCAAGTTTCATAATACTGTGCACAATGGCAGAGAGAGAAAGCCATAGGAGCTGAGGCATGAGGACTTTTATGCGATTCCTACCTCTTTCTTGTTGTACATTAAACAAGTCCAGATGTTTCAACCAAGAAATGAAATCAAAGTCACCCTACATTTGATTTATGGGACCACCCTTACTTGAAATGCCAGCTCATCATTCCAAGATTTGAAAAATGATGTGCATAACAAGCAAGATAAGAAATGTGAAAATTCCTTCAAAAGGCAATTAATTAGATGATCCACTGATGAGGGGAAAGCATGCCGTCTAGGTTGGCAGTGAGAAATGGCAAAGATTATTTGCTTAGGGGTTAGAATGGTAGACTCTCTCAGGTCTCTCCATGTCTGTCCTGAGTGATGGGGTAGATAAGAATGGCGCTGTAAGAGCAATGATGTTAAAAGGAAAAGCAAAACTGTATCTAAAAAAGCCAGGAAAGGGCAGTGAGCTGATCAAAGGCAGAAGATCTTGGAATTATCAAGTATCCACAGTTTCCAGGCAGTTCTGCAAAGGGAGTCACCATTCATGCAAATTTAAGTTACGGACCTTCAACTCTATGTGTCTTGACATTCTTCCCTTGGGAGAAAGAAAAAGACACATGGAGAGAGAGATAAGGAGGGAGAGAGGGAGATGAACAGACAGAAATGGACAGAAACCAACAGATATATCAAGGAAAAGACAGAAAAAAGATATAAATGCAAACAAAAAGAGCGAGACAGAACAGAAAGAATGAGAATGAATTAGAATTTTTAATTTATGATCACTTACTAAGGCCACCACCATGCCACCAATAAACTTATAGGACAGGCTAAGCTGAACTCCTGGAACATAAATTTAACTTTCCCTGGTCACTTCTCTTGCATTTCTATGTAGGTGAACCTTTTGTCAACTTGAAAGCAGTTCAAGATTATTTGTTTGTTTTTTAATATGGCATATATGCTTCAAAAAGCATGGCCCTTAAATACAAGTTCATTAGTTTATCTTATATTCATTCAAAGAAACAGAATTCCAGAGAAAATGATAACTGGCTACTTTGGATTTTAAATTCCTGATAATTATAATTTAGAATGTTAAACTATTAAGCATTAGTCTCCACAATATTATGTTGTCACAAAGTTGCGGAAAGCATGGGTTCATGAAGTTTAAATAGCGTTGCTCCCTTCAGACCTTCTCTGACTCCTTTATATACTGCACAGCATTAGGGCTCTTAATGCCAGTGATTTTCAGCTGATGAGCCTCAGCACGCTGGTGTGCCCTGAGAGGATCTTAGTTGTGCCACAAAAAAAATTTTAAAGATCATTAATTAAGTTATTTTTGAAAGAAGTTCAAAGCATAGTAAGTATTTTCTCTCTCTCTCTTTTTTTTTTTACTGTTTTTTTTATCAATATAATTTAAGTGTTCCACTGAAGTTTATAGGTTCAAGTGTGCCATGAAATACAAAAGGTTGAAAAGCACTGCTCTATGCAGCAGGCAGACTGCACAGCATTTCCTAAACAGACTTGATTATAGAGCTCTTCTCTTTTACAAAGTACACCTGACAGCACCAGCACATGATGGAACACACTTGGGAACGGCTGATTCAATTCAAGCCGTCTCATTTCCAAATGAGGAAACCAAGGTCTATCTAACAGCACATACCTGCCTACCCAAATGCTACAAAATCTTAGGTGACACTAGATTGATTTAATGACCACTATGGACACGTCCTATTCCTTCATACCCTTAAGTCTTTTACCTCTAGATCTAAAAAATGGCCAATTCCCCTATTCTTATCTTTTGATAGTCAAATGTGTATGCCAAAATCAAGCAAATCTCCCTAAACGTGTATGTTATTAATGTTCTTACTCTACAGTGGCATAGAATTGCTTGCAGCCGTAAATCTCAAACTCTCTCCCAACACTTGAATTAAATGGGCCATGCTCACATGTCCCCTGACACAGTACTAGTAGGTGGCTTGCATACAGCGGTGTGAGATATGCACTTAGAATATCAATTACTTATCCCTCATCAATCTGGCAATTAGCGCCCCTTACACTCAGACTGATTTTCTGTCCTACCTGTTTCCTTCCTTCCTTGAGGCCAGGCTACAGAGCATAAAGCAGTCTGTAGAAACCATTATTCCAGTCTTCAAACCCAGGCTGATTGGAGATCTCAATTTCAGTTTGGAGAAGAGCTACCTTACAGAACTGGAGAATCATATTCTCCGGCTGGGGCTCTCTAAAGATAATAAAAGAACCTAACAAACAAACCCACCCCAAATCTGTTTGCACATAACAGATAATGTCTAGCTTGGCTTATTAGTTCTGTTTATCAACCAGTGCCACATTCAGCAGCCCCATTAACCTATTGAATCAGGGATGTGATTTGAAAAGAAATGCCTGTATGTTGGGCCACAGGCGAGGCAGCATTCAGGAGTGATAACACAGTGGCACAGGTGATATGTAACATCAGAGATAGATTAGGACTCATTGGGAGTTGCATTGTCAAAGTAAAAGATGTTTTGTTTTGCTTTGCTTCACGTTTATCTAACAACAGAAAAACTCGCTGTAGATAAAACACTAGTTAAATAGAGTAACAGATGACCACCAGAACCAGAGCATGAACAAATGTGCCAGATGCTGCTCCCCCAAGTGCCACGTGACAGTAAGTTTTCATCACCTCAATTTACCCTAGGGAGTCCGTCTTAAGTGATTTTGCTTCCTCCAGCTTTAGACTAATAACAATGTGGCCTGTAGAACCAGGGAAGATAACTCCTGTGGCTCTCTTTAGTTTCTTGTTCCTCAGGAAGAGAAAATCTTCCTATTAAACAAGCAAACAAATCTTAAAATGTCAATACACAAATATGGATTATAGGCCTCTCGTCCTTAACCATGTTTTTATTTTTATTTTTTAGAATTTCACTAAAACTCAAAGCTTTGAAAACATACAGAAGCTTAAAATCTTAGATCCGAGAGTATTTGAAAATTTTAATGTCCATTTTCCAATTCCACCACCACACATACTTCCTGTGCATTTAATGAGCATTTTTTCTGTTTCCAACTTCCTTAATTTTTAGAACTATGAAGCATGAAGTCTCCCTAGAAAGACAAATTTTCCTTTGCCTCTCCAGGGATGACCTTCCCAGGCCCCCTGGCTCACTTACAGGGGATGGCCTGCTTCACAGAGATTAAAGTTTTTAGGTGTGTTCTATTTCTACTTTGTCCCAACACAACATTTATTTTTGTGCTATATACTTTCTCTTTCTTCTTTTCTTGGTGAAAGACGTGATTATGGATTAGACTTTCCAAGGCCAACTGCCCCACCTCCTCCCTTGATCTGCTCACTCTCTGTCCCCAGGGTCCAGGATATGCCTTTAAGTGGTGTTCTTTACCTCTCTCCTCACATCTCTAGTACTTCACTGCCACCTCCTCCTTCGGCTGAGGTCACAAATATCCTCTGGCCTCCCCATTTCACAACACTTTCTCTTAGTTATGCTAGTCCACATTAGATCTGCCTATTTCTCTTCTAATTTTCAATCTCAAGCTTAGAGAAAGAGCAGATACACTAATGCCTCTAAGTTCTCACTGTTCACTATATTTCAACCCCTGCTTCACCTGTTCTCCAGTTGAAACTATTTTTCTGAAGGTCAACAATGACCTCGAATTATTAAATGCAATTTAATAAAATGCATTTTCTTTTTTTGGTCTTCAAATACCTTAAACTCTTCCCAATATATCAAATTAATAAATACTCCTTTTGGCGTGATTATTTCACATTTTCTTTGCTTTCATAATACTTGTTTCTGTTTCTCCACTCTTCTCTGATCAATTCTCAGTCCTTCACTAAATCCTTAATATTTCCCATGATTTTTGTTTTGAATTATTTTTCTTTTATGTCTTCAATTTTTTTTAATTTTGTCTGTGCTACAATGATCCCTACCAAATATTATTGAAATGATAGAATACAAACCCCTCAAAAAGTATTAGTTGTTGTTACTGTCATTCTTTATTTTTGTTACTGTCATTTTTATTACTGTCATTATTAATGTTATTAAGTATAAATCTTTATCAGAAACATTTCAAGCCTCAATACACATTTCTATCAGTCCCATAAGCAGCTACAGCTGACATACACTCCCAAATTCACATGTCTAAGACTTACCCGTCATAACCCCCCAAACCTGACCTTCCTCTACTTCCTCCTCTCTCAGAGTACTCCATCTTCATGTTGTTCCCAGATGAAACATTTGACTTACTACAAAAGCTTTCTATCTCTCACTTCCATAATCAAAGTAGTGCCTGGTTTCTTCCTCCAGAAGGCCTCTTTATTGTCAACAGAACTTTCCTAAGCCAGAAACTAATCACCTTTCTCTCACCTGTGTTATGTTTATAACTCCTAACGCGACCTCCTACGTCCAAGCGCTCCCTTTAACAGCCCCATACTAAGCAATACTAGAGTAATTTTTCAAAACTATTGCCTGACAATACCATTTGCACTGAGGAAAAAGATGAGAGCTCATCACTTTCTAAAGAAAATGTATATGCATCCTTCCTTACCATGCACTCAAGGTTTTCCAATGTCTGAACAAACTTTCTTTTCTAGTTTTATCATCCTGCTTTTTCCCACTCTGCTGTATTTCTCTCTAGCACATACTTTTCTAGCTCCAGAACCTTTGGCCATACCATCCATCAGACGTTCGTGCACAGTTCCATAAATCCTTAAAAATTCATATCCAATCGTATGACTTTCATGAAGTTTTCACCAATATTCCAGAATGACATAATCTCTAAACCTCTTTTAGCTCTTGCAGGTTTCTCTACCTGCTACAGGAATTAATATATCACACACTAAACACGTATGTTCCTATCTTAAAACCTTTCATAAATCATATGCTGATGTCTTATTTAGTAATTTCACCCCTTTATTTATTCATTGTTGACCGAATATTTCCTATGTAGTAGACACTGTGATAGGCTCTGGAAATGTAATGTAAAAATAATTGTCTCCTGCTGGTGAATGGAAGATGCTAAATAAGTATATGTAGAATGGAATTTTCCCTAACCATACAGGTGAAATAAAATCACTATGAATTCAAACACTCTCCCAACTCTTTTCAATGAGCTTGTAACTCCATGGTTCTGGGGGGCGGCGTGGAACTCAACATGTATTGCCAGAACATACCCTCTGATAACTATTAAAAAAAAAAAAAAACTTTCCTACTATTTGGTGGGTTTATAAAATGCCACTTCAAAAACACTCGGGCTTCCAATACATGGGAACTTTTTTAATGGTGAAGATCTATGACGGTCTATTACATTTTCAGTCACTTTAACTCAAAAAGCAAAGTGTGAGAAATTTTCTTGATTTATGTAACTTACCTATCTATGTATTAATGATTCATTCTTTCACTTACCAGTTTTTATATAACAAGATAATTTTAATATATACTATAAATACATTATGTGAATTAAAAATTGCTCATAAATCAATAGTTGATTTCCACTCAATAGCTCTTTTTCCATACTCCCTGAAATCAAAAATACTTTTATTTTCTAAATTGCTAGAATAAAACTATCTTTGGATTGTTGTAATATTCTTGTAATCTATAAATTACGTGATTACCTTTTATTTTCTCCTGAAATTTCACCATCAAAGATAGTCACTTCCTACACGTTTAGCCCCTACACATGAGGTCTCTCATCAGTCCTTCTCAGGCTTCCCCTTTACACAGTATAACACTATCCTCCCATGGAAACACAAACAGTGCCCAGTGGTGTATTAACTAAATCTTCCTGAGTTTCCCTGCTCAGCATAATCCTGACCTCTACAAACCCTTCTCCCAATATAGACCACCACTTATAGTTGGGTTAACATGGGGAGGGATTAGGAGCTACTTTATAAATAGAGAATCACATGCTACCCATTGCTTAATGCCAGCTATAAATGAATTACATAAAATAGGACTAATGTACAAACACAATTGTTTAGAAGCCAAGCAGAAATATTTACATCAAAGAGAGATGGCCCTTCCTCCAAACCTCCACTTGTAATTTCTTTAGCTGAAGAATGATGTCTTGATTAGTTCCATGACCACTAAGGAAAGGATATTGATGCAGGTGAAAACATTTGTCAAGGGGAAGGGAGTGATGATTGATCAGAGATGTTCTAAAGATGCCTGAGTTTGAAGAATGGAATGGTAATAGTGGCTGCAGAACTAGCACTTATTTTAAACAAGGTCAATAAATTCAGCAGTGAATAATTTTTTTAAAGTAGTGAATGTTCCTCTAATTGGGTGTTTTTTCCTTCAATTAACAGATTACATTAATATGTAGCTTTTGATCTAGGAACAAGATGCAAGGCTCTTGACTATGTGCTGTGGGAGGCCACAAAATGAATAAGACTAACTGAAGAACCGGGGAAAGGTTCATTTTAACCTCTGAAGCAACAGTTCTAACAGGAGATAGAATGTGAGCAGAATGTAGGAGGTAGAGTTAGGGAAGGAAGAAGTGAAGAAGACTCTAAAGGAGAGGGAATAGCACCAACAAAGTCAAGCACACGGTGCCTCAACTCAATCAATGGAAAGGAGCCTTCTGGCAAGGCAGACTCTGCATTCCTTACGTACACAGGCACATCACAGAGCTCCAGCCGTGTAGAAATACAGACAGAAGAGAGAGGAAATCTGAGGTTCTTGTCAATTCCATGTCTTATTATTGTTCAACATTTATTAAATACTCTCTATGGTTACAGTTTTGTGGTTGTAAGTAACAATAATTAATTCTTATCAACCAACACACACACACAATCTGCCTCACTATGCAAAGACAAAGCTGAAGAAGCAAGCCTTTGAAAGGATAGGAATCAGAGAAGCTTGGAGGATCCGAGCTGAAGAAGTTAATAGCTTTTCCAAATGCTAAAGATACAATGGATGCATCGAAATACATCTTCTTAGGAAAGAAGAGCCACTTTTCCCGAGATTGGGTCAAGAGTCCACTTTGTGTCCAAATATCTTGCCCTTTGATATGCAATTGACTTGAAAACCATACCCAATGGAAGATTAGTTTCCCAATAGGAAATATGGGGTGCAATTATAAAAACAAGGGAGAAGAGATGCTGTACATGCAAAATCAGATCTCCATACTATGCAGATTTCAGAACAGGGATTTTCTAATGGTCTAAGAGAAGAGAAAAAAAGGTGTGCACACTTGCACTGGAGTGTGCATGCACCAATGCTACTGTTTCTCATTAAGTTTAGAAACAACTAATGAATGTTCTCCTGTCTGTTGAAGTCCATTCTCCCTTCTGACTGTTCTGACTGCTGATTTGGTGGGACTTAAACTCTAAATCTCTCTGGTTTACCATTTTGATAACTTCTGTTAGGTATTTTTAAAATGTAGAACAAATTTCCTCTAATTAATTTTCTCTAGAAAACCAGTTTACTTAAAACTCATGTAGATAATTCATTGCAGCTGCCATCAATCTAATTCTTATAGAATGGAAATCCAGAAATGAATTTAAGGATCAAAGATAGGCAAGTCATTTTGATTTCACTCTCTGGAAAACTGACAATGCTTCCTGGAACACTATGAAAATCCCAAGGCTGTGGTTGGCATAGCCATCAATTACCAATGTCTCCCTAGCTACAGGAGGTGAACATGTGAAGCTGGACAATGTATTTGAGGTGACTAGGTTTATTTTTGTTACCAAAGATAAAAGGATCACTACCTTGGCATACATCTGGCACAGGAACTGGGAGAACAGTTCCAGATACAAACATAACTGTGAGGAGCAGCTGATTTCTCAACAAACAGGTACTTATTGAGAACCTACTAAGCACCATCCATTGTTCTAGGCTCCAGGGTTACAGTAGAAGACCAGATACTTGTTCTCATCAAGCTTACATTTTATAAGGAAAATAGTAACAAACAAGAAAATCTAAAAGAAAATTTCTGATAATATAAGTACTGTGTACATTGCAAGGAATTAAAATATGGGAAAACAATGGAGACCAAGAGCTTCTTTCAAATTAGCTGTTGGCAAAGACATTGAAGACGAGATCTGAAAAAAGATGAAGAATTCAATTATTTTAAAATTGGCTGGCAGTGGGAGGAATCAAGGAAGTTCTTGCCAAGATCCTAGGGCTGGAAAGGTGGAAGGGCTTGGGCAAGTTGGAGCAATAGGCAAAAGGCCAGTGTGGCTGGAATATGGAAGGGCGAGGGGAAAAGTGGGAAGAGATGAGCCCACAGAGTTGAGCATGACCAGGTGGGTGGGGGGTAAGGGTAGTTTCTAAGGGCAAACTCAGAGGATGTTTTGAAAAGCAGTCACTGCAGATGTATATTAGGATGGTAGAAAAGCTAAGAAAAGACAGTCAAGTTGGCAAGGCCATATATGGAAAGTTGGGGTGAAGGGAAGGCTCAGTAAGGGACTAGATTTTATTCAGGAGGAGGAATATGGGTCTGAACAGTGCTGGGGACCAAGAGTCCACATGAAACAGCCCAGAGCACAAGGCAGATTGTCGTATTAGGTGGAATATGAACGTAAGTAGTCAGTGAGCAGGGACTAAGGGAGAACTGCTGTTCTGCGAAAACTCAAGGGCAACATGGTTATCCAGAGGTGGTCTTGTGAAGAGTGTCAGGGCATGGCCAGGACTTGTGATCAGATTAACACATTCCCATACTTGGGTGGCTGATTTATTTCTTGGATCTTCCACACGGTGAAGTCAGAGCTGTAACAGCCCTGCTCAGGTCAGTCAAGCCCGGAGCAGGCCTTTGCCAGGAAGCTTGTGATATATGTGAATCCAAATGTGAAAAGCTGAAGAAGGTAGAGGCAGGGCTAAAACATGATGAGTCCAGACATACTTTTTCTGTGCTTTTAAATCTATCTTTGCTCAGAATATTAACATCCATTCAAAAAGCAGTTTAACTTAGAACATATTGCAAAATATCATTACTCAAGAATGTACCAAGTACCATCTACTGAGCAAGTTGCATACATTAACCCTAATCCTTGTAACCAAGGATCAAAAGGAAGAAATTAAAGAAGAAAAAAATATTTAAATCCCTAAATGATAGTAAATTACTAGAATCAAGTTTTTATGAACACCTTTCTACCATGTAATAGATTATACATAAAAGCAAATAAATAAGAATTTTTCTATGAAAAGAAAAAAATAGCTTATTTATTCCCTTTATTAATTAATGAATATTTGAAGGTATGTTTTGTGTCTATTACTGCAGTGATTCCACAATCCATCCAACCTTTTTTGGTGTTCGGATGTGTATTTTTTCCTCTGATATGTTCTTAATAATGTATTAATCTCAACAATAATTATTCTTTGCAGTTCTTATCAGGTGTCAGCCTGTGCTACAAAGGTTAAAAAGGGAAATTCCATGAAAGAAAAATTTACTTGTAAAGTTAAGCAACATAGACAGGTTTGATAATGCAGATATGTGATTCTTAAATTAAAGTAAGGAAGGGGCCTCGAGGTTAAGATTTGATGGATTCTCACTCTAACATTAGCATTTGAACCCCATGTCAAGCATCACACTTCAGACTAAGAGATCACAAAAGAAAAACACCTCACAACATTGTGAAATATTTCTGAACAGTGGACCCAGTCCTTTGAATCATTTCAATTCAACAGATAGTCAAATTCAATGGAATCTTGAGGCTTCAACTTCAAAATGAAAGGGCTGGCCCTGACAACTTTCAAGTTCCTTTGACTTTTATAAAATGCTATAGCTTGCTTCCAGAAAATGAACAAATAAATAGCAGGTAAAGTGCTCAGAAAAGCAACTGAGTTTCCACTGAGGCACAGCTGTTGGCTGTGCAGAGGACCCATCATTTGGCTGTCTTGTCAATTTATGGTGGTCCTTGCAGCCCTTTAGGTTTAGGAATGGAACTTTTCAGCATACACTGAGGTCATTAGAATCCTCATTTAGGAGACAGTCATACTAAATGAATTCACATGTATAAAATAGAAGGGTGATTTGTCAATACCTTATACAATAAAAAACCTCCCTTCATAATCAGCATGTTCAAATTTTGTGGAAATAAAAACATTAAGGTTTTTGCTGATAAAATGCAATTAAAATATAAGGAAATGAACAGACGAGAGGATTTATCCTCAGATCAGACTAAGGCCTACCTGAAGCACCACAGCCATATAACAGAGAAGTTCTGTGTATGGACAAGAATGCTTGAACTTTGGGATTCAAATTTACTCTTCTATGGCCAGGACTGCACGGATCTCCCAACTGTTAGTGCCTGCTGTGGTATATTCTTTTTATATTTATATTTAAAAATATAATCTCTAATCAAACTTGATATTCATATGTAACTATATACATATTGTTTCTCAACATGCACTGATAAAATCAGTTAATTTTAACTCTCAGAACACAAACTTTTTTTTCTTTATTTGCCAAGATCCCAGGGACAGCTTACTGTGTTCCCCATCAAATCTCTTTCCAATTATATGATAAAAGTCTGAAGCCACAAAAGTCAGAACCATGAAGCCATAATTTTTTTTAAATTATATGAATTGCAGACAAATTAAAATCTGGACAGAGGGCTATATTGTGCATAAGAGTAATCAGAAAGTACGACCATGGATAAATTTTAACGTTATATTTGGTGATGTAGTTGAAGATGCCTTTGTGCAAAGGGGCTAAGAGAAATTGAAAATGGGCTTCATGGTCCATTTTTATCCACAGATGTACAGTCCAGTTCCATCTGTGGACTACAGATCAGCAGCACCAGTATCCCTTAGATATGAGAAATAGATCTCAGGTCCTATCCTAAACTACTGAGTCAAAATTGCTATAAAAAAGCAGCATAATCCAGTGTTTTAACTAGTCCTCCAGAGCATTCTTATCTATGCTAAGTTTGAGAACAAATCCTCTAAAATACAATTTGAGAAAGAAACCCCATGTCAGGGAGTCAACCGGTCACTCAAGAAAAACAAAACAACAAAAAAAATAAACGAAAATTCTCTCTGAAAGAAACTTTTCAGACTTGGGTAAGTTCACACAAAATGATCATTAGAACAAAATAGGAAGCAAATGTTGGGACAATGACATGTAAAGATAAAATTAAAACCTGGAAAAGAACAGTTCCGTCCTCAAGATGGGTTAAGTTTCTGCTAGACAAGGTTTCCAAACTTTCTGAGGTTTATCACTGAAATACTCCTGCTAGTCACGCTGTTCTTAACATAAGCCTTGCCATAATATGCAAAGAAAAGCCTAACACACACACAACGGGAGGAGAAGAAAGCTCTTTTGTTATAATTTTCAGGTGAGTTTATCCCTCTCTCTAATTGTTGCTTTGTTCTCACTTTTGGTAAAGTCATTCATACTTACCACGGCAAATATTCCCTCCATAGAGGTTGATACTTAAATTTCTTTTTTGAGGCATTGGATTCAGATCAGCTTTCTTTTTTCTTTTTTCTTTTTGAGACAGAGGCTCACTTTGTTGTCCTCAGTAGACTGCCATGGCGTCACAGCTCACAGCAACCTCAAACTCTAGGGCTTAAGCCAGCAGTCTCAACCTTTGGGTGGTGACCCCTTTGGAGGTAGAATGACCCTTTCACAGAGGTCGCCTAAGACCATCCTGTATATCAGATATTTACATTACGATTCATAACAGTAGCAAAATTATAGTTATGAAGTAGCAATGAAAATAGTTTTACGGTTGGGGGTCACCACAACCTGAGGAACTATATTAAAGAGTCGTGGCATTAGGAAGGTTGAGAACCACTGGCTTAAGCGATCCTCTTGCTTCAACCTCCCAAGTAGCTGGGACTACAGGTGCCTGCCACACACCTGGCTATTTTTAGAGACAGGGTCTTGCTCTGGCTCAACCTGGTCTCAAACCCGTGAGCTCAGACAATCCAACTGTCTTGGCCTCCCAGAGTTCTAGCCTTACAGGCGTGAGTCACCCTGCCTGGCTACATCAGTTTTCTTTTTTACTTGTCCAGAGCACATATTCTTCTGGGTGTCCTATTGTTATTTCAGAATTCACACATTTAAAACTGGATTTTTATATTTATTTTCAGAGTGGTCACCGGCTTCATTTCTCCAGCATTACTCTCATCTACACATTGGTCTTTGGTCCCATGTACAATCTTTTGTGCTTTCCTGCCTTTGTTTCCTCAGATTTACCCTTGATTCCCTAAATGTTAGATTTCTGCTATGTTGTAGCTTATAAAACACTAGCAGTCAATCAAAGCTTCTATGTATGTTACTTTTCTCTCAACTAAACACCTTGCAATGGCTCCTTTCTTCTAACTGCATCAAGGTTTTACAGTTACCCTTCTGCGTGGCTTCCTCTTAATTAACTTATGTTTTTGGAAACAACTTAATTTTCAAAGTTAACTGGAATGACCATCAACTCATATTCAGAAGCATAAAAAAAAAAAATACATGTGGGGCTGGACGTTGGCTCACGCCTATAATCCTAGAACTCTGGGAGGCCAAGGCAGTGGAGCGCCTGAGCTTAGGAGTTGGAGACTAGCGTAAGCAAGAGCAAGACCAAGTCTTTAAAAAATAGTCAGGCATTGTGGCAGGTGCCTGTAGTCCTAGCTACTTGGGAGGTTGAGGCAAGAGGATCACTTGAGCCCAAGAGTTTGAAGTTGATGTAACTATGACGCAATGGCACTCTACCAAGGGTGACAAACTGCCTCAAAACCCACACAAACACATACACACACACATGAAAAGCATATATCTTCAAAAACCCAGACAAAACCTTTCTTATATTTTTATAGCAACAAATACACACAGATACAAGCATAAACAGGAACATACACACACACCCACACCCCTCAAATTTTAAAGACAGGTTTAGATCACATTGTAAAACTGTCTTATAACTTTTTGAAATTTAACAATACAGTATTTTATGCAGTCACTATATCCATATTCATTGATTTCATGGGTGCATAGCAGTTCTTTGTAAACATAACATCATTTATTTGATCTATGCCCTAGTGATGGGCGTTTAGATTGCTTATATAATCTGCTCTGTTAAAATCAGTGGTACAGTAAGCATCTTTGTGTATACATACTTTAACTCTTTTGCAAAACTTTCTGGAATTTGTCTTTCTGTTTAACAGGGCATGTGCACTATGTTTATTTAGAGACTATGATACATTCTTTCAAATTAAGGTCCCAAATCCACTTATTCAGTAATACTCCCGTGAGGTTGCACAATGAGTAGGAGCGGCTGTCTTCCCATATCTCAGTCTGCCCCAGCAAATTGAAAATATTCAACTCTGTAATCCTTGTAAATGAAAACAATATCTCACTTTCATTTTAATTCCCATTTTTTGATTATAAAGACATATACTTTTGAGTGCTTGATAGCTATTGCTACTTTTCATTTATGAATTTTAGTTTCTTTTACTAATAAAGCTTTTCTTCCTTTTTTTCCCTATGGAATTATAAAAGCAAATTTTGTAACTAAAGTGTTAAGCTTTTGTTGTATATGTTGCAAGCTTTTTTTATAAGAGTGTTTGCTTTTTATTTTACGTTATGGCGGGGTTTTCGTCATATGAAAATTTGTAAATACAGTTGTTTCTCAGCATTGATGGGACATTGGTTTCAGGATTCACCCTCAGATACAAAAATCTGAGGATATCCTGGTGTCTTATATAAAATGGCATAGATTAACATACAACTCACACACATCCTCCCATAGCTTTTAAACCATCTCTAGATTACTTGTAATACTTAAAACAATGTAAATATGAGGTCAATAATTATACTGTATTTTAATTTGCCTTATTTTTATTGTTCTATCATTTTTATTTCATTTTTTCAAATATTTTCCACTGGAGTCAGTAGAACCTGTAGTTACTGGAATCTGAGGTTGGTGAGACCTTGGGACCTATTGTTAGAGGAACCCATGGTTGATGGAGCCCACACGCATAGGTGGAGGCCCAATCATACTCCTTTAGTCAAAATGCAAAAATTTCATTAATATGGTAAATAATTTATAACCTGTCATTGTTATTTATAGTAACATCTTTTAAATGAAACTTATAAAACTGCTCCCTGCACAAAGGTTAAAGTATTCTTCCCTCCCACCACCCCCACTGACCTCTTAACCTCTTAAAGCCTTTCAGTAGTTTGTGTGTTCTGGCTATCAACCTAGAGCCTTTCTGGCTAATCTGTCACTGCTTCAGGTAAGTCTGTTTCTCACTATTCTGTCCCATCTGTCCACTATTCTGATTCCCATCTCATGCCTGTATCATCTTTCTGCTCTTGTTCCAGCAGGAATACCCTCCATTCCTTCTCTGATTTAACCCATATGCCAAATAACTAAATCTCTCGCCCACCTCAAGCCTGACCTAAAACTGCTTTCTCCCTTTCAGGGTCTACTTGCTCAAACAGTCCTTGCCCTTTCCCCTCAATTTAAGTCAATATTGCATGACCTCGCATCATTTAATCACTCTTTTGTGCCATGAGTCACCTCTGTTTTCTCAAATAAATTATCAACTTCTGAGGGGCAAGAACCATGTCCTAAGCTCCACTGTCTTGTTCAAACCACCCCATACAGAGCTGACCTCAGAGAAAGCTGTAAAAACAGGGGTACATTTTATCTCAATTCTGACATTCTAAGTACAAACTTCTTCTTAATAAACATAGGATGTAAAATGAGTGAACCCAGTGCTGGACTGTAAGACATTATAATTCAACATTGTACAAACATTGAAATATTTTATTTCTCTATTTTGAAAACATCATCGCACCAATATGCAAAAGAAAGTAGATGGATGCACTGAGATACCTGTTTTTCATTAAGTCAATGTTGACTTGAGAGTAAACATGTGAGCCAAGTAAGCAAGAAGATAGCAAATATTTTACAGAAAAGTGCCAAAGCCCTTGAGGAGAATTTTGCCTTAATATTTTTCCCCCTAGCTTTTATATCAGTGCCTTTGGAGTGGAAAGTGAAATATCATCTTGAATTATTAAAAAGAAATAAAGCAAACTATAAGAGAAGCAGAGATAAGTATAGAGTAAGTCTTATTAAAGTTTCCTGAAGGTTATAAAATCAATTAAAGGCTGTCTAGGGAATGAGACCATCCATTCTTTATTCAGTAGATATTGACTAGTACCAACCATGTACAAGTCAATGCTAGAAGATCCAAGAGCAATTGAAAGATGGAACAGAGAAGGGTTCAACTTTCTGGGAGCTAATAGGATAGACCAAAAAGAAGAAAAAAATGGTTAATTGACACCAAAGTATGAGCATAAGGAAATAGCAATGTCTATGTAGACCAATCTTAAGTCAGTTGACATTTATTAAACACCCACCATATGCCAGGAAGGACCACACAGCTTGAAGATCTTTGAGATGGTCCTTGAGTTTTGAGCATGAAGTGCCTGATGAGGACAGCCATGGTAATCCGAGAAACATTAAGTAAAGTATTAATATTAATAAAGTAAAGCTTAGCAATGCTAAATGTGAGCAAGTTTGAAGGATACATGAAAGCTCAACGCTAAGCTGGTGAAACTAAACAAACAAACAAACAAAACTCAATTCCTTCATTCCCCGGTGGATAGTCTAGAGATCTACCTAGTTAAAACCCACTGCCACACCCAGAGCTAATACTGGCCTCACTCACAGCATTTTTAAACATGTGGTTTTCCTCTGGGGAAGCAAGGACTGACACTCTGTAAACTGGCTACAGGAAAATGACACCTTTTCTCCTTTCTAATTTATTTACGCTTGAGTACAAAAGGCATCCTGGTAACCTAAATAAGGAAAGCGTAAGTATTGTGAAACACAGCAATGTAAAAACCAGACAATTTTCCAATATATTCATCTCAGACGACAGGGTGAGTTTTCTATAGAGTGCTGAGACAGACTTGCACTGCTTTTCAAAACAAAACAATAAAAAAACTCATGTAAGAAGTATGAGAAATATGAAAGCAAATCTCTGTATGATTTCAGTCCAGCTGATTGCAGAGATGGATGCTGGAGAAACATAATGGAAGTGCGCAAAAAATGTTTCAATGGATAGCACTGATCTGAGTGATCATCAGGATCTGAGCTCCATTATATTCATGTATCAAGTCAATGGCAGGCTTTTCAATCACCCTCTCCTTACCATTACCACTAATAACAATCTCTTTTGAGATAATGGTTCTTATTTATATTTTATCACTTTCATAATATGTTAATATGCTGGTATTCTTTGTAGAACATTGAAACACATTACTACAGTCTAATATTGATCTGCAAGACATTCTTATTGAATGACTAAATATTCTTGTGATGGGAAGAAATGACAAGAAACTGAAATCTTAAAAGTAAGAAAATCCTGGGGACTTGTAGTAAAGTAAACTGAAGAATCATAAATCAGGCCTCCCAGAACTATCGCTCTGTCTCCCACAGAGTCCTTTCACTCAACCAAACTACTGTTTTCACCTCTAGTTACTAACTTGGTTCCCAGAGTTTGTTAGAATGTTTCTATTTGCACATTCAGTATCATATACTGCTACATTTTAACATGGGTAAAAAATAGTAAGTCTTGCATTTGTTAAAAGAGAAAATACTAATTTGGCTACTCTCTTGAACCAAGCTACCTACCCCTATCTTACACAAATCAAAGTAAAAGACACAAAGGTCATTTTTGCGGGTCCTTGGTAAAGAAAGACTCCTTAAATTTCCAGAATGTGTGAGACTAGGCCATCAAATGTTAAAAGGTGTGATTAATTCCGTAAAATGTGAATATATAAAGAGAATGAAGTGTTGTTGGATATAATTTTTTTTTTTTTGATAGAGTCTCTGTAGAGTGCTGTGGCAACAAACCTCATGGCAACCTCAAACACTTGGGCTTGAGCAATCTTCTTGCCTCAGCGTCCCAAATAGCTAGGACTATAGGTGTGCACCACCACATCTGGCTAGTTTCTCTATTTAGCAGAGACAGGGCCTCACTCTCACTCAGGTTAGTCTTGAACTCCTGAGCTCAAGCAATACATCCATCTTGGCCTCCCAAAGTGCTAAGTTTATAGGCGTAAGCCACTGTGCCCAACTGACATATATTTTCTTTACCTTTCCTCATAGCAGAAGAAACCGTTGAGGTTTTATGATCTACAATCTTCTAGACAGATTTTAGGCAGTAAGTATTTCCACATCAATCAAGAACAGCATCTTCAGTAGGTAAACCTTTGTATTATTTTCTGTATGCCATGTTCTGATCTTGATTAAAATTGGAATTAGAAGTGAGACACAGGACAAGTATGGGGTAAAAAGAAAATCAGATTGCGCCCAGATGCATTGTATTTACCAGAGACACTTTTACTAGTTCAATTGACATGTGATGATATTACTTGACATCGGTCCTATTGTAAGTTCAACAGATGAAGGTTACCAAAAAATGAAATTGTGCATATCCCAGGATGATAATGTAAAAGGAAAAATTATGATGCCCAAAGTCTTTGGAAAACATATTTGCTATAGTACAAAAACCTTTCAGTGGGTTTCCAGAACTGTTATGGAGATGTGGGATGCTTAATGTTGGCCTTTGCCTGCTACTGCCTTTCTTTCCTCTCAAATGTAAGGTTTTCTTTCAGCTTGAAGTCTAATTTAGGAAGTAGTTGATGTGAGTTCATCTCCTAAAGGAGATGACCCTTTCACCAGAATACAAAGAGTCAGGACATTCATTCAGGCACAGAATCTTCAAGTTAGTTACTCAAGCCAAGATACCAATTCTTATGTCCATCAAGACAATTTTCAAAACTAATTCGAAGATCATAGATTGAATGTTCATTATTTAAATGAGTACCTTGAATATGTATTTTAACATTATTCATAGCGGTGCAACAGTGGCAGTAAAGTGTGCTCCCACTGATGGGCAACACTTGCCTAAACACACTGGGAATAACTGTCCTGACAATATGAAACAGAGAGAGCAGATGGCCCGGTAAGAATGTGTAAAGTACTTTTGTTATTTAAAAATGCAGTAAACTTGTTAAGTTTGATCTTACATTATAGGTCTGATCTCATGTTTACAACTGCATAGAGAATTCTAATTCTGTAGAAAGACATATAATTAGCTATTAATATTGGTTACTTCAGAGAGTTCTTGATGACCCGTATGGTGTGTTGATGAAGATTATTGACATTTTCATGATGTACTTTGAATTGTTCCCCCATGTATGCAAAGTGTGCATTACTTTGCAATAGAAAAATTTGCAATATTTTGAGGAATTATAGAGAAAGAAGCTGTATTTTCTGCAAATGGGATTAAGGATGTCAGTACAATGAAAAATATGAAAGAGAAAAGAAAATCACAGAACAGACACAAGAGATTCGGCACAACTTGGAAAAATCAAGAGAAATCCAAACCAAAATCGTAGTTTGTTCTCTTTGCCACAACGGGGTCACTGTTTTCATAAATTCCTTACTGAGGAAGGCTTTGAGGTTTATATCAGAATTCCATCATGCAATCACCTTGCATTTGTTTAGATATGTATCCATGCCTGCCTAGCTCACTGCTCAGGGAGACTGTGCAGGAGTTTCTTTCTGTCATTCACACCTGAGAAAATTCTGAGTTAAGAAAAACATTTGGGTATTGGGATAGGTTTGTGGCATGCATGGTTAATAAATGACTATTTTACTCAATTTGAATAAACAAAATTGACAAAAAGATGGACCTAGCAACTCAGCCTATCTTCTAGCCCCTAAAGCTAAGTTCTATCCTGATCAGTCTAACTTTCTGCCAACCCATGAAAGGAAGCCACATATAAAGGCTGATATTCTTGGCAACTGCTCAGGAATTGCCTCTCCAAACCACTACTACTGCATTTAGCCCTGGCCTACTTGCTTACACTCATCCCCTAGTTTCAGATCTTGGCTACTCAGTCTGTCATTGAAATTCCACTCTGCCCCAGACTGAGTCGTCTGCATGTGTCTCCACTCTCCTGCCAGCATCTTGGAAGGTAGCACTATGGCAGTTTCCTTTCTTTCTTCCCAACCCCCCATGACAGATTCGAACTTCATTCACCTGCTTCAGGGTGTGTCCCATCATCTAGGAATGTAACCCAAATCCAGCCAACAGCCCAAGGGCATCTAACCAAGTGACCCACATGTTTCAGGAGGGAGAGGGAAGGCACAGGCAGGTTGCATCAGCCTGGGTACTTGAAGAGAGATAATTCACTAAGACTTATTTCTATCACTCAGAGTTCCTTTTAACTTAAAGAGTTACAGAGGTGAAGATGATACTATGCAAGTCTAGTTTAGAAAAACATTACCTCTGGTAATGGAGAAATGTACAAGACACACAGAACAACATAAATCAATTCATTCTGCAGACCTTTGCTTATGCCCTTCATCTGTATGACCCTCACTCTATATCATTTAGGGCATTCAGAGATGGTTACTGTGGTCTCAGTTCTCTGACTGTTCAGAGACTAACTCTGACACAAATGTGATCCTAAAGCGTTCAGATAAGTTGGAAAAGCCAAAAATTAATTCATAACTGAGCAAAGAAAGGAGAAAGTCAAAACCAAATCTCGCTATACCTTGAAGAGAAATGGCAAGAAACCAAAAGCAACCATTAAAAATGAAAAGACAGGGAAAGACCGATGGCTGAAAGAACAAAAAGAAAGAAACCCAAGTTAAACATCAGAGAGCAGCGAGGCAAGGGGGGCAAATTGGCAGCACAGAACTTGAGAATAAGAGATGGAGGAATGAGCAGGACAGGGCGAGGGAAGTGGAAGCTATTACAGGAAATCAAGTAATCGGCCCAAGGAAGGACGATCTGGGAAGAGCAGGAAGGAACAGAAGACACAGTGTAAAAACAAGACCCATCAGCCAGCCGTCCTAAATGGAATAAGAGTCATGCACTTGGTAGCAAAGAGGGACCCTAAACAATTACAACAGTAATAGCTGGAGCCTTCTGACCCACGCGGAAACCTAGACATGCTTTCCTCAGTCCTCACCCCTCTAACACGTGCTGGTGCCACGGCCGGGAGCACGTAAACACGACTGCACACACATCCTCCATCGACCTGCTCCTTGAGTGCCCAAGTACATAAGTTGCCATGAAAAATTACTCTTGTTTAATTGGCAATTTGCATTGTGTGTTCCTCATGCCAATACTACTTTGCTGGTTTCAAATGAATGTTGATTTTTCTGCCTTAAAACCAGATCCTTTTCTACACAGAATGAAACAGCATCACCAGGGTTATGCTTTGAGCATACAAAGATTTTATGTGAATATTTTATATCTAAAAATTGAGAAATGGATGTTAAAACTGGATTCTAGCAAAGTAAAAAAAAAAAAAAAAACTTAATTTAAAAACACTTTTAAAACACTTTCTGATCAAAAGCATCCAAAAAGCTTTTATCCGGGTCCTCCTTGAGAACTAGTCATGGGTAAGTCAAAACAACAAAAGCAAATGCCGGGCATTACTGAGAGTTGCAATGTGAGAAAAACCAAAACAAAGCACTAATCATCTACAGAATTATTAATTTTCTTCACAAGACACCAAAAGTCTTCACTATATGACCCCTCCACATCAAGTTGTGTATTTACATTAAAGTTTTCCCAAAGATAGTTCTTGTCTTTGTAAACCATCTTTTCCTTGCCAAATAGCTCTTATACTTTGCCTTTGGGAAGAAAAACAAGTTATCAAATTCCAGAAATATTAAAAAGTGGATTAAGACCAAATACCCTTAGCCTTTCTTTATTATTCAACTTCTGTTTCTTCTTCTCTTTGTTTTATCTTACTTGGTGTTTCTCATAAATCACTGCTTAAATTAAAGTTGTAGAACTGTCATCTTTTCTTTTTTTTTTCTCTACCCTGCTATTGACAGCCTCATCACTAAAAACTTTGAGGATCATTAGCCTCTCCACAGTTTAAACAACTATTATGAAATTATTTGGGAAAAATTAGAATTAATCAATCAACAAGATTTCTAAAATATGCTATCACAAATAACAGAAAAAAGAGTAGATATTGAACCCGCATATTACACTGTAAATATATCTCAGATAATGGAAAGGTACTCCATCTTTGAAAGAAAGTGAAAAATATTAGTCACCCCTATTTTGCTAACAATCACCCTTTTGTGCTATAAAAAGGCAGCAAAAAAATTATTATATCTAGATAGAACAGGTACGTGTCTCCCTAGGACCACTTTGCCCTTCTGTATTTTTCTTTTCTTTCTTCTTTTTATTAGTTTTTTTTTTTTTTGGCCAGGGCCAGGTTTGAACTCACCACCTCCAGGATAAGGGGCCGGCACCCTACTCCTTTGAGCCACAGGCACCACCCTACCCTTCTGTATTTCTCTGTAGCATTTAGCCTCAGAGAAAATCAGCCCCATTAAAATAATTCTTAAGGTTTACATGAGTGTGTGTGTGTGTGTGTGTGTGTGTGTGTGTGTGTGTGTGTGTGTAGGCAACCAAAGCTGTTTCTTTATATTTACTGATAAAATTCAGTCAGATCTGGCCAAAGGACTGGAAGAAAAGTTAAGCAAGTAGTTAGAGAATCATAACCTGAGGTGTCTGTGAGAGACTTCTCCCTCCACAATTAGCAGAAGGAGTGAATTTTCAGGTATACGGATATAGATGAAGCTAGAAAAGGAAAAATACTCTTCCTGAACAAGATGGGAGAGGATGGCCATGTCTGCATTTGGGGTTCTCATTGTCTTATAATATTAAGATAAGAATGAAAATGAAGGAAGCCATCACTCTTGGCCTAGGCCTGGAAAAGCAGTATCTTCAGTGTCTGAGCGCTAGTGAGAGTGGTGGTATTCCTGGTTAGAGTGTGTGTACCTGGGGAGACCTGTGATCTTTAAGAGGCACATATAGTCTCTAGGGCTGAGTAAGACTTCTGGACACCAACGTAAATTCTACTAGGCAAACAACCAGGGAAACTGGGGCACAGGGGGAGGTGGCAGTTTTAATACACACACAAAAATCCAAGACAGAATTTGGAGACAGAAGAACTTCCACAGAGTATCATGCCATTGATTTGCCTCTTGCCTGTGTCCCTAAAGTGGGGGCCAAGGGAAACACCTGTTACATTCAAGCTCTGTCTTCAGTAAACAATTTCACCAATTATGCAATGAAAAATTCTGTGAACCTGGCACCCAGACCTAGAACTCCCAGTTGCTTTCACTGCCAAAGGTCAATCCAACGTGTCTGCTTTTGAGATATTTTAGCCAAAGAATGTTAATGACTTTTTTCGATACACTGTGCTGTTCCACCACATGTCCCTCCCCGGAAATTTGGGATTACTAAAATACAGATATCTTAAATGCCAAAAGGCCAGTTTAAGAACCCACAAAAACACTGGTAAAAAACATCTTGCCTCTAAACTCTAAAAACTGCAAAACCCAAACTAATTAACATTTATTTGCATATGAAGAAAACATAACAGGTTACCAACTTTATTCCCTGTTCCACTTAATCTTCTGATAATCTCTTGTACCTCCAAACTATCTGTAGATTAGTTTTTTTTCACCTTGCAAGAACACTCGCATTTGTGGGATGATGGCCCCAAATTCACAGATGGGGATGGCCCCATCCTTCACACATAAAGGAAGTGAATTAATTTACATAGACTCAGAGAGTTTCAAGATAAAAATTATAAAAGCTCTTTTGATATTTTATTGCTAAAAATTTAAATTTTATGTGGAATGTTAGTATATTTAATATGTTTATTTGGATGTGAGATAGAAGCCTTAAATAGTATCTAGAAAATATGTAGGTTTTAAATGACCCTGCACTTCTCCCAGTGTTAAAGAAAGTTGCAAAACTCGAAGAAAATTTCTTCCATGTTCATTGATCTCTCTGCTGGCTTTTTCTTATGTTTTCCCAGATTGTCAACAACGTTAAAAAAAAGAACAAATTAGAAAATGAAACCATTGCGAATATGAAGCCAAATTATCCTAACCAAGTGAATAATGGTGTTTAAAGGCAGTGATTTAATTTTTTTATAAAAAATTAAGGAAAAAATAAAACAGAATTTTATTCCTTTCAGGATTCTCTGCCTACCTTACTTTAAAAATGCAGTATTCTTGGTTCTGGAGGTTTAGCTTGAATTGATCTGTACAGCAGTAGATGAGAGGCCATCTTAGGGGCCAAAAGCTGAGACCCAGGCTAATCCGAGGGTTGCGCCACAACCCTCCAAGGCACTTGTGCCAAGTCAAAGAAAATAAAATGTAGTTTTCTCCTCTCTCAATAAAAATTTAACATCATGAACATGTCACATTGTTGGGGATCTCAAAAACAATCTCTGACATTTTAAACAAATATGGAGGTGAGTGGCATTATCTGCAAATGATGTCGCCAAAATCATCTCAAGTTTCTTCTATAGCAAATCCTTCACGTACTCAAACTATTTGGTATTTTAAAAATATGTGTCCCTGAATTCCAAGTTATTTTAGACTTCAGCTGTCTTTAAGGTACCACCATCCAAGTTACGTGAATTATGTTTATTTTGTTTTATTTTATTTTGGATATAAAAGTGTAAGTTTATTTTATATTAGAGAGAGGGAAGAGAGTGGTGGGAGAGATGAGTAAGGGAGAGAGGAGAGCAAAGAGCAGGAGGGAGAGAGAGGACAACCGGGGAAGAGGGACAAAGGAGTAGAGAGCAGGTGGCATCCCAAGGGAAGAAGGGAATGCCAGCCTGAATGACACGTGTGAAAGGCAACAACCTGAGAATCTGCAGACATCACCACCACTTCAGATGTGACTCACCCACGTAAGAAAGGATTTTAAGATACATTAACCAGTTCCAGAAAACCCAAGTGTTAGCATTCTGTTTTCCATTTTCTTTTCCTTAAGTGTCATCAATCAGCAGCTCTGATAAAGTTAAATAGCAATATACTAGATCAAGAAACAATGAGGTGGCTTAGAAATACCCATTAAATTGTATACATATTCTACATGGACCTGGAAAATGATTGGGTGAGAATGGAACAACAAAAAGATCATCTGTAGCTGGTATATTGAATGCAATATATACCGATTTCTTAACCACATAATACGATAATAGGAAAGGTAACTCTAAAACAAATTTAAAAATAAGCTCCTATAACTGCTACTATCAATATTTAATGCATTATTAGATTACTTTTTCTCCTATTATCTCTTAACTTTGCACATAACAGGAAAAGGCACTGTCAGGGTTACCTTGACTGAGTAAGTAGCCTAGACTAATTTTGGCATTTATTCATTAAACAAAATTCAGCATTCTATTTAGTTTCTTTTTTTTCCCCCTTTGAGAATTTAATGTATGTCCTTTAAGCCTTTTCTATGTATATATTTGTATTCCTTATGCTTTTATAATATAGGGAGCACAGTTACTTATTTTAACCATTTGATGTAAACATTTCCTAATCATTAAGCATTCTTCTACAACAAGATTTTTATTGATTTTATGGTAAAGGATTATGCTCCAGCTAACAGGAATGGTTTCTAATACGTTTGGGGAGTGTCTAAAGTAGTTTCTGTTTGAAACTGACAGACTCCCCCCTCAAAGCCAAGACTGAAATAAAGTAAATACAAATATGCAGTGAGGCCTCAGAAATGACAATATTGCTGGTTGTTTATGGAATGCTCTTCTCTAAACAGCGTCCTAAGTTATTGCTTCTCATAGAAGGGGCCTTTGTGACATGTTATTGAAGTTGGGCTCATTGTACCTATTTCACAAATGAGTAAATGAGCACACAGATTAACATGGACAGAAACAAATTCTCCCCAAGGACTATGTCCTTGTCTTCCCTTCCAAATACACACCTTATTGCAACGAGTGTAATAGCAATTTACGTGTTAAATTACATAAAAACTATGTGTGATTTTCAAAGCTTAAAGTATAAATCACTTAAAATGGAATACTATATGTCATTTACTTTCATTAATTCAGTTCACAGGGTTTTGGGGTAAAATAAAAAAGGTATCAAGCAAGAAAAAGCAGAAAAGATTAAGTTCTTATGTATGTCCTCAATAAGTTTTTATTTCCTGCTTACCATACCACATAGGAACTATAACATTCTGTTCCCATGTGTTGAAGACTACTATTCTGACATTCAGAGATTAATAGGTTTTACAAATTTATAGAATTTGGATCCAGTCAAAATACTATTTCATCTATCAATTGTTATTTCTGTATTTACATTGAGTCCTATATTCATTCCTGAAATTAAGGGTGTAGTATCCTCATGTGATAATTCTAGTTGCCTTCATTAACGCAACTGGTTAAGCCAAACCAATGTATAAACATTTAGCTCTTACATCACTTTTAGAAAGGAAGTTAAATGAGGAATGGTAGAGCATCGCACTATCACTAGTAAGTCATTGTGCCTGCCCTTATTTTACAAACCTAAAGGGGAAAATTAAACACCATAACAAAGCTGGCAATGATAATGATTAAATGATGCCTGTCATTTTGTCCTAGATGTTGGAACTGTTCTCCACCCACTCCCCAGTGATAGATGTGTTTCTCTTGGTACACTGGATTTAGATGTGGTGAAGGATGGAGAAAATTAAATTCGTCAAATTATCAGACAGCCCGGAAAGCAGCATCTGATCTACTCTGCAGAAAACATTAGGGAACCAAAGAAAAACTCATGAATGGCACAAGATCGAGGTCTCCTCACAGTACCACTAGCATGCCTAAGCTTTCTCAATGTGAGAGCCTTACAGGTTAAACCTGGAAAGATCTCAATGAATGAACTTGACCTAGAAACCAATATGATAACATATAAACCAGAGAATCTCCCCACACCAAACCACCCAAATCCATAGCTTATATTTTATTATTCATGCTTTGAAATTTTGTGTCTATTAAAGACTGAAGTTTTGAATCACCAACGCTTTGTAAATATATTTGATTTCGCATGGTATATAGTTCTTGATAAATAAACCTACATGTAAAAAGGAAAAAATTTAAATATGAACAAATTCTCTGCTGATACATGTTTAAAGAAAGAAAAATTAGGAAAAAAAAATAGTAAATTCACCTCACCTCTTCCCATCCCTCCTGTTTCTTTCTAAAATTACTTTTTAGTGTCTAAAATTGGAAATTTGAAAACCAATGGCAAACTCAATAGGCTTTTTCAAGGACCTGAAACCATCATTCATAAATACATTTTATAAATGTATTAGTTTTTATTATAATAAATCTTTATGATTTATTAATATTTTAATCCTATACATTAGTTATCTCTAGAAAGCTAAACATTACAGTTTCCATGAACAAACATGGAATTTTTAAAATAATTTCATAGTTAAAGTATCCCATAAAAAACAGAAACTTATTTACTATAACATCCTTGCTGAAAGAAATAGGAACAAAAGTTGTATGTCTTGGTGTAACTTTCTAATTTTTAACTAAAATGGAACTAGTTGAGCAACACTTACGTACGTCTAGGTAAAACTCAAAAGAAATCAAGTAGGCGGGAGAGGGGCAGACAAGTAGGGCATATTCACACCTAACTGGTGGATGCATATATATTCTGGGTAAAAAGTACAAAAGCAAAATATGTAACCAAAATGTGTATACTCCTGTAATATTCTAAAATTAAAAAAGAAAAGAGCAATCTTTATAGAAAACTGAACATCATATTTCCAAATATCTTTAAAAAGAAATATACAACTGTTTACTTTGCCATCTGTTGAGTTACTGATCCTCATAATGTACCATTCTTTTCTTTAGGAACAATTGGCCTGAAGGTAACCTTACAGTAGTTCTGCAGATTAAAGAAGCCGAAAACAAAGAAGAAAAATATTTTTAATTTCAAGACAGAAATGAGAAATTCACTTTTGCTTTCTAAATGTGTGCTTTATGGGAGTAACTCAGAACCTTCCATTTGCATTAGTTTTAGGCCTGTTCAATACATACGAGTTTCTTAATTAAATGGCATTATCCACTCCATAATAAAAAAATATATATGTATATGTTACATGTCTGTTTTCGTTTTTCAGAAAGCTTATTTCTTAAGAACTTCCCAAGTAGTTCAACATTTTCCCACTACTGCAAAAAATAGCAACACATGCCCTCAACACACGTGGTATAACACATGAAGACAGTTCTGCTCTTGGTCTCATTGCAGTTCCAACCGCCCTCTTGCTGTGCAACAGCTATAGCAGAAAAACGTCTATTCTCACGTGCTTTTGATATTACACTATTTAATCACATACAGCTGTGGCTTATGAGACTGTTACAAAACAATTTTAATGTAGTACTCAAAGCCAATTTTGAATAAACATCAACCATTTACTCCGAATAAAAAGTTGGACATGAAAAAAGTTTTCTTCTAAGAGAAAATACTTTTTTTTTTTTTTAAGAATTTGGCATAGGTATAATAGTGACTGAGCTCTCTTTCTGCCAAAAAGACTGATAAAGTAAGAAAGAATTGTGTAAAATCATATTAGTGCAAAAATGAAGCTTTCCAGAATTCCTGAAGCCAGAAAGACCTGGAATGAACTTGCAGCCTCCCTTCTTTTTTTTTGCAAATTGCCCCTCCCCTCAGCATTCAAATAGATTTTATTACTTCATGGAAATAATTTTGTGTCACAATTTTGTCATTTTTTTTCCAAAGAAAAAGTGAAAGGAAAATATTTTAGTTAGATACTCTTAAAAAACATGTACATGGTGTTTTCCCTAAGATTTATTCTGGAGGAAAAATGTGAACTTTTAACATCTCATTTTTGCAAGTAGGCACCAAACTCAGTGTTGTTAAAACTATGACTACATTACGGAAAGGAGTGCAAAAAAATCCTTTGGAACTGTGTTCAATAGTACTGAAAATAAAGATTTGGGATCAAGAAGAAAAAAATAACTAAAAAGAGAAGTGAGCCTTTTGTTTGTATTTTTTCCTTCATTTAAGTCCAATTAAATTTCTATACATTCTAAAATGAGGCAAGATTTATCACCGTTTCAAGCTATCATATTAACCTCACCCCACCCCACCTCCACCCCCAAGGAAGTGAAGGAAAATATTTAGAGCTATACCTAAAAACTTCATCACTAGGAGATTTTTAGAAAACTAGTTTTGTATGTTTCAGGCTTTCAAAAGAAAACAGACCTGGGAGTTTTCAAGGCTGTTTTAAAACAATTGGCAAGTTCCCAACTCTGGCTATCAATGCAAATCTGAGGCAGGAAGTACTAAGGAAATTCTAAACTCATTCCCTCCCTTTGCAAGATTTTCTACATTTTCATGTATTAGGAGTGTGTTCAAGGGTTGTTTTGTTTTGCTTTTGAAGGATCTGAGCATTCTCCTCTTTAAGAATATCCTTTGAGCACAGGAGTCTCTCTTCCTTTACCTTCTACTCATTCCTGGTGTTCTGAAGTGTTTGCCCTTTCTGAGGGGCATAAACATCCCAGCTCTAGCTAGTCTTGTAGGGCCAGGCAGCGGCCCAGGCTGCAGATGATTGAACATGCAGCCTGAAATCAGTGTGCAGTTGATGAATTACTACTTACACCTGACCCCTTTTCCACACCATGCGCTGAACACAATCTTCAGTACTCCCAGCCAGAGAAACCCTAAGTTTGAAGCCCTTTCTTCAGGACCTTCTGGGGAGCCAGATGGCCACAGAAGGGAATGTAGCAAACAATGTAAGAGCAATGTGATTAGAAACTGTGCCCTGGATTGATTGGTAGAGGCACAGGAAACTAGTAAGGGTGTGGAAAAGAAGGAAGGAGAAAGTTGCTGTGCGTGCTTGGGTGATTTTTTTTTCAAGTTTTAAGAAGATGTTAAAGTTTTCCAAATATTATATACAAGAAAAATATCTATTTGTCAACTGTAAAATATCAATTCATTGTGCTGCGACCATGTTTTATTCATCTTAGCTATTCAAATTCAACTTTTTTTTTTTAAGATAATCCCCAAAATACTTCAAATTCAGGCTAAAATTCATCTGAGATCTCATCATCCAGCAGGTACAGGTTGGTTTTGTGAAAGAGCTATAATAAAATACTTGAAAAATGTTAGGTTACAGCTAATCAAACATCATCCTTTTATTTGTAATTAAGCTAATGAACTATCTTTTGAGTCCACTTTCTCGAAAATTTCCTGATTATTCTGGTTAGGCTTCCAAACAGCAAATGTGCTTTCCAAACACTTTTTGCAATCCAGCCATTTTTCTTATTTAAATATCATAACATATGAAGATTACTTCATTATTCTTTAATGAAAAACAATGTTGCTTCTTAAAAATAGCTTTTTCGGTACGAGAAAAAAATTGGTCAAAAAGAAAATTGATAAAAGACAACTTTGAAGATACAAGCTGTGATACATTGCCACAAATCAACCCCTGGATTTTCATCTTACTTAATTTACATGTCCATTTTTCCAACATAAAACATAGTAAACATTTGGAAAGTTATTTAAAGCAATGGAGCATAAATTCTTCATGAGTCTTATTTCTATTATTTTTATGAAGCAAAGTTGTGAGTTTTGTTCTAAGTTTATGGGAAATAATCGGAGCACAGAAGGCAGGGATGTGTCACACGTTCCTCTCAAATTTGGGTATGAATGTGTTGAGAGAAGCAGAAGTGTTTGCATCAATTTTTAAAATCCATTTTCATTTTGTTTTATCATGAGAAAATAGCAGCTGTATCTAACCTTACACATCTTCGAGCAGAGAGTTCAGCCTTTATACATTTTCTGAAAGATGATCAGAATAAACGTTTCAATTCTTTAAAACTCATTTCAATTCTTTAAAACCTCATGAAGATTTACCTCCAAAAGTAGTGTCAGCAAAAAAGCTCTGTGGATGGGGAAAGGGGGTCACCTGAATTTAGAGAACAAGGTAATATATAATTTCTACTCTAGAATTGCCTTTATATTACACACAAATATTATGTATATATCAGCATCATTTTAAATAGCTATGATTTTAAAATTGGATGATAACTACCAGTCAAATAATAGATTTTAGGAATTCCACCCAGGCAGCATGTACTTCCTTTAAAATTATTATGTTATATTTTGAGATATAAGTATAGAAAAGGCAAAAGTGATACAGAAATGACCCGGTTGTTCTGTTACCCGGGGTGTGCGTGAGAGGGCTTCATTGTATAGTATTAACCCTGTCAGAACATCCCTACATTGTAAAATAATTGACGCTTTGTCCCATTCCCTCTGTACCCAAGTTTCAAAACAGGACATGTTCTCTCACATCTTCAACTCCCAAGAATGTTATCACTGTCTGTCATTTCAGGGCCACCGTAACAATGTTTGACAACTTCACAGCGCTGTTAAAGTATTGCAACATAGTAATGAATATGAAGTACCATGATAGGCAAAGTAGCTGATCTAGTCCCTACTACCCTGATCTGATTATTGGAATATCAGCTGAGGACTCTTAATGGATCTAAATTCTTTAAAAATGTTCCAAAAGTTGATGGCGTTGGCTAGCTTGAAAGTAACAAGATCCAGATACCGCCTGTCTATACAACAGTAAACTACACAAGATCCCAAAACAGATTTTTTAAAACTCACTCTGTTTTTCAGACTCTCCTCTTTTCCCTCACCACTATGCTCTCCTCCCTTTTTACACTCATCAATATCTCTCTCTCTCACTTTGCACTAGTGTAGCTCATCCAGCACCCTGTGTCTTTGAGATGCTATGCACAGCATTCATTATTTACTGCTAGTAAATGGGTTAAAAGACATCTCAAGCAGAAAAAAAAAAAAAAATTTTGTTTATTTCAGTTAAAAATTTCTTTTTTTGGATGTACACCATTGTCGAAAACAAGGGCCAAAAACAAAGCATGATTTTTGAAACATTTGGAAAAATTTAGCCAAATGAGTAAAAGGGATGGAATGTCTGATATGTTTCATGCAACCCTTGAGTTTATTGTTTTTGTTTCTTTGGGGGATGAGCAATGACTATAAATTTCCCCCTTTTTAACTTGTCCTTGCTTTGCCATTTCCTTGAGGAATGGCAGCCAGCAATCTCCACCAGTCCCCCAAAGAGTTAAAACTCAAGGCAGTGAGCAGGAGGGGTGGCCTAGCCTACTGAAGCAGCAACAGCACAAACTAAATGCTCACAAAGGCTAAAAGCAATGTGAGTCACCTTGGAGGGGTAAGGCAGAGCAAGTGAAAAAGAAAAAAAAACAAACAATGATCTTTAATGTAATACTAAAAGTCTGCTGCCCACTCTGGTTTACAAATAGGCTTTGTCTGATGAAACAGAATAAATGAGCGATAACTACAGCACAATTACCAACCCTAATCACATCGAGAGTCCTGGTGCAGCCCAGAACACTCAGGCACGCCTTGTTCACTTTTGGCATATTTATTTATTAGGACAGTGGAGTCTGGCTAAGACAATACAAAATAATAACATCCATGTACTCATATAAATAACTCTACCAATATTTTTTTCTTCCAAACCAAGTCCAATTTAATTGACAAATTGGAGCCGTGATTTCACACCTGAGAGTCTTTCATGTCTTAACTGCAAGATGAAGTTCAGGGCTGGCACTGCCCACTGCTTACTTACGTGGGCTTGCCTGTGGGCCCCTAAGGATCACACACTTAAAGCCTAAACTATTTAACCACTTCAAATCCAATTATTACCAGTTACATTTCATTTATTTTCAGGAGGCAGGCCTCCTGATGGCAACTAACACTGAAAACCGTGCTTCTAAAAGTGAAAATATCTATAGTAAAGTTCCTAATTTAGTGTCTAGCATTCCTATCATCCACAACATAAAACAAAATATGCAAGTAAAAATAAAAATATGCCCAAACAAACTCTAGGAGACTTTGGTAGTTGTCCTATACACCCTTCTTTCATTCTATACTGAATGATTAAAAGTTTAAGTCACCCCAAACCTGGCCTGTCCCATCCAGTGGGAAAAATCCTTTTAGAGCCACAAACAAAGAACAGCTCTCCTGAAAAGCCCCTGAAAATATATTCTTATGCTGTTGTGATTTCCTTTCTAAAAACCCTGCCCATCTGCCAAGGACCTTACAGATATCAGGACCATTTATACTACCAAATAACAACAAAGGAACTGAACTCCAGGGAAACTATTATCTCTTGTTAAAGAGAAAGCTACAATTCTGAGATTTCTGCTTCCTTCTTATTTCTTCCTCTGCCTCATTAACTCTATTGGTATGTTACTAATTTCGAAGAAGCAGGAAGAGGTGATGGGGGTGGGGCGTTAAACAATAATTCACATGCCTGTCTGTTACCCATCCCAAGCGCAGAACACCACCACCGCTGATTGCCTGACCTGGTTGAGCCATACCTTGGTTTGGAGATAATGAGGATAGTAGTAAGTGTACTGGGGGTACATTTGTGGCTGATCCAGGCGTTTGCCCATGTAGCTGGAATCTTTATCTCCGAGGCAGGGAACTGGATGACAGGGTATAGTGCCCCAGGCCGAGCTTCCTCGTAAACCACTATTCCTGACAGTCCCGATGACTGATGAGGCTTCAGAGACTCCGTCACTCGCTAGTTCCAGCACAGCAAGAATTTTTAAAAAGCAAAACAAAACAAAAACAAAAAGCACACACACCAAAAAAAGAATAACAATAAAGAAAGGGTGGGGAGTGAGAGCTGTAGAAAAAACGCACACACAGCCTCTCCAGATCTTTCCTGGCTTCCCTGAGCTGCTGTCGGGGTCCACTTGGGAAGAGGCAGTTTGTTCTCTAACCAGGCTGTCTGTAGTGATGCCAATTGCCAGCGTTTGTAAAGGGGGAAAAGAAATCAAGTCCTTTTAGCACAACTCCGAATCCTTGCAGATCAGCTTCCTGTCTCCTGTTTGTCTCTTTCCCCACCTTCAAGAAAAAGAAAAGAGAGAGAGAGAGAGAAAGAAGGAAAAGAAAAAAAAAAAGAAAGAAAGAAAAAGAAAAGGGAAAAGAAAAAAAAAATCTTGCACAGCTTAGTTGCTGCTGTCTCCCTCCCAGAGTGACATGGTGTTCGGGGCTTGTCCTGTCCTTTCATTCACTTCCCCTCCTTCCAGCCGGTGGGTGGAACCGAAAGAGCCTCTCCAGGGAGCAGCGTACGCAGTCCAGAAGGCTGCAGTATTTCCTCCAAGAAAAAAAAAAAAAGGCTGCTTCAACCCCTGCTGCAAGCAAAGTTCCGATTCCCTCTGCTGGCTATCTCGAATAGCAAAGCGATTTTTGCAGCAAGGCTGCTGCCGCTGGAAATGAACCTGAAGAACTCAAACGCAGGTGGTGGATTATTTCCTATCCTCCCTCCATCTACTCCACACAAGAGCTGCCTTTTTTCTTTTCTTGCCAAGTTGCAAGATAAGCCACACTGCTAAACAAAACACAGAAGACCATGGAAGGGAAGAGAAGAAGAAAGGGGGAAGGAGGAAAAAGGAAAACTAATAAAGGCAGAGGAACTAACTGTGCTACTAAAATGGAAAAAAAAAAAAGTGTGTCCCGTTTGCTTTCAAAACCTGATAACACACTAAAGCTTGCTGAATCTAACACCTGGTTGAGAAACAAACCTTTTACTTCCTGGAAAAGACAGAGGATGCTAAGTATTGAAGAAATTTTAGCAGCTACTTCAGGACTACTATTAATTAGCAAGCCACACATCATCAGATTGGACAGATCAGCTAAAAATGCCAGAAATAATAACTCTTATCACAGCAGCTATTTTGTAAAAATCAAAGGAAGTGACCCCTTAGGTTGATCGGTTTCTTTATAAATAACATCAGTGTTTCTCCCATTGTCTCTCTCTCTCTCTGTGATTTTGATTCATTGATGCTTTAATCACTTTACTGATATCATCTCAAAAAAAGAACAAAAATCATAATTACTTGGCAGAGATTTTCCCCATCAGTGATAATATTCTGACATGTCTATCAGCTGCTCCATTATAATACAAATTGTTTCAGAGAAAATATATTTCCTTAAAGGGTCCTTTTCAAGGCAGCCGAGGCTAAAATTAGATGTGCCAGCTGTGTTTTGCTGCGAGTGCTCACGCATGCCCAAAGCGTGGGCAGACCAATATTGAGCTCCTCTCTACTTTGTCAAGTCGGCTCTGTTCTCTGGAGCCCACAGTCGCCTTTTCAGATAAAAGGTTCTTGGTACAAATCCAAGAACCTAGTCAAGAAGAACAGAGAATCCGGGCTCAATGCACAAACGGTGTGTGCCTCTACATACAAGCCCTGCTGCCCCTGAGGAGCTCACTTCCACTGAGACGAGCTGGTTTCTGGAAACTGTGTGAGTACATATGTGTTCCTTGAAGAAAGATAAGGATGGTGGGTAAATAGTTTTATGTTTTACTTTTGACAAGAATAACAGTTGGAAGGAATCAGAGAAGGTGGGAGGGTAGGAGTTAGGAGCTCTGACAACAAAGTAATTGAGAAAATTAAACTCCGTTAATGATTTAAATGTGCTCTACTGGGCCTCATTTGCCCCATTTATAAAATGGGCATATTGTCACCTTACCAAGCTAAACACAGCAAATTGAATCAAATACTAAAAATCACCTTGATTTAAAAATCCTTCAGTGATATCACATTGCTCAGACAATAAAGTCGTAAATCTTTGCAATAGCGTTCAAGACATTTGACCACCTCCTGGTTGGGCCTTGATTTTTCTGCTCCAATCTCTTTAAGCTCTGCCCCTCACATTCTAAACTGAGTCACAATGAGTTACTTCCAGGAGCTTCTCTCACTCCCTCTTGGCAGATTTCACCCCCAACTCCCTGTCCCCCCTCTTACCCTTTAGATCTCAGCATGAATATCCCCACCTCAGAGTAGCTTTCCCTAAACCCGTACTTCCCCACTGCACTTTCTATTTGTCCAAATAGAATGTGCATACTACTTTATTTGCCCCTTTACTGCTTATTTCTTCCATGATGTCCTAAATTCTGGGGGGGGAAGCAGATGACGTTATTCTTGTTCACCTTCATATTTCCAAAAACTAGCGTGGAGTTAGCTCAAAATTGCTGCTCGGTAAATGTCTGAAGAATAAAATGTTTTAAAAATGATCAGGATTTCAACCCAACTTACATCCTTCTCCCTTGAGTAGTTTTCGGTCCTGGCCATAGGTCAAGAACTGACCTGGGTGCAGGAAATACAGAAATGTATAAATCAGAACAAGGGCCTCCTTCAGAAAGTCTGTATTCTAGTTGAAGAGGGTGGTAAGCAAAGAGATAAAAAAGCAAATGGGAAGTATAAGATCAGGAGATATATAGTGCTGTAGGAAATACAAATAAAGAGAAACAGAGGCACAGGGATTCTACTTTTTTGTTTATCTGCTTTTTTGTTTTTTAAGACAAAGTCTCACTCTGTCATTCTGGATGGAGTGTCATGGCATTATCATAGCTCACAGTAACCTCAAACTCTTTGAACTCAAGAGTTCCTCCTGCCTTCGCCTCCTCAGTACCTATGGCTACAGGTACCTGCCATGATGCCTGGCGAGTTTTTCTATTTTTTAGTAGGGATGATGTCTTGCTCTTGCTTAGGCTGGTCCCAAACTCCTGAGCTCAAGGAATCCTTTCACCTTGGCCTCTCAGAGTAGTAGGAATACAGGTGTAAGTCACTATGCCTGGCAGGGATTCTATTTAAAATGTAATAGTCAGGAAAATGCTCTCCAAGGAAGAGACCTAAGAATAAAGCAAGGATGTGGACCATGGCCTGGGTGTTGTGGACCATGGCCTGGGTGTTGTGGACCATGGCCTGGGTGTTGTGTACCATTAGCGTACTTAGTGTTAAAGCCAGATTCCCTGGGTTCCAATCCCATCTCTGCTGAATCTACTTGTTTTGATTTCTTCAGCCATCAAATGTCACTATCCACTTCATTCAATTATTATGAGAATCAACAAAGATAACACATGAAGCATTTAGAACACCGTGTAACATGTTGAATGTGTTCAATAAATACCAGCCTGCATTTGGGAGAGAGCATCCAAAGGGAGCAAGTACAGGGGGCTGGCAGGGGCCATGTGTCTTTGGCATGTACAAGATGTGGCATGCAGGCTGGAGTGAAGCCAGTGAGGAGCAGAGACCATAAAATGAGGCTGAAGGGGTACCCTAAGGCCAAATCAGATGAGCCTTGGTAAAGACTTGATATGGGAAGCTAAATAATTGACAGCTAGCAGTGGAGCAAGGACTCCATTCACACTCTGGGTCCAGCCATCTTCAACTACAGAATGCTTTCATTATAGATAAGCTACTGAGGTTCCTCTGAATTCTAAGACCTATAAGATTAGGATTCTAGATTGCTTTTGCAAATTTTGATTTTGCAAATTCTGCCACTATGGACAGAGGATACCCCTATTATTTTATTAATAACTGCCCTAAGAAATTCCTTGAAGGGAAAAGAATACTGTCTCATTGGCAAATGAGAGGCCAAATAAATAACTCCTCAGCTAAAACTATCACCCTTTAAATGTAAATTTTCCAGACCGTGTTGATTCTGTCAGCAATTTCTATACAAATTGTTACTTTCCAAAAAGCTATTCTGTTTCATTTGGTTATTGTAATGTTTGGGGTACCACTTATCATCATGCAAATACTCATTGCACAGGTAAGACTTTTCTTTTTTTTTTTTTTTTTTGTGGTTTTTTTTTTTTTTTGGCCGGGGCTGGGTTTGAACCCTGCACCTCCGGCATATGGGACCGGCGCCCTACTCCTTGAGCTACAGGCGCCGCCCATAAGACTTTTCTTAATGAAAACAGGGTTGTTGACCTCTGGTGAGAATTGTAAAACCTACATTTTTATTTTGTTTTATTTTTTACTTTTTTCCCTCAGAAATACCAGTAGCCACGGCAATTCAGGAGGCAGAATACTCATGTCAGAAATAGTTTTTATATCATTTCTGCTCTGTTGGAGCAGTAGCGTTTTCCATTTAAATGATCAAGTTAAGGTAGGCGGTAACCGGTTTAAAGCGCACTCTAAATCAGCTGCCAGCTGTGTGCCATTTGCCAACTATCCAACAAATTTTGTACAAATCCAAGATCAGCAGACTGTATCAAAGGGCATGGACTCTCACAGGTTCACAAGACAACCAGCCCAGACAGAAGAATCCCTGACTTAAGATAAATTTTTGATTAATAGGCCTGGTATGATGCCTCAGACATGGCATTGAAAGGCGGTGAAGTGGAGGCACTAAAGTGAAGGTCAATTGGGTAGAGATAGAGACTGTTTTCTGCTTTACTCTTGACCTATCCACTCAAAGAATAGTTTATTTCTCACTCCGGATGATTTATTTTATAGATTATAAAGACTTAGTCAAAAACAAAAGAAAATTATAATTCTACTATCTTCTAAAGCAAGTACATTTATTATTCTATATTCAAGAAGGACATACATGACCTTGAATAAATATATTTTTTAAAATCTTGTCATTTCTTGCCCACTTTATTGAAAATTGTAAAAACGCTTTCTCAGCAGTTGTGGAAGAGATGTTAAACATGAAAGTTGTTTAAATGGGGTAGTGCCTGTGGCTTAAAGGAGTAGGGTGCCGGCTCCATATGCCGGAGGTGGTGGGTTCAAACCCAGCCCCAGGCAAAAACTGCAAAAAATAAAAGAAAAAGTTGTCTAAACGAAAACAAGATAGTAGATGGCAAATGCTAACACTCAGTGTTACAACTTCTTTTTCTCCTACTAGAGAAACATCCAAAACAAATTAGGAGAGAATAGTAGTGATTTAAGTATGGGTAGCCCAAGGGTAAACTTATTGAATATAAAATATTGATATAAACTCAATAAAAATTGGCCTTAGAATATAATTTCAAATCTCAGGACAGAGTTATGATATAATATAGCTTGAGACATTTAATCAGTTATAATGTCAAGAAGAATTTAAACCAATTAGTGTTATTAACTTCAACAGAGTTTCATTGACCATTTACTGTGTGTCTAAATAATCAAGGATACCAATACACACTTACCTATTACCACCCTCATCCTCAGATAGACTGAACAACTCTCTATTAACCAAATGCAAGTCATTCATGAATCTAAATAATCAAGGATACAAATACAGATTTAAATATTACCTTCCTCATCCTCAAATAGACTGAACAACTCTATATTAACCAAATGCAAGTCATTCATGAATGACTATCTAATGTGTTTTTCATATCTAAGTTAAAATCTGTTAAAAATCTGAAATATATATTATAATTTTAAGCAATTCTTTTCATGAATTTTTTTTTTTTTTTTTTTTTTTTTTTGGCCGGAGCTGGGTTTGAACCCACCACTTCCGGCATATGGGACCGGCACCCTACCCCTTGAGCCACAGGCACCGCCCCTTTTCATGAAATTTTATGCTTATGTTGCTTCTGTTATTTTTACAAAAAATACACACCCTCTATTTTTTCACTCTCTGTGTACATTTTTCACTTAACACTTGTAGGAGGCACATCTAGTTATCTTTTCCAATAGATTACCAAGATTCACACTTCCCACTCCATTGAAAGATGGCATAGCTGTGAGTTGCCATGGCCAATGCAATAGGAAGGAGCAGTGACATGTGTAAAAGCTTTTAGCTGCTGCTGGTTGATTCTTCTTTGGTGGAAGCCTGTGCTTATGTGAAGCAGCCATAGAAAGGAGCAACCTGGAAATCTGAGGAAAGCTACTTTGGGTAGTTGACTAGAAATGAACCTTTATTATATGGCATTAGTGGAATTTAGTGATTGTTAACCACAGAATATCCTAGCCTACCTTGATCAATACAGTATTACTTGCACTTAAATAATATATGCTAATATCTAAGCTCCACAGGGCAAAGAATTCATCATATTTACACTATATCCTCAGTACAAAACAGTCCTTGGGATTTAATACACATTAAAAAGTATTCATTAAATAAATTAATGAATACAGTAGTTTACCTTTACCTGCAGGGGATATGTTCCAAGTCCCCCAATGAATACCTGAAACCACAAATAGTACTGAACTACATACATATATACATATATGGGTGTGTGTGTATAAATGTACACAGGGTGGCCATAAAGTTCATGTGCAATTTAAATAGTTTACAACTATTTACAACTATTTAAATTGTACATGAACTTTATGGCCACCCTGTGTGTGTGTATGTGTATGTTTTGTTTTTTCCTGTATACATGTAGCTCTGATAAACTTCCATTTATAAATTAGGCATAATAAGAAATGAACAATAACTAAGAATGCAATAGAATAATTGTAACAAAATACTACAGTAAGAGTTATGTGGACGTGGTATTTCTCTCCCCCTTCTACCTCAAAATACCTTATCGGACAGTACTGCAGGTAACTGAAATACTGAAACAATGGAAAGAAAAACTAGGAATAAGTGGGGATTTAGGGAGGGCCTGCTGTAAATGGTTTCATCTAAAATCATCTCATGTAACTGCTAGTTTTTAACACATACTATTTTATGTAAAAATAGAAGAGGAAATGAGGTACATACCTAAAAAAGAACAAATGTTAAGTTTTCTGGGAAGAGTAGGGCTAAAGTACTAACTGTTCAGAAAAAGGAAATAAAAGGACTATTGGGAATGGGTCCTGGGGTTGACTAGCTAAAAAGGAAAAAATTAAGTGTTGCAGCCTGAATGTTCATATCCATCCAAAATTCTTTTACTGAAATTCTAACACCAATGTTATAGCAGTAGGAAGTGGGTCCTCTGGGAAGTAATTAGGTCATGAGAGCAGAGCCCTCATGAATAGGATTAGTGTCCTTCTATGAAGGGACATAAAAGAGATTATCTCTTTTTACTCTCTACCATGAGAGGATACATTGAGAAGACTACCATTGAAAAACCAGGAAGCAGTGGCTCAGTGAGAAGGGTGCCAGCCCCATAGACCGAGGGTGGCAGGTTTGAACCCAGCCCCGGCCAAACTGCAACAAAAAAATAGCTGAGTGTTGTGGCAGGTGCCTGTAGTCCCAGCTACTTGGGAGGCTGAGGCAACAGAATCACCTAAGCCCAAGAGCTGGAGGTTGTTGTGAGCTGTGATGCCACAAAATCAAACTTTGTCTCTACAAAAAAAAAAAAAAAAAGAAAGAAAGAAAAGAAAAAGAAAAACCAGGAAGCAGGCCCTCACAGACACAAGATATACCACCAACTTAATGTTGGACTTCTCAGCCTCCAGAACTGTGAGATGTAAATGTTTGCTTAAACTATCCGGTCTATGGTAATTTGTTACAGCAGCCCAAACTGACAGAAACAAGAAAGAAATGAACTAAATTATAGATAGCCTGATACATACTGTTGTAGAATAAAATTCACAAGCACCTGGGAAGTGAGTACGATTTTTCCTACTTCACCATTGAGAAAGTTGGGGGGGGGAGACATTACCCTATCCAAGTTCACCCAAATACAACACAGTAGTGAAATATTCCTGACTCATGTCTGTATAGGGCAGAAGCCCAGGCTTTTATCTTGTCAGGGTTATTGGATGGAGGTCTTAAATGATTTATTCCCAAATTGAGGATGGAAAAATAAAATGTATATAAAAGTTCTACATGAGTCAGTTATGCATATAGACAGACAGATGGTATTTATCACAGAGAAAACTTGAAAAAAGGGTAGGGAAACAGTGACCTTCTGATTTCAAGATTCTTCTTTCTTAAGCACCAAAGGGATAAGAAAAACTTCATCTTTCTTTGCTGCACACCTTTTTATGGAAGGATTTGTACTACAAAATTTGGATTCAGTCAGAAGTCCACACTAAAGGAACTATAAGGCCACATTTCACCTTCAGGCCACAGATTTCCCACCTTTGATGTTGTGTCAATATGGTGGGGCCAGTTGGTTGGTCATACCCCAGTCTACAAGTTGCTGTAAGGTAAATTTTAGATGCAATTAATATTAAATTAGTATACTTTGAATATGATAATGTGGGCAGGCTTCATTAATCAGAAAAAGTCTTACTAATAAAGACTGAGATCTTTGAAAAGGAAAAAATTCTGCCTTCATACTGTCTTTAGGCTGAAGACTCAACACCAAGTCATCCCTGGGTCTCCAGCCTGCTGGCCTACCTTGCACCTTTCAGATACTCCAGCTCACACAGTAATCGTGTGAACTAATTCCTAAAAATCCCCCTCTCTCTTTATATTTTTCTATGTCTGTATCTGAATCTATATCTATTCATATCCATATCTATCTGTTTCCTCAGAGAATCCTGACCAATAGAACAAGTTAATGAATGAAAGGAAATAAGGCTGCTATGAAGATCAGTAACACAGGCACTTGTATACATTCATAATAAATGTCTATAGTGTTTTAAATATAGTTTAAACAAAACATATAGTCTTAAAAATCATCATCCTCGGCACCCAGTCATTTCCATTCTCATCATATTAGCATTTTAAAAGTAAGTAACTTGAAAAACCTATGTTCAACCCTAGCAACCTGGTTAAATAAATCACAGTATAGATTATGATTCATACATCAAAATGATACTTTGAAAAAATTTTATCATTATAGTAAATATTTAGGTGGAATAACTAATGGAGAGAATCAGAATACAATACTGTATACACAGATCTTCATCTATGGAGTGTAAATGCACAGACAGGAAAGTATAAGAACTATACCAAAATAATAACAGTCAATGAGTTCCTCTGTGGTTGGGTTATTGGTGACTTTATTTTTCTTTCTGATTAATTTGGGCATTTCCAATTTGTCTTAAAATGAGCACGTGTTTCATTATTTAAATTGAACATCTTAAGAAAAAAATTTAAGTATATTCCAAAGTATAGTTTTTATTATTAGCTGAGAGGAAATTTTTTAAGGCCCAAAGGGGACAATATAAAAATAAATTACATATGTATTTTAAGAGGCTATTTCCTCCCTGTCTGTATCAGGCATCAATTTCAGAAAAGTTTAAATCTTTCTTTAAAGTCTGAGAGCATTAATTCTACATCAAAATAACATCAAAACTCTCAATTTATACCCGAAGACAAACATTCTTATTTAGTGAAAGAATGACAGCCACCAATAGTTAAGAAGAAATCTCTACAAGGGTTAAAATAAACTTGCACAGATACCAGATTTCCATTTTTGTAACATCAACTGATTCTGCCTGTGTACTTTTGCCATGTCCTTCTTACTATATTTATTTTTTAAAAAAACATGAATGCATCTCTGACAGCTTGTTTAAAATGTATTGTAGGCATGGGGAATTTGTTTACCAGTTTATCAGTATGCCACCTGTGTGTTTCCATATAAAGAATTCCACTGCTTGCAGCCCATTGAGTCACTATTGTCCTGATGTAGGTGGCAGATTCTAGTGGCTCCTCTCGCAAGCACATCTTTTGCTGTGACATGTGCCATTCATGGACTAGAACATTGGAAAAGACCAAACTAAAAACCTCTGAGGAAGAAAATAAGTAGCTGCTTTGCCACATGTGAAATTCATTTTTCTAAAAAGACTATCATCACATTTTATTGATCGTCTAGCTTCCAGCTGCCAATAGGTGAGCAAATTGGGTCGATACAGCTAGATTTTATTTGGCGGTGCTGATCCTTCTCCCTAGAAAAATCCAAAGCAGCAGAAGTCCAGGTCAAAAGGCTACTAGTTAGAATTACCATATAAAATACAAGATACTTAGTTAAATTTGAATTTCACAAAATAAGAAATTAGCTTTTCATATGTCTAAGATATCACAAAGGTGCAAGAAATAGTTGGAGCACACTTATAAAAATCTCTTGCTTGTCTGACATATAAATATAGGTGGATGTTTTGAATTTTTATTTCCTCAGTCTGGCAACTCTACTCCTAAATGATGCCTTGAGACAGCACAGAGGTCTTTCAGAGGACACAGAAGATTTGGTGGAGTCTCTCAATTTAATGACAAGCAGCAATGGTTAGTATTTTTAATCCTCTTTACGCTCAAACCAGGTAAACCAATGTCCACAAATTACTTCTCTCTTTAAAATTTGAACCACCGTGTCTTTCTGACATAAATCTTGTTACAGTTTTAAGTGGTGTCTTTCCTTTTCACATGAGGAACAATTTAATTTTTTTAAATTGTTATTCAACACAATGAGGAGCTACCTAGAATGACAGATGTCCAGATCTCCATCCTGACATCACAAAGGTGAGATTTAGGGAAATCATACAAATGTGAAAACAGAAAGGAAAAGGAGATCAAAGACGGTGCCAGCTGCAGTGTGATCCCCAGACAGGCACTGACTGGGGACTCCTGTGCATCCAGGACCACTGAGGACAGGGATGAGGAATTCATGGACAGAAACTTTGAAATAATTTATGTGAAAAATTTTGGACTTGGACTTTGGAAGTCTACCTTCTGCATTTCACTTTTCTAGTAATTTTTATTGCATAGTATAAAGATACTAGCTGGGGTCAATTAGGGAAAAAAACAATCTTTCACCAGTAATAGTTTGAAAGGTGCTGCTTTAGAAAATCTAAATTTTTTTCTTCCCCTTCATTTCCATTGCACACTTGCAGTGTGACAAATTTGTATTGATGTATTTTCTGATCAGCACACAAAGAATAAACCTATAAGAATTACGAAGAGCAAATTTAATTTTCTCAAATTCACTTTTCTTATTTTCCCAACTCATTCCCTTTTTTTCCTTTGTCTCTGTCTTAGCCTCCGATCTGCACCACCTTCCTGATCTGAAGAAAGACATGTAAGGGCATCAACCCAAAGTCAGGACATGCAGGGCTTCTGGAAGCTGGAAGTGGTGATCTGGGCAACATTAATTCCCCGGATGGAGTTAAGTTACCCCATGTAAACCGTGGGCAGTACTTAGTCACTGACGGCCACTTTCTGACTCTGATATTCCATGGTGCTACATTTCATTTGCTGTTAAGTTGAGACTGAGTCTTTTTAGGGGAAGGCAAAGCTCACATCAGCACCATGGCGGTGACACACATGAGCCAGGGTTTTGTGAGACTCCCAACCACTCCTAGCAGCTGTATTCCAGGAGGCTCCAACTCCACAAAAAAGCAGCACAAATTATTATTTACCTTCTAGAGATGACATCCCCATGAACGACACTAAATCATGGCCAGACGGTCAGCCTGACACTTACGCCAGTGCCTGGAAAACAGTTCCACCCCTGGCAGTCCAGATGTTCCCTGCATCTCACCAGGGCTTCCAGTGTTCTGAATGTTTATGCTCATTATGCAGTCAGGAAACATAATTATTCATTTTTCTTTAAGTAAGTTTATGACTGAAGGTAATGGAGGGAACATAAATGTACTGACTGTTTACTGAGACTCGTAAATGCTAAGAACACAGACAAATAATTATCACTTGGAGATTTGTTCTTGCAGTGTAGAATCTTCGTTTTTCGCAATTTAACTACTAAAAGTTTACCCACCTTGAGGAGAATTATTTAGTAGGAAATAAAACTTAGCACCTATTTCATTCCTTGCTATTATAACTTTCACCCTTCCAGAAAATCAGCTTTCACATAAAATGTGCGGAAGGTAGCTTGTTATATAGGGCTAGTAAAACTAAGAGGTGATTAGTACAAGCTAAACCTCTAAATAATAATGCCCAGTTTTCAACATATGCAGAGCTCTGGATCAACATTAACTAATATGTTCTCTGTTTTCCTCTGTAAGAAATAAACTTCATTATTCACAAATTATCAAGAAAGAATCAAAAACAGGCCAAGAAACCTGTTCTGTCCAAATACTGAAAAAGTGACAAAGCTGGGGTCAGAATTCAGCAAGATTTGTCGAACACTTATACCCTCACCTAACAATTGCAATCAGTGTAACCTGGCTTATTGTACCCTCAATGAATCCCCAACAATAAAAAAAAAAAAAAAGAGTACTATCTGTTCATGCCTGGGATGGGCCATTGGTTGGGTTGAGTTCATCTTAGGAGGTTTTCTGAGAAGGTTTGGCAAAACCAGCATGAAGCTCCTAATCTTAATGGCCACAGTGATAAGTAAATAGTGACATTATGGAGAGGAGATGGGCAGTCAGATACCCATCATGTAGGTGGCCTGTCTATGGCTTTTTCTCTCTCACAGTGGACAGCTGTCTTAAATTTGACAGTTAACCTTGTCTCTTTCCCTCCAGATGTGGACAACCTCTCATTCATTCACCACTATGCTGCCGCTTTGCAAGCAAAGAAGTACAAAGGGAATCACTCAAACAAAGGGATTTTTTTTCTTTCAATGCTAAATAAGATTTCTTAGCAATTCATTCTTTCTTGTCTACATCCAATGGAAAAAAGATGTGAGAGATTTTCGGGATTAGCGAAGTGCAGGGAGTGTACACAGAGGACTCCCTGGTACCATCCTTTGCAGAGTGGCACGTCAGAAGCCAGAAACACCACATTTCTGTAAAGCAACAGCTGCAAAAGGAGACATCTGGCCTAGAGATGTCTCTCCATTATTCCTCCCTCAGGCTGAAAATGTTGTGTTTTCATTTTGAGAAAGGGCAAATTGTTGAGAGAAATGAACATAAGGAAGCCAGTGTATTTGCTCAGTGTGATGGATTTCCCCAAGCCATGGTCTGCTTTATTCTTTGTTTCTTTTTGATCAGGGGTGTAGAAAGCTTATGCCAATGGTTGAGTTCATAATGGTGTGGAGATTAACATTCTATTCCCTCTCCAAAAGTTACCCTTCCAGGAGAAAGGTACAAATATTACTAAGGGCAAGGGAAACAGGCATGGGGTCCTAAATGGACCTGCAGAATCTACAGTTCTGATATGTAATTATCACACTATAGCTGGTAAAGTCATGCACAACCTCACTTTATTTATTTTTGCTACAAACTCTAAAAATTAGCCTATTCCTTGGTAAAGAAACAATACTTAAAGTTGAGACCCTGAGAAAAATTATATAGTGTTGTTCCATAGGCTCATAATAGAAGGCTCTATCCATTATGGCCAGAGATAAATGTATTGGATTCAATATGTTTGGTTTGGGAAATCTCTTTCTGTCAGTTCCAGTATAACCAATTGTCCATTATAGCATATCCTAGCTAAGAGTAGCTGATGCAGAAATATTTAACCTCCCCATCCATAAACATTTCTTTCCTCCCAGAGTGGGAAAGGGCCGAGTGTCTCAAGGCCTTAATACTATTTATTCTACAGTGAAGGAATTATTTTTACAACAGATACAGTATTACTTTAGTATTTTTTTAAGTGTCTGACTTCTAAGTGATTCCTAAATCTAAGATTCTTACCATTTGCCCTGGGTAAGTATCTGGTGATCCTTTTCCCCAGCATATGGGAAGGGCCTCTTGATATGCCCCTGGCCTAATTTTAATTTGGGTAATTGCATTCTGTCAACTTGAAATTTCCTCACCAGTTTCATCTGCCTGGGATGCAATGCCTCATTCTTGGTACTGAACTGCCTGGCATGCCGTTGGAGACTGAGGAACAGCTGGTGCATTCCACCCCAGAAGTGGATGCATTTAGTGGCAGGTGCAAAGTTTTTCTTTTCCGAATACAAATTATAACCTAGGAATAAGCTTGGTGGATGCATTTGATTTTTGCAATGAACATAACTAACTACCAGAAAACCAGAAATATAAATATATTTAAGCATAAATACGAACTGGGAGAAAAATACACTTCAACTAAAGCCTGTCTATTGTGTGATCTTTTTGCATTCTATAAGTCTTAATGATTCTAGATTTGCATTTGGACAATAAGGATAAATCACATGATGCAGGCAACCACATCTGTCACACACACACATATATATACACATATATAGATAGATAGATAAATAGATATCCAATCATGTATATATACACATACACATACATATGTTTATATACCATGCTTGTGCGTGTGTGTATGTATCCCAATTCTCACCTCCTCTGAGTGTCTGGATAAAAATAGCTTTTCCCATGAAATCTCATTAGGCATCCTAGGCATATTGTCATTACAGTAAGTAACACATTTAATTGAAATAAGCTTATCTCCTTTACTAAGCTGGAATCTTAAAAAGTATCCTATCCATTTCTTTTTTTCCAGCAATATACTCGATAAATGAATTAAAATACAAACTACATAGGAAAAACCCAATTTGTCCATGCTCTGACAACCCAAGATGCTATTTCAATTTTAGAATATTATAGGGATATGAATATCTTGGTAACATGAATTGCTTTTGTACAGTTTGAGTCAAATTTGTAAGTGTGCCCATCACCCAGATACTGTGCATTTCACCTGTCAGGTGTGAACTGACCCATTTACTTTTCCCTGCTCCCACCTTCTTGATTTCCATTGAGTTTTACTTCCTTATGGGCACTGAGTATTGATTGATTAGTTCTAATTTAATAGTGAATACATGTGGGGTCTATATTTCCATTCTTGTAATACTTAGAAGAATGGTCTCCAGTTATATCCAATTTGCCACAAAAGGTATTAGTTCACCATTTGTTTTATGGCTAGTAGACTCCATGATATAAATATACCAAATTGTATTAATCCCCTCATGTATTGATGGGCACTTGGTTGAATCCACATCTTTGTGATGGTGAATTGAGCTCAGTAAACATTCCAGTGCAAGGGTTTTTGTTTGTTTGTTTGTTTTATGAAATGACTTTTTTCCTTTTGGGTAAATACCTAATAGTGGGATTGCTAGACCCAAGGGTAGGTCTACTTTAGTTCTTTCAGGTTTCTCCATATGATTTTCCATAAGGATTGTGCTAGTTTGCAATCCTACCAACAGTGTTTAAGTCTTCCTTTCTCTTGGCATCTGTGCCAACATCTATGTTTTTTGATAAAACCATTCTCCCTGGTGTTAGGTGATAGCTCAGTTTGGTTCTGATTTGTGTTTCCCTTATGATTAGAAACATTGAACATTTTTTCATCACGGTTTTTTTCGGCCGTTCATCTAATTTCATTTCAAAAAATGTTTGTTCATGTCTTTTGCCCACTTTTTTATGAGGTTGATTCTTTTGCTAATTTGCTTGAGTTCTTTGTGGATTCTGATTTTTAGCTCTTTATTGAATGTATAGCATGCACATTTTTTCTCCCCTTTCTGTAGGTTGTATTCATTCTATTAATTATCTTCTTAGCAGTGCAGAAGCTTAATTTAGTCAAGTCCCATTCATTAATTTTTGTTGTTGCTGTGATAACCTTTAGGGTCTTCTTTATAAATTCTTTGCCTAAGCTGATATATACATACTTTTCTAGCATTTTTTTCTAAAATTCATATAGTTTCATGCCTTAGACTTAAGTCTCTTATCAATCATAAATTAATTATTGTGAGTGGTGAGAGACATGAATCCAGTTTCAGTCTTTTACATGTGACTACTCAATTTTCACAATGCCATTTAGTAAATAATGATTATTTTCCTCAGTATATGTTATTTTCTGTTTCAGCAAAGATCAGATGGCAACATGAAGATGGTTTTATATCTGAGTTCTCTGTTCTGAGTCGTTGGTCTATGTGTCTTTTCTTGTCCAAGTACCATGCTGTTTTGATTACTCTAGCCTTGTAGTACAGCATTAAGTCTGGGAAAATAATGCCTTCTGATTTGTTCCTTTTATTTAAGGTTGCTTTGGCTATTTGAGCTCTTTTCTGGTTTTATGCAAACCATAGAATTATTTTTTCTAGATCTGCAAAAAATGGCATTGGTATTTTAATGGCAATTACGTTGAATCTCTTAGATCACTTCGGGTACTACAGACATTTTAACAATGTCAGTTCTTCTACTCCACAAGCATGAGAAGTTTTCCTGCTTGTTTACATCCTCCAAGATGCTATTTATAAACAGCGCAAGTTCCCAGGCACTTCGGTAGCTTGAGTCTTATCACCTAGGCCACTTTAGCTCTAGGGAACAGTTCCATAGGGACAAAGACTCACTTTGAAATAAGCACCTTGCTTCAAGAAAATGCCACATGGTGTTTCATTTCTGCCCTAGGACCTTCTCCCAGAGGTAGTTTCCAGAGGTGCTGGACAGTTGGATGAGTACAGCCTGGAAATTAGAGCAATTGCACCAAGCCAAGACAAAACCATGGAGCAGTGGTTCTCAACCTTCTTAATGCCGCGACCCTATGCTACTTCATAACTGTAATTTTGCTACTGTTATGAATTGTAATGTAAATATCTGATATGCAGGAAACTCTCAAAGTGGTTGCGGCCCACAGGTTGAGAACCACTGCTTTAAAGGGTGGGCTAGGTGCTGACATTGGTGCATAGCTTCCCAAGGGGAGTACTTTGAAGGTGACCATAATGGTATTAGTTATGAAGTAGCAACAAAAATAATTTTACAGTTGGGGGTCACCACAACATAAGGAACTGTATTAAAGGGTGTCAGCATTAGGTTGAGAACCACTGCCATGGACGGTGAGAACAATAGCTGGGAGATAAATGCCCCTGCCTCCCAGCCTGCATACAGACAACTCTGGAAGTCCATGGTATCTTTCAAGGAGATCTCAGTGATATCAACCTCCACTGACTAGCTCTAGCTTTTTGATATTTTTGGTTTTTGCTGCAAACATTTTAGCAATGACCTTGACAGCTCACCATTATCAAGGAAGGATTTTCCTTCTTCCCCTCCTCACCTGCTGTTGGGCTCTGGTCTCCCTTACTTCAGGCAATCACATCCCAATCAAACTATCTGTAGCCTGAGCTCACTTAAGGCAGTGCATTTTGGAGAAACACAAATTCTAACAACTTTGGACATCACACTGGCAGACCATCGACATGAAAATACAAAGTGTAGGGTGGGGCCTTGGTGTGTGTCACACTTTATGGGGGCAAGACATGATTGCAAGAGGGACTTTACCTAACAATTGCAATCAGTGTAACCTGGCTTATTGTACCCTCAATGAATCCGCAACAATAAAAAAAAAATAAAATAAAATACAAAGTGTACCTGTTCAGCCACCATTTCACTTTCCTTCCTACTGTACAACAGAAAAAAACCTTCCACAAGTCCCCCAGCATACAGGCTGACAGATTACATGCTAGGAGGAGTGACTCTACACCTTGATGACTATTCTGAAACATTAAATATGTTACCTCTAAATGTCAAATCTTACCAATGATATAGGAATCATTCCCAAAGTCTCATTACCTGTGGGAAAGCCCAGATTCTACTTTACTTTAGCCTTTCCAGGTCAACATAGAGGTCAGGGTAGAGGCCCTCTTCCCCTGTGTGACTCAAACTGACATGAACTCTAATTTGTATGATACAGTACTCCTGGTCATGTCTTCTTAGTCTCACAATGCTTTAGCCATGAGGACAGGACAGCATTTTTACAGTAAAACTTGTTACTACTCTTCTCTTGTTTCATGTAAATAATCAATAAGGAGTGTCCTAACCTAGGAAGAAGGCCCATAACATCTGGAGTCCACCATATGCATTTTGGGGTCAGCCCAGCCCTGAGTTGACAGTCTAAAGTCACTGGAGGGGTAGTCTGTTGGCTCCATGAGATACCAAAATGCAGTGGACAGGTGAACTGCGGAGAATCCTTACCAGTTGTTTAGAGAAGTGATGTTTAAACCTTATATTTCCACAAAGTATTCAAATTGAGGATAAAGGCTGATGTGGGAGCTGGAGGTAGGCAAGAGTAGACTGGGGATCCTAGAGTATCTCTCTGTTTCATGAAAAGGACTCCATGCTACTGAAGTTATATAAGAGTAGGTTGGCAGAGCGCCTAAATCATCTTTTTTTGAGATTTATAAGTTATTAGTTTTTTTCTGAATACAAAACTGTATGTTTTTACTATAAAATATGAAAATGAAAAAGTTTATAACACAAAAATTCACACATAGGATTTCATCTGATCCTATCATCCAAAAATAATTGCTATTAATATATTATAATATATTCATATATTTGTTTCTGAATTTTTCACCTATGAATGTATATTTCTTCCTCTTTCTCCCTTTTTCTCTCTCTTCTTATATATGAGACCTAGATAAAGTCTTTTTTTGTCCAGTTTGATTTTATAAGCTTTCTGTATACATCTTTCTTCTGACAACCTTGTGAGCATTTCCTTTGAAAATGCCATTTATTAAATACATAACATTTAATATAATTTATGATTCTCTGTTGATAGAGGAATAAGTTATTTCTTACGTTTGTTATTATAAATAAAGACTATGAACCTGTAAATTACGTGTGTGTGTTTGTGTATGTATGAATTTGGGGGGTTCTTCTCTCCTGGTATATATTCTGGAATGCCTTTTGGAAGCAAGAGGCAAATACTCATCAATCAGGACCAACCACTTAATTATGGCAAGCCCACCTCAACATGTTAATACCCACCTCAATGGTCATGAGATAACCACAGCAATTGCAGCCATATTACTCTAATCTACTAACATTTGGAGGTATATCACTTTTCTATTTGCATCTTTTAAATATCTAAGCTATGTTTACCAAAAAGTTCTCCCCCTAGAATACTTCTCATGTTTCATGGGACAGAATTGGTCACATGTAATTTCCTGTCATTTCCTGATGACAGAAATGGAATTATGATGAATGGCTTAGATTACTCAAGATCCACCATTCCTTGAGACATGGAGAAAGATCATTTTCTCAGAGCATACAGTTGTATATGGCTGAAGAATGAAATGCACTATAGAAAAAAATTGGAGGACTCGAGGAAATGTGAAATTAATTTGGGTAGGCAAAACACAAGTGTCTCCAATAGCAAATAAATTTGTTTTGTTAACATCCCACCTACTTTGTCACACTCTTTTCCCTGATAACCTTAACCTTCCCTCCTTAATTCATCACCTAATTCAAATTTGATTTTGAATCAAATTTCTGCTGGTCATGCTTGAATCTCTAAGAAGTTAAGAGAAACAGAGATAATGACCTGAAGGTCTTGCCTCTCCTTGGGGACTTCTGTGTTCTAAAAAGGAATTCTAGAAGATATAAACATCTCCACGATGCACATGAATAAAGCAATAACAGAGGTATGGCAGGCAAAAAAAAAAAAAAAAAAAGATTCAGTGCCCATTATGATCTTATTACCTCCTCACTTCATCTCCTACCCAGCTACTCTTTCATGGCTGTGCTGGCCTCTTTGCTATTCCTCCAGGAGGCCAGTGCACACTTACCTTGGAGTCTTTGCACTTGATTTCCTGCTGCCTGCAGCAAGCTTCTTTCAGACAGCCACGTGACTTATCCTCACTTCCTATCCATCTCTGTTTATGCCACCTTATTAAAGATATTTTTTCCTAATTGTCTTTTTTTTTTTTCTTTTTTGAGACAGAGTCTTACTTTGTCACAGTAGGTCGTGTGCTGGGGTGTCATAGCTCACAGCAACCTCAAACTTTTGGGCTCAAGGGATCCTCTCACCTCAGCCTCCCAAGTAGCTGGGACCACAGGCACCCACCACAACACCTGGCTATTTTAAGACACAGGGTCTCACTTTTGTTCAACCTGGTCTCGAAATTATAAGCTCAGGCAATCCACATGCCTTAGTCTCCCAGAGTGCTAGTATTACAGGCATGAGCCACTGCACCCAGATTTTCTGTCTTATGTAACATAGCAACTTTACTTCATTCTTTGTCCTTCACCCCACTTTATAAATGCAGATGGCATTTAATAACCACTTGATATATTATGCATTTGTTTATTGACCTTCTGTGAAGTAGATAAAAAATCACATGAAACAAGTGTTTATATTTTATTCATGATTGGTTCCTCTAAGTCTAAACTAATGCCTGACACATTATAGACATTTTATATCTATGTATAAAATGATTTGACTGATGAATGTTCACAATGGGAAACTTAAACAGGCTTCTCTTCCTTAACCTGGATCACAAGGGAAGTCTGTACCTAAACCTATATAAGCACTTTTCTCTATAATAACTCATAATGCCCACAGTAAGTCCAAGTAAGTCAATATTCTTTTCTTTCATCTACTTTACTCATGCTCATTTTTTAGGATAAGCTTGTACATGTTGAAAGCTAAACAGCATCTGCCATTCAAATGAGAAATGAAGGGTAATGCCAACTTAGTGTAGCAAGTGAGACACATCATGAAGTTTGTAATATTCCCTAATTAATAAAATGTGTTTTTATTTTGATTAAAATTTATTTTGCATGCCAGAAATAGTCATAAAAACATATCTCAAAGCCATGAGGAAATAGAGTAATGTAATTACTCAACAGTAACTCAAGAAGTAAGTCCAGCATGCTTTGGAATTTCCATTTGATGTGGTACTTAAGTCACACATGCAGGCACATAAAAATGTTCCAGAGGCTTCCAGGCAAAATGGCAATATGAAGGCATGGACAAAATTGCCAAGAGAAAAATATGGAAAATTCTGTATATGAGATTGAAAGGAAGACAACCAGACCACAATGATAGGTAGGTAAGGGAAGGGCCTATGTGAGATATAAATAAAAGAAATTCTACCAAAACCTAGTAACATCCACACAGTGATTAGTTACTTACTGGAAAATGAAGTATTTATACAGATCATGAATTGGATAAAATAGAAATTATATTCAGATAACTTAATATTTCTCTGAGATAGAATAAATTCAATGGCTGAGCGAAAGGCAATAGGCAAATTATCCAAACTGCCTGTCGCCTGAAGTTAGCAGCCAAGGACACAGTTCAAGCTGTGTGGGGACAGTAATGGTGAGTACATGTCTGGATCCTACCAGTTTTTCTGGGAAGACCATGAGATATCAGGGACTGGGAAGAATAGCCTGTTTAGCGATGTTAGATGAGAACAGCACAGTTAGCATAGGAGGAGGCTCATCTTAGAATGAGGGCACCCTGCCTGGCAGAGAACAGGATTCTGGCCACCTGTTGGCTGCCACACAAAACTTAGAGGACAAACTCTTTGGCAGTCTTCCGGGTTCGGGAGCTCTTGAAGTGGTAAGATAAAAGCATAGCAAGCCCAAATAGATATCTTCTCCTAAAGACTTCCTCTAATTGCCCCCCAATGATCCTCAATTCTGAGTATTGGGTAGTAGGTTTGATCTGTGAAAATCATATCATATTCTCAATTATATTGAAGAATAGCATTTTATCATGATATCACAATATAATACCTTTATATGATAATGTTATATTAAGGGAAAAATGCATACACTAGTAGGTGTTATAGTATTACAACCTCAAAATCTTTTGTACATTTACACACACACAAATTCATACAAAATTATGAGACAGATATAGAGTTGTCCCACAGTATCTATGGGGAATTTGTTCTAGAGCTCTTTGCAGTACCAAAATCTATGGATGTATACAACCTACACAAATCCTCCTGTAGACTTTTCAATAATCTCTAGATTATTTATAATAACAAATATGATATAAATGCTATGCAAATAATTCATATACTATATTATTTAGGGAATAATGAGAAGAAAAATATATGTATTTCTTCAGTACATATATAACCATCCTTTTCTCCCCCAAATATTAGTATTTGAATCTGCAATTGGTTGACTCCATGGATAGAACCCATGGAGTTGAGTGCTGACTGTTCTCCATTATGGTAGCAGTGCCAAAAATACCTTGAAGAAATTTTTATTATTACTGTTTCATATGTTATGTAAAAAGAAAGTTAATTGGTCCTTTAATCATAATATATCCAGAATCCAAACACTATCCATCATTGCTACTACCCTGGTCTGAACCACCATCTTGTTCCCCCCAGATTGCTATATTAGCCTTCTAAAAGGTCTAATAAGCCTCCTGTCTTCTCACTGTGTGTTTCATGGTCTCTTTTCTACGCAGCACCAAGAGCAACCTTTAAAAGATGTAAGTCAGATTCCTCTGTCGGACTCTCCTATGGCTCCATATTGGATTTATTTCATAAGCCTCTTTATTACTCTTCAGACCTTCCCTCCTGCTATTGTTCTTGCACTGACTCTTGTCTAACCATTATAGCCTCCTTTTTGGTTCTTAGACTTAACAAACATGCTCTTCCCTCTGCACAGGCTATTCCTTCTGCCTAAAACACTCTTCCCTGAAACAGCACCATCTTCAAGTTTTTAATGTAACCTTCTCAAGAAATCCAGCTACCTCCCTCAACACACCTCCTTCTCCTTCTTCCACTCTCATCAAGTTTCTCATCCTCATTCCCAGAGCCAAGGGATAAGAGTCTTACAAAAGAGAAATGAATCGTGTACAATCTGTGTTATTTTTCTCCATAAGTCTTATCACCTTCTAAGATACTATATTATTTACTTTTTAGAATTGTTTATCTCCTGTTATAAGACTGTCAGCTTCCTAGGGTAGGTATGTCTGTTGTATTTACTGCTACATGCACAACCTCACTTGCTAGAACAATGCCTCGTACATAACTAAAGGATGAATGGATCACAGGGTAGTAAAAATAAAAGTGATTTTTACTTTCTTCTGTAAATCACCTATATTTTCCCTGTTACTTCTAAAACTTGAAAAAAATGTACAAAAATGAAAAACATATAATAGTGCTCATTTCATTGCTCTTCTTCTTAGCCTGGAAAATAAACTAAATTTCTTCTGTATTCAAACTAAGGAACAACAAAAGAAAAGTTTAAACTATCCTCGAATCAAACACTAATAAAACATATATAGACTCTGAAATTATTTCCATGGGTTTTTCCCACTCCTGCTGATTTTGGTATAGTTTCTGATCAATCATAATGGTGGAGATGACCCAGTTTCATAACATCTGAAAGGATTCAATTTTTCTATGATACAATTCCATCATGGGCCAAGTCGAATGGTTCAGCAGAGAGATGCTCTCACATTCTCTTAAAAGGTTATCCTTCTGGCTTCTTCTGAGCTATTGTTTCCTTAGACAGGAGGGAAATTGAAGCCTATATCTAAGGGCAAAACTATATGATGAAAACCTTTTCTCTGTTACCAAGTCTTCATATGCACATATAGGGAAGGAACAATTCTGGGCTTAGATTTTCAGTTCCAAGTTAAATGATTTTGAACTCTATCTTTAAATCTGCTCTCAAGCACTTTTTTCTTCAGTATTGGCATTAACCAATTAAAAATGTTGACAAATTGCAAAATATATGAATGCCGACTCTGACAATAGTTCATAAAACCAAACCAACAAACAAAAACAATACATGAGACTTGTTTACTTGAGCCTCTTAGCTGTATTTAACTATGCAGAATTTTCTTCTATAATAACTCAAAACCAAGCAAAGACATACCAGCCAGAGAGGAGAAAATGAGTCTGGTCAACAGAGATTTGGGACCTACTTTTAATCCTTTAATAATGGTCCAACAATAATTTACCTCTCACTACTATTTTGTAGCTGGCAATTCAACCAAAAACATCATTTTGTACTCAGCAGGGGCAGTGATTTTTAAGCTAGCCTCTGTAGATATCCTTGTATAATTTATATAGTTTTTAATACTGGTAATAGCAACTAGCTGGCTAAGGCATTAAGCACTTTTTAAATGTAGGATAATGAAATCTTTCATATTTAACTAACTGAACTAAGCACAGGGAATATGGCTATTTCATTCCATATGGCTGCTGCTCTAAGAATGCTCCTTAAAAATATTTCACTGTCCATATTTGTAATTACACACTAAGATTAAAAAATTAGGAAAACATCAATCTCTAGTAGAAGGGCTCATTTCACTAACCCCCAAATCTTTATTTTTTTTTAATCAAATTAATGGTGTTGGCTTTGGCTTTTTACTTTCTGAAATCTGACAGACGCCAAAGAAGCAGAGGATGAGAAGTGAAGGTAATATGGTATAAAAGAACATGAATGGCTGGCCCTATTTATTCTAATTCCAGGGGTGGGGGAGGGAAATGAGGAATTGGGCAGAGGGGAGGATGGAGGGGGTGGTGGGTCATGGTATATGGCACACCTCTTGGGGACGGAACACAATTACAAGAGGGACATTACCTAACAATTGCAATCAGTGTAACCTAATTCTTTGTACCGTCAATGAATCCCAAACAATAAAAAAACTGGGAATTAGTCCAATCATCTTATAAAAATATTATTAATTAAAAGATAAAACAAAGCAACTGGAAATTGAAAAAATAAACAAATAAAATAAAATTGGGAAGGAGCATGCAGGGTTCTAGAGTATATCTGTAATGATTTACCTCTCTTAAAATTTTTAAAAGCATGAAAGGAAATGATATGAATTTAAAACACTTCACAATATAAGTCTGAAGTAAAAGCAATCAAATTATATAATGTGCAATGCATATAATTCACAATTAAGTAATTAAAAATACTGGACTCCTAACATAACTGCAATTGATAACTGTAGCTGTTCACCAAGCAAGTCAGTAAAAAAAATAAAATAATTTTTTTAAGTTATCAAGAATTTCTCTGGTTTTATGCTTTCTGCTGAAGAATTTCTTTCTGCTGAAAAATATATGAATGTGAAAATATGATTTCTGACATTGTGTATCATTCTAAGAAATCATAGTAAATATTGGTAAATATTGATAAAATAACAAGTAACAAGATTTCCTGAAATACAACATATAATGATTGTGTGTGAAAACAAAACATATTTCTGGGAACAAATTTAAGAAAGTGAATGCAGATTCTATCAGAAGTCTATCCCTCTGATTGACTTAGAAGTATATATAATTCTTACAAGTACTTGTATGTACTATATTATTTGAAAATAATAATCACTTTAAATAACCCATTGTAGGATTAATTTCAAAGACATTAATTAATGATCTAAAATTATATAGCTGTAAGTATAAGCTTCTTTTTACTTGTTATTTAGCCATTAATATTTATAAATTTCACTCACACTTTTTTCCTATGTGTAACCAAATCTTAAAGCAGGTTTTTCACATAATTGACATTATAGTTTAATAGGAAAAATTCTTTTTACTTTGTAGTAGAACATAAATAAATGATGTATCTTGCACTCAGTGGATCTGGAATTCAAAGAAATGTAAGAAACGCATTGTTTCTCGCCATTACTGACTGCATTTGTTTTATGATGTTATATCCTAGCTGAAGTGGTTAAATATACTCTAGGACAGCCCAATGAAGGGCCCAAACTCATGCACACAGGGTTTGGTAAAATGTGAGCCCTCAATAATGAAAACTATTGTTCTCTTTTATATACAAAGAACCCTTGGGTATGTATAGCAGACTGTAGTATAGCAGGCTCTGTGTCTGCCCCCGTCGTATCTTTTGTAACAGACTCATGTTCCTATCCTCCCTTTTCCTTCTGGAGCGTTGCTTGTAGCCTACAGGAACTACCCTACCCTAAGTTGCCAGTTGCCTGGGGAGGTTATAAATAACAAGACCCCCCTCCCCAATCATATCCTGCTCTAATGCACCTTACCAACCAAGAGGTATAAAAACCAGGCTACTGTACCCAAATTCAGGCAAAGTTCATGGTCCAGAATGCCCCCGGGAGGAGGCTGAAATGAGACTTATGAAATCACTCCTTTGCCTACCTTGTTCTCCTATTATTTTCGGCTTTCCTCACTTTTTTATTACAGGTTTCTCCTGATATCACTTCCTAAATAAATTACTTTCACAAGAATAGCCATCTCTGGCTGTGCTTAGAGGTAATTCTACCCAAGAGTATGTTTCCTTAGGTTTTAGCTAGATGTGTGTTTTCACTGGCTTCCATAAGGTGTGAGGCCGGCATAATCATGTGAAAACAACCACCAGCTGAACCTTGGGGAAACATCTCTCTGAAGTTATATAGCCCAGAAGAGAAACAGACAGGTAAATGGACAAATTATTAAACTGTTCACATTTAAAAGGTGCTATGGAAATACAGGAGAAAGCAAATAACTAACACTACCTAGGAATTCACTGACAGAGTCACAGAGGAGGTAAGAAATGAATTCAATCTTAAAGACCTGACGATGGCTGACATTTAAATGCTCAGATAGACAAGGGGTTAGAGGTGACCCAAAGAGAAAATACTATGTGTTAACGCTCAGCGGTTTCCGAAAGCATGATGTACTCACAAATCTGTAAGAAGTTTGGTACGCATGGTATATGATGCAAATTTGCACAAGGTGAGGCTATATATATATATACACACACACACTCGCACACATATGCGCACATGCACACATGTGCCTGCGTGCGTTCACACACATACACGATTACATACATACAAGCTATAATCCATTACATGACAATAAACTAGTGAACCATTAGTAGGAAAAGTATATAATTCGATTTGTTTTTTAAAGTTTAATTACTTGTTTAAATGTGTATAAAGCATACATAAGGGAAAACTTAGAAGATTCAAAGACATATAGAAAAATTGAGTTTAATGAATAAGATTCTGCTGCCAGTGTCAAGAATGTATAGGAACAGTTTTGTAGAGAGGAAGACAGACCGGTTAAGAGATTCAGAAATAAAAATAAAGTACCTAAAATTTAGGATGATAAGGAGATATAATACCCTGAAGAATTAATCTAAATTGCACTCTCATCACAAGCAGGTGTATGTAGGGGTTGTTCTGTTTCTCGCACTTAGTAGGGAAGTGGGCAGGTAGACAGACTCACAGGGGTCCTCGAACTACAGCCCGCAGGCCACATGAGGTGGTGTGATTGCATTTGTTTCCGTTTTGTTTTGTTTTTTACTTCAAAATAAGATATGTGCAGTGTGCATAGGAATTTGTTTATAGTTTCTTTCTTAAACTATAGTCTGGCCCTCCAATGGTCTGAGGGGCAGTGAACTGGCCCCTTGTTTAAAAAGTTTGAGGACCCCTGCTTGGGAAAGTAGAAAACTTCATGTAACAAAGGTTAAGGATAAATTCTTGAGAAAGTAAAGGACTCATTCATTCATCAGACCCTATCATTGTTGACAGGGTCCCTCTCTGAAGACAAGGAACATTTGTCTCTCCAGTGGGATGAATGTTTCTGAACCTCCAGCTTTGTAAAACCATCTCCATGCAGTCGATATTTTGCCTCTTTTTTTTTTTTTTATTAAAGGGACTCTTGCATCCTTTGATTGCTCAGTAAATTGCCATTACATTTTTGACAGGCACATTATAATATTCCAAGAAGGAAGTGATAAGAATGTGAACTAAGATAATGGTCTAGGGAAGCAGAAAAGGGGGTAAAGGAGGGAGCAGTAAGAGATTTAGTTGGTAAAAATAAAATAAATGCAAATTAGCTGTCATTTGGAAGTTAGGTAGAAAAAAGTAGAAAATACCTATTTACACCACTTAAAAAAATGCCATCTTTAAAAATCCCTCAGTGTACACACACTCAAATAATATCAAATAGCCTGATGTTTGTTAAACCACAAAAGTGTATCAGCTCACAAAACTCAATGCAAGACAAGCAGATGAGGGGAGGGGAATAGGGACATAAACAAAAACTATCTACCTAAATCCTAAAGATATAAATGCTTAGTTTAAATCCACAAGCTAAGAAAATGAGCAGAAACAGGTATCATTTTCCCTTACAAGATTTTGTTGTTAGACTACAAGCCCACCAACTGCAGCTGTGCATCATGGCTCTACGTCATGGATTCTATTCTACTGTCTCTGGAATGAAACCACTATATCATTATAGTTATGGAAGCAGACCCAAATCTAGCCAATGACTCCTCAATGTCTCAGGTATCTAAGGACACATGCTTCCCTGTCAAAAATTAGCAAGTTCAGCTGGGGGTGTATCTTCCTAATTAGAAAGTAGTTTTCCTGATGAGTAGAAGTCTGTCTATTAAGAAAGAGGAAAAGAAAAGAAAGATCAACCTTCCTTTTGATTAGACGGCTGTGCGTAGAGAAGATTCAACTCCTGAATGTCACACGAGAGTAGACTCTGTTCATGACTGGCACATAATAGTCCTTTGAATTTCTTTTGATAAAGACTCACATTTGTCCCTACCTCTGGATAATTATCTTTATCCCAAACTTTGCCCAGTCCACACTTTCAAGAGGATAATATATTCCAGTAGTTTGCTTCAGAGTTTCCTGTGGATCAGGATAAGGCTCTTTGTTTTTACCTGAGAAGACATCCTTGCTTCACACTTGCCCCTTCCCTCACTTCCTTTAGTATTTTGTTCATTTTTTCCCCCTGAAAAGTTTAATAAATCACCTTACTAAATCCTTATTCTTAGGAAATCTGATCTGTGTCAAATGGGTTAAATGTTATATAGCTAGTTTTACATAAAAACTGACAATAAGAGGTTTTTAGCAAGAAAATAGAGTATAGTCTTCAGCGATAATATTAATAATCCTAAAAATGTTAACAGAAAAAGAGATGCTTACATTTTATTAGGTCTCAAGATAACATAATGGCCCAACAGAGAGGACTTATGTAGTAATTATCTGTGACAACTGCAACAGCACATCAGCATGACAGACTAACAATTACATGTGTTTTCCTTCAAAACTGTATTGACAGTAATAGAAGAATTGCACTACATCAATATATTTGTATGTCATTAAGTATGAGACCTTGAAGAAAAGCTGCTTAATATCTCTGATCCTCAGTTTCCCTATTAGTAAGATGAGTTTAAGAATGTCTTTCACCTATAATCATGAATATTTAATAAGAGCCTCCTGTGAAGCAATTAGCATAGTACTTGGCTCTCTCCAAATATTAATTCACTTCTACTTTGCTACCTTGTCATCATCAATTAATATTTCTTGTTAAAGTAATGGCTGCATTGTACTTTAATCAACACTAAGATTTAATCTAAGTTTTTTTTTATCATTGTTCAAGGTGATATGATTAGTATGAGTAACTATTTCCTCAGAAAACAAAATATAAAGTACTGATGAGATCAGCCTAGTTACTAAAATGGACATTTGTATTTTTGCCTTTCCTCTATCCTTTTTATTTTTTTGTTTGGTAATAGCATGTTAATTTTCCCCTGAGGACTGTCCCTCTATATTTCTGAATTTGTATTAAAGCTTTATTAAAGTTGTATGAATTTTATTCATACAAGGGTTGGACACTTGACCTTGATTCAATTGAGCCAATGAGATTGATTTCCTGAAAGCGTATGTCTTGACTGGCCTCAAATTGGAAAATAGTTGGCATTTCTTCATTGCCACTGTGAAGCCATAAAGAGGATACTCACTAGTTCCTGTGTCTTGATCTCTCAAATTCAGTACCTCTTTGGGAGGCCTTTGATTTTCTCATTCACATATTATTTCAATAAATTACTTTTATTGCTGTTAGCCAGAGATAATCTTTGTTGCCTGCCACCATAGGGCTCTTTAATTAAAAAAAAAAATCCAATAAGTTAAAAAATTCTTAAAAGATGGAATTCTACTTCATATTTTAGTGAAATAGTTTAAAGAAAAGTCAAAGGAAATAATCTCAATTTTATACGACAAATTCAATACATGGTTATTTATAAACATATCTTTGAAGTATAAGGTCTTATGTCATTTTGAATGCCAGGAGCCTATACATCTAAATTAAATTTTTAAATACTGGAAATATATTACACATATCAAAAAATTTCAGATACCCCTTTATGCCACTCATTCCACTTAGGTATTTTACAACATGAGCCCCCACTCCAACTAAAGGTGAATATATTAGCAGACATTAGTATCCCTACCTTTCAGGTTGAAAACATAAATACTAAGGAGGTTGCCAAATTACAACAAAGTCATGGTAGGATTTAAAAATATATCCTAGAGCTTCTGATTCCATATAAATTCCTACAAAACCAACAAAGCACTGTTGCACAGGGTACATCCTGGTATCGCTTATTAACATACCAAGTGTTGGCGGTAGACACTGAATTGTATCAGGATGACTATCACAGGTAAGAGAAGCATCCCTTCCAGGCATGCTCTCTGCCCATCTCACCCATGTGAAAGTCATTCTATCCTGCCCCTGAACTGCATACAAATGTACTTGGACTAGATAGACAAAAAGGAGACCACGGCCTCTGTGGAACTCTTAATAGGAGGTCCTGCTCCAAGGAAATTTAGAAAGCCCATGGTATTGTGGAGACCAAGTACAGATCCCTGAAGTGCTTTGACATTCTCAATAACTCACTTAAGTTTCAAGCCACCATAAGCTCGATGTTCTCCCCACCCAATTCTTCACATGACTTTATCTCTCTAGAAAAAGCTGCTATAGATATCTGAGCTTAAAAAAAAAAAGCCCACATATTTTATCTGCACTGTGGTGTGCTTTGTAAACACAGAGGATGAAATGCCTTGGCTACCTGAATGCTTTGTTCCTTGAGAAGAAATCATTCTTTTTTCCCCCCACTTTTGGCATATTGATTACTCATTAATCCAGAAAACAAAGGATTAATTAATCTCCATGGTTCAATGAAGAATAAATTAGCACAGTTTAAGATGGGCCTGATCCAATATTACAAATTGGAGGAAATGTTGCACATACTCTCTCCATTCAGTTCTCCAGACCTAATCTCCAGAGAATATCATTGAAAGACTGATGTTAGTTTGCATGATATCTGGTATTCTGGCTCCTTGAGAATTCAATCCCTTGAAGATATTCATTACTTTTCCCAAAACCCCACTTTAACTATTTCCAAACAGCGAAATGGCAGCATTTTTAAGAAGCACTTTAGTCACATCACTTATGTGAAACAACATTTTCTATGTAGAAAATAATTTTAATAGCCAGTTTTTCAAAAATGAAAGTAATACAATAGTCACATGCATTCAGGTATTTACATAATTGTCTGATTATTTCCACTGGCACATGAAAAGGACTCATACACATCATCATGTTAAATTAACATGATTTCTTCCTCTACAAAGCATGTGCAAGGTAGAATCTCTCTGAGCATTCTTGGGGAATGTTGTTGCTCTAAACTGAGTTTTTTCAGAAATATAAATTCAATGTCAAATTCTCAGAATTCATTAAAGATTGGGAATCTACACTCATAAAGAAAATACCTGTGTTTGGAATGCCAATTTCTAGGATACACTATCCCCTTCAGGTTCCCACTCCCCAGTTTTTTTGCAGTTATATGAGTTTAAAAGAATTATGCCTCTACATTTGGCCAGAATTCCTACAAATACACAGCATTTGAAAGAGAAAAGAAAGAAATCCTTATGACCAGTCTTAATTTTCCATAAGCTTATCGTTATTGTAAGATACTCTAAGATAATAGCTTCATTTTCTGTTTTTCTCTTTGAGGAGAAATGGTAAACAATTTTTTAGCATGAAGTTTAAAATGGTAAATGAAAATCCATCCTTTTTCTATAAAGATTAAGCCATTTCAACATATATAATATTCCTTCTTTCTATAATATAGTATAAACATAATATAGTATCAACAAAAATTGTATTGCCAAGAAAAATTGCATGGTGTGCCTTGGCCATACACCATGAGAAAAGAGTTCCCAGCTGTGAATATACGTTGCTTCTTATTCCAGACTGCCCTCCCTACTTGTGTGGCTGAGTCAATTTCTTCCAACTCCCTGGAGATTAGGCTTCTCATCTGGAGAGGAGGGTTCAGACCAAAGGAACTTTAAGGTCATTACCAATTCTAAAATCGTATGAATCAATAATTCATCTTACTATTCCCGATGTCATAGCTAAAATGATGCCAGCTCTGGATCCTATATGTGAAAGCTAGGTACCTTTGGCAAAATAAAGCTTTTAAAGAGCCAAGTTGGAAATGAAACTTGAGGAAGGCAAGCAAATTGTTGTTGCTTCTGGCAAAGAGCCACAAACAGTCCGACAGCTCCAAATCATCCTCGGTTCGTGCCTACTCACAGTGGCCCAGAGGCCAATATTCACTTAGAAGAATTCCTTTTGAGGCAAGATAGTGCTTCACTAGAATGCTACTGTGTCTGTGTCTTTGTGGTCAGATGGTCCTGGGATGAGATCATCGGTAAGGACAGACACGACTGGTACAGCAGGGATTCCATAAGCCTCGATCTCCACATTTGTAGATGGAAACTGCAAACTGCACCTCCCTCCTTGGAATTGTTTTTAAGATTCAATGAAATAGTGGTTGAAAAGTAGTTAACATAATATCTCATATTACGGTAGGCAGTTATTATAAACCTTTCTGACCTTTAGACAAAAACAAATCTGCATTTAGGCTAACCTACATCATACGTTTTAGAAACACTAAATCATTCCAACAGCAAGTCAACAGGATTTCTCAATAAGTAACATGTTATTTCCTTAAAGTTAAAATTAAGTGTTTTGTCTTATTAAAACAAACAAAACAAAGGTAATAAGATTTTGTTACTGCCTTCAGCTGAGCATTTGTGTGACTATAATTAGAGTCATGCTCCATAAATCTGACAGCCATTTTCACATTTGATTGGTAGATTTTAGGCAAGAATATGTATCATACTTTATGCCACACTGTTGGGACACAGATGACATATAAATGTGGCAGCATTAAAATTTAGAAAACCACTTGGGGGCTCGTACAACATCAAAAACAACTGCAAGATACAGACTTCAGGCCTGAAATACTCACAAACTATGTTTATCATTGGTCATGCTGGTCAGGCAAGACTCTGCTTTCTGATATAATCAACTTCAGAATGATTGTGAAGCCAACAGCTGTGTCAGAGCAATTGGAAAATAGATTCAGAACAAAGGGGAAGACCCATCTCTCTAGGACACCTCCTAGAAGTACACTAAGCTCCAATGAAATGTATAAATATTTCATTTGCTATTTTGTACTATATTCCTCCCATAATTTATATGCCTGACCCATTACTTTTTAAAGTACATTAGTGTCCCCTTTCAAAGACATCTCCAGTAATACCCACCTCCCTCACTTAATGGCCCTAAGGGGATTGCAACTTAGGTAAAATCTGTGTCCCTGCTGTATAACGTCACAGGGTACTCATGTATTTTGATTTTGTGAAAGCGTACCTTCCCTCGGGATAGCTGCTATCCAGGATGTTTTCCACCTTGTGTGTTTTTCATACAGTATATGTAAGGGAGACAGGGCTGTTTCTGAAACAGTAGCAAGAGAAAGTAAAGTGAAACAACATGCTCCATTCTCTTTGGTGACTGAAAGTAGCAGAGAGAAAGATGGAGGGACAGGTGGGCAGAAGAAGGGTGGGAAGAAGAAAGCAGATATGAAACTGCTAGAAGAAACTAGGGGTCCATAATCTGATTCACTGAACTTTATAATCTCATGGTGGGCCAGTGGTGTCAAGGCTGTGGGGATCAATGCAGCTTCTTCTTTAAATTCAAGTAGGTTGGAATAAATGCAACATGTGATTAAGTATAATCCCCTACTTGGTGACTTTTCATATGGTGACCATATTTGAAAATTAAAAAGACGTCAGATAGAACACTACAGAGAATAATCCAAGTCAGTGAACATAGGATAAAAAAGTAGTTACATTGTTAAATATGAGTTTCCTTAATCTCCTGATACGTTTTCAGGTAGTATAGCTCTAAATTAAAAATTACAGGTTCAATTCTTCATCTGAGGAAAATATTACAATAAATAATATGTTATTTCTTCCTTTAATATAAGACATTTTGGATATTTGCAAGTGTTCCGGACACCTTAAGCACAAGTAGAACTTCAGTGGTAAAGAAGAAATGCTTCAGAATAGACTGATATATATATTTTTCATCCAGTGAAAGGTTCCTGTACAGGTCGGTCCCTGGTCAGTCTCCCCTGTGTCCTCTCCTGCCCATGCCCCCTCCTTCATTGCAGGGGTTACTCATTGCATAGCCTGTGTCTGCTGGTTTCAATCTGGGTCCCATTTGGCTAAAGAAAAGAAACATGAAGAAGGAAAAAGTGGATCATTTCCCTCTTCTCTTGGCTTCTGGAAGCTTCTCCATCAGAAGGAAGCTTCCTACTAGTTTTAGCACTACCAGTTGCTTTGGTCTGAAGCTTCAGCAGACAACTTTTGACATTTGCAATCAGCCCTAGACCGTTCCTTCCTGCAGCTGACAAATCCTCACCAGGTGCTTCACTGGTCCCGATTTGGTTTCTCAGTTCCTTCACCACCTGTGTAGCCAATTCTCTGCACCTTCTCTGCTTGACACAGCTCTATAGTAATCTATAGGCTTTTCATTTGCCTTTAATTCATCCAACATTTACTGAATAAATGATACGTTGCAGGTACCATCTTAGTTGCCAGAGACCTAGCATTGAACAAAGCAAATGATATCTCTGTTGTCATAAAACGTCATAAGTTTAAGTAAGAGAAGAAACAACAATGTAAGATAACATATGGTAATAAGTGTAATGCAAAAAAACTAAAGGTAGGCGATATGAGCACTACTCTAAATTAGAGAGCCAGGAAGGCCTCACAGCTGAGAAATGAAGATATGAAGAATAAGAGAACATCTACGTAATGGGGAGAGGAAAGAGTATCTAGGCAGGCACAAAGAAATTTGAGCTGGAAGGAGCTTAAAATAACTAAGCCACAGAGAGGTGAGAAAAGTAAAGATGAGAGAAGTAGACAGAGGTCAGGAACTGAATTAGAAGACTTGGGAATTTGAATTCTATTTTTCTACATGACATAAAAAGCCACTGGAGAGTTTTAGGCAGGAGTAGAGATTTAATTTAACATTTTAGAAGATTACTATGCCTGCGTTGGGGGTGTGGATTACAAACCTAGAGCACAAGCTGAGAGGTGAGTCACCTCTATCACCAGGTGACCACGATGGTGGTCATTGGACTAATTGGTAGCTGTGAAGGAGGCGGCAGTTTAACAGACATCTGACATGTTTGGAAGGACGAGGAGATAGGACAGGATTATGGATGAATAGAATGTCAGAGTAGAATAAGAAAAAAAACCCTAAGGCTAATTGTGATGGGGTGAGCAATTAGGAGGATATTTAAATCAAAGTCATTCTCCCACCATATGTATTTCCATCTTGTCTTACTCTAGTTGATTTTCTTTTCTTGAGAAGTATTTATACATGAATATGAAAATGGTTTTGTTTCATTTGCCAACATTTACTTTTGAAAACTTCCAAACCTTTGGGATGTTGCAAGGACAGTATCATAAACACCCGCATTTCCTTTCCCTAGATGTGTCCATGTTAACATTTTGCTACATCTGCACATACACATACATATTGTTCCTGAAACATTAAAAGCAATTGGCAGACATGACATTTCTCTTCGTTATTCAGATATCTCTTCTAAAAACAAGAACATTCTCCCAGAACCACTGTATTATTTTCACTCCCTTGAATTTTGACATTAATGTAGCACTGTTATCTAAGACAGAGTCCCTATTCAAACTTCTCCAATTCTTCCCTCAGAAACATTTCCAGGGGCCCCATAGCATTAAAAGAAAATCCAATACCCAGAGAAGGATTATTTAGATTTCATGTCCCTTTAGTCTCCTTTAACCTAAAATAACCTAGACCTTTTCTTCTTTTTAAGTTTCATCAACTTCTTGACATCTTTTTTTGTTTGTTTTCAGAGATGGGGAACACAGCACACTGCAGCCTCAAACTCCGAGGCCCAAGCAATCCTCCCAAGTATCTAGGACTACAGACACATGCAACCATGCTCAGGCAAACAGGTTCTCACTATGTTGTTCAGCCTGCTCTGGAATTCCTGGCCTCTCAAAGCTTTAGGATTACATGTATGATCCACCATGCCTTGGTATTCTTGAATAGTCCAAGCCAGTTAAAATCGTAGAGAGATTTTAAATCGTTAAAATCTTAATAGAGATTTATCTAATTATTTCCTTATGATTCGATTTAAGATAAATTTTATTCTGCAAAATCACAACACAGGTGATAACATGTACCTCAGATTGCATGTCAGTAGGCACATGCTATTACTTGGATCCAATGATGGGTGATATCTGATGATGAGTGACATTAATTTTGATCACTTGGTAAAAATAGTGGTATTTGGTTTTAACAAACACAGTGTTTATCAGCTCCTGGCAATAACTGCCATCTTTAACTGACTCATCAGATTAGAGAAATGTCTATTTTCTACTTAAAAAAGGAGAGTAGCCACTGTATTGAATGTGCATATAAAATGCCTTTCACAACTCTGTACTCAAGGTGGATAGTTACCTGGAAATATAGGGATATAGGGAATCTAGTAGCTGGAATAGTAAGAGATGAAAATTAGTGTCACTCATCTTTGAAGAAGAGTTAGAACACAGTATAAGAAGAAAATGATATGTCGTTCTGTATTTAAATGATCATACAAAGTAGATTCTTCCATGCATGACATCAATCATTTACTTGAAATAAGTATCAGCAGCTAATTCTGGGAAAGGAAAGTCTTATATATTTATCCAGATGATATGCAAGATGTCTTTGTCCTTGTTTTTTTCCATTTGTCCTCACAAAAACCTTGTTTTTTAAAAAAATGGAGTAATGGAGGCTCAGAAAGTTGCTGTAAGTTTTCATAGTTGACAAAGTTAAAATAATGTCACATTTGAATCAATGTGTGGTATCTATATTACTCTAAGATTCACGTGCTTATCAGTGATATCTTGGAGCCCCACAGAACATATTCTTCAATCACAAGTTTCAGTCATCATACTTTTCCTTGATTACAGCCATAACAGGCAATGCGAATAAATGGAGAGATGAATTAATATATAAATATGTGTTTTTATTTTACCCTTTAGGGAAACGGGGGGAAGGAATTACAGATTTCTTCCTCTTTCCTTTCAACTATAATAACTTCTGGAAAATAAAAAGTAATTGGTGAGAATTAGAAATATAATACCATGGTTAAAACCTTAATATGAGTAAAAATGAGTTCCGTAACAAATTCAAGTATTACTTTTAAAAAACATTTTTATAGCCATCTCTGTAAAATTCTTTCTTTTAACTTTTAATTCATGGAAGCAAACCTTGATTGCTGGTTGATATTGTTAAGCTCGTTCAATGGCTTAGTACTGTGCACTTAAATTCAGAGATAGCACGTGTTTCACTGGTGACTATGATCTATAGAAAATCGGTCCACACAACTGAGGGAAATGGGAAAATTGGCAAGTGCAATAGATACACGTTTTCCAATAATGACAACTGAACTATAGGCCAAGTACAGTTCAGGATAACAATAATTCTTCAGGGTTCTGTGTAAAAATCTTCATAGCAGATGAAATTAAATAAAACAGGGTCCCTACCTTTACGTGGCCTATAATCTATTTAGCCCAAAACATTTTGATCGGGTAATTACAGGAAGTAATGGTTCAACAAAGTTTTATTTTCTTTTTCAGCACATTCTAATGGGACTTACAATTCCATCAATTTGTCATGCAATGTCATTTCTTCAATAATCCTCAACTCTCAACTGTCTCAGAAACTATATGTTACAAAAAAAAAAAAATTCAAGCAAGTGGTGAAAGTTAAAGGCTTAGAATAAAAAAGCAAGATGAATAAATATCTTCTCAGTACAACCAGTTTAGGTTTTTTATTTTATTTTGTTTTGTTTTTATTTTGTATCTCTAACATATTTAGAATGTTATAACATCATGATGGATGCAACAACAATCAGCTTTAGGCGAAAAAAAAATGACCGTCACATTTCAAATCCCTTCACCTTTCACTTTTAGGAAGTTGTCTGCTTTTCAGTCTTTGGACTTGGCTTATTTTGACTGTTTATCTTCCACAACACATTACAATTAGTAATGGATGAAACTTTTATAAAATATTAAATATTTCATTTTGAAACCATAGAATTTCCCATCAAGAATCTCCAATTCTTTAAAATAAATGGACTCTCCAGTTTTGATAATGTCTTCATATGACAAGCAAAAGGCTAGAGGGGATTTGATATTCAGGAGGAAGGAAACATAGATATGAAGAATATTTGAATAGAACTTTCTAGTATGACATAATAGAATAAAAGATAGGGTGGAAGGAAATGAGAGAGACAGAAGAGAGAAGGAGAAAGAGAAAGTCAGAGAGAGAGAGAGAGCATTCTTAAATTCCTTTTCATTCTGGAAGTTAAATTACTGAAATACCACTTCCCCATTCCCTTACAAACTTAATACACCAGTTGACAGAGAATAAATATGAGGTACGGTATGGATATCTTTCAAGAAAGGGCAAGATGTTTGGGTTCTAGTTCGGCTCTGAAACTATCCAGCTCTACGAATTTGGACACTTCTCAGATATTCTACACCCCTCTTTTGATGAAGGGACTGAACAAACCACTTTCCAGCTCGAAGACTTCACAACTTCATGATTAAAAGCTTATGGAATTGTCCTTCCAGGAGCCCATTCCATAAGAAAATGAGTATCTCTATAATTCAGATAGAAGCTAAAATTATCTGACACAATTTTACACTCCTCCAAACTAAAGCTAGCTTTCTTTTCTATGTTTATTTGTTAACTGGCATTTGTGTGCATGTATGAGTTTGCATACCTTTAAATAGAAAATTATAAAATCCTACTACCTGACATCCTGCAATAAAGTTAATTTGAATATAACATTTAGTGATGGACTCCCAGACACTAAAACTCCCAGTCAGTTTGCTAAGCTAGTTCACCCTAAGCATCTCATTAAACTCTCAATAATATGAACAAACATTTTGTGTATTTGAATTTTTGGACTCCACTTACACTACTAAGTTGGAATTTTACTGATATATCTGAGTCTCTGTGAGTATTTATCTCAGCAAATACAAAGTCAAAGGCCGTCACTTCCTTTCCTGCTGTGTTTTTCAATGATTGCTCTATATTAAGTGTAAAAAATAAATGAAACTGTCAGTGGAAGGGTCAAGAGACAGGCTGCTATTTCAAAGATTCCATTAGACTTTCTGGATGCTTCCAGATCCTTTCCACAGGGGTAGCATTTCCTGCTCAATGGTTTTATACCTATAGGACAGTGACCAGTCAGTCCCAAGAGAGGCATAATTGAAAATCTCTTTCAGAATAAAGCATATTCAGATAGATGCATAAATTCTAATACCTAACTATTAAAAATTCTCACAGACACAAGGCAAATGGGCCTTCTAAAACAATTTTCCATCCTAGTCTCTTTCTCAGCATTTGTACAGACAGGATTTTTTTTTTTTCCCTCTCCCCAGTTGAACAAGAAAGAACAAAAGTAGATTCCTCAAAGGAGGAATCATTCGTACTAAGTTTCTTTATGTAGGTCACCTCTGATGTGTGCTTGGTTACGTTTCAGCTGCTAAATTTCCCATGTCAAGCTTTTAGTTCTGATGGCTTGGCACATAAAGTCTATTGCTTTCAAATAGAATAATTGTTTAAATTTTCTGTTTGAATGTTGAAGGATATTATAGTTTTGACAGATGCTCAATACATTATTGGTTATCATAGTAGCATGAAATGCCAGAATATTTTACCTTGATTCGTCTGTGTGCACATTTAAATATGTAAACAGAAAAAAATTTTTCCTCATTAAGCAAGTGTGTAATTTAAACAGAGTAACTATCACCTATATGCAAATAGATTACAAATGCTTGACCTTTGTTACCAGTCTCTGATATACCAGAGCAGTTGCCTTAACCCTTCTCCTTTTCCAGCTTTCAGTCTTACGAATGTCTCTTAGGCCCATCCCCTCCTTTCTACTCCAACTGTCATTGTGTTGGTTCAAGCCTTTTGCAAGCCATTCTTCACCTTTAATCTATCCTTACCCTAACATCAGTTCTTTGTAAAAATAGATGTCATCCACTCATTTCTGTTTAGAACATTCCCTGGTTCATTATTGCCTGTGAGATAAGATTCAAACACCTTAACAAGGTGTTCAAAATCTCGATAATCTGGCACCAACTAGTTTACTCAGCCTCAATTCATTCATGTTTTCCTTTAATTAATCCACAGAACACTAGAATTAATTTGCCCCCATAAAATATTAAGTGACCCAGTGGAACATAAACTCCAGGAGGGCATAGATTCTGGTAGATTTTACTTGTAAATGTTCACCAAACATCTAGAACAATACTGGCATTCAGTAGATGCTTAAAAATTACTTTGAGAATTAATAAATTCAGCAATATTTGTTGAATGCTTATCATGTGCCACATAGAAAGCTGGAGATTGCGAATCCAGGAATAAAAGCCATTATCTCTATTTTAAAGAGCTGGCCAGGTAAACTGGCATTTAAATGAATTCAGTGTGTATTTGTAAATGTGAGTCTGGTATCTGTAATGCTACACACTAAAAAGTAAGGTAATAGTTTATTCACCCCAATATGCTTTATTGCTAAGGGTTTATTAAATGTTTAATTAATAAATTGACAGTGCAATTAACAAAGACTGTCTGAAGCCTATAACAAACAAATAATGCTCCTCCCCCAAACATGTTCAGATCCTAATTCCAAGAATCTGTGAATGTGTTATAATATTATATGACAAAAAAATATTTTGCTGATGTGATTAAGGTTAAAGACCTTGAGACGGTAGATAATACTAGATATCCAGGTGGGCCCAATCTAATCACATAAGTATTTAAAAGTAGAAAAGGAAGGGAAAAGAATGATTCAGAGTAATGTGACTTGTGAGGACTCCAATGATCCTTACTGGCTCTGAAGATGTTGGAAAGGAAGCATGAGCCCAGGAAAGTAGAAGCGGGAATGATTCTCAGCTGATACTCAACAAGTGACAACCAAGGATGACTCCGGTCCTATAATTGCAAGGAACTGAATTCTGCTAACAACTAAAATCAGCAGGAAAAGGCACCTCCAGAATGAACACAGTCGTGTCTAAACCTTGAATGTAGTCTCAGGATACCTTTATCAGACTTTTAACCTACAGAACTATCAGCTAATAAATATGTGGCTTTTTTGGATGCCAAATTTGTAGAATTTTGTCATGGCAACAATAGAAAATTAATACTCTGTTTGCCATATTCATAGAATACTGGCAACCTCTGCCATGGGTTTCGATGACCAAAGAGAAAATTATTAATCCTTGAAACTCTGACAACACAATGTCCATATTTTCTATCAAAGGAGGTACATCAATAAAGAATTAGCAACATAAGATTAAACAAAAGTTTTCTTCAAAAGTGGAATTTAGATACAGCCATTTTCCAAACTGGTAATAACTGATTGGATCATCAGAATCAATACCTTCAGTTCTCAAGCTGTACTTGAAAAAAAAAAAAAAGAAAGAAAAAGAAACGAACATGCAGGCTTTGTAGTGTGTTTTCAAATCGTTATGCCCTTCAAGACTAACTTTGATATCAGGAAAATACTGGTTTACAGTCTTCATCTCGCTCCAGTGAGCAGCAGGAAAGGACCACAGTCAGCCAAGAACAGAACTTGAAAAGTAAAGAAGCACAAGAGTATAAATGAAATAGTGAATCTCCTTAGTCAAGAAAGAACAAGTTGGCCCTTGACTGCCACTTAAACATTTGTGTGCATCATTCACAGCACAATGGGTAAGTTGTGGCTCAAACCCAAACTCACAAAGCCAGATGATTTGACATGAGGCAGTGACCTAGGATAGGATCTCTTGACAACAAACACCATAAGGCTCACCAGGTAATGCCCAGTGTGACTCCAGAGCTGTTCCTCACAATGATTACTGTGAGAACGGCATTCTTAAAGTTGTGCTACATAGTGGCCCTGAATTTCCTGTAGTTTTCTTGTCAAGAATTCTCCAGGCAAGCTGCTTTAAAAAGAAGGGTGGCATTTTCTAATTCTTGCAATGGTGTCACATATGCTAAAGTGATCTAGTTGTATCTGATGATACTGAGAATTAATATGTGCTGACTTTAGTGTTACTGATACACAAAATAGTAGTTAGGTACAGAAAAATAAAAAAGGAAACACGGTGATTTCTGTGCCAAACTCTCAGAAAACCATATAGAAATTAAAAGTACGTGTCTAAAACAAAAGTGGAGGATAATTTCAGAAGTTGTAGTCACTCAGCTCCAGTGCACACTTTCCCTCTCTCTCTCTGTCTCTCTTAGACTATATACACACACACATATACATATATGTACACATATACACACATCTACAAACATATGTATATATGTAGAAAGAGTGTTACCACTCTTATTAAAGAGAAATAAGATATAAGCAAGAAAATTGTATCTTCTATAAGACAATTCAAGAAAAAGAAGGACTGAAGAGAAAGGAAAGAGTTGGCTTTTACATAAAGACACAAAATTACATGTTTGAAGACACCCCGTGAACAGTAGCCACTTCTTTGTTAATTATGATAATACACCTAAACACCCTTCTGTTGAAACTTAATCCCATTTTCTCTCATCTTGCACTTTGTATAAATTGATACTATTTTTCTTTCTTCTATAAAATTACCTTTATGTACCTCGAGAGAATTAGAAAATAACCTTTTAGATATATCTTCCACACTGAGTAATGCCAATTCCTCTTTCTCCAATCATAGCTACTATTTTACTTTATTTTAATCATTCAATTTACTTTCCTTCACTCCCAATAGCACTCCAAATTGCTTTTGGAAAATATAAGCCTGATCCTGTGACCCTGAAATTTTACTCATAGGTACATATCAAGAAAAATGAGTGTCCCTGTGTGCACAAAGGCTTGTGACAAGGGTGTGTATAGTAGCTTTAATAGTTAGGGTAGGTCTAAGAACTGTTTTTGCTTTAGACTAGAAAAGGCATGAAGGAATTCCCTGGGGGAGATGGAAATGTTCTATATCTTGATGTGGCTACTGGTTACGTGAGTTTACACTCATATTATACATACATAATGAAAATAGAAATATTCATTAAGAATATACTTATACAATGAAATACATATATGTACAGATATATGTATATAGGTGCCCGTGTGTGTGGGTATATGTGTGTATGCTAATCAAAGCCAACCATTAGTTCACAGAGAAAGTGCGCAATGATGAAAGATCCTAAATATTCAATCTACTGGCTCCCCAGCTGTTGTTTGCCTGATGGAATAACTAACTTTCTGGCAGAATGGACAAAAGAAAAGCCTCAGGAACTTTTGTGAAGGAAAGAAATGTTTTACAGCAAATAGGGAGAGACACCAGAAAGACACCTCCAGGTGGGAAAGTCCATCTGATTAGAGAACACAGTCCACAGATGCCTCACAGCATGTCTGCAAATAACAGAAAGGTCATCAAAAAACTCAGTCAGGAAATGCATCATCTTGACTGCGGGTAATATCTCTGGTTCCCTGACTTAAGATTCCAGGTTGCAGGAGTTGCCGAAAGTTCAGAAACAAAGACCAAGGGCTTTGAGGTAGAATAGCCCTCCAAGTGTGTGAATCCCATATTGGTCTGCCTTTACCAAACTATTTAACTCTATAAAATTCAGTTAACCTCCGAGGAGTTCAATTGCCTCATCAGGTAAATGGAATAATGTCCGGCCTGTTCTGAGAATTAAGCGAAATAACAGAAATTGTACACTAAAATCTTAGCAGAGAGAAGAAAAAATTGATAGTACATTAAAATTATAATCTGTACGACATCTCTGAAAGAATTATAAGGTTAATTATCTCTTGCCGATTTGATAATGAGGGGGACGAGGGTTTTCTGGGTCTCTTCAAGCATGGAAGTAAATGGAACATCTTAAGTCGCTTCAAGGGAAATTCCAGGGACCTAGTTAGCCTTGAAAAGTAAATGAGCAGCCTATTAAGTAAAAAGATAGGAATAATTTAAAACAATCATTCTAAGCAAGCCAGAAGCAGGTGAGTTTTAATTTTCTATGGAAACTAAAAGTTAACATGCTAATATATCTTCCTTCGGTGTTTTTCAAAAATTCTTACCAAAGGGAAAATGCTGCTTGCTACTATGTAGACCTTGGATAAGAGGGAACTAAAAACTGAACTCTGACTGCTGTTCTTTGCTCTAACTTTCTTCCTGCTGGGCTTACAGTCACACCCACTAACCAAAATGCAATATTCCTTTCCACTGTGAGAGTACAAGTCACCAAATCATAATATAAACAATATTTGAATTTGTTAGGTAGAGTCCTTCTTGTGATTATGTCTTGAAGGGCATAACGATTTGAAAACACACTACCAAAAGGTGTGCCATATATCCCTACGTTGTGCCCATTCAGTGGGAGTTCCCCAATCCACCTCCCTCATTTTCCCTCCCGCCAGCTTGAAGTGAAATGTATTTTTCTCCTATATGGGTATAAATTAGATCATCTACTGGCTTCATATTTGTATTGAATACATTGAATATTCACTTTTCCATTCTTGCGATACTTTACTAAGAAGAATGTGTTTCAACTCCATCAGGGTTAATACAAAAGATGTGAAGTCACCAGCTTTTTATGGCTGAATATTATTCCATAGTAGGCATATACCACAGTTTGTTAATCCATTCCTGAGATGTAGGCATGTAGGTTGTTTCCACCAATTGGAACTTCAGCTGTACTTAACAATCTAGGGGATGTGTCCTTATGATAAAATGATTTTTTTTCTTCTGGATAGATACTTAGTATTGGAGATTTGGGATCCAATTGGAGATCTAATTTGAGTTCTTTGACGATTCTCTATTCTTCTTTCCAATATTAGTTTTCAGTCCCACAGCAGGGCAAAAGTGTTCCCTTCTCTCCACATCCATGCCAACATCTGTACTTTGAGATTTTTGTGATGGGGGCCATTCTCACTGGGGCTAGGTGATATCTCAGGCTCACTTTGGTCTGCATTTCTCTGATGATTGGGGATGAAGAGAATTTTTTCATATTTGTATGTTTGCTAGCCATGCGTCTGTCTTCCTCAGAGAAGGTTTTGTTCATGTCTCTTCCTCAGTGATAGATGGGATTGTTAGCACCTTTTTTGTTGATTAATTTGACTTATCTATAGATTATAGTTATCAAGCTTTTGTCAGATTTGTAATATGAAATGTCTTTTCCCATTCTGAAGACTATCTATTTGCTTTGATTGTTGTGACCTCAGTTGCGGAAACAAATTTTAATTGAGTCCCATTTTGTTGTTGTTGTTGCAATTACCACAGAAGTCTTCTTCATAAAATCTTTCCCCAGGCTGACATCTTCAAGAGGTTTTTCCACACTTTTCTTCTAGGATTTTTGTCATCTCCTGCCTCATATTTAAATATTTTATCCATTTTAAATCATGTTTTCTAAGAAGTGAAAGGTGTGGGGGAAGTTTTGTCATTTACATGTGGATATCCAGTTCTCCCAGCACTATTTATTGAATAGGGATTCTTCCCCCAGTGTATGCTTTTGCTGGGTTTATGAAAGATCAGATGGCTATAAAGCATTGACTTCATCTCTTGGTTTTCTATTTGATTTCAAATGTCTATGTCTCTATTTTTGTGCCAATACCATGTTGTTTTGATTACTGTGGTCTTGTCATATAGCCTAAAGTCTGGTAGAGTGATGTTTGCAGCTTTGTTTTTATTACTAAAAATTGCCTTGCCTATCTGGGTTTTTTCTTGTTCCATATGAAACAAAGAACTATTTTTTCCAAATCTTCAAAATTTGATTTTGGTATTTTAATGGGGATTGCATTGTATCTGCAGATTGCTTTGGGAACTATAGACATTTTAACAAGGTTGATTCTTCTCAGCCAGGAGCATGATATACTCCTCCATTTGTTAGTGTCTTCTGCCCTCTCTTTTCTTAGGGTTTCATAATTCTCTTCATAGAGATCCATCTCTCTTTTGTTAGGTATATCCCTTGGTATTTCATTTTCTTTGAAGCTATTATAAAGAGAATTACGTCTCTGGTTATCTTCTCAACTTGAATGTTATTGGGACATACAAAGGTTACTGATTTGTGGACATTGATTTTGTATCCTGAGACTTGACTTTATTTCTCAATCACTTCTAGGAATCCGTGGTTATGTCTCTGGGGTTCTTTCAGCATAAGATCCTATCATTGGCAAAGAGTGAGAGTTTGATTTCCTCTGACCCTATTTGGATGCCCATTACATCCTTCTAGTACTATGTTTAATAATAGTGGCAATAGAGGACATCTTTGTCTGGTTTCAGTTCTAAGTGGAAAAATTTCAGTTTTACTCACATTCACTATGAATGTAGCTGCGAGTTTGTCATAGATGGCTGCAATAATTTTAAGAAATGTGCCATCTATGCCCATATTCTTAGGTGTTCTTGTTAGAAAAGGATGCTGAATTTTATCAAATTCTTTTTTTTTTTGCATCCACTCAGAGGATCATATGGTCCTTGTTTTTGATTCTATTGAAATGGTGAATTACATTTATGAATTTGTGTATGTTAAACCGGGCTTGCATCCCTGGGATGAAACCTACTTGTTCATGATGTATTATTTTTTTTAATGTGTAGCTACAATCTATTGACTAAGATTTTATTGAGTATTTCTGTATCTATATTTATTAGTGAAATTGGTCTGAAGTTCTCATTTTTAGTTGGGTCCTTTCATGATTTTGGTGTTAGAGTGATGTTTGTTTCAGAGAATGTGTTGGGGAAGGTTCCTTCCTTCTCAATGTTTTAGAATAGTTTCTGCAGTATGGTTATAAGCTCTTCTTGGAAGGTTTGATAAAATTATGGTGTGAAGCCTTCTGGTCAAGAACATTTTTTTCATGAAAGATTTTTTTATTGTTTCTTCGACCTCAGTGCTTGATATTGGTTTGTTGAAGATACCTATTTATTCCTAGTTAAGTTTAGGTAGAAGGCATGATTCTAGGTATTAGTCTATTATCTCAACATTGTCAAATTTCTGGGCCTAGAGTTTCTTGTAGTAGTCAGAGATAATCTTTTGTATTTCTCTGATATCTGTTGGTATTTCCCCTTCTTTATTTATGACTGAGTTTATTAGAGATTCTACTTTTCTGTTTCTAGTTAATCGACAGTTTATCAATTTTATTTTTTTTAAGAAGAACCAATTTTTTGTTTCATTAGTTTTCTGAATGATTCTTGTTTTCTATTTCATTAATTTATGACTTAATTTTGGTGATGTCTTTTCTTCTGCTAGGTTTGGGATTAGATTGTTCTTCCTTTTCCATTTTCTTAAGATGATTCATGGGGCATGGGGGGGTGGAGACAAGATAGCTGACTGAAGCCAGATTTCCACGGAGGCTCCCCTCCAGAAGGAGAGTTAAAGGACAGAAATTTAGCAAGTAACCTGGCGGATTAGAGCTGTACCAAGAAAGAAGGTTGAAGAACGCACATCAACCCTGCTGAGGTGAGCTGCGACCCCGAGGATATAAACAAAAGGTACAAAATCCATCACCAAGCGGACGGGAGCCCCCCTCACCCATGAGAACGGCTTGGAGTACCCCATAAACAAATGAGCAGAGTTCAAAAGTCCTCCCATTATAGTCCATGGGAGAGATCCTCTAAAAACTGGACCTACTTCCCCTACTAGGGTGCCATGGCACTCTCCTGCCAGGCATAAAACTGTATAAAACTGTATATATTCTCTTCCTGCAGTTCTGAGCTCCCAGCACTCCCCTCTACTCTCACTTTGAGGTCTGGAGGCCTGTCCCTCAGGAATCTAGATTCTTGGGTGATTTCACAAGGGGTGTGGAAAGAGCCTAGACTGCAGCTGGTTAGTAGTGATCTGCAGCATGGGAGTGAGGAGAGGACGGTCGGCTGAGAGGGAACCACACCAGAGCAGCGGTGCCCCGAGGCACAGAACAGCAGCCATCTTTTGGCAACAATAGGGCTCACCCCTGGATATTCTGGAGTCACAACCCTTGTCTCTCTGGGCAACCAGAGGAGGCCGGGTGCCTTCTCAGGTGACAACCACCCACGGAACAGATCTGGGATGGAAAAACAGGCCTGTGAATAAAGGGTTTGCCTGAGGCAGTACTGGCCTAGGTGGAGCGCAGGGACTAGCAAACGCACGTGCAGTGCCGGCTGACTCCCAGGGTGGGGCTGACCCAGAGGACTGCTTTACTGAGCCTAAGATGCACCTGGCCCCCAGGGGATCATCAGCCTAGACAAAGGAGGGCAGAAGGCTAGAACTGACAGCTAACTGGGCTGCAAATACAAACCTGAGGCAGCAAAGATAGAACCTGAGGCGCAGGTTCAGTGAACTCAAAACAGTTTCTCTTCTGCAGGGGAATTTAGCTGGGACAGAAACAAATTCCGCAAAGTTGTTTTGTTCTGTCAGTAACATCAATCAGGGATGGGGCTTGAACTGAATGAACACCCCCAGCCTCTATCAAGGCCTCACCTCCCCATGCCGGATAGAGGCAGAGAGCAGTGGCCTGGCTGAGGAGACACAGATTTCCTTGTGATTCAGGCAGGTGCAAAACCCTGGAGTATCTGATCATTGGAGGCAACTCAGTCACAGCCCTGTGGGGTTATCAGTGACTGGGTATGACAAAGGTGTAAGGTAGGGAAGGAGCCATCAACCTTCCCAGACTAATCTATTTGCTGGGTGGGTGTTCCTGACCTCACAGAGCACCAGAGCAAGTCATATATGAGCTGTCAGCAGACCCTTGCAATCTAGTTGCCAGAGACCTTTTAAACTCTTCCACCTGATATAAGTGCTGAATTAGACAATTTATTTGGACCTTTTGAACTGAGCCAATCACCTGAGGACTCTCCAAGTGGTACCCTGGGTGTGTGGTTGTAGGAAGGTTTGATTTTCCTTTTCCAATTGTTACCTATGGGGCGGGTGACTTAATTGCTGGTATTTCTCCACAACTGAGACTTCAACCCAGAGTAACTATTTCACTAGGGTTGGACAGAGACCAGCTGAAAACAAGATAGATCTTCTTAGCCCCACCACACCAAACAGATCTCCAGTTTCTCAGGCCATATCACTGTAAGGGGCCTCGGCAAAGCTCCAGGGGAAAAGTCAAATGGTGAAAAATAATCAAGGGGTAGAATCAGTGGAAAAAATATGGTAACATGAATAACTCAAATAGATCATTCCTCCAAAGGAAAGATATGGCAGATGTAACTGAAGATCCCATTCATAAACAGATAGCCAAGATGTCAGAAATCAGATTCAGAATTTGGATTGCAAAAAAGATTAATAGAATGGAGGAAAATGTGGAATTAGAAATTTGAGGAGCAATTCAAAAGTTGGAAGTAGAAATTCGAGGAGAAATTCAAAAGTTGTCTCAAAAATTCAATGAATTTAAAGACAAAACCACCAATAATTTTGACTCATTGAAGCAAGAATTTGCAGTCCTCAAAAACCTGAAAAATACAGTAGAATCCCTCAGTAACAGAGTGGAGCAAGCAGAAGAAATGATTTCTGACATTGAAGACAAAGCTTTTTGAACACTCCCAAACTCTCAAAGAGGAAGAGAAATGGAGAGCAAAAATGAATCATTCAGAGACCTCTGTGATAATTTGAAGAAGGCTAGTATCCACCTCATTGGAATCCCTGAAAGCAATGAAGTGGCTTCGCAAAGCACAGAGGCCCTTCTCCATGAAATTATGAAAGAGAATTTTCCAGACAGGCCAAGAGATTACGAAATTCAGATAGCAGACAGTTTCAGAATCCCAGCACGACTCAACCCGAATAAGACATCCTCCAGGCACATCATAATTAACTTCACCAAAGTTAATATGAAGGAGAAAATTCTGAAAGTAGCCAGATGTAAGAAAACCATTACCTACAAAGGGAAGAATATTAGAATGACTGCAGATCTCTCTGCTGAAACTTTTGAAGCCAGAAGAGGGTGGTCATCGACTTTTAATCTCCTAAAAAAAAAATAACTTTCAACCCTGGATTCTGTATCCAGCTAAACTGAGTTTCATTTATGATGGAGAAATTAAATACTTTAATGACATTCACATGTTGAAGAAATTTGCCATAACCAAACCAGCTCTTCAGGATATTCTCAGACCTATCCTTCATAATGACCAGCCCAATCCTCTACCACAAAAGTAAACTCACTCAGAAACTTTTGATTAAACTCCAACTTCTACAGTGGCGAAAGGATTGAAAATGTCCACTGGAATTTTGAAAAAATTTTTCCAGACTTATCGATATTATCCATTAATGTGAACAGCTTAAAATGTCCTCTAAAGAGGCACAGGTTAGCTGACTAACCAAAAACTCAGGCCAGATATTTGCTGGATACAAGAGTCACATCTTACCTTAAAAGATAAATATAGACTCAGGGTAAAAGGATGGTCATCCATACTTCAGGCAAATGGTAATCAGAAAAGAACAGGTGTTGCAATTTTATTTGCAGATACAATAGGCTTTAAACCAACAAAAGTAAGGAAGGATAAGAATGGTCACTTCATATTTGTTAAGGGTAATACTCAATATGATGAGATTTCAATTATTAATATGTATGCAGCCAACCAGAATGCACCTCAATTTATAAGAGAAACCCTAACAACACGAGCAACTTGATTTCCTCCAAATAACTCCATAATAGTTGGAGATTTTAACACTCCTTTGGCAGTGTTGGATAGATCCTCCAATAAGAAGTGAGCAAAGAAATTTTAGATTTAAACCTAACCATCCAACATTTGGATTTAGCAGACATCTACAGAACATTTCATCCCAACAAAACTGAATACACATAAATCTCATCAGCCCATGGAACATACTCCAAAATCAATCACATCTTAGGTCACAAGTCTAACGTCAGTAAATTTAAAGGAATAGAAATTATTCCTTGCATCTTCTTGGACCACCATGGAATAAAAGTTGAAATCAGTAACAACAGGAATCTGCATACTCATGCCAAAACCTGGAAGTTAAATAACCTTATGCTGAATGATAGCTGGATCATAGATGAGATTAGGAAGGAAACTGAAAAATTTCAGAAACAAAATGACAATGAAGACATGAATTATCAGAACCTCTGGAATACAGCAGAGGCAGTCCTAAGAGGGAAATTTATAGCACTGCAAGCCTTCCTCAAGAGAACGGAAAGAGAGGAACTTAATAACTTAATGGGACATCTCAAGCAATTGGAAAAGGAAGAACATTCCAACCTCAAACCCAGTAGAATAAAAGAAATAACCAAAAGTAGAGCAGAATTAAATGAAATTGAAAACAAAAGAATTATACAACAGATCAATAAATCAAAAAGTTGGTTTTTTGTAAAGGTCAATAAAATAGATAAACCTTTGGCTACCCCAACCAGGAAAAAAAAGAGCAAAATCTCTAATCTCATCAATCAGAAATAACAACAGACTCCTCAGAAATTCAAAAAATCCTTAATGAATATTACAAGAAACTTTATTCTCAGAAATATAAAAATATGAAGGAAATTGACCAATACTTGGAAGCACGTCACCTTCCAAGACTTAGCTAGAATCAAGTGGAAATTTTGAACAGGCCCATATCAAATTCTGAAATAGCATCAACCATACAAAATCTTCCTAAATAGAAAATCCTGGGACCAGATGGCTTCACGTCAGAATTCTCCCAAACCTTTAAAGAGGAACTAGTACCGATATTACTCAACCTGTTCCAAAATACAGAAAAAGAAGGAAGAATACCCAACACATTCTATGAAGCAAATATCACCCTGATCCCCAAACCAGGGAAAGACCCCACAAGAACAGAAAATTATAGACCAATATCACTAATGAATATAGATGCGAAAATATTCAATAAGATCCTAACAAACAGAATCCAGCAACACATCAAACAAATTATACATCATGATCAAGTCAGTTTTATTCCAGGGTCTTAAGGCTGGTTCAATATATGTAAATCTATAAATATAATTCAGCACATAAACAAATTAAAAAACAAAGACTATATGACTCTCTCAATTGATGCAGAAAAAGCTTTTGATAATATCCAGCATCCCTTCATTATCAGAACACTTAAGAAAATTGGTATAGAAGGGACATTTCTTAAACTGATAGAGGTTATCTACAGCAAACCCACGGTCTATATCATATTGAATGTAGTTAAATTGAAATCATTTCCACTCAGATCAGGAACCAGACAATGTTGCCCATTGTCTCCACTGCTCTTTAACAATGTAATGGAAGTTTTAGCCATTGCAATTAGGGAAGAAAAAGTGATTAAGGGTATCCATATAGGGTCAGAAGAGATGAAACTTTTACTCTTCACAGATGATATGAAACACCAGGGTTTCTACTACCAACCTCTTAGAAGTGAGCAAGGAATACACCAGCATCTCACGTACAAAATCAACATTCATAAATCGGTAGTCTTTATATATATACCAACAAGAGTCAAGCTTAAAAAACATTTAAGGACTCTATTCCATTCACAGTAGTGGCAAAGAAGATGAAATATTTGGGAGTTTATCTAACAAAGGACGTGAAAGATCTCTATAAAGAAAACTATGAAACTCTAAGAAAACAAATAGCTGAAAATGTTAACAAAAGGATACACACACCATGCTCAGGGCTGGGAAGAATCAACACTGTTAATATGTCTATATTACCTAAAGCAATATACAATTTTAATGCAATCCCTATTAAATCCCCACTATCATACTTTAAAGATCTTGAAAAAATAATACTTTGTTTTGCATGGAATCAGAAAAAAACTCGAATAGACAAGACATAACTCAGAAATAAAAACAAAGCAGGAGTGGGCAGCACCTGTGGCTCAAAGGAGTAGAGGGCTGACCCCATATGCCAGAGGTGACAGGTTCAAACCCAGCCCTGGCCAAAACTGCAAAAAAAAAAAAAAAAGCAGGAGGAATCATGCTACCGGACCTCAGACTATACTCTAAATCGATAGTGATCAAAACAGCATGATTCTGGCACAAAAACAAAGAGGTAGATGCATGGAATAGAATAGAGAACCAAGAGATGAATCCAGCTACTTACCTTTATTTGATCTTTGACAAGGCAATTAAAAACATTCAGTGGGGAAAACATTCCCTATTTAACAATGGTGCTGGGTGAGCTGGCTGGCTACCTGTAGAAGACTGAAACTGGACCCACACCTTTCACCATTAACTAAGATAGACTCTCGCTGGATTAAAGATTTAAACTTAAGACATGAAACTATAAAAATACTAGAAGAGAGTGCGGGGAAAACCCTTGAAGAAATCAGTCTGGGCGAGTATTTTATGAGGAGGACCCCCCGGGCAATTGAAGCAGCTTCAAAAATACATTACTGGGACCTGATCAAAATAAAAAGCTTCTGCACAGTCAAGAACACAGTAAGCAAAGCAAGCAGACAGGCCTCAGAATGGGAGAAGATACTTGCAGGTTATGTCTCCAACAAAGGTTTAATAACCAGAATCCACAGAGAACTCAAACATATTAGCAAGAAAAGAACAAGTGATCCCATCACAGGCTGGGCAAGGGACTTGAAGGGAAAATTCTCTGAAGAAGACAGGCACATGGCCTACAGACATATGAAAAAATGCTCATCATCCTTAATCATCAGAGAAATGCAAATCAAAACTACTTTGATATATCATCTAACTCCAGTAAGATTAGCCCATATCACAAAATCCCAAACCAGAGATGTTGGCATGGATGTGGAGAAAAGGGAACACTTCTACACTGCTGGTGGGAATGCAAATTAATACATTCCTTTTGGAAAGATCTTTGGAGAACACTTAGATCTCTAAAAATAGATCTGCCATTCAATCCTATAATTCCTCTACTATACCCAGAAGAGCAAAAATCACATTATAACAAAGATTTGTACCAGAATATTTATTGCAGCCCAATTCGTAATTGCTAAGTCATGGAAAAAGCCCAGTGCCCATCGATTCACGAATGGATTAATAAATTGTGATATATGTACACCATGGAATATTATGCAGCCTTAAAGAAAGATGGAGACTTTACCTCTTTCATGTTTACATGAATGGAGCTGGAATATATTCTTCTTAGTAAAGTATCTCAAGAATGGAAAAAAAAAGTATCCAATTTACTCAGCCCTACTATAAAACTAATTTATGGCTTTCACATGAAAGCTATAACCCAGTTATAACCTAAGAATCTGGGGAAGGGGGAGAAGGAGGGGAGGAAGGGGGAGGGTGATTGGTGGGATTACACCTAAGGTGCATCTTATAAAGGTACATGTGAAACTTAGTAAATGTTGAATATAAATGTCTTAACACAATAACTAAGAAAATGCCAGGAAGGCTATGTTAACCAGTGTGATGAAAATATGTCAAATGGTCTATAAAACCAGTGTATGGTGCCCCATGTTCGCATTAATGTACACAGCTATGATTTAATAATAAAAAAATGAAAAAGATGATTTATTTGTTTGTTGATGTTCACTCTTTCTGTTTTTGAATATAGGCATCTAATGTGATAAATTTCCCTCTCAGTACTGCTTTTGCTGTATCCCACATGTTTCGGTAACTTGTATCTTCATTGTTGTTATATTTGAAGAATTTAACAATTTTCTCTTTACTTCTTCCTTGACCCAACTTTCATTCAGTATAAGATTGTTTAATTTCTAGGCCTTTGTGTGGGATGAAAATTTTTGTTGGAGTTGAGTTCCTTCTTTATTGCCTTATGGTCTGAGAAGATACAAGGTATAATTTCAATTCTTTTGTTTTTAAGGTTGGATTTGCATCCTAGGATGCGATCTATTTTGTAATATGTTCCATGGGCTTATGAGATTATGTGTTCTGTATATGTCTATTAAGCCAATTTGTTCTAGGGCTAGAACAATATTAATTAATATTAATAGAATAGATATCATATTGCTCAGACCAATCAAGGTCTGTTTCATAAATCTAGCAGCACTTAAGTTGGGTGCATAAATATTTAGAATTGTAATATCCTCTTGTATTGTTCACTTGACCAGTATGAAGTGACCATTTTTGTCTTTTTTAACTTCAGTTGCTTCAAGTCCACTTGTATCTGAAAATAAAATTGCAACCCCACTTTTCTTCTGATTTCCATTTCCCTGAAATACTGTTTTCCATCCCTTACCCTGAGTGTTGATTTGTCCTTTATGATTAGGCATGTCTCCTGGAGATAGCATAAGGATGGCTTCTCTGTTTTCATCCAATCAGGTTGTGCCTCTTCATTGGGGAATTTAAGCCACTAACTTTCATTGAGGGGATTGATAATTTTGGTACAATTCTATTCATCTTATTTTGTGAGAGTCCATTGCTTAGCTTTATCCTTTATGCCAGGGGTCCTCAAACTTTTTAAACAGGGGGCCAGTTCACTGTCCCTCAGACTGTTGGAATGCTGGAAAATAGTTTTTAAAAAAAATAACTATGAACAAATTTCTATGCACACTGCACATATCTTATTTTGAAGTAAAAAAACAAAGCGGGAAGAAATACAATCACACTGCCGCAGGTGGTGCGCGGGCCATAGTTTGAGGACCCCTGCTTTATGCCATTGTTTCTGGGTGTTTACTTTTTATTTTCTTATTTTTTTTGGATGCTTATCAACCATCTATAACTTTTTATTTTTTTAGAGACAGAGTCTCACTTTATCACCCTCAGTAGAGTGTCGTGATGTCATAGCTCACAGCAACCTCTAGCTCTTGGGTTTACGCAATTCTCTTGCCTCAGCCTCCTGAGTAGCTGGGACTACAGGTGCCTGCCACAATGCCTGCTATTTTTTTGTTGCAGTTTGGCCAGAGCCGGGTTCAAACCCACCACCCTCAGTATATGGGGTCGGTGCCCTACTCACTGAGCCACAGGCACCACCCCTAGGTGTTTATTGTTTGGTGGTCTATTGTGATAGTCAGTGTGGAGAACTGAGCTCTATTTCCTATAGAACTCACCTTGATGTGGCAAATGTCCTCAATGTTTGCATATCAGCAAAAGATATGATTTCTCCATCAGTTTTGAAACTTAGTTTAGCAGAATACAGAATTCTGGGCCAAAAATTGTTTTGTTTAAGAAAGTTAAAGGTATATGATGACCATTTTCTTCTGGGTTGAAAAGTTTCAGTTGTGAAGTCTGCTGTCAGTCTTACTTTGTCGCCCTTGGTAGAGTGCGGTGGCATCTATAGCTCACAGCAACTTCAAACACTTGGGCTCAAGTTATCCTCTTTCCTCAGCCTCTCAAATAGCAGGGACTATGGGAGCCTACCATAACACCTGACTATTTTTAGAGACAGGGTCTCACTCTAGCTCAAGCTGGTATTGAACTCCTGAGCTCAAGCAATCCACCCGTTTTAGCCTTCCAGACTACTATGAGTACAGGTGTGAGCCATCATGTTCAGCCTTGACCCCAAGATTTTAGACAAGGCCTTGCTTCCTGAACCAATTGCTAATCAAAGAATGTCTGAATCCACTTATCAACTGTAAGTCCCCACTTTAAGATATCCTACATTTGGTATCAAATCAATGTATAAACTCCATATATTTATTTATGATTTTTGTCTGATGCTTCTGCTTTCCTGAAATGTACCCACATCTTTGCCTTTAACATCCCTGGCTTGTAAGCCACAAGGAAGCTCAGGGTTAAGCATTAGCTGTTCATTCTCCTTGCTTGATGCCAGGTAATAAATGCCTTTTCTCTCACTGTCTAGCTTTACTGCATTGAGAGAGCAGATCCCAGTTTGGTTCAGTAACAATTAGGGCTCTTAGGAAAAATCCTACATGCCACAAAGGATAAGTGTTATATCAAGCACTGCATGATACTAGTTAGAATGTAATTCTGACATGAATACAGGGGTTTGATGCCGCCTCATAGGAATCAGTCGATTTCAATTTGGTCTGTGGTCAATGGCCAAACCCTTAGCTACAGCCAACCCTCTGTTAATTGTACTATCTGGCCTCAAGTGAGAACAGATGTGAGCATATGAAAGGACCACTGCAAATCTATCTATCAAGACCAGGGAAATGATTCTAGTTATGAAGTACATAGGATGAGTCACTTATACTGCTATGCATATAAAAGAGGATTGCTTACAATCTGGGAAAAATTATGAGACTTTAGAAACAACTGCTATGACGGGTTTGATGGAAAAAAATATTTCAAAACAGCATCAGCATTGCACAACTGAGCTGCTGCTTTTCATTCTCTCCACTCCTACCCCAAAATTTAAGCAACTGGCCAGTGACCAATAAGAAAACTGCTTGTAATTGCTGATAATCCAAAACTCATTTGCATAGTTTCGCATCTATTGGAAATGTATAACTGTGGCACACATATTCTGTGACAGACAAGAATGACAGGAGAGAACCAGCACATTTATTGAACAGATACCCATTGATTTCTATCCACTGTCTTTACTTCCTGACACACAGATCTCTAATCTTTTTTCAGGAGAAATTTAAAATGTTTCTTCCTGCCTTTCTTTCAACATTTTCTCACCAAAAATTTTCAATGGGGCCAGATCCAGTAGCTCATGCCTTTAATCCCAGCATTCTGGGAGGCTGAGACAGGAGGATGGCTTGAGGCAAGCGTGAGCAAGAGTGAGAGGCCATCTCTTACTAAAAATAGAGCTGGGTGCAGTGGCATGCACCTGTAGTCTCAACTACTCAAGAGGCTGACACAGGGAGATCACTTGAGCCTAGTTGTCAGAAGCTGCAGTAAGCTATGATGAAACCACAGCACTCTAGATAGGGCACAGAGAAAGATTGTCTCCAAAAAAACTTTTTCTCACTGGGTCTTTTTATCTTTCCATAAAATATTACATTAAAACATGTTTTAGAGAAAAAAAAACCCTCATGGAACCAAGTAAGTTTGGTAAATGAAGCACATGCTACTTAATATATATAATTATGGCTCATTTTTTTTCCCATAAAACAAATCTCATGACATAATATTTTAAGGGAAGGAGTTTGGTGATGGCTTTGTGGAGGATATGAAAAACCCTATGTAGATTGCAGTCAGCCTTCCAGGAATAGCCAAATCCACACATGATATAATTCAAAAGAGTATAAATTGTTGCATATGTAAACACCAAATAACTATCTCTAGTGTTATATTGTTCATAGTAGACGACAGAATGGGAATACACCAGATAACATTTTACTCTCATGTCAAAATTAACCTGCACAGACCTTTTTAAATGGTCCAGATGGAGTTTACTATGTGTGCTGTTTTATGTATCAAAAAATTTTTTTTAATTAATTATTATTTTTTTTATTTTTGGGGATTCATTGAGGGTACAATAAACCAGGTTACACTGATTGCAATTGTTAGGTAAAGTCCCTCTTGCAATCGTGTCTTGCCCCCATAAAGTGTGACACACACCAAGGCCCCATCCCCCTCCCTCTGTCCCTCTTTCTGCTTTTCCTCCCCCCCCATAACCTTAATTGTCATTAATTGTCCTCATATCAAAATTGAGTACAGAGGATTCATGCTTCTCCATTCTTGTGATGCTTTACTAAGAATAATGTCTTCCTCTTCCATCCAAGTTAATACGAAGGATGTAAAGTCTCCATTTTTTTTAATAGCTGAATAGTATTCCATGGTATACATATACCACAGTGAGTCCCACAGGGGTCAATTAAATGAAGGGATCATCAAACAAAGTAGTAGTCAAGAAAAATACAAAGACTGCTGACAAATGTAGATTATACAACATATTTAATTTGTCCTTAAATAAGAATTTGGTTTAGGTTTCAAATATACTATATTAAAAATGGAAGGAATATTTAAGAAAAAGTAAAAAACTTTGAACCAAGCAACAGGAGTTTTAGATATGGTTCTGCTAACTAGCTGTAGGGATTTGGACAAGTTATGTCAATCAGCCTTTAATTTCTTCATCTGTGAAATGAGGGGACTATAATGTCTCAGATTGGCTTCAAGTGTAAAGTTATTTACATTTTTAAAAAATTGAAATCTGATGAGAGGTAATAGCCACTAATGTTTTTGTAAATATTAATAAAAGGGGATCGCCAATAGTTACTTGAAATGCCTTCTCGCATGTTCCTTTGAAAACTACTTTAATAGTTGTGACTTAAGTTGTTAAAGTATGACAATATTAGAAAACATGATTTTGAATTTCTGCAAAGGATGTTTGTAACCCAAAAATTAGTTATAGAAACCAGAAGCCACGAGGATATAATTAAAAGTGATTAGTCACAAAACATTTCTGAAAAAAATCACAGACCTAAATAAATGGAAAGACATATTATATTTGTGGATTATAAGATCAGACATTGTAAAGATGTCATTTTATCCAAAATTGGCCTACAGTTTAAGTTCAGTTAAAATTTCAGCAGATTTTAAAAATTTTAAGAAGCAATCTGCTTCTAAAATGTACATGGAAATGTAAAGGAACTATAAAAAGCAAAACAATTGTGAAATGTCAGAACAAAATTGGATGACACGTGTTACCTGATTTCAAGATTTACCCTAAAGATATAATAGTTAAGACCATGTGAAATTGGAGAAAGGAAAACCATAGATTAATGGGGCATGTTGGTGTTCAGAAATAAACCCACAGATATATAGTCAATTGATTTTTGACTAAGGTACAAAGACAAATACACGGAGAAAGAATTGTCTTTTTAACAAATGGTGTTGGGGTAGTTGGGCATATACACGCAGAAAATTAACCTAGACCTTTACCTTGTACCCTGTACAAAAATTAACTGCAATTATAAAACTGAAATCTATAACATTTCCATGAAAAAACATAGTAGCAAATCTTTATTTAAAAAATTCTTATCTATAACACCAAAAGCATGATACATAAAAAAATTACAATTAAACTTCATCAAAAGCAAGGAGTTCTGCCTTGTGAAAGATTCCATTAAAAGAATGAGAAAATAAGTCACGGACAGAGAGAAAATATTCACAAATCACATATTTGAAAGATGATTTATATTTAGAAGGTTTAAGAAATTCTAAAAACTTGACAATAAGTAAACAAACAAGGGGAAAGTAATTTGAACAGACACTTCACCAAAGAAGATATGTGAATAGCAAATACGCCTGGGAATAGCTAGTTGACATCATGAGTCATTTTTTATTTTTAAAAAAGCTCACAATATGACAACACTACATATCTATTAGACAAACAAAAAAGGAGGGAAGAGAGAGTGAGCAAGTGACACTAACAACATCAGTTGTTGGTAATTTGAAATTTTCATACATTGCTGGAGACAATGAAAAATGTTACAGCTACTCCAGGAAACTATTTGGCATTTTTTAAATAAAGTTAAACATACTCTGACTACATTATCCAGCAATCTCAGTCCTAAGCACTTACACAAATGATAAAAAAAAAAAAATTATACTTAAATAAAAACCTATGCAAACATGTTTATAACATTCTTATTTGTAACTGAAATATAATAAAAGCAACTCAAATATTTCTCAAGTTGGAAATGGATAAAAAGGATTAAAAAACACCTAGTGTTATAGTCATTCAATAGACTATTACCCAGAACTATACAGGAATGAACTACTGAGACATGAAATAACAAAATTTCAAATATGTGATAGATAAAAGAATCCAAATTTAAAATGTTACATATTACATGACATTCTGCAAAAGTGTAGAGACAGAAAAAAGACAGAAAAAAGATCATTGCTAGGACCTGAAGGTAGGAAACGAGGTTGACTACAACATAGCATGGGAAATTTGGGGGTAGGGATGGTTATATCACCATGGTCATTTGTCAGAACAGAACTGAATACTAAAAATGGTATTTTTTAAACTGTATTCAAATTATGCTTTAATAAAAAAATGAAAAAAGTGATCAGTCATTTTTTTCAATCTTGGCTTTTCCATGATTCTTTTTTTCAAAACCTAAGAAGAATACTAAATCTACCAGGAAAATTATTTTCTTAAAAAACAGAAGCAGTGTGGTTAAAATAACTTTTTGAGCGATTGTAGGATTAAAAGGAAGGAAGCTATCACTAGGCGAATTGAAAATAAAAAAAGATTTAAATATAAAGTGTTGTGGGATTTAAACCTTAAAAGTTGCCGAAAATGAGGTAATGAAGGCAAACGCACCTACAAATCTATTTATTTTCCTAAAGCTTGGAAATTTGTTTAGATAATTCAATAAAAACTGCTGTGGCTCTTTAATTCATGAAATATCCATGGATTGATAATAAACTAACATCTGTGAGTCCTGCTGTTAAAATGTATTATCATTGTAAAAGAGTTACATAGGTCCATTTGGGTTTTGGACGCTGGGGGAAGTCTAGCAATACAAGTACAGTACACAGACAAGGGTACAGGAGATACTGTGTGTTAGACAAGCACTATCTGATTATGCTCCTTCTCTTAGCTGGAGGCTTTTTTGGCACTGTGCTTTCCACATCTAATTATATACAGGATCACCACAAGTAGAAAGTGAGGAGCAAGGATAAAGGACAAAGTATTCTTTTTTTTTTACAGTTTTGGCCAGGACCAGGCTTGAACCTGCCACCCCCAGTATACAGGGCCAGTGCCCTACTCCTTGAGCCACAGGTGCCACACCAAGGACAAAAGACTCTTAAATAGAGAAAGGAAACTCTATGCAATCAAAAAGATTTCTCTCTGCTTGAATGGTAACTATTATCCTGGAATCCTCTCCCATTTTTATTGGCTTTTTAAAGTCATTTGTAAGTACCTTTGTTGTGAACTGAGATTCACACTTTCCACATAAATACATAGTGTATTTTAATGTTTAATCTAGAAAAAACAATTCTTACTTGTTTCCTTTGTGGAAAAATAGTTTGTGAGAAGGGAGATGATTTCTTCTTATCATTTTATCTAAAGTCATTTCCATTTAACATATGCCCATGTTTGAATTTCCAAATTTAAAAATGTATCCAGAAAAGTATATTTTGGACCTTCTTGATTTTGTATATATACAATTCTGTATTATAAAAATCGGGGGGGTTTTCTTTAAATGTACTGAGAACAGAGTGAATGGGTTTATTAGGGGCTTGGATAGATAGCGTTAAGTAGGTTGGCATTTTGCAAGATTCTATGACGTTAAAAATAAATATGAAATACATTTAAAAATAAATAAATAAATAAATAAAGTCATTTGTAAGTATGGATTTTTCAGAGTTTTTCAAAAGAATAATACAGAAATGCTATAGAACATAAATGCTACTCATAAATAAATAAAAAACAAGATCTGGGAGAACATTTAATTCTTACACACAGTCAAAAGCTTTATTTTACACTAGAAAAGGAAGTTATGAGGAAAAAAATAAGGGGCTCTTTTTCCTAAGCCACACTATTTGTAATTCTCCTAAAGAATCTTGAATATTATATAACCATGATGACTGAAACCACAACTTGCTTTTAGTGCTATATTTAAAGAAGAAACCTGGGTTACTCCCAGTTCACAATGAATTGACACAAAAATTGTCTACAGAGCTTTGGAGTATTTTTCTTACAAACAGTTTTACTTGAAGACATTTCCAACCAAACATTGCCTTACATTCTGATAAAGCAAAACATAAATTCCCCTCATGACATGCCACTGTGTTAGTTGGCGACAGCTCAGACTGTAGGCATTTTCAATCACCAATAGTAGTTCGAGCCCTTTGTCTCACAGGTCTTGCATGTACCCACTAAATTTCCTTAAATTGCTGCTCTGTGGGAACAATTTTAAAAAAGGAGACGTTTATACATAACGTGAATCAAATGTTTTCTTAAAAAACAGAATATATTTGTGGGATATAAGCACAATTTAGAGATTCATTTGTAATCTATGGATTTATTTATTCAACTACTATTTAGTGAGCACCTAAAAATTCCAGGTACTTTTCTAGGAACTGGAGCACAAGAAACACAGGCCATGCTCACAGACAATAAACAGCAAAAAACAAACAAAATCAAAAGGATCAATAGGAAAGATAAATATGTCCACTGAAAAACTCAGAGCAGCTAAGAGCAACTCAGTTTGAGTTCTATGCACAGCCGAAGAGTTTTATTTTCCACATTGTCAACAAAAGACATTCAGAGCTAAGTGAAGACATTCTACTCACACCTCTTCTCACGAACATTGTGGAATTCAAATGAGATTCAAATGTGTTGACCTGTCACATAGCTTTCAACAAATCACTCTGAATTATTTTAATCTTTCTTCCTGGACTACTAAAAATTCTGTACTTTTCAAAGCCTTCACGTTCACATAGATAATAAATTAGATGATTCTATTGTATTACCTCTTTTGGTTGCTTGAATTCAGCTTTGTATATTTGTTCTCCCATTCTAACCACTCTTTTTAGTAAACAAAAGAACCTCTGGCAAAACAGCTTGCTGTTAAGACTCAATCTTATTGTATTGAAATAACAGAATAGCAAAGGGATCAAATAACCAAATCTGATCGATAAATAAACTGGTTCTGGCAACATCAAATGACCTGGATGTGTTCACCCTCTTCCACCTTTCCTATGTCCCATTCCATAACCGAATCTCATCAAAGAGGAGGAGTGAGAGGAAAGGAATCGTGCCTCTTTAAATCAAATATCCAATTTGTGGCAGTTTCTGAAGGCTATCACTGAAATGCTCCGTTTGACCAGGTCAAATTTCATTTGTCTTGTACTTTTATCATTTTCAAAACTAGTGCAATGTGTTTGCAATAGAAATAGGGAAAATAAAAATGAACTGCCCCATTGACTTTTTTTCAGGTTAAAAAAAGTAGATTGATTTTATAGCTTTGAAATAAGCAGTTAGCTTTAAGTCTTTCTCTTCTTAAAGATTCGTACTTTCTGGACTGAAAGAAAAATATTAGGTTGGATAAATATAAAACACAGTTTTATTCATGGTGACAACACCAGGTAACATTTATCACATACTAAGTATGTGCTAGGGTCATGCTGAATTATCTGTGTTCATTATCTTATTTAATAGAGAAAACAGCTATTACTATGACTTCTTTCTATTTGCTTGTTAAACTTCTCTCTCCCTGCTTTACCTCAATCCATTATTTTGTTCATCTTATTTTTTAAATTCACCTTAGAAACTGTGGTTCATTATTTTAACGATGCATGCAGAAGGTCATAACCTCTCTTACTGCTCACCTAGAAAATCAAACAAATAGCACATATTCTACACTTGAGTACCTGAGCTTAGCTGAAGTTCTAGGGAAGGACAGCCATATAGCCACCCATGTTTTCTGCTATAATATTTTTTTTAAGACAGACTCAGTCTTTCACCCTTGGTAGAGTACCATGGCATCACAGCTGCCAACAACCTCAAATTCTTGGGCTCAAGTGATCCTCTTGCCTCAGTCTCCCAAGTAGTCCACTATAATTTTATGAATACTGAACTTAAGTGGAAGCATAGCATTGGATGGAAACACCGATTCATTTCTGAGACCAACTCAATTAGGTCTACATAACCTAATTCTCTACTTCTCTCAAAGACCCAACTTCGAGTCTTTTCACTCTCTTTTACCTTCATCTCAGATGACCTTGTCTTCTCCTTTAGTGAGAAAAGCTTGAAGCAACCAGATTGAATGACCTTAACTCCCTTTTGCTGGACTACAATTCCAGCTAATGATGCAATTCCCTTTCCTTTGACTTTCATGATCCCTTCTGTTACTACAGAGGGGTACTCCACCTACCATCTAAGCCCATTAAACCCCTTTATTTCTTCCTTAATTTCTATTATCTTGTCTTTTGTCAGTAATTTTTATGCTGCTTGTCTCCTGTATATTTAACCAGTTCTTCGCAACTGGATCGTGGCCTCCAAAGTTTGATCCAGCTCAAGTCTCTCCCACTTTGAACATCCCTTCAACTATTAGCCCAAGCTCTCTCTACTCTTTTTTCATTTCACAGACAAACATTTGGAAGCACGTGGCTCCACATTCAACTATATACCTAAATCCAATTGACACTGGATTAAAACTCTAAATAGTAACAGCTCTAGCTGGGCACTGGGAGATAGATGAAACTATTCATTTTACAAAGATGGCAATGGTGGACCTGAGATTTGACCCAGGACAGTTTAATTCTGGAACCTAACATATGAAATAATAATTTAGATAACATTTAAAAAATTAAACTACATCCATCCAAATTTTTAAAAAGTCAACACTTTGATCTAATAATTTTAGTCTTGGATATTTACTATAAGGTATATTTACACATCTGAAGAATGGCATAGACACAGGTTATTATTTATACATAGCAAATATTTGAAAACAAATGAGATGCCTCTAAATAGAAGATTGGACAAATAGAGTATGTTACATTGACTAAATTGAATAGAATGCAGTTAGAAAAAAAATGAAGAAACTATCTAATTATTGATACACATAAAGTTCAAGACATGTTAAGTTTAAAAAAATAAGGTGAAACTATGTGCAGAGTTTGTATAAAAATGTGGGAAAACGAAAGTATTTGTTCCTATTTGATTATTTCCTTACAAAGGACATATGAAAACATTTATAACAAAACAGGTTACCTCATCTTGGAGGATATTGGGAATGGCAAAGATGAGAGTGAATGAACAGGAATGCAATTTATTATTGTATGTTGACATACTATAAAGTATGACAATTAAGTTTGTGAACTTGCCACCATGAACTTATGTTGGCAGCACTGTACAAACAATTTAGTAAGGTTTCATAGGCTTGATGTATCAGTGCCTCATGGCCATGTTCATGTTCACTTGTCTCAGTGTCTTGCTGAGTGGTGTTCACAATTGTTACCTGTTACTGTGTGCCATTGTGAGAATGTCAGAGCTTGAATTAGAGCAACAAAAAACCCATTAAATTTCTTGTTAAACTCAGCAAGGGTAGAAGTGAAATCAGGAACCAGTTGTTAGTACAAGTTTATGGAGATAATATCATGAAGAAAATGGCACTGTACAAATGGTTTAAACATTATTCTGAGGGGAGAGAAAGTGTCACTGATGAAGAGAGGTCATTGTGGCCAATAATGAAGAAAATTTTGCAAAAATTCATAAAATTGTACATCAAAATCATCACCTGACTATAAGAAGCACATCAGACCAAATAAACAATAATAGAAAAACAGCAAAATCATAATTGAGTATCTTGAAATGAGATAAATGGGTCCCAACGGAGCCCATTTATGAATAAAAGCAAAGGAGAAGTGAAATTTGCCAAGATGTTTTGGAGAGGCAAGACAATGTTTATGACCATGTTATATTGATGATGAAACATGAGTGTATGAATACAAGTTCCAAAGTGCACAATGGGCAGTCAGTCAATTATATGTGACCAAAAAGTGCCATCAGTCCAAATCAAGAGTCAAAACACTGTTGCTACATGTAAACTTTTTGGATGTCAGAGGGATTGTTCCTTGTAAATTTATAAAACTGGATGGTTAACCAAGCTTACTATATGAAAGTTCTGAAAAAGCTACATGAAAAGTTAGATGAAAATGATTTGAACTTTTTGCCAATAATTCATGGCTCCTTCATCACAAAAATGCACCAGTTCACATGGCACCATCTGTGAGGGAGCTTATAGTCAGGGAACAAATAATCACCTAATATGTCCCCCCCATGACTCTTTTTCTTTACCTAATTATAAAAGAAATATTGAAATGAAGATATTTTGATGATATTCAGGACATCAAGGATAATAATGACAACAGCTTTGATAGCCGTTTCAGTAAAAGAGTTCCAAAATGGCTTTCAAGGGTGGACTAGGTGGTAGCTTCAGTACATAGCTTCCTCAGGGGAGTACTTCAAATGTGACTATAGTGATATTCAGCAATGAGGTAGGTAGGACTTTTCCTAGGACGAGTTCATGAATTTAATTATCATACTTCACACTTTTTAATTTTTGAATCATAATATTATTGTGATAGCTACTCAAAACTTGATTTTTAATTCTTGACATATAGATTTTTCATTATGAATTTATTAATAGGAAAATATTCAAACTTTCAAAAATGATGTAAAGCAATATTAGTGTACTTGATTTACATATCTGTTCTGTCACATCACTCCCTATAACTTTTCCAACAGCTTTCTCACTTGAAAAAAGTAAAATCTAACATTTTATAAAGGCCTCCAGGTTCTCCCTGGGGAAAAACTTCTCAAAATATATTCAAAAATTTCCCAGAATGACAACATGATTTTTGAAATTAAAAGTATATAGTGAGTTTGTAGAAAAATGAATTAAAAATACCTATATCATGCCACATCGTTTTGGAACTTCAGATCACATAGATAGCATTGGAAATTAAAAGTCATGTGATTTCTGAACATCAACCTTCAAAGCTAGGAGACAATAAAGAAATAGATTCAACATTCTAATAAAAGTGATTTCCAACCTATTGATAGAATTGTATATCCACACTATCATTCAAATGTGAACCAAGAATGTAGAAAAATTTACTTTCTACATACCCCTTTCAGGAAGCTATTGGAAGGACTATGCCACTAAAATGAAGGAGAAAGCAAAGAAAAAGAAAGACATTGAAACCCAAAGGCTGAAGATTCAATGAAGAAAGGAAAGAAGAGAATACCCAGGACACTGTGGAAGGAGATCCCAGGACACCATCTCTGTAGCAGTCTTGACAGCAACTGTCCAGATTTGAAATGGAAAACTAAGCAAACAACGACAAAAATTAAATTATTATCAGGGTACATAAAAAAGTACACAGCCAAACATGGTGGCTCATACCTATAGGTCTAGCTACTTAGGAGGCTGAATCAGGAGGATCACTTGAGCCAGGAATTGAAGGCTACAATGAGCTATGACCACTCCATTGTATTCCAGCCTGTGTATCAGAACAAGACTCCATCTCTTAAAAGAGAAATTACACAAAAGGAAGTATATTGTGAGTACAAAAAATGGGCCAGATGTGCTATGATAATATGAACACTGAATTCTCTAACATTAGGCAGCTATATTTGGAGAACTATGATGGAGAGGCGTGTCTATGAGCATAGGAGAAAGAGTTAAAGCTTCAACTTCTATCATGAAAAAAAAGAGGATAATATCTAAAAATCTAAATCCTGAGAAATAAAAGGGTAGATATATTGCTCAGACTTATACGGAGAGTCCTCAAAGAAATCACAGGACAATTTCCAAGTAGTTGCCCCTGGGAACAAAAAGCAAGGACAGGGAATTGCCATTTTGTCTCATTTTCTTTTTATAAATATTAGATTAACTACAAACATGAATAACTATAATAAAAATTAAAAGTTAAAGAAGGAAGGAAAAATATTCTCAAGCACTGAATTGGAAATAAAAAGTGTTAATCAATAGTTAAGTCTCTGTCACAGTTAAAGAGAGAGAAAGTCGATATTCCAAGATTTTATTTCTTTGGCATTTTGAGAATGATACAAAATTAATAAACTATCTCTAAGATGTACAGTTAATATTCTTCAGGGGAAAATATTGAGAGTTTATTCATTTCTCAAAGCTGCTTTTCAATTCATCTTCCCTTTTTAGACAGAAACTTTCACTAAAATTAATGACAGTTATTTGAGTGTAAACAAAGGATAATATATTCTTCTACAAGCCAGGAAGTACTTGGTGAAAACAGCGTGGGAAGGGATTATTGCTGAATTAAAAATAATTCCTAATAGCCACATAACATTACTAAAAATGAAAAAATATTAAATATCTCATTATTTTGAGCATTTTGCTGCTTTGGGGGAGTAAAATGACAGCTTTCAAAGATTCCCTAAGTTCACAAGCATTTATGTGTTATTAAAATTCAATTTCACTGGTAGTACATGTTTCATAAATTCCTGTATTATTTGTAATTGGGAAATTTTATTATTCCATTTTATTAAAATCATCAATAATCTCAAGATTTCAGCTACAATATTATAATATCATATAGTTTTTTAACTTACAGCTAAATTTCTTGAATTTTGTGCTCAGTGACAAAGGGACTGAAGTCATTGTAAAGAAGAAAGAATTTCTCTTCTGAATTAATATATCATTAAATCAATTTCTTTTCTCCTAGACGTTATGAGGTTTACTGTTTGGTCATTATGTTCTGTTGTAACTTGATTCGCAGTGTATTAGAATTGAGGACTATTTGTTTTTAAAATAAGATTATCTTCTTTATACTTCTAAATATTTAGGAAAATGTTTAATTTTGAAAATACAGAGAAATTAATGGAAGAGGAAACATCACCAGTGCTCTCGCTCCTGCTGCTCTGAACGCTGATGACACATGATGAGACGGGAGAATCTCTATTAGGCTAATTCCCTGAGATGCTATTTAGAGCACAGTTCTCTACCAATGCAGCCAATTAGGAGAGCAATAAATAAATCTTTTCTGTATTAGGCCACTGAGATTTCAGGGATATTTTGTTACTATAGTAAAATCCAGCTTGTCCTGTTAAATACTGTCCATGACTCTCGCTCCTGAAGCTCTCCAAAAGGGAGAAATAAGAAGGGACAAGGACAGGGAGCTAGACGGAGAGGGAAAGACAGCCACCCTGGGTCTTTGCCCTTAGGGTAAGATTTTGATGCTAACCTAATAGGCCACATATAGTAAAGCATGAGAAAATGTAGGTAAAGAATATCTTTCATATTAGTTCTAGTGCTCCCAAGAAACCCAAAATAAAAACCACCCAATCCAAAATTTCTGAGATAATGTACTGCAGAAACATTTATCAGCAGACTGTACAAACATTTATCAATAATTTTTAATAATAATAGCCAATCATGGCTGAGAGAGAATTTTATGCAAAATCCAGTTCTAAATATTTTGCACATGTGAATATATTTGATCTTCACAACTCTATGAGATGGATACTAATATTACTCCCCATTTTACAAATGAATAAATTGAGAAACAGAGTGGTCTGTAATTTTGCCAAAGATAATACAATTCGTCAAAGAAGTAACAGAGCTGAGATTTAAGTCTAAGAATTCTGACTACAGAAAAGGGGTTCTTATACCACTAGGCTAGGCTGCCTTATCAGTAATTAGAGAATTGTAATTCTTCATATGAGAAAACAGCATACTAATGTGGGCAACTATAAAATGGATTTATATTTTATAGATGTACCGTACGGTATATAGTAATTTACGGATTACCCAATTCCATCACTTATATTTCCTTTTAGCTCCTGTAATATTTTCTTATATTTTTAGCATGTTCCTCTGCCAGAGAATAGATTGGATTCTAGCAGAAAAGCAGTAAGTGGCAAAGGCTGAATGAGTATAGGACAAAGCAAAGGTCTTTGTCATTCTTAATGTCATCTTCCCTTCTCAGAAAAGGAAAGCGTAGTGGTTAAGAGCTTTGAAGCCTCAAAGATATAACTTTGAATCCTGAATGTTACTGAGCAACGTATTTTACAAATGAGGAGACTGGTGTAACTGTATTAGACCTTTTATCTTACAAGGTTCAGAGTTGTTTTTTAGTTACTATGGACTTCCAGGTGAAGGTCACATAACCTGAGCATGCCCAGATGAACCAAGCGTGCAACCACTGGTGAAACCTAAGTGCTTAGACCACAGAGCAGGGCCTTCTTAAAGTGGACACCAAATGGCAGGGTCCAACACCCAATCAGACGGAGCCCTGGCATCAGTCCATGGCAGGATCCAGTCAGAGCATGCCTCCTGGCATTCCCCCATTGCAAGATCAGTCAGATTGTGTCTCACCACCCTCTCAGAATAAAACCTACCCCAAACCATAGCTCAGGGACACAGATTGGAGCCTAACTCCTATCTTCATCTTTGGCTGCCTGGCAATAAACTTTCCCTACTGCAAAATCCTGATGCCTTGCTTCTTGGCTTTTCATTGTACATGGGAAAACTTATCAAGTTCAGTTTGATAATCCTGAGGTTGTATGATACTATTAAACTTTGTTTTCTTCATTTGTAAAACAATAAAGTATAAAGCCTAACTATGAGATTTCCCGTGACATAAAACCAATATTTTTTGAAAGGTGTTCATCACAATGGTCAATCCAAACAGTGGTGAACAGATCACTAGTAAGAACCTATCTCACAGTGACTTGGATAAAGTGGGATTTACTGGCTTCTGCATCTGTAGCTGTAAGCAGGGCTGAAGAGAAGTCATCTTGCTCTTGTCTGTTATTATTTTTCAGCTCTGGTTTCTACAGAAGCCTCTGCATTCTCAGGAAGGTTCAAACTTCATGAAGGCAAAAGTCTCCCAAAGTCTCCATCAACACATTCTAGTCTATCAGTCTCTCTAAGGAAAGGGGAAATGCCTTCTTGACAGGTTCTCCAAATGCAACCGATTAAAACTAATTGGTTTGGTTTGTATGATGTGCCTGTGTCTGCTGCGTGCAGTACTCTGATTGGCCAGAACTAGATCACATGCCTGCCAACATCAAGATCAACAACTGGCTTTAATTCTACCTGAAATCGAAAGACCTCTCTATTTTCTAAAATAGGAGGAGGGTGATTACCCAAAAAGGGAAAAAGAGGAGGAATGAATAACGCATGAAAAGAATAACAAATACCCTCTGAAGGTAAATATTTCCGTGATATTATGATTTATACATAAATAAGTTCTTCTTGTCAAGATGAACTGACCTTGGTTGGTTAGAGCTTAGAATACCATCAAAACCATGCTAAGGTGTAGTTTTCAAAACACAAAGAAACATGAATAGTAATAGTAATGATATGTTTTACAAAATGTAATTTTATAATATAAAAATACTTAATTTTGACTAGGTTAAAGCAAACTAAGTATTTTAGGAACAAATATATTTGTTTCCAGTTTCATTAAAAATTCTTTGAAAGAATTTTTATGTATAGAACGGAACATTTGGTCCCTGTTAAATGCCATGATCCTTAGTTAATTTGACAGTAATGCTCTTCCTGTTTTGTACTAAGTCATCTTTTCTAAAGAACTGCCTTCTAACACTATTCTAAGAAGCCAAGAAGCTTAAGAATGTACAGAAAAAACAATAATTCACAAGGCTGCATAGGGTTCTTTGAGTGGTTAAACATGACATGCCAAAACGTTTTGCAAACTATATTGTGCAACTGTTTTCTGTTGGATATCGGAAAAGTTCAAATTTCAAACTAATGATAAACAAACACGTTTTTATTTCCCAAATTTATATAAAACAATTGGCAAACTTGTGTAGCCTACAGGCCATATTTTGCTTGCCAGCTGTTTTCACAAATAGATTTTTAAGGGAAAACCCACTCATTCATTTACATTAGATCCGTGGCTGTTTTTGTACTACAAATGCAGAATGGAGTAGTTGAGGTAGAAACTAGATGGCCTACACGTATAAAATATTTACTCTCTGACACTTAATGAAAAAAGTTTACTGACCCCTTATGTTGAGAATATATACGATCTATATCAATGACTCCAGATCAAAAAATATCAGACTCTCTAAAACAGAAAAGGAAGATGTTCTTTTCCCTGATTTAATAATATTACAGCAGATGTCCCTACAAGCCATCCATAGTGTCTGCGACTTTAAATGATTTTGTGTTTGTTTTGCTAAATCATGAAATATACGTTATTGTATTAAAACCACACAGAGGCTTCTCTGGGTCCTGAGACAATTTGTAATCTAACAGCAAAAAATACTTAGTTCTGAAACATTACAATGATATTTGAGGACAGAAAGCCAGAAAACACCAATATGATATTCTGATAAATATTTATGAGCACCTCCACCTACCCTTCAAGTTTTCCATGCTTCAGTGCTAATGTGCTTGTGTCTACATGGAGGGATACATGAGTGTGTGTGGCTGTGTGTGTTGAGAGAGAGAGAGAGAGAGAGAGAAGGTTGGGGAAAAAGAGAATCCCTGTGATCCAACCTCTCATATAATTACCAAAGACTCTAAATTCAGACTATTCCCCTCCTTCCCCCCTTCTGTGCACCCGGACCACAGATCATCATAGATTCCTCATACTGGGCATCTTTGGACCCTAAGTTTAGAATCTTCTTCTGATTCTTGTTTTTTTTCCCTGTCTTCATTCATGTAATTTTCTCTACTCTTTTCTGGAACACATTTTTTCCATTTCTCTCAGATCATTTCCACCAGCACACAAGCACGCTATATTAACTCCCTCCAGTTTACACTAATTTCTTTCATTATCCTTACAATTATACTCATTGAAAGACCTTTCTATATTCGCTCTCTTCAATTACTCTCTTCCATTCTCTCTTGAATCCGTTCCAACCAGAATTTTTGGCCCCCTACTCCCTATTCCTTTGAAACAGTTCTTTTCAAGTCATTAAAGACTCTCCTATTGCTAAATTCTACATTTGAATCTCAAACCTTACTTACTTAGCCTTTCAGCAAAATTTATCAATGTCTACGAATAACTTTCCCTTATAATTCTTTATCTGGCTTCTGAAATACCACTCCCTTCTGGTTTTCTTACCTGCTCCCTAGATATTTCTCAGACACTTCTGACTAGCTCAGGTCCAGCTTCTAACCATTAAATTGACCTTAGGTTTATTCATTACACCACTTCTTTTGTTCTACATTCACATTCTAGATAAACTTATCCAATCTCTTGATTTTAAATACAGCTGTTACACTGGTTACTAGTTTTAAGCTAGGATGGACAACAGTATGCCTTCACTATCTTTCACACAATGCCTTCACAACCCAGTCCAGGGTGACCTTGTTTGCCTGGACGTTCTGTAGATCACCACATTGGTCTGATACACTGATGGCATCATGCTTATTAGACCTGGTGAATAGGAAGTAATATGAAGCTGAGATGACTTACCAAGACGCAAGAATGACAGGGGGATAAGCCAAAAGACACAGAAAGTCAGAAGCCTACTACCTTTGTAAAGTTTCTGAGACTCTAATGCTATGGGGCAACGTGGCATGCTTCCTTCAAAGTGAGAAATGATTTGTACCAACTTTCCAATCTGAAAGTAAGAAAGAGACATAGTGCTAATTTTGTATTTAGGAGGTAAAATATAGCACATTTGAGTGTACTGCTCAAAATCATTTATTTAAAAGGTAACTTTAAAGTCTCTGATTATGAATAGGGCCCAGAAAAAGAGGATTCTGCTGCAGGTCTAAGGTTGCAGTGAAAGCTGTTCTGTTACTTGGACCTCATAGCCTATTGGATCCTATGGATTTAGAGCATCTGTGGCAAATACGGGTGTAAAAACATCCTTGTAACCGCCAATGAGACAGCCACAGTCCACAGGTCCTCAAACTTTTTAAATAGGAGCCAGTTCACTGTCCCTCAGACCCCTGGAGGGCCAGACTATAGTTAAAAAAAAAAACAAAAAAAACCATGAACAAATTACTATGCACATTGCACATATCTTATTTTGAAGTAAAAAAAAAACAAAATGGGAGGAAATACAATCACACCACCTCATGTGGCCCACTGGCTGTAGTTTGAGGACGCCTGGTTGGACAAAGACTTGTCCTATTCAACACAAGTACTCTTTATTTATTTATTTTTTTTCAAGAAGCAGCTCATGGAGGGGAGGAAGGAAGGGGTATGGGTGTGCTCCCACCCAATGGGCACAATGTAAGGGCATATGGCGGGTGTGGGACACAACTACAATACATACCTTACCTAACAAATGCAAACATTGTAACCTCATTATTTGTACCCTCATATTAATCTGAAATTTAAAAAAAACATAAGCAGCTCCTAGGTTGTCACTGGGCTCTTATAGGTGCTGTATACTTGACTATGGGACAGCAAGTGACCGTGTACCCTGACCCATGTCCCACCATGCTATTTGACCTATTAATACAGAAGACTGTGCATATGCATTAGCAGTCCAGAAAGTTGAAACGGGATACCAGATGGATGTGGAGTAGCTCCTAAAGGAAGAAATAATATATGTGGGAAGATGATCCCTATAGCATCTACGACTGCCAGCTTGCCTCCTCTCCCTCAGTGTATACTCAAGGACTCTGGGAAGTTCTTAAGAACAGTTTGAGGCTAAAAACTTGGGCTTTGTTTACATAATGATATCCTGAAACAACTGGCAATAGATTGCTTCAGCATCACTGTCCCAACTGTGTCCTCCTGGAAGACACAATTGAAGGGAGAACATCCGACCAGAAATGATTTGAGCAGTAACTTATTTATTTATTTATTTTGAGCAGTAATTTTGATGTTCCTTTCTCTAGATTCAGAGATGGCCAGAGGAAAGGATCCACACTGATTCAGGGGCGGTGGCTAACAGTTTTGTTTGATGGTCAGGGACTTGAACAGAATTAGAAAATTGGTGATAAGAAGGTTTTGGGAGAAGTTATGTGATGGTATCTCTCAGAATAGATACTGGTAAAGATAATTTTGTCCTGTATGAGTTACAGCTAAGTGCTGTCCACTACAGAGGAGCTCTCAATACTCAGGTAGTCAAGTTGATACACAGTGTACATCAGCTAGCCTCCCTCTCCTTCAGTCCAGCACTTGATAAATGTGTTCATTTAAAAAGTAATTCAAGCAGCAAAGATTGAGAGTACCATGTGTTCAAAAGTATGGACTTCCCTAATCAAGGCTGATTAGACTCTCCCCGTTATTGAGTGACTGCAATCATTAGAAACGAAGGCAAAGCTTCCTACACAGCACTGATTCCAGGAAGACCAAACAGCCCGTAGAAGATTACACTGCTTCTGTCACAGAGGAGGCAGTTATTTTCATAGGTTTATATGCTTATTCTAGACACTGATTTGCACTTCCTCTTTGCAATGGTTCTTACAGAATCAGCATCTCACAACACATTGCTTCTTAGGAAGACCTACTTTTAAAGCAAAAGGCTGAACACTGGAATCATGTGCATGAAATCTACTTGTGTTACGACTACACATTACCTTTTCTAGAAGGAGTTGATCTGATAGATTATTAGAATGGCCTCCTGAAGACACAGAAGCAGCATGCATTGGGAGATTAACATTCTGAAAGTTTGTAGTGTTAAGCTATAGGATGTAGCATAGCATTTGGACCAGGGACCAATGCATAATTCTGTTTTTCCTATAGACAGAATACTTTTGTGGAAATAGGAGTGGTTCCTCTTGTTATTGTAGCTATTATGACAAACAAAATTATTCCTTTCTGTTTCTTCAAATTCAGGGTCTTCTGACTTATCTATCTTAGTTCCCAAAAGGAACTACATTGTGTTGACCAGGCGACACAACATAATTTCTACTTAATTGGAAGCTGAGACGATCACCTGAATATTCTGGGTTCTTTGTGCTATTGAAGTAATAGGCAAAGGTGATTAAACTGTTGGTTGGGGACTTGATATCATTTTCCAAGAAGAAATCTGGTTGATGTTGTCTGGTGGGCATGGGGAGGAATATGTATGGATCCTAGGAGACTGTTCAAGATATCTCTTCATATTCTTATGTCCAATAGTATAACTTATCGGAAAGCTATATGAAAATGTAAAAGCACAGAAAGTGAGAATTCCAGCCTTTCAGAACTTTCAGAAATGAAGGGTTAATTTAACTCACCAATTAAAAATCTCTGCTCAGATGAAGGGCTTTTCGATGGCATAAGGAATATGATGTGAGTAATGGAAGGATAAAGTTATAAATATCAACAATAGCCTCATGTGCAATTATGAAAATAAAGTTTGTAGTAGATATTTCTATTTTCTTCCATATCATCTGTGTTTATTTATTAATTATATTTTATATTATTCTATTAAAGTTAATGTATAAAGACTTTTAAGCTATAGAATATTCAGGTGGTATGTAAATGAATTAAAAGTATAAACCATCTAGAGATGCAAATTTAGACTGTTGAGTTTGTCTCTTCCCTCTATGGTATGAAGGGAAAGAGTTGTCTTAATATAAAGAATAGGCAAAAACACGGCTTAAAACTGTCCAATGCTTTCTCTGTTATTCTGAATAAGATGCAAAGTCTCTACCTTGACTTGGAAGTCACTACAAGATCTGCTTCCTGGAAAACATCTTTGGCTTCATCTCTTACCACTGTCCCTCATGCACACTCTGTCCCAGTCACACTGATCTCCTTAGCATTTTGAGAATACTCAGGCCATCCCAACTCAGGGCCATTGCACTCATGACCTCTGCTTGACCTATGACCCCATTTCAATAGGTCTCTACATAAATGCCTCTTATAAAAGGGCCTTTTCTCACCACTCTCTCTAAAATATCCTATATCATCATAGTAGTATCCTGCTACTATATTTTCTTCTTAGCATATTATAGATAAAATCCTTATTACTTATATATTTATTAGCATTTTTAAAAATATTATATTTTAATCTTATTTATTATTTAATATTTTGCTTATAATTTTTTTATTTCAGTAGATTTGGGGGTTTTAAGTTGAATTCTATTACATGTTTATTGCATAGTGGTGAAGTCTTAGCGTGTGATATACCTATTACCTGTATAGTATACATTGTAACAAATAGGCAATTTTATAACATTAAATTTTTTTTCTTCTCCTCTATCCAGAATATAAACTGTACAATGTTATTTCAGTTCATGGCTGTATCCCTATTTACTGATACAAAGTCTGGTATATAGTACTGGAAGAAGGATACCCTTTTATCTTGCACTATCCACCCACCCTTTATTCACTTTTGAAGAAATCCAGGGATTTAGTCCTGTCATAGGCTATGCGCCTCAATATATTTGACCTTATCAGATGACCACAGTATCAAATATAGCTCTGGAATCATCACTTAATAAGTGATGCTCTGACAACCTTATAAAGGGGTAGTGGTTCCTTTCTTGGTGTCAAATTTCGCAAATTTCATAATTTGTTTACACTTGGCAGAGTATTTATGTACTTACCAACTCCTGAACAAGGATCCAATGGAAAGGAGCACAAAAATTAGTTCCTGTTAATATTGAAAGGCCAAGCTGGATGTGGCGGCTTATGCCTGTAGTTTCTTTTACTCCAGAAACTGAGGCAGAAGGATTGATTGAGCCCAGGAGTTCAAGGCGAGTGAGCTATCATAAAGCAACTGCACTCCAGCCTGAACAAGCCAGCAAGACCTCATCTCCAAAACATATATATACACCAAAGACTTCCTCTCAATATTATCAGGTTGTCAAACTTCTAGTCTTTGTTTTAACAGTCCTCAGAAAACATGTCTCCCTGCACTTCTGTTCCTAACCTGAGCAAAATCACAGGCTAACTGTATGCACAGAGTTAAGTTGTACTTGTAGGGATTATGGGTACATCTTTTTTCTTGTGATGTTGTACTACCCTCCTCCAGAAGCCTGCATATGACTAAGTACTGCACCCTAATGATTGTGCTTGCCTGTGCTCTAGAGAGACGGGGGTATGAAAATACAGAAAGACCAAACAGGATGCAGCTGTTGTATCTGACTACTCTGAAAGTTCTTTTGCAATTCAAACTTGATATAAAACTATCTACAAAAGGAATGGCTGCTGAAAGAAGATAATGATAAAAGTGAAGAGTGAACACACTTCAGCACAGGTCAATAGTTACTTCAATATCTGTTCACTTTTGATATAGTTGGAACATGATCATCAAGATAAAGATTTGATTTATAATTCTCTCTTTGTAATAAATTATCACCACATGACTAAATTCTAACAAGAGATATGAGATACAATAGGCTGTTCTTATGCTTTTTTTTTTTTTTTGGAGTAAAATAGAATTTATTATGACTTTGTTGGAGTTCCTGGACCCAGCCATGCCTGAAGCTTCTATAACTGGCATGACTTGCTACTTACATCAACTTTGTTGTCCCCCCCACCCCGGAACAAAAAAAGTTCTGACAGATAAAGCAAGTTTGAAACTTATTGATCTCCAGGGAAATGATCAGTAAAAGGCTATGGTTGTTGAAAAGAGTTGAACCTAAACCATTGCTCTATCATTTTCTCACTGGATAAAAATAGACCTGTTACCTAAGGCTTCTAATCCTCAATTTCCTCATTATTATGAAAAACCTAGAATATCACTTGCATTATTGGGTTGTAATTATATACACGTCATGAGTAGTCTTGTAGGTAGGTACTTAAACTTGATAAAAGTTATTCAGTAAGTTTCTTTTAGGTAAATTTAGTCTTGTAGATAGGTCCTCATACATGATAAGAATTATTCAGTAAGTTTCTTTTTTTTTTATTTTTCCAAAGTTTCAAAAAGTAGACAACTAGTGTTTATAAATAAAGATAGAAGATAATTTCAAAAAACAGATCACACCAAATCTTATAGACAATAGAAAAAGAAGAAACCCTTCAAATTCATTACTTCATCTGGATATACCTGATATTAATATTGGAAAAATATTATTATAAAGGGAAATTATAAACATATTTCACTTATAAATGAGGATGCAATATCTTAAACAACATATTAACAAGTTAAATTAAAAATTATTGTTTAAATAATGTAATTTGGTCAAAATTAAATCCAACTCGTGAGAATTAGTCACTATCTTCTTTTCTTTTTTTTTCTTTTCCTTTCTCCAATCCTCTCCCTCCTTCTCTTTCTGTCTGCTCTCCCCTTCCCCCACTCTCACGGTGTCATTAATTGTCATTAATTGGCCTCATATCAAAGTTGAATATATAGGATTCATGCTTCTCCATCCCTGTGATGCTTCACTAAGAATAATGTGTTCCACCTCCATCCAGGTTAATACAAATGCTGAAAAATCTCCCATTTTTTTAAATGGCGGACAGCATTTCATGGTATACATATACACAGCTTGCCAAACCATTCCTGGGTTGAGGGGCATTTGGGCTGTTTCCATATTTTGGCGATTGTAAATTGAGCTGCGATACAGTCTAGTGCAAGTGTCTTCATAATAAAAGTTTTTTTGTTTGTTTGTTTGTTTTCCTTCTGGATAGATGCCCAGCAATGGGATGGCAGGATCAAACGAGAGGTCTAGGTTGAGTTCTTTGAGGTTTCTCCATACTTCCTTCCAAAAGTCTGCATTAGCAGTCCCACCAGCAGTCTTATGCATTTTTTTATGTGATGAAATCTATTCACAACTTGCTAAAATTACTATTATTTTGGATCTCTGCCATAACTTACAAAATAATATCCAATACTGCCCAAAGTCAATATGCCATTCGAATTCCATTTCTTGTGAAATAAAGTATAGTTTTTAAGTTCACAGACTTAAGATAATCTTTGGACTTGAATTCTGGTACATCTCTCTTAGCTTTGAAATCTTGGTGCAGTGACTTTACTTCTGTGTTTTATGTATAATCAGGACAATAATAGTGCTACCACATACTTTTGCAGGGCAATAAAAGATACTGCTGCAATAAATGTAAAGAACTCCTATACTTTACATGCTTAGAACAGAACCTCGCACTTCGTAAGCACTCAATAAACATTATTTGATTTTATTTATTTAAAAACAGTTCAAAACCATTCATTCAGCCAGCCAAATTTTCATCATCTCAGTGAAGCTTTCTCTGTGTCAGAAGTTTCATTATTTTAGCAGTTGGTCTGACAATCCTTGCTTGAAGAAGAACTGCCTTTGCTGGAGAAACTTTCTAAAAAGCCCAATTGGGGGTATGTGAGTTTATTGAACGATGAGGCTGCTGCCAAATTTTTTAACGTTTGATTGCTCTGAATAAAGCCACAAGAGACATTTCTTTGATCCTTGGGGTACATAAAGAAAGAGTGAAGCAGCAACTCAAGGACAGGGTGGTAGGTTGTGTGACATCTGTTATCCTCTCTTGGGGGTCATGAAATACACAGTGAACCTACTCAAGCCCATTTTTGAGGAAATTGATGATGAAGCTAAGTTTCCTGTTATAGTTTATGTGAAGTAAGACAGGGCTTGTGTAAGCAGGAGCAGAGTTGAAGACAGAGTTACCTGTAAAGTTGTAAAAAACTTAGAAATTTGTCAAAAAATAATTTGAGGTAAGTCTCCAGGTCATCTTAGTGTTTCAACTTGGGCAATTAAGTCAAGTTCAAGTAGATCTCTGCTTGCAGATTGTCCATCCCATTTTCACATCTCCAGCTTCCAGAGAGGTTGACCTTTCCTCCTTGGTATTGTATCATGTTAATAGCCCTTAATTGCCTTGAACTTGGGCAATTAAGTCAAGTTCAGGTAGATCTCTGCTTGCAGATGTTCATCCCATCTTCCCATCTCCAGCTTCCAGTGAGGTTGACCACATCCTTTTTGGTATTTCCATTGTATCATGTTCATACCCCTTTTCTCTCAGTTATTACATTACACTAAGTGTTGCTATTTGCTCCTTAATATATTTTTCTGCTACTAGAATGTGAATCTATGTTTTATTTCTCTTCATACCTCAACTCCTTGCAAAGAATACAAGTGCTTATTGAATATTAAATAATACCTGATGAGAATTTTTTCAATTATTCACAGAGAGAAGAATGCAGTTGGTACAGCCATTTATATGATGAGTGATGACAGAAAGAAATGGTAAAAACTATTACAGTTCCATCACGTGCCTACTGTGATGATCATAACTTATCTAACATTATACTTTCTCAATCAAAATTGCCAATGACTATCATTTTTTGAAAGGTAGGTTAGCCTTAATCTAGTAAGAACAGCACAGAATTTATTCAAAATATCTGTTTACATTGCTTTAGTAGTATCTTTTATAACCCTGATAAATAGGAGCAGATTAAATCTCTTAGAACCCCAAATAGAAGAAAAACTTGAGTCTCCATACTAGATTATCCCCTACGTAGATCATACTTTCCTCTATATCTAGAAGCTTTTCAGGATTTCTTAATTCCATTTAAAAAAAATAATAGGATTGTTTATTATTTAATAACTATTATGTAATCATTACCAAATGCAAAGCATTATAAGAGGAAGAACAGGAATCAAATTTGAATAAGGTAAAAATTTCTTACCTGAAAGAAACTTAAAACATGGTAGAAAAAATAGCTTTATTTCTTTGTTTGTTTAAGAAAAATGAGTGAAATTGATTCTTGCAAGAAAATTTTTTTATTTATTTCAGGTTAATGAGAGGGTACAAACAATGAGGTTACAATATTTGCATTTGTTACGTAGAGTCCCTCTTGTAGTGGTGCCCCACACCCAAGAGGTGTGCCACACATCCTTACATTGTGCCCACTAAGTGTAAGCATACCAAGCCATTTATTCTATTTTTTAAAATCAGTGGAAATCTTGCTTTAAAAAATACATATGTTAGTCATTTGAGAGTGGAGAAGAGGTTGGAGACATTTGTGGAAAAATTTAAAGGATGCATAGATGAGGAAAACAACGATTTCTCAGTGATATTGACACTACTCTTATGTCAAAGAATAAGAATATTTGAAGAATTTAGGGAGTTTGGTTACTGTTTTGTATTTCCAACATTATAATAGTATGTGCAATTATGTGCATATTAATAGTTCACATGTGGGTGGTGGGAATGCTCACATAAAAGAAAACAATAGGAAGCGTAAAACAAAATTCCTAGGCTTTGAACTCTTTCATAAATGAAGCTGGACTTCTTATGATTTTCTGCACCTCGGTTCCTGCCAACTCCAAATGGAACCAATGGAGACTGTTAATCCAGTAATTATCAAATGCATTAAACATGATTTTTTTCATTATTTTCAGTTTGAAGTTTTGTATTTTATTTCGAGTTTAATATACTTTTACACAGGGAGCCCTTTGAGGGCTTTTGATCCAAAAATCTGATACAGCTCATCTGTGGTAGAGTAAATGCAAATAATATTCAACCCAACTTGGAAAGGACAGTTTGTGTGGCTTATGAGCAACTCACGGTGGAAAAAGAAAGCCCTAGTGTATTATGTGCAGAAAAATCTCATTACTGTCTATTGATGGATGGCATTCCTTTGCAAAGCTGTTTTGCTCCTTAATAAAATGAGTGGAGGTACTGCAAATCCAAAATTTTAAGGTAATAGATAGACTTAGATGCATACACAGCAAATGCATGGAAGATTTAAGTAGACCCAAAGAACAAAGGAGGTTTACAAAGCCGCATGAAAAATATATTCAATCATTTAGGATATATTGATTTAGTTTTAATCTGCAGTTCAGCTTTTCATTTATAATACCTCACTCACTACTGCCATTGAATTACAGAACTTCTAGTGTGGGCTTTAAAATTTTTATTAACTTCACAGCCCAACCACATATCACTTGCATTTATAATCTATAAAGAATTGCAAGGCATCTCGGGGACAATGAGCAGATGAAGAAGGCATGAAAAGAGCATGAAGTGGTGGCAAGTGGGGCAAGAGGGACTGGAAGAACAGGACTGGAAGGAAACATGTGTGACAGCATGGAGGAAAAGTAGCCCATGCCACAATACGAAGATATTTGAAAATGCAAAGACATTGGCAAAAAGGAATTGGGCCAACATCCATATGCAAACGTCAGATTCTTTGTTTGCTTAACTTACTTTTGTAGATATACCATTAACAGATTAGACTGCCAATCATTTGGTTTGTGAAGCTCTACATTTTTTAATAGACCTATGCTTATAGAAATACCCCAACCCCAAAGGATTAAATTATAATGTAGGATCTTGATCTGATGAGTTACTTTTGAAGCTTAATTATATTTGTCTAACAGTAATTTAAAGAATTAGAACAGGGCTTTTACAATATTCTTATTAATGAGGAGGTTTGTTCTGTTTTTCTTACTTAGATGATTTCTTCTCATTACATAGTATGTTAATGAAAAGCATAATATCGACTATAGTATCTATTAGTTTCATGACACTGGGTCAGTTTCTAGCCTTTAAACCTGCATTTTTCATCTCTAAAATGCTGATAACAATAGCCTCTATCACAAACGTAACTAATAGAATTAAATGAAGTAATGGTTAAAGAGTTTTATTTGCTGCCAAACATAATTAGCATTCAATAAATGTTAGCTTAGTGCTCTGTTATCATAAGGCTCATCTCAGATATAATGTTTCCAAGGAATATACACATTTGGGAATATACTGCATAAGAGTGAGGAAATCTGTTCAAATGCTACACCTTAGGAAAAAAAAAACTGTTCCCACAAAAAAACTATGAAGTAATACTATTTAGTTAATTTCCTTCCCCCAAATCCTAGGACATCTAAGGTAAACCATTTCAGCCTCTTATTTCTTCGTAACGATTACATTAGAGAATATAATGCTGGTATTGAACTTCCTGGTATTGTTTTAATAATTATAAAGTAATGACTTTCAATGGTTTAGAAAATACCAACTGCTTATGCCAAACTAAATGATATTGACCTAGAAACATATTTAGCAATTTTGAATAGCTTAGATAAAATAGGGAAATTACTTAAATGTTCTTCACCATACTGATAAAGATCTTCAGCTTATAGCCTACTTATTTTGATTAATTTTATAATCTTTATCTAAATGAGATAAATAGGTTAAAAGAATATGCTTTTGAATTTTATGCTGACACTAAAATAGTATGTGAAACCCAGCAATAAATGCCAAATGTCTATTTTAATATAATAGATTGCTATGTGATTTTCTTAAAATTATCTGGCTTTCTTATGGCTCCTTGAGAATTGTTCTTATGAGAACATAAATTCTAATGTGTGCTAACAACGGATACTAAGATAGTACATTTCTTTTTGAAATATACACAAATAAAAACATTTTCAAGGCATAGAAATAGTGTTCTGCTAAGTGTGATTTTCAAGAAATGCTAACACCTCCTCTCTAACCATCAAAGAAAAAGGACTCCAGGGGAGCCACTAGGAAATCCATTTTTCAGCCTCAAACAAGGGAGAAACCATCTGTGCCAAATCATAAAACAAATGCACTGAGAGTTTATATCAATATACACATGGGAAGGAGGTTATTTACTCCGTGGAGGAAAAAATCCTCATTATATTTAATCATGTGAATTTCATGGGCAAGTAAACTCCTAGACCATTTTTGTGTTTTAAAACAATGCTTAAAGTTTTTATCTTAAAGAAATATACCCAGCCCAATGGCAACTAAACTGCTCAAAAGAAGCTAGGCTTAGGAAATTCCTTGTCTCTATCCATGATGTTCAGAGTTTAAATTGAACACTAAAAAATGAGCCATTCACATCTTTTGAAGTTAATTCTTTCTCTCTAGCTATCTTTTACATTACTTTTTTATGCATTGATTCAGCTTATGAACTCTTGAAGGCTTAACACAGGTTAACTAGAATATACAAAACGCTGCATTGTGAAAGACCTCTAGAAAGTTGTTTTTCTTTTCAAATCAGGTTACTAATATATATATATATATTACCTAATTAATAGGTTTGGATGTCTGAAATACACTCAAATAACAACGTCATTCTATATGGGATGCGAAATATGGATGGTCCATCTTGAACCCATGTGAAAGTGTTGATGACTGGAAGTGATAAAAAGCCCTCCTTATAACTCTATTCTATGGCAAGAGGTCTAAGAACAGCTTCTAGTCACATATTGTGTCTCTAAATATTAAACTTGGGAAATACTAAATTTGTTGTAGAAAAATAAAATAAACCTTCCTGAAAAGCAATTGCAATATAACTCAAAATAATTTGCTAACCATCGAAGATGGAGAAAAAAAACTATGTAAGTAATAAGTAATTAAGATGAAGTCATCTCATTCATAGGAATTTTTAGAATCAACATTTTCATCTGTAGTGCTAACTTAAATAGGGGAGATGTGCTGGCTTGGTGAAGGCAGGAATCAGTCTCTAATGTTTAAAGATTATAAAGTTTGGCTGGAAGGAAGTACTTCCTCGAATTGAAACATTTCTCTAAACAATTTAATGAATAACTAAATTTCACTCAGAGTTACACTCAACAACGGAAGTAGCTCATTTTGTATAAATGAAGAGAAAAATGGAAAGACAGAGGCACAGAAGAAAATTGTAAATTTGGGGGAGTTTTTATTAAACATGGGGTACAGGTATTTTAAGAATTATAATGGGCTACACCATAAGAATCTGCATAAATGAATTTTATAATCATGGTCTGCATTGCATTAATCAAAATTTGTTACCTGCTGAGATAAGTCTATAAAACATATTCATTCTTTGCATTTAGAACTTTACTCCATCAGAATAACTATATTTCCCCACTAGTCTTTATGGATATTTTAACATACATTTCTATTGTGTAAATGAAAAGCTAGTTTCTTATTTACTTACATGTAAGATTCATGAAGTTTTTTCTTTTTCTGAAATAACATTACTTCAAAACTTCTCTCCTCCTGCACTGTTGGCTTCAGCTGAATATCTAGCATTTCCTCACACCTTGTTTATGATCTGCAGATGTGAGCTTTCCCCATGGACCTTGACAGCCCAAAAAGCTACACAAACACCTCTGAGGACTTTTCAGTTTTCAACCAACACTCAGGCAGCAGGTAGACATTGAATACCTCCCATGTAGGGGTCCTCTGCTAACTGCTAGGAGCATGGGGGTCAACACACTGGCCTGGTGACTCCTGCCCTCCAGCACTACGTAATGAGGATGACACATCCCAGGGGTATTGTAACAGACAATAGGCTGTTAAGAGAGCATGTGAAATCTAATTTTTCCAAGGCAATTCAAATGGAGTTTACTTTTTGCCTGCATAAAATACATAGCTTGTTTAATTAACTATAAATATCAGGCTAGTTGCTAAAAGAACAAATTACGGAATTGAGGATTTAATGTTTAATGTTGTGAATACCCATAAAATGATACCCTAGTTTTCAAGGTAAGCGTTTTCTTTATTTAATTCATTATTCAACTTTTTATTTTAATGAAGATTTGGGCAATTTACTAAATTTAACCTGTAAGATTAGACCAGGTATATACATACCTATCTTTCTTCCTCTCCACCAGAACAGACATCAATAATCGATTGCAGTTCTTAAGATGAACTTGGAGCTGATTTTACAATCCTTCTCAAAATAGCACTTCAAGTACTGCTGTCAATTAGATGGCTGAAGACATGAGACTTCTTTATGACACCTTTTGGAAGGATATGTTACTCAGGGACAGAGCTAACAATTTCATGATAAAGAGCAGCACATTGTTGTGCATGTAGTAGATATTTAGAACTGTAGAATTCCTGGGAGAATGGAACTCGGAAGGGGATACGAATTCATCTAATTCAATTCTCTCATGTTACAAACAAATTTGGACCCAGAGTGATGAATAATGCATGAAGAAAGAGGCCTTTCCCTTGCCTTTGTATCTGTTTTTCATGTCATCCCACACATACGGTTAAGCCTGAACTTTACAAGATTCCACTAAAGTGTCCTTTCTTCTCTAAAGCCATTCCTGGTTAGAAAGTAAAGACAATCATCTCATCTTTGGTACTTCTATGGGACTTTCTACAGACTTTGATTTACCCTTGTCTTGTAATTATAACCACCTGTAGGCATCTCCTACTCCCTTCAGCTACAAACTCCTTGAATGGTGACACCTTATTCATTTCTGCAGCCTGAGTATTTGGAACAACATCTGGTGTGTGGAAGATAATCAGTAAATATTTGCTAAAGGAATGTTTAAATGAATGAATGAAAATACAGCCATTCTCAATTTAGAAATAACCTGTGTTTCGAAAGAATACTTTAAGTACTTGGCAATTTAAGCCACATTTCCTCCAAAGTCAAATTTACATAAGGTTATGCAGTAATGTGCATGCAGAAGCCTGTAGCAATGTTTTAGAAAGAACTTGCTAGAGGAAGTGTTGCCTCCACTAAGGTCAAAATTAAGGGAATTTTAAATGACTATCTTCATTTTTTCAAGGAGAACACTCTTTGATTCAAAGAGTTGGGAAGTTCATCAAGCCCGGGGAGATAATCAGAATTCATTTGCCTAAAAGAAGGAGATTCTGGGGACAAGTGGGACCAGGGGGACTAACAGTAGGGACGAAGGAGGAAGGATTAAAAGTCGCTACTGAATTAGGAATATATGAAAGAAAAAAATCCATTAATTTGTCTACAGTTCATTAAAAAACTGCTTTCTTGATCCTAGAAGCATTATAGAGAAAAGTTTGAATGAAGTGAAGTAAAAAAGAGTTTAGGAATTAGAATGGTCTAGGCATGATGGAGAGCTAAGAATACAGAGGGATTGTGCAGAGAGAATTGGAGGAATATAATAGAACGCTAGATTCAATCAGAGAAGTTTGATTCTAAGGATGTTATTTTTTTCATAAATTTTAAATATTCATTCAGTACTTTCACCAATGTTATCCTTTGCAGAGAAGAAGACACATCATTAATTACAAATTATTTGACCTGATCATCAAGCAAATAAATGACAGTCAGGATACAGATTTAGGTCTTTGGACACTACGTTCTCGCTCATTCCAGTGTCACCTTACAGAATACAATAGAAAGAAAGGATAGTAGACGGTAGATTAGTGATATGTTTATTGAGATTACCTGGCCTAAATTCCTTTCCTTTCTTTCTAAAAAGTATTATTCAACCTTTGCTTTTTGGCATTATGGAATGTTTATATCTGATTAATTTCTCGTGAAAAAAAATTTCAGAGTTGGAGGCGGAGCAAGATGGCAGCCGAGTAACAGCTTCCTTGCATCTGGGCACCGTGAGTCTGGGGAGATAGGACTCCAGGCATCTCTGGCTGGTGGGAACTGCCTATCATCACTCCTATGAGGATACAGGGAGTCAGCGAGAGACTTCTGGACCCCAAGAGGAGGACTAAAACCGTGGAAAACCGGCAAGTGGTCGCGTGTGTTCAATCCGTCTAATCCCGCCCACAACTGTAAGTTCAGTAGCAGCGAGACTGCAAACCAGAAAGGCCTTACCTGTGAACTGTTTTGATGTCCTTGGACTTGGCACTGAGTTGAACTGCCTTGGGGAAGGCCTGAGCGGGAGTGCGGAGAACTTTGGCCGTTGTCTAGGGCCCCAGTCTGAGCCGCTGAGCCAGACAGAGCTAATAGTGTTTGGCGGTGGGTCACACGGATCCATTGTCAGTGATCTGCCCAGGCAAGCTCCGCCCTCAGGGTCGCAGAGCTAGAAACTGGTGGGAGCTGGTAACCCAGCAACCAAGTAGCCTAAGGGTGGGGTCTGAGCCGCTTTGCAGCCCTAACCCTCAGGGGCAGAGTGAGACCAGTTTTGGCACACTGGGTAAGTGGATAGCCACTTCAGCAGCAATTCCAGCGAGAAAGCTGGGAAAGCTTCTGCTCAGCAAGTTTACAAGTTCAAAGTGCCTTTTAAGTAGGCTGAAGAGAGATTTAGGGTGTCTACCTGCTGGGGTTTGAGAAATCAGCAGCCTCCAGTCGTATCAGAACTGTGACTAATATCTCATACCCCAGAAGACCACGTGTTGCCCAGACAATATTCAATAACATATACAAACTGCTTTGTTTTTGGTTGTGTATTTTTTTCTTTTTTTTTTTTGTTTGGTTGTTTTTTTTGTTTGTTTATTTTGACGTTGCTGATGTTCTTTTGTTTTCTTAATTTCAATCTTTTCCACACAGATCCCTTTTTCTTTCTCAATTGTCCTAGTTTAATTATAATTTCCCATTGCTGCCTTTTTTAATAACTTCAACTTCATTTTTGCTAGTGTTTCTACCGATATAATTTGGTTTTTTCACCCAATTTTATCCCTGTAAAGTTTTCTGTTTGCTTGTTTTGGTTTGATTTATAGCATTTTTGTCTTTCCTCTCTACTTGGTGGAGGTGGGGTACTGTGTCTGACCGGGTTAGCAAAGAGCTGCTGACCTGAAGGGAACCACGCAACTGGGCACCCCCAGAAGGTGGGGTTTTTTAAGGCTGTGTCAAAGTACCCTACTGTACACCTATATTGCCCTGTCTCCCTCTTTCTGTGCCTCTCTTCTTTTTGTCAATATTCCTTATACCCACCCCCTCTCCTTTCTCTATCTTTCTTTTTTTCTTATCACTCGGTCCTCCTTTCTTTCATCCCCTTTTTTCTGCTCTTCAACCTTCTCACCCTTCTGGTCCTGTAACCCTTAGTCCACAGGCACAAGAACTTAAAGAGCAAGAGGAAGTGAAAGGAAAATTAGGGCAAGGAAACAGATAAAAGAAATCACTCATGAGGAAGAATCAGCAGAAAACTCCAGGCAACATGAAGAACCAGTCTAGAACAACCCCACCAAGGGACCATGAGGTAGCTACTGCAGATGATTCCACCAGTATAGAAATGTTAGGAATGACAGAAAGGGAATTTAGAATACACATGTTGAAAACAATGAAAGAAATGATGGAAACAATGAAGGAAATTGCTAATAAAGTGGAAAATAACCAAAAGGAAATCCAAAAACAGAATCAAATCAGAGATGAACGATATGAAGAATATAAAAAGGATATAGCAGACCTGAAGGAACTGAAACAGTCAATTAGAGAACTTAAAGATGCAATGGAAAGTATCAGCAACAGGTTAGACCATGCAAAAGAAAGAATTTCAGAGGTAGAAGACAAAGTTCTTGAGATAACTCAGACAGTAAAAGAGGCAGAAAAGAAGAGAGAGAAAGCAGAACGTTCACTGTCAGAATTATGGGAATTTATGAAGCGTTCCAACATACGAGTTATAGGAATTCCAGAAGGGGAAGAAGAATGCCCCAGAGGAATGGAAGCCATACTAGAGAATATTATAAAAGAAAATTTCCCAAACATCACCAAAGATTCTGACACACTGCTTTCAGAGGGATATCGGACCCCGGGTCGCCTCAACTCTAACCGAGCTTCTCCAAGACACATTGTGATGAACCTGTCCAAAGTCAAGACAAAAGAAAAGATTCTGCAAGCTGCCAGGAGTAAGCGCCAGTTGACCTACAGGGGCAAATCCATCAGAGTTACCGCAGACTTCTCTAATGAAACTTTCCAAGCAAGAAGACAATGGTCATCCACCTTTAATCTACTTAAACAGAACAATTTCCAGCCCAGAATTCTGTACCCTGCTAAGCTAAGCTTCAAAATTGACGGAGAAATCAAATCATTTACAGATATACAAACATTGAGGAAATTTGCCACAACAAGACCAGCTCTACAGGAAATACTTCAACCTGTTCTGCACACTGACCACCACAATGGATCAGCAGCAAAGTAAGAACTCAGAAATCAAAGGACAGAACCTAACCTCCACACTGATGCAAAAGATAAAACTAAGCAATGGACTCTCACAAAATAAGACGAATAGAATACTACCACACTTATCAATTATGTCAATAAATATTAATGGCTTGAATTCCCCACTGAAGAGACATAGATTGGCTGACTGGATTAAAAAACACAAGCCATCCATTTGCTGTCTGCAAGAAACACACCTGGCTTCAAAAGACAAATTAAAGCTCCGAGTCAAGGGTTGGAAGACAATTTTTCAGGCAAATGGAATTCAGAAGAAAAGAGGAGTTGCAATCTTATTTTCAGATACATGTGGATTTAAAGCAACTAAAGTCAAAAAAGACAAAGATGGTCACTTTATATTGGTCAAGGGAAAACTACAACAAGAAGACATTTCAATTCTAAATATTTATTCACCCAATTTAAATGCTCCCAGATTCTTGAAGCAGACCTTACTCAGTCTGAGCAATATGATATCTGATAATACCATCATAACAGGGGACTTTAACACACCTCTTACAGAGCTGGACAGATCCTCTAAACAGAAATTAAACAAAGATGTAAGATATTTAAATGAGACCCTAGAACAACTATGCTTGATAGACGTATATAGAACACTCCACCCCAAAGATAAAGAATATACATTCTTCTCAGCACCCCATGGAACATTCTCCAAAATTGATCATATCCTGGGACACAAAACAAATATCAACAGAATCAAAAGAATTGAAATTTTACCTTGTATCTTTTCAGACCATAAGGCACTAAAGGTGGAACTCAACTCTAACAAAAATGCTCAACCCCACCCAAAGGCATGGAAATTAAACAATCTTCTGTTGAATAACAGATGGGTGAAGGAAGAAATAAAACAGGAAATCATTAACTTCCTTGAGCATAACAACAATGAAGACACAAGCTACCAAAACCTGTGAGATACTGCAAAAGCAGTTTTGAGAGGAAAATTCATCGCTTTAGATGCCTACATTCGAAAAACAGAAAGAGAGCACATCAATAATCTCACAAGAGATATTATGGAATTGGAAAAAGAAGAACAATCTAAGCCTAAACTCAGTAGAAGAAAAGAAATATCCAAAATCAAATCAGAGATCAATGAAATTGAAAACAAAAGAATCATTCAGAAAATTAATGAAACAAGGAGTTGGTTTTTTGAAAAAATAAATAAAATAGATAAACCATTGGCCAGACTAACTAGAAATAGAAAAGTAAAATCTCTAATAACCTCAATCAGAAACGATAAAGGAGAAATAACAACTGATCCCACAGAGATACAAGGGATCATCTCTGAATACTACCAGAAACTCTATGCTCAGAAATTTGACAATGTGAAGGAAATGGATCAATATTTGGAATCACACCCTCTCCCTAGACTGAGCCAGGAAGAAATAGACCTCCTGAACAGACGAATTTCAAGCACTGAGATCAAAGAAACAATAAAAAAGCTTCCAACTAAAAAATGCCCTGGTCCAGATGGCTTCACTCCAGAATTCTATCAAACCTTCAAGGAAGAGCTTATTCCTGTACTGCAGAAATAATTCCAAAAAACTGAGGAAGAAGGAATCTTCCCCAACACATTCTATGAAGCAAACATCACCCTGATACCAAAACCAGGAAAAGACCCAAGCAAAAAGGAGAATTTCAGACCCATCTCACTCATGAATATAGATGGAAAAATTCTCAACAAAATCCTAGCCAATAGATTACAGCTTATCATCAAAAAAGTCATTCATCATGATCAAGTAGGCTTCATCCCAGGGATGCAAGGCTGGTTTAACATACGCAAGTCCATAAACATTATCCACCATATTAACAGAGGCAAAAATAAAGATCACATGATCCTCTCAATAGATGCAGAAAAAGCATTTGATAAAATCCAGCATCCTTTTCTAATTAGAACACTGAAGAGTATAGGCATAGGTGGCACATTTCTAAAACTGATTAAAGCTATCTATGACAAACCCACAGCCAATATTTTACTGAATGGAGTAAAACTGAAAGCTCTTCCTCTTAGAACTGGAACCAGACAAAGTTGTCCTCTGTCACCTTTACTACTCAACATAGTGCTGGAAGTTCTAGCCAATACAATTAGGCAAGACAAGGAAATAAAGGGAATCCAAATGGGAGCAGAGGAGGTCAAACTCTCCCTCTTTGCTGACGACATGATCTTATACTTAGAGAACCCCAAAGACTCAACCACAAGACTCCTAGAAGTCATCAAAAAATACAGTAATGTTTCAGGATATAAAATCAATGTCCACAAGTCAGTAGCCTTTGTATACACCAATAACAGTCAAGATGAGAAGCTAATTAAGGACACAACTCCCTTCACCATAGTTTCAAAGAAAATGAAATACATAGGAATATACCTAACGAAGGAGGTGAAGGACCTCTATAAAGCAAACTATGAAATCCTCAGAAAGGAAATAGCAGAGGATATTAACAAATGGAAGAGCATACCATGCTCATGGATGGGAAGAATTAACATTGTTAAAATGTCTATACTTCCCAAAGCAATCTACCTATTCAATGCCATTCCTATCAAAGTACCTACATCGTACTTTCAAGATTTGGAAAAAATGATTCTGCGTTTTGTATGGAACCGGAAAAAACCCCGTATAGCTAAGGCAGTTCTTAGTAATAAAAATAAAGCTGGGGGCATCAGCATACCAGATTTTAGTCTGTACTACAAAGCCATAGTGCTGAAGACAGCATGGTACTGGCACAAAAACAGAGACATAGACACTTGGAATCGAATTGAACACCAAGAAATGAAACTAACATCTTACAACCACCTAATCTTTGATAAACCAAACAAGAACTTACCTTGGGGGAAAGACTCCCTATTCAATAAATGGTGTTGGGAGAATTGGATGTCTACATGTAAAAGACTGAAACTGGACCCACACCTTTCCCCACTCACAAAAATTGATTCAAGATGGATAAAGGACTTAAACTTAAGGCATGAAAAAATAAAAATCCTCCAAGAAAGCATAGGAAAAACACTGGAAGATATTGGCCTGGGGGAAGACTTCATGAAGAAGACTGCCATGGCAATTGCAACAACAACAAAAATAAACAAATGGGACTTCATTAAACTGAAAAGCTTCTGTACAGCTAAGGAGACAATAACCAAAGCAAAGCGACAACCTACACAATGGGAAAGGATATTTGCATATTTTCAATCAGACAAAAGCTTGATAACCAGGATCTATAGAGAACTCAAATTAATCCACATGAAAAAAACCAACAATCCCTTATATCAATGGGCAAGAGACATGAATAGAACTTTCTCTAAAGACGACAGACGAATGGCTAACAAACACATGAAAAAATGTTCATCATCTCTATATATTAGAGAAATGCAAATCAAAACAACCTGAGATACCATCTAACCCCAGTGAGAATGGTCCACATCACAAAATCTCAAAACGGCAGATGCTGGCGTGGATGTGGAGAGAAGGGAACACTTTTACACTGCTGGTGGGACTGCAAACTAGTACAACCTTTCTGGAAGGAAGTATGGAGAAACCTCAAAGCACTCAACCTAGACCTCCCATTCGATCCTGCAATCCCATTACTGGGCATCTACCCAGAAGGAAAAAAAATCCTTTTATCATAAGGACACTTGTACTAGACTGTTTAATGCAGCTCAATTTACCGTTGCCAAAATGTGGAAACAGCCTAAATGCCCACCAACCCAGGAATGGATTAACAAGCTGTGGTATATGTATACCATGGAATACTATTCAGCCATTAAAAAAAATGGAGACTTTACATCTTTCGTATTAACCTGGATGGACGTGGAAGACATTATTCTTAGTAAAGCATCACAAAAATGGAGAAGCATGAATCCTATGTACTCAATCTTGATATGAGGACAATTAATGACAAGGTTATGGGGGGGGGAAGCAGAAAGAGGGATGGAGGGAGGAGGGTGGGGCCTTAGTGTGTGTCACACTTTATGGGGGCAAGACATGATTGCAAGAGGGACTTTACCTAACAATTGCAATCAGTGTAACTGGCTTATTGTACCCTCAATGAATCCCCAACAATAAAAAAAAAAAAATTTCAGAGTTTTCCCTGTCTTTAAGAAAACAAAATCATTGTTTTTTTAAAAAAAATCTGTTGAATCTCTCATGTATTAATATGAGTAGAATAAAGAACAAAAGGGTCATTTTCTATACTGAGGTACACATATCACATAACAGTTTTAAGGTTTTACCAAGGAGGCTTCTGATTAGATATTTTCTATGTAAGTGTATAACAACATTTCTCAGTTTCATGTTCTCTACCAATACCACATTATCTATAAAAAATAAGACAATTGGACCACTGTGCTACATAAACATCTCATGTTGAATTACTTTTAAACCTCATGGTTCAAGAGTGATCTTGTTCCTCTCCTTAGATAAAAGTAATTTATAAGAGGAAAAGAAAGGGATGGCATTTCAAGAAAATTCCAAATGATAGGGTTAGTGTAATTTTTTCATCCTTAATTGCTTGAGTATTCTATCTGGTCTAGATTTTGAGAGAAATATAGAATAACCGTGATGTAACCTTTTAATCTATGCTTCATAATTAAGTTTCAAAGCAAGAAGCTACATTTTAATAAGGTTAAAAATGGGAATGATAGTAAGGTCATTTTGAACAAACTCTGAAAATAGGCTAGATGATAGTAAAGAAGGAATATGTTACCAAAAAGTACATTGGATGTTTCTGAGTTAAATCTGGAATAAACTTGCTATATATTTTTGGGTAGGGGAGAATTTTAGAGTAGTATACTCCTATGAAATGATTTGCACTAAGATACATAGTACCCTTACATTACAATAATTCATAACTAGCAAAAAATGTGACAAAAATTCTTAGTATAAGAGCAAAGCATGTTTATTATGGAAAAATTTTAAAGAAAAATATTTGAAATGTCTTTGCCAAATATACATTGGCTTTGGCACAGCCTCGGTGGCTTTGAGTTGTCAGAAACTTTAAGAAGGCAGAGCACATATTTTTTGTATTATTTCATGCATGGAATAGAAAACAAGTTCTCAGTATTGACGAAGAACTTGGTTAGAAGCACAGTTGCGTCCTGGTTAGATGCATAGATTTTGGATTCAGACAGACAGACTCGGGTAAATCTAACTCTGCTTCTTCATCAGCTATGTGACTTCGCAAAAGTTATCAAAAATGGGCGGTGCCTGTGGCACAAAGGAGTAGGGCACTGGCCCCATACGCCGGAGGTGGCGGGTTCAAGCCCAGCCCCAGCCAAAAACTGCAAAAAAAAAAAAAAAAGTTATTGAAACTTCCTAAAACTCCACCTCTTTGTCTCCAAAAGAAGGAAAAAGTGTGTCTAGATTTGTTTACGGAGATAAAATGAGATAAAGTTCTCAAAATAATAAGCAAAAATCCCCGTACATAAAATCAGTAGAGACTTCCAGGAACTACATAACGTGCCCCCTACTTCCAATCTGCACCTCTATCCCACCCCCAACCTCAGTCAACAAGCTTTGCCAGACTCTAAACACACTCTCAGCTTGTTCAGATTCTGCCCCGTGTCCCTTGTCTGGACAGCGTTTCTCTAGGTCTTTGCATGGCTGACCCTTTCATTCAGGTCTCAGATAGGATTTCTTCTCAACAGAAATTCTTTCTCATCATGCAACTCCCTTCCCTCTGCTGTTCATTCTGAATCCCTTTACCTTTTGTTGTTTTCTTTTCAGCACTTAAATCAGCACCTGCAATTCTTATTTATACATTTCTTTTTATGAGTATTTTCTATCTTACTATACCATGATGGTTGTTCCATGTAAGTAGAATCCTCATTCCCAACTTTCTTTACAATCAGCCTTAGCCACATAGCTGAGTCCTAGTTTGTGTGCTCCTTCAAGACCAGATCCACAAAGACCTTCAAATTACAATTCTTGTTTCTCTCTTCCCTTCTTGCAAGTTGGGTAAAAAGTGTCCTGGGGATGACTCTAAGGCCCTAGAGGATTGAAAGTTGGAAGGTATAATGAAACTAATATTCTAATCCCTGTTTGGAAAACATTTTGACTTCTGAATGGACTTCAAATGAAGAAGAAATATTTATATTTTGTTAAGCATCTGAGATTTAAGTCCATTTTCTCTTTTACAACCAACCAACCATAAAAATAGTCCCCAGATACAGTAATAGGACCTAGAAAACTGCCTGGCACATAGTAGGTGTTCAATAAACATTCAACAAGTACTGGTGACATAAACAAAATAATTAAATTAATGGTATCGTGTGATATCAAAGAAGTGAGTCAAAGAAGACATTAGCACTCTGCAGTAAAAAATTCCATTCAGTTGATGCTCAGAGACCTCCAAGCAATATATGATGCTTAAGGCTCAGGAAATTATGCCTCCTGGGTTTATGCATTTAGTGAAGATTAACATAAAAACAAAAATCAAAGAGGTTTTGGTATACAGCATTACTCATTCCCTGAATGGACATCTCCTGTTTTAGATCATAAAGTGAATATGAAGGACTCACAAAAACCTAAATGAATTGTGCCATAAATGTTAACTGCCACTGATAGCAGTGCTGAACACCATTCTGATGCAATGCTGCTACAGGGTTTATCTCTGCTATAGTATCTGAGAGTGAAGCAAAGTCAGGTCCAAATGTGTATCCATTAAATGTACATCACCTCTCCCTTCCCAAACTGAGGCTACATTTTCATTCATGTCCATCAATAAAAATCTTTGTTTATAAAAGTTCTACTGATTTTAACAAGACAGTTCTGCCCTCCCTAAAGAGTTTGCTTCTTAAAAATTCCTTTTTTTTTTTTTTCTTTTGGCCAGGGCTGGGTTTAAACCTGCCACCTTCGGCATATGGGGCCGGCGCCCTACTCCTTTGAGTCACAGGTGCCACCCCATAAAAATTCCTATACATTGTAGTCAAAAAATCCAGAAGTGATGATTGTTACCCCACTCTGTTGTGATCTAAGATGAAGATGTGAAGTCCCTTGTACTCAAACCTCAATAACAAACAAATTTCAGGTTTCAGAAACCCATTCTTTCAATTTACAAAGCAATAGAAGGTTATAAGCATCAGGTCTGTATTAGAATATATGCACACTATCAATCAAGTTTGCAAAATTTAAAAATATATATGTTTTTAATACAAGTGATTTTTTAGTGGATTTGTTGAGTCATGTACCATCTCTATTATTCATCTTTTTCAACAGAGTCCCTTAAGAACGTTTATAACTTGTGGAACCATATGAAGTAAAAGAATCAGAGTAATTGCTGTCATCAGAGTGTTCTCTCTGCCAGATTAGGTACAGGCATCCAGGCTGCTCAGAATTGGTAAAACGACACTGCAAACTCTGCACTGAATCATTCATTGCCATATGTACTGGCATTTGAACCCCTCAAATGTGATCATTAAGCTTTAGAGTGGTAATCCTTTGTTTTATGTGCCACTGTAGAAATTGGAAAAAAAAAAAAAAAGCAAGTACTAAAGTTTTAATTTTATAAGAAATGTTTTACAAATAGGAGAAATTATAGGCATATATGCAAATACTTGTGTCCATACAACCTGGCATCAGAAATGAAACATTACTGGGAAAGTTTAGATACCCATGAACCATTTCAAGTGTTTCCTATTATTTTGAATATTAAATTTCACTGCGTTTTATTTATGCTTTTGCTAAATTCAGTCATCAACACTTAAAAACATTTTCATTAAAATCTTGCTCTCTGGAACAGAGATTAGAATCTCTAGTATATGACATGTAGCTTAAGAAGCTTTGCAGTAATAAATTGATAAACATTTTGTCGTGTTTTGTCTTATTTAATCTGACATCTGTTGATTTAAAAATTTGTTATAAATATGTTGTGGACCACATGAGAAAACATGAGTGAAAGCATGTTGAAAATATGTCTTTTTTTGGTCTGACTTTAAATAACTCAAATTAACAGTTTTAGGCAGCAAACTCAGACAAATGCATTTATTGTTAGTGTGGTTGGGCCAATTTTTTAGATGAACTCCCATAAATAACCACAAAAATACTGATTTTCAGGTAGTAGAAATTTAATTCTATTGCTTTTGTGATGAAAATACTGTTGTAGTAAAATGGCAAACAACTCTTCAGTTACACTGCTTTATATTATCACTCCACTTTTATTCAGAGAAGGAATGCAAGTATTAAAAAGGTATAGATGGTGGGCGGCACCTATGGCTCAGTGGGTAGGGCGCCAGCCCCATATACTGAGGGTGGCGGGTTCAAACCCAGCCCCAGCCACACTTCAACAAGAAAATAGCTGGGCATTGTGGCAAGTGCCTGTAGTCTCAGCGACTCGGGAGACTGAGGCAAGAGAATCACCTAAGCCCAGGAGTTGGAGGTTGCTGTGAGTTGTGTGATGCTACGGCACTCTACGGAGAGTGATAAAGTGAGACTCTGTCTCTAAAAAAAAAAAAGTTATAGATGGTTGATAAACATTCAAAAACAACGTTAGCCTATTCAGTGGAGACAGAAATGCAAATTAAAACAAGAAAATACCATTTTCACCCAAATTAACGAAGTCTAATTAACTGGCAACATCTAATATAAGACAGAGTGTGGTGAAGCATACCCTGTCAACGTTGTGAGAAGGCAAATTAGCAATTACCGTACTCATTCTAAATGAAAAGACCATTAGTCATAGCAGGTTTGCTTCTCTAAAGCAATTACACAGAAAAAATATCACAAACATACAGAAATATATACATGCACACACGCACGTTACATGCTCATCTATGTGCAGCAATGTTACGTACACACACATTCACTCTACATTGTGAAGATGGAACACAATTTGATGCAACCTAAAAGGTCCCTAATAAGGGAAGAGTTAAATACTTCACCAAGAAGCTGGATTACTATACAACAAGGAGATAGATTCTGTAGTTTTAGCAAGGAATGAATGTTCATGTATGTTGTTGACTGAAGAAAATGTAGTTCCAGAATAAAAAGTGTAGTGGCCTCTCTCTCTACTAAGACCTATTTCTATTTCACCGGAATTCATTCCAGGATAACACTATTTTTTCCAGAGAAATTCTTTGGTGAGCTTGTCTGGGTGGCATCTGAGGTCCCAAGGGCAACTGAATAAATGTGCCACTTTTCTGCTCCAGAAACTTCTTGGTGGCTGCAAAGACCATGCAAAGAAGGAAGAGCAGCAAAGCAACAGACCAGGGACACAGGACAGCACACTGCTCTGAACTTCTGACTCCACTTCGTCAGCACTCAGTGTTCAAGACAAAAATTTTAAAAAGGTGACTGAGAGTGAATTTAGTATGGAAAAGAGGAATACGCTGGCATCATTGCTCTGATTGTGTTGGGTCCTCAGAAATGTTTCTGGGACATCAGAAAAAAAGAGGCAGCCATCGTCTGCCTCATGGTGAAAGAGAAATTCTCAAACCACCCACAAAAAAACATTGCCCATTCAAAAAAAAGGAATGATTAATTTTACTACATTCAAATTATGAACACTATCCATCAAAAGGCACTATAAAAATGAAATACAATCAGCAAACTGCGAAGAGGTATTTGGTATACACGGAGCTGACCAAAGGTTATTATCCAGTTTTATAAAGAAATCCTGGAAATCGTAAGGAAAAAGACAAATATCCCAATGGGAAAAGAAAAAAAGACAGTACAGCATTGCACACAAAAGGCAATAGGAGAAGCTCACACCCAACCATAAGTTAAGGTATAGCTATAATAAGTCTAGACAATTCAAATACAATACACCCTGCAGGCCAGCAATTCCATTGCAAGTGAAACAGGTGCACCAGGAAACAGGCACTGAGCAGCACTGCTCGTTACATAGTAAAAACAAACAACAAAAAACCCATCCCCTATGTCCATCATTATTAAATATATAAATCAATTGTGATATATTCAGACACTGAATTATATACAACAATGAACTGAATGAACTATAGCTAATCACACCATAATTGATGGATCTCAAAGACGATGCTGAGCAAAACAAAAAAAGATTATAAAAATACCAACAGTACATTTTGCATTGATATGAAGTTCAAAACTAGGCAACAGTATATTTAGGTACTTGTAAGTGGCAAAACTATGAAGAAAGGAAAGGAAATGCTTAAGACAAAATCCCAGGTTATGGTCACCTCTGGGACTGGAGAGGGAATTTATAGGAGCATATGATACCTTCAAAAGCATTAATAAAATTCTGTTTCTAAAGTTGGCTGTTGGGTTTAGCAGTGTACATTTTGTTATATTTTTATTATTTCTCTATTATTAGTATTTAAATACATATCTGAGTTTAAAGAGCTATTTAAAAATAAGCATTCATAACCAAAAAGTGCTTGGGAGGAAGTTTACATTTTCTTTAACTTTAATGTGTGTGTTTAAAGTTTGAGTGTTTGTCCCAAAAGAACCTGCACTGATTTTATAATTGGCGGGGGGGTGGGGAGGGAGGGAAGGCCTGACCCAGACTTAATGGATCTTCATACACGAGTAATTACAGAGATGTTCCAATGAGCTCAGTTGATAAAATGTTTATCACTCACTCACGTTTACTGCCTGTGATTGCTGCAAAGCTTGGCCTTGGAGACAATAGTAGTAATTGATAAAGTTTGCCTTCCTTAATAGGCTGAACAGAGCTGATGAGAAGTGTCTTTGTTTTAAGCTTAAGATTATATTGCTTTTCAAAGGGACTCATTACAATAGACGTGTGTTATGTCATTGTTTCTTTCTAAGACTCAGCTCAATAAGATAGTGTGTAGGAGGCTTCCCTCAGACAGATAGTAGATAACTGGTACAACTGGTAATTTATGTCAGCCCTAGCATTTAGAGTAGCACTGATCATAAACCAAAAACTTTCCATCTCCTGTGCCTTTTGTAACATTATTTTTATCATCTGTAAATTTTTCTCATGTATTCGATTTTCTGTTATAAAGAAAGCTTAATCCCACCCCAGTGGTCATAACTAAACTGTATAAGATACCATGCTCTCAACTAACATAATTGAAAATAGTTTACTTCTGTAAGGTAATATTTTACTGGTAATTTTAAAATTTGCTTATTAATATAAAGTTCTTATATTTAATCAATTTCAGTGTTAATTTTTAAAAATTATTATAGCAGGGAATTTTCTTTAAAAAATCAAACATACAGAATTCAGTAGAAGAGTATGATATATTGCAGCTTGAAGGTCCAACAATGTCTCATGAAACCCATCCATCTTCTACTTTAGCCCTCTGTGGGAGATATGAACCAAGCCCAAATGGACAGTTGAATCAAGTCCTTAGAATACCTGCTGAGGTTATTCAGAATTAGGTAGTATCAATCCATGCATTGTAGAAATAATATAAAGGACCTTTAGAGGAAAGGCCATGGGAAGGAAGATTATCACAGCTAGGAACTAAACAAAGGGAATGAAAAGTTCTAATACCTTCCTAATCTTGGTTTATGAAAGCATGAATATTAAACATCAGAAAGGAGAAAGGCTGGCATTTCTAGGTAGACATAAATAGGTCTTCATGTATTAGAAGGGCTCTCAATAGTTTAAAGCCTTAGTCACTGCATGACATAGATTGGATATTTGTCCCCACCAAATCTCATGTGAGAATCGAATCCCCATTATTGGAGGTGGAACCTGGTGGGAGATGTTTAGGTCATGGGTGCAGATTGCTCATGAGGGGTGTGATGGCGTTCTTTTGAAAAGAGCCTGGCACCTCCTCCCCTTCCTCTTACTCCCTCTTACACCATGTGACATGTCAGCTCCCCCTTTACCTTCCAGAATAATTGGAAGCTCCTTGAAGCCCATACCACCTTCAGATGCTGGCATCATATTTTTTGCACCACCTATAGCAATGTGAGCCAAGTAAGCTTCTTCTTTACCAGCCTCAAGGTATTTCCTTTACTGCAATGCAAATGGACTGAGACACAGGGTTTTAAAAATGACAACTAAACAATGCAAGCTGGCAGTCTACAAGCTTTCCTTGATGTCCTAAATTAACATTGATTTATTTCCTATTTTAGTATAACTTCTGTCTATTAAGTGATTTATAAGCGGTAATCCTGTATTAAATAGGTTTACGTGTATTATCTCACACAATGACCTAAAAAAAATAGTGTATGATTTCCTTTTTTGTAGAGGAGGAAGTTGATTCTGACACATACTTTTCCTTAGGTCACACTTCTCATAAATGATAAGAGTTGGGATATTCACTAATATCGATCTGATTCCAGAGTCCCAGTGTTAAGCCATGACACGCCTACCACTTCCTCAAACTATTGTGTCCCAAGGGCCCACAGTTAGCATTCGGCAACCATTAGTTTAAAACTCTGCTACCATCATCTTATATAAGTGTTTTCCTCAGCTCTCTTCCTCACCAGATTTTAAGCAACTTGAATAGAGGTACATATTTTCCATTCCCTTCCTGTTCTAATCTATCCCCTACATTGTACCCACTTAGCAAAATGTCCAGCACACAGTATCTGCTCAAGTAATGTTTGTCACATTGAAGACATGACATCCTTCAAAGTTCAAGAGAGATGAGGAATCTTGGCTGGGAAGCAGCTCCTCCAGGAAGAGGAATACATAACTGGAAAAAGTATATAGTCAGGAAACAAACTCATTTTCATGAAACAAGCCTAAGACCATAAATGATTGTGCAAAGAAGGGAAAAAGTTTAGGACAACAAGCCAACCACACAGCCACATATCACAGCTGATGCAAACTTGGTTTTACATAATACAATCTGTGTATTGTAAGCAGAAGTTTTCTTTTAGCTGATGTTTTTAAAAAGTTTCTTCCAAGGAGGCTTAATCTTCTTGGAGATACCTCAGGGCATTCTGGGGGAGCTGAAACAAGATAGGTCTGGGACACTGCAGTATTGCTGTTCATTTTTTTTACCAAAAGTCATTTCCCTTTTTCTGAACTAATACAATCCTGAACTTACTTAGGTAACAATATATCAAGGCCAGACCATGCAGCACTATCCTTTAGGACACACAGGATTTAGATATACTCAAGCAGACCCAGAGTACACACATGTCCCAGCAGACCCCAGTGCTAGACCAGCAAACCCCCCCAGACCCAGCTTCCAGACTGGTCCCCAATACTTTAGGACTCAGGCCAGATCTCACAGACCTATCCTTATCTGCCCAACTTTCAGATAGATGCCACTTGATAAAAACTCCAGACTGATCCCCACACTCCCAGCTCTAGGCCCCGGTGTATCCACATACCAAGTCAGTACTGGCAATCCCAAGCTCCCAATTAGCCTTTGCAGACCCAGGCCCCAACCCCAGGCTCCAGACCAATTCATGTGGCATTAGACTCCAGAGGACCCAAGCCTGCTCCAATAGACACAAGTGCCAAGCTAAACCCTGAGGACTGTGGCTCCAAGCCACATCTACTAATATAGGCTTAAGCGTATCCTACTAGTTCCAGATGCGAGGACCACCTCAGCTCCAAGCCAGCCCTTGAGAACTCAGGCTAGATGCCCATCAGTGAACCCACCCTCTAGGCTTATCTCTACAGACTCAATCAAAGATCCACCTAAATAGATCCAGGCTTCAGATCCAACCCTGTATACATTCAGGTGCCGGGCCCAGCCACCTACTGACCCAGGCACTAAGCTAGCCTACCTTAGGATTCTAGCAGCATTGTATTTGCTGGAGCTAGAAAATACAATGAATGAATGAAATGAAACAATAAAATAGTATCAACAGAAGAACTGACGAAGCAGAAAACAAAATCTGGGAGCAGAAAGAACCTGCCCTTTTTATGACGTTGATCAACTTTTGTACCAAACTTGGAAATATCTAGTATTCAACTCATTGTTGCTAAAGAAACTATCCAAGTTTAGTAGCTTAAACCTACAACCTTTTTTTATGTCATTGTTTCCAAGGGTCTGAAATTTGTACAGGACACAGAATGATTTAGCTCTTCTCTCTCATGTCTAAGACTTTGTATGCAAAGACAGAGAGTAATGTAAGTGGCACAAAAATTCAGAGAATAAAATCACTCTCATATCTGATACCTCAAAAGTTAGGCTTAGCTGAAACTTTCTCCGAGCACCTACACATGACCTCTTCATGTGGGTTGGGCTTCCTCACAATATGGCGACTAGATCAGAAAGGAACTGTCTTGAGCAAGAACATTCAGAAACTAAGATTTTCAAGAAAACCAAATAGCAGCTGCATAGCCTTTTCCAATCTTGTTTAGGAAGTTGCACTGCACTACTTCCACCTCATTCTATTTATTAAAAACTCATGAAAAAATGCTAAATGTCTCTAATCATAAGGGAAACACAAATAAAAACCACAACAAGCTATTACCTAACTTCAATGAGAATGACTGATATTAAAAACTCCCAAAACAGCAGATGCTGTCATGAATATGGAAAGGAAAGAAAGGGACTCTTACACCCTCTAGTACAACCTCTATGGAAAATTATATGGAGATACCTCAAAGAATTTAAAGTAGACCTACCTTTTGTTCCAGCAATCCCATTCTGGGTATGTACCCAAAAGGAAAAAAGGTCATTTTATAAAAATGACACCCGCGTTTGAACGTTTATAGCAGTTCTATTCACAATAGCAATGGTGTGGAAACAATCCAAGTATCACCAATAAATGAATGGATCAATAAAATATGGTATGTACATACCATGGAGTACTACCCAGCCATAAAAAATTTGTGGTCTAGTATCTTTTGTGACAACCTAGATGGAACTGGAAACCATTCTTCTAAGTGAAACATCACAAGAATGGAGAAACAAACACATGTACTCAATACTGAATTGGAATTAAAAGATCAATATTTAAGTAAATATATGGAAATAAATATTAAGGAAAATCAAGCTGGGGATGGGAGGAGGAAGGGATGGATAAGTTCATATCTATTGGGTACAATGCACACTATCTAGGTGAAGGGGACACTTAATAACTTTGACTCAATCAGTAAAAAGTCAAAATATGTAAATAAAACATGTGTACTCCCAATATTCCAAAATAAAAAGTATATGCCCCCAATACAATGAAATTGCTATTAAATAGAAAAAGAAATGAGTCACAAAGGCCAGTCCGATGTATGAAGGTAGTGATGTGATTAGACACCACTGCTTGGTTGGGGAGGGGCAATGTTACATTGCACCAAAGTTTGTGGAGTGGGTAGAATTATTATAGCCCTCTCTGGAAGATATAAACAATCAGCCCGATAATCAGATTTTTTTATTAAAAAATTTAATATCCAACTATCCTTTTGAATCTACTGTCTATAGATATATTATTCTATTCTGAGTAACAATATATATATTATGTTCCAGTAACAAAATAATCCTAACTGATAAAGTTCCTTACCCTACCTTCAATGAAGGTAATCATGTTATTATCTGCTTTGTATATTGAATCTTATGAGAGATTTGGTTGGGAGAAAATGGTATACTTAGATATAGTGTACCATAGAAATGATACAACTGTACTGAATATTTAATCTCTTGGTCATTAGAGAAGCTGGACAGAGTTGGGGACAGTCAGAGACACGAATTCTGAGCAGCTCTTTTCACTAAGAGAGGCCTCCATGAAAAAAGAAATCTGGGAATACTTCCTGTTGAATAGTGGTCTTCACCCTCAGTTTGCATATTCCCAGAAGAGTTCTGGAAAATTATATAGCCTTTTTCTCCATTTTTTGGTTATCTAAAAATCTCATATTACAAGTTTAAATAATTGTAAGAGATGTACGTTTCTGACCATGATAACACTAACAACCTTAGCACTGAGAAATATACATAGACTGGAAGCCCCATTGGTTTTTGGTGCCTGATTAATCATTACATGAGGCATCTCCTTTGTTAGTGCTTCCTGGGGAGCTTTTACACTGAGGCAATGGACCACAGTAAGATTTATGTGCAAGGAATATGCCTTTTTTTGTAAATGGCTGTATCAGGGAGACCATATCTTCTAAACCTAAACATATTTGAGAACAAAAGAGGATATTGTTAATAACTATGCTAGGAAATAAATATAAACCTGACAAGGTGGGATATACAATGAGCCCAGGTATTGTAATATAGGTAGGTTATCAATCAAGTCAGTTCATAAAAGAAAGTTCATAGAAGCTAAAGATTTGGTCATTATTCCCTAAAAGCTGTATATTCTGCACATTTTAAAAAGTCTTCCACAGGCCCAAGAGTTTATGCAAACCTATTATTAAACTAGTGCCCAATTGTACTGGTTATTAAAGTACAAAGTTAGTAAATAGAACAAATGTAATTTGGATAATCATGAAAACAATTAATAATCTAAATTAGAATTTACATATCATTTCAGAAACCAAACACAAGCAAGATATGATTCCAGGACAACTTTCTGTTTTAGGCACTACAGCACAGAGGCAGAGTACCTGTCATAGAGGATTTTTCTTTGAGAAATGTATTTTTAAAGTCCTCATGTAGGAACAAGGAGACTTGCACCCTCTTCCCATCTCTTCCATAAACTTCTAAGTAAATGTGCATCCTTGCCTGTGGGGAAAAGGTCTGGGATAAGGAAGAAGCTAGAAAGGCTATTGGGCACTATGCATATAGACTGTTCAGGAACATAGGTTAAAAAAAATTATTGTGGAATAACATCCCCTTTGGTGAGATTAGGGAGCCCTTATTTTATTTAACAATTTAACTCTTGGTGAAAGGCATCTGTCTCTGTGCTTTGTAAACAAGGGAATCTCCTGGAAACTTACTTAATGACTGAAAGAGAGATGCAGTCATGTCTTCTCCCTTCTCCTTGCAGACTGTGGCATTTCAAAGAGAAACCTAACCCCAGGGGGGCTGCCTACTCTCCTTCTCCTACATGTGTGCTCTTTTCTTGAAGAATAGTCAAAGCCTTAGAAGAAGCCTCTACTGCCACCAGGGAGCATAAACCCCGGAGCACATCCCTATTGCCATTTTTATTTTTCTTACCTCTTCTTCACCCCATTCTGTTTTGTCCCCCTTATTAACTGGGCTTCACCTGATCCTTGCCCATGGTTGCCCCAAGCTGCCTTCCATTAGCCTCAGTGTGGTACAGAGGCCCAAGAGTTTGTGAAAACCTATTATATTAAACTAGTGTCCAACTGTAGTGGACGTTTTCTCCTCATAGGAGAAAAAGAAAGAAAAGAAAGAAAGATGAAGGAAGGAAGGAAGACAGGGAGGGAGGGAGGGAGGAAAGGAGAGAAGGAAGGAAGGAAGGGAGGGAGGGAGGGAGGGAGGGAGGGAGGGAGGAAGGAAGGAAGGAAGGAAGGAAGGAAGGAAGGAAGGAAGGAAGGAAGGAAGGAAGGAAGGAAGGCAGAACCAGGCTCCTGTCCCTAGCAGCTAGGATCAGATCATCTCTCTACTTTTCACCTCTTCCTGTTTCCCTCACTCTCTCTACCTAGGATCACCAAAATGATAACATCCTTTCAGGTATGAGAACAGAAAGCACACAAGAAGCGCAGAAGTGGGGAGAGCAGAGAGCTGGAATAAAAGTAACCAGTGAATTCCCTTCTATTAGGATTAACGTGATTCCCAGTCACCATATGGCTCTCTAATACAAAATTTTTGAGAATTTGATGTCCCATAAGTCAAGTCAGGAAACAGATAGGATCATCATTTGGCTAGTGACAAAAGTGACAAATGAAAGATCACACCAACACATTAGTCAATATATTACCTGAAAACTGTTAGGATGATTTTTGAATTAATTTCACTGCAAAAAATATGACTAGGTAAGGAATTTAGATTATATATCATTATCTTTCTTTCTTTCTTTCTTTTTTCTTTTGCTTTCTTTGAGGATTTTTATTGTTTCATGCCTTAAATTTAAGTCCTTTATCCATCTTCAATCAATTTTTGTGAGTGGGGAAAGGTGTGGGTCCAGTTTCAGTCTTTTACATGTGGAGATCCAGTTCTCCCAACGCCATTTATTGAATAGGGAGTCCTTCCCCCAAGGTATGTTCTTGTTTGGTTTATCAAAGATTAGGTGGTTGTAAGATGTTAGCTTCATTTCTTGGTTTTCTATTCTATTCCAAGTGTCTATGTCTCTATTTTTGTGCCAGTACCAAGCTGTCTTGACCACTATGGCTTTGTAGTACAGAATAAAATCTGGTATGCTGATGCCCCCAGCTTTATTTTTATTACTAAGAACTGCCTTAGCTATACGGGTATTTTTCTGGTTCCATACAAAACACAGAATCATTTTTTCCAAATCTTGAAAGTATGATGTTGGTATTTTGATAGGAATGGCATTGAATAGGTAGATTGCTTTGGGAAGTATAGACATTTTAACAATGTTAATTGTGCCCATTCATGAGCATGGTATGTTCTTCCATTTCTTAAAATCCTCTGCTATTTCCTTTCTGAGTAGTTCATAATTTTCTTTATAGAGGTCCTTCACCTCCTTCGTTAGGTATATTCCTAGGTATTTCATTTTCTTTGAAACTATGGTGAAGGGAGTTGTGTCCTTAATTAGCTTCTCATCTTCACTATTATTGGTGTATACAAAGGCTACTGACTTGTGGACATTGATTTTATATCCTGAAACATTACTGTATTTTTTGATGACTTCTAGGAGTCTTGTGGTTGAGTCTTTGGGATTCTCTAAGTATAAGATCATGCCATCAGCAAAGAGGGAGAGTTTGACCTCCTCTGCTCCCATTTGGATTCCATTTATTTCCTTGTCTTGCCGAATTGTATTGGCTAGAACTTCCAGCACTATGTTGAATAGTAAAGGTGACAGAGGACAACCTTGTCTGGTTCCAGTTCTAAGAGGAAAAGCTTTCGGTTTTACTCCATTCAGTAAAATATTAGCTGTGGGTTTGTCATAGATAGCTTCAATCAGTTTTAGAAATGTGCCACCTATGCCTATACTCTTCAGTGTTCTAATTAGAAAAGGATGCTGGATTTTATCGAATGCTTTTTCTGCATCTATTGAGAGGCTCATATGATCTTTATTTTTGCCTCTGTTAATATGGTGGATAACGTTTATGGACTTGCGTATGTTAAACCAGCCTTGCATCCCTGGGATGAAGCCTACTTCATCACGATGTATGACTTTTTTGATGATAAGCTGTAATCTATTGGCTAGGATTTTGTTGAGAATTTTTGCATCTATATTCATGAGTGAGATTGGTCTGAAATTCTCCTTTTTGGTTGGGTCTTTTCCTGGTTTTGGTATCAGGGTGATGTTTGCTTTATAGAATGTGTTGGGGAAGATTCCTTCTTCCTCAATTTTTTGGAATAATTTCTGCAGTACAGGAATAAGCTCTTCCTTGAAGGTTTGATAGAATTCTGGTGTGAAGCCATCTGGACCAGGGCATTTTTTTGGTTGGAAGATTTTTTATTGTTTCTTTAATCTCAGTGCTTGAAATTGGTCTGTTCAGGAGCTCTATTTCTTCCTGGCTAAGTCTAGGGAGAGGGTGTGATTCCAAATATTGATCCATTTCCTTCACATTGTCAAATTTCTGGGCATAGAGTTTCTGGTAGTATTCAGAGATGATCTCTTGTATCTCTGTGGGATCAGTTGTTATTTCCCCTTTATCATTTCTGATTGAGGTTACTAGAGATTTTACTTTTCTATTTCTCATTAGTCTGGCCAATGGTTTATCTATTTTATTAATTTTTTCAAAAAACCAACTCCTTGTTCCATTAATTTTCTGAATGATTCTTTTATTTTCAATTTCATTGATCTCTGATTTGATTTTGGAGATTTCTTTTGTTCTACTGACTTTAGGCTTAGATTTTCTTCTTCTTCTAACTCCATAAGATGGCTTGTGAGTTTGTTGATGTGCTCTCTTTCTGTTTTTCAAATGTAGGCATCTAAAGCGATGAATTTTCCTCTCAAAACTGCTTTTGCAGTAGCTCCCAGGTTTTGGTAGCTTGTGTCTTCATTGTTGTTATGCTCAAGGAAGTTGATGATTTCCTGTTTTATTTCTTCCTGCACCCATTTGTTATTCAACAGAAATTGTTTAATTCCCATGCCTTTGTGTGGGGTCGAGCGTTTTTGTTCGAGTTGAGTTCCACCTTTAGTGCTTTATGGTCTGAGAAGATACAAGGTAAAATTTCAATTCTTTTGATTCTGTTGATATTTGTTTTGTGTGCCAGGATATGATCAATTTGGAGAATGTTCCATGGGGTGATGAGAAGAATGTGTATTCTTTATCTTTGGGGTGGAGTGTTCTATATGCGTCTATCAAGCACAGTTGTTCTAGGGTCTCATTTAAATCTCTTATATCTTTGTTTAATTTCTGTTTAGAGGATCTGTCCAGCTCTGTAAGAGGTGTGTTAAGGTCCCCTGTTATTATGGTATTATCAGATATCATGTTGCTCAGACTGAGTAAGGTCTGTTTCAAGAATCTGGGAGCATTTAAATTGGGTGCATAAATATTTAGAATTGAAACGTCTTCTTGTTGTATTTTTCCCTTGACCATCTTTGTCTTTTTTGACTTTAGTTGCTTTAAATCCACATGTATCTGAAAATAAGATTGCAACTCCTCTTTTCTTCTGAATTCCATTTGCCTGAAAAATTATCTTCCAACCCTTGACTCAGAGTTTTAATTTGTCTTTTGAAGCCAGGTGTGTTTCTTGCAGACAGCAGATGGATGTCTTGTGTTTTTTAATCCAGTCAGCCAATCTACGTCTCTTCAGTGGGGAATTCAAGCCATTAACATTTATTGAGATAATTGATAAGTGTGGTAGTGTTCTATTCATCTTATTTTGTGAGAGTCCATTGCTTAGTTTTGTCTTTTGCATCAGTGTGGAGGTTAGGTTCTGTCCTTTAATATCTGAGTTCTTACTTTGCTGCTGATCCATTGTGATGGTCAGTGTGTAGAACAGGTTGAAGTATTTCCTGTAGAGCTGGTCTTGTGGCAAATTTCCTCAATGTTTGTATATCCGTAAATGATTTGATTTTTCCGTCAATTTTAAAGCTTAGCTTAGCAGGGTACAGAATTCTGGGCTGTAAATTGTTCTGTTTAAGTAGATTAAAGGTAGATGACCATTGTCTTCTTGCTTGGAAAGTTTCATTAGAGAAGTCTGCAGTCACTCTGATGGATTTGCCCCTGTAGGTCAACTGGCGCTTACTCCTGGCAGCTTGCAGAATCGTTTCTTTTGTCTTGACTTTGGACAGGTTCATCACAATGTGTCTTGGAGAAGCTCGGTTAGAGTTGATCATCCTTGCGCAGAGGCCATGCTAATCTTCTCTGTATCATTCCAATTTTAGTATATGTGCTGCCGAAGCAAGCACATCATTATCTTTCTTAGACAAAAAAGTGTATAGTATGTTAAATATTTGACTTAAAAGTTATATTATTGTATTACGTGAATATCTTGAATATTACTTTTTGCTATTTCATACTCTAAGTGGGTTGAAAAGGCTATTCTGGATACCTAGAAATTATTTTTTTCATTCACTGTTGCAGTAAATTAAATATTTGTAGTAACCTTGTATTTGCATTTTCTTTTAAAATATGTTCTTTAGTAGTTACCAAGGGTATAGTTACTATCTACTTCAACTTAGGAGTGAAAAACAGTGGTTTCAGCCAGATGTGGTGGCTCACACCTATAATCCTAGCACTCTGGGAAGCTAAGGTGGGAGGATCCCTTCAGCTCCGAGCAAGAGCATGACCCTGTCTACTAAAATAAAAAAAATTAGCCAGGTGTTGTGGTGGATGCCTATAGTCAAAGCTACTTGAGAGGCTGAGGCAGAAGGACCACTTAAACTCAGGTGTCTGAGGTTGCTGTGAGTGAGGCTGATGCCATGGTGTTCTAGCCCAGGCAACAGAGTGACAATGTCTCAAAAAAACCAACAAAAACAACAACAAAAGTGATTTTTCAGAAAGTCAGAAATAAAAGAAAAAAATCTTAGGTTTCAGAAAAATCAAACTTGTGTTTGTGAGTTTCAGTAAGTTTGAATTGCCATGGGGTATCTGTTTCTATCCTCCATCACTCAAAGAATCTCTTTCACATTATCTCCCTCATGATAAGCCTCATTCATTTCAAGAAGCCCCCTATACTTAACTTAATGGCTCGGAAATTTGCCTTTGAGTCACTGGACACTATGCTCATGGTAAGCTGAATAACAGTTCACTAGGATGCCCAGGACCTAATCCCTCAGCAGAACCTGTGAGTGTTAATTATATGGCAAAAGAAATCTTGCAGATATGATTAAGTTAAAGATCTTTAGATAGGGGATTATCCTGCATTATCCAGGTGGGTTCTTAAATGAAATTACAGGTGACCTTACAAGTAGGAAGCAATAAGAGATTTGTGATTGTACATAGAAAAGATGGTATGAAGATGGAGCAGAGACAGAATTGAAGATGCTATTCTGCTGGCCTTGAATATGAAGGAAGGGCCTATGAGCCAGGATATGTGATGCATGTGGCTCTATATAAAAAAGGCAAAGAAATGGATTCCCCTTCAGAGCCTTGTAAGGCAGCACAGCCTTACCAATACCTTAATTTCAGCTCAGCAAAGTTCATTTCAGACTTCAAACCTTTCGAACTATAAGAGAATACGCGTTTATTGTACAAATTGTTTTAGTCCTCAAGTTTGTGGTAATTGGTTACTGCAGCCATAAAAAACTCATAGTGATGCAAAAAGTGTAAGAAAATAATCCTTACTTGGTCAGTTAGAGGATTAAATGTGTTCTGCAATTTTAACAAGTCTACCAATTTCAAATTAACTAGCCAGGCACCCATGGGATATCAGGATTCCTCACTAGCTGAGGAAGAGAAGTAAAAGGCACACTTGGAGTCACATGCACTTACTACACAAACATCACATTGGCTGATACCCTGGTAACCCCAGGAAATCAGTTAAAAAAAACTGGAAATCTTCAATCAAGCTAATGACTTGGAGAAAAGGACCAGATTCTCGCAAGGCAGGCAGAGCATTTGTAGCTTTGTTAAAGGCCAGTAAATTATATGACTGAAGAAAATCACTGGGAATCTATTCAGGCAAGAATTCCGTTTCTGTGGTTTTAACCACAAAACCTCTGTGGATCTCATACGACAGAGCAACTGTGAAATCTATGCTCACATTTTGGAGCCCAACTATTTTTCTTGGAAAATGGGCCCAAGTAAAAATTCTGAAGTAGTCGACATTTTTGGATATTTTCCTCCTAAACCAGCTCTCAAAGTCTCCCCATACTGAATCTCCAGCTTATTTTCAGATGATATAATTCCTTTTACAAAGCTATAGTAGAGTTAAATGAGCTCTGATCTTATAATCAAGAGTCTAATGCCATCTGACCAGGCTTGGGAAGAAAATTGGAATGTTTAAATGTTAGAATAATAGAAGAATGTCAAGTAGGTTTTTAAATTGATACTTAGAGTATCCTTGAAATCGGAAGTACAAAACCCATGACTCTTTTTTTTAAGAATTGTCTCATCTTTTGCTTATCCTTTTCTTACCTGACTTACTTTTTACTCAGTATGACAAAAGAAAGTAACAGTCACTGTGTTTTTAAAGCATAAAAAGCCTCCAGACTACCTGCAATTTTCCCAGTGGTTGCTAAAAGAGGATAGCACCTTTTCTTCATTGCTAATCTCAGACCTAAAATATTATTAATATTTATAGAATAAATATTCATACAAATACTTCTGTAAGGAATAGTGTGAACATTCATATTATATGATTAGAAAGAGTTCTATCTTGGATACAATCATGTAATTGTCCTCAGCATGTACATGGAGGTACAGTGATTCACTGGCAAAGAGCACTGTAACACGATGGGTAAGAATCCTGGTAGGAGGCTGCATAGCCAACGCTCAAATCTCAGGCCCCACTACTGGCTATGTAATGCAGGGCACGATACTTAATTTTTCTAAATTTCATCTCACTAGCTTTTGAAATGATGATAATAATAGTATATATTTCCTTAGGCTATTTAGAAAAAAATATACATATATAATGCACGTGACAGTGCTTCATATAGAGCTTGGAAAATATTAAGTGCTCAATAAATGTCAGCTACTTTTAGACGACCTTAAGGCCAAAAAAGAATATGAATTGAAATACCTCATTAAATTATAATTTGTCATCTTTTGTCTTGACAAATAATGACTAAAGGGAAAAGCTAATGATACATAATAGATATGGAACTGGTTACTAAAAAATCATGCAAAATATATGTGTCATTTTTATTATTATGAAAAGTTGAATACAATTGCAACAAAACATGTATCAAAGGATATTATGAGAAAAAGGCTTTTCTTACAGTCATGTGTGCGTGTGTGTTTAATACTTTCTTAACTTGACTCTGTGTTTTCCTTCTATCAGAAATTTTCCACCAAGTGGCTACAGTAAGTCTAAAAAAATTATGTCATATCATCCCCTTGCTTAAAACACTCTAATGGTTTCCCATTACTCTTAAGTAAAATGCAAACCCTACTCTGGTTTACAAAGTTCTACTTACTCTGGCCCCATACATTCTCTATGGTCTTATCTCCCTCTGCTCCCTCCAAATTAAGCTCTAAGTCCACTGGCTTTCCTTCTGTGTAGCAAACATTCAGGCTCATTCCTGCCTCAGGTCCTTCACTCTGTTTCCTTTGCTTAGAACATTCTTCCTCCTGAATTCTGCACAGTGTATCTCTGTTTCTTTCAGATCACAGATGAAACCTAGCCTCCTGAATGATGACTTGGCTGCCTGCAAAATCTCAAGTAGCCAACTGGTCACTCTCACTTCAACCCATTTTAAATTTCCACATAACATGTATAGTACTGTATAATTTTCTGATTTTTTCACTTTTTATAACTTATTTATATGTTTGGTTATGTGTTTATTAACTTCTCCATTCCCTAGAATGGAAGCTGCATGAAAACCAGGCCTAGTTTTGTTTAGTCCTGTGCCTTTTTCACCTAATAGAATGCTAGAACGCAATAAATGGTTAAAACATAATGCTTAATGAATTTTCTTTGAAAGAATGTATAAATGACAAGGAAAGACAGTTATTTAGATTCTTTTTCCAAGGAAGTTCTAAACTGTTGCTAACACCATTCTTGTGCATATGTCCTGTACCTATCCAATTAAATGCTATAAGTTGAATTATTGAGTTGAAGAGTATGCACACTTTTAAATTTTGCAAGTTATTTACAAATTGCCTTTGAACAAAGTCATACTAATTTACCTTTTGAGCTAATCCCTGAGTCTTCTTTTAAGTGACATCATGACATGATATTTGAAATATATTCTCTTACTTGGAAGCCTTGGATACTTTATAATTCCATAACTTTGAAATGCAAGTGGGATTGCCAAAGTGCAGAAGTCCACAGTGGGCCTTCTGACTGGCTGCCTGAGACATATCCACCATGACTCACCAATTAGAAGAGCTGCTATGAGAGGCATGCATGACTCATTTTCAAAGATCTTTCATTATCCAGGAGTCCTGTGCATGGGATTTTAGCAGTAAATAGAGATTTCCTAATCAACATCCATCATGATCTTTTCCCAGGAGGCAAAAAGTAAGTAGCAATAAAACAAAAACCTTAGTTTATGATGACTGGATTGAGACACAGAAAAACATACTGTCAAAACATGTACCCTATTCCACAAGGTCTTCAAATTCCATGAGTTCATTTTTCTCTTCCTAAAAGTTTCTTTCCCTTGCCCTTTGAGTCATTTACCCAAAAACCTCAGTATTCTGTGTGGCATTAATTGAAAAATACCCTACTGATAAATTTAGTTCTACATATGTAGATCTTTAAAAATATACCAACAAGGAAAGTGACAAAAGTGAGGGCTAATTCCACTGACTCCCCTGTGCCATTTTGAAAGATATATTCATAAAGCCAACCAACCAAACTCAAAAGCAGCCAGGAGGAAGACAGAGAATGAAACTAGAACAGACATGCATGCAATCATCCTACACATCAACACCACTCTGAAAAGTCTGCCAACTGACATCACCAGGGAATAACATTAAGAGTAACATCAATTCTCAGCAAAGATCATCCAAAACATGCTATTTAAACACCTAAGACCTCTTCACTACTCCTCCTTTACTCAAGAACAGTATCTTCTTACCTCGGAAGAGTTATAGCATTAGAAAACAGCACAATTTGTAGATATCAACTCTGATCCAAAATGTACCCATAAAAGCATACAATTTACTAAATGCATAAACATGGAGTACTTACAGCAGGGTGTCCAGTACAGTAGGTATAGCTGGCATGAGACTGGTAATGCAAGCTTGCTCTTGGAAAGGAGTATGTATTCCAGGCTGGTTGGCTGCTGTTCCACTGGGAGCTGAAGCCAGGGCTCATGGTCACTTGTGACTTACTGGTTTGATAGGCTCTCACTGTGGAGCTAGACTATCGAGAAAAAAGAAATGCAATGTAAAGGTAGTTCTGTATAAAATTCAAGTCAGCTATACATAGCAGCACATACTCTTATGTATCATCACGGCACAGAACTCCTCTGACTAAAAGAAATGGCTGATAGCTTAAGAGGATACATTAAACACTGTTCTGACTGGGCTAAAAGTCTTTTCTCAATATTATATTTTGTCCGAATCACAAGGTACAAAGATTCTTTGAAGTTGATCTTACTGAAAACAGTCTTTTCTAGTTGCAAGACACAATTCTATCTTTCAGAAATAAGATATGTTTTAGTGGTGACAGCACCAGTGATATTTTCATTATATAAATATCCTTTAATCATAGTGTTCACCTTAGAAATTCACCATTAGTCACATCTGAAGGCAGTCAATACAGATCATTGTGTATAAAGATTATACTGAGGCATAGATTTGATGCATAACCCTAAATGGTGCTTAAGTTCTATGAGTCTATTTATGTTTTGAGAAACATTAGCATAAATCTGGACATATCCCTATAGGTCACCATTCCATTGTCTAAAGACAATACAATACTAAAAGATTTGAAATTGTCATTAACCCCAACCTGCTCTACCAATGTATTAATAATTACAAACAGAGGAGTAGGAAAATGTTAATTTGCCAAATGTTAAATATATCTGGTGGTTCATGACTATACATAGGGCAGAACTAACTAAAAACAAAACCCACTTGTATCATCCTGCCCTTCTTTGTCCTCAAATGAACAGGGCATACAAGGCATATAATAGTTTCTTTCCGTAGAACATTTTCTATCATAAAATTGCAATAGCCACTTACCCTGGTAGCACAGTAACTTTCACAATAAATTCTATTTATAAATCTATGGGCACATGCCAACTCAATCACTGGAAAAGTGTGCTAATCACATGGCCATTATATTCAGGGTACCCAATGGGAAATGAACTTTTACCCAGGACTTTTTCCCACTGGGGTAGATTCTGATACCATTAGATATGTATAGCAACAAGGTTTCTGAAGACAGGTTTGAGCATGTTGAGATAACTAGAAGTAAGTTAGTCATTGATTCAAGTGCTATCTTTAATCAGGGCTGTTTCTTTTATAAAAGGCTCAAAAATATTTGGAAAAGGAAAACAAAATTTAAATCAGTGATTTAACGGTAGTTATCAATTTAAAGTATTTAACTTAAAAAATGGAGACTACATCCTTATTAAAGATAGTCAAATTATTCTGGTTGTCTGCCTTTCAAGATAGTCAAATTATTCTGGTTGTCTGTCTTTCCCTATTCCTATCTCCCTTCTACATTCTAACCATGTTTATTATCCATATGGTTTAATAGTACAATGAGATACGCAGATGTAGTTATAAAAGGGCATACACTACTGCACACCTGCGTAGGACAAAATCTGTGTTGCAGAAGTAACAGTGGACTTTTATAAAAATAGATGTATGCTTAATTCTAAATATGGAAGCTCTGTATTCATATAAAGTCTCCCATTATTTTGACATATACACAGTTACTTAAAAGTAAATGGGCTCACCATGAAGCTTACTTTTGGCCCTGACAGGTCTTGGCTCTGCTCTGCATCTGTGGTCATGAAAATTAATCACTTTTACTAATTCAGTTGTTTCTATAAGGAGTTCATTGTATCTTACCTGTTTTTACATTTAGATTAATTTAAAGCCCTTAACTTTCACACATAAATAAGTTTGTAACTACCCACAACTCTTAGTTTAATTATGTTCCCCAAAAGCATCAATGATCTGATGCATGGAGGTCTTCCACCTGCAAATTCCCTCCCTCATTGTAAAACTCATGTTCAAGTTGCTCCTCCTAATTGCTTCTATTCCTGATGCCTGGGGCTTATGTCCCTTGCCTTCCCGCTGCACAGTGTTGCTCAAATACTTTTACATGTAATTATGTTATTTAATATTGTCCCTATGTATAGAGATCTCAGTTTTCTATTCAGACTTCAGAGAGTCCACTGGGGTTAAAATGGTATACTGCCTTTTCACAGTTCTGAGCAGTTTTGTCCATCTTAGCCTCTGAAGCCTCAAACAGTGTTTACCTCTCATCATTATAATCACTACAGTCATCTTTCCCTGTGATTCCTTGTCTCTTCTGATTATACCTTCTTGTCTTTTTACTTGTGTTTTTTTGGCCTTAATTCTCCCTAAATTAGGTCATTTTCCAGAGCATAATCCTCAGTTCTACATTCTTAACTCATTTAACTTTTCTCCTTTGTGAACTTATTCCTGGACAAAGCTTTAAGTGTTACTTCTAAGAAGATGACTCCGAGATACAATTTAACCCTCCAACTACTCTCTTTAATTCCAATCCCAAATATTAAAATTTCTAGGGGATATGAATATATAACTATCAGTCCTCACAAAGGGATCCAAAGTTTAAATTAGTGTGCATAAAATTAAACAAATTAATTATCTTACTCTAAGATTTTACCCCCACACACAAATTATTTTTGTTAATGTTATGACCACATTTTAAAACCAACTGCCTTGAAGAATTAGAACAACTTTGGTTCACTTATCTATCCTCCAACTTTATCAATGTCAACAAATCCTTTTGCAACTACTCAAAAGTTTTTGAATTGGCAAATTCAAAACATTGTCATTTCCATTCTCATTAATACTTATCAATTTTAGAATGTTGTCAGTTTATTTCAGAGTTACTAAAAATGAATCAAGAACCTGCTACTTTAAGCCTTAATTGACCATCCATGATAGTACGATGTTATTCTCTCAAAAAGAAATCTGCATTTATTGTGTTACTCCTTGATGAAAAATGCCTCTCTACCATCTATGAAACAAAGTCAAAACCTTAGTCTCTCATTTGAAATTCTTCAAAATTTGATCATGACTGACATTTACAAGTTTTATTTTTTGTTCTTTTGCATGTAATCACAAACTACAGAGAGGTTGACACTACAAATATGACTTGTATGTCCACGATGTTGTCACAGGCATTAATCTTTAGAATTCTTCACCTTCTCTCAATTCATACTTCATTGACCTGTCAGACTCAACCTTTTCTGTGAAACTTATACCAGCAGCTTCAGCCATCAGCCCACAGACATGTTTGCTTCTACTAGGTACTGACATTACTGATCTTCTGCCAGATTCCTCTGATCTTTTAATTTGTATGGCTACTTAGGAAATTAACATAGAACATCATCAGCACAACTCAACAAATTGTTCTTTCACACAACTCTCATGTCCTAACACACATCTTCTGAAATAGGTGCCTTAGTTGTGTGTGTGTCTTCACAACTGAGAACTTCAGTAAAAGTGTTTGTTTGGAATTGATCCTAGAGAAAAATCGGTAGGATATATCAGAAGGGATAAAGCATGAGCCAGGAAGTTTGCATCTCTGCTTAAGTTATTGCTGTGGAGAAATGAGGCTTAGTTCCTCTAGGGGATTCTAGGAGACAGAATAGAACATGCTGAATTAATACACCCAAGGTGCAAGCTGGAGTATTTAAACTTTTTGTTAGCTGAGGGCTGCTCCTGGAAACATTAACTCCTTGGCACTTCTGGCCTTTTGCACATATAGTCCAAAAGAAAGTTCTCAGCTAGAATGTTGCAGGACAGTATTGACATGCTTTAGGAAAGAATTTGCCAAGAAGGTGTGAGTATTGATAGCAATGGCATCTTTTATTAGAAAAATGATCCCTGAATGTCCTTATATCCTCCATAGAACTCAAGATACTGACATTTTCCTCTTGCATCATTGAGAGCAAAGGCTCAAAAACATTGTTCAAACTGGCCTAACTTTACAAACACTAAAGAATTGAAAAAGCAATGCACAAAAGAAGATACTGGAATGGCCAGTAGACACAAGAAAAGATGTCCAAAATCATTAGTCATCAGGGAAATATAAAATAGAGCTACAATAATATACCAGTTTATACACAAAAATGATAAAAAATAAAAAAGACTGACAAATAGACATGATTGCAAGAGGGACTTTACCTAACAATTGCAATCAGTGTAACCTGGCTTATTGTACCCTCAATGAATCCCCAACAATAAAAATAAATAAATAAATTAATTAAAAAAAGACTGACAAATGCTGATGAGTTATTGTGGACCTGGAATGCTCATGTATTGTCAGTGGCTGGGTAAAATGGCAAAGCTACTTTGAAGAACTGTTAGGCAGCTTTTTATAAAATTAAATATAATTCTACCTAATGACTCAACAAATCTACTCCAGTTATTTACCCAAAAGAAAATATATGTATACAAAAGCACTTTTTAAGAATGTAATAGCAGCCTTATTCATAATAGCCCCAAACTGGAAGTGACCCATCACCAACAAGAAAATAGGTTTAAAAAATTGGAGCTTACCCATGTAATGAAATACTATTCACCTATCAGATATAAACTTCTGATATGCACAACAGCATGGATAAGTCTCAAAACCATGTCAAATAAAAGAAGATGGGAATGGAAAAATAAATATGTGTAATTTCACTTATATGAGGTCCAAGATGAGGACAGCACTTATAGTAATAGAAATCAGAAAGTGAGTTGGACATAGTGGCTCACACCTATAATCCTAACACTCTAGAAGGCCTCCAGCCAGGGAGGATTCCTTAAAAACAGGAGATAGAGGCCAGCCTGAGCAAGAACAAGAGCATACTGCCAAGCATGGTGGCATGTACCTGTAGTCCCAATTACTTGGGATGCTAAAGCAAGAGAATTGCTTGAGCCTAGCAGTTCAAGGTTGCAGTGAGCATTCTAGCCCAGCTGCAGAATGAGACTGTATCTCAAAAATAAACAAACAAATAAAAACAAACAAATAAATAAAAACAAACAAACAAACAAAAGTGGTTGTTGGGGGAGTTGGGGAGAAATTATTAGAAAAAGGAATAAGGTAATTTACTAGAGTGGTGGAAATGTTTGCTATCTTGTTCTGATGATAATCATTATAAGAATGCATATATTAGCCAAAACTGATCAAATTGAACACTTGAGATTTGTGTGTTTTATTATGGCTTAATTACATTTCGATCAAAGAAAAATATAATGCTTTTGCAAAAGGCTGACTCTGCATTTTCCATGGTAACCAAGGTAGAGCCTACTGATCCAAAAATTCTAATTTTCTAGATTCCATAATTAGCTAATCTGAGTTCTACTATCTTTCCTCTCCTTGGCACGCCCTCTGAGAGCAATGCCAGGGAGCATCTAAGTGCCAAAAGGCAGGAAGCCAGAGAGAAGAGCAAAGAGTCTAGATAAAGAGCCTCTGAATAACTAAGAGCTGGCAGCATCATCCAGTGTCTGCCAACAGATCAGAGGTCAAGGCTGTTGGAGCAAGAAAAAATGGAGCACAGCACAAAAGAAGGGCCCTCATACATGCTTCCAGAAATTACTGAGCTCCAGGGAACACTTGCTATTCTATCTACTCAGTCAGCACTAGCAAACAAAAGAAAGAAAGGGAGGGGTTGAGGGAAGCTGCACTAAGAAAAAAATACAATGAGAAAGCAGGAAATAATCAACACTATAAAATTTCTAGGCACAACTGAATGAGTGCTACAGGGAAATAGTAAGTGCTAACATTTCCATGCAATCTACTACCTGTCACACTTTTTCAAGAGCTTTGTATTTACACTGTAGTGACTCATGTATTCCTCATAACAATATTAAGAGGTAGTTACTATTATTATCTGCAATTTACAGGTAAGAAAACTGAGGCAGAAAGAAATGAGGTAACTTAAAAATTTAAGGTCAAGTAACTATAAAAATAGTTAAGTTGGGAATTCAAACCTAGGTGGGGACTATAGAATCTATGCTGAAAGATACATATATTCTATATACAGGCAATGCCTGGGTTATGAACAAGATGGGTTCTATAGGTTTATTCTGAAGTTGAATGTCTATATAAGTTGGAATAGATACTTTTAACTATTACCTGTAACAGCTTCTGTGCATAAGGATGAATAATATGTCAGTCACATATTTGTTAACTCAGAGACGGACTGTAATAGCCACCATTTTTACATATGAGTTTTACATAAGTCAAATGTTTGTAACTCAAGGACTACCTGCAATGCAGTCTTAGTTTGGGTTCTTCCTAAAGCAGACTAAGACAAAGACTAGGAAGAATTGTTTTTGCTTTTATTTGTTTGTTTCAGTGGGAAGGCTGGGACATACACTCCCAAAAGTATGAGAAAAGAAACAGAAAGACTAGGAAAATGAAGAATCAATATAAATGTGTGTTACTGAGATATGGGATCTAAACTAAAGTACTAGATTCTTCTGAGAGCTCTGGGAAGTGTGCAAAATGCCGTATAGTTTTGTCCACTAAAAGGTAAGTGCTGTAGCATTTACACTTGGAAAGGTTTGCCCTCAAAGAAATTATCAGTATTAGTATTCCAAGCTGTGTTTGGGCATTGAAGGATAAAGTCTCTGAGACTCAGAGAAGGCCCTGGGCAAAAAATGGAAAGGCAAACAGGTAAAATAAGATAGTCAAGTGCTGGGTGAATTACAACTGTCCTTCAAAGATGGGGAGGAATTCAGGAATGAGCATGTGAAAAGGTGATGCATTTGGTCAACCACTTTTCTAAGAATAATAAGTGCAATGGTGAGAATCATTATGTCAAATATTAACTGCATACATGCTTATATGTCTCTGAATCATCAGAACAATCTAATGATGTAGGTATTACAATCCTCATTTTAATGATGAAGAAACTGGGACATTCAAAGGTTAGGCAGCTTTCCTAAGGACATACCACTAGTAAGGGTACAAAGCTATGAATTAAAGGTTCACAGGATACAGACATTGGGTTAATTATGTGATTAACAACTTTTTATCCCCAAAGAATAAAGCTCAGAAATGAGCCAAGTGTTCCACTGTGAAAGATTAAGACAAATCGTTATTTTTTCTTTTCTCTTCTTTTTTCCCCATCTTGTTCTTTATGCTTCTCTTCCTTTTGGTCTTATACCAAAGGGCCACTTGAACATGTAAGCTCTGAGACAAGATAATTTAAAGTGCAGGAGGTAGTAAAAAGGAAAAAGTAGGGAAAGAAAGTGAACAAGAAAAAACAACAACAACAACAACAAACACATGAGGAGGAACCAACAGAAAAATTCTGGCAACATGAAAGACCAAAACAGAGGGCGGCACCTATGGCTCAGTGGGTAAGGCACCGGCCCCATATACCGAGGGTGGCGGGTTCAAACCCGGCCCCAGCTGAACTGCAACCAAAAAATAGCTGGGCGTTGTGGAGGGCACCTGTAGTCCCAGCTACTCGGGAGGCTGAGGCAAGAGAATCGCTTAAGCCCAGGAGTTGGAGGTTGCTGTGAGCTGTGTGATGCCACAGCACTCTACCCGAGGGGCATAAAGTGACACTCTGTCTCTACAAAAAACAAACAAACAAAAAAAAAAACAGAGCAACCCCCAGAAGGAACCATGAGGCACTTACTGGAGAGGATTCCACCTATAAATAATTTGCAGAAGTGACATAAAGGGAATTTAAAACATAGATGGAAAAAACAAAAAGGAACTTGATAAGAAAGTGGAAAAACAGAACCTAAAAATGGATGAAAGATATGAAGAATATAGAAAAGATATGGCAGAGCTTAAGGAGTCAATCAGGGAACTTAAAGACTTAGTAAAAAATATCAATAATATATTAGACCATGGGAAGAAAGAATCTCAGAGCTATAGGTTAAAGCTTATTAACTAACCCAGGCAGCTAAAGAAGTAGAAAAGAAGAGAGAGAAAGCAGAACATTCACTCAGAGCATTTTGGGACATCATGAAGCATTCAAACATACAAATTAAAGGTACCTCTGAAGGAGAAGAAGAATGTCCCCAAAATGGAAGCCCTACTGGAGGTTATCATAAATGTAAGTTTCCAAAGTTTCACTGAAGATTCCAAAACACTCCTTTTAGAGAGATAGTGAAACCTGGGATATGTCAACACAAACAGAGAATCTCTGAGACACGTTATAATGAACTTGTCCAAAGTCAAGAAGAAAGAGAAAATTCTGCAAGCAACAAGGAGTAATCACCATTGACCAAAAGGGGCAGATCCAACAGAGTGACAACAGACTTTTCTGTATTTTATTTTATTTTTTTAATTAAGTCTTTTGTACATAGATCATAAATACATTTATGCCCATTTCAGTGTGTTAGTTGTATAGATCGGAGTGCTTAAACTGAAATTTTTCAAGTCAGAAGAGAATGGTCATCTACTTTTAACCCTCTTAAACAAAACAATTTTCAGCCCAGAATTCAGTATCCTGCTGAAATAAAGCTTCCAAACTGATGGAGATATCAAATCATTTCTTTTGTATTTTTTAATTTTTATTGTTTGGGATTCATTGAGGGTTACACTGATTGCCTTTGTTAATAAATTCCCTCTAATAATTGTGTCTGGCCCCCACGAGGAGTGCCATACACTGTGACCTCATCCCCCTCCCACCTCCTGTCTCCCCGTTCCAAATCTTTTATTGATATACAAACACTGAGGAAATTCATCATAACAAGACCAGCTCTACAGGAAATACTTAGATGTATTCTCCACTTTGAACATCACAATGGACCACCAGCAAAGTAAACACCAACAAATACAAAAAACAAGACCTTGTTTCCATAAAGTTGGGAAAAATAAAACTAAACAATGGACTCTCACAAAATAAGATGAATAGAACTTCACAAATCTTTCAATAAATGTTAATGGCTTCAATGCTTACTAAACAGGCATAGGATGACCGACTGAATATAAATATTGGATAAAAAAAGCACATGTCATTCATATAATGTCCTCAGGAAATACCTATCTTTGAAGGACAAGTTGAGAGTCATGGTAAAGGCATGGGAAAAAGTATTTCAGGCAAATAGAAATCAGAAGAAAGGAAAGGTCACAATCTTATTTTAGTTACTGGTGGATTTAAAGCAACTAAAGTTTTTTTTTTGTTTGTTTGTTTGTTTTTAGAGACAGAGTTTCATTTTATTGCCCTCGGTAGAGTGCTGTGGTGTCACAACTCACAGCAACCTCAAACTCCTGGGCTTAGGTAATTCTCTTGCCTCAGCCTCCCAAGTAGCTGGGACTACAGGTGCCACCAGAATGCCCAGCTATTTTTTTGTTGCAGTTTGGCCAGGGTCAAGTTTGAACCTGCCACTCTCTGCACATGGGGCCTGTGCCCTACCCACTGAGCCACAGGCACCACCCTAAAGCAACCAAAATTAAGAAAGATGAAGATAGTCACTTCATTCTAGTCTATGGAACAATACAACAAAAGGACATTTCAATTCTAAATATTCATGTACCCCACTTAAATGCTCACAGGCAAATAAAACAGATCCTAAGGCTGGATACAATACCTCATGCCTGTAATCTCAGCACTTGGGAGGCCAAGCCAGATGGATTGCTTGAGCTCAGGAGTTCAAGACCTACCTAAGCAGGAGCAAGAGCCCATTATTAAAAAAAAAAAAAAATATATATATATATATATATAGCCAAGTATTGTTGGGGATGCCTATAGTCACAGCTACATAGGAGGCTAAGACAAAAGGATCACTTGAACTGAAGAGTTTGATGTTGCTGTGAGCTATGATGCCAGAGGCACAAAGTGAGACTCTGTCACAAAAAATAAACAAACAAACAACCCCCACAACCAACAGACTTTGATTGATCTGACAAATATGCTATCCCATAAACCCATAATAGCTAAGAACTTTGACACTCCTTTGGCAGAACTGGACAGATCCTCTAAGCAGAAACTAAAATAAGATACAAGGAACTTCAATGCAACCCTAGAACAAATGGGACTTAATAGACACATACAGAACATACCATCCCAAAACTAAAGAATATACGTTCTTCTAATCAGCCCATGGAACATACTACAAAATAGACCACATCCTAGGATACAAATCCAACCTCAACAAAATCAAAAGAATTAAAATTATACCTTGTATCTTCTCAGACCACAAGGCAATAAAGTTGGAACTCAACTCCAACAAAAATTTTCATCCCACACAAAGGCCTGGAAATTAAATAACCTTATGCTGAATGACAATTGGGTCAAGGAAGAGGTAAAGGAGGAAATAGTTAAATCCCTCAAACATAACAACAATGAAGATATAATTTACCAAAATCTATGGGATACAGCAAAAGCAGTCCTGAGAGGGAAATTTATTACATTAGATGCCTATATTCAAAAAAAAAGAAAGCACATCATCAAACTAATGAATCATCTTAAGAAAAGAGCAATCCTATATCAAACAGTAGAAGAAAATAAATAATCAATATTAAATCTGAAATAAATGAAATTGAAAACAAAAGAATCATTCAGAAAATTAGTAAAACTAAAAGTTAGTCCTTTAAAAACATAGAAAACAATAAATCCTTGGCCAGACTAACTTGAAACAGAAAAGTAAAGTGTCTAATAACCTCAATCAGAAAGGAAAAAGGAGAAACAACAGATATGACAGAAATACGAGAGATTATCTCTGACTATGAGAAACTCTATGCCCAGAAATTTGACAATGTGTAATAAATGGGCCAATACCTTTTCCCTAGACTTAACCAAGAAGAAATGGATCTCTTGAATAGACTAATATCAAGCACTAAGATCAAAGAAACAATAAAAATCTCCCAACATGGCTCAGTGCCTGTAGCACAGTGGTTATGGCACCAGCCACATGCACTGAGGTTGGCAGGTTCAAGCCCGGCCAGGGCAGGCTAAACAACAATGACAACTGCAACAAGAAAATAGCAGGGTGTTGTGGCAGGCACCTGTAGTCCCAGCTACTTGGGAGGCTGAGGCAAGAGAATCACTTAAGCCCAAGAGTTTGAGGTTGCTGTGAGCTGTGATGCCACAGCACTCTACTGAGGGTGACATAGTGAGATTCTGCCTCTAAAAAACAAAAAAACAAAAAATCTCCTAACAAAAAAATGCCCTGGACCAAATGGCTTCACACCAGAATTCTATCAAACTTTCAAAGAAGAACTAATTCCCATATACAAAATCTATTACAAAACATTGATAAGGAAGAACTAATACCCATACCACAGAAACTATTCCAAAACACTCCAACACATTCTCTAAAGCAACATAACCCTGACACCAAAACAAGGAAAGTACCTATCTAAAAAGGATAACTGCAGACAATTTAACTAATTAACATAGATGCAAAACTACTCAACAAAACCTTAGTCGATAGATTGCAGCTACACTTTAAAAACATTATACATCGCAATCAAATTGTCTTCATCCTGGGGATGCATATATAGCTGGTTTAACATATGCAAATCCATAAATGTAATTCAAAATATCTATAGAAGCAAAAACAAGGACCATATGATCCTCTCAATAGTTGCAGAAAAAGCATTTGATAAAATTCAGCATCCTTTTCTAACAAGAACACTTACTTAAGAATATAGGCATAGGTGGCACATTTCTTAAAATGATTGAAGCCATCTATGACAAACCCACAGCTACTATCATACTGAATGGAGTAAAACTGAAACTTTTCCACTTAGAACTTGTAAGTTTTGGTGACAAGGATGTCCTCTGTTATCACTACTACTCAACATAGTGCTGGATGATCAAGCCAGTACAATCAGGAAAGAGTAGAAAATAAAGGTCATCTAAATATAGGCAGAGGAAGTCAAACTCTTGCTCTATGCTGATGATATAATCTTATACTTTGAAAATCCCAAAGACTCAACCACAAGACTCCTGGAAGTGATCAGGAAATACAGTAATGTCTCAGGGTATAAAATCAATGTCCACAAATCAGTGGCCTTTGTATAGGCCAATAATAGGCAAGTTGAGGAAGCAAAATGAAACACCTAGGAATATACCTAACAAAATTGCTGAAGGGGCTCTACAAAGAAAATTATGAAACCCTAAGAAAAGAAGTAGCAAAAGACATTAATAAATGGAAGAATATACCATGCTACTGACAGGAAAAAAATCAACATTGTTAAAATGTCTATTTTTCCCCAATCTACAGATTCAATGCAATCCACAATAAAATACTAACATCATACTCTGAAGAACTAGAAAAACTAGTTCTTCATTTTGTATAGAACTAGAAAAATTCCCATTTAGCTAAGGCAATTTTTTTTTTTTTTTTTTTTTTTTTTGTGTGGAGACAGAGTCTCACTGTACCGCCCTCAGGTAGAGTGCCGTGGCGTCACACAGCTCACAGCAACCTCTAACTCTTGGGCTTACGCGATTCTCTTGCCTCAGCCTCCCGAGCAGCTGGGACTACAGGCGCCCGCCACAACGCCCGGCTATTTTTTTGTTGTTGTTGCAGTTTGGCCGGGGCTGGGTTTGAACCCACCACCTTCGGCATATGGGGCCGGCGCCCTACTCACTGAGCCACAGGCGCCGACCCTAGCTAAGGCAATTTTTAATAATAAAATCAAAGCCAGAGGCATCACTCTATCAGACTTTAAGCTATATTACAAATCCATAATGATCAAAACAGCATGGTATTGACACAAAATAGAGGCACAAACCTGAATAGAGAACCAAAAAATAAAGCCATTCTCTACTTGCCATCTGATCTTTGATAAACCCAACAAAAGCATACACTGGGGGAAAGAATCTCTATTTAATAAATGGTGCTGAGAGAACTGATAACCCCATGTAAAAGGGACCAGTACTTTTCAACACTTATAAAACAGGACCAGTACTTTTCAACACTTATAAAAATTAAGACACAAATGATAAAAATCATAGTAGAAAGTGTGGGAAAAACTTTCCTGAGAAAAGATTTTATGAAGAATATTCAATGGCAATATTCAAGAATATTCAATGGCAATTACAACAACAAAAATAAACAAATGGGACTTAATTAAACTGAAAATCTTCTGCACAGCTAAAGACACACCAATCAAAGTAAATAGGCAACCTTCAGAATGAGAAACGATATCCACATGTGGATATGGAGAGAAGGGAACACTTTTATACTGCTAGTGGGACTGTAAACTAATAGAGCCTCTTTGGAAAGAAGTATGAAAAATCCTCAAAGAACTCAAATTAGACTTCCCATTTCACCTTGCACTCCCACTACTAGGCATCTACCCAGAAGAAAAAAAATCATTTTGTCATTAAGACATTTGAACTAAATTGTTTACTTCAGCTTAGCTTACAATCACCAAGACATGGAAACAACCTAAATGCCCACCAACCCAGGAATGGATTAACAAACTGTGGTATATGCATACCATAGAATAGTATTCAGCTATTAAAAAGATGGTGACTTTTCATCTTCTGTATTAACCTGAATGGAGTTGAAACATTTTCTTCTTAGTAAAGTATCACAAGAATAGAACAGTCAATGTCCAATGTACTCAATAGTAATATGAAGCCAGTAGATAATTTAATTCATTCACATAAAGGAGTAAAACTCATTTCAATTGAAATTGGGGGGAGGGTGAATGTGATATGAGGGAGAGGGGAGGATGGTTGGTTGAGGTGCTCCCACTTTATGGGCACAATGTAGGGTTGTATGGCATGTTTTTTCAGTGCAGGACGTAACTATAAGAAGGACTTTATCTAAGAAATTCAAATACTGTGACCTGGTTTTTTTGTACCTTCACATTAACCTGAATAAAAAGAAAAAGAAAAAATATAGAAAGTAACACAGATGATGGCGGAAATATTTTAACTCTCTTGTTTCTTAGTTTTGGGTCCAGTTTCTTACATCACCTAACTCTAGTACTGATTTTTGAGATCCACAATTAATTATTAGGCCAGGCGTGGTGGCTCATGCCTGTACTTCTAGTTCATTGGGAGGCTAAGTCAGGAGGATCCCTTGACGTCAGGAGTTCAAGACCAGCCTAAATAAGAGCAAGATCCCAACCATTTCTATGAAAAACAGAAAAATAAGCTGGGCATAGTTTTGTGCTCCTGCAGGCCCAGATACTGAGGAGCATGACATGAGAAGTTTGCTTAAGCTGGGGAATTTGAAGTTGCTCTGAGTTATGATGAACCACTGTATTCTAGCCAAGTGGGTGAAAGAAGAAGAACAAGAACGTGTCTAAAAAAAAAAAAAAGAAAGAAAGAAAGAAAAAAATATAAAAATATATGTCATATATTTCATATATTTATATATTTAAATATGTATTATATATAACATATATTGATTATAATATATTATATATAACATATATTGAATATAATATGTATTATATATGCATACAGCAGAAAGAACCCTAGGTAAGTGGTGGCCCAAATGGAGAGAGAAATCAAGAACTTTCTGGTGCTGCTAAGAACTGTGACATGTTTCACAGGAACCCCGTTTATCATTTCACTGACTCTCACTTTGTCTTCACTAATTTGATTTGATTAGATATTCCTAGCATCTAAATGGTCACTTTGGGGACAATGGCATACATTCCCTTCAATCAGGTACCTTCACGTTCCACTGTAAAATACATTTACTGTCCCTCATCTTAGGCTTTTTGAATCATCATTTCCAGTTCACCATAGGGATCCAGTGACCCTTCACAAAAGATTTGTAAGTTGTTTCCGCTCTTCATAAAAGTAAAGACTAAAAATATGAACCAAACATTGCATATAAATGACATTGTGAATCAAACAGTATAAAGCACAAGGTATATGTGGAAAGGCCATTCATTGGGTCATTAACGATTTATTTAGAAATATGTGTAACTACCATCTATTCCTAAAAACACATTGTTTTAAAGGTATCAACACATGTTTTTTGAGTGTTTGTTCTTCCTTTCCCCTGTATTTTACTTTCAGCAGCACTCATTATGAACATTATAACCTGGGAGAATTAGATAGTGTTTATAAACACACATATGTATGTTTGCACATACAGATACACATATGCACATACATACACACACTTACAATTTTTTTTTTTTTTTAAGTTCCCACAATGGAGTTTCTGGTAAGCAAATGTCAACATGAAGTTCACAGAGAGGCTAAATAACTTCCTGTATGTGTTTATTTCCCGTACTGCCTGTGAGGAAGTCTAAAAGGAACAGTTTCTACCCAACAGCTCTCAGACTTTCAATAGGTTTTTCAAAGTTACCTCCCCACCCTGTGCCCCAAGCAAAGGATTCCTGCTGTGTGGTTTCTAAAGATGTCACTTACAACTGGCTGAATACAGAGCCTGAATGGACAGTAAAACCCACACCAAACCTCTCTTTGCACCCTGTGTGGGACAAGTGGTTACTTTGTTCATTTACAAAGACCTAAAAGAGAGAGAGACAAACTGCCCTTATGGTATAAGAAGTTTCTTTCAAATAAATCCTTTTAAAGGGATCTAAATCATGACACTCAAAAGGAAGGAGGCTGCACAAGGAAATGAGTAGAACTTTTAAGTTCTTCTCATACCCCAGCACCCCAGAGAAATAGAAAATATGTCGTCTTCTTTTTCTTTTTGACATTATCTTTTGAAACATTCCTCAAAGATGAGCTCCTTACTTGGTCTCAGCAGATTAGCTTCTCTGAGGAAAGTGAGGCTTTTATGTGATTGTTATTGTTGCTCTCCTGAACTGGGGATTGCTTTTTTTTTTTCCAACACCTCTTGTTTTATGACTTGTAAACATAAAGCATCTGAGTGAGCTTTGCTTGCCACAGACCCCTTTTTTATGAAATAATTATAAAACGTGGTGCTTTAGGATGACTAATTTTATTGTTCTTGTCAAGCTTCAAATTTTCCAAGGGTAGAATGTGATAGAATATTCTGTATGCTCCAGGAGACATGGTGGAGGGCCCCTGCCAACCATGCTGTGTTTCCACACCTCCCACAGAAGACTGTCCCCAAACCAACAAGTTATACCAGGCGACTCTTCCCACGAATCTGACTGCACCGGGAATCTCCCAGACCAGATGCTCTCCACCAGAAACTGGGAACTGTCACTCAGTGCCTAGTAATCCTCTATTAGGACAGAGTAAGAAGAAGCTGTGTCTACTATTAAGTATTAATTATTACAATGACTCATAGTACTTTGGAGATTTGGAAATAGGTTCTGGCATCAGTGTGAATGGAGAAGCATTTTCAAATAAATACAGTACTCAGGAATCACCTAGACAAGATGGCGGACTGAAGCCAGCTTTCAACAAAGGCTCCCGTCCAGAAGGAGAGTTAAGGGACAGGAATTTAGTAAGTATCCTGGTGGACTTGAGCCTCACCAAGAGAGAAGGCTGAAGAACGCACATCAACACCGCTGAGGCAAGTTGTGATCACAAGGACGCAAACAAAAGGTACAAAATCCACCACCAAGCGGACGGGAGTCCCCCTCCCCCATGAGACCGGCTCTGGAGCCCCACAATTGAACAAGCGGGCAGAAATTAAAGCCCCTCCCACTACACTCCACGGGAGAGACCTTCTAAAAACTGGACCTACCTCCCCTACTGGGGTGCCGTGGCGTTCTCCTGCCGTACATAGGGCTGAATAAAACTTTGGGAATCCTTTGCCGGCAACCCTGAATCCCCGGCGCTCCCCTCCCGCCCACTGAGGTCTGGAGGCCTGTCCCCCAGGACTTCGGATCCTTGGGTGATTTCTCAAGGGGAGTGGACAGTCCCCGAGTTGCGACTGGTCAGCATTGACTCTGAGGCGCGCGAGTGAGGAGAGGGCACCGGGCTGAGGGGGAGTCACGCCTCGCGGCACTCCCCTGCGGTGCAGTGCACCAACCCTCCCCGGGCATACGGGGCCCAAGACTGAATCAGACTCTGGCCTCCCCACTGAGAGCTGAGAACCCCTACTCTCACTCGGGGTCTGAGGGCCTATCCCCCAGGAGTTCGGCTCCTTGGGTGATTTCTCCAGGGGAGTGCACAGTGCCTGAGCTGCATCAGGTCAGCGCTGATTCTGGGATACGTGAGCGAGGAGAGGGCACTCTGCTGAGGGGAAATCAAGCCTTGGCGGCACTTCCCTGCGGTGCAGTGCAGGAGCCCTCCCCGGACCATAGTATTGCGTGAAACTGAATGAAACTCTAGCTTCCCCCCGCCCCACTCCCAATCCGGGTCTGGGGGCCCATCCCCAAGAGTTCTGATTCTTGGGGGATCTCTTAAGGGGTGTGGACCCAGCACAAACTGCGGCCGCTCAATGCTGACTCTGGGGCGCGGGACAGAGGAGAAAAGGGTCGCCTGAGTGCCCACACCAGAGCAGCAGTTCCCTGGAGGTAGATCAACAGCCGTTTTTTCTTTAACGGCAGAACGCTCACTTCTGGATATTCTGAGGCCACACCCCCTGTCTCCCTGGGCAACCAGAGGAGGCCACCGGTGACACGGCTCACAAACCCGGAAGCCTCCAGGGCGGGGCCGACCCAGAGAGGTGTTCAGACGCAATTCTCCAGCAGCAAAGACGTTTGAACTCAAAACAGCCCGTCTCCTGTAGGCGACGACAGGAACAGAGACAGAACCTCACAAAGTTGTCTGTTCTGTTCTGTTCTGTTAGCAGCATCCATCAGGGACGGGGCTAAGCCTGAGTGAACACCTCCTTCCCATCACCTGCATCAAACACTCAAAGATGTCAGGCCCCATCTCCTCCTGCTAGATAGCGGCAGTCTGCGGGGGCCTGGCAGACTTCCTCGCGATTCAGGCAGGTGCAAACCCCTGGAGTGTCTGTTCACTGCAGGCAACTGGGTTAGCCATCTGCAGAGATACCAGTGACTGGGTCCGACGGAGGGGCAAAGTGGGGAAGGAGACGTCAACCTTCCCAGACTGCTCTGTTTGCAGGGTGGCTCCTCCTGACTCCACGCTGCATTGGGGTGAGCTGTCTCAGAGGAGTCACCAGGCCCCTGTGATCCAGTTCCCAGAGACCTCTTAAACCCTTCCACCCGAGACAAGTGCCGATTGAGACAGTTGATTCGGACCTTTTGAACTGGGCTAATAGACTGAGGACTTTTCAGGTGGTGCCCTGGGTGTGCGATTGTAGGAAGGTTTGATTCTCCTTTTCCAACTGGGGCCAGAGGTGGGCAGGCGGGGTGACTTAATTGCTGATTTTTCCACACAGCTGAGACTTCAAGCCAGAGTAGAAGTTGCAATAGGATCGAACAGAAAACAGCTGAAAACAAGACAGAACCACTTTGCTCCACCACACCAGACAGGGCCCCAGTTTCTCAGGCCACAACACTGTACGGGCCCTCGATAAAACCCCAGGGGAAAAACCAAAGGGAGTAAACCATGGGGCGGAATCAGCGGAAAAACTCTGGTAACATGAATAACCAGAATAGATCAACCCCCCCAAGAAAAGATACGGCAGATGTGATTGAAGATCCCATTCATAAACAACTGGCTGAGATGTCAGAAGTCGAATTCAGAATTTGGTTTGCAGACAAGATTAATAAAATGGAATTAGGAATTCGAGGAGAAATTCAAAAACTGTCTCAAGAATTTAACGAATTTAAAGACAAAACCACCAAAGACTTAGACACACTGAAACAAGAACTTACAGCCCTCAAAGATATGAAAAATACAGTAGAATCCCTCAGTAACAGAATGGAGCAAGCAGAAGAAAGGATTTCTGACATTGAAGATAAAGTCTTCGAACACTCCCAATCTCTCAAAGAGGAAGAGAAATGGAGAGCAAAAACGGATCACTCACTCAGAGAGCTCTCAGATAATTCGAAAAAAAATAACATAAGAGTTATAGGAATTTCGGAGACTGATGACGTGGCAGCCAAGGGCACAGAGGCCCTTCTACATGAAATTATGAAAGAAAATTTTCCAGACATGCCTAGAGAATCTGAAATTCAGATAGCAGACAGCTTCAGAACCCCAGCACGATTCAACCCCAATAAGCCATCTCCCAGACATATCATAATTAGCTTCACTAAAGTTAACATGAAAGAGAAGATTCTCAAAGCAGCCCGGCGAAAGAAAACTATAACGTACAAAAGTAAGAATATTAGAATAACTGCAGATCTCTCTGCTGAAACTTTTCAAGCCAGAAGAGGCTGGTCATCAACTTTTAATCTCCTAAAGCAAAAAAACTTTCAACCCAGGATCTTGTATCCAGCTAAACTGAGTTTCATCTATGATGGAGAAATTAAATACTTCAATGACATTCATATGTTGAAAAAATTTGCCATAAGTAAACCAGCTCTTCAGGATGTTCTCAGACCTATCCTCCACAATGACCAACCCAATCCTATACCACAAAAGTAAACTCACTCAGAAACTTCGGATCAAACTCCAACTTCCACACTGGCGAAAGGATTAAAAATGTCCACTGGACCTTTGAAAAACTCGATACCCAAAATTCCACCAGACTTATCCTTACTCTCCATCAATGTGAATGGCTTAAACTGTCCTCTAAAGAGGCATAGGTTAGCTGACTGGATACAAAAACTTAAGCCAGATATTTGTTGCATACAAGAGTCACATCTCAACTTAAAAGACAAATACAGACTCAGGGTGAAAGGATGGTCATCCATATTTCAGGCAAATGGTAATCAGAAAAAAGCAGGTGTTGCAATTTTATTTGCAGATACAGTAGGCTTTAAACCATCAAAAGTAAGGAAGGACAAGAATGGTCACTTCATATTTGTTAAGGGTAATACTCAATATGACGAGATCTCAATTATTAATATCTATGCACCCAACCAGAATGCACCTCAATTTATAAGAGAAACTCTAACAGACATGAGTAACTTGATTTCCTCCAGCTCCATAATCGTTGGAGATTTCAACACTCCCTTGGCAGTGTTGGATCGATCCTCCAGAAAGAAGCTGAGCAAAGAAATCTTAGATTTAAACCTAACCATCCAATATTTAGATTTAGCAGACATCTACAGAACATTTCATCCCAACAAAACTGAATACACATACTTCTCATCAGCCCACGGAACTTACTCCAAAATTGATCACATTTTAGGTCACAAGTCTAACCTCAGTAAATTTAAAGGAATAGAAATTATTCCATGCATCTTCTCGGACCATCATGGAATAAAACTTGAATTGAGTAACAACAGGAATCTGCATACCCATACAAAAACATGGAAGTTAAATAACCTTATGCTGAATGATAGCTGGGTCAGAGATGAGATTAAGAAAGAAATCACCAATTTTTTGGAACAAAATGACAATGAAGACACAAGCTATCAGAACCTCTGGGACACTGCAAAGGCAGTTCTAAGAGGGAAATTTATAGCACTGCAAGCCTTCCTCAAGAGAACGGAAAGAGAGGAAGTTAACAACTTAATGGGACATCTCACGCAACTGGAAAAGGAAGAACATTCCAACCCCAAACCCAGTAGAAGAAAAGAAATAACCAAAATTAGAGCAGAATTAAATGAAATTGAAAACAAAAGAATAATACAACAGATCAATAAATCAAAAAGCTGGTTTTTTGAAAAGGTCAATAAAATAGATAAACCTCTGGCCAACCTAATCAGGAAAAAAAGAGTAAAATCTCTAATATCATCAATCAGAAACAACAAAGACAAAATAACCACAGACTCATCAGAAATCCAAAAAATCCTTAATGAATATTACAAGAAACTTTATTCTCAGAAATATGAAAATCTGAAGGAAATAGACCGATACTTGGAAGCACGCCACCTTCCAAGACTTAACCAGAATCAAGTGGAAATGTTGAACAGACCCATATCAAGTTCAGAAATAGCATCAACTATACAAAACCTCCCTAAAAAGAAAAGCCCGGGACCAGATGGTTTCACGTCAGAATTCTACCAAACCTTTAAAGAGGAATTAGTACCTATATTACTCAACCTGTTCCAAAATGTAGAAAAAGAAGGAAGACTACCCAACACGTTCTATGAAGCAAATATCACCCTGATCCCCAAACCAGGAAAAGACCCAACAAGAAAAGAAAATTATAGACCAATATCACTAATGAATATAGATGCAAAAATATTCAACAAGATCCTAACAAACAGAATCCAGCAACACATCAAACAAATTATACATCATGACCAAGTTGGTTTTATCCCAGGGTCTCAAGGCTGGTTCAATATACGTAAATCTATAAATGTAATTCAGCACATAAACAAATTAAAAAACAAAGACCATATGATTCTCTCAATTGATGCAGAAAAAGCTTTTGATAATATCCAGCATCCCTTCATGATCAGAACACTCAAGAAAATTGGTCTAGAAGGGACTTTTCTTAAACTGATAGAGGCTATCTACAGCAAACCCACAGCCAATATCATATTGAATGGAGTTAAATTGGAATCATTTCTACTCAGATCAGGAACCAGACAAGGCTGCCCATTGTCTCCATTGCTTTTCAACATTGTAATGGAAGTTTTAGCCACCGCAATTAGGGAAGAAAAGGCGATCAAGGGTATCCATATAGGGTCAGAAGAGATCAAACTCTCGCTCTTCGCAGATGATATGATTGTGTATCTGGAAAACACTAGGGACTCTACTACAAAACTCCTAGAAGTGATCAAGGAATACAGCAGCGTCTCAGGTTACAAAATCAACATTCATAAATCGGTAGCCTTTATATACACCAACAACAGTCAAACTGAAAAAGCAGTTAAGGACTCTATCCCATTCACAGTAGTGCCAAAGAAGATGAAATATTTGGGAATTTACCTAACAAAAGACGTGAAAGATCTCTATAAAGAGAACTATGAAACTCTAAGAAAAGAAATAGCTGAAAATGTTAACAAATGGAAAAACATACCATGCTCATGGCTAGGAAGAATCAACATTATCAAAATGTCCATACTACCCAAAGCAATATATAATTTCAACGCACTCCCTATTAAAGCTCCACTGTCATATTTTAAAGATCTTGAAAAAACATTACTTCGTTTTATATGGAATCAGAAAAAACCTCGAATAGCCAAGACATTACTCAGAAATAAAAACAAAACAGGAGGAATCACACTACCAGACCTCAGACTTTACTACAAATCGATAGTGATCAAAACAGCATGGTATTGGCACAAAAACAGAGAAGTAGATATCTGGAATAGAATAGAGAACCAAGAGATGAATCCAGCTACTTACCGCTATTTGATTTTTGACAAGCCAATTAAAAACATTCAGTGGGGAAAAGATTCCCTATTTAACAAATGGTGCTGGGTGAACTGGCTGGCAACCTGCAGAAGACTGAAATTGGACCCACACCTTTCACCATTAACTAAGATAGACTCTCATTGGATTAAAGATTTAAACTTAAGACATGAAACTATAAAAATACTAGAGGAGAATGCAGGGAAAACCCTTGAAGAAATTGGTCTGGGTGAGTATTTCATGAGGAGAACCCCCCGGGCAATTGAAGCAGCTTCAAAAATACACTACTGGGACTTGATCAAACTAAAAAGCTTCTGCACAGCTAAGAACACAGTAAGCAGAGCAAGCAGACAGCCCTCAGAATGGGAGAAAATATTTGCAGGGTATAACTCTGACAAAGGTTTAATAACCAGAATCCACAGAGAACTCAAACGCATCAGCAAGAAAAAAACAAGGGATCCCATCGCAGGCTGGGCAAGGGATTTGAAGAGAAACTTCTCTGAAGAAGACAGGCGCACGGCCTTCAGACATATGAAAAAATGCTCATCATCTTTAATCATCAGAGAGATGCAAATCAAAACTACTTTGAGATATCATCTAACTCCAATGAGACTAGCCTATATCACAAAATCTCTAGACCAGAGATGTTGGCGTGGATGCGGAGAAAAGGGAACACTTCTGCACTGCTGGTGGGAATGCAAATTAATACATTCCTTTTGGAAAGATATATGGAGAACACTCAGAGATCTAAAAATAGATCTGCCATTCAATCCTGTAATTCCTATGCTGGGCATATACCCAGAAGACCAAAAATCACAACATAACAAAGATATTTGTACCAGAATGTTTATTGCAGCCCAATTCATAATTGCTAAGTCATGGAAAAAGCCGAAGTGCCCATCGATCCACGAATGGATTAATAAATTGTGGTATATGTATACCATGAAATACTATGCAGCCTTAAAGAAAGATGGAGACTTTACCTCTTTCATGTTTACATGGATGGAGCTGGAACATATTCTTCTTAGTAAAGTATCCCAAGAATGGAAGAAAAAATACCCAATGTACACAGCCCTACTATGAAACTAATTTGGGACTCTCACATGAAAGCTATAACCCAGCTACAACTTAACAGGGGGAAGTGGGAAAGGGGGGGGTGGGTAGAGGGAGGGGAATCGGTGGGATCACACCTGTGGTGCATATTACAGGGGTATTTGCGAAACTTGGTAAATGTAGAATGTAAATGTTTTGGCACAGTAACTGAGATAACGCCGGAAAGGCTATGTTAACCACTGTGATAAAAATGTGTCAAATGGTTTATGAAGTGAGTGTATGATGCCCCATAATCATATCATTGTATACAGTTATGATTTAATAAAAAAATTAAAAAAAAATACAGTACTCAGATGGGAAATGACTGGGTATACATGTCCAAATAATGTTGTACTTAAAGTCTACACATCAATTTTGGCCATATCTATTTTGACCTAATGATCTTGATTCAGTTACTCCCTAACTCTGCACTCTTCTCTGCTCTGAAATTCCTGGATCACTGGGCAATAAAGTAAAGGATGTGAGAGTATCTGGTACATAGATGGTATTCCATAAAAATGTGTTTAAAAAGAGAAACAGTGGAGAAAAGTGGCTCAGAGCAGATTCTGAGGGATGATCACTGTGATCATAATGGGATCTCTTCACTGCCCAGCTTTATAACTGTGCTAAAGTCCCTTACCCTTCCTGTACCTCAGTTTCCTTATCTGTGAAGTTGAACTAAGGAAAGAATATACTTCATAAGGTTGTCATTGGGAATAAATAAATTAACAAAACATTTAATTGTATGTGTTGCACTCATTAGATGTTACTAATAACTATTATTGAATTGAAAAGCTACTTTTTATTTTTAAAACCATAAAAACACATAACCTTGTTTAGGGACAGAAATTTGTGAAAGCCTTCTTTACTCCCTTCCTTCCTTCCTTCATTTTTTTCTCCTTCTTCTCGTACCTCTCCTCTCCTTCTCTGCCTCCCTCTTTTCTTTCCTTCCTTCCTTTCTTCTCTTTCCTTCTAAATGAAAGAAGAAATAAACTTAGCACAGCTAATTTCTTTATTTTTGAGTAATGGATTCTAGTTCTTATTTTTCTTTTCCACACTAGAAGTCACTTTACAGTCAATTCCTGGCTCAGTGAACATTCAATGAGCCCAAGCACACAACTGCTCCTGCATAAGCATGTTGGAAGTTAAAGTCACATAGAGTATCCCTGGAGGACAGTCCCACAGCCCCAGAGTGACTGCGACTGAAATGGGCTGATTCCTCCAAACAAAATTAGCCTATAAAAATGACAATAAGATGAATGGGAAACTATTCCTTTAATAGCTTAACATCAAGAGGTAAGCTAGTTTATGTTTCAAGAGAAATTTCAATGCTACATCTGAAAGATGCTAGGATAGAAGTTAATAATCTTATCTCTGCACCTAGTCCCAAGTCTAGTACACCACGCTCCACATAAATCATCCATCTATTCATTCATTACACACATATTTAATGAGTGCCTACAATGGGCCAGGTGCTGTGTAAAAGCTGGGACTAAAACCATAAGAAAGAAAGGCAGAGAACCTGCTTTTATAGAGATTATTAGCAAGGGAGGTAGATACATTGTATTTATATAAAAATAGTGATATTTTTGAATAGTTCTGTAGAAGGCTCTATGCTGGAGAATTAGAAGTCACCAGTAACTAAAACCATACGAATGACCGGAGTTGAGAAGGCAGAAAGCTCAAGGCTATCACTAAACTCATAAGTATAAGCTTAAAGTGATGAGCTAATTCAATTAAGCCCAGCTTCCAAAAAATTAATTCCATTGACCAAAGACATAAGGATTGGCTTATTAGTGGAAAATTCTATAAAATGACTGTTTCCGTGCTGCAAAGGATGACAAAGTACCAGGAGTAGTTTGCCCTTGGCAAGCTTATTCTAATATTAGTAGCACTTATTGAATTCCTACTTCAAAGGGCAGAGATGACTGGGAGTTTTCCTTCTAAAGCACAGAATATACTCTCTGCAAGCCACAAAAATTATTAAATACTGAAAAACAATTTGGGGTATCAAAGAATTAAGATAGAGTAACAAACAAATCTTTGTAACTAACGATAACACCTAAGAAGATCCTATCTACCACAACACTTCAGGTTGCATCCTTTCCACGCATCCTCTTCAGGAAGTCTCATCAGAAATTGTGTTTCTCCAACATTGTAATGGCTTATACTGTAACGGCTTATACCGTAGAATGTTATCCTACATTTACATATTACTTCATCAGCTTATTAAATAACAGGTTATCAACAGGTTATCAACTTGCTATGTGTAAGGCACTCAGCAGAAGACACAAGTGAGTGACAGAATAAACCTTTCATCGACTGGAAAATATCAATAATATTCGGTAAATACTTATTGAAAGAATTGGTTCTGGTTGCCTGTTACTAACTGATTTTACCAATTTTCATATGTTCTACTGGAATATGAGCTATTCTGTAAAATACTGCCCAAATTCTAGCTGTTAAGCAGATATTAATTTTTCCTGTCTTTATTATCGTATCATTTTGGAACGTCTATCATTTTTTGGCAAGTACATCTAAGTTCAAAGGCATGAGATGTATTTTTATCTTACAGTATTATAAACATACACACAAACACAACTCTTAATCTTTTAGAACATCAGCAAAATCCTTCGGTAAAAGTCTACAGTATAAATATTTTAGGCTGTGTGGGCCCTACAGTCACAGTAGCAACTATTCAGCATTGCTGTTGTAACACAGAAGCAATGAAAGACAATCTGTGAAAGAATGGGTGTGGCTGCATGCCAAAAATACTTTATTTACAAAACAGGCAGTAGGCTGGATTTGAATGGGCTATCGTTTGTCAAACTCTATTCCAAACTTTCAGCTTTACAAATGTATCATTGTATTCTTCCCAAAACTATCACAATGCTATGAAAATAGAACCTCCCGAAAAAAAGGGTTTGAGTAAATTTATACATCTCTTTATGAACATTACAGAAAATAACTGATGTTGAAATTCAGAGGAAAAGATCACCAAGATGGTAGGTCTGTACAACAGGATGAATAATGGTTTTGATAGGGAAAACAAAACTTGTTTCCTTACTCCTATACCCATCAGTATTTTGTTCTGTGTAGCTACAGTGTATCCAATTGAAAATACCTCACATAAATAAAGAGGAATAGGTCTAAACATAAAGTTAGAGAAGTATATATTTTTGGCCATGCACCAAACTAAAAGAAAAATAGTTGATATTTATTTTTAGAAGATGATGTTCCTAAAGGAACAAATTGAAAAAAATTCAGAAAAATCTGGGACCTAATGTAAGGAAAGTAAATTTTGAAGTAAGGGACAAAGTAGAAAGTTGATTGGTTAACACTAATTGATAAATTTGGCTTTCTGGGAATCTTAGTAATTCAGCATACTGATCATTTTTGTAAGCGTTATTCAGCACGTTCACCAGCCATACCTCATCGTATAGGTCTACACAAAGAATGAGTTTCTTGGGCTCTTTTTCTCTACCCTGTTTTCCCGAAAATAAGACATCCTCGGAAAATAAGACCTACTTACAGGAAAGATAAGATGTTCCCTGAAAATAAGACCTAGCGCATCTTTGGGAGCAATACTTAATATAAGACACTGTCTTATTTTCGGGGAAACAGGGTAGTTCTGTTAGTAATCCAGTTCACTCTAGAGATAACATTACAAATATGGGAAATGATGTACAGGTGTATACGTGTAAATTCATATATGTGTTTAAATATATCACATGCTATATATGTATGCATAGACATTTATGCTTTGGTTATTATAAAATAAGTATGATTCACCTAGCACTGTGGATGACAGTTTTATTCCTCTTTTCTCTTCCTTTAGATATGATCTAGTCAGAGTTTGCTCAGGAGTCTATGCAGCTTCCCAGGGAATAAGAGAGACTGGAGTGGGTTCTTAGAAGAGACGAATATAAGAAAAATTTGCAACAGAAGCAGAATTTACTAAGATTTTATATACATAATGTATATATATATATATACACACATATACAGACACACACATTTAACACAGTTATATTGTATCGTGTTACACTGTCACGAGCCCTATAATAACAATGGATTGCAATACAACAGTGGTTTCATGGGACACTGTAGCTATGTCATATTGCAATGCATTACTCATGTGCTTATAGTGATGCTGCTGTAAACAAGCCTACTGCACTATAGCAAGTCATATAACATTTAACACATTCTACCATGTATAGTACATGATACTTGATAATAATAAATGACTATATTGCTGGTTTATTTACTTACTGTACTGTACTTTTATCATTCTTTAGGAGTATACTCATACTTAAAAAAAAAAAAAAAAGTCTGTAAAATAGCTCCAGGTAGGTCCTTCATGAAGAAAGGCATTGTTTTCATAGATGATAGCTTCGTGCATGTTACTTCCCTTGAAGACCTTCCAGTGGACAAGATGTGGAGGTGGAAGACAGTGATCTTGATGATCCTAACTCTGTGTAGGCCTAAGCTAGTGTGTGTTTGTGCCTTGGTTTTTCACAAAAGGATTTGCTAAAAAGGTTAAGGTTTTAAAAGTACAGTAAAATTAAAACAAAACTTTTAAATAAAAAAAGTTTATAGAATAAATAAAATATATTTTATACAGCTGTACTATGTGTTTGTATTTTAAGCTAAGCGTTAATATAACAGAATCAAAAGCTTAAAAACATTAAAAGCTTATGATGCAAATAAGTTACAGTAATCTAAGGCTAATTTATTATTGAAGAAAGAAAAGTATTTTTTTTATAAATTTAGTGTAGACTAAGTGTACAGTGTTCACAGAGTCTGTAGGAGGTTACAACAGTGCCTGAGGCTTTCACATTCACTCACCACTCACTCCCTGACTCACCCAGTCCAGCAAGCTCTACTCATGGTAAGTGCCCTACTACACAGGTGTATCTTTGAAATAAATCTTTTATCTTTGTTTTTATTGTACCATTTCTATGCTTAGATATGTTTAGATACACAAATACTTACCATATGTTATAATTGCCAAGAGTATTCGGTAAAGTCACATGCTGTAGAGGGTTGCAGCCAAGGACAAATAAATAGGCTTTAACCAACACAGCCTTGTGTGAGTAGGCTATACCATCCAGGTGTGATCCACACTTTAATATATGCACAACAGGCAAAATTGCCTCAGGATCTCTCAGTGCATAATTTTGTCACTAATTGACACATGATTGTGTATAGCACAGTTCATTGCACAACATACACACACGCATAGAAAGGTATACACAGAGTGAATGACGGAGCAAGAGTGAGAGCTAAAGCGAGAGAATGCTGACCATTGCCTAGTTCTTTTCATCCTCACAACAGTGGTGTATGTAGTCAATGCTGAGGGTGCTGGGCTAGAGCTAGCAATTACTGCAAGTTTCAAAAGGAAACTATCTTTAACCTCAGAGGAGAGCATGCGCTCTTCAGCCTCTGCTAAACTGCCTTCCACTCCGTGGATAAATCACAGAAACAGAAATACAAATGACAAGAAGGGTCAAAAAACAAAACAAAACAAAAATAACTGGGAACAAATTAAGAGACAAAACCAATTAAGGAACAGGGCCCTCGAGAGCCACGCTTCCTTCACTTGGGAATTTATCGCATGGGGGAACAAGTGGCTGTCTGTGATCAGACAGTGGTATCTGGACAAGCCTTTGCCATGACTTTTCAGTGGAGCTCTGGGCTAACTGGTTGAGTTGTCAAAGTTTTCTAATTCTTTGACTCCACAGCAGTCCAGTTTTAGCCCCAACCTCTATAGTTTCTACTGACATAATGAGCAAAGGGGCATGAATGGCAGTCACCCTCCTTAAGCACACTAATGGCCAAACTCAAGTCAAAGAAAGAACCCTTCCCTGAGGTTGTAAATATCACCACGATGGGTAACTGTTACGGGATGGCTAAAGATTACACGAGGAGCTTTAGAGTAGGAATAAGCTTCAAAAATAAACTTTTGGTTGTTTGGATATTGGAATAAAACTGATAGTAGAATTTCTGAGATGCCCACAGCAGATGGTGTCTCCATCAGCAAGGAGAGAATTTGGCAGAGAAACTCCAAGAGGAATTTTCAGATCTTGAAATAGGACTGAGCCCTCCAGGTAAAGTATCTGAGAAATGCCTAGAAATTCAGTACATTATTTTTAAAGTTGCTGCGTGAGTAGGAAAAATAGATGGGGATGATCTGTATCTCTGTAGTCAGAAAACTGCCAATTTTGCAAAATGGTTTGCAGCCTGCATGTCAGTAACCCTTTCAGGTAGAAGCCTTGATTTGTTAAACTGATTTTGAAGACTTTTACTTTTTCTTCTTCTTGGAATAACTAGATACAGCAAATTGAGTTTTGTAGCATAAAAGAAAACACATGTGACCCAATTAAAGAAGCTAATCTCACATTTCCTGTCACATCAGAAGACTCAACCTTGTAGAAGGTAGTCCATAAAATTAAAAATAAAAAAAAAAAGAATCATAACGGTTAAAATTAGTCAGGGCATACAATTTCTGTTTGCATAGTTTAAGTTTAATGTCTTTAAATTAAAAAATGGTATACCTTTAGTCTGACTGAAAATAACACCCAGTACTGTGCATAAGTGAATGTACATGTGTACACACGTCCTCACATTTTTATTTCCTCCAGAGGCTTTGCCATAGGAAAATATACAGTTTGTGATAATTGTTTTAAAACACTGAGCTTATGGGCGGCACCTGTGGCTCAAGGAGTAGTGCGCCGGTCCCATATGCCAGACGTGGCAGGTTCAAACCTAGCCCCGGCCAAAAAAAAAAAACAACAACAAAAAAAAAAAAGCACTGAGCTTATAAACTTCCTCATTCTTACCTCTATCCCATCACTACATCAGTAACAACTGGGAATCGCAGCCATTCTAGGCTGTTAGTGAATATAAAGGTTTAATGTCCACATGGGTTTTCCTAAGTGCATCTGAACTTAAATTTGCAACAATTTCTTTTTTTCAAAATCAGAAATTTTTAAAATCAAGATTTTAAAATTGTGACTTCACACAAAAAACAATTTGAAGTAAAAACCAAAGTTCTCATGGTGGGCTCCCAGGCTTGTCCTGATCTGCGTAAGCCTCCTACACAGATCTGCCTCCACATTCGCCCTCAACCACTCTTCGCAGACACACAGGCCTCTTTGTTATCTGTAACATGTATTCAGCCTACTCTTGTTTCAGATCCTTCCTTCATCCTGAAGAAACTCTTATCCCAGAAATCATAACAGCTGTGTTGAAATGTCATATGCCCCAGAGGCTGCCCCACATCCCCCCACATAAAATGGTGACATGCTCTTCCTGCTCCCACACTACACTGTTCCTTGGTCCTGTGCAGAGCCAGAATTCTAAGGTGGTCCTCCTGTTCCCCAACCCTCAGTGTACTTGCCCTGTATAATTCCCAGGACTGTGAATATGATGGATGTTTACTCCCCTGTTTGGGTCATATTATAAGGCACAGTTGATTTAAAGTAAGAAAAGATGATTTTCTGAGTGGGCCTCACCTCATCATTTGGATTCTTTAAATTGGGTCCACAGGTCAGAGATAGAGGGAGTCAGCTTCCCATCAGGAGAGAGATTTTTCTGCTGGTCTTGAAACACCTGTCATGTTGTGGAAAGGACCACAGAAAATGGTGGGCAGCTTTTAAGAGCTGAGAACAGCCCCATGATAAACAGCAAAGAAAGCAAGATCTTTCCTACATATGCGTGGAACTGAGTTCAGACAACAAAATGAACAGGCTAAGAAGAGGACCCTGAGCCTTTAACAGAAAGCAGCCCAGGCTGATACCTTGATTTCAGCCATGTGAGATTCTGTCCAAGAATACAGCTATCTCCCGCTGATGCCTGATCAAAGGAACCTGGGACACAGTAAATTTGTGTTATTTCAAGTTGCTAGGTTAGTGGTAACTTATTATACAACATTAGAAAACAAATGCAACCTTTTTATGTTTTCCAAAGCACTTATCTCTACTTGACACATTATTTATCTACTTGTATTTATTCACCATTTGTCTTCCATCACTAGAACATATGCTCCTTGAAGGCATGGGATTTTTTTAGTTATTCTCACTATGGCATTCCCCACCTCTTAAAACACCATCTACAGTAGGTTCTTACGGAATATTTACTGAATGAATAAAGGACACTTTACACTTGAGGGAAGTAGATTTTGCTTCATAAAAAGATAAGGTAGAATCTGTAGAGCCTGGAGACACCCAGAAAAAAATGGGAGGGCTTCTTCCTAGGAGACTGGCCATTATCCCCCTACACTTTCATCCTCTCCCCTCTCTTTTCTCACTGTTCTTGGAAAGTATGCCTTTCCCCGAAATGAGACTTACCTATATCTCTAGAGCAGATGCTCAGAAGCAAATTCCATATTTACTGAAGGGCTCATAGAGGATCTCACGAACAAATATGAACCCTCAACCACAAAGCAAATCAAAAGTGCAATGAGATACCATCTTGCACCATTGAGATGGCTACTATACTATGAAGAAAGTAAGTGTTAGTGAGGATGTGGAGCAATTGGAACCCTTGCACTCTGCTGGTAAAAATTAAGAATATTTTCCACAATGCAAAATAGTGCAGCAGTTCCTCAAATAATTAAAAATAAAACTACCAATATCAATTTTGAGTATAAAGTCTTGAGAGATATTTGTGCACCCATGCTTATAGCAGCACTGTTCATGTAGTAAAACCTGCAAGCAACCCAAATGTCCTTCAAAGGGTGAACAGATAAGCAAAATGTGCCATAAATAGTCTATGGACAAATAAAATAATTTTATTACTCGTAAATGAAATAGTATTCAGACTTAAAAAAGAAAAAAATTTTCTAATACATGCTACAACACGGATGAAACCTGTGAATATGATACCACGAGAAATAAGCCAATCACAAAAAGACAAGTATTGTAGGATTCCATTTTCCTGTGAGACCCTAGAGCACTCAATCTTGTAGAGACTGAAAGAATGGCGGTTTCCAAGATCTGGGGAGGAAAAATGAGACATTATTGTTTAATGTGTATAGAATTTCTGTTTTGCAAAATAAAAAGAGTCTGCTGGTGACACTTGCACAGCAATAGAAGTGTAGTGGATGCTGGTGAACCATAGACTGCATGGTGGTAATGATGGGAAGTTTTTATGTTTATTTTACCACAATAAAAAAAAAATGAGGGAAAGAACGTAGCCCAATCATAATTCACTAAATAATTTTTAAAAGCCAGCAGCAAAAAAGACACTTAAAAATGAAAAAAATTAATAAATAAAAGAACATATGCCCAGGGAAGCAATACTGATAGAGAATCCAAGGATAAAAGCTATAAAATGAGGAACATGGGTACTTCATATCGATCAGGGAATAATCCACTTGAAAGATGAAACCTTGGAAACCCTAAGCACACAATAAAGTGGGAATGATATTTTTTAGAAAGAAAAATGCTAGAAGTAGACAAATTCACGGGTATAGTAGAAAATTTTAACTCTCTCAGAAATGGTAGAGCAAATAGGTCAAAAAAATTAGTTCTACAGAGAATTTGAATATACTTCTTCCTTTAGTGACTAGAGAGCCAGGCAGTTTTGGGCAATGAGTTATCTGAGAATGTGTGTTCTGTTTCCAGAGCACACAGTGTTACAGATGTGTCTACATACTATACGCACAGCCTTGTACTGTGAAAAACAGAGACATAGAGAGAGGAGAGGGAAAACTACCAGAGGGAAAACTACAGGAGAGGAGAGGGAAAACTACCAGCACATTAAATAACACCATTCAGGAGAGCCTGCTGAAATTGAAGCCTGTATCAAACCCAGTGATTGTCAGCTGACCTCTTATAAACACAAATTCAAAACGACAACCTTAGATGTCAACAAATAAACCCAGATGTAGTCTTCAGAATAAAACAGGGTTTTCAAAATGACTAACTCTACTTATTACAACATGCATAACTTTGGGCAAGTCACATGAGTATTGTATTCCCCAGTTTTTTCAGAACCAAAATTGTTTTTTGAGAAATGAGTGAGATCACTTCTCGGCCTTTTGGCTAAGATCAAGTGTGAGAAATGAGTGAGACACTGCAGTGAAAGCACCTGGAACGGTACCTGGCATAAAACACTAAGTACGTGTTAGTCTCCAGCACTGTATTTTGTCAATAGCACTACATCGATAAATGAATGGAAACAGTCTGTAGCAGTGGGGAAACGTCAGCAAATTAGCATTCATAGAAAATACGGTCTAATTAATCCAGGATATCTACCAGCAAACTAAAATAAATAGAAGAATATTATGGCTGAATATTAGAAATTATCCTTTTGTATTCAGGATCTACTTGTTCATCACTGAATGGGATATGCGATCCAATACAACAAGAGAAGAGAAACATAAAACATAACAGAGATAAAAAGATAAAAACTGTCTTTATGCCAAGACAACAAATATATTCAACTCCATGGGCTTTAAATTTATACACATATTACAAGATTTCAGAAAGGTGAATAGATTCAGAATCGAATCACATAAATTAAAATTTTCCACACATCCTCACCATATCTAATTTAAAATTTTAATAGGAAAAACAATACATTCACATGCTAACAAAAAGTAGACAATTCTAAGGAATACATCTAGAATAAAGTATATAATGCCATTCTAATACAAAACTAATCTACTTTTATAGATCTTGAAGAACTGGTTTAGTAGTGACATACATAAAAATGAAAGATATAATGATATTCAAGCAATACTGAGAAGAAGCAACAAGCAGAATTCTACCCAATATAATGTTATTCTATAAAGGGTTACTAATTTTGAAAATTGTGTGATATTAGCACAAAAGTAGACAGATCATAGTAATAGAGGAGAGTTTGAAGAAGCTCATATGTGCATGAAAATTAAGATTATAACACAGATGCTATTTCAATCTAATGAAAACAATTTACTGGTAGTGTTGAATAACTATTATAGAGACAGTTACCTATTTGTTTAAAAAACAATAAAAGTAGAATCATACTTACATCCTTCAGAAAACAAAGCAAACCTCAGATGAGTTAAAAAACTGAAGGTAAAGACAAAACTAAAGGACAAAAGAAACACAATCGAAGAAAAGTTGGAAAGTTTTTATTATAGAACTGACCTTTATACAAATAAAATACAAAACACAGAAATCATAGAGAAAACTATTTGTAAATGTAGCTACATTTATATTAGAAACTTTTATATGGCAAAACCCTCTTTAAATGGTTCTAAAACAAAGTAATAGATGGCAAAATACAATATATAAATTAATATCATTCAGATCATATTAAAAAATATAATGAATCAAAGAAAACAAATAAATAACTCCAAAATACTAAAATAAGAAGCAAAAATGAAAGAAATATAGAGATGGAAGAACAACGACAAATAAGTACATGTATTAATAGATGCAGAAAATCCTGTTAGCAACCAAGGTTTTCTAAACAAAATAACACAATTTTCTACCCCACAATAGCCAAACACTCTGGGAATTAAAATGATTGCAAACATATGCTGAGACAGGTATTGCCTCATAGTGACAAAAGACTATAAAAACACTATGGCCATTTTGGAGAGCAGTTGGCAGTTTATATTAAAATTGAAATATTTCGTATCATAAGGCACATAATTTCCTCTTCATTATATTTTCATAAAAGAAAAAAATTCACCAGGAACAAGGACACACATCCAGGGATTTTCACTGAAGCTCAGATTACACATAATCCAAATGTCCATGAGTATAGAAAATTAAATAGCTGTCTTCTTTGGCAGACTACGTTAGCTGCCCATCCATCACCCATCCTTTTATTCTTCCTATAACCAGAACGGTTTTGTTTCATCAATATGTGAGGTCTCAAAGAGATATTATTACAGTTCTAATGTAGTGACAAACATTTACTTCCCCTTTGCTGGACACTCACGTCCCCACCTTCCCTTGCAGCAGGTGTGGAACTGACGAAATTCCAGTGAGTAAGATGTAATGGGAAGCATGTCAGAGGATACTGGGCTTCCTGATAAAAAGAAAAGTTATTTTGTCCTGGCCTTCCTGCTCTTGCCATGGCACGTGGTATGAGTGGAGCCCAGAGCTTAGGTAGTTAGAAAGCATAAGAGGAAAAGCCAATATGTGAGGATGACAAACAAAGGCAAAAAGAATCTGGTTTCTGGACAGCACTGTTAAGCCACTGGCCAGCCTTCTCGTTAGTGAAATGACCAGGGTCTATGTTGGAGCCGTAGGTAGAGGAGTTTTGGCTACTCTGTTTCAGATGCCTGCATTACACACACTGTGGAACATTATGTGGTTGTCAAAGGGAATCAGATACATCCGTATTTACTGATAGACCATAATTGTTGAAAGTAAGCTATATAATTATATAAATACACAAGGTGCCAAAAATGTATACACATTTTAATAAAAGAAAGAACTGGGGCAGCACCTGTGGCTCAGTGAGTAGGGCGCCGGCCCCATATCATTCAGATCATATTAAAAAATATAATGGATGGTGGGTTCAAACCCAGCCCCGGCCAAACTGCAACAACAAAAAAATAGCGGGGCATTGTGGCGGACGCCTGTAGTCCCAGCTACTGGGGAGTCTGAGGCAAGAGAATCGCCTAGGCCCAGGAGTTGGAGGTTGCTGTGAGCCGTGTGACGCCACAGCACTCTACCGAGGACAGTAAAGTGAGACTTTGTCTCTACAAGAAAAAAAAAAGAAAGAACTGTATTAAAATCATAATGCTTAATATATATACCAATAACAAAAGATGAATACAAATCACATTTGACTTCTGCAATTTAAGAGGTGCTCAGAGTGGTTACTGTCAGAGCCCAGACACTTCTGATTATGGCAAATGAAAAGTAATACATATGCAACATCTCTTAAAATGCATAAGTATTTTTGTCACCCCGGTATATACATATATTGATAAAGATTTGAAAGAATACACACCAAACTGGTAAGGGATAGTAGTGGTGTCTAGGGAGGTGAACAAGTTGGAGGTAGACGTGCAGTTGGGGATATACATAGCATTCACTGTTAAGTACAAGTTCTTACATGACTAAAAGAAGGTAAATAAAAAGTTAAGTAAAATGAAATGATTTATTTAAAATAAAGCATTTTATTAACTTCAAGTCTTATCAAATTGCATCAAATGCTTATAAACTCTGAATAAGTCATGAATGCAATTTTACAAGTATCTATTTAGGCAGCGCCTGTGGCTCAAAGGAGTAGGGCGCCATATGCCGGAGGTGGTGGGTTCAAACCCAGCCCCAGCCAAAAACTGCCAAAAAAATAAAAAATAAAAATAAGTATTTATTTATATTTAAAGTGTGTAAGTGGCAATGTCTCTACATGGTATATGTATATATTTTCAACCATCCTGTAGAAAAAAAAGATGTACTTATAATCAAAGATACTGAGAATTTCACATTCTAACCATGTAGAGATGTATAAGAAACAGATGCTTCCTCACAAAAAGGATTAATTTCTCTACAGATGTTGCCATGAAAAGTCTTATGTTGTCCTGTTGTGGTGGTGAGTACATTGTGAAAAGTACAGTGGTGCCTTAATTTATAAAGACTCTCCCACAAACGGTGACCCACAATACTTTCCAGAATCTACCACAAGATAACAGACAGTCATAGCAAAAATTACAGAAAATTATTAAGATATTAGACGTTGAAAACAGAACATTCACTCCCAAGATTAATAATGAAGTTAGACAGACATTAGAAGATACATAAGTGAAAAAGATATGTTTAAAACTAAGATTAAAATGAGATAGAAAGCCAATTAATGTGATAAATCAGCAAAGCCAGGCAATAACTTTGTGAAAACACAAGAGACTTCAATTTATACAGGAAAGAATGTAGGCTTTTTCTCAAACTTCATACTTCCAATTCAAGGACTAGATGTTTATGCAACATTCATTGTGTACTTGTTACGTGACAATGATTCTGCTGGGTACTCAGAATTAAAAAATGAAAAGGCACAAACTTTCTCAAGAAATTAGCGTGATTGTTACAACCAAATAATATTAGAGTGCTGTGAAAAGAAATTTACCAAACAAAAGCAAGGTAGAGGAAGTGGCCAAGATGGGGAATAATTAATGCTGGAAAAGAAAGAAGGAAACAAAGAAAGAGATGATATAGGGCAAATTGGGCATGAGGAGAAAGAAGACATGTTTAGAGAACTGAGAAAAATCAGGGCATGATGCACATATGAAAAAAGGGACATGACAAGGCGGGTAAGTGGCTGGAGCCCAACTCAGCATGGCTGGTAATACTAATACAGATCTTTCAGCAAATACCAAGATGCAACTGCAATGACATAAGGAGAAGTGCATTTTGAAAATTTTAGATTCACATGTGACTTTGGTATGAGGGGAGTAGAGGGACAAGAAAAGGACAAACTGGAGCCCAATTAAAAGCTATTGTGAAAAAAAGAAAGCTACTGCAATAGTCTAAGCCAGCAGTGAAGCGGTCCTGAATTCGTGCATATATTCAGTGCTCAAAAAATATCTGGTGAATAAAATGATCTTGTGCATTGCTACTAAGTTCACACTAAGTAAGTACAGCAGCAAAGAAAGTAGAGAAGAGAATAAGGGGGAGGAATGACACGCACAGAGGGGGAAAGAGTCCGTCTGGGACAGCAAGTCCAGTGTTCACAAAGGTGAAGAATTTGGAATTGCCAAATCTCCAACTTTTCTCAATACACATCATTTTATTTCCTGGTTTCTATATGTTCTTTCAATACTTTTTTCCCCTTAGTAATTCTGCTGGAAAATTTCCATTTCTTCTTTGTAGCAGCCTGATTTCTATATGAGTACAAATTCTCTTTTTCTATCAATTCTTCCCAGATTCTCAATCACCTGTCTCTTCTGAAAACAATATTACTTATTCTTGATTATACGATGCATTTTATTTTTTCTAGTTATTTTACATCTTCCCATTGCCTTCCTAATTAATGGAGGTTAGAGATTTCTAATATTTTGTAGATACTTCAGTATCTAGCAAAGTGTTGAGCCTAGAGAAGTATCAAATTTAAGTGTCATAAAGGAGCTAAAATCACCTTATAAAAATTTCTCATGTTATAAATGAGGAATCTCATACTCAGAAATAAGAAGCCTCTTACTCCAGATCATACTGTTAGAGAAAGAACTAGGATTAGAACCTGGGATTTTAGTCAGTGGAGCACTTTTTTTTCTTTTTTGAGGGTCTTTGTACCAGGTCATTATTCAAGATTTTTGTATCAAAAAGCAAGAAGACCATGGAGATTTTCAGGCCTGACTGTGCTTCCAATAAGCTTCTCCTTTCATTGCCAAGGCTGGCAGATAAATATTGCAGAAGAAACTGCTAATGCATTAGGCCAACCTGAGTATCTAAATTCTGCTGAGATCCTAACTAAGCTGTAAGAGGGGACATTGCTAAACAAAAATGTAAGACATACTGTACCTGAAAACTCCATCAATATACTAATGACTAGGAGAAGAGAGGTGCTAGATGTAGCAAAGAAGGAATAGATTCTGTAAAAAGTGGTCATGAACTACCTCATGGAAAGCACTGAAATGAGAAAGAGAATACATTGTGAATTCTACAACACTCAAAGGAAATATCCTGTCTCTCTCCCCCAACTCCTGAAAGCAACAGTTAAACTAATTGCAAAGAACTTTGGGTCTTGCACTCAAATTAAATATTCATAGAACTCCATTTATGTGCTGCATTTAGAAGTTAAGAGACTTTAAAAACCCTTCTGCATTCCCAATAGTCAGCTAATCCATTAGCAATGTGATACTGGCTCTAACCCACAGTAACAGAGTACCAGCCCAGGTGGCCAGCTGAGCTTGGGAGCTTTCTCGAGAGCTGCAGGCAGGGGCTTGAAGATGCTCAGTCATTCTGGCAGCAAATCTCTGGCCCTTCTCACCAGTGAGGTTTATCACCAAGCAGTTAAGTAAAAGAGAGGGATATGCTAAGGAGAGTTTTATGAAGGGGGAGGGCAATGATTCATATGACAAAGCCACTATTTTATTTGGTAATGACAACTGATTCATATGCTCTTTAGGGGCAAAAATATTTGGTACTCAAATTTAACATTTCTTTATGTTGAACTTGATTATAAATGTGTTTATACTGAAAGACTGGTGGTATAGATAGGTGACTTTTCCTTACGTTACCTGCTTGTCATTTTGTTAGATAGGGATCAGTAAACTCCAGGCCTCTGGATTACATTCAGCCTGTTCTTGTTAATAAGGGCTTATTGCAAGGCAGCCATATCTACTCATTTCATATTACTGAGTAGTGTCAACACAGGTAGCACGGCCTGCACAGCTAACACTATCTACTATTTGACACTTTCCAGAAAGTTTCCTGACCTCTGCTTTAGAAAGATACCAATGTTATATATGAAGTTGAAATTTTTAACTGAACTCCACATGCGTCTTCACTATACTTAAATGTATTCAACTGACATATAATACTCCCAATCCCCATTTCCACCACCACACACGCACGCACACACTCACACACACTCACACACACATATACGCATGATATTAGAAAGGTAAAATTGGTGATTCAAGGCTTTTTTTAAATTTCAGGTTAATGTGAAGGTATAAACAACTAGGTTACAATGTTTACATTGGTTAGAGTCTCTCATGTAGTTGTGTCCCACACCCAAGAGTTGTGCCATACACCCTTAGGCCGTGCCCATTAAGTGGGAGCATACCACTCCCTCTCCCTCCTTCCCATCCTCCCTTCTTTCTTCCCCCTTCCCCCAACTTGTATAGAATTTTCTTCTGTTAAGTGGGCATGTATTAGATTGTCTACTGGCTTCATGTTAGAATTGAGTACATTGCATACTTGCTTTTCCATTCTTGCCATGCTTTACAAAAAAGAATGTGTTATATCTGCATCCTGGTTAATACAAAAGATATAAAGTCTCCATTTTTTTTAGTGGCTGAATAATATTTCATGGAATAGTATTCCATGGAATAAACATATTCCACAGTTTATTAATCTATTCCTAGGTTGATGGGTATTTAGGTTGTTTCCGCATTTGGCAATTATAAATTGAGCTGCATTAAACAAGCTAATACAAATGTCCTTACGATAAAATGATTTTTTTTTCCTTCTGGGGAAATGTCTAGTCACAGGATTGAGGGAGCAAATGGGAGTTCTAAGTTGAGTTCTTTGAGGATTCTCCATACTTCCTTCCAAAGAGGCTACATTAGCTTGGAGTCCCACCAACAGTGTAAAAGTGTTTCCCTCTCTCACTGCCATGCCAGGATCTGCAGCTTTAAGACTTTGATGATTCAAGCTTTAAGAAAATTCAAAATCCATTGAAATGAAATTTTTACAACATGCTTTGGCTTTTTATGAACAGGCATGAATAAAAAAAAGTTTTGAGTATTATAATGTATTTGAGTTAACTGTGTTTTTGATCCAACTTTTTGATTTTCTACCAATTGTCAGCATTTTCAGAACTCATTGGTGGAAACCACATCTTGCCCTTAAGATTCCTCGAATCCAAAGGGGATGGGGCCAAATAATTCACAGTGACAAAGAAATCGCTTGGTTTAAATCTGTTTGTTATATGCCAGATGGGCTGATGGAATAATCATGGAAATAATCCTTTATAACCTCTCTTGCTCTTCTCTGAACATTTCATTATTTATTCGCAGTAAATCTTCCATGGCACATAAGAAATATATGAGTTGCTTCATGTGTTAGTTACCTGACATGTTGTTAGCAACTAGAGTTGGAAATCAGAGCACAATTTCTTAAGAAAGGACCAAGTAAGGGGACCAGAAGACTCAGTCCAGGATGGTCACTATGCACATGATTGTTACAGCAGTTTTTCAACTCAGATTTCTTCAGGGACAAGATGAAGTAGAAATAAAAGTACTGGGGTCCACTGTATATATGGATCTTTTCTGGCATGGCAGAATAAAAGGGAACAGGACAGAACGGGCAAGCCAACTAACTACATTCTCTCTAGGAAAGAAATGTTCAAGGAAATAAAATGGTATTTGTTCCTTTGCATCCTTGGAGAACTAATTTCTTAGATAATCTGGTAAGAGTCATGTTAGGTGGTAGGAATATATATTTTTATAAAAATTAAACTTATTTAAATTTAATTTCCTTTTTTAAAATAATCAACAGATATCATACATTCTACTGATCTTAAAAGCATATCTCACATTTATAATCTTGGTCCTGTTCGGTGTTTATTGAGCTCCTACTATGTGTAGACACTATGTTTCCAAAGATCTCACCTTTGACAAGTTCATAGTTTAGTAGGGGATGGAGCTATTATAAAATATTGAATATATATTCAATAGACATTTCAATATACTGAATATGTATATTCTAATCATTTCAGAATAATATACTAAAAGTTAAAAAAAGGTTTAATCCTGACTTTAATAGTTTTGTTCAGTAACTAGGAAGCAGATACACAAAATAAACAAATGAAATATATGCATTTATATACTGCTTTAAGTCACTCTTTGTTCTCAGCTTGAATAGTAACAAAACCAAAAGTAAATATTCACTGGTTCTCCAGGAATACAGTTTTCAAGAAAAGATGACTCTTGACCTTTTTTTCTAGAGGGCCTACTGTACTGAAAGTTTCTAAAGGAGCCAGATGAGGTGGCTTATGGCTGTAATTTTAACAGTTTGGGAGGCTGAGGCAGTAGGGTCCCTCGAGCTCAGGAGTTTTCCATTTAGGAGACTAATAGGATTCCATACAACAGGTTCTACGTGCCAGCCCCTCTGCCAGCCCCTCTCATACTTGTAGAGCTGCTCTTCTTGATTTTGCTCAGCTTCTCCTGCAAGAGGAAGAGATAGTGTCTGTGCTACTGTCACCTAAGCCTGCAACAACCAAGAGCTTCTTACCACAGGTCATTTGCATGGCCCAATCGAGGGCCCTGTCTCTTACAACTTCTCTCAACAAAGCTTAGTATTGTTTTTTCCTTTTCAATTTTCTTCAATAAAATAGGTACAAAGGATTGTGATATAGGGCACATTTCCTTATTTTTAGCAACTTCTTATTCTTTTTCTCTCCCTTCTTCTGTTTTTCCTGCCCTTCCCTTCCTCCCTTCTCTTTTATTCTTTATCTTATTGTGTGCACACACATGTTTATGTGAAAAAATAAATGCTTTTATTTATTTTGATCAGTTTCATCCTTTTATTCTTCTGAACTTTTTTTTTTTCTTTTTGAGACAGTCTCACTATGTTGCCCTCGGTAGAGTGCTATGGTGTCACAGCTCACAGCAACCTCAAATTCGTGGGCTTAAGTGATTCTCTTGCCTCAGCCTCCCAAGTAGCTGGGACTACAGGTGCCTGCCATAATGCCTGGCTATTTTTCTGCTGCAGTTGTCATTTAGCTGGCCCAGGCTGACCAAGGCTACCCTACCCACTGAGCTATGGACACGGCCTAGTCTTCTGAACTTTCTTAATAATAAGGGTTAAAATTGAAATGTGGAGACAACCAGGAGAGGAAAAAAGGGAAATGTAAAAATAAGAGTAAGCATAATTTATAAATTATACCGGTTGCTATTAATATGACATAAATGTGATAATGTTTAAAATTATGCTAATGGAGTGCTTTGTAAGAAGCTCAAGTACACAAATATGATCCCTCCAAGTTTATGGATTCACAACAGTAATTTTATAATTTGTTCTTGCTAGTCTACCTTTTAGTTTTAAAAAAAATCTTCTGAATCCTTTTCAGTAGAAAATAAGTATACAGACCCAAGAATGTGGCTAAAAATACCTTATTGTCACTGCTCTTAATGTACTTGCAGACTGGTTTTCTTTAATCTGCTAAAAAATTGCCTTTGTTAAAATAGTGCATAATATTTATATTTTTTTCCTCACCTAAATAAATGTTCACTTATGAAAACCACACATTCAAATCAATTCCTCAGATAGTTCTCAAAAATGTATTCCATATTTCATCTCATTAGGCTATCCATCTAAGACTTTAGACCATATTATCCTATAATTTAATTACTACATTAGAAGTTTTTTGCTCTTGCTTTACGATGTGCCTTATGAACACCAGAAACTGGGGCCTTCAACACAATTAGATTATGTCTATAATGAAATTATACCTCTATCAAATATGAATTTATTTTAAAAGAATATAGGAATAATATAAGCAGGAAGATCATTTTCATAAATCCATCTTTTGGAGTTCATTTTCAGGTGAATGAATCAGGTGCTATGTAAGGGGTCAAAGCTTAATTGGTAAATTTTGAAAGAATAAAAACCAGCCAGGCAACAGCTTAACAAAAGAGGCTGACAGCACAGCTGCTAGCCCTGTGGTTCTCAACTGGGGATGATTTGGGCCCCCAGGGCTTCTTCAGCAATGTCTGGTGACATTTGTAATTGTTATGACCCGTGGGGGGAGATGCTTCTGGCATCTAGTGGGTAGAAGCTAGGGACGCTGCTAAATATCCTGCTTTGCGTAGGACAGCTTCTCCCAACAAATAAAATGTACGTCTTAAAATGTCTATAGTGCTGAGGTTGGGAAGACCCCGTGCCAGCCCCATAATCTTCGAGAGTTGCCACATTATATCGTTTCAAAACACACTTCTAAATATGCCATGTGGCACGTATTCATCTCATAAATGGAAAGAAACAAAAATTAATTTTCTTTTTAGTATGTCAGCAATGCCCCTTAATATAAACAGAGCCAATCAGACGGGGCTGCACACCCAGGACCGTGGATTAATAATCTGAACTTAGAGGGTGGCACCCGTGGCTCAAGGAAGAGGGTGGTGCCGGCCCCATATACCAGGGGTGGCAGGTTCGAACCTGGCCAAAACTGCAAAAAAATAAAAAAATAAAAATAATCTTAACTTAGAGCTGACACAGTTATGTGAAAACACTTCAGAAAAAGAAAACAAATATTCTTTTGAGGCAAAGAATTTAGTATTTTTATTTCTCATTTCACTGCTAGCTCCACCAAAGCCTTAAAAAAATTAAATTTCAAGTTTAGAATATATCAGATCATAATCACATAAAATAAAAGTATATATATACTTTTTCATCTCTAAGCAGAGTGAGAGCAATTTATAGAGGAAAAGCATTCTTTGACTTTTGATCTGATCTGCTTGTGAAATTTTCCATTTTCCGAAATTTTCCAAAAGTCAAGGGTTGAAATAACATATTAGGTTTACAAAGTGCTACTTAAGTTTAGCCTCGTAAAGCACAGAGGATGGGGAAACACCAGCAAACACACAAGAACTATCCAGAAAGGATCCAGCCATGTACTAGATAGAAAAAGAGAGAGACACATATGGACACAAAAATTAAAACCGGCTCACAAGTCTGAGGCAATCCTGAAGGAGGCTCAGCAGGAGCAAGGGGAGATAATATTCGATTCAGGTATTTTTCTCTTTGGTCAAAATACTTTGTTTGGCTGGCCCGGGCTGGGTTCGAACCCGTGAGTCTTGGTGCCATGGGCACCAAGCTGAAGCAACATTTTAAAATCAGGCGAACAATAATCACAACTAAATACAAAATTTCAGGCGAACGTGCCTTTCAAAATAAATCGGACCCTTGCAATGGGGAAAAAAAAATACAAAAGTACTGAAGTGGGGAAAATAGCAAATCTCTTCTTTCAAAGAACTTGTATTTATTTTTACCTTTAACCAATTATAACATCTTCTCCATTTGAGCTGCTCTCTTCCTTCTTTCCTTACTCCCTACCTCCTTTCTTGTTGATGCATTCCTTCCCTCAACCTTATTTGAACACTGTCATTCATTCCACTAAAAGGCGTGTAGCTTAGCGACAGTAGAAATCAGTGGAAATGGATCTGATTTCCACTACAACGGTCAACACAGGTGAGAGGGACCGAAACAATGACTTTAGGATGAAAAGATGTGCCACAGCTTAATAAATGTTTCAGTGCTTCATTAAAACCCTCCCTTTCACATAATTCAGAGGTCAGCAAACCTAAGCCTGAGAGCCAGATCTGGCCCGCTGCCTGTTTTTGTCCTGCCTGCAAGTTAGAATGGTTTTATCATTTTAAAGGGTTGGAACAATATCAAAAGAATAATAATATTTTGTGACATGAAAATTATATGAACTCAAATTACATATAATACTTAAAGCTAAAGTTTTATTGGAACCCTGCCATGTCATTCTTTTATACTGTGTATGACTGCTTTCATGCTATAAGAACAGAGTCGATTAGTTGTCACAGAAACCTTCTGACCCACAAAGCCTAAAATATTTACTACCTGGTCTTTAAAAGAAAGGGCTTACCAACCTCTGATATAACTGATCTTGAAAAAGCATTATGTGTATACACTATAACTTGAAATTCTGTACTTTGAAAAACAATCAATGAAAGGGCCTTCTGTTTGTCTACCAACATAAAATAGCTGGACAAAAAAAAAAAAGATGAAATACCTAAATCCACCTGGAAATATGTGAAGAATGAATAAAGGAACACAATAGTCTATGATTTTGTAGTGTGCCTCTGGGGTCTAAGAGTATAAACATATCCAAGAATCATTAGGTGATCCCTCTACCCACACTAGTCTGCACTGCCTTCATCCTACTAAAATGTACTAAAGTCTGGTTTATACAAAGAGCTTAGAAAGAATTAAAAGAAATGTAGAAAGCTAGGAACAGATAGACAGAAACAGATAAAAGAAATCAGGATAATTAAGTAAGGAGAGAAGAAGGCCAAGGGTGATTTACTGCTGGATTTTAGGCATGAAGAATGCAAGCAGGGACACTGGCCTTGAGACATACTTGAAGGCACTGGGTTTACACATCAGGGAAACTCTTTTGACAAACTATGTTATTAATCATGGAAATGTGTTGTCTATAAAGACAATGGTTCTTCAAGTATGGAAGTGAAAAAAAGAAAGGGCATTCATCCCTGCTATCCTTTAGAGGAAAATTGATTTAAGCAAGTAGGCTGTATTAAGTGACCTCTCGGGAAGATTGGCCCTCTAATTATTCTAAGACTGTTTCGGCAAATAAAAAAAGTTAACAATTTTCATTAGCGGTTAGGAGGAGGAAGTCATAGGGGCAAGTGTGTACATGAAGATGATTGCATCTGCCAGTTGTCCCCATAAAACCGGAGTGGGTGGGGGAACAGCCCTCCTGAGTGTCTTTGCTGCATGAGCTCTAAACAACTCAGAATCAGGAGTCTTTTTGCCAAAAGCAGAGCTTTCCAAGCAGGACTGATATTTTTGGCCTTGATTTATACTGATCAATAAGCATATGTCTGTGGGGATTAAATTAATTAGAGGAGATTTGCTGGATAATGTTCAAAGACAATAAAATTCCTCAAGGTTTATAGGCCATACATGTTGAAGCACAAAATGGTACACCTTAGGGGAAGATTAAGAGGAACTAATTTTGTACCCAAAGTACTGTCATTTTTTATCCTCATGTAAAAGGGGGGGGAGTACTTCAACCAGTTTCCAGGTTAATTCCTATAAAGTTATATTTGCTAGGAAATAAATCTTGAAAAGATAAACTTAGAAGAGAAAGTGGTTTAGCAAGAAGTATAAAAGAAAAAGAGCGTATTTAAATAAAATCTTTCACGTGTCCAAAGGAAAGAGAGAGGCTATTAAGCAGTTATTTTCCATTTATTTTTTTTTAAATGATAGGATAATAGAATTGTTTCCCTTTGTTAAGTCATAGAATAAATCTCCAGATGAAGAGAGCTGTTGAATTTTTTGTAAATTATTTTTAAACCTGTGAAATCTTTTAAACTATAGGATGATTTTTCAAATAGGATGCCCATATGGGAGTACAACTTTTTCATGCAAGGCAGGAGACAGAGATAAGATTTTCTTCAATCCCAAAACCTGAGGGTTGTCCATGCTCTACGAATCAAGGCTTTCTCAAAGGCCCACCTACATGAAGCCTCTTCAAAGTCTTATCCCTCCGACAGAATCAATCAAGGAATGGTCCCCAAATTTGCATTTCTCGGTTCCCAGATGATGCTCCCACTGCTCGTCTTGGGACCATACTATGAGAACCACTGGTCTAAAACCATCTCTTTTTACATAGCCCAGAGAAAAAGTACCAAAGACTCAATTATAAAACCTAACTCACAGTCTGCTGCTCCTGAGCATGAACATTTTTACATTATGCTTAATTGGCACCTTCACTTACATTGAATCAATTATTAAACTATATGACCAAGTGTAATCATGGCCCATTCCACTCAAAAAGACACAAAGTAGCCAATGTGTTCCTGAAAAACCATATGATAAGAAAGGAAATATTCCGCTAAAAGCTAGAAGTCCACCAGACCTTCCCCACCTACTTCTTAGCATCACAAATTCAATAAACAGAGAAAGTTGTTTCAGCTCCCAGTTGGCATTTCACATTTCAGAGCCTTCCACAGGCAGTGCTAAGGACAGCAGAGACGTTATGACACAAACAATTAAGAAGCATGACGTCAGAGACTGTAATCTCGGGGATGTGAAATGTAAGGGAATCATTAAGACTTTCGATATACAAAAATATGTATGTTCATATCCGATTATTTCAAATGATACTTCCTCCAGAGCTCCAAAAGACTCAATGACAAATATCCTTAGGTATATCCTGTGTTAATAATGACTTACAATGTTGTAGTCAAATCTTTACAAAGTAAACAAACTCTGAGACTGATTCCTTTGTCCTGTCAATATGTTAGGACCAGGTAAGAAGCATGCTCTTAAAGAAAAGATGCTCTACAAGCACTTTGAGTCAATGGTATGTGCATAAATTGAGTCATTTTACATGTAGTACGGGCCTTTGTTCATCAAAGTAACTTCAAATAAATCATTTATTAAGTATGCATTCTTCTCTAAGATAAATAATGTCTATCTGACGACATTGACGAGTTTTATGTTCGATGTAACAAACCTGGCACTTAAAAAACTAGGACATAATGATTTTATGTTGTTTGCTGAAGGCAAACTTGGCCCTTATTATGACTATCACTCAAAGAAACAGAAAAAGACAAAAGAGAAGAAAAGAAGGAAGGAAACAAGGAAGGAAGGAAGGAAAGATGGAAATCTATTTTCCCCTTAAATTGGAGGTGATTTTAAAATCTATACTCTGAGAGTGCTCTGCCAAGGTTTAGCATAAATAACTTCCCAATTATTTCCTATAAAGTTATATTTGCTGGGAAATAAATCTTGAAAAGATAAATGAGAAAGTTCATGAATGCCAGCTAAAGTTGTGGAAAATATGCAATCTGTACAGTGTCCCACATGTACACCAATTGGCTTTCATTCATTAGATTTTAGCTAGCAATATACAGTAGAAATGAAGAATTTTAGGATTTGAATAAATTATTTTCCTTTGATGTTTTCAAAGCATTTGACTTCAAGTTCTTGGAGATGTGTACATGTTAATACCTGTGACCAAAGTACTACTCAGAGCTCATTTTATAAATGGTTAACACTTTTTAAAGATCTTCTTAATTACCAACAGCTGTAAAAAAGGCATAGCTGAGTTCAAAATTCTCTAATTTCTATAATTGTGCAGCACATCCACCAAAAGCTAATATACTCATAGTAGTGTAATAACTCTGCAGACTAGAGAGGGGAACATCTCACATAAAGTAACAACAGACAGGCAGATAGTACCACATGTCCTTTCATAGAATGCAGTTGAATTTAGAGCTCCATCTGTTCCAAACTTGAAAAGTCTTGGGTTTTCTCAAAACCACCACAAAAAGATTTGTATGTTGTACCAACAGAATGCACATATTTTATAAGCACTGATTGGGCCAAATATTCATTTAAAAATAAGCCCTCATCGTCATAACCAAAAATATTTTGCATATTCAGTGAGAATGTCCAATTTTTAACAAAATGCCATCAGCCTATCATGTGCTGTCACTATTTTTCAGATGCATCATTCATCTTATAGAAACAGAATAAAAAAGAAATAGCCAGTTTTCCCAATCTGCAAGGATATTTCTGAACCTTGCCCTTGAAAAAGGTGGATTTCTCCATAGTTTCCTCGCAAAACTCATTTCAATCACTTTCTTGCAATTTTCTGCAAGAAAACACTGCAAGGCAAACACCAGTGATCTAACATCAGGCAAGCTTTCCTCCTTGATAATAAATATGTTAGTTTGGAGCAGGCTCACAAAGAATCCAGACAGCTCCGACTTGGCCCTATTCCAGGAGAGAAGCGTCTGGTATGGGAAGAAAACTCTCGGCTGTCTTTCAGATGTGTACTTCTATCTACCCCTACTGTCTGCAACTTGAAACAGAAGTGGTGGCTATTAAAGAACTAACTGTCTTTGGGGCACTGGTGTGAAACATCTTTGCTAAATACCATGTAGAGTCAACTGAGAATATCCTGAGTTCGCCGGGGATTGATCTTTGGAAATTGTGAGGGATATGTCAGGTTAGATACTAGAGAGTTAACAAGAATTACATGCCACTCTTTGTCAGGATTAATAGACGAAAGTACAGCATTAGTGCAGGGAGCCCAGAGTTTCTTACTGAATCTGATTTACATACATTCCCTAGGGGATTCAGGGATGACAGGTGCCATGTTAGCAGCTTCTTTTGTATAAGTTGCCTGTGTAAAAACAGCCAAAAGCCCAAGCCTGGGGCATTTGGCAACTTCCCCACACATGCAGTAAACTAACTTAACAAGGAAATGATAGTGCTTCTACTACAACATCCTAAATAGTAGTTCGAGATTAACAGAAATTAATTTAATGTTCAATAAGAAGGAGTGTGCACATAATCTGTTGCAAAGTGCAAAGAAGGTGATAAGAATATTTAGTAGTAAATTCCCAACTGTGTTGCTTGTGCAGTTTCTGAAGACTGACTCAAATGTGACAAAAGGTAAAAAGTACCAAGTTGAAAGGAAGAAGAAGTCTGAGTATTAAGAGTGCATTCAAACTTTCCAAGTCAGCAGGTGGCCTGAAGAAGGAGAAGACACAGCTGCTGCTGTGTGGGGATAGTCCAGTACAGGGCAGTGGGATTCAGAAGGCTGAAGTCAGGGCACAGTGGCCAGTGAGGAACCAGGACTCAGTGGGAATAGAACAATCAAGACGGGTGGCAAGAAGTGGAGAAAAACCAAAGTTGCTTTAGACCCAGGACTCAATTGATAGTGAAGTCAAAACCAGGAGGAAAGCAAGTAAAATGCAAAATTAGAAATGAGGCAAAGGGCAACAAGGATGAATAAAACACTACTGCCTCTTGATATGCAGAAACCCAATGCTAAAGCATTCACCAAAAACTCAGATCACCACAGAGCCAGGCTGATAACCTCAAGGTAGGAATCTGGTGACTGAGGGGAATATGAACTTGTGGACCACCCTAGAGAGAGGGATTCTCATGCCATTTTTGAAAACATATATAACATTACACTCTGGCAGCTGAATTTATCTATCGTTATTTGTTCCAAGACATAGGCGCTAGGATAAGTGAAAAACATAGGGAGACTAATGCTGAGTGGAAGCTCTGGCAGAGTGGGGTTAACTTCCTTAAAGGTCAAGCCAAGGAAGCTTTTATAGCAAACCAGATCATTTATTTATCAGCCAAGTGTGTAGTTGGAGCAAAAAAGACATTTAACCAAAATAAAAATTTGTATTTGATAAAGTTTGTCTACAATTGATTCCCTAGCAATTTATTGAGCTCTTCTTAAGAGCTCCAAAGGCGGGGGGGAGGGAACTCTTAAACCATGCAACATTATTAAGTATCTGTCAGCTCGGAAGAGTAGAAAGTTGTTGGGGGCTTGGGGAATGTAAATGCAGACAAACTGGGAGAAAGGTGGGCAATGACAAGCCTAAAAATGACATAGCCAAGAAAATAATAATGTAAAAAAGGAAGTCAATGTTAAGGCATCAGTCCCATTACATGTAAAAGAGCAATATTCATGTCACAAAACTAAACAATCTGGCAGGAAATTATGAGAACATAACAGGGCCACAATCAGGAGTTAACATGGATGTTCATGAGTAACTCGTTCCGTGAGACACACCACCCTGTGTTCAGGGGCAGGACTTTCTGACTAGATGTTCTGGTTGGAATTCCACTTCCATCACTAGCTGTGTGACTTTAACCAAGGTAGTGATTCTCTCTGTAGCTCACCTTTCTTCCCTGAAAAGTGAAAAAGTTAATAAAAAATAAGGTTATCTCAAAGAGGGCTACCAGGAATGGAAGAGTAGTTGCAAAGCAGTCACACCTGTGTGGCATATAGTATTTCCTGTAAGTTTAAATGCATACATTCTGGGTATTTCACAAACAATATTTTATCTAATCCTGCAACAACAAATCTGCAAGATAGTATCATTCTTAGATGACATTTTATAGGTGAGGAACATAGGTGCAGACTCCATCCATAACTTTCTAAGGCTCACAGATCTGGGAGATGGCAGAGCTAAACTCGGAGTCTCACATGACCTGGACCAGCCCTAGGGCATGATGTGAAAGGTCCCATTGCAGACTCCATCCGTAACTTTCTTAAGGCTCACAGATCTGGGAGATGGCAGAGCTAGACTCGGAGTCTCACCTTCCTTATTATATCACATGACCTGGACCAGCCCTAGGGCATGATGTGAAAGGTCCCATTGCAGACTCCATCTGTAACTTTCTAAGGCTCACAGATCTGGGAGATGGCAGAGCTAAACTCGGAGTCTCACCTTCCTTATTATATCACATGATCTGGACCAGCCCTAGGGCATGATGTGAAAGGTCCCATTCTAGACTCATGCTCGGCAACGCTCTCCCCCTTGTGACTTCTCTCCTAACAGTTTCTAGTCCTGAATACTTCTCACCTTTTAAAATTGAGCAGACCCTTTATTAGGACTGTGAAAAATTTTTAAATTACACTGGGTCATGTTAAGAATTAGGAGATAGGAAGGGAAATAGCTTTTCTCATGAATATGAAAGTAAAGTTTGAGTTACATCTATGTATTTAAAATGGATATTAAGAGGAAATATGAACCTCTGTCTGAGAAGAAATGGATGCTGGATACAAGTTTGCGAAACCACTATCTTAACCACTGTTAAACAATTGTACTGTTAACACATTGATATTTCTTGTCTAAATGTAAGTGACTCTAAGCTATCCATTAGAATAAAAGTACAAAAAAAAAAAGAAGGAAAAAATTCATAGAAATTGTTTTTGTTTTTTTTTTCAATAATATGAGCAGCTAACATTCAAATTTGCAAACTGACTGCCCATAGCCCTAATGTCACATCTGGAAATTCCAAGTTCTGGCATGCAAGCATTGTGGACACAGCCTCTGGAAAAAACTCCTGCCAGGGAGAATTGTGGATTTTAACCATTCATGCTGAGCTTGGAATGTTACTGTCCCATTAAAGTTTCCAAGCTCTTTCTCCAAAGAACCTTTGCAGGCACCCTGAGCAGGCCCTACCCAGAAACTTAGGACTCAGAAAAAAATACATCAAAAATCAGAAAGAGGAGATTTCCAAAGAGAAACTGGAAGTAAATATATATGGTAAGAGAGAGAATGAGGAAAAGGTGACTGTATAAAGCTGTGTAGTGGTAAGCTTGAAAAGGCTGCTTAAAAACAAGAGGAAGAGAGAATGAAAGAAACGGAAAGAAGGACGAGAGGCAGATGGAAAATTTAAACACACGGCCAGAAGACAGGAAGGCAAAGGAGGAGAATTATGAACTATGGAATTAGATTTCATGTAACAGAGTCATCAGTATGAGTAGGTCATGCCGCTTTTCAAAAGAAATTTTCCATCCCTCCTCCTACTTCCATAGAGAAAATAGTATAAAGCGTGAAGAAAGAATGGGAAGGAAAGAAAAAAATGATTCATTTCTCAGGGACTCTATACTGCCATTTCCTCAGCCCATGTGGTTTAGGATTGATGCCCATGTACCCAGGACAGAGAGAATAAACAACGCAGAAGACCTCTACAAGCACCTTTTCCCAAACCTCAAAGCAATCTACAAATAACCCAAATGTCTGTTGTGAACGACTGTTCAGACCTTACTGTCTAAAAGCAGCACATATGGAAAAGCAAACAGAGAGGAAAAGAAAGGAAAAAGCAAGTTTTGTTATCTATTTCATGTACCATTTGCCTTTCACCTTTCCCCTAATCTCCCAAACCACGCTAAAGGAATATACCAATAATACCAGCTACACAGCGCAGAGCCTCCACACCAGGCCCAGGTTCTCTGTCCCTCTTCCTCTTCAGCTTCTCTCCAAGATTACATAGGGGCCAGTTTCCGGCTCACACTCAAGACTAAGACAAAGAGGAGAGAGATAGTCTTAAATATCATTTGGCAGCGATTCCCTCTATGCCCTTTGAGCAAGAGTGCCCTAACTGAATCTGATGCTGAAATTGTGGTTTCCAAAGGAGTTTGCTGGTTGCTGTACAGTTAAGGAGCTGTGCTGCTGTCCCCCCACTCAGAGTTCAAAGCCTGCCTATTTGTGACATTAGCAGCCGCTGAGATGAAAGCAGCCAGGAAATCAGTCTGCAGCGAGTGGACTGGGCTGGCGCTTATATGTGTCGCTTTTATCCTGAATGAGAAAACTACAGAGAAAAATACAAATGATTTATTGTACACTGAGGCAGACAATCCTGACTTTCAAAAGGAAGAAGAAAAAAGCTCAAGACAAATGCACGCTCCTCTCCTCTCAGAAGAGTCTATTTGATGAAATGGAGAAATTCCACTAGAGTCCTCAAGTTTGCCTTAAATATATTTATTTTAAAAGTGCAGTATTTCAGTGATGAGAGAACTTTCTGCTGAAATTCCTATTGCATAAGAGATGTAAATCTATGTACCCAAGTCCAAAGTGGTACTGTGCTGACCTCCAGCATATTCTAGCTTATTGGTTCTCAAATTCTACTAAATAGCATGAAATTTAATTTTTAGTCCCATCATGGGAACTGGAAAGAATTAAGATTCTAACTATGACTGCACATTCCATAAAAATGCACTACTAAACTGAGTGCATGTATTAGTCAGCTCTATTTTAGGTGCAAAGGGGAGAAAACCCAAATCTAACTGAAGCTATAATAGAAAAATTATTGTTTCTTGTAACTGTGACATCTCTCTATGGGAAGATCTTACTTCAGATACAGTTTGATCTAGGGTATGAAGGGAGTGACAAACTGGTTTATCTCTTTTGATCTCTCAATTCCACTCACTGCAGTCCATCTACAAACTGACTTCTCTACTAATTAACCTCATGCTGGCAAGATAGCTGCCAGCAGCTCCAGGATTTCTCCCTTATAACCCTAAGTTTGGGGAAAAAGAAAAAGTGAATTCTTACCAAAAGCCTTATAAAATCTCAGAATTTAGACTGATCGAATTGACTGTGGTCAGATCGCTGAAGCAGTGACTAAGCTTAAGGAAGTCCTGTGCTCTGTATAGGCAGGCCTGAGTTATAGGTTCCTTTCTTTGAGGCCTATTCCAGCCTCATGAGCTAAAAATTACAAGTTTTCAGAGGAAAACTGCGCTCATGTTACTCAAAGAAGGGTCAGTGGAATTTAGGAAGGCCAAATAAAATTCATATACCAACACCTAACAGATTATTCAGAGACGTATTGCTACTATATGAATGTCATTTCTCTACTAGTAATGAAAGGCAAGTGAGTACTGAAAGGCTCCAAAGGGAAAAGTTATGTGATAATATTTACAATTGATTAAATTCTATTTTTTCCATAGAATTACACTAGAGAAATCTGCTATTTAGATTTTTTTTTTTCCTAACTGAACATTTCTATCTAGTTTGTTAAACACTGCACACAAATGTTTCTCCACAGCTTTGCTGCTGGCTGGTCAAAGGGCCTACTTTTCCCCACCAATTAGGCCAATGTCCAAAAATACAGCATCCAAGACACAGTCACCATTTACTATCCTTAATAGTGATTAATTGTTGGCATCCTATCATGAATTATATGCTGTGCTAATCACTTTTCGACACAAAGTCTGTAACCATCAGATTGAGAGACTGTATGCTGCTTGGTCCAAAGTCACAGCTAGTTAGTAGTAGAGCCATGATCCAAACCAAATTTGTTAAATGGCCCCTAGACCTTTTCACTTTAGTAAGCTATCTTGCACACATTGAGCATAGTTCTAAGAGGTACATCTTTTGTACTTTGAGTTTGAACTTGTCTCCATTTTACCAGTTTCAATCTTGAACCTACTTATACGATATTCATGGTATCATTTCTGAAGCTGTGCTATGATAGGCTGCCTGTATAACAATTATAAACTATATTAATACTGGGATTTTCCAACACTACAAGTGGAAATAAAATATTAGAACCTGGTGGAGGGATGGGAGGGTGGCGCGGAGACAAGATGGCTGACTGAAGCCAGCTTTCCACAGAGGCTCCCCTCCAGAAGGAGAGTTAAAGGACAGAAATTTAGCAAGTAACCTGGCAGATTAGAGCTGTGCCAAGAGAGAAGGTTAAAGAACACACATCAATCCTGCTGAGGTGAGCTGCAACTCCAAGGATACAAACAAAAGGTACAAAATCCATCACCAAGTTTGATAAACATCAAACTAGATTAATTATCCATGTGGAATATAACATGTCTCTTCTCAGTTTCATCCCCACTTGGAAGTCCCTCCAAATTTTCACCTACATGGAGTTCACCCATCTCCGTTATTCTTTAGTAAGTAATTTTACTTATTAAGTATCTACTTTAATACACTGGTCTACTGTTCCAAAAGATAATTGGGCATATATATCAAAAGCTTTAAATGTAAGTATACCTTTGACCCAACAATTTAATTTCTTGAAATTGATCTTAAGAAAACAGAATGTATGAAAAGAGCTAAATAAATAAATAGATAATCAAAAACATCTGCACATACATTCACGTGCATATATAGCATTAATTATAATAGTGAGCAAATGGAAAATATCCTAATTATTATGCAGCAGTACATTCTTTGAATAAGTTCAGTGAACCATTTTACAAAATAATATGTAATGATTAAAAATACCATCATAGGAAAGTACTTAATAGCATGTATAATAATTATGATGTCCAAGTTACAAAACTGTACGTACAGATTGATTCAGTTTTGGAAGATGTGCTGATTCGTCTTTTCAGATTTATCCATGACCCTTCTCCACATACTGCTTTCTGCCCCAGGAAACTGGTCTGTATGGAGTATTTAGTGGACCCTCATGATCTCTTTCTGGTATGTTATTGGCCAGTTGGAAACACTAGAAAGAGAGCTGGGACAAGGAGGAGCAGAAGAAATCGGGGAATTTATTTTATTTTCTTGATCTTCTCCCTACAAGGACGCTTGCACTTGCTGAGTCCCTTGAATGAAAATAATTGCTTCCTTCTTTCTTTCATTTCTTTCATCATAAACACATAGATAATGTATACATTAATGCATTTATGGGGTACAATGTGCTGATTTCATATAGAATTAGGAACGCTTACATCACACTGTTTAATATATACCTCATCACCTTTACTTAATCATCGTGTTAAGACATTTATACTCTATACTAATAGATCTGACATGTACTCTTGCATTAGGCATCATAGGTGTGATCCCACCATTCATGTCTTTTTCATTACTTTCTCTCCATCCAGTTTCCCATAACCACACCCTCCCATTATCCCTTCATCAACAGAACTCAAGTGGTAATAGCTCCTTGAGGATAACTAGCCCTGAGTTACTCCACCACCTCTTACGTTTCCCCTCTGTTTTACCCACCAATATAATTTGACCTTGCCATCTGTTTCCTGTCAAGGACTTGACTGACACAATACAAATAAAAACACATTTATGCATAAAAGGGGGGGAAAGCTTGTAACAATATGCTGTAAAACAAAACAAAACAATAATGGTAGGAGTATGAGTAATTTTGCTTTTTTCTTCTTCTGTCTTTCTGTACTTTTCCATTTTATATAATCAATACATAATACATTCACACCTTGAAATAACCACAGGTGTTATGTTCTTACAAATCTAGCTTGTGACAAATGCTAGCTCTTCAGTAAATCTTTCCCTGATCACATACCCTCTAACTTGCCACTTTCTAAAATGAATTCTTCTACTATTTATTTTTGTATGCTATTTATATGACACTTAAAACTTCCCAGTGGTAAAGCTGTGTTTTAACATGTTTGTATTTATTTATACCAGCCTTTCTCAATGGGGGAATTTAAGATAGCATAATTTGTGTAGAGAACTTCTCTTTTTTGAGATTAAAATCTACTGTAAGGTAAAAAAATGCTTTACACTCTCTATATCCCCTACTGTCCCTATTACACAGTAGACAATCGATAAACATGAATGGAATAAATGAAATCTATATAAGAGATTTAAAATCTCATTTCTGTCATTTCAACTTCCTTCCTGTCAACTCTCCTCTATAAGCAATAAAAATGAATTATTTGAATTCAATTTCTCTAGAGATCCATCTTTTAGTGAAAGTGCAAACCAGGAATGAAATAGCTCGAGGCAAGTGGTCTAAGGGAGAGGAGGGAAAAACAGAGGGCTAGAAAAAGTCACCCTGGAAGTGCATTAATGAGTTCTGGGACAATCAAACCGTGTCTAAGTTTTTTAAACTGGGCTTTCTCCATAGTAACAGAATATTGAGATTTTAGTTTCATACTTCCAAATTTATCACTGGAGGAAGAAAGCTGGATAACAGTATTTAGATTAATTGGGTTGTAATTGTTCAGGGATACAGCTAGACTAGGATTGGCCTTGCAGAAGATTAAATTATCTCAAAACACTTTTCTTAACTTGCTATTTCTATTGTTTCTAACCTTCTAATATAAATATTATGCAGGGAATCTAGTTATGTTTTTGAGTATTCACCAAATGTAATATTTTTTCAGCAACTGCTGATTAATATACTAATGAGACAGTAAAATGATACCCTGGGAGCTTACAGGGGTGACTGGCTAAGAGTGAAAGGAAAGAAATACCCTCAGGGTTCAGCCTTCCTTCTGGAAATACCCGTGCTTTGGTCTATCCTTTTGGGCATCTTAACTCCATTGGATGTGTAGACTCCTTCCAGGGTGGTTGAAAGTAAATAGAAAAAAGGTATTAAGACAAGATGCCACATGGCTGAAAACACAAACCTGGTGTCACAGGCCAGTTCACACAAGTCACCAGAGGGGGCTCTGTACTTGGTGTTTCAGGGATTCTGATGGGCAGCCCAGCAGAGCAGGTGAAGCACGGGGGAGACATAGTAAATCCCCCTAATTTATTTTCATCAAAATGGATGATGAAAAAGGGAGAGACAACCTGTATTCAACATGTCCAAGAACTTCTAGACCTAGCTGTCAGACGTCCCATGTGAATTTATTTTATTATAATCCAAATTCAGACACTTCTGATATCACCCTCCTTCTATAATAAAATTGCCTTTCAATGTTCTCCAGACCACATACATTTTAGTCCCCAATATATGTGTCCAGGCTGCTTTTATTATTTAAACAACATGATCAAGAAGAGGGAGCTCCAGTCCCAGTGCCATGAATTGAACATGTCCAGATGAAACAAGTATCTGCCCCATTCCAGATATCTTTCTGTCTGCACACAATATCTGTTCTTCAGTTTTTTAAAGAAACCATTTTATTCATACCAACTGAATGTGATACATAATGTATATATTTTTTACAAAATATTTTACCAAATACATTTAGGGTATTCAGTACTTAATCAACACATTCTCTATTCTAACCTAATAAATTTCCTTCCTAACCATTGCTGCTATTGTTATGTCCCTTTCCCACATCAAAGATACTCCAAGATACTATAATCTTGACTTACTCCATCAGGCATGCAGAGCTCTCAAGTTTCTCACTATTAAAATCTGTGTTCAGAATCTGAGCAATTAATTCACATTGAAGTATAAATCTGAGCAATTAATTCACATTGAAGTATAAATCTGAGCAATTAATTCACATCGAAGTATAAATGGTTAGTAAAAAGAAAAAAAATAAGAGAACCCCTGTGTTTCCATATTTTTCTCCTTTAAAAAATAGCACAAATGGTTCATAAATGTTGCAGTCAACTTTGCTCTGGGGTTGGTCTGCCAATCTCCCCTCACAAGATAGCAATCGTAACATGTCAGTACTGACTTTTCCTGCTGTTAACTCATACTACTACTTAAGTGTCTCTCCTAATCAAAGAATTGTGATATGAATTTGAAAATTGTTACCTCTTGTTTACAACAGTCCTATAAAAATTGCCTTGTTATTCTCACTTCATAGTGAAGAACTATAACTTCTTCGTAAAAACCCAGCTAATAAAAGACAAAGCTGAATTTCTACCTCATAGCTGTGGGTTTCAAAAACCCTGGTGTTAATTGGTGATCTTAAATAGACTGAAATTCTAAGTTATTGGAGAGGCTCATTCTTGCCTTCACAATTTCTTTCTTTTCTTTTCCTTCTTTCTTTCTTTATTTTTATTTATTATTATTATTATTTTTTAATACCGAGTCTCACTCTGTTGCCCTAGGCTACAGTATGTGGTGTCAAACTTGCACCAACCTCAGCCTCCTGGGCTCACATAATCCTCTTGGCTAGTTGGGACAACAGGCCCAACCACAAGGCCCAGTTAGTTTTTCTAGTTTTAGTAGAGATGGGGTCTTGCTCTTACTCAGACTGCTCTCTAACTCCTGAGCTCAGGCAATTCACCCATCTTGGCCTCCCAGAGTGCTAGGATTATAAGTGTGAGCCACCATGCCTGGCTTGTCTTCATAATTTCTTAATTGTTTTTTCTTATCTTTCTCTGGTCAATATCATGAAGGTCAGAAAATTAAAAACAACCAGCACATTGTACCCCATGACTGCATTAATGTACCCAGCTATGATTTAATTAAAAAAGAAAAAGAAAGAAAGAAAATCAAAAACATTTGAACTTTTTGAAGCTTTTTGGTAACTCCATTGCTAAATGTGGTGACATTTATACATTATGGAAAGCATACCTGGGATAGATTTTTCCATTTAAGATTTTTTTTCCCATGACCCTCCCAGAAGAGGATATGCTTAGATGTAGGAAAATGGGGTCTTTGATCCCTTGCAGGACTCGTGGAAGAGAGATCCATTGCTTGGCTGATCTGCTCACAAAGAGCACCCGGGTGGGGAGGGGTCCTCGTTGCTCTCCCTTGTGGCCTGCTCCATAACTGTCCTCGGCTCTCTCCCTTCCTCTTCCTCTTTTTCATCCTTGCAGTTTGTCTCAGTGGGGTTGCTGAAAGCCTTAACTTCTTCTCTTTGCATTCTACCCCCCAATTTCAACTCTTCCAAGTTCACTTCAGTCCAATTTTCCTCCTTTTGAATGCGACTTTCTAATGAAAGCTGCTTCTAGCCAGTCTCTTGCCCCAATTGAAATATAGAATTTCATTTTGTTTGATTATTATATAACTCATTTATTGGAGAATTTTTTTGAGCAGTTGCTGTATCTGTAGGAAAAGAAAATTAAAGTTCTAAATGGTCCCTATGCAATGTATAACCAATATATGATTTGGTACCCTCAGGATACTCATTAAAAATGAGATTGTTAAACAAAAAATACCCATGAAATCAGAAATTCTGGATATAGAACAAAGGAAGCAGAATTGTTGCAGAGACCTCTATGTGCCTATTTTTTTTTAAATTGTTAAAAATCCTTATGGTAATATAATATTTGTATATCTTTATAGGGTACCTGTAATGTTTTGATATTAGGCATATAATGTGAATTAATCAAATTAGGTAATTTGGTTATCCACACCTCAGGCATTTATCATTTTCTTGTTAGGAATATTCCAATTCTACTCTTTTAGATATTTTAAAGTATGCCCTGATTTGCTGCTCGTTACAGTCACTATGTTTTGTTATGATGTATCAATCATTCTATTTAACTATATTTTTATACCCATTATATACCCACTTTATCCCACCCTCCCCACTACTTTTCCAACTTCTGGCAGTCATAATCCTATTCTGTCTTTCCACTGCATCAACTGTTTGGCTTATTTCACCTACTGTAATGTTCTCTAGTTCTGTCCATGTTGTTACAAATGGAAGGATTTCATTCTTTTTGTGATTATATAGTGTTCTATTTCATATATGTATAACACAATTTCTTAATCCAGTCATTCAATCATGGATGGTGAGGTTGCTTCCAAATGTTGGCAATTGTTAATACTGTTACAATAAACATGGGATTGCTATTTTTTTCAATATATTTAATTTCCCTCCTTTGGACATATATCCAGCAGTGGGATTTCTGGGTCATATGGTAGCTCTATTTTTTTGTTTTTTGAAGTACCTCTATACTGCTGTCTATCCTGGTTGAACTGATTTACATTCCAACCAACAGTGTACAAGGGTTCCCCTTTCTCCACATCCTAGCTGGCATTCTTTACTGCCTGTCTTTTTGAAAAGCCATTTTAACTGTGGTGAGGTAGTATCTCATTGTAATACTGACTTGCATTTCTCTGTAGACTAAAGATGTTGAGCATTTTTCATATATCATTCGTATGACTTTTTTTTTTTTGAGAAATGTCTTTTTCATTGGATTATTTCATTTTGCCTATAGAGCTATTGGAGCTCCTTTTGTACTATGCTTTATAGTTATAAATTTCTCATTCAATGGATAGTTTGCAATATTTTCTTCCATTCTGAAGCTTGTTTCTTGCCTTTGTTGATTGTTTACTTTGCTGTACAGAAGATTTTTAGCTTGATAATATCCCATTTTTCCAACTCTGATTTGGTTGCCTGTGCTTTAAGGGGTTTTTCTCAAGAATTCCTTCCCAATGTTTTCAAGTGTTTTCTTTTAGCAGTTTCATAGTTCAAGTCACAGATTTAAGTCTTTAATCCACATTGATTTGATTTTTCTATATGGTGAGAGACAAGGGTCTAGTTTCATTCTTCTGCATAGGGACATCCACATCCAGTTTTCCCAAGACCATTTTTTGAACAGATTGTCCTTTCCTCACTATATCTTCTTGGCACCATTGTTGAAAACAAGCTCAGTACAGATGTGTGACTCTACTGGGTTTTCTATTCTGTTCCATGGGTCTATGCATCTGTTTTTATGCCAGAACCATGTTGTTTTGATTACTACAGCTCTGTAGTATAATTTGAAGTCAGGTAATGTAATTCCTACAGTTTTCTTCTTTTTGCTCAGGATGGCTTTGGCTATTCTGAGTCTTTTGTGGATCTGCATACAATTTTGGATGATTTTTTTCTATTTCTGTGAAGAACAGCTTTTGTATTTCGATGGAGATTATACTAAATCTGTAGATTGCTTTGGGTAGCATGGACATTTAACAATATCAGTACTTTCAATCCATGAATATGAAATATGCTTCCCTTTTCTTACATTCTTTTCAATATATTTAATCAATATTATATACTTTTCAATACAGAGATCTTTCATTTTTTTGGCACAGTTTATTCTCAGGCATTTTATTTTATTTGTAGCTAATGTACAGGGCATTACCTTATTGGTTTCTTTTCCATACTGTTTACTTCCACAGAGAAATGCTCCTGATTTTGTACCCTAAAGCTTTACCGAATTTGTTTATCTGTTCTGATAATTTGTGTGTGTGTGTGTTTGTGTGTGTGTGCAGTCCTTAGGTTTCTCTAGATATAAGATTCTATCATCTGCAAACATAGATAATTTGACTTCATCCTTTCCAATTTGGATGCCCTTTATATCTTTCTCTTATCTGGTTGCTCTAGCTAGGATTTCCAGTAGAAATGGGCATCCTTGCCTTGTTGCAGTTCTTAGAAGCTTTCAGTTTTTCTCCATTTAGTGTGATTTTAGCTGTGAGTCTGTCATACATGGCTTTTTATCATGTTGAGGTAAATTCCTTTTGTACCCAGTGTTTTGAGAGTTTTTATCATAAAGGGATAATGAATTTGAGAGTTTTTACCATAAAGGGATGACAAATTTTATTGAACGCTTTTTCAACATCAGTTCTGTTGATGTAATCTATTGCACTGATTGATTTGCATAGATGGGCCATTCCTTGCATTGCTGGGATAAATCCCACTTGATTATGATGAATAGTCTTTTTAATGTGTTGGTGAATTTGGTTTGTTAGTGTTTTGTAGAGGATTTTTGTATATATGTTCACCAGAGACATTGGCCTAAAGTTTTCTTTTTGCGTGTGTGTCTTTGTCTGTTTTTGGTATCAGGGTGATATGAGCCTCCTAAGGTAAATTTGGGAATATTCCTTTCTCCTCTATTTTTTGGGGACAGTTTAAGTAAGATTCATTAGAAGAACTGATAGTTCTGAACTGATAGTTCATCAGAAGAACTGATAGTTCTTCTTTGATTGCTTAGTAGAATTCAGCAGTAAAATTATTGGGTCCTGGCTTGTCTTTGATAAGAAACTTTTAACATTGCTTTTATCTTTTAATTTGTTGTTTGTTTTCTTTCTGGTTCAGTCTTTATAGGTTGTATGTATCTAGGAATGTATCAATTTCTTTCAGATTTTCCAATTTATTGGCAAATAGTTGCTCAGAGTAGTTTCTAATAATCCTTTGAATTCTTGCGGTGTCAAGTGTAATGTCTCCTTTTTCATCTCTGATTGTATTTATTTGGTTCTTTTCTGTTTTTATTAGTCTGACTGAAGGTATGCCAATTTATTTTTATCTTTTCAGAAAAACAACTTTTCATTTCATTAATATTTAGTAATTTTTTGTTTCAATTTCATTTTTTCTTCTCTAATCTTTACTATTTTTGTCCTCCTAATTTTGGACAAAATTAATTGCCCCTCTTTTTATAATTCTTTAAGATACATAATTACATTGTTTATTTGAAGATTTTCTACATTTTTGATATAGGCACTAATTGCTATAAATTTTCTTATTACTGCTTTTGCTATATCCCATAGTTTTGATGTGTTGTGCTTTCATTTTAATTTGTGGTGAGAAATTTCTTATTTTTTTTCTTAATCTCTTCATTGACACAATGATCAATCAAAAGCATATTTTTAACAGTTCCATGTGTTTGCATACTGTCCAATGCTCCTCTTGTTAATGATTTCCAGTTTTGTTCCATTGTGGTCAGAGAAAATATAATACTTGATATGTCTTCAATTTATTTTTATTTTTTAAGGCACACTTTGAAGATGACCTATGAATTCTGAAAAAGAACTTATTTTCTGTAGCTAATGGATGAAACATTCTGTAAATATTATATTTCTTAGGTGCATTTCATCGGTATCATAGAATAAGTCACATGTGTAATGATTTTTTGCCTAAAAGAGCTGTCCAGTACTTAAAGTGAAATGGTAAGTTCTCCAATGATTATTGCGACTCTTGTTAGCATTGATAATATTTTCTTCATATATCTATGTGCTCCAGTACTGGAAGCAAGTATATTTATAATTGTTGTATCTCTTGCTGAATTGGACTCTTCATCACTACAAGTGACCTTTTTGTTTCTTTTTGTAGTTTTTGTCATGAAGTCCATTTTGCCTGACAGAAGTATAGCTATTCTTGCTCTTTTTTGGTTTCCATTTGCATGGAATACTTTGTCCATCCCTTCATTTTTGGTATATTTGCAGGATTATAGGTGAAGTGGGTTTCTTGAGGACAAAACACACTTACCACTTGTGTTTTTAACCATTAAGTCTATGCCTTTTCTTTTTAATTTTTTTTTTTTAATTTTTGTTGGGGATTCATTGAGGGTACTAAAAACCAGGTTACACTGATTGCATTTGTTAGGTCAATCCCTCTTATAATTGTGTCTCAGTCACACACCAAGACCTCCACCCCGACTCTCCTTCCTTCCTTCTACTCTGTTTCTCTCTCTGCTCCCTTCTCTCTCTCTCTGCTCTCCCCTTTCTTCATACCCCACTGTGCACTAGGTTATTAATTGTCCTCATATCAAGATTGAGTACATAGGATTCAGGCTTCTCCATTCTTGTTATGCTATACTAAGAATAATGTGTTCCACTTCCATCCAGGTTAATACAAAGGATGTAAAGTCTCCATGTTTTTTAATGGCTGAATAGTATTCCACCATCTACATATACCAGAGCTTGTTAATGCATTCCTGGGTTAGTGGGCATTTAGGTTGTTCCACATTTTGGCAATTGTTAATTGAGCTGCAATAAACAGTCTAGCACAAGTGTCCTTATGGTAAAAGGATTTTTTTTCCTTCTAGGTTGATGCCCAGTAATGGAACTGCAGGATCAAATGAAAGGTCTAGTTTGAGTTCTTTGAGGGTTCTCCATACTTCCTTCAACAAATATTGTATTAGTTTGCAATCTCACCAGCAATGTAAAAGTTTTCCTTTCTCTCCACATCCACACCAGAATCTGCAGCTTTGAGATTTTGTGATGTAGGCCATTCTTGCTTAGGTTAGATGATATCTCAGCGTGGTTTTGATTTGCACTTCTCTAATAATTAGGGATGATGAACATTTTTTCATATGTTTGTTAGCCATTTGTCTGTGTTCTTTAGAGAAGGTTCTATTCATTTTTCTTTATCATTGATACATGGGATTGTTGGCTTTTTTCATGTGAATTAATTTGAGTTCTCTATAGATCCTAGATATCAAGCTTTTGTCTGATTCAAAATATGCAAATATCCTTTCTCATTGTTAGGGTGTCTATTTGCATTGGTTGTTGTCTCCTTAGCTGTACAGAAGCTTTTCAGTTTAATTAAGTCCCATTTGTTTATTTTTGTTATTGTTGCAATTGCCATGGCAGTCTTCTTCATGAAGTCTTTCCCCAGGCCGGTATTGTCAAGCATTTTTCCTATGATTTCTTTAAGGATTTTTATCATTTCATGCCTTAAATTTATGTCGTTTATAAATCTTGAAACAATGTTTGTGAATGGAGAAAGGTATGGGTCTAGTTTCAGTCTTCTACATGTGGATATCCACTTCTCCCAGCACCATTTATTGAATAGGTAGTCTTTCCCCCAAGATTTATTCTTATTGGTTTATCAAAGATTAGGTGGCTATAAGATGTTAGTTTCATTTTCAAGTTTTCTATTTGATTCCAAATGTCTATGTCTCTATTTTTGTGCCAGTGCCATGCTGTTTTGACCACTATGGCCTTGTAGTACAGCCTAAAGTCTGCTATGCTGATGCCTCCAGTTTTGTTTTTACTACTAAGAACTGCTTAGCTATCAGAGGTTTTCTCTGGTTCCATACAAAACAAAGAATTATTTTTTCCAAGTGTTGAAAGTACAATGTTGGTATTTAATAGAGATGCCATTGAATCTGTAAATTGCTTTGGGAGGTATAGACATTTTAACAATGTTGATTCTTCCCAACAATAAGCATGGTATGTTCTTCCATTTGTTAATATCCTCTTGAAAAAATAAATAAAATAGATAAACCTTTATCTAGACTAACAAGAAATAGAAAAATAAAATCTCTAGTAAACTCAATTAGAAATGATAAAGGGGAAATAACAACAGAAGCCACAAGGATACAAGAGATTATCTCCGAATACTACAAGACACTCTATGCCCAGAAATTTGACAATGTGGAGGAAATGTATCAATATTTTGACTCACACTCTCTCCCTAGACTTAGCCAAGAAAAATAGATCTCCTGAACAAATCAATTTCAAGCACAGAGATGAAAGAAACAATAAAAAATCTCCGAACAAAAAAATGCCCTGGTCCGGATGCCTTCATACCAGAATTCTATCAAGCCTTCAATTCTACTAAGCCTTCCCATAGTATAGAAATTATTCCCAAAAACTGAGGAGGAAGGACTCTTCCCCAACATGTTCTATGAAGCAAACATCACTCTGATACCAAAACCAGGAAAAGACCCAACTAAAAAGGCAAACTTCAGACCAATTTCACTAGTCAAAATAGATGCAAAAATTCTCAAAAATCCTAGCCAACAGATTATAGCTTATCATCAAAAAACTCATACATCATTAACAAGTAGGTTTTATCCCAGGGATGCAAGGCTAGTTTAACATGCAAGTCCATAAACATTATTCACTGTAACAACAGAAGCAAAAACAAAGACCATATGATCCTCTCAACAAAGGCAGAAAAAGCATTTGATAAAATCCAGAATCCTTTCCTAGTTAGAACACTGAAGAGTATAGGCATAGGTGGCACATTTCTTAAACCGATCAAAGCTATCTATGACAAACCCACAGCTAATATTTTCCTGAATAGAATAAAACTGAAAGCTTTTCCACTTAGAACTGGAACCGGACAAGGTTGTCCACTATCACCACTAACATTCAACATAGTCCTGAAAGTTCTAGCCAAAACAATTAGGCAAGAGAAGGAAATAAAGAGCATCCAAATGGGAGCAGAGGAGGTCAAACTCTCCCTCTTTGCTGACGATATGATCTTATCCTTAGAGAACTCCAGAGACTCAACCACAAGACTCCTGGAAGTCATCAAAAAATAGAGTAATTCTCAGGATATAAAATCAATGTTCACAAGTCAGTAGCCTTTGTATACACCAATAACAGCCAAGATGAGAGGCTAATTTAGGACACAACTCCCTTCACCATAGCTTCAAATAAAATGAAATACCTAGGAATATACCTAACAAAAGTGGTGAAGGACCTCTATAACGAAAATTATGAAACTCTGCCTTTTGTTTGAAGAGTCAGTCTATTTACATTCAGTGTTATAATTGCTAGGTCAAGATTTACTCCTGCCATGTTGTAGTTGATTTCTGGTTGTTTTGTGGTTCTCTCTTTCTCTCTCTCTTTTCTTCCTTTCTGTCTTCTTTTGTTAATAGTGATTTTCTCTGTGGTGGTGTGATTTGTTACTTTTCATTTTTTGTGTATCTATTGTAGGTGTTTTCTGTTAAGGATACCATGAGGCTTACAAAAACCATTTTATAATCAATTATTTTAATCATATGAAAATTCTGCTTAGAAACAAAGAAGCAAAGAAGAATCTATTTTGACATTCTAAACTTTAACTCCATGTTCCATCCACTTTTTAACTTTTTGTTGTTTACATTCATATTTTTTTTAATACTATGATCTCTCAAAAAATTATTGCACTTATTTTTTGGTAGGTTTGTTCTTTAGTGGTCCTTCTCAAGATATAAGTGGTTTATGTGCCCAAATTGCAGCAGTAGAATATTCTATATTTGTGTACTTACTGTTATCAGTGAGTTGTACACCTTCAGGTGATTTCTTATTGTTGCTTGATGTCCTTTTCTTTCTGGAGAATTTCTTTTAGCATTTGTTATAGGAAAGGTGTAATGTAGATGAAATCTCTCAGCTTTTCTTTTTCTAGAAAAGTCTTCATTTCGCCTTCATGTTTAAAGGATATTTGGCAGGATTCTATGATTAAGGTTTGTTTATTTTTTTTTCCTTCAGCACTTTGAATATGTTATGCCACTCTCCCCTGGCCTGTAAAGTGTCTACTGAGAAGTCTGCTGCCAGATGTATCAGAGCCACTTTATAAGGTTTTTTTTTATATTAAATCATAGCTGTGTACAATAATGCAATCATGAGGTACAATGTGCTGGTTCCATATACAGTCTGAAATATTTTCACCGAACTGGTTAACATAGCCTTCATGGCATTTTCTTAATTATTGTGTTCAAACCCTTCTTCAAGAGTTTTCCTTGCACTTTCTTCTAGTATTTTTATAGTTTCATGTCTTAAGTTTAAATCTTTAATCCAGTGAGAGTCTATCTTAGCTAAAGGTGAAAGGTGTGGGTCTAGTTTTAGTCTTCTACAGATTGCCAGCCAGTTCACCCAGCACCATTTGTTAAATAGGGAATCTTTTTCCCATTGAATGTTTTTAATTGACTTGTCAAATATCAAATAACAGTAAGTAGCTGGGTTCATTTCTTGGTTCTCTATTCTGTTCCACATATCTACTTCTCTGTTTTTGTGCCAGTACCATGCTGTTTTGATCACTATCGATTTATAGTATAGTCTGAGGTCTGGTAGCGTGATTCCTCCTGCTTTGCTTTTATTTATGAGTAATGTTTTGGCTATTCTAGGTTTTTTCTGATTACATATAAAACTATATATTATTTTTTCGAGATCTTTAAAGTATGACAGTGGAGCTTTAATAGGTATTGCATTAAAATTGTGTATTGCTTTGGGTAGAATAGACATTTTGACAATGTTGATTTTTCTGGCCATGAGCATGGTATGTTTTTCCATTTGTTAACATCTTCAGCTATTTCTTTTCTTAGAGTTTCATAGTTCTCTTTATAGAGATCTTTTATGTTCTTTGTCAGATAAACTCCCAAATATTTCATCTTCTTTGGCACTACTATAAATGGAATAGCGTCTTTGATTGTTTTTGTAGCTTGGCTATTGTTGGTATATATAAAGGCTACAGATTTATGGGTGTTGATTTTGTATCCTGAGACATTGCTGTATTCCTTGATCACTTCTAAGAGTTTTGTAGTAGAATCCCTGATGTCTTCTAAATATATCATCTGCAAAGAGTGAAAGTTTGATTTCTTCTGACCCTATATGGATACGCTTGATCGCCTTTTCTTCCCTAATTGCGATGGCTAATACTTCCATTACAATGTTAAAGAGCAATGGAGACAATGGGCAACCTTGCCTGGTTCCTGATCTGAGTGGAAATGATTTCGATTTAACTCCATTCAATACGATGTTGGCTGTAGGTTTGTAGTATATGGTCTCTATCAGTTTAAGAAATGTCCCTTCTACACCCATTTTCTTAAGTGTTCTGATCATGAAGGGATGCTGTATATTAACAAAAGCTTTTTCTGCATCAATTGAGAGAATCATATGGTCTTTGTTTTTTAATTTATTTATGTGCTGAATTATATTTATAGATTTACGTATATTGAACCAGCCTTGAGACCCTGGGATAAAACCCACTTGGTCATGGTGTATAATTTGTTTGATGTGTTGCTGGATTCTGTTTGCTAGGATCTTGTTGAATATTTTTGCATCAATATTCATTAGTGATATTGGTCTATAATTTTCTTTTCTTTTGGGGTCTTTTCCTGGTTTGGGGATCAAGGTGATGTTTGCTTCACAGCATGTGTTGGGTAGTATTCCTTCTTTTTCTATATTTTGGAAAAGTTTGAGTAATGTAGGTACTAGTTCCTCTTTAAAAGTTTGGTAGAATTCTGATGTGAAGCCATCTGGACCTGGGCTCTTCTTTTTAGGAAGATTTTGTATATTTGATGCTATTTCAGAACTTGATATAGGCCATTTCAACATTTCTACCTCATTCTGGCTAAGTCTTGGGAGGTGGCATGCTTCCAAGTATTCATCGATTTCCTTCAGGTTGTCATATTTCTGAGAATAAAGTTTCTTGTATTCATTGAGGATTTTTTTAATTTCTGAGGAGTCTGTTGTTATTTTGTCTTTACCATTTCTGATTGATGAAATTAGAGATTTTACTCTTTTTTTTCCTGGTTAAGTTAGTCAAAGGTTTATCTATTTTATGACCTTTTCAAAAAACCAACTTTTTGATTAATTAATCTGTTGTATATTTCTTTTGTTTTCAATTTCATTTAATTCTGCTCTAATTTTGGTTATTTCTTCTGCTGGGTTTTGGATTGGAATGCTCTTCCTTTTCCAATTGCTTGAGATGTCCCATTAAATTGTTAACTTCCTCTTTCTGTTCTCTTGAGGAAGGCTTGCAGTGCTATAAATTTCAGGACTGCCTTTGCGGTATTCCAGAGGTTCTGGTAATTCATGTCTTCATTGTCGTTTTGTTCCAAAAATTTGTTTATTTCCTTCTTAATCTTGTCTGTGACCCAGCTATCATTCAGCATGAGGTTATTCAGTTTCCTTGTTTTTGTATGAGTATGCAGGTTCTTGTTGTTACTGCATTCCACTCTTATTCCATGATGGTCTGAGAAGATGCAAAGAATAATTTCTATTCTTTTAAAATTGCTGAGGTTTGATTTTTGACCTAAGATGTGATCAATTTTGGAGTATTTTTTGTTTGTTTGTTTTCCTTTTTCCTTGGCTCCCCTTTGGACCTTTTCTTTGTGACTTTGGGAGATTGACTATTAAATGCCTTGAGGTGGTGTTGCTTGGCTTAAATCTGCTTAGTGTTCTGTTGCCTTCTTGTACCCGAATATTGATATTTTTCTGTAGGTTGGATAGTTATTATTTATTGGAATAAATTTTCTACCCAAATCTCTCTCTCAACCTCATCTTTAAAGTCATTTATTCTTAAATTTTTGAGACTATTCTCTAGTTCTTGTAGGCATGCTTCATTCTTTTTTATTATTTTTCTTCTGGTAGTAGATTTTAAAATGGACTGTCCTCAATCTCATGAATTTGTTCCTCTCCTCGATCAATTCTGCTATTGAGAGACTCTCATGGATTTCTCAATTTGCAATTGAATTCTTCAGCTCCAGAATTTCTCTTTTATTTATTTTTTATTATATCTATTTCTTTGTTAAATTTCTCTGATAGGCTTCTGAATTTTCCGCCAGGTCGTCTTGAAGTTTGCTGAGCTTCTTCAGGGCAGCCATTTTAAATTATTTTTTACAAAATGTCACATATCCAGGATTGGTCATTGTTACTTTATTTAGTTCAATTGGTGAGGTCATGTCTTCCTAGATGTTCTTAATGCTCATAGATATTCATCAATGTCTGGGCATTGATGAGTTAAGTATTTGTTTTAATCTCTGCAGTCTCAACTTGTTTTAACTCATCCTCTTTGAGAAGGTTTTCTAGATTTTCAAATGAAATTGAGTGTTGTGATCTGAGTCTTTTGTCACTGAAGCACTGGGGAACCCTAAGCCTCATAACATTTTAATTCTAGCAAACTCCCATTGTTGCATTGGTGGACTTGGGTGAGATACCAGAGAATGTCCCAGATTACCAGGAAAAGTCTCTTGCTCTCTTCATTCACTTTCTGTGCTGGGCTGCTGGAATTGGAGGAGAAGTGACATTGATACCAGTGCCAGGTCATACCTGAAGCCAGCCTAGTCTCAACCAAAGCCCATGGAGGGCATTGCCTAGCTATCTCTGATGTTTATTTGGAGTCCAATGACTCTTTAGTCAGTAGGCAGTACATCTTGCCAAGACTGGTTCCTTCCCTTGAGGGTAGCATGTTTACTTCTGGCTCAGGATGAGTCCAGAAATGCCATCCAGGAACTAAGGCCTACACTCAGGGCTTCAGGAGTGTGCTTGATACTTTACCTTATTGTGGCTGAACTGCTACCCAGGTTGCAAAATAATGTCTTCTAAACATTTCATTTTTCTTTCCACTCTACTCTGCCTGGGTTTGGGCAAAGGATAATTAATACAGGCTTTCATTTGGCTGCTGCCACTGGTGCCTCACTGGGTCACAAACACTCCAAGTTCACTTGCTCCAAGCTAGCTCAGTTTCAGGAATTGCCCTAAAACTGTAGACTTTGTGGCCAGATAGCCTTACAAATTTAGTTTAGGCCCCAGGCTACTTTTTTGTTAGCTGGTGTTTCAGAACAGGATCTTTTCCTCTGCTGGGCTGGTCAAAACACTCCCTCCATAAGCAATGGCAATATTCTGCCCTGTGCAGTGTTGCTCTGTGCCAGAGCAGCCCTGAGTTACAATGCAAACCCCACAATCACTTCAAAAAAACAACTTTTTGTTTCATTAATTTTTCAAAATAATTCTTTTGTTTGAATTTCATTAATCTCTGATGTAATTTTGGTTATTTCTTTTCTTCTGCTGTGTTTGGGATTAGATTGCTCTTCTTTTTTCAGTTCCATCAGATGGTTCATGAGTTTGCTGATATGTGCTCCTTCTATTTTTTGAATGTAGGCATCTAATGAGATAAATTTCCCTCTTACTACTGCTTTTGGTGTATCCCACAGATTTTGGAACCTGTGTCTTCGTTGTTATATTTGAGGAATTTAATAATTTTCTCTTTTATCTCTTGCTGAACCCAACTATCATTCAGCATATTATTGCCTAATTTCCAAATCTTTGTGTGGGATGTTTTTGTTGGAGTTGAGTTCTGCCTTTATTGCCTTATGGTCTAAGAAGATATAAAGTATAATTTATATTCTTTTAATATATAGTCTTTTAATTCTTTGCTGATGTTTGAGTTCTATCTTAGGATGTGGTTGATTTTGGAGTACGTACCATGGTCTGACAAGAAAAATGTATATTCTTTAGCCCTGAGATGATGTGTTCTATATGTGTCTATTAATTCTAGGGTCACATTTAAGTCCTTTGTATCGTTGTTTCATTTCTGTTTAGAGGATCTTTCCAGTTCTGTCAGAGGGATGTTAAAGTCCCCAGGAATTATGGTGTTATGGAATATCATATTGCTCAGACCCATCAAGGTCAGTTTCATAATTCTGGGAACATTTAAGTTGGGTGCATAAATATTTAAAATTGAAATGTCTTTTTCTTTTATTTTTTCCTTTGACCAATATAAAGTGTCCATCTTTGTCTTTCTTACCTTCAGTTGTTTTAAATCTTGTTGTATCTAACAATAAGATTGTAATCCCGCCTTTCTTCTGATTTCCATTTGCTTGAAATACTGTTTTCCATCCCTTAACCATGAGTCTTAAAATGTCCTTCAAGGCTAGGTGTATCTCCTGGAGAAGCATATGGTGGCTTTGGCTTTTTTAACCAATCAGCCAGCCTGTGCCTCTTCAGTGGTGAATTCAGTTCATTGACATTAATTGAGAGAATCGATAAGTGTAGTGGAGTTCTATTCATCTTATTTTGTGTAAGTCTGTTGTGTAGTTTTATCCTTTGTGTCATTGTGGAAGCTAAGTTTTGACCATTAGCTTCTGGGTGTTTACTTTGTTGGTGGTCTATTGTGATACTCAGTGTTGAGAATAGGTCTAAGTATTTCCTGTAGAGCTGGTCTTGTGGCGAATTTCCTTAGTGCTTGTATATCTGAAAAACATTTGGTTTCTTCATCAATTTGAAGCTTAGTTTAGCAGGATACAGAATTCTGGGCTGAAAATTGTTTTAAGAGTATTGAAGGTGGTTATCCACCTTCAATACTCATGCTCTTCTGGCTTGAAATTTTCAGTTAAAAAATTTGCTGTCATTGTAATGGCTCTGCCTCTCTAGGTCAGTTGGCACTTATTCCTGGCTGCTTGCAGAATTTTTTCTTTCATCTTGACTTTGGACAGGTTCATTACAATGTGTCTTAGAGAGTCTCTGTTTGAGTTGAGATGACCTGGAGTTCAATATCCATCTGAAAGGAGTGTGTCAGGGTCTTTAGGAAAACTTGGGAATTTTCATTTATGATAGAATCCAGTAGGGCTTCCATTCCTTTGAGACAATCTTCTTCCCCTTCAGGAAATCCCTATTATTCATATATTTGAATGCTTAATGGAATCTCATAATTCTCTAAGTGCCTGTTCCGCTTTCTCTCTCTTCTTTTCTGCATCTTTAACTACCGGGTTAACTCAAAAACTTTATCCTCTAATGCTGAGGTTCTTTCTTCTCCAAGTCTAACCTATTTTTGATACTTTCCACTACATCTTTACATGCCTGATTGTGTTCTTCATTTCCTTAAGCTCGGCTATATCCCTTCTATATTCTACATATCTCTTGTCTGACTTTTGCTTCTGTCTTTCCATTTTCTCACCCATTCCTTTTATTGTCTTTATCATTAATATTTTAAATTCTCTCTCTGTCAAGTGCATTATTTCTTTATAGGTGGAGGCTTCTGCAGTAGCTGCCTCATGGTCCATTGGAGGAGTTCCTCTGTTTTGGTTTTTCAAGTTACCTAAATTTTTCTGTGGTTCTTCCTCATGTGTTCTTTCTTCTTTTTCACCCCCTTGTCCTTGTTTTTCCTTCTCACTTCCTCCCATGCTTCAAATTACCTTGTTTCAGAGCTTAAGTCTTGAAGTGGCCTCAGCCTGAGCAAATCCAAACTCTTCCTCATAGCCAAATAAACAGAATTTCTTGCCCTTGATGAAATATGTTGCCAGGACACCAGGTGGCGCTGTGGGTTTTTTGGGAGACAGCATAGCCAGCAACCTCTTGGTCCTTATTCCAAACTTAGTTGCCATAGGTGATCCCCTGATTGTTTCTTCAGCATTCAGACCCTGCTGGGTCTCACAGTGCCCCTGATTCCAGTTCCTCTGGGGTGTGGTAGTCCCTCAGCCTGTCCCAAGAGTGGAGCTCAGATCCTTGCAGGCAGAATTAAGATGGTCATGCTTTAGACCCTTCTAAGACCTTCTCATGACCTTCCCACAATGATAGCACCCTGGCTGCTGAGACCTTCTCAGTATGGCTCCTATTCAGCCACTAAACCTATGACATATCTACTCCAAACAGCATTCAAATCTGGTTGCAGTATATTGTTCAAGTCTGCCCACTCTTCTAAGCTTTCCACTCAATGTGAAGCTTCCCCCCAAAACTGAAAACTCCAGAAAGGCTTCTTCCCATCCCAGACCTCTGTGTGGTCCAGCCAATCCCAGTGGTTGCAATCACTTGCCTAATTCATCAGAGTTCCACGACTCCAGATCATACACCATACACTATATCCAGCTCAGCACCTCTTTACTGTGCTCCCTGAGCTATGACTCTGAGTAAGATCTCAACACCAGGTATGCCTGGGTCCTCTCTTTTCCCCCGTCATTCTAGGAAAACTCAGCTAAACTTTGAGCAGAATATTTATAAGCAGAATATTCTGTGTACCAAGCAGTACATTAAGAACTTTATTAACTCAATTAATTACCAGTTCTCAGGTATCACTGTGCTATTCCCACTAGAAAGATGAGTAAACTAAGGGCCATAGAAAATTAATATTGTTAAGCCTGCAAATTAATAATATATAGTTTGAGTACAAGACAGTTTAAAGACTGGAAAAGAATCTCTAAAGAAGCAAAAAGCAACAATGAATTACACAGCTTAGTAAATTAGGGAAGAACAATGAACAGAATAAAAAGTCATATCAACAGCCACAATCACAATCATCAAAGCCTTTTAGTTATATATATATATATGTATAATTGGTCAAGGATCAGAGAAATACTAAATACTAATGGAGAAAGAATATTTAATAGTCATCTTGTCCAATTGCCTCTACTATAAAGTGAAAAAAACTGAGACTTCAAGAGCTGATGTGGTAAGTAGCAGAGTTGTGCTCTGAATCCGGATATCTAAATTCACCTATGAATGGGGCTTCACACTTCACTACTCCATTTCATAGGTCATAGAATTCTTCCTTCTAGGCAATATGTCACAATATGATCAGTATGTTTGAAAAATAGATAAAATTTTCAGTTTAATGTATAATTTTAAATTTTCTCACTATAAAACAATTATGAAACATTTGAAATGTGAAGTATATAGTTTGTTTAGCTTGTCACTTTTTGAATCAAATCCCTAGCTTGTGTTCTATTCACCCCCCTTTCTCTATTCCATATTCTTCATTATGAAGTCATTATCTTCACACTTTATTATCTTATTTATTATTGATAATTCAACCTTTAAAATGCTTTATGCATGTCAAACTCTCTTCAGAGTAACAGAAGAAAAGTAACAGACTCAAGATCCCAGCTCATTGATGCTACATACAAATAGTAAGAACCTGGATGATACTCAACTTTCTGAAGCTAAGTTTCGTTGCCTGTAAAAATTGACATCATAATGTCTAGCTCTGTGGGTTGTTACGAGAATTAAACCTAGGTAAAATATAAATGACTACACTGCAGTCACACCTCTAGGCATCTACCCAGAAGAAAAATAAATCATTTTGTCATAAGGATATTTCCACTAGACTGTTTATGGCAGCTTGATTTATAATTGCCAAAATGTGGAAACAACCTGAATGCCCACCAACCTAGGAATGGACAATCTGTGGAATATACAATGGAATACTATTCAGCTATTAAAAAAAGATGGAGACTTTACATCTTTTGTATTAATCTGGATGGAGATAGAACACATTCTTCTTAGTAAAGTATCAAAAGAATGGAGAAGCAAGAGTCCAATGTACTCAACTTTAATATGAAGCCAGTAGACAATCTAATACAAGCTCACATAACAGAAAAACTCGTCTCAATTCAAGTTAGGGGTGGAGGAACGAATGAGGAGGAAAGTAGGGGATGGGTAAGCTTCCATTTAATGGGCACAATGTTAGGGTGCATGGCACACCTCCTGTGGGTGGAATACAATTATAAGGAAGACTCTCTACATAACAAATGCAAACATTGTAACCTAGTTCTTTGTACCCTCAATTAACCTGAAATAATAACAAATATATGTAAATGACTTTTGCTTCCTTTGCATGAATATTTAATTTCACTGGCTACCACCATTTTGTAATAGTCCACATTAAGCTACCATCTTTTTTCTTCACTTGCCCTGTCCTTCCTCAAAAAATACCTTCAGTTTTGACTTTTAAATTTCATCTTTGCATGTTTTTCTATAATTTTCAGTGACTTTAAAAAGAAAAAGGAAGGAAGGAGAGACAAAAGCACAAGTGAACAATTTAGTGTCAATGAGATTTTCTCATTTTTTTCCTTTTGTTTCAATCCCGTTTCATTCAAATTTTGCTTAAGTTAAATCCTATTTATTGTGTTCCCATAATGTATGTTGTTATCTGAAGTATTCATTAAAAGTTGAGAGTGCTTTGTTCACTGACAATACTGATCTACGGAAATATGTTAGGATAACTAACCCTAGTCATGTTATTGACAGGAGTTGGTATGAGATTGCCATCAAAGATTACCAAGAAAAGACATTATTTTTTTAGATGCCAAAAGTTTTGTTATTCTACATAGCCATACTCCACAGAAATGGCCAAATTTTCTTTTTTTTTTTTTTTTTGTAGAGACAGAGTCTCACTGTACCGCCCTCGGGTAGAGTGCCGTGGCGTCACACAGCTCACAGCAACCTCCAACTCCTGGGCTTAAGCGATTCTCCTGCCTCAGCCTCCCGAGCAGCTGGGACTACAGGCGCCCGCCACAACGCCCGGCTATTTTTTGGTTGCAGTTTGGCCGGGGCTTGGTTTGAACCCGCCACCCTCGGCATATGGGGCTGGCGCCCTACTCACTGAGCCACAGGCGCAGAAATGGCCAAATTTTCTAAGCCCCTTCTTTCTTAAAATAATCAGTGCGTCAAAACTTAGTAATAAAAATCACATTAAAATTCACCCTGTTGAGCCATAGGGATAAAAGAAAGATCTTAGAGCTTGAAAAGAGAGAAAAACATGTACAAAACGCAGGGGGCAGGTCATGAAACTTGATAGAGAAAAAGAAAAATTATAGAGGTACAAGAGTACAGAGTCAATGGCTGGGATTTTAAAAATACATTTTTCCCTGTACAAAGTAAGATCCTTTTCCAAGTTAAGGAACTCAAGACCTTTTGTCCACTGTGTCTCCAGTATCATGGAAACACAACTCATATTCATTTCTCGAATTCATAATTCTAGATAGAATTTTAGCCACATTAATCTGTAGCCAGAAATATGTTTCTAAGTAGCAATTGCTAGTCACTAAACTCTGTAGTCATCTTTGAAGATGTGAATACCCAACAATAACGTTTTTTAATTTACAGATTTCCACACTCTAGAATCTTAACTTCAGAATAGTCAGTCAGGGAGTAATATCTATAAAGACTGGTTTAGAGCTTTTTCAATGCTATGTATATAAATATTCATTTAAACCAAATGAACCATTTTGGCAGACCCATTGAAAACCTGCTTGTCCCAAGCCTGCACCTGGCCCAGAGTGTGTGGGAAGCAAGTTCAGGGCAGCACGCCTTCCTTCCTGTCTGCCAGCTCTGTCTGCAGCTGAGCAGGACAGGAGGGCTTTGAAGGGAGGTCTGTGATGAAAAGGGTGACTTGGCAGCTCCTCAGAGGTCAGGCATACAAATGCAGCTGAAATTGTTCCTATTCCATTGTCATTTGCTACACAAATGCTCATAATTTGGGAGAAAGTTCAATAACCTTTTCTACCCTCGTTAATTTATTTACTTAAGATATTTATTGGGTACCTATTCAGTGAAATCAACAGGACAGATTAGTTCTTTGACTTCATGTAGCTTATATTCCATTCACTATCCTTTATTGAGTAGTTAAGAATAGGCTATAAAGTAGAAAAGGCTCTAGCAACTGTGCCTTAGTAATAGTAGTAGATTCCTGCTACCAAAAGTGAGTATTTAGCTTCACTCAACACACTTATATGTAAATAATAACTTCACTATGAAATAAATGCTAAGAATTGTTCATATAAAGTGCTTCCTATTGACCTAGATAATGGGAACAGTGCCATTATCCCTCCCACATTTCAAATATTTTAAAGAAAAATTACATTTGTAAATTTCAGTCAGTAGTTGAATTTATGAGCTAGGGAAATAGATACTGTAGCAAACTAAAATCAATAATTTTAAACACAGAAAACATAAAATGGCATTATATTAGACATATTACTATAATACCTCCATTTTCTCTTCTCTATTCTAATGGAATATATTTAAAAATGCGTATAATATATGATCATGCCAAGGCTGTCATCAAAAAGTAGTACGTATTATTTCCATTACAAGTGCTTATGCTGATTTAAATAAAGAATAAGGTTTATGAGAATAAAATGTTAAGAATTAGGTAATGGATGTTCCCCTATTGATCTACATTAAATTGTCTTTCTCAGGGCCTGCAAGTTGCTTATAAATCATTAAAAGAGATCACAAGATTATTAGGTTAAATACAGTCTAGGGTAAGTCTTTAATATACTTTATGAAACATGAGCGTTTGCCAAAACTGAAATAATAAAATCTGATTAAAATTAAGTCAAATCAATAAAGTTTGTTGACTTGATTGAGTTGAGTCTGGCTCTACAATTAAGTGTCAGGCCAAACAAATAAAAAACTGAAAACCGGGGCTCAGAGTTGTAAAAAAATAATAATTTCTGATTTACTGCTTTTTTATGTTCAGACCTATTTCTCTAGATCTTTATAACTTATTAGGCAGTCTTTATAGTCAGAATTGACCTTTATAGGGATGATTCCATAAAATTCCCAATAAAAACCAAAGGTTTAGTAATATCCACTTACCATGAAAAAAAAAAACCCTCAATTACAACTTTCCATCATTTCTCTAAGGTGCTATTAATTGTGTTATATGCTATTATTTTATATATTCTATGAATGAATTAAAAAGCTGTCAATTATAAATAATACAAGGTTTATTATCATTAGAATATTTATTTTACACTTAACAAAGGAGTTATTTTAGATTTACTTTGACATATAATTTTAACTCTATCTTGTGTAATCATAAAAAGAAAATATAAGTGAAATAAAGGTTCTTATAACACTATCACATTCTATGTCAGAATTTTGTTTCATTTCTTTCTGTATCACATGGTAGATGTCACTACCCATCTTTTCTGTACAAATAGCACTCTCTGAAACAACAAGAGAGTTAATGATGCAGGTTTTCTTTAGAGGATGTTTTATTAGTATCTCTGAGCTTTTTTTTTCAAGTTTGACACACATTCTACAAGTCTAAATGTCAACTCTTTAAACCTCAACAGAAGGTGTTATTAGGATTTAAAGCAACAAACAGGGTATACATAGATATAGTTCCTCCTCAAACAGGCCTTAAATGGTGTATAGAATGAAATATTGACAGTTGAACTTGTCTAGAATTGCTACCATGGATCATGATCAAATCTGTTCATGAGTGGACAATGATCATTATGCTAAAATGGATGCCTGAACTAAAGAGACTATAAGACATCATGGCTTATAGGAGATATTGGAGTTTCAGAGATGTTAGGACATGAAAACAAGCACCTTAGAATAAGTGAAATACAGCAACCTCCAAATTAAACTATTTAGAATAGCACATTTCTCTGACATTTTTATTATTTATATATTCATTATTTGCATATTAACATGTATACATTAAATTACATATTAAAATAGCACACTAATGTATCACTTGCCACCTTATATAATATTAGCCAAACTCTGGACTCAAAAAACCAGCAACAATAGTGTCTACTCTAAGAAATCAAACCAATAATTACTAATGATATGAAGACTATTTGATGAATAAAATATAATTATATATCATTAAAGCTAAATGAAATAGAAATTATGAAGGGTATTCTCTTTCCTCACCATCCTTGATCTCTTAAATGTTGAAAAGCTTGGAATTGAAAAGAGCCAATGAAAAAAGAATAAGCAAGGGCTTTACAGTGGAGATGTTTTGCTGGAGTTTTTGAAAAATTCCAATGGGAAAAAAAAATTAACCACATTTGTAACTTTCTACCCTGAGCAACATTATACAGAATTTATAGAAGGAAAAATATCCATTTGGAAGAACAAGACATTTAAAAGATACCGAGTTTTATAAGTTTTCCCTAGTACTGCTAGTGTTGCAGTCAGGTGCATGCCTGTTAGGAAACTGGCGGCACAGCAGGAGGTGAGCTGGGAAGCTTCATCTGTATTTACAGTCACTTCCCATCCTCCCCATAACTCACACCACAGCCTGAGCTCTGCCTCCTGCCACATGTCAGCTGGGGCATCAAATTCTCATGGGAGTGTAAACCCTACTGTAAACTGTGCCTGTGAAAGATCAAGATTGCATGTTCCTTATGAGAAACTAATGCTTCCTCCCTGCGCCCTTGTCTATGGAAAATTTGTCTTCCATGAAACTAGTTCCTGGTGCCAAAGAGGTTGGGGATTTGTCCTGCCAGTCCTTTGTCTTGTGTTTAGATACTAAGGTACATACTAGCGGATGAACAAGGGGTATTATAATAGATTTCTTCGCCCTTCACCAGCACGTCTGATACATGTACTAAATACATCATAAAATACAGATATTTTAGCATATTTAAAACCTCTGAACTATCTCAAGGGCAACAGCTTTACCATCTTTAAATGCCTACATCACTGATAATGTGTGCCACATAATTAACACTTAATGATATAGTCCATCATATTAATTTTGCAGGACCATAACGGGTATGTGTAAGAACAAATGAAGGATGAGGTCAGAAAGATGAATTTAAATTGGGAGGCCTTTTATCAGTTATCCTTAATAAATGTTAGTAAATGTGCCTAATTAACAACTCAAATCCTCATTAGAGATTCATTCAAGTGTCTTCTGATGTAATAGGAATTCATAGAACTTTAATTCTGTTCAGGCAAACAATGCTGTAATATTTCAAAAGATCTTAATACATGTAGATGTAAGATACCTAATAATCAAAGAGAATTGATAAATATAGAAATGCAGATCTCATTTATGAAATATATTGAAATATACTATATTTCCTTAGTCAATATGCATAATATATATAATTTTACACTGTAATATGAAACATATATTCATATCTTTCTATCTTTAACCCTATATCCATCTATTTATCTCCCTCTACCTACCTATCTGGTAAGTGATGAAGTGGTATAAAAACTATATGATATGGCCCTTCTTCTGTCTACTTCTCCAGGTGCATGACTTGCCAATGCTTCTAGTGCCCCAGGCTCCAATCACATAGCAGCCTAGTTTCTACCCATTCAGAACTATTTCCTTTACAAGAATGTAATTACTATTTCAGAACTGGAAGCCTTCAGTTCACTGTGATGCCTCCTCACCAGCTGGCAAGCACCTCACCATGCTTAAGACATCACTGGTTCATAAAAACAAAGCCACCATAGTCAATGATTTATGCTGGGGCGATTGCGGTGTATGGGCTACAATACAACAGATTGCCACTGCAATTGTTTGAGGACCTTAAAGAGGTTAATGCATTTGAAAACAAAAATCATTTGTTAGTGCATTTAAAAGAAAAAATTTCAAATGTATTTTTGAAGAATAGAGCTTTTATACATATTTTATTTTGGCATGGGGTGACCATCAAAATAGACTAAAAATACATACAAATTGCATCTGATATTTATCTTTCAGGCCAAAAATTCAAATGGTATAAAGAGCATTTTGAAAAATGGAAAAGGTAAAGAGTAATCTAAGTCTCTTTAATACTATTTGTTGATATCATTGCTGCTTTAAATAAAATCACTAAAATATTTAATCACAAATAATAATTATCTGTGAAATAGCTAAAATAGTTATTATGAACTACTATGAGAGTAAAAATATTTTTTTTCTGAAATACATTATTTGGTAATTCACTTTTAACTAATTTTACACGTGTCTACACAAGAAAGATCCTTCTCTGAATTGAAATTAATTTACACTTAAAGAACAAATTTAGGACAAATATTTAACAGAATAAGCACTAATAGAAAGTATATTTCAGCAGCCAAAAATACAGAAATAATGAAATATACTGATGATTTAAACAATGCCAAATTAGGGTGAAGAACAAGATAATTTAAAAAGTTATATTAAAAGAGCATTATCTTGATTCAACAGATTTCTTTTGTTTTTAGCTTTTAAGCTATAAGAATGTTATATAGAAGCTTTTTGCTCCAGCAAAACCTTCTATTAAATTAATAAATAAAGATAATATTAGGCACTGCAAAAGAAATTATATTTGTTTTATTTGTGAGTATGGTTAGTTCATATAAAGACCCTTCTAATGATTAGGTTATCTTTTATCAAGATTCCTAAAACTGTGTGGCGCCTATGGTTCAAAGGGGTAGGGTGCCAGTCCCATATGCCAGAGGTGGTGAATTCAAACCCGGCCCTGGCCAAAAACTGCAAAAAAAAAAGGATTCCTAAAACTTTTATTAAAAATTGAATACATGAACATATATTCCCTAAAAATGTAAACAATTTATAAGACTGTAAACTCAAAACTAAAGTTCCTTCTTCAATTCACAGTTCCACTATTGGCCTGATTTGCCCAAGTAATCACTAGTAACTGTTGAAATGCATTTTTGCAAAATTATTTAAGTATTTACCTTATGAATATATACATGCCTACACATATTTATTCATGTTCTGCCCATTTTTGTCTCAAAAATGTAAAATAATTTTACATTTCAGCATATATAGACATACTACATTTTTAAAAAAGATATTTAGTATGCTATATTCAACGTGTGGATATCCTAATATTTATCTATTTATTTAACATTCACCTACTGATGGAAAGTTAGCCTATTTCCTCACTTTAATTATCATGAACCAACCTCAAAGCACTCAAGCTAGACCTCCCATTTGATCCTGCAATCCCATTACTGGGCATCTACCCAGAAAGAAAAAAATCCTTTTATCATAAGGACACTTGTACTAGACGGTTTATTGCAGCTCAATTTACAATCGCCAAAATGTGGAAACAGCCTAAATGCCCACCAACCCAGGAATGGATTAACAAGCTGTGGTATATGTATACCATGGAATACTATTCAGCCATTAAAAAAAATGGAGACTTCACATCCTTCGTATTAACCTGGATGGAAGTGGAAGACATTATTCTTAGTAAAGCATCACAAGAATGGAGAAGCATGAATCCTATGTACTCAATTTTGATATGAGGATAATTAATGACAATTAAGGTTATGGGGGGGAGCAGAAAGAGGGACGGAGGGAGGGGGGTGGGGCCTTGGTGTGTGTCACACTTTATGGGGGCAAGACATGATTGCAAGAGGGACTTTACCTAACAATTGCAATCAGTGTAACCTGGCTTATTGTACCCTCAATGAATCCCCAACAATAAAAAAAAAAAAATTATCATGAACCAGGATGCATTTAATCACTTAAAATGGTAGACAACATATATCTCAGTAAAACAATTTGAAATATTTGATAACATGTTTTTAAATATTCTTGAATACATCAATGACCTTCCAATAAAGAAAGTAATATAACACCGAGGCCAGAATCTGAGATGTGTTTGGTGCTATAAGCTGCATGTTTTTGTTTCTAACCAATCTGCAATTCACATATTGAAGCTCAAATGCCCAATGTGGCAGTATTTGTAGATGGGGACTTTGGGAGGTAATTAGGGCATGTGGATGGAGTCCCCTGATAGGACTAATTCCCTTATAAGGAAAAACAGGAGTGCCCTACTCACAAACCCCACATGTAAGGATACAGCAAGGAGCCATCCATCTGCAACGAGGAAGAAAGCCCTCATCAGGAGCCAAATAGGCCAGAAGTTTGATCCTGAACTTCTCAGCCTTTAGAACTGTGAGAAACAAATTTCTATTGTTTAAGTTCCCAGCATACGGTAGCTGTTAATAGCACCAGAACTAAGACATATGGCTTATAATTTAATATGATTTTTTCAAACTTAATTTGAGCATCACTTTTTACAGACTTGCAAACTCAGAAAACATCTTCTAGGTGGGGCCTTCTCTGGGTAACAGGTCAATTAAAGACACCATCCACAGTGTGGAACCCAAAAGGCATACCTTTGCTCATAAAGGTAAACTGGCCAGAAACTATCAGTGCTCCTAGACAAATGACAGAAACAAACAAAATTCCTTTCTGGGAAAAAAAATTCCATCCTAGAACTTAAAAAAAAAAAATTCCACAATAAACATTTAAAAGAATAAAAAGCATCTCACTGTGAAAATTTCACTAAATATGCAAAGCCCCATAAGAAAAGACAAAGAGAAGGAACAGTCAACAGAATCAGACTCATTGTAGATTTATACATTGTAAATACTAGGTAGAGAATATAAAAACGTATGTTTATGAAGATCCTAGAAAAAGGGGAAGAGCTCCATGTTTTCATACAATAATGAAAACATCAGTCCTTCACTTGAAAAATCCTTTAAAAAATGTAGATCAACAAAAACATCAATAACCATCATCTATGACACAACTAGGAGAAAGACACTACTTCCAAATTTAAATTATGTAAAAGTAATAAAATACAAATAAATGTATTCTTTATTGAAAAGAAATCTAGAGTCCATAGAAAAAAAAAATTAGTGTTAGGCAGGAACTTTACAAGAGAAAGGAAAGTGGACTAGTTTGAGAAGGTCAAATGAAATATATTTTTTATACACACACACACATATATATTAACGTAAGTGTGTATTCAATTAAAATAGTGTGCAACTTAAAATTACACATGACCTTTATGGCCACCCTTTGTGTGTGTGCATATATTTGTTATATGACATATAACATGCACACACATATATATTATATATAAATATAATCCTTAAATTATCAATACAATATAAAATTGTATATATATATATCCACAACTGCTTATATTAGAAAATAGAAATGCTGAAAATCAACAAGATACGCAACCATTTCAAGGATTTAGAAAATAAAAAGATAAATCACAAATAAAGTAGAATTAAGGTAATAATAAAAATAAGAACCAAATTTAATCACAAAGGGAAAATGATTCTGCAAAGTGAACAGCTGAGCTTTTGAAAAAACTTGTAAAATTAACAAATTTCTGTTACAGCTGATCAAGAAGAAATGTGAAAAGGAAAAATAATAAAACACATTAGCAAAAAAAGAAAATAAGACTATAGATATGAAGGATATTTAGCAGAAGATCATAAGAAGATGTCAGCAAAAAATTTTAATTGAATAAATTTTAAAAAATATACAAAAACGAAAAATTCCTAGAATAAAAACATAACTAATTATCTAAAGAATAGAAGAGTTGCAATTATACTCAAGTGACAAATCAGTTTGTACAGAAAATACAAACTACAGATTAATGATTAGAATGTTGATAACAAGGGTTCACAGATTTATTTGATACACATTTTTAAGTATTTCATTTCACTACCCAGCAATAAACAATTACAATATAAAATTCTAAGGAAGGAGAAAGGGCTTGTACATTAGCAATGACAGCTTCAGCAGATGCTGTAGCAGCATCAATAGCAGAATAACCATCAGTTCTAGGTCATATCATTTTTCCTACTTCCCTTTACATATAAAGGTATTTAACATTTGCTATAGTTATTAACCTGAGAAGTTTCCATTTCTTTTTGTTTTCCTTGTCCTTCTCCCTCTATTGTAACCAATCACTTGTATTAATTTTCTTTTGTTTCAATACCTGAGTAATTTTTCTAAACACTGACAAATTCCTTAGTTCATGGTTCTGATGTACTTTAGCAAGCATCTTTTACAGTGACCTTTGGTCTGAAATAGCGTGAGAAGGTAGTTTAGAGTCAAGAATGTTTGTTTCATCTTCAACATCAATCTGATCTTCCTATATCAGACAGGTTTTGAGGACAAAACAATTTAAAGAGCTGCAAAGTGTTGACATGGATGGGTTCTCCAGAGGTATTCTAAGCTTGGTAAGTTGAAGTCCATTATAATGTGGACCCAAATAGTATGTGTGCATGTTTAAGTATGTGTATATATGTATTTTATCCATTTGTGCTCTTATAATAAAATGCCACGGGGTGGGTAATTTGGAATGAACAGAAATTTATTTTTACAGTTCTGTAGGCTGGAAAGGCTAAGATCAAGATTCTGGCATTTGATGTCTGGTGAAGGTCTTCTTGCTGTGTCCACACATGACAGAAGGTAAAGGGGTTAAGAGATATGAACTCCTGCCCTATAGTATTAAGCTTTTTATAAGAGCACCTAGCCCTATTTACAAATGAGAAGCCCACATGTCCTGAATACCTCTTACAGGCCTCACTTCCTACACGTTCAAACCATAGCAGTATCACTGCATTTCATATTCATACATTTATCTATGTTATTTAAACATATGTATATATGTAGGTATTTAGCACTTATTCTTTACATATGTCAACTTATAGTCACACAAATTTTTATATTAACCACCTTTGAAAAATACCATTATTAAACTCTAAAGGAAAAGCCTACATCATTATCTTTCCCCATTACCTTTTTTTTCCTCTTCATGCAGTTTTTAAGAAAATTGGAAGACTGGATTATTTCAACATTTCTATATTGAGTCATTCAAATAATAGACATCAAGCCATTTTAGTTTCCTAGTCAAACCTATAATTTTTATTCTCTGTGATAACAATTTCAGCTCTGCGGCCAAATAAAGATTTTAAAAGTCCTTTATAAACGAAAAAAAGATTATCCTGTGATTATCAATTGAATCTAAAATAAATGCCCTAATTAAACTCAGACAATGTGGAACAGTTTTTGGAACACCAAAGTAATGAACTCAGAAAAAAAAAAAAAACAGAAAAAATAAACAGTTTTTAAACAATTGTCACCAAAGAAGTGGTATTGGGAAGGAATGCATTCATTTATTTTTTAACTTCTTTTTTTAAAGTTTTGAAATGTTCCACTGAAGGGTTTATCTACCAAAAGGGAAAAAGAACAGGTCAGAAAGATTCTCAATTTTTCCTAATATAGTCACATTTACAATTAGGTAGATACACTGGGAAACAATCACAGTCTTAAAGCACTTGGACAATGACTTTAATATCGTAGAGTTAAAGTATGAATATGGAATATAAATCACTCTTTTTAATATTTTTATAACTAAGATAATCATTTTCCCTCCCTCCCTCCCTCCCTCCTTTCCTTCCTTCCTTAATTCCTTCCTTCCTTCCTTCCTTCCTTCCTTCCTTCCTTCCTTCCTTTCTTCCTTCCTTCCTTCCTTTTATTTTTTGAGGCAGAGTCTCAAGCAGTCACCCTGGGTAAAGTGCCATGGCATCATCATAGCTCAAAGCAACCTCCAACTCTCAGGCTCAAGCAATCCTCTTTCCTTAGTTTTCTATTTTTAGTATAGATGGAATCTTGCTCTTGCTCAGGCTGGTCTTGAATTGGTGAGCTCAAGCAATCCACCTGCCTCAGCCTCCCAGAGTGCAAAGGCATGAGCCACTATACCCAGCTGGTGTACTTCATATTTCAAAGCTTTTTTGTTTAGTTAGGCTTTTTGAAGATTTCAACAATTTAAGAGCCCAGAATTAACATCATTTGAATTTTTATTTGTTATTTTAATATTACTTCATTGGTTTATAAGTGCAGTAAATTCATATCATTTTAAATTGGGGGATGCCTTAAATAAAATCAATATTAAATAAACTAAGAGAAGCTGTTATTTATCTTAGAACATGCAACGGGTATATATTGAATATCTTCCATAAACTCTGGACTCCTTTCCAACCTGGATTATAAGCATAATTTCAGCTCAGAAAAAACATTTTTTGGTTCTTTCTTCCATCAAGAATGCCCACTACTTCAGCCAAGCTAAACCTGCAGTATTTTAGAAGTTAGTGGGGTGGAGGAAGGTGATACAGAAAGATGGCCTCTGTGGAGCCAGTGGGCAGCTGGCTTCACAGAGCTGACCCATCTCTTACTAGCTATGTGATTCAAGGAGAAATGTTACTTTTCCAAGTGGGTCATTTTGTTAAGTGGAATAATAACTCTTTCAAATGGTTATTTGAAGGATTAAATGAGAAAATATGCATAACTCTTCAAACAATGTCTGCCACATAGCATATATTGTGAATATTTATTATTATAAGTAATTCATATAAACCTCCCAAACACGCAATTTTTCTATCTGGGAAAAAAGCCAACTGGAAAGTGAGAGAACTTGTACACAAGTTTAACCAGCTATTAGCGCATTGTTAACTCATTTAATTTTTTGCTCCCCTTGGAGGACACAAGGAAATAAATACATTATATGCTAATTGATTTGTTTTAACCTGTTACCAGCAATAAATAAACAAATTATGTTAGGATCATTTCATTTATGTGTATATTCTACTATCTTCCTGCAGAAAAGTTAATAAATTGTATAGAACAGAAAAAAAAAAACCCACAAAATAAGAGAAATATTGACCTCTGTTTCCAAGGCAAAGTGCATGTCGAATGTATCTTCCTCTGCTTGGTTCTGCAGTGTAGCTGCTCCCATGCGTGGACATTTCTTTTATGAGGTACAATAGGAGGCTAATGGATCAAAGGAGCAGATGGTAATATTCTGGAAAATAATGATAATATTAATACTTACACCACTGCCGGGGTCTCAACCCTACTGAGTGATATGGCAACTAGCAGTGGGAAATTGCTCCTGGGGATATACAGAATATCTGCAGTGCTTCTTCCACAATGTGGCTGAATGATTAGCTGCTGTGTGCATGCACATCAACATACAGCTCGCATGTGAGCATACTGTATAAAATACACCATTAGAAATTATTCTAAGGAATGTCCAGGGACCATTAATTCTTCCAGCCAATAAATGTCTAAGGAGTGTCAACTCCATGCTGAGCAATATTGCATAATACATTCTGAAATAAGTTATGCTTAAAATTAGATTATCATTAAGATGTTCCAGGGCATTATGTGTGTAAATTAAAAATGTTGTGTTCATTTTCTATGCATTAGGAAAATATAACTACACAGAAAAATATCATAAATATTGCTTAAGATAAAATGAAAATCGGTACATAAAAATTACTCAGAGTAAGACTGGACAAGTATATTTAAATGTACTCATTCTAAACAAAATGATGGTAAACAGATATTTTAAAAGAAAGAAATTCAAGAAGCAAAAGGAAGTGACAAGGAGACAATAGTAAAATAACTTTCATAATTTTAAATCAGATGGACCAGGGAAACTTGCATCTTCAGTCCTGGGAAAGCTGAATCTGGAGGCTGCACTGAGAAAGCTAAGAAATCACCCAGTTTTTACCACTGAACTCCCACAGATGTAAGAATTGGCAGCATGGGAGCTTTCAGAGAAGGGAGTGACAGTGGGTAAAATTGGAGAGCACATTGTGCTTTTGTTCAAAAAGAACTTTGATGCCCAGATTTCTTCTTCCACTTTGCTTAACCAGGCAACCCCTGTAAAAGAGTGGAGGATATGTCTCCAAAAGGAGTAAATAAATAGGTCCACAAGAAGAGAGGTAAAGCTAAGAGCTTAGGAAAAACAGGCAGTAAGTAAAAATTATATATGAATTTTGAGACTGAAACAAAACATAGAATATTCTTCTCTGGTGATACTAACCAATCTGACTGAATGGTCATAATTTGGGGGATTCCCAACCCAAACGGGCCAGCAACCCACATTTAAAACTTATCTACGCAAAAGAATTTCCAAACAGCTCTGGTACCACACTCTTAGGTTTGAAAAGATAAGGAAAAAGAGCAGATATTTGAGAAAATAGGCAAACAGAAATCAATGCACATAGAACAAAAATTTGAGAAAAACAGAGACGATGAACAGGGAAGAAAATGCCAAAAATACTGTTACTATCATCAGGGAGATAATAGAAAATATTTTATTCATGAATCAAGAACAGGATTATATAAAAAGATAATTCAAGAAACAAAAAAGAACTCTAAAAAATTAAAAGATACATTATTAAAAATTAAAACACCAATGAAAGGATGAAATATAAAAATAAGGAAATCTCTCAGAAAATAGAGAGAAACAATAACATGAAAGAAAATATAAGACATTTAGAGAATGAATCCAGATCAAACACTTAAGTTACAGAAAGAATAATTGAGCAAGATGGAAAAACATATTTTAAAAAAAATAAAAATAGTTTTATAAATGAAGAACTTATCATTTCGAGATTTAAAAGGGCCACCAATTTTCCAGGATACATGAAAATAGTTCCTCCTTAAGACCTCATATTTGATAATGATGTAAAAAATATCAAAATCCTAAAATCATACACACAGGAAAATAAATTTAGCATATAAGAGATCAAGAATCAAAATAATAGCAGGTTTCCATTCTCATAGTCCCATCTGATCCTTGACAAAGCAGATAAAAATATACAACAATTTCTATTCACCAAATGGTGCTGGTAAAACTGGGTAGCCAGATGTAAAAGACTGAAATGGGATCCATACCTCTCACCACTCACACACTTATAGTTCACAATGGAAAAAAGCCTTAAACCTAAGGCATGAAACTATAAGAACTCTAGAAGAGGGTGGCGCCTGTGGCTCAGTGAGTAGGGTGCTGGCCCCATACACCAAGGATGGCAAGTTCAAACCCAGCCACAGCCAAATTGCAACAACAAAAATAACTGGGCATTGTGGCAGATGTCTGCATTCCCAACTACTTGGGAGGCTGAGGCAAGAGAATCACTTAACTCCAAGAGGTTGAGGTTGCTGTGAGCTGTGATGCCACAGTACTCTACCCAGGGCAACAGCTTGAGACTCTGTCTCAAAAAAAAAAAAAAAAAAAGAAAGAAAGAAAGAAAGAAAGAAAAGAAATGGGACCTGATCAAATTAAAAGTATCTGCACAGCTAAGGACACAATCAACAGAGTAAATTTACAATGTACAGAATGGAAAAACAAAATTGTTTACCTGGTATATACCTGATACAGGACTAATAACCAGAATCTACAAAGAACTCAAGCAAATCAGCAAGAAAAAAAAATCAAACAACCTCATTAAAAAGTGGACATAAGACAGGAACAGAAACTTTTGATAAATGAAGATAGTCTAATGGCCAATAAACACCTTAAAAATGCTCAACATCTCTAATCATTAGGAAAACGAAATCATAATGAGATACATGTAACTCCAGTGAGAATGGCCTTTATCAAAAAGTCCCCAAACAAGAACTGCTGGTATAGATACAGAGAGAAAGGAATAATTATACGGTGTTGATGGGACTCAATGGAAAGTCGTATGGAGATAGCTCAAAGAACTAAAAGTAGACCTACCGTTTAATCCAACAATCCCACTACTACTTAACCAAAGGGAAAAAGGACATTTTGTCAAAAAGACACTTGCACTTGAATGTTTATAATAGCACGATTCACAATTGTAAAGATGCTGAAACACCTTAAGTGCCCATCTATAATGAATAGATTAATAAAATGTGGTATACGTACACTAAGAAGTGTTACTCAACCATAAAAATAGTGATGTAGTACCTTCTGTAATAACCTGGATGGAACTGGAGACCATTCTTCTGAGTGAAGTATTGCAATTATGGAAAAACAAATACCACATGTGCTCAATACTGAATTGGAAGTGGTTGATCAACACTTATGCACACTCAATGGAAATCAACAAGGTGGGAGGAGAGAAGCGTGATTGGGCAAATTCATACAATGCACACATTCTGGGTGAAAGGCACACCTGTAACTTCAACTGAAAATGTACGAAAGCAAATTATGTCACCAGAATGTGTGTACCCCTGTAATATTCTGAAATTATGAAAAAAGACAGAACTGTAGCCAACTCACAAAAACAAACAAACAAATAATAAATAAATGACATCCTCCCTCCCATAGTGTTGGTTTCTTTTTTTTTTTTTTTTTTTTTTGTAGAGACAGAGTCTCACTTTATGGCCCTCAGTAGAGTGCCGTGGCCTCACACAGCTCACAGCAACCTCCAACTCCTGGGCTTAAGCAATTCTCTTGCCTCAGCCTCCCAAGTAGCTGGGACTACAGGCTCCCGCCACAATGCCCGGCTATTGTGTTGGTTTCTTAATAGAAGAATAGGAGCCAAAATGCAATGAAGTAATGCCTTCAAAACAAGATGAATAATCTACAAGCAATCTTGAATTTATACATGGCATTCAACAAAGTTTCAACCAAGTATCATGTAGAAAAGGACATTTTCAGGTCAGTATGGTTGCAATAAATTTCTCACACATACTTCCTTGCCACTAAGATATCAAACATTATATTTCCCCCCAACAAGTACACAAATGCCCAGGATCTCAGACACAGTAGATCCAATACTAGAGAGATGCACTTTGAAAATAAAGGAAATTATCAAATTGATAGTTATGGGTCACCCTACAATAACAGCACTCAGTAAAAAGCAAGTAGTATAAAAGAAAAGGGTTGAGAAACTCTGGTGGAGGTGTTTTTAACAAGATAAAATTAATATAGAACACAATGGGTATAAACACATAGAAAATGGAAAAACAAGACAAAACAAAACAAAACTCCCCACAGTTATTAACTCTGGGAAAAGCAAATGATTATACATACAAATAAGAGCAGATGACTGGCTCAACTCTCAAAATACTACAAACACTAAACCTGATTTAACCCAAACCATAAAATATCTATTCTGGGTAGATACATGGTAACAGAAGGATGAGAAAGAGAACTGAATGTTTCTTTTCCAGAGTGCAGAGTTTATACATAAATATGAGGGTGAAAAAGAACAAAAGGCCATGCAAACATGTTATTGTGTGAAGTCGAGGTAAAGACAAACTCACTAAAAGAACCGAAAGTAGTTGCCTCCAAGCAACAGAAAATATATGTGTGTGTTCAGGAAAAATTATTCTTTTTCTTATTGCTCCTTCCTTTCAGTTGTAGGCATTATCTGGAGACTTTTAGGACTTTTTTCTCTTTAAATCATTATATCTTTTTGATAAAAGTGACAATAATAGAGTTGCACAAGGATTTGTCAAAATAATTACCGCAGGATGTGCCTGAGCAGAGTTCTCTGCAATAGCCTATGAAGTCATCAAGCAGACGTGGGCCATGAGAAAGGTACCATCTGTCACATCACTGCTGTCGGAGGGGCCTGTAGAAGGGTCCTTGAGAGAATGGCTGTGAGATGAGTCACCAAGAGTATTCACTATGTTGACAGGTGGAGACTGTCTAAGAGCTTTCTTTTTAGCAAACACGGTAGCAACCAAAGAAAGAAAGAAAAATGTGGGAGTGCCACAAAGAGAAACAGAGTACATAGAAGAAAGTCACAGATATGGAAATGGACGAAGGAAAAACCAGGCATGGATATCCTACCTTTCTTCTTTTCTGTCACACACTGGAAGAGTAAGAGTTGTTCTGGGCCACACAGTAAATGCACAAACTTCTAACAAAAGCTGATTAGCAAAAAAAGAAAAAAAAAATGTGCATACTTTGTGTGATATCCATCACCACAGATAAGCCAAAAGTGTCCTCACAAAATCAGCATTTGGCTCACATGCTGTAGAGTGGACACCGCTGGACTAGAGGAGACACCAACTCAGCTTTGTAAGTTTCAAATACGTAGTGTGAGCTGCCCGGGGACTTCCAGATGGAGACGTTTGTCTACAGAGCTGGTGGTGCAGGTGGAATTCTGGAAAGAGTCAGATCTGTTGTAAACACTCAGGGATATGCACACAAAATATTATTCTACCTTCCTCCCTTCTTCTTTTCTTCTTTTTCCTTTTCCAACGAATAATTATTGAACACATAGATATAACTGCTGACACGATGTCCGCATTCACAAAGCTTTTCTTCGTATAGAATGATACTAAGGAAATACATGAGATAACTGAAATAGAGAATGTCTCAAGGAAAAAGAAATATGTGGACTGTGATGATGACGACAATGACAATAACCATGATGGTAACACTTCTATCATGCCAAGCTGGGTTTTAAGTGATTTTCTGCCTTTCTGCTCACACGTGGTCTGTAGGCCAGCAGCAGCAACATCACTTGGGAGTTTGTTAGAAATGTAAACTCCGAAGCCCCACCCCAAACTACCAAACAAGAATCTGCATTTTATCAAGATTCCCATTTGATCTGTATGCACATTAAAATATGAGAAACATTACTTTACACATATTTCTCACAAAAACGAGGCAAACATTATTATCGGCCCATTTTAAAGATGAAGTAAGTGAGGCATAGAGGGTTAAGGGACTTGCCCGAGTCATTCATATATAAGTGGCCAAGCTGGGATTTAAAGTCATGCTATCTGACTCAGGATTCTGTGTTTGAAATCATTATGTAATCCTATCCCTTAATGAGCACTAAAGTTGGTTAAATCCTTATGTTTACAGAATACAGGTAGTGAGAAAAGTTTTTAAATAATGGAATGAGATTTAGAAGAGAACATGAAACACAAGTGCTTAGGAATCAAAGATTTAAGTTTTTATTTTTTGTTTTTGTTTTTGTTTGCAGTTTTTGGCCGGGGCTGGGTTTGAACCCGCCACCTCTGGCATATGGGTCCAGCACCCTACTCCTTTGAGTCACAGGCACTGCCCCATAGATTTAAGTTTTTAAAGGAAAACATCTTGTGCCACATAGCGGCCAAGCAAGATGAAGTCATGTCCATTGGAGATGCCTGTTAGGAAGTTGTTAGTGGTGTTTAAAAGAGTGGTGCAGGAGGCAGCCTTGCTGCAAGGCAAGGGGGTAACACCAGACTGGAAGTGATAAGTGAAGACATCTCATTCAAAAGCAGCACCCAGAGAGAGCCATCAACCTCAACAGCCCTACAGGTAACAGATGAAGCACAGAGAATCAGCCCTGGAACAGTTTCGCTCCTGTAGAGGCTCCCTGCCCTACCCCCTAAGGTTCACTGCTCTTTCCAAGACAACTTCAGAACTGCGTTTTCTCTCTCGGGTTTGCATACACAAATGTCAAGCTGAACACTGGAGTTAAAGGGGTTTTTACTGATGTTGAAATATTGGATGGATAAAATGAAAGAAGGAAATATAATCTCCTTCTGTCACAAATCCACCTTAGTAAATGTGGGGAGAAAGTATGTTTCCAACAACTTTCTGATCCTTTAAACTTCGAAATCCTTTATATTCCAGCTACTCTCCACATTTTTTGCCCTTTTCCTGCCTCCAAATTTTAATGTTTTCTATTTAAGTGAAAACTCAGATGAAAATCACTGAGCTGACTTTTCTCGTGCTCCCCTCATATGCTAACTTCCCAGGTATGTGCACAACACTATAATTCTAGTTTTCTGAAGTTAATTTTAGAGAGTTTTATCTTTCTTCTGTGACCATGCTAATTTCTGAGGAACATATTTCTGGTATCAGAGTGTTTTACACCAGAAAATTATTTTTTTATTCACACCAACTAGAAAGACCAGAAAATTCTTTTTAAATGAAGCTTTCATTTTGAAAAGAGCAAAGTCACCAAAAAAGCCTGCTAGAAATCATTTCAACCACTGGCACAAGAAAACAGTAAAACAAGGTATTTCGTGGGTGGGATGGTGTTTTTAAAAATACATTTTTCCAATACAATCCCATTAATATCTGTGAGATATTGGGAGTTTAAGCAAGTTGCCCAATATGAATAAATGTGATATATCTTCTAATACTTCATTCCTCGTCTAGTGCTAAAATATCAATATGGTGTCTCTCAGCGCCTTTCATGTAGACCACAGGTGGGAAAATCATTGTCTGCTGGCCAAAGCCAGTCTTCCACCTGTTTTCATAAATAAACTTTTATTGGAACACAGCCCTACCTATCTCTTTATTATTGTTTATGGCCATTCTTGCATTACAATGGCAGACTCGAGTAGTTATGACAGAGACCATAAGGTCAATAAAACCTGAAATATTTATTAGTACTTTCTGACCTTTTATAGAAAAAACTTGCCAATCTCCGTTGTAGGCAATAGAGAGGTAAACATGGGCCAGACAGTAGAGAGGGGCAATAGCTACCCAGTAAATTATTTGCTTTTCCTTTTACTAAAATATGGACTAAACATTGTAACAAAATGCTTGTGCGTTATCATCCAGTTCTTTGCAAAGTTCCAACAAAGTGGTACCAAAGATATGCAACAATAATTAATCCATAATAGCACAGAAAAAGGAAGTTTGCAGTCCACAAACCAGAAATGTGGACTAATTTCTCGAAGACAGCAGTTCAACGAGATGCTTAAATGAGATGAGAGGAAATAGTCAGAAGAGGCCGCAGTGGAGGTGGGAACATGGCTTCCTGGTAGACTCTTCCACCCCAGACCCCAAATTTGGAATCAGCAGGCACAGAGAGTACTAGTGGACTAGGGGTGGGCATTTGGATAATTATTTAAAGGATTTCCTATATATAGTCAAAGCTGGTCGAAGCCTTTTAATTCTATATTCTTTTCAGTTTGCTGCAGTAATAAATCTCAAGCTTCAGGTAGACTCTGTAATGAGAAAGATTTATGGGCAAAGGAACCATTAGCGCATATTTTAGGACTAGAGAGAGGTATAAAGCCAACTAGAAAGTCCTGAATCAGTGGAATTAAAAGGAAAAACAGCCAAACCAGAAGGAGATGGATTTAAGTATGCTGCCCCACAGAGGGGATCTCTGACATTTGTGACTGCCTTGAATCTTCTGAGCACTTTCTACTTTTGATGGAGCCCACGGTGTGAATACTGTTATCCAATGAACAATTTTTAAAGTCCTTATTTCCTACTCTCCTTTGCAACTAGGATGAAGATAGGATTAGGCAGTATTAGTTTCCCCAATCAGTTTTGTATATATGAGACTTTGATTTGGATGTTACCCACATAAAGCAGCAGCTCACAGGAGCCATGTATTCTGCTGCTGTGGGTGGCAGCAGATGATTCTAGAGTCCAAATGACCTCTTGTGAGTTCCCTAATTGGAGCAGTTCTTCAAAGAGGTTCTTTCAACTGTTTTATTGCTTTTGTTTTTACTTTTTATCTGGTAGTTTCTTTTGAAGACTGATGCTCTCATTTTCTCAATAATTAGGTGAATGACTATCTCTTCATAAATTCTTTCCTGAGTGAACTAACTGGAGTGGGTGCTTGCTTCTGCATATAGGAATTCTTACCAAGAATACTTCAAAGTAAAATCTTCTTTAGTTTGGGAAATCTGCACATTAATAAAACCGTATCCGTGTACAGAATCTGCTCTCCATCTCAGAGTATATGTCTTTTGGGAACTCAGCTCCACCAATATAAAAGAAAACAAACTGCAGCCCAGATGTCTACACTGACCAATGTAGTACTTTCAGGTCTGATTATGAACACTCAACCAAGGCTCACTTAGTATTTGAAGAAAATTCACAACATCAAATAGAAAGCCCAAAGTAGACATTAGAAACACTAACCCAGAAAATAGTAAATAAACAATAGTAAAATAACAATAATAATCATATTGCTTTTTTTTTTATTGTTGGGGATTCATTGAGGGTACAATAAGCCAGGTTACACTGAATGCAATTGTTAGATAAAGTCCCTCTTGCAATCATGTCTTGCCCCCATAAAGTGTGACACACACCAAGGCCCCACCCCCCTCCCTCCTTCCCTCTTTCTGTTTCCCCCCCATAACCATAATTGTCATTAATTGTCCTCATATCAAAATTGAGTACATAGGATTCATGCTTCTCCATTCTTGTGATGCTTTACTAAGAATAATGTCTTCCACGTCCATCCAGGTTAATACGAAGGATGTAAAGTCTCCATTTTTTTTAATGGCTGAATAGTAATCCATGGTATACATATACCACAGCTTGTTAATCCATTCCTGGGTTGGTGGGCATTTAGGCTGTTTCCACATTTTGGCGATTGTAAATTGAGCTGCAATAAACAGTCTAGTACAAGTGTCCTTATGATAAAAGGATTTTTTTCCTTCTGGGTAGACGCCCAGTAATGGGATTGCAGGATCAAATGGGAGGTCTAGCTTGAGTGCTTTGAGGTTTCTCCATACTTCCTTCCAGAAAGGTTGTACTAGTTTGCAGTCCCACCAGCAGTGTAAAAGTGTTCCCTTCTCTCCACATCCACGCCAGCATCTGCAGTTTTGAGATTTTGTGATGTGGGCCATTCTCACTGGGGTTAGATGATATCTCAGGGTTGTTTTGATTTGCATTTCTCTAATAGATAGAGATGATGAACATTTTTTCATGTGTTTGTTAGCCATTCGTCTGTCGTCTTTAGAGAAAGTTCTATTCATGTCTCTTGTCCATTGATATATGGGATTGTTGGCTTTTTTCATGTGGATTAATTTGAGTTCTCTATAGATCCTGGTTATCAAGCTTTTGTCTGATTGAAAATATGCAAATATCCTTTCCCATTGTGTAGGTTGTCTCTTTGCTTTGGTTATTGTCTCCTGAGCTGTACAGAAGCATTTCAGTTTAATGAAGTCCCATTTGTTTATTTTTGTTGTTGTTGCAATTGCCATGGCAGTCTTCTTCATGAAGTCTTTCCCCAGGCCAATATCTTCCAGTGTATTTCCTATGCTTTCTTGGAGGATTTTTATTGATTCATGCGTTAAATTTAAGTCCTTTATCCATCTTGAATCAATTTTTGTGAGTGGGGAAAGGTGTGGGCCCAGTTTCAGTCTTTTACATGTAGACATCCAGTTCTCCCAACACCATTTATTGAATAGGGAGTCTTTCCCCCAGTGTATGTTCTTGTTTGGTTTATCAAAGATTAGGTGGTTGTAAAATGTTAGTTTCATTTCTTGGTTTTCAATTCGATTCCAAGTGTCTATGTCTCTGTTTTTGTGCCAGTACCATGCTGTCTTGAGCACTATGGCTTTGTAGTACAGACTAAAATCTGGTATGCTGATGCCCCAGCTTTATTTTTGTTACAGAGAACTGCCTTAGCTATACGGGGTTTTTTCCGGTTCCATACAAAACGCAGAATCATTTTTTCCAAATCTTGAAAGTACGATGTTGGTATTTTGATAGGAATGGCATTGAATAGGTAGATTGCTTTGGGAAGTATAGACATTTTAACAATGTTGATTCTTCCCATCCATGAGCATGGTATGTTCTTCCATTTGTTAATATCCTCTGCTATTTCCTTTCTGAGGATTTCATAGTTTTCTTTATAGAGGTCCTTCACCTCCTTCGTTAGGTATACTCCTAGGTATTTCATTTTCTTTGAAACTATGGTGAAGGGAGTTGTGTCCTTAATTAGCTTCTCATCTTGACTGTTATTGGTGTACACAAAGGCTACTGACTTGTGGACATTGATTTTATATCCTGAAACATTACTGTATTTTTTGATGACTTCTAGGAGTCTTGTGGTTGAGTCTTTGGGGTTCTCTAAGTATAAGATCATGTCGTCAGCAAAGAGGGAGAGTTTGACCTCCTCTGCTCCCATTTGGATTCCCTTTATTTCCTTGTCTTGCCTAATTGTATTGGCTAGAACTTCCAGCACTACGTTCAATAGTAAAGGTGACAGAGGACAACCTTGTCTGGTTCCAGTTCTAAGAGGAAAAGCTTTCAGTTTTACTCCATTCAGTAAAATATTAGCTGTGGGTTTGTCATAGATAGCTTCAATCAGTTTTAGAAATGTGCCACCTATGCCTATACTCTTCAGTGTTCTAATTAGAAAAGGATGCTGGATTTTATCAAATGCTTTTTCTGCATCTATTGAGAGGATCATTTGATCTTTATTTTTGCCTCTGTTAATACGGTGGATAACGTTTATGGACTTGCATATGTTAAACCAGCCTTGCATCCCTGGGATGAAGCCTACTTGATCATGATGAATGACTTTTTTGATGATAAGCTGTAATCTATTGGCTAGGATTTTGTTGAGAATTTTTCCATCTATATTCATGAGTGACATTGGTCTGAAATTCTCCTTTTTGTTTGGGTCTTTTCCTGGTTTTGGTATCAGGGTGATGTTTGCTTCATAGAATGTGTTGGGGAAGATTCCTTCTTCCTCAGTTTTTTGGAATAATTTCTGCAGTACAGGAATAAACTCTTCCTTGAAGGTTTGATAGAATTCTGGAGTGAAGCCATCTGGACCAGGGCATTTTTTGGTTGGAAGCTTTTTTATTGTTTCTTTGATCTCAGTGCTTGAAATTGGTCTGTTCAGGAGCTCTATTTCTTCCTGGCTGAGTCTAGGGAGAGGGTGTGATTCCAAATATTGATCCATTTCTTTCACATTGTCAAATTTATGGGCATAGAGTTTCTGGTAGTATTCAGAGATGATCTCTTGTATCTCTGTGGGATCAGTTGTTATTTCCCCTTTATCATTTCTGATTGAGGTTACTAGAGATTTTACTTTTCTATTCCTCGTTCGTCTGGCCAATGGTTTATCTATTTTATTTATTTTTTCAAAAAACCAACTCCTTGTTTCATTAATTTTCTGAATGATTCTTTTGTTTTCAATTTCATTGATCTCTGGTTTGATTTTGGATATTTCTTTTCTTCTACTGAGTTTAGGCTTAGATTGTTCTTCTTTTTCCAATTCCATAAGATCTCTCGTGAGATTGTTGATGTGCTCTCTTTCTGTTTTTCGAATGTAGGCATCTAAAGCGATGAATTTTCCTCTCAAAACTGCTTTTGCAGTATCCCACAGGTTTCGGTAGCTTGTGTCTTCATTGTTGTTATGCTCAAGGAAGTTAATGATTTCCTGTTTTATTTCTTCCTGCACCCATCTGTTATTGAACAGAAGATTGTTTAATTTCCATGCCTTTGGGTGGGGTCGAGCATTTTTGTTAGAGTTGAGTTCCACCTTTAGTGCCTTATGGTCTGAGAAGATACAAGGTAAAATTTCAATTCTTTTGATTCTGTTGACATTAGTTTTGTGTCCCAAGACATGATCAATTTTGGAGAATGTTCCATGGGGTGATGAGAAGAATGTATATTCTTTATCTTTGGGGTGGAGTGTTCCATATGCATCTATCAAGCACAGTTGTTCTAGGGTCTCATTTAAATCTCTCATATCCTTGTTTAATTTCTGTTTAGAGGATCTGTCCAACTCTGTAAGAGGAGTGTTAAGGTCCCCTGTTATTATGGTGTTATCAGATATCATATTGCTCAGACTGAGTAAGGTCTGCTTCAAGACTCTGGGAGCATTTAAATTGGGTGCATAGATATTTAGAATTGAAATGTCTTCTTGTTGTATTTTTCCCTTGACCAATATAAAGTGACCATCTTTGTCTTTTTTGACTTTAGTTGCTTTAAATCCACATGTATCTGAAAATAAGATTGCAACTCCTCTTTTCTTCTGAATTCCATTTGCCTGAAAAATTGTCTTCCAACCCTTGACTCGGAGCTTTAATTTGTCTTTTGAAGCCAGGTGTGTTTCTTGCAGACAGCAAATGGATGGCTTGTGTTTTTTAATCCAGTCAACCAATCTATGTCTCTTCAGTGGGGAATTCAAGCCATTAACATTTATTGAGATAATTGATAAGTGTGGTAGTATTCTATTCGTCTTATTTGGTGAGAGTCCATTGCTTAGTTTTATCTTTTGCATCAGTGTGGAGGTTTGGTTCTGTCCTTTAATTTCTGAGTTCTTACTTTGCTGCTGATCCATTGCGGTGGTCAGTGTGCAGAACAGGTTGAAGTATTTCCTGTAGAGCTGGTCTTGTTGTGGCGAATTTCCTCAATGTTTGTATATCCGTAAATGATTTGATTTCTCCATCAATTTTGAAGCTTAGCTTAGCAGGGTACAGAATTCTGGGCTGGAAATTGTTCTGTTTAAGTAGATTAAAGGTAGATGACCATTGTCTTCTTGCTTGGAAAGTTTCATTACAGAAGTCTGCGGTCACTCTGATGGATTTGCCCCTGTAGGTCAACTGGCGCTTACTCCTGGCAGCTTGCAGAATCTTTTCTTTTGTCTTGACTTTGGACAGGTTCATCACAATGTGTCTTGGAGAAGCTTGGTTAGAGTTGAGGCGACCTGGGGTCCGATAGCCCTCTGAAAGCAGTGTGTGAGAATCTTTGGTGATATTTGGGAAATTTTCTTTTATAATATTCTCTAGTATGGCTTCCATTCCTCTAGGGCATTCTTCTTCCTCTTCTGGAATTCCTATAACTCGTATGTTGGAACGCTTCATAAAGTCCCATAATTCTGTCAGTGAACGTTCTGCTTTCTCTCTCTTCTTTTCTGCCTCTTTTACTATCTGAATTATCTCAAAAACTTTGTCTTCTACCTCTGAAATTCTTTCTTCTGCATGGTCTAACCTGTTGCTGATATTTTCCATTGCATCTTTATGTTCCCTGATTGACTGTTTCATTTCCTTCAGCTCTGCTATGTCCTTTTTATATTCTTCATATCGTTCATCTCTTATTTGATTCTGTTTTTGTATTTCCTTTTGGTTATTTTCCACTTTATTAGCAGTTTCCTTCATTGTTTCCATCATTTCTTTCATTGTTTTCAACATGTGTATTCTAAATTCCCTTTCTGTCATTCCTAACATTTCTGTATAGGTGGAATCCTCTGCAGTAGCTACCTCATGGTCCCTTGACGGGGTTGTTCTGGACTGGTTCTTCATGTTGCCTGGAGTTTTCTGCTGATTCTTCCTCATGAGTGATTTCTTTTATCTGTTTCCTTGCCCTAATTTTCCTTTCACTTCCTCTTGCTCTTTAAGTTCTCGTGCCTGTGGACTTAAGCTGACAACCACTGAAACAGAGATGCGATCCCAAGGAAGAGGGCCGGAGCTGCCCTCGCAAAGCTCACCCTGCTCACTGCGCCAAAATTTTGTGTGAAAGATGCATGGTGCGGTGCTGCAGAGATTAAGACCTTTTAAAATTTCCAAAGTGAAGCCTCAACCTGAAGAACTTCTGATAAGATGTCTGTGCACTATTTCTTTTCTCACAAAGTGTCCCAGGATCCTCCCCACCGAACTTCCAGTGCCTGCAGGGTCATAGGATAAAAGAGGCAGTGCCTGTTATCTGGGTCCACAAGAGCGGAGGAGAAAGAGGAGTCACCAAGTATCCCAATGGGGCGGGGTCCATATTGCTTTTTTTAAAATTGCTATTTATTATCCTCAGAGAAATTTGAGGAGTAGTCATCTAGAACAAGATAAGCAACTATGTAAAAGGACCAATCAAAAAGAGGGAATGCGATATTTAGAAATTAATAAAATGATCAGAAACTAACATGTTAACCACAGAAACTGAAAAATAGAATGGATCCAGGTGAAAGATCTCTTAGTGATAGGAAATATAAATTGAAAGAAAACTAGAACAGGGCTCATAATGATAAAGTGATGGGAAATATAAGCGGTACATTGAAAGACACAGAGGATAGATTCAGAATGGCCAAACCTAATCTAAAAATTACTCAAAGAATAGAGTAAAAATGGAAGGAAAAAAAATAAACAAATGGAAAATTTATCTCAACTATTCCAAATAAATGAAAGAGTTTCAGGCATATACATTTTGATGAGATATTATTACTCTCCTAGAAGAATATCCTAATTCTTCCCCAAAAGAAAAGTCTGCTGTCTATAAAGGAATAAGAATCAAAATGGCTTCAAAATTCCTTCTCATCATCAACATTTTATATTAGGAAAGAAACATGGTAGAATAACAAGTATCAATCTAAAATAACAATGAAGAAATTATGAAAATTTACTTTTAACTTCTTTCTAAAAACAAAACCAAAAAAACCCTTAAAAATCTATTGCAGCAAACTAAGAAATATAAGAGAGAGAAATCATAATTTCTTAGAAGCAATGGAATTACTGTAGGAATGAAATGAAAAACAACAACTAATCAAAGAATGGCAGTCAAGTCAAATGTAGGCATTGTAATTTAGATTAGGAAGTTGGAGGGTTATGTCACGACTGTCTTCAAGGAGAGCACAGACTCCCTTCCTTAAAAATAGATATTCTTCCTTTAATTTTGATTCATAATATAGTAAATTCTATGTATAAAATGTCCAGAGTTTAGTATCAACTTGTGGGTAAAGCACTGGAGAATTAATTATAATCATAGAATAAGATGCCAGACACAAAAATCTTGACATATTAAGTCATGTAGGAGACGAAAGAGGATAAGAGAGGGCCAAAAAGAAACACTTGGTTAGGAGTATCCAAAGTTTAAGATCAAGAAATAGAAGATTAAGTATGTTAAATAAAATTGCTAAAAAATAATAATATGACTAACAAAATAAGGAAGTACAGTGATAAAGGAAGGTATGAGAATTATAACTCTACTAAATTTAAATTTTTCTTATCAGGAAGTCAACAGATAGCATATAAACATAAATAAACAAACATAGAAATTAATACACTATTTTAAATTATTGGATTAACTACCAAAGAGATACTGGAAAGATTTAAAACAATTTTTGCTAAGATGTGGCAGCAGGAGTGGAAAGGTCAGGAGAGGAAGATGTTTGGATTTTAAATTTATAACTTTTATATTATTGGAATATTTTATACTATGTGTATACTTTGATTTATAATTTAAATAAAGCATTAAAGCAAATAAAGATCATATGTGAGATAATCAGAACTAGATTTAGATACTACAAATTTATCAAATCATAGGTCAAAGTAAATAAATCATGGATCAAAATAATAAATAAATAATGTTGCCTCACACTTTATTTCCCAAATTCTGCCATCACTGTGGATATTGTTATCTATGGGAATGGCCCATCCTTGACTTTTTCATTTCCAATAATTTTTTCTTCTCCTATCACCTCAGCCATCCTACTCCTACACTAAGAGCTTGAACTTCTAAACATCTAAAATTGCTCAGTTTCCAAAGTCATTAATTCAATCAACCCACTCTCTGACAACAAATTTAATGGAGGGAGGGGGAGATGCACACTTTTGTTCCTTTCCCATTCCCACTGATTGGAACAGAAAACCATCTTTGCCATGAAATGGAAATGAAATGACGGAGAAGACTGAATGCTAAAACAGAAGGGGTCTGAACCCTTGATAGTTGTAGAAACATTGGACCAGTCCTACTGAGAAATTTGAGAGAGTAATATTAAGAAACCTGTTGTCATTTCACTGTTAGGTGCATTGAATTCTGTTTCTAATTTGTTCAAATGGTCACCCAACACTTCTTGCCATTCTTAACATCATTTCTCTCATAAGTTCACTTTCCCACTCCCCACCACTACCCTTCACTGCTTTTGAATACCTGAACTTTCTATTTCCCCACCTTCTCCCCTTTCTTAGCTCCATAATGACTTCTTGCTACATAATTCCCCAAATTTATATTGTTATCAACTCCATAAACTAACCTAAATATTTATTCATGTTTGCCGTTTTTCCTTCCAAAAACCTTGGAGTAAGTGAGGCTCCTTCTAGCAGAGACCAATCTCTCTATAGACACCCAGACTCTAACATTTCTGCTTCCTCTGTTATCTCTTCCTACTCGCATTGTCAGCCTCCCCTTCTCTACTAGTTCTCTGAAATCAACATTTTAACTTGCTTTTATTGGTCTCCACTTCAAAGAAAGAACGAGGAAAAGAAAAAAGGAAGAAAGGAAGGGAGGGAGGGAGGGAGGGAGAAAGAGAAACCCCCCTGAGCGCCACCTCCTTTTCTAGCTACTGTTCCCCCTCTCGTCCCTGGCACTTGGAAGCTGCTTGTATTATCTATACACAAAAATTGTGACTCTCACTTTCCATTAACTAGCCTGATCCACTTCAAAGACATTTCTTTACTCAGAATCTTGAGAACATTGCTCTTGATAAGAAAACATGCACTTGAATTAAAAAAAAAAAAAAACCATTTAAAACAACCCTTGTGATAATGCTGATATCAAAAAAATGAAAGGTCACAAACATCCTCCAATCAGTGGACTTATTTTAAAATTTAATCTTAGATTTACTTGACCTTATGTGACCATAGTTCTGTCCACTTTTGTGACAACAAATTCTTTTGGCTTTTCTCCTATCTCTCAGGCCAGTTATTTTCATTTCCTCTAGCATCTCAGCTCTTTATGTTTAATATTCTGAAACCCTCAAATTCTTAGCCTCCTCAGTAACTCTGCATTTGTTGTTCTCCCTTCCTGATCCACCCTTTCCTCCTCTCTTTTATTTATTCTCTAGGTGTCTGTTAAATATGACTGCCACACACAGAAGTTGGATTTTCAATTTGTATGCCATGCTGTCTTTTAAAGTCTCTCCTTTTATAATTATATATTCACTTTTTATATTATTTATAAATATAAATAATATTCTCTCATATTCCAACATATACTCATATTCTAACATAAACATACAGCATTCATATTCTAACATAAACTCTATAAGGGCAGGGACCAGGTCAGTTTATTTATTACTCTTTTTGAGCAGTGTAACACGGAGAAGAGGTTCTGTAAGTATTTGTTGAAAGAATAAACAAATGCCTTAAGTCTAGGACAATTGTGAGTTACCTCTACTATATTGCAAGCACAAAGAAAGGACTGGGGCCATCTTTTAACTATACTAATATTTTATTCCTTTCCACTCTTTTCTGCATCAAAAATCCACAAATGTGATTGGGGTGGGACAGTCAGCGGGTATCTTGGAATTCTCCTTTTTTGTGAATGCAATTCACAATTTTTCTGTGAACGCAAAATTAGTCTAAAAATAAAGTTAATTATTATTGTTATTTTTAATGTTACCATAGCTTAGTAGTGAAAGCCATGGACTGTAGAGTCAGAATGCCCAGGTTCAAATCCCAGATCTGTATAGGAGATGTATGATTTGGGGCATGTTCCTGAACCTCTCCCTAAAGGTAGGATAATGTTTTGTTTGTTTGATTTTCTTTTAAATTTTTCATATGGCTTAATAATTACTGAATAAGTGAATTCATATATATTTTTAGAAATCAACAGGTTCCAAATTTTTCCATATAATTCTGTGGCAAAATTGAGACTTCCTCTTTATACAAGCCACGTCACTTCCTCTTCTGCCGGATGAAGATGCAGATTGGGTGGCGACAGTACCTTGTGTTGTACTCTATTATTTTCTCCAGTTCATGTCTGAGTATTTCAAATCTGTTTATTCCCAAAGCCAAAAATGCAGATTTCTACATCTACCTAAAGATCTTAAGGAAGCACTTCGTGTGAATAAAAATAAAAATGATAAGGCATCTTTCATGTCTTCAAGGACAACTTTAGAACTTAAATTTACTTATGTTTGCTGCAATTGAGTGAAACAACGAACTTTTAACAGACGTAAGCTGAACATGAACCACTTAGACCCGGTGTCCAACTTTCAGAAATCCTCAGTACTGGCTCAGCTTAAAATGTCTCAGGAAAAAAAAAAAAATCTATGGCCATTGTCTAGTCATTTCATGTGTTTAACTCCCAGGAACACAAAGAAAATATAGTTAATGTCTCTGTCTGAAAATTAGAAGGAATGGGATAACTAATACGCAAGAGATTGCCAAAACCAAAAGTATGTTCCACAAAACTTGGCGAAGGAATCAAAGATGGCAATGAAATCAAAACATTCTTCCTGTGCAGGTTGGGATCATGTTGAATTCATGTCACCAAATCATAGTTCTCTAAGGGCCAGCTCAGCCAATGTCTGTTGTTTAAGGAAGAAAAGCAATGTGCACTAGAGGTACCATAATACTAAATGCCTTCAGCTTCATGTAGCACGTGGTGAACATTTGTCCTGGTATTTTAAAGTTGAACAAGGTTCTTTAAGATGCTACTTCTAAAATATACATAAATCAAGCTGCCAGTGGAGGATACAATTCATTTTATTAAAAAAAAATTAAGCCGTCTTGTAAAAGGAAAAGAAAAATATTCACTATATCTATGATTACACTGAGAACTGTTAGCCTTGCTCATTATCAACCTTATCATCAAACAACTTTTATTAAGTATGTACTATGTGCTGGACACTTTGAAAATCTACATGGGCACAGAAATACAAGCTTTATCCATCCTTAAAGATAATAAAATTGTGTGTAAATAGCACTTATCTTTTTGTTCATTTATTCAGTTATGCAGTCATTCTATCATTGTTCATTCATTTTATAGCATTTTCTTTTTGCTAAACACTTTGTACAGTGCTGGGCATATCAAAGTAAACAAAACAGATATGAACTCAGATCTCATGGAGCCAAGGCAGATATTCTACTAGGTATTATATAAATATTATCTCACTCAATTTAAAGCTCAAGATTATTGCTATGAAAAAGTCAGTTTCCTCTGTGGCAAAGACTAATCACTGCTCACTGAATATCTACCTTTCCCTACATTTCCCAACTCCCTTTGTAGGTACATCAGACTATGTTACCATTTTGAAAAGTCATCAAGATAATAAGTGATCTGTCACCTCCAGGCCAAGACTATTAAAGCCTACATACCTCCTTGATCTCTGATCACTATTTACTTGTGACCATGAGCCTGTATGTCCATGGTTTTGCCACAGGATGGAAGTTGCTCCATCCCTGAATCATAGAATGGAAGAGAGCTTCTCAAGAAATCACTAGATCTGCATATTACTTCGTACAGGCTAAAAAAAAAAGTACTGTGAGATTTATTTATTAATATTCCTTTACTCTTTATAATCCTGATTCCTAAGATGCCCTAGTAATTAAGATAGAGGCTGTTTGTCTCTGAATCCTTAGAGATTTTGTTGGTGATCTGTCAACATCTCTAATGCCAAAGATGTCCAGTAATATCAACTGACCAAAGTACAGGCAGTGTTGAAAGAAAATTTATGAGAAGAGTTACTTATCTGGGGGTTCTTCATTCTATCACATCACATAGGCTTTCCTCATAATTCAGCATTCAAAACTGCCCATAACCATAACTCCTGTTTGCTATATTTCAAAATCCTAAATTGATTTAACAAATGGAAGAAAACAGACATTCTTCACTTTTTCCATCTCTAAACTATGTTTTTACAGGAAGTTAGACAGGTTCAGAGTATAAAGTCAAACTTGTTTGTCAATGACATTGTGACTCATTAACTAGGAAGACAAGATGAAACGAAAGTCAGTATGTATCTGGTTGATCATCTCAAACTGTATTGCCAATCTTTCAAAAATCATAAAATCTTTACCTAAGTCAGATTTAGATATAATTAATACTATGTATTTATATTATTCATATTATAATTTAAAATTCAAACACATGTTTGAAGTATGCAGTCTTTAAATTTCTATAGATAAGGAAACTCAAGGTAAAGGTGTATTTACCTACCTAACACATACAAATCCAGGTTTTTCCAGTTTCTTTTTTAGGATTTTATGTAATAATGAGAAAATAAAACCAATGTGACAAGAAAGGAAATAAATCCAACACTTATGGCTGAGTAATGCAGCAGCTATTCCCAAATCCATTTCCCTGCATTTACTAAAGGGACTGAGAAAGCTAAATATTCACTTCCCCAGCCACCCTAGTAGTGAAAAGTGGCCAGATGACACATTTCTGTGCAATTCAATGTAGCAAAAGTCTGGTAGAAATGTCTGGGAAAGTTTGCTCTCCTAATGAAAAGAGCAGGAGCAGTAGGTAAAGCCATTTTTCCTTCAGCCTCCCTTAAGCATAGTTGTAATGCCTGACAGTAAAGCAATCATTTCATCGTAAACAGCAAACTATGACATTAAAGGTAGAAAGCCCCTTGATGATACCATTAATCCCCTTCTATAGTGCTGCCCTCCCTACTCTTTCTGATTTTATTTTATTTTATTTTATTTTTGAGACAGAGTCTCACTTTGTCACCCTTGGTAGAGGGCCATGGTGTCATAGCTCACAGCAACCTCAAACTCTTGGCTCAAGTGATCCTCTTGCCTCAGCCTCCTGAGTAGCTGGGACTACAGGCACCTATCACAACACCCAGCTAGTTTTAGAGATGGGGTCTTGCTCTTGCCCAGTATGGTCTTGAACTCATGAGCTCAAGCAATCCATCTGCCTCACCTCCCAGAAGTGCTTGGATTATAGGCATGAGCCACTGTGCCCAGATGCCCTACATACTCTTACATGATTTTTTTTTTTTTAACAGAGTCTCACTTTGTCACCCTCAGTAGAGTGCTGTAACATCATTGCTCACAGAAACCTCAAACTCTTGAGCTCAAGTGATTCTCTTGCCTCAGCCTCCCTAGTAGTGGGACTATAGGTACGTGCCACAACACCCGGCTGTTTTTAGAGATGAGGTATTGCTCTGGCTCAGGCTGATCTCAAACTCATGATCTCAGGCAATCCACCTGCCTCGGCCTCTCAAGTGTTATGTGATTTTTTTTTTTTAAAGAAAACATCTTACTTAAAGTAATGTTTACTTATTATATCAGTAGTCTATTTTCTTGTAACCAATAATAGTGGTTTCAGTTACTATTTTTTAATGTATGACCAACAATTGGGCTTAGTTCAGCTAGTGGTTCTTCTGGTGGTCTTGCCTTAAGTTATTTGTGTGGCTATTCTCAACTAATAGCTTATTGAGGCTGGGTGGTCGAAAATGACCTTACCTGCTTGTCTAAAGGCTGACGATGGTTATCAGTTGGGTCATATGTCCCCAGCATGTAGCCTAGGATCCTTCACATAACAGGGTTACAAGAGAACAGCTAATTTCAATGCACTAGTCCTGTTTGAATTTCAGCGGTGCCATGTTTGTGAATGAGTCACTTGACCAAGTTTAAAATCAATGTGGGTGTGAAAACAGAGAGATGTGACTCATTAGCAATAATTACTCTAATTCTCCACCTCTTATATTCATTTTTTTGCATCCTCATTATTAACCAATTATATATCATAGATTATAAATGAATGCAGTCTTTAAAATCATTCTATCTCAAATATAATCTACTTTCCTTATTCTGAATTATCATTGGTATTTAAAAATTTTATTGTCTCATATATTTACATAGAATGGACCATATCTATCTATTCCACTGTTTGATAATGTTAGACAGGGATAAGAAGAAAAGGAATCAGATGATTTATCTAGGGGCATCCATTGAGAGGCAGATGATGCTAGAAGATGCTTAGTGTACTAGGAGAAACAAATTGACTAGAAGGGGTTCCCAACGAAGAACAGATGACATGTCAAGGTGGTCCCCAAGGACTGACCAGGTATTTGGTCTAAAATAGAGGGTTCCAAGGACTGACCAATCAGAAAGAGGTAGAAAAACCACACAAAGTAAAGATGTTGTCAAAGCCTCCATAAAGGGTCTTTGTAGCACACACACGTTTGAGGTAACAGTGTCCCTAACTGAACTATCCTCATTGACACAGTAAAAATTACACCCACCAGCACCATGACAGTTTACAAATACTACGGCAAACCCAGAAGTTGCCTTACAAGGATAAAAAATGGGAGGGTTCCCAAATCAAGGAATTCTCCACACTCCTTTCCAAGAAAAATATTCCATCCTGCACTTAGCATAAAATCAGGGAATTGGCATAAAAGGAAAAATTGTGTTTAACTCCAGGTCTTCTCCACTAGCAGGAGGCTGTCCCATTCCTCCTCTGGAATGTTTTGAATAAACTATGGCACTTCATCTGCCTGTGCCAGCTTGCTCTGCTCGTTTACTCTGGTTGACATCAGTACTGGGATCCAAGAACCTGTGAACACTGGGACCTAACACCTGATCCCCCATCCCTAACAATAATGTGGCTAAAGTATGTTAAGAGGAAGAGTAAACCCTATTGTATGCTGGAGTTATTAAGGGTCTCTTAGCTCTGTAAGCATTTGTGAGCTGGCTGCTCTTAGCTAACAGCTCATTACAGATAGCTGAGATACCATAACCCCAGACAACAGCAGATACAACTTCTTAAGGATTGGGAGGTCAGATACAAATTATAGTGAGTCAAGATTTGTGGACAATTATTTAACAGCACAGCCTCTAGCACATTAATACTTAGCAAAAAAATCCTCATCATCTGATGACAAATATGGTATATATTATGTATCATTACTAATTATGTATGGTAACACTGTGTGCATATTTAACTAATAGAAATTTTGCACTGTGGAACAAAAAATAAATTTAAACATCAGTGACAAGTTCACTCAATCATCCCCTCAATGAGTATATAACTCAGAATCAGGTAAGATAGAAGACATGAATCTTCTGTGACTCACCTCATTTTGGGTAAAAGTGACATGCAGAGCATGAAAGCCTTGAAACTCAAGGGTTTTCAAGTGAGGAGGTTTGTTGTATTAGTGTGAGGGTTTCTTTATTTTGTTTTGTTTTTTGCTTATACGCTAACATTAAGATGTCTGTATAAAATGTTCTTCCAATGTGAAAAATAAGCACTGACGTGTAGTTATCACCATGGTGTTATAAAATTCTGCTTGATTTTATTTGTAAGTAGTTTTCCTGAATATTCCAGATGACACTCTATGAGTGGGTGTTTTAGCAGCCAGCATCTTGTTATTGCCATGCAAACACTAACTTTATTCTCCAACTGAAACAAATTTTTGGGGGGGGAGTAAAAAGGGAGATATAAGATGAACGTGGAGAAAGCACCTTGCTACTAACCCTCTCTAGATATTTAGATTAAAATCACTGGAAGGACAGAGAAAAATCACCTACTAATCTTTCATAGTAAAAAAAAAAAAAAGAGGTATCTCACATTTGTCAGACATAAATGGTAACTTTTAGTCCCTGTGGCAGTGTCTGTGATTGGCTCAATACGTTTCTGCAATCAGAGACATTAAAATCCTTTCATTTCTTTCACCCACCTTGTCTCCTCCCAACCTATAACTTTGCATCTTCTAAATTCTCTGACAAATTCAAGAAGCAGGTACAAGAGCTTATTTGGTTTCCCAAATGCACATTCATTCTCTTGTCTAAAACCAAGCTGCCACTGTCAGCTTTCCAAAAGTCACGGAGAAGAGGAACCTCAACTTTGTTTCTGAGTATATTTAAACTGGCCAGAGAGACATTTTCGAATGTGTGGTAACTTGCATACTGACTTTATAAAACCTTTCCTTTTATAGTCTGACAAGTATATATTAATGGTTGCCTCTGAGCCTTAAACTTCCAAGCTAGTACTTTTGTCATTTATGAGTCCATATAGAATCACAATAAGCTCAATCAAAAATGTCTAGTAAGAAAACCAACAGAAAATGTTTTCCAAAACGATTGTAATTTGCATCAATAGGGTATGACAACTGGTCAGGTGGAAAATCACTTTCTAATACAAGATACTGGCAAATACAATTTTTTCCAGGACAATCTGTTCTTCCCAAACAGTTTATCAGAAAAATATTGAAATTCCCACAGCCACCTATTACACATTAGGGAAAAAAAATCATCGTTTATTTAATGGAATACAAAAATATGATAGTATTTAAATAATGAAAGAGAAAGCAGAAGACTCAAAAGAAAAATCTCTATCACAGTAATGACTTACTTCACCTCTTTCAATTCTGTTTACAAAATATTTTAAAAGGAAATGGAAGCTGCTGGGACTGCTATAAACTTTTTTTAAAGGAAATATTAAAATAATGCAATAAGGTTGTTTTCAAAGCAAGAAAATTATCTTCCCGTATGGAAAAACAAACAAAATTGTCTTCTTTATGTTTTGTCTAAGAGAGTTTGGTTGAATTAACTCAAACCAAACTCAGAACCTTATTGGTAAATAAATGTGATGGAAACTTAGAAAACCTCTGCCAGAAATAAGATGCTCTTACCTAGGACTGTATTTTAAAAACACTCAGAAATGGGCGGCGCCTGTGGCTCAGTCGGTAAGGCGCCGGCCCCATATACCGAGGGTGGCGGGTTCAAACCCGGCCTCGGCCGAACTGCAACCAAAAAATAGCCGGGCGTTGTGGCGGGCGCCTGTAGTCCCAGCTACTCGGGAGGCTGAGGCAAGAGAATCGCTTAAGCCCAGGAGTTGGAGGTTGCTGTGAGCTGTGTGAGGCCACGGCACTCTACCGAGGGCCATAAAGTGAGACTCTGTCTCTACAAAAAAAAAAAAAAAAAAAACACTCAGAAATGACCTGAAGACACAACATAACTATCTACTCCACACTTAGAATAAAACAGAAAACCAAAGAGGAGAGAACTTCTACACCATTATGGAGAACAGAGATATGAGAGATGTGATGACTTTCCTCTTAACCTGCTTTTTTTTTTCTTACAGAATGATGAAAAATATAAAGTGTTACCTAGGTTTGGTGTGATATCCAAATTAATGTGAATCATTCCTAGGTTTTAATGTCATAAAAAGGTTATAGTTGGGCGACGCCTGTGGCTCAGTGGATAGGGCGCTGGCCTCATATACCTAGGGTGGCGCAGGTTTGAACCTGGCCATTACCTTAACTATTTTTTCTTTATGGTAAAAGCATTTAAATTATTCTCTTCTAGCTATTTTGAAGTGTACAATCCATTAATGTTAACTATAATCACCCTACTGATCTAGTCAATGTGACTTATGATAAATGTGGATAAAGAAAATTTATTAAAAATGCATTACTTTCTACAATTTACTAATTGAATTTATTATAGATTATGAAAACTCTATACACACCATTATTTTTGTTTGCCTATGTATAATCATTTAATATCCCTTTGTCTCTCCCTCAAAACAATGTTAATAGATGCCCACATGGACAAACAGATACACATCTAAAAAGAAACTTCTTTTCTTCTCCCACCTTAGAAGAATTTAAGTCTTCTTGCCCAGTTACACTTGATTCTCTTAAGTATGTAAAATATGACATTGGTGCAAACAAATAACAGGTTTTATCTCAGCTGCTAATTGTCTTCCATGATAGTATCTGTCTGGAGAAAAGGGATGAAAAGGATTCTGAGCCTAAGTGTAGGTAGGTTCAGCCCCAAAGGGTACTGTAATATAATCAATTGGTGATGCTTCTTTGATAAGGCATGCATATTACAATACCTATCTCTAAATGTTCTTTGCTCCGAGACATGGCAATACAGGCCTTAGAGGAAAACCAAGCAACTAACCGAAAGTGACAGGTGCTGGATCTGTGGGTGTATTCAGTGTATACAAGGCAAGCGTGGAGAGATGTAGAAAAGCAGGAACACCCCATCAAGACAATTCAGTCTGTAGTTGCATCATTCAATTAAGTATCTATTAGCTCAATTCATCACAATTAAACCGTTTAGACAGGGAACAAGTATTTAGCACGGGCAAGCCCAATGTGATCCACTGGAGAAGTATACATTACAGGGTTAATACCCACAAAGAAGCCACACTCCAAGCCCCATACCTAAGCCTGACGGGCATGTTAGCATTTCAAAGAAGCATCTCTAACCAGAGGTCAAGCATGGTCATCAGCGCTCTATATATTTCCTTCTCAGTCTAAACTCTCACTAAAGAGCATAATGTCTCCATATAAAACAAAGTATTGTTTTTTCAAGATCTTTAAAGTATGACAGTGGAGCTTTAATAGGGATTGCGTTAAAATTATATATTGCTTTGGGTAGTACGGACATTTTAACAATGTTCATTCTTCCCAGCCATGAGCATGGTAGGTTTTTCCATTTGTTAACATTTTCAGCTATTTCTTTTCTTAGAGTTTCATAGTTCTCTTTATAGAGATCTTTCACGTCTTTTGTTAGATAAACTCCCAAATATTTCATCTTCTTTGGCACTACTGTGAATGGAATAGAGTCCTTAACTGTTTTTTCAACTTGACTATTGTTGGTATATATAAAGGCTACCGATTTATGAATGTTGATTTTATAACCTGAGATGCTGCTGTATTACTTGATCACTTCTAAGAGTTTTGTAATAGAATCTCTAGTGTTTTCCAGATATACAATCATATCATCTGTGAAGAGCGAAAATTTGATCTCTTCTGACCCTATATGGATACCCTTGATCGCCTTTTCTTCCCTAATTGCAGTGGCTAAAACTTCCATTACAATGTTAAAGAGCAATGGAGACAATGGGCAGCCTTGACTGATTCCTGATCTGAGTGGAAATGATTTCGATTTAACTCCATTCAATATGATGTTGGCTGTGGGTTTGCTGTAGATGGCCTCTATTAGTTTGAGAAATGTCCCTTCTATACGAATTTTCTTAAGTGTTCTGATCATGAAAGGATGCTGGATATTATCAAAAGCTTTTTCTGCATTGACAGAGAGAATCATATGGTCTTTGCTTTTTAATTTGTTAACGTGCTGAATTATATTTATAGATTTACGGATATTAAACCAGCCTTGAGTCCCTGGGATAAAACTGACTTGGTCCAGCTGGGCGTTGTGGCAGGCGCCTGTAGTCCCAGCTGCTTGGGAGGCTGAGGCAAGAGAATCGTGTAAGCCCAAGAGTTAGAGGTTGCTGTGAGCCGTGTGACGCCACGGCACTCTACCCGAGGGCGGTACAGTGAGACTCTGTCTCTACAAAAAAATAAAATAAAATAAATAAATAAATAAATAAGTAAAATAAAACCGACTTGGTCATGATGTATAATTTGTTTGATGTGTTGCTGGATTCTGTTTGTAGCCAAGACATTACTCAGAAATAAAAACAAAGCCGGAGGAATCATGCTACCAGATCTCAGACTATACTACAAATCGATAGTGATCAAAACAGCATGGTACTGGCACAAAAACAGAGAAGTGGATGTCTGGAACAGAATAGAGAACCAAGAGATGAATCCATCTACTTACCGTTATTTGATCTTTGACAAGCCAATTAAAAACATTTAGTGGGGAAAAGATTCCCTATGTAACAAAAGGTACTGGGTGAAAGGGCTGGCAACCTGCAGAGCACTGAAACTGGACCCACACCCTTCACCATTAACTAAGATAGACTCTCACTGGATTAAAGATTTAAACTTAAGACATGAAACTATAAAAATACTAGAAGAGAATGCAGGGAAAAGCCTTGAAGAAATTGGTCTGGGCGAGTATTTTATGAGGAGGACCCTCCAGGCAATTGAAGCAGCTTCAAAAATACACTATTGGGACCTGATAAAACTAAGAAGCTTCTGCACAGCCAAGAACACAGTAAGTAAAGCAAGCCAACAGCCCTCAGAATGGGAGAAGATATTTGCAGGTTATGTATCCTACAAAGGTTTAATAACCAGAATCCACAGAGAACTCAAATGTATAAGCAAAAAAAGAACAAGTGATCCCATCGCAGGCTGGACAAGGGACTTGAAGAGAAACTTCTCTGAAGAAGACAGGTGCACGGCCTACAGACATATGAAAAATGCTCATCATCTTTAATCATCAGAGAAAGACAAATCAAAACTACTTTGAGATATCATCTAACCCCAATAAGATTAGCCTATATCACAAAATCCCAAGACCAGAGATGTTGGCGTGGATATGGAGAAAAGGGAACACTTCTACACTGCTGGTGGGAATGCAATTAATACATTCCTTTTGAAAAGATATATGGAGAACACTTAGAGATCTAAAAACAGACCTGCCATTCAATCCTACAATTCCCCTATTAGGCATATACCCAGAAGACCAAAAATCACATCATAACAAAGATATGTGTACCAGAATGTTTATTGAAGCCATATTCATAATTGCTAAGTCATGGAAAAAGCCCAAGTGCCCATCGATCCACGAATGGATTAATAAATTGTGGTATATGTACACCATGGAATATTATGCAGCCTTAAAGAAAGATGAAGACTTTACCTCTTTCATGTTTACGTGGATGGAGCTGGAACATATTCTTCTTAGTAAAGTATCTCAAGAATAGAAGAAAAAATATCCAATGTACTCAGCCCTACTATGAAACTAATTTATGGCTTTCACTTGAAATTATAACCCAGTTACAACCTAAGAATAGGGGGAAGGGGGAAAGGGAGAGGAGGGAGGGGGGAGGTAGGCAGAGGGAAGGAGATTGGTGGGATTACACCTGCGCTGCATCTTACAAGGGCATATGTGAAACTTAGTAAATGTGGAATGTAAATGTCTTAACACAATAACTAAGAAAATGCCAGAAAGGCTATGTTAACCAGTGTGATGAAAATGTGTCAAACGGTGTATGAAACTAGTGTATGGTGCCCCATGACCACATTAATGTACACAGCTATGATTTAATAAAAAAATAAATTAAAAAAAAAAGAGCATAACATCAAGGATGTAACCTCTGATACAGTTCTCATAGTTACCATCCATAAAATGGAGGGAAAGAGCTCCTCTACTGCCTTGTTGTATTTCTCTAACGCTCTGCAGCGTTCTCCATGTATAAGCTTGACAACCTTTCATGACTTTCTTTGGAGGCCACGCCTTTTTAGAAACTTGTATAAAAAGTTAACTGTGTATTCTGTTTCTTGAAAGAGAAGGAATGATGGCTAGAAAGGAAGTTACGTAAAATTTCAAATTTTGTAACTTGATTATACCATTGTTTGAAATTATTAGGTATTAACAAGTTTTATGTCTGGTTGTTTTAAGGCAGGAAAGTTACAGAATGTTCATAATTTTATTTTGAATCCTACTGAATACTGTCATATCAAAAAATTGTTTGATAAAAGTGAGGAGGTCATTCTTCAGATATGCAAATCAAATCCTCATAATAAAGATAACCTGGAAACAGTAAAGAGAGTTGGTCATTCAAACTCTGTATAGCATTTATTATAGTTGCCACAGGAGGATTTCTGCTCTGGTGGCATGCTTGCTGTACTTAGCTTAAAGCAGAAAAAATATGATATATTTGGAGAGGAGAATGGTTATAAAACAAGCAACTTCAGTATTTGGCCCATGGTGAGTAGTAAATAAATAATCATCATTATTGTTTTATTAACTTTTGTGTAAGGACAGAAGTTATGCCAGAAATTGGCAGCATTGCCTAAGTGAGACCTGCCCAATAAACTATAATAAACTATTTAATTCTTTAACCAGGATTTGATAACATACACATTTATGGCAGAAGTTCAGTTCCTTTGTCATACTCTACTGTTTCTGTTTTGTTTTGTGCTTTTCAGTTTGTTTGCTTTTGTAATTTTCATTGGCTTTTTACAAAATTATTTATTTATTTTCATGTTTAAATATTAGGGATACATAATAGTTGTATATCTTTATAGGGTACATGTGATGTTTTGATACATGTATTCAATGTGAACTAATCAAATCAGAGTAAATGGAGTATCCATTACCTTAGCCATCTGATATTTTTTGTGTGTAAGGAACAAAATTCTACTCTTTTACTTGTTATAAAGTATACCCTAACTGATTGTTGGTTGTAGTCACTTGTTGTGTTATCAGATATTGTTCATTCTGTCAGATCATTTTGCTTTATTTTTGCACCCATTAACCCACATCCCCCGCTTTATCCTTCCCTCCCCACTAACTTTTCCAGCCTCTATTATCATTCTACTCTATTTAGTCATCTTTCTCTGATCCCAACCCCCTGTTTTTATATTTTTTAGATCACATTATTATTATTGTGACCTCTGTATCTAAAACATCTCCCTGTTACTTGGTGAGCTTCTTCTTGTCTATTATTGAGGACTCAATCTAGACCTTCATTCCTCTAAGAAGCCTCTCCTTACCATCCTTTCCCCAATACTGAGGGTGGGTACCTAAGGCTTTTCATATTGTCTCAGCCACGTCTCTGTTCATCACTATTGACTTATGTTATAATCCTTGGTTTTACTGTTTTCATTTATATTCTATGTTGCTTTAGGGAAAGGACTTTAAATTTATATCCATAATGCCAGTCATGTAATAAGTGTTCAGCAAATATATTTTGAAGGAATAAATGCCAATTATCTTTTAACTAATATAATAATATTACTTGAGTTGGAACGTCCCTTAACATTTGCTCAATATCTTTGTTAAGATATGAAATAAAAGATAAATTTTACAAAAGAAAATTAAAAAATTAAAAAAGATAAATTTTACTGAGCATTTAATACATGCCAAGCACCATGCTAAGGACTTTATTTGCAGGATCTCATTAAACTCCCTCCAAACCCCTATAGTGTAGGTTCTATCATGATCACTATTATGAGAAGGAGAAACTTAGTCCTGGAGATGAAAGATAACTGCCTAAGGAAATGAGATTAGTAAATGTCAAAGTCATAGTTTGTACTTCTGTGTTCTGACTCCAAGGTTTTACATTTAACTACTGAGTCATGCTGCTTCCTATAAAACTTCCCAGTTTGCAACTCAAATTCTACTTAAAATCAATCATACTGCATATTAAAATATATAGCTTTACACACAGACACAAGAAATGCTAGAAAATAAATCAATATATGATGATATTACTGAAGATTATGTGCAAAACATCATTAAGGCAACCACGACTAGTTTCAGGCCTTGTGAATTCTGTGGGTATCTTGAAATATGAAGTAAGGTGGTAGATGGTAACTGGGAAGGTTTATGATGATGCTAACTTGCCTTGACTTGATGGGAGGAGAAAACCCACACAAAGCCCATCTAAACAAACTCCTTAGGGACTCCATTGGAGTGGGTGAGGAGGTAGATTGATGGCAAATAAACACTAACTCTGGAAATGGAGAAATGATATGTGTGGGCAAAGCATCAAATCAACTTTCAGGGGCAGTATTGTAGATTTTCTTTTAACCTCAGCATAAAATTCACTTTATAGTGTTTCACTGTCACAGGAGCCTAACATGAGTCAGAGAGGGTAAATATCATAGAAGGATAACTTTTCTCTTATAACTTGCATCTGTCAACAGCTGGGCTCTGAACTGATGTTGTGTAGAGAAAATAGTTTGGAATTATTTTTGAGAAACTTTGATGATGCTCTTCACCATGAAAAATGAATTTTCAAAAAGCAAACAGGATGCTTGACAGAATGAGAAAAGGGAGAGAACCTAACACTGTTTTGAAGAATTACACTTGATTTTACTGTTGGTAACTTAGAACCAGTAGTGAAATGGTCTTAGAACAAGAGTAAATAATCTTTTCCTATATAAAAGGCAATATTTGGACCAGAATCCAAGAGCCTTTAAAAAAGTAAAATGTGAGATACAGTCAAACATTTAGATTACCATGACATGGCAAAAATAGTTCATATTGTCATTTTTACTGATAAAAGATGCTGAGAAGTTCTGTTTTAATACTAGCATGAGCAAGGGCATAGGGCATGGATACAGTGGATCTGTCTCTGTTTTCTTTTGTGCAATCTTGAAAAGCAAAAACTGGGCTCACAAGGAGGTAATGGTAATGGTAAAACAACAAAAAAGGAGACTTTTCTTCTCCACAAGATATAATCAGCTCTGGCATTCAATGTTATTGAAAATCAGGATGTCGAATACTATGGTAAGGGATAAAAAGAAGCTAAATAATTTAAGATCAACAGTAACAATGACAATGAGAGTGATCAAACCCAAAGTGAAGATACGGACAAATAACCCTAGAGTTATTGAAAGATTTAGTTTGGCTTCCCTGTGTCGTCCCCAAACCAGAAATCTGACTGACCTGTGGGTACTACAAGTCAAGTATCATCTTATTCTGCCTTCATTAATAGATTATATCAATTTAAACATCAAAGAAATGACAAACCCTATGACATCTCCATTTTTCTTCTAATCCATAGATGTTCTTTGCTTATTGTTGACAGACTTCTATGAATGGTGGTCTTTCTCACTTGTAAAAATGTAATACTAGTTAAAACCAAGATTTGTTCAAGAGTAGCTTAGAATTCCAGGGGACTTATTTAGCTTATTGGAGACATGGAAACATATGGAGCTTATTTTACTTTTCACTACATATCAATTTCTGATAAGATTCAGTTTATCCTGTTATCCGATATCCAGTTATCGTCTTTTAGAATCATAATGCATCACCTGCATCACATTTTTAATACCCATGAAAGAAGATTATTTGCTGTAGATCTGGGTTTTGGTATTAAAAGAAAATCACCTAGAAATGTAGTTGCAAGAGGTAAAATAATGTCTCCCCAACCAAAGGTATCCATGACTTAAATCCAAGAGCATGTCAAAGTATTACCTTCATTTTGGTTATGATTAAATAAAGTATCTTAAGATGATTATCCTAAGTTATCTAAGTGGGTCTTATGCAATTGTAAGAGTCCCTATAAGAGAGAAGCAAAAGAGGAGATACAATAACAGAGGTAAGACAGAGAAAAAGAGAAGACAGAGAGAGAGAGAGGAGAGAGATTTTCAAAGCTTCTATGCTGCTAGATTTGAAGATAGATGAAATGGTTACAAGTCAAGGAATGCAGATGGCCTCAAAAAGAAAGTGCATGGATATAAATTCTCTCCTGGAGCCTCCAGAAGGAAGGCAACACTGCCAATAAGTTGACTTAAGGACTTCTGACCTCCAGAGAATAAACTTGATGTTTTGGGCCACTAAGTCTGTTGTAATTTGTTACAGCAACAATAGGAAATAAATACATATTGTGACACTGGAAGGGAGGTCCTTCTCTAAATAATAATAATAATAATTTAAAAATGCAAAAGTTGCCTTTGGAATTGGGCAATGAGCAGAGACTGGAGGAATTTTGAGGACAGAGTCAGAAAAGCCTAACTTCTTTAAACAGACTGTTAATTAACATATGGATGCTAATGACTCTCCTGATGAAGACTTAGAAGGTGGTGAGGAGCACACCAGAAAAAATTTCCATTTTCTTAGAGGCTGTTTAAATTATCATAAACAAACCATTGACATAAATATGGACTTTAAAGACCTTCTTAGTAAGGAGACAGGATAAAATGAGGAGCATGCTATTGGAAACTAGAAGAAGAGGGATCCTTGTTAGACAGTGGTAGAAAACTTAGTTGAATTACATCCTACCAACATGTGCAAAGCAGAACCTGTGAGCAATACCTTAGAGTATTTAGCTGAAGAGATTTTTAGGCAAAATGTTCAAAGTGTGGTCTTGGGTCTTCTTGCTGCTTATAGAAAAAGAGAAAAGAGACAAATTGAGGAAAGAACTCTGAAGAAAAAGGAAACCGGGACTTGATGATTCCGGAAATTCTTAGCACATCCATATTTTAAAAGATCCATGATTGCAGGACTTCCAAATTCAAGAATTATAAGATAATAGATGTGTGTTATTATATGCCATTACATTTATGGAAATGTATTACTTCACCAAATGGAAACTAGTGCAGGGGTCAAAATGAGGAGCCCCAGGTAAATAAAGCATGTGGTTATTTTGAGAGGAGAACCTCTGAGAATCAGGATTCAGGTGACGAATATCCTTGATACTAATAGAAACAATTGCCCTCTTCTTTCATTTAGGTAAAGATTAAATATGTTTGTGGCATACATAGTAGTTGCAGCATTAACAAACCACCCCCAAAACTTGAAGACTTAAACACCACAAATTAATCAGTCCTCATAAATCACCTGGGAAATGTTGATGTGCTCATTCCTGGGTTTGCAGTCAGCTGTGGGTATGTTGGATTCTGGCTCTTCTATTATGGCTTCTGCTAGAATGATTCAGAGTTTTCCACATGATGTCTCATCCTCCAGCAGGCTAGCCTAGCTTGTTCTCATGAAAGCGGCAAGGTTGCAGCAGAGAAAAAAAAAAAAAAAAACAGAAGTATGCAAGAGCTTTGAGACCAAGACTCTGAACTGACACAACATCACTTCTGCTGACAAAAACAAATCTCATAGTTCAGATGAAAGGGGTGGGTTGTGAGACTCCATATCCTAAATGGGAGAACAGCAAAACACCACAGAAGCCGTGGTTATGAGGAGGGTAAAAAAGGGGCAATATTTTTGCTTTAATCTACATAACACTCAGGGAAAAGACAAGGATCATGACTCTCCAAGTAGAAGCTAGGCCCAGGAACCTACAAAACATCCAGTTTCAAAGTCCTTTATCATCCAACAGCAAGACTCCAGAGTCCAAAGAAGGAGCAGAGAAAGAGGTGGAAAGATAAAGGGTAAGGAACTGATTCAGTGGTATACCAGCAGGAGAGGAATACTGCAAACTTAAGTGTTACTCTTACACTGGGAATTGGTCACTGCTCATTTCATTACTGCTGGGATGGCTTTATCCTTGTCATAAAGGCAAAATTGCCTGATCACCAATAGTATCTGTTATTTGCACAAATAATACTCTGATATATCAATAATCATTATTATGTTTAGTTTATATGTATTAAATAATCTTTTTTAAAAAGAATTAGCCTACATAACTCTTAAACAGAAATATATGTATGTATGTATGTATGTATATGTGTACATATATACCTACACACACATGATTAGCCAGAAAGTCAACATAAATTGAACAGGGATTTGAAATAAGACCCATCCTATCAAATCTTTAATTTCCTACAAACAATATTACATAGTAGTCTAGAACAATAAAAACTCCAGATTACATAGTAGTCTAGAACAATAAAAACAAATTTGACACTTAATATTGTCCCACTGCCACAATGAATTCAGAAACATAACTTAAGATGTATAGGTTAGATCGACACCAATAGACAAGATTGTATAGTTGCTCATTGTTCAGTAGCTGAGTTCTACCTAAAGGAATTTCATATTATTTAGACTTTTCCAGGCCAAAATAAGACATTTTTTGTTAACTGAGTTGAAACTGTTATAGCCTAATAATAAACTTTCATTTAACTGCATTTACTAAGTAATGTGTATTTACTAAGTAATGTGCAAGATTGACCTCTTTCAATTTCATTACAATGCAAGAGGTGGTCATTATTGTATGTCAGGGTAATTAAATAATTTATGTGTGGGTGTATGGGTTTATGAATTTAGATAGAATTTCAATCCAACTAAGGTGTAGGGTTGAAATTCTATCTAAAATTAAAGGAAATTATTCCTCCTGCTTCCCTACACTGCCTCCTATGTCTATGTAAATACGAAAGTCATTTGCTGACTGCAAACTAGTATAACCTCCCTGGAAAGTAGTATGGAGAAAACTTAAGTAGACTCACCATGAGATCCAGCAATACAACTACTAATCAAAGGAAAAAAAGACATTTTATAAAAAAGAAACTTGCACTCAAATGTTTATAGCAGTGCAATTCACAATTTCAAAAATGTGAACAACCCAAGTGGCCATGAATACATGAGTAGATGAATGAAATTTGGTGTATGTATACCATGGAGTACTACTGAGCCATAAAAAGGATGATCTGGTATCTTTTGTAACAATGTGGATGGAACTGGAAACTATTTTTCTAAGTGAAACATAGTAAGAATAGAAAAACAAACACTATATGTACTCAATACTAAATTGGAACTAGTTGATCAACACTTACCATGCACATATGGAAATAAAACTAAATGGAAATCAAGTAGGTGGGAGTGGGGAGAAAGGAATGGGTAAATTCACATCTACCTGGTGTAATGCACACTGATTACTTTGACTTAAACTATACAAAAGCAAATTATGTAAGCAAAATTGTTATACTACTGTAATATTCTGAAATTACAAAAAAGAAAGTGATGTGCTAAGAGTAAAATCCAGAAATGTTAAAAGCAAAGGTGTGTGCTTAATAGTAATACTCAGATGTTTTCAAGTGTCATAGTCATTACTGCAATTCATCAAATTTAGGTGGATCTCTACCTCCTGGGTAAATACTAGATCTGTGCCCCTTTTCTCTGATGGTTAGATAGGATTGAGGGACCAGATTTGACCACTGAGGTAAGAGAAGTTACATATGAGTTTATAACTTAATGAAAGGGTAGCCAAACCTTCCTTTCTCTCTAGACATTAACCAGCCATGTTAAATGTGGTGAATGCTCCCATACTCCTGGGATCCTAAGTAACTAACGTGCCCATGATACAGCTTACCTGGAAATAAATCTTTGCTGACATAAGCCTTTGATATTTGGGGGTTATTGATCAAAGCAACATAATCTATCATATCCTTACCAACTCAAGATGTGAATCTGACAATACCTGAAGTGTTCAATGACATATGCTTGGATTCTGTGGCACTGTCAAATTCTTAAGTCTCTAAAATCTTACTTTCAATTTCTGTACCTTTTTTGTTGCTGAGCAGTAATCAAATGATTGTACTATTCTCCAGCTCGTGAAACCATACTTTGAGGGCCACTGGTGAACATAACAGAACTTCCTTAGTGTGTCCTTAAAGTAAACTTTGCATTTGTGTAGCTGGAAACTCAGAATTTTCCATAATTGGTTTTAAAAACTGATCTAAGACAACTGTGCTGGATATAATGTGAGGAAAACAACATAAACATCCTCAAGAGCATCAGCAAAACTTTGGAGATAAAAATGAGCAGTCTGTATGTTTCAGATAATAAATATTTTCCTTACCCATAATTACTAAGCACTTTACTAATTCCTATTAGTTAATGTCAAAAACACTTTGTATATTATTTATAGTTCATTGCATAGACACCATTCTTGGAGACAGAGTAAACTATACACAGTTCTTACTACCTGGGACAAGGTCTGGTATTCTGAGGTAATCTTTCATGTTCTTAAAAAAAAAAAAAAGCAGAGTTACAGGGATGCTAAATATATTGTATAGATAAATTTAAACAGTGAACCTAAGACTAACAATTGTCAGCCAAGTACTGGTGCCCCGTCTGAGCAGAAAAAGCAAAAATAATTTATAAAAGTGACTTGGCCTAGTCCATTCTTATCTGTGCTTGCTACACATTAACATCTTTTTTTTAAATTGTGTGTATGTACACACACACACACACACACATACAACACACATTATTACATCTATGTATGTTCCCAGGATTTTTCAACCTTGGCACTTTGGACTAGTTATCTTTTATTGGGGTAGCCCTTCTATAGATTGTAGGACATCTACAAGCCTCCCTGGGCCCTCCACACTAGATGCCCATATCATGGTCCCAGCTGTGACAACCAATATCTGTCTGCAGATATTGCCAAGTATGCTATGGGAGAAAAATTGTTCCTAATTAAAAATTACTAAGATATATATACACACACATTCTCTGTGTCTCTCTCCCTCTCTCCCCCATATCTATAAAATGTTTATATACATGTATATAAAATGTAACCATATATGTGTATATCACACACACACACATATATGGTTACATTTTAAAAATAAATAATTTTATTAATTCCTTAGGGAAAACATGCATGAATATAATACACATACCATTATAAACCAAACAATTACATTCTTTTCATGAACGCAAGATGAAACAAAATATCTAACATCTCACTTCTCATTTTATACAAGTATTATCAAAGTACTTACATCATGCCTGATTAAGTTTTCAACATTTAGCAGTTTTAACAATCAAGTGAATTGTCTCTGTCAAGCAAAGTTCCAAATTATCACACACCAAAAAAATGCTAGATATAAAATCTTGAAATTATTCAAAGAGCCCAGGAAAGGAAAAATAATGTGATGAGTTGCACGTTTACATTCCAATGCATGGGAACACCAGTGGGTCGGAAGACAGATGGTCTGTAGCTCTTCCCCCCAGGACTGGAGTGGAGATGTTGCCTCTGGAGCAGAGGCACTGCGCCTTTAAACAGAGTCAGCTGCAGTAACCTGCAGGACTCTCCTGGAATGTGGAGTGTTCCAGGATTCTGTCTGGTCAGGCCTCTGTCAGGGCCTCAGCCCTGTTTGTGGGCAAGCAGCCTCCTCACATTTCTGTTACCTTATCCTTAAGAAAGTTGCCATGGAGACTGGCATGCAGATGGCAGTCTGCCAGGCAGACTGAGAGAGTTTTAAGTTGAAAGCCACACACCCTCATACTCACTCTTACACATACCCCTCTATATGCATAAACACATTCTTGTGTGTACATAATCAACTTTAAAAAAGATACACTTAGTGTCATTGCCTATTTGGGCAAATGAGTAAACCATTGTTTCTTTTCTAACTTGCCCAAAGAAACACCCGAAGATAAAGAGCAGTTAATGAAGTAGGAAAATAGCACCTATTAAAAGTAATCCATCACAGCTCGTGAACACCCAGCTAGTAGGCATCTGATTGTGAAAGCTGTTTGCTTGGCAAAAAGAGTTAAAGAAAAGTAAAATGACATAGTAAATTAAGAATAAATTGGTGAAAACAAATGTGATTTGGTCAAATTAAAGACTATTGAAAAAAGTACAACATTTTATTTTATTTGCACACATAAAATGTAAATGTATCACAGAGCTTTGAAGAATTTCATTTTTGATTTTGGAAGGGCAGCAGAATTGAGATTTTTTTCTTTAGCATTCTGAAAAACCTCAGATTTTAGTATTTGGAGCCCTTTACGCTACAACCTTCAAACTCAAGGTATTTTGTCAAAAATGATAAAATTCTGCACATGTCTGAGTTGGTGAGAAAGAAATTCAGGAAAGCCATAAATCCTTGATAATTTCCCCAAAAAAGCATTAGAAACTTATTTACTATTAGTGCATAAATCACTTAGTATTCGTTTGGGAAATAAATCTCTTTATGCAATATGCATTTAATAAAACCAAAACTTTCCATGTGCTTTCATCTCAGCCTGGGCAACATGCAGGAAAACACTTCTGTAATTCAGATTAGTAAAGAGAAAACTGTGCAAACAAGCTGTTTGACAGGAAGAACAAATGGAAGAAAAAGTTTGTGATATGAAGTTTTTCTGTCACAAAAGAAGTGTTGATTATACCAAGATTTGCTGTTAGAGTACATAACTGACTTACTTAGACAACACTGACCATTGTGAACTTTATGGTCTTTTTTCCTCTCTATCCTAAGTATCAATTGCCTTGGAGATATTGTTCAGTGGGCTTCTGTGTGCCTCTGATAAGCCTACCCAGACATGTTCATCTAAGGTGTATGAAAGTCAAAGCTTTGTTTTCTGGGTTTGGGGAACACTGCACACACTCATTTCATAATCAGGTATATGACAAACCCTAGTGTTTTATGGCCCTGATGACCAACTGTGCATGAATTTTACATGGTCCTTCGTCAGTACATAAATACAACCCACTGAGGTTACAAAGAAACTATATGGTTATTAGAGTTGATCTGCCCTGTGTTAATACTAGGCAAATCAGCCTGTAATTGATGTGTTAGTTACATGCGAGTCACTCTAATCTCTGTTTGATTCCTTCTTTTCCTTGCCTGCTAATGACACAACACAATGTAGGAGTCTGTCTACACAGAAGTAATTTACCAAAGCAGTCTCTTTCCATAACCCATAGAAAGAGATACCATGCACTTTCCTCCACATGCAAAGCCATGAAGAATGACAGTAATAACACACCATAGTGTTAAGGACAACTCATTGTACTAAGAGAACAATCAACTAAAATCAATTTTATTTTTTTTTTAAGGAAAAAGACATAATTTTCAATAAAAGGGAGTTGGGTTGTTACCAAGTACAGACTAAAAAGTAAATTTTCATTCTATGACATAATTCTAATTATATTCAACTATAATACATTTATATGCATATGAATCTTAGCCTAGTTTTCCAAAACATCTCTCAAAAACATCTTGCTAAACCTATTTAAAATCTCAGTTAAACCACCACCACCACAATACTCCCTTCCGCCCCTCCTCCCCCTACACCTCAAACATTTTGGCATGAAAATGAGAATGTTCAACAATGGCTATGACTTTCAACTTCTAACAATTGAAATGAGCATTCTGCTGGCAAGTCTCCACTGACATATGTAGCATTAGACTTTAATTAAACGATTTACACATAAAAAGATTATCAACTTAGCAAACTTAAAAAGTAGAAAAAGTGGGAAAAACACAAAAAAAGCAAAAACTACTAATTTTCTTTCAGAGCTGTAATTTTACTGATATGAGGGGGGAAAGGGCTGTTGATAAAAGCCACCGTAACTGGGATGAGAAGTTATTTTATTGTAGCTGATTTGTATTTCTCAGGTAAGTAATTATGTTGGGTATTTTTTTATATATTGGCCATTTATATTTCTTCTTTTCTTGTACTTATTTATTTATTTATTCATTCATTCATTTATTTCTGAGACAGACTCTCACTCTGTTGCCCTGAGTAGAGTACTGTGCCAGCATCATAGCTCACAGCAACCTCAAATTCCTGGGCCCAAAAGATCCACCTGCTTCAGCCTTCCATGTAGCTGAAACTGTAGGCATGTGCCACTGCACCTAGCTAATTTTTCTATTTTTCCAGTAGAGATGGGGTCTCATTCTTGCTCAGGCCTGTCTCGAAGTCCTAAGTTCAAGCAATCTACCCACCGCGACCTCCCAGAGTGTTGGGAATATAGACATGAGCTACTGTGCTGGGCCTACATTTCTTCTTTTTTTTTGCAGTTTTTTGAGGGGGCTGGATTTGAACCTGCCACCTCCAGTATATGGGGCCGGTGCCCTACTCCTTGAGCCACAGGTGCTGCCCGTGACCTACATTTCTTCTTTTGAGAAACATCTATTTAAATCTTTCACTCATTATTAATTAGATTATTTGTTTTTTTCCCGTTGAGTTGTTGGAGCTCCTTATATATTCCAGATAATCTCTTGTCAGATGGGTAGTTTGTAAATATTTCTCCCATCTGTGGGTTGTTTCTTCACTTTATTCTTTCCTTGGCTGAGCAGAAGGATTTTAGTTTGATATGGTCCGATTTGCCCAATTTTGCTTTGGTTGTCTGGACTTTGTGGGTATTACTTGAGAAGTCCAATGTCTTGAAGACCTTTCTCAAAGTTTTGTTTGTTTGTTTGTTTGTTTGCGTGTTTGTTTTTAGTAGCTTCACAGTTTCACATCTTAGACTCGAGTCTTTAATGAACTTTGATTTGGTTTTTGTATATAGTGAAAGACAGAGGTCTAGTTTTATTCTACTGCATATGGATATCCAATTTTCCCAGCACGATTTATTAAAGAGATTGTCCTTTCCCCAATGTACGTTCTTGGCAACTTTGTCAAAACTAAGTTCACTATGGATTTGTGGATTTATTTCTGAGTTCTCTGTTCTGTCCAGGCTAGTATCTGTTTTTAGGCCAGTACCCTACTATTTGGATGACTATATCTCTGTAGCACAATTTGAAGTTAGGCGATATGAGTCTTCCAGTTTTGTTCTTTTTGCTCAGGATGGCGTTGCTATTGCTTTTCTTTTGTGGTTTCATATAAATTCCATTTCTGTGAAGAATGTCATTGGCAGGTTGATGGGAATTGTATTACATCTGTAGATTATTTTGTGTAGTGTTAACCTATTAAAAATATTGATATTTCCAGTCCATGGGCTTGGATATCTTTCCATTTTTTGCATCCTCTTCAATTTCTTTCATCAGTGTTTTATAGTTTTCTTCCTTTTTTTTTTTTATTAAATCATAACTGTATACAATGATATGATTATGGGGCATCATACACTCACTTCATAAACCATTTGACACATTTTTATCACAGTGGTTAACATAGCCTTTCCAGCGTTATCTCAGTTACTGTGCCAAAACATTTACATTCTACATTTACCAAGTTTCGCAAATACCCCTGTAATATGCACCACAGGTGTGATCCCACCGATTCCCCTTCATTGTAGAGATTGTTCACTTCTTTGGTTAAATTTGTGCCTAGGTATTTTATTTTATTTGTAACTATTGTAAATGTGATTACTTTCATGCTTTCTTTTTTGGATTATTTGTTGTTGGCATATACAAATGCTACAGTGTTTCCTTTGTTGATTTTGTATTCTGCAATGTCACTGAATTTATTAGTCTTAAATTGTGTGTATGTGTGTGCAATCCTTAGGCTTCTCTAGATAGAAGACCATATTATCTTCCTTTACAATTGGATGCCCTTTATTTTTTTTCTCTTGCCTGACTGCTCTAGCTAGAACTTCCAGTACTATGTTGAGTAACACTGGTAAAAGTAGCATCTTTATCTTTTTCTAGATATTAGAGGAATCCTCTGCCCCATTTAGTATGATACTTGCTGTGGGTCCATCATATGCGGCTTTTGTCACTTAGAGGCATTTTCTTTTAATAACAAATGTTTCGGAGATTTTGTTATGAGGAGTTGAATATTATCAAATGCTTTTTCAGCATCAATTGAAATGATCACAAGGTTCTTTTCCTTTGTTCTGATGATATGATATAACACATTGATTGATTTACATATGTTGAAATATACTTGCTTCCTTGGGATAGATCCCACTTGATCATGGTGCAAAATCTTTTAAGTGTGTTGTATTTGGTTTGCCATTATTTTGTTGAGGATTTTTGTGTCTATGTTCAATGGGAATATTGGGCTATAAATTTCTTTTTTTGTTCTGTCTTTTTCTGCTTTTGGTATCAGGGTGATATAGACCTCATAGAATGAGTTTGGGAGTGTTTTCTCTCCCCTGGATTTTCTGGAATAGTGAGTAGGATTCATATTATTTCATCTTTGATGCTCAGTATTATTCAATAGTAAATTATACTGGGTTTTCTTTCTTTCTTTCTTTTTTTTTTTTTTTTGACAAAAACCTTTTCGTTGTTACTTCTGTGTCATTTCTTGTTTTTGGTTTATTCAAGTTGCGGATTTCTTCCTGGTTCAGTTTTGGTAGGTTGTATGTGTATATTAATTTATTCATTGTTTCCCCTGTGTCAAGCTCATTAATTCTTCCTTCTGCTTACTTGAGAGACTCTGATGCATTTTTCAGTTTGTCCATTAAATGTTTCAATTCCAGAATTTCTGCTTGATTTTTAAAAATCATTCTAATATATTTGTCAAATTTTTCTGATAGGCTTCTGAATTCCTTGTCTGTGTTGTCTTAAGGTTTATTGAGCTTCTTCAGAACAGCTATTTTGAATTCTCTGCCTAAAAGATCATATATTTCCATTACTGTTGTGTTGGTCATTGGTAACTTACTTGGTTCATTTGGTGATGTCATTTTTTTTGTATGTTCCTAATACTTGTGGACATTCATCAATGTGTGGGTAATGAAGGGTTAGGTATTTATCCTAATCTTTGCAGTCTGGGTTTGTTTCAATAGATTCTTTTAGAGAAGGCTTTCCAAGTATTGCAAGTGAATTAAGTGTTTCGATCTAAGTCTGTGGCAATCACAGCCATAACAGCACAAATGGATGCCATAGTCCCATAATGTTTGAACTGTTGCCGACTCCTAGTGGTATCACCTTGGTGGACTTGGGTAAGATCCTGGAGAACTTCCTGGATTACAGCAAAGTCTCTCACTGTCTTCCCTCATGGCTCCCTAGGCAGATGGAGTCTCATTCTCCAGGTTAGGATGCCTAGGGTTGGGGACAAGGAGTGATATGAGTACTCCCTTATGGCCACTACAGCTAGACTATACTAAGTCACATCTGAAGCCAGCCTGGTCTCATCTGACACCTATGACAACTGCTGCCTGGGTACCTTTAATTTTTAATTAAGGCCTCATGGCTGTTTATTCAACAGGTGGTAAATCCTGACAGGACTGAGCTCTTTCCTTATGGGTAGCAGTTCCCCTTCCATGCCATGGTGGATCTAGAAATGCTGTCCAAAAGGTAAGGCCTGGAATCAAGGACACTGGGAATCTATCTCCTTGATACTTTCTTTTACTATGGCTGAGCTAGACTTTGAAAGATAAAGTCCTCTATATTCTTCCCTTTCCCTTCTTAAAATAGAAAATGATTCTCTCCAAGTTGCACTGCCTGGAGTCAGGAATGGATGACATAAATCTTCATTTGGCCACAACCATCGATGTCTCACTGTGTCATGTGCCCCCAAAGCCCACTGGTTGTGAGCCCAGCACAGCTGCAGGACTTTCCCAAAGTCTACAGTGCCTATAGCCTGACTGCCTTACACGTTTATCCTAAGCCACAGGCCACTTTTGTCAGCCAGTGGTGGAGCTAGTAAGAGCTCAGGTTCTTATAACTAGGGCAGAGGATTTCTTTTTCATTGGGCTGGTCTAAATGCTTCCTCCACTGGTGCCAGCTGAATTCTGCCACGTGTCATGTTCCCCTGTGACAGAGTTGCCCTGATTTCCAATGCAAAGTCCCACAATCATTTCACTCTCCTTCCCCCAGACACACAGATTCTCTCTTCACTAGCACTGCAGGAGGGTAGCAGAGGCAATGCAGTACTGTCTTTCCTGCCCTCTTCAGTTCCTCTTTCCTTGAGAAAATATTAAACCAGGTACTGTGATTGCTCACCTGATTTTTGGTTCCCCTTTTAAGGCTTTTTGTTGGGTGGATCTTTGTTTAATTTGGTGTTCCTTTAGGGGGTCAACTGCTGGAAGCTTCTGTTTGGCCATCTTCTTCTGCCCTACCCTCCTGTCTTTAAAAGGTTTTATGCAGGAAGGAGTTCCTGAAGGCAAAGATGCCTACGGCCCACAAATGTGATATTGCAGAACTGTTATTATCTAGTCATTTCTTCTCTGGATTCCTTAGTAATCCTCCTTTAATAATAAATAATTCTTTTTTTTTTCTGTCACCCATAGCCAATTATTTTTGGATAACTTTTATGTGATGTGAACTTCTTTCATGAAGGGAAACAAATCAATCATGAAGCAAAGAGATGCTTTTTAATGGAAATATGTGAATAATCCAACTACACTGCTTAAACCTCACTAAATCTTAATGAGGATTGTCAGGTCTAAAATATGTAGTGTATTTCTTCATTATTATGACGATGAGGATGAGGAAACTGATGATGCTAAGTCAATAGTAGGTGTTTTCATAATCTTTGTTTCACACACAAGGATAAAATGTATCTTTTTAAAGTATATCCCCAAATAAACATGTAACCCCCTGCTCTTTATAACCTTTCTTACACTTACCCTTATAAACTCTAGGATTATTATGTTTTCTATTATCATTTTTGAATAATGAGTATTGAGGCTATATGAGGGTGATCTCATATTAAAAGGCTTTTGGAAATCATTTAATGTAAGAATTCTAAAACAAACTTTGAAATTCAGCTCTTCGATCTTTCCTCCTATATGACAAATGATATACAGTTTTGAAATACAAAGCAAAATAATAACAAAAGGACAAAAAGGAAATTAGGGACACAGATGAATGTGAATACAAATATATACTTTCATCAATAAGCATAACTCACACAAGCCAGTCACTGTAAGCACCAGACACCCAACTTGAATTCAATAAACAAGAGCAGCACTTGGTTTCATGGATTGTAAAGTAGGGCTCAATAACCCAACCATAGCGGGCAAGACATAAAAGTGGTTTTGAGGACAACTTGAATCAAGGACATAGAAATGGACTTGAGGACAACTTGAATGTCTTCAGGATGTATTATTTTTGTACATTTGCTCGCTTCTGCCTGTGAAAAAGGAACCTAAATCCATAAAGCAACTAAGTGGTGAATGTGGGATTTTTAATTAAAAGTAATGCTGTTAATTACCCTGCTACACAAATGTTTGTCACAGAGGAATTCATGAGCAAATTCAAGGAATCACATAAAAAACTGGACATTTGGGAGGCAGAGCATGATGGCGGACGGGATGGATGTGTACCCACTTCCCATAAATCATCAAGTGAGAGGAAGGGGGGTCTGGACCTTTTCCCTGAGTGGATTATTGGTGTGGACAGACAGCTGGAGACACGCAGTGAATTGGCGGATTGCCGTATATGAGATGTAATTTAAAACCACAAACTCTGTTGTAGAGATTTTCCCTGCTTGGCTGTGCTGGCCAGCAGGCCCGTCCCTCATGGAGGACAGCAGTTTGCAATTCCTGGGAAAACCCAACTGACCAAAATTTATTCCTGAGCAGAGTTTGGCACCCGAAAGGGGAACCACTCAGAATCACAAGGAACTAAGCAACCCGATGGAAAATTGAAAGGAAGGGATCCCGCACAGGAAACAGACATTTTGAATTGTCTGAAATGGCGGGCACCTTCCCCCAGAACAACAGGAGTAATTAAATAGACCGGACCATTCCTGGTGGGGAATATTGGTGCAGGCTGGCAGTTCAGGCTGCGCAGAGAACTGGCGGGTGTCTGGACTCAAAATTCCAGATTCAAAAGTGACACTCTGAGCCACAAAAACTGAGTATAAGGTTTCCACGCGCCGCAGCAATGGTGGCAGCCAGCACCCTCCCCCACAGCTGATTGCAGTTGCCAGTATGCAGGGGAATGCGGGAGCAGAGTGGAAAGATTTGTAAAGTGTGGACTCCTTCATAGAGTTGGGAGGTCGGATAGGAATGCTGTCTGGAACAGTGTAGCTGAAGTTGCACAACAATTAGGTAAAAAAAACTTTTACAGAAACTCCAAAATGGTGATCAGCCAGGTAGGGTTGTTACCATGGTAACAGTATAAACTGTGAATCAGGTATAAGCCTGGGAACCACTCACAGCGCCACCTGGTGTCCAGAATATTGCATTATAAATATATTCCTACAAAAGTTGATCCCTACGTCATATATATAGATGAATATTTCTACATATACACAAGAATAATATTTTTGTGGTTGGTGCCTTTTTTTCTCATCATTTTCTTGGAGGAACTACTGTTAATTTTTATTATTTTTATTATTTTTAATGTTATTGCTTCTATTTTTAATTTTTTCTTTCTTCCTTTTTAACTTTTTTATGAACACCACTTTTTTTCTCCCTTCTCTCTTCCTCTTCTTCCCTTCCTATAGTTTCTGAGAGTGCTAACATCAGATTTCTAGAGTGTTTTTTCTTTGTTCATTTTATTTGTATGTTTTTTACCCTTTTTTCTCAATTATTTTATGATTATCATTATTTTTATTGTAGTTGTTTGTTGTTGTTGTTGTCTGTATGTCTATGTGTTTCTAATTGTTTGTGCATCTGTGGGCTTGTGTGTGTCTGGTAGCCTTTTTATCTGTTTATTTGTTCATTTGGTCTCAATGAGTTTGGAATTTCGACCTGCAATACTGAGCTCCCAGTACTCCCCTCCACCTCACTCTGAGGTCTGGAGGCCTATCCCCCAGGAGTCCAGATTCTTGGGTGATTTATCGAGGGGTGTGGACAGGGCCTGGACTGCAGTTGGTCAGTGCTGATTCTTTGGTACAGGAGTGAGGAGATGGCAGTTGGCTCAGAGGGAACCACACCGGAGCAGCAGTTTCCTGGTGGGGAATATTGCACTGACTGAGGTGCAGAGCAGCAGTCATTTTTGGCAACAACATGGCCCACCCCTGGAAATTCCGAAGCCACAACACCTGTCTCCCTGGGCAACCAGAGGAGGCCAGGCATGTTCTCAGATGGCAACCACTGTGGAACAGATCTGGGACTGAAACACAGGCCTCATGAGTAAAGGGTTTGCCTGTGGCGGTACCAGCCTGGGTAGAGCATGGGGACTAGAAAAAGCACATGCAGAGCCAGGAAATTCCCAGGGCAGGGCTGACACAGAGGACCACTTTACTGAGCATAAGACGTACCCAGCCCTCAGGGAATCATCAGCCTATAGACAAAGGAAGGCAGGAGGCTAGAGCTGAACATGCTACAAATACAAACCTTCAGGAGTAAAGACAGGGCCTGAGACACAGGTTCTGGGAAATCAAAACAGCTTCTCTTCTGCAGAAGAATTTAGCATGGACAGGAACAAACTCCCACAAAGTTGTTCTGTTCTGTCAGTAACATCAATGAGGGGTGGGGCTGGAACCGAGTGAACAACCCCCAGCCTACATCAAGTGCCCGAGGTTGTCAGGCCTCACGACCCCCCTGCTGGATAAAGGCAGAGAGCAGTGGCCTGGATGAGCAGATACAGATTAATTTGTGATTCAGGCAGGTGCAAACCCCTGCAGTATCTGCTCACGGGAGGCAACTGAGTCATAGCCCTGTGGGGCTATCAGTGATTGGGTGTGACAGAGGTTCAAGGTGGGGAAGGAGGCATAAAACTTCCCAGACTACTCTATTTGCTGGATGGGTCCTCCTGACTTCACGAAGCACCAGAGCAAGTCATATTTGAGCTGTCACCAGACCCCTGCGATCCAGTTCCCAGAGACCTTTGAAAGTCTCACACCTAAGACAGGTGCTGACAGAGACAATTGATTTGGACATTTTGAACTGAGCCAAACACCTGAGGACTATTCAAGTGGTGCCCTGGGTTTGTGGTTGTAGGAAGGTTGATTTTCCTTTTCCAATTGTTGCCTGTGGGGGATGGGGTGACTTAATTGATGGTATTTATCCACAGCTGAGACTTCAACCAAGAGTAACTGTTTCACTAGGGTCAAACAGAGACCAGTTGAAAACAACAGAACCACTTAGCCCCACCACACCAAATAGGTCTCCAGTTTCTCAGTCTGTAGCACTATATGGGTCCTCAACAAAGCTCCAGGGGAAAAGTCAAACGGTGTAAAATAATCATGGGGCGGAATCAAGGGAAAAACTCTGGTAACATGAATAACCAGAATAGATCAACCCCCCAAAGAAGATATGGAAGATGTAATTGAAGATCCCATTCTTAAACAGCTGGCCGAGATGTCAGAAATCGACTTCAGAATTTGGATTGCAAACAAGATTAACAGAATGGAAGAAAATTTGGAAGTAGAAATTCGAAGACCAATTCAAAAGTCAGAACTAGAAATTCAAGGAGAAATTCAAAAGTTGTCTCAAGAATTCAGTGAATTTAAAGAAAAAACCACCAAAGATTTGATGCACTGAAGCAAGAATTTGCAGCCCTCAAAGATCTGAAAAATACACTAGAATCCCTCAGTAACAGAGTGGAGCAAGCAGAAGAAAGGATTTCTGACATTAAAGACAAAGTTTTGAACACTCCCAAACTCTCAAAGAGGAAGAGAAATGGAGAGCTAATCACTCTCTCAGAGAGCTGTGGGATAATTCGAAGAAAGCTAATATATGCCTCATTGGAATCCCTGAAACTGATGAAGTGACCTTGCGTGGCACAGAATGAAAGAGAATTTTCCAGACATGCCAAGAGATTCTGAAATTCAGATAGCAGACAGTTTCAGAACACCAGCACAACTCAACCCGAATAAGATATCCCCGGGCATATCATAATTAACTTCACTAAAGTTAACATGAAAGAGAAGATTATGAAAGCAGCCAGATATAAGAAAACCATTACCTACAAAGGGAAGAATATTAGAATGACCGCAGATATCTCTGCTGAAATTTTCAAGTCAGGAGAGGGTGGTCATCAACTTTTAATACCCTAAAACAAAATAATTTTCAACCCCGGATCCTGTATCCAGCTAAACTGAGTTTCATTTATGATCGAGAAATTAAATACTTTAATGACATTCACATTTTGAAGAAATTTGCCATAACTAAACCAGCTCTTCAGGATATGCTCAGACCTATCCTCCATAATGACCAGCTCAATCCTCTACCACAAAAGTAAACTCACTCAGAAACTTTTGATCAAACTCCAACTTCCACAGTGGTGAAAGGATTAAAAACGTCCACTGGACTTTCGAAAAACTCGATACCCAAAATTTTACCAGACTTATCAATATTCTCCATTAATATGAATGGCTTAAACTGTCCTCTAAAGAGGCACAGGTTAGCTGACTGGATACAAAAGCTTAGGCCAGATATTTGCTGCATATAAGAGTCACATCTTGCCTTAAAAGATAAATATAGATTCAGGGTGAAAGGATGGTTGTCCATATTTTAGGCAAATAGTAGCCAGAAAAAAGCAGGCGTTGCAATCTATTTGCAGACACAATAGGCTTTAAACCAACAAAGGTAAGGAAGCATAAGAATGGTCATTTATATATGTTAAGGGTAATACTCAATATGAAGAGATTTCAATTATTAATATCTATGCACCCAACCAGAATGCATCTCAATTTATAAGAGAAACACTAACAGAAATGAGCAACTTGATTTCCTCCAGTTCCATAATGGTTGGAGATTTCAACACTCCTTTGGCAGTGTTGGGTAGATCCTCAAATAAGAAGCTGAGCAAAGAAATTTTAGATTTAAACCTAACCATCCAACATTTGGATTTAGCAGACATCTACAGAACATTTCATCCCAACAAAACTGAATACACATACTTCTCATCAGCCCAGAGAACATACTCCAAAATTGATCACATCTTAGGTCACAAGTCTAACCTCAGTAAACTTAAAGGAATAGAAATTATTCCTTCCATCCTCTCAGACCACCATGGAATAAAAGTTGAACTCAGTAACAACAGGAACCTGCATACTCATACAAAAATATGGAAGTTAAATAACCTTATGCTGAATGATAGCTGGGTCAGAGATGAGATCAAGAAGGAAATTGCCAAATTTTTGGAACAAAACGACAATAAAGTCACGAATTATCAGAACCTCTGGGATACCGCAAAGGCAGTCCTAACAGTGAAATTTATAGCACTGCAAGCCTTCCTCAAGAGAACAGAAAGAGAGGAAGTTAACAACTTAATGGGACATCTCAAGCAACTGGAAAAGGAAGAACATTCCAACCTCAAAACCAGTAGAAGAAAAGAAATAACCAAAATTACAGCAGAATTAAATGAAATTGAAAACAAAAGAATTATACAACAGATTAATAAATCAAAAAGTTTGTTTTTTTGAAAAGGTCAATAAAATAGATAAACCTTTGTCTACCCCAACCAGGAAAAAAGTAAAATCTCTAATATCATCAATAAGAAATTACAAAGACACAACAACAACAGACTCCTCAGAAATTCAAAAAATCCTTAATGAATATTACAAGAAACTTTATTCTCGGAAATATGAAAATCTGAAGGAAATTGACCAATACTTGGAAGTACATCACCTTCCAAGACTTAGCCAGAATCAAGTAAAAATGTTGAACAGCCCAATATCAAGTTCTGAAATAGCATTAACCATATGAAATCTCCCTAAAAAGAAAAGCCTGGGACCAGATGTCTTCATGTCAGAATACTACCAAACCTTCAAAGAGGAACTAGTACATATATTTCTCAACCTGTTTCAAAATGTAGAAAAAGAAGGAAGATTACCCAACATGTTCTATGAAGCAAACATCACCCTGATCCCCAAACCAGAAAAAGACCCAACAAAAAAAGATATTTATAGTCCAATATCACTAATGAATATAGATGCAAAAATATTCAACAAGATCCTAACAAACAGAATCCAGCAACACATCAAACAAATTATATATCATGACCAAGTCGGTTTTATCCCAGGGTCTCAAGGCTGGTTCAATATCTATAAATCTATAAGTATAATTCAGCACATAAACAAATTAAAAAACAAAGACCATATGATTCTCTCAATTGATGCAGAAAATGCTTTTGATAATATCCAGCATCGCTTCATGATAGGAACACTAAAGAAAATTGGTATAGAGGGTTATTTCTTAAACTGATAGAGGCCATCTATAGCAAACCCACAGCCAATATTGTATTGAATGGAGTTAAATTGAAATCATTTCCACTCAGATCAGGAACCAGACAAGGCTGCCCATTGTCTCCACTGATCTTTAACATTGTAATGGAAGTTTTAGCCATCACAAATAGGGAAGAAAAGGCGATCAAGGGTATCCATATAGGGTCAGAAGAGATCAAACTTTCACTCTTCGCAGATGATATGATTGTATATCTGGAAAACACCAGGGATTCTACTACAAAACTCTTAGAAGTGATCAAGTAATATAGCAGTGTCTCAGATTACAAAATCAACATTCATAAATCTGTAGCCTTTATATATACCAACAATAGTCAAGTGAAAAAACAGTTAAGGACTCTATTCCATTCACAATAGTGCCAATGAAGATGAAATATTTGGGAATTTATCTAACAAAGAACATGAAAGATCTCTATAAAGAGAACTATGAAACTCAAAGAAAAGAAATAGCTGAAAACGTTAACAAATGGAAAAACATACCATGCTCATGGCTGGGAAGAATCAACATTGTTAAAATGTCCATACTACCCAAAGAAATATACAATTTTAATGCAATCACTATTAAAGCTCCACTGTCATACTTTAAAGATCTTGAAAAAAATAATACTTCGTTTTATATGAAATCATAAAAAACCTCGAATAGCCAAGACATTACTCAGAAATAAAACAAAGCAGGAGGAATTACGCTACCAGACCTCAGACTATACTATAAATTGATAGTGATCAAAAGAGCATGGTACTGGCACAAAAACAAAGAAGTAGATGTCTGGAACAGAATAGAGAACCTTGAGACAAATCCATCTACTTGCCGTTATTTGATCTTTGACAAGCCAATTAAAAACATCCAGTGGGGAAAAGATTCCCTATTTAACAAATGGTGCTGGGTGAACTGGCTGTCAACCTGCAGAAGACTGAAACTGGACCCACACCTTTCACCATTAACCAAGATAGACTCTCACGGGATTAAAGATTTAAACTTAAGAAATAAAACTATAAAAATACTAGAAGAGAGTGCAGGGAAAACCTTTGAAGAAATCGGTCTGGGTGAGTGTTTTATGAGGAGGACCCCCTGGGCAATTGAAGCAGCTTCAGAAATACACTACTGGGATCTGATCAAACTTAAAATCTTCTGCACAGCCAAGAATACAAAGTAAAGCAAGCAGACAGCCCTCAGAGTGGGAGAAGATATTTGCAGGTTATGTCTCCGACAAAGGTTTAATAACCAGAATCCACAGAGAACTCAAAAGTATAAGCAAGGAAAGAACAAGGGATCCCATCGCAGGCTGGGCAAGGGACTTGAAGAGAAACTTCTGTGAAGAAGACAGGCACATGGCCTACAGACATATGAAAAAATGCTCATCATCTTTAATCATCAGAGAAATGCAAATCAAAACTAACTTGAGATATCATCTAACTCCAGTAAGATTAGCCTATATGATCAGAGATGTTGGCGTGGATTGGAGAAAAGGGAACACTTCTACACTGCTGGTGGGAATGCAAATTAATACATTCCTTTTGGAAAGATGTTTGGAGAACACTTAGAGATCTAAAAATAGATCTGCCATTTAATCCTATAAATCCTCTACTAGGTATATATCCAGAAGACCAAAAATCACATTATAACAAAGATATTTGCAACAGAATGTTTATTGCAGCCCAATTCATTAGTGCTAAGTCATGGAAAAAGCCCAAGTGCCCATTGATCCACGAATGGATTAATAAACTCTGGTATATTATGCAGCCTTAAAGAAAGATGGAGACTTTACCTCTTTTGTGTTTACATGGATGGAGCTGGAACATATTCTTCTTAGTAAAGTATCTCAAGAATCGAAGAAAAAGTATCCAACGTACTCAGCCCTACTATGAAACTAATTTATGGCTTTCACATGAAAGCTATAACCCAGTTATATAACCTAAGAATATGGGGAAGGGGGAGAGGCAGGGAAGGGAGGGGTGAAGATGGCCAGAAGGAGGGTGATTGGTGGGATTACACCTGCGGTGCATCTTACAAGGATACATGTGAAACTTAGTAAATGTAGAATATAAATGTCTTAATACAATAACTAAGAAAATGCCAGGAAGGCTATGTTAACCACTGTGGTGAAAATGTGTCAAACTGTTTATAAAACCAGTGTATGGTGCCCCATGATCGCATTAATGTACACAGCTATTATTTAATATTATATTAAAAAATAATTAAAAAATTGGACATTTTATAAAATGCACATTTTACTCATTTCGGGTCCAAACTGGAATTTGTCATTAAAAACATCAACAGAGCATCAGGTATCTTGAAATTTAGATAAGGGTGTATGTTCCTCATTAAATTGTAGCTTTTTGAAGCTATTTATATGTCTATGTGATCAGCTCTTAGTATTTTCCATTGTGATCAACCTGCCATGAGAAGAAGGGAATGTGGAAACTAGTTACCTCAGACTTGTAAGTTATTGGGAAACTCATGTTTATGAGAATAGGAAATTAAATTACAAGTACGTATAAAGTTTCAGCCTCAAAGTCATTACTTTGATATACCAATTTTCTAGAAATTATCCTTTCCTGAACTCCTGGATCTAGAACTGTATTTGATGAGTATACAAAACTTATCAATATGAATTGATCAATGACTACCCAAACGAATACCACTATCGGGGACAAAACTAGCATTTACTGTGAACTTAATGGCCTTCTTGGTGTCCACAACATTTTCAGCCATTGGGACCAATATTATATTCAGTCAGGCATTAGACACAAAGTGAAATCCTCAGTTACTAAGCCAGACAAAGCACAACTACGGCCTGTTAGTTACTATACATACACTTTGGAGGGTTCTCTTTTGTATGCTCATTTAGTTTTTGGTTATTCAATTTAGTTTTTATAGTAAAATCAAAAAACATTTTAATGAAAGTCAACTTAGTGAGTAATAGAGGGAAAAAGAGATTTTGGCCAGCTGGTAGAAACTCAAAGAATTAGCCTGAAAAAGCCCACTAGAGTAAATACTGAAGACAAAATCTTATTTTAAATTGGACATTTTTAATAGCAATAGTAAGTATAGTAGCAACACTGAATACAGTTTTTTATTCATCAGAGTGAAACATGATGGTTTCCATATTCAATTCCTTATCATAGCAAAGTATTTTTATGCAGAAGAGTAGAAATCACTTTAAAAATCATTCACCCCAATAGCTAGGCTATAATTTAGATTATACAAGTAATGATTTTGCTTGATGTTAAATTACTGAACATAAACCAAGACTAATTTATTTTCCCTGAAAATAAATTTGAAAAGTCCTGTACGAATCTCATGAACAAAATGAGGCGCAAAAGCTAGACCTAAAAGAGTACAATATCTATGATTCTACTTATCTAAGAATCAAAAAAAGAAAGAAAGAATCTGTGTTATTAGTAGTTAGAATAGTGTTAACCTTTGGCAACAGTTACTACCAAGTGGCATGAGGGGGCTGTGGGGAGCTTCTGGTGCTAAGAATGTTACAGTTCTCAATCTGGGTTGTAACATATTAACGGTGAGTTCACTTTGTGAAAACATATCATCTGTGCACTTTTTGTAAAATTTAAGTTTACTTAAATTTTTATACACCTATCAATAAAAACCATATGCAGATAGAGGAGAATAGACATTAAAAATAACAGACAGTGGCAAGACCATCCTATCAAGGCAGGTCCCTGAGCAGAGGTGCTGTCTGGAAATGTTGGCCAAGAGCACCCTTCCCACTAGGAAATGGACAGCCTTTCATTTCAACTCTGTCTTTCACTGTCTCTGCAGTCTTGGCCTAGTAGTTTGAAATCTCTAAGACTTGTTTTTCTAAGCTGTGAAGTGGAGATTTCTTGTAGCTTTATTGAAAAGATTAAATGAAAGAAGACAAACTTCAGGTAAATAGCCAGAACAATCTTGGATTCATAATTGATAATCAACAAATATTAGTTCTTTGTGACTTTCTTCCCTTATTATTTTAGCTCAAATGAGAAAGCATTGCAGAATTACAAAAATGAAAAGATCACTTTCTCCATTTATTAACAACAAAGAAAATACATTTTTATGTCCAAGTATGGGAATAAGAAGATTTCAGTTATTGCAATGATGAAGGAAACCTGATGGGGACTTGATTATAGATAAAGATGGCCAACATTCTAAATGCAGTATCCAAAGGCAGATATGAAAATAAAGGATCGTATCTCAAGGTTGGCAAGGGAGAGTCAGAGTTAGAGAAAAATGGGCTAAGGCTGCTAAAAGTAGGCAATAATTTAGATTTATTTTCCCTATTACAATCTGATTCACCCACCACCATAGAGAAGGATTTTATTTGTACATATGAACAAGGATAATTTGTTCATGTTAATAGAAAAATATTGAAATGGAAAGTTTACAATGCTTAAGTCATTTTGGAAAACATGTAGTTAATTAAATAACAGAATTTATGAGTTTTATTTTGAAATAGGCTCTGTAGAACCTAGTGTGGTATCCTTGCCTCTAATCGTGATCCTTTTTTTCACAAAGAGCAAGAGAGAAAAAAAAATGCTGAATTATAAGCAAAAGAGTGGCTAATTGTAATGGAGAGAGGGATCAGTTCCTTTGACAGAGAACAAACTAATTACCCATGTACCGGTGGAGCCAATGGGCTGCCAAGTCTCCTGTACACAGGAGGACAGTAAAAAAAAGAATCCTGGGTGGCGCCTGTGGCTCAAAGCAGTAGGGCGCTGACCCCATACCTGGAGGTGGCAGGTTCAAACCCAGCCCGGGCCAAAAACTGGAAAAAAAAAAAAAATCTGGAAACTGCCCTGACTGCACATAGTCCCACTGTCCAACTCTCTGAGAGATAATAATTCTATGGAATAAGAAAAAACAACAAAACAAAATAAACAACAACAAAATGACTCCTGAGAAATTAGGAAAAAAGATGAGCTATCCCCTGTTTCAAAATCTAGTACCTGGCAAAAAGACCCCCTGTATGTGAAAAAGTGGCCCCAGTGTTCAGTAGTAAACAAGAGAAAATAAATTAAAGTGACCACAATGATAACTGCCACAATACAGCAATCTATGTACAGCTAATAAGCACTTAGTTATGATGAGAAGAGGTTACATGTAGAATAAGAAAACAGTAGATCATGACTCCTGCCTTTGAGTTTTCAGTATAGACCAGCACAGAGCCAGGGTTTCAGCAAATGTATTTATAGGATTCAGTTACAGAATAACAATTTATTGCCTTATGCCATGCCAATTACACCGTTATATATGGCTTCCTAGTTCCTCTGCAGTGTTCAAGGTCTAAATCAATGATTTTCATAGAACATTTGGCTGTGTTTTTTCCCAACTTCCTCCTCCTAGGTTGGACTTGATGTACAGAGACAGAGCTGTGTTTCTAGCTCATGGACCAAATAAATACATTACACCTACTTCTTTCTCTTCCTTCACTAACTCAGAAATTCAATTGGAAAAGTGTGACCAAAGCTGTCTAACACAATTTGTTCTTTATAAACCAAGTTGTTTATCACTAATGTTTTGTTCCTGCCTGGATGTTTTACAGATTTTTCCTTCTAATTTTAGTTTTGCTACTTTAATAGAATTTGAAGCTAGATTCAGTGGCTGGTAATTGCCAAGATCACAGGTGTGGCTTTTTGTTTTTGCTGATGTTTGTTTTCTTTTCATTCCTCTGTGTAACAAGAAGGGAGAAATCTGCTATAAAACTTTTCGGATAGAAACTATCTGAAAGCTGGCAACAAATATGAGGATATTTATCCTTTCAATGCATAAAAGAGATAGAAAACATGGGTGGCACATAGGAACCTACAAATACCTAATCTCTCAGTAATATGTACCTTCTTCCTTCCTCCATTCATCTCTCTTGCCCTCCCTCTTTCATTTTTCTGCCTCTCCTCTCTGTATCTTTCTTTCTCTTCTATATTTAGTAAGAATTTACATCATTGTGGCAAAATCCTAGGAGTCATAGGAAAAAAAAATCCATAGAAAAGGTCTCCTGAAGTCTTTATTTTCACTAATAAGCCTTTACTTATATATATGGTGTTCCTGCTTCTATAGTATAATGGAAAAAAATGCAGAATTTAAAGGTAGAGAATCTAAGTAATTACTTCAGGAAGAGTTTCTTTAACCTTCCTGTATGTGTACTGTTGAGTAATATTAAGAGATAATAGAACAAGGTAGCTGAAAGAGAGAGTTACTGGAGTAAAATGCCTTAGTTCCAAGCAACTCACCACATGTGCTATCAGCATGACCTTGGGCAGATTCATTCTGTGGAAAATGGGGGTGATAATAGTACCAACTTTATGGAGTTATAAACATTAAATGAGTCAGAATATCTAAAGTACAGTGCCCCCATCAACAAGAGATCTACTCATGTTATTGCTATTAATATGCTCAGAAATTCAATTCATGAAAAGCACCATTAAAATTCTAATGCTTTTATAAATTATTTCATGGAAGACACAGAACAAGCAAAAGCTGCATATATAAAGAGATAAAAGACATATATTTGTATCTGAACTAAATATAATGAATAAACTGATGATTAGACAGGATATATTCATATGAAAGTAAATAGCAAGACCTAAGTACAGGCTGTTGGTCATATCTGTCTTTCCAATAAATCCATGGTGCAGGAAGTAAGGTGAGGGCGAGGTGGGAATACACCTGGTGAGTTGTAACAGCTGTAGACTGAATTATATCAAAAGGAATATTACTACAAAGAAGCAATAGAGAGTGAGTTTCTAGAAGTTAGAAGGAAGCAAGATTTTAAGGGACGTAAAGCACAATCAATACATTTATGAGCAGGCAGGTGGTCTTGAAGTTCAGAGGCTCTGGAAGGCAGAAAGAGGTAAGGAAAAAGGACTATTTAATATGGTGTGCTAAAACATCAGTTCCTAATCTTTTGGCACAAGGAATTGGTTTCATGGAAGAAAATGTTTCCATGGATGGAAGTGTTGGGAGTGGCAGAGGGAAGGATCTTATAGGAGGTGGAGTTCAGGTGGTAATGGCAGTGGTCTGGAGCACTGTAAACAGCTTGCCCAGCTGCTCACCTCCTGCTATATCTGCAGTTCATAACAGACTGCAGACGAGTTACCGGTCTGTACCCTGGAGGTTCCTGCTACAACTATTAACCAGGCAGTAGTATATGAAAGATAGACAAATCATAGGAACCACAGAAGCCAGGGAGCAGCTATGAGACAATCTCAGGTTTTTTTCTGGGGGTGGGGGGAGTCTGGGATTCCACAGATCTTTCCCTATAAATATTATCTAATTCAACTGGTGTGTGTGTGTGTGTGTGTGTGTGTGTGTGCAACCTTCAAAGCAATTTTGTAACTCTTTTTCTGGAATGGCTCTCAGAGCTGTTGTCATAAGAGATGTAACAATTACATTTGTGAACTCACACTAGAAAAATTTCTTTGAAGGGTGAACTAGGCACTGGCATTGGTGCATTACTTCCCAAGGGGAGTACCTCGAAGGTGACTGTAGGGATACTCAGCAATGAGGCATGTAGCCCTTTCTCTAGGATGAGTTTTTGAACAACTTAATTGTCTAATCTTGTCATAATGTGTGCATGCTCACGTGTATGCACATATTCATATCCCCATGAATACTTGTTTTGTGGACAAACATCTCTTGATTAGAAAGGGCGGCGCCTGTGGCTCAGCGGGTAGGGTGCCGGTCCCATATGCCGGAGGTGGCGGGTTCAAACCCAGCCCCGGCCAAATTAAAAAAAAAAAAAAAGAAAGTATAAAATTGACATAAAATATCCCCTTGTTTTTATGGCTTGCTGGAGGTGCTATCCTGGCAACTGACTTAAAACAAGAGACTTCAATATGTCCATATCTTATGCCTCTAGTGAAAGTGAAAATACAGAAAGGGAAAAAAATCAATGAAAGAATTCCTTCTTAGCTATTGTAATCATACTATATATTTTTATTAGAATAATTAATATCTTAAAGAATTAGGTATTAAGTTCTACTACAAATACCTCTTATCTACAAATTGATTTAATTTCCAAAGTAACCTTCAGAAGTATAGCCTATGATCATCCTATTTAATAGGTAAGAGAACTAAGGAAACTAGGGAATAAAGATGACACAGCTAAAAAGTGGTAGAGCTGGTAATGGAATCCAAAGAATTTCTAATTACCTCATCAAAAATGTGCATAAGGATCACCTGCGGATCATGGGAATTGTTAAAAACATGGACTTTTGAGGCTGGGCATGGTGGCTTATGCTTGTAATCTTAGAATTCTGGGAAGCCAAGGGAGGTGGATGGTTTGAGCTCAGGAGTTCAAGACCAGCCTGAGCAACAGCAAGACCCCATCTCTACTAAAATAGGAAAACAAGCCAGGCATTGTAGCAAGTGCTTATAGTCCCAGTTACTCAGAAAGATGAGGTAAGAGGATCTCTTGAGCCCAAGAGTTTGAGGTTGCTGCGAGCTATGTTGATGCCATGGCTCCAAAAAAAAAGAAAAGGTCTTTTGGGTCCCACGTCAAGAAATTTTACATCTAAGTTAGAACCTCAAAATTTGCATTTCTAACAAGTTCTCTAGTGAGACTGATGCTGTGGTCTGCAGACCACAATTTGAATAACATCACCCTGGTATATTAATTGTTCATTAAGAGAAAACAAAATATCATAATAGGAAAACATGATCTCTAATATTCAAGATGTTTAAAGAAAACTTCATTTCAAAACAACATTCAAGAGCACTGATATGATTATTATAGGTTTAGTTTATTCAGCATAAGCTTGATTATTGAGCATGGTGGCAGAACCAATGGAACCTGCACCATTATTCAGGACACAAGTGGTGTTTGGTATTTTTTCCTATAAAATTACCTAGTATTTCCTCCCTGTTTCTTTTCTGTATTAAATAACAACATATAGGCACAGCATAGGAAATGAAACTTACCATTATTGTAAAGTACTTCTTTATTCAAATTACGGAGACAATAGATATAGAAACACCTTGAACAACTTCTTTTTATACTAAATCTAGCATGGTAAACAAAAATCGACACACATCATCTTTTTTTGTCAGTGGAGAGAGGAGAAAGGAGTTATAGTGAAGATAATAGAAAAAGAAAACTGTTCTGTTCTTTCACGAAGGAACTTCTAAATATTCTGAAGTTCTACAAGTTCTAAAAATATGCTTTAGAAATGCAAGACAATTATCAAATAAAGGAAAACTTTAAAAAGTTGTCATCTTACACTGGAAGAATGGCTAATGGAGTTTTTCTAAACAGAAAGAATGAAAGAAAACAACTTTGAACATCTAGAAGAAAGGGCAGAAACAGTAAAAATATGAGTAAATAAAGCATATTATTTCCTCCCGAGTTTTCTAATTGTGTTTTAAGAGTTGTTGCAAAACTTCTAATACTGTCTCGTGTAATTCTACAGGTATGTGGAGAAAACATTTTTAAAAATTATCAAAGGAACCGAGGAAGCTAACATAAAGAGAGGTAAGGTTTCTATACTTCACTCAAGGAAATAAAATGTTGATATTGGTAGACCTGTGTGTGTGGATGTGTGTACATATATAATACAATATGGAGAATTACCACTAAAAAGCCATATGAAACAACACTTCCAAAAACATTCTGGAAAAACTCATTCCAAAATTTATTCTAAAAAATTGCTAAAGTAGACCATAAAATTCATAAAATAGAAAACTAAGAAAAAAACCCCAGAAAGAACAAAGACAGAAGAAAAAAATAAAAAGGCAGACTTAAGCCTTAACATATCATAATTACATTTATTATAAATTGTCTAAATATACCAACAAAAATATAGAAATTGGCCAAGTAGGCTCAAAAACATGACTCTGCTGTGTACTGTTTATAAGAAATTCACTTCAATTATGACAATATGGAAATATTAAAGTAAAAAATGAAAAAAGATACATCATGCAAACATTAATTAATGGAATTAAAAACAGCTATTTTAAAATCAGATGAATTAGTAGAGCAAATAAAACTGCCAGAGACAGAGAGAGTCCTTTTGTAATCATTGTATTCTCTGAATATAACAGAATCAAACTAGAAATCAATAGCAGAAATATTTTTAAAAATCTCCCAAAATTTGGCAGTTTAACAATACATTACTAAATAATCTACGGCTCAAAGAAATGTCAAGGGAAGTTAAAAAATTATTGAACAGAAGAGAAATGAAAATACAACATGGTAATATTTGCAGGGTAGAGCTGAAGTACTAAGTGAAAAAGAAATTCATGGCATTAAATTTACATATGAGAAAACAGTAAAAGTCTCAAATCACATTTGAGGCTCCCACATTAAGACCATATGAAAAAAAGGCAAAACAAATATGAAGCAAGGAAAAGAAGAAAAAAATAAATATGAGATAAAATTAATAAAAATGAAAACAGATAAATGACATAAATAAGTCATTGATAAAAAAATGGTTCTTTGAAGTTATAACATAAAATTGATAAGACATATAAAACATATAATTGATTATTATGTGTAATAAGACTGAAAAAGAAAAAAATAAACTAATGTTAGAAGTAAAACAAAGGAGAACACTGTAGACTTACTGGCACAAAAAATACTATAGAATATTCTACACATATGTATTTAAGAAGTTAAGACTTTAGATAAAATGGACTATTATAACAAAAACAAAAACACGGGCAGCGCCTGTAGCTCAGTGGGTAAGGCGCTGGCCACATACACGGAGGCTGACAGGTTTGAACCCATCCCAGGCCTGCTAAAATAACAATGACAACTGCAAAGAAAAAAAAAAAAAAAAAAGCCAGGCATTCTGGCGGGCGCCTATAATCCCAGCTAGTTGGGAGACTGAGGCATGAGAATCTCTTAAGCCCAAGAGTTTGAGTTTGCTGTAAGCTATGACACCACAGCACTCTACCCAGGGTGACAGCTCTGTCTCAAAAAAAAAAAAAAATCGCACAACCCACAAACTACCAAAACTTACCCAATATGAAATAGTTAATTTGAATAACCCTGTATCTATTAATGAAAACAACTTCATAATTTTTAAAACTACCTACACTCCTCACCAAAAAATAATAATCATCATCATCTTTAGGTTACAGTGGGTTCACTGGAGAATTTTACCAAACTTTAAAAGAAGAATTAACAACAATTCTGCAAAGTCTATTTCATAATACAGAAGGACAAAAAATTTCCTAATTGATTTTATGACAAACTAGACAAAGACAGTTCTAAAACTAAACATAAAAGTAAAGCAACAATAACAAAAACAAAGAACAATATTCTTCATTAATATAAATGTGAAAATAATAAAATATTATCAAATAAAATCCAGAATGCATAAAAACATTATAAAACATGACCAAGAGGAATTTATTCTAGAAATGCAAAGCTGATTTAATATTTGAAAATCAATGTAATCCACCATATTAACAAACTAAGGAAGATAAAGAATCACACAACCAAATCTTATTAATAGACTAAAGAAAAAAATCATATGATCAAATCAGTCAATGCAGAAAAAGCTTTTGATAAAATAATAAACATTGATGATCAAAACTTTCAGAAAAACAGGAATAGAAAGACTTACTCAACCTGGAATTAACCTTTACTTAATGTTGACAGGCCTAGTTCCCTGAAAGTTAAGGCAAGGATATTCACTCTTCAGCTCTTATTCAACATATTATAAGTAGTTCTAGCTAGTGGAATAAGGGGGTGGGGGTGGGGGGGAATAGAAAGCACACAGATTAGAAATGAAGACATAAAACTGTTCTTATTTTTACGACATGATTATTTGCATAGAAAATCCCAAGGCATATACAAAAAAAATAGATACTCACCTAAAAATACAGTATCATTTATAGTAACTGAAAATACTAAGTCTAACAAAGCATGAATAGTCTTACAGGATAAAACTATATAAGGCTGATACATTTTTAATAATCTAAATAAATGGAGAGACCCACCACATTCATAGACAGAAAAATCCAACAGAGTAAATACATCAATTCTCCTCAAATTAATTTATAGATTTAGTGAAATTCCTATCACTATCTTAACAAGACTTTTACAGATCTAGGAAAGAATTTTTCAAAATTTTACATGAAAAGGCAAAGGAACTAGAATAGCTAAATTTAAACTGTATACCTCTGACCCTAGATGTGGGAAATGGAAGAAAAAAAAAAGATTCAGCACAGGATGAGGGAGGAAACAAATGCACAAATAGATGTGTTATGAACATATATCAAGCAAGTTAGTTTTTATATGTGAAAATTCCAGATCATAGGCATTTTCTCCTTGTGTATCTGAGGTAAATCATAAATCCTGGTGTGTGGTTTGGCACGTCACCACACTTGCAGTAGGTGTACTGTGGTTTGGGAATGGATCATCATTGTTTTTTTCTCTCCAAACAGTGTGGAGAGCTGCATGGGGTGGCAATTTGATCAGATTCCCTGGCTCTCCTTCTGCTCTCTCCAGTAGTAGTAAATAAAAGGGCCATAGAGGAGAACCCAGCGGAGGAAATCAGCTGTGCTCCATAGCCTGACTCCCCTCCAGGACAGCCATTCTGCTTGCCACTGCGTTGGTGCCTCTTCTCTTGTGCACTCTGAACTAGGGATTTTCTACAGAAATCCTTCAGAATCCTTCAGAATGACCCACAGCCCTCTGGATTTGCAAAATTAAAAGAACAAAACTAACCTGACAGTTGTCTTTTAAAGTATTTTTATGAAACTGGTTCTGAGAACTCTTCAGAGAGAAAAAAAAAAACAAATTGGGAAAGTTAAAATCTCCTTTCTGAAAAAATTACTTTACATGAAATAGCACAAGGCCACTAAATGGCTGTGTTCCATTGGGAAAGAGTTGCTAAGAAGGTAGTCTTGTTTCGTAATTTTTGCACTATATCAAAACTCAAAAGTGTAAACCCAGTTCTTCTCTGCATGAAAGGGAACATTGTGTCACTTAATCAATTTATACACACAGAACACTTGTTGCCAATTATAATATCAGCCATCCACATATTAGTCTGTTCTAAGGTGGCAACCGCACTTGAGGAGATGAAATTTCTCTACTTGTTTACCCTTTTTTCTCTGGCTCTATCTGATGATGGTATAAGATTTTCTTAATAAAGTTTTATGGGTTTTTTTGGAAAAACAAATAAAGTGGAAGAAATCAGGTTACTCAATTTCAAAATTCTATCCCTGCAGTAACCAAGACTATGGTCCGGGCAGAAGGACAGAGACATAGATTGATGGGACAGAATGGAGAACCCAGAAATATTAGACCCAAAGGATTCTTGACAAAGGTCCTAGAGGAAAAATAGTCTTTTCAATAAACGGTGCTGGAACAAATGGACCACACTGAAAAATAAAATTCATGCCTTTTTTTTTTCTACTTTACCAAAATCTGTCTTTATTAAAGTGAACAAATCATTAGCGCACTATCCCGACTGAACCAGCGATGCGCAGCTGGCTCTGTTCGCCTACAAAATTCATGCCTTAATACAATAATTAACTCTATGTGGCTCACAAATGTAAATGTAAAACTAGAAAATGTCTAGGAATTAGACATTATTGGGATAATAACATAAAATAACGTAAAATTATTGGGATTTAGGCAAAGAGTTTTTAGATTATCTCAAATAAATGAAAAAAAAAAAAGAAAACTGGTAAACTGGACTTTATAAAAATTTGAGACTTGTTCTGCAAAAATTCCCCACTAAGAGGATGAAAAGATGAACTATAGACTTCTTTCTAAAGAAGAAATATTTGTAAGCCACATACCCTACAAAGGACTGTTACTGAAAATGTGTGAAGGATTCCTAAAACCCAAGAGTATAAAATAAAACAAGCTCCGTTAGGAACAGAACTTTCACTGAAGGGGCTTTGTAGGATAAGCACATGAAACGATGCTCAGTATCATTAGCCACTTGGGAAATGAAATCTCAAATCACAATGAGACCCCACTGCATACTTCCTAGAATAGCTAAAATTAAAAGTGATGATAACACCAAATGATGGTGAGGACAGGGAAAAACTGGATCACTCATACATTGTTGGTGAGAATGTAAAAGTCTACGACAATTTGAAAAATAGCTTGTCATTTTCTTGACAAAAAGTAAACAAGCCACTACCACATAACTCAGCAACTGCCAAATGACCCAGCAATTGTACTCCTATGCTTTTATCCCAGAAAAAGAAAGACTTATAGCCAAACAAAATCCTGACATGAATACTCATGTCAGCTTTATTCATAATAGCCATAAACTGGAAAGAACCTCCGTGTCCTTCAGTGATTGCACGCTTAAACATACTGGGTACATCTGCACCAACATAATACTCAACAATACATGAAACAAACTCTTGATACACAGAACTCCTGTATGAATCTCCAGATAATTACGCTGAGTAACAAAAGCATAAAATTTTTGAAATGATGAAAGAAAGAAAGATAAAGAACATCTAATTAGTGGTTGCAAAGGATTAAAGAATAAAAGAGCAAGGGAAAGAAAATTAAGTAGATACGGCTTTATAAATAAAATCTGAAGAATCCTTGTAGTGGTGTAAATATTGTACATCTTGACTGAATCAATATTGACCTCCTCACTATGGTATTGTACTGACAATATACTGACAAGACACTGATGTGTCTTGTATGACAAGATACAGCCATTGGGGAAAACCTGGGGAATAGTAGATGGGATCTCTCCATATTATATATTTATAGCTGCATGTGAATCTACAATGTTCTCAAAATTAAAAGTTGATTTTAAAAAGGAATAATGTAAGTTGTTATATTTCAATTAGGTATTACAATAAGTGCTTACCTACATTGTGTTTATCACATTGAAAATGTTCATGTCTATAAATTAGAGAAATTGATTCACTGACTTAACAGTTGTTGGTCTCCCATATTACCCCCCAAATTCTAAAATTGTTATAGTTGGGTATTTCCAGCCATAAAAGTGCAGGGAGGACCCGTTAAACAAGGATTTTTCCCTTCACCTCTACATACATCCGGAAACATACAACATGTTCTTCTGATTGAAATATTCATCTATCCTTCTATCCACATACTTATTCAAATTATAAGTAAATTTTACTTGTTGTCAGGTCATATATAAGTAACATTTGCTTTCCTTTGACACAAATGAACTTATTAAGGTATTTCAGCTTCATTATTTGTCAGTTTTGAAAGGCACTAGAGCTCAGTGCAGTTGAAAGGAAAATGATATGGCAACACCCATTTTAAATATTAATAAGAGTATATTCATAGAAATATGTTCAAGGGCACAATATGTCTGAGTTTTTATATCCTCCCACACAAGGGATTTCTGTTACTGTCATAGATACCAATTGGAGAAGAATCCAAAAGCTTTCTGTCACTAACTTATTAATGTGTCAAATACACATTAACAGCCACCAGAGTGGAAGTGTCACAGATTTGGCTTCTAGCACCTGCTAGACCTGAAGCTTAACTCACCTCCCTCGTTCTGGGAACATGTTAAATTTCCTCTTCCCTACTGTCCATATTGGCAGATTTTCTAGCTGTTTCAAGTGAGGTTCATAAATGGTAGCAGATCTATTCTAGAATTCCTCTTTCCTGTATTTTATTGAAAAATAAGGTCTTAAGAAATTATATAGCAATTAACTGTATGTCAGGCATTATTCTAAGCACTTTACGACCATTGACTCATTTATCCTTGTGACAAATCTACAAGCTAAGAGTCAATGTTATTTTACAGTAGAACATTTGAGGCTTGAGGAGATAGAGATGGAGATAACTTGCCCCCAAATACACAGGTGATCAGTTGTGCGAGATTCACATGCAGGCAGCCTGGCTCTGCAGTCCCTGCTCTGAACATCCATACTACACTCTGTGGCCTCATGACTGCATGAATTTCATTCTGGATCCAGATTAGATCTGCCTCTTACTTTTTTCTTCACTCAAATTTTACTTATTCTCAGGGCATGTATAACTATTATAATCATAAAACAGAAAGTGATACACAATATAATTTATTTCTCACTTGGTCAGTCTCTCTACCACTCATCAGCCTAAAAGTAAGGTTTTAGAACTGGGACTGGATTGATTTAGGCTGAACAATTTTAGCCATTATCTGTAAGGTGGTAGCAAAATTTGGGGCCTTTGACAGCTTCTCCTGAAGCTTGCTGGTAATGTTTCTTGTGCTTGTTTCTCTTGTACAATTGAATACACACATCAATGTAAGTCACCATCTTTCTTTGCAGTATTTTCATACTGATCCTGATTCCCTTCATTTATATTGTCCTAAATGCTAATGGAATTTAGTTGGGTAATGATAATGAAAAGAATAAATGCCAACATGTTCCAAATTAACATTTTCCTGATTTTGTTAAAGAATGCATTCTGGTATTGGAAGTAATTTGTTTTACTGTCATAAAAATTGTTAATCATTTTCATTAAAAAAAAAACAATAAATTAAGATTAATCAAAGGTTGTCCCAAAGTCATTTCTCTCACTTGCTTTTAATATGTCTTCCTAAATGGGAGAAAAAGGATTGAATTGGAACTCCTGCATAACCAACAGCCTATCTCATCTGCGCTGCAGTCCATAGGGAGCACATTGTTAATAGTTATGAAAATTGCAAATCATTGGAGTGCTTGCGAGTTGTAATTCTGTAGTTAGTTTTGCTTTCTTTTTAATTTTCCACATGGGTAATTTTTTAATAAGGAAGAAGGCAAGGACAGATGAAGAAAACTAAAGAAGTTCACCCACATATACATCTGAGACAAAATGATAGTGTAAAGGTTTTTTAATAATGACACTATGATTATCAAAGTAATGGCGAAGATAATGATATAAGCTTGTATTTTCTTAGACTGGGAAGAAGCAATGTTTTGTGTGGAGAGGTCACTTTGTTGAATTAATTTAATTGTCCACTAGGAGACCTTTGGCTTTGGCTGATTATGTTAAGAAGTAGCCATTCCTGTTTTAAAAAAGAATAATGATTCTATACATCAATAAACTCTTGGATTGACGTCACCCAGTCTCAGTGTTTCCATTTCAATTACATCCAATTTTTTAATTAGACTCGAAACATCTTCTCTGGAAATATTTTGCCTTTTTATTTTCCATCAATACATGACAGATGTACATATTTTTGAGGTACATGTGATAATTTAATATATTCATATAATTTATAAATATCAAATAAGTGTAACTGGGATATTCAACACCTTAAAGCTTTGCTATTTCTTTTTTTACATTTATAATTTACAATTTTTATTTTTTCAATACATTTAGGTGGTTACATGGGCATATCATATAGTGGTGAAATCTAGGCTTTTTTAGTGTACCCATCATCTGAATAATGCATATTGTACACAATAATCTTTCATTCTTTATCTCCCCTCAAGCTCTCCACATGAGTCTCCAATGTTTATTATTCCACTCTGTATGATGATGCATGCTTATAACTGATAATATACAGTGTTTGATTTTCTATCCCCAAATTACTGCACCTAGGATAATGTTCTTTACTTCCATCCAAGTGGTTGCAAAAGATATTATGTCTTTATAATTTATGGCTGAGTAGTATTACATGGTGTATGTGTGTGTACACATGTTTACACACACATATACCACATTTCCTTTATTCACTCATTGGTTGATAAACACTTAGGTCAATTCCACATCTTTGCCATTGTGAATTGTATTACAACAAACATGAGTGCAGGTATCTTTTTCGTACAATGACTAATCTTCCTTTGGATAGATGCCTGGTGGTGGGATTGCAAGATCAAATGGTAGATCTCGGGCTGAGCACAGTGGCTCACAACTATAATCCTACCACTTTAGGAGGCTGAGGTAAGTAGTTTGCTTGAGCTCAGGAGTTCCTGATCATCCTGAGCAAGAGAGAGACCTTGTCTCTAAAAATAGCCAGGTATTGTGGCAGGCGCCTGTAGTCCCAAGCTACTTGGGAGGCTGAGGCAAGAGAATCACTTGAGCCCAAGAGTGTGTGGTTGCTGTGATTTGTAATACCATGGCACTCTACCAAGGACAATAACATGAGACTCTGTCTCAAACAAAACAAAACAAAACAAAATGGTAGATCAGTTTTTAATTCTTTGAGAAATCTTCAAATTCTTTCTCATAGGGGTTCTACTCATTTACATTCTATCAACAATGTGCAAGTATTACCTTCTTATTGTACCTGAGCCAACATCTTTTTTTTTTTTTTTTTTTACTGTTTAATAATGGCCATTCAGACTTGAATATGATGGCACCGTATTGTGGTTATAATTTCAATTTCTCTGGTGATTAGGAATGAATGATTTTATATATTTGTGAGCCATTTGTGTATCTTATTTGAAAAATTCTTGTTCATGTTGTTTATCTACTTTTAACATGGTTATTTGTATTTTTCCTCCTGAGTTGCTTGAGTTCTTCATAGATTGTGGACAGTAGTCCTCTAGCATATGCATAGTTTCCAAATATTTTCTCCCATTCTATAGTTTGCTTATTTACTATGTTGATGATTTCTTTTGCTAAGCAGAAGCTTTTTAGTTTAATTAAGTTCATTTTGTTTATTTTTGTTTACATTTGGGATATTAGTCATAAATTCTTTGCCTAGACTAACGTCCAGCATATATTTTCCCACATTTTCTTCTAGGATTTTTAAGCAATTTTCCCTATTTGCTGCAGAGGGTGTCCTTTCCCCAGTGTATGTTTTATCTTCTTTATCAAAGATCAATTGGCTGTAGGTATATAGATTTATTTATGGATTCTCTATTCTGCATGTCTGTTTTTATAACTATATTAAGCTTTTTGGTTATCATTTATTGCCTTTAAACATAATTTGAAATAAGATAATGTGATGCCTCCAATTTTATTCTTTTTGCTTATGATTGCTTTAGCTTCAGCTCTCTTTTAGTTCCATATGATTTTTAGAATGGTCTTCACTAATTTTGCGAAAAATAATGTTGGCAGTTTCAGATAAATTACATTGAATCTGTATATTGCTTTGGGGAGCATGATTATTTTAATGATATTGTTTCTTCAAATCCATGAGCATGTTATGTTTTTCCATTTGTTTTTGTCATCTATCAGTATTGTATAGTTTTCCTTATAGAGATACTTTACCTCCTTAGCTAAATACATTCCTAGGTATTTTATTTTCTTTGTAGCTCTTGTAAATGGGAATGAGCTCTTGATTTGGTTCTCAGTGTGGTCATTATTAGTGTGTAGAAATGCCACTTGTTTGTGTATATAACCTAAAACTTTACTGAATTAATTTATCAAATTGAGGAGTCATTTGGAAATCTTTAGGTAATTCTAGTTATAAGATCACATCATCAGCAAATAAAGATAATTCGACTTCTCCAATTTGGATCCTCTTTCTTTCTTTCTCTTGCCTGATTGTTCTGGTTAGTACTTTTAATACTATGTTGAATACAAGTGGTGACAATGAGCATCTTTGACTTGTTCCAGTTCTTAAGGGAAATGCTTTCAATTATTCAGTATGATGTTGGCTACAGGTTTGTGATACATAGATTTTATTAATTTGAGGCATGTTCCTTTTATGTATAGTTTGTTGAGGGTTTGTATCTGAAGAGATACTGTATTTTATTGAATGCTTTTTCTGTATCTATTGAGATGACCTCATGGTTTTCCATTCTTTCTATGTGTGATGAATTATGTGTGTATTATTTTTTTGATGTGTCTTTTATTTGGTTGGCTAGTATTTGTTAAAATTTTTGCACCTATACTCATGAGGGATATTGGTCTATAGTATTCTTTTGCACCTATACTCATGAGGGATATTGTTCTATACTTTTCTTTTGTCATTGTTCTTCAGGGTGATACTGGCTTCATATATATAATGAGTTAGGAAAGATTCTCTTCTTCTGAATCTTTTGGAACAGTTTCAATAGGATTAGTACCAGTTCATTTTTGTATGTAAGCCTAGCTATTTCTTATGCACCTATTTCAAAGGATAGATGACCATTTCTAAAGAAGTGGTTAATGTTTATTCAAAAATCATTCAAAAAATAAATCTTGAGTACACACTCAGGAGATAAGCAGGAAACAGAGAAGAGAAAGTTAAAAGAGAGTAAATTTTAAAAAATACTCTCCCAGAATCTAAAGTGTAGGCATGAAAAATAAAATGACAAAATTAGGCAGTGTATGATTAAGTGTTAGGATGCATAGTGTACAATGAATCAGGCAATAACTAGGGAAGGTGTTTTTATGATGGCCGTGAAGCTTAAACTTCACAGGCCCTAACTTGCATATGACCTTCTAAATAAATATTCACTCCTATAATCAGTTTCACATATGTAATTTTATAACATTTTTCTGAAAGAAAGATCTTTGCATGGGTTAAGTTTCATCCCCAGAAAATGAGGGTCCAGCTCTGCATAGGAATTCCTCAAGGCAGAGCAGCAATTTTCTCAAGATATTCCCTAGCAAAGATGCTTTCTTTTTTCTTTGCTTCTCTTTATCTACTGTTTGACCAGTACTAGTGTTTACTATCATTCTATATGCAGTTTCCAGTCTTTTCAATCTTTAAAGAACACTTTTGTTTAAACACACATCCTTAATTATTCACCAGAAAACCTGGGGCTATGCTTCAGCTCTCAACTTGAAGTCAAATCCCCTAAGATGACACTTCTTGGTGGGGAGTACTTCTCAAAACAAGGAAGGAAGGAAGGAAAGAAGAAAGGAAGGAAGGGAGAGTGGGAAGGATATTGATCACAAAATCCAAAGCCCAAGTCTTCCTGGGGCCAGCAAAAAAATTCAACATGTAACCAACAATGAGTCTTGTTTAGAGAAGAGGTATAGAGTTGTGCATCTACAAATCTTTGACATGTCTTCAAATGAGTTAGGTTTAGTCTCACTCTGAGTTAGAATTCAACCATGAAGATGACATTTTACGGCCCTCATTTCAAAAGTTATAAAATATAGGAACAAGGAACCAAATTATTACAAGGTGTTAATATCAATTTTACATATAAATAAATATATGTGGATTTACTTAAATTAACTCTAGGAAACATATTCTGTTTTTGTTTTAGGGTTTTCTGAGTTTGTAACTTTCTTATAAAACTTCATTTAACCTATAATAATTTGGACTTGGGAGGCTGAGGTTGGGAGGATCATTGAGGCCACAAGTTTAAGACCAGCACGTGCAATGTAGGCAGACACCATCTCTAAAAATTTGTTTTAAAAATTAGGTAGGCTTGGTGGCATGTGCCTGTAGTTCCAAGAGGCTGAGGCAAGAGGATCATTTGAACCCTGGAGTGTAAGACTGTAGTGAGCTATGATTGCACCACTACATTCAGTCTGGATGACAAGAGATCTTATCCCTAAAAATCAAATAAATAAAAATATTTTTTATTTTAGAATTTTATAGTTTAATTTATACATAAAATTCTTTTCTTGATCACAAAAAAAATTTAGCATAAGGTTTTAAGTAGGCATACATCTTTATTATTTCTCTAGATGTCTTTTTAATAAAATGACTTATTTAAAGGTATTTCTCAGTGATCTAAAAATACATCTTAACATGTGCTAAACTCTCATAAATATTTGGATATATTTCCAGAAACTCTATTTCACCCACTACATTGAACCATCTATCCATGCATGGTATGAATTATTTTAAAGAGTATAGTTTTAAAACATTTTTAATATTTGTTAGGTTATTCTTATACAGGTTACCTACATAATACTTGCCATTTGAATCTATCTCCCATAAAAAGAAAAGATTCTCTTTTCCTTAACATGGAAAGTTTAAAAATGAAGGTGTCACCCTTATCCCTGAAAATCAGTTTAGTAATAGTCTTCTATGGTTACAGAGCTAGACCAACTTTCTGGAGTCTACTGTCTCCTTAAGAGTACCTTTACTGTGGGCTGTTTTCACTGATACACATTATTGAACATCAAGCAAACATAAGATGCCTCTGATTTTAGGAACCAAAATAAACCTTTTAGTAAGAAAAGAAGTAGTATGTTTCAAAAATAAAGAGCACTGCATCTCTTTATACCTTATAAAGAGTATAAAAACTAAATTTTCAGCAGTTGTATCTTAAACTTGCTTAGAACTAATTATTAATTAATAAACACTGTGCTGTTTTTGCCTGATCTTACAAAACAAATATTTAACTTATCTATCATTGCTAATTATTTATCTATGTATTCTTGTTTCAAAAAGTATTTGATAAAATGTATTTTTAATGTTACTTTAAAAAATAAAATTACTGAAATAATGAATGAGATTTACATTGTTAACTACTGAGATGTACCCTTCTTATTTTTGGCTTAAATCGAGGCGACATATTGAAAATTAAGTTTCCTAGCTCTCTTAAGCAACAGTAGAATTAAAAAATGATATGCTCAGCATAGGTTTAAAATATTCTATTTGATTGTCCTATAATTCAAGAACATCATTAAGATCCATTTAACTTTCCTTCAAGGCTCACATTTAGGAGTTACAAATTTTCTCAGTTTTTGTTTATCTGGAAAAATCTTAATATTGACCTTCTTATTGAAGGACAATTTTGTCAATATAGGACTCTTCGTTGATACATTTTTAGCACCTTGAATATATCAGCTTACTTTCTTCCAGCCTTCAAGGTTTCTGATGACAAATCTGCTGATAATCTTATTAATGATCCCTTGAATGTAATGAGTGGTTTCTCTTGTGCTGCTTTCAAGATTTTTCCTTTTGTTTTTAATTTCCAAATGCTTGGTTATAATATGTCTTGGTATGGGTCTCTCTCACTTCATCCTACATGAAGTTTGTTAAACTTCTTGGATGTTTATATTCATGTCTTTCATTAAAGTTGAGAAGTTTTTGGCCATTATTCCTTCAAATATTGTCTCTGTCGCTTTCTCTCTCTTCTTCTATTAAACTTCCTATAATGCCTGTTTTCATCCACTTAATGCTGTCTCATGGATCCCATATCCTCTGTTCAATTTTCTTCCATCGTTTACTTTCTGTTCCTCTGATACAATTATTTCTATTGTCTTAGCTTCAAGTTTGCTGGTTGTTTCTTCTGTCTGTTCAAGATTGCTTTTGAAGCACTCTACTATTTCTTTTCATTTCTAGTATTGTACTTTTCATCACCAGTATTTCTTTTGTGTTTATTTTAGATGTTCTATGTTTGTATTGACATTTCAGTTTTGATTACACATCATTTTCTTAATTTTCTCCACATCTTCCTTTGCTTCTTTGAGCATCTTTAAGCAGTTGTATCAACGAGTTTCTTCAGTAGATTTTCCACAGGCTATTTTCCAGTAACAGTTTCTGTTGATTTGTTTTGGAGGGTGACACTATACCAAGAATCAGCCTGAAATAAAACTTAAGGTCCTCTCAGATCTTTTCTTAGTCTCTTCCTTTCCCCAGGGATGCAATTATTTTCTAACTTTTTTCCATATGTGCAGTTACTTTTAAATGTTGTAGTCTTTAATGTCTTGCTTTCAGAAAAATAGAAAAAAAAATGGGGGAGGGAGCCAAAGGGTAAAAGATACTAACCCTTTAAATCACCTGGAAATCACTAAAGCTGGAGGGGGAGGGACTGGCAACAATGACCACTTTTGTCATGGTTTGTAATGCTATGATCACAAACATTGGAAGATAAGGTCCTGTTTACCCACACTAGCTCAAACAAGATGTGTACAAACTGCTCTGGCAATACATGTGCAGTTGCCTACTGTGAGTGTGGTGCATGCTAGCTTCTAGCTAAGATCCAAAATTGTCCAAAACTAACTCCAATGTACTGTTCAAACCTACCCCTGAAAGTTGCAAGCCTTCAATACACTTGAAAGTTCCAAAATAGTTACATCAGACAGATTCTGCCAGTACTTTTGTTGTCCAGCTGGGGAACAGATTCCTGGTTCTTTCCATTCTGCTATCTTCTCAGAATCCTCTCAAATTTGCTGTATGTACAATGTAAGAGAATAGGCTTCTAGTTCAAGATGGTAGACTGAAAACCTGCATATACCTCATACTCTCCTGATATATATTGAGATAAAAGCATAAATATATAAGAAAAATCAAACCCATAATATAAAGAGAAAAGGAGTGGAGATCGTCACTATATAAGAGATGTTAACAAATTTCCTAGAGTTATAAAGTAGGTGCTCCATTACAGAGGGGCTTCCAATCCTTTTATATAATGGATCAGATAGTAAATATTGAGGCTTTGACACCCTACAATCCTACTCATAAATGCTCAGTTCTGTTGTAGCACAAATAGCCATGGACGGTATCTTAAAAAATGAATGTGACCGTATTCCAATCACACTTCACAAAACAGGTGGCTGGCCTATGATTATAGTTTGTGAACCCCTGCAATTAAGGAACTGGTCTGTAATCACTGTACTAGCTCCTATGCTAATTTAAGCTCCATAGATTCTAGGCTTCAAGTTCATAGATAAAGCAAAGTAAATCTTATAAATAAAGACAGCATGACTAAAGAAAACCTTTGCTATGGAATAACAGTGCCAGTTACCCCTTCTTTCATCATCAGTCCATACAGGAACAAGCAACTCAGCTCTAATCCCTAAGTAGAAAAATCCGAAGTCTCATTCCTAAAGAAATCACGTGATTTCTAGAATGGATATTAAGATCTTAAATAAAACCTTCCTCTCTGGCAATTGTTATATACTTACCTTGAATTCAAGTCTCATCTCTTATGTACCTTATCGATAAATATGATCAGACTTCCTACCCACGACAAACGTTCTTTGTTCAACAGACAAAATTATTCCACAATAAACAAAGCTCCCAACACCTATGCTACTATCTTTCATTTTTCTATACAAAAAGAAAGCATCACCAGACATAATAAAATCCAATAGAATGAATAAGAAAGGCCAATTGACTCCTAAATAGATAATATAAAATAATATAGAAAATTATAGATGACTTTTTAAAAAGGGAATCAATATATTAGAGATTTTAAAAGTTATTATACATTAGAATTAAAACAAAAATTCAATAGAAAAAATCAGGGAATATAAAAGAATTCTTTAAGATTACTAACAATTAAAAAAATGTCAATGGAGTGACAGGATGATAAAATCAGATAGCTACATTAGGATACAAGTAGAGAAGTGGAAATAAAGAGACAACATTGGTGGAGAGTTCTGTGTTTCATGCAGTATTGTAAACATGCATAAAATTAAATGAGTTAATACATGCCAGATGTTTATAGTAGCACTTGGCATATATTTCTTATTTACAGATAAGAAAATCACTAATTTATTAAGGCATAGGAAGAGGCAGATCTTAGGTTCTAACTGAGTGAGTTTGAGCATCAAAACCTTTGCTCTTAACAAAAGTTCAAAAGGTGAAACACATGAGAGAAAATACATGAGCAGGAGAAATAATTGGAAAGTGCAATACCAACCAGTAGAAGGCTATTCAAGTATAAGTAGATAAAAATTATTGAGGGAAGGAAATTATCATAGAAATAAAGAAGATTGGGCGCCGCCTGTGGCTCAGTCGGTAAGGCGCTGGCCCCATACACCGAGGGTGGCCGGTTCAAACCCGACCTCGGCTGAAGTGCAACCAAAAAATAGCTGGGCGTTGTGGCGGGCGCCTGTAGTCCCAGCTACTCGGGAGGCTGAGGCAAGAGAATAGCTTAAGCCCAGGAGTTGGAGGTTGCTGTGAGCTGTGTGATGCCATGGCACTCTACCGAGGGCCATAAAGTGAGACCGTCTCTACAAAAAAAAAAAAAAGAAATAAAGAAGATTGCTCTTTCCTTGTAGAAGGAAATGTGTTTTCAGGTTTAAAAGGATTAAAAAGTGCTAAGAAGATGATAAAAATAATGTCCTGGTCTTGGAAAAATTCTCATTTACTTGAAACTTCAAGGATAACAATAAAATCCTAGAAAAAAATCTATAAAGAAAAACATTTCAAGTAAATAAACAGGTTGCCTATAAAAGAATCAGTTGCACAACAGAATTATTCATCTGCTTTCCTTGATGCTAGAAGAAAACGGAGCAGTGCCTTCCAAGTATGAATAATATTATTTTAATCCCAGAATTGTATAATTTGACAAATTATCAATCAAATGTGATAGCAGAGCAAAATCTCTTTTAAATGTATAAGAACTCAGACAATTTACCTCATGCTTTTTGGACCATCTCTAACAAAATAAGTAAGAATGTAAAAAAGAGAAAGAATAAATGTTCAGGTAATAGGGGTCTAACCCAGGAAGACAATCAAAGAGATTTTCTGAATGACAGCTGTGCAGCAGGCCTAGAGAACATCCATTCTTCAATGAAGCAGAAGGACAAAGTATTTTTGAAATAATGTCTCTTGGGAAAAACAAGGAAAATTCCAGAACAGAAAACACTGAGATTCCAGATTAACATGAGAATATGCTAAAGGCACATTATTCTTATTTGTCAACACTAAAAATCCAAAGGCAATTAGAAATTCTGAAAAAAAAAATGGATGTGAAGGTCATAACATAAATGTAAAGTATCTTACAACTTTCTAACATATGTGGATTTTGTTATGCTATTGATTTCTAACAAAATGTCATTGCTATCAGAGAACCTACTCTAAATGATGGCAAAATAGATTTGTTTCTCAATCTATTTATGGTTAACTTTTATAAAGCTTCCCTGTATACTTAGGAAGAATGCTTATTTCACTACTTAGCTTCACTGTCACTTTTGTGTTCATAAGGTCAAAATTAATAATCATGCTATTTAATTCTTTTCTAGAAATTGCTAAAAGTTGTTAAAATCTTCAGATTTTATTGCTCTATTTCTCTTTTTTTCTCAAATATATCTAATTTTTGAGATCATATAATACTTTCACTACATTAGTTTCACTTACATCTTTGGGACTCCAAATAAAGTACAGTGGATCTTCTTACTTGCCTCTCTATTCTCTTTTCTTATCTGTATTTTCTACCTTTATGTCTTTCTATGTTTCCATCTGTCTAGTTTTCTCTGATCCTTCTTTTTCTTCACTACATCTCTCTTCAACTAGGCCCAATATGAAGTAAAATATACTCATTGAATTATTTCAGTTATTATATTGTTCAGATCACAAATGTTTATTCCCCACTTATTCAAATCTCCAATTTATTTTCTACAGCTCCAGTTTCCTGTTTAATTTGTAACTTTGGCTGTGTTTCTTTAAGTACAGTTAAGGGGTTTGAGCTTGCTGATTCCAATATCGATGAGGTCTGACAATTAAGTTCACAAACTTGCCACCATGCACTTACATTGGCAGCGCTGCAGAAACAACTTGGTAAGGTTTCATAATCTTGCTGTATCAGTGTCCCACAGCTGTGTTTGTGTTGACATGTGGTGGTGTCTTGCCGAGTGACATTCGTTATTGTTGTTGCATGTTTTTGTGTGTGGTTGGGAGAATGTCAGAGCTTGAATTAGATCAACAAACAAACATTTATAAATGTCTTGTCAAACATGGCAAGAGTGGAAGTGAAATCAAGGACATGTTAGTTCAAGTTTATGAAAATGATGCCATGAAGAACATGGCAGTGTACAAATGGATTCAACCTTTTTCCAAGGGGAGAGAAAGCTTCACTGATGAAGAGAGATTAGGGCAGCGAATAACAAACAGAACTAACAAAAACCTTGCAAAAATTCATAAAATTGAGCATCAAAATTGTCTCCTGACTATTTTGAGAAGCATAACAGATGAAGTAAAGATCTACAGAAAGACAGAAAAATCTTAACTGAAATCTTGGCCAAGAAATCAGAGCTCTTCTATCACAACAATGTACCAGCTCATATGGCACTGTCTGTAAAGGAGTTTTTAGCTAGTAAACAAATAATTGTATTGGAACAACATCCCTACTCACCTGATCTGGAACCAGACAACATTTTTATTTACCTACAGATAAAGGAAATATTCTAGGAAGACATGTATAGGACATTCAGGATATCAAGGCTAATATAACAACAGCTTAGATGGCCATCCCAGAAAGAGTTTCAAAATTGCCTTGGAAGATGGACAGGGGCTAGCATTGGTGCACAGCTTCCCAAGGGGAGTACTGCAAAGAGATCACTGTAATATTCAGCAATGTGGTATGTATCCTTTTTTCTAGTGTGAGTTGTTGAAATGTCAGACCTCATGAAGTCTATATGACTCTTTCCCTTTCTCTGTGGTTTCTACTAATTATTGTTCATGGTGTTTTAGTCTCTGGAATGTGCCATTATCTTTGACTATGTCCCGGACATTTTATTGTAAAATTAGAGTAGAACCTCCATTGTTGACCACCTCCTTAAGTTGAACTAATTTTCATAGACTGGACATGTACCACACATATGTATCAGTACACTAGGCCTAGGTCCTTATGATGACCACCTCCATATGTTGACCAGTTTGTTACAGTCCCTTGAGTGGTTAGCTTACAGAGGTTCTACTGTGTTTACAGAAATAATTTGAAGCCTGAGATTGTTCGTTCCTTCCAGATAGTTTTTTTGTTTGTTTTATTTTATTTTGCTTTGACAAGGACTTTCCACCAGTTTTGGATTAGGTTAATCAACAAGGATTCCCTGGATCACCAAGTAATGGAGAGCCAGGCTGTGAGTCTACTTCCAAAGTTTACTCATACCTCAGGATAGAAACTTTGCTATCCTTGCTGAAAGGAGAGGTGGCTTTACAGATCTCCCCGTCCTTGATGGGCCATAGGCACTGACTTTTGATTCCTAGTAAATTTGATAGCTTATTTTCTGAATAAAAAAAAATAACCCTTGGGTAAAGCAGCTTTATGTGTTGGATTAATCATTCTTAACTTCTACAAGATTCTGGCCCGATATTTCCTTACTATATTCTGTGTTCTTTGATGCTTTTAAGATTTTTTAAATATATTTCATCTAACATTTTGGTTGTCCTCAGTAGGATGAAAGGACATCCTAAATTATCCTGCCAAACTTTCCCTAATGCTTAACCTATTTGTGTTTCATTGCTGGTATTTTTTGTTATGTAATAACATTCCCTCCATTCAGACAGTTGTGAAAATGTTCTATGACTATGTCGTAGGGAAGGAATCAGTAGCATAATGCAAGGAAAGACAAGGCCACTGTTTACTTTTGCATTTAACCTTCAGAAGGAGGAACATGCATTAGTTTTGGTAGATTATGCATTAAAAACCAAAACAGCTCATGAAAGAAGAAGTCAGTCAGTGGGAAAGCTAAACCAAGTGAGATCCTAATCAATGTACCTTTAAAAGGTCCTCTGAAACTAGCAAAACCTCCCTGCTGCTGAAGCAAATACCCAAATTCCAAAAATAAGAAAGTTATATAAGAAATCCAGAAACATCATATAGGTTTCCAACCAAATAATGCTCAGTAAAACAGTAAGATTGTATAGAGTCCACTCAAAACCACAAAGATAAATCACAATTAAAAAGCATCACAGTAGAAAGATTCAGGTGATGAGTCCAGACAATGCCCTGACACAGCTTCCTAAAGTCTCACATGAGTACATTTTAATTCCTTGGCAATCAACTGAGGTCCATGCCTCTTCATAATTCAAAGAGGTCATGAGTGACTTTGTACATCCTAATCCATGGCCAATAATCCCAAAGTAGGCTGAAGAAAAAAATTATTTCCTGCAACCCAAAGGGTAGGAAAAGTTACTGTTCTGGGCGTGCAGAGATTGTTAGATTAGAATCAATAGTGCACTGGGCTACAGGCATTGATGACCAAGCACCAGGTAAAATGACATCCATCTCAACCAGGGCCAAAATGAACTGATCCTTTATGCCCCCAACAAACTAAGTGATCTCTTACAATTTAGAAACAAACTCAATACTTTTGTCAAATACAGATCATAGAGAATTAGGCACATCAACGTATATCTTTGCTCATACACTGTCTTTGATCTCTCTCTCTTTCCACACTCCTGTGCTGTACTGGTTTCCGAGGGCTCCCTTAACAAAGTTCAACAAACTGGTTTAAACAATAGAAATGTCTTGCTTCCCAGGTCTGTAGGTGAGAGTTCTGAGATCAGAGTGATGGCATAGTTGGTTTCTTCTGAGATTTTTGAGGGACAACCTGTCCATGCCTCTTTCCTAGCTTCTGGTAGTTTGTTGGTGATCTTTGGCATTCATGGCTTAAAAATGCATCACCTCGATCTGATCTTTGCCTTTATGAAATTCTTCTTGTATCTCCTTATGCATTATTCTTCTTGTGCATACTTATCTCTGTGCCCCAATTCCTCTTTTTTATAAGGTCACCAGTCACACTGGATTAGGATCCATCCTAACAACCTCATTTTAATTTGATTAATTCTGTAAACACCCAAATAGGGCCACATTCCATTCTGAGATACTGGGCATTAGAACCTCATCTTTTTAGGGGGACACAATTCAACCCATAACATGTACCATTCCCAATTTTCACCCCGACGTTTCCTGCCACTTCCTTTCTGGTCTCCATATCAGAAGCAAGGTGAGGACATCAATTTGACACTTTCTTTGTTAAAACAGAAGGCTGAAATTAATATTTTGAAGTTTTCATTTCTTAAAGCCATGCACAATATACCCAATACAAATGGTTGCAATCCAAGGATATCATTTCTTTCCCCTAACAACTTTTTAAAAATAAAAAATAAGTCAATTTAGAGACTTCATATTGTTAAGATTGCTTAAATATTCAATTTAAGTTGAATAGAATCAACTGATTATTTCCCCATCAAAAACATTTAAAAGCTATGGAAGATAAATTTCTTTTGGTCATTATTTCCACTTTAGTTTGTTCCAATGAGAAAAAAAAAGGGGGAAATCTAGAGTTAATAAGACTGTAGATATAGCTGAGCTGTAGCAGAACAATGTTGGCCATTAAAGGCAGTGATGGGAACATTGGGGAGAGAGTTCTGGAGCCTTAGTATAGTATTAAAGAACAGGTTTCATTGGAATTAGAAAGGATGTTCATTACTCAGCTACCTCCTGAAAAATGAAAGTTGGTTAACTTATTTTTGGCAAAACTCCCCTATGCCAACAACTGAATGCCCAGAGTTTATATAAACAGAAAATAACTCTTCAAAATGGTGTTTTATATCTATTCATCTCACCCACAAGCAATGCAATTTTAACCATGTTACCTATCAAGAAAAGAAATCTCGACTTACTTATTTTATTCTATGTATCTCCTTTATTGTACATATTCTAAACCCTAGCACACAGTAGGCCTTAAAAAAATCACTTAAATGAAATGGATACATGCATGAGTTTTTCATCATTTAAAATTTTGACCCATAGTTCCACCTTGTAACTCTTCGGTATTGAATTTTCTTAATTAGTTCTACTTTTGAGATTATTTAATTTTCTATTTTTCCCAATTCAGTTTTTATTGTGTCTTTTAATTAGTTTAAAAGGCTTTAAGAAGAAGAAAAATATATAAAACAATTCAAATATGAGAGGAAAAAAGGATAACAAAGAAGTGGGGGAAATGCTATTTTTAATGTGCTTTACTCAAAAGTATATGCTCTGTTTACAGCAGAAAAAGAGCAAACAAATATTTTAGTTTTGTTTTATTTTTAAATACAGAGCTAGATAAAGTATTTGTAATTTTGAAGAACTGCATTTGTGTACAGGGATGCTTGTAAGATAGATCAGCTAAAATCCCTTTTTATAAACATTAAATCAACCAAGAATATATACTTCCCAAGCTTCTGAACCTATGTTCTCATAGCATCCCCAGTAAAATTATTTCTAGAATAATAACAATGAGTCAATATCCCGGGCTCTAAGATGTTTGAGGCCAGGTGTCAGCATGAACCAAATCCGGCAGCTGCTCATTTTTGTCAATAAAATGTTACTGGAAAGCAGCCACATCTGTCTGTTTATGTATTGTCTATGGTTGCTTCGGTGCTAAAACAGCAGAGTTAGTAGTTGGGACAGGGGCTATGTGACCTAAATGTGTACTGTCTAGCCAGTTACAGAAATGGTTTGCTGCCTTCTGCTACAAACAATAGTACATGCACTGAACTAATTTTCTCCCCTTCGCAGACAAGTCCAATCACAAATTGATTTCATCTAAATGGTTGTTTTTGCTTCACCATATACAGACATGGAAAATACCCCTTTTGATTAAATTGGTGAGTGTGAAGTTATTTCTCTGTTGGAATGCAGCTTATCTTAGTTGCCGTCTAACGAACAGTGTAAGTTTCTTTCAAAGAGTACAACTTACTGGAGGTCACTGATCCTTTCAACGGGTCATTCTTAGAAATATGCTTAACCTTCACATTCACGGCTTTGCTCTCATTGTAAACAGAAGTAAGAAAATCAAATTACGATGGGTTCATTTTACCCTAACACAAGGTAAAAATTAAAGTTGTAATCTTATGCCCTTTCCTTTCTCTTCCACTCTCTTTGCTTGCTCTTTATCATTTTTGAGCTATCAATACCAAATGTCCTCATTTTCTTATAAAGTACTTTCATCCACTTCGGAAAAAAAAATTAATATATTCCATCATTCCCATATTGTTGGGTATGTTCTGCTAGCCTCTCTTCTTACACATAAAGAGTAAAGTAATTATTTTTTTTTTACTTTTTAAAGCCACTAAGTTGAAATCAATCAGCTCAACTGGCCTCAAATATTATTTCATTTTAGGCTGCACATATAAATTTGTGATTCGTTTGTCCACAGATTACCACAAAACTGATTGTCTCCTTCTTAGTGTAACTGTAACAAGTTATATTAGTACTGGGAAGAATTTCAGACAACTTCCATATCAGTATCCACTCTTTACTCCTTTAAACTTTGGTGTGGAAAATTAGTTTTGAATTGTATTAAGAAAAATATATTGCTAGAATGTTCCCACTCCACTGTCTCCAGAAAAGATAGAGGCACCGAGGCTCATTGCATTAGTTTATGTTCACAGGAACATGCAGGCAGGGAGATGCCGTGAAGGGGGAAGCATCTCAGCTGGGGGAAGTTTGAGCATGAGTCTAGTGGAAACTGGGACAAATATCCATCCTAGTGCAAACAGGACAGAGGTCGAAGGCCAGCCATGGACACTGAGCTGTAGACTGTGGGGAAGATAAGGGTAAGAAGCATCTTCAGGACTGTTAGAAGATAGGGACTCAAGAGACAGGTGACAGGGACTTTCAAGTTCCAAAGGCAGAAACCTTCTTGATAAAGGCGGTGAACATCACTGACAGAAGACCTAGTCTCTTCCCAATTTTTCTAGCAACAAGAGGTCAGAAGACTTGTAAAATTCTGTGTAACCTAGGAAGGAATCCCTGAAGTGTTGGAGACTGAGATTCCTACCAGATTGGCCTTGGTACAGGATGTGTTAGAGAAGGAAAAAAGAAGGAATGATATGGGCTAAAACTTCTATTTCATACATTTTGAACCCCAAATGGATTAAATTTCAAGGATAAATTTGCCAACAGTGCAACAACCACATCTGATTTGGTAACAAATAAAAACTATGCAATCTAATCAATTTTAGTTTATTCATCAAGACACTTAGATCCAAATACAGTACTCAATGAAAGTAATGACTTTTTTTCAGATTTGTGGTGCTTCTGTACTCAATCTCTTTGTTTGCTTTTTATTCTGAATTGTACTATTTTGTGGGTTGTTTTGTTTAACTTATGTATTTCCTCAAATCCTGCCAAAAAGCTGAATATGAACACTAAAAGAGGGTTTGATTCAAATTATTTAGTTTCACATTTCCCTAGAATTAATTTCCTTCTAACTAATCTAATCCATTATAATAGAGAAAAATGTTATACCCCCAAGGTGCTTCATGTAGCTATAGCTGAAGTACTTTTCCATTGTTAATATTTAGTGTAGTAGAAATGAAATTGAATTTGTTCGTTAAGTAACTTTTTAAAAACCAAAATGGTTTAAATCTTTAATCCAGTGAGAGTCTATCTTAGTTAATGGTGAAAGGTGTGGGTCCAGTTTCAGTCTTCTGCAGGTTGCCAGCCAGTTCACCCAGCACCATTTGTTAAATAGGGAATCTTTTCCCCACTGAATGTTTTTAATTAGCTTGTCAAAGATCAAATAACAGTAAGTAGCTGGATTCATCTCTTGGTTCTCTATTCTGTTCCAGACATCTACTTCTCTGTTTTTGTGCCAGTACCATGCTGTTTTGATCACTAACGAGTTGTAGTATAGTCTGAGGTCTGGTAGCGTGATTCCTCCTGCTTTGTTTTTATTTCTGAGTAATGTCTTGGCTATTCAAGGTTTTTTCTGATTCCATATAAAATGAAGTATTGTTTTTTCAAGTTCTTTAAAGTATAACAGTGGAACTTTAATAGGGATTTAAACTTAAGACATGAAACTATAAAAATACTAGAAGAGAGTGCGGGGAAAACCCTTGAAGAAATCGGTCTGAGCGAGTATTTTATGAGGAGGACCCCCTGGGCAATTGAAGCAGCTTCAAAAATACACTACTGGGACCTGATCAAACTAAAAAGCTTCTGCACAGCCAAGAACACAGTAAGTAAAGCAAGCCAACAGCCCTCAGAATGGGAGAAGATATTTGCAGGTTATGTCTCTGACAAAGGTTTAATAACAAGAATCCATAGAGAACTCAAACGTATAAGCAAGAAAAGAACAAGTGATCCCATCGCAGGCTGGGCAAGGGACTTGAAGAGAAACTTCTCTGAAGAAGACAGGCGTGCGACCTACAGACATTTGAAAAAATGCTCGTCATCTTTAATCATCAGAGAAATGCAAATCAAAACTACTTTGAGACATCACCTAACTCCAGTAATATTAGCCTATATCACAAAATCCCAAGACCAGAGATGTTGGCGTGGATGTGGAGAAAAGGGAACACTTCTACACTGCTGGTGGAAATGCAAATTAATACATTCCTTTTGGAAAGATGTTTTGAGAACACTTAGAGATCTAAAAATAGATCTGCCATTCAATCCTATAATTCCTCTACTAGGCATATACCCAAAAGACCAAAAATCACATCATAACAAAGACATTTGTACCAGAATGTTTGTTACAGCCCTATTCATAATTGCTAAGTCATGGAAAAAACCCAAGTGCCCATTGATCCACAAATGGATTGGTAAATTGTGGTAGATGTACACCATGGAATATTATACAGCCTTAAAGAAAGATGAAGACTTTACCTTTTCATGTTTACATGGATGGAGCTGGAACATATTCTTCTTAGTAAGGTATCTCAAGAATGGAAGAAAAAGTATCCAATGTACTCAGCCCTACTATGAAACTATACATGAAAGCTATAACCCAGTTACAACCTAAGAATAGGGGAAGGGGGAAAGGGAGGGGAGGGAGGTGGGAGGTGGGCAGAGGGAGGGAGATTGGTGGGATTACACCTGCAGTGCATCTTACAAGGGTATATGTGAAACTTAGTAAATGTGGAATGTAAATGTCTTAGCACAATAACTAAGAAAATGCCAGGAAGGCTATGTTAACCAGTGTGATGAAAATGTGTCAAACGGTCTATGAAACCAGTGTATGGTGCCCCATGATCACATTAATGTACACAGCTATGATTTAATAAAAATAAATAAATAAATAAATAAAAAACAAAATAGTTCACTTAGGTAGACTGGCTAAGCTAGTTTACAATAACAGTATAATTTATCAAATTTATTTATTTGTGTCTATTGGAAGTCTTTTTAATTTGGAAACATTTCTGAGAAAAAAAAAACCTGATGCATCTGTAGACCATGTAAGAGAGTTAAAAAGTCATAATGTTTTACTATTTTTGTTTCAGCCTAATTTTTTTCTTTTTTTTTTTTTTTTTGAGACAGAGTCTCGCTTTTTCATCCTTGGTAGAGTGCCGTGGCGTTACATGGCTCACAGCAATCTCTAACTCCTGGGCTTAGACCATTCTCTTGCCTCAGCCTCATGAGTAGCTGGGACTACAGGCGCCCGCCACAATGCCTGGCTATTTTTTTGTTTTGCAGTTTGTCTGGGGCCAGGTTTGAACTTGCCACCATCAGTATATGGGCCCTACTCACTGAGCAACAGGCACTGCCCCAGTTTCAGTTTAATTTTTAAAAGTGAAAAAAGTTCTTTTCTTGCTTATACGTTTGAGTTCTCTGTGGATTCTGGTTATTAAACCTTTATCAGAGACATAACCTGCAAATATCTTCTCCCTTTCTGAGGGCTATCTGCTTGTTTTACTTACTGTGTTCTTGGCTGTGCAGAAGCTTTTCAGTTTGATCAGGTCCCAGTAGTGTATTTTTGAAGCTACTTCAATTGCCCGGGGGGATCCTCCTCATAAAATACTCGCCCAGACCGATTTCTTCAAGGGATTTCCCTGCACTCTCTTCTAGTATTTTTATAGTTTCATGTCTTAAGTTTAAATCTTTAATCCATTGAGAGTCTATCTTAGTTAATGGTGAAAGGTGTGGGTCCAGTTTGTCTTCTACAGGTTGCCAGCCAGTTCACCCAGCACCATTTGTTAAATAGGGAATCATTTCCCCACTGAATGTTTTTAATTGGCTTGTCAAAGATCAGATAATGATAAGTATCTGGATTCATCTCTTGGTTCTCTATTCTGTTCCAGACATCTACTTCTCTGTTTTTGTGCCAGTGCCATGCTGTTTTGATCACTCGATCCACGAATGGATTAATATATGTATACCATGGAATATTATGCAGCTTTAAAGAAAGATGGAGACTTTACCTCTTTCATGTTTACATGGATGGAGCTGGAACATATTGTTCTTGGTAAAGTATCTCAAGAATGGAAGAAAAAGTATCCAATGTACTCAGCCCTACTATGAAACTAATTTATGGCTTTCATATGAAAGCTATAACCCAGTTATAACCTAAGAATAAGGGAAAGGGGGAGAGGGAGGGGAGGGAGGGGGAAGGTTGGGCAGAGGGAGGGTGATTGGTGGGATTACACCTGTGGTGCATCTTACAAGGGTACATGTGAAACTTAGTAAATGTAGAATATAATTGTCATAACACAATAACTAAGAAAATGCCAGGAAGGCTCTGTTAACCAGTGTGATGAAAATGTGTCAGACTATTTATAAAACCAGTGTATGGTGCCCCATGATTGCATTAATGTACACAGCTATGGTTTAATATTAATTAAAAAAAGTTTACAGATGCAACCAGGTATCATTATACTTATCTATTTCTCTTCTGGCACTCTTATAAGGTATGTATCATTTTCATAAATATGCCTATACTTTCACTACATACATCTTTATCCACAGCAATGTATGAAATTGTTTGATGTAGATATAACATTAATGGCATTTTAATGCTTATAGTGAATTATATATTTCTTTTTGTAGGAAAAAATTGAATATATAACATATAACCTATTATTGTATTATAAGATTATTTTCAGGATTAGATTATAACTAAAACAGTTTCTCAAGCATTGAAGTTGCTTTATCCATGTTAAAAAAATTCACTTTCAATTTTGAAATAAGCTTAAATTCGGGCGGTGCCTGTGGCTCAGTCGGTAGGGCGCTGGCCCCATATACCGAGGGTGGCGGGTTCAAACCCGGCCCCGGCCAAACTGCAACCAAAAGAAATAGCCAGGCATTGTGGCGGGCGCCTGTAGTCCCAACTGCTCGGGAGACTGAGGCAAGAGATTCGCTTAAGCCCAGGAGTTGGGTTGCTGTGAGCTGTGTGAGGCCATGGCACTCTACCGAGGGCCATAAAGTGAGACTCTGTCTCTACAAAAAAAGAAATAAGCTTAAATTCACTTAAAGTTTATAACAAATAGCACAGAAAGATCTCTACCCCCTTTTCACAGAACTGTTCAACGATAACTTCTTGCAAAATTATAGCATAATTATAATCAACATTGATACACTCCACTCATCTTATTTAGATTTTTCCAATTTTACTTATAATAATTAGTGTTTGTTTAGTTCTATGCAATTTTATAATATGTTAGGTTTATGTATCTATCACCATAGTCAAAATACAAAATGGTTCTATTCCACATGGATTGCCTAGCTTGCTCTTTTATAAGCATATCTTTGTCCCTCCTATTGAGTCTCTAAACTGAAACTACCAATCTGTTCTCCTCTCTGTAGTTTCATCATTTCAAGAATAAACATGTAACATTTGGGGGTTGGGTGTTTTTACTAAGTTTGTCTTCCTACAAGCGTCATGTTTCAGATTTCATATTTATTGATATATAGTGTTTTTGAATGTATCATTTACTATAATTTTCTTAATGATTTCTCTGGAATCTATACAAAATCACAACTACTGGTATCAACTATCAACATTACCACTGGAGTCTTTATTTTGACTTTAGATTATTTTTCCCCACCTACTGTTAAATATCATTATCTTTAGTACTAGACAGTATTTTAATTTTTGTTTTAATAATTAGATTTAGAAAACTCCTGAGGAAAAAAATCTCATGTTTACCACATATTTCTGCTCTTTTCCTTATTCTTTATGCATAAGGCTCCAAGTTTCCTTCATCATTTCCTTTCTTTTTAAAAAACATCCTTTAATCATTCATTAAGGGTGTGTCTAATAATAAAAAATTCTCCTACTTTCCCTTCATTTTAGAATACCTCTATTTTTCCTTCATTCCTGAAAGATTGTTTCATTGGTTATGGAATTTGAAGTGACGGTTTTCTAATCTCACCACTTGAAAAATGTGTCAGTTCCTTCTGACATCCATGGTGTCAAATAAGAAATCTGCTGTCATTTAACTGGTATTTCCCTATAGGGAGTGTGCTGTTTCTCTCATGTTGCCTTTCAAGATGTTCTTCCCCCATTTATAGAAGTTTAGTAACTGTGTGTCTTGGGATCAATTTCTCTGGATTTTTTTCTATTGAGCTTTACTGACTTCTTAAATCTCTAGACTATGACTTTGGTGGAATTAGGTAAGTTTTCAGAAATTGCTTATTCATAGACTCTTTTTTTTTTTTTTTTTGCAGTTTTTGGCTGGGGCCAGGTTTGAACCTACCACCTCCAGTATTTGGGGCCAGTGCCCCACTCCTTTGAGCCACAGGCGCTGCCCTATTCATAGATTTTTTCAACTCCACCCTCTCTCTTCTCCTTACAGGACATCTGTATGAATGTGGAAACGTTTGCTATTCTCCTGTAAGTCCCTGAGTCTCTATCAATTTTTTAGTCTACTTCTTTCTACTGTTCAGGTTAAGTAAGATTTATTAATTTGTTCTCAAACTCACTAATGTCTTCTGTTAACTCTATTCTACTGATAAGCCTGATTTGAGATTTTAATCTCTATTACTGCATTTTATAGTTCCATAATTTTTATTTGCTGCTTCTAAAAATAACTTCCAAAAATTAAAAATGAATAAAAATAACTTCCATTTCTTGATGGTATTTTTCTACACTTTGTTTTACTCTGTTTTCTTGTTTTGCTTTTTCTATTTTTCTATTACTTGTTTCTAAAGCATTTGTAATTTACGGTTCAAGCACATTTGTAGTGGCTGCTTTAAAATCCTTGTTAGATAATTCCAACATCTGATTCACCTTGGTGCTGACATCAATTGATTGTTTTTTCATTCATAATGATATTGACATATGGCATGTGATTTTCTATTATATCCTGACATTCCAGCTAATATGTAAGAAGATTTTGAATCCTATTAATTTTTTTTTACCTCACAGTTAGATACCCTATTCAGCCTTTGCACAGAGGTCTTGGCCTATTTCGTGAAGTGTGAATTAAAGGACAATTTCATTTTCTAAGCTTTTCTGATACTCTCTTGATCTGCTTGGGTCCTTCTGAAAATCTCAATTGTCTTACTCTGTTTGTGCTGCTATCACAAAATACCATAGACTGGAAGGCTTATAAATAACATAAATGTACTTCTTACATTAATGGAAGCTGGGAAGTCCAAGATCAAGGTACCAGCAGTTGGTCCTGGGTGAGGACCTAATTCTGGTTGATAGATGACACCTTCTACCTCTATCCTAACATGATGAAAGGGACTTACCTCTCTAAAATCTCTTTTAAAATGGCACTAATCCCATTCGTGAGGGCAAAGCCCTCATGAACTTATCACCTTCCAAAGGCTGAACTTCCTGATTTCATCATTTGGTAATTCAATTTTATCATAATAATTTGGGAAGCACAGAAACATGTGAACTGTAATCCCTACAACCCCCTGTTGATGCTTCCTGAGGGCCAGAGAAACCTCCTCAGGCCAGAAATCCTGTCACCTGTAGGTGGGGAATAGAAGTATAGCAGACATCTCAGTCTAGGCATTTGTGGTGGGAACATTTCAATGGCTTGCTTTCCAACATCTGCACATGGTAAGAAAAATTCCTCTGGAGAGATGCAGAAGTCCCAGGCCAGGGGCTTAATGTTGTAGGAGTCCCCCAACTGGTGCCACCTGGCTCCTCTAGATTGGGAAAGGCATTTAGCAGCTCATGAAGAGGAAGAGGTCTCCTGGGCTGGGCACTTGTTGTGGAAGAATATGTCCCACCAGACTCACCCACACGTACTGGAGGAAGAGAGTCTTAGGCCCTGTAGGGAAAGAGAGTATTTCTGCAGCTTCTTAGGGTCAGTGTAACTCCTGGCAGACACTGAGCTCACCTAGTATTGTTTTCAGGTCTTCCTCACAATCCACAGGGGGAATGAAACTACCTGGACAATCTTTTGCTATTAGGACATGGACAAAGAGACATTAGGCTTGGGTCGTGTTCTCTTATTGAGTGGACAGTGATAAGATGCCCTGCTGCTAATCCTAGGGTCCCTAACCCTGTTTACTCATTTCATATTTGTCAACCTCTTCTTGCATTATTTCCAGAGTTTAGTTATACTCCTTGAAGTGAACAAGTGGACCAGGAGCCATATTGTCTAGAACAGAACTTAGAGTTCGTTTTTACACTGAAAATGTTAATCTGAACAAGAATTGAAATTTAGTTTTTTAATTTCTTACTAAAATTTTCATTAAATATAAATATTTCGGGCAGCGCCTGTGGCTCAGTCGGTAAGGCACCGGCCCCATATACCGAGGGTGGCGGGTTCAAACCCGGCCCCAGCCAAACTGCAACCAAAAAATAGCCGGGCGTTGTGGCGGGCTCCTGTAGTCCCAGCTACTCGGGAGGCTGAGGCAGGAGGATCACTTAAGCCCAGGAGTTGGAGGTTGCTGTGAGCTGTTTGATGCCAAGGCACTCTACTGGGGGCCATAAAGTAGTGAGACTCTGTCTCTACAAAAAAAATAAATAAATAAATAAAAAATAAATATTTCTATAATTTGCTAAATGAAATCAATGAAATCTTTTTTTTTTTTTGGAAAGACAGATTCTCTCTTTATCACTCTTGGTAGAGTGCCGTGGCATCACACAGCTCACAGCAACCTCCAGTTCCTGGACTTAGGCGATTCTCTTGGCTCAGCCTCCGGAGTAGCTGGGACTACAGGCGCCTGCCACAATACCCAGCTATTTTATTATTTTTTATTTTTTTAATTTTTTTGGTTTTTTTGGCCGGGGCTGGGTTTTGAACCCGCCACCTCCGGCATATGGGACCGGCGCCCTACTCACTGAGCCACAGGCGCTGCCCCCCAGCTATTTTTTGTTGCAGTTCGGCCGAGGCTGGGTTTGAACCCACCACCCTCGGTATAGGGGCCAGTGCCCTACTCCTTTGAGCCACAGGTGCTGCCCAATCTATGAAATCTTTGTAATATCTGAAGCTTAGAGCCTCTTGGAACATATTCTTAGAAATGCCACCTTTTGATCAAAGGTGTTAATAGATCATTTGTTCTGTTAACAATGCTTTTGATGTGATAACTATGGGAACTGACTTGGCTCATACCAGTAAACCTCTAGTCAGGCACTAGTGTTTTACCCTGACTGTATAACCATTTATCATAATAAATAACTAAAAGGAAATCCTCTACTAAATTTACATAACATACTCTCGGTATGAAGCTTTGTAAAATGATGAGGTATTAAAGCTCAGGACGATGGAAAAGTACAAAACTGCAGTTTTAATTTATAGTGGAATAGATTTCAAATCCCAGGTGACTCAAAACAATGTATTCAATCAGCAATTCAAAAGTACTTATTAAATGCCTGTTATACTCAGAGACTGAGCCATGTGGGAGGACTGGTAGGAAGAGGGTGAGGGTGGTTGGCTCAAATCTATAAAAGAGGAGACCTCTTAGTAAATAATTACAATACAATGTGGTAAATTCTGTAAGAGATACATGTGTAAAATGCTACTGAAGCAGAGAGGAGTATCTAAATATCTCTGGCAAGAGTCACATCAGAGACCACGTATGAGTATTAATTAGAAAAACAAAGATAGAAATGAGTCAAAACTCCTTAACCATGAAATTAGTGAAAACACAGTCCAAGATGTTCCTAGGAGTCTCAAGTCCCCAGGTAATAGGAAAATATAGTTGTATTATCAAGATTTTTTACAATAAAGGAACAGCTGTCTTTCCTTAGATACTTTTGAGACAAGATCGGGCTCATTCAGGGTGGTATGGTCATAGAAGTCAGATGCTTTTCAAATGTGCCTTTGATTGATTCTAAGGTTGGGGCAAAATATATATAAGATGAGCATGCATGGAGTATCCTGTAGTGTAAGAAATTAAGGAAGGGTTCAAAAGCCTACAATGATAAAGGTGTGTTAAAGGCACATAGGATCCAACTCAAAGAGCTTCCAATGGCCAAATCTGGAACAATTTGGGCAGGAAAATCATAATGTAGCATTGGATTATAACATAAAGTATAAAATAAATATTCATGAGCCAATTTTTATGTAAATAAACATTTGAATAAATGAGTGGTAAGTGGCAAATATTTCATGCAAAAGAATTCCAAACAATTTATGTACATACTCTGCCCTTAAGGAGTGAACATTGCTCCTCACCCTTAAACATGGGCTGTGTATAGTGACTCCCTCCAAAATAATAGAATATTGAAAAGAAAAAAGAAGTAACTTTAAGGTGAAGAAACCTACCACTATCTGAACCTACCATTACCTACCAGGTAATCAAAGTGAACATTATCAGTGAGAAGTCATTCTGAGATTACGTATTCTAGATAAGATGTGATGAGAATGATACTTTACCTCTTTGGTATTCTTCCTGCAAAACATCAGCCTCTACCTAACCATAAGTAAAACACCAGCCTAACCCCAGTTGAAGGAGATTCTACAAATAGAAGGAGATTCTACCTGAAAATATCTGACCTATAATCTTCAAAGCTATCAAGGACATCAAAACCAAGTCTGAAAAACTGTCATAGACACCAGAGACTAAAGAGATAGGATGATGAAATCTAATGTGGTATCCTGGATGGGATCCTGGCATTAGGTAAAAACTAAGGAAATCTGAATAGAAGATGAACTTTACCTAATAATAATTTGTCAATATTGTTTAATTCGTTGTGACAAATTACCATATTGATACAGAGTTCCCCGCTCAAGGCTGGACAGGGACTCCTCATTTTCTAGGCCTGCATCACCTCAGAAATCAATCTCATCACACACAGATTCCATCTCTAGGCACAAACAGGCCCTTTACAGACTGTGTTGTCTGGAATCAAAGAAAATCATAAGAAGAAGCCTGACCAGTACCTCATCTGGGCTGCCTCTCTCAGAACACACCCTACTGCTTCTCCTGGAGCAGAAAAGAGCTTGCCTGGAGCAAAGACTGTAAGGACCGCAGACCTCTGCATTTTAAAATTAATTTCTGCCCACAGGCCCCTGGCCAGTTGTGACATATTCCGACATACATTCCATTTCCCTAAAACCCCCTCCCACAGGTAAAACCCCTAGACAGAAGGCCCACGTGGGCTTTCCCCTCAGTTACCCCCCTTCGCGACTGTGGAGGCTTCCTTAGCTATCTCCATTGTTCAATAAAATATGTCCCTCCACTTACTTGCTGGTCCCTGGATTCATTCTTTGAACTCCAGGACCAAGGACCTGCCAGAGAGAAATTCTACTAAAATAATAGGGAAAATTTGATAGGGAGCACATAGGAACTCTCTGTACTATATTAATAATGTTTCTGTAAATTTAAAACATTTCTAAAATAAAAAGTTTATCTAAAAATTGTGCCTTTGGCTATGGTGATGGGCCTAAATGATGTGGGGTCCGATCAATAATCTATCCCTCTGGACAGAGCCAAGAGAAAGACTTAAGCTAATACAAAACTTCAAGGATCAGAACTGAGAACTCAAGATTGACAACTTTTTTCCCTAACAGAAACAAATGGCATTTACCCTAGTTTTCAGCCTTTAAAGTTGTGGATTATCAGAGGTAAAAATGACTTTCTTTTCACCACTAAAGCAGAAAAAAAAATCAGAAAAGAAATTCTCAATTTAAATACCATATTTTGCCATGAATGTGTCCTTTTTTCTCCAGTTTTGAGGGAAAAATACTGATGCACATTATACATGGTAGTACTAACCTGTATCCATGTAAATGTTTTTAGTTCTTTTTTTTATGCTTATGCATTAAAAGTATAGCCAAAAAAGCAATAATGATATCTATATGCAAAATAATATCCTGGAAAGGGTAATCAGTTTTGCTGAACTTATAACAACCTTGCAACAAACGCATTTTTGGCTAAGGAAGAGCAATGTATGATCCTAGTGAAGAAAGAATGGACGTTCAGATGCCGTCAGCTGGTAATGATTTGACACCTACAGGCAGAATCAAAAAAGCATCCATTGCCCAGATTTGAATCCTTAGATAGTGGAACGGTGTCAAAAAGGAAGTAGCTGTGAAAATATTTTTAAAATGTGGCATCAGCAATGCTATGGATGGAATTGAGGATGATAAAATTTACAGCAATAAAGAAAGTGACTCTTTGGAAGACAATAGTAACGGAGAAATGAAAGAAGATGATAATTCTGATATTGATAGTGAGGAAGATCTCCTGGCCTTCTATGATACATAAATATCGTAAATTTGTTACTGGTACATAAAATTTCTTATGCCTTATATTTTTTCTTGTGTTTTGTAATTATTTGTTATATAAAATTTCTTGTACCATAATATGTTAAAAGTAAATGGCAAGCAAAAATTTCTTTATAAGAAACAAGTACCGAAATACAAAGACAAAATTTAAATTAAAAAAATTAAAACAGAAGATTATTTTTCCTTAAAAATTGTGCTAAAAATGTGGGTGCACCTTATACATGGGAGCTCATTATAAATAGCAAAATCCAGTAATTGATTGTGACTTCAATACATTCTTATAATAGAGATAACACCAGAACACCACCTAAAAATGACATCAGAAAATAATTGAAACTAAGAATTCTGCCTTAATGGAAAGATCTGAGAAGAAAGAATGGTAATTCCATTACCATTTCCTAACTCACATAAAACAGAAAGAATAAAAATTACCAAAAAGATGAAAAAAAAAAAGAAGAAGAAAAAAATTCTTTTTGAAGCCAGTTGATCACTATTAGGTCAAAATAAACATTAAAAACTGGCTATAAGAACATGACATTTACTCTTGTTCAAGGTAAAATACCAGGTCTCTGCATGTGAAACTCAAAAACCAGGCCACAGCCAGCCTTCTCGTTCAAGGAACAAATTCTTCTTCCATAGCCCAGGATGCACTTAGCATTTTTAGGCATAATCAAGGCTTCCCTAAAGTCAATATTCAGACTGTACTTAGCTATCAATCTCCATATATTATTCTCATTTATCTACCAATCAGAACCTGAAGTGTGATACTTGGGCATACTCAATGAACAATTTATAGTGGTCGCTGATATGAGACTGGTCATTCACAAAATCATAAAGCTGAATTTATCAGGAAAGTATCCAGAAAGTGAAAACATTTAAAGGAAAATTGAGACTTCACTTGATAGAGTCAAAAGTTAATTTCATGTTATATGAAATAAAATATATTTTTCTTTTTTTCTACTTTCTATTCCTTCTGTCCTTTCCTTCCTTTCTACTTTCTCTCTTTCTTTTTCACTATGGTTTCACTATATAGACTTTAGAAAATAAATTTTGCTCAGAATTTTTCTGATTATATGTATATATGCCAAATATTACTCTATTTTTGAATATTCAAAAATAGAGTAATATTTTAAAAAATAACAGAGTAAATGATTTTAACACATCGTGATGAAAAAGAGTAAGATGATAAGCAGAAAGCTGACAGCCATGAATGACTAAACAGATCACAAGAGCGTCGGGTAGAAACTCTTATTTGCTATAACGAAAGGATACTTGATTTCACAATCCACTGGAGTCAATGCATTTGCAATATGAGGTCAAATTACAAGTAAATTATTCTTACATTCGTTGTAGGCCCACATACACATTCAGCCAGGAAGTTAGAATGTTCCTATGTGTGGTTCTCTGAAAAGGATAGCTTAATCTGTTCAGAACATCCTAATATATGTGTGTATGAAGAAAATAAGGTTATTCTCTTATTTTCTAGGAATAGGAAATCACAAAGCTATAACTATTTTCCAGTGCCTGAAGGTGGTAAGATAGTTCTTTAACTCAGACTAAATACCAGTTTGGTTGTTCTGAAAATAATGCTGCATTTCAATACTGAAAAACCATCTGCTACTCCTCTGGGCAATACACCCTCTGCCCTCCAAGTTTAGAAAAGAAGCTTTTTTCTCCTCCCAGCCTTCTACCAGCCACACAGTTAATTTGGAGCACTGTAATAGATACAATATCCAGTATTGTTAGCAATGTATACTGTGTTATGCAGAACACACTCGCCATTTGCTTTTCAATATGCTTGAGTTTATAAGGTTCAGAGCAATGGAGGACACTCGGCTTTTGTAACCTTTGTGGAAGTGTTGTATGTGTATTAATGTGGGCACAATGTGATTGTATTCCAGAAAATTCAACGAGTTTTCTAATGGAGAGCACAGAAAAGAAAAAAAAAAAAAACAACGGTTTGAATTTTATCCATTACTAAAAGTCTGGTGGAGAGATACAGCCATTATCACTTGTTCAACTTTTGACTGCTCTGGCAAAGAAAAATGGAAAAAAGTATATATAAATCATTTACAAAGCCAGATTAACCCCAGAAAAAGAGTAAAGAATTAAATGCCCAGAGCCTGCTCCCCTTCAGCACGACAAACTCCAGAAGTGTTCACAATTGCCACAGTTTGTTAATTGCTACACAAGAGTTATCACATTAATGCAACTCAAATGCCAAGAAGGGTTTAAATGAAGTTAAATGAGTAAAGCATGCAGAATGCTTTTCATTGTTCAGGCTTATGGGTAGTCAGTGAGTTGTATAATTGGGATCGCTAATGTTTCCAGCTCATTTAGTCTTTTACTGTATTGTGTGAACTCAACAAACATCTGCAGAGAGAGAGGAGGCTGGGGGGAGAAAATATAGCCCATATTCAAAGATGTTCAATGCAAAGATAAAACATATAATTTTCCTCCCACTCAGAGTTTACTTTCTTAGAAACTAGATTTTTAAAAATATATCTGTTTTACTTTTTGTTTATCTGCTTTTCTCTAATTGCCATAAATAGCTAAATCTTTGCTAGTCAAAATATGTCTTATAGAATAGAAGCATCAGCATTACCCAGTAACTTAGAAATGCAGAATCTCAGCCCCATCCCATACCTAGAGAATCAAACTCTGCATTTAAAAGATCCCTATATGATCTCTATGCACATTACAGTTTGAGAAGACTGAGCTAAATAAAAGCCCACATGGAATCAGTAAAGAAAAAATGTTTACTTTTGAGTAGTAGAGTCTTTTTAGTTCTTTGACAAACATTAATCCTGAAGAATTTATACTTAAGCTCCTAGGATGCCTTGTCTGAATTCATTGTTTACTGGGATTGCTAACTAAATGTAAACAAACTGATTACAGACATATCTACTGTCATTAAATACAAAAACTGTAATAATAATGTAGAAGACAGGTAATTCATGCACCAAGTTTCTTTTGCTACTTTTTGTTATTAAATGTCACCTTCTACAGATAGGTGCCTGAAATGATTTCCCAAAATATTAATGGGCTACAAATGTTTTAGGTTACACAGATTGCTTTCATAATAATACTTCAGTCCCAGCTATGGATATGCCCATCACCCAAACAGTGTTCATAGAGCCCACGTAGGTAGCTTTGCCCCTCCCCCGCCATGCTCTTCCACCCCTCTTGGTTGATTTCCATGGAGTTTTACTTCCCTCTGGGCCCGTGTGTTCTCATTGGTTAGCTCCAATTCAGTAGTGAGTACATGTTTGTTTTTCCATTCTTGAGATATTTCATTTAGGAAAATTGTTTCCAGTTCCATCCAGATTGTTGGAAAATGTATTGGTATTAGTTCGTATTTTTATGGCTGAGTAGCACTACATGGTATACATATACCACATTTTATTACTCTACCCAAAATCAATGGGGACTTAGGTTGATTCCACACCTTTACAATTCTGAATTGTGCTGCAATAAACATTTGAGTGTAAAGGACTTTGTGATGAAGTCTTCTTTTCCTTTAGGTAAATACCCAATAGTGGGATTGCTAGATCAAATGGTAGGTTTACTTTTAGTTCTTTGAGAAATCTCCGTACTGTTTTCCATGTAAGTTTTATTAATTTGCCGCCCCCTCAAGAGTGTATACCATTATTTTCCCCTATGCATAAACACAAGCATTTATTGTTTTTGGACTTTATAATAAAAGCCATCTGACCGGGTAAGGTGATATCTCATTGTAGTTTTAATTTGCATTTCCGTGATGATTAGGAATGCTGAGCATTTTTTCATGTTTATTGGCCATTTGTCTTTCTTCTTTTGAGTAGTTTCTGTTCATGTCTTTTGCCCATTTTAAGTATGGTTGTTTGTTTTTTTCCTTGCTGATTTTCTTGAGTTCTTTATAAATTCTGGGTATTGACCTTTTATCACATGTATAGTTTATGAATATTTTCTCATATCCTGTAGGTTGTCTATTTGCTTGGTTGATTGTTTCCTTAGCTGTGGAGAAGCTTTATAGTTTAATCAAATCCCATTTAATTTTGCTGTTGCCTTGATTGTCACTAGGGGCTTCACCATAAATTTTTCACATATGCCAAGATCTAGAAAACATTTTTCTATATTTCCCTCTAGAATTCTTATGGTTTCATGCCCTAGATCAAAGTTTTTTATCCATCTTGAATTAATTTTTTATGATTGGTGACAGGCGGAAGTCCTGTTTCATTCTTCTACGTGTGGCTATCCAATTTTCCCAGCACCATATAGGGCTCCTTTTCCCAAGTGTATAGTATTGTCTGCTTTATCAAAGATTAGTTAGTTGTAGGTATGTGGTTTTATATCTGGATTTTCTGTTCTGGTCCATTGATCTATGTCCCTATGTTTGTAATAATGTCATGCTGTTTGGGTTACTATAGCCTTGTAGTATATTTTGAAGTCTGGTCATGTGATGCCTCCAGATGTTCTCATTTTGTTTAAGATTTCTTTTGCCATTTTGGCTCTTTTCTGGTTCCTAATGAAGCATAGAATTATTTTTTCTATATCTGTGAAGTATTATTTTGCTAATTTGATGGAGAGTTCATTGAATTTGTAAATCATTTGGGGTAGTATGGGACATTTTAATAAGCATGGGACATTTTAATAAGCATGGTATGTTTTATCATTTGTTTGCATGCTTTGTGATTACATCTTCAGAGTGTTGTAATCCTCCTTGTCGAGCTCTTTTAGCTCCTTGGTTAAGTATATTCCTAGGTATGTTATTTTCTTTGTAGCTATTGTGAATGGTACTGAGTCTTTGATTTCACTCTTGGATTGATTGTTACCAGTACATAGAAACGCTACTGATTTGTGTACATTTTTTTTTTTATCCTGAGACTTAGCTGAAACATACATTTAATGTATGTTCCTTCTATGCTTAGTTTGTTGAGGGCTGTTATCATGAAAGTGTGCTGCATTTTGTCGAATGCTTTTTATGCATCTATTGAGATGACCCTATGATTTTTGTTTTTGTTTCAGTTTCTGTGGAGAATCACAGTTATTGATTTGCATAGGCTGAACTAACCTTGCACCTGGGAGATGAAGCTGTCTTGGTCCTGGTGTATAATTTTTCTGATGTGCTTTTGAATTGGTCTGCCAGTATTTTATTGAGGATTTTTGCATCTATATTCTTGAGGGATATTGGTCTGTAATATTTTGTGTGTGGGTGGGGGGGGGTTGCAATTCATTTAGTTCTGCTTGATCTTCATTATTTCTTTTGTCTTCTGGCGTTGGGTTTGGTTTGGTTTTCCTTTTCTAGTCCTTGATGTGTGACATTTGGTTGTTGTTTTGTGATTTCTCTCTTTTTAATGCATGCATTTAAGACTATGAATTTCCTCATCAGGAATGCTTTTGCAAAGTTCAAAGACTTTGATAGCCTATGTCTCATTTGTCATTCAGTTCAAAGAATTTTGTGATTTCCATGTTAATTTCATCCTTGACACCATATCATTTGCCATCAGGTTGTTTAATTTTCATGCTTTGTGTAGGTTTGAGTGTTTCTCTTCTGATTTCTAGTTTTAGTCCACTGTGGTCTGAAGGTATGTAGTATACCTTCCTTCTTTTTTCTTTTTTTTAATTTGTCGAGATCTGTGTTATGGCCTAAGATATGATTTTTCTTGAAGAATATCCCATATACAGCTGAAAATAATTTGTATTCTATAGCTTTAGGATAGAATGTTCTATAAATGTCTGTTAGGTCAATTTGATTTAAAATTTGGTTTAAGTCCATTGTTTTCTTATTTATTTTCTGGCCTGAGGATTATTGAGCTCTGATGGTGGGTGTTGAAGTCCTTGGTAATTATGATGGGTATTTATTTGCTCAGCTGTAGTAAGATAAACTTTATGTATCTAGAGCACTTGTGGGGTGCACATATATTTAGAATATTTATATCTTCTTGTAAAATTGCTCCTTTTACCAGTATATAATGACCTCTTTGTCTTTCATTACCTTTTTTGGCTTAAAGTCAATTTTATTTGATATAAGAATGGCCACACCTGCTCTTTTTTTTTTCTATTTGTGTGGAATATTATTTTCCAGTCTTTCACATGTCGTCTGTGTGCACCTTCTGGTTTAGATGTGTTTCCTGGAGACAACAGATACATGGGTTGTTTTTTCATTTATTTAGCCAGCCTTTGTCTTTTGAGAGGTATATTCAATCAGTTAATGCTAATTGATAGCTCTGATATATGCAGTGTTGGTCTATTCATCCTGTTGAATAGTCCCTTATTACTTTGTTTTACCTTTTGCCTATTGTTTTTTAAAAGTTGTGAGTTTGGGGGTTATTTTTTCCCCTTTTTAGGGAATTTACACTGGGGGTTACCTGTTGTGCTGATTTGTGTATAGTGCTATTCTGAGTATTTTATGCGGGGCAGTTCTGGTCACAGCAAATTACTATGTGTCTTGGAGACGACCTATTTGCTATGAACCTTTTTGGTGTTTGATGTCCATCTCGTATGTGCATGTCTGAGTTTCTGACAATGTAAGGGAAATTTTCCTCTATAATTTGAGGATGAATATTGCTGTGCTTTTAGTGCTCTCTTTTTCTCTCTCAGGGATGCCTATAATTCAAATATTAGTTTGCTTCACACAGTCCCAAATCTTTGTGATTTCTCAGACTATTTTACACATTTCTCTGCCTCTTTGAATGACTGAGTTATTTTAGCTACAAGCTCTGAGATTCTTTCTTCTTCTTGGTTTAGCCTGTTAAATCTTTCTGCTATGTTTTGAAATTCTGTAAATAATTCTTTCTTTTCTTTAGGTTCTATTACATCCCTTTTATATTCTCTAGTGCCTTTTTTATTTTTATGGTTGATTTCCTGAAATATTATTCTGGCTGCTTTTTGTTAGTTTTCAACGTTCTCTTCAATTCCCTTCATCTTATTTGCCATTCTTATTCTGAATTCCATTACCGTCATTTTAGCACTTTCCTTATTGGTGGAGTCCACTACTGTAGCTCCACTGCATCCCCTTGGGAGTGTCAAACTATTTTGTTTTTTTTATGTTGCTAGCGTTCTTTTGCTGGTTTCTTCTCAACTGCCTCCTCTTCTCTTCCGCTCTGGGTTAATAGGATGGCAGGACCCCAGATCCTTTGCTGGGAACTTCCTCAAACTGAGTTCAGGAGTGACAGCTGCTTAGGGCTGGGGTTCTGAGTGAAGTGTTGGGCCACAGGGAGATTCTTCCAGCCCAGTATTAGTGGTAAGTACTCAATAGTGGGGTTCTGGGGTCCAGGCACAACTCTGAAGTCTCAGAGAAGTCACATGCCCAGCAGCAGTCCTGGAGCTACAGAGGCAGAACCTCAAATGTTAATTCACCTGACTCTGAGGATTTGGGGGTCAGGGCTGCCCAAATGGGGACTGTTCCACCATCATGGGGACTAATGCCCAGTCACACAGGCAGGTGTTTATACCATGTTAATGGGCCAGAATTGCTGGTCAACAAAGATTCTCCCTACATTCAAGGCCCACTGAAGCAGTCACCCCAGGCTTCCCAAGTGGTACTTATGGTATCTAAGCTCCTCTTCTGAGCTTCCACTTGAGGGAGGAGGAGCGCTTGGTGTCCAGTCACAGGACATGACATAGCAAAATATGTTTCCTCCCAGGCCCACTAGGGGTGATGCAAAGGCTACTGCTAGATGCCTTGGTCTTGATTGGACCTGGATCCATGCACCAAAGTGATCAGGATATAATTGGTTACATAAATCTCTGACTGTCAGGCACCAGATCTGTGCTGTAACTACTCTCCAGTGAAATGTCTCTCCACTGATTCTGGACAACTTTCTGATAATACCATAAGTCTGAAGTGGAGGAGCGAGACCCCACACATATTGAGCTGCCTGTAACTTTTGTTTCTCTCCTAAAAATCAGTGTCCCCTATGGTTCTTTCTGTACTGCTATCTTCACCTCTCCTCAGCAATGTGAATCGTATTGGAACCCCCAGATTAATCCCCAAAATGGTTTATAATCCTTGGAAGATTCATCCATGCCCTGTTTAATAAGTTGGTAGATACTGTAATGAGCTAGGCTTGTTGTGCCTATTAGTGGTTGATGCTTGTAGGAAAGAGCCAACTGCAGAGATGTTCTTTTGTGCCAGTCATAAGCTCTAGTTTCTCAGGGGAAACACTTGAATGCCTGCACTTTGAGAGGGGCCCTGTAGCTCCAAGGGACTACTTGATCTCTGTAACAGGGTGGTGGGTGGTTGGAGAAGTGAGGCTAGGTATGGTTAGGTTGTGCCAGCCTGGGAGGCTTTACAAAGCCTCAGCAGGGCTCAGTGGTCATTTTCCCAGCTGTGAGGGGGAGCCAATAGGAGGATGGTTAAGGCTGTCACTTCAACATGGGAAATTGCTTGTGAGGAAGAGGCTGCATTTGGGAGTGAGCTTTGCCCATCTTGCCTTTTCTCTCCCATCAGGTGTCTGGTTGCAAATCGGTGTGCCTCAACATGCTGCCCTCAGCTGCAATGGCACCACAGGTTGGGATCTCCCCTGCCAGAGGACCTCTAGTCTGAGAGCTCAGCTTTCCCTTAGAGCAGGGTGGAGTATGGGCACTTCCCTAGATCAGTGCTTCTTGAATCCACACAGTATTCTCCTGTCAGTTCTGTCCAAGTGGGCTCCCTCTTGGACCTCCCAAGTCCAGCTTCCAAACCTTACCCCCATGACTCCTACCAACCTGCTCCAGCCCAGGGTCCACAGGATCTGGCCTGCATGTCTGACCTGCTGGTGTGCATGTAGGTAAAACACCAGGGGGCAGCGAGCTCCCAAATCAGATACCCCAGGTCCACTGCCATTCCATAAGGAGAAAGGCATGGGCCTTACTCTCTATGAAAACACCAAACTAGATATGCAAGCTGAGTAGAGGCAGCAGATCATCAAATTCTCAGCTGAAACTACTCTCTCAGTTGCAGTGCAGGGAGGGGGATTGTGGAAGGACAAGAATGTGATGGAAGCAAGCTGGCTCACTGGCCTCTCAGGACCCTCTCTTTAGGGGGAAACCCTGAAAAGAATGTCCAAACCTGGGATCACACAAGTTCTCCCCACAATTCTGTGGTTGCCATAGTGCTTGGGCTCATAGGGAAGGAAAAGCTCCCAAGTAACTTGGTAACCTGCTGATCACTGAAGGAATGCTGGAAGAGAGAAAAGGACACCCCCCTCCTTATTCCTTCCCTGTGCTGTAAGTCTCTCTGAGTTTGATCCTCGTGGATATCATTTTTTACTCTATCGTCTTCCTTTTTTGCTTTATAATTTTCCTCCATAAAGTCCCTGGTAGGGTCCAACATGTCTCTCTCTGACCTACACTTGAGCTGCATCCTCTCTCCCCTACCCTCTATCTGAAACCCTTCCTTCACTCCCGTGAGGTCCAGCAAGCAATATGCCTACTCAGCTATCTTGCTGCCCCTCCCTTGCTGAAACCTTATCCAGTGGTGCGCTGGCATATGGGTAATAGCTTTATGAGAGAAAGGGTAGCTTTGACTTGAAACATTTGGTGATTTTTAGTGTAAATAGTCCCAGTCTGGCCAATTTCAAGCCACTAATAAGAGGTCATGGAACTGGATTTGGGAAGAAAGGCATACAAGCAGCTCTCCGTCTCTAGTGTAAAGCACCTCTCACACAGCACTGCCTTGTGGCATTCTCCTACACGCATGTAGACTTGGCCCCTTAGCTGTCCCTAGCACTTCCAGGCTTCAGAAACCAGTTGGAAAATCCTTTTAATACAGCAGGAGGTAAGTCAAGGCAACCAAACATAAAACAGCATTTGTTTCTTGCAACTCCTTTCCTTGATTCCAACACATGTTCTACTTGTCCTGCCTGGATTGTCCATAGATCCTCTGCCTTGATCCCCTTCCTGACACCAGCATCCTTCTGATGTCCTCAGTAATAACACCAGTGTCTCTGAACTGTACCCATGTGACCTATTGAGCAAGATCAGAATCTAACATGGTATAACTTTTATACTGTAAGTTTTATACTAATGATAAAATGTACAAGTTCAAAAATGATCTCCTTTTTTTTTTGCATGAGCTAATTCAAAGTTCTAGTCAAAATCCATTTTACAAATATTTAATGAATCTTTTCTACTGTTAGCAATGTCATAATTTTCTGAAAAGGGAGAAAGGAGACCGAACAATACCTTGTGCCAAAGGCTCAGGTGTGTTTTGCTGTTGAGTTTCACTCATGAAATTAGTAACTGAAGGAGGAATGAAAGGCTATCCGTGCTGCACCCTGGGTGCCCTGCTCCTCATTCTCCTGTGGATGCTCAGTTTCCCATCCTAGCCACCTTCCTCAGACCCAGTAAGTGATTATTGCCTCACATCCAGGAATAATGTACCTGAAGCAGACCTCTGATCATGGTTTTGTAAAGAATGTATCCTTTATAATGATGAAAAGGAATCAAAGCAAAACTATTCCTTGGCTTTATGATGATTTATCAGGGTGGCTAGTGCTGGGCAGATGGAACCTGGAGGGTTGGTCCCTGACAATAGTGCTTATGGCAGGTGCCTGAACTTTAGTACCCTCAATCACTCCTCCACAAATATTTTCTAAAGGTATACATTCTCACATCAAATAACCTATGGATTTCACTTGTAAGCCTTTAAGACATAAGAATTGAACAGCTCTTGGCTAAAGGAGAAATGAAATCGGACACTGACAGAGAGACCTATTACAAGGCTGATCCAACTACCTTCAATTTAAAATCTCCACATGTCTTAACAGGTCAGAGTATGAACACAGTTTTCACTTTATACCACTCAACTTCTCTTCTAATAATTCTGTGCTATAGCAATTGCAAGAGTAACAACATTATAACAACCACAACACATGGTCTTGCTTTTCTACATATTGATCCCATCTCCTGCTTGTAGCTTTTGTCAAGTTTGTGAACAAAAAGAGAATGTTGATGTTAGAGTCTTTAAAATTCAATAATTTTCTTTGGCAAGAGTTATAAATAATATGCAACTAGCAAATTTGTGTCTTACCTGAATAAAATACACTTCATCTTTCACATGCCAATCACATAATCTCATGAAAGAAACAAGTTACTTAAACACATATTAATATTTTTAAAGTAATTTGTTTCAGGGTATAAATTTTAAGACATGCCCACAGATGTAAAAGTTCTATAAAACCATCATAAAATCACACAATTGTATTTGTGATCTATATGCAGAACATCATACAATAAACTTCTTAATAATATAATCACATAGAGGTAGCTCAAAAATGTGTGCTGGATAAACAAAGTGACCATTGCATTTGTGACACAGGATTCCACAGTTTTGCCGGTTAGTTACAATCAATGAACAATAAACACAAGTTGATGACATGGCCCAGTATTCTGTTCTGTGCTAGAAATTTTAATTTATCTTAGTAAAAATAGGAGACGAAAGTACCTACTGACATTTTTACTTTGAATCTTACATTTATCTCTTAGAATCTTAAATATTCTCTTATGCTGCCAGTATCTATTTCTTGAAATTATTTACTGTCTAATTTTTAATTATGTTTTGATACTATTGGAAATAATTTTTTCTTTTCTTTTCTTTTTATTGTAGAGACAGAGTCTCACTGTACCATCCTTGGGTAGAGTGCCATGACTTCACACGGCTCACAGCAACCTCTAACTCTTGGGCTTATGCGATTCTCTTGCCTCAGCCTCCCAAGCAGCTGGGACTACAGGCGCCCACCACAACACCCGGCTATTTTTTGTTGCAGTTTGGCCTCACTTGAGTTTGAACCCACCACCCTTGGCATATGGGGCTGGCGCTGTACTCACTGAGCCACAGGCACCGCCCAAATAATTTGTAGATTCATAAGTATTTGTTTAATTTATTTCAAAGAACACTTTGGAAAGATCCAGGTAGGCATTTTCAAATATGAAAGCTTAAAATTACTCTTAGAACCAAAGGATATATTTTAATTCAAAATATTGAATTTTAATATCATAATTATTATACTAAAAGCAAACCACACATCTATAAAAATATGTAAAACTGCAAATTATATTTTTATTTATGGCTAATTTATTTTAAAAACCCTTATTCAATTATTTTAATTTGAATGCCTTAAATTAACCTTAGGAGGAAAGAATATGTTTTATTTATAAATATTAAGAAGAATGAACATTGTAACTGTCAGAAGTAAAAGCGAATTAAGGGATCTACAGAAAAGATACGAAACTATTAATTACAGTCTCAAGAGAATGAGACTTAATTTCTTTTACCTAAATGCTTTATATTTTACATTTGTGCTCTGGGGAGAATATTAACATTAAAAGAATTCTTCAAATGGCAAAAGAAACTGGTAGGGTACTTACAAAAAGCAATAACTAACAGTTTTTAACAAATAATTAATTACCATGATTTGTATTAGCAGAATTTTGAAACCATGGGTTCCTCCCATAGTTTTGCAAACCTTAGTCCTGTATGACAAACCTAGCAAGGGAGGGTACTGGAGCCCAAGGGTGCTACAGTAGTAATGGGAAATGTCATCCACTAACCACATGACTACTCAAGATGGCAAAAAGAAATGAACAATTTAGATTACTTTTTTTAGAAACACTTTCTTCATTCATGTTAAACCATCTACCTTATGTGTATTAACACATAATGAATATGCTAATAGAAATAGAGAAAGAGAAACCATCATATTCTCTCTGACAGTCATTGCTTCTTGATTTCTGCCTCTATCAACATCTAATATTTTTCAGGAAGGCAGAATCCCAGTGGCCATTGTAGCTCTCAAGAATCAGGGCAGGTTTCAATAGCAAACCCAGCTTGCCTCAGTCCCTGCAGTGATAGTTTCATGCTGGAAGCAAGTTAACCAGTGGCAGCTTCTCGTAAACTTTGAAAACTGCTCCATTTGACCAGGCACAGTGGAAAGAGGCTGTGGGTTAAATATGACCCTAGGATAAAGCAATGAGACAGCGAGTCTACTGCCACAGAAACCCGAAGAATGCCAACATCAGAATAAAGGCTGGGTCTCCAGGGCCAAAACAGCATGCAGAGATGTGTTTATATTCTCTTCTCTTCAATGTTTGAAGGAGAATGTGCAGTAAACTTTGAAGCATGAAGGTATTCTTTTTCTTAGACATTAAAATATTTGCTTCCTTTGTCTCAATTCTCTACTTTTTCCTTGTCTTATAATGCATTTCTCTTCTTTTAACTTTGTCTAGATTTCTGTTCTCAGAATTACTGTGCATTTTTTTAAACCTTCGAGGACCCCAAAGAGATTTTCCCTATGGGAATGACATGTTATCAACATTTATCATATTTAAACTAAGACTGAATATTTTTAATACATGCAAATGTACAAGCATACATTCTACCAGCTGTTAGAGAAGTGATATCACTACAGTAGCTTCTGAAAAACTCCAGTGCACACTTATGAGATAATAAAATTGAAAAAAAAAATCTGGTTATTACCATGAAAAGCATATTGACCTTGCAAAACCCTTTGAAAGGAGACCTCCAAAGGTCTTCAGACAGCATATTGAGAACTGTCACTCTAGATAAAAAAAAAAGAAGGCAGAAAATTCAAATTGTTTTCATCCTTTTTCATGGTAATTTCTACTGTTTCTCTAAATTTTGAAAAAGAAGAACAAAGTTGGAACTTATATCACCTGACTTCATGAATTATTATCAAGCTATAGCATTCAAAATGGTGTCACATCTATTAGAATGGCAAAAATTAAAATGTCTGATCATAACAACTATTAATGGAGATGTAGAGGAACTATAATACTCATACAATGCCAGTAGAAATATATAATAAAATGATGCAACCAACTCGAAAAAACAGTTGATAATTTTTTTTTGAAAATTAAACATATGCCTACTATATGATACAGCTTTTTACTTGTAGGTCTTTACACAAGAAAATTGAGAGCAGGGTGGCGCCTGTGGCTCAAAGGAGTAGGGCGCCAGCCCTATATGCCGGATGTGGTGGGTTCAAGCCCAGCCCTGGCCCCAAACTGCAAAAAACAAAACAAAAAAATATATATATATATAAATAAATCTAGAAAAAAAAATAAATAAAAAAGAAAATTGAGAGCATATGTCCCTATAGAAACTTACACATAAAAGTTACAGTGCCTTTATGTGTAATAGTCCAAAACTGAAACCAAACAAATGTCTATCAATAGGCAAATTGGTAATTAAATTATAGTGTAGTATATCAATTCTATTCAATTCTATCAATGCTATTATCAAAAATAAAAATTGACTATTCATATATGCAGTAACATAGATGGAGATTCTCAAAATAATTTTGCTTAGTAAATAAGTCAATTAAAAAAAAAGAGAGAGAAGTCACAACCTTGGAGAAAATCTCAGAAAATGCATATAAGATATAAGGCAGACATCCATAACATACAAAGAATTCTTAAAATCCAAAAACAAAACTAAACTAAACTAAAAATGGGCAAAAGATCCAAACATCCACCTTACTAAAGAAGGTACAGAAGGAACTAAATGAAAAGTAACTATATGAAAAGATGCTCCACATTATATGTCAATAGGAACTGTGAATTAAAATGAGATGCCACTACATACTTAATAAAGTGGACAAAACCCCAAATACTGACAACAATAAATACTAGTCAGGATGTGAAGCAACAGGAATTCTTTATTCATTGTTGGTGAGAATGCAAAATAGTGTAGCCACTTTAGAAGACAGTTTGCAGTTCCTTACAAAACTAGACATATTACCAAATAATTCAGCAGTCACACTCTTCGGTATTTATCCAAATGAATTGAAACTTATGTCCACACACCAATGTTGATAGGAATTTTATTTATAATCACCAAAACAAAGATGTTCTTCAATAGGTGAATGGATAAACTTTTGGACATCTGTACAACAGAATATTATTCATGATAAAAAGAAATGGGCTATCAAGGCATGAAAAGACCTGAATGAACCTTAAGTGCATACTGCAAAGTGAAAAAAGTCCTCTACCTGAAATGGCTACATAATGTATGATTCCAATCAACTGATATTCTAGGCAAAACCACAGAAGAATAAAAAGATTAACAGCTACCAGGTGTTCAGGGGAGAGGAAAGGTAAATGTGTGTAGATGGAGCATAGGGGATTATAGGCTGGTAAAACTATTATTCTGTGAGATGTTGTAATAATGATACATGCCATGACGCATTTGTCAAAATCTATAGAATATACAACATAAAGAGTGAACCCCAATGTAAACTATAGACTTTAGTTGATAGTAATGTCTAAACACGGGTTTATCAACTGTAGCAAATATAGCACATTAATGCAGAAAATAAAAGTAAGGGAACCTGGGCAAAGAGTGGTGAAAAGAGTAGACACATAGAATTCTCCATTTTTTTCTGTAAACATAATACCAAACAAAAAAAGTCAATTAACTTAAAAATAATAGTTCAGATCCTATTATTTTATTTACATAGAATTTTTGAATATGAAAAATAACCTGTTGACCAGCAACAAAGAGGAAGAAAGGTAGGGATGACATAGTGGCACAAGAAAATCTTTGGAAGTAATGGATATGTTCATTATTTTGATTTTAGTGATGATTTCTATATCAAATTTAATACCTTGAATATATATGGCTTATTTTATATTGATTTGCATTTCTTACCATTTCCCAGATGATGCTAATTCTGCCAGTCTGGGGACCACGCTTTGGGTACCACTGTTTTAGAGATGAGAGAGAGAGCTACTGTGCCTACCTTTGGTGACTCATTGGAATAAATTGGAGAGTATGAAAAGCAAAAATTCTGATGGAATTCGTGGTTTGTGGTAAAGCTTGGAGGTTTTTAAAAAGCTTTATGGGTGATTCTCATTCACACAAGATTGACAGCAATTAGGATAGAGATAACTTAATTTTTTTTTTTTTTTTTTTTTAGTTTTCCTATACCTTGTTCACTTCTGATGATAATTTCCCAAGTATAACTAAAAGATAAGGGCTAAGATGCTTGAACCAATATTCACATGTATATTTAGAAATTCTATTAGTTTTATGTGTAGCATGTGTAGAATTTTTGGTATAGCTACTAAAAGATAAAATTTATTAATTTACTGAATATTAATAATGGGGAAAGTTGCAAATTACACTTTTGGCTAGAAATAGGTATAGTTTAATCTTTCCATACATTGGTTAAAAAAAATTATCTCTAAAAAAAATAACCCCATACTCTGTCCCTTCCATGAGCTGCTCCCTTATAGAAATTAACACAAAGTGACAGCTTTGATCAATTAAGAATTATTTGGGGGACAGGGTGAGTTGTTTTATAGATCATTTTTACTAAATAAATTTCTTCCTTTTCATAAAACACCTTTAAAATTCAGTTTTATCATCTCGCATGGGATATTCCATAGTTTATTCAAAAATGTTGTCCCCTCAGTAGGAATCAGTAGAGAGAGGGAACAGGGCTTTGAGGTAGTTGGTACCACTGTGAGGAATGATAGAACTGGCTGGAAACTGGAGCCCTCAAACCTCACAAATTACTAATTTATACTTCCATTTCCTGTTCACGGCCACAAAATGGGAATATGAATTAAGAAAGGAAGCTGCAGGGCGGCGCCTGTGGCTCAGTCGGTAGGGCGCCGGCCCCATATGCCGAGGGTGGTGGGTTCAAACCCGGCCCCGGCCAAACTGCAACCAAAAAATAGCTGGGCGTTGTGGTGGGCGCCTGTAGTCCCAGCTACTCGGGAGGCTGAGGCAGGAGAATCGCCTAAGCCCAGGAGTTGGAGGTTGCTGTCAGCTGTGTGAGGCCATGGCACTCAACCGAGGGCCATAAAGTGAGACTCTGTCTCTACAAAAAAAACAAAAAAAAAGAAAGGAAGCTGCGATTTTCTACTGTCAGCCTCCGGAACCTCTTTTCTACATAAATCTATTTTTAGTTCCTTAAGGATTAGTCTTAACTTGAAACTAAGGCCACAGTTTATATAAAGGACCAGCAGATCTTTTTCCAGTGGCCTTAATATGGTTACAAGGATTTATCTGGATAAAACCTGTGCAGGGTGTTGGATCGATCCTCCAGAAAGAAGCTGAGCAAAGAAATCTTAGATTTAAACCTAACCATCCAATATTTAGATTTAGCAGACATCTACAGAACATTTCATCCCAACAAAACTGAATACACATACTTCTCATCAGCCCACAGAACATACTCCAAAATTGATCACATTTTAGGTCACAAGTCTAACCTCAGGAAATTTAAAGGAATAGAAATTATTCCATGCATCTTCTCGGACCATCATGGAATAAAACTTGAATTGAGTAACAACAGGAATCTGCATACCCATACAAAAACATGGAAGTTAAATAACCTTATGCTGAATGATAGCTGGGTCAGAGATGAGATTAAGAAAGAAATCACCAATTTTTTGGAACAAAATGACAATGAAGACACAAACTATCAGAACCTCTGGGACCCTGCAAAGGCAGTTCTAAGAGGGAAATTTATAGCACTGCAAGCCTTCCTCAAGAGAACGGAAAGAGAGGAAGTTAACAACTTAATGGGACATCTCACGCAACTGGAAAAGGAAGAACATTCCAACCCCAAACCCAGTAGAAGAAAAGAAATAACCAAAATTAGAGCAGAATTAAATGAAATTGAAAACAAAAGAATAATACAACAGATCAATAAATCAAAAAGCTGGTTTTTTGAAAAGGTCAATAAAATAGATAAACCTCTGGCCAACCTAATCAGGAAAAAAAGAGTAAAATCTCTAATATCATCAATCAGAAACAACAAAGATGAAATAACCACAGACTCATCAGAAATCCAAAAAATCCTTAATGAATATTACAAGAAACTTTATTCTCAGAAATATGAAAATCTGAAGGAAATAGACCGATACTTGGAAGCACGCCACCTTCCAAGACTTAACCAGAATCAAGTGGAAATGTTGAACAGACCCATATCAAGTTCAGAAATAGCATCAACTATACAAAACCTCCCTAAAAAGAAAAGCCCGGGACCAGATGGTTTCACGTCAGAATTCTACCAAACCTTTAAAGAGGAATTAGTACCTATATTACTCAACCTGTTCCAAAATGTAGAAAAAGAAGGAAGACTACCCAACACGTTCTATGATGAAGCAAATATCACCCTGATCCCCAAACCAGGAAAAGACCCAACAAGAAAAGAAAATTATAGACCAATATCACTAATGAATATAGATGCAAAAATATTCAACAAGATCCTAACAAACAGAATCCAGCAACACATCAAACAAATTATACATCATGACCAAGTCGGTTTTATCCCAGGGTCTCAAGGCTGGTTCAATATACGTAAATCTATAAATGTAATTCAGCACATAAACAAATTAAAAAACAAAGACCATATGATTCTCTCAATTGATGCAGAAAAAGCTTTTGATAATATCCAGCATCCCTTCATGATCAGAACACTCAAGAAAATTGGTCTAGAAGGGACTTTTCTTAAACTGATAGAGGCTATCTACAGCAAACCCACAGCCAATATCATATTGAATGGAGTTAAATTGGAATCATTTCCACTCAGATCAGGAACCAGACAAGGCTGCCCATTGTCTCCATTGCTTTTCAACATTGTAATGGAAGTTTTAGCCACCGCAATTAGGGAAGAAAAGGCGATCAAGGGTATCCATATAGGGTCAGAAGAGATCAAACTCTCGCTCTTCGCAGATGATATGATTGTGTATCTGGAAAACACTAGGGACTCTACTACAAAACTCCTAGAAGTGATCAAGGAATACAGCAGCATCTCAGGTTACAAAATCAACATTCATAAATCGGTAGCCTTTATATACACCAACAACAGTCAAATTGAAAAAACAGTTAAGGACTCTATCCTATTCACAGTAGTGCCAAAGAAGATGAAATATTTGGGAATTTACCTAACAAAAGACGTGAAAGATCTCTATAAAGAGAACTATGAAACTCTAAGTAAAGAAATAGCTGAAAATGTTAACAAATGGAAAAACATACCATGCTCATGGCTAGGAAGAATCAACATTATCAAAATGTCCATACTACCCAAAGCAATATATAATTTCAACGCACTCCCTATTAAAGCTCCACTGTCATATTTTAAAGATCTTGAAAAAACATTACTTCGTTTTACATGGAATCAGAAAAAACCTCGAATAGCCAAGACATTACTCAGAAATAAAAACAAAACAGGAGGAATCACACTACCAGACCTCAGACTTTACTACAAATCGATAGTGATCAAAACAGCATGGTATTGGCACAAAAACAGAGAAGTAGATATCTGGAATAGAATAGAGAACCAAGAGATGAATCCAGCTACTTACCGCTATTTGATTTTTGACAAGCCAATTAAAAACATTCAGTGGGGAAAAGATTCCCTATTTAACAAATGGTGCTGGGTGAACTGGCTGGCAACCTGCAGAAGACTGAAATTGGACCCACACCTTTCACCATTAACTAAGATAGACTCTCATTGGATTAAACATTTAAACTTAAGACATGAAACTATAAAAATACTAGAGGAGAATGCAGGGAAAACCCTTGAAGAAATTGGTCTGGGTGAGTATTTCATGAGGAGAATCCCCCGGGCAATTGAAGCAGCTTCAAAAATACACTACTGGGACTTGATCAAACTAAAAAGCTTCTGCACAGCTAAGAACACAGTAAGCAGAGCAAGCAGACAGCCCTCAGAATGGGAGAAGATATTTGCAGGGTATAACTCTGACAAAGGTTTAATAACCAGAATCCACAGAGAACTCAAACGCATCAGCAAGAAAAAAACAAGGGATCCCATCGCAGGCTGGGCAAGGGATTTGAAGAGAAACTTCTCTGAAGAAGACAGGCGCACGGCCTTCAGACATATGAAAAAATGCTCATCATCTTTAATCATCAGAGAAATGCAAATCAAAACTACATTGAGATATCATCTAACTCCAATGAGACTAGCCTATATCACAAAATCTCAAGACCAGAGATGTTGGCGTGGATGCGGAGAAAAGGGAACACTTCTGCACTGCTGGTGGGAATGCAAATTAATACATTCCTTTTGGAAAGATATATGGAGAACACTCAGAGATCTAAAAATAGATCTGCCATTCAATCCTGTAATTCCTCTGCTGGGCATATACCCAGAAGACCAAAAATCACAACATAACAAAGATATTTGTACCAGAATGTTTATTGCAGCCCAATTCATAATAGCTAAGTCATGGAAAAAGCCCAAGTGCCCATCGATCCACGAATGGATTAATAAATTGTGGTATATGTATACCATGGAATACTATGCAGCCTTAAAGAAAGATGGAGACTTTACCTCTTTCATGTTTACATGGATGGAGCTGGAACATATTCTTCTTAGTAAAGTATCCCAAGAATGGAAGAAAAAATACCCAATGTACACAGCCCTACTATGAAACTAATTTGGGACTCTCACATGAAAGCTATAACCCAGCTACAACTTAACAATAGGGGGAAGTGGGAAGGGGGGGTGGGTAGAGGGAGGGGAATCGGTGGGATCACACCTGTGGTGCATATTACAGGGGTATTTGCGAAACTTGGTAAATGTAGAATGTAAATGTTTTGGCACAGTAACTGAGATAACGCCGGAAAGGCTATGTTAACCACTGTGATAAAAATGTGTCAAATGGTTTATGAAGTGAGTGTATGATGCCCCATAATCATATCATTGTATACAGTTATGATTTAATAAAAAAATTAAAAAAAAAAAAAACCTGTGCAGGCTAATAAAATTCAATTCAGTATATTAAAAGTTATATTGCCAGCCATCTGAATCCTAATCATTTGTTGTTTATACTAAACAAGAGCTATTGCTATAACTGTCTAAATTATTTAACTATCTCAGCCTAGGTCTTTTTAAGTCGAGCCTAACGACAAAGGTACTTTGACAAAATAATGTATGATTGATTAAATAAATCTGTCACTAGCCCAACAAACAACAGGGAGTTCAAGAGTATCTTCAGGCATTTGCTCTTTGAATGTGATTCCAAATTCAGGTGCAAAAAATTGCAAATATGTTCAATCCATATCAGCAGTTATATTCTGATGTCCAGGATTTATATTGTTTTGTATAAATAAATCAGTTGAATCAATAACCAATAAAAACACAAAAGTCTTTCATAGTTAGTGAATCAATGTCCTTATAAAAATAATGCAATTTAATTGTTTTAACAGTTAGCTTTGGCAATTGTAGAACAGTACACTCAAATTCAAATGTCTCTCTAACTCAACCCTTCTGTTTCTTAAAATTGTTCCAATTCAATGCCACGGTGGTGAGACAATGAATTTTTGGAAGAGGACCTTATAATTAGAAGCCAAAATTATGCCCCTAGCTATGAACATATTCTTTATTGCATCAAGAGTATTGCAAGGTTTTTGTTTGCTTGTTTTTAATTAATTAGAGAGGTTTGTTCCTACCTCTCCTCTACCTCACAAAACATGGTTTTAATCTGTATACCCTGGTACGCTGCTGTCGATTGACTATAGGAATGTCAACACTTGTTTGCTATGAAAATGTTTTCAGGTCCAGGGTAAGGAGAATTTTTGCTAATTAGATTTTTCTGGTGCAAGGACATTAGACATCTTTGGATATCCCATTACCTAATACTATTGGGATAAAATATTTGTAGAAACACCTACCATATAATAGATATTTATAACAATTTTCTTCGTCCTTTTCTTAGGTGGGATACAAAAGAAACATTTCTCATCCAAAATTTCTTGACTATAATTTTTGTATAGTCCCTTCCATATTTGACATGCACATGATTCATCCACAATAACACTCATTCAGCAACTAAGGCAGCCACCTTCAATGGATTTGAGTTAGTAATAGGTTGAACTCATTTGCCACCTTCACAAGCATATGAAATGCAGCTCTTAAAAGCTTACTCTGTTGGGACAAACTGAGCTGTTGCAGAATAAGACAGCTCTGGTCAAAGTTAGAACCTGATTCTAGACTAGGTCACTTGGTAAAACAGTACTGAGAGAACCCTATGGGAAGTTAAAAACGTTTAGGGTAAAACAACATCAAAAAATTAGGATGAAATAAGTGGCAAGAAATGAGGCCATTTCAGAGATTGGAGGTGAGAGAATGAGGCAGGCTCAAGGCTTTAAGACCTACCTTAGATGTAGATCCAGCTAGAAAGTAAAACTTGTGTATAAAAAAAAAAAAAAAAAAAACGGAATCATAAAGGCAAGCAAAGTGGCATGCAAGCCTTATCCTAGAACACAGCTTTAGTTTCTAGCAAAGCTTGCATTAGGGATTTGTTTCTATTATACATTAATTACACTGAGCTTTCATAATAGTCATTGGGCTGATGGCCCAGGGTAGACAGGGAGCTTCCTATTTAAATTTCAAAGTATATAATTTAGAGATGTCAGTGATAGAAACAATAGGATATGATGCCTGTGGTTGAAATTAAAATTTTGGTAAAACTCGCTGTCTCTGAGTTCTTAAAGTGCTAACCTACAACTTTTGCTTCTGGTGAAATACAGTGAAGACAAAGCAAGCTCCCAGTGACTTCTAGAAAGACAAAACAAAACAAAACATCTATTTGTAGGTACTAGGACCTGCCAGGAAGCCACAACTGCTGAGTTCAAGGCAATGGAAAGAAGAATCCCTCAGCTGAGACTAACTTTCTTCACATGGCTTTTTTCTTTGGGTCATTTGCACATCTGTGGTTCAGAATGAGAAGCTGACAAGCCTGGCAGATACCACTAAATGGCAGAAAGTCTAGCAGAGCTTTTGTAGTTGCAATATAAAAATGGTGTGTGGAGCTGCCAAATTAGAGAGAAATTGAAGGGTCAAGTGTTTAAAGAGAAGCATTTCCAACACTCAACACAAGTTTTCCCTTGAGGGAATTTACTGATTCTTAAATGGTGCTGGACAAAAATGCTAAGAATCTAAGTAGAAAGGTTCTAAAAGGCACAGAGAAGTTATTAACAGTCACAGTGCTGAAAACATAAAAAAGAGAATTTAAAAATTGTCAAAGTAAAAAGGGTCCTAGTAAATACCTCAAGTTCCCAGGTAAAATACCTAAAGGTCTAAATAATAGGAGGATTGGAAGCATAGGTAGACTGAGTCACGTATAAACTGCCTCTAAGCCTTGAGTCAGTTCAGCCCCCTGCTGGGTTGAGGTGATGCATCAAAGTGTCCTCTCAGGAAGAGGAAAATGTCATCCTGAGCCTCTGTACTCTTTCAAACATCTGCTAAATATTCAATGAATGAATACCAAGTATTAAAAAAGCAAGATTAAGAGGAAAATAAGGAGACAAGAGATACAGAGCCAGACATGAACACCAGAAGCCCAAGATATGAAAGCCACAATAACTGGTTAAATATGTCAAGAAAGTCAATGGTACTGTCAAATTTTTACTAGAGAACTGGAATCTGTGAGAAGAAAAACAAATCTAAACTTGGAAAATAAAATCACTGATATTAAGAAATCAGCAATTGGATTGAGTTGCAGACTGGACACAGTAGAAGACAGTCTTATTAAACTGGATGATAGGTCAGTGGAAAATAGCTGAATATTGAAGAGTGGAGAGGCAAAAGGATGGAAATTTAAGAGCAAAGGAAACATGTGAAGAGTGAAAATGTTTTACTGTACATGTGATTGGAGCCCCAGAAGAAAAGAGAGGAGAGAGTATTTGAAGAGATGATAGCTAAGATTCATCTTAAATTTAGCCAGGCATTGTGGTGCCTGTAGTCCCAGCTACTTGGGAGGCTGAGGCAAGAGAATTGCTTAAGCCTAAGAGTTTGAGGCTAATGTGAGCTGTGCCACCATGGCACTCTCCCAAGGGTGACATAGCGAGATTTTGTCTCAAAAACAAAACTAAACGAAATAAAACAAAATGAAAGATTCATCTTAGACTGGTGAATAAATTATATTCATGAGATGGAAGATCGTATAGCAGCAGTGTTTAGTAGAAATACAATCGCCAACATGTGGAAACAGCGTAAATGCCCACCAACCCAGGAATAGATTAACAAGCTGTGGTATATGTATACCATGGAATACTATTTAGCCATTAAAAAAAGATAGAGACTTTACATCGTTTGTATTAACCTGGATGAAAGTAGAACACATTATTCTTAGTAAAGCATCACAAGAATGGAGAAGCAAGAATCCTATGTATGGAATTCCCATATGAGGACAGTTGATGACCTAGTACATTGTGGGGGTTGGGGGAATGGGAGAGAAGAAAGAGGGAAGGAGGAAGAGGGATGGGGGGGTCATGGTGTATGACACACCTTTTGGGGGCAGGACTTTACCTAATAACAGCAATCAATGTAACCTAGTTCTTTGTACCCTCAATGAATCCCCAACAATAAAAAACAAACAAAGAAATCTAATGTAAGAATGTGTATAATGTAAAAAAAAAAAAATTAAAAAAATATGTTACTAGATTGAATGATGCCCCTCTCAAAAAGAATGTAGGTATAGAACTTCAGAATATGATCTTATTTAGAATGAGTGTCAAGATGAGACCATCCTGGATTAGAGTGAGCCCCAACTCCAATACAAAGTGTCTTTATAAGGCATAGAAAAGGAGAAGATGCAGAGACACAGAGTGGAAGCCCAAAGAAGATGGAAGCAGAAACTGGATGACGTGTCTACAAAGCAAAGAAAGGCAGGAATTGCCAACAACTGCCTAAAACTAGAAGAGGAGCATGAATGGACTCTCCCTTAAAACTTCCAGAGAGAATTAGCCCTGCTGACATCCTGATTGCAGACTTAACGATTTCCAGAACTGTGATAGAATAGATCCCTGTTATGCTAATTCATCAAGTTTGTGGCAATTTTTTCATAGCAGACCAAGGAAACTAATACATGATGAAACCGTTTTTAGTAATATATTTTAACACAACATATCAAAATATAATCATTATTTTATCATTTTAATGAGTAATTAATACACAGATTAAGATATTTTCCTGTTTTATACATACTGTCTCCCAAATCTAATTAATGTGTATTTTTTACTTATAGCACAGCTCAGTACAATTAGAAATTTAGTTCTGTTGCACTAACCATATTTAAAGCATTCAATAGACACATATTGTTATATGGGGTAGCACAACTCTATACCAAATAATACAAAATGAAGGGGATACAGTTATATATGAAAACAGTTACATCCAGAACCATTCCTGGCTCTCATGGACAGGTTCTTGAACAAAAGAAATCAGATTCAAGAGAGAAGATATTGATGATTCCTTACACAAATTTTAAGAAAAGGCAAAATTAACTGATGATTATCTTGGCACAGTGGCTCACACCTGTAATCCCATCACCCTGGGAGGCTGAGGGAGGAGGATGTTGAGCTCAGGAGGATGTTGAGCTCAGGCTATCAGCCTGAGCAAGAAGAAGACTCCATCTCTACAAAAATAGAAAAAAAAAATAGCTGAGAATCATGATGAGTGCCAGTTGCAACTCAAGAGTCTGAGGCAGGAGGATTACATGAACCCAGGAGTTTAAATTTGCTATGAGATGGGGTGATGCCAGCCACTCTAGACTAGGTGACAGAGTGAGACTCTGCCTCAAAAAAAAAGAAGTAATTGATGATCATAGAAGTCAAAATAGTGGTAATCTCACATGGGAATGGTTTAGAGCAGGGAGAGGCAAGAGAGAATCTTTTTGGAATAATAACTCTTACACCTCAACCTGGGTAGGGGTGTATATGTAAGTATTTCAAGCTACCAATGTGACATGACTGAACATGAACTTGGAAAAGATTTGCAAAATCAGTTCTTGCAAGCTGGTGCAAGCCAGCTCCAGACATGTACCTTAATATAAAAGTAAAATAAATAAACATGTGAAGAAGCTGGGGTTCAAACAGAAGTAGTCTGGATACAGAACCCAGACCCTTAACCACTCCCTCTACACTGTGCAAATAAGCATCATGAGGAGGAGGAGAAAGGGAAACAGGAAGATGAGGAAAACGAAATATTTTTTCATGGGACTTCTGAGATGTTCAAAGAGAACTTGATAAAGACACTATTAATACAAGGCTCCCTCTGCCTCCCCTTCCCACACTCACTGATTCCCCCAGCCATGTGTCCTTCCATTCTGCAGTGATGACCCTCCTCAGACCCAAATGGAGCAGAAAGACGATAACCACCAGCACTCAGAGCAGGCCTTTCTCTTTGTATGTATTGTACAATGCCAAATATGCTGTCAAACTCAGGAAAAAATACACTTTAGGATAATGAAGTATATTAGACAGCAATACCAAAGGCAATATTGAAATGTCAAATAAAAAATTTGTAACAGTAAAATAAAGCAGATGCTCCCAGGCACCTGGCTTGTTCACAGGAGAATATACATTAAAGCAGAAATAAACAGTATGTGTTTGACTAGGTTTCTAAATTTTTACATGTTTGCTGTGCAAGGAAAGTCATGCTGAGAATTACTGTTTGCATTTTCTAACCTTTGCTAGGACTCTATAGACTCAGTGACACAGAACTGCAACCATTTCAAATTAATTTGCTGATTACAGTACCTCAAAAAGGTTCTGTCCTTAAAAGGTTATCAATTAATGAAAATTCTAATTCAATATAAACATGGGGCCACAAAAGGCCTGGATTCTGTACAAGACAGTCTGTCCCAGAGGGCAGTGTGACATTTGCCCCAAGGCCTAGTGTGACAAACAAAAAAGTGAAAACAGTGGTAACAAGGCCTTTTATAATAATATAATGGAATAAGTTAGTTTCACTAAGGAAAAAAAATATATATATATCCTGATTCTAATAATATCGCAATTAAGAGGAAGGGCTGGTACCAGCAATCTGAAGTTGCATTCCCACTGTGCCACTTACTAGCTGTGTATTCATGGGCACATTATTTGCTTTGTGCCTCAGTTTCTTAATTTCTGTAATGGAGAATATAACTATTATTCATATACATGCACATAAGTAATCTCACAAACACATATGTGCACATAATATGCTATGTCTGTATGCATGTGTGTGTGTAGTAAACAGCCAGTGGCCCACCCACGTCCCTCAGATCTTGTATCATCACGCTGTTATGATATCCAACTGTCAGAAGATGCATCTTTGTGTCAAGATTTTTTTCCTCTGAAAATATCAGAAAGTTCCTTTACCTGCATACATAGCAAATTAGAAGTGCCTGAGAATTAATGTCCCTGATAGCAAGTGTTCAACAAATAAGTAATATAAATTCCCCAGCTCCCTCACTTAAGTGGAATAATTCAAAGGCAGTATATTTATATAATCTCCCCAAGTTTCCTTGCTGTAATATCTGTAATGGTAACTTACTTAATAACTGAAATTGGCTGCCCTTCTTTGCTAAAATTATTTCCCATTCCCCTATCAGGGTTTCCTGCACCTTATAAATATGATGCTTGCAAACAAATGCTTATCTTAAGTTCAGCTTCAACTGTGTATATATGTACATGTGTGTGATCCCGCTGGCATCATAATCCTAGATTCGGAGTAAGGAAGGTGTAATAGAAGTTGAATACATTTCAAATCATAATAATATTTGTTGAAATGAAGTAGTTATGTCAATCCAAAAGTACAAACTTCACTTTTATGTTATTGAATTTTTGCTTCAGACTGTGTGTATGTATACTATAAAGGAATAAGGGAAAAATAGGTTCCACCAAAGTGAAGTGCTGGACAACAAATCTGTAAGCAGCTGCAGTCTACTTAGCATAAACCCCACATCATCCTCCTTCATACTGTGAAAATCAGTTTTTCAGGTATCCACCATGCCCCATGTGACTCAGAGAATGCGACCCATCCCCAGACACAAGGTAAGTGCACGCATTCTGCAGATAACATCCTCGGCATAGCTTAGGAAGCCTAGTCACAACTGATGGACAGTGTTATTTGTCAAGCTTGGAAAAGAGAGCTTATCTCCTTTTTGCTGAGGGAAATAAATAAGAAAATAATCACCCTAGAAGGTCACTGTCAGCCATGTTGGAACTGTGAGGGAAGTGAGTTTGACGACAGCAGCAGAGGAGCAACACAGGATGTTCTCTGTCTCTGAAGGTATCTTGAGCAGCCAATTATACCTAAGTCCATCCTCCTACTGGACTTTCAGTTTGAGAGTGAATCAATATCCTTATCTGAGACAACACATTGGTTACTTTCAATCAAATACAACATAAGATAGCATCTTTTGAAAATGTTTTATTAGTTTAGAAGGAACTCTTATAAATTTTAACCCATTTTGATTATATAGCTATTATCTAAAACTCAAATTAATGTGTAATAATACAATCATGACTATGTTATTTTAAAAATAATAAGTTGAACATAGGAGGTCTGGGAGGAGGGGTCTAGGTGGCCAAGGTAGCAGAGACAGTGTCATGCCTCATGAAGAGCTTAAAAATATGGGTTATTTTTCAAACAAAATGGAAGTATTTCCTACAGCCAAAACATACCAACCGATGATCAGATTGTAGGGGAAAGAGTAACAAACAGATTTAAAATAATTCTTAATCTCACCACACAGGGATAACCACCATTAAAATGTTGTCATATATTTAACTGCATATAAAAAATATGTATATTCTTTTGAACCAAACAAGATTATTCTAAAAATACTACTATTTTCTAACTTGATTTGCATGAATATAATATCAGCATCTCTTGGAATCAATACTCATTTGATCATTTAATAACTAATATTTAACATTCAATTTTATATGCATAATTTAATGATTCAATATGTTACTGGTACACATTCAAGTTTTTTAAAAGTTTTATATATGATTGTTTTAAATGAAAACATAATGCACGTGTTATTATTGATATCTTCTACACATTATTTGATTATTTCTTTTGGGGGAAACCTAGAAGTAGAATATCTAGGTCAAAAGTATCCACATTTTAAATTATTTTCATGCATTTTCCAAGACTAACTTCTGAAGGTTGTAAATATGTATACATTCAGCCCCTCAAATAAATTCTAATAGGTATGTTAGTATATTCATTAAATTTTAATTGTAGATTTTTAGACTTAATTGTAGACTTAATTTTCATAGACCAGACATGCACCACATATACTCAAAGGAAATTCTATATGTTGACCACCTCCACTTGTTGTTACAGTCCCTTGGGTGGTGAATTTACAGAGGTTCTGCTTTATATACATCTAAAATTAGCACCTTCAGCTTCATTTATATGTCACAATTCTATTTCTAATAAGTTAAGTGGATTCAGACAATATATGCGTATAAGATGGAGGTGGCAACCTCCAGAATCAATCAGAAACAGAGGTCAAAACAAACAAAATTGACAACTTTCTAGTGCCCCTAGAAGTCTCTGAGGTGTCAGTCACCAGTTAAAAATAGCTAAATATAAATGTGAATTAATTAAAATAAAATTAAACCTAAAAATCAGTATCCAGTTGGATCAGCCATGTTTCAGTAACCATGTGCAGATATAAAAGATTACCATCACTGTAGAAAATGCTAATGGACAGCATTGCTTATAGAGCATAAATTATCTTTGACCAATAAGAAGACAGCACATTTAAAAGTATATATACATATACCTATATATATGTATATAGGCTGGCTGACTAAAGGTCAACATCTATTTATGATACCTAAGTGATTCATAAAAGTCTATTTAGCCCTCAGGGTAACTGAAATCCTGTAAACTGGCATAGCTGTAAGTAATTCTGTGTTACATTTATAATTAAACAAAATAGGAAAACAATAACATTGCCTGAGAAATAGTGCTTCATTTCCTGTGACTGCTGTAGTTAAGGAATAACATGTTTAATTTAAGAAAGAAATGTCCATCTGGATAGAGAATTCTGTGATAATTCATTAAACATATGCTCAGCTTTTCCATAAACAGAAGTAGCTAAGAAATCATTCTTTATTACTATTTGTTTTTGTATAGCAATGTGAGATTTTTTTTCTTTGACATGAGACTATCACTGCCACTAAACTTTATTTTATATTTATATTTATTTTTCCCTCATAAATGGACTTTACAAAGAGGCATATAAAGGGAGAAAGTAAACAATCTTATAAATTAGAGTAGAAAAATGAAGGGAGGATTAAAGGAGTTTCAGCTGATATTCGTTTGTGCTAAACACTTCAGATGCATGATCTCATTAAAACTGACTGGGGGCAAGTGAGAAAATAAAAATGAAAAGAATAAGCACAGCTGTATGGGAAAAATGACGAAAGAAATTAAAGGATGCAATGATGGCAAAGCATAATTACACTGAGACAAAAAAAAATTTTAAAGATGTAATAGGTCAGATCTAATATGAAACTTTGCTATTCAAAGTGGGATCTATGGTCCAGCAGCAGTGGCATCACTTGAGAGCTTGTAAGAAATGAAAATCCTAAAATAAGGAAATGTAAATTCTCTAGTCCCATCCTAGACTTATTGCATCCAATCTTGTCTTTCAACATGATCTCCAAGTGATTCACAAGCACAATAAAGTGTTACACAATGATATAAGGCATACTCCAAAGTGAAAAATATATAAAAAACCACTAAACTAGGCCAACTGAGTGCTCCCTAGGATGGTGTCAAATATGTCACTTATCCACCTATTGCCCTTTCCTAAATCCTGTCTCTTGCTTATCTTCTACAAATAAGGATTTTAAAAAGCCAAATATGCAATTTCTCTGCCTCTTTTGCAGTTAAAAGTAGCAATGACCAGGTGGAGGACAAGGAGCTATAATAAAATGTTTACGAAGTAGTTTCTGAAAAAGATTTTCCTTCCTGATAAAAGTAGTAGTGAGGTGAGTCCTTTTAGCCATGATGCTAAGAACTGGGACAATCATTTTATGACTAACAAAAGAAGACATCACCAACATACTAAGAAGAGTTAGAGCCCAGGAACTTGATGAGATCACTGAGACCACCAATAAAACTGCCTACCTTTGAACTTGTGTTTTGTGAGATAATTATTTTTTTGTTAAGTCACTGTCTGTTCCTTGCAGCTGAAATCACTCCTAGTGGCCATGGGAGGCAATAAAGTATTCAAAGCAGATAGAGAGGGAATTGGCTATTCCATGTATAAAAAGTTCCTAAGTGGGATATTCCAAACTCGGGAGAAGTAAAAATTTCTGGTAATATAATATTTGGGGATTTGATTAAAGCAGTTATTTCAATCTTAAAGGGTTTGGAATTGTGGAACATTCTCTTATAATAAAATAAATGTGATATACAGTAAGTCTGTAATTCAGTTTGTGTTTTATAGTTATAAAATGAATCATACTTTGGCTTTTAGTCTTAGATTTCAAAACCCTGTTTATATAAATCAGCGATTGAAAACAACAAGCTTTACTACCTATTTGTTAGCAAGGTGGCTCTCAAATCTCATTTATTGCACACTGCGTGTTGTGGCTACACTTTCACTGTACCTCCTGAAACCCACTAAAATGTAGAGTAGAGGTAGGTACCCAAAGAATGTAAGAAGTAAACAGGTTATATTTTCCCTAAACTTCTCATGATTGAATAATTTTAATCATTTTTTCCCTTTCCTCTAACGTCTCCTTTGGAAAAAAGATTAAACATTGCAGTGTCTATTTCTGTTAGGAATTGACATTTCCCACAACACAATCACATTCTATAGTGTAAGAGAAACCACCAGGGCTGCTGCAGGGGCTGCAATGAGAGGAACATGCAGCAAGAGGCATCATCTACCAGAATCTTCAGAGAGTGGAATTTAAATCCTCTGATTATGTAAGATATTCATTTTGCAGTGGAAGATTATATTTCAACACTTGTGGGTGAATATCATTTATAAACATATACATGGCATTTCTTTATTTACTGTTATGATTTTAATCCAACTAAACCTCTTCTATCATTGCGAACATTCATGGCCGACACATTTATCAATAATGTTCACGTTAAAAGATTCAAATAAAAGGTGGATGTGTTTAGACCAACTGTGTATGTACTCAGGGCAACACCTTGGGAAGGTACGTCAGTATAGTTTACGGATTTTCTTTATTTTTAAGTTTTTGTTTGTTTTTGATTCAGACATTTTTGGGGAGAGGGTACTTGTTTGTTTACCAATAATATCCCGTCTCTTCAGCTAAAATTCAAAAATAGTTAAGGCTATTGAAAGCTTGATATCTTGATATCACATGTGTCAATATCCTCAACACAAATATAATATACACACATGGCACAGAGTAAAATGTCAAGTTATAAGGAGCATCTGAATCACCTGGAAGTCTTATTGAAATGTGAATTCTGACTACATGGATCTGGGATTTGGTCTGAGGTTCTGCATTTCTTATAAGTTCCCCGAAGACACCAAGGCTGCTTGTCCACAGATCATACTTTAAGTAGCAGAAACCTAGTACCTTTATAATTCATTAAGCACTTTAGTTTACATAATCTCATATAAATCTCAATATAAGGAAGAAATCTTACATTGAGATGTCATAGGGACAGATAACATGAGGGTTTTTTTCTCTCTCTCTTTTGTCATCTCATATCATCTCTAATCTCCAATAAGGAAGAAAAATCAAGTTTCTGAGATTTTCAGGTTCGTATTAAAGACTCTGAGTAATAAAGTTAATGTTCCAACCCATATACTAAGACACAAGTCTAATTTCCTTCCTCTATCCCAAAAGGGCTTTCCTCTGTATCCTTCCCCAGGTCACTCACCCAGTCCTTTGGACCAAACCAGAACAACTTTTGCAGTTCTTTCATTTGTTCAGAGTAAATATTGTTTAGTTAAGTAAGTGCTAAAATCATCAATTAATTTTACAGAACACAATAGAAGGACGAATTTGGCTTTACATACATATTGGAACACATTGTAATTTGAACTTTAGGGGGACATTGGAATGTTTTACAGACAGAACTGTCCACTTAAATATACTCCCTGTCATTAGTATTGTGTAAAGCAGAAGCTAATATGTCTTCAGATGGGAGAATTAGCAGTGGTAAATAGGACATTTCTAATTCAGAAGATGCCTCCATGGTATAGGGAAAGATAACATGAGGGTTTTTTTTTTTCTCTCTTTTGTCATCTCATTCTCTCCACATCTCCCCCCTTTTTCCTTCTCTTCCACTGCATACACATCTACAAAACCCTCTAGGATTTGATTTCAGTATTATGATTCAGCTAACTGCAAAAGTTAAAATCCCTGTGAAAGTATGAGAGCAGCAGAAGGTCTGATTATTTGGAATGCTGCTGGCTAGCTCGTGGCATCCACATTTAAGGAAGCGTCCTACCACAGTCATCTAGAATGAGCGTATGGCAGGGCTCACTATGCAGCCATTATCATTGAGTCATTGTTCATTATGTTTGCATTAACAGTGACAGCACACATCACGCTTATTTGATGATGTTTCTATATATAAATTCACAACTACCTATTGAAAAAATCTTTCTGCTCTTGTAGAAAAGACACATACACACAAAAGTCACACACAGAGACTCAAGGGCCACCCACACATTACTTTTCCCATTCTTTCCTAAAGAAGTTAATCCAAAAAACATCACCACCAAATTAGTGTTGTAACATCATATGTCTGATTCTGACTTGAGGGCTCAGAGGAAAAAGTGGACTGCTGCTTTTGTACCTACCTGTGAGTTAAGGTACATTCCTCTGATGAAAGAGACTGTGTGACACTGTTGTAGATTTGCCAGGTGATGGAAAGACGGCATTAATATACTCTTGGATGATATCAACATACAAGCTACATCAGCATTACTATTACCTAATTCAACACAGTTGCCATTTTATTAAAAGCTCTAATATAAGGAAGACTGAAAATTAGAGACAGCATGGACCTGTGAAAAGACCACTGCCTCTGTCAAATATTGTTCAACTGATAAGCCTCAGGAGGGTTGTATAACTCTGTTCAAAAGGCACCTAAGTTAAGGCCTCAGTCCTGAGGGTTAGTTCAATTAAGGCTTGGAGGAGTCTTTTTAATGGAGCTTTTTGAGGTCTTATGCTTTATTACAACCCATTGAAATTCCCAAGTGACCACCATGTTACTGGAATATATCCAGCACTGTGACTGCCAAAAATAGCCTCCAGTGTCTCCTATGTTTTACATTCAAAGCATTTAGTGTTCTTCTTAAGCTGTAAGCCACCCACTATTGTAACAATAGCTTCAACCACTGCTGGAGCTTTGATTCCTATTCAGAGACCGTTCTTCCTCCCCACTTGGATTTGATTGGAGACAAACTATGCTGGTAGATCTAATACTTATTGACCATGTCACAAGTATGAGAATCAAGAACTTGACTCTTTGAGATTTTCTATGGATCTTTTTAAAACTATCACAACAAAATATGAGTAAAGATTTTATTTTTATAGTTTTTCTGACTATGGAGGTTTAGGTGAAGACATGCAAAGTAATGCCACCATTCACAGTGGAGATCAGGGAACTATGTAGATATACCCTCGACTTAGTGGAAAAATGAGCTCATTTTATTTAGGCTTCATTAGCTCTCAGTGAATCTTGATTTCAGGACTACTTACTCTTTTATGAAAACAGAGTTACAAAAGTTTTCTCCAGCAAAATCTGAGGCAAACATTAAATAGAAGCTTAAAGACTAAAGATGCTTTTAACAACTGCATTTTGTTTGAAGTAACATATAACCCATTCAATGCTTAGATTTAACTGCAAAGAAATTAAAGTAACATATCACCCACTCAATAGTTAGATTTAACTGCAAATAAATCATACAGCTTCTAATAACAATAATGATAATATTTTACACTTGCTAAGGTATTCTATATTTTTCAATCACTTTACATATGAATTGAACCATTACTAATCCAATAAATATCCATAATATTTATATGTTGATGTAATGATGTATGACCCCCTAAAAAAGATATGTTGAAGTCCTAACTCCCAGTACTTAATTCAAAATATTTCTTTATTTGAAAATAGGTTTTTACAGAGGTAATCGAGTTAAAATGAGATTACTAAGGTAGGCTCTAACCCAATATGACAATGTCCTTATGCAAAGGGGAAAGTTGAACACAGACCAGCATACAGAGAAGACAATATGAAAAAAATACAAGGAGAAGATGGCCACTAACATGGCAAGGGATTCCCAGGACTACAGAGGATAGGAGAGACGTGCATAGGATCCTTTCCCATTGCCTCAGAGGATGCATGCACCTGCCAACACCTTGATTTATAGCTTCCGGAACTATGAGATAATATATATTTCTGCCATTCTCAACCACCCACCTTGTAGTACTTCACTATGGCAGCCCTAGGAAACTTATGCAACATTTCCTCTAATCTTACACAAATATAGATTGATCTTGTTCAAAGGCTTATAAAAAGGTATTCTTGACACAGCACAAAATGCATAAGCTCTAAACATCACAGTTGAACCCAGTCACAATGGATAGAGTGATGGAGGGGGAAGTAATAGAAAAATGAGGAAGAAGACTAGTAGGTGAAGAAAGAGGGGAAATGAGAGGAAATAATGGGAAGAAAAAGAAAAAAGAAAGGAAAAAGAAGAGAAGGAAGGAAAATTAGAAAGACAGGAGGAAAGAGAAGAAACAAGTTGTTAAGACTTATATAAGGGGTGGCACCTGTGGCTCAACAGAGTAAGGCACCAGCCCCATATGCCAGAAGTGGCAGGTTCAAACCCAGCCCTGACCAAAAACTGCAAAAAGACTCATATGGGAAGATGGAAGGAATATGATTCCAAAGAAAGGGTGTGGGGGTAAAAGAAGAAAAAGGAACTGCAGGGGGTTTGTGAAATTGGGGGTAAGATGAGGCATGCAAAAGAAGTTGCAGTGTTTGCTTTTTAAGCAAAGAAATGAAAAAGAAAAGGAAACACACAAAATCTGGCATCAGTAGTCACTCACTTTGGAAGACTTTATGTTTGAGGCCAAGGAGCAGGGCAAGAAGAAGAGAAAATAAGCCACGTTATATCTGTAAGATATGCTTGAGTTGGTCCTTACTTATCTCATTTGCCTATTATTTCTTAAGAACCTCTAACTTTTGACTTTTTTATAGTCTGTAGTTTATATCTGAGAGGAAAAACATTTATCTCCCCTAGATTCAGCCTGTGTTTATCCTGCAAGGGATGAAATGCACTTGTGGTTTAAGATTTAAATTTGACCACTAATTACCTTAAGATCGCTTTTCAACTGCCCCTCTAGTTTTCAGTAGTCCTGAAGCTACTGCCATGTCTAAGAGAATTTCTCTTGTCATTTCTTGTTAATTCCCAGAATCCTTCCATGTATCAGGCAGAAATCGGTTTGACGTTTCAGAGAAAGTATTTTGTTTTTAGCTCTAGGTTTCTGTGCTTATCTGAAGTCAATCATTTCACCCCATTTTATTTTTTTTTCCTTTTAATGAGGCCTCTCTTGAAATATGCTGACATGGAAATTGATTGGTCTGCTTCCTGGATGGATGAGCTATGGTCACAAAAGTGCCGGATTTTTAATGAACATTCAAGTAATATGGTTCTTTATCCTAGAAAAATAATTTCAGAAGAAAGTTCCTTCTTTCTAAATAGGGGCATGTGTTTTCATTGCATAAATATACTATGCAATTTAAATATTAAGCACTTACTATGTGCCTGGTACTGCATCAGGCAGTAGAACACACAATTAAAATCAGACATCATTATACTTAGATCTTTAAAAGAATAGTAATACTAACCTAATACTATAGATAGTACCAGAGAAATAAGTGTCCCCATTCCCTGACCTTGAAAGTTTAGGATAAGTTTGATATTATAATAGTAGACTTTGACCAATTTCCATTAAAAGAGATTTTTGCAGGTGAGGGACAACAAATAAGATTAACTGAGCTATCATTGTATAATTAATTGATAATTGAATAAAATTATAGCATTGATAGTATCACAATAATAATCCTTAACCTTTGCTTACCAATATACTGTGTTAAGAACTTGTCAAGCATTTTCTTATTTGATCTTTACAATTATTCCATTGCGTAGATACTGTATTACTGACTCCAGTTCATAGATGGGGAAAGGAATGCACACAGAGGTAAGTAACTTACTTAAGAGGTCACAGAAGTAATAAAACATGGAACTAGATTCCACCAGGTATGACTGCCTTTTTAAGCAAAAGACAGTTTTAAGCAAAAGTTGTTCATAGAACAACTGACAACAGAGAACACTTGCATTAAACATCAGTACCACTAACGAGGTTAAACTTTGAGTAAAAATTTACCTTTGTATTTCAGAAAATAATATCTTTTGATTTGTAAAAAATGGCATATATTGAACAAACTCTAAGCCCAGGAGACTAACAATATTCTCCCCAAAATGAAAACTATAGTAAATAAGATTTTGGATTTCTCAGAATGTGAATCTTATCTTTGAAAAAATTAAGAAAACAAATTGGTATTTCAATAAAAGGAAATACCTTTTATACCTATTATAACTGGACTAAAGGAAATAACAGATGGCAAATAGAATCTTTAAAAATTTAATCCTGGTGAACAAGACACATTAGGTTAGAAGATGGTCATTTCTAACTTTGACAATTTTCTTCCTGAAGAAAAATTCTCCTGTCAGCTATAGACTTTCTATCATATCAACTATGAATTACTCCACCTCAAAAAAGAGGGAAAACCATGGAATTGCTGAATGATAACAGTATAAGTGACCCAAGAGACTATTTCCAAATCTCTTATGGAGGATAAAACTTCAGATCAGAGAGGTGTTGGAGGTGGTGGTAGTGATCACAGATGGATATCCAACATGTGAATATAGGAATTCTAATGGTGTCTGCCCCAATTATTCATTTTTCTCTATATTCTTCTCTATGTGAAGCCTGATATGTGTATTAGTTTCAAGATGCTCAGAACCCTGTTAGGAGCAGTCAGTGCTAATGTATTCTTTAAACTTAACCTTCATTTTATTCAGCCTTTCATCATTAATAAGGCAATGAGTTCTTTCCAGGGCCTTTCACACATCCACCACTTGTACCAGATGCCAATGCAGCATATTTTCCTCATAATCTTGAAACCAAGGCAGAGATAATGACTTCATGTCTCTTCTGGAGTACCCAGAAAGATTACCAACCATGACTGCAGTTAGGCTGGGACCATCTCACCGAGTCCTCCTGGTCCATGGTATGTGGCTAGAAGACATGGAGATTATTTTTACACATGATCTGTGTTCCTCCAGCCTCTCTTCTCTGCCAGTGGTTATACTGGGAGCCATTTGTTAGACATGGCCTAATTCAGAAATATCCCAAGTCCCTGAGTCATCACTTGAAAGAAGGCTACTGGGGAGGGCTATCTGATCCACACTGTACTAAAATATAAAGACAAATAACTTTTACTAAGTAAAACCAGGAATATTTCATCATTCATTACTACAGCATAGCCAAGCCTATCCTGACTACCACAGAAAACATCTTTCTATATATAACCATTCTTGGGGTTATGCTTCTTTAGAAATTCAAGCATCAGCATCACACTCACATGTGCTGAGTGTGTTGATGTCAAAAACCCTAATGAGAAAGTTAAATAATAATTTTATTTTCTCTTTATCTTGAGTTTCTTACTTCTATTTTTCTCACCTACCCTAGGAATTATTTTTTATCTCTCTAAAAATCCAACACTATATTTGCCAGATAAACTGTCCTTGTTCACTAGTCTCTTCCACTTCAATACACTACCAATTACAGGCCCATGTCTTTGATGTCTGACTCCTTCTATTCTCATTTTTACATCAGTAGCTTGATCCATCTTAATACCGACTTAGAATAGCAACTCTAAATTACCAGGATGTACTAAATACACAGATTGTAACTGGAAGAGCTGCATACATGATAATATAGAATCAAATACCTTCTCTAGATTTAGGTACTAATATAGCAAAAAAAAAAAAAAATCTCTTCATGTGTTTTTTGATTAAATCAGGACACCAGAAAATAAATGCAAATATTTTTACCCTCACATTTTCACTTGATAGGTGGAATTTATATAAATACATGTATGATATTCATGCTTTCAATATATATTGATGGAAATGCAATATTCCATTAATTTCAAGGTATCAAGAGTATATATATCCACCCAATTCTTTTACATGGGCATGGAGAGTGTCAAGGTTTCACAAGACTTTTGAGGAGAGAACTCTCTTAACTTGGAGTTGAATACTGGATCAAGGGTCATTTCTCTTCCTCTCCTGACAATGTCTCTTCTGCATGGTGTGAGTCACAGTTGTCCTGGTGACACAAAAGGAAAGGGGCTGATCTAGGAGGAGATTTAAAAATAATGAACAAAGAATAGACACATTTGGGAATAGACTGCTACCCTCAAACTGGCAAGAATTACAAAGTGAATAAAACCTCCTAACATTTGTGAGAGAGACAAATGTTTTTATTCTTCATTTTTTCTAATTCCAAAAAGATATGATCATAATGTGGGTAAAAGGAGTGAGTGGGAAATATTTCTAACAAGCCACCAAGAAGAAATATGTAAAAAGATCATTTAATTTCCTATAACAAATAAAATTTTTTTTAAGATATGGAAATAATTTCTTGAAGGATTAGAACCTCTTATCAAGAGAGGAAAAGGAAAACCTGGAAGAATTTTTAGGAAAACAAAACAGTATATACAAACAAAGATGTATAAAATGCAGACCACTTCTGGAAACTGCAGAAGCTCAAAAGAGCAGCAGCAAAGAACACAGATGACTTCTTTCATTTACAACTAATTGGTTCTTGACCAGGGATTATAATCCAGGATCATAAATTAGCAATCACCTATATTATCTCTTGTAACTTTCCTTTGAATTCTAATAAAACAAAACTTCTTTTCCAAATCCAACCCTAGCAGATCTTTATCCTTTATTTTGGATGTCCAGAAGCTTGGAATATCTTTGTTATGTTTTGAAAATCCCCACCCCCCCGCCATGTCAGTCATGGTATAACAGAGAGCATGTTTTTTATAAAGGTCTAGCTCTCATTTTCATAGCCTTCCTCAAAGATAAACATAATCAAGAGCATGCCTATCAAATATGACAAAGCCAAACACTGAATTTGGAGGTGGTGGCACAAAGACAAATGCCTTATCTCAAATTCCTTTTCAATGTAAACTCTCCTTGTTTCTAGAGACAGCAGTGGGGCAGAAGTTGTATGTTGGTGCTAAAGCCTATCATTAAAGGTTCCTAGCATAATATCTTTATTGGTCTGTTTCTAATTAGTTCTTTTTTTTTTTTTAATCATAGCTGTGTACATTAATGTGATCATGGGGCACTATACCCTGGTTTCATAGACCGTTTCACACATTTTCATCACACTGGTTAACATAGCCTTCCTGTCATTTTCTTAGTTATTGTGCTAAGACATTTACATTCCACATTTACTAAGTTTCACATATACCCCTGTAAGACGCACTGCAGGTGTAATCCCACCAATTTCCCTCCCTCTGCCAACCTCCCCCCTCCCTCCACTCCCTTTCCCCCTTCCCCCTATTCTTAGGTTGTAAGTGGGTTATGGCTTTCACATGAAAGCCATAATTAGTTTCACAGTAGGGCTGAGTACATTGGATACTTCTTTTTCCATTCTTGAGATACTTTACTAAGAAGAATATGTTCCAGCTCCATCCATGTAAACATAAAAGAGGTAAAGTGTCCATCTTTCGTTAAGGCTGCATAATGTTCCATGGTGTACATATACCACAATTTATTAATCCATTCGTAGATCGATGGGCACTTGGGCTTTTTCCATGACTTAGCAATTATGAATATGGCTGCAATAAAAATTCTGGTACAAATATCTTTGTTATGATGTGATTTTTGGTCTTCTGGGTATATGCCTAGTAGAGGAATTATAGGATTGAATGGCAGATCTATTTTTAGATTTCTAAGTGTTCTCCAAACAAGTTCCAAAAGGAATGCATTAATTTGCATTCCCACCACCAGTGTAGAAGTGTTCCCTTTTTTCCACATCCACGCCAACATCTCTGGTCTTGGGATTTTGTGATATAGGCTAATCTTACTGGAGTTAGATGATATCTCCAAGTAGTTTTGATTTGCATTTCTCTGATGATTAAAGATGATGAGCATTTTTTCATATGTCTGTACGCCATGCACCTGTCTTCTTCAGAGAAGTTTCTCTTCAAGTCCGTTGCCCAGCCTGAGATGGGATCACTTGTTCTTTTCTTGCTTATACGTTTGAGTTCTCTATGGATTCTGGTTATTAAACCTTTGTCGGAGACATAACCTGCTAATATCTTCTCCCATTATGAGGGCTGTTTGCTTGCTTTCCTTACTGTGTTCCTGGCTATGCAGAAGCTTTTTAGTTTGATCAGGTCCCAGTGTATATTTTTGAAGCTGCTTCAATTGCCCATGGGGTCCTCCTCATAAAATACTCGCTCCACCGATTTCTTGAAGGGTTTTCCCTGCACTGTCTTCTGGTATTTTTATAGTCTTGTGTCTTAAGTTTAAATCTTTAATCCAGTGAGAGTCTATCTTAGTTAATGGTGAAAGGTGTGGGTCCAGTTTCAATTTTCTGCAGGTTGCCAGCCAGTTCACCCACCACCATTTCTTTAATAGGGAATCTTTTCTCCACTGAATGTTTTTAATTGGCTTGTCAAAGATTAAATAACGGTAAGTACATGGATTCATCTCTTGGTTCTCTATTCTGTTCCAGACATCTACTTCTCTGTTTTTGTGCCAGTACCATGCTGTTTTGATCACTATCAATTTGTAGTATAGTCTGAGGTCTGGTAGCGTGATTCCTCCTGCTTTGTTTTTAATTCTGAGTAATGTCTTGCCTATTCGAGGTTTTTCTCTGATTCCATATAAAACGAAGTATTGGAGGAGGGAGACAAGATGGCGGACTGAAGCCAGCTTTCAACAGAGGCTCCCGTCCAGAAGGAGAGTTAAGGGACAGGAATTTAGTAAGTATCCTGGTGGACTTGAGCCTCACCAAGAGAGAAGGTTGAAGAACGCATATCAACACCGCTGAGGCAAGTTGTGATCACAAGGACGCAAACAAAAGGTACAAAATCCACCACCAAGCGGACGGGAGTCCCCCTCCCCCATGAGACCAGCTCAAGAGCACCACAATTAAACAAGCGGGCAGAAATTAAAGGCCCTCCCACTACACTCCATGGGAGAGACCTTCTAAAAACTGGACCTACCTCCCCTACTGGGGTGCCGTGGCGTTCTCCTGCCAGGCATAAAATTGAATAAAACTTTGGGAATCCTTCGCCGGCAACCCTCCCGGTGCTCCCCTCCCGCCCACTGAGGTCTGGAGGCCTGTCCCCCAGGACTTCAGATCCTTGGGTGATTTCTCAAGGGGAGTGGACAGTCCCCGAGTTGCGACTGGTCAGCATTGACTCTGAGGCGCGCGAGTGAGGAGAGGGCACCGGGCTGAGGGGGAGTCACGCCTCGCCGCACTTCCCTGCGGTGGAGTGCAGCAACCCTCCCCAGGCAACATTACGGGGGCACAAGACTGAATAAGACTCTAGCCTCCCCGATGAGAGCTGAGAGCCCCTACTCTCACTCGGGGTCTAAGGGCCTATCCCCCAGGAGTTCGGATCCTTGGGTGATTTCTCGAGGGGAGTGCACAGTGCCTGAGCTGCATCAGGTCAGCGATGACTCTGGGACACGTGAGCGAGGAGAGGGCACTCTGCTGACGGGAAATCAAGCCTTGGCGGCACTTCCCTGCGGTGCAGTGCAGGAGCTCTCCCCGGGCCGTACTGTTGCGTAAAACTGAATGAAACTCTAGCTTCACCCCCCCACTCCCAATCGGGGTCTGGGGGCCCATCCCCCAAGAGTTCTGATTCTTGGGGGATCTCTTGAGGGGTGTGGACCCAGCACAAACTGCGGCCGCTCAGTGCTGACTCTGGGGCGTGGGACAGAGGAGAAAAGGGTCGCCTGAGTGCCCACACCAGAGCAGCAGTTCCCTGGAGGTAGATCAACAGCCGTTTTTTCTTTAACGGCAGAACGCTCACTTCTGGATATTCTGAGGCCACACCCCCTGTCTCCCTGGGCAACCAGAGGAGGCCACCGGTGAGCGGGGGATTTCCTGACACGGCTCACAAACCCGGGAAGCTTCCAGTGCGGGGCCGACCCAGAGAGGTGTTCGGACGCAAATCTCCAGCAGCAAAGATATTTGAACTCAAAACAGCCCGTCTTCTGTAGGCGATTTCGACAGGAACAGAGACAGAACCCCGCAAAGTTGTCTGTTCTGTTCTGTTCTGTTAGAAGCATCCATCAGGGACGGCGCTAAGCCTGAGTGAACATCTCCTTCCCATCACCTGCATCAAACACTCAAAGATGTCAGGCCCCATCTCCTCCTGCTAGATAGCGGCAGTCTGCGGGGGCCTGGCAGACTTCCTTGTGATTCAGGCAGGTGCAAACCCCTGGAGTGTCTGTTCACTGCAGGCAACTGGGTTAGCCATCTGCAGAGATACCAGTGACTGGGTCCGACGGAGGGGCAAAGTGGGGAAGGAGACGTCAACCTTCCTAGACTGCTCTGTTTGCTGGGTGGCTCCTCCTGACTCCACGCTGCACTGGGGTGAGCCGTGTCAGAGGAGTCACCAGGCCCCTGTGATCCAGTTCCCAGAGACCTCTTGAACTCTCCCACCCGAGACAAGTGCTGATTGAGACAGGTGATTTGGACCTTTTGAACTGGGCTAATAGGCTGAGGACTTTTCAGGTGGTGCCCTGGGTGTGCGATTGTAGGAAGGTTTGATTCTCCTTTTCCAACTGGGGCCAGAGGTGGGCAGGCGGGGTGACTTAATTGCTGATTTTTCCACACAGCTGAGACTTCAAGCCAGAGTAGAAGTTGCAATAGGATCGAACAGAAACCAGCTGAAAGCAAGACAGAACCACTTTGCTCCACCACACCAGACAGGGCCCCAGTTTCTCAGGCCACAACACTGTACGGGCCCTCGATAAAACCCCAGGGGAAAAACCAAAGGGAGTAAAATAACCATGGGGCGGAATCAGCGGAAAAACTCTGGTAACATGAATAACCAGAATACATCAACCCCCCCAAGAAAAGATACGGCAGATGTGATTGAAGATCCCATTCATAAACAACTGGCTGAGATGTCAGAAATCGAATTCAGAATTTGGATTGCAGACAAGATTAATAAAATGGAATTGGGAATTCGAGGAGAAATTCAAAAATTGTCTCAAGAGAAGATGGCAGCCGAGTAACAGCTTCCTTGCATCTGGGCACCGTGAGTCTGGGGAGATAGGACTCCAGGCATCTCTGGCTGGTGGGAACTGCCTATCATCACTCCTATGAGGATACAGGGAGTCAGCGAGAGACTTCTGGACCCCAAGAGGAGGACTAAAACAGTGGAAAACCGGCAAGTGGTCGCGTGTGTTCAACCCGTCTAAACCCGCCCACAACTGTAAGTTCAGTAGCAGCGAGACTGCAAACCAGAAAGGCCTTACCTGTGAACTCTTTTGATGTCCTTGGACTTGGCACTGAGTTGAACTGCCTTGGGGAAGGCCTGAGTGGGAGTGCGGAGAACTTTGGCCGTTGTCTAGGGCCCCAGTCTGAGCCGCTGAGCCAGACGGAGCTAATGGTGTTTGGCGGTGGGTCACACGGATCCATTGTCAGTGATCTGCCCCCGCAAGCTCCGCCCTCAGGGTAGCAGAGCTAGAAACGGGTGGGAGCTGGTAACCCAGCAACCAAGTAGCCTAAGGGTGGGGTCTGAGCCGCCTTGCAGCCCTAACCCTCAGGGGCCGAGTGAGACCGGTTTTGGCACACTGAGTAAGTGGATAGCCACTTCAGCAGTGATTCCAGCGAGAAAGCTGGGAAAGCTTCTGCTCAGCAAGTTTACAAGTTCAAAGTGCCTTTTAAGTGGGCTGAAGAGAGATTTAGGGTGTCTACCTGCTGGGGTTTGAGAAATCAGCAGCCTCCAGTCGTATCAGAACTGTGACTAACATCTCATACCCCAAAAGACCACGTGTTGCCCAGACAATATTCAACAACATATACAAACTGCTTTGTTTTTGGTTGTGTATTTTTTTTTCTTTTTTTTTTGTTTGGTTGGGTTTTTTTGTTTGTTTATTTTGACGTTGTTGATGTTCTTTTGTTTCTTAATTTCAATCTTTTCCATACAGATCCCTTTTTCTTTCTCAATTTTTCTAGTTTAATTATAATTTCCCATTGCTGCCTTTTTTAATAACTACAACTTCATTTTTGCTAGTGTTTCTACCGCTATCACTTGGTTTTTCACCCAATTTTATCGCCATAAAGTTTTCTGTTTGCTTGTTTTAGTTTGATTTATAGCATTTTTGTCTTTCCTCTCTACTTGGTGGAGGTGGGGTACTGTGTCTGACCAGGTTAGCAAAGAGCTGCTGACCTCAAGGGAACCACCCAACTGGGCACCCAACCCCCAGAAGGTGGGGTTTTTTAAGGTTGTGTCAAAGTACCCTACTGTACACCTATATTGCCCTGTCTCCCTCTTTCTGTGCCTCTCTTCTTTTTGTCAATATTCTTTATCCCTACCCCCTCTCCTTTCTCTATCTTTCTTTTTTTTCTTATCACTCGGTCCTCCTTTCTTTCATCCCTTTTTTGCTCTTCAACCTTCTCCCCTTTCTGGTCCTGTAACCCTTAGTCCACAGGCACAAGACTTAAAGAGCAAGAGGAAGTGAAAGGAAAATTAGGGCAAGGAAACAGATAAAAGAAATCACTCATGAGGAAGAATCAGCAGAAAACTCCAGGCAACATGAAGAACCAGTCCAGAACAACCCCGCCAAGGGACCATGAGGTAGCTACTGCAGAGGATTCCACCTATACAGAAATGTTAGGAATGACAGAAAGGGAATTTAGAATACACATGTTGAAAACAATGAAAGAAATGATGGAAACAATGAAGGAAACTGCTAATAAAGTGGAAAATAACCAAAAGGAAATCCAAAAACAGAATCAAATAAGAGATGAACGATATGAAGAATATAAAAAGGATATAGCAGAGCTGAAGGAAATGAAACAGTCAATCAGGGAACTTAAAGATGCAATGGAAAGTATCAGCAACAGGTTAGACCATGCAGAAGAAAGAATTTCAGAGGTAGAAGACAAAGTTTTTGAGATAACTCAGATAGTAAAAGAGGCAGAAAAGAAGAGAGAGAAAGCAGAACGTTCACTGTCAGAATTATGGGACTTTATGAAACGTTCCAACATACGAGTTATAGGAATTCCAGAAGGGGAAGAAGAATGCCCCAGAGGAATGGAAGCCATACTAGAGAATATTATAAAAGAAAATTTCCCAAACATCACCAAAGATTCTGACACACTGCTTTCAGAGGGCTATCGGACCCCAGGTCGCCTCAACTGTAACCGAGCTTCTCCAAGACACATTGTGATGAACCTGTCCAAAGTCAAGACAAAAGAAAAGATTCTGCAAGCTGCCAGGAGTAAGCGCCAGTTGACCTACAGGGGCAAATCCATCAGAGTGACCTCAGACTTCTCTAATGAAACTTTCCAAGCAAGAAGACAATGGTCATCTACATTTAATCTACTTAAACAGAACAATTTTCAGCCCAGAATTCTGTACCCTGCTAAGCTAAGCTTCAAAATTGATGGAGAAATCAAATCATTTACGGATATACAAACATTGAGGAAATTCACCACAACAAGACCAGCTCTACAGGGAATACTTCAACCTGTTCTGCACACTGACCACCACAATGGATCAGCAGCAAAGTAAGAACTCAGAAATCAAAGGACAGAACCTAACCTCCACACTGATGCAAAAGATAAAACTAAGCAATGGACTCTCACCAAATAAGACGAATAGAATACTACCACACTTATCAATTATCTCCATAAATGTTAATGGCTTGAATTCCCCACTGAAGAGACATAGATTGGCTGACTGGATTAAAAAACACAAGCCATCTATTTGCTGTCTGCAAGAAACACACCTGGCTTCAAAAGACAAATTAAAGCTCCGAGTCAAGGGTTGGAAGACAATTTTTCAGGCAAATGGAATTCAGAAGAAAAGAGGAGTTGCAATCTTATTTTCAGATACATGTGGATTTAAAGCAACTAAAGTCAAAAAAGACAAAGATGGTCACTTTATATTGGTCAAGGGAAAACTACAACAAGAAGACATTTCAATTCTAAATATCTATGCACCAAATTTAAATGCTCCCAGATTCTTGAAACAGACCTTACTCAGTCTGAGCAATATGATATCTGATAATACCATCATAACAGGGGACTTTAACACACCTCTTACAGAGCTGGACAGATCCTCTAAACAGAAATTAAACAAAGATATAAGAGATTTAAATGAGACCCTAGAACAATTATGCTTGATAGACGCATATAGAACACTCCACCCCAAAGATAAAGAATATACATTCTTCTCATCACCCCATGGAACATTCTCCAAAATTGATCATATCCTGGGACACAAAACAAATATCAACAGAATCAGAAGAATTGAAATTTTACCTTGTATCTTTTCAGACCATAAGGCACTAAAGGTGGAACTCAACTCTAACAAAAATGCTCGACCCCATCCAAAGGCATGGAAATTAAACAATCTTCTGTTGAATAACAGATGGGTGCAGGAAGAAATCAAACAGGAAATCACTAACTTCCTTAAGCATAACAACAATGAAGACACAAGCTACCAAAACCTCTGGGATACTGCAAAAGCAGTTTTGAGAGGAAAATTCATCGCTTTAGATGCCTACATTCGAAAAACAGACAGAGAGCACATCAACAATCTCACAAGAGACCTTATGGAATTGGAAAAACAAGAACAATCTAAGCCTAAACTCAGTAGAAGAAAAGAAATCTCCAAAATCAAATCAGAGATCAATGAAATTGAAAACAAAAGAATCATTCAGAAAATTAATGAAACAAGGAGTTGGTTTTTTGAAAAAATAAATAAAATAGATAAACCATTGGCCAGACTAACTAGAAATAGAAAAGTAAAATCTCTAGTAACCTCAATCAGAAATGATAAAGGGGAAATAACAACTGATCCCACAGAGATACAAGAGATCATCTCTGAATACTACCAGAAACTGTATGCCCAGAAATTTGACAATGTGAAGGAAATGGATCAATATTTGGAATCACACCCTCTCCCTAGACTTGGCCAGGAAGAAATAGACCTCCTGAACAGACCAATTTCAAGCACTGAGATCAAAGAAACAATAAAAAAGCTTCCAACTAAAAAATGCCCTGGTCCAGATGGCTTCACTCCAGAATTCTATCAAACCTTCAAGGAAGAGCTTATTCCTGTACTGCAGAAATTATTCCAAAAAATTGAGGAAGAAGGAATCTTCCCCAACACATTCTATGAAGCAAACATCACCCTGATACCAAAACCAGGAAAAGACCCAAACAAAAAGGAGAATTTCAGACCAATCTCACTCATGAATATAGATGGAAAAATTCTCAACAAAATCCTAGCCAATAGATTACAGCTTATCATCAAAAAAGTCATTCATCATGATCAAGCAGGCTTCATCCCAGGGATGCAAGGCTGGTTCAACATACGCAAGTCCATAAACGTTATCCACCATATTAACAGAGGCAAAAATAAAGATCACATGATCCTCTCAATAGATGCAGAAAAAGCATTTGATAAAATCCAGCATCCTTTTCTAATTAGAACTCTGAAGAGTATAGGCATAGGTGGCACATTTCTAAAACTGATTGAAGCTATCTATGACAAACCCACAGCCAATATTTTACTGAATGGAGTAAAACTGAAAGCTTTTCCTCTTAGAACTGGAACCAGACAAGGTTGTCCTCTGTCACCTTTACTATTCAACGTAGTGCTGGAAGTTCTAGCCAATACAATTAGGCAAGACAAGGAAATAAAGGGAATCCAAATGGGAGCAGAGGAGGTCAAACTCTCCCTCTTTGCTGACGACATGATCTTATACTTAGAGAACCCCAAAGACTCAACCACAAGACTACTAGAAGTCATCAAAAAATACAGTAATGTTTCAGGATATAAAATCAATGTCCACAAGTCAGTAGCCTTTGTATACACCAATAACAGTCAAGAGGAGAAGCTAATTAAGGACACAACTCCCTTCACCATAGTTTCAAAGAAAATGAAATACCTAGGAATATACCTAACGAAGGAGGTGAAGGACCTCTATAAAGAAAACTATGAACTCCTCAGAAAGGAAATAGCAGAGGATATTAACAAATGGAAGAACATACCATGCTCATGGATGGGAAGAATCAACATTGTTAAAATGTCTATACTTCCCAAAGCAATCTACCTATTCAATGCCATTCCTATCAAAGTACCTACATCGTACTTTCAAGATTTGGAAAAAATGATTCTGCGTTTTGTATGGAACCGGAAAAAACCCCGTATAGCTAAGGCAGTTCTTAGTAACAAAAATAAAGCTGGGGGCATCAGCATACCAGATTTTAGTCTGTACTACAAAGCCATAGTGCTCAAGACAGCATGGTACTGGCACAAAAACAGAGACATAGACACTTGGAATCGAATAGAACACCAAGAAATGAAACTAACGTCTTACAACCACCTAATCTTCGATAAACCAAACAAGAACTTACCTTGGGGAAAAGACTCCCTATTCAATAAATGGTGTTGGGAGAATTGGATGTCTGCGTGTAAAAGACTGAAACTGGACCCACACCTTTCCCCACTCACAAAAATTGATTCAAGATGGATAAAGGACTTAAATTTAAGGCACGAAACAATAAAAATCCTCAAAGAAAGCATAGGAAAAACACTGGAAGATATTGGCCTGGGGAAAGACTTCATGAACAAGACTGCCATGGCAATTGCAACAACAACAAAAATAAACAAATGGGACTTCATTAAACTGAAAAGCTTCTGTACAGCTAAGGTGACGATAACCAAAGCAAAGAGACAACCCACACAATGGGAAAGGATATTTGCATATTTTCCATCAGACAAAAGCTTGATAACCAGGATCTATAGAGAACTCAAATTAATCCACATGAAAAAAGCCAACAATCCCTTATATCAATGGGCAAGAGACATGAATAGAACTTTCTCTAAAGACGACAGACGAATGGCTAACAAACACATGAAAAAATGTTCATCATCTCTATATATTAGAGAAATGCAAATCAAAACATCCCTGAGATATCATCTAACCCCAGAGAGAATGGCCCACATCACAAAATCTCAAAACTGCAGATGCTGGCGTGGATGTGGAGAGAAGGGAACACTTTTACACTGCTGGTGGGACTGCAAACTAGTACAACCTTTCTGGAAGGAAGTATGGAGAAACCTCAAAGCACTCAACCTAGACCTCCCATTCGATCCTGCAATCCCATTACTGGGCATCTACCCAGAAGGAAAAAAATCCTTTTATCATAAGGACACTTGTACTAGACGGTTTATTGCAGCTCAATTTACAATCGCCAAAATGTGGAAACAGCCTAAATGCCCACCAACCCAGGAATGGATTAACAAGCTGTGGTATATGTATACCATGGAATACTATTCAGCCATTAAAAAAAATGGAGACTTTACATCCTTCGTATTAACCTGGATGGAAGTGGAAGACATTATTCTTAGTAAAGCATCACAAGAATGGAGAAGCATGAATCCTATGTACTCAATCTTGATATGAGGACAATTAATGACAATTAAGGTTATGGGGGGGGGGAAGCAGAAAGAGAGAGGGAGGGAGTGGGGTGGGGCCTTAGTGTGTGTCACACTTTATGGGGGCAAGACATGATTGCAAGAGGGACTTTACCTAACAATTGCAATCAGTGTAACTGGCTTATTGTACCCTCAATGAATCCCCAACAATAAAAAAAAAAAAGAAAAAAAAAAAAAAAAAAAAAAATTGTCTCAAGAATTTAACGAATTTAAAGACAAAACCACCAAAGACTTAGACACACTGAAGCAGCCCTCAAAGATATGAAAAATACAGTAGAATCCCTCAGTAACAGAAAGGAGCAACCAGAAGAAAGGATTTCTGACATTGAAGATAAAGTCTTCGAACGCTCCCAATCTCTCAAAGAGGAAGAGAAATGGAGAGCAAAAACGGATCACTCACTCAGAGAACTCTCAGATAATTCAAAAAAAAGCAACATAAGGATTATAGGAATTTCTGAGAATGATGAAGTCGCCTCCGAGGGCACAGAGGCCCTTCTGCATGAAATTATGAAAGAAAATTTTCCAGACATGCCTAGAGAATCTGAAATTCAGATAGCAGACAGCTTCAGAACCCCAGCATGATTCAACCCCAATAAGTCATCCCCCAGACATATCATAATTAGTTTCACTAAAGTTAACATGAAAGAGAAGATTCTCAAAGCAGCCCGGCGAAAGAAAACTATAACGTACAAAGGTAAGAATATTAGAATAACTGCAGATCTCTCTGCTGAAACTTTTCAAGCAAGAAGAGGCTGGTCATCAACTTTTAATCTCCTAAAGCAAAAAAACTTTCAACCCAGGATCTTGTATCCAGCTAAACTGAGTTTCATCTATGATGGAGAAATTAAATACTTCAATGACATTCATATGTTGAAAAAATTTGCCATAAGTAAACCAGCTCTTCAGGATGTTCTCAGACCTATCCTCCACAATGACCAACCCAATCCTATACCACAAAAGTAAACTCACTCAGAAACTTCGGATCAAACTCCAACTTCCACACTGGCGAAAGGATTAAAAATGTCCACTGGACCTTTGAAAAACTCGATACCCAAAATTCCACCAGACTTATCAATACTCTCCATCAATGTGAATGGCTTAAACTGTCCTCTAAAGAGGCATAGGTTAGCTGACTGGATACAAAAACTCAAGCCAGATATTTGTTGCATACAAGAGTCACATCTCAACTTAAAAGACAAATACAGACTCAGGGTGAAAGGATGGTCATCCATATTTCAGGCAAATGGTAATCAGAAAAAAGCAGGTGTTGCAATTTTATTTGCAGATACAAGTAGGCTTTAAACCATCAAAAGTAAGGAAGGACAAGAATGGTCACTTTATATTTTTTAAGGGTAATACTCAATATGATGAGATCTCAATTATTAATATCTATGCACCCAACCAGAATGCACCTCAATTTATAAGAGAAACTCTAACAGACATCAGTAACTTGATTTCCTCCAGCTCCATAATCGTCGGAGATTTCAACACTCCCTTGGCAGTGTTGGATCGATCCTCCAGAAAGAAGCTGAGTAAAGAAATCTTAGATTTAAACCTAACCATCCAATATTTATATTTAGCAGACATCTACAGAACATTTCATCCCAACAAAACTAAATACACATACTTCTCATCAGCCCACGGAACTTACTCCAAAATTGACCACATTTTAGGTCACAAGTCTAACCTCAGTAAATTTAAAGGAATAGAAATTATTCCATGCATCTTCTCGGACCATCATGGAATAAAATTTGAATTGAGTAACAACAGGAATCTGCATACCCATACAAAAACATGGAAGTTAAATAACCTTATGCTGAATGATAGCTGGGTCAGAGGTGAGATTAAGAAAGAAATCGTCAATTTTTTGGAACAAAACGACAATGAAGACACTAACTATCAGAACCTCTGGGACACTGCAAAGGCAGTTCTAAGAGGGAAATTTATAGCACTGCAAGCCTTCCTCAAGAGAACGGAAAGAGAGGAAGTTAACAACTTAATGGGACATCTCACGCAATTGGAAAAGGAAGAACATTCCAACTCCAAACCCAGTAGAAGAAAAGAAATAACCAAAATTAGAGCAGAATTAAATGAAATTGAAAACAAAAGAATAATACAACAGATCAATAAATCAAAAAGCTGGTTTTTTGAAAATGTCAATAAAATAGATAAACCTATGGCCAACCTAATCAGGAAAAAAAGAGTAAAATCTCTAATATCATCAATCAGAAACAACAAAGACGAAATAACCACAGACTCATCAGAAATTCAAAAAATCCTTAATGAATATTACAAGAAACTTTATTCTCAGAAATATGAAAATCTGAAGGAAATAGACCGATACTTGGAAGCACGCCACCTTCCAAGACTTAACCAGAATCAAGTGGAAATGTTGAACAGACCCATATCAAGTTCAGAAATAGCATCAACTATACAAAACCTCCCTAAAAAGAAAAGCCCGGGACCAGATGGTTTCATGTCAGAATTCTACCAAACCTTTAAAGAGGAATTAGTACCTATATTACTCAACCTGTTCAAAAGGTAGAAAAAGAAGGAAGACTACCCAACACGTTCTATGAAGCAAACATCACCCTGATCCCCAAACCAGGAAAAGACCCTACAAGAAAAGAAAATTATAGACCAATATCACTAATGAATATAGATGCAAAAATATTCAACAAGATCCTAACAAACAGAATCCAGCAACACATCAAACAAATTATATATCATGACCAAGTCGGTTTTATCCCAGGGTCTCAAGGCTGGTTCAATATACGTAAATCTATAAATGTAATTCAGCACATAAAAAAATTAAAAAACAAAGACCATATGATTCTCTCAATTGATGCAGAAAAAGCTTTTGATAATATCCAGCATCCCTTCATGATCAGAACACTCAAGAAAATTGGTCTAGAAGGGACTTTTCTTAAACTCATAGAGGCTATCTACAGCAAACCCACAGCCAATATCATATTGAATGGAGTTAAATTGGAATCATTTCCACTCAGATCAGGAACCAGACAAGGCTGCCTATTGTCTCCATTGCTTTTCAACATTGCAATGGAAATTTTAGCCACCGCAATTAGGGAAGAAAAGGCGATCAAGGGTATCCATATAGGGTCAGAAGAGATCAAACTCTCGCTCTTCACAGATGATATGATTGTGTATCTGGAAAACACTAGGGACTCTACTACAAAACTCCTAGAAGTGATCAAGGAATACAGCAGCGTCTCAGGTTACAAAATCAACATTCATAAATCGGTAGCCTTTATATACACCAACAACAGTCAAATTGAAAAAGCAGTTAAGGACTCTATCCCATTCACAGTAGTGCCAAAGAAGATGAAATATTTGGGAATTTACCTAACAAAAGACGTGAAAGATCTCTATAAAGAGAACTATGAAACTCTAAGAAAAGAAATAGCTGAAAATGTTAACAAATGGAAAAATATACCATGCTCATGGCTGGGAAGAATCAACATTATCAAAATGTCCATACCTCCCAAAGCAATATATAATTTCAACGCACTCCCTATTAAAGCTCCACTGTCATATTTTAAAGATCTTGAAAAAACATTACTTCGTTTTATATGGAATCAGAAAAAACCTCGAATAGCCAAGACATTACTCAGAAATAAAAACAAAACAGGAGGAATCACACTACCAGACCTCAGACTTTACTACAAATCGATAGTGATCAAAACAGCATGGTATTGGCACAAAAACAGAGAAGTAGATATCTGGAATAGAATAGAGAACCAAGAGATGAATCCAGCTACTTACTGCTATTTGATTTTTGACAAGCCAATTAAAAACATGCAGTGGGGAAAAGATTCCCTATTAAACAAATGGTGCTGGGCGAACTGGCTGGCAACCTGCAGAAGACTGAAATTGGACCCACACCTTTCACCATTAACTAAGATAGACTCTCATTGGATTAAAGATTTAAACTTAAGACATGAAACTATAAAAATACTAGAGGAGAATGCAGGGAAAACCCTTGAAGAAATTGGTCTGGGTGAGTATTTCATGAGGAGAACCCCGCGGGCAATTGAAGCAGCTTCAAAAATACACTACTGGGACTTGATCAAACTAAAAAGCTTCTGCACAGCTAAGAACACAGTAAGCAGAGCAAGCAGACAGCCCTCAGAATGGGAGAAGATATTTGCAGGGTATATCTCTGACAAAGGTTTAACAACCAGAATCCACAGAGAACTCAAACGCATCAGCAAGAAAAAAACAAGGGATCCCATCGCAGGCTGGGCAAGGGATTTGAAGAGAAACTTCTCTGAAGAAGACAGGCGCAAGGCCTTCAGACATATGAAAAAATGCTCATCATCTTTAATCATCAGAGAAATGCAAATCAAAACTACTTTGAGATATCATCTAACTCCAATGAGACTAGCCTATATCACAAAATCTCAAGACCAGAGATGTTGGCGTGGATGCGGAGAAAAGGGAACACTTCTGCACTGCTGTTGGGAATGCAAATTAATACATTCCTTTTGGAAAGATATATGGAGAACACTCAGAGATCTAAAAATAGATCTGCCATTCAATCCTGTAATTCCTCTGCTGGGCATATACCCAGAAGACCAAAAACCACAACATAACAAAGATATTTGTACCAGAATGTTTATTGCAGCACAATTCATAATAGCTAATTCATGGAAAAAGCCCAAGTGCCCATCAATCCACGAATGGATTAATAAATTGTGGTATATGTATACCATGGAATACTATGCAGACTTAAAGAAAGATGGAGACTTTACCTCTTTCATGTTTACATGGATGGAGCTGGAACATATTCTTCTTAGTAAAGTATCCCAAGAATGGAAGAAAAAGTACCCAATGTACACAGCCCTACTATGAAACTAATTTGGGACTCTCACATGAAAGCTATAACCCAGCTACGACTTAACAATAGGGGGAAGTGGTAAAGGGGGGGGTGGGTAAAGGGAGGGGGATCGGTGGGATCACACCTGTGGTGCATATTACAGGGGTATTTGTGAAACTTGGTAAATGTAGAATGTAAATGTTTTGGCACAGTAACTGAGATAACGCCGGAAAGGCTATGTTAACCACTGTGATAAAAATGTGTCAAATGGTTTATGAAAAAAAAATAAAATAAAATAAAAATAAAACGAAGTATTGTTTTTTCAAGATCTTTAAAGTATCACAGGGTAACTTTAATAGGAATTGCATTAAAATTATATATTGCTTTGGGTAATATGGACATTTTAACAATGTTGATGCTTCCCAGTCATGAGCATGGTATGTTTTTCCATTTGTTAACATTTTCAGCTATTTCTTTTCTTAGAGTTTCATAGTTCTCTTTATAGAGATCTTTCATGTCCTTTGTTAGATAAATTCCCAAATATTTCATCTTCTTTGGCACTACTGTGAATGGGATAGAGTCCTTAACTGTTTTTTAACTTGGCTGTTGTTGGTATATATAAAGGCTACTAATTTATGAATGTTGATTTTGTAACCTGAGATGCTGCTTTTTTCCTTGATCACTTCTAAGAGTTTTGTAGTCGAATCTCTGGTGTTTTCCAGATATACAATCATATAATCTACGAAGAGCAAAAGTTTGATCTCTTCTGACCCTATATGGATAACGTTGATAGCCTTTTCTTCCCTAGTTGCGGTGGCTAAAACTTCCATTACAATGTTAAAGAGAAGTGGAGACAATGGGCAGCCTTGTCTGGTTCCTGATGTGAGTGGAAATGATTTTAATTTAACTCCATGCAATGTGATATTGGCTGTGGGTTTACTGTAGATGGCCTCTATCAGTTTAAGAAATGTCCTTTCTATACCAATTTCCCTAAGTGTTCTGATCATGAAGGGATGCTGTGTATTATCAAAAGCTTTTTCTGCATGAACTGAGAGAATCATATGGTCTTTGTTTTTTAATTTATTTATGTGCTGAATTATACTTATAGATTTATGGATATTGAACCAGCCTTGAGACCCTGGGATAAAACCGACTTGGTCATGATGTATAATTTGTTTGATGTGTTGCTGGATTCTGTTTGTTAGGATCTTGTTGAGTATTTTTGCATCTATATTCATTAGTGATATTGGTCTATAATTTTCTTTTCTTGTTGGGTCTTTTCCTGGTTTGGGGATCAGGGTGATGTTTGCTTCATAGAACGTGTTGGGTAGTCTTCCTTCTTTTTCTACCTTTTGAACAGGTTGAGTAATATAGGTACTAATTCCTCTTTAAAGGTTTGGTAGAATTCTGACATGAAACCATCTGGTCCTGGGCTTCTCTTTTTCGGGAGGTTTTGTATGGTTGATGCTATTTCAGAACTTGATATGGGCCTTTCAACATTTCCACTTGATTCTGGCCAAGTCTTGGAAGGTAACATGCTTCCAAGTATTGGTCAATTTCCTTCAGATTTTCATATTTCTGAGAATAAATTTTCTTATATTCATTAAGGATTTTTTTAATTTCTGAGGAGTCTGTTGTTATTTCGCCTTTGTCATTTCTGATTGATGAGATTAGAGATTTTATTCTTTTTTTCCTGATTAGGTTGGCTAAAGGTCTGTCTATTTTATTGACCTTTTCAAAAAACCAACTTTTTGATTTATTGATCTGTTGTATAATTCTTTTTTTTTTCAATTTCTTTTAATTCTGCTCTAATTTTGGTTATTTCTTTTCTTCTACTGGGTTTGGGGTTGGAATGTTCTTCCTTTTCCAGTTGATTGAGATGTGACATTAAGTTGTTAACTTCCTCTCTTTCCATTTCTTGAGGAAGGCTTCTAGTGCTATAAATTTCCTTCTTAGAACTGCCTTTGTGGTATCCCAGAGGTTCTGATAATTCGTGTCTTCATTGTCATTTTGTTCCAAAAATTTGGCAATTTCCTTCTTAATCTTATCTCTTATCCAGCTATCATTCAGCATAAGGTGATTTAACTTCCATGTTTTTGTATGAGTATGCAGATTCCTGTTGTTACTGAGTTCAACTTTTATTCCATGGTGGTCCAAGAAGATGCAGGAATAATGTCTATTCCTTTAAATTTACTGAGGTTAGACTTGTGATCTAAGATTTGATCAATTTTGGAGTATGTTCTGTGGGCTGATGAGAAGTATGTGTATTCAGTTTTGTTGGGATGAAATGTTCTGTAGATGTCTGCTAAATCCAAATGTTGGATCGTTAGGTTTAAATCTAAAATTTCTTTGCTCAGATTCTTATTGGAGGATCGATTCAACACTGCCAAAGGAGTGTTGAAATCTCTGTCTATTATGGATCTGGAGGAAATCAAGATGCTCATGTCATTAGAGTTTCTCTTATAAATTGAGGTGCATTCTGGTTGGGTGCATAGTTATTAATAATTGAAATCTCATCATATTGAGTATTACCCTTAACAAATATGAAGTGACCATCCTTATCCTTCCTTACTTTTGTTTGTTTAAAACCTATTGTATCTGCGAATAAAATTGCAACACCTGCTTTTTTCTGATTACCATTTACCTGATATGGATGACCATCCTTTCACCCTGAGTCTATATTTGTCTTTTAAGGTAAGATGTGACTCTTGTATGCAACAAATATCTGGCCTGAGTTTTTGTATCCAGTCAGCTAACCTATGCCTCTTTAGAGGACAGTTTAAGCTGTTCACATTAATGGAGAATATTGATAAGTCTGGTAAAATTTTGGGTATTGAGTATTTCGAAAGTCCAGTGGCCATTTTTAATCCTTTCGCCAGTATGGAAGTTGGAGTTTGATTAAAAGATTCTGAGTGATTTTACTTTTGTGGTAGAGGTTTGGGTTGGTCGTTATTGAAGATAGGTCTGAGAATATCCTATCAAATATTCTCAGTTTGGTTATGGCAAATTTCTTCAACATATGAATGTCATTAAAGTACTTAATTTCTCCATCATAAATGAAACTCAGTTTAGCTGGATACAGGATCTGGGGTTGAAAGTTATTTTGCTTTAGGAGATTAAAAATTGATGACCACCCTCTTATGGCTTGAAAAGTTTTAGCAGAGATATCTGCAGTAGTTCTAATATTCTTCCCTTTATAGGTAATGGACTTCTTACGTCTGGCTGCTTTGAGAATTTTCTCCTTCATATTAACTTTACTGAAGTTAATTATGATATTCCTGGCGTATGTCTTATTGGGATTGAGTTGTGCTAGGGTTCTGAAACTGTTTGCTATCTGTATTTCAGAATCTCTAGGCATGTCTGGAAAATTCTCTTTCATAATTTCATGGAGAAGGACTTCTGTGCCTAGCGAGGCCACTTGATTGGATTCAGGGATTCCAATGAGGCGGTATTAGCCTTCTTCGAATTATCCCAGAGCTCTCTGAGAGAATGATCCATTTTTGCTCTCCATTTCTCTTCCTCTTTGAGAGTTTGGGAGTGGTCAAAGGCTTTGTCTTCAATGTCAGAAATCCTTTCTTCTGCTTTCTGCACTCTGTTACTGAGGGATTCTACTGTATTTTTCAGATTTTTGAGGGCTGCAAATTCTTGCTTCAGTGTGTCTAAATCTTTGGTGGTTTTGTCTTTAAATTCGTTAAATTCTTGAGACAACTTTTGAATTTTTCCTTGAATTCCTAATTCTGACTTTTTAATTGCTGCTACAATTTCTAATTCCAAATTTTCCTCCACTTTATTAATCTTGTTTGCAATCCAAATTCTGAATTCGATTTCTGACATCTCAACCAGTTGTTTATGAATGGGATATTCAGTTACATCTGCCATATCTTTCCTTGGGGTGGTTGCTCTATTCTGGTTATTCATGTTACCAGAGTTTTTCTGCTGATTCCGCCCCATGATAGTTTTACACCCTTTGATTTTTCCCCTGGAGCTTTTTTGAGAACCCATACAGTGCTATGGCCTTAGAAACTTGGGCCCTGTTTTAGTGTGGTGGGGCTAAGTGGTTCCATCTTGTTTTCAGCTGGTTTCTGTTCCACCCTAGTGAAACAGTTACTCTGGGTTGAAGTCTCAGCTGTGGAGAAATACCAGCAATTACGTCACCCCGCCCACTATAGGCAACAATTGTAAAAGGAAAATCAAACCTTCCTACAACCACACACCCAGAGCACCACCTGAATAGTCCCCAGGTGATTGGCTCAGTTCAAAAGGCCCAAATCAATTGTCTCAGTCAGCACCAGTCTCGGGTGGAGAGTTTAAGAGGTCTCTGGGAACTGGATCACAGGGGTCTGGTGACTACTCTGATATGGCTTGTTCCAGTGCTGTGTGGAGTCAGGAGGAGCCACCCAGCAAATAGATAAGTCTGGGAAGGTTGATGCCTCCTTCCCCACCTTGCCCCTCTGTCACACCCAGTCACTGATAGCCCTGCAGTTGGCTGACCCAGTTGCCTGTAGTGAACAGATACTCCAGAGGGTTGCACCTGCCTGAATCACAAGGAAATCTATTTCTGTTCAGCCAGGCTGCTGTGCCTTGCCTCTACCTAGCTGGAGGAGGTGAGGCCTGACACCCTTGGGCACTTGATGAAGGCTGGGGGGTGTTCACTCAATTTCAGCACCTCCCCTGATTGATGTTACTGACAGAACAGAACAGAACAACTTTGTGGGATTTTGTTTCTGTTCCTGCTAAATTCCCCTGTCAGTTATACCCTGCTGCCTTCCTTTGTCTATAGGCTGATGATCCCCTGAGGGCCAGATGCATCTTAGGCTCAGTAAAGCGGTCCTCTGGGTCAGCCCCACCCTGGAAACTTCCGGGGTCTGTGAGTGCGTTTCTAGTCCCTACGCTCCACCCAGGTTGGTACCGCCTCAGGCAAATCCTTTACTCACGGGGCCTGCATTTCTGTCCCAGATCTGTTCATGGTGGTTGTCTGCCTCCTCTGGTTTCCCAGAGAGCCAGAGGGTGTGGCTTCAGAATATCCGGGAGTGAGCCGTATTTTTGCTAAAAGACGGCTGCTGCTCTGTGCCTCAGGGAACTGCTGCTCTGGTGTGGTTCCCTCTCAGCCAACCGTCCTCTCCTTGCTCCCATGCTCCAGAGTCAGCACTGACCAGCTGCAGTTCAGGCACTGTCCATACCCCTCGAGAAATCACCAAAGAGTCTGGACTCCTGGGGGACAGGCCTTCAGAACTCAGAGAGTGCAGGGGAGTGCTGGGAGCTCAGAGTTGCAGGTAGAGAATATATACAATTTTATACAGTTTTATGCCTGGCCGTATTGTTGGTAAAAGACAGCTGCTGCTCTGTGCCTTAGGGAACTGCTGCTCTGGTGTGGTTCCCTCTCAGCCGACCATCCTCTCCTCACTCCTGTGCCCCAGAGTCAGCACTGACAAGCTGCAGTTTAGGCACTATCCACACCCCTCGAGAAATCACCCAAGAATCTGGACTCTTCCAGACCTCAGAGTGAGAGTGGAGGTAAGTGCTGGGAGCTCAGAGTTGCAGGTAGAGAATATATACAGTTTTATACAATTTTATGCATGGCAGGAGAATGCCGTGGCACCCTACTAGGGGAGGTAGGTCCAGTTTTTAGAGGGTCTCTCCCGTGGAGAGTAGTGGAAGGACCTTTGAACTCTGCCTGTTTGTTTGTGGAGCACTCCAAGCCGTTCTCATGGGGGAGGGGATTTCCGTCCGCTTGGTGATGGATTTTGTACCTTTTGTTTGTATCCTGTGGTCACAGCTCGCCTCAGTGGGGTTGATGTGCGTTCTTCAATCTTCTCTCTGGTGCAGCTCAAATCCACCAGGTTACTTGCTAAATTTCTGTCCTTTAACTCTCCTTCTGGATGGAAGCCTCTGTGGAAAGCTGGCTTCAGTCAGCCATCTTGTCTCCACACCCCCTATTTCTGATTAGTTTTCTGGGCACTTGTCCTTCTTATGTGATCCTATCACTTACTCATCTAGCTTCCTAGAAATTAACTGATTGATATAATTTAATGCACTTATTTTCCATTTAAACCACTGAGGATTAAATTCTCTTGTTTGCAACTAAAAAACGTGTGGTTGTGGATATGATCCCTCAGGTTGATTTCACTAGTGTTGTGGTTCCCTCGCCCAGTTTCTGTACTCATGCGTCTAAAGAAAATTCTTGCAACTTTCACTGGAAGGGCTTCCCTCTGATTATTAAAGCTGTTTTATACACAGGTAAAAATTGCTAGAAGCACCTGGGAACAGATGTCTGATGTAAAGTGCAGAAGTCTGGAAACCACTGTATTCATATACTTCCATAGATATAGCTAAGGCTGCCATAACAAAGTGCCACCTACTGAGTGGCTTAAAGAACAGAAGCTTTTTTCTCACAGTCTGGAGGGTAAAAGTCTGAGTTCAAGGTGTGTTGGCTGGATTGGTTTCTCCTGAGGCATCTTTCATTGGCTGTAGATTGTTATCTCTGTATCTTCACATGGTCTTCCCTCTCTGTGTCTCGGTGTCCTAATGTCCTCATATTAGGAAACAAGTTCTGTTGGATTAGGGCCACTGATATGACCTTATTTTAACTTATTTATCTCTTTAAAAACCCTATCTCCAAATACAGGCCCATTTGGAGACATTGGGGATTAAGACTTCAATGTATAATTGGAGGCAGCACAACTCAGTCCATAATAATGACCTCTCCTTTTTTTTTTTTTTTATTAAATCATAGGTGTGTACATTAATGCAATAATGGGGCACAATGTGATGGTTTTCTTAAGTAGATGCAATAACAATGAGATACAAGTTACACTCCAGGGATCCTCTGCAGGATAAAGCTGAGGCCTTGATCTAAAATTGCACTCTTACTTGAGCTTTCTCTCCTACCCTGGCCTGTTTCCCCTCATATCTTAGTGGTCCCTCCTAAGAACCTTTCCTTAACAAATTATCTATGCAAGGATTCTCATCCCGGGCTCTGCTTCTGGGAAAAAGTATTTATTACATAATCTTTTATAATACACATGCCTTCCCTTGCTTGTATGGAATAGCTCTTCTTTTTAAGCATCAGGAGGTGATATCAGTGGGAATCAAAGAGTAAGGACCTAAGAAAACCCTCTTTTCCATAATAGCAATGAGGATGCTAGAAGAAAAATGGACTGAACAAAATAATCTTTTTTCAGAACTCTAATATTAGACAAAGTAAAAATGAAGATCTTGTAGCATTTTACTTTTGTCTATATCCATGCCTTTCTCCCAACTCAGTAGTAGTTATGAGAAACAAGATCTCCACAATCACAGTGAAAATCAGCAACCTAACAGTCACTAGAAATAGTGGGAAGTAGGACAGAATTTAAACTACTCTAAAACCTAATTTCCAGAGAAATGTCATTTGACCTATCTGGTCATTCCCTGGAAAACCATCCTCATAGGGTTTACCTGTCTTTGATCTAACTCAGATCTCACGCAGTATGAACAATTTTTCACTTGAGGTATTTATTAAATGAAAAGAGAAGTATTGTTTAATATAACAGCTGCCAGGCCTTATAATAAAAGTTGTGCCTAACAATGAGCTGATTTAAAATATTAATTGAAATATCTGAGGAATGAGATCTCTATCTGGGGCTTTTGAAAGCCCACATATTTTTGAGAATCTAGAATGCCACACAGATGCATAAGCCTGTAAGCGTGCCATTGGCCCTGTGTATGCCCAGGAAATATCTGAGAAATCTCTCAGATCTAACCTTTGACCAAAATTATTTTCCATGAAAGCAGAAAATAAAGACTAAAGCAGAGAAAACTTCCTCCCTAGGTGTTGACAGCATGCCACATGGCCCTATCTGGTAGAGTTGTAATCCTGGTATTGAAGAAAATCTTTGTCCAGTCATTAGTTAGTTGACCACTAAGATGCCCAAATGGAAATGTCACAGATCACAAATGACAAAGAATACAGATTTTACAGAAATAGTTTAGAAAAGTTACCCAAAAGGGGGCAGTGAGGGAACAATAGTAGCAGCAGTGGCAGCAGCAACAACAAACAGGACCAACAAATTCTGCATAGAAGGGAGAATCTGATTTTCTTAGTTGCTATATCATGTTATTTAAAATGCCTAGTTTTTCAAAAAAGGAAAATCATGATGAGATATGTATATATACATATATATACATACACATACATGGATACATACATACATACATATCTTATAATGATGTGTGTATATATATATATATATATATCACATAGATATATGAAGAGAGTATTGCTTATACACAGGCAACAAAACAATAAATAGAAATTATACCTGAAGAAGCCTGAAAAATTGGACTAAAACAGATAAAACTTTGTTACCTGATTTAAATATATTCAAAGAATAGAGAAAAACACATTGAAAAAACTAAAGTATATGATTCAGTATACATACAGAGTAGCAACAAAGAAATAATTACTTTTTAAAAAGAAAATCAATTAGAAATTCTAAAGTTAAAATGTATAATAACTAAAAGTAAGAACTCTAATAGAGAAATTCAGCAGAACATTTGAGAAAGCAGAAGAATGAATTAGCAAAATTGAAACTAGGTCAATTGATATAATCATGTTTGAAAAATAGCAAGAAAAAGAAGAAAAATTAACAGAACCTCAGAGACATATGAGACACCATAAAAGGAGCCAACTCAATATAACAAGACTTTTAGGAGAGAAAAGTTAGAAAACATAAAAAAAAAATCAAAGAAATAATGTTCAAAAACTCCAAAATTGATGAAAATATCAATCTATCTATATATCCAAGAACAGCAAGTATCTCCAAGTAGGAACACCTTAAAAACTCACAGACATATAACAATCAAAATGTCAACTCTGGACAAAACAAGAATCTTGAAAGTAAAATAATGTATAAGAGATCTGAAATAAAATTTAATAGTTGATTTCTCATCAGAAATCATGAAGGCTTTAAGGAAGTGGAATATAATATTTAAAATGCTGGAAGAAAAATACTGTTAACCAAGAATTCTGTATTCAACAAAATTATCATTCAAAAATGAAGGAGAAATTAGGATACTGTCAGATAAACAAAAATTGAGAATATTGATCTTAGCAGATCTGCTGTATAAGAATTATTAAAGGAAGTCCTTCAGGATGAAATGAAAGGTCCCTGGACAATAACTTGAATTTGCATAAAATTAAAAAGCACAAGTAAAGGTAACTACGTAAATATAAAAGATGATAATAACATATAGTTTGTTTTAAGATTTATTTCCTATGTGATAAAAGTAAAACAATAATCATAAATATGTGTAGGTGAATATTACTATGAATCAAATGTTTGTGTGTCTTTAAAATTCATATGTGGAAACCATAATACCTAATGTGTTGGTATTGGGAAGTGGGGCCTTTAATAGCTAATTAGATCATGAAGGTGAAACCCCCATGATGGGATCGATATCCTTGTAAGATAAGAAAGAAATTATACTCAGGAGGTTGAGGCAAAAGAATCGCCTAAGCCCAAAAGCTGGAGGCTGCTGTGAGCTGTGATGCCACAGCACTCTACCTGGGGTGACAAGGTGAGACTCTGTCTCTAAAACAAGAAAAGAAAAAATTAGAGTTCACTCTTTCTCTGCATACACCCGCCAAAGAAGAACATGTGAAGACATAACTATGAAGAGGGTTCTTAACAAGAACCCAGTGATGCTGGAAACCTAATCTTAGACTTCTAGCCTTCAAGACTATGAGAGATAAAATTTTGCTGTTTAATTTACTCAGTCCATTGTATTCATTTATAGCAGACCTGACTAAGACAGGAATATATTTAAAAAGATGTAATTTATATAGCAATAAGCAGCTAGGGTGTCAGAGAGAATGGTGTTAAATAGGAGGAAAGATATTTGATACTTCTAAAAATTAAAACTGAATTATTCTGAGTAGATTCCTATAAGTTAAGATTTTCATTATAATTTTCAGAGAAACCATCAAGAAAATAATTTAAATTATACATAGAAAAATAAATGACAAGGGAATGAAAATGGTCCAGTAAAAAAAGTCAGATTTATTACCAAAAAGGCAACAAAAGAGGAAATAGAGAATAACAACAGAAGACAATGGACCGATGGAAAACAAATAGCAAAATGGCAAATATCAATCTTACCTTATCAGTAATCGTATTAAATGTAAATGGGTTCTAATCAAAAATACCAATTGGTAGAAAAGACTTGTAAAAATGAGCCAACTATAAGTAAATCAAAACCACAATGAGATAGCATATCACACCCACTAGAATGGGTATTATTGAACAAACCGAAAATTATAAGTACTATAAATGATGTGGAGAAATTAAAGTCATTGCATGTTGCTACTCGGAATATAAAATGGAATAAGTACTTCAAAAAATAGTCTGGCAGCTCCTCAAAAAGTTAAACATGAAATTACCATGTCACCCAGAAATTCCATTCCTAAGTGTATAGTCTCAGTGATTAAAAACTTATATGCACCTAAAACTCAATAACAAGAAAGTATAAAACCCAACTAAAAAGGTGGGAGAGATATTTAAATAGACATCTCACCAAAGAAATGGTATATATGGTAAAGAAGCATGTAAAAAAGATGCTCAGCATCATATGTCACCAGAGAATTGCAAACTATAACAATGATGAAATTCTACCTCACACCTATTAGAATGGCTAAAATCTAAAAGGTGTATAATAGCACATGATGCTGAGGATGAAGAGCAACAGAAATTTTTATCTTTTGCTGGAGAAAACGCAAACTGGTAAAGCCTATATGAAGAACATTTGACAAGTGTCTTACAAAGTAGGTCAGGTGCGGTGCCTCAGGCCTATAATCATAGCACTCTGGGAGGCTGAGGCCAGTGGGCTGCTTGAGCTCAGGACCTGGAGACCAGCCTGATTAAGCATGAGACTCTGTCTCTACTGAAAAATAAACAATAGAAAAACTAGTTGGACATAGTGGCACATGACTATAGTCCCAGCTACTCTGGGAAGCTGAGGAAAGGGGATTGTTTGAACTCAGGAGTTTGATGTTGTGTGAGCTGTGACACCACAGCACTCAAGCCTGGGACAATGGAGTGAGATTCTGTCTAAAAAAAAAAAAAAGCTAAATGTAATTTTGCTATGTGATTCAACAATTGCACTCCTAGGTATTTACCCTAATGACTTGAAAACTTATGTTCACATAAAAATCTGCAAATGTATATTAAAGCAGCTTTATTAATAATTATCAAAAATTGGAAGCAATCCGGATATTTTCCAGTAGGTGAATGGATAAACTGTGTTATTCAATCTTTTCAATGAAATATAATTCTTTTTTTTCCTTTTTTTTTTTTTATTGTTGGGGATTCATTGAGGGTACAATAAGCCAGGTTACGCTGATTGCAATTGTTAGGTAAAATCCCTCTTGCAATCATGTCTTGCCCCCATAAAGTGTGACACACACCAAGGCCCCACCCCCTATAATTCTTAAGAGGAGAGGCAAGATAGCTGACTAGGGATAACAGTTGCCATATCACCTCAGAAAGAAGGAAACGTTTGAAATGAAAAAAAGAGAGAGAGAGAGAGAAAAAAACCATAGCCAGCTATTATTGTGAGGATACATGCAACAATCTAGTGGAGATTCCACTGGAAGAGGTTGCAGAGTACAACAAGAAGGAACAAGATATTAGTAGAGATCAAACCCCAAGGAATTTGGAGCCCTCTAGTAGGGTAGAAGGAAGGATTTTTTTTCCTCCACTCATTCTTATGGTAGACTGTAGGCTACAAAACTGTTGGGTAGCTTCTCTACCCACATGGTCCCCAAAGTGAACTGGGAGCTTCTTGAGAACAGAGCACTGGGCTGCCATCTCCCTCAGGGCTGCTCCTCTTCCCCACAGACCTGAGACAAGTCAGTGAGTGCCATACTACTTTTCTATTCATTGTGTGTCCTTGTTCTCCCCAGGGAGCTTCAGCCCTTCAGTTTTCACACACATGGGACCAGTGGGTCCCCAGGGAACTATGTGATCCCAGAGTAATATTCAGGGCAGCTTTCCCTGAAGTCAAAAAGACACCTGTACCTGAATGTTTATTGCAGCTCAATTCACAATTGCAAAGATGTGGAATCAACCTAATTAGCCATCAACTGAAGAGTGGATAAAGAAAGTGTGGTATACATATACCATGGGGTACTACACAGCCATAACAAGTAATGAAGTAATGTCATCTACAGCAACGTGATGGAGCTAGAGAATGCTATCCTAAGTGAAGTACCTCAGGAGTGGAAAACCAAATATCACATGTTCTCACTAATAAGTGGAAACTAAACAATGGGTACACATGGTCATAAAGCGGTGCAAAAGACCTTGGAAACTACGAAGGGGGCATGGGAGAGAAGCCTCAGGAATGAAAACTTACCTATCAAATACAATGTACACGATTCTGTGGATGAGTATTCTAAAAGCCCAGACTTCAGCATGATATGGTTCATCCATATAACAAAAAATACTAGTAGCCCCTAATTTTTTTAAATTTCAGATTAATATGAGGATACAAATGATTAGGTTACATTATTTGTATTTGTTAGGTAAAGCCCAGGTTGTAAACTGAGCCTTTCAGTTACATTGTGCCTATTAGGTGAGGGTTTACCAATCTCCCTCTCTCCTCCTCTCTTTCTCTCCTTCCTCCCGCTTCCTCCCCCTTGAATATAATTGTGTTTTTCTCATATGTGGGCATGTAATTGTTTATCTATTGATTTCATGTTACTATTAAGTATACTGGATACTTGCTTTTCTGTTTTTGTGATACTTTACTAAGGAAAATGTTCTTCAACTCCATCCAGGTTAATACAAAAATTGTACATCTTTTTATGAGTGAATAGTATTCCGTGATATACCTATACAACAGTTTATTAATACATTCATTTGCTGATGGGCACTTGAGTTGATCACACGCATTTGTGATTGTGAATTGAGCTGTGATAAACATATTAGTGCAAAAGTCCTTATGGTAAAATGTTGTCCCCCTGCCCCTTTGGGGTAGAAACTTAGTAATGGAATTACAGGATCAAATGAAAGATTTACTTTTAGCATTTGAGGATTCTCCATACTCTTCCCAAAGAGGCTATACTAGTTTGCAATCTCACCAGCAGCGCAAAAGTGTTCCCTTCGCTCCACATCCATGCCAACATCTGCAGCTTCAGCTCTTTGTAATGTGTGCTATTATCACTGGGGTTATGTAATATCTCACGGTGGGTTTTGATTTGTATTTCTCTGATGATTAGGTATGATGAGCATTTCTTCACATGTTTCTTGGCCACTTTTCTGTCTTCTTCAGAGAAGATTCTGTTAATGTTTCTTGACCACTTATAAATGGGATTGTTTGCTCTTTTCTTATTGATAGTTTGAGTTTTCTATAGATTCTAATGATCAGCCATTTGTCAGATTTGTAGCATGCAAATATCTTCTCCCATTCTGAAGGTTGTCTGTTTGCTTTAGTTGTTATGTTCCTGGCTGTGCAGAGGCTTTTCAGTTTAATTAAGTCCCATCTGCTTATTTTTGCTGTTGTTGTGATTGCCACTGAAATCTTCTTCATAAAATCTTTCCCCAGGTTGACATCCTCAAGAGTTTTTCCCACAGTTTCTTCTAGGATTTTTATCATTTCATGTCTTAGGTTTAAATCTTTTATACATCTTGGGTCTATTTTTGTAAGTGATGAAAGGTATAGGTCCAGGTCAGTCTTCTACATGTGGCTGACCAGTTCTCTCAGCATCATTTATTCAATAGGGATTCTTTTCCCAAGTGTATGCTTTTGTTTGGTCCATCAAAGACCAGATGGTGATACGCAGCTGGTTTCATCTCTAGGTTCTCTATTCTCTTCCATCAATGTATATCTCTAGTTTTGTGTCAGTATCATGCTGTTTTGATCACCAGAGACTTGTAGAATAACCTGATGTCTGGTAACATCATACCTCCAGATTTGTTTTTATTTCTTAGAATTGCCTTGGTTATTCGTTTTTTTTTTTTCTGGTTTCATATGAAATAAAGTACTTTTTTATGTTCTTCCATTACAACATGGGTGCTTGGATGGGGATTACATTAAATCTGTAGATCACTTTGAGTAGTATGGAAATTTTAAAAATGCTCATGAATCATTCCCCTAATACTTCAAAATAAAAATTATAAAAAAATAAGTAAACTTAAAAATAAATTTCTATATTTCTAACTCAATTTTCTATAAACTTACAGTTAACCTGAAAACAAATGCTATTAATTTAAAAAATGTTCACACATAATTTATACATATTTATTCATAGCAGCATTATTCATAATAGCCAAATAGAGGAAACAATCTAAATGTCTCTATACTATATAAAATATAGTGTATAATGAAATAGTATTTAGCCCTAAGAAGAAATGATGTAGTAACACGTGCTAGACGTGGATGAACCTCAAAGACATGCAAAGTGAAAGAAGCAGAACACAAAAGGGCACATACTGTTTGAATCCATATACATGACATTTTAAAATGGAAAAATCCAGAGAGATAGAAAGTAGATTAGGGGTTTCAAGGTACTGGAGGGAGAATGGGGAGTGGCTACTAATGGGTATGGAGTTTCCTTGTGGATGGTGAAGATTAATTAGATGAAGTCAATGCTTGTACAACTTTTTGAACATACAAAAAGGCATTGAATTGTACACTTTAAAAAGGTGAATTTAAATTATATGACTACAAAAGAGTAAAGTATTAGGTCACTCTGTTCTTGACAGTTTGGAAGGGAGAAAAGAGACTCAGAAAACACTGTACTGTTATATTGTTCAAAAATCTAAAATATCCATTTTACTAAATTATATGTCAATACAATTAAAATGGTTTTTGTTTGACAGGTAAGGTCTTTATGTCTTCTTTTCATCACAATGTGACCACATTGCTCCCATCACCTGAATATACTCATTTTGATAATTTTATAAAAGCTTGAAATATCTTTAACTATGAGTGGGTCAAGAGCAACATCTTCTTACATGAATGATATCCATAATTCTAAGTCATTATTTGTTCCTCACTATCACTTTAAATTAAGCTCTCTTTGTTACAGTGATACTGTTTTGTGCTTTGAGTATTTTATCCAATCATGCCTTGCCTCTGCCAAAACATAAATACACAGACATTAGCATATGGTTACTTCTCAGCTCTTTGTGATAAAACGGGAAATTCGGCAGGTATGAGCAAAGCATAGTATACAATTCCATGTCAACCATTTTCCCATATTACTCGTATAGGATTTCTAAACATTTTAGAAACAAAATTTATGTTTGTAAAATATGCCACATCAAGGCAAAACAGCCTTGCAGAATCCCAAAGGACTCTATACTTTCATATTCACTAAGTTGCCTTTTTACCCTCTTTTACTTAAGCTTGGTAAGGGTTTAATTTCTACTTCACAAAAAGAGTTAGACATCCAGAGGGCATATGATTTCCAAAAAGTTAAACAATTAATTTAGGGCAGAACAGAATTAAAACATATCCTGATTCTCACATGTGTTTGTTGAAAAGTACATACCTTCTTTTCTCACACTATGTTATCAGCCATGGAAGCAAAAAGCAAGATTTTTCTGACTTAACTTTAATTACAAAGATGTTAAAGGAAGTTGGGCAAAAATACTTGGATGCAAGTTTTTAATGATATATTTAATGACATATTTAATGGCACATTTAAAATATTATAGAGAAAATTACACATGAATTGCTTATTAAAATAAAATACATTTCTTTACCTCACTCTCCTTTTCTTTTTATTAACAAATTATGCAGTGGAAATGATTTTGCAATGCCCAAAAAGTAATAAAACACAATCTTATCAGTCTGCATGAATTCAATAGCGTACTAAGCCCTCCTTCCTCTAACATGCTCCCACACACAAGTGTGTACGTGTACACAGGCACACACACAAAGTCCTAATTTTATAGTCTAAAGTATTTTTTCATCTAACATGTGCTTTTCAAAACACAGTAAAATGTTGGTAGGAAAAGGATTCTTGAGGCTTTGAAATAAATTCAATATCTACTCCTGCTAGAGAAAATTGCCATAAATTACTAGGTATCAATTTTTGGCTAAACTACCAATCAGCCATGTTTTATGGAAGTGTCTTTACTATCTAGTACATTTCTCAGAATTGACCAGGTTGCTTATAAATGTCAAACAAGGTTCATGTACTTACCTGTGCTTATCTTTTCAGCAAGTGACAGCACAATACCCTCTCAGCAGGGTACCGGATATGTAACTTAGCCATGGAAGCAAAAATAAGTACCAAGATGTCTTTGCAGTGATACAGCTGAACAGGGAAATCTCTCCTTGCTTTCCCAGGGAAGCAGCACCAAAAGAATACAGGGAGCATGTCTGTTGATGCAGCCAGCTGTGCATGGAATCAAACCTTAATTAAAAATTACTTAAGAGTAATAAAACCAGGAGCACAACTGCCATTTGAATTTCAGTGGCATTAAAAGGCAACACCCTGCCAACATTAAGCCATTTCATTTTGTTTCTACAAAATGATCTCCTTCTCTAAGTTTATACAGCTAATGCAATAGAGGTTTCTATCTGTATGGAAAGAGGAGATCAAGTGGAAAAGCAAGAAAGAACTACTTTAAGGCACAGAAGAGCACCTATAAAATATATGATATTGTTCCACTTTCTTACAAAATATTTGTCCCTCTGTTTCCTGATTTTAAAAATACTAATAGGAATACCTAACCCACAAAAATGTTGTGAAAACTGAATAAATAATATATGAGATATGCCTAAGTCTTCTGGTTAAGATGGCACCAAAAATCTACCGGGGAACACCATCTAAATTTGTCTATAGCAGTGGTTCCCTATGCCATGGCCCTTTAATACAGTTCCTGTGGATCATGACCCACAAGTTGAGAACTGCTTGTCTATAGAAATAGGTAAATACAAATACAGACACAGGCATTCCTCAGAGATATGGTGGGTTTGGTTCCAGACCATTGCAACAAAAAGAATATCACAAAAGGAAAGGCAAAAAAAAAGCAAAAAAAAAAAAATAATATCATAATAAAGCGAGTAGCATTTTTGGTTTTTTGTGTGTTTCCCAGTGTACATAAAAGTTAGGTTTACATGATACATAGTGTATTGAGTCTGCAATAGCACCAAACCTAAAACAGTATATATATTAATTAAAAATACTTTTTACTTAAAAATACTAAGGATCATCTGAGTCTTCAGTGTGTTGTAATCTAGTTTTTAGTGAAGGTTCTTGCCTTGTTGTCTGTGGCTGCTGACTGATCAGGGTGGTGATTGCTGATGGTTACAGTGGCTGTGCCAATTTCTTGAAATAAGACTACAATGAAATTTTCCATAAAAATAGACTCTTCCTTTCGCAAAAGATTTCTCTGTACCATATGATGCTGTTTAATTACCATTATACCATGGAATATTACACAGCCTTAAAGAAAGATGGAGACTTTACCTCTTTCATTTTACATGGATGGAGCTGGAACTTATTCTTCTTAGTAAAGTATCTCAAGAATGGAAGAAAAAGTACCCAATGTACTCAGCCCTACTATGAAACTAATTTATGGCTTTCATATGAAAGCTATAACCCAGTTATAACCTAAGAATATGGGGAGGGGGGAATGGGAGGGGCGGCAGGGGAAAGATGGGCGGAGGGAAGGTGATTGGTGGGATTACACCTGTGGTGCATCTTACAAGGGTACATGTGAAACTTAGTAAACGTATAATATAAATGTCTTAACACAATAACTAAGAAAATGCCAGGAAGGCTATGTTAAGCAGTGTGATGAAAATATGTCAAATGGTCTATAAAACCAGTGTATGGTGCCCCGTGATCACATTAATATACACGGCTATGATTTAATAATAAAAAAAAAAATCAAATTGGATTCAATCATCTCAAACCCTGCTGCTCCTTTATCAACTAAGTTTCATAGTATTCTAGAATCCATTGTTATAATTTCAAAAAATTCACTTCATCTTCACCTGAAGTAGATTCTATCTAAAAAAAAAAACACTTTCTTTGCTAATATGAAAGAAGCAACTCTTTATCCATCCAAGTTTTCCCACAAGATTGCAGCAATTCAGTCACATCCTCAGCCTCCACTTCTAATTTTACTTCTCCTTCTATTTCCTCCCAAGCTGCAGTTACTTCCTCCCCTGGAATTTTGAACCCCTCAACATCATTCATGAGGGTTGGAATCAACTTCTTCCAAACTTCTGTTAATGATGATATTTTGATCTCCTCCCTTGAAACATGAATGTTCTTGATAATGTCTAGAATACCAAATTTTTTCCACAAGGTTTCCAATTTACTTTGCCTTGTTCCAGGGGAAATCACTATCTATGGAAACTACGGCCTTACAAAAAATATTTTTAAATAATAAGATTTGGATTCAAAATCAAAATCACTCCTTGATCCATGGACAATGGAATGGATTTCATAAGAGTAGAAGCTCATATGGTCATCCAGAGATGGCCAATATACACTGATGCATTGTCAGTGAGCAGTAGCTTTTTGGAAAAAAAAAAAAAAGTCTCCTTTTTCTCAGCAGTAGTTCTCAACAGTGGGCTTAAAATATCTAGTAAACCATGCTGTAAACAGATATTCTGTCATCCAAACTTTGCTGTTAAATTCTTAAAGCACAAAGTAGATTCAGCATTTAGCATAACTGTTTAAGGGCCCTAGGATTCTCAAAATGGTAAATTAGCTTTGCCTTCAACTTAAAGTCACCAGGTGCATGAACCCCTAATAAGAGTCAGCCTATACTTCAAAGATTTGAAGCCAGGCATTGACTTCTCCTCCCTAGGTATGAAAATCTTAGGTAGCTGTTGTTTCCACAATTAAAAACAATAACAACTAAAAAAAAACCCTCTTATTTCATGCGAGCCACCTTCAACTATCTTAACTAGATCTAGATAACTTGCCACAGCGTCTATGTCGGCACTTTCTGCTTCACCTTGCACTTTTGTGTTATGGAGGTAGCTTCTTTCCTTAAACCTCACAAGCCAACTTCTGCTAGCTTTAAATTTTTCTTCAGTACTTTCCTCACCTCATAGAATTTTAGCCTTTATAGAATTGAAGAGACTTCGGGCCTTTCTTTATTTTCTGGCTTAAAGGAATGTTGCAGCTGGTTTGATCTTCTAGCCAGACCACTAAAACGTTCTCTATATTAGCAAAAGGTCTGTGACACTTTCTTATCATTCGTGTGTTCACTGGAGCAACACTTTTAATTTCCTTCAAGAACTTCTCCTTTGTATACACAACTTAGCTTACTATTTGGTGCAAGAGTCCTAGTTTCCATCTATCTTAGCTTTTAATATCCCTCCCTCACTAAGCATAATCATTTCTAGTTTTTCATTTAAAATGAGAGACATGTGACACTTCCTTTCACCGCAACACTTAGAAGACATTGCAGGGTTATTGACTGACCTACTTTCCATATTGTTGACTGATATTAGAGACTAATCTTCTTCATGAATAGAGACGCAAAATTCCTTTAAAAATTAGCAGATGAAGAAAAAGTATATAAAAAGAAACATATATTGTAACCAAATAGAATTAATTCCAGATATGCAAAGATGATTCCATATTCAAAAATTAATGTATTAATGTCCATGTTATCAATATGAAATACTACATGACAAATTATGGATGAGCAAAATATAAAAAAATCGTAAGGGTGAAAAAGAAGCAAAATAGTAACAATCATAGCACAAAAATAACTAAAATTACTCAGCAAGTCTGTAAGGAAATAACTGTTCCATGCTAAATCCTAACCGGTTTCACTCAATCTCTCTGGAGAGCCAAGATAAAAAGGACAAAAGGTAGGGTGGGCAACTGTTAGAGGTCTTCTTACACCTTACCTCACTAAGTCTGAATGAATATTTTAAAATACAGCTATGTACCCATTTCACAAAAAGGAGAAAATAGGTCCTCGTTAAGAGTCATAATCTACCCTGAATCAACTATGTCATGTGTAACAGCCACAGGAATAAATGCCAGCTCGGGTAGCAAAGCACTTGCTACCTGATGCAGATTGGTTCTTATAAATCAGCAAAGGTGAAATTACCATAGGATGGCAAAACAGCTCTCTGCAAATTTCAAATATGGTGAAGGGCAAAGAGGCCTCTATTTGGAAACAGAGAACTGAATTCTCATCACACTCGAGAGAACATGTCAGGGGTCCTTTGTCTTCATCCTTGTCAGTGCATGGACGGTATGGAGCTCAATGACTAAGGAAGTCAAGCAGAGGCAGGTATGTGTATGACACATGTGGAACGGAGAAGGTGGAGTGCTGCTATAGCAGCCCGACATTTTGGTATAGGGGACATGGCCATATTGGGGGAATCTCATAGAGGGTATCACAGAGAGAGTAGTAAGTGAGTTGAGACTTACAGGATGAACTGACATCAAATGACCTCAACTCTCACCTGTTTTCGTGAAAAAGCCATGTAGTCCTAGGTAAATCACAAAACCTGTCTGTACTTTGCAATTTTTAATATGTAAAATGAAGGAAGAATTCAGAGAGTTTCTGAGGTTCTCCAATCTATAACAGAATGGAAATACCATTTGATTTTTCTCTAATCTCTTTCCTGTATGCTGTTTTTCCTTTCCCTCTTGCTTGCTCTGGTGATCCCCCTACTACCCTGCCACCACCCTTACTACCACTAAAAAAAGCAGCAGCAAAGGAAAAACTTTAAAATGACAAGTGCCTTTACTCTTAGCTAAGCTTAACATGCTTAGCTTAACAGTCATCTGCTGTGGGTTATCTTGGCTTTATACTCTATTTATTCTGCCATTCAACAAAGAAGGCACTGCTTACCACACAACCAACCACAGCATAAGTGGGCAGACTTTACTGTATAAAAAGAGGAGTTGTGTGGAGTGTTAGAAAAAGCTATTAGCTATGTAAGATTTTACCCATATTTTTGGCATTTTTAACCTTAGACATACGGAATTTCTAAGAAGTCTATTAAATTTGGGTGAACTATCGTATTTTATTAATAAAAGGCTGTTTTTCTTAGATACAGTAAAGAGAGGATATATCCATATATATGTATGAAATACAAACACACACGTATATACGTACGTACATACATACATACATATATTTAAACTGCAGAGTCATTGTAAAAGAAAGAAGCCAAAAAGAAAAGTTCCAGGAAAGTGATACAGGCACATGAAATTCAGGTTCTAGCTACTTCTAAAGGGCAAATATGAATTGTAGAAACAACATATGCTAATTCAATTTGGGCAGACCTTCTTTCCATTACCAAAAAAAAGAAAGAAAATAAAAACCAATGTTCAGCCATGCAGGTGAGGGATTAAATCTATATAAGGAGCCCCAGTTTCTGAGAGAGCCAGAGTCCTTGACCTTGTTGGTTTTTTGATGACTTTGCAGAAATGTTTTAATCTCTCTGAACTTTAGACCCCATGTGAAAAATGAAGTTTTGGTGTTTAATGCTTAAAATTCTTTTGGAGGCAGAGCAGGGAATGAAAAGGAGATTTTAGGTCATATTAATCTGGGTTCATTCGTTCATTATCTCAATTCTCAAGTCTATATTAGGTGATCACTAAAGATCTCACACTGAATACAAGCAGACACAAAGATCCTGATACAGGGCGGGTGTACCCCGGGCCTGGTCAGCGCCAGTGACCCTCAAGGACCTTTCAGCCTTCTGTATCTCTGGCCCAGCAGTGTTGGTGTAGTGGAGGCAGGGGTGGAAAACCAAGTGCGGTAGACAGGGTGAGCCCGGAGGAAGCCCTCAGGTCCTTAGTTGAGGGAGACCACCACACAGCCAGCGCTGCTTCAAGTGCCAATCCCAGAACCACCCTTGGACCTAGAGAGCCCTCCTCTGGTTGTGCTACCCCCTATTGAGCATTTCACAGGCCTAAGGGTGATACAGGGTTCCCCCATTCAGGGGGACTCCTCGTTTCCTTGGCCTGGTCAATTTCATGTAAGTTTTGTAGGCCTGGCCAGTCTCATGAAGGAACTCTATGGATTAATTAGTGTGCTCATTCACACTGCCCTCGCAGAAAGGACCGTAGCCAGTCATTGATCCACTCATTCATCCTACCCCAACAGAATGCACTGTACCCATTCATTTTTTACCAAGTCCTGGCCAGATGTAACACAAAGGACCCCTAGGACCACACATACCCCTAGACAGAGAACCCAGGCAGAGAAGAGATTTTCTGACTTAAGTCTTTCCCTCTGCCAGGAGCTCTGGTGATTTGTCTGTAAAATAAATCCTGTCTTACTATTGATCTGTGGTCTGTGGATGCATTCTTTGAATCCCCAAGACAAAGAACCCAAAGGAGGAGAAATTCTGGTATCAATATGATAAATAAGCACACTAAAAAAAACGAAGGTGCACTCTGATATGAGCAGTGGGAAGACATGTGACACTGAGAGAACTAGGATAAGTGTTAGAGAACTAGGATAACTGAAGCTATGCATGTAACTGAGATGAGATGGGGCTCAGGACACACTACCTCAAAATACAGTACTTTGGCATTCAAGAGGTAGCTTCCTATACCTGGAAAAGGAAACCTCCCTATCTCTGAAGGTACAGTGAAACAGGCAAGAATGCGAATCAGGAGGCCTTCCTAAGGCACCCCACACTCACGGATTATTACATTAAATGACACTTCCTTTTGTCCAATCATATTCTCCCATCACTATTCACTTCTTCATCAAACCTAGAATCAAAATACACTTCTGTTTCTTAGGGTCTTCATTTCTCCCATGTCATGTAAAATTTATAATAAATACATTTTCATGATTTTTTCTTGTTAATGTATCTTTTGTTATAGGAGTCTTAGTCATGAACCTTGGGACAGGTGAATAAACATATCTTTTTTCCCTTACAGGTAAGAGAGGGAGAAATGGAAGAGAAGATGCCCCTAGTCCTAGTCTTCAGGAATTTAAAAATATAATTATCTGATCAAAATAGAATTCTTTAAAAAGTTATTTAATATCAGTACTGTAAAATGTCCTTTGCACTCAATGACAAAGATGCTGTTGGTGACCTGACAGTGGTTACAACGGTGGGTGAGGAGGGGTTTGTCTGTCTTACTAGCTTTGTAACTATTTTTAGGTCAACTTGAGCCTTCATTTCCCTACCTATAAAAATGGACTTAATCACAATCTACTTCAGACAGAATTCCACAGCATTTTCCAGACATTTGTTCACTAAATACTACTCTGCATCTTTAGTTTATCCAAGAAAACTTGCTTTTACAACATTAATTGAGATTTAACTTGCCCCTAAATTTTTCTTGGTAGGTTAGTCAGAATAATAGCCATAGAATGTAGAGATGTTGGTGTGGATGTGGAGAAAAGGGAACACTTCTACACTGCTGGTGGGAATGCAAATTAATACATTCCTTTTGGAAAGATCTTTGGAGAACACTTAGAGATCTAAAAATAGATCTGCCATTCAATCCTATAATTCCTCTACTAGGTATATACCCAGAAGACCAAAAATCACATTATAACAAAGATATTTGTACCAGAATGTTTATTGAAGCCCAATTCATAATTGCTAAGTTATGGAAAAAGCCCAAGTGCCCATCAATCCACGAATGGATTAATAAATTGTGGTATATGTACACCATGGAATATTATGCAGTCTTAAAGAAAGATGGAGACTTTACCTCTTTCATGTTTACATGGATGGAGCTGAAACATATTCTTCTTAGTAAAGTATCTCAAGAATGGAAGAAAAAGCACCCAATGTACTCAGCCCTACTATGAAACTAATGTATGGCTTTCACATGAAAGCTATAACCCAGTTACAACCTAAGAATACGGGGAAGGGGGAGAGGGAGGGGAGGGAGGGGGAGGATGGGTGGAGGGAGGGTGATTGGTGGGATTACACCTGTGGTGCATCTTACAAGGGTACATGTGAAACTTAGTAAACGTAGAATATAAATGTCTTAACACAATAACTAAGAAAATGCCAGGAAGTCTATGTTAACCAGTGTGATGAAAATATGTCAAATGGTCTATAAAACCAGTGTATGGTGCCCCATGATCGTATTAATGTACACAGCTATGATTTAATAATAATATAAAAAATAGCCATAGAATGGAGCCTATAGCTAATTATACTAAAATGGCTTTTACATAGGTGACAAGCTACATAAAAAATATGCATATATAAAAAAATGAAATCAAAGTAAAAATATCATTAAGTAATTCATAAAAATTACATAATAGACCTAATGTGATGATCATAGTATTGATGGGAAAGTCATTGTTTTCTTTCCCGTTATGGTCTGAATCCAAACTTTCAACTCCCAAGACGACATATCACTTACTATACCATTCTCCTGCAAGAATTAAAAGAAATAAACAAAAACCCCACCTAGGTCTCTACTTGTTGACATCCTTCACAAATAAATACCATCCAGGACACTAAGAAGGATTTTTCTCTCTCCTCAGTTTTATCAGGGGAAACAGGAATCAAAATAAACTTTGTCTCCTCTCCTGTTAAGCCCCAGCCACAGCATTAGGTGTTTCCACATGTCACCTTTCCTAGGTGCTTAGCAATTTTACCAGATAATTATGACTACTCCCATAAGTTCACTGGGCTTAAACAACTCACATTTACATGGCAGAGTCAGATCTGAAATCAGATCTTTCTCATTCTAAACCCTAAGCTGTTTTCATTATATCAATCCCCCCCCACACACACCAAATTTAATGTTATAGCAATGTTAAAGAAGACAGAAGGAGCGGTCCAACAACAACACTAGCAATAAAGGAATGAATGTATTATCTGTAGAAAGTTTTATCGGGTTTAACAAAAAACATAAGATGCCCAATTAAATTTGCATTTCTAATAAATAACCTTTTCTTGGTATGTCTTATATAGTATTTGAGACATACCTACATCAAATATATTATTTCTTGTTCACTTAAAATGCAAATTTAACTAGGCATACTGTTTTATCTTGCAATCCTAGCTCTACGAAATTTTAAAACAGTAACAAAATTATCTAGTAATCAGTTACTACCACATACTCATAATTATGAGTGACAAAATACCTAAAGCAGTGGTTCTCAACCTTCCTAATGCTACAACCCTTTAATATAGTTCCTCATATTGTGGTGACCCCCAAGCATAAAATTATTTTCATTGCTACTTCATAACTACTGTTATGAATTGTAATGTAAATATCGGATATGCAGGATGGTTTTAGGTGACCCCTGTGAAAGTCTCTTTCGACCCCCAAAGGGGTTGTGACCCACAGGTTGAGAACTGCTGATAAAGGAACTTTCTCTGTCACACCCTCCTTGACACACTTTGATTTACCACTATCTAAACTGTTCTACAGAATCTCGGCACCCCATGAGATGTTAACAAGTCTGGCAGATAATCTGTAAAGACGGTCTCTTTTAAATCCCTTCCTTCACGAATGCCCATGTGTCTACTTGAGAGGTGGTTTCTAATTTCCTTCCTCTTGCATCTGAAGTGGCCTTGGGTCTTGCTTGACCAAAAAGTTCTAGCAACTGTGATTTCTCTGAAATCTCTTCCCTTCCCTCCCCTTCCCTTCCCTCCCCTTCCCTTCCCTTCCCTTCCCTCCCCTCCCCTCCCCTCCCCTTCTCTTCTCTTTTTATTTATTTTTGAGACAGACTCTTACTCTGTTGCCCTGGGTAGAGTGCTGGTATCATCATACCTCACAGCAACCTCATCTCTTGGGCTCAAGTGATCCTCTTGCCTCAGCCTCCCAAATAGCTGGGACCACAGGCTTCCACCACCACTCCCAGTGACATTTTCTATTTTGAGTAGAGATGGGTTACCATTCTTGCTCAGGCTTGTCTTGAACTCCTGAGCTCAAGAGATCCTCCCACCTCAGCCTCCCACAGGTGTGAGCCACCATGTCCAGCCACTGCTCTGAGAATTCTAAGACTAGACTGTTCGAAGCCATGGAACTTCCTTATGGATGTCTGAGAATTTTTGCTCTCTGGATGCTCCCTTCAAGAATGTTTCCTCATAGAATCCCTGCAAGAAGCCAAACGCATGCAAAAGGACATGGGTAAGTATTTTTGCTTATAGCCACAGCTGAGCTTACCCTGCATCCATCAACTGCAATCCATGTAAATGTTCAGGTTGGTTGAATCTTCAAATAACTCATCCCTAGCTTCTGTCTGATAAAACTGCACAGGCGATCCCAGACAAGAAGCACTCAACTAAACCCAGTCAAGCCAGAACTATGAGAGATAGTATAATAAGGAATTATTTTAAACAAGAGGGTGGTTTGTTAGTCAGAAATAGATAACCTGAAGAACAGAATTTTGTATCATTGAAATAAAAGGAAGCTCCATATGCATATATATTTTGGTAAGACTGAAATTATAAATCCTTCTTGGAGATTCAGGATGTCTAACTATTTATCAGCAGTTCTCAGAATTCCTGCAGAAAAGTAAAATGCCATTTATTTTTTTCCTAACTTAATATTTCTTAAACGTATGTATCCAAATAATTCATGCTCTATAAGATTCTCATTAAAATTTTGTAAAATAGTATCCTGGTGAGCACAGTTTAGGAGACCCTGTACTATCCCATGTTATTTCCCACCAAAGATGGCTAGCTGAATTAGCTATTGTTTCTGAACTGCTGAAATGACAGATCTTGCTAAAAGTCTGGCCTCTGAAAGTGAACTAACATGTAGAAATATTTATATTTCACAATATATGAGAGTTACATATGCTGAACAATGCATAGGGATATATATTTTGACCAGGAAATGTATACAATGCAAGGGTACATTTCAAAACAACTAAAACTATATTATAAATGTCTTACCACAAAAATAAGTGAGGTGATGGTTATGTTATTTAGTTTGATTGAAGCATTCCACCCTGTATACCAAATCATCATATTGTACCCTATAAATGTATACAGTTATGATTTAATAAAAATTAAGAAAAACAAAGGAAGAATGGGAGGGAACATTTGAAATTGAGATGGTCTGTTCCAGAAAACCTGGGATGTAAAGTAGCTGAAGAAAAGGATTACCTTTATTTTTAATAGAAAGGTCTCAATACAGACGTCTTCTATCTCAACAAGCTGGAAAATTCAACTCGAAGTATCACTTTGCAGTTTGAATTGCTTGGCTTGGCTACAACTGACAATATAATTCAAATCCTAATTTTAAGCTGAGCTGCATAGATAGAGCTTCCCTTGTAAAATAAATCACAGTTCAATTATAGAGAATATTTGTCTCCAACCATTTGTCTGAAAAGGATCTTGGACAATAAAACTATAATTCTCTAACATTTCTTGACACTATGTACCAGTTGACACATTTTCCTTCTTTAGTTCATCATAGCAGGCGGAAAGGTATTTTTTGTAACCCCTCAATTATCTTCTTTTAATAAATCATAAAGATAGCATGCTCTTTTGCAGGTTTTCTTAAATATGAGTACCTTTAGAGTCACCTGCTTGAAGGAGAAGACATTTTTATTTATGTATTCAGAGGAGATGAAAAGAAGTACAAAGCTGTATAAATAAATTGCTACAAACATTCCCATCATTTTATCATAGAACAACAGGTATTTACAATGAAACACCGCATGTAGAGAAGTCAAAAGCACAAGAGGAACCAGAAAAGATGTAGTAAGATGAATTTGGGTTCTTACTATTTTATCTGTGAAGCTCACACTGAAGGAGAAGCGGAGTCAGCATCAGTCTATGAAGCAGATCCAGTTGCTCTTCACAAAATGCTCTACATACATCATGTGTTTCATTCTTTCTAGTTGTTTTCACAGATGAGGAGTCTGGGGCTTAGGGAAGCAGAGGAGAACGTGGGCATCTTCTCCAGAAAGAGCATCTTTTAAAACATGTTCACATAGGACCCTCGTCAAGGTAACGATTTAAGAGAGAAAATATGACATGAAGTAGTGTGAAATATACTACAGAATTATCTGTAGGCAAACCATAGGAAGAATAGTAGTCAAAGGTTTTTTTTTTTTTGTGTGTGTGTGTGTGTGTGTTTAGAATGTATTTTCTCCCTCCCTGTCAACAAAAAACAGGCTCTGTCTCCAGAGACACTACATATGATGCCTCCTTATAGGGGTTCCATTCACATTGTACTATGTAGGGATGGTGCCCCTGGAAATGTGCAAAGCACATGTATATCCTTACTGAAAGGCCTTGCCCACCTCTCTCATCTTTACCGGCCATGCTGGCCTCAGCTATACCTACATACAAAATAAATTCTTCAAGTTCACATATCCTTCTGATTCAATAGGAGGCATACCAAAAGTGTATATCCACCCCCTAGGACTGAGTCCTATATTGTTTTTAGTTACATTGTAACCAAAACATAACTTCCCCAGAGGCATGGTAAACATGGATTAGGTTGTCAGAGACTAGGAAAAAGAGGTCAGTTCTAGGATGTAAGACTAGAAGCCAAGTAACCGAAAAGTTCCAAATAGCTTTGTGCAGCATTTAACTTCTTAAATCTTTTTTTTTTTCTTTTTTCTTTTTTTATTGTTCGGGATTCATTGAGGGTACAATAAGCCAGTTACACTGATTGCAATTGTTAAATAAAGTCCCTCTTGCAATCATGTCTTGCCCCCATAAACTGTGACACACACTAAGGCCCCACCCCCCTACCTCCATCCCTCTTTCTGCTCCCCCCCCATAACCTTAATTGTCATTAATTATCCTCATATCAAGATTGAATACATAGGATTCATGCTTCTCCATTCTTGTGATGCTTTACTAAGAATAATGTCTTCCACTTCCATCCAGGTTAATACGAAGGATGTAAAGTCTCCATTTTTTTTAATGGCACAATAGTATTCCATGGTATACATATACCACAGCTTATTAATCCATTCCTGGGTTGGTGGGCATTTAGGCTGTTTCCACATTTTGGCAATTGTCAATTGAGCTGCAAGAAACAGTCTAGTACAAGTGTCCTTATGATAAAAGGATTTTTTTCCTTCTGGGTAGATGCCCAGTAATGGGATTGCAGGATCAAATGGGAGGTCTAGCTTGAGTGCTTTGAGGTTTCTCCATACTTCCTTCCAGAAAGGTTGTACTAGTTTGCAGTCCCACCAGCAGTGTAAAAGTGTTCCCTTCTCTCCACATCCATGCCAGCATCTGCAGTTTTGAGATTTTGTGATGTGGGCCATTCTCACTGGGGTTAGATAATATCTCAGGGTTGTTTTGATTTGCATTTCTCTAATATATAGAGATGATGAACATTTTTTCATGTGTTTGCTAGCCATTCGTCTGTCATCTTTAGAGAAGGTTCTATTCATGTCTCTTGCCATTGATATATGGGATTGTTGGCTTTTTTCATGTGGATTAATTTGAGTTCTCTATAGATCCTAGTTATCAAGCTTTTGTCTGATTGAAAATATGCAAATATCCTTTCCCATTGTGTAGGTTGTCTCTTTGCTTTGGTTATTGTCTCCTTAGCTGTACAGAAGCTTTTCAGTTTAATGAAGTCCCATTTGTTTATTTTTGTTATTGTTGCAATTGCCATGGCAGTCTTCTTCATGAAGTCTTTCCCCGGGCCAATATCTTCCAGTGTTTGTCCTATGCTTTCTAGGAGGATTTTTGTTGTTTCATGCCTTAAATTTAAGTCCTTTATCCATCTTGAATCAATTTTTGTGAGTGGGGAAAGGTGTGGGTCCAGTTTCAGTCTTTTACATGTAGACATCCAGTTCTCCCAACACCATTTATTGAATAGGGAGTCTTTCCCCCAGGGTATGTTCTTGTTTGGTTTATCGAAGATTAGGTGGTTGTAAGATGTTAGTTTAATTTCTTGGTTTTCAATTCGATTCCAAGTGTCTATGTCTCTGTTTTTGTGCCAGTACCATGCTGTCTTGACCACTATGGCTTTGTAGTACAGACTAAAATCTGGTATGCTGATGCCCCCAGCTTCATTTTTATTACTAAGAACTGCCTTAGCTATACGGGGTTTTTTCCAGTTCCATACAAAACGCAGAATCATTTTTTCCAAATCTTGAAAGTACGATGTATGTACTTTGATATGAATGGCATTGAATAGGTAGATTGCTTTGGGAAGTCTATACATTTTAACAATGTTGATTCTTCCCATCCATGAGCATGGTATGTTCTTCCATTTGTTAATATCCTCTGCTATTTCCTTTCTGAGGATTTCATAGTTTTCTTTATAGAGGTCCTTCACCTCCTTCATTAGGTATATTCCTAGGTATTTCATTTTCTTTGAGACTATGGTGAAGGGAGTTGTGTCCTTAATTAGCTTCTCATCTTGACTGTTATTGGTGTACTCAAAGGCTACTGACTTGTGGACATTGATTTTATATCATAAAACATTACTGTATTTTTTGATGACTTCTAGGAGTCTTGTGGTTGAGTCTTTGGGGTTCTCTAAGTATAAGATCATGTCATCAGCAAAGGGAGAGTTTGACCTCCTCTGCTCCCATTTGGATTCCATTTATTTCCTTGTCTTGCCTAATTGTATTGGCTAGAACTTCCAGCACTATGTTGAATAGTAAAGGTGACAGAGGACAACATTGTCTGGTTCCAGTTCTAAGAGGAAAAGCTTTCAGTTTTACTCCATTCAGTAAAATATTGACTGTGGGTTTGTCATAGATAGCTTCAATCAGTTTTAGACATGTGCCACCTATGCCTATACTCTTCAGTGTTCTAATTAGAAAAGGATGCTGGATTTTATCAAATGCTTTCTGCATCTATTGAGAGGATCATGTGATCTTTATTTTTGCCTCTGTTAATATGGTGGATAACGTTTATGGACTTGTGTATGTTAAACCAGCCTTGCATCCCTGGGATGAAGCCAACTTGATCATGATGAATGACTTTTTTGATGATAAGCTGTAATCTCTTGGCTAGGATTTTGTTGAGAATTTTTGCATCTATATTCATGAGTGAGATTGGTCTGAAATTCTCCTTTTTGTTTCAGTATTTTCCTGGTTTTGGTATCAGGGTGATGTTTGCTTCATAGAATGTGTTGGGGAAGATTCCTTCTTCCTCAATTTTTTGGAATAATTTCTGCAGTACAGGAATAAGCTCTTCCTTGAAGGTTTGATAGAATTCTGAAGTGAAGCCATCTGGACCAGGGCATTTTTTAGTTGGAAGCTTTTTTATTGTTTCTTTGATCTCAGTGCTTGAAATTGGTCTGTTCAGGAGCTCTATTTCTTCCTGGCTAAGTCTAGGGAGAGGGTGTGATTCCAAATATTGATCCATTTCCTTCACATTGTCAAATTTCTGGGCATAGAGTTTCTGGTAGTATTCAGAGATGATCTCTTGTATCTCTGTGGGATCAGTTGTTATTTCGCCTTTATCGTTTCTGATTGAGGTTACTAGAGATTTTACTTTTCTATTTCTAGTTATTCTGGCCAATGGTTTATCTATTTTATTTATTTTTTCAAAAAACCAACTCTTTGTTTCATTAATTTTCAGAATGATTCTTTTATTTTCAATTTCATTGATCTCTGATTTGATTTTGGATATTTCTTTTCTTCTACTGAGTTCAGGCTTAGATTGTTCTTCTTTTTCCAATTCCATAAGATCTCTTGTGAGATTGTTGATGTGCTCTCTTTCTGTTTTTCGAATGTAGGCATCTAAAGCGATGAATTTTCCTCTCAAAACTGCTTTTGCAGTATCCCACAGGTTTTGGTAGCTTGTGTCTTCATTGTTGTTATGCTCAAGGAAGTTAATGATTTCCTGTTTTATTTCTTCCTGCACCCATCTGTTATTCAACAGAAGATTGTTTAGTTTCCATGCCTTTGGGTGGGGTTGAGCATTTTTGTTAGAGTTGAGTTCCACCTTTAGTGCCTTATGGTCTCAAAAGATACAAGGTAAAATTTCAATTCTTTTGATTCTGTTGATATTTGTTTTGTGTCCCAGGATATGATCAATTTTTGAAAATGTTCCATGGGGTGATGAGAAGAATGTATATTCTTTATCTTTGGAGTGGAGTGTTCTATATGCGTCTATCAAGCATAGTTGTTCTAGGGTCTCATTTAAATCTCTTATATCTTTGTTTAATTTCTGTTTAGAGGATCTGTCCAGCTCTGTAAGAGGAGTGTTAAAGTCCCCTGTTATGATGGTATTATCAGATATCATATTGCTCAGACTGAGTAAGGTCTGCTTCAAGAATCTGGGAGCATTTAAATTGGGTGCATAAATATTTAGAATTGAAATGTCTTCTTGTTGCATTTTTCCCTTGACCAATATAAAGTGACCATCTTTGTCTTTTTTGACTTTAGTTGCTTTAAATCCACATGTATCTGAAAATAAGATTGCAACTCCTCTTTTCTTCTGAATTCCATTTGCCTGAAAAATTGTCTTCCAACCCTTGACTTGGAGCTTTAATTTGTCTTTTGAAGCCAGGTGTGTTTCTTGCAGACAGCAAATGGATGGCTTGTGTTTTTTAATCCAGTCAGCCAATCTATGTCTCTTCAGTGGGGAATTCAAGCCATTAACATTTATTGAGATAATTGATAAGTGTGGTAGTATTCTATTCATCTTATTTGGTGAGAGTCCATTGCTTAGTTTTATCTTTTGCATCAGTGTGGAGGTTAGGTTCTGTCCTTTGATTTCTGAGTTCTTACTTTGCTGCTGATCCATTGTGGTGGTCAGTGTGCAGAACAGGTTGAAGTATTTCCTGTAGAGCTGGTCTTGTTGTGGCGAATTTCCTCAATGTTTGTACATCCGTAAATGATTTGATTTCTCCGTCAATTTTGAAGCTTAGCTTAGCAGGGTACAGAATTCTGGGCTGGAAATTGTTCTGTTTAAGTAGATTAAAGGTAGATAACCATTGTCTTCTTGCTTGGAAAGTTTCATTAGAGAAGTCTGTGGTCACTCTGATGGATTTGCCCCTGTAGGTCAACTGGCGCTTACTCCTGGCAGCTTGCAGAATCTTTTCTTTTGTCTTGACTTTGGACAGGTTCATCACAATGTATCTTGGAGAAGCTCGATTAGAGTTGAGGTGACCTGGGGTCCGATAGCCCTCTGAAAGCAGGGTGTCAGAATCTTTGGTGATATTTGGGAAATTTTCTTTTATAATATTCTCTAGTATGGCTTCCATTCCTCTGGGGCATTCTTCTTCCCCTTCTGGAATTCCTATAACTCGTATGTTGGAACGCTTCATAAAGTCCCATAATTCTGACAGTGAATGTTCTGCTTTCTCTCTCTTCTTTTCTGCCTCTTTTACTATCTGAGTTATCTCAAGAACTTTTTCTTCTATCTCTGAAATTCTTTCTTCTGCATGGTCTAACCTGTTGCTGATACTTTCCATTGCATCTTTAAGTTCCCTAATTGACTGTTTCAGTTCCTTCAGCTCTGCTATATCCTTTTTATATTCTTCATATCGTTCATCTCTTATTTGATTCTGTTTTTGGATTTCCTTTTGGTTATTTTCCACTTTATTAGCAATTTCCTTCATTGTTTCCATCATTTCTTTCATTGTTTTCAACATGTGTATTCTAAATTCCCTGTCTGTCATTCCTAACATTTCTTTACAGGTGGAATCATCTGCAGTAGCTACCTCATGGTCTCTTGGTGGGGTTGTTCTAGACTGGTTCTTCATGTTGCCTGGAGTTTTCTGCTGATTCTTCCTCATGAGTGATTTCTTTTATCTGTTTCCTTGCCCTAATTTTCCTTTCACTTCCTCTTGCTCTTTAAGTTCTTGTGCCTTTGGAAGTTGTGGGCGGGTTTAGACGGATTGAACACACGCGACCACTTGCCGGTTTTCCACTGTTTTAGTCCTCCTCTTGGGGTCCAGAAGTCTCTCGCTGACTCCCTGTATCCTCATAGGAGTGATGATAGGCAGATCCCACCAGCCAGAGATGCCTGGAGTCCTATCTCCCCAGACTCACGGTGCCCAGATGCAAGGAAGCTGTTACTCGGCTGCCATCTTGCTCCGCCTCCCTTAACTTCTTAAATCTTAACTTTCTAAAATAAATGCTTGTTAGAAGCCACAAGGAATCTAATAAGACCAAGATCCTTAAAAGATCCCTTATCCTCCCTTGGAAATACAAATAATAAGATATTTACACTTACATACACACACATAAACAGTTACTGTGTACAAGTACCCTGGCATGTGTGGCCACTCAGGAAAAGAAAATATTCTCGTTAGTAAAATCAGTCTAATTATGTCATATTTTTATTTACATTTTTCAGAACTGCCATAAATAAGCCAATTCTATTAATGCCATTTCTTTGACCTGATCCCTTTTAGCCACAAGTTTTGAATTTGCCTTTTCTTAATTTAATAATTCTGTAAAAAGTATATTATAGCATTGTATACTTACATTATAATTTTATAATTCTGTAATAAGTATATTATGGCATTTATATTTCCATATTCCTTTGCCCTTTCAATCCTTGTGACAATCCAGAGAAAAGGCATTCAATTATATAGATAAAAAAACTGAGGCCTAGGAGGACTTTGGTAACTTGCCAAAGTACACAGCTACTTGAAGTCACATAGGTTGGTCTTAGAAACCAGATTTTTACAACTTGTCAAGTGGTTTCTCCTTGGTTTTGTCAATTTATGGCTCTTGTTTCTTTCTGCCATTTCTAAAATCCATTTTATAGTGATAATATCTGATACCTCTCAGAAGTATTTGAGATCTTCACAAGAAGATAAAAAGAAAAATCTGGGTTTCCAAAATGGAATTTGGGTTATAAAAAAAGAATCTAACTATATAACAAATGTATGACAACTGCACTGAAGGGAGTTGGGGAAAATAGGTGCAATCTAGGTAATGTCGGAAATGTGAGGTTAAAGAGAAAAGAAATTGCTGATAGATACGAAATTATAGCTGGTAAAGTTGTTCTTCCAAGAATATGGGTTACTGATATCAAAACCACTGTACATGTAGACTGGAGTGAATATATAAGTAGATGGATGGTATATGGGGGGAGCAAAGATTGTCACTGTTAGAGTAAGAGGTTAGAGACAAGCTAGGAACTGAGGTTAGAAGGAACCATGTAATATAATATAAATTACAGCTGAAAATATCACTATGAAGTCATTTCAGCTTCATGTTTAGGTACAGATGGATAAACAGAGAAATAATTATAGTTGTATATGTGTGTATACACAGGTTATACACGTGCTCATCTATCCATGAGGTCTGACAATTAATTTCACAAACTCCATTCTGAAAAAATCGACAAACCTCATTGCTGAATAACACTACGATCACTTTCAAAGTACTCCCCTTGAAAACCTAGGCATTAATGCCAGCGTCCAGTCTATCCTTCAAAGTGATTTTAAACTGTTTTTCCAGAATAGCTATTAGCACTATCACCATTTTACCTTTGATGTCCTGAATGTCACCAAAATGTCTTCTTTTCAATATTTTCTTATAAACAAAAAAAGTCAATGGAGGCCAGATCAGATGAATAAGGAGGATGTCCCAATACAGTTATTTGTTTACTGGCTAAAAACTCTCTCACAGACAGTGTTGAGGGGGCTGGTGGATTGTCATTGTGCAAGAGCCGTGAGTTTTGGAGAAAAGGTCAGGTTGTTTTCATCTTTTTCATGTAGTCTTTTCAGCACTTCAAATAGTAAACTTGATTAACTGTTTGTCTAGTTGGTACAAATTAATAATGAGTAATCCTGATATGAAAAAAAGTTAGCAATATTTTTTTTGATTCTTGAGTTGGACTGATGGAACTTTTTGGTCATGAGCAATTGGCTGACTTCCATTGTGCACCTTTGTGCTTTGTTTCAGTGTGTATCAGTACACTCATGTTTCTCCACTGCTGATAACACAGCCCAAAAAGTCATCTTGTCCATCTAAAAGATCTTGGTAAACCTCCACTCTCCTTTGCTTTTGTAAACTGAGAGCTCCTGAGGATTTTTGCAAACATCTTTCTCATGCCAAGATTTTCAGTTAAGATTTTCCTAAGTGTTTCTCTATTGATGTTCTCACCATCAGCCAATGATTTTGATGTATAGTTGGACAAATCTTTGCAATATTTTTGTCAGTTCTGCTCATTACTAGCCACCCTGACCTCTCTTCATCAGTGACACTTTCTCTCCTCTTGGAAAAATGTTTAACCCATTTGTACATGTTCTTCATGGCATTATTTCCATAAATTTGGATTAACATGTTCCTGATTTCCCTGTTTAACAAGAAATGCAATATTTGTTTGTTGCTCTAATTCAAGTTCTGACATTTTCATGATAGCACACAAAAACACACAATGAAAATAATGAACAACACTCAACAAGACACCACCACATGTTGACATAAACACAGCTGTGAGACACTGGTACACCAAGGTTATGAAACCTTACTGAGCTGTTTGTACAGTGCTGCCAATGCAAGCCCATGGTGGCAAGTTCCTGAGCTTAATTGTCAGACCTCATAAACATATTTCCAAGCTTTGTCTGCTGAGGGGGTCTTCAAAAATGATACCCTAGTACCAAGAAGCATAGCTAATGCCCAGATCTTAGTTCTCCAATACAAGAAACCAGGGCTCCCTGTAGAAATGACTACTTCTAGGGCAGAGAATATATAAAGTAATCCTAGAGTACACTGTAGTGCCAGAAAGTAAGGAAATTTCAAAGACAAATGATGGCAAAGTCAAAGGGACATAACAGAGAACTTCTCAGTCCTCTTGAAGAATCAGTCACAATGGCCAAAGATTGAACAACTTGAGCAATAAAATGAATTACATAGTATTTGGTTATAGCCCAACATATAAAGCAAATATTCATGATCCTATACTGGAATGAATGAATAATAATAAGCAAATCTCCCCTGCACAAGAAATCCAAGTAATTTAGAGAGATTTCCTTCTCTAGGTAATAAAGCATAACACACTCTCCCAAAACCTCCACATCTGGACTTTACAAAGCGACTTCTTTCCCAAGAGTACAGTATGGTAAGGTGGGGGGGGGGGTGGGAGGAACAGCAACTTTACAGTGGAGAAACTGACATCAGCCAGGTGATCAAACTTATTAGCAATACATCACACTAATAGCATATAATCTTTATATAATATGATGAGAATATGTGTTTCCTCTGTAGTCTTTCCCCCAAGAATCCATAACCTTTATCATGAAAAACGTAAGAAAAAAAACAATTCAAGGTAATTCTACAAAATATCTACTAGCATGCTTCAAAACTTTCAATGTCTTCAAAAACAAGGAAGAGCCTGGAAAATTATAATATTCTAAGCCTAAGGAAATGTGATAACTAAATATACTATGGTATTCTAGATGTCTTTATGGGACAAAAAGAGGCCATTACACTAAGGACATGTGAATAAAGTGTAGACTTTAGATAATAGTGTTCTAAGAATATTTGTTCATTAACAGTAAAAAATATGCCATATTAAAGAAAAATGGTAATAGTAGGGTAACTGAATATGGGGCATATGGGAAACTTCTTTGCAACTTCATATACATTTAAAACTAGTATAAAATAAAAAGTTTACTTAAAAAACCACACATATATACACATGTTCAAAAGGTGCCAAATGGTGGGATTATTTTTTAAAATCTTGATTTATCTGACAGCATTTTGTGGATCATTAATTTATCAATAACCGATATAATATTTATAAGCAAAATGGTTTTTTAAACTTTTATTATTTCTGCATCTCCCAATTTCTTCCATCCCTCAGCTCCTGACATCCACCAAATTACTCTCTCTTCCTGTGGTTTTAATATTTTTTGATTCCAAATACAAGTAAGATAATGTAGTCTTTCTCTCTTTGTACCTGGCTTTTTCACTCAGCATGATATCTTTCTGTTTCATCTATGTTGTCCCAAATGATAAGGTTGCCTTATTTTTAAGGCTCAGATTCTAATGTGTGTGTGGGAGGGTGTACACGCACTCACGCATGTATACATTTTCTTTATCCACTCATCTGCCAGTGGACACTGAGGTTGATTCCAACTCTTAACTTCTTGACTTCTGCCAATAATTCTTCAATTAATTGGATATTAACCTCTTGTTAGATGCATGTTTTGCACATACTTTTTCTTATTCCATAGGTCATTTCTTCACTCTGTCAAATGTTTCTTTTGCTGTGCAGCTTTTTAATTTGATGCAGTCCTAACTGTCTATTTCTGCTAAAACGAATTCTTGAAAACAATGACCAATGAAGGGAAGAAACAATCTCAACAATATTTTAACCCATAAGACATTTAAAAATATCTTCTATATTTGCTTAGGAAGACACCGACGCATTCTCTCTCCTATTTTATCTGACTTGCCTTCTTCATCACTCTTTGCTTGCTGTTATGTTAAAATTAATTGTCACGCTGTGAATGGGCACAAGTTACCAGTGGGTAGTGGGGAGCTGGGACTTAAAGAAGGAAGATAGACCTGTAAAGTAGAAAAGCCACACATGGATAGAGAAGATTTTGCCCATACTCACGAACATTTGCATTCATCATAGACTCAACAATCCAAGGTTAAACTGATCTTTTATGTAGTGCACATTAATTTCAAAATTTAAGCACTAATTATAATGATTTTCTCAACTTGGTCAAAAATTCAGAGAGCCCTGGAGGCATTTTTTTCCTACCTCAATTCTAAGCAACACAGATAAGGACTCTAATGGGAGAACTTAACCCAGCATGGTACAAAAAGAAAGGGTCTATTTCAACGAATGGCTTGCCAAGTTGGACGAGGCGGAAGGTGGCACAGCAGTAGGTAAGGAGGAGACCTGAAAATTATACTTCACATTGCAATCACTTTAAGAATTATTGCAGGTTTCATCTCTGCACTATCCAATTTTTCTTATTCCTAAAGAAAGCAAACAAAGCAAAAGAAAACTGCCTCAGGTTTCAAACATTTAGAACCAGGATGCATCCGATACCTTAAAGCAACTCATTGTGCATGATTTCTGAGCATTGGCAGCAAGGAGCAAGGGAAAGCAGGTAAATAAATCTCTCCACCAGGGCCGCTGGATTAGGACTTACCCACCAGTTCTGGTTTAGTGAGGCTGTCACAGAGCCGTAAGAAGTTGCAAATTCTAAATACTCAAGAAAATCCAAACTAAGTGTTCTTGATCTCCATCCAGAGAACCCAAAGCAAGTCTAGAAAACGCTCTCCTGTCAGCTTTTGCTGTATGCTTTTGATGCCCTGGTCTCTGACATACGTGACTTCTTCAGTGGGAATATTTCTGCAAATAAAGTTGACCTATAGAATCCTGCTGATCATTTCTAAATAATGACTATTTCTAGTTAAGTCATCCGGATCCTTTTCCCAGGGTCACCTGCCCTGGAAATTTCAGGGAGCGAATGCTCTCTCCACTGGGGCAGCCTGAAACATACTGTAGGGGTACAAATTTGGTCCCCTCATCTCACAATGGGACAACTCTTCATGTACTGCACACTCCAGAGCTCCCCATGGGACTGGGCTGACGTTAGACATTGGCCAAAATTATGTTTGCCCAGATTTTTACTTGTCCTTTCCTAATTCTCTCACTCCTTTCAGCTTTCACTTGAGAGCAATTCCTTATAAATGCCTGTGCCAGAATCCCCTCTTAAGCTCTGCTCCTGGAGAACCTGACCTAATAAAATGATAGTAATATTAATGATTAACAATATCATCAACCACTACCACCAACATAACAGCGGCTTCAGTTTATTCAGTGCTTATTAATTCTGGGCACTGTTCTAAGGGCTTTATCCTAATCATCTCTTTTAAGCTTCACAAAAACCTATGAGATAAGTGTTGTTATCATCCTCATTTTGTAGAAGAGGAAATCTGTATTTCGTCTTGAAACAGTATAAGAAAATCCCCAAACAAACAAGTAAACAAAAAATTCATCAAGGCACACCACTGGTAAGTGATGAAACCAGAAACCCGGGTGGGCAGGTAAGCTAGAGTCTAGGCCCTTAACCTCTCTTATATTCTAATACAAACCTGGAATTTTATATTATAAAATTCACAAGTGTTTTATATCCATGAGATTCTTACATTTAATTTTTTTTATGACATTTCTCATCTTAAAGATCCAAAAAGGTTATCTTCAAGCAGCTAGTCTAGATTTAGCTATGGTTTATAAAGACACGCACTGTGGGCCAGCTGCTGGTTTATAGGGTGCCGGGGTCCCTGCATAGAGGAAGGAGCCCTACCACCTCCCCTTCAGTACAGCTCAGACTACAGAAAGTCAAAATCCATGGACCAACATCAGAATACATCTGTTTTGTAGAGTGAATTAAGAAAAATGAGGTGGAAATTCAAGAGCTGTTGGCTCCAGTGAGCTTATTTGGCTTCATGACCCTTGGCTGTAAGGACCCAATCTGGACATTTTAAAACACTGGGTGGGAAAGGAATTAGGATATCCTTCCTTTCCTCTCCTCTCCCTGAAAACTGCAGCTGCACATGTTACCTCAACATGGAGGCTCTGGAGAGCTGTTTTTGCTTACAACAGCCAGTTAGAAAGCAAAAGGCCAGCAAAGTCCTGCCAGAGACTTGCTGTGCTCTGGACAATCTCCCACATAAACAAAGTGGGGACTCCTTTAAAGAAAAGATGCCTTGGGCTTTTTGAGGGTGAGGGTGATCTTCCTACAAAACCACAATCTTTCCCTAGCCTAGAATTCCCCTTATGCAAAATTCAAGTATATGTGGTTTTACTTCTGTATAACCTTTTCTCAGCAAACCCACAAGAATTTGGGTTCCACCGTGATCTGCCAGTTACTCCAGTTGGGGATAATTAGGGGGGGGGAAGGAAAAAATAGAAAAAGAAGCATTTATGGAGGAAGAAGGAGGTAATTCAAAAGGCAGAATCAGGGCAGAAATTTTGGCAACACAACCTAGAAAAAAAGAGAGAGGGAAGATGAGGTTAAATCTGGGTCAGATAAAGACTTTTAGGAACTGATGTCTGCTGAAAAGAATGTTGTCAGTTCCTCCTGTTATATGTAATTGAAAACAAAAACTATATACCCTGTATTTGGTACCATACATAGTGTGTGGCAAAATCAAACTAGTGTAGTTTCTTCATAGTTTTTTTTTTTTTAATTGCAAAATTCTGGAGCAGTTTATTGCAGCTGGACTCCTCCAAGTTAGATCCTTTGTTTAACCAGTCCTCTAAGATGCTTGCTAACTATTGGACAAACCAGCATGGGGTAAAGGGAAACCAAACACAGAAATAAATCCTTGTATTTTCAGGAGCAGGGAAACAGTGGTATATGCAATAGTTGCTGATGTCTATACCTGGAATAAATTTATATAAGACAAATCTGAACACTTACATTATTCTGCATCTTAGAAGACAAGGAAGGTGCGTGAGGTGGGACATGGGAACATGGAGTCGACAACTTCTATTCTATCAACTATACTATAAAATAACTAAAAAGGTGTAGTTGTAATGTTCTTAACACAAAGAAATGACAAATGCTTGAAATGATAGATACCATAATTACCCTGATTTGATCATTTCACATGGTATGCCTATATCAAAACATCACCTATATCCTTTAAATATATACCACTATTATATACCCATAATTATTAAACATGGTTTTAAATTTCCATGAAATTCTAAAAACATTAAATATTTAGGAGATATCCTAAAAATTAGGGAGAGAAACAATCTTAAAGAATGTTCATTTTTGGCAATAAAGTAAAACAAATTCTGTAAGCAGAGTAGATATTCACCTGGCATGTGACAGCTGTGTCATACTCATTATTAAAAGGCACCTGTATGGGTTTGAAATAGCTGATGCCCTCAACTCCTTCTGCTCCCTATCTCCCCTCCAGAGACCTGGGAACCTCAGGCCTTTCTAGAATTAACACCTGGGGAACAGCTCAAGCCAGTGTCATACTGAATGGTTGGTGCCCTCACCGATAGCATACCTATCTAAAAATGGCATGGAGTGAAGATGGTAGAGAGATCATGCAACTTTCATAACAAGTAAGAGCTGCAGAATAAGAGTGAGGAACACACTCATTTGTAATAAATGACTGCATTCATTTACACCTCATTTACAATAAGTGACGTTATTACAACTTATCATAAATAAAAATATTTTTAAGGAAATTCTGATTTATTATTAAAAATAAGTTTCGCTATGTATGTTTGAGTTTTATGACATTTTATAAGATACATAGAGATAGTAAAATGATTTAAATAGTTAAGCATATGGACATGTGTTATCTCACATAATTACTTTTCTTGTGACAAATGCTGCTAAAATCTATTTAACAAAAATCAAAAGTTCATAATAATTTTATTAACTTTAGTCCTCAGGTTGTATGTTAAATCTCTAAACGTGTTCATCCCAGTATCTGCTATTTTGTACCCTTGGACCACATCTCCCCATTTTCTCTCCTTACCTCCTACCCCCACCCATGGTAACCACTATGTCATTCCATGAATTTGACCTCTTTTATGCACATAATAAGTGAGATCATACAATATATTTCTTTCTGTGTCTAGCTTATTTCACTCAGTATAATGTACTCCAAATTCATCCATGTTGTAGCAAATGGCAAAATCTCTTTTGGGGGGCTGAAAAATATTATGTTGCACATCTATCACATATCTTATCCATTTGTCCTTCAGTGGACATTTAGGTTGTTCCCGTAGCTTGGCTATTGCTAATAACACTGCAATACATATGAGAGTGTAGCTATCTTTCCAAGGTGGTGATTTTATTTCTTTTGGGATTACTCAGAAGAGAGATTCCTAGACCATAGGGTAGTTTTATTTTTAATTTCTTTAGGGAAGTCCCTACTGTTTTCCCTAGTGGCTACAACCATACACTTGCGACCAACAGTGGACAAGATTCCCTTTTCTCCACACATTGGCCAACATGTGCTATCTCTTGTCTTTTTGATAATAGCCATCCTTAAGAGTGTGAGGTAATATCTAATTATAGCTTTAATTTTCATTTCTCTAATAATTAATGACATTTAGCATTTTCTTATATACCTGCTGGCCATTTTTGTATTTTCATTGGAATGTTAAAAAAGTGAAGTAATTAAGGCTAATGTTTTACAATGCAGGCAGGAGATTGTGAAAGAACTGTGTTCACACCTACTAAAGGTCAAGTCCTATGATATCCCAATAGAGTTAGATAACAAGTAAAGTCAGTTCCCCTGTCCTCAACATCTCTCAACTGGGAATATCATAATTAATCAAGCAAAATGAGTTTGCAATTTAGGATTTCTGTGAAGCCAATGAACTGCCTCTAAAAACTTTTTGTAAAAATTTCCTATTTTTATAAAAAATAGGAAAAGGAAAAAAATAGGAAAAGGGAAGGGAAGGGAAAAAAGAAAAAGAAAAAGAAAAGGAAAAAGGGAAAGAAAAAGAAAAAGACCTCTCCTGCGCTTGCCTTTCAGGACACACCTCAGAGCTCGCTAGACTCAGTGTACCTATGTTGTAATTCCTCGTTTCCCAAAAAAATGCTGTTTTCTTTGACCTGCATCAAAATTACCTTTTTTGTTTTGTGGGTTGTTTCTCTTGCTGTGCAGAAGCTTTTAAGTTTGATGTAGTCTGATTTACTTATTTTTGTTTTGCAGCCTGAGCATTTAGCATCATATTTAAGAAACATCATTGCCAAGACCAGTGTCAAGGATCTTTTCCCCTGTGCTTTCCTCTAGAAGTTTTATGGTTTAGGGTGTAACGTTTAGGTTTTTTACCCATTTTTGAGTTGATGTTTGCATATATTGTAAGATAAAGGGCCAATTTCATTCTTTTGAATGTGGAAATCCAATTTGACCAGTACCATTTATTATTCTCCATTGTGCCCTCTTGGTGTTCTTGTCGAAGTTAGGTGACTATATAAATTTGGATGAGTTTCTGGGCTCTCTGTTCTGTTACATTAGTCTATGTTTCTATTTTTACACAGGTATCATACTATCTTGATTAATATAGCTTTGTAATATAATTTTAAATCAGAAACTGTGAAGTCTCCACCTTTTCTTTATTTTCCCTTTCAGTATTACTCTGGCTGTTTGGGGTTTTATGATTCCACGAAAATTGTAGGAGGTCTTTTTCTATTCTGTAGAGAATGCCATTGGAATTTTTTTACCTGTAGTTTTATTCAAACATGGACAAAAATTATCATCAGGAAATGAAACATTAAAGACAACATGAAACAAAAAATATATACGCCCTTTTGCAGGAAATAATTAAAAATGCTATATGTAAACAAAGTGAGACCAGGGAGATGTTTTTCTTGTGATCACTGATTTTGATTGGGATTTTGATAAATCTGTGTATTTCCATGGGTATTATGAACATTTTAATAATATTAATTCTTCTCATCAACAAATATCTTCCCATTTATTTAGATTTTCATTTTCTTTCATCATTTCAGTATCCAAAAGTCTCATCTCCTTGATTTCCTTTTCAATTTAATCTTTCCCAACTATTACGTTTCACACAATGGGATTTTTAGGAATTTAATCTTTGAGGTTGGAAAGACAAAATGCCACACCTAAAATGTAGTATTACTAACCTTTACTCATGTAAACCACCTACACGTGGGACAAAACACAATTCATAATTTCATTCAACACACATTAAATGAGGCCGAGCTATATTCCACGTCTTCTTTTTGGTGCTGAGCATGCGCCCACAACAAAGACTCATTTCAAATTCTCCAGAATTTGGATGGGGAGACAAGATGGCGGACTGAAGCCAGCTTTCAACAGAGGCTCCCGTCCAGAAGGAGAGTTAAGGGACAGGAATTTAGTAAGTATCCTGGTGGACTTGAGCCTCACCAAGACAGAAGGCTGAAGAACGCACATCAACACCGCTGAGGCAAGCTGTGATCACAAGGACGCAAACAAAAGGTACAAAATCCACCACCAAGCGGACGGGAGTCCCCCTCCCCCATGAGACCGGCTCAAGAGCCCCACAATTGAACAAGCAGGCAGAAATTAAAGGCCCTCCCACTACACTCCAGGGAGAGACCTTCTAAAAACTGGACCCACCTCCCCTACTGGGGTGCCGTGGCGTTCTCCTGCCGGGCATAAAACTGAATGAAACTTTGGGAATCCTTTGCTGGCAACCCTGAATCCCCGGCGCTCCCCTCCCGCCCACTGAGGTCTGGAGGCCTGTCCCGCAGGAATTCAGATCCTTGGGTGATTTCTCAAGGGGAGTGGACAGTCCCAGAGTTGCGACAGGTCAGCATTGACTCTGAGGCGCGCGAGTGAGGAGAGGGCACCGGGCTGAAGGGGAGTCACGCCTTGGCGGCACTTCCCTGCGGTGCAGTGCAGCAACCCACCCCGGGCAACATTACGGGGCAGGCACAAGACTGAATAAGACTCTAGCTTCCCCACTGAGAGCTGAGAGCCCCTACTCTCACTCGGGGTCTGAGGGCCTATCCCCCAGGAGTTCGGATCCTTGGGTGATTTCTCAAGGGGAGTGCACAGTGCCTGAGCTACGTCAGGTCAGCGCTGACTCTGGGACACGTGAGCGAGTAGAGGGCATTCTGCTGAGGGGAAATCAAGCCTTGGCGGCACTTCCCTGCGGTGCAGTGCAGGAGCCCTCCCCGGGCCGTATTGTTGCCTAAAACTGAATGAAACTCTAGCTTCCCCCCCCCCGACTCCCAATCGGGGTCTGGGGGCCCATCCCCCAAGAGTTCTGATTCTTGGGGGATCTCTTGAGGGGTGTGGACCCAGCACAAACTGCGGCCGCTCAGTGCTGACTCTGGGGCGTGGGACAGAGGAGAAAAGGGTCGCCTGAGTGCCCACACCAGAGCAGCAGTTCCCTGGAGGTGGATCAACAGCTGTTTTTTCTTTAACGGCAGAACGCTCACTTCTGGATATTCTCAGGCCACACCCCCTGTCTCCCTGGGCAACCAGAGGAGGCCACCGGTGAGCGGGGGATTTCCTGACATGGCTCACAAACCCGGGAAGCTTCCAGGGCGGGGCTGACCCAGAGAGGTGTTCGAACGCAAATCTCCTCCAGCAGCAAAGACGTTTGAACTCAAAACAGCCCGTCTTCTGTAGGCGATTTCGACAGGAACAGAGACAGAACCCCGCAAAGTTGTCTGTTCTGTTCTGTTCTGTTCTGTTAGCAGCATCCATCAGGGATGGGGCTAAGCCTGAGTGAACACCTCCTTCCCATCACCTGCATCAAACACTCAAAGATGTTAGGCCCCATCTCCTCCTGCTAGATAGCGGCAGTCTGCGGGGGCCTGGCAGACTTCCTTGTGATTTAGGCAGGTGCAAACTCCTGGAGTGTCTGTTCACTGCAGGCAACTGGGTTAGCCATCTGCAGAGGTACCAGTGACTGGGTCTGATGGAGGGGCAAAGTGGGGAAGGAGACGTCAACCTTCCTAGACTGCTCTGTTTGCTGGGTGGCTCCTCCTGACTCCACGCTGCACTGGGGTGAGCCGTGTCAGAGGAGTCACAGGCCCCTGTGATCCAGTTCCCAGAGACCGCTTGAACTCTCCCACCCGAGACAAGTGCCGATTGAGGCAGGTGATTTGGACCTTTTGAACTGGGCTAATAGACTGAGGACTTTTCAGGCGGTGCCCTGGGTGTGCGATTGTAGGAAGGTTTGATTCTCCTTTTCCAACTGGGGCCAGAGGTGGGCAGGCGGGGTGACTTAATTGCTGATTTTTCCACACAGCTGAGACTTCAAGCCAGAGTAGAAGTTGCAATAGGATCAAACAGAAACCAGCTGAAAGCAAGACAGAACCACTTTGCTCCACCACACCAGACAGGGCCCCAGTTTCTCAGGCCACAACACTGTACAGGCCCTCGATAAAACCCCAGGGGAAAAACCAAAGGGAGTAAAATAACCATGGGGCGGAATCAGCGGAAAAACTCTGGTAACATGAATAACCAGAATAGATCAACCTCCCCAAGAAAAGATACAGCAGATGTGATTGAAGATCCCATTCATAAACAACTGGCTGAGATGTCAGAAATCGAATTCAGAATTTGGATTGCAGACAAGATTAATAAAATGGAATTGGGAATTCGAGGAGAAATTCAAAAATTGTCTCAAGAATTTAACGAATTTAAAGACAAAACCACCAAAGACTTAGACACACTGAAGCAAGAACTTACAGCCCTCAAAGATATGAAAAATACAGTAGAATCCCTCAGTAACAGAATGGAGCAAGCAGAAGAAAGGATTTCTAACATTGAAGATAAAGTCTTCGAACGCTCCCAATCTCTCAAAGAGGAAGAGAAATGGAGAGCAAAAACGGATCACTCACTCAGAGAACTCTCATATAATTCGAAAAAAAGCAACATAAGGATTAGAGGGATTTCTGAGAATGATGAAATCGCCTCCAAGGGCACAGAGGCCCTTCTGCATGAAATTATGAAAGAAAATTTTCCAGACATGCCTAGAGAATCTGAAATTCAGATAGCAGACAGCTTCAGAACCCCAGCACGATTCAACCCCAGTAAGTCATCCCCCAGACATATCATAATTAGCTTCACTAAAGTTAACATGAAAGAGAAGATTCTCAAAGCAGCCCGGCGAAAGAAAACTATAACGTACAAAGGTAAGAATATTAGAATAACTGCAGATCTCTCTGCTGAAACTTTTCAAGCCAGAAGAGGCTGGTCATCAACTTTTAATCTCCTAAAGCAAAAAAACTTTCAACCCAGGATCTTGTATCCAGCTAAACTGAGTTTCAACTATGATGGAGAAATTAAATACTTCAATGACATTCATATGTTGAAAAAATTTGCCATAAGTAAACCAGCTCTTCAGGATGTTCTCAGACCTATCCTCCACAATGACCAACCCAATCCTATACTACAAAAGTAAACTCACTCAGAAACTTCAGATCAAACTCCAACTTCCACACTGGCGAAAGGATGAAAAATGTCCACTGGACCTTTGAAAAACTCAATACCCAAAATTCCACCAGACTTATCAATACTCTCCATCAATATGAATGGCTTAAACTGTCCTCTAAAGAGACATAGGTTAGCTGACTGGATACAAAAACTCAAGCCAGATATTTGTTGCATACAAGAGTCACATCTCAACTTAAAAGACAAATACAGACTCAGGGTGAAAGGATGGTCATCCATATTTCAGGCAAATGGTAATCAGAAAAAGCAGGTGTTGCAATTTTATTTGCAGATACAGTAGGCTTTAAACCATCAAAAGGAAGGAAGGACAAGAATGGTCACTTCATATTTGTTAAGGGTAATACTCAATATGATGAGATCTCAATTATTAATATCTATGCACCCAACCAGAATGCACCTCAATTTATAAGAGAAACCCTAACAGACATGAGTAACTTGATTTCCTCCAGCTCCATAATCGTCAGAGACTTCAACACTCCCTTGGCAGTGTTGGATCGATCCTCCAGAAAGAAGCTGAGCAAAGAAATCTTAGATTTAAACCTAACCATCCAATATTTAGATTTAGCAGACATCTACAGAACATTTCATCCCAACAAAACTGAATACACATACTTCTCATCAGCCCACGGAACTTACTCCAAAATTGACCACATTTTAGGTCACAAGTCTAACCTCAGTAAATTTAAAGGAATAGAAATTATTCCATGCATCTTCTTGGACCATCATGGAATAAAACTTGAATTGAGTAACAACAGGAATCTGCATACCCATACAAAAACATGGAGGTTAAATAACCTTATGCTGAATGATAGCTGGGTCAGAGATGAGATTAAGAAAGAAATCGCCAATTTTTTGGAACAAAACGACAATGAAGACACAAACTATCAGAACCTCTGGGACACTGCAAAGGCAGTTCTAAGAGGGAAATTTATAGCACTGCAAGCCTTCCTCAAGAGAACGGAAAGAGAGGAAGTTAACAACTTAATGGGACATCTCACGCAACTGGAAAAGGAAGAACATTCCAACCCCAAACCCAGTAGAAGAAAAGAAATAACCAAAATTAGAGCAGAATTAAATGAAATTGAAAACAAAAGAATAATACAACAGATCAATAAATCAAAAAGCTGGTTTTTTGAAAAGGTCAATAAAATAGATAAACCTCTGGCCAACCTAATCAGGAAAAAAAGAGTAAAATCTCTAATATCATCAATCAGAAACAACAAAGACGAAATAACCACAGACTCATCAGAAATCCAAAAAATCCTTAATGAATATTACAAGAAACTTTATTCTCAGAAATATGAAAATCTGAAGGAAATAGACCGATACTTGGAAGCACGCCACCTTCCAAGACTTAACCAGAATCAAGTGGAAATGTTGAACAGACCCATATCAAGTTCAGAAATAGCATCAACTATACAAAACCTCCCTAAAAAGAAAAGCCCGGGACTAGATGGTTTCACGACAGAATTCTACCAAACCTTTAAAGAGGAATTAGTACCTATATTACTCAACCTGTTCCAAAATGTAGAAAAAGAAGGAAGACTACCCAACACGTTCTATGAAGCAAACATTACCCTGATCCCCAAACCAGGAAAAGACCCAACAAGAAAAGAAAATTATAGACCAATATCACTAATGAATATAGATGCAAAAATATTCAACAAGATCCTAACAAACAGAATCCAGCAACACATCAAACAAATTATACATCATGACCAAGTTGGTTTTATCCCAGGGTCTCAAGGCTGGTTCAATATACGTAAATCTATAAATGTAATTCAGCACATAAACAAATTAAAAAACAAAGACCATATGATTCTCTCAATTGATGCAGAAAAAGCTTTTGATAATATCCAGCATCCCTTCATGATCAGAACACTCAAGAAAATTGGTCTAGAAGGGACTTTTCTTAAACTGATAGAGGCTATCTACAGCAAACCCACAGCCAATATCATATTGAATGGAGTTAAATTGGAATCATTTCCACTCAGATCAGGAACCAGACAAGGCTGCCCATTGTCTCCATTGCTTTTCAACATTGTAATGGAAGTTTTAGCCACCGCAATTAGGGAAGAAAAGGCGATCAAGGGTATCCATATAGGGTCAGAAGAAATCAAACTCTCGCTCTTCGCAGATGATATGATTGTGTATCTGGAAAACACTAGGGACTCTACTACAAAACTCCTAGAAGTGATTAAGGAATACAGCAGTGTCTCAGGTTACAAAATCAACATTCATAAATCGGTAGCCTTTATATACACCAACAACAGTCAAATTGAAAAAGCAGTTAAGGACTCTATCCCATTCACAGTAGTGCCAAAGAAGATGAAATATTTGGGAATTTACCTAACAAAAGACGTGAAAGATCTCTATAAAGAGAACTATGAAACTCTAAGAAAAGAAATAGCTGAAAATGTTAACAAATGGAAAAACATACCATGCTCATGGCTGGGAAGAATCAACATTATCAAAATGTCCATACTACGCAAAGCAATATATAATTTCAAAGCACTCCCTATTAAAGCTCCACTGTCGTATTTTAAAGATCTTGAAAAAACATTACTTCGTTTTATATGGAATCAGAAAAAACCTCGAATAGCCAAGACATTACTCAGAAATAAAAACAAAACAGGAGGAATCACACTACCAGACCTCAGACTTTACTACAAATCGATAGTGATCAAAACAGCATGGTATTGGCACAAAAACAGAGAAGTAGGTATCTGGAACAGAATAGAGAACCAAGAGATGAATCCAGCTACTTACCGCTATTTGATTTTTGACAAGCCAATTAAAAACATTCAGTGGGGAAAAGATTCTCTATTTAACAAATGGTGCTGGGTGAACTGGCTGGCAACCTGCAGAAGACTGAAATTGGACCCACACCTTTCACCATTAACTAAGATAGACTCTCATTGGATTAAAGATTTAAACTTAAGACATGAAACTATAAAAATACTAGAGGAGAATGCAGGGAAAACCCTTGAAGAAATTGGTCTGGGTGAGAATTTCATGAGAAGAACCCCCCGGGCAATTGAAGCAGCTTCAAAAATACACTACTGGGACTTGATCAAACTAAAAAGCTTCTGCACAGCTAAGAACACAGTAAGCAGAGCAAGCAGACAGCCCTCAGAATGGGAGAAGATATTTGCAGGGTATATCTCTGACAAAGGTTTAATAACCAGAATCCACAGAGAACTCAAACGCATCAGCAAGAAAAAAACAAGGGATCCCATCGCAGGCTGGGCAAGGGATTTGAAGAGAAACTTCTCTGAAGAAGACAGGTGCAACGCCTTCAGACATATGAAAAAATGCTCATCATCTTTAATCATCAGAGAAATGCAAATCAAAACTACTTTGAGATATCATCTAACTCCAATGAGACTAGCCTATATCACAAAATCTCAAGACCAGAGATGTTGGCGTGGATGCGGAGAAAAGGGAACACTTCTGCACTGCTGGTGGGAATGCAAATTAATACATTCCTTTTGGAAAGATATATGGAGAACACTCAGAGATCTAAAAATAGATCTGCCATTGAATCCTGTAATTCCTCTGCTGGGCATATACCCAGAAGACCAAAAATCACAACATAACAAAGATATTTGTACCAGAATGTTTATTGCAGCCCAATTCATAATAGCTAAGTCATGGAAAAAGCCCAAGTGCCCATCGATCCACGAATGGATTAATAAATTGTGGTATATGTATACCATGGAATACTATGCAGCCTTAAAGAAAGATGGAGACTTTACCTCTTTCATGTTTACATGGATGGAGCTGGAACATATTCTTCTTAGTAAAGTATCCCAAGAATGGAAGAAAAAGTACCCAATGTACACAGCCCTACTATGAAACTAATTTGGGACTCTCACATGAAAGCTATAACCCAGCTACAACTTTACAATAGGGGGAAGTGGGAAAGGGGGTGGGTGGGTAGAGGGGGGGGATCGGTGGGATCACACCTGTGGTGCATATTACAGGGGTATTTGCGAAACTTGGTAAATGTAGAATGTAAATGTTTTGGCACAGTAACTGAGATAACGCCAGAAAGGCTATGTTAACCACTGTGATAAAAATGTGTCAAATGGTTTATGAAGCGAGTGTATGATGCCCCATGATCATACCAATGTATACAGTTATGATTTTATAAAAAAAATAAATAAAAATAAAAATATATTAGTTTCAAACCTGAAAAAAAAAAAAAAATAAAAAATGGTCCTGGGTGAACTGGCTGGTGATCTGTAGAAAATTGAAACTGGACCCACACCTTTCACCATTAAATAAGATAGACTCTCAGGGGATTAAATATTTAAACTTAAGACATGAAACCATAAAAATACTACAACAAAGTGCAGGGAAAACTCTTGAAGAAATCAGCCTGGATAAATATTTTATGAGGAGGACCCCCTAGGCAATTGAAGCAGCATCAAATATACACTACTGGGACCTGATCAAACTAAAAGACTTCTGCACAGCCAAGAACACAGTAAGTAAAGCAAGCAGACAGACCTCAGAATGGGAGAAGATATTTGCAGGTTATGTCTCCGACAAAGGTTTAATAATCAGAATCCACAGAGAACTCAAACGTATTAGCAAGAAAAGAACAAGAGATCCCATCTCGGGGCAAGCGACTTAAAGAGAAACTTCTCTGAAGAAGACAGGTGCACAGCCTACAGACATATGAAAAAATGCTCATCATCCTTAATCATCAGAGAAATGCAAATCAAAACTACTTTGAGATACCATCTAACTCTAGTAAGATTAGCCCACATCACAAAATCCCAAAACCAGAGATGTTGGTGTGGATGTGGAGAAAAGGGAGCACTTCTACACTGCTGTTGGGAATGCAAACTAATACGTTCCTTTTGGAAAGATGTTTGGAGAACACTTGGAGAACTAAAAATAGACCTGCCATTTGATCCTACAATTCCTCTACTAGGTATATACCCAGAAGACCAAAAATCACACTTTAACAAAGATATTTCTACTCGAATGTTTATTGCAGCCCAATTCATAATTGTTAAGTCATGGACGAAGCCCATTGACCCAGAAATGGATTAATAAAGAGTGGTATATGTACACCATGAAATATTATGCAGCCTTAAAGAAAGATGGAGACTTTACATCTTTCATGTTTATATGGATGGAGCTGGAACATATTCTTCTTAGTAAAGTATCCCAAGAATAGAAGAAAAAGTATCCAATGTACTCAGCCCTACTATGAAACTAATTTATGGCTTTCACATGAAAGCTATAACCCAGTTACAACCTAAGAATAGGGGGAGGGGGAAAGGGAGGGGAGGGACGGGGAGGGGGGCAGAGGGAGGGAGATTGGTGGGATTACACCTGCGGTGCATCTTACAAGGGTACATGTGAAACTTAGTAAATGTAGAATGTAAATGTCTTAGCACAATAACTAAGAAAATGCCATGAAGGCTATGTTAACCAGTGTGATGAAAATGTGTCAAACGGTCTATGAAACTAATGTATGGTGCCCCATGATCACATTAATGTACACAGCTATGATTTAATAAAAAAAAAAAGAATGGAAGAAAAAGTATCCAATGTACTCAGCTCTACTATGAAACTAATTTATAGCTTTCATATGAAAGCTATAACCTAATTATAGCCCAAGAATATGGGGTAAGGAGAAAGGGAGGGGAGGGAGGAGGGAGGGTAATTGGTGGGACCACACCTACGGTACATCTTATAAAAGTACAGGTGAAACTTACTAAATGTAGAATATAAATGTCTTAACACAATAACTAAGAAAATGCCACGAAGGCTATGTTAACCGGTGTGATGAAAATACTTCAAATTGTGTATAAAACCAGCACTTTGTACCCCATGACTGCATTAATGTACACAGCTATGATTTAATAAAAAATTAAAATAATAAATAAATAAATAAATAAAATTCTCCAGAATTTAGAGTCTAGTGAGCTTATCACATTGTTCTCTTCATAGTGTGACTTAAATTTTTAAAATGTTTTCTCATTTCACTTTCAAAAATTCCCATCAGAGAGGGTTTTTGGAAGCTAGTTGTCTGGGAATATTCTCCCTTCTCTCCCCCACCTTTTTTTTTTTTTTTTTCCTGCAGTGAAGGTATTGTAGCCTGTTATGACTCTTCGGTAAAGATGGTTCCTTGGTGAAAAACAAATAGTGTCAAATGAGTAAAACAGGGGATAGGTGCTTGATGAGTTACAGACAGAGGCAAAACAACAAAAACATAGTAACCTTTCAGAAGGGTTTTTGCATTATTTGCAAAATATATTTGCATTATTATTGATTGCCTTTCTTCAACTTTTCCTTTGAACTGTGCTCTGCAATAGTGCTTCTATTAGAAGACATCAAGAACAAATAAATGGTGATGGGGGGATGGAGATAGAGGGGAAAAAGAAGGGAGGGAGGGAGAAAGAAAGGGTGGAAAGAAGACATCTTAAAATTACAGTTAAGTCACCGCCCAGGGAAGAATTAGTATGATAATACAAAAGAACTCCTCTTCTTCAGGTTCAGCAATTGAACTCATCTTTCCATATATTTTGTTTTACAAAAGATCATTATTCATACAAACTTTTAGCAATCTGCATTAACACCTTCCTCAAATCCCAGGGCTAGAACATGATCTCTCTAATAAATTACCTTCTTCTTGGTAATACTGTGCTTAGTTTTTATTTTCTAAAACTATAGTTTAGAGATGAGATAGTGGAATTTTAAAAGATATTACAAAATTAAAATTTCTGTCTGTTGCAGTTTCTAGGCACTAAAGCTGATCCTAATCAAATTATGCTAATTTACTGTACAGTGTTTAATTAAATCTTACCCCAGGCAATCTACTTCCAGGGTTTGCTTTTATAGCTTAGAACTTTCAAACATGAAAATGCCTTTCAATTTAAATTTTTTTTTTTAAAAAAAAAGGCTATTCACTGAAATTTATTAGGTAAATACATTTTTCATCCTGAGCTTACTCCTGCCTCAGTCCCCTTTCTTTTTCATTCTCACTCTTTGTTGCTGTCTCTTTAAAAATGCTTCCTCGAAATTCCCTTCTCTACTGTGAATAGGATATAGTAACTTTCTCTCTGAAATTGCAATTTTCTTGAACTGGGCCATTTCCCAGGCAGATTATGTTCCGCTAAACGTAAACATAACAGGGCAGAAGACAGGAGATGCAGTTCATCCAGGAAGTGACAATGACTGCACGTGCTACAGCTGAACACGTGGGGATGGTGCCACTCACTCCCTGAGGTTCATGTTCATCAGGGAAGAAGAAGAAGAAGCTGGCATTCAGCCTCCCACGACATTTCATATTCTCTCCTTTTATCCTGACCCATTCACACAGGCCCCTGACTTAATCATCTGTCAGCTGACAGATCAAGAATTGTGCTTTCTAAATCTTCCCTTGTAGAAAACCCCTACATAGCCAGTAGCTACCTGAGGCTTACTGAGCATCTGCTATTACGCCATCAAGCAAGAATGTGAAACCTGAATGAGTCTACCTAAAAGCTTATCATAAATTTTGCTCCAGCTATGCGTTTTTTTTGTTGTTGTTGTTGTTCATCTAAATGTTAAGAAATTTGCCACGCATCTTGATATCTAAGAGGGCCAATGAGTTAAATTATTTTCCAGAGCAAGTGCTGTACTATAACACCTCTATAACTTTCTATCATTCCTGGATTTGAACAAATACAATAATCAAAGACTGTCTTCTGACATCTGAATGCTGCATATAATTCAAAGGTGACATAGCCTAACCAGAGGTGTTTGTCTTTTCCCATCAAATTCCTCTATTCCAGGACATCCTTTTACCCCTTACTGTGGCTTCATCCCTCTCCAATTTAAGCCACAGAGAGGTAGAACAATCTCCTGTGTATCAAATCCACTCACCTCTCTAAAGCACTTCTGGTAGGGAGTTCCTAAGATGCGCCTGATGACTTCTGCCTCCTGGCTCTCCCTTCCCTGCTACATTGACTGCCTCAGAGTTGGTCTGTGTGGTCAGTAAAGTGCTGCAGAAGTGATGGTAGGCCACTTCTGAATTTAGGTTGTAAAAGATGACATCTTCCATCTTGTACACTTTCTCACTCGCGGTTTCTTTCTCAGTCTCCCTCTCTCTCTGATTACTTGCTCTGGGGAAAGCCAGTATCATGCCATGCAAGACTTAGGAAATCCACATAAAAGCCAGGGTGACAAGAAGTTGCATCCAACAGCCATGAGAAACTGAAGCCCCTCAATACCACATGAGTGAGACTGGAAGCAAATCCTCTCTCCAGCTGAGCCTTCAGATGAGACTGCACCCCTGCCAACATCTTGTCTGTAATCAAATGTTTGAGTCAATAAAATTACAAAATAATAAATATTTGTTTGTGTACTCTTCTAAGTTTGGGGACAGTTTATTACATAGCAATGGGAGCTAGCAAAGGGATGTTGATTATTCTATCTTTTGCCTTTTAGGTATTTCAAAAAAAGTCTGAAAAGAAATCACTTGGTTATTTACAACAGCAGAACTCTTAATGTAGGAAACTGGTTACACAGTGACAGAAATGCTCAGAACACAGAGGACAATTGCGACAACCAAGAGATTAGCATTAAACGGCTAGCTACTTCTTCCCCTAGGCTAACATGGCCCAGAAGAGAAGGTGTTACCAAAGCCCAGGAACCAGATTACTCTCTAGTACAGCACTGTTCACTAAGACGTTTTGAGATAATGGAAATGAAATATATCTCCACCATTCAATATTCCAGCCATTAGTGACATAAGGCTACTTAAAACTTGATATGTGGCTAGTGTGACTGAAAAACTGAATTTTAAATTTTATTTTGTTTTAATTAATTTAAAATTGCATAGCTACATACAACTGTATGTACTAATGGCTACCATACGGTGCAATGAAGCTCTAGAAACCATGTTAGGCCATTCCTTTGGAAGCTGAAGCCTTGGAAGACATGTAGATTCTGCTAAAGATGTCACCAGACTTAGAGAAGGACTGTAAGACAGTCCCTGACATTTCTCATCCCCCAAATCACCCTTACTCTTCAATCTCCTGCAATTGCCTCCCATTAGAGGTATCTAGCAAAAAGAAGATTCGAGGAACTAGTCTCTCTCTAGGATGAAAGGAAGAAAGGGAGAGGTACTAACTTCAAGGGAATATGTGTCCAGAGTTTGTCCTTTCAGACTAACTCAAAATATTGATGATTTCTGAAATACCTATAAGCACACACCTTTCTTTTAATTAAAAGGAAATCTTTTAGGTTTCACTGTAGCTTTGGGGACAGCCCTGAGACTTAGTCAACAAAGCCCCTCCCCAACAAACAAGTATAGTCCTTTCCATAAAGGAATTCAAGGAAGTAAATGTCTCTCTACCTCATTTTACCTATTGCATGGGCTATTGCATTTTCCATGGTAGGCTGTCAAGCGCTTGCATTCATTTTCTATTGGAGCATACAAAATTACCATACACTTAATAGCTGAAAAAAGACACAGATTTATTATCTCATAGTTTTCATGGACAAGAGTCTAGGTACAACTCAGCTAGTTCCTCCACCCAGACTCTAACAGGCCATAATGAAGGTATTATTCAGGGCTGTGGTCTCATCAGGAGGCATAGATAGGGAAAAATCCACTTTCAGGCTGTTGGAAGAATTCATTTCCTTGTAACTGGATGACTAAGGACTCCAAATTCTCACTGGAAGTTGTAGGAAACCTTCCCTAAAGTCCTGAAGACTGCTCACAGTCCTCTGCCACATGACCTTTTAGGCAGTTCACAAGATGGCTACTCTTTTTCAAGGCCAGCAAGTTTTCTTGCTCCAGTCTAGTAAAATGGAGTCTTCTACAACATAATAGAATTATGGATGTGACACTCCTTCACCTCTGCCACATAACTTAACCTAATCAAGGAACTGATGTTCTGTCACCTTTACTATATTTTGTTGGTGAGAAGCAAGTCACCGGTTGTGTCTATCCTCAAAAAGACTAGATTATACAAGGAAGTTACTCACTGGAAGGTCACTTTGGGTTGTGTCCTATATACAGCTGAAGAACAAGGTCTATGTCTTACTGATATTTGATGTTTATATTCTTAATCAACATCACAGTGTTTAGAGTTGTCTAATAATAATTTATTGGGTTGACAAATCCTATTTACTTAGAAATTGCTCCTTGGGAATGTACAGATGCTTAGCAAGAGCAAGATGGGAAAAGTTGGAATGGAATGGTCCTGATGACCAACCAGATATTTGGCTAAAAATGTAGAGAGATGTCCCAGGCTCAGGGGCTGCCATGATAGGCTTATCCACCTAGACAAAAGCAGACACAAGTTCCAGTTCAGGAACATGGGTTGAGATAGAAGTCACACATTACAGCTGTGTCACAGGTCAAACTGCAGATGGAGTTTATTTGGCATACATGTCATTTCCAAAAAAGAAAGGAAAATTAGTTGCAACATTTTCAAATCTGGAAGTTCTACATCAAAATTCATACTATTTTTTTTCTTCAAATTTCAGTTACCAGCTGGATATGGCTAATGGCTACCTCCTTTAAATGAGGCATGTTCATTCCAGTCCATCTCAATCCTTACCCACCTTCTACATTCAGAAGTTTCTATCTGAGTTTGCCGCTTCTGATCTAAGATAAGATAAAAGAAGCTGGACAAGGCTTGATGTTTGGAAACAGAGAAAAATGACAAAATTTCAAAAAACCACATAGGTAACTAAGTCCTTGAAAGTGTCTAGATGTGGAGATCATTCACCAAAGAGGAGCTCTGTTAAAAGTAAAGTCAGACTAAATAATATAGAGACTCTGAAGACTATAGGAAAGAAGGCAAGTTCAATGGGAACTAGCAAATAATTCACCTTGGTGCTCTGGAGTCCCATGATCAGAACTGGGCCATTGCAGGACAGTGAGAAACATAGAGGATGTTGAGACTCTGCCTTAATTTGCCTCAATTTTCTCTTGGGCAAGCCTCATAATCCCAGGACAATATAATTGGGAAAAGGGATTACTATTCCTCTCCCACCAAAGTGGAGGGCAGAGAGCAGAGTTCTGTCCTTCAGAGAGAAATGGCTCAGAAACTAAAGATGGGAACTGAGCCTGCAGCTGGAAATGCTAGTAAATTACATTAAGTTATAAGAAAAGAAGCTGGATCTGACAAACACGTTTCATTTCCCTTACTTTTTCAATTACAAGTGTCCAAATTTGTTTTAAGAACCGTTTGTCTGATTTTCTTTAGAATTAAAGTATTAAAAGAGTCTTTCCTTAAAAACAAAACAGTATAGCAGAACCTCACACATACTTAAAATCATGAATGTAGAGAACTCTGGAGCAATTAGCAAAGAGTTTCTATTTCAAAAAGGAAATGGCTGTTTTTATGACTTTTCTCAAAGTGGTGAATAAAAGAAGAAATTACTCTTCTCTGAAATCCTTCTTGTCCTGTCATTTCACTTTCTCCCACGTTTCTTTTTGTTTTAGACATCCCCTATTCAGGTGAAGGGAGAGAAAGATAAACTTTTTGCCAGTAAATTTCTGAATACTGTACATTCCTGTGAGTTAATTTCTAATGCTTGGTTCCCATGGTGATGAGTTGAGAGTAATCAGCACCTACTCTCATCACTAGAGAGAGGGGGATGGCTTGCTCTTGACTGGCAAACGACTCCAAGATGTTGAATGACCTTGAGATCAACTGTGGAGGTGGTTAGCACTGCTGGATAATTCCACAAAGCAGCAGCAGTCAGGGGGTTCTCTGAGGGAGGTTATTAGCAGTAGAGATCAGCCTTCCAGTCTTCATGCTGCCCACACCAGAGTCATAGTCACATGGAAAGAGTGACGTGTGCTCAACCCTTAGTGCTTAGGCATGCCGTGTCCTGTTAAGCAGCAAATAAATCTCCTGAAAAACAGTTAGCCTATAATTATGACAAAGGTGAAGCTGGCTATGAAAGAAGGCAGAGGAATTCAATGGAGATAAATTAGCCACCGCAGCAGACAGTTCCATACTCCTCAGTAGGACCATAGGAGTATTCTGTCCCCCAAATTCTTTCCCCAGACTTCTAGTTGTCAGTGACTTTTTCCCCTGCCCTCACTCAGTCTCTGGAAGTCTCCATAGTGATTCGAATAAAACCTCAAAGTATTTTTTTCTTTTATTCTTTTAGAAACCTTGAATAAACAGTTTGATATTCATTAATCTTAAATATTCATCCAGCTAAGTTCCTTAAATCATGGTTCAAGGACTGTTTGCTCATGAACTTATCAAGTAGGTCCCGAGTGTTTCCTGTATGGGAGGGACTGTGAAGTGAAGGAAGGCAGGGTCTCTCCATTTGATTCTTATAGCCTGAGGAAGGGAACTTAGGAATAGAAAGATACCTGTCCATGAAGATGACTTATCACCACTCCATGGAGCACATCTCCAACTTTAAAAGGAACCTCAGGGTACTAGAAGTTTGGGGAAATCCCTCTTCTTCCCCTTCTTTTCTGATTCAGTGCACTATCTTCCACCATTAATACTCTTGGGCTATTTGCCAGGCTACAAAGCATGTCTGGCTCTTTTATGGATCTCTTTTCTGGGTATCTTGGTTCCAACCCATAAATATGACTGAAATTTGATTGCAAACACACCCTAAGGGTTATGAGCTGATACTGCAGACACAAGTAAAACTCACTTGTCAGCAGGCTCATCTGTTCCAATTGAGGTAGGATTAGGTAGACAGGGATGGCTGTGAATCAAGTTGTTTAGGGTTTAACAGAGAAAGCTTGAGAGAGGAAAGCTGAAGTAAAAAAAACAAACAAACAAACAAAAAAAAAACACTTCTTTTTATACAGTAGACAGAGGAAAAAAGATCAAATTTGCTACCAGTCAGTACAAAACTCTAACACTCAGTTACTCCGTGTACTGCACACGTCTCTATCAGTGTCTTGCTCTTATAAATACACCATTGTGGCAGGGATAATATTACGCCATGAAATACAGCCCCAGATCACAGTTTTGGGGTCCCCAGCCTCACTTTCATTGGATTCTTCTTCAGTGTATATGGGGAAAGGAATCAAGTAGAACAGAATGATTTATTGTTCCTGCCACTCTCGTCCTTGCCAGTCTACTTAACACATGGTTATTTTAAAGGTGTATTAAACAGGAGCAAATCACATCTATGATATAATATGCATGTGTGTATACGTGTGTGAATGTGTACATGCGTGTGTATAAGACATCAAATGAGAAGATAACAAATTAAGGCTAAGAGCCATGCAAAATTTCAATTCTTGTTAAATGGTCTGTTTATATATTGCTGAGTAACGAACTTCCCAACAACATTCATTATTTAGCTCATGAAATTGTAATTTGCAGTTGAAATACTGACTTAGATCTATAGTTACTGACATGAAAGAGCCCTCTAGGTTTATTGTTAAATAAAAATCTAGTTGCGGAACAACACACAGTATGGTCTAATTTTCAGAAATATAAAACTTAAAAACAAGAACTATAATACATATTTATATGTACATATATGCACACAATGGTTTTTAAATATATACAAAGTGGTTATTTCCAAGGAAAAAAATGTAGAAAAGACCTGACCATTTTTCTTAAAGTATTTCTATATTTTTTTAATCTTGTGAAAATACAAGCAATTGTTGAGTAATGGAAAGTAAATAAATTTGTAATAAAAAAAGCTTTACAAAGCCATCCCAAAAATCAATCTTTTTTTTTTTTGGCATAGCAATGACTACAACCCAAACTACAAACAACTGATCAATATACATTTTAATCAGCCACCAATACTTTTTACTCTTGCTCAATAGATTTTATATCTATTTAACATAATTTGATACTTTTTAATTTTCAAACCTGTGTATCTTTGCTTCCTGTCGAAACCATTCAGGACCTGAGAACAAGAATCTTGTCTTCTTTATTTTATTTTTTTTTTATTTCCTGCTCTCTCACCATCCAATATATTGTTTAGCACATAATAAGTATTTAATAAACATGAGTTGAATTCAACTCCATTATAAGCTAAAAATTTGATTCTTATACTGACAGTCAGGAGTATAAATATCTATTTAAAATTCATCCTTTTGGAAAGTCTTTCCCCATAATTCTCTGTTTGAATTATGCAGAGATAGGACAATGGAAGGAGAGAAGTTATTAATAACAGATTGATTTTCTGATCAAAAATGACATCATTTTTCTCCCTTTATCTTCTGTTGTTTGTGCCACCTTATAAACTGTCTCAAGTAGTGTAAATGTGAGTTTCCTGGAGTTAAGAGAAAGAAATGTAAAGCAGAAAAACTTTTGAGATATATATATATATTATATATGGAATTACAGATATGAAGAGATTTGCTACAGCATTATTGATTAAAGCAAAATTCAGAAACAAATTAAATGTCAAATATAGAAATAATATGAATTTTAAATAGATTAGGATTTATCCTCACATCAGAAAAGGGTGCAATCAATAAAGTCATGTTTTCAGGACCTAGTTCAGTACACTAAATCAAGTCCATATTTTTGAGTATCCCGTACTCCTACTTCCTATTGAAACGAATATCAGAAATTAAAAATGAAAAAATGTTATGCTAGCCCTAGAAAACAGGTAAAAGTACCATCTACATCCATAAATGTTAAGCAGTTATAGAAAGATCTAACACAAGTGAGAACAGATAACAGAAATAAGTTAGTAAAACCACACCTCAGAAATTGATAAAAGGCGCTCCCATCCCAGGGGAAAATAATTGCTACTAATATGGCAAAGGCATTTTATGCAAATATTAAAATAATTTATAGAACTGAGTACTAAATAGTAATAATCAAGATTTACTTAAGTAGTAATAATCTACATTGAAAGTTTATTCTATACAAAATCTGGAGATTGTCCGCTCCCACATTCTCCCCCAGGAAGAAAAGATACAAAAGCTTTGTAAATTTACCATCTTATAATAAAATTATCAATACGTGCTTGCTTTTATTCTTCATTTAAATTCACATTTGTTATTTATTTTATGTTATTATTATTATTTTTTGAGACAGAGTCTCACTCAGTCATCCTGGGTTGAGTGCTGTGGTGTCATAGATCACAGCAAACTCAAACTCTTGGGCTCAGCCTCTCACATAGCTACACCTAAAGGCAATTGCCACAATGCACAGCTAGTTTTTCTATTTTTAGTGGAGACGGGATCTTGCTGTGTTTTGGCTGGTTTTCATCTCCCGAGCTCAGGCAATCCCCTGGCTTTAGCCTCCCAGAGTGCTCATGCCACCACACCCAGCCTGTATTTTTTTATTTTTTAATTTAAAGATGATCATTAGCATTTTCTGTATGGTCAGACTTGGAGGTCGTTAGAGGACATGTTCTCACAATCTTCCTTAACCCATCCATGAAAGACAAATTAGACAGTCTCTTACCTCTAGTCCTGTGATCAGAAATTCTCATGGACCTAAATTCTACACCATGAGGAGGGGTGGGTGATAAATGCAGCATTTGTGATCCCTTTAGACAGTGATGGTTGGCTATCCAAAAATGTTTATTTCTAGAAAAGCTACAAGATTGTTTTCAAAACATCCTTGAAATATCACAAATGTCCCATTGCATCCCCTGGGCTCAAGCCTTACATGGGGTCTCCAAGCTTCATTCAGCCGCTGGGGCTTCTTCCCCAGTGATCTGTCTTCTAAAGTTGTTCCACTATCCTATTTCTCATTGGCTTATCAGGTCTGAAAAGGCCTAGTAGCATCGTAACCATCACTTATTTTACTTAGTGAGACAATCAAAAATTTTAGAGACATCTAAAATTTTCTTTCATTAAAGCTTAATATTTTTTCTTTCCTATCATAGTAGAAACTGTAGATAACATTTTTTTTTAATGTTCCTTATGTGCTTGGGGGAAATAATCACAAATACAACACCAAGGAAGTCCCTACATAAGAATAAAAATAGAGACTAGAATTCCCACACTACCAGAGAAGCAGAAAGAAGATAGTTGGAGTAATTCAATTAAAGTGGAGAAGAAGGGAGGAATGGATGTGGTTTGTTAGAATTGGTACAGTGCAAATTTTAAAAGTACGCTAACAAAAAACATGAGAAATTCTTACAACTGTCTTGTATACAGAAGGTTTTATTTTTTAAGTGAGAGTGTACTCTTTATATAGCATCTACTGTATACTCTCACTTAAAAAATAAAACCTTCCGCATACATTTCCATGTAAGTACACACCTGAATGTATGTGTGTGTTGTATGTGTGCATGCATAAGTATATGTACAAATACACTCCAATACTTGCCATCTCAAGAGGCCAGAATCCCCTATAATTCATTTTCTTTAATGTATTTCCAAATTTCTATTACTAATCTCATCTTAAATTAATAATGACTAAAGTTATAATTTTAAATAAAAGAGTATAATATAATCAACCAAAATGATTAGACAAATGAGTTAACTTTGTAATAGATTAGAATCATAAATTCAAATACAGAGTAAAATAGACCCTAAAGGCAGGCAATCTTCAATGCAAAATTAACATATTTATTATCACCAATTTTATTTACTAAGTAAAGCATAAAATTATGCAGCATTCTCAAATTATTTTTGAAAAACCACAATACTCCATAAGATTAAATAAGTCAATAGCCTACTATAAAGCATTTTTTGTTTTGTTTCTTATTATATTCTTATTTTTTAGTATAGACCCTGAAAAGAATCCTAAACCTACAATCAGAAACTAGAATTCAAGAATGTGTCTGAGATTTTCCAGCATCTCTGAACCTCCCACACATATCAAGTTAAAATATAGCTATAAGAAAAAAGCAAAATAACAAAAGGAAAAATGCCGGTTATCTCAAGTTATTTGCATAAGCCTTATTAAGCAAAAAAGATGAAATGTGATATCAATAAAAATAAAGACAAACCAATGACTTAAAAATTAAAAAAAAAATTAAAAACACACAATTAATAGAAAAATGATAAACTGAAAAAATATACACCATATGTATGACAAATGGTAATTAGAATTTGGCAAATCAGCCAAAAGATAATTCTAAGAAAAAATGCCCATGGATATCAATAGACAAATTAAAAAATAGGTATAAATGGTTAATAATCCCCCAAAATACTTAATACTAGTAATGAAAGAAATGCATATAAATACCATGATGAAGTGCCATTTTTAACTAAGGAATACCAATGACTAAAATAAAATGTAATACCCAGGATGGAATCTTTCTGAAGACAATCAGAGAACATAGATGAAAAGCTGTAAAAGCATATTACCTTTTTACCTAACATTGCATATTTATTTGAATATGCCCACGGATATCATTGATACTAAAATACACATTAAGTAATATTCACAATAGAAAAATTAGAATAACCTAGATGCCTATAGCAGATATCAACTGTCTCCCACTCTCTATTCACTCTACCATTGTCTTCCCCAGGTCTTATCAGAAGGTATTTTTATAAGGCAACAGCTCGATAAGGACATGGTGCTCATGAAATGATTCCAACTACACAGAAGTGGACAACAATCTTCAAGATTGAAGAGAAACAATACAGAAGACACCTGGGTTTGCAGGTGACCTGAATGGAGCAAAGCTACCCATCAGAGCCAGGCTGTCTAACCACCTGTGTGCTATATCAAGAAAGAGAAATAAACTTCTATCATATCTGGATGACTAAATCTTCAGCTGTCTTCATTTCAGCTGTTTAGTCTCTACCTTAATTAATACAATGTCTAACAATACAGGATGGCCTAAATAACTTCACCTATATGGTGAATACTATTCAGCTAAAAAACTGAAAACAATATTCCTAAAGAAAATGCAAGCAATCAAGAAATACTTATGACATGGAGATTATTTACCCTCTGGAAAAGGCAGATTAGTGATCGGAGGATGTGTTAGAATTCCAATTTAGAGATAAGAAAAAAATGAGTAAAAAGAGAGCATAAGAGCAAATTGCGATAATGGTTATAACACTATCATGGGAATACAGATAACTTAATTTTCTAATAAGATGATAACCTTATATCCTTTTGATAGAATGTTACAATAAAATTTTGATAGAGGAATGCCAATTCCACAATTGAATAAAGAGATACCCATACCTGAACAATGTAAAGTTGTAACGATCCACAAGGGTTGAACAGTTACAATGAAAGACATACTGTTTTGTGCTTAGTGGGAGGTTAATATATATTTGTTAAGTTGAACCAAAGAAAATACTTTTTTATAAACCTCTTAATAATATTTTCATAAACCCTTATTGAAATAGCAGGTTAATTTGTAACCCCAATTTTAACATTTGCCACTATTTATAACATATTTAGCAATATTTCTAAGACTTTTTTCTATGGGACCATTAAGCAATTATTTTTCATGATAAATAATTCCCATAAGTACTTATTTATTCTTTTGTGTGGCTTAAAACCTGATGACACTCAATACCAAACATTCTGTGAGTTGCTCAGTTTGTTTGAACAGAACATTGAAATTGAATGTAGTCACTCATCTGATGTCATAGAAAACCCAAATAAGCAAATACAAATGTAAAATAGGAATTCATATAATTTCTTAGGTGATGCAGAATTAAAAATTCAAAAACACAGAATGTGTGTTCCAGCTGCTTTCTTTATTAATAGTTATTATTTTTATTGAATTCTTTAATGAAAAGGATAGAAAATAGTAGACATCTTCAGAATTTATGATTCTTCATAAACTTCTCAATTCAACTGAGCCTAATTAATTTAGAACATATTTTAACAGTGTCAACCAATGACAGGTACAAGGGAACTTTGACGTCCTACTCCAGGGATTCCATTAAATTTTTAGAAGCCCTGATTTGTCAGTGACTTACTGTCCTAAACACAAGACCAAAGGTCAGGGTAACATCAACCTTTATCTACCCAACTCTCAGTTCAATTCTTACTAAGTTAATCCAGACAAAGATAGATAGTTAAATATTCCCAAGTAGAAATAGTCACAGTTAAAAATAGCTCTTAGCAGTAAGTCTATGCGGATTCAACTGGCATATCGCAATGCTCTTATTTACACAAAAATAAATGCCGTGAGGTGGCAGTTACCATCTGATAGATAAAGTAAACCTCTCAGAGGATGGTTCTTCTGGACCATTTATTGTCTGCATCTCATGTTTTATACAAATATTCCAGCGGAGACAAAACTCCCTCTTAGAAAGACCATCTCCATTTACCCGGCCAACTCTTCATGTTTCAGGGCAAATATCACTTACTCGGGGAAGCCTCATGACCTCCCTTCTCAGCCCACAGTCCAGTTTAGATGCTGTTGCTACATGTGCCTTCATCACTTTTGTATCATTGGCTTGGCACCCTTTATAGCAGCTGCCTATTTAACTCCATGGGCAATAAAATTATTTCAATCTTGTGCACTGTTTTGTCCCTAGCTGTTAGCACTGTACTTGGCAGAAAATAGGTACTTAGTTGTCAAATAATTGAATTAATAAATGAATTAATGAATGAACAACCAATGCCAAACAAATGAGAGGGTAAAACAGACCCATTATTTCTTTACCTATTCTCTTGAATCAAACCTTGATTTTGCAGTTGGGAGATAAATAAATAGTTATTTATTTCCATTTTCTGTGAGTCCTGTGAGGTGCAAGACTCACAGAAAATCAGTTTCTACCTCTGGACATAGGACACCCCCTCCCCCTGTTTTGCCTTCTCTGGATTAAAATCTTGCCTATGACGTTTTGAACAAGAAGGAGGAAAAGATATGGGAGTACTTTTCTGGTCAATTTTCCACTCTCTCTGGACCCTAATAAAAAAGGCTTAATATTATTATTATTTGCTATGTTTTGGAGCTCTATTAGCTAAAATCTGTAGGCACTGAATGAATATAAATGAAACATTTGAACGCAATATACATATAAAGATATGTGGTGATACTATTTTCTAGATGTTAAATTAACCTCCATGTAAAAGCAAATTTCTAAGTATTCAACCTGTTAAGATAAATTAAAATAGTAATGAGAAGTTAGTAGCACATTTGAACTTAGTGGCAAATTTGAACCATGACTATTGCTATGACTTTTCCCACCAACCAGCTGGGTTCCCTAAAGTCAGGAAATCTAGTTGAATAAGGAAGATGTACCAGGACTAACGTGCCAAGAGTTGCCTTTGGCTCAAACAAGGTTGAGATCATAAATTTGAAATGCTCACGCAATTTCTCCATTATGAAATTTACAGACTATTTCTTCTTTATATTCAAACACTTTGCCACCCAACTGTGGTCCCCATCTGGCTATAGCATTCTCTGTATCGGTCCTGATTTTCTGCTTGATAATTCTACTATGGAAATGGCTTCTGAGCAAAATATTGCAGAAAACAATTTCAGCTACTGAAGAAATCTATTCTAAAATAACCTGTTTTGATTTGTTACCCTTAAAAATATAAAATTATTTTTAAAAATGAAAACATAATTGTGAATGTCTAAGAAAAATCAAGATAATTAAAAATGTTAACATCACAGTTGGGAAGTATTTAGTTAAAATACAGCTTTTTCTTCCTTTTTTTTTTTTTTTTTTTTGAGAGGTGGAGGGGAGGCAGAATGCCATTTATACCTGTGTATAATGTTAATGGTTTATTACAGTCCTAATTTACTGCACAATTTCTATCATCCCACAACGCTGCTGCCATTGAAGGAGTGTGTGTATTTTCTAACACTGCCAGCTCAAGTATGCATATTTTAATAATTATTTTAAAATACATTGACAAGAGGCCTCTGAGAAAAAAGATCTTATGAAGTCTACTTGAAAGAATGGAAAACTTCAAATATAGTAGACCCATGTTGGTAGAAAAATGAGGCCATGTCTGCACATGAAAAGAGAAGTGGAAAACTGAGGCAATTACCTAGGTCTTTCAGGATAAGAGAAGGAGAAACATTTTAGCTTTTAGCTAAGAAAGAAATAATTGCTTTTCCTTCCTTTTTTTTTTTTCCTTTTCTTTCCTTCTTCTTTTTTTTTTTTTCTCTTTCTGAAAGATAGATTGCCTAGCTTGAGGGTGTGGGATAAGGTTCGAGTCTCCTAGACTTTATAGTAATTGTAGTACTGAAGAAGCTCTAGGCTGAGAAGACAAAAGGAGGTAACTTTTAGCAATAAGAGACTTTGCTAGATGCCTAGGCCACTAGCTGTGGGAGACTGAGATGACAAGCACAGGTTTTTGAGTTAGGCCTGCATTCCAACGCATTTCCTGGTCTCTAACAGAATTCCTTACTCTCTAGGCTTCCATATCTTCATTATGCCAATGGTACTTAACAAGCTATCTGGAAGCAATTAGTAAGTTACAGAATAAGCAAAGCACGGAGCACAATAGAGATATAGCATGGGTTTGGAAACAGGAGGCACTGGTCTGAGTTACTTTGGGAAAACTTGTGGCCATATAATTCATGTCCTAAAAATGCATAAGTAAGTGTATTTTCACAATCTGAAAACTGGGCATTAGCTTTCATGATTAGCCAACACTGCATCATAAAAATAGGGCTGTTTGAAGCCTTTTGTCAGACCCACCACTCTTAAATTAGACTCACTCCCTTTCATTTATAGCATGTTCAATGCATCCACTGCAGCCAGATCTACATAAAATACTATTTCATCTGCAGCAAATATTTTGAAAGGGTGTCTTACTTTCCTGGGCAAAATGTAAATTTAAATTTAGTTATGATTTGATTTCCCAGTAATCATATGTATTATCATTCAATCTTAGTAAATTCTAGTCTACAATTGTTTTCTAATGTGAAAAAAATGTTTATGATGACTAATTCAATAATTCTGAGAATTAACATAATAAACATATTAATTTTGATTAATATTGACACATTAATTTTAAGAAAAAAATAATCAATGATCACTTGTCAGACTTAGGTTTAAATTTTAGCTCCAGCACATTCAGCTGTGAGACTTACATGCATCACTTGGCCCCTGTGTGTCTCCTTGAAAAAAAACAAACAAAAAAACTAGACGTATGTCATTACTATTTCCACCTCTTTCATCCATGTGTGATGTATATATGATAGAATTTGTGTGTAGGGTCACCATCAGCATGTAATGACTGAACGAGTGGGACAAAAATATTACTAGCCTTAAAGTCAAATCCAGATGCTTTTTTTCATTTTTCTCATATCCTTTATAATAAATGCTAACACAGAGCATCCTGGGGGAGGTAAAAAGAGTTTAATAAGACTCCACACCTACTCATACTAAGAAGAAAAGTAGCAGATCTAAGGGCCCATTAAATGACAGCCTGGCCTTGAAAGTACAGCACAGGGAAGTCAATGCCACATTTAGTGAAAACATTTCTTTCCTCTGCAAATGTAAAATCCTCCAAATATAGAGGGCTCTTCCCAGGTTAGAACTCACCCTTTCTGAGCCATTTACACTGTGGGAGGACGAGCCCCACAAGTTGCCTATTCGAGCTCCCTGGAAATTTCTGTGGCTTTCATCAGAATTATGAAAGTGAAATGGAGCCAGACATCCTTCCAGGGCCAAAATCATTCGGAAACAAAAATACGCTGTGCAGCGAACCCACCAAAGCCAAGGCAGCTGAATAAGCACTCAGCTCACAACACAGGAAACCTGGCTGCCCTGTAAATAAAATTAACGTAATGAGACTCTGTCGCCATCGCATGTCTGAGCTGAAAAGTGATTTCTGCCAAGTCCTGTATCCAATCAGATGATAGTGTCTCTGAATAAGCAAGAGACTTTTAGCTAAAGACTTTTCAGTTGAAATCCCGAGTGCCTATGCACAAAAATGATTTCTTCATGATCAGTCACCCTGAAATTTTAGCATGGAAAGGATTTCTCCCATTCAGTGATTTTTGGAGCTATTTATTAACGCCAAAGAATGGTATAAAGGTGTGCATTTACTTAAAGGGGAGGAGAGAGAAAGAAAGAGATTTCCACTGTTTAAAGTATTTTCTATGCTCCCCAAATAATAAAGAAGTAATGATTTAGATACCATCTCCGGCCCCTTTCCAATAGGGCAACCAATGAGAGTGAGTCTCAAAATATTTATCCACAAGGAAATCAAATTCATTTGTATACACAAGAAGAGAATAGAAAATGATTGAGATATGTCACAGTTTATCTCAATAAGCTTGGCTGTGTATTTTGATACTTGGTCAGATTAACATATCCCAATAAGTAGCCTTACTGCCTCCTTTGGCCTGTGCAGTGAACAAGAGTGAGGCAATCAACATTAGATAAAGATATTGTATTTGCTCCTTGTTGCTGAAATCAGTGACTAATACTACATGGCTGGAACAAATAAAAAGGTGGGGAATTTGTTCTGACTGCATAATAGCTTCTGTAACATTTGCATTGAAAAATTTTAAATAATACATTCACCTATGATAGTTAACATCCTATAGAAATGCAACAGATTGGTTGCTTGACCCCCTGGAGTTTGATTAATTCATCTCTGCTTTCTGTATCCTTCTGAGTGTGGTCTTATGTCACCTGTGTTTCAATAGGCTTGCAATCTTTCTTTGGTTACTCTCCATGGGAACTAGGTCAAGGATCTGCCCACTGTGCATTCTGATGAATAGTCCCCACTGATGACTGTGTTAGGCAAGGTGTGGAGAAATTTTAGGACTACTAAGAGGATGATAGTTGGAAAGAAGACATCATTTAGACTCAACTTAGTATAATATCTTTTTAATTTAGCTTTTAGAAGCAGTCTTAAATGTCTAGCACTAAAACTTGTGAACAGAATGGGTAAAAAGAATGACTAGAGTAAAAAAAGGCCTGATAAATTTTTCTGTATATGTGTGTAAAATAAAAAGGAAAGTTTAAAAGGAAATTACTGAAATGTTTGCTCCTTGGTGGGAAGAGGGGGAAAGTAGAATGGAATGGCAGATTTTTTTTTGTATTAAAAATAAATATTTTTGGAGGAAGACTATTTATGTTTCATCTTGCTCTAAATATCTCCCTCTAAACAGGGAGAAACAGTAATATCCAACAATTGTCCTTCCACACAAACATCAAATTTAACAACTCTCCATGCAAGCATCTTCCAAAGAACCAGTATCAGGTGAGTGATTATATTACCTTATTTTTACATTATATCAAGGAAAGAGTAAATGAAGAGGGCAGAAAAAACAATCTTTCATTGCCTATGCCACTCCTCCTATATCTCACTAGCTCTCCAGTGGATGAAGAATCTTTGTACCCAGAGGGTGGAGAGTGAAGTGATTGTGGGACCCTTGAGGCTCAGGGTCACCCTTGACTTCAAATTATACTACAGAGATATAGTCTCCAAAAACAGCATGGTGCCAGCATAAAAACAGAAACACAGACCAATGGAACAGGACAGAGAACCCAGAAATAAATCTATACACCTATAGTAAACTCCTGTTTGACAAAGGTATTAAGAACATACAGTGGAAAAAGGACAGTCTCTTCAATAAATGATACTGTGAAAACTGAATACCCATGTGCAGAAGAATAAAACTAGCCTCTGGTCTTTCACCACATACAAAAATCAAATCAAAATGGATTAACAACTAAAGGTAAGACCTAAAACGATGATACTACAAAAAGAAAATATTGGAAAAATCCTACAGTGGTTTTCAATCTTCCTAATGCCTCCTAATGCCATGACCCTTTAATACAGTTCCTCATATTGTGGTGACCCTCAACCATAAAATTATTTTTGTTGCTACTTCATAACTATAATTTTGCTACTATTATGAATCATAATGTAAATATCTGATGTGCAGGATGTATTTTCATTGTTACAGAGGGGTCGCGACCCACAGGTTAAGAACTGCTGCTTTAGGACATGGGCCTGGGCAAGGACTTCTTGAGTAATACCCTCAAAGCACAGGCAACCAAAACAAAATTAAACAAATAGGATCACATCAAGCTAAAAAGCTTCTGTACAGCAATCAAAAAAGAGACAACACAGAGAATCAGAGAAAATATTTGCAAACTACCCATCTAACAACAGATCAATAACTAGAACCTATAACAAGTTCCAACAATTCAATAGGAAAAAATTAAATAATCGCATTAAAAATGGGCAAAGGATCTGAATAGACATTTCTCAGAAAACATACAAATACCAAACAGGTATATTTTTAAAAAGCTCATCATCATTACTCATCACAGAAATATAGATCAAAAATATAATGAGATATCATATCATCCCAGTTAAGATGACTTTTATCTAAGAGATGGGTCATAACAAATGCTGATGAGGAATGAAGAAAGGGAAACCCTCACACGTTGTTGGTAGTAATGTAGATCAGGGCAATCACTAAAGAGAACACCATGGAGTTTCCTCAATAAACTAAAAATAGAACTACCCTATAACCCATCAACTCCATTGCTGGGGAAGGGAAATCAGGATATTGAAAAGATATCTGTACTCCCATGTTTACTGTAGCACTATTGATAATAGCCAAGATTTGGAATAAACCTAAATGACCATCAATGAGTAAAGAAATCATTGTACAATTGTATATATACACAATGGAATATTATATAGCCCCCAAAGAATGAAAGTCTTCCATGTGCAACAATATGGCTAGAACAAAAGAACATTAAGTGAAATAAGCTAAGCACAGAAACACAAATCTCACATGCTCTCACTCAAATGTAAGGTTAAATAGTAAAAATGATTGATCTCATGGGGAAAGAGAATAGAATGACTGTCACCAGAGACTAATAAAGGTAGCTGGGGGGAAACAATATAGAGGGGATGGTTAATGAGTACAAAAATAAAGTCATAGAAAGAACAATAGATCATAGCACAACAAAGTGACTTTAACAGACCATAAGTTACAGTATACTTTAAAAGTAGTGGAATTATAATGTTTCTAACACAAAGAAATGATAAAATTCCTCAGGTGATGGATATCCCAATTACCCTGATTTGATTAATTCATATTATATACTAGTATCAAAACTTTACATATACCCTATCAGCATATGCAACTATTATGTACTCATAATAATTAGAAACAAAAAAAAAAGTTAAAAAGAAAAAATAAATAAATCTCTCTACTCTCTAGTAACATGAATTACAGTGGTAAAAGATTTGTTTTGAACCACTATGGATAAATAGCTTAAGCTCTCTAAACGTTTGTTAAAATGGAAGTGTTATCTATCTAACAGCATTTTTGTAAAGATTAAATGTGATAAGGCACACAAAATGACCATATGCACAGCCCAACAAGGGTATATATTTAATAAATTTGGCTATAATTATAATATTAATGATTATAAACATGCAGAAGAATATTGCTACACATTAGGCTGTGGATCTTGACATTAATAGACTTCGTGCTACCTAAAATTAGAATTCAACTCAATATAAAACTCTTAATCCAGTGATATAAAAGCATGTTAAACTGTAATAATTTAAATTTTTTATTTATTGTTAAAGCTAATCTTAGGGAAACTAAAAGAAAAAATAATTCTGAAAATGACAGCATTAAATACCATACAAAGCAATGATCATAAACAGAGATAGAACATCATAACATATATATGTCATGGTTAATGTCAGTCTCAACTGAGATCTCCGAAAGAGGAGCCAGCCAGACATGAATGCCTTTAGTCTTCTCCTAATAATTCTGTTTACTATCTTCACCAAGGCATCTTGTGATGAAAGAAGGGTGATTTAAGATACTAATAGTTAGGCTTTGGAGTTAAAAATTAAACACAACAGAACCTGTAAGCTCAGAACACTTTAGATTTAGAAATCACTAACTAATTCAATTTTCCATCCATAGAAAAATCCCCTCATAGAACATTGTCAGTTTCACATCTGAATAGTAAAAATCACAGGCATTCATTGCCATTTAAATCTGTCTACTTTAAGTTCACACAGTTCTAACAGTTAAAAAAATTATCATGCTGAATTGACTTCCTCATCCTTATAAAATTTCTATTACCTGCTAGAATAATACAAAATTAATCCATTCTCTTTTCTACATACAGAAAATATATACCTTAAAATAAGTAAAGATTGTTAATGGGGCATCACTAAAATCTTTTTCCCACAAGGAAATTATCAGTACCATCAGAGACTTTTTTCATTTTTAGATAAAGTTTTAATCACCCTCTTCTTGAATCAATGAAGTACCTACTCAATACCACACTCTGCTGTGAACTGAGAAATACAGTTTAGGATAGGACCACCAGCTCCCGTGGACTTGACTTTAACACTCTATTAATGCAATCAAAAAAAAAAAAAACCAAAACCCAGAATTTTTTTTTTTTTTTTTTAAATATGGAACGCTTCACGAATTTGCGTGTCATCCTTGCGCAGGGGCCATGCTAATCTTCTCTGTATCGTTCCAATTTTAGTATATGTGCTGCCGAAGCGAGCACAAAACCCAGAATTTTTAATAGCAACATTACTCTGTTGGCTTCTAGATTTGCGTTTTATAAAAATCTGCTCATGCAACAACAATAATGTATACAACCACAAGACATCACCACACATTGACATGAACACAACTATGAGACACTGATATACCAAGGTTATGAAAATGTACTGAGCTGTTTTACACAGTGCTGCCAATGGAAGCACACCGTGGCAAATTCACAAACTTGTATAATAATGTACTGATTATATATAATTTCTTTCTTTCGCTTAAAACTATGCCATATGATTTTCCTATGTTGACAGAGATTCTGTAGTAATTTAAATGATGTTATATTCTACCATACGGACAACTTCCTAATTGTAAACATCTGAATTCATGCAAATTTATACTATTACAAATAATGCTACAGTAAAAATTTTATATACCTTGCGTAATTTTTTTAGTTCACATTATGCCTATCTTGAAATTTATTTTTCCTAGAAAGAATACCATTTTTTATACCACATTATAAGGGTTTATTTTTTTATTTGTCCTTCAGTAGAAATAACATTTTAGGAAAAAGTGTTTTTCTCAGAAAAGGTATGTGAGTAGTAAATTTTTTCATTCTTATTCATGGAAAAATGCAATTTCTATTAACTTCATCATGAAAAATAAACTTGTCGAACATAAAATTCTTAGATTATAAGTCTTTCACTGCAACACTATTCAACACTGATTGGTTATGAGCACATCCTTGAAAAGTCTGATAATATAAAATATTTTTCCTCCTTGGTATGTTAGTAATATTTTCCATATAATTATTTTCTTTATAAATATACTGCAAAGAAAGAATGTCTTTACATTCCACACCAATCCACCTCCAGTCTAATTAATCTACATGTTGACAACTATTTTCCTTTCTAAATCCAGAATTTTTCTTTACTTATATCTTTCATTATTTTCAGTGTTCCTCAATTATTACTGAAAAAAACATAAAATTTATGTTCTCCACTTATGACATTTACACCTTTTAGTATATTCTATGATGTGGTTTTCCTCCCTAACTCTAACTTCATATATGTCATTTCTCATATGTAGATACTTTCAGGGTAATGGTGAGAAGTTGCCATTACTACTTACCAACCAAACACAATTTTAAATAACCGCCACAGAAATACTTAAAAATTTAAATTTGTCAGTAGTATTTCTATTAAACACTTGAATGTCTTTGGTTATTTCAATTATTTACAATCATCTGGCTAGAAATGCATTTTGGAAATTCTGTGGCCCTTGTACCATACATAATTTTACATTGTTTTCCTGGAAGCACATTCTGCTAGATTCCAAAATCCAAGAGAAAAGTATCTTGCTCTTTTGGTTCTATAACCTAGCACCAGTATATAACACCATCATGTTTATGGTAAGAACAGTCATGCACTGAATAACAATAGAGATATGTTCTGCATAATGTTGTTAGGTGAATTTGTCATTGTGCAAACATCATAGAGTATTTACACAAACCTAGATGGAACTATATGTACTAGCCATTGTTCCTAGGTTACAAACCTGTACAATGCATTACCATACTGAATACTATAGGTAATTGTAACACAGTGGTACGCAATTGTGTTTCTAAACCTAGAAAATGTACAATAAAAACATGGTAAAAATCCTATGGGACCACTATCATATATGAAATCCATTGTTGATATAAATGTTCTTATACTGTGCTCCAAATCTACATTGACTGATACACAGTAGTCCCCCAACAAATTCTGAGATTCCCAATGAATGCCTAAAATCTCTGATAGTACCTGGGAAGGTTCCCCAGCAAGAGGTGGAGGGAGTTCTCTTTCTCCTGTCTTCCAGGAGTGGCTAGTAAGAAGATGTCTCTAGTCCACCATCCTGCTCCACCATTAAAAGAACAGTCTTGCCCCCAGGGAGGTTGCTAACCGTTAAACACACAAGCAGATTAAAATCTGAGGAAGATACTAATGCAGAGATGTCAACAGAAATCCACATAAACAGAATCCTAAAAGAACCCAGCAGAACAGAGCTAGGAGAGAAGACTCTATTACAATCCTAAATGGAGGCTTCTGGTTGAATATACTTTTGAAGTGTAAAATAATGCACAACACTCCCTTTTTAGTCTGTATCATACACACTAGAAAAGCTCCTAATCCCTTGTCTTTAACCACAAAACTCAACCTATCTGTTTTTGCTGTCATTGTGAAGAAAAGGTGACCTTTAAAATATACTTGTTTTCCTCAGTGCCAAAAAAGTATTTTGCAACATAATAGGAAGTTGTTATATGCTCACAAAACACAATATGTATTAAGGCATAAAGAGCTATCTTTCAAGTGATCTTTGTTTTGATATATGGAAGATTCGTAGCTGAATTTAGGGAAACGTTCTTTCCCCAAGTAATCGCAATATCCATCTAATTCTGGTGAAAACAAACTCCTGTCATTCCGCTTATTCACACACCTATGTGAGCAAATGTAATTTCCTTAAGATAAATTGTGTTGGCTGAATTGGTAAAAAAAAGAAATGGGGAAAGTAATTATTCAAGAAAAAAGAACAAAAGAACCCTGGGCTTGCTTATTAGTTCTTTGGTATGGAGCCATGTTCTGAGTTAGGAGCTTATATAAATGGATGCCTTATGCCTGGCTTAGAAAGAAATAAGGAACAAAATCACAGCATATAGAAGCATAGGTACAGGGGATTTTCTTTTCATCAATTATTATAAAATGTCATGGTAACCTTACATATATTTTTCCATAAGCATAAAATGATAAAAAAAAATCTATTTCCTAATAGGTCCAAGAAGGTCAGTAAAGATGAAAACATGACTTTCTATTATGTACATGTATTCCTGGCCAGACGGTTTCAGAATACCCTTTCTACCTTTGGAAAAGTCTTCACTTTATATTTGTTAGAAACACTTTATATTTGTTGGAAACAAAATCCTCCAACTTTAGGAACTGGCAAAGACTCACTTTCCCAGATCACTTTGCAACTGTAAAGAAATTATAGGACCTATAAAAACATTGAGTCCAGAGCAGATTATAGGTGGCAATCAAGGCCAGTGATAGTAGGGTTTGGGATGGTATTCATATGTTCAATGGTAAGAACAAAGGCATCCTCAACATACTTATCCATTGGCAAGATCTAGTCTGGGGTATCTACCTACCATTTACTTCTGCATATTTTGGCAGCCTGGTTTTCCTGCTCTCCAGGATATTTAATGAATTACCTAACGCAGACTTAATAAATTTCTTTTCTGCTTAAGTTGCCCACAGGTTATTTCTATGGCTTTCAATTAAGAACCCCATTAATATTCTGACAAATGATTCTCCACCAGGGTTCTATTATTTCATCTAACACACCCTATGGCAATTCTCCTTTTTAATACCTGATTTCCATCTGTGAAGTCTTTGAGGAAAGGCATAGCTAGGGGTAGCGGGGTGTTTTTATTTATTTATTTATTTATTATTATTATTATTTTTTTTACCAAACTCGAACCTCCTCCCACAGCACACTTTTCAATATACATAGGCACTTTCAAGTGACCATTAAAATCCTTTTATTGCTTCCCAGATACATAATTCACCTTATCCTTTTAAGCTTAAATGAACCGCACAGTTTCATATCTATTCTCGGAGACCTTTTGTTTTTTGCTCATGAGTTGTTTTTCTGGGTTTTTTTTCTTTGTTTGTTTTTGTTTTTTCTGACTACTAGCTTTGGCATGACTGAGGCTTAGTTAAGTTTGTATCTACCAATAGATGAACAACTTATTAATTACTATGAACACAGCTAATGAATAGTAGACCCATGCCTAAAAATAATGCACTAACTCTTGCCCATCTACACTCCATACAATGAAGCAGCATCAAAACTAACACAATAGTCCACTATTTTCTAGGTGATGTTTATATTACTGCCTTTGTCTATTGGCATTTAGGAGCAAACGATCTCATAGTAAACACTTTATCCAATTCCTTGATGTAACCAAACAGGCCCCAGAAGACTAAGGTGGCTTAGAATATAAGATTTAAACAAAAAAAAAAAGTTGAAATTATAGAATTTTTTATTACAATAGTTATTGTTAACTATATAATGGTATCCGGCATTTTATAATTTGTGTATGTACTTAGTATTACCTCTACTGATGAATCTCAGCATACCCGAGAAAAATGGCACTCTGAAATAACCACTATTAATTACTCCCCCTGAAGTATCGCCTAGCTTGTCATCCTTTCAAGTGTGCAACATGCAAAAGGAGTGCCTTGCTGTACCCTTCAACCACAGTGGTTGTAAGGTAGATATTTTTTTACTTTCATATCTATCCCTGTTGAGCTAATGTTCTCTGTCTGGTAGTCCTTAATATTTATTTAACCTATTGGCAATGTGGTACAGTGCAAGGAAATCCAGGTTTATAGTGAGATAACCTGGGTTTGAATCTAGGCTATACCACTTCCTACCGGTGTGTCCCTGAATAAATCACTGAACTTCCCCTTGCCTCAGTCTCCTCTCCTACAAAGTGGATATGCTATCTTGCAATGCTTTCATAGGCTGGAAATAGAAAATTTTATGTGATAATATAAAAAACACTTAGCAGGTAGTCACAGAAATGAATGGTTGTTATTATTGTGATTGCGGTTGGGCATTATGCTCAGAACTTTATCCACATTATTTTATAGAATATATATAACAACCGTTATGTAAAGCATTATTCTTATTCCCATTTTACTGATAAGAAAATTGAGGCTTAGAGAAGTAAAATAATCTCTCCAAAATCTCCCAGTAATGGCTAGTATGAAAGTGCAGGTTTCAAACTTAAATTTCTCTAACTCCTGAGACCAAGTTCGTAGCCATCACATGTCACTCCCTTTCCCATTACACGCGTCCTGCTTTCCCTCCGTGCCTTCAATTCCAGCAGATAGATGGATCCACTGCACTGTGGGTAATGAAGTTGCCTTCCAGCCTGTCACTTCATTACTCATGAAGCTGAATCACAGCCCTGAACTCCGGCACCTATTCCCCCTTACCCGTCTACACCTTCCCTGCTCTTATATTGAGCACAAAATGCAGCCTCCTTCGGTCCTCTGAGGAGTACAAGGGAACCTCCCAGATTATTTATCAGGACAGCCGTAAGCTTTTAATAAATGACTGTTTCAGGAAAACAATTTCAGAGATCTTTTGGAGGGCTATAATTGGAGGTGGTATTGTCACGAGTAGCGAGGGAAAGTGGACTATATTTGTTTCTCTGTCCTCCCGTGTTCCCTTCAGGTACCACATAAAAGCATTAAAAAAAATAGCTTAGCCTAAGCCATGCCTGTATGTCTAAGATCTCCTGAAGGGGAAACCATTTCTTTGTCACTCCTTGCTACAAGGTTGAAGCCATCCTTAAAACAGGAATGCCTACTATAATGACTCACTGGTGGCTTCCTAATGGCCTGTTTTGTTGTTAAATGTCTCATTTTACATGATAAATCACGTACCATTGCATCAGTTGTGTGTCACTTGGCTAAGAACACACCTTTGCCTGCTGCTGATCTTTTCAGAAATAGCAATCTCAACCCATAATACAGTGCTTGCTCTTTGTTCTCTCTCTTGTGTTAGGTGACTTGCCTGCAGACTCGAGCTCCTTAGGGTAGGGACTTTTGCTATTCGTTCAGCTCTAGTAGCTTTATGAGTAATCTCTGGGTACATGAGAGTAGCGCACAAATAAAGCTGTGTGAGCGTCAAAGCTGGATAGAGTGTAGAAAATATCCTAATTTGAGAAATTAAAGATAGAATTGCTTAATGAATCAGAACATAAAGTGAATTTCAAATATAAAATACAGGTATATTTTTAAACTCCGATTATTCATTCCAAGAGAGGCATTGTTTTCTTCTATTAAATGATAAAAGGTTTTTTTATTAGTAAACAAATTGTACATAAAAGAATAATTTGAATGTCTCTAAAATTAGAATATCTCAGCCTTTGGACTGAAATATTATAGAACCAACAAAGGGATATTTATTGAAACTATATTATGATGGGAGGAAAGAAATACACACATTATTACCTGTTATTTTATAATAACTAGGAAAACTACACCACCCAATCTCCAATGCAGGAGGGGTTCTTTGGCAGGTGATCTGCTCATGAGGGCTCTGGGAGGATCATGAGGGCTCTCATGAATAGGATTAATGCCATCATAAAAGAGCCTTGACGGATCTTATTTTTCACTTCTGCCATGAGAGGACACAGCTAGAGGGTACCATCTATGATGTAGGAAGCCATCTCTAGGAACTGAATCTGCTGGTAGATTCATAGATGTCTGTGCATCTAGATTTGTGTGAAATAAATATCTGTTGGTAAATTATTCAGTCTAACGTATTCTGTTAAAGCAGCTTGCATGAAGACACACCCCAAGATGGATATAAAGGTAAGCTCAGGGGATAGTGTCCGCTGATAGCATGGAAGCTAAACTAGTTAGCAGCCTCTATAAAATGCTCCCTGACATCATACTGTGTAAGATAGAGTTAACAGTTAGAGATGCTGACATAGAACTGGGATTTATAGCTCCAATAAAGACTATGGGATTCCATAATAACAGAGGCCATGTGGCATTATTTAACAGATAGAAGCAACATGGATGAAATTACTTGGAGGGAAACTAAAGCTAAAGTGGCAACCAGGGTGTCTTGACCTGCAAAGATCTGTGACTACAGCTAACAGACCAAAGGATTGCTGAAAGCAGCAGAGATATCTTATAGTCTGTGGTATATAAAGATGTCCTCTCTTAAGTAAAGAATAAGTTGGTACACCTTGTATTTATTGTGCTAAAAAAGATGTACAACATTTGATGGGCTTGTTGGAATTTCAGGGGAAGTATATACCACACTTAGGAATACTGCTCTGAGCCTTTTATCAGGTAAATCTGAAAGATGCCAGCTTTCAGTGGTGCTCAAAGCAAGAGAAGATTCTGCAGCAGTTTCAGGATGCAGTGCAAGGTGTCCCAAAACTAAAGCCATATGACCCAACAGATTTAACGGTGCTAGAGGACTCCTGTTGAATAAGAATGCAGTGTATTATCCCTGATGAGCCTCAACAGAAAAGCCAAGTGTGTCCCTCGTGTTCTAATAAAGCCATATCTTCTGCAGGAAAAAAATGGCTACCATTTGAAAAATAGTTCTTGGACTGCTAAGGAGCCCTCATTGAGTCCAAGAGCATGACCAAATGCACAAAGTAATTCTGTGTCTGGAATTGCCCATTTTGAGCTGATATTATCAGATCTTCCAAATCAAAATATTGGATGGCTATAGTAGTAATCCATTATATTATGAAAATGGGATATTCAGGGTCAGGCCCAGGCAGGTCTCAAAAGCAAAAGTAACTTATATAAAGAAGTGGTCCAGACTCCTAGAGCACATATGTCTACCTGGATTGTATTAATGCCTTTCTCTCAATTCATACCTGGGCCTCAGAAGGACAGAGATCCTGTGATCAACTGTTGGAGGAGAAAAACACTGAGGACTAGTTCTGTGCTGGACTGGCTCTGTATGGTGGTGCTGGATGAAATGCTGTAACAAAGTAGCCCCTGTCATAGCTGACCTTGAGGGAATCACCTGAAGGAAAATCCTCCTAGTTAGTGGTCAAAGATGAGAACAGTACATGTGCTCATGTATCTTGTATAGAAGAAGAAATGACCTGAGACATACAGTATCATTATCTCTATATCTCATGAGATATCTCTATATAGATATCTGAATTACCTTATTGGTCGCCTGCCTAGAAGGAATAAGATAAGAAGATCAATGTCAAATTTAGGGAAGAATTAACCTACTAGAGATGATACAAAACATGCTAATATTTGTGTTTCCTATTCTAGCTCACTGTAAAGTAGCCATTGCCCTTATGCTTATACAAAGGGCCCATCGAAAGAGTAGCAGGGATAAAGGCTAAATACTTGGGTCAAATAGAATAGGAATCCTCTTAACAAGGCCACTGCTGAGTGCTCAGCCTGCCAAGAGCAGAGTCTGATTCCAAACTCTCAGTTTGGCACTATTATCTCCCGCACATACTAGCCAACCACTCACTGGCAGACTGACTTACCTGACAACTTGTACTTGGAATTTTACTTACTGGAATTGACATTTACTCCAGATATGAGATTCCTGGCCTACAGTCCCTCTATCAGCACCACCATCCAAAGACCTCCAGAACTCCTCATTAACAGCATCACATCTCACTAAGTACCACCAACTAGGGGACCTATTTTATGGCAATGCAGGTACAGTGAAGGGCATTTGATCACTTTGTCCACTAATCTTACCATGTATCACATCACTCAAAAGCAGTCTAATGGCATTATGGATGGCTCCCTGAATTGCCAGTTAAGATCCACCTCAGAGACAACGTCCAGTGAATTTGAAAGCAATGGCTGACCCACATAGTGCTATGTCACTAAAAGACAGAGTCAACTGGCAAAGAACCCTAAAGGTACAAGTAAAATAGACCATGCTCATCACCACTTCCAGTTTCTAGTTTTAAGAATTTGTTCTTCCTATCCCTAAACCTGTAGGCTTTGCTGGATGAGAGTCTACTGAACTTGAACCTACCACTACCAAGTTGCTATTTTGGGTTCCTCAAAACAGTAGAAGATCAAGAAAGATGAGGAGCCATATTGCCAGTTGCAATTGATCCTGTAAATACAAGGAGGTAGAGCAGCCTCCACCCAATGGAGAAGAGGAGGAAGTACATATGGTACCAGGGGCTTCTCTGGGGCATTGCTTAGTGTCTCCATGCTGAGTAATAACTATAAATGGAGAATTACAGTAACCATATTTCAACAAAGGCAAAACAATTAAGGACTCATATCTCATAGCAATGAAGTTGGAGATACACTACTGGGCAAGCAACCTATCTGCACTGAAGTACTGACTGAAGGTGAGAAGAATCTGGGATGAGAAGAATCTGGGATGAGCAGTGAAGAAAGAAGACAAATATTAACTAAGACTTCAGTAAGAGCTACAAACGTAGCAGCTTAATCTGATTTCACTAACCCTCTTGGTTAAGTCATTTGCAGATGGTATGGGAGAGGGGGAGGGCATCCACAACTTTGAAGTCTCTGAGAGTGATTAAACATAATAGAAGGCATTAGCAGACTGAAGTGTGTCAGTGGATGTACTACAGTACCTCCCTTTTATCTGCAGTTTCACTTCCATGATTTTGGTTACTTGTGATCAATTTCAGACTAAAAATATGAAATAAAAAATTCTAGAAATAAACAACTTATGAGTTTCAAATTGCACATGTCTCTCAGTACCATAATGAAATCTCATTTTCCTGCTCCATCCTATCCAGGACATAAATCATCCCTATGTCCAGTATATTCACACTGGATATGCTACCCATCTGTTAGTCACTTAGTAGCCAAAACTATCATATACAAGGGTTTTGTGCTACCCTGAACAAAATACTATCACACCAAATCCAGAAACATATGATAATAATTCCATATTGCCAACTTGTTTGGGTGAAAAATAAATGATTACAAATCACGACCAAGTGGGATTTATTGCAGGAATATAAGGTGGTTTAATATCTTAACATGTAATATGTAGTATCAATAGAAAAAAAAAAAGGATGACCACGTGATCACCCTGGTAGATGCAGAAACAGCATATGACAAAATCAAAGACTCTTTGGTGATTGCAAGAGTCAAGAATCTAGAAATAGAACAGAACTCTCTTAACTTGAAATGCAACTTCAAAAAATCCACCACTAACATCACAAAACTTAATGGTGGAAAGTAAGAGTTTTTCCCCTAAGATCAGGAAGAAGACAAAGACGTCCACTTTCCCTAGTTTTATCCCATATTGCTTTGGAGGAGCTAGGCAGATCAATTAAGCAAGTAAATGAACTAATTTGAATTAATAAACAAGTTCAGTAAGGTTGCATAGTACAAGATGGATAAACGACAAAATACCATTGTATTTGTATTCACCAGCATTGAACAATAGAAAAATTAAATTAAGATAAAATATTGTTCAAGGAAATTAAATGAAAGTTAATTAAGTAAAAAGACATCCATGTTCATGGGTCAGAAGACAATAATATTAAGATGGCATAATTAACAAAAGTGATCTAGGGGGCAGCGCCTGTGGCTCAGTGAGTAGGGCACCGGCCCCATATACTGAGGGTGGCAGGTTCAAACCCAGCCCCGGCCAAACTGCGACATAAAATAGCTGGGCATTGTGGCAGGCGCCTGTAGTCCCAGCTACTTGGGAGGCTGAGGCAAGAGAATCGCCTAAGCCCAGAAGCTGGAGGTTGCTGTGAGCTGTGTGACGCCATAGCACTCTACTGAGGGCGATAAAGTAAGACTCTGTCTCTAAAAAAAAAAGAAAAAGTGATCTAGGAATCAACACCATTCCTATGAAAATGTCAGCTGGCTTCTTGGTAGAAAAAAAATTGAAAGATTGATTCTAAAATTCATATGAAAGTTCAAAAGCCCTGGAATAACCAAAACAATTTTGAAATAGAAGAATAAACTTGGAGGACTCATACTTCTCAGTTTCTTTTTTTTTTTTTGCAGTTTTTGGCTGGGGCTGGGTTTGAACCCGCCACCTCCAGCATATCAGACTAGCACCCTACTCTGTTGAGCCACAGGTGCTGCCCTTACTTCTCGGTTTTTAAACTCACTACTAAGCCATAGTAATCAAAAGAGTTTGGCACTGGCATAGGACATATAAGATCAATGGAAGAGAACTGAGAGTCCAGAAATATACTTCCGTATTTATAGTCAACTGAGTCGTAACAATAGAGTCAAGACAATTCCATGAGGGAAAGTGTAGTATGTCAACACATAGGTCTGGGAAAAGAGATATGCATGCAAAAGGACAAAGTTAAAGTTAAAGCCCTTGCTCACATACAAACACTAACTCAAAATGGATCATAAAGACAAATATACCAATTCTCACTCATAAGTGCGAGCTAAACAATTGATCTTATGGATGTCGGGAACAGAATGGTGGTTACCAGAGGCTGAAATGGGTAGTTTGGTGGGGAGATGCAGAAGACGGTGAGTTTATGGATGCAAATCAGTTAGAAGGAATAAAATCAGTAGCTCAATAGGGCAAGCACAGTTAACAATGATTATTATATATGTATTCAAAATAGCTGGAAGAGAAGATTTGGAACATTCCAAACACAGAGAAATCATAAGTATTTGAGGTGACATATTCCAAATATCTTGATTTGTTCATTGTAATACATCGGACACATGTATAAAAATATATGTACCCCATAATATTGTACAACTATTATGTATTAGTTAAACTTTTTAAAAATTATTCCTAGACCTCCTTAAATGTAAGAGCTAAAACTATAAAACTCTAAGAAAAAAATATAAAAGTACATCTTCATGACCTTCAGTTTAGCAAAGCCTCTGATGTAATACCAAAGGCCTAAGTGACTGAAGAAAAAATAGATAACTTGGACTTCATCAAAATTTGTGCATTAAAGGATACCATTAAGAAATGTAAAAAAAAAAAAAATTCACATAATAAGCAAAAATATTTGCAAATCATGTATCTAGAACAAATACAGCAGTCTTACAATTCAATAATGAAAAAGACAACCTAATTTTAAAAATGGGCAAAGGATCTACATCAACATTTGTCCAAAGATATACATGTGGCCAATAAGCACATGAAATGATGCTCAACATCTTAGCCATTCATAGAAAGGTAAAACAATATGATACTACTTCACATCAACTTGAATGGCTAAAAACAAACAAACAAACAAAAAAACCCAAGTAATAGCAAGTGTGGCTGAAGATGTAGAGAAATAACAACCTATACATTGCTATTAATAGTTGCAGTGGAAAATGGTACAGTCACTTTGGAAAATAGATTGGCCATTCCTCAAAAGGTTTAAAATAGAGTTACCATATGACCCAGCAATTCTACTCCTAGGTATATCCCCAAGAAAACTGAAAACATATATCCACACAAAACCTGTACATGAACAATCTTAGCAGCATTATTCATAATAGACAAAATGTAAAACGACTCAAACATACACCAACTGGAGAATGGATAAATAAAATGCAATTTGTTCATATAAGGGAATGTTATTTGGCAATAAAAAATAGGAAATACAGATATATGCAACAACATGGACAAACCTTGAAAATATGCTACGTGAAAGAAGGCAATCCTCTGTGATTCCATTTCCAAGAAATATACGGAATAGGCAAATCCATAATGACAGAAAGTAGATTCATAGTGGCCAGTGGTCAGGAAAGTATTAAGGGGAAATAATAACTGCTAATGGGAGTGGTGTTCCTTTTTGGGCTCATGAAAATATTTTAAAGATTGAGTGTAGTGACAATCACACAACTCAGGGTATACAAAAAACTATTAAAATGGGAAATTTTATTAAAATGGGAAATACACATTAAATTGGGAAATTTTATGATATTTAAATTATATCTCAATAAAATTATATTTTTTAAAGGGAGAAAAAAATAAGGTAAATAAAAAAGAATACACTCTTTCCTTAGCTTTTTCCTCCATTCCTATTTTCTCTCCCCAGTCCCCTGCACCTGTTCTCTGAATCAGCCACCACAATAAACTATCTGCATGTAAGCCCTGACTCAGGTTCCACTTTCTGGGAAAAATACAGGATGGAGATATGATTTGGAAGTAAATACATTTCTTATTGGAAAAGTCAAAAGGTGACACCAGAGCCAGCATTGTCACCTAGGGAGATACATAGAGATCTTGATTTTCTTACTTTTGTTAATCAGTGGGATAAAGGGTAAAGCCCATATACGTTTCTCTTTTCTTAGCACCTTTCCTTGCAAAGGCTTTAGCAATTACTGCAAGAAAATTTGGTGACATATTAATTTATGATTTCTTCAAATATTGGTATAGGATGAATAAAAGATATTTTCCCTGCCTCGTTTTTAAAAGACTTGACTTCTGGGCCTGGATACCTTATTTTCAGAACACATTCACGTTGTTTCTTCACAAAACGTTGACAGCCATTTAGATAACTACTAGCTACACAAGCTTTCCTTGGAGTGAGAACAGACAGATGGGAGAACCTATCCTGCAGAACTGGTTTAATTTCAGATCTATGACAGTACAGTTTCTTTAAAGGCAGAAATGCACCTGCTTCCTTCATAGAGTCTAGAGCACGCATCTGTAACTATTTGTTGTAATGTGCTAGAGAGTAAATATTTTTGACTGTGTAGGCTGCAAAGTCTCTGTCACAGCTACTCATTCCTCTAACTTGGTAGCATGGAAGCAGCTCAAAGATGCCTCAGACCATAAAAACTAAAGTGAATATGGCTATGTTCCAATAAAACTTCATTTATTGAAACTGAATTACTTTTAATAGAAATTTGAATTTCTTATAATTTTCATGTGTCATGAAACATCATTCCCTTTTTGAATTTTTTCCAAGCATGTAAAATGTTAAAACCATTCTTAGCTTGTGAGCCATATAAAAACAGGTGGTAGGCCAGATTTGGCCCAAGTTTGCTACGCTCTCTCCTCTAGATGATAACTTATAGGAGGAAGTGAGGTACACAGACTGGGGACCTGAAGAAAAAGGTCCATGCTTAGGGCGGTGCCTGGGGCTCAAAGGAGTAGGGCGCAGGCCCCATATACCAGAGGTGGCAGGTTCAAACCCAGCCCTGACCCCCTCAAGAAAAAAAACTGCAAAAAAAAAAAGTCCATGCTTATACTTGAAATAAAAAAGAATGGGGCCACTCACTTCCAATGGACAGCACAGAGGAGGATAATAGGCATCTGACTCAGGAACTAGTATGTACTGAAACCTAGGACTTATTTGCTGGGGGTGGGGGTGACTGGGTGTCCAAGCATACCCAGATCCATACACTCAATCCCAAATTTTTCTAGGACCACAGCAAAGAAAGAAATCCTCCCAAGAGACTTTGGTACTTTATTTTTTGTATTCTTTCCTTTCACAAAGAAAATGTATTTAAAATGTATTTAAGTTACTTACTATTTTTTTTTTAATTTTAAGTTCCTAGCATCCAGGGTTAAACAGATACATCAGCTAGGTCGTCTGTTATGCTTAAGTTTCTAGATGCCTTCTGAAAAAGGTCGAAGGACCTGGCCCTGAAGGCTAAACCTGCGGAGCGTTCACGATAAGGTCAAGGAGACTAGAATTTGAATCTGGAGATAGAAACTCTCAGCTCAAAAAAGTATTTAATATCAATGTAAAATAAACTTTTTTTTTTTTCCTCAGCTAAATCCACTTCCTGCCAGAGGAGAGCAAACAGGTGCCCTCTGAGACTTGAAGCATAGCCTAAAGCAGTCCACTACACAGGCACATTTTCTGTTAAATCTAGAGCTTTACCTTAGAAATCCATGTGATTTGTAGTCTATGCCATAACACAGCTGTGTGTTGTTTTAATGTAAAAATAGCATGTTCAACTATTTACCATCAAGGAAAGCAAGCGCTCCTTGAAAAGGCATCATGTTTATCCCACAGTGTTAAGAACCCCAAATAAACCACCGGACCTATACCGGGTACAAGGTACCTGAACTTGAGGCACAAAAAGCACAACAGGCCCCTGTTTTTCATTATTCCATCCACACACTGAATACTCACTTTTTATTAATAGGGTACAGGTGAAATGGGTTTCGAGCTCCCCTAGAAGTGGGTGCACTGGTTCTGAAAGTGTTAACTAGCTCCATCAACATCTTCTGGAGACTTATTAGTGCTGCAGCGTCTCAGCCTCACCACAGATGTGTTACATCGGGAGGTCTGAGGGCGAGGCCTAGAAATCTGTATTTAAGAAGCCCTGGAAGTGATGGTTCTCTTGTCTGTTCAAATTTGAGAACTGGTGCTATGGTGTAAAGAGGAGTCATAAAAACTGTTCAAATTCCTTCTGAATGTGATAGCTGCCCTAACCTCTCCGTTCCTTTTCATTACTGTAAGATCCAGATCTGCCTTCCTCTCAGGGCCTGCCTGAGAATGGAGCGGTCTATTCGGATAACATACACACACCACCAGGCACAGCACCTGATGAGCAGATGACCTAGCGCAGGCACCATTTTTTCTTTTCCTAACTCACCCAAATATGCAAATTGAGGTGTATAAGTATAACCAGAAGTAATGCTCTATGTCCCTGAGCAATGCAGCTGAAAGAGCTCCCCCAGGAGACCCTCACCATGTTCATCACTTCCTTCTATGTGATTTGCATATGCCTGACTCTCAGCATATGGAATTCTAAAATTCAGCAATTGTCAGAGTTGAAAAATATTTAGGCTAAATCGTACTGGTGACAAATCAGTTTTCAAGCTGTATATTTTCTCTTTTGATTGTAAGAGCTCCTTTGGGAGCATTCATTTATAAACTATCCAATTAAAAGGGGGAAAAAGTCTCTGAAATATCAGCTTCAAAGAATACCAAATTGTAAAGGGTATCATTTCGTTTTCTTTATATCCCAAACCAGAGAAAAATCATTAACTTCCTTTCTAGTTATAAAATCATAGTTTATACTCACTTGTTTTATTCCCACTTTTTTCTCATTTATTCAAACTGCTCAAAAAACTTTGAATCCCTATCACAAGAAAATCAATGCAGATCTACAAAGAAAATGAATATATATAAAAATCACCTCTCCGAAATGTACAAAGGGGAATTACATAAGAGTGTTGTTGTTTTCTCAGGTTTCTTCTTTTTAACCCTTATCTAAAGGAATACTTTTGCATAGAATGCAAAGTCTGCACTACATAAACACAAGCATACCTCCGCTTTCTACATAACAGGTAAAGTAAGCCTTAAAAACAGAGACTTCCAGCCAGGCAAGGGGGCTCACACCCATAATCCTAGCACTTTGGGAGGCTGAGGTAGGTGGAATGCTTGAGCTCAAGAGTTCCAGACCAGCCTTAGCAAGAGTGGTATGTACTAAAAATAGAAAAATTAGCTGGTATTGTGGTGGACATTGTAGTGGGTGCCTACATGGACATTGTAGTGGGTCCCAGCTACTTGGGATACTGAGGCAAGAGTATCACTTGAACTAAGGAGTGTGAGGTTGATGTGAGCTATGATGCCACAGCACTCTACTCAAGGCAACAGAATGAGACTCTTTCTGAAAAAAATAAAAAAGGATAAAAATTTAAAATTAAAAAAAAAATAGAGACTCCCAAATATCAAATTTGCGGTTATTTAGGAAGGAATTAAATTGAAGCTTGTGCAATAAAAATTGGTTCTGCACATATTTAGAATAACCTAGACAACTTGGGAGATAATTTTGTGTGGTGGTATATCTTAGTTTACTTAAACAAACAACTATTTGCAAATATGCTCAGCATCCCCACACCCTGGAATAGAAATGATTTATCAACCAGTGGTAAACTAATTCTAAGTCTTTCTCTCTTCTTCAGAACAGGCTCCCAAAGGATCTCCATTAAGCAAAATCTCACTGGCCTGCTTCCCCTTATCACACATTCCTATAGAGAACTTGAACTTTATATCGTTAAAGGCACTATTTTACGTTATCTTGTCACTAATTTATATAATTATCCCTCAGTCTTAATCTATCTGAGTGTACAGTATTTTAGAATCAAAGTGGATTTGTCTGATTATTTGAGATTAAAAGAAAGCAAAATATCTAAACCTAGAGTTAATGATCTAATGGTGATGAATGGCTTAAAATGTTCTCCCATAGCACTAGTCTCTGTAAAAAAAAAAAAAACAAACAAAAAACCAAACACCTCTGAAAGTGCAAAAGAAAAAAAAGAAAGAGAAAGGGAATAAGTTGTTGTTGAGTCTATTTCCTTGCCAGGCAAGAGAATTTACAACACAGAAGACATTCCTTGAATGGTGAGTAGGAAAAAGGCACAGAAGTCAGAGTGGTTTTTTTTGTTTTTTTTTTTTTTTTGTAGAGACAGAGTCTCACTTTATGGCCCTCGGTAGAGTGCCGTGGCCTCACACAGCTCACAGCAACCTCCAGCTCCTAGGCTTAAGTGATTCTCTTGCCTCAGCCTCCCGAGTAGCTGGGACTACAGGCGCCCGTCACAGCACCCGGCTATTTTTTTGTTGCAGTTTGGCCGGGGCTGGGCTTGAACCCGCCACCCTCGGCATATGGGGCCAGCACCCTACTCACTGAGCCACAGGCGAGTACTAGACAAGTGGAATGAGTCAATTCATTATGCTAGTTAAGGATTGCAAACTACAGCTCTGAATGAGTTAGGAACAGCCTGAGTCTGTAAGTCTGTACGTAATTAAAATAATTCATCTGCTCCTTCCACAGAGAAAGTCTTCATTTACATTCAATGAGAGCAGTATACTGGAATTACTTATAGTTAAAGGTTCTTGAATATCTTCAGTTAGAATGAAACACAGCATTGACACACACACACACATAAGCACTCATATTTGTGTAACACTGACAGTGAAATAATTGTTTTGTAATTTGGAGGTAATATAACACACTGGCTTAGAGCTGGGCTCTGAAGGCAGAGCGCCTAGATACAAACCCCAGCTCCATGACTCAGCTCTTTGATATTGGGCAGACAATGTAATCTGTCTCAGTTTTAATCTCCTCAATCCATGAAATAAGGATAATAAAAATTCTTCCTTGATATGGTGATGACAAGGATTATGGTAATGTAAACATAGCCCATATTTATTGCTAAATAAATGCTAGACATTATTAGAAATAGTTTTCCTGTGGGACCACAGAAAGTTATTTATGAACAAACCTTGTCATTTGTCATCTCCCCCAGGAGAAATTAACATTCTAGGTTGGAAAGTGATACAAACATTCATTCAACGCTGAGTCATTCGTTCAATCAATTGGTATTTGTAGAGTAATCTCCCAGGTACATGGCCTAACTGTACTTATAGTCCCAAGGGAAATACAGACACACAGGTTATTAAAAGTTTGTATTCAGAAGATAATAAATATACTAAATGATTTATTTCACAAAGGAATTGGGACTGCAGAGGTAGTAGATAATGCTTCAGGAATCAGAGAAGTAGCGCTCAGGTATAAATAAGAGACAAAGTTTAAAAAATATTGTACCCAAAGAGCTGTCATTCCTTTTAGTAACTATTTTTGAGAACCTTATTTTTTTTTTGCTAGAGATTGCAAAGATATGCATTTGTGCTGTAATATCAAATATGCCTCACTGAAAACCCTTACGTCCTACTTAAAAAAAAAAAAGTTTTATGGGAAACACAGAACTAGAGTTTCAAAACCTGTGAAACTTTAATACTAAAATTTTAACACACATAAAAATTTTTAAGAACTATTAGTACAATTAAATGTGTACCATGTTTAGAACCTACTGTCTTTTGCAAAACCTATATCTGGGGTCTATGTTCTTCTCAGAGATGTAGCCCCTTAAAGATATTTGCTTCTAATAGAGACCAGTTTCATCACACTAAAAATTATAATCTAACAGTACTCTTTTACATCCACTGTTCAAAAAAAGAGGGGAAAATGTCTTTGCAACAAATGCATTTGCAATCTCTCCTAATAGTGTAACACAGAGAAAAGTTCTCAAAGTCTCTAAATCAATCACCACTTCTTTCACTAAAAAAGGGCATGTCAGCATGATTTCAGAATTTTTCTTAAGATCTTTATATATTGTCAAATATTCCTCTTTAATTTTAAAATAGTTTACATCTCATCATTTGAAAACATTAACATGCTGGGTAAACTCACATATGAATCAATATGTATAACCTTCCTATTATTCTGACATCATTTCCTTATTTACCAATCACCTTACAATACAAACTGCTTCAGAACAAACTTTATGACTAGGCACAATTCCAAATTTCAAAGAATTCCGTTTAGTAGGAAAGGTAGTCACGCAAACCGAAAGTCTACTGCCTTAAATGATTGCTTTATTAGACAGATGAAGACGTGCCACAGGAAATCATGATAGATTGTAATTAACTTTCCGTAGGTAATTTATTTTTCAGGATAATAAAAAAAACACCCAAAGGATTAAAAAAAAAAAAAATGTTTCCAGGAAGAGAACGGTGGGAGTGGCAGTAGAAGGCATTTTAAGAAGAAACAATTAGAAATGTAAAGATGGAAAATTGTTCCTTACTGGACACGAGGGAAAAAACAACATAAAGGTACTGCCTCTCACTTTTCAACAGTCATTGATGCTTTATTCTGAATCCTATGGTTTGAATAATCATTGAGAAAATCTGGGCCAGGCCTCGTTTAATAAAACTCAGCTTCTTTGTTTCCTTGTATGTCCCCTGTGAAGCTGATGCTTCTGCAGAAGGGAGATAAGCTGGGATCAAGAAACTCATCTCCAAGGCTGGATTTAACTACTGCCCTATGTAATGAATAGCAACAATTTATCTCAAAGAGTAGGTATTAGAAGTTTACTTAAGGAAAAAAAATCTGCCTCAGAGTCAAAGCATTCTATAATAGACATAGTCTTACTTGGCAATGTGACTGTTACTTTCTTTGCATTACTATTATTATTGCTTAATATTTTGTTGCAACAATCGTCTGATTTCTTTTCTGAATGTATTTGTTTTCGTTCTTTTTTTTTTGCGAGGTTTTTGTTTCTGGTCCCTATCTTAATCATTGTTATTGTTGTTAAAGTTTAAGCCTTTTTAATTTTATGAAGGCAAAAAGTGGAAGCCTAATGAACACATGTATATGTGAAAATAAAAAAAAAGATTTTAATTGAAAAATCAATAAATACAGATCTGCATTTAAAAAAAAAATCTTTGGGAAAATAGCACCATTGGGATATTAGATAGGCAATCCTGTGGGCATGTGGGTTGGTGAAAAGTAAGACCGTAAGGAAACCCTTTCTCATGAGCCTTAAAATGCTTACTAGAATTCATTTCTTTATTTCCTTTGGAGGAAGGATCAAGGAAAAAATGTTTCACATTTGTGTAGGATAGAGACAAAAAGCCCCATTCTCATTTAATAGGTGCACATACAACAGAATTTTAAGAAGAGATTTGGACTTACAAAACAAAAAACAAACAAAAATATGTTAGAATCAACATGGCCCAGATGTTGGAATCAATCTTAACTAAATTTTAAGGACCAAGTAAATTGGGAGACTCCTACTAACAGGGTGACCTTTGATCTGTGTTTGCTTGAATTTTAATTTACTATGTATTGTCCTCCTAACAGCAATTTTAAAAAGACATTGGCCATTGAATATGTTTCTTAAGTGACTACTTTCCCAGAAAAGACTAAGGAAATAGTAATTTTATTTTTAGCAGAAGCTCCCAAATGAAGGCCTTTTGCCTTTAGGTAACAGTGACAAAGAAGGATGGTGTACAGCTAATCAGCTTTGTATCTCAGTCTTCCTTAAAGGGAAGGTAATGAAAGCTGAAGTTTATGACTTTTTCATCTTTGTATATTAAGCACATAGCCTGCTGCCTAATTCATAGTAGGTACTCAAATCCTTGATAATAGAAAAGAAAAAAAATAAGGAAGAAGGAAGAAAACAAGAGAGAGAGATAAAAGAGAGATTAGAAAATAAGTCTGCTGGAAATTCTAATTATAAGAACTAAAGCTTGGGAGTAATTTCTGGCTTTACTGATAAGATAAACTTGCCTCTTTTACCAATCTCTAAATCAGTGGTTCTTAACCTGTGGGTCGCGACCCCTTTTTAACAATGAAAATACATTTCAGCATTAGGAAGGTTGAGAGCCACTGCTCTAAATATTTAGGAAGATTTTATCATTTGGTAGTCAGTCAACTCAAGAAACCAAAAGGCTATTATTTCCCCACACCCCCCAAACCCCCACTCCTGTTTAAAAGAGAATACAGTATTCATATGGAAAAACAGGAAAAGAAAATACAGTATTCATATGGAAAATAGGATTAAAGAATGTAAAAGTCTGAAATCGGTGATATGATTTTCTGGGCAATGGAGATCTAGTTTAAAGAATGAGATAACAACTGAAGATTTTGATCTAAAATAAAATCTTAAGCCTCCATCCCATTGAACAAACTGCCTCTTGGCCAAGGGGATCTCCCATGAAGGGAAGAGAGTGCAGAGTGGCCCAGGACTATAAGATACTAAATTGTTAACAGAACCTAAGGCCATCCAGAGCAAAGGTTAAATCACCTGCAGGTCATCAATTTATTTAACAGATCCCTTAAGTCAGTATACTGTGGCTTATCTCTGGTTAACAGACTTTCTGATCTAACTTAGAACATTCCAGGCCTTTAGCCAAAACTTTATTTCTTTAACCACGTACAAATCAAGGAATCTTTGAACCCACCTATAACCTATAAGCCCCATTTTGAGATATTTCACCTTTTCTGGCCAGACAAATGGTACACCATCCAAGTACAGATTTATGACTTTACCTGCAATTCCTGTCTCCCTAAACTGTATAAAACCAAACTATAACCCAACTGCAGTGGGACCACTTGCTTAAGACTTCTTGGGCATGGCTTCCTGGACCATGGTCACACAGGTTCAGCTCAGAAATTATTTTAGAGTTTGGTTTTATTTCCCTTAACCAGATTATAGCAGATGCTATACACTTGGGTCACACGCTTAACTTACAATGATTCACCTTTCTCTGGAAACAGCCAAAGAGGGAAGAAACCTAAAAAGACCTTTTGTGTGTCATGTGACTGTGCTATCTCCCTCTGGTCAAAAGAAGATTCTATCTACCAAGAAACTGAAATGTAGAATGAAAAAACTGGAAGAATTTAAAATTTTGGAGCTGAGTGCCACTAATTTTTACATTCCAAGCAAGGACACCTCCCTCATTACTCCTGGAACCTGCTCATTCTGAAGCCAGATTACCCAACTTCTTTATTCATCTGAGACAACTCGGTAGCCTTTCAAAATTTTAATGCATTGCATTGTTTATATTTATTTATGCCTGATTAATGATTAAATGTGCTTGTTCATAAAGAAAAGAATTAGTTAACAAATTCAGTGTGATTATATAACTCATTAAAAACTACCATCTTGCAATTGTTTGCATTCATCCCATTCCTATATCCTCAGCCTAGTAATTTAGCCAAACTCCTTCAGCTTAAAATGTGAAAAGTCACCCAAGGGGATAGAGTAGGCTGAAATATGCCAATGCTGTCAGTTACATTTTATTTTAGTTTATTTAAAATATTTTTATTTATAATGAAAATTAAGACTTTTGAAAAGGCAAAAGAGATTGCTGGATATCCTTACAACAGAATGCTAGAGTTCCAGTATTGATTGATCCTACAGGAATGTACACCTCTGTCTAAAACTGGATTATTTTACAATGTTATATAGTTACGGTTACCTTATAGAAAGTTGATAGATATTATGCAAATAATTCTCATCTATAGACAGGTAAATAAATTCTGCCTGGTAGAGGTTTAATTGATTTCTCTCCTCCAATGTTCAAACCACTTGTAAATTTTTTTCAATATTCCCTAATCCATATAAATTTGTGCTCCTTGATTTGATTTCTCCTTTGAACCACTTGTAACAACTTTCTGCTTATCTAACTAATGAATAAATTAAATAAAATCCTTAACATCTTCATTTTATATCTGTACCTGGGTAACAATTTTCCAATTTAAAAAAGTCCTTTAATATATTAAGTAATAAAACACAAATACTGAAAATCACAAAATAAACATATGGTTTAATAACTTTTTCAAGGCAGACATCCTTGTATCCATTGCCAGATCAAAAAATAGAAATGTTGCCACCTGCCCCAGAAGCTCCATCCACATGCCCCACCTCAATCATAACTTTCTTTCCTCCCACATTCAATAAATAGCCATTAACCTGATTTGCATTGTAATTATTTTCCTTCATATTTTAAAATTTATCATCTAACTGTGTATCCCTGCACATGATAATTTCATTTTTCCACTGTAATACCTTGATATTCTTTGTAAGTCTCTTTAATGCATTGATCCCACTCCACCCCTTTCTTTATAGTTTATATTTTCAAGAACCCAGGCCTTATGTTGTAAATAATTATTTACATCCTGGTTACAGCTGATTGAATTCTGAATTGCATTTTTAATTTTTTGCCAAAGTTTTGTACTAGCCATGTCATGATTTCATTTAGGTTAGGTAGGCTAGAGGTCCATAGAGCCACACAATGCCATACATTTGGTGTGAGCTATATATCCTGAGATCCAAAAAGTAGCCTTTAGTGGCCAAGGACTGGTGCTGTGGGCAAAACTATGCATGGGTGTGCAAGGCCTGGATAAGGAAGAATGACAGAGGAGAGCTATTCTAACACAGGTCTCCTTCAGTTTCTAGATTATAGAATCTCAAAGCTCAGGAAGTGGCAGTGATAATGAAAATCTCAAAAAGATGAGGGAGTGATATGAGGAGATGAGGTGTTATAGAAAAGCCAGGTGAAAGATAACTGAAAAAACATCACAGGGGGAAAAGGCTTACTGAAATATAACATATAGAAAAGTATACATATCATAAATGTATCATTTGATAACATTTTACAAACTAATATACCACATAACCTAGTTAAAAAACAAAGCAGAGCTTCCTTTTTTTCCTTCCAACATTGTCTCCCCCAAACATGACTTCTAAGACTATAGATTAGTTTTCTCTGTTTCTGTACTTTGAATAAATGAGGTGTTATAGAAAATCCAGGTGAAAGATAACTGAAAAAACATCACAGGGGGAAAAGGCTTACTGAAATATAACATATAGAAAAGTACACATATCACAAATGTATAATTTGATAACATTTTACAAACTAATATACCACATAACCTAGTTAAAAAACAAAGCAGAGCTTCTTTTTTTTCCTTCCAACATTGTCTCCCCCAAACATGACTTCTAAGACTATAGATTAGTTTTCTCTGTTTCTGTACTTTGAATAAATGAAGTCATAGAATATGTAGTCTGTTGGGGACTGGCTTCTTCCACTCAACTTTTGCTCATGATATTTATCCATGTTTCTGCCTATAGCTGTAAATCATTGATTTACATTGTTATGTAATATTTGATCACATGAGCATTTGGACAATTTTCAGTTTGGGATTACTATGAATAATACTTTCTGCACATTCCAGAGCATGCCTTCTGTGAACACATGCCTGCGTTTTCGTTGGGAATATGCCTAAAAATGGATTTGCTGGGTAATGGCATGTGCTTAAATCTAGTTTCAATACATATTGACAAAGAGTTTTCCGTGTGGTTGGAAAATCAATTTATATTCCCGTCAGTAGTGATTGAAAGTTTCCATTGTCCTACGTTATTTTCAATACAAAGTATTTTCTGTCTTTGTATTTTAGCTATTCTGGTAGTTACTGAAGGGGATCAGAATATGTCACCCCAGATTATGCCACATTGGCAAAAGGATTATTTTGAACCAAAGCCAATTGAGAAATAGCGGACATAGGAATACCCTCCCTTTGTGTTTATAAACTTCATTTCGCAAATACCAGAACCAAAATCAGGAGATTCCCAAAAGTAACTGCAAATGTACCCCACGTATAGGTAACTTGCTTGACAAATTGTGAACCAGGCCATATATCACTTATTACCAGTGAAGGAAAGTTGGCACCAGGATGAGTCTGCATAAACAAATCTTATTAAAATAAAAACTCTCAAGTCTTATCACTTTGGGGGGTTTTCTTTCTTTCTGTCAGGTTCCCCTGTGCATACATCATCTCTCCTATGACCCTTATCTTTTCCGATTAAATTCATAGGTCTCAGCCATTGAACCAAAGGGGATAGAGGAAAAGTTTTTTTCTTTCCCTACACTGTGTGGATTAGCATCTCATTGTAGTTTTCATTTGCATTTTTCTGTTGACTAAAGAATTTAAGCATCTTTTCATGGTTTTATTATCCACTGGGATATCCTCTTTTCTGAAGTGTGTATTCAAGTCTTTGGTCCATTTTTATATCGGGTTATCATCTCTTACAGAGAAAATTCTGTGAGATTTGGGGAAGTTCTTTATATATTGTAGATATGGGTCATTTTTCATATAGATAATTACTTCAGTTAAATTCTCCCACACTTGTAGATTTTTTTATAGAAATTTTTAATTTAAACTAGAATGGAACTTTTTAATGCCTAAGAACAATACTACTCTTATGGTTGGAAGCACTAAAAAAATTGGGAATCTCTTATGAAGAGACAGAAGAAAGAGATATATAAGAATATGTCTGAAGACAGCAGTGCGAGAAAAATAAATCTATTTATTGTTAGCATCTTCATCAGTTTCAATTAACTGGTCACACATGCATGGCCTCATTAAGTCTCTCAGAATAAAGACACTTACAACTTCATTTTAAAGATACTAGAACCAAAAATCAGGAGATTCTCCAAGGTATCTACAAATGTACCCCATGTATAGGGAACTTCCTGAAATCAGCCAACCTAGTAGATTGTTTGCCAAATTCTGAACCAGGTCATATGTCACCCAAAGTCCCATGATACGATTCACAACATTTAACTGCCCAGCCTGGCTTCTTATGTGTAGTTGTAAAAAATAATAATAATAATAAAAAGACGGACATGTTGGCCTGCTACATTGGAAAGTTGTGAACGCTTAGGTTAATTAATGACTTTTCCATGCCAGTGCTGAAAACATCATTTCCCCACAGCACTCCCAGAGAGACAGCTGTCCAGTGATCTTCATGTGACCTTCTTAGCAACGATCTCACTACGAAGGTTTTGAAAAATACTTGCTGGATGAGGAGACAAATACAGGAATGAATGAATCCCTGCACACAAAGAGAAAACCAGAATTTTAATGTTGACTTTATGGTAAAAACACCAGAAGTGATAAAATAGGCTTCTCAGTGTCCTCAGGTGTTGTGAAAATAATCCAGCCTTCAGATGTCCAAGAAGACTACACTAGGTCAATTATTTTAAGCCATCGCTTCTGGGACTAACCTCTGTGCTGACAAAAATAGGTGTGTGAAACAGCTGCAGCAATAAAACGCGCCAGGGGTATGGGTGTGCATGAGGCCAGCAAAACCGAGCAGGATTTTCAAGAGCTGAGAGGAGAAACAGCAGATAGCTCGCTTGCTTTAGTTCTTTTCAGCAAAGGGCGAAAAGGGAAACTCTACCAAAATGGGCCTTGCAAGGAACAGATACATCTAATTAGCTCATTCCAACAAATATCATATATATTTGTTGTATATATAATATTGTATCATGTAGAGAGACAGAGAGAAGAGAGACAGAGAGAGCAAGAGAGAGGTATGTATGCTAGCTTTTCCTTAAAACAATTATACGATCAGTACCCCATGCACCAAATACTAATGAAATGGTACACAACACCTGTTGTGTTGCAAAGTTCTGGATTCCTGGCCTGTCTAGGGCAATCCTGGCTACCATGGGCCAAGCAAGCTGCAAGTGAAAAAGTCATTGAATACTAAAAAAATCCATGAAAAATCTGGGAACATCCCTGGGGCAGAGGATCAGGGCATTTTAGTTCTAGTTCAATTTTGACAATTTCCTGACTCTATCACCTAGGAAAAGTCACAAATTTACTCTATACCCCAGTTTTCCAGGAATAAAATGGGGATGATACCTTCTCTACTTACCTCAAAAGTCAAGTAATGCTAATAAAATCTATGGATAATAGGTCTATAATTCCTCAGCAGTATTCTAAAATTCAAAAAGCTAGAACAACTTAAAATCTATTCATAAGTCATTTTGGCAGCAAAACTTCATCTGATATGACTGTATTTGGAGGTAAAACCGGACCTGAACAAATTTGAAGCTCTTTATTTATTTAGTCCTATCTGCTAAATATTCATAATATTCACTGTAGAAAGACAAATGTGTTTGGTTAAGGATGCTGCTCAAGACCCTCTTAGAAGTGTTACAGAATACATGCCAGTTTAAATTTCTAAAAATCTAAAAATTTCTGAAATTTAAAGCATATCTGATGAATAGGACTATATGTTTTCATTAAAACAAAGACCATTAACATATAAAAGATAACCAAATGCCTAGATTTCTTTTTATCATCATTCAAACCGCTTAGACTTCACCTTAAATTTTTCCTGAATAATCATAATCCTACAATAGTGGCTGACTAGGGCCATCTGGCACTTGCCTCCTGCATAAAGAAGAGCACAAACATAGTAAGTAGATTATCATACTTTGGGCCAGGGGTCCTCAAACTTTTTTTTTTTTTTTTGTAGAGACAGAGTCTCACTTTATGGCCCTCGGCAGAGTGCCGTGGCCTCACGCAGCTCACAGCAACCTCCAACTCCTGGGCTTAAGCGATTCTCCTGCCTCAGCCTCCCGAGCAGCTGGGACCACAGGCGCCCGCCACAACGCCCGGCTATTTTTTTTTTTTTTTTTGGTTGCAGTCTGGCCGGGGCGGGCTTGAACCCGCCACCCTCGGGCATATGGGGCCGGCGCCCCACCGACTGAGCCACAGGCGCCGCCCGGGTCCTCAAACTTTTTAAACAGGGGGCCAGTTCACTGTCCCTCAGACCATTGGAGGGCCGGACTATAGTTAAAAAAAAACAACAACAAAAAAAAACAAAACTGTGAACAAATTCCTATCTACAATGCACATATCTTATTTTGAAGTAAAAAAAACAAAACAGGAACAAATACAATACACCACTGCATGTGGCCCACGGGCTGTGGTTTGAGGACCCCCTGCCTAAGAGAGAATGTTGGACTTCATCACAGAAAAGATAAGAAACACGAGGCAAGGAAGAAGTGGGAAGTGATGTGGTCTGCTCAGCTGGGATCGGTTGAAAGCCTAAGAGAGCTCCCCAATACAGGGAAAGTATAAGTGAGAGACCCCTAATAGTCCATGTTACTATCATGGATTATGCAATCCCCACCACAAGAGAGCCTCTTCACCTATGCGTGCTCTGAGACTAACATATAAAGCCTCCTAGAGACCCCATGATGGCATAGCTCCAGAGACGGACCTCTCACTGAATCCCACATACCCCATTGTCCTAAACAGTTACAGCAAGGTGCCATTATAAGAGCCCAGTCCCCACCAGATCGCATCCTTCCCTAGGGCCAAATAGTCCCTATATCTCCACATCTCTGGAATACCATTGATATTCACCCACATGTATTCAGGTATTGCTACAGTCAGTGCTGAAGCATGAGCCATTGGCAGTGACCCCACCAGCAGGGGGTCATGTATTTACAAGTGCCCTGAGAACAGGCCATCCCTGGTTGCAGCCATCAACTAGGGCCAAAGCCTGCACTCCCTAGTTGCTTCTTTATAGCTACTGCCATTGAAAACAACCTTGCCCACCCCAGTAGCAAGGCCATAGCACAGCTACTGCTACCCCCTTGCCCATTCAACCCCAATCTGCCGATGACTCTGTCCCTGCTTACTACAGTTAGTATGCATCAACAACAGCTTGGGGACTGGTTCATCCAGCCTGTTACAGCCACTGCCAACACCAACATGGACCACTTGGAAACCAGAGGGTTATACTACCACTACTACTGCCATTATCTGTACCACATCTGCTGCCCAGGAGCCTGAGAACCAGCCCACATGTGCGGCTCACCATTGTCACTGCTGGCCCCCAATCTAGCCACTTAACCAACAAGCTGGAAAACCCTGTTTGACAAAGGCATGTTGTTGAAAATGGAAGAAGAAGGCATAACACGGTCTCAGACAGAACAGGATATGACTGCAAATACTTGATCCAGAATTTTGTAACTGGCATTGTAGAGAAATCAGTTCTTGCTGCATTGCTGTTAATAAGTTCAATGAACTCCTCTTGTGCTGTCTCAGGAACATCTTCAACTTTGAGTGTGAATCGGCTTCTGGCAAGTGCAAATGGGGTGTCAGGCAGATTTGGAAAGTACGATGAAATTTTGTCTGCAAGCATGCGCAAGTGTTCTTTCACAGAAATTATCATTGTAATCCTTTTGTCTGGTTCAATGTCATGTTCCTCAAAGAAAGGTAGACAACATGTAAATTTTATTTTCATCCAATTTATTTTGCCAAAGCTGAAGCTTCTTTTGGAATGATTGGATCATTCCAGACAAATCGAGGCATGTTGCTTTTGGTCCTTGCAGTGATAAATTTAACTCATTCAAGATGGCAAAGATGTCAACCAAGTAGGCTATTTTCTGAAGTTTACTTTTATTGTTGAAAAGTGCTTCGAACTGTGGTCTTGTTTTCTAATTAAAAAAAGTTTTGAGTTCATCACGAAGCTCAAAAACACATTTTAAAACTTTTCCTCTCGACAACCATCTCACTTAAGTGTGAAATAGCAGAGCATTGTTCACATTCAACTTGTTGCACAATTGTGAAAACAGTCGACTGTTTAAAGTGCTCATCTTTGCAAAATTGACAGAATTTATGACGCTTTTCAATACTTCTTGTAACTCTTGTGGCAGCATCTTCGTTGCTAATATTTGCCGATGAATCATACAGGGAGTTCCGATGACTTCTGGTGACTCATTCAGTACCGAACATTGAAATCCAGATCGAAATCCTAGTATAGCTGGAGCACCATCTGTGCAAACACCATGGACCTTTTCCCAAGAGATCTTAGGCTCTTTCAGAAATGAACCAACTGTGTCAAATACATCACATGCAGTAGTTGTCGTTTCAAGAGGTTTGCAAAAGAGAAACTCATCTTGGGCGGCGCCTGTGGCTCAGCGGGCAGGGCACCGGTCCCATATGCTGGAGGTGGCGGGTTCAAACCCATTCCCGGCCAAAAAAAAAAAAAAAGAGAGAAACTCATCTTTAAAGTTGCCATCATTAATATACCTCCCATAAACCAGTAACTGTGAACAGTTTGCGACAACTGCAACTTCATCAAGCTGTATACTAAATATTGGAAATGGAGCATATTTAATTTCCTGGATTACCTGATCAAGAATATCAGAAGACACGTCATCTATTCATCTGCAGACAGTGTCGTTAAATAAGGAAATTGCACTCAATTTCATAACAAATTTGTTTCCGATCATAACTCCAACAATGGCTTTGGCTGCTGGCAACAGTAAATCCACAACAGTGGTGTGAGGTTTCATAGCTCTGGCGTTTCCAAGTGCCACCAAATATGAAGCTTCAATGGCTATACGTTTTGTTTGTGGTACTTGCCACCAGTGTCAAGTCTGGCTTTCTTGAGTCCATCAGCTTTGCTTCTAAAATAGTTGGTATCCTTGTCGGCAAAGCTCGGATGCTTGCTATCAAAATGTTTTAGTTTATTTGGCTTCATAGATTCAGCTGATAGAACTTCACAACAAATAACACATTGTGGTTTCTCAATTCCTGCTATAATTATTGAGGTAAAACCATACCGTAAAAAATCCTCACCATACTTTCTTTTCTTAATGTTCTTCTCTACACGATCCATTGTTATGGGATTGTTTGCTAATGAAAATAATATATAAAAATAGCTTTAATAATACAAAAGATGATACATGGCATAGTTTAGTCAATACAATTCATTAAAGTTTTCTATGATTTACCATTCTCTGTGTTTTTGTTTTTGTTGTTGTTGTTGTTGTTTTTGCAGTATTTGGCCAGGACTGGGTTTGAACCCACCACCTCCAGCAGATGGGGCGGCGCCCTACTCCTTTGAGCCATGTACCTGTTTTTTTTACATACCTGTTACTATCACAAGGAGGCTGTATTCACATCAACCATAGCTGAATATAAAAGACCAATCAGCATCCAGATTAAGTTCCCCTGGTACAGATTTTTTTTTTCTTACAGTAGTTAATGATTTTACAGTACATGATTTTATATTTACCCAGTAATTATAATTCATGAAGTGTCATTTTACCTCTAATACTGCTGCTTTCAAAATAGTAGCTGCTTTTAACAGAGTAGCTGCTTTCAACACAGCAGCTGCTTTCTACACAGTAGCTGCTCTCTATACATGTGTGACTGGTTTGCATAAATACATTATGGCACCAACCCCATCGCATACACTCTGTACAAATACAGGTGTATGCAACGGGGTTGGTGCCATAATGTCATTACACTGGGTACTCATATGTGGGCATATCTGCATGTGGGCAGATCCATCTGGAGTGGTGTCTTGGTTCCTAAGACCATCGAAAATATGTGTTTTCTGATGGTCTTAGGTGACCCCTATGAAAAGGTCATTCGACCCCCAAAGGGGTCGTGACCCACAGGTTGAGAACCACTGCAGTAGAGCCACTCTCAACTCACCACTATCACTACTGGGCCTGAGAGTTGGTCTCCCTAACATCCTCATCCCCACCAAACTTCACCACAGCCTCCACTAACAACTGTATTCTAAGCCCCAAAGGAAATTACAGATACTACTGATGTTGTTTATAACCAAAGAAATTATAGGAGGACTAAACTATTACACTCACCCAAAATTGAAGCCAAGTGTCCTACCAACCAACATCATAGCTATATCTTCAGGGAAAAGACCTACCAATGAAAGCAAATTTAAAAAATTGGAAAAAGAAACTAAGAAACTACCAGATGCACAGATAACAATGTAATGACACAAGAACCATAAAAAAGAAAAAAAAGGAAAGATGTTACCTTCAAAGAAACACAATAATTCTCCAGCAACACATTTCAATGGAAAAGAAATTTATAAAATCTCAGAATAAGAATTCAAAGTAATGATATTAAGGCAGCTCAGTGAGATATAAGATCACTCAGATAGATAATACAGAGAAATTTAAGAAAAAATCAGGCTCAAATGAGACATTGACCAAAGATATAGATATAAAAAAGAACCAAACAAAATCAGGAACTGAAGAATCATTGAATGAAATACACTCAAAAGCCTCTATAATAAACTAGATAGTCATTGGAATCAGTTAGTCATACAAAAATAAAGACAAAAAGAATGAAAAAAACCTACATGACTTATGGGACACCAAAAAGTGACCAAATATTCTACTTTGTGGTCCTAGAAGGTGAAGAGAAAGTGAAAGGAATAGAAAACCCATTTCAAGGACAGGATCAAGATGGTTGAATAGATGCATGTACTATATGTCAATTCTACAAATATGAAACAGAATAGTAAGTAGATTCTGACCTTTTGAATAGGTCATTTGGGAAAAAATACTAGGATTCATGGGGAGAGTGAAAGGAAGTGCTAAAAGTGATTTAATAGAGAGTTCAGGGCAACTTGCCTGCCCAGAGAATGGCTAAAGAGCTGGGAGAAGCTCCTGGACACAGAAAAACAGTAAGAGGAAACTTCCAGGGCTCTACTTGCTGAAATAAGCTTTTATAATTATGTGCCGGTCTCAGGACTAACATAGGTGTTGCGTGACCGAAGATGCTGCTTGATGTAGGATATGTTTATTTCTAAATATTATCCTACAATAGGGAGCCTGAGTTTTTGACTCCAGAAAGGGTACTCTTTCAGATCTCACAGGCATCTGAGCCTACAGCAGCTTGATCTGAGCACCATTGTGAGAGCCCAGATATGGAGAACTTTGAACAAATTTGCGGCCACTGTGCAACTCAGGGGAGGGAGAAGAGCCCAGGTGTTCCCAGGAACCCCTAAGAAGGTCTCAGCACCCTAGTGCAAGCTGAAGTTGAGAATTAGATATAAGTGGACAGCATTTTCCATGGTTTCTTGCCCACATTGCTTGCCTGGGGTGGAGCCCCAGTATTTTTGGACATAAGCCCAAGGTTCCATTTTCAAGACTATGCCCTGCAGTCAGGCTGAGTTTGGACTGATGGGGCTGCAGCCACCTCTCAGCTAAGGATGGGCAGGGAAACCAGAATTTCTAACATCTAAGATGGTACTCACCATCTTGCATCAGGCTGCTGTGAGACAAAGTCTTGAGTGAACTGCATTCCCCACAGTTTCCTTCCAAAGCAGCCTTCCTGAGAAATACACCACATTCTTTGGTCACATACCAAAGGCACCAGTATGGTAGTTTAAACCTGGACAATGAACCACCTACCTCATGTTGAATTCAGGCTAATGTATTTGCAGCCACCCAGCTGAGGAAGAGAAGGGGAGATCAAGGTCTCCCATGTACACCTAGGACAATCCTCACTGACTTGGTACAGGCTGCCAAAACACAAGCAAACAGCACTTTCCCAAGCAACTTGACGACACTTTTTCCTTAGAAGGGCCACATCCTCTCTAGTCACATGCTCAAGGCATCAGTTGGGGAGTTTAAAGCTAAGCTGTGCCCCACCCTTGGATTGAGTTCAAGGTGACATAACTGAAGCCGTGCCCAACTAATGAGGGAAAGGTGCACCCAATCTTTCCATAACACAACTAAGATAACTCCTACCACCTTGCAATGGGTCAGTGAGATGGGGACATAAGCAGATTATACTCCTGACAGTAATTTGCCCATGAAAGTCACTTGAAAGTGTCCTCACTCCTTGATTGCCCAGCCCACAGCTGGCACCATTTTGACTGGCCCTGCCCTCTGCATGAGTTCAAGGTGTTGTTACTGCAGCTGTCACATAGCCAGGAAGGGATAGAGGATACCAATCTTTCCTAAGCACATGTAGGACAATACCTAAGCTCTATTAAAGCCAGCAGTGGGAATGGGGACTAGCTTGCCCAATCCACTGCAGCTACTAGTAACTCCAACATAGACAACTTGGGTCCTCCTGGTGAGTGGCTCTACCAGTGCTACCACCACCTCCAACATCACACCAGCTACCCAGGGGACTGAAAACCCATCCACACACCCAGCTTTGTGTTCTAACTACTAGCTTCTGAGCATGTCCCCTGAAGGCCCAAGAATTTCACCCAGGACACAGTAACATTGCAACCTGCATAAGGAGCTCTGGTGCCTATAATCAAGCATACTCAGCTCAGTGGTGCCACTCCTAGGGCCTGCAGTCAGACTCAGCTCATGCTTAAGTTCCCAGTAAATCTTTACCAAGGCCCCAACTAATAACTGTACTCTAAGCCACAAAGGAAATCAAAGACATCACTAACCCAGTACTGCTTAAGGCATAGTATGAAGATCACACTACTGAATATACACAAAATCAACACCAACGTATACTACTTTTTTTTTTTTTGTTGAGACACAGTCTCACTCTTTTGCCCAAGCTAGAGTGCCATGGCATCAGCCTCAATCCCAGCAACTTCAGACTACTGGAGTCAAGCAATTCTCCTGTGTCAGCCTCTGAGTAAAGGGGACTACAGGCACCCACTGCAACACCTAGTCAATTTTTCTATTTTTAGTAGAGATGAGGTCTCTCCCTTGCTCAGGATGGTCTTGAATTCCTGAATTCAAGGGATCTTATGGCCTTGGCCTCCCAGAGTGCTAGGATTACAGGCATGAGCCATTGCACAGAGCCTATGTATACTACTTAACCAACAACATATATAAATATTAATAACAAATTTTTCCCCTTTAAAACCAATTTTAGAACAAGCAGATATCAGTGCAAAGACACAGAAAATATGAAATAGCAAGGAAATATGACACCATCAAAGGACCACATCATTGTCTAGTCATGGGTCAAAATTGAAAAGAATTCCTTGTAATGGCAAACAAAAATTCAAAATATTTATTCTAGAGCATCTCCATGAGATGCAAGAGAAATCTGAAAACAAATACAAAGAAATTAGAAAATCAGTTTAGGATAAGAGTAAGAAATTATCCATGGAGATAGATATCTTGAAAAAACACAACCCAAAATTCAGAAGCAGAAAAATTTCAGGAAATACAAAACACATTTCAAACCTTTAAGACTAAGATAGATCAAGCACTTGGGAGGCTGAGGCAAGAGAATCGCGTAAGCCCAAGAGTTAGAGGTTGCTGTGAGCTGTGTCACACCACGGCACTCTACCGAGGGCGGTACAGTGAAACTCTGTCTCTACAAAAAAAAAAAAAAAAAAAAAGATAGATCAAGCAAAAGAATGAATTTCAGAACTTGAAGACACATCCTTTAAAAGAATCCAGTCAGACAAGAATAAAATAAAGAGGAATAAAGAAGAATGAGCAAAGCTTTGAGATATCTGGGACTACATAAAGTGATCAGACTTATAAATTATTGGCATTCCTGAGGAATACAGAGATCAAAAAGTTAGAAAATCTACTAAGAGAAAAAAAATCAATAAAAACATCCCTTAGCAAGAGAGTTAGACATTCAGATTTGGGAGACCCAATGATTCCCAGGAAAATACAGTGCAAAAAGGACTTCACCACAACATATTATAAACACAATGACGGGTAATAAGAAAAAAGCCTTCCAACCAAAAACATCTCAGGACTAGATGGATTGATGGCCAAACTATAGCAGATGTACAAAGAATAGCTGTTTCAAGTACTATAGAAAATGTTTAAAAAGATTAAGCAGAAAAGAATCCTTTCCAGTATTATTTGATACCAAAGCAAGAAAAGGATGCATAGAAAATTAAAACTACAAACTAATATTTCTGATTAACACAGATGCAAAAGTCCTCAACAAAATACTAGCAAATCAACTACAACAGAAAAAAGATAATTTATCATAATCAATGGGTTTCATTTCAGGAAAGCAAGATAGTTCAACATATATAAGTCAATAAATGTGATTCACCATATAAACAGAACAAAAACCATATTATCATCTCAATGGGTCCAGAAAATAAATTTGATAAAATTTACTATCATTTCATAGTCCTCCCCTGCCCCCCAAAAAAGTAGGCATAGAAGGAACATACTTCAAGATAAGAGAAACCATATGTGACAAACCCATAGCCAACATTATACTGAAGGGGAAAATGTTGAAAATGTCACCCCTAAAACAGAGCAAGACAACGATGCCCACTTTTATCACTTCAGTTCAACAAAGTACTATGAAGTCCCAGCCAGAGCAATCAGACAAGAGAAAGAAAAAAAAAGGCATTAAAATTGAAAAAGAGGAAGTCAACTTAACTCTGTTTACTGATGATATGATCTTATATTTAGAAAACCCTACGGACTCAGTAAAAGACTCCTAGATTTGATAAATGGAATCTGCAATATCTCAAGTTGTAAAATTAAGATACAAAAACCAAAAATAGCATTCATATACAACACCAACAGCCAAGTGAGAATCAAATCAAGAACTCAATGCCAGTTGCAATAGCTGTAAAAATAAACTACCTAGAAATAAATATAACCAAAGAGGTAACAGATATAAATAAGGAAAACAACAAATCACTGCCAAAAGAAATTGCAGATGACACAAGCTCATGGAAAAACATTCTATACTCATGGATCAGTAGGATCAGTGGTGTCATATTGTTGTCAACTGCATGCATTTATCAGGCAATTGCTTGGGGCAATGCTTGTCATATTGATACATGCAATGCAGTTCCTATCAAAATACCAATGTAATTTTTCACAGAATTAGAAAAAACAATTCTAAAATTCACATGTATCCACAAAAGGATCCAAATAACCAAAATAATTTTAAGAAAAAATAATAAAACTGAAGGCATCACATTAACCAACTTCAAATCAAAACAGCGTGGGCCTGGCATAAAAGTAGACATACAGATTAATGGAACAAAATAAGAGTACCAAGAAAGAAAACCATTTGTCTACAAAGAATTGACCTTCAACAAAGTGGACAGAAATATTCACTGGGGATAGGACACACTATTCATAAATGATGAGGGAAAATTTGGATAACCACATGCAGATGAATAAAACTGGATCCCAGTCTCGCACCACATCCAAAAATATTCTCAACATAAAATAAAGACTTAATGTAAGACTTGAAACAACAAAAGCATTAGAAGAAAATCTACGAAAACCTCTTCTGGATATTTCCCTAGGCAAAGAGGTTATGACTAAGACCTCTAAGCAAATGCAACTAAAGTAAAAGTAGACAAACAGAACTTAATTAAACTGAAAGTTTACATTAAATAGTAAATAGACAAAACACAGAATAGAGAAAATATTCAAAACTATGTATCCAACAAAGTATAAATATAACGAATCTATAAAGAACTCAAACAACTCAGCAAGAAAAAAACTTACTAAAAAGTGGGCAAATGACATGAATATGCCTTTTTCAAAAAAAGATATACAAATGACCAATAAATACATACAAAACAATGCTGAATATCACTAGTCATCAGGGAAATGCTAATTAAAACTATAATGAGATACCATGTTACTTCATTAGGAATGACCATTATCAAAAGACAAAAAATAACAGGTATTGGCATGGGTGTGGTAAAAAGAAAATACCTACGTACTGTGGGTGGGAATATAAAATGAGTATACCTTCTGTGTAGATCAATATGGAGCCTTCTCAAAGACATGAATCTAATATTTGAGCAAGTAATCCCACTACTGGGTATCTATCCAGAGGAAAAGAAATCATTATATCAAAAAAGATACCTACACTTGCATGTATGTTGCAGCACAATTCATAACTGTAAAGATAAGGAATCAACCTAAGTGTCCACCAACTAATGAGTGAATGAGAAAATGTTGTGTGTGTGTGTGTGTGTGTATATATATATATATATATACATACACACAGAGATACCATTACTTGTTAGCCATCAAAAAGAATGAAATGTCTTTTGCAGCAGGTTTGATGGAAACTAAAAAGACATTATCTTAAGTGAAATAAGTCAGGAACAGAAAAGTATTCTCGGCTATAAGTGGCACTTAAATTGTGGGTAGATAAGGACATACATAATGGTATAATGGACACTAGAGACAGAAAAGTAGGGAGAGTGGGAGTGGGTGATAAATGAAAAATTACCTATGGGGTACCATGTGCACTATCCAGGTGATGGATATACTAAAATCCCAGATTTCACCCTTACGATATATACGTACAATGGAATTCAATCTTTACCCCTAAATAAATTAAAATTTTAAAATGAGGGGAAAGAAATTACATTTAAAGAAATAAATGCTGAAAAGTTCCCAAGTTTAGCAAGAGATTTAGATGTCCAGATAATGGATGCTCAAAGATTCCCAAATAGATACAATTCAAGATAGCCATCTTCATAGTACTTTATTACCAAACTTTCAAAAGGCAAAGATAAAGAGAGAATTTTTTAAACAGCAAAGAGTTAGGTGTAGTGGATCATGCCTATAATCTCAGCACTTTGGGAGGCTGATGCAGAAGGATCACTTGAGCAAAGGAATTCAAGAGCAGCCTGGGCAATATAATGAGACCTTCATTTCTATAAAAAATAAAAATAAATTAGCTGAGTTAGGTGGCACCTGCCAATATTCACAGCTACTAAGAAGGTTGAGGCAGGAGGATCACTTGAATTAACGAGTACAATATTGATATCAAAACAGATACAGAGACCAATGCAACAACTCAGAGAATTCAGAAATTAATCCACATCATGACAGCCCATGATTGTTGATCAAAAAAAGGACAGCCTCTTCAATAAACTGTGCTAGGAAAATTGGATGTGCATATACAGAAGAATGAAACCAGATCCCTATTCCTTACTTTCTACAAAAATCAACTCAAGAGAATTAATTCTTTAAATTAAGCTTGGAACTATAAAACTATTAAAAGAAAACATAAAGAAACACAGGTCTACGCAAATATTTTATGGCTAAGATCTCATACGCACAGATAACGAAAACCAGAATAGACAAATGAGACTATATTAAACTAAGAAGCTTCTGCACAGTAAAGGAAACAATGAAGTGAAGAGACAGTTGTTGAATGGGAGAAAATATTTGCAAACTATTCATCCAACAAAGGACTAATATCCAAAATATGTAAGGAAATTAAACATCAATAGAAAAAAATAATCTCCTTAAAATGTTGGCAAAGGTTACGAACAGATCTTTCTCAAAATAAGATTTATTCAAATGGCCGAAGGGTATATGAAAAAAGATTCAACCATACAATATCAGGGAAATGCAAATCAAAACCATAAGATATCATCTTAGCCAGTTAGAATGGCTTTTATTAGAATAACAGAAGCTGGCAAGGATGTAGGGAAAAGGTAACTTTTACACACTGTTGGTGTAAATGCAAGTAAATATAGCCACTATGGAAAATACTATGGAAATTTCTTAAAAAAATAAAAACCAAACTACAATAACATCCAGCAATCTCCATACTAGGTATTAATCCAAGGAAAAGAAATATATCAAAGGGATATCTGCACTACCATGTTTGTTGCAGCAGTAGGAACAATAGCAAAGATATGAACTCCACCTAAGTGTTCATCAATGGATGAATAAATAAAATAGTATATATACACAATGGAATACTATTCAGCCATAAATAAGAATGGAATCCTGTCATTTATAGCAACATGGGTACAACTGGAGATAATAGTGAAATGGGTGAGATGTAGAAAGGCAAATATCACATGTTCTCATTTACATGTGGGAGCTATAGAAGTTTATCTCATGGAAATAGAGAGTAGAGTAATAGATACCAGAGGCTTGGAAGGGTGTTGGGAGTGGGGAATAAAGAGAAGTTAGTTAATAGGTAAAAACATAAAATTGGATAAAAAGAGTAAGTTCTAATGTTTGATAGAAGACCAGGATGACTATAGTTAACAAAAATGTATTGTACATTTTAAAACAACGAGAAGAGAGGACTTGATATGTTCTCAACATGTGGAAATGGTAAATACCTGAGATGAAGGATACATAAAATGCTCTGACTTGATCATGGACACTCTATGTATATAAATTGTACATATTTACTTCATAAATATGTACAAATATTAGATACTAATTTTAAAATGCCAATAGATGGAATATTTAGGGCTTTTGGCCTTTCTAAGGGCCTGCAAAAAAATGAGACCTGAAAAATAAAGCTATTGGCTCCAAAATATAAAAATGAAACTATAAAACCTAATCTGCAAAATGTAGACAGCAAAAATCTATGAAACTTAAAATCAGCTACTTCATCAGTGACTAAGCCTAGTATTCATAAAATATTATTACACTTGCAAACAATTTATAGATTCAGTTTTTCTCGCTTTGAGAGAATCCTCATGTATGCACAATAATTGCTCAGAAATGACAGTCCTTCATAAATTGTATTTGTTTTTATAGTCAAATTATTTCAAAAAGCAAAGTAATGAAAATTCTTCCAAATGTTTATAGAAAAATAGGATGTTTAATGTGATATATAGATACAATTTAATCTGTTTTATATAAATTGGAGGCCACACTAGTTATAATTTTCAGCATAGCCATGGAGAGTAGTACCAAGTCTGTTAATATCATATCTAAGAAGAATAAATATTGGAGTTGGAGGGGGATGGGTCCTCTAGGTTCACCCTGAGCATCAACTAAATTTCCTCTAAGTTAACAGATGCCAATTTTTCAGTTACAGAGATAAACATCATTGATTTTTATCTAAGCATTTACTACTTTGGAGACACACTCAGGAAAGTGGCCAGACCCAATGTGACCTTTATACTAAATGTTCATTTGGCCTGGGGGTCAAAAGAAGTCATCCTCAGTTGATATATAAATTGATTCCAACCCAACATCAAAGGATAGCCAAAGAATATTAGTACAAATCTGACTGCCTACATTGATGCATTAGTTCTATGGGCACGAGCAGTGGTTCAGACTATAATCCATAAGCATAAAAGTGTGATTCCATTCAAAACACATACCTATGAATTGTGAAAATGACTTGTCTATGTTTATGGCATGTTCTACACAGAAAGGTAAAATGCCAGAGGTTTTGTTAACTGTGTCCAGTGTATCATGTCATTTAATACTTAGAAAAGCTATGAATCAGGTATAATTATTTTTCCCATTTTGTGATAAGGCAACATGCATAGATTCAGTGATTAGTCTAAGATCAAGCTCTTGACAGAGTTGAGATATGAAGCTAGCTTTGCCTGTCTCCAGAGTACAATTACATAACCAATATTGTATTGAGAATCCCTAGTCTTTTCTAGCCTAAATAATAGGATCATCATTTCGCTTTTCCTTCCAGTGTAAAATATTACATATGCACACAAATATACATACTTTTATAAAATATATCTTTTATTATAAAAAAAAATCTTACTATGGAAGTAAAATCTTTTTATACTAATCATATCATTATAGGGTCAAGATTCTATGTTGTAGTTTCCAAATTCCAAAAACATATACTTGTCGATTTCATGGCCATAAAAAAGATGCACAATCAAAGAGCAGATCAGTATTTCACAGAATGGGAAAAAGCATTCACATGCTATACATCTTATAAAGCACTAATAACAGAATCTACAAAGAACTCAATCAAGCCAGCAAGAAACAACCAAACAACCCCATTAAAAAGTGGGCAAAAACATGAACAGAAACATTTCAAATGAAGATATGCTAATGGCCAAAAAACTCATGAAAAAAATGTTCAACGTCTGTAATCATTAGGGAAATGCAAATCAAAACCACAATGAGAAATTACTTAACTCCAATGAGAATGGCTCATATTAAAAAGTCCCAAAACAATAGATGGTGGCATGGATGTGGAGAGAAAAGAAATCTTACACATTGCTGGCGAGACTGCAAACTAGTGCAACCTTTATGGAACATTATATGGAGATACCTCAAAGAACTAAAGATAGACCTCATCCAGCAATCCCACTGCTGGATATATACCCAAAGGAAAATGGGTCATTTTATAAAAAGGACACCTGCACTCAAATGTTTATACCACCACAGTTTACGATCACAAAGATGTGGAAATAACCCAAGCAGCCACCAATATATGAATACAATGGGGTATGTGCATGGCATGGAGTACTACTTAGTCTGGTATCTTTCTGGATAACCAGGAGAGAACTGGAAAGCATTCTTCTAAGTGAAACATTACAAGAATGGAGAAACAAACACATGTACTCAATAGCAAATTAGAACTCACTAGCAAATTAATTGACCACCACTTAAGTGTATGTATGGAAGTAAATTTCAATAAAAATCAAGCTGGAGGGAGGAAGGAAGAGGGGATGGGTAAATTCATAGCTAGTTGGGACAGTGCATACTATCTGGGTAAAGAGAACACTTACGTGTATAACTTTGATTCAATCTATACAAAAACAAAGTATGTAAATAAAACACGTGTACCCCTTATATTCTGAAATTTTAAAAAAGAGAAAAAAAAATAGTTCTATAAAGTTCCACTGAGAAGCCAGTTATAGCAATATAGGAGAGACCATGTTGTGGAACAGCAACAAAGCCAATAAAGCCCCTATTGCTTCTCCAGGCAATAATCAGCCATCAGAGAAGATAAGATACAGGTCCATCTCCACTGACCCATAAATTGCTAAGAACAACTGCCTGGCTTTTATCACCTTTATTTCTAGTTTTTCTGATGCTACCAAAAGATGGCTCTGAACCGTAGACATTCATGGTTAATTTGTTAACAAGATTTTTATACTGATAAGTGAATATGTAATGAAGTAAGATCCCTGGTTTTCCTAACTTATTCCATTTTCCATAGTCCTAAAACACAATTCCTAATAAGGGAAAGGCACTATGGGGAGAGAGAAGGTACAATTGAGCCAGAACATATGTCAGAGAGAAATTCCTGGTGACTAGTGAAAACCTGGAGAACAGTAAAACTGCATCTTACTCCCTTGGCATCTGTTATTGAAGGATTATATCCCACTCTTTGGAATCCTGTACCAGAACAAGAATTTAGACTACAATGGCTAAGAGTCAGAACAACAGAAAGGTTGTGATCTTCACTTTGAAACCAAGCATACCTGAGCTGAATTGGTATAGTATGTATATAGTGTATATACTAATGAGATGGTAACCACAGCTACATAGGCCAGTGTTTGGACTCGGAGAGGGATTGAAGAATGGATGACCACACAGACGAAGCAGAGGGCTTAGTGCAGGAATGCAGTCCTGGAATTGGTGAACATTGGGAACTCAGTACACTGTGGAACGTAGGGAGGGTAGTAAGCCCTGGACTGGCTGCATGGGTGTGCCTCAAGTGCTGCAACACAAGGCTCTCCGCTTAGAAGGAACTTACACTTGATTTAATCCTTTGCTATCACCATCTCAAAATTCTCAATAATTATTTAACATTTTGCATGGGTCCCCAAATTTATGTAGCTGGTCCTAGGTAGGCTACTTGCAGATGTCAAAGATATTCAGACATGAAGATATTCTAAGTACTCACAGATAGATACTGGGATAAAACTAAGCTAATTACAGCTGGTGTAGACATGTCTGGGTCTTGTAAAGCAAGAATCAGAATACAGGTCTGAGATAAAGAAAGCAAAAACAGGAAAAATAGACAGGGGAGTGGGCACACTTATTTTACAGTAAAGGTGACCATATAATCTGCCATCCAAATCAGGACACTTTTGTGATGTTAATAACTACTCTAAGACAAGTGGTATAAATTCAGACTCTCCAGGCCAAGCTGGGAGGAATTGTCCCCCTATAAATAAGCCATTCTAGCAAAGTATTCTGAAGTTACTTACACAAGGCAAAATTGGAAATAAATATAGAAGATATTACAAACCGTACATGTTAATAAAAAATTCTAATCTATTTTTAGAAGTGGGAAAAAGGGGGTAATTACTGTCTTTATAAAAGATGATCAACATAGAAGCAAATATTAGGTAGCCAAAACTAATATTTGAAAAATTACCCTTGTGTTGATAACTTCTGAAAGTGCGTTGATGGGTGCATAGGGCTCTCCACTTTTATCCATGTCTGGAAATTTTAAAATAAACATATTTTTTTAAAAAAAACTTAAATGGTTTTACTAATATTACATTGATTGAATAAATATTTAAATTCCTGAATAAACTTTTTATTGACAATTTGCTATATTGCTACTAAAAAAAAAAGAAAGAAAAGAAAGAAAAATAACTGATTGGGAGTGATTTGTGTTTCAAGTGCTTTCAAATTACCCAGGTAAATAAACAATGCTCTTCTCAGAATTTCTTTACTGAGAGATTCCAGAATAGAAATCTACTTAGAAAACTAATCAGAAGTTCTGTTTTGAATCTTTGTATATACAGAAATTGCATTATTTTTATTTAGATTTCAAAGTGATTTTGAATGGTTTGGTGTAGATATGATGGGACATCAAAACCTCCTATCCTAAGAGACTACACACAGGTAAAAATTAACACCAAATTTCAATGGCTTAAGAACGACAAAAATTTGATTCTGGCTTGTGCTACCACCCTCAAGGATAAACAAGATCCCTTCACCCACCCAGGGATCCAGGCTGATAAAGACTTTACCATCTTGTAACCGCAGCATCTGAAATATGTGGTTTGCTCTATCTCTGTGCCAGCCAATAGAGACCAGAGAATTACACATAGGCATTTTATTGCCTTACACCAGAACTGGCATGTCACTTACATTTTCCTGTCATTGGCCAAAATTTGTCATAGAATCCCATCTGACTGAAAGGAGATAGAGCAATTCAGGGAACCAAATGAAATTTTTGGTGAGCATTACTATCTCCACTGTACTCTAACCTCTCGTTACTATCTCCACTGTACTCTAACCTCATTGAACACCACCATAAGAAAAGTGTAGTACATTCTTTCTGAGCTCTTAAATCTTGGAATCTGAATGAATACTGGAAAAGATTTAAAATGACATTGATATGTCTGAAAATATTTGTTCAGCAAATGAATAATGACAAAACAATTACAGGGTAAAATTTCTGTCTAACTTTTATAAGAACTAAAAACTACTTTTCATTTAAGGGGCATGATTAATACAAATGAATATTAACAATTCACTCAAACAAACATAGCAGATCTTTAACTGCCAACATGTTCCTAGCCATTACTATAGGTAATATTATAGCAATGCTTATTTGAAGAAGAGCCATTGTTTCAGTTACCTCTTCCTGCATTAAAAAGAAAACCATCAGCTAGTCTCAGGTAGGTAGTTTGGGAGGTTTTCATGGATTGTAGTTAGAGGGCAGCTGAGGCTAGAATCAGCAGAAGGTGTATTCTCTCATTTGTCCAACACCTATGCTGGGATGGTTATCAATTAGCTGAAGTCTGGCAGACCATCTATCCCTTCCCACATGGCCTCTCCACAAGACTAGCTTGGCCTGCTACATAACATGGCATTCTCAGGATAGCTGGGCTTCACATGGCACACAGTTCCCCTATAGTGAACATTCCAAGGGCACAAGGTCCAAACTGCTAGGCTACTTCCCATCTAGGTCTGGATATCCCACAGTGTCACCTCCACTGTATTCTACTCATCAAAAGCGAATCAAAAGTGAGCCAGCTGAGCTCAGAGAAAGGAAAGTACACTTTTGATCACCAGGAGGCCATCTCTGGAGATAAATATCATTAAATCAGCATTACCCTTAAATATCATTAAAGCAGAGATTTCATTAAATCATCCCCCAATTTCCTATCCTCTAAAATATTCCTTTCAAATGCAAGCCCTAATTTGTAAGTTTTTTTTTCTAACAAAAACTATTAGATGAGACATGATGGTTTATAAATGCATAAGAATTGGTATCTCCAAAGTTCCTTTTTATCTATATTTATAATGCTAAAATGTCAATCTAGTTAAGAACATTGGCACTTGCTATTTTAGTCAGATTCTCAAATACATGAATGCAAGTTTCAGGGAGGGCAGTGCAGGCATTTCATTTTACATATAGAATCATATAAATGGGTGGGAGTGTATATTAAAAAGCTATCTAAAGTGGAGAGACTAGAATTACCCTCTTAAAAAAAAAGTACACAGAATACCAATAGCATTTTAGATTCATAACCCAAATTGAACAAGACAAAAACAACATCACTCCATAATTATGTCCAAGCAGGGAGGAAAGAAGAACCTCTGTCCAAATCACCAAAATGATCCAACATTCCCCTTGCCCGGACAGCATTCGTGACTACTACCAATTACATCTTCAGCCTTCCTCCACTTCTCCTGTTTTTTGAATAAAATTATTAAGCTACCCAATTACAGAATTACCTCTGCCTCCTAAAGTTGCCTAACCCAATCCAGAACAAACCCACTTTCTCACCTTTCACCAGGATCACCTAACCAGGGCCCAAATCCCACGCGAGGCCTTGCCCGCAGCATCTCTTATTCAGAGGCCCCTCGTTTCTATGGTGTGCTTACTGTCTTAAGCACGCAATAAGACTAGCATACTGACAGGTTAGAGCAACACCTCCCTTCTTGGCACCAATTTCCATTTCCATCTAAGTCCATTTGTAGTGCTATAACAACATACCAGAGAGCAGGTAATTTATAAAGAACAGAAATTTATTTCCTCGCAGTTTTGGAAGCTAGAAATCCAAGATCGCCAAGGCACTGGCAGATACAGTGTCTGATCTGGGTATAGTCTTTGTTTTCAAGATGGCTCCTGTCACTATGTTCTCCAGAGGGGACAAATACTATGTCCTCATATAAAGAAAGGGACAGAAGAAGGTGAACCCATGTCCTCAAGCCATTTAATAAGGGCTCCACTCTCATGACTTAACCTTCTCTAAAGGCTACCAATTAACACTATCATATTATCAGAGATCAAGTTTCAGCATACGAATAATGAGAGACATATTCAGACCATAACCAAATTTGGTTGGAGCCACGTATGTTCCTAATGGTCTTTGACTGATAGGCATTATGTAGATATAGGCACAGATGCCAATACAGACATAGACATAAATGAGTTTCTTTCTACCTGCTTAAATTGCAAACACAAAGTTTAACAAACCTACACACAGATAAAAGGGGTCAGTTTTGTTCAGAATCCTGATCCAGAATAAACGGAAAGTTCACATTTGTCTCCATGGATAACCATAGCACCAAGCAACCATTCACATATTCTCAACATTGATGTTTCACCACTGAAATCACAAGGTTACCACACTGATTCCAAATGCATAACATGGACAACATACATGCACAACATCAGAATTGACCAATGATTCAGCGGGTAGACTATGCCAGCCTCTGGCAGCCCCACTCTTATCCCACCACAACGCTGTAAGTGACATGGTGATTTCACGTCAATCAACTCATAATTATCAGCATTAATGTTAGCCTTGGTTAAGAAGAAAATGGAAACTTATATTGAAGGAAGACAAATAAATAAATATGAGTTTGAGGTTCCAATTTTCATATCCTATTACTGCTGTTATTTCAGATAATTCCTTCAATCCTTCTTTCCTTCATTTATTCTTTCAACAAATATTTCATGAGCCCCCAGTCCACAATAAATTCTCATCACAGAGGCATGAAAAAATATCAAAGACAACACAGGAAAAATACTCACAGTAGCCACAATGAATTGCACTTTCTAAGTACACGAATGTATTAAAACAATGGAACGCTCTCTTCTTCCCTACTTTAACACCAATCCTTCCAGACACCTGAAACTTCTGCTGCTAGACTTGAATTCTGTCAGTTCTATCTGCTACTAGGGAATGATGATGCTGGAATATCTGGTTGAATACTCTTGAGTCAATCGTTACTTCTCAACACATATATTCTTTTCTTTTAAAAAAGTCACTGGCTTTCCCTTTTAATGAGATGAATTTTAAGGTTCATACCTACAAAGACTACTATAACCTCAAAGTTAGTAATGGGCTAGAGAATAATCCATCAGTCAATTAACAGTTATTGACCAAAATTTGATACTGAGGGTTTTAAAGACACAATGCTTGGATTGGTGCCAGTTACCTAAAGGAAAAACTTTCCATGTCTACAGGATAAGAGGATAAACTATTTAACATTCACAGGAAGTTTCTGAATGTGAGAGGAAAGAATGATGGCAAATAAGACACATTTCTGAAGAGCAGTACACAGCATGCATAGAAAACTCATCACGATTTCCACTAATCACCTTGTTTTTTGAATTTGAAGATGCCAGTCAGCCAGCCACCACTCACTGATTTGTTCCATTTATTCAAAGTATAATTCATAATGACTGTTTTATTTGGTACAGATATTAGTAAGCATATAAAACTTTATTGTGCATTCCTTACAAACTGTAAAACAATGGGAAGAAATATCCCTTTCTTGCAAATATGTTTACAAATTATTCCAGATAAAGTACCAAATGATGCGCTTAAAAAAAAAAAAAACTAACCTTTCTAATAAATAAAGTCTATGTTTTGAAAGTTGTGTGTCTATTTGTGAGTATATATGTTCAAGAATCTAGCCTTTTTTAGAAAAAATATTAACCATCCAAAAATAATTTCCAAGTAGAAAGAGTATCATGTTTACATATATACAAGATTTAGAATAATATTCTAAAAACAAACAGGATAAGGTCCACTTGGACTCTAGTGACTAGAGCAACATGGATAAAACTGGAGGTCAGTGTGTTCAAGAGAAATAATTCAAGAATGGAAGGACAAATATCAGATGTTCTCTCTTATGTGTGGAAAGTAAAAAAAGTGGATGGTGTGGAGGTAGTAGGATGGTGGTCACCAGATGCTAGGGAAGGAAGAGGGCAAGCAGAGGTGGAAGGGAAGTTGGTCAAGGGATACAAAAATACTGTTAGATAAAAGGAATAAGTTCTAGTATTTGACAGTTAACAATAATTTATTGTATATTTCGAAATAGCTAGAAGAGAAGAATCATAATGTTCCCAAAACCAAGAGAAAAGATAAATATTTGAGGTGATGGATATCTCAATTTCCCTGATTCTATCATTATACTTGTATACATGCATCAAAATATCATATACCTCCAAGATACGGAGTATATTAATTTATAAAAAACAAAATGAAATCTAGAAACAGCAATATATTGATTATCGTATACCTGAAAATTTCTGTAGTAAAATCATTAAACATAAAAAAAAAATAAGCTACGATTCAATGTAAGTAAAAAGTTCTACTGATGCAAAAGTCAGAGGCAGACATAGGAGCTGGGATAGAGTTGGCAGTTACACTTTCAACCTCAGGCTGAGAATTTGTGCAAGAATATTCAAAGACTGGAGCCAATAAGCCTATTATATTGCAAACACAAAAAAGGTTTTTGTAATAAACACAAATTTAAAAGGGAAGGATTAGCATATGAGTTACAAAGAAGAGGAATAATTATTCTGTGTGGGATTGGGGTACAAAAGGATTACCACCCACCAGGCTAGCTCAGGAGAATAAATCTGGGTTTTCTGCAGCTGCAAGGCTAGTGATCCTGTAAATATTCACATAATATTTCTAAAATAAAAGACATGGTTATAAGAACAAAAGAATGAAGTGCATCATACCTTGGTAGATGTATTAGTCAGAAAAAAAGCTAAAAAAGCTGTCAGAAAAACAGAGCACCCACCAGCCAAGCCAAGACACAGAAATCAGTACAGGGAACTAGTTATAAGTATGGTAGGATAGCTAAAAACTCGACAGGGAAGGGCGAGGAAAGTTGCTATCTCCCCTATGGCTGAGTGGACAAAGGAGTTGTATGCAGAGGCCAAAAATCAAGGCTGCCTTTCATCAGCCAGATCCATCCAGAGGCTCAGCCCAGATCATAGATAGATACTGCCAAAAGCAGACAGAGATAGAAGTATCTTTGTTTTTCTCTTTTTATCTCTTCCCTAATTCTCTCTAATGTCTTTCCTTGGGAGAACATATTTGGGAGTCCGTTAGCAAGGTAGCCTGTGAAAGTAGATGTCAAGAGATGGGTATGGAATGAATCTGAAAGCAAAAGAACAAATTTCTAGCACCACAGGCAACTGCCAAGGAAATGTACAGAATATAGAGAACTGTTCCACTCCTTTCATTTAGAATTTAAGGGAACCCTCAATACGAAAGAGATATCATCAATATTAGCTGTAACCGGGATGCCATTTGGAAATGCCACTCAGTTATGTCCCCAAATTGAAAAGGCACAACCAAGATTGGGTCTCCCAATACAACCGTATTTCTTCTAGAATGTAAGAAGGTAAAAATGAAACCATATTTTAATAGTTCTTCCATTCTTGGATTTCATAGACCCGTAAATAAATACTCAAAGAAAAATAATTGGGAAATATGTATCAAATAGTCAATATTTTCACTTGCCTGGGATATTTAAGGTGACACAAATATCATCTAGTAATTTCAGGACATCATAAAATAATATCATTTTAACATCAGAAAACTAAAATTATGTACTCTGAGAATTAAGAACTACCCTGTCTTCATTTTTTTTTTTTTTTTTTTTCCATTTCATCACATCACATGAGAAGTTTTCCAGGACCAGCACAGATTCACAGGATAATGACATTAGATTATTTCATGAGGAAATTCCCAAAAGGCTCTTATCGAGTTGTAAAGTTGAATGAGTTCTGAGCAAAGAACATAGAATTCTAGAACATTTGCATAATTTGGGACAATAAGATCTCTGGGTCTCACTTTTCTTAGACCACGATTAGAATATCTCCAAACACTTGTTCACAGTGAGCACAGAAATGCAAGGAGTGATTTGCTAAATTCAGTCTCTATACGGTCTGAGAACAGGAAACAGAGATGCTGATTCATAACACATTGAGCATTTCCAGGTTATTTCACTGAATAGGAAGTAAATAAAACCTGGTTATTTACAGAAATTTACAGGTGCTACTGCCCCTCTTGTGCCACCCCCTTTCTCAGGTCTTAGCCACAAGGCAATATGTACTTCTAAAGTCACCAGCAACCACTGTGTCCAAACAAACCTGAGGCCAAAGGAGGTACAACTGTCACTTCAACTTTTGCTTTTTTCCCAGTCAATTCAATATAGAAATAGGTACTGTGTTAAAACATTCCATGATACAAGAATATAGTTTCCATTAATTTTAAGATTGTTTTATTGATAAATGTCAATTTACAGTTGCAAGAAAAAAAAAACAGATAAAAGGGAGCATACCAAAGAGTTCTTGCGTTATGCTGCTTGTAAAGTTAGCACAAATTTCTACAGAAAGTCTATAAAATGAGGAAAAATGTGACTATCAACTTTTTTATATTGTACTTTCTCTTACAATCACTACAGAAGCCAGAGTTCCCTGAAAAGTCTTAAAGAGAGTTTTGACCAATAATGCAAAAGACAATTGGGAGTTTATTTTTTCTTGATCTCATAACTACTAGTTGATTTGAATGCATTTCCCACTTAGCTTTCAAGGTCCAAAGTCAGTGTTCTCACCGTGTGCTGCTACAAAAAGCTGAAAATTGACCACACAGAAGCTTGTGTGGCCACAGAGTATCACCTGTAAATACTGCTCACTAACAGAAAAGGTCCCATTTTATTTACACACGGAGACACAAAAATCATTCTGCTGGCTTAACTTTCCCAAAAGAGGCAAACAACATTCAGTATTGACAGACTTGAACGGAGGTTTTTAATCATCCTGAGTAACCAGGCAAAAACCAGACTATACTACTAGCACTTTTTTCAACCATATTGGTGTATATGCTCAGAGACAGAGACACTTCGTACCATATGTTTACATGCACATACACCTGGGTGCATACCCTGCTTCTTAGAATAAAAGGGACAGAGGGGACAATGTTTCATTAAAGAAAAACAAGAAAACTTCACTTTCAGCAATTGCTAGATTAATTGTATCTATGCCATTCGCTGTGGGGGGCTTTAAATGTAGAATTTCAACATTTTCCACCTTCCTATCTGCCTGTCACTATCCTCTTCACATCCCCCTGACCCTAAACTTGAGACAAAGAAAAGGAAGTTATGAGAAACAAATGGCAGAGCCCTCTGTTGAGAGGGGCCAGGTTTGACGTAGGAATAGACAAGAGCCCAATAGCTTCTATGCTTGCCCAGCGAAAAAATAATTGTAAGTTTAAGCACACTTCAAGGAAAACAGGCACATCATGTTCTTAAAAGCAGCCTATTACCTGATGCGGCTGTGAACTGGACCATCTGCTATAGGAAGGAGCACCTGAAGACTTGTTGGCTGAGGTCCTCTGAGGAAGAGAAAAAAAAAATGTCATACTGTCACACAAATGAAATACAATTTATGTTTCTCTGAAAAAATTATTTATTCAGCATCTACCATTCCAAAAATGAACACATCTTGGATTCTGTCTAAGCTTAATCCTCATTTCATTTCTTTTAAAACATATTCTCCTGAGCAAGTATAATAATGTGGAAATATCTGGATCCAAACCTCGGGCTGTACTGGTTGTTCAACTTGGTGCAAGTCACCCGAGCTCTCTATGATTGAGAAGTTTTCTCTTCTATGACACTGGAAGAATAATTTTTACATCCAGGATTCTTCTGAGCATCAAAAATAGGGTGAAGCACTTGGTATTGTAAAATTGTATGCACATATAAGCTATTAATTCAACAAGCAGAAAATAAATCACATTATAAGTTTCCACTTGAAACAAAACTTATAAACAAATGTCCAAGTTAATAAATGAGGTTATTTAAGACTCGGTTATTCTTGTTATAGAGAGATTCTTCATCCTAGGAAAGGCCTGAACACATCATCGCTATCGCCTCTCTGGGATTGTAAGATGCCACAAGTTCACTATACATAAGCCCATCCAGAACCATCCTTGACACGATTTTTCTTTGCTTTCTTCTATGGTAAAAGCTAGAAAGTTGCACACTCACTTTCTCAGCATCCTTCCCTCTAGGGATGGTGACATGGCATGTTTCTGGCCAATGAGACATGAGTATAATTCTTCTGGGGGGAGTTTTATAACGCCATTCTTTATTCCTGGTCACAGGGACAGGAGAAGGCTTATACCTTCTCATCACTCTTCTTCCCTTCTAAATGCAGATACACTACATGGAGCTAGAGCAATCATTTCATGACCACAGGGAAAGGCCAAGAGACGAGCAGACATGCTACCCCAGATCTCCCTGAATAACGGAAGCAAAGCTTCAGGCTGCTGCTTTTGCCCAAACCCTCCTTATGTAATTGACCATAATCATGTTTTCTGTTACTTGCAGAGTGTAATGATACACTCTGCTCTCTCATTCAAATTAAGAATTAAATTACATGAATTTGATTCATCAGGCAGAAGGAATAGAATGACAAAGGCATGAAGATGTGAAAGTGATTGGTATGTTTGGAAAATGATCAATAGACCAATATAGTGCTGCCAACTCCTGCATTCACCATCACTGCATTCCATCTGCCTTTCAGGATCCCTGTGTAATTCTGTCCTGGCCTTTGCTGATTCTGACAGCTTTCCTGAATCTCTGCCACAGAGAGGTTGGCATGCTGGCTAAAAGCTGTGTTCTGCCTGCTCAGTTCGACTTCCCTCTAGCATCTGCCCATCTGAGTAGGTAGGGCTGGATTCAGCTCTCAGGGCTTCTCAGTCCTTCCCACCCCACTGAAGCTAATGGGAGTGGACCCTTTAGCAAAGTGTTAGATTTTAACTTGGATAAAGGGAGAACTAACAATGTAGCAGACAGAAGTTAAACCAAAAGTATAACCTCAGTGAAGAAGCAATGGAAATCAACTTCGTAGGTATCCAACTCTACCACTCAGTGATCATATTCCTTCTCTGATATCCATTGTCCTAATTGGATTACATTAGATGGCCTCCTGCTAATTAACCCAGGCCTAAATCTATATAATTTAATGATTTTACACTTTTAGGATATGTAAATGATTACTGATTATAGGGGAAACACTCAATTTCCATGAAAGATTAGATTCCTTTCAATATTATGTTTTTTAAATTCCCAAAGAAACGTCTTCTTAAACCTCAGTTAACTAAAACGTGTTAATAATCCAAAATAGTTCCTCGCCTGCATATATTAGCAGATTCCAGCTTCTCTTCATTTTTAGAAGAGGGCTGTCAACTGGTTTCCCAGCCCAGTAAGTTGGGCTTCAGCAAAGAGACTCTCCACAGTCTCTCTAAACCAGTGGTTCTTATAAAGCCGCAACCCTTTAATACAGTTCCTGTGGGTCATGACCCACAGGTTGAGAACTGCTGCAAGAATTTACCAGAAGACTAATTGTTGAGACACCATATGTTGAGAATATAACTCATCATTGTTTAAAACCATGGGATGGGCTTATGAAATCATAACAATAAATTTTATATTTATTATCAGAAAAACAAAGCTTTAGCTTTTAATCAAAATAAAATTATGGCAATCAAAGTCAGGATATGAGCACTGACATTCAAAACACAATTGAAAGAAAAGGGATAAGTGTGGCCTGCAGTATAGGACCCAGGTTTCTAAAGAAACTTGAAGCGCAAAAGATGAGCATTTGTGAATTTAAATGCAATAGCAACTCAACATGAAACATACATATACCCATCTTGAGAAGTGTCAGTACGTCCAGGCTCATGCTTAACTTTGTCCTCAAGGTCACGATGCATTTCAGCATTGACACAGAACAGTTAACTTTATAATGATAATTGCAGTTTGTTATTATTCACACATTTTATGTCCCTTTCTAGAGCTTAGGATGAGAGAAAATGGCAGGAGTTAAACCTCAAAACAACTGATAGACATTAGTTACAAATTTAAGGACATGAAAATGTGCAGAATTGTGTAGTAGATCTAATAGATGTGGCCTTATTAAGAAATCAATCCTATCATAAATCACAAATTTGATTTGGTTTTCTTGATGTGTTTTTTGAAAGATCTAGCCATAATATGTGGTTTGGATTTCAGCTTAGACAAAAATAAACGTACCTGACAAACCAGCTAAGTAATTGTTCATGTCCTCATTTTCCTCCTGCTAGTGTCCTCAGCAGCCAGGGATTAATCCAAAGGGAGTTCCCAAATCAGATTAATGAGGCATGCAAGTAAAAAATGCAAATTCTTTGACTCCAAGAATTTACAAATCTCTGGGAATGGGAGCCAGCAATTTGCACTTTGAAGAGGCTCATCACACTAAATTTTAGAAGCAAAGAAAACTTCTAGATAATCCCAGCACACTGTTCTGCAGCCACATGTATTCATCAAAGGACAAGGACCCAAGGATATTACTGATAACCATTTTCTCTAAGCAGATAAAATGAACAAACTCCAGAAAAATATTTCAGAAATTGTGGAAGGTCACTTAGGGAAACAAATATGATTTTTAATCTACTAATACAGATCAAAACTTGAACCATAATTTAATAAAATGATTGGGTAAGGGCTTTGGTTTAAATATCTACTCTACTCCACCTTGGAAAACCTCAAATATCAAGAATGGCTACTGCCCTTCTGATTCATGTCCAATATAGCATGCTTACCCTATCAAAACATGGATTACTCTCTTATAATTGCAGCCCTCTCTTGTAGATGTATGTTCACAATGTTACATGGGCGGAGGAGGAAGGATGTGTGTGGGAGGTTGGGGCTGGGTCTTATATACTCATGTAACCAAGCATGGAATACAGTAAGTTCCCAGTGAATGTTAACTAATGAGTTAATAGCTTCAGGAAACCTAATCATCTTTATCTTTAGCAAGTCTGAATAGGAGATAGCTTCAACAGGGAACAGAGTCATGATGGAAGTGGCATTTTTGAGAGCAATTACCCATAAAAAAAAAAAATGGTAGGATTTGAGAGCACCAATGGCTTCTGTAATTTCTTAGAAAGTGTAGCATTATTGGCTCACATTCTAAGGCATCAGCCTTAAATGGCTTCATAGAAATATGTAGATAGGGCAAAAAACAAGGAAAGTGGCACATACCATTTTGAAGTGGACAGTACTTTTAAATGCAGCAGTCCCCAACATTTTTGGCACCAGATTTTCATGGAAGATAATTTTTCCATGGACTGGTATGGGGGCAGCATTAAATTCTCATAAGAAGCATGCACAGTTGACAGTAGGGTTTGTGCTCTTATGAGAACTAATTCCACGGCTGATCTGACAGGAGACAGAGCTCAAGGAGTGGTGTAAGTGACAGCGAATGACTGGGAGTGCAAATGCTGCTGATTGGCTCCTGCTGTAAGGCTCAGGTACATAGAAGGCCATGGACAGGACCAGTCATTGGCTCAGAGCTTCGGCACATGAAAACTCTCAAGAATACTGCGGGTAAATTCAAAAGAACTAAATGTTCTACAAAAGCTGGCAGAAACTAGAAATAAAAAAACTTAAGCATTAAGCTAAAACATTTACCCTACATTGTATCTTCTCTCTTTCCCTTCCCCAGCCTGGAATCCAGGTTACATATATCATAAAGAAGGGAGTACAAGAGAGAGAGAGTGTAGAACATTTTGGTACCAAAAGCAAGCAGAGAGTGCTGTTAGGAAAATCCTTTTCAACAGAGTGCTATGTGAAACAAAGGAAAAAGAAAAAGTGCTGTGGAGAAATCTGGAAGACAGACCAAATTCAATGGCAGCTTTAGAATTAAGGAATGATGCCAGCTGCTAAGTGAGATCACCAGCCAAGCCGCAGCCTCTGTATTCTATCCCACAACTGCCCTTTGGTTGGTCAGTTCCCTTTAAGTTTAATTGCCCATCCCCATAAGATAAGGAACTTTGGGGGTGGCGCCTATGGCTCAAGGAGTAGGGTGCCAGCCCCATATGCCAGAGGTGGCGGGTTCAAACCCAACCTCGGTCAAAAGACTACAAAAAAAAAAAAAAAGATAAGGAACTTTGGGAACATGTACATTTTTCAGTAATTAGAGTTTTTCCTGATATTACTGCGTTAAGACTTGAGCATATTTGAAGAAAGAAAAATGAAAAGAAAAACAAACAATAAATAGTACTGAAGGTGCCAACTGAACATCTACATTTAACATCTTAGCACAAAAAGACATTGACAAATATGGTCTAGGAAGCAACACAGGTTGCTCAGACAGACTGAACTCTGGATGGCAGACACAGGTTTTGGGATTTTAATTTCAGCTGGAAAAACATATTTCCAAACCCAGTGAAATGAATTATGTAAGAAACAAGACCAAAACAGCAAATGACCTAGACAGCAGTGACATTTTAAATAAGTAAGCTATGGAGAGTTGACTCAAAATTATTTTTTCCAGGGCAAGAAACTTTGTAAATCTAAGAAGTAAAGGCTCTGCCCACACTCCTTCTCTGCTTTTTGACTAAGATCAAGTGAAGACTCTACCCACATTTACCTTAATGGGTAACTTCGAAACAATCCCATGAAGTACTCACACCAGGCAAACTAAGAAAAAGAAACTTGTATTGAAACAAAAACTTGTAATGTTGTGGAGACTCTATCAATTTTGCTATTGAAAGAACAATATGATTTCTTCATTACAACTGTGATATCCAGAAACAAATATTCTGATATGTGTTGCTACATCAATTCAGCATTTCCTAAGAGCCTATAGTGTTAGTGTCTGGGAGATACAAAAGAAATATTCTCTTCCCTGCCCAGCCACCCCATCCCCATTCCTCATAAATACAATCAGGAAGTAATTTCCCTCATTTTAATAAGAAATTGTTGAGCTCAGTTATGGAATCCAAGCACTCTAGATCTAATTGGTTTAGTCAAGGAGTCCTATCACATTCTCAACACTATGGAGAGTCTTTAACAATTGGGTAAGGAATGCTACATAAAAGATGACCTAAATCTTTCCAGTTTCAATAAAACCCCAAATCATTAAAGCCTATGACAAGCAACTCACATATTCCTCATCTCTTTTTAATGCTAAGCATCCTTTGGTATTTTTTCTTGATTGAATTAACTCATTTTATGTAACCTTGCTTGGTCGAGCCCTAGTTTCCAGGCTTTCAGTCATTTTACTGCCTTCCTCTGGGCCACCTCCAGCATCTCCATGCTCCTCCCTCTGAAGTTGTGAAATCTGAAATTGGATGAGTTACTCATTGTGTCCTCATCTCATTACAAAGCGCAAAATAAAATTAATCTCGGCTAGCCTCAGCGCCAAAAATAAAGGGGAAAAAAATCTCAGTACAATTAAGCACTAAAGATTGATTTAGTAACTACATTCAGTAGGCTTTGCCTCTTGGTTTTGTTTATTTTCCAATAAGAAAGAAGAAATACATGAGTCTTGTTTAAAGAGACCCAACCAAGCCTTTGTGCTTATAAAGAGCAGATGTGGAATAATACAGACTCCAACTTCCTCTAGGAGTTAAAATATGATCCGCATTGACTGAAATCCACATTGTCCTCCCAGGGTTTTTACTCACTGGCTCTTTGGCCACTCACTTTATTCTAATTTTACAAGCATTTTGCTGCATATCCAGATGTGCAAAGCACTGTGTCAGCAACAGGAGTTACAAAGATTAGGGGAGTCTCTTCCTGCCCACAGCCCCCGGGCTCCAAAGAGCCCATCACTCTTTCTTCCATTACCCTGTCCTAATTTCTTCACAGTGTCTGTCTCTATTGGAAATTATCATTTTCATAGATTTGTTTTGTTTTACATTGTTCATGTCCTACCAATCCTAGAAGAGCAGGATTCTTTCTTTTCTTTTTAACGTATTTTTCTTGTATGACCATCACTTTTACCATCCACATTATACTATCTCAATATAAATAAGATGAACAAATGAAGAGATTTAGTTCTTACCCTCAGGAGTATACAGTCTAGTGAGGGAGTACATAAATGCTATAATAGCTTTACGGAGCACTACAGAAGGAGAAATCAAACCCTGTTTGGAAAATTGTGGTCCAGGCATGGGAGTCATTATATTTAGCCTTTTTACGTGTAAGGTCAACCAGAATTCATATCCCAACGACAGTCTATGCAGACTGTGCAGGCTGGTACTGCATGGTATACAACATAAAAAGTCAGACATATTTTACTACAGATCTTTTCACAACATAAAAAAGTCAAGCATAGTATATTATAAAACATTTTTAACATATGTAGAGTTGCTCTTGATATAATAAAACTGATATATCCAGACAATTGTCCAGCCTGTGGAAGTAAAATTTTAAAGAGGATACCTTTTTCTCATTTGTAGATTGGGGTTCTGTGGACTAGCAATGGTTTTGCATGTGCAGAGTTGACTTTAGGCCCAATTCCCTGGCCTAAGAGGTAAGGGCCCAAGAAGTTTCTTCTCTAGCAGGTCCCGCTTTAAATACCCAGAATGTGGTAGCCAGGCTCCAATGCCCCCTGCTTTTTGGTATGCACACCATCATGTAGTATCCTCCACCTAAGCACCAGGTCTGGTCTTTTCGACCAACAGAATACGATAGAAATAATCATATATTACTTCCTAGATTAGGTTATAAATGAGGGAGGTTTCTACCTTGAGCGTTTCTCTTAAATCACCTACTCTGGGAGAAGCTATAGCATAAGCTACTCTGTAAAAGTCCCACATGGTGAAGAATGGAAGCCTCCTGAAAGTGGCCGCATGTGTAAACTCCAGACTCAGTTAATTCTTCTGAGATTGTGGCCCTGGCTAATGGTTTGACTGAATCATTAAGACTGATCCAGAACCACCTGGCCAGTGTGCCCTCAGACTGCATAAGATTATAAATGTTGTCTTAAGCTGATAAATCTTGGGGTGATTTGTCAATATACAGCAATAGATAACCAATGCACCTTATTAACAGGAACACTATTCACCTTTTACCATGATACAAGTGAACGTCTATAAAAAGCATGCAGTATCTTGTGAATCGTCCCTAAGGCAGAGGAAGACATTATTCTTCTGAAGCATGGAAAATAGGAACTCAAGGATTTTTCGCCCTTTAGGTAAAAACTTAAATTCCTGGTTTCCACATTGTTATTTAACACATCTTGCAGTCACTTTCTTCAAGGAGACAGAGAACCAATCCTAACTCCCTGAAGACATGAGCACCAGGTAACCTCCAGCTCCCTCACACACAAAACTAAAAACAGCAAACAGGATGCTCAGTAAATAAATGATAAGCTTCCTGTTATCAGGCAGCTTTCTCTGTAACTTAACTTGATCTTTCTGCATCTTACAGAAAAGAACTGATTCACTTTAGCTTCTGGGCTCAATCAGCCACTCATGTATCAGAGAACCAGAAATCCCCTCTACCAGTTACATAACAGGGCCGTGTAGAGTTCTGCTTTCAAGGTAACAAGCAGAGGTGAGGCCCACACAAACCCATAAGGAAAACTTGAGCTGACTCAGTGTTCCCCAAAGTGTGTTATAGAGAAACTGAACCCAGTAGAATGGGCTACTGAAAAAGGCTCTCTGTTCAATTTTGGGCAAAGCTACATTTCCCATATGTTCAAACCCAGGGGTCAACAAAATTTTTCTGTAAGGACTTATATAGTAAATGCTTTAGTTTTATAGTCCATACGGTCTCTTTCGCAATTACCCAGATTTGCTATCGTATGAGGAAAGCAGCACCAGGCCATACATAAACCAGTGGATGTGGCTATATTCTGCTAAAATGTTACTTGCAAAATTATTTGGGGACCAGATTTGATCCACTGGCTGCAGTTTGTATAATGTTCTTATCTCTCCACTGGAATTTTGAACTGCCAGGAAAGCAGGGAGGTTAACACAGAGGACATTGTTCTCTTGAATAATCAACAGACATTTAGCATATAAAAGGCACAGAGAATTTCTGCTCTAAAGACACATACATGGATCGATCTATTCAATCCAGTTTCCCAAACATTATTTGTCCAATGACTCCATTTACTTTTTCATCTTCCTTACTCTCCCCCATCTAACTTTTTTGCTTATAGAATATCTATTAACACCTTTCTGATTTGGTCTTCCTTAGAACATACCTGAGGAAATGTTAACCTAATTTGCAGTGCATAGCAGCCTGCTTGAACAGTTTCTCTCTCCTCAGATCACTGGCTTGGAATGCGGGTGTCAATGAACACTTGAGCAATACCTTAACTTTTATACATAGGATAGCTCCAAAGACAGAACACTTAAAAAAAAAAAAAAAAAAGTATTTGGTTTGCGGCTTTTGCTTGTGGAATATTGATTGAGCAACTTCTTAACAGATTTTTGTGGTCCTTTCTATCCTTCCATATGAGAATGATTGTTACCTTTGCAATATAAAAACTCCCATATTAAGAAGTTTGGGGTTGGGTCATTAACTCCAGAAAATATTAAGACACTAGCATATCTAGAACTTAAAATACAAAGTTGGTTTCACTGACTGAATTAGCATATTAAAGATTTTCTGGCAAAGTATTTTAGAAACTTGCAAAACACACACAGAGGTGTCAGGCATTGCCAAAGTTATTTTAGAGAAGAAGAATATAGATTGTCCTCTTTAGTGGTCCAAGATTACTAGTGATTATTGGCCAAACAGACCAATCCTGGTACAGGTGAGAGCAGCCTATAGCAGGGTATGAATACCAGGAGGTAGGTATTAGAGGCTATCTGGGAAGCTACCTACATAAGTGAAGATGTTATTTTCCTAATCGTGTGGTATTAATCAAGTTATTTCTGCTCATCTATAAACTGGGAAATTTTAACTAAAGTTGAGCTCTCTTTGAAAACACAAGTCTTTGAATATTTATACATCATATATATTTTCAAAGCATTTTCATAATAATGATGTCACACAGGAGACAATGTTAAGTAGGAAGGGTCTGGCCACAGGCTGGCTAGGACCCATTTCCCAGAATGGGGCTTTCCCTAACCAAGGATTCCAACCCAATTACTTTTTCCTCAGAAACATGAATTCCCAGGAGAGTCAGATCTCCCTGGGCTTAGATGCCACCAAGGTACTATAATCCACAAGGCCTTACAAAGCTTGAACTTCCAACATCTTGAGAGGGATAAAGCCATTTGATGAAGTCTAAGAGTGGTTTAATCAAACTCCCATGGATTTAGAGATTTATCTATCCCCCAGAATTTCCTTCATCATACAAAGACATGAAGCTCTCAGGAAGGTTTTTTCTAAAAGAACATGTCCATGGACACTGTGCAGCCCTCCACCATCACCCTGGCATTCACTCTCACCTATTTATCTGCATTGTGAAAGAAGTGAGAGAACTGAGTTCTCTGCAAAGAAGTGACAGATTGCACCTCCCCAGCAGTGAGCTCCCTAACCACGGACAGTTGTAACAAGGCTCTGACTCGACCATTTGGCTGTAGGTAGCCAGGAGAGTCTGCCCACAGCTCCAGAATCATCCTCCATGCTGTCAGGTCCAAAATGCCCTTGACATGCTTCCTCCTCAGGATGAATATGCTTACAAGCAGAAAACTTACGAAGTCTTTGCTCTGTGACTGAATGGAACGTGTCAGAAAGAACATTTATATGACTTTTCTTGAAAATGATCTTGTAGGTGATCCTTCTTGTGAACATTAAATGTATAGAAAAGAAAAAAAATCATTTTTTTCCCTAAGAAACTAAAGATTTTATAATCCTTAAAAGATGGAAGAACTTTATAGAGTGTAAGGCTTTATAGAACTAAGCAACTGTATGCCATTAAAATACTCATGAGTAAATTGGAGTTAAGTTAATTCTTCCAAATACAGATTTCTATTACGAAGAATTTTTGTTGCTATCTACATAATTTGAAACTTAGAAAATACATGGAGCAGGGAGGTGAGGTAGAGAATTGAGTCTAGGGTAGGTAAGTCACACCTATGGTTCATCTTACGGGGTATTTGCGAAACTTGGTAAATGTAGAATGTAAATGTTTTGGCATAGTAACTGAGATAACGCCGGAAAGGCTATGTTAACCACTGTGATAAAAATGTGTCAAATGGTTTATGAAGCGAGTGTATGATGCCCCATGATCATATCAATGTATACAGTTATGATTTAATAAAAAAAAAATAAAAAAGATTTAGGACCAGCACGTGCAAAAGTATTCACAAACATTAAATGACAATGCATATATTAGCTGCCCAGTGCAATGTGCATTTAAGTGGAATAAATTCCAGGAACTTGTGGAAAGGCTGCCCTCTTCAGACACACTATTTTTTTTTCTTTTTTAAGTTGTTACAGGTTTTTCTATATAACTTTTGCTATCGGGGAAAACATAGTATGGGGCAAAACATTTTTAAATTAGAGCTTTGCTCTAATAAATTAAGGTTAAACAAGTACATTATTAAGTAGCTGGTTTGCCTGTCTGGACTTGCCTTGAGTATGTATCTTATAAGTATTCCACATGGCTCTTGAAGCATCTAAGCAAGCTTTAGAATCCTGAGTGATAATTAATGGAGCTGTCTGGGGCTAAAATGTTTACCTCTATTGTCATGTACCTAAGTGTATTCAGAATAGCCACCTGAATTCACAGTAATTGGCTCTTGAGTCATTAGAATATGTAATAGCTATAATGAACTCTACACAAAACTCTTTTTTTCTGTTTTATTCCTGTCATTCTGGACAACATAAAAATGACAATTAAGAGAGTACTGTCATAATGAAAGGTATTATGCATATTTGGGACCTTTGGAAGACACTAATTCTGCTCTTATCTGCATTTTATTAAAACGTTCTAGAGGCAAGTCATAAGGAGAACTGAATGGAAAATTTCATTTGAAATACAACTTGCTTTTTCTATATTTCCTGATCTGGGCTTTGGGTTTTTTTTGGTTTTTTTGCCCCCCAGTGTTTACTTTTTCCATGACATATTGTAAGATATGAGTCTAAAATAATGAGGTGGATGCCCCCAAAATTTTAATTATTTTTATTTTATTTTTTTGAGACAGAGTCTTATTCAGTCACCCTGGGATTGAGCAGAATGGTAGCATCATAGCTCACAGCAACCTCAGCCTCTCAGGCACAAGTGATTATCTTGCCTCAGCCTCCCAAGTAGGTGGGACTACAGGTGCCTACCACAACACCCGGCTAGTTTTCTATTTTTAGTAGAGACAGGGTCTACCTCTTTCTGAGACTGGTCTTGACTTCATGAGCACAGGTAATCAGCACACCTTAGCCTCCCAGAGTGCTGGGATTATAGGCATAAGCCACAGAGCCTGGCCAGTTTCAATTCTTAACAGTCAGCACAGAACAAATTAGAGACAAAAAGAAAAATCCAACACATCTGAAAATACCAGCACTGTATTACCTTCTGCAAGAAGGACAGGAAGAAGTTTGGTTTGCAAGGTGGGCTCTTTTGCTTCATAATAACAATGAAAAGAGAAGGCAAAAAAAAAAGAAAAAGAAAAAAGAAAAGAGAAGGCATATAATATACTCAATTAAAAAAAGATAATTGGGGAGGGAAATTCTAAAATCATGTTTGAGAAACAGTTGTTTATGAACATTGAATAGTAGTTTTGGGGAAAATAGCGTGTGTGGCAATGATAACTGTTGATTTAAATAATATTTGACATATGTAATACACATGTGCATTTTTTTCAGAAAGACATAAGTGCAGAACTAACTTGTTTATGATTTGAGGTAACTGGGCTCAAAGGAAATACGTGCCAGTGTGTTTCTTCTTTGGCTTTTAATATTCAGTTTCACGTATAACTGATAGACTACAATTTTTATGCTGGTTAAATAAGAGTAAATAAATTATGAAGATTGTTAGGTAATTGCCCCAGAGAAAGTCCCTCCCCCAGAAAGCCCCTTCCTGCTTTCTACAAAGTTACAGCTCCTCTCTAAGCACAGGAAGTTGCCCTCTAAATAACAGAGAATTGCCTCCCAGCCGCAAAACTTATTTCATCTCCCTATCCCAATTACTCACTGAAAATTTCAATCTTATGGCCTGCCCCTACCGGCTCTTCCCAGCAGAGCAGTAACTCCTTATTGGCTATTCAACCATACCATCACCATTCTAAGACTTCCCCTAACCGAACTTGTATAAGGGTGCACTTTTCTTTGCTCTCTCTCTTTCCTCACTCCTCCTTGGTGTTGTCCTGCAACATCTCCCCCACCCCCCACCAATAAAGACCTTTCATACAAGCCTTGGTGGTCTATGAGATCTCTGCTGGTCGAGTGCATTCCCCTCTCCCCTTTCAAGGATTTAAAATATCATCCATTTACCAGGAATACTTAGCTTTTCTTTGAATGGGTACTCGACAATTGCCATTCTTGAAGGCTTATCTAGCAGACCAGCAATTTCTCTGGCTTCTCATGCTCCCAAATGAATCAGTTCTGAAACCCAGATTGAGAAAGAACCAGACTTCAAATATTACCCCTCGCTTTATATTTGTACATAACTTAAATTCACAGTATTTTGGCAGAAAAGCCAGGAAAGCATCACATGCTGAGCTCAGACCACACTTGTCTCCGGGGGTCAGATGAAGAAATTTCAAATGCAACAAAGGGAAAGCGCTTTCAACTCTGTGATAAGGCCATGATGTGAAGGGAAGTTAACCACACATGTTATCACTTCTGGAATTTCAAATATAAGCCCACTTGCCTAAATAATGAAAATTCTATAAAATTATATTTTGAATATGTATCCAAATATAGATGCTACACATACATGTACATAACAGTTTAAACATTAAACAAACATAGAATACAGATAACATATCTATATAAGTAACATATAACATAGATAATATCTAATAAGATATAAAGTATATGAATATTTAGACATTATTTTATTTATGTACTATCAAATATAAGTACTAGTATGTATACTAGTAGTTCCCTCTTATTTTCAGTTTCAGTTACCTCTGTCAACCACAGTCTGAGAGTATGGCATATACAATGTACATGGGCATTTTTTTCAGAAAGTACTATAATTATAAGGTCTTTTGAAAGAGAGGAAGAGACCATCTTCACTTAAGTTATTTTACAGTATATTATAATTGTTCTACTTTATTATTAGTTATGATTGTCGATCTTATACTGTGTGTCTAATTTACAAATTAAAACTTCATCATAGCTATGTATATATAGGTAAAAACAGTATATACGAGATATAACACATAGGTAATGTGGTGTACCACGATGCCACGTATACATGCTACAGATATTGCTGCATAAGTGTAGGCACAAAACCATTCATACTGGACTTAATTTTGAAATTTAGAAATTTTTAAAAATCATCTTAGTTGTATGCAGTTTCTACCCTCTATTAGCACATTAGACTGAAACCCTTTTCATAAGAGGTGACACCTCCATATCTGTTCTTGTCACCAGAGCACTTTCCAGGCCTCCCTCTTCCTATGGACAGAGACATATCTCAAATATTGAGCTCAGGAACGCTACCCTATTTCAGATGTAAAACCAATTACTTTTCTTCATTGATATTGGCCTTGGTCTACTGGCTCTTTTAATTACAACTTTGAAGGGTAATTATTGATTTCTCTATGGTATAGGGGATTTAGTGGCCAATGCTGGGGAAACCTGCTTGATGGGCAGGTGAGTACTGTACCCACTGGACCTCCCAGCCTCTACAGGATTTCTGCACTATGATTAGCAAATATTACGAGGCTGCAGATCATGCTCCAGGTGTCAGTACAATCATTTTAAAAGACCCTCAAAGCCTTTTCTTCCCTTGCATGCACATTAAATAAGCCCACATTCACATCAATTCCCCCTCACAGACCAGCCATTCAAAGCTACTGTTACCATAGCACAGACAGATCCAGGGGAAAACTCCACACACAGAAGGGCTGTTTCGTTGTGATTAACCAGTAGAATCAAGAAGAGAAAAATATAATGGGGCTGCAGCTCAAACAACACATAGCCATTTGTCCCACATGAACAAAATATTCATAAAAATAAATAGCCCATGGAGCCAAAATGGCAATTTCAGGCATGAGCTTGTCTTTATAATCACTTACAAAACTGTAGGAGAAAAAGAGATGTCCAACTGTCATCGTCCTGTGATTTGCTGTATAATTCACGGCTTCATTAGTGAGGGGGCAGGAGTTGCCCTTTCTCAAGGAAAACCTCACACCCTCCCCATAAGCAGGGAAACATATGAGCAACGTTGTGTTTGTAAAGGTACACTTAGTTCTGGTGGCACACTCAACTCCTTTCATCACCCAAGGCAAAATGACTCAAGTCTGACTCAGGCAAATGTACTGTACCTGTGTGTGGAAGGGAGCAGCTAGGAGATTTCCCCACAGGCCTAGCACCTGTCTTTCAGCTTGCTGCCCCAGGATTTCCCAAAGATCCATGCCTAATGTTAAACTCAAAATACTGGAGCTAGAAATATGTGCAATGAACATCTGTTAATTGGCTTGCCAGGCTCCCATTCTCACGTATTTTTGTTAACAACAGATCCCTTTGAGAATCTCCTGCACCTCCACTGCACAAAGCAGATGAGGTGGTTTGTCCTCCAGATGACCCAAGCCTGCCAGGCAGTTTCTTTACCAAGAATTTAGATCTTGAGTAAAATGGCCCAAGGACAACCTAGAGATGATTCATCTGGAAGAGGTTCCCTGAAGAGACCATTTATCAGCGTCTGTAACTGTCCCAGGTCCCTGGTTGCAACATTTCCCAGGCACTGAAGGCACTTTTAAAAATTATTTAATTCTATGACCTATACCATACCCTTCCATAAATTCCATCTTGCTTAAGTGAGCCAGGGTTAGATTCTGTTGGCTGGAAACCAACGTGCCATAACTGGTATAGACCATTACCAATTACCTTGTTTCCAATTTATCTTCCATGCTTTACTGTACACTACATTCCGCTTGTCCTATACATGAGCATTCTTTCTATATATACATATTATAATATCTATTACAGTACACTATATTCTACTATACTGCATCTTTTTCATCCTTTAAACACTCCAGTAATAGACTTATTATTGCAATTATATTAAAGATGAGGAGTTAATTGAAGGACAAATAAGTTAGATCACCTACCCACTGACGCCTTCGCTAAACCACAGATTCCTGGTCCCCTTCTCCAGATGCTGATTCAGTAGATGTCAAAGGAGACGAGAAGCGACTTTCTAACAAGTTCACAGATGATGTTGCTTGTCCAAAGACCACATTTTGAGCTCACACTAAATTAAGCTGTTGCTCCTCAAATTCTAAAGTGCTTTACAAGTTGCTTGGGGGATGGATTATAATGCAGCAAATCTGAGGTGGGGCCCTGAGACTCTGCATTTCTAAGGAGAAGCTGATGCTGCCAGACTACACAGAGGAGCAAGAGATGCCTTGACCGGCCCAGACCATGTGGCAAGTAACGAAGTCTCGACTGGGTTCCAGGTTTGCCTCCTCTTACTCACCCTACTACCTCCCCTAGAAAAACCTGGTATTTACAAATAAGAAACCTGAATCCCAGTAGGATCCTACAACTTGACTAGATCTCACGGCTAGCTGGTTGTGTACAAATTCAATAGGACAGAACCCTGATCTTTGACCACCAGCCCAGGCTTTTACCTCCCTGTAGTGCTAAAAAAATCAGCGAGTATTACCATTTCATACACATTCCCCATTAAATCCTGATTTTAAAAAAATCCAAGAAAAAGACAAGGTCACTACTTGTTGACATTTCCCTGATGGGGCAGCTAAGTGAGGCGCAGAGTGCAACAACGATCTGCTTGTGATCACTCAGGCACCAAAGCTTGTTTGGGCCTAAAGCAATACTAAAGCCAAGTACAGTGCTCCTTCCACCTACCACAGCCCCTCCCAGAGGAGACAAGACACATCCTTACACCAAAAGGTGGGAAGGCCCTATACAGCAGATCACGGGGACCAATGACCCCAGAGGCCAGGAGTCAAAACTAGTGATCCTTAGCCCCATGCAGCTCACAAAGGTGATCCACCCTGACGGAGGAGCCCTGAAGAGACTTAACAGCTTCTGTAACTGTCCTGGGTCCCTGAAGCTCCCGGGGTTGCTGTGGGTTTTCTTGGTTGGTTGGTAGTTAGTTACTTTATTATTTTACATTATAACCCAGAATGAAAAATGTGAAGATCTGGCAGCACACAGCCCAGATTCACACTTTCCAAAAATCAACTCTGAGGCAAGTGGAGGAATAGGGAGGAATGCACTCAGTAAAGCAGCCACAGAGTCTTACATGAGGGTAATTAAAGCAGACGTATGGTCAATAATGTGGACTTATATGATGAAAAATAAAGCAGCCATCCTCCTTTGAAAAAACAGAGGAAAACACTTCACCACAGTCCCCATCATTCCTCCGGTGGGAAACCCCAAAGGCTTCAAAATTTGGTTGGCTGAAATAAAATTAGAGACCCATAAACCTGGGCACTTAATTGTCAACACTTCCCTATGATACTAGACAGGAAGGTGCAGAACTTCACCACGTTGTTAGGAAATGATGGATCTGTTCAAGGCCTGGAGAGAAAAATCCAGCACACACTCCATTTCCTTTGCTGTTAAATGAAAGTGGCCTCTCACTTTTAAAAGACAGGTGAGCTCACAGGTGCCCTTTCTTTTACATAAGTCCAAGTTGCTAACACTGTTTAAATCACCGCAGGATCTCCACTCATCATGAAGTCCTAGTACCTTGATTAGTGATTGTTGGTTTTGGAAAAACTCTGCCTTTTAAAAAAATCTCATTTTCTCTATGTTCATGGATTAGTGGTCCCTGTTGCACACAGCCAAGTATGCTCCTGAATGAAGCCAAGGTTCTAGCTGGTAAAATCCTGCTTTAGCATAATTTTAAATCGCCGAGTCAACATAATGCCACTCTTCTGTTTAAATTACTGAACAATTAGAGCTATGTGGGGTGTAATTCCAGGCCAACTCCAGCACTGTATGCAGCTCATTTTTTTATTACTGTTGTCGTTGCTGTTGTTAAATGGATATACTTAAGCATATCCAGGAGCAGATTGGGAGCAGAATTTGAGGGTGATAAAATTGATGTACAAAATTTAAACACGAAACCCTCTCTAAGACAAAAGATTTGCTCATAATTAATCTCACTTTTTAGACCCGGTTATGTACACACACACACACACACAGACACATATAGAAAAAGAGAGACAGCTCTGAGAAGAAACAACCACATCCTCTAGTGTTCCACGGTCTCCTTGCAGCTTGAAGGTAGAAATAATGAGCTTGCAGAAAGGAGTGACAGATTTGATCTTGGAGACACTGACCAGAATGACTCCTTTAGCATTGTTCCGAATGGAAAGCCACCCTCCCTGTAGGGGATTGGAGGGACTGCTGGGGAGATGGGAGGCATTGAGATGTTCAGCTTCCTTTTGGAACCAGATCCTTCCCCCAAACCAAAGCCACGTTGTGCCCTCCTGCCTACATCCCACAGCAGCCTGGCCCTGTCTATTTCGGTGCTACTTGCCTGCAATGGAATAAGATCTCTCAAATCATGGCATTCACCAAACCCTCCCTGTTTTAACTAGAATGCATAACTGCTTTCAGCCCAGGGCACACAGGTCACGTCCAGGCAGCCCAACATGACAGATGCCCTCCAACACAGCCCCATCATATCATTCACTGATTTCCTTTCCAAGAACCTTTTCTCATAGAAGATCAAAGCCATTTGTCCTCCCCAGAAATCTGACTTTCCAGAGAAAACCATACTTTCCAGTTCTGAACCAGGGAGGGAAAGTGAAATAAGGGGAGTGGGCTCTAAACACATATATACACATAGTGACTATGTCATTAGAGACTCAGCAAAAGCTTTTTATTCAACAAAGATCCAATAAATTAGAGATTATAATTCATTGAATTTTTACCTTTTATTTGGGAACCAGATGCTTTATAATACATAGATGATGCTGATGAAAGAGTCTAGAATCTCAGATGGCTATAATTTCAAACTTTACCACTTACTTGCCGTGGTACATTGTGCAAGTTTAAGTAATTAGATAAGTACCTCTGAGGGGCCAGTTTCTTCATCAGCAAAATGAAGATTTTAGTTTCTACTTTGCAGAATCCTCTTGTAAACTAAGTGTAAAAAGCAAAGTGCACCTAGAACATATAAGAAATGTTATAAAAAATTAAATAAATATAACCTAATTATAATAATAGGAATAATAACAACAGCATTTGCATAAACCCTATAAATGCACAGTAGGATGGACTAGGAGAAATATTTTACATAGCTCCCCAAACTGAAATAGCTGCTAGAGAGCCCCTCATCTGGGGGAGAGTGTAAGTTTGTCAGAACACATTGAAAGCTACAGAGTAAATGTAAACATCTTCCATGAACTTTGTTTTTGCTGGCTCATAGGTAATTTAAAATGTAACTTTTAAGTTACAACAAGCATGGATACAAAAGAAATGAAAGGGTGAAAAAAGCATAACATTTTTAAGTTAAATACAAATTTCAAAAGAAATTCAAGCCTGTAGGGGGCTATTTCAGGTTTTTCCCCCTGTTCCCCGGGATAGGGGCTGGGTTGCTGGGAAACACTAGATCTCTACTCATTCTCAGGACAACCTATATGGTGGAAGTTATTATCACCATTCTTTGCTGAAGAATAAGACACAATTAATCTGCAGTTTAACAGATCAGTAGTTTCCTAGGGCCAGAGTCAGAGGAACTAACCACAAAGTGGCTGGGGTGACAAACATTCTACAGCTTGACTGTAGCGATGGCTACTTATAAGCACATATATTTTAAAACAAAAACTTTACATCTAAAATAAGTATGATTTACTATATGAAAAGTACCAAAATAAAAGTACCAAAATTCAGTTTTTAATTGAAGAGTTTAAAGGGGGCTGTAGACTATGTATGAATTCAATGGCAGGAAAAAAAAAAGAGAGAGAGAGAGACCCTAATAGAAAATATTATAGAAGAATATTGTGGAGATGGGACATAGAGAGATAAAAGTGGAGCCAGGGTGGAAACTAAGGCCAAACTATAATTGCCAAAGGTACACAGGGAAAACAGGGGAACTTCACATCAGAGAGAGAGGAGGAAAAAGAAGAAAGGGGGGGGCAGGCCCTACCCTTGAACAGAACTTCCAGGGGGTGGAGTGAGCCTGCTGGCCAGACACTGGGCAGATTTTTGAACAAAAGTGTTCCACTCTGGTAGGAGTGGAACAAAGGATTTAGGGCAGGAGAGGAGAGATTTGTGGACACAGAGACACTTCCAGACACAGCCTCTGGTTCCCTGAACAATCCAGATTGCACCATCTAAATTTCACTTCCCTGCAGCCAGGTTCCAGTTGCTCCCCTAGTGCTTCAAAACTCCAGCCGTGATTTTCAGAGCCTGGATTAATGCAAGCCGTCTCTCTCTCTATGGCTCCAAGGGCCATTCTCCCTGGCCCCCTCTTATAGAGCTGTCCTGCTGCCAAGTGTGGCTTCGCCAGGGGGTTCCATACTTAAAGAGACAGAATTATTTTTAGCTCCAGACAAATCCCCATAGCTTTTCAATACAAAGGAAAGATGAGTGACTAGGCTTACTCCTTTCTTTGGGCTGGCAGAAAAGAAAAGGAAACAGAAAAAAGAAAACCAATCTGAAGTTTGTCGCTGTGTCGCTTTTCATTTTTCAATGTTAATTTGGAAATTTGCTTCAACTTGCTGTGAACCTTTCCGCAGAAATATGTTACACTGAACAGTGAAGTGTTTTAAAAATACTGGTGCACTCTGGTAACCGTCTGTCACTCTTTGCCGCACATAGCAATTTAAAATTATTGGAGCTCTCAAATTAAGTGCTTAAATTTGAAGGTGATCACCACTTTGAGCATGTGGATTGCACAGCTATCTCAACTATAACAGTGCTTCAATTTCCTTTAAGCAGGTCATTTTGGGGAGCGATAAGGGATTCTGATTGCCCAGCATGCATTGATTTAAAACTACTAGAGTCGTCAATTCATTTCTACAAGCACTTTTGTTTGGGTGCAATCTTGCTCTGATGGCTTAAATTGGTCCAAATTGGTCTACACTGCACATGCCCAAAACGCTAATGTATTTTAGTAATCTGCCTTTTTGGGGGTAAAATTAACAATAATTTCTGGCTAAGCCAGAAATAGCACACCAGCCGATGTATTTGCCTTTCAAAAAAATCAAGGTCATCTGGGGGGAATTTCAGTGTGTCTGATGTCAAAGAGATATAAAGGGAAAATATGTTATTGACTTTTTCAGAGACATTTGGCCAAACATACTGTATTCAATTTCTCAAAAATAATATGAATTTTATCAGAATGTAATGCCTGTTGTAGAATTCTGCGTCCTTGCTAGAACTCATGAGCTAACATTTTATTGCATCTGAAATACTGAGAAGTCACCATGTTTTGCAACCCAAACGCATTTCTTAAATTAAATATACTTAGTTAAGTTATAAGACAACATAACAAAACAAAAAAAATAACTAAAGTTAAAAAAATCCCTAGCCAATGGAAAAAATGTTCCATCCCACAGATCCTGAAATATCCTGTTACTAAATATTTCTTAAAAAAAGAAGTTTTGCTCCTAAAAATGAGTAGGGAAGTGCTGGCTCAACTACAATCAAAATAATAACAATAATAATAATTAGCATGTATTGAACAGTATACAATACACAGCTTATTTCGTGTGATTCTTACAGTAATCCCGGGAGATAACTATTCCAGTTCTCTTTCTTTGAATACTATCTTATCATTTGTTAGGAATAAATTTCCTTATCTACAGAAAATAAGTATTTTTAGAGGAAGTCAGAGTAAGAAAGTACATACATATACACACACTCTCAAAGGGTTTCTTTTTATGGCTTTATTAAGGTATAGAATATAGAATATAAAACTCAGCAACTATAAATACACAATTTAAATGATACTTACTAAATTAATATAGTTATATAAGATCTCGCAATCCAGTTTTAGAACATGTCCATCACCCCTAAAACTGCTTGTGGCCATTTTCAATCGATCTCCACTACTGCCTAGCAACTTCTGATTTGGGAATTTCAGGTAAGTAGAGTCTATTGACTATGTGGTCTTCTGCAATGGTCTTACTTCACATAGCATAATGATTTCGTGGCTCACATTGCAGCATTATCAATAGCTCTTCCCTTTTCGTTGCTGAATAGTATTCCATTGTGTGGTTATACCACAGCTGGTAGAAATTTGGGTTATTTCCATTTTTGTACTATTAAAAAAATGCTTCATACACTTTCATTTGTCTTGTGAGACAATCGTAGGAGAACTGGTGGCTCACAAATTTATAAGACACTGCCAAGCTATTTTTCAATGTGGCTACGTCATTTTACACATTTGCCCTTTCACCAGAAATAAATATAGTACTATTCTACTGAGAAGAAAGAGAGGTTCAACAGTATTTGACCTTGGTCAAGATTATATAACTAGTAGCTACAAAGCAGGGGTTGAAGCTGAGATCCCTGACTCCATTATTATAGCTCTTTAATGTCTCAAAATCAAATAGATTATTTGAGGTTAAACAAATGTGTCTATTGCAGGACTTAAGAGAATTTAAGGCCATATTAGTTATAAGGAACTTCCAAGAAGAGTTAATAGCACACAGTGTTTCTCCACATATTTTGCCCATGGGATCCTTTCCTATCATAGTTTCCTATCTTGTTGAGTTTTCTAGAAGCTGAGCCTGAGACAGGCCCACATGCATATGACTTGTGAGGAAATGAATGCAGAACAGAATGAGGAAAGAAGGATAGAAAAGAGAAAGGAGCGGAGTGGCGCCATCCATAGCTCAGTGGGTAGGGCGCTGGCCCCATATACCAAGAGTGGTGGGTTCGAACCCAGCCCCAGTCAAACTGCAACAACAAGAAAAAAATAGCCAGACGTTTTGGTGGGTGCCTATAGTCCTAGCTATTTGGGAGGCTGAGTTGCCTAAGCACTCTACCAAGGACAATAAAGTGAGATTCTGTTGAAAGAAAGAAAGAAAGAGAGAGAGGGAGGGAGGGAGGGAAGAAGGAAGGAAGGAGAAAGGAAAAGAGGAGAGAGGGGAGGAGAGGAGAGAAAAGGAGCTAAGCAAGGATGGTGCTATGATTTGAATGTTACTGACCCCTCCAAAATTCATGTCAAAACTTAATCCCCAGTGCACCAGTGTTGGTGGGTGGGGTTTAATGGGAAGTGTTTAGATCATGAGAGCTCTGCCCTGAGGATGGATTAATCCCTCTATAAAAAAGACTTATGGAAAAGGATGTGCTCTCTTTGACTTTCCATCACAAAAGAACACAAGATTTATTCCCCACTTGCTTTTCTGCCATGTAAAGAATAGCATTTCTCCCTTCCAGAGGATGCAGTGCACAAGGTCCCATCTTAAAAGCATAAAATGGGCCTTCACCAAATGTCTAATCTGCTGACACTTTTATCTTAGACATCCTAGTATCCAAAACTATGACCAATAAATTTCTATTCTTTATTTATTACCCAGCCTCAGGTAGTCTATATGGCAGCATGAAGAGACTAAGACTCTTGCTTTATTACTTGCTGCAGTAAAGGAAACAAAAGAGATCTTAGATAGAGTCTAGATGATTGGGGGTAGGGAAGAGCTCTAGAACATAAACTACAAAACAGAAATATCCTGCTTGGAGGCAAAAGAGCAGCACTGTGTTTTTGCAAGGCAGTCATTAGCTGTGGGCTGTCCCTTTGGGGGGAAGGGTAAAAACCTTCTGTCCTTGGTACCTCCCGATGGTGGAGAGCAATGCTCCAGAGAAGGTGGCTGCTGTGAGCTATTAGCAGTCAACACTCAGTGAACTGTCCTGTGAAGGGGACAGGACAGTATGTAGGACAGTCTGGAAATGGCACCTCAGAATCCGCTACAGAAAATTTTTACCCACTCATAGAGGTTAACATGCCAAACTCCTTTTCACCTGTATGCCTTTGCTATAGCTTTTCTAACTCAAAAAAGTCTTATCTCACCCAAAGCACAAACAACCTGGCTTCTTCTCACCCCTCAAATCTTACCTCAAAGGTCGGTTTGAGAAAACTAAAAGAAAAAAATGGTGGTCATGGTGGTGGTAGTTAAGAATTAGTCATCAAAACTGGCTATCCATTTTCTGTCCAACTAAAGACCTTTTAGAGCTCTCACACCACTGTTATCAGATGACTTGGCAAACACCAAAGCAATCTGGATAGAAGGCACTTCCTTCCACTTTGAATCACTTCTCTCAGAATCACAGGCCAGCGGGGGATCGCTCAGGACAGAATTGGTTATGCTGCAGTGAGAAATAACCCTGAAATCTCAGTGACTTACAATAAAAACAGCTCATCCTCAGTTACACTACACATCCATGTGAGTCACCAGAAGAGGAGGGGGTGCTCTGTTATCAAAGTCACTCGCTCAGAGTCCCAGGTGATAGATCAGCCATCAATCTGAAAGTCGCAGTCAGTATGTGTCACTTACAGCTGCACCTTATTGGTTTAAAACCATTCCCAGGGCCTCAACGTGCACAAAGAGGTTGAGAACAGCAATACCTAAGTGCTCAGAAGAGAGGACACCAGTGGAGGAGCTTGTAGCCCTCCTTTAAGACTCGCCTTCTTCAGATTTATAAATAGTGTGGCTCTGGTCACTGTTTCTTTTTCTTTTTTTTTTTTGGGGGGGGGGTGATGGTTTTTATCAGGATATTATTCCAATAAATATATTTGAAGAATATAACACTAGTTAGCTTTTCATCTCAGCAATTTAACAAGAACATTCATGTGTAGAAGGCAATTTCTTCCCAAAATAATTTTGTGTCACAAAAAGTTTAACAATTGGAGGTGGACTGTACTAGTAATTGTATAAAAGTAACTATAAAAATGCAAAATATTATGAAGTGTTCATGTTACAAGGGTACATGTGAAACTCAATAAATGTAGAATATAAATGTCTTAACATCATAACCAAGAAAATGCCAGGAAGGCTATGTTAACCAGTGTCATGAAAATGTGTCAAACGGTCCATAAAACCAGTGTATGGTGCCCCATGATCGCAACAATGTACACAGCTATGATTTAATTAAAAATTTTTTTTCTACATCTATATGGTGCTCAATAAAAAACTATTAAATCAGCATCATCATATCTGGTATGTGATAGGTCACTGTGCTGCATCAGTATTATCATATCTGGCAAGTGATTGGTCATTGTGCAGCCTCCTGTCGACATCCGTCTGCTTATGTATTAATCCAGGGAAGCTGGACATGAATTTATTTTTTTATTCTTTTTTTAATTTATTATTACTTTTTATTATTAAATCATAGCTGTGTACATTAATGCAATCATGGGGCACCATACACTGGTTTTATAGACTGTTTGACACATTTTCATCACACTGGTTAACATAGACTTCCTGGCATTTTCCTGGTTATTGTGTTAAGACATCTATAGTCTACATTTACTAAGTTTCACATGTACCCTTGTAAGATGCACTGCAGGTGTAATCCCACCAATCACCCTCCGTCCACCCATCCTCCCCCCTCCCTCCTCCCTCTCCCCCTTCCCCCTATTCTTAGGTTGTAACTGGGTTATAGCTTTCATGTGAAAGCCATAAATTAGTTTCATAGTAGGGCTGAGTACATTGGATACTTTTTCTTCCATTCTTGAGATACTTTACTAAGAAAAATATGTTCCAGTTCCATCCATGTAAACATAAAAGAGGTAAAGTCTCCATCTTTCTTTAAGGCTGCGTAATATTCCATGGTGTACTTATACCACAATTTCCCTTTCTGATGGCCTCCTGTGTTAAACTGCTTTCAGAAAGAACAAAATTTATAATCATATAAAGAGCAATTAAAGAAGGCATGAGCAGAGTGGTTAATGAGCTAGCAAACATTTCTAAGACAACACCAAAGAACTACTAAGTCCCAAGTCACCAGCCAAGTAGGTCTGCAGTGTTTTAAAAATGTACAATACTTTTCAACTTTCACTTTGAGGAAGAGGAAGTTAGCTTGTTTCTATTTCTAAGGTAAATGAAGATCAAGAAGGCCATAAAACTTATTATTTTAAGACCAAGCCAGGATAGTGATCTGACATAGTTATAGAACACAAAACCTTAATTAAAGTTTCCCAAAAAAGAGAAAATTTTAACTACTTGGTTATATTATTCTCTGTGTAAAGAAAGTCTTTCAGAATTCTATAGCACAAAAAGTCTTTGCAATTAATTTAAAAATAAGTCATCTTTTTCAAGGTACTTAGATTTATGATGCAAAGGTAGCTTTTAACTTAATTGTTATCTTTTCCCCAGAACCTTCTGCATGCACAACAGTCAATTAAGAGTCTTCTTTTACTATTCAGCAAGTATGTAGGTGCTGGAGTGTACTTTAGATCCTGTCTAATGAAATTAGCTAAATGTAGGATCCTTACCCACCTGCCTGCGAGTTGCTTATAATGACAAGAAGTTTTGCATATTTAAAAACATTGAGAAAGGGACAGAAGAGACCACGATCTATTGACACAGCATTGAGGCAAGGTAAGCAATGGGCATCTGTGTCAACCATGTAGTTATCTCCCAGGGCTTCAATTAAGAGGGATCACAGGAAGTGCCCATTTGTTTCATAAGGGGAAGTCAAGAATTGTGATGACTCACTCAAAAGTCAAATCTCATAGTGTCTAACTTTACTTACATTTGCTTCTAAGTGATAGTAACCGAATACTTGAAGTAGGAAATATTTATTCCCCACAGTTACTTGTTAGTCCCTGATCTCATCAGTTCTTTGGGTGTGCATACCTAACCTGATAAATAACACAGTGAGGTTACCTGCTTACAGTAAAGAATGCTATGCCTCTGTTTTTCTTCTGCGTGAAGTACCATTTGTCCAATTCTTTTAAAGCAATGAACAGAGAGTGGATCACTGTTTCAATAACACGCTGTTGGAGGTGACAGTGGAGAACCTGCAGCCTTAAGAAAATTTGTGGTCTTTCTGGTCCTTAAGAGGAGCCTTTTGACTGAATCTAATTTTTACATAACAAATCCTTTCAGTAAAAGGGTGCGGCAGAGAAAGATGAAGCTTTCCTTGCCTCCTTTGGTGCTTAAAAAAGAACATTTTTGAAATAAGAAGGCCACAGGTTCCCCACCCCCATGTGCCCCCTTTAGCCTGGCTATGTGGTCTCCTTTGTCACAGTGCCAGCAGGGTGCTGCCGGCAAACATTTAACAACCAGCTCTTAGGAGATGGGCAGTGCTGGTTTGTAGTGTTCGCCAACTTCAGTGGTATAAGTACTCTTTCAATGGTTCATTTCAAGTTACCACTGTGATGTCAGCCAACCTAAAAATTTCCTAAAAATTTTAACAATTGGCTCTCATGAGCTGGTTCCACCATATCCCTGCACAGGGCCCAAAATCCCACACCCACACATGGTGGGTGTATATGTTAAAACCATGCCCAATTTGCACACTTATCTTACTGGTCTAACCTCCATAGACATCCAAATTAGCTACCACTGGAGTAGATGGCCCGAGATCAGTGGTTCTCAACCTTCCTAATGCCACGACCCTTTAATACAGTTCCTGTGGGTTGCGACCCACAGGTTGAGAACCGCTGTCCTAGATACTCCCAGCTAAAATATCAGATAATCCCATGATTTACAGAGAAACTTCTCAGACAGTTTCTACATCAGTACCAGGACCATCTAGTATTACTTCACTAGGTTAGAGCTAGAAAGGGCTGCTAGAAGATTAAAATCTTTCTCTGGATACAGATTTGACTCTATAATCTTCACCATAGTATCCTTATATCATTGTAACAGTTTCTTGGCTGGTCTCCTCACTTCAGTCTCTCCTGACTTCAATCCTTTCTGTAGCCAGGCAGCCACTAAAATAATGGTCCTCCAACAGCTCTGAGAACGAAGCCCTCTGCCACTATTTTCATCATGTCATTTCCTTACCAGGTAAGCCTCAGAAGCTTCCTGTGGCTTATCTTATCTAATTCAAACTCCTCAGGTTGGCATTCAAACCTGTCCGCCCATAAACAGGAGCAATAATCCTGGGCTATTGTGGCCTCTCATAAAACCAGTTAAGGTCTTTGAAATCTCTACAGATCTTCCACGCTGAATCTCAATTTCCTTATTCATGGAAGACAGCAATAACTCTAATTCCCATCTTTCCTCAGACTTGCTAGAATTCAGAGTACTGAGTAAGCACACCATCCGCATACTAAGTCCCAGGGATGTTCTACATGCGATTTTAACACATGCATGTCCCTGAAAAATCACAAATTCCTTGTAAATGCAGATAACATGGAAAGGGATAAACATTTCATTGTAACACTTTCAGAGCCATCTGTAAAGCAAACCTTCATACATTCTGGCATTTTCAGAGAGCACTGAGCTGGCTGCTTTTTCTGCTTATAACATTAAATATCTTTAACTAGAATCTATTCAGGGATCCTTCTCCTTAGTGCACAGAATAGCAGTCAGAAAGTATCCTTCAAGTCAGGTCCCTTTGTTGGTCCTACTTGTCATACAACAGGGTTTGGAACACATTCCTCACTATCACATGCAATGGGCTGGGAAACAGGACACTCACCAAGACTGGACATCAAAGAAGCTGTTCAAGGTCCAATCAATTGATCCCCTCAGTACACCTAAGTTTGCCTATAGCCGTAGTAGACTATTTTCAGCACTCTGAGAGCCTCCTACTTGAAGCTTCCTACTTTTCTACAAATCTGCTTGAGCCACCCGAGTGTGCCAGGGAGCAAGCAGGTGCAACCCACAAGTGCAAGGTATTGATGGTGTCAGGTGCAGCCTTTGCCAATTGCAGGATGGGAATGAGTAAGGAAATGCCCAATTGCCCATTCTTACAGGGATACTTCTGTGCACTCTGTACTGTTCCTCAGAAGTTCCCAAGAGGCACCGAGCCTCATTCATCTGCAGCGATCTACTCATTATCATACATCATGTTTGCTTTCCTCTTTCCAGTCTCACTTTGCTCTGTTTTTCACTTATGCCCCTTTGTTCTCCCAAAGAAACTATCTATCTGAGCCGACGTGTTGAACTCTGCTTTTGCAAAAATTAAGATTAAGACAGGATGTCAGTGAGCAAAGAAAAGACACAAGTCTCATCCTCCCACTCTCCCTACGAGGAAGTATGTGGGGTCCTGGGCAATCAACTGGTCACACAGTACTGAATTTTTGTCCCAGCGGAGGATTCTTACTTGTTCTGAATCCCACCTCTTATAAATCAGTGGCTCTCTGCTATGGGCTATTTTAACCCCTACAGGGCAATTGCGATGACTGGAGACATCTTTGTGATCACCACTGGGGATGCGAGTTACTACTGACATCTAGTGGGTTGAGGTCAGGAGGTTGCAAAACATCCTATAACACAAGGACAGCCACTACAGTGAAGAACTAGCTGGCCCAAAATATTAATAGTGCCAGGTTGAGAAGCTGTAGACAAAGGAGGAGAGCCAGTCTGTCCATGGGAGAATAATCAGACTATTTTGATAATGATAGCATAGATCTGGGTACCAGTTATTGCAGGAGACATGTGGAAGCACTCTCTGCCTGCCACCTGAAGGCCTTGGGGACATGGAAATTGCAGTCCTCCTGAGAGGAGAGGAAAGCAAGCCACAAGTTGAGGGGAAAGCTGAGTTTAGGGTGTGTCCCTCCTCTGTCAGAAGAAAGACCCCAGCTATTTGTCCAGGGAACTCAAAGTGAGTCCCTGGGGCTGTTTTTCAATCTTGCTCCACAAAAAAAAAGTATCTACTTACACACTCCTAGCCCTTCTTCCAAAGGACAGAATTCTTAAGACCAGTCTTTAGAGCTGTAAACAATTGCAATAACAACAAAAACAACAAAAATTCCCTGTGCATTTTTATTTTGGTCTGTGAATAAATCATATTCAGAGAAGAAGCTGCCCTCCTCCCCAACACACATGCACGTGTACACAGCTCCTCACAGCCACACCCATGACAAACCACAGGGTGAGAGGGAAAGTCAGATGCTGAGGTTAGCCAGTTGCCACCTTGGCAGGTCCACTGTGAGTAGGGTTGAATCAAAATTCTCTGGCTATAAGGAGCATTTTCCTTAAAGGTGCTAAATCTTAAAGATACCACCATGAGTTCCACCAGAATCACAGAGCACCAATCACACTCACTGGTGTTCCAAGTAGAGGAGCATCTAACAGGACAACACACCCAGGAAAACGGGCCTCGAGAGGCTGAACGTAGAACTGTGGCCCAGCCCACTCCTCAGTGTATGTTCACCCCACCCTGTACCTACAGGGGCACTGCTCAGGAATTCTACCAAAAGATTCCAAGCAGGACTCACTACAAAAATGCATAGCTCCTTGGCTGTGGTCATTAATAAGCACCACTCTTGTAGGTGACTTCCCCATCCTAACCCAATCTCCACCTCACATTAAAACCCCATGTGCTTTGGAGCAGCTTTACAAATCACTAATGGTTTCTTTTTCGGGGAAAACAGAGAAGCAGAGAAGTGTAGCAGCCAGCTGACTGACAGAAAGCTACAACCTGGCAGCTACAACCAGCCCAGAAAACAAAAGAGTCTTTGGTTCACCTGTCAAGACTGTGCTGGTTCCTCAGCCTCTTCCCATGAAGCTTATCTGATTCCTTCAGCCAGGTGTGATGGAGCAGAGGGTGCTGACATCATCACGGAGGGTGAGTGGCTGGCTGGCTGGCTGGGAAGTCTCCAGGGAAAACTGGCATGAGACACTGCTCTCAGCACTGGCTGCAGCAGCCTGGGAGACATCAGATTTCTTTCTTTTCAAACTGGCAGCTCAGAAAAGGAAGGAGTTGGGGCCAGGGCCGGTCCTGGGGAGTGTCAAGGAAATATCTGTCCCTACTTCTTGCCATTACTCCTTCTTTGTATCCAGTCCTTTGGAAAAATAAAGCAATCTTCCAAAGCTACAGAGAAACATTAGCCAGGAAGTTCATCAGGCAAATTCTTTAGTTACCATTTAGTTATTAGTTTAGTCTCCCGCCCACCTTGACAAGCAAGTATACTATTAGGGTTTTAATAAAGCAATGGTTCACAAAGTGTAGTCCTAGGGACAGGCATCAGCTGGGAATTTTTAGAAATGCAAATTCACAGGCCAGACCCTAACTCTCTTGAGTTAGAAGCTCTGCAGGTGGGAACAAGTGGTTTGTTTTTATAAACCCTCCAGGCAGTTCTAAAGTTTGCAATCGCCTGTCAGGGAGGAGCAGAATTCATTGCCAGTCCCCGGCTTCACAGGTGATTTCAGCTCCAGGAGAGAGTTCACACCTGGCAAATGCATCTCTTCCATTTAGCCTTCTTCACTGATACACTCTTGGCACCAGCACCCTTCTCCCCAAAATATTATTTACTGACTTCAAGCTTTTCAAAATTTGCAATTTAAACTTCTCCTCTGAATGTGAATGTTATATTAGCATAGATTTCTTATAGAATGCAAATATCTCTGTTTGGATGCATTTCAAAGCTGAAAACCTTCACACCTGTCATCCCATTAGTGAATTTATTTTACCCTAATACAAGCAATCCTATATAAACGCAATCAGCATTTTTTAAACAAAATGGTTACTTGATTGAAAACGACTGTATGGAGGGTCAGGGTGGTGGTGAAGGAAAGTATGTGTTTATACAGCAGATACAACATATAGTATACATCAGTGTGTGGATATAAGACATGGCTCTCGCATAGGCAACATCTCATATAAAGCTTGTTTGGAAGGCCACTAAACTGTTTATTACAAGGTTATTATATTTCATCCTGGTTTTTCATGGTTCTCTAGAATCACTTCTCAATATAGGCCTCTACAATATTTTCAGGCTATCCCAGACTGCCCCACCTTCTCCAACCCCCCCGTGGTCCTTCCAGGCCTTTCCATCTTGCCTTTGCTGTGTGCTAATTGACCAACATCAATGCCACTTTCTCTGTGAAGATTTCCTCAATCTCCCGGTCAGAATAAATTCTTTCTAATCACTTCCCCTCTCAATTGGCAAATATAAAATAAATTTTTAGCACTTCACGTTGGCAGTAATGTTACGAAAGAAGCACTTTCATACACTCCTCATAGGACATAGATCAGAGCAACTTTCAGGAAAGCAACTGGACAGTATATTGAATGACCAAATATTATTTGTACGTTTAAGAATCTATTTTGAAGAAATCTTAGAAATATAATGGTCATCTGTTAAGGAGTCTGTTTAGTCCATAGAACATCATCCTATGTTCTTTGGTAACCAACTCATGTATACCAGTGTTAATAATACAGCATAAAGGTTGACCTCAGGTTTTAGAGCTGGTGGCCTGGATTTGAAACCTAGTTCTGAAACATAGCACTTGTGTGACCTTGAGTTGGTAACGTAAATTCTCCAAGCCTCAGTTTAATCATTCCTTTAAAAGAATTATATTAGTACTATCTTTCCTACATGAAGGTTATATGAAGGTTCTATGCACTTGGCTCAGTGTCCGACAGCCAGTTCACACTTACTAATTGTTAACTATTAGTTCTCTTCTCCTTTATTCCCTCTCTTTCTATGGCTGATTGGACAGGTGACTGAATGTAACAGAAGCTGGGTCAATCAGGTTTTCTCCTGAGAATATGAAATTGTAATTGAGAGTCTGTTCATTGTTAGAAATATTACACATAAATATGTTCTTCCATGTGGACTGAGGACCTATAAAGATTCTGCAGAGAAAGATAGTCAGAAGTTTTACAATATAAGAGTAGGGACTAGAAATGAAGAGAGTTGTGTGTAATACTTGGTTCAACTCCTTCCTGGCATCTAGGCTTTATTCCTGTGCGTGGGTTTTAAGAAGCACCCAAATTCTTTCTGATCAATTCCTTCTCCTGAGTTAGCAGGCTGATTACTGTTTATCTGCTGCCTGAAATCCAGGCTTCATTTCTGCCCCAACCTGTGCCTTAGGAACTGACAATGGGATTGTCATCACACAGGATCCCTTGCCATTTTAAACACACGGTTCCCTTGTGCTTTCACCTTTAGCTCTTTTTTGTTTAATTCTCAATCCAACTATATTTTTCTATAACACAGTGTAAGCATGGAATTTTCTCTTATTCTCCAAGTTATAGTTTTCTCCTAGATTGGGTTCTTTGCTTTTTCCTCTGTTTTGGAGCTGCTATGCGGTCTTCTTTCTCATCTCATGGTTATCACCAGACACTTGCCCAGAATTTACATTGGATCTGCTCCACAGTGCGTGAATGACTTACTTTCAAGTTTCTTTTTATTGAGACTTGTCTGTATCTCCTCTAACCTACTAATAAAGCCTGTGCATTCCAGCTCCTGGCCCATTGTTCTTATTTTTGTTTTGGGTAGTGAAGCTAATGAAGTCGAGTCAAGTGGCTGAATGGGAAGGAAGGAGGGAGCTGAGTGGAGCCTGCAAGCAGACATTATGAGGAAGCCTGGCGTCTCTAGTATCTCCTGATTTTGACTCATAGCTGTTTTAAACCAGGGTTCATGCTGCCTTCATGAGGTGTATCCTAACCCTCTGGGAGATCTTCCCAGTGTTTAGCTTATGCTCCTACTTTATGGTAGAGCCCTGGAGCCATTCCTTCCTGACGGAGGGTCATCCTCAGTCATTCATGTCTCATTTAGCTACTTCACCACCCCTAGTCTAAAGAGAGAAAGGGAAGAAAACTCTGTTGTTTCACTTTTCTCCAGTTTGGCGGTGATTAATAGGAATTTGGGGGATTTTGTAGCCTCTCTGTGGCACAGGCTACTATATTTATCAAAACCTTTCCCTTTACTTAAGGGGACACCTGTAGACCATATTTTCAGCCTTCCTTTTAGTTAAAAGCAGCCATGTTACTAAGTCTTCTGACCAGATGATACATGTATCTACCACTTGTAAGTTTATTCTGTAAAAACTAATCATTTGCGATTTTCTACCCCTCATCCCCTTAGTGGAGAAGACACTGGGGTCCTCGAGGAAGAAGATTCCAGAATGGAATGAGCCTGGAATCTACCTCACATGGAAAAAAACATTTTTTTTTTTTAACTGTGAAATGAGTAATAAAGAAACTTGTAGTATATTAAACACTGAGGTTTAAACATTGCCTGTTTCAACATTCAGCCTACCCTGAATAATATACTCAGCAATATTCCATCTTAGATTTTAAAGCTGTGGTTCAGAGCCATGTCACGCCCTGCTACAATGTGGTGAGTCCTTTCTGGCTGCCACTTGGGAAATTAAGAGTACTCAGTCATTTCCCTTTCTTTGCTTTGTTCCAGTGAGGATCTACTTTTGTTTTACTTGCTAGTTTGTACTGGTTTTCATTCATTACACTAGGGAGGTTTTATAAATTCAAGCAGTCATTGTTTCCTAGAAGTGACAAAGCATGTTTTAAAAAATATATTATAACCATTTTCCGTTCTGTCTTGTAGTATGTATATGTAATTACAAATATACGTTTCTTATATAGATTGTTCATTTTTTGAATTCAGGAACGATGACCTAGTTTTCTAGTAATTCTCATGGGTACCATGGCAGCTGGTTCACTGTAGACACTCAGTATTTTATAACTAATAGATACACTTGTCAGTAAGGCTGGATGACTGAGCCCAGAATTTAGTCTACAAGTAGCAGCTGAAGGTAAATATAAATGAACTAAGCATTGAAAATAAACATAAAGTATAAGTTGCAGATATCTCTATCTATAGCAAAAGAACCTCAAACATATCTCAAAGCTGGATATGAATTTGGTTCTTTTTTTTTTTTTTTGAAGAAAATAACCTCAAAACACTCATAATTTTGCCTGCAATAGAAAAAAAAAAATACAGACTATTGGAGGACTTTATCAATTACACAGAAATAATCAACAAATCTACTTAGGCATTATCAACAGAAAACCAAGTAAAAGTTTCAGAACTGTTAGTTAACATTGCTCAAACACCAGCATGTTAGCTTTACTGCCCATTAACATATACATTTTGTGATACAAATCTCTTATCAAACCATCCATGATATAATACAACTTTTCCTTCAAAATGTGCGACCTTATCAGTACTTTTGAACTACACTGGTGCTATGCTTTCTATCTCTTATTTCTGAAAAATCTCTGGAGATAACAGACCCTTTTAGAAATAATTCAATTTGTAAATGGGAACAAATGGATAATTGCCATCTCTGACTTTTCATGGGCTACCTGTGATAAAATCTGTCCAAGAACTATGCACAGAAGTTGAAGGGCATGGCTGGTGGTCACTAGAAATCTAAATTGTAAGCTGGACTAGAAGAAGTCTTCCCTCATTCCTCATTCCTTTTTCCTGCCCTTTGTTCTCTAGCAAAATGAAAAAAACTGTCTTTTCCTACCATCTGATATTCCCAAATTTACCTCTTCCATAACCAAGATCAAAATCCAACTGCGTATTCACTGTCTCCACTTCAATGTCTCATGGACATCTGGAAGTGATATGCCTCAGCCAAAACTCTTGGCTGGCAAAATCCTTACCCTACCTTCAACCTATTCCTAGATTTACCATGTCACTTTATCATCCAACTCTTAATCATGTCACAATTCTGAGTATCATTTTTGATTCCATTTTCTTTCTTATTCTGTTATCTCTTCTGTAAATTCTGTCATCTCTTTCTCTAAGATATATTTCTCCACATCTCTACTGTTATAATACTAACCTTGGCTTGGCACCCGTAGCTCAGTGGTTAGGGCACCAGCCACATACACTTGGGCTGGTGTACAAACCTAGCCCAGGCCTGCTAAACAACAATGACAACTACAACAAAAAAATAGCTTGGCATTGTGGCAGGCAGCTGTAGTCCCTGCTACTTGGGTGGCGAAGGCAAGAGAATCAGTTAAGCCCAAGAGTTTGAGGTTGCTGTGAGCTGTGATGCCACAACACTCTACCAAGGGTGACTAAGTGAGACTCAATCTCAAAAAAAAAAAATACTAACCTTGGTCATTTTCACATCTCACCTGAATCCCAGTAACAGCCCTAATCCGGTTCCTTGTACTCTTGTGGACTGCCAATCCACCCACCACATATAGCCAATGTTATGTTTTTAAAAACGCAAATCAAATCATTAGCCTCACCGTATAAATCCCTAAAAGGAGGTAAATAATTTTACCCCTGCTACTGTTAATCTATATCCCATATCATTTTCCCTCATCTACATTCCCTTTTGGTCACAATTGGCATCTTTTAATTCCTCCCACATACCAAGCTCTTTTTTTACTGTATTTGGCATTTGTCATTTAACCTTATGTAAAAGGTTTCCTTCCCAGCTGAAATGGCTCATTTCTGGCTTCTCCGATCTCACCTTAAATGTCATCTCCTCAAAGAAGCATTCCCAGATCCCCTTCTTTATCTTTTCCATCTGGGATATGTTTGGTTCACTCAGTGACTTGTGTAATGCTTGACACTTAGTGGATATGTCATAAATGTTATTTAAATAAATGAATGAATAAGTGAGCAATCTTTTATTGAAAGACCCACTGTGATTGAGATGGCACTTTTATATGCTTGCTACTTGTTAAATTATTAAGCCAACTGTTACCCGTACTTTACAGCAAAAGAGATGGAGAAACTTCTCATGAAGCAAAGACAGGAGTTATTTTTGCTCCCCACAGGGAGAAAAAAGTAAGACTAATTCTGGAAAAGAAAGTACTGGTCAGGTCAACATTTAACAAAGGGAGAGAACAGAAATAGCTAACAGGAGTTGATTCATCTAATGTGGAGTAAGATGTAAACTCCTCCTTTGTCACTATGAAAAAATCTTTAGTAAAACCTACCTTGATCATTAATGCATTTGTTTCGGAAGATTCATCAAAGGGGCGCTTAATCTTGCATCTAGATCAATATAGATTAGATAGTGCTCATATAACACAGAGCAGTCCACGTAGACTTAAGCAAAGGAATCAGAGGCTGAAGGAGAAAGTGACATGCTCATGGCCAAGTAAAATGAAAGAATTTTAAAACAAGACACAAAATGCACAAGCATAAAGGAAATTTGGATATCTTTAAATATAATAAAATTAAAATTATTTTTAAAAACCCACTGTGAACAAAAGGAAAAGAAAAAATAGACTGGAACATAAATTTGCTGCGCATATAACTGACAATATTTTAGTACCTGGAATGTATAAAGAACTACAACATTTCTCTTTAGAGAGCAATTTAGCAACATCTAATAAAGTTGAACATATTCATATCCCAAACTTAGCAATTCCATTCTAGTCCAATCCTTTAGGGAAACCTTACACGTGAAAAGGTGGATAAGAATGTTCTTTATAGCACTGTTTGACTTGATGAAAAACTGGAAACATCCTGAGAGAATGGATAAATAATGGCAAAATTATACAAAAGAAAACTATATATTCTTACAGAATTTATAAAACTGAATACCAAGACTATTTAGCCTTTATGGATCTAAAAGTATGTATCAAAAACATAAAAACATGCATGAGAATAAAAAGTGTCATATTCATGTTAATGATTCTCTTTAAAAAGCAAAGGAAAGAAATGGAATCAGTAAGTCTAGTAAAAATACCATGATTTTATATGACTGGAAGTCATATGAGTCCTGGGAGTTCATAATGTTTTCATCAAAATCACTTGTATATGTAAAGTCTCTAGAAATTAAGTTAAAAATAAAAAATTTAAGAAATAAATATAAAGAGAAATAAAACTATAATAAAGTAAGATGAAACCCGAGCTAAGAATAACACATACTATACCCTAAGGGTAACCAGACACTGTACCCTGGCAAAACATGATTCTAAAACTAGAACACTTAACCCATGTTCTCAATTCTAGGAGGGTAAGTCCCTAGATGTAGATCATAATATTTCATATATTTGAATATTTTATAGACACAAATGTTTGGAGTTTTAGCAATTGTCACAACTCTTGTCTAAAGAGAAAAATCAAAACCAAATACCAATTTTGTCCTCTGCCACTAGGCTATATGCAGTGGAGATTGCTAGAAGCAGTTGTAAGTATCTTGCCTAGTGGACATATTTCTGAGTTAGTCTGACAGAGGGGACATAAAGTGGCATTTCTAAAAGAAAATGAAATTATATTGTCATAAATAGGTAAAAAGCTCTGGCCAGGGTGCAACCTGTATACGGCCTAATAAATCACTCTAGGCTCTTTGTCTAAAATAATCCAGAGCCATTTATGTCATAGACAGCCATGAATCCTTCTACTTCCCAAACAGCAAAAGCATCTCTTTGCAGTGTTGGCTGTGAGAAAACTTCCTAAGATAGAGAGGGGAGGAAAAAAATATATCAAGAAGTTGAACTCTAAGGAGAAAAAAAAAAAAAAAAACGGGCCATGTTTTTGTCTCATCCTGCTCATTTTTTTAGAAGCTAAATTCACTTAGAATCAATTACAGATTTAACCTCCTTGTAAAGGGGCTAAGATATTATCATAATATAAAACCTGACATAATTCCAATTGAATTTAAACCAGAATTGCTTTTGGTTTTTGTTTATCCCGGAAGCTCTGACAGATGCTAGTGCCCCAACGAAATTAGCAATATAAAAAGATATACTTTCTTTAAAAGTCAGGATAATTTACTTTACTTCCTCATATTTTCCCAGTTATGGCCATGGCAACTGTTGGGCAATAGGGTCTCATCCTCAGAGATATGCCAACCCTCCCAGGAGAAGATCAGAGTCTAGAGTGCTCCTTGTTCACTTCTCCACAGGGACTAGCATCTATATTCCCAAAGATGTTTTGCCACAGCCCCAGCTTTCAGAGACACAGGAAATTTCTATCTGAGCAAGTACCGTGTCACCTCTTCCCTCCACAGAGAACAGCAAGTTGTCATATCTCCATTCAGCTAAGTCCAGGCTGTGATGTAGATTGTGAATGTGACATCCTGAAGGGAGGACAGTTTCCCTGACTGGAGATACATTCCAGAAGTGGTTAGTTGACATTTATTCAGGAGACCACACATAAGAGATGGCATCTGCAAGCCTTCAGCTAGCGTTATCACTGATTAACACCAAAGATTTCCCAATTAGTATAATGGATATTATAATCAGATTTCCATTGGAGAAATCAATAGCTTATTAATAAGCATAATGTTATCATAGATATTGGAATTCATTGTTGAAAATAATTGTATTCAACATACAAAGACAGGCTAGCATATAGCAGATCCATTTCTACTTTCCCATGAATAGAGATTGTTAGTCTAGCATACTTTCTACTTAGAGTAATGCCTCCCTAAATTCGATTCCTAATTGGTCCTGGGAGGCTAATTCAGAACATTCTTGGATGACTCTATGCTATTATAGAAAAGAAATTTGGTTAGAAAATTTATTACACAGACTAGTCTACATTTGCCTTGAGTGAAACTTTTATATAGGATGATTTTAGAGCATAAGAAAGGGCAGAACTAGAACTTGATGGAGTTTATAGAATCTTGTATCTGCTTGCTTTGGATGTCAAATATGTGGAAGAATTGTACTTGAGATTTGCTTTCCTCATTTCATGTAGAGATACTAGGAGGGAAATAGTAAATCTTACCATCTCTCATACTAAAAGGAAACTAATAGTTGTACATAGTCAATTTGGTTTGAGTCCAGTTTTAGCATAAGCAAACATTGGCTTGAAGAAAAAAGCAAAAAAGGGAAAAAAAGAGAGAGAGAGAATGAAATTGGGCAATAAATGACTATCGGGAAAGAGGGTGGTAGAGAAAGACAGATTCACCAGAACAAAGAGGAGTGAAAAGATAGATGAGGTCAATGTGTCATCCAGGGATGAGAATGATAGAAAATATTAAAAATAAAAGGTAACACTAATATACATAATCAAATATACATATATATGTATGTTATGGGAATATCATCTAATAGGTCTTCTCCTAGATTATTTAATTTTCTAAGAGAAATACTTTTGTTTGATTAATCAACTACCATTGATTAGGAATCATACTCTTTTAAGTTATATGTTAATTTTACATTTTAGCTTATAGAAAAATACAAATGACATCTGAATAGTAGAAATGGTAACACTAAAAGTTACAGTTTAATTGGTCTGTAGGAAGTAAAAAATGATTGTCTAAATCTAGCTATTTATTCTGACAGTCTTCTTTCAGAGCCTATATATACCCAATGTTTCAAATTCTCTTTGAACTACCTTTAACATCCTACTAGTTCCCTCATTAAAGAATTAAATAAATCTTTGATGTGATAGACATGTTCAAACCTTCCTTTTAATTATACATTCATAGAAAGTTGGAAGAGTTGCCAAATCACTTATAATTAATTTACAGTTGTTTAAAGAGCTAAGAGACAAACTGTGGTTTTATTATTACTCTCCAAATGCCTAGTGGAAAGGTAGCACATGTTTTCTTTGGGAGGAGATATTTTCATTCCCATTTAACCAAGAGAAAACTGAGTTTGAAGAGTTAACTAAATTTGTCCTTATTAAAATTACCAAAGTATGTATTAGAAAAGTTGCCTGAGTCTTCTCCCCAAATTATGCAGCCTTTCATTTCCACAAAGAGAATTTTAAAATGAAATTCAAGTGTTGCCACACAAATACACCTCATTCTTAAGCATCCCCTTAGTGCTAATATTCTATGTTGCTCCAGGCATCTTGCTGCGGCCATTTTCTTACATGGTCTGGCCAGAGCATCCACTGCCTGAGGCTAACTTCCCTTCAGCAGTGGGGTGATCTTCATTCTTATCAAGAAAGCAAGGATGTTTTATGGGATCCTTCCTATAACCCTTTCCTAATAGTTGGATGAAATAATCGTAGCTTTGGTTCCAACTACGATATTTAGAGAACACTGACTATTTCTCAAACTGTCAGAGATTGAAAAAAAATGAGCCCAAGATCAAAATGTTCTACAACCAACATTCTCCTCAGTTTTGAGACCAAAAGAAAAAATTTATATATTCCACTCTAGATTTTCATTTATTTTTCTTCCCTTAAAACATGAAGATTTATTTTGATATACAAAAAGAGAACTGGAAAATCAGAACTTTAATAAGGTTGCCAAAGAAGAGATGCTGAAAACTGTGAAGCTCAAAAAGACATGTTGATCATGAAATCATGCCATGTGTTCTGTCTTCTGGATGCCCTATACTGTTATAGATATATCCACTTGAGGAATTTGGAATCAACTTTAAGGAAATAAAGCAAGAGTAGAGCAGACAGTTCAATAATCCATTATTAAACAGGAGACAGACGTTAAATGTTATATAAATCCAGAAATATAGGACTAGGGTGCAGCAGAAGAAAGCAGGTGGTCTGGAAACAGGGGAGGCTTGAATGCAGAGATCACAGTCCATCAGGGTCTTGGGTATTTGTAAAATTGGAAAGCAGGGAAGAAAAACTAGCAAAAAAAAAAAAAAGGGGGGGGAGGGAGAGAGAGAGAGACTTGCAAAGGCTAGATGGATTTGCAGGTAGAGAGTTTGTATTGGTAAATAATAATAATGAAATATTACTCCTTGAGTTCTTACTCTTTGTTGGATATAGTATGTAGCATAATATTTAATTTTTTATTATTTTAATATTTATTTTTTCCTAGTTATCCATCCTATGAGATAGAAATAATTATGCTCCATTTTACAGATGAGAGGAGTAAGATGGCACCCAAAATCTTCACCAGGGCTTACTGGGTGCACTCACTGTATTTGTGCACATGTGGAGGGGATGAGGAGCACATGTATGCCAAGAGTAGAGACAAGAAGCTGGTGAAGTCACAAGGAACTGACAAGCCTCGTGGGGGCATTAAAAAATAATTGTGGATTTTCCCTTGGACGTATGGCATGATGAAATCAGGGTGTGGGATGGAAAAGCAGAGTAGGAAAAGAGAGCCTGTATTATAGATACATGTTTCTTGCCATCTCCAAAAATTAGGATTTAAAAAAAAAGTTCCCTCATAAAGTTATATACTTCTTCAATTTTTTTAAATTATGATATTTGGTTAAATGTAAAATAACCATACAAAATAAATTTTCCAATTTTAAAAACATATTTTAAATGCTTTACCATATTTGTCTATGTGATGGTTAACTTTAGTTGTCAATTTGACTGGAGTAAGGGATATCCAGATAATTGGTAAAGCATTATCAGAGTATGTCTGGGAGGGTGTTTCCAAAAAATGAATGGCACTTGAATCTGTGGTCAGAAGAAGGAAGGTACACCCTCACTTTACATGGGTAGGTAGCATCCCATTGGCTGAGAGCCTGGACAAAACTAAAAGGCAGAGGAAATGTGACCTCTCCCTTTCTCTCTGTCTGTCGCTTTCTCACTCTCAGAACGGGGATATCCTTTTTATCCTGCCCTTGCACATAGGATCTCTGGCCTTTGGACTCCAGGATTTGGACCAATGGCCCCAGGTTCTCAGACCATCAGGCTTGGACTGAGCCATGCTGCTGGCCTGCCTGGTTCTCTGACTTACATATTATGGGACTTATTAGCCTTCAAAATCATGTGAGCCAATTTCCCGAATAAATCCTCTCTCATCTATCTGTCTATCCATCCATCTATCTTTTATTGGTTCTGTTTCTCTGGAGAACTCAGACGAATACAGTCTTCATAATGGTGGTGTGAGACAGAAAGGGCAGGGAGCCTTTGCCATTTTCCAGGTGCGAGCAATGAAGCCTAGCAGGCTAACATGCTTGTCCTTCTCTATCCTTGGTTGCTATGCATGAAACCATCACCTATCTACCAGAGTCAAAGAAACCAGACATTTGAAAAATCATCCTTAACCCCTCTCTTTTCCATATTGCCTAATTTCAATCAGCCACTATTGTTCAACAGTCCAAAATCATTTTAAATACAACACCCTCATCCTTTGGCCTCTTTGCTTATGCTGCTTAATGGAGGCATTTGTCACTCTATCATTTCTCACCTGAATGACTTCAAAAACTTAAAATTTACTAAACTGCTTCCTATCTCACTAACATCAGATCCCTTTTTAAAATTACTGCCAGTGAGATTTCTGAAAAACATTAATCTGGTATTATCTTAACCATCACTTTAAAATTCTCGTTTTTTTTTGTTGTTGTTGTTGTTGTTTTTTCTAGTAAATAGAAACTCCTTGGTAGGTGCAATAGACTAAATATTGGCATTCTTTCTAAATGTTTATGCTGAAATGTTAACCCTCAAGATCATGGCTTTGCGGTTCTCAACCTGTGGGTCGCAACCTCTGTGTAACAATGAAAATACATCGTGGCATTAGGAAGATTGAGAACTACTGCAGGAAGTGGGGCCTCTGGAAGGTGATCAGGCCATAAGGGCAGAGCCTTTATCAGTGGGATTAATGCCCTTATAAGAGAGACTACAGGGAGCTAGCTAGCCTTTTCCACCATGTGAGGACACTGCTAAAAAGGACTGTCTATATAGAGGAGTGTTCTCCCCAGACACTGAATTTGTCAGAGCCTTAAACTTTGACTTTCCAACCACTAGAACTGGGAGAAATAAATTTCTATTTTTAATTCACCTAGTCTGTGTTATCTTATTATATGAGCCCAAATAAACTGACAGTGGAGCATACAAGGTCCTTCATGATATCGTCCTCATGCCACCCCAGTATTATCTCTTGTCGTTTGTTCTTTCACACCACTCCTCCTCCAGTCATACCTTTGTCCCATACAGCTTATCTTCCAATCATACCAAATGTTGGTCCCAGGAGGCCTCGCCTTGGAAATATCTTCATGTATTCTCTGTGCCTGGAATGCTTTTCCTCATTATCATCACCAGATAGCTTCCTCAATCTTTCAACATTTATTTGCTATGTCTCTTTTCCCAGAAAGCTTTTCCCACTCCTCCTAGACTGGGGTTGGATGCCTTTCTATATGCACTTATTTCATAGCACTTACCACTCCTGCTCTGTGCTATGTTTTCCTGTTTGTCAGTCTCATCACTAAACTCCAACTGGGTCATTACACGTCATGAGCTTGTTTTTATTGTTCTCTATTTACATCTGTGCCATCCATTCCTTTAATCCATCTTTATTAAGAGGGCCTTCCTGGGTAGGAAACTCAACTCGGCTTTAAGAAGTACAAAAGACATAAGACATGGTCCTTTCTTTGAGGGTAAACTTGAAAAAGGACACTATTCAAGAAAAAAATGAAAAAGAAATTATTAGATTTAGTAGGTTCCAGCTGGAAGCTGTGAGTATGACCTTATTTGAAAAAAGGATCTTTGTAGAAGTAATGAAGTTAAGGATCTTGAAATGGGGTCATTCTGTCTTATTTGAGTGGGTTCTAAATCCAATGATAAATATGTTTATGAAAGAGGATACAAATAGAAAAAGAGAAACACAGGAGAAGATGATACGAAAGCAGAGGCAGGAATTAGACTGATGGTGTCTATTAGTCAAACAATACCAAAGACTATGGGCATCCACTGGAGGCCAGAGAGAGAGGCATGGGTTGGATTCTTCCTCAGAGCCTCTGGAAGGAGTCAACCTCACTGACAACTTGGTTTTGAATTTCTGGCCTGCAAAACTGATAGAGAATGAATTTCTATTACTTGAAGCTATCTGTGAGAATTTGTTACAGCAACCCTGGGAAACTAAAACAACAGATAATAACAAGAAAATAAGACCTCACTTATTTTTAAAGTGCTTTTGTATATGCTAATTCATTGCTAAAATTTTCAGGTGTGATTCTTTTGTTTTTCTTTGCACATGTTTTCCCAATTGTCAGACCCTCACACAGTGTGGTACACAGAGAGATACATAAGTGCTCCGTAAATGTTGATGGACAGGTAACTATTATTCTGTGATAAAAGTGAGAAGCTACAACAAGCAGAACAAAGTGAATACAAGTACAGAAATATATGCCTTCTTTACTCATGAAAAGAAAAAAATCTGTCGGAAACAGGAAAGAACTGTCAAGAGTACATGAGCTCGAGTACATAAATTGTGAAATCCAAGTCACAGTACAAGTTGTTTGTGACAGTAAATGCATAAATTTTTTATCAAGTTAGAAAATAAGAATCTACTACTTCATTCAAATTACACATCCTCCTCCCAACATTTTCATCATATTCCACAGTGATCTCCAACTAAAGAGAGAGATAAGTTTGTAAGTTTTATGTTCCACGTAATTTAGGAATTTCATCTTTAGAAAATACTTTGACAAAACATTGGGCAAACAAAAGAGGAAAAAACATGACTGATATCATTGGTTAGAATGGTGGTAAAAGAATAGGTGGTAAAAGGCAACCAAACTATTCCCTTTTTGCTACTTGAAATTCAAAAGTCTATACCATGCGTCCTCAAACTGTGGCCCGCAGGCCACATGAAGTGGTGTGAATTGTATTTGTTCCCGTTTTGTTTTTTACTTCAAATTAAGATATGTGCAGTGTGCATAGAAATTTGTTCATAGTTTTTTTTTTCTTTTTAAAGTATAGTCCAGCCCTCCAGTGGTCTGAGGGACACTTAACTGGCCCCCTGTTTAAAAAGTTTGAGGACGCCTGGTCTATACAGTCAGTTGGTGACAAGTACTACACTCCCTACTGAGGGATTTATTCTCTGAATTCACGGAAACTTACACAATAGTGCTGCTGTTGCAAAGCTACAAAGCATTATATAAATCTATTATAGAAACAGCTTCCAGGTAATGTTAATACTTAATTATTATTGAATGCTCTTTTATGTTCTTTTCAAAGATTGGTACATTTAATACAACAATTTATCATTATATTTTACAGAGGAAGAAATTGAGGCAGAGAAAAATGAAGTAAATTGCCTACTGGGTGAAAAATCAAGAAGTTGTGGAGATTGAAATAAAACCCAGCAGCCTAGTTCTAGAGTGCTTGGTCTCAATTATAATATTCTCTTATATCAGTGGTTCTCAACCCTGTGGGGCACGACCCATTTGGGGGTCTCCTGCATATCAGATATTTACATTACGATTGATAATAGTAGAAAAATTATAGTTATGAAGTAGCAACAAAAATAATTTTATGGTTGGGGGTCACCACAACATGAGGAACTTTATTAAAGGGTCACGGCATTAGAATGGTTGAGAACCACTGTCTTACATCTATGTGTTATAAGAATTTACCATGATAAAAAATTTTATTGAATGAATTAATAATCCCTTAATCTGCATCAGAAAGTAAAAATTTAAAAACCTCACACTCAGACTTACCAGTTGAAAAAATGTGGAAAATAATACTTACTTTGCAGGATACAAAAATTGAATGAGTGATAATGTACCTAGCATTGTACTCACAACAATAACAAAAAAAGAGGAATTAAATAGTGAGTTTTTAAATATATATATATATATGTTAATATATGTATGTTTGTACACACACAGTTCTTTCTATGGACTTTTTGGTCTCTTTTAAGTGCTAGTTTAAAATTTGGCCAAAAATGTATAAAGATCCAACTAAAATCTCAAAAATATATAGTAAATCCACAAATGATTGCCTATAAAGGAAAAATAAAACGCTATATTTTCATTACTTTGTTTTATTTTCTGCTTGGGCACACAGGAGAACTACATTTCATGGCCCAACTTTTATTTATGAGGATTCATAAGGTATTTTCTGGCCAGTGGAATATGTAAGGATGTAATATATACTATTTTCTAGATATGGCCACTAAAACTTCCACTTCTGGCTTTTACACTCGAATTTTTTGTCAAACCAATCCTCCTACTGAGAACAAGAAGAAAAATTAAATGAAATGGCAAAACAAAAGACAAAAAGACATCTGTTTGAAGGCCTAAGAGATATTTGATGCCACTGAAGAATCAGCAAGGCAGATGGACTTGAAGGACCATGATGTTGCTGACAAGAAAAAAAAAAAATCACTGTGATGAGGTTGGCTTCTATGTCTTTTTTATCAATCCAATCCTCTGTCAATGTGTTTGACAAATAGACCAAATTTAGAGAAACAGAGAAGAAAGTAGCTGCTAAAAAATTGAGAAGTTAAGCGGACCTATGGACCTTGCATTATGTTGGGGGGTAAAATCAGAAGTTCAAAGACCATCTATGTGTAGAATCACTGCAAGATTACACATCATAGTTAGAGAAAAGTAGAAATGAACCAGATCTTACAATGATGAGTGGATGGAGAAGCATCCTCAATATTGTTACAATGAGATATCATCGTACACCTATTGGAATGACTTTTATTAAGTTGTCCAGAAACAATAGATGCTTGCATGGATGCAGAAAGAAAGGAATGTTTACACACTATTGGGGAAACTGAAAATTAGTACAACTATGAAAACGGTATGGAGATTTTTTGAAGTAAACTTACCAGTCAATCCAGCAATCCCACTCCTGGGTTTCTAGTCAAAGGAGAAGATGACTTTTCATCAAAAAGATAATGTACTCAAATATGTACTGTAGCACAATTCACAGTTGCAAGATGTGAAATTAATTCAAGTGCTCAGTAATTTTATGAGTGGGTTAACAAAATATGGTATATGTATACATACCATACAGTACTACTCAGCCCTAAAATTCATGAATTCATGTCTCTTGCAACAATTTGGATAGAACTGGAGACAATTATTATAACACCATATGCCTCTCTAATACATTCTAACTAATTGATGGGCATAAAAAGAAGTAAAAATAGTTGGAAGGGGAAGAGGGGCAGAGTAAAACCCTACCTAACAGGTACAATGAACACTATTCAAGTGATGAGCACACTTATAGCCCTGACTAAAGAATTATAAGACTATGTAAAAAAAATATTTATACCTCTTTAATATTTTGACATTTTTAAAAAAAACAGTGACAATGCCACATTTAATAAGACAATGTGGTACAAGTACAAAAATAGACATACAGATCAATGTCACAGATAGAAAGTTGGAAAATAGATCACACGTATAAGATTTCCAACAAAGGTGTCATAGGAATCCAGTGGAGAATGGCTAGTCTTGACAATAAATTATGCTGGAGTAACTGGATGTTAATTTGGAAAGAAAATAAACCTTGTTCTTAATAACTACCATAATTTATTTGGGATAGATCATATATCTAAATAGAAAAATGAAATAATAAAGGTCCTAGGGGAAAAAATGCATGGAAGAATATCTTCATGATATTGTCAGCGCAAAAATACTTTTCAACCTGGACTCACAAAACACTAAGATGATACACTAAATATAATCAAAATTAAGAATAAATGTTCACCAAAAGAAACCATTAAAAGAATTAAAAAAAGATAAAGACTGAGAGAAAATATTTGTAATATAGTCATTTGACAAAAATTTACTTCTACAAAATGAAAAAGCTACTAAAATCAATAAGCAAAAGACAAACTCAATTAGAAAATAGCAAGTGATATGAACATGCTCTTTACAAAATAGAACACATAAACGGCTACTAAGCATACAAAAGGATGTTCAATATCATTATTCATTGCTGAATTCACATTCACAACTTTATACCTTAATACCACTACAAACACTGTAAAAAGTAAAAATACTTATAATACCAAGCAAGGTTGAGAAGCAACTGTTAACTCCTCTGATACATTGCTAGGAGTATAAATTGGCTCAATCATTTTCAAAAACTGTTTAGCAGTGTATTCTAAATTATGTTCTAATAATCTTATTTCTAGGTAAATACCCAAAAGAAATGAGAACATATGTCCTCTGTAAGACATGTACAAGAATATTCATAGCAGATTTATTCATAACAGCCCCAAACAGGAAAAAACTAAATTTCCATAAACAAAAGAACAGATCAATGACTTACACTATACAGGTATATCTCAGTATGTTGTACTTCTTCTTTTTATTTACTTTTTCTTTTTCTTTTCTTTTTTTGTTTTTACAAATTGTGTTTAGTAGACATGAAAACATCACAACAAAGGTTTGTGACAACCCTGATTCAAACATATCTATTCATGCCATTTTTCTAATAACATGTGCTCACTTCATGTCTCTGTGTAATATTTTGGTAATTCTTGGAGCATTTTAAGTTTTTTCATTATTGTTATATCTGTTATGGTGATCTATGACCAGTAATCTCTGATGTTACTACTATAATTGTTTGGGACCCCACAAACCATGCCCATATAAGACTGAATCAATAAATGTTGTGCATATTCTGATTCTTCCAACAACCAGTTGTTCCTTGTCCTTCTCCCTCTCCTTGGGCCCCCCTATTTCCTGAGACACAACAATATTGAAATTAGGCCAGTTAATAATCTTCAGTGGCCCCCAAGTGTCCAAGTGAAAAGAAAATTTTCACATCACTTTAAATTAAAAGCGAGTAATAATAAAGCTTGGGGGGGCGGGGAGGTATGTTGATAGCAAAGACAGGCCAGGCCTCTAAAATCATTAGGCCAGCTGTGAATGCAAAGGGGAGATTCGTGAAGGAAATTAAAAGGGCTACTGAAATGAATAAGCAAAGCAGCCCTATTGCTGATAGAGAGAGTTTTAGTGGCCTGGACAGAAAATCCAACCAGCCACAAAATTTCCTTTAAGCCAGAAACTAATCCACAGCAAGGCCCTAATTCTCTTTAATTCTTTGAAAGCTGAAAGAGGTGAGGAAGCAGCAGAAGAAAAGTTTGAAGCTAGTAGAGGCTGGTTCAAAAGGTTTAAGAAAAGCAACCATTTCCAAAACATAAAAGTACAAGGTGAAGTGGCAAGCACTAATGTGGAAGCTGCTGCAAGTAATCCAGAAGATCTAGCTAAGATCACTGATGAAGGATACTACAATAAACAACAGAATTTTTATGTAGACAAAGCAGCCTTCTATGGAAAGAAAATGCCCTCTGAAGAAGACAGGCGCATGGCCTACAGACATATGAAAAAATGCTCATCATCTTTAATCATCAGAGAAATGCAAATCAAAACTACTTTGAGATATCATCTAACTCCAGTAAGATTAGCCCATATCATAAAATCCCAAGACGAGAGATGTTGGCGTGGATGTGGAGAAAAGGGAACACTTCTACACTGCTGGTGGGAATGCAAATTAATACATTCCTTTTGGAAAGATCTTTGGAGAACACTTAGAGATCTAAAAATAGATCTGCCATTCAATCCTATAATTCCTCTACTAGGCATATACCCAGAAGACCAAAAATCACATCATAATAAAGATATTTGTACCAGAATGTTTATTGCAGCCCAATTCATAATTACTAAGTAATGGAAAAAGCCCAAATGCCCATCGATCCACGAATGGATTAATAAATTGTGGTATATGTACACCATGGAATATTATGCAGCCTTAAAAAAAGAGGAGACTTTACCTCTTTCATGTTTACATGGATGGAGCTGGAACATATTCTTCTTAGTAAAGTATCTCAAGAGTGGAAGAAAAAGTATCCAATGTACTCAGCCCTACTATGAAATTAATTTATGGCTTTCACATGAAAGCTATAACCCAGTTACAACCTAAAAATAGGGGGAAGGGAGGAAGGAGGGGAGGGAGGAAGGAGGTGGGCAGAGGGAGGGTGATTGGTGGGATTACACCTGTGGTGCATCTTACAAGGGTATATGTGAAACTTAGTAAATGTGGAATGTAAATGTATTAGCACAATAACTAAGAAAATGCCAGGAAGGCTATGTTAACCAGTGTGATGAAAATGTGTCAAACAGTCTATGAAACCAGGGTATGGTACCCCATGATCACATTAATGTACACAGCTATGATTTAATAAATAAATAAATAAATAAATAAATAAAACATTAAAAAAAGATAAATCACAGAACAATCTCTCATGGAGAGAGATTTGAAAAAGTCACCAACAAAATATTCAATGTCTAATCCAGCACTATCAAAAAAGGATAATACTATATTGACTCTTCCCAGCCATGAGCATATTATGTTCTTCCAAATGTACACATTGTGAAAATATGGTCTTTTAATTAAATGGTTCTGGGTCAGTTGGATATCTAATGTGGAAAACAAAAATTAATTCTGATCTCTGTCCCACACCATACACAGAAATTAATTCCAGATGGATCATAGAGCTAACACAAAATCAAAAACTACTATAAACTTGACAATGTAGGAAAATATCTTCATGTTATTGATATAGGCAAATATTTCTTTAAAAGAATAGAAAAATCACTAATACTAAAGCACAAAGAAAAAATGATGTATTAGATCACATTAAAACTAAGAACTTCCATTCATCAAATGCATCTTTAAGAGAGTGAATGGAAGCCATGGACTTCCAGATGACATTTGTAATACATGAAGTTAGCAAAGGTCTCACAACCAAAAGATTCCTATAAATCAGTAGTTCTCAACCTTCCTAATGCCACAACCCTTTAATATAGTTCATGTGGGTCACAACCCACAGGTTGAGAACCTCTGCTACAAATCAATAAGAAAAAGCCAAACCAAACACAAAAACAGAGTAACACTCGAGCATACTCTTTGAAAAAGAGGCTATCCACATAGCCAATAGGTAATATAAGGGTGTTTAATTCCATTAATTATCAGGAAAATATAAATTAAATGACAATATGGTACCATAACACAGCCACCAGAAAGTTTAAAATGAAAAAAAAAAAAATACCAATAACACCAAGTGTTGGTGAAAATGTGAAGCATATGGAATGCTTATACTAACAAATTAGTACAACCACTTGGGGAAATATTTCCCAGCATCTACTTAAGGTGAGCACACATATATCTTATGACCTAGTCATTCTATTTCTAGTTAAATGCACATAAATTGCATACAAATGTTTACCTAAATACAATATATAAACATTTATAGCAACATGTTATAGTGACCCCAAATTAGAAAACAGGAGGCAACCCAAACATTTATCAAGAATAAACAAATTGAAGGTGTTCATACAGTATAATACCACATTGCTACCAGCAAATATAAGAATGAATTTCACAGCCACATTGAGTGAAAGAAGCTAGAAACAAAAGAATACAGACTGCAGGACTTCACTGATATAAATGCAAAAACATTTCAAACTAAATATTGATAATAACAATCAAACAGGGGTTACCTTGGGGAATGGAGTATTGACCGGGAGGAGGTCTGGGGGCATAGTCATCCATATTGGTAAAGTTCATTTCCTGATACACACAGCTTTTATCTTGAGAAAATTCATCAAGCTAAGAAAAATGACTTTTTTGAAGGTCTCTAAATTTATATATATTTATATGTTTTATAAATATATATATATATTTTAATTTCAGAATATTAGATGGATATCCAAGTTTCGGTTTCATAATTTGCTTTGAACAGATTGAGTTGAAGTCGTAAGTGTTCCCTTCACAAAGATAGTGTTCATTGTACCCATTAGGTGTGAATGTGCCCATCCTTTCCTTCTCTCTCCTCCCTGCTTTCTTTTCGTTGAGTTTTACTTCTATATGTGTGCATAGGTGTTGATAATTAGTTCCAATTTCGTATTGTTTTAGTTATAAAAGGTCTACAGAATGGTAAAAGGGATGGAGGTGATAGAAAAGCTTTAAGGACCACACCTACTCTCGCCACTAGCTCTCTCTCTCTTATAGATAGAGAACTAATTAACTTCAAATCTTGCCATTTTGCCAATTGCACAAGACTAGCCATTTTGACTATTGGATTTTCAATATATTCAGAAAGTACATGCAGCTACTGAGTCTTCATCTAGGGCCGATGTTTTAAGAACTGGGCAATACTTAAGAATGGTATTTATAATTTTTTCAAAAACCATCTCTTTCTTTTTCTCTGTGCTCAAGGCAGAAGATACAGTGGAGGACTTGAGTCACACCTTAAAAAGAACTGATCAATCAAGGAACTACACTTTGGACTTTGCTGAGACGTACACTTTTATTGACTAGGGTTACAATATTTTAGGTTTGTTTGTTATAATTTTAGCCCTACCTAACTAAAACACTGCTCTCAGAAGTTTTGAGGTAAACCAAATTCCAAAACCTCAAAGATGAAAAAGTAAATTGTCAGGAAAGGTAACATATTCATCAAGTACTATTTAGTACCAGCCCCTCTGCTGACAGTAACTAGAATTTCTCAAGCATCTATCCCCACCCCTGTACAATGTTAACTTCTTTATATTCATTATTTCATCTAGTCTCCACAACCACATTTTGAGATAGATATTACCATCATCATTGTACAGATAATGAGGCTCAGACCCATATTTAGAAAGCAGTGATTCATTCTAGAATCCACTCTATTTCAGATTCAAATGTAGGTTTGTCTTGTGCCAGAACTATGTGAGCTACATTAGTTTGATATTTCCCACACCAAGCTATCTGCATACTGATTCCTTGAGGAAATGTGTGACTTAGGAAATTAGCTTAACTCTCTAAGCTTCTGTTTCCTCATCCATCTCAAATTGAAAGAGTAAAAATAGGATCAATCTGATCATCATATAAATTAATGCATGAAGTTCTTGGAATAATGGTAGACACCTGGGAGTAGGTTAATACCAGTTAGCAATAATATTTTCTTAAAAATAATACTAATATTGGTGTGATTATTGAGTAAATAGATAACTGTTACAAGAAAAATAAAAAAGATATGGTGGAACTTCATGATCAAATACATTTGGCAAATGTAAAGTAACAAAATCAAACAGATTTCTTATACGCACAACACTGATACTCCTGACACAGCAGGTTATACAGTGTTTTCAGTATGTGTTGATAAAATACTTTTTTTGTCAGGACATATCCGTTGACATAAGCAGCTCATTTAACAGATATTTATTGAGGGCCTATTACATGTCAGACACTGATATAATGGTGAAGATAATTTATAAGCTTCCTCTCTCATGGAGCTAGTGGACAGCAGGGGAAAGATACAAAAACAATGGGGAAGCAAAGAAAAACAAACCAGGAACAGGTGGAACTTGAGTGTACCTTGGAATGCTAGGGAAATGTAAAAGGGAAAAAGTTGGTCCGGATGAAGGGCAGGTGCAAGGAAAATAACTCATGTAAACATGAACATTTGAACAGATCTCGAGTTAACTAACAGCTTTATTCCTGTTCGTTGTTATCAAAGACTGATATTTGATCCCAACGGAGGTATGTCTGTTTAGGTCGATTATGTTTAATTACTATTGTATTATTGCTATGGATTACTGAAACACAGAAAGATACCAAGAGAAAAGAAATCAGAGGCCTCAGAACAAACATCAAGTGTGCAAATGATGAAACTGAGGCCTAACTGAGAAGTTCAAAAACTAGTCTTCCAATCTCTGCCTGCCTGGACCATTTTCATTAAATCATTCTCTGTCCCACAGTTCGTTATATCCTGAAATAGAAAACAAACAAACATTTATCAAGCTTGGTACAATGCTAGGTGCTAGAAAAGATTTGAGGCCGATTAAAGTGAACAATATAATCTCTGCCTTTAGGATGCTTAGAATCTGGTTGGGTGCCAGGGAGAAACACATAAAAATAACACAATCAGGTTCAAATAGCAGATTAAAAAAAAAAAAAAACAGGCAGCACTCAGGCAGTACTTCCCAATGCCCAGTGAATCTCAAAGCAATAATTATTTTAAGAGTTCACAGAAGAGGTACTGAGGAAGTTCTAGAAATTAAACTTGAAATAGATGTAGGAAGTCCGGGAAGATTTGAGAGTGAAGGAGAAGGCTTCCAAATGGGGTGATGAAGGGCTTACAAAGGGAAGATCAAGGTATGTTGGTGTGTACAGAATAAGCATGGGAACAGCAAATCAGGAAGTGGACTCTAGACAGGTAAGAACGACCAGTGTAATGTATTATTTGGTCTGAAACCACCTCATTGAGAGGATCAATTGAACGTGAGGAATGTTCAGGTAACGGCTTACCTTCTCATTCATTCACTTATTCGTGATAGGTATTGTAAGCCTGCTTTATGCCAGGCTCTGTTCTAGGCTCTGAGGGCACACAATGAACAAAACATATTCAAAGAAAAGAAAGATCCTTTGGGAGCTTATATTCTTACTTGGTATTTTTCAAACACAGCTGCATATGACAACTTCTTAAGCTTTTAGAAAAGACTTGAGGAAGCTTAAATGCCTATTTCTAGGTGAAAAGAGCCAGCGCCTGAAAAGAAATACACAGTGAAATTCCAACTGTTGACATCCTAAAAAAGGCAAAACTATAGAAACACAAAAAAGATTGGTGGTTTCCAGGAGTTCGGGGCAAACGGCAGAGTAGGATGAATAGCTAGAGTGCTGGATTTTTAAATCGGTAAAACTATTCTGTATGATATTGTAATGGCAGAATGAACCCTAATATAAACCATGAACCTTAGTTCATAATAATAATGTATCAACATTGTTTCATCAGTTGTAACTGATGTACCACACTAATCTAAGATGTAACATCTTAATAGAGGAAACTGCGCAGGGGGAGAAGGGGTGTATGGAAACCCTGTACTTAATGAACAATTCTTTTGTTAACCTAAAACTGCTCTAAAATGAATTCTATTAATAACAATTTTAAAAATTCATAGCTCTTATACTAAAAACAGAAAAAGATCAAAGAAAACCAGAAACACTTGCACTTGGGCCCCACCTAGAAATTCTAATTAAATAGAATGATGAGTCTCAAGGACTCTTTTAAAGTACTCTACGCTTTTCAATCTACAACAGCAAGTGCTGGCACAAACATCTGGGACAGCTGGAACTCTCTTACCTTCCTGGTGGGGGTGCAAAATGGTACAACCACTTTGGAAACAGTTTGATAGTTTTTTATAAAGTTAACCATATACTTACCATATGACATAATAATCTCACTCCTAGATATTTACCCAAGAGAAATAACAACCCATATTCACCTGAAAACCTGTGCAAAAATATTTCTAGAAATATTATTCCTAATCTCCAGAAACAGGAAACAGTTTGGAAGTCCTTCAGTGAATGAGCAAACTTAGTTACATCCACACAGTGGAGCAGTGATCACCCATGACATGGAACAGACTGCTGACTCACACGAAAGGGGTGAATCTTGGCTTGGCACCTGTAGCTCAGCAGCTAGGGCGACAGGCACATACACGGGAGCTGGTGGGTTCAAATCCAGCCCAGGCCTGACAAAAAACAATGACAATTACAACCAAAAAATAGCCGGGCATTGTGGTGGGCACCTGTAGTCCCAGCTACTTGGGAGGCTGAGGCAAGAGAATCACTTAAGCCCAAGAGTTTGAGGTTGCTGTGAGCTGGGACGCCAAAGCCCTCTACCAAAGGTGACATAGTGAGACACTGTCTCAAAAAAAAAAAAAAAAAAAAAAAAACAGGGATGAATCTCAAATATGTTTTGCTAAGGGAAGGCAGCTCTGTTCTAGTCAGATAATCAAGTAAGCTAAACATGCAGCAGTAACTCACAGAATGATAAGGTACTGCAAGAATAACACAGGAGAATATTTTTGCATCTATAGTCATTAGTGATATCGATCTATAATTTTCTTTTCTTGTTGGGTCTTTTCCTGGTTTGGGGATCAGGGTGATGTTCGCTTCATAGACGTGTTGGGTAGTCTTCCTCCTTTTTCTACCTTTTGGAACAGGTTGAGTAATATAGGTACTAATTCCTCTTTAAAGGTTTGGTAGAATTCTGACGTGAAACCATCTGGTCCCGGGCTTTTCTTTTTAGGGAGGTTTTGTATGGTTGATGCTATTTCCAAACTTGATATGGGCCTGTTCAACATTTCCACTTCATTCTGGCTAAGTCTTGGAAGGTGACGTGCTTCCAAGTATCGGTCAATTTCCTTCAGATTTTCATAGTTCTAAGACTAAAGTTTCTTGTAATATTCAAGATCCTAACAAACAGAATTCAGCAACACATCAAACAAATTATACATCATGACCAAGTCGGTTTTATCCCAGGGTCTCAAGGCTGGTTCAATGTACGTAAATCTATAAATGTAATCCAGCACATAAACAAATTAAAAAACAAAGACTATATGATTCTCTCAATTGATGCAGAAAAAGCTTTTGATAATATCCAGCATCCCTTCATGATCAGAACACTTAAGAAAATCAGTATAGAAGGGACACTTCTTAAACTGATAGAGACCATCTACAGCAAACCCACAGCCAATATCATATTGAATGAAGTTAAATTGGAACCATTTCCACTCAGATCAGGAACCAGACAAGGCTGCCCATTGCCTCCATTGCTTTTTAACATTGTAATGGAAGTTTTAGCCACTGCAATTAGGGAAGAAAAGGCAAACAAGGGTATCCATACAGGGTCAGAAGAGATCAAACTTTTGCTCTTCGCAGATGATATGATAGTATATCTGGAAAACACTAGGGACTCTACTACAAAACTCTTAGAAGTGATCAAGGAATACAGCAGTGTCTCAGGTTACAAAATCAACATTCATAAATCGGTAGCCTTTATATATACCAACAATAGTCAAGTTGAAAAAACAGTTAAGGACTCTATCCCATTCACAGTAGTGCCAAAGAAGATGAAATATTTGGGAATTTATCTAACAAAGGATGTGAAAGATCTCTATAAAGAGAACTATGAAACTCTAAGAAAAGAAATAGCTGAAAATATTAACAAATGGAAAAACATACCATGCTCATGGCTGGGAAGAATCAACATTGTTAAAATGTCCATACCACCCAAAGCAATATATAATTTCAGTGCAATCCCTATTAAAGCTCCATTGTCATACTTTAAAGATCTTGAAAAAACAATACTTCGTTTTATATGGAATCAGAAAAAACCTTGGATAGACAAGACATTACTCAGAGATAAAAACAAAGCAGGAGGAATTACGCTACTAGACCTCAGACTATACTACAAATCAATAGTGATCAAAACAGCATGGTATTGGCACAAAAACAGAGAAGTAGGTGTCTGGAACAAAATAGAGAACCAAGAGATGAATCCAGCTACTTACCATTATTTAATCTTTGACAAGCCAATTAAAAACATTCAGTGGGGAAAAGATTCCCTATTTAACAAATGGTGCTGGGTGAACTGGTTGGCAACCTGTAGAAGACTGAAACTGGACCCACACCTTTCACCATTAACTAAGACAGACTCTCACTGGATCAAAGATTTAAACTTAAGACATGAAACTATAAAAATACTAGAAGAGAGTGTAGGGAAAACCCTTGAAGAAATCGGTCTGGGCGAGTATTTTATGAAGAGGACCCCCCGGCAATTGAAGCAGCTTCAAAAATACACTACTGGGACCTGATCAAACTAAAAAGCTTCTGCACAGCCAAGAAAACAGTAAGTAAAGCAAGCAAACAGCCCTCAGAATGGGAGAGGATATTTGCAGGTTATGTCTCCGACAAAGGTTTAATAACCAGAATCCACAGAGAACTCAAACGCATTAGCAAGAATAGTACAAGGGATTCCATTGCAGGCTGGGCAAGGGATTTGAAGAGAAACTTCTCTGAAGAAAACAGGCATGCGGCCTTCAGACATATGAAAAAATGCTCATCATCTTTAATCATCAGAGAAATGCAAATCAAAACTACTTTGAGATACCATCTAACTCCAGTGAGACTAGCCTATACCACAAAATCCCAAGACCAGAGATGTTGGTGTGGATGTGGAGTAAAGGGAACACTTTTGCACTGCTGGTGGGAATGCAAATTAATACATTCCTTTTGGAAAGAGATATGGAGAACACTTAGAGATCTAAAAATAGATCTGCCATTTAATCCTGTAATCCCTCTACTGTGCATATACCCAGAAGACCAAAAATCACAACATAACAAAGATATTTGTACCAGAACGTTTATTACAGCCCAATTCATAATAGCTAAGTCATGGAAGAAGCGCAAGTGCCCATCGATCCACGAATGGATTAATAAATTGTGGTATATGTACACCATGGAATACTATGCAGCCTTAAAGAAAGATGGAGACTTCACCTCTTTCATGTTTACATGGATGGAGCTGGAACATATTCTTCTTAGTAAAGTATCTCAAGAATGGAAGAAAAAGTACCCAATGTACTCAGCCCTACTATAAAACTAATTTAGGGTTTTCACATGAAAGCTATAACCCAGTTACAACCTAAGAATAGGGGGAAGGGGAAAAGGGAGGGGAGGGAGGGGGGAGGTGGGTAGGGGGAAGGGGATTGGTGGGATTACACCAGCAGTGCATCTTACAAGGGTATATGTGAAACTTGGTAAATGGTCTGTGAAGCTAGTGAATGATGCCCCATGATTATATCAATGTACACAGCTATGATTTAATAAAAGAAATAAATAAATAAATAAAAAACAAAAAAAAAATAAAAAGAACAAATGCGAGTTTTGGGAAAAAAAAGAAAAAAAAAAAAAGAATAACACAGGAGAGAAGGAAGGTAGGGAATGCTAAGAATGGACTCACAAAGCCCAGGAGAGTGACTCAGAGAGGCCTTCGTGAAGGTGAGCTTTGACAAAGCCCTAAAGGAAATGAGTAAGTGAGACCTTATAATATGGGAGCAGAGTTTAGATTTTATAAGAAGTGCATAAGAATTCCATGAGAAGGTTTTACAAAGAAAGAACATGAATGAATTTGTATTTTAACTGGCTGGCTTGGCTGCTAACTGGAGAATAGACAGACCCCTGTCAATTAAGAGAGAAAGCAGGATACGAGGAAGGAAACTATTTACAGTAGTTAAGGTGGGAGGTGATGGTTGAGGGAAAAATTCACATTGAACAATCTCCTGGCACACAAAAACACGTAACAGTTTTGAAAGGGAACAGTCTTTCCCTAAATGGAACAGAAACAGAGTTTCTCCAAGAGGCATTACAAAGGCTGTACAAACTGCTGATTAAGTCTGACAATGTAGGAGTAAAAGGAGATAAATGCTTCCTTTAAATGTTACTGAGACAAATGTTTACTGTCTCAAATGCAGACTGGGAATGGAAAATGAACAAAGCTCAGTCTAACTAGCACTAATCTGCCTTCTGCATGTGTTTTGCTGAGAAGGCTGCAGGACGCAGCTGAGGGGGAGAGAGGACAGCAGTGGAAAGTTAAGCTAAACTGCCTTGGAAGAGCTTCCCTCATCTGTCCAAGATGCTCCTCTGTGAGCAGGTTCCTACAGACATTAGCTCCTCAAAGCTCTGAAGCCCGGGGTGCCAGCTAACAAGTTTCTGTAGCCAGTGCTTCGAAGCTAGGACCCAGCCTGAAAAAATCAGGTCCATCCCCAGGGACAGCAAAGAACAACTGCCACAGAAAGTCAACATTTATTTGTGTATGTCTTAGCTCGTTTGGGTTTTCCCAGAACCCAGCCTGAAGCAAGGACACCGGTGCAAGCATTTATGTGGGAGATAAAGGAAGCATTACCAAGAAAGGGGCGAGTGACACGGGGAAGAGGACACGGTCCATCAAGCCAGCCTCCCTGTGGGTAAGTAGAGCTTAATCCTGAAACTCTGGAAAACTGTGTAAAATAATGCCGAAGAGTTAGTTATACCACCTAAGGAACTAGGGAGCTCAGGTGTTTATAGGCCAACTCCTGTCTACCGTTGGCTGAGGGCTGCTGAGGACCAGTGAATATGTTAGCTTCCAAGCACTGCCAGCCTTCGGGTGGCTTTGTGGGGAAAAATGTTCTCAGGCAAAGAGAAGCAAACACTAGCACTGGGAAGTCAACAGGAGCTCTCTGAAACTCTGAGGCCTGAGGGATATGAGCAGAGCACCCACAGATGCTGCTACATGACTTCCTTCTCTGTGTAAAGAACAAGACGTATCTTTACCTCTGGTCAACATTTCCTCTGCAAAGGAAATAATTTCAACAAATTGCAAGAAGGAGGAATTCATCCTTCCATCCATTTCTCTCAAAGCACCCCTCATTGATTTATCCATTACATTATTGTTATAAATTAATAAAGTAAGGCACGCATTAATTTACTTTATAGGTTTCTCAGCCACTGATTTCCTATTATCCTTTCCCATTACTCAAATCACTGACTCCTCCAGATAAATTGTCTGCAACACAAATGCATCCCAGACTCTTGGATTTCATTAAGTATATAAAAGGTGTGTGATTTGTATTAACAACTCATCACCCCATATTCAAAACTTAGCCAATTAAGCTCAAGTGCATATTAAAATAGGAAAGAGATTCCCAGTTTCTAGTTAATATTCTTATCGCCTAATGAATTGCTCATTCTTTCTAATTCTAGTGCCATTTGCTTAATTTTGTTTTAATTTCTAAAATATAAGAAAAACATGTCTAATTTTCTAAATGTATGAAAATACATTGTCTTAATATTGCTTGGTAAACTTTCTTAAAAACATTTTTGGAAAGGCCCACAATAAATGATAAGTAATATCTATGTCACCTGACGCAGTAGTAGGCACTCAATCACTCAGTCAGTGCTTTTTGAATGGATGAGCCTACACTTACATGACAGATACCCATGCACAAATCAGAGTTCTGTTCATTTCTCACTATAAGAGCTTGTTTATTTAGCTGGTAGTTATGGTTCTTATATGTTTTTGGTGAGCTTGGTAATGTGGAAAATGTTTGCTTGCATTTATACTATTTCTTAGACCTAATTGGTAATTCTTTAATTTTATAGTTCTTTGATGCATGAAGAAAGTCCAAGAAAAACAGAAGCCATTCATTCTCCCGCTAATACATTCAAAATATTTATTAAATGCCAGCTGTGAACCAGCACTCATGAAGAATTTTATGATGCAGATAAGGTTAAAATGATGTGCAGCCCCCGAGAACATCATCCTCTGTGCTGAAGGTGAAGAGTTTGTAATTCGACCCTCATGCAGGCCACAGAATGAGGAACTGACTCTAGAGGGCATCAGGAAAGTTTCGTGCAACATGGGATACTTGAGATGGGTCTTTTGGCTAAGGAGGCTTTTGCATGGTGAGAGAATAGGGAAACATATTCTGAATAAAGAGAACAACTTGTACAAATTCCAGTAGTTCTTTTAAGGAACCTCTGTTGTAGTATCACGCAAAGTTTTTTAGGAAACTTCGCTACAGTCCAGGTTCTCTTGAGAAAAAGAACCAGGCTGGCAGGCTGAAAATTCAGTTAAGTGTTCAAGTGGCAGTCCTAAATCCACACTACAGGCCAGCAGTTGCAAAATTTAGACAGGATTTCTGGGTTACATAGGCTTGAGGTACAATTCCTTCCCCTGGAAACCTTAGTCTTTGCTTTTTAGACTTTCAATTGATTGGCTGAGGCCCATGCACATTATGGATAGTAATCTGCTTTACTCAAAGTCTATTATAACGTTTATGACTCTAGAAAATACCTAGAAACGTCTAGACTGGTGTTTGACCAAACAATTGGGCACCATGGCCTAACCAAGTTCTTGTATGATAGCCATACTATTCACTGAAGCAATGGTTCTCAACGTATAATTACCAAGCAGCATAGTTAGAATCACTTGGAAATTTGTTAGAAATAAAAATTCTTGGGACTTCCCCAGACCTCCTAATCAGACATTGTTAAGGATGGAGTCGAGCAATGTTGTTTAGCAAATACTTTAGAATTTTCTGATTCATGTCAGAGTGTGAGAACCACTGGACTAGAGCATGAAATTCAACTTTTAGGTTGGAAAGGAAAGTATTAACATAGAAGCAGTTTTTTAATTAGCTTAGTTTTCACAGAGTTTCAGTGCCTTCATTCACTCCACAGATTTTCACATTAAAATAGAAAATTTGATAGTCCCAGCAATATCAAGTTGTGTTCTAATTTTGGAGAAACATCAAGAGAACTATTGGTCACTTACACGTAGTATGTAAATACCTTATCTACTAAACTTTTTCTCCATTCCCACCTCCAGCTCTCTGGCTATAAGACTGCTAAGCTGGCTTCAATTTCCTTGACTAAGGTCAATAGGCCCCACATCAGAATTTGCCTCAAGATTCTGCAGTAGCCTTTGTGTTTGTATTGATCATACAATGGGAACTGGTTTTAAACTGTTTCATGGCAATCCAGACACAATATATCAAAATAATCAATGGAAATGGTTACTGTGTGAACTCTTTTCAGTAATTTAAGTACTTCATTCATTCCTTTATTGTCCACATGCCTTTTATATTTATTGCCACAATAATGCTGTATAACAGACTACAACAAAACCCTAAAAGTGCAATAATATGTGTTTATAGCGCACGCTCATTAGCCAGGTGGCAGGTGTCTCTGTAAATTAGGCTACACTATCTCATGTCTAAGGATTGGCTGATCTAGGATGGACTCAGCTGGATGACTGGAATGGCCAGGCTATACTTCATGTCTCCCATTCTCCAGAATTTTCCTCTCCCCCACCCTCCTCATGTTCTTGTGATGATGGCAGAGTGAAAGAGAAGGGCAAGCAGAAATGCAAATTTGCTAATTCATGCGCTGCTTGTTTCATGCCCACTTCTTAGATTTTTTTTTTTTATTAAATCATAGCTGTGTACATTGATATGATCATGGGGCATCATTCACTAGCTTCACAGACCGTTTACCAAGTTTCACATATACCCTTGTAAGATGCACCGCTGGTGTAATCCCACCAATCCCCTTCCCTCTACCCACCTGCCCCCTCCCTCCCCTCCCTTTCCCCCTTCCCCCTATTCTTAGGTTGTAACTGGGTTATAGCTTTCATGTGAAAACCCTAAATTAGTTTCATAGTAGGTCTGAGTACATTGGGTACTTTTTCTTCCATTCTTGAGATACTTTACTAAGAAGAATATGTTCCAGCTCCATCCATGTAAACATGAAAGAGGTAAAGTCTCCATCTTTCTTTAAGGCTGCATAGTATTCCATGGTATACATATACCACAATTTATTGATCCATTCGTGGATCGATGGGCACTTGCGCTTCTTCCATGACTTAGCAATTATGAATTGAGCTGCAATAAACATTCTGGTACAAATATCTTTGTTATGATGTGCTTTTTGGTCTTCTGGGTATATGCCCAGTAGAGGGATTACAGGATTGAATGGCAGATCTATTTTTAGATCTCTAAGTGTTCTCCATATCTCTTTCCAAAAGGAATGTATTAATTTGCATTCCCACCAGCAGTGCAAAAGTGTTCCCTTTTCTCCACATCGGCGCAAACATCTCTGGTCTTGGGATTTTGTGATATAGGCTAGTCTCACTGGAGTTAGATGGTATCTCAAAGTAGTTTTGATTTGCATTTCTCTGATGATTAAAGATGATGAGCATTTTTTCATATGTCTGAAGGCCGTGCACCTGTCTTCTTCAGAGAAGTTTCTCTTCAAATCCCTTGCCCAAATCCACTTCTTTGATCTTATTAGCCAAAGCAAGTTGCATAGCTGAGGCTAGAGTCAGGCTGAGAGGGCACCGGAGTGCTGCATGAATGTGGGCCTAATCCATGCATGGAGAGAAGTAAGGCCTGAGACCATGTTTATTACCAACCTCACTTTCTGCTTTCTAATCAGAAAACTCCTCCCTATCTCCTCTCCACTTTCTTCACCTGGCTGGCTATGTTTTACTCATGTTTTTTATTTATTTTAAATGTCACTTTTCTGGGAAACCTCCATTGACCCCTCAAGGCTGGATTCCATGCCCTTCCTATGAGCTTCTGTAGCTCCCTATACATTCCATCATTGCAGATCTTTGTAATACTGTCACGAGTTAGCAAAGCCAGGAAAACCAAGTGAGCAAGACACTCCTAACATATATTTAGACAAGACTGTGGTATTTGATCACTAAACAACTGAAGAGCTACATTAAGGATTTACTGAGTTTTGGGGGAATTTTCATTTCTAAAATGAGTGACACATATTTTTGTTTATTATGAAGACTTATCTTCCTCATCAATGCCCACACACTGCTATGCTTTTCCATAACCCATCCCTCTGGCCTGTATCTTTTCCTCTCTGTCCCAAATTAAATCCTCCTCATCTTTTAAGATTCTACCAGGCCTAGTTAGTATCTATTTCTTATGCTGTCATAGCATTCCACTTACATTTTTTACAGCACTAATAACTGTGTTTTAGAATTGATGAAATGAAAGAAACAGACTATTTCCACTTGCTAATAAAAAGAAGCTTCTGGTACACTGCCAGATTGTGCCCTTATTAGTGCAGGGATGAGATGGAAACTTGCACCCAGTGCACCCATCATGGCCTGTGTGAGCCCTGGGCCACAGCCTGACTTGCCAAACTCCACCAACTGATTCCAACAAACTAACTAAGGAAACTTCAGCGCAGGCCCTGATGCCCAATTTCCTTTAGGTCACTAGAGCCTCATTGAACAAAAAATCCCTAGCATGGGCCCTGAACTTTTCCCTTCAGTGTAGCCATCTTTCCACCCCCAGGTGATCAGATCTCCATATTCTTTCTTGACCTACTATTCAAATATTGCAGCAACACTAGCATGACCCATCATGACCAAAATGCACACAAAGACTCTAAATCAGGGGTTCTCAACCTGTGAGTCATCACCCACAGGAACTGTATTAAAGGGCCGTGGCATTAGGAAGGTTGAGAACCACCGCTCTAAATGCAGTTATGTGCATGGCAAACACTCTCAACCTTACCTTCAAAGGCCATTTCTCTCATCCAAACTTCTTCCCACTCAACTTCCAGCATCTTAATCAATAGGCAACAAGCTCTTGGAATTGCTCTTACCTCTCGTTCCCTCTCATTTTGACCTCTCTTTTATAAAACATACATTTCCATAATATTTTAATTTCCCCAAATTAATGTCTTCCATCTTTATTTTCTCTTAGGGAGTTGCAGTAGCTGAAGACCCATGCTCTGCCTGCTTACCTGCCAGTTTGAAATGGAAAACTACATGATGAGGTCTTTTTTTAAAAGAAAGAAAAGAAATACAAATTCAGCAAGTACACATCATTAGCAGGAAGCATGTTCATCCCAGGGGTGGTAATTAAGCATTTAAAGAAATAATAAGGATGGAAAGCCTGAAAACTGTACAGCAAAAACCATTAAAAATAATCACTGACTGGCCAATTTTGTGAAGTCAATGACTTGCAAGCAGTTTGATTCATAACATGAAAGTGCCTTTTAAAAAAATTAACAGACCAAAGTGCTGTGTGGCTCCCTAGTCATTCTTCCAAAGGGTGATGGATGAAAACTACTTTCCTTTCAGGAAAAAGGTTTCTACCATGGATACTGGTGGTCCTCAGGGCTCTGTCCTAATTTTACCTCCTCTGCCTAGGATAGATCATCCACTTTCATGGATTACATTTCCACTTTAAGATATTGACTCCTTTAGTCCAAACTATCCCTCAGAGCACAAAACCCACATAAGCACTAGCCTATTATTTATTTCTATGTGGATGGCTTGGTAGTTCATTGAGCTGTTTAGTTCTCCTTTGTCCTCCAGACACATTCCTTACCCTTCATCACTCTGCTCCCAGCCCCAGGAGACTGATTCTATGAACTTTATCAACCTGGTTCTTCAGCCTTCTGAATTCCAGGTGAGTTTATTTAGAGTCACTGTCAAGGGCTCAGAGAAGGGGAGGAGAGAAATTGAGATCTTTATTTCCCCAGTTTCTCATGATTTTGACAATGCCTCCTTCCTGTTGCTGCATCAATGGAACATGGAACACTTGAAATGTGCCTAGTCTGACTTGAAATGTGCTGTAAGTATAAAATTTATACTTGGTTTTGAAGATTGAGTAAAGTGTTAAATATCTCAATCTTTTTATACGGATCACATGTCAACGTGACATTTAAGATACTTACACTAAATTAACTAAAACATGTTATTCAAATTAATCTCATTTCTTTTTATTTTGTTTAATTTTGTCCAACTTCACATTAGAATTTGTTATAAAATTTAAAATTATACATGTGGCTCACATTATATTTCTGATTGGAAATCTCTATTTGATAAATATTTGTTGAAAGAATAAGCATGAATAACTAAATAAATGAATAAGAGAAATCTCTAGTTTCCAAATTTGGCTCTTCTTTGGAAATTTTCTCTAAATTTGAGTTAGTCATCCCTTCTATGTCCTCACAAATAACCTTGTAATGCCCCCTTTATGATAATTATCATATTGCACCAAAATGGTCTGTTTACATTTATGAGGGCAGCTGCTGTACCTGTCTTGTTTCCCTTTGAATCACCAGTGCCTGGCAGGGTATCTAGCACATAATAAATGCTCAACAAATGTTTGATAAATGAGTGAAGTAAGCCCAATTGGCATGCAATAAGAAATGAGAGATACAAATAACACTAATGAGATGATGATGATGAGGCCCAAAAATGAGGGCTGTGATCATGCGTGAGGGCACTCCTCTGTTCCCCTATTCTGCGGCCATCAGTAAACACTATGATTCTGAGTCAAGGGAAGTAGTGCCTGGCACAGGTGCTAATGAACAAGTACAGAACTGTTTCAGTCTTAGGTACATAGGCTGGCTGTGGGGTCAGGCTGATGGGTCTAACTCTTCCTTATTTGTTTTCCTTAACTGCATTCCTACTGCTGAGGCTATATTAATAATAAGCCAGAAACATGTAACTATCTCCAGGATTCAGAAATGTCAGTCTCTCTTCTCTGTTTCCTGCATGTACTGACATCTTCTCTATTGTTTAGGGAAGTAACTCCTTTATGTTTATCTTGGTCTTTCATTGTGTCTGATCTCTCTATCCATATTCACCTACAGTTGACATTCATCAATATGGTGTTCATGGAGTATATTTCCTCTGGTACTCACAAGAATTAGCATAGATATTATTCTCATTTTTCTCGAAAGCAAAAAAGCTAAAAAAATAAAAAGCAAATGTTTCAAGGTCACACTACAAGCAAGTGATACAATTGGAATACAATTCTGTGAGAGTCTAATGTTCATGCTCTTTCCATTTCTGCCTCTCTATGGTACACGACACAAGGAATGGTCAGGGGCCAGTGATCCTTCTTGTCCCTACCAGAACTTAATAAAATAGCTGGCAAAGGAGAAGTCTGTGGATTCCTGTCCTGAATACATCACACGTTTGACAACCAGTAAAATCAAAGGTCAAGAGAGACAACTCACAGTAACAAGATTCTGAGACTTCAAGTGGGGTCCCCTACTCTACAGATGTTATGATCATATTCATCATGGCCAATCAGTTATCCCTATCCTTGCTCTCCATATTTGCCTTGATTGTGGTTTTGATCAATGACTCTGAATCTCAGACTCAACCCTCCTGGAGAGTGCTACTACATTAATTTACCAAGTGGCCTTTTCAAAATATCACTTTATCTTTGGGCCTAGATTTGGTGCCCTGGACATGTCTTCCTTGTTCTTGAATCTTGCTCCACCACTGCCTCCACCTGGCACTGTCTACTTTATTTCCACATCACCAAATTCTCAAACTTGGTCTGAGGCACTTCCTCAGCAAGGATAGAAGCACTTAGTTCACAAAAGCCCTGCAAAAAAGAGCAGCAGGCTTAAGGGGAAGAAAGGAAGAACCAGAAGAAGAGATTTGTAAACAAAGGCAAAAGGCATTTCTGAAGATTCAAACCCCTAAACTTTAACTCTGCCCTTGCCTCTGGGTTTAGTCTTGCTCCATTGAAATTTTTAATAATATGGTTGTATTTCCAGCTCAGTGGTTCTTAAAAAAATTTTTTTTTTTTTTTATTAAATCATAACTGTATACATTGATATGATCATGGGGTATCATACACCTATCAGAATCATCTGTGTTGTTAAAACACAACTTGCTGGGACCCGCAACAGAGTTTCGGATTCATTAGATCTATTTCCAGGTGTTGAGGATGCTCCTAGTTTGAGGACTACAGTTTAAGGACTACTGTTGTGGGATTTTATTTTTTAAATAGTTGATCTCCTTGCTGGCTACTTGTGGTGAGACAGGGAAAGTGGACTTCAGGCACTTCTCGCTTAGGGAATCTGCATAGAAACATCACTGGGGTCGGGGCAGAGTGAAGCAGCAGGAGACTTCAGGAGCTGAGGAAAACTGATATGGAAGGCAGGTGCTTGGTATCAGCTAGCCTGGGAACTAGAAAGGGCCGTCCTATAGTATTTTGATTTTGGACTGGGCTGCTCACTGGAGCAGTGAGTAGACTCAAAAAGTGTCCAGAAGCTGGGGTTGAGTACCAGTTGCGGTGATGGTTCTCCCATCAGCTTTCCTGCTGGCTGGGCACAACCACTATGTGAAGAGCACGTATAAGAGGAGCAGTCTGTGGGGTCCTAGAGCACAGCAGAGCTCTGGGAACCTGCTGAGTTCCAGTAGCCATTCCTGGAGTGAGCACCGATACCTCCAAAGAGGATGCTATGTTGTCAGGGCACACACAGGCTGATGGGTCTTCAGGGAAGTTTGGTGAGCTTTGGGACCCCGGTCCCAGGGGAACTGAATGCTGACAAATCAAATAGGCCTGTATTGAGGGCAGAAAAGTTAGGAAGACAAGATCTGGTCTCCTTTGCAACTAGGACGTAGCTTCCGACCCCCATCATGTATAGTAAATCCAGAGTGTGTTTTCTGTCTCCTAACACCGCAGCACTACCTGGTATCCAGGCAACATATTGCAATATATATACACACATATATACATTTTTACTTCATTTTTTCAATTTTTTCCTTAGTTTTTTCATTTTTTTTACATTTTTACTTTTTTTTACATTTTTGCTTCATTTTTCAATTTTTTCCTTAGTTTTTTTATTTTCTTTTTTCTCTTTTATTGTTATTTTTATCTAGTTCTTTTGTTTGGTTATATTTTTCTTTTTTAATTTTTACTTCTTTCAATAGCAAGGGCTCCTCCATTTTCATTACAGTTTTTTCAACCCCTTTTATTTTGTCTTTCTTTTTTATATCTTTCCTTTTTCTCTCTTTTGGTAGATATTTTTCTACTTTTATCATTCCCCCCCCCATAAATTTATCATACAACACCTAAAGTATCCCTCTTTTCCTCTTTATCTTATACAATTATATTTTTAACTTTTTTACCTATTTTCATTTTTTTTACATTTTTTTCTTTTCTCTGATGGCTAGCAGTCATAACATTTCTCTGAGGGTGTCACAACACTGGCTCAAGGAGTTCACAAGCTCACAGTCTTGGGTGCCCTTTTAGCTTTGGCTTTTGAAAAGGAAGGTATTGGTAGGTCCCCACTGCAACATATTGCTGATTTCTTTTTATATTTGGCAGAGATGGGGTCTTGATTTTGCCCAGGCTGGTAAAGATCTCCTGATTTTGAGGGACCTGCCCAGCCTGGCCCCCCAAAGTCCCAGAGCTTTGAGTATGGTTAAAACACTCCACTAAACACTGCCATTTCTCTAGTTACTCTCTTTCTTTCTTACTGTTCCTTTTCTCTCCTTTTCTTTAATTATGTCCTTCTACTTCAACTTCTTTCTTTCTTTCTCTTTTTATTTCTCCTCTTTATCTTTTTATTTTCTTTCTACCTTCTCTCTCTTTATCCTTATCTTCCTTTTGGCCTTATGCCAAAAGAACACTTCAAAACCAAACCTCTAAGATAAAGTAATTTAAAGCAAAGGAGGTAGTGAAGAGGAAAAAGTAGGAGAAGGAAGTAAATGAGAAGAAAACACACATGAGAAGGAGCCAACAGAAAAATGTTGGCAATGTGAAAAACCAGACTAGAGCAACCTTTCCCTAGGGATCATAAGGTAGCTATTATAGATAATTCTTCCTATAAAGAATTAATGGAAATCACAGAAAGTGAATTTAAAACATGGATGGCAAAAAAAAAGGGGGGGGGGAACTGATAAGAAAGTGGAAAAACAGAACCAAAAGATGAATGGTAGATATGAAGAATATAGAAAAGATATGGGAGAGCTGAAGAACTCAAAGGAATCAATCAAGGAATTTAAGATGCGGTAGAAAGCATCAATAACAGATTAAACCATAAAGAAGAAAGAATGTCAAAGCTAGAAGATAAAGCTCTTGAATTAACCCCACTAGTTAAAGGAACTGGAAAGCAGAGAGAGACAGCAGAACATTTGCTGAGAGAATTATGAGATTTCATAAAGCATTCAAACATACAAATGATAGGTATTCCGAAAGGTGAAGAAGACAATCCCAATGGATATCCTCCCTACTAGCGATATCATAAATGAAAATTTCCCAAGTATTACTAAAGATTTCAAAACATTCCTTTTAGAGGGATATTCAAATCCTGGTTATCTCAACACAAATAGAGCATCTCCAAGACACATTGTAATGAACCTGTCCAAAGTCAAGACAAAAGAGAAAGTTCTGCAAGCAGTCAGGAGTAAGCACCAATAGACCTACAGGAACAGACCCATCAGGGTGACCATCGATGTTTTAGCTGAAACTTTCCCAGACAGAAGAAAAATGGTCACCAACCTTTAACCTTTTCAAACAAAACACTTTTAACCAAGAAATCTATATACTGCTAAACTAAATGTCAAAATTGGTGGAAGACAACTAGGCAGAGAACATTAGCTCAAAAGGGATAGATATTGAAGTAAAAGATATCTTCCTTACAACCACTGTGGTTGGAGGGAACAGCAAGACACTCATTTTGCATGTTGGCCATTTTAAAGGATGACAAACTAAGCAGATATTTCAGGGCAATAATTAATAATGGATATTTCAAAGTGTAAGTGGGATTTTAAAAGTGATTGCCATCTTTCTCAGGTATGCTGAGATTAATTAGTAGAGAACTACAGTAACATCTTAGGGTATAAAATCAATGTCCACAAATCAGTAGCCATTGTATATGCTGATAACAGCCAAGTCGAGAAGCTAATCAAAGATTCAATTCTCTTCACAGTAGCAACAAGGAAAATCAAATACCTAACAATATACCTACAGCAGAGGTGAAGGAACTCTACAAGGAGAATTATGAAACCCTAAGAAAAGGGAAGAATCAACATTGTTAAAATGTCTATTCTATCCAAAGAAATCTACAAATTCAATGCAATACCCACTAAAATACCAATACCATATTTTGAAGAACTGGAAAAAAATAGTTATTTGTTTTGTATGGAACCAGAAAAAGTCCCTGATGGCCAAGGCAATTTTTAGTAATAAAAACAAAGCTGGAAATGTCAGTCTATCAGACTTTAGGTTATATTACAAGTTCACAGTGATCAAAGTAGCATGATATTGACACAAAAATAGAGACACAGACATATGGAACAGAATAGAGAACAAAAACATGAAACCAGTCTCTTATAGCCATCTGATCTTTGATAAAACAAACCAAACATATATGGGGAAAAGAACCCCTGTTCAATAAATGGTTCTGGGAGAACTGGATAACCACATGTAAAACACTGAAACTGGACTCGCACCTCTCACCATTTACAAAAATTGACTCAAGATGGATAAAAAGATTTGAATCTAAGACATGAAATGATAAAAATCCTAGAGAAATTATGGGAAAAGTCTTGAGGATGTTGGCCTAAGGAAAGATTTTGTGAAGAAGACTTCAGTAGCATTCTCAATAACAATAAAAATAAACAAATGGGACTTAATTAAACTGAAAATCTTTTACACACCCAAGGACACAACAATTAAAGCAAATACACAACTGTCGTAATATGAAAAGGTATGTGCATATTACCAATATACAAAGGCTTGATAACTGGGATCTATAGAGAACTCAAATTAACTAACAAAAAAGAGGAAACAATCCCATCTATCACTGGGCAAGAGACATGAACAGAACTTTCTGAGGAAGACAGACAAATGGCTAACAAACATATGAAGAAATACTCATTGTTCCTAATCATCAGAGAAATGCCAATTAAAACCACCCTGAGATGTCAGCTAACCCTAGTGAGAATAGCCCACATCTCAAAGTCCCAGAGTTGCAAATCTGGCATGGGTGTGAAGAGAGAGGGACACTTTTACACTGTTGGTAGTACTGCAAACTAATACAGCCTCTTTGGAAAGAAGTATGGAGAATCCTCAAATAACTGAAATTAGACCTCCCATTTGACCTCACAATATCAGTACTATGCATCTAACCAGAAGAAAAAAAAAATCACTTTATCATAAAAACATTTGCATTAGAATGTTTATCACAGCTCAATTTATAGTTGCTAAGATGTAGAAAAAACCTAAATGCCCATCAACTCAGGAATAGATTAACAATCTGTGGTATATGTATGCTAAGGAGTACTACTCAACTATAAGAAAAGATGGTGACTTTACATCTTTTGTATTAATCTAGATGGAGTTGAAACATTCTTCTCAGTAAAGTATCATAAGAATGGAAAAGCAAGTATCTAATGTACTCAATTTTATTATGGAGTCAGTAGACAATCTAACACAAGCCCACGTAGGAGAAAAACTTAATTCTATTCAAGATGGGGGTAGGTAGAATGAGGGATGAGGTAAGAAGGGAGGGAATTGGTTTGCTCCTACTTAAAGGGCACAAGGTAGGGGTATATGGCACACCTCTTGGGTGTGGGACACAACTATATGAGGGACTCTACCTAAAAAATTCAAAAATTGTGACCTTGTTGTTTGCATCCTCGCAATAATCTGAAATTAAAATTAAAAGAAGGAAGAACCCCTATTATAGGTAAGAATAGAGAAGAAAGGGCGGCAATGTCCCCTGGAGACTGGCTCTGAAACTAGCCTTCATGAATTAGAAGAAAGACTCATGCTCACTCATGCTCAATCATAATGAGGTTTATATTTTAGATAAAGTTAGTATACTTATCCAACTTTGGTGATATCTCTTTATCACCTCAACCATTACTTTCCTATAGTTTCCTCTCATATGTTGGAAAAAAAAAAAAGGTATGAAGATTACCATTTCATGTTGTTGATTTGGGGGAAAAGAACATTTCATGTACCAATTTGCACAGGACAAGATCTCAAAAAACAGTACCTAGACTTCAAGTATATACATTATATTATATAATTTTAAGAGAAGCCAAATCTAGAAAGGCCATAATCAAAATAATAAGGGGAAAATTAAGGCAGAAAGGAATGAAAGAACATCTAAGTTTTGTCATGAAAAAAAAAAATTGAAAATAGACAGATGGACCATTCTGTGTAAAGCATACATAAATATTCTTCAATATTATAGACCAATTTCCTCCCCATTTAAGTGAATAAAAGACTTGGATTTTATCCTGGCAAAGGGGTTGAATTAAATGTGTGAAGAGTAATATGATTTTGTAAACTTTCACAGATGAGAACTCAGTGAGGGCAATGACAGAGGAAGTATCAGTGGTAGACTGGAGAGGCATAGGTATGCCATAGAGGGCAACACAGTATCCTCACTCATGATAAGAAGAAAATGCAGGGCAATGAAGGCTATTTCTGCACCAGTATGCATAGGTTATTTACACAGGCAATTTATAATCACTTCCTAGGAATTTCAGCATCAGATATGACTCTAAAGGTGATTTACTTCCCTTTGAGGAGTTGGTTTGTACACTGAAAAAAAAATGCACATGCATACATATATAGATATTTCATTTCAATGATGCCAGAGTTCTTTTATAAGTATTAATCTCAACAAAATCCATAAAGTGAAAAGAAAAAAAGACAGTATTTAGAAGAGAAAGATGCACAGTGACTTGGAAAGTCATTTAATATCTCACAGTCTCAGTTTCCTCATCTTTATACGTTCTATGAAACTCTAAAAGAGATGACAAACAGCCATTTATAAATAATATTAATAACAACAACAGTAACAGCCACTGGTAGAACTTCCCGAGTTCTACATTTCAGGCACCATACATCACTTTCCATATATTTTTTCATATCATGCTTCCAATGAGTCTGTGAGATAAATACATAATTCTTTCCATTGCAGTAATGAGGAAATGTGGCTCAGATGGGATTAGGCCACATGACAAGGTAGTAAGAGAAAGAGGTGAGATTAAAAGCAAGACTGCATGACTTAGTGTTTGATGTCCTTTCCCATCATGAAGTCTATGAATATCAGCTATTGGGGCTGTTATGACCATGCTTCTTGGGGGAACTCCAGAAACATGGCCGACCTGACATAAACACATAAGCAAAATATAACAGCCAAAATGAGGCATGAAGGAAAAAATGGGAAAAATCCAAAGATTAAGGTTTAAAATAGATACAGTCTTCACTCACTGTTAAAATGACCTGGCCATAGCTCTTATATCCATGGTTAAATAGTTGGACACATGGCTTGGGTAAATTTCAACAGGATGGAAAGAGGCTAGCTGTGCCTGACTCATAAAAGAAAGCCGCAGGGAAAGGATAGGATAAAAGAGGAGACAAAAAGCATGTCAACAGAGCAGTGAGGGCTCAGCAGGCGAAGCGAGAGACAACAGAAACATCCTAATTGTTAACAGAGACAGGAAACCAGGCAGAAGTTAGCAGGGTAAAGGCTGTCTGGTGATACTGTTCTCTGGGGAGCAAGAAGTGAGGCTGTAATTTGGAGCAACTGGGGGACACTTCCTTAGATTTTATTAAAAGCACAACTGCATGGGGACTGAATGTGAATTTTTGCTACCAGCTCTTCCTTAATGTTTTTCCAGAAATGCTTTTCCCTCTAAAAGCTGAAAGCTTAAAATTTATTTGAGACTGTGGAGGAAAATTTTAAAATTAAAAGTTCTCAGAGGTAGGATTTCTCCATAAGATGAGTAGAAATAAGAGTTCTAATTTTTCCATTATGACCCTGGAGAAGAAAGGTAGAGAAAAGGAGCAAGAAGACTTTTACGGGCAAGGCTTCCAGGTGCTACCCAAGGAACTTGATAGAGGCTGAACTTGAGATTTTCCAACTTTAAATAATGCTATCACCCAACAATGTGAGATATGGATTTGCTTCTCACGTCAAGAGCGAATCACTTCTCAGTGCAACCTAGTGCAACTTTTATGAAGCACAACTTGAGGATATACATAATGTTAAGAGCAACTTCAATTCAAATAATTGTGCCTGTATCATAAGTAGATATACAGAGATGTGTGTACCAAGATATGTGTTACAGTTTATTTAGTGTACGGAAAATCTGGACAACTTGAGTGGTGACCAGTAAGAGACCACTGTTAATAAATGATGCTATTTTATAACAGAAAATATTAAGTATATACCCTTTAGTCATTTTTGGCAGTGTAGAAATACCTTTAAAATATATTCATTTAAAACTTTATACTCTCATTTTAATTTGAAATGAAAAATTAAATTAGAAAAAATAAAAATAGAAAATAAAATGAAAGCATATGTAAAATAAATGACTTCATTTGTATTAAATGGATTACATGTAGTTTTGAAGATTCTTTTTCGCTTTTTTTTTTTTTGAGACAGAGTCTCATTCTATCACCACAGGTAGATTGAGGGGCATCATCATAGCTCACTGAAACCTCAAACCTCTAGGTTCAAATTATCCTCCTGCCTCAATCCCCAAGTAGATGGGACTGTAGGTTACCATGATGTCTGGCTAATTTTTCTAATTTTAGTAGAGATGGGGTCTTGCTCTTGCTCAGGCTGGTCTTGAACTCCTGAGCTCAAGCAATTAGTCTACCTTGGCTTCTGAGAGTGCCAAGAGTACAGGCATGAGCCCAGAATAGGCAATTTAATATACTTTTTTATGCATAAAAAGTTCTAAAAAGATTCATTAAGAGTTGTTTTCATACTGGTGAGGATAAGGTTAGGGCATACTTGAAGTGGAAGAAGTTTTAACATTCATTTTATATCCTTTTACACTGATTGCATTTTTAAATCATGAACATGAATTTTAAAAAAACAATATTTGGAAAGTTGAAAAGATATTTCTCTGAGAGGAAGTATGGTTGAAAATGAAATTTCTTTAACATTAAAATACAAATCCCTAAGCAGAAACTATAGTAAAATGAAATCAATACTTTAATAAATTTTTTATCCTGTTTGACTAACTGAAGTTTATCCCAGAGATGTAACAGAGGTTTAATATTAGAAAATCTATTAACAAAATGCATTACATCATTATACAAGGAGGAGGAATGACACAATCATCTTATTGAATGCCAAAGGACATTTGGCTAAAAGAAAAAACTGATTTATAAAAAGCATGCCTTAAAAATAGTAGACTTTCATAGTAGATAAACAATAAGTACCAAAAACAACAGCCAATATCATAATTGAATCATAGAGAGATGTCAATTATACAGGATATTTCATATTTTCGAACTTTTTGTAAAGGTCATGTCTGAGTTTTACATAATGAAAATAACTAATAGCTTTAGAATCTGTCTTAAAAAATCCTGAGTACAATGAAAAGGGTAAATATGTGAACCAGAGAAAGAATTTTCACTACAGTAAAAGACGAAGACTTACTCAGCCCCAAGTGAATAGACGGAGGCATTGTTCTTAGAATTTGAGTTGTACCACAGACAAGTTTGAAAAACTTAAACTCTTCTCCTGTATGATTCTAAACTAGCTTCAAAATGTGCTTTCCTTCAATATGATCCAACAAGAAATTACTGAGCATTTACTCTGTGATCTGTGCTAGGCTTGAGGTTTTCAAAAAAATAAAAAAAAAATAGCTAAAAGAGGGTATGAGTGTGAGGCAGTGGATCGTAACCAATTCCTGTGTTATGAGCTTAGGACTGCTTCCAGCACATGACTTTCAGTGTGGTAGAGAATGGCTGCCAAGAGGATGAGGGAAGCTTTGACACAATCTTTAATGTTTATGTGAGTGTGGAAACATGTACAGGTGCCAGTGAAGAGCCAAGGAAACTGGAGCAACTTCTGTGAAAAAATGTTGTGAGGCAAGAAGGAGTCTTCAGGAAAACCAGAGTTGTATTTAGACAAGAGGCAGAGCGATCACTCAGTGTCAAGTGTGAAAATATGAGATATTTACTTATAAAAGGACATGAGTTCAAGAGATTGACAGAAGATAGGAGATCAGGTTTCAGGGTTCAAGTGGTTTGGATGGGTGGTTTCATTCACTAACTCAGAATCCCCCAAACAAGAAGCCTCACTGGAAGTAAGCAGTCTTAAATCGTCCAACTTTGATTCCAAAATATCCACACTGATACCAGAACTGTCAAAGGGGAATAGCAAATGGTTAAGTAGCAAATCTTCGACTTGGCTTGAGAGGTAATCCTCAGCTTGGCTCTCTGCACATCTTACCCCACCATTGCAGGAATCTGCTGATGGTTACTGAGTACTTTCTTCACACAAGGCAGTGTGTAGAAGATAATAAAAAGAATTAAGGCACAACTCTAGCTCTCAAAAAATACTCAGCACAACTAAGATTTGTGTCAATGATTCTTAAAAACAAGAATCACCTGGAAGCCTCGTTAAACCACAACCTGCTGCGCTCCATTCCTCAGTGTTTGATTCAGTAGGTCTGGGATGAATCCTAACAATTCACATTTCTAGCAAATTCCCAGGTGATGTCCTGCTGCTAGTTCAAAGATCAGATCTTGAAAACTATTAACATAAGGGAAATAGCTATAAATGCTTTGGGAACTCAGAGTACAAAAATACTCATTTACAGAGATTAAAATCAGAGTATGAATAAAATTCTGATAAATCCCTAAGTTATGACTTTTTGGTTCATAATATTCTCTGAAAAAATGCTTGTGGTTAATGTACTCTTTGTTAAGGAAGAGCCAAGTCTTAAGTCAATTCAAATGCTGGGGATTATATTATAATATATTGTCTTTATTCAGGCCTATTCAAGCATTGGAAATAAGGGCTTCAGGATATTCTCTTCACAGGATCAGATGCTGCAGTATAAGATTCATAGGACAAGCTCATGGTCACTGCATGTGTGGGCCAGTATGGGTCATAGGAATAATTCCTCTTCAAGCTTTCCTGGGAAAAATATTACCCATAATAGCTATAGTTCTACAGCAGATTGCAGTTTATAAGTACCTTTACATACATTTACCTGAAGGACCAATTAAGAAACCTATGAGTTTCTTCAAAGTGTAAAGTCTATTTAAGTATAGTTATCATCATATTTTAATTTGAACAGATTCAAAGCGTGAGTATTGCTATCTTTTACCTATGGATAAAGTGGATATAATGGTTTCAAAGTTCATCCTCTCTGAAACATGTTGACGCTTACATTAAGCCCCAATGTGGCAATATGGAAAGGTGAGGCCTTAAAAAGGTGATTGGGTCATGACAGCAGTGCCTTGATGAATGCATTATTCTATTCCCAGATCAATGGGTCATCACAGGAGTGGGACTGATGGCTTTATAAGAGAAAGAGAGACCCAGGCTAGCACACTTACCACCCTCAGATTGTGATGCTCTGTGTCACATTGGCTCTCCTACTCTTAAGAAGGTCCTCACACAAGGCCCTTCAAACTTGGAGTTCTCAGCCTCTGTGACTATAACAAATTCCTTTCCTTTATAAATTACCCAGTTTCAGGCATTCTGTTACAAGCAACAGAAATGAACTAAGACAGTGAAGCCACATGAGAAAAATGACTTGACTTTGATCAGAGAGAGTCCAAGTAACAGAGATGAGTATAAAATATAATTCAGATCTAGAATTTTAATTTTAAATCCTGTGCTGTTTTAGAAGAAATGTCAATCTTTGCCACCAAGGAAGGAACAGCACGGGGTAACCACATTTTATACTGTGTCATTATCTGCTCTTCCTTTTTTCAACATCCCTCTCCCAGCCATGGAACCTCAATAGCTCACTGGAACAGAGCTGGGGATCTGACCAGAAGAACCTCAGGTTAGAGTGTGGTTCACAAACTTAAATGTGCATTGGGATCACTGGGAGGCTTGTTAAAGCAGATGGCCAGGCCCCATCCCAAGGTTCAGTAGGTCTCAGGAGGGGCCTACTAATTTTCATCCCTAATGAGTTCCTGGGTGACGCTGATGATGCTGGTCAAGGCACCAAACTTTGAGAGCCTCTAAATTACAAGTTAGAACAGTTGAAATTCTAACCAGGAAATTCTGAGAGCATGAGGAATTTACAAATGAAGGAGGAGAATTAGAGGAAACATGGAGACTAACGAGTTAGAGCTGTGGGGAATAATGGCAATCTAGGCTTATAAAGGAACGTATGAAAGGAACTTATAAAGGAACAAAGTGACAAAGAAATGCTTTTCAGAACAGAGAAAGAATGGAGTGATTGATGACAGAAGCCACCATGGCAAAGGGCACTTGTATTGAGAGCACTTCATGGCATGGAGTAAAATCCCCAAAAACCTCCTAACGAGGCCTCAGCATTACCAGGGAACCAGAATTCTCTGCTTGCTCTATTTTCTCGGTCTTGGTTACTTAGCCTCTTAGCCTCTTCTGGATGCCCTTGCAATACTCCCTGTCCTATTAGGTGGGGCACCTGTGGTAATTTTATGTGTCCACCTGGCTGTGCAGCAGGGTGCTCAGATTAAGCATTATTTCTGGATGAGATAAGCATTTGAAGGGGTGGACTCAGTGAAGTACATGAGCCTCCCCAGTGGGTGGTGTCTTCCAGTTCTCAGTGGGTTTCCTGGGTTTCTAGCTGGCAACGGGCAGATTATAAGCTCCTCAGCCTTCATAACTGCGTGAACAAATTCCTTATAATAAATCATATGCATATATTTATACATATACACATATATACATGTATATAATCTCCTATTGGTTCTATTTCTCTGGATAACCCTTATAAGAAATCTGTCCTTTTCAAAGAAAAGGCACCACGTGATCAGAAGACGAGGCTATAACATTTTAAATAATCTACCCTAGTTGCTAACTCCCAGTGCAGTCCACAGATTGCAAAGCTAGCACTGTTTAGCAAAGTGAAGTGGCTGCAGAGTCACCCTCAATCACCAGGTTCCTTAGGACACTCCTTATTCTTTGGTGCCAACAAGTTGACTTGATCTGTAGCCATACATCTCTCCAGGTTGTTGCCCTGACAGGTACTTGGCACATAGGGGTTCCCTGATCATATGTCTTCTCCGTGGAGACAGCAATCTGTGCCCTAAAGAATTGCCAGCCTGGTGGAAAGGGAAAATAACAGCCGGTGAGAAAAAAAAATCACACATACACTATGATTTCTAATACTTCAAATAACTAGTTGCATGATTTGGAGTAACTACTTTTTAAAAAATAAAGCACAGATAGGTTTATCTACAAGGAGAAAAGTGTGTCTACATTACAGAGAGCTTTAATTGCCAATGCCAACCAATGCAGTGACTTCCTAGAATGGTGTCTGGACAGGGATAATGAGCCTGTGTCCATCAAAACTGCCATGATTGGCTAATAATGTCTGTCATGGCATGGGAAAGGAATGTGGTAATCCAAATACTATATTTGCCCTCCCTGGTCCAAATGCTATCATGGGTTCTTTCCATTTCTTAATTCTATGATTCTATGTTATTATCTCTAATGTGAATGTACCAAGCATATATTTACCTCTAAGATGTTAGATTTACTTCTCCCATGGGGTCATCTTTCTAGTTTTTTCCTCCTGTTGGGTCTCAGGCTCCATTTTTTCCTCAGGTGACTATTACAATACTCCAGCTCACAGCGTTAAAGTGCACAGCAAATGTATAATAATATAGTATCTGCTAAACACTTCATAAAAGTAGCATTAATAATCTATGCCACATCCCTGTTTGCTTAGAAAACCCTGCATGGCGCACATGAATTCAAAACCCCAGTGGGAGGGAGCTGCAGCCTTGTGACCACAGTCACCGGATTCAGATAAAGTGGCTACAAGAATAGACCTTTTTGAAAACCACCTTGATTTTCCCTATTTCTTTTTTTCCTAAGCTCTTTAAGAGTAGTGTCAAATTATCCCAATGCACGATGGCCCTGTTTCTGTAGAAACTATTTCAGCATAAATTACAGAGCAGAGAAAATCATTAGGTCTAAATATTCTTTCAAAATGCATTAGAAAGATAGTACTGTTTATCTTGTGCTGTCAGTGTCAGTGGGCTGCCTCTAACCTGGCTAAATCACTTTCCTGGGCCTCAATTTCCTCATTTGTCAAAGCGGGGGGCAGGGGGGGAGGGAGGGAGAGAATGTATAGGTGACTTCTCAGATCCTTTCCAGCTGTGACATTTTATAAATATTATGACCTTCACTACAAATGGTTATTACATTGAATTGGGAAATTGAATGTATTTTAAAAGAAACTGGCCTGTTACAGCTATAATTAAAAATTCAAACTGTTCTCTATCAAGGAGAATGCCATCAAAAAATTAAAGGTGTAATTGGTTAAATGGTGGAGATCTTCAACTCAGGATGGTACCAATCCCTGGTTTGCAAACTTTAGCAAGATCTGGAGATATTTTTGGTTGTCACAACTGAGATCAAGAGAAAGCATACTACTGGCATCTAGTGTGAAAAGTCTAGGAATGCTGCGAAATATCCTACAGTGCCCAGACCCCTATAACAAACAATGTCATCCAAAGGTCACTAGTACTGAGGTTAAGAAATCGTGCATTAACTCCAACTCAAAGCAGCAGAGTTCACGAAGATTTTCAGGGTAAGGAACGAGATCTTTAATCTGACATACAAATAAGTTTCAGATGTTTCAATTGACATAAATGAAGCTAACAGCATGACTTATGTCAACAGCACCAGGCCAAATTAGTCACTACATTACAAAGTGGCAAAAATATTAAGGGATTCGAAATATTACTAAGTATTGGGAAGAAAGCTCACACTTAGCAATATCTGAACTAAGGAGTACTACTTGTCTTTTTTTTTTAAGTTTCATTCTTTGTATGAATTTTAATCTCTCATAATTTTATTTTTAACCTTTTTCAAGAAAAGCTATTAGATCCTTCTTAATTATCATTAGATGCAATAAAGAAAACAGTTTTCTATTTTCCAACCTCATTCAGCTAAAATATGAGAATGGAAAAACTTGCCAAAGGAATGTGCCTTCTATTTTCGAGGAGAACCAAAAGCACCTTCATATATCTAGGGCTAAGATCACCAAAGTGGAAGCTACAGCAAAATCTTACTTTTGTGGTCTTGCTAAAAATTTATTTTTGTATTTTAGCTGCCTTCAAAGTATTGGAAAGATGCTCACCGAAAAGCCATTATGCCTCTTTTTCTCCATAACCAAAGGGAGGCAAGGAATAATATTTTTTTGTGCTAAACCCGTGGGGTTGAAGGATTGCTGTTACCCTAGCATAACCTAGTCTACCCTCCCTAATTCACTCAGAAATTGGATCCATCTCTCTAGAGCAGTCCAACAAATTAGTGTCCCACACTGGCGCTGAAGTATGATAATATCCAATATCATAAGTAACCACAGTTAGAATTATAAACCTGTAAATCTCAGATGCTGCTTTTTATATACATCCATTATATACTCTTTATAATAAATAGAGTCTGAGAAACCCCCAAATCAGTGCCTCCATTGGCATAAACTTTAGTCCCAGGCACTAAGAACCTCCAAGATCATCTGTGAACACATTTTCATAAAGCATTCCCAGTAGTACATTTCTTTAAGTAATGAACAATCAGTTTTGGAGTGGTTCCTTCTCCCCACTTAACTTCACCCAAAACACTAACTTTCCTCTGTAAGTTGTCCCTGTGTTTGACAAAGGAACCAATACCAAAAATCTCTACCTCATAACCATCTCTGCTTTATATTCCTCTAATACTTCATTTGCAGGGATTTCTAAGGCATAGTTAGGAAATTTAATTAATAATTTGACCTAATCTCTGCTCACATATTCATTTCACTGTTTAAGTGCCCTCTTAATTGCAGAGATTTTGTGGTTATGGAGCCCATTAAGAAACCTGCATGGGAGAACTACGTCATTTATTGAGACCTTTCCATCTGAAACTTTACTCTAGGTTCAGTAATCCAAATTAAACAGAAATGCCTCAGTCCAGCCCATCTCCTGCCAACAGCCAAATTGATCCAGGTTATTTACTAAGTTGTCCATTTCCTTTTATCAGTAGAAACGTGATTTATGAATTTTCAACCTCTTGATAGGTCACTGCTCAAAGTCATGCTCTTCCATTGCTCTTAAAAACTGTACTTTTTTTTTAATACACTGTGAATAATCTTATTTTACTATGGTAAAACTTCACAAATCTAGTATTAGATCCTAAACTAGAGGAATTAGAATTCAACGGATAATTTTGGCTGAAAGAACAAATAGTAACTCCATGCAAGGAAGACTCCAGCCTCCTAACCAGGGCATTTGGCAAATCTGATTAGGTCAGAATATCTAAAACCCCTCTCTGTCCTCAGAGTGTTCGGGTGAATATAACATGCATAATAACGTGATATATAGTAACTCACTGCTTGCCTGTGACAGAATATAGTAATTTATCTATTCACAAGTCTGTTTTCCTGGACTAGACTGTGAGCTCTTGAGGGAAGGGAATGTGTCCTATTTATCACATCAAGGACTCCAACAGCACATGGCACATGGAAAGAATGTGATTGATTGAATGACTACACGAAGGAACACCAGTTTTTCAATCTGATTTATCTGGCCTATAGATATTGTTTTGCTCTGCCTCTTACATCGATATTTGCATTCAGAAACTATCACTAGAAATTTTTAACAGCTTTAGACAATGTTTCCCTTTTCTAATCAGAGCCCTATGATAGATAATATCTATTTTGTTAATGGTATCACTAAAAGGATGCTAACATATATATGTATCCTGATAAGACAAAACAAGAAGAAATGATAGGCTGTTAGGGTTGTATACATGTATAAAGAAGAACTTACCTACTACAGTGACATAATTTTTTTTTTTTTTTTCAGTTTCTGTCTGGGACTGAGTTTGAACCCGCCACCTCCGGCAAATGAGGCCAGCACCCTACTCCTTTGAGCCACAGGCGCTGCCTGCACAGTGACATAATATTAAAATGAGGATCCCAAAAAACATCACCAAATGAAAGACCCTTAAGGTTTCTTTATTTCCTGACCTTTCAAAGGACAGTCTGGCTCTATGAAAATACTAAAAGGAGGAGAGAGAATGTTTAACCACTACCACTTTACTATTAAATGAGGTAAAAATACCAAGCTACTTACAGAAAAACAAAAATAAAGGAGATTATAAAACACTTTGCAAACATAAAGGGTTATAGCAATGCTGACTAGTAATTTCGATGCTTTCCAACAGAGCCACTGTTTTTGAAAGGATTATCTTGAAATAACAAGTGGGGGCCCATTCTGTCTAACAGAATGAGTAACTATCACAAGTACCCTGAAAATCCATCTAAAGCATCTGGATTTCATAATACAAGGATAATCTTTCTTTCTCTTTCTACCTTCCTCTTTCCCTCTCTCCATTTATCAATCTCTTCCTCTCTCCCTCCCTCTTTGTTTAGTCTTATTCCTATTAACATATGGATAACAAAGAAAAGTTTTCTAGGGCGGCGCCTGTGGCTCAGTGAGTAGGCGCCGGCCCCATATGCCGAGGGTGGCGGGTTCAAACCCAGCCCCGGCCAAACTGCAAAATAAAAAAAAAATAGCCGGGCGTTGTGGCGGGCACCTGTAGTCCCAGCTGCTTGGGAGGCTGAGGCAAGAGAATCGCTTGAGCCCAGGAGTTAGAGGTTGCTGTGAGCTGTGTGACGCCACGGCACTCTACCCGAGGGCGCTACAGTGAGACTCTGTCTCTACAAAAAAAAAAAAAAAAAAAGAAAAGTTTTCTAAAATAAAGAAAATAACATCCAACTTACTGAAGAGACAGAGCAAAACCTCACAGACTTTTACCATTTTAAGTAACAGAAAGCTTTTTAAAGTAGGCTTAAGTAATTGAAAACCAAGTTATGTCCAAATATACTAGCTCAAGGAATCTTGGCAAGAGTGATTGCAAAAGGGCCTACTGGAAGATTGATTGCTTTACTGGCCCAATTAACGTCCAGGCTGTATCCTCTCATTGCAATGTGACTTGGAAGCTCCTCCCATCAAAGGAGGAGGGTCTACGTCCTCATTTCTTTAATGTGGACTAGGCTTACCCAAAAGGATACAGCAGGATTGACAGTGTGTCAAATATGAGCCTCAGGGATCTTGCAGGTATTCACTCTCAATGTCAACACCCCCACCACTCTCACACAATAAGCCTGAGTTAGCTCACTGGAAGATGAGAGACTACAGGTAGAAGGCCCACTTTGTCCTAGTTGAGAACAATAGCAATGATGAGAGAAAGTCCACTCCTCAATACTTGAGAAAGCATACCCAATATTAGCATAGCTTCCTACCTAACAGAAACCTTTTTGTATGGCTGAGACAAGAAGAACCATCCAGCTGAACCATAGACTTGTAAGTAGTAGTAAATGTTGTTTTATGCCTCGATGTTTTAGAGTAGTTTGTTATGTAGCAATATCTAATCAACACAGGCTACATCTTTATCTCTTTACCATTTGATCAGTTGGTCTGTTGGACACTGATCAACTTCAATAGAGTTGATATATACCAGGACCCAGGACATACACTTTGTACCTATTACATTATAAGGATGATTGACATTTGGATCATCACCTGCGATACCTAAATAGCATTCTTATATTCAGAGGGATGCTTATTCCCCATAAGATTATCACAATACCTAGTTACAATTCATGGAGACCTTTATTAATTAAAAGACTTTATTAATATTAAATAGTCCATAGTCATGCATGAAACAGAATTATGAAATATAACATGCAAATTGTCAGCATCATCACTTTTAGTTCTCTGTAATGACATCTTCTTTCTCCTCATAGTTATTGACCTATTTAAAGACTTGAGCAGACAATCTCTATTACTCACGGCAGGAAAGAGTGAGAAAAGTACTATTAAGACCAGAGGCACTCAGGGACAACTGTCTACAAGAACAATGGGGAAAAGTCCCTGGAATTGTGTGCACATATTTGTATACATGTTCAGATGTGCATTTTTTACTTGAAAATTTGTCTAATATCTTCTTATAGCAACTGATAGAACTGCTATACAGGAAATCAGCAAGAAGATTTATCTGAATGATACAATCAATCAACCACTGCTGTCTACTGGACATAGAGCACTCCACCCAACAACAGCACATTTTTCAAGTTCACATGAGACATTCACCAAGATAAAACATGTCTGGGTTATAAAAGAAAAAACCTCAATAAATTTCAAAGAATTGAAATCATACAAAATATGCTTTCTGCCATGATGTAATCAAATTAGAAATTAATAATGGTAAGACAAGAGAAAAATCTCTCAAAGTCTGAAAATAAAACTTTTCTAAATAAGCCAGAAGTCAAAGAGTAAGTCTCAAAAAATTTAAAGATATAAAAGACTAAATAAAAACAAAAATATGATATATTAAATTTTGTGGGACATAGCTAAAGTAGTGCTGAGAGGGAAATTCATAGCACTAAATGTTTACACTGAAGTGAGGAAAAGTCTCAAATTTAATCTAATTTCTAATTAGAAAAGGAACTATCTCAAAGAATTAGAAAAATTTATAGTATTTGGTGGTTGTAATAATGCCTTTGAAGTTTCAGGAAAATGCCAGTTTTTCCAATTTGTTCTCCTTTACATATCTGTTATTCTCCATTATTCTCAGTTCCTAAATAAATTTATTGCCATTGTTTCTTAAACTTTTTTAAAATATAAAAATGGTGATAGATATTTGAAGAATCTTTGGAAAAATAGAACAACACAAAGAAGAAAAAATTAGAAAGAGAGTAAAATATGACCAAAGCAAGTAGAAGGGAGGAAATTATGAAGAAAATAAGTAAAATTGAAAGAGAAAATCGATACATCAAAGAGCTGGTTCTTCAAGGAAAAAAAAGTAAAGCTAAGCCTTTGGTGAGATCAACAAAAATTTTAAAAAGAGAAGGCATAAATCACCAATATTATGAATGAAATAGGGATATCACTACAGATCTTGCAGTGTTCGAAAGATAAGAAGATAATATGAATAACTTTAGAAGTTATTCACAAATTCAGCAATTAGAAGAAATGGAACAATTGCTTAAAAATCACAAACTACCAAAATTCAACCAATATTAAATAAACAATCTGAACAGGGCTGTAACCCTCAGAGAATTTGAGTTAATAATTTAAAGGTTCCCAAGTAAGAAATCTCCAGGGCCAAAGGATTTCACTTGAGAATTCTACCTGGACATTTAGAGAAGAATTTACAGCAATTTTATACATAGTATAATCTCTACCAAAAAATAAAAGAGGGAGGATTATTTCCCAACTCATTTTTTCAGGCCTGTGTTACCTGGATTCCAGAACCAAACAAAGACAGAAGTAGGAGAAAGGTGGGAGGGTGGGTAGGAGGGAGTTAAGAAGAACTAGGATCTCACATAAACTCACAGGCAAAAATCTCCAAGAGAATATTAGCATGCCAGATTCAACGATGTATGACCATATGTTCCATTAAGAAAAGAATTGCTGCCAAGTTATGGAGACCTGTCAGCATCCTCAATATCTGTTTTTGCTGTACAGAGCTTCTTTGCTCAAGGTAACACTCCTATAGCAGCCCTGTTTGATGAATGAGAAAGGTTGGAAGACAAATGCCCAGCTTTGAGAACTGTGGCATACAGTGAGAAGCCATAAATGCCCTTCCAAGCCTACCCACCTGTCCTAGGGTCCTTCTCCTGCAGTATGCCCCTAACTCCTAGGCATGCCATCCTCAGTAGCACCCAGGATCCTCCATCTTCACACTCTACCTTCACACTCAGCATTTACTTGTCCTGTCTTCTATTCTCATGTGGCCACCACTCCACTCATATTCTTGTTTCAATAGAAAGCACACCCATCAAACTCAGCCAGAATTAATTACCTCTTTTGGAATCATCTGCATGTTAATACAGGAGGTCTGGGACATTACTGCTTAACCCTAATGGAATAAGGATATTTTTTAAAAAATTGCAATTCCTAGGGTCTATCCCAGATTAATTAAACCAGAATGTTTTACATAGGATATGGCATCTCTTCTTTTTTAAATCTCCACACGTTATTCTGATGCACAGTACAAGTAAAGAATCATAAACTGAAACATACAAAAGGGGAACATTTTCTGTAATTATAGAGTTCTCCCAGAAGAAAAAAAAAATCTATGTTTTCATGCAGATATATTTAGCTCTACAACACTCAATATTCTAAAAACAGAATGACTTTTCTCATGAAATTGTAGGATTAAATTCATCAAGTAATCTGAGTAATTTGTGATCATGGGTATCCATTACATTTTTGCCCCTTTAGAAATGGGCTATTTTACACCTTTACATTTTACATGATGTCCTGATTCCCCAGCCAAACGAGGAAGCACATGCCCCAGCATGGCCAGTTGGAATATGCTGCCTCCAGACACAGAAATTGATCTAGGATTGAAAACAAACTCAAATAAGATTAATTAGCATCTTGTTGAAGGGATTTATATGAAGACTGGGAAAAAGAAATCCTTTCTCCTTTTAAGATAATAATCACCAGTGCTTGGAAGCCTGGCATACACAGAAACTATCCGCCAGCACGTGAAAAGAATTATCCTGAAAATGAAGTTGTCGCAGGGGACAGAGACAAGATGGAGACAAGAGACAGGCTGCCCTGTTGACTGTGTTGGTAGCACGATGCTACCCCTTGCATCCCAATCCTCAAGGACTGTAAATTCCCTCTTTTCTTAAGCCACTTCAACTTAGATATCTGTTACTTGAAATCAAGCATTTCTATTCTATTATGAACACATAATACCTAGACTCAGCTGAAGTAACCTCATCCTTTCCAATCCCACTGAGAGTGATTTGTATCACCTATTTCATTCGCCTTTCTCAACATTTCTCCAAGTTGGCAGGGATTTACAATTTGTGTACTGCATTTAGTTCTAGGTCCTTGCATTATTTCTGTCAAAACCTCATGGTCACAGGTAGATCTATCTTTATGCTACCTTAATTCATGTTCACCAGTCAGCTTCTTTTCTTTAACATGACCAGAAACCTCTCATGGGGTGTGAGTGTGTCTGTGTGCATGGCCAACTCTACTGAACTATGAGGCTATGAGGTTATGAAAGGGCTTTATATTACAGAAAAACAAATAACCTGAACTTTTAGAAATACCTGTTTCCTTAAAGCCATTTAGAGACCCCACATAGAGGAAGAATATCTCAGTAGCCACCTTTTTCAACTTTCCCTAGTTCCTTACCATATTAATTGATGCTCTTCCCCTTCCTTTAATTTTCTACACCTTGTACTTGCTTTCTTATTTTCCTAATCTCTCGGCCTCAGGCTTCACAACTTAGAAGGCCAACCCCATACTATTACACTGAGCAAGGTCACCTCACTCAAGGCATCCCCGTACAAATGCCAGCACGCACTGATGTCCCTAAACAAAAGGATCACATGCTCACATCTTCCCAACACAGAATTAACAACATCTTTAAAATTTCAGGTTCACCTATCTCTCTCCCCAATATGTTGTAGTAAAGTGAAAGAAGCACTTCTCCCAGGGAGGAGAATGATGCTGCCAGCATCTGTTCTGCCTCTCCTCCTTCCCTCAGCAGCAAAGGCAGTTACAATCAGTTTTGATTTCAAGTAACAGTCTCCTCTCCTAAATGCACATATATCATGATTGAGAGATCCTGAAGAACGTTCAGTTCTCCATTCTACTGCGCAGAAGGCAACATATGCGTAACAGTTACTTAGTAAGATTGAAGAAATTCTGAGCAAAATTTTCTTCGGTCGAAATGACCCAAGGTTGGCAAGATGTTAGGCCTACTCTAGGGGTTAGATCAGGAACAGACAGGCTGAAAAATCAGCAAATAAGAACCTTTTTCTCCCTAGGGCAAAATTTCTCATTGTCAGCACTATTGACATTTTGGACTAGATCATACTTAGTTGTAGGGGGCTGTCGTGTGCATTGTAGGATATTTAGCAATATTTCTGAGCCCTATCTACTAGTTATCAGTAACACATATATGTGCCTTGTCCCAAGTTATGATAATCAACAACTGCCAAATAGTCCATAGGGGACCATATTGTTACTGGCTGACAATCTTTGCTCTAGATCACTCTATGGGAATGTAACATAAAAGAAAGGGTCATCGCAGAATGATAAATTATCTGCATATAACCAATTCTATCCTTAAAAAAATAAATACAACTTTCATTGTCTTGATTCTCCTATTTTAAATGTTAAACAAAAATCCAATTTAAATATTAAGGTAAAAACTGAATGCTTATTCACTAATTTGTTCTTAAAATAACTCAGTCTGGACATACCTTTGGTAATAATACATACTTCAGAAGCATGCTGGGAGAATTAGTACTTAGAAAGTGCTTTAAAGATAAGACCATATTAAAATTATTAGTGCAGATTTTGCAACCCATATTGTTTTGAACATTGACTTTACTAAGGGATGTTCTGAATTTCTAAATGTAAAACCTCTACTCATCTCCCCCTAATTAATTGTTAGTGGATTTTACAGATGCAGGACTGTCTGCAGTGCTGTTTATTGGTCCCTGACATTTAATACTCATAAAACTTTTGTTTGTTCAAGATGACCTGTTATATTACCCTGCCATAACTCATTCAGATTCTTTCCTAAGCCATGCTGGGAACTTAATTGCAGGAAACAAGTCAAAGTAAAAAAAAGAAGAGACTGGATATGGCCTAAGCCAGGAGGACTAAGATGATAGGTGGCCAGAGGACCAAATTCCAGGCCCTAAGAAACTGGAATCCAGAACCCACCCAGTCTGGTATACTGGAGAACAAGCAGGTCAGCAGCACTGTTGTTCCAAGAAGTTTGTGTGACTTCAAAATGTCTCCACACATGAAATGAGAATATAAAGCACCAGAACCAAAGTCCAGAAATCACAGAAAATGTTGGATTTGGTAAGTATCTCTTCAAGTTGATCAGAAAAGTAAAACTAATTCTGGACATATCCTGCTGGTCAGAATAAAGCTTCCAAGATATCCCAGAAGATCAGGTCTGCTTCAAGAACTAGTAAGAGCTAAGGTTTCTGAAGGTTCTGAGGCTGTACCAAAGCAATGGCAGGCTATCCACATAGTACACTCATTAAGTTGTTCTTCTATTCTGTGGGTAAGTGGAGTGGTTCTTGGTATTTTACAATATAGTTCTGTGGAGAGCCATACTAAAAATGGTTTACCTGAGAAGAGTGGTTTATCCATGAAGGTCATATCACTCACCAAGTCAGTTAAACAAAGAAATGAGTCAATATTCCTAACCATGCATTTAAAAACCTTTAGAGACAAATTTCTAATATTAGTATAAATATAAACAGATGGCATTACAAGGGCTAAGGAGTTTGTTTCTGTCGGGGGATACTGTGGAATAAAAAATTCACCCAAAATATTTTAAATCAAGAATCAGAGGTATTTATTGGCAGATTAAGGGAACAAGCAAGGAACGTTGAGGCACTCAGACATTAGCGATGTTTGGAAGCCATTACCACCATCTTTGGAGTCCAGAAGGCAAGAGCATAAAGTAAGCATTACAGAAGCTCTGTGGAAGTTGTGTCTCTGGGTCTCTGTATGATCTCCCATCCATCAGAGTGTCATGTCAGAGGGGGCTCTCGGTAGAATCTGAGATGATACAGAGGTTTAACTACTAACAGAGATGGGAATTCAAAGCAGGGAGGGAATATGAGAAAAATCAGCCTGGCCTTTCTGTCCTTCTGCTCTCATATCTTTCTGGTGCTCTCCATTGGCCAGACCCTACAAAAGCCACTGGGCAAGGGAGCCTGGGTGTTGTGGTCCAGAGAAGTCAGCCTTTCATGTCCCAAAGCAGGGAACTTAAGGACAGAGAGGGGGTCTAGGTGGGGAGTTAAATGGAGAACAACCAGTATAGGAACAAACATTTATTTTACACTGTAAGAAACAGACACTGGACTAAGTACTTTACCTAATTAAAGTGACACATAGACAGAATTGGTAAGTGATTTGAGAAAATCATTCCTCCAATGTTTTTTTTCCCTGTCAACCTGAAGGTTCCACCATTCAAAAAGATTTGAGTTTATATTGGTGCTCTGACAGTCTCTTGGAAGACTAACTCTGTATGTAGATACAAAACACAGTTTGGCAATGTTTTCCAAATTATCACCCTTAAGTTTTTTCATAATTCTTTTGAATTATGAAATCCAAAGAGGGTCTATTGGATTTTACCCGATTGCAGTTATTTAATGGCAAGTGTTTGCTAATTAGGTCATGAATATCCTGTAAGTTAGGCTGAAGCACTCACTTTAAATTAGGAAAGAAATTGCAGAGACGATTGTGGTGATGGATGATAGTAATTGCTATCTTCAAATACATAGTGGGCTATCAAGCAAAAGAGAATGTGAGTTTCTCCCTTACCGTTACGTGCCTTGGAAAAAAGTTGAAAATTAGTGGCTCCCTGGCCAAATCGAGCTGTAGATGTGTTGTTTGTCCCTCCAAGTGCTGGCATACAGAACGTTTCAAAGGTTTTGAATTAGTTGCCAATGTGAAAATCAGATGAAACATAAAAGTTCCAAATTCTGTTTTTCTTGAAAGCAATCAAAATATCTGACCCACATTTCTTCAAAGAAACAATAAGTGAAAGCTGTGGTATCCTCTTCCATTTGCCATATTCCCTATCACCAGCTATTGTCCTCACTTCATGAAGATGCCATCTATTATAAAACTTGAACTTTTTTTTTTTTTTTTTTTTGGCCGGGGCTGAGTTTGAACCCACCACCTGGGTATATGGGGCCAGCACCCTACTCCTTTGAGCCACAGGCACCACCCACTTGAACTTTTTAAATTTAATACCTTGCTCATTTAACTCTTGTATATTATCTGCCAAATCTCTGCAGGCATTTGAATTTCCTGAGTTAAAACTAAGATTCATTGGTAAACCCAGAGACACAGATTTTTACCTGTTTTAAGGATTAGCTCCCCAGAGATGGCATTCCAGGGTAGCTGGATTACCATGTGGTGGAAACTCTACAGAGAAAATTAAAGCACTGGATGACAATCAGTCCTTGATGTTTGTTTCCCGAGATTATACTGGAGTCTATACTGTGATCTTTTTCCTCTTTGATTCTAGCATAGTTACAAGAATATGGCTAAGCCAAAATAAATAGTGCTATGTCAAATAATACTGTGATTCATTAACCATTCCCTATTTTTAAGCCAGGATGCTACAACATTTTCTTAATGTGGGAAAGATGATCTTGCCATTCATTAAAAAACCAATAATCTTACCTGACTACTTAGTCAAATAAAAAGTCCCAGCAGTCATGAGACTCAGAACAAGCAAAATCTAAAAAGTAAAGTCTGAAAATATCAAACAAGGGTCTCCATTGGCCAGACCCTATGAAATACCTATTACCCCAAGTAGTTTTATATCATTTAAAATTTTTAAAGGGGATTATTTCAGTGAGTTACACAGCCAGTGAATAAATTATAGGGGAAAAAATTAGCTGAGCATAAAAGATAGTAGGAAGGGAATTCTACTAACAGTGTAAAAACTCTGGATGGCTTAAAACACAAATAGTTCAATTTAGAAAATGTATACTGTGTATATTTTATATTATACATAAAGTTCATGTGAAATTTAAATACATATGCAATTTATGGCCAACCTGTGCAGCTGCTATTCCTAAAGCAAGAAACAATAAATTGAATGGCTGTGTGAAGAATTCAAGAGCCTCTTTTGTCCATTTTTGACAAAAATACTGACATGGAGCAAAGACCAAAATCACTATTTGGCCTTTTTGCTGGAGTATGGAAGTTACAGTTTTATGAGCAAAAGCATTTAAAACTGTAGAGTCCATATAGCCTGGACACTTTGGATCTCCTGTCTTTTAGAATGTTCCTCTTGTGAAAGTTTACAAGAGGAACATTCTTGTTTACCATGCCATTGGTAAGGTAAATAGTCGGTGTGCTCTCTATTTTTTAGCTTATTCTTTCCTGACTTCTTTCTGTAGAATGAATAAGATCAAGGGCCAAGGTATTTTGTAGTCAATGGGGAAGGGAAGCTTTCATCCAGCCTGCTAACCCAAGTTAGAGTCTGCAAATCACACTTGGGATAATAGTTTCCTTGCTTCTTCTCTTGTGCCAATGTAATTCCATTCCCACAGAGTATTATCTCACTTTAAGCTCAATTAATTGTTCCCCTTTGTACTGCCATGGTTCAAAAGAGGGCAGTCCCTCCAAAATGTGTGCTGAAACTAATCCCCAATGCAATAGTATTAATATATGTGGCCTTTGAGATTAGCACCCTTATGAAAGGGCTTGAGGTTGAAGGGAGCATTCTCTTGCCCTTATAGTTTTCCACCCTGTGAAGAGACAACATTCTTCCTCTCCAGAGAATGCAGCAACCAGATGTCATCTTGTAGGCAGAAGCTGGGCCATCGCCAGGTATTAAACCTGCTGGCAGCTTGATCTTGGACTTCCAAACCTCCAGAACTATGAGAAATAACTTCCTGGTATTTTTTTTTTTATAAATTCCCCAGTCTATTGCATTTTGTCATATGAATAGAAATTAACTTGGACAATACTTATAATAAAATCCAAACCCTTTGTTCCTCCTCTATAAAATAAGCTCCATGAAAGTCTAGAGCTAGTGTGGCCCTAATGTCAAGCAAAGTGCCTGGCCATGAGAGGGTCCTCAAATATCTTATGGATTATAAATAACATGCGTTTTCCAGGAATGTCCACCTCAATATTTTCCATGTGGATGTACAGAATTTGAAAAGAATCCAGGATCTAACAAATAATGTTCCACACCATTGCAACCACGAGGAGTAAGGCATAAGTCAGAGTATGAAAGCTCAACAATGTAATGTAGGAGAAGAGGAAGAAAAGATAATATTAGTTGGGATAAGTCAAGCAATACTCTTCAGGTAAGAAATAGTTCTTATGTGTCTTTAAAGAGTGCATAGGATTTCAATAGATTGAGAAAGGAGGCGATGACATGAAGAAAGGGGTATAACACAAACAGAAGACTAAATTTAAAGGCATTTACACTAATGGAATGAGGAGAGTTCATAAGTGAAGGGCAAGAAAGAAAAATGAGAAAGCTGGGGCTATATATTAGAAATTCAGGAATGGCAGGATAAAGAGTCTGAACATATCTCATTATATACTAGGAGTCATGAAAGCTTCTAGACCAGAGCAGTGACATGATCAGTGACATGATTTTTGGGAAAATGTGTATTGCAATGATATTTAAGATAGGTTGCAGCAAAGAGAGACTGAAAATGAGAAAACCTGTTAAAAGGCTATCACAATTTGGGTGGCAGCATCGGATGATATAGTTTGCCAGTAGAAGATGACATGAAGATATTCATGTCAGAGAGATATACTGGAGGCTGTATCATGTGGCTATGTGGGATGATAAAAAGGAAGATTTTAGTGCAGCAAATAATGTGGCTAATATTCCAGGAGAAAAAAATGAGCTTGGAAGAAGCACTGAGTCCCATTACAGGCAGGTGGTTTGAGTTGCCTGAAGCACATCCAGATGGAGGTGTCCTCTGGGCAGTTGGCAATGAAGATTCAGTTCGTGTGCGTGTGGAGGGGGAGTTACCATAGAATCATCCCTTCTAGAGATAATAATTTAAACCATGTGGAAGAGTTCACTAAGAAAAAAAATAGGGCGATCAAGGAACAAAGAGAAAAGGCAAAACTCTGAGGAACATCTACCTTCTGAGGTCAGACAGAAGAACAAGAAAACAAAACAGTTTTGTCAGATGGTTCCAAAACAGGCTGAACACCTGCTCCATGTGTCAGAAGTTTAAGTTCTGAACAACGGTATAAATAAATTCATCTATTTATCTTTCAGCGTGATTCTTCCTTTAGGATCAAAAATGTCTTACTAATGTCACCTATAACATCCATTTATTATGGGTATTTATTATTTTTCTTGAAGCTACAGCATTCCTAGCGCTTCGTTAAACACTTGGGAAGACAGACTTTAAACTAAATCAGATGTCAGATAAAGGTAGACAAGGTGCATTCGTAAACTTAAACTCAAGATGTTATGATCTAAGTTTAAAGACATACAATTCCTTTAATTATGTGAATTATTTTCCCTCCCTCCAGATAACTTTTTGGTGTTTACAGTGTATAGTAGACATAAACCCTGCACACTTAGGCTACACTAAATTTTGTAAACATACTTGACTTTCTTCATCAATAAATTAACTTCCTGTAACTTTTTTACTTAGTTTCAAATGCAAACACATAGTACAGTTGTACAAAAATATTGTTTATGTCCTTCATTTTTTGACTTTTTAAACTTAAAAAAAAAAACAAAAAACTAAAGCACACACACAAACATTAGCCTAGGCTGTCTGCCACCTCTACTTCTCATCCCACTGAAAGGTCTTCACGGCCAATAGCACACAAAGTCTTGTCATCTCCTAAAATAACAATGCCTTCTGGAATTCCTCCTGAAGAACCTATCTAAGGCTCCTCTTGAAAAATAATTTGTTTATATTAGCATCACCAATAATACCTGTTGTGCTACTAAGACCTTATGATGGCTACCACAGCACTAGGCAATAGTAGTAATTTTATAGGACCACTGTCATGACTACATACTGTAATCTTCAAGCACTTCTATTAAAGTGGCCAAAAGTACTAATATTTTGTCTATCAGTGTATTCATGGGGATAAAACTAATATGAAATCCTAGTGCTGTTCTCCAATAATAGGAATCAGACCTTCTCAGGAACTAAAATCTTAGCTAATAGCAGAGAAAAATCAATATGGATATGGAACATCTTGTTGCCTTTAAGCAAGAGACTTTTAAAAATGTCTCAGAAGTAATGCTGAAAAGACAAGGGAGACAGCTTACTGTGGTGCTTACAGTGCAATAATCTGAGCAAGAAGAATAATTATAGCACACTGGAATTACTTATGTCTATGAAAAGCTGTTAGTCCATAACAGTGCTAAACAAAAAAGCAGAAGGTATACAAAGAGATTATAGAAAGAAGGCACATTTATTTAAAACATTTTAAAATTATTTTTAATAAATAAGTTAGAGAATTGATATACATGTATATATTCAATTTCTTTGATATATATTTTATATATCATATATGTCTATATATACATTTTTTTCTCAGTAACTAAAAGAAAGGTATTGTGAATTTTAAGTTAAATAACTCAATAAAACTTGGCGATTTTTCTTGATAGAACAGTGAGTTGTCAGCACCTATAGCCACTCATAATAGTTGATATATGAAATAGTGATTACTAACAAGAATGTGCCGCCCAGACTTATCCCTTCCCTTCCCTCTATAATGAAACCACTGGATCCTTCTATCAAAAATACTGAGAAACCAAACCATTGTGAATTAAAGGCTCACAGCCCTGACCTAAGATTTCAGGGACACAGGAGCCTTCAGTGGAGAGTCCACTTCCTCGTATGAGACACGGCAACTAAACCTTGACTCTCAGAAATATCTCAAGTCAGAAACAATGATCCAGGACTGAGTGATTCAAGTCTGAAAGGCTTTGAGAAGATCCCATGTGCTACCCACAAATCAGGTGGTTCACAGCCCAGAATCTGCAAAATCAGCTGGTCTGAGACTATATTTTTTTTTCTTTCAAGTCTGGCAAGATTACTGTAACCCCAGGAAAGTATATAAACAATGAGATGTATAACAAACAAGGAAGGTACACAACAACTTTATAAATAATGAAGACATGAATCAAACCCACAGTACAAATAGTCCTTAACAGTCTTAAGTATTGGTATAAAAACTTTGACTCCCATTGCGATTTGTGTATGCACATATATGTAACATCTGTTTTTAAAGTTTATGAAGCTTTTAATAAAATTTGTAATATTATATTAAAATATTTAGGAGAATTTGCTTTTTAATTTTTTATTAAATTATAGCTGTGTACATTAATGCAATCATAAGGTACCATGCCCTGGTTTTATATACAATTTGAAATATTTTCATCATACTGGTTAACATAGCATTCCTGGCATTTGCTTAGTTATTGTGTTAAGACATTTATATTCTACATTTTGTAATTAGCATGTAAATATCTCAGATGTTTCCATTCATAAAGTATGTTTTAATTCATTAGTGGCAAAAGAATTTGAATGCTTAGGGAAAAAAAATAAAATGTTGTGTTTAAATTGTGGTAATTAACAGGGCATGGTGGCATATGCCTATAGTACCAGGTACATGAGAGGCTGAGACAGGAAGGTTGATTTGAGTCTCGGAGTTTGAGGCTGCAGGGCGCTATGATGATACCACTGCTCTCTACCCTAGGCAACAGAGTGAGACCCTGCCTCCAAATATTGATAAAGCTTTTTAAAAATGTGAACATTAAAATGTTTCCCCCTAAAATAAAGTTTCCAATAATAGTGTTTCTGTACATAAAATGTCCTTGTTCATTAAAAATCCCAAGAACAATGTTATTCTCTAACATTTTCCTAAGAAGAATCTTTCTCCTCAACATCTAAGGGGGCATCCAAAGATGAGGCTTTGATTTCTTTTTCCCTCCTCCAGTAAGTACAGACTTGGGCTGACACTTCTGTTACTTTAAACTAAAATTCAGAAGGAAATCTATAATAGTTTCAATTTTCTACTTTAATTATTTTGAATGAAGATGGAGTACATAACAGGAAGAAAGCTCAGTCCTTAGCCATACACTAAAAACAAAAATGCATAAAATATAGTACCACCCTCCAAGACTTTAGCAAAGAGAAGAAAAGAGGTAAGGCAGACTGATACATTCTATAATTCTTTTTACATCTCCAGTAAAAGAAACAAAATCTTTTACTGAGAACCCCATGGAGAAAACATGTTCCTTTGTGGGTCTCTTTCCAACAATAAAGTAGATTCAGTATGTGATGTCTACAACAAAGCTTCAATCACAGTTTCTTACTTTACAGGTTAACATTTTCACTGTTTATCTTTAAAAACAGTAGTGGGTCACTTTGACATGCTTTTTAGAGCATTGTAACTTGAACTTAAGAGAATTGGTTCTAGTTGATAATAATAATGGCAAAAATGAAATCCCACTTACAAAACTGCCATGCCAGAAAAAGTAAACCTCTGTATTACAGCCCTAATCAATGTGTTAGCTTCTCTACACAATATTCAATATTCCCACAAAAAAAGTCCCAGCACAACAAAAGCTTGCAGACAGATAGTATCTTGGAGTCTCCTCTAATGGGATTTGACAAGAGTCAGGCACTTTAGGCAAACTCAATCAATGTTAATTGAAGCATGAGTGATTCAAAGGCAAACAGGAGTCCTTGAGAGGTGAGAGAGGGGCTTTGGGATTGTGACTTTCTCCTTTGCCCATTACCCGCTTATATTTAATTACTTGTTCTAGCCAGTGAATTGTAATTTGATTTACCATCAGGTGACTGGTGCCTAGTTGAGTCTTTCACTTAAAAAAATATATATATCTTCTAAGTTCACAGGAAGGAAATTGTTCTCTGGCAACTGTATGTCTCGGGTTGAAGGTCCCCTTTCCATCCTTAACACAGCAGGATATGAGTAGAAAGACAAAGAAACTATTTAGTCCTGAATGGTGCTCTAGTACATTGTTATTTCTGTAATTGATCACAACTAGAATTTTGAAGTAGCGGGTTCTCCCAGCAGTGACCATAAGATAGGAATCTACTTCTAGCATCAATTTCAGTGGAGGTAAAACATCCTCTATATTTTTCAGAAGGAGGAATTAAGGAATTGAGGCATTTGACTATGTGAGCAAAGTGGGGCAGCAGATTATTCTCTCTTGACATCTGTCCTACAAAGTTTCACCTGTTTTTCCAATAGCTTTAAGCAGAGAAGCCTAAGAAGCTACTCACAGGTTACTCAGTGTTCTCAATTAAGGGACAACTGCAAGGAATTCAAAAGTCCATTAATTCTTTAATAACAAATAACATAACCACAAATTCAGCATTGCCACATTCCAATAAGTTTACAATGTGTAAAGTACCATCCATATGATGCCCTTGTACAATTGGCCCACCATAACATGGTGGCCCACCATAACATGGTGGCCCACCATAACATGACACATAGAAAGTGTCATTATCCTTACCTTGAATGTGAGGAAATTGAGGTTCAGAGTTTTGGCTTGTCCTAGAGTCCCATAGAAGTAGATTGGGACTCTAGAGTAAGAGCATGATGGCAGATGGTGGCAGATAGATCTGCCTAACAGAGTTAGGCCACGACTAGAGATTCCTCTTGTTGACTATAGTATGGAAAGTGGAGAAGTCGATCACATGCCTCTATCCCATGTATAAACAATGAATCTAGTACCATTTCTGAGAGAGCAATAATGCTGGATCCAGCCGAGATCTCTGGCTAGTTGAACACCCAGGTCTACACTACACTTTCTTACAAAGCCACTAAAGACACAATTTTGCAGGAAATTGACAAAGACCTTTTGGCTGAGTCAACTGACAGTGTTTTATTTCAAGGAAGACACAGTTACACAACATTTAAGTCAGAAACACCACAATTTCCACAACACAACCACAGAAGCATGCCTTGCTTTTTAACTCCTCCAAAGTGGGCAGATCCACAAACAAACAGACCTGGACAACGCTGCTGATGCAGCCAGTTGGTCTCCAATGCCCTTCTTTGTGTTAGAAAATGGCATTTTGAGTGGCGACATCTGTGGCTCAGTGAGTAGGACGCCAGCCCCATATACTGAGGTTGGCGGGTTCAAACCCGGCCCCGGCCAAACTGCAACAAAAAAATAGCCGGGCTTTGTGGCAGGTGCCTATAAATTCCAGCTACTCAGGAGGCTGAGGCAAGAAAATCACCTAAGCCCAGGAGTTGGCAGCTGTGTGACACCACAGCACTCTACCAAGGGCAATAACAAAAAATAAATAAATAAATGAAAAGGCATTTTGAAACTACTCACTTACTGCTGACTAGCTTACGTTTACCATATTTGAAGGCATTTTTGATATTTACAATTTCTTCATCATTCTAGCTGCAGGATCAAACAGGAATTAAATTTCAACCTACAAGGTTTGTGTTTCTTTGCAGTGTAACACATATATCAAATCGTGTGTGAAAGCCCCAGGTATAATGTATGTTTGATTATATTTCAACTTCAGGCGATACCACATTGAGATCGCTTCAGTAGGTAAGCGAACGTGACTCGGTCCATTACCTGGATCCAAACCAAATAAATAAATAAATAAATAAATAAATAATACAAAGAAAAAAGGAAACGAAGTGCACTTTAATCTACAAATCAGTACTATACAAATCAAACCACCCAGCCCCATTTACTAGGTAACCTGAGACTGCAATTCGGAAAATCTCTAGGAACAGATTTTGTGCATAAACAAAGCTAATTTCATCACAGAATTATACTTTGTAAAGTAATTTCTTTTATATAATTTCTGGGGCCAAGAAAAGAAAAAGAATAGGCAGAAAAATAAAAGAGAAAGCCAACCAGTCAAAAGCACCCAGAACTGTATGTTACACAGGTGATAGCAAACGAAAAACAGTCCAGGTTAGAACTGCAGCTCAGAGGACTTCATTCTGAAGGGATGCTGGGCTTAAGTCCCACTTTAGATGCTTCTTGATTCCAGCTGCTGTGTTTCTGTCCTATGGATCAACAGCATCTTCCTCACTATCCTTCAGCTCCCCAGGACATCTGCCAAAAAGTAGGGCCTGTGGAAGAACACACAGGAAAAAGCCCATCAGGCATGGGCCCAGACAGTCTGATAGCTAAAGGCTGATGGAGTCCAGGGGCAGAGGGAAGAGTGAGTGGTTCCTCACCTCCTAGAAGCTCGCTTCCTGCTGTCTCCTCCAGAAGGGTGGCATTGCGCTGGGAACAGCCAGTGGCTTGGAATCTTTGTGATGTTGCAGTGAGTTCATTGTGGTATCCATCCCTTCGCAGTCTTTAGTTTCTCTATTGATAAGAACATAAAATAAAAAGCCTGGCATCAGTGGTCTTTGGAATCTTGAGAAGAAGACACAATGGGTCAATACAGACACAAAGAAAGGAGGGGAAGGAGGACCAGAGGAAATAAAACTCAAAGAGGATACTCTACCTGCCATCCTTCCCTGCAATGCCCCTAGGCAGCGTATCCTGGACTGCAGCCTTGAAGTGATTTCTAAGACCACCCAGAGGTCTCAAATGTCTGAAAGGTCAGGAGGCATCATTCCACTGCCATGCGAGCACCTGAACTCAAAACTCAGCTCCTTGAGAACCTCAGCCAGTCTCGCCCAACTCTCCTGTGTGGATCGTGTCACTGAAATACTACATAACAGAGAGCGAAACGCAGATGAAAATTAGCAGGAGATCCCATTCTTGTTCCTTTTCCCTGGGGTGGAGTCAGGGAAAGGCCATGGGTAGGGGGTAGGGTAGGTATCCACCATGTGGTCTTCTCTTTAGTGGATTCAATGTTCAAGTCAGCCCACTCTCAACTTCCCACTGAATGACAAAAGCTCTCAGAAGATTCCTCCAATGCCATGGTCCATGCCTTTTGGTTCATTGCAGCATTGCTTGTTAACCCTAGGGTATCACTCAGATCCTACAGAAAGGTTCTATCTCAGCCAGGCCTCCAGCTTAAGAAAGAAAAACTCCAGACCTGGCCCTTCTTTTCCAAAGCTTACAGAAAAGCCCAGGGGCTAACCTCTCAAGGTCCTTCACAGAACACAGGGTAGGGAGTACCCAGTGAAGAAAGCAGGTGGGGAATCACAGATGTTGGAGTGCTGCTAAGTGAAGCATATAGAGCAGGGGTTCTCAACCTTCCTAATGCTGCATCCCTTTAATACAGTTCCTGTGGGTCATGACCCACAAGGTTGAGAACCGCTGATACAGAGAAAGGCATTCAAGAGGAATTCAGAGGCTGAAGGGAGTGGTCTGTCCTGGATACATGCAATAAAGCAGGCACATTATCTGCAGAAAATATGGAAGCAATAATAAAACTAAGAGTCAGTCTGCTTTTTACTATGACCATGCTCTGGGCGTTCTAAATAGTGTTTCTGACTAAATACTGCTCCCCACTCAGGCAGTTCCTCCTCCTTAGTCCATCACTGCTAACTTCTGCTCGTGCTTCTTCCTCTGCCGGGAATCTTCTTCCTCCTCCAACCCCCTTAGCCCACATCCTCCTCACTTTCAGGCCTTTTTCAGTCAAGCCTCTCATAATCCTCCTAGCTCAGAGTAATCCTTTCTTCCTCCTAACCCCTAAGGCAATGGTATCTATATTCTTTTATTGATACCTCATATTAAAACAAATGTGGTTACTTTCTCTGTTAACAGATCTTAAAATGCAATGAAAAATGTATAAGATTTGGAATTCATCCTGGGTCAGTCAGAATTCCAATTATCACCCTGAATTAGCTATGAAATGCTGGGTTGGTTATTAAACATTTTTAGCTTAATTTCCTCTTCTATAAAATGGGGAGAATATCACATCATAGGGCTGTTGCTTGAAATTAAATAATACACACAATTATCTAGCCTAAGATAATACACCCTCTACAGTTACTTGTTTCTTTACCTTCTGCCTTAAGAGGATAATTTTGTTCTTTCGTCTTTATCGGCCCTTTACTTCCCCCCACAGGACTTGTCAAGATAAGTCACAAACTGTAGCAGGTATAGCAATGTGGAGGGTATTGAAAATGATGCATGGAATACCTATACACAGGCTTGTGTGGAGGATGGAATGAGAGAATACATGTTCAGTGCTTAGATAAGAATTGGAGCATGGTATGAATTGTAGAAATATATGTTAAATAAAAAAATCTTGGGAGTTAATGAAGAACTCCCTGCCTCCATGAAGAACTCCAATTATAAATTATCAAGTTACTCCTTCCTCTACATCAAACTTCTTCTCACCTTTCCCAAACAAAATTATCGGGGGTGGGGGGGAACATAAGGCAGAATATTTGTTAAATCACATAGTAGAGCCTAGAGACTGCTATGGCTTAGATGTTCATACCCTCCAAACCTTAGATTGAAATTTGATCCCCGAAGTTGGAGGTGGGAACCTAAGAGATGTTTGAGTCACGGGGATGGATCCCTCCTGAATAAATTGATGGACTCTCTCAGGGTGTGTGAGTTCTCATTCTATTAGTTTCTGTTGTAGCTGGTTATTAACAAGAACCTGGCCTCTCTCTCTTGTTTCCTCTCTCACCATGTGATCGATCTCTGCACATGCTGGCTCCCCCTTGGCTTCTGCCATGAGTGGAAACAACCTCACGCCCTCACCAGATGCCCAGTCTTGAATCTTCCAGCCATCAGAATCATGAAACAAACCTTTTTTTTTCTTTATAAATTATCCAGCCTCAGGTATTCCTTGATAGTAACACAAAACAGACTAATACAGAGACTCTTTCCCGCTTCAGGTAACACATATTGAGAACTCACAATGTGCCAGGTACCATGCTAATAGCTCTACAAATAGTGTTTCATTTAATCTTCACCTGGAACCTATGAGGTGCTCTTTTAACTATCCCTATTTTACAGATGCAGCAAATGAGGCACAGAGAAGTTAAATAACCTGCCTGTGGATGTACAACCAGTAAGGTGTAGAGCTATATTTGGAGACTAGGTTGCTGAGTAGTGCTTTGCTTACTCACTATCAATTTATTATAGAACTTTCTGTTACAATGGAAAGCTTCTTTGTTGTCTGACATAAAAGTCACTGAACATAGGTATCTGTTGAGCTCTCAAAATAAAGCTTCTGTGACTGAGGAGTTTTAAATTTTATTTACTTTTAATTAAAGTTTAAATAGCCACAAGTGTCTAACGTCTACCATATTGAACAGTATAGAATTCTAATATCTTAGAAACCATTAAAACCATTTCATGCAGGTCCCTATTCTTGCTATTTCTGAAGGCAGGGCATGAGTAGTGGGGATCAGGGCAGTGCTAATGACAAAACACAAGAGCAGAGGCTCTGGAGCAAAAGATACTTGCATTTGAAGTCCAGGTGCTATTGCTCACCACCTGAGCCCACAGCCCATTTATTAACTTTCCTGTGCATCTGATTTCTTTCTGTTAAGGAGCTGTAATAATACCACTTTTAGGGTTAATGTGATCAGCAAGTAACATCATATAAGACAGAGAGCTTAGCACACACCTGGTGCAATTCGAGGTGAAGTTGTAGAGAAATAACTTATGTGAAATCCTTTCTGTCTGCTTGGTGAAAGTGCAAGAGCAAAGAGGAAGAGAAGCCAAGAATATGGATGGAGGAAGGTGCCTTTCCACCTGCGTTCCACTGAGCATGCATATGTACATCAGAGAGTGAGCTGAGCATGAGATAAGAGATGAATCTGTTTTCTTATCCCACAGGCTCTCGTGCTTAGTAAAGGATTCTAGTATTTATCTGTGATACTCCCTTGATGCTCTAACTTTAGAACCCAACTACCTTTCATTTCCCAACCAAATAAGGGTCCCTAACACTATTCCTATCCGCTAGAACCAAGTTGCTAATACAGTCCACTGTTATGATTACTTTTATAATTGAATAGCAGCCCTCATTATCTCAGCCACCTTTTATATTTTTTCATTCATGCCAGATCACTCACTAGCACACATTCTCACCTCTTCTGTCCCTTGTCCCTTTTCTCCTCTGGCCCTGTCTGTGTGTATGTCACAGTCCATCTCTCTCTTTCTCTAAGACTTTTTAACTTTTTTGCTGCTTAGCTCAAAACCTGTTCAGCTCTGTGGTGTTGGGGCTAGAACTCTACAAATCACACCTCTCCTGCCCCACTAGTAGGGGGGTACCAGAGTGTGGCTAGAGGCAAGGGGAGGGAAATAGGCTCCTTAATTGTTTCCTAGTCCTCAGCATCACCCAGGCAATACCTCTTTTCTAGAAGTAGTAATTGGTTCCAGTTAAAAGTAAGTGATTCCGCATTGTAGTTTTTCTTTATCCCAAGCATCGGTTTCATTCTTCCCTCCTTCAGAGACACCAGTACAGCCAGCCTTTCGGTGCCTCTTCCTAAAATACCTGGCCCCCCAACACACCTCTGTAGAACCTACCATTCATAATTTTCAGTTTTTTTACTTGAAATTAATACCATGAATGGATTAACAAACGGTGGCATATGTATACCATGGAGTACTATTCAGCCATAAGAAAAGATGGACACTTTACATCTTTTATGATTTTAAGCTTTAATTATACTAATTTCTTCTCCAAGAAGAAGAAACTTCTTTTGGAGTTTCTGCTTTGGGAAACTTAGGCACAGTTGCACCCTACAGTTTACCACTGTGAACCTCCGTATCCATTTATACCTCTTATGTCGTCCAATACCTGGGTACAATTAATTCCTTCTGTTATTAATTCCTTCTGTTAAAGTAACTAGTGTAGTTTCTGGCTCCTAACAAGACCAAGCCTGATATCTCTTCCCCTCCCTCTTCCACAGACCCTTCTATGCTACTAAGTACATAACAGTGCATGCATGCATCACAGTATTGCTCTACATTTTCTCCCCCAGGTAAAAGCTGTCAATACTTTGCATCTAAAGACAGGATAGGAGAAAAGAAAGAGAACATATCAGATGGTATGATTTGATATATTAAAAGGTGACCAACTCCAAAGCTGCATGCTCAGGGAGCTTAATCCTAGGCATATCTACCAGGGCAGCTGGAAGGTAAAACGAATAGACATTTCATTAACAATGACCGACATACAGGAGTCATTTGCTGAAGGAAGGATGCAGGCCTTCTATAGCATTATTTCAACAACTAACCAGAGTCAGATGTACAAGAGCCCTCTGTGTGGTTTCAGATTTTGACAGTCTTAACTTCCCCATCTGCCAGCTCCCCAGAGAAGATACAAGCATACAATACAATACAAGCTGAGGCAATGTTGTTTCAAATCCACTTTAGAGGTCCTGATCGTGAAAACCCTGATACCCCCTGCCCCCATGCTGTCAGTCTTATCCTTTATAAACACAGTGGGAGACCTAGGATACAACATGTAGTACCTGTTGGTCACCTCTTCAACCTAGGGGAGTTGCAGACGGGATGTGTCAACCTATGGCATTCCCAATCACATTCAGCTCTCATTCTTCTGAAATAATTCCTACGAAGAATCAGGACTTTATGCCACAGATAATGTGACTATTTTCCACCATCTATGCTGTGGTAAACCCACCCACTATCCTCCATATGGTTTGCAGTTGAACCACGTCTAGTGGCTCACAGAGCATCCTAACTCAGGCAGCCATTACAATATGGATCCTCATACTGCAAACTGCTCTCCATCTTCAGTCTGGTAGCCTGGACACTCCTTCCTGTGCCGTATGAACTTTTGAGGAACCAGCATGTGAAAGCCTATTGGTTCTGGCTTGAACGTCACCATCACTGCTTTTGTGTCTTCATAAACAGTGGTTTTCTCACTCTTCCAAACCCCTCTCTCATCTCTTTTCCAAATGGCTATTGTCATTAATATCTGCAAATGTATAGAGGTCAGTACCTCACTACATCCCTTATGTTTTACCAAGGCCAACCTCTAATCATTAACTGCATCTCTGTGTAAGGGTTCCCCCCCCCGGAAAAAAAAAAAAAAAACTACTTTGTCTGCGCATGGCAGTCCAAAAATATCTGGGTGTTAACTCTTCTTGAGAGGAGTCCTCAACCAGTGACTGACAGGAGGCCATAGCATAATTTTGAGCAAATGTTCTAAACTGTTTCCCAGCATTTTTCCATAGCCTTGAGTTCCAGCTGTCCATAGTCATAGCTGGCTCAATAATAGACCCTTGATTGGCGGACTTCCTTTCTCTCTCCTCTTGTTTCTTATACTTCCCAAATAAACTATGTGCCCTCAAATCGTGTCTCAGGTCACTTCTGGGGACAAAAACTAAGACAGTAGAAAACTAAATTTTTCTAACCCTAGTCACTTCAGAAATTGTTTACCTTTGTGTACATATAGATATGTGTATATATGAATCTGTATTTCCAGGCTATGCCAATTGAATTTATAAATATATATATCCAGCTGACAGTTGAGTTTTCATATATTGTGCTGTGTGCTGGTTCTGTCTCTCCTGAAAGTTGAAAGATGCCCAAAGGCCAGGAGTTCATCAATTCCTTCTTCTATATTTTTCCACAATGTCTTGTGTGGTGCTCTGTAGAGTGAATATTCATTCACTCAAGGCTGATAGACAAGAGGCTACAGAGGTCAGGTCTGTTTGCCCCATGGTCTCATCAAGCATGAAAAATTTCCTAAGAGAAATAAACCACAGTGCTATTTTCAACCCTTTGAAGGATGGACCCAGAAGCCCAGATGGGAAGCCAGCACTGAGACAAGGCACTACATGAGGGCATGAGTCACATAGCACACGCTACACTCTCCAGACCATGAGATGTGAAACGCTACATGGTAAAATATGTTCTCTTAGCCTGTTTCCGGGTAAGCTCCCAGCCAGAGATAAATTGAGCTACATGAGCTAGACAGGCCCATGCCTAGGAGATCTTTCTTGAAACCCTGGGCCTTTGCCACAAATTAGCAGCCTCTGACTTACTAAGAACCCCAAAGTGCATCACAGAACAGAGAGAAAATAGGTGAGGGCCTAAAAAAGGTAGAGGTCCTACCTTGATTTATCATATGCTCCAAAAGTGAAAGGTTCCTGGAACCTTTGCAAGGGGCAGATGATAAGGAACACTACTCCTGCTAGCTATAAACACCCTTGCCTTTGCTTAGGGCTTTCACCTCCCTCCAGGGCCAGGCCGCCTTCCCACATGCTTATTTTTCCCTTTCTAACTATATAAAGACTGGTTTATCAGACATTCTAGAGCTGAATTTTTATTAACTAGCTTGCCAAGGACACAAAGATTCTAAAAGACCTTCTGAATCAAACAAAGGTGAAATGACAATCAGTGTTATTTCAGAGCTGAGTATTTTGTTGCATTATTTCTAAGCCTTTTACAACTGACAATCCAGATATGGTATTGATTAAACAGATTGCTCTACAACCTCATCTTGGCTTCTAACAGAATTTACCGCAATACAGCTTTGGCCCTTCCCACTTGAGCCTACTGACTCGAGAGTAAGTGGTCACCAAACACCTTAATGCACTCAGTGCCTCATGGAAACTGTGCAGCTTCAGGTGCATGGGGCAGCCTGTCCACAGAATGCAGCCTCCCAGGAATCATGGGATTCTAAAAAGACCATTTCGAGGCTTTGTCTGAGAAAGCGCACCAACATATGGCTTTATATAAATCCTGCTGACTGAGAAAACTTTGGATATTATAGAAGCTTTCTAAAAATAATTCTAATTTGTATAGAAAGTCCAGTCCTTTACAGAGCCCAGACTGTTTTGTTCCCCTGTCACATGGGAACTTGAAGAGGCCACAACAATGACAGCAGACAGAGCAATGCGTAATTCATCCAGAAATAAATTGCAAACAGAATTACAAACAGCTGTCACAATGGCCAGGATAAAAGCCAGATGAAGAAGGGCATAGAAGAGAAGCATAATGACAACCAGAGATGCTTATGCAACAAATATGAAGGGACACAGGACACGTTCTCATGGTCTTCCTTAACTTCTACCTCTGTCCACGGAGAAATGCTTCATCTGACTGTCAGATAAATTTACTCAGAAAATGAATGATCATTTACATAAAATGTGTTTGAAAATAGACACAACAACCAGAGCAATCAAGTCTCCAAATGAAGTAATAGATAATCTGGCTGATGCAGAAGTGTTTTCCCATGTTTTTTGTCGGAGGAATAGAATACACTGCTAAATTTTCTAAAATACACATAACAAATGCAATGCCAATGGGATGTTTAATTACAGACACCTTCAAAACTACATGTCTACTGAAAGAGAACCGTGACAAAACAAAAATGAAACACATTTCATTAGGTCAACTCACTCTCTGAATTTCTTTGCATGTACAAGTGCCATTATAGCATGAAAATGATTATCTCATGTTGCCAACAATATTGCACATAAGGAAGACTTCAGCACTTTAGGAGTCATGTTGAAAATATTCTATACTATCCCAAATTGTGCTTAAGTTTTCATGGAAATTATCATTAGCTATTTAATCTGTAACAAGTCATAACATTAAACATTGCCCCTTGGTATTCTCCTAAATTTCTCAAGTAACTGAATATTAAGGAGTACCTTATATGAAGCCACTCCTAAATTTGCCCAGTCTCCACTCCAAAGGCAGCTTAACATTCTTTCACATTAGTTTTATATGAATTTTCTTTCACTCCCCCAAATGCACTTGTCTTTTTCTAATGACAACTAGAATGACAGTTTTGTCTAAATGACTTTTAGTATTCCTATCTCCTACTACCTCTGAAGAATGAAGGTTCGCAATAAACTCTAAAATGTAAGATTTTATTTTATATTCAGCTTCAGCGTGCCAGTACTGCCAGAACTTTGTCAGATTATCACAGTGAAAAATGGAATCCTCAGACATTGGTTGGCCCACAGGAGAAGGCACAGAACAGACCTAAGAGTTTTCACTCTGCTAAGTTTGATCCCTTCCTTCTTGGGCTTTAGCCTACCACGGCTCATGAAATGGAGAGGGCCAGGGCAGTGGAGGATGGGAGATATATTTGTCTGTCTGGAATGATGAAAGTGAAACTGGCTATGACTTGGCTGGGAGAGACACAGGAAGTAAAAGAGAATTCTGGTCATTACTGAGAGCTTTCTATGATGTAGCAATATAATGGCTATTTATCTAGCTAACTTTAGACAATCTGGGTTTCCATTGTCTCGTCTGTAAAACGGAATCACCAAATGTCTTGACTGTATTGAACACTTTGCATTCAGACATGAGGCTCATATGATTGCTCTAATCAACTAGCGTTGTCAGTAAGAAGGTCCCCTTTGCTGTAGCACGAGGAAAGTTAGTAAAGTCAGCTCCCAAAATAAGTTCAAGTGAAGTATTTTTCATCCAAGTTTCTACCAGTAAATTTCCAATCTATCAATTGTCCCAAAGCTGTGACCCAGAGGAACCAAGTTCCCAAGTAAGAAATGAATATAAACAGAGTTCACATTTGTCTGTGTGTGGCCTACCCAGATGCAAACAGATTACTCAACCAGGGCAAACACAAGAGGTGCCAGCGTCAAACCCAAATGGTGGTGGGGCCAATTATGACTCAGCTTGTCTTCCTGAAGTTGAAATGTCACTTACACCAGAGAAACGTTCTGTCTGCAAAGCCTCTGTAAAAGAGAAATCATACCACTTGGCCTTTCATTCCTATAGATGTCATGAGGAAGAAGCCAAGTAGTAAAACCAACTTGCTATGCTGTGCTGCAAAGCATCAAGTTCCTTGATTTTAGAGAAGTATAAATCTTTAATCAATCCAGAAGTTACATGAACACAAAAGGAAGCACCAAGGATAACCGAGATAAATGAAGAGGGCCAAGGGCCACGGTGTGTAACCTAAGAGCATACGATTCCATTCCAGTGGTCACTTGCCATGAAGCTATTAGGGCCCAGGGATGTTGGACTGTCCTATTTTTTCAAGAGAATCCAAAAATCTATATCAGTTATGGAAATTTCCTAACACTAAAATGTTGGCAACTATATAACTTTTTAATTACTGTTCAGGCAAATACGACACATCTGTGAGCCAGAACTGGACCTGTGTGTTGCCAAATTCCTAGGCTTTTCTATAGATAAAATTATAGACATGAAAAACGTCAGATTTCAGTAGTCTTAATGGAGGCAGAGTGTGGTGGAGAATATCAGCCTTGGAGTCAGGAAGCCTGTATATTTGTTTTGGATCTTCCATGTTTTTATGGGAAAAGGTTGCCTTTTCTGGAATCTTCATTTCTTTCCACCTAAAACGGAGACAGACCCTAAGGCTATTAGTAAGGATTACATCAAAGTAGACTATGATACATGAAAATCACTCAGTACACTGCCTGGTGTATTACACTGTGGGCTACTTGTGTTTTTGTTTCCTTAACTGACAATTAGGGATAATAATTACGTTACCTCAAAGAAGATGTTGTTTAAATTAAATGGGATAATACAAAAAAAGGGTTAACACAGTACCTGATGGAAAGTAAGTGTTCAATAAGTGTTTATCATTATTATTTGTAAACAAGCAATAGAATTTTAATCCAAAATTTTACAGACATAGACATATTGATTCAGAGAGAAAGGTCATCTAGGCTCTGTAAGTAGAAATCAGAATGAAGAAAGAAGCTTCCTAACTCCTGACCAGCAAACATTCCCATGAAGTTCTAGTTTCTATTAATAAACTCTTGGTTTATGAAGTGCTCTTACACTGTACTGGCTTCATCAATATATTCAGTATTAATTATTAGGTCAGTATCATATTGGTTGTTAAAGTCTGATGAAGTTGATATGACTGTGTCTCAACCTGCTGACAAAATGGGAAGAAAAAACACTAACAGTTTATTTATTTATTACATAAAGTCCAAAGAAAAGTGTATATTCTTCAATGAGATGCAAAAAATTCAGTAATTTTAACTTTTTAAAACACCTGCTGTATAAAATGACCTGCAGTGTGATTCATCACATGAAATTAGAATTTTGTTTTCTTTCCTATGAGAGTCTTGAAACTAACATCCCTTATGATCATAAGTAATACGTTTGATGTCTGCAGAAAGAGAATGTTATCCTATTTAGGCAGACAAACACGGTCATCCCAAGCATTGTTTTGGTAAACAGGGCTTATGTATATCAGCACTGTCAAGGTAGAACATTCAGGAATCCAACGTTATCTCCATAAAAATGTTTGGAATCCAGAGTAAAAGACAGTAAAGAATCAACAAAACTGAAAGTTCCCTTAAATAAAGGCCTGAAAACAGGATGCTAGTCATTAAAATTTGTTGTTTGTTTCCTCTCTCTCATTCATCTGCACGCCATATCCTTTCTTCTCTTCTGTTCTCCCCATCTTTTCTCCCCTTAGGATTCAATATTCTAAAAGGCCCCCTTCTTCTCTTTCAAGTTCCTATCAGGCTCTGTGACCACCATATTGAGATCTTCTATTCAAAAAATTTACATTAAGTATGTATAGCAGCACTATTTAACCAGCCTCAGAGTAGGCTTTTGGAAGACCCTTAGAGAGTCTTGGTTCCTCTCTCAGAGAGTTATCTCATTCAGCTTCCTCTCTCATGTTTTCCAAGTTTTCCCATTTGTTTAACAACTCAATATCAATGAGAGGTCAGGCACTGACTCAATCCTTCATTTGATAAATGGAAATTTTAGTTGACTATGTTTCCTTTCATCTACGTAGGACATCCTTAGCTACCTCTTAAACTGCAGAAGTAACTTAGTAAATGTAGAATATAAATGTCTTAACACAATAAAAAAAAACTGCAGAAATAACAATAATAATAAACGTTAAAGTCTTCAAGACTTGTCTTAAATTGCCATCTTGATTTACTTACTCTGATTCTATCAGACAGTTAATCTCTCTTTGACAATATGCTCTGCTCAGCACAGTTTGTTTTTTACTAGTATTAAATATGTATTCTTTTACCTCCTTGACTACATTTTAAGCTCCTAGAGGGAAGAGAACAAGTATTATTAGCATTTGGAAACATTTCCCCTACAAAATACTTAATAGAATGCCCAGCACCTAGTAGGCATACGAGCACTAACTTGTTAAATTGAATTATGGCTAAATTCATGTCTGGTCATCATTCTAAAATACTTCAAGCTCTTAAAATTCTTCTCAATGCTCTCATAGAAGAAAGTAGAGATGAATTTATTATTATGCTAGCCAAGTAAAAAAGCCGTATTGGGTTTCCCTTACCCTTCTTGTTTGTTACTCAACTGGAGTATGAAGCTTGTTAGAAATCACATCCACTGAGGCTGGCAGAATCCATCAAAGACCCTATTGAAGATATTAACATATGTGCTGGTTAGAGGGGGATTTATGCATTTCCATCATGAGTAATAGAGATGAAAATGAACCTGTCAGATCACAGGGCTTATTTGTCTGCCCAAGGAAAGTGTTAAGTTAGAATGATTATTTATATATGTTCTGTGAAGCTTTAAGGACCATTCTTCATATTCTCTTGGGAATCTGGCAAGAGGCAAATTGCACAATAGTCTCCTTACACAGTTTACCAACTGTAGTTTCAGTTACCCGCTATCAATCATGGTCAAAAAATGGGTGAGTACAGAGATGACATTAAGATATTTTGAGAGAGAGATTGATCACACATAACTTTTTCATTACAGTGTAGTTGTAATTGTTCTATTTTGTCATTATCATTCTCTTACTGTGCCCAGTTTATAAATTAAACTTTATCAGAGATACATATGTATGGCAAAAAAATACCATATACTATATAGGGTTTGGTACTATCCACAGCTTCAGGCATCCTCTGGGGGTCTTGAAACATGTCCAATTTCCATTTTTGCAGGTAAAGCAAAGAACAACTTAGTGAATAGTCCCATATTCCACAAAGATTGAAGTCCTATCCTCTGAGTTTAAATAATGAAATGTTGAGGCCACAGATTTTAGGATAAAGATTCTTTGGCAGGTTTATATGTTCCTACTCAGAGCGTGAGAGTTAATTACAATGACGTTTACTGTCATTTTATAGGCATGACTTTACATAATGAGGCTATTTATTTCTTCCTAAATACTTTGGTTACATTCAGACATTCAGTTGCAAGCTGAGCGGTAGTGGCTTAACAATGGCTTTGTGGGCTAAAATAGAGATATAAATAGCACAATAATTCTACTTAAATAAGTTTTTCTCCTAAAATAGAAGGGTTTATTAAAACAATTACCTTTCTTTATATTCACCCGAACAATAGTCAGAGCAATAGCAAAAGAAATTCAAACAGCTAGGTAGTATTAGGTGCAACATTCATAAACCTTACACTGTTTTCAGTCAATACACAATCTAAGCATGATCATAAATACAAACCTAATGAGGCCTTATGATACACTAAGTTTCCTGTGTGTGCGTGCATGCAGGCATGTGCTTTGGATGGAACTGCACTCAAAGCCATCTATTCAGCTTTATGAGTGTCTAAACTCCATGTAGACTTTCTTCATATTTAAGTTTCACTTTCTCTAACATTCACACTAACAAAAACAGGCATGTTTTATGTCTGCCTATATAGCACAAAATATTCTCTCTTTCCCTTTCCAAGTTTCCTGATTTCCCTTCTTTTTATGGCCTTTGCAAAAACAAGAAAATGAGTAGTCTAGAGATATGACAAATTTGTGAAATCCCTGAAGGTTTCTGTCTGATTTGGAAAACAGTTCTACAAAAATATTAAGGAGTTGCTGTGTGTACTACCCTACAGTTTATTCTACAAACCTCCTCAGCTGCTCCCCTGATTAGCTCACGCATACACAGTTCACAAATACTATTCTATTTAAAATAAAACTTGAGTTACTTAAACATCAACCTATTTCAGACCTTTTTCCTTTAAAAGCATGTAAATAAAATGCTTTCTTTATACACATATGCCACACATAGAGACACAATTTAAATGCCCAAGGAACTGCACTGCATTAGAAACTTTGACATGGGTTTTCTTTTTCCTGGAAGCTTATATTTGGCAATACTGACTCAGACAAACATGCAGTAAGCATTTGGCAACCATTAAACTTACAGTTTACTCATTAAACTGTAAAGGGACAATGAAATGTCTGTCCTATATATGACAGCCCTAGGGTTTTTGAGGTGATGAACAAAGATAGGTATAAAACTAAGAAAAGCAGCCCAATATCCAGTGATGCCCAGTAGGCTCAGGATGCTGGGAAACCATAAATGCTTTGTTTTTCAGACCAAAGTAAATAGAACTATGACATCATGGCTTGAAGAATGTAAAAGAAAGATGGCTCAAAGGAGGCAGGAGATTCTTAAAGGGTGGAATTCTGCTAATATTATCATAAAGATGCAAATTAATGTAACAGGAATAAATTTTTAAAATATAATACTAACCAAATGGCTGCACAGGCAGATCTCTGATAGGCTTATATTTTCAAGGCATGTGCACAAAAAAAGAAAAAAAATGTTGAATGTGAAGGATGTCTACAAAGTGTCAGAAAGGCTAAAGCAAATAAAGAAGCAAAGATTTGGGGGGAAAGTATGAAGAAATAGTAGTGACCTTTTCTTGTATGAGCCCCTATCTTCAAGCTCAATCCAAAAAAGAAAAACAATAGTAGAGACAGGTCAGCTAATTGTAGTGTAGTCAATGTTCTTAGCAGAAAAGCAGAACTCTTTTACTATCATATTCTCTATCATGGCCTTCAAATAAAAAGGGTTAAGCTTAACATATTTGCTTACTGGCTAGCTATATATTTACTAGCTGATTATTTATTCAGGATTTCTAAGTGCCAGGAATTGTGCTAGCATTTGTAAAAAACTTTAGTGCATCAGGTAAACATGGTCTTTGCCCTCATGGAACTTGAAATCTGGTGAAATTAAAACTGAAAGGAAACTTGCCAGTTCCCTTAATACAATCACACACAGATCCGCCAAGGTTAGCACAGAAGTTATCTATCACTCCTTTAGCAACCTTGAAGTGCTGAAGATTCATTTTATTAATGGAGCTGTCAGATTTCTTTACAACATCCAAAGATGATGAGGAAATAGTAATACAGCACTTGACTGATTGAGTCTGAGGCTCCAGAGCCAAATAAATCAGAGTCTGAAATACGAAAAAGTTTATGGGGTAACTGTAAAACACAGAGTGACTCCCATTCTTTAAACATTTTTATACGAATTTCAAAAAGTATTAAATGCTTTTATAAACAATATATAGAGAGTACAGAAGACAAAGTTATATGAGATCACAGTAACGTTGCAATGGAGGTCCCTGTGCACGTTTTAATGCAGTCATGTTTTGGAGCCTGCTTTTATATAAACTCGGTATGGCCAACTGTGTGTTTCTCTTCCCAACTCTGTATTTGGTGATGGTACATTACTAACTTGAACCTGATCATGGTGGGAATATTTACAACATGGAAAGTGAGGAGGAGTGCTACAAACTAAATTTCCTTCCTGACTCCCACACTCCCTGCCTTCTTCTCTTCTTACCCACACCCCACCAAGAAACAGTGGTTAAACATTCAGCATTACAACAGTATCTTCCTGTATTATGCTGTGACTTCTGAAGAATTATATTTCCCAAAGCATTTTCTGGATGTGTATACTTTTTATTTTCATAGATGCCATGAGATTATTTTTCATAATATAAAAATTTATGCTATGACCATAAGTATATGAACGTGTGTGTATTTACATTTGTGCATATATTACTGAGTCCTCACTAGTCATATGAAAAATGCTACATCTGCTTTTAGTTCCAGCCAATCTAAACAGTAAAACGTTGTGTCCCATTATTGTCTTAATTTGTGCTGCCCAGATTATAAATGAAGGGAGGGATCTTTTCATACATTTATCAGCAATTTGCATTCTTCTTCTGTGAGTTGCCTGTTCACATATTTTCCCCTTTTTAGTTGTTTGCTTTTTCCTATCATTTACTCTGACCATGAGTTGTACGTTATGTGAACTTTTGTTCTGACTTGTGTTGCCAATATTTTACCCTAGTCTCTTCCTGATCTTTAGACTTTGAATTTGGTTTCTTTGGTCAAACATTTCTTGATGACAAGAATGTGTTTATCTTTTCCTATCCAAGGCTTCAAGGAAAGTCATACAGATAGCAGGGAAGAGCTTGGACTCTTTATACAACAGCTTCAGTCTGAATCCCAGCTCTGTCACCCTGAATGCAGTCAGCCCTATGTCTGTTTTTTATGTAAAAAACAGGGCAAAAAAAAAAATTATCAAATGTACAGACCTTTTCTGATGAGTAAATACTTAACTATATTTTTTAAATGTACTGTTCACCACTTTTCATTGTACTATCTCCCCTCTCTGGAAATGTCTATCCTAGAGTAGTTTTCATTGGGTTATATTGGTTCACCAAATATGTTCACAGATATAATATCTGAAACTTTGCATGTCTGCATTTTTCCATCTTTTTCTATGACTGATGGGTGAAATTTCAGGTAGCCTTTCTGACGACTCCCTCTCCCCTCAGTAATCCCTAGACACCCCATTGTTCTAGCTTCAGTGGTTATAGGCAGCACTGGTCTGATTCTCTTTCTCTGCTAAGAAATACATTCTTTCTCTCTGGAAGCTTAAAAAAGTTCCTTTTTGTGCTTCTAGGATTTCACTAGGAAATACAGAATATGCATATGTCTACCTATGTATACTCCTGTGTATATACACCCCACATATACACACACCTCCACTATGTAACTCCAGGGTATATGCGCCAACACAGCAATACAGATATCTCTATGTGTGCATTTATACATGTTAACATATATGTGTGCATGTATGTGTATACATACATGTATGCTCACATGTGTATATATGCACATTTATCTGAAATTATCTTCTGTCTCATAATTATTACTCAATATTTTGGTACTTTTGTATTTTTGATCTGAGTTGTGAGATAACCCTTATCTTCTAGGAATCTGATTTAGTTTTCAGAAGAGACTATTTTCCTTTCAAATTGCCTGCTGAATTTTTAAATTTGCCAAGTGTTTTTAAAATTAATTTTAGAATATTGGGAATTCTAATTATGTCTCCTGAAGAAAATCTTACTTTTCTTGGGTCAATTTCATTGCTTCTATAACAACAGAAAAACCTTTTCAACTGGTTCATTTGGCTCTTTACCGTATTTTAATTCTCTCTCTTCTCATGCATATAATAGTATTGTGATTCCTGCCTATGTGAAGTGAAGCAGGACTTGCCTTTTCTATGAAATGTGAGATATGTGTTGCATGTAACTTCAGGGCAAAAGTTTTAAGAGCCAGTTCATACTTCACAACATTATTTTCTGCCATAGCAATCACCATTGTTCCAGTTAGTGGCTTTCTGCCCCAATCCTTGTATTAAGGATGATTATTCCATGGAGAAGAGCCCTCTACCCAATCCTCAGTACCATGGAGCCTGGCTGAGAATTAATCTTATTGTAAGCTACTTAGTTTTAGGGGTCATTTGTTATCGCAGCAAAGGCTAGTAGGTCCTGATTGATGCAATCTGATTAGTCCTCCTCTTTCAGATGAAAGTTTGCTTTTCTAGTCACTGTTGAGTACTTCTGTAGTAACTTGCAGAGATTAAGCTATTGGATTTTTTCATACAGTGAGAAATCATAAGTGAATAGAAGGAGTGTTTCTTATACTGCTATGCCAGCTGTGAATAAGCTGGTAGGTGAGAATTGGTCCTTTCTAATCTCAAGTTTCTTATGGTAAAAGAAGTATTGCTCTTTTACATGTCAAGACTGGCTGGCATTTAGTTTATCCATATAGTAAAACACTATGTTTAAACTCAGTCAGCTCCAAAAAGCAGCAGGCAGCGAGATAGGGGCTCCTCACAAAATGTCAAAGTCATCATCTTGATCTATCCCAATATTTAAGGTAAAGCAAGTCATCTTCTCTGTAGCTTGTCTCTTGATTCTTGCCCAGTGTCTTTCAGAAGGAAGCTCTGTACCTGCTTTCTTTATAGAAATCTCCACACATTCACTGTGAAAGTTTCTTTAGTCTTCTTTCTTTGGTTGCTGTGGAGCCCCAGAAAAGGAATTAAGAGTGGTAGGTGGATGAAATGAGTAATGGGGTAGTCATCTTTACAGATTCTCCCTGAAAGATGCCAGGTAGCCAGAGAAATATAAATGTTCTGGTTTTCAAAAAAAAAAAAATGGATATTGACCAATGGGAGAAGAACACAGACTCCAGAAGTTGGTGAACTTTATATCAAGCCTTGATTAAATTTTAATATGCATATTAAACAAATTGTGGGTGCCTCAGAAGAAATGATTACCCAAATAAACATTGGTTCACCTAGATAAGACTGACAAACCTCGTCAATTCAGAGAAGTACCAAAGACATAAAAGAAGCTCAGAGAAGGATTCTACTGCTTGAAGACACCCTTTTTAAAAACATAGAGAAATGATAGGTAGTGAGATGGATTAATAGCTGGCTAAAAAAGAAAAATTCAAACAGTTTTCATTAATGAATTTTTTAGACAACATCTCACTCTGCTGCCCAGGCTAGAGTGTCACAGCATCAGCTTACCTCACAGCAACCTCGAACTCCTGGGTTCAAGTGATTCTCCTGCCTCAGCCTCCTGAGTAGATGGGACGCTAAACATCTGCCACAACACTCTCTATTTTTAGTAGAGACAGGGTTTTGCTCTTGCTCAAACCAGTCTCCAACTCCTGAGCTCAAGCAAGCCTCCTGTTCAGCCTTCCAGAGTGCTAAGATTACAGGTGTGAGCCACTGCATCCAGCTTATTAATGACTAATTTTAAATCGATGTGAGAGAAAATCTGTGTAAGTTGCAGAAAGTTTTAATCCTTTTCAATGATATATACCAATATCAGGTACAATCTAGGAGAAATCTGGCTTAACAAAAGCTCATTTAAACAAGACCCAGAGATTTTGGTTAAGCACAAGGTCAAACAAAATATTACACAAATGATATAATTGCCAAAACATCATAGGAAATCTTAGGTTGTATTATAAAGATGTACAGAGCCTAAGAGTTAAGCAGAGTAAGACAGGGTCAAAGCAATAGATTTGTATATTGCCAAGCCCATATGACACCTTTGTGCTAGAAAGAGGCCCTTCCTCTGCAAAGACACAGAAAAGGCATGTAGCTGGGTGGGCTGGAGAACAAGGTTGATATCAGCCTCCCTTTGCTTCTTTTTCCAGGCACTCTTCCAGAGCACACAATCTACACAGCTATATGGCAGCCTTGATAACAAAACCCAATACTCTACATTGCTTAGACCTCAGCTGGAAGATTTAGTTCTGAACTGGATATTTCTTGCTTTCAGAGTAGGATACTTTCAAATATGAACAGAATAGCAATTAGTTTGAAAAGTCATATGAGAAGGATTTTAAAACCCAAGAAAGCCCAGGCTTGATAAGAAAAAACTCAGGAGACCATAGAGCAGACTTCAACTATTTGAAAGGAAGGGGATTTAGATTTATTCTGGCTAGATCCAGAAGGTCAAATGAGGACTAGCAGGTAGACTCATAATGCCTTGCTTGTATTCAAAAAATATGTCAAATCAAAGTCACAACAAGACGTGTTCTAAGTTAAAAGGGTATGGCAATTCAAAACTGGGCTGGAATCTTTTGAGAAAATTTCCTTATAAATAAAGAACCAGTTCTATAGGTCAAGTTTGCATAGAAGAGCCTCCATTAAGCAAAGGTCGAACTAGCATAACTTTTCCAAGTTTCCATACAATTTTACAGCATACAGTGTTTGACTATGCACATACCCCAAATTATAAGAGATACAAATATAAATCAGATGCATTTCCTTCCTTGAAGTAGTTCATCATCTGTCAATAGATAGAGATAGAGATATATAGGTGATACAGATATATAGACAGATGTAGAGACAGAGATACATCCATGATGCTAAGCTTTGAATAATCATTTCATAAACCCCATCAGTATACAGAATCCATTCAAACAACAGGTACACCATCAATTTTATTTTCAGTCTCACCTATGAGATTTGGACCCTGAATTGTTCAATAATGTGCCTCACATGTTAATTCTCTTGTCCTTAAATATTTAGCGCCAATAACAATACTAACATATTTACTCACAAGATTCTGTTAAAATCTGTTTTACTCTACGGTATCAGAAAACAGGTCCAAACAGAATGCTCTGTGCACTGTGAACTCTCATTCATGTTTCAGTGTTAGCTGCACCAGAATTATCATTCATGCTTCCTAGGGATCCCATAAGTGTGGTTTGCTCAGGAGGGCCATGGCTTGTGGCATCATGTATAGTATAATCACTAATACTGCTCCCTTCCCTCTGCAAAGTATCCAGTTTGGACAATAAATTATATGGTCACCCCGATACTGCCCTTCCTTCCAAATGCCCTATGTTCCACTTTGTGGAATATAAAGAAAGAAGCCTAAAAGGCACTGAGTAGTTTAGAATTGAACAAGATATTTTACTGGTGATCACAAACATTACTTATATGCCTCTAATACAAAGCAAATTAAAATAGTTATCCCAACAAAATGCAAATTTCTATGAAGGTATGGTGGAGAGTAAGAAAAACTCCAACCAAAGACAAGAGAAAGCCTCTCTGAGAGAATTTTGTTAGAGCAGAAATGGGTTAGAATTTCAATAAGTGGAAAGAGCATTTCAACCAGAACATGGAAATATTTTTATACTCATGTTTATTCATTCATTCATTTATTCGCCAAAGAAATAAGAATATAAGTAAAATTGGCGCAAGGAACACTATACTATGTAGGTAATAAAACAGGGAACTGGAAATATCAGGTTAGTCAGATTTTCCTGTATCAACATTCCTTTTTTTGTTATTGTTAACAACAGAAATTGAGCTGAAAAGAAAATAAGAGTAAATAGCTTTTCCAAGGCACTTCACATATTATTGTTACCCAATGGGACACTGTATAACCATCTTAAATAGTAATGGTTTGCCCCTCGGTAGCTTTCTGCATTCAAGTTATTTTTTCCCTCTCTCTTCTACCTAGGGATTTATGATTTAACAGGCTGTAATAGGCAAGATAAAGCCATTCATCATGCAGGCTTAATGTGGGAAAGTAAATTTAACTTGGTGAGCTTGATATATAAATATTGGCCTTTTGGGTAACACACAGAGCATATTTACTTGAGTGTAAAATCCAAGCTATATACTACGTCCAACAGATTCCTCAGGTCTGAAGTATAGAGGAGGGGTCTCTCAATGCTCTTGGTTGTGGAGTATGCTGTGACTACTGCCGGGGGTGGGAGAAAGGAGTTATGTAATTTCTAGCTTCCCTAGCCCCTATTCTTTTGAGGGCATTTTAATATCAGTATATTTTATATCCATATGTTTATATCTACTTTCCATGAATAATGGGAATTAACATCGAGGCACCTAGAAATACCAGTGTTCGTCTTCTCTTGGTAGATTTTTTTACACAGATGACTGGAATGTCCATGCAGACACACATAACAAGACAAATGAAGATGAAGTTTTATGAGTTTTAATGCCATGTCTAGACAGCTGGTTCATAGACCAGCAACTACAGCATATGCCAAAGAGGTTCTGAGTGGGAGAGGGGGGACTGCAACTGGAGGGGCATGACAGAGCCTGTGTCTCGCAGAGAAAATACAAGTATTGCCAGGCTAATCAGTCAAAGTGCAGCAACTTCACTTTTGCTCATTTTTAGCTAGCGATTCCAGCATTTATTAGATAAAGCTGAGATTTGTGATGAGAAATCTGGAAATACTGCTGTACGACACATCTCCATGTAAAGCATTAGTATTAAGAGCTATGCTTAAAATCCTCAGTGAATATGTTTCATTCTTATAATTTAAAATATCTTGGAATAACATTTTTTAAAGCAAAATATTTATTTTAAAATATTTAAAACAAAATTGGTGACTGTGTACACAAATAAAACATTCATTGGATGTGGTGGTTTAAGACAAGTTATCATTGATATCCAAAGGTTTTGCCAACATCAAAACAGGTGCTATGCCAATGCCAGTCTCAGTGAGAATAATTTAAATTAAACACAAAGAATGTAGAGAAGCCAAGTTATCAAGAAATTCTATGTCATATCTCTCTTTTCTAAACATCTTTTAAAAAGAGATGCTATATCCAGTTATTAGAGATGACTCAGTTCTCAAGAGAAAATGTTTGGTGCCACCACACGACAGGTTCTCAGTGCTAGAGATTGAAAGTTGAGTCAAATATGGTCCCTGTGTTCAACAAGCTTACAATCTTATAGTTTGGAGGATCAGACTAACAAAAAGACCAAGAATTTGACTTGAATTATTAATTTTCATTAATTTTCAATTTGCCCAATTGCTACAACACCTGTATACAATTACATGGGCTGAATGAGGAAGGAATATATAAAATTATGGTGGCAAACCTTCCCTAAAGGAGCTCAGCATCTAACCGTGAGTAGCTAACGAGCATAAGGAAACAGCATGATGAGACAATACTCCAGGGAAACTGAGAATACATTCCTTAGCCAGTGATATAATCAATGTGGTCTCCAAACTGGACAGAGAAAGCTCCAGAGAAAGGCTGGCACTGAAGGATGAAATGGATTTAGGAATATTAGAAGGTAGCATACCAGGAGGTTAGGGTCAGCGGGAAAATCACAGAAAAGAAATTTACGCAATTTTCCAGAGTTTGAAGTAGGACTTCAAAAGTAATGGAAAAAAAAAATGCTATAGCTCAGTTAAGAAGACAAAGGGCTTGAATGATAAGGCCAGAAACATTTATGTTAAAAGTAAGGTAAACTAAATAGCTGGGGTGGGAAAATAAGCCATGAATGAGTGTTGCTGTAGCATTTCAATGGAAATTTCCAATTCACAGATTCCAGGCATTTACAGTTGTGATGGCTGACATCATTTTCGTTGAGCATCGATGCTAAATAGAGAGCAGATATTTTGTGAAATGCACCCAACACAAAATACTATACTATACACCAAGGGGTGGGGCTCCCATTATCAGGAGCACCTGACCATAAATTCTGGATTCTGTGGTGGAAAGTAAAATCCTTACTTGTTTTGAAAAGAAAATTTCAGCATATAATTAATTCAGTATACACTCTGACTTGTCACCCCAATAGATGCATCAATTTAAATGCATCAGCACTCTCAAGCAGCAAAACAATTCCTGTGTTATGAAAGACACCATTAGTCATGTCTATCAAGCCTTAAAATGCCAAAAATGATTCTAAGACTCTTAAACTGTAAGAAGACTGAAAAGTCATGGATGTATAACTTTCTTTATTGACAACTATAAAAAAAATGACCCATAAAAAGAATAAAGAAGTAAGCATATAAATTACAACTGTACCTGTTTATTTTTTATAGGGATTAAAGGTATCACCACAAGTGATAATTTATGACAACATACACATAAAGATCTTTATATAAGGCTGACAAATTACTGTAGAATAAGATTGCAGGTGGGGGTGTGTATGTTTCAGAATGCTTAGCTGAATGGATTAGAAAAGTCACATGGTCAGAAAAAACACTTGAGCTTCAAAAGATATCGATCTTGGCTGGCTTGGTGGCTCATGCCTATAATCCTAGAGCTTTGGGAAGCTGAGTGGAACTACTGCTTGAGATCAAGAGTTGGAGATTACCCTGAGTAAGAAGGGTCAACAGAAAAAGTAGCCAGGCATAGTGGCACATGCCTATAGTCCAAGCTACTCACAAGGCTGAGGCAGAAGGATTAATGCAGGCCAGGAGTTTGCGGTTGCTCTGAGTTGTGATGCTATGATGCCACTGCACTCTAACCTGGGGAACAAGGCCATACGCTATGAAAAAAAGAAAAAAAAAGAGAAAGAGAGAAGGAAAGGAATTGATCTTATAATTCTTCCTGTACAGATCACACTTATTTAGTTTTTTTATTAAATCATACCTGTGTACATTGATATGATCATGGGGCATCATTCACTAGATTCACAGATGGTTTTACACACTTTCATCACACTGGTTAACATAGCCTTCCTGGCATTCTCTCAGTTACTGTGCCAAGACACTTACATTCCACATTTACCAAGTTTCACATATACCCTTGTAAGATGCACCGCTGGTGTAATCCCACCAATCCCCTTCCCTCTACCCACCTGCACACTCCCTGCCCTCCCTTTCCCCCTTCCCCCTATTCTTGGTTGTAACTGGGTTATAGCTTTCATGTGAAAACCCTAAATTAGTTTCAGAGTAGGGCTGAGTACATTGGACACTTTTCGTCCATTCTTGAGATACTTTACTAAGAAGAATATGTTCCAGCTTCATCCATGTAAACATGAAAGAGGTAAAGTCTCCATCTTTCTTTAAGGCTGCATAATATTCCATGGTGTACATGTACCACAATTTATTAATCCATTCGTGGATCAATGGGGACTTGGGCTTCTTCCATGACTTAGCAATTATGAATTGGGCTGCAATAAACATTCTGGTACAAATATCTTTGTTATGATGTGATTTTTGGTCTTCTGGGTATATGCCCAGTTGGGGGATTACAGGATTGAATGGCAGGTCTATTTTTAGATATCTAAGTGTTCTCCATATCTCTTTCCAAAAGGAATGTATTAATTTGCATTCCCACCAGCAGTGCAAAAGTGTTCCCTTTTCTCCACATCTGCGCCAACATCTCTGGTCTTGGGATTTTGTGATATAGGCTAGTCTCACTGGAGTTAGATTATATCTCAAAGTAGTTTTGATTTGCATTTCTCTGATGATTAAAGATGATGAGCATTTTTTCATATGTGTGAAGGCCATGTGCCTACCTTCTTCAGAGAATTTTCTCTTCAAATCCCTTGCCCAGCCTGCGATGGGATCCCTTGTTCTTTTCTTGCTAATGCGTTTGAGTTCTCTGTGGATTCTGGTTATTAAACCTTTGTCGGAGACATAACCTGCAAATATCTTCTCCCATACTGAGGGCTGTTTGCTTGCTTTACTTACTGTGTTCTTGGCTGTGCAGAAGCTTTTTAGTTTGATCAAGTCCCAGTAGTGTATTTTTGAAGCTGCTTCAATTGCCCAGGGGGTCCTCCTCATAAAATGCTCACCCAGACAAATTTCTTCAAGGCTTTCACTGCACTCTCCTCTAGTATTTTTATAGTTTCATGTCTTAAGTTTAAATCTTTGATCCACCATTAATTTAGTTAATGGTGAAAGGTGTGGGTCCAGTTTCAGTCTTCTGCAGGTTGCCAGCCAGTTCACCCACCTGCAGGTTGCCAGCCAGTTCACCCACCACCAGTTGTTAAATAGAAAATCTCTTCCCCACTGAATGTTTTTTTTTTTTTTTTTTTTTTTTGTAGAGACAGAGTCTCACTTTATGGCCCTCGGTAGAGTGCCGTGGCCTCACACAGCTCACAGCAATCTCCAACTCCTGGGCTTAAGCGATTCTCTTGCCTCAGCCTCCCGAGTAGCTGGGACTACAGGCCCACTGAATGTTTTTAATTGGCTTCTCGAAGATTAAATAACGGTAAGTAGCTGGATTCATCTCTTGGTTCTCTATTCTGTTCCAGACATCTACTTCTCTGTTTTTGTGACAGTACCATGCTGTTTTGATCACTATCGATTTGTAGTATAGTCTGAGGTCTAGTAGCGTAATACCTCCTGCTTTGTTTTTATTTCTGAGAAATGTCTTGGCTATTTGAGTTTTTTTCTGATTCCATATAAAACAAAGTATTGTTTTTTCAAGATTTTTAAAGTATGACAGTGGAGCTTTAATAGGGAATGCATTAAAATTATATATTGCTTTGGGTAGTATGGACATTTTAACAATGTTGATTCTTCCCAGCCATGAGCATGGTATGTTTTTCCATCTGTTAACATTTTGAGCTATTTCTTTTCTTAGAGTTTCATAGTTCACTTTATAGAGATCTTTCACGTCCTTTGCTAGATAAATTCCCAAATATTTCATCTTCTTTGGCACTACTGTGAATGGGATAGAGTCCTTAACTGTTTTTTCAACTTGACTATTGTTGGTATACATAAAGGCTACCAATTTATGAATGTCGATTTTGTAACCTGAGACATTACTGTATTCCTTGATAACTTCTAAGAGTTTTGTAGTAGAGTCCCTAGTGTTTGCCAGATATACAATCATATCATCTGCGACGAGCAAAAGTTTGATCTCTTCTGACCCTATATGGATACCCTTGATCACCTTTTCTTCCCTAATTGCAGTGGCTAAAACTTCCATTACAATGTTAAAGAGCAACGGAGACAATGGGCAGCCTTGTCTGGTTCCTGACCTGAGTGGAAATGACTCCAATTTAACTCCATTCAATATGATATTGGCTGTGGGTTTGCTGTAGATGGTCTCTATCAGTTTAAGAAATGTTCCTTCTATACCAATATTCTTAAGTGTTCTGATCAAGAAGCGATGCTGGATATTATCAAAAGCTTTTTCTGCATCGATTGAGAGAATCATATGGTCTTTGTTTTTTAATTTGTTTATTTGCTGGATTACATTTATAGATTTACGTATATTGAACCAGCCTTGAGACCCTGGGATAAAACCGACTTGGTCATGATGTATAATTTGTTTGATGTGTTGCTGGATTCTGTTTGTTAGGATCTTGTTGAATATTTTTGCATCTATATTCATTAGTGATATCGGTCTATAATTTTCTTTTCTTGTTGGGTTTTTTCCTGGTTTGGGGATCAGGGTGATGTTTGCTTCATAGAACATGTTGGGTAGTCTTCCTTCTTTTTCTACCTTTTGGAACAGGTTGAGTAACATAGGTACTAATTCCTCTTTAAAAGTTTGGTAGAATTCTGACGTGAAACCATCTGTTCCCTGGCTTTTCTTTTTAGGGAGGTTTTGTATGGTTCCTGCTATTTCCGAACTTGATATGGGCCTGTTCAACATTTCCACTTGATTCTGGCTAAGTCTTGGAAAATGACGTCCAAGTATCGGTCAATTTCCTTCAGATTTTCATATTTCTGAGAATAAAGTTTCTTGTAATATTCATTAAGGATTTTTTTAATTTCTGAGGAGTCTGTTATTTCGTCTTTGTCGTTTCTGATCGATGAGATTAGAGATTTTACTCTTTTTTTCCTGATTAGGTTGACCAAAGGTTTATCTACTTTATTGACCTTTTCAAAAAACCAGCTTTTTTTTGCTATTTTTGGTGGGGACTGGGTTTGAACCCGCCACCTCTGGCACATGGGGCTGGTGCCCTACTCCTTTGAGCCACAGGCGCTACGCAAAAATTCAGGTTTTTGATTTATTGATCTGTTGTATTATTCTTTTGTTTTCATTTCATTTAATTCTGCTCTAATTTCAATTATTTCTTTTCTTCTACTGGGTTTGGGGTTGGAATGTTCTTCCTTTTCCAGTTGCTTGAGATGTCCCATCAAGTTGTTAACTTCCTCTCTTTCTGTTCTCTTGAGGAAGGCTTGCAGTGCTATAAATTTCCCTCTTAGAACTGCCTTTGCGGTGTCCCAAAGGTTTTGATAGTTCATGTCTTCATTGTCTTTTTATTCCAAAAAATTGGCGATTTCTTTCTTAATTTTATCTCTGACCCAGCTATCATTCAGCATAAGGTTATTTAACTTCCATGTTTTTGTATGAGTATGCAGATTCCTGTTGTTACTCAGCTCAAGTTTTATTCCATGGTGGTCCGAGAAGATGCATGGAATAATTTCTATTCCTTTAAATTTACTGAGGTTAGACTTGTGACCTAAAATGTGATCAATTTTGGAGTAAGTTCCATGGACTGATGAGAAGTATGTGTATTCAGTTTTGTTGGGATGAAATGTTCTGTAGATGTCTGCTAAATCCAAATGTTGGATGGTTAGGTTTAAATCTAAGATTTCTTTGCTCAGCTTCTTGTTGGAGGATCGATCCAACACTGCCAAAGGAGTGTTGAAATCTCCGACTGTTATGGAGCTGGAGGAAATCAAGTTGCTCATGGCTGTTAGAGTTTCTCTTATAAATTGAGGTGCATTCTGGTTGGGTGCATAGATATTAATAATTGAGATCTCATCATAGTGAGTATTACCCTTAACAAATATGAAGTGACCATTCTTGTCCTTCCTTACTTTTGTTGGTTTAAAGCCTATTGTATCTGCAAATAAAATTGCAACACCTGCTTTTTTCTGATTACCATTTGCCTGAAATATAGATGACCATCCTTTAACCCTGAGTCTGTATTTGTCTTTTAAGTTAAGATGTGACTCTTGCATGCAACAAATATCTGGCCTGAGTTTTTGTATCCAGTCAGCTAACCTATGCCTCTTTAGAGGACAGTTTAAGCCGTTCACATTAATGGAGAATATTGATAAGTCTGGTGAAGTTTTGGGTATCGAGTTTTTCAAAAGTCCAGTAGACATTTTTAATCCTTTTGCCAGTGTGGAAATTGGAGTTTGATCCAAAGTTTCTGAGTGAGTTTACTTTTGTGGTATAGGATTGGGTTGGTCGTTATGGCGGACAGATCTAAGAATATCCTGAAGAGCTGGTTTGGTTATGGCAAATTTCTTCAACATATGAATGTCATTGAAGTATTTAATTTCTCCATCATAAATGAAACTCAGTTTACCTGGATACAGGATCTGGGGTTGAAAGTTATTTTGCTTTAGGAGATTAAAAGTCAATGACCACTCTCTTCTGGCTTGAAAAGTTTCACCAGAGAGATCTGCAGTCATTCTAATATTCTTCCCTTTGAAGGTAATGTTTTCCTTTCTCCTGGCAGCTTTGAGAATTTTCTCCTTCATATTAACTTCAGTGAAGTTAATTATGATATGCCTGGAGGATGTCTTATTAGGGTTGAGTCGTGCTGGAGTTCTGAAGCTGTCTGCTATCTGAATTTCAGAATCTCTAGGCATGTCTGGAAAATTCTTTTTCATAATTTCATGCAGAAGGGCCTCTGTGCCTAGCAAGGCCACGTCAGCTGTTTCAGGAACTCCAATGATTCGGATATTGACCTTCTTCGAACTGTCCCAGAGCTCTCGGAGAGAATGATCCGTTTTTGCTCTCCATTTCTCTTCCTCTTTGACAGTTTGAGAGCATTCAAAGGCTTTATCTTCAATGTCAGAAATCCTTTCTTCTGCTTGCTCCATTCTGTTGCTGAGGGATTCTACTGTATTTTTCATATCTTTGAGGGCTGCTAATTCTTGCTTCAGTGTGTCTAAGTCTTTGGTGGTTTTGTCTTTAAATTCATTAAATTCTTGAGACAACTTTTGAATTTCTCCTCGAATTCCTAATTCCACTTTATTAATCTTGTCTGCAATCCAAATTCTGAATACAATTTCTGTCATCTCAGCCAGCTGTTTATGAATGGGATCGTCAATTACATCTGCCATATCTTTCCTTGAGGGGGTTAATCTATTCTGGTTATTCATGTTACCAGAGCTTTTCCGCTGATTCCGCCCCATGGTTGTTTTACTCCCTTTGATTTTTTTCCCCTGGGGCTTTGTCAAGGGCCTGTACAGTGTTGTGGCCTGAGAAACTGGGGCCCTGTCTGGTGTGGTGGGGCTAAGTGGTTCTGTCTTATTTTCAGCTGGTTTCTGTTCCACCCTAGTGAAACAGATACTCTGGATTGAAGTCTCAGCTGTGGAGAAATATCAGCAAATAAGTCACCCCACCCTGCACAGGCAAACAATTGGAAAAGGAAAATCAAACCTTCCTACCACCGTGCACCTGGGAACCACCTGATTTGTCCTCAGGTGATTGGTTCAGTTCAAGAGGTCCAAATCAATTGTCTCAGTCTGCAGCTGTCTCGGGTGAGAGAGTTTCGGAGGTCTCTGGGAACTGGATCACAGGGGTCTGGTGACTACTCTGGTGTGGCTTGCTCCAGTGCTGCGTGGAGTCAGGAGGAGCCACCCAGCCAATAAATCAGTCTGGGAAGGTTGCTGCCTCCTTCCCCACCTTGCACCACTGTCACACCCAGTCACTGATAGCCCTGCAGTTGGCTGACCCAGTTGCCTGTAGTGAACTGGTACTCCAGGAGTTTACATCTGCCTGAATCACAAGGAAGTCTGCCAGGCCACTGCGCTCTGCCTCTCTCTAGCAGGAGGAGGTGAGGCCTGACAACCTCGGGCACTTGATGAAGGTTGGGGGGTTTTCACTCAGGTCCAGTCTCACCGCTGATTAATGTTACTGACAGAACAGAACAGAACAACTTTGCGGTTCCCCTGCAGAAGAGAAGCTGAATTGAGTTCCAAATCAGCTTGTCTTTGCTCTTGTATTGTCTATAGGCTGACGATCCCCTGAGGGCCAGGTGCATCTTAGGTTCAGCAAAGCGGCCCTCTGGGTCAGCCTCGCCTTGGGAGTTTCCCAGGTTTGCAGGTTGGTGTTGCCTCAGGCAAATCCTATATTCACAGTCTCTGGTTGCCCAGGGAGACAGCAGGTGTGGCTTCAGAATATTCGGTAGTGAGCCGTATTGCTAGCAAAAGAGGGCTGCTGTTTTATACCTCAGGGAACCGCTGCTCCAGTGAAGCTCCCTTCCAGCCTACCATCCTTTCTCCACTCCCTCGCCCCAGAGTCTGCACCAACCGGCTGCAGCCCCAGCACTGTCTACACCCTTCGAGCAATCGCCCAAGAGTCTGGACTCCTGGGGGACAGGCCACCAGACCTCAGAGCAAGAGCAGAGGGGTGTGCTGCGAGCCCAGGGTTGCGGGCAGAGAACACACACAGTTTTACACAGTTTTATGCCTGGCTGTATTGTTGCCAAAAGACGGGTGTGACACTGTGCCTCAGGGAACTGCCGCTCCGGTGCGGTCCCCTCTCCGCCAACCGTCCTCTCCTCACTCCTGTGCCCTGGAGCTGGCGCTGACCAGCTGCAGTCCAGGCACCATCCACACCCCTCAAGAAATCACCCAAGACTCTGAACTCCTGGGGGACTGGCCTCCAGACCTCAGTGTGAGTGGAGGGGAGCGCTGGGAGCTCAGAATTCCAGGTAGAGACTATATACAGTTTTATACAGTTTTGAGCCTGGCAGGAGGACGCCGTGGCACCCTAGTAGGGGAGGTAGGTCCAGTTTTTAGAGCGTCTCTCCCGTGGAGTGTAGTGGGAGGACCTTTGAACTCTGCCCTATTGTTTGTGGGGCACTCCAAGCCGTTCTCATGGGGGAGGGGACTCCCATCCACTTGGTGATGGATTTTGTACCTTTTGTTTGTATCCTTGTAGTTGCAGCTCACCTCAGCGTAGTTGACATGTGTTCTTCAACCTTCTCTCTTAGTGCAGCTCAAATCCACCAGGTTACTTGCTGAATTTTTGTCCTTTAACTCTCCTTCTGGATGGGAGCCTCTGTGGAAAGCTGGCTTCAGTCAGCCATCTTGTCTCCTCCCCTACAGATCACATTTAGTGGAGAAAGTTTCCATTCTAGGTTTCTTAGTTGAGAATCTCCTAATTGCATTTAATAGCTTGAGAAAGTGTTCTCTAGCCCCAACTGTTCCTTCCCTCTTTTAAATATATTTCTATAAATGAAGCTAATAGCTTCATTTTCTTTACCATAATGGGATTAACCATTTACTGGCATAACAACAGGTCAAAATCCAATCTCTATTACCTGCTGGATAAAAAAAATTCAACAGCTGCTCTCAGCATTTTCTTTTCTTTCTTTTTTTTTTTTCTTTTTTGACATCGGATATAACACAACTTGAGATAATTATTGACTTTTGTCAGAATACTACAACTGCAAACGTACCCTGAAACTAATAAGGATAAGATAATGAAAGGCAGTTATTGCAAATCTAAGGTGCTGAGGGCTAAGGGAGAAAAAATAGCCTTTATACTGGGTCTGTCTGGTGGCAACTGCTTATCAAAATATATTTTATAAAGTCATCATACACGTTAGCTGTTTTTTTATTTGTTCCCCTAATACTGTCAGGTATTTGAAAGGGAAAAGGCCCCACAGTGTTCATATACCAGTTTCCCAGCACAGCCATTCAAAATTGAAAAAAAAAATTATTTCCTACAATTTTTTATTTTTTTTTGCAGTTTTTGGCCAGGGCTGGGTTTTGAACCCACCACCTCCAGCATATGGGACTGACACCCTACTCCTTTGAGCCACAGGTGCTGCCCTCTACCAATTTTTTTATAAAAGCAGTTTTCTAATAAAATAACATTGGCAAAGATAAAGTAATACCAATTAAATTAGCTTATTTTGGTCTTTATCCTGGTCTCAGCATCTGAAAGTTTTTCTAAAAAGATACTCTTCATCATGATCAAGTTGGGATGAGGTTTATATTGTGTCTTTCACTGTACCTAGAAGGCCAACCCACCATCCAGAAAAATCTGTGATCCTAAATGTGGAGTCAGCATTATGAGCACATAGAAAAGGGTTTGGGGTTAATATATCATTTTTGTCTGATGTATAGATTCCTTTTTCTCTACATCCTTTTTCACTCAGGCCTAATTATCAATTCATCCTAAAATCAGCACAGAAGGAATTAATTATCTCTCCTACCATCACCCTGACCCCTTTTTTCTCTTCCTCTCTTATAGTTATTCCTATATTTTTCTTTATCTCCTTCCCCTTCCCCCATAAAGTGCTACTATGAGTGCTACTACTTCATTGTGTTTTACCCCCAAACCCAGAAAAGGTTGACAACCTCTTTATAGGTGCCCATCTATTAACTAGGGGTGGGGAACCTGCAGGCTAAAAGTCCAGACTTCTAGACATCCAGACTTCTAGATAGTTCTAGGTCTTTTAATAAAAAGATTTGTTCTACAAATATTGGATTCAGTCAAAAGGCCACAGTTAAGGATCTAGAAGGCCACAGGCTTCCCACTCTGTAACCATCTTTACACGGCTGGAGATAACACGCTAAAATATTACCCAATAAAAAAAGGTCTAATGCCATCACTGAGCACATAGCCTGTCCCAGTTAGGATCATTTATATTTATATATTACAGGTCACTTATTGAGGACATCACTTGGGTAGCAATTCCCTCCAGGACCTTAGTCTAACTTCTATTTTACCCTGAACACTATTCTAAGAATTTGAAGGTTTAACAGGCCAAAATGAATTCAGGAACTCCTATTCCAAACAATACCTGCATGAGATTAATAATCTTTTGGAAACACAAATGTTAATCGCAAATCACTGAATCACAATACATACAGATTACTAATAGAGTACAATAAGTTGTTCAGGTAACTAGAAGCACAACATAGAAGCACTTTTTTTTTTATTTTCGTTAACAATCCTACCCTATTAAAGAGATGATGCAAGTCAGAAAATCCTAATTCGTTAGATCCAGACATCATCCCAGAATCATTAGTGTTCCACCACTTTTAAGAAGGCCCCCTTTCAGCACCTCTGAAATCCATGGAGGCCAATATCACTCTAACTCACTTAAAAGAAAAGGTCTCTGAATTCAGAGAGATTCTATGCTCTGCCCAGTGACAGACACATGGCTGGCTTAAAGGCAGAGAACTCTCATTCCCTCTCCTTTTATCTCCTCCTCTTCCTCTTGTTTTACAGATTTTAATACTGCACTATAGCAGGATAGGCTCCATTTCCCTAGGGCCAGTTTTATCTCTTCCAACATACTGGTAGCATGCCTATGGATCCTTTCTTATTCTAGTTTTTCTTCTTCTTCTTCTTTTTTTTTTTTTTTTTTGCACCTACCTCTTAAGATCACATTCTCAGCCCCTTCCATCTTTCACTCTTTGCTTCCCCTACACAGAGCCCATCACTCAGGGCCACACAATTTTGATACAACTCTCTGTGGTTGTTGTACTCAAATTTGCTCTACTTACTCAATGACAAGAGCAGTTATTTCTCACCTTCACTTTTTGTAAAGGGAAAAGACTGATTTCTTAGGACAATATCACTAAATGACCATCACTCTAAGACAAAAGAAAGCTTGTTTTAACTGTTTTTAATCTCTCTCCTCCTCTACTACTTTTAAATATTTATCTCACAGCTATAAAAACAAAAATGCAAAGCGACAATTCTTCCATTGATGTAGTTTACAATTTCTAAGTACATCCAATTTCAATATGGTCAGCTGTTGTCGAAACCAGTGGGCCATCGCATCTACCTAATTATCCTGTTACTTCCTGGGCTCATTCATTATTACAACTGCAGAAATTACTAAAGATTTCCTGCCTAAGTTTTAACGAGCTTGATCTGCTGGTATGGATAAGAACTCCACTTTAGCCAGATGTGAGCCCAAAGTATGAGCCTTCATTACCACACTGTGTGGTGAAACCTCTGTCTCTTTATTAGAATAATTATAATCACAGCAATCTTCCAGTCCTCTGTTTTACTTAAATGCATACATACCAGAATTCATATTAGCCTAGATGTACTTCCTCTTTTCTCAGACCAGATGTGTTTGCTATTGACATTATGGTCCTTCTACTTTGGGCAATGAATGTTCTGTGACATAAGGAATAGATAAAAACTAACAGGTGGCAACATTATTGGTTGATAATCCTGTACTTAAGAAAATGAGAATAGCATTCTCAGCAGGTTTGTAAAATAGTAAGAGCATGCTAACAATAATAATCATCACTCAATATGATGAGATTTCAATTATTAATATCTATGCACCCAACCAGAATGCACCTCAATTTATAAGAGAAACTCTAACAGCCGTGAGCAACTTGATTTCCTCCAGCTCCATAACAGTCGGAGATTTCAACACTCCTTTGGCAGTGTTGGATCGATCCTCTAACAAGAAGCTGAGCAAAGAAATCTTAGATTTAAACCTAACCATCCAACATTTGGATTTAGCAGACATCTACAGAACATTTCATCCCAACAAAACTGAATACACATACTTCTCATCAGTCCATGGAACTTACTCCAAAATTGATCACATCTTAGGTGACAAGTCTAACCTCAGTAAATTTAAAGGAATAGAAATTATTCCATGCATCTTCTCGGACCACCATGGAATAAAACTTGACCTGAGTAACAACAGGAATCTGCATACTCATACAAAAACATGGAAGTTAAATAACCTTATGCTGAATGATAGCTGGGTCAGAGATGAAATTAAGAAAGAAATCACCAATTTTTTGGAACAAAACGACAATGAAGACACTAACTATCAGAACCTCTGGGACACCGCAAAGGCAGTTCTAAGAGGGAAATTTATAGCACTGCAAGCCTTCCTCAAGAGAACGGAAAGAGAGGAAGTTAACAACTTAATGGGACATCTCAAGCAACTGGAAAAGGAAGAACATTCCAACCCCAAACCCAGTAGAAGAAAAGAAATAACCAAAATTAGAGCAGAATTAAAAGAAATTGAAAACAAAAGAATTATACAACAGATCAATAAATCAAAAGTTGTTTTTTTGAAAAGGCCAATAAAATAGATAAACCTTTGGCCAACCTAATCAGGAAAAAAGAGTAAAATCTCTAATTTCATCAATCAGAAACGACAAAGACGAAATAACAACAGACTCCCCAGAAATTCAAAAAATCCTTAATGAATATTACAAGAAACTTTATTCTCAGAAATATGAAAATCTGAAAGAAATTGACCGATAACTTGGAAGCACATCACCTTCCAAGACTTAGCCAGAATCAAGTGGAAATGTTGAACAGACCCATATCAAGTTCGGAAATAGCATCAACCATACAAAACCTCCCTATAAAAGAAAAGCCTGGGACCAGATGGCTTCACGTCAGAATTCTACCAAAGCTTTAAAGAGGAATTAGTACCTATATTACTCAACCTGTTCAAAAGGTAGAAAAATAAGGAACACTACCCAACACATTCTATGAAGCAAACATCACCCTGATCCCAAAACCAGGAAAAGACCCAACAAGAAAAGAAAATTATAGACCGATATCACTAATGAATATAGATGCAAAAATATTCAACAAGATCCTAACAAACAGAATCCAGCAACACATCAGACAAATTATACATCATGACCAAGTCGGTTTTATCCCAGGGTCTCAAGGCTGGTTCAATATACGTAAATCTATAAGTACAATTCAACACATAAACAAATTAAAAAACAAAGACCATATGATTCTCTCAATTGATGCAGAAAAGCTTTTGATAATATACAGCATCCCTTAGTGATCAGAACACTTAAGAAAATTGGTATAGAAGGGACATTTCTTAAACTGATAGAGACCATCTACAGCAAACCCACAGCCAATATCATATTGAATGGAGTTAAATTGAAATCATTTCCACTCAGATCAGGAACCAGACAAGGCTGCCCATTGTCTCCACTGCTCTTTAACATTGTAATGGAAGTTTTAGCCACTGCAATTAGGGAAGAAAAGGTGATCAAGGGTATCCATATAGGGTCAGAAGAGATCAACCTTTAGCTCTTCACAGATGATATGATTGTATATCTGGAAAACACAAGGGATTCTACTATAAAACTCTTAGAAGTGATCAAGGAATACAGCAGCGTCTCAGGTTACAAAACCAACATTCATAAATTGGTAGCCTTTATATTTACCAACAATAGTCAAGCTGAAAAAACAGTTAAGGACTCTATTCCGTTCACAGTAGTGCCAAAGAAGATGAAATATTTGGGAGTTTATCTAACAAAGGGCATGAATGATCTCTATAAAGAAAACTATGAAACTCTAAGAAAAGAAATAGCTGAAAATGTTAACAAATGGAAAAACATACCATGCTCATGACTGGGAGGAATCAACATTGTTAAAATGTCCGTACTACCCAAAGCAATATATAATTTTAATGCAATCCCTATTAAAGCTCCATTATCATACTTTAAAGATCTTGAAAAAAACAATACTTCATTTTATATGGAATAGAAAAAGTGCTCATCATCTTTAATCTTCAGAGAAATGCAAATCAAAACTACTTTGAGATATCATCTAACTCCAGTAAGATTAGCCCATATCACAAAATCCCAAGACCAGAGATGTTGGCGTGGATGTGGAGAAAAGGGAACACTTCTACACTGCTGGTGGGAATGCAAACTAATACATTCCTTTTGGAAAGATCTTTGGAGAACAGTTAGAGATCTAAAAATAGATCTGCCATTCAATCCTATAATTCCTCTACTAGGTATATACCCAGAAGACCAAAAGTCACATCATAAGAAAGATATTTGTACCAGAATGTTTATTGCAGCTCAATTCATAATTGCTAAGTCATGGAAAAAGCCCAACTGCCCATCCATCCACGAATGGATTAATAAATTGTGGTATATGTACACTATGGAATATTATGCAGCCTTAAAGAAAGATGGAGACTTTACCTCTTTCATGTTGACATGGATGGAGCTGGAACATATTCTTCTTAGTAAAGTATCTCAAGAATGGAAGAAAAAGTATCCAATGTACTCAGCCCTACTATGAAACTAATTTATGGCTTTCACATGAAAGCTATAACCCAGTTATAACCCAAGAATAGGGGCAAGGGGGAAAGGGAGGGGAGGGAGGGGGCAGGATGGGTGGAGGGAGGGTGATTGGTGGGATTACACCTCAGGTGCATCTTACAAGGGTATATGTGAAACTTAATAAATTTAGAATGTAAATGTCTTAACACTAACTAAGAAAATGCCAGGAAGGCTATGTTAACCAGTGTGATGAAAATGTGTCAAATGGTCTATAAAACCAGTGATCTATAAAACCCCATGATCGCATTAATGTACACACCTATGATTTAATAAAAATAAATAAATAAAAATAATAATCATCTTTGGATACATATACTCCATATAGAAAACTCCATATACTCCATATATTAAACTATATGAACAGTAGAGCTATTTTCTATTAATTTTTTATACTCCAATTTAAATATTTATATAGTAGAGCTATTTTCTATTAATAGCTCTATTTTCTATTAATAGCTCCTATTTAAATAGTAGAGCTATTTTCTATTAATTTTTGATTCTCCAATTTAAATGTTTTAGTATAAAAAAAATTCATCGTCTGGGGATGGTCTATCTTTTTACCTTAACATAGAGAGACTAGAACCAACACATTGGCTACATAGAAGAGAGAAATGACAATGTATTTGTCCTAGGTATACAAAGAACTGTAAGTCATTAGTCATCATTAGCATGAATTCACTAAGAGCATAATCTTGCAAAGTTTTAAACCAATGTTTACTGAGACAGTTACCATGTAACTGTCACCGTTATAAAATGCTAAGGAGAGAGCAGTGAATGGCAAAAATACTGCCTTCATATACTTAAAAATAAGAATTATTTTAAGTTACTACCCTGGTAGAAAAAGACATATTGCTCTATAGCCATAGTTATAGGTAACTACCAGTTAAGCCTATTCATTCAATAAGTGGTAATTCATCTCAGTGAATGCTCTTCTGAAAGCTGATCAATCATTAAATCCCTTGGTCTCTTTTCCAGTTTTTCCCTCCCTGTCCCAGTACTGAAAATAAGTCTCATGTGGGCAAAGACTGACTCTGCCTTCCTTCTTTCTTTCTTTATTTATTTTTTATTTATTTTTTTTTTGGGGGGGGGTTTTGGCCGGGGCTAGGTTTGAACCCGCCACCTCTGCCATATGGGACCAGTGCCCTACTCCTTGAGCCACAGGTGCCACCCATCTGCCTTCCTTCTTTTTTTTTTTTTTTTTTTTTTGTAGAGACAGAGTTTCACTTTATTGCCCTTGGTAGAGTGCCGTGGCGTCACACAGCTCACAGCAACCTCCAACTCCTGGGCTTAGGCGATTCTCCTGCCTCAGCCTCCCGAGTAGCTGGAACTACAGGCGTCCGCCACAACGCCCGGCTATTTTTTGTTGCAGTTTGGCTGGGGCTGGGCTTGAACCTGCCACCCTCGGTATATGGGGCCGGCGCCCTGCTCACTAAGCCACAGGCGCCGCCCTGCCTTCCTTCTTAACCTCATCTCTCTGACACCTACTTCAGTTCCTGGCCCATGGGTGGTACTTTATTAGTCACTGCTTTCCTCACTACCAATCAACATTTAATTTACAATATTAATTAAAGCACATTAATTTAATTTTTTGCTTTCAGAGCTATTGCATTTTGAAAGGACTAAGTTTGCTAAACTCAAATACATTTTGACATTTGGGGGAAGTAGGTAGTCTATGAGTAGGTAAGACTGGCTTGTTAAATTCTTATTGCCAAGATCAGCTGTGTTCATGGTTCCAGCCTCTTCTGAATCCAGAATATTCTAAAAAGCTTCATATTTTCTTATAGTTGCTTCCCTTCCACTGTGCCAGCAAAGGATAAGAAACACACATATATTTATATTTAGATGATCATTTTGTGAGAACTGATTGCCTAATTTACCTTCGTCTATTTACATGTAACAACAACATTATGATACTACTCTCTCATCTATCCATCAAACTTCTATTTTCTGAAGTATAATTGTTATTTCACTGGAGGGATGACAGAGGCAGCACCTGTTTCATGTGTTGTTCCTTGAACATTTAAGACATACATCCAAAATCGGATTTTTATTTCAGAGGGAAAAGATAGGGAAATAAACCAACATTTATTGAAATGTCTGTTAGGGCTAAACACTTTGTTGAATATCCTACTTACATTATAGGATTCATAATTGAACCTATATATTTGGTCATTCATTCATTCAATAAGGGTTTATGAGCATTTGTGATGTGCTAGGCATTGGATTAGTCACTGGTGACAAAGTAGTGAATGAGAGACACAAGGGGAATGTGTCTATTAGAATGATATCCGTGAAGATGGCATCATTTTCCCTAATTTTCAGATAATGAGGTTCAAAAAGCTTAAACAACATGTGCGAGTCATTTAGTTCATACATCTCAGAGCCAGAATTCAAACCTTACAGGTGTTTGTGCTTGTGAAACTCAATCCCTTTTTGCTACTAAACTCTTTCCCCTTCATTTAGTCATTTCTACTGAAAGTAGGAACCCCAGACCCACAACACCAGCATCACCTGGATGGAAGCTTATAGGAAGAGTAGATTTCAGCCCTCTCTCCCTGCCAGAGCTACGGACTCAGAATCTGCATTTTTAACAACCCTCAAGTGATTTGCAGGTGCATTAAAATTTGCACAGGTCTAGAACAAAAAGCTCTTTGATTATGTAAGTGAAGGAAAACAAGGAATTAAAATATTTTGTTAGGCGTGGCACCTGTGGCTCAAAGGAGTAGGGTCCCAGCCCCCTATACTGGAGGTGGCGGGTTCAAACCTGGCCCTGGCCAAAAACTGCAAAAAAAAAAAAAAAAAAAATATATATATATATATTTGTTGTTGTTGTTGTTATTGTTGTTGTTGATGTTAGAACTATACCAAAAAGTCTGCAATTCTACCTTTGTGGTTTCCATTTTAGGCTGAGCCTTCGGGTTTATAACCTAACTTGGTAAGTTGTTTATACACCACATTCAAAGAAAAGAACCACCCCCTCCAAAAAAAAAAAGAAATCAAAGCTAGACTGAGCCCCTCAGAACTCATATCAACTCTTGGAACACATTGTTTTTAATATATCAGTTTGCTAAGTGTCTTTAGGATATGCCAGACTTATACCACTTCCAACCTTGTTCAGGTAAATCCTCTTAATTATAATGACCTCATATTCCCTCTAGGCTGCCAAGCTAACCTATATTTTCTTCAAGATACAAACTAACTACTAATTCCTTAGAAATTCACTCATAAAAATTTTGCAAACCTCTTATGATTGAAGAAAGGTCACTCAGAGGATGGCTGGGCTTTTGAAGGGTGTCAGCCATTTGAAGAACCTTTTCAGGAATTTATTTCTACCCGCTGGCCAATGACTTTCAATAACTTCTCTCCATCTGACTCCTCAGGACCTGACCCACTGCAGGGGTCCTCAAACTTTTTGAACAGGGGGCGAGTTTACTGTCCCTCAGACCGTTGGAGGGCCAGACTATAGTTTAAAAAAAAAAAATGAACAAATTCCTATGCACACTGCACATATCTTATTTTGAAGTAAAAAAACAAAATGGGAACAAATATAATCACACCACCTCATATGGCCCGCAGGCTGCAGTTTGAGGACTCCTGCCTGGTTAATCCTTACTTCCTCTGTTAGCACGAGGTTCTTGGCTTTAATTGTGACAGATACCTTATAAATTCCTAGCACCTGAGACTTACAAATCTAAAGAACATACACAAGTGTCCTTGAATCTAAATTTGTATTGCTCTTTACCCATCATTCTGTAATGTTCTAGCACTTTGCTATACCCACTTTTAATTTCTCATCTAAAAATAACTAATTAATTAATCGACCAAAAGGAAAATCCTTGTGAATGCTTTCTGAATCTTGGTCCTAAGACATGGATCCCTTCATTTTGAATGTCAGAAGTTACAAAAACCCTCTAAACCAGCAAATCTAACAACCACTTTTGGTGGATATTTTGAAGTATTATTCTTCCTACCAGATTCCTTTCTCAGAATCTCAAAAGCTCTTTTGTAGAATGCAGTAACCTTGGAGAGTAAAAAAAAAAAAAAGACTGCTAAACTACTTACTTTACTATCATGTCTAAAAGCCACTCTTCAAAACGTGCAAAGCATTCATACAAATGAGCAGTAAAAAGGAAGGATAAAAGCTATGCAAACAGAAAGGTCTGATACCTATCCTCCCCTAAAGCAAGTTCCATCCATGGAGAGAAGCAGGGCTGTGAAGCCACTGACATTATCCAGACATATTTCTTTGACACCACTAAAGACTGTCAACCCACAGTTAGTCTGTCGATGTCCACTCAAGAACATTTGTCTATGTCCTAAGCGTTTGCTCCTCCCCGCATCTGCCCATCTGAACAGCCAATCCTTTATTTAACATAGAGGGTGTTTATCAACCCCTGCAAACAGGAGAATTCATAAACATTTAAAAGGCAGAGGTGACAGCAGATGAGAAAATTTCTTCACCAGATTAAGGCAGGCCTGGATGGAACCAGCTTCAAATTGCCCCTTCAAACTAGGACAATGCAGGAATTCATAGACCGTTTTATTTTTCCCAATTGGTTACTCTGGAATATGACTCTGTTCACCACTAATCCTTTTCAAAGTATTCCCTCTTCCTCACTGATCTCACTTCTAAAAAGTGTTGGCTGTTTCTACTTCCCCTCAAACCCTAACTATTTCCAAAGCATTAACCCATGGTCTTACCCAACCTGCTTGCCTCCTCCAAGGTACTTCTCACCTTCCCTTAGCCAACAGGGCACGATTTCTCCAAATTCCTCAGTTCATGGTTTTTCACTCCAATCTTTCTCCTCCTTTCCTTTTATATTTTTGTAATAGTACTTGCAAGGTGAAATTTGAACAGTTTAGATTATAGACCAAAAGGATCAAGCCAGCAGAGAGATAAACAAACATGAATCCTAGGCTGAAAAAAGCTTACACTTTAGGAACAGACCTCAATTGTCCCGACCACATGTAAAACTCAAACAGGCTGAGATTTCAATGGTTAGACAGATTGGAAAATTAGAGTAATTAACTGTAAAATAAATAAATAAATTCTAGCAGTTGAGAAAAAGAGACTTAAAAAAAAACTAAAGACATCCAGGTCGCCAGTCCACATTGATCAAACTGAGGATAAAATTGCTCAATTCCCTACTTCACATTTCCTGATAAACAGAGTGAAAAATGTCCAGATGACTGAACAATTTCATAAAGTCACTACAGTATGTACATTATTTTCAGACCTTAATGCAATTTACATGTGTGCAAATGTCTCACATGTGGTATCATGGAGCCATGAATCTGCATTTGCATAACTAACGACCTCTGCCAGCAGCGGCCTTGCAGGTAGCATTTCAGGAATAAAAAGATGAATGAGGCGCCTCTTTTCAGCAGCTGAAAGCAGGGTTAGACCGTCCTTGGGGATTTCCCAGGTGGCGTATACAGTACAATTTTATAAAAGGTAGCCTCATACCCTTTAAAGCAATATTTTTAAATTTTCTCAAAACACATATTAGGTGACCATAACCGAGGATTCAGTTTCTTTCAAGGGCCAGAGAGTAGATACTTACAACTACTATTCATTCTGCTTTACTGTTGTAACAGAAAAGTAGCTGTAGACATTACATAAATGAATGGGCATGGCTGTGTTCTAATAAAACGTTATTTACAAAAATGAATGAAAGGTCAGATTCAACATGTGGGCCACAGGTTCCAGGCCTCTGGATCAGACTCCAGGGCATAAATCTTTGCCCTCCATTGAGATAGAGAAACAGTCAATCGTTCATCATCTTAATAATGTTAATGATCACTACTCCTCTTTTATAGATAAGGAAAGGCTAAACGATAAGTTTTCCTAGTTGGTGTTTGACCTGGGGACCCTGCTGATTTGTTCTCATGTCCAGTTTTCTTTTCAATAAAGCACAGAACAAAATAAAAAATAAAACATTCTAACAGCAGTTCGATACCAGAGTAGAAGAAATGGCAAAAAGAGCAAAATTAAATTTAACGGAGTAAAATTAAAGGAGTGCAAATTAAGTGTACACAACAGTAATATGAGTTCATTGGAAATAAAAGAAATGTAACTATCAATAGTTATCCCCACCTGTCTACAGTGAACTTCATTTATTTCTCTTCATCTGAGCTCCTTTGATTTTCTGCACATTATTGAACTTGGTGATTTTAATTCATAATTAAAAGCATCAGAGTAATAGACATAGGACATCAGTGACATAAAGGGTAAACACCTTTTCCCAAATTTAAGAATGGATTTTATATCTGAATATGCCTGAGCACATGATGGGTAGAGACAATCCAGAACAGGTAAAAATCATTAGAATTATTTCAGTGATATTTATTGTCTGAGTACATGTATTTGAGTATGTTCATTGTTAAGAGAATTAAAAATTCAAGAGAGTATTATTACTCACTAGGTTTTCACATACCTGTGGTTTCAATAAAATAAATCTAATTCTTATCTTGAGACATATGTATACGTCTTATATATGTATGTATATATACATATACTAAAACATTTTTTCTTGCTCTAAAGTGCTTTTCATTAATTGCTGCTCACTCAAAGTTTTTCATTAGTTGCTTCTAATTAATCTAGTCGTACTTGAATTTAGCAAAATATATATGTTTTTAACTCTGAGATTATTCTGTTACAAATGAGTAGATTGGCAAAAAGTATACATACTTCTTGACTTTTAAAGGCACATTAAATTTATTAATATTCAGATACAGATGGTATTTTCAAATAGCAAAGATAATTGTTTTTGTCATTCCCTTTTCTTTAAGCCCTTGGGTTGATATTGCTGGTTCACTGTGATCTGTCTTCTCCTTCTTGAGCATACAAGCAACTCTACTTTCTAGCCACGGTAGTCAGTGAAATCCATGTGATCAGTTCTAGTCAATGAAATGCAAGCAGAAAAAATATGCATCACTTCTGGGCTGAGGCAGTGAAATGCTGGGGTGGCCCTCCTTCCTCTTTTGCCCAGTTTTGGCAAATTTAGAAGACGCTGTGTTGAGATGGCAGAGCCACAGATTGAAGCTGTTTGAATTACTGAATTTTGTAATATAAGAAATCTTATCTAGAGTCTCCCAGAACCTCACTCAGGGCCAGTTTTACAGGTGTATCTCCTATAAGATCACAGACTCCAGGCTTAGACAGGCTATGTGTAGCTTAATGCTCTGCTGTCACTGTCTTGACAAAATTTGTTACAAGGAGCCCAATATTTTCATTTTGCAGTAGGCCCCACTGAGTTTTCCCCCAACAAACATGCAGAGTAGCTTTTGTAGAATAGTGTTTTGCAGTGTGAATGTTTTCAGCCACTAAAATTTTGAAGCTGTTTGTTTCTGCATTTATGCCTACCGTATCCTGACTAACATTACCATGAAACCCTTAAAGACTCAGTAAGGGTAACCCTACTCTAAGATGCTTCCCTGAATAGCTCTCCTTCCCCTGAAACAGATGTCTTCACTGAGCATTCCCATAGCCCTATTATCCACTCTAACTAATATACAATGCACTCTGGTTATTTGCTGACTTATCTCTCTGTGGTAGATACTATGGATTCATTCCCTCCATATCCATTCCAACTCTTCTGATGCAACTTCCTATGTGGAAGAAACTGCAAAGCTAAAAACTACATTTCCCAGATTTCTTTGCAATTAAGCTAGGAGATATGGCCTACATTTTGCTAAGTAGGTATACTTAAAAGAGGTTTGAAATGGGAGGGTGGGGGAAGAGCAACAGGAGGTCACAGACTTCACTTGGGGAAGATTAGTTCTTTTTCCAACTATGGTGTTAAAGGAATTTCTTCTTGGCAGCGGCTCTGGCAGAGGGTCTTGCTGAATACTGTAAATCAACAGCAGTGAACTACCGCTGAGGCCAGGCTGTGGTTGGACAGGGCACTTTTCTTGTCTGCTCTAGTAACTGGCTATGTGGCATTTACACCTGGCTCCGTGGATCTTCCAAAAGCTTTTTCAGCTACCCAATACTCTCAAATGAATTTTTTTTTCTTTCTCAGAATGGAATTGTCTACAACAAAAATAACAAAAATCATATGTTCTTCCTCACTAAAGTGTAAGGTCTTTGAGGGCAAGAACTGAATCTTATTTTCGAAATCACCTTTCCTTCTCACTACCCAGCCACATAGAACTAGTTTAATGTTTAGTTTCCTAATAATGGCTCAACTGATATTTTAAGAAGAAAAATAGACAGGAAGGCAGGCCGGTTGGAAGGATGTGGTAATGACTGATGGTGTAATAATCAATTTGACTGGGCTACATAAGGGATACATAGATAGTTGATAGAACATTATTTCTGGGTGTGTCTGTGAGGGTGCTTCTGGAAGAGATTAGCATTTGAATTGGTAGACTGCTAAAGAAAACTGTCCTCCCAATTCTGGCAGGCAGCATCCAATTCACTGAGGGCCTGACTAGAACAAAAAGGTTCTCTCTCCTTGAGTTGGGATATCCATCTCCTTTCTCCTGGCCCTCAGACAATGGTGCTCCTGGTTTTCAGGTCTGCAGACTCAGACTATAACTTACACTGGTGGGTTCCCTGGTTATTAGGCCTTTCCTTTGATTACAATGACATTACCAGCCTTTCTGGTACCCTGGCATGTAGACAGCACATTGTGGGACTTCTCAGCCTCCTTAATCACATGAGCCAATCAATCCCTTATAATAAATCGCTTTCTCTCCCTCTCTCTCTCTATATATATGTATATATATATATGCATATACTTATATATGTATATATATGTATATGTGTGTGTGTATTCTGTTTCTCTGGTGAACCATAACAAATACAGAAGGGAATCATTATTTCCAAACATTCATAGAATACAAACCTGTTAGTATACAATCCTCATATTATTTTAGATTATAAATGTAAGACATTGCACAAATACATAGGACATCAAACAGTCTTACAGCTACAGAGGAACCGAATCCTGAATACCACCAGGATCTTTCCACATGCTAGGGCACAAAGGTAAACATGCAATGGCTGCATCTGAGCATCTGTAAACAATCTATTTTAACGAGCCCGTTGCTGCCAATCTATTTCCTAGATAATAAAATGCTTAAAAATAAAATTATACAAATGTAAAAAAAACCTATGCTTTTCCACAACTCACATGCCAGGTTTTCATCAGGCACAGATGTATCACATTACCCACAAGGGAGTAAGCTGCAGTTCTAGTTAGGGAATGAAAATTTGTCAAAGTGATTCCAATTTAAGCCTATCCCTTCACCCAGGGTTGCTCAGAATTTTTCTCACCATCCTTATGGCAGCATCTTAGGTAGAAGCAACACCTTGAGCTGCCCTATGCTTAAAAAAAATCTAAAATCAACAAATTCATCAAATAAGTAAAAAAATTGTTGCTGCTCAAGCAAATGCACTCTGCTTCCCCATATGTTCTCTTCAGTGTGGAGTGTAATACTACTTTATATAGTATCAACTTCTTATTTGTAATTGTACAGTCACGGAAAGTAGGTCAAGACACACTGGAGCTTTCCCATTTCCCAAATACTATGTGCCACAAGTGATGGTGAGACTTATCAGAGGTGAAGTACAGGAAAGGAGGCAGGAAAAACAAGCAGAGGATAAGAAGAAATGCAATATATTTCACTCTAAGCCCCTTCATAAATCTTCATCTTCTTTCCCACAAGATCCAGGAAAATCACAGTTTCACTCTGGGACAGGGATGCTCATTATCCAAGTTCAAAACCTATGAAAAATTACAGTGGAAAAATCATTCATAACTGATTTATGGTTAAATTGAAAGAAGTGGAAGTGTTGGACCAATCACCTGCTTTTTAAATATCTTTCGATCTCAAACCCACTTTAAAAGCTTGGCTCCAATCTGCTTCTATAATTAGAGTCCCAAAACAAGAGGCATTAATACCTCTAGCAGATCATTAATCATCCCAGCTACCTTATGATGGAGGCCACAGCCATGGACTAGAGGCAGGCTTGCGCAAATGAAATAGTCATTGATCTCTATTTGAAGACTAGAGCAAGACGGTCTAGTTTGTCGTTTGCTGGCGTCTATCACATTGGAATTGCTGCACAGACCATCAATAACAAAACCATTTCACTGTAATGGCCTGAAATAGCAATCAAAAGTACGAGTATTTCCCAGTCATAAGCTAACTAAGGTTCATTTTAGGTACCTACACTAGGTCACTACTTCGTCCCTACCAGGTGATTAAACAGGAACTACTCATTGTCTCCTATTGCCTTGATATTGAGACAAAAAGTGATGTGTATGCACTAAACGCCTCAATAAACTGCTTACTGGATTCTCTTCAATCCTTCACCAATCGACCTCTTTCATAGCAGCATTAAAAACTAATTGATATCAATTATTTAGAGCTGTATTTTTCAACTTTTTTATCTCATGGCACACTTGAACCTATATAGTTAAATTTCCTCAACATACTTAAATTATGTTGATCAAATAAAAAGAGTAGAAAAAAGAATATGCTTACTGTGCTTTGGATTTCTTTCAAAAACAATTAGTGATCTTTAAAAAGTTTACAGCATAGAGAGAAAGAGCAAGATGGCAGCCGAGTAACAGCTTCCTTGCATCTGGGCACCATGAGTCTGGGGAGATAGGACTCCAGGCATCTCTGGCTGGTGGGATCTGCCTATCATCACCCCTGAGAGGATACAGGGAGTCAGCGAGAGACTTCTGGACCCCAAGAGAAGGACTAAAACAGTGGAAAACCGGCAAGTGGTCACGTGTGTTCAATCCGTCTAAACCCGCCCGCAACTGTAAGTTCAGTAGCAGCGAGACTGCAAACCAGAAAGGCCTTACCTGTGAACTGTTTTGGTGTCTTTGGACTTGGCACTCAGCTGAACTGCCTTGGGGAGAGCCTGAGCGGGAGTGCGGAGAACTTTGGCCTTTGTCTAGGGCCCCAGTCTGAGCCGCTGAGCCAGACGGAGGTAATGGTGTTTGGCTCTGGGTCACAGGCAGACATTGTGAGCGATCTGCCCTGGCAAGCTCCGCCCTCAGGGTCGCAGAGCTGGAATTGGGTGGGAGCTGGTAACCCAGCAACCAAGTAGCCTAAGGGTGGGGTCTGAGCCGCCTTGCAGCCCTAACCCTCGGGGGCAGAGGGAGACCAGTTTTGACACACAGGGTAAGTGGATAGCCACTTCAGCAGTGATTCCAGCGACAAGCACTTCCCTGAGAAAGCTTCTGCTCAGTAAGTGAACAAGTTCAAAGTGCCTTTTAAGTGGGCTGAAGAGAGATTTAGGGTATCTACCTGCTGGGGTTTGAGAAACTAGCAGCCTCCAGTCGTATCAGAACTGTGATTAACATCTCATACCTCAGAAGACCACGTGTTCCCCAGACAATATTCAATAACATATACATACTGCTTTGTTTTTGGTTGTGTTTTGGTTGTTCTTTTTGTTTATTTTGATGTTGTTGATTGTTGTTTTGTTTTTTAAGTTCAACCTTTTCCATACAGATCCTTTTTCTTTCTCAATTTTTCTAGTTTAATTATAACTTCCCATTGCTGCCTATTTCAATAATTAGAACTTCATTTTTGTTAGTGTTTCTACTGCTATTACTTGTTTTTTCCAGCCAATTTTATCCTGTAAAATTTTCTGTTTGCTTGTTTTGGTTTGATTTATAGCATTTTTGTCTTTCCTCTCTACTTCGTGGAGGTGGGGTACTGTGTCTGATCAGGTTAGCAAAGAGCTTCTGACCTCAAGGGGAGCAACTGGGCACCCCCAGAAGGTGGTTTTTTTTTTAAGGTTGTATCACAGTACCCTACTGTGCACCTATATTGCTCTGTATCCCTCTTTCTGTGCCTCTCTTCTTTTTGTCAATATTCCTTTTACCCACCCCCTCTCCTTTCTCTATTTTTCTTTTTCTTTTCTTATCACTCGGTCCTCCTTTCTTTCATCCCTTTTTTGCTCTTAAACCTTCTCACCCTTCTGGTCCTGTAACCCTTAGTCCACAGGCACAAGAACTTAAAGAGCAAGAGGAAGTGAAAGGAAAATTAGGGCAAGGAAACAGATAAAAGAAATCACCCATGAGGAAGAATCAGCAGAAAACTCCAGGCAACATGAAGAACCAGTCCAGAACAACCCCGCCAAGGGACCATGAGGTAGCTACTGCAGAGGATTTCACCTATACAGAAATGTTAGGAATGACAGAAAGGGAATTTAGAATACACATGTTGAAAACAATGAAAGAAATGATGGAAACAATGAAGGAAATTGCTAATAAAGTGGAAAATAACCAACAGGAAATCCAAAAACAGAATCAAATAAGAGATGAACGATATGAAGAATATAAAAAGGATATAGCAGAGCTGAAGGAAATGAAACAGTCAATCAAGGAACTTAAAGATGCAATGGAAAGTATCAGCAACAGGTTAGACCATGCAGAAGAAAGAATTTCAGAGGTAGAAGACAAAGTTTTTGAGATAACTCAGATAGTAAAAGAGGCAGAAAAGAAGAGAGAGAAAGCAGAACGTTCACTGTCAGAATTATGGGACTTTATGAAGCGTTCCAACATACGAGTTATAGGAATTCCAGAAGGGGAAGAAGAATGCCCCAGAGGAATGGAAGCTATACTAAAGAATATTATAAAAGAAAATTTCCCAAATATCACCAAAGATTCTGACACACTGCTTTCAGAGGGCTATCGGATCCCAGGTCGCCTCAACTCTAACCGAGCTTCTCCCAGACACATTGTGATGAACCTGTCCAAAGTCAAGACAAAAGAAAAGATTCTGCAAGCTGCCAGGAGTAAGCGCCAGTTGACCTACAGGGGCAAATCCATCAGAGTGACCGCAGACTTCTCTAATGAAACTTTCCAAGCAAGAAGACAATGGTCATCTACCTTTAATCTACTTAAACAGAACAATTTCCAGCCCAGAATTCTGTACCCTGCTAAGCTAAGCTTCAAAATTGACGGAGAAATCAAATCATTTACGGATATACAAACATTGAGGAAATTCGCCACAACAAGACCAGCTCTACAGGAAATACTTCAACCTGTTCTGCACACTGACCACCACAATGGATCAGCAGCAAAGTAAGAACTCAGAAATTAAAGGACAGAACCTAACCTCCACACTGATGCAAAAGATAAAACTAAGCAATGGACTCTCACAAAATAAGATGAATAGAATACTACCACACTTATCAATTATCTCAATAAATGTTAATGGCTTGAATTCCCCACTGAAGAGACATAGATTGGTTGACTGGATTAAAAAACACAAGCCATCCATTTGCTGTCTGCAAGACACACCTGGCTTCAAAAGACAAATTAAAGCTCCGAGTCAAGTGCTGGAAGACAATTTTTCAGGCAAATGGAATTCAGAAGAAAAGAGGAATTGCAATCTTATTTTCAGATACATGTGGATTTAAAGCAACTAAAGTCAAAAAAGACAAAGATGGTCACTTTATATTGGACAAGGGAAAAATACAACAAGAAGACATTTCAATTCTAAATATCTATGCACCCAATTTTAATGCTCCCAGATTCTTGAAACAGACCTTACTCAGTCTGAGCAATATGATATCTGATAATACCATAATAACAGGGGACCTTAACACTCCTCTTACAGAGATGGACAGATCCTCTAAACAGAAATTAAACAAGGACATAAGAGACTTAAATGAGACCCTAGAACAACTGTAATTGATAGACGCATATAGAACACTCCATCCCAAAGATAAAGAATATACATTCTTCTCATCACCCCATGGAACATTCTCCAAAATTGATCATATCCTGGGACACAAAACAAATATCAACAGAATGAAAAGAATTGAAATTTTACCTTGTATCTTCTCAGACCATAAGACACTAAAGGTGGAACTCAACTCATGCTCGACCCCACTCAAAGGCATGGAAACTACACAATCTTCTGTTGAATAACAGATGGGTGAAGGAAGAAATAAAACAGGAAATCATTAACTTCCTTGAGAATAACAATAATGAAGACACAAGCTACCAAAACCTGTGGGATACTGCAAAAGCAGTTCTGAGAGGAAAATTCATCACTTTAGATGCCTACATTTGAAAAACAAAAAGAGAGCACATCAACAATCCCACAAGAGATAGTATGGAATTGGAAAAAGAAGAACAATCTAACCCTAAACTCAGTAGAAGAAAAGAAATATCCAAAATCAAATCAGAGATCAATGAAATTGAAAACAAAAGAATCATTCAGAAAATTAATGAAACAAGGAGTTGGTTTTTTGAAAAAATAAATGAAATAGATAAACCATTGGCCAGACTAACAAGGAATAGAACAGTAAAATCTCTAGTAACCTCAATCAGAAATGATAAAGGGGAAATAACAACTGATCCCACAGAGATACAAGAGATCATCTCTGAATACTACCAGAAACTCTATGCCCAGAAATTTGACAATGTGAAAGAAATGGATCAATATTTGGAATCACACCCTCTCCCTAGACTCAGCCAGGAAGAAATACAGCTCCTGAACAGACCAATTTCAAGCACTGAGATCAAAGAAACAATAAAAAATCTTCTAACCAAAAAATGCCCTGGTCCAGATGGTTTCACTCCAGAATTCTATCAAACCTTCAAGGAAGAGGTTATTCCTGTACTGCAGAAATTATTCCAAAAAATTGAGGAAGAAGGAATTTTTCCCAACACATTCTATGAAGCAAACATCACCCTGATACCAAAACCAGGAAAAGACCCAAACAAAAAGGAGAATTTCAGACCAATCTCACTCATGAACATAGACGCAAAAATTCTCAACAAAATCCTAGCCAATAGATTACAGCTTATCATCAAAAAAGTCATTCATCATGATCAAGTAGGCTTCATACCAGGGATGCAAGGCTGGTTTAACATATGCAAGTCTATAAACGTTATCCACCATATTAACAGAGGCAAAAATAAAGATCACATGATCCTCTCAATAGATGCAGAAAAAGCATTTGATAAAATCCAGCATCCTTTTCTAATTAGAACACTGAAGAGTATAGGCATAGGTGGCACATTTCTAAAACTGATTGAAGCTATCTATGACAAACCCACAGCCAATATTTTACTGAATGGAGTAAAACTCAAAGCTTTTCCTCTTAGAACTGGAACCAGACAAGGTTGTCCTCTGTCACCTTTACTATTCAACGTAGTGCTGGAAGTTCTAGCCAATACAATTAGGCAAGACAAGGAAATAAAGGGAATCCAAATGGGAGCAGAGGAGGTCAAACTCTCCCTCTTTGCTGACGACATGATCTTATACTTAGAGAACCCCAAAGACTCAACCACAAGACTCCTAGAAGTCATCAAAAAATACAGTAATGTTTCAGGATATAAAATCAATGTCCACAAGTCAGTAGCCTTTGTGTACACCAATAACAGTCAAGATGAGAAGCTAATTAAGGACACAACTCCCTTCACCATAGTCTCAAAGAAAATGAAATACCTAGGAATATACCTAATGAAAGAGGTGAAGGACCTCTATAAAGAAAACTATGAAATCCTCAGAAAGGAAATAGCAAATGATATTAACAAATGGAAGAACATACCATGCTCATGGATGGGAAGAATCAACATTGTTAAAATGTCTATACTTCCCAAAGCAATCTACCTATTCAATGCCATTCCTATCAAAATACCAACATCATACTTTCAAGGTTTGGAAAAAATGATTCCACGTTTTGTATGGAACCGGAAAAAACCCCGTATAGCTAAGGCAGTTCTCTGTAACAAAAATAAAGCTGGGGGCATCAGCATACCAGATTTTAGTCTGTACTACAAAGCCATAGTGCTCAAGACAGCATGGTACTGGCACAAAAACAGAGACATAGACACTTGGAATCGAATTGAAAACCAAGAAATGAAACTAACATCTTACAACCACCTCATCTTCGATAAACCAAACAAGAACTTACCTTGGGGGAAAGACTCCCTATTCAATAAATGGTGTTGGGAGAACTGGATGTCTACATGTAAAAGACTGAAACTGGACCCACACCTTTCCCCACTCACAAAAATTGATTCAAGATGGATAAAGGACTTAAACTTAAGGCATGAAACAATAAAAATCCTCCAAGAAAGCATAGGAAAAACACTGGAAGATATTGGGCTGGGGAAAGACTTCATGAAGAAGACTGCCATGGCAATTGCAACAACAACAAAAATAAACAAATGGGACTTCATTAAACTGAAAAGCTTCTGTACAGCTAAGGAGACAATAACCAAAGCAAAGAGACAACCTACACAATGGGAAAGGCTATTTGCATATTTTCAATCAGACAAAAGCTTGATAACTAGGATCTATAGAGAACTCAAATTAATCCACATGAAAAAAGCCAACAATCCCTTATATCAATGGGGAAGAGACATGAATAGAACTTTCTCGAAAGACGACAGATGAATGGCTAACAAACACATGAAAAAATGTTCATCATCTCTATATATTAGAGAAATGCAAATCAAAACAACCCTGAGATATCATCTAACCCCACTGAGAATGGCCCACATCACAAAAATCTCAAAACTGCAGATGCTGGCGTGGATGTGGAGAGAAGGGAACACTTTTACACTGCTGGTGGGACTGCAAACTAGTACAACCTTTCTGGAAGGAAGTATGGAGAAACCTCAAAGCACTCAAGCTAGACCTCCCATTTGATCCTGCAATCTCATTACTGGGCATCTACCCAGAAGGAAAGAAATCCTTTTATCATAAGGACACTTGTACTAGACTGTTTATTGCAGCTCAATTTACAATAGCCAAAATGTGGAAACAGCCTAAATGCCCACCAACCCAGGAATGGATTAACAAGCTATGGTATATGTATACCATGGAATACTATTCAGCCATTAAAAAAAATGGAGACTTTACATCCTTCATATTAACCTGGATGGACGTGGAAGACATTATTCTTAGTAAAGCATCACAAGAATGGAGAAGCATGAATCCTATGTACTCAATTTTGATATGAGGACAATTTATGACAATTATGGTTATGGGGGGGAAACAGAAAGAGGGAAGGAGGGAGGTGGGTGGGGCCTCGGTGTGTGTCACACTTTATGGGGGCAAGACATGATTGCAAGAGGGACTTTACCTAACATTTGCAATCAGTGTAACCTGGCTTATTGTACCCTCAATGAATCCCCAACAATAAAAAAAAAAAAAAAAGTTTACAGCATACCTAATATCTTCTCATGGCACATCAGTGTGCCACTACACGTGGGTTGACAATCACTGATTTAAAGGGCAAGCTTTTTAAACAATGAGAAAAAATAGTAATTACAGAGAGTTTTCTTTGTATAAATAAGGTTGCCTTCCTTTGTGGTCTGTTAGGAATAGCCTGATATTAGGTTCCAATAATCATAGAATCAACCACAAGATCACTTACTTCAGACAGTAAACCCTGGCCATCCTATTTCCCTCATCTGTTCTTTGTAGGTAATAATAGTTGCCCGTCCTTCCTTAGAGGATGGCATTGAAGATGGTAGGATGTCAAACTTATAAAATACCTTAGCTAAGTTGAGAGCACTATTCAAAGGCAAACTTCCGCTAAGACAAGAAAAATAAAATCTCAGTCATTTAAGGATCTGTATTAATAAACACATAGGAATGATTCCTTGTTAGCATATTACTAGTTATCTATAAATGGGTTAAATATTACTTGAAAATTATCTTAGTACAACCATTTCCAATTTGACTGCCCTACATAGAAGCACTAATCCAGATGTGAAGGAGCAGGGCTGCACTTGGCTAGAATAGCCCACAGTTACCCCGATGCCAAGGTCACCACCTGCATTCCCCTGTAGAGAAATCCTGCATAAGGGACACACAGTCTCCTACAAATACCATAAGACCCCTAGAATTCTTCTGCCATTCTCTACATATCTGTAGAACTGGTTGAGGGAAAGCCTTTCTCTGAATTTTTCATTAACCATTTTGTAAAGGCAAAACAGAGCTACTTGCATAGAAAGAGTTTGTTTCTGGTTCTGATACCCACTACCCACGTGGTACTGATGCTATTGCTAACCTGACAAAGAACCAGAATTCTTTAGAAGTTTTCTAAATACCTGACAGAAACACTGTCCAATAGAACTTTCTACAATGAAGAAACTTTCCTTTAATCTGCACTATCCGTTAAGGTAGCCACTGGTTATATGCGGGTGCCGAGTACTTGAAATGTGGTCCAGTGTGAAGGGGGAGCATCATTTTTAAATGTAAAAATTTAATTTAAATAGTCAAAGGTGGCTAATGGGCATTGTATTAGCTACTGTTGCCTTAGTCTTTTCCCAGCCTGATTCCAGTTTTGCCATTGTCTCTGTGGGATCTTAATCCATAGGAACCTCATCTGTAAAATGGTGGTAGTAGTAACCATCACATACAGTTTTGATCAGGTTAAAGGGAATGTATCAACTGTCTGGAGGCACTTAGTAGCCAACATTCTCTATGTACTTAATCCTTACATCACCTTTGAGCACCACTTTCTCCAGGAATCCTCAGCTGATCTTAAAATTCAGCCTAAGGCCTTTTCCCAAGAGGTCCTAAGTCATCTGCATATCATTTATTTATTTGCTTGTATTATCTTACCAAATCTTGACCCCTCCACTTACCATTATATTTCAAGCATCAATGCCTAAAATACAACAACTCAAAGAATCCTTGAAAGGCTAATATATTCTGGAAGTTTCTAACATATCCCAATATTCTTCACACAGAAGTTTGTTCCTTCCATGACTATAATTACTGGTTGTGCTGCCTAAAAAGTGAAGGAAGCATTACCTACATTCTTATCACAAAGACACTCAATCTGGTTTCTTATCAGAATCAAGCAACACAATAAAAAAAGATTCCTGGTTAAAAAAAAAAAAAAAACCGAAGTCAATCTGCCAGGCCTAAGGTGAGTCTAAAAGTATTACACTGAATTCCCTCTTACTTTTCAAAAGACCAGCAGGCACTGAAGTTTCCAAATGGTGCTTCACTGCTTAGATTAGAAAGACCCCAGACCCTCATAGCCAATTGCTTTGATACCTGGATGCACTGGGTGTTACCAATGGCAACAAAGTGACTGCATGCTAGGTGTCTGGTTATGCCCAATGAAATTAACACTGACCTCAACTCTGGTTCAGACAGAAAACAAGCCACAAGGCTCAACACTTATAAGGCTACTGTGTAGGTTATAACTCTAGAGGCTGGATCAGACTTAGACTTTTTTTTTCCAGAATGATGTTTGAACTTGGAAGAGAGTAAAAATTTAACCAACTGTTTAAAAGAAGGATGGCCATTCTAAATGCTTGAGTATGGAATCATATACACAATTTCACAGAATAACAGAAAGGACATTATTGTTACTAAATCTTTATGAGACCTAATTCCTGCATCTGCAAAATGGAATAATAGTACACACCTTGCAAGTTTGTATTAAGCATTGAAGATAATGTATTATGTATTTGGAGAATGAGACAATTATTATCCAGCATTCTATATCTACATAATGCACATTCCTCCAAAAATCCTAGCCTGGTCGGAAAATTTGGTAAAGAATCCTCCCTTCCTACGAGGACATAACGCTTCTGTATTTTCTCTACTTAAATAACTTTTTCTTCTCTCTAGATCTTGGCCACTCTGTTTACCATTATATCCTAAATATCAATGCCTAGACCACAACAGGTACTCAGCATTTAAAAAATGAATGAATGAGCGAATCGATGAAGAAATGGATGTTTACATAATACCCAACAATAGAACACATGCAGGAATGATTTGCTTCTGCTACTCAGGGTGCATACCCTGCTCCCTTTCAGAACTGCGCGGTAATGGGCTCCCAAAGCTGTTCACATAATAATCCCCAGAACTTGTAAATGTTAGGACACATGGCAGACAGAATAAAGGTTGCAATCAGCTTATCTTAAAACAGAGAGATTACCCTGGGTAGGCCAATGTACAGGTCTTTAAGAGAGGAAGAGGGGACAAAAGAGATGAGGAAGAGAGAGATGTGACTATGGGAAAAGGTCACAGTGATGAAATAAAAGGACTTGACCTCCTAGAGCCTGGGAAAGCCAAGGGAACAGAGTCTTTCCTAACACCACCAGAAAAGAACATGGTCCCACTGACACCTTGATTATGGTCCAATAAGACTTACGTCAGACTTCTAACCTGCAACATTGTAAGATAATAAAATACTTCTATGTGTTATTTTAAGTACTAAAGTTGTGGGAAATTTTTTTTTTTCAGTATCAACAGAAAATACTACATTTGGATAGTTTAAATATATATTAATGCTTGGGTCTTACTCACAGAGGTTTAGGTTCAGGTTAAGTTATTCTGTGTGGGGCATTGCAAGGCTTTAGGATTTTTGAAACTACCCCTACCAAATCATCTGTGAAACAAAGCTGAAGAATCATTCAATAATCCAACAGTATTTAAACAGTCGTATCTTTCACATATGCACACGCAGAAAAAAAATCAGCCAAGTAGCTCGGTTTGAGAGAAAAAGTGGCTCAAGCAAGTTTAATATTTCTTAATTGTTTTATACGAAAGTGTGACAAAGTGTGCTCTTGATCAGTGTTTCAGTTGGCCATTACAAAGACCCTATTAAGAAAGGAAGATATCATAATCTACTTCATACAGTAAAGAAATATGAAGGTAGATGCAGAGAATTTTTTTTCTTGTTTGGGGTTCATTGAGGGTACAAAGAATTAGGTTACACTGCTTACATCTGTTAGGTAAAGTCTCTCTTACAATTGTGTCTTGCCCCTAAAAGGTGTGCCATAGGCTATTACCTCCTATCCCCTCTCCCCACTCCCCCATTCCCCATCCCTCTACCTTGAATTGATTTGAAATCTGCCAATTTGTAAGTGAATCAGCCCATATTCTTACTGTTTGATGCCCAGCTATTAAAAATGGAAGAGCCTAGGACACTTGGAATAGGAATTGTCCCTATAGAACTAATTCTTGGTTGCATATTCCTATGCAAGATACCCAGGATTAACCAAACTAGAAAACAAATGATATGAGTTTACGTCATTAAAACTATTTTCACCACTCTTTTTTTTTTCTTTTCTTCTCTTTTATTATTGTTGGGGATTCCTTGAGGGTACAATAAGCCAGGTTATACTGATTCCAAATGTTAGGTAAACTCCCTCTTGCAATCATGTCTTGCCCCCATAAAGTGTGACACACACCAAGGCCCTACCCCACTCCCTCCGTCCCTCTTTCTGCTTCCCCCCCATAACATTAATTGTCATTAATTGTCCTCATATCAAAATTGAGTACATAGGATTCATGCTTCTCCATTCTTGTGATGCTTTACTAAGAATAATGTCTTCCACTTCCATCAAGGATAATACAAAGGATGTAAAGTCTCCATTTTTTTTAATGGCTGAATAGTATTCCATGGTATACATATACCACGGCTTCTTAATCCATTCCTGACATGGTGGGCATTTAGGCTGTTTCCACAGTTTGGCGATTGTCAATTGAGCTGCAATAAACAGTCTAGTACAAGTGTCCTTATGATAAAAGGATTTTTTTCCTTCTGGGTAGTTGCCCAGTAATGGGATTGCAGGATCAAATGGGAGGTCTAGCTTGAGTGCTTTGAGGTTTCTCCATACTTCCTTCCAGAAAGGTTGTACTAGTTTGCAGTCCCACCAGCAGTGTAAAAGTGTTCCCTTCTCTCCACATCCACGCCAGTATCTGCAGTTTTGAGATTTTTGTGATGTGGGCCATTCTCACTGGGGTTAGATGATATCTCAGGGTTGTTTTGATTTGCATTTCTCTAATATATAGAGATGATGAACATTTTTTCATATGTTTGTTAGCCATTCGTCTGTCATCTATCGAGAAAGTTCTATAACGTCTCTTGCCCATTGATATATGAGATTGTTGGCTTTTTTCATGTGGATTAATTTGAGTTCCCTATAGATCCTAGTTATCAAGCTTTTGTCTGATTGAAAATATGCAAATAGCCTTTCCCATTGTGTAAGTTGTCTCTTTGCTTTGGTTATTGTCTCCTTAGCTGTACAGAAGCTTTTCAGTTTAATGAAGTCCCATTTGTTTATTTTTGTTCTTGTTGCAATTGCCATGGCAGTCTTCTTCATGAAGTGTTTCCCCAGGCCAATATCTTCCAGTGTTTCTCCTATGCTTTCTAGGAGGATTTTTATTGTTTCATGCCTTAAGTTTAAGTCCTTTATCCATCTTGAATCAATTTTTGTGAGTGGGGAAAGGTGTGGGTCCAGTTTCAGTCTTTTACATGTAGACATCCAGTTCTCCCAACACCATTTATTGAATAGGGAGTCTTTCCCCCAGGGTATGTTCTTGTTTGGTTTATCGAAGATTAAGTGGTTATAAGATGTTAGTTTCATTTCTTGGTTTTCAATTCGATTCCAAGTGTCTATGTCTCTGTTTTTGTGCCAGTACCACGCTGTCTTGAGCACTATAGCTTTGTAGTACAGACTAAAATCTGGTATGCTGATGCCCCCAGCTTTATTTTTATTACTAAGAACTGCCTTAGCTATACGGGGTTTTTTCCGGTTCCATACAAAACGCAGAATCATTTTTTCCAAATCTTGAAAGTACTATGTTGGTACTTTGATAGGAATGGCGTTGAATAGGTAGATTGCTTTGGGAAGTATAGACATTTTAACAATGTTGATTCTTCCCGTCCATGAGCATGGTATGTTCTTCCATTTGTTAATATCCTCTGCTATTTCCTTTCTGAGGATTTCATAGTTTTCTTTATAGAGGTCCTTCACCTCCTTCGTTAGGTATATTCCTAGGTATTTCATTTTCTTTGAAACTATGGTGAAGGGAGTTGTGTCCTTAATTAGATTCTCATCTTGACTGCTATTGGTGTATACAAAGGCTACTGACTTGTGGACATTGATTTTATATCCTGAAACATTACTATATTTTTTGATGACTTCTAAGAGCCTTGTGGTTGAGTCTTTGGGATTCTCTAAGTGTAAGATCACGTCGTCAGCAAAGAGGGAGAGTTTGACCTCCTCTGCTCCCATTTGGATTCCCTTTATTTGCTTGTCTTGCCTAATTGTATTGGCTAGAACTTCCAGCACTACGTTGAATAGTAAAGGTGACAGAGGACAACCTTGTCTGGTTCCAGTTCTAAGAGGAAAAGCTTTGAGTTTTACTCCATTCAGTAAAATATTGGCTGTGGGTTTGTCATAGATAGCTTCAATCAGTTTTAGAAATGTGCCACCTATGCCTATACTCTTCAGTGTTCTAATTAGAAAAGGATGCTGGATTTTATCAAATGCTTTTTCTGCATCTATTGGGAGGATCATGATCTTTATTTTTGCCTCTGTTAATACGGTGGATAACGTTTATGGACTTGCATATGTTAAACCAGTCTTGTATCCCTGGGATGAAGCCTACTTGATCATGAGGAATGACTTTTTTGATGATAAGCTGTAATCTATTGTCTAGGATTTTGTTGAGAATTTTTGCATCTATATTCATGAGTGAGATTGGTCTGAAATTCTCTTTTTTGTTTGGGTCTTTTCCTGGTTTTGGTATCAGGGTGATGTTTGCTTCATAGAATGTGTTGGGGAAGATTCCTTCTTCCTCAATTTTTTGGAATAATTTCTGCAGTACAGGAATCAGCTCTTCCTTGAAGGTTTGATAGAATTCTGGAGTGAAGCCATCTGGACCAGGGCATTTTTTGGTTGGAAGATTTTTTATTGTTTCTTTGATCTCAGTGCTTAAAATTGGTCTGTTCAGGAGCTCTATTTCTTCCTGGCTGAGTCTAGGGAGAGGGTGTGATTCAAAATATTTATCCATTTCCTTCACATTGTCAAATTTCTGGGCATAGAGTTTCTGGTAGTATTCAGAGATGATCTCTTGTATCTCTGTGGGATCAGTTGTTATTTCTCCTTTATCATTTCTGATTCAGGTTACTAGAGATTTTACTTTTATGTTCCTCATGAGTCTGGCCAATGGTTTATCTATTTTATTTATTTTTTCAAAAAACCAACTCCTTGAGCGGCGCCTGTGGCTCAGTCAGTAAGGCGCTGGCCCCATATACTGAGGGTGGCGGGTTCAAACCTGACCCCGGCCAAACTGCAACCAAAAAATAGCGGGCATTGTGGCAGGCGCCTGCAGTCCCAGCTACTTGGGAGGCTGAGGCAAGAGAATCGCTTAAGCCCAGCAGTTGGCGGTAGCTGTTAGCTGTGTGAGGCCACGGCACTCTACTGAGGGCCATAAAGTGAGACTCTGTCTCTACAAAAAAAAAAATTAAAATTAAAAAATAAAAATTAAAAAAAAAACTCCTTGTTTCATTAATTTTCTGAATGATTCTTTTGTTTTCAATTTCATTGATCTCTGATTTGATTTTGGATATTCCTTTTCTTCTGCTGAGTTTAGGCTTAGATTGTTCTTCTTTTTCCAATTCCATAAGATCTCTTGTGAGATTGTTGATGCACTCTCTTTGTGTTTTTCAAATGTAGGCATCTAAAGCGATGAATTTTCCTCTCAAAACTGCTTTTGCAGTATCCCACAGGTTTTGGTAGCTTGTGTCTTCATTTGTTATGGTCAAGGAAGTTAATGATTTCCTGTTTTATTTCTTCCTTCACCCATCTGTTATTCAACAGAAGATTGTTTAATTTCCATGCATTTAGGTGGGGTCGAGCATTTTTGTTAGAGTTGAGTTCCACCTTTAGTGCCTTATGGTCTGAGAAGATACAAGGTAAAATTTCAATTCTTTTGATTCTGTTGATATTTGTTTTGTGTCCCAGGATATGGTCAATTTTGGAGAATGTTCCATGGGGTGATGAGAAGAATGTATATTCTTTATCTTTGGGATGGAGTGTTCTATATGCGTCTATCAAGCACAGTTGTTCTACGGTCTCATTTAAATCTCTTACATCTTTGTTTAATTTCTGTTTAGAGGATATTTCCAGCTCTGTAAGAGGAGTGTTAAAGTCTGCTGTTATTATGGAATTATCAGATATCATATTGCTCAGACTGAGTAATGTCTGTTTCAAGAATCTGGGAGCATTTAAATTGGATGCATATATATTTAGAATTGAAACGTCTTCTTGTTGCATTTTTCCCTTGACCAATATAAAGTGACCATCTTTGTCTTTTTTGACTTTAGTTGCTTTAAATCCACATGTATCTGAAAATAAGATTGCAACTCCTCTTTTCTTCTGAATGCCATTTGCCTGAAAATTGTCTTCCAACCCTTGACTCGGAGCTTTAATTTGTCTTTTGAAGCCAGGTGTGTTTCTTGCAGACAGCAAATGGATGGCTTGTGTTTTTTAATCCAGTCAGCCAATCTATGTCTCTTCAGTGTGGAATTCAAGCCATTAACATTTATTGAGATAATTGATAAGTGTGGTAGTATTCTATTCGTCTTATTTTGTGAGAGTCCATTGCTTAGTTTTATCTTTTGCATCAGTGTGGAGGTTAGGTTCTGTTCTTTAATTTCTGAGTTCTTACTTTGCTGCTGATCCATTGTGGTGGTCAGTGTGCAGAACAGGTTGAAGTATTTCCTGTAGAGCTGGTCTTGTTGTGGTGAATTTCCTCAATGTTTGTATATCCGTAAATGATTTGATTTCTCCGTCAATTTTGAAGCTTAGCTTAGCAGGGTACAGAATTCTGGGCTGGAAATTGTTCTGTTTAAGTAGATTAAAGGTAGATGAACATTGTCTTCTTGCTTGGAAAGTTTCATTAGAGAAGTCTGCGGTCACTCTGATGGATTTGCCCCTGTAGGTCAACTGGCGCTTACTCCTGGCAGCTTGCAGAATCTTTTCTTTTGTCTTGACTTTGGACAGGTTCATCACATTGTGTCTGGGAGAAGCTCGGTTAGAGTTGAGGTGACCTGGGGTCCGATAGCCCTCTGAAAGCAGTGTGTCAGAATCTTTGGTGATATTTGGGAAATTTTCTTTTATAATATTCTCTAGTATGGCTTCCATTCCTCTTGGGCATTCTTCTTCCCCTTCTGGAATTCCTATAACTCGTATGTTGGAACGCTTCATAAAGTCCCATAATTCTGACAGTGAACGTTCTGCTTTCTCTCTCTTCTTTTCTGCCTCTTTTACTGTCTGAGTTATCTCAAGAACTTTGTCTTCTACCTCTGAAATTCTTTCTTCTGCATGGTCTAACCTGTTGCTGATACTTTCCATTGCATCTTTAAGTTCCCTAATTGACTGTTTCAGTTCCTTCAGCTCTGCTATATCCTTTTTATATTCTTTATATCGTTCATCTCTTATTTGATTCTGTTTTTGGATTTCCTTTTGGTTATTTTCCACTTTATTAGCAATTTCCTTCATTGTTTCCATCATCATTTCTTTCATTGTTTTCAACATGTGTATTCTAAATTCCCTTTCTGTCATTCCTAACATTTCTTTATAGGTGGAATTATCTGCAGTAGCTACCTCATGGTCCCTTGGTGGGGTTGTTCTGGACTGGTTCTGCTTGTTGCCTGGAGTTTTCTGCTGATTCTTCCTCATGAGTGATTTCTTTTATCTGTTTCCTTGCCCTAATTTTCCTTTCACTTCCTCTTGCTCTTTAAGTTCTTGTGCCTGTGAACTAAGGGTTACAGGACCAGAAGTGTGAGAAGGCTGAAGAGCAAAAAAGGCATGAAAGAAAGGAGGACCGAGTGATAAGATAAAAAGGAAAAATAGAGAAAGGAGAGGGGGTGGATATAAGGAATATTGACAAAAAGAAGAGAGGCACAGAAAGAGGGAGACAGAGCAATATAGGTGTACATTAGGGTACTTTGACACAACCTTAAATAAAACCCACCTTCTGGGGGTGCCCAGTTGGGTGGTTCCCTTGAGGTTAGCTGCTCTTGGCTAACCTGATCAGACACAGTACCCCACCTCCACCAAGTAGAGAGGAAAGACAAAAATGCTATAAATCAAACCAAAACAAGCAAACAGAAAACTTTACGGGGATAAAATTGAGTGAAAAACCAAATAATAGCGGTAGAAACACTAGCAAAAATGAAGTTCTAGTTATTAAAAAAGGCAGCAATGGGAAATTATAATTACACTAGAAAAATTGAGAAAGAAAAAGGATCTGTATGGAAAAGGTTGAAATTAAAAAACAAAAGAACATGAACAACATCAAAATAAACAAAAAAAAAAAACAAAAAAAAAAAAACACAACCAAAAACAAAGCAGTATGTATATGTTATTGAATATTGTCTGGGCAACACGTGGTCTTCTGGGGTATGAGATGTTAATCACAGTTCTGATACGACTGGAGGCTGCTGATTTCTCAAACCCCAGCAGGTAGACACCCTAAATCTCTCTTCAGCCCACTTAAAAGGCACTTTGAACTTGTAAACTTTCTGAGCAGAAGCTTTCCCAGGAAAGTGCTTGTCGCTGGAATCACTGCTGAAGTGGGTATCCACTTACCCAGTGTGCCAAAACCGGTCTCACTCTGCCCCTGAGGGTTAGGGCTGCAAGGCGGCTCAGACCTCACCCTTAGGCTACTTGTCGCTGGGTTACCAGCTCCCACCCAATTCTAGCTCTGTGATCCTGAGGGCGGAGCTTGCCGGGGCAGATCACTCACAGTGGCTCCCTATCACCCACAGCCAAATACTATTAGCTCCGTCTGTCTCAGCGGCTCAGACTGGGGCCATAGACAACGGCCAAAGTTCTCCGCACTCCCACTCAGGCTCTCCCCAAGGCAGTTCAACTGAGTGCCAAGTCCAAAGACACCAAAAGAGTTCACAGGTAAGGCCTTTCTGGTTGGCAGTCTCGCTGCTACTGAACTTACAGTTGCGGGCGGGTTTAGACGGATTGAACACATGCGACCACTTGCCGTTTTTCCACTGTTTTAGTCCTCCTCTTGGGGTCCAGAAGTCTCTCGCTGACTCCCTGTATCCTCTCAGGGGTGATGATAGGCAGATCCCACCAGCCAGAGATGCCTGGAGTCCTACCTCCCCAGACTCACGGTGCCCAGATGCAAGGAAGCTATTACTCGGCTGCCATCTTGCTCCACCTCCCACAGTCTTGTCTTCTAATTATCATCATCAGCTATCTCCATTGTGGATTATAATATGTCATTTGCATAATGATGGAAAGGGCTGGAGCTAGCAGAACGTCTTTGCGTCTCCCGGGGGTGCATCCACTCCGGCAGGTCCCTCACCCACCCTGTGCCCCCACCACATTCCTGGAGCCTGCCATGTGTGGTGAGAGGCAGCTCATACCTCTGTGCCCTCACTCAGGAATACCCAATGCTGTGTCACCCACGTGATGGGACAAGTGAGGAAACTGCTATTTTTAAAATTACCCTGAGGGTAGATGTCACTATTTCTTAATCTATTTTCACCACTCTTGACTTTGAAATTGTCTCTTTCATCATTGGTTCAATTTAGTAATGCATTTCAGAATCAGTTCATGAGCCATCAGTGGAATTTAGTCTAATCACCTGGATCAAGGGTTAGCAAACTGCAGTCCACAGACCAAATCTGGCTCTCTCTTATTCTTCTAAGTAAAGTTTTATTAGAACACCACTGTGATTTATTTACATATTATCTATAGCTGCTTCCATGCTATAATAGCAGAGCTAAATAGCTGTGACATCAACTTTATGGTTTATAGAGTTGGAAATACTTTTACTGTTTGGCCCTTATTGAAAAAGTTAGCCAAACCCTGACCTAGATCCTGTTACCTTCCCCATTGCCACCATTGTTATCCTTCAGGATTTTAACCTTATACAATTTAAAGAGCCTGGTGGAGGCATCCAATGATAACAGCTTATAGATATAGATAGAAACACCCAAGACTGATTTTTTAAATAATAACTTTAATTTAACCAAAACTTTAGTACAGAAATTCAATATGCTTTAAACATTATCTCATATTTTTCTGACAGTTTTTATTAGGAAAAAAAAAATGTGGATAACCAGTGCATTAAAGACATCATTTAAATCGTTTAAGATATCAGCTCCTTTTTGCCTTTTCCTACTGTCAATGTTTTGAGAATTAATTGCTCATTTGTACATAGCACTATACAATGCAATTCAAAAAGACATAGCATTTGCCTTCTGGGAGTTTATGCAATCTAAGACAGGCAAAGATGGCAAAGAAAGAATGTTCCTTAGGGGATACACTAACAAATCCATAAAACAAACAAGCATTAATGTAATAAATTCACAAGAGGTGAGTCCCAATTTAGCAGGAAGGCAAATAAACAAGCATTCATGAAAGTAACTCAATTTTCTTAACAAACTCTTTTAATTATATAATGGAAGGTTTTCTAGAGATGAAGTTTTAGAAAAAGAGATTAAGGGGACCTGAGAAATAAGCCTAGGCCTATGGCTTAATTATCCTTAAAGGAACAAATTAGCTGTAAGCACTGGTATAGAAGTTTACCCAGGAAGACTAAGAAAAGCCAAAACATTTCAATATCTGACATTGAAAGAAAAGACAAAACTCTGTATTTGGAATGGTGAAAATGAGCATGACTGCTCACTCCCATGGCAGACATCATGTGATACCGTGATTTATAAATTGTATATATAGTTAGTCTTCATCCTGTCTCCTGACATAGCTCCTAAAATCCTGAGAATCTGCAGAGCTATCAGAGTGTTTTCTGTATTTAATAAAATGGCTGGTGGCTGGAGGTTCCTAGACAGCTTCAGGATGGGAGCTGGTCACAGCAAAGACCAAGGCAAGATTAGAAAGTTAGGATTCCCCCTCACCCTGAATTCCAGGGAGGGCAGAGGGGCTGGAGTGTGAGCTCATCACCCACGGCCAATGATTTAATCATGTCTGTGTACTGTAGCGTCCCCCAAATGCCAAAAGAACAGGGTTCAGAGAGCTTCTCAACAGCTGAGCACATGAAGGGGCTTGAAGAGTGAATGCCCAGAGAGGGCAGAGAAGCTCCGAGCCCGTTTTCTGATACTTCACCCTATGCATTGTCTACCTGTCTGTTCATCTATACCCTTTGTCATTTTCTTTTCTTTTTCTTTTTTTTTTTTTGGCAGTTTTTGGCCAGGGCTGGGTTTGAACCCACCACCTCCAGCATATGGGGCTGGCGCCCTACCCCTTTGAGCCACAGACGCTACCCTGTAATTTTCTTTTCAATAAACTAGTAAACATAAGTAAAGTGTTTCCCTGAGTTCTGTGAGCTGCTTTTGCAAATTAGTTGAACCTGAGAAGGGAGTTTTATAACCACAATTTATAGCTGGTTGGTCAGAAATATAAGTAACAACTCACTGCTTGCAACTGGCACCTAAAATAGTGGCAGTCTTATGATACTGAACCCTCAATTTGCAGGATCTGATGCTATCTCCAGGTGGATAATGTCAGAGTTAAATTGCCTTAGAGCAGTGGTTCTCAACCTGTGGGTCGCAACCCCTTTGTAACAATGAAAAATTGTTACAAAGGATACCCCCTGGGTAGAGATATCTCACTACAGAATGTATTGCAGTATTGTTTGACTGATGTGTGTGGGAAAACCTCCACACATCTGTGTTCACAGAAGTGTTCTGTGTTGTGAGAAAATATTAAGCCTATATATTCTTCTACATCATTAACTGATCTCAGCATTCTTTCCTGTCAAACATAGGCACAGCCTTATCATTCTGTCCATTATGGCACTTTGAGTATATTCAACACAAAATGATCAGAAGTGGTCCTTAAATTTGAAAAAGAAATATACCAGCTCTACTTTAAGTCTTTCTTCATTGGACAATGAGAGGTTTCTCTAATCCCAAATAATCCCCCCAGACAGCCCCCAGAAATAAAAGTTAAAAAATCATAAAATGATAACCTATATGAACTCAAAAGGAGCATCATTAGCAGCCTCTAGAAGAAAAAGCAATTTCTGGGCAGGCGTGTGGCTCAGTGAGTAGGGCGCCAGCCCCATATACCAAGGGTAGCGGGTTCAAACCCACCCCCACCAAACTGCAACAACAAAAAATAGCTGGGCATTACACGGGAGGCTGAGGCAAGAGAATCCCCTGAGCCCAAGAGCTGGAGGTTGCTGCGAGCTGTGTGATGCCACGGCACTCTACCAAGGGTGACAAAGCGAGACTCTGTCTCAAAAAAAAAAAAAAAAAAAGCCATTTCTATCAGAATGGAACTTAGAGCTATGGTAAGAGAAAGGAAATGGATGCCAAAGAGTAGAAGAGTGGCAATTTGAAATCACTGAGCACACAGTGGACACTGTGCTGTGTGCCCAGATCCCCTTCCGGACTGAGGCACTTAATTCCCCAGCTGTCAGAAGTGCTGCCTACTGAGAGCTCACAGCTGCAGCCTCCTCCAGAAACTACCATTGGTCAAAGAGAGCTACACACACCAAGTTCCACTGCCTTCCCTGGAGAGCCCCCATCCAATGACTGGTTGACATGATAACAAAGGCGGAGCCATCTTGGGATAATTCTGAAGAATAGTCCTGACTGGAGTCTTCCCTGAGGTTTGACAGAAACCTCAGCTACAACTGCATTACATTTCAACTTCTCCCTCTACCCAAGCTGGCCGCCCTCACTCTCCCTGATGTTCCAGAGACCCCCACCCCAAAACTCCTGTATGCAAATCTCTGCCTCAGAACCTGTTTCCAGGGAAACCAATTTAAGACAGAATGCCATTTAAATGACGGGCACAGTTAGGTATTTTATATACGTCATCTCGTTTAAAGAAGTCATTATTACAATGACCATTTGAAAAATGATTAAGACTCGGAAAAATAAGTGCCAGAGCCAGTAGTTGAACCCAGGGAGATGCTATATTGTGTGAACCAAGGGTTAACCGGCAGAGATCCAACAAGAAGCCCAAATATTCAGACAAGCCTGGAATGATCAAGGTTGAAAAGATAAGAAACACTAGAGCAAAGTCGCGAAAGGATAAGAAGTTTGAGCCAATAGTACAAATGAATAGAAACTAAAATAACACCAGTTTGGGAACTTGAAATGTTAGCCCTGGAATCTCAATTGTGTTTCTTACCTGCAGGTAATCTCTAATTTATGTTTGTGTACAAGAAACAAGTAACGAGCAATAGTAGTAGTTACCACCCATGGGAAAGAAATCTCAAGCTGGCACTGTGCTACATGTTTTCCATATTCTGCCCATTTACAAATCCCAACAGTATGGCACACAAGTACCATGAGTACCACTTTTCAGGTGAGTGCAACTGAAGCTCAGAAAAATTAAGCAACTTGCCCATGGTCATAAAAATAATGAGTGCAAAAAGCCAATAACCAAGTGAAGGCTTGTTTCAACATTCAGTTCATGATGACTCTACAACAAAATACAAAGGTAATCCTAAAGGAACCAGTGAATCTAATATTGAAAATAATGCCAACTAACATGTATTATGAACCAGATATTTCCTGCCTCTTAAATCTTTACAGCAACCCTATGAGGTCGAGTGCTATTACCATCTTCCTTTAATAAAGGAACAAAAAGTATGCAGAGAGAGAAGAAATTTACCCAAACTCACGAAACTAGTAAGACATGGAGCCAGAATATGAATCCAGCTGTCTGACTCCAAGGTCTTTGTGCTTTACTGCTATGTTAAGCAACCAGAAGCTGAAGGAGGGGAGCTGGGTTTACATATAGTCTCTTAAAAGAAATAATGAATCAAAAAATGCTGTAACATTTCTGACATGAAATCTAAGAGATATAAGATGCTGTAGGCCACTGTGACTAAGAAACTGGAATCAGGGTGGAATCATAGACTGAATCACTTAATTTTGAATAGATAAAAAAAATTTCTATTATATTTTATATTTAAATTGTGTTTTATATTTTTCTTTTTTTGTTATAAATTGTATATATAGTTAGTCTTCATCCTGTCTCCTGACATAGCTCCTAAAATCCTGAGAATCTGCAGAGCTATCAGAGTGTTTTCTGTATTTAATAAAATGGCTGGTGGCTGGAGGTTCCTAGACAGCTTCAGGATGGGAGCTGGTCACAGCAAAGACCAAGGCAAGATTAGAAAGTTAGGATTCCCCCTCACCCTGAATTCCAGGGGGAGGGGGGAATGAAGTATGTTCTTTATTTTCAGACTGAGGTTTAGAGGTCTGTTAACATTGTACTGCATTATTAGTCCTGAAAAATATCCTTTGATCATTTCACCACTTTTTTTTTTTTTTTTTTATTGTTGGGGATTCATTGAGGGCACAATAAGCCAGGTTACACTGATTGCAATTGTTAGGTAAAGTCCCTCTTGCAATCATGTCTTGCCCCCATAAAGTGTGACACACACCAAGGCCCTACACCCTCCCTCCGTCCCTATTTCTGCTTCCCCCCCATAACATTAATTGTCATTAATTGTCCTCATATCAAAATTGAGTACATAGGATTCATGCTTCTCCATTCTTGTGATGCTTTACTAAGAATAATGTCTTCCACTTCCATCCAGGTTAATACGAAGGATGTAAAGTCTCCATTTTTTTTAAAGGCTGAATAGTATTCCATGGTATACATATACCACAGCTTGTTAATCCATTCCTGGGTTGGTGGGCATTTAGGCTGTTTCCACAGTTTGACGACTGTCAATTGAGCTGCAATGAACAGTCTAGTACAAGTGTCCTTATGATAAAAGGATTTTTTTCCTTCTGGGTAGATGCCCAGTAATGGGATTGCAGGATCAAATGGGAGGTCTAGCTTGAGTGCTTTGAGGTTTCTCCATACTTTCTTCCAGAAAGGTTGTACTAGTTTGCAATCCCACCAGCAGTGTAAAAGTGTTCCCTTCTCTCCACATCCACGCCAGTATCTGCAGTTTTGAGATTTTGTGATGTGGGCCATTCTCACTGGGGTTAGATGATATCTCAGGATTGTTTTGATTTGCGTTTCTCTAATATATAGAGATGATGAAAACACATTTTTTCATGTGTTTGTTACCCATTCGTCTGTCATCTTTCGAGAAAGTTCTATTCATGTCTCTTGCCGATTGATATATGGGATTGTTGGCTTTTTTCATGTGGATTAATTTGAGTTCTCTATAGATCCTAGTTATCAAGCTTTTGTCTGATTGAAAATATGCAAATATCCTTTCCCATTGTGTAGGTTGTCTCTTTGCTTTGGTTATTGTCTCCTTAGCTGTACAGAAGCTTTTCAGTTTAATGAAGTCCCATTTGTTTATTTTTGTTGTTGTTGCAATTGCCATGGCAGTCTTCTTCGTGAAGACTTTCCTCAGGCCAATATCTTCCAGTGTTTGTCCTATGCTTTCTTGGAGGATTTTTATTGTTTCATGCCTTAAATTTAAGTCCTTTATCCATCTTGAATCAATTTTTGTGAGTGGGGAAAGGTGTGGGTCCAGTTTCAGTCTTTTACATGTAGACATCCAGTTCTCCCAACACCATTTATTGAATAGGGAGTCTTTCCCCCAGGGTATGTTCTTGTTTGGTTTATCGAAGATTAGGTGGTTGTAAGATGTTAGTTTCATTTCTTGGTTTTCAATTCGATTCCAAGTGTCTATGTCTCTGTTTTTGTGCCAGTACCATGCTGTCTTGACCACTAAGACTTTGTAGTACAGACTAAAATCTGGTATGCTGATGCCCCCAGCTTTATTTTTATTACTAAGAACTGCCTTAGCTATACAGGGTTTTTTCGGTTCCATACAAAACGCAGAATCTTTTTTTCCAAATCTTGAAAGTACTATGTTGGTATTTTGATAGGAATGGCATTGAATAGGTAGATTGCTTTGGGAAGTATAGACATTTTAACAATGTTGATTCTTCCCGTCCATGAGCATGGTATGTTCTTCCATTTGTTAATATCCTCTGCTATTTCCTTTCTGAGGATTTCATAGTTTTCTTTATAGAGGTCCTTCACCTCCTTCGTTAGGTATATTCCTAGGTATTTCATTTTCTTTGAAACTATGGTGAAGGGAGTTGTGTCCTTAATTAGCTTCTCGACTGTTATTGGTGTATACAAAGTCTACTGACTTGTGGACATTGATTTCATATCATGAAACATTACTGTATTTTTTGATGACTTCTAGGAGCCTTGTGGTTGAGTCTTTGGGGTTCTCTAAGTATAAGATCATGTCGTCAGCAAAGAGGGAGAGTTTGACCTCCTCTGCTCCCATCTGGATTCCCTTTATTTCCTTGTCTTGCCTAATTGTATTGGCTAGAACTTCCAGCACTATGTTGAATAGTAAAGGTGATAGAGGACAACCTTGTCTGGTTCCAGTTCTAAGAGGAAAAGCTTTCAGTTTTACTCCATTCAGTAAAATATTGGCTGTGGGTTTGTCATAGACAGCTTCAATCAGTTTTAGAAATGTGCCACCTATGCCTATACTCTTCAGTGTTCTAATTAGAAAAGGATGCTGGATTTTATCAAATGCTTTTTCTGCATCTATTGAGAGGATCATGTGATCTTTATTTTTCCCTCTGTTAATATGGTGGATAACGTTTATGGACTTCCGTATGTTAAACCAGTCTTGCATCCCTGGGATGAAGCCTACTTGATCATGATGAATGACTTTTTTGATGATAAGCTGTAATCTATTGGCTAGGATTTTGTTGAGAATTTTTGCGTCTATATTCATGAGTGAGATTGGTCTGAAATTCTCCTTTTTCGTTGGGTCTTTTCCTGGTTTTGGTATCAGGGTGATGTTTGCTTCATAGAATGTGTTGGGGAAAATTCCTTCTTCCTCAATTTTTTGGAATAATTTCTGCAGTACAGGAATCAGCTCTTCCTTGAAGGTTTGATAGAATTCTGGAGTGAAGCCATCTGGACCAGGGCATTTTTTGGTTGGAAGATTTTTTATTGTTTCTTTGATCTCAGTGCTTGAAATTGGTCTGTTCAAGAGCTCTATTTCTTCCTGGCTGAGTCTAGGGAGAGGGTGTGATTCCATATATTGATCCATTTCCTTCACATTGTCAAATTTCTGGGCATAGAGTTTCTGGTAGTATTCAGAGATGATCTTTTGTATCTCTGTGGGATCAGTTGTTATTTCCCCTTTATCATTTCTGATTCAGGTTACTAGAGATTTTACTTTCCTATTTCTCGTTAGTCTGGCCAATGGTTTATCTATTTTATTTATTTTTTCAAAAAACCAACTCCTTGTTTCATTAATTTTCTGAATGATTCTTTTGTTTTCAATTTCATTGATCTCTGATTTGATTTTGGATATTTCTTTTCTTCTACTGAGTTTAGGCTTAGATTGTTGTTCTTTTTCCAATTCCATAAGATCTCTTGTGAGATTGTTGATGCGCTCTCTTTCTGTTTTTCGAATGTAGGCATCTAACGCGATGAATTTTCCTCTCAAAACTGCTTTTGCAGTATCCCACAGGTTTTGGTAGCTTGTGTCTTCATTGTTGTTATGCTCAAGGAAGTTAATGATTTCCTGTTTTATTTCTTCCTTCACCCATCTGTTATTCAAAAGAAGATTGTTTAATTTCCATGCCTCTGGGTGGAGTTGAGCATTTTTGTTAGAGTGAGTTCCACCTTTAGTGCCTTGTGGTCTAAGAAGATACAAGGCAAAATTTCAATTCTTTTGATTCTGTTGATATTTGTTTTGTGTCCCAGGATATGATCAATTTTGGAGAATGTCCCATGGGGTGATGAGAAGAATGTATATTCTTTATCTTTGGGATGGAGTGTTCTATATGCATCTATCAAGCATAGTTGTTCTAGGGTCTCATTTAAATCTCTTATATCTTTAATTTCTGTTTAGAGGATCTGTCCAGCTCTGTAAAAGGAGTGTTAAAGTCCCCTGTTATGATGGTATTATCAGATATCGTATTGCTCAGACTGAGTAAGGTCTGTTTCAAGAATCTGGGAGCATTTAAATTGGGTGCATAAATATTTAGAATAGAAACATCTTCTTGTTGTATTTTTCCCTTGACCAATATAAACTGACCATCTTTGTCTTTTTTGACTTTAGTTGCTTTAAATCCACATGTATCTGAAAATAAGATTGCAACTCCTCTTTTCTTCTGAATGCCATTTGCCTGAAAAATTGTCTTCCAACCCTTGACTCGGAGCTTTAATTTGTCTTTTGAAGCCAAGTGTGTTTCTTGCAGACAGCAAATGGATGGCTTGTGTTTTTTAATCCAGTCAGCCAATCTATGTCTCTTCAGTGGGGAATTCAAGCCATTAACATTTATTGAGATAATTGATAAATGTGGTAGTATTCTATTCGTCTTATTTTGTGAGAGTCCATTGCTTAGTTTTATCTTTTGCATCAGTGTGGAGGTTAGGCTCTGTCCTTTAATTTCTGAGTTCTTACTTTGCTGCTGATCCATTGTGGTGGTCAGTGTGCAGAACAGGTTGAAGTATTTCCTGTAGAGCTGGTCTTGTTGTGGTGAATTTCCTCAATGTTTGTATATCCGTAAATGATTTGATTTTTCCGTCAATTTTTAAGCTTAGCTTAGCAGGGTACAGAATTCTGGGCTGGAAATTGTTCTGTTTAAGTAGATTAAAGGTAGATGACCATTGTCTTCTTGCTTGGAAAGTTTCATGAGAGAAGTCTGTGGTCACTCTGATGGATTTGCCCCTGTAGGTCAACTGGCGCTTACTCCTGGCAGCTTGCAGAATCTTTTCTTTTGTCTTGACTTTGGACAGGTTCATCACAATGTGTCTTGGAGAAGCTCGATTAGAGTTGAGGTGACCTGGGGTCCGATAGCCCTCTGAAAGCAGTTTGTCAGAATCTTTGGTGATATTTGGGAAATTTTCTTTTATAATATTCTCTAGTATAGCTTCCATTCCTCTTGGGCATTCTTCTTCCCCTTCTGGAATTCCTATAACTCGTATGTTGGAAAGCTTCATAAAGTCCCATAATTCTGACAGTGAATGTTCTGCTTTCTCTCTCTTCTTTTCTGCCTCTTTTACTATCTGAGTTATCTCAAGAACTTTGTCTTCTACCTTTGAAATCCTTTCTTCTGCATGGTCTAACCTGTTGCTGATACTTTCCATTGCATCTTTAAGTTCCCTAATTGACTGTTTCATTTCCTTCAGCTCTGCTATATCCTTTTTATATTCTTCATATCGTTCATCTCTTATTTGATTCTGTTTTTGGATTTCCTGTTCATTATTTTCCACTTTATTAGCAGTTTCCTTCATTGTTTCCATCATTTCTTTCATTGTTTTCAACATGTGCATTCTAAATTCCCTTTCTGTCATTCCTAAAATTTCTTTATAGGTGGAATCATCTGCAGTAGCTACCTCATGGTACCTTGGCGTGGTTGTTCTGGACTGGTTCTTCATGTTGCCTGGAGTTTTCTGCTGATTCTTCCTCATGAGTGATTTCTTTTATCTGTTTCCTTGACCTAATTTTCCTTTCACTTCCTCTTGCTTTTTAAGTTCTCGTGCCTGTGGAAGTTGAGGGTGGGTTTAGACGGATTGAACACACGCAACCACTTGCCATTTTTCCACTGTTTTAGTCCTCCTCTTGGGGTCCAGAAGTCTCTCGCTGACTCCCTGTATCCTCACAGGGGTGATGATAGGCATATCCCAGAGATGCCTGGAGTCCTATCTCCCCAGACTCACAGTGCCCAGATGCAAGGAAGCTCTTACTCGGCCGCCATCTTGCTCCGCCTCCGTGTTTTATATTTTTCAAGAGATTTTCCTTTATTTTTAATAGAATGTATAAGATTTGCATAGGACTGGGTCAAGCAGACCATTCAGGTGTAGCGAGGACATCAAACTATCATCTGGGCAGCACCTGTGACTCAAAGGAGTAGGGTGCCAGTTCCATATACCAAAGGTGGCAGATTCAAACCTGGCTCTGGCCAAAAACTGCAAAAAAAAAAAAGAAATAATGGTGCAAAGTAACATCTAGGAGTGAACAGTAGCCAAACCCAGAGAAGGTGGCAACTGGGGGAGATTCTGGAACAGAGGAACTCATGGGAAAAGGAATGACCTAAAATCCTACTCTGGCAATAGAGGGAGGAAACTGCATAGAAGAAGACCATGTCCTGAAAACCCAGTGCCTTTCTGTGCCTGAGGGAAAAGTCAGTCTGGAACTTCCATTTATTTAATGACATTTTCATAAATATTAAGAGTACGTCTCATTTTTTCCTTCAAGTATCTCCTTCCAAAATAAATCCGTGGTTGTTCCCATCCTAAGACTGACATCATTCTGGCACCTAAGTCACTACAAAAAAAAAAAGTTTCTTCACAATCAGCTCCAGGCTGTCATCCAGGCGTCCACAACATGATGCTTATTATGGGCAGCAGTCCACTCCCTTTCAACCCAGTTCTGTATTGCTCTTTGAACCTTGCCCAAAATAGCCCTTTGAGTTGCTCTGTAAACAGGTTTCTTCACCACAGACACTCTGCTTGGGTGGTCCTCCCCCTCTGGCCTCAGCTTTCACTTCCCAAAACTTTGGCAGATATAATAGAAGCAACATCCTATGAGAAAGACATTTACCATCTTATTTTTCTTAATTTGTCACTGTAAATTCATGCTTCTTCCTTTTTTAGATGTTTATTACCCCTAGAACCTTTTATATATGCTATATTTATTTTCATTCTCTTCTAAATCATACCTGATCAACCAAGCCCATGAAAATCACGTGAAAAAAAACTGCTCAAGGAACTGCTGATTCTTGTTCTTCCCCTATGCTGACAATCACCTTCCCACCATCACTTCATTTTATTACCCTTCATCATTACCACTTCCCTTGGATAACTCATCTATTTTGTGCCTACAAAGACAACAGACATCTCAGCCTTTACTCAAATTCTTATATGAGCCCTGATCATCAGAGAACGACCTCTAAGCATTTTCCATGAAGCCTTGGCACAAGGAACTCCAATGTCTCACTTAGCTCCTGCCAGCACTGCAAAGGCCTAAGAGTCTTAGCTCCTATTCCATCGTTATCTACATTGAGTTCTTCTCCTACATTTAGAGAAGAGTGACAGCAAATATTCATGCCAATATATTTTCTAAATATTAAATAGCTTTATCTGGTTCAGAAATGGCATTCAGTAAGCTCTTTCTGAGTCTAGACATATTAGAGTAGCCAGTTCCCCAGGTTCAGTTTGGAAGATAAAGTCACCAGGTGGTTATAGGGCCCCTGGTTCTAGCTGCTTCTGGCTTAATTCAGGCATCTACTGAAACCAAATGAACCCCCAGATGTCTGCCTGTCTAATACCACCCTAACTGAGCCCAGTTTCCACAGAGAATTGTTCCAACTCAAGAATGGGTCATGATGGAAGACAGGCTGGTCCCATGGTCCCTGCTGACAGGATCAGTGGGAGTAAATCCAGAGTCACCTTCTACCTCCATAATGTTTCAGAAAAAAATAGCCAGATAATGAGCTCTCTGTTGGATTAAAAAACAAGATGGGAGATCACAAAATCTAGAATTTGGGGATGAAGGTGAAGCTTCAACTGAAAGCAGTTACAACAAGACAAAATTCTTAACGGTGCCATTATTGCTGAGGTTAGTGACCAAGTCCTGGTTTGGCTACTGAAAGTTTAGATAAGGCAGACATAAAATGAACAAAATTCTGCCAAATGAACAAAGTAGAGATTGCAAAAAATAAATGTTTTATCATTCTGTTTATAAATGATAGTGTACTTACCAATGAAAACTATACAGAAAATAGATGACTGTACCTCCTTCATGCTCCCACACCCTCATCTCCCATCACTCATCCACAGTAATCTCCAGAGCACATCCAGAAATGTGTGGGAGAGAAAGCAGCATAATGGATCCCTGGATCCCTGTAGCCTCTCTCTAGTTAGACAAGAAAGCAACATAGATCTGGGAACCAAAGCAAATAGGTTTAGCACCTCCTACACATTAAATTAACCAAGGATTTAATTTAATACCAACAATGTACACAGGACACGGGGAATTGTTGAATTTAAGTGAAAAATAGTGTGCTTTTCAGAATTTCTCCATCAAATTATGAATCTGGAAGAACAATTACACATGGACAAGACAACTGGAGACCTGAGAAGTTTTGGGGTTTTGACATCAACAACTATAGGGGGGAAAAAGTACACATGGAATTCTTATATTTAAAATTTAGGAGCTGAACTTGCTTTTTCCTTTATAAAATAGTGCTTCAGAGTAGGGCATGATGGATAACTCCATAAAAAAATATTGGAAAGTAAATAATGCTGCAAAAACCAAGGACTACTTCTACTGATATTGGATTTCAAACAAAAAATAGCTGAAGCAGACAAAATAGTCTCTACACAAAGCCACTTGTCTTCTTGCCCTTTCCACTAAAAAAGCAAACAAGGCTTTATAGTAATAGGGGAGGTATACAACCCATCACCTGACAAGATAGGAAACATTCACAATGGCTCAAACCAGCTTTACTCTCTGACAAGGTTAGTGCTCAGCTGGTAAGCAATGGTGTTAGCATACTTAGACATCAAAATACTCAAAACAAAACAAAACCCTCTAAACTAGTTGGGAAAATGGTTGCTGTCCTGAATACCTCCAGGTGCCCCCCACACTGACTGCCCTTGGTCTGGCTCTTGAAATGTTCTGGGCCTGCTGGCTATTCAGCATCAAAAATGTTAGCAGCTGCCATGACAGGTGGCCTCCAGGTCCTTGCTTCAGGTTCAAATTCAGGATCTTTAGTTTGATTGGTATCCACACTTTACCATTTATATTAAACATCATTTCTATCCTCTGTCCTTTTTCTATGGTTGAAAAGTAAGTGGATTCTGGAGTCATTCCTTCCTCCAGACAATAATACCAGGCTCATCAGTCATCAGATAAACCCAGTGGAGGTATAGTTCTCAAAGTATCATTTTAGGCAGTGCCTTATTTTTGCCTAATATAAAGCATAGCACCTGTACTCTTTGGCTGCTATGCTTTGTATTAGACAAAATAGAACCATTAGACTCATTATTGATGGGTTTTAGCATCAGTGTGCCTTGGGTTTAAAGCCCAGATACTTCCTACTTTTGTGGCAGTGATGTAGCCATGTAAACTAAACTTCAGCTTCATCACCTGCAGCACTGAGGTAGAACCAATAATGCTGCAGGATTTGGAGAGGATTAAAGATAGTAGGATTAAATGCCAAGCACAGTCCTGGACATTTAGTGGGAGCTTAAAAAAAGTGTTCTAATATGATTATACTGGAAAAGACAGTGGATGGGATATCTGGAGCTAATCCTCATATCTACCTCAGTACTCCAAGATGCATTCTTTCATTTCCCAAATCTCTATGTCAATTGAACTTTTCTTTTAAGCAAAACCAGTCAGCATCTAACTCTCAAAGCCCACTGAAGTAAATGCTTCTCTTTTGGAAAATCAGATACAATTCACACACCAGTCTGTGAATCTACATCCCTTGCCTCCATAAGAAGACAATTCCAGGACCTCAAGGCCAACACTGTGCACTATCTGTAATTAACGCTTCACATATGAAAGATGGTGTAAAATAATCTCAAGACTGACATTAGCCTTAGAAGTCCTGACGTTGAGACTCCATTGAGTAAGATCTTTCATCTGAGGACTGGGCGACCATAAAACACTACACTCCAGCAAGATGCCCCAGCAGCAGATTCCTGATACTCGCTGGGCTCTGCCTGAGTGGTAGGACTCACAGAGTCAGGTTCTTGGGGCTGCTGCAATGCTGCCCATTGGGGTCAAGGCTATGAAACTTTATTAGAAGACCAGGACATGATGAGGTGCTAACTATATACTCTTGTCTAGACAAGCTCAAAGCCAGTCCAATTTATATTGAAATATCATAAGCAGTTTTAAAGTTAAGCTCCAAAGCAGTGTTTTTCAAACATTTTTATCTCATGTCACACTTGAACCTATAGTTAATCTTCTGTGGCACATTTAAATTATGTTGAATCAGAAAAAAAAAAAAAGAGTTCAAAAATATATATATACTCACAATTATTTCAAAAATAATTGAATTAATTATCTTTAAATTGTTTTTATTTTTATCTAAGGGCATATTACTCATAGGCAACGTATAAATGGCAAAATCTTATTTCTCCTGCAAGTTAGTTTATGAGGATAAATGTTACTTTACTTATATTCGACACTAAAAGTGATGGCTAATTTAGTTCATAATAAAAATTTCCAATTAAATTAAAATATGTTTGTTTCTTAATATAAATTATGTAAAAAGTTGCTTTTATAAAACAAATTAGCTATAAAACTGTAAAATAATTGTACTTTACCTATGATATCTATGCATAATGTAATTTTACACATAAAATAGATTTGGAAAGCATGTTTCAACAGATTCAGAAAAAGAGGGATGTGTGTGTATATATACAGGGTGGCCACAAAGTCCATGTGCAATTTAAAGTTTCACAGTACATTAAATTGTATTTAAAATTAAAAACTTTATGGCCACCCTGTGTATGTTTATATAAAATATAAATGTGTGTGTGAATCCATTCACACATTCATATATATGGATGTATACGTGTGTGGATGGATGCACACAAACACAAAATATCTATATGTATATCCATATCAATATATGTATATAGTTATATTCATATGGCTGTGAGGGTAGAAAGCATTAGATGGATTGAATTACTTTTGAGAACGCATGTAGTGAGAATAAGATAGAGTCAGTGATGCTAGGGCTGAGACAACACAGCTAATCCAGCCAGTCTAGGTCCCATGAGACCTTCATTTCATGTCTTCCATACCATTGTTTTGTAAACTTGGCTTTAACCTAAAAGTGTGATCTTAAGTAGTTTAGAACAACTGATTTAGGAGATTAACTTGTGAATTGGAATGTTGTGATATGAATCATGGGTTACATCAATTATGTTTATTATTAGTCATGGATTATGGTGATTACTGTTTAAGAGTACAGTACTTGTTTTTAATCTTAACGTATAAAACTAGGATTTTGGAAATGGAAGAACAGAAAAGTCTCGGAGAGACTACTCTCACTGTTCTCCAGAACTGCTGGCCTTCCAACAAATGAAGTGGATTTATTTGGATTTGGTGGACCTATCCCTGTCTTTGCATATTGGCAGAAAGTGACATCTTCTTGATTCAATAATATTTCTTTTTTTTTTTTAATTATTTGGAACTCATTGAGAGTACAAAGAATTAGGTTACACTGATTGCATTTGTTAAAGTCCCTCTTATACTATGTCCTGCCCCCAAGCAGTATGACATATACCGTGAACCCAATCTCCCTGTCTTCCCCTCTCCCCACTACCTCATTCCCCTATGTAACCCCTTATATTAGCTCACATAATGACTTCATATTAAAACCAAGTATATTAAATTCTTGCCTCTCCATTCTTGTGATGCTTTACTAAGAAGAATGTGTTCCACCTCCATCCAGGTTAATAAAATGATATATAGTCTCCATCTTTTTTAGTGGCTGAATAATATTCCATGTCCTAGGTTGGTGGGCATTTAGGTTGCTTCCACATTTCAATTGTAAACTGAACTGTGATAAACAGTCCAGTGCAGGGGTCCTCAAACTGCAGCCCGCGGGCCACATGAGGCAGTGTGATTGTTATTTGTTCCCGTTTTGTTTTTTTACTTCAAAATAAGATATGTGCAGTGTGCATAGGAATTTGTTCATAGTTTTTTTTTTTTTTTTTAACTATAGTCTGGCCCTCCAACAGTCTGAGGGACAGTGAATTGGCCCCCTGTTTAAAAAGTTTGAGGACACCTGGTCTAGTGCAAATGTCCTTGTGATAAAAATAGATTTTTTTTTTCTTCTGGGTAGATGCCTTGTAATGGTATTACAGGATCAAATGAGAGGTCTAATTTGTGTTCTTTGAGGATTCTCCATACTTCCTTCCAAATAGGTTATGTTAGTTTGCAGTCCCATCAATTGTGTAAAAGTGTTCCCCTCTCTCCACATTCATGCCAACATCTGCAGCTTTGAGACTTTCTGATGTTGGCCATTCTCCCTGGGGTTAGGTGATATCTCAGAGTAGTTTTGATTTGCATTTCTCTGATGATTAGGGATGATGAGCATTTTTTCATGTTCGTTAGCTATTTATCTATCTGCTTTAGAGAAGGTTCTATTCATGTCTCTTGCCCAGTGATATATGGGATTATTGTATCTTTTTTGTTCATTAATTTGAGTTCTCTGGATATACTAGTTATCAAGCTTTTGTATGATTTATAGTATACAAATATCTTCCCCCATTCTGAAGATTGTCTATTTACCTTGTTGTTTCTTAGCTGTACAAAAAGGTCTCAGTTTAATTAATCCCATTTGTTTATTTTCATCATTGTTGCAATTGCCATGGACATCTTCATAAAATCTTTCCCCAGGCTGATACCTTCAAGTGTTTTCCCCATACTTTCTTTGAAAATTTGTATTGTTCTGTGCCTTACGTTTAAACCTTTTATCCATCTTGAATAAATTTTTGTAAGTGGTGAGAGGTGCAGGTCCAGTTTCAGTCTCTTAGAACTGTTATCCAGTTCTCCCAACATCATTTATTGAATAGGGATACTTTTCCCCAGTGTATATTCTTGTTTAATTTATCAAATATCAGGTGGCTGTAAGATGTTGGTTTCATCTCATGGTTTTCTATTTGGTTCCAAATGTCAATGTCTCTATTTTTGTGCCAATACCATGCTGTTTTGATCACAATGGCCTTGTAGTATAGCCTAACGTCTGTTTGAGCAATACCTCTGGCGTTGTTTTTATTACTAAGAATTGTATTGGCTATACGGGCTTTTTTCTGGTTCCATACAAAACAAAGAGTTACCTTTTCTAAATCTTGAAAGTATGATGTTTTAATGGGGATTGCATTGAACCTGTGGGATTGCTTTGGGAAGTATACACACTTTGACAATGTTGATTCTCCCCAGTATAAACACAGTATATTCTTCCATTTGTTAACATCTTCTGCTATTTCTTTCTTAGGGTTACATAATTTTCTTTGTAGAAGTCTTTCACCTCTTTTGTTAGGTATATTCCTAGATATTTCATTTTCTTTGAGGCTACTGTGAAGGAAATTGTGTCCTTGATTAGCTTCTTGTCTCAGCTATTATTGGCATATCCAAAGGCTACTGATTTGTGGACACTGATTTCATATCCTGAGACTTTGCTCTATTTTTTTATCACTTCCAGGAGTCTTGGAGTTGAGTCTTTGAGGTTCTCTAAATATAAGATCATATCATCAGCAAACAGTGAGAGTTTGACCTCCTCTATGCCCATTTTGATGCACTTTATTTCCTTCTCTTCCCTGATTGAATTGGCAAGCTCTTCCAGCACTACATTGAATAGTAATGGCAAGAGAGGACAACTTTGTCTGGTTCCAGTTCTAAGTGGAAAAGTTTTCAGTTTTACTCCATTCAGTATAATATTAAGTGTGGGTTTGTTATAAATGGCTTCAATCAGTTTAAGAAATGTGCCATCTATGCCTATTTTCTTATGTACTCTAATTAGAAAAGGATGCTGAATTTTACTGAATGCTTTTTCTGTATCTATTGAGAGAATCATGTGGTCTTTGTTTTTGCTTCTGTTGATATGGTGAATTACGTTTATGGACTTGCATATGTTAAACCAGCCTTGCATTCCTGAGATGAAACCTACTTGATCACGAAGAAGGATTTTTTTAATGTGCAGCTATAATCTACTGGCTAGGATTTTATTGAGAAGTTTTGCATCTATATTCATTATATAGATGAAGTTATCCTTTTTAGTTGGGTCTTTTCCTGACTTTGGTATCAGGGTGATGCTTGCTTTCTAGAATGTGTTGGTCAAAATTCCTTCCTTCTCAATTCTTTGGAATAATTTCTGCAGCATGGGTATAAGCTCTTCTTTGAAGGTTTAATATAATTCTGGTGTGAAGCCATCTGGACCAGGACTGTTTTTTTTTTTTTTTTTTTTTTTTGGCTGGGAGATCTTTTATTGTTCCCTTGAAATCAGTTCTTCAAAGTGGTCTGTTCAAGAGATCTATTTTTTCTTAGCCAAGTCTAGGGAGAGGGTGCAATTCTAGGTATTGATCCATTTCCTGTACATTGTCAAATTTCTGGGCATAGTTTCTTGTAGTATTCAAAGATGATCTTTTGTATCTCTGTGGCATCTGTTGTTATTTCCTATTTATAATTTTGGATTGCAGTTATTAGAGATTTTACTTTTCTACTTCTAGTCAATCTGGCCAAAGATTTATTGATTTTTTTTTCAAAAAAAAAAATTTTTTTGTTTATTAGTTTTCTGAAGAATTTTTTTTTGTTTTCAATTTCATTAATCTCTGATTTAATTTCAGTTATTCCTTTTTTTCTGCTGGGTTTGGGATTAGATTGTTCTCTTTTTCTAATTCCATGAGATGTTTCATGACTTTGAGCTCTCTTTCTATTTTTCTAAGGTAGGCATCTAACGTGATAAATTTCCCTCTTGAGACTGCTTTTGCTGTATCCCACAGGTTTTGGTAACTTGTGCCTTCATTGTTGTTATGTTTGAGGAATTCTACAATTTCCTCTTTTATCTCTTCCTGAACCCAACTATCATTCAGCATAAGGTTGTTTAATTTCCATGTCTTTGTGTGGGGATGACTATTTTTGTTGGAGTTGAATTCATCTTTATTGCCTTGTGGTCTGAGAAGATACAAGGTGTAATTTCTATTCTTTTAATTTTGCTGAGGTTTGATTTATATCCTAGGATGTGGTCCATTTTGGCATACAAACCACCAGCTGATGAAAAAAATGTATATTCTTTAGTTTGGGGATGATGTTCTGTATATGTCTATTAATCCCATTTGTTCTAGAATCACATTTAAGTCCTTTGTATCTTTGTTTTGTTTCTGTTTAGAGGATCTGTCAAATTCTGTCAGAGAGATGTTAAAGTTCAGGGCTATTATGGTTATGGGATATCATATTGCTCAGACCCATCAAGGTCTGTTTCATAATCTTGGGAGCATTTAAGTTGGGTGCATAAATACTTAAAATTGTAATGTCTTTTTGTTGTACTGTTCCTTTGACCAGTATAAAGTGTCCATCTTTGTCTTTCTTACCTTTAGTTGCTTTAAATCTGGTTGCATCTGACAGTAAAATTGCAACCCCTCTTTTCTTCTGATTTCCATTTCTTGAAATACTATTTTCCATCCCTTAACCCTGAGTCTTGATTTATTCTTCAAGGCTATGTGTGTCTCCTGGAGATAGCATATGGTGGATTCTGCTTTTTTATCCAACCAACCTGTGCCTCTTCAGTGGTGAATTCAGTTCATTGACATTTATTGAGAGAACTGATAAGTGTGATGGTGTTCTATCCATCTTATTTTGTGAAAGTCCATTGTGGAAGCTAAGTTTTGACATTTAGCTTCTGGTATTTACTTTGCTGGTGTTCATTGTGATGGTCAGTGTTGATAATAGGTCTAACTATTTCCTGTACAGCTGGTCTTATTGTGGTGAATTTCCTCAGGGTTTATATATCCATAAAAGATTTGATTTATCCATCCATTTTGAAGCTTAGTTTAGCAGGATACAGAATTCTGGGCTGAAAATTGAAACCAAAACAGCAACTCCCCCAAGGGACCTTGAGGCAGCTACTGCAGAAGACTCCACTTAAAAAGAATTAATGGATTTGATAGAGAAAGGGAGTTTAAAATATGGGTGATAAAGACCATAAAAAGAAAGAATGAGAAAATGGAAAGACAGAACCAAAAGTCACATGAGAGATATGTAGGATGTTGAAGAATGTTGAAGGTGGATGACCATGCCCTTCTGGCTTGGAAAGTTTTAGTTGAAAAGTCTGCTGTCATCCTAATGGCTCTGCCTCTGTAGGTCAGCTGGCACTTACTCCTGGCTGCTTGCAGAATTTTTTCTTTCATTTTGCCTCTGGACAGGTTCATTACAATGTGTCTTGGAAAAGCTCTGAGTTGAGATTACTCAGGTTTTGATATCCATCTGAAAGGAATGTGTTGGGATCTTTAGTAAAACTTGGGAAATTTTCATTTATGATAGTCTCCAGTAGGGCTTCCATTCATTTGGGATAATCTTCTTCCCCTTCAGGGATCCCTATTATTTGTATGTCTGAATGCTTTATGGAGTCTTGTAGTTCTCTAAGCTACTGTTTTTCTTTCTCTCTCTTCTTTTGTGCGTCTTTGACTACCTGGATTAACTCAAAAACTTTATCCTCTGAGCTCTCAGGTTCTTTCTTCTCCATGGTCTAACCTATTTTTGATACTTTCCACTGGATATTTACATTCTCTGATTGTCTCCTTTCTTTCCTTAAGCTCCACCATATCCTTTTCATATCCTACATATCTCTCATGTGACTTTTGGTTCTGTCTTTCCATTTTCTCATTCTTTCTTTTTATGGTCTTTATCACCCATATTTTAAACTCCCTTTCTCTATCAAATCCATTAATTCTTTTTAAGTGGAGTCTTCTGCAGTAGCTGCCTCAAGGTCCCTTGGGGGAGTTGCTGTTTTGGTTTCTCATGTTGCCGAAATTTTTCTATTGGTTCCTCCTCATGTGTTCTTTCTACTTGTTCACATCCTTGTCCTCCTTTTTCCTTCTTACTTCCTCCTTTGCTTCAAATTACCTTGTCTCAGAGCTTAGGTCAAAAGGAAAAGAAGAATAAAGTGCAAGCAGGGAGAAATAGGAGGAAAAGAAAGAAAGAAGAAAAAATAAGAAAAGAGAAAAAGAAAGGAAAAAAGGGGGAAGAGAGATGAAAGAAAAGAACTGAAGAACAGGAGAGAATGAGGACAGGAAGACAGAATGAGAGTGACAGAAGAAATGATATTGATTGGCACAGTGTTAGGGTCACTCCTATAATTCAAGGATTTTGAGAGACCCGGCCAGGAGGATTCTTCAAAATGAGCTTCTTACCAGCCTGAGCATAGCCAAGCTCTTCCTCATGACCAAAATTCAAGAGTCTTTGCTTTTAATAATGTCTTATAGTAGAATCTTAATGAAATAAAAATGGAAGTTAAAAATAGAACCAAACAAGTTAGCAACTATAGAATACAACGAAACAAACAAAAAATGCTCAAATAGCCAAAAACTGCAGCAACCCTGGCAATATAGAAAAAGAGAAAAAAATAAAGAAAATAAAAAAAAGAATACAATACTAAAAAAAAAAAAAAAATGTTATATATAGTGGAAGGGACCAACTTTAATAGTAATATATATGTTGTAAATAATCACCAGGACACCAGGTGGTGGTGTGGCTTTTTTAAAAGACGAGAACACAGCTGGCCACCTCTATACTCCTTATTCCTAACTTAGTTGCCTTCAGTGATTGCCTGATTGTTTCCTCAGCATTCAGACCCCACTGGGTTGGGATCTTAAAGCTCTCCAGAGTCCTTCAGGGGCAGGTCTCACACTGTCCCTTGACTCCAGTTCCCCTGGAGTGTAGGAGTCCCTCAGCCTTTCCCAAGAGTGGAGTTATGATTCTGGTAGATGGAATTAAGATATCCATGCTTTAGGCCCCTGCTAAGACATTCCCACAAGGGCAGCCCGCTGACCACCCAAACCTTCCCAGTATGGCTGACTTGCCAGCCACCAAACAAATGGCAAATCCATTCCAACTAGTATTCAAATCTGATTTCTGTACACTGTTCAAGTCCACCCACTCTTTTAAGCTTTCCACTCAACATGCAGCTTCCCCCTCCAAAACTGAAAAGTCCAGAAAAGCTTCCTCCTATCCTGGACCTGGATCAGGGGGCACCTGATCCAGCAGGTCACAGTCACTTGCCTAAAGTGTCTGATTTCCACCACTCTGGATCACATACTGTATCCAGCTCACCACCTCCTCACTGTGCTCCCTGAGATAGACTCCAGGCAAGGTCCCTGAACCAGGTATGGCAGTGTTCTCTCTTTTTCCCCAGTCATACTAGGAGAGCTCAGCTGAATGATCCTTCTGGTCTGCCACCTTACTCCGCCTTCTGAACTTTAAAAATTTTCACGGGACACCTAAGATACTCTCATGGCACACCAGATTACTGCAACATACCGTTGAAAATCACTGCTCTAAGGTGTATATATAAAAGTGTATAAAGATAGAAGCTGCTGCCTATTGTGCCTGTTTTGAGGACCATGCACTGTGCTAAGTATGTTTGATATTTCATTTATAATCACCCTACAACACAGACTTTATCTGAGTTAAATACACTGGGAAACTGAGGCCCAGAGAGGTAAAATAATTTACCAAAAAGACTCAAAATCAGAGCAAATCATGCACTTTTTAGTGCTTGATACCTCCTGTTCATATTTAATTCTCTCACTGAGGTAGAAATCAAATCCATTTTGTTAAATGAGAAAATGGAAACTTAGAGAAGGCCACCCTTATAAATAGTGAAGACACTTAAAAAAACTCACACTGTCTTTCTCCATCTAAAATTCATACACTAAAAACACTAAAACACTAAAAACAGAGGATTAACTATTTATTTTACACACACACACTCTTAAGGTAATCTCAGTTGGGGGTATATAACTAGCAAAAGAAGGTGAGTAGGGTTCAGAAAATGCAGACCAAGAACACTGAAATAGGCCTAGGATCCTAATGTTCCAAATCTCAGGGAAAATACAAGTCTGTGGTTTTTTCCTCTATCCACTCTATCCTTAGTCTCTGCTATTTTTTTTATAGGGCCACAAATTCTCATTTCTGTGGTCTAGTGGCAGAAAGATATTTGTCATTACTGGCTGCAGCTTAAAGACTTCAACTAATCTCCCCTTCGCAAGCCTTCAGGGACTTGACTCAAGATCCTGCAATTAATTTTAATCATGCAAACTCCAGCCTTTCTTTCACTTCTGACATAATCAGCTCAAAGTATATTCAATAAAAGGCAGTATGCCCCATCAGACAGGAGCAGTCAATATTTGGCAAAAAGTTAACATGTGACTCAAGTGGTCAAGAAGAAATTAAGGCAGAAAACAGTAAATATTGCCTGCTGTAGGTATCCTAAAGAAATCTCCCTTGGTCTTAAATTCAAGGCTATCATTTCAAGCAAGCAACTTAACTGCCACTGTTTGAGAATAGTAAAAGGAGTAAATAATTACACCTTTACAAATTCAGCAGATTTTCTCACCAAAGAGCCTGGGCAAAATTGTTATGAAGTCATACCACACGTAGGGCAAAGAAATAAAACCACTGCACTCTACAGCAAAATAAGTCAGTGGGTAATTCTACAGGGGTATTGTGGGGGAAGGCAGGTAGAGTTCATTTGTTAAGAAGTCAATATCACATGAAATTTAAATTAAAAATAAAACAAGAGCTACTCAGGAGACTGAGGCAGAGAATTGCCTAAGCCCAGGAGCTGGACGTTGCTGTGAACTGTGACACCACAGCACTCTACCGAGGACAATAAAGTGAGACTCTGTCTCTAAATAAATAAATAAATAAAAACAAAACTCCTCTTAGGATCAAAGATTTCACAGTTCTGACTCAGCTTTGTTAATTAACATGGCTGAGAAGCCCTGCTGCTTCACTATGAAGGGAGATGCATCTCCACACACCCCACACAACATGGGGCCAAAGGATTCCAGACTTTACCCAGCATGGAAAGTGCACATAATAAAACTCAGAGCTTTGCAATTTCTTAAATATTTTACTCATTCTGCGCCGCTTTAACTAAATGAGGCCCTAGGAGCCAGCATACTAGAAAAAAAAAATAGCATCTGGAGTATCTTCAAAGATCATTAAATTCATTTTACCTCTGTTATTCAGATAGAAAAATATGTCTGAATATTCATTCATTCTCTTCCCATAGACCTGCATAGTCCAGTGTTTTGCCTGGATTCTTTATGTGGCTATCCAATAAATACTGTCCCAAACCAGACATGACCTAAAGGGTACTCTGATATCACCCCACCCAGTCAATTCCTCCTTTGTGGCAGAAAATGACACCGTTAATATCCAGTTGTTGACAAGAATGAACTGCAGTCAGCTCTGACTCTGACACCTGCTTCTCACTTATGCCCCATCCCCTTGCACCCTCTCAGTTCTTCAGAAATCTTGTCAATTTCTAAAAGATGTCACAAACATAAGCTCTTCTCTTTCTACTGCCAGCATCTTAACTCAAACTACTATCAACTCTTAACTAAATAGTCTTCTAGTTGATCTTCCTATTTTCAATCTTTCCTTCTTCCAATCCATTCTCTGTTTAGCAATGACAATCATCATACATATTATACACATACAGTTAAGTCCTCACCTAATGTCACTGATAGGTTCTTTGAAACCACAATATTAAATGAGACAACAAATAAATATATGAATTTAACCATAAACTAAGTGATACCAACAAGAACAAAGATCTTATGGCATATTTCTGGTCACAAAAACAAAACAAAACATCTAAATAAAGACCAAAACACTTCTAATATTAAATCACTGAAATAAATGTGAGCTATGTATACATTTCTAAATGATTAACAAAAACATGTAATAATTATTTACTTAATTATTCTCATTCAGGATGGATAGAGTCCATCCTATCAGCTCTGGGTGCCAGGAAGGAACCAGCAGTGGACAAGAGGCCATCTCTTTTCAGGGCTACTCACACATGCTGACATATTCACATTGGGACAATCAATGCAGACCTGCCAGTGAACCTGATGTGCATATCTTCAGAACATGGGAAGCAACTGAGTACCCAGAGAAAACTCACACGGACATGAGGAAAACATGCAAATTCAACACAGAGTATCCGTGTTGAAAATAGATTTCTCCTCCCTATCAACATTATAATGAAACAACGTTGAATGAAATGACATTATTCAAAGTACTGCTGTAAATGCATAAAGTCGTGTATCATTTAACAATTGGGATATGTTCTGAGAAATTCATCTTTACATGATTTCATGCCTGTACAAACATTGGAGGGTGCGCTTGAGTGTAGCCCACTACGTACGCAGTTGTATGGTATATGATCTTTTGCTCCTAAGCTACTAACTTGTATAGCACATAACTGTACTCAACACTACAAGCATGTGTGACACAATGGTAAGTATTTGTGTATTTAAACATAGCTAAACATGAAAAAGGTACAGTGAAAATATGGTAACCTTATGGAACCACTATCATATATGCATTCTGACACTGACCAAAACAGCCTCATGTGGACATGCCTGTATCAGATCATTATCACCCTCCTGCTTATAACCTTTCAATAAACTCTACTGCTCTTATAATAAAATTCCATATTCTATCACCAGCTCCAAAACTCTATATAAGTTTGTACATTCTTAGTACTCCAATATTAGCTCATATTATCCACTCCTCTTGCCCTGGGATTCACCTTGCCCTGCATTCTAGCTTTTCTGGCCTTCTTTTAATAGTTTGAATCCATAGAACAGTTTCATACTTCATGACCTTCATACATACTTTTGCCTGTACTTGGAATACTTGTCCTCTAGTGGTGAGAAGGCTATTTTCATTTCATCTTTCAGGGCTTGCCCCACTTTTTTCTAATTCTCCTTCTACCATTTCAGTTGCTCTCTATCACATGACCCTATGCATTTCATTGTTTACATATACAGTTGGCCCTCTCTATCCATGGGGTCCACATCTGCAGATTCAACCAATGCTCAATCAAGAATATTCAGGAAAAAACAATGAAAACTAACAATATAAAAACAAAAATAACATAAATTTTAAAATATGGTATAACAACCATTTGTATAACATTTACATTGCATTAGATATTGTAAATTATTTGCAGATAATCTGAAGTACATGGGAAAACATGTGAAAGTTATATGTAAATACTATCTTTTTTTATTAAAATGAATTTTATTGTGCATCTTTATATTGTACAAATGCCAGTTTTAAATGCAGATATAAAAGTATTTACCTTATAAACCACTGAAACTGCATAATTGATTACTCTATGGCTTATACATGTATATGTGCTTTTTTTCTTATCAGGACTGTGGAAAACTTTACAAAAATAACTCAACTGTTTTTGTTTTGTTTTTTGTAGTTTTTGGCTGGGGCTGGGTTTGAACCCACCACCTCCGGCATATGGGACTGGCGCCCTACTCCTTTGAATCACAAGCGCTGCCCTCAACTGGTGTTTTTATATATATATATTTTTTTATTATTATTAAATCATAGCTGTGTACATTAAGCAATCATGGGGTACCATGCACTGGTTTTATATACAATTTGAAATATTTTCATCAAACTGGTTAACATAGCCTTCTTGGCATTTTCTTACTTATCGTGTTAAGACATTTATATTCTACATTTAGTAAGTTTCACATGTACCCTTGTAAGATGCACCATAGGTGTGGTCCCACCAATTACCCTCCTTCCACCCATCCTCTCCCCTCCCTTTCCTCTTTCCCCATATTCTTAGGTTATAATTGGGTTATAGCTTTCATATGAAAGCTATAAATTAGTTTCACAGTAGGGCTGATATAAGGACTTCAAGCATACCCTGATTTTGGTATCCATGGAGGTCCTGGAACAAATCTCCTCAGATACCAAGGGACAAGAGTATTTACTTCCTCCAACTCCCAGCATCCCCAAAGAATATGATCCCCTGAGGATCAGGGGCTTGTTAATAATATTCACCTTTGCATTTTCTTGATCAAGATCTGTGCCTGGCACAAAGTAAATGCTCACTAAATATTTGTTGGACGAATCAATATTCATAGTCCTCATGCTTTAGGAGGTCTTGTGACTTCCTCATGTACTGTCTCCTATATGATGGTGAATTGTCACTTAGGACCACAAAGCTTCTTCTCAGTGTACCCTAGCAACAACCCTACTCCCCAGCTTTCTAGTAAAAGACTTAAAATTATCTATGATCCAGAAAATTAGATAAAAAACTTGATAGCATTAAATGCAGCTTAAGAGTAAAAATGATCTGAATGAAGATCTAGATAAGGAGCTTATTTAATGCCATAATTTTACATTTATTTTAGTTGCTCAGGAGACATTTCTGATTATATCCCAGTTACATATATACTATAGAGTAAAATGGTATCTAGAAAAATGATATCTAGAAAACAAGTCATCATGTGGGTAGTAATAGAGATATTAATTTTAATAATAGTAATCATAATATCATCTCATACTTATTGAGTGCTTATTAATTGCCAGGTTCTTTCATAATTGCTTTATATATATTTAATTCACTTAATCTTCACAATGATCCTGTAAAAGAATATCATGTTCATTGTACAGATGTAGAAACTAAGGTGCTGAGAGATTAAATATAGTCAGTTACCAAGGTGAGACAATTGATGGCAGAGAAAAGAAAATATGATCCCCTAAAAATCTTACCTTAAAATGTGTGCTCAAAACCATTACATAATAATACCTCTCAATGACCCATTATCATGGGTCATGATTCTTTATTTTAAATATGAATGGTTTATATATTTTTTGAAATAATGTTTTAAAACAATTTATAACAACATATAAGCCTATTAATCATATTTCTTGACTTCTAGTAATGTTTGAAATGACAGAAAGAAAAAAAGAAAAAAAAAGTAAAACAGTCGACAGTGAGAACAAGAACTTGAACAATACTTCTTCTGTATATACACAGTCAATCATGACCCACCGACACAGAAGAAACATTTAGCTGTTGCTCTTCAGAGTGGAAAAGCTATCACCACCCCAATATTGTTTCTGAAAACATTTTTATTTTGTATAAATTGCATGTGGTAAAATTAACTTCAATTTAGAACAGTTGATCTCATGATGTAACGTGTGTCCCTAATATTCATGAGGCTGCCCAGGAGAAAAACGGCAATGAAAGCAGCTTTAGGCTTCCGTCTCTCTGTGCTCAAAGATTTGCTCTGCAGGGCAGAAAACCCTCACATTTCCAAGCTGAACATGCATGTACAGGATGTGGCCCATGGGGCACTTCATGCCTTGGTGTAAACAGGAACATCTCAGAACGAAAGTGAGAGCCCCTTCACTGTCAGGATGTACCTGCATGGAGCAGAGAAAAGCCTGACACTGGAACGGTCAGAGCAGCAGCACCTGGAAGAAATGCTGAGGATGAGAGGAACCAAATTGGAGCACAGGGGGCTCTGGGGCACAGCTGGCAGGCTGCAGCTGTACTAGCTGAAGCATGGGTCCCAAAGAGGGCTGTTGAGCAGGTCCGCCACAGTCAGGAGTAGGCCTTAGAAGTCTGGGAGGGCTTTGTCTTCAGCCAGTAGGGAGCAGAGGAGAATTATTATTCGATATCTTTATGACTCACTTAGATGAAGACATAGGAAGTGGGCTCATCAACCATTCAGATGTCACAGACTGGGAAAGATAACTAGCCGATTGAACAAACCAATCAAAATTCTAAAGATTTTGACAGTCTGGAATGATGAGTGACAACTAGGAAAATGAAATTTCATCAGGGAAAATTATTGCTTGGGTGGGTCCCCTGGCTAGAAGATGAATCACCACCAGGAATGAACATGTGCAGGAGAAAATTACAAAAAGAGAATGTTTTATCTCTAATTCTTTCACTTGAGAGGCTGGATAGGGTGTGGGGAGAGAGCACTGCTGCACAGCCCTGTCAACGAAATGGCGAACAAGCTAGTATCTTTTTTCCATTAGACGTCTATCCCCTGGGTCCTCTGTCCATAACTTGCTTCCCAATGTTTTGTTTTGGAAATGTTCAAATACCAAAGAGTTAAAAGACTAGTACAATGAACTGTCATATACTTGTCACCTAGATTTCAACTGGTGACATTTTACCAGGTTTTGTATACATGTTTGGGTACGCACCTCTGTCCCAATTATTTGAAAGTAACTGTAAAACCTTTAACATTCTGTATACTATATAACCACAATATTATGATCCTATTAAGATGATACTATTAACAATCATTCTCTTATAATATTCAATAAATATCTGATGCATATTCAAATTCCCCAGCTGGCCCATAACACCTATCATAGCTTTCATGCTTACACTCTGAATTTAGTCAAGGTTCCCTCAAGACATTTGGTTGTTATATCTCCAATAATTTAATAATGCCCCTCAGTGCCTTTGGTTTTGGATTTGTCTGTTTCCTTTCAATGTAGTTTAACTGATGCCTGTAGTCTCAGAATTTCCTACAAACTGGAAATTAAGCCTACATCTTGATTAAATTTACCTTACACGTTCTTAACAAGAACACTTCAGAGATTTTTTTTCATTGCACCCTGTTAAGAGGGACATTGTGTCCATCTCACTATTAGTAATGATGACTCTGAGCGAAGGGATAAGGCAGTGATTCGCAGACCTCTCTATTACAATTAGCAAGTAACCTGTGATATCATGCTTTCACCATAGATAAGCATATTTTTGCCCAACTCTTCATACAAAGGTTTTAATACTTATTTGCTATCCTTGCTTATATCAATTATTTCATAGGGACAGTAAAAATGGAGATGTTCTAATTTTATCATCACTTCATTTGTTAGCTACTGTTATCAATTTAAAAAGAGATTTTACTCATTAACTGTAAATGAACTAGTTTCCTCCTAAAAATTCAAATTGGATGCTTATATCTTTCCCATGTTTGAGAATTTCAACCAAAAAGTTTATGGTTTCTAGTAGAGGTCAGTGGACATTTTCTGCATAGAACTCAATAGTACATATTTCAGACCATGTGTGTCCAACCTTTTTTGGTCTCTGCTACCCATTGGAAGAATAAGATTTGCCTTGGCCCACATACTAAATACGCAAACATTAACAAAAGGTGATTAGTGAATGAATGAATGAATGAAGGTCTGTGCATACTTTTTGTGATATCCTAAAAATATCAGTATGTGGACCATGGCCACAGCTGTTTCAGACTTTGAAGGCCCGTGTTCTCAGCTCTACCAATGTAGCATAATAGCAGCCATAGACAACATATAAACAAGTGGATATGGTTGTTCCAATAAAACTTTATTTACAAAAACAAGCAGCAGGTTGAATTTGGCCCTTGGGCTATAATCTCCCTTCCCCATCCCGTTCTTTATTTATATTATTTACTTTGGATATCTTTTATTCACCCTAGCAATTGGTTTTCAAGGCACTTTCATATTCATTACCCAGTCTGCTCTTCACAATTGCTGTGTTACCTAAATGGGGCATGCATATCAATTCTATTAGACAAATGAGATGAGGCTCAGAAAGACTAGGCAAGGTGCAGCTGAGAACCTAGATCACAGATTATCAGTTTATAAGTATCTTTGCCACTACTTATATTCTCATTGTTTCTCTTTATATAAATAGGCACCAACTCCAAACCCACCATCATGAACAGCAAATGCAATGCCCCAAAGACTTCTGAAAAATGAAAGGTCAAACAAACTAATCACCAAATTATGCTTTCCCCAGAGAGTTAGTTATTGATTTTCCAGAACAAAAAATAAACCATCTCAGCATAAACATTCTCTGAAGACTATAGCTATATTTTCATTTCCATGAAAGGAAAACAAAATTTAAAATGTTCTGAAATACATAACCCAGGTGGAAATTAATGTCTGGCCTCAGTTTGTTAATAGAATGTAAAAACAAATGAAGGTGCAAATCCGTGCACATTGCCATTAGCGTTGCAACGAGATCTATCAAACTGTCAGAAGCCACAGTTTTCTCTCCTGACTTATTAACAGGTGGTAAAACATTGTAAAGCACTGAACATTGTAAAGTGCTTCTCCATAGTCAGTTAATATTATTGTTGTTACTGCTGTCACTGTTAAAGACAGAAATTATCTTAAATGGTGAGACAAATGCATTATTTTGCCAACCAAGTAAGCCTGCACCCAGGCTGGGAAGAAAAGATACAAAGAAACAAGCTCCAAATCCAGCCTATTTATTACTGATTTTCATGAAAAGATTTAGGGAAAAGAAAGGGATTACATTCTATTTTTTTCTTTCTTGCAGAATTTATCTTAAACTCCACAGGGGGGAAAAAAAACAGGCTACTTAAAGTTGAAAAAATTCTTAGCCATTATTCTATCATTATACCTCATAAGATGATAACAAAGTTCACAGATACAGTTATTGTTTCATTATGAAAGAACAAACACTTCAGGGAAGAGGAAAAAAGCTAACTTTTATGAGGGAACTACTATGATCTGATATTTTATACTAAGCCCAACCCTAATATTTGTAAGGACCTGGCAGGAACACAAATAAAAGGTTACACATAACATGTTTAAAATTTTAAAGTTAGGGCAGTGCCTATGGCTCGAAGGAGTGGGGCACTGGCCCCATATGCCAGAGGTGGCGGGTTCAAACCCAGCCCTGGCCAAAAATTGCAAAAAATATAAATAAATAAATAAATAAATAAAATTTAAAGTTATATATAGAACAGCTAAATGAAATATGTTCTACCTTGGACAACACTTCATATATAACTAAAGTCACCAAAATATGAAATGTAACTGAATTTAATTGCCATCGCACATATTCGGGTGTTATTTTGATGGGCCAGTGACGAGAATGAGGAGCTGTTTAATATTGCAAGATGTTCCTCAGTCACTGTGTGCAGCTACCGCAAAGAGCGCGCTGATTCACGAGCGCCTTTGGACCCACGAAGAGGAGGAAACGGATGCTCGGTCCTACTGAAAAATAATGCTTGGTGCAATAAACTACTACACTCACGCTGAGAGGAAGGTTTTACAATTTAATTAGTCCTTTGTCTTAGCAGAGTGTTTTTGCTGCTTGAATCCTCCCCACGCTCCAAAGCAGCGCTTGTCTCAGACAGCACAGCCCATAAATCTTCACGGTATTAAGATGCAGTCATCTTTTGTTTGAGAACATGGGGCGAGATAGGGGAAAGCATTTCCATGAAGCCTGGGCAGTATTAGTAGTCATGAGAGCAAATTTTAGCTGCTAACTCTGAGTGCTGAATCCTGAGTAACAGCAGCATCCTAAATTTTTTATCAAATGTAGGGGGTGTGTGTGTGTGTGTATATCTCTGTATGGGGGACGGGGGCGGGGGGGGGGTGTGTGTGTGTGCGCGCACGCAGACTGTGACGTGAGACCTTCCAAATCTGAGTCCCAGGGTAGTAGCCCTGCTAGTCCAGTTTTAGAGCTGGTTCTACTGGATATTAATTTATTTTCCCTCAATGCAGCTGTGAGGCACTATTTCTAGTACATATCCCTAGTAGTCCAGAAGCGAGGGCTTTACTGCCACTCATTTTGCCATACCAAGCTAAATCCAAGATTTCAAAATAGTTATTTAGGATTGACAACCACCACCACTCACAATGGTCACTTCAAAGACAATTCCAGTTTCCCCACCGCACAGCTGTATGTGGACAGGGCAAGGGAAACCATCACTGTACTCTGGAAGGGCTGGAGGAGAAAAAAACTGAGAACTTATTTTTTCCAGGGATACTTTTCCTCCAATTTCGTCTTTTTTAGAGCAAAATCACACAGTTCTTTCTAGTACCTTCTAGTACCTTTTCAAAACCTTCTCGTTTTGAAACCTACTTTTGGCATTTACTCGGTGAGCGTGTGCCAGGCACTATGCTGGGCTCTAGGGAGAAAGAGACTAGTCTCATTAAAGATCGTGTATTCCACATCCATGCCTGGGCCTTCTATAACTGTTTCCTGGGCCTTTACAAGGGAAATATTTATTAATTCTTCCAGTACTTCTCTTTTGCAGTAAAAGGCATTAACTATAGCATTAAAGGATATTATGTACAAAGTCCCGTTTTCCCAGTAATTAAGAGCAGACACATTAAGTATCCCACATTCTAAGATCAAAGAACCAACTGCCATTCCATAGAGCTTGTTGAAAGGTACCAGGTCAGTAGAATCAGCAGTATATCCCTCTCCCTGCCCCACTTTCCACCCCTATATACTCACCTTGTTGGTAAGGGTAGAACAAAAGGAAAAGGGGAAGGTGCGTTTCTCAAGATTAGCTAGTCTTCCCTCTCCTAACACAGGGTAGGGAGGTAGCTCCAAGGAAAGGAGAGATGACACTTATGCCTTCACAAAGTTGGTTTAGTCACTCAGCTTGTTCGCAGGTCCCTCTGGCCTGGAGACAGGCAAAGAGCACTGAGCAGAAAAATGGAAAACTTGGGAAGTTTCCTGTTCCCAAGATACGTATAAGCTGAAGCTGAAGATGCCAGTGGACTACAGAGACAGAAACTCCACAAACACCAGACAACAGTGTATTAGAGTCACGCCAGGCACAGCCACAGGGCAGGGCAAAGATGGAGAGGTCTCCGGCTAGGACTCAACTAGAAGATGGGGTAGAGGCTTGCACAGGGAGCCATGTGGGAGTGAGGCCTCTATCCAGAGGTCTGATGGAGGCAGTGTGCATCCTCAAAAATCCCAGGGACTGTCATATGCAAGGTCAGTCATCAGGGCCAACCAAGAAGACATGCAAGGTGAGAGTCTCATCTCGTCCCCTTCTTCACTGCCCCAACCCCAGAGCAGTCATTCCAAGAAGGGAGAGAGATAAAGGTGTAAGAAAACAGACCTTAACCCAGATCCTGCCACTCCTAAACACCAGAGCCCCGTGTTCAGCCCTGGCTGCGGGGAGGGAAGGAAGGAAGACAAGAAGAAGGAGAGAGGATGAGTAAGATGAAGAAATATGAATTAAATAGGAGACTGAAGTTTTTAAATAGTAAACACTTAAAAACATCAAGTGGGATTGTTTTGATGAGAAATACGAAAGTGGGTTTTGCTAGAACAAATTGGTAGCAATTGTCGAATGAAATAAAACCGTTTCATATGATAGTGATAGGTGTAGAAAACACTACCCCAACAATATGACATTCTGGCACATTGAGTATTTTAAGCTGAAGGAAATTAAGATAACCACAAAAACAGAGAAGACTCTCAGATCTTCTCTCTGGATGACCCTCATGCAACAGGTGTCCTGCCCTTTACCAAAGGAAAGGAATGTTACACAGAGAGGCCAAAAAGAATTTAAACAGAAAGCCTAGTTAAGTTTCCCTGAATTTATTATCATTAGGTCATACTCATTTTTTGACCAATCATACTTCTATAATACTGTCCGTTCTTCATTAAATCTAAGCATAAAAATACGCAGTTTTCCCTGAGTATTAGAGTCTTCATTTTTGAAAATTCTTGTGTCACATAAAACTTTGCTTAAATAAATTTGCTAAAGCTTTCTCTTGCTGGTTTGCCTTTTGTTATACGGTGTCAGCAAATACACCTTGTGTTGTATGAGTGAGGAAAAGAGACTACTTTTTCTCTTCTAAAATACCAAAGCATTAAGACAACAGGAAATTAAGAAATGCTCAAACATAGTCATCAAACCACGACTGGTAAAAGTTATGAAATGACATCACTGTTTTACAAAGAAACCTGATGTATGCCCAGGAGACGTTCCAGGAAGGCTCGGCTGGGAAGCTCTGCTCTGCTTGCCACTTGCCAGCTGTTTGGAGTTATATCAGAGAGTGATGCTTCTCGTCTTGATTGGCAAAGGCATTTAAATGTGGCAGAAAGTCTGGCTTAAATGTGTGCAAATTGTCCACATTTACAGCTGGGCTCTCTTTCTCCAAAACTGTAAAACACAGAAAATTGCACTCTGCATTTTTCTTTTTGAACCTTCCTATTGTTGCTTCTCATGTTCATGGTTGCCCATTAATAGTGATCGCCTTTGGAAAGGAGATCAGAAATTACTTCACAAAGAGTCTATTCTTCCAAACGACATTGGTAAGATGGTTTTATTTATTTATTTATTTTACAAATCTGTTTCTCATCTGATCTACTCATTTTGCAGCTAACGTCTTTCAACCTACTTGGGATGAAAGAAGTACTGTAGAATATTGATTTTTTTTTCCTTCCCCCTATAAATGGTGAACAAAAGCTTATCTGGAAGTTTAGATGTCCAATTAAAATTTTGTTCTCAAGTGAAAATTCCTCTTAAAAAAAAAAAAAGAACTCCAACTTCTTTGCACTCCTCATACCTCTTCATCTCACTGGTGACATGTCCCAGAACCACTCAAAAATCTTAAAATGAACTTGAGGTAGGAGTGTGCGTGTTCGTGTGTGTGTGTGTTTTAAAACTGAGAAGCATCTCTAAAATGTTTTTCTCCCCTTTAATCAAAGGGAAAGCAAGACACGGAATCTGACCGGAAGGGTGACACAATTTTGTGAGTTTGGTGATAACCCGGAGCCAGGCCTGGATCGGTGGGGCTGGGGTGAGATTGGACACGGTGGGTTCAGAAGGGAGGGGCATGTTATTTCAGGCAGAATATGAAGGTAAGGAGAAGCAGAAAACGAGAAGGTGCAGGGAGGGGCCTGGCTAGGCATGAGCAAATCATCTCAAAACAGTGATGCATTGTTTCCGGGACTGGCATGGGGTTTGTGTGACAAAATGTCAGAAAAAAAGTCAGAGAATAAATCAGAGCCTCACATGGGTCCATATTATAAAAGCCTCAGTATTTAAATTGATTCTTTTGCCTGGCTTTCTTTTGCCTCTGATTCTCCTTTTCCATCTATTAGCCTGCCCTGCTACAACTCTGATAAGCTCTTTATCTACTTGCTCTTCATGGCCCTTCTCCAACAACCACTTGAAACTATTACCACAAAGGTAAGAGGACATTTGGTAACAGACGTACTGCTGATGATGTGAAATTGGTAATGAAACATTAGAAAGATAATTATGATTCTGGCCTCTAAAAGAGAAAGACAAATGCCGAGATACACACACATATACAGGCACACACGCGCGTGCACATATGTACACATACATACATGTGCGCATATTTGTACATGTGAACATGCATGTATGTCTCTGTGAGCACACACACATGGAAATGGAAAGCAAAAAGATATGATTCTTCCCTTTAAAAATAAAGCTAGTCCTGAAAGAACCTATCAATCTTTTCACCCCACAGAGTTCATTGTGTAACCCAAAATCCCACAGCACTTTCCCATAGAATAATAAAAATTATCTACTGATACTCCAACCTCAACTTGATCATCATTTCTCTACAGAGTCACAAAACAGTTGAGTGATGTATTTAAATGCAAAAACCTCTATAATCCCAAATTCCTCCTTTCATTTACTCATGGATTTGGCTCCAGGATCCTTAAAGCTCCAAAGCTCAAAGATTTTGGAGACTGGTTCTGGGACATGTCCCCTGTGAGATGAAGTATGAGGAGTACAAAGAAGTCAGAGTTATTTTCTAAGAGGAATTTGCACTCAAGACAAAAATTTTAATTAGACATCTAAACTGCTAGATAAGCTTTTATTCACCATTTGTCATGAATTTATAGGAGGAAGAGGGGGAAATCCACCTTCTCTGCTCCCTGCCCTTCTTCCCACACTCACCTCACTCCTCTGGGACAGTCTATATTTGCTTTGATTCACAATTCTCACATCACCTTGGAGAAGCAGACACAGAACATCGAAAGCTGCTCTGGGAGCCATTAGCTAAGCTCCACGCCCTAATGAGCAGATGCTGCTCAGCTGTATTTCACAGGGAGGTGAGCAGGTGAGGATTATGTACCCATGCAGGAAAAGTTTGAAGAAAAAACTATTTTCTTGCTTTTAGAAAATAAAGTAGGTTTGCTCCCAATGGTGGGAGGGGAGGTATAACTATAAAACGAAATTTTCAATTCTTTTTTTCATGTGAGCAGTATAATGGACCCAGAGTAGTGATCCCTTGGGAGGGTCAGCCCACTCTTCCTTTTTTATTTGACAAGACTTTTTTGCTTGTTAATATCAAAAGATCCTACACAAACTGGCTTAAGCAAATAAAATGAAAGTATTGGCTCATGTAACAGAAAAGGCAGAGCAATTTCCAGGCCCTCAATCAACGCTACTGTATCCAAATCAATCTCGGTTTTAGTCTCAATTAACCTTCCTGCCTCCCCTTTCTCCTCTGCTTGGCTCAGTTTCACTCTGTAACAGACTGATTCTCAAAGGGCTTTCCCCATTTGATGGCAAAGATGGCTGGACTTATATTCCACACCCTTGGCCCAATAACACCACCAGAAGTCTTCAAGATCCTTCCCACTGGCCAGACCTCTATTATGTGACTTTACCAAAATGATCCCTGTGGACAGCAACCTGCTCTTCTCTTACTGGCCGTGTGTGGTTCACATGCCCCTCTCTGGAACCATGATCTAGGGCAGGGGTCCTCAAACTGCGGCCAGCGAGCCACATGAGGCAGTGTGATTGTATTTGTTCTCATTTTGTTTTATTATTTCAAAATAAGATATGTGCAGTGTGCATAGGAATTTGTCCACAGTTTTTTTTTTTAAACTATAGTTCAGCCTTCCAACGGTCTGAGGGACAGTGAATTGGCCCCCTGTTTAAAAAGTTTGAGGACACCTGATCTAGGGTCATCTGTCAAGGGCTGCCAAGAAATGTTGGGGTGTGAAATTCTACCCTACTTGAAGTTAACACACATGCTGCTGGACTCCTAGGTCCGAGACAAAGAACTTCATGGCTCATGGCACAGCAAGGAGCATGTGCTTCATGTTCACATTGGTTCCCCTTGTTCCCTCAGTCCCTTGAGAAAATGCAAAGTGGCCCAAGCTAGTGCTGCACACACACAAGTTGACATGCATCCCAGCTGAGGACTCTGAGTTCAGGAAACCTCAATCTTCTAAGGGGGCTGCTAGCAAACCTGCTCACCCTTCCCCCTTCACAGGAAGGAAGATATTATCTTTATTTTTCTGGTTAGGAAAAAACCTGCCTGCTGCCTAGAGAAAGACCCTGTCTCTGTCATCCAAGGCTGTTTACTATACAAACAACCTTGAAAAGTTCATCTGGAACAATGCTGCTACAAGATGTGCAAAAAAGATGGAAGATCCATCTTTCAACAATAAACTCCTAAACCATGAGGAATGGCACTGGGAAGGCTGGTTCTTCACAATGAGAAAATGTGTTCTGAGAGCAAAAAAGAAGCCCTGAGCAGCCAAAAAGAAGGACTACCTAACTCCAGATGTAAGAAATCGCTCACTCTTCAATTCAGTTTTAACTTTCCCACTGGCCAGACCTCTATTATGTGACTTTACCAGTGGGAGAGTGCCTGACAGTTTTTGCACCTGAGTGAACCATATCAATGTCAGATTCAGATGTTATTTCCATCTGAAAGCATGTTTCCTTGAAACCCATTTCTTTGAAAAGACCTCAAATTCCTAGGGGAAAATACATCACTCTGGAACTATGTCTTCGCATGGGCTATGTGATGGTAAAGACCACAAATTCCTGCCTCAAATGCCCAGCCATGTTTAGACTGGCCCAGGTGTGGGGGGTACGAAGTCTGGACAGCTTTGCTTCTGCAAGGTGACTTGCTCCCCTCTAACTCTTCAAGTTGACATGACTGAAAAGAAGAATTGGGATTCAACAAGTAGGCCTGGAGGTAGGTGAGTAAAAGCTGCCATGGATTCAGAATTTGCTTTGTCATATGACTACTATGACCCCACCTGTCCGTGAACTCTGAGGGACGCTTTGGTTCTCCCTGGTGCACCTTCCATGGATGGAATCTAGGAAGAGAAGACCGGCCAAAAAAGACACAAGCACGTATAGAATTCACTCAAGAAGGGGCAAAGTTTTCCCAGAGAAATAGGCCATGCAAAGGACAATCCTCAAAAAGAATACATTTGAAATTCCACAAAACTCTCTTGAAAAGACTTGTTGTTTTGAGCCAAAAATATGTTTCTCAAAAGTCTGACTTTATTGTGCATTGAGAACACTGTATTTCAAAGATACACAGACCAATTCTTTGAGTCACAGACATGGTTTTATCAGCTTCAAAATTAGATTGCCTAAGAAAAGAGTTTTAAGGAAGACAATGTTTGAGCTGAGCTAACCAAGGAAAGTGGTGGGGGAGTGGAGGAGGGAGTGTTGACTATATCTAGCAATTCTGGGCTCTTTGGCAAAAAAAATTCACCATCAGACCTTAGATATGTTTGTTGCTAGAGAAAGCACATGCTATAGATGAATAGTAAGTAGCAGGTAGTCTTTTTCCTTCTCTCCTAAGCTGCCCTACAACCCCCATGCATTCCAGAACCCTAGTCATCTGCAAAATCTATCTGGTCTCTCCCCCAGTTCCTGACATAGAGCTCCTAAAACTCTTGTCATTTTCTACATGTAAGGGTAATACGAATGACTTTTATTATAATATTTGGCTTAGTCCCTAATTGCGGAGCACAAAAGCTTTTAAGACCCTTGGAATCTCCAGAGGGATAAGTTTCTTTTTGTATGCTAGAGAGATGACTAGTTCCTGGGGACCCTAGATAGCTCCAGGATGAGGGCTGATCACCAGTAAGACCAGGGCATGATTAGAGAGCTGGAACCTTTCCCCCATCCTTTGAACTCTAGAGACATGTCAAGGGCTAGAGATTGAGTTAAACGCCAATGGCCAGCCATGCCTAAGTAATGAGACTTTCACAAAAATCCTAAGTGAAGGGGCTTGGAGAGCTTCCAGATTGGTGACTATAATGACATCCCAGGAGGATGGCATAGCCCAATCCCAGGGAGACAATAGCTCCTACACTCTAGACCCTTCAGACCTATGTACCTCTTCATCAGCCTGTTTATTTGTATCCTCTATAATATCCAGTATAATAAAGAGTATAGTAAGCAAGGTGTTTCTCTGAGCTCTGTGAGCCATTATACCAACTGATGGGACCTGAGGAGGCAGTTGTGGGAATCCACTGTTTGTAGCCATGTCAGACAGAAGTGTGGCTAACCTGGGGACCTACCACTTGTGATTGATATCTGGAGGAGGGGGGAACGGTCTTGAGGGAATGAGCCCGTAACATTTGAGTCTGTGCTAACGCTGGGTAGTTACTGCCAGAACTGAACTAAATTGTATAGGGTGTCCCAAAAATCACCCCAGAAGTTACCGCACATAAGGAAAATGGAAAATTGTAACAAATGTACCTTTATTTACAAAACATTCCTTACGAAAATTTACAAAGAGGTGGCCAACACATAGAGAATATTTTGTAAACATTTTGTAAAATTTGTAAGGAATATTTTTTAAATAAAGGAATATTTATCTACAATTTCCTATTTTCCCTATGTACAGTGACTTTAGGAGCAACTTTTGGGACATCCTATAGAATACCCAATGAGTACCCACAGAGAATTGGAGAGTTATAGTGTGTAGAACACTTCTCATTTGATGCCAGAAGTGTTGGGAGTGGAGAAATGATTTTCTTTTTTTTTTTTTTTTATTTTCTTTTATAATCCATTCACCTGTCCAATTCCTCATTGAACAAATGTGCATTAAGTATCTATTATAATTCTGTGCCAGGCACTGGTATGCATTAAAGATTCAGCAATGACCAAAACATATATGGTCTCTTCCTTCATGGAGTTTACAGTCTTAAGAGAACATGCAGTATTCACACAGTAAAAACACAAATGAATCATAAAATATTGTGCTAAAGACTAAAAAGGGGAAAAAATGAATAAGCAGGACATAACCTTTGCTTGCATGGTTAGGGACGGCTTCTCTAAAGAAGTGACAGTTGCTGAGAAGAAAAAGATGTGAAGTACGAAGAGGTGAAACAGAAGGTGGTAAGAAGCGTTCCCAAAGAAATCAGTGATTTCATGAAGAGCTGGAGGCAGGAAATAATAGGAAGGTGGGCAGGTCAGGAATGAGACAGGTGGCACAGTATGACAGGAGGGAGGTGCTGAAGAGCAGACAAGGCTAGGGAGACAGGCAGGTCCAGGTGAGCCAGAACACACAGGCTGGGGCAGGGGCTCTGCAAGGTAGCAGTGGGAATGAAGCTACCTGACTTAGGTTTTTAACAGAGCACTCTAGCTTCTGCATAGATAATGAGCTTGGCCAAGGAAGGAGGTAAGGAGACTATTTAAAGCATGGTCTAGGGACTAACAGCATCAGTGTCACCTGGGAACTTGTTAGCTTTCCAGAGCCCCACCCCAAATCTACTGAATTAGAAACTCTGGGGATTAGGCCAAGTCATCTGTATTTTAAGAAACCTTCCAGGTGATTCTGATATACACCAAAGTCTGAAAAAACACTAGTTTAGGGGATTACCATGGAGCCTTGGCAAGGAATTAGAGCAGCTTACAACAAGATGGTGACAATAGAGATGAAGACCATTAACTTTGAACAATCCGTAAGTATAGTCATGTGACACACAGACACTTCAGTGACAGACCACATATATGATGGTGGTCTCAGAAGATTACATTGTACTTTTGCTGTACTGTCTCTATGTTCAGATATGTTTAAAGAAATACTTATAAGTCATAATGGCTTACAGTATTCAGTACAGGCTCATGCTACAGGGCATGGAGCCGAGAAACCATAGTCTATACCAGACAGCTACGTGTGCAGTTAGCTGTGGCTGCACCATCCAGGTTTCTGTAAGGACACTCTGTGATGTCCACACAATGACTAAATACCCTAATGATATATTTCTCAGAACATATCCCCACCATGAAGTGTATTAATAGGTATTCCCTACAAATTGGCAAAGGTGAGCAAATGTAGCATGTCTTAGGTCAGTGGTTCTCAGCCTTCCTAATGCTGCAATGTATTTTCATTGTTACAAAGGGGTCGCGACCCCCAGGTTGAGAACCACCATGTTAGAGCCATCAGGACAATAATTGAAAAAGTGAGAAGGTCTTACAGCACAAAGACAATATTCTGTCCTCCTGTAAGTGCTTACGTGAGGCTTTCTCACCTCCAAGGACTTTAGCACTTGAGGTTCCTAAAAAAATTGCTACATCTAAGAGCTAACATTTTAAACATAATTATACTCAATTCCATTCAACAAGAACCTGCTGGGTACAGAGTAACAAAAGCTTATAAGAACTTAAAGAAGCCTTAGTAAGTAACTCCCACCACGAAGACCTAGAAAATAATAATGAGGAGGTGAAGGAATTCTCAAAGGCAATTGTTGCATAAAAGCTGATGAAAAAGCAGAGAGAGGAAAACTACCCAGTTGGTTCTTAAGCTGGACATCACATTCTCCTGGTATGATTGCTTTTTTTAAAATGCCAAAAACCCATCCTTCCCCAAAACACACATTTATGTGTATGTGTATATGTGTGTGTGTGTGTGTGTGCAGGCACACACTCTCTGCCACACTCACTCACAAAGACATACACACATATCATTTTGATGGGAAAAAAAAAGAGGAATAACATGTTTAACAGCCCTCCTGTCCAGCTACCATGGGAAGTACATCAATTAATCTCACTTTAAAGAAGAATCTGCTATGCATCTTACAAGGATCTATGTGAAACTTAGTAAATGTAGAATGTAAATATCTTAACACAATAACTAAGAAAATGCCAGGAAGGCTATGTTAACCAGTGTGATGAAAATGTGTCAAACAGTCTATAAAACCAGTGTATGGTGCCCCATGATCGCATTAATGTACACAGCTATGATTTAATAAAAAATAAATAAATAAAAAGAAGAATCACCAATTTCATGGACAAAGTTTCTTCTGTGATCTCTACTTTTAGAAGAAAAACTGAACTGTTTCAGAGAGTACAAAATTTCCTTAAATTAGGTCCCAAAATGCATCTACCCAGAAGAGTAGTAGGTTTGTGGAAAGGAAGGACTTCGGTGACCAGCTAGACTGACCTCCTTTAACAGACAGTGTCCAGAGACTTGCCTGATACCAATCCACCCACAGCAGTCCCAATACGAGAGCCCACCGACCTCTCCCAACATTTTTATCTTTCCCACACCTTCCAAAAAGCCCTTACACTAAGAAGATACTTATTTATAATAAATTTGTCTCAATAAACTTTACTTAATGACTGTGAACTAACACACCGTAGCGTGTTCCAGATTAATCAAGTGGCAGCCTGTTCAAGTAACTCCGTGCCCTGCACGTTCTGGCCAGGATTTCACTCTGTGTCCTCAGCCAGGGCTCTACTCTCAGAGTAAGACGTGCTCACATGCTATGAAGATAATGATTAGAGGGATTAGAGACATTTCTGAGTGCAGCAGACTGACAGAGAAACCAGGAGAGGGCTCTTCCCTGGCAACATCAATTAGGCAATCCAAATTGCCAGAGTGAAGCAACATCTTACTTCAAATAGAACAGAGTTGGGGAAAAAAACACATGACCACCATCAAGAAAGAAGCAGCAGCTTCTATACAGAAATAAACCTCAGACCTTAACAGGTGTATCACTCAATGCTTTTTTCTTGTCTTTTGCTTTTTTATTTCTTTCAAAGAACAGCTGAAAGGAGCAGGGATTTTGATGGGGAAAAATGATTTCTATGATTTTGTTCCCCAGAGTTTATTTGTTTTGGTCATTTTCTCTCATTTATTTTTCACAGATCAATATCTATCTTTAGTTACTCCCCCACAATTTAACGATCTGAAAGAGAATATTTCTGCAGAAAAGCTGACTCATTGGAGGGGTTTGGGTTGGGTCGTCCACAGCAGATTTGCCTTTGGGGAAACCTTTCTGGGAAGTAGTGATGCCACTGCATCTGCTGCCTTTAAGATCAAATATTTACTCAGGGGAAAATATAATCTTTTTTTAATTAAGAAAGCTTAGACATGAACAAAATAACAGGAAAAGTGTATGCTTTCTATTCAGTCCTGAACCAGTCTGTGACAAAAATAAATAAATAATGAAATAACTGCATTCCTTGAAGACGGAGAGCTCCCAAGTGCTCAACTATATCATTCAAGGCACTTTTGGTAATGCAGACATGCAGCGGTTCAGATGGGCCTGGGGAATGTTCCTGCAGGGGACGCCTTTAAGAGACATGTGTTAGATGCCTATTTTGCCTAACAAGGCAGACACCCAACCTTGTGAGAGAAAAATTAAAGGCATAGACACAGAAGTAGAAAAAAGGGACAGGAACAAGGATACACTGAAAAGACAAGAACCAAAAGAGAGGTAAAGATGTCAAGGCAGGGAGCACCACACACACACACACACACACACACACACACACAGAGAACGGCTGTGTCAATGTTCTTAGCGTATACCTCTACCATCAGATGGCACCTTCTCTTGTTTCCTGTCCTTGGAATTTTTGAAGTCTACTTGTGTCTTTAAAGCTGGGCTTCTCACAACCAATGCATACTGAACAGACTGATCCCTTATCCTGATTACTTTGGGGGCACCGGCTTCAATTTTTTTCAGTCAACCTGACTATATTAATCTATATTATCAATGACCATAATCCAACTCACAAAGTAAGAAACTATGGTTGATCACTTCCTTCTTAAAATCCACGGATCCTTCTTCATTGCTCCGAGCATACACATCGATTTCTCTAACACGGCTCACCAAGCCCTGCAGGACCTCACATCTGCTGACCTTTGCACTCTCTGTTTTCACTTTGTCCCACCTCAGACCCTGTGCTCCAACCAGAACTGTGGTCATCTCTCAGTTACTCAAGCCCACCAGGATGGCGAAAACCTCTATCGCTTCCTCAGGATCCCAAAGCTCACTCACCAATCTAATTCCTGGCTCTCAGCATTTACCAAGAAGACTTCTACAAATCCCCTCAACTCTAATGAGCTGCTTTTTTTATGTGCCCTCACAGGACAGGACAACTGCACGAATCACAGCATCTCTGCCCATGTTGTAACTGCCTCCTAACCTGCCTCTCTTCCCACCATGGACACATATCTTCATGTTCCCTCCTATATATCCAACCTTAACACCGAGGACAATAAAGACAATTTAGTGTCATTTTAAACAGAACCATTATTTATTTCCGTTGGATATAACAAGGAATGTTCACTAAAAGAGATCAGCTAACATACTACATGATCCCCAAATTTCTTATGAAGTTCCACGCCAAGAAAAATCTACATTTCATGGGTACTGCTTCATCTCACTTCCAAATATGGCATGTTTAAGAGTCAGAACAGCCCTGGACCACTATGGTTTGCCTGCAATAGTAGTAGGCACTAAGGGACTCTGTCTCCCATTGGCAGTCACCTGCTGCACAGACTATGTGTCTGAGGTTGCGTTCCCTGGGAAACAGACTCCGAGACTCTGAGATTTATGTGCAAAAGGTTTATTGGGAGTACTGTTGGAATTAATTTTGGGGGGAAGAGAAGAAAGCAGGATTGGGCAGAAGGAAGACTTGAGATGCAAACTGAATGGAGAATTCTGAATCCCACAGGGAGTTTGGGGGCTTGGAATTCCTCTGGAATTGCCCTAACTGAAGCAAGGGAGAAAAAGTCGTGGAATATCATCTGCCCCCTCCCTCCTGGGAGGTATTATGACCTTGGATAAAGCAGCTCCCAAAGGCAGCAAGCAATTAGGGGTGAGAATCAGAGCCGGGAACTGTCGGAACCTGCAATGGCTGCAGCTGGGGAAATGAATGCCTGGGTCCTGAATCAGGTATCTGGGCTATACAGCACAGCACCCACGATACTATTTCAAAGAAGAGAAAGAGGTTCTGATGCTTTTATTACTTTCCTCTGGTCAGAATGCCTGGGCACAGAGTTTTTTATCAGTTACAACTTTCCTTCAGCTAATTGGCAATACAATGAGATAGATTTCTCTCTCACATGCTTACAAGGAAATATCTAAAGAGCTAGCAAGCATTCTTCCAATAAAAACACAGCTCTATCAAGAGACATTTGGTGTGCAGCTTTGGTGAGGTGAGGGGTAAGGTTGTAAAAAGACAGAAAAGTTTAAAAGACCTTAATTAAGAGCAATAAACGCTTTCTATACTCTATTTATTCGGCAGGCTTCCTTTGAGAAGGGAATTGAATCCAAATGAATCTAGATCAATCACAGAGTTCTAGGCCCTCAAAGGAAATTTTCCTGTGACACTAAACTCCATGCATATCTGTTTAGCTGAATGGAATGTTTAGCTTATGCAAAATAGGGGCATGCATATTTTCATTCAGAAACAGCAAAGGTTTTGGTTCTAGAATATGCTAGGCCAGTTTTTTACATGTAAATTAATAAATATGTCCTGAGGTTTAGGAATCAAAACCACAGAAGACAGAAGAAATTGCAGAAAAGGAAGAGGGCTCTTAGAGGAAGCCTTGGGAGAGATAAAGGCGGTAAGGGAAGGTAAATTGCACTTAGCATTGCATTCTGCTTGCCTCTGAGCCAAGGAAGAAAGCTGAGAGGTGTCTAAGAGGGGCTGACAGCTGTAGGTCCCAGGAAGGCAGAAATCAATCATTCTGAGTCACAAAATCAGAAAAGGCATTGAACATTTGGATGGCAAAGTAGACCCAGGAAAAGAAATCATCCTGTGCTATGCCAGTATCTGTAAAACAAACAAACAAACAAAAACTACTCACTATGACTGATAGGAAAGGAGATCTGGGAATTACCTTACAACCCACTAAAACTGTATAAGTGCTCACTGATATTGTCTCCATTTAAGGCACTGTTTTATTTTAGACACATAAGTTTTAAAAGCTTTCATGGACTAATTTGGGACTTCTATTGCCCAGCATTATTTTTGAAATGATGTCCTCACCTGTGATTTCTCCTACTATGAGGGTTGTCGATACTGAATTTCCATGGTTGAGTAGAAGCCATGGCATATACACACATTTTACTAGTGGACATGCACACCACTGGCAGCTTACCAATCTCCCTCAAGTGCATGTTTGTCCACAGACTCATAGAACTTGGCCATCGGTAGGCTACTGGGACAAGAAGGGTGGCAGTCGGTGGCAGATTAGTGGCTTGGTCATCTGCTAGCTCGTGACCTTGCAAAATTTCCTTAACCACAGTACGACATAGCTTCTTGTCTCTAAAATACATAAAAATGAATATTTTAAAAGCCCTGTCCATCTCACAAGAATTTCTGAGAGATTCAAATTAGATTTCTGTAAGTGAAAGTGGCTTATAAACTTTAAGATGCAATACAAACATAAGGAATGATGACAAAAGGTAGAAAGAGCGTAGAAGATCGCCAGGAAAATTGGTAAGAAAAATAGTTTAGATATAAATTCATTTACATTTGGCCACTTTTCACCCTAGTAACAACATGAAACATAACAGATGAGCTTTTCTTGGTTATTGTAGAATTGCTTTCTATTCCTTAGATAGCATGATAAAACAGCTGTGTCTAGCGCGATTTTAAAAAGTCCTTAATATGAGCTGCTACCATTTAAAGGGTTTTCAGTGTATAAACTGATTTAATCTCTGTTACAATCCTATGAAGAAGGAACCACTATGTGTATTAAGCCCACTTCATAGGTGAGAAATCTGAAACTCAGGGAGGTTAGAGAATTTGCCCATGATCACATATATGGGAATGGCATCACCAAGAGTCATACCCAGCAGCCTGGCTTCTAGCCCAAAATAGTGATATACTAGAATGAAAGAGAATAAGAACACTAACCTTGAAAATTATCACTGTGGGAAGGAGGTAGAAAGAGGTCAGGGAAAGAAAATACTTTAAAGTTTTAAAATGGGTTATCAAAGTTTTTATCTATCCTCTTCTAAGTCTATAAAACTACATGATTAAAAACAAGCCCCTCTCCCATAAACAGTCTAATAACTAGGAATCTCTTTATTTCTCATAAAAGGACAGATTTCTCTCATTGGTGGTTCTGCTGCCTGATCTCAGATTGACCTAACCCCTTTCCCAGTCCTTAATTGATCTGAAACAGGACAAATGAACAGGTTGGTCATGCCTACAGTTTGCCACCAGAAATGCTATGACAACTATCGACTTTTCTTAAATGATCTGTAGCTTGGGTCATATTCTATCTTTCATTTTTTGGAAGAAGAGACTTTGAAAGCAAAAAAGAGTTACACCAAGGGTTTGTGTAATAATAAGTCCTAATTTCCTATAGGTGAGAGCACGATACCACACCATTCAGAGGAGACAGGGGCAAGTCAAATGCCCTTTGAGCTTTATGTGACCACAGGAGAGAGTAGTCACTTTGAATCTGCAGGCTCCTACCAGAAGAACTTTTATTCATTTCCCACCATGAGTGCCTTCTTTGTGCCAGGCACCATGCCAGACACGTGGGACACAGAATGTGTACAACCCAGTCTCTCCCCTGAGAAAGTGAGAGCACAGCAGGGCAAAGTAAGAGACTGCTAAGGAGAGCTGCTAACTGCAGACCCTGGGAAGGTACCATATATGAGATAGCAGACAAGGAATGACTTGGGACCAAGACTGATCAGAAGGTGGGAAGAGAAGCAAAAATAGGACCTCAGATCAAAAACAAAGTACATAGATAGCTACCTGAGATGAGTATTGAAGAGATGAGAAGAGAAGCTAATAAGGACACAGAGGACAGAGCTGCACATGCAGGAATTATTTCTGAATCAGATGGATGAGATCTGGGATCCAACTGGGTAGGATGGGAGAGGGGGCTGATCCCAAAGGTTCTGTTAAGTGACAAGTTTCAAACCACCATTGGCACCATCTGTTGGCCACAACAGGAGGTGACATACATTGGCTTGGCACTAAGCTCTGTCTAAATGAACTTTTGGAAGTTACCAGGTAGAGGACCATCTGTATATGATGATGTCCTTAGCACAGAGGAGGAGGAAGGGATAGTGGTCAAGAGGACATGTTTGCCTCAGACCGCGAGTGGGGTAGGGGTTGGGGGAAGACGTCGGTCACTTATCTATGACTCACATTATAGTCAGATGTAAAACTACAATAAAATGGTAACTGTGTCAGTTAGAATATATGCTGCAAGGACAAGAACAAGAATCCTGGGAGTGGGAAAAGAAACCGATAGCAGCTCTCTCTGGGAAAACCGTTCATATCTACTAATGATGAACACATGTACGACCTATGACCCAAAAATGTGTACCTATGGGGACTGAACGACCTACGTGAGAATTTCCTAATAAAAACTAAAACTAACCCAAATTTCCAGCAACAGAAAGATGGGTATATAAATTATAGTATATGCATACAATAGAACACTGTACAGTAATAAGCATGGGAAATCAACTACACACAGACGGATGAAACGCACAAACGTAACCTTGAGGAAAGAAGCCAGGCACCCAACAGCACAAACTGTATGACTAAATCCGCATAATGTGCAGACACAGGCTGAACCAGTACAAATTCAAAGTCAGGGTAGCAATTACCATTGAGTATAGGGAAGAGAGGAAGAGAGCACTGAGGAACCCCCTAAAACACCAGTAATATTTTACTTTGATTTGGCTATTGCTCATCTGAATGTGGTTACTTTGTACATTTTTGTTAATTTCTTAAAAAGTTTTTTAAAATTAATTTTTAAGCTGCAGTTCTACTTTTAAAGATCTCAGCACAGAACCTGCTTGATAACAAGTATTCAGCATAGTTGAGATTAGAACGTCGAAAGCCTGAAGAGGACAAGGATAAACAATTAAACAGAGGAGGAATTTGGGAGGAGAACTGGAAGGGCATAAATTCCATTGCTGCCTTCAGATAGAGCTATTTGTTAGCTCAGCAGTCCCTGAAGCCACGCCCAAGTAAAAGACTGCTAAGAGGCGCGCCTAAGTACAGAACCGAGGAGGCAGACTACATACGAGAGAGCAGAGGAGGAGTAACTTGGGACAGAGATTTATCAGAAGGTGGGAAGAGAAGCAAAATAGGATCACGGATCAAAAACAAGAAAAGAAGAATCTATCATGAAGTGTGGTGTCAAGAGTTTTCATGCTGCATAAGACGGCGACAGATGAAGAACATAAATAGCCTCACAGACTTGTCTGTGACCCTGGCTGGAACAATTTTAGAAGAGTGGAATTTAGAATGGAATTTGAGAGACATGAACCGCTAGGGCAGTGAAGGGAAGGGCAGAAGCGCAACACTACATCGAGATGAAGCAGATGATAGCAATGTCTTTATTACAATATTTACCACTTGAGTATTTTGTTAACAATTTGAAAGAGGCTGGTCTGAGGGCAGGAGTATCAACAACTAGTTGATCGCAACCAGTTAAAATTCCTTTTTTCCTTCTCCACTCTGCTGCTTTCCTTGACTAGTACGAGAAAAAAAATAAAATAAAATGTGAAGGAACATAGGAGAGGAAGTAATAGGAGTCACTGGAAAGGTGAGGCACCTGAAAGGATAAGGTCTGTGAGGAGACAGAAGAGGGAAGGATCCAGCTTCTAGCTCAGGGGGAAACAGGGAGCCTCAGAGAGGAAGCGTGGGCCCTTCTCTACCACAGGCGGAAGAGCAGCAGAGAGGAGAGCTGATGTAGCCTGCCGCTGCGGACTGTCATGACGGTGATGACCCCAGCAGTAGCTACCTTATTAAGATATGCCCCTGTCCTTTACACTGAGTACCCACTCACAGCATAACCCCCCAGGCCAGGTACTATTGTTGCTTTCATTCTACAGAGAAAGAATTGGGTGCAGGGAGGTTAAATAATTTGCTCACACTGTTGGGCAGTAGAGCTTCCCAACACTCTCCTCAAAATATCTCAAACCTCATCCCCTTCTCAGGAGCAGTAAGTGTGGATCCTCTTCCGTACAAAACCTGGGGGGAGGAAGTAGAAGAGCCCTCTGGTCTACCTCTAATATGCTGTGCAGCCTTGTGTGAGTCCCTTCTTGTCTCTGAGGCTCTCACCTGTGGAATGAAAGACTAGGACTAGATGAATCTTCTTAGATTATTTCTACCTTCAGCATTTTCTGATCACTTTGAAAGACAACCTCCTTTAATCAAGATAAATGTCCTGGGAAAAGTATAGTATCTAACAGTGAGTCTTTTGCAGTTTTTAAAGTGAAGAATGAGGCTCATTCAATCGAGGGGTCAGTAAACTTCTCCTATAAATAGGAAGGTAGTAAATATTTTAACCTGTTTGGGTCATACGGTGTCTGCTGCAGTTACTCCACTCTGCTACTTTAGTGCTGAAAGCAATCATGGATACATATAAATGAAAGAATGTGGCTATGTTCTAATAAACCTTTACTTATAATAACAGGCCACAGGCCAATTTGGCCCATGGGCTGCAGTTTGCCAACTTTGGATCTGTGGCCACTAATACCACCTATCATCTGTAACTCAAGAGAAGGACCTAAAGTAAGTCAATTAAATCTGCCTCAAATCAGTAAGCCAGAGATCTGGAAAACAACGATGTCTACCTTACTACACCATTAGGAGGTAAAGATAATAAAAGTGATAATAAAGCAATGAAAACAGATTAGGACATCATATGGAATGGCTAGGCCAGCTGTTTTTGTTTTTTTTCTTTCCAGTGACTATTAAGTAAGAAAAGGTAGAATTAAATTGCACCAAGAATTAAGGAAAAAACAAAGAAGTAATTGGCTATGAAATACCATACTGTGCTCCAGTGTAAACCAGGAGATTTGGCTTCTCTGGGTATCTTGAAGAACTGAATAGATAATAACATGTTAACAATCATCAGAATGTGTCCTAACAGGAACTGATGAAAAGGAAGTGGACATGAAATCCTCTTTCCTTGATCTATAAAATTTAGAAGAATATTAATTGAGTTGTGCCATGGTAGACACTTGTTGGTTGTACCCCAAGCATCTGCTCAATTTTTTTCTGACATTCCCCATTTACATCTGCGACTGTGTGATTCTGGGAAAACTAACTCCATCTTCACCTCTAGGCGGTGGCATGAGTCTAAGTCTAAGCCAACCATGTGGGCCAATCAGAATGAATCATGGGCCCTTTATAGGATAAAGAAGTATGGGCATCTTCACCTTTCTTAGACAGGGCCATGTGTGGACAGGAGCCTGGGCCTGCTGGAGCCTGTTACTACAAAGAGGATAGCCAGACTGAATGTTGCCAAAATACCAGGGAGAGCAGGGCCAAGAGAATCCTAAGCGATAAAGTCAGAGTCCTAATCCCTCTGTATCGAATATTACCTGAAGCCTGCTCTATCTTTAGGGCTTCTAAAGTTACATGAGTGGCTGGGCAAAGTAGCACATGCCTGTAATCCTAGCACTCTGGTAGGCCAATGCGGGTAGATTGCCTGAGCTCAGGAGTTCAAGACCAGCCTGAACAAGAGTGAGACCCCGTCTCTAAAAATAGCTGGGCATTGTGGTGGGTGTCTGTAGCCCCAGCTACTCAGGAGGCTGAGGCAAGAGGATCACTTGAGTCCGAGAGTCTGAGGTTGCTGTGAGCTGTGACACCATGACAGTCTACCCAGGGCAACACAGTAAGACTCAGCCTCAAAAATATATAAATAAATAAATAAAGTTACATGAGTAGATATGTCCCCTTTGTTGTCTAAGCCACTTTGAGTTGGTTTTATTGTTACTTTCAAAAGATTACATGCTAACATATATATCTCCTTGAGTTTTTAGATATTCATAGCATTTTACATGCTAACATATATATCTCCCTGAGTTTTTAGATATTCATAGCATTTTACATGCTAACATATATATCTCCCTGAGTTTTTAGATATTCATAGCATTTTACATGCTAACATATATATCTCCCTGAGTTTTTAGATATTCATAGCATTACTTGGGCAAGGACATGAATGTTTTAAATGATCCTAACATTTTGATATACTTCTAAAGTATTTTCCCAAACTTTAAATTTTGATAGCCCAACATTCAAATGATCACTTTATCATCACCACAGTTCCAACCTGTCAGCATTTCCTCCACCGCTTCCTAAAACAAAAAAACAGACTAGATTTCAAAGTTTCACTGCCCTTTTAGTTAGACCAGATATGAACGGTCATAATTTGAACTCCCACTCTCATGAGAGAATTCCTTCTTACAAATCGGTTCTGTCTTCAGGTCTCTAAACTCCCACCCCAGATGGCCTCTGAAGGAAAACTGCAGAAATCACACTACAAGTGCACTAGTTCCAGCTCCCAGAGAGAGAACCCCCATTCTACAAGCATTCTAGTTCCAGCTCCCAGAGAACCCCCAGTCAAGGGCAAGAAACAAGACATTAGAAATCTTTGTTTTATACCTGTGGTGCATCTTACAGGGGTAAGAAACTTGGTAAATGTAGAATGGAAATGTTTTGGCACAGTAACTGAGATAATACCAGGAAGGCTATGTTAACCATTGTGATGAAAATGTGCCAAATGGTCAATGAAGCGAGTGTATGATGCTCCATGATCATATCAATGTATACAGTTATGATTTAATAAAAAAAAAAATAAAAATAAAAAAAATTATGTGAGGAAAACTACAAAACTTTGATCAAAGATATCAAAGAATGAAATAAATGAAAAGATATTCTATCTTCATAAAAAAAAAGAAATCTTTCTTTTAGTGTAGTAGAAAAGATATTTCTGGTTTATTCAGAAAAGAGAGGAAGGAACTAGTTAAGTCTCATTCGTTTTCTCCACTCTATTTTCAGTTTCCTTCAGGAGCTCAGGTACTACAAGGAATTTTTAGTATTCAGCATATTAGATATTTTGCATCAACATAAAACAAGAGCAGGACAACCTATTGGCCGAGTCATAACATTTCCCTCTTGTTAGCCAGCAGCAAAGCAAAGATAATGTATTAACCAGCCCCATTCATCTTCTCAAAATATGCTAAATCCTGAGAGCTTAAAAAGACACATGATGGTGAACATCCATCTTTTAAATGTCATTGAAACAAGGCTACTACTTCAAACACAGGGTTGTCTTTTCTCCTTTGCTATTACCTGTACGAACTAAAACTTTCCTAAATGGCATGCCCTCCTGCAAACTCAAATATAGATAGAACAGACCCACTACAAAAATATGCATTTCACTACGTGCTCAGAATGTAAAAGGAATCAGACAGGCTAAATGGAAAGCAAACAGAAAAGCCAACAAAAGGCAGACACTGGGACCTTAAAGGCATTACATGAATCTTACTTCTTGTTTAAGTTACGTTCCTAATGTGCTTTCTTGGGATTTCAGGTCTGTGTGAGAACTCAAAAGATTGGAAGGGGAAAGGCAAACAGTCTGGAAGCCTGAAAAGGTATCTTGGGAACAATCCCACTTGGGCTCTCAGGCTCTGGCTGCAGCTTCTGCTTCATCCTGTCTGGATTTATTCATTCCTCTCCCCATCAGAAGAGCTTCTCCCCCATCTCTTCCAAGGGTAAGCTCATCGATAAATGGCACTAACCAGAAGAGCCCAGGGGGCTTGAAATCCCATTAGCATGATTCTTGCATTGCTTTTCACTGCTTTTTCCTTCACATGGGAACACAGGGGAGTAATGTTATAACCATTATTCTAAGCATGGAAGACCAAAGACCAAGGTGCCCTTTCTTATATATGCTTGCTTTGAAAAAAAAAATACTTGCAAATTCCCTGACAGAAATTCTATATATTAGAATCCTGCATGTTTATCTTTACTTCTCCTTCTGTGGATTAGAGAACAATTACATACATATCACTCCCCAAGAAACACACACACCAACCATCACACACATACACACACAAAAAAAAACCTGACCTTGTGGGTTGAAGTCACTTTCACATAACTTAGGGAAAATTGAATTAGGGCAGGGTGAACATGATACCTCTGACACTGAAACAATTATAAAAAGTCCAAGACATCCTTTCTCCCTTGCTAAAGAAAAGATTGGTCAACTGCCTAGAGAGCTGTCTGTAAGATCCTTTTCTGCCCTTGCCTATGTCTTCCCTCTAAGGAAAAACACCAATTTCAGGTCCTTGGATCCCAGGACTTATTGAAAAGATCACCTTCAGGGAGGAAGCTAGAAGAACCTGGAAGGTTACTAAAGTACTTTGTGAGCATTGTCTTTGTCAGTGAATAAGAGACCAGGTGGAACCGTTCACTATCCTGAAATCTCCATTCACCCTACAAGTAATATAAACAATGGTCGAGTTCAATGGCTGAGAAAGTGGAGGGACCCTATATTAGCTCATAACTCTACAGCCTAACATCTCTCCGATTAACTGTCGTTAACTCAGCCCTAAACTCTATACCAATCAAAGACAGAGAATAAATCCCATTCATCCACTACAACTGTGTAGATCTGTTTTTGGGGGGGGGGGGCTCTTTACAAGGTCAAATTAACTATTAGTAGTGATGCTTCCCCATTGTTCAACAGAGAGAATAGGCACTAAAACATCTAGAAATTTCAGAATTTCCTTGCAACCAGCAGTTAGCAAAAGTGATAAAAGTAAAGATAATGGTTAGATTCTATTAGCCTGACCTGGTGCCCTTAAGCATCATCCTACCCTGAAACTCCAAATAAACATTATAACATTATAATTTTCTTGGGACATGGATGACCATTTGTGAACAGGTAGCCTTCTGCTATGGTTGTGATAGGGACTTTCCCAAGGATCTGTAAAGAACCATGGATATCAAAGCCATAAAAAGGGGTACAGTTTGAATTGGAGAGAGGATATGGAGTGTCAAGTCAAATGTTAAACAAGGATGCTAATAGGAGTATATGTGGGGTTCACCAACTTAATTGGGCAAAAGAGCAAAGTGAGAAAGGATTTCTACTACTATGAAAACCACATAAAGAAAAAAAACACTAGATATTCTAGATGAATAATCATCTTTGCTGATGATCTGTGACATATTTAAGATAGACCAGAATCTTGGGCAATATTATTTGACCTAAACTTCAGATATCAAAGATGCTAGGTGAGAAAAGAACAAGGAAATCCTTCTCTATCCCCAGAGCTCCACACCCAACATATATGCCATCTTCCAGGAAAAAAAGGGGGATAGGGTGCTTCTACCATCTCTCAGTAAACAGCCAGGAGATTTAATTGTCAAATCCCATGACTTCTGTTCTTAAATTTTTTCAGGTTTATAAAATAATGAACTCAAAGAGATTCAACACACAAACCTATCCAGCATTATAGTCTATAATATTCCAATTCTATTCCTTTGGCCCTTATTATTAATGGGTACAGTTTCGCTCAAGTTTACCAGATACTTTTTCTATATGAACCTTTCATCTATTTATCTGCCGATTTAGTTTTACATTCTTAAGGATACAAGAGAGATAGGCCTGGCAACAGTCTCCCCCCCACACACACACATATTTGCACACATAGTACATCCCTCCTTGTTTTAAGAAACGAAGTAACTTCAAACAGAAAGCTGAAGAAAATGTGAAATGAAGATCTCTGGCTCTACATATAAACCACATATCGAGCTGATTTCTTTACTTTCTCTCATGAAAGAGAAAACTGTGCCATTGTAGCCTTTAATTTATCAAGCAAAGTTCTACGTTAGAGTCTCCAAGGGGAACTGCTAAAGAATATTGATACCTGAGACCTACCCATAGAGATTCTGACATAATTGGTTCCAGTAGAAAGGGTCTTAAATTTAGAGAGCAGACTGGCATGTGAATCTCTTCACTATCACTGTGAGTTTCAGACTCTTGGGCAAGTTACTTCAATTCTCTGAGCCTCAGTTTTCTAACCTGTACTAAAGGAATAATATTGCTATAAGGATCAGAGATAATATATGCAAAATCCTCACCATACCCCCGGCACAGAGCATACCTCCAAAAATGTCACTTTATTACTAATTCTCACCATTCTTCAGGTTTCCTAATAATAAAAGAGAAACCAGAGTAAAAAAAAGTCTCTGTAGTTTTCAAGGATTCTAACGCTTAAAATGTCACTCTGTTGAGTAACTATGTACATGAAAAATCATATAGTATCTGAAATGCTGTTGTGCCATCTTAAAGAGGTAACATATTTTACTGTTAAGCAATGATGTATCCTCTTAATTTTATAACACATTTTTATTATTAAATATCTGTAATCTCAAACAAAATATATTAACTATCTGCATTATTATATAACCAATATTTTCAACCATAACAGAGGATAATAGCAAGCTCTTTAATGTTTATTTAAGAGTAGAGCATTACTTGTTTGTAAATGAAGCCTGAAATTATTGGCCTGTTGTATAATGGTGTTGTTTCTCCAAGTAGCACATAAAATTATGCTGTATATGAATCTGAGTAGATATAAGCTGGATGTATTACCAAGGTGCTATGAACCTGTCATGGTCCAAGAGTCCTCAGGAGCATCTTACCGTGTGATGTCTTGCTACCAAAGGCCACCAGTGCAAAATGCGTGATGGCAAAAATCAAACACAAACATGAAGAAGAAAAGCTGTGCAAATGGGGAAAAGTGTTTTAATTTCAGTGCATTGATCTGAATTAGAAACTGAGATTTCTCTCTTATGCCATGCCCCATTTCTTATAAACAAATCACCCCAGCAGAAGAATTCGGAAGAAAAAGATGCAGCGAGGCACGCTGGATTTATTATGAGTCCTGTCTTCTACAAGATGCACACTTTTGCCTTTCATAAGAAAGTTGCAGCCCTGATACTAAAAATGAAAGTGAAGAATTGATGAGAATAGAAGATCTCGCTGGTACAGAGAGTATGAGCACTCGGGCTCCTGGGAAAGGGAGCAAAGCAGAGCAAGCGCAATTATTTTCCTTCTCAGTCTTCGTGTTCCAGATATGGGAAAGAATAAAAGACGTATTGGGGGGCGGCGCCTGTGGCTCAAGGAGTAGGGCGCCGGTCCCATATGCCTGAGGTGGTGGGTTCAAACCCAGCCCCGGCCAAAAAAAAAAAAAAAAAAAAATGGGCGGCGCCTGTGGCTCAACGGGTAGGGCGCCGGTCCCATATGCAGGAGGTGGCGGGTTCAAGCCCAGCCCCGGCCAAAAATAAAAAAAAAAAAAAAAAAAAAAAAAAAGACGTATTGGGAAAAGAGCCTGGAGGCACCACCCCAAATGTTTCAAATTACCATTCTGCACATTCATTAACCATCAAAAATATGCTATTCTGAACACACTTTTTTGGTAGATATCAATCAAAAGCACATTTGCTCACAAATGAACAGGGGGGAAAAGCCACAACCCTGGCATCTTTGTTGCTCTTGATTCTTTTCTCTGGGAAAATATTGCTTTAAACGCTGTTTGTTCTCATAATGGACTAGTGCCTTTGAGGTGTTTACTGCTTAAAGTGCTCCTAATGTACAGTCAATATACATGTAAAGTTTGCCCTGATTACATGCAGCTCAAAGGATTTCAAAACATCTCCCTCGAAGCTTTCCCTTTCTCCTCAGAATTCCCACGTGAGTTTCCTGGAGGCTGATTTTCAAGCAAGCACAACAGAGTCTCCTCTCAGAAATGGATTTCCCACAGAAATGGGCTACATCAAAGGAGAGCTCATGAATGTGAAACCATCTCTTTGATTTCATTGAACCATCACTCCGAAGAACAAAAACAACCCATTCACAGATATTGGAAACGTTATACCAGGCAGCGAGTGTGGTTCTAACCCTTTCCTCCTACGCCTTCTTGTCCTGTTCTTCTGTGGCTATACTCTTTTGATTTGGCTGTGCTTATTTCAGAGGTGCTCACCCTCTTGCTGGATATTCTGCTGAACTCAGTGGAGTAATATGTCTCCTCTTCAGTATTTTATAGGTTAACTCATGCCATTCCACATTTACTCCTCCGTCTCTTTGGGGATCTCTTTCCTGTACCCTCTTGTATGGCTATTCACAGCGGGTCTACAGCCTGCCTTCCCCTCTCACTCTGTACACCTGTTCCCTTGGGAACAGCATGCTCATTCTCAAGACATTAATACCATCCATCAGCTGATGGCCTCAACCACACCTCCAGCTTAAAGCTTTCCCAGTCCCAGATACCTAATGTGGTCAATGTCCATAAACACCTTATAGAATTCAACAGGGTGCGTTACAGACAGGAAACACCAACTTTCACCTACAACTGAAAAGTGTCTTCCTGAAGGAAAAGGTTATAACCAGAGATAAACCAACTAGTAAGAGAAATTGGGGGTTGTAGTTTTTCTTTTTTTTTAAAGTTTCCTTTCTTTCATCTAAACGTGGCGTTAAGTTTTGGCTTGTACTTTTATCATGTCTAGGTTTCTCATATTTATACACAAACACACGCACTAACATATCAGCCACTGCATTTTGTTCCATAGGTCATTGGACTTCATGGCCACACTCTTCAGACACTCAGTATAGGCAGCACTACTAACTCTTGTGGAAGGCCAGGCTTGAGAGTGCCGTAAAAGGGATGGAGAATAAGTCTGGATTATATATTTGTCTATCTCTCGCTTTCAAAATAAAATCAATCTCTGCAAGGGTACAGATTTTCATAACTTGAATGGTGCCTGGCACAAAGTAGATGCTCAATAAAACATTTGCCAGACCAAAAAATGAATCCTTGATGACAAGGTGCCAGGAGTTACCGATCCTGTGTGGGCCTCTTGGGTTTATTGGGAGTGTGACAGAGCATAAGAAGCAAAGAAAAAAAATCACGTTGAAAAAAATGGTACCCCCAGAGAGGTGATGAAAGCTCTCCATTACACCTCCCCTCCCCTGATAACTGCTTCTTAAGTGACATGTGTTGCCATGGCGACAGTCAAGAGAATGAAAAAGATGGAAAGGTATAATCCCTAAATATTCCAAACTATTTTTAAAATGGTATCTTCAACATGAATTTGAGATTCAGCCTGCTACCATGTCATGACAGCAAGCTTGAAGGCAGTATCTCATGTCTAATCTTTTGCAAACTAGAATACCTTTTCCAGAGAAACCTTACAGAGGACTAGGGTCTACAGGGGGGATGGCACCAGGAGTTGTATTGAGAGGTAGTGGAGAGAGTGTCAGGAGAGGAGGCAAAAGCCTGGCTTCCAGCCACAGGGACACCACGGTGTGAGCTGCTTCATGTGCTCTGTGAGGGACACACTGTGGGGCACAGACAGCTCATTCGGCCTCTGAACTCATCATATCATTTGACAGATTTTTAAAGGCTGCTCAAGAGATGCAAAGCATTGTGCCAAGTGCCATAGGGGACGGAACAGAGAACCAAGTTCCTGCCCTCAAAAACCAAGCTCTTATGTGATATGTTGACATTTCTGGCCTTTTGTGAGCCTCTGGGTTTTATATGGGTCAGAGGACCTATGGTGCAACCCTGGAAATGAAAACTGTGCCTTTGATATCTATCTTCATCGAGCCCTTTTAAATACTCTTATCTACAGCTGCGTGTCACAGGAATGCCAAGACAGGTATTTCATCATTATTTTGTTATAAGGAGATGTATACCGGAATTAACTCAGGCCCTGCTGGCTTTTTGTGACCTCAAGCAATCCATAAAATTAATATAATTGTGCTATTAAGCACTTCCAAATTTGTCTACACCATTATATTCACTATGTCCAAAGACAAGTAGCCCAATGGATAACCTATAGTTTTATAAGAAGAGGGTTAAGGCCCATTGTTTCCATCTCCCTCAGAATGAGGCTGCCTACCACGTTAAGTCAGGCTACATTTGAAGGAAGCAGGCATTAAAAATCCAAAATAATTTACAAATGCTAGAAGAATACTATCTAAGAACCAATTTGAACAAACAGTTGGATGGGTTAAAGATGACTGATAACAGATTAAATCTGAACTTGCAGAATAAGCATAAAATCAGAAACCAGAGTCAGGAAACAGAGTAACAAGAAGAAATAATGGGTCAGTATCAAATTGATATTTTCATATAAAAGGTCTTTTGGAGGTTAGTATTCTTGGTTAACAGCTACTGAGTCCATCCACCAGAGACAAGATTTCTCCACCAAGAGGAACAATAAACAAACCAGTAGAGTCATATTGCAAACACGCCTGAGTGCAGTGAGTGGAGAGCTCCTGAAGGAGGCGCGTTCGACAGAGAGATGCTAGGAAGAGAAGATGCCCAGGCTTCCTCAGTGGGAGCATCCAAAATAAAGTTAAGTAAAACCCAAAGAATGGTACAAAGGAAAGCCTCACAGCAGCCCTCACCTGTTACATTGTTCTGAGGTACAGAAGAGGAAGGAATAAATACATTTAATTGCCAAAAATAACTAACTCTTATAAAAAGAAAGTGAAACCAAGCCTTAAGCATTTGAAGTACTAAGTCCCTGGTACGTCAAAATAGAAACAGTCGAATAGCAGGAGAGACAAGATGGCGGACTGAAGCCAGCTTTCAACAAAGGCTCCCGTCCAGAAGGAGAGTTAAGGGACAGGAATTTAGTAAGTATCCTGGTGGACTTGAGCCTCACCAAGAGAGAAGGCTGAAGAACGCACATCAACACCGCTGAGGCAAGTTGTGATCACAAGGACGCAAACAAAAGGTACAAAATCCACCACCAAGCGGACGGGAGTCCCCCTCCCCCATGAGACCGGCTCTGTAGCCCCACAATTGAACAAGTGGGCAGAAATTAAAGCCCCTCCCACTACACTCCACGGGAGAGACCTTCTAAAAACTGGACCTACCTCCCCTACTGGGGTGCCGTGGCGTTCTCCTGCCGGACATAGGGCTGAATAAAACTTTGGGAATCCTTTGCCGGCAACCCTGAATCCCCGGCGCTCCCCTCCCGCCCACTGAGGTCTGGAGGCCTGTCCCCCAGGACTTCGGATCCTTGGGTGATTTCTCAAGGGGAGTGGACAGTCCCCGAGTTGCGTCTGGTCAGCATTGACTCTGAGGTGCGCCGAGTGAGGAGAGGGCACCGGGCTGAGGGGGAGTCACGCCTCGCGGCACTTCCCTGCGGTGCAGTGCAGCAACCCTCCCCGGGCATACGGGGCCCAAGACTGAATCAGACTCTGGCCTCCCCGCTGAGAGCTGAGAACCCCTACTCTCACTCGGGGTCTGAGGGCCTATCCCCCAGGAGTTCGGCTCCTTGGGTGATTTCTCGAGGGGAGTGCACAGTGCCTGAGCTGCGTCAGGTCAGCGCTGACTCTGGGATACGTGAGCGAGGAGAGGGCACTCTGCTGAGGGGAAATCAAGCCTTGGCGGCACTTCCCTGCAGTGCAGTGCAGGAGCCCTCCCCGGGCACAAGACTGAATAAGACTCTGGCCTCCCCGCTGAGAGCTGAGAGCCCCTACTCTCACTCGGGGTCTGAGGGCCTATCCCTCCGGAGTTCGGCTCCTTGGGTGATTTCTCGAGGGGAGTGCACAGTGCCGGAGCTGCGTCAGGTCAGCGCTGACTCTGGGATACGTGAGCGAGGAGAGGGCACTCCGCTGAGGGGAAATCAAGCCTTGGCGGCACTTCCCTGCGGTGCAGTGCAGGAGCCCTCCCCGGACCGTAGTATTGCGTGAAACTGAATGAAACTCTAGCTTCCCCCCGCCCCACTCCCAATCCGGGTCTGGGCGCCCATCCCCCAAGAGTTCTGATTCTTGGGGGATCTCTTAAGGGGTGTGGACCCAGCACAAACTGCGGCCGCTCAGTGCTGACTCTGGGGCGCGGGACAGAGGAGAAAAGGGTCGCCTGAGTGCCCACACCAGAGCAGCAGTTCCCTGGAGGTAGATCAACAGCCGTTTTTTCTTTAACGGCAGAACGCTCACTTCTGGATATTCTGAGGCCACACCCCCTGTCTCCCTGGGCAACCAGAGGAGGCCACCTGTGTCACGACTCACAAACCCAGAAGCCTCCAGGGCGGGGCCGACCCAGAGAGGTGTTCAGACGCAATTCTCCAGCAGCAAAGACGTTTGAACTCAAAACAGCCCGTCTCCTGTAGGCGACGACAGGAACAGAGACAGAACCTCACAAAGTTGTCTGTTCTGTTCTGTTAGCAGCATCCATCAGGGACGGGGCTAAGCCTGAGTGAACACCTCCTTCCCATCACCTGCATCAAACACTCAAAGATGTCAGGCCCCATCTCCTCCTGCTAGATAGCGGCAGTCTGCGGGGGCCTGGCAGACTCCCTCGCGATTCAGGCAGGTGCAAACCCCTGGAGTGTCTGTTCACTGCAGGCAACTGGGTTAGCCATCTGCAGAGATACCAGTGACTGGGTCCGACGGAGGGGCAAAGTGGGGAAGGAGACGTCAACCTTCCCAGACTGCTCTGTTTGCGGGGTGGCTCCTCCTGACTCCACGCTGCACTGGAGTGAGCTGTCTCAGAGGAGTCACCAGGCCCCTGTGATCCAGTTCCCAGAGACCTCTTGAACCCTTCCACCTGAGACAAGTGCCGATTGAGACAGTTGATTCGGACCTTTTGAACTGGGCTAATAGACTGAGGACTTTTCAGGTGGTGCCCTGGGTGTGCGATTGTAGGAAGGTTTGATTCTCCTTTTCCAACTGGGGCCAGAGGTGGGCAGGCGGGGTGACTTAATTGCTGATTTTTCCACACAGCTGAGACTTCAAGCCAGAGTAGAAGTTGCAATAGGATAGAACAGAAACCAGCTGAAAACAAGACAGAACCACTTTGCTCCACCACACCAGACAGGGCCCCAGTTTCTCAGGCCACAACACTGTACGGGCCCTCGATAAAACCCCAGGGGAAAAACCAAAGGGAGTAAACCATGGGGCGGAATCAGCGGAAAAACTCTGGTAACATGAATAACCAGAATAGATCAACCCCCCCAAGAAAAGATACGGCAGATGTGATTGAAGATCCCATTCATAAACAACTGGCTGAGATGTCAGAAGTCGAATTCAGAATTTGGTTTGCAGACAAGATTAATAAAATGGAATTAGGAATTCGTGGAGAAATTCAAAAACTGTCTCAAGAATTTAACGAATTTAAAGACAAAACCACCAAAGACTTAGACACACTGAAACAAGAACTTACAGCCCTCAAAGATATGAAAAATACAGTAGAATCCCTCAGTAACAGATTGGAGCAAGCAGAAGAAAGGATTTCTGACATTGAAGATAAAGTCTTCGAACGCTCCCAATCTCTCAAAGAGGAAGAGAAATGGAGAGCAAAAACGGATCACTCACTCAGAGAGCTCTCAGATAATTCGAAAAAACATAACATAAGGGTTATAGGAATTTCGGAGGCTGATGACGTGGCAGCCAAGGGCACAGAGGCCCTTCTACATGAAATTATGAAAGAAAATTTTCCAGACATGCCTAGAGAATCTGAAATTCAGATAGCAGACAGCTTCAGAACCCCAGCACGATTCAACCCCAAAAAGCCATCTCCCAGACATATCATAATTAGCTTCACTAAAGTTAACATGAAAGAGAAGATTCTCAAAGCAGCCCGGCGAAAGAAAACTATAACGTACAAAGGTAAGAATATTAGAATAACTGCAGATCTCTCTGCTGAAACTTTTCAAGCAAGAAGAGGCTGGTCATCAACTTTTAATCTCCTAAAGCAAAAAAACTTTCAACCCAGGATCTTGTATCCAGCTAAACTGAGTTTCATCTATGATGGAGAAATTAAATACTTCAATGACATTCATATGTTGAAAAAATTTGCCATAAGTAAACCAGCTCTTCAGGATGTTCTCAGACCTATCCTCCACAATGACCAACCCAATCCTATACCACAAAAGTAAACTCACTCAGAAACTTCGGATCAAACTCCAACTTCCACACTGGCGAAAGGATGAAAAATGTCCACTGGACCTTTGAAAAACTCGATACCCAAAATTCCACCAGACTTATCCTTACTCTCCATCAATGTGAATGGCTTAAACTGTCCTCTAAAGAGGCATAGGTTAGCTGACTGGATACAAAAACTTAAGCCAGATATTTGTTGCATACAAGAGTCACATCTCAACTTAAAAGACAAATACAGACTCAGGGTGAAAGGATGGTCATCCATATTTCAGGCAAATGGTAATCAGAAAAAAGCAGGTGTTGCAATTTTATTTGCAGATACAGTAGGCTTTAAACCATCAAAAGTAAGGAAGGACAAGAATGGTCACTTCATATTTGTTAAGGGTAATACTCAATATGACGAGATCTCAATTATTAATATCTATGCACCCAACCAGAATGCACCTCAATTTATAAGAGAAACTCTAACAGACATGAGTAACTTGATTTCCTCCAGCTCCATAATCGTTGGAGATTTCAACACTCCCTTGGCAGTGTTGGATCGATCCTCCAGAAAGAAGCTGAGCAAAGAAATCTTAGATTTAAACTTAACCATCCAATATTTAGATTTAGCAGACATCTACAGAACATTTCATCCCAACAAAACTGAATACACATACTTCTCATCAGCCCACGGAACTTACTCCAAAATTGATCACATTTTAGGTCACAAGTCTAACCTCAGTAAATTTAAAGGAATAGAAATTATTCCGTGCATCTTCTCGGACCATCATGGAATAAAACTTGAATTGAGTAACAACAGGAATCTGCATACCCATACAAAAACATGGAAGTTAAATAACCTTATGCTGAATGATAGCTGGGTCAGAGATGAGATTAAGAAAGAAATCACCAATTTTTTGGAACAAAATGACAATGAAGACACAAGCTATCAGAACCTCTGGGACACTGCAAAGGCAGTTCTAAGAGGGAAATTTATAGCACTGCAAGCCTTCCTCAAGAGAACGGAAAGAGAGGAAGTTAACAACTTAATGGGACATCTCACGCAACTGGAAAAGGAAGAACATTCCAACCCCAAACCCAGTAGAAGAAAAGAAATAACCAAAATTAGAGCAGAATTAAATGAAATTGAAAACAAAAGAATAATACAACAGATCAATAAATCAAAAAGCTGGTTTTTTGAAAAGGTCAATAAAATAGATAAACCTCTGGCCAACCTAATCAGGAAAAAAAGAGTAAAATCTCTAATATCATCAATCAGAAACAACAAAGACAAAATAACCACAGACTCATCAGAAATCCAAAAAATCCTTAATGAATATTACAAGAAACTTTATTCTCAGAAATATGAAAATCTGAAGGAAATAGACCGATACTTGGAAGCACGCCACCTTCCAAGACTTAACCAGAATCAAGTGGAAATGTTGAACAGACCCATATCAAGTTCAGAAATAGCATCAACTATACAAAACCTCCCTAAAAAGAAAAGCCCGGGACCAGATGGTTTCACGTCAGAATTCTACCAAACCTTTAAAGAGGAATTAGTACCTATATTACTCAACCTGTTCCAAAATGTAGAAAAAGAAGGAAGACTACCCAACACGTTCTATGAAGCAAATATCACCCTGATCCCCAAACCAGGAAAAGACCCAACAAGAAAAGAAAATTATAGACCAATATCACTAATGAATATAGATGCAAAAATATTCAACAAGATCCTAACAAACAGAATCCAGCAACACATCAAACAAATTATACATCATGACCAAGTTGGTTTTATCCCAGGGTCTCAAGGCTGGTTCAATATACGTAAATCTATAAATGTAATTCAGCACATAAACAAATTAAAAAACAAAGACCATATGATTCTCTCAATTGATGCAGAAAAAGCTTTTGATAATATCCAGCATCCCTTCATGATCAGAACACTCAAGAAAATTGGTCTAGAAGGGACTTTTCTTAAACTGATAGAGGCTATCTACAGCAAACCCACAGCCAATATCATATTGAATGGAGTTAAATTGGAATCATTTCCACTCAGATCAGGAACCAGACAAGGCTGCCCATTGTCTCCATTGCTTTTCAACATTGTAATGGAAGTTTTAGCCACCGCAATTAGGGAAGAAAAGGCGATCAAGGGTATCCATATAGGGTCAGAAGAGATCAAACTCTCGCTCTTCGCAGATGATATGATTGTGTATCTGGAAAACACTAGGGACTCTACTACAAAACTCCTAGAAGTGATCAAGGAATACAGCAGCGTCTCAGGTTACAAAATCAACATTCATAAATCGGTAGCCTTTATATACACCAACAACAGTCAAATTGAAAAAGCAGTTAAGGACTCTATCCCATTCACAGTAGTGCCAAAGAAGATGAAATATTTGGGAATTTACCTAACAAAAGACGTGAAAGATCTCTATAAAGAGAACTATGAAACTCTAAGAAAAGAAATAGCTGAAAATGTTAACAAATGGAAAAACATACCATGCTCATGGCTAGGAAGAATCAACATTATCAAAATGTCCATACTACCCAAAGCAATATATACTTTCAACGCACTCCCTATTAAAGCTCCACTGTCATATTTTAAAGATCTTGAAAAAACATTACTTCGTTTTATATGGAATCAGAAAAAACCTCGAATAGCCAAGACATTACTCAGAAATAAAAACAAAACAGGAGGAATCACACTACCAGACCTCAGACTTTACTACAAATCGATAGTGATCAAAACAGCATGGTATTGGCACAAAAACAGAGAAGTAGATATCTGGAATAGAATAGAGAACCAAGAGATGAATCCAGCTACTTACCGCTATTTGATTTTTGACAAGCCAATTAAAAACATTCAGTGGGGAAAAGATTCCCTATTTAACAAATGGTGCTGGGTGAACTGGCTGGCAACCTGCAGAAGACTGAAATTAGACCCACACCTTTCACCATTAACTAAGATAGACTCTCATTGGATTAAAGATTTAAACTTAAGACATGAAACTATAAAAATACTAGAGGAGAATGCAGGGAAAACCCTTGAAGAAATTGGTCTGGGTGAGTATTTCATGAGGAGAACCCCCCGGGCAATTGAAGCAGCTTCAAAAATACACTACTGGGACTTGATCAAACTAAAAAGCTTCTGCACAGCTAAGAACACAGTAAGCAGAGCAAGCAGACAGCCCTCAGAATGGGAGAAGATATTTGCAGGGTATAACTCTGACAAAGGTTTAATAACCAGAATCCACAGAGAACTCAAACGCATCAGCAAGAAAAAAACAAGGGATCCCATCGCAGGCTGGGCAAGGGATTTGAAGAGAAACTTCTCTGAAGAAGACAGGCGCACGGCCTTCAGACATATGAAAAAATGCTCATCATCTTTAATCATCAGAGAAATGCAAATCAAAACTACTTTGAGATATCATCTAACTCCAATGAGACTAGTCTATATCACAAAATCTCAAGACCAGAGATGTTGGCGTGGATGCGGAGAAAAGGGAACACTTCTGCACTGCTGGTGGGAATGCAAATTAATACATTCCTTTTGGAGGGATATATGGAGAACACTCAGAGATCTAAAAATAGATCTGCCATTCAATCCTGTAATTCCTCTGCTGGGCATATACCCAGAAGACCAAAAATCACAACATAACAAAGATATTTGTACCAGAATGTTTATTGCAGCCCAATTCATAATTGCTAAGTCATGGAAAAAGCCGAAGTGCCCATCGATCCACGAATGGATTAATAAATTGTGGTATATGTATACCATGGAATACTATGCAGCCTTAAAGAAAGATGGAGACTTTACCTCTTTCATGTTTACATGGATGGAGCTGGAACATATTCTTCTTAGTAAAGTATCCCAAGAATGGAAGAAAAAATATCCAATGTACACAGCCCTATTATGAAACTAATTTGGGACTCTCACATGAAAGCTATAACCCAGCTACAACTTAACAATAGGGGGAAGTGGGAAAGGGGGGGGTGGGTAGAGGGAGGGGAATCGGTGGGATCACACCTGTGGTGCATATTACAGGGGTATTTGCGAAACTTGGTAAATGTAGAATATAAATGTTTTGGCACAGTAACTGAGATAACGCCGGAAAGGCTATGTTAACCACTGGGATAAAAATATGTCAAATGGTTTATGAAGTGAGTGTATGATGCCCCATAATCATATCATTGTATACACTTATGATTTAATAAAAAAATTAAAAAAAAAAAAAAAAAAATAGAAACAGTCCAATGTTTCAATTTAATTCATTAAAAAAAAAAATTAAAACTTGATCATTTTCTAAGAGAGAAAGAAAGGAACACTAGCCAGTAAAACTTATTTAAAGTGGGCTTGCATATAAAAGTAATTAAATAAAAAACATGGGACATGGAGGAAATGATTCTAATATTAAAAATTCCTTCTTTTTTTTTTTTTTTTTTCAGAAACATCACCAAGCAGTTATCATAGAATGAGGCACTTAAAGGACCTAACCTTTCTGTTTGACCCATGGCAGAATTAAATTATATCTTCTCAAACCTGATTCCTCCCATGAAGTCTATTCTGTTTAGGATGAAGGTTAAGTACCGAGTGAGAATGATTTAGTACTGCTCCTCAAATCCAATTCCATAATCATACTCTTGTCTCAAAATACCAGCTGGACATCAAAGAGGAAAAGAAAAAAGACACAAAAAAAGCAGACACATTTTCAAGAACATTATAAAGCTGAAATATGGCCATTTCAAATTCTATCATCCTTAAGTACAAATCGAATTTTCATTCATCAAATGCTAAGCAAACACGGAGCCTACACTGTTCCTTCGCGTCTCACCTTTTCACTCTGAGCAGCACTTCCCATTTCTATCTCCTCTTTCTCCAAAGAATCTGACTTATTTTGAAAAACTGCAATGTTTATATTAAATTCTCTGCCTTCCTTTTTCTGACTATGTGTAATAGCCACTTGACTCCAGAGGAAGTAAAATTCAACAACCCATGGATATTACTGAAAATACCTTAAAAACAGGCAGGAGCAAAATAGCACAGTGGACAGACATAGTGACTGTTTGGTTATAATACAAACCCAACAGCATCTTAGAGTAGACAAAGATACACCCTTTTATTATTACCTGTGCAGGGATCCACCATCAGGAGTTTTGAGGAGAAAGATATCATTTAAGTAGGTACCCTAAAACAAATTTGAAGCTAGGCCAAAGGGTTGTGTTCTAAAGGAATTTTCACCCCCAGTGCTCTTTGCTAAAGCATTTCAGAAGCGTGCCATGGGTTAAAATTATTCTTCATGGATAAATGATGGTTTTATTTATTTTTTTTATTATTACTATTTTACTATATAACATATTAATGAATATACCACATTGCATTTTCTCAAATGCCATCTGAGGCACATTTTTCTCCAATTCCCCGGAAAATCTCAGTATCATCTGTCCTTTGGAGGATTCAGTTTCTTACGACAAGTGTGATACTGTCCACGAGGATACCAACGGTGCTTAGTAGTAAAGAACATTTTGCTAAGTTGTTCTATCATGGGTCCTTGTTCAAGGTGTTCACTTTTTTCTTCTAATCTGGTTTTCAGCACTTGATCATGTGTTTCTTCATTATTACACACAGGATCTGGTAGAGGAATAGGTTTTGTGTGTTCATATGGAATGTCCACAGAAGGATGGTAGCATACTATTGTCCTGCCATCAGATGTCAAAGCAAGCTCCACTTTGCAATTATAGTCGTCTGGTAGAGAAGAATATGTAGATTTATGACAAACACAATATAAAGCTCCATTTTGGATTGGAAATAAATGTTTCAAGATACTTCTCTTTGATATCACCCATTTTACTGCTGCTCCAGCCATGGTGTATCAAGATACTTATGAAAAAAGATGTTTTGAAGAAACACTGCTTTCAAAATCTGCTTCTAGGAAAAATCAATTTTCATCCCTTGACAGTGCTTCACCGTGAGCCCGCCATCTTGTTTCAATCCGGGTCCTCCTAAATGGTGGTTTTAAATAAACACTCTTATACACAGTAAATTAACATGCATTACTTGAGTGCCTACTATATATTCCACTTTTAGCCATGGTCTTTACAAACTCATAGAAAAGGGGTTCTTCTGTTCAAGACAGAAGTCCTCAACCTCTTTGGCATCAAGAACCAATTTCATGGAAGACAATTTTTCCATGGATGGTGAGGTGATGGTTTTGGAATGATTTAAGCACATTACATCTCCATCTCAAATCATTAGGTGTTATTTTCTCATAAAGAGTGCACAACCTAGATCCCTCACATATGCAGTTTACAGTAGTGTTTGTGCTCCTATGAAAATCTAAAACTGCCACTTATCTGACAGGAGGCAGAGCTCAGGCAGTGATGTGAGCTAGAGGGAGCAGCTGTAAATACAGATGATGTTTAACTTGTTCATCTCCTGCTGTGCGTCCCTGTTCCTAACAGGCCACAAACTGGTACTGATCTGTGGTCTGGGGTTTGGAGACTGAAGATTTCAGAAATCTGAAATCTTCCTTTGGATAAATATCCAAAGGAAACGAAATCAATATATCAAAGAGATACCTGCACTCTCATGTTTATTCACTGCAACATCTTTCATAATAGCTAAGTATTGAATAGCTAAGTATTGAATCAACCTAAGTATCCATCAACAGATAAATGAGTAAAGAAAAGGTGGCATAAAAATACACAAAGGAATACTATTCAGCCTTTAAAAAAATAAAATAAAATTCTGTCATTTGAGATGACATGAAATGAACCTGGAGGACATTGAGAAGTGAAATAAGGTAGACACAGAAAGACAAGTACCACACGATCTCACTTAGATGTAGAATCTAAAAAACTTGAATTCATAGAGAGTAGAAAGGCAGTCGCTGAAGGCTGGGGGAAGCAGTGGGCATTGGGAAAGTCAGCAGTCCAAGGATACAAAATTTCAGGTAGATAGGAAGAGACAGCTCTAGATCTTCCATACATCATGGTGATTGCAGTTAATAACAGTACATGATTTATTTGAAAATTGCTGAGAGTAGATTTTTATGAGAACATTTAGTGTTCTCATAAAAAGTGTTTATTTAGAAAAAAGCATATGAAGCACTGCATTTGTTACTGAGCTCAATTTATCCATTCTTCAATGTATACATATTTTAAACCATGATGTTACATATAATAAAAAAATTATTTTCTAATTTTAAAATAAATAGATAGGGCGGTGCCTGTGGCTCAAAGGAGTAAGGCACTGGCCCCATATACCAGGGGTGGTGAGTTCAAACCTGGCCCCAGCCAAAAAAAAAAAGAAAGTAAATAAATACATAAATCAATGAAAAGAAATTGACAATCCAATTGGGGTAATCAGACACACTAGTGTCAAAAGCTAAATAACAAGACTAAACAGCAAAATCTGAACTGTTATCCTGTGTGAGATGTGGGGTCAGAAGGTGGTTTGACAAGATGTACACAAAACAACACTTATGGATCTTAAAACATGGTCCTAGGCAAAAGAAAACTTAAAAATAGATGAGAATATATAACATGATATCATTTACGTAACTTAAATGTACATGAAACAATATGTCTTTTGCAAGAATACATGAGAACAAAAAGATACAGATTTAATACATCTCAGAAGGGGTACCTGTGGGAGGGAGAATGGGAATAAGAATTGGAAATAAAATGGAAAAAATTAAAACTAATAACAGAGGGTCTTGTTTTAACCAGAGCTAAACAGAAAAAGGAAAAAAAAGAGCCACCATGAGTTTGGCAAGTTGATATGAGCCTTGAGACATAGTAAAGTTAAAAGTTCTAGCAGCTCTAGAGGAGAAGAAACAAAAAGAGTTGGGAAAGAAAGTCACATGAGCAGAGCCTAAAGGCAGCAATGCCCAAGTCCTATTTGAGAGGCAAAGAAATAATTCAATTGGCTGGGTCTGGTTTCTTGAATATAGTTGAAAGTTGCTGAGACCACAGCTCATGACTTTTCATATATCATCTACGAGACTGTCTGCCTAACAGCCTTCCTCTCCATTCTCATGGCTACCGACAACTTTGCCCTCTTCTTCACCCACTGTGGCCCACGCTGATGACGGGCTAAAGCAACAGCCATTCCTAACCCCTACACAGTCATTGCTGCTCATGACACAGACGAAGAAGCTAGTTTCTTGTTTTCCCACACTTCCTCAAAGGTAGAATCATTCACATGGCTCCATTCTGGGTGAAAAGAGAAAAAGAGAGTCTATCATGGGCTTCTGAAAAAATAGATATATAAGAAACTGAAAGGAGGAGAAATATTGGGAACCATGCACCTATTCTTTTCTTGTCTTGAATGAGTACATGGCATTTGACCTCTGGAAGCCACCTCGTGATGAAGGGATGTTAAGCACAAATATGCAAAGCCTTTATAGGAAAGACAGGATCAAATAACAAGGTTACAATGTTGTAGCCTTCATCTCTAACTGCAGATTTTTTGTTGTAACAGTAAGTAAATAAATATCCCTTCATGGTAAGGCACCATTAGTTAATATTATTTTGCACTTTCAGCAAAAAGTATTCCCTAACTGATTTGCCTGCCCTCACCCGCCCCCTTAGTCCCAAGTATACAAGGCTGACTCAGAGGAACCATATTTGTTATGACTCTCAGGCTAGAGTTAACTACTCCAAGGATGAGGCCTTGACACTAGTCCCTGCCTGGGATCTTACAACCTGAAGCTGAGAAGGAATGTCAACTCCTCACATGGCTTAAGTCATATGAAATCTTAATCTTAGGTAGTCAGCAGCCATGCTTTTGGCACTGAATTTAAAGCCTACGTAGAGTGAGAGAGGCAGGTGTCAACACACATAGAGGCACAGATGAAACTTGGACAGTCCCAGTGGGGCTCAATTCCCTGGTGCCAGCTAACCCAAGCCCATCTGCATTTGTGCTCTTTGTCCAGTGTGGAGAATTAACCATTCTTTGAATTCCAAATAAATTCTCCCTCCCTTTGCCTTAACTAGTTTTGAGTTAGGTTTCCCCAATTTATAAGAAAAAATTACAATCTACCTATTAATATAATATTGCGTATTATTCCTTTATAAAAAAACATCTCCTATGATTTTTCATGAAACCCAAATATAAATTTTCCATAAAGCTAAATTTTAAGAAAAAGGTAGAAGTTATCTTTTCTTCTAAATCAAACTGGGAAATGCTTTCATTATTCTGAGTTCAAACTGCAGCTCTACCAGCTGGCAGGTTTGTGACCTTGGGTAAGTTATTTAATCGCTCTGAGCCTCAGTTTACTTATTAAGTAGGAATGAAAATTGTAGCTTACTCACAATTTTTTAAAAGAATAATAAAGTCACTGAAGAAGTTAGTAAAGAACATAAAACAATGTAAGGTAGTTACAACTCAATAAATGTGAGTAAATATTCTTGGGCCTATACCAACACCCTGAAAATGAGATATCTGATTCATGAAAAATAGAAAGTGAATTCTCAGCTATGGGGCCAATAAGGAGATTAATCTTTTAAGCATCTATTGTGTACATTGCACTCTTCATAGTGCTTAAAGTACTGCCCATTATTAACTATTAAAGTAAACCTATTATGTACTTATAACTGCAACCACTCTGGAGGCAAGAAGACCAAAGGTTCAGGAAGTTAAAAAATATGTCTACTATGGCATAGCTAGAATTTTAACCCAAGGTTATATGAATTACGTGACTCAATTTTTCCCATGATACCACATAGCCGCAGAAAAAAGAATGAATTAAACATTTTGATTCTCTATATTGGAATACATGATTACAGTGAACTCTCATCTAACACAAGAATTGGGATCTAAAATCAGATTTTAAAGGAAAATTAAGCATAGACAAAGTGATCCTTGAATAATCCTTTAACTCATCATTAATTTCCATAACTTGATTCCATGAAAGCACAATAGCCAAGAATTTATTCTTCTAGTTCTTATTTGTACTTTTTATTTTTAAAAACGTTTTGGGGGAAAGAATACACGGAATCCCAGGGGCAAAGGGATATTATATTGCCCTCTTCTTTGAAAAGAAGCCCTTATTCATTTAAATTGGTGCACTCAAATTTGTACAAGGAGAATACACGTGTGGTGCCTGCCACGCCACGGTAGCCACTGTCCAGGAAGTGCTTGTCTTGAGGAACATGTTTGCCAGTCTGGATATGATAGTTTAACTTCCCTTCCCTCTTCAAGAAGGTGAAACAGCTGGATCAAGGTTGGAACAGAAAAGAAGAAAGGTATACGTCTTCAAATGTTTCCTCAAAAGAGTAAAATAATTATTTGCCTTCTAATTCTATGGGCATACTGCTTTTGTGCACCTTTATGCAAGAATAAATTTGGAGACTCCAGATAAATATTGAAGATCGAACACACATGTCTGCCACCACACTGACTTAAAACTCCACAAATTGTAACAGCAGAGAAATTTCTCAAGGCAAAAAAGGACAAAGAAGAAGATAAAAACAATTAAATTTTGATGGCTGGTAAGCATGTGAAATTAGCAGACAGGGGGAAGTTTATCAGTGGAAGGGAACCCTCTTGCTAAGAGGATTTGCACTGTAGACCCCTAAAGGACGCAATTTCAGGGGCAACAGATACCTACGGAAGATGAGTGACTAAAATCTCTATAAAAATAAATTGGATCCTCGAGAACCCCTTTACCACTTCACACTGACACCCTTCTGTGTTGCTACCCACCTGATCACCCCCTTTACACACACACACACTATCATCGTTTTGGGCCAAAGTAGCAATGACTTCAGGCCGCCTTCCTACTGGGGCTCACATATGTTCATAGGATATACCCAGGCAGTCTATGTCCTACAAAACTCTGGGTATATCTTTCCATTTACTCACATATTTAATTTCATCTTTATCTCAGCAATGTTTCCAGCACAGTAAACTCTCCTTAACTACCACCATACAAGCAGCTGGTTCTTGGTCATTCATTCTGGTCTTGCATCTCAGATTGGAATTTTATGTTTTGTTACACAATGCCTTCAATGAAACAGAAGTAAATATTCCATCACACTTATACAATAAAATATTAGAAAACTAAACATTGATTGTTACTAACATTATTACTAACATTATTTCTAACTAACATTGATTCTTACTAACATTCTTACTAATATTATTTTTCCCATGATACCACATAGCTGCAGGAAAAAAAATGAATTAAACATTTTGATTCTCTATATTGCAATACAATGATTACAGTGAACTCTCATCTAACACAAGAATTGGGATCTAAAATCAGATTTTAAAGGAAAATTAAGCATAGACAAAGTGATCCTTGAATAATCCTTTAACTCATCTTTAATTTCCATAACTTGATTCCATGAAAGCACGATAGCCAAGAATTTATTCTTCTAGTTCTTATTTGTACTTTTTATTTTTAAAAAAGTTTTGGGGGCAGGAATACATGGAATCCCAGGGGCCAAGGGGTATTATATTGCCTTCTTCTTTGAAAAGAAGCCCTTATTCATTTAAATTGGTGCACTTTAATTGGGAGGAGGGAGGATCATATCCTCCTCCCTCCTCTAATTGGGAGGGAGGATCTGGTTTAGTTGTAATGAAGAAGGTTTAGGTCCTTATCTTCCAAAGAACATCAATAGATAATGTCTGTAACTCAAAAACAAATCAAGAAAGCATGGTATAAGCATGCTTTTTAAAAAATACAAAGATAAAACTTAGGAGGAAAATCCAGAAGATAGAAGTGGTTGACTCTGGTGAGCAGGAATTAAGCCATGTAGAGGCAGAAGAGGACTCCTGTCATTCCCTTTGAACCTTGTAGAACTATGTAATTTTGAAATACCTAATCTTGACAAAATAAAACTCAAACGAAAATAAAATACACATGCAGGAATCAGTTCCCTCTCTTAGTTATTAACTCCACATACAGTTCCACATCTTAATCTCTCCCAAAATGTGCAATGACCACATGGCTAAGTCAAGTTAGGGTGTCAGAATGATTAACCATAACGTGCACTTTAAACAAGTCTGAGAAAATCCATATTCAAATACTATAAACTAGGAGATGACATATCAGTCTATGAAATTATTCCCAAATAGGTTTTTTTCCCACACAGAAAGATCCTTTAATATACTACAATGATTCAATTGATTCTTAAATGTGATTTACCTACAGCTTTACAGCAATATATTCATTGAATACAGAAAAGAGGGGCTGTATTCAATCAGCAATTTCCATACTATCACACTGAGGATGCTACAATTATGTGAGATTACTACCTTAAGAAAACTTGAAATAGGTACTGGTTATATTTCAATCAAAATATCCTCTTTTCAAAATTCTTTTAAATGGAGCGATCAATCCATTATTCTATCCCTTTAAGCTTATGAGTTAAAATGAGGACATTGTGAATGATTTTCTCACGTTTCGAGTAGCTCTAAAATACAGATTCACAAGCATTACTAGATGTGTGATCAACCCCACTGAGAATTGCTGTGAATAAATGGCTTTAGTAAAGCTAACTGTTAAAACTTGGCATTCTCTGTCAACATCAAGCTATCTGTTTTCCCTTTTATCTATAAAGACTTTTTTCAGATAATGCTTTGTTTAATAACTTCCACAGCACTATGAATTCTTGAGTTGTTCAACTGAAATTAGCTTTTCGTGAAAGCACAGTGACTCTGGCCTCCTTTTTTTAACATATCATAAGTTTTCAAATTATATTTTTCTCCTGCAAAGGAACACATGTCTATAAGTTTATTACATGCATTTCCAAGATTTCCTATGTTTATAGATTTACGGAGATGTATAAATCCATTGAAAGGCTTGGGCATATTTTAACTATAGACACGAAATTTCTGCAATGAACTTGGCCTCAACCACACTACTACATAGTGTGCAACATGCACAGAAATATTATAACAGAAAGCTCTCAAAAAATGGTGTCCTAAAAATATTATTCTCTCTATACTTTTAAGAAGGTGAATCATTGGCTTTACGTCAGAATTCTACCAAACATTTAAAGAAGAACTAGTACCTATACTACTAAACCTCTTCCAAAATATAGAAAAAGAAGGAATATTACCCAGCACATTCTACGAAGCAAACATCACCTTGATCCCCAAACCAGGGAAAGACCCAACAAGAAAGGAAAATTATAGACCAATATCACTAATGAATATAGATGCTAAAATACTCAATAAGATCCCAACAAACAGAAATCAACAACATCAAAAAAATTATACACCATGACCAAGTCAGATTTATCCCAGGGTCTCAAGGCTGGTTCAATATACGTAAATCTATTAATGTAATTCAACACATAAACAAACTTAAAAATAGACCATGTGATTCTTTCAATGGATGCAGAAAAAGCTTTTGATAATATCCAGCATCCCTTCATGATCAGAGCACTTAAGAAAATTGGTATAGAAGGGACATTTCTTTTTTTCTTTTTTAAATATTCCTAATCCTTTTATTTTTTATTGTATTTTATTTTATTTTATTGTTGGGGATTCATTGAGGGTACAATAAGCCAGGTTACACTGATTGCAATTGTTAGGTAAAGTCCCTCTTGCAATCATGTCTTGCCCCCATAAAGTGTGACACACACCAAGGCCCCACCCCCCTCCCTCCGTCCCTCTTTCTGCTTCCCCCCCATAACCTTAATTGTCATTAATTGTCCTCATATCAAAATTGAGTACATAGGATTCATGCTTCTCCATTCTTGTGATGCTTTACTAAGAATAATGTCTTCCACTTCCATCCAGGTTAATACGAAGGATATAAAGTCTCCATTTTTTTTTAATGGCTGAATAGTAAGAAGGGACATTTCTTAAACTAATAGAGGCCATCTACAGCAAACCCACAGCCAATATCGTATTGAATGGAGTTAAATTGAAATCATTTCCACTTAGATCGGGAACCAGGCAAGGTTGCCCATCGTCTCCATTGCTCTTTAACATTGTAATGGAAGTTTTAGCCATTGCAATTAGGGAAGAAAAGGCGATCAAGGGTATCCACATAGGGTCAGAAGAGATCAAACTTTCACTCTTTGCAGATGATATGATCGTATATCTAGAAAACACTAGGGATTCTACTACAAAACTTTTAGAAGTGATCAAGGAATAGAGCAATGTCGCAGGCTACAAAATCAACACCCATAAATCTGTAGCCTTTATATATACCAACAATAACCAAGCCGAACAAACAGTCAAGGACTGTATTCCTTTCACAGTAGTGCCAAAGAAGATGAAATATTTGGGAGTATACCTAACAAAGGATGTGCAAGATCTCTACAAAGAGAACTATGAAACTCTAAGAAAAAAAATAGCCAAAGATGTTAACAGATGGAAAAACATACCATGCTCATGGCTGGGAAGAATCAACATTGTTAAAATTTCCATACTGCCCAAAGCAATATATAATTTTAATGCAATTCCTATTAAAGCTGCATTGTCATACTTTAAAGATCTTGAAAAAATAATACTTCATTTTGTATGGAATCAGAAAAAACCTCGAATAGCCAAAACATTACTGAGCAATAAAAACAAAGCAGGAGGAATCACGCTACCAGACCTGAGACTGTACGATAAATCCATAGTGATCAAAACAGCATGGTACTGGCACAAAAGCAGAGAAGTAGATGTCTGGAACAGAATAGAGAACCAAGAGATGGATCCAGCTACTTACCATTATTTGATCTTTGACAAGCCAATTAAAAACATTCACTGGGGAAAAAGATTCCCTATTTAACAAATGGTGCTGTGTAAACTGGCTGGCAACCTATAGAAAATTGAAACTGGACCCACACCTTTCACCATTAACTAAGATAGACTCTCACTGGATCAAAGATTTAAACTTAAGACATGAAACTATAAAAATACTTGAAGAAAGTGCAGGGAAAACTCTTGAAGGAATCGGCCTGGGTGAATATTTTATGAGGAGGACTCCCCAGGCAATTGAAGCAGTATCAAAAATACACTACTGGGACCTGATCGAACTAAAAAGCTTCTGCACAGCCAAGAACATAGTGAGTAAAGCAAGCAGACAGCCCTCAGAATGGGAGAAAATATTTGCAGGTTATACCTCCCATAAAGGTCTAATAACCAGAATCCAGAGAACTCAAATCTATTAGCAAGAAAAGAACACGTGACCCCATTTCAGGGTGGGCAAGGGACCTAAAGAGAAACTTCTCTAAAGAAGACCGATGCAAAATCTACAAACACATGAAAAAAAGCTCATCATCCTTAATCATCAGAGAAATGCAAATCAAAACTACTCTGAGATATCACCTAACCCCAGTAAGAGTAGCCCACATAACAAAATCCCAAAACCAGAAATGTTGGCATGGATGTGGAGGAAAGGGCACACTTCTACACTGCTGGTGGGAATGCCCACTAATACGTTCCTTCTGGAAGGATGTTTGGAGAATACTTAGAGACCTAAAAATAGACCTGCCATTCAATCCTATAATTCCCTTACTAGGTTTATACCCAGAAGACCAAAAGTCACAATATAACAAAGACATCTGTACCAGAATGTTTATTGCAGCCCAATTCATAATTGCTAAGTCGTAGAAGAAGCCCAAGTGCCCATCAACCCACGAATGGACTAGCAAATTGTGGTACATGGATACTATGCGGCCTTAAAGAAAGATGGAGTCTTTACCTCTTTCATGTTTACATGGATGGAGCTGGAACATATTCTTCTTAGCAAAGTATCTCAGGAATGGAAGAAAAAGTATCCAATGTACTCAGCCCTACTATGAAGCTAAATTTTAGCTTTCACATGAAGACTATAACCCAACTATAGCACAAGACTATGGGTAAAGGGCCAAGGAAGGGGAAGGGAGGGGGGCAATTTTGGTGGAGGGAGGGTAATGGGTGGGGCCACATCTATGGTGCATCTTAGAATGGGTCCAGGCGATTGCACTAATGTACACAGCTATGATTTAACAATAAAAAAAAGAAAGAAAAAGAAAGGTGAATCATATAATCTTTAATTTATTTAATTTAGTTGTCAGGAAATTATTCCTAGCCTCAAAAGATTGAAATAATGGAGTGGCTAAAATTAAAATTTCTTAGATAATGCCAGCATACTTATAATGATGTCACATTCATTGCCCATATATGCATAGTTCTATTCAACTACAATATTACTATTAGTAATTAAATATTATTAGTAGTATTAAATTATCTTCACATCAGTTCAATCTCAAAACTTAAAATAGAAATATTTTTATTTTTTTATTTATTTATTTATTTTTTTTTTTGGCCGGGGATGGGTTTGAACCCGCCACCTCCGGCATATGGGTGAAACCGCCACCTCCGGCATATGGGACCAGCGCCCTACTCCTTGAGCCACAGGCACCGCCCCAAAATAGAAATATTTTTAAAGAGAATTTTTTGTTATTCAACAAAAAATTATTTAAGACTGCACATTAAATTTATGTCTTTTTTCTTCTTAGAAAGTTTTATCCAAGCGTACTGGAGTATACCGCATTTTATGTTTAGGCTTACAAAATCAACCTGAACACTGACAAAATAAATATAACAATGAGTCATATATCAGAAACACTTAAGTTAGGCAAGGGTGCTAAATTTCCATAATAATCTTTAAGTTTTTTTTCCCCGTGCATGATCTGATTAAAGCTAAAGGAAGGTATCAAATTTGACATTAACTTCGATGCCTGAGAAAGCAATGCAGTATAATTAATATTAGAAGAAAAGCTAAAATGCATCACTAGTGTCTTTCAAGTCTGAAGTCTTAGTGAGAAAGTGGCCTATGAGGGTATTGAGACAGGAAACCCTAGTTGAAATCAAGTCATCCCTCCTTGGTTCAACCGCACTGGAAGCCAAAGCACTCCTCCGATAGCAAACAAACTCCAGGCACCATCACTGAAACTGTACAAAAGGATGCAAGAAAAATTGAGTATGTACAATATACATGGCCCCATCTAACTGCCCATAGGCCCTTCTCACATAGGAGACACCCTTACCCCAAAGGAGGAGCCCCCAGCCAAACCCAAAGATCAAGGACGGCAAGGAAATACGTTTATGTAATCCCTCTTGTTGATATCCCAAATAATGGAAATTAGATAAAAGAGACAGATGCCCAAAAGGCATTTGATGAAATCCACATTCTTTCCTAATTAAAATACTTTTTAAAAAATTGGAATTGCAAATACCTTTATAATATCCTTAATGGTGAGAGAGTAGAAAAGTCCCCATTGGAACAAAGATTAAAAAGTCAAGGATGAATGCTAGAAGTTTTAATCAAGTCAGAATAAGACAATTAAGTGACAAACTTCTTTTAAGTTTCTTTTTTTAATTTTTATATTTTATTTCAGAATAGTACAGGGGGTAATATTTTGGTTACATGGCAACATCTTTACGAGGTTATTTAGCAAGATTTATTAAAAGGCTTAAAAACTGTAAGTTTCTTATTAACCGATCCCATGTCTAGGACAAGCAATCAGGGATGTGTGAAAATTATGTGAGTGAGAAGCATGGAACGAATGTATATGTTGAATAAAATGAAGTGGAAAAACAATAAATATTTATGTCTGCATATATTTGCATGTATGTTATTGTCTAGCTATATGTTAAAATGTTGTGCAGTCATTTAAAATATTACCCAAACTATATAAGTATATGGATAAATGTTATTTTAAGTAAAATACACTAAATAACAGTATAATCTTTATTTTGTTAAGAAAATCTATGTCTATTTACACATAGACACACACATAAAACAATTTTAAGAATAAATGGTAAAACTACAAGTAAATTTTTACATTGTACTTTTCTATACTTTTCCAATCATCATCTAAAATAAACATGTGTATCTCCAGGGTAATAAAGGTCTAAAAATAAAATAAAAGAAACAAATGTGCCTTGTGAATTCTAAAGAAACAATAGACATTAAGGATCTATGCCAAGACGGAGGTCTCTTATCAGCAGAATATATAGGGTTTAGTGAAGCTGAAAATAATAAAGCTTCCTACAATTGATACCAACTGAAATACAGGAAAAGACAAGAAGGTACTATCGATGACTATGCTTGGGAATTCTTAGTGATCAAGGATAGAAATAACTGGAGCACACCCAAACATAAGATAATGGCCAGCCCTGTCCAGTGCCTGCTAAAAAAGCATGTGACAGCCATTCCAGTTTAACTCTGCTCCAGAAATACACTGTGCAGGATACCCCGACAGGCCAGACCATGGCATGTTGTACTGACTGGCTGCTGCCCTGCAGCTTCTGAACGTGCTTGGCGTGGACAAGATCTGAAAAGAACAAAGCTCACAGAAGCATGAGAGGGGCAGAGCAGGGATAGTGCCTGGCATGCTCATTTGTCTGAATGCAGGCCTTGGGACCAAGAGATAGAGGGACTCTGCAATGCTTCCAGCCCGTAAGATTCTCTGATTATATTCACAAAGCAAAAACAAGGAAGGCCATGCCAAACTGTACCGTAAATGCATCGTCCATCAGACTCTACAGATTCATACACGTCGCCTCATAGGAGAAACTGATGATGCTTCCAGTAAACACATCTGTTGGTGCACAGCAAGCACAGCTCTAACACGATGAAGACGTGGAGGAAAGCCCGCGCTGGTGGATGGGATCGTGCAGTCTGAGAAGAAAACAAGGAGAGGGGGCACCAAGAGGGGGCAACTGCCCCCAAATGCCTGTTGCCCAGACAACAGATTAGGTTGCTCGGAAAGCTTCCTTAATGCTATGATCTTAAAGATTAAGACAAATTACTGACAAGGAAAAGAAATATGTGTGTGTATGTGTATGTATTTATGTTTGTGTGCGTATGTGTGTATATATATTTTAAAACTCTTTAGGGCTAGTTCATCCTTTGTTCACAGCCAACATAATTCTAAAGATCAAATTCAAGCTCTTCAGATTAAAAAAAGTGGGGCAAAAAGGCTAATATGTTTTCATAAAAGTAAGTTATATTTGTGAGTTATTAAAAATATGATCATCATTACATTTTTGCACACAGTTATCCAAAGCAAGTAACCTGTAGCTTGCACAGGTAAGCTACATGTTTCTATGTACACCATTAAATGTTAAGGCCCTGACGTATGTATCTAAAGTCAGAGAGTGAGCAGCAGTTCTCAATCTGTGTGTCACGACCCACAGGATCTGTATTAAAGGGCCGCAGCATTAGGAAGGTTGAGAACCACTGACGTAGAACAAGGTTTCTCAGCCTCAGCACTACTGACCTTTGAGCTGGACAATTCTTTGTTGTCAGGAGCTGTCCTGTGCTTTCCAAGTGCTAAGCAGCTTCCCAGCCCCCTGCCTACCAGATCCTATTAGCAGTCTCCCTCCCTACAGTTGTGACAACCACAAATATCCCTGGGGAAGGCAAAAATCTTACCCCCCTCCATATACATACTTGAGAACCACATATCTAGTGACATTTTGACCACTTAATGGGATATTGAAAAGTCTGGAAATTACAGTTATTGGGGACTTTATAAAACTCAGACATTGAGTTGCTTAAACATAAATTTAAAGAGAATAACAATATGCTTTTTAGTTGTCTGCTGTGATTTAACCTAGTTTGAACAAAATTTAAAATTTACTGGAGGGTATGAAGAACAAATCTTTTATCATAAAAGTAAGACCATCTTATAAATTTTAGATAAAGTTTCAGTTATTCGTTTGTGTTCCCCTGGTTGGCAAAAAGAAAAAAAAAAGAAGAAATATCCTAGAAGAAAAAAATATAGAATCCTGTTGCCACAAACCACTCCATAATTAATAGATTCCTATTATGTTATAATAACCATATGTACATATTATCAACGAATTCAACACTGATGTTTCCATATCTCATTAGACTGAACCCTATTAAACCCCTGTCCTACAACTACTTTGACTACATCAAAGGCAATGACAATGTCACATAGTTAAATCTCATATAAAATTAGGATACTAGTCATATCAACCCTCGTGGGATTACTGGAAGGACCAAATGAAGGAATGCAAACAAAACACTCGAACACTCCAAGTGCACTGCAAATGTCATATAAATTTATTATTGTAACTATTTTTGCATAATACTCTTCCCTCCACATATTTGAACTTCTTGATTACAAAGACTTTTCCTCATTCACATCTGAGTATAACCCTGTTCTAATTCCAACACCTAGAATGATATAGGGCACAAAGTAGATATTTAATAACTGTGGATGAATGGATGGAGGGATGGATAGATGAAATGGAGCCGAAAGAGACTTAAGATCACAGCACAGTGAGCCAGGAAGTCACAAGAATTTGTACAAAGGAGATGGACAATAAGATTGCAAGATTCAAATATTCAGAAAAGAACAGGAAGAACCTTTAAATTCTGAGCGAGGGACTTATAGAAACAAAGGGAAAATATTTAAGCTTGGCCAGGGCCTCTAGCCTTAACAACTTGTAGGCAGGAGGAAAAGTCCTCACTCTGGACTAGTGCAATTCTCTAGGAGCCTCTATTTATGGGTAAAGCCCAGGTTAGATGTCAGACCCCACCTGCCCAGGATAGTACACAGGCCACATACCATCCAAAGCAGACCTGAGGTAGCTCCTCGGGAGGCAGCAGCAGAAACCAGTGCTCAGAATCTGACTCTATTTCATTAAGCACATACTCTCCTTACCACTCCCAGCAGCCTCTCTCATCTACCACTCCACTCCAGATCCTAAGCTTAGAGAACAGTACATCATACAGATTTAATCTCAGCTCTGCTGCTTAATTGACCTTGGGCAAGTTAAATCTAACCTCTCTGTATTTCAATTTCCCCATCTGGGAAATGGGGATGGTGTGATATCTGCCCCACTGATGCTGTAACAGGTTGAATAATCACGTGTGTGAGAGCCTCAGCGCAGTGCCAGGCCCCAAGATAACACCCAGTGAGGGGTCCCAGTTACCTTTCACCGTGCGAGGTGATGCCTACACGTCCAATATGAAGCACTTAGAAAGCTAGTTATTGAAAATGAAAATTACTCTTTATGTTGTCCCTTGGGGATAAGAATTATATATTCTCATGTTAAATTACCTATTTTATGAGTATAAGAAGTTGGTGCTACTTTTTTAGCCCACAAAATACCAATATTAGAACACTTTTGAGAATCAGAAACTGAGAGAAAGCATTAAGGTTTATTTTATCTGTTAAAAAACTGCATAGCTTCTTCTCTTTACCCTCAAAGAAACCCAAAAGATGGTTGAAATTATCATCCCCAATTTACAGATGGAGAAACTGAGGCTCAGAAACAGGAGAAACTGGCTAGAGGACACACAGAAGTAGCGGCAGAGCTAACTGAGCAGATGCAGATTCTGAGGGGTCTGAAGCTTGTACAGTAGAGGAGAACCAAGAAAAAGAATTCAGTGTTGTGAACACAAAATTAGATATAGCAATTGGAAGGATCCCGTACAAGGGAGAAGCCTTTTGATCACTAATTTATGTGTTAGCTTGACTGGGTCATGGACTGCCCAGATAACTGATTAACATTATTTCCGGATGTGTCTGTGAGGATGTTTCCAAAGGAGATTAGCATTTGGATCCGTGGACTTAGCAAAGGGAACTGCCCTCCCCACTGTGAGTGGGCATCAGCGCTGAGTGCCTGGATGGAGCAAAAAGGTGAAGGAAGGCTGGATCTACCCTCCTCCTGCCTGAATGTTCTCAGGCCTTTAGATTCAGACCGAAATAGGTACCATCAGCACTACAGCTCTAGGCCTTCAACCTATATGAAGGACTTCCCCAATTCTCCAAGCTGCAGACAGATCTTGGGATTTAGCTTCCACAACCAGTGCGACCTAATATCATAAATCTCTCCCTCTCCCCCTCTCTCTACATATATATCTTCTAGGAGATCCCTGACTAATAGAGCCTTGAAGCTTCAAATTTTATTTACTATAAAACAATTTGTCCTCTGGCAGAGGTTAGAATTCATTCATTGCATTCAAATGTAGTATTTACGGAGCAAGTATGTGGAGCGCTATGCTAAGTGTTCTACAAGCCACAGGCCTGAGAGTATCCTCCCATCTTCCCCAAACCTTGGGGTAGGTATGAGAGGTCAGCTTGGGTCAATTACAGTACCCAGTTCTTCAAACACCACCTACGTACTGCTGTGAAGGTATTTTGTAAATCTGGTTAATGTCTACAATCAGCTGCCTGCAAAGGAAGTTACTCCCATAATGTCAGCAGGCTTCATCCAGTAAGTAGAAGTCCTTAAAAGCAAAAACTGAGGCTTCTTAGAAAAGGAAATATTCTGCCTCAAGACTCCAGCACCAATTCCTGCCTGAGTTTCCAGCCTGCCACCCTGCCCTACGGGTTTTAGATTTGCCAGCCCCCAAATTATGAGCCAATTCCTCAATTGTCTTTATACATATATAAATACAAAAAGGCTTTATATTTATAAATACATTTATACACTTTTATAAATTACATATAGGGGTGTGTATCTCTCTCTCCCTGCAGTTGACCCCTGAACGACATGGGTTTGAACTACACAGGACCACTTAAAATGGATATTTCCCAATAAAAATTACACTGAGTGTGCCCACTCCTCCTGCCTCCCCTTCTAACTTCTCCACATCTTCTGCCTCTCCCACCCCTGACAGCAAGACCCTCCCCCCCTCCTCTTTCTCCTCAGCCTATTCAATGTAAAGACAATAAGGACGAAGACGTTTAAGATGATCCATTTCCACTTAAATAGTAAATGTATTTATTTTATGATTTTCTTAACATTTTCTTTTCTCTAGCTTAGTTTATAATAAGAAACACATATACCAAATATGTGTTAATCAACTGCCGATGTCACCAGAAAGGCTGCCAGTCAACAGCATGCTACGTAATAGTTAAGTTTGGGGGAAAATAAAAAATTATGTGTGGATTTTTGAATGCAAGCAATTGGTGCTTCTAACTCCTACGTTGTTCAATAATCAACTGTGTATGTGTGCATATGTGTGTGCATGTGTAAATATGTGTGTGTGCACACATGTGTATATACACATATACACATGTATACAGTAAATATTTAATAACTGTACAGGGTGGCCATGAAGTTCATGTGCACTTTAAAATAGAGGCTATTTTAAATTAAATAGCTATTTTCAATTGCACACAAACTTCATGGCCACCCTGTACATATATTTGTATGTATGTATGTATGTGTATATTTATATGTGTGTGTGTGTGCATATCACTTATTGTTACTATTTCCCTGGAGAACCCTGACTTGTCCTCCTCCAGGGATTAGATATGGTCTGCTCTAGCAGTTCTTTATGTGCCCCATATTGTTTCGAAAGAATTTAAGCCAATATTTAAAATCTCAGGTTTCGCATCAAAAACTAGATGGTCCAGTTTCCTTTGAAAATACTGGGATTTGGAGTTGAGTACGGCCCCCTTTAGAAGGAGCCAATGCTCACCTCTCCATCCCCATCACAGCCTCCTTTATCTTACCAGCCTCCTCCTTTCATTAAAGCTACCCACTTGAACCCTATACTCCATCAGTTTGGGGAAGACATAAGAGCATTTGAAATCACACTACCAGCCAAGAGACAAGAAAGGCTGGCTGCGTGAAGTGCTGGCCCGTGGGCTGGACTCAGACCACAGGAAGGCCAGGCCCTGTTGTCTTCAATCTTCCTACTCCTCACATCCCAGTAGGAGCTCAATGAGGACTTGGCTGATTTGTGCCCCTGCTCTCCAGCCCCTTCATTAGTCATTAGCAGAGCCCAACAGGATATGCACACGGAAAAGACATAAACCATTCATCTTTCTAATAGTTAGCAGTTCTCACAACAGAGTCACTGAGAGCATGAATTGAAGAATCTTAGCTGAGAGGGCAATTAGGGATTCTGTGGGGCTTTTGCTTTTAAATTCCTTCCAGCTCACCTACATTAGGATGGTGCTAAAAACTTGTCATTAGTAGGAGATGCTTTTAAAGTTAATATTCTAGCAGAGAGGAAAGACTGTTAATGACCTATCCATATGATTACGAAACCTGAAAATAATAGCAAACTGCTCTCAAGAGTAGATAGCAAAGCTGGGTGACAGAAGAGGAAACTGGTTTTCATACTATGACAGATCTACCTTGAGCAGTAGGCTTAATAAAAGAAGGCATTGTGTCCTCATCGTATTCCCTTTCTGTTTTTAGTGATCACAGAACACAGCAATAGAATACTGAATTTACTGCCATGGCGACTACTAAACTAGATGGTGCTTATATGCAAATTAGATAAAGGTGGCCTCTCGGACAGAGACATTACATGAGATGCCTGTTTGCAGGGAAGAAAAGCCCCAATCTTCTGATCAGACAGGGCTTCTTTCCAGGGCACATGGTTTGATGAGCAGAGCATGGGTTGAATTACAGCACCAACTGTCTTCCTGTCAAGCTGTTTCATCCCAAACTGCACAATTGGATCCTTAAGTCCTCCTGGGAGATAACATATTATAGTTTCTTGTCTACAAATAAGATTCAGAAGGAAGAAAGGAAAGAGAAAATCAAGTTCTCTAGATGGGTAGGTGCTCAACATATTCAGTTGACAGGCTCAGACACTAAAATCATTTATTCATCTGTTCATTCAACAATGATTGGGCAGCTAAGATTCTACTTAAAGAGGACTAAAATTTGTTTCAGACACAATCCCTCAAGATGCCAAAGAAAAGGATGTGTCAACGAGATACCAACTTGGCAGGAGTAATGACTTCAGAAAAGCATTCAGAAGACCAGGATTACTATTGGGTGGGAGGGGTCCCAAGTTTCAGGCACCTGATACTTACCCTTTCTATATTTCATACCCAAAGAATCTCTGAAGGCTCTTCCTGTATACATACCACTTAAAAGGTTCAACACTAATAAATGAAAATGAAAACCATTATATCAATTTTGCAAGCACCTGTTTCCTTAGAAAGCCCCTAGAGAAGACAGCTAATTTAAAAAGAGGTAGGTATTGAAGTCCAGGATTACACGATGAAAAACGTTCCCGAGAATCAGTGTAAGTGGTTCTATCAGTAAACAGGAAAAATTCATTTCTCGTTCTCATGGCAAGCCAGATATAAAAAGGTTTGAGTTTAATTCATGAATGCAAAGGAAAAATCTTTCAAAAGTTCAATTTTGAAAATATTTTAAGGGTTCAATCCTGTATTTTTACTTACTATATAATCTCAAGAACCAGAAATTGGCTTTTAAGTGACTGTTCTAAAAAAATCTCCAGATTAAAAGTGGCAACCACCACACATTAAATTGTATCCTCTTTTACAAGGATAACCCTGGCAGAACCACAAGGAGGGGTATTGGTAATAATAGATAATAGTAGTTTAGCCACTTGACATATGCCAGGCATTCTCCTACTTGTTTTTGCTATATTAACTCAATCCTATAGCACCTCCTTTTTCTTAAGAAAGAAAATCAGGTACAGAGCATTTATGTAATTTTCCCAGGAACACAGAGGTAACTAGTGGTAAAGCTGGTATCTGGACCAAGGCTATCTGGCCCCCGAATCTGGCTGTCAACACCACATTTTATTACCTCTATAATAAAATAGAGTCATCTTTCTATCATACTTACCATATGGAATTAACAGCCATCAGCTTGAGTGCCCAGGGCATTATGCGTTCCTTGAGGACAAAAATATCCAATCACTAGCACAGGACCTGCTACACACAAGGCACCCAATAAATATTTGCTAAATAGATGAATGAATTATGCTTATGGTTCTATTTTAAACTATGCATAGCCTCTGCCAAAAGAAGTTACCACATGTACCACAGGAAACAGGCAAAAAACTAAGTGAAACACAGAAGTTGAGAGTAAAGAAAATTCGAAGTGGGCAAAAAGAAGGTAGGTGAAAAATCTTGAGAAACAGCCCAAGATGTGTAAGGAGGATCACTCCATGGCTCCCACGGTTCATCCCAGTAGCAGGAGGCTGACAATGAAGAAGGGGGCAAAATCTTTTACATGGAGATATCAAAGGGGCAAGGAGGAGGAGCGGGAAGGGAAGCTGCAAAATTCTCTGAACACCTTGCCAAGTGATCCCTTTGCAGGTTGTTGTAATGATCACAAGATGGCAGCAAGAATATAATTCTATAAAAGCCGAGAGAGAGAGAGAGAGAGAGAGAGAGAGAGAGAGAGAGAGAGAGAGAGAGAACGAGAACAGGTGGGCAGGTAGAGGCAGGGAGAATGAATAGCAGCCTTCAGGAGACATGGCCTGTAAATGAAAGTAACCGAAACATTGAAAACTAGAATATAAAACTTCAACCATAGCACACAGACCAAGAAACCCAGAGAAACAATTCAGAGAAGTACAGAGAACATAATCAAAACCAGTTAGTACAATCAAAACACAATCACAAACTGCTTGTGCTAGCGCAAATGTTTTTTTGTTTTGCTCTCATAGAAACTAGATTAAAAAATCTATCCAAAAACTGCCTTTCATTCTTTAGTGCCTGAAGAGAGAGTAGGTTTTGGCTTTTAAAGCTTTATAACGAGTTATAAATGCAGAAAATGAAACATCATATCCCAAAGAAATAAACAAAAGAAATCCAATGTCTTCTCCATGAAAAAACCAACTAGGATGTAGCAAGAAGTTAATGAAACCTAATTGTAATTATCACAGTCCTACCTACCAATTCATCCATTCTTTAATACCAGACCTAAGCACAGTAACTTCTCCCAAGTTCCACTGGAGATAAGAGAAATTAATAGCGACGTAGCCATGGCCTTCTGGCTGCAGACTTGCCCTTGACTGCAGTAACCCCAGCCTGTGATGTCCAGCCACTCTTGCCATCAAACAATTCCTTTCCACACAATAGCCAGAGTGATTAAAAAAAAAAAAAATCATTATGCCAACCTTGTTTAAATATTCCCATTGTATTTACAACAAAACCCTTATCTCACACTTAATTTATAAAGAAAATTATGGTTACATAGACTATTTGAATCAACATGACCATATTTATTTTCCTGTTAGAGAGATCTACATGGGAAGCAAAATCACAACCACAAGGCTGCATGGTGACCATGGAGTCTGAGAATAGTGAAACGTTGATATTCCAGAGGTCTTCTACAGACTGGCTCCTCCTTCTCTTGCTCACCTCCATGACTCCAGGCCACAGGTCCCTTCCTGTAATTCACACACACTTAAGAATTTTACACCAGCGGCCTCTCCACTCTGACAAGCCATTTCCCCAGACCTCCCGCTCACTCTTCTCAGCATTCAGAATGGGCCTCCCTGCCTATTCACTCCCTCTGTTAGCATCTCACCCTGTTTCATGCCTTGTGTAATTTTATTGTCACCAGCTAAAATTATCTGATTCAATTTGTTTACTTCTTTATCGTTGTTTTATCTGTAAGGTTCCACAGAAGAAATAGATGATTACAAACGACCCAGGCAGTTTGAGGATCACGTAATAAAGGTGCCATCTACGGAGCATGGAGAAATCACAGAGATGGTACAGTCCCTGGGGCCAGGAACAGTGAGGGATGTTCTCACCCGCAGCCTGCAGGGACATGGGAAGGAGCAGACTCTGGCGCGTGGAGTGGAAAAGTGTTTTGTACCGTGAGGACCACTGGTAGGAGCTGTAACCTTCAGGAGCTGATTCAGCCAATCCAAAGAAACCCCAGTGAGAGGAAGATGAAGAATAAATGACATAAAACCCATCCTCCTCTCTTGCCCTGTGCTCTCCAACAGCAGCTACCCACTACTAAGCCCAACAAGAAGCACAGGGCAAGGAATCTGTTGACGAAGGCCAAGGGTTGGCAATTTTATTTTTAAAGGGCCAGACAGTAAATGCTTTACACTTCTCAAGACATAGGGTCTTAGGCTAGGCAACGTAGTGAGACCTCTGCCTCTGCAAACAAAAGACATATATAACCAGATGTGGTGGGGCACCCCTGTGGTCCCAGCTGCTCAGGAGGCTGAGGCAGGAGGATCACTTGAGCCCAGAAATTTGATGTTAGAGTGAGCTATGATGTACTGCATTCCAGCCTGGATGACAGAATAAGACAAAGAAAGAAGGAAAGGAAAGGAAAGGAGAAAGGGGAAAGGGAAGGGAAAGGGAAAGGGAAGGGAAAGGGAAAGGGAAGGAAAGGAAAGGAAAGGAGAAAGGGAAAGGAAAAGGAAAGGGAAAGGAAAGGAAGAAAGAAAGAAAAAATATTTAAAAAAAGAATAGACACAGGGTTTATTTGGCAGCTTCTTATTTCTGCTATTTCAGGGCAGAAAGCAGCCACAGAAGATATTAAGTAAACAAGTGTGGCTGAGTACCAGTAAGACATTATTCATGAACACTAAAATTTGAGTTTAAACTAATTTTCATAGATCACAAAATATTCTTCTAATCTTTTTTTCATCTATTGAAAACTACAAGGGCCCATCTTAGCTCACAGGCTATATAAAAACAGGCACCAAGCAAGATTTGGCCTTTGAGCAGTAGATTGCCAGCCCCTAACATAAACCATTCAGGTCAGCCTCCCAGGACACAGCGAAGGCTGAGAAGGGTAGATGGTGGATCCTTAGTGACAAACACATTCCCACATTCAAACATAAATACCAGGAAAGCACATTGTATGGGGCCTAGAATACATTAAGTGCTCAATAAAAATTTGTTGAATGACTCATAACATGAATTTTCTGATTATTTCTTCATTTGGTCAAAAGCAGTATAATTACTGAGAGCCTTCCTGGCCTCAGTCAACTGCATTCCCTGAAAATATTTCTGGGGGAACTATCACATGGCATTTTACAACCTGACAAATCAAGCAGCAGATCTAGAGTCCTCAAATGATATACAGAGGGAGGAGGAGGGTGCAGGCATCCTATATACTGCCCAGCAGGACCCCAAGGCACTTCATCCAAAGTCTGATCCTAGTAAGAATGATACAAAAGGAGGGGGAAAAAAAGAATATTTTCCTTTGCCTTAAGCTGAAGGCAGCCAATGGGACTTAGCCTGAAGGACTCTAGATGCTTGACTATCAATTCACTTCCTAATCAAAATGGATAAACGCACCCACCTGGGCTACAGTTAGACAAAGAATGATGCACACAGGTGGGCAGTTCCTGGAAAAGTTTAGGCCTTTCTGCTTTTTAATAGAAGAGCAGCCCAGATCTTCAGCGTATGAATTCTCTTGAGGGCCTTGGAGAAGGCTGCTGTTATTTAGTCCCAGCCTCATCCCACGCAGCGAAAACCCTAAATCCATAGTGATTTTGCGACTCTCTGTGTAGATAAATAATAAGAACATATTTCTGGAATTTAAAGAAAGGAAAAAAATGACATGCCCTTACACCATATTAAACACTAATGGATTTTTCATATAGTTTTAGGATTTTTAATATTAATAACAATGACACTTTTTAACACCTGTGTGCCATGTACTGTTCTTAGAGCTGTGTGTTCATGTGTGCGTAACATCTTCTCATCAAAATTATAAGGTAGGAATTTTTATTATTCCCATTTACAAATTGGGAAATGGAGGCACAAAGTGGTTATTCTGCCAATAAGTAAGTAGTAGGGAAGCATGTGAACCCAGGGAGTCTGACTCATAGCAATTACACTCTTCTGTCTCTACACTAAAAAAATCAATCCACTAAAATCTATATCTAAGAAATGCATGTAGTTCGAAGTCCACAAGGAAAGTGACATTATTCCTTGACGGAAGGGTTCATAGTCAAGATTCAATGCAACAGGTAAACAGAAAGCTAAGCTAACAGACTGTACATCATGTCCTCACAGAATTACCTTCACAGCTGAGTGCAATTGGGCAAGTGCTTATTCAGTGTCTACTTTGCATCCCAAAAGAATGCAAGGTACCTCTGGGAACACAGCACAATGTGACAAGGGCCCAATTATAAGAGTAACACATGTGAAACAACCAAAGAATCATCAAATGCCAAGAACTTGTCTGTTTCTTTTCTGAAGAAATTAACCCTCCTTAGTACCAGGTGAGGCCCAAAACCTCTCATTCGTAAAAAGTTTGAATAAAATGGTTCCCAGACAGGATAATCAAGACGGTTACAATTAAAAGCCACATCATTATCTATGAAATGTTCCTCCCGCATACATTTTAATCAAGTTCAGGGACTTTTTTGGCAATAAGCTGTTAGCAAATTGAAAAAAAAAAAAAAAGACTGTTGAAACCAAAGTCCTATATCAATAAGCCCAAAATGAATGGACTGCCCTTATTCTATAGCAACCCAAGTCAATTAATTCAACCCACTGACATTGAATTGCATCTTCACTCTCCTTTAAAGAGTCACAAAATTGTTTCTGAGGAAACTAGCTGAAGCAGAAGGGTTTAAATGAAGGCATGAAAATGACAGCATTGTGCATGCTCTCTCTGCACTGGCAGGTGAGGATCATACATAGGACTGGTAAAGGAAGGTGCGTCCTTGGAATGCAGAGAGCCAAAGATATATGGCATCCAGTTCCTTTACTCCCTGGATCCCAAAAGAGGGCTTCCTGTTTACATGTGGGAGACCCTGGCTGTTTCAGTGGGTCCTTCAGAGCCCTCTAGGGGTCAAATGGCCTCCTCCAGACTGCCCTCATGTTCCTTGTTCTTCTTGTGATAAATCTAGCCAGAGTTATGCCACTGTCCTTCAGAGATGTAACCCTGAGTAACAGAACTCTAAATTAACCAAGTGTGCCTTTCTGCTGTGGCATCTCTCTTCATATCCACCCACCCACTCATTCTCTCCTTTCTGATTTAGATGCAACTGGCTCCAATTCCTTTTCTCCTGGCCTCTAGAAAGTTCAGTATCCTCCACAGACTTTATTCCAATTCCTAGGGGATTGTTGCCTCAAGGGCACAATGGGTCCACAGGTCTGATGGCACACGTCACATGAGACTTTCCCTTATGTGGCAGTACTTTCAGCTCTGTGCCACCCTGTCACGGAACTCAGCCACTATGAGCACTCCAACCACACACTAGTGTGCAGCGGACTTTACTCACAACTTCAGCATGCACCCACAGAGACAAATTTGATATTAGACTTTTTCATATTATTCAGGGTTCTCCAGAGATTCAGAACCAATAAAAGATGTATATGTATATATACACATATATATCCTATATATAAATTACAAAATACTATCCATGTGTTGGCCACCTCTTGATAAAAGTTTGTAATAAATATTTTATAAAGGGGTATTTAGATACATATCCCATTTTCCTTATGTATGGTGACTTAAGAGGCAAATTTTAGGACACCATACATATATATGTGTGTATGTAATCAATAGTAGGAATTAGTTCAAGCAGTTGTGAAAGCATAGAATTCCCATGATCTGCTTTCTGTAAAGTGGAAAAACAAAAAAGTCAGTCAAGTCAGTCATACTAATTCAGTCCAAGCCCAAAGATTTGAGAATTGGGGTTGGGGGAGGGAGGCAGGTAGTGGTATAAGTCCCAGTCCGAGTAGGAAAACCTGAGAACCAGAATCCCATGTCTGAGATCAGAAGATGGATGTCTCAGCCCCAGCAGAGAGCAAACTCACCTTTCCTTTGCCTTTCTGTTCTACTCAGGTCTTCAATAGTTTGGATGATACCCACTCACGTCACAGAGGGCCATCTGCTTTACTCAGTTCACTAATTCAGATGCTGATCTCTTCTGAAAACACCCTTATAGACACATCCAAAAATGCTTTACCAGCTCTCTGGGCAGCCCTTAGCCCAGTCAAGTTGACACATAAAATTAATTATCACAAGTTCTTTTATATTTTTAATTTGCCACTTACATACATATCCTTAAAGCATACATATCCTTAAAGCATACATATCCTTAAGCACATATCCTTAAAGCATATCCTTTAATCTCTGAATAAAGACAATAACATCATAATTTCTCCTAACATGATACAACCATTCTGTGTACCAAAAATGCCACTTAGCTCCTTCCCCAAAGGAGATAAAGTGCTTGAGTGATGCTAACTCTTATCCTGATGTTCTATAACTTAAATACTATGTTTTAAAAGTCACAATACTCACATAGTGGTATGTTGATGTACCTTATGTTACATGATAAGGGAATAAGAGAAGAAAGAAAACAAGGTTATGTGCATTTACTTAAATATGTATATTTACACACAAAAGTGTTCATAGCAAAACAAAGAAGAAATACTCATAATAATTACAGTACTCGTTTTGTACCTGGTTGCATGGTCATAGTTGGTTGTAACTACCTTCTTCTATTATCCATTCTATATTCTTTGCCTTCTGTAAGTGCCTCATCTAGTCATGTTTCTGTACATGGTAGGTAACATAGACCTTCAAAGACTACTGGGCCATCAGTAGTCTTTCTTGGATTTATTGCCATAGCTTTCCATTAACCTTAATCACAAAGTAGGATAGTACTAAGAGATGTTCTAAGAAGCATCCATATTTCAGACATCATCTTCCTCACTGCCACTGCAGAGTAGTAAGGTCCCCTTGGTAGTCAAGATCAATGACCCCAGCTAACATCATAACTCCTTTCTTTGCCTATTGGTTTAGATGCGTAAGGAGCCCAAAGTGGCCAAGTGGTAACCCTAACTTTCAGCTCAATGCAATCACTGTTTTATCCCCTGACAGAAGCATCCTTCCCTCTGAAACTAAAACCCCTAGGCCAGGAAAGCATAAAGCTTTGAGACCAGGATTTAAAAATGCTGCTAGTGGGTCACCCAGAGTAATGATGAGTGATGTCATTCCCATTTCCAACCCTTGATCCCTGGACTTTGGTCTTGGCTAGGAGAGAATCAGCGACATACATTGGATGCTGACTCAGAGCACTTATAGCCTTCTATGGAAACATTCCCTGCTCTGCAAGGTATTGCCACCCAGCTACCTGGCACTGTGTATGAATTAAAATACTTCTCAGCCAACTTAACTCTGGGAATGTCTTCCTGGCCACCTCTCCTTGTAGACTCCATTATCCCATCATGTTGTCTATCTCATTCAATTCCTTCTGCTCATTCCTCTCTCTTCCCTCTTTTATCTATTTCTCCCAAAACCATTCTTGTTCATTGGGTATATAAATATAATTTAGCTATTTGTCTAATGTTTTTATTATAGTCTTTGCCTCCATGATTTCACCTATCTCTATATTTTTCTAAATGAAAATAGTTCCCTACTTTCTAGTTTCCCTTTTTCTAGGTTCAACCCTAGAACTTTGGTACCAGCTATTAAAAGAAATTTTTTTTTCATCTACTACACATTAATTTATATTATACTAATATAAATATATATAAACATTTACAGTATTCTAAAAAAGGATACATAATTCTTTTAATAATAAAACATTAGCATTCATTTGGTTTAACACAAATAAAAGTGCCATAAAGTTATGTTTATATTTAAAATACATATTTCTTAATATACAAGGCTCAGTTTATTCTTTTTTTTTTTTTTTTTTTTTTTTTTTTTTTTTGGCCGGGGCAGGGTTTGAACCCGCCACCTCTGGCATATGGGACCGGCGCCCTACTCCTTGAGCCACAGGTGCCGCCCAAGGCTCAGTTTATTCTTAGGAAAACAGTTACAAGTTTCCTATTAACAGGAATTTGCACAAGTTCTGCAAAATTCCCCTATATAATTATTTCTTGTTTTAGAAAGAAGCTTGCTGCTGCTGAGCTCAGGCCTGAATTCCACAGCAATTTTCTTTCTATGGATATGGCTGTCTCTGTGGATCACCTGAAATAATGGTCCCTTTGCCCTCCCTTTCCTGGCCTCCGATGACAGTGGCCTCCTCCCCCATCAACCATTCAACCAGGTTAATGACTCTCCATATAATTTTGTAAACATACAACCGAGCATTAAACACACCATGAAAGACGTCTTCCCAATCAAAGGATCGCATCATCCTCCTTGCACCACAGCAGGCTTTGTTCCCATTTCTCTATGGGGTTTTTAATTCATCTGGCTGAACCCAGGAATAAACATTTTAAAGTCCTGAGAACGGCATTCATGTTGCAGAAATTATGAAAATTCTAGCTCACAAGAAACAAGCAAATAAATATTGCTATTGAAGAGCAGAGATAAATATGCATTAAATAATTTTTGACCCAAATAATAATGCATGTTCAGCATTAGTTTGTTGGGTTTTGATAAGTATTTACAAGAGACAAATAATCTTCAGTTAATTATAATACAGTGACCTTGCTTTCAGAAGCACATGGCACTCCATGCAAATAAATAATAAATAAGAATCAGCAGAATCCAAAGTGTTTTAAGTGTTGCCACTGACAGAGCAGGAGCACAAGGAAAAAATTCAACATGGAAGCGGTAATCATGGCAGCACAGCTGGGCTCAGCAGAAAAGAAGAATGGAATATTTAGAAAATAACTTTTGCTGGCCCCATGCATGGGCTCAACTCTAGAGTTCATAACTCTAAATCCAAAATAAAGTATGATCGTGAACTCACTCCAGTATGCCTATCTGAGATGTGAAACGGCCTATTTCCAATTCTCAGGGGGAGTCAGCATCTGACATGTATTAGATGTTTTATCACAGAGACCCAAACTAAGCATAACAACTGACTTCAAGTATATAATTTCCTAAGAGTTCTAAAATTTGGCACAGGGAATTTTTCCTTTTTACCATGGAAAACACAGTTCACTACCAAGAGAAACCCATTTGTTAATAGGCCCAAGTCTTGATTATAAGTCAAATAGGCTTTTAAAAAAACATCTAAATAAGACACTAAATATATCCATGCAGATGGTCTCATTCAGTCCACAAATCTCAAGAGAGAAAATTCTAGCCCATTCATGAAAACTGCATCTCCTGTAAAGTGATGGAGAAGTGACATTGAATGCAACTGATCTAACATTGATATGGGTATAAGAAGTAATTTTTTTAACTGAGTTAGGATGATGGTGGACTGTAATAGGGATACTGCAATAGGATTTTTAAATAGGAATTCTATAGTCATTTATTGACAAAAATCGACAGAATTCTTCAATATTTTTTTAATGCAGTCCTTCCTAAACAAGATTCCTGTTGACGTCAATGGATCCTCTAAAACTGAAATTATCCTACACATGTTTCCCTACAGATTTTAACATAGTAATAGAAAGATCGTTAAGCCTTTAAAAATTCCCCATGATTATACTGGTAACACAATGCTCACCACAATTTTCTCTTTCATGTGTTACAAGGGATGCTAGGAAAGTTTCTTTTTAATCATTTATAAGATTTCATATGTGTATTTCACTGAAATCTTTCATTTTAAAACCATACCAGAAACTGTTCCAAAATAGTGAAGATTATGCACTGAAATATAAAACTTTATTGGCAAAATTAAAACAGGTTCCTTGCAAATATGCAAACAATTAAAACACATTTCCAGTAAATGTCTAGTTTATGCACAAGCATGGACTACTTTTTACAGTAATAACTATTTTCCTCAGAGCTCCGAGTCTGTAAAGTTTGCCATGTGGGACAAGATATGAATTTGGCAGGGCTGTTTACTGATTTCTCCCAAGTGCTTACAAATAGCTTCTGTGTTTGATCAGCAGCTTTCTCCTACATTAACAGGTGTTACACCAGGAAGGATCTGAGGAAAAAGGAAATGTGCCGTCACATGATGGTACAGTTTTGGTTTTTTGAAGTGGTGCTACCTCTAAGGGACCACACAGCCCTCTAAGTGGGGAACATAAGCTCTTTTCTTTGCTGTTTTCTCAAATCTTCACATTTGGCTTTCTCTTTCCTTTAGCCATATGGGGTTGGCTAACATAAGGTCAACAACAGAGATTTTTTACAGAACTCTGGCAGGGGTTTTTTTTTTTTTTTTGGTAAAAAGAAACACAAGAATATAAACCTTCCAAATTAGTGGAGAAAGAATTTTTCAATCAATACTGCCTAGAAATTTGCTAATTTTGAAAAACAAAGAATTAAAGTCTCTCTTCATACCACATACTTACATTTCAAGCAGATTGAAGAAATAATACATCACTGATAGACAATAGCAAATATTTAACTCATTTGGGAGAACACTTCCTAAGGAAAAAATGCTAAGAAAGGAAGAGGAAGAAAAAAACTTAAATTTTTTTTGAAGAATGCAAAAATAGTTATTTTACTACTAAAGTATAATTATAATATCTTTGTACTTATAGAAACTTTATACTCTCACATGTGATAATTTAGAAACCACACAAAAGTAAAAGCAAAAAATGTTTTAAGTTACCTACTGTACTTTAATGTGGTTTGAAAAGGAATAAAACCCTAAACTCTAGGTATGGGCCACAAAAGCCAGACCAAAGACTTGCTATTCATATTCACCTTGGCCATGGTGAATCATCCAGGGCTGGATGCATGACCCAGTCAGAGAGAAGAAGACCGCTCAGACTTCTAGAAAGGAAAATCTCACTCCTCTAAACAGGCTTGCTGCTCTGTCTGGCAGCCATCTGTGACCAGAAAGGGAGACGCTGTGTGAGAAGAGAGCAGAGAACAAAGCCAAGAGATAAAGAGAAACTAAAGTCTGATCTGAGCCCTGAAGATATCTACGATTAAAATCAGCCCTACCCTGGAACTTCTGACTTATGAGAACCAATATATTTTATTTTTATTGAATTGGTTATGTTGAGTGTTCTACCATTTGCAAATTTTAAAAGCACTACCAGAGATCACTTGCATTTAGATCACTTGCATTTAGAGGATTAAAAGGGCTGCCATAAAATTCGATTTCTAATAATCCACATCACTTTCTTACCTGTAAGTTTAATTTTCTTAAACTTATCAGAGCTCCATTTCTGCAGCTGTAAGGTCACACCCTCACATGTCTAAATATTAGAACAAAAGAAGTTACTCAAAGAAAAATTATGAAGATAAAAGAATGATGACCTGCAAAACCATAGCCACACTCTACAAATAATTGACAAGGTTACAAAGTTTGGGGATATATTCAGGAATTCCTATTGTAGCTTAGAGTATGGCCCATTTCCTCAGATGACTTTAGACACCATGCTGTAATACAACCTGTGTCTTCAACAGTTCACTTCTCACTCTCACTGTAAGAATCTCCTATACCCACAGCTATGGCTGGACAAGTTCAAGAATCGAAGAAATCAGCTCTAACAAAAGTATGGTATTTCACAACTTCTGTTGCCAGCCAGATCCTAATCATTGTTTTGAAGAATGAGTAATTATTCACTGCAGGTGCCGCATCAATCAATCAGCAACATGAATTTATTGACCTCCTATTTTGCGCCCAGCATTACAAAAAATGCTCTCTGAATTATAATGGATATTAACACTGTATTAAAATGTCAAAGTTATCTTTGCAGCACCTCAAAGAGATGTGTGGGAAACACCACACAGCCCTGTCCACTGTATCCATCAACCACACAATCATGGTTTGACACCATCCACGGGTATTAACTGCCAGATTTCATTGCCAGAGTAAAAAAAAAGACACAGTTTTATAGCTATGGTATTGTGTGTGCATATGTGTGTGTGTGTACATTAAGGGTAGTTTTCAAATGCAGAAAATAAGAAAAGACAGAAAAGACTAAGATACTAAGAGAAGCTCATACTGTATAAGGACCATTGTGAGTTGTTGTTTTCACAGATGTAAACATAAATTGCAGTATAATTTGTTCTTTATTGTCTCTCTTGCTTTTTTGACAAACAAGGGGTCCAGAAGAAGAAAACTGGAAGGGAAAAAAGCACCATGCCAATGAGAGCACTCAGCACCTGCTGAGATGGTGGCCTGCCACAAGAAGGCAATGTTTAGAACACCAAAATGCCGGAAACACAGCAGCTGCTATGCCACAGAAGAAGTTCGGAACCTATGACAGGAAGCAAAGCAAGCTAAAAGTGTCAGGATTATTGAAGCTTAAAGGAAAATTAGCGTAAATGGAAGTCCTTGTTAACAGCAGCTGCTCCTAAGTGAACACTGTATCTGTAATAGACAGTTACTGGCTGACTGCTTTGGCTACTCAGCATCTGATGCAGTCTTCAGTTCTGATGGCATTATAAAGCCAGGTGTACCCCAATCCATGGGAAGGACAGTCAAGTGATCCAAGCTTTAGTCACTGAACAATTTACTGTAACTTCTGATCTTGAGCAAAGCACCTAAGAAACACCTACTGCAGGATGCTAAGAGCTGCCTGTCCCTAATCTACAGCTCTGTACCAGTTCAGTCTCCCACTCATTCTATTTTTTATTTTTATTATTTTTTATTAAATCATAAACATATAGATAATGTATACATTAATGAATTTATGAGGTACAATGTGCTAATTTCATATAGAGAATTAGGAACGCTTACATGGCACTGGTTAACATATGCCTCATCTCATTTACTTAATTATGTTAAGATATTTATATACTCTATACTTAATAACTCCGACATGTACCCTTGAATTATGCACCATAGGTGTAATCCCACCATTCACCCTCCCTCGATCTGACCTCCCCTCCTCCCATCCCTCCATCCTCTCTCCTACATCCTAGGCCACAGTTGTGATCTATTCTTCATATGAAAGTGTGAGTGATTGTAAATTGGTTTCATAATAGCACTGAGTACATTGGATATTTTTTCTTCCATTCTTGAGATACTTTACTAAGTAGGATATATTCCAGCTCCATCCATGTAAACGTAAAAGAGGTAAAGTCTCCATCTTTTTTAAGGCTGCATAATATTCCATGGTATACATATACCACAATTTATTAATCCATTCATGGGTCTGTGGGCACTTGGGCTCCTTCCATGACTTGGCTATTACAAATTGAGCTGCATTGAACAATATGGTGCAAATATCTTTGTTATAAAGTGATTTTTGGTCTTTTGGATATATACCTAGTAGAGGAACTGCAGGATCAAATGACAGGTCTACCTTTAGATCCCTGAGTATTCTCCATACTTCTTCTATATACTTTCTACTACAAAAGGAATGTATTAGCTTGCATTCCCATCAGCAGTGCAGAAGTGTTCCCTTTTCTGCACATTCGCCAACATCTGTAGTTTGGGGATTTTGTTATGTGAGCCACTCTTACTGGAGGTTAGATGATATCTCAAAGTGGTTTTGATTTGCATTTCTCTGATGATTAAAGATGATGAACATTTTTCCATGTGTCTGTAGGCCATGTGCCTATCTTCTTCAGAGAAGCTTTTGTTCAAGTCCCTTGCCCACAATGAAATGGGATTTCTTGTTCTTTTCTTATTAACAAGTTTGAGTTCTCTGTGAATTCTGGTTATCAAACCTTTGTCAGAAGCATAACCTACAAATATCCTCTCCCATTCTGAGGGCTGTCTGCTTGCTTTACTTACTGTGTTCTCAGCTGTACAGAAGCTTTTTAGTTTGATCTGATCCCAGTAATGTATTTTTGGTGTTGCTTTAATTGCCTGGAGGGGTCCTCCTCATAAAGTATTCTCCCAGGCCAATTTCTTCAAGTGTTTCTCCTGTACTCTCTCCAAGAATCTTCATAGTTTCATGTCTTAAGTTTAAATCTTTTATCCAGTGAGAGTTAATTTTTCCTAATGGTGAAAGGTGTGGGCCAAAAATAGAAAATTAAAGTCCCTAATATCATTAATTAGAAATGAAAAAGACAAAATAACAACAGACACCTCAGAAATTCAAAAAAATCCTTAATACTACAAAAAAACTTTATTTCAGAAATATGAAAATCTAAAAGAAATTGACCAATACTTAGAGGCATGCCAACTTCCTAGAATTAATCAGAAAGAATTGGAAATGCTGAACAGACCTATATCAAGGACTGAAATAGAATCAACTATACGAAATCTCCCATGCATTGTATTAACAGCCTCTCCTCAGGGGCCCTCTCCAAATGCCTTATTCAAGTCTTAACAGGGGCAGAATTTGAAAAGTGTGGCTTACACCAAAGACTCCTGACAAAGTCTCCAACTCTACCTCAGCACTTGCGTTTTTCTGGCTCTTACTCTAAAGTGCATGTCCTTATTTTAAAGGTGTTTGGTAGCCACTCCAAAGATACAAATTAAGGTTCAAAGCATTTATATTATATGCATGCATTATCCAGACCATGAGAATGCAGAGTAATAACATTTCCTGAATAAAAATATCCCCACAGCCGTAATCCACATGCAGCACCTCAACCTGTGAGTTACAATTTTATAGCCAGTAGACTCCCTGTTCCACACACAAAACCCCAAACCTAAACCTCCACTAATTGAACCCATTTCCTCCAAAGGAAGGAAGGAAAAGAAGGGCAAAAGGAGAAAAAGGAAAGAAGGTAGGTATGAAAAGAGGGAAAAATAGTACTTTTAATATTCATTTGCAGGGAAAAAATATGTATATATACACCCTCTGTATTTTAGCAACCTTTCTACTCCTGTAATAGCAAAGATTTTTACTTTTTGTCCAATAAAATTCTATATTATTTGTACATCTTTTATACTTATTTTGATAACTTCCCAATTCATTCTTTTTGGGGGGATGATACTATTGTATTTCTAACAGCAAAAACTATACAGTAGGATCATGACCCAAAGAGCTATGAGTCAATTTTGTTAACAATAATTCATAATTATTAATAATGATGTTTTGATGAGGAAAAAAATATAACCAACTCAAAGGCATACGCCAATCAGTTTTATTAGAAATGATAATGGCTGCAATTCATGGATTATCTATCTACTCTCTATCAGGCACAGAGCTAGACGCTTTACTTAAATCCTCATTAGTTCCTCATGACAATCATAATGGGGATCATTCTCCCAGGTTATGGATAAGAAACCCACAAGGTGACAGTGAATCTAGGATTCTAATGCCCGTCTCTTTCCCCAAATGACACAACTCACAGCTGTCCTCGCTTCAAGGAAACCAGGCCATGCCACCCAAGTACCACTCTCCATCATGTGGCAAGTTTCCCAGACTGCATTCATAGTAATCAATTAGTAATTAAAGCTCTCCAAACCCTTTCAAGTGATGTCATCACTTCCCAGAGAACTTCAAAAGAATCTTGAACATTCTCCAAAAAGATATAACCAATAATACACTGATGACATTCAGTCTGATTCATACACTATTACCAAAAGGAATGAAGTAGATTGAGAAAAAAAAAATTCTATAAATTAAATTTAATTCATTAAATAATGCTAGCAAGCACTGCATGTCAAAAAGCTGGGCTCACTCAGCCTGCGCTTTTGTGCCTCTGGTAATGTCGTCTAACTCTACAGAGAATAAACACCATCTAATATCCTTGAACCAGTCATCCAAAAATGTCTTTAAGCTTCTGAACTACATTACTCTTACCACAGAGAAGCTGAGAAATTGAAAAGTTCTTTGGTCTGGGTCTAGGTCCTCTTGAATTCTAGTCCACCCTGTGGCTAAAATGCAAAGGACAAAAGGAATAGCAAAAAGACAGCAACTAAAAGATCCACAGAGTTTTGACAATCTGTTAATATATATACTCAGACTCTTTATCACCAAGAGGTGTCTATAGTAATAACATTGATATTCCTTTCATATGCAAAGACAAAGCTTTTATAATTACACTGATAGCAGCCAGAGGTAACCATGTTTGGGATTTTTGATTTACCTAATTGTTACTAAAAAACCATTATTTCAGAATGGTTTAATTGAATTCAGTTTATTACTTTTTTTAATCACAAAATTAACTTTATTTTTTTCCACTTAAGTTTCTTGGCTAAATATCTTCCCTGTCCCGATGAGTTCTGTCTTCTGGTTTTTCGCTGGTGGCAGAGCGGTGAGCATAGCTGCCTTCCAGCTTATTCTTTAACCAAAATGGCGTGGTGGATGTTAAGGCTGTAGAACTCACTAAACCACTAGCCACACGTGGAGCTTGAGCACTTGAAATGTGAACAATCCAAACTAAGAACTGCTGTGAGTATAAAATGTCCACTATATTTCAAGGATTAACAAAGAAATAGAGCATAAATATCTTGATAATGTTGATACTGATTATATACTGAAAGAATTTTTTGATTTTTAAATGTGGCTACTAGCAAATGTTTACCTACATTTCTATTTCCATTGGAAAACCCTGCTCTTGTGCTGCAGTTTGAATTTGGGATCTGAAGTCACCAGCCGAACTACCACACACGTTGTATGGGTTGTGAAATACACAGGGGCACCTGGCAGCAGATGCAAGCAGAAGCCCAAATCCACCCTTTGCTCTGCCAGCCAAGCCATCTCCAGAGTGAGAGCCTCTTCCTAGTTTGCTCACAGAGCCACCAGGGAAGGTATAGCCTTGCTTATTAACTGCCTGACTTTGGGCAAGATACTTAACCTTGCTACCATTTTCCTCTATAAAATGGGGAAATTCTCTGGGGCTCTCAGGGCTTCTGAAAAAATTAAATGAAATAATTCACATCGAAGGGCCTAGGTCAGTGTCTATCAGACAGTAAATTTCAATAAATGTGTTAGCATTAGCTTTTCTGTATAAATCATCCCCAAATGTGACTCTTCCATACTGTTGAAATTCTTCAGAAACACTTTCATTATAATATAGACATCCCTCAAGTATCTGCAGGGAATTGGTTCCAGGATGTCCCCACCCATACCAACATTTGCAGATGCTCAAGTCTTTTTTTTTTTTTTTTTTTTATTTTTTTATTTTTTATTGTTGTGGATTCATTGAGGGTACAATAAGCCAGTTACACTGATTGCAATTGTTAGGTAAAGTCCCTCTTGCAATCATGTCTTGCCCCCATAAAATGTGACACACACTAAGGCCCCACCCTCCTCCCTCCATCCCTCTTTCTGCTTCCCCCCCCATAACCTTAATTGTCATTAATTGTCCTCATATCAAGATTGAGTACATAGGATTCATGCTTCTCCATTTTTGTGATGCTTTACTAAGAATAATGTCTTCCACTTCCATCCAGGTTAATACGAAGGATGTAAAGTCTCCATTTTTTTTAATGGCTGAATAGTATTCCATGGTATACATATACCACAGCTTGTTAATCCATTCCTGGGTTGGTGGGCATTTAGGCTGTTTCCACATTTTGGCAATGGTAAATTGAGCTGCAATAAACAGTCTAGTACAAGTGTCCTTATGATAAAAGGATTTTTTTCCTTCTGGGTAGATGCCCAGTAATGGGATTGCAGGATCAAATGGGAGGTCTAGCTTGAGTGCTTTGAGGTTTCTCCATACTTCCTTCCAGAAAGGTTGTACTAGTTTGCAGTCCCACCAGCAGTGTAAAAGTGTTCCCTTCTCTCCACATCCACGCCAGCATCTGCAGTTTTGAGATTTTGTGATATGGGCCATTCTCACTGGGGTTAGATGATATCTCAGGGTTGTTTTGATTTGCATTTCTCTAATATATAGAGATGATGAACATTTTTTCATGTGTTTGTTAGCCATTCGTCTGTCGTCTTTAGAGAAAGTTCTATTCATGTCTCTTGCCCATTGATATAAGGGATTGTTGGCTTTTTTCATGTGGATTAATTTGAGTTCTCTATAGATCCTGGTTATCAAGCTTTTGTCTCATTGAAAATATGCAAATATCCTTTCCCATTGTGTAGGTTGTCTCTTTGCTTTGGTTATTGTCTCCTTAGCTGTACAGAAGCTTTTCAGTTTAATGAAGTCCCATTTGTTTATTTTTGTTGTTGTTGCCATCGTCATGGCAGTCTTCTTCATGAAGTCTTCCCCCAGGCCAATATCTTCCAGTGTTTTTCCTATGCTTTCTTTGAGGATTTTTATTGTTTCATGCCTTAAATTTAAGTCCTTTATCCATCTTGAATCAATTTTTGTGAGTGGAGAAAGGTGTGGGTCCAGTTTCAGTCTTTTACATGTAGACATCCAGTTCTCCCAACACCATTTATTGAATAGGGAGTCTTTCCCCCAAGGTAAGTTCTTGTTTGGTTTATCAAAGATTAGGTGGTTGTAAGATGTTAGTTTCATTTCTTGGTGTTCAATTCGATTCCAAGTGTCTATGTCTCTGTTTTTGTGCCAGTACCATGCTGTCTTGACCACTATGGCTTTGTAGTACAGACTAAAATCTGGTATGCTGATGCTCCCAGCTTTATTTTTGTTACTAAGAACTGCCTTAGCTATACGGGGTTTTTTCCGGTTCCATACAAAACGCAGAATCATTTTTTCCAAATCTTGAAAGTACGATGTAGGTACTTTGATAGGAATGGCATTGAATAGGTAGATTGCTTTGGGAAGTATAGACATTTTAACAATGTTGATTCTTCCCATCCATGAGCATGGTATGTTCTTCCATTTGTTAATATCCTCTGCTATTTCCTTTCTGAGGAGTTCATAGTTTTCTTTATAGAGGTCCTTCACCTCCTTCGTTAGGTATATTCCTAGGTATTTCATTTTCTTTGAAACTATGGTGAAGGGAGTTGTGTCCTTAATTAGCTTCTCATCTTGACTGTTATTGGTGTATACAAAGGCTACTGACTTGTGGACATTGATTTTATATCCTGAAACATTACTGTATTTTCTGATGACTTCTAGAAGTCTTGTGGTTGACTCTTTGGGGTTCTCTAAGTATAAGATCATGTCGTCAGCAAAGAGGGAGAGTTTGACCTCCTCTGCTCCCATTTGGATTCCCTTTATTTCCTTGTCTTGCCTAATTGTATTGGCTAGAACTTCCAGCACTATGTTGAATAGTAAAGGTGACAGAGGACAACCTTGTCTGGTTCCAGTTCTAAGAGGAAAAGCTTTCAGTTTTACTCCATTCAGTAAAATATTGGCTGTGGGTTTGTCATAGATAGCTTCAATCAGTTTTAGAAATGTGCCACCTATGCCTATACTCTTCAGTGTTCTAATTAGAAAAGGATGCTGGATTTTATCAAATGCTTTTTCTGCATCTATTGAGAGGATCATGTGATCTTTATTTTTGCCTCTGTTAATATGGTGGATAACGTTTATGGACTTGCGTATGTTAAACCAGCCTTGCATCCCTGGGATGAAGCCTACTTGATCATGATGAATGACTTTTTTGATGATAAGCTGTAATCTATTGGCTAGGATTTTGTTGAGAATTTTTCCATCTATATTCATGAGTGAGATTGGTCTGAAGTTCTCCTTTTTGCTTGGGTCTTTTCCTGGTTTTGGTATCAGGGTGATGTTTGCTTCATAGAATGTGTTGGGGAAGATTCCTTCTTCCTCAATTTTTTGGAATAAAATTTCTGCAGTACAGGAATAAGCTCTTCCTTGAAGGTTTGATAGAATTCTGGAGTGAAGCCATCTGGACCAGGGCATTTTTTAGTTGGAAGCTTTTTTATTGTTTCTTTGATCTCAGTGCTTGAAATTGGTCTGTTCAGGAGGTCTATTTCTTCCTGGCTAAGTCTAGGGAGAGGGTGTGATTCCAAATATTGATCCATTTCCTTCACATTGTCAAATTTCTGGGCATAGAGTTTCTGGTAGTATTCAGAGATGATCTCTTGTATCTCTGTGGGATCAGTTGTTATTTCCCCTTTATCGTTTCTGATTGAGGCTATTAGAGATTTTACTTTTCTATTCCTGGTTAGTCTGGCCAATGGTTTATCTATTTTATTTATTTTTTCAAAAAACCAACTCCTTGTTTCATTAATTTTCTGAACGATTCTTTTGTTTTCAATTTCATTGATCTCTGATTTGATTTTGGATATTTCTTTTCTTCTACTGGGTTTAGGCTTAGATTGTTCTTCTTTTTCCAATTCCATAAGATCTCTTGTAAGATTGTTGATGTGCTCTCTTTCTGTTTTTCGAATGTAGGCATCTAAAGCGATGAATTTTCCTCTCAAAACTGCTTTTGCAGTATCCCACAGGTTTTGGTAGCTTGTGTCTTCATTCTTGTTATGCTCAAGGAAGTTAATGATTTCCTGTTTTATTTCTTCCTTCACCCATCTGTTATTCAACAGAAGATTGTTTAATTTCCATGCCTTTGGGTGGGGTTGAGCATTTTTGTTAGAGTTGAGTTCCATCTTTAGTGCCTTATGGTCTGAAAAGATACAAGGTAAAATTTCAATTCTTTTGATTCTGTTGATATTTGTTTTGTGTCCCAGGATATGATCAATTTTGGAGAATGTTCCATGGGGTGATGAGAAGAATGTATATTCTTTATCTTTGGGGTGGAGTGTTCTATATATGTCTATCAAGCATAGTTGGTCTAGGGTCTCATTTAAATCTCTTACATCTTTGTTTAATTTCTGTTTAGAGGATCTGTCCAGCTCTGTAAGAGGTGTGTTAAAGTCCCCTGTTATGATGGTATTATCAGATATCATATTGCTCAGACTGAGTAAGGTCTGCTTCAAGAATCTGGGAGCATTTAAATTGGGTGCATAAATATTTAGAATTGAAATGTCTTCTTGTTGTAGTTTTCCCTTGACCAATATAAAGTGACCATCTTTGTCTTTTTTGACTTTAGTTGCTTTAAATCCACATGTATCTGAAAATAAGATTGCAACTCCTCTTTTCTTCTGAATTCCATTTGCCTGAAAAATTGTCTTCCAACCCTTGACTCGGAGCTTTAATTTGTCTTTTGAAGCCAGGTGTGTTTCTTGCAGACAGCAAATGGATGGCTTGTGTTTTTTAATCCAGTCAGCCAATCTATGTCTCTTCAGTGGGGAATTCAAGCCATTAACATTTATTGAGATAATGGATAAGTGTGGTAGTATTCTATTCGTCTTATTTGGTGAGAGTCCATTGCTTAGTTTTATCTTTTGCATCAGTGTGGAGGTTAGGTTCTGTCCTTTGGTTTCTGAGTTCTTACTTTGCTGCTGATCCATTGTGGTGGTCAGTGTGCAGAACAGGTTGAAGTATTTCCTGTAGAGCTGGTCTTGTTGTGGCGAATTTCCTCAATGTTTGTATATCCGTAAATGATTTGATTTCTCCGTCAATTTTGAAGCTTAGCTTAGCAGGGTACAGAATTCTGGGCTGAAAATTGTTCTGTTTAAGTAGATTAAAGGTAGATGACCATTGTCTTCTTGCTTGGAAAGTTTCATTAGAGAAGTCTGTGGTAACTCTGATGGATTTGCCCCTGTAGGTCAACTGGCGCTTACTCCTGGCAGCTTGCAGAATCTTTTCTTTTGTCTTGACTTTGGACAGGTTCATCACAATGTGTCTTGGACAAGCTCGGTTAGAGTTGAGGTGACCCGGGGTCCGATATCCCTCTGAAAGCAGTGTGTCAGAATCTTTGGTGATGTTTGGGAAATTTTCTTTTATAATATTCTCTAGTATGGCTTCCATTGCTCTGGGGCATTCTTCTTCCCCTTCTGGAATTCCTATAACTCGTATGTTGGAACGCTTCATAAAGTCCCATAATTCTGACAGTGAACGTTCTGCTTTCTCTCTCTTCTTTTCTGCCTCTTTTACTGTCTGAGTTATCTCAAGAACTTTGTCTTCTACCTCTGAAATTCTTTCTTCTGCATGGTCTAACCTGTTGCTGATATTTTCCATTGCATCTTTAAGTTCCCTAATTGACTGTTTCAGTTCCTTCAGCTCTGCTATATCCTTTTTATATTCTTCATATCGTTCATCTCTTATTTGATTCTGTTTTTGGATTTCCTTTTGGTTATTTTCCACTTTATTAGCAATTTCCTTCATTGTTTCCATCATTTCTTTCATTGTTTTCAACATGTGTATTCTAAATTCCCTTTCTGTCATTCCTAACATTTCTATACTGATGGAATCATCTGCAGTAGCTACCTCATGGTCCCTTGGTGGGGTTGTTCTAGACTGGTTCTTCATGTTGCCTGGAGTTTTCTGCTGATTCTTCCTCATGAGTGATTTCTTTTATCTGTTTGCTTGCCCTAATTTTCCTTTCACTTCCTCTTGCTCTTTAAGTTCTTGTGCCTGTGGACTAAAGGTTACAGGACCAGAAGGGTGAGAAGGTTGAAGAGCAAAAAAAAACGGGATGAAAGAAAGGAGGACCGAGTGATAAGAAAAAAAGAAAGATAGAGAAAGGAGAGGGGGTGGGTATAAGGAATATTGACAAAAAGAAGAGAGGCACAGAAAGAGGGAGACAGGGCAATATAGGTGTACAGTAGGGTACTTTGACACAACCTTAAAAAACCCCACCTTCTAGGGGTGCCCAGTTGCGTGGTTCCCTTGAGGTCAGCAGCTCTTTGCTAACCTGATCAGACACAGTACCCCACCTCCACCAAGTAGAGAGGAAAGACAAAAATGCTATAAATCAAACCAAAAGAAGCAAACAGAAAACTTTACAGGGATAAAATTGGGTGAAAAACCAAATTATATCGGTAGAAACACTAGCAAAAATGAAGTTGAAGTTATTAAAAAAAGCAGCAATGGGAAATTATAATTAAACTAGGAAAATTGAGAAAGAAAAAGGGATCTGTGTGGAAAAGATTGAAATTAAAAAAACAAAAGAATATCAGCAACGTCAAAATAAACAAACAAAAAAAACAACCAAGCAAAAAAAGAAAGAAAAAAATACACAACCAAAAACAAAGCAGTTTGTATATGTTATTGAATATTGTCTGGGCAACACGTGGTCTTCTGGGGTATGAGATGTTAGTCACAGTTCAGATATGACTGGAGGCTGCTGATTACTCAAACCCCAGCAGGTAGACACCCTGAATCTCTCTTCAGCCTACTTAAAAGGCACTTCGAACTTGTAAACTTGTTGAGCAGAAGCTTTCCCAGCTTTCTTGCTAGAATCGCTGCTGAAGTGGCTATCCACTTACTCAGTGTGCCAAAACCGGTCTCACTCTGCCCCTGAGGGTTAGGGCTGCAAGGCGGCTCAGACCCCACCCTTAGGCTACTTGGTTGCTGGGTTACCAGCTCCCACCCGTTTCTAGCTCTGCGACCCTGAGGGCGGAGCTTGCCGGGGCAGATCGCTGACAATGGATCCGTGTGACCCACCGCCAAACACTATTAGCTCCGTCTGGCTCAGCGGCTCAGACTGGGGCCCTAGACAACGGCCAAAGTTCTCGCACTCCCGCTCAGGCCTTCCCCAAGGCAGTTCAACTCAGTGCCAAGTCCAAGGACATCAAAACAGTTCACAGGTAAGGCCTTTCTGGTTTGCAGTCTCGCTGCTACTGAACTTACAGTTGTGGGCGGGTTTAGACGGATTGAACTCACGCGACCACTTGCCGGTTTTCCACGGATTTAGTCCTCCTCTTGGGGTCCAGAAGTCTCTCCCTGACTCCCTGTATCCTCATAGGAGTGGTGATAGGCAGTTCCCACCAGCCAGAGACGCCTGGAGTCCTATCTCCCCAGACTCACGGTGCCCAGATGCAAGGAAGCTGTTACTCGGCTGCCATCTTGCTCCGCCTCCGATGCTCAAGTCTTTTTATATATAAATGGCATCGTATTTAGAGACAGCCTACACACATCCTCCCATATACTTTAATCATCTTTAGAATACTTTTAATACCTAATATCATGTAAATCAGGTTCTCAACCTGTGGGTCGCAAACCCTTTGTAACAATGAAAATACATCCTGCATATCAGATATTTACATTATGATTCATAACAGTAGCAAAATTACAGTTATGAAGTAACAACAAAAATAATTTTATGGTTGGGGGTCACCACAACATGAGGAACTGTATTAAAGGGTTGTGGCATTAAGAAGGTTGAGAACCAATGATGTAAATGCCATATAGTTGCTCTACTGCATTGTTTTCTATGTGTATTAATTTGTTTCTGTATTATTATTTTTTTAATGTTTCTGATCCACAGTTGGTTGCATCTACAGATGTGAAAACCATGAATAGAGAGGTCCAACTGTGCTGGTCCTTCAAAGCATGTGATGGTTTTCTCCCTCAGACCTCCATGATTTCAATGAAAGTAAGAGTAGTCAGGCATTCTTTCCCAGCAGTTTACTGATGAAATGGAATAGTTCCTTTTTTTTTTGTAGAGACAGAGTCTCACTGTACCGCCCTCAGGTAGAGTGCCATGACATCACACAGCTCACAGCAACCTCTAACACTTGGGCTTACGCGATTCTCTTGTCTCAGCCTCCCGAGCAGCTGGGACTACAGGTGCCCGCCACAATGCCCAGCTATTTTTTTGTTGCAGTTTGGCCAGGGCTGGGTTTGAACCCGCCACCCTCGGCATATGAGGCCGGCGCCCTACTCCCTGAGCCCAGAAGGTGCAAACTTTGGATTTTGCCAGAAGAAACTTTACCACAACTATTAGGAAAGAAATACAATGGATGGAAAGATCTGTTTCAATTAGTAAATGGAAGTCTAAGAAAAGAAAAGCAATGTCAAATTATTCTTCATCCACTTGCTGAGACTCTATCTCTTCCCCTCAAAATGAATGCCAGGTGTGTAAGAAAGATAAAAACTTTCAATTAAGCCAATACATAAAGATTAAATGACCTTTAGAACAACTAGTGTACTTGGAAGGCTATTAATCATCATTAGAGTATGTGTCAACCATTAACCAAGAGTATGAGGCTCAGACTGGGCACACCATTTCACAGGTGATAATATTTCACTTCAAAGTGCAAAGTGACAAAGGTCAACCAGATGAAGCAGGAATACGAGCCCCCATCAGAGAGAGCTGTTACCTCAGCCTGTTTTCCCACTTTGTGGAAATGAGTTACTGGACACAGACTTCATTAAGCTGTAAGCCCAATTACTATCACATGGCGTCAACCATATTGCAATTACAGTCCTTCCGAAAGGCAGCTAGCCACTGTTTTCAGTAGAGAAACACTGGTTTGGACAAGGTTTATAAATGATTTTCATTAACTATCATTTACCATTAGTGCAAATAAAAGCACTAAATGCCCACTTTGCTGTAGAGAATGACCTTTGGCCCAGATTCTCTCTCTAACTGATGAGGGCTAAATGTATTGTGACAGCTCCTAATCACATTTAGTGCAGCCCATGATTTGATGGCGCTGGGTGTCCCATCAACTACAGACAGCCCTGGCAAGGCTATTATACTCTGTTTCCTTTTAGAGATATGCATATTAGGATCCCAGGGAATCGAGAAATATAAGCCTTTCCCAATCATCCAGAGTATATTTCAATAGCTTAAAAAGCTCATACAGTTACATCATTACTTACAAAGAATTGCTTGCAATGAGAACATATTTCTCTTCTTTATAACTCAGGTTTATATGCCTAAAACGCATTAATCCGATCAGCCCAACTCTAGTACTACAGATAAAAATCCAGTCATCATAACTCACCAGTCAGAAACAATCCTCTCCAAAATCCACACATAATGTTTTGCAGCTCAGCTTCACCTCATAAAAAGTTAATACAGCTGTGTGATATTTAATACTGAGGCATCGGGGCCTAATTTTGTACTAATCCAGGATAACACATTTCACAGAAACATCCAGGGAAAACTCTGGGAAGTCAAGACTCGTAACATGAAAATAATTCACTTTGGAACTCTAACTCCTTGATTTGAATGAAAACAAGTAAATGGCTGCCAAATATTCAAAACAAAACACTAAATTATGAGTCTGACTCCACATTATCACAGGTAACAGATTTTTCCTAAAAGAAATTAGATCATGCATGGTATGGTTTAAATGTGTCCCCAAGGTTCATGTATTAAAAACTTAATTCCCAATGTAACATTGTGGGAGGCAGGACCTAATAAAAGGTGATTGAGTCACGAGGGCTCTGGCCTTATGAATGGATGAATGCCATCACTGTCACAGGCGTGGATTAGTTCTCATGACAGGAGCCTTGTTAGAAAAGCAGGTTTGCGCTCCTCTTGCTCACCAGCTCTCCTGCGTCTCTTGCCCTTTAGTGTTCCATCCCTGGATGCTGCTGCAAAAGGCCCTCACCAGAGGCTGGCACCACGCTCTTGGACTGCCCGGCCTCCCAAACTGTGAGCCAAATAAGTTTCTACTATTTATAAATTACTTAGACTAATCTGTCATAGCAGGAGAAACAGACTAAGAAAATACATGTCCCCAGCAAATGTCTGACACTAAACAGAGGATAATGGTTTCTAAATACACAGGCTGAGGCCCAAAGGGAGAAGAGATAGGAGATTTAAAGTTATGCAAAAAATTTTTGCCTAATAAATAGCCACAGCCAAAAGGTAGATGAATACTGCTTGTGCGGTAATGATTCGGAAGGAGGTGTCAATTATCAATTGTTTTTGTAGTATAACAGCCCACTTGTTCTTTCTTCTTTGTTCCCTACAAGTAGTCTTTAATATCAGGGGGAAACAGCAAGCAATGCTCACTCTGTTCTATAGTAAAGTGAAACATATTTGTGAAAAACTGGAGAAAAGGCATTGCCTTTTATCTTGATACAAATATTTAAGGAAAATAAAGAAACGCCACGACCCCAGAGGATATTTTATTCTTTGGGGTGTTAAAAATAGGTAGTTTACATTAGACAGGTCTCCTTCCTACAGACCTTTGGCAGGATATCATGTGTTTTATCAACACTAAAAGAAACGAATCACTTTTAACATGGCTACATGGATACAGTTTAAAAAAAAAAAAAAAAAGAGCCCCGTTATCATTGTTCTCTTTAGTTGGAACCTAAGAGAACCTGAATGTCAAGGAAACTGTTTTCCTCTGTGAACTGAACTTTTAAAATCGGAGATGTGTAAAGTCATTGAAAGAGATACAATGGCTTCTATGTGAAGAATGGAGTCAGTTAGGAAATCGGAGGCTGGGTAATGAAGATGATGGTTTCTCATGGGCCAAGCACTTTTTCAGACCATTTACTCACACATTTTTTATAGGTAAGGAACTTGAGACACAGCAAGGCAAGTAATTTACCTAGGTCACAGAAAGCAGTCACAGTTGGCAGTGCCCATCCACACATTGTCCTGGTGTCCAGTCTTGCTCTTTCTTGGAATTGACGTAATGGACTATCTGATCCTCACGCCACTCAATATTTAAATCACATAACTCACTTCATTTTGGCTGGTTAGCAAGCAGCTAACTGTAATGTGTTGTCTGTGCCTACAGGGAGATAATGAGTTGGCCAGTAATGGGCACCTTAGGGCTCGCTGTATGTTCATCAATTGGCTTTCTGGTTTTACACATTAGGGTCAAAAGTTTGTCAGTCTACAGCTGAGAGAAGAAACCTCTAGCAGTGCATTGACAAATGAGTGTTCTGAGCCTAGTGGGATTGGGCCCAGAATATGACAAATACATAAAATTAATACCATCCTGTGATGACATCTCCAGCAGGTTTGGGGCAGGATATCTGGAGATTACCACTGGCCAAGGTAGACCCTTTTCCTTTTAGTTAAACACACACAATTACATAATTCATGGTTTCTGGTATCCCATGGTTTCCCAAAACATTTTTTAAAAGGAATAAAAACTACAGAAAATAAAAGCCTACGATCATACAGTTAACCTATAACGAGCTCATTATACCACCCTTTAATACTATCTTACAGAGATTCCCCTAAATATAATGATACAGGACATGCTTTATTTGTACTTCTTCATGCTATCCTGCACTTTGGACATGGATTATAGAGCCTATTGTGCTGCTTTTTTTTTTTTTTTTTAACTTCAAAGTCACTGAAACTAAAAGCTCTGCTCCCTTCTTTAATGTTATACATTTATGAACAAGCCACCATTGGAAATGAAATATTCTAAACGTTTCTTCAAATAGATGCTCCATGTTTTAGTAAAACAGGGCAGTTTCACTTAATCCAGTTTCTTTTGTGAAAAGAGAGTTTTTAAATTCAATCTTTAAAAAATGGGTCACCTGCAACTGTGTCAAATTCCTAATTTATTCATTGCCTTAACCTTGACATGCCCAAGCACAACAGGCTGCCTATTCGTACATTATCCATGCTAGAGTTTAAATTGGGAGGAAAGCACCCTGAATGATACTTAGAAAAGAGAGTTGTGAGGTCACACCCTAGGAGGATGTTACAACAGAGGACTAAAGAGCAAAGACTGACGTTTGAGGCACATAGAGAGATTAGAATACCAGCTTTGCTACATGAGAAATATTGACCTTTGGCAAAAATTATTTAACTTCTGAGTCTCTATTTTCTCACATAGATTAGAATAATTTTTTAAAACTACCAGTTGAGCAATTACCATGCTCCAGACATTATTCTGATGAGCAATTTAAACTTCACCACTTTACAATGAAGGAAGTATTATTATTGCCATTTACAGATGAGGACCTTGAAGTTCAGTGAAGTTAAAAGACTTGCCACGAGCTGGGATTTGAACCCAAGCATCTGGCTCTGACTTGTCTCCTTAATCATTTTACTGAATGCCTCCCAGGATTGACAGTATAATTAAATGAGATGATATATGAAATACATTACCCAGCAGGTATTAGGAAATTCCCATTGTCATTTTGATCGTTATGTAATAACTATGAGTTTATTTAATGCTGAGGTGAAAAGAAATGTAGGCCCTAGAGGTTAAAAGTTACTCCTTGCATCGGGAAAATGTTTGCTTATTCAGTGAAAATATTGTTTATATCAATTTCATATTAGTAGCAACAACACCATAACACTAACAGAGTGATTCCGCAGCATGGCAACAGGCCCAGAAGATATGGATTCAAAACCCAACTATGCTACTTACTGGTGAGAACTTGGGCAAGTTGCTTAGTCTCTTAAAGCTTCATCCGTGCAAGGCTGCCTACCTCTTAAGACTACAGTGAGAATCCCATGAAATGATACATCAAAGCACTTAGCACAGTACCTGGCAGAGAGTAAGGACTCTCCACATATCAGGTATTATTTGGGTATCTCAATAGACTTCAAGTCCTCTTGTGTACAGTATGTCTATTCGTATTTGCTCATTTTGGAGGTCATATGCTAACACAGATGTCCCAAAGCTATTGTAGGTGGTATTACTTATAAATCTACAGAATGTTTTCTCTTATGAGCACATTCACCAACATTATCCCAGCAGTGTTAACACAGAGAGCTAAGAACACACAAGGCTTTTTTCAGTTTTCCCATTTTTCTTCCCAACTTTTTTACCAAACGTATTTTTTTCTTTTTAATGAACTCATTTCTAAATTTCTTGGATCATTCGGTTTTTTTAAATATATTAATTTCTAAATATTCTCGGTTTCTTTCTACACTACTTTACTCCATAATGCGTCTATTATGTGTGCAGGCTTCATAAACTTGTCCCTTGACAACATTTAGCAAACACTGGGCACCAATGCTCAGTAGCACAGCTCTGGATTCTTCTCCAATGGCTCCCTTAAAAATGTCTCCTTTACCCTATAATAAAGTCCATTCCATATCTTCAAGTTTTCGTATCTCCTTTACCTTATGATATCCAAAGTCAGAGAAACCACACTGTACCTCTGTGTTAACTGTTGAGAAGGGAAAGAATGATTTACAGAAATCATACCAACTCAACTAGTTGAAAAATAAAAAATCAATCTAAACATTCAGGTTGTTTTTTTCCTACACCACAGAAAATAACTTTCTCTAAAGCCTTAAAACTGTCTTTATTTCTCCCTAGCTATTTCAGATTATTAAAAAGCCTTTACTATCCCATTTTCTTTTTGCCCTGTGGTCTTTGGATCTCATTAGAAATGTTTATTCTTGAGAATATAAGCTTTTGCCATCCAGTCAAAAAATATTGAACTTCTCTCCTTTAATCACCAATTAGCATGTTTTGTTTCTCTGGTCTGTGTTGATGCGCTTTGAGAGTTAGCTTCCTATTTCTCTGCAGAGAGGGTAAGCCCTTTCACACCAATTTCAAATAGGAAAAATGAAAGGGGAACATTTCAGCTCTCTCCCACCTTTTCGCTTTTTAAATATTTAAGACATAATCACCAATCCATTAAAAAGGCATCATTTTACCCCAAATAATCCTTCTACCCAGAAAAGAGAGTACATTTGTAGCTTCTAACCTAAACCACCTCAACAATAAAATTACATATTCAATTTCTGGGTAACAAAAGGTCCCAAAGAAAGAGGATGATCTAATGGTCTGAATGTTTTCCTAGAGAACAAACTTGGTCCCAGCCAGGAACACAATCGCTGGTCTGAAGCTCTTAGACCTACCACACCCAGCCCCCAGTCTGAGGAGGCTGTCTCAGGTCAGGTACAATGACGTGCCAAACATACCTGTCCCCACCTCCCCCTTTGTCCATTTCTAAAGGGGACTTATAGTCATTTCTTTACCAGTTCTGCAAGATTTAACTCAGAGGACCAGAGGAGTTATATTTGTCATTGTTTATAGCAAATCATTATATCCCCAATTACAATCACTGCATTCTAAAGCATGTACCTCTTGCCTTTAGACTGTTCGTCTGCTGTGCTTTGTCCACACAGAGTAATTCTAAAACTGAAAAACCAGTAAAGAATACTTATTTGTATAAATGTGTAAATATTATTCACTTTAGAACCAAGAGGAGTAAGACATAAGAAATCTGTGGTCCTTAAATCACTTCCAATTGGAGAAAATACATTTTCAGGCTTCCAGACCAACTGATCCCTGACCTTCTATCTTCCTCCATTTTCTTAAGTCTTACTCCTTTTCCATGTCGCTGAAAATAAAATACATAAAAAATTTTATGTATTTTATTAAAATACAATCTTTTCATTAACTTCCCAAATTTTTGCACACAGAAAAATATCTTTTTTCTTTCTTCATGCTTGATTGGTAAGGTGCCTAAGTATAGAATTCTAGCTGCAAACCTTCCGCTGCCCTCCTAGTATTTTGAAGACACTGCCTTCCTTGTCTTCCACAATCCAGTGTTGCAGGCAAAAGGCAGAATGTCCTTCTAAGTCATACCCCTTGGTAATTGTTTCCTCCCCTCTCTAGCAGCTTTTAGGATCTTTCTTTTATCCTCAGAGTCTGAGGATTCCCATAGGATACATTAAATGTATCATTGCAACTTTCATGACAGAAACCCACCTCTTACTATTTGGTTCTTAATGTGAAGCCCTCTAAGTCATGCTAAAATCAGATTGGGCCAGGTTGATGGTCTCAGACAATGTTATTAGGTCTGAGACTCTCTGCTTTCCATCTCTCAGACATGGTCTTCTGTGTGTTGGGTGCTTCTCGGGCTGATGCTCTCTCCTTGAGGGACAAAAATGGCACCTTTTGGTTTCACTGTCACAGGGTCCTTAAGTGACAGAGATCTCAGTAAGGCCAAGAGTCAGTCTCTCCCAGCTTCCACATTCATCCCTTACAGAGCATCAATCAGCCAGTTCTAACATATAGTAGAGGAGCTGTTACCAAAAGCTGAACAGACAACACAAGTCTACTAAGCCAGCAACAGGTTTGGGGGTTGCTTTTGTTCATTCCTCTTGATACTTACTGGAATCTTTCAATCAGAAGAGTTATACTTCTTCTGAAGAGCTATAGGTCTTCTGCCAAAGAAAAAGAATCTCCTATCATTTTTTGGCTATACTCTTTTCCATTCTCTCTCCGGAACTCCCATTAGAATCACGTTGGTGGGGTAAGCCTTTGCTTCTAAGCGCTATTTTCCCATTTTATGACTCTTTTTTACTGCACATTACAGAAGTTTTCCTAGATTCTATCTCAAGAAGACCAACATGGTCTTCAGTTTCATCCTACTTATTATTTAGCTCCTCCACTGATTTTTGTTAGTGCTAGTGAGCTTCTATTTTTATAAGCTCTTGTCTGTTTTTAGGATGAAAGTTCTTCCTTTACTCTGAGAACATTATTTTGAAATTTTGGCCATTGTTTGAATTGTTGCTATGGACTTTAAACGAGCTGTTCTGTTCCTCTTTGTTCTCTTCATTCACAGATTCCCTCAAGGTTTTCGTCAAGTGTTTGTAACAATTGTTTCTTCATATTTTTGAATGCTGGGCCTAGGAGAGGTGGCGTGCATTTACTTTACAGCTATGTTTGCTTCCACAAGCTTTTCTCCCTCGAATGGAAGGGCTGACTGCAGGTTCCAGGTGGGACCACAGGGTATGGGAGTATGACAACAGATGCGCACCGTGCAGTATTTGGATATGAGGCACGCAAAGAAATTGGGGCAGCTGGATGGCGCTTGTGGCTCAAAGAAGTAGGGCACCGGCCCCATATGCCATAGGTGGTGGGTTCAAATCCAGCCCCCACCAAAAACCGCAAAAAAGAAAAAAGAAATTGGGGCAGCCACAATTACCACAGGGATAGAACAGTTTGCTATATTTCCTTTCTAGGCACCTGCCTTTTCTTTTGTTGCTCTTACTATATCTGTTCTAAAAATCAGGATTACCTGCATACACCGCTCTGCTTACTCATAAGCTTCTATATGCTCACCAGGATCTATCCCCAGGCAAATCACTGTGTTGAGGAAGCAGTTCTTCAAGCTTAACTTAAAAGCAAAAGCCCATTCCTCCAAGCTGTTCTGATTAGTAAGGACAAGGAGGGGCAAACCCTATCACACCATGTCTGTGGTGACTGCCTGCAGCCCTTTCAAACTCTTTGCCAACCCAGACTTGAAGCTGCTCTGGCTTGTGTTTTTTACTGAGTTTTCCCCATCAGCCCATCAATTGGACCCATGTTTTCTCTCTTCCACATAATCTTTAAAACTTCTGCCTGACAGTACCATTTTGTATTCTCTAGTGCTTATTATAGTTTCATTCTTTTAAAAATATTTTTTCTGTAATTTTAATAGAAGGAAGAAGAGTTAAGATACATTTGATCCATTTACCATCATGGAAGTCTCCAGATACCACTTAGGGGTTACTGGATTGACAAAAATTACAAAGATTGATAATATTGAGTTATGGCATATGCATACAAAATAGGCACTGTCCTCTTTGAAAAAGGAGGCTGGAATATCCTTTGTGGAGGGAATTTGATCATCACAACAACTTGTCAAATGACCACAACCAATGGCTTTGTAATCTCACATTTATAATTTACCCTACAGAAACACTAGAGTGGCTACTTAAAGATATGTTACATAGTTTTGGCGCCTGTAGCTCAGCGGCTAGGGTGTCAGCCACATATACTGGAGCTGGCAGGTTTGAATCTAGCCCAGGCCCACCGAATAAGAATGACAACTGCAACCTAAAAATAGCTAGGCGTTGTGATGGGTGCCTGTAGTCCCAGCTACTTGGGGAGGCTGAGGCAAGAGAATCGTTTAAGCCTAAGAGTTTGAGGTTGCTGTGAACTGTGATGCCATGGCACTCTACCTAGGGTGACATAGTGAGACTCTGTCTCAAAAAACAAAAGATATGTTACATTATTGTGTTTACTGAAGCACTCTATTTAAAAGCAAATATATAGGCAACGGAATAAATAGTTTAATGGCTTAACCATTAATTTATATACAAAAAAATGAATAAAGAATGAGACAAATCTACTTATAATGACTTGTGATTGACAAAAGCAACTTGCAGAAAAAATATTTTTGATGATCACATTTAAAAAGTGTGCATTTTAATAATATGCCTTGCTCTCATCCTGATATGAATACGACAAAATGCATCTAGCACATTTCTTTTGTCTATTCCATTTCTTTTTCATGTTAATTTGTAGTCTTGGGTATAAGCCAAACATAGTTGATGGCTATTGTCAATTAAAAACAAGTAGGCCAGGCATGGTGGCTCATGCCTTTAATCTTAGCACTCTGGGAGGCCAAGGCAGAAGGATCACTTGAGCTCAGGAGTTCAAAACAGACTGAGCAAGAGCAAGACTCTGTCTCTACTAAAAATAGAAAAACTAGCCAGGCACCTATAGTCTTAGCTACTTGGGAGTCTGAGGCAAGAGGATCTCTTGAGCCCAAGAGTTTGAGATTGCTGTGAACTATGATGGCGCCACAGTACTCTACCTAGGGCAACAGAGTCTCACTCTGTCTCAAACAAAACAAGAAAACAAGCAACAACCCATATAGTGTCACAAAAACATGAAATGTGAAATTTCTCTGAAAAGAAAGTTTGATATATTATATTGCCTTCAAAAAATGTGGTAAACCAAAAGTAAATTATTTTAGGATTTTAGAAATTTTTCCCTAATTTTCATCTTCATACTTCCCAAATTTTAGGTATCCAAATTCTATTAGCTGATGTTAGAATCCTTCATACCATGACTGGAATTCATCTTCATTAACAGCAAGATACATTTAGCAAATAACCTCTAAATGACAATTTACTTATTTCCAGAATCAATGCCTAGTTGTATATCATCTCTCCAAAGACAGCATAATACTCTGGTTCACACATTATTTCTTCTTAAGCTCTCATTTTCCCATCCTTGGACATTTCAGAGTAAGGAACAGCATAACCAGGACAAGAATGTATTTGGTAAAAAGCAAAGTGTTTCCCAGAGATAGTAAAGTTCAGAATTGTGTTATAATTTCAAAAATGACATTTGAATACTGTACACTCAAAATGTCTAGAGACACTTAGCAAGTTTTACTAATGTATCCAAAGGCTTTCTTTAATTCTGTTAGTGTCTTTGATTTGCAGCATTTTTAAAATTTTTTCTTAATCTGTTTATATTATCCATCTGTTCTTGCATGTTGCCTGCTTTTCCATTGGAACCCTTAGCGTGTTAATAACAGTAATTCCCATTCTGATAATCCCCATGTCGCTGATATATCTGAGTGTGATTCTGATACTTCCTCGGTCTTTTCAAACTGTGTTTTGTGCCTTCTAGTATGCCCTGTCATTTTGGGTTGGAAATCGATCATGAAGTACTGGACAAAAGGAAGTGTGATAAACAGGTCTTTAATGCTGTGGTTCTACGCTGTGAGGGAAAGGAGGCCTCCACAGGCCTGTGAGTAGGTCTCCGTTTTACCCAACTTGTGTCTCTGGTCTGTGATCTTTACTAGTGTTTCTGTCCACCCCTTTCTATCTTCCAAAACAGGTCAAAAACCAAAGGGGCCTTCCCCTCCCCCGGTCAGTTAGGCTTTGGTAAAACACCAGTCTAATGCAGTCTAATTTCTTTGGAAGGCAGATCCCCCATTAAGAAGAACAGAATCCCTGGGATGTATTTCAAAATAGCTACTTCCCCCCCACCCCCCCACCCCCGACCCGTCAGAAGCAAAAGAGGATTTTTCTCCAATATTCATTGAGACCCTCATGCGACTCCAGGAGACAAAGCTCACAGAGTGTGGAAGCCACACCCTAAGACCAGGCCCACCGCAGTTGGTTTGTTTTTTTGTTTTTTTCCCTTGAGGATGAGGATTTTTTTTTTTTTAATGTCAGGTTAATGTGAGGGTACAAATAACTGGGTTATAATCTTTGCACTTGTTAAATAGAGTCCCCCTTGTAGTTGTGCCCTGCACCCAAAAGGTGTGCCATATACCCTTACATTGTGCCCATTAAGTAGGAGCACCCCTATCTCCTCCCCTCCTCCCACATGCCCCTTCCCCCAACTGGAATGGAATTCCTGGAGTTTCTAACTCTCAAACTTGCCCACAGTGAGCCTCCAGCAAAGCAGCAATTACAGTTTAGTTTTCTCAACCAGAGCACTATTTTGCCCAGAGGTTTCTCCTCCTGGTTTTCTTCTCTGATAAATTATAATTCTTTATTTTTCCATACTAATTTGAGGGTAGCAGTTTGCCTTGTAACCCCTCAGCTCTCTGGTGGATCTAAGAGTTATTGACTTTTCAGACTGTTCGGCTTTCTTCCTTACTGTATGGAGGATGGAGATGACTGATAAGCCCCCACATGCCAGACTTGGAAAAAGAAAATTTTATAATCCTCGATACCAGATGCTTACTTAAAAGTATCTATATCTGTCTTTACTATTTATTTTAAACATGACAAGAGAAAGAAAGACAAGTAAATTTACCCAATACATTAGCATCAAGCCCTATGAGAAGTTTGAGTCCCTATCACACCAGCACCTGTTGTAATAGTGTCAAACTTCTTACCTCCAACAGGATGCACAGAAACTTTTCTTAGCAGTTAGAAACTAGTGGTAACATAGCTTTTAACTCCCTATCTGGTGGTGGAGGTAGGGAGAAGGAGCAATCCTTTGTCTTTACTAACAGATTAATAGCTAATTCAGATATGAAGGTAGATATTAAGAATTAGGATATTCCTCATTAGTATAGTGATGAGTTACAAAAAAAAAAGAATTGAGACAACTTAGAAAATTATATCACTCTATTATCCAAAATTGTATGCACGCAAACACACCCCATAGTAGGGGAAAATGAAATGGGTAACAACTACAAAAAGAGATGCTAAATAAAATACATTATTAATAACAGAAATGCAAATATATCTCATTTTTAAATGTAATTTAGAAAAAGGAACACTTTTAAGTATGCTAAGAATGATTTTCATGTATGTTTTTCCTAAACTTTCTTTAGCAATGACATAAATAAATACAACCATTCTGGGAAAGTATACGGCAATATTTACTATATATACTATAATGAGGCAATCCACCTCAAATGTAACATATACACCAGAGATCTTTTGATGCAAAAAAGCATTGCTTATCCTACCTGGGAGTTAGAAACACTCTGGATGCCTTCCACCAAGGAAGTGAATCAGTAAAATGTACTGTGAAATGCTATGGAGCTGTTACTGAAGCAAACTAGCTATACCCAAAGTATAAGTAGATACTAAACACACAGTTTTACATAAGAAACCAAAGAACCATAGGATAATATACAAACCAAGATGACACATTTTATACAGGTTCATCTGTCTTTAACGATGAATGTGCTAGAGTCAGCTCCTATGTGGAAGAGGAAAATCGAAATGGGGTAAAGGAGTGTTGAGGATTAAAGGTAGAAGATGAAAATAAAAGGGAAGCCTCGACTGGGAAAGAGGAAACAGGAAACACACACAAGCCCTCTCTGGGAGACTACGGTTCATCCCCCTTCTCCACTTTCCCTAAACTTGCCAGCTCCCAGCAGAGAGGAACCAACCCCCTGATGCTCTTCTTACCAAGCTTTTCCTTATGCCTTATGTTTACCTGATGGGTTCTCAACCAAGTAATTACATGCATTTGATTCCTATGAGTTTGTTCTTAACTAAGTGATTCAACATAAAAAAAAAAAATAAGGCAGTATCTTAGTACTTGTCAACTCCCTCTTCTTCATTTTACAAGTCTAGACCTGTTTTGTGATTTTGAAAGTGACATTTAAATATACTCATACCATTTAGGGGCACTTAAGAATATGTTATAATCCTTGACACTGAATGCTTGTTTGACTGTGTCTGTAATTTGGAGGTATTCCTACTAGTTATTATACATATGAGAAAAGGGAGGGGAGAAAGTCTGGCTTAGACACATAAATCCAGTAAACTAGTAGGCTAGAAGAGAGAAGTTAGGCTTCTGACTCTCAGACTAGTGGGTCTACTAGTAGTGTCAAGCCCAGGAAGACGAAGAGTTGCCAAAGAGACGGTTTCAGGCCATCAGGAACTGATCTCAGGTCTCCAGAGTCCCAGGTGAGTTTCTCCTCTCTTCACTATGCTTATGTACTGACTCCAACTGATCCACTGTTTCACGCAGTGGTTCTTCCCTGGTAAAACCAATATCGTTATTTAAAGTCAGGAATCATAGACCTCTGTTACCCACTGTTAATTTCCAAGGGGACAGCATCACAAACTCGCATATCAACATTGAAAAAGATACAGTTAGTCAAGCCTACAAAAAATTAGGGACCTTTTTTTTTTTGGGGGGGGGGGAGTTAGCAGTTCCATACACTCATATTTTTCACATGAAATCCAAAAAGGCAGAATGACTTAGTTAACTTTTAAAATATTTTCTCACAAGTGAATAAAGGCTTCACTGCTAAAAATCCAACATGATATGGTCTTAGTTCTCTGAATTAAAACCTCTACCTTCTTCATTTACTAATCACATGTTGCCATCATTGTAGCATTAGAAAATTAAATTAGTTTTTACTGACAAAATGCTTCAAGAAAAAAAGTCTCACAAAGGCTCCCCCCGAAAAAATTTAAAATAGTTTCAGAAGGGTGAATTAAAATTATTCATTTTAGTTTTCCCAAAGTCTAAATCTCTTCAGGCACCTTCTGTGCTCTTTTATTTAGAGGAAAAAGTACTCAGCTATCTGCCTGTACTCTCTCCTTCCAGCATTAGGCCCAAAGAAAGAGGAAAATAATTCCAAAGAAATCCTAAAACATACTAAATGAAGAAACAGATTAGAATCAAAGTGATTTTTGCAGGAGGTTGAAAATGGCGTCACTTAGAGTAAACCTGGATATACAGATTACATGTGACTAACTCTGATCTTTCATGAAGAATTGGGATTTGTATTGACAGAAAAAGCTTCCAGCTATAAGAAAACAAAAGCAACAACAATAAACAACACTGATATCTTTTCTAACAGAAGCACTATTCATGAACAAAAGAATTGAAGTGGAAAAATAACTTCAGATTTCAATCAACTCTACAGAATGGTTCACACAAACATACACAGAAAACGGGCTTAAATAATAATCACCTGAACAAAGTGCAATAAAGCTGGGGTAATGACACATCTCTCAGGTTTTATACAGACTTCATGGGCTTACCAGTGCCTATGAGGTCACAAAAGGAGCATCTCATAAAAACAGAAGTCCACTTAACCATCCCTGCCCAAAGAGACTCTAAACATGCTTAAAGGTTTCCAGGTAAGACTCCCAAGTCACACCCAGGAATGTATTTCAAAGTTTAATAGCCTATGCTACCAAGAAATTACTTCATGTGGATAACTTGAATCACTCACCCTAGAGATTTAACCACTTTCCTCTCCTTTTTCATTTCAGAACATAACAGGTGGCCCTGCCACAGTGAGGAGTTATTCCTTTACTGGAAATGCATTATTAATTTGCTCTTCAGGATCAGCTGCTGCTGTTTGACCTTTGCTTCTGGTCTCCCTTCACCACCCTCCCAACACATTGGTCACTCCTCAAACCCTCTGCAAGACATGAGAGCAAGTCATGTGCAGGGAAGAGCAACGGAAGCACCTCCATGATAGTTATAAGGAGAATTGGAGAAGTCTATGGAGCCTGTGAGATCCCCGCACTTGAGGGAAGAAATTGAGAGCAACACTCAAATGGATCACAGAAGACCCAGGGGTCCCTTTCTAAGCTGTAAGGACCAAGTTAACTCCATTTTGTTAAAAACTAACTTCATCTTGTCCCTCAGTCTTCATTTTGCAGTTGCATACCAAAGGCGTTAGGCAACCTGCTCCCTCCCCCAACCTCCATCCTTGCCCCATGATCCACGCTCTTATGCAACATCTGCTCTGAGCATGATAACAGCACTTTCCAGACAGCCAAGGACAATTGCTTGGTCTCCTAGCTCCCCCACTATCAGCTCGCCTCAGTGGCTCACCTCACACCCGCTCCCTTTTTTCTTTTCTGCACCCTTAAAACCTTCCTCCTTTTTGAGATCAGGGCTTCTCTGCTCTCCTGCTGTGTCAGGAGCAGGAAGCCCAGGCTCAAGTTTGTAAATAAACAACCTCTTGCTTTTGCATTGGACTTGGTCTCTGGGTGATTTATGTGGGGGATCCCACGACTCAGGTACAACAAAGCATTTATCCTAAAGATACTTCCAAGCACATTTATCCACTAAAGTGTATCAACATTTATCTCTAAGGATGTTCACTGAAGCCCTGTTTATAATAGAGAAAATTATAAACAACCTAAAAGTATAACATTCGGGGAATAATTGTGTAAAATTATGTGTAGATTGAGTGGAACATTGTTGATTCACAAAAAAGAATGCTGTTAGACGAGTACATAACAGAAATATTTTTATGATATAGTACATTATGATATTTAAGAAAGGATGCCCTACCATATACAAAGAATTGTAATTTATGTTACATTGTATGTATTTGTGTTTATGCAAAAGTATTAGCCTAGGATAATATATACAGAGATCATGGCAATGGTTATTACTAGGTAGAATTATGAGGGTTTCCTTATTATTATTTTTACTTATCCATGTTTTCTGATTTTTCTCACAATGACCCTATATTGTTTTTGAGCTTAAAAAATAAATCCATAATTTCTATGTTTGCAAATCTCTTTTAGAAAAAATACCTCACTGTTTTGTACAAAACTAAATAGAAAGTAGATGGGAACATTTAGATAACAAGGATGTTAGGTTCTAGACAAAGGTACATCCAAGAAAGGAAATGTATGAGAGATGTAACAAATGAAAAAATTAGGGTTCAGACCCAGTGGCTTCTCTTCCATTCTGCACTGCTCCTCTACACTACCGGAGCTTGCTCCCCTTCAGAACAGCACTCCCATTCCATTTCTTCTTAATTCTCTGCCTCTCTCTTCAGCTTTGGTTTCCTCCACTCTGCATTCTGACTTCAGCTGATGTCAACCATTATGACGTAACTGTACGTTCATCACCTCCCCTTCTGGCCTTTTAAAATTGAATTTCCAATCTCAAGAAGTACATTAGGCCCATTCATCTCTATATATTTAAAACCAAAGTCACCATTCTCTTCTTCAAATCTTGCTCCTTCCCTATTATTCCTTCCCTCTATTCAACAGCATCATCATGAGTTCAAAGTAGGTATCTCAGGGTTAATCATCCCTAACTCTTCTGTGATTCTCTAAGCAATTCAGGACAAGTCCTGTCATGCCCCCTGTCTAAAGTTCTCTAGCATTTGCTGTCTCCTCTTTTTTGTTCTAACAGCTTTAGCCCAATCCCCCTTCATTCCTAAGCTACATCAGATGCTTCTTTGCTCCAGTTTAAAACATAAATTCAGTATCTCATTCCCTGTGCAAAGCCATCTAGTACCCTCCCCATCTGCTAGATAAAGACCAAACTGCTTTCTGCTATGCACAGGCTTTTCAAAGTTTGGCTTTAAGTCATCTTAACACTTGCCACCATTGGGCCCACAAATAATGGAGTGCTGGCCTGTAACCATTTTGGCTTTATAGAAGAGAACCCAAACTCCTGTGACAAAGAGTGACAGCTTTGGTAATTCTTGTGAAGGCACTTTAGAAAGAATCCATCCATTGCCAGCTTTGGTGAGCCTTTTCATTCTGTCCCACACTACCAACTCACTGGTAAGCTGGTACACAGATTCAGCTGATACAGAGTTTCTCACCTCCACACCCTAGAACCACCAAGTTTCTACCAAATCCCAAACATAAAATGCACATGATGCCCATGTGTCATTGCATCCCATTTCCACTACCTGGAAGCCCCCTGCCTTTTCTCTACCTAGCATTATTCTTAACAGTCTTTCTCAAACTTTCCTTCTCTGTTGTTTAAGCCTCAGCCCTGTGCTTTCACAACATCCTGCAGATTTTTCCATTATATGTCTCACACCACCACTCCCATGGCACCCCATTAAATGAGACTGTGAATAGGGTCCTTGCCCAACTCCTCTGTTGACATTGGGAAAGCTAAATGGTCCCTTTCCCAGGCTATCTCACAGCTAGGGATGGTCCTGTGATACAACTAATAAGACATCAACAGAAGATTGCTGGGGAGTTTCTAGGCAATTTTATTGTTTTCCTGATCAGAGAGAAAAATACAGCTTACACTTCCCTCTTCCTCTCACCTCACACATGGACAGAATACCTGGTGCTGCAGAAGCCATCTTGTCACCCTTAGGACAAAGTCAAAAGAATCACACATACTATATCACATCTCAGTAGCCAGTAAACTTCAGACTTACAAGAATAGGTAAGAAAAATCAATGCCGGTTTATCTATCATTCATGTTTGTTACTCGGTACATTTTAACTGATACTGTTTTTCAACAGATTAATGTAGGAATTAATTCATTAATATTCAACACTACTGGGAACCTACTACTCTCCTGACAGTAAGCACTTTTGGTGATTTGTCCTCGTTTAGTCTTCAGGCATCACCATTTTATTTACAGAATTGAATAATGATGCACTTAAATATTAAATGATTTTTTCAAACACTACAAATAGCTATGAAGTTTTTGAGCCAGGATTCCAGCTCAGAGTTGTCTGATTTGAAAGCTTGTTCAAAGTATGGAGAATCCTCAAAGAACTCAAATTAGACCTCCCATTTGATCCTGCAATCCTATTACTAGGCATCTACCCAGAAGAAAAAAAAAAATCATTTTATCATAAGGACATCTGCACTAGACTGTTTATTGCAGTTCCATTTACAACCGTCAAACTGTAAAAACAACCTAAACGCCCACTCAACCAGGAATGGATTAACATGCTGTGGTATATGTATACCATGGAATATTATGCAGCCATAAAAAGAGGGAGACTTTACATCTTTTCTATTAACCTGGATAGAGTTGGAACACATTCTTCTTAGTAAAGTATCACAAGAATACAGAAGCAAGAATCCAATGTACTGGATTCCAATATGAAGCCGGTAGATGACTAATACACACCTACATAAGAGAAAAATTCAAATCAATTCAAAGTGGGGAGGTGGGGAATGAGGAGGCAAGGAGAGGAGAGGAAGGAGGGGGATGAGGTGCTCCCACTTAAGGGGCACAGTGTCATGGTGTATAGCACATCTCTTGGGGCCAGGACACAATTATAAGAGGAACTTTACCTAACAAATGCAATCAGAAGAAAAAAAAGAAAGCAAGCTTGTACTTTTCAGCACCTGTGAAGACTGAGTCAATGAGGCCAAACCAAGAAAAGAGCCGTTAAAGCCCACGTGGGTTTGTAAGCCCAGCAAATGAGAAAGTCTGTATCAACTAGATCCATTTACCAGTTTACCAGTGACCTGGTATTATAGGACAGATAAAAATCCTCGCCAAAGTTGGTAATAGATGAATGCTTTCTAAAGTGACTTCACAAGAATTATCAGTACTGCCACTCTTTTGTCACAGGAGATTGGATTCTCCTCTATAAAGCCAAAAAAGTTACAGGCTAGTGCTCCGTTTTCTTCCATATGCTTGCAAATTTATTCACAAAGGAGACCCATGTTCTAAGAAAGGGAAGGGGAAAGGCTGTTTAAACCATTATGAGCAAGTAAAAGCATCTCCTGAAAGAAAAACCTTCTGTTTGGAATTGAGAAAGCCATGTTTGGGATCAGAAATAATTTTCAAAAGAGTAGGAAGACACCTCTACCCTATGATTTAAGGATCGAGAAATATGTGGCTTAATTTCCCCCAGAGTACTATGTTGCACTTACTCTGATGGACATAGGGTGGAAGAAAGAGAAAGGGCTTTGTGTGAGACAGAATATATTTATATCCCAACTCCACTACTGTGCTTTAGCCTGTGAAACTCAATTGACAATCATGGGTAAATGGTGGTGATGTACTCACCTTGCAAGGTCTTGAGGATTAAATGAGATAAGAGATAAACAAAATACCAGGCCCTCCTGATATACAATGCCTGGCCCTCCTAAGTGCTGGATGAGCAGTGTTGCTGATGGCAAGGATGACAGTTACAAAAGCAATGACAACAATAGCCCAAAAGTATCCCACCTGTATGAGACCAAAAAAGGCGGCTGGGATATATGCTAGTAAAGGGTTACAAGGAGCAGAGACATGAACATAATTTTGAGGACATTTTGTACAAACAAAACTGACTACTTCCCATGAGAGGGTTGATATCCTGAAAACCTCCCATTACCCCAGAATAATCCTCAAAAAGGATAGTGGGCTTTGATATTTACTAATCCAAAGTGGTGCCCACTCCCCTCCATGTACCAACAATATAAACATTTTACAATGCACTTGGCCATCAACTTTGAAATTATGTAAGTCTTGCTAAAAATTTTATGGGATTAGGTTCATTTTATTCTGAATTGTACTTATAAAGTATTTTTTGTCACAAAATTTCAAACCTACATAATTTCAGTTCTCATAAAATGTGACAGTTGAAACTTAGACCAAGTTCTGAAATCTTAAATTTCAGGTAGAGATCATTGCCTTTCTATAAAATTTATCCCAACCCTTGCTTCTAGAAAACACACTTTTACCTGGGAAGCAACTGCCTCATGGTAATCACAGTTCCCAGCTGCCTTGGACCAGCCATAGCCATGTGACTAGTCCCCTCCAGCAGAGTGTAAGTGGCATTGCCATCTCCATACCCTTACACCTTCCACAGATTAGATGCAGAAAATGTGGCCACAAAACATGGCAGAACCAAAAGATGGAAGCATTGTGGGTGCCTGAACCACTGAATCAAAAAAAAAGCCACCCACTGACTACATCCTGGACTGTGACACGAGTGATAAAATTCTATTGTGTGAGAGGCATTATATACCTTTAGATATTTCAATAGCAGTTAAACCTAATGTAGATTCCATACAGGAAAGTTAAATAAAAAAATATTTGAGTTAATAAGAACAGGTAGTATTCTAAAAGCAAGAAGCAAAAAGAAAATCTCGGTAACATGTAATCACAACCCTTTTAAAAGGATTTTAAAAAATTGAACCCACCAGTATCTATGAAAATATCCAGCCAGTGTATCTGACAGGTGTTATTAATAGCGAAGAAGAAGAAAAGAAAAAAATTGAACCAGTCAGATATATGCTTATCTTTACATCCCAGTTTATGTGAAAAGCCTTGGTTAGTGGGCCTACACAGGTTTCGAAAGAACCTTTACTAACGTTTCTATCTCCATGCAAATGAAAATTAAGGACACATAGTTACTGGAAGAATCTTTCTAAGAAACTGGCTACAAGAACCCACCTCCAAAAGGGACCCTATGATTTTCACCTTTTAGTATTCATACCCTTGTGTTGTCCCACAGCCACATGGAATCGGGCTGACCTGTGTAAATCTAAAAAGGGTATGCAAACAAGACAGTGTGCCCTTGAAAGATAGATAATAAAAGACATGTGGCTCCCACCTTTTATTCATCTAGACTCAATCTAGCTGCCATGTTGTAAAGATACCCAAGAAGCCCTGTGGATTCAGGTAGTGAAGATCTTAGTCCTCCCACCAACCACCAGCAGCAACTTGCCAGCCACAAGAGTAAGCCATATTGAAAGCTGTCCATCCAGTCCAGAGGGAAGCCTTCAGAGGGCTGCAGTCCTGCAGTCCAAGCAGGCATCTGTGCTGAAATTTCTAGATCCTGATCTAGAAGCCCTAGCTAAGCTGCTTGATTTCATAACCGCAGAAACTGTGTGAAACAGTATACACTACAGCCTCTATAAGGTGACCAGCCAAGACCATTACAAATTGTCAGCATATGGAAGTGGTCAACATCAGGAACTAGGCCTATTATACTGATACATATGTGTACACATGGTGCAAGTCTAGTTTATGAAAATTAGGTCAACTTAACAAGGCGATCAATATAGAGGGGTGGTTAACTATGGAGATTTGACTGTGTAATTATTATTTTTTAAGTTGCTAAGTTTTGGGTTAATTTGTTATGTAGCAATAGATAACTAATTCACTAACTTGTTCAATATAGAGACAAAGAGAGAAAGTTAGCTCTACACTATGCTAGAAGAGTTTGTTGTTGTTTTATTGAGTCAGAGTCTTATTCTGTCACACAGGCTGGACTGCAGTGGCAGTCCAGCTCACTGTAGTCTTGAACTCCTAGGCTCAAGTGATCCTCTTGCCTCCCAAGTAGCTGAGACTACAGGTAGGCCCACCATGTCCAACTAATTTTTCTATTTTTTGTAGAGATGAGGTCTTGCTATGTTGGTCAGGCTGGTCTCAAAATCCTAGGCTCAAGCAATCTTCCCATCTTGGCCTCCCAAAGTACTAGGATTACAGGAGTGAACCACGGCACCTGGCTGGGTTTACTTATCTTTAATTATGTTCAATGATTCCTGGAAATAAGGAAATAGACTGTGCCAGGCATATGTATTACCTTGAATTTTCTCCAACTGAGTTACACGATAAAATCAGTTCTTTCTACCTGGGTGACACGCTCCTTTTAACAAGCCAGCAAAGATTCTACTCATGAACTTATTACTGGCTCATGTGAAAAGCAAATTTAAAGGATTCATTCTTTAGGGGTGTGTGTTAACTGGTAAAGTTGAAGAAAATATGGCTAATTGAACATAGCATATACTTCATTCAGGCAATCAGAAACTATTTCTTAAGAGCCTTACTTTTCACATAAAATGAAGACTCGAGGGCAATTTTATGCTCGTGCTGCTACACGGAACACTGCACCTCTCCCATCTCATGATTGAGAACCCTCACGCAAAACTACTTCAGTTTTATCTTTCTTGACTGAGGGTACTTAAGGGGCAGAAAAAAATCTCTCATTGTGACTGGCTGGCTTGTTGGAAGTGCCAGAGTGTTTGATGACATTGGCGTGATCACCAAGGAACAGCGGCTCATTTCCCTCTTTATAGTTTACAGGAACCATCACTAGCTCTTACATCATACTAGCTGACACACTGATAAGGCCTACAACACCACCCCAACATCAGAATACTTCATCAGGAAGGCCCAGCTTCTAGTTGAGCAGCATGGTTCCATACCTTATCACTACACGGCCATGGACAGCATCAACATCTGATGATTCTGTAGAGTTTCATCACCAGTCTGATCAACAGTCCAAAGCATAAGTCCTAGGAATCCACTTTGGAAATAGCTGATTTTTTTTCCCACAACCTGATTTTTAACTAAATCTGGAATTGATCAGATCTCAAAGAAGGACATGGTATAGAATAGACCCTAATAAATCATTTCTAGGAAGACTGCAACACTCTTTAACAAAATCCATTTGTGAGTATGGCACCTTGCCCTTTAGATTGTTGTAGTATACAAACCCACACTTAAATGCATCTTATAATGACTCCCAACCTGAAGTCTTGGAAGACAGTGTTGGAGTTCTATAGGCAATCCTCATCACTGCAAAAAATGTAACAGAAATGCATTTGCTTATGATAAAGCTCCACAGGTTAAATAAAGGAGAGGGGAGCAAACTGTGACCTGAGGGACAAATCAGGTCCAATATCTGCTTTTGCAAACAAAATGCTGTTGGGTTGTAACCACATTCATTCATTCATGGATTGTGTACGGCAGCTTGTGCACTACAATACCAAGGTGGAGGAGTTGAGACGGACCATATGGCCCACAATGTTGAAAGTATTTACCTATTTGGTCCTTTCCAGCAAACATTTGCCAACGCTTAAAGTATGACACTTCTCACTTTAGCCTCTGAGTGTAGTAACTAATATGGGGCCATTTCCTGGCCATTTCTCACTGACTAATAGCTGAAATAACAAATTTGGAAGATTAAGTCCTTCAGCATTTATGATGAAATCAACAGTTTTCCTTCTTAACCAAGTATATTCCTTATTCATACTTACCGAAATTTAAAAATGGAATCTGCATTGTGCACACACTTGATAAAAAAAAATTTAAAGGCATTGGGTAATAAATTTAGGTAGCCTTCTTTTTTTGAACATAACATATTTAATTGGTCACCAATACAGAAGACTTCTTTGCCTTATATTGTGGAAAGATTTTTAATGTAAAATATTTGGGATACAATGCTTTTCCTGACTTGAAAATTCATGAGGATGGATTAATCTATACTGTACAAGATAATAAAATGCTTATAACAAAACTTTATGAGCATATAACACCTACAGGATTCGAATTCACTGATTTGGAAATGCAAAGCATATATATTTTGGCATTGAGACAGAAAATCTTTGTTAAAGTCTGAAACTATGAGTTTTTAGAAAGGAAGATTCTCATCTTCTACCTTCAAGGTAGAAGTCTCAGTAAGTCTCAGTTTTATTAGAGAAAAGACCATATTTGGAATTCTTACTACAAGGAATTTTCTCCTCAAACTAATCTCTTAGATCTGGAAAAAGAATGTGTCCATAGATGGTGGCCCTAACCACCCCAGAACAAGAAAAAACATTAGACATTCTTTGTTGCAAAACTTTGCCTCAAAATACTAACTTCATGAAGGATATACAAAGACTCTAAAGATCTAGAACATTTGGCACTACTGACATTTTGTGCCTGATATTTTGTTTTGCAGGGAGGTTGCCTGTGCATATTTAACAGCATCCTTGGCCTCTACTCACCAGGTGCCAGGAGCATCCTGCCATTGGTTATGACAACCAGAAATGTTTATAGATATTACGAAATGTCCTCAGAGCAAGGGGGAGTAAGATCATCCCCTGTTGAGAACCACTGCTCTTGAGAAGGACTTAGACCTATAACTCACCAAAAAGGTGGTAATTTTGTTCAGCCTGGACAAACAATTCAGTTGTTTCCTTCCAAATGAAGTGGCTACATGTCCTGTCACAGATGTAATCACAGTCATGCTCAAAAAGAGGCTAAGTCCTCTCTTGACAAAATTCCACTAAGCCAGTTTCTCTGAGTTGTTATCTTTTGCTATAAAACCCAGATTTCCTTCCTAGACTCTGGTCGGTACATTTAAGGCAGCACAGACATTCAAAGAGACTCGTTTTTCAACTCAGAGTTTCCAAACCCCACCCTGACTTAACAGCACTGATGGACAGCCTCTTGTAACTCATCGGGGCTAATAAATAAGTAGCCTACATTTGCTGAAGAGACCACCGCAAGAGATTATTGCCTTACATATTGCACATTAGCAGAATCTCATAGGACGGTGCCAAAAGTTGAAAGTGGCTGTTTTCCTTCTGATCCTTTTAAATCCCAATTCAATTACCATGCTCATTTTTCTGATGAATCATCAGCAGAAAGCCAGACTGTTTTTTAGAGTATGATATGATCCTCAACCGGAACACACTTCTGTCAGACTCTGCTCCACCTTCCTGGCACTAAACAGAAATACTATATTTATCCACACTTAAAACTACTAGTGATCGATCCAGCCCTGAAGAAGGTTAGTCCTTAGTAGTTAATCCAGCATGAAGTTAACCCTTTATAGAACTTTAAGTATTTCAAAGATAGCTGTTATATAACTGACACCAAAAGAAAAATGAAAAAAAAAAATGAAACTAAATAACAGAATAAAGTCTGTGGTGTCACTTTATTACTGTAACTCTACATTGGACAGCTTCAGAGATGCAAATCTCAGCTCTAGGCCACAATTAAATGGATGCATCAAAAATAAGACTTCACATATATTTTCAATATCACAGTAGCTGTGAAATGCTAGGTCTTCAATATTGCTTTTCCCTTAAGGATTGTCTTTTTTTTCCCCCTACCTCTTCTTTCACTAGAGGGACACACAACTAGCAAAGCAACATCTGACATGTTAATATTACCACTGGTACGGGATCTCTGTAGAATTCAGAGACTGTACCATAAACCAGGAGGCTGAAAGGAGAAGCCAAATAGACAAATGACCGCCCAACATTTCAGTTGTGCCTCTGAGCTGGCACAGCAGTGAGCCGAGTGCCTTTCTACACTAACATGAAGTGAGCATTTCTGAGTGATGAACATGTGAAGACAATGGTTAAGGTGAAAAGGTCTCCAGAGATTAAAAACACAGTAATTATTCTAGTTTCCCCTAGTCTTGCTCCTCACAGGTAGAACTGTCCAGGTTTCAAGTTGCTTGAAGCTGTTGATACAGATGTCGATAGTCCAGCCATATTTTCACCCACAGATCCCTGTAGTGAAAAGAGAACTCTGGAATGAGCTGAGCTCCAGTTTCATGTCTTTAGCCCAAACATAAAGAAAGAAATAAGAAGTTAACAGGTAATTATGGTTGCCTTGGCTACAACTCTAACTTTTGGCAACTATATTAGTTTTTCTGTGCCTGTTTTCGATACTGTTTAAATGTAACACAAAAATACCAGAAAGCTGTCATTGTTATTATTTTAGCTATACACCTTTTTCTTTCTTGATTATTGTTCCCTTTTTCAGCTGCATTCTCACTCCCTGATTATTGGGCGGGAGGAGAGAGGGCTCACATCCAGAACTCTCACTTTTCCTTGCATTGCTACATTTTGAATGTGGTGCCTAGGGGCCTCCCAGCTAACTGGATGTGTAAATAAAAGAGTTTTAGATCACTTCAAGGTGTCATTCAAATTTTCTTCCTAGCTAACAGGGAGGAAATTCACCAAATCCACCCTGGGGCCATTTTCCTATCTTTTTTCTGCTGACACTCATGTAATGTGCTAGACAGATGAAGGCAAAGCAAGTCCCACATTAGGATCTTCGGGGACTAACTCCCCAGTCCTTCCTCCGATCTTAAAAAGACCCCTCTTCTTACTCCTGGATAAAACTAAAGAAATACAAAAAAAGGGCTGGAAGGGTAGTTTCTACTATCAGACTTTTTTCATATCCTTTCTTTTTCTTACAATGTATATTTATCCACACCTAAAATTACCAGTGATCAGAATGTATTTGAAATTTTATTGAGTGAGATTTAAGAAGGAGAATAGGACACCTTAAGGGTGTAACTTTGTAACTTAATACTCTTTATCCAGTATATAATTTGAAAATTATTCCTTGCATTGTTGTTAAAAGCATGGAGTCTCTGTGATAATTAGAGTTGGGCTCTTGGCAAGATTTCTCTGCCTGTGTATTCTGACAATAAGTACCATCATAGTAATCCCCACCCAATCACTGGTAAATGGCTAAGAGGAGGTGTCAATGATGCTTCAGGCAATGGTTCAACTACCCCCCTATTAAAGACTTTGAACTTGGATAATAGAAAATCCATCTCTTGGAACCACTTTACCAAAGACTGTTTTCTATAACAGTCAAGGACAAATACCAAGATATAGTAGAACACCTAAGTAAAAATAGCAATACCACTCACCAAAGTTGTTGAATGAGATCTTGTTCTAAGCAACCTCTATACACAACAATATTGGTAGTTCTAAAACCATTTGTAAGTAATTCACCAAGAATCTAAAGCAAACCCAGGGAAGTTGTAAAATCTTCATCCTTATCAAAGGATTAGTTTCAGAGCATCTCTGAAGGGATTTCAATGGCTGGTGTGGGCTACAAGAGATAAAGTCCAAGTTTGTAATATCACTGTCCAGTAGAACTTATTGCAATTATAGAAAGGTTCTATATCTTCACAATCCAGCATGATGGTGGTTAGGCTATTAAGTATTTGAAATGTGGCTAGTGCAAATGAGGGACTGAATTTTTAATTATACTTAAATTTAAATAGCCACATGTGTCTGTTGAATACCATATTGGATGCAGGTCTAGAAAATGAAGGGAGGAATACTGAGAGGTGTCTGGTCTAAGAAAATAGGAAAGCATTTCTTAGGAAAGCTGCAAGCTAAGGGCAAGGATAGCAACACCATTTCATTTTGCATTCCACCTCCAATTGATGGGGAACAAATCCCCACTTCTGAGCTAAGGCTGAGTTCATTCTAAGCTAAGGCTGAGCTCATCCATAAAGAGCTCTGTGATTAGTTGGCAATGTCTACCAGGAACCCAGGAAGGGGAGCTGGTGGCACATGTGTTATATATTTTCTAAGGCTAATACAGCAAGCAGGATTTAAACTCCATAGAAAAAAGTAGGAAGTTAGATTCCCAGATGACAAGAAAGATGGCAACTATAGAAAACAGATTGGCTTATGGTTCTTTATCACCTTGAATTGACGCTCTAAGTATCAGTATGAATAAGCAGGCATTCTAGACATGTGTGCCTGCAGCCCAGGGAGTCACTGGTGCCAGATTGTTTATTTAGTTGTTTATTATCTGTCATATTTATTTGGCTGTTTAGGATCAGTCTCATCCACTAGAATGTGGGCCATATAAGAACATGGATCAACCTGTGCCAGAAAGTATTAGGTCAAAGATTATCCAGCCTTATTTGCCACGAATGTACAGTATTTGAAGGTCTATTATATGTAATGCACTATGTTAGGACTGGAGAAATAGCTGTGACAAAGACAGGTCTAGTTCCTATCCTCATAGCATAAATCAAACAGATTGCACAATTAAAAATGTATGATACCATATCATCAGGGACCTGTCTTATGGGGTAGGCAGGGGAAAGTTCAAATCAGAGAAACCTTCCTTGAGATTGAACTGAATTTGAAGGTTGAATAGGAAAAACTAGGTGACAAAGAAGTGAAGGAGAGGGAAGGAAGAGCATTCTAGGCAAAGCAAATGGCTTGGGCAAAAGTTCTGGGTAGGACGTGGTGAATTCCAAAACCTATAACATAAAAAAGTCAATATTACTGTCATCCAAAGAGCAAAGAAAACAGAAAGAGAACAAGCTGTCAGGGTTGGTTGAAGATACCCCTGGAGGGACTATAGTCCAAATCCAGCCCCTTGGATTTCCCAGACAGCAGAATCCAATCAAAATCATTTAAGGGCACCCTTCCCAGGGATGACCACATGCTCCTTTGCACCCTGATACGCAGCCCACAGCCTCTTTAATGAGATATTCTTTTGCTCAATTTCTTAAACAGGATCATAGAAAACCAGGAAGGCAGGAGGAGGGGGACTCAATTATGCAACAAAACCAGAAAGACTTACACACAATTTACAGAAAAGCTTACACAAGAATTTACAAGAATGCTTTGCTCATATACTACTGGAGTTGAATTTCTATTCTAGACAGTTCTTAGAAAGGAGAAAACATTATCTCCATATAACAGTTGAGGATCCTGAGACTCATAGAAAATGAGTCTAAGAGTTCACAGTCAGAAGGGGCAGACCCATGACTCAAAGTCCCACCATCCACGTTCCACACTCTTCCCTACAAGAGCAGCTTTTACCCAGTTGAAGGTCCCCATGGGAAACTGAGTCTGATCCTGAATGACACAAACCCTACCAACCATGCAACTTTACACAAATTCTTACTAAGGTGCTTTTTGTTCTACCAAAAAAGGCATTCTCCCAAAGAGCTTTCTCTTACTCTGGCAGAGAGACTTTCTGAGCTAGCCTTCCAAAACATACTTATCCATGGGAGGCTTTGGGAACCACCTCAAAAAGTTCTATGACCACTTACTTATTCAGAAAGGTTCATCCAATTGAAATCCAGAGGGTTGCGAACCATCTTTTTAAATCAACTTGTAGAACTGGAATCAATTCACAGGGCCTCTTTAGTTCTGAAATACAATGAATCATTTTCAGATTCATGGATCAAGTGCTCCAAAGCACCTTCAGCAATGAGAGCTCTCATAAAGGCCCAGACACCCATCCTATAAATAGGGTGACCAACTGTCCCAGTTTACCTGGGATGCAGGACTTTTGATGCTAAAAGAAAATGAGTTAATCATTGTACCAGTAATTTAATCCTCACAACCTCAGATGTGGTAAGTAGGCCTTCTCCATCATCTTTACTGATATGAGAATTCTGACCAGAATGTTCATACAGTTTTCCCAAGGTCTTCATAACGAGCAAAACAAAACCAGAGTTTGAAATGAGTAACCTCAGCAGCTCGATTTTTAGAGAGGTGGACATCCTTGGGTACTGATATGTAAATGAACACCTCAGACTTTCCACTTCCACTTCCTCTGGAGAATTCTCACTTTTCTATCTTCTAAAGTGGATAGAATTTTTTCAGGACCAAAAACTAGAAACATTCTCTTTTAGCCTCAAGCTCAATGTTCTGATTTGCATGTCAATGCCAGCAGTGTCATTTCACCTGAGGGCTGCTTTTAAAATTCCCAGAGCAGTGCGAGCAGTTTGAGCTGGGAAACTAGCCAGGCAGTTGTGAAGAACAGGCCTTGGAGTCACACCTGAAGAAGTGAAAAGGGTGTAGCAGGCAGACTAAAAATTAAATCCTTTCCTGCCACATACTAGCTGTGCAACCTCAGGGTTAATAACAGTAATTTCTCAGGATTACTGTGAAGCATAAAATGAGACCACCTGATGAGAATCCACCCTGCTCTGTGACTGGCACATGATAAATGCCCAATAAATAATCCAGCAACAATTCCAAAGAAAAGAAACTCCAAATGTCCCTTGCTTTGTAATCTCTTCAAACCTCACCAAGGTTTCTAAAACCTAAACCTATATGAAAATAATAGATTTTTATCAATAAAAATCAAGCTTAAAAAAATGGACCAAAGATTTGAATAGACTTTTCACCAAACACACAAAAGGCACATGAAAAAATGTTCAACATCATTAGTTAATGGAGAAATACAAATTAAAACCACAATGAGATCTTATTACATACCTAATAACTAAAATTAAAATATTGACAATACCATGTGTCAACAACAATGATATAGAACTGAAATTCTCATGTGTTGAAGGTAGGAATATGAAATGGGATAGCCACTTTGAAAAACAGATTGATAAATTCTTATAAATACATACTTATCGTACAACCCAGTAATCCATTCCTAGGAATTCACCAAGTTCACACACAGACATACACACACACACAGCTTATCACAGCTATACTGATAAAAGCCAAATAATCAGTAAATAGTCTAAATGTTCATCATCAAGTGAATAAAAACATGTGGTATGTCCATACAATAAAATATTACTAAGTAAGAAAAAGGGACTATTGATACACACAATAAAATGAGTGAATATTAAACACATTGTGTTAAACAAAAGAAGACAGACACAAAAATTACTATATACTATATAGTAGTCATTCCAGTAACATGAAAGTTTGGAACAGGCTAGGGAAGAGTGAGGGGATTATATACAAAAGACCACAAAGGAACAAAGGAAGTCTTTGGGACAATGGAAACACCTTATATCCTAGTGATGGTGGTTACACAGGCATATGCATTTGTCAAAACTCATCATACTGTCCATATAAAAAAGGGTGTTTTAGGGTTTGTAAGTTGTAATAGGTCTGATAATTAAGTTCCCTAAGTCCTCCTAGAAAAAGTGCCACCTGCCTCATTCCTGAATATCACTATGGTCACCTTTGAAGTACTCCCCCCTTGGGAAGCTATGCACCAATGCTAGCACCTAGTCCACCCTTCATAGCAATTTTGGAACTCATTTTCTGGAATGACCATCAGAGCTGTCCTTGTATGAGGCCTGACAATTAAGTTTAAGAACTTGCCACCATGCACTCACAGTGGCAGCAATGAACAAACAACTTGATAACGTTTCATAACCTTGGCCCAACCATGGTATGTAAATATGTCACAGCTTTGTTTTTGTTGACAGGCGGCAGTGTCTTGCTGAGTGGTGTCCATTATTTTTGTTGTGTGTTTCTGTGTGCCATACAATAACAGATCAGATGGCCATTCCGGAAAAAGTTCCAAAATTGCTTTTAAGGGTAGACTGGGCATTGGCATCCATCATGATTTTCCCAGGGGGAACTTCAAAGATGACCAAAGTAATATTCAGCAACAATGTATATAGCACTTTTTCTAGGATGAGTTCACACACTTAATTGTCAGAGCTCAGAAAACTAATATCCTGGCTTTATAGAAAACACAAATTGTAAAGAACAAGGAGTCTCACCCAGGGGAGAGGATGCCAGCCCAGAAAAGCCACTAATAGCCATTTCCTTTAGCCTGGAAATAGCACTCGGACTTTTTTTTTCCTCCAGGAACCATACTCCTTCTAAAAATTACAGTTTGCTAGAGCCTACAATGAGGATGACCACCCTTCCTGGACAAGCAGCAGGTAATTGATCTAAGCAAAGCCAATTAGATAATTTTCATGGAATCTGGATCTTGAGCAGAATGGTAGGAATGTATTTTTCCTAGGCCAGTGCCCTTGAGAGAGTTTTCATTACTTCCTTCCATTTAGATCTTCTGAGTGTCCCTGGCTTCAGTAGTTCCCCAAAACCCAGTTTTGTCATGTTTTCTTTGATTTTATGAGATTACCTTACAACCTTACAAAATCCTTTTATTTTTTATTAAGTCAAATACACAAAGATCGTGAATACATTTATGCATATGTGAGGTACAATATGTTGTTTTTTTTTATACAATCTGACATTGTTACATCAATCCAATCAACATAGCTTTCACCTCATTTACTTGATTATTGTGTTAAGACATTTATGTTCTACACTTGACAGATTTGACTTATACCCTTGCAATATGCTCCTTTTACCCTCCCTCTATCAAGCCTCCCCCCTCCCCTCCCTTCCCTCTCCATTTCTCTTTCTTCATCCTGGGCTGTAGTTGTGTTCTATCTTTCATAACAAAGTATTGAGTAAACATAAGTAGGTTTCACAGAAGTTCTGAGTACATTGGATACTTTTTCCTCCATTCTTGAGATACTTTACTCAGGAGAATATGTTCCAGTTTTTGAAGTTAGTTTTTGTTGCCTGTAACCAAAAAGCCCTAACAGATGCAACTTTTTAGTTCAGTCAGTTTTTTTGAGTCTTAAAATCTTCTTCCTACTCTCCAGAGAAGCCATGAATGTGTTATGTAAAAGCAGGGGAATTCATTTGCTTATTTGTGTCTTACATGGTCCTGGGTTGGGATGTAGGGACTTTCAGTCTTGGTCCTCCTTAGCTTTCCAGATGACATGAAAGCAGACTATTGACAAGTCAGGAAGAGTCTTCGTTAACCTCCTGCCCGTCAGGAAAGACCTGGAAACACCTTATAAGGCCTGTGGGAAAACCAGGTCAATAAGCCCCAAGCTGGTTTGACCGAGAGTGGTATGTCTGTGCCATTTCCAGCCTTCCGGCAATCTAAAAATTTGGGGAAATGTGAAGCCCTAACTCAAATTATTATTGTTAACAATTATTGAGCAGTCATTACCTATGAAGCATTGAATTTAAAACTTACTTTTGTATCTCATTGGAGCCATACAAAAACCACCTGTGGGTAATCAGCATTATAATTATTTCTATTTTGCATATAAAAAGACCGAGGTTTAAAAAGGTAAGACCTTGTCTTTTTATAAAGACAATTATTTTAAAAGGTAAAGAGTTAAAATAAATAAAATCAAACTCAGATCCTTCTGTTGCATAGTCAACACTCTTAATCATTTTGACAACCTCCCTAATGTGGGCAAGTTTCTGCTTCTGTGCCAGAAATCAGAGTTCATCTGGCTTACACAAAGCAAAAACAAAAGGGATTCCATTATTTTTTATGCCAGAAACAATCACCAAGGGGTTAGGCATCAAAGTGAACTGTCTTGATTTTATCAATTGCCTTTTCTCCTCTACTTGCCACTTGAGACTTGGCTGTCCTCTGTGTACTGACAAACCCTATCTTACCTGGCAGGAATGTTTTTCAGGTTGAAATTAAAAAAAAGAAGACTCACTTTTCACAAGTTAACAGCAGTCAAGAGCTTTGCCAAAGTTGTAACACACCCAAGGATCACTGGGGAGTGTCAGGGACCTCAAACTTTGTCCTTTACAAGTCTCTCCTACCCACCCGAAATTAAATTTGACTCAATACACTCTCATAGAGCCTTTGGGATGTAAAGACAACCTCAGATATGAGGATAGAATAAAAATGTGTATATGTTACACATTCAGGTAACAAAAATTAACTAGACATGTTAGCTAATAGCATTTTACAAATGTGCATTTCTTTATTATATTACACATGCCGTGATTACATAGGATGTTAACATTAGAAAAAGCTGGGTAAAGGGTACACAGAGTCTCTCTTATCTTTGCAACTCTTCCATAAATACAAAATTATTTCAGAAATAAAAGGCCTTAAAAATGTAATGGACACGTTGGGTAAGAGATTCCCTACAGCATCCTCAAGACTAAGTGTTGAGGACAGCATTATTGATGGAATACAGCCAAAGTGAGAATCAAGACATTTTTATCAGTGTTATGCCACTGGTAGCAACAAGAGTCCCTCTGATTCAAAGCCATAAGAATAACACACTTGGCAAATCAGGATTTAATAAGAGCAGAACAAAAATAGAGTCTCGTCCTGATACGCCACATTTGAGCTATCAATATACCCTTCTATACAAAGCATCCTGATAAATGGGGGTGGGGGGTGAAGAAGGTGTAGGGTGCAAAGAAGGAAGAAAAAGGGAGAATATATATAAATGAGATGAACCTGAACAGAACAAGAAAGAATCATTTCCATCACTCATCTGGGGTCAGGGGAAGAATTTACACATTTGCAAAATAACTTGATAAATACAGAGTAAGATACCAGAGTGCTAGTCCTCAATACAGGCCTTTTAACTTTTTCCGAAGAGAGTTTAAGAGGTGCCAATCCAACAGTTATTTGGTGTAACCAAAGCACTTAAGAAGAGTTTTAAAAGGCCCTAAAAGAATGAAATATTTAGGCCCTGCAGAAAATTCTGTAAGAAAAATTTGAGGATGATTAAGTACAGAAATCAAAAGCGCTTTCAAGTATTTCAAGGTATCTTACTCAAGGACAATGATCATTTAACCTTAATCCCTAAGACTAGAAAATAAATTTATTCAGTTTAGAGTAGTCATTTTAAATATAAGGAAGAAGGTCTCAAAACAACCGGTGATGAAATATCTTCCTAGGTCACCAATAGTGATTATTACTACATTGTCTTTAGATGTCATTGCTAAGACAGGAGGCTGGTTTTCGTGTTTAATATAAACCTAACTTAAAGCACAGAGGAGGAATACATGATTGATTTAGAGTCTTCTCCAATTCGTGGACTCAAAATGTATGTATTATGTAGCAGTTTTTAACATGTCTTGGAATAGAAGTTGCTAGAGAAGGAATCAGACATCGTTATTCTAGGACAAAAGTGCCAGTCATGTCATGAAACTCTGGTGTAAAAAATTCCTTGACTGATCCAGTTTTCTAACCTCTCTTTCTATTTCAGAGACTTTCTGAGGACGTAGGACCGTGAACCTGCAATTTAGGAGACAAGCCGATCTGGCACGAAGCTCCAATTTCTTTTCCAATAGAACAACTGACATACATTCATGAAAGACTAAATCATGGCCCCAAACCAGAATCTTAAAAAAAAAAAAACCATTCCCCCCGTGATGTTTTAAGTTCAAGGGGCATTATCTACTCACCTTCCATTTCTAATACTTGGAGAAGAATTTAAGGTAAATAATTCAGTTTTTAAATTCATATTTTATTATTCTCATAAGAAGAAAACCTAGCAGTCCAATACATTATATCTGTACATTACTATTTTTAAACCTGACTGTGATAACACTCCCACCTCATCCCAAACAGTTGGGTAAAATCATATTTCACTTTATCCCAGTTTGTCTTCCATTTATATTTCAACAGAATAATTTGGTCTCACACTCAAAGGACTTCCCACTAATGAAATAAAGATTTGCTAAGAAAAAAAAAATCAATTTATTACCTGCCTTTGTATCCATCAAAGACAGAAACAGTTATGAAAGTCTGAAACACAGCAAATGTCCTCACACTCTTAGAAAAACCAGGAGAGTACCAGCGACAACCAAAGGGTTAACACAGCTGATTTCAGGATTAAGAGAAGGATGGGGTATAATTTTTTAAACCAAACACCTGGAGGGAAAAAAGTAGTATTTTGTTTCCACCTCAAGAAATTGCAGACAAACATGAAGCAAATCACATCACTGGAATACTCAATTATCTGAACATGCTAATTAACTAAATGTAATCAACCTGCTTTCAGTCCTGTCTTCACCTGCTGTAATATTTCTAGTGCATTGCCGTCCTTATTCCTCACAACCATTAGAACATTAGACAGTCTGCATGGTGCATCAAAGGGAAGCAAATAAGCACAGAATTTTGCTGATGGCAGGGATTTCTCATGCTCAGGGCACAGGAAGCAACAATATGGAAATGGCAGCACTGACTGTATGTTTTAATTATTCTCCACACCTATTTGGCAAAAGAGACTTAAAGTTCAATTAAGTAATATGATGCTCAGTTCTGGTTATTTCATAAAACTGAGTGCAGACAGTCATTTAAAGTAGTAAATATGCAGTCATGGTAGAATTAAATATTCATGAAGTCAAGAGTGACTGGAAAGCTGAGGCTATCAGGATATTAAAATTCATCATAGTTTCCACAATGTAAATCTTGTATGCATTTGTAAGGCACCCGGTCCTGCCTAGAGTGTGTTCAGATTCTAGTTCCTTGGTAGACTGCCGTTTAAATAACAATATTGATTTTGAAAGATAAACAACAATTTTGATCCTTAGCTCAGTTTCAAAATGCAAAACAATTTTGAACATTTGAAAACCCAAACTTGTTAAGTGAGCCTGTCTCCAAACACAGAACAGCAACATTCAATGTGATCTGGACAAGTTTGGGGGATTTGTTTAATCCACTAGTACCTTAGGGAAGCTCCAACAGAAACCAAAGCAATCTACAAGGAGCAGCACTTTATGCAATGTAATTCATTTCTAGCAAGCAGAATTGTCCATTTTCCCATACACTTCCTTAAGTGAGCAAAGGTGAGAACATGGATTGACTCTTCTTTGGTACCGATATTTTGATTTGTTGAACCAACTTCTCTTTAACATCAGCAGACATTCAAAAATGGAATAGCAAACACCCATATACACTCGATGAAGATCCAACTAAACAGCACTAGCTTCCACAAACTATAAGTATGTGTGAAGACTGTGCCCAGAGGCAAACTGTAATAAATATGCCCTAATATCACCATGGCATTTTCTTTACAATTTTCTCAGAAGAAACACCAGCATGGGAGAATGGCATGTGAGCCATTTCTTACTGGAATCCAATTACCTGAAGAACTCCCCTTTCCACGGTAAGTAGCAGCTAACTCCTGGTCTACAATGACACAGCAGGGCTGGAAAAGATTTTTTAGGGTTTCTCTGCTGCCCGGCACTTGGTCCCTGCCCTCCTAGGTAAGAGAGTGCCAGGTGAGAAGAACCTCCAGCTCAGCAATGGTCTCATTCCTGCAAATGAGTCAAACTTTGCTCCCATTGTTACCATCTTCAGGTTGATGTCACCTCCCTCCAAGGAATCTCAGAAGCCTCTTGAGAGCACGCGGAGACATGTTTCCCTTAGACCTATATCACCAAATAAGCCTCGGTTATACTGTGAGGGCAAGCAAAGGTCTCCACACTGCTCTCGGGAGGTGCTGTGCTCTGCCCTAGGCATCACACCGCGTGTACCAAGAAGACTTTTCTCTGCACACACCGCTGAACACCGAAACCAGGACAGACTTCTGCACACGCCTTCCAGTTTGGAAAGTCACTGTCGCCCGTGGATTCCCTGAAATCTTACCCCTTCTCCACATCTGCCACCCCCACCCCCACACAAACGAGGGAAGGGGGTTGGGGAGCGGAGGAGTTAAAGTGACAGCCACTACTAGAGCTCCTTGGTTTTATTCAAAAGGTGTCACAGCGCCAACACTGTGGACCTACCTTGCTCTCTCCTTTCTCGCCGTTGGGTCTCGTCTCCGGATCGTCGCTGTCCTCAGCGCCTGCACTCTCGCGGGGCACTTCATCCTGAGCCAGCTGCTGCTGCTGCGGCTGGGGCTGGGGCAGCTGTGGCGGCGCCTGGCAGGCTCCGCCAGCCCCCTGGGAGCGGGGGATGGGCTCCGGGCGCGGAGAAACTCCCTCAACATCCATCTCCATCTTCCCATTCACTGGAGGGCAAGACAAAAGCGGAGCAGAGACTTGGCAGCGGCGCCCGGCGGCTCCTCAGCTGCCGGTGGCACGCATGGCTCGCCGAGGAGGGGCCGCCTCCCGCGCGCCCTCCCTCCTGCCACCCTTCGCCGGCTCTCCCCGCAGCTCCGCTCGCCTGCTCGGCTCCGGCACTGGCGGCGTCTGAGTCGCGGAGCGCAAGGAGCGGTTGGCCTCGTGTCCTTGGAGCGGTGGCCTTCAGGCGCCCCCGGCAGTCCCGCTAAGCAGAGCGCATCACCGCGGCGGCAGCGGCGCCTCCCAGCCGCGCGCCCAGCAGCGGGGCGCTCCGGGACTTGCTCTCCAGCCCGGCCTCCCGATCCTAGCCGCTTGCCAGCGTCTCCTGGGGCCCCTCGGCGTTTCCCCTCCCTTCCAACCTTCTGAACAAAGTTGCTGAAGAACAAACCAGATCGCCAGGATCTGCCCAGCGAAACTGGCAAGAATAGGGAATGTCAGGTGTAAGTGAAATCTACCCTTCCTGCCCGCTGACCAAGGGCCGACCCTCTCCCTTGCCTCCTCCCCAACATAAAGGAGCCCAAGGAATGAGCGCGTTCCGACCTGTGCGAGGTGGCGGCGGCGAGGACTAGAGAGGAGCTAGCGGAGCACTGGTGCGCCCACCCCCAACCCTAGGGGACCCCCGGCTGGACCTGCCCTCCCCCGCCTCTCCCGGCCGAGCATGTCTCCGGGGTCAGTCCCTCCGGGCGTGCGTGTGAGTCTCCCAGAGCTCAGCTCCCGGGTCTGCTCCGCTGCTGGCGACTCCGCGCCGCACAGCCCCGCATTGGGGATCTGGAGTAGAAAGGGAGAATCAACTGGCAAATTCCAGGCAGTAAATTGACCTACCCTTGCCTTCGACAGGAGCGTGGGTTCGACCCGGGAAGGGGTGGGGCCCCGCGGGGACCGAGAGGACACGAATCTCACGGCGCGCTGGAGTTTGGCGTAAAGGTCGGCGGCAGAGGGTCGATGGGGGAGGCGGAGGGAGAAGCGAGAAGTCGCTGCCGGGCATTTACTGCAATGTGCCCCGGGGTGGGCGCCAGCTGGGTGCCGTCTTTTTCGGGTGGAGAATTCTCCTATCCTGGAAGAGCGTCCTCAGTAGAGCAGGTCTCCAGGAGGTTCTTGTGGTGACCCCAGGGGCAGGCGGTGAGCTGCGCCTGTAAACATAAATAGAGAGAAATGGCGAGGGTAGACTTGGAAATTCTTAATCGGGGCTCACCGGTAGTCAGGTGATCGGGATGACTTCTAAATTTAACAGCACTTGGGTCTTGGGGAGCAGCTTACAACTTCACGGGAACTCTGCACGTCTAGGACGGACCTTCAAGCAGCTATGGAGAGAAATGGCGGGTTATTAAGAACCTGTTTAATATTAAATAGTGCCTATTGTTCCGGGCTTTGAGTTCCATAATGCCCCCAAATGGATCAGCAGATAAATGAACTATTCATGCGTTTCTTAGCAGAGTGGCTTTTTTCTCCCTAACATACAATGTATCACAGATAACACTTGCCTAATGAAACTGGGAAAGTGCACTTGCTCATCTCACGTCCGCTTTGCATTAACTTAAACACAACTTTTACATATAAGGACACACTGTCCCAAGAGATGCAGTACCCAAGAACATATCATTGTATATCCTGCAATACAATGCCTTCGTCTCTGAAATTATATTTAAGTGTGACACAAATTAATTGCCACTTTAATCACTCTAGACGGCCTATCAGGATAATACAATATGAACATGCTTTGGGAAAGAAGTTTAGAGACTAAATTACCTGTTCTCTTTTTCTTCGGTTTTTCTAAAAACTAAATTTCAAGTTCATTTTCTAAATTGGGAACTTGTTCAAAATAAAGTGATCTTGCTTTAGTCTGAGATTCACTGTACTCTCAATTACTATTATTTTACACCAGGTATATGTAACAATGTATCAGCCAAGAAAATACGGAGCTATGTGCTCCTCCCTTGTATATGGTAATAAACCAGCAATTCCTATAAGATTTTTATAATAGTACATTAGTTCGTAGGTGTAATGTGCTTCCCTGGGTGCCTTAGTACATAATAAGCCCAACAAACATTGTTGTACTGAGAATAATATGACATCAGTTCACACTGAGCACACATCTGAAGACCTGGATTTACAAAGAAGAAACTATCAGTTCAAATAATCTTTATTTAAATTTTCTGAAAAATATTAGGTATCTTCAGAGAACGAAGCCCCTTCTGAAGACAGAAAAAGTCAATAGTGTGTTGTGTGCAATAAAGGTTTGAAATTGACAGATTTTTCTTCTACAATGTGGAAATAAAAATCACATGTCAGTTCCAACAGAAGCAGGAATAGCTGACTAGTAAGTTATGATTCTTCTATGGCTGCTACTTCCAACATGTGTTTGCGAACTTCTTTTAAGACTTAAATGAAGTTTAAATCAAAATAAAGATACAATACTTCAACTAAATTTGTTCTAAATTTAAGCATGTGCTTTTAAAGACTCATATTGTTAAATGCAAATATTTTTCCTTTCTTCTGCCCCCCCTATTTTTGGGGGGACATGGATTCTTTTAGCATCTGTCATAAGTAAATATGGACTCAGAAAATATATTACATTTCAAAACTGTTGATTGCACCTAATTATGCATGTAAATTACTACTTCAAGCATGCAGACAGCTTGCAACATTTTGCAAATTTTGCCCTACTAGTCATCTGAGGTATTTGTGTTACTCTTTTGCAGTTGCCTTAAATGACTCTTCATTTCCCAATTAACTTTCCATTAATAATGGGTCTGTGAATAATTTTGACCTTTTGTCCTCTATCTCGCAGATAATTCAAATTAGTAAATCGGCACTTTTAACAAGATCACCCTTCTTCCTATTTATATCAGACCACTTGATTTTTTGAGTCACTGACATGAGAGTTTATAAAGGTTTCCTGAGAGATTAGTCAGTCTAGCCCTTTGCTACCTAAAGTATGATTTTAACAAGTATGACCCAGAAGCATCTTAACACCTGGGAATTTGCTAGAAATACAGTGTTGGGCGCTAGACCCACGGAAGAGCATCTGTATCTAAGAAAATCTCTTGAGTGATTCCTACCCCACAACCACTGCTCTAACACATCATGTGGTTAGCCTTGCTACGTTATAATCGTTTGGCACTCATTATTTCCCTAAATTACTACCCAGAAAAACTTACTAAGAAAACACCATTCAGCAATTATTTTCTCAATATATTGTATTCCCTACTACTTCTCATCCCCTAGGAGCCTAGTGTTGCATGTTGAAAAGTTTTACAAATTAAGAATATTTATCATATATCTGGTAATGAATAAGAAATGTACAATTTTCTAAAATCAAAAGGCAATGCCAGGCACAGTGCCTGATGCCTATAATCCCAGCAGTTCAGGAAGCCAACACCAGAGAACTGAGAATTGCTTAAGGCTAGGAGTTCAAGACCAGCCTGGGTCACATAGGGAGAACCTTCATTCTACAAAAAGCATTTTATCTTGAATAACAAACTTTATGGAAATATGTGAAACCATTTCCTAGAAAAAAAACTTGTTCTTGACCTGTTTAAGATTAGAAAGAGTAGTTTCTTTCTGCTGAGACTACTGATGTCTCATCTTGCATTGCAAGCAGAAACTGACAAGTTTGCGGGTGTACAGTGACAATCTTATAAAATTATAAATTTGGAGTAAATTTGGACTAAATTAGGTGTCCCAGTAATGGGGGAACTATCAGAGATTTTAACTTTTAAGGCATTTTCTAAAAGCACATTCATACAAAGCTCAACAAATTGTTACTCTTAAGGGCTGCCTAGCATTGTAGTTCTCACCTTTTAAGGTACATAAAATCACCTGGAGAATGTTGTTAAAAGGCAGATTATGATTCTGCAGGTCTAAGTTTGGGGCCTGAGAATCTAGAGTTCTAACCAACATTCAGGTGAAGCGAGTGGTTCAGAACATTGGCCCTAATTCAGAACATTGGCTGTATCATCCATCATCAATGGTTCTCAAATTGTAATCCGTTGGGGGACTTCTAAAAATCTTCATGGCAAAAGTGTTCCCTGCTCTCCACAACTAGGCCAGCATCTGCAGCTTTGAGTCTTTGTGATGTGGGCCATTCTCACTAGGGTTAGGTAATATCTCAGGGTGGTTTTGATTTGCAGTTCTCTGATAATTAGGAATGATGAACATTTTTTCATATGCTTATTCATCTGTCTCCTTTAGATAAGGTTCTATTCTTCTCTCTTGCCCATTGATGTAAGGGATTGTTAGCTTTTTTTTTTCTTCTTAATTTGAGTTCTCTGTAGAGTCTAGTTATCAAGCTTTTGTCCAATTCATAATATGCAAATAACTTTTCCCATTCTCATGGTTGTCTATTTGCTTTGGTTGTTGTCTCCTTAGCTGTACAGAAGCTATTCAGTTTAATTAAGTCTCATTTGTTTATTTTTGTTGTTATTGCTGGTGGGACTGCAAACTAATACAATGCTTTTGGAAGGAAATATGGAGAATCCTCGAATAACTCAAACTGGACCTCCCATTTGATCCTGCAATCCAATTACTGGCCATCTACCCAGAAGAAAAAAACAATTATCATAAGGATATTTGCACTAGACTGTTTATTACAGCTCAATTTACAATTGTCAAATTGTGGAAGCAACCTAAATGCCCATCAATCCAGGAATGGATTAACAAGCTGTGATATGTGTATACCATGGAATACTATACAGCCTCTAAAAAGGATGGTGACTTTACATCTTTTGTATTAATTTGGATGGAGTTGAAATACATTCATCTTAGTAAAGCATCACAAGGATGGAGAAGCAATGGAAAATATTCTTCTTAGTAAAGTATCTCAGGAATGGGGAAAAAAGTATCCAATGTACTCAGTACTACTATGAAACCAATTTATAATCACTGACACTTGCATATGAAAGATGAATCACAACTACAGCCCAGGATCAAGGAGAGAAGGGCAGGGGGAGGGAAAGGGAGGGGGTGGGTTGTTAATGGGGGACCACACCTATGGATCTATCAGGTATAGAACACAAATGTCTTAACACTGTAATTGTGTAAATGAGGTGAAGGCTATGTTGATTAGTAGGATGTAAGCACTCCAATTTGTATAAATAATCAACACATAGAATCCCATAATGGCATAAATGTATTCATGATCTATGTACAAATGACTTAATAAAAAAATTAAAAAACAGTAATAATAAAATATCCCCATATAGCTTAAAAAGAGAAGAAGAAGAAGACTAGAGAAGCAAGAATTCAATGTACTCAATTCTGATATGAGGACAATTGATGCTATTACATGGTCGGGGGAGGGGATATGGGGAGGGAAAAGAAGGAAGGAGGTGTGGGGCCACAGTGTGTGACACAACTCTTGGGAGTGGGACATTATGAATAGAGGGACTTCACCCAGCAAACGCAAGCAGTGTAACCTGGCTCATTGTACCCTCGATGATTCCCCCAAAATAAATAAATAAATAAATAAATAAATATCTTCGATTCAATGCAGAGAATTTACTCCTCAAATTAAATCCAAATATCTAGGGCTGTAACCTAAATGTCAGTAGTTTTTAAACCTCTCCAGGTGATTACAGTGTGCAACCAAGTTTGAGAATCAGTGCTGTTAAGTCAGTGATTCTCAATTGTGTTTCCCAGACCAGCAGCAGCAGCACCTGGGAACTTGTTAGAAATGTAAATTCTAGTGCCCACTCTACACCTACCAAATTGGAAACTCTAGGGGTGGGATTCAGCAGTCTAGATTTTAACAAGGCATGATTTTGATGCCTGCTCAAGTTTGAAAACCACTGCTCTGATCAAAGATTCTCCATGTTTGCACATTAGAATTACCTGGGGAATGTTCAAAAAATAGTGAATCCCCTCCCTTAGTCAATTAAATAAAAATCTCCCGAGAGTGAAATCTTGCATGTTCATGTTTAAAAGTTCCCCCAGGTGATTCTAATTGTGCAGACAGGGTTGAAAAACATTTCTATAGACTGAATTTTTATGTATGCAAATTGGTGTTTCCACGGAGCAGCAGTTTCTTCTATGCTGGTTAAAAAATCCTTCCTTAATCTGCAAAAATGGAGTACCTCAAAAGGTAGATTAGAGTGCTATCCCAATTATCATAGTTCAAATTAATGTATGCAGTATTTTCCAATGAGCCACTTTTTTTCTTCTTGGTAACATAACAGCAGCTTCTGCCTTCTGCAACAAGAACTTTGATGTGAAATGGCTTGATTTCAGGTGACTATGAGACATGCTGGCACCAGTCTGCAAAGACTAACGGTTCCTTCATCAGATTAGTTGGCCATCTTTGGGGATGTTGTCATAAATTGGATAGCTGCTGTTGAAGTTTTAGCACCATGCTACTCAAAGTGAGTTTCACAGATCAGTAGCATCAGCATCTCCTGGGAACTGGTTATGAGCATTGCATTCCCTCAGACCCCACCCCAGACCTACTAAATCAGTATCTGGACTTTAAGATCTCCAAATGATATGTATACACATTTAAAGTTTGAGAAGCACAATGGTAGCCTATCCCTGTGAGACACAGAGGTGGCACTCAACCAGCGACATGCTCGTAACTCCTGCATCTATCTCTTGGCTCTTCACAGATCTACCTCCTTTCTGAAACCTCATAGAACCCTTATGAATAAAGTCCCAACTTGATAAGAGGAATATACAAGCATCCTTCCCTCTATTCAAACCTTTCTGTGGCTAGCGCCACTGCCCAATAGAACTTTCTGCAGTGACAGAAATGTTCTGTGTGTGTGCTTCTCATTAAGTTGCCACCAGCTACATGTGGCTATTGAGCAAAAGAATTATGGCTAATGTGACTGAGAAACTGAATTCTCATTTTATTTCATTTTAATTGATATAAATTTAAATAACCTCATGTGCTTAGTGGCTCTATAATTGGACAGCACAGCTCCAGACTAATCATCCTTCCTCTTCTCAACCCTTATTCAAGTTCCCAGGTTGCACACCAGCCCCTCCTGCTCAGCTTTTGTATGTGTTAATCCCCAGTGAATGCACCAGGATGAAAAACATCTGCCTTGCCACCTCATTTACATAATAAGTAACATTATGCTTATTATTTTGAATGAGAGGAGTTTAACTTGAATTAAATGCCACCAAAAGTTGTCAAAACCTTTTTCATAGTATTCATAATTGTGTAGCTTTAATTTTACAGCCTTTTCAAACGTCAGCAGACACGGATGCATTTAGAAATTGCCTTAAGAAAAAGAGACAAAAGACTGCAAATGGATTCCAGTAGAAGACACATAGAGACACCCCTTCCCCCAGCATCCTGTTGGTACATAATGGGCAGTTATGTACATTGAGTGCAGCTATGTTGAAAGTAAATATCAAAATTTGCAGATTCCTCTCAAAATGGAAGATGAAATACAAAAAAAGAAAAAAGAGAGAGAGAGAGATCATGGAGTTAACAGTGCCAGAAGTTAGCAAATGAAATTCAAATAAAAATGTATTCACAATTAGTGTGAATGTAAATATCTAATCTGTGGAACCAATGGAATGCAGTGGGATGAGATTGGTGTGTGTTTGGGGTGGGAGGAGATTGAAACAAAAATACTCATGATTTGAAGACAGAAAGCAGCCTCCTCAAGTCTTCTCTCAGAAGGAAATTCTTCTTTCCTTCTCTCAGAATGAAAATAACAACAGCAACCACAATTGTAACAGCACTTCCTACCGTCTATAGTGTGCTCTGTACGCTATCCCCTTTAAAAATAGAGATTCCATAATAGATTATCTCCTATAGTCCCTTCACTAACCAGAGGAGGTGGGCATGATCAGGAAAGAGAATATTCAGGGATTCAGATTATTTTATAACACATGAAAATAAGCAAATGCCTACTTGAAAAAGGACAGTGTTAAAATAAAGTCAGCCCTTTCCTTTGATTGAAAAAAGGATGTGCATCCCATCTAAGCTGAATTAACCACAACCTTTCTTATAGAAGGAGGCTAATGCAAGGAAAATATTTCATCAGAGGCCAGGCCTTGCCCAGCTGCTGATTTGGTACTCTGTGATTCAAGATTATTCCCAGAAAGAAATGTGTAGCCAAGGGCAACAGCCTCACTTCTGCAGGATGGTCACTTCATAGCAACTGAAACCAATAAGCAGACTTCTGTTGTTGTCCTCAGGAAAGAAACTCCAAGGGACTTCAGACAATATGATTTCAGGAGGCCAGGCAGGAGCTCAGACACCATCTAAAACATCCTGACTTTCATGCCAGCATCTTAAGACCCACCTCACTCAGACTCTCCTTTTTCTCAGAAACCGGGGGCAAGTTTACTTATAACCCGCATCAATCCACTTCAAAAGCGAAGGGGCAGAGTGAAGGTACAAGAAGACACAAATATTTGCTCCCTTCAGTGAAGAACTGAAAGGGCCAAACTCAGTACTGTGTCTCTACAGTTTGGCTGATATCCCATGCCTACCAATACGACTTAATCAAATTAATGCACAAATCCTAATAGTTATTCTAAGCAATCTTTGGAGGATTTACCATCCTTTACTTGTCCAAACATATGACTAAAATTGTGGGTGTAGTTTATGGGCACAAGAACTTTGAGAGATTCTGAACTTCAATTTCTGGGTACCTAAAAACTTTTCAGGTCAGTTCAGTTTTAAGAGCTGTCACAGTCTGCCCAGCCAGTATCAGCGCAATTCTGCCTTAGTGAGCTGGCTCATTTGGCTTCCTGAATCTTGTGCAAAATGTCAGCTCTGCTGGGCTATGTGTAGATTTGGTTGGTGCTTCTGAATGCTTGGGTGGTGGCAATAAGGAATGCACTCCCTCCCCTGCAGTCTCCTATCATTTCTGTGCCCTATACTTTGATTTGGGCTTCCCAGCTTGGGTTCCTAGATGCCCTAGTAGGCATCTGTGCTCCATATTACTACACTTACTGGGATCCTTACTGGACACTGAAGCTACAAAGATCAAGGATGGTGGCCTTTGTCTTATACACAGTACCAATACAGATACTCATGGTATGCTACAAAATACCATGACAGAACCAGAAACAGAAATGTCAATACAAAGTACTCACCCCAGGGATTTCAGCAAGCAAGTACTTTCCCTGTATATTCTATAGAAGTCTCTAAGGGAGCACCCTTGCAGGCAGAATGGGGACTGAAGACCCATTCTTGGTAAGGGAAACCCCTCCCCCTCGAGAAAGGGAAAAACAGAAATAAGCTGAGTAAGATGGAATAAAAACAGTATAGCTAGTTTACTTTTAAACCAGCAGCTAAATTACTTATCTGAGCAGTTCCTGCTCTTGCTAGAGGCCTGACCTGTAAGGGATATAGCTTGCAAACACCCTGAAGAAGAGAATGGCCATGGAAGGAAGCTACATACAAGGCTGGTGGAGGGGGACATCAATCAGGTCCTCCCCTGCCCAGTCAACAATCAAAGCAAATACCCATTATGAGGATTGTATTATGGCCAGGGCAGAGATCAAAAGAACAGCTCAAGCCCTGAAATATGGGTGGTAGGGTGGGCTTGTACCCTTATTACAGAGGAAGAAGCCTCTGAGGTAGAGATTAGAGGAAAATTCTTCTGTTTTATCAATTCTTCAGAGGAGACTGACACAGTGGTGTCCACTCCACAGAGGACTAAAGGGGATTAACCTGCCCTAAGGAATCTGTGTGTGTAATGATAGCCAGGAGACTGCCCCCACACAAGGCTCAGGTTTCAAATTTCTCAAGGCTGCTCAGACCCTTAAAGTTAATGATTATAGACAGAATAAGAACTTAACATGCTTATTCAGAGAAACTGCTGACGTTTTTGTTCCCTTCCTCAGCTTCCCCTCTGGGCTAAATGAGATAATAGCCTTCAATAAAAGCTGAGTGGAACAAACACTCAGAGCCACTTGCTGGAACCCCACAAGCTAACAGCGGACCCTTCTGTTCCCACCTTTGAAAACTATTCTGTGTGTCCTGTCTCTTTATCTCTTGCCGCTTTTAACTTTACTTTTTTTCAGTTGATCACCACCAGATCCATAGGTCTTAAAGGACCCTTCCCCTGGGGCAGAACCCCAGCAATCCTAAATTCTTAAACTGAGAAATAAGGCCAAAGAATATGCAGGGTCAAAACATCACCTCTATTACTTGATAAAGTGTAGGCTAGAAGATGTAGCTTTTGTCTATAACAAACGGTCCTCCTATATCTGAACGCCAGGATCAGGCAGACAAATCCACTTAGCTACAGGAGTGTGGGTGAGTGCCCTTCAGGCAACTGGCTCCCAGAAGATAAAAGGAAGAGATCAGCAAACTTGGCTCATGTTTCCCAAATTCACTAGGCAGATAAGACACCTCTCCTGGGGCAGAGGGATTAAAAGAGAAAGGCCAGGAATATTGTGTTGGTTGAACTCCCTATACATGGAAAGAAACATCAGATGTGGAGAAGAAGTGTTAATTGTCCGAAGAGAATTCTGCTTAAATTTCAGCCCTGTATCACATATTCCATGTCCCAGTCTCCTTCATTGCCTAGTGTCTCTTCTGAGATGGATGAACTCAAGGTTTCTACCATGGACAGCTCCAATCCTTACCTCCTGTATCCACTCACTGGCCCTGTGTGGCCGCCAGGTCACCATCTGCTCTACCGGGCACACTCACTCAATTGCAGAACTAACTTATCGGGTCCTAGACACGGTTGGTAGGAATTAACATTCCTGCTACATCACTGTCAAGAATTAAACTCCTGACCTGGCTTGCATTAGCATCATGCTCCTATCCGCTGAGCAAACCAGAAATTTTACAGAAGTATAAAGTTTGCCAAGGAGGTACTCCAGCAAGTACCTTTTATCTTACAAGTGCCTAATAAATATTGCATTTTTATAATTTGGCTTTTTAAACCAGAAAATTATCTTTCACTTCCTTGTATAGTATATTTTAGAAAACCTACCTAATACAGTGCCTTGTACATGCTGGGAACTAAATAAATGTTTGAGAATGAATATTAAAAACCTTTTATGTGAAGGCTTGAAAATGACTTCTCATCTCATCTGGGAAAATTTAGTTATCAAATAAATTAAATAAGAATAAGCTATTTGGAAAATATGTTTTTACCATAGATTTACTATGATTGTGTGTTTGTGTCAATTTCACTGAACTACTGTAGGATGGTGAGTAACTATAACTTTGCACAAGTATCTTTTCTGAGTCTCCATTTCCCTATTTATGAAATTAGAAACATGTAATTATTTTCAGGTCAAAGACCCTGAGATAGCAATGGTAGACATTTTTCTGACCAGTTAAGCACACACTAAAAGTATCACAAAAGTTAAGGAAGGAAAACTTTTGTAGTTTTTAGTGGTATGCTTTCATTTTCATTTATTAAACAGCAAATCTCATCTCCTATTTGTAGATATGGCTGTTGGCCGCCTGGTCATTTTGTCCTTTATCTGTACACTTTGATTTTCATTTTGAAACCAGAGTATAACAAACATGTACCACTGCATTAAGTAACTAGGTGAGACATTTTGGAAAATGAGAATTTAAATGTACATATGAAACATAAAATAAAAAATAACCTGCAGATTCAGTAATAAACATAATGAATGAACTCTCAGGGAAAACCAGTAAAGGGTTTTCAGAGGATGTCAAAGTAAACCTGGATATGTTTCTAGAGAAAAGAGAAGTATCACTATTGTGGAGAAATTGAAATTTTGGTGGATGATAGATACCTTCTTTTCTTTCTTTCTTTCTTTCTTTCCTTCTTTCTTTCTTTCCTTCTTCCTTCCTTCCTTCCTTCCTTCCTTCCTTCCTTCCTTCCTTCCTTCCTTCCTTCCTTTCTTCCTTCTTTCCTTCCTTTCTTTTTTATTTTCTTACTTTTTCTTTCTTTTCAATAGGATCTCACTTTGTTACCCAGGCTAGAGTACAATGGCACAATCATACTCACTCAAACTTTTGGTCTCAAAGAATCATGCTGGCTTAGCCTTCTGAATAACTGAAACTACAGTAACTAGTTTCTCACTAGGTGAGACATTTTACAAACCACTGCACCCAGATAATACCTTTTTAATACTGTAGTAGTCTCACATGACTTAAGAATATCATAGATGCTTAGAAACTAAGGCATAAGTAAATACCAACTATTTGCTTCTCCTTACTCAGGCTTCTGCTCTGTTGACACTGCTCTGTGTCACTAGTCACCTCTCTACCACAGCAGTCAATGCCTTTGCAATTCCTTCATCTAGTCAATTTTCTGTCCCATATTTAATTCAAGAACATACACAGTTTGTTTTTTTGTTTAGGGGGGTCTTTTGAGACAGAGTCTCACTATGTCACCGTTGGTAGAGTGTTGTGGCATCACAGCTCACAGCAACCTCCAACTCTTGGGCTTAAGCAATTCTCTTGTCTCAGCCTCCTGAGTAGATGGGACTACAGGTGCCCACCACAATGCCGGGCTATTTTTTTGTTATAGTTGTCATTGTGGTTTAGCTGGCCCGGCCTAGATTTGAACCGGTTATCTTCAGTGTATGTGGCTGACGCTGTAACTGCTGTGCTACAGGCACTGAACCAACATACACAGTTTGATTCCCCATTTTTTTGCTAACTAATATTTCACCAACTCTCTTCTTTTCTCATCTTTTCCCATTCATCTCCAAGTGACCTGTACCACTCATGCACACTGTGTCTTCAGAGAGCTCACAAAAACTTCAACTTCCGCATCTTGCAAAAGTATCATCTGCTGTTAATCACTAGAGAGATTAAGCACAGCATTAGATATTTTATGTATAACATTTTAAAAATTATCATAACAGCCCTTTTCCGATAACCTTTGCTAGCCCCGTTAGAAGGAAATCAAGGTTCTGACAATTTAAATAGCATACCCAAAGCCACACTCTTGGTGGTAAAAGAACCAGGGATTTGAACTCAGGCCTGTCAGACTCAAATTTAAATACACACACACACACAAATCATTACAAACATTTCAAGATACGCAAAAATCAAGAAAAAAAATCAAGAAACAAAATCCATGCAGAAGGAAACAAATGAAGCTCTCCCAGCAACAACTATAAACCGAGCAAATCAAAACTTGCATGGGTAAATCAGAATCAGAAAGGATGCTGTTGCCTGTGTTTCTTGGAAGTAAAATAATGGACCATAACACAGTCTGTCTCAAAACTTTCATAGTGACTCACATGAATAATATGTTGAGAATCTATTGCTGTGTAATGAATTAATTATTTCAGAACTTAAAGCCCTAAACCAATGGTCATTTATGTTGCTCACAGATGTGCTCTTCTGCAATTCAAACAGAGCTGGGTGGATTTGACATCCTCTGTTCCTCACAGCACTAGCTGGAGAAGTTCAGTGGAGGCTGGAGGCCCCTCCCCTGAAGATGCCACCCTTGTGTCGCTGGCAAGTTGATACTGGCTGTTGGCTGGGCGCTCAGGGGCTGTGGGCCAGGGTCTGCTTGGGCTTTCTCATGGCATGGTTGGCTAGGTTTCAAGAGCAAAGAACCTAATACAACAAGGCAGAAATGCAAGGATTTTATGACTTAGCCACATACTGCCATTACGTCTATCCTGTGTTGATAGATGTAAACACAAAGGAAGGCCCACTCTGGTTTAAGCAGCGGGTGGGGAAGTAGCAAAGTATTAGATGAGCTTGTAGGATGGGAGGAAACACTGTTGTAGCCATGTGTGGAAGAACAAGCTGCCACATTGTGATTTCCCTATAAAGATGACTTTTATATTTTTATCTCCAAGCCCTTATATCTTGAGGTCAGCTCCACACTTCTAATTGTCTATTAGCATTTTTTTTTTTTTTTTGTAGAGACAGAGTCTCACTTTATTGCCTTTGGTAGAGTGCTGTGCCATCACAGCTCACAGCAACCTCCAGCTCCTGGGCTTAGGCGATTTTCTTGCCTCAGCCTCCCCAGTAGCTGGGACCATAGGCACCCGCCATAACACCCGGCTATTTTTTGTTGCAGTTTGGCCGGGGCCAGGTTTGAACCACCACCCTCGGTGTATGGGGTTGGCGCCCTACTCACTGAGCCACAGGTGCCTATTAGCATTTTTTAAAAACCAAATTCTCAAAGCTCTTGGTTAAAATTGTCTTACCCTTCTTCATTATTTGCATTATCAGCACCACTCTTCCTGATCGCCACAGCTGAACAACTCACATGCAGCTTTGGATCCTCCTGCAAACTCCCCACATCTAAGCAGTTGCTGAAACCTATTCATCTATTTCACTAAAGAACTAATTTGTTCATTTATTTATTTTCAAAAGATATCTGTCTGGCCCTGAATTGGTTATTTTTATTTATTCATGATGGAGATACCATAATACACATATACACACACGTAACTATGAAAATGTTTATACAAACACTGTACATATAGTCACATACACACACACAATAATGTGTTTGCTGACAAGTAGTTTGCAGGCTTATGTGGAAAGAATAGGCAAATCAGCAAAATATTATAATTGCTATAATTATTATATTCAAAGTACTCTCAGGGTGCTGAGTTTGCAAAGAAAAGGAACATTAACCTAGATTTGGGATGAGTGAAGGGTAGAAGAAAGGACCAGAGAAGAAGGGAATGAACTCTGACCCAGCTGTAAAAGTGTAGCAGTTTTATTCCATCTGAGCTCACATTTCACAAACAGAAATCAAAATCAAACCAAACAGTATGCCAGTATGACTTGAAGTTGGTCTGCCAAGAGAGAATTTCTGAAGTTCTGAATAAGACCCAAAAGCTAAACCTCTGTTCAAATATATTTCTCTCTAGACTCTTACTGAATGTGTCTAACCTATAGAAAGTTAATTAATTTAATCCAGAACAATCAGGATCACTGAGCATTGTGTGTTTGAAACTCAACTCAATGTAGAGAGATTTTTTTAAAATTGTTTACAGAGATTTGAGAGGAGCTTTAAGGGAAAAGGAAAGAACCTTTCACAGTCTGGTGTGCTGTTGTTTTGCTGGCTTCCTCTCAGATTTATTTCTCTTTGTTTGCTGTGTCTGCTGCTCTGCTCTGTGTCTTGGGAAACAGTGTTTCTGGGCTCCCTTGCTAACTCATCCCTGGGTAGTTTCAGTCCATGGGAGGTGCTGGTGGAAGACCACAGGGTTCATGGAGGGGAGAAGCTGGGCTATTTCTTCCTCTCTCTCTTGTCTGAGCTGTATCTGGAAGCAGCTCCTGCCAGGCGGACCCTCCCTCAGCTGCCCCAGATTTTGCAGACAGCACTCCCTCCCCCGTGGTCTAACTCTTACCACATGGTTCCAGACTCTGTGACCCGGTAATATACCTTCTTCTCTATGGACTTGTAGCCCTGGAGTGGGAACAGCCTCCTGCTCTTGTTAGCCTCTGTTGGATCTTCATTATCCTCTGGTGGTCATCTCATATGTGTGTGGCTAATTCTATCACCATCCCTTCCATTAGAAAGGCTAGAGCGGTGACTGGTTTTTTGACTAGGCACTGACTGATACACCTAGGTAGCTCATTTTTAAATTATTTCTAATTGTGGTAAAATACATGTAACGTAAAATTTATCGTCTTAATTATTTAAAGTATACAAGTCAATGGCATCAAATAGATGCACAACATTGTGCAAAACCCACACCATCCATTTCTAGAACTCTTCTCATTTACAAAACTGAATCTCTGTGCTCATTAACAACTCCCTGTTTCTCCCTAAGCCCCACCCCTGGCAACCATCATTCTACTTTGTGTTTCATGAGTTTGACTACTCTAGGTACCTCCTACAAGTGGAATCATATAGTATTTGTCCTTTAGAGACTGGTTTATTTCACTTAACTTCATGTCCTCAGACTCCATTTATTTTATAGCGTGTGTTAGGATTTCATTCCTTTTAAAGAATGAATATTATTCTATTGTATGTATATACCACATTTTGTTTATCCATTCATCCATCGGTGGCATCATTGAAAGCAACATTTAGTTATTTCGGCTTTTGTAAATCATGCTGTTATAAACATAGGTGTACAAATATCTCTTTGAATTTCTGCTTTCAATGCTTTTGCATATATACCCAGAAGGGGAATTGCTGGATCACATGGTAATTTCTATTTTTAATTTTTGCAGGAACTGCCATACTATTTTCCAAGCAGCTGCAGCATTTTATATTCCCACCAACAGTGTACAAGAGTTCCAATTTCTCCATGTCCTTGCCAACACTTACTTTCTGTCTTTTTGAGAGTAGCCATTCTAACAGGTGTGAGGTAGTATCATACTGTATTTTTACCTTACTTTAATGCCCGAATTGTTGTCTTTGAGTGGCAAAAATTATTGACTTAACTATGTCATATATTATAGTAAGCAAAAGCAGGATTTAAGCTTATTGCTGGTTATGTTTCCATGGCAAACTTATATAAGAATCTACCAGCACCCAACAACTGAGGCCCAGTGAGGATTTCAGAGGCAGGTGGGCCGTTTTCAAATCCCACTTCAGCCACTCACTTTATGACCTTGGACATCCCTCTCTCTGGTATCAGGTTTTCATCTATGACATTGTGAATAATAACTCTTGCCTTGCACAGCTAAGTGAAGAATATTTTCCCTTCATATTGACTTACTACTTATTTATTTACTACTCGTATTCTCAATTCTTAGTTTTAAATATTTGATACTTTACCTCTTGCTAGCTCGTTTATGTAGTTAAAACTTCATATGCTTTTGTTGAAAAAGTAGTGATAAAAAGAACTAAAAATGTGCATTTGTTTTTGTTTTCCCTGGTGGCTAAGCTTCTAAACGGTGGTTAATTAAGAGTGTGATTCCATGATATCTGACAAATAAAAATAATTTTCAATCCTAGCCATACTACCAATGTGTGACTTTGGAAAGTTACCTAATTTCCCAGAACCTCAATTTTCCCATCTACAAAATGGGGATATTAATATTTTCTACACTTTTGGGTTGCTGTAGGATTTGGATAATAAAATTGCATAAAGCTCTTAGCATTTAAATGTTAATGGATTCACTGTTGAAAGATCCATTCAAAACTTTTTTTTTTTTTTTTTAATTTGGCCAGGGCTGGGTTTGAACCCGCCACCTCCGGCATATGGGACCGGCGCCCTACCTGCTGAGCCACAGGCGCCGCCCAAAACTTTTTTTTTTTTTTTTTTTTTTAACACAGATTTTAGTTTGGGTATATTTGAGGACATACTGATGAAGATTACTTTTGTCCCAATTTACATCCCTCACCTGACTGTCCCAAACTCCAAGGCACATAATAACTGTGTATTAAATTAGGTAACTGCCTGCAGGTGAGATACACACCCTCTAGGGCCTAGACTTCTTTCAGTGTGCTTGCATATAGGAACTTCATGGTATTGTGCTTTTTGTGTAGTCCAGGAAATCATAAGTCTGGATTTTGATTAGTAACACAAAACAGAGCTCCTGTCAGAACCATAGTCTTCTTACAATGGCAGCACTTTTGCTCAAAGGTAGTCTAAACCCCTTAGCAATGTGTAATCAGCCAAATTCATTCATTTCTCCTTTCTTAAGGGGGAAAATGGAGCATAATCTCGACCTCATTCCCTCAGCCATTAATTTCACAAACCTTTCTTGAGCACCTGTACCAGGCTTTAAGAAATATACCAGAGGCTCGGCCCCTATAGCTCAGTGGCTAAGGCACCAGCCACATACACCAGAGTTGGCAGGTTCGAACCCAGCCCAGGCCCACCAAACAACAATGACTACTACAACCAAAAAATAGCTGGGCATTGTGGCGGGCACCTGTAGTCCCAGCTACTTGGGAGGCTGAGGCAAGAGAATCGCTTAAGCCCAAGAATTTGAGGTTGCTGTGAGCTATGATGCCACAGAACACTATTGAGGGTAACATAGTGAGACTGTCTCAAAAAAAAAATTAAAAATAAAAATATATAAAAATAAAATAGAGGAGGTGGTGGCTGGATCTGGAAGGATGAGGAGATGTTAACAAGGAAGAAAAAAGGGAGGGAGTGTGATATTTGAGGTAGAGAGAATGATGAGAACAGAGGCAAGAGAATAGAGTCATGCGGCACATTGCAGAATCTGAAGTGTATAAAGGAGAAGTCGAGGTCAGTGAAAGATCAGCTGTATCTATGTCTTGAAAGCACCTCTGACCATGGTGAAGAGTTTAGGTGCTGAACCAGGCAGGCAGTGAAGGAATGCTGGTGGGATTTTTAGGTGGGAAAATCTGAGGCAGAATTCATGATGGCCCTACCTATTTGTGGAGAAAGGTAAAATAAGGAGGCAAGAAATCCAGTGAACACACAATAGCTCAAAATAAGCAGCAAGAAATAAGATTTGTAATAAGACAGTGGCCACTGAAAAGAGGAGAAGGTGCTGGATTCTAGAGGAAATTAGAAAGCATAATCAACGGAACTGAGTGAGTCATTAGATGTACCTATTGCTTCTAAATTAAGGATTTCAAAATCACTGAGCAGGCTAGACTATAAATATCCTCTGACCACATGTGAGTACATCAAGCAAGGTTTCAAAAGATGGTCAAGGTAAGAGCAAAATCTATGTGCCTTGTAGTCAGATTTCAACCAAAGCTGACCTATTTTACATCAACTATGCATTGGAATGTCAGAGGCCAACATATTCTATGGAATTGTTGTTGAGGGAGAAAAAGAAAGAACCTATACCTTCAAGGAGGTGCAAAATTTTGCTGCTGTGTTTATAGTATTATTTATTTTGAAAGCTCCCTTGAGTCTTTTATCAAGAAACTAAGAATATGCCTTTCTGTGAAAAAATCTCAGATATCTAAAGCCTCTCTTTCCTATGGCCAGGTAAGCCTCGCTCTTCTCATGCTATTTGGAGTATGCTAAAGTATAGCTGTTTTATGAAAGGTATAGGTTTGCATTTGACTGGCTCTTTTGAATGAAAATAACTTCCCCCTCACTGATCAACACAAGGTGAGCTACGCTAATTGTAATTTGCTGCAAATTACACTTCCCAGGTTTCAAAGCTGATCATACCCCTTTTATAAATAAATGAATTTTGGTTTGCAGTGGGAGAGTTAAAGACCCTGAACATCAATTCTAGAATGAGGCTTATCATCAAACATTCTCTTGCCTGATAGTTTTCATGTAATTCAGAAAAAGGCAAACTTTTTGGAGTTCATAGTTGAAAGATACTCCCTACTTTGGGCCCATAGCTATTACATATTGAATGGTAATCCCCAATGCCTTAGAAGGTCTTAGTAAGGTGGACAACTGGATCAGTCTGTGGTTGGTCAAGCATTGGCCATATTTGGGAAGATATCGGATGGCTAAAATACAGAGGTGGAACCCAGGGAGATAAAAGGAGCATCGAGAATGAAAAGTAGGGTCAATTCCAGGCTGGAAGAAGAAAGAAAGTACAAGCTATTTTTTTCAGTAAAGACATTTTGGGCTGCAAATGGAGGAAATCCAGCTCAAACTGTTTTAACAACAAAGAGAATTTATTGGTTCTTGGAACTAAAATCTGTAGAAATAATAGAGTTCCTGAAACAGTTGGACCTGGGCTCTGACTTTATGTCACTACTATTCTCTTGGATCTATTTTTCTCTGTTGTTTCATCTTTGTCCTCAGGCTAGTTCCACACTCATTAGACATTAGTCACACACCCTGTCATGAACAGGAAAATACCATAATCCAATTGACACGGGCTTGTCATACCCTGGCCCCAGATATGGAGGTGGTGGTCAGTCTACCAAACTATTAGCCAGCCACAGAGCAAATGCTAGACAGGTATCAATGCCTGCTGTGTTACCCACTAGATCAGTGGTCAATGATAGCAGAAGGGTGGAGCCAGAGAAAAAGGGAGGCAAAAGGATTGGAAAGCAAAAGAGACAAGGCACCAGCATCAGATTCAATCCACTAGGCACAAGAGAACCTCACACTGGAGCAAAGCTAGCCTCAGATGGTAGGATGATTATATTCTTGTTGTCATCGGTACCTAAGAATAACTTCCTAAGAAGGTTTGAAGCCAATATTCATGACAGCCACTTCCTAATTTTAATTATTGAAAAAAGAACAATGACAGTTATAATGTGAAATAGCTCATGGCAGTAAATCACCTCTCTAGAATTAGAAAAAGAGGCATTCATTCTTTTAAGCAACTAATATACTATTTAGTAAATGTCTGCTCTTAAGAACAAAGTAGAACTCTGAAACACTAAACATTTCATTAAATAAAACAGCTCGTTTCCTAAGAACTGCACTGTGTGCAGTGACAGGATGTTCTAGTACTGACTGATTCCTTTGATAGGAACAAGAAGTTTACACACCAATATTGAATAAGGAAGTGGGGGAGGGTCAGAGCCCTTGAGAAAGTACATTTTAGGATATATCAAGATATGAGCACAAATACCACAGGTTTTGTTTTTGTTTATATCAAGAGAGTCCCTCTGAGAGCAAATCAATTAGTAAATATCTAGGACAGTACTTGGCAAGTAGTAGGGACTCAATAAATGTTCATTGAATTAAAGTATTTATTGAGTACCTTGTAAGTACCATGACAGACATTGATAGTAGATTAGCAGGCCCTATGCATTTCATTAGCATGCTCGGTGCTTGAATACATGGAAGGCTCTTAGTACAAGCCTGTAATACTCTCTGCTTGAGGAAGATGCAACTTAGTCCATACGTGGGTCACACTGGAGGTGCTGGGAAGTTCATGTCCCTGGAAGCATCTCTCAGCCAATGATGGATGGAGACAGTTGGTTTCATAGCCCTGCTCTTTTGCCCTTCAACTAGGGTCACTCAGAGGCATATGCCATGCCTGTGAGGATCCTCAGAGAGGTCCTGAGCAGGACTGAGCCCCAGTTGCCTTCTGAACCTGCCCATTAATATATGCTGCATTAGCTCCCCACCCTTCCTTTTTCACTCTCCTGCCCGTGGTTATTGGGATTATCTTCTAAATAAACCCTTTTTGCTTGCAACTTTGTCTCATGATCAACTTCTGGAAGAATACAGCTCATGACAGTGGCCCTCCCAACACACTCTCCCTTTCTTCCTGGCTAACAGACCCCACATATTTTAAAGAGAAACAATAAGCCCAACCCCAGGATATGTATTATTATTGAGATACACCAAATTTAACACTCTCATTTTCAGCTTTTGCAGCTACATGGGAATGGTACGATCTCTCTAGGCAACAAGACATAAGCATAAAACCGATGGAAATTACCTGGAGAAACTGTTATTATCCTGATAAAATGTTGCACGTGTGACTGCCTTCTTCTTGCCTTGAATGTCATTACAGCTCCTGGAGCTGCAGCAAAGAGGCTTCACTGGGCCTAACACCATTGACTCACTGAGCCAACAAAAGCAATGGCTTAACTTTGGGACTTCTTGTGATTGGACAATATAAAGCTTTATTTGTTTAAATAAAATTCATATGTATTTCTGTTACATGCAATCAAAAGCAACTAACCAATACAAAATGCCTAGCATTATATTAGAGATTGATAAAGATCAAGAAGGAGCAATGTATGTCTTTTCCATTGAGAGATGAACACTAAGTTATGTGAGAATTAGGCCATTTTTACTAGCTGTAATCTAATGGTGTGAGGTAATAGTTCATTCAAGCACAGGTTGAACAACTAACTAGGACATATTAAAGTACCATAGCGTGTTTGAGACTAAAGGACCTTTTAGGTTTCTTTCAACCATGATTTTTATCATTCTCTTACCACAGAGAAAGAAAAAATCAGAGTATTGGTCTCAACAGCAATCCTAGAAAGGTTCAAAGAAGAAGAGAAGAAATGGGCAATAGAAAGTGGATAGAATATGAACAAAGCGAAATAAAGAATGCTGTGATTAGAGCAAGGAGTTGGAAATATAGGCTGCAGAAAAAAATACCTACAACATGGAAGTCTCATAGTTAATACTCTAAACTTGCCCCCCTCCCAGAGTAAAGGGAAAATGCAGCCATAGATGATGAATTCCAATGTAGAGGTAGACATAATAGCTATCTCAGAAGGGCATTTTCAACTGGAATATCTTCTCTGACTGAAGTCAGATGATCTTGCTTTTAAACCCTCTTAGGAATCTCAAAATCAGTTCAATGGATAATGACAAAAGTGTTAACTTCTGTAACACCACTCTCTGAAGATGAGACTAGGATGTCATCAAGTGTGGTGTTAAATGCCAAGCTGAACAGAAACTAGAAGAGACTGATGTAGTGGAATTCAAAGACGCTGGACCCTTGAGAACAGCCTGTTGTCATTGCTTGGCACTCACAGCATCTATAATTCATTGCCTATTCTTTAGCAAAGCCCTATGAACTGTATTCATTAATGAAGAAACAGAAAGAGGATCAGGGATGAGCTCAAAGTAACCCACACAAATCTTTTTATCAGTGAGATAAACAAATTTTGTCATGAATCTGAAAATTAGAGTTCTGTGGTAGGAAGAAATACATGGTCTCTGCTAATCTTAACCAGGACCTTCGACCACGTAATTACAATGATAAAGACTGGTATCTATATTTTACAAACAGTACTTACACTACCTCATTCAAACCTCAATAAACCACTAGAAGGTAAATAAGTCAAAAATCAAATCTCCAATTGCCAAAGGAGAAAACTGAAGCTCTTAGAGGTTAAGGAACCAGCCCAGTACTCAACCAAGATCACCTTGCTGGTAAGGGACCAGAATCCAGTGCAAACTCCCATTCTCCATTCATTACTCCTCCCTGCCTTGTAGCTTCCAGCTACAGGAAATCAATCTGATGGAAATCTCTAGTTAGTCCCGGAGTGCCCAAGGTACAAGTTAACACAGAGAGATGAACATGGACTATGTCATTTGGTAGCCACTTGAAATGTGATTAGTATGACTGAGGAAAAAAATTTTTAATTATGTTCAATTTTAACAGTTTAATAGCCACATGAATCAAGTGGCTATAGAGGCTCTAGAAACTAATACTAGAACTGTTCTGCATCGCAATGCAAGAAAAGCCACAACTTCAGATATAGAGGTGGAAATGTGTAATTCCTCATAAGTAAAGAGCTGTGTTTCCTTGGAAAACTCTCTTCGTACGCTAATTGGGATAACAGTGTGGCTCTGAGACTATGGATATGGCAGTAATTCAGAGTGTCTGAATCTCAGCGCTATTGACATTTTGGACTGGGTAATTCTTTACTGTGGAGGCTGTACCAGGTGTGTAAGATGTTCAGCAGCATCCCTGGTCTATACTCATTAGATTCTTGTATCATCCTAATTTTTGACAACCAAAAATGCCTTTGTTCAGTGCTAAATATTCCCTGGGGACCAAAATTACCTTCAGTTAAGAATCAGTGTAATAAAATAGCCGGGCGTTGTGGTGGGTGCCTGTAGTCCCAGCTACTCGGGAGGCTGAGGCAAGAGAATCGCGTAAGCCCAGGAGTTGGAGGTTGCTGTGAGCTGTGTGAGGCCACGGCACTCTACCGAGGGCCATAAAGTGAGACTCTGTCTCTACAAAAAAAAAAAAAAAAAGAATCAGTGTAATAAAGCCATAGTCCAGCTGCTTTGCGGGACAAAATAAGAAAAAGTAGGGTTTGCTTTTCTGAAAAAGAAGAAGAAAAGAGACTTGGGTGATAACAAGAGCAGAAAATGAAGAAACAGCTAATGAGACATGTAAGGTAGAACTCTTTGGATGCTTTGGGTAAAGAAGCAGTGGGAGTGCCCAGGGATATGCAGAAAGAAAAACATTAAGAACAGAAAGCTGGCTTTTCAACTTGGAGTTGTTTATAATTCCATGATGCAATAAAATCCTCTTTCATATCCTCCTACACCTGTCCAGAAAAATTAACTATGCTTTGCTAATGTTTCTGTGAGCAAATTTTTGTTGAAGTCAAGTAAGAAGCTAAGATCCACATTAGTATTAAATTATAAAACTATCATTACCCAATGCCCATCATGCTTGTGGCTTGATGGGAAAATTAGGAGAGGAGCCAGCAGACATCCTTGAAGGATATCCCCAGTTATACAAGGTGGGCAATTGTCAACAGGTTGCTCCTACATGTGTCTATGGAGAAGGGACGCTAATGCATGGAAGGTGCACATGAATGGGAGAAAGAAGAGCCGGAGATACGTGCAGTTAAAGCAGAGAAGTAAATCAGCCTGAGTCAGTCTTGAACTCCTTCCTTGCCCACTGATGCATCCATGATAGGTGAGCGTGAGAAAGTCACAGGAAAGTGTTATGGGCTACAACTGTTTCCCCCAGTAGTAGCACGATTTCTACATATTTCATTGATCTATAAATATAATTGCCTATATGTTTTAGTTCTCCAGCAATAAGATTCTCATCTAATTTCACTATCTATGCACAATGCCAGCTCAGTTTCTCACTAGGTAACTTGGAACAACACACATTTGGCACAATTGGCTCAATCATTTTCATCCTCATACCAGCAGGTTCTAATCATGGAAACCTAATCAATCTTCTGACCATCTACATTAATCCCCCAAATGACCCAGATAATCCGATTGGCTGCAGTGCAGCCCAGTCACAATTTACATGAGACCATCTGGTGGTTCTATGTCCTCCAAGGGTAGGCCAGAAGGACCATCTGCTTTAATGCTCTGTGTGTCCTGCTTAAGGAGGCAAAGGTTGAAGCTGACCACACATTAGCAAACCATTCTCCTCCTGCCTTTTTGTGGACCAAAGAAATCCTGAAATGCACTGAAATTTAGCTGCTCACAACCTGCGGAGCCTGCTTTGCATTCTCAGTGAACACTTCGTAATATTCAAAATGCAAATTAAACTTTATGGGTGCCATAACCTTGGCCATTTATTGCAGCAGATTCCATAATTGCCTGATGCTGCTAACACAGCCAAGACTACTTTGACTTTATTTTTTTTTTTATCTTTTGCAGATCGAGCTGCCATGTTGATTAAGCAATCCTGGTGTTTCTTTGTGCTATTTCTTTGGCTAATGTATTAGGTAAGATCCGTTTGCATACAAGCAACCAAAATCGGTTTTAGCTAGAGATGAGTAGTAAAATTGAAAATAAAACATATTAGTATGCTCAAGTTCAAGTAGTACTTGAAAAGAAAAAGTAGAATTAACATTCTGAGGAAAAAATAGGTTTGCACAATAATATAAGTAGAGTTAGGGTAAAAAAAATAAGCCAATTAAATACTAACTGGTAACTACATGATAAACTAGAAGGCAAACGTTGTTCTCTGAATAATTTGAACCACAAAGTAGTCATCTATGGTTTGCACTAACTTAGAAGAAAATCATCCAGGGTTATTACCAAGAATGGAATAGGAAATCCGGGGATATTAGTGATCTATATAACACTTGTGTGCAAATTTTTTTAAAAGGGCCCATTCCTCTGGGTAAGTAAAGCTGGCTCTGATCAGAAGTATTACCTTATAATCTTTAGCCGTGGAGAAACCACCACCAAATAAAGTGTCCCAGGATAGCAACTCTCCCTCCCATATTTCATTGACATGATGATATAATCAGGTGGATATAAAATCCTAATTTGAGGGTGGAAGTAGGTAGTATTTCCAGAATGTCCAGAAGTATGAATTCACTCAAGAAAGAAAGATATCAGAAACTTGGGTGGAGTTAAAAGAGGAGCATTAGGATTTGAATAAAAACTTAACTCCAAGCGTATGTTTTGAGAAGTCCTGGATTACAGGGGACCTGTTTCTCCTCCCACTATTCCTGTTATCTTTCAGATTTCAATTCCTTTTCTTTACCTCCTCTACCCAGGGCCATGGACAAGGCAGAGTTCATTCCTTTGTCAATACTTGGAGGCTGCCCTGGGAATGCAGCAATCTCCGATATGCTTCCTATTTGTCATTTCTAAAATAGATAAAAGAAATTGATATATTGGATGGATATGGGGTTCAGTCATCAATCAATCAACACAACCGATATTCTGACAGAGCAATGAGATAGGTTGCAGGTAACAGCCCCAATTCTTCACCCCTCCATATCATATCAACGTGTCCTTCCTCACTAAAGAGGTGGAGTCTATTTCCTCACTGTCTCAGTCCATGTGTGAGGCTATGATACAATATCTCAGAGTGGGTAACTTATAAACCACAGAGACTTATTTCTCAAGTTTCTAGATGCTAGAAAGTCCAAGATCAAGATTCTGATAGGTTCATGTCCGGTGATGGGCCAAATCTCTCCTTCTAAAATGGTATCTTATTGCCATGTCCTCAGGAGGGGATGAGCATGGTAAAAGGAATGGAAGGGCAAAAAGGGCCTCAGCTTTTTATGTAAAGCACTACTTCATGCCCAAGGGTGTAGCCATCATGACTTCCCCCAAAGGCTTCACTTCTTAATGCTCCCTCAATGAAAATGAAGCTTCAACGGGAACATTCAGACCACGACACTTGCCTTTGTGTTTGTACTTGCCTTTGTGTCTGCAATATCACTTGTTTGGGACAGATAAGCTGAGATGGAAGTGATAGCATAACAATCCAAGCCTTAACTTCAAGAAAACTGGCCTGTTTTTGCTTGTCCTCCTGTACTTTTGTCACCACTATGAAGACATGCCTGACTTTGTCTCCTATCCCAGCAGTGGATGAAAGACTCATGGAGTAGAGCTGCACCTGCCATGCTGAGCCTAGATCAGAGCCAATCCATCAGATGCGTGAGTGAGCCCAGCGGAGGTGAAATGACCCACAAATTTGTGCACTATAATGATAAATGATCGTGTTTTGAAGCCACTGAGTTTTAGGATGGTTTATTATACAGTGATAGCTAATTGATAAACAAGAACAGCAGATCCTCAGCATTCAAGTTTGTGGACCTTTCCACAAATAGCTTCCATTAATGCACAGCAACTCCCCATTTCTGCTTCTCTGTTCACAATGCCAAATTCCTGACAGGGACAAACAGCTGGGGAGGATACAGCAGAATCTCAGGGAACAAAAATTTGTTATCAGAGTCCAGAAAGCCTCTCTAAAGATGGCTGTTTCTGCTGGGCCATCTGCCCAGGTCATATACTGTGAACGGTCCCTCCTTCAACCTGCATCTCCCTATACTGCTCATTATTAAACACTTCACTCAGTTTTCAATGCAATGTCAGGTATCCAGAAAAGCAAATGATAATAGAAATAAATCACTGTGGTCACCTTCTGCCTGTCTACCCGTTCCTGGAATTTCTTATAACCCATTTTATCCCCTCACCATATATGTTTATCACCAGTGGCAAAATGATACCATTGAGTACTTCCATCTGCTTCCCAAAAGCTTGCTTCCTTGGACAAGCTGGGGTCTGATTCTTTTTGCCCAGAAGACAGTTGCTCTGTGGCCTCTGGATCCTGCACTTGACTTGTGAGGATGTGAGACCTGTCCCTGGGGTTCTGTGGGTGCCTACAAAAGTTTTATTTGGACAGCCCTATTCATCTTTGTTTTTGTTTACTTTTTCTAAGAATACAATGAATAGCTATAATGATTTCCCCTTCTCCCACCTTCCAGAAAAGGTCTGTGTGTGCTTAACTCTATTCTTTCCCTACATTGTGTTATAAGGCCTTAGTATGAAACCTGAAAAACAACTCTCCTGGAGGTTGGGAAAAACTTACTACTCTATCATTTTAGGAATCACCTTCTCTTTTATGAAATGGATGCCCACTGTGCCAAGAAGGTAATTACCCTCTTCACTTCTAGAAGATAGAATTAATTTTAGAATCTTGGCCATTTTAAGTTACATTTTTTAAAAATAAGACTAAAGGAATATTTCCAACTTTGTCTTTGCAGTTTAAGTTTGCCTCTGATAATACATTCGAGGCTAAAAGAAGTTTTGATGGTTAATTTTTAAAATGTATAGACTTAAAGTTTAAAACAAAAGCATACTTGGGCAGTGCCTGTGGCTCAAAGGAGTAGGGCGCCAGACCCAGATGGCAGAGGTGGCGGGTTCAAACCCAGCCCCGGCCAAAAACTGCAAAAAAAAAAAAAAGCATACAAAGTTATAAATGAAAGTCCCCTAATGTAAAAATTTTATTTATCTTAAATTTTTAAAAAGCTAATGCATAGACTTACCTTATCTAAGCTGTTTAGGTGATAACTCTTGAATAGCTATACTACTTTTCCTACAATGGTTTCTCCCCAATCCATGCTTCTTCTTTTGGGTGGCAAATAACTTTTCATTGAAAAACACATAAGTGGGGCGGTGCCTGTGGCTCAGTCGGTAAGGCGCCGGCCCCATATACCGAGGGTGGCGAGTTCAAACCTGGCCCCGGCCAAACTGCAACCAAAAAATAGCCGGGCGTTGTAGCGGGCGCCTGTAGTCCCAGCTACTCGGGAGGCTGAGGCAAGAGAATCTCTTAAGCCCAGGAGTTGGAGGTTGCTGTGAGCTGTGTGATGCTATGGCACTCTACCGAGGGCCATAAAGTGAGACTCTGTCTCTACAAAAAAAAAAAAAAAAAAACACATAAGCAAATATGCTACCAGTAATAATATTTCAAACTTACCACTTTAGGCAAAGACATGCTAACCAATTTACTAAACAAACAGTTTCTAGTCAGAAAATATCATGTGGAATAAATTAAATCATGCACTATATGTAGAAGAACCGCAAGTGTTTTGCTTTCATTTGTATGATCAGGGACAAGAAAGAGGTGACTTCATTTACAACTTTTCCATATTTTGTATATATGTGCAATTTCTGTGTGTCATAAGACGTTTACATAGTTGGCCTTTATTTGGCTCAAAGTTGTTTTTTTGTTCTATAATTTTATTTTTAAGCTTAGTTTGACTTCAGGATCATGAGTTTTCATAAAGTTGTAAACCTGGTGAGAGCATTAAGTGCAGAAAGAAGAATTCATGTTCCAGAAAATAACTCCCTCACATCAGCCTTCCACCGAGATGGGTTGGAGCAGGCATCTCAATCGTTCATGGCTTTTTATCTGGTAGAGTGACCCAAACCTTCTTTCCTGAAGGATCTGGGCCATAAGTAGCCCTGCCTGAATTGTACTGTTGTAGTTTTTCGTTGACCTTACCCACAGACATAGTAATAGTAAGAAACTCTTTAAGGAATTTTCTGTATTCCAGCCATATTCTTTAACTGCAGTGTAGAGTAGTTACTTCAATTTCCTCTTGGTATTCAGAATCAATCACTCCAGCTAGCATAGGAACCCTTTGCCTTTCTGTTGAGTCAGAGGCAAGGGGATTTCAAAGAGGCCAGATGGCAGTTAGCTTCCATTTCAATGAAATCACTGTTGTGTCTCCTGATAGAAGCATGCCTCCCTTTGGAACTAAGACCTCTAGCCTAGCAGATCATAAAGTCTTGAGAACGGGAAGCAAAAATTTTGCTAGGGGGGTCACTCAGGGTAATAGTGTGTAGTGCCACTCCAATTTATGTTTCTTGATTCCTGGACTGTGAATCCTGACTATAAAAGAAACAGCACCATATTTTGGACACTGAGTCAGATCATACACGGCTTTCTACAAAACCTTGCCCCAGCCCTGCAAGGTATTGCCACCTAACTGTCACTACAACTGAATCTTCAAAAGGCCATACCATCATTCTGTCAAATAAGCTGCTTCCAAGTGCTAGAGAAAATGGTAAGACCAGTGAATTCCATGAGCTTGGGACCATTACTACACTTCTTTTGCTGTGAAGTGAGTTCCTTGATTACATGTAGAACCAATGTGCTAGGGAGTATCATGGTGGTGGATAAGGCATTTTAAAAGTCTATGCATGGTAGTTTTTGCAGAAGCATTGCATTTAGAAAAGGCAAACCTGTTTATAGAGTAAGTGTCTATTCTAGAAAGAATAAAATGCTGCCCCTTCTATGATGGAGGTAGTCTAGTGTAATCAACCAAGAAGCTAGTTGATCACACAGGGGATGGTTGTGCGTCAAATACTTAGGATTTGTCTCTGCTGCTGGCAGATTGCACACTCAGAAGTAGCTGTGGCCAGGTGGCCATCAGTGAGTGGAAGTACATGCTGAACTCATACATAGCCTCCATTTCTACCACTATGGTCACTGTGTTCATGAGCCTATTTGGCAATGACAGTGGTGGTTAGAGAAACAGCCTAACTAGAATTCACAGAATGAGTCATGCTAACCACTTGATTATTAAAATCCTTCTCTGCTGAGGTCACCTTCTGATGAACATTCACATGAGACACAAATATCTTTTTTTTTTTTTTTTGTCCATTCAAAGAGGTCTAGTCACATATCTTTTTTACAAATTTTCTTGTCACCAATTTTCTAGTCATGCTCCCTCCAAAACTATCCTGTGAAGCTATTAGACACAGCCAATAAAATAATATATAATTTCACATATGGCCATTTCTCTTTTCAAGAAAAGTGGTCAGGTGCACCGCCTGAAGTTGTGTTCACTGTGCCGAGTTCTTTTCACCACTGTCCTTCAGAAATGTCCCAGAAGGGGTCTGTAGGGATGTAGTTGTCCACTTTCAGGTGGTGCCTGCATATCATGAGGAACCATCTGTAAATAAGCCCAAGACTTCTCTTCCTCTGTCAACCAATATTAGGAAACTCCCGAAGAGGCTGTAAGTGCAGGCTGAGAGAAATCTCCAGCTTTCAATGAGCAGCTAAGGTCACATGGTAACTTAGTGGCCCATAGTTAGGCATAGTCTTTCCTAAGGCCAGTACCGAACCAATAGCTGATGGCAGGGCTTTGCTTCAAAATCCTAAACACGTATACTTCAGTTCACCCCTAGGGGCCTGTCAAAGGCTCCAAACAGCATCCCTACATGCCACTGACACTTCAATCATCATAGGATCTGCTGGATCACATGATCCAAGGAGCAAAGCAGCTCACAAGGCAGCCTGGACCTGTCACAGAAGCTTCTCTTCTGGGCTTGACAAAAACTAGCTGCCTGTTGTGGTGGTTGGTTAATGGCCAGATGTAACACACCCAGCTGAGGGATATATTGCCTTCAAAGTCTAAAGAGGCCCCTGAAGCCTTGTTCCTCTTTTTTTGGTTATAGGAGAGGCCAGATGAAATAATGTGTTTTCATCTTAAAGGGGGATGTCTCAACATGCTCACATCACTTAATCTCTAGAAATTCCACTGAAGTAGAAGGTCCTTGAATTTCTGTGTGGTTTATTTCCCACTCTCTAGAATGGAAATGTCTTACCAATAACTCTATAATATTGGCTACTTTGTGCTCCAATCAGTATAAGGTCATTGATGTAATAAACCAGTATGTTGACTTGTGGAAGAAAAAGGTGATCAAGATCCCCAAATTATGACACAGGGCTGGAGAGTTATATACCTCTTAAGTAGGACAGTGAAATATATTACTCACTGGCCTTTCCAGCGGAAAACAAATGGGTTTGGGTTGCCTTATTGACAGGAACAGAGAAAGGCATTTTGCCTGGTCAATAACTGCATATCATATATAAGGGCATGTGTTAATTTGCTCAAGCAATAAAGCCACATCTGGTATGGTAGCTGTGCTGTGGTCTAAATGTATACCCTGCAAGATTCAGTAGTTGCCAATGCGATACTATTAAGCGTTTGGGCCTTTCAGAGGTGATTAGGTCATTGGGGCTCCTCCCTTGTGAAAGGGAGTAAGGCCATTATACAAGAGGCTTCACACAGCATTTGATTTTTCTGGCCTTTTGCTTTCCACCATGTGAGGACACAGCATTCCTCCCATCTAGAGGAAGCAGCAACAATATCTTTCCAGCAAGAGATCCACCCTCACCACATGATCAAACCTGCCAGTACTTTGATATTGGATTTCCCACTCCCCTAAATTGTGAGAAATACATTTTCTGTTCTTTATAATGCTCAGTCTGTGGTTTTCTGTTACAGCAGCACAAACAGACTAGGAAAAACCTTCCTTTGGAGACACCACCTGGTTAGGCTTAGAATAATTTACAGCTTTTGTCCAAGATCCACCTTTCTACACAGCCAAATAGGAGAGCTGAACAGCGTTGTGATGGGAATCACCACCTCTGCATCTTTCAAGTCCTTGAGGATGGCACTAATCCCTGCATTCCCTCAGTGATGTGATATTTTGATTTATTATTTTTGTAGGTAGAAGTAGTTCCAGTGGCTTCCACTTGGCCTTTCCCACCATAATAGTCCTCACTCCACAAGTTGAGGAATCAATGAGGGGATTCTGCTGGCTACTGAGCATATCCATTCTAATTATGCATTTCAGAACAGGGAAAATGACCACAGGCTAGGTTTGAGGATCTACTGGGCTCACTGTGAAATGGACTGGAGTTAAAATTCCTTTGATCATCTTACCTCCTACTTTCTCTAGTGGGCCACCATGAGGTTTGGGGTTTCCTGGAATTAGTGCCAGTTCAGAACCAGTATCTAGCTAGTAAAAGGCCATAGGTCCCTTTGGGCTATGAGAAAGATAAGCAGTGTAAATTTTTATCAATATTCTGTTGCTGTCTGCTGGGCTACTCGGTCAATGATGCAGAGGAAGCACCGCAGACGAAATTAATGATGTTAAAAGGGAAGCACATTAGCAATCACTTGTCTTTATGCACTTTCTTACATATCCAAACTCATCAGATAAAAATAATCCAAGAATAAAGAAGACAAAAGGTGACAAAACTGTCATAAAGATTCCTTATCACTGTTAATTCAGCAAAGTATGTACACACCTTTCCAAACTAAGAATGTCCTGTTTGGAGATAAACAACAATGGAGATAAACCACAAAGGCACTGGGTTGTCTGTTCTATTTTCCCATTTCCCTATATGACTAACTGAAAGTTACTGTGTAAATTGAGGTAGGGAACAAAGTGCAACGGCCCACTGCCCCAGGCAGATGATCTGTCCCTACCTGCGACATGGCGGGGCCCTCCGGCACATTCTTTCCCTTAAGGAGTAACTCCTGCATTTTTCAGCAAAGCTGTTTCTGCAAGCTGGGGGAGAATATCCCCCCAAACTCACATCTAGCCCAAGTACTGAAAATGTTCCTTCTTCTCAGGGCCTCATACCTCAAGGAACACAAATGAGATTGATTCACCATACAAGGGTGGAGGGGGCTGTGCCCCTTCAATGTTCCAGGTCCTTTTTCAAGAGGACACAGGCTCCCCTTCATTCATGGTGGTCTGTGTCTGTGAACTTGCTGAAGTCTGGAAATTAAACAGTTTAGACTTTCTGTTTTTACAATTCAGGTGAGACTTTTGCTTATTTGACCTAAACTTTTCTGCTTATACATATCAAGAATCTAGTAGAATTTCTACTTATTTCACTTCTAAGAACCACCATGATCAATTAGCCAACACCATAAGTTTTTACAAGTTATGCTGTTTTGATTGCAGCTTTGAAGTTGTCTATTAACAATGACCACCTTTCCTTCGGCAGTTGAGTACTGCCACTTGGCCCAGTAGTTCTCAACCTTCCTAATACCACGATGTATTTTCATTGTTACAAAGGGGTTGCGACCCGCAGGTTGAGAACCACTGAGGCCTCTGCTACCCCAGGATCTCATTGCTCTCATTGCAGGTTGATTCCCCAATTCAGTAGTCACCAGGAACCCTATTGTAAGGTCTAGTCTATGGAGAAGAGCGATCATGGAGCCCTTCACAGATGCTAGGACTCCCTTCACAAATTTAACTCTCTAAGTACTGATGAAAGATATATCTCGGGACCCTCCCAGAGTGGGAGAGTAAGGCCTTAAATGACGCATACACACTAACATTTTAATTTCCCTAACCCACTGAATTCCTTCCTTTACATTCAGCCAAGGCAATCTAAAGTTTGTAATTCTCTCATGCTAGGTCACCTGTTGGTCCTAGTTTTAGCCAACCAATGGAATAAACTGTTAGAGCCCTTCCTATTTCCTCATCTGCAATGTTGAATGCAGAAGCTCTACTTGGTGAGCTCATAATTTAGCCTGATCCAACTTTATGTTTATTCCACTATTAACTTATACTCTCAATATTCATTCTCATGTATGTTCCCCTGATTTCTATCCATATGAATTAGAAAACTCAAATACATTTTTGGAGTGTAGTGCACCTCTTCATGGGTTATACATTGTAACTCACCTCTAAGGGCCTAGTAGGAGGGATAGTGGGAGCAGGTCCTAAGGAAAATCAGCATTATTTTGGATAGCAACTGCATCAGGGGACAACATTATAGTTTTATCAGGCAATGTAGGGCTAATCCCCTCAGATGCAGGTGGAGGGTAAAGAATCCACAACAACCAGGGAAAAGGATTTGGCTCGCAAAGAATACTTATCAGATAACCTTAAAAGAACCTAATCGGTTTACTTAATGAACACATTTCCTTTATTTTTGAATTTAAAATGTAAATAATAGAAAAAAGAATACTTACCAGAATTTAGGGAGTCATTGACTCCAAATTCATCAAAATTTTCTCAAACATTCCCATTTCAACTTACCCATTCTTTACCAATCAATGACCTCATTTTAAAAGAAGACACTGCAAGGTTAGGGATTCAACTTGCATTGTACTACACCCAATTGCAGGATATGATTCTTAGTTTGATTTTCAGCAACCTTAGCCCTAAAAATATAAGAAATAAAGAGTCTCCTTTCAAAGCACACATAGATTTTAGGTCAATTATGAGGCACTAATGCTAAGAATTATTAATAAAATGCTTGAGTTTATTCTTTTCTTTTAACACTTTATCCAGTGACATCAAGCCAACCTCCCTACATTTATTATATTTCAAAAAAATTTTTGTGTGTGTGTTTGTGCCCAGGTATTCTTTTTTTCACTATTTTTTTTATTAAGTCATAACTGTGTACATTGATGCATTTATGGGGTTCAGTGTACTGATTTGATATACAATGTGAAATGCTTACATTGAACTAATTAACACATCCATCACCTCCCTCACTTATTTGCTGTGGTAAGACAATTACATTCTTTTCTTGATAGTTTTGAAATGTACCATTGCATCATGCACATTAGGTGAGGTCCCCCCAAATATCCTCCCCCCTTCCTCCTCCCCTCCCTTCTCTCTCCTCTTCCCTTCTACTGTTTGGACTATAGTTTTACCATTTGTATGACTTATAGTTTTACCAGTTGTATGACTGTGTAGGTGATTATATATTGATTTCATAGTAGTATTGAGTACATTGGATACTTTTTTCCCCATTCTTGAGATACTTTACTGAGAAGAATATGTTCCAGTTCCATCCAGGTAAACATAAAAGATGTGAAGTCTCCATCTTTTTATGGTTGCATAGTATTCCATGGTGCACATATATCACAACATATTAATCCATTCATGGGTCAATGGGCACTTGGTCTGTTTCCATGTCTTGGCTATTATGAATTGGGATGCAGTAAACATTGTGGTGCAAATGTCTTTGTTGTAAAATGATTTTTGATCATCTGGGTATAGACCTAAATATTTGTAAGTTTCATGTACATAGTCCTCCAGCTCTTTGCTTCTTTAAATGGTTGATTAGGCGAATCAAATGGAGATATTTTGTGTATCTCTATTAACAGTTCACACTGTGGAGTGTAGGTGTCTTGTTACTACTGAAATAAAAGTTATTAGCCTCTTAAAATCTAAGTAGATTAGAGAGTCAATTTCAGAAATCCCATAACCAATTCAGAAAACACATTCTAAAAATTCTGTTCTTCTGGAACCACTCCTGGTACCAAAATCTGTATTAATCAGGCTTTTTCAGAGAAACTAAACCAATAGGATGTGTGTGTGTGTGTGTATGTGTATACACATATGTGTGTGAATTTATATCTATAGATGTGATTTTTACATATACATACACGTATACTACATATATGTATATATAAAAGATTTATTATTGGAATTGGATCACATAGTCACGGAGCCTGAAAAGCCAGACCTTAGGAGAACTGATAATATACTTCAGGCATATATAAAGGTATTTATCATGAGACAATGGCTCATGTAATCATGGAGGCTGAGAAGTCCCATGATCTGTTTGTAAACTGGAGACTCAGGATAATTGGTGGTGTAGTTCAAGTCCAGGTCCAAAGGTTTGAGAACCAGGGGAACCCATGGTAACCAGTTCAAGTACAGGAGATGTCCTGGCTCAAACAGGCAAGCAGGAAGCAAAAAGAGGTGAATTCCTTCTTTTTCTGACATTTTTCTTTTATTTAGACTCTCAACAGATGGAGAGATGCCTGCCCACATTGGAAAGGGCAATTTACTTTACTGATTTTACCTATTCAAATGCTAATCTCATCCAGAAACATCCTCAAAGACACACCCAGAAATAATGCTTATTCTGGGCACCCATTGGCACAATCAATATGAAATATAGAATTCACCATCATACCACGAATGCTAGATTACCCAGAAAACAGCACACATCGTGTTGAAGACCATAGTGCAGGAGGTCAGGTCCCTAGCAGCCCTGGCCAATGCAGCTCTGCCCCCTTTGCTTGCACTTATCAGGCAGAATGCACTGAGAATTCAGCATCCTAAGATAAGGAGAAAATGCAAGAACCACCCCAGATAGGTCCTTGTTCCTCCTAGAATAAGAAGTTCTGTGATGTTTGCCCTCACTAAAAAGATGCCTAGGGCACTAAAACCAAGAGCAAAGTGCTTCTGAGTTCCCTGAGCTGTGTTGAGAAGTGGAGCACACACAGATGAGACTTCATTCATCCTGAGACGTTTTCCTATACCTTGGGAAACTGGCTTGCAGTGAATCTGTCTATCCTTGCTGTTTATCTGTGAGTAATACATTTGCTTTGCTGATGTGTTATGTAAAAGTTCTGTCTGACCAGACGTACACTTTGACAGCTGTGTCATGCAAAACTTTCTACAAGAACTAGAAACCTTTGCACATGATTCTGAGGACAGACTGAATTTTAATTCCTGCTCTGTTACCACATCTTGGGAAAGTTACAGAAATGTTTTAGTTTGTCAGTTCTCTCATCTGTGAAAGAAAGATAATATACTGTTTATCTCATTCAATAGTTGTGAGGACTAAATGGTCTACTAAAAGCTAAGGTACTTAGTACACTGTCAGGCATATAACAAGTGTTTAATGAATGTTAGCTATTATCCATGCAAAGGAAAATGGAATGTCAAAGCAAATACACACTGAGTTTGGTTTTTAAACTCTGCAGCTAAGGCTCTCAACATTTTTCTTTTTGCATCGTCGTAAATTTTCTTTTGCTTGAAAAATTGCTTTAACAAACTCACTTGACTCAGACAAAACTTTTCTTGATCTGCCACCATAAACCTCTTATAGTTATTCTTCTGAAATGAAATAGAATGTGTGTCAAAGTATCAGATGTTGTCCCTGCATCCCTCATCACTGTGTCCCTGACCACCTCAGACCATTCCAGTGAAAATGGCCAGCCAGAGTATAGGGAATTACCATCTTCTAGGAGCAATCTTTAACCAATGGCTGGTGGGAACTGGCCAAATATCCCAATCTTCTCATCTCCTGGGTGGGACTGTTCTGAGCTGTCCTATGCTGCCCTATGCTGGCTCCCAGAGTTCTCCACCAGGGTTGAGCCCCAGGTGCTCTTAGTGAGAACTTGCTGGATAATACACCCTTCATGTCCACATACCCTGTGTCACTCACCCCCCAACAGTGTTTGCCATAACCTCCCAAATAAACTACTTACCCCCAAAACCTTTGTTTCTGGGGTAAACATCAAGTAAGAGAACCAATAACACAAATTCAAAAGCTAATATATATATATATATATATATATATATATATACTTTTTAAAATGTTTCTCCCCAAATCAAAAATCTTTTGTAAACACATACCAAACCAATTTAAGAAATTCCAATGTGTTCTATTTTGTGTACAATGTGTTTGAGATCTTAGCTATTTAATGGTTTCAAAAGGACTTATTACTCCTTTTTAAAATCTTTGGCTCAAAAATCCTATCAGATACTGAACATTCTATTCTTCACTTCAGTCTCATTTGTGACTGTCATAGCAGAACAATGAAGTAATTCTTATGTTGTTTATTTCTTTTTTTCTTGCCCAGGCTAGAGTACAGTGGTGTCATCATAGCTTGCTACAACCTCAAACTCCGAGGCTTAAGCAATCTTCCTGCCTCAGCCTCCCAAGTAACAGGGACTCTTCACATGCACCACCACATGACTAAATTTTTAAAATTTTGTTGCAGAGGGTCTCACTATTGCCCAGGCTGGTCTCTAACTCCTGGGCTCAAGCAATCCTCCCACCTTTGCCTCCAGAAGTTCTAGGATTATAGGCATGAGCCACCCCACTAGACCCAAATTCTTGTTTACACAATAATATAATTAAAAATGTCAAATGAGAATTTAATTCTGCACTGTGTCTCTCAGGAGTATTTACGTATTAAAATAAGAATACACTTCACTTATTTATCTAAAATGAAATGTAAGATTAAAAAATTCAGATGTCTATGACATGCAAACACAATTTTACTTATTTATGATGACTAACACACTATAATCAAGACAGAATTCTTTATTCAGTGATCATTCTATTCATTGTGACATGTGTTTCAGCAAAGAAAGAAAAGAGATAAAGTCCACAATATGAAATGACAGGTCATTTAGGAAACAGAATTTTATTTCTTTTTCTGTTGAGAAAGCTAATTACTTGTTGATTTGAGACCTTATGTCGTGATAAACTATATTGATTAAGACTGATTCTTTCCTGCAATATAAGTAACATTGACACATATTTTTGTTACTTCAAAGACTATATAATTTATTGGTGGGCACTAATGGTTTTAATAAAATCAGAAAGCTTCAAAGAACAAAAGTAACAAAGGGAAGATTGCAATCAATACATTTTCTAATTCTTTATTCCAGCTTCATACATTAACCTATTTTGACCCATTAGCTATGTTCACAATTTTATAAAATGACTAATTTACATAAACAGACCTGTTTAAAGTAGATCTAATGCCCTGTTCAAATTTAGGGGAAAAAGAAAAGAGGGATCCAAGCTACCAAGAGAGATTAAAATGTAAAGTTGCATTTGTGAGAAACAAAATTAGTGAAATCTGAAACAAATAGTGAACTCAGTTTCAGCCATATTAGTCTTATTGAGTAAGCCAAGTTTTTCCAGCTTCATGGCCTTTGAACTTGTGGTTCCCTTTGCTGGGATGCTCTTGTCCATATATATGCATCTCTCTCTGCTCAAATGCCTTATCGAGAGACGGCTTTCCTGACATCCTATTTCAGGTGAATAAAATAGCATACCTTATCTTTGTTTTGTTTTTCTTCTTATATGTTGATTGATTGATTGATCTGGTTCATATCCATTTTTTTATTAATCTCTGTCTTCATTAGAATGTACTATGTTCCTTCTTGTTTATTGCTTTCCTTAGATCTTAGAATAGTATCTGGTATGCATTAAATAAATATTTTTGACTTGGCTAAAAAGTAATTGTGAAGCATTAGCATCATTTATTGACACTAATATTTCAATACTATGAAAATTGCTGTGAGAAATGAAATATAGAATTCTTTTTAAGATGTTTACAATCTATTTGGTAAGACAAGGACATCACACATTGTATTAGCTTGTATTGATGTGCAATACATTACCCCAGAACATTAGTGTGGGTCAGGAATCTAGGAGTCCCTAGCTGGGTAGTTCTGGCTCAAGACCCCTCGTGAGATTGCAGTCAGGATGTTAGCCTGGACCATCTGAAGGCTTGGCCGGGGCTGGTTGATTACTTCCAAAAGAGCTCACCAACATGGCTATCAAGGTACTCCTAGTTGCAGGTGAGAGGTCTTGGCTCCTTATTGCATTGACCTCCCTATAGGGTTGCCAGAGTGTTCGCATGGTGGCTACTGGATTCATCCAGATACATTCTGTTCTGCTCCTCTGTGTTCTCTTCCTCCAAAGAAGAAGAAGATGGAAGCTACAATGTCTTTTATGACTTAGCCTTGGAGATCACACTCTTACATGTTTGCCACAGCTTATTGGTTACATAGATCACCCCTATGCAAAAAGGGACTACACAGGAGTTTGAATACTAGAAGATGAGAATTATCTTGGACACTGGATAGAACATATTCTTATTGTTTGTAACAAAATAAGTTAAGAAACATATACAGTCATGTGTAAACAAGTGCTAAATCGTGAAAGCATTCAAGGTTCACCTAGTTTTGATAATTACACTTACATCATTAGAAAGGTTAGATGGCAAATTTAATTCTATTTGGGCAAGGGTGTTTGTTCAGGTATTTTAATAACATAAACACCATTTGTTCATTTATTTTACAAATATTTAATAATTCCTTGCTTGCTGTGCTAGGTCAAAGGATTACAAAATCCATAAATCTCAATCCGTTATCTAAAAGGTATACATAAACCATTGTGTCTAGGGTAAAAATTACGAGCAGTAATGTTTTTGAATGCATTTAAATATTTTGTGCAGGGGCTGGGCAAGAACTATTATACACAAAGAAAAGCCACATGAACACCTTAATAAAAGCAATCATTAGAAACAGATCTCATTCTCTCAAGCACCTCCACTTCCCTATTCCTGCCCAAACTGAAATTTAATCTCCCAGATTTTTAAATTCTCTCAGTCCATCAAAATGTTTGCTAGCCCAGTGACTCTACACTTGTATTAGTTACAACAGTGATTGACCAAAAGGCTATTCAAACATAGTGACCCATTTTTTCCATTAAAATTTAATTTTTCTTTGTTGATTGCCAAATTAATTTTTTAAGTTAATTTATTTTTATTGATAAACAATAATCATACTTGTTTATTGAGTATGTGCGATATTTTGATACATGCATACATCAAGGAATGATCAAATCAAGACATATAGGTTATGTGTCACCTCAGACATTTATTATTTCTTTTTGTTGGGAATATTTCAAATCATCACTTCTAGCTGTTTTGAGATATACGATACTTATTAAATATAGTCATCCTACTGTGCTATTGAGCAGAACTTATTCTTTCTAACTGTAGATTTGTACCTAGTAGTTAACCTCTCTTAATCCTCCCCTCCCACACTTCCCAGCCTCTTATCACTTTACTCTTTGCCTCCATGAGAACAACTTTGTATAGCACCCACATATGACAGAACATGTGATATTTGTCTTTTTGTGCCTGGCTTACTTTATTTAACATAATGGTCTTCAGTTTCACCAATGTTGCTATAAATGACAGGATGTCACTCTTTTTTATGTTTCAATAGTGTTCTGATGTGTATTTATACCAGTTTCTTTATCCATTCATTCACTGATAGACACTTATCATTGAATTCCATATCATTGATTCCATATCACTGATTCCATATCATTGCTCTTGTAAATAGTTTTGCAATAAGCATACAAGTGCAGGTATCCCTTTTATATAATGATTTTCTTTTCTTTTTTTTTTTTTTTTTGTAGAGACAGAGTCTCACTTTATGGCCCTCGGTAGAGTGCCGTGGCCTCACACAGCTCACAGCAACCTCCAACTCCTGGGCTTAAGCGATTCTCTTGCCTCAGCCTCCCGAGCAGCTGTGACTACAGGCGCCCGCCACAACGCCCGGCTATTTTTTTGTTGCAGTTTGGCCGGGGCTGGGTTTGAACCCGCCACTCTCAGGTATATGAGGCTGGCGCCCTACCGACTGAGCCACAGGCACCACCCTAATGATTTCCTTTTCTTTGAATAAATGCCCAGTAGCAGTATTGCAGGGTGTTATGGTAGTTCTATTTTTAGTGTTTTGAGAAACTTCCATACTGTTTCTTATAGTGATTGTATTATGTACTAATTAAATATTCTTACCAATGTTGTTTAATAAGGTTTGCTTTTCTCTGCATTCTCACCTTTCTTATTTCATCTAACTTTAATAATAGCCTTTATGTGGGGTGAGATAATATTTCATCATGATTTTAATTTGTGTTTCCCCAATGATTAGTGAAGTTAACCATTTTTCATCTGCTTTTTGGCCATTGCTGTGTCTTTTGAAAAACATCTATTGAGATCCTTGTTGCCTTTTAAATCAGATTATTTTTTTTCTGTTGAATTTCTTGAGTTCCTTAATAATGAATATTAGTCCCTTATTGAATGAATAGTTTGCAAATATTTTCTGCCATTCTACAGATTGTCTCTTTATTCTGTAGTTTCCTTTCTATGAAAAAAGCTTTTTGGTTTAATATAGTCCCATTTGTCTATTTTTGGCTTTGTTGTCCATGCTTTCAAAGTCTTAGCCATAAAATCTTTGGCTAGATTAATACTTGAAAAGTTTCCCTTATGTTTTCTCCTAGTAATTTTACAGTTTCAGGTCTTGCATTTGAGTCTTTAATCCACTCTGATTTGATTTTTTAATGTGGTGAGGGATAGGGGTCTAGTTTCACTTTCCTATATGTGAATATCCAGTTTTTCCAGAATGATTTATTTTAGAGACTGCCCTTTCCCCACTGATCTTGGCACTTCTGTTAAAAATCAACTGGCTATAAATGCATGGCTTTATTTCTGGTTTGCCACTCTATTTCATTAGTCTATGTTTCTGTTTTATGCCTCTACCATGCTGTTTTGGTTATGATGGCTTTATAGTATATCTTAAAGTCTGATAGTGTGATGCCTCCAGATCTCTGTCTTCGACGGTTGAGACCATTTTGATTGACTTTATTTGGAAAATTTTAAGCTTCTTATATCAAGACGTCTATATCTCTTGCAAAACTAGGGAAGTTTTTAACTACTACTTTATTAAACAGGTTTTTTTATTTGTCCATTTCTTCTCCCAATGAAACTTTAAACATTCAAAAATTTGATAACTTTTGGTGTTCTATATGCCATGTAAGCTTTCTTCATGCTTTTTTCTTTTTCCCTTGTCTAAGTTATTTCAAAAGACTTGTTTTCAAGTTTAGAAGTTCTTTCTTTTGCTTCATTCTAGTCTATTGCCAAAGCTGTTGATAGAGCTTTTAATTTAATGTGAATTTTTTAGTTCCAGGATTTATATTTGATTTTTTAATGATATCTTTCATTGAATTTCTCATTCAGATCATGATTTGTTTTCCTGATTTCTTTGTATTGTGCATCTGTGTTTTCTTGTATCTCATCAAGTTTCTTTAGTGTCATTATTTTGAGTTCTTTTTCAGATATCTCATAGTTTTTTTAATGTCTGGAATCTGTTATTAAAGTGTGTCTTTTAGAGGTGTCATGTTTTCCTGCTTTTTCACGTTGTTGTAGCCTTATGTTGATATCTGTGTATCTGGTGTGAAAGGTGCTTCTTCATTTTTAGGAAGTGGCTTTCATAGGAAAAGTCATTTTGTGTAAATGTATCAGCAGTGTTGATTGGGTAGGATGTTTTGGTTTTGATTTCTTGTGGATGCAATAGTGTAGTCTCCACATGGTTTATTCTGTTGTCATTAGTGACATTGGTGTTTGTTAGCTCTTTAGTAGCTTAGGCCATGGTTGTTAGTGGAAGATGTGGCAAGGCTTTGATGCAGACACAGATGCCAAGCAGTCTATTCTTTGGGTACAGCAGGCTCAGTGTGCCAGTCCAGACCTCTGGGTGATATACATGGGTGCCACGGGTAACAAGTCTAGGTGGGCTGGTCCTTGAGCCTCTAGCGATTTTGCTTGAGTGCTTATGGTAGTAGCAGTTGGCTTGGGCTTGAGTAGGTCCTTCAGACCCTTGAGTGGCATGTGTGGGGTCAACAGTGGCAGTAGCAGTAGCAGGTCAACCCTTAGGCCCCCAAGCAGCACGTGTGGCACCAGCGGTAGCAACGACAAGTTGGGAGGACCAGTCTCCAGGCCCCTCAGGTATCACATGTGGGTGGCTACTGGTGGTTATGGTGGTTGCAGGCTAAACAAGGCCTAGGAAGCATGTGTTAGTGCTGGCATGGGGAGGGGTGTCTATTCCCAGATACTTGGACAGAATGTACAGGCAGAGAATTGGGCAGTGTGGGCACATCCTTGGACGCCTAGAAGGCATATAAGAGTACAGGAAGTGAAGAGCCAGTTGGTTTGATTGCCAGACCCCTGGATATCACAAGCACCAACCGGGCTGCTGATGGATGGAGTGGGCCTGTCCTCATACCACCCCCCCCCACCTTGACGTATGCAGGCACTAACAGAGGCAGGTAGGGTAGGTTAACCCCCAAGTCCCCAGCTGATTCACTGGGACACTGACAGCAGTGGTGTTGGACAAGGTAGGTTTATCCTCAAGGCCAGTGTGTGTGGGCACCAGTGGTGGCAGGTAGGTGGGTCAATTTCTAGGACTTCAGACAATATACACGGGTGCTGCTGGCAGTGGCTGCACTTACACATGCTTCCTAGGCCTTATACAAGCCTGCAGGTAGAACAGGCTTGTCCTCAGGCCAGCCCCCCACTCCACCCCCCAATGGGGTGTGTTGGTGCCAGCAGTAGCAGGCAGGGTGGATTGATGTTCCAGCTCTCAAAGACATGCTTGATTTCCCTCTGTGGTGGTGGTGGGCTCAGCAGACCTCTCCTGGGGCTCCTAGATGGCACCCAGGTGGGCTAGTCCCCAGGCATGTGTGGTATACTATAATGGCCTGCTGAAGGGGTGGTGTTGCTGTCAGTGGCACCTGCCTGGGGATGGCAGCCCTTGGACTGGTGGGGGAAAAGAGGAACACATGCTTTGGCTCCCTTTGTCTCAGAGGTAACTTTGCTGTTACTCAACATTTGTTCTCCAAGGTGTAGGACACTCACTGTAAGTGGCTAAAGTGTTATGGGCATAGCCTCATCTATGGTTCCAGCTGGCCAGGTGATGTTTCAGTCCTTTAGAGCAATGTGGAGGATGTCAGCAGGGCTCAAGGGATGGGGAGATGCACGGGCTACTAGGCGCAAGGGAGGAGGTAGTCTAGTGGGAGCTGGGCTTTCAAAATGGGGCCTTGCTGCAGCTGCTTTGTCCTCAGGGGGTGTGTAGGATCCAGCATTAACTCCCTCCTTCGAACAATGCCATCGTGTGAACTTCCTACACATTGTGTGAATTCAGGGCCAGCAAAGGCTGAGGAGCTCTCAGGTGCCTGGGATTGCAGGAGTCTGTAGTAGGAATGTGGACCCACAGAGAAGAATTTCTCCTGTTCCTCCTGACTCTGATCTGTTCCCAGCTGCTTTGCTTCCCTCTAGTTCCATGCTTCATGGGTTCCCTGTCACCTCCCTACTTAATTCTAGCATTCTCTCTTAGATACTCCATAAACATGGTTATCTAGTTACTGTTTTTGTCCTTCTTCGTGGAGGAGGCCAGTGTCGAGTGCCTCTAGTCAGCCACCTCGAAGCCCAGATTTACGATTCTTATCTCAGTCATGTTTGGGCCCAATCTGTCTGTGCTTTATCCCTCTCTAAGGAACGGCGGGAAATACCTCATAGTCATTTATCCATTGATCTTTAAGAAATATATTAACCAATGTATTAAGTAACAGAAATTCATGTAGAAACCAAATCCCAATCTCACAAAGAAACATTCTCGTACACATCTGTTGGAGGAAAGTAAGTCAGTAGACATAAAAAGCCTTAAAACTGTACAGACTCTTTGACCCATTAATTCCTTTTCTAGGAATTACTTGAAAAATACAAATGCATACAAAGATTGAATGATAAAGATGTTCATGGCAGATTGGTTTACAATTGAGAAAACATTGAAACAAATGTCCATCAAGATGTTCACTTTTGAAACATAAATATGAAAATTAGGCAATCATTAAAAATCATGTTGTAGTGATTAAAAGTCCAAATTCTAATTCTTTGATGCTATAGTATAGTATATCTAGTTAATAGAGCTGTTAAGAAAGTTAACTATAAAAATACATGTTTGTTAACAAGGGTCAGAGCATGACGATTGAAGTCCAAGGAACAACTGCTATCAGAAATATCATTCCTTATGAGTTTTGGCCAATCAGCCTTGTCCTCTCTTGAGCCTATTCTGTTTAGGACTTTTCTTAAAACCACAATGTTATCTAAAATAAATATTATATAAACACTAACATAAATTGTTGTACTTTCACCATAAAATCATGCCATAGACAATATTTTATGTCATGGAAATATATTCACAATATATAGTTACGAGAAAAAAGCAATGTAAACAATTATGTGATTGCTATTATTTCATGTGTGCATTTATAAGTACACACAGAATTTACTTGGAAATAGGTTGTAAGGATTGTTTAAATATCAGCAATGACCCTGTAGTTCATAGGAATGCAGATGATTTGCATTTTCTTATTGAAATTTTATCTTCTTTTCCAATCAGCATATATAGATAGATCATATTTATCCATGTCCTTTGGCAGTGCTTCTCCATCTGATTCTGAGGTCAGCTCTGCAACTTGATTTGGTCAAAGAGATTTTAGCAATCTTGATGCAATATGAAGCTAGGAAAACACTGCTTCATGGGGTTGGCTCTCTGCTCTGTTCATCTGCTACTCCACGAGAATATGTCTGGGCTACAAGATGAAAGGTAGCACATGAAACAGTCAGCTTGCTTCTATTTATTCACCTGAGACTGCTCTAGATCATCTGACCACCGGCCGGCCCCCAGACATGTAAGCCCAGTAAGATCAATAGAGATACACCTAAGCAGACTTGCAGATGACCACAGACACTTGAGCAAGATCTACTAAAGTAGCCAAGCCAGCTGAACCTTGCAGACTCCCAAACTAAACCATGTGATTTGTTGTTTGACATAGGCATTTTATGGTTGTTTGCTACCCTGCACTATTGTAGCAACTGATAGAGCATGTGTTTGTTGCAAGATGATGGGAGGGGTTAGAAGAAATAAACTATCACAACTTTAGGTTCAAACCAAAGGTGTCTGGATATAGAATTTTTTTTTTAAATGTTTTTAAACAGGCTAGATTGTCAGGATGTTTAAAATCAATATAAAAATAGAACTGTTTTAACATGTGCAAGGCACTGTGCTATGGTCTGGGCAGACCACAAAGTGGAGGGACATGTAGCCCCTACCTCCAGAAAGTCACACTAATAGTGAAAATCTCTCTTGACACAGATACTGCTCTAAGAGTTACCAACCATTGTATGAATGCACTTCAGCACCCAAGAGCTTTAAATTGCTGAAGTTGGTTAAAAATGCATTAGCTTTTTCCCAACATCATTCTAACAGCAAAGTAAAATAAAAAAGTCTGCTCTAGCTGCCCGATGAACTTGAAGTAATGAGGTCTACAAGTTGACTTGAACAGAAGAAAATGATATTAAGCTTTCATGGAGGACAAATGAAAGTATCTACCTGTAACCTTTCTGACAGTCAAAGACCCTTTGCATTTAAAACTCTGCAGCTGTGTGCATTATTCCCAGGCAGCAGAGAGTTTAATAAGACTTCATGGAGATACCTAACCTTCCAGTCCCTGGCTGCCTGCTGGCAACCCTAAGGCGCTCATTGTGGAAGCTGACAATCTGAGCTAACATCAGGGCACAGATTTCTTCAGATACAGGGGCACAAGGTGGCATAGTAATGTCGCCCTGCTGCTCCCTGATGCATTCCACTGGCAGAATGGTCTGAATTCAAGCCAATCCCAGTGCCCAGCACCCTTCTTTGTTTCATCCTAGACATTCTGGTGGTCCGTCATTGACTTTTATGGCAAAACCTGGATGTTCTGGTGAATGAAGCGCTGCTCCTTTGGTGTAATGTCAAAGTTCCTCTTTGAGCAAAACCCCACCTATCTTGTCCAGCCTTAAGCCCCAGTATGCCTCCCCTCACATCCTTCACCTTCTGCCTTCTAATTACTCAGGTTAGTTATTTGCCATTTCTACTTTCCTTACCTCTGGGCCTTGTTTCATCTGTGACTTTCATCCTCTTCAACCAGCCTTCTATCTTCAAAATCTGGTCTTGCTTTCACGGGTTTCTTTCCCCAACTAGACCATAAATGTGGTAATGATAATAATGTAGCACACAACACAGCCAGGCACCTTGCTAGGTGCTTTGTGTGTCTTAACTTTTTTTCTGTTCAACTATTCTGTGAGATAAGCATTATTATTACTATCATTATCATCACCATCATCCTAATTTTCAGATAAGTGAGTCAGAGAGGCTAAAGTAAGTTACAGTTAATGTTAGTTTGATAAAGTTAGAGGTCATGCCTTTCTTATTCACTATTATTATCTATGCCTAGAACAAACCTGGCCCAAAGTACTGAATAAAGAAATGAATTAAATGTCTCAATAAAGCTGTTTCGGAAGTCAGAATTAACCTCCTCCTCCTTTGCTTTCACATCCCTACCCTAGTACTTAACACATTCTACCTCTTAAGGTTTGGCCTCAATTTCCAAATAATCTGTACTTTGCACACATTGCTGTACATTGATATCCTTTGCTTGGAGGAAATCAGGCTTTCATAGATCAGGTGACTAATGGTGATTTCCAGTTCTGGCATTGCCTGACAACATCTGTTACTGAGAGATAGGGCTAGGCATCCATAAGAGAGGTAGAAAGCACCATTGGCAGGAGTTATAGGCTGATTGGCCAGACCTTTAACCTTTAACCTGAAGAAGGACAGCCCTGCTCCCTCATTCACCTACCATTCTCCACTCCTCCCTGTCATGAAGGGGTTCCAAGAGCTTATTGGTTCACATAGAATTACCATCCAAGATGAGTGTCTTTTGACAACTTTCCTTCCTATGCTTTTCACATCTTGGATTTATCCATATTAGTAGAAGTGGTTATGAAAGTATGAAATTATGGGCTCAGCACCCATCGCACAGTGGTTATGGAGCCAGCCACGGACACCGAGGGTGGCAGGTTGGAACTTGTCCCGGGCCAGCTAAACAATGACAACTGCAACAAAAAAATAGCTGGGCATTATGGCAGGCACCTGTAGTCCCAGCTACTTGGGAAGCTGAGGCAAGAGAATCACTTGAGCCCAAGACTTTGAAGTTGCTGTGAGTTGTGATGTCACAGCGCTCTACCGAGGGCCACATAGTAAGACTCTGTCTCAAAAAAAAAAAAAAGTAAGTACGAAATTATGGAAGAAAAGGGGACAGTGAGTTATAGGCAGGCAACTAAGCAGAAGGTGGAGAGGGTAATGGGGGTTGATGGGATTTGATTTTAATCCCTTGATTATCCTAGTAGAAGCAGAAAGTCTCCTGCGGCCAACACCTAATGGAATATAGAAGGTGTTATTACCATTGACATCTCTACAATTCAAGAGGAACCAAGAAAGAGAAGTCCTAGTTTTGACTTAACTTTCTATAAAAACAGCTATTGGCATCTCAAGTCGAAAGTTGTCTGCTAGTCTGGGAATCTGTGAGGTTGTTTCTCACTTCCGGCACAGGACACTTCAGCCTGAAGGAATTGTATTAAGGGATTTCATAATTACTGACTCTTAGCTGTCTGGGAAGAGAACTCCCTTCTGGTTTCAGATATTCAATTTTCCAATGTACTTTCTGCTTTAAGGTACTTTCTACTTTCTGCTATGTTTGTTTACATTCTTCCTTCACTAGATTGCATGCTCCAGAAGAGAAAGACTTGGCAAAATTTACAGTTATCTCCTGTCTCCTTCTTCCCCTCTGCAAATTGCAATGGTTTGTTTTATAAAATTTAAGATCTGTACAGTTTAATTGCATGACATAGTAAGGAAGCATTGGCAATAAAATAGACTAATGCTGATCAAATATTTTGGTGAGCTTCCTGGCTTTCAAAAGATCTTTTGAGTTTGGGCCCAAATTCAAATTGCTGAAGGTGGGCTTTCTTAAAAATAGCAAGGGTTCCCTGAAAAAGCAGTCATGCATTTATTAAAATGCATCCAAAATGACATAGAACCCTGTCACTACTCATCAGTATTAAGATGTTTTTCTCCCTTTCCCTTTTTAATTAAATGTCTGTGAAGAAAGCAAGGGGATTTAGAGGTATTTCTAAAACTTAACCATGGAATGTACTTAAAAAGATAGATGTTGCTGTTCCCCTACCCATCAGAAAGAAGATCACAATACTGTTGGCAATGGTTTCCAAATATTAATTTTATAAAAGAGAAAAAAGGAACTCTCATATTGATGACTAGTAGATCAAATAACACAAGAATAAATGCCTAAATTTTATCTCAGCAATTATTAACTGCAATGTACTTAAATACAACTTGGTTCCCTTCAGAGAGAGTAAATAGAAAATTAAATTTATTTATAAACCACTTCCATATAAAATATCTTATTTATTCCTGACAACAATGCTCTCTTTTTCATAGGTTTGTCCTTATTTTACATATTTTATATGTGAGGAAACTAGACGATCATTCTACCATTCAGCTAGTTAAAAGCTTGTTGAGTTATTACAGATGGTAGGTAATTAATAGCATGGAATCTGGAACCAAACAGACTTAAATTCTGGCCCTTCCATTTATTGGTTGTGTGACTTAGATAAGAAAATAAGTTTGGACCCAAACAATTATTATAACTAATCATCATGTAATATAATATCAAAATCCTAAGGAAGACATGGGGAAAAAGGAAGAGGAAGGAAATACATATATTCTTACCTTTTTCTTTGCCAAATAAGATGCTACACCTTATGGGGAGAACTGGGGAGAATGGGGACCGAAGACCCCATTCTTGGCAAAGGAGAGCACCCCAGAAAAAGAGGAAAACTAAAAAGCTGAGTGAATTGGAACAAAAAAAAGTCAGCTTGTTTACATTTAAGCTAGCCATTGCTAGCAAGCTTCTTGCCTTTTCTGAAATTCTAGCCTGTTGGGGATACAGCTTACAAACACCCTGATATGTCTGTGAGCATTCTGAGGAGAGTAATGGCCATAGAAGAGATTATGGCAAGTCCTAGAAAAGATACATCTTCTAGGGCATTTTCTGGTTATTAAAAAGGCAAAGCAGATACCCATTGTAGAGATTTGTATTTGCCTGGGGCAAAGACCAAGGGAGTAGCTCAAGCTCTGAGATATGGGCAGAAGAGCTTCTCTCCCTTATCCCAGAAGAAAATCCTCTGTGGTGGTGATGGGCGGAAAATGCCTCCCTCCCAGCATCCCTCAGAGAAGATTAACACCGGTGGCAGTGGTGTTTTACTCCACAGAGAAGTAGTGCTTAGACCTCCCTAGAAATCTGTGTACATGACCTCAAGCAGGAGGCTCTCCTAATACAAGGCTCAGATTTTAGATTTCTGAAGGCTACCCTTAGGTTAATAATAATAACAATAGAAGCTGATATGATCAAGAGAAACTGCTGATGTCTTTATTCACTCCCTCATCTTGCCCTCTGGGCAAATAAATGTCAATAAAATCAGAGTGGAACAAACACTTTGGGCCATTGCCGGAATCCCACCATGGGCAATAGTCCCCTGAGCTTCTACTTTTAATTCTACTCTATGTCTCTTGTCTTTCTTTACCGTCACTTGTAACTCTGTATTTCTTCAGTCGATCATGGCTAGTTTCCACAGGTCTCAGTGGATGCTGCTCTCGGGGGAAGACCCTGACACCACCATTATGGGCATATCTCCAACTCTATACTCTATGTGAAGAATTTAAAACTGTTTAAAAGAAGTGACCTACTCAATGAAACTTTAATAATGTGTTGGTGTCCTATGCTATTTTTGCATATGCTGCCACCTTGGTAAAGCAATATGAGGCAATTTATAATAAAACTCACCATGGTAGGCTAGGCAGAGATTGGGCTTAGCCTCACCAGTTTATGGGTCAATTTGGGCCAGATCCAGACAAAATTTAGAAGAGCACTGGGGAGGAGGCCTCAGGCTAGCACTCAGAGTCCAACCCAGGAGACAAAATCATTTTGACCGTACTATTACTACTTTAGGAATAGAATACCCCATGAGCCCAGTACAGATGGAAAGTTACCATCAAAAGAGGTCTATACAATTGTTGCTGGGAAGAAAAAGTCAACTGTATGAAATAATTATTGCCATAATAGTTCTGTGTAATAAACTACTTTCAAACTCAGTGGGTTAAAACAACAATCTTTTGTTTTATAGATTTATATATTGACCAGGGAAGCTCAGCTTTATTCTGTAGGTTTGTAGGTTTCATCTTCCCCAAACCACAGGACTTACTGAGTCATGTTTTTCTCAAAGCAATAACAGAGATACAAAAAGTAAAGCAAAAGCATTCAAGGTTTCTTAAGATCCAGACTCAGGATTGGTACAATCACTTCTGTCCCATTTCATTTATCAAAGCAAGAGGCCTAGATCATGGTTAAAAGGCAAGGAAGTAGACTATATCTATGATAGGGCAAGGATATAATGGAGGAAGACACAAATAAGTTGGACTAGTAATTCAATCAACTACTTTAGTCCTCTTGTTCACATTATTCTCATTTCTCTAATGAAAAACATTCCATCCTCATTAAAGGACACCCAGAAGTCTTACTTATCATGGAATTAGGCTAAAAATTTAGACTCACGGTCTGCACCAAGTCCAGACTTCAACTGTACCTAAGAATGAAAAAGAAAAATTATTGCTCCTCCTCACACACAACCTTACACACTATAGAATGGTATAACAGGGATAAGATAAATACAGCAAAAAATTCCATTCAAAAAGAAGAAGATTGGTCCTTAGCAATTCTGAAATCCCTGTAGGAAAATTAGTCAAGTTCCTCTGCCATGGGAGTAGAGAATGTTTCTTGCTTAGACCTTGGCTCTGTTTACCAAGGGAAGGGTGGGAATGCAATTGGTAGGAGGGGCAGACCCCTGGTCCACTGTTACCTAAACTTCCTGGCTCTATTCTCTGAGACATCCATTCCATCATCTTCTTCACCTGCCTCTGCCGAGGATATTGAAATTTACTTCTTTTCTTTGGTGGCTGAGAAGTTTTCTAAGCTTGTTTCCCACCTGAAAAAAAAAAAAAAATTGAGGACACTCAGAGGATTCCTTTTTACTTCAGGCTGGCAGTACTTTAACATTATTGCCCTCTCTAAAACTTAGTTGGTTTTTAATGTATTTTGTTCTAGTTCTATGTCCAAATCACAATTTTTTCTAAGATATATTTCTCTCTCCAAATTACTAGTATTTTGGGGCACATTAGATAGGCTATAGTACCATGCCTTGAAGTTTTTAAAGCTGAAAGATCTACTCAAAGTCACCTTATAATATTTTTCAAGTATACCCGCACCTCTGATTGGGTCTTTACCCTGAGGCCATGTTTTTTTGCAAGCCACCTGGATTTGGCATGTGTCCCCCTTTGTGTAATTTAACAACTATGCCCTTGACTAGATCTTTGTCCTCAGGCTGTATCTTTACTTGACAATCTTTTTCTGGCTGGGGATGTTGAACATAAGAAATAATTTTATTTTCTAACCCAGAAACTTCTGGGCTCTTGATAAATCCTCTAAATTCTACTTGCCAACTAGTCTTTCATCTTTTGAGCATATCTCTTTCTAGCAGTACCATATATACTTAAAAGCAAATAGTTCATTTTTTAAAAATGTTTCTTAGAGACTATTTTCTTCCCTTTCTGTCTACCCTTTCATTTGACTACACTGCTTGCCACTTTGAGAGCTCATACCACAAAATAAATAAGTGGCTGGAAAGTCCCAGTATTTATACTTGCAGGCATAGAACACCATAATGCAGGCTCTTATAGTCCCACAAGAGAACTCCTGAAGTAGACTCCTAACTGGTCCCCTTCTTCCAGGGTTACTCACTCTCATTCCAGTCTCCATGCAGTGGTTAGTGTGATCTTCCTGAAATATAAAAAGGATTCCACTACTTAAAATTGTTTTTTTAGTCCCTATAGTTTTCAGGATATATTATAATCTCCTTAGCCTATGTACATGACCCTCCCGAGCTGCTATGCCTTCTCACCATCACATATCTATCGCTCCAGCTAATTCACCTAAGAGCAAGTCACAGATGTTATATTTTTCTCTCCTCAAACTTTGGTTTTGTTTTACTGTATTTGAAATGTCCTTTTTTATACCACTGCACACAGACAGAAACAGGCATAAAGAAAGCCAAAACTGAAACTAGCAATAGGAATCAATGCCTCAGCTTTGACATACATAGCACAAGAGAAGGATACTCCTGAAGCTATTCATGGGATTACTTGAGGAATGATAGACTTTTTATTTTTCTATATTGTTGGGTATTTTATAGTGATTATGTTTAACTTATTTCTACGTGTTTTGTAATTACTGTATTTTGCCATGTATAACGTTCCCATGTATAATGCAAACCCACTTATCCCCCCAAAACTTTCAGATTTTTCATTATAATTTTTTAATCCAAATTCAAAACTTAAAGTTGGGATTGTACAAAAACTATTTTGACATTTTCCCAAGGGATTTTCCAATAATTTTTATAAAAATATCAGCTAGATTGCTAGCTCCCACCTAAAATGTTCAAAGAAAAATATGTCACTTTTCATTGGCCAAAAATGCTTCTGTTGCTAGTTCAACATAAGTTCAACAAAACCCATTATCATATTCTAATATATTATTTTGCATGTAGACATCGTTATTGCTTTTTAGGATTACAGTTTTAACACATAAGCATAAATAAAAGAATTTAAAAAATTTAAGTAGCAAGAGACATGAATAGAACCTTCTCTAAAGGGGGCAGACAAATGGTTAACAAACATCTGAAAAAATGCTCATTGTCCCTAATCATCAGAGAAATGTAAATCAAAACTACCCTGAGATGTCACCTAACCCCAGTGAGAATGGCCAACATCACAAAGTCTCAAAGCTTCAGATGCTGGCATGGTTGTAGAGAGAAGGGAACACTTTTACACTGCTGGTGGGACTGCAAAGTAATACAACCCTTTTGGAAGGAAGTATGGAGAATCCTCGAAGAACTCAAATTAGACCTCCCATTTGATCCTGCAATCAATCCCATTACTAGGCATCCACCCAAAAGAAAAAGAATCCTTTTATCATAAGGACACTTGCACTAGACTGTTTATGGCAGCTCAATTTACAAATGCCAAAATGTGGAAACAACCTAAATGCCCAGCAACCCAGGAATGGATTAATAAGTTGTGGTATACATATATTATGGAATACTATTCAGCCATTAAAAAGATGGTGAATTTACATCTTTTGTATTAACCTGGATGGAGGTGGAATACCTTCTTCTTAGTAAAGCATCCCAAGAATGGAGAAGCAAGAATCCAGTGTACTCAATTCTAATATGAAGGCAATAGATGGTCTAACATAAGGTGGAGGGTAGAGGAGTGAGGGAGTGGGGAAAGGGGAAGATGGACATTTGTGCCACACAGTGTATGGTCCACCTCTTGGGGACGGGACACAATTATGAGAGGGACTTTACCTAACAAATACAATTAGTGCAACCTAATTCTTTGTACCTTCAATGAACCCCAAATATTAAAAAAAATTATGTAGATATGGAATTAAGACCACCCATGTATAATGCACACCCTTACTTTTTCCTCAAACATTTGGGAAAAAAAGTACACATTATACATGGCAAAATAGGGTACATCTTTTCATCTTCCAGATGATACTTCCAGACATACTGATTCAGTGGGGAAGTGTCTAGCATTCTTATTTTCCAAAGTCTCTCAGGGACTTTGTTAAGCAGCCAGCACCCATGGGGGAACCATGGTTGAAACGATTGTTTCAAATATATGAAGCAATTGACATTTTAGTTTTTAAGAAAATTTTCAACTCTTTTAAACACATAGTTTAAAAATTATTTCCTTTTATTTTGTAAATGTTTAATTCTACTAGAATTACACATTCTTTAAGTATATTATATTTGCATTATCTCTAAGGATTATAATAGCTTGGGCAGCCATTTTAACAGTTAGCTAGTATTGAATGAAGAGCCTAAATAATCATTGTTCAAGCTTGTGTTTTAAGGTAAATTTCATAAACCAGTTTATAATTAAGGCAAACAGGGAAAAATATACAAATACAAATATCAGAGGGTTTTTAATTCTAAATTTTTATCACTAACTTAAATACCATTTGACTGGCTCCCCAAACCATGGACATTCTCAAAACATAAAGTAGAAAGTTATTACAAATATCAACTTTGGGGTAATGTACAACTATTTGACTAAACATTTTTAAGTTTTTGATTTGGGGAAAAATATGAAAATGCTAATGTTTTCATAAGGAACTTCTGAAAATATGTACAATGCCCTAAAATTCAGACATCAAAGCATCTATTTCTTTAAACTTGTTAGTTATATTATCAATACATTCTCCAGCTTTTAATTTTATCCCATCAATTACAAGATAGTCCTCTTCATAGTGATTTTCAAACAGATTGCCTGCAGGACCTTCAGGGTTGCATTTAGATAACTGCAAAAACAACCACATAATTAATAAGAATGACATCAAATTTACTAGATTATTTGAACAAAACAGAAAGCAATCAGTAATTCCTTAAGCCACATCAGTTATGCAAAGTTTTCTGTTATTCTGGTATTCAAATAATGATCACCATATATAGCATAATATGTAGTGAATGTGTTTGTACAGGAATAAGTTATTATTTAGGTTCTATCTTTATTCCTCAACATTATACAATTTTAGTTTTAATTTTATGCTTTGGGAAAACATGATTGTTTTAATTCTGTGTATGTTTTCTACATTGGTTTATTTTTTACATTATTGTTATAGGGAATACAACATAAAACTGTTTCAGTCACATTTTCTGTGGTCATCTTCTCAAAAGCATCTGCATTACTTACAAGTAGTAATAGTTTTCTCTAACTTAGTGGGAAAGGACATTGATAAAAGTAATGCATGCACACACTCACAAACATAGACACACATATATATGGGAATTATAATTTCAAATTTCATTAAGGGTAGGGCTAACTTCCCATGTAATTCAAAGGAAAAAAAGAATATACATGTGGTTCATGTAAGAATTTTCATATATCAAACATGTACCTTTTAATACAAATAATTATTCAGTGAACTCTATCTTATGTATATATGGATTATGCAATCAGTGAATTATTCAAGTGGATTTATAAAAATCTAAAATTTATTTCCTCCATTGCTTGCCAAGTCAGGGCATGCCATCCACTGTTAATATTAGCTAAAGGAGAATATAAATAGGAAGGTGACTCTACTGAGGAAAATAATCTCACAAAACATTTCAATGATGAATAGAAATGAGTTTTGATTATCCATGTGTGTATGTTTTTTTTCCACATTGTTAATCTCATCCATTGGTGTAAATACTTGAGAGTAATCAAATTGAAACCTCATAGGTGGAATGCATGATGAAAACATCATTGAATTTATAACTCTGAAAATAGCTCATACAATATCTGCTCGGAGAAGTAACATGCTCAGACTTTAAAATTATTAGGTGGCTCTTTTTAGCATGCTTAGCTTATGTAGGAAGACACTTTCTTCTAAAGACAAAACACATATCCAGTTTTAAGTGGAATTGGCTTTGGAAACCATATTAACTCTTTCTAATAACCAAAGATAAATAAACAAAATCCCAGAGGTAATAATTTCTTTACTTTAAAACTGGAAATTGCTCCAGCTTTGATAGTTGATTCAATTGCTATTTTCCTCATTTAAAAGTGAGCAAGGTCCTAAATATCATGAACCTGGCATTAATGCCAGACTTACAAAGCTCAGTGTGCAGAGTGGCTTATGAATCAGTCAGCAGGAAGCACTCACCTGCCTGCCAGCAATTTAAAGTGGTTAATTTTTATAATCCCTAAATGCCTTTTGAAAGCATAAAGAAAACAAGAATTTAAAACAAAAAGCAAGCTTCTGCTTAGTTATGGCTTAAAACACTGCATTTTATTTTAAGAAATAAAAATCAGAAGTAATTTTCTAGTCTATCAAGTTACTAGTTATAATGGCAAAATAGAAGCCAATTCTGTGGCTGTAAAAGCTCCAGGACATCATTTTAAAAATCAACCTGGCTGTACTTCTGAAAAGACAAACTGTTAACATTGAAAAAACACTGCACAAAACCATATGGTGTTCAAAAAAACCACACATTTCCTAGAAAAGAATAATTTTTATATTACTTATATGTATATAAGATGTGTATCACAAATCTATAGATCTTGTTCTATAGAAGGTAAGACCCCTATACCTAAAATAAATCTTTTTAGAAAGGCACTGTATTTGGAAAAATGGAATTTATAACCCATCCATATTCAGGTAAGAGTCAGTATTGTTGGTATTAATTAAGAAAACTATCATACTTTTTAACTCAATTGGAGTTTTTAATATTAATTTAATTTTATTTTAATATACTCATCTCCCTAATGGTAAATTCTACATATTTTTTTCTTAATTTCTAACTCAGTAAAAGAAGTATTTAAGAATCATCATTATTTTTGTTGACATTCCCAATAAAATCATGCAATTGGGTAGTGTAACTGTGTTAACCACTTTATCCATTTAAAAATATATCTTTTTCTATATCTAAGAATAGACAGAATTAGTGATAGGTAGTGGCTCAAAGTGTAAATGTGGGAAAAGAGAGACAAAGTAAGAGAATCTTAGCACTTATTTCCTCTAGCAACTGCCATTATCAATTCTCACCTATAATAATAGCTAACCCTGGGTGTCCATTTCTATGCAAAATACTTTTCCTGATTTACATTAATTAATTCTCAAAATAATCATTCTGAGGCAGATAATAGGCAACTTTGCCAAATTTTACAAGTCATTATCGGCAGGACCAAGATTGGGACACAGGCATTATATTCCAGTGTCAGTGTCAATGTGCTTTCCTAACTCCAGGCACCCTATATATCTAAACGAATGAATGAATGGATGAATGAATAAAACCTTAAGAACACACACAACTCTTTACTGCCATTTTCTTTCTAGTTAGGGCACAGCTGTATGACTTTGTAGAAATATCTATTCTATGACTAGTTTTTCTTATACCTATCCCATTGCTACTCTGTATTAATGACACGGGCCTTGTACTGCAAACTTTCATTTTACTTGCAGAACACTGAATGAAATAAGCATATATGGCGTTTCTGAGTCTGACACAGAAAGCCAAAATAAAAGAAAAAAGATTGCTCTACATATGAATGGTGAAACTTAATTTAATGAAACAGTCTACCTCTAGTATGTTAATGATGAGGTCTGTCCCTATAAAGGTTATCCTGCTGTATGACCCAGACAGGGTATATTTTTCAGTGAGCTGCTGTTATCCTGGCCCCTTCTCCTGATTATAAATATCAGCAAGGCCCATCTCTGTAGTGACCCATCCAACATCTAAAATTTAAAAACCTCCTCTTCTTAAACATATATTTTCAAACATGAATGATGTCTTTTGATTTCTTAACAGGCTACTAGTTTTTCACCTCACAATAATCAGGGGCTCAAATTTCAGACAAGTAAATGGTTTTCTGTATAATTAAAATGTATAAACAGGAACAAATTCTGCCATTTAACAAATTTGAGGTTGCTATTTAGGTTTGATAATAATTGTCAATACTACCTTTTCTCTTGCATTTATTTCTTCTTCTCTATGCTCTTCTTCACATTCATTAGGTGTTGCTGTGGACTCCAGCGCTTGCTGTAGCATTTGCTCCAACTCTTTCAGTAAAACTTCAGTCTCAGAGACAACTAAAGAAACATCATTAATATGGTAAAAAATGCTATCTCTTAATTAAACAATCTAATTCATAATATTAACTAACCATAAAGAATAAATCTTCTAAATGCCACAAGATAAAACATAAGTATTTTGTGTAATTTTCACATAGAACCTCCATTATGTCAAAATTATTATGAATTTCACAGTGAATATTTTATAATTCTTCCTTGAAAAATGTAGGTTATAATCTTTCCATATATAAACCATAAAGTAGCAGGGAAACATCAAAAGCTTACTAGAGGTTTTTGTTTATTTTTAAAAATTAAGGGCCAAAGACACCAAACTAAATTATGTTATTTGTGGAACAGGGGTCATAAAATTTTTTCTGTAAAGGTTCAGAGAGCAAATATTTCAGGTTTTATAGGCCAGATGGTCTGTGTGACAACTACTCAATCAATTCTGCAGCTGTAGCACAAACCACTGACATGTAGATAAGCAAATAAGCATGGCTATGTTCCAATAAAACTTTATTTACAAAAACAGGCAGCAGCTGGGGGTCTGTGGGCCATAGTTTGCCAGTTCATACTACAGACTATCAAAACTACTGTTCAAAAGGAAAAGTAATATGATTAAGTGGTTAGACTGAGCACATTCCTATATCAAATGGTAACACATTTTAATTGCCTAGTCTGCTTTTTTATAAAAATACTACACTTTTAAAAGGTTTTGTGCTACTGTGACATAAATATATATGTAAGCAAAAAATCTAGTAACTCATTGAATATGCTGATATAAAACAATATCCCCCACCAAATAAATAAAAAACCTATCTTAACTCTATAGACTCAACTACCGGTTAACAATAAGTATTTGAATTCTTCACTTAAATAAAACAAACATTTTCACTTTATATAGGGCCTACTGAAGGAAAGTTCCAAGGAAGGAGATCACATGTGGCCTGCTGCCCGGGACCAGAGACAGATGGAACATCTGAGAAGCTTTTCCAAAAACAACATAATTCAGAGAGAAAGGCCATGAGTACATGCCCTTTCATCTTCTACTCTGGTTACTAAAATAAAACATACCATTTTCTATTATCTGCTATTCATCTGCTGGTCACCAAAAATCACATCATGTAGAGCATGGGAAAGTTTGTGGGACATGAACATATATTCAAGTAGGACATAGGAAGAAAATTTTTAAATTCCAATAAAACAATTATTAAATGATATAAATAAAGTCATGGCTATTTATAAAGTAGAAATGTTTCCCCTTCTTAGTTGTCACTGCAATACTGGAAAACCAATTTTTAGTTTATATTTTTCATAGTACAATTTTGTCTACAAAAATAATTTTTCTGTCAATAGTTATTGTTTGCTCCAGGCACTTTCATATTCAATCAACAAATACATATTGGGTATCTAGCAAGGGCCAGGAACTTGAGACAATAAGCCTTCCTGGTCATTATCTTTTCCCAGGTAATCTTAATTTTCTGTATGAAAAATGTCTATCAAAACAATTTGAAAGAAGCTTTCTGATAAGCCACCGCACACCTTAGAACAAGTTCACATGTTTAAGAAAAATAAACAAAAACTATAATTAACATGTAAGTTGCATCCACATAGATCCGTGTTCTAGAGTTACTGCTATAGCCTAAGAACAGAGAGTACGGAATGCTGTATTCTAGAATATCGTTCTTCAAAATTTGGTGAACATAAGAATCATTTGGAGCTTTTATTTAAAAATATGGATACAACTTCATGTCTACTCAATCAGAATTTTCTAGGGGAATGTATGTTTTTATTGAAGTACCTTTGTTAATGAAATTAACTCCCTGTTTAAAAGAGATTTTTTATTTAGTAACTTATTATTTAATAGATAACTAGTTGTGGTTATCTTCATACCAATTCCCTAGTCTTCCTCACAAATACCATATTTTATTACTTTACATTCTCAGCCTATGAAAATTGGAACTGACATTTAATGCACTGTTGGGAAGATAGATTTTGAGCTATGTTGTAAAGGGAAAACGGCAAACAAACATCTTTATATTTCTAACACTAGGCTAAAATACAATCAATTCATAATAACAAATGTCATTGCCAAATCGTATTGTAGGCTCTCCATTTTCAAGTGATCTGAAAAAATATGTACATTGCCTTTTGATCAAAAAGTAGACAAAGTAGTAGATGACTTTATGAATCAACCAGGGTTCATAACACCAACTTGACTGATGTCAAATTCTGCTTCCAGAGCCATGGAAGGTTTGCTTTTCTAAATAAGTATTCCTGTGTTGTAAAGTTCAAAAATAATTCTCAAGAAATAGCAGTTACTGTAATCTACAAACTAGGTTGTCAAAATTGGTCAATGATATCCTCCAAAGATAGGGACAAAATGAAAGCCTTTGCTGATTGCATGACCAATCATCTTCTATCAATACTGATCATCTTGCAGTTTCCCTGACTTGTTTCAATTTGTTGTTGAGAGTAAAGTGGTAGCATTATGGCATTATGGCGGCTCTATCACTCAGAGACAGTTAAAAAAAAAAAAAAAGAAAGAAAAAGGAGAAAGTATCTCTAATACTAAGTGCATATCTGGCTTTTAAGAATGAATACAATGTATATATATAAAATAAATCAGTGCTGTTTTTCCATTCTTGATAAGAAATGACTCACTGTTTCAATAAATCAGTCATGATTTAAAAGTTTTCAAATGTATATGTATGAGTTTTTTTTAATCTCTATTTTTCTATTAAATGTTTAAGAAGCTGTTTCTTCCTCTGCATAGAGGCTACTGGGTTACCCCAAAGCTGGCACTGAGGAAAAAAAATGTAAACTAAATTTACAGGGTTATTTCAATGTTGAAATTCTGAAGTCATTTTAACAGATGAAGAGAAAAAAGTCTTCAGCTGGATTTTGTTTTAAAGTAAACATATAAATTTCTCCTGTGTGCTTACGATTCTAATGTAGAGATACAGGTTAAAGGGTAATAAAAAGATAGCACCTTTCCTTGAGACATTGTTCCTTGAGAACTAAGAGGCCTGGTGCTTTTGGGAATAGGGGAATGAGGGCCCATCTAATCTTTTAGCCTAGAAGTTAAAGGTAACTCCAAGCCAAGAGTAAATGGGTAAAGCTTATCTTGAGTGGCAAGATATCACCTTTCTATCATCCTTTCTAACTCCTACGTCCAGGCCACAGGGCCCTTATGGTTTCTATAGAACTTACCCTATGATCCACACCTTTCCTATATTAACCATTCTTTTCCAACCTTACTTGTCTTTCAGCTGATAAACACACCCTTTATTAATTTAATAATTACTGTTAGTAGATTATTAGTTGGTCCTGGGTGATATGTCAATCTTTTATTTACTCGAACTTTTTTTTTTTTTTGAGACAGAGTCTCACTTTGTCACCCTTGGTAGAGTGCGGTGGTGTCATAGCTCACAGTAACCTCAAACTGTTGGGCTCAAGCGAGTCTCTTGCCTCAGCCTCCCAAGTAACTGGGACAACAGGCACCTACCACAATGCCTGGCTATTTTTCAAGATGAGGTCTTGCTGTGGCTCAGGCTGGTCTCAGACCCGTGACCTCAGGCAATCCACCTGTCTTGGCCTCCCAAGTGCTGAGATTACAGGCATAAGCCACTGCGCCTGGCCTATTTACTCAAACTTTTATAGTCTGCTTACTCCCTCAAAAGAAATGAAGCATTTACCAACAGAAAACAAGGAAACAATAAACACAAAAACTTAGAAGACTAAAAGAAAACAAATCAGTTCATTAAGGAGAATGTAAAGGGAAATAATTAAATTTTAAAATGCTTAGACCACATACCAATGCTGTGCAACCCCCTTATATTTAGTTTTAAGCTTCCTGATACTCAAAGCAATAAAGAAAATAGCTGCACATTTTGATTAATTTTAAGAAGTTACATGTTCCTGGAAAAATCATTTAATGTTTTAAGGGACTAGTTTCCCCATCAATGTAATAGGAGATAACATAATATCTACTTTATCTACCTCATAACAATTTCGTGAGTGTTGAATAAACAAATATATGTATATGAAGCATTTAAAACAATGATAAGGAATAACTGTTAAAGGTGTGGCCATCATTATTATTATTGCTATCATAATAGCTGGATTTTCTTGCCCCTAAACACTGGAAATAAATGAGTTAATATGCATGTAGAAGCAATACAAATAAAATATAGTACGTGATATTCTTGGTAGCAATTTTCCCAAAAATACAGACAGGCTTTACAAAACTTATTTCTTAGATTAAATCTCTACACAGCCATGGACATACAGTTTAAATTATTTAATAATTCCTCAGCCTTTTCTGTTAATTTCCAGAAGCAGGTCCTATCCATCTTGGATTAGAGGTCTTTTATTGCATGTCTTTTTCACTGATGAGGAAACTGACACTTAGAGAGATAAAGTAGCTGCATTTAATTAGCTTTCTTTCTGATCCCTAACTTGGGGAGTTTTAGAAGACAGGAGAGCAGAGAAGAGAAAAGGGAATAGGGAGTAGAATGAGAGAGTGTGAAGTAACTGGTGGAGCATAAAGCTCATGAAGGAACAGCAAATCTGGAGCAGAAGAGTAATGGGGAAACTACTATTACCTGGGAACATAAGGCAAGCAGGTGCAAGAAATGGAATAGAGATTCAAGAAGATGATAAAACTTCCTTTCATTGTTTGACCTAGGACTAATCCTACCTTAAGGTATGAAGAAATGAGACCTATCAGAGGCTTGGATTGAGGAATTCCCCAAAGTATGGGCAGGGGATAAAAAATTTGAAGAGGGTAAAATTTGAAAAACAACCACTTTTTTAGAAAGTGAGTCAGCTCTTGCAAAGAGGCTAGGTGTTCCTGCTTTTTAGTTGTTCATAATGGGGTAGAAGAATAAAATACAGGTCAGGTGAATTATTTGGTATTAGAGAGTTTCACAGCCATACATTGTGATTCTCCTTCAGGGGCTTCCTTTTACTTGGCAACTACTGAAATGTATTCATTCCTTTACAAGGAAGAGTCATTTCCAGTCAATGGTGCCTCCTGACTGCAGTGAATTCTTTCTGCAGTAACCTGTGTGAGTTGGATAGAAGGATTCCAGTAATATAGCCTTCAGCTGTGATGCTAGGGTCTCCTACTGGGAACTCAGTGCAAGGATAAACTTTTGCTTTTCTGCAGGAATGTATGAATGAACTGATCATGTGAGGCAAAGGGACTGAGTAACAAAGAAAAGTCACCTAAGTTAGTAGGACAACAGCAGCAGAGTAAGGTTGCAAACAGAGGCAACAGAATTTTTAGTGGTTTAGGAGAACAAAACAATTTTTTTTTTTTTTTGCAGTTTTTGGCCGGGGCTGGGTTTGAACCCACCACCTCCAGCATGTGGGGCTGGTGCCCTACTCCTTTGAGCCACAGGCGCTGCCCAGAATTTTATTAAAAAAAAAAAAGACTACTCCATCCTGTCTCTGCCTATTTTCCTTTCTTTTAATGAGACTATAAATGAATGGCGTATTGAGTCAATTGAAATGCAGGCACTTATAATTCCTCAGGGTTTAATGAATTTTGAATATAACTGTCAAAATTCCATATTGCACATAAGCAGTTGACTGCTTTTCTAGATTAAAAAAATGTAGAAAGAGTGAATCACCTTTGAGAATTAAAACTTTCTCCCTGCATTCCATATTCACCATACTAGTTCTAGTACCAATAACAATTACTTCAGTTGGAAGTCTCAGTCTGCTGTTTTTCTTCCTTTTCTACCTTCAGCACTCCTAGGACTCCAGTGAGTTTGGAGTGGAGAAATCTGGATTGAAACTTATAGTTATTGGTATTTCCTCCCACAACTGAGGATGCTTTACTTAAAAAAGTTAAACACATGACTAAGCCAGAGAAAATTTAATTCAAGGAAACAGAAACCCCAAGAAAGATAATTTAAAAAGCCCAGTATGTAAATCAATACCAAAAGGACCCATTAATATTTCTAATATATATGCACAACAGATTTTTTTCTTTCAAAGGAAAAAATGTATTAATACATTTTGCAGAATTTAATACAGGTTAAAAAATTAAAAGCAGGACTTCCTTCACATACCCATATTTTCCTTTGACAAGGCATCATCTGAACAAACATTTTCAAAAGAATATTTTAAAATCGCTTTCCTAGAAAAAGAATTTAACACATTTAGCTTCAAAAGATCAATTATGTATATTTAAATGATCATAATGTATATCAGTGATAATTGAAGATTATGAGCTCTTCGTTGTTTGTTTTATGCATTAAGATAGCATGTGCATTGATAAAAGGGGGGGACTAACATTGATTTATGGCCAAGCACAATGGCTCATGTCTGTAACACTAGCACTCTGTGAGGCTGACGTGGACTGCGTGAGGCCAGGAATGTGAGACCAGACTGGGCAATATTCTGAGACCTTATCTCTATAAAACAAAACAAAACATATGGGTGCGGTGGCATGCTCTTGTAGCCCCAGCTGTTCAGGAGGCTGAGGCAAGAGGATTGTTTAAGCCCTCTTGAGGCATTTGAACTTGCAGTGAGCTATGATGCTACTGCACTCTACTCCAGACAATAGAGTGAACTCTGTCTCAAAGAAAAAAATATATATGTATAGATATTGATTTCACTAGTTGCAAAGCACTTTAAGCAGGCTAATTCATGTAATTCTCCTCCAAAAAAAATCTACTAAGTAATTCTTACTCTCATTACATAAAGAAACTGAGAAATTTGAGATATTAGAGAAATGAAAACTTTGAGAACTTAAGGAAATGGTTGAACGTGACAGAACTAAATTCTCTCAGACTACAAAATCCATGCTTTTCCCACTATACCATTAAATATGTTGCTGATTTAGAGTTAGAAAACATTTGTTCAAATGGATTTTCTCTAACCATAAGATCTTGAGAAAGTCAACTTAGTTTTTCTAAGCTACAATTGTTTTATCTTTCAAATGGAGAGAATTATGATATAACACTTCATATTTGATGGCTGAGTGTAAAGTGTAACTGAGATAAGACAGCAAAAGTCCATTTTTTAAATTTAGTGATTCATCTTCTGAAAAGTTTTATTGATGTATATATATATATACACACACATATATAAAGCTGTATGACTAGTTCAATGATAAACACTAAAATTTGTCATCAGTGGCTTATTAGTTTATTATGAAGGCCTATTTCTGATTCACATGATCTATTTTTAAACTAAAAACCTGCTTCTAATCTGGTTGCTCCTATAATATTCATGTATTAGTCTTTAAAATTTCAGATTTAATATATGTATATAAATATAAAACTTTCTCCATGCTTCTAAGACTAATACTTATCATTCTATTCATTCTTTCTGAAAATTGTAAATACAATATTTCTCTAGTGAAACAGAATCAAAGATCCTAGGAAATGTTATGTAATAATTAAATCTGACATATGTAGTTTAATTTTATCATAATACATTTTAATTTTAAAAATCATACCTTTTCCTTTTTCTAAATTTGGACTTTTTCTTTTCAATATTATTGCTAGAAGTTTGCATCTATAAAACAACAACAAAAAAGATGAGTTGGAAACAAAAGCAACAAGGTAGTATATAGTCTGAATTGAAGAATTAAATGGAAAAAAGTAGTAATCCTAAAAGAATGAAAACACTAAGCCTATCTATCAAAGTGAGAAATCCAAATTCACGTCTCCTAATATTTTCAAATCATGAACATTTATCCAGGATTTCTAAAATGTAAGCAGTTAACATGAAGACTTATACAGGATCTTTAATACTACTAGTTCAGAAATACTAAGATTAAGGGCATACAGTCTATCCAGAGGAAAAATTCCTACAACATAATTACATATCATTACATGGATTTTTGGACTTAAAATTCAAAAACAGGAAAAAATAATATATGGCACTAGAAGGCAGGACAGTGGTTATATTGAATGTAGGGAGTGTGACTTGAAGAGATCATGAGAACACTTCTGGGATTTTGAAAATGTTTTATTTCTTGATCTTGTTAAAAAGGAAAGTTCATTTTGTAAAGTTCACCCAGTTTTGTTTACATTTATGATTTTCATTTTTTATATGTTTGTACTATAGTTATAAATCTAAAAGTAGATATGTTTAAGTTATCAAAAGATTAAAAATAAAATAGAGGCTAGGCACTGTAGCTCATACCTATAATCCTAGCACTCTGGGAGGCCGAGGCAGATGGATTGCCTGAGCTCAGAAGTTTGAGACCAGCCTGAGCAAGAATGAGACCCCGTCTCTACCAAAAAATAGAAAAACAGAAACAAGAAGTTTCTGAGTTTAGAAAGCTCGAGCCCAGGAGTTTAAGGTTGCTGTGATCTATGATGCCAGGGCAACAGAGTAAGACTCTTATCTCGAAAAAAAAAAGAAAAGAATAGAAATCATAATCAACAGGGTCAAGTTTCTATGACATCTCTGACCTCTAGAAGAATCTGTAAATGAACAAAATAGTACTTCTAGAAAAATACATCATTGAATTAAACTTGGTGAATGAACTAAAAAGCAGATTAGATACACTGAAAAGAGAGAATAAGTACTCTGAAGGTAGATTCACAGAAATCCTCAAATCTACAGCAGAGAGAGAAAATAATTATTTTTGGAAGAACAGTTAAGAGTCCTGGAGAACAGAAAGATAAAGTCCAGCATACATCTCAAAGGAGTTACATAAAAGTAATATAGAAAGGGAAGAGAAAATATATTAAATAATAATAGCTAAGAATTTTTCAAAATTAAACATACTATACTGTAGAAGCCCATAGTACCAAGCAAGAGCAATGAAAATCATTATTGTGACACATAATGGTGAAATTGCACACAGCAAAATCAAAAAGTACATATTAAAAGCAATCTGAAAGAAAAGATAGACTGTAAAGGAAGGGAAATTGGACTGTAATAGACATCATATCAACAACAATACCTAGGAATATATCTTCAATTAAATTATACTTAACACTCCCTACAAAGATCCAGCAACAATAGAGTGATCCCGCTGGGGTCTAATCTTGGAGAGACACCTCCCCAACTCTGAGGACAGCCAGAGGCAATGGTGAAAAACAATCATGAGGCGAAATCAACAGAAAAACTCTGGCAATATGAATAATCAGAGTAGATCAACTCCCCCAAGGATCAAAGGGGCAGAAACAGCACAAGACCCCACGCACAAACAAATAGCTGAGATGTCAGAAATTGAATTCAGGATCTGGATAGCAAATAATATCGAATTACAATTCCAAAAGTTATCTCAAGAATTCAACGGATTCAAAGACCAAATGACCAAAGATTTCAAGACATTGAGACAAGAAGTTGCATCCCTCAAAGATCTGAGAAACACAGTAGAATCCCTCAGTAACAGAATGCAGCAAGCAGAAGAAAGGATTTCTGACACTGAAGACAAAGCTTTTGAATGCTCCCAAACCCTCAAAGAAGAAGAGAAATGGAGAGCAAAAACAGAGAGCTCTCGGATAATTTGAAGAAAACCAATATTCATCTTATAGGGGTCCCTGAAAGTGATGAAGTGGCTTCACAAGGCACAGAGTCTCTTCTCCATGAGATTATGAAGGAGAACTTTCCAGACATGCCAAGAGATTCCGAAATTTAGATAACAGACAGTTTCAGAACTCCAGCACGACTCAACCCAAATAAGACATCCCCCAGACACATCATAATCAATTTCACTAAAGTTAATATGAAGGAGAAAATTCTGAAAGCTGCCAGACGAAAGAAAACCATTACCTACAAGGGGAAGAATATCAGAATAACTGCAGATCTCTCTGCTGAAACCTTTCAAGCTAGAAGAGGATGGTCATCGACTTTTAATCTTCTAAAACAAAATAACTTTCAACCCAGGATCCTGTACCCAGGATCCTGTACCACTCATTTATGACGGAGAAATTAAATACTTCAACGACATTCACATGTTGAAGAAATTTGCCACAACTAAACCAGCTGTCCAGGACATTCTTAGACCTATCCTCCATAAAGGCCAGCATAATTCTCCACCACAAAAGTAAACCCACCCAAAAAATTCTTGATTAAATTCCAACTTCCACAGTCGCAAAAGGATTAAAAATGTCCACCAGTCTCTTGAAAGGCTTATCAATACTCTCAATTAATGTGAATGGTTTAAATTGTCCTCTAAAGAGGCATAGGTTGGCGCACTGGATACAAAAACTCAAGCCAGATATCTGCTGTATCCGAGAATCACATCTTACATTAAAAGATAAATATAGACTCAAGGTGAAGGGATGGTCATCTATATTCCAGGCAAATGGAAAGCAGAAAAAAGTAGGCGTTGCAATCCTGTTCGCAGACGCAATAGACTTTAAACCAACCAAAATAATTAAGGATAAGGATGGACACTTCATATTTGTTAAAGATAATAATCAATATGATGAGATCTCAATTATTAATATGTATGCACCCAACCACAATGCACCTCAATTTATAAGAGAAACTCTAACAGACATGAGCAACTCGATTTCCTCCACTTCCATAGTAGTTGGAGATTTTAACAGCCCTTTAGCTGTCCTGGATAGATCCTCCAAAAAGAAGCTAAGCAAAGAAATTTTAGATTTAAACTCAACCATTCAACATCTGGACTTAACAGACATCTACAGAACATTTCATCCCAAAAAAACTGAATACATATTCTTCTCATCAGCCCACGGAACATACTCCAAAATTGACCACATCCTAGGCCACAAATATAACCTTGGCAAATTAAAAAAATAGAAATTATTCCTTGCATCTTCTCAGACCATCATGGAATAAAAGTTGAACTAAATAACAACAGGAACCTGCATTCCTATACAAAAACATGGAAGCTAAACAACCTTATGCTGAAGGATACATGGGTTATAGATGAGATTAAGAAGGAAATCACCATATTTTTGGAACAAAACAACCATCAAGACACAAATTACCAGAACCTCTGGGATACTGCAAAGGCAGTCCTAAGAGGGAAATTTATAGCACTGCAAGCCTTCCTCAAGAAAGAGAGGAAGTCAATAACTTAATGGAACATCTCAAGCAACTGGAGAAAGAAGAATACTTCAACCCCAAACACAGCAGAAGAAAAGAAATAACCAAAATCAGAGGAGAATTAAATGAAATTGAAAACAAAAGAATTCTACAAGGGATCAATAAATCCAAAAGCTGGTTTTTTGAAAAGATCAATAAAATAGATAAACCTTTGGCCAACCTAACCAGGAAAAAAAGAGTAAAATCTCTAATTTCATCAATCAGAAATGGTAATGATGAAATAACAACAGACCCCTCAGAAATTCAAAAAATCCTTAACGAATACTACAAGAAACTCTACTCTCACAAATATGAAAATCTGAAAGAAATCGACCAATACCTGGAAGCATGCCACCTACCAAGACTTAGCCAGAACAAAGTGGAAATGTTGAACAGGCCTACATCAAGTTCTGAAATAGCATCAACTATACAAAATCTCCCTAAAAAGAAAAGCCCAGGACCAGATGGCTTTACATCAGAATTCTACCAAACATTTAAAGAAGAACTAGTACCTATACTACTAAACCTCTTCCAAAATATAGAAAAAGAAGGAATATTACCCAACACATTCTACGAAGCAAACATCACCTTGATCCCCAAACCAGGGAAAGACCCAACAAGAAAAGAAAATTATAGACCAATATCACTAATGAATATAGATGCTAAAATACTCAATAAGATCTTAACAAACAGAATCCAACAACACATCAAAAAAATTAAACACCATGACCAAGTCGGATTTATCCCAGGGTCTCAAGGCTGGTTCAATATACATAAATCTATAAATGTAATTCAACACATAAACAAACTTAAAAATAATGACCATATGATTCTTTCAATTGATGCAGAAAAAGCTTTTGATAATATCCAGCAACCTTCATGATCAGAACACTTAAGAAAATTGGTATAGAAGGGACATTTCTTAAACTAATAGAGGCCATCTACAGCAAACCCACAGCCAATATCGTATGGAACGGAGTTAAATTGAAATCATTTCCACTTAGATCAGGAACCAGGCGAAGTTGCCCATTGTCTCCATTGCTCTTTAACATTGTAATGGAAGTTTTAGCCATTGCAATTAGGGAAGAAAAGGTGATCAAGGGTATCCACATAGGGTCAGAAGAGACCAAACTTTCACTCTTCGCAGATGATATGATCGTATATCTGAAAAACACTAGGGATTCTACTACAAAACTTTTAGAAGTGATCAAGGAATAGAGCAATGTCTCAGGCTACAAAATCAACACCCATAAATCTGTAGCCTTTATATATACCAATAATAACCAAGCCGAACAAACAGTCAAGGACTGTATTCCTTTCACAGTAGTGCTAAAGAAGATGAAATACTTGGGAGTATACCTAACAAAGGATGTGCAAGATCTCTACAAAGAGAACAATGAAACTCTAAGAAAAGAAATAGCTGAAGATGTTAACAGATGGAAAAACATACCATGCTCATGGCTGGGAAGAATCAACATTGTTAAAATGTCCATACTGCCCAAAGCAATATATAACTTTAATGCAATTCCTATTAAAGCTCCATTGTCATACTTTAAAGATCTTGAAAAAATAATACTTCATTTTATATGGAATCAGAAAAAACCTCGAATAGCCAAAACATTACTGAGCAATAAAAACAAAGCAGAAGGAATCACGCTACCAGACCTGAGACTGTACTATAAATCCATAGTGATCAAAACAGCATGGTACTGGCACAAAAGCAGAGAAGTAGATGTCTGGAACAGAATAGAGAACCAAGAGATGGATCCAGCTACTTACTGTTATTTGATCTTTGACAAGCCAATTAAAAACATTCAGTGGGGAAAAGATTCCCTATTTAACAAATGGTTCTGGATAAACTGGCTGGCAACCTGTAGAAGACTGAAACTGAACCCACACCTTTCACCATTAACTAAGATAGACTCTCACTGGATTAAAGATTTAAACTTAAGACATGAAACTATAAAAATACTTGAAGAAAGTGCAGGGAAAACTCTTGAAGGAATCGGCCTGGGTGAATATTTTATGAGGAGGACTCCCCAGGCAATTAAAGCAGTATCAAAAATACACTACTGGGACCTGATCAAACTAAAAAGCTTCTGCACAGCCAAGAACATAGTGAGTAAAGCAAGCAGACAGCCCTCAGAATGGGAGAAAATATTTGCGGGTTATACCTCCGATAAAGGTCTAATAACCAGAATCCACAGAGAACTCAAATTTATTAGCAAGAAAAGAACACGTGACCCCATTTCAGGGTGGGCAAGGGACTTAAAAAGAAACTTCTCTAAAGAAGACCGACGCAAAATCTACAAACACATGAAAAAAAGTTCATTATCCTTAATCATTAGAGAAATGCAAATCAAAACTACTCTGAGATATCACCTAACCCCAGTAAGAGTAGCCCACATAACAAAATCCCAAAACCAGAAATGTTGGCGTGGATGTGGAAGAAAGGGCACACTTCTACACTGCTGGTGGGAATGCACACTAATACGTTCCTTCTGGAAGGATGTTTGGAGAATACTTAGAGACCTAAAAATAGACCTGCCATTTGATCCTATAATTCCTTTACTAGGTTTATACCCAGAAGACCAAAAGTCACAATATAACAAAGACATCTGTACCAGAATGTTTATTGCAGCCCAATTCATAATTGCTAAGTCATGGAAGAAGCCCAAGTGCCCATCGACCCACGAATGAACTATCAAATTGTGGTACATGTACACCATGGAATACTATGCGGCCTTAAAGAAAGATGGAGAATTTACCTCTTTCATGTTTACATGGATGGAGCTGGAACATATTCTTCTTAGCAAAGTATCTCAGGAATGGAAGAAAAAATATCCATAGTAAAAGTATTCATAGTAAACTATGAAAGTAATTTATGGCTTTTACATGAAAGCTATAACTCATTTATAACCTAAGAATAGGGGGAAGGGGGAAAGGGAGGGGAGGGAGGGGGAGGGGGTAGAGGAAGGGTGATTGGTGGGGCCACATCTATGGTGCATCTTAGAATGGGTACAGGCGATTGCACTAATGTACACAGCTATGATTTAACAATAAAATAAAATAAATAAATTATACTTAACAGAACTATAGTTCAAGAAAGTATATTATGTATTTGTTAAGGCTGTTTGAGGAGTACAAAAAAGTTCAATAATGTTTTCTTTACTTTTTTTGATTGTTGATTTCCATGATTATAAAATAAGTTAAAATTTTAAAATACAATTTGTTAAGAGCGAGATTTCAAAAGGTATAACTTTGAAAAAAGGAGCTAATAAAGGATGTACTTAGGAAAAGGAAGACTAAAAAAGAAGTGAAGATAAGTAAATTAATAGCTAAATCTGGATAAATTTATGTAAATCTAAATAAACACTAACATAAAAACATAAACACTTTACATAATTTGTAAAGAATAAGGAAGATTCCATGGTGTACATATGCCACAGTTTATTAACCCATTCATGGGTTGATGGGCTGGAGTTGAAGAACATTCTCCTTAGTAAAGTATCCCAAGAATGAAAAAGCAAATATCCAATGTGCCCAACAGTAATATGAAAGCAGTAGATGAACAACTACATGCCCACACCAGAGAAAACACAATTAAATTCAAGTGGGGGAAAAAAGGGAGGAGGTAAAGGATAGAGGGGAGAGGAGAGGGGGATTGGTAAGCTCTCACCTAATAGGCACAATGTAAGGGTATGTGGCACACTTCTTGGGTGAAGAGCTCAACTACACCTTGGACTTTACACACAAAAGCAAACAATGTAATCTAATTGTTCATACCCTCACATGTATTAATCTGAACTAAATAAATAAAGTTAAAATTAAAGGACCATATTAAAAAAAAAAAACAAGATTTTTATGAAAGTAGGTAAATGAATAGAAGAGGAAAAGAGGTTAGACCAAGGTGAAAGTATTTGTAACCTTGAATTATTCAAAAGGAGAGAGATGGTGATTGAATTTAAACTGTTAAATTAGACATGTTCATATTTAAGGATAATTACCAAAAGAAGAGAAATATAACAAACATATGAAAAAATGCTCATTGTCCCTAATTATTAGAGAAATGCAAATCAAAACCACCCTGAGATATCATCCAATCCCAGCAAGAATGGTCCACGTCACAAAATCTCGAAACTTCACATGCTGGTGTGGATGTGGAGAGAAGGGAACTCTTTTACACTGATGGTGGGACTGCAAACTAATACAACCTTTTTGGAAGGAAGTGTGGAGAACCCTCAAAGAACTCAAACTAGGCCTCCCATTTGATCAATCCCATTACTGGGCATCTACCCAGAAGGAAAAAAAATCCTTTTATCATAAGGACACTTACACTATACTGTTTATCACAGCTCAATTTAAAATCACCAAATTGTGGAAACAGCTTAAATGCCCACCAACCCAGGAGTGGATTAATTAATGGAATACTATTCAGCCATTAAAAAAGATGGAGACTTCACATCTTTTGTATTAACCTGGATGGAAGTGGAACACATTATTCTTAGTAAAGCACTGCAAGAATAGAGAAGCAAGAACTCTATGTACTCAATTCTGATATGAGGACAATTAATGACCTAGTAAATGGTAGGGGAGTGGGGGAAAGGGAAAGCAGAGACAGGGGAGGAGTGAGGAGGGTGGGGGATCATGGTGTGTGACACACCTTTTCAGGACAGGACACAATTAAAAGATGGATTTTATCTGACAAATGCAATCAATGCAACCTGGTTCTTTGTACCCTCAATGAACCCCCAACAATAAAACAAAAGAAGAAAAAGAAAGAAATGCCCAATCCTACACAAGTCAAGGAAATCAAACAACCTACTGCTGAACAATTATTAGATCAATGATGAAATTATAATGAAAATCAAAAGATTCCTCTAACTGAATGATGAAGGATACATAAGTGATCAAAATCTATAGAATTCAGTAAAAGCAGTCCTAAGGGGAAATTCATAACCTTAAATGCCTACATCAGAAAGACAGAAAGATCACATGTCAACAATCTAATGACATGTTTTAAGGAACTACTGTTTTCCCAAAAATAAGACATCCTCCGAAAATAAGACCTACTTACAGGAAAGATAAGACATCCCCTGAAAATAAGACCTAGCGCATCTTTGGGAGCACACCTTAAAATAAGACACTGTCTTATTTTCGGGGAAACAGGGTAGAAAAGAAAGAACAAATCAAACTCAGAGCCAACTGAAGAAAAGAAATAACCAAGGCCAGAAAGAAAATAAATTAAACTGAAAACAAGAAAATAATAGAGAAGATCAACAATAAAAAAATTGGTCAAAGTTTGTATAGAATGATTTTGCTTCATTTCTATATGTGATTTTGCAAATCCAAAATTAAACTAAATGTCCAGAAAACTGTAAACAATATACTAAGGTACTTCAATACAAAAGAAAAAAATGATGGCTCAGTACCTGTAGCTCAGTAGCTAAGGCGCCAGGCACATATACCGGGGCTGGCAGGTTCAAACCTGGCCCAGGCCTGCCAAACAACAATGACAACTACAACAAAAAAATAGCCAGGCGTTGTGGCAGTGCCTATAGTTCCAGCTACTCAGGAGGCTGAGGCAAAAGAATCGCTTAGCCCAAGAGTTTGAGGTTTCTGTGAGCTGTGATGACAAAGCACTCTACCAAGGGTGACAGTAAGACTCTGTCTCAAAAAAAAAAAAAGTTATGGAGTTGCTTAAAATGTGGTAGCTCTTTCCTATATAAATATGTCCCTAATATATTATTGTGTGAAAAAAGTAGAGTTTAGTTTATTCCATTTATGTTAATAAAGTATATGTACTGATTTTTTATATTTTGTTTATTTGTAAACATTTATTTATACATATAATACTTATGCTTATGCACACGTAGAAATACATACATATATAAAACTGGTAACAGTAGTTTTCTCTTAGGATTGAAAGCACAGCTGGAAAAGAACTTACAGCTGTATGTTTTTGTTTTTCTCAAAATGCTACCATTGAAAAAACTTGTAAAAGTTATAAAAAACAGGCTCAGTACCTGTAGCTCAAGTGACTAGGGTGTCAGCCACATACACTGGAGCAGGTGGGTTCAAATCCAGCCCGGGCCTGCCAAACAACAATGACAACTACAACCAAAAAATAGCTGGGCGTTGTGGCAAGTGCCTGTAGTCCCAGCTACTTGGGAGGCTGAGGCAAGAGAATCGCTTAAGCTCAAGTGTTGGAGGTTGCTGTGAGCCCTGACGCCACGGCACTCCTGCCAGGGCAACAGCTTGAGACTCTGTCTCAAAAAGAAATAAACAACAAAAAATAAATAAAACAATATGGAAATGTTTGTGATATAATACATTAATGAAAAGATAATAACATACTAATCAATGATTAAAACTATACAAAACACACACACACATATATAAATGCTTATAAACAAATACACCAAGTTAATAAAATTGGTATAATTGAGATGGTGGTTTTTGAATAATTTTAAAATTCTACCTCCAAATATAATATTATCTTATTACATTAAAAAATAATCACGATTAAAATCTGGCACCTACTTAAAAAAAACAGACTTTTACCTAATCTTAACCATCTATTAGAACTATGATATTATTATAAGTTTGAGAATTTCAAATTTTCTTATATCCTTACTTCCTATCCTTTCTTGGGAGAAATTAGGAAGAAAATTAAGGGCATTTATTAAATAGGCACCTACTATAATAGGGTAACTAAATAAAAGCTTTGTGTTTTAACCTTTACAACAGTCATACAAGGTAATTATATTGTTAACAATTTAGAGAGATTAATTGAATGAGGGTAAAAGATGTTTAAGTTAACTTGCCTAAGGCCACACAACTACTAAGAAGCAGAACTAGCTTTCAGAGGCAATCTGTTTCATTTACAAGCTCGTATTCTTTCTACCACAATATACTGTTTCCTGAATACACATGCACACAAATCCATACACATAAATATACATATATATATTGTACATATATTTCCAAACATCTTTTAAAATCTATTCCAAGCAATGCCATTAAGCTATTCTACCTGTTCCTGGTACAGTTTTTATTCTTTACGTATATGTCAAATCGACTCTGATATTTATTATGGATATTAACTATGGCTTGTGTAAGTTCTAGAAGTACTTACTGAGCTATTAAAAATATTTTATAGCTTATGACTTGCCTTTCTTTTAATCAAGTGAAACTCAGAGAGATTAGGGTGACTTAGAGTCTCTTTCGTTCAGACTACTAAAGAGTGGGGCAGAGGTGGTCAGGTAGGTGCATTGGTATTACTCATCTCTACCACAGACAACTGAACAGCTAAAAAGGTGGGCTAGGGGAGTGGCAGAGACTTGCACAAAGAACACCCATACTTCACCCTAGTGGGCACTTAAGGATGGTACCCAAGACAGCAACACTCATGTCTTGGTTCAAAGAAGTGGCAGCAAGTGCTACTACAACTCAGCACAGGCCAACCCATAACTTTAACAACTCACTCCTCGATGTCCTCTAATGATTCAAAGGGAGGCAGGATGACACTGTAATTAGCTTTGATCTAGCAATTCCTCCTTGGGAGTCTATCTTATAAAGAGAGGAAGGGGGGTTAAGGTGTGTGGCACACCTCTTGGAGGCAGGACACAGTTATAAGAGGGACTTTACCTAACATATGCAATCAGTGTAACTGATTCTTTGTACCCTCAATGAATCTGAAACAATAATAAATAAAAAAATAATAGCACAAGTATTTTAAGAATACATATATAAAAGTGTTTACTAAATTATCACTTATGACAGAATTAAACCATACCAGCATTTTGAAAATACCCATATGTCAGCAATACAGGTTAATAAAACTTTGATACATCTGTTATGGTATGCTATGTAGAAGGTTAAAAACGTAGATTGATTTGTTACTCAGTAGTTAAATCTATAGGGTGACCTATATAATGAGATCTCATTGTTACAAAAATAATCATAAAACATTTATACATATACAGACATTTATTTATATAAATAAATAAAATAAAAACTGTTTAGATTTATACACCTGGGTGAATGGCTATAGAGACTATTATTTACTTTTTATAATCCATTTTTGTATTATACTTTTGGTGGTAGTCAACATCCCTATGCCTATTTTTTCTTCACTTGTGAACCAGAGATAATGAATATCTCACATAATTTTTGCTGGAATAAAATGAAATAACACATATGTAATGTTTGGCACTTAGTAGGCACTTAATATATTGCACCATTATTATATTTGGCTTTCATACCAACAGCTTTCTTTTGTCTAACTATAACATTTGATATAAAACAATACTCTCTTTAAAAACATCCTTCAGTACCCAAGAATCCAAAATGTACAGAAAAATAAATGCTACCTTACTAAGTGAAATCAACACTCAAACTTTAGTAGGGATGCCTTGTCAATATTTTAACAGGAACTAAAGTAAAGTAATTAAGATTAAATAAAAGTATCTAATGAGCACTGTGTAGATAGGAGTAAGTTCCTTAACTTTTCTAAGCATAATTGACCTTCTTTGTAAAATGATGATAATAATAATTGCTTTTTTTTTTCTCCCAAGAGTCTGATGTAAAAGATGGTATTTGTGGAAATGCTTTATAATCTGGAAGTATCATACAGATAAAGAATTGTTTTTAAGGCTTGGCGCCTGTGGCACAGTGGTTATGGCGCCAGCCACATAATACTGAAGGTGACAGGTTTAAAGCTGGCCTAGGCCAGCTAAACAACAATTGACAACTGCAACAGATAATAGCCGGGCATTGTGGTGGGCACCTGTAGTCCCAGCTGCTTGGAAGACTGAGGCAAGAGAATCGCTTGAGCCCAAAGAGTTTGAGGTTGTAACGTCACAGTACTCTACCGAGAGTGACATAGTAAGACTCTGTCTCAAAAAAAAAAAAAAAGAATTGTTTGTTTTTAAAAACTAGGATTATGGCCATTTATAAGCATGAAGTTTTAGATTATGTAAGAGTCAAATGAAAAATACTCCAGTGATTCACAAAGCAAAGAGTTGTTAAAGGAAGCTGTGGTATTAGACCATCACGAGATTCCTACCCTGGCTCTGATACTCTTTTGTTAGTCACTTAATACCTTTGGATCAGTTTCTTTCAAGAATAATTATGGTAGTACCTATGGTAGTGTTTTTCAAACCTACCAGCTCCAATAACTCCTTTCATAATAAATAATTTGAAACATTCCATTTCCTAACTTAAAATAAAACTCTTAGACCACTAGCTATAACCAAATATCTAAGTTCCCCTTCTTTCTTTCAGCAATGTAATCTTCCCTCAAGCTGGACACCTAGAAATTATATTTCCCATCTTCCCTTGCCACTGAGTGTAGCCATAATACTAAATACTGGCCAATGTGAAGTGATATGTGCAGCTTCAAGTTCATATTTTCTTCTTCAGTTAAATTGTTTGCGACCTTTCTCTAATTTACTTTTTTCATGGGCAAAAATGTGGATATGATAGAGTAATCAACCTTTGACCATATAGACCAGGACCACACATTAGGGGTTAGCATAACAGTAAGACAGAAGGAACCCAGGAGTCTGGATGATCTTGTGGAGCAAAGTCTCCTCCCAACCGAACAAACGGCCTACCTTTGTTAAGACATAGGATAAAGAGATTAACTTTCACCTTGTATGATTCATTGTAATTTGGAGTCTTATTACAGCATTATAGCCTGCACCTTATAAATACATCTGACTACATGAATAATTTCAAGAAATTATAACTAGAATATAAAATAGAAACAAAAAAATACATTTTGTTTACAACTACATTTGAAGACATAATCAATAAGATAAATTCTAGTCATCCCTATCATGAGTTAACTTGGATATAAGTGAAATAGGATGGCCAAAGTTATTCTATACAGACTCTACAGGAAAATATGCCAGCAGAAATACTCATAAACAGAAGAATAAAAATCACTCACAGGTTGAATAATAGCAGAACAGACATTTGTATATAATAGGAAAGAAGCTAATATTTTATTATTTTTTTTTTTTTGTAGAGACAGAGTCTCACTGTACCGCCCTCGCGTAGAGTGCCGTGGCGTCACATGGCTCACAGCAACCTCTAACTTTTGGTACGCGATTCTCTTGCCTCAGCCTCCCGAGCAGCTGGGACTACAGGCGCCCACCACAACGCCCGGCTATTTTTTTGTTGCAGTTTGGCCTGGGCCGGGTCCGAACCCGCCACCCTCGGCATATGGGGCCGGCGCCCTACTCACTGAGCCACAGGCGCCGCCGGAAAGAAGCTAATCTTAAATGGAATAGAGATGATATTGCAAAATGAATTACAGATTAGCTAAGTATAGAAAATGAGAAGTATGATATTTTCCCAAATGATCTGGGCAAAATAATTTCCTATGGGGTGACCTAATAACAGAATATCACAGAAGATAAATACATCAGACCACATATTTTCGCTTATACTTTGAAAACCCTCAACTACAACTTTCAGTAGGTAAGGAAGACTATTTTGATGATAAATAAAAGAAAGAAAATGTTTTTATGAATTATGCTTTTATGTCTATTAATTTAGTAATATTTGATTTTAAGGCTATCAAACGGTATCTCAAATTTCCTATTACACATTTGTAACTACTTTGTATGGTTTTTCAGAAAGTTCTGCCTTTTATAGCTAAGCATGTTGAATAGAGATTAAGTAAATTACTCAGTACTTTTATGAACAATCTGTCTATTCCCTATCAGCTTTCCTCTACATAATAAGCATTCTAAATTCCTTGACATTTGGTCTAACATGTTATGATTCAGTATTAGTTTCTGTAAATCAATATACAATTATATTTTGTAATTTATTGAGAATAGCAGAACCAAGTCATTCCAAATATTGGACAATTGTGTTACATAGCCCTGTTCCAACTATTTCAAGATATCTGGTATGCCTACTCCTTGCCTAATAAAATGACTTACATTTTCAAAAATTATTATAACCTAAAGCACCTCCAAAAATTTCTAAAATGTACTATGAAATAAAAATAAATTTGGAAAAGAAATTAAATGGAAAACAAAGACACAAAACATCCAAACTCCATTTTATTATTACTGGATTCAACAGACAAAAATTCTCTGTCAAATTACCATACAAATTCCTAACTGAGTACTCTCACTTTCTGTATGTATCTCACTGCAGACCAATAGGAAATTTACAAGGCCATCTCTGGCTCATGGCCACAGTTTGTATGGCATTGTCCTAGGTACAGTAATACCTTCCTTGAGAACAATTGGTAAAAATAAAGCAACATACAGAAATGTTAATTATTATCTTTCTAATGTTCAACTCTAAATATTCTTTAGCAAAGACTCAAACACATCCATCCACACATTAACAATAGTGCACCACTTCACATGTTCCTGTACAAATCTCCAAACATACACACAAGTTCTATTTCCTTTCTTTTATAAAGGGCAACCTTGTCTTCTATGATATTGAATTCTTCCCCATAGAGGAGCATAAGCATTGTTCAGCCAGTAAAAAGTCCAGATTCCTCTTACAAGCCAAAAGGAAAAATGATAAAATAAGATTTTAAAACAACTCATAAAAACATATGTTTAGAACACAAAAATAATGCTCTTTCATGCCCAATATCCTTTTATGTTCTTCCCCAGGTTTGTCTTGACCCAGTCACACCACTCAACACAGGAAATCCTCACCACACACTTTCTTTTCCATTATAATTCCTTTTCTTGCGACACTATTATACGTCCTGAAGAATTTGTTTTAAGCATCAACCCTTTCTCTTTTTTTAGTGGTAAGAATGCCACTGCTTGAGAAGAATGTCAAGATTCCTCCTATCCCAACCATATTTTTCACAGTAAGTACAGTTAAACAACTATCTGTACATAATATTAAAAATAACATGTTAAATTTTAATAATTCTTTAAAAATGCTACTGACTTTATAAGTTTGCATAACCAGTTTTCTGTGTTTGAAAAATTCATTACAATGGCTGATTTTGTTCTCTATTTAAGTTGAAGGTAAGGTTTATATTAAGCTGTGAACTATAATCATTTAATTGTTCCATGAGTTCTTTCCACACATGCATAGTACATGTAAAAAAAGTTAGTATATAAAAATATGTATGTGAAATCTAATTTAAATAAAAGCAATTTTTTACTTGTTTACTTACAACTTTTGAATGTTCTAATTTCTGATAATTCTATAACACTAATGTAAGTAACAATAAATATTAATTTTCTGGTGTCAACTTAAGAAAGGAAATGTACTCAACATTTAGGAACAAAAATAATTATATTTCATTTTTTAAATGATTTAATTTTTTAAAACAGTATTAAATGCAATTTTTATATATTTTTATAAGTGTATATATTTTATATGTTTGTATATTTTAAAATATAAAACATGATCTTACCCTTTTCTTGGTCATCAATTCAACTTTGGCATCAGATTTGGATTTATCTGTAAGATAACAAAATATGGCTGCTTAAAAAAAAGTGCTTATGTTCCTGTTCAAGCACATACAGAGTAACACAATTAGAATTTTCTACTTTCTTATGCAATGATAATTGCATTTCATTTTTCATGGTCCTTAATTAAAATGCTAGTAAACTCAGCTTCCCAGGGTTTAGTGGGTCAAAGTAATCCAAAAGTAACAATATCCAGTATTTATATACTTATTTGACAAACCTTCTCTCTTAAATTTGATTGGTCAGTTGGATGTCCTCCAGAGAATATCTAGTGTATCTGATTTCTAGGATGTGGTCAGTTTTTGTGCTTCAGAGTATATAGGATCTAGAATTAAACATTCTAAGCTATTGTACAAGACAGTGTAAGATATAAAACAATGTAAATGTTCTCAGGCCCTCAGTTTCTGTATTGATAAATCAGGGATGATAGCTGTCACCTCACAAGTGTAGGTGAGATTTCAATAATATAATCTGTACAAATAAAAGCCCTAAAGCAATGTTGGGCAGATAATAGATAATAAACAAATGCTCACTTCCATTTTAGCTAGTGAAGACATTAGGGAGTATGTTGTGTGTGTATATTTGATTTTAACTTTTAGAAAAATAATTTTATGGTGACATATTTCACTAAGTATTATCTTTTAGGTGATTCTGTCATTCTTCAATCTAAATAATTGTCCTTGTCTTTTTAACATATTAATAACTGATGAGTAATGATAAAGTAGCAAAAGGTTTCAAGATATAGAAAAAAATAAGATTATTAAAATCTCATGATGTATTTAGACTTAAAATAGGGCCCAGTGGAAACTTATGGTAAGTTTTTTTGTATCCAAACAAAAAAAAAGTATTTTTTTCTCTTTGTTCTTTTGAAAACCTCTAAACTTCCAATAAGAATAAAAGACATGATGAAATATTATTTCTCACAAATAGTTAAAAGTGAACAAAAAAAGACACACAAAACTAAGATTGGTTCAATGGACCTTGATGGTACACAAAATTAAGAAAAATAGAATAGAAATTTGTTATATTAATTCTCAAAATATGCTTCATTATTCTGCAAATTTTTTAATATGAAAATGAATTAAAAACAGAAATATCTAAAGTTATTTAAGGAACTTTTAAAATTCAAGTTGTTGGACCATCTCCCAATAAAAGCAGAGTGTCTAGGAGAATATCAACAACCACATTGATTTTCTAATGACAAGGGGAAATTTTTATGTGATACTGAAAATTACATTATGATCATAAACATAAAAATGCTCAACATCACTAATCATCAGAGAAAAGTAAACTAAAACCACAATGAGATATTATCTTATACCAGTCAGAATAACCATTTTTAAAAAGTCAAAAAACAAAAGATATTGGTCAGGATTTGGAGAAAATGGAATGCTTGTACACTGTTAGTGGAAATATAAATTACAGAAAAACAGTATGGAGAATTCTGAAAGAGTGAAAAATAGATCTACCATTTGGTCCAGCAATCCCATTACTGGGTATCAACCAAAAGGAAAACAAATCATTTTATAAAAAAGACATCACACCTGTATGTTTATCACAGCACTATTCATAATAGCAGAATCACAGAATCAACATACATGTACATTAGTGGATGACTGGATAAACAAAATGTAACATACATATTATATTTATATATATGCACCAAAAAATACTCTTACTACTCAGCCAGAAAAAAAGAATAAAATCATGTTTTTTGCAGCAACATGGATGGAATTAGAGGTCATTTCCTAAATTAAATAATGTAGAAACATAATGCCCACAGAAATATTAATGTTCCCTCTTATAAGTGGGAGCTAAACAATGGATACATGTGGACACACAGAGTTGAATAATAGATACTTGAAACACCAAAATGTGGGAGGGTGGGAGGAGGTAAGGAATGAAAAATTACATATTGGGTACAATGTACAGTATGCAAGTGATGGGTATACTAAAAGCCTAGACTTCTCTACCGTGCAATGTATCCATGGAAAAATACTGTACTTGTACCTTCTAAATCTATAAAATTAAAAAAATAAAATAAAAAGTTATGATCATTAGTGATTTTCCTATTAATAACAGTGGGTCCATGTTCTACTTCAGGAACATATACTACTTTCTCAAAGCTGAATTTTCCCTAGTGAGAAAGATTTCCAATTTCCTCCCTTTAAAAAATCTCTGCATGTAGAGTGGCTCATAAAGAGTGAAAGCAGTTAACAGGAAATGTAGATTTTGATAATGAAAAGGGCCTTCACTCTTCTTTTGAGCTGTATCCAAGTCATATATTACAGTGTAAAAGAGGAGCTGTAGGTAGTAATGGAAATGTTCTATATGAGTAGAAGTGGTTATGCCCCATAACCCAGAACAAATATTAAGGATGTTTTATTTTAAACCATATTAAAGAGAAATACAAATATTAACATAATTCAATAGTTTCTCTTCTTTAAGTAACTATTTTAAGGCTTGTTCATTCATGCCATCTGAAAAACTTTTTTAGTTTGTGCTTCTTTAAATATAATTGCTAAGAGAATTTCTTAAAAAGGAGAGGATAGTTCAGCATCTGGTCTGGCACGTATGGAGCCTAGAAGTTCCCACTTGATTCCAAAAACATGTAAAAAAGCTAAACAAACTGAAAAATCAACAACTCTTAGATCCTTCAGAAAAGTGAGCCCACAAAGTAAACTGCTGCCTCTAAATGTGGAGAAACAGACAGGCAAATACAGAGCAAATCAATGGCCTATATGCCCCAATCACACTCACTTGAGTAGAAACTCATGGGCAGAAACTTCCATGGGAACTAGTACAGGAGTAGGAAAATCTGAACTTTAATTGAGAAATTTCTGGAGGCTCAGTGTGGACAAGCTGAGACAAAAATGCTATACAAGAAGACAGTCACGGGGGTAAGGGCTATACTTTTGTGAGTTTTACCTCCAGAAGTTCTACTAGTTCTCATAGACACAAGAGAGAAAAATCCCCTAGCTTTCCAACAGAGGGAGGGGGGAAGTAACCGTTTGGAAATAATATGCCAGAACATTCTGTTCTTCCTAACAAGGCCTGCCCTTAGGAGAAACTATTTTACAAGAGCCTAACCTATTGATGACTTTCCAAAAACTACCTGATACAGAGTGAGCAAAATACCCAACTCCAGTCCCTTCTAGCCATCTTTTTCTGCGTAAGAAGTGAAGAAAAAATAAGTCATTGTGAAGTTCATAGCCTAGGACTGAGATCTAATCATATAACTATAGAATGCTTTCCTTACCCCAAGTCTTACCGCCGAGGGGTAAGGTGATAGTAGGCCTATCCTCGTACTTCCTTTTACCTGGGACATTATCCTCAAAAAGAAAGAAACAGAAAAAAATATTTGAACAAATAATGACTGATAATTTTCCCCAAATTAATACCAGATGCCAAACACAGTTGTAGGAAGTTCACTAAGTAGGATAAATGCCAAAAAATTTGCATGTAGGCATATGATATTCAAACAGAAGAAAATCAACGATAAAGAAAAAAATCTTCTCTATAGAGGAGGAAAAAACTCTTCTCTATAGAGGAGGAAAAAACTCTTCTCTATAGAAAAGATAAGAATTACATCTAATTTCTCCTCAAAAACCATACCAGTAACAGAATTGAGCAAAATATTTAAAGTTTTGACAGAAAAAACAAAAGCACCAACCTAGAATTCTACATCCTCTATAATTATATTTCAAAAGTGAAAAAGAAATACTTTCTTAGGCAAAGAAAAATTGGGGACTTTTGTTGCCAATAGATCTGCCTTGCAAGAAATGTTAATATAAATCTTCTGAGAAAAAAGTTATCTAGGTCAGAAACTTATATCTACATAAAAAAGGAAGAGCATCAGAGCACCAGACAATGAATAAGTAAAGGTAAAATAAAACCTTTTTTTATTCTTAGTTGATTTAACAGATAACAGTTTGTTTAAAATAATAATAGTAACAATGTATTTGGCTATGTATGCTTATGTACATATCTTGTGTGTATTTATATATTTACGCTTATATATGCATATTTATAAGTCAAATGAATGACTGATGATACAAGGACAAGAGGAAAGAATTAGGAATATTTTGTTATTATAAGGTACTTGCACTACCCATGAAGCAGTATACTTATTTGCAAGTGTACTTGGATTAGTTGTAAATGTATATTACAAACTCTTGGGAAGCCACTAAAAACAGTTTTTAAAAAGGTATAATTGATATGGTAAGAAGAAAGAAAATGGAATCACGTAAAATGCTTAATTAAAACCATAAAAGGCAGAAAAAAGAGCGGAAGACAAAAATAGTAACAAAGAACAAAGGAAACAAATAGAAAATAGTAACAGATATGATAGCTATTAATCCCACTACATTAACAATAATAATAACATATGTCCCAATTAAAAGAAAAATAGACCATGCTAACACTAATAAAAAGGAAGTAGGAGTAGCTATATTAAATTCAAATATTGTAGACTTCAGAGCAAGGAAAGCTATAAAGGACAAAAAGAGGCATACCTAATGATAAAGAGGTCAATACTCAACAAGACATAAAACCTTGAACATGCTTGTAGCTCACAAAAGAGCATCAAATATGAGAGGGAAAAACTGATGGAACTACAAGGAGAAATAAATGAATCCACTAGTAAAGCTGGAGACTTCAACACCCCTCTATCAGAAATGGATGACTCCAGCAGGTAGAAAATCAGTAGGGACATAGTGGAGTTCAATAGCACTATCAATCAACTAGATATATTTAACATCTATAAATGTCTTTATCCCCCAAACAGCAGAATACACATTCTTCTCAAGCTCACATGTAATATTCATCAAAATATACCGTATTCTATACCATAAAACACAATTTTATGAATCATAGAAATCATACCATATTTGCTCTCAGACCACAGTAAAATTAAACTAGAAATCAATAACAGAGAGTTGGATGGGAAATCCAAAGTAACAGGAGATTAAACTTCTAAGTAACACATAGGTCAGAGAAAAACTCTCAAGCAAAGTTAAAAAATATTTTGAACTAAATTGAAATAAAAATATAACTTATCAAAATTTATGGGATGTAACAAAAACATGGTTAAAGGAAAATGTATAGCACTGATTATATATATTTGAAAAGAAGAAAGCTCCAAAATTAATTTCACTGTGGAAAACTAGAAAAATAAGAGCAGACTAAACCTAAAATAAACAGAAGAAAAGAAATACAAATCAGAGCAGAAATCGATGAAATTGAAGACAAGAGGTAAACAGAGAAAACAAAACCATAAGTTGGTTCCTTTAAAGATCAATAAAGTGATGACTCTCAAGATGCTAACTACAAAATAAAAAGAAAGAAACACACATATTACTAATATCAAAAATGATAGAACAGGACATGAACATGACAGATCACACAGACATTAAAAGACTAATAAAGGAATAGTATTAACAACTCTATGCCCCCAAATTTGATAATCTAGATAAAATGGACCAATTCCTTGAAAGACAGATTCTGCCATAAGTCTCACAAGAAGAAATAGGCAGCCTGAATAGCCCTACATATATTTAAGAAATTAAATCAATATGATAACCTTTCAAAACAAAAAGCACTAAGCCCACATGGATTCACTGGTAAATTCTACCAAATATCAAGAAGGAAATTATACCAGTGCTTTACAATATTTTCCAGATGATAGATGCAGAAGAAATTTATTCTAACTCATTCAAGGTAAAGAGGTTTAAAAATTGGAAATCAATTAATGTAATCCATCATATGACAATATCAACATGTGCAGTAAAAGCATTTAATAAAATCCAATATCCATTCATGATAAAAAGAAAAAAATTAGTAAATAAGATAGAATTTTTCAACTTGATAAAAGCACATAAAATCTAAAGCTAACATCGTATTTGATGTTGACAAATGAGAAGCTTTCTTGCTAAGATCAGGAATAATTCAAGGATTTCCGCTCTCATCACTCTTTTCAACACTCTGCTGAATTCTTAGTTAATACAACAACACAAGAAATGTAAATAAAAGGTAAGACAGTTTGGGAAGGAAGAAATAAACCCTGTTTTTCATCATAGATGACATGATTTTCTATGTAGAAAATCCAAAGGAATTGAAAAAAAAATTCCTGGAACTATAAGTGATTATAGCAAGGTTACAGGATATATGAAAAAGTCAATAGCTTTCATATATACCAGAAATAAAAAATGGAACTTGAAATTAAAACACATTATAATGTACATTAGTATCCCCCCAAATGAAAAACTTAGACATAAATCTAACAAAATATACACAATATCTAGATAAAGACAACTATAAAACTCTGAGGAAATAAATCAAAGATGATCTATTGGGGTGTCCAACCTATGGCCTGCAGGCCACATGCAGATTACTTGGTGACTATTTTGCTTATCTGTGGTATCAGATTATTATGAAAAGTACTCATGGACCTTTTCTTTGGGTCATAGCTTTTGTTAGCGTTTGTGTATTTAATGTGTGGCCCAAGACAACTCTTATTTTTCCAATATGTGGCAGAAGAGTAAAAAAGTTGGACAGTGGTCCTGCCAGGAGATGGTTCATGTTCATAAATAGGAAGACTTAATATTGTCCAGTTGTTGCTTCATCCCAATTTGATCTACAGATTCAATACAATCCCAGTCAAAATCTAAGGACCTTATGGATATTGAAAAATTGATTCTAAAGTTTATATAGGGAGGCAAAGCCCATAACAGCCAACCCAATATTAAAAAGAACGAAGTTTGAGAGCTGAAACTACCCAACACAATGCTTGATGTAAGGCTATAGTTTCAAGATAGTGTGGTACTGGCAAAAGAGCAGACAAATAAATCAGTAGAACAGAATAGAGAGCCCAGAAATAGACCACATAAATAAAGTCAACTAATCTTTGTCAAAGGAGGAAAAACAATACAATGGAGCAAAGATAATCTTTTTAACAAATGGTGCTGAAACAACTGGACATCCATATAATTGAAAGAAATGAATCTAGACATAGAATTCTAGACACTGAAAACACCAACTGCTGATGAGGTTGTGGAGCAATAGGAACTCTCAGTTGCTGCTGATGGTATAGCCCCTTTTGAAGACAGGCAATCTTACAAAACTAAACACATTCTCACATGTGATCAGCAATTGTGATCCTTGCTATTTACCAAAAGGAATTGAAAACATATCTACACAAAACTGCACATGAATGTTAAAAGCAGCTATATTCTTTTTTAAAATTTTTTTGTTTTAATTTAATCATAACTGTGTGGACATTGATGTATTTATGGGGTTCCATGTCCTGATTTGATATACAGTGTGAAATGCTTACAGTGAACTGATTAACACATCCATCACCATTATATTCTTTTCTTAATACTTTTGAAATGTACCATTGCTTCATGCACATTAGGTGAGGTCCCCCCAAATACCCTCCCCCGTCCTACCTCCCTCTGCCCCTCCCCCTCTCTCCTCTTCCCTTCTATTTTCTGGACTATAATGAATATAATGTAGGTGATTATATGTTGATTTCATAGTAGTATTGGTATCCAGCTTTATTCTTAATTATCAGAACCTGGAAGCAACCCAGATATCCTGGAGTAGGTAAATGACAAACTATGGCACATATAGACAATGGAATATCATTCAGCATTGAAAAGAAATGAGCTATTGAGACATGCCACATAGAAGAAACTTAAATATATAAGAGAAAGAAGCCAATCTAAAAAGGCTACATGCTAGATGATTCCAACTATATGACATTCTGGAAAAGGGAAAACCATAAAGACTAAAAGAATTAGTGAGTTCCGGGGATTGGTTCTGGCAAGGATGAACAGGTAGAACACAGATTTTTAGGGCAGTGAAAATGTTTTGTGTAATACTACAATAGTAGACACGTGTAATTATACATTTGTCTAAACTCAAAGCAAGTGAAACAGTAAGAGTGAACTTTAATGTAAACTAAGAACCTTGGGTGATAATGCTATGTCAACAGGTTCAACAATTATAACAAATGGACCATGTTGTGTGGGATGTTGATAGTAGAGGAGTTCATGTGTGTTGGTGGGGAGGAGATAAATAGGGAATCTCTGTACATTCTACTCAATTTGATTCTTTCTTTTCTTTCCTTCCTTCCTTCCTCTCTCCCTCCTTCCTTCCTTCCTTTCTTTTTTTTGGTTGGGAAGATAAATCATTTATTTGATACTTTATACTCAGGTACTATTTGTACCCTGAGCATGTTTTTATGTGTAACATACACATTATGCAATGTTGTAATAATTTGTTTTGTAGTTTATTTTTTATTAAATCATAACTGTGTACATTGATGCATTTATGGGGTTCAGTGTACTGATTTTCTATGAACCTAAAACTGTTCTAAAAATAAAGTGTATTCTTCTTTTTTTTTTTTTTTGTAGAGACAGAGTTTCACTTTATGGCCCTCGGTAGAGTGCCGTGGCGTCACACAGCTCACAGCAACCTCCAACTCCTGGGCTGAAACGATTCTCTTGCCTCGGCCTCCCGAGTAGCTGGGACTACAGGCGCCCACCACAACGCCCGGCTATTTTTTGGTTTGCAGTTCGGCCGGGGCCGGGTTTGAACCTGCCACCCTCCGTATATGGGGCCGGCGCCTTACTGACTGAGCCACAGGCGCCACCAGTATTTTTCTTTTTTAAAGAGTAATGATAATGTGTACAAAAGCTTCATTCTCATCTATAATTTTATCTGGTACCATTATTCAACTTAGATATATTACACAGGGTATGCCAACAATCATCTTTATAACGAATAATCCATGATTTCCTTGGAAGACCCCTTTTAATGGTGAACTACAGGGCACAGCAGTAACCATCAGTTCAAATACACCAAGGTTTTTTGAAGACAATGGCTTCTCCATCCAAGCAAGCTGTAAATGAATTTCAAATTAAACCTGGCATCACCATGAAGGAATTCTATCTTCACACCCTTGAGAAAATTTACCTAAATGGCTTTAGAGTAGATTAACTTTGCACAGCACATTAAAAAGAAAATGACACGTTTATTCAGTGTCACAATCAGACTATTACATTTAGCAATCAATAGCATGGGTACAAAAAAAAAACTACATTAAAACCCTTTGTTGGAATGCTTTACACTTTCTACAGAACAGAAACTAATATTGGAGTTTTTTACTCATACACCTGAATATTGTCTAACTCTAAAACAGCAATTTTCAACCTGTGTGCCATGAGAGGATCTTAGGAGTGCCATGAAAAATTTTTAAACGTCATTAATTATTTTTGAAAGAAGTTCAAAGCATGGTAAATATATTATTTTTTTACTTTTTTTTATCAATGTAATTTGAGAGTGCCACATCAGTTTTAACTATAGGTTCAAGTGTGCTGGGAGGTAAAAAAGGTTGAAAAACACTGCTCTAAAACATGTCTTTTTTGTAGCAGCTAGGCCTTGCCACCAATGTGCTTGGCTGAGTTCACAAATCTGTTTCGACCTGTAGCTTCCCTGTCTGTTCTCTGGCTCTTCTCTCCTGCTAGACTTTGTTTTCTGGGAATAAAGCCTTCTGCTACTGCCACAACTGTAGCTGTTACTGGAACCTTGGTTTCATGGGTTAGCAAAGTATTGGCTGCCATCACCCTAGGGGCCATAGCTTCTGCCTCCAAAATTTCCTCCCTGTGTGGGTACAAAATTTGAAGACTGATTATTGTAATAGATAAAATCATTGTAGCTTTCACCACCTCCAAATTTGCTTCCATCATTACCAAATCCATTGTAGCCATTCCTATTGTCATCATATCCACCACCACCATGGCTACCATCAAAACCACCACAAACATTGAAGTTTCTTCCACAGCAAAAGTGGTCATTTCCACCAAAATCACCTCCATGATCACCACCAAAGTTTCCAAGACCACTTTGGCCCATTTGACTGGATGAAATACTAATAATCTCTTGCTTTGACAGGGCTTTCCTTACTTCATAGTTGTGGCCATACACAGTATGGTATTTCTGAATGACAGTTTTATCCACAGAATCATGGTCATCAAAGGTGACAAAAGCTAAGCCTCTTTTCCTGCCACTGCCTTGGTCAGTCACAATTTCAATCATTTCGGTTTTCCCATACTGTTTAAATTAGGCTCTTAGGCGATGTTCTTCAGTGTCTTCTTTAATGTCACCAACAAAGATCTTTGTCACAGTTAAGTCGGCACCTGGTCTTTAAGAATCATCTCTGGAGATAGTTCTCTTTGATTCTACAACTCTTCCAACCACCTTCTGTGGTCTTGCATTCACTGCTGCATCTACCGCATCCATGGTGGCATATGTGTCAAACCCAAAGCCTGTAGAACAGTTGGTATTTGGATCGCTCATTACCCCACAGTCTGTAACTCTTCCCCTTTGCTCCAAATGGCTCCTGAGATGCTCATAGTTCATTTGAAAGCTAAGCCCTCTCACAAATAGCTTCCACAGGTGTTCAGGCTGTTTAGGAGACTCTGACTTAGACATGATGGCAGTAGGAAGAGAAATTTAATCATGCTTCTCAACAGCATCCACATTAGCAGAAACAAGCTAATTAATATATCAATAAAGTCTAATTTTAAAAACTATAAATAATTCCAGGGAGAAAACTTAGACATGGTAACATCCACTCTAAAATGTAGGGTATGTAAGAAAATATTAATTTGGGACAGAGAAAGATGGAAGACTACAGACATCTCTTTGCTGGCTACTCATAGTGAGACAGGGGAAAGTGGCCTTCAACTACTTCTGGGTTGGGGGAATTTGCACAGAAATATCACAGGGGCACAATGAAGTAGCAGAGTACTTCAGGAGCTGACAAAGAAATTTGGAGATGAAGAAAACCAACATGGAAGGCAGGTGCTTGGTATGGACAGAGATGGGCCAGTTGGCCAGCTCTCACTTGGGGGGCTGGGGATGAGAAAGGGCTGTTCTGCATTATTTAAATTTTGGACTGGGCTGCTCACTGGAGCAACAAGCATCCAGCATCCAGGGTTGAACTCCAGGAACAGTGGTTCTCCCATCAGCTTTGTTCCCTGGCTGGGCACCACCACTGTGGGAAGATTGCACACATGGGAGGAACAGTCCATTGGGTCCTGGTGCACAGCCAGCTCAGGTGTGCCTGCTGAGCTTAAGCAGCCATCCATGGGGTGACCTTAGTGCCTCTGTACCCTTTGGAAGGGCTGCTTTGTTGTCAGGGGAGACTGACTGACTTCCTCAGAAGTCTGGTGAGGGCTTTGCAAGCCCCGTCCTGCAGGGACTGAATACTGATGAATTGAACAGGCCCAGATTGAGGGCAAAGTAGCCAAGAAGACAAAATTTGGAATCCTTTGCAACTAGAAAGTGCTTCCAACCCTGATAGCATAAAGAAAAATCAGCATGTGTTCTCCATCTTCTAACACTACAGCACCACCTGGCATCAAGGCACTATATTACCACGTGTGTGCGTGTGTGCGCACACACGCACATACGTCTTGTTTTACATTTTTTGCTTCTTTTTACAATTTTTTCCCTTAGTTTTTTCCTTTATTTTTGTTTTTGTTGTTTTTGTTTAATTTGGGGGGGGTGTATTTGTATTTTTTATGTTTATTTTTTTGAATAGCAAGGGCTCCTCCATTTTTGTTATGGTTTTTCAGCCCCCTTTGCTTTGTCTTTCTATTTTATAGCTCTCCATTTTCTCTATTTTGGGTAGATATTTTTCTACTTTTCTCATAATTCTGACATAATTTACTCATACAACAGTTAAGCTCCCAACAAAACAATGCCCTGGTCCAGATGGCTTCACACCAGAATTCTATCAAACCTTCAAAGAAGAGCTTGTACCCATACTGCAGACATTATTTCAAAAAATTGAGTAGGAAGGAATCTTCCCCAACATGTTCTATGAAGAAAACATCACCCTGATACCAAAGCCAAGAAAAGATCCAACTATGAAGAAGAACTATGGACCAATTTCACTAACGTATATAGACGTAAAAATTCTCAATAAAATCCTAATAGATTACTGCTTATCATTAAAAAAGTCATACATCACAATCAAGTAAGTTTTATCCCAGGGACGCAAGGCTTGTTTAACATATGCAAATACATAAACGAAATTCACCATATCAATAGAAGCAAAAACAAAGACCATATGATCCTCTCAATAGAAGCAGAAAAAACATTCAATAAAATTCAACATCCTTTTCTAATTAGAACTCCGAAGAATATACACAGTGGTGGCACGTTTCTTAAACTGATCAAAGCCATCTATGACAAACCCACAGCTAATATTATACCGAATGGAGTAAAACTGAAAGCTTTTCCACTCAGAACTGAAACAAGATAAGGTTGTCATCTGTCACCATTACTATTCAACATAGTGCTGGAAGTTGTAGTCAATACAATCAGGCAAGAAAAGGAAATAAAAGGCATACAGTGGGGGCAGAGGAAGTGAAACTCCCCCTCTTTGCTGATGATATGATCTTATACTTAGAGAACCTCAAAGACTCAATCATATGACTCCTGGAAGTGATCAAAAATACAGTAATGTCTCATGATATAAAATCAATGACCACAAATCAGTAGCCTTTGTATATGCCAATTAACAGCCAAGATGAGAAGATAATCAAGGGCACAATTCCCTTCTCAGTAACTTCAAAGAAAATGAAATACCTACAAATATACCTCACAAAAGAGGTGAAGGACCTCTACAAAGAAAACTATGAACTGCTAAGAAAAGAAATAGCAGAAGATGTTAACATATGGAAGAATATACCATGCTCATGGCTTGGAAGCATCAACATTATTAAAATATCTATACTTCCTAAAGCAATCTACAGATTCAATGCTATCCCTATTACAATACCAACATCATTCTTTTAAGACTGGGAAAAAATAATTCTTCATTTTGTATGGAATCAGAAAAAACCTTGTATAGCCAAGGCAATTCCTAGTAATAAAAACAAAGCCAAGGGTATAAGCCTACCAGACTATAGGCTGTACTACAAGGTCATTGTGATTAAAACAGCATAACATAGAGACGCAGACATCTGGAACAACATAGAAAACCAGGAGATAAAACTAACACCATACAACCACCTAATCTTTGATAAACCAAACATTGGTCTGGCTCAAGGAGGCCAGGAGCTCACAGTCTTGGGTATCCTTCTAGCGTTGGCCTTTGGAAACAAGGTATTGGTAGGTCCCTATGGAGACAATCTGATTTCTTTCTATATTTGACAGAGGTAATGTCTTGCTTTTGCCCAGCCTGGTAAGGAGCTCCTGATTCCAAGGAACATGCCCAGACCAGACCCCCAAAATTCTAGGGCTATGAGTGGTTAAAGTACCCCTCCAAATACTACTATTTCTCCTGTTATTCTCCTTCTCTCTTACTGTCCTTTTTCTCTCCTTTTTTCCAATTCATTCCTTCTTCTCCCCTTCTTTTGTCTTTTTAAAAATTGTTTTACCTGTTTAACTTTTCCTTTTCTTTCTACCTTCTCACTCTTACACTTACCTTCCTTTGGTCTTATAACAAAAGGCTACTTAAGTGAAGGAGGTAAAGAAAAGAAAAGAGTAGGAGAAGGAAGTAAACAAAAAGAAAACACACATAAGGAGGAACCAGTAGAAAAAATACAAGCAACATAAAAAACCAGCATAGAGCAAGCCCCACCCCCATGAGGGATTATGAGGTAGCTAACACAGAGAATTCCACCTATAAAGAATTAATGGAAATTATAGAAAGGGAATTTAGAATATGGATGGCAAATAAATAAATAAGAAAGGAAAGTAAAAAAACAACCAAAATTTAGAGAAAAGATATGAAGATTATAGAAATGATATGGGAGACTTAAGGACTTAAAGTAGTCAATCAGGAAACTTAAAGATGCAGTACAAAGCATCAATTACAGATTAGACCATGGAGAAGAAAGAATCTCGGAGCTAGAGGATAAAGTTCTTGAGCTAACCCAGGCAGTTAAAGAGGCAGAAAAGAAGAGAGAAAGCAGAATATTCACATAGAGAATTATGGGATTTCATGAAGTACTCAAATGGAAACCCTACTGGAAGATACCATAAATGAAAACTTCCCAAGCTTCATGACAGATTCTGAAACACTCCTTTCAGAGGAATATTGAACTCCAGGTCATTTCAATACAAACAGAGCATCTCCAACACTCACTGAAATGAATCTGTCTAAAGTCAAGACAAAACAGAAAATTCTGCAAGCAGCCAGGAATAAGCACCAATTGACCTACAGGGGTAGATCCATCAGGATGATACCAGACATTTCAGCTGAAACTTCTAAGCCAGAAGAAAATGCTCATCTAACTTTAATGTTCTTAAACAAAACAATTTTCAGCCCAAAATTCTGTATCCTGCTAAATTAAGCTTCAAAATCAATGCAGAAATCAAATCTTTTACTGATATGCAAACATTCAGGAAGTTTGCCACAACAAGACCATCTCTATAGGAAATACTCAGACCTATTCTCCACACTGAACATCACAATAGACCACCAGCAAAGTAAACTCCCAGAAACTAATGGACAAAACCTAGCTTCCACATTTGCACAAAGGATAAAAACTTATTTTGTGAATAGACCTTCACAAACTAAAAGGAATAGAATTCCACCACACTTATCACTCCTCTCAATAAATGTTAATGACTTGAATTCCCCATTGAAGAGGCACAGGCTGGCCAATTGGATAAAAAGATTGGATAAAAAACTACAAGCCATCCATATGTTGTCTCCAGTAAACACACTTAACCTTGAAGTACAAAACAAGACCCAGGGTAAAAGGATATTTTAAGCAAATGGAAACCAGAAAAAATGAGGTATTGCAATCTTATTTTCAAGTATAAGTGGATTTAAAGCAACCAAAGTTGAGGAAGACAACTATGGTCTTTGTTTTCCTACTGGTCAAGGGAATAAAACATCAAGAGAACATTTCAATTCTAAATATTTATCCGCCCAACTTAAATAGTTCCAGATTTATGAAATAGATCTTGATTGGTCTGAGCAATATGATATTCTATAAGACCATAATAGCTGGGGACTATAATACCCCTCTGGTTGAACTAGACAGATTCTCTAAACAGAAACTAAACGAAGATACAAGGGACTTAAATGCAAGCCTACAACAAATGGGCTTGAAAGACATAGAGAACGGACCATGCCAACGCTAAGGAATATACATTGTTCTTGTTATGTATGCCTCCATATGTCTAGTATGACAGTGGAACATACTCCAAAATAAATCATATCCAGGTCACAAATTAAACCTCAAGAAAACTAAAATAATTGAAATTATATCTTATATCTTCTCAGACCACAGGCAATAATGGCAGAACTCAACTTCAACAAAAATTTTCATTCCCACACAAAGGCATGGAAATTAAACAACTTTATGCTGAATGACAGGTGAGTTAAGGAAGAGATAACAGAGGAAATTATTAAATTCCTCAAACATAACAACAATAAAGCTACAATTTATCAAAACCTGTGGCATATTGCAAAAGCAGCCCTAGGAGGGAAAGTTATCACATTAGTGCCTACATTCAAAAAACAGAGAGCATATCAACAATATAATGAATCATTTCAAGGAAATGGAAAAGGAAGAGCAACCCAACCCCAAACCCAAGAAAAGAACGGAAATAACCAAAATTAAATCAGAAATGAAATTGAAAAGAAAAGAATTATTCAGAAAAATCAATGAAATAAAATGTTGGTTTTTCAAAAAGATAAATCAGAATAACTAGAAACAGAAAAGTAAAATCTCTAATAATCTCAATCAGAAATGAAAAAGGGGAAATAACAACAGATCCCACAGAGACACAACAGTTTATCTCTGACTACTACAAGAAATAGTATGGCCAATAATTTGACAATGTGGAGAAAATGGACCAATACCTGGAATCATACCATCTCCCTAGGTTTAACCAAGAAGAAACAGATCTCTTGAACAGACCAATATCAAGCACTGAGACTGAAGAAATAATAAATCTTTCAACAAAAAATAGCCCTAGCCCAGATGGCTTCACACCAGATTTCTATCAAACCTTCGAAGATAAGCTTGTACATATGGTGCAGAACCTATTCCAACACATTGAGAAGGAAGGCACCTTCCCTAACAAATTCTATGAAGCAAATATCACCCTGATACAAAAATCAGGAAAGGACCCAGCTAAAAAGGAGAACTACAGACCAATTTAACTAATGAATATTGATGCAAAAATAGTAAAAATCTTACCAATAGTTTACACATTACAGTTACAAATTAAAAAAATTATACATCATGATCAAATAGACTTTATCCCAGAGATGTGAGGCTGGTTTAACATATGCAAATCCTTAAATGTAATTCACTATATCAACAGGAGCAAAAACAAACACCATATCAGCCTCTCAATAGATGTAGAAAAAGCATTTGATGAAATTCAGCATTCTTTTCTAACAAGAACACTTAAGAATATAGATATAGATGGCACGTTTCTCAAACTAATTAAAGCTATCTATGACAAACACACAGCTAATATCATACTCAACAGAGTCAAACTGAAAGCTTTTCCAGTTAGAACAGGAACCAGACAAGGATTCCCTCTATCGCTGCTACTATTCAACTAGTGCTGAAAATTCTAGCCAATGCAATAAAGCAAGAGAAGGATATAAAGGGATCCAAATGGGGCAGAGGAGGTCAAACTCTCACTCTTTGCCCACAATGTGATCTCATACTTAGAAAACCCCAGAGAGTCAATTACAAGATTCCTGGAAATGATCAAGAAATACAATAATGGCTCATGGTATAAAATCAATGTCCACAAATCAGTAGTAATGTCTCAGGGTATAAAATCAATGTCCACAAATCAGTAGCCTTTGTATATGCTAGTAACAGCCATGTCAAGGAGATAATCAAAGATTCAATGCCCTATACAGGAGCTTCATAGAAAATGAAATACCAACAAAAGAAGTGAAGGACCTCTACAAAGAGAATTATGACACCCTAAGAAAAGAAATACCAGAAGACATCAACAAGGAAGAACATACCATGCTTTTGGCTGGGAAGAATCAACATTGTTAAATGCCTATACTACCCAAAACAATCTACAGATTCAATGGAATCCCCATTAAATATCAATATCATACTTTGAAGAACTGGAAAAAATACTTCTTTGTTTTACATGGAACCAGAAAAAAACCTGTATAACTAAGGCAATTTTTAGCAATAAAAACAATGCCAGAGGCATCCATGTACCAGACTTTAGGTTATATTATAAATCCACAATGATCAAATCACCCTGGTATTGGCACAAAAACAGAGACATAGACATATGGAACTAAATAGAAAGCCAAGAAATGAAAACAGTCTCTTATAGCTATCTGATCTTTGATAAACAAAACAAAAGCATATACTGGGAAAAGGAACCCTATTCAATAAATGGTGCCAGAGATCTGGGTAACCACATGTAAAAGATTGAAACTGGACACACACCTTTCACTGCTTATGAAAATTGATTCAAGATGTATCAAAGACTTAAACCTAAGACGTGAAACAATAAAAATCTTTAGAAGAAAGTGTGGGGAAAACTCTTGAGGATGTCAGCCTGTGAAAAGATTTTAGGGACAAGACTTCAGCGGCAATTGCAACAACAAAAATAAACTAATGGGACTTAAACTTAAAAGCTATCGCACAGCTAAGTACACAACAATTAAAACAAAATGACAACCTTCAGAATAGGAAAAGATATTTGCATGTTACGAATCTGACAAAGGCTTGATAACTAGGAGCTACAGAGAATTCAAATTAATCCACACACAAAAAAGAGCACTGGGCAAGAGATATGAACAGAACCTTCTAAGAAGACAAATGAATGGCTAACAAACATTTGAAAAAATGCTCACCCGGCCCCAGCTGAATTGCAACCAAAAAAATAGCCGGGCTTTGTGGCTGGCACCTGTAGTCCCTCCCAGCTACTCGGGAGGCTGAGGCAAGAGAATCACTTAAGCCCAGGAGTTGGAGGTTGCTGTGAGCTGTGTGATGCCACGGCACTCTACCCAGGGCCATAAAGTGAGACTCTGTCTCTACAAAAAAAAAAAAAAAAATGCTCAACATCCTTAATCATCAGAGAAATGCAAATCAAAACCACCCTACATGAGAATAGCCCACATTACAATGTCTCAGAGTTGCAGATGCTGGAGTGGGGATGGAGAGAGACGAACACTTTTACACTGTTGGTGGGACTGCAAACTAATATAGCTTCTTTGGAAAGAAATATGGAGAATCTTCAAAGAACTCAAATTAGACCTTCCATTTGACCCCATATTCCCACTATTAGGCATCTACCCAGAAGAAAAAAAAATCATTTTATCATAAAGACATTTGCATTAAATGTTGATCACAGTTCAATTTACAACTGCCAAGTCGTAGAAACAATCTAAATGCCCATCAACTCAGGAATGGATTAACAAGCTGTGGCATATGTATACCATAGAGTAATATTCAGCTGTAAGAAGAGATGGTAACTTTACATCTTTTGTATTAACCTGGATAGAGTTAGATAACATTCTCTTTAATAAAGTATCACAAGAATGGAAAAGCAAGCATTCAATGTACTCAATTTTATTATGAAGCTAGTAGACAATCTAACATATGTCCATGGGTGGCACCCGTAGCTCAGTTGGTAGGGTGCCGGCCACATACACTGAGGCTGGTGGGTTCGAGCCCAGCCTGGGCCAGCTAAAACGACAATGACAACTACAACAACAACAAAAAATTGTGGTAGGTACCTGGAGTCCCAGCTATTTGGGAGGCTGAGGTAAGAGAATCACTTAAGCCCAAGAGTTTGAGGTTGCTGTGAGCTGTGACATCACAGCACTCTACCAAGGGTGACATAGTGAGACTCTGTCTTAAAACAAACAAACAAACAAACAAGCAAAAATATGTCCACATAAGAGAAAAACTTAATTCAATGGGGGACATGGGGAAAGGGAGGGATTGGTGTGCTTCCACTTAAAGGGCACAAGGTGCGGTTGTATGGCACACTTTTTGTTTGTGAGACACAACTACAGCAGGGACTCTAACAAATTCAAAAATCGTGACCTGGTTATTTGTATCTACCCTCACAATAACCCGAAATTGAAAAAAAAAGAAAATATTAATTTTACCAACAATATAAAATCCTAAAGCTGAATTATAATGAGATTATATGAACAATACCCTATTTTTAAAAATACAGTTACAATGAATTTTCCTATATAATATAAAACACTTGCTAGCACCAGAAGAATTACCAAGTTGTAGTAATAGTTTAAATGTGCATACAAGAAAAAAAAGAACAACAAAATCAAGAAGATGGGACTTCGTTAGTATCTAACTTGGTCTACATTTACATATTATTTAATGACCCTGCATATTTCATCAATGAAAGACTTGCATCAAATATAATAGTGTGCCAATTTCTCCATGGTAGGAATACTATAGGCTAAACATTAGCAATAATTATTTCTGGATGAATGAAGAAAATTGTTAGGTAAAGAAATCCTCAAATTTGCTGGATTAAAATAGTTTGAGGCTAAGCTATTCAACTTTGGTGAAATATCTGAATAATGGCTAATTATAATCAAAACTACTTTTGAGGGTGGAGCCTGTGGCTCAAAGGAGTAGGGTGCCAGCCCCATATACCGGAGGTAGTGGGTTCAAACCCAGCCCTGGCCAAAAACTGCAAAAAAAAAAAAAAAAAAGTAGACTCAAGGATTAAATTAACTATTTTGGAGACAATGAATAGTGAACTTGTTGTGGCAAAGGTTAAACTTTTTGAAATCTTCACTTTGACTACTTCAGGGACAGAATGAAAATCTTTAGGCATATGGCTCTAAAAAATGAGGCTAAATTACAGCAAATTCCTTATGTAAAAATCCTCAGACTTTCAGCAAGAAAATGAGTTATTGCTACAAAACCAATCAGAAATAATCTTCTCCAGGTTCTCTGAACAGGCAAGAATGCTAAAAGACTTGGGCACAAATGCTCTGGCACACACAACACTGGTAATGATATACTTTCATAACTTTTTGACAGGTCAAATCTATTGCTAATAAGAAATAGATATTATATAACTTTGAAAAGTAAACTACCACATTATTTAAAAATGTTAGCGTTTAAAAAATTAAATGCTTCAGAGTTTATTGTGGTTAAACAAGAGAAATGTATAATCTGTGTAAAGCATAAAATTTTATTTGTGATAACAGAGTGAGTTCAACCTTTATTGCTAATAAACAGAGACATTATATTTTCAGGACAAGGAATAAAAACCTCATTTATGGTAACAAATGTGTCTTCTCTGGGTCTCGCAGTAAACCAGAGTAGTGTACTTGTCCTACTTTTTTCCACTTTTCCTACTTTTTCCAAACCTACTTATTTGCTTTAAAACCTAAACTTGGGTGCCTGGGTTAAAATTTAAATTTTTTCTCAATGAAAATGTTTTTTAAAATATACATTAAGGTTTTACAAAGGAGAAAAGAAATCACTGTTACTTTAAAATTTAGCATCAAAGTCCTGATCCTTTCATAGAGTAATCTTTTAAAAAAATTTATGGTAATAAAAATAGAAAGGGTATTACAAAATATAAAGTTATGATGATCACTAAGAAGCATTTTTTTTTTTTTTTGAGACAGAGTCTGCTGCCCTCGGTAGAGTGTCATGGAGTCACAGCTCACAACAACCTCAAACTCTTGGGCTTAAGTGATTCTCTTGCCTCAGCCCCCCAAGTAGCTGGGACTACAGGCGCCGGCCACAACTCCCAGCTATTTTTGTTGTTGTTGTTGCAGTTGTCATTGTTGCTTAGCTGGCCTGCGTGGGGTGTATGTGGCCGGTGCCCTACCCACTGAGCTATAGGTGCCGCCCAGAAGCAGAAATTTAAAACATATTTAAGCTTGTTGAAATTATCATTTTTATATGACAATCATATTCAATCATATTCTTAAGAATGTGATGCACCTTCTATAATCTTTCAGGTGAATTTATCTAAAAAGTTATGCGTAAATCATAATATTTATGATTCAAGAGAACTTCCTTTGAAAATGACCTGAATCTATTCACCTAATTTATTTTTATTTTTATTTTTGAGACAGAGTCTCAAGTTATTGCCCTGGATAGAGTACTGTGGCATTACAGCTCACAGCAACCTCCAATTCTTGGGCTCCAGTGATCCTCTTGTCTCAGTCGTTCTATTTTTAGTAGAGACAGGGTCTCGCTTTTTGCTCAGGCTGGTCTGGAACTCATGGGCTCAAGCAATCCACCTGCTTTGGCCTCCCAGAGTGCTAGGATTACAGGTGTGAGCCACCACACCTGGCCTATTCACCTAATTTTAAAAAATGTTGTGGGGAGCATGGGCAGAGGGAGGGTGATTGGTGGGATTACACCTGCGGTGCATCTTACAAAGGTACATGTGAAACTTAGGAAATGTAGAATATAAATGTCTTAACACAATAACTAAGAAAATGCCAGGAAGGCTATGTTAACCAGTGTGATGAAAATGTGTCAAACGGTCTATAAAACCAGTGTATGGTGCCCCATGATTGCATTAATGTACACACCTATGATTTAATAAAAAAAAAAAAGTTGAAGCTTGCCTTTTATTTATGCTTTGAATTTATTTAAATAAGAAATATTTTGAAAATAATTTGTTCCATAATAGTATAGCATATCCAAACAAGATCTTCATACCAGAGATATTTTATAGCTGTGGTTTCCAATTTTGAAATACTGTATATACTTTTGAAATACACGAGAGGACCCATGTAGATAGTCTAAGCATAAAGAAGATAACAAAAGTGCTAATAACAATCCCTGCATTTAAATAAGAGTGTATGTTCAGTTTCTGAAAATAGTTTCTGAGGACAAAATACATGCTATTAATTCATACAAAAATGATCTTCCCTATTAAGAGAAAGAGATGAAGATATTTTAAAGTGAAACATAAAAAATGTATCTAAATAAATGCTTATTTTGGATTAATAAAGAATAAAAAACGTATGTACCCTCTTTGGATAGGCAGCACATTTCCAGTCTTTGTTGATGAGAATATCCATAGAGTAGGTGTGCCTCTTGTAATGCACTTTTATACCACTTCTTATTATTCTTACATTTTGCTGGCTATATAAATACAGAAAAAGAACAAGATTATTTTTTAAATATATAATTTTGATTTAAAATCCACTTGACTTAACTATTAAGCTGGACTTAATCTAATTTGAAGCACTGTAAAATATATTTCTTAGACATTAGTATCTGATTATCATTTTTGTTATTATTTTCGAATTTAACAAAACTGTGGAAATTTTGCAAGTTAATAGCCAAAAGAGTCATATGCTTGGTTCACTAAAATAATAGTGATAATATGATTTTCTTTACTTAGAAAGTCATAAAAATTTAAGGCTCTCAATGTAACAAAGTAGTTAATATTAATACATTTTATTAGCATAATTTTGATTCTCTTTTAGTGACAATAACTAAAGTGGTAGAAACTCAAAAGCAAGTTTTAAGGAAATCAATTACATTCTCATCTAGTTTTGGTATTATGGCAATATTGAAAAATTCATACAAATTTCTTAAAATTTCTGTGCTGTCTTTATCTGAAAAATATGAATAATAACAGAACATACATCATAAGGTTTCATGAGCATTAAATGAAATAATAAATGATAGTTTCTGGCATACTAAGAACTCAATAAGTTATTCTGCTTAGATAAAATATATTTTATAAATATTTATTTAGTTTTCCAAAAATACAGCCTGTAAAGAAAAACAGTCAAAGAATCTCTGGGTCAAAAATGACTATAAAAACTTTCTAGTCCATAATTTTTCCAATGTTATTTTAAAATATAACAAAAAATTTTGTTTTATCATTTGAATGAATGTGTAGATAATTATATATTGGCTTCATAACTATTATTGGTTTCATAATAGTATTGAGTACATTGGATACTTTTTTTCCATTCTTGACATACTTTACTAAGAAGAATATGTTGCACTTCTATCCATGAAAACATAAAGATGTAAAGTCTCCATCCTTTTTAGGGCTGCATAGTATTTCATGGTATATTAATCCATTCATGGATTGATGGGCATTTGTGCTGCTTCCATGACTTGGCAATTATGAACTGGGTTGCAATAAACATTCTGGTGCAAATATATTTGTTGTAAAATGATTTTTGATCATCTGGGTATATACCTAGTAGAGGAATTGGAGGATTAAAGGGTAGGTCTACTTTTAGTTCCTTGAGTATTCTCCAAACTTCTTTCCAAAAAGGCCATATTCGCTTGCATTTACACCAGCAGTGTAGAAGTGTTCCCTCCTCTCCATATCCACTCCAACATCTGTAGTTTTGGGATTTTGTGATGTGGGCTAATCTTACTTGAGTTAGATGATATTGCAAAGTGGTTTTTATTTGCATTTCTCTGATGATTAAAAATGTTGAGCATTTTTTATCCAGAAAGAAGGAGGGAAGAGGAGGGAGAGAGGAGGTGAGGTAGGAGGCCAGGAGGAGGGAGGGTATTTGGTGGAACCTCACCTATTGCGCACAATGCAATGGTACATTTCAAAACTATTAAGAGTAGAGTGTAAATGTTTTAACACAACAAATAAGTAAATGAGGTGATGGTTATGTTAATCAGTTTGATGTAAACATTCCACATTGTATATCAAATCAGCACATTGTACCCCATAATTGTACACAGTTATGATTTAACAAAAAAAGGTTCAAAAATTAAAAAAAGATTTTTATAATGTTTTTAAATGTTTAAGTTTATAAAATATATGCCATCATTTTCTTTTTCAAAACTTTACCATCAAAAAGAAGATGGACGGTTATTATATTAATGTATATTTGCCACCTGATCATATCTTTATCTCAGACGTATAAAATAACTCACCCTTAAATAAGATGAATAGAATACTACCACACTTATCAATTATCTCAATAAATGTTAATGGCTTGAATTGCCCACTGAAGAGACACAGATTGGCTGACTGGATTAAAAAACACAAGCCATCCATTTGCTGTCTGCAAGAAACACAGCTGGCTTCAAAAGACAAATTAAAACTCCGAGTCAAGGGTTGGAAGACAATTTTTCAGGCAAATGGAATTCAGAAGAAAAGAGGAGTTGCAATCTCATTTTCAGATACATGTAGATTTAAAGCAACTAATGTCAAAAAAGACAAAGATGGTCACTTTATATTGGTCAAGGGAAAAATACAACAAGAAGACGTTTCAATTCTAAATATTTATGCACACAATTTAAATGCTCCCAGATTCTTGAAACAGACCTTGAGCAATATGATACCTAATAATACCATAATAACAGGGGACTTTAACACTCCTCTTACACAGCTGGACAGATCCTCTAAACACAAATTAAACAAACATATAAGAGATTTAAATGAGACCCTAGAACAACTGTGCTTGATAGACGCATATAAAACACTCCATCCCAAAGATAAAGAATATACATTCTTCTCATCACCCCATGGAACATTCTCCAAAATTGATCATATCCTGGGACACAAAACAATTATCAACAGAATAAAAAGAATTGAAATTTTACCTTGTATCTTCTCAGACCATAAGGCACTAAAGGTGGAACTCAACTCTTAACAAAAACGTTCAACCCCACACAAAGGCATTGACATTAAATAATCTTCTGTTGAATAACAGATGGGTGAAGGAAGAAATAAAACAGGAAATCATTAACATCCTTGAGCATAATAACAATGAAGACACAAGCTACCAAAACCTGTGGGATATTGCAAAAGCAGTTTTGAGAGGAAAATTTATCACTTTAGATGCCTACATTCAAAAAACAGAAAGAGAGTGCATCAACAAACTCACAAGCCATCTTATGGACTTGAAAAAATAAGAACAATCTAGGCCTAAACTCAGTAGAAGAAAAGGAATATCCAAAATCAAATCAGAGATCAATGAAATTGAAAATAGAAGAATCATTCAGAAAATTAATGAAACAAGGAGTTTTTTTTTGAAAAAATAAATAAAATAGATAAACTATTGGCCAGACTAACGAGAAATAGAAAAGTAAAATCTCTAGTAACCTCAATCAGAAATGATAAAGGGGAAATAACAACTGATCCCACAGAGATACAAGAGATCATCTCTGAATACTACCAGAAACTCTATGCCCAGAAATTTGACAATGTGAAGGAAATGGATCAATATTTGGAATCACACCCTCTCCCTAGACTTAGCCAGGAAGAAATAGACCTCCTGAACAGACCAATTTCAAGCACTGAAATTAAAGAAACAATAAAAAATCTTCCAACCAAAAAATGCCCTGGTCCAGATGGCTTCACACCAGAATTCTATCAAACCTTCCTTCAGAGGAAGAGCTTATTCCTGTACTGCAGAAATTATTCCAAAAAATTGAGGAAGAAGGAATTTTCCCCAACACATTCTATGAAGCAAACATCACCCTGATACCAAAACCAGGAAAAGACCCAACCAAAAAGGAGAATTTCAGACCAATCTCACTCATGAATATAGATGCAAAAATTCTCAACAAAATCCTAGCCAATAGATTACAGTTTATTAGAAAGTCATACATCATGATCAAGTAGGTTTCATCCCAGGGATGCAAGGCTGGTTTAACATACGCAAGTCCATAAACATTATTCACCATATTAACAGAGGCAAAAATAAAGATCATATGACCCTCTCTATAGATGCAGAAAAAGCATCTACAGAGAGGGTAAAAAATCCAGCATCCTTTTCTAATTAGAACACTAAAGAGTATAGGCATAGGTGGGACATTTCTAAAACTGATTGAAGCTATCTATGACAAACCCACAGCTAATATTTTACTGAATGGAGTAAAACTGAAAGCTTTTCCTCTTAGAACTGGAACCAGACAAAGTTGTCCTCTATCACCTTTACTATTCAACATAGTGCTGGAAGTTCTAGCCAATACAATTAGGCAAGACAAGGAAATAAAGGGAATCCAAATGGGAGCAGTCCTTCTTTGCTGACGACATGAACCTATACTTAAAGAATCCCAAAGACTCAACCATAAGACTCCTAGAAGTCACCAAAAAATACAGCAATGTTTCAGGATATAAAATCAATGTCCACAAGTCAGTAGCCTTTGTATACACCAATAACAGTCAAGATGAGAAGCTAATTAAGGACACAACTCCCTTCACCATAGTTTCAAAGAAAATGAAATACCTAGGAATATACCTAATGAAGGAGGTGAAGGGCCTCTATAAAGAAAATTATGAAATCCTCAGAAAGGAAATAGCAGAGGATTTTAACAAATGGAAGAACACACTATGCTCATGGACGGGCAGAATCAACATTGTTAAAATGTCTATACTTCCCAAAGCAATCTACCTATTCAATGCCATTCCTATCAAAATATCAACATCGTACTTTCAAGATTTGGAAAAAATGATTCTGCGTTTTGTATGGAACCAGGAAAAACCCCGTATAGCTAAGGCAGTTCTTAGTAATAAAAATAAAGCTGGAGGCATCAGCATAGCAGATTTTAGTCTGTACTACAAAGCCATAGTGGTCAAGACAGCATGGTACTGGCACAAAAATAGACATAGACACTTGGAATTGAATTGAAAACCAAGAAATGAAACTAACATCTTACAACCACCTAATCTTCGATAAACCAAACAAGAACATACCTTGGGGGAAAGACTCCCTATTCAATAAATGGTGTTGGGAGAACTGGATATCTACATGTAAAAGGCTGAAACTGGACCCACACCTTTCTCCACTCACAAAAATTGATTCAAGATGGATAACGGACTTAAATTTAAGGAATGAAACAATAAAAATCCTCAAGGAAACCATAGGAAAAACACTGGAAGATACTGCCTTGGGGAAAGACTTCATGAAGAAGACTGCCATGGCAATTGCAACAACAACAAAAATAAACAAATGGGACTTCATTAAACTGAAAAGCTTCTGTACAGCTAAGGAGACAAAAAGCAAAGCAAAGAGACAACCTACACAATGGGAAAGGATATTTGCATATTTTGAATCAGACATAAGCTTGATAACTAGGATCTATAGAGAACTCAAATTAATCCACATGAAAAAAACTAACAATCCCATATATCAATGGGCAAGAGACATGACTAGAACCTTCTCTAAAGATGACAGACGAATGGCTAACAAACATATGAAAAAATGTTCATCATCCCTATATATTAGAGAAATGCAAATCAAAACCACCCTGAGATACCATCTAACCCCAGTGAGAATGGCCCACATCACAAAATCTCAAAACGGCAGATGCTGGCGTGGATGTGGAGAGAAGGGAACACTTTTACACTGCTGGTGGGACTGCAAACTAGTACAACCTTTCTGGAAGGAAGTATGGAGAAACCTCAAAGCACTCAAGCTAGACCTCCCATTTGATCCTGCAATCCCATTACTGGGCATCTACCTAGAAGGAAAAAAATCCTTTTATCATAAGGACACTTGTACTAGACTGTTTATTGCAGCTCAATTTACAATTGCCAAAATGTGGAAACAGCCTAAATGCCCACCAACCCAGGAATGGATTAGCAAGCTGTGGTATATGTATACCATGGAATACTATTCAGCTATTAAAAAATACCAGAGACTTTACATCCTTCGTATTAACCTGGATGGAAGTGGAAGACATTATTCTTAGTAAAGCATCACAAAAATGGAGAAGCATGAATCCTATGTACTCAATTTTGATATGAGGACAATTAATGACAATTAAGGTTATGGGGGGGGAAGCAGGGAAAGAGAAGGGGGGCCGGGGCCTTGGTGCATGCCATACCTTCTGGGGGCAAGACATGATTGCAAGAGGGACTTTACTTAACAAATGCAATCAGTGTAACCTGGCTTATTGTACCCTCAATGAATCCCCAACAATAAAAAATAAATAAATAAATAATAAAATAAATAAATAAAAGTTTGTCACATTACAGAAAAAAAAAAAAAAAGAAATTACCAGAAACTTTTCAAATGAAGGAGGGCCTAAAAACTCATAAAATAATGTTCAACATCTCTAATCATTAGGAAATGCAAATCAAAACCACAATGAGATAACATGTAACTCCAATAAAAATAGTTTGTGTTAAAAAGTCTTGAAACAACAGATGCTGGTGTGGAGGCAAAGAGAGTAACTTACATATCCTGTTGATGCGCCTGCAAACTAGTATAACATCTATGGAAAATTTGTATGGAGGTACTGCAAAAAACTTGCAGTAAATATATCATTTGATTCAGCAATCTCACTGCTGGGTATATACCCAAAGGGAAAAGATCATTTGATAAAAGGACTCCTGCTCTCAATTGTTTATAATAGCACAATTCACAATCGCAATTGCAAAGATGTGGAAACAACCCAAGTGCCCACCAATACACAAATGGATTGATAAAATGTGGTATATGCACACTGTGGAGTACTACTCAGCCATAAATAAATGGTGATCTAGCATCTTTCTGGACGACCTGAAGGGAACTTGAAACCATTCTCTAAGTGAAACATGACAAGAATGAGAAACAAACACGTGTCCTCAATACCAAAATGGAACTAATCGATCAACACTTAAGGGCACAAATGGAAGTAAACCTCAATGAAAAACAAGCTGGAAAAGGGAGGGGAGTGGAGGAGATGGGTAAATGCACTACTATTGGGTACAGTGCACACTATCTGGGGGAAGGGCACACTTACCTGTATAACTTTGACTCAATCTGTACAAAAACAAAGTATATAACCAAAACCTGTATACTCCCTCATATTCTAAAATTTTAAAAAATAAGTAAATAAAGAAAAAAAATCCTCCACCCCTCAACAATAGATGCTGGTGTAGATGTGGAGAGAAAAGAACTCTCATGCACTGTTGGTGGACTGCAAACTAATGTAACCTCTGTGGAAAATCGTATGGAGATACCTCAAAGACCTTACAGTAGATCTACCATTTGATTCAGCAATCCCACTGCTGGATAGACCCAAAGGTAAAAAGGTCATGTATAACTTTGACTCCGTCTGTACAAAAACAAAGTATGTAACCAAAATCTATGTACCCCTAATATTCTGAAATTTAAAAAAATAAAAATAAATTCACACACACACAAAAAATAACTCACCCTTTCTACAGAAATGTAAATGTATATAATACCCATATTCAATTAATTCAGAGAATGCAACTATATATTTAGGCTCTTTGCAAATGCCATAACATTCTTGATGTCCCCATATTGATATCAACTGTATGCTCTCAAGACACTTGATATTCATTTTAGTGATTTACTACATTCTGGCTTGTATTACAGTTATTTGTGTTCATGACTGCTACCATCCATAAAAATCAAAGGTCCATGAAGATAGAGGCAATAAATAATATTTTATCTTTGTATCTTCCATACTATTCTAACATATACTTATATATTTCATTTTTGTATGTTCTTCAGTATCCTAATATCACCGTATACTATATTATATCATTGCATTTGGTCCTGGGAACTGATTAACTTGGCATAAAAGCAGTGAAACAACAAATACAATAAAAATCTACTTTTGTACACAGGATCTACAAATTTCATTCATCAAGTTATTTCATAGGAAGAAAAGATGAAAATACAGACAGATACAATTTAATAAGCATTGGAAATGTAAAATTATTTTAGGAATATAAGCTAATTCTTGCATATTTAAGACATTTTTGCAACTCATATATCATGACCTTAAGAAATTATAGTGAAAATCCCATTAAGGCTACACTAGTAGCTACTAGCTACACTAGTCCCCATAGGAATAGTATAAGAAAATAGTTAAAAAGTTTTCTTAAGAAAAACCAGTGGGATGCACTAAAGTAAATAATTTGGCAAGTTAGGGGAACTGAAAAGCTTTGTTTAAAACTTGTATCTGAATCTTTAAAAGCTTATCAGTGGACATGTGCCACCTAGTGGCAATACACATTAACATTTTCTAAGGCTCTACTTAGAATATAAAGAATATTGGATTCCAGAAACTAGACTCATTGTGCATTCTACTTTTAAACTAGTTTTTCTTTTAATTGAAGAAGTGATATATGCAGATTCCAACAATATAGAATGTGTCTTCCTTCTCTTCCAAGTACAGTTTCTCCCAAAGGCAACCATTACTACCAGTTTTTGTTGCAGTCTTCCAGAGAGATTGTATGAATTTGTAAGTATTCATATAATTTATATAATACACAAATTTTTATAGAATGCAATAAACAGTTATATATACTTGAGTTGTAAGATTTTCTTGCATAATAATTTATATGTTCTACATATCTTCAGGATCTATCATTGAAGAAAACAAAGTTTAAATTTTCCTGTGAGAAAAATCTACAACAAGCACAAGAAATAACTTAAGGGGCCAACAAACACATGAAAAATGCTCATCATCTTTAATCATCAAAGAAATGCAAATCAAAATTATTTTGAGATATCACCTAACTCCAGTAAGATTAGCTAACATCACAAAATCCCACAACTGCAGATGCTGACATGGATGCAGAGAGAAGGGAACACTTCTATACTGCTGGTAGGATTGAAAACCAATACAGCCTTTTTGGAAAGAAGTATGGAGAATTCTAAAGGAACTAAAAGTTGACCTACCATTTGATCCTGTAATTCTATTACTAGGTGTATCTATCTGTGTGAACAAAAATCATTTTACAAAAATGACATTTGCACCAGAATGTTTATTGCAGCCCAATTCATAATTGCCAAGTCATGGTAGCACCCCAATTCCCATCAACCCAAGAATAAATTAACAAATTGTGGTATACCATGGAATACTATGCCACCATTAAAAAGATGGAGACTTTACATTTTTTATGTTTACCTGGATGGAGTTGGAACATATTCTTCTTAGTAAAGTATGTCAAGAATGGGGAAAAAAGTATCCAGTGTACTCAATACTATTATGAAACCAATATATAATCACTTACACATTCATATGAATGATAAAACACAAATACAGTCCATAAAGAAGGAGAGAGGAGGGGTAGGGAAGGAGAAGGAGGGAGGGCACGTAGAGGGAGGGTATTTGGTGGGATCTGACCTAATGTGCACAATGAAAGGGTATATTTCAAAAAAAAGTAAGAGTGTATTATAAATGTGTTACCACAAAAAATGAGTTAATGATTATGTTAATCAGTTTGATTTAAGCATTCCACATTGTATATCAAATCATCACAATGTACCCCATAAATGTATACAGTCATGATTTAATAAAAATTAAATTAAAAAAAGAAATAAGGCTATAGTATAAGAGGTGATAAGCCCTACATAATAAAGAAAAGATAAGGCAAGCTAAGGGTGATCACAAGTGTTGAAGGGTGGGGAGTAGAGTGGTACAAGTTATGCTCATTGAAAAGGTAACTAACCTTGAACAAAAACCTCCCTGAAGGAAGTTAAGGAGTTAAGCCATATAAACATCCAAGTAAAGACCACTATAGGCAGAGAAAAATCCTCTAATGTAGGAGAATACAGATATATTCAAGAAGCATCAAAGGATCCAGGAAAGCTGAGTCTGAATCATGAAGAGAGAGAGATCAATAGGAAATGATTTCAGAATATTAACAAGGGCCAGATCATCATGGAGGTCCTTACAAGCCATTGTAGGATCCTTGGCTGTTACTCTGAGCGAAATGGGAGCCACTTGGAGAGTTATGAGCAAAAGAATAATATTTGACTTGGTATAATATTTTACAACACTCATTCTGGATGCTTTAATTAGGACAGGCTATACAGAAGGAAGTACAGAAGCAGGATGACTATTTAAAAGGCTATTGCAATAATCCATGTATGAAATGATGGTGGTGTGGACCAGGGTAGTAGTAGCTACTGTGGTCAAAAATGTTAGGATTATGGACATAATTTGAGAGTAGAACAAAAAGAATTATTTCATGACTAAATGAAAATTTGTTGTGAGAGAAAGTGAGGATGACTCTAGAACTTTGAAACTGAGTGGGTAAAAGGATAGAATTTGCTATCTAGTGAGATAGGGAAGGGTGTCAAGAAAGTGAGATTTGGAGGGAAGATTTCAGATATGTTGAGTATGAGATGTACCAATATCCAAGAAGAGGATAATTAGGATAATTAAATTAGGTTATTAAATATGAAATGTCCAATTTCAAGTCAAAAGTTTATGATATCTCAAACAAGAAGCAATATAATTAATACAAGTTTGTACCTAAACCAACAACACAGTTCTGCCATCTTAACAGTAGCTTGTGTATGTTAGAAGCAATGAAGAAATGGCAATGTGGTGAAAGGTATTTTCCATAGCTTGTTGAGAACAGAGTATTTTTCCTTGCAAGAAGTTGTCCAAAGCCAGGGAGAAGTAGTAGGCATTTGGTGCAGGGTCTGTAGTTTGAACAGCTTTGTTTGTGTGACATGTGGTCAAGTGTTGCCTTGCAAGAGGATTGGCCTGTCTCTATTAACCAGTCTTAGCTGCTTAATCACAAGCATCCATCCATTTAGTTGCAGTAGACATCCATTGTAATCTATTGACTAGGTTTAATGAAGCTGTAGTGAATAATACCAGCGCTGGACCAGCAACCAGGTAACAATATGGTGTAGAAATGTCTTTATGCTGTGACGGCAAAGCCAAGCTTCAAGACAAGTTCCTTCTGACTCTTGTTTAATTCTTGAGGAGCCCATCTATCCAACTTCTTTACCTTTGCTGATTTGTTTTAAATGGTCCGGTATTTTGGACTAGTAATGTCAAACCTTGCTGCTAATTCACACATAGGTTGAGATGGATTCGATTCCACTACAGCTTTCAGCTCATCTTATGCACTTTGGTGTCAGATCTCCTCTATAGCTCACTTTCAAGAGTAAAATCACCAGAATGGAACTTCTCAAACCATTGATGTACTGTGTTCATTAGCCACATCCTTCCCACGTACTTTGTTGATATTTCAAGCTGTCTACACTGCATTGGCTCCACAGTGGAACTCATATTGGAAAATTACACAGATTTTTACTTATCCATGGTTTCATAAAGGTTGCTCTAAAAAAGATAATCACAAGCCAAAATGTGGATTTGAAAGGGTGAGTATGTACCTTCACAATAAAAACAAAACAAGTTTAAAAGTGAAATGTCAGAGAAATCGACTGTCAAGATTAGTACTTAAGGCAACCCGACATTTCATACTTAAAAAACTAAGACATCCAAGTGAAGGTGTTAAGTATTAGTTGGCTAAGAAAATTCAGGAGAGAAAACTCAAATGCAGATAAAATTTGGGAATACAAATTCAAACACAAAATATTTAAGTCAAGAAATTAGATGACATAACCAAAGAAATGAGGGAATAAATGTATGTATGCTGACATATGTAGTATAAATGCACCATTATCTATTTGAAAAATTCCTGGGTAATGGACATTTAAGGTGTCTTTAATATTATGTTATTTGAAACAATGCTGCAGGTCGGGCTCAGTGGCTCATGCCTGTAATCCTAGCACTCTGGGAAGATGAGGCAGGTGGTTCAGGAGTTCAGCCTGAGAAAGAGTAAGAGACCCTGGCTCTAAAAATATAGCTGGGCATTGTGACGGGCGCCTGCAGTCCTAGCTATTTGGGAAGCTGAGGCAAGAAAATCACTTGAGCCCAAGAGTGTGAGGTAGCTGTGAGCTATAACCCAATAGCACTCTACTGAGGGTGACAAAACTAGACTCTGTCTCAAAAAAAAAAAAAAAAAATTGGCCATGTGTCATTCTGCCCCTGTGAGAGTGTCCTGGAAGATAAATTTCTAGGCATTAAATTACCAAGTTTAACATGTGTGTATTTTAAATTTTGGAAGCTACTATAAAATCACTCTTGAATGAGAAGATCATAAGTTTATAAAGCCACTACTAATATATTTCCCTACACTTTGCATAATACTTCGTTCTAAGCTTTAGAACTGTGTCAAACTTTTTAAGGAAAGAATGTTATTTCCTTCTTATCATTTTCATTTCATTTCTTATTTTTTTTCCCTGTGGATCAATTTTATTAAACAGTAATGAGTCAGAGTTATCTAAAGTATAAGCTATAGGGAGCAACAAAGACACAACCTTCACCATGAAAAATAATGTGGACAATCTAAAATCAGAATCAGCCCTCAAGTATATTATTGAACATGTAATGATTTGTACATACATTTTACTTTCTCACCCAAATATCACATTTTCTTCTCACCTGAGAGATGAATTTCCACAAAAAATAAGATTTTATTTGCCTATTAAGCATAAAATGAAAGCACTTTAATTTTGAAGCAAACCATTTTTTTCTTGTTTTATTAAATCATAGCTGTGTACATTAATGCAGTCATGGGGTACAATGTGCTGGTTTTATATACAATTTAAATACTTTCATCAAACTTGTTAACATAGCCTTTATGACATTTTCTTAGTTGTTGTGTTAAGACATTTATATTCTACATTTAGTAAGTTTCATATGTACTCTTGTAAGATGCACCTTAGGTGTGGTCCCACCAATTACCGTCCCTCCATTCATTCTCCCTCCTTCCTATTCCCTCCCTTTCCCTGTATTCTTGGGCTATAATTGGGCTATATATATTCATATGAAAGCTATAACTTAGTTTCATAGTAGAGATGAGTACATTGAGTACTTTTTCTTCCATTCTTGAGATACTTTGCTAAGAAGAATATGTTCCAGCGTCATCCATGTAAACATGAAACAGGTAAAGTCTCCATCTTTCTTTAAGGCTGCATAATATTCCATGGTGCACATATACCACAATTTACTGATCCATTTGTGGGTTGATGGGCACTTGGGCTTCTTTCATGACTTAGCAATTATGAATTGGGATGCAATAAACATTCTGGTACAAATATCTTTGTTATAGTGTGATTTTTGGTCTTCTGGATATATACCTAGTAGAAGAATTGTAGGATTGAATGGCAGGTCTATTTTTAGTTCTCTAAGTGTTCTCCAAACATCTTTCCAAAAGGAATGCGTTAGTTTGCATTCCCACCAGCAGTGTAGAAGTGTTCCCTTTCTTCCACATCCATGCCACCATCTCTGATTTGGGGATTATGTGATATGCGCTACTCTTACTGGAGTTAGATGATATCTCAAAGTAATTTTGATTTGCATTTCTCTGATGATTAAGGATGATGAGCATTTTTTCATATGTCTGTAGGTTGTGTGCCTGTCTTCTTCAGAGAAGTTTCTCTTCAAGTCCCTTGCCCAGCCTGAGATGGGATCACTTGTTCTTTTCTTGCTAATATGTTTGAGTTCTCTGTGGATTTTGGTTATTAAACCTTTGTCGGAGACATAACCTGCAAATATCTTCTCCCATTCTGAGGGCTGTTTGTTTGCTTTACTTACTGTGTTCTTGGCTGTGCAGAAGCTTTTTAGTTTGATCAGGTTCCAGTAGTGTATTTTTGAAGCTGCTTCAATTGCCCAGGGTGTCCTGAGCAATTGAAAATATTCACCCAGGCCGATTTCTTCAAGAGTTTTCCCTGCACTTTCTTCAAGTATTTTTATAGTTTCATGTCTTAAGTTTAAATCTTTAATTCAGTGAGAGTCTATCTTAGATAATGGTGAGAGGTGTGGGTCCAGTGTCAGTCTTCTACAGGTTGCTAGCCAGTTCACCCAGCACCATTTGTTAAATAAGGAATCTTTTTCCCACTGAATGTTTTTAACTGGCTTGTTAAGGATCAAATAATGGTAAGTAGCTAGGTTCATCTCTTGGTTCTCTATTCTGTTCCAGACATCTATCTCTGTTTTTGTGCCAATATCATGCTGTTTTAATCACTATCTATTTATAGTATAGTCTGAGGTCTAGTAGCGTGATTCCTCCTGCTTTGTTTTTTTTTTTTTTGTGCTATTTCTTTTTTTTTTTTTTTTATTGTTGGGGATTCATTGAGGGTACAATAAGCCAGTTACACTGATTGCAATTGTTAGGTAAAGTCCCTCTTGCAATCATGTCTTGCCCCCATAAAGTGTGACACACACTAAGGCCCCACCCTCCTCCCTCCATCCCTCTTTCTGCTTCCCCCCGCCCATAAACTTAATTGTCATTAATTGTCCTCATATCAAGATTTAGTACATAGGATTCATGCTTCTCCATTCTTGTGATGCTTTACTAAGAATAATGTCTTCCACTTCCATCCAGGTCAATACGAAGGATGTAAAGTCTCCATTTTTTTTAATAGCTGAATAGTATTCCATGGTATACATATACCACAGCTTGTTAATCCATTCCTGGGTTGGTGGGCATTTAGGCTGTTTCCACATTTTGGCAATGGTAAATTGAGCTGCAATAAACAGTCTAGTACAAGTGTCCTTATGATAAAAGGATGTTTTTTCCTTCTGGGTAGATGCCCAGTAATGGGATTGCAGAATCGAATGGGAGGTCTAGGTTGAGTGCTTTGAGGTTTCTCCATACTTCCTTCCAGAAAGGTTGTACTAGTTTGCAGTCCCACCAGCAGTGTAAAAGTGTTCCCTTCTCTCCACATCCACGCCAGCATCTGCAGTTTTGAGATTTTGTGATGTGGGCCATTCTCACTGGGGTTAGATGATATCTCAGGGTTGTTTTGATTTGCATTTCTCTAATATATAGAGATGATGAACATTTTTTCATGGGCTTGTTAGCCATTCGTCTGTCATCTTTAGAGAACGTTCTATTCATGTATCTTGCCCATTGATATAAGGGATTGTTGGCTTTTTTCATGTGGATTAATTTGAGTTCTCTATAGATCCTGGTTATCAAGCTTTTGTCTGATTGAAAATATGCAAATATCCTTTCCCATTGTGTAGGTTGTCTCTTTGCTTTGGTTATTGTGTCCTTAGCTGTACAGAAGCTTTTCAGTTTAATGAAGTCCCATTTGTTTATTTTTGTTGTTGTTGCAATTGCCATGGCAGTCTTCTTCATGAAGTCTTCCCCCAGGCCAATATCTTCCAGTGTTTTTCCTATGCTTTCTTTGAGGATTTTTATTGTTTCATGCCTTAAATTTAAGTCCTTTATCCATCTTGAATCAATTTTTGTGAGTGGGGAAAGGTGTGGGTCCAGTTTCAGTCTTTTACATGTAGACATCCAGTTCTCCCAACACCATTTATTGAATAGGGACTCTTTCCCCCGAGGTAAGTTCTTGTTTGGTTTATCAAAGATTAGGTGGTTGTAAGATGTTAGTTTCATTTCTTGGTGTTCGATTCGATTCCAAGTGTCTATGTCTCTGTTTTTGTGCCAGTACCATGCTGTCTTGACCACTATGGCTTTGTAGTACATACTAAAATCTGGTATGCTGATGCCCCCAGCTTTATTTTTGTTACTAAGAACTGCCTTAGCTATACGGGGTTTTTTCCGGTTCCATACAAAACGCAGAATCATTTTTTCCAAATCTTGAAAGTACGATGTAGGTACCTTGATAGGAATGGCATTGAATAGGTAGATAGCTTTGGGAAGTATAGACATTTTAACAATGTTAATTCTTCCCATCCATGAGCATGGTATGTTCTTCCATTTGTTAATATCCTCTGCTATTTCCTTTCTGAGGATTTCATAGTTTTCTTTATAGAGGTCCTTCACCTCCTTCGTTAGGTATATTCCTAGGTATTTCATTTTCTTTGAAACTATGGTGAAGGGAGTTGTGTCCTTAATTAGCTTCTCATCTTGACTGTTATTGGTGTATACAAAGGCTACTGACTTGTGGACATTGATTTTATATCCTGAAACATTACTGTATTTTTTGATGACTTCTAGGAGTCTTGTGGTTGAGTCTTTGGGGTTCTCTAAGTATAAGATCATGTCGTCAGCAAAGAGGGAGAGTTTGACCTCCTCTGCTCCCATTTGGATTCCCTTTATTTCCTTGTCTTGCCTAATTATATTGGCTAGAACTTCCAGCACTACGTTGAATAGTAAAGGTGACAGAGGACAACCTTGTCTGGTTCCAGTTCTAAGAGGAAAAGCTTTCAGTTTTACTCCATTCAGTAAAATATTGGCTGTGGGTTTGTCATAGATAGCTTCAATCAGTTTTAGAAAAGTGCCACCTATGCCTATACTCTTCAGAGTTCTAATTAGAAAAGGATGCTGGATTTTATCAAATGCTTTTTCTGCATCTATTGAGAGGATCATGTGATCTTTATTTTTGCCTCTGTTAATATGGTGGATAACGTTTATAGACTTGCGTATGTTAAACCAGCCTTGCATCCCTGGGATGAAGCCTACTTGATCATGATGAATGACTTTTTTGATGATAAGCTGTAATCTATTGGCTAGGATTTTGTTGAGAATTTTTGCGTCTATGTTCATGAGTGAGATTGGTCTGAAATTCTCCTTTTTATTTGGGTCTTTTCCTGGTTTTGGTATCAGGGTGATGTTTGCTTCATAGAATGTGTTGGGGAAGATTCCTTCTTCCTCAGTTTTTTGGAATAATTTCTGCAGTACAGGAATAAGCTCTTCCTTGAAGGTTTGATAGAATTCTGGAGTGAAGCCATCTGGACCAGGGCATTTTTTGGTTGGAAGCTTTTTTATTGTTTCTTTGATCTCAGTGCTTGAAATTGGTCTGTTCAGAGGGTCTATTTCATCCTGGCTAAGTCTAGGGAGAGGGTGTGATTGCAAATATTGATCCATTTCCTTCACATTGTCAAATTTCTGGGCATAGAGTTTCTGGTAGTATTCAGAGATGATCTCTTGTATCTCTGTGGGATCAGTTGTTATTTCCCCTTTATCGTTTCTGATTGAGGTTATTAGAGATTTTACTTTTCTATTTCTCGTTAGTCTGGCCAATGGTTTATCTATTTTATTTATTTTTTCAAAAAACCAACTCCTTGTTTCATTAATTTTCTGAATGATTCTTTTATTTTCAATTTCATTGATCTCTGATTTGATTTTGGATATTTCTTTTCCTCTACTGAGTTTAGGCTTAGATTGTTCTTCTTTTTCCAATTCCATAAGATCTCTTGTGAGATTGTTGATGTGCTCTCTTTCTGTTTTTCGAATGTAGGCATCTAAAGCAATTGAATTTTCCTCTCAAAACTGCTTTTGCAGTATCCCACAGGTTTTGGTAGCTTGTGTCTTCATTGTTGTTATGCTCAAGGAAGTTAATGATTTCCTGTTTTATTTCTTCCTTCACCCATCTGTTATTCAACAGAAGATTGTTTAATTTCCATGCCTTTGGGTGGGCTTGAGCATTTTTGTTAGAGTTGAGTTCCACCTTTAGTGCCTTATGGTCTGAAAAGATACAAGGTAAAATTTCAATTCTTTTGATTCTGTTGATATTTGTTTTGTGTCCCAGGATATGATCAATTTTGGAGAATGTTCCATGGGGTGATGAGAAGAATGTATATTCTTTATCTTTGGGGTGGAGTGTTCTATATGCGTCTATCAAGCATAGTTGTTCTAGGGTCTCATTTAAATCTCTTACATCTTTGTTTAATTTCTGTTTAGAGGATCTGTCCAGCTCTGTAAGAGGTGTGTTAAAGTCCCCTGTTATGATGGTATTATCAGATATCATATTGCTCAGACTGAGTAAGGTCTGCTTCAAGAATCTGGGAGCATTTAAATTGGGTGCATAAATATTTAGAATTGAAATGTCTTCTTGTTGTAGTTTTCCCTTGACCAATATAAAGTGACCATCTTTGTCTTTTTTGACTTTAGTTGCTTTAAATCCACATGTATCTGAAAATAAGATTGCAACTCCTCTTTTCTTCTGAATTCCATTTGCCTGAAAAATTGTCTTCCAACCCTTGACTCGGAGCTTTAATTTGTCTTTTGAAGCCAGGTGTGTTTCTTGCAGACAGCAAATGGATGGCTTGTGTTTTTTAATCCAGTCAACCAATCTATGTCTCTTCAGTGGGGAATTCAAGCCATTAACATTTATTGAGATAATTGATAAGTGTGGTAGTATTCTATTCGTCTTATTTTGTGAGAGTCCATTGCTTAGTTTTGTCTTTTGCATCAGTGTGGAGGTTAGGTTCTGTCCTTTGATTTCTGAGTTCTTACTTTGCTGCTGATCCATTGTGGTGGTCAGTGTGCAGAACAGGTTGAAGTATTTCCTGTAGAGCTGGTCTTGTTGTGGCGAATTTCCTCAATGTTTGTATATCCGTAAATGATTTGATTTCTCCGTCAATTTTGAAGCTTAGCTTAGCAGGGTACAGAATTCTGGGCTGAAAATTGTTCTGTTTAAGTAGATTAAAGGTAGATGACCATTGTCTTCTTGCTTGGAAAGTTTCATTAGAGAAGTCTGCGGTCACTCTGATGGATTTGCCCCTGTAGGTCAACTGGCGCTTACTCCTGGCAGCTTGCAGAATCTTTTCTTTTGTCTTGACTTTGGACAGGTTCATCACAATGTGTCTTGGAGAAGCTCGGTTAGAGTTGCGGCGACCCGGGGTCCGATATCCCTCTGAAAGCAGTGTGTCAGAATCTTTGGTGATATTTGGGAAATTTTCTTTTATAATATTCTCTAGTATGGCTTCCATTCCTCTGGGGCATTCTTCTTCCCCTTCTGGAATTCCTATAACTCGTATGTTGGTACGCTTCATAAAGTCCCATAATTCTGACAGTGAACGTTGTGCTTTCTCTCTCTTCTTTTCTGCCTCTTTTACTGTCTGAGTTATCTCAAGAACTTTGTCTTCTACCTCTGAAATTCTTTCTTCTGCATGGTCTAACCTGTTGCTGATACTTTCCATTGTATCTTTAAGTTCCCTAATTGACTGTTTCAGTTCCTTCAGGTCTACTATATCCTTTTTATATTCTTCATATTGTTCATCTCTTATTTGATTCTGTTTTTGGATTTCCTTTTGGTTATTTTCCACTTTATTAGCAATTTCCTTCATTGTTTCCATCATTTCTTTCATTGTTTTCAACATGTGTATTCTAAATTCCCTTTCTGTCATTCCTAACATTTCTATACTGGTGGAATCATCTGCAGTAGCTACCTCATGGTCCCTTGGTGGGGTTGTTCTAGACTGGTTCTTCATGTTGCCTGGAGTTTTCTGCTGATTCTTCCTCATGAGTGGTTTCTTTTATCTGTTTCCTTGCCCTAATTTTCCTTTCACTTCCTCTTGCTCTTTAAGTTCTTGTGCCTGTGGACTAAGGGTTACAGGACCAGAAGGGTGAGAAGGTTGAAGAGCAAAAAAAGGGGATGAAAGAAAGGAGGACCGAGTGATAAGAAAAAAAGAAAGATAGAGAAAGGAGAGGGGGTGGGTATAAGGAATATTGACAAAAAGAAGAGAGGCACAGAAAGAGGGAGACAGGGCAATATAGGTGTACAGTAGGGTACTTTGACACAACCTTAAAAAACCCCACCTTCTGGGGGTGCCCAGTTGCGTGGTTCCCTTGAGGTCAGCAGCTCTTTGCTAACCTGATCAGACACAGTACCCCACCTCCACCAAGTAGAGAGGAAAGACAAAAATGCTATAAATCAAACCAAAAGAAGCAAACAGAAATCTTTATGGGGATAAAATTGGGTGAAAAACCAAATTATATCAGTAGAAACACTAGCAAAAATGAAGTTGAAGTTATTAAAAAAGGCAGCAATGGGAAATTATAATTAAACTAGGAAAATTGAGAAAGAAAAAGGGATCTGTGTGGAAAAGATTGAAATTAAAAAAACAAAAGAACATCAGCAACGTCAAAATAAAGAAAGAAAAAAAACAACCAAACAAAAAAAAAAAAAAGAAAAAAATACAGAACCAAAAACAAAGCAGTTTGTATATGTTATTGAATATTGTCTGGGCAACACGTGGTCTTCTGGGGTATGAGATGTTAGACACAGTTCTGATACGACTGGAGGCTGCTGATTTCTCAAACCCCAGCAGGTAGACACCCTAAATCTCTCTTCAGCCTACTTAAAAGGCACTTTGAACTTGTAAACTTGCTGAGCAGAAGCTTTCCCATCTTTCTCGCTGGAATCGCTGCTGAAGTGGCTATCCACTTACTCAGTGTGCCAAAACGGGTCTCACTCTGCCCCTGAGGGTTAGGGCTGCAAGGCGGCTCAAACCCCACCCTTAGGCTACTTGGTTGCTGGGTTACCAGCTCCCACCCGTTTGTAGCTCTGCGACCCTGAGGGCGGAGCTTGCCGGGGCAGATCACTGACAATGGATCCGTGTGACCCACCGCCAAACACTATTAGCTCCGTCTGGCTCAGCGGCTCAGACTGGGGCCCTAGACAAAGGCCAAAGTTCTCCGCACTCCCGCTCAGGCCTTCCCCAAGGCAGTTCAACTCAGTGCCAAGTCCAAGGACATCAAAATAGTTCACAGGTAAGGCCTTTCTGGTTTGCAGTCTCGCTGCTACTGAACTTACAGTTGTGGGCGGGTTTAGACGGATTGAACACACGCGACCACTTGCCGTTTTTTCACTGTTTTAGTCCTCCTCTTGGGGTCCAGAAGTCTCTCGCTGACTCCCTGTATCTTCATAGGAGTGATGATAGGCAGTTCCCACCAGCCAGAGATGCCTGGAGTCCTATCTCCCCAGACTCACGGTGCCCAGATGCAAGGAAGCTGTTACTCGGCTGCCATCTTGCTCCGCCCCTCCTGCTTTGTTTTTATTTCTGAGTAATGTCTTGGCTATTCGAGGTTTTTTCTGATTCCATATAAAATGAAGTATTATTTTTTCAAGATCTTTAAAGTATGACAGTGGAGCTTTAATAGGGATTGCATTAAAGTTGTATATTACTTTGGGTAGTATAGGCATTTTAAAAATGTTGATTCTTCCCAGCCATGAGCATGGTATGTTTTTCCATTTATTAACATCTTCAGCTATTTCTTTTCTTAGAGTTTCATAGTTCTCTTTATAGAGATCTTTCATGTCCTTTGTTAGGTAAACTCCCAAATTGAAAACTCATCAATTGAAAAATTATGACTTTTCAGTTTTTTAAGGCCATTTGTATTATCTTTAATATGGAATGACCATTCAAGTCCTGTGCTAAAATGCATATTAGTCTTTTTATTATAGATTTATATAAGATTTCCCTATATTAAAGAAATTAGCCCTTTACTATCTGTGTCACACATATCTTCCTCTGTTTATGGAGAGGAAGTTTTATTTTTTAGTACATTTGTATTTTCTCTTTTGTTTAAATCTTTTACTTGCCTAGAACTAGTCTGTATGTAAATGTAAGGTACAGCTCCAACTTTATATTTTTTTCCTAAGTATCTAACAATTTGTACCCATTTATTAACCATACCACTTATTTATTAAACCACTTTTCTTATGTCTTTGAATACAACCTTAATCATTAACTATTATGTCCAACTACTTCTGAATTTATTTGTGGTATCTCTACATTATTCTATTAATCTATCAAAGTACTATTAGTACTAAACTGCTTTAATGATTGAAGTTATTTATTATATCTTTTATATTTTATAGGCCTAACTCTATCTCTTGTTAAATCTTCCCACAAATTTTAGAATTACTATAGTTCGTTTTAGGATGTATATTTTTTAATCAAGATTGCCTTAATATTAATTCAGGGAGAACTGACATCTTCCTTCCATATTAAATCTTCCAAGCTAAGAAGAGAATTTAATCTTTCCATTTACTCATATTTTATTTTCTGAGATTTGGTAGTATTTTAAAGTATTATTTATATAGACCTTGCAATTGTTTCTTAGGCTTATACCACCGTTGCTATTATAAATGAAAATTTTAATTCCTTCATATTTTCACACTGATTAATTCTGTATAGTACTTTTATAATCTGACACATAACTGAATTTTCTCAGTATTTTTAAGTATTTTAACTCAGTATTTTTAAGTATATTTAAGTATTTTAACTGAATTTTTCTCAGTATTTTTTATAATAGTTTTTCCATTTGAGTTCCAGGGGTTTTCCAGGCATGCAATCATCTACTAATCATGTACATTTGCTTCATCCTTCCTTATATGTATACTTTTGTTTCTTACCTTGACTGAATGTATTAGCCAATTAGATCAGAATATTAAATAACAGTAGCAATGATATATATTTTAAAATTCCAAATTTCCTTCCTGAACAATCAACTTCTCCTCTAATTAAAACAAAATATTCAGTCAAATGAGTTCATGTACTTTTCAAGACATATTGAAAGGATTCACATTTATTTAATTGAACTATACTGCAACAGCTACCAAAAATAGTATGCTTATAATAATCTTCATAAACTTGCCTTTTTGAGATATTATCATATCTTTCGATTGGAATCTGCCAAGAACAGGCTTCTGGGTTGACAAGAAAGAGACAAAGACGCAGCATCTCACTAAACATAATAGATTCATCCCATTTACTAATTATTAGGACAAGGTTCGTGAAAGACTAATAAACATTATGTTAGAATGAATTATAGTAATAACATTGTGATTAAGTTAAATTTAAAAAATACTATGGTACTTAATGAGATAAATGTTCAACTTAAAAGTTTACATTTTAGTGCAGGGAAAACCCTTGAAGAAATCGGTCTGGGCGAGTATTTTTTGAGGAGGACCCCCCGGGCAATTGAAGCAGCTTCAAAAATACACTACTGGAACCTGATCAAACTAAAAAGCTTCTGCACAGCCAACAACACGGTAAGTAAAGCAAGCAAACAGCCCTCAGAATGGGAGAAGGTATTTGCAGGTTATGTCTCCGACAAAGGTTTAATAACCAGAATCCACAGAGAACTGAAACATATAAGCAAGAAAAGAACAACTGATCCCATCTCAGGTTGGGCAAGGGACTTGAAGAGAAACTTCTCTGAAGAAGACAGGTGCACGCCACACAGACATAAATGCTCATCATCTTTAATCATCAGAGAAATGCAAATCAAAACTACTTTGACATATCATCTAACTCCAGTAAGATTAGCCCATATCACAAAATCCCAAGACCAGAGATTGGCGTGAATGTGGAGAAAAGGGAACACTTCTACACTGCTGGTGGGAATGCAAATTAATACATTCATTTTGAAAAGAGGTTTGGAGAACACTTAGAGACCTAAAAATAGATCTGCCATTCAATCCTATAATTCCTCTACTAGGCATATACCCAGAAGACCAAAAATCACATTATAACAAAAATATTTGTACCAGAATGTTTATTGCAGCCCAATTCATAATTGCTAAGTCATGGAAAAAGCCCAAGTACCCATCGATCCACGAATGGATTGGTAAATTGTAGTATATGTACACCATGGAATATTATGCAGCCTTAAAGAAAGATGGAGACTTTACCTCTTTCATGTTTACGTGGATGGAGCCGGAACATATTCTTCTTAGTAAAGTATCTCAAGAATGGAAGAAAAAGTACCCAATGTACTCAGCCCTACTATGAAACTAATTTAGGGTTTTCACATGAAAGCTATAACCCAGTTACAACCTAAGAATAGGGGGAAGGAGGAAAGGGAGGGGAGGGAGGGGGGAAGTGGGTAGAGGGAAGAGGATTGGTAGGATTACACCAGTGGTGCATCTTACAAGGGTATATATGAAACTTGGTAAACGGTCTGTGAAGCTAGTGAATGATGCCCCATGAATATATCAATGTACACAGCTATGATTTAATTAAAAAAAAAAAAGAATAAAAGAAAAAGTATCCAATGTACTCAGCCCTACTATGAAACTAATTTATGGCTTTCACATGAAAGCTATAACTCAGTTATAACCTAAGAATAGGGGGAAAGGGGAAAGGGAGGGGAGAGAGGGGGGAGGTGGGCAGAGGGAGGGTGGTTGGTGGGATTACACCTGCAGTGCATCTTACAAGGGTATATGTGAAACTTAGTAAATGTAGAATGTAAATGTCTTAACACAATAACTAAGAAATTGCCAGGAAGGCTATGTTAACCAGTGTGATGAAAATGTGTCAAATGGTCTATAAAACCAGTGTATGGTGCCCCATGATCGCATTAATGTATACAGCTATGATTTAATAATAAAAAACATAATTAAAGAAAAAGTTTACATTTTAGAAATAAATTAGCAAAGGAAACAATGCTACGTCAAAAGTAAGCCTAAACTAAGGGTAAAAACTACCTTCAAAAAAACCAGATTTGTCTTTTGAAAGAATGAAAACATTTATGCTTACCTTTCTAGCTATCAGTCAAAGAGGTAATTCATATTTAACAAATAATTGTCCAAAACCAAAAACTATTGAAAATAGAACTCAAGCTGAAGCAGAAAGGGACTGCCATTCAAACTCTTCCATTATTCCTGTGATTTTTCTGGTAAAACTCATATAACAAAATGTCTTCCAGTTACTTCTAGTACCCCAAAATTCAAAAACTAAAACATCTGCCAGAATGTTAGAGGCAAAATTCCAAACTTCATTTCAAGTTAAAATTCCTATGCTTCATAAGCTAGGGGCATACTTTAGGGTGGCAGTTCTCCTCATCCTCCAGGTACTTATTTTTCTCTCCCTTCACCCCTTTTCTGGGTTCCCCCGGGTTGAAAGGGTGAGATGTGAGGAACAGAAAAAAAAAACTGTAGAAACTGTGTTTATTTGTCTGCTATTACAGTAGTCTGGGATTGGTGCCTTCTGGGCTTAAAGTATTCTTTATTGTGGGGCGCTCTGTGTGGTTTTTAGTGAGTCTGTCTCCCACCTAGAAGCAATGTTCTACTTGCAATCTCTAACAGGGGCAATGTATTTCTTTAAGCTGTTTGCTTTGAACCCATATCTTATTACCATTTTCCTGCGTAGGGGGCAGAAAGGCCTTTTTGGTGGAGAACCATTTGAAATAACCCCTGATTCTTTTCCATATTGTCTTGCAAAATTATCCCCCAAAACTTGGGAATGTTGGCCATTTCCCAGTGCCACCATTTCTCTTCAACTGTTATAACCAGAAAGTGTCATCTTGTAGATTTCTCGGGGGAAAATAGATACCAATATGCTATTTTATTCAAGCCCCAAGGTATATATGCATCAAGCACTCAAAAAACTCCTTGTACTATATGCATGAGGTAATGACCATCTTTGCTTTTCTAAACATAGGGAGGGAAGACTTACTAGGAAAATACCATAGCATACCAAAATTTTGACTAAATAAATATCTATATACTCAACATCAAACCTTTTATATTCTTACATAAATCAAGCTAAGGAGTACAGGCAATTTTGGCACCTCTTTTGTAAGTCCCATATACATACTCTGTTGTCTCACTTTGCAATATAAAAATAATTATTTTTGTCCTCAGCTTGAAGTCCTTAAGATGTATGGTTTTTTTTTTACCAAAATCTGGGTACATCTAATAATTTTAGAATTTTCAAGTTAGTTTATCTCCCACCCCAAAGCAAAACATAGATAAATTTTAAAATATGCTTAAGAAGACGATTTCAAGGCAGCTCTTTAGTAAACTCCCAAGGAAGTAAAAGCTTATAAAGTCAAGGATTGAAACCAGTGACTTCAAATGACACCATAGGAAGGGTTGGGCACTATGATCATCAAACTCCAGTAAATCCTGTAATCCTGGGATAGGATATGATATACTTTATTATGTCTATATTACTGTGGCAACTTGAGTTTTCTCAATCAGTTTTATTAAATTTTTGGTGGAGGCAAAAAGAAGTATTCATTGTAGGAAGAGAAGACATTTAGATTTAAAAATTTGTTTAAACTTATGAGTATAAATAAGATAATTCTTAACAGATAAATAAGCATAAAAATAAATACTTGGAGCAAGAATGAGATTTGAAACTAAACAGATGGACAGACAGGGAAACATAATACCCTGTGTCTGAGATAATTCCTAGCTGCGTCCAAAATTGAAATGTTTGTAGCCAACTGTTCTACATGATCTTGTTTCAATCAGGTGTTATTGGCCACCTAAAGGCCTTAATATCATTTTTCCATTTCCCAGAGTTTGAGAAGAAAGTTGTATGTTCTTTCTCAGTAACTTTTGATTCATTGAATAAGATTTGTGCTATCACTGCATAATACTACTCAAATACAGAGGGGGAAAATTCAAGGAAAAGAATACATTTGTGTTTGTCTACCCAGTAAGGCCAGTGGAGAGAAACCTGCCATCTGGCACAAATTCATTGCTTCCTATATTAAGATTTTTTTCTCTTAATCGGTATCTTAATATCAATTAAGATATAATAGCCTGGTGTTGTAGCAGGATAAATCTTAATTCTTCAAACTTAAATGTGTAAGCAATGTCATATTACCTTATTTTTACTAAATTGAATGGAATGTGACAGGGCTTATCCAACCAAAAGAAGAAGAAATTTGATTTCAGTCACTTTGGAGCCACTCTTTACTTTCTTTAGGAGCACATAAATTGGCAAGGGATTGTCCCCAAAAGGTGCTGCCTGGAAAGTGAAGGCCCATCATGGTTACATGAATAATAATACTTTTGTTCAAGTCCCTTGAAGTCAGGAAGCCCAGAAGCTTCTTTGCCACACCTGGACAAAAGAATCTTGATGGCATGGGTTCAACCTTCCTGTGTGCCCCATGGTGGTATTCTCCAAGATACTGCCACTTGCCCAGGGTACTGACAGATTTTTGTCTTTTCTCCTCTTCCAAGTCTGAGAGAGTACCTTTTCTGCCTTAATGCACCTGCCCTTCTCTCAGAGGCACTGGCCTCTTCATTCCCAATCCACCCTCAAAGAACTCAGATCAGAAATACCCCGCCATCCCTGATTTTGACCCTCATGACAGAATACTCCCTTGAGACGTGGGACTTTAAGGGATCTGGCTACTTTTTGGAATAAAAGAGAAGAAAAAATACAATCAAACAAGAATTATTATCAACCAATCACTGGTGTTTGCTTGTCTGTAAGGAAAATTTCCTAACTATGGGGTTTTAAGTACCTGAATAGATAGGGAAGTGATAGTCTTTCTTTCCCACCTCTTTATTTCCCCCTCTGTCTATTGATCTCTCCTATTTTTTTTGTATGGCATTCAGAAATAACTAACATGTTGTACCCTTTTCTTATTTGTTTACTATATGTCTTATTTCACTAACTTAAGTCTCATTAGGACACTGAATTTTGTCCTTTTTGTTCACTTCTGAGCCTAAAAGAGTCTCAAATAATAGCAGCTTAATAAATATTTATTGAGCACTGTAAACAGATATATTTTGTGCAAGGTGGCATGATTAAAACCCTGTCAGAAAACTGGAGATGAAAATGAAAGACTGCTACATTTTAATCTTGAATTATGAGATTACCTTCTACAAAGATAAAGAAAAATTTATAAGCCCAATGACCATTTGGTATTATGGTGATATTACTTCTAAGATAGTATAGAATTTCATTTTTTTTTTGTATAAAATTCAGATCTTTAAAGTGCTTCATGAGTCACTGATATATCCTATAGCTTTAGTAACACTTTTTTCTGAAACAATATGTCTAATTTCAACTGGTAATATTACATAAAAAAAGTACCTAATTTTAAAATTAAGGTAATTAAGTATGTAAAGTAACTTGATCAAATGCTTCCTAATATGACCTATTTGCGGAATGGTAGAACCTAACTTACCACAATCCTTTAGGTACAATGACAATATCCACAATCTAAAATTATCAATTCAAATATTGGTTACTCAGTATTAAAATTAACTGCAAATACAAGTATTTACAATTTAAAAAATTTAAATCATATGTACTTAGAAATTGCTTTATTGGGCTTCATAAATTTATTGAAAAGACTTCAAATACTGACTCATTACTTAAATTATTTGTTACATAGATAAATACATATTTATATTACATATTATACATATATAAATCATAGATTTTATAATCTAAAGAAAAACAAAATGTTTGTTCTTTGAAATGTGTCCCTGGTAAATGTTTGAGGACCAACACTATTTCGTATTATAAAGTACTCGGCCTGGAGTCTTAAGCAACTAACTGATGCTATTTATACATTGAAAGATGGAGTGTAGCTCACTGACTCTAACCACATTGTTCACTATTTACTATTATCACTCTTTTCCTCTGTTGGGCAGAACATTTTCACTTAAAGAAATACAGTAGAAAGTTAATCACAAAGATATCTTGTCTTCCATAAATTCAATTTCTGCAACACCAACCAGTAATCCAGACAATAAAAACATTCCTGTTCCTTTGATGCACACTGGAAGATAGCCGCATCACACCCAGGTGCACTAGAAACTACAGAACTATAGCTTTAGTCTCCTCAACTTCCTTTAATATGTGCCCTCCCTCTCATCTGTCATGTTTAATATAGGTTCATGTAATCTTTATATAATCAATTCTGGATTATTTAGACAGCTTGTTCAAATTAATGAACACTTGAAGCAAATACTGCTTTTAAAAGCTTATTTTGTTGTTTTTTGTTCTGTTTGTGTTTCCTATAAACACAAACACTAATTTGCTTACTAATTTTACTTACTTTGCAGGAGTTTAAGATTAAAATAGGTTAAGTCCCCCACTCCATGCCACTGGAAAGTGTGACCCAAAAAAGCTGCCAAAAGAAAAAGTCTAGTGCCGTTTAGTGTGATCCTTTATATTAGATTGAAAAAGAATACCAAGAAGGCAATGAGCACTAGAGGAGAAACTGGGAAGAATGAAGGACTCAGGAAATCTCAAAGTCAAATCTTTGCAGTATAATTTTATGATGGGGCTTATAATAGTAACAGGTCCCAAAACAGGAGACCAAACTCCTGAGTGGGTACTCTCTGCAATTTGGGGGGTAACAGTAAGGAAACTGAGCAGTTTAAGATAAAAATGACCCAATGGACAAATATGAAAAATCATAAGGTACTAGTAAGCTTTTTTGTTAACCTAGATTTTAACATGTATTTAAGTATTTTGAATGTTTAAGCTCTTGTTCCATTGAGAGAATATACAACTGTTGCATGTGGTTTTAAGAAAAAAAAAGGAGCACCAGAAATTTTAGGTCGGTCCATTATCTGGAGTAATATCTTTTAGAAAACAATTTTTACACTACTACTACATCAGTCATTTATGTGATGAACCTGAAATCAGACTTTGAGAAGAGGGAAAGGTCACTTTTCAGCCTTTTGGCTAAGTCATGTGTGAGAAGAGGGAGAAAGTGAGAGGGTTTCAGCTCTCATAGCGGGGAGAAAATCAGGTACCACCAAAGGGAGAAACATATTTAAAAGCACAAGGGGACCAATGTTACAATTTTTCCCCAAATTTGTCTGGCTTCTGTAGTATTACAAATCCATAAACACATCCATACCTTCCACAAAGTAAATGCAATACATTTAATACACATTCATATAAATATTTCCTTCAGCTAATCCCAGTAACAGAGAAAATAGATTATTTGTGGGAAATAATCTGCTATTATAATGGTTCTTGTGATTCACTGAGAAAAGCAGGTTTAGGAATATGTACTTTTAAGGAAACATACAACAGAATCTGATGACCAGCAAGTTTGAGGACTGATAGTAGAGAAAGGAAACAAACAAGCAAATAAAAAACCTTAAGCTAAAAAGGTTGTACTAGTTTGTAGTCCCACCAGCAATATAAAAGTGTTCCTTTCTCTCTGCATCCACGCCAGCATCTGCAGCTTTGAGATTTTGTGATGGGGGCCATTTTTACTGGGGTTAGATGATATCTTAGGGTGGTTTTGATTTGCATTTCTCTAATAATTAGGGATGATGAGCATTTTTTTCATTTGTTTGCTAGCCATTCATCTGTCTTCTTCAGAGAAGATTCTATTCATCTTTCTTGCCCATTGATATAAGGGATTGTTGGCTTTTTTCATGTGGATTAATTTGAGTTGTCTATAGATCCTAGTTATCAAGCTTTTGTCTGATTCAAAATATGCAAATATCCTTTCCCATTGTGTAGGTTGTCTATTTCCTTTGGTTATTGTCTCCTTAGCTGTACAGAAGACTTTGATTAGGTCCATTTGCTTATTTTTATTGTTGTTGCAATTGCCATGGAAATCTTCATAAAGTCTTTCCCCAGGCTGATATCTTCAAGTGTTTTTCCTATGCTTTCTTTGCGCATTTTTATCATTTTATGCCTTAAATTTAGGTCTTTTATCCATCTTGAGTCAATTTTAGTGAGTGGAGAAAGGTGCAGGTCCAGTTTCAGTCTTTTACATGTGGATATCCAGTTCTCCCAACACCATTTATTGAATAGGGATTCTTTATGTATGTTCTAGTCTGGTTTATCAAAGATTTAGCTGGTCATAAGATGTTAGTTTCATTTCCTGGTTTTCATTCCAAATGTCTATGTCTCTATTTTTGTGCCAGTACCACACTGTTTTGACCACTATGGCCTTGTAGTACAGCCTAAAGTCTGGTATGTTGATGTCCCCAGCTTTGTTTTTATTACTAAGATCTGCCTTAGCTATACAGGGGTTTTTCTGTTTCCATACAAAAGGAATTATGGAGAACCCTCAAAGAACTCAAGCTAGACCTCCCACTTGATCCTGCAGTCCCATTACTAGGGCACCTACCCAGAAGGAAAAAAAAATCCTTTTACCATAAGGACACTTGCACTAGACTGTTTATGCAGTTCAATTTATAATCACCAAAATGTGGAAACAGCCTAAATGCATACCAACCCAGGAATGGATTAATAAGCTATGGTGTATGTATACCATGGAATACTATTCAGCCATTAAAAAGATGGAGACTTTATATCCTTTGTATTAACCTGGATGGAAGTGGAACAAATTATTCTTAGTAAAGCATCAAAAGAATGGAGAAGCAAGAATCCTATGTACTCAATTTTGATATGAAGACAATTAATGACCTAGTACACGGTGGTGGGTGGGGGAAAGGGAGAGCACAAAGAGGGAAGGAAGGAGAGGGGTAGGGGAAAGGAAGAGTAGAGAGAGGGAAGGGGGGAGGAGGTGGGTGTCTCCGTGTGTGACACACCTTTTGGGGGTGGGACACATTATAAGAGGGACTTTACCTAACAAATGCAATCAATGTAACCTGATTTCCATATACCCTCAATGAATCCCCGACAACAAAAATGCACCCCCAAAAATCCTTTAAGCTTTCAAAAACCTAGTATCAGAATACCAACATCTGCATTAATAATAACCATTTACTACTAATGTTATAAAACAATGAAATAATTCATAGGTTTTAATGACAGCATAAAGATCCCCCAAAATCAATAAGCTAAGCATGAAGAAAAGATCTTTAACATCTTCGTCCAACTTTTAAAAAACCTGGTTTAAAGGTTAAGTTAATTAATCAAGCTGGGTGAATTAACAAATAGAGATCAATAAGAAGGCCTTTGTGGTTTTCCAGTTTGTAGATGATAGCTTGGTATGTTATGAGTTTGGTATGCTTCTGAAGATTTAAAGCAGATGTCCTAAAGTAAATTTCAAGCAGGTTGACATACAATATAAAAACTTGGAGTCTGTAATTATAAGATCTGGGCTTAAGTCCCAGTTCTGTTGGTGGGTGACCTCAATCAGCAAGTCACTTAACCCAAGCATCAACTTTCTTAACAATGAATGAAGATCACAGAAAATTATCATTTGGTCTCTACAGTCCAAAAAAATGAGATGAGAACTCCATTCCCTATAGTGGGAATTGATTGAGCACATATTTTATTTCTATAGGAGTCTTATTATTTAAGAGCCTATTATTATTTTTCACTTACTAACCTATACAATGTCTACATAGTACTGCCAGTTACTATCTTAAGCATGTCACATATAACTTATTTACCTTTCTAATAAGCTATAAAATAGGTACCATTATCCTATAGAGGAGAAAGCTGAGGCATAAAGTTTAGAACTTGTTCAAGTATACAGAGTTAATAAGACAGAGGTTGCCTATGTATGAATTACACTTAACTCCAGACTTTGTGTGCTCAACCTCTAAAAAAAATGATACAATTTCACCACAAGGCAATTAATTCTATTGCATGAATCTCAAAGATGGTATTAATAAAGAACTCTTAACTCATACCATGAAAAATGATGTTGAAAATGATGAAACTGCCATATGGCATTTTTTTGTATCAGGTCACTAGGATATTGCTTAGGAATTTTTTTCTTAGGACTATTAATTGGCAGTTAAAACTTATATCACCAGAAAACTATACATTTAAAATGATTAAAATGGCAAATTTTGTTACATATATTTGAGTACAATCTTCAAAAAAGATGAAAACAAATCATGTTTGATTGTGCTCAGTTTAAAAATATTTTACATATCCTGATTTCAAATTACAGAATTTTATTTTGCAAAATTAAATATATCATTAAGTCTATAGTAAGAAAACAGTTGTAAACACTGCCATGTAAAAATGACAGTGAAATATTAGTAATATATTGATATACTAGAACAAGAAGCAAATGAAAATACAGCCAATAGATAATTTTGAAGGCCAGTGCTTATCTAACATGCTGTTATTTCCTATTGCTGTATCCAAGCTGACAGCACTTTTAGAAAATTGAGAAAGCTATATATAGGGATTTCGTTTTTTTTTTTTTTTTTAGGGATTTCTTTAAAAATAATATTGATGTTTCACTGAGAAGTCAATATGAGAAATCTAGGTGATGCCTAATACATTTTTCTTGCAATTAGCAATTGAAAAGGTAACTTTATACCATCCTTTATAAATTGAGTAAAATTATTCATATTATTTAGACTTGTACTTTTAACTTCAGTATAAGTTCACAGTTATCTAAATTCATATGAGATGAAGTCTAGAGATGATAGAAGTAAATTCAAGAATTTATTTGGAGCAGCAAAGTCAGCAATTATAAATGTGAGTGAATCAGAAAAGCAGAATAAAGATACGGAAAGAAACTACTTCCATTCAACTGCAAAAAACATGAAAGATAATATTTCCTGTTCTTCCAAATTCCATCAAACAAATCCAAAGTATTCTTGAGCCATTTCTGATATTGGGGCCTATTTATTTATACACTACAAAGTCAGATTAAGAAGGTTCTAACATACCTCTTGTTTCAATAGTTCTTAGCATTTCTGTTTATACTAAACTAGGAAAACATTGCAGCAATGGCCTCATTTTATCCATGTTCCGAAAAAATTAAAAAATAAGATGATCAATTATCTCCATTTCCCTCAACTTCTGGGAGCACTGCGTTGGTTGATAAAAGAACACTAAAATCATGTCATTTTCTACATCTCATTCAAAATAAAAGATATTATTCTTCACTTTGTTGTTTTTGGTATTTTTTTTTTGTACTCCCTCCTTTAGATGTGGGTCTCTAGGGAAGGGAAATAAATAATTTAACTGCCTATTTAACTTGTTACTTACAATGACTAATAACAACTAACATTTATTGAAAGCTTACTATATGATAATCACTATGCTAAATACATGTATTATCTCAGTTAACCTCACAATTTTATGAGGCACATGCCATCATAATTTTGGTTTTACAAATGAGGCATTTGGGATTTGTAATGGTTAAATGACTCCATCTAAGGTCAACCGTTACTCAGCAGCAGAGCCAATTTTACTCTAGAGCCTAACTCTTTAATCACTATTTAAACCACTATGACAAATCTATTCTTTTCCTAATATATGTTATTACAAAAGTTTTTCTTGTGAGATTATTCATAAATAGATCACAGTTATGGAAATATACTCTAATTGCCTGAATGTTTATCCAGGCCAAAAGCCAAAGAGTTCTTAGAAATAAACAAAAAACTTAAGACAACAATACCAAAATTACAGCAAATTTTATACCAAATATGGAATTAGTATAACATTAACAAAATTTTACTGACACATTGGTATAAGATTATTTGCTAGTAGAAACATGGTACAAGAGTTTCTTTGTTTTTGTTTTTTGTTTTCAAATGTATTTTTATAGTGTGTTGGCTCAACAGATCCTTATCTAGTTTCACTCCATTACGTTAAGAGCAAAATGCTGCCTGATGATCTATCTATAAGCTGATTTGCTAATCCTTATTACAGTCTTAGAATTTATGTAGTAATGAATCTTAGATGCAAAACACTATCTCAAATAGATGTTAATGCAGATGCACTGGTGAAATCACCGCTGAAAATACAATTTAAATATAAGAATTCTGCTTGTTTTCCTCGGTTTCTAGCCCTACACAAGGGAAAATCAAGCAGCAAGTAAAGAGCAAGTCTACTAGAGATTGCCATAGTTTATTATGTATATAAGAATTAAAAGGTAAAAATTTTCCTCACTGTATGAGCAAATGTGGGAAAACATTGAAAATAATATATACATGTAAAAATAAATATATATCAATAAAATTAAATATATATAACATTTATAAATAAGACCGTTGCTTATGTACATGTAAGCTGTCATAACATACAAAGAATGAGAATTTAGACTCTGGAATTAGTCTTCTTGATTTTAATCATTGCCCTATCATTTAGCAGATGATTGACCTTAGGCCAGACATAATAGCCTGAATCTCAGTTTCTTCCATATGTCAAATAGTGATGGTGCCTACCTTCATGAGGTTACTGTGAGACTTTAAATATCTTAAGAAAAAGATCTACCTAATCCTTGGCCTATAATGGGCTCAATATTTAATTGTTATAAGTATTTGTAGAAATTTTTAGTTATTGGAGTCATTGTAATTCCTGCTGACATCAGAGCCCTTTGCAGAACATTTCCTAGACTAAGTTTATATTCAATATATCAGTCATCAGTTAGTAGTTTCTACTCATACGTTTGTCATTATAAAGAAAAAATGTACTTATTTAATAAGCAACTACAATAAGTTGCATTTTTTCTATTATATATTAGGGCAGTGTTTTTCAACCTTTTTTTATCTCATGGCACACTTGAATCTATAGTTAAACTTCCATGGCATACTTAAATTATGATGATCAAAAAAAAGAGAGAGAAAGAAAAAGAATATACTTACTGTGCTTTCAACTTCTTTCTAAAAGAATTTGATTATCTTTAAAAATGTTCAGGAAGCACCTACGGTCCTCTCAAGGCACACATGGGTGCTGCAGAGCACACAGATTGAAAATTACTGTACTAGGGAAATAAGAGTAATGGGGTCTCACTCATTTGGCCAAATTCTGAAGAGTAGTGAAATTTCAGGAATGGACCTTTAAAGATACAAGTTACAAAGAACTGTGACATCCTGTGTCACACTACTATCATTAGAGTATGTCAGAATAATCCCAGGGGCTTTATGTAATCAATGCTTTTATCTCCCTCACATTGCATCTCAGTCATATCTTGGCAGGATGACTTTGCTGATTGTAGTAATTCAGGATCCAAACCTACATCTCAAACAATACCAGTCACTGTGCCACAGGGAAAGAAAGAATTCTCACTGATGTTGCACTAGCTGTTAAATGGCCAAAGAGATGACATTTATCACTTTCATTAATAACTCACTGGCCCAGTCCCACCACATGTGTGCCAAATATGCAATTCTACTATGCAATAGAAAGGTGGAGACCTAAAAAACTCTTATGAACATTATCAATAACTACTAAAATTAGAAAGTAGCATTATTGGAGCTGTAGGTTTTTTTTAAAATTCATTATACTGGTATCTATCTTTTGACTAGATAATTTAATCCATTTATATTTAATGTAATTATTGATAAAGAGGAACTTACTTCTGTCATTTTGCTATTTGTTTTCTATAGGTCTTATAGGTTTTTTGTCCCTCATTTCCTGTGTTACTGTATTCTTTTGTGTTTAGTTGATATTTATAGTGAAAAATATAAACCCATTTCTTATTTCCTCTTATATATATATTTTATAGCTATTTGCTTTTTCTTTAATATTGGGATTAAATTTAACATCCTAAAGTTATAACACTCTAATTTCAATTTATACCATCTTATTTTCTATATCACACAAAAATTCTGCTCCAATACAGATTCCATCCCACCCCTTTCAGTTGTTGATATCACAAAATTATATCTTTATAAACTGTTTGTAGAAAAATATGAACTAACAATTATTTGAAGTTATGTAGAAAACAAAATATGGAGTTATAACCAGGGTTATAATCATACTAGTATTAAGACTAATAATTAAAAAAAAAATTAGCCTCTTAAAGAATGTAGAATACACCAAGTGGAGTAACAAATTATTAAAATAATATTAGTTTTTATATTTGCCCATGTGTTTACCTTTATTGAAATCTTTATTTCTTCATACAGCTTCATTTCACTATTTAATTTCTTTGATTTCATCTGACAGGGCTCTCCCTAAGCATTTCATGCAGGGCAAGTTTAGTAGTAACAAACTCCCTCAGGTTTTACTTATCTGGGAATATCTTAATTTCTCTGTCACTGTTGAGGAGCAGTTTTGCAAGACATAGGTCTACTGAATGATTCCCCATAGGTCTTTTAGGCTCTGTTCACATTCCTTCAACCTTTTTACATTTTTTTTCTCAGATAATAATTTCCATTTCCTACCTTCAGGTTTGCTGGTTTGCTCTTCTGCCTTCTTAAATCTGCCTTTTATTTTTTTAACTTATTATTATTATTATTAAATCATAGCTGTGTACATTAATGCGATCATGGGGCACCATACACTGGTTTTATGGACCGTTTGACACATGTTCATCACACTGGTTAACATAGACTTCTTGGCATTTTCTTAGTTATTGTGTTAAGACATTTACATTCTACATTTACTAAGTTTCGCATATACCCTTGTAAGATGCACCTCAGGTGTCCCACCAACCAACCCTCCCTCTGTCCACCTCCTCCCTCCCTCCCCTCCCTTTCCCTCTTCCCCCTATTCTTAGGTTATAACTGAGTTATAGCTTTCATGTGAAAGCCATAAATTAGTTTCATAGTAGGGCTGAGTACATTGGATCCTTTTTCTTCCATTCTTGAGATACTTTACTAAGAAGAATAGGTTCCAGCTCCATCCATGTAAACATGAAAGAGGTAAAGTCTCCATCTTTCTTTAAGGCTGCATAATATTCCATGGTGTACATATACCACAATTTATTAATCCATTCGTGGATGGATGGGCACTTGGGCTTTTTCCATGACTTAGCAATTATGAATTGGGCTGCAATAAACATTCTGGTACAAATATCCTTGTTATGATGTGATTTTTGGTCTTCTGGGTATATGCCTAGTAGAGGAATTATAAGATTGAATGGCAGATCTATTTTTAGATCTCTAAAACTGCCTTTAAATCTCTGTAGTTAATTTTTCATTTCAGTTACTATAATTTTCTATTATAGAATTTCTTTTTGGTTACTTTTTTAGATTTTCTACTTCCTCACTGATATTTCCATTTTATTCACACATCCTTTTCTTGACTCTCTATGTCTTCCTTTAGTTCTCTGAGCATTTTTAAGACAGTTGTTTTGAATTTTTTGTCTAAAGTCAGCCATTAGTCTTTCTCAGAGAGAATTCTTGTTGATTTTTTTTTCCTTTGAAGGGTCATACTCTCCTTTTTCTCTATACATCTTGTGAATTTTTGTTGGAAACTGGACATTTGAGTCAAATAATGTGGTGACTTTGGAAATCAGATTCTTCCCCTCCCCAGAACTTGTCATTTTTGTTATTTTATATATATTGGGGTTTTTTTAGTGCTGTAGAGCCTATCTTTCTGCCAAAGATCAAATATTCTTGGGTCTTAACAGAGCCTATACCTTTCCCTATACCTTTCCTTCCACCTGCACAGTCTCTTTTCTCTGTATATGCAGTTACTCTCAAATGTCCTAATGTTAAATGTCTGGCTCACAAAAGAGAAAAAAGAGAAAAATTAAGGGGTATAGTGAAAGAATTTCAGCCCTTTAAATACACTGGAAGCCACTGGTGGATGGATGAATCAACAATGGCTGCCCTCCTCATGGTCTGCACCTCTGTGATTATAAGCAGCAGTTAGAAATCAGGGCATAGATCCCTGAGTTTTGAAGACCGGGATTATTTGCCTTTCCCAGGTCTAAAAAGCAATGTGCAAGGTATTCCAGAAACACATACCCAGTTGCCTAGCACATAGCTAGAGGTGAGAACAGTAACTGCTACTGAGCTAAGAGCTGAATTTGACAGAAATCAACCACACTATATAGCCCAAGCCTTCCCCTAGATGTTGAAAGTTATCAACAGACACCAGAGTTCTAAAACAATTACATTAGATTCTGCCAGTGTAATTGTTTATGTGGGGAGACATTTTTGATGCTTCCTAACTAGAATCCTGTCTCTAAATACTAGAATCCTGTCTCTAAATACTTTTAAGAAATCCTGTCTCTAAATACTTCTAAGAAAATCAATGTTTATTTATGGGGGGTATTTTAGCTATCTTTTCAGCTATTGATTAAAAACTAAGATATATAAATAAACTAAATGAATTATAAATCTATACTCTATGCTTTGAACATTTTTTATTGAGTATATCTGATCCCAGCGTATCAATGAGTAGTTCCACTTATTAGGAGAAAACACTATCATCTGTATGACTAGGTAGTGACAATACTGTTGTGTTGTCAACAATAATATTAATTGTCAGTGGTGTCATAAATAATGTTAATCTTTAACTATTAAATTGGCTACCAATATCTAGACAAACATGATTGAATTGAAAGACAATTAATTAAATGCTTATAATATAAACTGAAAAATTCAATTTTCTCAGAAATGCATATAATACAGGTCTTTCTAGGTGACTTTATTTCTCTCCTATCTTAACATGTGCACTGAAAAATATATGAAAAGTCTATACTCAGTGAAAATTCTGAATTTATTTAATTAGTTGTTAAACTAAGCTTACACAAATTAGGAGAAAATTATGTTGAGACAGTGTATGAAGTAAAATTTAGTCTGCTATAGCCAGTGAGAATTGTATCTATTATTCTTCACTCAGTTGTAGAAAAAGGAATCAGACAATATGTACTATTTACATCTTCTACTTTCTTTAAAAAACAATTAAGAATTCCTACATTGTCTACTATACATTATTTTTTGTGTAAGTGCTCCTTTTTTTCATGAGGCAAGGGGTGTATGCACCTAATATCTAGATCAACATGGCACAATGAAGAGATAGCATTTTAGGATATAGGAGCTCGAGAGTAGAGAGGATCACAAAAGATCAAATACCTTGGAAATCTAGGGAATAGAACTATAGGTTGGAGTATCTTCATGTCCAAGGGACAAGGAAATCTCAGCTAGCCCTAGGTATATTCTAAGGTTAACCTCACAAGCAGCCAGACGGTTTCTCTATTTTTTAGAAAGGAGAAACGGAGCACAGAAGGAATACTCCTTCCTGTCTTCTGGTGCTTGCCAGCAGAAGTGTCTAGAAGCACATCCAAAACACCCGAGAAGGTGCCTCATATTAAGATAACTGCACCACCCACAACTACCACAAAATAGACTTATGTGGTATTATTCCATGCTTAAACATTTTTACTAAAACAGTCTTCCTTTCTAGCTCTTTTAAAACTGAATGGTACAAAATACTATATTATCTCAAAGGTATAAGTAAAGCCCATTTTAAAGTACTTCAAATTTCCACAGGTTTCATTTTACTGTGAATTAAATGGCGTGCTCTAAATACACATAAACATATATGTATATCTGAATATGTATATCTCTCACCATAAAGAGAAATAATCCAAATTGAGTCAAATGTATTCATATTATAATAGCTACTTTCTAATAAAAGCATGATTTACAGAGGAAAGTTTTAATATTGATTTATATTTATACACCAAGTCCTTGGAAACAGTTCATCTACTCTCATCAATCTGAGAAGCCAGTCTATACATTAATTGTAGTGTGGAATTTAAAGTTTAAAAATAGTCAAAGACATCCTGAAGGAGTTAATATAATGAAATATTCCATTTGAAATCTGAAAAGTTGGTTGCATTCTGTAATTAATTTTCCCTGTGAACTAGGGCTAAAACTTCTCAAGAGAATTAAAAAATCACCAAATAGTGTGATGCCTGTGGCTTAGTGGGTAAGGCGTGGGCCACGTGCACCAATGCTGGTGGCCCAGCCCTGGCCTGCTAAACAACAATGACAACTGCAACAAAAAAATAGCCAGGCGTTGTGGTGGGCGCCTGTAGTCCCAGCTTGGGAGACTAAGGCAAGAGAATTAATCTCTTAAGCCCAAGAGTTTGAGGTTGCTCTGAGCTATGACACCATGGCTCTCTACCTAGGGTGACAACTTGAGACTCTATCTCAAAAAAACAAACAAACAAACAAACAAACAAACAAAAAAAACCCACCAAATAATAATCTTAAAATTGTTTCAAGAGGTAATTATGTAAAGTCTTCAATTATTTTTTATTATATTGCCTTTAGGAAAATAAAGTTTAAAACCCCCATAACTATTTTATATCCATATTTTCTTTGAAAACTTCTTTAAAATACAAATATTTAAATTTAAACAATTAGTATATATTATTTTGTTTATATGAATCTTAAAGTAAATAATTATATATATTTTAGGATTTGAGGGAGAAAATGACCATAATTAAAAACAAGTACAATAAAAATAAAGTATTGATGTTACTGCACCTACCGTTAATGTGATACTATAATGCCCAACAAATGTTGCATCTATCCATGATCTTGAATGGGGATCACCCAGGAATTCTATGTGATACAGTTCAACGTTTCCATCCAGGTCATAGGTCACATATTTCCCTTTAAAAGGATCAGGGCAAAGTATCCCTGGCCAACTTTAAAAAGAAAATATTTTTATAGTTACTTTGAAGCTTTAAAAAAGTTAGACAATCATTTGTCACAATAATGTATTAAACCTCCTACTTTGAATTTTAATGACTTTTTTATAAAACATAAACATATTCCTACTTAAGGATAGGATATTCATTTGATACAAGTAATAATAGCTATACAAAGCTTTAAAATAGTCACAAATTTAAGACAGAGATAAGATATGAGGAAAGAATTATACAGCAAAAGAATGATTGCTAGGCTCAATAGAGCCATTTAGGTACTACTGATAGGAAGGATAAGAGGAAAAAAAGATTAGTCTCATAGCACAGCATGAATTAAATTGCTAATCTGAACTAGCCAATCAGAATGATTAATTAAAATGTTAACCCACTGGCACAGCTTCTGACAGTGTGGGAGAGAACTTGTTTCCCGAACCAGGTCTGCCAAAGGTAGTTCAGGCTGTGATAACACCATGGAATAAAGTGGAAAGAGGGCTTTCCATGGGAAAAGTGGAAAGAGGGCTCAGCAATTCTAAACTGTCCTTTTTGCCCCACATCTGCTCCACTGGCAGATGACCAAATTGTTGAAAATCCTCAATAGTGAAAATAAATATATCCTTTAATAAAAATAAACCTTCAGAAGTTTTTTCTTTCATGACATAAACGTTAACAAATTCCTTCAGGTTTCATTCTTATCTTTGGGTATTCATTGCCCACTTTTGTTCCTTTCCATTCTGCTTTCTCATTTGGATTTACTTGATTTTTCTTTATTATATTGCAGCAGAGAGCTGCTGTCATTGACACTTCTGATAAGCAAAAATTAAAACAATATTTTCATATTATGATTTACTTTCATATGTGTATAAAGTGTTGATTGATTATTTCCAAACTGGTACTGAGTACATGTGTTTATTTCTCCATTCTTGTGATGTTTCACTTGTGATGTCCTCCAAAGAGGACAGTAGAGAAGTCCTTTAAAAAACTCTGAAGTGAGGAAATTTACATGTAGGAAATTATTTGTTTTATTTTGTTCATAATATTCTGTTAAAAAATTACAGGTGTATAATCATCTTAAAAATTCCTGATTATTACCTGCCATTTGATCCAGCAATCATACACACACACATATATATATATATATACACAAAGCAGAAAAGATCTTTTATAAAAAGGACACCCACACTTGAACGTTTTTAGAAGCAGAATTCAAAGATGTAGAAACAACCCACGTTGTTGTTCAACACATGAATGGATTAATGAACTGTGGTATATGCATACTATGGAGTACTACTCAGCCATTAAAAAATGGTGATTTTGGGCTGCACCTATGGCTCAAAGGAGTAGGGCGCTGGCCCTATATGCCAGAAGTGGTGGGTTCAAACCCAGCCCTGGCCAAAAACTGCAAAAAAAAAAAAAAAAAAAAAAAAAAAGCGGTCTAGTATTTTTTGTGACAACCTAGCAGCAGTTCTCAACCTGTGGGTCGTTTGACCCTTTCACAGGGGTCACCTAAATACATCCTGCATATCAGATATTTACATTACAATTCATAACAGTAGTAAAATTATGAAGTAGCAGCAAAAATAATTTTATGGTTGGGGTTCACCACAACATGAGGAAGGGTTAAAGGGTCGCAGCATTAGGAAGGTTGAGAACCACTGACCTAGATGGAACTAGAAACCATTCTTCTAAGTGAAACATCACAAGAATGGAGAAACAAGCACATGTATTCAATACCAGTTTGGAACTTATCAATCAACACTTAAGTGAACATGAGAAAGTAAATCTCAATGAAAATCAAGCTAGGGAAGGAAGGGATTGGTAAATTCATAAGCTGTTGGATATAGTGCAGACTATCTGGGTGAAGGACACACTTATAACTTTGACTCACTGTGTACAAATAACAAAGTATGTAAATATACAGACTCCCTAATATTCTGAAATTTTAAAAAGGAAAAAATTCCTGATTATGAAACATATAAATAAAAAAAGTCAGCACTAAGAAAACTGGAGTTTTAAAGTAATAATTTCACTCAATATTATTGAAATAAAATAATTTTAAACAGCAAATGTTAGGAAAATTTTATTTGACGTTATTATAAGAAGAACTGAGGTAGAATATTACATATTTAAAAGTTGACATAAAAATATTCTGGGGTGGGGTATAATTTGAAGAGAACAGCACTATCTTTTACTAGGGCAAATTAATGATGTCAGTATTCTCAGCATTCCTTCCAGGCTTTATCTCTTTTAGTCTACTCTTCAACCTCATAAGGTAGGTGATTGTTATTGTCTTTATTTAAATAAGAAAACTGAGTCTTAGAGATATTATGTAACTTTCTTAAGAAGACTGCTAATAAGGGGTGAAGACATGATTCAAAAGAGGTCTTTCTGATGCCAAAGTACAAATGTTTCCACTAGACTAGATCACAGTCATGGCTCAGAAGCAGTAAGTGAAAGCATAAGGAGGCTATATTTAACTCAAGAAACAAAAGGACTTCAGAAAATTAATTAGTCCAGAGATGCAATATTCACCTTCATAATTTATATTTCCTTGCCAGTTCAGAGCCCAAATAACCATTTGGTAAAGGATAATGAACTGTGTATGGTGTACAGTGTGGGGTATGTGTGTGTGTTATGTATGTTTTTTGGCTGTAAGAATGTGGTTTTTTTATAGGACTGGGGGATCCTGAAGGTCTTCTCCAGTTTTATGATAAGATGAATTTAAGAAGGTGTATCTTGTACCATAGACAAAAGTAAAGTTACTAAAATAACAAAAGACTTTTCCTATCAAACATTTGACTAACAGAAATGCTACTGTATCAAGACCACAGAGAGAATTGTACTCTAAGTATAATAACAACAACAAAAAATGGATTACTTTGTCTCAGTAATATCTATTTTTCCCTTTCAGATAAAATATCCTAACTATAGCTAGAGGTTTAATATTTTCCACACATTAAGTCCACATTTACTTAAATATTTAGTATTGTCTCATAGAAATTGTAGCTATGAAATTAATTATCATCTAACATTTAAAGAGCATCAAAATTCATATGCTGAAGTCCTAACCCCCAGTACCTTGTAATGTAACTGTATTTGGAGACAGAGCCTTTAAAGACGTAATTAGGTTAAAATGAGTTCATTAGAGTAGGCCCTAATCCAATATAATGGGTCTTCTTTTTTTTTAATAATGGGTCTTCTTGTAAGGAGTGAATAGGACACAGATATGCACAGAGTGAAGACCATGTGATGACACAGAAAGAAGGTGGACATTTACAAGCCAAAAAGAGTGTCTCAGAAGAAACCAACTCTACAAAGACCTTGATTTCAGAATTTGTAGCCTTTAGAATTTTAAGAAAGTAAATTTCTGTTCTTTAAGTCACTCAGTCTGTTGTTCTTTGTTATTGCAGCCCTCACAAACTAATATGACCATATGAATATAAGATATTTGGTATAATTAAGAAGAAGAAGAATACAAAAATATTATCTGCCTCATATAGATAACTTTAAAAATTAGATAAATTAGATATTTAGATAATTTTAAGATCTAAAGAAAGTATGGAAATCATTCTGTAAAGAATCAGAAATCATAAAAATAAAAACCCCCAAAATTGCCTGAATTTGAGGACTCTAGATTATTGATTTTCTGCTAAATTATAAATTGTTATTAAAGTTATAAAATCATAAACACAGAAATGTATCAAAAATTTTTTGATACTATCAACTATCAAAATTTTTTTACAGATCATATATTAATAATACAAAGCAAATCCATGAATAATGTTTAGTATTATTAATGTAAAAATTCTCATTCAAGGAAGTTGATAGGTTCTAACTACAGCTGCCAAGAGGTGATGTCTACCATGCAATTGTCAATAAGGATGATGGCATGTGACAATGGAGTAGACGTTCAGCCGCTCCCTGGATGTTGAGCCAAGTCTTGGGGCTCTTGAGCTGTAAGGCAGCCCTAGATTTTAGAAGAGGAAGGCCTAGAGCAGCAGTTCTCAATCTGTGGGTCACAACCCATAGGAACTGTATTAAAGGGCCATGGCATTAGGAACGTTGAGAATCACTGGCCTAGATGATTATGAATTATTTCATACAGTCTGGAATTCAAGAAGCCTAATATTTTAGAATTGGAAGTGATAACAGAAAGTCAAGCTTCCAGACCTAAATGAAAGGGTATAGAACCTTGGGAATTTACATTTCTGAAGAAACCCAGTCAAAAGAAACTTCTATAGGGAGATAAAATAGTAAAAATGAGGGGCAGCAGCAATGGAAACCCCCAACTATCAAAAATTTAGGAACAATGGGTATTTCAACCTAATTAACAGCTATTTTAAAAGCAACCAAATTATTATTATTATTTATTCTTCGGGATTCATTGAGAGTACAATAAGCCAGGTTACACTGATTGCAATTGTTAGGTAAAGTCCCTCTTGCAATCATGTCTTGACCCCATAAAGTGTGACACACACCAAGGCCCCACCCCCGTCCCTCCTTCCCTCTTTCTGCTTCCCCCCCCCGTAACCATAATTGTCATTAATTGTCCTCATATCAAAATTGAGTACATAGGATTCATGCTTCTCCATTCTTGTGATGCTTTACTAAGAATAATGTCTTCCACGTCCATCCAGATTAACACGAAGGATGTAAAGTCTCCATTTTTTTTAATGGCTGAATAGTATTCCATGGTATACATATACCACGGCTTCTTAATCCATTCCTGGGTTGGTGGGCATTTAGGCTGTTTCCACATTTTGGCGATTGTAAATTGAGCTGCAATAAACAGTCTAGTACAAGTGTCCTTATGATAAAAGGATTTTTTTCCTTCTGGGTAGTTGCCCAGTAATGGGATTGCAGGATCAAATGGGAGGTCTAGCTTGAGTGCTTTGAGGTTTCTCCATACTTCCTTCCAGAAAGGTTGTACTAGTTTGCAGTCCCACCAGCAGTGTAGAAGTGTTCCCTTCTCTCCACATCCATGCCAGCATCTGCAGTTTTGAGATTTTGTGATGTGGGCCATTCTCACTGCGGTAAGATGATATCTCAGGGTTGTTTTGATTTGCATTTCTCTAATAGATAGAGATGATGAACATTTTTTCATGTGTATGTTAGCCATTCCTCTGTCGTCTTTAGAGAAAGTTCTATTCATGTCTCTTGCCCATTGATATATGGGATTGTTGGCTTTTTTCATGTGGATTAATTTGAGTTCTCTATAGATCCTAGTTATCAAGCTTTTGTCTGATTGAAAATATGCAAATATCCTTTCCCATTGTGTAGGTTGTCTCTTTGCTTTGGTTATTGTCTCCTTAGCTGTACAGAAGCTTTTCAGTTTAATAAAGTCCCATTTGTTTATTTTTGTTGTTGTTGCAATTGCCATGGCAGTCTTCTTCATGAAGTCTTTCCCCAGGCCAATACCTTCCAGTGTTTTTCCTATGCTTTCTTTGAGGATTTTTATTGTTTCACGCCTTAAATTTAAGTCCTTTATCCATCTTGAATCAATTTTTGTGAGTGGGGAAAGGTGTGGGTCCAGTTTCAGTCTTTTAGATGTAGACATCCAGTTCTCCCAACACCATTTATTGAATAGGGAGTCTTTCCCCCAAGGTATGTTCTTGTTGGGTTTATCAAAGATTAGGTGGTTGTAAGATGTTAGTTTCATTTCTTGGTTTTCAATTCGATTCCAAGTGTCTGTCTCTGTTTTTGTGAAAGTACCATGCTGTCTTGAGCACTATGGCTTTGTAGTATAGACTAAGATCTGGTATGCTAATGCCTCCAACTTTATTTTTGTTACAGAGAACTGCCTTAGCTATGCAGGGTTTTTTCCAGTTCCATACAAAACGCAGAATCATTTTTTCCAAATCTTGAAAGTACGATGTTGGTATTTTGATAGGAATGGCATTGAATAGGTAGATTGCTTTGGGAAGTATAGACATTTTAACAATGTTGATTCTTCCCATCCATGAGCATGGTATGTTCTTCCATTTGTTAATATCCTCTGCTATTTCCTTTCTGAGGATTTCATAGTTTTCTTTATAGAGGTCCTTCACCTCCTTCGTTAGGTATATTCCTAGGTATTTCATTTTCTTTGAAACTATGGTGAAGGGAGTTGTGTCCTTAATTAGCTTCTCATCTTGACTGTTATGGGTGTACACAAGGCTACTGACTTGTGGACATTGATTTTAAATCCTGAAACATTACTGTATTTTTTGATGACTTCTAGGAGTCTTGTGGTTGAGTCTTTGGGGTTCTCTAAGTATAATATCATGTTGTCAGCAAAGAAGGACTGATTCCCTTTATTACCTTGTCTTGCCTAATTGTATTGGCTAGAACTTCCAGCATTATGTTGAATAGTAAAGGTGACAGAGGACAACCTTGTCTGGTTCCAGTTCTAAGACGAAAAGCTTTCAGTTTTACTCCATTCAGTAAAATATTGGCTGTGAGTTTGTCATAGGTAGCTTCAATCAGTTTTAGAAATGTGCCACCTATGCCTATACTCTTCAGTGTTCTAATTAGAAAAGGATGCTGGATTTTATCAAATGCTTTTTCTGCATCTATTGAGAGGATCATGTGATCTTTATTTTTGCCTCTGTTAATATGATGGATAACGTTTATAGACTTGCGTATGTTAAACCAGCCTTCCATCCCTGGGATGAAGCCTACTTGATCATGATGAATGACTTTTTTGATGATAAGCTGTAATCTATTGGCTAGGATTTTGTTGAAAATTTTTGCATCTATATTCATGAGTGAGATTGGTCTGAAATTCTCCTTTTTGTTTGGGTCTTTTCCTGGTTTTGGTATCAGGGTGATGTTTGCTTCATAGAATGTGTTGGGGAAAATTCCTTCTTCCTCAATTTTTTGGAATAATTTCTGCAGTACAGGAATAAGCTCTTCCTTGAAGGTTTGATAGAATTCTGGAGTGAAGCCATCTGGACCAGGGCATTTTTTGGTTGGAAGATTTTTTATTGTTTCTTTGATCTCCGTGCGTGAAATTGGTCTGTTCAGGAGCTCTATTTCTTCCTGGCTGAGTCTAGGGAGAAGGTGTGATTCCAAATATTGATCCATTTCTTTCACATTGTCAAATTTCTGGGCATAGAGTTTCTGGTAGTATTCAGAGATGATCTTTTGTATCTCTGTGGGATCAGTTGTTATTTCCCTTTTATCATTTCTGATTGAGGTTACTAGAGATTTTACTTTTTTATTCCTCGTTAGTCTGGCCAATGGTTTATCTATTTTATTTATTTTTTCAAAAAACCAACTCCTTGTTTCATTAATTTTCTGAATGATTCTTTTGTTTTCAATTTCATTGATCTCTGATTTGATTTTGGATATTTCTTTTCTTCTATTCAGTTTAGACTTAGATTGTTCTTCTTTTTCCAATTCCATAAGATCTCTTGTGAGATTGTTGATGTGCTCTCTTTCTGTTTTTCGAATGTAGGCATCTAAAGCGATGAATTTTCCTCTCAAAACTGCTTTTGCCATATCCCACAGGTTTTGGTAGCTTGTGTCTTCATTGTTGTTATGCTCAAGGAAGTTAATGATTTCCTGTTTTATTTCTTCCTGCACCCATCTGTTATTCAACAGAAGATTGTTTAATTTCCATGCCTTTAGGTGGGGTCGAGCATTTTTGTTAGAGTTGAGTTCCACCTTTAGTGCCTTATGGTCTGAGAAGATACAAGATAAAATTTCAATTCTTTTGATTCTGTTGATATTTGTTTTGTGTCCCAGGATATGATCAATTTTGGACAATGTTCCATGGGGCGATGAGAATAATGTATATTCTTTATCTTTGGGATGGAGTGTTCTATATGTGTCTATCAAGCACAGTTGTTCCACGGTCTCATTTAAATCTCTTATATCCTTGTTTAATTTCTGTTTAGAGGATCTGTCCAGCTCTGTAAGGGGAGTGTTAAGGTCCCCTGTTATTATGGTATTATCAGATATCATATTGCTCAGACTGAGTAAGGTCTGTTTCAAGAATCTGGGAGCATTTAAATTGGGTGCATAAATATTTAGAATAGAAACATCTTCTTGTTGTATTTTTTCCTTGACCAATATAAAGTGACCATCTTTGTCTTTTTTGACTTTAGTTGCTTTAAATCCACATGTATCTGAAAATAAGATTGCAACTCCTCTTTTCTTCTGAATGCCATTTGCCTGAAAAATTGTCTTCCAACCCTTGACTCGGAGCTTTAATTTGTCTTTTGAAGCCAGGTGTGTTTCTTGCAGACAGCAAATGGATGGCTTGTGTTTTTTAATACAGTCAGACAATCTATGTCTCTTCAGTGGGGAATTCAAGCCATTAACATTTATGGAGATAATTGATAAGTGTGGTAGTATTCTATTCGTCTTATTTTGTGAGAGTCCATTGCTTAGTTTTATCTTTTGCATCAGTGTGGAGGTTAGGTTCTGTCCCTTAATTTCTGAGTTCTTACTTTGCTGCTGATCCATTGTCGTGGTCAGTGTGCAGAACAGGTTGAAGTATTTCCTGTAGAGCTGGTCTTGTTGTGGTGAATTTCCTCAATGTTTGCATATCCATAAATGATTTGATTTCTCCATCAATTTTGAAGCTTAGCTCAGCAGGGTACAGAATTCTGGGCTGGAAATTGTTCTGTTTAAGTAGATTAAAGGTAGATGACCATTGTCTTCTTGCTTGGAAAGTTTCATTAGAGAAGTCTGCGGTCACTCTGATGGATTTGCCCCTGTAGGTCAACTGGCGCTTACTCCTGGCAGCTTGCAGAATCTTTTCTTTTGTCTTGACTTTGGACAGGTTCATCACAATGTGTCTTGGAGAAGCTTGGTTAGAGTTGAGGCGACCTGGGGTCCGATAGCCCTCTGAAAGCAGTGTGTCAGAATCTTTGGTGATATTTGGGAAATTTTCTTTTATAATATTCTCTAGTATGGCTTCCATTCCTCTGGGGCATTCTTCTTCCCCTTCTGGAATTCCTATAACTCGTATGTTGGTACGCTTCATAAAGTCCCATAATTCTGACAGTGAACGTTGTGCTTTCTCTCTCTTCTTTTCTGCCTCTTTTACTGTCTGAGTTATCTCAAAAACTTTGTCTTCTACCTCTGAAATTCTTTCTTCTGCCTGGTCTAACCTGTTGCTGATACTTTCCATTGCATCTTTAAGTTCCCTAATTGACTGTTTCAGTTCCTTCAGCTCTGCTATATCCTTTTTATATTCTTCATATCGTTCATCTCTTATTTGATTCTGTTTTTGGATTTCCTTTTGGTTATTTTGCACTTTATTAGTAGTTTCCTTCATTGTTTCCATCATTTCTTTCATTGTTTTCAACATGTGTATTCTAAATTCCCTTTCTGTCATTCCTAACATTTCTTCATAGGTGGAATCCTCTGCAGTAGCTACCTCATGGTCCCTTGGCGGGGTTGTTCTGGACTGGTTCTTCATGTTGCCTGGAGTTTTCTGCTGATTCTTCCTCATGAGTGATTTCTTTTATCTGTTTCCTTGCCCTAATTTTCCTTTCACTTCCTCTTGCTCTTTAAGTTCTCGTGCCTGTGGACTAAGGGTTACAGGACCAGAAGGGTGAGAAGGTTGAAGAGCAAAAAAGGGATGAAAGAAAGGAGGACCGAGTGATAAGAAAAAAAAAAGAAAAATAGAGAAAGGAGAGAGGGTAGGTAAAAGGAATATTGACAAAAAGAAGAGAGGCACAGAAAGAGGGAGACAGAGCAATATAGGTGTACAGTAGGGTACTTTGATACAACCTTAAAAAAAAACCACCTTCTGGGGGTGCCCATTTGGGTGGTTCCCTTGAGGTCAGCAGCTCTTTGCTAACCTGATCAGACACAGTACCCCACCTCCACCAAATAGAGAGGAAAGACAAAAATGGTATAAATAAAACCAAAACAAGGAAACAGAAAACTTTACGGGATAAAATTGGGTGGAAAACCAAATATAGCGGTAGAAACACTAACAAAAATGAAGTTCTAATTATTGAAATAGGCAGCAATGGGAAATTATAATTAAACTAGAAAAATTGAGAAAGAAAAAGGATCTGTATGGAAAAGGTTGAACTTAAAAAACAAAACAACAATCAACAACATCAAAATAAACTAAAAAAACAACCAAACCAAAAAAAAAAAAAAAACACACAACCAAAAACAAAGCAGTATATATATGTTATTGAATATTGTCTGGGTAACACGTGGTCTTCTGGGGTATGAGATGTTAATCACAGCTCTGATACGACTGGAGGCTGCTAGTTTCTCAAACCCCAGCAGGTCGACACCCTAAATCTCTCTTCAGCCCACTTAAAAGGCACTTTGAACTTGTTCACTTGCTGAGCAGAAGCTTTCCCAGGGAAGTGCTTGTCGCTGGAATCACTGCTGAAGTGGCTATCCACTTACCCTGTGTGCCAAAACTGGTCTCCCTCTGCCCCCGAAGGTTAGGGCTGCAAGGCGGCTCAGACCCCGCCCTTACGCTACTCGGTTGCTGGGTTACCAGCTCCCACCCAATTCTAGCTCTGCGACCCTGAGGGCAGAGCTTGCTGGGGCAGATCGCTCACAATGGCTGCCTGTGACCCAGAGCCAAACACTATTAGCTCCGTCTGGCTCAGCGGCTCAGACTGGGGCCCTGGACAAAGGCCAAAGTTCTCCGCACTCCCGCTCAGGCTCTCCCCAAGGCAGTTCAGCTGAATGCCAAGTCCAAAGACACCAAAACACTTCACAGGTAAGGCCTTTCTGGTTTGCAGTCTCGCTGCTACTGAACTTACAGCTGTGGGCGGGTTTAGACGGATTGAACACACGCGACCACTTGCCGGTTTTCCACTGTTTTAGTCCTCCTCTTGGGGTCCAGAAGTCTCTCGCTGAGTCCCTGTATCCTCTCAGGGGTGATGATAGGCAGATCCCACCAGCCAGAGATGCCTGGAGTCCTATCTCCCCAGACTCACGGTGCCCAGATGCAAGGAAGCTGTTACTTGGCTGCCATCTTGCTGCACCTCGAGACTTAGTATTTTGATATGGAAACTCTACTTCACTTGCATACTAGCAAAAGACAAAAATGGCATGTGACAAGAGCAGCAGTTTACTCTCAGCAGAATACAGACAAGAGGAAGAAAAGAAGTCCAGACTGGATGCCAAGAGAGAATATGCCCTTGGGAAAAATTGGGAAAATTTCAGCCAATCCTGGGGAGTTGACAAGCAAACTGCCCTGAGTGGTTTGGGCTGCTCGTCTTTCTGGAAACGTCTCGATTCCCGACGAAGATGCAGCTTGTCTGGATCCCCGTGTTGGGATGGGGCTGGTGCCTTCCAAAGGCAGGAACAAAAAAGGGGAGTGTGTGGGCGGGGGAGGGGAGGCTGCCGGCCAAAAGCAACCAAATTATAATTGTTACATTTCACTGTTGAAACCCTGTAAAACATAAAGGGCTCATGTTTTATACTTGGTGTTTTGTACTTTTCAGCAATTTTTAAAAGCAATCTTAAAACTAGCACCTATCCTTTTGGCATAAAACAGTCTCAGGATTTCTAACTCTTGAGTAATAAAAGAGAAAAATACTTTGCAATTATTATCTACAAGATGTGTTGCTATATTGCTGATACAAATTCTTAAACAATCATTTATGTCAAATGTCCATTGGGCCCAAGAGTATTTGTTGCAAATTATTACCCTATAAAATATAAATAAAATAGAGCTGTCTCTTAACAAGAATTATACGCTAATGAAGTAAAAAGTATCTGTTCCTTTTTTAAAACATGTAAAATTATAGAATATATTGCATGCTGATTAAAAGTAGAATTATGAAAAGTATTGTCACATATCCAAATAACTAGTATTTCTTCAGGTGGCAGAAAGGAATAGTCTGACTCTTAGTCTGTGTACCTTGGTTAAAAAAGAATGCATCAAACTTAAGGAAAAGCAGAATAGAGGCAAGAGATAGAGAAATATGATTACTTCTCTCCACCAACTACATCCATCATCTTCTCTGGCTTTCTATGATTGAAGAAAGCTGATGTCCATTTTTCACCCTCACACTGATCTCAGTTTGAGTTCAAACACTACTGTCAGCCATAGCATTGCTGCCTTTTTACTTCCCTATTTTTCACTTTCACATGGATATGAAATTCTGAAGCATTGTTTAGGAACCTACAGGTGGAAAGGGAGAATAAAAGTGGGCAACCCAATGGAAGGGTGTCAGAATTACAAGAAATAAGTGCATAATAAATTTTAGAATCTGTGGGTATTGGGAAGTAAAATACATAAATAGCACAAATAGATGAAATAGATACCAGTTATTGAAATCCATCTAAGGAAACAGCAAAGTTTGGCAGGAAAAGTAACCTTAAGGGAAGTACAACTATATTATGAAGAAATTGATGTTGTACACATTTGTTACCTAGTGGAAATGGTCTTTAATAAGAAAGTTATTGCTCCCCAGCAGAAGTCGAAGTTTAAGTATGATTTCAGTTGCCACATATTTATTCCCAACTAGAAGTACATAATTTTTATTTTAAAAATATGGTTTAGATTAGAATGATGCTTAATAGGAGAGAGACTCTATCTGGGCCTTATTTCTAAACTGTTGGAAACAAAATAGATAACTGGAACCATCACTAACTGAATGTTATAATTCTTAAGAGATTTCTGTGCTGTACTGAACTGCAGATGCTGTCAGAAAGAAGAAGTTTCTCATCTAGATACATATTTATGTTAATTCGCATGAAAAATAATGCAAATAAAAAATAATAAACTAATATTTTATAATACTGAAAGGAACCATTAGAAATGCCAATTTTAAATTTATAGACTAGATCTAAAAAGTATCACTGGATTATTTTGTAAACTTTAAGTCATATTTTATTACAAACTGTTTGGACTACAGTTCATTAGAATGCAAGCCTATAAATTAATTTTCATATTTATGACAAAGCTTTGTAAAATGTGTGTGCAAATATTCCCAAAGTTGTTACCCTAAATAGACCCTAATTTCTGCTTGACAATATATCTTTCTGAGTTAAGTAGAATATGCACCATTATTTTTTCTTTTTCTTTTTTTTTTTTTTGTAGAGACAGAGTCTCACTGTACCGCCCTCGGTAGAGTGCCATGGCATCACACAGCTCACAGCAACCTCCAACTCCTGGGCTTAAGCGATTCTCTTGCCTCAGCCTCCCAAGTAGCTGGGACTACAGGCACCCGCCACAATGCCCAGCTATTTTTTGGTTGCAGTTCAGCCGGGGCCGGGTTTGAACCCGCCACCCTCAGTATATGGGGCCAGCACTTTACCGACTGAGCCACAGGCGCCGCCCTATTTTTTCTTTTCATCTTTAAGAGTCTAGACTCTTTCTACCTGAATACAATACTATTTGATCACTTTCTTAAAATTAAGACTCCTTAAATATTGAGGAGATTTTTGTCTTCCTAGTACATGCAGACATTCTCTTCCTCAAGCATACATAGGTTTTAAATGTATGTTGTTTCAGAATGTTAAAGTATATATAACTATTATAATTTGATTCTCCATCAAGCTTGCCCATATAAAAAGAGCTATTCTCTTGACATTTATTATATAAAGATGAAATAAGCATTTCCAGATTGTGTATCAGCCTCAGTTAGCTTTATTAGAGAGAGTCAACTCTTCTGAAGAACATCTATTATAAGATACAGATAAGATTTAACATTTCAGCCCCTGAAAGCTGGAAGTAAGGCTATGTGCTAAAGAGAATTCACTCAGATAGTGCAACACTCATAAGTATCTCTGCAGCCAGCAGCTAGTTTTTCTAGGAACTTCAACATCCAAAACATTGTTTTTATTAAGAACTAATATTTGATTATTTTAGTAGGTTATTTCCTTTGTTTTTTGTTTTTTTTTTCAAATTAATATGAGGGTACAATTTTTAGGTTACATTGTTCTCACTTCCAGGGTAAAGTTCCATTTGTAGAAGAGCCCCTCACCCAGGGGCGTGTTATACACCCTCACAATGTTCACATTAAGTGAGATAACCACTCACGCCATCCCTCCTTCTGCCAAATGTCCCTTCCCCTCTCCCCACTGCTTCCCTCTACTCACAAACTGGACTATATTAGTGTTTTATTGTTCTTATGAGCATGTAATTGTTTATATATTGATTTCATATTAGAATGGAGTACATCGACATTCATTTTTCCATTCTTGTGATACTTTACTAAGAAGAGTATATTTCAACTCCATCCAGGTAAATGTAAAAGATGTAAAGTCTTCATCTTTTTTAATGACTGAATAATATTCCATGGTATATATATATACCACAGTTTGTTGGTCCATTCATGGGTTGATGGGCACTTAGGTTGCTTCCACAACTTGGCAATAATGAATTGAGCTGCAATAAACATTCTAGTGTAAATGTCTTTGTAAAATGACTTTTGTTCTTCTGGGTAGATACCTGGTAAATGGGATTGCAGGGTCAAATGGAAGGTCTATCTTTAGATCTTTGAGGATTTTCCATACTTCTCTCCAAAATGGCTATACTAATTTGCAATCCCACCAGCAGTGTAGAAGTGTTCCCTTCTCTCCACATTCATGCCAGCATCTGGTGTTTTGAGACTTTGTAATGTGGGACAATCTTGCTAGGGTTACATGATATCTTAGAGTGGTTTTGATTTAGGTTTTAATCATCCTAATGATTAAAGATGACGACCATTTTTTCATGTGTTTTTTGGCCATTCATCTGTCATTCTCAAAGAAGTTTCTGTTCAAATATTTTGCCCACTTATAGAGAGGGTTGTTTGCACTTTTCTTATTGAGTTCTTTGTAGATTGTAGTTATCAGGCCTTTATCAGATTCATAACATGCAAAAATCTTCTCCCCTTCTAAAGGCTGTTTGTTTTGTTTGTGGTACCCTTAGCTGTGCAAAAGCTTTTGAGCTTGATCAAATCTTGGTTATTTATTTATTTATTTTGGTGTTGCTGCAATTGCTAGGGGGGTCTTCCTCATAACATTTTATCCCAGGCCAATATCTTCAAACGTTTTCCCTACACCCTCTTCTAGAATTTTGATTGTTTTGTGTTTTAAATTTAAATCTTTTATCCAACAAGAATCTACTTTTGTTGCTGCTGAGAGGTATGGATCCAGCTGCAGTCTTCTACATATGGACAACCAGTTCTCCCAGCACCATTTGTTAAATAAGGATTCTTTTCCCCATTGCATGTTTTTGTTAGGATTATCAAAGATTAAATGACAATATGTAGCTGGGTTCACCTCTAGATTCTCTCTCCTATTGCATAGATCTACATCTCTATTTTTGTGCCAGTACTATGCTATTTTGATTGCCATAGCTTTGTAACATAACCTGAAATATGGCGACGTGATGCCTCCAGATTTGTTTTTGTTTCTAAGAACTGTATTTGCTATTCGTGTTTTTTTCTGGTTCCATATAAATCAAAGTACTATTTTTTCAAGTTCTTCAAAGTATGACATCAGTGCTTTGATGGGGATTGCATTAAATCTATAGATTGCTTTGGGTAGTGTGGACATTTTAACAATGTTGATACTTCCCAGTCGTGAGCATGGTATTTTCTTTCATTTGCTGACATCTTTTGCTATTTCTTTGCTCAAAGTTTCATAATTCTCTTCATAGAGATCTTTCACATCTTTTGTTATATATATTCTCATGTATTTCATCTTTGGTGCTATTGTAAAAAGAATAGAGTCTTTGATTTTATTTTCAGCTTGATGATTGTTGGCATATATGATTAGTAGTACTAATTTATGGGTATTGATTTTGTAACCTGACACTGTGATACTCCTTGATCACTTCAAGAGTTTTGTAGTTGAGTCCCTGGGGTTTTCCAGGTATAAGATCATCTCATCTGCAAAGAGGGACAGTTTGACCTTCTCTGTCCCATTTGGATTCCTTTGATCTCCTTGTCTTGCCTGATTGAGATAGCTAGGACTTCCAATACTGTTAAATAGCAGTGGAGACAGTGGCTATCCTTGTCTGGTTCCAGATTTGAGTGGAAATGCTTTGAGTTTTACTCCATTCAATTTAATATTGGCTATAAGTTTGCTGTAGATACCCTCTATCACCTTAAGGAATGTTCCTTCTAAACCTATTGTCTTGAGTGTTTTTATCATGAAAGGATGCTGGATATTGAGTATTTTTATCATGAAAGGATACTGGATATTTTCTGCATCAATTGAAAGAATCCTGTACTCTTTGTTTTTTATTCCATTTATGTGGTGTATTATATTTATAGATTTGCATATGTTGAACCAGTCTTGCGTCTCTGGGATAAAACCCACGTAATCATGATGTATAACCTTTTTAATGTGTTGTTATATTCTGTTTACTAATATCTTGTTGAATATTTTTGCATCAATATTCCTTAATGATATTGGTTTACAGTTTTCTTTTTTCCTTGGGTCCATTCCTGGTTTGGGGATAAGGGGTGATATTTGCTACATGGAATATGTTGGGAGGATTCTTCCTTCTCTATATTTTGGAAAAGTTTATGCATTATAGGAACTAGTTCCACTTTAAAGTTTTGATAGAATTCTGGTGTGAAACCATCTGGTCCAGCGCTTTTCTTTTTTGGAAGATTTTGCATAATTGATGCTATTTCAGTACTTGATATTGGTCTATTCAAGATTTCTAAATCTTTCTGGATGAGTTTTGGAAGGTATTATGCTTCCAGATATTGTCTAACTCCTCTACATTTTCATATTTCCGGGAACAGAGTTTTTTGTAGTAATTGTTGAAACTCTTATGTATTTCTGAGGCATCTGTTGTTATTTCACCTTTATTATTTCTGATTGTAGTTACTACAGATCTTATTTTTCTGTTTCTGGCTATCTAGCTAAGAGTCTATCAATTTTATTAATCTTTTCAAGTAACAAACGTTTTCTTTTGCTGATCTTCTGAATAATTCTTTTGTTTTAAATTTCATTTAGTTCTGCTCTAATTTTGGTTATTTCTTTTCTTCTGCTTAGTTTGGGATTCAATTGATATTTCTTTTACAATTGCTTGAGATGGACCATTGGATTAATGACTTGCTCTCCTTCTGTTTTCTTGATGAAGGCATCTAATGTTATAAATTTCCCTCTAAGGAATGCCTTTGCAGTATCCCACAGGTTTTGATACTATGTGGCTTCATTATCATTTTGCTCCAGAAATCTAATGATCTCCTTCTTTTATTTATATATTTATTTCTTTATTAAATCATAGTTGTGTAAATTAATGTGATCATGGGGAACCATACACTAGTTTCATAGACTGTTTGACACATTTTCATCACACTGGTTAACATAGCCTTCCTGGCATTTTCTTAGTTATTGTGCCAAGACATCTACATTCCACATTTACTAAGCTTCACATATACCCTTGTAAGATGCACCGCAGGTGTAATCCACCAATCACCCTCCCTCTGCCCCCCTCCCCCCTCCCTCCCCTCCCTTTCCCCCTTCCCCCTATTCTTAGGCTGTAATTGGGTTATAGCTTTCATGTGAAAGCCACAAATTAGTTTCATAGTAGGGCTGAGTACATTGGATACCTTTTCTTCCATTCTTGAGATACTTTACTAAGAAGAATATGTTCCTGCTCCATCCACGTAAACATGAAAGAGGTAAAGTCTCCATCTTTCTTTAAGGTTGCATAATATTCCATGGTGTACATATACCACAATTTATTAATCCATTCATGGATCGATGGGCACTTGGGCATTTTCCATGATTTAGCAATTATGAATAGGGCTGCAATAAACATTCTGGTACAAATATCTTTGTTATGATGTGATTTTTGGTCTTGGGTATATGCCTAGTAGAGGAATTATAGGATTGAATGGCAGATCTATTTTTAGATCTCTAAGTGTTCTCCACATGTCTTTCTAAAAGGAATGTATTAATTTGCATTCCCACCAGCAGTGCAGAAGTGTTCCCTTTTCTCCACATCCACGCCAACATCTCTGGTCTTGGGATTTTGTGATATAGGCTAGTCTCACTGGAGTTAGATGATATCTCAAAGTACTTTTGATTTGCATTTCTCTGATGATTAAAGATGATGAGCATTTTTTCATTATGTCTGTAGGACGTGCGCCTGTGTTCTTCAGAGAAATTTCTCTTAAGATCCCTTGCCCAGCCTGCGATGGGATCACTTGTTCTTTTCTGCTTATACATTTGAGTTCTATGTGGATTCTGGTTATTAAACCTTTGTCGGAGACATAACCTGCAAATATCTTCTCCCATTATGAAGGCTGTTTGCTTGGTTTACTTACTGTGTTCTTGGCTGTGCAGAAGCTTTTTAGTTTGATCAAGTCCCAGTAGTGTATTTTTGAAGCTGCTTCAATTGCCCGGGGAGTCCTCCTCATAAAATACTTGCCCAGACTGATTTCTTCAAGCGTTTCCCCTGCACTATACTCTAGTATTTTTATAGTTTCATGTCTTAAGTTTAAATCTTTGATCCAGTGAGAATCTATCTTAGTTAATGGTGAAAGTTGTGGGTCCAGTTTCAGTCTTCTACAGGTTGCCAGCCAGTTCACCCAGCACCATTTGTTAAATAGGGAATCTTTTCCCCACTGAATGTTTTTAATTGGCTTGTCAAAGATTAAATAATGGTAAGTAGCTGGATTCTTCTCTTGATTCTCTATTCTGTTCCAGACATCTACTTCTCTGTTTTTGTGCCAGTACCATGCTGTTTTGATCACTTTCGATTTGTAGTATAGTCTGAGGTCTGGTAGCATGATTCCTCCTACTTCGTTTTTATTTCTGAATAATGTCTTGGCTATTCAAGGTTTTTTCTGATTCCATATAAAATGAAGTATTGTTATTTCAAGATCTTTAAAGTATGACAGTGGAGCTTTAATAGGGATTGCATTAAAATTATATATTGCTTTGGGTAGTATGGACATTTTAACAGTGTTGATTCTTCCCAGCCATGAGCATGGTCTGTTTTCCCATTTGTTAACATTTTCAGCTATTTCTTTTCTTAGAGTTTCATAGTTCTCTTTATAGAAATCTTTCACGTCTTTTGTTAGATAAACTCCCAAATATTTCATCATCTTTGGCACTACTGTGAATGGAATAGAGTCCTTAACTGATTTTTCAACTTGACTATTGTTGGTATATATAAAGTGTACCAATTTATGAATGTTGATTTTGTAACCTGAGACGCTGCTGTATTCCTTGATCACTTCTAAGAGTTTTGTAGTAGAATCTCTGGTGTTTTCCAGATATACAATCATATCATCTGCAAAGAGTGACAGTTTGATCTCTTCTGACCCCATATGGATACCCTTGATCGCCTTTTCTTCCCTGATTGCGGTGGCTAAAACTTCCATTACAATGTTAAAAAGCAATGGAGACAATGGGCAGCCTTGTCTGGTTCCTGATCTAAGTGGAAATGATTCCAATTTAACTCCATTCAATATGATATTGGCTGTGGGTTTGCTGTAGATGGCCTCTATCAGTTTAAGAAATGTCCCTTCTAGAAACTTCTCTGAAGAAGACAGGCGCACGGCCTTCAGACATATGAAAAAATGCTCATCATCTTTAATCATCAGAGAAATGCAAATCAAAACTACTTTGAGATATCATCTAACTCCAATGAGACTAGCCTATATCACAAAATCTCAAGACCAGAGATGTTGGCGTGGATGCGGAGAAAAGGGAACACTTCTGCACTGCTGGTGGGAATGCAAATTAATACATTCCTTTTGGAAAGATATATGGAGAACACTCAGAGATCTAAAAATAGATCTGCCATTCAATCCTGTAATCCCTCTGCTGGGCATATACCCAGAAGACCAAAAATCACAACATAACAAAGATATTTGTACCAGAATATTTATTGCAGCCCAATTCATAATAGCTAAGTCATGGAAAAAGCCCAAGTGCCCATCGATCCACGAATGGATTAATAAATTGTGGTATATGTATACCATGGAATACTATGCAGCCTTAAAGAAAGATGGAGACTTTACCTCTTTCATGTTTACATGGATGGAGCTGGAACATATTCTTCTTAGTAAAGTATCCCAAGAATGGAAGAAAAAATACCTAATGTACACAGCCCTACTATGAAACTAATTTGGGACTCTCACATGAAAGCTATAACCCAGCTACAACTTAACAATAGGGGGAAGTGGGAAAGGGGGGGGGTGGGTAGAGGGAGGGGAATCGGTGGGATCACACCTGTGGTGCATATTATAGGGGTATTTGCGAAACTTGGTAAATGTAGAATGTAAATGTTTTGGCACAGTAACTGAGATAACGCCGGAAAGGCTATGTTAACCACTGTGATAAAAATGTGTCAAATGGTTTATGAAGTGAGTGTATGATGCCCCATAATCATATCATTGTATACAGTTATGATTTAATAAAAAAATTAAAAAAAAAAAAGATCTTAAGTTAAAAAAAAAAAAAAAGAAATGTCCCTTCTATACCAATTTTCTTAAGTGTTCTGATCATGAAGGGATGCTGGATATTATCAAAAGCTTTTTCTGCATCAATTGAGAGAATCATATGGTCTTTGTTTTTTAATTTGTTTATGTGCTGAATTACACTTATACATTTACAGACATTGAACCAGCCTTGAGACCCTGGGATAAAACCGACTTGGTCATGCTGGATTCTGTTTGTTAGGATCTTGTTGAATATTTTTGTATCTATATTCATTAGTGATATTGGTCTATAATTTTCTTTAGTTCTTGGGTCTTTTCCTGGTTTGGGGATCAGGGTGATGTTTGTTTCATAGAACGTGTTGGGTAGTCTTTGTTCTTTTTCTACCTTTTGGACAGGTTGAGTAATATAGGTACTAATTCCTCTTTAAAGGCTTGATAGAATTCTGACATGAAACCATCTGGTCCCAGGCTTTTCTTTTTAGGGAAGTTTTGTATGGTTGATGCTATTTCAGAACTTAATATGGACCTGTTCAACATTTCCACTTGATTCTGGCTAAGTCTTGGAAGGTGACGTGCCTCCAACTATTGGTCAATTTCCTACAGATTTTCATATTTCTGAGAACAAACTTTCTTGTAATATTCATTAAGGATTTTTGAATTTCTGAGGAGTGTGTTGTTATTTCGTCTTTGTCACTTCTGTTTGATGAGATTAGAGATTTTCCTCTTTTTTTCCTGATTAGGTTGGCTAAAAGTTTATCAATTTTATTGACCTTTTCCAAAAACCAACTTTTTGATTTATTGATCTTTTGTATAATTCTTTTGTTTTTGATTTCATTTAATTCTGCTCTAATTTTGGTTATTTCTTTTCTTCTACTGAGTTTGGGGTTGGAATGTTCTTCCTTTTCCAGTTACTTGAGATGTCCCATTAAGTTGTTGACTTCCTCTCTTTCCATTTCTTGAGGAAGGCTTCTAGTGCTATAAATTTCCTTCTTAGAACTGCCTTTGTGGTATCCCAGAGGTTCTGATAATTTGTGTCTTCATTGTCATTTTGTTCCAAAAATTTGGCAATTTCCTTCTTAATCTTATCTCTTATCCAGCTATCATTCAGCATAAGGTTATTTAACTTCCATGCTTTTGTATGAGTATGCAGATTCCTGTTGTTACTGAGCTGAGCTTTTATTCCGTGGTGGTCCAAGAAGATGCAAGGAATAATTTGTATTCCTTTAAATTTACTGAGGTTAGACATGTGACCTAAAATGTGATCAATTTTGGAGTAAGTTCTGTGGGCTGATGAGAAGTATGTGTATTCAGTTTGTTGGGATGAAATGTTCTTTAGATGTATGCTAAATCCAACAAATGTTGGATGGTTAGGTTTAAATCTAAGATTTCTTTGCTCAGCTTCTTATTGGAGGATCAATCCAACACTGCCAAAGGAGTGTAGAAATCTCCAACTATTATGGAGCTGGAGGAAATCAAGTTGCTCACGTCTGTTAGAGTTTCTCTTATAAATTGAGGTGCATTCTCGTTGGGTACATAGATATTATAATTGAGATCTCATCATATTGAGTATTACCCTTAACAAATATAAAGTGACCATTCTTATCCTTCCTTTTGTTGGTTTAAAGCCTATTGAACAAAAAAATAAATAAATAAATAAAAAGAGAAAAGAAAGAAAAAGGCACCAACCACAAAAATATTATTCTTGTATTTAGAAATATACATCTATATGTATGATGTAGGGATCAACTTTTGTAGAAATATATTCATACTGCAATATACTTTCTGGACACCCCGTGTTGCTGTGAGTGGTTTGCAAGCTTATACCTGATTCACAGTTTATACTGTTACCATGGTAACCACCTCCATGGCCAATCGCCATTTTGGAGTTTCTGTAAAAGTTTGTCACCTAAGTATTGTGTAACCTCGGCTGTTCTGCTCCAGACAGCACTCCGACCGACCTTCCCACTCAGTGCAGGAGTCCACACTTCCCAAATCTTTCCACTCTGCTCCCAGGTTCTCCTGCAAACTGGTGGCCGCAATCAGCTGTGGGGGAGGGTGCTACTGGGTTCACGCGGTTGCTGGCAGGTCCTGCAGTTGTAGCTGGTTCCCATGGCTGGAGCACTCAGGGACCTTATTCTGAGTTTTATGGTTCAGAGTTGCCCTTTTGGATCAGGACCCAACAGTTTGCTGCACAGCTTGAACCGCCAACCCCCTCCAACATTCTCTACCAGGAATGCTCCAGTCTATTCAATCATTCCTGGTCTGGGGGAAGGCACCCGCCCTTTTGGGTAGTTCAAAATGTCTGTTTCCCAGGCGAGAACCCTTCCCTTCAATTTTCCATCAGGTTTCCCAGCTCCCCATGGTTTTGAGTGGCTCTCCTTTCGGATGCCTCCCTCAGTTCAGGAATAAATATTCGTCAGCTGGGTTTTGTCAGCATTTGTAAGCTGCTGTCCTCTGTAAGGGAGGGGCCTGCTGGCCAGCACGGCCAAGCAGGGAAGAATCTCTACAACAGAGTCTGTGGTTTTAAATTACCCCTCATATACAGCAATCCACCAATTCGCTGAGCATCTCCAGCTGTCCATCCACATCAATAATTCACTCATGGGGAAGGTCCAGACCCCCTTTCCTCTCACCCAATGGCTTGGGAGAGGTGGGCTACACATCTGTCCTGTCCGCCATCATGCTCCTACTCTCATAATCTCCTTCTTGATCTCATCGCCTGAACGATCTGCAGTCATCCTTGTACTTTTCCCTTTGTAAGTAATACTTTTCTTATGCCTGGCTGCTTGCAGAAGTTTCTACTTCATGTTAACATTGGCAAAATTAATTACAATGTGTCTAGGAGATGCTTTGTTTGGATTGAGTTATGCTGGGGTTCTGAAACTATCTCCTATCTGAATTTCTGTGTCTCTTACAATATTTGGGAAATTCTCCACCATAATGTCTTGCAGCTGAGAATTTGTGCCTTTGGGACCATCTTTCTGAAATCCCTATAATTCAGATGTTTGACTTCATGGAATGATCACATAACTCTCTCAGGGAAAATTCTGTTCTTTTTCTCCATTTTTCTGCCTCTTTGAATTCTTGGGATAGTTCAAAAGTCTTGTCTTCCTTATCTGAGATGCCTTCTTCACACTGATCAACTCTATTTTTGTGGGACTCTGGTGCATTTTGAAGTTCCTCAAATACATTTTCAATTCCTTAGGCTATGCTATATCTCTCCTCATTATGTCCATATCCTTGGTGATTCTATCTTTTAATTCATTAATTTCTTGAGACAACTCTGAACTATATTTTGGTTCTCTGTTTCCATCTTTTCCTCCATTCCAATTATCTTATTTGCCATCCATATTCTAAATTCTATTTCTGGCATTTCAGCAATTTCTCTATGGATGGAATTTTCTGATGTATTTTCTTTGATGTCCCCAGGAGGCATACATTTGCTCTGATTTTTCATGTTGCCAGAGTTCTTCTGCTGATTCCTCCTCACGAGTAATGTCAGCTTCTTCCTCTTTTTCTTTTTTTAATATGTTAATTATACTTTTTCAGTTGAATTCATAGGTTGTCCCTGATGAGTCAACTCCCCACTGTTGCAGAGCCACTGCTAGACTAACAAAGTCAGACAAGTGGTAAATCCACAGCCTCAGACAGTTTCTCCAAGGGGACAACAATCAGTAGACAGTCCTGGCCCAGAGTTCCAGTCAAAGTCACTTTGCCAGTGCTGGCTCTGCTCACCAAATCAAGCTCACGAGGTTGCCCAGCTGACAGCACCGGCCCAGAGTTCAGGAGAGATGCTTATGCGCTAGGTAACATGCAGCCAATCGAGCACTGAGGACCACAACTCTGTGGGCAGTGTAAGCCCAAAGTTCAGACAAAGTCACTGAGGCACCAGGCACTGCCTGCCCAGTCAAGCTCAGGGGGCTGTCACCCAGCAGGGGACATAGGTCTAAAGTTCAGATAAGAGTTGCTCAGGCATCAGGTCCCATCTACCAATTGAGCTTGGAGAGCCACCACCCAGTGAACAGTACTAATTCAAAGTTCAGGCCAAAGTCAATTAAATCTTGCCCCCATTGCCCCACTGAGCTCAGAGAGCCCCACATGCTGAAGGCCAGAAGTCCAAAGTTCAGTCCAAAATTACTTAAACCCTGCCCCCACCCACCCAATTGAGCTCAGAGAACCCCATCTAGTGGAGGCCAGAGGTCCAAAGTCACTTAAACCCCAGCCCCTAGCCACCCAATCAAGCTCAGAGAGCCCTGCTTGGTGGAGGACAGAGGCTAAAGTCATTTAAACCCTGGTCCCACCCACTCAATCAAGCTCAGAAAGTCTCACCTGATACAAGCAGTGGTCCAAAGTTCAGTCCAAAGTCACTTAGACACTGGCCTACCCATCCAATCAAGCCCAGAGAGTTGTGCCTGGCAGAAGGAACAGGTCCAAAGTTGTCAAAAGTCAAAGTCATTTAATCACTGGCTCGGAGCTCAGATGTTGTCCTGAATGGCAGAAAACCGATCTGCCTGAGAATTCCTGAGGAGCTGGACATGGGTAGTTCACCTTTACCTGCCAAAGTTTGGACTGCTGTGCTACTGTTCAAACCCTGCACACACTTTCTGAGCTTCTCAGTTAGCTTGCCAAATACTCTGGACTCTACAGGAGGTAGACTTTCCAGCAACTGTTGTTTTTCTTTCACTTTATTGTTTCTGCTGCTTGATTCAGCCTGAGTGATGTGTATCTCCTTAGTAGGTTACTTTTATCTTTATATTCTACTACTGCCTTTTATACTGTTATTATCTTCCTATGCACTTCTGTTCCTAAATAAGCAATGTAAGTAGACTTAAGTTCTTTCTTTTTTTAAATTTCCAGTTACTATGAAGGTACAAAACTCAGATAAAAATATTTAAATTTGTTAGGTAGAGTCCTTCTTATAGCTGTGTCCTGCACCTGAAAGTGTGCCATACAGCCCCACATTGTGTCCATTAAGTGGGAACACATCAATACTCCCTTCTTACTTCTCCTCACTCTCTCATTCCATCTCCTCTCAACTTGAATTGAATTAAGTGTTGCTCCTATGTGGGCATGTATTATATAGTCTACTGACTTCATATTAATACTGAATATACTGGATATTCGCTTTTCCATTCTTATGATACTTTACTTAGAATAATGTGTTTCAACTCCACACAGGTTAATACAAAACATGTAAAGTCATCATCTTTTCTTATGGCTAAATAGTACTCAATGGTATACATATACCAAAATTTGTTAATCCATTCCTGAATTGATGACATTTGGGTTCTTTCCACTTCTTGGTGATTATAAATTGACTTGTGATAAACAATCTACTGCAAATGTCTTTTTGATAAAATGACATTTTTTTTTTCTTCTGGACAGATGCCTAGTGGTCGAATGGGATATTGAATTTTTGAGTTCTTTGAGGATGTTCCATTTGTCTTTCCAAAGAGGCTGTACTAGTATGCAGTCCCACCAACAGTATAAATGTGTTCCTCTAGCTCCACAACCATGCTAGCATCTACAATTCTGGGACATTGTAAGTGGGCTATTCCCACTGGAGTTAGGTGACATCTCAGGGCAGTTTTGATTTGCATTTCTCTTATGTTAGGGATGATAGGCATTTTTTCATATGTGTGTTAGCCACTCATCTGTCTTCCTCAGAGAAGGTTCTGTTCACGTCTCCTGCTCAGTGATAGATGGAATTGTTTGCATTTTTTTATGGATTAAGCTCCTTATAGATCCCAAGTAGGATCAAACCTTTATCATATTAATAACATGCAAATATATTTTCCCATTCTGAAGGTTGTCTATTTGCTTAATTATTGTGTCCTTAGCTGTGGAAAAGCTTTTTGTTTAATTAAATTTCATTTGTTTATTTTTGTTGTTTTTGCAATTACCACTGAACTCTTCCCCATAAAATCTTTCTCCAGGTTGACATCCTCAAGAGTTTTCCCCACACTTTCTTCTAAGATTGTTATTGTTTCATGTCTTTTATCCATCTTGAGTCAATTTTTGTAAGTGGTGAAAGGTTCGGGTCCAATTTCAGTCTTTTACATGTGGTTATGCAGTTCTCTAGTACCATTTATTACATAGAGATTCTTCTCTCCACTACATGCTTTTGTTTTGTTTCTTTTCTTAATGTTTCATAATTCTCTTTGTAGAGCTCTTTCACCTCTTTTGTTAGGTATATTACTAGGTATTTCATTTTCTTTAATGAAAATGAAGCTGTGAAAGGAATTGAATCTTCGATTAGCTACTCAAATTAGATGTTACTGGCATATACAAAGGCTACTGATTTGTGGACATTAATTTTCATTTCATTTCTTATAAGATCATATTGTGAGCAAAGAGTGAGACTTTGATATCCTCTGCCTCAATTTGATGCCTTTATATCCTTTTCTTGCCTGATTGCATTCACTAGAACTTTCAGCATAATTTTGAATAGTTGTGGTAATAGAAGGCAGCCTTGTCTAGTTCCTATTCTAACTGGAAAAGCTTTCAGTTTGACTCAATTCAGTATGATTGCGTGTTTGTCATAGATGGCTTCAATCAGTTTAAGAAATGTGCCAGCTAACTATATTCCTAAGTGTTCTTGTTAAAAAAGAATGCTGAATTTTATCAAATGATTTTTCTGTATCTATTAAAAGGATCATATGGTTTTTGTTTTTGCTTCTGTTGATATGGTGAATTACATTTATGGATTTGCACAAGTTAAACCAACCTGGCATCCTGGGATGAAACCTACTTGATTGTGATATATATTTTTAAGGTACAGCTGTAATTTATTGGCTAAGATTTTGAGTATTTTTGTGTCAATATTCATTACTGAAATTTGTCTGCAGTTCTCTTTTTTTGCTGATCCTTTCCTGGTTTTGGTATTACTGTGAAGTTTCCTTCTTAGAACATGTTAGGGAATGCTCCTTTCTTCTCAATGTTTTGGAATAGATTATACAGTATAGGTATAAGCCCATCTTTGGAGGTTTGGTAGAGTTCCAGGGTAAAGCTATCTGGCCCAGGGCTTTTCTTGGTTGGAAGATTTTTTATTGTTTCTTCAGTCTCAGCACTTGATATTGGTCTGTTCAAGAGGTCTATTTCTTCCTGGTTAAGCCTAGGGAGATGGTATGATTTCAGTTATTGGTCCATTTTCTCCAAATTGTCAAATTATTAGACTTAGAGTTTCTTGTAATAATCAGAGATAATCTGTTGTATCTCTGTGGTATTTGTTGTTAGTTCCCCCTTTTTCATTTCTGATTGAGAGCATTAGGGATTTTACTTTTCTGTTTTTTATAGTTAATCTAGCCAAACGTTATCAATTTATCTTTTTGAAGAACCATCTTTTTGTTTCATTGATTTTCTGAATGATTCTTTTCTTTTCAATTTCATTTATTTCTGATTTAATTTTGGTTATTTCTTTTTCTCTGCTGGATTTGAGATTGGATCACTCTTCCTTTTTAATTTCCTTAAGATAATTCATTAGGTTATTGATGTGCACTCTGTTTCTCAGACGTAAACATCTAATGCAATAAATTTCCCTCTTAGGACGGCTTTTGCAGTATCCCATAGGTTTTGGTAACTTTCAGCTTTATTGTTCTTATGTTTTAGAAATTTAATAATTTCCTCCTTTATCTCTTAGCTCAGCTGTCATTCAGCATAAGGTTGTTTAATTTCTATGCCTTTGTGTAGGGATGCCAATTTTTGTTGGAGTCATGTTCTACCTTTATTCCCTTGTGGTCTGAGAAGATACAAGGTATAATTTCAATTCTTTCAATTTTGTTGAGGTTTGATTGTGTCCTAAGATATGATCTATTTTGGAATATGTTCCATAGGCTGACAAGAAGAACATGTATTCCTTAGCTTCGGGATGGTATTTTCTGTATATGTCTATTAGGTCCATTTATTCTAGGGTCACATTTAAATCCCTTGCATCTCAATTTAGTTTCTGTTTAGAGGATCTGCCCACTTCTTCCACAGAAGTGTTAAAGTCCCTTCATATGTATGGTGTTATAGGATATCATATTGCTCAGACCAATCAAAATCTGTTTCATAAGACCATTTGAGTGCATAAACACTTGGAATTGAAATGTTCTTAATGCTTTGTTCTCTTGAGCAGTATAAAGTGACCATCATTCTCTTAACTTTAGTTGCTTTAAATCCACTTGTATCTGAATATAGACTGCAACCTCTCCTTTCTTCTGGTTTCCATTTGCCTGAATGTTGTTTTCCATTCTTTTGCCTTGAATCTTGTTTTGTCCTTATAAGTTCTGTATTTTTCCTGAAGAGATCATATGAATGGATTGTAGTTTTTTTTTATCCAATCTTTTTATCCAATTGGCCAGCCTTTGCACTTTAGTGGGGAATTCAAGCCATTAACATTTATTGAGAATCAATAAGTGTGGTGGAGTTCTATTCCTCTTACTTTGTGAAGGTCTGTTTACAAAATAAGTTTTCACCCTTTGCACCATTGGGAAAGGTAGGTTTCATCCTTTAGTTTCTGGGTATTTACTTTGCTGGTGGTCCATTGTGATGTTCAGTGTGGATAACAGGTCTGAGTATTTCCTGTAGAGCTGGGCTTTGTTGTGGGAAATTTCCTTAATGTTTGCATTTCAGCAAAAGATATCCTTTCTATATTCTTCATATCTTCTGTCCATTTTATGGTTCTGTTTTTATCAGAATCAAGGATTGTTTTAATGTCTTATTGACTCCTGAAGTCTCCTCCTGCTTCACTGTGCCCCCTCTCATGGATTTTAAAGCTTGGTTAAGTAGGATACAGCATTCTGAGCTTAAAATTGTTTTGTTTAAAAATGTTAAAGTTAGATGACCATTCTTTTCTGGCTTGGAAAGTTTTAGCTGACAATTCCACTGTTAACCTGATGGACCTACTTCTGTAGTTCAATTGGTGCTTATTACTGGCTGCTTGCTGAATTTTCTCTTTTGTCTTGAGTTTGGATAGGTTCATTACAATGTGTGTTGGAGATGCTGCATTTTTGTTGAAATGACCTGAGGATCACTATACCTTTAAAAGGAGTGTTTCAGAATCTTTAGTGAAACTTGGGATATTTTCATTTATGATATCCTCCTGTAGAGCTTCCATTCTTTTGAGATGTTCTTCTTTCCCTTCAGGGATATCTATGTTTCAATGTTTTGTGAAGTCCCATAATTCTCTGAGCAAATGCTCTGCTTTCTATCTCTTCTTTTCTGCCTCTTTAATTGCCTGTGTTAGCTCAAGAATTTTATTCCCTGGATCTGAGATTCTTTCTTTTCTATATTGGAATCTGTTATTGATACTTTCTACTGCACCTTTAAGGTCCCTGATTGACTCCCACAAGTCCTTAAGCTCCCCCATATCCTTTCTATATTCTTCATATCTTCTGTTCATTTTATGGTTCTATTTTTACCACTTTCTTGTTACTTTATTATTTTTGCTAGCCATATTTTAAATTCCCTTGCTGTCATTTCCATTAATTCTTTATGGGTAGGATTCTCTGTCATAGCTACCTCATGATTCCTTGGATTAGTTGCTCTGTTCTGGTTCTTCATGTTGCCAGAATTTTTCTTTTGGTTCCTCCTCATGTGTGTTTTCTTCCTGTTCACTTTTTTCTCCTACTTTTTCCTTCTCACTATCTCATTCTCTTTAAATTACCTTGTCTCAGAGCTTAGGTGTTAAAGTGGCCTTTGTGGTAAGGCCAAAAGAGAACAATGAAGAGTGAGAAGAGAGAAAGTAAAGGATAAAGAGAAAAAAAGGGGAGAGGAAGGAAACAATTGAAGAAAGGGAGTGGAAAAGGACAGTAAGAGAGAAATAGAGAGGCGAAATTGTAGTGTTTGGCAGGGGGCTTTATCTACATCCACCACTCTAGAACTTTGGGTTGGCTGGCTTCAGCAGGTTACTCAAAGTCAGGAGCTTATTAGCAACCTAGGCAAAACCAAGACCCCACCTTCTGTAAATATTGAAAGAAGTCAGCAGTATGTAGCAGTGTGGGGACCTATCAATACCTTCTTTCCAAAGGAAAAAGGTAGGAGGATACCCTAGACCATGAGCTTATGACCTCCTTGAGTCAGTCCAAGCTGTTTGCTTCATCAGCATTCAGTCCCAGAGGGATTGGGGACCTAAAGTTCTTGCCTAAGATTTCTTAGGAGGAACATCAAACAATGCCCCCTGCCAACAAAGTACCCTTCCCAGGTTAAGGGGGTCATTCCAAGGATAGTTGCCTAGGCTGAGCAGATGCATCAGAGCCACTCGTGTATTAGAACACTATGGATTGTTCTTCCCAGGCGCATGACCTTCCCACAAGGGTAGCACCCTGATAGTAGCCAAGCTGATGGGAGATCCTTCCTGCCTGGTGTTCAATCCTGGCCACCAGACACTACTTTTTGAGTTTACTCATTGCTCCAGCAAGCAATTCAGCCTAAAACCAAAAAAACTGCTGGACAGCCCTTTCCTATCCCTAGACCTCCACAGGAGACCTGGCCAGCTGCCCTCTGCTTGTATCAACACTTTTGCCTTTTGTGCTGGTCCTCTTCAGCTCTATACCTCCTCATTGACTCCTGAAGTCTCCTCCTACTTCACTGTGCCCTTATTGATGTTTCTAAGTCAATTCCTCTAGTCATAGGGGCTGGAGTCCTCTTTTACCTGTCTCACCGCAAGTAGTTGGTGAGGAAATGTCTCTAGCCCTCCATCTTGCTCCAGTTCTCTAGACTTAAGCTTCTTAATATATACATTAAGTCTGTGCTCAACTTAGTTCATAAAGAGAAATATCTGTGACTACATAGTCAAATCCATTCTACTCTCTAATAAGAAGGTAGATACAACTATGTTTTTCAGGGATTTTTTTATCTTCAATCATAAATTAGAGATAATTCGGGGGTGGAATAAAACATGTTTCATTTTGAATTATAAGTCCTAAGACTCAGTTACTTGCACCAAACTACAAAATAAACTCATATTCGAATTTCTAACATAGGATTTCAGACATAGTGATGAAAAACAAATCCATTTCTTAAGAGCTATTAAACCTCAAGAATTTCCATCAGAGAACACAAACATTCTGCTTTCAAAATATTAATTATAAATATAAAAAATGTAGGACTACAAATATATTCATAAATAACCTCATAAAATAAGTGTTCATGTCAATGTCTTTGAAAATATTTATTCTCACATACCTATTTCCTTGTAATGTCCATTCTATTTATAACATGGAAGGCAACTGGTAATATAATTTTTACAACATTATCACATTTGATGTTTTACAAAGCCCTCAGTAACAAAAAATACATAGTTCTGAGAGATTTCCCACATGTGCAAAGATAGTAAATGTATTAATTTGCTAGGGCTATCATAACAAAATAGCAGACTGGGTAAATAAAAGAACAGAAATTTATTTCCTCACAGTTATGGAGAATTAAAGTCCAAAATCAAAGTGTTGATAGGCTTGGTTTCTTCTGAGGCCTCTCTTCTTGGCTTACAGATATCTATCTTGTCATTATGTCATCATGTGGTTCTCTCTGTGCGTATGTATTCCTGATGTTTCTTTGTGTGTCTAAATTTCCTCTTCTTATACAAATACCAGTTATATTGGATTAAGGGATACCCTACCAGACTTATTTTAACTTGATCATTTCTTTAAAGACTCTATCTCTAAATGTAGTTACATCCTGAGCTGCTTGAAGGCAGGGCTTCAACATTTGAATTTTAGGGGAACACAGTTCAGCCTATAAAACTAAGTGACAGATAAAGAACATGAATTTAAGTATTGACTTAAAGGGCTGTTTTGTGTGTGTGTGTGTGTGTGTGTGTTGGAATTAGTCTATCACAGTTTCTCCAGGAAAGCCAACATCTCACTTTCTTCATGTAGAATAAGTGAACATGAATGAAAACAAGGTAGTAAGCCAGAATATCCAGCTTTAAGAATGTTACATTGGCAAATGTAAGGTAAAATAGTAAGGGATTCTTGGAGGCAGCAATGGTGATACAGTTTTAGAATCTCCTAAAATTTCCCTATAAATATAGGTCAAGCAATAATAATAGCAATACCAAACCTAAGACACAACATCTATGATAAAATTAAGTGATAAACTACTCATGTGAATACCAACATAGGAATAGGCAGGTACAAACTACTAATAATGACATGACCCACATAATAGCAGCATCTGTTTGAGAAGAGAGGTAGGATGAGGCAGACAACCAAAAGTGTGATGGTTATCAGACACTGCAGGCAGAATGGGCACAGAAGACCCCATTCTTGGCAAAGGTAAACACCTCCAGAAAAAAGGGAAAAATTAAAAAGTAAGCTGAGTGAGTTGGAACAAAGGAAAGTTAGCTAGTTTACCTTTAAAACAGCTGCTGCTAAGTTTCTTATCTGAGCAAGTTTCCTGCTTTTCCTAGAGCTCTAGCCTATTGGGGATCCAGCTTACTAACACTACCCTGTTGGGTCTATAAAGACTCTGAGGAATAATGGCCACAGAAGATGCTGTGACAAGTCCTGAAAAGGTACATTAACTAGGCCATTTCCTGCCCAGTAAACAGACAAAGCAAATACCCATAGTAGAGCTTTGTATTTGGCTGGGGCAGAGATCAAGGGAATAGCTTGAGCCCTGAAATATGGGTAGGAGGGCTTACATCCTTTATGGTAGAGGAAGCCCCTCTGTGGTGGTAATGAGAGGAAAATTCCTCTCTCCCACCAATTCTTCAGAGAAGATTGACACCAGTGGCGTTTTACTCCACAGTGAACTAGCAGAGATTAACACTTCCCTAAGAAAATGTGTGTGTGACCTCAGACAGGAGGCTGTCCCACATAGGGCTCAGGTTCCGGATTTCTCAAAACTGCTCAGACCCTTAAAGTTAATGATTCTAGAAACAACAGGAGCTGATATACTCACTCAAACTGCTGGCATCTTTGCTCCTTTCCTCAGCTTACTCTTTGGGCTAATAAGCAAATAGCCTTCAATAAAAGTTGTGTGGAACTGACATTGGGGCCACCACCAGAACCTCACAAGTGGGCAGTGGTCCCATGAGTTTCCACCTTTGAAAAGTCTATTCTGTGTGTCTTGTCTCTTTCTTCCCTGTTGTTTCTAACTTTATATTTCTTCAGCCAGTCCCTGCCAGATCCACAGGTCTAAATGGACCCTGCACTTGGGGCAGGACCCCAGCAAAAAATGAGAACCTGAAAACTCCAGCATGCTTTCACTGGGAAGTGCAGCAAGTTGAATCGAGAATGGTAGCCAAAACTGCAAAGGGGACTGCACAAAATTTGAAGGTATTGGAATAATATAGGCCCTATGAACACTGAAAACTAAGCAGTTAAGTATCCTTTTGAGCAAAAAACTCACACGGATGAGAAATGGTTAGGAGAAAAATCCAAATTGAAGTTAGATTATCAAAAAGAACAGAGGAAAAAAATACAATTAAACATGGGATATAACACCAAAGGTACAAACTATGAAAGAAACAATTGGTAAATTAAAGTTCATTGAAATTAAAATGTCTTCCTTACAAAAGACCCAGTCAAGAGAATAAGAAGACAAGCCAGACTGGGAGAAAATTAGACTGGTATTCAAAATATACAAAAAAAAAAAAAACCTCCTAAAACTATAAAAAAATGAACAACCAAATTAAAAAATGGACAAAAGATCTGAACAGATGCCTCACTAATGAAGATAATACAGATAGTAAATGCACATACAAAAAGATGTTTAACAGCAGAGTATCTCTTTAGGAAAATGCACACTAAAACAACAATGAGATACCATAATACATATATATCCAGAACACTGACAACACCAAATGCTAGCAAAAATGTGAAGCAACAAGAATTCCCATTCATTTATTGCTGATGGGAATGCAAAATGGTACAGACACATCAAAAGATAGTTTGGCAGTATCTTATAAAACCACACATACTCATACTATATAATCCAGCAATTGCACTTCATGATATTTACCCAAAGGAACTGAAAAGTTATGTCCATATAGAATCTATAAACAAAGATGTGTATAGAAGCTTTATTCATAATTGCAAAAAATTGAAAGCAAACAAGATGTTCTCTAGTAGGTGAATGGATAAAAATTTTTGCTATATACAGACAAGAGAATATTACTCAATAATACAAAGAAATGAGTTATCAAGTCCGGAAAAGACATGGAAGAAATGTAAATGTATACTGCTAAATGAAGTGAGACAGTAAGAAAAGGCTACATACTGTATGGTCTCAACTATTTAGAATTCTAAAAAAGGTAAAACTGTGATGACAGTAAAAAGATCAATGGCTGTCAAGGTATCGGGGGAGGTAGAGGGTTAAATAGGTGGAATACAGAGGACTTTCAGGCCACTGTGAGTAAATGGCATTATACATTTATCAAAACACATAAAATATAAAACACAAAGAATGAAGTCTGATATAAATTATGAACTTTGTTGATAATGATGAGTGAATGTTGGTTCATAGATTATAACAAGTGTACCAGACTGTTGTGAAATGATGATGGTAGCGTGGGTGGGAGGAGCCATGTGTTAGGCAAAGGTGATATGTGGAAACTCTGTACTTTTTGCTCAATTTTTCTGTGAACCTAAAACCACTCTAAAAGATAAACTCTATTAATGGAAATAAAGAAATAAAAAATTAAAATTGGAAAAATCTAAAAAATAAAAGCAGGGAGGGAAAAACCTAGGAAAGTTCAGAAAACATATCGTTATTTTTGATACTTTAAGAAAGTAATAGAATAAGGGAATCTGGGGCTATGAATTTAGGGGGCAAAATGTAAAAGAAATTTATTCTATACCTTCAAGATCTTGTACTTGAAGATCATTTCTCTATTTCTCTCCCTTTAAATATACCTAAAACCTTGAATATTATATAAAATAAACATAAGGAAGCTCTGAAAGGTGAAGAGAAGAAATGCCAGCCAGGGACTTTGAGACCTGAAGAATGACCTGGCACTGAGTTTCCCGTGCTTTCTTTTTGTCTCATAGCTTTTTAGACTGATAATGAAGAAGTTAGCAATTCAGAAACACCAATAGGTACAACAAAACAAAAACCAAAAGCTCCAGTGAAAGGACAAAGATAGGCGCAGCCAAAGGACAAAGATAGGCGCAGCCTAGAAATACAGACAACTTTTAGACAATAACTGCTCTATCCTAGACAAACACCATGGAACAAATGCCAGCCCTCACATTTAACCCTACCAGCAAAGGCAGGTGGTGACCCAGGACTTCAACTACCCAGCAGTAATGAAGTATTCTCTCCCCCTAAACCCCCACTCATCCCACCCAGGCAGTGGCAGAAGAGAACTACTGGGAAGCTGGGCTTTTAAATCACATTCCAGTGTGTTAATAAGATCCTCCCCAGATGATGTAAGTAGGGGTCATCTGGGAGCAGTAACAAGGTAACACCAACCTTTCCAGCCAGGGTTATAAGTAGAGATCCTGAACTCTTACTCCTGACCAGCAGTAATGAGGCACTCTTCCCTCCTCTGGAAATAAATAGAGGCTGAATGAGGAACCTAGACTTCTACTCACACCTACCAGTAAAAAAGAGCTGCACCCCTCCCCCATACTTTCTCTGGTGTAGTTGCAAAAGCTGCTAAACAGTTAAATAAGATCCAAAATGAAAAGAACATTTTTAGAACTTAAAATACAATAAACAAGTTAAAAAAAAACTCAATAGATTGTTTTAAGAACAGAATGAATATGATGAAAAAAAGAATCAGTGAACTTAAAGACAGAACAGGAATGAAAGTATAACAGAAAACATACAGACTCACTCCATCTTGCCTTATCAAAAAACAGGAACCCATTCCATATGAAAGTACTCAGTAAGAAAAAGTAACAGCAGAATCTCTAAAATTATAATGGTAAAAATGAATCACATTCCTGCAAAAAAGTAAAGGCCTATTAGAGAAGCATGGCCTTAATAGAGTTCAAAATTGTATCTGAAATTTCAAGTTAAGGTAGAAGAAATTAATAATGTAGGTAATAAAAAAAATACAAATTAGAATTAGTAAAGATAAAAACTAGGTGATTAGAGAAAAATATATGAAAAAAGAAGGGGCATAATTAACGAATCTTTTTTTAAAATTTCAATTAAAAAGTCTAAATGGAAGGAACACAAGAAAAATTGGTAATACTATCAGAAAAATAAAAAATGGAAAAAAATTAAATTAAAAAAGATCTAAAAAGACGAAAATAATTCAAGAAAAAGTAATATCAAAGACAAAGGAGAGCTACCATAAGGAATACAGAAGTTCTCTAATAGGAAAATCACAGCAATGCAACAGAAAAAATTTAATAGCCTATAACTTAAGAAAACTTAACTGAAAAGAAGACTTGAAGTTATACACTAGAAGTGCACACTTCATACTTAGGAAAATCAACCTAGAACGGAAAACACTGAGATATTTATAATAAGTTTATATAAATCTAAAGAAGAAGGCAATAATTACAGACTACAAATTCTTTTCAAATGCACATGAAACATTCATATGATGTGTCATGGTGGGCTAAAAAACAAGACTCGGGGAAACTGACTATAAGAGATTTAAATTAGAACTCGATAAAATACATCAATCATGAAATGTGTAGTAATTTAAAAACACACTTCTAAATAGCTCATTTCAAAGAAGTCATAAAGAAAATCGGCAAATATTTCAAAATGAATGATAAAACACAATATATCAAAATTTGCAGAATGTAGCTAAAACAGGACTTAGAAATATATAGCTTTAATTGCTTATTGTGAGAGAGAAAAAGGATTATTAATTAGTTCACTTAACTTTCCAATTTAAGAAACTAGAAAAAGAATAAATTAAACTCAAAGAGGCATGATAAAAAATAATGATGAGATAAGAAATCAATAAATAAGTAGACAAATAGAGGAAAAAAGTTGACGATTTGAAAAGATTTTTAAAATTCATAAACCTAGAAAGATTATACCTCAGTATTTTATTATAAAATAAGAAAACCCTTACCTTGGCCAATTCTGTAATTTTACCAAAACCAGGCTTCCAAGAGGGAGCTGTGAATAGACTATCTTAAATCCACTTTTATGAAGCTGAGACACTTCAGGAAAGTCTTCTTCAGAAATAGAGCACTTATTATACCTTGGATCAGTGTTCATGAAGCAGTACCATGATTCACTGTGATCAACTTTGGCTGCATCCTCACTTGACAACAATCTCCATTTCAAACAACTTTCATTTTCACATTGAACCCACACTTTGTTTACATACATGTTGTTTTCCACTGAAGAATCCATTCCACTGCTACAATACTCAATTATCTTACCAGCCAATTTTTTTCCATTAATGCATTTAATCTGGAAAATATTAAAAGAAAAAAGATTAAGAATATAAGGAGAGAACACTTAGATCAAAATCAGAGAAAATAAATTTTTTTTTTTTTGAGACAGTCTTACTCTGTTGCCCAGTCTAGAGCACTATGGTGTCAGCCTAGTTCACAGCAACCTCAAACTCCTGGGTTTAAGAGATCCTCCTGCATCTCCCTAGTAGCTGGGACTACAGGTGCCTGCCACAATGCTCAGCTAATTTTTTTTTTTTTTAATTTCTGATAGAGACAGGGTCTTGCTTTTGCTCAGGCTGCTTTTGGACATCCTAAGCTCAAGGGATCATCTCACCTTGGCCTTGCAGAGTGCTAGGATTGCAGGAAGGATTGATATCTTATTTGCCCACCTCCTTTCTATACTGCAAAGATTATATATGTTGAACATGTTATGTTTCCACCTACCCATAAATGAAGGAAAAAAACAGAAATGTCAATGTTTCTCAGAATAAAATGTTCCAAAATTAAAAGTAATAAAAGTACAATGGAGTAGAAGAGTAAACTATAATTCCTTTAACCTACTACATAGCATACATCTGGTAGATATTCAATACTTTTTTGCCATAATAATAGCCAATCCTTACTAAATACTGACTATGCACTAGGTATTATTTTAAGTGCTTTATGCATATGGTTCATACACATAGTCTTCCTGACAACCTTATTATGCCCATTTTTACAGAGAAAACTGAAGCTAAGAAAAGTTATTTGTTTAAAATCCCAAAGCAAGTACATGGCAGAGTTAAAATGTAAATGCAGCAGTTTGGTTCTAAATTCTGTAATCTTACTAGGCTATACTGCCTCTTGGGTGTATATGCAACACAACTTGACGATCCTTTCTTTCCTCAATTCTCAGAAAAATCAGATGCAACAAAATGTTTTTACCATATGAACATTTAAATTTTTTTTAAAGGAATCTTCTGTTTAGATAGTTTTGTCTTATTCACTAATAATTTAAATTTTTCTCAGAGCTTTTTTATGAAAATTTGAAACATATGAAAAGTTAGGGCTCGGCGCCTGTAAGCTCAGTGGCTAGGGTGCCAGCCACATACACTGGAGCTGGCGGGATGGAATCCAGCCTGGGCCTGCCAAACAATAATGACAACTACAACCAAAAAATAGCTGGGGTGCTGTGGCAGGTGCCTGTAGACCCAGATACTTGGGAGGCTGAGGCAAGAGTATCGCTTAAGCCCAAGAGTTGGAGGTTGCTGTGAGCTATGATGCTGTGGCACTCTACCCAGGGTGGCAAAGTGAGATTCTGTCTCAAAAAAAAAAAAAAAAAGTTAGAAATAAGCTCCCAATTCTAGCTTCAATAATATTGATTTATATTATCATAAATTAATATAACAAAAGTAAAACTAATTATTGGCAACTTATCTTGCAATACAAAGCCTATTTGTTAAAAAAAGACTTTGATATACCATATTAATGAATTAAACACTATCCAAGTGTAAGCACGATTTAAAGAACCCCTTAACTGTGAGTTAATCACATGTTTAGAAACACAGATATATGTCATAAGACTTATCAGAGCCCCTGCAAATTGTTTTAATAGAAATTTGCCAACATATTTTAATAGACATAGTTTCAAAATTTTTGACCTATTAATCCCACTCACGTGAATGTATCCAAAGAGATCAATTTAGTCACACAGTGAAAAATTATAAAAACAGAAAGAATCAAATGTAGCAAAAAGATAAATACAAAATTTTACTATTATTTTTATTTAATTTGGTGAATTCTTTAATTGGTAAAGAAATTTGTAAGAGACAAGCCTGCCATGTAGCATCACTGGTCAATAGAGCAGAAATGGTGTGGGAAAAACTCCAGTCTCTGCTCAGCAGCTATATGTTCTTGGGCAAGTTATTTAACTTTGCTGGACCTTCACTTCACATTATGCATACTTTTCTCAAGTGTGTGTGTGTGTGTGTAACATTTTTGTTTCTCTTTATTTCTTTATTTCCACTTCTTGTACAGGGTGGCCACTCTGTCTTACTATCCTGGCTAACACAAGTATAATACTGATGAGAAACCATCATAGTAGACTCTGGTTCTAATTTTAAAGAGAATGCTTCTAATGTTTGACTATTAATTAAGTCTAATGTCAGGAGTACAGTTTTTGTAGACACCATCACAAGGTTCCAAAGAGTTGTTTTCCTTCAAGTACCAGCTTACTACAAAGACTTTGTTGTTGCTTATTATTAAGTAGTGTTGAATTTTATTAAATGCTTTTCCACATACATGTATACTGAGATAAAAAAATTGTTTTGTCTTTTAAAATCTGTTCATTAGCTATCATATTAAAGGATTTATGAATGATAAACTATCCTGGCGTTCTGGATAAACCCTACTTGCTTATGTAGCATGAATTTTTTTTCTTTAGTATACTTTTGCTATATTCAGTTTATCAATAATTTTTTTCAGATGTATATAGATGAGATTTTTTTATTATTTTCATTTCTCCTTTTGTCTTTGGTTTTCATATCAAGATTGTAATAGTCTCATAAAATGAACTAAAGAATGCCTCTCTTTTTGGAAATTTTGCCTAAGGGAGGAATTTTCCTATTTTGCCATAAATTTTATGAATTTTACTATATCTACTATATTACTCATTATGTTTCTCTTTCACTTTGAAATTGGCTTATGCCATCTTCCATTTTTCTTCATTTACTATGTCAGAGCTTACTAAACAATTGGAATTTGAGTCTCCTCAATTATTTTCTAGAATTCTATTTATTTAATAATTATATTCTTTTTTCTTTCATAATATTTCTTTTGTCATTCTTTGTTACCCTTGTTTTTCTCTTCTTGAGTTGATGCATAGTTAATTCATTTTCAGTCTTTTCTAATACAAGTACTGAATGTTATACATACCTCTCCAAGTATTTCTTTATTATTAGTTCTAAATATCTAGTTTTCATTCTTTTTGACTAATGACTAATGACTTATTTACTTTATCGCCCTCGGTAGAGTGCCATGGGATCACAGCTCACAGCAACCTCCAACTCCTGGGCTTAGGCGATTCTCTAGCCTCAGCCTCCCAAGTAGCTGGGACTGCAGGCGCCCACCACAACACTCAGCTATTTTTTTGTTGCATTTTGGCCTGGGCCAGATTTGAACCTGCCACCCTCAGTATATGGGGCCAGCACCTCACCCACTGAGCCACAAGCGCCACCTGACTTATATACTTTTTAGAAAATGTTTCAAAATATCGAAGTATCAGTATTTAGGGTTATATTTTTGTTACTAATTTTTAATGTAATTGCATTTTGTTAAGAGTATAATCTGTATGGTATTGATTTTTTTGGCATTTGTTTCATTTTGTGGTGCTATACCTGTGAATGTTATTACATATGTGTATAATAAAGGCACAAGATCTACATTTAATCATTATATATGAAGCTTTATACAAATCATTATAAACAAAGTTTTATGATGATGCAATTAAAATTTATCCCTATCAAATGGCTGATTTATCAATTACTACAGAGAGTAGATGAAAATATCCTATAATAATTGTGGATTTCAGTTTATTCATGTAATTTTGTCAGGTTTTTTTTTTGCTTATTAGAAATATATACGTTCAGATTTGTTACATTTTGCCAGTGAATTCTTCATTTTATTATGAAATAATGCATTTTATCCTTGGTAATGCTCTTTTACCTGTTAAAATCTATTTGGTCTATCACTAACATGGCAATTAAGATAGCAGCTGTTTTTGATTGGTTCAGTCCCAATTATTCTATCTACTTAAAACCTTTCCAATATTATGTTTTTAGTCTCTACCTCCTGTAAACTGTATATAGATGACATTTACAGTTTTACCCAATCTGAGATATGATCTGCCAACTGGTGAGTTTACTCCATTTACTTTAGTTTTAGAGCAGATATATTCAGATTTTTTGGTGCCTTTTGAACTGAAATAATTTTCTTTCTTCCCTCTATTGGCTTTGGAAGTTTATATGATAGTTTTATTATTTTAATACTTACCCCTAATACTACTCTTAATATCTGATTTAACAAGGTCTAAATTAATCAATTTATCTACCCTTCTCCAAAATAACAGAATGCCTTAACTCTGGTGACCTTCTTGTCCTTTGTATCATTTCTTTCTGGCATGACAGTACTAGTTTATATTTATAATTCAAAATTAGTCAATATTATCACTGCTTTTTACAGTCAATGTTCACTTAGACTTTTCAATATATGTGATATATTTCAGTTTCTTTGCCATCATTATTTATTGCAGCTTGTATCTCTCTTCTAATGTTAATTTTATTATACCAGATAAATCCCTATTGCTATCTATTAGGGTTATATGTGACTAAATAGCTTTATAGATTGTATTATCTAGATTAAACTATTCTTCACAAAATTGTTACTTTAAAAAATTTCTACAAAGAAACAGCAATACTTTGACAGAAAATATACAACATAAGTAACATAAATAAATAAATTGTGAGACATAAGAAAGAAAATGGAAATTGATTACTGTGACTCAATTGTCAGGAATTTTCTCCATCCTGAAAGCAATGGACTTCTACAAAGGAGAACTCACTCTAAGTTTATAATGCTGTATCAATGGAAAGCTTATGAAAATCCATTATGACGGTATATTATAAATTGCTAAGGGGATTAAAAGATTACTTTTAAATGATAGATAAAGTTTTCAGATTTTCTTGGGAAGTTGGGGCTCAGGGTGGATAATACTGAAAAGGTAAATTAACACTAAGAAAATGTCATTATTATTTAATAGTGATACTCATTTTCAACTGAGTCTAACTTAAATCTCTTGGTATTTTAAATTTGACACATTTTATCCAGGGTAATAGAATTCAGAACACATTATAAACTGCCTATCTTTCCAAATCAGATTCTCATTTCTCTTACTACCTTTTCTCCAACAGTTTGTTGGTTTCAAAACTATAAATTAGTTTCAAATGAAAGCTATAACCCAATTATAACCTAAGAATATGGGGAAAGGGGAAAGGGAGGGGGGGAGGAAGGGTGGAGGGAGGGTAATTGGTGGGACCACACCTATGGGGAATTTTACAAGGATACATGTGAAACTTACTAAATGTAAAATATAAATGTCTTAACATAATAAGTAAGAAAATGCCAAGAAGGCTATGTTAACCAGTTTGATGAAATAAAAAAAGGAAAAAAAGAATGCTAGAATCTTTGAAGGGGTTCCTATTAATATAAAGTCATACCTAAGTAGCCTACACTTTAGTTTATAAAAATATTGACAAATGCAAAGCTATGTTAAGTCCAACACTTGCTTCACTTGACTTCTGTTTTCAGTTTTCTATTTTTTGACTCAGCTGACATGCTGAAATAGAGAATTGAGAAGAACACCAAAAAAATTAAATTTTAGAAGATAGAAAACATGGAATCCCTACTTAAAATTATACAGCCTTAAGTTCAGGAATTGTATGTTCATACAAGACCATGATTTATGAATGGTTATGGATGCTAGGTTTTCAATAAGACAGATGTACCACTTGCTACTAGGCAATCTAATTAATTTAGGTAGCCACTCTAAATCTCTAGTCCCTAATTTTAGGATAATAAGAGTGTTACTTATTAACCTACAAAGAGCTACTAGCACAGTATATCACACAGTTTAAATACTCTAAATACTTTAAATGAACAAATGAATGTCTTAAGACATTAAGTCAAATGTATATTGAGTTCCTACTAAATATTAGGCACCAATTTAAAGATTATAGACAAAAGATGAACAAGAAAAAAATCTCTTCTTGAATTTATCGATAGAAACAGAGACAAAGGAAAGTTACATAAAATAATCGATATATACAATGTGATGAATGTTATTTGTACAAATGTCTAGTAAAACACAAATGAGAAAACAATTTTTTTTGGGAAAGGCAGGCTTCATGAAAGATGCATGGAGCAGCTGGCATTTCAACTGAGCCTGAGAGGCTAAGTAGAGTTCACTGTGGAGGCACAGAAGAGCAAATGAGCACATAAGAGGAAACTGCATGTTCATAGGCATAAAAGTATGAAAGTGCAAAGAGTGTATAAAGATCCTGAGCTGTCAGTCAGACACAGTTAAGATAAGTAAAACTGACAGCAGATGAGGCTGAAAAACCTTAGAAGGGGCCAAGAACAGTGGCTCACACTTGTAATCTAAGCATTTTGTGGGGATCACTTGAGCCCACGAGTTGACCATTCTGGGCAACACAATGACACCACCCTCCCCGCATCTCTACATTTAAAAAAAAAATCGCTGGGCATCGTGGCAGATAGCAGCAGTCCTATCTACTCAAGAGACTAAGACATGAAAGTTGCTTGAGCTCAAAGGGCTATAATCACATCACTGCACTCCAGCCTGAATGACAAAACAAGACCCTGTTTCCAAAAAATAAAAACACATAAATAAGGAAATCCCATAAAGGCTTTATTTACCATGATACATTAATAGAAATTATCCTGGAGGCACAGAGGAGCCATTGACCACTTAAAACCAAGAGCATCACAAAAATCAGATAACCTATATCATACATCCCAAGGCATATATTTTTACATTTTAACATCTCAGAATCACAATGTTTCTTTCAACTGATCTCCTGAACTCATGATGCAGTTCTCCCTGCTTATACATGAATGGACTTGGTATGTTAAAGCATATGCTTATTGAAAAGTGTAGAGACAAGGTGGGGTTTTTTTGTTTGTTTGTTTGTTTGATTCTTTGTTTTTGTGCTATGACGAACAACAGCCACTGCTAAGCATTTCAAAAACGCTGATTATTTCTGGATTGCCTTCAGGGCCATTCTTCCATTTTCTTATACAACAGATCCTTCCTTCTGTTGAAATAGCTGACTAATTTCTTTATTAGTTTATCTTTCTTGCTCTGTCATAAACATTCTTTCTCATTCTTTACAATATTAACTAGCTAAGAATTGTCTACATCTTTAAGTACTACTTTCCTTTTGATTAACTGAATGTCTTTCTTCTTGTACTTGACTATTAGCAGTCAGGAGTAGTAAAACCACAGCTTCAACACTCTGCTTGGATTATTTTCTCAGCCAATCCAATTACATTACTCACAGTTTCACCTTCCACAAAGCAATAGAACATAAATACAATTCAACTAAGTTCTTTGACACTATAACAAAGGTGATCTTTCTGCCATTGATTAACAACTTGTTTCTCATTTTCAACTGAGAACATCCTTCCATCAGAATGGCCTTTACTGTACATATTTCTACCAATATTCTATTCTGAATTACTTGGGTATTCTCTAAGATTGAGGATTTCTCTACAACACTATTCTTTTCACTGTAAGTATCCATAATAGTCTGTTCACAGCAATGTAGGTGTTTTTATACCTTGCCCCTCCAAACTCGTTGAACCTCTACACATTAACCAGTTCTAAAGCCACTTCCACATATTTAGGAATTTGTTACAGCAGCATCTCTACTTCTCAGTACCAACTTCCTATCTTAACATGTTTAGGCTGCTATGACAAAAACAATATACTGGGCTGCTTTACACCAGAGCAATTTCTCATAGTTCTAGAGACTGAGAAATCCAAGACCAACGTGTTGGTAGACTCAGTGTCTGGTGAAATCCTGTTTTCTAATTCATAAATGGCTGTCTTTTTGCTGTGTCCTCATAGTGAAAGGTGTCTGGAGTCTCAAAGGCCTCTTTTATGAAGGCACTAAATCCATTCATGAGGGCTCCACCATAATGACCTAATCACCTCCCAAAGGCCCCACCTCCTAATACCATCATATTTGAAGTTAGGTTATCACTGTATGAAATTGGCGGGGACACAAATATGCAAATCATAGCAATATTATGTGGAAAATATACATCAAAAGACTCTGAATTAAAAATTAATTTATGAAAATTATTCTTACAGGAGTAAGCCTGAGATATTCCATGACCAATTTATTATACTTATATTTTATTCTTTATGTATACCAAAAGTGAGAATTGATAAGAACATATTTCTAAATGAGTTCAAAAGAACATCTAAAATAACTATAACATAAAAATTCTAGGTATTAGGAAAGCGTTATGTCATAGTTTAATTTAGCAGTGTTTCTTGTTAGTGATTCATGAATGGCAGAAATGATTTCATTGGTATCTGCTATAGACTGAATGTTTGTATCCTCTGCCCCAAAATTCATATGTTGAAACTCCAGTCTTCAACATATGAATTTGTTGTATTTGAAGGTGGGGCTTTGGACAATAATTAGGTGATTTGGACAATAATTAGACATCATGTCAGCTTATAGTACTCTTATAAAAAGAGACAGCAAAGAACTTGCTGCTTTCCCACTGCTCGCTGTCATGTAAGGATACAATTAAGAAGACGGCCATTAAAAACAAGGAGCATAGTAGGGCTGAGTACATTGGATACTTCTTGTTCCATTCTTGAGATACTTTGCAAAGAAGAATATGTTCCAGCTCTATCCATGTAAATATGAAAAAGATAAAGTGTCCATCTTTCTTTAAGGCTACATAATATTCCATGGTGTACATATACCACAATTTATTAATCCATTTGTGGGTCATTGGGCACTTGGGCTTCTTCCATGACTTAGCAATTATGAATTGGGCTGCAATAAACTTTCTGGCACAAATGTCTTTGTTATAAAGTGATTTTTGGTCTTCTGGATATATACCTAGTAGAGGAATTGAAGGATCGAATGGCAGGTCTATATTTAGATCCCTAAGTGAGCTCCAAACATCTTTCCAAAAGGAACGTATTAGTTTGCATTCCCACCAGCAGTGCAGAAGTGTTCCCTTTTCTCCACATCCACGGCAACATCTCTGGTTTGGGGATTTTATAATGTGGGCTAATCTCACTGGAGTTAGAGGATATCTCAAAGTGGTTTTGATTTGCATTTCTCTGATGATAAGGATAATGAGCAAAAGCTATAACCCAATTATAGCCCAAGAAGAAAGGGAAAGGGAAGGGGAGGTGAGGGGGAAGGAGGAGGATGGGTGGATAGAGGGTAATTGGTGGGACCACATCTACGGTGCATTTTACAAGGGTACATGTTAATTTACTAAGAGTAGAATATAAATGTCTTAACACAATAACTAAGAAAATGCCATGAAGGCTATGTTAACCAGTTTGATGAAAATATTTCAAATTGAATATAAAACCAGAACATTGTACCCCATGATTGCATTAATGTACACAGCTATGATTTAACAACAACAACAAAAAAAACAGGGAGCAAGCTCTCATCAGATATGGGATCTGTTGTCACCTTAACCTTGGACTTCTTAGCTGCCAGAAGTTGAATCAACTCAGTCTATGGTAATTTGTTATAGCAACTCAAACTGACTAAGACAGTGTCTTACATTCAATTTATATTTTAGAAGAAATTAGAAACAGCCAATCAGCTAGTACAAAAGATACTACAAAGTAGATACAAGACATGAAGAAGACTTTATTAGAATAGCATTGGTTTTTTTTGGCAGTTTCTGGCCGGAGCTGGGTTTGAAAGTACCCTGTTTCCCCGAAAATAAGACAGTGTCTTATTTTAAGGTGTGCTCCCAAAGATGCGCTAGGTCTTATTTTCAGGGGACGTCTTATCTTTCCTGTAAGTAGGTCTTACTTTCGGAGGATGTCTTATTTTCAGGGAAACAGGGTAGTTGATAATCAATTAAATGTTTGTGGGTTTTGGAAAGAGGGTGTTTATCTTCAACAAGCTGCAATTTCTCCCTGTTTCATGTTCTCTCTCTCTCCCCCTTAACTTCTGGTATTTATTTATTTTTTTTTTTAATTTTTTTATTAAATCATAACTGTATACAATGATATGATTATGGGGCATCATACACTCACTTCATAAACCATTTGACACATTTTTATCACAGTGGTTAACATAGCCTTTCCGGCGTTATCTCAGTTACTGTGCCAAAACATTTATATTCTACATTTACCAAGTTTCGCAAATACCCCTGTAATATGCACCACAGGTGTGATCCCACCGATTCCCCTCCCTCTACCCACCCCCCCCTTTCCCACTTCCCCCTATTGTTAAGTTGTAGCTGGGTTATAGCTTTCATGTGAGAGTCCCAAATTAGTTTCATAGTAGGGCTGTGTACATTGGGTATTTTTTCTTCCATTCTTGGGATACTTTACTAAGAAGAATATGTTCCAGCTCCATCCATGTAAACATGAAAGAGGTAAAGTCTCCATCTTTCTTTAAGGCTGCATAGTATTCCATGGTATACATATACCACAATTTATTAATCCATTCGTGGATCGATGGGCACTTCGGCTTTTTCCATGACTTAGCAATTATGAATTGGGCTGCAATAAACATTCTGGTACAAATATCTTTGTTATGTTGTGATTTTTGGTCTTCTGGGTATATGCCCAGCAGAGGAATTACAGGATTGAATGGCAGATCTATTTTTAGATCTCTGAGTGTTCTCCATATATCTTTCCAAAAGGAATGTATTAATTTGCATTCCCACCAGCAGTGCAGAAGTGTTCCCTTTTCTCCACATCCACGCCAACATCTCTGGTCTTGAGATTTTGTGATATAGGCTAGTCTCATTGGAGTTAGATGATATCTCAAAGTAGTTTTGATTTGCATTTCTCTGATGATTAAAGATGATGAGCATTTTTTCATATGTCTGAAGGCCGTGCGCCTGTCTTCTTCAGAGAAGTTTCTCTTCAAATCCCTTGCCCAGCCTGCGATGGGATCCCTTGTTTTTTTCTTGCTGATGCGTTTGAGTTCTCTGTGAATTCTGGTTATAAAACCTTTGTCAGAGTTATACCCTGCAAATATCTTCTCCCATTCTGAGGGCTGTCTGCTTGCTCTGCTTACTGTGTTCTTAGCTGTGCAGAAGCTTTTTAGTTTGATCAAGTCCCAGTAGTGTATTTTTGAAGCTGCTTCAATTGCCCGGGGGGTTCTCCTCATGAAATACTCACCCAGACCAATTTCTTCAAGGGTTTTCCCTGCATTCTCCTCTAGTATTTTTATAGTTTCATGTCTTAAGTTTAAATCTTTAATCCAATGAGAGTCTATCTTAGTTAATGGTGAAAGGTGTGAGTCCAATTTCAGTCTTCTGCAGGTTGCCAGCCAGTTCACCCAGCACCATTTGTTAAATAGGGAATCTTTTCCCCACTGAATGATTTTAATTGGCTTGTCAAAAATCAAATAGCGGTAAGTAGCTGGATTCATCTCTTGGTTCTCTATTCTATTCCAGATATCTACTTCTCTGTTTTTGTGCCAATACCATGCTGTTTTGATCACTATCGATTTGTAGTAAAGTCTGAGGTCTGGTAGTGTGATTCCTCCTGTTTTGTTTTTATTTCTGAGTAATGTCTTGGCTATTTGAGGTTTTTTCTGATTCCATATAAAACGAAGTAATGTTTTTTCAAGATCTTTAAAATATGACAGTGGAGCTTTAATAGGGAGTGCGTTGAAATTATATATTGCTTTGGGTAGTATGGACATTTTGATAATGTTGATTCTTCCTAGCCATGAGCATGGTATGTTTTTCCATTTGTTAACATTTTCAGCTATTTCTTTTCTTAGAGTTTCATAGTTCTCTTTATAGAGATCTTTCACGTCTTTTGTTAGGTAAATTCCCAAATATTTCATCTTCTTTGGCACTACTGTGAATGGGATAGAGTCCTTAACTGCTTTTTCAATTTGACTGTTGTTGGTGTATATAAAGGCTACCGATTTATGAATGTTGATTTTGTAACCTGAGACGCTGCTGTATTCCTTGATCACTTCTAGGAGTTTTGTAGTAGAGTCCCTAGTGTTTTCCAGATACACAATCATATCATCTGCGAAGAGCGAGAGTTTGATCTCTTCTGACCCTATATGGATACCCTTGATCGCCTTTTCTTCCCTAATTGCGGTGGCTAAAACTTCCATTACAATGTTGAAAAGCAATGGAGACAATGGGCAGCCTTGTCTGGTTCCTGATCTGAGTGGAAATGATTCCAATTTAACTCCATTCAATATGATATTGGCTGTGGGTTTGCTGTAGATAGCCTCTATCAGTTTAAGAAAAGTCCCTTCTAGACCAATTTTCTTGAGTGTTCTGATCATGAAGGGATGCTGGATATTATCAAAAGCTTTTTCTGCATCAATTGAGAGAATCATATGGTCTTTGTTTTTTAATTTGTTTATGTGCTGAATTACATTTATAGATTTACGTATATTGAACCAGCCTTGAGACCCTGGGATAAAACCAACTTGGTCATGATGTATAATTTGTTTGATGTGTTGCTGGATTCTGTTTGTTAGGATCTTGTTGAATATTTTTGCATCTATATTCATTAGTGATATTGGTCTATAATTTTCTTTTCTTGTTGGGTCTTTTCCTGGTTTGGGGATCAGGGTGATATTTGCTTCATAGAACGTGTTGGGTAGTCTTCCTTCTTTTTCTACATTTTGGAACAGGTTGAGTAATATAGGTACTAATTCCTCTTTAAAGGTTTGGTAGAATTCTGACGTGAAACCATCTGGTCCCGGGCTTTTCTTTTTAGGGAGGTTTTGTATAGTCGATGCTATTTCTGAACTTGATATGGGTCTGTTCAACATTTCCACTTGATTCTGGTTAAGTCTTGGAAGGTGGCGTGCTTCCAAGTATCGGTCTATTTCCTTCAGATTTTCATATTTCTGAGAATAAAGTTTCTTGTAATATTCATTAAGGATTTTTTGGATTTCTGATGAGTCTGTGGTTATTTTGTCTTTGTTGTTTCTGATTGATGATATTAGAGATTTTACTCTTTTTTTCCTGATTAGGTTGGCCAGAGGTTTATCTATTTTATTGACCTTTTCAAAAAACCAGCTTTTTGATTTATTGATCTGTTGTATTATTCTTTTGTTTTCAATTTCATTTAATTCTGCTCTAATTTTGGTTATTTCTTTTCTTCTACTGGGTTTGGGGTTGGAATGTTCTTCCTTTTCCAGTTGCGTGAGATGTCCCATTAAGTTGTTAACTTCCTCTCTTTCCGTTCTCTTGAGGAAGGCTTGCAGTGCTATAAATTTCCCTCTTAGAACTGCCTTTGCAGTGTCCCAGAGGTTCTGATAGCTTGTGTCTTCATTGTCATTTTGTTCCAAAAAATTGGTGATTTCTTTCTTAATCTCATCTCTGACCCAGCTATCATTCAGCATAAGGTTATTTAACTTCCATGTTTTTGTATGGGTATGCAGATTCCTGTTGTTACTCAATTCAAGTTTTATTCCATGATGGTCCGAGAAGATGCATGGAATAATTTCTATTCCTTTAAATTTACTGAGGTTAGACTTGTGACCTAAAATGTGATCAATTTTGGAGTAAGTTCCGTGGGCTGATGAGAAGTATGTGTATTCAGTTTTGTTGGGATGAAATGTTCTGTAGATGTCTGCTAAATCTAAATATTGGATGGTTAGGTTTAAATCTAAGATTTCTTTGCTCAGCTTCTTTCTGGAGGATCGATCCAACACTGCCAAGGGAGTGTTGAAATCTCTAACGATTATGGAGCTGGAGGAAATCAAGTTACTCATGTCTGTTAGAGTTTCTCTTATAAATTGAGGTGCATTCTGGTTGGGTGCATAGATATTAATAATTGAGATCTCGTCATATTGAGTATTACCCTTAACAAATATGAAGTGACCATTCTTGTCCTTCCTTACTTTTGATGGTTTAAAGCCTACTGTATCTGCAAATAAAATTGCAACACCTGCTTTTTTCTGATTACCATTTGCCTGAAATATGGATGACCATCCTTTCACCCTGAGTCTGTATTTGTCTTTTAAGTTGAGATGTGACTCTTGTATGCAACAAATATCTGGCTTAAGTTTTTGTATCCAGTCAGCTAACCTATGCCTCTTTAGAGGACAGTTTAAGCCATTCACATTGATGGAGAGTAAGGATAAGTCTGGTGGAATTTTGGGTATCGAGTTTTTCAAAGGTCCAGTGGACATTTTTAATCCTTTCGCCAGTGTGGAAGTTGGAGTTTGATCCGAAGTTTCTGAGTGAGTTTACTTTTGTGGTATAGGATTGGGTTGGTCATTGTGGAGGATAGGTCTGAGAACATCCTGAAGAGCTGGTTTACTTATGGCAAATTTTTTCAACATATGAATGTCATTGAAGTATTTAATTTCTCCATCATAGATGAAACTCAGTTTAGCTGGATACAAGATCCTGGGTTGAAAGTTTTTTTGCTTTAGGAGATTAAAAGTTGATGACCAGCCTCTTCTTGCTTGAAAAGTTTCAGCAGAGAGATCTGCAGTTATTCTAATATTCTTACCTTTGTACGTTATAGTTTTCTTTCGCCGGGCTGCTTTGAGAATCTTCTCTTTCATGTTAACTTTAGTGAAGCTAATTATGATATGTCTGGGAGATGGCTTATTGGGGTTGAATCGTGCTGGGGTTCTGAAGCTGTCTGCTATCTGAATTTCAGATTCTCTAGGCATGTCTGGAAAATTTTCTTTCATAATTTCATGTAGAAGGGCCTCTGTGCCCTTGGCTGCCACTTCATCAGTCTCCGAAATTCCTATAACCCTTATGTTATTTTTTTTCGAATTATCTGAGAGCTCTCTGAGTGAGTGATCCGTTTTTGCTCTCCATTTCTCTTCCTCTTTGAGAGATTGGGAGCGTTCGAAGACTTTATCTTCAATGTCAGAAATCCTTTCTTCTGCTTGCTCCATTCTGTTACTGAGGGATTCTACTGTATTTTTCATATCTTTGAGGGCTGTAAGTTCTTGTTTCAGTGTGTCTAAGTCTTTGGTGGTTTTGTCTTTAAATTCGTTAAATTCTTGAGACAGTTTTTGAATTTCTCCTCGAATTCCTAATTCCATTTTATTAATCTTGTCTGCAAACCAAATTCTGAATTCGACTTCTGACATCTCAGCCAGTTGTTTATGAATGGGATCTTCAATCACATCTGCCGTATCTTTTCTTGGGGGGGTTGATCTATTCTGGTTATTCATGTTACCAGAGTTTTTCCGCTGATTCCGCCCCATGGTTTACTCCCTTTGGTTTTTCCCCTGGGGTTTTATCGAGGGCCCATACAGTGTTGTGGCCTGAGAAACTGGGGCCCTGTCTGGTGTGGTGGAGCAAAGTGGTTCTGTCTTGTTTTCAGCTGGTTTCTGTTTGATCCTATTGCAACTTCTACTCTGGCTTGAAGTCTCAGCTGTGTGGAAAAATCAGCAATTAAGTCACCCCGCCTGCCCACCTCTGGCCCCAGTTGGAAAAGGAGAATCAAACCTTCCTACAATCGCACACCCAGGGCACCACCTGAAAAGTCTTCAGTCTATTAGCCCAGTTCAAAAGGTCCGAATCAACTGTCTCAATCGGCACTTGTCTCGGGTGGAAGGGTTCAAGAGGTCTCTGGGAACTGGATCACAGGGGCCTGGTGACTCCTCTGAGACAGCTCACCCCAGTGCAGCGTGGAGTCAGGAGGAGCCACCCCGCAAACAGAGCAGTCTGGGAAGGTTGACGTCTCCTTCCCCACTTTGCCCCTCCATCGGACCCAGTCACTGGTATCTCTGCAGATGGCTAACCCAGTTGCCTGCAGTGAACAGACACTCCAGGGGTTTGCACCTGCCTGAATCGCGAGGAAGTCTGCCAGGCCCCCGCAGACTGCCGCTATCTAGCAGGAGGAGATGGGGCCTGACATCTTTGAGTGTTTGATGCAGGTGATGGGAAGGAGGTGTTCACTCAGGCTTAGCCCCGTCCCTGATGGATGCTGCTAACAGAACAGAACAGAACAGACAACTTTGTGAGGTTCTGTCTCTGTTCCTGTCGTCGCCTACAGGAGACGGGCTGTTTTGAGTTCAAACGTCTTTGCTGCTGGAGAATTGCATCTGAACACCTCTCTGGGTCGGCCCCGCCCTGGAGGCTTCTGGGTTTGTGAGCCGTGTCACCGGTGGCCTCCTCTGGTTGCCCAGGGAGACAGGGGGTGTAGCCTCAGAATATCCAGAAGTGAGCGTTCTGCCGTTAAAGAAAAAACGGCTGTTGATCTACCTCCAGGGAACTGCTGCTCTGGTGTGGGCACTCAGGCGACCCTTTTCTCCTCTGTCCCGCGCCCCAGAGTCAGCACTGAGCGGCCGCAGTTTGTGCTGGGTCCACACCCCTTAAGAGATCCCCCAAGAATCAGAACTCTTGGGGGATGGGCCCCCAGACCCGGATTGGGAGTGGGGCGGGGGGAAGCTAGAGTTTCATTCAGTTTCACGCAATACTACGGTCCGGGGAGGGCTCCTGCACTGCACCGCAGGGAAGTGCCGCCAAGGCTTGCTTTCCCCTCAGCAGAGTGCCCTCTCCTCGCTCACGTGTCCCAGAGTCAGCGCTGACCTGACGCAGCTCAGGCACTGTGCACTCCCCTCGAGAAATCACCCAAGGAGCCGAACTCCTGGGGGATAGTCCCTCAGACCCCGAGTGAGAGTAGGGGTTCTCAGCTCTCAGCGGGGAGGCCAGAGTCTGATTCAGTCTTGGGCCCCGTATGCCTGGGGAGGGTTGGTGCACTACACCGCAGGGAAGTGCGCGAGGCGTGACTCCCCCTCAGCCCGGTGCCCTCTCCTCACTCGCGCGCCTCAGAGTCAATGCTGACCAGTCGCAACTCGGGGACTGTCCACTCCCCTTGAGAAATCACCCAAGGATTCGAACTCCTGGGGGATAGGCCCTCAGACCCCGAGTGAGAGTAGGGGCTCTCAGCTCTCAGCGGGGAGGCCAGAGTCTGATTCAGTCTTGTGCCCGGGGAGGGTTGGTGCACTGCACCGCAGGGAAGTGCCGCGAGGCGTGACTCCCCCTCAGCCCGGTGCCCTCTCCTCACTCGGCGCGCCTCAGAGTCAATGCTGACCAGTCGCAACTCGGGGACTGTCCACTCCCCTTGAGAAATCACCCAAGGATCCGAAGTCCTGGGGGACAGGCCTCCAGACCTCAGTGGGCGGGAGGGGAGCGCCGGGGATTCAGGGTTGCCGGCAAAGGATTCCCAAAGTTTTATTCAGCCCTATGTCCGGCAGGAGAATGCCACGGCACCCCAGTAGGGGAGGTAGGTCCAGTTTTTAGAAGGTCTCTCCCGTGGAGTGTAGTGGGAGGGCCTTTAATTTCTGCCCGCTTGTTAAATTGTGGGGCTCCAGAGCCGGTCTCATGGGGGAGGGGGACTCCCGTCCGCTTGGTGGTGGATTTTGTACCTTTTGTTTGCGTCCTTGTGATCACAACTTGCCTCAGCGGTGTTGATGTGCGTTCTTCAGCCTTCTCTCTTGGTGAGGCTCAAGTCCACCAGGATACTTACTAAATTCCTGTCCCTTAACTCTCCTTCTGGACGGGAGCCTTTGTTGAAAGCTGGCTTCAGTCCGCCATCTTGTCTCCCCTCCTGGTATTTATTAACTCTACCTCACAATATGGTGACATGTATGGCCTATGGCCTACCTCCCACACCTAGACTGTAAATAACTGTAAACTCTTTGAGGGCAGAGACATTTCCTATCTCCAGTAATGAATGAATTGATGATAGAAACATTACTGTGTGTTGATTTCAAAATACCCAATAGTGCAAATATGAAAAGTCCATGTGGATTTTACATAAATTTTTCAGGATTTCTATATTCCATAAATGTTATATTTAAATGTTATTGCAGAGTTGAAAAAATTAGAAAATAGGACCAATTCTTCTTGAAACAAAATATTACATAGTTCTGTTGTTCAACATAACAAAGATGCTTAATGTGGAATAAAGTTGATTTAAATTCTTGTAAAGCATCAATTTTTATTACTATATATACATATATATTGCATCTGATACATACAAAATGGTAAAATTACAAGACACCTGAGGAGTTCTGAAAAATATCAGAATTTAATGAGACACTGTGAATACATACAGAATGGGAATGAAGATGAATTGGCTACTTCAATAGAAATCATTTTTATTATTTGTATGTAAATGAGAAAAATAATGATTGTTCTTTCAAACAAAGTTGTTTGATATAGTCCCATTTGTTTTTGTCACCTATGCTTTTGGGTGTCATATTAAGAAATCACTGACAACCAATGGTTCCTCTATGTTTTTTTCTAAGAGTTTTATAGTTTGGAGTTCTTATATTTAAATCTTTAATCCATTTTATGTTGACTTTAGTGTATAGTATAAAATAATGGCCCAATTTCATTCTTTTCCATGTAATTATCTATTTCTAGTCTCATAACACTGTGATCAGAACACATACTTGATATGATTTCAATATTCTTAAATTTGTTATTCTTACTTTGTGGCTTAACACATGATCTCTTCTGGAAAATGTTATGTGTGCTAAATAGAATGTTCTACTTAGGTCTGTTTGGTCCAAAGTGTAGTTCAAGTCCAATGTTTGCTTCTTTATTTTCTGATGACCTATCCATTGTTGAGGGGTACTGAAGTTCCCTACCATTATTATTTGTCTCTTTCTCCCATCATATCTATTAATGCGATGTTAAGAGAGAGCTTGTGTATGTGTGTGTGTATTAATTCCTTTTAACAGTTTTTGACTTATGGTCTACTTTGATACATATAAGCATGGCCCTGCTCTCTTTTAGCTTCTTTATGCTTGAAATAATTTTTCCATGCCTTCACTTTCAGCCTATGTATGTCCTTTAAACTAAAGGGAATCTCTTGAAGACAGCATATATCATAAAATTCTCTGAAAAAGACAGGCACATGGCTTACAGACACGTGAAAAATGCTCATCATCCTTAATCATCAGAGAAAGGCAAATCAAAACTACTTTGAGATACCATCTACCTCCAGATTAGCCCACATACTAAATCTTATTTTTTTAATCTATTCGGCCACTTTACGTATTTTAATTGGATGGTCTGGGGTATGTGAGGAATTTGGGGTCTTAGGATGGAACAATAGTGACTCCTTCTTGGGGGCACAAAGAGGGTGCAGTAGCATCTTCCTTTCTGGGGGTCAGTGGTGGCAATGTCTTTTGGTTACTTCAGTTGTGAAAGCTTCCATGTCCTCTGTGAAGCAGACCTTTGGGGGTCATGTTAACAAACACTAAGAGGACCTCCACTGTAAAAGTTGTAGAAATCCCACAGCTGCCATGGGGGCTGCTGAGGTCCTCAGTGTCAAAGATTTCTGGCATTCTCTTTAGAATGTCATGGGGAACTGTGATGGAACCAGTCATACTACTGATACTGATATCCCCTGATCTTCTTTTCTGTTCCTAGCATCTTCAGACATGCCCATCTCACACAGTGATCCTTTCTGTGTGATTATTCCTGGTGAGGGAATAGGAATGAAAACTGTTATCTCCTACTCTACTACCTTGCAGAGATAACTCACTGACTCCCTGCTTTATGCTCTACCATGTTCCTTTAAATAATATATCAGAATCCAAATTTCACCAGTCATCCTTTTATCACATTTGTGTAATTTAAGTATTTTTAGCTCTAAGTCTTGCTAAACCTTATCTGTTTTGCAGTATATGCTGAGTTTAGTGTTTATTATGTCTTCAATTCATACGTAATCTCCTTTAACTTCACAATTATATTAGCTTACATTTTGTCAATCATTAATATGCATCACACCCTTTATCACCTTCAATACCAATCTGGAGTCTCTAGCCAAATATTTCCCATCATCTCTCATAAATGATGGCTTTGTCATTCTCTTCATTACAATTAAAGATAGCAGATATGAATCCTCATGGGTAAATGTAGATAGAGTATTTCTCTGTCCTTCCACCTAACCAGCCCAATATATTATCAATTCCATGGCCTGGAAGTCTATGAGGATTCTAAAATCTACCAATTTTTATTGTTTGTCCAACTTATGAAAAGTCATTTAACCTTCTATATTTTTATGTGAAAAATTATTTTTTCACAGAAAAGTTACAATGATGAATTTTTAAAAAATAAATGTAGACAACAGAGAACAGTGATAGGAACAAAAATACATACTAGGGAAAGACATATTTTGAAGTTGCTCAAATACTTTAAGAGTTTGACTTATTTTTGATCTTAGCAGAATTCCATGAAGTAAAACAACTGAGGGGAGGTGGAGCAAGATGGCAGACTAGAGACTTCTTTGCAGCCATGTATGGTAAGATTGGGGAGAAAAGACTCCAGGCACCTCTGCTGTGGGCTCTGCCAAGAAACATCCCTTCGGGGGCACGAGGAGGCAGCAGGACACTTCAAAACCCCACGAGAAGCAGTGAAGAAGTGGTAAATACTTGTGTTTGGGCAGAGACTAGCCAGTGTTGCCGTGGCAGTGGAAGCAGGGTCAGTGGAGCAGTGGTGGCAGCAGCAGCAGCAGTGACAGAAACAGTTTGCAGACAAAGAAGGCCTGCCCTGCGTGTTTTTTTTTTTTTTTTGTTTGTTTGTTTGTTTGACCTGGGCACTTATTTGAGTTACCTTGGGAGAGCTTAGGCAAGTGAATGAGTGATTTTGAAAGGCATTCAGAGGCTAGGACTGAGAAACCAAACAGAGTGGAGCTTTCAATGTTTGGCTGCAGGCTGGGCGCAGCCATTTTGGGAAGGTTGCTTTACAAGTTTGGCTCTCGGGGTCCTAGTGCAAGGCCTGTTGTGGCATTCCTGGTAGGCAAGGCAGCCACTTCTGGGGAGATTTGAGTGACACACACATTCTTGGGAAAGCTACTGTACAGCCAAGGACATGGTTTGGAAGGGTTGAGGCATGTCTATTAAGTGGGCTGAGGACAGCTTTCAGACTTCCAAACCTGGGGGATTGAGGGCAATCCTCAATCCCTGGGAGAATGAAGTCAGGAAGACAGGACTAAGGTCTCCTCAGCAAGGCAGAGGCTTCCAGTCTCCATTTTACACAGTTGTATTAGTGTCGTGATTAGAATCCTATACTCCAGAAGATCACCTGTTACCCAGGCAATATACATACATATATGTATATATGCATGTATAAAAAGGATTTTTTCTTTTAAAATTTTTTTTCAACTTTTCCCCCAAGATTTTTTCTTTTCCTTTCTCTTTTTTCTCATAATAATTTTTCATTGTTTCCTTCTTTAATAATAAAGGATTCATTTTTGCTAGTCTTTCTACCCATTATTCTTTTTTTCCAATAATTTTATCCCTTAAGGATTATTTTTTGTTTTATTTTTATTTGTAGTATTTTTGTTTTTCTTTTCTATTTGGTGGAGGAAGAGTCTTGTGTCTGCTCAGACTGGCAAAGAGCTCTAGATCTCTACCCAACCCAGCCCCCCAGAGCTTGGGATTTGTGGGTGTGGATCAAAGTACCCTCCTATACACCACTATAAATCCTGTCTCTCTCTATCTGTTCATCTCTACTTTGGGTCAATCTTCCCTATCACCTCCCCCCTTTTCTTTCTCTTTTCTCCTTTTTAATCTTTTATCCCTTCTTGCTCTTCACTGTTCTCTTCCCTTCATTCCTTTACCAAAAAGACACTTCAACACCTTAGGTCAGAGGGACGGTAATTTAAAGAGCAAGAGGAAGTGAAAGAAAAGGTAGGACAAGGAAACAGACAAAAAGAAAACATTCATGAAGAAGAAACAGCAGAAAAATCCTGGCAACATGATATGCAAATATTGAGGAAGTTTACCGCAATAAGACTGGCTCTGCAGGAAACACTTAGACCTAGTCCACAGACTGACCATCACAATGGACCACCAGCAAACTATATACCCAAAAGCTAAAGGATAAAACCTGGCTTCCACAATGATGCAAAAGATGAAACTAAGCAATGGACTTTCACAAAATAAGATGACTAGAACTCTACCACATTTATCAATTATCTCAATACAGGTTAATGGCTTCAATTCCCCACTGAAGAGGCATAGGCTGGCTGATTGGATAAAAAAGCACAAGCCATCCATATACTGTATCCAGGAAACACATCTAGCCTTGAAGTACAAATTCGCAGTCACAATTAAGGGATGGAAAACAGTATTTCAAGCAAATGGAAATCAGTGGTTTATCAATTTTATTTATCTATCTGAAGAATAAATCCTTCACCCTCCCCCCTTTTTGGTCTCTATTTTATTTAGTTCTGCAGTGACTGTTATTATTTTTTTTCTGATTTTGGGTTAAGATTTTTTTCTTGCTTTTCTTGTTTCCTGTGGTGCCTTGTTGAATTCTTAGAGAATTTTCCATGTGCCTCAAGGATTTCCCATGATTTCTCCACGGAATTCCAGTGTTCTCTCCTAAATATTCTAGTTGAATATTTATATACATAATCATTCATCTATATATAATTATCTATATATAATCTATAGATTAATCATTCAGCTATATATAATCATTATCTATATATAATATCTATATATAATCATTCATCTAAGTCAGCAAGAAGGGAGTTGTGCTCACTGGGATGATTGATCACAACTACCAAGGAGAAATTAGACTGCTACTCCACAATGGAGGAAGAAAGAACCCTTCTAGAATACAGGAGAGATCCGTTAGGGCATCTCTTATTTAGTATTACCATGCCCTATGATTAAAGTTACAATGACACACCTATGGTGCATATTGCAAGAATACATATCAGATCTATTAAGTATAGAGCATAAATGTCTTAACACAATAATTAAGTAAATGAGGTAAGGGATATATTAACCAGTACGATGTAAGCATTCCAAATTGTATATGAAATCAGCACATTATACCCCACAAATGCATTACCGTATACATGATCTACCTCTTTATGATTTAATAAAAAAAAAAAAGTTACAATGACATCTTAATACAGGCAGGACTACTAATGGCCCACAACATTCAAGAATGAAGATTTTGGTCACCCCACTGAGATAGTTACTGAGGGTATAAAGGGAATACAGAATAGATAGCTTCAAAATGTGGTTATAAATGTCAGTTACGACCACATGAGAAGTTACAGAAATAGGATTACAATTGTCCTGAGTATTTCTTCCATATGAAAGTGTGTGAGTATAAAGCAGGTATCTTCATCTTTCTCCCTCTCTTATCTTCTTAACTTGCAATATAAGATCTATTGACTTTATGTTATAGGATTTAAGTATTGTTAACTTTATAACATAGCATTTAAGTTATGGGATATCTTGAAACACAGCAAACATTACCCAAGTACTTTGAATCCTTTTCTGGGGAAAGGGTTAGTGTGTTTCTGGTTATATGCAAGATAGTTTCATCATGTCAGACAGAAGTATGATGTTATTATTGTTTTTATTTGGAGATTAAATATTGATTAGGGAAATGTGTATGGGTGTCAAGTTAACAAGGAGTAGACTTGTAATGGTTAATTTTGGGGTGAATTTGGCTGGGCCAAAGGGTAAAGATATCTTGTCAAATATTACTCTGAGTATTTCTGTGAAAGTACTTTTGGATGAGATTAATATTAGAATCAGTCAACATGAGTGAAGCAAACTATCATCCATAATGTGTGGGTCTTATCCATCAGTTGAAGGCATTAATAGAAAAAAAGGCTGACCTCTGCCAACAAGGAAGGAATTATACCATCAGACTACTGCTGGACCCAAACTGCCACTCTTTCCTTCTCCAGCCTTCTGCTCTACTCCACCATATTTTGGATTTTTCAACCCTCTACAATCACATCAGCCAATTCCTTAAAATAAATATATCTGCATATACACATATACTTCCTTTGATTCCTTTTCTGTCTAGAACCCTGACTAAAATAGAGAGTAAATTAAATGCCACAAAAGCTTACTTACTGAAATTTAGCAGCTTCCTTCTTTATAAAGCATTCCTATGGATGTTGTTAAGTTTGGGGTAAAATTCCAAAATTACATTCTAGAGTTTCAAAACAGTTAATTTTGAGAGATTTTGCTAGTTTAAACATTGTTTTAGTTGACAAATATATATTTTTTGAGTTTCCTATTCTGCCATTTTTTGGTGATATCACTACAATTTATTAAATGATTGAGTAAAGTACAGAGCTAGTAAACACACACACAAAGATAAGTAAAGCAAATGTAATGAAATGTTAATATTGGAAAAACAGGGTGTGAAATAACTGAGAATTCTATTCTTGAAACTTTCTGTAAGTCTAAAAATGCATCTAAATAAACAACTTTTAACACAAAGCTCTTTTAGAAACTAGTTTAAGATGGATGACTAAAATTGCTGCGCTCTGTTTCACAGTGGGATGAGGTAATGAAGACCTGCTCACTGAACCACTGAGCTTTCTCTAGTAAATGTACCCCAGCAAGTCTGATGTTTATACTGCTTGGCCACTTGCCTGATTAGATGACATCTCACATTACAAAGTAAAGAAGGAAAATCACATGATCGTCTTAATATCTGGCCCAAAATCATATGGGAAATTCAACATCTATTTGTGATTTTAACAACAAAAATAAAGTTCATCCTCAAATTAGCATTATATATTATATGTAATATATTCCAGACTGACTAAACACTAATTAAAAAGGTATACAATAACATATATATGTAAAACAATGAAGTAGAAATATATATAAAACACAAAAGTCATAAAAGAATGATATACTTCAACATGTCATGATTGAATCACCTGTGTTACTGAAATAACACTAAAAAATTAAAACCATAAAGTAAATTGAAAGGCAAGGATGTAACTAGAACAAGATATTTTCATTATAGGAAAATATAGATTAATTTTCAGAATACATACAGCCTGCAGTGACTACACTCAGTAGAAGGACATCAGTAAAGCAAGGAAGCAATAAAGTTCCTTTCTTGTCTGTATTGTTTTTCAGTCTTCTATTAAGACTAAATTTTTTAATACCCTAGCAAAACTTTAATAAGCAGTATCATTAACATAAAAAACACAAAGCATTTTTGTGATTTCTAATATATTAACAAAAATGTATATGCTTGCATATAATATATTCCATAAGCAAAGAGAAGTGAAAGGCAAAGGGAAAGAAGACTAAGGTTGGGTCTAATAACAAATAAATGAATACAGAAGTAGAGATAATCCACATTACAGTGTATTCTACCACTGATAACAGCCAAAATGTACCCTCAAATTTTCAAATACAGAGGAAGATACTAATGGCTCAGGCTCTAGTATTATACCTCTAAAGCTATGAAAGAGCTCATGAAATTCACTATGTAGTTTGTATATATGGTGGAATGTAGCATGTGAGTTTTTCCCAAAAGGAAGAAATACAGAATTTTAAATTTAGATAAACACATGTAAAATTATAGGGTACATATAAATAGTAGCTCAGTTCTTATTATTTTTTATAGTATGCAATTTTTAAAATCCAGTTTAAAAAATACACACTGAAGACATTTCTCTTTTTTCCCTATTTTTTCCTCTGTCCCTATTATCTCATAACACTGAATACATTTTTTGGAAGTGACTTTTAATAAAAGATTTTAGAATTGAAGAGATTCACATTCAGGATTCATTAATCACCTAGCATCTCATCATTTAGAATGTCTGACTAAAGGAAGCCACCCCAAAATCAACCCACTCAGCTTCAACACATAATTCATTTATTTTTGTAGAATTTTCATTTAAGTTTAAAGTGGACATAAACACCCTAACAGGTTAAAACAAGCCAAATGCTCATTTTGCAAAGGCAAAATCTTCACAAAGGCCAACTCAGATGACAGTTAAAATTAAATCGTTTAGGTTTTCAGTAAAATCACAAGTCACATAATACACACCAAAAAAGTCAACTATTTACACCCCCTGGTAAGCTCTCTCCAAGAAGAATTACTTCACAAATCATTTTGCTTTATGCCATATTTAAGACTTGCATGTTTTATTTTTCAAGTAGTATAACATTTTAATTGAGTGTATTAGCTACTACATAAGAACACTTTGGTAGTATTCAAATACAGTACCAAAGAGATCTTCGGGACCCCTTGCCCTAAAGATGTGTTGTCCCAAGGGGAGCTTTGGTTCTGCTTTAGAATATACAAACACTTTATATTAACATGGAGAGAGGTGACACAGAATGCAACATAGTCAAGTTACCTCTTTGTATATTTAGGGATTACTCTCTCCTTCAAAGTATTTGCACTAAAAAGTTTAGTCTGTCCTGATTAATATTTCAGTTGTACAGGTTTGAGTGATCAGAACCTTTGCAAAACCTTAATTCAGAATTGTGAACAAATACTTCTAGTGTCAAGTCCATGTGATTGAGTTATTATAAATTTATATTATAAGGGAAAGAACATACAGCCAGTCTTTTAAAAATGCTTCAGCCCTGCCTCTCAATATAGAAAGACTAAAACTACATATGGTTTCTCACACAATGAATAATATCTCAGTCCCTGAAATCTCCTTAATTTTGCTCATCAGAAGAGGATTTAAAAAGATTAAAGAGCACTTTACAGCAGGATTCAGATCTTCTATCAAACTTAGTATTTTAATTATTATGTACACTTTTTTTCTCCTTTAGTAAGCTAGATACTTCAGAGTTCCTGAAAATGGAGAAAAAAAAGAATCAATTAAAAACCATTCTATAATTGTCTTCAGCAGAATAGGAAATAACCAACTCAAAAGCAGAAAAGCTACTATCACTGGCTGAATGGTCTGTTCTCCTTCATTAAAAAAATTCATATGTTGAAGTGTTATCCCCAATAACTCAGAATATTATAGTATTTGGAGTAAAGGTCTTTAAAGAGGTGAGTAAACCAAAATGAAGTCACCCAATCTGTGATACTCTGTTACTGCAGTCCTCCCCAGCTAATTCAGTCACTTTTTTTTTTTTTTTGAGACAGAGTCTCATTTTGTCACCTCCAGTAGGGTGTTTCAAAATTTAAACACCGTTGACCCTTGGATGACATGAATTTGATCTCTAGAGATCCACTACATGCATATTTTCTTTCACCTCTGCCACACAGAGACAGCAAGGCCAAATCCTCCTCTTCCTCCTCAGCCTATTCAATGTGATGGTAACAGGAGGATAACTCATTCAACATAAAGAATAGTAACTATAGAGGCACAGCCTGTGGCTCAGTGGGTAGGGCACCAGCCCCATATACCGTAGGTGCTGGGTTCAAACCCAGCTCTGGCCAAACTGCAACAAAAAAATAGCCAGGCATTGTGGAGGTGCCTGTAGTCCCCAGCTACTCTGGAGGCTGAGGCAAGAGTATCACCCTAAGTCCAGGAGTTGGGGGTTGCTGTGACCTGTGACGCCACAGCACTCTACTGAGGGTGACAAAATAAGACTCTGTCTCTACAAAAAAAAAAGAAAAGAAGAATAGTAACTACGATTTTCTTACTAATGTTTTTTCTCTAGCTAACTTTACTGTAAAAATATAATATTTATTTATTTTCTTTTATTATTTTGCAGTTTTTGGCAGGGGCCAGGTTTGAACCAGCTACCTCCGGTATATGGGGCCAGCACCCTACTCCTTTGAGCCACAGATGCGGCCCAAAATATAGTATTTAATACGTACATAAAATATATGTTAATTAACTGTGTAATTGTTAGGACTTTTGGTCAACAGCAGGCTATTAGTAAAGATTTGGAGAAACAGAAGATGGCAGCCGAGTAACAGCTTTCTTGCATCTGGGCACCATGAGTCTGGGGAGATAGAAATCCAGGCATCTCTGGCTGGTGGGATCTGCCTATCATCACCCCTGCGCATATACAGGGATTCAGCGAGAGACTTCTGAACCCCAAGAGGAGGACTAAAACAGTGGAAAACCGGCAAGTGGTCGCGTGTGTTCAATCGGTCTAAACTCACCTGCAACTTCCACAGGCACAAGAACTTAAAGAGCAAGAGGAAGTGAAAGGAAAATTAGGTCAAGGAAACAGATAAAAGAAACCACCCATGAGGAAGAATCAGCAGAAAACTCCAGGCAACATGAAGAACCAGTCCAGAACAACCCCGCCAAGGGACCATGAGGTAGCTACTGCAGATGATTCCACCTATATAAAGAAATGTTAGGAATGACAGAAACGGAATTTAGAATGCACATGTTGAAAACAATGAAAGAAATGATGGAAACAATGAAGGAAACTGCTAATAAAGTGGAAAATAATGAACAGGAAATCCAAAAACAGAATCAAATAAGAGATGAACGATATGAAGAATATAAAAAGGATATAGCAGAGCTGAAGGAACTGAAACAGTCAATTAGGGAACTTAAAGATGAAATGGAAAGTATCAGCAACAGGTTAGACCATGCAGAAGAAAGAATTTCAGAGGTAGAAGACAAAATTCTTGAGATAACTCAGACAGTAAAAGAGGCAGAAAAGAAGAGAGAGAAAGCAGAACGTTCACTGTTAGAATTATGGGACTTTATGAAGCGTACCAACATACGAGTTATAGCAATTCCAGAAGGGGAAGAAGAATGCCCCAGAGGAATGGAAGCCATACTAGAGAATATTATAAAAGAAAATTTCCCAAATATCACCAAAGATTCTGACACACGGCTTTCAGAGGGCTATCGGACCCCAGGTCGCCTCAACTCTAACCGAGCTTCTCCAAGACACATTGTGATGAACCTGTCCAAAGTCAAGACAAAAGAAAAGATTCTGCAAGCTGCCAGGAGTAAGCGCCAGTTGACCTACAGGGGCAAATCCATCAGAGTGACCGCAGACTTCTCTAATGAAACTTTCCAAGCAAGAAGACAATGGTCATCTACCTTTAATCTACTTAAACAGAACAATTTCCAGCCCAGAATTCTGTACCCTGCTAAGCTAAGCTTCAAAATTGACGGAGAAATCAAATCATTTACGGATATACAAACATTGAGGAAATTCGCCACAACAAGACCAGCTCTACAGGAAATACTTCAACCTGTTCTGCACACTGACCACCACAATGGATCAGCAGCAAAGTAAGAACTCAGAAATTAAAGGACAGAACCTAACCTCCACACTGATGCAAAAGATAAAACTAAGCAATGGACTCACACCAAATAAGACGAATAGAATACTACCACACTTATCAATTATCTCAATAAATGTTAATGGCTTGAATTCCCCACTGAAGAGACATAGATTGGCTGACTGGATTAAAAAACACAAGCCATCCATTTGCTGTCTGCAAGAAACACACCTGGCTTCAAAAGACAAATTAAAGCTCCGAGTCAAGGGTTGGAAGACAATTTTTCAGGCAAATGGCATTCAGAAGAAAAGAGGAGTTGCAATCTTATTTTCAGATACATGTGGATTTAAACCAACTAAAGTCGAAAAAGACAAAGATGGTCACTTTATATAGGTCAAGGGAAAAATACAAGAAGAAGACATTTCAATTCTAAATATTTATGCACCCAATTTAAATGCTCCCAGATTCTTGAAACAGACCTTACTCAGTCTGAGCAATATGATATCTGATAATACCATAATAACAGGGGACTTTAACACTCCTCTTATAGAGCTGGACAGATCCTCTAAACAGAAATTAAACAAGGGTATAAGAGATTTAAATGAGACCCTAGAACAACTGTGCTTGATAGACGCATATAGAACACTCCACCCCAAAGATAAAGAATATACATTATTCTCATCACCCCATGGAACATTCTCCAAAATTGATCATATCCTGGGACACAAAACAAATATCAACAGAATCAAAAGAATTGAAATTTTATCTTGTATCTTCTCAGACCATAAGGCACTAAAGGTGGAACTCAACTCTAACAAAAATGCTCGACCCCACCCAAAGACATGGAAATTAAACAACCTTCTGTTGAATAACAGATGGGTGCAGGAAGAAATAAAACAGGAAATCATTAACTTCCTTGAGCATAACAATAATGAAGACACAAGCTACCAAAACCTGTGGGATACTGCAAAAGCAGTTTTGAGAGGAAAATTCATCGCTTTAGATGCCTACATTCGAAAAACAGAAAGAGAGCGCATCAACAATCTCACAAGAGATCTTATGGAATTCGGAAAAGAAGAACAATCTAAGCCTAAACTGAGTAGAAGAAAAGAAATATCCAAAATCAAATCAGAGATCAATGAAATTGAAAACAAAAAAATCATTCAGAAAATTAATGAAACAAGGAGTTGGTTTTTTGAAAAAATAAATAAAATAGATAAACCATTGGCCAGACTAACGAGGAATAGAAAAGTAAAATCTCTAGTAACCTCAATCAGAAATGATAAAGGGGAAATAACAACTGATCCCACAGAGATACAAGAGATCATCTCTGAATACTACCAGAAACTCTTATGCCCAGAAATTCGACAATGTGAAGGAAATGGATCAATATTTGGAATCACACCCTCTCCCTAGACTTAGCCAGGAAGAAATAGAGCTCCTGAACAGACCAATTTCAAGCACCGAGATCAAAGAAACAATAAAAAATCTTCCAACCAAAAAATGCTCTGGTCCAGATGGCTTCACACCAGAATTCTATCAAACCTTCAAGGAAGAGCTTATTCCTGTACTGCAGAAATTATTCCAAAAAATTGAGGAAGAAGGAATCTTCCCCAACACATTCTATGAAGCAAACATCACCCTGATACCAAAACCAGGAAAAGACCCAAACAAAAAGGAGAATTTCAGACCAATCTCACTCATGAATATAGATGCAAAAATCCTCAACAAAATCCTAGCCAATAGATTACAGCTTATCATCAAAAAAGTCATTCATCATGATCAAGTAGGCTTCATCCCAGGGATGCAAGGCTGGTTTAACATACGCAAGTCCATAAACGTTATCCACCATATTAACAGAGGCAAAAATAAAGATCACATGATCCTCTCAATACATGCAGAAAAAGCATTTGATAAAATCCAGCATCCTTTTCTAATTAGAACACAGAAGAGTATAGGCATAGGTGGCACATTTCTAAAACTGATTGAAGCTATCTATGACAAACCCACAGCCAATATTTTACTGAATGGAGTAAAACTCAAAGCTTTTCCTCTTGAACTGAAACCAGACAAGGTTGTCCTCTGTCACCTTTACTATTCAACATAGTGCTGGAAGTTCTAGCCAATACAATTAGGCAAGACAAGGAAATAAACGGAATCCAAATGGGAGCAGAAGAGGTTAAACTCTCCCTCTTTGCTGACGACATGATCTTATACTTAGAGAACCCCAAGACTCAACCACAAGACTCCTAGAAGTCATCAAAAAATACAGTAATGTTTCAGTATATAAAATCATTGTCCACAAGTCAGTAGCCTTTGTGTACACCAATAACAGTCAAGATGAGAAGCTAATTAAGGACACAACTCCCTTCACCATAGTTTCAAAGAAAATGAAATACCTAGGAATATACCTAACGAAGGAGGTGAAGGACCTCTATAAAGAAAAGTATGAAATTCTCAGAAAGGAAATAGCAGAGGATATTAACAAATGGAGGAACATACCATGCTCATGGATGGGAAGAATCAACATTGTTAAAATGTCTATACTTCCCAAAGCAATCTACCTATTCAATGCCATTCCTATCAAAATACCAACATCGTACTTTCAAGATTTGGAAAAAATGATTCTGCGTTTTGTATGGAACTGGAAAAAACCCCGTATAGCTAAGGCAGTTCTCTGTAACAAAAATAAAGCTGGGGGCATCAGCATACCAGATTTTAGTCTGTACTACAAAGCCATAGTGCTCAAGACAGCATGGTACTGGCACAAAAACAGAGACATAGACACTTGGAATCAAATTGAAAACCAAGAAATGAAATTAACATCTTACAACCACCTAATCTTCGGTAAACCAAACAAGAACATACCTTGGGGGAAAGACTCCCTATTCAATAAATGGTGTTGGGAGAACTGGATGTCTACATGTAAAAGACTGAAACTGGACCCACACCTTTCCCCACTCACAAAAATTGATTCAAGATGGATAAAGGACTTAAATTTAAGGCATGAAACAACAAAAATCCTCAAAGAAAGCATAGGAAAAACACTGGAAGATACTGGCCTGGGGAAAGACTTCATGAAGAAGACTGCCATGGCAATTGCAATAACAACAGAAATAAACAAATGGGACTTCATTAAACTGAAAAGCTTCTGTACAGCTAAGGAGACAATAACCAAAGCAAAGAGACAACCTACACAATGGGAAAGGATATTTGCATATTTTCAATCAGACAAAAGCTTGATAACTAGGATCTATAGAGAACTCAAATTAATCCACATGAAAAAAGCCAACAATCCCATATATCAATGGGCAAGAGACATGAATAGAACTTTCTCTAAAGATGGCAGACGAATGGCTAACAAACACATGAAAAAATGTTCATCATCTCTATATATTAGAGAAATGCAAATCAAAACAACCTTGAGTTATCATCTAACCCCAGTGAGAATGGCCCACATCACAAAATCTCAAAACGGCAGATGCTGGCGTGGATGTGGAGAGAAGGGAACACTTTTACACTGCTGGTGGGACTGCAAACTAGTACAACCTTTCTGGAAGGAAGTATGGAGAAACCTCAAAGCACTCAAGCTAGACCTCCCATTTGATCCTGCAATCCCATTACTGGGCATCTACCCAGAAGGAAAAAAATCCTTTTATCATAAGGACACTTGTACTAGACTGTTTATTGCAGCCCAATTTACAATCGCCAAAATGTGGAAACAGCCTAAATGCCCACCAACCCAGGAATGGATTAACAAGCTGTGGTATATGTATACCATGGAATACTATTCAGCCATTAAAAAAAATAGAGACTTTACATCCTTCATATTAACCTGGATGGAAGTGGAAGACATTATTCTTAGTAAAGCATCACAAGAATGGAGAAGCATGAATCCTATGTACTCAATTTTGATATGAGGACAATTAATGACAGTTAAGGTTATGGGGGGGAAAGCAGAAAGAGCGACGGAGGGAGGGGGGTGGGGCCTTAGTGTGTGTCACACTTTATGGGGGCAAGACATGATTGCAAGAGGGACTTTACTTAACAACTGCAATCAGTGTAACCTGGCTTATTGTACCCTCAATGAATCCCCAACAATAAAAAAAAAAAAAAAGTTTTGGAGAAACAAAAATTTATACCTGGATTTTTGGCTGTATGGTTGTAGGGTCATTACCCCCTAACCTCTCTGTTGTTTGAGAGTCAAGTGTAGTTTTTTGTTCTCCTTCTATAAAACCCTAACTTACCACACTTGAGTGGAGATGGGTAGAGGCGCTGGCCTCTCTTTATCCAGCTTTTCACTACCACACGACTTGCCAAAAAATGCCTATTATAGATAAACCCACAACACATTTTATGTGTTTTCCAACATGTTAAATTAAAAAGGGAAAGATAGGTGTTTTGTTAGAACTAGAAGCCATCTCTGCCTCAGAGCCATCAAATGGTAAATGCAATAAGGAGATTGAGCTGGAGAAACACTTCAGGTACTCTGAGTATACCAATTGTGAGGTTAAAATTCCTTCTGCAGTTCGCTAATCTGATTGCTTTCTTATCCTCTTGCCAGGTAGAGTATTTACTTTCTTTGGTTTCAATGTAAGGTTTAGATAGGGTCCTGCCCTTGTATCTACTGTATGGTGATGATTTATTTTATGTATCCAATTTTCCCTATTTGTTGGAGATATTGGCACCCTTGTTGAAGATCACTTAACCATTTACGTGAGGGTTTATTTCTGGACTCTCTATTCTGTTCCATTGGTCTGTATGTTTTTGCTAGTACAGGTCGAATATTCTCTTATCTGAAATTCTTGGCACCTTTAGTGTTTCATATTAGGGATGCTGAACTTAAAAAATGCAGTTTTGCAGGCTGGGTGTGGTAGGATTACCATTACATTGCTCACGCCTGTAATCCTAGCACTTGGGAGGCGAAGGTGGGTGGACTGCCTGAGCTCACAGGTTCAAGAACAGCCTGAGCCAGAGAGACCTTATCTCTTCTTTTTTGTTTCCTGAAACTTTGCTGATTTTGTTATCTCTAACAATTTTTGGTGAGTTTCTTATGCATGGAATCTTTAGGGTTTTTTACAATGTTATGTCATCTGTGAAGAGATAATTTTACTTCTTCCTTTATGACTTTTGTGCCTTTTTTCTTTTTCCTGCCTAAGTGCTCTAGCTAAGATTTCTAGTACTATATTGAATACAATTGGTAAGAGTGAGCATCCTTGCCTTCACCTTTGAGAATATATTGCCTTTATTATGTTGATGTATTTTTCTTTTATCCCAAGTTTATTGAGTGCTTTTATCATAAAAGGATGAATTTTCTTAATTTTTTCTGCATTTAATGAGGTGATTATATGATTTTTATCCTTCATTCTGTTAATATAGTATATCACATTGATTGAATTGTGTATGTGGGACCATTCTTTCAACCCAGGGATAAACTGAACTTGGTCATAGTATATAATCCTTCTTATGTACTATGGACTTATCTTTGCTAATTAAAACAGTACTTCATTTGTTGAGGATTTTTACATTTATGTTTATCAGGAATATTGGCTTATAATTTTCCTTTTCTGTAGTGTACCTTTATCTGACTTTATTATTAGGGTAATGCTGCCTCTTACAATGTACTTGGACATTTACTCCTTTAAAAAAATTTTTGAAAAGTTTGAAAAGAATTGGTATTAATTATTTTTTTAATGTTTGGTAGAATTCTCATTTGATATCGATCTGTTCATATTTTCTACTTCTTAATGATTCAGGATTTGTAGATTACATGTTCATAGGACTTCATCCATTTTTCAAGGTTACCTAATATGTTGGTATATAACTCTTCATACTCAATCATTTTTATTTCTATAGCACCAGTTGTAAAATATTTCTTTATCATTTCTGATTTTCTTTTTTTTTACTCTAGCTAAAGATCCGCTAATTTTGTTTCCAGAAAACCTTTATTTTTAATAATTTTCCTATTGTTTTTGATTCTCTAATTTTTTTTATTTCTGCTCTGATCTTTGATATAGTCTTCCTCATACTAACTTTAAGATCAGTGTGTTCTTGTTTTCTATTGATTCATTGACATCTATAGTTTTGAGCTCTTTTTTTAATGTAGGAATTTGCCACTATAAAATTCTTAGTACTGCTTTTCTGCATTCTGTAAGTTTTGTTTTATTCTATTGTGTTTTGTTTGCTGTAAGATATTTTCAAATTTCCTTTTTTCATTTTTATTTTTTGACCCATTGGTCTTTCAAGAGTTTGGTATTCATTTCCACACGTCATATTTTTGGTTTTATTTTTGCTATTTATTTTTAGTTTCATTTCATTTGATCAGAATATACTTGGTGTCATTTAATCTTTTAAAATTTGCTGAGGTTTGTTTTGTAATCTAAAATGTGATCTAGTCTGGAGAATGTTCCACACGTTCTTGAGAAAAATGTCTATTCTGCTGCTGTTGGGTACAATATTATCTACATCTGTTCAGTACTTAATGTGTTTGATAAATGGAAGTTCCTATTTCAGCGTGGTCCACACTTATCAATACTTCCCTTTCCTATTAGTGCTTATTGTACTTGTTCAAGAAAACTCATTTTACCTATCCCAAAGTAATAAAGAGATTTTATTACATTATAATCTAGAAGGGAGGTTTGTTTTATACATCAGAATTACATCTACACTCCACCTGGATTTGATATTTCTGTGTGGTAGATATCAACTTTCATTCCCCACCAAAATCTGGCCATCCAAATGTTGCAGAACTATTTATTGAAAAGATCATTATTTCCTAATTGCCCTGCAATGCCACTTTTATTCTATATTAAGTGTCCCTACAAATGGGAATTTATATCTATATTCTCTATTCTTTTGCAAAAAAGTTTTTCTATTCTTGCACGAAGAGCACTCTACTATCATTACTATAGCTTTATATATACTTCATATAGTTCATATAGTTTTCATTGCTGACATGTTTTTAGTTACAAGTTTTTGTTTTTTATTTTTATTAAATCATAGCTGTGTACATTGATATAATCATGGGGCATCATTCACTAGCTTCACAGACCGTTTACCAAGTTTCACATATACCCTTGTAAGATGCACCACTGGTGTAATACCACCATCTCCTTCCCTCTACCCACCTCCCCCCTCCCTCCCCTCCCTTTCCCTCTTCCCCCTATTCTTAGGTTGTAACTGGGTTACAGCTTTCATGTGAAAACCCTAAATTAGTTTCATAGTAGGGCTGAGTACATTGGGTACTTTTTCTTCCATTCTTGAGACACTTTACTAAGAAGAATATGTTCCAGCTCCATCCATGTAAACATGAAAGAGGTAAAGTCTCCATCTTTCTTTAAGGCTGCATAATATTCCATGGTGTACATACACCACAATTTATTTTTTATTTTATTTTTTTAAGAGTGTTTACAAAGTAACTTTATTTTTTTTATTAATTTTTTTATTAAATCATAACTGTGTACATTAGTATGATCATGGAGCACCATAAACTTGGTTCACAGACCGTTTGACACATTTTCCTCACACTAGTTAACATAGCTTTCCTGGCATTTTCTTAGTTATTTTGCTAAGACCTTTACATTCCACATTTACTAAGATTCACATATACCCTTCTAAGATGCACCGCAGGTGTAATCCCATTAATCTCCCTCCCTCCACCTACCTCCCCCCTCCCTCCCCTCCCTTTCCCCCTTCTCCCTATTCTTAGGTTGTAACTGGGTTATAGCTTTCATGTGAAGGTCCTACATTAGTTTCATAATAAGGGTGAGTACATTGGGTACTTTTTCTTCCATTCTTGAGACACTTTACAAAGAAGAATATGTTCCAGCTCCATCCATGTAAACATGAAAGAGGTAAAGTCTCCATCTTTCTTTAAGGCTGCATAATATTCCATGGTGTACATATACCACAATTTATTAATCCATTCGTGGATTGATGAGCACTTGGGCTTTATCCATGACTTAGCAATTATCAATAGGGCTACAATAAATATTCTGATACAAATATCTTTGTTGTGATGTGATTTTTGGTCTTCTGGGTATATGCCCAGTAGAGGGATTACAGGATTGAATGGCAGATCTATTTTTAGATCTCTACGTGTTCTCCATATCTCTTTCCAAAAGGAATGTATTAATTTGCATTCCCACCAGCAGTGCAAAAGTGTTCCCTTTTCTCCACATCTGCGCCAACATCTCTGGTCTTGGGATTTTGTGATGTAGGCTAGTCTCACTGGAGTTAGATGATATCTCAAAGTAGTTTGGATTCGCATTTCTCTGATGATTAAAGATGATGAGCATTTTTTCATATGTCTGAAGGCCGTGCACCTGTCTTCTTCAGAGAATTTTCTCTTCAAGTCCCTTGCCCAGCCTGCGATGGGATCCCTTGTTCTTTTCTTGCTAATGTGTTTGAGTTCTCTGTGGATTCTGGTTATTAAACCTTTGTCGGAGACATAACCTGCAAATATCTTCTCCCATTCTGAGGGCTGTTTGCTTGCTTTACTTACTGTGTTCTTGGCTGTGCAGCTTTTTTCTGGGTCAATTTCCTTCATATTTTCATCTTTCTGAGAATACAGTTTCTTGTAATATTCATTAAGGATTTTTTGGATTTCTGAGGAGTCTGTTGTTATTTCGTCTTTGTTGTTTCTGATTGATGAGATTAGAGATTTTACTCTTTTTTTCCTCATTAGGTTGGCCAAAGGTTTATCTATTTTAGTGACCTTTTCGAAAAACCAGCTTTTTGATTTATTGATCTGTTGTATTATTCTTTTGTTTTCTATTTCATTTAATTCTGCTCTAATTTTGGTTATTTCTTTTCTTCTACTGGGTTTGGGGTTGGAATGTTCTTCCTTTTCCAGTTGCTTGAGATGTCCCATTAAGTTGTTAACTTCCTCTCTTTCCATTCTCTTGAGGAAGGCTTGCAGTGCTATAAATTTCCCTCTTAGAACTGCCTTTGCAGTGTCCCAGAGGTTCTGATAGTTCGTGTTCTCACTGTTGTTTTGTTCCAAAAAATTGGTGATTTCTTTCTTAATCTCATCTCTGACCCAGCTATCATTCGGCATAAGGTTATTTAACTTCCATGTTTTTGTATGAGTATGCAGATTCCTATTGTTACTCAGCTCAAGTTTTAGTCCATGGTGGTCCAAGAAGACGCATGGAATAATTTCTATTCCTTTAAATTTACTGAGGTTAGACTTGTGACCTAAGATGTGATTGATTTTGGAATAAGTTCCATGGGCTGATGTATGTGTATTCAGTTTTGTTGGGATGAAATGTTCTGTAGATGTCTGCTAAATCCAAATGTTGGATGGTTAGTTTTAAATCTAAGATTTCTTTGCTCAGCTTCTTGTTGGAGGATCGATCCAACTCTGCCAAAGGAGTGTTGAAATCTCTGACTATTATGGAGCTGGAGGAAATTAAGTTGCTCATGGCTGTTAGAGTTTCTCTTATAAATTGAGGTCATTCTGGTTGGGTGCATAGATATTAATAATTGAGATCTCATCATATTGAGTATTACCCTTAACAAATATGAAGTGACCATTCTTGTCCTTCCTTACTTTTGTTGGTTTAAAGCCTATTGTATCTGCAAATAAAATTGCAACACCTGCCTTTTTCTGATTACCATTTGCCTGAAATATGGATGACCATCCTTTCACCCTGAGTCTGTATTTGTCTTTTAAGATGTGACCCTTTTATGCAACAAATATCTGGCCTGAGTTTTTGTATCCAGTCAGCTAACCTGTGCCTCTTTAGAGGACATTTTAAGCCGACATTAATGGAGAATATTGGTAAGTCTGGTGAAGTTTTGGGTATCAAGTTTTTCAAAAGTCCAGTAGGCATTTTTAATCCTTTCACCAGTGTGGAAATTGGATTTTGATCCAAAGTTTCTGAGTGAGTTTACTTTTGTGGTATAGGATTGGGTTGGTCATTATGGAGGATAGGTCTGAGAATATCCTGAAGAGCTGGTGTGGTTATGGCAAATTTCTTCAACATATGAATGTCATTGAAGTATTTAATTTCTCCATCATAAATGAAACTCAGTTTAGCTGGATACAAAATCCAGGGCTGAAAGTTATTTTGCTTTAGGATATTAAAAGGCAGTGACCACCCTCTTCTGGCTTGAAAAGTTTCAGCAGAGAGATCTGCAGTCATTCTAATATTCTTCCCTTTGAACGTAATGGTTTTCTTTCTCCTGGCAGCTTTGAGGATTTTCTCCTTCATATTAACTTTAGTGCAGTTAATTATGATATGCCTTGGGGATGTCTTATTGGGGTTGAGTCGTGCTGGGGTTCTGAAGCTGTCCACTATCTGAATTTCAGAATCTCTAGGCATGTCTGGAAAATTCTCTTTCAGAATTTCATGCAGAAGGACCTCTGTGCCCAGCGAGGCCACTTCATCTGTTTCTGGAACTCCAATGATTCGGATATTCGCCTTCTTCGAATTATCCCAGAGATCTCGGAGAGAATGATCCGTTTTTGTTCTCCATTTCTCTTCCTCTTTGAGAGTTTGGGAGCGTTCAAAGGCTTTATCTTCAATGTCAGAAATCTTTTCTTCTGCTTGCTCCATTCTGTTGCTGAGGGATTCTACTGTATTTTTCATATCTTTGAGGGATGCAAATTCTTGCTTCCATGTTTCTAAGTCTTTGGTGGTTTTGTCTTTAAATTCGTTAAATTCTTGAGACAACTTTTGAATTTCTCCTCAAATTCCTAATTCCACTTTGTTAATCTTGTCTGCAATCCAAATTCTGAATTCGATTTCTGACATCTCAGCCAGTTGTTTATGAATAGGATCTTCAATTACATCTGCCATATCTTTCCTTGGGGGGGTTGATCTATTCTGGTTATTCATGATACCAGAGTTTTTCTGCTGATTATGCCCCATGGTTGTTTTACTCCCTTTGATTTTTTCCCCTGGGGTTTTGTCGAGGGCCTGTACAGTGTTGTGGCCTGAGAAACTGGGGCCCTGTCCGGTGTGATGGGGCTAAGTGGTTCTGTCTTGTTTTCAGTTGGTTTCTGTTCCACCCTAGTGAAACAGATACTCTGGATTGAAGTCTCAGCTGTGGAGAAATATCAGCAATTAAGTCACCCCACCCCCCCACCGGCAAACAGTTGGAAAAGTAAAATCAAACCTTCCTACCACCGTGTACCCAGGGCACCACCTGATTTGTCCTCATGCATTTGGTTCAGTTCAAAAAGTCCAAATCAATTGTCTCAGTCTGCACCTGTCTCAGGTGAGAGAGTTTAAGAGCTCTCTGGGAACTGGATCACAGGGGTCTGGTGACTACTCTGGTGTGGCTTGCTCCAGTGCTGCGTGGAGTCAGGAGGAGCCACCCAGACAATAGATCAGTCTGGGAAGGTTGATGCCTCCTTCCCCACCTTGCACCACTGTCACACCCAGTCACTGATAGCCCTGCAGTTGGCTGACCCAGTTGTCTGTAGTGAACTGATACTCCAGGAGTTTGTACCTGCCTGAATCACAAGGAAGTCTGCCAGGCCGCTGCGCTCTGCCTCTCTCTAGCAGGAGGAGGTGAGGCCTGACAGCCTCAGGCACTTGATGAAGGTTGGGGGGTTTTCACTCAGGTCCAGTGTCGCGCCTAAGTAATGTTACTGACAGAACAGAACAGAACAACTGTGCAGTTCCCCTGCAGAAGAGAAGCTGAATTGAGTTCCAAATCAGCTTGTCTTTGCTCTTGTATTGTCTATAGGCTGACGATCCCCAGGGCCAGGTGCGTCTTAGGTTTAGTAAAGTGGACCTGTGGGTCAGCCCCGCCCTGGAAGTTTCCCCAGTTTGCAAGTTGGAGTTGCCTCAGGCAAATCGTATACTCAAGAGTCTCTGGTTGCCCAGGGAGACAGGTGGTGTGGCTTCAGAATATTTGGTAGTGAGCCGTATATTGCTAGCAAAAGAGGGCTGCTGTTTTATGCCTCAGGGAACCACTGCTCCGGTGTAGCTCCCTTCCGGCCAACCGTCCTCTCTCTGCTCCCATACCCCAGAGTCTGCACCAACCGGCTGCAGCCCAGCACTGTCTACACCCCTTGAGCAATCGCCCAAGAGTCTGGACCCCTGGGGGAGAGGCCTCCAGACCTTGGAATGAGAGCAGAGGGGAGCGCGGGGAGCACTGAGAGCCTGGGGTTGCGGGCAGACAACACACATAGCTTTACACAGTTTTATGCCTGGCCGTATTGTCACCAAAAGATGGCTGTCGCACTGTGCCTCAGGGAACTGCCACTCCAGTGCGGTCTCCTCTCTGCCAACCGGGACTGGACTCCAGACCTCAGTGTGAGTGAAGTGGAGCAATGGGAGCTCAGAATTCCAGGTAGAGACTATATACAGTTTATACAGTTTTATGCCTGGAAGGAAGATGCCATGGCACCCTAGTAGGGGAGGTAGGTCCAGTTTTTAGAGGGTCTCTCCCGTGCAGTGTAGTGGGAGGACCTTTGAACTCTGCCCGTTTGTTTTGGGGGCACTCTGAGCCATTCTCATGGGGAGGGGACTCCCATCCACTTGGTGATGGATTTTGTACCTTTTGTGTGTATTCTTGTGGTCCCAGCTCGCCTCAGCGGGGTTGACGTCCGTTCTTCAACCTTCTCTCTTAGTGCAGCTCAAATCCACCAGGTTACTTGCTGAATTTTTGTCCGTTAACTCTCCTACTGGACGGGAGCCTCTGTGAAATGCTGGCTTCAGGCAGCCATCTTGTCTCCTCCTTTAGTTACAAGTTTTTCTGTGATATTGTACTATTCAGATTTTGTATTTCTTCTTGTATCATTTTGGTAAGTTGTGTTTTAATTTTTCTTTCTCACGTATATTTTCAAATTTATTTGCATAAAGTTGCTCATGTGATACTGTTAGAATTTTTATTAATAAATCTGTAGCATATAATACTATTAGTTATTTGGGTATTCCCTCATTTCTTTTAACTGGTTGTATCAATCAATTTTATTCAACTTTTGAAATGATAATTTTTGCTTAATAATTTCTTCTCCTGTTTGTTGTTTTTGCACTCTGTTCATTGTATTTAATTTGCTATTCTTTTAACTTCTTGAGTAGGATTCTTGGATCTCAGATATTCAGTCTTCTCAAATATATACAAATTTGAATTTTCCTTTTAGGCCCTGGTCTGATTTTTGCGTTATTTTTTTTTTCTCTTTTTATTACTCAGTTAAAAATATGCATTATTTATATTTAATTCATGGGTTATTTTAAAGCATTTTTCTTGATGTCTGATTACATGGAAATTATTTACTTGTCATTTTGTCTGGCTTAATTCTACAGTAGTCTATCAGATTTCAACATTTTTCCATGTTAGATACTTGTTAAAATGAAGTATATGCTCATTTTTGCAGAGGTTGAAGGCACATGTGAATTTGTGTTTTGCAGTTATCAGTTTCATGTAGATACTAATTAGATCAAATCTGTTATTTTTTATTATAAAAAATACATATAACAAATCTATCATTTTATTATTTTTTAGTGCCATTCATTGTATGTTAATACATTCATTTTGTTGTGCAACCATCACCAGTATTCATCTCTTTTTCATCATCTACAACAGAAACTTTGTACCCATCAAGTAATTAGCAATTCCCCATCTCCCTAGCTCCTTTAATTACTATTTCATTTTCTGTTTCTATGAATTTTATTATTATAGGTAGCACGTGATTCAATGGAATCATGTATAATTTCTCCACTTGTGACTGGTTTATTTCATTTAGCATTATATTTTCACGGTTTATTCATATTGTAGCATGTGCAAGATTTCCTTCCTCTGTAAGGCTGAATAACATTTTATGGGTTTGCCACATTTATTCATCCATTTACCTGTTGATGCACATTTGGGTTACTTTCACCTTTTAGCTATTGTGAATAATCTTGTTATAAACTTGGGTGTACTAATATGTTTGTTTCCTTTCTTCCAATTCTTTTGTGTCTATCCAGAAGTATAGTTGCTGGATCACAGGGCAATTCTAAGTTTGTTTGAGGAACTCCATACTGTTTTTCACATTGGCTATACCATTTCACATTCCACCAGCAATGAAAAAAGATTCCAATTTCTCCACACCTTTGCAAACCACTTGTTATTTTCTGGTTAGCACTATGGTTTTGTTTTAATGCTAGGTATCCTAAGGTATGAGATGGTATCACTGTGATTTTGAATGCATTTCCCTAATGGTTAATGATGTCAAGTATCATGTGTTTATTAGACATCTGCATATCTTCTGTGGAGAAATGTCTACTCAAGCCCTTTGCTTGTGTTTTGATAATTTTATTGTTTAGTGAGCATTCTTTATACATACACGTAAAACCTCTGTAAAGCGACCACCCAAGGGACTGTAACAAACTGGTCACATAAGGAACTAGGCTTACTATACTGACAAGCACAAGTGGTGCATGTTTTGTCTATAAAAATTAGGTCAACTTAAGGAGATGACCAACTATGGAGGTTCTACTGTATGTATAGTTGAGATAGTAATCCCTTATCGGATATAATTTGCCAATATCTACTTCCATCATGTGAGATGTCTTTATACTCTGTTCTCTATTGATAGTGTTTCTTCATTCAGTTTTTTTATATAAAGTTCAATTTGTCTATTTTTTTCTTTTGTTGACTGTGATTTTATTGCCATATTCAAGAAACCAGTGCCAAATTCAGTGTCATGAAACCTTTCCCCAGGTTTGTGTTCTTACATTTAAGCCTTTAGAGAAAAACTTGTCTATTTCAAGCACAAAATTCATTTTGCGTTAATTTTGTATGCAGTGTGAGGTAGGAGTAAAGTCTAACTTTTTTTCATATAGACATCCAGTTTTCCCAGCGTTATTTATTGAAAAGACTGTACATTTTCCCATTGAATGGCTTTCATATCCTTGTCAAAAATCATTGAACCTGGACTCTGTATTGTACCTCATTAGTCTTTATGTCTATCTTTATTCCAGTACCATAATGTTTTGATTACTATGGATTTGTAGGAATTTTTGAAATCAAGAAGGAAGTGTAACTCTTACAGGTTTGTTCTACTATTCATGGTCCCTTGAGATCCTGTATGAATTTTAGGATGGCCATTTTCTGTTGTTATTACTGTTTTTAATAACACCAGCACACCTAATGTGCTGTTAATAGGTTTAACTCCAGCAATCTTTTTTCTTAATGTATTTATTTCCTCCTTATTCTGTTACTGAGGGATCTATGTTAAAAAATCTCCATTACTTGGATTTGTTTCTTATTTCCACAGGTTTTACTTCATATATTACACAGTTCTTTTATTCAGGGTATATAAAAATAATTGTTTTATCTTCTGATGTAAATTACTTTTTTCCTGAAAGTTTGCTTTTGTATTATGTTAGTATATAACGGTACTTTTGTTTAGTTTCTGCATTACCAATATTTTCTGTCCCTTTAGTCTTGTTCATATCTCTTACAATCTACATATAACTTTTTTAAACTCAATATGGCATCCTTGTGCCAATTAGTATATCTACATTCAATATTACTGATATATTTGGTTTTAAATATATATTCTCTATGCAAAACAAATATATGTCAATGAAGTCTACTTTTTCTAAAATTTCTTACTAAAACATCATGAGAAGTGATAAAAGTCATTATTAATTAATGAGATTATGGAAGCTTAGGCACTCCAAGGATTGACTGAGGTTAGGAGTCCGAGACTAGCCTGAGCAACAAATAGCAAAACCCCATCTCTAAAAATACCTGGGCATTGTGGCAGGCACCTATGGTCCTAGCTACTTGGGCGGCTGAGGCTCAAACTCTTCTCAAAAAAAGAAAAAAGAAAAAAATTAGCCAAAGAAAGTTTAAGATTGTAATAATATAGAATGTGTGGGAAAATACACTATATCTAATTAACCCTTATCCAAAGGGATTTATCATAAACACATCATATAAATACGCCTAATGGTACAGTTTATAATTGAAGGCTTCCTCATTGCTCTATAGTTATCCTCTTCCGAAAAGAGTGAATACATATGTTCCACAATTTTTGTAAGGATGAAAATTCTTTATAACTTTCCAAACATTTTTTTGTTGTTGTTGTTGTCAAGTTACTCAAACAACACAAGGATTATGACATATTCTGATAATTCACTAAATGTCAATATATACAAGATTTCTCCCCAGGATTTCTTCTCTTTTCTTCAATCCAAGCCATTATTTTTCACCCCTAAAATCAAAGATACTCACATATAGATTAATCGATTGGGTTAGCACTATCTGGAAAACCCTAGTTGTTCTTTGCTTAGTAGCAGGAGAAAAAGAAATAGACTCTTTCTGTTTCGTATCTTTATAAGAAAATATTGACCAAAACAGAAAATATAAATGTCAAAATGTAATAAAATACCTGCAAAAACTAATTACATATGAAGTGTACATTTACAGATAATTTCGAATCATATTTCGGTCACTAATAATTCTCAAATCTCAAGGAGATTTGGATTGTAGAACTGGCCATTTCCATTTTCATCTAACTAGTACCAAGAATGAAATGAACACAAGGATAATCTGGCTTCGGAAACTCTGTTATTTAGTTTTGATCAGGGACCAGCATCACTATACTCAACAATTCAGGGTTTTTTTTCAACATATAGTTAAGTTTAGCTATACAGTAATAGTCGTCTTTTTTCCAACCTTCAAATTTATCCAGCACAAATATTTGAACAAATTTCAAATTTACTTAGCATAGTGTATTTGCATACATACACTGAGTAGTCAGGAAAACAAAAGAAAACATTTTTTCATATAGAAAATTTGGATTATTCCAGAAAAAAGTTTGGTGGCAGTGGTAGAGGTGAGATGAGGTAAGAACTCTTGCAACTTGTGACCACAATATTTAGGTAGAACACCAATTTATTATAAATATTTTTAAAAATAACAGAGTTCTGATGTTAGTTTTGGATGATCTTTGGAGAAAACCTTTCTACTTCAAATGCAAAAGGAATATGTGATTTTGAATTCTACAATGCAACACTTCATGCTGAAATAGTGATGACACCTCACTCACATATTTCAAAAAATGTATGACTCAGTTTGTATTCTGATAACATTCCTCACTCAGACATGTAGGATCTCCTTGTAAATGTATTTTCATTAAGGACAAACATGTAAGAGCTAAGTCCATAATTCTCAAACTGATGTCAGAGAATTTTCTGGGCTTCTCCAATTTTCTGAGAATTTTTAAATATTTTAAAGTCATCAGTCATAAACCATGCAATTAAATATTATAAAAGAAAAAAATCTTCTAAATGCATACGGATAGCCAATTTCAGTGCCTGAGTTGGCAGTGTTCACAGGAGTGGTGGAAAACAGGTTAAAATAGAGCAAAGGTCCTTTTAAAAAAATGTTAAAAGACTGGGTACAATGGCTCATGCCTGCAATCCTAGCTAGCACTCTCGGAGGCCAAGACAGGTGGATTTTGCCTGAGCTCAGGTGTTTGAGACCAGCCTGAGCAAGAGCGAGACCTTATCTCTAAAAATAGCTAGATATTATGGCAGGCGCCTATAGTCCCTGCTACTTGGGAGGTTGAGGCAAAAGCATCATTTGAGCCCAAAAGACTGAGGTTTCTGTGAGCTATGACAATAGGACCCTCTACAGCGGGAGACAAAGTGAGACTCTGTCTCAAAAAATAAAAAATGTTAAGGAGTCTTAAATTCCTGAATTTAAGAGAAGCATAATAATATAGTTTTTAAAGACCATTTTGAAGTGAATATAAAGGATGAGTTGGAAGCAAAAAGAGAGATTGGAAACTATTGCTATAGTTCAGATAGCTAAGGAGTATAACCCATAAGAATCCATAAAACCAGGTGATCAAATTTGACTATGGGATGGAAAAGTGGGAATTACTAAATTTAAAAAGAAAACGCATAGAATAAATGTCAAGGGAAAATGATTAATAGGTTTTTATTATAACGACTATAAATTAAAAACACATTTTGGGGGGTACTTTTAAGATCAATTAAGTATTCATAGATAATGCAAAATCTCTACTGTAGGAAATTATATCTAGTTTTATAATTATTACGAAGTGTAATCAGGGTTTTGCAGAGAGACAGAATCAATGGGGCGGATACACATACCCATATATGTGTGTATGTGTATATATATATATGTTTATAATACATATAAGTGTTTATATAACTGCATGAAATGACTCGTTATTAGGGAGGTTAAGTCCTGTGATCTGTAGTTCATAAGCAGGAGACTTTGGAAAACTGGTGTTATAATTTAGTCCAACTCCAGACTTGAAAACCAAGAGAGATAAAGGTTTAAATTCCAGTCTGAGGGCAGAAGACTGATGGCCTAGCTCAGATGTTCAAAGAGACAGTAAATTGATGATGTCCATCTATAATAGGAAGGACAATTTGCTTTACTTAGTCTACTAATTCAAATACTAACTTCATCCAAAAATACTCTGAAAAAGGACACTATATTTGATATATGTGGGTGGAAAGTCACTATTTCCAATACTCTTAAAAAGACACCACAGGAAAGACAACATTTGATATATGTGGTGGAAAGTCAGAATTCCAGTGAATATCTGGATTACATTTTGTCATAATCTAGCAGGGGTTCCACACTCAATAAAGAAAAAATAAGATGGTTTTGACTAAAAGAATACAACAGACATCTTGGCCAAGAAAATACTTTGTTAATAAACCAATTTATAAATAGTTATAATCCAGAGAAGTGTATTTTAAAACAAAACCAGACTCTAACAAGATAAAATTCAAAATATTGAATTATGCCATTACCTGTTTATTTTTCCTGAGAGAAAAGATAAAAATCAATTTCTCTGCCTTTTTAACAATTCTCAAATTATTCTGAATTGTAAATGAAGATTCAAAAAAACAGAAAATATTTCTACATCTTCAAATTTAAAGCTAAATTATCACTTTGCTTTATTTCTGTTGCCTTGGGATGCCTCAAACGGTTTTGTTAACGTTCCTCAAAACATACCTCCTGAAGGTTAGCTTTTAAAGTGAAAATTCGTGAAGTGTACCGCGGAAGCAATCAAAATAGTTAAGAACCGATTCTTACTCAAAGTATTAAAAATACTGCTCTTTCATACTCCGGCGCAATAAACTGAAGTGAATGGATCTCCTTTCTAAACGATTATATTGACACGGATTTTTAAATATTTTGAAAAATAAGTATCTTTAAGTTGTAGTCTTTTTTGCAACAGCTGCAAATTTTCACTGAAATCTAAACCAAAAAAAGAAAGGATTCACAACAATATTAAAAATATTTTCAAGTAAAGCCTTGAGTAAACATCTTTGCGCTGACCGCTGGGCTGATAGTGAAACACGCAGTTGATAAACTACTATACCTTATGAAGTGGTGAGGAATCTTAGTTTTGCAAACTGGCGTTTAATGAGGATAAATTTCCTATGACCACTGTTTTCTAGTTTATTCGTCTGTTTAACCTAGAGCTACAGGGTTGCATTTGGCTGAGATCCCCAAAGCGTCACGATTCGTGAATTCATCTATTCGTGATCCACAGCGCAGGACTATCATCCAAAAATTACCAAAGGTGGCGGCAAGTCGAAGGATGCCAAGTACAATCATAAAGCCTTGCCAATGTTCCCCTCTCATTCGGTAAACTGAACAGTGTACTGCAACTCGAGTTTCAGTTTGTGAATATCTACGGAGCCTCGAGCTATTCGCACAGTTTGTTCTTGGAAAGATGGCTTGAAGGATCACAATGCGCCTTGAAATACAGAGGCTACCTACCAGGGGGAAAACGGCTTCCCACAACCGCGCGTCTAACAGGCCTCTTAGTTCCCAGGCACAACAGCGACAGCGCCATAAACCCGCAAGGGTGCAACTAAGCCCAACAAGTTAGCCACCCACGCGCGGGAACCCCTAAGTGGACACCGAGAGAAAAGGACGCACTAGAGGGCGCACCAGACCGCGGCCCTCGGCCTAACCGCCACAGCGGGGTAACTCTTACCCAACTGCAGTCCGCCTCTGCCTCCTCGCGTCGCCGCGGCCCCGCCCTATCCCGCCGCGGAGACTCACGGGACAGGTAGTACGAGGCCTGGCCCCGCCCCCCACCCCGCCACAGCGCCACCGGCTTCGTGAACGCCTTCCCAGACCTCACTTCCGGTTTCCTCGCGCTCCCTTGGCGCAGAGCCCACGGACAGTGGCAACCGCTTTTCCGCCAGTAAACTGCTTGTCCACCCTTCTAGCCCCTTCGACATCGCTTCCCCTCTACGGTACTCGACGCGGCCGGCGGGCCGTGTGGGTCCTGGCGAGGCCGGCCCTCGCCGGCAGGCCTGGGTCTCGCGCGCGTGTTGCTGGGTAACGGGCCTTTTCCCGAGACTGCTTGGCCTCTCTTGCCAGAGCTTCCAGGGCCAGTGCCGAAGGACAGGGTTGCGCTGGGCGTGGCGTAGCCGACACAGAAGAAATGGGAATCCCTCCGAGGCGCACCTGCAGCGATTGCCTTCGCTGGGGAAGCGGCAGCGTCTTCGAGGAAACCGGAAGCCCTTGGTGACCCCTGGTGACCCGGTTTGGTTTTGGTCCCTTCCCAAACACTGGGGAATCGAAACTCCGAGGCCCTGGGGGCGGCCCTACGTAACCTGGCTTAGGGGTGAGTGACTTGCTTGGGCCGAGAGGAGAAAGGGGGTGAGGGTAATGCCGGGACCAAACTCCGTCGTTGTTACTGGTCTGAAAAGACACGTCATTTTTCTCTCACCCCCTTCTGCGCTTCCTCCTTCGGGACCTGCCCACCCCTGGGCGTCTCTTGCCCCTATCACCTCTACACCCCAGCTGTTCTGGTCCTTCTTGGTCCTTCACTCTACTTTTCCCCGTATTACTCATTTTCCTTTTGTGCTCTGATTTACTGAGGCGCCTTCAGGTTTGGGGGTATTTTCCCCCTTCATTGAGACGACTTTATATGGGAAAGGAAAGGGGGACCTGTGGCTAGGACGGTATTGCGTGGGGCTTCCAAGCAGGGATTATCTACCCTTTGTATGTTTTTTATTGAGGGTAGTCGTGGTTTCTCCAGTGTCTCACCTGAGTACAGTATTCATTCCGGTTTTCAGTTATTTGATTTGTTGAGTGATTACATGAAAGGTAAATTAACACCCTTGTCCGGACACACAAGAAACTCGAATGTTTGAAAGTGAGATAAAGGGGTGGCGCCTGTGGCTCAGTCGGTAGGGCGCTGGCCCCATATACCGAGGGTGGTGGGTTCAAACCCGGCCCCAGCCAAACTGCAACCAAAAAATAGCCGGGTGTTGTGGCGGGCGCCTGTAGTCCCAGCTACTCAGGAGCTGAGGCAAGAGAATCGCTTAAGCCCAGGAGCTGGAGTTTGCTGTGAGCTGTGTGAGGCCACGGCACTCTACCGAGGGCCATAAAGTGAGACTCTGTCTCTACAAAAAAAATAAATAAAAAAAAAAAAAAGAAAGTGAGATAAAGTACACATGCAACAGAATATTTTGGAAATAAGCTAAGTGCTAAGGTGATCAAAGATACAGGTGTGCCAAGATTAAAATTGAAGCTTACTCATTAAGCATAGAAGACACTTCCTTTTTTATTATTGGAATTTTAAATTGGGTTGAACAAGATTTGAAAGGCATAACTTAAATTCCAGGTCTCTAAAACCTCTATATTGTATTGCCCAATCTGTTGTGATCAGTCCATCATCTGTAAATTGGGAATGGTGCTTCCTTTACAGAATGGTTAAAAAAAAATTAATGCAATGTCATATGCGAATGTAAAGTTTTAATATTAAAGAGATAGCATAATGTAATGCGAAAGGTTAATCGTTTAGGTAAGAACTTTAGTATGTGAGTGCTAAATTTTCCACTTTCATTGGGTCAGAGGCCAAAATTCTTCCTCATTTTCCCTATTTCCAAAATTGGGGAGATACTTACTCTCCAAGGCATCCAAGCACAATTTCTAAAGGTTATGTGGCTCTGGAGTCAACTGCCTGATTTTCATTTGTCGTTGACTCACTTTCTAACCATTGCATGTCTCAGTTCCTCCACCTATCATGTGGGGAGAGTCTCACCCACCTCCAAGATGTTAAGAGTTAATGAATTCTTGTGAAGAACAAATGAGATCATTCTCCTAAAGGTGAAGGACTCTGCTTTGCATGGATACTTAGTTACTTAATTACCAACACAGAACCTAGCATAATTAGTAAATGAAATGATAGGAAGTTTTTAATAATCTATGAAGTAATAGAACTAGTATGATGTATTTTTTCCTATTTTGTGAATATACATTCTAAGTCAGATTATGGTTGTATTATTACTGTTAAAAATAATTATTAACACCAGTAACATTTAATGCATAATAGGCATTCATTTTCATTGCGATATATTACTTTATAAAAGGATTGGAAAGACATAAACTTCTCATCATATCTGAAAGGGTCTTACAATTCCCGGGTCCTAAAAACTGATTTCTGAACTAATGGAGTTGTGGAACAATTCAGTAAGGATCATAAAAATGAAAGTGGACTTTTTCATATTGTATGTACTGAGTACCTTGTGCTGAGTACCTTTTTAGATACACTGAATTATTGGTCATTTGATTGCAAAGATACAAAGATTATGTGATAGTATCTTGAAAAGAGGCACTTATTATACTTACCTGGCAGGGGAGATACCATGATCACGAGGGTGGTTTTCCCTGGGCGAGGCTTATCCATTGCACTCCGGATGTGCTGACGCCTGCGATTTCCCCAAATGTGGGAAACTCGACTGCATAATTTGTGGTAGTGGGGGACTGCGTTCGCGCTTTCCCCTGTTTTATAAAAATAAATAAATAAATAAATAAAAGAAAAGAGGCACTTATGATCCCCTCTTTGTAAACTAGTTATGGCATTTCTTCCCCTGATTATTTCATTCCAAATAAGGAAAGAGGGAGTAAGTGTTTGTCTATCCATTTTCTAAAATTTAATCCTTGCTCCAGGTATCTAGACTGATTGTATGAAGTGGGTTCAAGAATATCCTAGCCTTCTCAGAGATAGAAAGGACATGGAAACAAGATTCACTTCAAGAGCAATGTGGAATAGAGGAAAGAGCCTACCATATAAGCCTTGATCGTCTTGGCCAACTCTGTCTCATGCTGCTGGTGTAATCATAGTCAGGTGTACTTCACCACTGAACTTTGATTTCCTCATCTGTGGTGGTGATAATACCTTCCTTGCCAAGTTTGGTATGGACTTTAGGTGATGATTTGTACTATATGCTTTACTCAGTACCTGTCATAAATGTTAATTCCCATTTGGTTAGGTTTCTTTTCTTTATTTGGATTAAATTTTTGCCTTCACAATTTAGGAAGTTGGCATCTTAGTTATGTACTCTACCCCTGTCATGTTATAGGAGGGAAAATTTAGATCTAGAGAGGTGAAGAGAACTAAGCTACCTATAATTTGGGTGGCAAATTGTAGACTAGAATCTGGAATTCTGAATCCTGGGCCAGTATTCTTTCTACCATGGAGTTTTGCCTCATCCAGATTCTTTTTTTTTTTTTTTTTTAATTTTTTTTAATTTATTTTTTATTGTTAAATCATAGCTATGTACATTAGTGCAATCGCCTGTACCCATTCTAAGATGCACCATAGATGTGGCCCCACCCATTGTCCTCCCTCCACCAAAACCTCCCCCCTCCCTTCCCCTTCCTTGGCCCTTTCCCCATACTCTTGTGCTATAGTTGGGTTATAGTCTTCATGTGAAAGCTAAAATTTAGCTTCATAGTAGGGCTCAGTACATTGGATACTTTTTCTTCCATTCCTGAGATACTTTGCTAAGAAGAATATGTTCCAGCTCCATCCATGTAAACATGAAAGAGGTAAAGTCTCCATCTTTCTTTAAGGCTGCATAGTATTCCATGGTATACATGTACCACAATTTGCTAGTCCATTCGTGGGTCCATGGGCACTTGGGCTTCTTCCATGACTTAGCAATTATGAATTGGGCTGCAATAAACATTCTGGTATAGATGTCTTTGTTATATTGTGATTTTTGGTCTTCTGGGTATAAACCTAGTAAAGGAATTATAGGATCGAATGGCAGGTCTATTTTTAGGTCTCTAAGTATTCTCCAAACATCCTTCCAGAAGGAAGGTATTAGTGTGCATTCCCACCAGGAGTGTAGAAGTGTGCCCTTTCCTCCACATCCACGCCAACATTTCTGGTTTTGGGATTTTCTTATGTGGGCTACTCTTACTGGGGTTAGGTGATATCTCAGAGTAGTTTTTTTTTTTTTTTTTTTTTTGTAGAGACAGAGTTTCACCTTATGGCCCTTGGTAGAGTGCCATGGCATCACACAGCTCACAGCAACCTCCAACTCCTGGGCTCAAGCGATTCTCTTGCCTCAGCTTCCCGAGCAGGTGGGACTACAGGCGCCCGCCACAACGCCCGGCTATTTTTCGGTTGCAGTTCAGCCGGGGCGGGGTTTGAACCCGCCACCCTCGGTATATGGGGCCGGCGCCTTACCGACTGAGCCACAGGCGCCGCCCATCTCAGAGTAGTTTTGATTTGCATTTCTCTGATGATTAAGGATGATGAGCTTTTTTTCATGGGTTTGTAGATTTTGTGTCTGTCTTCTTCAGAGAAGTTTCTCTTCAATTCCCTTGCCCACCCTGAAATGGGGTCACGTGTTCTTTTCTTGCTAATAAATTTGAGTTCTCTGTGGATTCTGGTTATTAGACCTTTATCGGAGGTATAACCTGCAAATATTTTCTCCCATTCTGAGGGTTGTCTGCTTGCTTTACTCACTATGTTCTTGGCTGTGCAGAAGCTTTTTAGTTTGATCAGGTCCCAGTAGTGTATTTTTGATGCTGCTTCAATTGCCTGGGGAGTCCTCCTCATAAAATATTCACCCAGGCCGATTCCTTCAAGAGTTTTCCCTGCACTTTCTTCAAGTATTTTTATAGTTTCATGTCTTAAGTTTAAATCTTTTATCCAGTGAGAGTCTATCTTAGTTAATGGTGAAAGGTGTGGGTCCAGTTTCAGTCTTCTACAGGTTGCCAGCCAGTTTACCCAGCACCATTTGTTAAATAGGGAATCTTGTCCCCACCGAATGTTTTTTAATTGGCTTGTCAAACATCAAATAACGGTAAGTAGCTGGATCCATCTCTTGGTTCTCTATTCTGTTCCAGACATCTACTTCTCTGCTTTTGTGCCAGTACCATGCTGTTTTGATCACTATGGATTTATAGTACAGTCTCAGGTCTGGTAGCGTGATTCCTCCTGCTTTGTTTTTATTGCTCAGTAATGTTTTGGCTATTCGAGGTTTTTTTGATTCCATACAAAATGAAGTATTATTTTTTCAAGATCTTTAAAGTATGACAATGGAGCTATAATAGGAATTGCATTAAAATTATATATTGCTTTGGGTAGTATGGACATTTTAACAATGTTGATTCTTCCCAGCCAGGAGCATGGTATGTTTTTCCATCTGTTAACATCTTTGGCTATTTCTTTTCTTAGAGTTTCATAGTTCTCTTTGTAGAGATCTTTCACGTCCTTTGTTAGGTATACTCCCAAATACTTCATCTTCTTTGGCACTACTGTGAAAGGAATAGAGTCCTTGACTGTTTGTTCGGCTTGGTTATTGTTGGTATATATAAAGGCTACAGATTTATGGGTGTTGATTTTGTAGCCTGAGACATTGCTATATTCCTTGATCACTTCTAAAAGTTTTGCAGTAGAATCCCTAGTGTTTTCCGGATATACGATCATATCATCTGCGAAGAGTGAAAGTTTGATTTCCTCTGACCCTATGTGGATACCCTTGATCGCCTTTTCTTCCCTAATTGCAATGGCTAAAACTTCCATTACAATGTTAAAGAGCAATGGAGACAGTGGGCAACCTTGCCTGGTTCCTGATCTAAGTGGAAATGATTTCAATTTAACTCCATTCAATATGATATTGGCTGTGGGTTTGCTGTAGATGGCCTCTATTAGTTTAAGAAATGTCCCTTCTATACCAGTTTTCTTAAGTGCTCTGATCATGAAGGGATGCTGGATATTATCAAAAGCTTTTTCTGCGTCAATTGAAAGAATCATATGGTCTTTATTTTTAAGTTTGTTTATGTGTTGAATTCCATTTATAGATTTACGTATATTGAACCAGCCTTGAGACCCTGGGATAAATCCGACTTGGTCATGGTGTATAATTTTTTTGATGTGTTGTTGGATTCTGTTTGTTAAGATCTTATTGAGTATTTTAGCATCTATATTCATTATTGATATTGGTCTATAATTTTCTTTTCTTGTTGGGTCTTCCCCTGGTTTGGGGATCAAGGTGATGTTTGCTTCATAGAATGTCCTGGGTAATATTCTTTCTTTTTCTATATTTTGGAAGAGGTTTAGTAGTATAGGTACTAGTTCTTCTTTAAATGTTTGGTAGAATTCTGACGTAAAGCCATCTGGTCCTGGGCTTTTCTTTTTAGGGAGATTTTGTACAGTTGATGCTATTTCAGATCTTGATATAGGTCTGCTCAACATTTCCACTTCATTCTGGCTAAGTCTTGGTAGGTTGCGTGCTTCCAGGTATTGGTCGATTTCTTTCAGATTTTCATATTTGTGAGAGTAGAGTTTCTTGTAGTATTCGTTAAGGATTTTTTGAATTTCTGAGGGGTCTGTTGTTATTTCATAATTACCATTTCTGATTGATGAAATTAGAGATTTTACTCTTTTTTTCCTGGTTAGGTTGGCCAAAGGTTTATCTATTTTATTGATCTTTTCAAAAAATCAGCTTTTGGATTTATTGATCTCTTGTAGAATTCTTTTGTTTTCAATTTCATTTAATCCTGCTCTGATTTTGGTTATTTCTTTTCTTCTGCTGTGTTTTGGGTTGAAGTGTTCTTCTTTGTCCAGTTGCTTGAGATGGACTTGACTTCCTCTCTTTCCATTTTCTTGAGGAAGGCTTGCAGTGCTATAAATTTCCCTCTTAGGACTGCCTTTGCAGTATCCCAGAGGTTCTGGTAATTTGTGTCTTGATTGTTGTTTTGTTCCAAAAATATGGTGATTTCCTTCTTAATCTCGTCTATAGCCCATGTATCCTTCAGCATAAAGTTGTTTAGCTTCCATGTTTTTGTATGGGAATGCAGGTTCCTGTTGTTATTTAGTTCAACTTTTATTCCATGATGGTCTGAGAAGATGCAAGGAATAATGTCTATTTTTTGAAATTTGCTGAGGTTAGATTTGTGGCCTAGGATGTGGTCGATTTTGGAGTATGTTCCGTGGGCTGATGAGATGAATGTGTATTCAGTTTTTGGGGGATGAAATGTTCTATAGATGTCTGTTAAGTCCAGATGTTGAATGGTTGAGTTTAAATCTAAAATTTCTTTGCTTAGCTTCTTTTTGGAGGATCTATCCAGGACAGCTAAAGGGCTGTTAAAATCTCCAACTACTATGGAAGTGGAGGAAATCGAGTTGCTCATGTCTGTTAGAGTTTCTCTTATAAATTGAGGTGCATTGTGGTTGGGTGCATACATATTAATAATTGAGATCTCATCATATTGATTATTATCTTTAACAAATATGAAGTGTCCATCCTTATCCTTAATTATTTTGGTTGGTTTAAAGTCTATTGCGTCTGCGAACAGGATTGCAACGCCTACTTTTTTCTGCTTTCCATTTGCCTGGAATGTAGATGACCATCCCTTCACCTTGAGTCTATATTTATCTTTTAATGTAAGATATGATTCTCGGATACAGCAGATATCTGGCTTGAGTTTTTGTATCCAGTCTGCCAACCTATGCCTCTTTAGAGGACAATTTAAACCATTCACATTAATTGAGAGTATTGATAAGCCTTTCGAGAGACCGGTGGACATTTTTAATCCTTTTGCAACTGTGGAAGTTGGAATTTGATCAAGAATTTTTTGGGTGGGTTTACTTTTGTGGTGGAGAATTACGCTGGTCTTTATGGAGGATAGGTCTAAGAATGTCCTGGAGAGCTGGTTTAGTTGTGGCAAATTTCTTCAACATGTGAATGTCGTTGAAGTATTTAATTTCTCCGTCATAAATGAGTGGTACAGGATCCTGGGTACAGGATCCTGGGTTGAAAGTTATTTTGTTTTAGAAGATTAAAAGTCGATGACCATCCTCTTCTAGCTTGAAAGGTTTCAGCAGAGAGATCTGCAGTTATTCTGATATTCTTCCCCTTGTAGGTAATGGTTTTCTTTCATCTGGCAGCTTTCAGAATTTTCTCCTTCATATTAACTTTAGTGAAATTGATTATGATGTGTCTGAGGGATGTCTTATTTGGGTTGAGTCGTGCTGGAGTTCTGAAACTGTCTGCTATCTGAATTTCGGAATCTCTTGGCATGTCTGGAAAGTTCTCCTTCATAATCTTATGGAAAAGAGACTCTGTGCCTTGTGAAGCCACTTCATCACTTTCAGGGACCCCTATAAGATGAATATTGGTTTTCTTCAAATTATCCGAGAGCTCTCTGAGAGAGTGGTCTGTTTTTGCTCTCCATTTCTCTTCTTCTTTGAGGGTTTGGGAGCCTTTCAAAGCTTTGTGTTCAATGTCAGAAATCCATTCTTCTGCTTGCTCCATTCTGTTACTGAGGGATTCTACTGTGTTTCTCAGATCTTTTAGGGATGAAACTTGTTGTCTCAATGTGTCGAAATCTTTGGTCATTTCATCTTTGAATCGATTGAATTCTTGAAATAACTTTTGAAATTGTAATTCGATCTTATTTGCTATCGAGATCCTGAATTCAATTTCTGACATATCAGCTATTTGTTTGTGCATGGGGTCTTGTGCTGTTTCTGCCCCATTGATCCTTGGGGGAGTTGATCTACTCTGATTATTCGTATTTCCAGAGTTTTTCTATTGATTTCGCCTCATGATTGTTTCTCACCATTGCCTCTGGCCGTCCTCAGAGTTGGGGAGGTGTCTCTCCAAGATTAGACCCCAGCAGGATCACTCTATTGTTGCTGGTTCTTTGTAGGGAGTGACCCTGTGTAGTTCCTCTGGGGCTGCTCTAGCTAGGGAGTTCTGGTTGTGGAAGCAGCTCTGGTTTGTGACACACCCAGATCCAGAAACAGGGCTGGGGGTGGTGTGCACGGTTCTGGGAGTGCCAGGCGCCCAGTGACTTTGGCACAGAGAGCCCAAGGCTCCAGCAGTCTCTGGCCAGGAGAAGAGCTCTGCGCAGAGACAGGGAGGGCTCCAAAGGGCACGCAGCTACCAGAGTCCCTGTCCAGATGAACGGGCTAGTGTGGAAGCCGGGAGGACACAGGGTTGCGTGGCTCCCGCAGTTCCTGGTCAGGGAATGCGGAGGCCCAGTGGGTGTGGGTCACGGGTCGGGGGTCACTGCACAACTCTTGTGGAGGTCTGGGTGGTGCCAAGCCCTGGAGTTTGAAGTTGCTATGAGCTATGTCGTCAGGGCACTCTACCCAGGGCAACAGCCCAAGGCTCCAGTGTGCCAAAACCGTCTCACTCTGCCCCTAAGGATTAAGGCTGTAAGGCAGCTCAGTCCCCGCCTTTAGGCTGCTCAGTCAGTAGGTTACTTTGACCCGCCCAATCCTTGCTCTGAGACCCTGAGGGTGGAGCTTGCCGGGGTGGTTCTTTCACAATGGCTTCCTGCACCCAGCTCAGTGGCTCAGTCTGGGGCCCCAGACAATGCCCAAAGTTCTCCACACTGCTCAAGCTCTCCCCACGGCAGTTGAACTGAGTGCCAAGTCCAAGAACACCCAAACGGTTCACAGGTAAGGTCTTTCCCGTTTGCAGTCTCACTGCTGCTTGTACTTAACAGTTGCCGGTGTGATTAGGTTGATCAAACACACGCAACCACTTGCCAGTTTTCCACTGTTTTTGTCCTCCTTTTGGGGTCCAGAAGTCCCTTGCTGGCTCCCTGTATCCTCAAAGGGATGATTATCGGCAGATCCCACTGGCCAGAGATGCCTGGAGTCTTGTCTCCCCAGACTCGCTGTTCCCAGTTGCAGGGAAGCTGTTACTTAGCCACCATCTTTAATCTCTCTCATCCCAGATTCTTATTAGGAAAATTAGAAACCATTTTGTGTCACATCTTAGAATATTATTAAAAGTGTAGATTTTAAAAAGCAGCTTGTCTGGGTTTATATCCTAGCTTTGCCACTGATTAGTTATGTAGCTATAGGTAAGATATTTAAATTTTTAAGACTTTGTTCATAAACTGAGATAATAGTACCTACCTAAAAAATAGAAAAGTGCATGGCATGTAAAATCATTAGTGCCTGGCGTATGGAATGTAGTTAGGTAAGTGGTTAATAAATGGTAGATACAGTGATGATGAAACATGACAGGATAATTATATTTGTTCTTAGGAAAAAGACCAATCTGGTGTCAGAAGATACATTTTCAACTATTTCAAAACCCCATTATGTACTATGTGAAGAACCGAGAGTCCTCTTAGTGTTGATTGTAAGATCTTCTAAAATAATCCTGGTTAATAATGTTTGAATCTTTTATTCCTCTGTTTTTACCCAACCTTCAGGCATTACTATTCTCTTTTCTATCCGCCTTATCTAACACTTTCTTTCTCTTTATTATTCTTAGGAAATTCAGTTCTCAACAACAATTATCAACATCTTTTACCTCAATTCTTTCTCTCTCTTTTTTTTTTTTTTTTTTTTTTTGAGACATAGTCTTCACTTTGTTGCCCTGGGTAGAGTGCCCGGCCATTGGCCTAGCTTATAGCACCCTCAAACTCCTGGGTTCAAGCAATCCCCTCCTGCCTCAGCCTCCCAAGTACCTAGAACTACAGACGTGTGCCACCATACCTAGCTAGTTTTTTTGTTTTTAGTGGACATGAGGTCTGGCTCTGGTTTAGGCTGGTCTTGAACTCCTGAGCTCAAGCAATCCACTGGCCTTGGCTTCCCAAAGTGCTAAGATTACAGGCATGAACCACAGTCTCTGGCCTAACCCTTTCTAATTCTATTACTTAGCCCTTAAGAAGAAGCAAAATTTAGTTGCCAAATGTATAAAATGATTGCATGACTACTTATAGATACATTTGCCTATAAATACACTATACATGTATATAACTCTACAATATTATTGTGATGAAATGAAGATAAATGTGAGATTATTTTCTTTTAATATAATATTAAAATCAAAAATCTCCATGCAAAAGTTAAAAGAATTCACCAATGCCTATAAATGTTCAAGAGTGCTAGTTATAATCGGAATTCTGTAAATCATGTAGTAGCTACTTAGCTGTGTTCTCTTCAGATTTGTGATTGTGAATTTGGAATGGGACTTAAAATCACTCAGGGTGCTTATTGAAAATGCAGTTCGTGATTTTCAACCCAGATACTTTGATTTGCATAGATCTGTGGTAGAGCCTAGCAGTCAACATTTTTAAATAGAACTTCAAGCAATTCTAAAGTATTCTACACATTAGTCAAACACTGCTTAGTAGGTCATCTCCAGCCTTTTAAAAGGTTGGCGTGCCCCTGGGTAATATATTTATTGAATTTTGTGTTTTTTATTGATTAACTTTGTTTGGGGACATGATTTAACATTCATTAAGTTTGAAAGTGATCATTTCTTGCTAGACTGTTTAAAATACTGTTTAATCTTTTGGTAATTCTCATTTTTGATAATGATACTCCACTCATAGTAGTCATTTTTTTAAAAGATTAATGTAAACATAGGTATGTTATTTTAAAAAATTTAAATTATGGCAAATAAGATTAAATAAAGTATAGGAAAGTTTCCTCAAATGTTAAATGTTATAACTAGCTTGGTGTAATTTGTTAAGTATTAATGATAACCAGCTACCTGTTTACTGTTTCACCAGAAGATCAAACTTTGTGGATTAGCTGATTTGGATACATACAAAAAGATATTTCATCACAAGAAAAGTTTGTAAAACTGAATCTTTATTGTGAAGCATATGCTGCAGCTCCCTTTTCTTCTCTGTAGAAATAAATTTAAAGAATGGTGAAAGCTGCTTGCATATGTAATAAAAACAAAAGCGATACATAGCTACTTTGTTACTTTGCTGAAAGTATTCCCTTCAGTATAGTAGTAAATATAATGCGATATCTGCCTTGTTTTATTTGGTTCCTTTCTAAGATCTCATTTCCCTGGCCCTTTAGCTTTTAATCTCTAGTACTGGTTTATACAGTCTAATATGATAAGTATTAATATTCAGATAATTGTGATTTCATATTTATTTTTGCAGTGATAGAAATTAAAATTTTCTTTTTTTTTTTTTTTGCTGGTATAGGATTTATTGTCAAAGGCAGAATTTCTTCAGGCAGGTAGGTAAGGAGGTGGTGGTTCTTTCTCAGGCATCTTCACAGCCATTTCATAGGTTGGAAAAACATACTGAGGAGGTGCTTCAAAGGCAGGGTGCACAGCAATTTCTGGCACATTTCTGTTGTTGATGTACTTATAGCAGTTCCAAACTCAGTTGATTAGATAAGCCTTAAAAATGATGAACAAGACAAAGAACACGAGAACAATGAACAGGAGGCAGCTGGAATCCAATGCCAGGAGGTCATCTTTGTAGGGAAAATCAGGTAAGATCCAGATATTCTTTGATTCTTGGTAAATAAGTGAGAGAACTGATAGCAACCAGGCAACTGAGAACGAAGTCAAAAAGTCAGTAACAGAAGAATGGAATCAGCCAACCCACTTGATAAGAAATTGCTCCATATACCAGCATTGAACTGATTATAAACATAAGAACAGAGACGGCAAAAAGAACACAGGCATTATCAGCCATTCTCTCAGATGAATAGTAATTACCAATGACTTCATACTGAATGTTGACAGCTGGCATGGAGTTTGGATGAGTCACCTCCACTGTCAGCAATATTGCCATCAATAGGTTCACCCCCATGTACCAGGTCCCCAAGATAATCGTCCCCGTGCAGACATGGCAACAGCCGCAGCAACGGGTGCTGTAGAACCTGTCGCTGCGGCTCTGCTTGAAAGTTATGGACACCATTGGGAATCTTGCGGGCTTCTTTGTTGTCCTGGCCCTTTGGAATCGCTTTCTGCCTGGCGGTCGAATCCGAACAGCTGTATCACAGCCTCTAAAGCCAAACGAGCCTTCAAACCCGACCCCAGCCCGGACTCCTGCCAGCTTCTTCGCACCTGCCTAAAATTTTCATTTTTATAACAAATTTAAATGACAATTATTTTTAAATGGAGCAAAACCTGATGTATATCTGTGGTGCTAGTAGATTTCTTTTCTCTTGCTGGTGCTTTCATGCTGCTTTCTACTGTGTTCCAGGTAGTGTTTATAGTGTATAGAATAAATATATAGAATAATGGTATATAACTTGAAAAATATTTTTATGCAAATAATGTTTTCTTACATTTAGAGAAAGACCACACAAAGGCAACTTTTTCATGCTTTGTAAATAAATTCAACAGATAAAAATATATAAAATAATTATAACCTTACATATGAATGAGTCTGACTGCTCATTTTATCTTTGTAAAAATGACTCGTTATCATGTGGCATTAATTGTGACATTGTTATATCAGTACACTCCCTTCCATCTAAAGTACTTACAAGCCTTCTGATCTTGATGAATATAAGGTTTTATAAAAGATTCATTGGGGAGGGAAAATTAATAATAGCTCAGGCTGTGAAATCCAGGTGCTTCTGCTACATACTAATCTTGGCTAAGCTTCATGACCTTTCCATGTTCCAGTTTTCTCCTCTGTGAAATGGGTTTAATAAGATTTTCTACCTTATGAGGTAGTCATGAAAATTCAGTGGGTTAATATTACTAAACATTTGGCACAATGCTAAGTTCATTTGATTGTGAATATTTTCTTAATAAATATATGTAAGTATTCTTCATACTCTTTAATTATGTCCAGGTCTGTCTTTTTAATATTTTACAAATCCGTAGTCTATCATAAAGAACCTTCTCAGTTTGTTTGCAGTCTCTCTGTCTGATCTCATTTCCTGCCCCTCCCCTTCTCAACCCTTCACCCCACACTCAGGTCTTTGAACTTGTTCTCCTTGCTGGGAGTTAGCAAACTATAAAGGTTTCGGTGGTTTCAACCTTCCTTTTTTTTTTTAATTAATTTTTTTTTTTTTATTAAATCATAGCTGTGTATATTAATGTGATCATGGGGCACCATACACTAGTTTCATAGACCGTTTGACACATTTTCATCACACTGGTTAACATAGTCTTCCTGGCATTTTCTTAGTTATTGTGCTAAGACATTTACATTCCACATTTACTAAGTTTCACATATACCATTGTAAGATGCACCGCAGGTGTAATCCTTCCTAATGCTGCGACCCAAAGGTTGAGAACTGCTGGTTTAAGTGAAGTAAGTACAATACAATGAAAATAACCATCTTCACTTTAAGAATAGAGGCTTAAGAGTCATTTGATCTTTTGTGGTATTGTTTTGAAAACTATTTCTTTTCCCTTTCCTCTGATCCCATAGCATTCTTTATTGTTTCAAATATATCACCTACCTTTATAGCATAATAATTATTTTTCTGCACAGCTGTTACACTTGATTTTTCTTACAGAGTAAATGATTGTTCCATGAAAAAAAAAAACATAATAAATGAACAAACAAGAAAATTACACAGCTGAGCTAGTTAAAACTTTGTATAAAGCTAAAGTACCCAGGCTCTGAACCTTAAAGTGTTCAGACTGTGGGATATCTGTTTTGACTATGTAGAGCAGTTTATGTCTATTGCTTGTTTCAGGTATCTGTAGAAAAAAAATTACTCAAGTAGAATACATCTTGCCCTTTTGGTTGAGTTACTTAAATCACATGTCTGCTATGGGCACAATTTTACCTCCGTAAACTAGAATGCATCCTACCACTTATTCTACTTGTAAGATACTGTATATTTGTATAAGAGTTTTATATGGAGATACATTTGTGTACTTTTAGTTTGCAATATGAGAGTAACTCACATTAGCAAGGAAGGAATGAGAATTTCAGCTAGCCCCAGGATTGATGTTTGCTATTATTTTGAAATAGAGTTGAATCGAGAGATGGAAAAGTCTTCTCTTTAGAGGAAGAAACCTTGAACTCTTTATTATTAGGAGAAAGTGCAACTTGTATCAGAAGCAGTTAGTTATGGTTATGAAAGTCTATCACTTTTTTGGTGTATAGTAGGTAACATAGTTCATTCTTTTTTTTTTTTTTTTTTTTTGTAGAGACAAAGTCTCACTTTATGGCCCTCAGTAGAGTGCCGTGGCCTCACACAGCTCACAGCAACTTCCAACTCATGGGCTTAAGCGATTCTCTTGCCTCAGCCTCCCGAGTAGCTGGGACTATAGGCGCCCGCCACAACGCCCGGCTATTTTTTGGTTTTTTTTTTTTTTTGCAGTTTGGCTGGGGCCGGGTTCACCGGCACCTTACCGACTGAGCCACAGGCGCCGCCCCATAGTTCATTCTTGTTTCTGGACTTCATAAACAGAAAGATTCTAACTGTACAGTAGGAGTTGTCCTATGTAATTAAAAAAATGTTACATTGATATTGGTGAAAATTGACTAGATGGCAGGTTTCACCTACTTACTCAAGGCATGCAGTATGCATATTTATTTCTGCTACCTTTCATTTAATCCTAGGTAGACCCGAATTACTTAGACGCTTGAAACTCTAGCTTTGGTTGAGATCAATATGAAATTATTATTTACAATTAGAAACTGAAAATATAATGATAAAAACCACACCCAAAAGGATACAGTCAAAACCCTTTGTTAGTGTCCATGTCATTTGAAATAAAGCAAAACAAATTTTATAGGTATTAATTGACACAGGGAAGGACATCAGATGTTATGGAAGAAAGCAGGCATAGCGAAACATGGATTCTCTACTTAGGTTGCCAGTGTTTACATCTCAACTCTCTACTTTGTTACTTTGGAAAAAGATACTTAAATTCCTTCTACTTCAATTTCTTCATCTGTAATGTTCTTGAATAGTAACTGACACTAGTAAGTGAACAAATTTTATTTCAGCAGGGGATAGTAAAAAAAATTTCCATATATTACTAATTACTAATATATGTGAAATCTGTGGATAGTTTAATTCGGATACTATATTTAGTGTTTTATTTTAAACTAAAAAAAAAAAAATTAGAGGACTTTTTAGGTTCTCCTATATGTCTATCAGTACCCTATTGCTTTGTTTTTCCCGTGAGGTCTTAAAAGGTTTCAGCCACAATTCTCCTTTCATCCTGTTTTTCAAGAACACAACTCAGATGGGGAAATAATGCTGAACCTAAAAGCAAAAGTAGATATACAGAGCAAGTATATTTTTCATAGATAATGAGAACGACCTCTTCTCTTAGGTTTTTCAGTCAGAGTTTGATTTTAATCCTACTGTATCTACTCTTCATTCAGTAATCAGTATTTATTGAGCAACTTACATAGTGGTGAGTTGGGGACACAATGATGAACTAAACAGATCTGGTATATGTTCTAGATTATAGTGGGCAAATTACTTCACTTTATAAAGGTCTACTTATAAAATGTAGATGACACCTACCTTATGGAATTGTTTGAATGATTAAATGAGATAATATTAAATGAGTGTAGTGCATGGTACTGTCATACAGTTGGCCCTCGTGTCAGTGTGTTAGTCTTCTGTTGTGACTACAACACATATAACCAATTACTGGTTCGGAAAGAATATAGTAAAGTATGAGTTAAAACTTTCATAATGTATTATAATGAATTATACTCAAAGAATTTTTGGAAATGTATAATATTGGAAACTATTGCTGTGGTGTCATAGCTCACGGCAGCCTCAAATCTGGGTTTGAGTGATCCTCTTACCTTAGCCTTCCCAATAGCTGGGGAGGTGCCTGCCACACTGCCCCACTAGTTTTTCTATTTTTGGGCTTTCTCTTGCTCAGGTGATCCACCCACTGGCCTCCCAGAGTGCTAGCTAGGATTATAGGTGTGAGCTACCCTGCCCAGCCAAAAAGGGAGTTTTAAAACATTGCCCCAACATTCACGTTATTCTAAATATATCTTTTTTTCCTGCTCATTTATTTGGTGAGACATTTGCATGTATTTTTTTTTCTTTTAAACAATAGCTGTCATGGATACAATGGTAGAAGATGATATCTGCATTCTGAACCATGAAAAAGCCAATAGAAGAGACACAGTGACTCCAATTTCAATATATTCAGGAGATGAGTCCGTTGCTTCACATTTTGCCCTTGTCACTGCATATGAAGACATCAAAAAACGACTTAAGGATTCAGAAAAGGAGAACTCATTGTTAAAGAAAAGAATAAGATTTTTGGAAGAAAAGGTAATTTTATCTTATATCTTCTTTATAATATATAACATAAGGAATAATTCAAATTTTAATATTTTTTGTCTTCATGATTATACTAAATTTCAAGGATAATAACTAACTGCTAATCTCAAAATTCTGGTCTGTTATACTGTATTTCACATAGCATGGGCTTGGTGAATATTTGTAGAGAGTATTAAACAACTTGGAGAAGTTAAATTGCAAATATTTTCCTTCCTTCTTTTTTCAGATTGCCTTACCTTCATAGCTGTGTGTATTTTATTCAGAATTTTCAAATCTGTGTAAAAAAAAAAAACTTAAGTTTTTCTATACAGGATAATTCATTTCCTCTTTGCCAAGAATCCATCTCCTTTAGCCTTTGGGGAAGCTGCTGCTTGTAAGGTAATAGAAGGAGGAGTCAGTTGTAAAAAATAATCATAATTTCTTTGCACTTGAATGAATTCTTTTAACTTAATGTTGATTAAGTTAATGTTGATTAAGTTAAAAGAATTCATTAATTCTTAACATTGTTAATGTTAATTTGTAACATACTGGAATAGGGTGAGAAAAGGTAACATTTTAGAGCTTTTAGCTGTATTTATTTAAAGTTCATTGATTTGGTGTATAGTTAACATTGGAAATATTTCTGTACTTTGTAACCAACAATTTTATTCTTATTCTGGAATAATACAAGATTTAATGAACTAACACATCTATTCCTCAAAAAATCAATTATGCCTTAATTTGTTACTTTTTCCAATGATGGAAATTAGATACTACTGAATTGGAAAACACTTAAGCAGCTCAAAAGAATGGTGTACTCTGTTGTGATTGTGATAGCTTAATATATTATAAAACATGTACTATGAAATTTAAAATACTAGTAAGTAAAAGCATAGAATAGTCTTTTAAAAATATTCTTCAGTCCTTTGCTTTCTTAATTAAAGATTTATTGCATGAGAATGAAATATCCAGCTAACTATAGTCCTGGCTTTATCTCTCCATTATAAAAATTAAGATACAGAACCATCAGAATACTGACTTTATTTTTTTTCTGTCTAACATTTTCTTAAGCTTTCTACTCTCATTTCATACTGTTAGCTTATTGGAGCTCGATTAGATGAAGAAACAAGTTCTGTGGGACGAGAACAAGTAAATAAGGCCTATCATGCATATCGAGAGGTTTGCATTGATAGAGATAATCTGAAGAGCAAATTGGATAAAATGGTAAGTCAGTTTGAAAAGAATGACATCTTTATATTGCAAATTTGTTTTGTCTTTCAAGAGGTTTAAAATTAGAAATAAGTTAACTGTATTTAGTAATTAAAGTTTTAAAATGTACATGCTAAAGGCAGAACTGAAATTTTTAATAATATTTGTAAGTTATTTCTGTACAAAGTAAATACTTGGTATGTGATGATGTTTAGGACTTAAATACATATGACACCACTAACTTATTCTGAAAAATCATAACATGGTAGAATTATCATATTTTTTAAAAAAAGAAAAATGATATTCTATGGTAGGAAAAAAAGAAATTAGTGAGAAACTTGAGTTTATTTTTTTACTTGGTTTTTAAAGGCTAGAATGAGTTTTTTCAATATTTATCTAAAAAATGATATAATACCAACCTATAAGTTTTATTGAATGTAATTTGGCATTTTCCCTGCTTAACTAGAATAAAGACAACTCTGAATCTTTGAAAGTATTGAATGAACAGCTACAATCTAAAGAAGTAGAACTCCTACAGCTAAGGACAGAGGTGGAAACTCAGCAGGGTATGCCACTTACTTGTTATAAATATTCTAATAGAATTAATACATTTTTCCATTTATGTTTTATATCATCAGTTTTCTACATCTATGTAATTAAGCCTTAAATCTAAACATTTTTAGGCTTATGTTAATTTTTCTTTTCTACTTTCACATATTATCAACTCCTTTTAACTTTTCCTTAGCAATAAATTATATAGTTTTCCTAGAGAAAATTTGATGTGTTTTATTCAGGATTAGTTTATGGTGAAGTAGAGGAGGAAAGGAATAGAATCTCTAAAGTAAAAAGTAGTAGGAGTCAACACTTCTATCCCACTGGTACGTCCTGGTATTTCCCTCTTCTTGAACATCTTGCCCACAGTTACGATCATGGAGTAGTTTGAATTATAAATACTTTTTCTGTCTGAAGGTTGTTAAAAGGTACAAAGGAGAGATTGGATTGCAAAGTTAGGTCTAGGGGATTTAGATAATACCCCATTGCCATGAACATTCTAGTTAGAGTAAACCTCTGATGAACTTTTGAGAGTTTGAGATAAGATCTCTTGTGGTAGCTAGTTGGGGCTGTTTGTAGAGAGACTACAGTACTAAGTCAAGGGCAAAGTAGTAGCCACTTATATTGAGTTTCTGCAGTGTCATGTTTATCAATAAAAGTGTTTTGAGATCATGTTTTAGCTTCGTTGGTCAGAGTTTATATTCTGAGGGGACTTGATGGAATGATTTGCTGAATCTCAGTTTATTATTTTTATTACTGTCTAAATCTTGAGTATAGTTATTAATCTCTACAATTTTAGTATATGCTTAATTTTAGTGCAGTATTTTTTAAAATTTCGGACTGACAGATTAGAACTTTAACATATAGAAAATCAGACATGAGGTGAATAATATATTCTAAAATAAGATTGTTCAATTTTTATTCTCAGTAGCCCAGATCTTTGAAAGGAATTATACTAGTTTTTCTTTTGTCTACATTTTACCAGCATAACCTTTTTAGAATTGCAATCAGTGTAGAAAGTGAAGATAATAATTTTGATATCCATCCTTTTTGTAGTGATGAGGAATTTAAATCCACCTTCATCAAATTGGGAGGTAGAAAAATTGAGCTGTGACCTGAAGATTCATGGTTTGGAACAAGAGCTGGAACTAATAAGAAAAGAATGTAGTGATCTCAAAATAGAACTACAAAAAGCCAAACAAACGGTAATACAGAATTATTTAATTGAGAAATTCAGTATTCTTTGTGCATCATCTATAAGATTTATAACTATGTATTAAACAATAGATTTAACATAAATTGTAACTACTTAGGTAATGCTCTGTCCTTGAAAAATACCTGTTTATCTTCCTCTTTAATCATGTCTGCTAAAATTTGACACATTGTATACTTGTAATTTGATCCCAGAATTATATAATTTTGTTTTTTAAAAAGATTTATTTTAAAAAGCTTAGTAGTTTCTTTATTATAACTATTTCTTCAAACTCTCATTCCTCCAGTTTCCTTGTTTTCTTAGAGTTTAAAGTGAACTCAGGTTTTAAGTTTCCCATTTTATTTAATAATTTGATTAATTTAGACATCACAAGAGATAATTTAATTTCTTTTTTTAAAAAAACTAACAACAAAGAAAACTTTATAGAGCCCACTTAAATGCAGAAGACTTAAGCAGAGGTCCTCAAACTGCGTCCTGTGGGCCACATGAGGCGGTGTGATTATATTTGTTTCCGTTTCGTTTTTTTACTTCAAAATAAGATATGTGCAGTGTGCATAGGAATTTGTTCATAGTTGTTTTTTTTAAAACTATAGTCCAGCCCTCCAACAGTCTGAGGGATAGTGAACTGGCCCCCTGTTTAAAAAGTTAGAGGACCCCTGCTTTAGGGACCGTGGCTATCAACGAAGAACTGAGAATTCAAGAATTGGAAAAAAATAACCCAAAACCACCTACACCGTTAAAGTATGGTTAGCCTGAAGTCATCCTCTGAAATACAAGATGTTTCTTCTGTCCTCACCAATCTGTTTACTAATACTTTACCTTCAGTTCTAACAAGCTTGGATATATGTTTTCAGATGTCATAACAAAGCTGAGGATAAAAGACTCAATGATATAAAAGCAAGGGAGTATGAGAGCAATGCACCAAATGCTAAATTTTAAATAGTTGTTACAAGAAATTGAAAAGCTTAATATTCTGTAGGAAGTAGCCATTTTATGCATTCATGAATTTCAAATTAAGGTATAACCACTTACATAATTGTTCCTCAGCTCAATCATTTTGCTCACCAGAGCATTTGAATACTATTGAAGAACAGTTTCTTATTCTCTGTTCCTCTGGGATGCCACTGCCTGAAAGTGGAACTCCTTTCCCATAATTCTTGACTGGTAGTCAGGTTCTGCATGGAATCTCAAGTGTCCTTAGAGCTCACACTTACCTCTTTTATAATGTATTCTTAATGAAAGACAACCACTGAAAAAGAATGAGCTAGGAATTGAGAATAATATAAAATTCAGCTTTGGTCTTGACCAAATGTATTCCTCACAACTGGGCAATAAGAACCTCCTTTGGAACTCACAGTCCTGATAAAGGGGAAGCACTACAAAAATTACTGTCAACTCCTGCTTGAGTCAAAATTTGTTTTTCCTCTTTGACACCTGGAGTTGATTTTCCCAACTTTGAACTTCTTACCACACAACACAGTTCCTTCAGAAGCTTTCAGCATCTGGTTCCACAAACTCAATTGCCATAGACACTGAGAAGCCTCTTATAAAAAAAAAAATGTGCATCAAACAAAGATGACCTTGAAACTCTGAATTATAGTTGTCAATGTATATATTCTACTTAAAATAATTTGGTAGCTTTTATAGATGATGGATATTTTGTTACAGAGTAGGAAGCAGTACTACGGAATCATAGCTTGTTAACTGTGTAACATTAGGAACATCATTTTCTGTAAAGTAGACATTAAGTACCTATTTTTTTCATGAAAGTTAAAATAATGTGTGTAAAGAAGTTAGCATAGCACCCAGCAAAGAGTGTATTCAGTAAATAAGTGCATTTAAAAAAAACATGATTAGAGTAATCCACAAAGGTAGTCCTTTTTGGTATTTGTGTATGTGTGTGTATTTGGTTCAAATTTTGGTTCTTAATTATTCCACTAGATGGTGCTGCGGAGTAAATTTGCTTTTGTTAAAGCTTGGATTCATCTATCAGGAGGAAGCGAATCACAGAAACAGCCTTTAAGAAGTGGAAAAAACTTTAGGAATCCCTTTCTTTAACTGATGGCGAAATTAAATATGAGAGAAAAGAAACTTTTAAGAGTTGAAAGGAGGAATATTGAAAAAGAAATATTTAAAACATGGTTCCCACCTTTGCAGGCATATGTTAGAGATAGAGTAAGGCTGTGAAGTAAAAACTGGTCACAATTAAAGAAAAGAACCAGGAACATGAAGAGTGGAAATACCAATTTGTCAAGGATTGCAAGTTAAAGTCTTGATACTGTAGGATGTGTACTTTTAAATCTTATTTCAGAAGTGTTGTTGATTGGAGTCCTCATAAGTATGGGAAGCAGAGAAGTCAGGGAGAGAAATTGATGTTCCCATTACTCCTAGTTACAAATATTTTTAAAATGGTACTTTCTGTGAAGCATATTTTATTATAATGTCTGAAGGGTGTAACAGTGTCCTATGTGGACATAATAGGTTTTTTTTTGTTGTTGTTGTTTTGTGTGTTTTGTTTTTGTTTTTGTTTTGAAGTAGTTAGTGAACTCAGTGTTTAGTGTTAGGTTCCAGGAGCAAGTTCAATTATGAACGTTTTAGACTTTCTGTATCCCCCCAATATTCTAGCCATTTACATTGAGAACAGGTGATCCTATGGGAAATACAGATTCTGAGGCAAAGAAGTGTGAGAAACACTGGGTCAGTAAAATGGAATTTTAAGTTCCCTAACAATAGTAACCCATTTAGAGATTGACAGTGTGCTGTAGTGCACTAAAGATTCTAAGAAGTCCTACTGTACAGGATCCAGTGTACCTTGAACATTATTTCCCAATATTTTGTAGCCCATGGGTTACTGTTTATCTGAAACTCCTACATCATATTGCACTAGTTGGGAAGCAAACCCATTACTGCCTTTAGACTGTGGCAAACTGCTTACTGGCCAGAAACAGGGACTTTGAACATTAGGGACAATCTCTTTGAGCTTATTGCTGATTTCTGTTAGATTTTCTGAATTGTTAGATGGTTGCTGATAAAATACTTTCCCATCCAAAAGTGTTTTACGTTGGTGGCTTTAAAAATGAGGAAATATTCCAGTGAACATTTATGCTTAAGTATATACTAATTAAACTTTTTTAAAATAATTATACTAAGAAACTAAAAGTGATCTGATGTGACTCTTTCATTTCCTGTAGAATTTGAACAATTTCCAAAGATACATGCCTTGTTAGTGATCAAACTTCCCCTGGCTTGTGAGTCAGTTCTGTTTCCTCTTTCCATAGAGCTCCCTAAGATGCAATTTTCCATATTTTGTTGTGTGTAATGGGTACTTTTTTGCCCAAAGTTTTGAGGAAAAAGTAAGGATGCACATTATATGTGGGCATTACTAATTCTGTATTAAAATAGACATGTTTTTAATTCTTTTATTCGTACATATGTGTTAAAAGTACAACTCTAGAAAATAATAATGATATTCATATGCAAAATTATTATTTTTACCCTGGAACAGAATAATCATGCCCCCTCCATGCTACCCACCTCCCTGGCTGCCTGCCCCATTATTGAGCAACCACTGCAGCCAGAGGAGCCTCAGTCCTGCCCAGTTGATTGATCAGCATTAGATGCCGCCGCCACCTTGGAAGTGGGCACAACAGTGGCTCAAGGGTTAGCATCAGGATCTTGGTAAAAGGAGAGTGGAAGTGGTTCTACAATAGTGCCTCCTCTTGTGAGAGATCGAGGCCTAGAGTAGCTGCTGCAGAGAAGCAGGGAGCAAGCCCAGATAATAGGTAAGACTGGTTTATGTGACCTAAGTGCCCAGACTCCCCCAACTGTTCCTCTCCCAGCCCACCCTCATCCCCCACATCTTCTCATTTCCTATCCCCACCCATGTTCATCAGTGGGAATGTGACAATAGCCACTCCGCTGAGAACCCTAGTGAGCTTGTTTCCTAGGAAGCTGATGCGAGGAACCAGGGCTGACCCTGCTTGTCTCGGGCTCCTGATCTCTGCCTCTTGAGGCTGCTTCATCTTTCATGCAACTGGCCCCATTCTTAGGCTCCTAGGACACCACTCTGAGAAGGAAGATACCTGAGCTGGGGTCTGGAATACCTGGCTTCTGAGACCCAGTATATTAGTAGCCCTCTGTTGTGACCTTAGGCCTCAGTCCCCATGAACTTTGTGTCTGCAAGGTTACCTGGCAGTGAAGCATGAAAGCTCAGGGATACCTGAGCCCATAGATTGTAATTTTGAACCTATGACTTGTCTGAACCCCTAAGGTGTTCGGGTGGTATAAGTTGCCAAACTTGCCAGTTACTAGAAAGAACCATTTTGGTTTCTTGTTAATGGAACAGATATTCAGGTACTTCTCCTGCAGAGTTGAGTCAGTACATGGTTCAGGAGTCACATTTTAACCAGTCCCCCAAGTTATTTGTAGGATTTGCAAGTTTGAGAAAGGCTGGTATTGTTCATTGTGAAATACTGTGTGCTCATGGTCTGGATGGCTCATGGAGGTCACAGTCTAGTCACTAAGCAGACTATATCACTGGAGTATCAATCAGGGAAGCCTGCCTCCTTAATTTGCATGGTATCCTGGGGGCCTCAGAATGGGGCCAGCTGAGCAAGAGATGAGGCAGGCCCGAAAGGGCAGGGATCTACCATCAGGACCCCAGGGCAGGCAGGGCTGGCCCTGGCCCCTGACACCAGCTTTCCAAGAAATAAACCCACAGGGAGTTCTCAGTGGAGCCCCCATGGCCACATTTCTGCTGATAGACATGGGTGATAATAGCTGGGTGGGGACACTTGTGGGGGAGTCAAGTGCTCAGGTTGTCTAGACCACTCTTACCTGTCATCTGGGCTTCCTCCCAAGCTTCTCCTCAGAGTCCGGCTCCATGCCTTGCACCTCTCATGAGAGAAGGAGGCACCAAGGTGCAGCCACTTCTGCCTTCCTTTAAGAAATTAAAACAACACTGTGCCCATAACTCAGTGGTTAGAGTGCTGGCCACATACACTGAGGCTGGTGAGTTAGAACCCGGCCTGGGCCTGCTAAACAACAATGACAACTGCAACAAAAAAATAGCCGGGCGTTGTGGCGGGTACCTATAGTCCCAGCTGCTTGGGAGGCTGAGACTTAAGCCCAAGAGTTTGAGGTTGCTGTGAGCTGTTACGCCACGGCACACTACCATGGGTGACACAGTGAGACTCTTGTCTCAAAATAAAAAAATAAAAATAAAATTAAAGATATTTTTTTCCTAAAAGTTTGGGCAAAAATGTAGGTGCACATTATACACAGGGGCACATTATATATGGAGACGTGGTAATTGTTAACTAACAAAATTAGAGATACAAAAATGCTTCAACTCTTATAAGGAGAAGCATTTTTGATATTTTACTCTCCCAAGTTAAGAGTACTCATGAAGTCCTTGTGTAACCCTTTTATGTTTCTCTTTAAAACATATAACTTAGATTATGTAAGAAATAATAAAATGAAATTTTGTTCTTTCTGCTTGTAGAGGCCTCTTCTGTCAGTAGAATTAGTACTCATAATAGTCATTTTCATATGTTATAGATTGATAAATGAGTGAATTGCAAACAAGTGTGTTACAGCGCTGTCTTAAAATACACATCCTAAATAAACCACTAAAACTTTAAAATATGTAGGGACTTCATGATATCCTTGCTAGGTCATTTTTTTATCTGTATGGAAGGCGGATATTTATATGCTCATCTTTTAAAATAATAACTTGTTAAAATTCTGATACTTTTTTTTTTTTTTGGCCAGGGCTGGGTTTGAACCCACCACCTCCAGCATATGGGACCGGCGCCCTACTCCTTGAGCCACAGGCGCCGCCCAAAATTCTGATACTTTTTGCATTAAATAATAGCACGAAAAAATATATTAAAAAACTTCCATAGTATTACTGCTTTAAATAATTGGGAGTGATTAAAATATTTGGTATAGGTTGGAGTTTATATCATTAAAATGAATATAAAGTCTGGTTTTTTACTATACAATTATAGATGTATTCTATAAAAGCTGAAATATGTCTCTAGTAATAACTGAGAAAGTAGAATGCAGAAATTATAACTTTTAAACTTTTTTTTTTCCTTCAAATGACAGGATCCCTATCAGGAAGACAATCTGAAAAGCAGAGATCTCCAAAGACTAAGCATTTCAAGGTATGAACATTCATAAACATTAAAATTATACATGTTCTCTTCCATAAGTCATTCTAGATAGGTACTTAGGTTCCTGTTATGATTTAAGCTTTAAAATAAAATAAAGGGATACTATTTGGATACTATATGTGACCTCTGTTCACAGTATGTTTATTAAAAACACTTAACTGGCCCAGTGCTATGCTAACACCTATAATCCCAGTACTCTGAGAGGCCAAGGCAGGTGGATTGTCCTGAGCTCACAGGTTCAAGACCAGCCTGAGCCAGAGAGAGACCTTGTCTCTAAAAATAGCCAGGTATCTATAGTCCCAGCTACTCAGGAGGCTAAGGCAAGAGGATCGCTTGAGCTCAAGAGTTGGAGGTTGCTGTGAACTGTGATGCCATGGCACTCTACCAAGGGCAACAAAGTGAGACTCTGTCTCCAAAACAACTTAACCGTTGTAAAAAGATGCACATTGGGATACCTTATACGAAATTTCTAAGCGTTAAGTGATATTTTAGATATGATTTAAGGGAATTAGGCTATGTGGAAGTATTCTGTAATAAACCCTGATTTGTATACACAAATAATATATACAGTGAGATATATATATATATATATATATTAACATGCCTTTGTCCTAAGGACAAACATAGACCACTGTAGTCCTTGGGATAGTATGAATTTTAAGATAACTATATCCTCTTAGGGTAAGAATAAAAGTAGCTATCAGAGTTCATGTACTTGATTGACCCCAACCCTTTTTCTCAAATATATATTTTTATTTACTTAACTTAAAAGTTCTATGTTTTAAATTATCTAATTATTTTTGTTGGTACTATGTTAGGATAGCCATGGATACCTTTCATCCAAAAAAAATACTGACTTCATTGTTTGATCATTTGATTTTAAAAGTTTACTGACCTAAGTAAATAATGTGAGTTGTCTCAGACCTATTCTTATCAAAAAACTTGCTTGAGAGAAATGATTACTTAGGGAAAACAATTTGAGGGTGTGACATTTAGCCACTCTTCTAGATCAGGGGTCAGCAGACTTATTTTTATAAAGTGCCAGCAGTAAACTTTTAAGGTTTTGTGACTGTGCCATACTGTTTCTGTTGCATCTACAATGTTGAACAGTACTTCAGTTATGCCTTCAAATTTTATCTCAGATCACTGCAAGGAATTTTTCTCTTTTTTTAAAATAATGTATTGAGTACAGTATCTACGTAAACTGTTTCTTAATACTGTTTTTGTTGTCAAAGTTATCTTTTCTCCCGTCAAGTTTCTTCTTAGTACTTTTGCTGTATTTGTCATTTTTATAAGCCACGTCAAATTATTTTTGAAAGAAGCGGTGTTAGAATCAGAGTAAATGAAGGAAAGGAGCTATGTGTAGCATATTAGAAGCACATGATATGCAATGGGACTTATGCTGTCCTTCGTGGGGGATTATATAATTTGGATAACTTCCACTGGAAAGCTGTCTCCTCCCAAAATATAAACACTTATCTTGGAAAGCTGGCTCCCCCCAAAATATAAACACTAAGCATTTCAAGGTATGAACATAGATTTTGAAAGCATTAGATAATTAACAGTAAAGTGAAGAATCTCTCTGCTAGAATTTGGAGGGGGTTGAAGGACCACAGAGGTAAAGCCCAGTGTTTGAGATTGCAGAGCTATAATTGGGACTTCAAAGTGCATCTTAAATTCTTTTAGGTTCAGTATCAAGTCAGAGGATCAACTGAAAGACAGTTTTTAGAAAGAATTACCTTAAGTTTCATCTAAAAGTTACTTTGCTGTACCCAGGGTGTGCTATGTTAAAGAACTACATAATTGCAGCATGTCTCCCTTAGTGCTCAAATACACTTATTTTTTTGCCAATTGGTTTGCATTTATCTTTTGCACTATGAACTGCAAAAGTGATTGGGTTCCCTTCTTCTGATTAGCCCTAGAAAGGTTACATCAAATTTGTGACCTACTTCTGGTAAACTTTGTATCATGCATTTTTTTTCTTTTTTTTTTTTTTTTTTTTTTTTTTTGAGACAGAGTCTCACTTTGTCACCCTGGCATCATACCTCACAGCAAACTCTAACTCTCAGGCTCAAGCGATTCTCTTGCCTCAGCCTCCCAAGTAGCTAGGACTACAGGCACCTGCCACAATGCCTGCCTATTTTTAGAGACGAGGTCTCGCTCTAGCTCAGGTTGGTGTCCAACTCATGAGCTCAGGCAATCCCATCTACTTCAGCCTCCCAAAGTGCTGGGATTATAGGCGTGGGCCACCAGGCCCGGCCTTGTATATCATGCATTTTTATGTTAGCTTCATTCCCCACTATATTTTGTTTTGTTTTTTTAAAACCTTGTTACGTACACTTATATCTGGTTTACATTCCTGTGTTTTATTAATCTTTGTAAGTTACCTCAGTCACCTTTAAGTGAAACAATTCAGATGATAAATTAAGTTTTCTATATTAGGGAAAAGTACATAGGAATGTTCTCATAAAACAATTAACTAGGCTAATGCACCCCCATAGCTCAGTGAGTAGGGCACCAGCCACATACACTGAAGCTGGCAGGTTTGAGCCTAGCCCGGGCCAGCTAAATAACAATGACAACTGCAGCAGGAAAATAGCTGGGTGTTGTGGTGGGCGCCTGTAGCCCCAGCTACTCTGGAGGCTGAAGCAAGAGAATCGCTTGAGCCCAAGTGTTTGAGGTTGCTGTGAACTGTGATGCCACGGCACTCTACCAAGGGCAACATAGTGAGACTGTGTCTCAAAAAAACAAAACTAAACTAAAAAACAACTACCTAGAGGTTTAGTTTTTTAAAGGATTATTTTTCAGTTATTTGGGAAACTCCCTTTTTGGGAACACTTATTTTTTGTTATTTTCATATTACCAGTAAATGAGGTACTATATTGTCTCCCTAAGATAAAGTGAACCTTTATTTACTGGAGGCCTTTTATATAGTACTCATTGTATAAAACAGCCCTGTCAGAAATTTTGTCAGTTTCCTATTTTGATGTTGGCTTCAGGTTGATGGCTTCAGTTTTTAAGCCAGATCCTAGGTAAGAATTGATGGTACTTTTTTTGCTCATGATCATAAACTTACATTGTAGAACTGTGTTATAAGTGACTTTTTAAGAAGTGTAAATCCCTGGTTTAGAAAATATAGATTAGGTTAGTATTTTAAAATTCTTATGTATTTCCTTAGTGATCATGAAATTTTGTGAATTATGGCAAGCATTTTTAAAATATGGAATAAATCAAAACAGAAAATACCAGAGTGTATCATACATAATTAGACTAAGTATGGTTTCTCATAACCTATTTTCTTTGAATTGCAGTGAAAAAATATTGTTTTCTGTACCTTATAATCAAGAATGTTTGAAAGCCACTTGTTTGGGGGAATTACAGTTGTCAAAATATGCATTTTTAAGTCTGTAACTCTTGTATTAGAATATCCTGTACTTTATTTCCTCTGGGGAAATGTAATCATTCAGTAAATTTCCAAACACTTAAGAAAAATGTGTATGGCAGAAGTAGAAATTCAGTAAAGTAGGTTTTTCTTATATAAGAAATATTTCTGTGTTAAAAAGAATTGAATACAGGCTTGGTGCCTGTGGCTCAAGTGGCAAAGGTGCTAGCCACATACACCTGGGCTGGCAGGTTCTAATCCAGCCTGGGCCCGCCAAACAACAATGATGGCTGCAGCCAAAACATAGCCGGGCATTATAGCGGGCACTTGTGGTCCCAGCTACTTGGGAGGCAGAGGCAGGAGAATCGCTTAAGACCAGGAGTTGGAGGTTGCTATGAGCTGTGATGCCATGGCACTACCCAGGGCGACAGCTTGAGGCTCGGTCTCAGGGGGAAAAAAAAAAAAAGAATTGAATACAGAGTGTCAGTTAAGTTTTAATTTGTAAGCAGGACATATAACCCCCTTCTTGAGATATGTATGGACAAGTAGGTTTCATTATATTTAAAAGTCAGAAGTGTGAAGTTTTGTAATGGGACTGAGATTTTGTTGGCCAGATAGCGTATTGTAGCTTCTTCATAAATAGATGACAAGGATAAAAATGTGAAAAATGCTACTCTAAAAGAACAGTGATTGGTCATTATTCTGGATAGGTAAAAGATGGCTTTGGACAGCAACATGGACTCCTGAACCTGTTTCCTCTTATGTAAAATGAGGTTACTTCCTTTGCCAAGTTGGTGTGATAATGTGGGTGAATTACTTTAAATGTTTAGGCATCATTTTTCTTTCATGTATTTTGTTTTTTATGGTTCTCATTTGAGATGTTTTAGTGTTGCATTTCAATTTTTAAGTAGTTATTTACAGAGTGCTTTATAAAGTACTAGAGTTTTGGTTGTGTGGAAGTTCACACAATTGGGGATCTGGGGCAAGGGTGGGGTGGGCAAAGCTATGCATAGTCCCAGAAATACCTAGATAAGTAAAGAAGGTTAGTTGGAGCTCTGCTAAAAATTATCAGTATCACTGAAGTAATTATTTAAACATTTTTCCAATAAGGTAGAATTTAAACAATTTTTACACACTTTCAAGACTAATGCTCACTATAAAATGGGTAACATTAGCTGCAATTATTGTGTTAGCCACAAGAGGGAGAGCTTATCCTTAGGAATAATTTTAGATTTTCCTATCTGTAGTTGTCAATTCAAATGACATTAAGGGCAAAAGACAAAAAGACTAGCTGTGTGTTAAAATGAATGACTTAGTTTTCGACTTAACCTAAGTTTTAAGCGGTCTTCGTTAAATTGAATTTAAAAATGTATATTAGACACTGTTGATGCCTTTAACGTTTCTTTATTTTTACATGCCTTGCTAGTTTGAATGATTAGATATGCTTGATATTTCAGTACCTAACCACTATCTTGAATATTTGCTTTTATTTTCTCTAAGTCATATACTGATTTACCATCTTATGCCAATAATAAACTATTTTTAAACTGTATTATTCATGCCATGACTGTCTGCATGAATTAGCACATGTACAGTGTTTACACTTAATGCTTTAATAATATAACTCTTTGGAAAGCATACTGAATCCCCAGAATTGCATCAGAAACCAACAACTCTTTCACACTTAAGACAGGTTCCTATGTGAAGTGTTTATTGTAGCAAACATATCAAATGTTTACTGGTAAAGTAGAGGTAGTTAACTGATTTTTGTGAAGTAACTGTTTCGCACCTGTAAAAAACCTGCAAAAAGCCCTATGATTTTTAATACAGTATGGGTTAACAAATGATGTTTACAACAGACTAAAACAAACATATTTTTCTCAAAAGCAGCATAAAGTTTACTTCTTAAATTGAAAGAGTTTTAGTTTGAGTGGAATGAGGATATTTTGACAAAAAGATTTACATAATTCAAAATAATTATTTTTGAATAATCTGGTGCTTCTGTAATTTGGATATTAGATTTAGGTTTTAAGAGTATTATCCTTTGAGTTTTTGTTCATGGTTAGACAAACTTGAACCATGAAGTGGCATGTCTTGTTTGAGTTCGCACTACTAAAATTACAGTGATGTCTCTAAGCTAGACAATAATGGTGGTTTGCTATGAACTCATTTATTTTTGCATTTAATATTTTGTGTATTCTTATACAACAAAATGAGAATATATGTGAAGGTTTCAGTTCATTTGATTGGCAATTAAAACCCTAAAGAAAATCATCAATATCCAAAGAAGAATGTTAAATGGAAAACAAAATCTATAAAATCAGGTTTAAAATATTTATAATTTCCCAGAAAATTGAGATAAAATATTTTAAATACACATGTAGTAGAGATATTTTGGAAGTTTTTATTTATTTCATGTAATCCTCCCTCTGTAGCTTCTTTTTCCTTACTAGGAAATCATCTGGCTCTTCATGTCTCGTGCTGTCATGTCACATTGGTTTAGAACCAACAATATGAGACAGCCCAGTCAAACATAAAGAATGTAATGCATGAAACCTAAATTTTTATTTTAATGTGGACTTGTGTATACATTCAGCAACTGATATATCATTTTCAATCCACAGTATCAAAACAATCAGGAGATTAATACAAATTTATAGTCCCATATATGAATGAATGTAACATTATTCACAATCAGATTTGCGTATTCCTTACCACTTACTAATAAAGAATGTATTCCTTACCATTTACTAATTATATTAAAATATTAACAGCATTGCATGTTATGGGCTATGATAAAATCTCTATTCTGAGAGGAGACCTGTAAGAAATTCATCGGTTGGGCGGCGCCTGTGGCTCAAGGAGTAGGGCGCCGGTCCCATATGCCAGAGGTGGCGGGTTCAAACCCAGCCCTGGCCAAAATCAAAAAAAAAAAAAAAAAAAGAAATTCATCGGTTGGAGTATTTGTTTTAAATTACATCTTCCTGTTTAGTGCAGTACAGTTAATTGCTACTAACCATAAGGACAATGTTATTCTTACAAGATCTTTTCATTTATAACACACTAATTAAATCTTTCAATATATACATATTATATATATTTAATATATATTATCTCGAAACTAATTGGAGCAGAAAAGCTGATCTGCTTATTTCTATTTTTAAGTTATTTCCTTTTGCCCATAAAAAGCATGATGATTTTACCTATATTTCAGTGATAATATGCAGCATGCATACTGGGAACTGAAGAGAGAAATGTCTAACTTGCATCTGGTGACTCAAGTACAAGCTGAACTACTAAGAAAACTGAAAACCCCAACTTCAATCAAGAAAGGCAAGTCACTGTTTGCCGGAAACCACTGATTCCAGCCAAACTGCTTGAAGAGCAACTAGCTATCGTATCTTATCAAAATCTCATCAAATGAGTTTGATAAGCCAAAGTATATATAGTATGTTCACAGCTTACCCATTCTCTGCTTTGGCTTCAGTCTCATACTGGTCAACTTCACACATAGAGGTGTTGCTGATATGTTTTTTTCTTCAGTACTGTATTCTTTTCCCCTGTGGCTTTTCTCAACCAAGTGTTGCTTATGTGTATAAGGCTGAGGTGTTAAGTTTGTTCTAGTTGACCTTTTACCACAACTACTTCATATATTTAGAAAAAAAAAAAATAAAAACCAAAAACATTTTTTTCATTCTAGTGCTACAGAATACACCAAAGACCTAGCTTTTTGTTTGTTTAAAACAAAACAAACTTTAATTCATTATTTGGTTCTTTGCATTTTTTTATAAACTTAAGTTTTCTTTCTATAAAGGATGGTGGATTAGAACAGAGACAAGGTGTTTTCAAAATCTTTATACCCTTCAACCAAATGAAAATTTTCATTGTTTTGCCTCTAATATTTAATTGCTTGACTAATTTTTTGAGTTTTGTGTTAACTAGTAATGGCTACTTTTGCCAAAGCTATTTTTTATCTTAGAGAAAAGTTAGTACATTTGTACCTAGTATTTACGTAGTAGGTATATTTCTGAAAAGTTGGGCAATATAAATTTGAACGTTCTAAAATACTTTTTGAAGGAATGAGATGTGACTTTTTATAAAAGAAAAATAATCACCACCTAATTTAAAATTGTTTTTTGTACCTCACATTATCCTAAAGAGAGCACAAGACAATTGTGTTTCATAAATAGCTCTCTTTAAGAGTATTTATTAGGGGAAAATGTAGCAAATGGGGATGGAAAATTGAATTTAGAATTCCTTCCAGTTTCTGGAAAGTCGGTTACTTAAAGTTACAAAATAATACGGTGTTTTAGCAAGGCTAGCTTAATTTATGATTCACTTTGTCCTTGAGTTAGGGTTATTTATATATGAGACTATAAGTTGATGGTAGAAGTAAGACTTTAAAGGGACTCTAATTTTTCAGTGAGTTCTCAGGGTGGCTGTATTTACATAATAAATGTAACTTCCAAAGAATAATGCTATTAACATACTTGGAAGTGGTTCATCCTTGTATTCTTTCCTAGCTGGTTAATAATACATCTTGGTGCTTTGGAACATAGCGTTTTTTTAGCACATTTCCTAGGACAGTGGCAGGCTTGAGGTTGCTACTCCTTACTCATTCATTGTTCTGAGGAGTACAAAGATGAGATTAGGTCACCCTTTTTTCCTGACCATTGTATCACCTTTGTCTAGAAGCTGAACACTGGACGGTGCCCATAACTCAGTGGGTAAGGCGCCGGCCACATACACTGAAGCTGGCGGGTCCAAACCTGGCCCTGACCAGCTAAACAGCAGTGACAGCTAGAACTTGAACACTGTTCCTTCCAATTCTCCCCGTTCTCCATCCACTCTCCCAAAAAAGGCAGTGTTGTTTTATAAGGTGGTTCATAGAGATAAGATTAGATCACAGTTTTTTCTGACCTATGTATTAAGCTGAACAAGTGTTACTTCCAATTCTCCTCCATTCCTATTAACCTTACCAAGACAAAAGGCAATGAAATTATTTTATAATATGCTTCAATTTGTTCCTTCTGAAACTACATGGAGTCAAGCCTTGGTTACTCTTGGCCGTTTTTAAGCTAAGGATAAACTTATGTTTCTACTCTGATAGATTGGGCTGGAGGAAGAGGAGAAGCCTGTATTACCAGTATGTTGGCTATGGCCAAATTAGCTTTGGAGCAATCCTCTTCCGCCATTGCATGTGTACAAAATACATTTTTATTTTTATTTTTTACTTGACCTGCATTGTAACCACAGCAGAGTTAACCTTTGCTATTACATATGTTTGACAAGAAACAGAATTATTTTGCAAATTTTGTTTATAAAACTGCTTCATCCATAAAAGCCTTTGACATATATACTAAAACTTCATCTGGGTCTCACCAATTAAAAATATAATTATTTCTAGTAGCTAGGCACAATGGCTCATGCCTGTAATCCTAGCATTCTGGGAGGCCAAGGTGGGAGGATCCCTTGTTATCAGGAGTTCAAGACCAGCCTAAGCAAGAGTAAGACCCCCCCGTTTCTACTAAAAATAGAAAAAATTAGCCAGGCATTGTGATAAGCGCCTATAGTTCTAGCTGATTGAGAGGATGAGTCAGGAGAACTGCTTGAACCCAGGAGTTTGAGGTGGCTGTGAGCTAGGATAATGCAATGGCACTCTAGACTGGACAATAGTCAAGACTGTCTCAGAAACAACCCAAAAAACAAAATATATTTTTGAAAAAATTTGGACTGCCTATGACTAAGCAAAGGAATATTATAGTTGACTAAAAAAATGCTAAAACAGTTTCTCAGTCCCTACTGACATGTAAACAATCTGCAAGCCTTCTTCTAGCCACAGTAAGAGCCAAAACCAGGATCTTTATCTGTATTTTAATTTTAATCTGTCATTTATCTCCAAGTCACAGTGCCTCAGTGATCATAATAACATGGAAATGTGAACTTACCAGTTTTAGGATTCAGCTAAATTAATGTTACAGTATTTTATGATCACAGATGTCATAAAGCAGATATTAAGCTTATGCTTTCTTTTTAGCCTGTGTCCCAGGCGGATGCATTGAAGACCTTGGGAAAGACAGCACAAGACTACACTTGACGAATTTTACTGCAACATACACAAGACATCCCCATCTGTCACCAAATGGCAAGGCTGTTTGTCATACTACATCTTCCCCTTTACCAGGAGATGTAAAGATTTTATCAGAGAAAGCAATCCTCCAATCATGGACAGATAATGAGAGATCCATTCCTAATGATGGTACATACTTTCACGAACACAACTCTTATGGCAGAAATTCTCTGGAAGATAATTCCTGGGTTTTTCCAAGCCCTCCTAAATCAAGTGAGACAGCATTTGGGGAAACTAAAAGTAAAGCTTTGCCTTTACCGAACCTGCCACCACTCCATTACTTGGATCAGCATAATCAAAACTGCCTTTATAAGAGTTAATCCTGAAGAGATTCATGATCTGATCATGAGGACACTATCTCTGTCAGTGGTTCTCCCAAGAAATTATTTAACAAGCAGAATGGATTTTGATTAAAATTTTACAGAGTTCTTCAGTATAAACATTTGAACATATTGTATAATATTATGTAGTTGATTTTCCAGTATGAAAGCATCCTCTAGTTCCACATTCTGAGAATCAGATATATGCTACTGTACTAATTAATAAATAAACGTAAGTTGTTTATAAAAGACGATTCTACCTTTAATGACAATTGTAATATTTTGCCTCTCAGATAAAGGATGGAATTGGAGATCTGAGACATGGTGTTACAAAGTATATGAAATGCTAGTCATAAAAATAAGAGGAAGCATTAATAAAGGACCTAGTATGTTACTTCAAATTACATAATAGAACAAATGGCAGTGGGAATAGATTGTATTTCTGTTAAATATATGCATAAAGAAAAACATTGTAATGGAATAAAAGCATCGTAGGTTATATCATCTCTATATAGTATTATGTTTCAGAGTTTAAGATTTAAAATAAGTTTAGTCATGATGGTGTTTATTGATAAAATTTAAAATTGCAATTTGAATTCTAAGACTTGAAATAACCTAGTCATTGAAGCCAGTACATCCTTCAAGTCCTAATTGAAAATAAAATGAAATAGTTGAAAAACTATGTGATGTGGAAATAAGTGATTATAACTCTATACACCATTCAATTAGAAGTAGAAAGAGTATCACACAGGTTTCAGTCTTATCTGTCCTTTTAGTGATCATAATGAAAACCTAAATGTATAACTTATAAAGTCATTTTCTTCAGAGCGACTATAGTTGCTTATGTAGAGCAGCTTATAAACTGTTAGACTGTTTTGAAATGTAATATTTTACTTATTGATAAAGTGGAATTAATTAGGAATTTTAATTCTAGAAATTAAATTTTGTGCTATGTTGATATACTACAATCATGAAATGTCCCTAAAATCTTTTAATCTAAGTGGTCCACCACTTGTAAACATCATGAAAATAATAAAGACGGCTTCATAATGAAATTTAGCTAAATTGTTTCAGGATGGAGGTATTAAGAATATTAGTAATGTATCACTTGGTTCATACACCTTTTCCCTGAGTTAAAGTGTTTCATATAAGAGGACTACATCCTTTTTGATAGTTTCATATATCTTGAACTGAAAAAAAACTATCTCAAATCTCTTCTATATTACTGAATAGCATACATACATCGACAGTATTCACCATTTGCCAGGTATTTTTGTCTTTCTATTATATAGTTATTCAAGCTTGTCTGTGATTAACAGAATTTGGTGTCAGATGCTGGAATTTATTCTGACCAATGAACACAGCTGACTCAAGGGAGTACAATCTCTTGCCAAGTAATAGAACAAAACCCAATATGCATAAAACAAACACAAGATTCTAGGCTTTAGCTGAAGAAGCAACTACCTGTGTAACAACAAAGCAGCAAAAACTATTTCTTATTTGGCTGCATAGACTATTACATATAATATCTAATGTAGCTTACTACTTTGCCTTTTTTAAAACCAAGATTGGACATTTTCCTTTGTAAAGAAAACAAGTCTTATGAGATAATGGCTTGATTAATGTTTTGAACACAAATGATAAGAAATTGTTTAATTAAAATAAATAAATTATTTTTTGAAACTGAAATGGATGCGAAATATATTTTCCAAGGCCTGGTACTAACCGTTGGTTGTTAACTTGATTCATGTAACAGACATTTGTTAAACCAGCTTCCTTTGGAGAATTTTCTTTTCCATCTAAACAATAGGGTGATGATAGCTATCAAACAGGTATCCTAAAAAGTCAGTGGTTGATGTTCTTGACAAACATTGAGATAAATGATGTATAAGGCTCTAGTAAGGAAAGATTAACCCCCCTAAAAAATTTTTACCCAACAAATTCTTAAATGTGAACTTGATGATCATCTCTGTTCTAGGTAGCTTATAATTATTTAAAATTGGTAATTTTATATTGACCTCTTTTATACTAGCTGAAACTTACTCCAAAGTGCTTCCCTTTAAATATTCTTTAATCTTTAGATTTATTTTTATAAGATAACATATTTCAGTACATCCAACTTTAACAGAATAAAGAACACAAACAACAAAGCCCCCTATACCTTTTGTTCCCTTATTAGTGTAAGTAAAATTGACATCTCTAAAAGGAAGATCTTTTGTTGAGTTGGTTGCTGTCAATATGGAACTGAATTCCAAAGAGCGGAGACATTCCTATATGAAACAGAAAACCAAAACCGGGGGTGGGGGAGACTTCAGACTGAAAGTACTAAAGAATTGAATCAGTGACAATAATGATCTTACCCTGAAAGGGTGCTTGAGAAGGTAACGCTGCAGTGGTTAAAAAAAAAGTAACGTGGATTGTCATTTAAGAGAAATAAAATAAGCAGAGGCATCAAATGAACAAGCAAGACACAAGAGTAGCAGATGTACCAGCTAGCTAAGTAGTCTTGCATGGGGATAAGCACGGGTATTCTGAAGGCTACAATGAATTGTTTCGCTTTTGACATACAGAGGAAGAATCTTTTTTAAGCCAAATAAAGTTCTTTTCTTTATAAATTAACCTACTCTCAGATACTCTTATAGGAGCAGAAAATGGACTCTGTTTCCAGATAAACCTTCACTACTGCCAACAGGAACTAGCAATTAAAGAGCATTGACCATCTCTTGAGGCACTGTCCTATGCAGTCGACATGGACCTTCAATACTCAGTAAATTTTCATAATAACTGAAATTTACTTCCAGAATTGAATAGCTAATAACTGCTAGAAGCATGAAGGATTTTAACTTACAGATATTAAGATATATCGTATAGTTATTATTTACACCTTTGAAGGTTGTCTATTCCTAGTTTTAATTATTTTGGCCCCTAAGATTAGACATTAGCCTAATGGACAGAGGTTAATATAAGATCCATATGGAATTCTAGAAATCAAGTATCATTATATAATTACAGTTCTGGAAAAAAAAAAAAAAGGTCTAGAACAGTAGTTCTCAACCTTTCTAATGCCACAAGCCTTTAATACAGTTCCTGTGGGTCGTAACCCACAGGTTGAGAACTACTGGTCTAGAATCATGAGGAAGACCATATCCCATTTCAGTATTTATTCCCAATTCATTCAATAAACAAGAACTTTGAAATAAAATATTTATTTCAGATAAACTTAGTATTTCCATAATTAGGTTAAAGCAAACACACATTCTTGAGTCCATTATTTCAGGTGATTTATACTATAAATGACTTCTAGGAATATTAGAGTTCCTGAGTATGAAAGGAATATTTGCCTACATGCTTGTAGGAAGCTTCTGTAGCCTTTTCTTCGCAGGAATTCCAGTTCTTCTGAATTCTTCCCTTTCCTTCAGATACTCCATTTTGCATTCTTCATAAAAAGCTGGATCATTATAGCTACAAAACGGTAATGAAAATATTTTAAAGTTAATAACTTTGTTAAGCATTCAATATCAGCTTACTTTAATAATCAGACATCTGGTTCATCAGGCTCAATCTTCAGAAGTAGACTTTTAGTAATAGTCACACTCACTGTAAACATAATGGTACCAAACTAAAGAAAAGACACCATGATCCATATTTATACAGTTTCATGGGACAGAGCAATGAGAACCACATCTCCTGTTCTCAGGGAGTCCATGGGGTTATAGGGCAGACAAGCAAAGACTAGATTACAATCAAGTGTACAAAGCGTTATGATAGAGATGGCCCAGTAAACCAAAGAAATGTAGAAGAAACTAGGAAGGCAGAGATACCAAGGGGAACTAGCACAGTTGCATTTTGAAGAACCAACAGAAATCTACATCAGAAGGCACATGTGGACAGGTTAGGTAGATGAAGAAAACCTGTGACGGCAGGAAGAACTGCAAGTATACTGGTACTACTATAGCAGATCAGGCACAGAGGAGATAGGGCCTAAGAGGATGATGGAATGAATGGGCAAAGGCCAAATCAGGATAGGCCATTTTTGCCTTACCAAGAAATTAAAATCTATCCTGAAGGCTCTGGGGTATAATTAATAGTGCAACTGTAGGATCCGTTTTGTGTTTTGGATGACTCTGACAGCATTTGGCAGATAGGATGAAAGGGGGCAGGCAAGGTTAGAGGCAAGACGTCCAGCAATTAAAATAATGCAGGCAAAAAACAATGAGGGCCTAGGCCGAAGGAGGCAGCTTAAGAATGAAAAAGAAGATTTAGGACATCAACGAGAAATAACCAATTAGAGTTAGGAGATACGACCCCAGATTCTAGACAGGAGGAGCACAAAAAGCAGAGTTCAGTTTGAATGGAGGGAGACACAGAAAAGTAACTGAATAGAAAGTAACCGAATTCATGGGTACAAACTGAACTTTCTCAGATTTAAGAATAAGAAAACTCAGGAAAACACCAACTTTAAGAAGTAGATTTAAGGAAGAAAAGGTTGAAAAGAAGTACAAAAGGTAGGAGTGCAAAAGGCTTGTTCTATTAAAAAGTACAGAAAGATGGGGAAATGAGAGAAAGCGTTAAGGGACTGTCAGAGAGCAGTCAACCAAAAGAGAAAAAAACTACGTGTTGAATATGGTGCCCATGAACCCATCAGAACCTTAAGGAATGAATGATGGTGAGAGGTAAAAATAAAGCAGCACAATTCATTTCATGGAATATAAACAGCAACAAAGCAGAGCAACTTTCTTACTTAAAGATGAAAAAAAAACTGTTTCTTAGTGTATTGGGGGACTTAAAGTCAAGAAAAATTTTTCTTAATAGATTTCCATTTACTTTCAACAAACGTCACATCCCTCTTTGCTTCCTGCACTGCTTATCTCACCTCTCAACAAACAGAAGCAGCCTCCTCCCATTCTTTCCAGCCCTTCCTCCAGGATGGACTAGAACCTGTTACTTTCTCCCTGGATTTTTACGGGATGGGAGATGCAAGCATCTTTAAATGAACAAATAATAACAAATCAAAAAAGAGCTAACATTTACTGAGTACCTATGTGCAAGGAGCCATGGTAGATATGTTTACATACAGTGCTGCACGATCACTCCATGGGGCACAATTATCCCGCCACGGCTAGCTAAGCTCTCACTGGTCCAGAAACTAAGCCCACTCAGGCTGCCCTCTCTGCGATCTGTGCTCTGCCTATTCTGCTAAGGGCTGCAGGGAAGGATGATATATCAAAATAGGAATTGCAGGCTCGGCACCTGTAGCTCAGCGGCTAGGGCACCAGCCACATACACCGGAGCTGGCCGGTTCGAATCCAGACCAGGCCTGCCAAACAACAACAAGTGCAACCAAACAACAGCCGGCCATTGTGGCGGGCACCTGTAGTCCAGCCACTTGGGAGGTAGAGGCAAGAGGATCACTTAAGCACAAGAGTTTGAGGTTGCTGTGAGCTGTGATGTCAAAGCACTCTACCCAGAGCAACAGCTTGAGACTCTGCTCCCCCACCAAAAATAGAAATTATAATTAACTATAAAGACTGAATCTAAGGTGTAAAAATTCTTTAACATATAAAGCATATTTTAACAACTCAGTCACACAAAACTTTAAGAGATTCATGTACTCATTAAACATCTTTGGGAGCACTAGAGAACAATGTGGAAGAACAGTTAAGTCACAGAATACTTTCACCACTCTATGGTAAAGTACTGACTAACAGTTCATTCCATAAGATCTGCTGTTGATAATACTAACTTGAGGAAAAACAAGCACTCTGGGTGTGTTTTCTCATCTATAAATGTAGAGATGAGTTCAGATAATCTCTAAAGTCTCTTCCAACTCTAGCATTCTAAAAAAAGCCTATTTATTTATGTACACATAATTTATTATTGAAGGAAAAAAACATATAGATTATCATTACTTTCATTTTTATTTAATACTCAAATGTCATGCCACACTGACATATATGCCTCATAGGCAGAGGGACACAGTATTAGAGGAAATAAGGGCTTACCAAGATTAACGTCTCACAACTATCAATTACAAATACTCATTAAAGTATTCTGAAATATTATCAGTCAATAATGTGGGTAACAAAACATGGGCAGATAAGACAGCACATGAATTCCAAGAACTTCACCTGCTTTTAATTCAAGATTTAAATAACTAACAAAATATTAGAGAACATAATATATAAGAATTTTTTAAAATTAATTTGATTAACTTCAAAATCTAAATCTACTTTTGTACCATTCAGATTATTTACTTTCAATTTCCTGGGAGTTATATTAATCCAACAAACCAAAGGCTGGAAAAGGTCTTACAGATCTTCTAGTTTGGTTATGTTTCTATTGGAAAAAATAAACAAAAATCAATCTATACTATATTGTATACATGTATCAGCTTGTTCATGAAGAAATTTATTAAATCACGAGAAAAAAATCATGTATTTATCTTTGCTGACTTCATATTTTTAATCAAATACAATGCTGAAAAACATAACTTGAAAAGAGTTTCATAAATATGTTGCTTTCTTAAGAATAATCTTCAAATATTGGAACTTTAGACTTAGCCAAAAATATAACATATTTGGTAGGGGGAGGTACAGAGTACAGAATACATTACATATGATAACATACCCTTACCTACACACACACACTCAAGGAAGTACAACACTGAGGTCACTACTTACTAAGAAGTTAGACATTCTTTCAATGCAGAATTTTCTTTCCGGCATTTCACCACCATAAGGATTCCAGAGTTTTTGCAACATTTGGTAAAATCTGAAATAAAATAATTAGAAGGAAAAAATTACTTGTCATTATACCTACATAATGTTTTTTTTCACTTTGTTACCCTCGGTACAGTGCCATTGCATCATAGCTCACAGCAACCGCTAACCTTTGGGCTCAAGCAATCCTCATGCCTTAGCCTCCCAAGTAGCTGGAACTACAGGCGCCACCACAACACTGGCTATTTTTAGAGATGAGGGATGGGATCTCGCTCTGGCTCAGGCTGATCTCAAACCTTGTGAGCTCAGGCAGTCCATCGGCCTCAGCCTCCCTAGTGCTAGGAGTACAGGCATGAGCCACCGGCCCGACTACACCAATATAATTTTAACAAAAACCTAAAATATTCATTCATCATCTATTAACTAGATTGCGCTAATGTTCAACAAAGGACATGTATACTAGTAAAAGGCAGAATAAGATGAATGTCATTCACTTTGTAGAAATAAATGAGACCTGAGGAAAGAGAGGACTTCTGAGACAAAGGGAGGAGGCTTCACAGAGACAGATAAAATGTAAAGACTGAACAGGTAATAGAGACAGACCATTCTGCTTAATGACAGGGATACATTCTAAGAAATGCATCATTAGGTGATTTCATTGTTGTGTGAACATCATAGAGTGTACTTACACAAAATTAGATGCTACAGACTACTACACACATAGGCTGTATAGTATAGTATATTGTTCTGAGTCTCCAAACCTGTACAGGATGTTGCTGTACTGAGTACTGCAGGCAATTATGACAGAATGGTATCTGTGTATCTACACATATTTAATACAGAAAAGGTTCAGTAAAAATACACTGTTGGAATCTCATGAGACCACTGTTACATACATGGTCTGTTATTGACCTAAAGGTCATCATACAGCACATGATTATATATTGTAGGGGAAAAAATAAGAGAAGAGAATTGTTTCCGGACACCAGTTTCTTGGTGTCCAGTCTCTGCTTTTCTCCTTACTACATAGCAAAGCAAGTGTTACCTGCCTTGGCAAACCTGCCAAGGCACCTGATGGCATCAAGGCATACCCTTTTCTTCCTTTTCATTCTGTTACCCAGGCTGGAATGCAGCAGTGCAATCATAGCTCACTGCAGCCCCAAACTCCTGGGCTCAAACGATCCTCCTACCTTAGCCTTCCAGGTAGTGGGCACTACAGGCATACATCACCACACCTGGGTAATTTTTCTATTTTTTTAATAGAGATGGGGTCTCACTATGTTGCCCAGGCTGGTCTTGAACTCTTGACCTCAAGTAATCCTCTGGCCTTGGCCTCCCTAAATGCTGGGATTACAGGCATAAGTCACCGTGCCCACCCTTCCTTTCTATTATACAACTCTGCCACAGTACCTTGACTTCTAATAACAGGACCCCCCCCCCATTTCATTCTCATCAGCTCTAGATACCCCCAAAATTTCAGACGGCTTTTTGTTAAATTTCCATTCTGGATAGTTTACCTTTTAAATTATACTAGCCCCTCTGGTATCCTGCCTTCTCATGACCACCAACCCAGAAAACCCTAATGCCATACTCCATCCACAGCTGGGCCACTTGACACTCCGTATCTCTTGGGTTTGCTTTGGGTCAAACTCAGTCCTACCTATGCCTTCCATAGGACTTTGTTTCCCACTTTTTGCAGCTACTCTTCTGATCTATTCTGGGCCTTCTCACCACTGGCTGCTCTAGTTCTGGCTCTGCCACCTCTAATCTGCTGTAAGTAACCAACCATTTCCATGTCAGATCTTACAATATTACATCATCCTCACAAGAAGCTGTAGCCAAAAATTTATGTATCTTTTACAATTTTTCCTTTCTTTTTTTTTTTTTAGAGTCAGAGTCTCACTTTATCACCCTCGGTAGAGTGCTGTGAAATCACAACTTCCAACTTCTGGGCTTAGGTGATTCTCTTGTCTCAGCCGGGTCCCAAGTAGCTGGGACTACAGGTGTCCGCCACAACGTCCGGCTATTTTTTGTTGCAGTTTGGCCAGGGCCAAGTTTGAACCCACCACCCTTGGTATATGGGGCCAGCGCCCTACCTACTGAGCCACAGGTGCCACCCTACAACTTTTCAAGTAAGAAATTATCAAGATGCCTTCTTTTCTTGACTTATGTGTTATTTTCACGGCTACTGAGGAAGAATATAAATTATTTATCTTAAAGCAAGCAAGTAATTTCAGGAGTCTTTGTGAAGATATATACCTATAATATGCAACAAAATATTTTTAAACCATAAGCAATCAAATATAACTGAGATATGTTAAATTTGGCTTTGCTAGGACAGGCATGGGTACTTGTGTCCACCCATTGCATCATAGCCATACTTGGAAAAAACATTGGTAGAACAGGCACAAGAACAAAGTGCAAGAAGTAACTTTAATTTAAATGATTTAACATACGTGATCACATGAAATTATGAGTGATGTGTAATATCCCCCTTCAAAGACACACAGAATTAGCTTCCTTTAGCTTCTTCTTCGCTAGTCTCAGCATTCCCACCAGAGGCTCTCTTGCTCCCAACCTGGCCTATCAGACTCTGGACACAGACAGGAATCTTCTTTTTTTCTTCTTTATTCCAGCTACAAATGTTCTTGTTCTTCTCTGTGCAAATGGGTTGGGTACACAGGTCAAATCAAACAAAGGGAATTCCCTTTGTGCCTTTTTGACTAAGGATCTCTACAATTCAAAAAGCAAACCAGACTTACAGCCCACTCATTATCAATAGAGACACTTTAAGGTGACCATGTGGCTATCAAAAACTCCATTAACTTTCACTCTGGAATGCCTATCTACTCCTATGTGTTAATTTTTCTACTTATAGCATGATGCTAAGATCCATACATGGTATAAGCAAAGATTGTGATTTCAAATAAAAATTAAGACATGAGCAATCCTCAAAGGGAGTATGTACATAAAGCTAATCCGTAATTGACTAAATCTGGCTAAAGTTTTCCTTAAGAGAATTAGCCTGTTCAATAATGGTGATGATTCCCCTGTGCTACTACTATACCCTCAACAGTCACCTCACTCTACCCATATCATACTAGTTCACCTAGGTAATGTCCAGGAGAAAGATTATTAGATCACGAATTTTGCCTAATACAAATAAACCTGCTGACCAAACCCCAATCCTTTTCTGAAAAACACAAACACAGTGGCTACTATTGAAAGTCTACTTTCTGAATTTAACAAACCTAATACTTATACTGACTTGTGAAATTCCCAATAGAATGATTAGGATTGCTTTCTTTTAAAATATATATATGCTTTCTTTAATATGAATAAAAATGTCCTCAGTAGGGAACTGATACAAAATAGCATTTATGTGTTCTGATCACAGTAATGGCACAGTCTAAATATTTTCATTCTTGTCTAAATCTCTTCAGGAGTAACTGTGACTGACCTGAAGCCTCAAGCTGTTTGTAAAGTTTTTGTCACTTGTTCAGCAACAAGATTTTAATGAGGATCTTTTCCTCATCCTACATTAGCATACAGTCATATAATAGTATTTGCCAAGATTGTGAATTGATTTCTAAAATGGTATTCTGAAATAAATACAATTTAAATTGCCTCCATCTTTCAATTTTATGCTAAATGATAAAGAGTTCATATATCAATCAATAATTTAAATTACTATTTAAATTGTACATCAATAATGTAATTACCATTATAGACTATGAAAATAAAATTTCATTCAATTAAGTCTACCTTAAGTTAATGCAAATGAATATAAGCAGTGAGAGGAGGAATGTGGAAACACTGTGAAAAGTTTTTCCAAAGTTTAAAGAAATGTGAGACCTCTTTCATTTAAAATACCAAGAATACGAATTTGTATCTTTTGTAAACTTTCCATGTTTCTAAAAAACCACTTAATATAATACACTATCAGTGAAAACATTCTTTATGAGACTATAATAAAATTTGGATCATGAACATCTGGAGAAAAAAACAAAGAGATAAAGTCTTCTCCTAATTTTGTCTCATTAGTGGCTCAGCGGGTAGGGTGCCGGCCACATATGCCAAGGGTGGCGGGTTCAAGCCCAGCTCCGGCCAAACTGCAACAAAAAAATAGCCAGGCGTTGTGGCAGGTGCCTGTAGTCCCAGCTACTCAGGAGGCTGAGGCAAGAGAATCGCCTAAGCCCAAGGATTTGGAGGTTGCTGTGAGCTGTGTGACGTCGCGGCACTCTACAGAGGGCGATAAGGTGAGACTCTGTCTCTACAAAAAAAAAAAAAAAAAGATAATAGACATAAAATAATTATTCATATTATATTTAAATACAAGTAATTGATAAAATTTTCAGTTTACTATCATATGAAAAAACTTTCTGAGCGCCTACATGTATAAGCAGTAACAAAAATAATGAACTGAAATGATTCGTTTTCAACTCATTTATGTTAATATTTTAATATTTAAACAACCCCCAATAATAAGGTTCCTTAACTGAACCAAAAATAAATACTACGGAGCAATAACTGCATATGGCAGTATTACAGAAACATCAGACACTTAACCTTTTACCCTATTCTTTTACATTTTTACAAATATGCTATTTGAAACATAGGCAGTTTCAAACAACATGTTTTGCGAATGCATTTATCTAGTTAATAACTGTAGCATTCACTAAGAGATGATAATGTTAAAACATACCAAAATAAAGACATAAACAATAGGCCATATACCTGTAAGTACACTATCATCTTACTGGGTTTCAATATGGAACTTGAAATTAATCTAAATGAAAAACATTCAAGAGGTCCTGCTTATTAAAGAACACAGTAGGAAAGATTTAAAAATCATCCAAAATATATATCTAACAACTGTACAAACGTAAATTTTACATACAAATATATTCCATTATATAAAACTGAGTAAGATTAAACATAGACATGTACTTTAAACATAAAAATATCTTTTGACCAGTTATTTAATCACCGAAGTTTTTAATATAGGACTAAAAATGATAAAATTTGGAGGTCTATATGCCAACTTTTAGTAAAACTTCCCTGCAGACAAAAGTATCTATGGCTTTAAATCTGTAATGTAAATTAAAATCTAAAACTAAGCTTTCTCAAGAAAAGCTATCTTCTATGTGAAGATTTCCGTAGTGAACAGTCCAATGTCAGGTCCCTATAGACAATGCCTAAGTGCTGTGCCACTCTCAGTAATCATCATCCCTTCTAGAAGCTGTGAAGTAAAAAGTGCCTGAAGACAACAGGAGGTGACCCTCAGTTTTGAGATCACCAGTTTCAAATGCAATGATGAAGGCCTGAACTAAAGCACAGACAATGAAGACAGTATTTTGTCCTCTTCTTTCTAATGACTACTCAGCTAAAGGAAACCATGGCTAAATGGGACATAAAGCACATTATTCTGTATAACCAACAGCAGGAAGAGTATTTTTTAAGGTTCTCACTTTATATACATTAGTTTATAAAACTTACTAATGAAACTACAGATCTCCTTGCAACCCCTGTGTCAATGATCACAATACTCTGACTTTTGGAAAGAATCCAATGTAACCTATGGACAAAGCCAAATATTATAAATAAATTCCAGACTGGAAGAGAAGCAAATTAGGATGAGCTAAAGTAAGTTGAAAAAGTGTTTCATTAGTGAGTCTTTTCAAATAAGCACTGTCAAAAAAGAAAAAAGAAAAAGACTTCCATGGATAATTTTTCAGAGATCTATAAATCTAACAGTTCAAATGGAAAACCATAACGTGCAGAAACAATGAGCATCTTTTCTAAGAAATATACACTGAAACAGTGGCTTCTTCCTGGTACGCACACCTTTAAAAATCAAAAATACTAAAAAATGGGAAATTGCCAGATCATGTTTTTATTTTAACATTAAAGAAATGATTTATTTGTAAATTTTTTAAATTTTTTTTTATTGTTTCGGATTCATTGATGGTACCAAGAATTAGGTTACACTGATTGAGACTGTTAGGTAAAGTCTCTCTTATAATTGTGTCTTGCCCCCTACAGGTGTGCCATATACCATGACCCCTCCCATCTCCCTCTCCGTGCTCCCTGTTCCCTCCTCTATCCCACCTCTTGTATTAGATCATCTATTGCCTTCATATTAGAATTTAGTACAGTGGATTCTTGCTTCTCTATTCTTGTGATACTTTACTAAAAAGAATGTGTTCCACCTCCATTCAGGTTAATACAAAAGATGTAAAGTCTCCATTCATTTTAATGTCTGAATAGTATTCCATGGTATACATATACCACAGCTTGTTAATCCACTCCTGGGTTGGTGGGCATTTAGGTTGTTTCCACATTTTGGCGATTGTAAATTGAGCTGCAATAAACAGTCTAGTGCAAATGTCCTTATGATAAAAGGAATTTTTTTTCTTCTGAGTAGATGCCTAGTAATGGGATTGCAGGATCTAATGGGAGGTCTAATTCGAGTACTTTGAGGATTCTCCATACTTCCTTCCAAAAAGGTTGTATTAGTTTGCAGTCCCACCAGCAGTGTAAAAGTGTTCCCTTCTTGCCACATCCATGCCAGAATCTGTAACTTTGAGATTTTGTGATATGGGCTATTCTCACTGGGGTTAGATGATATCTCAGGGTGACTTTGATTTGCATTTCTCTGATGATCACTTTTGCAAATGTTTATTAGCCATTCGTCTATCTTCATTAGAGGTATCCCAGAAGGGGAAGAAGAAGGCCCGAGAGGAATGGAAGCCCTACTAGAGGATATCATAAATGAAAATTTCCCAAATATCACCAAAGATTCTGACACACTCCTTTCAGAGGGATATTGGACCCCAGGTCGTCTCAACTCAAACAGAGCTTCTCCAAGACACATTGTCATGAACCTGTCCAAAGTCAAGATAAAAGAGAAGATTTTGCAAGCTGCAAGGAGTAAGCGCCCATTGACCTACAGGAGCAAATCCATCAGGGTGACTGCGGACTTCTCAAATGAAACTTTTCAAGCCAGAAGACAATGGTCATCTACCTTTAATCAACTTAAACAAAATAATTTTCAGCCCAGAATTCTATATTCTGCTAAGCTTATTTGAAATATTTGCATTCATTTTTTTCTTCAATTACCAAATTAGGATAAAAAATAAAAAATCACTTATATTCTTGTCTTCATAATAACAACTGTAATACCTAATATTTATTGTGTTTACTATAGAGTAGGCACTATCCAATGAGGTAATCAATGCTTCACATGTATTAGCTTATTCAATAAATCAAAATATTTAATTATTTCTGTATTGCTTTTCACTATTTATCCAGAGGCTCATAAAGTATCAGCCATTCATTCAACAAACATTTTTGAGGTACTTACTGTGTGTTTAGCAATGCCAGAGTTACCATGTCGAATAAGAAAGAGAGAGTTCCTGCTCTGTGGGAACTAGCAACAGTCCCTGAGGAAGACAGATAATTTAAAAATGCTAACAGCTGAGTCTGATACTTGCTTTGATAGGGTAAGAGCAGGAAGGGTGTTATGGAATGGAAGCCCCAAACAAATTAACACAGTGACTGCCACACACACATTAGAAAAAAGAATTTATTTTCCTTGGGGCCATGGTGGTTTTTTTTTTTTTTTTTTATCAAGATAGATTAAAAGACATATGAGTTATACATGCTTTATGAGGCCCTGGGCTCAAAAGTAATGTAGGTTAAACACTATTCACGAGGAATGTACTAAAGAAGAATTACCATGTAAAATGTACTAAAGAACAGTCACCATGTAAAATATTTTTAAGCTAAGATTTATAACTCCTTTAGCTAAGGAACTTTTACCTGAAGGAACTAGAAAAAGATGAACAAACTAAGCCCAACAGTAGCATAAAAAAGGAAATATTAAAGTCTGGAGCAGAAATAAATAAAATATAGACTACGAAAACAATATAAAAGATCAAGTAAACTAAGAATTGTTTTTATGAAAAAGTTAAACAAAATTGACAGTCCTGGGGCGGCACCTGTGGCTCAAAGGAGTAGGGCGCTGGCCCCATATGCTGGAGGTGGTGGGTTCAAACCCAGCCCCGGCCAAAAAAACCCTGCAAAAATTAAAAAAAAAAAAAATACGTTACTTAAAATTGACAGTCCTTTGGCTGGACTAAGAATGAAAGGGAGAAGACTCAAATAAATAAAATCAGAAACAAAAAAGGGGACATTACAACTGACACCAGAGAAATACAAGGACACAAGAGACTACTAGAACTATATGCCAACACACTGGATAACCCAGGAAAAATGGATAAATTTCTAGACACATACAATCTACCAAGAATCATGAAAAAATAGAAAATCTGAACATAAAATAATGACTAAAGAGGTTGAATCAGTAATAAAAAGTTTCCCATAAAGGAAAAGCCTAGGACATGATGGCTTCACTGCCAAATTCTACCAAGCATTTAAAGAAACACTAATAGAAATCCTCAGACTCATCCAAGAAATTTTAAAGAACAGATTTCTTCCACTTTTTTACATGGCCAACATGATGACTCTGACACCAAAGCCAAACAAGGACATTATAAGAAATGAACATTATAGGACAATATCCTTGATGTACATGCAGATAAAAATCCTCAAGAAAACCAAATTCAACAACACATTAAAAGGATCATCTACCATAATCAAGTGGGTATCCCTGGAATGAAAGGATGGATCAACATACACAAATGAATTAATGTGATGCATCACATTAACAGAATAAAGGGCATCTCAGTGAATGCCAAAAAAAAAAATGTTCATTTAAAAATTCAATATTCTTTCATGATTAAAAAACTCTGACAAATTAAGTGTAGAAAGAATGTACCTCAACCCAATAAAGGCCATTATTTGAGAAGCCCACACCTGAGATTATACTTGATGATAAAAAAATTAAAGACTTCCCTCTAAGATTTAGAAGAAGGCAAAGATGCCTACGTCTTTTCAATATATTGGAAGTCCTTGCCAGAGCAAAAGAAAGAAAAGGCATGCCAATAAGAAAGGAAAAATGAAATTGTCACTATTTGCTGATGATATGGTCTTATATATATAAAAAAAAAACCATGGACACCATAAAAAAAGCTCTTAGAATGAATACAATAAAGTTGCAGAACACAAAATCAACATTCAAAATTGAGTAGTTTCCATACATTAACAATGAACTATCCAAAAAAAAAAAAAAAAATCAAGAAAACAATTCCATTTAGAATAGCTAAAAAAAAGAGTCATAAAATACTTGGGGATAAATTTATCCAAAAAGATAAAAGACTTAATACACTGATAATTATAAAACATTAATGACAAAAATTTAAGAAGAAACAAATTACAAATAAATAGGAACATATCCATGTTCATGGTGTAAAAGCTAAATCACAGACAGGGAGATTCTCTAACAGAAAATGCTATTTATGCATCAGTGGGCACTACAATGGGAACATGTTGGACTATTCAGGGAGGCAAAAGAAGACAAGAGTTTTTAAAAGGAAAAATGAGGGTTACATGAGTTGTTTTGAGATAATTATCCTTGGCTACAAGGATCACGAAGGATGGTGTCAGTCTAAGAATGGGCAGGCAGTTGCCAGGAAGATGTCCTCACAGAAGTAATTTTTTTTTTTTTAATAAGACTGAGGTTTTAGCAGAGTTGAAAATCAGATAGGGTAGGGCGGCACCTGTGGCTCAAAGGAGTAGGGCATTGGCCCCATGTACCGGAGGTGGCAGGTTCAAACCCAGCCCAGGCCAAAAACTGCAAAAAAAAAAAAAATTAGGGTAATAACTCCAGCTTTGCCCTTTTTGCTTCAAATTGCATTAGTCATTCATTCATGTTTATTTTAGGGTTCGATTTCTTTTTCTCTTTCTATGAACAAGACATGGTAATTATTTATTTATTTATTTTGAGACAGAGTATAACTCTGTTGCCCTGGGTAGACTGCCTTGGCATCATAGCTCACAGCAACCTCAAACTCCTGGGCTCAAGACATGTTTTCACCTCGGCCTCCGAAGTAGCTGGAACTACAGGTGCCTGGCTAATTTTCCTATTTTTAGTAGAGATGGGGTCTCTCACTCTTGCTCAGGCTCGTCGCAAATCCGGAGCTCACAGGATCTGTCCACCTTAGCCTCCCAAGGTACTAAGATTACAGGCATGAGCCACTACACTCAGCTAAGGCATGGGAATTTTGATAGGGATTACAGTGAATTTATAGTTGCTTTGGATAGTGTGGACATTTTAGCAGAGCCTTACAATTCAACAGAGCGTTATTTGGCTTTATTTTGATTCTGATAGTTTTCACAATGAATTGCAAGAATATTGTTAAAATGCCCATATTATCCAAAGCAAATTATAGATTCAATGCAATCCCTATCAAAATTCCAATGTCATTTCCCATAGAAAGAAAAATCAATCCTAAAATTCACATGGAACCACAAAAAACCATTAATGGCCAATGCAACTGAGCAAAAACAGCAAAGTTGAAATAGCACACTACTTGATTTCAAACTAGGTCACTACGAAAGTTTTGAGACAGCCTATGTTTATGGTCCATTATTTTATCTCCGAGGAACACGATCAACATTGTCTCTTCTGATTCATATGTGCAAGTTTCAAATTGCTCAGCTTATCAATGTTGCTGGGAAGGCTTCCTTTGTTTCTGCCCATGAGAATTTCTCTTCTTTCTTTTTTTTTGAGACAGAATCTCACTCTTTTGCCCTGGGTAGAGTGCTGTTCCATTATAGTTCACAGCAACCTCAAACTTTTGAGCTCATGAAACTCTCTTGCCTCAGCCTCCCAGGCACCGAATACAATGCACAGTTAATTTTAAAGACAGGGACTTGCTCTTGCTTAGGCTTGCTCTTGTTCCTGAGATCAGTCTGGGTGGGTAAGCAATCCACACACCTCCACCTCCTTGAGTACTAGGATAATAGACATGAGCCACCAAACTGGTCTGGATTTTGTATTTCTTGGTTTTTGTGTATCTCAAAACTTTTATAATGCCCTATGCATACTACAGAGGTACAATAATTAAAACAGCATCATTGACAATAAAAAAATCAATACATTGACCATGGAAAGAGAATAGAGAGTATAGAAATGAACCACACGTATTACTTTGCATTCCCACCAGCAATGTAGAATTTGGAAAGATGTTTGGAGAACACCTAGAGATCTAAAAATAGACCTGCCATTCGATCCTACAATTCCTCTACTAGGTATATACCCAGAAGACCAAAAATCACATTATAACAAAGATACTTGTACCAGAATGTTTATTGCAGCCCAATTCATAATTGCTAAGTCATGGAAAAAGCCCAAGTGCCCATTGATCCACGAATGGATTAATAAATTGTGGTATATGTACACCATGGAATATTATGCAGCCTTAAAGAAAGATGGAGACTTTACCTCTTTCATGTTTACATGGATAGAGCTGGAACATATTCTTCTTAGTAAAGTATCTCAAGAATGGAAGAAAAGTATCTCATACTCAGCCCTACTATGAAACCAATTTATAGCTTTCATATGAAAGCTATAACCCAACTATAACCTAAGAATATGGGGAAAGGGGAAAGGGAGGGGAGGGGAGGGGGAGGATGGGCAGAGGGAGGGTAATTGGTGGGACCACATCTATGGTGCATCTTACAGGGGTACATGTGAAACTTACTAAATGTAGAATATAAATGTCTTAATAACTAAGAAAAAGCCAGGAAGTCTAGGTTAACCAGTGTGATGAAAATTTGTCTTTTTTTTTATTGTTAAATCATAGCTATGTACATTAGTGCAATCGCCTGTACCCATTCTAAGATGCACCATAGATGTGGCCCCACCCATTACCCTCCCTCCATCAAAACCTCCCCCCTCCCTTCCCCTTCCTTGGCCCTTGCCCCATAGTCTTGTGCTATATAAAAAAAAATAAATTAATTAGTTAATTAAAAAAAAATAAATGCAAAAAAAAAAAAGAAAATTTGTCAAATGGTATATAAAACTAGTGTATGGTGAAAAGAACTAAATAAATAAATAAAAATGCCTCTCAAAAAAAAAAAAAAGAAATGAACCACACATGTATGGTCAATTGATTTTTAAGTCATTAACATTTTCCAAAATGCTGCATTTTAAAGGCGCAAGCAGGGCGGTACCTGTGGCTCAAGGGGTAGGGCGCCAGCCCCATATACTGGAGGTGGTGGGTTCAAACCTGGCCCTGGCCAAAAACTACAAAAAAAAATAAAGATGCAAGCAAAAGAACTAAGATTCATTATAAACCAGAATCTATTAGAGATACATTAGAAATCTGGAGTTAGAATCTCCAAGATAGTCACAATCCAGTTCATGATGCACAGTTAGATGCATTCAAGCACACTGAAAGTTTCAAGTATACAATTGTTAAAACAAGAAAAACATGGAATAAAATTTGGGCTATGTTTAAATTCCTATGCTAATTTCTAAAGTCACTATCCCTTTACTGTATAAATTATTTGAATATGATTTTAAAATGTAAAAACCAAATATTAAAAGATAACCATCAGATAACTGTCTCCTCTGAAATTGTTTGGGCTAAAGAAGGACAGTATTGTCTGACACTGCTGAGATAACCACTAAGGGGAAGAGTGAAAAGTTTTCATGTTAAAGTTTTAAGTCATACTATGGTCCAGGAATACACCTAATTCACATAATGTACCAGGAAGGGGATAAGAACAGACAAAAATTCTTGCTTATCTCTGATGCACTAAATGTAGATTTTTTTTTTTCTGTTCTCTAGGGTGGTTATTTCCCTAAGAAATATGTATTTCCCTATAAATATTTATATTTATATTAAATATAAAATATGGTTCATAATTCAATGTGTTTGTAACAGTGGCCTCAGACATAATAGAATTCAATACTACAAAATACTTGTATCATCGTTAGGTCAACTTGTTTGTAACACTCTGGACATGCTCCATGCAACGTGGCAGCCACTAGTCACCCGTGGCCTCTGGGCACATGAAATATGGCTCGTCTAAATTAAAGTGTGCTGTAAGCGTAAAACATAGACTGGATTTTGAAAGCTTAGGATGAAAAATAATTTTAAATGACATGTTGAAAAGATATTTTGGATAGGTTAGATAGAATATAATAATGAAATTGATTTTACCTTTAAAATTAATTTTACATTTAAAAAATGTGACTATTATAAATTTAAAATTTTACATATGATCTGCATTAAATTTCTTTAGTCCATAAAACTTTGTGATTATGGAAATGTTCTTTCCACTTTCCAACATGTGATTAATGACTAGCTGAAATGTGCCTAATGAGACGGAATAACTGAATTTTTCATTTTAAATAATTTTAATTAAAATAGACACATGTCTAGTGGTTACCATGTCAGACAACACAGATCTAGACATTTTTAGTTCCCTATGCTTCCAGTTGGAGGAAAACAGGTAGCTGGTGATAATGTGGCTATTGCTTAGTGATATGAAATTCATGATCATTTTAGGTTTAGTTATCATCCATATTTCATAGAATATTTTTCTTTCCGTTGATCACTTTAAGCCTATTAAAACTAACCTGCTGAACTTTATACACTTACAAGTGGTTTTACAACCCATTCTGCACTGACAGTGACCATTAACCACTCACCAAGGGTCTTGGACAGGCCCAGCTGCCTTGTTCTAGACTTCTGGAATAGAAAATGTGAATAGGAGAGACCTTAGAGGTCACTTTATCTAAACTCTTAATTCAGAAGTCCTTCCTACTCCATCTGCTTATGTTTATGGTAACAGAAAACTCATCTCAGAAGGTAGCAGTTTCATCATGTCTGCATTGATGGAGATGTTGAGGGGAAGGGTTATAGCATGAAAAAATGCTGCCTCTTCTATAAGAAATGACATTCATATTATTTCTCTTCTATAAGAAATGACACTCATATTATTTCTCTTCTGGCTCAGAGCCAATTTGAATATTGCTGCCTCTTTAAGGGAAGTAGTTTCTAGACAAATCCTGTTTACTCTCCCTGTAATATGCTGACTTTTCAAATTTATTTACTTAACAATTTATTTTAAAACAGCTTACCATCTCCCTTTAAAAACAAAAACCATAAAGATAATAGCTTCTTCAAATTCAATCACAGTCGAAATTCTCACCCACTTCAAATACAAAAATAACTATATAGAACTCATTCTTTAAAATAAATGAATAGGTTTTCATTAGCAATGAATCATTAAGAGAAAAACAAATCACTAGCCACTTTTCTTCCTATCTTTTCTCATCTAAAGCAAATGATATTTTTACACAAGCATGGCTTTTGGCAGCACCATCAAATCTAACACAGTCACACCCACTGTCGAAGTGTTAATACTATACCACAAAATACTATGCAGCCATTAAAAAGTAACACACTGATAAGAAAGGATCTCCAAGACCTAAAGTAAAAATAGTAAAGTGTAGTAGAGTATATTATAGAATACTATCATTTCTATTGAGAAAATACACACCTATGTCTACACATGCATGGTGTGTGTGTGTGTGTGTGTGTGCGTGTGTGTTATGTATGTGTCTGCAAGCACAAAACGACTATGAAAAAATCCTGAAGGAAGGTAACCAAGGCTGTCTCACAGGCAGAAACTGGCAGTCTAGAAGACATGAATTGAAGAAATACATTTACATTATGTTCTGGTACTCTATACAACTTACAAAATGGAATGAAAAAAAAAAAGAAAGAAAGAAAGAAAAAGAAAGGAAATGAAAGAAGAAAAATAGCTTTGGCTGCAGAAGAAGGAGAGTAGAATCTAGATAAGAGGAACTTTGGCTTTGAAGAACAGAATAAAAAAGCGAGCTCATTCTCTCTCTTTTTTTTCTCCTAAGCAGCCCTTTTCCCTGAATAGCTGTTAAACAACAACTAGGTGGGGAACCCCATGAGATCTTACTCAGAAATCTTTGTTCATCATACTCTAGGGATGTTTCTGTATGTATCGCTTAATTTCACTAAATCCTAATTGTTCTCAAATATAAATCTGGATACTCCTTTGCACAAAATATACAGCTACACAGATCCCATTATACCAGTTTCAGGTGAAGAGTGCAGTTCCAAGGTAAAATGACACTAGCAAAAGTCACACTACTGGCTTTCTCTTAATTTAACACAGTCACACCAACTGCCAAAATCGAAGAAATCTGACAATGATAACATGTGCTACCTTCCTAATAAATAAGTTCATACTCTCAGTTTTAGAGAGAAAAAAAGGAGAATAAAAGACACATTATGCTAAATTCAATTAGACATTTAATAAATGTAGTATCCCTAGTTAACAAGGCAAATCGATCCTTTCAATTCTGGCTGCAGTTTATTTAAAGACTTTACAATTTTACTACTTAAGAGCAAGTCCTATGGAGGCGTTATCTCACCATTTATATTTTCACAACACTTATGATATTGCTATCACACTCTCGAAATAAACGAAAAGCCCATGCCACATTTCAGACCAATACAATGCTACAGATTCTATTTTTACTTCTGGAGATAAACATTAAAATAATTCTCTATTGCTCACTTTATTCTTGCAATGCTGAACATTAAAAAAAAAAAGTAAAACCAAGATTTTTTTCTTTTTTTGGTTTAAAGTCCCAGGTATACATGGAAAGAAGATGTTTAATCACTTCATTTTAAAACGAGGCACCAGAAAACATATCATGACAAAATTCTGATAACAATAACATTTTATGACAAAATTATTACACTTTTAATTTTCTATTTAATTGTGATTTATTAGCTTGCTACTAAAAGATTAGTCTGTGTATAGAATGAATTTAGTGGTGCATTTAATGAGACAAGAAAGTAGAAGGATAAACATGAAGAGATTATTTTACATTGTAGCGCATGAGCTATTTGATAATTCTAACATAGTACAAAAGAAAGCTTCTCTCTAGATTGATCATGGTTCAGTTAACATCACTGAATATCTAATACCTCCAACTCAATTAATTCTCACCTGATTAAGATCAGACTGATATTCAAACTAAATCATCTCTCCAGTCAAGTAGAAATCAATATTTCTGATTTTACTTTTAAATTACAATAGAAAATAAAATGCATGCATCTTCGATATGCCAAGAGTAGCTTTTCTATTCTAGTCTACCATGGAATGGATAACACAGTTGATTAAAGAATTATTCTAATTTGAGCACCAATATGTAGCAGAATCTGATTAATTTGAACACAGAGATGAAGCAAAGTAATTAAATATATCTTATACAGGGCAAATAGAAAATTGACATAAAATAAACTTGACTTCTTTAAAACAAACCTCACTATTTATCAGCTCAAGTAGTTAGGAATACTGTCTTATTAAAGATTGATTACTCTCAGAGAAGAGGCTTGTTTTCAGGCACAGATAAGATGGGCAAAGAAACAGCTCTTTTCATATAATACTCTTTTCACCACCAATGCCTCCCCAAAGTATGCCAATACCTAAAAACAACCAAATTATTTCCATCTGACCTTCCAGAAAACGTAGAATATACTGACCCATCCTTGTGCACTAGGAAAATGAGTGAATCTGAAAATAACAAAATGCTTCTATATTTGTTAACTGTCATTACTAAACAGAACACGATATAGATTTTCCTCTTCTTTTTTCCTTAATCTCCTTCAAATTTAAGATGGAGAAGAGTAAAACCAAATTACTCAGATGAAAATGTCAGAAAATTTTTAAATTTTAAAATATTTAAGACAGAAAAATCACAGTGAAATATACACTTTATTAGAATTAAAAATAATAATACAACTTACACATACTTAGAGAGTACCAAAACTCACTTTATATATATAAATACTTTCTATATTATACTTTATTTTATATAAAATACAGGGTGTCCATAAATTCTGTGTGCAATTTAAAATAATTGGCGCTATATACAATATATAGTTTCTATTACTAAACCTCACAAAGTAGGTTATTAACCAGATACTAAATAAGTGTTACTTATCTTAGATGTGCTTTGTCTGGTATCTTAAATATCTGCCCCTTTACATAAGAGAATATGATGCACTCAGAATTATGCAAATTAATCTGGAATCACAGATTTCCAAAATTCATGTCCTATGACAAACACCCATGGAAGTTACTTATAGACCATAACTAATGGCATGAAAATCAAAATTTGATAAGATATGATGCTCTCCAAGACTTACAGACCCTGAGGCTGGGCTACCCATGCAACCTGGAAGTTGGGTTGCTGGCATATTGAACACAAAAGGATATTGTTTACTTTCACAAAAGACTCAACCCTATTTTTCTTGAACCAGAGAGACATCGCTATTTGGTTTTCTCATTTACTACTGAAGGTATATTTTCAGAGAAATATTTTTCTCTAATAACATAACTTTATATGTGTGTAGAGAGAGCAAAAAAAAGTATACATATTTTAAGAAAGGAAAAAACTGTATTAAAATTGTAATACTCAATAAATACTGATAACATTTGTTATCTTGTATATTGTATCTTGAAACTCTTGTAATTGGAGAAGTCAAACATTACTTGAGCATTACAATTTTAATACAATTTTTTCCTTTGTTAAAATGTGTATACATTGGTTGGCACCCTCTGTGTGTGTATGTATATATATCATACATTGTGTGTGTGGGAGGGGGGTATCACACAAATAAATAATGAACTAATAGTAAAAGCACAAAAACTGTAATGACCTAATGCAACACATGTCCCATATTTAAAGGTACACCTGTTAATTTACTCCAAATCATTGTTTGCCTTGCAGGAATAGAAACAGAATCACCAGATCTGAAGATACGTGTGTGTGTGTGTGTGTGTGTGTGTGTGTGTATGTGTGTGTGCTGGAATTTCTGTTTTATGTAAATATCTCACAATTCTAAATGGCTAGCTTTGGTTTTCAGAATGCTGCATGGAAGAAAAACAAAACATTTGCATAAGGGCTCCCGTTGAAGACTGATGGTCTGTATAATGTGCTTGAAAGACTCTCTTGAACATTTCAACTCTAAAATAATTATGCATGTATGGTTATTCCTTCAAAAACTACTATCACTCACTCAACAACTACTGTAAAGTCGTTTCCATAATGACTGCAATAGCACTGTAGAACCTTGAGGCAGAGGAATTAAACAGAGACTTTTTCCATCTTTAATTCCACAGGCTTCATCCTCTTCCACAGTCCCATGAGGCTGCCTCAAGTCACATTGGATACAATACACTTACTTCCTCCAGTTACCAAACAGGGTTTCAAAACGGGCCCTTAACTAAAAATTTGCATTTCCTTTAAGCCCACATGGACTGTATTACATATCAGGGGCTAACCCTCTAAATACATACTCCAAGAAGCACTTGAGGTCAGAATGTTTCATTTGAATGCATGCTACTTTATAAAGGGGTTCCCCCTCTATTAAATTACTAGGTATTTATTAAGCTAACAAATAGTTTGTTTGCTGAACTCAAAAAGTCTCCAGTGGAGCAGCAACAGAATGACACTCAAAATTTTAAAAATAAAGATAAAAACAGCAGTTGTGGAAAGATGATGGGAAATATCATACAGCAGTAAAAGACTGACACCCAAGGACACCACACACAATGACTAATAATAAGAATTTGAAGGTGAAGGGCTCACCACATGCTACTAGAAAGTGCAAGGGTCTAATCCCACGTTTACAAATATAAATAGAAGAGTTTCAAGACATGTAAAATAATTATTATTATTTTTCCCTACTAGTCTATTAAAGAATCATCATTTGTTTGTACAAATGATGAAATGAATAATTATTTAAAGTATTTCTAATAAGTTTACATTGTTAAAATTCAAGATAATAGCAAAATATACTCATGCATAAAGCATTATGGTAAAAACAAGTCGGAAGTGTTTGGTCTTAAGAAGCTACTTAGAAGACATTTCTAAAGAAGAAGTTTACTTTTGTTCTTATCTTTATTTTATCAGTAAAGTTTATCAGAATCATAAAAAAATAATAAAATACAGCTCATCTCAGGGTATGAAAAATTTCTGCTATAAAAAACAGAAGTAGAGAAGGTGACTGTTACTGAGTCTTGTTAAATTCCACATAGAGTATTTTTAATTTCAAAACAGAATGTCAACAGGGTTAATTGAAATAAAGAGAAATAAATTAATGCTAAATAATTGCTAAGGAAGTTTTGTTTATGGAAATGAATAATTCAGTGTTTCACAATGTAAAATCAAGCAGCAGCTGCTTTGCTGACATTAAGCTAAAAAGAGCTTCCTCAAAATGTACAAAGTTTAAAATTAAGAATCAACATTTTTTTTTTTTATGTCAAGCAGGAAAAAGTCATTTCCTAAGTCTTGGTTTTAGTGTAAAATATTTCACGGTTACAATGGTAATCAACCAACCATTTGAGGAGTCTCTGCATTATATTTTTTCATGAAAGGTATCTTTCACATTCTAGTTTGCTGAATATATGCATAATTTCAGGCCTGTTAAGTCTTATAACAGCTGGGGGAAGAGAGTAATTCAGATTTCTAACAATCTGTTCTCAACCAACTTGGTCCTGGATATTATTCAAGTCTCAAAATGAACCCTGTGTCTGCCTTGCATTTTTGTCTCCTATTTGTTCCCATATCTTAGGATTTCTTTCTCCTTCCAAGAGAAATGAGCTAAAAGTTAAAAAAAAAAAAAAAAAATACAAAAAGAAATTGCACGTATTACCAATTAAGCTTATTTTTACCAAATAATTTATCCATAATTCCAGTAAAAAAAGTTTCACATAAACAACAGCTAACAGAGAAACTTGAGAAATAAATGTGAAAAGTAGCCTCAAACATCAATTGGAAATGAAAATTGAACATTTCTAGTTATGTAAGTCAAAGGGAAACCAAGTTCTATATTTACATAAAATCGTTTTTAGATTTATCTTTTGCCTAATGTGAACTAAAACCTGAAACTCTTTAGTGGATTGTGAAAATTAAGTAGCTAGATTTCAAAAAAGACTTTGTTTTTAAAAATGAAATACAGTAAATATTAAGAAATATTAGAATACATTGCACATTCCATTTATGCAAATACATATGTATTTGTACTCGGTTTTATTTTATTTATTTATTTATTTTTGAGGCAGAGTCTCACTCTGTCACCCTGGGTAGGGTGCCATGGTGTAGATCACAGAAACCACAAACTCTTGAGCCTGAGCAATCCTCTTACCTCAGCCTCCTGTATAACTGGAACTACTGGCGCCTGCCACAATGCCCGGCTAGGTTTTCTATTTTTTATTTTTCTTAGTAGAGACAAGGTCTTGATCAGGCTGTATTTGAACTCCTGAGCTGGAGTTCAGTGTTTCACAATGTAAAATCAAGCAGCAGCTGCTTTGCTGACATCCTGAGCTGGAGTTCAAATACATTTGAACATTCTGATTATATCTTAAACTCTATTTCTTACTGTGGGTCAACTGAAAAGAGTTTGAAAGCCACTGTTCTAAAACATGCTAATTCTTAACCTCTACAATAGTAGAAAATAATTCACACAATATAGTTGACCCTTAAACAACACAGGTTTGAACTATAGGGGTCCATTTATAGGTGGATTTTTTTTTTCTCAGTAAATACCACTGGCACTTTATACCTCTGGCTTCCAGATCCACACCCAAATGCAGATTGAAAATACAGTACATTCAGGAAGCAAAATATGCAAATACAGGGGGTGCTGACTGTGAAACATGAGTTGCATGGGGTTTAGTTTCCTGGTGAGGAGTATGTGCCCTGGACCCAATCCCCCACAGATACCTAGGGGCTCTATATTCTTAATTCATTCTTTTGTTAAATATTTCCTGAGCATTTCCATATACAAAGCCTATTCTAGGTCCTTTGGATGTAAAACAAACCAGGCTCTTTGCCTGTGTGAGGTTTATTCTAAAAGGAAGAGACAGACAAGAAACTTAATATTGTTCAGTATGTTAGTATGTGGTGTAAGAGTCATGGAAAAAGACAGAGGTAAGGAGGGTCATACTGGTTGCATTTTAAATAGGATGACCAAGGCAGGACCCTTGGGAAGACTACTGGGAAAAAACTTAAAAGGAGTGAAGAAATCAATAACATAATTTTATACCCAGTGACATATCAAAAATTATTTATGAGGAAAATGGGCATGAAGAAAGAATAACTAAATTCCCACAAATGGATTCCCCCAAACACAATATGGGTAGCCACTATACCAGTCATTGAAGAGAATGCACAGCTCCTAATGCCAGCGTAAAAGTACCTACGTTACTCACTCCTGTCAGATAGGACTTAATTTTACGTCATTAAAACGAAAGTAAAAGCTGAAAACAAGAGACACATATAAAAAAAATGATTTAAAATCTTAGAGCAAAAAGAACTCTAGAAAAACATTTTTCGCTAGGTGTATTTCTGGGGTATTTTTCACAGTATGAAAACTGCATTCTTTGGCTCTAAAAAATCAGTAACATAAACTAAGCATCTCTGCAACTTCTATATAGGTAACAAAAGAATGAAGAGTTCAGTTAATAACCTAAGCCTGAGTTCTAATATAACTAGTTCTTTGAGTAATAGTGAACATGGTGAGTACTGGCAGAAGTTGTAGAATGAAAAATACAGAAGTAATCACATCAGCATATACTAAGAAAGCAAGTCCTCTATTTTGTCCATGTCAATGAACACAAACATATTTCCTGAAAAGAAGATAAGGAAATAAGACTTTTAAAACCTTGGTTAAAATGTTTTTAGTTCCTAAAAATTAATCAAATAGCTGGAACATATTTAGGACTACTGGTATTATTACTCTTTATTGACTTTAACCTACCTACATTAGTCTCCATTAGCTTTTGAACTTGCAATTAAAGCATTTTCTTTTTATTTATGAAATATGTGCAGGTTAATACTTAACTTCTGGTTCTCACTAATGTCTTTTGTGGCTATACAAGTTCTTCCTCTTACTTATTTAATGAAATCATATGAAAAATTCTCCCATATCCATCTAATATCTGTAATGATTCATAGAAGTTTGTCTTACATTGTAGAAGAGAAAAATGTATTTCACATGACAAAAAGGAAATATTCCCCCAATATTTTACTTCCTAACCATACAATTTAAGACTTTAGAAAGCTATTCTATAAGAAAATAAAGCAATTGCACGCTAAGGAGAAAAAACTTTGTAAACATAACCACTGAATAAGGCTCGCGTGATTGAAATTACTTATATAAATAAATTTACATAATTACTTATGTGCCCCACAGCTGGCATTAACTATACCATTAATGGGCATATATCCAGTTACGGTAGAATGGATGATCCTGTTACAGCACTTTTCTACATAACCACACATTAATATTATTTAAAAAAATCACTAACTGAATATTCATTTTAACCAACTAAATTAATTATTCAAAATATATTATTGCTGTCTTTCATTTGAAATCCCTACAGTTTAAATTTAATCATATATCCAAAACATAAAAGGTCTTAGGAAGAAAATTAACACAGATTTTATAGGACTAAAAAGGTTTTCAAGTTAAAAAAAATTACTTTTTAAAGACTGTATGTTTTCCTTTAAAACCTAGAGCTTAAGACTCAAAGCAAATTTGTTTTAAAAGATGACTATCTTCTTAGATATCTTACAACCATTTATCTCGAACTTAATGTGTCCAGATTCACTGTTCTACAAATCATTTGAAATGAAACTCTGGGCATCCTCAAGCTTCTCTTCAGTGGCCTCCTCTTCAATTACAAAGTCCTGCTAATGCTCCTCCCCGCCATTGCTTCCCATTCTCACTGACGCCTTCCAAAACACAGACCCTCAACTCCTCCCTTCAGCTTCAGCCCATATACAGACCCACGGTTTTCATCTCTCTTGTGACTTGAGACAAGAGTAATGAAAATAGAACTATATAGAATTACAGCCTAAGCTAGACAGAGACCCTGCTCTAAATATAGCTGGGAGTTGTGGCAGAAGATTGTAGTCCCAGCTACTTAGGAGGCTAAAGCAAGAGAATCACTTGAGCCCAGGAGTCTCAAGTTGCTGTGAGTTATGATGCCACAGCACTCTACCAAGGGCAACAAAGTGAGACTCTGTCTCAAAAAAAAAACAGACAAGAAAAGAAAAAAAAAACTATATAGAATTAAAAGAATCCAAAAATAGTAAAACTGCTGCATTTACCTTCCTACAAATTATTCTTTCTTATAGAGACTTGTAAGAAATTACAAAAGGCATGATTAGAATACACAGATATGATATAAAAGGACTGATTTGGGATTCAAAATAATCTCAATAGTATGAGGGCAACCAGGGCAACATTTTTTAAGGTACAATTTCTCAGGATAAATGCTAAATTAAAAAAAAAAAACTTCCAAATTTCAGAATACAATAACATTTGATAAACTCAATGTGACTCAACAGTATGATAAAACAGGACAGAATACCCTAAACCAATCTTAATATCAGTGTCCTAGTAGCAAGTATAAAGAGCTCACAGACCATCTGTGTTCATTTCTGGACACCACGTTTTTAAATGGATCTTAGAAATAAGCACATTCCTACAGAAAGGCATTCAGAGATTCAAAGTATAAAAATCTTTTCATATGTCTGTAGCCCATGTGCCTGTCTTCTTCAGAGAAGTTTCTCTTCAAGTCCCTTGCCCAGCCTGCGATGGGATCCCTTGTTCTTTTCTTGCTAATGCGTTTATTAAACCTTTGTCGGAGACATAACCTGCAAATATCTTCTCCCATTCTGAGGGCTGTTTGCTTGCTTTACTTACTGTGTTCTTGGCTGTGCAGAAGCTTTTTAGTTTGATCAAGTCCCAATAGTGTATTTTTGAAGCAGCTTCAATTGCCCGGGGGGTCCTTCTCATAAAAAACTCGCCCAACCCAATTTCTTCAAGGGTTTTCCCTACACTCTCTTCTAGTATTTTTATAGTTTCATGTCAACATCAGAGAAATGCAAATCAAAACTACTTTGAGTTATCATCTAACTCCAGTGAGACTAGCCTATATCACAAAATCCCAAGACCAGAGATGTTGGTGTGGATGTGGAGAAAAGGGAACACTTTTGCACTGCTGGTGGGAATGCAAATTAATACATTCCTTTTGGAAAGAGATATGGAGAACACTTAGAGATCTAAAAATAGATCTGCCATTCAATCCTGTAATCCCCCTACTGGGCATATACCCAGAAGACCAAAAATCACACCATAACAAAGATATTTGTATCAGAATATTTATTGCAGCCCTATTCATAATTGCTAAGTCATGGAAAAAGCCCAAGTGCCCATCGATCCACGAATGGATCAATAAATTGTGGTATATGTACACCATGGAATATTATGCAGCCTTAAAAAAAGATGGAGACTTTACCTCTTTCATGTTTACATGGATGGAGCTGGAACATATTCTTCTTAGCAAAGTGTCTCAAGAATGGAAGAAAAAGTACCCAATGTACTCACCCTTATTATGAAACTAATGTAGGACCTTCACATGAAAGCTATAACCCAGTTATAACCTAAGAATAGGGAGAAAGGGGAAAGGCAGGGAGGGAGGGGGGAAGAAGGGGGAAAGAGGGGGATTAATGGGATTACACCTCCGGTGCATCTTACAAGGGTATATGTGAATCCTAGTAAATGTGGAATGTAAAGGTCTTAGCAAAGTAACTAAGAAAATGCTACAAAAGCTATGTTAACTAATGTGATGAAAATGTGTCAAACGATCTATGAACCAAGTGTATGGTGCCCCATGATCATACTAATGTACACAGCTATGGTTTAATAAAAATAAATAAAAAAGTATAAAAATCATAATGTATATAAACCCTTTATTATGTATTAATTATATCTTGGAAATCCACCCAGGGCATCTGTGGGAAAGTAGAAAATATTTAAATCCACCCAGAAAAAAAGGCTCAACAAAGGGAATAACACCATAATTAGAAAATTAAGCCGAAATAAAATCCTAGAAGACCTAAATGTAAGAGTTTAGGCTTGATCCTACAAGCAGTGGGGAAAGACATGAACTAAAGTGTTCAAAAAGCTTTACCTAGCAACAACATTTAGGGCAAAGAAAATAAGAGGAAGGAAAAAAATTCTAGATAGGGAAAGCTGGTTTATATGCCAATAAATTTAGCGAAAGATCCTGAAGCCAGTTCTGAGTAAAAAGTATGGGATATTGCAAGCTCAAGTAACTTTCCTCAATACTAAAATAAATACAGTTAAAAGAACCCCAAAATTAGCTAGCTGCCATTATGCCATTTAAAAGGGATCGTTTTATACCATAAACTTCAAAAAGCAATAGGAAGGAAAGAAAGGAAAGATTCTGGCAAAGCTCAGCATGGCACTGGTCCTAGCCTCAATTCCATCCCCTAGAATGCACTAGGGAAAGAAAGTGAGGTAAAATATCCCATGAATTAATTCCCTCATTATTGAGAGAAGCAACCTGAGGGGATAAATAGGAAGCCAGAAGTAAAGTAAAAACAAAGCAAAAACACTTAGTATTATAGAAGCCTCTACCCACCTTCAAAGGATTTCAGCAGAAGTTAGAAAAACCACCAGGTTATGCCATTTTTCAAAGATCCACACTTAATAGGGAAGATAACCCAAAGGTAAGCCCACAAGAAAAGAGAAACATTACTGAAGGCTACTGAACAAAAACACTGGCTGGTATGTTCCCTTTGCCCCCTCCCTCCAGGCTTCAGGAAAGTACACAGAGGAACACCTCAGCCCTAACAATACAGCCACAGGGGAAGACATATATCAGAAAAAGGTGGCAGAAATGTTAAAGAGCATTCACCCACAATTTTTCAGAAAAACAGCAGAGCAACTCTGCAAACATGCCTAAGGAAAAGAAGATTCATCTCAAATGTCACACTATGTAACAACTTAATAAAAACATAAATTCAAGAAAACTAGACTTCAAGGAATAGCTGAGAAAACAGAGTGAAATCAAAGAGGTAAAATAAATTGAAAACCAAAACAAATTCATAACAGTGCTAATAAATATATTAGAAATATAAAAGGAATAGTATAGTCAGACAAAGCTAAAATTCAAGTGAAATATCACAGTAAATACAGGGGGGAGGTGTAGTAGACAGCTTTCTAAGATTGCCTCCAACGATCCAAGCTCCTGGCATCCATGCCCTTGTGTAAACTCCTCCAACTGATGGTCATAAAACCTAATGACTTGCTTCTACCCAAGAATATAGTGATGTGGATGGGCTGTCACCCTTCATGATTAGGTTACAAAAGTTTGTGACCTGTCTTGTTAGTAGATGCTCTCTCATCTTCTTGACTTGCATGCTTTGATGAAGCAAACTGCATGTGACAAAGGTTCAGATGGCAAGAAACTGAGGCTGTCAGCCCAACATCCCATGGGGGACTGAATGCTGCCAACAAACACTGACTGAGCCTTCCCCAGTCAAGGCTGCAGATGAGACTGCAGACCACATGTCAACATGCTAATTACAGCCTGGTGAGAGACTAAAACAGAGGACCCAGTTAAGACATGCCTAGATTCCTGACCCATTGAAACTGTGAAGTTAATAAATGTATGTTGTTTTAAGCCATTAAGTTTTGGAGAATTAGTTATACAACAAATAACATCAAATGCTAATCCTTGTTTCAAAGTTCTGGATGATTGGTATCTTAGAGGAAGAGAACTCCCGAAATAAAAAAACAAGAAAGAATTTTTAATTATGATTTAAGAAAAATTTTCTGATGAAAATTTTAACAAACCTGAATCTATAAATCAAAAGGACAAATTATGTTCCAGAAAGAAGTTAGCCTTGCTAAGTTCCCATACTCAAGGATAAAGAAAGAATTCTTCTAATGTCCAAGTAGAAACATCAAGTCACCCAGGGTAGGTGAGAGGCAGTGTAAGGATGAAAACTCAGACTAGTCTCAGACTTTCCAGAACAACATTTAGTATCATAAAATGCTAATTCAATGTGAACAAAGTTGTGAAATACAGAAAATACAGCCTGACAATATGATATCTATTTTTTATGTCATAAATATAAAAGGCAATAAGCAGTCATTCCCAAGCATGAAAGACAGCAAGGATTCTAGAACTTACAGATAATTTTTAAATAAACTATTAGCAATGGAATCAAGCAATGGACCAAAAAACAATTTTTTTAAGGAGAAAATGTGGTGCACATTGGATTTATTGTTACAGAAAACAACGTAAGTACTATCAATTCCAACAATGTAAAAATACAACTTACAAAAACTAAGACCTGAAAGAGAAGAAGTGGGAGAAGTATAAATATACTTTCATAACAGGGAATCATTCAACTCTTTTTTTTTTTACCTTTTTTTTTGTAGAGACAGAGTCTCACTGTACTGCTCTCGGGTAGAATGCCATGACGTCACACGGCTCACAGCAACCTCTAACTCTTGGGCTTACACTATTCTCTTACCTCAGCCTCCCAAGCAGCTGGGACAACAGGCACCCGCCACAACGCCCGGCTATTTTTTTGTTGCAGTTTGGCTGGGGCTGGGTTTGAACCTGCCACCCTCAGCATATGGGGCCGGTGTCCTACTCACTGAGCCACACTCTGTTCAAAATCAGAACGTGGAGTTACAAAAACTCAATGATTCAAGCTTACTAATGGCTTTCATAGTATTTTTTGTTATGACGGAGACAAGTACCATACCCTTTCAAGTAACATTTTTATGAATTTCAGCAAATCCTTTAGTTCTTTTTTATCAAATTCATCAAAAAAGTGTATATAAAATAATCCATTCTGCATATGTTCATGGAAAGATTATCTGTATTTGTGAATAGTAGAATTTAAGATAATTTATTTAGAGTTACATCTTTTCTCCATTATTTATATTATAAATTGAGCATTTTATCATTTTTAATAAAAGAACACTGTTATTCCCCTCCCCAAACGAACAATGAAATGCAGAGGGAAGTAAATTCCGAAAGCCTAAATTGGCAAAGTATTGAAAATCAAGTTTCATATATTGTTGAAAACACTCCTGCTTTGGTACTAGTTAACCTCAAAGGCTGATGTTAAACGTCTAAAATCACAGACTTCCTCCTTACATAATTCTCTTTGCTAGTAGAAATCCCTACTTCCTGTTATTATATATCAATCGTAGAATTCTTTGCCTGGCTTTCAAGAAGCATCAAAACATGATCCTAAATTGCAACAAAATTGTCTTACATAATTAATCTAATCTGTTCACTGTCTCACAAGTGTCTTATGCTGTATTTACCTTCTATACCTTAATAACTATCTGTAATATTTTCTAAGTAGATAATTTAGATGTTGCCATTTTATAGACCATCCCTCCTCCAAAACTTAATAAGATAAATAAAATGAAGTTCAAATGTAACCTCACTAAAGTCTCTTTGTTACATAAAATTTTTCCTAAACTCTTGCAATTTAACTAAAATATTCTTTCACAATTCTTAAAGCACTCAGACTTTTCTGTGTAAAAACTTAATTCTACATTAATACTGCTTAATGAATGTACTATTCTTAACTTAAAAAACTTTTCTTAAAACAACCTCAAAGAATGTAACAATTAAAAATATAACAAGATTTGGTATCAAATAAGTCTTTAAAAAATAAAATAACAGATTAAATATTAGTTGAAAAAATTATCAAAAAATTCAAAAGACAAAAAGTGATTCAAATAAATCTGATTTGAAATAGGTCCTTAAATCTTTGAGATGATCTTCCCATCCAAACATTCATATTACGTATTTTTAAAAGATAAATCTTGTATCAGCTTACAAAATTTTAATAATTATTTTTTCATTTACTTTAAAAAATAATCTTACAGTTATAATTATCCATAAAAGGACTGTGAGAATATATAGAAACTAGACACTATAAAAATGAAAATTATAAAAAACTAAAGCAATTTATCAAACTTTACAGATTTATCACATAAACATATTCATCACAATCCTTTAAAAACACAACGCTATATTTTCAAGTAAGCAACTAAAGCTTTTTTTTTATAGTTTAACCATCCATGATTTAAATACTATATTTCTTGTTTTACTATTCCAACACACATTCAAAATGTAACAGCAGCATTTCTAGATTTACCTTTAATACTAATTGAAAAATCTAAAATTCCTGGCTTCTTGAGTATGACCTAAAACTTTGTACGTAAACATTTAACATGTAATTACATTTATAGCAATGGGAAAGAGCAAGTATACGTCAATGTAAAGATGAATAATCTTTAACTACATTCTCACGAGAATTTCTATATGTTTTTACCACAAGATTGAAATAAAGTAGATTTATTTCTATATTTCAAAAAGATATAATTTTTATTAAATTATTTTTATCAGTTGGCTCATAATCAGAAATATATGCTAACATTCAAAATACTGAACAGGTAAAATCACTTCATACATGATTATTTTAGTTACAGTAATTTCTAAAATATTTTTGATAAAATAAAATATAAAGACACACAATGTTTTCATGTTTCAATTCATTTTATACAGGGAACTACCAATATTAAAATATTTTTAAAAACACACTGAAGATTAATATCTTAATACTAGAGCTGTCCAATACATTTTTCTGCAATGATAGAAATGATTGATGTTTGCATTGTCCAATGTGGTAACCAGAAGTCACAGAACAATGGTACTGAGCATTTGAAATGTGGCTAGTGCCACTAAAAGACTAAATTTTAAATTTTATATAATTTTAATTAATTTAAATTTAAAATTAAATAACTATATGGACATCATCAATTTATATAATATTTAATTTAATATTTTATATATATCAAAACCTAGTGGAGGTTTCAGAGTAAATAATTAATAGAGAAAACCTGAATGCTAAAAATAAAATTATAAATTACTAATAAAAATAAAAATTCTGACTATTAATAATGGAAGTTTTCCCATTATCATCAGAAGAAAACAGACCTGCTCAATATAACTATAGAGCTTTAAAAAAAACACTGTACATTGAAAGAGTAAAATTTATATCATTCTTCAAAAGGAATAAAATAGCATTTATTACTCACATATACACAAAAATCTTTTTATCGTATTATCATTAACATGAATTTTCATATTTGATACAAAAATGTGCTTAAATATTTAAAACACTTAAGTATTTGCACACAAAATAAACTCTATATTTACCATTTATGAAACTCAATGTTTAGTTAACATTCAACAATGGAAAAATAATATTGTTCCCTCTTACCAAAGCAGCAAGAGTCTAACCCTGCAATTATAAAGTGCAGCATCTTTACATGACAGATTCCAACATGACTTATGAGAACTTCAAACAATTCAAAGTTGGGTGTTGTTTAGACTAGAAAGCCAATTTTATTTCAAAAAAAAAATTGGCTTTTATTTCTCACCCATCCAAACAAAGAGGCCAATCAAAGGTGCTACAACCAAAAGGAAAAAAGTTTCATGATAATAACATAATAAAAGTATAAGAGATAATTCAGGACGGAGCCACTCCACTGGATTTGTTCCTAGGTTTGGGCAAAGTAGGGGAGAAAGGTGACTACAGATGTTACGCTGAGGAAACAAAAAAGTATTTGAAAAGAAATTCATGAATTAATCACCAAATAATACTTGAAAAAGTGTCAATTGGATGTTCTGGCATAGGTGTCCTGATTTTAAAAATAAACAGGATGTTACAACTGGTGGGTTAAAAAATTGGTATATATTCTAATTTTCAATAAGTAATCAAACATTTGTTGACCAGTAAAAAGTTTAACAGAAAATAAAAAATAGAACTCTTCTCTTCAGCAGCTCTACCCTTCCCATCGAGATTTCACTAAATTATTTCTCCATGTGCCGTGTTAAAACTGAACCCCTAGAGGGCAACTGAGCTTCAATTTTAGCTTCATAATATACTACAGTTCCTCACTAGTTTAAAGATACCACGACCTACTTCCTTATACCTTAGAACTTTTCCCTTAAAACAAAAAGGAAATGGAAGGAAGAAAACTGATATATTTCATTCACTGATGTAAAATAATCATTATGGAATGCATTCTTTAAGAGTAACAATTCAAAGAGGAAGACTATGGCACAGACAAACATATTCCTGAATAACATACATCATAAATGAATATTTGAATATTAATACTCTCAGTAGGAACTGGATAGCAGATAGAAAAGACATACTTAACAAGTTTATTTAATATAAATGCTTTGCATAACTTTACATTCATTAAATGACATGTTAAAATTTATAGGAAAAAAAGGTGAAGAGTCCAATTTCAGTAATGATTAACCCTACATAAACCTCCCAATATATTATAGGAAACAGTATATTTCCAATCTACTATAGGAAAACAAATGTTCCTTCATAGTCCCAATGTCAAGAGGTTCCCAGACTGCCCAACTAAGCTAAGTCTACTTCATGAGGTAGAGGTATTAACATTCAATATTAATATAGACGCCTATAAAACACTGATGTAGTAAAAAAGAAGTATGATGTCAGTGTGAAAGTGTACTAGCTAACAAGGCCCACTACTCGATAAAGTCTACAACAGTATCTTAAATTCAGCCTCTGAGCAAAACTCAAAATCTGGCCATATACAAGTCTAAAATGTGTATACCAAAAGGGTAGCATAAAAGAGTATGTTGAGAATTTACCTGCATAACAGAATTATAATAACATGGTAACTTAATCAAAAAGTCATTTTTTAAATTCTAATGAGATTTATAGATGATCAACTCTCCTATTGGCTTATTTATTTTTTAGAGACAGAGTCTCACTTTAACGCCCTTGGTAGAGTGCCCTGGCGTCACAGCTCACAGCAACCTCCAACTCCTGGGCTTAGGCGATTCTCTTGCCTCAGCGTCCCGAGTAGTTGGGACTATAGGGACATATTTATAATCTAAAACATATGCTTGCTAACTGGAACAAAATTATAATTCAATCTATGAACAGTGTTTGAACGTAAATGTGTATTATATGTCACCGCACAAGTCTCTTCTTCCATGCAAGGCTGGGCTCCAGTACCTCCTACATCTGTGCTCAGTAACAGAACCATCTTGTTGAGGAGAGAATGCACACACACACACACACACACACGCTGGTTTAAGACTCCGTGCCCATGTCACAATAATTTTCTTCATTAAATTTGTAAATTACATTTTTCATTAAAATCCACATATGAAATCTGACAAATCACAGAATGCCCTGATGGAACAGAGTGGGAGAAGCTGCTGAAGAGGGTGAAGTTTGTGTACCATGAGTTTCCTAAGGAAGTAGCCAGGTAATTTATTGGATTTAAAAAGGAGGTCAAAGCTTAAGGCTGTTAGAGTACGCTTGGCTTTATTATTTCCTAAGAGTTTGCTGAAAATCCTTGGCCCACTGGAAAAGATCTTGAAGGCTGACCTAGATAATCTTGAGTTCAACCTCCAATATGGACGTAGAGAAGTAAAGGTCAAGAAATAGCAAATACACACAAAAACCTCTGACAATAGCAACAACAACAAAACAATGAAAAACTTACAGTCTACATGTAAAAGTGTGCTCTAGGTACTGAATTAGGTAATACTAAGATACACTAAAATCCATATGCCCTGTTGCTATGTGCTGCCTTAAGAAGAAATTCTGTTTCTTTGGCTAATCCATTGTTTCTCAACCTTGTCTGCACATTCAAATCACCTTGGTACCATTATCTCTCTTTGTAGAAAAGAAAACTGCACTGGTATTTTTTTTTTAAAAAGATTCCCAGATAATTCTGCTGTACAGTGAGGGATGAGGACCACCGATACAGACTATGTGTGAAAGATGAAGATCAAATATGTAGTACACTTCAATTATAACAGCAGAGTAAACGTTCTAACATAAGAATATGATAATTTGAACCTCATCATCTGAACAGATTTGAACTGGGAAGAGATCAAAGGAAAAAATAACACTTAAGAAATTGCATGATGCCTTAAGGTACTGAGTAAATAAATCTACTCTGAAATCATAGGGTACCAATGCAATTAAAGAGCTCCTTAATAAGCTCGACTATATGTAAGTCACCACATCTGGTCTTCTGAAGCCAAAACAAGAAGAAAAGGAACAGTTAATGTTTTTGACACTGTACATCAAGAATTATGGTCAATCAAATCTTCAAGAAGATCAGATATTCTAATTTTCAAATGTTATAAGATAGGCACAAAATACAGGGTGGACATCTATAAAAGACATGTCAGGTAAAGAATAAGATGCAACATACCCTAAATTTAAGTTTGTACCCTGTACTGACACAATCTAGGTTTCAGTGAACATCTAGCTCCTTTTAAAGAAGCTTTACATTTCCAAATATAAACTTGAACCTTCTTCTAGTATGGTCTAGTTCAGTTTGTATAGGTGAATGACGAGAAATAAGCAAGAACTGCAACCCCATTAATCTGTATTAAGTTGAAATATTCATGTTCCCACTAATTCAATAAAGGTATAGTCTTCCACCACTGTAAAGTGCTATCACCTGTCTATAAAAGTTACAAACAATGGAGATGAAATTACTAGATGAAGAGCTCAAGGAATCAACAGACTTAGAAAGACAAACGAAAGTAAGATAATGTATTATTGCAGAGAACTGGGTTCTAATCAAGTGCTCATTATTAACCCATTGTTCGACCTACAACTAGCCAATTTGAACACCGAGATGATATTTAAAGATCCCGCCCGTCACTTTAATTCTATGCAAGACTTGGTTCTTTAGCAATGTTACTGACTAGGGAGATGTGAGTAAGGTGTTAAACTATGGAAATGTTCTGCAATAATCAGATGGCAAAACATTTCCACTTCATTCTGGCTAAGTCTTGGAAGGTGACGTGCTTCCAAGTATTGGTCAATTTAATTCAGATTTTCATATTTCTGAGAATAAATTTTCTTTTAATATTCATTAAGGATTTTTTGAATTTCTGAGGTGTCTGTTGTTATTTCGTCTTTGTAGTTTCTGATTGATGAGATTAGAGATTTTACTCTTTTTTTCCTGGTTATGTTAGCCAAAGGTTTATCTACTTTATTGACCTTTTCAAAAAACCAACTTTTTGATTTATTGATCTGCTGTATAATTCTTTTGTTTTCAATTTCATTTAATTCTGCTCTAACTCTGCTCTATTTCTTTTCTTCTACTGGGTTTGGGGTTGGAATGCTCTACCTTTTCCATTTGCTTGAGATGTCCCATTAAGTTGTTAACTTCCTCTCTTTCCGTTCTCTTGAGGAAGGTTTGCAGTGCTATAAATTTCCCTCTTAGGACTGCCTTTGTGGTATCCCAGAGGTTCTGATAATTCGTGTCTTCACTGTTATTTTGTTCCGAAAATTTGGCAATTTCCTTCTTAATCTCATCTCTGACCCAGCTATCATTCAGCATAAGGCTATTTAACTTCCATGTTTTTGTAAGAGTATGCAGATTCCTGTTGTTACTGAGTTCAACTTTTTTTTTAATTTATTTTTATTAAATCATAGCTGTGTACATTAGTATGATCATGGGGCACCATACACTTGGTTCATAGATCGTTTGACACATTTTCATCACACTAGTTAACATAGCTTTCGTAGCATTTTCTTAGTTATTTTACTAAGACCTTTACATTCCATATTTACTAGGATTCGCATATACCATTGTAAGATGCACCGCAGGTGTAATCCCATTAATCCCCCTCCCTCCACCTACCTCCCCCCTCCCTCCCCTCCCTTTCCCCCTTCTCCCTATTCTAAGGTTGTAACTGGGTTATAGCTTTCATGTGAAGGTCCTACATTAGTTTCATAATAAGGGTGAGTACATTGGGTACTTTTTCTTCCATTCTTGAGACACTTTACTAAGAAGAATATATTCCAGCTCCATCCATGTAAACATAAAGTCTCCATCTTTTTTTAAGGCTGCATAATATTCCATGGTGTACATATACCACAATTTATTAATCCATTCGTGGATCGATGGGCACTTGGGCTTTTTCCATGACTTAGCAATTATGAATTGGGCTGCAATAAACATTCTGATACAAATATCTTTGTTATGGTGTGATTTTTGGTCTTCTGGGTATATGCCCAGTAGGGGGATTACAGGATTGAATGGCAGATCTATTTTTAGATCTCTAAGTGTTCTCCATATCTCTTTCCAAAAGGAATGTATTAATTTGCATTCCCACCAGCAGTGCAAAAGTGTTCCCTTTTCTCCACATCTGCGCAAACATCTCTGGTCTTGGGATTTTGTGATGTAGGCTAGTCTCACTGGAGTTAGATGATATCTCAAAGTAGTTTTGATTCGCATTTCTCTGATGATTAAAGATGATGAGCATTTTTTAATAGGGATTGCATTGAAATTATATATTGCTTTGGGTAGTATGGACATTTTAACAATGTTGATTCTTCCCAACCATGAGCATGGTATATTTTTCCATTTGTTAACATTCTCAACTATCTCTTTTCTTAGAGTTTCACAGTTCTCTTTATACAGATCCTTCATGTCCTTTGTTAGATAAACTCCCAGGTATTTCATCTTCTTTGGCACTACTGTGAATGGGATAGAGTCCTTAATTGTTTTTTCAACTTGACTACTTTTGGTATATATAAAGGCTACCGATTTATGAATGTTGATTTTGTAACCTGAGACACTGCTGTATTCCTTGATCACTTCTAAGAGTTTTGTAGTAGAGTCTCTACTATTTTCCAGATATACAATCATATCATCTGCAAAGAGCGAAAGTTTGATCTCTTCTGACCCTATGTGGATACCCTTGATCGCCTTTTCTTCCCTAATTGCGGTGGCTAAAACTTCCATTACAATGTTAAAAAGCAATGGAGACAATGGGCAACCTTGTCTGGTTCCTGATCTGAGTGGAAATGATTCCAATTTAACTCCATTCAATATGATATTGGCTGTGGGTTTGCTGTAGATGGTCTCTGCCAGTTTAAGAAATGTCCCTTCTATACCGATTTTCTTAAGTGTTCTGATCATGAAGGGATGTTGGATGTTATCAAAAGCTTTTTCTGCATCAATCGAGAGAATCATATGGTCTTTGTTTTTTAATTTGTTTATGTGCTGAATTACATTTATTGATATACGTATATTGAACCAGCCTTGAGACCCTGGGATAAAACCGACTTGGTCATGATGTATGATTTGTTTGATATGTTGCTGGATTCTGTTTGTTAGAATCTTGTTGAATATTTTTGCATCTATATTCATTAGTGATATTGGTCTATAATTTTCTTTCATTGTTGGGTCTTTTCCTGGTTTGGGGATCAGGGTGATGTTTGCTTCATAGAACGTGTTGGGTAGTCTTCCTTCTTTTTCTACCTTTTGGAACAGGTTGAGTAATATAGGTACTAATTCCTCTTTAAAGGTTTGGTAGAATTCTGATGTAAAACCATCTGCTCCCAGGCTTTTCATTTTGGGGAGATTTTGTAGTTGATGTTATTTCCGAACTTGATATGGGCCTGTTCAACATTTCCACTTGATTTTGGTTAAGTCTTGGAAGGTGACGTGCTTCCAAGTAACGGTCAATTTCCTTCAGATTTTCATATTTCTGAGAGTAAAGTTTCTTATAATATTCATTAAGGATTTTTTGGATTTCTGCAGAGTCTGTTATTTCTTCTTTGTTATTTCTGATTGATGATATTAGAGATTTTACTCTTTTTTTCCTGATTAGGTTGGCCAAAGGTTTATCTATTTTGTTGACCTTTTCAAAAAACCAGCTTTTTGATTTATTGATCTGTTGTATTATTCTTTTGTTTTCAATTTCATTTAGTTCTGCTCTGATTTTGGTTATTTCTTTTCTTCTACTGGATTTGGGGTTGGAGTGTTCTTCCATTTCCAGTCTCTTGAGATGTCCCATTAAGTTGCTTACTTCCTCTCTTTCTGTTCTCCTGAGGAAGGCTTGCAGTGCTATAAATGTCCCTCTTAGAACTGTCTTTGTGGTGTCCCAGAGGTTCTGATAGTTCGTGTCTTCATTGTCATTTTGTTCCAGAAATTTGGCAATTTCCTTCTTGATCTCATCTCTGACCCAGCTATCATACAACATAAGGTTATTTAACTTCCATGTTTTTGTATGTGTATGCAGATTCCTGTTGTTACTCAGCTCAAGTTTTATTCCATGATGGTCTGAGAAGATGCATGGAATAATTTCTATTCCTTTAAATTTACTGAGGTTAGACTTGTGACCTAAGATGTGATCGATTCTGGAGTAAGTTCCGTGGGCTGATGAGAAGTATGTGTATTCAGTTTTGTTGGGATGAAATGTTCTGTAGATGTCTGCTAAATCTAAATGCTGGATGGTTAGATTTAAATCTAGAATTTCTTTACTCAGCTTTTTGTTGGAGGATCGATCCATCACTGCCAAAGGAGTGTTAAAATCTCCGACTATTATAGAGTTGGAGGAAATCAAGTTGCTCATGTCTGTTAGAGTTTCTCTTATAAATTGAGGTGCATTCTGGTTGGGTACATAGATATTAATAATTGAAAACTCATTATATTGAATCTTACCCTTAACAAATATGAAGTGACCATTTTTGTCCTTCCTTACTTTTGTTGGTTTAAAGCCTATTGTATCCGCAAATAAAATTGCAACTCCTGCTTTTTTCTGGTTACCATTTGCCTGAAATATGGATGACCATCCTTTCACCCTGAGTCTGTATTTGTCTTCTAAGTTAAGATGTGACTCTTGTATGCAACAAATGTCTGGCCTGAGTTTTTGTATCCAGTCAGCTAACCTATGTCTCTTTAGAGGGCAGTTTAAGCCATTCACATTAAGGGAGAGTATTGATAAGTTTGATGAAATTTGGGGTATTGAGTTTTTCGAAAGTCCAGTGGGCATTTTTAATCCTTTTGCCATTGTGGAAGTTGGAGTTTGATCAGAAGTTTCTGAGTGAGTTTACTTTTGTATTAGAGGATTGGGTTGGTTATTATGGAGGATAGGTCTGAGAATATCCTGAAGAGCTGGTTTGGTTATGGCAAATTTCTTTAGCATATGTATGTCATTAAAGTATTTAATTTCTCCATCATAAATGAAACTCAGTTTAGCTGGGTACAAGATCAGGGGTTGAAAGTTATTTTGCTTGAGGAGAGTAAACGTTGATGATCACCCTCTTCTGGCTTGAAAAGTTTCAGCAGTCAATCTAATGTTCTTCCCTTTGAAGGCAATAGATTTCTTTCACCTGGGCACTTTGAGAATTTTCTCCTTTATATTAACTTTAGTGAAGTTAATTATGATATGCCTGGGGGATGTCTTATTGGGGTTGAGTCGTGCTGGGGTTCGGAAGCTATCTTCTATCTGAATTTCAGGTTCTCTAGGCATGTCTGGAAAATTCTCTTTTATAATTTCATGCAGAAGGGCCTCTGCACCCAGTGAGGCCACTTCATCTGTTTCAGGAATTCCTATGAGTGGGATATTTGCCTTCTTCGAGTTATCCCAGAGCTCTCTGAGTGAGTGATCCATTTTTGCTCTCCATTTCTCTTCCTCTTTGAGAGTTTGGGAGCGTTCAAATGACATCTCTTCGATGTTGGAGATCCTTTCTTCTGCTTGGTCCATTCTGTTGCTAAGGGATTCTACTGTCTTTTTCATATCTTTGAGGGTTGCAAATTCTTGTTTCAGTGTGTCTAAGTCTTTGGTGGTTTTGTCTTTAAATTCGTTAAATTCTTGAGACAGCTTTTGAATTTCTCCACGAATTCCTAATTCCATTTTGTTAATCTTGTTTGCCATCCAAATTCTGAATTCGATTTCTGACATCTCAGCCAGTTGTTTGTGAATGGGATCTTCAATTACATCTGCCGTATCTTTCCTTGGGGGGGTTGATCTATTCTGATTATTCATGTTACCAGAGTTTTTCCGCTGATTCCACCCCATGATTGTTTTACTCCCTTTTATTTTCCTCTGGTGTTTTGTCGAGGACCCGTACAGTGCTGTGGCCGAGAAACTGGGGCCCTGTTTGGTGTAGAGGGGCTAAGTGGTTCTGTCTTGTTTTCAGCTGGTTTCTATGTGACCCTAGTAAAACAGTTACTCTGGGTTGAAGTCTCAGCTATGGAGAAATACCAGCAATTAAGTCACCCCACCCACCACAGGCAACAAATGGAAAAGGAAAATCAAACCTTCCTACAACCACACACCCAGGGCACCACCTGGATAGTCTCCAGGTGAGTGACTCAGTTCAAAAAGTCCAAGTCAATTGTCTCAGTCAGCAGCTGCCTCGGGTAGGAGAGTTCAAGAGGTCCCTGGGAACTAGATCACAGGGGTCTGGTGACTGCTCTAAAATGGCTTGCTCCAGTGCTGCGTGGAGTCAGGAAGAGCCACCGGTAAATTGATCAGTCTGGGAAGATTGATGCCTCCTTCCCCACCTTGCATCTCTGTCACACCCAGTCGGTGCTAGCCCCACAGGGCTGTGACCCAGTCAGTTGTCTGCAGTAAGCAGATACTCCAGGGGTTTGCACCTGCCTAAGTCACAGGGTAGTCTGTGTCTGCTCGACTAGGCTGCTATTCTCTGTCTTTATCCAGCAGGGGGTGGTGTGGCCTGTCAACCTTGGGCACTTGATAGAGGCTGGAGGTGTTCACTCAGTTCCAGCCCCACCCTTAGTTTATGTTACTGGAACAACCCTGTGGGAGTTTGTTTCTGACCTTGCCAGGTTCCTCTGCAGAGGAGAGGCTGATTTGAGTTCCCAGAACCTGTGCCTCAGGCCCTGTCTTTAGTCCTGCGGATTTGTATTCGCAGCACAATCAGTTGTTGGCTGTAGCCTCTTGGCCTCCTTTGTCTATAGGCTGGTGATCCCCTAAGGGCCAGGTGCGTCTTAGGCTCAGTAGAGGGGTCCTCTGGATCAGCCCCACCCTGGGAGTTTCCCGGCTCTGCGGGTGTGTTTTCTAGTCCCCGTGTTCCACCCAGGTTGGTACCGTTTCAGGAAAACCCTTTACTCACGGGGCCTGTGCTTCAGTCCCAGGTCTGTTCCATGGTGGTTGCCATCTGAGAAGATGCTTGGCCTCATCTGGTTGCCCAGGAAGACAGGAGGAGAGGCTATGGGATATCTGGGGGTGGGCCTTGTTATTGCTGAAGACGGCTGTTGCTCTGCACCTCAGGGCACCACCGCTCCAGTGTAATTCCCTCTCAGCCGACTGTCATCTTCTCGCTCCTTTGCTACAGAGTCAGCACTGGCCAGCTGCAGTCCAGGTCCTGTCTACACCTCTCGAGAGTTCACCCAAGAATCTGGACTCCTGGGGGGGCAGGTCTCCAGATCATGGAGTGAGAGTGGAGGGGAGCGTTAGGAGCTCAGAGTTGCAGGTCGTAACACCAAGGTCATTGAGACCAAATGAACAAATAAACAGATACAAAGGTTAGCAGGCACATGGGCCCATAGATACAGAGACAGACGGAAACGCATAGACATACAGGCAAGAGCCACGACAACAGCAATATAAGAACAACTGCAATAAAAATAGTGATAATCGTAAAATAATTGAAAGAAAGGGAAAAAAGAGAGAAAAAAGTGGTGTTAGAAGGAATGTTAAATGAGAAGAAAGAAGAAATTAAAATTAGAAGACATAGAAAAATATATCTATATAAAAAGTAATAATAATAAAAAATTATCGAAATCTCCTCTAAGAAAATGGTAAGGAAAAAACAGACAAAAACAACAACAAAAAAAAACCCCACGAAAACCAAAAACAAAACAAAACAAAACAAAACAAAAATAAGGCACCAACTACAAAAATATTCTTGTGTGTAGAAATATACCTATAAATATCTATATGTCTGCTGTAGGGATCAACTTTCGTAGGAATATATTCATACTGCAATATACTTTCTGGACACCAGGTGGCGCTGTGAGTGGTTCCGAGACTTATACCTGAGTTACAGTTTATACTGTTACCATGGTAACCACCTTCCATGGCCGATCATCATTTTGGAGTTTCCGTAAAAGTTTGTCGCCTAAGAATTGTGCAACCTCGGCTGTTCTTTTCCAGTCAGCACTTGCGACCGACCTTCCCACTCAGTGCAGGTGTCCACGCTTCCTAAGTCCCTCCACTCTGTCCCCAGGTTCCCCCGCAAACTGGCGACTACAATCAGCCATAAGGGGAGCGGTGCTGAGTTCACGCAGTCGTTGGTGGGCTCGCGGCTCCATCTCCTGTAGCTGGTTCCCACCGGTCCGCAGCTTCAGTAGCTTCACGGCTCCAGAAGCCAAAGCCGGGTCCTAGGCTTCAAGCCGGTTGGTGCGCTCGGGGGACTTATTTTGAGTTTTATGGTTCAGAGTTCCCCTTTTGGATGGAAGCCTGCCAGTTCGCCGTGCAGCCTGAACCGCCAGCCCCCTCCAACACCTGGGGGAAAGGTGCCCGCCCTTTTGGGTAGTTCAAAATGTCTGTTTCCCGGGCAGGATCCCTTCCCTTCAATTGTCCAACAGTTTGCCCAGCTCCCCGTGGTTTTGAGTGGCTCTCCTTTCGGATGCCTCCCTCAGTTCAGGATTAATTATTTGTCAACTGGATTTTGTCAGCATTTACAAGCTGCTGACCTCCGTAGGGGAGGAGCTTGCTGGCCAGCACGGCCAAGCAGGGAAGAATCTCTACAACAGAGTCTGTAATTTTAAATTACCCCTCATATATAGCAAACCGCCAGTTCGCTGGGCATCTCCAGCTCTCTGTCCACTCCAATAATCCACACACAGGGATGGTCCAGACCGCCTTTCCTCTCACCTGGTGGCTTGGGAAAGGTGGGCTACACGTCCGTCCTGTCCGCCATCATGCTCCGCCTTCCCTCTCTCTCCTGAGTTCAACTTTTATTCCATGGTGGTCCGAGAAGATGCAAGGAATAATTTCTATTCCTTTAAATTTACTGAGGTTAGACTTGTGACCTAAGATGTGATCGATTTTGGAGTATGTTCCGTGGGCTGATGAGAAGTATGTGTATTCAGTTTTGTTGGGATGAAATGTTCTGTAGATGTCTGCTAAATCCAAATGTTGGATGGTTAGGTTTAAAATTCCTTTGCTCAGCTTCTTATTGGAGGATCCATCCAACACTGCCCGCATTGTACTAATCTTGTTTGCAATCCAAATTCTGAATTCGATTTCTGACATCTCGGCCAGCTGTTTATGAATGGGATCTTCAGTTACATCTGCCATATCTTTCCTTGGGGGATTGATCTATTCTGGTTATTCATGTTACCAGAGTTTTTCCACTGATTCCGCCCCATGATTGTTTTATACCATTTGATTTTTCCCCTGGAGCTTTGTCGAGGACCCACACAGTGCTATGGCCTGAGAAACTGGGGACCTGTTCGGTGTGGTGGGGCTAAGCGGTTCTATCTTGTTTTCAGCTGGTCTCTGTTCGACCCTAGTGCAACAGTTACTCTGGGTTGAAGTCTCAGCTGTGGAGAAATACCACCAATTAAGTCACCCCACCCGCCACAGGCAACAATTGGAAAAGGAAAATCAAACCTTCCTACAACCACATACCCAGGGCACCACTGGAATAGTCCTCGGGTGATTGGCTCAGTTCAAAAGGTCCAAATCAATTGTCTCAGTCAGCACCTGCCTCAGGTAGGAGAGTTTAAAAGGTCTCTGGCAACTGGATCACAGGGGTCTGGTGACAACTCAGATATGACTTGCTCTGGTGCTCCGTGGAGTCAGGAGGACCTACTCAGCAAATAGATTAGTCTGGGAATGTGGATGCCTCCTTTCCCACCTTGCACCTCTGTCACACCCAGTCACTGATAGCCCCACAGGGCTGTGACCCAGTTGCCTCTAGTGAACAGATATTCCATGGGTTTGCACCTGCCTGAATCACAAGGAAATCTATTTCTGCTCAGCCAGGCTGCTGTGCTCTGCCTCTATCCAGAAGGGGGAGGTGAGGCCTGAGAACCTCTGGCGCTTGATGGAGGCTGGGGGGTGTTCACTCAGTTCCAGCCCCGCCTCTAATTGATGTTACTGACAGAACAGAACAGAACAGAACAACTTTGCAGGAATTTGTTTCTGTCCCTGCTAAATTCCCCTGCAGAAGAGAAGCTGTTTTGAGTTCCCAGAGCCTGTGCCTCAGGCTCTGTCTTTGCTCCTGCAGGTTTGTATTCGGTTAGCTGTCAGTTCTAGCCTCCTGCTTTCCTCTGTCTATAGGTTGATGATCCCCCGAGAACAGGGTGCATCTTAGGCTCAGTAAAGTGGTCCTCTGGGTCAGCCCCACCCTGGGAACTTCCCAGCTCTGTGCCTGCGTTTCTAGTCCCTGTGCTCCACCCAGGCCGGTAACGCCTCAGGCAAACCCTTTACTCATGGGGCCTGTGTTTCCATTCCGCCGTTGGTGCCACCTGAGAAGATGCCCGGCCTCCTCTGGTAGGCCAGGGAGACAGGGGGTGTGGCTTCAGAATATCTGGGTGTGAGCCCTATTGTCCAAAAAAGGCTGCTGCTCTGTGCCTCAGGGCACTGCAGCTCCAGTGTGGTTCCCTCTCAGCCGACCGTCCTCTCCCCACTCCCATGCTGCAAAATCAGCACTGACCAGCTGCGGTCTAGGCCCTGTCCACGCCCCTCAAGAAATCACCCAAGAATCTGGACTTCTGGGGGACAGGCCTCCAAACCTCAGAGTGAGAGTAGAAGGGAGTGCTCAGAATTGCAGGTAGAGAATATATACAGTTCTATACAGTTTTTTGCCTGGCAGGAGAACGCCGTGGCACCCTAGTAGGGGAGGTAGGTCCAATTTTTAGAGGGTCTCTCCCGTGGAGTGTAGTGGGAGGACCTTTGAACTCTGCTCGTTTGTTTGTGGGGCACTCTGAGCTGTTCTCATGTGGGTGGGGACTCCCGGCCGCTTGGTGATGGATTTTGTACCTTTTGTTTGTATCCTTGGGTTTGCAGCTTGCCTCAGTGGGGTTGATGTGTGTTCTTCAACCTTCTCTCTTGGTATAGCTCTAATCCACCAGGTTACTTGCTAAATTTCTGTCCTTTAACTCTCTTTCTGGATGGGAGCCTCTGTGGAAAGCTGGCTTCAGTTAGCCATCTTGTCTCCACCCCCATGCATGCATGCATTTTAAACGTAAAGACACAGGGATTACAATAGAATGCAACATCAAACTACTGGCATTGATTAGAAGGAAAGAGCAGTCTGACAATGTGACTTTTCAGATTATGTAAGCCAGTGGTTCTCAACCTTCCTAATGCCATGAACCTTTAATAGAGTCCAAAGGGGTGGTGGCCCCCAGGTTGAGAACTGCTGATGTAAGCAAAAGTCAACTGCTATTAAATTAAGAGAATAAACTGCTGTTTCACTATTTATCTATTCTTAGAATAAAGAAGGCTTCTCTTTAGTTATGGGGACTTCAAATAAAATTAAATATTACATTTAAAAATCTGACCAATCAATTTCTCTAGAGAAGGTAAGGAACAATCCATGCCTAAAGACACCTGTAAGGACAACAACACAGTTAACTCTGTAGAGGGACTACCTGCAGTTTATGCTGATCCTCACGCAGCCTGCCTTACACTTTTTATAAATGCCAATGCTTATGCCCCAGCAATCTGAGAGAGGAGTAAGCCTTTAGCTCTAGCAGGCACACTCCATTTTCTGTCACTATTAATGAACAACAGCTTTTAGTTTTAAAAGAGTGCACAAAGCCAAAATTTAGAAAGTAAAGATGTCAATTTGTCTTGTATTTGATTGCAAAACTAACCTTTCAATTCCTGGGGAAGGAGAGAAAAAGATAGGTGAGAAGGGGTTAAGAAAGAGAAGAGGTAGAAGTAACAGATTTAAGATGCATCCGATTTTTTACTAGAAATCAAATCTAAACTGCCTATCATGTTTTTAAGACACTCCAACATCAGCCCTGACTCTCAGACTTCATTTATCATTAATGCACAGAAGACACCATAGGTCTCCTCAGGTCGACCATCTCGCTGCTGAATAGACAAATTAAGCCCAATCTCACCTCTGTAACTTCAGTCCAAGTTTTTCATTTGAAATGTTTTTTTCCAGCTTTCCTATACTTATCCAGATCATTAGCCATACTTAGAGGTCCAGCTGATACCTCACATACTTCATTAAGTCTCACCTGTCTAAATCAGAATTCACTGCCTTTTATTTTTCTAAATTAATATATAGGTATTTTATTATAATTGCATCACATGGTATAATTTTATTTTATGTGCCTGGTTTGTCTCTCATCAACCAGCCAACAAGGTACTTAAAAGTAAATCTCAAACGTCTATTTCTATAACACTTCTCACAATATTAAGTATGTGATAGGCATTCAATAATATTAAATAGAAATTACACTTAATTCTGCCAGGTAAACTTAATTCTGTGACTAGTAGAAAAGTTTTTAAAATTTCTGAAGCAAATGTCTAGTTATCTTCAATTTTCATTACCTTTTCCAATGAAAAATCATTGATAAATGTAAAAAAGAAACTTAGAAAAAGAACCAATTAGAAGTAACAATACATGGAAACAACTCTTGTTAACATTTGGTCATAGCATTCTTTCTTTGCAGTATTAATCATAATTTTAAATTAGATATTTATTTGATAATGATCTCCGTTACCATATTAAGAATAAAGGCTGAATCTGTTTTAGTCACATTTATGTAGACAGCTTATGTACAGTAATGAGCACATGGTAAATATACATAAATTTATGAAATTAATTCTGGTAAGCTCTTTCTGTATTTTTAACATTTAATTTAATTAAGACAGAGGTCAGGAAATGTTTTCAGTAAAGAACAATATAGTAAATATTTTTGGCTTTGTGGGCCATATGGTCTCTGTTGCAACTACTCAACTCTACCACTGTAGTGTGAAAGCAGCCATAGGCAGTACATAAGTAAATGAGCATGGCTGTGTTCCAAGGAAGCCTGGTTTACAGAGATAGGCAGTGGACCAGATTTGACCATTAGACTGTAGTTAACCCAACTCCTGAATGAAAACAATACACTGTGACTAGCTTCTCATCATCAATCTATACATTTACCATGACTGCAAATGTGTACACTTTAATTTATATAAGCAGCTGGACTATGATGACATCTAAGTTTTTGGCAATATTCCACATTACATGCAATGCTATGTTGAACACTCTTACACATATTTTATTGCACATCCCTGATCATTTCCTTAAATTAAAATCCTATGATAGCGTTCCTAGGTTAAGGAAGAGCAACATTTATTAATTTTTGTTAATTTTTAAAAAACAAATATTTTCATGATACTGTACTGATCTATATCTAGCCATCATAAATAAATGCTTTTCCAGAATCTTGTCAATGCTATACATGTTTTCTTATCCGTAAGTACTTTGTCATGCAGGATTAGACTTTAACATTTCTCTAATTAGTTTTCTAATTAGATAATATTTATATAAAATAAAATAAATATTAAGTAATACATACCACTTAATGAAATAAAGTATACCCCTGTGCAATACAATCCCCTAAAAAACACAGAATATTAAAATCACTCTGAGAAAGTTCCTCTAAAGTCCTTTCCCAATCAATTCTTGTACCACTACCACCCCAACAGTACAACTATTATTTGGATTAGTTTTGCCTATTCTTGAACACCATATAAATGCTGCCTGCTGTAATACATAACACATATATTAAAAAAGACCATATCCTCTTTTATATTCCCCTTATATTTATACTTCATTCAGTACAATAGTTTCTAAATTCATCTCTCCTGTTGAGAAGATGTACAGTAGTTTGTTCCATTTTTTTTTTTTATTAAATCATAGCTGTGTACATTGGTATGATCATGGGGCATCATACACTAGCTTCATAAACCGTTTGACACATTTTCGTCACACTGGTTAACATAGCCTTCCTGGCGTTTTTCAGTTATTTCTACATTTACTAAGTTTCACATATATCCTTGTAAGAAGTTTGTTCCATTTTAACTGCTGAAGAGTAATCCATTGTATGAGTACACTACACTTAGTCTACCCCTTCTCCTTTTGAAAAAAACGTGGGCTATTTACAACTTTTGGCTATTAATGAGTAAGCTACTCTAATTATTATTGTGCTGGCCTTTTCCTGTGTACATAAGTTTCACTTCTCCTGCATTTAGATGCTAGGTCACGAGGCAAATGTGTGTTTCATGAATGTTGTCAGTGTTCTTAATCGTAGCCATTGCAGATATGCTTTTCCACTTATGTGAAGGCTGTCCTTAATGTTACTGTCCCACAAGTCTCTGAGGTGCTGCTCATTTTTTAAATCTTTCTTCTACTCTGTTCCTCAGACAAGATATTTCTATTGATCTATGTCTAGGTTCACTTCCTGTCATTTCCATTCTGAAAGTTTTATGTCAGATACTATATTTTTCTGTTCTAGAATTTTCATTTCATTTTCACTTATCGCTCTAAATTTTGTTAAGATTTCCTGTTTTTATTCATTGCAAGCATATTTCCCTTTACAGTTGTGCTCAACTGTAGACTTTGCATAAATATACCTCCAAAGATGAACTGCATAAATTGTTTAAAAATCCATCTTGACAAAATTCCCTGCGAACTTAGTCATTTAAATATTTAGTATTTGCAGTTTTCATTTACTTTTGAAACTAACACATACTGTACTTTTCTCTGTAAGAAGAAAAACAGCCGTTTTATTCAAGGACATTTGTGTACAAGTACATATTTTATTATGTAAATTATAATTACATGTTAATTTTATTGTAAAACTGTCTTGTCTTTGGAAAGAAGACAACCATAATAAGCCACTGATTCCAATAGGCGTATGAGTTAACAAATGTAACTGAAAAACAATGGATCAATGAGAAATGACCATTATATAGTGGTACGCCCCCCACTATCCATGAAAATACAGTCTAGAACTCCAGCAGATGCCTGAAAACACAAATAGTACTGAACCCCATTAGGTTTTTTTCCTGTACATAGAGACATATGATAAATTATACAATGAGATTAACAATAATAATAAAATAGAAAAATTATAGTAATACACAGTAATGTAAATTGAGCATGGCCACTCTCTCAAAATATTTTATTGTACTGTACTCACATTTCTAATTCAGACCACGGTTGACTGGGTAATAGAAACCATAAGGGACTATTGTATACTTTCTTCAGTTATTTTAAAATAATATAGTTTGATATAAGGTTATTACTTATGATTCCATCAGCATAAAATCAGGCTGACAGGTATACACTTACTGCTAATTAACTTTCATTGTGCCCATGTGCAGAAAAGAGTTAACACAGCAGACACAGTACTGCTATCCTTAGAAAGGGCTGTTTGCGAGGTTGGACCTCAGAGGCATCTGAGAACCTGGGTTTGGGAAGTGTCCCACCACTACCTAATTGATAAGAGTTGCTCCCTGTGCCCAAACTTGTGCAACAATATGGTTTATGCTGAACACCTGCTTTCCTTTTGGGGATCTGATATTTTGGTACCTGTTAGGCAGAGGGTGCCCAGATGACCAAATTCAATGCTAGAGGAATTGAGGAATTAAGCATGCCTGAGTAGGACTCTTACTTAGAGCTTACATCTAGTTTCCTCTGAACTCAGTCATGTGTCTTTTCCCTTTTTGCTTTATATCTTTTTGATGTAATAAATCTTAGCCATAAATGCAACTATATGCTAAGTCCTGTGAGTTTTCTGAGCAAATCTGCCGAAGCCAGGGGTGCTCTTGGGGACCCATGACACAATCCAGTATAATCTAAACAGCAGGAACTGTGTCTTATATCTATCTGTATTTCATAGAGTACAAGAAATATATCTTATATATAACATATATTCACCATATTTGGTGATTGTTATACTCTTAGCATATCCAAACCAGTCTAAAGATGGGTGGCATCTCCACTTTGCGTTAGTTAATATTGGTGAACTAACACCAATGACAGAAACATGTGTGAAAATAATAGTACAGTTCAAACAACAAATGAAAAGTTCTTCGCAGAGGATGGCGCCTGTGGCTCAAAGGAGTAGGGCGCCAGCCCCATATGCCGGAGGTGGTGGGTTCAAACCAAGCCCTGGCCAAAAACTGCAAAAAAAAAGTTCTTTGCAGATTCAGGTTGAAATCTATAGCCCTCCAACTTGTTTCAGAGCTGTTTTGATAATTCTCTGCCTACAAACTTCCTAAAGAATACCCTATGCATTCTTATTTTGATTCTCTTTTGCATCTGTTCGTAAATCTTTGGAATTTAGCAAAATTTAACAGACTTCAGTTGTGTATGCCTAATAGAAGAAGGGGTGAGGCATTTTACCAAACTTCTGTGTTAATTAACTACAGCTCTGTGATGTTTCAAAGAAACAATCCATGCTTTCTTGGACTTCATAGATCCTCCAGAACTATACCCCACGTACTGGACAAAATATCAAAAAGACTGCATCACAGACACAAAGGAAACATTAAAATGAAGCAAAAGAAGGCTCAAGGTCAGGTGAGTAAGAGAATATAGCTAGGTTAAAGAAAGTTCCAACCCATCCCAGATGACCAAGTCTTAATCTCTCATAGCAAAAAGAAAAAACAAGCTCTTATTATTTTTAAAGCAAACATCATTCTCTAACAGAGAATTTATATCATATGTTAACTATGTACTTCAAAAAAGCAAAGAAATATAATGAGGAATTTTTAGAAAACACAGCAATTCAGTGATTCTTCTTCTTACAGGAGTTTATTTCCAGAAGAAAAAATTATAACATTAGAATGCATGATCTATTATATGACAAGCAATATTTTTTTTTAAATCACTAACATCAAAAAACAGCTGGAAAAAGGCCCAAAGTTGAAAGAAAGCAACCTCCAGAGTTTGTCACACCATCTACCTAAGACACAGACTGGTGACTCCTAGATCCATGAAAGAGCAATGTCTCCATCATTACAGCTGCTAGAAAGGGATTTCTATTTTGGCAGTTCAGAGACAAGGAAAGTAGGAGGAAATAAGAAGAGGTCTGGCTATTCTAAAGTTTTCCTTCAGTTCCATTCCCAATGTACTCAGTGTTCACGGTTTTAATGATGATTAAAAAAAAAATCAAGTGTTTTGCTTTTCTTTTTGGTTTTTGGCCGGGGCTGGGTTTGAACCCGCCACCTCTGGCATATGGGACCGGCGCCCTACTCCTTGAGCCACAGGCGCCGCCCTTAAAAAAAAAATCAAATGGAAAAGCCTTCTTACATAATTGCATTTCAGGAACTTCAAAGAAAGTCACATCACTTAGTAGAATTCCTCTATTCAAGAACCGTGGAATTACCAGTGTACCTTAGTCATTTCTTCTGGTGGCTCTGTTCACTGCCAATAGTATAACTGGCAAAAGAATACTATAAAGTTGATTTTATATTTAAATCAGTAACTCATCTTTTGGTACCAACACAGCTTATAATCTCGTCCAAACTTCCATAATAGTAAGACCAGAATTTTTTTTTTTTTTTTTGAGACAGAGTCTCACTATGTCGCCCTCGGTAGAGTGCTGTCGCGTCATAGCTCACAGAAACCTCAAACTCTTGGGCCTAAGTGATTCTCTTGCCTCAGGCTCCCAAGTTGCTGTGACTACACACACCTGCCACAATGCTCGGCTATTTTTGTTGTTGTTTTTGTTGTTGTTGCAGTTGTCATTATTGTTTTAGCTGGCCCAGGCTGGGTTTTGAACCCGCTAGCCTCAGTGTATGTGGCTGGCACCCTACCCACTGAGCTAGGGGAGGCTACAAGACCAAAATCTTGATTGTATAAGTATTTAATCTCTAAATCAAGCTACTTTTACTAATCATATCGAGGTTCCAAAAGAACAGGTGATCACTATTTTTCTCTTCCAAAAGAAACAAATACTTTTATGTTTCTTTACATTCTTAAAAACTTACTTTATTCAAATATTCTAAAATTGACACCATTTTAATAACATAAACACTGTTTGATTATCTTCCAAAGGCTAAGATTTATTATTGTTTTCATTATACTGAAATGGCACAGTTATTGGAACTTAAAAAAATTCACTGTAGAATCAGAATTATGTAACTGTAGACTAAAGGCAAATTTTAAAAGTATTAGAGTATATAATGACGAAACACCATGTTATCTACTGCATAAGACAAATTTTTATTGTATCTAAACATTAGATGAAAAATGCAATTCAGACGAAATCAGCAAATAGTAAAAAACAACAGTATATAGATAATGAAGGTAGCATGTAAGCTAGTTAAAAAATCATAATGAAGACAGAACTAGTAAGAATTTAGCAACCTGGATGAAATTGATATTCATTAGGGTACTCCTCACATCAATAGGGAACATTTGGACTCTGTGGTCTTTATCAGTGTCCCAGCTGGTAATGGTTGAAGGTTAATGCCTTACCCAATTCTGTTCAATTTTCCATCCTAATTAGCCCTCCAAATCTATAGCTGTGAGCACCAAGTGTCTGTGCTCAAAAGAAACTAATTAATGCTAGCAAATTAGATCAAGTCCAAAGATCCAACAGCCAAACTCTTAGTTAAATGCTCCTTGTTAATATGAAGTGTAGCTGTCAATAACTGCTGTTGGTGACTATAATGAGGCATCTTTCCTTCATTGAAAGTGATTTCATTTCTCTTTGTCCCTGGAAAAGCTGTTCCATTCCCTGCACCTAAGTTGCTGGCGGTCTGACCCAATTCTTACAATCAGCTGGGTTGAAATGACATAAAAAAAAAAAAATCAGACAGAAAAACCTTCCTACATAATCATGTTTCAGGCATTTAGCAGGAAGTCATATCACTTATTAAAATTCCTATATCTTTATCCAAGATTCAAACAATGAGCATGCACAACACTTTTATATAAAATCCCATAATTATTTAATAACACAAATGCTATAAATAGTAAATAAACTACAATGTAAGTGTCCTGATTCTAAATTATGTCTTATTGTTCAGTTTGAATGCAGCTTTCTTCTGCTGCTTGAACAATACTAATTTCATTCTTTCCTAATTTACATGGTTAAACAAGGAAAATATTTAGGATTTATTTTATAAAATAATCAATTTTAGATTCTTAAACAGTACTTTGGACCATATGGCCTAAAAAAAAAAATTAATCTGAGGTTACCTATAAGAAATTTAAATATTCAAAAATAAATTGTTATTTATAATGAACATACATTCTTATCCAAATGAATCTCAGATTTTAAGATGTTTTCAAGCCTTCAGAAGACCATAAACACATTAAAAAAAAAAAAAACCTAACCCTGTCAACATCCTAAACAACTTTTGATAAAGAAGTGAAAATTAAACACTTTCACTTCTGTACCATTATAAAGTTGTAGATGTGCAATGTAAATAATTATTTTAGTTATACTACATTCTTTCATTTCAAAAAGTAAAAACAAAGTTTCACTGTCTATGAAAGGCAGTTCTGAAACCCAAAGCTGTGCAATCATTCTGCATTTTCATCAGAATGTGGGTAAAAATTAAATCTATAATTGAGTTAGCTAACTTTTTTCCTTCTAGGTATCAGGACAATGTGTTACAAAACAGCATAAATGAATTTATTTTTATAACTTTAGACTGTTACCTGTAATACGTAAATACATTTTTACTATCCATTTTTTAATTTATTATCCATTTTTGAGTTTTTTCCTTTCTCATCTGAATCAGGGTGTATATTTTTTAAGTTCTATGACATAAATGGAGAATATGTCTCTTGTGACTATCAGCGTAACACCTGCCAGTGCCAGATGTGCATCAAACCCTGTTTGCAGGTGACAATGGGCTCATTTTTCCAGACACTTGGGGTGGGTGTTGAAGGAAGGTGCTCTGATTAAACAACTAGTTCAAGTGAAAGCAAGAGTAAAATTCTGGAATGATTATTTTAATATACTAAATTATGGATGGATTTTTAAATGGAATAGGTCATAAGTCATTTAACTTAATAAACAGAAATGACCACCACACATTGTTGAGTCTAAGGAACTACTCTTATTTTATTGCCTCTATCCATCAACTGCAAATATCTTCTATAAGGGCTGAGGGCAGGGACAGGGACATAAATGACACAGGTCTTACAACTTGGGCTGACACAGCCCTGCTCCCCTGTCTAGAAGTTTACAGTGAAAAGTGCAGCCCATGATCCTAAAAAGTACCGTGGTCCCTCATCCCAGGAAGGAAGAGTGAAGAAGAGAAGCCAGAAAAACAGCCTATGTTAGTGAAATTTTGCATAGTACTACTTCTTTTTAATGGCCACTTCAAGAGGTAGTTTTTCAAAAATATTTCTACAGTAATATTGCCATCTGTTTCTCTAATTACTCATCGTTTACAAATGTACTGTGGCTTCATCTTTTACCTTCCACCGCTTTATATTTTTCGCTAGAGTGTTGCATATACGTTAATCAACAATATGTCTCTATATTTATAGAATACAGGAATATTTTATGTTAAAAAACATTTTCCAAAGAAAAACATATACATGTGGGTGCCTGGTGTATGTATTTATATAAATATCTTCCACTTAGAAACATACAACAAAAATAACACAGACTCACTGTTGGTCCTACTAGGATTCCATTAACAATTCAGTAATAGACAATGACACCAAAGAAAATCATCTTAGAATACATATATATATATATATATACACAAATATATATACACGTAAATATATGAATGTGTTGATAGATGAAAAAAAGGTGCACGTTAGTTTTGGTCTTTCTTCTTTCCCTATCAAAATCACCAGAACAACTCAGTTCTCCAAAATGCCAAATTTTTCTCTGTATGTAACTGTTTTCCTAGTAATTTGGGAGAATATTTTTAAATTGTAAATCAATTGAACACTGCTGAAAATTCTGAAACCTGAAATATTGGTATTTCAGTGAAAGGGTGAGAAGCAATTCATACATATTAATTCACTGACTACTAGACTCCCAGGTGAAGGATTAAATTCAGATCATATTATTAAAAATAAATTCGATCTTTACATGAATATTTGAATCTTACCTTGAACTTGTTCAGAACACCGCTCTCTGGCCTTTTCTCTCATCATTTTAGGGATCAAAACATCTTTTTCGACATGTCTAAGATGCTGGTCTGGAAAAAAAAATCTTTCTTTAATAAAGTCTCCCGTAAATCCACACATTATGGGAAAAATAAACACTCTGGTTTACTTAAAACAAAAACCTATAAAAATATATTCAAAACTGAGCCTTTAACAACCTGATATAAGTGACTATTTTAGTCACTGGAAACATCCTAAATAGTTTTTGATATACAACCAATAAAAACAAAAAACAAAAAAACACAAGTAGCATAGGCAACATCTTTCCAAACATTATGTAAACTATATGGTAGCATTTTTACTTAATAACATATTCCCATGTAGTCTTGCCAAAATTAGAATCTAAATCATCTTATTATTAATATAATCCACAAAAAGTTTTTCATTGACACCAAGATCCAAGAATAGATGAAGAGATAACAAGATTAAGAAAAACAAGAGTAGCTTTTCTACCTGGTAATCAAGGAAGACCTAAGCAAGAACTGGCAGAAGTGGACTACGGGTCCTTACACAAAGCACATGAGATTTCTGTACATTTTAAATGCAGCTTCCACAAGTGGACTACAGTAGCAGACTAAGCACCTGCTCCAGAGTCCCATTCGCTCCTTAAATTCTAAGAGTCCTGAAAACAAACATGGGGTAAGTGTCCTCAGTGAATCAGAAATGATGAGGAATCTCATTACTGAAAGATAAAAGGCAGAAGAGATCAGGTTAAGGGAGGTAATGATATTCCTATAGAGTACCCAGGAAAAAAACTGATGATGAAGCAGGTGTTGGCTCCTGCTCTGAAGCAGCAGCAAAATGCCAAGTGAGAAACTTCACTGAGGGAAACTTAGGGTTATTGATTGAAGTATTTCTGTAGGAGACAAATGGTCAGCTTATCTTCTGTCTTCAGACCATGGGTAAAAAAGGTAATATTAGGTATTTATCCCCAAAAGACCAGGAAGTTTCCAGTATCTAGTGACATGGAGGAAAACCAGAAACCCCTAAACTCTTTCTGGTATTGTGTTGTCCCCAATGGTCTTGGGATGCAGGCAGATATAAACTGACATATGTTTGCAGAGAAAGTAACCGAGCATCTTGAAAAGCAAACAAAATCATCAACGAAACAGCTAAGGAGTACCCAAATTTGATGAAGGACAATACGGTGAGAGGGAGAAACCAATTGCACTTAATCAAGAAATAAACAACTCCAAAGAGTATTAAAAGAGTCAAGGGTTTAAGATTTTAGATTATTGTAATAAATTTACAGAGGCAAATAAAAAGACAGGAGTCCTCAGATGGAATGGCCCATGGATTACCTAAATGCACTTTGATGACACATCTGAAACCTCGAAATACTAAAAACTTCAAAAGGGAAAAGAAAACATTGCCCACATAAAGAAATGAAATCAGATTTACATCATGTCTCACTGGCAAATGCAACAAGACAGTGATGAAATAACGTCAAAGTTCTGAATTATATCCAAAAGTTCTAGAGTCAATTAAACTACCAATTAAGAGTGAAGTTAAAAATTTCAGATATATACAAACTAAAATGTCTACTACCTTCCAGTCCTACAGAAAAAGAAGTAATATTTCACTACAGTTGACTCTTGAACAAGAGTTTGTACTGTGTGGGTCCACTTATATACTTTCTATTCAACCAAAGGTGATTAAGTACACAGCATTTGGAGATGCAAAGCTGCATAAGCAGAAGGCTGACTTTCTAGATACAGGAATTTACAGGGCAGATCGAAAGGACCTGAGTCTGTATAGATTTTTGTTACATGTGAAAGTCCTGGAACCAGTCCCCAGGGCATATTGAGGGAGGACTGTGCTATTGTTATGCAATGACCACTAATCAAACTTAGTGATGTAGAACAATAAATATTTTATTGTGCTTAGGGATCCTATGGGTCAGAGGGGCCTCATCTGGGAAGCTTCAAGTGACTGGTGTTGATTTCAACAGCTGCAGAAGCTGGAGCCAGAGGATTTACTTCCAAAATTACTTTTCTTCACCTATATATTTGACACCTGGCCTGGAATGGCCAAAGAAGTATTTAGGACTGTAAGCCTGAGCGCCTACCCTCTTCTTGGGAGCCAGGCAACACCACCCCTGCTAAATTATACTGATTTCAAGTCCCTAAGAATAGCCAATTCTCACATTATAGAAGGGCATGAGGGTTGAGAGATAATGTTGTGGCCTTCTTTGTAAATAAAATCTGTCACAAAAAGTAATAGAGAATATACTGTGATAGAATAAAACTGAAACCATGATGCACAAGTGTGACATATAATATGTAAAGCATATTAGAAAAACATGCCTTTAAATTAACTTGTTAAAACTGCAAGTACTTCAACATCATCATCACCTAACTACCTAATTTTTATAGAATATTCTATATTAGACAGTAGAACCATCTACTAAGATAAATCATACTCTGGTATTTGAAACAAATTTCAATAAATCTGAATAAATTCAAGCTAAAGTATGTTTCCTAATACCGACATAATTAAATTAGAAATTTAACAGAAAGATCTCTGGATAATCTCCAAATATCTACAAGCTACATATCACAGTTTTGAATAACCCATGTATCTAGAAGATACCAAAAAGCAAATCAGAAAATATTTTGCTATCAAAAAATAAGACAAAACACATCAAAATGTGTGTGATGCCGTTAATAGTACTTTGAGGGAAATTTATAGCATGAAAAGCATATGTAGAAAAAGAAAAGTCTTAAATCAACTTAACCTTGTACCTTGAGAAACTAGACAAAGATAAATTAAAAGTAAAGCAAGAAAAAGAAAGGAAATGATGATCAAAGCATAAAGCAATGAAATAAAAAATAACACAAATATGGGGGGGGGGAGCAATAAAAACCAAAACTGGTTTGTTGAGAGGATTAAAATTTATAAGCCACTAGCCAGACTGATCAGAAAAAAAGGTCACAAATTTCCAACATCAGAAATGATAAACACATTAAAATGACAATAATGGAATACTATGAACAAAGGCCCAACAACTTGACTACTAAAATAAACAAGTTCCTTAAAAAAATATAAACAACCAAACCATACTCAAGATGACAAAGATAACCAATATAATAACCATATCTATTAAGGAATTTGAATTTATAATTAAAAGCCTTCCCACAAAGAAAATCCCAGGCCCAACTAACCTCTCTGATGAACTGATCAAACATTTAAGAAAAAACATACCAATTCCACATTTTCTTCCAGAAAATTGCTGAGACCACTATTACCCTGACATCAAAACAAAATAAAAACATTACAACAAAACTGCAGCCCAGTATCTCTCATGAAGATATAAAGCATCTTAACAAAAGGTTAACAAATTGAATCCAGTAATACACAGTGTAGACAAAAATAATACTTCACGACCAAGTGAGATTTATTCCAATTGTAAGGCTCACTTAACATTCAAAAATCAGTGAATGTAATTCACCCCATTAAGAAATTAAAAAAGGAAAAACAAATGGGTATCACAAGACAAAGAAAATACATTTAATAATCCAGTATCTGTTCTTAATAAAAACTTTCAGTAAAGTAGGAATAGAAGGAAACTTCTTCAACATGATAAATGGCCTCTATCAAAAAAAAAAAAAAGAAAAAAACCCACAGCTAAAATCATACTTAATGGCAAAACATGATTTTTTCCCCTAAAATAGTGATCAAGATAAAGAAATCTATTCTCACCAATTCTATTCAGCATTATACTAGATGTTCTACTCAGTGCAATCAGGCAAGAAAAATAAATAAAAAGAATCCAGAATGGAAAGGAAGAAATAAAATTTATTATTAAAAGATAATGGTCTACATAAAATGGGAAAGAATCTACAAAAATGCCACGAGAACAAGTGAGTTTAGCAAGATTGTCAGATACATGGTCAACATACAAAAACCAAATGGAGACAACATAGCAAAAAAACAGAGAACCAGAAGATAATTCAATAGATCTCATTTGAAAAGTTATTCAGAGAAAAGGAAATGATACTGAAAGGAAATCTGTGACAACAGGAATGAAGAAGGAACAACACAAATGGTAAATGCAGTAAACTATTCTTTTTTTGAAGTTTTAAAATTATTTTTGACAGAAGCAAAAGTTGTAGCATTCTCAATGTATGCAGAGGTATTAACGTTAACTAGATCATAGAGGTAAGAGGGTAAAGCAATTTTGTAGGTGGTTAAGATATTTACATTTCACTTGAATGATAAAACCTTGATGTTGAAAGACTGTAATAAACTATACATGTATACTATAATTTCTACCACAATCGCCAAAAGAACCTAAGAGATAAACTAAAAAATACTACATAAACTAAGGAATGCTAAAAAATTAAATCGAAGTATTTTCTCTGACCCAAAATGGTATCAACTGGAAATCACTAACAGAAAGACACAGAAAAATCTTCCAACACTTAGAAATTAAATATCACATTTTTTTTAACTTTTTTAAAAATTTCAAATTAATATAAGGGCACATACGATAAGGTTACATTGTTTGCATTTGTTGGGTAAAGTCCAAGTTGCAGTTGAGCCCTTCACCCAGAATGTGTGCCATATACCCCTACATTGGGTCCACTGGGTGAGAGCTTACCGACCCTCCTCCCTCGTTCCCCGCCTTCTTGAATTTCATTATGTTTTTCACCATGTAGGCATGTAGTTAGTTGTTCATCTACTAATTTATATTAGTATTGAGTACACTGGATGCTTGCTTTTCCATTCTTGTGATACTTTACTAAGGTGATACTTTACTTTCTTATGATACTTCACATCTGTTCTCTAGATCCATCTAGGTAAATACAACAAAAGTAAAGTCTCCACCTTCCTTCCTTATGGCTGAATAGTATTCCATGGTATACATACACCATGGTATACATACACCATAGTTTATTTATCGACTCATGAGTTGATGGGCACTTGGATTGTTTCCATATCTTGACAATTGTGAACTGAGCTGCAACAAACATTTAATGCAAATGCCCTTACTGTAAAATAGCTAATTTTTCTTCTGGGTAGATACCTAATGATGGGACTGTGGGATCAAATAGAAGATCTGTTTTAGCTCTTTGAGGATTCTCCATACTTCTTTCCAAAAAGGCTGTACTAGTTTGGAATCCCACTAACAGTGCATAGGTGTTCCCTTCTCTCTGCACCCACACTAGCAGCTGCAGCTTTAGGACTTTGTGATGTGAGCTATTCTCACTAGGGTTAGGTGATATCTCAAGGTGGTTTTGATTAGCATTTCTCTGATGAAGAGATGATGAGCACTTTTCATATGTGTGTTGGCCACTTATCTGTCTTCTTTGGAGAAGGTTCTGTTCATGTCTCTTGCCCAGTGATAAATGGGTTAAACAATCTTCAGAATGGGAGAAGATATTCACATGTTACAAATCTGACAAAGGGCTAATAACCAGAATCTATAAAGAATTCAAACTAATCAACAAGAACAGCATATTTTTAAATAATCCACAGGATGTGTTACATGTAAGCATTTCACATTGTATATAGAAGCGGTACCCTGAACCCCATAAATGCATCAATGTACAAAGTTATGATTTAATAAAAAATAATTTAAAAAAATTTAGAATCACCTTCCCAAGTTAAACACACATCTACAAACACTCTATTGGAATTACATTGAACGTACAAATTGACTTGTAAAGAATCAACATCTTTGAGTCCTTATCCAAGAACATGACATATGTCACTTCATGTAAACAGAGATTTAATGTCTTTTGATAAAACTGCATAATTTTTCCATAAAAAAATAAATAATCCACAGGTAAGAAAGGAAGTGTCAAAGGAAATAAAAGAATATTTATACTCATTGGCCTGAATAAAAATGAAAATAGACATATCAAAATCTGTAAGACAAAAAAAAAAAAAAGGTAAAGCAATACTCAGAGAAAAATTTATGGCACTAAATGTTCACAGTAGAAAAAAAGTCCAAGTCAATAATCTAAGCTTTTTCCTGGAAAAACTAGAAAGAGGGCTAAATGAACCTAATGTAAGAAGAATAAGAAAATAGTAAAGACCAGAATCAATAAAATTGATAACAGAAAAAAATAATCAATTAAATTGAAGCTTGCTTTCCAACGATCAATAAAAATGGCCCAGATGGTTTCATTATATTCTATAAAATATTCAAAGAACAAATAATACTAATTCTATAGTCTCTTGCCAACACATTTTATGAGGCCAGAATTACCCTTAAACTCAAAGAGAGATCATACTTGTCAATCAATGCAGGAAAAACACTGGGAAAAATTCAATACCCATTCATTTTTTTAAAACAACTCTTAATGGACATGGAATAGGAGAGAACTTTTTTAACTTAATGAAGAGTATCTGCAAAAATCCTATAGCTAAAATCACACAGGAACATGAAATAAAATTGCACAGAACTGTACACACACAGGAGTGCACGTAAAACCTGGTGAAAATTGAAAAGACCTATAATCTAAACAGCATTGTAGTATCAACTTCAATTTCCTGGTTTTGATATCCTACTATAGTTTTATAAGGTGTCAATGTTGGGGGGAGCTGAGCAAAGGGTACACAAGACTCCATACAGTATTTTTTCCAACTTCACGTAAGTTTATAATTATTTCAAAATAAAAAGTTAAAGAATAAAACTTCTAGAAATAATTCTTGGAGGAACTCTTCCTGACCCAGAGTGAAGCAAAGAATTCTTATATATGATACCAAACACACAATCCACAAAAAATATATACATAACAATAAATTAGACTTCATCAAAATTACAAACCCTTTCGCTCCACGAAAGTTCCTACAACCCAAGTGCCCCTCATTCTACAAGTGGATCAATAAAATGTGGTATATGTATGTATACCAAAGAGTACTACTCAGCCACTAAAAAGGTAAACCCATACCACTTGTATTAACCTAGATAGAATTGAAGACCATTCTTCTAAGTGAAATATCACAAGAATGGGAAATAAACACTACATGAACACCACATGTACTATTAAATCAGAACTAACAGATCAACAACTACGTGCACACAGGGAATTACATAATACTCATGAAAGGGCAGAAAAAGGATGGGTAAAATCATACCCACCAGGTACAATGCATACTATCTGGGAGATGGAAACATTTGTACTTTGACTCAAACTGTACAAAAGCAATTTATGTAAACAAAATGCACACACAATATTCTGAAATTTAGAGGGGGAAAGATGAAAAAAGTAATAAACAAAAATACCAAAAAAAAAAAAAAAAAAAAAAAGATAGGCTCAGTGCCCATAGCACAATGGTTATGGTGCCAGCTGCATACTCCGAGGCTGGCACAAAATAATGGCCCGGGCCAGCTAAACAATAATGACAACTGCAACAAAAAATATCTGGGCATTGTGGCAGGTGCCTGCAGTCCCAGCTACTTGGGAGGCTGAGGCAAGAGAATCAGTTAAACCCAAGAGTTTGAGATTGCTGTGAGCTGTGACATCACAGCACTCTACCAAGGGTAACAGAGTGAAACTCTATCTCAAAAAAAAAAAAAAAAAGATGAGCCCCAGATAAAGAAAAACATCTCATATCTGACAAAAGACTTATATCCAGAACATATAAAGACTTCATTAAAACCAACAATAAGAGAACAACAATTCAATTAGAACTGGTCAAAAGACTTGAACAGATACTGCACCAAAAAAGATATACAGACAACAAATTAAGCATATGTACAATATTAAAGATATGTACAATATCATTAGCCATTAAGGAAATCCAAATTAAAGCTACCAGGAAATACCACTAAATACCTACTAAAATGGATAAAATATAAATATGATAATATCAAGTGCTTTCAAGGATGTAGAGCAACGGGATCTCTCGTGCATTTTTTTTTTTTTTTGCAGTTTTTGACTGGAGCTGTGATTGAAACCCCCACCTCTGGCATATGGGGCTGGAGCCCTGCTCCTTTGAGTCACAGGCACCACCCTTCTCGTGCATTTTTGATGAGAACATAAAATGGTATTGCCACTTGAAAAGATAACCAAGCAGTTTCTTATAAAGTTAAACTCATACTTACTATATGACCCAGTAAACTCATTCTTTGGAATTTATCCTACAGAAATGAAAACCTGTGTTCACATAGAAACCTATACACAAATGTTCACTGCAACTTTCTCTTTAACAGCCAAGACTTGGAAATAACACAAAACTCCTTCAACAGGCAAATGAATAAATGGTTCAGTAGACACTGGAACATTACTCAGTAATAAAAAGGAAAGAATTTTTTATTGTTTTTATTTCAGATTTTAAAAGAGTAGATATGATTAGTTTATATGGTTTGCTTTTATAAGGTAAAAGCCTGAGTTGTAGTGCTGCCCTTCACCCAGGAAGTGAGCCTGTGCAGTGTACCCACTAGGTAAGAACTTACCCAACCCCTTCCCCGCCACTTGAATTTAACTGAGTTTTTCTCTCATGTGAACATGTAGTTTCAATTTAGCACTGAGTATAAGTGATGCTTGTAACATTTTGCTTAGAAGAATGTTCTTCAATTCTGTCCAGGTTGTTAACAAAAGATACAAAATCACTTCTTTCATGACTGAATAATATTGCATGGTATGCATATACCAAATGTATTAATCCATTCATGTGTTGAAGGGTATTTAGGTTGTTTGCACATCTTTGTGATTGCAAAATGTGCTGCCATAAACATTCGAGAACAAATAACCTTATGGCAAAATGTCTTTTTTTTTTCTTTTGGGTTGATAACTAGTAATGGGATTACAGGATCAAATGGTAAATATGGAGATTCCTTACTTAACATTTGGGTAAGGAATCTCCATACTTCTTTCCATAGAGGCTGTACTAGTTTGCAGTCCACCCAATAACGCATGAGTGTTCCCTTCTCTCTGCACACACACAAGCATCTTTTGCATTGGGACATTGGAATGTGGGCCATTCTCAGGAAGAACTTTTGATACACAACCATTGGATGGATCTCAAGGGCAAAAAGAAGAATGGAAAAAAGATAGTCTCAAAGGGTACATATCATATTATTCCACTTATCTAATATTCTTGAAGTGTTATGTAAGTGCCAATAGTCAGAATTGGGGAAAGGGTATAACTACTAAGGGGTTTCATGAGGGATTTTCTTTGTGGTGATGGGAGATCTCTGTATGCTGATTGTGGTCATAGTTACTGACATCTTCATGTAAGATAAAATGTCATGTAACTATTGAAAAAACAAAAATGAAAGTATGCATAAAGACTGATGAAATTTGACTAAGATAGGTACCTAACTCAACAATATTATTCAATGCCAAATCCTGGTTTCCTTCTTTATAATTCATTATAGAAATATGTTCCAATCTTTTTTTCATATTTGAAAGCCCTAAAGGAGACTTTTTTGACATTATTTTCCTAATGCCTCCCTATGAAATGTCACAGATAATATTGTATATATTTATGTACTGTCTGTATAATAGCGTTTTATATATTAAAAAGATTAAGGTGTTTAGCTTTCCCAATTTTTGTCTTTTTGAGTACAATATCACACTCACTGAGAATATATGCACTGTGAGTAAGTGAGATAGTAGTATCATTAGGAAAGGCTGGAAAAGGGTAGGTGGAAACTGCACCATTCCTGCAGTTTCTTGCAAGTATTAAATTATTACAAAAAAAATAGTTCTAATAAAAAATAAAAAGATATGTAAGGAAGACCAAAGGACCTAGAATAGCCAAAACAATGTTACAATAGAATAAATTTGAATGATTTGCAGCAACTACCTGATTTAAAGTCTTACTACAAAGCTACCGCAACCAAGGTGGTGCAGTATTGGCATAATTAGGATAACCAAACAGAGTAATTTAACAAGAAAGAGCCCAGCAATACTTCCATATACATACAATTAATTTATTAACAAAAACACTTAGGCTACTCAATGAAGAAATAAAAGTGTTTTTCACTTTTTGTGACAGAACAACTGTATAATCATGAAAAAAAAAAAAAATCAACCTGAACCCTTTCAACTCCTACTTCACAAGCACCACAAAAATTAATTTGCCCAGGAACCTAAATGTAGAAAGTAAAACTATTAAACAACAAAAAGCCCTTTAATTGCTTGGAGTAGACAAAGATCTTCATAGACACAGGCACAGGAAAAGAAATTTTAAATTTTACCTTATTCAGTATAAAATCATCTGTTCATTAAAGATAACCATTAAGAAAATTAAAGTGCAAGCCACAGATCAAGAGAAAAAGTTCACTATGTAAGTGTGTATGTGTGTACATAGATATATCTGACAAAGAACTTGAGTCCAGAATGAAAGCACTCCCACACATCAATAACAAAAACACAAACAATTCAATAAAAAAGGGACAAAGGCTTGAATGGACACTTCAGAGAAGAAGATACACAAATTATAAATTCATATTTGCAATATCTGTAAAAGGTGCTCAAAATCATTAACCATTAAGAAAATGCAAATGAAATCCCTTATATCATTTCACACCCATCAGAATGACTAAAATTAAAAACACAGGCAACACCAAATGATGGAGAGGATGTGGAGCATCTGAAACTTTCACATATTGCTGGTGGGATTGTGAAATTATAAACTTTGGAAAACTGCTGAGTTACAAAATTAAACATGTTCCACGCTTAGGTGTTCATTTGCCCAAGATAAATTAAAAATATACCTGCAGAAAACAACTTGTACAAGTCTCCTTATGGAAGTATTATTCATAATAGCTTAAACTTACTCAGCAATAATCAACAATAATACTAATAACAAACTACAACTATTAGTAGGATATTTCTAATGCAATCAAAATGGGTGAATCTCAAAAATATTTTTATTGAAGAAAGGAAACGAGACACAAGATACACACTACAGGGTCCAAGAATATGCAAAATTAATGTACAATGATAAAATTTATACCAGTGGAGTTTGAGGAAAGTATTTTCTGATAATATCTTGATAGGGGTGTATACACTTAGGAAAACTCACTTAAGATCTGTAAATTATACTGTACATTATGCCTCAAATTAAATAGCTTAGTTTTTTTTTGTTTTTTTTTTTTTTTTTGAGATAGTGTCCTACTTTGTCACCTTCGGTAGAGTGCCCTGGCGTCACAGCTCACAACCACCAAAAACTCTTGGGCTCAAGTGATTCTCTTGCCTCAGCATCCTGACTAGCTGAGACTATAAGCACCCACCACAATGCCCCACTATTTTTAGAGATAAGGTCTCACTGTAGCTCAGGCTGGTATCGAACTCCTGAGCTCATGCAATCCACCCACCTCGGCCTCCCCAAGTGCTAGGATTATAGGCATGAGCCACCATGCCTGGCCCTTAATAGTTTAACTTTAAAAAATGAAATAAATATGCTGTTAGAAATTAGAAAAATAGACAAGATTTATCATTTTTTCCATAAAGATACTGTTCATCTTTTATTAGATTTATTTCTACTGGTAAAGACATTTCTTCATAAGTAATATGTTGTAATTATATATTGTCAATATATAGAATGAACTGACTTTTTTATATTGTCCTTATAACCTTACTCAACTTCCTTCATTAATTTTTGTAATTTGACACTAGATTATTTTATAATTTCTATGCAGACAATAATAGGGACAGTTGTACATCTTTTTTAATTCTTACTGGCTATGTCCTTTAGAAAAGTAGTGAATAGTAAATAGTAGAACCTCTGTCCTAAATGCTCAAATTCTGCTTAGAAGTTACGTTCACCTTGAGATGTGCCTATGACTTTCCTGTCTTATCTTCACTTTGTTTTTTTTGGTCGAATTACACTATTTAAACAATAAATCAGTGTTTATTGTTTCCCTACCTTTATATTATCCAGATCTCTGTGTTTAAGTAAAGATTATCATCATTTCCTTGAAAGTTTGGTAGAAACCACCTGTGACAGTCAGTTTTATGGCTCAATTTGGCTGTTATAGTCTCCAGTTATTCAAGCAAACAATAATCCAGGTGTCACTGTGAAAGTATTTTGCAGACTTATGTAAAAATGATTATCTGAGATTTGGGCAGGTCGGATTCAAACAAGGGAAAGGCCATAAAATCAGAACCAAGATTTCCTTAAGAGAATTCCCCTTGCTGATTGCAGCTTCAGCTCGTGACCGAGAGTTCCAAGCTTGCCATTCCCAATACACAGCCCTGTCCTGCAAATTTTGGACTTATCTGACTGTTCCCATAATCACGTAAGCTAATTTCTTGCAATAATCTCTTAGTATATTATACATGAATACACACATACACCCCTCCTAGTGATTGTTATTCTGGTGAAACACTAACCAATAAACCACCTTATTGGGGCTTGAGTTCTGGGCAGTGAATTTGTATGTATGAATGGCAAATAATGAGAGTTCTAACCAATGCTATAAGAGCTTTTTATTTATTCTTGAATCAGCTGCAATTTTAGCAAGTTTGTTTTTCTCAAAGACACTATTTGATCTAAATTTTCAAAATAATGATATGAAGGTGTTCACATGATTTTTTTTCTCTTTACCACAGCTGTGGCGGAATCCCAATTTTCCCATAGGAATTCATTGCCTATGTCAGGGATAAACCAACTTTTTCTGTAAGGACCAGAGTGTAAATATTTTAAATTTTGTAGGCTACATACCATCTCTGTCATGTACATTCTTTAAGAAAAAAACAACTTTAAAAATGCTTCTAGCCATTCTTAGCCTACAGGCCTCACCAGATTTGGCTCACAGGCCAGTTTCCTGAATTCTTTGCTATACTATTTATTTATGCTTTCTCTTTTTCCTTTGCTTTGCCAGAAAGTGTCAAAACTGAGGTGGGAAAAACCCAACACTGAGCTTAAAGAAGAAACTGTAAGTATGAATAAAGATATATAGAGAAAAGGACAGATTCAGAGGAAGGCCCTACAGGAATGGGGGTGGGGGGGGCTGAAGGAGCTGGGGGAAAGGGATGATTTCAAGGAGGGTTACCAGTTTTCTGTCTTCAACTAAAATGTGACACTTATTGACAGAGGGAATACAAAAGAAAGAGCAGGCAAGAGAGGAATTCAGGTGTGGAAATATTGAACTTAAAGTGGCTAAGAGGAAGGCAGTAGATGGTCTAATATACTGTGTTTGGGGGTGGAGGGGTAAGGGAATGGAATGAGGGAGCAGAGAGAGGGAAGCTAAGAGGGGGATGGGGGATCACAGTGTATGGCACACCTGTTGGGGGTGGGACACAATTATAAGACGGACTTTACCTAACAAATCCAGTCAGTGTAACCTAATTCTTTGTACCCTCAATGAATCTCAAATAATAAAAAGATAAATAAATAAATAAATTTTAAAAAGGAAAATAAACCAAAGTGGCTATGAGATATCTTACAAATGGAACACTGATGTCTACTTGAAGAGAACATCATAAATCTGGGATTATCTCTACAAATTCCTTTTCTCCTTGCCTACAGCATAAATCATAATTTAGGCATCAATAATTAATAGTATAATTACTGAACATTGTGAAACAATGTGATAACATTGTGAAATATTGATCTCTTTTATAAAATCTATTTGAAAATGTTACCTCTTCCTTTTACTTATATAATTTTAATCTAGACAATTTATGTGTCCTAATGAATCTACTCTGTGCTCTACAAATCTTGAAAAGGTCTTTGGCAACGTTATTTTTAATCAATTCTTTAAATACAGACAGAGCTTTGTAATACTGAATCACTCTCCATAAATAAATTGTAATAGAAGTTTATCTACATTATGAATTCAAAATTGTAATACTCCTATCAAACACATTTTTAAAATAGCCTGAAAGATTTATGTTCATTCTTATAACATCTCCTAGGCAAAGAAATAATTCTAGAATTCCATAAATGTTGATTTTGATTTCTCAAACTCTTGATGCTAAATCAAACAATGACTGTCTAAAATATATAAATTCTGCTAACATTTCCCTTTTGATAGTATATCACTAAATATCAACTATTAGTTTATAATTACATACATATTTCAAAGCTATTTTTAATAGTACAAATATAGATATGTCACTTTTTATTCATAAAATTACAAAGCAATTCCCATAATGTCAATCTGGTACACATGTTATATATTTATACAGAGCTTGCAAATATAAAAATCAAATTTTGAAAGTTGGATGCAATATAGTCACATAAATTTATACAGAGATAAAGAATCAGGATAATACCACCAAGGAAAATTTCCAAAGCTCTAACTTCTCAACATTCTATCATCACCTGAAAGTCAATTTTCACCTTTTTCACTGGCTGAATTTGTTAGCTCAGATTTTGCTTTGGGGCTCATGTGTTCTTGCAATATGGCAGCACCAGATTATAAGGCTACTGACAACAGCACTTGCTATGAATCCACAAAGAACAGTGAAGCAAATCAAAATATTACAGACTCTTTCATAGGAAAGAATGTGATACATGAAGGCAAGGTATGCCTTTTCGGTAATGAAAATGTTCTGGTTTAACTAATTTGATTATTATTTATGTAATGCCACTTTTTTTTTTTAATTTCCTTCTTACACTTATTGCTCCTGAAGATGTTTTGGTGCCCTAGTCTACTCAAGAGGAAAAACAAGAAAAAAAAAAATGCTTGTAATAAACTTGCAACAGCGTTCTTATGGGCAACAGTTTCTATCTTTAGATCTCTTTTCTTTATTATGTCCAAGAATCTCAAAAGAATGAGCCCCAGGCAGATGGCCCCCAGTACAATACATTAAGAACAGAGTTCTCAACCATTACTTCTCACTAAGCACCTCACACCAAGAAGTAGGCAGACTCCAGTTCTCTTCAACAACACAAAGATATAGATGTCCATGGCCAGATCTTCATGTTCTTGCCAATTAGTTCAGACCTATTTGCTATAACAACGGTGTAAAATGAGGAAAGAGGTGGAGGGAAGAGGTCTTAAAATAGGAAAATTAAGATAGTGAAGATCAGTATTCCTTTCACCTTCTTTCCTTCAAGCCATACTTGAACAAACAAAAAGGAAATCAATAATAGAAGAGATCCCCCCCCCCCCAGTGGTGTGGCCTCTGGCTGTGAAACAAGGAGATGAGGATAATGAATGCACAGTCTTCATGACAGACTTCTCAGGTACGTATTTTGATTCCATTTTGCAGATAAAGTGGAAGCTCACATAGGTAAAATGGCCAGCCTCTGATAAAAGTGGCAGCGCCAAGATTATGTAACCCGGTTCCCAAACTTTCCAAGACACCACCATAAACATAAAGTTTTGGCCTATTTAAGGGGACTTCCGCAAATAAGGTTAAATGAGCTTCCAGTAATGCTGAAACACAGAAACAAACCTTGGACAGTAAGACCGTGTATTTCAGAAGAATCGCTTTGCAGAAGCAAAATTCAAAACTTTATAGTTCTCATATTTTGATAGGAAAGTAAAGTCAAAGGGAATATTGTTTCTGCTTACTACCATGGAAAAATTATTTAAAAAAGAAAAAGAACAAGAGGAGCAGTTTGTCAGTTGGCTGAAAAACACGTTGAGAATGAGTAAACATCAAATATTAGATCAATCAGGACAATGTAATATCGTATAAGCTCAACCTGTTAAAAGTACATCAACAAGGTAGATGTACCTAATTCTGCTTAGCTACTGAGTCAAATACTACCCATATCCCACAATAGTATGCTTCCTTTAAGTGTCTTCATCCTATCAGCTTTTGCTCTCAATACCACCTTATTCACACTAGAGGTGCCCATTTCCCAATAGCACCTATTTCTTGGACCTCAGATTCTGCAGATTGCTAGGTGTGAAAACTTCCCCCTCCACCCACATTGCTTTAACCAAGATGAAGCTAGAAAGGGACAACAAACCTAAAAGTATACCAAAGCAGGAAATCAACTTATGCAATAAGCCATGCCAATTTTAGAAATGTGCTGCAACCTCCATTGTGGCCATAATTTCTTAAATGAACAAGTTTCACATTTACTTTATTTGGTAAAATTCTGAGATTATCTTTTCCTACAAGCACAATTTCCCACTGGTATCTGGTAGAAAATCAGCAGTGTTACGGGGGACAGAAGCAGATATTTGAGAAAGGAATGAATAACATGCCTGTGACCGTCTTAGCAGTTTACTGCCTAATTTATTTTTTCTCTCATATACACATAGATAGTAGAATCTTCTCAATTCTATAAATGTTTCTCAGTGCCTTGTTCACCCTGTATCTACTGGCTCTTCCTTATCCTATGATATTTCATAAGATTTCTATAATAAAATGTACTCCTTTGATAATGGAGTGAGGCATTATTTTTATATTTACAGCTTATTCACTTGCTGTTATAGCTTTCAAAGCCAGTCTGAATAAACTTGAAAATCAGTTCCATAATATAACTTCGGGAGGTGAGCAGGGGCTGTGGTTTGTTCCCACCAAATTTTATATTGAAATTTGATCCCCACTGTAGTGATGTTGGGAGGTGGAGCCTAGGAGAGGTTTTCTGAGTCCTGGGGCAGATCCCTGGATCACTCATGAATGGCTGTGCCCTTTGAGGGATATAAAGCCAGTTCTTGCTCTTGTGAGATTGGATTGTTCTCAGTGGGTGGGATGTTACAAAGCCAGAACACTGTGGTCCCTCTTAGCACAGGCCTACTTCCCCTCTGACCTTCTCTGCCATGATTTGACACAGCACAAAGCCCTTACCAGAAGCTGAGCAGAAGACGTGCCATGCTTCTTGTACAGAACCGTGAGCTAATTAAAGCTCTTAAATAAGCCTCCTTTTTTTATAAATTACTAAGCCTCAGGTATTCCTTTACAGCAACATAAAACAGACTAACATGGCAGAGAGGTAACATTTCCCAGGACAAGCATCTATCACCTTCACTAGATGGTCTCTAGTTAACCTCTGGCTGAAATTCAAAGTCATTTTCAGAGTAAAGATTTCCCAAAATGAGGATACTAAGATTGGTGTACTGTATAATCTGAAGGGAAATTTTTTAAAAGTCTCAAAAATATCCGGAACAAAGCAGAAACACTTCCAAGGTAGTATCTGCTCTTAATTTTCCGTGGCAATCCCACAAAGTTCTATCTGTGAAGATGGTATTTATGACGCCAAGTTCTCAGTGCTTGTCTCATTTCCAACTTTACTCTGCCCACATTATCAATTATCTATCATTAATTTCAAAGTGCCACCAGCATCGCAATTCCAACTTCAATTTTCTACAACTTAAAGCTTCATTTTGCCAGCCTGGTGGTTATATTAGCTCCTTACCTGAAAAAACAGCTGACATTTATAGAGTATACTGAAGGAGCACAATAAATATTTGCAGACAGAAGGAAAAAACGGTGGAAGGAACTCTTTTACAAACATCACCTCATTCAGAAGCAAGGACAGAGAAACTAAGACTCAGAGAACTCAAAGCAATCTTGTAGCATTACCCAGCAATCAATTGGGTAAAGGAAACTCCAGTTCAATTTTTCCATCTTCTGCCTCTTACTCTCTATCAGAGTTTACTTATTTAAAATCCAACCCAATTCTTCTTTACCCTAAAGTTCTTTCTGACCCCTGGCACCTCAGGGTGAGTTCTCTTTTCTCTAACCCCAAGATGTTGCTGCACTAATTCTCTTGCTCTAATCACATCTGGACTTGAAGTGCATCCTGTCACACTATATATGCAATCTTCCCCTATTACCATATGCAGTGGTTGGTATGGACTGAATTGTGTCTATGCTCCCTGAATTCACATGTTGAAGCCCCAACTCCCAATGTGACTGTATTTGGAAATAGGGCTTTTAGGAGGTAATGAAGGCTAAATGAGGTCTTAAGAGATGGCCTTAATTCAACAGGCTTTGTGACCTTATAGGAGGTCAAAAGCTCACTCTTGCTCTCTATTGCCTTCTCTCTTTCTCTCTCACTGGCTCTGGTTCGTTCTCTCTCTCTCTCTGTCTTTCTTTCTCTCTCTCCTCTCTCAGGACACAGAGAGAAGACAGCCAAGACAGCCACCCTCAATTCAGAAAGAGTCCTCACCAACAACCAAGCCAGTTAGCTCCTTGATCGTGGACGTCCTAGCCTCTAGAACAATATGAAAATAAATAACTGTTGTTCAAGTCACCCAATCCACACTGTGTGGCTCACCCAGTCTATAGCTTTTGGTTATGGCAGCCCAAGCAGACTAAAAGAGACTTTGGTACCAGAAGTTCTCAACCTTGCCTGAAGAAGAACCACTTGAGGGGGCTTATAAAATTCTGCTGCTTGAGTTCTACCCTAAACTAGAAACACTAGGGTAAAACCCAGGCACTGGTATTTTTAAAATCTCCCCAAGTCATTCTAATTACAGAACCATGAGCTAAGTAACCTCTTAAATAAGCCTCCTTTCTTTATAAATTACTAACCCTACTTAGTAAAAACTACGCCATGAAAAAGTTAAGTTTAATAAGGTCAGAGACCATGTCTAACTCATCTTTATCATGCCTTTTAACTTCTAGCATATGGTAAATATGCAATGAAACTGTTTAACAAATTACATATATTTAAAAGTTGTAGTATTGATAGTTATAGGTAGTCTGTTAAATATTTTTATGCAACTACTATGTGCCAATCAACATGTTAGAGATTATATATAATACAGTAATGAAAAAGACAAGCAAGCTTCCTTATTCTGCTGCATAAACATTTGATATTCCACATTCTCATCAATCATTTTCAGATATTTAACATATCTTTTTATCTGTAAAAATCTCTCAGCAACAGTTCTTTAGCAAAACACAATGAAGGATAGTAAACACCAAGTTCTGAAAAAATTTTCCCCTCTATCTTACTTAAAAACGTAAAAATATAATAGAGGATTGCGGCGGAGGTTAATTTTGTTATTAGTTTTTTCATTTGGGTATAATTTTGGTCTACTTATATCAAGTACAAGGTAATAATTCTCATATTTTTAACATCTGTAAATATGAGATTTTTATACATATGCTATTAATACCCCTAAACAAAATCCAGGCACTAAAATACAAGCGTCAAGGTATTTTTTTCTGTGCTGAGTCAAGAACCCCTTGAGACCAGTGATAAGTACTTAGAATCATAAAAGTTTAAGGCTTAAAGCAACCTTAGCAGTTAGCTGACATATCTCACTCTCCCTACCTCTCACCCTCAAACTTCATATTAAGTCATGTAGAATAGGTTAATAAAGTCTGACACAAGAAGTCAGTTCTACTAACTCCCAAATTCAGTGTTGATTCCACAACAGTGAACTACCTCCCCAAGGGATAGTGGCCAATTTTCCAGACTCTAGGTGAAATTAACCAGTCATTTGGACTCTGCTAGATTTAAAGAGGTAAAATCATATGAAAAACATTTACTGTTTATTACACAGGCCAAATAGTCTCATTCTTCAAATCATGTTTTCTTTATCTCTCCAATTACCTCATATAGAGAAATACTGCATCTGTAGGTATCCTTTTATTTGTTAAGAAAAAAACTTTAGATCTAGAATGGAAAAAAACCTCTAAACATAGTTTACATGATATTTTGCTGTATTTTTTAAAAAGAAATCTAAATATTAACAAAAAGAATTTGAAAGACTAGGGCGTGGTGACAATCAGAGAAAGCCTTCTATAAAACTGACTTTGAAGAAAAGGTGTGAAAAATGAACAAGGATTAGACAGATGTGGGGATAGGAGAGAAAGGGAAAATTCTAGAGAGAATAGCATGTAAAATCCCTGGCCTATCGTAGGCCAGTGTTGTTCAAAATTTTGACCACAAGTTCATGATAGTTTACTGGATGCAGGATACATACTTGTGTGTACGTATACAAGTTTTCTAAGTACACAGACCTAGCTGACCTATCACTATCCAAACCCTCCTATTATCCAAACTAAGCTCTCTAACAGAATCTAACAAATTATTTTTAAGATAGAGCTGGTAGCCCTCCAAGATCAGAGAAAGTTGGAGCATTCACGCCTGCAACCTTCTCAGGACTGCCCTTTGCAGTCAAGCCCTTTTGTTTTTTGTCTTGCTGATGCCTTTTGCAGTTTTCCTTGCTGATGCCCTACTCCCAACTCCTACAGTTACCAATGACTGATAGATTACACAAAAGGCCAGCTTCTTTGCCTCCAAGGTCCTGGTTTTGACTAAAAGACGTAGGGGGAATTTCCTCTAGGAACAGAGACATTAGACTAACAAAACAACAAAGTTCGAAGAGTTTAGAACAGTGGTTTTCCTCATTCTGTCTGTACATTCGAACTGCCTATGGAATATTTTTGAATGTTGGGGACTTGGGCCCTATCCCAGACAAATTAAATCTGAATAGCTGGGAAGGCAATCCAGGCATCAGTAGTTTTTAATAGTTTAATCTCTCTCCACAGTCACCTTTCCTGGATGTTTTGGATCCTCTCAGCCTTTTCTCTCCGTATTCAAATTTTAAGAGAAAACAATGAATGTAATTACAGCTGTAAACGTTCAGAGTTAACAAAAGGAAAATGGTTTAAATAAAACTGCATATAAGTATGTAGCCTGCATTTCACTATTGGGTTCAGTTTCCTGAGGAAAATGGAATCCCCTCAAGGTTTGACAAAAATTGCTGCCAAATGAAATCAAACTTGTATAAAGTTCTCAAAAAACGTAACATAAAACAATGGGAAAATAAATTTTGCCATATAAACTCCTTTGGCATAACTGTCTACTCACTATGAGCACATACTGTTGTGGAGTGTAAAAAGCAGTAACCTATCAAGATGAAAGCCTAATTTCAACTTAAGAACCACACAAAAATGAAATTTTAAAAAAGTTGGCTTCAATACACTTTATTCTGAAATTTAGACAAACAAGTCAATTTAGAAAACATCTTACTTGCTAACTTCATTTTCTTATTTTCCATAGCTTCCATCCCTGCTTTTGTCAAAGTTTCCAATGATGCCCCTGTTGTTAGATCTAACCATCACCATCCACCCATGTGCTTAAGCAAAAATCCTAGGAATTATTCCTAATTCCTCCCTGTCTCTCACAACCCTTATCCAGTACAACATCAGATCTTGTCAATTTTATCTTCACAACATATACTGATGCCTTGTATTTCTTTCCACCTTTTCTAATACCTTCTTAGGCTAAGATATAAACATATTTGGCCTGGACTACTGTTTCCATCTCTTAACCTGTCTCCCTACTTCCACTCGTGACCTGACCCCACTACAATATATACTACCACTGTAGGCAAGATAGTAAAGAAATAAATTATGTCACTGTACTCTTCAAAAGCCTCCAAAGGCTTTTAACGATATCAGAAAAAATCCAAATGCTTTATTATCATGCCTTTCAAGGCCTCGTAGGCACTTAGCTCTAGCCTACTTTCCCAACATCTTTCCTCTTGGATCTCCTCCCTATTCTGGCCCACATTTGGATCAAATATTTCAAGTACAGTCGAACCTCTGTAAGTTGACCACCCAAGGGACCAGAACAAAATGGTCAATATACAGAGGTGGTCAACATAAGAAACTAGGCCTGCTATACTGATACATACATGTGGTATATACTGGGTCTATGCAAACTAGGTCAACTTAAGCAGGTGGATGTCAAAACTAGGTCAATGTAAGGAGGTGGTCAACTATGAAGGTTCTACTTTATTTGCTACTTAACTGCTTAGCATACTCTTTCCCTAGCTCTTCACACAGCTACCTCCTGACATCCTCATATTCCAACTCAAATGACATGAACATATCCTCACAGAGGTCTTCACTGATCACACTATCTACATGATACAGCTTGTTTTCTTCAGTCCATAAAAGTTTGTGTATGGCAGTGGTGGGCAGGTGTGTTTGTTTTCTTTCCTCTACCATTAGAATATAAGCTGTACTGTAAAAGTCTTGTTTGTAGTATACTTAGGGCAGTGGTTCTCAACCTTCCTAATGCAGCAGCCCCTTAATAGTTCCTGTGGGTTGCGACCCACAGGTTGAGAACCGCTGGCTTAGGGCCTAGAACAACATGTGACATATACTAGGCATTTAAGTATTTGTTTAATCATAAATACTCAAATGGTGGCATGGTCTATAGTACCAAACGGGAATTAAATTACTTGGTTTTAGCCAGACTTGTCTCTACCATCAATTAGCTATGTGGTCTTGGGTACACCACAAGATTAAAGTGGGCAGAGAGTAACTCAAAGATAAGAAAGTGAAGAGAATAAGTATACATATTTTCTTGTCTAACAAGAATATAGACATATAGAAGCCTTTACTAAGTATCCTCATCAGTATGAGTTACTATAAAGGTCACTTCCAATTCAAAAATACCAGAATTATGTGTATGGGCCTCACACTGAACCTTACTTACCCACTCCTCATTTACATCCCTTCTAACCCCATGAACCAAATCAGAGTATTGCACTTTACTATCTACACCTCTGCTAATGGCTGCTGCCTTTTCTCCAACTCCAACCTCTGGAAAAATCTATCCTGTAAAGCCTAGATCAACTGCTGACTTCTTCATAAAGTCTAATCCTATTATCTAGCCCAAAACTGATATGATCACTACGAGCTCAAGAATTCCTTTATGCTTCAATCTAGAGTACTCCCTGATTTTACCACTACCTGCCTGGACGTGTAAATTAATCTCTCTGGGCCTCAGTTTCCTAAGCTGTAAAGTGAAGATAAAACAACCTACCTTTCAACATACTATTATTGTATGTCACAATATTTAACTTAGTAAATGTTCAACTAACATATTATTTGGGTGTAACCATATTTTTCATGCACCTTGAAAGCCTCAAAAGTGTCTTTTTTCATTTCTGAATCCCCGAAGGTTTGAAGTCATTTCACCTCCTCAATGCCTTGAGTTTTTGTATAAAAATGTATACATTTTGTATAAAATGAAATATATGTATGAGACAAATTAAATTCCATCCAAAAACCAAGTTCTCTACCTATACCTTCACATAAACATCCTAAAGCAAAGATAACACAGGTGTGCTTCTGTAAGTACAAGAATTCGAGGGGAACTAACATATTGCTTCAAACGGAAGTGAGTTAGAAGAATGAAAGTTAAAATCACATTCAAGACTTTGGAGATCCTTTCCAAAGAAACTGATTCCTGCCACAGCGATGGGTCCTTTTTACCTGGACTTCAGGGATGAACTTGTCTGTAGGGGGTCTGTGAATTTCCAAAAGAAATGTTAAAACTGCACTGGCACACCTAAGCAAATGTTTCTGGGGAAAGAGTGTCGACACCAGATACTGTTCAAAGGAGTCTGCCCCAAAGTGGCAGGAGGATGACGAAGAAGAGACTAGTGGCATTAAGGAGGAAAATATTCGTAAGTCACAACTGGACTAGAGTTTAGACAACAAATCCAAACTCACCTAACCATACCCCCCAACAAGTAAGCAGATGATGGCCTAGGACCGAGATAAGGAGCCCAGGAGGCTTAAGACATTTGTGGAAACGGTGCAACCTCAAGAGCTCGGCCCTTTTCCCAGGTCGGCCGCCTGCCTGTGTGGCCCGCGGAGGGAGACCCGGACCGAGCCCCCTCAGCATACCCCGCTTCCCGCCCAGTACCTGCGGGGTCGAGGGCCATCTCGGCCGGCGGAGAAGAAGGCAACCAGTGGCAACTCCGGGACAGGGGGCGGGGAGGGGAGGAGCCTGAGTTTGGCCACGCTTGGGGCCTCTGGAAGCTTTCCCTAGCAGGGAAGGAGGAGCGCAACGCCCTTAGAGCAGCCTAGCCAGGCCCCTTTCTTTCTTCCTTTCCCTGAAGCTACTTCCGCCTCCCATTGCGCTTGCGCCCTGCGGACTCCGCCCCTAATCCTGCAACTGACGCAGAGTTGGCTGAGGTAAGACCCAGGGAAGGGGGCGTGGCCGAGCGCGTCTCGGGTCCCAGCGGTTGGCTACCTGGGAGAGGCGTGGGTCCGGAATTGCGGAACGCCAGCAGCGCTTCGCTGACAGGAGCCGGACTCTTGGGACGTTGGAACTGCAACTCCCTGGGGACCAGGTCTCAGTCCGAGACCTGCCTCTTATACTAAACCAAAAGAATCACCTCGTTCCTTTATTTTTAATTCGTTAACGTTCATTCATTTAAAAAAAAAATCTATTTCATGCCTGCCAGGTTCCAGCTACAGTTCTGAATGCTACGGAAAAATAAGAATAAAAATAAAGTCCCCGTTTTCTAGGAGCACTGTTGGCGGGGGAGTCAGATAAAAGCAACACGCTGTTAAATACGATAAACGCTACACGCGGGCGCTGTGCACCGCTTCTTCTGAATACTGTCTAAAGACGGCATTCAGTGTGTGCAATATCGTTTCTCTTCTAAATCAGAGGCCTGCGGCTCCCATGGGGGTAAAAAATTAAAATTGAGCGTTAGGCATACCTGTTTTGTGAAATAAGCCTTAGTTCGTACAGTCCGATTTGGGTGATGTTGCAGATGCCAACTCTGTCAATTATCAAGCTGTACGTTTTGAGAGAAAAATGAAGGAAGGTAATAGCCATCCCGATTAAGACCCCTGACTGCCCTCTTTTTGATGAAACTTTCTAGGTGGCACTTAGGGTCATTTCAACTCTCAAACCGGCCCTTCAGAAATGCTTCTTTGTCAGATCCACTTTTAACTGGCTCCAGCCTCTGAGTCTAAGGGTGAGGTGCGGCCTGGGGCAGATGGGACAGATGTTTAGAAAAACAAGGAGCAGCTGCTTCTTCCCTGTGAGGGATTTAGGGCTTTCAAAATGATCCCCTCCCCACCTACCTGCAGTCCCTCCTCCCCTGCTGCTGCTTCCGCCTGGTCAGTTGGCAGAAAAGCTGAGGCAGTTGAGCAGGGCTGGGAAAGTGGGTCTCTGCTCAGCAGGTCTTCCGTTTAAGGGCCTATTTGGGCATAACAGCCCTTATTACAGCTGTAGGTAGAAGTGCCAAGGTGCAGAATTAACGTTTCATTCAAGCAGCCAGGAAATCAAGTTCTTTTCCCTGGATGTTTTATAAATGTGCGTAGAAACACACCACGTTCACTCTGGTGCTCCTTTTATTTTTCTGGAAGTGAAGGATTTAATTTAGAAAACTAAAGTAAATCTTTTAAAGAGCTGAGGTGCAGTACAAAGACAGATCATACATCCATATTCAAGTACAATAATCTAAATCTTTTTACATGCAAGAGTATCATGGTAAAGGGGCGAAGTTTGGAGAGCTTCAGACAGAGAGCTTGAACACTATAGTACAACCTATTCGCTTTGTGACTTGAATAAGTTCCAACCTGTTACTGAACTTTAGTTTCTAATTTGCAAGGTTGTTCTGGGGAATAAATGTATTATATAACACATTCGAAGGACCACTTTACACAGTTTTGCCATAACTATCACTTGAAATATTACTATTTGATATTTTGATGTTAAATCAACTCACTTTGAAAAAAACTAAAATAGGCTCTATCTACGTTAGCCTTGTGCTAAGCTATAATATCTGTAAAATTGTGGGTTTTGTGTGGCCCATAAAATGTACTGCTAGAGCATTTTAGAAGAACAGTTATTAATAAGACAATTTTTAGGGTAGTAACTGCAAAAGAAGCATAAAGAGAGGGGAAAGCACATCATCCTGGAAATCGGAAGTGTGTATCCAACCATGATCTCTGGGACTCAAGCAACATTTGGCACCTGATGGCTCCACAGTAGTCTTGCTCAAAGGATCAAATGCAAGAGTAGTTAGGAAGACTTCAAAGATAAGTTAGAAATTACACTTGGCCTTGAGAGAAGGGTAGCATGGGTACCCAGAGAAGAAGGCATATCATTCTGAGAGGGAAAAAAAGGAGAAAAAAAGCATCTGAGACTTGAACTGTTCTTGAAGGACAGGTGGACATGGAAGAGGTAGAGGCTAAGGAGTGGAACCATATGAGCAAAAGCACAGAAGTGGGAATTGTAGGGCTATGTACAGGCGTGGGGTGGCGGAGGAGTGACAATTCATTTGAGGTCTTGGGAAGCTGAGACTGTTACAGGTAAGATTGTGCTGAAAGAGGCCAGATTCCCATGAGGCTGAGGAATATCTAAATCTGTTACTATAATCAGTCAGAAGTTATTGAAGGGTAACATAGAAAAATAGCATGTAACCTACATTTTCTAAAAGTGTTTTATAAAACTTTGGTGCAGAATGAATTTAGGTAGCAAGCAAAGAGCTAAGAGATAAGTAGACAAGTAAGGAGGCCGTTGCAGTAGTTCAGGCAGGATCTGGAAAGAGCCTGAATTAAGATATGTGGAAATGTAAAAGGAAAGAAAAGATGTGAGAGTGATTGCCAAGGAAGAATCTAAGCTTCATAATTGCACTTAGGAGACTAGGATGAGAAATTAGGAAGATCTCTAAATGATCCCTTTTCTTGGTACATGTATACAGACAAATGAGAAAATCATGGCAAAGTGCCTATTCATGCCTAAAATGATCCTCATTATTGGAAGATGACAGAAGGGGAGTACTGACTCAGAAAGACCAAATAGGAAGAAGGTGCAGTAGCCCAGGGATCAATAACAGCAGTTGAACCAACGTAGGACATGTGAAGGTATTTAGTACGTAGATAAGACATTTAAAATACACACATATACACAGATGTGTGTCTATATATTTTTTCTTAAGCTAGTATCCAAGGAATGTGCAAGTAGAAATGAATAATCTCAATTGTTTATCAAGTCTATTCTGACTAGATCTAGCATTCCTTTTTGCTATATGTTAACATAGAATTAGTTATTTTTTAAATTGAGATGGTCAGTCAGCTTGTGCTGGCTCCTGACTCTGCCCACCATCAGAATTAAAGACTTTCCATCTATATCTCTGTTCTACTCTATCTTTGAGCTAATAAAAATGAAATTTAAAATAGTATTAGTGGCCCCATCCCTGTGAGTAGATAAGAGTTTAGAACTAGTTCTTGGCTAAACCGTCACTAACCAAAGGTCCTTAGTGGCCTGCCTGCTTTCTGAGCTGTTTGACTTAGCGTCAAGTCATGGCCTGTGTGCTCTCTGATTTGAATGGAGTTAGGTCCAGGTTGACATTTGTATTAGTGACACTTGTATTATTTGCTATGGCTGCCACAAAAAAGAATTATAGCAGCCTACGAAGATTAAACAACAGAAATTATTTTCTCACAGTTGAAGGCGAGAAGTCTGAGATCAAGGTGTCAACAGAATTGCTTTCTTCCAAGGCCTCTCTTCTCGGCTTGCAGATGGCCCTCTTCTGCTGTTATCTTCATGTGGTCTTTCCTCTGTGTGCCTGTGTGTCCTACTGTCTTCTTGTAAGGTCACCAGCCATATTGGATTAGGTCCACACCTTAATGACATTACTTTGACTAAACTATCTCTTTAAAGACCCTATTTCCAAATACAGTCATGTTCTGATATACTGAAGGTTAAGACTTCAACGTATGAATTTGGGGAGACACAGTTCAACCAATGACAACACTCGACATTTTTGCAAGGATGAAAAATCATTCCCCAAATCCCAAATCACTTAGCTGGAGCCCTCACAACCTGCCTACTTTTAGCAATATACTTTTTCCCTGTTTCCCTGGTGGTTGAATAGAGCCTGCATCCATCTGAATCAGTCCACCTATCCACTTCAGTCAGCAACAGTCTGTCCCTCATTCTCCACATCCAATTGATCTGAACATTCACTCAGTTTTCTTTCCTTAACATATTTTTATTTCATCTACCAACAACATTGTCACAACTGTTAGTCAAAGATCACCCCACTTTTGCAGAGAATATTATAACAGCCTTCTGACTGGCTCTTTGCTCCTAGGCATTTACTCTTCCCACCCATTCTCTCTAATCCATTTCACCCATAACAACAAATATGATCATAAAATTTCTTATATAAAATATCTCTGTACCCATGAACCCATGAATGGATTAGCAAACTGTGGTATATCATGTACCATGGAGTACTATTCATCCATAAAAAAGATGAAGACTTTCTATCTTTTATGTTTACCTGGATGGAGTTGAAGTACATTATTCTTAGTAAAATATCTCAAGAATGGAAAAAGAAATATCCAGTGTACTCAATAATAATATGAAACCAATATATAAATAATTACATGACTGCATGAATGATAAAACACAAATATAGTCTAGCAAGGGGGAGGGGAGAAGAGATAGAAGGGAGGGAGAAGAGCCATTGGTGAAAAGAGGGAGGGCAATTATCTCACCCAATGTGCACACTGTGAGGGGTGTTTAACATACCTTCTGGGTGAAGAGTTCAACTACAACTTCAACTCGACCTTAGAAGTGAGAACAATGTAAAACTTTGTACCCTCATATTAATTTGAAATAAAAATAAAATAAAATACCTCAATAACAGAATAGGAAACTATAAATGCAAAGCATGTATCTGATAAAAAGTTAATATCCAAAATATATAAGAAATGCAAATTGATAGCAAAAAAAAAACAACTGAATTTTTAAAGTGGGCCAAGAACTTGAATAAACATTTCTCAAAAGAAGACACACAAAGAGACAACAGTTATATGGGGGGAAAAATGTTCAGTTTCACTAATCAGAGAAATTCAAATTGAAACCACAATGAGATATTACCTCACATCTATTAGAATGTCTGTTATCACAAAGACAAAAGATAATAAGTGTTAGTGAGAATGTGGAGAAAAGGGAACCCTTGTACACTGTTGTACTAATATAAATCAGCATATCCACTATGGAAAACAGTAAGGAATCTCCCTGAAAAATTAAAATTAGAACAACTGTATGGTCCAGCAATCTTATTACTGAGTATATATTCAAAGGGTATGAAATCAGCATATTGAAGAGACATCTGTACTCCCATGTTCATTGCAGCATAATTTACCATAGCCAAGATATAGAATAACCTAAGTGTCCATCAACAGATGACTGGATAAAGAAAATGTGCTATATGTATACAACGGAATACTGTTCTGCATTAAAGAGGGGAATTCCATTATTTGTGACAATATTGATGAACCTGGAGGACATTAAGCAACACAAAATAAGACAGTTACAGAAAGACGAAAACAACATGATCTCACTTATAGGTGCAGTTATAAATGCTAGACTCGTAGAAACAAAGCAAAATGGTGAGTATGTGAGGCTAGGCGTTGGGGGCATTCGGGAGATGTTTGTGAAAAAATACAAAACTTCTTTTTTTTTTTTTTCCATTAGCACTTATTTATTTTCTTACAGTTTATTTATAATATATGCATGCATGGTAGACTGCGGTTTTTAAAAGGTCTGCAAATTGTGATTCTTCCTTTTTACATCATTCAGGCTCCTCTGCATTTTCCACTTAATGCTATGTAGTTGGTATTTTATCAGCCCTTTAAGTGTTCTCCTACATAGCATTTAAACACGAAATCTGCCATCTCCTATTTTTAATATTTGGATGTTTTGACATTCATTACAATAAATTATATTTATAAATCTTGGCACCTCTGGTTATTACTTTAGAGTAGCTTTCCGGAATTATGAGAACAAAAGACAAATATTTTTAGTCCTTGTTACATAATTTGAAAATGACTTCTAGAAAGAGTGAAACAGTTCATGTTCTCTCGACAGTGTCTGAGGGCGACAGTCTCAAGTCGTCTTACCAGTAAATGAGAATTACATTGTTTTTGTCTATTTAAAGGGGTAAAAAAAAATGGTATATTTTTATTTGCAGTTTGGCAATTAAAAATATTAAACAGTTTCTCAGATTTTAATGGCAATTTGTATTTCTTTTTTAGTGAAGCTCTTGCTCTTATCCTGGCTACTGTTTATGAATATGGGTTGTGTTGTGAATGTCCTGAAGGAGGAAACTTGACTGGGGTGGGGGAGACTTTGGGACTGAAATCCAGCTGTACTTCCCTCCATCTGTGTGCCCAAAGGAGCACCTGTCAACATCTGTAAAACTGTAACACAGGTTAACAGTGGCCTGTTCTTATTTTTCACTTATTTAATACAAAACTTCTTTAGACAGGAGGGATAAATTTCAGAGATCTATTGTATATCATAGTGACTTTAGTTAATACCAATATATTGTATATTTGAAAATTTCTAGGAAAATAGATTTTAAGTGTTCTGATCACAGAAACATGGTATGTGGGGAAGTGCCTGTGTTAAATAACTTGAGTTCATGGTATGTGGGGAAGTGCCTGTGTTAAATAACTTGAGTTAGCCATTCCATAATGCATGCATCAAAACATCATATAGTATACCAAAAACACATACAACTCTTATCAATTGAAATAAATAAATAAACAATATATAAATATGTCTTCAGTGGTTCCCATATAAATAAAATCCAATCCTTTCCCTTAACAAGGTTCACAAAAGTCTTTACAACGTAGTTCCAGCTTCCTACATCATCTTTTCATAACCAACCTCCTTTTAATGTGCAATTTTGGCTACATTTACTTACATACAATAGTTTATTGAATTACTTATGAAGACTTCTTGCTCACTACTGGAAAAATCAGTGAGAGTCTATATTTAACTTAAAAACTTGAAACTGATTGCAGAAAGAGTGTCTAGTGGAATGAGAGGGGCTTTCGAAATAAACAGAGGTAACCATTTTCCTCCCTTACTTTTACTTTTTAAATTTTTAATTGAGTTATAACCTATGTAGAGGAAAGGACACAAATCTTTGTGCAGCTGAATGACTATTCCCACATATATATGTGGTTGAGCTACCACCCATGTCAAGATATTAAGATGTCCAGCCTTTTGGCTTCTTTGCACCACATTGGAAAAAGAGTTGTCTTGGGCCACACATTAAATACACAAACACAATAAAAAATGTCCCTAAATAATTTTCCTGATATCCACCACCACAGATAAGCAAAAAAGTCCTCATATAGCCACATGCCATCTGTGGGCTGCAGGTTGGTCACCCCTGATAGGCTGCTTTATTCTCCCTCCTAGTAAAACTCCACCCTACAAAAGTAACTAGTCTGCAGACTTCATTGAGTATTGATTAGTTTTACTTGTTTTTTAAGTTATGTAAATGTATTTACTGTGACTTCTTTCTTATCTGGTCTTTTTTTGTTTTGCTCCACTCCATAGATATGAAATTCATTCGTGTTGTTGCGCCTATCTATATGTTTGCTCTTCTACTTTTAGTGTGAAGTTTGATAAATCATTTATCCTCCTTAGCTTCAGTTTTCCATCTGTAAAAATATAACCTATTTCTGCATGGTTGATCTGAGCCTTATGATTCCCACCAATACTGATTTTGGTGTTAGGCATACAGTAGGTCACCCATAAATTGAAGCTGTTGTTACTGCAATGTTATCCTTCACATTGTTCTCACTTTTGGAAAACTGTTCTTTTGAACTATCATTACTATTCTTTTGAACTATTGTATATGGCTTATATTTTTAAAAAATCAGTATTTTTAGAGTTACTCTGTTTTCAATACTGAAATCGAGGTAACAATAGGTTTAAATCAGTATTACGTGAAATACCCTTTAAATGAACAAAGGAGATTTAGCAGTTTGCCCTATCGCTTATCAGGTGAGAAAAAAAAAGTGTGAAAAAAAATCACCTCTCACCTCTGCAGAAGGCTTTCTATATTTTGTGTTTTGTTTTTACTATGCATTGTTTTTCTGATGGCCTCCTTTGAGACGGACCACAATTTTCTCTGGGGTCAGAGACACTAAGTCCTAAAAAAATAAAATAATAAAAAAAAAATAGGACTACTATAACATGACTTATGTTAGATTTCCCTTATCTTGGTCTTGTGCAGATGCTATGATTCTTCATAGAATTTCTCACAGGAGCAGACAAATTTGACAGAAAAACCACAACAGTGCTTTCTGTTCTATGCTGAGCCTCTAGTTAGTTAGCCAACTGCACTGAAAACATCTCAGGGAACTTTTGCTCATTTAGAGGAAATAAGGTCATGCAAACTTTAGCAACTTAGACCAAGTATCTTTGTATTGCTAATCTGAAAGAAGAAAAATATCCTGAATTGACCATCCACTCCTGTCTCCCAATCAAAGAACTTTCTATATGACAAGCATTGTGCTGAGTCCATGGGAAAAGAAGATCCACAAGATGAGGTCCCTGCCTTTAAGGAACCCAGTACTAAGAGGGAGAGAGGCAAACACATGAACAAATAATTACAATCTAAGTGACAGAGAACGATCTGGGGTCCTAGAGAGACAGAAATTAATTTGATTCCCAGAAGACTTTATATAAACACTTATATTTGAAGTTGATCTTACGGGCATATTGAGTATTCTACAAGAGAAGGACAGAGAACTAGTAGATAATGCTTTACTGTACAGAATAGGTGTGGGATAGGTGTCTTGACCCATGAATATGGTTGAAATAACTAGATTGTCCACCATTATATAGAGCCACATGAGATCCAATGAAGCCAGGGATCTCAAACCATTAATGAAAGGTTTCCTTAAAAATGAGGTATTGCTGTCACTAAGTCTCATGACTGACAACTTTTTGAGGAGAGAGACTGTGTCTTATGCACCATGACAGCCCTAAAACTTGTAGGACTTGACACCTTATATAAATGTTGGTTGGAGCCGGCCAGGTGTGGTGGCACATGCCTCCTTGAGCCCAGGGGTTGGAGGCTTCAGTGAGCTGTGATTGTACCTGTGAATAGTCACTGCACTCCAGTGGAAAAAAAAATAAATAAATAAAAATAATAAAAATAAATACATGTTTTTTGACTAAGTGTCCATTAATGAAGACTGGAAGGGTGCCATGTAAAACTAATATGGGTCACAAGGTCTATTAATTCTTCCTCGTTAATATAATTTCTATCCTTTGCCCTTTCACGAACTCCTGGCTTAATTCAAACTCTGCTTGGGGGTTGTTTGTTTGTTTGTTCTTTTTGATCTTTTGCTATAGGTACTTCAGCACTTTACATGCTTTAATAAATGTTTTCTTATCGTGGCACACTTAGAACGTGAGATAGATACACATTTCTGGTATTGTCTGCTGGATGTCTTGCTCCAAACTATATTATATGGTTTCCACCAGTGTCCTTATGTCTTTACATGATATCTCTCTTTAACTATGTTGATTGGCCCAAGAATGGATATCTGATCTAAAATAAACAAAGGAAGCTGTGCCCTAGGAATTTTACAAGTGGGTCTAAGCATGTCAGTTTATTTCCTGAAGCTGAGATTGTAAAATGCAAGATGTGTAGAAACCATTTAGAGATAAGAGTTTGCTCCACAGAAAGCTACCTATAGGGAGAGAAAAAGGGTGAAGGCCAACCAAAGAGACACGGAGATTTGAGACTGAGAAAGTCCACATGGTTGCAGATGCTTTGAGGTTTAGCTCTATTTCTGCCTTTCTCTGTCTTTGCTCTTCTATGAATCACAACATACTTACATACAGGACATCTCTTGTATACCACCAAATACTCTCAGTCCTACTTCTTACCTATGAGGCCACTTCTTTTCAGGCTTCAGCCATTTTGACATAGGTACAAACTGACAGAACCTTGCCTCAGCCTACATCTCTACTTCTCTGACACTATAGTATGGAACACCCGTGACACCCTTTCAGTAGTCAAGCATATACAATCTGGAAGTGCAGGAGAAGTTAATTCCTATAGGGCCACCTTGATTAATAGTGAATGGAAACCAATGTCTCATTTTTATTCCCTGGGATAACAGTCTGTAACACATTTTTTAAGATGCCTCCAAAGGTCTCATGGTACCCAGCACCAGTCACCTGTAAAGTGGGAAACTTAATAATACAACCATGTATTATCTTTCCTTTCTTTCCTGCTGCACTCTTCCCTCTTCCTCACTTCTGTCCACTGGGATTATATTCCTAGACAACCCACCTATAAACAATCTAGGCTAACACAGCACTTCCTCATTGTTTTCCACTTCTTGTTTAAGCAGTTCAATTTGGTCCCTGCCCATTGCTACTCAAAGACATAGCAACTGATTAATACAAAGGCCTGCAATGGTTCTCCACTAGTGCATAGAATAAGATTGTATAAGCAACAGAACTGACATGAATACATAAAAAAATCCAGGCACAAGAAATAGCATACCATTTCCAAAATTACCCCAGACCATTATTTGTCTGTTCTTTGCCTATTGTGATCTACTGTTCTTTGCTTTCATTCTATCTGGCTGTAAACCTTAGCTTGCAACTTAAGCTCCCAATACTCATCCCAGACCTTCTTTCTTTGAAGGCCCATTTGTCATGCTACCCATGATGTAACAGTCAAATTTTCTCTGGATGTGATTTTACACTCATAGTTTAGCTCCACATCATATGGTTGCAAATAAACTATAGCCAGGGGTGCACAACCTTTTTTTTTTTTCTGCTTCACATTAGAAGAATAAGACTTTCATGGGCCACACATTAATATACATAAATACATATTAAATACAGCAACAAGAGCTCATAAGAAAGAAAGAAAGAAAGAAAGAAAGAAAGAAAGAAAGAAAGAAAGAAAGAAAGAAAGAAAGAAAGAAAGACCCATGGATATTTATCATGATATTGGACACCACAGGTAAGCAAAAAAAGTCCTCACAAAATCAACATGCAGCCTTGACCTCAGCCTCATGGGCCATACGTTGGACATCCCTGGCCCCTGGACCCAAAGAACCCACACAGGCCAAAGCAGCTTACCTAGTATGTCTGCCAGTACCTGAGACATTGAAGGTACTCACCAAAAGTCTGTTAAATGAATTTGTAAGGATATGATTTCTGTCTTAAGAGCAAAGATTGGAAGAGAAATATGCATTCACTTGATTTTGCTTGAATCACTACCAATTATTTAAGATATATATACTGTGTATATCTATAAATACTTCATTTTATTTATTTGCATTATTTATTGGAAGCTTAGAAAACATCAAAGCCTTCATCAAAGCTGTGTATAGATACCACAATTTATCTCACTATTTACCTATTGTTGTTTCTAATTTCTTTTAATTAACACTCAGATAAATTTTCTGAAAATAAAACTTATTTCTAGCTCTGTTTATTTCTGAAGGATAATTCTTAGCAGTGGAATTATTGTGCCAGTTACTATTGATAAATTGTTAGCAACAGGTAAAGTCATTTTAAATAGATTTGCTAATTTGATACAGACATGTTGCTATAACTTATTATTTTTTATTAGTCATGATAAACATTTTTATATATTTAATAGCCCTTTTCTTGTCATTTTTGTAAATTGTCTATATTCTTTCCTATTTTAAATTAAACTTACTATTTTTCTTACTGATATATATATATTATCTTTCTATATTAAGGTTATTAAGCATTTTTCTATCCTATTTGTAGTATTTATTTCTTGTAATTATCGTTTTCCTTTCACTTTTATTTACTAATTTGACTGACTTATGAGTATGGGGTACTCTTTGTTATTTCTTCCATTTGTTTATTTATTAGAGAGAGAAATAACCTATCCTGTCCTTGATATTTTGTTTAGTTTTTCTTTTTTTAAAATCAATTTTTATTTTACATCTACCTTCTTTTCTTCATCTTTACTTCAGTTCATTTATTATGGTGTGAACTAAAGATTTCACTTTTTTTTTCCAAATAACTAAGCATTTTTTCTAACGTTATTTTTCCAAAAGTGTTCTCTGAATATTCTTCCTTTTCCTTTTCAATTCTTTTTTTATCTTGGGTCTGTTTCTAGGCAATTTATTCTGTCCATCTCCTTGCCTATTTCTGCAAATGTGTCCCAGTCTTTTCCACTGATTCTTAGTCTCTAGATAGGTAAGGTTAAGGTAGACATGATATTTTTATATTTCTATTCCAGGGCTTGCCTCAACACATCATAACATTAGACTGCTGGAAACTCAATACAAGATCTGTGACTGGTTGGTGTCAGGATAACAAACGGCCTTACCTGGTCTGTTTACCTAATCTAGTTTTTCTGTGCCTGCTGGCTTCAAGTTTGCCAGCAGGTGAGAAAAAGATTGTTGGACCCTATATCCCACTCCCCAGGTTCACCTAAACAATCTTGACTTCCCCTCCTTGATGGCATAACATGCTTGCATTTACACCATACAGACTTTCTCTTGCATGTTGGGCATCTGGGAAGCAGACTGAGGTAGAGTTTAACACAAAAATAATTTGTTAGGGAGTGTCCTGGTGGTTAGTACTTTTGGAAGGGAAAGGAAAGAAACAGCATTAGGGAGAAGGAAAAGCTGAGATTCAGTGTAGTCATAATAAGGACTTAACCCCAGGAAAAGCTCTGAAGCTGGGTGTTGAAGGTCTCTGGCCCTTCCGTTGTCCTGAATTGAAGTGAGGGAGCTGGGCTTTATATTCCTATATTGGCCGTTCACTGGTAGATGCCCTAGGAAGGAGATGTGGCCTTCAAGGAGACATGTCTTTGCAACAGAAGCTGTAGCACTGGTTATAATTACAAATTGACAAACATTTGTGAGAGTCATTCATTCTTATCTGTCTCTTTACATATATCATAAGCTCCAGGAAGGAAAGCATCATGTCTGTTTTTAATTGCCATTGTAGCCTCAGAGGATGGCAATTATTTATTGAGTACCTGGTACAAACAAAGCACTCAATAAATAACTATTGAATAAATAATTGACCATAGGAGGCAATACTATTCCATTGTCTACATTTTACAATGAAGAAATTGAGGCACAAAGATGCAGCTAATGAACGAGGGAGCTGGGATCTGAATCCATATCTGTTTGAACCACACTCTTTCCACTGTAATCTGTAATGATGTATTAATCATCCCAGGCTGCCATATCAAGTACCAGACTGGATGGCTTCAACAACAGAGGGTTTCTCACATTTCCAGAAGCTAAAAGTCCAGGGTCAAGATGCTGTCATGGTTAGTTTCTGGTGAGGCCTCTCTTCCTGGGCCACTTTCTTATTGTGTCCTCTTTTCTCTCTGTGCACACAGAGATAGTAAAAGGTCTTTGGTGTCTCTTTCTCTTATTATAAGGACACAAGGCCTACTTGATTAAGGCCCTGAACTTACAACCTTATTTAACCATAGTTATCTCTTCACAGATCCTAACTTTAAATATAGTCACATAGAGGGTTAGAACTTCAACATACAATTTGGGGTGGGGGGATCATCATTTAGTCTATAACAGATCGATTTCCAAGGCATATTATAAAGATACAAAGATTTAGGGGAGTCTATCTTAGGCAGGACTGTCGGCCTCCTGAACTCCTGCCCTTGAAGTAAGGTTGCCACTTGAGTTTAATCTTGTGTGGAATACGAGAAAAATAGAAAAGTGTTGAAATAAAAGATAAGAGAAGCTTCTATTTAAAAATAGACAACTACTTCAACAACTGAAAACATGTTGAGAGAAGAGGGTTATTTGGTGTTCTCCTAATTACCAGGCTAAATTGCTGCCAGATCATGCAGCATCTACTTAGCCGCCAAAGTCTGGCCCATACTTTCTCACTGAAGATATTTGACTATCAACCTCTATTTCTTATATTCTGTAGTAGCCATAGTCTTCAGCCACTAGGCTCATCCATTCTCTATATTTGTGCTAGTTTTCATCCTAAGAAAAAAATAAGACCTCGTGAGTTTCTTGCTCAATGATTCCCTATGATCTCACTTTTCCCTGCTGCAGTGGTTCTCAAACTTCATTCGCATCAGAATTACCTGGAGGGCTCATTAAAATGCAGAAATCTGGGTTCTATCCTCTCCTCCAGAATTTCTAGTTCTGTAGGGCTGGGGTGAGGCCTGAGACTTTGTATTTCTAACCCATTCCCAGGTGCTGTTACTGCTATACATACTAGAACCACGCTTTAAGAACCACTGCTCTGTGGCTATGGCTAATACAGCTCCTCTCTCTCTCTGGCTTCAGCTTGCTTCTCCAATCATCAATCTGTGCTCCACCCACATATACCCTACACTCCACCCTTATCTTTTCACCATCCTCAGAACCCTCCGGGCATTGTCATACTGAATGTACCTGCCAAAGCTGATTTCCCATCCAGCTCACAGTTCTCCTCTCTCTAGTTTTCCCTTCCTCTTTTAGGATATTTTAATATTGATTCCACAGACTGTGTTCATATCCACGTTTTATATTATTGCATTATTTTGATTGTTTTCAAGTCCTTCTCCTTCACTAGACTATGGGGTTTAGCCATACGGGGGCCATGTCTCATTTTTGTATTTCTGACAAGGTGTTTAGGAAGAATAGATGCTTGGTATATGTTAAATTTCTGTTTAAATTCAGGGTACTTAAGTTGTTTGTAAAAGGATTAAAGTATGTATGGGATATATGAACCTCCTGACATCTTATACGGTTCTTTTCATTCTGTTGAGATCTGACCAAAACCCTATCAAGGGAGCATTTCAACTCCTTTCAGGTACAACCTTATTCATTAGCTCCTACGTCCAACTTGCCCACATAGCTAACTTCTGCCCCAGGATTTGCTTCCCATGCTCTTGTCTGCACACACCAGCCCTCTATCTGGTTTATACCTTTGCTTCTTGAGGTTCAGAAGGTTTTCTAGCTCTCTGTTCACTTCTTTCTTGGCCTTTAATTCCTATCAGAATAGCAGAGCTGTTTTGCTTGCTCTGATGTGTTGCACTGATTCCTGAATTTTGGAACCAGCTCTGACCACTAGACAATAGTCCATCCAGCTACAGTTACTACAATCTGGAGGGAGGATTCTGTTTGCGATTCCCTCTCTCCCTTCCCTTTTCCTGAATGCTCTGGGTCAACACTTCTTCATTGGGCTGGATATATTATCGAACCATTACTTAGTATTTCTTTCATTCGTTCTTTGACTCAGATGGCAGGAAGCAAAGGGGGTGACATCATCTATTATATTTCTGCTTCAAGCTATTTATCATTTCACTCTGAAATCACAAAAGGGAAAAAAGGCTAGGCAGAAAAAGAAAGAAATTAAAAAAAAATTCAATCACAACCCACCTGTGAAATATTGTTAATGACAGCCTTTCCAACTTACCATTAAGAGGGCAGCACAAGCTAGAGTTCAGAAAAGATGAATAACCCAACTCCTCTCTAATTATAATGGAAGTATTCCAATTATGGAAATTATCGGCCATGAAAGATTGCAAACCCTGTTTACTTTCAGAGTGAAATACATCTTCTTGAATTTATAGATTATTTTTACTTTATAGGTTGGGTTAAAGTATAAGTGATAGTATATTTCCCCCATAAGCTAAATTAACTAAAAACAACAAAGAAAAACGGTCAACTTCTAATGAACTAGATGCAAGTGATAATAGCTAAGCTATTATGTCATGTTTCAAATTAAAAGTTTTAACTCTACTTGGGCCAAATAAACTGACTTACAGAGAAGTTCCTTACTTCGAGAGATTATATTTCTCTTTATACACATACATAGTATAAGGAGCTTTATGTTATTTCAATTAAAAGAAATTCCTCAAAATTTGTAATTTCAAATAATTACTGGTAACAAACAAGAGAAATAGGTGATCTATGGCCTGATAAGCACTGTTCTTTAGCACTGAAATGCTTTTTGATTCTGATTCTGGCCCAAGAATGGGCTGCTGTCCCAGTTTTTAAAAGTATAGAGGTATCATTTTCCTCTATGAGAGAAATAAGACAATTTGAGGATACCACTCCAAAAGGGGGGAATAATAATGTCCAATAATGTCCAAGTTTCAATATTCTTCTCAGTACTCAATAAGGAAATAAGTATGGAAATACTAAGCAGTGCATAGCACATATGATTGGTGGCCAATACATTTTAGATGTTTTATAATAGTATTTTTGTAATCTGTGAATCCCAAAAGTAGACATTAGACATCCAATGGCTTTGCTGTCTGGAGTTAGAAATGGCCACAAATGGCAAGGAAAGTGAAATTCTCCTTGGAGTGGTCCTGAAAAGAATGTTGGAGCATGCTAAGTGCCCAATCTCATACTGTCTGGTGTTGGAGGGGAGCTGGGGAAGTTCAGCGCCTTGAAAAGGTGCATTTCCACTATGGAAAAAAAAGAAAAGTCACATTCACTAGAGGAGAATTTATTGCCAAGAGATGAAGCAAGTAGGAAATCACTCAAATTGCTACTGCAATGAATTGCATTTGGAAGCCCAGGGCCTTTCCTGAGGCCTCAAGTTCAGCCTCTATGTGGTATGCAGCAATGTTGCCCATTCCCCCTGCCCCATCTTTCCTTTTTGAAAGCCTTTTTTTTTTCTCTGAACCAGATTAAAACTATACTCACCTACTTCTCCCATGAATTCTGTTCTTTTTCTGCATTCTGACTCACACTCTTCCATTTTTAAATCCTTGACTATTTCACTATATTCTATCTTGAGAACTCTGGCCTTCTTTATGCTCTTTCTCTTAGATAATTAAATCATTTGGGGGATGCAACTGTTGCATTTATATGGAGGGTTCCCAAATATTACTGGAGTTCCAATTTCTCTCAAGTTTTAAGTTTACATTTCTAGCTCTTCACTGAATAATCTTGATGTTATATTGCTACCCCAAACTAACACAAAGAAAAAGACTTACCTCTGTCGTCCCTACTTCTCTCAATATTGTAAGAACTCAACTTGTATTTTAAACCTGAATTATCTTTGAATCTAAGTTCTGAATTTCGCTTCCTAAATCCAAATCATGTTGCAAAACCATCTGTAATACCATATATCTTTCTTTTCTCATAGTTGATGTGTTTTTTTTTTTTTTTGCAGACCTTCCTACTTGAACTATTTTTGTAGACTCTCAACCACTTCGGACCTCTGGGCTTTCTTTCTCCAATTCTTTCTCTGCATAGACAGATTATACCTTTGAAACCCTTTTGTATCTTATGATATCATTACTTGCTGAAAATCCTTCACTGATTCCAGATTTTTCAAACTTCCAGGTCCACTGGACATACATCTAACATAACCTGATTCTATAACCTCATTCCTTCTCATTTATCACTATACCTCTGAAGCACTGAAAAGGAAGGATAAACCATTTTTAAGATATTTGATTTTCTGCCCAGGACACTACATCCTGATTACGCATATACCCCTTCTTTAAAGACCCAACTACTTCCACAAATACAAACTAGCACTATGTTGCCCATTAAATACCTCATTGTACAAATGAGCCATCTTGGTCTGTGTTTATGGCCCAGAAATGAATAAAGTAAAGCAATGGGAAGAAGCTAAGGGACTTTGAAATAGGCTAGTAGGTAGATCTTAAGTGACCTACTTAGTGGAAAAAAAGTCTATGGCAAAGTCAAGTCTAGAACCCAGAATTCCTGACACACATTCTTGGTATCATTATAACTGGTTTATGTATGTCTCACATTGAGAAAGTCCTAGCTATTTTTATATAATGGAATAAGATGATAGTTTGTTAAAGTAACAACTTTGAAAGTCAGAGGTTATTTGAATGTGTAAATTCTCTGTATCTGTTGAATAACTATGCCCACTCTTGAATATCTCTGATGTGCTCTGACATGGGAGTTGATAATACAGTGGTGAATAAAACAGTGCTCATAGCCCTCAAGATGCTGTGTCTACAAGAAAAGATTTTCATTATTACAATAAAGTTTATAAGTGAGAGGGGCCTCATGGGGATAGGTAGAAATAAGAGCTCAAGGTGCATAGAAGAAAAGCTTAATACCATTCTGTGGTTGGGGTAAAGCTAAAGTTTGGCAGTCCAGAAAGCCTATTTTTTTTTTTTTTTTTTTTTTGCAGTTTTTGGCCAGGGCTGGATTTGAACTCTCCACCTCCAGCATGTGGAGCTGGCACCCCACTCCTTTGAGCCACAGGCGCTGCCACAGAAAGCCTTTTGAAAGGAACTGACACTGGAAGTGTGAGTTCAATAGGAGTAAGTCAAGCTACAAAGAATAGGAGAGGAAAATGTTCAAGATTGAGGGAAACATGTGCAAAGACTCTAAAGTCTAAAGGAAGAATTCCTGGTAGGTTTTCAAATCTTGATGAAGTCCAATCTGGCTGATGCTTAAGTGCAAGGGTAGCTGAGGCTGCAGACACAGAGAGTGGTTGATAAACAATAACAGGGTTGGCTATCCTGAGAGCAAAGAGAGGCCACTTGAAGGTTAAACAGTGAAGCAACATGAAATTATGTTTAGAGCAAAAGACTTCAAACTGGGGTAGGCTCATTCACTGGAGTTCAAGGTATCACAGGCATAAACTGTATTAAATATCTATTTAAAGGTCTTCAACTTTGTTTTGTATTTTTCCTATATAAAAACACACACGTTCATGGTGAAGGCATCATGCCATTTTTCTTTTCCTCTCATCCTGTCATAACTATCCTTTTCTGTCTTTACAAAAAGAGACACATCAGTCATCCATTCTGAATCTTGCTCTGGTGGGTTATTCAGGGCATCAAACAAATGGAAAATGCAAAATATTGGTATTAGGGAAACTCCTCTTATAAAGACATAATAAACTTACTTGTAGGGTTTGAGATTTTCTCTTATTTTAAATAACTTTATTAAGGGTAAAATATGTTACCAGAAATGAGGTGTTAGAATGTTTTAGAATCAGATATATTTAGAGCAAAGGTGCTGGAGTAATGATAATTTGTACTTAAGCATTTTGTCCCTTTCATTTCTAACCTATTCATCAAAGAATGCAAACCTCCTGAAAAGGAAGACAGTTTTGGTAAAAGACATCAATGAGGGTGCTTCATTCAGGCAACAACTCAAGGCAAAGTTCCCTGCCATATCTGCTTTAGAACAGGAACATTCCAAATTGTAAAAAAGTATGTTAGGAACAAGGAATTTGCAATGAAATATGCCCTCTGTTCATTTTCATTCCCCTGGGTGAGGAGAAAGAGCTTTTCCAACACCAGTGAGAGAATTCTCATTCACTTGTACTTGAGCTGCATAATTTGCCTGATTTCAAAGGAAGAGACTGGAAAATAATGGATTCATTTTCAAGAGATTTTGGTAGCTTCAGTGAAAGTAATATATAAGAAACGTTTTGTGTTTTTAATATATATACACACATATATATGTATACGTCTGTATACACACACGCACATATATATGTATTTCAAACAGGGTCTTATTCTGTCAGCCAGGCAGTTTTATATTTTATTTAAGCTGTGGAGAAACAATTACATTATTTTTCCCAAGAAATAATTAAATATTATAAACACATTAACCTTTATTTGAAACAAGTTTCTTGCTGTCACTCATCAACATCTTTAGTCATCTATTCCTTCCTCTCAAGTATTAATATTTATTACAAAGAGAATAACTTAAAAGGAAGAGATTGTCACTTCTACTCTGAATAGTATAAGGAACAGCAATCATTAAGAAACAGCAATATCTTCTCATCTGTTTGCTATTAGTTTTTATAAAGTTCGTTTATCCAATGCCTTGAACCTAAAATATATATCAGTTTCTTATGATTATTTCTACTGTTTGGAATGTGGACTTGCTGTTCTAATTCTGTATTTTTTCATCATGAAATGACATTTCTATACTATCTATAATCATTTTTAAGAGCCCATCTTTATGTCAATCTGCCATGCTTTATAAAGCCTCGTAAGATGACCTAGAAAACAAAACATTGGCACAAATGTGAAGATGTTTCTTTCAATGGATGACAGGGAACGCCCTAACTTGAAGTACAGTAATATAGTATATAGATACAGGAATGTATATCCATACACACACACACGTATATATAGGAACATATGTACACATGCATAAACATATATGTGTAAAAGAGAGAGAGCATGTAACTGGCTTTAACCTAATTTCAGACCCAAAAAATATGGTGTCTCCAAGTGAAGGAATAAAATTCATTGTGATACAATAGGTTTTGCTAAATTTTTTTTGGTGTATATTTCTCAGACATTAACCAGGTTAATAACTCTAATGACTAGTAAAATAAACTTTCAGGAGTTAGAGGCTGTTCAATTGTTTTCTCTTCATAAGACTGAAGACGTGTCTACTCTAGTTGCCAACTGACATATTAGTATAAAATAATTTTTAATAAGATGTGTGTGATTTTTGGTATGTTACTTGGAAAAAGTTTAAGGAAATTGTTGTCATTGCTATAATAAAATTCCTTCCTGGCCCATATAGTTATTTTTGGGATCAAAGTTTCTCAAAAATTACATCTATAAGGTGAAACACAGGCATAGAATTTATTCCAAATACTCACTCTAGAAATAAGTTATGTTTATTCATAGGCACAATAACTAATAGAAAAAAAGACATTTCTCTTATTAAGAAGTGGTTTTCTTACAATTTTTACCTTTATAAGATGCATATAAAGTATAATAAATATAATCATGTAGAAGATAATAAGCATTTTTCTAAATGTGCAATATATTTATGTTATTTTCATTAATTATATTGCAATGATGCATGTAACAGTAAATCGATCTATGAGAAACTATTTAATATTCAGTGCCTTATGGTTATAGGAATTAAAAACTTCAACTTGCAAATATTTTTGTTGCAGAGTAATAGGATAATCAATAAAAGACTAAAAAACAATTCTGTTAGAATAAAATGCACAATGGAAGTGGAATAGAAATATGAGTTTAAGGCAAAATTACCAACTGTCAGAGAAGAACTTATTCACGTATTTTTAAAGAAGACAGTGGTAGATGATATATCATTATTTAGGACATGGTGTGTCCTCTTTCGAATGTATCCAAATGAATGTCCTTTCTTTTTTCTGTGTTGATATTTCTATTATATCAGATATTCCATCCTTTGTAATTATTTAAACTTAACAGTGAAATAATTTGGGGCCAACTTTTACAGAGTGAAAGATAGTTCATATACTTTTTAAAATTTCTATAAGGGGTTTGAGGGCAAAAAAGCTTAAAGGCTGCTGTTAGAAAAATCACTTGGAATACAGTGTAAGAATGAACAGAAGGGGCTGGAAGACCAGCTAATAGGATGTTGTCTTAACATATGTATAGGAGACAAAACAGTGGTTTCTCAGACTGGGGGTGGGAGGTGGCGATGAATGGAAGGGGATAAAACTGAGAAGTATTTGGAAGATAGAACGAATAAAATAAAGTGAGTTACATGTGAAATTTACTAAATGTAGAATATAAATGTCTTAACACAATAACTAAGAAAATGCCGCGAAGGCTATGTTAACCAGTTTGATGAAAATATTTCAAATTGTACATAAAACCAGCACATTGTACCCATGATTGCCTTAATGTACACAGCTATGATTTAATAAAAAAAAAAGAAAAGAAAAAAATAAAGTGAGTTATGGGGTTGTTAGAGGGAAGAGTGAAGGGTGACAAATAAAATAAAATATATGAGTTATGGGGTTGTTAGAGAGAAGAGTGAAGGATGACACCCAGGTTTCTAGTTAGGTAACTGAACAAATAGCTGTTCATTCACTAAGAGCAGAAAATGTAGTGAAGGAGCTGGCTTGGGGGACAGAGGGTGTCACCCAAGTATGTGTGCATGTGTGTGTGTGTATGTGTGTGTGCATACACTCATTGATATGTGTATGGGAGTGAAGACAACAGAAGAGATTTGAACTAGGGTTTTGAACTCGGCAGGCATATGAATACAATAGAAACTCTGTAAGTTGACCACCTATGGGACTGTAACAAACTAGTCAACATATGGAGGTGGTCAACATAAGGAACTAGACCTACTGTTCCTTATGATACATACACGTGGTGCAGTCTGGTCTGTGAAAATTAGGCCAACTTCAGGAGGTGGTCAGTGTGGAAAGATGGTCAGCTGTGGAAGTTCTACTGTGTATACATAGTCACTGAATCCACTGGAGTGAAGGACATCTTCCAAAGAGAGATGTAGAGGAAAATCAGGAGCATATAATGTCATGGGAACAAAGAGATGTGAATGTTTCTAAAAGAAAGGGGTAGGGGGAATGACAAATGTTATTAAGAAGTCAGGGTAAGTAAAAATGCGAAAGACCTTGACCAGGTTTCAATAAAAAAATGGATTCTGAAGCCAGGTTGGGGAGTAACTACATGGTTGAACAGTTGACAACTAATTCACTTGGTACTGACAAACTATTGCCAATTAATATAAATTTTATTTTCTATGCAACAAAGAAATTTATGAATTGAAGATCAAGCTTTTTTATGATTTACATAATCAGGTTTTCCAGGAAAATTCAACTTTTTAGCAACTTTTTTCTCATCATTTACTAGTTAGCATTTATTCAATAGGTATAAGATAATCTACTAGTATAAAACACTGGGCTAATTTGGATCAGGGTAACAAGTAAGATATGTAATGAAATGTCAAAGCATTTTAGGGAAGTTAAGATGTCCTTAAAATACCACACTATAAGGTAATAAGGGTTATGTGTGACAAATGTGCATTTTGGTTTTACAACCTAAATAGGTATAAATACTTTTATTCTCAAACTCCAAAAAGTCAAACAATCCTCTCAAATTTCTAGAATTATAGTCGTGAGCCACCTCTCCCATCCATAATTAATTAATTAATGAGACAATGGTTCACTCTGTTGCCCCCAGGTTAGAGTGCTGTGTTATCAGTGTAGGTCACAGTAACCTCAAACTCCTGGGGTCAAGCAGTCCTCCTGCCTCAGCCTCCTGAGTAGCTGGTACTATAGATACCTGCCACCAGGCCCAGCTAATTTTTCTATTTTTGGTAGAGATGGGGTCGCATTGCTCAGGCTGGTCTAGAACTCCTGTGCTTAAGGGATTCTCCCTTCTCAGCCTTCCAGAGTTGTAGAATTACAAGCGTGAACCTCTGAGCCCACCACCCAGCCTTATTTAAAGGCTTTTAATACAATGTACATGTATTATTGGTGGAAAGCTCCAGTTATTTGATCAGTATTCCTCCAGAAGCGTTACTGCCTTTTCCCAATGATCTTTTTTTAAACTTTACACACAAGTAAATTTAGGAAATTAAAAAAATAATAAATATGGGGTCTAACAACCAATTTGTATTTTTATACATCCGACTATCAAATGAGAACTTGCTGTGACAGACTGAATATTCAATTATCTATTCAGAGAAGTCTGCTTTTTGAATGGAAATTACAAACTCCAGAGGAAAAAAATAACTGACTGTTCAGTCAAATGTGAGTCTCCTTTCTTGGCTTCTCCTTGCCTGGGATCTTGAACTTTACTTCTGTTTTCCTTTTTAACCTCTGTATTTAAAAATGTTTGATTAGGAGAGAATCTGTAATATTCTTCATTATTTTTTGAGGAGTCACGCAATTAAAAAGTTGAGAATCTGTTTAGATGTTGGAGGAGCACAGATTACACTGAACAATCCACCCTTAAAAATTAAATAGAATGTTATAATCATAAATAGCTCTGCCTTGCAGTCATTGCTGTAATTTTGTCTAACATTCATATTGTCATTTGATTAGTTAATCATCCATTTTCAAAAGTGTGAATGTGTTTTCACACTTCTGCTAAGACAGTGTTAACTATGAAACTATAGATAGCAATAGAGATTAATTATCTATTGCACAAGTTCCCACACCTTGTGCTTACCAGATAGAGGAGAAGAGTGCATGTCTTAACACAGGTGTGATTTCAAAAAATGGGGAAAGAATACTTGGTCAAATGAGCTTAAGGCATGCTTTCAGTTGACATATCTTTAAAACGTTAACCACATTTACACTTTTAATTTTATTTCATAAAACGATTTTTTTCCTGTGTATAACAAGATTTGTTTCCTGAGTGGATTGGTGCATATCTTCAATCATAAATGAGTGAAGGAAGTGGGGGCATTTTACAAATGAGTCAGACTGATGGAACCAGAAAATGGAACAGAAACTATCAGATTTCACCAATCTCTGTAACTTCAATAAGTTAAAGCCAGAGATCATGGACTTGTCCTAGGAGAGGGCTACTTCTGAGCAGTGAGGTAACTGAAAATAACAATAATAATGCTGTAAAAATAATTTAAAAATTTAATATATATGGTATTTTATTTATAATAATAAGGTCTCCGATTGACTTTTGATTTGCTGCTGCTCCCTTACCCTGAGGATGAGTTCTGTCTTAATTTAGGCTCTGGCTCACCACCTCATGCAGATCTGATTTTTCTTTCTCAGGGAGTTAGCTTTGATGTGTAGTATGTCATGGCTAAAAAGAAGGATTAGGGGATAGAAGTAGTCTTTAACCATATTCATTTTTTTAAAATTTCAGATTAATATGAGGATACAAATGATTAGGTTACATTGTTTGGATTTGTTAGGTAAAGTTCAAGTTATAGTTGAGCCTTTCACCTGAGGGGGGGTGTTCTGTAAACCTTTACATTGTGCATATTGGGTGAGAGCTTTCCAATCTCCCACCTTCCTCCCCTCCCCCTTTTCCTCCTCTCCACTCCCCACACCTGAATATAATTACATTTTTCTCTCATGTGTGCGTGCAGTTGTTTATCTGTTGGCTTTATATTAGTATTGAGTACATTAGATACTTGCTTTTCCATTCTTGTGATACTTCACTAAGAAGAACATGTTTCAATTCCATGTAGGTAAATACAAAAGATGTAAAGTCTCCACCTTTTTATGGCTGAATAGTATTCCACGGTATACATATACCGCAGTTTGTTCATCCATTCCTGGGTTGGTGGGCACTTGGGTTGATTCCACATCTTGGCAGTTGTGTTCATTTTTAAAATAAAAATAAGCTCAAATTTTAATCCATAATGAAAGATAGTACTTTCTAGATCAGCACTAGCTTTGGTCTTACACTTGGTCATTACATCCTTAGTCTTTTTAAAAATGTAAACCAAGTATTGAAAATGAAATAAAATTTACTGATCTCATTTAGAAAATGTCTCTTTCATTTCATATGCTTTCTTCTTCTTTTTTTGTGGGGGCTGGGGGGAGAGGACCGAGTTTCACTCTGTTGCTCTGAGTAGAGTGCCATGGCATCATCATAGCTCACAGCAACCTCCAAGTCCTGGATTCAGGCAATCCTTTCGCCTTGGCCTCTGGAGTAACTGGGACTACAGGCATGTGCCACCATGCCCAGCTATCATATGCTTTCTTCTTTCTTCACATATGTAGGTACAAGCATTCTCCAAGAAATGGTTCTATATGGCCAGACACTCAGAGAAGCTTACTCAGAGATCTCTGAGCAACAATTTTGGTTTTTATGTGTTTTCCATTATAATACATATCCCCAAATCACTTCTTCTTTCTCTGTTGGGTTATGACACCAGGCAAGCACACACCAAGTCATTCGATTTTTGGTAGCAGGAAAATGAATTCATATTTTGGGTATGGAAAAATAATCATTCGCAGGGAGCAGAACTGGGCCCTTATTAAGGGATTGGTGAATCGTGTGCCTAAGTGCACTTCCGAATTGCTATGGGTCTCTGACTGCTTTGCACTTACCAGTCTCTCCCTTTTTGGATGGGACATCTATTCCAATCATCCAGTGTCTGTCTCACTATTAAAAATAAGAAAACTTTTCTCTTTGATTCCAGAAATAGAATGTAGAAAGATATGAAATAAAAAATATATGAAAATATGTGAAATGATTGAGTGTTTTAATTTTTTAATAAAAAAATGAGTGTTTAAGTTTTTGAGCAAAATTTAGAGGAAATAGAAAACATGCTGGACTTGCTGGGCTTGAAGCTTAAAGTGTTTATCATTCAGTGTCTCCTAGTAAAAGAGAGGGTGTCCCAAAAGTTGCCACTAAAGTCACCTTCCATAGGAGAAATGGGAAATTGTAGCTAAATGTACCCTTACCTGAAAAATATTTATTACGAAATTTTACAAAGGTGACCAAGATGTAGAGAATATGTTGTAAATACTTTGTAAAATTTTATAATGAATGTTTTATAAATAAAGGTACATTTAGCTACAATTTCCTATGTATGGAAACTTTAGGGGTAACTTTGGGACACCCTATATTTTAAAGTAATAAATAGCAAGATGAAATCCAGAGCTACCAACATAAGAACATTACCTCAGTACCTGTATCAAGTATGTAGCTATAAGACCCTTTGTTAAGATCTCAGGAAGATTTGAGGGCAGGTTTTTATAGACCCTTCAACTAAACAATAGGCTTTTACCAAGTTCAAAGTTGTTGTCCCACAGAAGTCTTACACGTGGCCCAGATATAGAAGGACTTGTCTCAGAAAGAAATGTGGGTGTGCCTTTATTTACTGAAGTTTATTAGAAATTGATATAAGAAACCCATAAAATTATTAAAAGAATCAAAACAGCTTGAAATGAAAGAGCAGAGATAGTACAAAATTAATTACTATGTTCAGGAAGCAGGTTAAGAAAGTTACCTTGCTGCAAAGACAGACTATTTTCTTTTTTAGGGAAGTGAAATAGTATTTTAGAAAGAAGAGCCCAGAGCTCAGAGGTCAAAGCCAAGAGCCAAAGATAATCATTCGCAGGGAGCAGAACGGGGCCCTTATTAAGGAGGCATTGGTGAGTCATGTGCCTGAGTGGATTTCTGAATTGCTATGGGTCCGTGACTGCTTTGCTCTTTCTGTTCCCTCCCTTTTTGGATGGGGCTATCTATTCTAATATCTAGTCTCTGTCTCACTATTAGGGACTAAGAAAACTTTTCTCTTTGATTCACATGTTTTATAATCAACAGGAACTGTACTTGGAGACCTATACTCAAGGAATCTTACCTGAGGATTGGCAGCTTGCCCTGTGCTGTGGACTGAATTGCGTCTCCAAAATTAATATATTGAAATCCTGACTCCCAATGTGACTGTATTTAGCGATAGAGTAGTTAGGAGGTGGTTAAGTTTAATGCAGTCATAAGGATAAACGTGTAATTCAATAGGACTGTGGCCTTAAAAGACAAGAAAGAGGGGGAGATCTACAGTCCTATTAGGATCTCTCTCTTTCTTTCTGCTATGTAAGCACATAGCAAGAGCACAGTCATCTGGAGGCCAGGAAGAGAGCTTACACCAGAAACAAACCTTGTTGGAGCTTGGACTTTCCAGCCTCCAGAATTGTGAGAAAATAAATTTCTGTTGTTTATGCCAATCAGTTGATGGTATTTGGTTATAGCAGTCTCAGCTGGCTGATACACCTAGATTTAGATGACAGCATTTAATACCTTGAGCCTCAGTCTAATGCTGTAATGGGATAAGGTATTTTTGGCAGTCGGTATGTTTTGCAGGCAGGAAAAATATAAGTAATTTTTTTTTTCCAGAAAGTGTACTCTGTGAATTAAAGGTGACTAAACATTCTTTGGTACTTTTCCATTGAGGAGGAGGCATTGACATCTCTTCTCCCTATCTGAACCTGGGAAGGCTATATGACTATATAGAACACAGAGGAAATAATGCTTTGTCAGCTTTGAGCCTAGGTCTTAAGAAATTGGAATTTCCGTTTTCTCTCTCAAAGCACTTACTCTTAAAAATCAGTTTCCACCGTGTGAGAAAGCCCAAGCAACCCTATGGAAAGAAATGGAGACTTCTGGCTGACAGCTTCAACTGAGCACTTATCTGACAATATTCACCAACCTGTCAACCCTGTGAGAACGCCGTTGTCGAAGTGGCCCCTCCAGTTCCAAATAAGTAACCCCATTGATGCTGCATAAAGTAGACATAAGCCGGCTCCTCTGGACCCTGCTGAAACTGCAGATTTGTGAGCAAAGTAAGTGATTTTTATTACTGTGGAGGGGTTTGTTGGACAGCAATAGATAACTGGAGCATTATGATAGATACATGGTTTAGTGATCTATTACTGAGTTGTTGATTGTTCTTTCTGCTTCTGAACATTAAATTATCTAACTACTCATGCACAAAAGTAAGATGAAATAAATGTGAAAAAGATGAGAAATAAATATGAAAAATCAAGAACATGGATAGAAAAGAGAGTCAGGAATGAGGCTAATACAAACTGCATACCACAAAATCCTAAATGTGTAAAACATTTGTCAGTTCCTGATAAAGTTAGGCATACATCCAACCTATGACTCAGCAATTCCATTTGTAGATTTATACCTAATGTATACCAAAAGAGGACAAATGTCCACCACAAGACTTAAAGAGTGCTCTTGGTAGCTTCATTCATAATGATCCTCGAATGGAAACAATGCAAACATCATTCAACAATAAGAAGAACCAGACAGAAAAGACTACATATTATGTGATTTCATTAATATTAATTCTAAGAGCATGCAACTTAAGTTATGATAATAGGTGTTCCAGTAGTGGCTGCCTCTCTTCAGAGGAAGAGGAAATGACTGGAAAGGGGCACAAAAATGCGTTAAGGTGATAGAATGTTTTACATTTTGATCTGAGTAATGGTTACAAGGATATATATATATATATATATGTAAAAATTAATGTTTTATATAGTAAATGTTAGAACATTTGACTGTGTCAATTATATCATAATTAAAAATAAATAAATTGGAATTGTACCGGAAGACCCATGTGTGGCTATACTCTACTATTTAGGCAGACATATATGTAGGCACAGAGAAAACTTACATTTACTTAGTGTTTCATTATTCTTAGGGTCAGTCATTAGGAGAGTATAATAGGGTTTCTCTGCCTTTTCTCTGTACCTATATATTGGCTAAGAGGGAGCTACATTTGGGTATCAGAAAACCCTTATGCCAATCATGTGATTTAATCAGTGCTTTGGTATTTCTTATTTTCTGTTAGAAAGCACTCTCATTTCTTATTTGCCTTGGTGTTTTTTGCATTATATTTGTCTTGGTATTTCACTTTTGACTTTCCTCCATTTTGAAATTTATCACTTTCATTATCACTTTTACTTCATAATCTTTTAATGTCAGAATTTCCCAAAGCAAGCTTCAAATCACAGTCTAACAATTCATAAGCAGTTAGAGCCATATTTATTTATAGTGCTCATGGGCATTATGCAAATTAACTCCGTGTATATATAGCACAATAGCTATTATAACTAGGAAAGGTAACATTACTTTATATATTAAATTAAATGACATTTTATTTTCAAATTAGTAATCTAAGATTTGTTTCTTCTTTTTTCTCTTTCTTCCTTTGCGTGCGATAAATTCACTGCATATTGCATGTTCCAAATTTAAACCTGACACCTAGACAAAAACTGACAAACAGGAAAACAGCAGGAAGAGGCTCTTCCTACCATGTTTGATACCATCAAAACAGACATATTTTGTAAAACTCTTTTTCTTTTTGGGAGGAGCAAAAAGGAGAAGGACAGCAACAAAGTATACTTATCCCTTTGTGACTTTGTTATTTAAAAAAGCGATTGGACAGTTAATACAGTCTCCTCCATACTTGTTCTATAATTTGGTCAGGATCAAATCCTTGACTAAGATTGGATTCAGAATATTCAGCTCTGAGATACTTTGCCTGAAGATTTATAAACCATTGATGATAACGAAAGACATTGTGTCCACTTTAGGACAAGCTTCCTGGGCCTTAGAGGAATCAGTGCACGTGTGAACCAGAAAGGCTTCATGACTTCATACGTAAACTTCAGGTCAGTCCCTTACATACAAATGCTTCCAACTTTTATGCAAAAGTGAGACCTAGAAATAGTCCACAGTTTAGGTGTGAAACTCAAGATATTTTATAACTAGCCATGTAAGCCACCCTCAACTGACTTTTTAAATTAGAATTTCTTACTGTAAAAGCAGTACATTCTCATCATAAAAATTGAAATAGTACAGATAAATGTTTAAAAAAAAACAAAAAAACTCCCCGGGCAGCGCCTGTAGCTCAAAGGAGTAAGGCGCTGGTCCCATATACCAGAGATAGTGGGTTCAAACCCAGCCCCGGACAAAAACTGCAAAAAACAAAACAAAAAAACTCCCCACCCCTCTGTACCTCTCACCTTAACTTTATTTCCCCACAAAGTATGACTATTAACAGTTTGTGAGAATCTTTCCATTTCATGTATTTCCCACTTAAATACAGCACGTACCTATGCAAGAGGCTCTCTTTCTCTTTATCCAAATGAAGTTATACAATATATACTATTCTAAAACTTACTTTGTTCACTTAAACATATAATCTGGGCATTTCATTTTGTTACTAATGCATAGTAAACCATCTCTTTACACATTTGAAATAAAAACATTTGTAATTAATTTTAAAATTATTTTTACTCTTCACGAATATATTATCATGATAGAAATGAAAATCTTATAGGTGGGGCTAAAATCCTTTTAAATCTCTGCTTTGAGTTTCAACCTCTACCTTCAATCTCTCTCCAGTTCACTGCTGTAAGCATCTCTGTAAATATCCTTCCAGGCCTTATTCTTTGCATTTACATGACACTGTTATAAAATCATAATAATTCATAGAATTTTGGGGGTGCATTTGTTGAACATTAACAGAATTCCAATATATATAATGTTTTACCAGGTTGTTTTTTCTTAACCACTTGTCCTGGTGATCTGTGCATGTTAACACAAACAAACCTACCATCATTCTTTTAACTGAGATTATAGTACCTTTTGTTTAGCACCTCCCTTATTGATGATAACTTAGGTTGTTTCTGGGTTTTTTTATTCATGCTTATAGATAATTTCATATAACTCTACCAACTTTTAACATAGTTCCTTATACATAATAATTTTACAAAATGTCAATTGTATTTATACATTCAAGGTAATACCTATCTACAAAAATTTGTAGGTTATAATTAGTAAACCAGGTGTTTTATTAAACTGCTACTAAGAAATATAGTAAAATATGTTAAGTCTTAATTCTAACAATATAGACATATGTAATAAGATAGGTCATGGAGCGTAGATTCCCATCACTGCCCAATCCCCTGCCAGCATGTGTCTGATTAGGGCAGTAAGGACATTAATGCTAGATTAAAAGAACTTTGGCCAGGCATGATGGCTCACACCTATAATCCTAGCACTCTACAAGGCCAAGGTAGGAGGATCTCTTGAGCTCAAGAGTTCAAGACCAGCCTGAGCAAAAGTGAGACCTCCATCTCTACTTGGGAGGCTGAGGCAGCATGATCACTTGAGCCCAGGAGTTTAAGGTTGCTCTGAGCTTAGCTAAAGCCACAACACTCTAGCCTGGGCAATAGAGTGAGACTCTGCCTCAAAAACAAAACAAAACAAAACAAAACAAAACCTCAGGAATTGCTAAGATCTGGTATTTTAAGAGAGAGATTTATTCTCTTTGCTATTGGTGATAGCAATGGTATAATTAAGAGCAGGCAGGATTATAGAGGGTCTTCATAAAACTGTGGTGGCATTTAAGACATGTGTTGATTTTATAAATGATTTAATGTGGTCACAAATCATTTTCCACTGCTTCCATTGAATCTGGGCAAGCATGTGACTGCTTTACTAAATAGAGTATGGGAGAAGTGACATTTTGTCAATTTCAGACATAGCCTTTCTAAGGACTGGAGGCTTCAAATTTGGTCTCTAGAAACACAGAAGTGCCAGATAGCAGTCTGACTACCTTGCTGGAGAATGAGAGAGAGGCCAAGGTGAGTCTAACCCTCCAGTAGTTCCTGCCAAAACACCAGGCATGTCAATAAAGCTCTCTTGGATATTTCAGACCAACTTAGCTTCCAGCTGAATACTATCTAGCAATCTTACTTGATGACTGAATTACTGATTTAGAAAATTTTGAAATATGGCAAACTTGTTTATGTTTTAAGTCACTAAGTTTAGGGATGATTTGTTATGCAATAATAATTAGAAAAAAGCCAACATTAAGAACATCGTCTAAAAGGGGAAAAAATGTTGCAGTGTAGTAGATTAATTTTTAACATAACACAGTTTACAATGTGAAGTCTTTGCAATGTAAATCTTTTATTCAGTTTGTAATAACACAGAGCTATTCTTCCATTCCTCTCTTTGTTCTATACCTGCATATTATTTTCAGAGCAAAAAACAAACAAGTAAACAAACAACAAATCCTAACAGGATCATCCCAAAATAAACTGATACATTTTTTCCCTTGAAATAATTAAGTGCTTTTAGGTAGCTTCAATCTTACAGAGTGTGAGGTCATATCTTGACTCAGCCTGGGACTTGCACCCTTAATATTAGAACAGGAAGAGGACCAGAGAGATGAGCTGGTACAAGCTCCTTTTACATTGGAAAAACTGCATCCTGGAGACATTGATTTGGTTAAGGACTCATGAATGATTTATGGCAGAATCTAGAATAGAACTTTGGTTTTCTTACCCTTTGTCTAGACCCAGCCTTTTACTATATTCTATTGCCAGCCATGTGTACAGACACAAAGGCACAAAAAAGATAATTTGGTTTTAACATTTTAGAACTAAATCCTTTTAATACTATTGTAATCTGATTTCTAGGAGCACCCACCATTTTAACTACCAGTGTATACCAGTGGTGTGCTAATAAATGTTTAACAACTGGCTCCTTTTTTTTCTTTTTTTGCAGTTTTTGGCCAGGGCTGGTTTTGAACCTGCCATCTCCCGTATATGGGGCCGGTGCCTTACTTCTTTGAGCCACAGGTGCCACCCTAACAACTGGCTCTTTGACAAACAAAAAGAGTCCTGATTTTCAGCATTTGCTGATTTTATGGTGCAAATGCTCCCACTGTGATACTCCCCTCACATTCAAGCTACCACTGTGATGTCACATAATATGAAGCTGGTCGTTGGGAAGAAATGTGAAAAATCAAAGCTGGCTGTAGGGCACTGCATATACCACTTTAAGAAAAGCCAATATAAACACATGTCTTTTCTTAAAAGAGAGATATTTGGAGTGATTATTCACAAATGACTCCTTACAAAATGAGTCACTATACATCTTCTTTGAAGAGCTGGACCTCCCTAAATATTCTAAAGGGTAATTCGGGAAACCACATTTTGGTTATTTACAGGTTATAAGAACTGAATCATTGCCCAAAACAACATGTATAACTATTGTGGACAAAACAGTGGTGCTCACCAAGTGTCCTCTTATCTCTCCCAGGCTGTCTTGTAGTTAGGTTGGGACAAAGTGACAAGTTCAGGCAAACGTCTTTTGAATGGAATGGTATGTGTCACTTGTGGACCACGACAGTTAAGGACTATGTGTTCTTTGTGCTTTATTTTGACACAACAGCCCAGGAACCCACAGATCAACATGGTGGCATCACGAGATGAAAGGATCTGAATTTCCCGAGTCACTAAGCAAAAGACAACTCTGCTAGCCTCTCTGGAGTCTGTAAGAGAAGAAATAATTTTATCTTTGTGTAAAACCACTAAGATTTTTGGATTTGTTATTACAGCACGGCAGGGATTATCTTGACTAATAGTTATAAAAGCAGTTTCAGAGCTAACATTCTTTTCGTTTGAATATATTTGAACTGGTGGAAATAAATAAAGAGGTGATTTAGAAAGAGAAACATAAACATGTGGTAGAGAGAAATAAAGAGGGAGCCTTCAATTTCTTCTAAACCAGCAAATTTTCTGACTGATAACTTCTTGTCCCTTTTAAATATAGGAATAATACTTCATAAAACTATAGGGTGCCTTTTATATACAGCATTAATTTTTGTAGGAGGCCTAACCACAAAATTATACACATAATATTTATATGTCTCCTGAGAGCCATCAAATTATTTTCATATCCTGTATTAATTACTTCATTTAATTATTCATCAAACAATAATTTATTGAGTGCTTATGGTATTCTTATGGGATATGATAGAAATATAATGATGAGAAAAAACAACATAGACTCTACTCTCACAAAAATTGTGGTCTGTTGTGTTACACAGCTATTAATCAAATAATCTAACCGTGTTAAGTGCTGTGAAGGGAAGATATGGGATGCTGTGGCAGTGTAACAGGACAGTTCTTTGGTGAGTTTCTGGTCAAAGTGGTAAGAGAAGTATCCTTGAGGAAAGAATATTTGAATCAAAATCTAAAGGACCAATAAGAGTGAAAATAAAGAGGGGTGTAGGTAGAAATAAAGTGTGTATTAGTTCCTTATTGCTGCTAAAACAAATTGCTACAAATTTAGTGACATAAATGAACCCAAATTTATTGTCTTGCAATTCTGTATATAAGAAGTCTAAAATGGGTGGGTAGGACTACCTCCTTTTCAGACGCTACCTGCATTTAGTGGGTATAGGCCAGGCTAGTAAACATCTAACAACCCATGGGACAACTCTCTACAACAAAGAATTATCTGACCCTATGTCAATAGTGCTGAGGTTGGGAAAGTCTGCTTTATTCTCATATTCACAAGTATACGTTTAACACTTCCACATCAATGTCTTGTGGACATTTTAAGCTTAACACATCACAGATTTATCTGGGGCCATCCCACAAACCTCCCCTTTCCACATCCTTTCCCAATTAACAGCATCTCTCCCCTTCCAGTTGCTCAAGCCAACAACAACAACAACAAAAAAGTGGGAGGCATTCTTGGCAACTCTTACCCTTGACAGCCAGTCCCTCTGCAACCATGGTGCTCATCACCTTACTTCTATCATTCACCCAACGTCATCTATTACCTGAATTATTCCCTTTATTTTCTAAGTGACCCCTTGTTCCCTCTTTGGTGCCCTATAGTCTCCCCTCAACCCAGCAGCCAGTAATCTATTTAAAATACATGATAAGTCATGTCACATTTGCTCGAAACCTGCTAATGGCTTCCTGTGTCACTCAGAGTAAAAGTCAAAATCTTTTCAATGACCTCAATGCCTTATTTGTGTGTCTTCCTTTTGCTGATCTTAACCCCTTTGCTTTTGCCCTTACTCAGCTGTGTTGTCCCCATTTCTGGGCTGCTCCACAAATAAATGATCTGCCTGGAATGTCCTTCCAAGGATTTCTCATGGCTCCTCCATTACTTCCTTACAAGGCTTTACTCGGATGTCCTTTTTTGGGGGGAATAATTCCCTGGCCAATCATTTTTAGATTGTACCCTCTTCCTCACTCCAACACATGTTATGCTCCTTCTTTATATGATTCTTTTTTCTCCACTCTGTTCATCAGTTTACAATATATTATGTAGTTTAATAATTTGTCTCATTTACTGTCTGAATTTTTCTGGGAGAATGTCAGTTCCATGAAGTCAAGTGGTTTGTTTTGTACATTGCTTTATCCATAGTTGTGATAAGCCCTTATGCAATAAACCAATTAATAAACAAGGAAAATACAGAAAAGATTACCTAAATGAACATTCATTGGCTGTCCATGATCAAGTGGTAACGTCTCAGATAGTTGAAAATAGTACTTTGTGGATGCTACTAAATGTATCTCTCAGACACTAGTTGGCATCAAAGGATAGGGCTTAGAGTTTTCGACACTTTTCTATCAATGAGAATTTTCCCACACCAACCAAGCACAGACTTACATTCCTTGCTATTTTGTAAGGTTCTGTGGTCATTGGCTTCAGATTTTTCCATGGTGCTCATAATTTCTCTTGGTCATTTCTATCTTGTATTTTTCTACGTTATATTCTAAGACCCTCAGTATCTGAATCTGGCCAACTCTTTTTGTCAAAGAAACTTGGTTCTCATGTCTCACCAAATCTTATATTTTTTGACTCCTTTTTGCCATCTTGTATTGATCCATTATTTAGGCCATGGTACAAATAATTTATGGTTACTTGGCTCCATCATAATACTGTAGCAGAAAAGTTGGTTGAATAGACTTTCAGTGATTATTCTAGCTTCTAGCCCAGTGTTCTAGCATCTAGCAATTATTAGGTGTTCCAGAAATATTTACTAAATGAATGAATAAACAAATGAATTAAACATAAAGCACAAGTTTAGTCTTTAAGTTTACACAAAGTGCATAAAACACAGTATTTTAAAGCAGTAATCATACATTTTAATGACATCATTTATCAGCCATGTTGCCTTGAAAAGAGAAAATAAATGTGTATAAGTGGGTATTTTTGATATGTCTGAAAATAAAGCAGAACAACAGTAGGTAACACAGCCATCCGCAAGTCAGCGCAAAAAAAGGTGTTACCAGATTTAATGCACAAATGATAAACATTCAGTAAAACCTTGTAAGTAAATCGTACAGTCTCATAAATAATAAAGCATAATCTATATTTAAATTGTATGAGTAATAGTACACTTTACATTTAAGATACGTTGGGTCAACTGATTTGATTTATTGCTCAACACTCAGGAATGGGTACCTACCACCTTCAACATTCACAGTTTTTATGGAGTATGTTTGATTACAAGGAAGGAAATAAGTATAGTTTTACATTTTGGCTCTGTTTCCTCTCGGTTACAAAATAATTTCTCCCACAGGGATGGAAGGGAGTCAAAACTTACTTTCTTTCACATTTTCCTGCAATTAGCAGGAAGTTGCAAGTGGGTGTCTGAGTGCTGGTCATCCATTCTGTACTTGTGGCAGGCATCATAGCATGTTTTCCTCCTGCTGAGAATGAAATTATCAATATAGATTTCTGGGCTTCTTTTCAGTAGACCCCCCCTTCCAGGTAGGCCATACCTTAGCTGAGGATAAAACTTATTTTCCAAGTACCACTACCCATCTCTCTGTCATATATATATAGGGTGGACATAAAGTTTGTGTGCAATTTTAAATGGTTGTAACTTTAAATTGCACACAAGTTTTATGTCCACCCTATATATATTTTTTAATAAAAATGACCTTTCTTTTCCAGAGGCCTGTTTACCAATATCAGCCAGTTCACCAGGTTTCCACTTTGGCCTTCTGAGGAGTTTTCTTTCTTTTTTTTTTGACATAGTTTAATCACCAATATTTTTGTCTGGGCCCAGAAATCACCGTTGTCTCCTTTGAAACCTGGTTGGAGGTACCCACATGTGGAAAAGTGCAAAAGAAGTAGCACCTCAGCTGCATCCAGAATTTCATCTGGGCCTACATATGTGTCCGCTTTCCCTTTTCTTGCTCTGCAATGCAACCCTAGGCTTTCACCTGCCAACAATTCTCTTGTATGCTAGCCTCCCAAGGTCTCTGGTCATGTTGTCCCTGTTTGCCACCGAATGTCCAACTCCTGGAAATGACCTGGATTGGAGTATGTACTCACTAAATAACAGTTGAAGGACGGAAGAAAAGAAAGAAGATAGGGTGGCATATCCTTCATTATTGATGCCCTACTTTTTTTCTTTATTGTTAAATCATAGCTGTGTACATTAGTGCAATCAAGGGGTACAATGTGATGGTTTCATATACAGTCTGAAACATTCTCATCAAACCGTTCAACATAGGCTTCATGGCATTTTCTTAGTTATTGTATGTAGACATTTGTATTCTGCCTTGGAATTTGTAAATTCTAGCTTTGCTTGTCAAGATTGCTTAGGAAACGTATTTCCATATTCCCTACCCTGCCCTGACCTGTTGTTCTGATCTGCTTGACCTCTTTTGGCTCTTGATTTCTGCTTTAGTGGCCATAGCCAGGCTCTTGACATTCTAAGGATTGTGAGACTTTAAAAAAAAATTAATTATTATTTATTTATTATAAATTAAATATTTATTTTTCATTTCAGATTAATATGAGGGTACAAATCATTAGGTTAGATTGTTTGTATTTGTTAAAGTCCAAGTTACAGTTGAGTCCTTCACCAAGAAAATATGCATATGTCCTTACATTGTACTCATTAGGAGAAAGCATACCAATCCCTCTCCTTCTTCCACTCTCCCCCTTTCTCCCACTTGAGTTTAATTGTGTTTTCCACTTGTGTGGGCATATTGTTTTCATCTACTAGTTTCATGTTAGTTTTGGGCACATTGGATACTTAATTTTCTATTCTTCTGATAGTTTACTAAGGAGAATGTTGTTTAACTCCATCCAGGTTTATATAAAAGATGTGAAATCTCCATCTTTTTGTGGCTGAGTAGTATTCCATGGTGTATGTACTCCACAGCTTATTAATCCATTCATAGGTTGATGGGCACTTCAGTTGAGTCCACATCTTGGCAATTGTGGACTGAGCTGCTATAAACATTAGAGTGAAAATGCCCTTATGGTAAAATGAATTTTTTTTTCTTCTAGGTAGATGCCTAGTAATGGGATTGCGGAATCAAATGAAAGGTCTACTTTTAGCTCTTTGAAGATTTTCTATACTTCTTCCCGTAGAGGCTGTATTAGTTTGCAATCCTACCAACAGGGTAAAACATATCGCCAGCCGTCCCCCGCCAACATCTGCTGTTTTGGGACTTTGTGATGTGGGCTAATCTCATTGGGATTAGGTGATATCTCAGGGTGGTTTTGATTTGCATTATTCTTATTAGGGATGATGAGAAGTTTTTCATGTGGTTTTTGGCCATTTATCTGTCTTCTTTGGGGAAGGTTCTATTCATGTCTCTTGCCCAGTATGGGATTGGTTGCTCTTTTTTGTTGATTAATTCAAATTCTCTGTAGATTCTGGTCATCAGCCCTTCTTCATATTTGTAACATGGTTTTCTAAAAAATATTTTTTTCATAAAAAAATATACTAGTTAGATACTTTGTGTCCACAGTAACAAAAAAAATCCCAGCTTGACAGCTTTATACAATTGGAATTATTTCATGTAACAAGGATTCTAAAGGCAGAGCAGGTCCAGATTTGGTGCAATTAGAGCTCTAGCTCTTCTCGGGGGTTCTCACAGCTCTGCCTTCCTCTGCTTTGATGCTGCCTTTCTAAAATCTCCATGTATTTTTATAAGAGGGATGCAACAGTTCTGGCATATCATCTAAACACAACAAAATCTAAAGACTGAAAATAAACTGGCTCTTCCTCTGTCTCTAATGTCCCTAGCTGAATGTCTTTCATGTCTCATTGGCCACCTGGTCATGCCCAGAAGCATGGGAATGCCGTGATTGATCCAGACCACTCAGGGCTTTTCTTAGGGCAGGGGTGGGCCAACCTTACTTGACGTCCATGTCACTGAGAGGAGAGTAGGAAATTTAGAAAAGTTAAAGTCATGTAAATAAGAAAGAAGAGAATATCTGTTAGGAAGATAATGGTCTTAGTTTGGGCAACTCCAGAAGCAGATCAGAAACAATGTCCATTGACCCTCGAACAACACAGGGGTTATGGGTCTGAACTCTCCATCCAGTCAAAATCACATATAACTTTTGAATCCCCCCAACTTACATATTAAGAGGCTACTGTTGCCTGAAATCCTTACTGATAATATAAACAGTCAATTAACATATACTTTTGTTGTTATCTATTATATACTGTATTCTTACACTACAGTAAGCTGGAGAAAAGAAAATGTTATTAAGAAAATCATAAAGAAGAGAAAATATATTTAGTATACATTAAGTGAAAGTAGATCGTCATAAAGACCACCAACCATCCTGCTCATCTTCTCACTGAGTGGGCCAACGAGGTGGGGGGTGGTCTCCCTTTTTCAGGGGTGGCAGGGGCCAAAGACACAAGAAATGTGGAAAGAGAGGCAGGAGAGGCACACGTGCTTGCTGTAAATTTATGGAAATACATTGTAATTTCTGTCCGACCTTTTTGCTTTTTCATTTCTCTAAAATGTTCCTAGATGGGACCAATCCTTCTACCTCCATTTGCTTTAGTTTCACTGCCTATGTCACAGAAGAACCTGTGTCATCAAAGAAGTCAAAAGCAGTCTTGAAAACCCGAACCCTTCTATCACATTGTCTGATGTCAATTTGTTTCCTGGCACTGCTCCTTCTTTCTTCTTCCTCATTGTTTAGCACTGGTTTGGAAGCACTCACATCCATCAGGTCATCTTTTGTTAATTCTTCTGGTGCAGGGTCTATTAGCTTTTGAATTTCTCCAAGATCCATATCTTAGAACCCTTCACCTCTCCCACCTTTTCTGCAATATCCACAATCTTTTTCATGATTTCCTTGATTGGCTGTGTTGTGAATCATGTGAAGTAATGCACAACATCTAGACACAGTTTTCTCCAGCAGAAATTTATTGTTTCAGGCTTGAGAGCTTTCACAGCTTTTTCTATGATAACAATGGCATCTTCAATGGCATAATCTTTCCAAACTTTCATGATAGTTTCCCTATTGGGGTTCCCTTACATAGTGTTGAAAATCCTTTCCATAGAATACTACCCTGTTTTCCCCAAAATAAGACATCCTCCAAAAATAAGACCTACTTACAGGAAAGATAAGACGTCCCCTGAAAATAAGACCTAGCGCATCTTTGGGAGCACACCTTAAAATAAGACACTGTCTTATTTTTGGGGAAACAGGGTATGTGTAATAAGCATTAAAGGTCCTTACAACCTCCTGATACAAAGACTGATTTGGAAATGTGTTTGGGGGCAATTAATATACTTCCATACCTTCAGTACTGAACTCATGGGGTGCTGGGTGACTAGGGGCATTTTACAATGTCAAAAGAATTTTAAAAAGCATTTCTTTACTGATAAGGCACTTTCTGGCTTTAAGAACAAAGCATTGATGGAACCAATCCAGAAAAGTGATTCTGTATGTCTAGGCCAGTGATTTTCAACCAGTGTATTGCCGCACACTGGTATGCTGTGAGAGGATCTTAGGTGTACTATGAAAAATTTTAAAGATAATTAATTAAATTATTTTTTAAACAAGTTCAAAGCACAATAAGTATACTTATTTTTACTCTTTTTTTTTTTTTGATCAACATAATTTAAGTGTGTCGTGGAAGTTTAACTATAGGTTCCAGTGTGCCATGGGATAAAAAAGGTTGAAAACACTGGTCTAGGTCTTCTTTTTGTATAACCCAAATACTGAAATCTGGTGTTTATCTTTTCTATTCAAGGCTTTGAGGTTAGCAGCTTTAGCTAAGGGCAGTATTAATCATAAACCCAATTGCATTTGTGCAAAACATTAGAGTTAGCCTATCCCTTCCGGCCTTAAATCGTGGTGCTTACTCTCCTTCTTCCTAATAAATTTCTTTTTTGGTGTTCTTTTGCAGAATAAGGCACTTTTATCTGCATTAAAAAGCTATTCAGGGTGATATCTTTTTTTCCTTAATGATTTTCTTAATGGAATATAGTCTGGGAGTTCATCTGTTGCCTCTTAGTCAGCAGATTCTCCTTCTGTTATCTGGATATTTTGAGCCAAACCTCTTTCTAAAATTATCAAACCATCCTTTGCTGGCATTAAATTCTCCAGCTTTAGATCCTTCATGTTCCTTTTGCTTTAACTTTCATATAATGACTTTCCTTTTTTTGTGAATTATATTACAGTCTACAGTTATACCTTTCTCACTATAAGCCTGTACCCACATAAAAGCTGCATTTTCAATATGAAATACAAAGGTATTTCACAAAAAGTGTAAGGTTTTCTTGCCTGCTAGCACAGCTGCAGTGACAACCTCACAATTTTTTTCTTATAATGGCTTTTACCCTGTATTCATTTATCTTGAAATGGCTGGCAACCAGACCTGCAGAACTTAATCTATGGTATGTATCAAACAATTCAATTTTTTCTTCTAATGTCATGATTTTTCTCTGCTTTCTGGGAGCACTTCCAACATTTCTAGTGGTTCTTTGTGTGAGCTCCCTGGTGTTATTCAAGGTTTAGGGTATTGCACTATGGAATAAGATGATAAATACACAAGAACCACAAAAGAGCAATTTTTACTGTGATATGCAATTTTCTGAAGAGATGAACTGCTCACTCTGATGATGGTGTTTTATTTATTTACTTTTGTGGGAAGGCAAGGAAAGTGACTTTTATTCAGAGAGCCAGAAAACTGAGAAGATTATGGACTAGTGTTCTAAAAAACCATCTTCAGTTATTAAGAACTTCAGACTCCTTTTTCTGTTAAGGGAAGTTGTAAGAAGAAACCAAGAACCATAGACATCTCATTTGGCTATCATTGGGGTTCTGATGAGGTTGTAAAACTTCTTTGTTCTTCATCAGTTAATTTTTGAGGGCTCAAGTCACAATGTTCCTATAAATTAGTCTACCTGTTGACAAAAATGAAAGAATCATTGGTTTTTTTGTTTGTTTTTTGTTATGTTCCATGATTCATTTTTTGTGTTGTTGTTGTTGTTTGGGATTTATTGAGGGTACAAAGAATTAGGTTGCACTGACTGCATTTGTTAGGTAAAGTCCCTCTTATAATTGTGTCCCACCCCCAAGAAGTGTGGCATACACCATAAACCCCATGCCCCTTTGACCTCCCCTCTCCCCACTCCCTCATTCCCCTACCCACCACCTTGAATTGATTTGAGTTTTTCTTTTATGAGGATATGTACTAGATTGTCTACTGGCTTCACATCAGAATTGAGTACATTGTATTCTTGCTTCTCCATTCTTGTGATGCTTTACTAAGATGAATGTATTCCAACTCCATCTAGGTTAATACAAAAGATGTGAAGTCTCCATCTTTTTTAATGGCTGAATAGTATTCCATGTTATACATATACTACAGCTTGTTAATCCATTCCTGGGTTGGTGGGCATTTAGGTTGTTTCTGAGATTACAAATTAACCTGTGATAAACAGTCTAGTACAAATGTCCTTATGATAAAAGGATTTTTTTTCTTCTGGGTAGATGCCTAGTAATGGGATTTCAGGTTTAAATGGGAGGTCTAATTTGAGTTCTTTGAGGATTCTCCTGAAAAAAAATAATTGTTGAGACCCAGAGTCCCTGTAGTTGGAAGTACATCACCCAGCAGTGCAGCAGTGGCAGCTGTTGGGGTCTCAGAACGGAGCCCTTTCAGTATCAAGTGTAGCAGTGCAAACTAGCAGGTCCAGTGTGTGCGTCTGCAGGGTGCTGCGGACTTGTTCTCCACCACACAGGTGTAGTGATCATGTCACATGGTAGATAATCCCAACATATGAACTCACAACAATAGCAGGTGATTACAAAATTACTGTAAAATAGTACATTTGTTTACATTTCTCTCCACTGAGAATGGCACTATGTAGACTGGCATTATGTATGGTCTGTGTTTATGTGTTTAAGCTTTGATAACTTAAAACATTTTTATAAGAGATTTGTGTTGGTTTTATGGTAGCCAAAATAGACTAATATCTACATGTATTTCATACTTTCGGGACATACCTAATTATTCTTATTTTTTATATTTCTGGGTTATGCAATTCATCTACAAGCTTTTCAAATCATTTCAAATCTCCAAAATGTTTTCCAATGTATTTATTGAAAAAAGTAGTTCAAACCTTCATTGTTCTAAGATCAAATGTATAAGTCGTATATTTAGGAGATGAAGCCAAGAAATGCTGGGGAAGAGAGGAAGTAAGAGGAAGAAGGGAAGGCAACTAAAACAGGGTGCAGTATAAACAAGTTGCAAGAATGCACAACTGGAGCTTAATGCAGCTGGGAACACTGGAGATCAGAGTAGACATTTCTTAGGGTTGCTGGGAGTTAGTGCAGACATTTCCCTACCAAGTTGCAAAGAAGTTGGGACATTCATCTGCCAAATCCCATCTACTACCGGTTGAGGAATGCTCCCAGTGGTGTTAACCCCCCAGCACTTCCAGCCTGCACTACAAGCAGGCCTAAACAAAGCCCTCGGGCAGAGAATTGCAGGTGCTGTTAGTAAGGATGGGTGCTCACAGGATGTGGACAAAACACTGACAGCATCTGCTACACCAAACAGCAGGCTTTGCTACTAACAGGAACTGTTTAAATTTGTAATTTCATCTTCAGACTTTTAGAACAATAATGCCAGCCCCCAGACTAATCTAGAATAAATGTAATCTTCATAATACTATGTGCCTTATAAACACTAACAGTTGTTCCAACCGGGCAGTGGAGATTTTCAGAATGAATTCCACGTTTATGATTACCCTGAAGACTCAAATGTCAACTTGAGAACAAGTGGTGGCAGTGGTGGCCCTGTGGGGGAGGTCTGCATCGAATTCATCTCCATTTTTAATTCCTTTTTATAATGCTGTATATTTTTTAACAAGGTAGAATATTTTCGAAGGAAATAGCTTTTAAAAACAATATCCTAAGTAACTCTGAAGATCTCTTGAAAAGAATCAGTTTTTTTAAAAAAACTAGAAAAGTCCAAATGTAATCTTTTTTCAAGGGAGAGTACATAAATAAATGTAAAATAAAGATAATTCTTTTCAATTTTGTTATGGATCAAATTGTGTCCTGCTGCCTTCTAATCTATAAGAAGGGAACTTTTTGGAAATAGGGTCATTGCAGATGTAATTTGTTAAGGTTAAGGCGAGGCCTAATCAAGTACAACTGTGTCCTAATGAAGAGAATGCCATGTTAAAGGACAGACACACAGGAAGAATACCAAGCAAATATGAAGACAAAGATCGGGGCGATGCATCTATCAGCCAAGCGACGCCACACATTGCTAGCAAACCACCAGGGACATGGAACAGATTCTCATAGCCCTCAGAAGGAACCGAAGCTGCCAATACCTTGTCCTTAGATGTCTGGACTGCAGAACTATGAGATAATAAATCTATGCTGTTTAAGCCACTTGGTGTGTGATACTTTGTTATAGCATCACTACAAAACTATCACAAGTATCTGATATCATTATGATGACTTTTTAGAGCTCGTGTAAGTACTAATCAAGCTTTCTGAGAAAAGAGGCCCCTTAAGACGTGGGTATTTGTGGTCCTGCCCTATTAACACCAGTGGTAAATTGCATAGCTGTCAGTCACTTTATCCTAGTTGTAAAAGTGAAAGTGACCATGTGAACATACACATCAGGACTGGTTAGACCTGTCCAGATTTTTCAGGAGGAAAAAAAAAAAAGAAAGAAAGAAAAATACATATATACATATTTTACTGAAGGTCCATATATGTGTGTGTGTGTGTGTATCATTTGGACTGAAAAATATTGCTGTAGTGATTGCTGGAGACTTTCACTAATTTTTTCTTTTCTTATTATGAAACTATATAATACTTTCCTTTTCTGTCTCTGATTTAGCAAACAAAAGGTTATATAATGTTCCTGAGATCACAGAGTTTACAAGGAGTCAGTACTCACATCTGGCTCCTTCGTGCTCCAAAGACTGTGAAGTCACTTTTTATTCAAATATTCCCTTCACAAGAGAAGTCTTTCTTGACCACCAGAGGTAATGTGCCTCTGCCCCTTTACTTGCTCTCTTTCATAGCAGTCTATTTCATCTTCTTCTTACCAGTTGTTAGGTGCTTTTAAATCTTACTTTCTTTTTAAATTTGGATCCCTCTATTAATAGATAAGCAAGCTCCTTTTTTTTTTTATTAAATCATAGCTGTGTACATTGATATGATCATGGGGCACCATTCACTAGCTTCACAGAGACTGTCTTATTTACTGGGTGGCACATAGTAGTTTCTCAAAATGTATCTGTTGGTTGGCTGGCTGTTTTAAAAAACTGGCTATTAAAATAACTTTCTGTACAATAGAGATACTTTTGCATAGAATACAAACATCTGGCTGCCGGCCCCCTCCCCATCCTCATTTCTCTCCATGAATCACCCCCATTTCCTCCTTCTCTGACCTCCTCGCACGCTGGTGTCCCTCTTATGGGCTTTCCTCTGTCTTTGTGTTATTCCTGGTCCCTGTCCTGGGCCCACACTGCTCCGGGAATCTCTTCACTCCTCTAGACAGTGGCCCCCATGATAGCCTATATTTCTAGTATCATTATACTCATTGCATGTTATAATCATTCTGGTTGTTTCTTTTTGCTTAGACTATCACTTCTCTTTCACTCCACTGCCGAGTTCTGAAAGCCAGGGTGCTGCCCACCATACAGTATTCGCTCAGGGGATGGATGAAGCCACAAATGTGCAGGTCTCTCAGTGTATTTGCTTCGCTCTGGCACTCTCTTAGATTTTTATATCTTTACCTTTACCCTAAAAATATAACTGTTCCACACAGCAGGCATCAGCACAGGATTTATCACCACCTCCAGAGTCATTCTCAATTTCTAGATGTTAGGATATCCTGCTGTCCACAGCGTCAGTGCTAAGTTAAAAATCTTCAGCCTCTCATTAGCTTTCAACGTCTAATGAGTCACCACATGTGGTACTTGTTTGAAAGTGTCTTGCTTTTTCCAGTGCCTGGTGCCAGATATCTGTTCTCTTGTCCCTTTAACAGAAAGTCTCCTTATTGCTGTCATTATGGTCAAAATTGGTGAATACACCTGCTGTCAGATTTTAGTGGATCTCATGGTGTGCAATCAGCTGTTGTTTGAGCTCTCTAATTTCAGCATTAGAATAGTGGTAGATCAAATTCTGCCTGGCGCAGAGAATGCTTATAGCACAGACAGACTGGTATGTGGTTCTAGAAGCAACCTAGCCAACCTGATTACCTCTGAATTAGTGTGATGCCCAAACCAAGATCAGGGACATAAATGAAGGCTTAACTTCAGTTAGCTATGGCCCAAGTGATAATGGGAAATGGGTTTTAGGTAGTGAAAACTTAACTATCAAATTTCCTTGATTTTAAGAATTTTTATACATACACAGAGACCATTTATCATTACTCCCATGGAGAAGCAGTATAAAAAGAGCTCCGGACCAGGACTGCATGAGGTCAAATTTCAGTGTCCACAGTGCTGGTTGTTCTGATGTAGGCTAAGTGTCAGTTTCCTTGATTGCAAAGTGCAGATAACATTAATCGTAGTGGATACCTTGTAGGATTGTTGTGCAGGTGACATGCTTAGTACAGAGCTTGACATGTACTAAGCAGTATTTCTGTCATCATCAGTGTCTTCTTCCTCTACCTCTTCCTCATCATCATTCCACTCTGCTTTTTACCCAGTTGACGTAGGAAGAGAAATTCAAATTCCATCTGGTAGATGTGTTTTTTGTGTGTAGTAAAACAAATCAGATTTTGGTTGCTACCTATCAAAATCATACTTGCATTTTGCCTAGGTAGGACAAGTCACTTTCAGAAAAGGGAGAAATTATGAAAGTCATTTTGCATGCTTTAAAGCTGTTTAAAAAGTCATTATAGTACATTGTCCTGCCCTTATTCACAAGCCTGTACTATTTTGCTAAACTGTCGCCTTTCCTCAGTACACTGCTTTGGCAGACCACAGTCAACACACAATTTATTGTAATTGCCTGTACATCTGTACAATGAACTAAAGATTTTCTGAATACTTTTCCTTTTTAAAAAACCACAGTAATGGCTGGGTGTGGTGGCTCACGCCTGTAATCCTGGTGCTCTGGGAGATTGAGGCAGGTAGATCATTTGAGCTCAGGAGTTGGAGACCAACCTGAGCAAGAATGAGAATCCATCTCTAATAAAATAGAAAAAATTAGCTGAGCATTGTGGCAGGTACGTGTAGTCCCAGTTACTTGGGAAGGTGAGGCATAAAGATTGCTTGCCCAAGACTTTGAGGTTGCTGTGATTTATAATGATGCCACAGGCATTCAATCCCAGGGCAACAGAGTGAGACTCTGTCTCAAAAGAAAAAAAAAAAAAAACCCACAGTAATATCCCACAATAGTTATAAACAATTTAAAGAACACAAAAGAGAAAATAAAAACTATAATCTAAGTCAAAGAAAAATTAAAGAAAAAACTTTGTTCATTCCAATACTAATCTCCCGTAATCACCACTGGTTAAAAGTTTGGAAGATCTTGGAGCATATACTTTTAGACGGCTCTTTCTCTTTCTTTCCATATCTATTATATTTATTTATACATATGTATATATACACACATATATACATCACATGTGTGTTGTATAAACAGGCAGGGTTTTTTTTTTTGCTATTTAAAAATTAAATGTGTGGGCTGGCCAGAGTGGGTCATGCCTATAATCCTAGCACTCTGGGAGGCCGAGGCGGGCGGATTGCTTGAGCTCAGGAGTTTGAGACTGGCCTGAGCAAGATGAGACCCAGTGCTGTGGCAGGTGCCTATAGTTCCAGCTACTTGGGAGGCTGAGGCAAGAGAATCACGTGAGTTTGAGGATGATGTGAACTATGACGCCATGGTACTTAACCCCAGGGCGAATTAGTGAGATGCTGTCTCCAAAAAATAATAAAAATAAATATAAAATAAAAAGTAAATGTGATCAGACTATGAATATTGTTCTATAACTTACTTTTTCACTTAAAAATACATCTTTGGGATTTTTTTAGCTATCAAGACATATAAAAATGACTCATTACCTTTTTTAATGGTTCTGTTATTTCCTTTTGCATGTTTAGGAAACTGTTACGTTAGTGGTCCCTGAAGAACCATCTCCTGGTATCCAGGCCTTTGTGTGGTCCCCTCCCATACTGATGCTGAAGTTGGCTATGTGACTTGAAAAAACTTGATAAGAACTAACACACTGGGGCTTGTCTCCCTGGAATGCTCTCTCTTGAAAACCATCTACCATGTAAGAAGTCTGACTACTGTGAAATGAGTCTGACTACTGACAACCAACCGTGTGAAGAGTAAGAAGCCATACAGGGGAGCCCTGAGGCACCAGACCTGAGTGAAGGCGTTGGGACATCCAGCCTGGGTCAGACACCTGGTATTATAGTGTGTGATTGGTCATGGTCAATACTACATAGAAAAAACTGGCTATATTTCCAACCCCAAAATTGTGAGAAGTCATAAATTATGCTGGGATAAGCAGTAAGTTTTAGAGTGTTTATTAGACAGTAATAGAGGACTGAAACACATAGATACACTATAATTAATTTTTCTGGTGTCCTATTAACAATGATATAGATTAGTCCTTTTTTTTTTTTTGCTATTTTAAACAAAGTTCAATAACTGTTTCATAGGTATGTTTGCACACTTATGCCAGTATTTCTGTAAAATAATTTTTTTCTGGTGGTGTTACTAGGCAAATGAGTGTATGGATTTAACATATTGATACTATCATGATGTCCTTTCCTGAAGGCTATACCAATTTACAATTTTACCAATAGTTAATTAAATTTTCTATTTCTTAGATCCTTGCTAATACTCTGTTATTAAGCTTCTAAATTTGTAAAAAAGAATTTTACTGTTATTTTACTGAGTATTTCTTTATTAGTGGGATTAAGCATCTTTATGTGAGTTTAACATCTACTTTTATCTCTTCTGGGACCATTTTTAATTGGGCTGTTTTCTTTTCTCATTATTGATTTGGAAGAACCACTTATGTATTAAGGACTTTAGTCTTTTGTGAGGTCAAATTTCAGATAAGCGTTCAAAATATTTTATTTCAATTTGTTGATATAAACCACATACCTTTGTTTACAGTATATTTCTAAGTAATGAAATTTGATGTAGTCAGGCCTTAAAGTTTTCCTGTATGGTTTCTACATTTCTTAGAAAACTTTTTAATGATCTTCCCCATAAAAAGATTATTGAAGTATTTTATTCTATTGTCTTTTACAACATTTACAGTTTTTTAAAAAAAAAAGTTTAGCCAGCCGCGATGGCTCACATCTGTAATCCTAACACTCTGGGAAGCTAAGGCAAATGGATAGCTTGAACTCAAGAGTTTGAGACCAGCCTGAACAAGAGTGAGACCTCATCTCTACTAAAAGTAGAAAAAACTAGCTGAGCATAGTTCCTCATATCTGTAGTCCTAGCTACTCAGGAAGGTGAGGCAAGAGGCTTGCTCAAGCCCAAGAGTTTGAGGTTGCTGTGAGATATGATGCTATGGCACTGTACCCAGGGCAACAAAGTGAGACTCTATCTCAAAAAGTAAAATAAAATTAAGTAAACAAATTAATTCATTAATTAATATATATTTTTAAATAGGTTAAATATTTATTTACCTGGAACTTGTTTTTGTGAATAGTGTTAAGTAAGATCATAATAATATTATTTTTTTCAAGTGGATAGATAACCAATTGTTCCAAACTATTTATTGAATAATTTACCCTTTCCTGGCTAACTTAAAATACTATTAAATTCCCAAATGTTACCTGGATTTGTTTCTAGTTGCCATTTTTTCTATTGATTTTTTTTTTCTGATTTACACAGTAGCATGTTTCTTAAAATTATCATGAATTTTTCTTCATAGCATAGTGAAGTTAACTGTTTAGTACACTCCACAAATTAAAATAAGTAAATTCTTTTTTTTTTATTTTTTTATTTTTTTGGCCGGGGCTGGGTTTGAACCTGCCACCTCCAGCATATGGGACCGGCGCCCTACCCCTTGAGCCACAGGCACCGCCCTAAAATAAGTAAATTCTATGTGCTAAAAAGTAGACTCATATATACCTATCCAATATATTAATACATGCTTAGAAATTTTGTAAAAGAAAAATATAAAAATTACATTTCATTTTGAAAACTTAGGAGAATCTATAATAGCAAAACAAGTAAAATCTGAAATCAATAGTAGATCTAAGGGTTAACCTGACGAAGGATTTTTGTGATGTCACATAAAACGTTTGGAAATTTCATATTCTGAGGTTTCCAAAACCTTTTCTTCCTGCTTTCCCAAACTCTCCAACCCTTAAAAGCTAATGAATACCACATAGAACCAGAGGAAAAAGGAGTGTTGAGAAGATTAAAACTAGCTAGGGAGGAAGGATGCTAAGAATGTGTCATCCAAATTCTGATTACAAACCTTTTCAATTAATGAGTAAAATAATGGTATCTACAGCAGTCTCTGATGTTGGAGGCCTTTTCTATATTTTTCAGGAGTGACAGAAGAGATAAGATTGTCAACTACTCTTGAATCGAAACTGGACATAGTCTTTAAAATACCTTAATTAATTATGAATAGCATTTTGTTTTTACTTTGTTAGTTTTAATGGATGTAGGCTGGTATGGTAACATTTAGCCCCATTTAGTTTTGCACAAATAAAATCAATTTCTCCCTCATGTAAAGGAAATGTTCAAACTCTTCCCAGTTTTTGATGAAGCCCTGCCACTTATATAACCTGCTTGAATTTTTCAGGTTTTAATGGTTTTGTTAGGTTCATGCCGTTACGTTGCTTAAATTTGGGGCTCTCTTTGATAAAAACCATGTACTAAAATCTAGATTCCTAGAGTGACAAAAAGTGTTATTAACAAGTTCTCTGACACATACATTGATCTCAGGCAACCTGTAAAAACAGTAAGTGGCAGGCATGAAGCCTAGAGCTGCAATGGCCTCAGCCAGTTCTGTGCTTGAATTTATGGGCCTGTAATTAAGAACCATTGTTGACTAATGAATGCATTGTCAGTTTTCAAACAATTCAAAATTAAATGGACATAAGTATTAACATCATAAAAACTCAACTTTAATTGTGACTCGCTTTTTCCCCTTTTGGATAGATTTTGGCATTTCTCACTTTTTAAGAAAAATAACGTTTTCTTCTTACACCAAAATGCAGTTTGAAAAATAGAAAAGCACAAAGAAAAAAATTATTTATATCCCTACTGCCAGAATTCAACCTTTTAAAAATAATTTTCTGTATATGTAGTCACATATGGTGTTTGAATGTTTGTGGTTTCACTAGGAATAGATTGTAATATGTTCCCCACTGTATCATTCACCTTGCTTTGTGAAATATAAATATACAAATATCACATCTGCTCTTTCACTAAGCTTCCCTGCCCCAAGGATCATCATGTTCACAATTTTATCTATGATATAGGGCTTAGTTAAAATGGCATCTTAATTGCTTAATTGTTCACATAATTACCTCTAGCCTCTCTGAAGTTTGTCTTTTATTTTTACTTTTTTTCATAGAGACAGGGTCCTACTCCGTTGCCCAAGCTAGAATGCAGTTGTATGATCACAGCTCACTGCAAATTTGAACTCCTGGCCTAGAGGGATCCTTTCAGCTCAGCCTCCCTAGTTGCTGGGGTTATAGTCATGTGACACCACTCCCAGCTAATTTTTCTTTCTTTTTAGAGATGGGGAGGAGGATCTCACTGTGCTGCCCAAGCTGTCCTTGAACTCCTGGTCTCAAGAGATCCTCCTGCCTCATTCACCCAAAGTGCTGGGATTACAGATATGAGCTGTTGTGCCCACTGTATAATTATCTTCTTAACAAGTCATTTATAACTTTATATTGTGTTATGCTTAGGCACGTATTTTCTCTATTACATAAACTTCCTGAGGGTAATGTTATTAGTCAAGGCTCATCTGGTTGCTAAGGATAACATCATAGCTCACACAGAACAAGTTCATTTATTGTCTCGGAACACTGAGAAGTCTAATGGGCTCAGGTATGTGTGGGCCGAGTCTCACTTTCTGTCTTCTTCTCAGCTCTGCTTACTCCGACTTGGCTTCCTCCTTCTTATTGAAGAATTCCTTTTGAAAAAGTACCTCTTTCTTGATAAACGTGGCAGGTAAGTTCCAAATAAAACCCTTATTTGTCTATCTCGGTTAGTTTGTCAGTCCTGAACTTAGAGCTTTGGCCTGGAGAGGGGAGCATGCTGCCTGGCTGCCTGAGTCATGTGCCCAATCCCGTGTGTGACCACGGGCAACCGAGAAAAGCAGAAGGGACACAGGACACGGAAACCGGAGATACATGGTGGTGATGGCACCCTTACCTGATTTACTTTTTACTCACCTGTGTGAGGATGGTGCCTCACACATGGTTAGTAATCAATAAATACTTGCAGAGTGCAATTACTATATCCATTAACCGCTTTCTACCCAAAGTGGACACAAAGGGGGCACTAATGCGTTCTTGGGTACCTTGAGCTCTTTGATCTGTTAACATAATTAAGATGACTACACTAGCTCACTGTTCAAAATTGCTTCTTACAAGAATTTTATTAAACTGATTTTTTTTTATTATTAAACTGATTTTATGTAAAAGGAAAAGAAAGCTTAAGGAGTATTAATGACTGTATTGATAACAAAATCAGGGAAAGAAAGAGGCACTTATCTGATACTTTAACAAAAAAACAAAACAAAAAAACAAGTAACTTCCATTACCTCCTCCTGATTCCCTCTCGCCCTGCTCTGTGCCTGGGAGGTTGATCTATATAGATGCATCAGTAGCTTTCCTTGCTTTTTGGTTTCTAGCTGGATCTCTCTCATGGGAAGCATCTGTGGAAAATCAGAGGGCTGGAAGAGAGAATTCCTCTTGCCATGTCATGTAGATCGCCTAAAGTCTCTTCCAAAAGCCAGAGTTTGTTCCGTAGAGCTTCCTCTCTAGATTCAATAATGGTTTCTTCCTTTGCTCCTTCAGTAGTGGCTACCAACACATCCCTTGTTGGTTTTCCTAAAACCCTTCATAGCTTTAGATAGTCTGTCCATTGAATTCTTCTTAAATTACCCAGTAGAGTATGCACTATGTTTCCAGCTGGGCCATTGACTCAGACTTGCCTAATGAACTTGGAAAACAAACAAACAAACAACAACAAACAAAACTTATGCTTCTGATAAACTTAGAATGTGTGTTCATGGGTCAGAGCAGGGAAGAAGACTGAGGTTGGCTTCTTGACAATATCTCTAAGAATCCTCAGTCTTCATACTTTGTAACATTTGCATCATTAAAGCTGCTTTTGATAATCACTTTCCTGAAATTGCATTGGTACAAAAGAAGAGGATTTTATTTCTTGAGAAGTGAGGAACACCATTTTAGTCCCAACAGTCCAGTCAGTGTTTATGAATTTTAATATTTTAAAAGCTAGAGGTTTGTTTCTAGAGAAAAAAATAGTGTAAATCCCTTGGCCCTTTGCTTGGATATAGGATTTTAACTAAAGAAATAAGAGAAGGGAGAAAAAATGTCTCATTAATCGTCACTGCCTCAATACCATTCTAGTAAACCCATTTTAAAGGACTTAGTCAAACAATTCTAGTTGTGTGGAGCTCTAATGACAAAGTATTTGTTTGAAAAAAGAAAAGTGTTTCGTTCCAATTAAAGCCAATTAATATTAAAATATTTCAAAAGGCTTTCTGCAAGCATTGTCATCAGGTGCCTAGGATAGTTTCATCACATTCTTAGGTTTTAAAGTGAATTACTTTTGCAATAGGATTAAATGTATTATTCTCCTTTCACTGTGACATTTACTCCGAGCCTGTTTATACCAATGCAGCTGCTGTGTAAATCAGTGCTTTTTCTTTCTTTTTTCTTTCTCTTTTCATTTTAAAGGCATATATGCAAGTCATCTGACCCAGGTTGTACATGAGCTGTATAGCATATGGTTGGGGTAAAGAACACCATATCTTTTGTTCAACAGTTTTTGTATTTTTTTTCCAGTCTTTTGCTTTTCTGGTCCTCAAATAAGACTAATTACAAAGAAAAAAAAGGTGGGACTGGTGGAGAGGGAGCCTTTAAAACCATTCCTTTTGCAGCATGGAACAAAAGAGAGTACCAAGGGCATGGCTCGGCCTCAACAAAAAAGAAAAGAAAAAAAACCACCTAATGAGGATGTCGAGATAAGTGCTTGTGAAGAAAACCAGCAAAAAAGAGCTTTTAGTCTAAAATCCATAAATAAGTGTGCATCAGATGGGTACTAGAACATTTTTAACAAGACAGGCCATGAAAACTGCATACTTCTATGCGAGAGCTGCATGCCTTAAAAAAAAAAATCTCCTTTCTTTACAAGACAATTTTCTTTCAAAAATTAATTTAAAAAGAAATACTTGAAAATTAAGATGTTTTATTCATGTCTCTGAATCCATTATAGTGTGGATACCATATAAAGAGTTGTTTCTGAGACATAATTATGAAGGCTGTTGTCTTCTTAGGGGTCAAAGGTTTTGCATGAGTCTATAAAGAACGTGTTCATGGAGAAGAGAGGAACAGAGGAGATTTTCACCTTGAAGACTTCTGTTGCATTTTTACTTTAAAATGAGAGGAAAAGCAGCTATATTTGAAGTTTCTTGTTAATTCTATATACCTGTAGCTCATCTTTGTACCTCTCCTGATATGTTTGACCCTTGTTGTAGGCACCACAGCAATAGAGGTTAGAGGTTTGCATCTAAATTAATTATAAAAGTACAGAGAATTATAACTTTTTAGTTAGAAGGAATCTTAAATTATCTATTACTGGAAAATAGAAAGGTGGAAAAAAAAAGTCCAGGAGACAGGAACTCTGAAGACCTTATGAAAGATTTAATTTCTATTGTGTATTTGACTTGAATGTATCTACCTTTAGTCTATATAAAGAATATAGGAATGTATATCCTGGTAACCCTGATATACACGCTCTCACATGTATAATGCTGTGCTATAACAGTCTGAGAATGACTTAGTGGATCTGAAGTTTTTTTTTTTTAATTTTCTCTTTTCTTTATTTTCCTCTTGGTCAAAAGTGTATGTATAAATGCACATACACTATTTATATGGAAAAGTTTTCTTTCTCCTTTTCTTCACTAGTTCATCTCCCACATACATAAAAATATATCACAGATTATGTTTAATTTTGTTTTATCTTTTCCATGTCCCATGATTTCAATACAGAAATGAATTGTAAATCATTTACAATTGCAGATTATAAATTAAATCACATTGTAAATGTAAATTATATTTTACTTTTATTGTATATTTTTTACTTTTTATTTTATATTTTATTGTAAATAAAGACTTTGTAGTTTTTCATGAAGTTTATTAACTTCAAAGGCTTACATTCTTCTCTTATTGAACATTAAATTGTTTTTATTCTTTCAATTTTATACTATAGTAACTCTTCCTCTGCTTGGGACCCTATAATGGCTCCATGTTGCATGCAGAACAAAAATCTGAGATGATTCCTGTCCACCGCCTCCTATTCCTCACCTTAATCTCTGATCCACTTTACCTTCCTCTGCTTTTTCTTTTTTTATAGCACCAATCACATTCTAACATACTATAAAATTCGTTATATTTATTATTTATTGCCTGTTCCCTCTCGCTGAGCAGAGACCTTCACCTTTTTTATTCCCCAAGGTACCCTGGGTACCTACAATAATGCCCTAAGCTTATGCCACAGTAGGTATTCGATAAATGTTTGTTGATAACTGATTTTAGACATCTTTTGTCTTTGTGAATTGTTTTCCTAGGGTAAACAGGAAAATAACACAGTTGAGTACTATAAATAGCCTATCATAAGACAGAATTTTGGTCAGATAGTATGAACTTTTTCATGTTTTTTAACAATCGCTTCCAGAAGATCCTACTAAATGATCACATGTGCTCATATTAAAACCAGTAATGGACCAAATGTACATGTTTTTCCTCAGCCTAAGAAGCTTTAGGTTAAGATATATACACTTTCTCTCTTTCCTGAGTAAATGGTGTGTGTGTGTCTATTTTATATATAGCTATAGATACAAATATAGACAGATATAGATATATGCCAGTGTACTGGGAGCCAAATTACAGCTAATTAGTAGTTTTCAGAAATTTTTAGGAACTAACAGAGAATTATATGTATTTTTTAAAATGAGAGAAAGAGTCTGTTTATGTTGCCCAGGGTGAAGTGCAGTGGATGTTCACAGCTGTGACGTTTGTATACTACAGCCTGGAACTCTTGGGCTGGCGCAGTCCTCCTGCTTTAGCTGCCTAAGCAGCTGGGACCACAGGTGTGCATCACTGCTCCTAGCTCTAGTATAACTTTTTCAGTAAATAATGTGTAATGTCCTTCTATTTGATCAATTGCTAATTTTTTAATTTCATTATATATGTTATTGTATAATATATCAGTTTAATATTTGGTTATTTATATTTTTTCCATGAAATATGTATTGATTTCTGAGGTTTATTGCGTTTTGGGGTTTAGTGAGATTCCTATTTTGTTTTATCTTATGTTCACTAACTTTCTTATTTGTTCCAGTATTTTCTTATTTTTTTTATTTTATATCATAGTAATGCAGGTTTTCATTTATGAAAAAGTTGAAAATGTTGCATTCTATCTGCATGTTTAAAATTGCTTCAATTATATGAAGATTAACAATGTTTTTATACCTAGGCTATATCAATATTTGAAAATTATCTTCAGGTCTATGCTTATTAAAAAGTGATTTGTTGGCCAGCAGCTGAGTATGTATCTCAGTTGAGTATGTACATTAAAGTTTGAAAAGCACTTTTAGGTAATATCTATCGTCTCCTCAAATTAGGAGGTTTTGCTATGTTGAAAGCAATGATGATTTGTACATACATTTATTACTTGCTTTGGATTGTTCTTTCAGCCAATCATCAATCTTATCCAGAGTGGTGGTTTAACCTGGTGGTCAAGCGCCCTGGCTTTGAGGTCAGGTAGACTTGAGTTCTAAGTCGGCTCTGTTAGTTACTGACTCTGTATTGGCCAAAGCACTTAATGTTTTTGTCTGCCTTACTTGTAAAATAGAGATACAATAGTACATATCTGATAGATTTATTATGAGAATCAAATGAGAAGATATTTGTAAAGTGATTTCTTGATGCATGATAAGCAACTAATAAATAGTAGCTATTATTATAATCATGATCTCATTGCAATCCAGAAAACCTACACTGCCCTGGCAGTGGTTCTCAATCTTCTCAGACTCAAGCCACAAAGATTTGCAAGTCTCTTGATGTTTATTCCCCAAAACATACCTGTAAGTAAATGACAGATAAATGAAAGCAGTATATAATTAATGAATTGAAAGCCTGGCTAGATTGTATAAGAAAACATAAATAAGTAATTATAGAAGCCACACAAATGGGAGAGCTACAATACTGACTGTTGGGCAGTGGTAATTCAAATACCACAACCAGCATTGCAGTTAGCAACGTGATTTTTTGAAGTGGTGAATATCTAATTGTAAAGTTTTAAACAAAACAAAATTAAAAATCTTCCATCAAATCGCATGATAGTTACATTCCTGACAAGGTCAATGACTCTAAAAAAGTATATGCAAAATATACCTTGGGCTAATATATAAAACAGAGCTAGCCTCTGGGCTTAGGTGGGGAAGGTATTTTGTCTTCAAGATAATCTGGAGGAACGCTATGGCTGTCTGAACTGCTGGACAATTCTTTATTGCATGGGACCGTTGTGCATGTTGCAGGATATCTAGCATTCCTGGACACTACCCACCAAGTCCTAGTAACGCCTTCCAATATTCAAGAAAACCAAGCACGTCCCCACACATTTCCAAAGACCCTCAAGAAACACTATTGCTCCTGTGAGACATACCTTCCTTTAGCATTTGGGGTGTTCTTTCCTAAATATTATAACTTTTTGTATTTCATCATTACAGCTGACAAGTATCATGACCAAGTATGATATGATGTAAGAGGGGACATCAGAAAATAATGTATTGTTAGGTAAAACCAGACACAACTAATAAAATCACATATGGGCCCAGAAGTAAACGTCTTTTAGACAGAGCGACCTATGGTGAAAGGATTACAACTTTCTCTACTTACTTCTGGAGATACTTTCTGTTACAATTTAGGACATTTTACAGTGACATGGTGACACTACAAATTGTAATTGACTTTCAGAGAATAGACTTCAGCTTTTCAATGCCCCTGAGGTACGTGATCTTACACTAATACACACTTTGTCGAATCTGATTGCTTAATTAGGACCCAGAGTTCCTGTGATAGTTGGAAACTTTTTTTGCCCAACAAAGACTTCATAACATGATCGACAGGATGAACAGTTAAAGACTGCAAAAGCCATGAAGACATTTTTAATGGTTGCATTAATAAATAATTAAACACTGTGACAAGTGTTCATCAAGCGTGTCTCCCAAAGAAATAGATTTTATTTATTTATTTGTTTCCTCTGGGATGATAGTAAAAAACAGAATAAGAAAAAGTTTCATGGAAATAATCAAATGACTTGATAAAAGTGGCTAAATAAAAAGTGGTTTTTAAGTTACACTTAAAAACAAACCTGCATTCACCTTTGTTTTGTATCTGTTCTCTTCCGCTTTGATGTGAATCTCCTAAAGGCTGCATTCAGAGGCTTTGATACGGCTTGCTGCAATTTCTCAGTGAGCCCCTTCATGATAGAAAGTGTGACAAGCTTGCTTTTTTCAGAACTGGTATCTAGCTCAAATATTTATGCATGTAATTGTTAACAGTGTTCTCACCCTTACAGGGAAATGTCGCAGAACGGTCAGCTGTCTGCCCACAGTCTTGCTCCCCTTTTACAGCACAGAATTGTTGCAAGAAAGGGGTTTCCAGTCCTAGACATCATTTTTCTGCACCCTGACTGAGTTCTGGTCAGTGAAATGTGGAGGCAAGTGTGGCATATTCCCTTCTAGACCTGGTTGGTCCATTATATCCCTGGACCATCTTCCATGCTCTTTCGGATGTCAAAGCTCGGGACTTTTTGGAATCCATAGACAGCAGAGCCTCTCCCATCATGATCCCTGAATGACTACGTGGAACAGAGTCCTCCCTCTGACCCTTCTTATGTATTGGATTGCACAGAAGCCAGGAGTACATGTTCACTGGGAAATATGTGCTCACTAGTATAGACCAATGAAATCTAGAGTTTTATTTATTATAGCAGCTGGCATTGCCTTAATAAGTATTAACCTTTATCATTGCGCATTCAAATCCAGAATATCTGGCATAATGCACACCCTCAATGAGCAAATGAAAGCACATCCCCTATAAAAGGACAATAAAAAAATGCCATATAAACAGAATTCCTTGGTCATCGTCAAACACACCAGAGATTTTCTTAAAGAAATAGTAGGAAATGCCGTGGAGTAGGTAATGCTGCAATATTTTCTTATGTGACTTTGGGATCAGGAGAGAATCTAATAGTAATTCCAGGTCATATGTGTGTGTTGGGGGGTGGGGGAGGTTCATAAAAATAATAGTCCAAACGGAAACACTAGGACAGTTTCCCAGAAAGAATATCAAATTGTCAGATCTGTGAGATAACTGGGTAACCACTTATCACACATAGAAAAAAATGCTATCCTTTTGCACTGAGGAAAAGCAACCTATGTGGACATCTATGTGTGATCATTCTCGTTTATGGTAAGTCAACTTGATCCATATCCAGGATTATTATAAAATCATCCACGCTCATTACAGTGTTCCACTCAGTCTGGCTAAGGATATATTGATTTGATTATTCCCAGCACTTTACAATACATTTCCTTATTTAAGACTTTACATAATGTTATCCCTCCCCTCACTTGTGCAGTACTAGAGGCCCAGAGTTGTTGATGAATTAGGAAACATTTGCTCAAAGACACCCAGCTGTGCACTTCCTCCACACATTCACTGTCTGCTCATCACTTTCTTACGTTCCTTGGTTTCATACTTCAGTTATGCCTCTGAGCATCATTCACCATACCATCAGAAAAATACTAATTTAACAACGAAAGCAATCTCTCAGATCAGGAATTCAGGAGCTGCACATCTGACCATAATATGGGTTTGGGGAAATGCTCGTTTCATGAGTTCCCTCAAACTGTAAACAGCATCTCTGTTTTTATTGCTCTTTTTCAAGTAATAAATTATTGTCCTTTAGGCACATATCTTTTCCTTGTGACACTACACGTTAATTTTTTCTTTCTCACTGGTAAGTTCACTAGGCGTTGCGCAGGCTTCACTGTACAACTCAAACTGTGTTCCCTGGAGATGTCTGTCTTCCCAGTGGGGTCTGAATCACAAATCCTTCTAGCATCATTCTCTAAAAATCAATCTTTTATAAGATGGGTTATCAAACTTTTTCTGTAAAGAGACAAATATTAAATATTTTAGGCCATGAGTTCTCTGTTGAAACTACTCAACCCTATCACTGTACTGCAAAACCAGCTATAGACAATATGTAAATGATGGATGTGGCTGTGTTTTAATAAAACTGCAGAAATAGTCTGAAGGCTAGATTTGGCCCATAGGGCTGTGGTTTGCCAATGTCTATTACATACACACATCACTTTCTATGGTTAGACTTAACTTTAGCTGAACACTTACAGTTGATACTTGAACAACTCTGCGGTTCCTTTACACACTGACTTTCTGTCTCAAACAGACCGAAAGACCAACCCTTCTCCTTAGCCTAGTCAAGGTGAAGACAATGGGGATGAAGTCCTTTATGATGATCTACTTCCATTTAATGCACAGTAAATACATTTTCTCTTCCTTAATATTTTCTTAGCTTACTTTATTATAAGAATATAGTATATTATATATATATAAACATACCACATAGGTGTTAATAAAGCGTTCCTATTATTTTTTTGTTGTTAGATTTTTAATAATTTTTAACATAAGTCACATACCATGCAATTCACCCACTAAAAGTACATGCACATAGTATATTCACATAACTGTGCAACCAACATCACAATCTATTTTTATTGAATTTTTTTAATTTTTATTTATTTATTTTTTGTCCTTATACCTTTTTCTTTTATTTATTTATTTATTTTGGGGGATTCATTGAGGGTACAATAAGCCAGGTTACACTGATTACAATTGTTGGGCAAAGTACCTCTTGCAATCATATCTTGCCCCCATAAAGTGTGACACACACCAAGGCCCCACCCCCCTCCCTCCGTCCCTCTTTCTGCTTTTCCTCCCCCCGATAACCTTAATAGTCATTAATTGTCCTCATATCAAAATTGAGTACATAGGATTCATGCTTCTCCATTCTTGTGATGCTTTACTAAGAATAATGTCTTCCACGTCCATTCAGGTTAATACAAAGGATGTAAAGTCTCCATTTTTTTTTAATAGCTGAATAGTATTCCATGGTATACATATACCACAGCTTGTTAATCCATTCCTGGGTTGGTGGGCATTTAGGCTGTTTCCACATTTTGACGATTGTAAATTGAGCTGCAATAAACAGTCTAGTACAAGTGTCCTTATGATAAAAGGATTTTTTTCCTTCTGGGTAGATGCCCAGTAATGGGATTGCAGGATCAAATGGGAGGTCTAGCTTGAGTGCTTTGAGGTTTCTCCATACTTCCTTCCAGAAAGGTTGTACTAGTTTGCAGTCCCACCAGCAGTGTCAAAGTGTTCCCTTCTCTCCACATCCACGCCAGCGTCTGCAGTTTTGAGATTTTGTGATGTGGGCCATTCTCACTGGGGTTAGATGATATCTCAGGGTTGTTTTGATTTGCATTTCTCTAATATATAGATATGAACATTTTTTCATGTGTTTGTTAGCCATTCGTCTGTCATCTTTAGAGAAGGTTCTATTCATGTGTCTTGCCCATTGATATATGGGATTGTTGGCTTTTTTCCTGTGGATTAATTTGAGTTCTCTATAGATCCTAGTTATCAAGCTTTTGTCTGATTGAAAATATGCAAATATCCTTTCCCATTGAGTAGGTTGTCTCTTTCCTTTGGTTATTGTCTCCTTAGCTGTACAGAAGCTTTTCAGTTTAATGAAGTCCCATTTGTTTATTTTTGTTGTTGTTGCAATTGCCATGGCAGTCTTCTTCATGAAGTCTTTCCCCAGGCCAATATCTTCCAGTGTTTTTCCTATGCTTTCTTGGAGGATTTTTATTGTTTCATGCCTTAAATTTAAGTCCTTTATCCATCTTGAATCAATTTTTGTGAGTGGGGAAAGATGTGGGTCCAGTTTCAGCCTTTTACATGTAGACATCCGGTTCTCCCAACACCATTTATTGAATAGGGAGTCTTTCCCCTAAGGTATGTTCTTGTTTGGTTTATCGAAGATTAGGTGGTTGTAAAATGTTAGTTTCATTTCTTGGTTTTCAATTCGATTCCAAGTGTCTATGTCTCTGTTTTTGTGCCAGTACCATGCTGTCTTGAGCACTATGGCTTTGTAGTACAGACTAAAATCTGGTATGCTGATGCCCCCAGCTTTATTTTTATTACTAAGAACTGCCTTAGCTATATGGGGTTTTTTCCGGTTCCATACAAAACGCAGAATCATTTTTTCGAAATCTTGAAAGTACGATGTTGGTATTTTGATAGGAATGGCGTTGAACAGGTAGATTGCTTTGGGAAGTATAGACATTCTAGCAATGTTGATTCTTTCCGTCCATGAGCATGGTATGTTCTTCCATTTGTTAATATCCTCTGCTATTTCCTTTCTGAGGATTTCATAATTTTCTTTATAGAGGTCCTTCATCTCCTTCATTAGGTATATTCCTAGGTATTTCATTTTCTTTGAAACTACGGCGAAGGGAGTTGTGTCCTTAATTAGCTTCTCATCTTGACTGTTATTGGTGTATACAAAGGCTACTGACTTGTGGACCTTGATTTTATATCCTGAAACATTACTGTATTTTTTGATGACTTCTAGGAGTCTTGTGGAAGCGTTCCTACTGTTGGTAAGGCTTCCAGTCAACAGTGGGTTATTAGTAGTTAAGCTCTTACGGAGTCAAAATTTATACACAGATTTTTGACTATGTGGGGTTAGTGCCTCTAACCCCCAGGTTGTACAGGCATCAACTGTACTTATTTTACAATTTTTCTATCTTGGAGCCTTGATATGGATTCATGAGGAAAAGTATATGTATGCGTGTTAGAGTTCACATATACTCTGAAGAAATGATGGTGTAAAGAAACTTGGATTTAAGAAATTTTTTTTTTAAAAGATGATTTTAGACATGAAGTAAGGGTTTGAGGAAATGGATTATTATAAAATCACTCATGCTTATCCAACATAAGAAGAAAATAATAATTGAATAATTAATATTGAATAAAAGTAAAGGTGTGAAAGATTTACCATGTTTATTCAATCACCGCAAATATTTGTTTTGTCTTTTTGCTCTAGGCCCTGGGATTACAATGTACAAAAGACAATGTGTTCCTTGACATACAGAGTTTGTGGTTTAGTTGGGGAGATACATGTTAAATAAGTTATCATTACAAATTTGAAGACTGTATGGACCTGGCAAGCATAGGATGAAATGGGAGTAGGATTAGAAAGAAGGAAGTGGCAGGAGAAAAAGGATATAAAGAAAGGGAAATGAACAAGAGGACACTGACAGGTGGCCTTGGGATCGGAAGGAGAAAGTTGAGTCTGTATTTATACGTGAATTGGAAAGACTAACACACGCATAGAGATATGGAGTAGCATAAGCTAAAGATAAGGAGCTTATTTGTTTGTTTTTGTTTTTAGCTTTTCAAAATGACCTTTCAGATTAACTGGGCTGGTGGTGGGGGAGAAGGAGGGCTTAAAGAGCAGAGTAGGGAGGGGGTAAAAGGGTGGAACTAGGTGACAATTCCAAAAGAGGACTTTAGTTGTGTTCAGGAAATAATAAGTAGTCGATTGATTTATCTGGGGAATGGAATGCAGGGGAGAGTAGCTGGAGCTAGGGCCAGAAACAAAGGTTAGAGCCAGATGGTGGAAGGCTTTGAATGCCAAGATAAGGAACCAGATTGACTAGAGCAGACTGTAGGGGACCTGAGTAGCCAGGAGCAGGATCTGAACTGAGTAAATTTTAGGAAAATATGAATTAGAGGGAGAAAGTCTGGAGAAAAGGAAAACAGGGAAGAGACCCTCTGAAGAGTTCAGATAATAAGGGCCAGGAGATGAAACGAACAGAGTTATAGTATATTGTGAAATTGCTTCCTTTTTCTATAAACCCTTTTGAGTTAAATGCAGCATCTGTTCATCTGCCTGTGGCACAGTTTTTACTGGATGAAGACAGCACTGTATTCACTGGCTGCTGACAATGTCTCTCCTTGTGCTCTGCTATGTTTTAATTATGTTTGACATTCATCGCACACTATTATCCAGTAGCAGCCAATTGAAGAAGTGCAGCTTCATTTGAAGTCAAACAAAAGTGAGGACACATGTAATTATATAGTACTATATTGTTACTTGGAAGCTAGGAGATTTTTAGGTTTTAATATGCCTGTGGCTTCCTATGTACCACTCCACTCTCATGTCTTGTTTTGATTCATTTGTAAGGAGCCTCAGCCCGCAATTGAATTATAAACACCCACTCTAAAACAGAACCAGTTCAAAAAGAACAATGATTCTAAACTAGATTAGGAATCAAGAGAAGGTAGTGTCTTTTTATTATGAAATTTTTCAACCATATGTATACAAAAGTGGGAAGACTGGTATAATAAACTCCATGAACTCATCATTTGGTTTCTGTAATTATCATCACATGACCTAGCTTGTTTGATTTATAAACCACACCTTCTTTTTACTCTTGATCCTCAACCTGGATTATTTTAAAGCAAACCTCAGGCATCCTATTTTTCACATTTAGATAATTCTGTCTCTCTCTCTATCTCTCTCCACACATCTTTAAAAGAGAACTTTTTAAAACACAGACACATTACCATCATATTACCTAAAATAAAAGTAACAATAATTCTCTAATATCATTAAATATGTAGTCACTGTTCAAATTCTCCAGTTGTTTTATACTAATTTTTATTAGCTAGTTGTCTTCCTTTGTTACTGTTATTTAAATGAAGATAAAACAAAAGTCACAAACGGCATAGGGTGATATAGCTCTTAAATTTCATTTAATTTACACATTCTCTACTTTTGTTTTTATATTTTTTTGAGGACCATTTATTTATTGAGGAACTAGGTCATTTGTCATGTAGAAATTCCCAGTTTCTGGATTTATAGATTAGTTGTGCAACATATAATTCTAGCCTCTAGCCTCTGAAACTAATAATTCAACCTGGAGGCTTTATCAGATTTATTTATTTATTATTATTATTTTTATTTTTTATTTTTAGCAAGAATAGGTTATGGGGTAGGCCTGAGTTCTACTGAATCATGACAAGAAGCATTGAATATGTGGTTGCTTCTTTTTCTTGTAATGTTAAGAGAAATAAATGGATTCATATGCTGTCGGCCTAATCCAACAACTTTAAAATTCACTATTAGCTACCTAGAGACAATAATTTATAAAAGAAAAGTAGGACAAATGCTTGATAACATTTTTAAAAACTGTATCTATTATTAGGAATTGGTGGATTTTTAAAAAATTGGTGTATTTCATTATATTGAAATAAATTTTTTTTTAAATTTATATATATTTTTGAAGATTTTTGGCCAGGGCTGGGTTTCAATGCTGGCACCCTATTCCTTTGAGCCACAGGCGCCACCCTGAAATAATATCTTTTAACATACAAATTATTCTGTCTTTACCCTGAGGGAGTCCCCTCAAGCTGGTTTTTCTTTCCTTTTGACTTTTTCTGTTATCTTCAATAGCTTGGTTGCTTTATGGCAAGACAAGAGGCTCATTTTGTTCTTACTCATGTCTAAAGTCCGCCATTTTCCCAAGGAGCCCTATTTCTTTTTAATAGAAAATGATATTAGGAAATGACCTGAGCACTAAAGGTACTCATTGCTGCGGGCTTGGTCATTATTTCTTGGCTTTTCCAAGAGACAGAATAAGAAAATATTTTTTGTTTCAAAAAAAATTACATCATAGATTCACACGAATATTTCCAAAGTGAGTTTAAAATCTTTTTTTAACTTATCTGATTTTGTAGTTATATCTCCTTTCTTGTATATTAAAAATCTTTTTTCTAATGATAGTGATATAATTACTCCTTTGCTTTATCCTAGCAATATAAAATTTCAAAAATAATTATACCAATACTGTTACTAACAATATAATCAGTAACTATATTTTGACTGCTTTACAGTTTTTTTTTGTATTTAGGATATATTCCACTAATGATGTATTATTAAATATGTAGGTATATTTAATATATAAATATATTTATATGTTTGTATTATAAATGTATATATTTATAATCATATTTATTTTTGGCTTGTATTTTCATTAAAAAATCATGTGCGCTTTATATATTCCTCCTTTCCTACACAAAGATAGCATAGTATATAGTACATACGAATCAAAAGAGAATAGCACTTAGAATGTTATTGAATGTTCTATAGGGTACCACTCTTATAAAAATGTTTATGTTATTTTATAAAGGCAATTTACCTGATTTTTATCATTCGAATTTTGTTCCAGTTAGTATAAAGTTATTATGTTAGCGTAGACCTAGTATAAGAAATTACATTATAATCAGCTATTGTTAGGCTGGAACTCTGTTTTATAGGGAGGAAAACATTGCTCATTTTAATGATGCATTTTCAGCTCTTACTACATGCCAGGCACTGTTTTAAGCACTTTCTAAACTTACTTAATCCTCTTGATAACCCCATGAAATTGGTACTGTTATTAACCTTATTTTTTAAATGGAGGAATTAAAATGGAGATGTTAATAGTTCCTTAACATCTCCTAAACAGAATTGGGATTGCAACTGAGCATCTGGCTTCAGAGTCCTGGATGTTAACTGGATCACCATGTGACCATCCCTCATCAGTAAATATTTACCTTATATCCTTTTGATTGCTATTATAAGCAGAATCTCAGTGAACGTCCTTGAAGATAAATTTTAGTTCTCATCCAGTTAATATTTCCTTACATGATTTATTGAGCTATAATTTCTGACTTGAAAGGTAAGTATATTTTCAAGTTAAGGATTTTGAAATTTTTCATGATCTTTATGACAAAGAAAAGAGAAAGAGTCCTTTTGAGCACGCTGGCAACATGTCCCAGTGAATTTTTAAAAAATCAACTTTATTGATATAATAAAAAATAGCCAATTTAATTATACAGTTCAATATTTACTTAAAATGTTTTTAATTTTAATTTTAGAGACAGAGTCTCACTCTGTCCCACAGCCTGAGATGCAGTGGGGCAATCATAGCTCACTGTAGCCTCAAACTCCTGGACTTAAGCAACAACCTCCCCACCTTGGCCTCCTGAATAGCTAGGACTAGAGATATTACTACTATACTAGGCTTATTTGAAAAATTACTTTGAAGAGATGGAGTCTCACTGTGTTGCCTAGGCTGGTCTGATACTCCTGGGGCTCAAGCGATCCTTCTGTCTTGGCCTGCTCAAAGTGTTAGCATTATAGGCACGAGCCACTGCGCTAGGCCTAGTTCAATGTTTTGGCAAATGTATACACCCATGGAGCCACTATCACAATCAAGAAATAGAACATTTCCATTACCCCCAAAACTTCCCTTGTGATCATTAGCAATTTCCATAAATTTTGAGCACTGTTCTCTTTTACTTGTGGTTTTCTGTTCAGAAGGATAAAGTTTTCAGATATAGGCCATTTCATAACCAAATGAACTGTCTTCAGGCAGAAATTAATTTTTATACATGTCTTTTTTCTTTTCTTCTAGAATCTGTGTCAGAAAGCATTGACTTGACGCTATCAATATTACATGCTGCTTTCTCTATGAGAACTGAAAGCTGACATCCATTGTGCTGTTGATAACAAGCCTGAAACGCACATGTCTCATGGGCTCCTCTCACCAGCCAGCCCTGCCTTTTTAGATGTGTATACTTGACTTCCAGTTAGATAAAGGAACTCATTTAAATAGCTATAGCAGCCTATTTCCCTGAGGGAACGTTATACATCTGTCTAAAAGATGGGAAATTTCAGTTTTTGAATGGTTAGGAAATTTCACTTTTAATCACAAGTGTAAAAGTGAGTTCTATAGACACGACCAAATATATTAGCATATATTCATGGAATATTATAATTTTGAAATTAAACTAAAAGCCAAAGAGGTTAAATGGCTTATACAAGGTCACACAATTTATGGTACAGTTAGCATTAAAACCTTTTCTAATGGAATAAATCCCAAACTCTCAGTCTGCTGATTCCCAATCTCATGGTCTTTTCATAGTATCATGCTGCTATTCTGTATTGGCCTAGTCCTTAGGCATGCCTTTTCCCAGACAGAGATTATAGAAATTACAGAGATTGTATTCACTGTACCATGAAAAAATTCTCCTGGCCTGCATTTTGCAGTATCAAGCAGGTATCAGTTGCCAATCAACTTCATTATACCTATCCTCATAGTTACTTACCTTCTCAAACAGCATACTATGCCAGAGGGGATGAGAAAAACACATGCAACATCTCTACAAAATCTTATTCTTGCTGCCAATCACCATGGAACAGAGTGACCCAATTACCAATTAGAAAGGAAGCTGCTGCTTGCTTTACAGAATGTTCCCTTGTGAGAGTGTGGAAAGTCTCACAAGATAATTTGAATTGTGTTACCATGAAAACTTCTGATATATATTTTTCTTGTTGCAAAAGTAGATCATATTCGTTGGGAAAAATAAATAATAACAGTAAAATAATAATAAAGAAGTAAAATAAAAATTATCCCAAATAGTCTAAGATTGATTTCCACTGTTAACATCTTGGTGTATGCTTTTCCAAACTTATAAAACTTTCAAGCCTTTATTATTTTGATTTTAATAACACAGATAATAAACAAATAACATTTCTTTCATGTTAGCTCCGTAGTTGGGAATATTGGTTAAGAGTATAGACTAGCTGGTTAGCATCTAAGATCTTCTAATTATTAGTCATGTGACCTTGAGTAAGTTTGTCTGCCTGTGCCTCAGTTTTCTTATCTGTTAAATGGTGATAATTTTAACACTGAGCATATAGGGCTATTACCAGGATTAAATGATTCAATATATATAAAGTATTTATAAGACAATCTGGCACTTATTATCATTATTATAATGATATCATTACTACAAAACAATGACATCAATACGGATTCACTGAATGTCTGTCTTGCCACTTCTCTCCTCAATTTCATTCCCTCTACAGAGATAACCCACATTATTCTTGCAACAGAGAATTCAACCATCTCTGTGTTGTGATCTCTGGGGATACATTTATAGTAGTTGGTGTGATACCCACTAGACTTAGTTAAACACTTCAAACATCCTAAATTGAGTTTCCTGAGCGGAATAAACTTCAAGGAGGGTTAGGAATTGTTGGACATGAACTAGATGGTTTCCTTTATTGTGAGAAAAATAGCTAATTGTAAAACAGCTTGGCTTCTTTTACAGGATTAGATGAAGGAAGCAAATGACCTAGCCAGTTTTGACTGTTGCTGCCAAGATTGCCTACTGTAGTTTTTACACATTTCTCACTGTGGCCCATAAAAATTTACAGTTTGCAACTTTACTTGCATAGCTTGGAGTCAATTGAAGTAGTTTTGTCTGAGTTCTGTTTCTATTCCATTCCAGAGATTTTTACCTCTGAAACTCAACCTCCAATATTCCTTTGGCTATTCATTTCATGTTGGTGTCATTTGTCATTCCTTCTGTTTTTACTCGTGGCTGGAGACACAACTATTGACAGCTCACATGTTTTCATCTTGTGTCTCTCTCCACTAGTGGAGAGGAAATATTTCTTTTTACCTAGTTCAAATTCTAGACAAAATGGGTCCAGTTTAGGTCAGGTGCTGACTTCCTGAGATAATCAGATAGCCAAGGAGGTTGGGGTCCTGTAAAACACGACAACCCCCTCTAGAAGCACATGCTGGCAATGGTGGAAGAGCGTTTCTCATGAGAAGGGTGGTGGGAGTGGGTGGGGCATGCTGCTCTTGTAATGATGGTAGGAGCTAAACAGTCCATAGCACCACCATGACCCTTTCTTAATTTCCGTCTGCTCTCTGCCTGTACATCGCCTCACTTTCATTACTCAGCAACATGCTGTGGGTGTGACTTTTGCTCTTGTATGCCATTGGTGCCATCTGCTCCTGCCTTCTCTCCTTTGATGTCATTATACAGATGGCAAGGGCACAACGGGAAGTGCCACTTACTTCAATATGGTAGCTCTGTATACATCAGACTTGCCCTGCATTAGTGCTGCTGATAACTAATCCAGATCATACGTAAGTCTAATAATGGAATAATTATGATATCTTGGCTTAGCCTCTGAAATCCCATCATAAATTATTGAAACTATATGTATCCATTTCAAAATATGCATTTCTATAATATGGGAGTGCTAATACTTAATGATTATTTTAAAGTTATCTGGTAGGTTTCTAAGAAATGATGACAATTTGCTAATAATAACCCACCAAAGTTCAGAAATATTGTTGATATTATAAACAATGGAAAATGTCTTACAAATGTGCTTGTTAATCTGACCATGTAAATGTCAGAGCTAATCAGTCAACAACTACAGCTAATGCAGGAAAGAAGAAAAATTAATATTCATTAGATTCTTGTTTACACTTCTGTTGTCAAGGTCAATCAGTTTGCTTTGAGCACAGTGTTTCACTCTTATTAAAGTCATTAGTACCCTTCAGAATGCAGAGAACACTTGGGCTTCACAAATGTGTTTGATTTCCACATGACTCACATTGTGCAGAGGCTCAGGGTCAGGCCATATATTGCTGGGGTTTAGACATAAACTTTTTTCAGATGAACCAATTATTCTTCTTTATGATAGAGTAACAGTTAAAAAATGGAATCAAAATTTGTATCTTTGATAATATTCTCTAAATAACAAGTATCCAGCTTTTCAGTTTTGACACAGACATTACATAAACTCATATCAAAGCAGTCACTACCAGGTAGCAGTGATGCAAAAAGGATTATTTGGTACTTTTTTTTAACCTTTGTATCAAAAATGATAATTGGTTAATTACTGAACTGTGATTAGAAATTTTTACTAAGTGAATGTAGGTAGGATTCCATGGATGTAATCCTATCAGAGGATAATTTTTTTTCTTCTTACAAATAAAAGGGTAATTTTTCCTGCCCCCCATGTGTGGAACTATCATTTTGATGAAAGTCTCAGTTTTACATTATTCCAGTTGACTCTTCAACAAACTATAAGTCGGTTTCCTAGATCCAGAGTTTACCCAGAAGAAACAGGCCTCTGGAATGTCTCTTTCATCACTGATTACTCTTGTATCATCTCAGGGAAAAATCCATTGAAAATAATGTAATGTGGTTTGCAGCTTTTACCTGTGTCTCCTTGGTGTTTAATTCTAGAGACAGGAATTAGTGTGAGTTATTCAGGAAAGAATTAATACAGACTCCTGGTTACTTACGATTCCCTAAAACTTACTACTCACTAACACAAGAATTAGACCACACAGAGATTGTCTGTTTACTCTTTGGAGCTCAAAATGGAGGTGTATTGTTTTGTTTTTTCTTTTCTTAATCCTATATCTCAATTATTTTAAACTGCTTTCGAATTATCTAGATATATATCTCTTGGCTATAACAATAGAACACATGCTATTCCTCTGTATATAAATTATTTGCTGTTATAAAGCGAATGTGGAGATAGTTGTCTCAGGAGACGAAGGATTCTTGAATAATTGCTTTAAGAAAACTTAATATTAATTATTCTCAAACTAAAAAGTTATTTTTAACAAATGCCATATAAAATTTAATTAATACATAGTCACACAATAGAAGAGTTTACTTATATTTTGGAGAGGTGGGAGTAATGGGTAGTCAACTAATTCAGGTAGTTTATTTCCTAAAGGATCTTAAAAATAATTGAACATTTCTTTTGCATACTTGATATTTTCTGTAGATATGTGGATGACATTAGGGACTTCCAGCAAAAAGTTAAAGGTACTTCTTAATACTGTAGAAGTATAGAGTATAATACTTCGGGAATTGCATTTATTACTTATGAGTGAGAATGGACCAAATCCATATCAGGTCAGAAATGGCCATCTATCTGGAATCTTGATTTGGCTTTATAACTTATTTATTACCTAAAACATCAGTGTCCAATACAGTACCCAGAAGCCACATGTAAGTATTAAATTAATTTTTAAATTAATTAAAACTTAATCATAATGAAAATTCATTTCAGGATTCAGTATCCATATATGGCCAGTGATTACCAGATTGTATACTGCTAGAATAGAATATTTTTGTCATCGCAAAAAATTTTATTGGGCACTGCTGATCTAAAACTAAGGTAGTCTTCATCAATTACAAAAATTATCTATTCTTCAATCAGTTTTCAGCATATTTTTGTTCCAAGTAGCTTAATAAGACTATCTTTTGACCTGTTGTCTTTAAAGATCATCCACAAAAAATAACAGGAACAAGAAACAAAACCACAAATTCCATTGCCAATATGAACTTTTATTTCAAAACAGGGAGCCATTGCTTTTCATGTCTATCCTGCACTGTCAGATTGCTTCCTTTATTCCACTCCAGTAAGAGACTGGACTAGACATTTATTATCTAAATTAACAAAGTGGATGTTCTGGACTGGGGTGGGGGAGACATAGTAAAAGGGATGGCACACTGAAAACAGGGCAGCCAAGTGAACATAAATGTCCCTTTCCCTTTCTAGTTCCAGAAGAACACTAGCAGCCAGGTTATTTATTCTCCCTGTCATGATCTCATCTCTTAAACAGGAGACTAAAATCTTTTCCTTTGGTGAAAACAAATGATTACAGAGAAAAGACATATAATAATGACGTGCTATAGTCACAAGTACCAAACCAGGCACTTTTCTTTTGTCCTGCACTGCAGCCCACCAGCATACCACCCTTCCCTTGCACAAACAGATGTCAATCAACTTCCTAGAGCCTCACTCTTATATAAGAAAGGACATCCCATAATGAGCAGATTTGGATGATAATCTCTAACATGAAAAAGACCAGAACAATCCAAGAGAGAAAAACAGAACTAGGGGAAAAAAGAGAAAATTCAAGAAAAACAAAATCTCAAAGAAAGCACCAGAGAGGTCAGAGAAATATTGCCTTAATAAAGTAATTCCAGGAGTCCAGGTGCAGGAGAAGGCTGAGATCCACACTTACTGCATGGAAACTTGTAGCAGGGGGTCCTACAGAGGAAGTTTGGTCTGGTGAGGAAAAGGTCACTTGCTTTGAGGGAAGGCAGCAGCCATCTTTTGAGGATGCTCAAGCAACCTTACAGAAAGGTCCATGTGAAGGACAGTTTTGGACCTCCGTAAGAACTGTGCCGTGACTGCGATCAGCTCCCACCCGGACACCCGTAATAGCTGCATCGCCAGGACCTCCATAAGAGCTGCGTCGGGCCTCCACAGGCCCTGTCCAGGAACTGCGGAGCCACACAACCCCGCATACTCCCTGCTGTACCCTCCCTGCCTCCATACTGGCCTGCTCGTCTGGTAGTTGCGTGCCCTCCAGGGCCCTCCCTGCCTCTGTGCAGAGCCCTTCTCCTGGCCAGAGACTGCTGGAGCTTTGGACTCTCTGTGCCAAAGTGACTGGGCACCACCTGGTTTTGGCACTTCCAGAACCGTGTGCACTCTCCACCCCCACCCTGTTGCTAGATTCGGGTGTGTCACACTCCAGAGCTGCTTCCACAACCAGAACTCCCTGGCTGGGGCAGCCCCAGAGGAACTACACAGGGGCACTCTCTACAAAGATCCAGCAACAATAGAGTGATCCCACTGGGGTCTAATCTTGGAGAAACACCTCCCCAACTCTGAGGATGGCCAGAGGCAACGGTGAAAAACAATCATGAGGCAAAATCAACAGAAAAGTGTGACAATATGAATAATCAGAGTAGATCAACTCCCCCAAGGATCAATGGGGCAGACACAGCACAAGATGCCATGCACGAACAAATAGCTGAGATGTGAGAAATCGAATTCAGAATCTGGATAGCAAATAAAATTGAATTAGAATTTCAAGCAGTAACCCAAAAGATATCTCAAGAATTCAATGAATTCAAAGACCAAATGACCAAAGATTTTGACACATTGGGAAAGAAGTTGCATCCCTCAAAGATCTGAAAAACACAGTAGAATCCCTCAGTAACAGAATGGAGCAAGCAGAAGAAAGGATTTCTGACATTGAAGACAAAGCGTTCAAATGCTCCCAAACTCTCAAAGAGGAAGAGAAATGGAGGGCAAAAACAGATCACTCTCTCAGAGAGCTCTGGGATAATTTGAAGAAAATCAATATTCGTCTTATAGGGATCCCCAAAAGCAACGAAGTGGCTTCACAAGGCACAAAGTCTCTTCTCCATGAGATATGAAGGAGAACTTTCCAGACATGCCAAGAGATTCTGAAATTGAGATAGCAGACAGTTTCAGAACTCCAGCATGACTCAACCCAAATAAGACATCCTCCAGAAACATCATAATCAATTTCACTAAAGTTAATATGAAGGAGAAAATTCTGAAAGCAGCCAGATGAAAGAAAACCATCACCTACAAGGGCCAGAATATTAGAATAACTGAAGATCTCTCTGCTGAAACCTTTCAAGCTAGAAGAGAATGGTCATCAACTTCTAATCTCCTAAAACAGAATAACTTTCAACCCAGGATTCTGTACTCAGCTAAACTGAGTTTCATTTATGATGGAGAAATTAAATACTTTAATGACATTCACATGTTGAAGAAATTTGCCATAACTAAACCAGCTCTCCAGGATATTCTCAGATCTATCCTTCATAAAGACCAGTGTAACCCTCCACCACAAAAGTAAACCCACCCAGAAAATTTTGATCAAATTCCAACTCCCACAGTCGCAAAAGGATTAAATGGAATAAAAGTTGAACTCAATAACAACAGGAATCCGCATACCCATACAAAAACATGGAAGCTAAACAACCTTATGCTGAAGGATAGATGGATCATAGATGAAATTAAGAAGGAAATCACCAAATTTTTGGAACAAAACAACAATCAAGACACGAATTATCAGAACCTCCGGGATACTGCAAAGGCAGTCAGTTATAAGAGAGAAATTTATAGCACTGCAAGCCTTCCTCAAGAAAATGGAAAGCGAGGAAGTTAATAACTTAATGGGACATCTCAAGCAACTGGAGAAGGAAGAACAATTCAACCCCAAACCCAGCAGAAGAAAAGAAATAACCAAAAATCAGAACAGAATTAAGTGAAATTGAAAACAAAAGAATTATGCAAGAGATCAATAAATCCAAAAGTTGGTTTTTTGAATAGATCAATAAAATAGATAAACATTTGGCCAACCTAACCAGGAAAAAAAGAGTAAAATCTCTAATTTCATCTATCAGAAATGGTAATGATGAAATAACAACAGAACCCTCAGAAATTCAAAAAATCTTTAACAAATACTACAAGAAACTCTACTCTCAGAAATATGAAAATCTGAAAAAAATCGACCAATACCTGGAAGTATGCCACCTACCAAGACTTAGCCAGAATAAAGGGGAAATGTTGAACAGGCCTATATCAAGTTCTGAAATAGCATCAACTATACAAAATCTCCCTAAAAAGAAAAGCCTAGGACCAGATGGCTTTAAGTCAGAATTTTACCAAACATTTAAAGAAGAACTAATACCTATATTACTAAACCTCTTCCAAAATGTAGAAGAAGAAGGAATATTACCCAACACATTCTACGAAGCAATCATCACCTTGATCCCCAAACCAGGGAAAGACCCAACAAGAAAAGAAAATTATAGACCAATATCACTAATGAATACTGATGCAAAAATACTCAATAAGATCCTAATGAACAGAATCCAACAACACATCAAAAAAATTATACACCATGACCAAGTGGGATTTATCCCAGGGTCTCAAGGCTGGTTCAATATACCTAAATCTATAAATGTAATTCAGCACATAAACAAACTAAAAAATAAGGACCATGTGATTCTTTCAATTGATGCAGAAAAAGCTTTTGATAATATCCAGCATCCCTTCATGATCAGAACACTTAAGCAAATTGGTATAGAAGGGACATTTCTTAAACTAATAGAGGCCATCTACAGCAAACCCACAGCCAATATCGTATTGAATGGAGTTAAATTGAAATCATTTCCACTTAGATAGATCAGAAACCAGGCAAGGTTGCCCATTGTCTCCATTGCTCTTTAACATTGTAATGGAAGTTTTAGCCATTGCAATTAGGGAAGAAAAGGTGGTCAGGGGTATCCACATAGGGTCAGAAGAGATCAAACTTTCACTCTTCGCAGATGATATGATCGTATATCTGGAAAACACTAGGGATTCTACTACAAAACTTTTAGAAGTGACCAAGGAATACAGCAATGTCTCAGGCTACAAAATCAACACCCATAAATCTGTATTCTTTATATATATCAACAATAGCCAAGCCGAAAAAACAGTCAAGGACTCTATTCCTTTCATAGTAGTGCCAAAGAACATGAAATATTTGGGAGTATACCTAACAAAGGACATGAAAGATCTCTACAAAGAGAACTATGAAACTTTAAGAAAAGAAATAGCTGAAGACGTTAACAGATGGAAAAACATACCATGCTCATGGCTAGGAAGAATCAACATTGTTAAAATGTCCATACTGCCCAAAGCAATATATAATTTTAATGCAGTTCCTATTAAAGCTCCATTGTCATATTTTAAAGATCTTGAAAAAATAATACTTTGTTTTATATGGAATCAGAAAAAAACTTGAATAGCCAAAACATTACTCAGCAATAAAAACAAAGCTGGAGGAATCAGGCTATCAGACCTGAGACTGTACTATAAATCGATAGTGATCAAAACAGCATGGTACTGGCACAAAAACAGAGAAGTAGATGTCTGGAACAGAATAGAGAACCAAGAGATAAATCCAGCTACTTACCGTTATTTGATCTTTGACAAGCCAATTAAAAACATTCAGTGGGGAAAAGATTCCCTATTTAACAAATGGTGCTGGGTGAACTGGCTGGCGATCTGTAAAAGACTGAAACTGGACCCACACCTTTCACCATTAACTAAGATAGACTCTCACTGGATAAAAGATTTAAACTTAAGACATGAAACTATAAAAATACTTGAAGAAACTTCAGGGAAAGCTTTTGAAGGAATCAGCCTGGGTGAATATTTTATGAGGAGGACTCCCCAGGCAATTGAAGCAGTATCAAAAATGCACTACTGGGACCTGATCAAACTAAAAAGCTTCTGCACATCCAGGAACATAGTAAGTAAAGCAAGCAGACAGCCCTCGGAATGGGAGAAAATATTTGCAGGTTATTCCTCCAATAAATGTTTAATAACCAGAATCCACAGAGAACTCAAACATATTAGCAAGAAAAGAACATGTGATCCCATCTCAGGTTGGGCAAGAGACTTGAAGAGAAACTTCTCTAAGGAAGACAGACACATGTTCTACAAACACATGAAAAAAGCTCATCATCCTTAATCTTCAGAGAAATGCAAATCAAAACTACATTGAGATATCACCTAACCCCAGTAATAGTAGTCCACATAACAAAATCCCCAAACCAGAGATGTTGGCGTGGATGTGGAGGAAAGGGCACAGTTCTACACTGCTGGTGGGAATGCACACTAGTACGTTCCTTCTGGAAGGATATTTGGAGAATACTTAGAGATCTAAAAATAGACCTGCCATTCCATCCTATAATTCCTTTACCAGGTTTATGCCCAGAAGACCAAAAATTACAATATAACAAAGACATGTGTATCAGAATGTTTATTGCAGCCCAATTCACAATTGCTAAGTCATGAAAGAAGCCCAAGTGCCCATTGACCCACGAATGGACTAGCAAATTGTGGTACATGTATACCATGGAATATTATGCAGCCTTAAAGAAAGATGGAGACTTTACCTCTTTACATGGATGGAGCTGGAACATATTCTTCTTAGCAAAGTATCTCAGGAATGAAAGGAAAAGTATCCAATGTACTCAGCCCTACTATGAAGCTAAATTATAGCTTTCACATGAAGGCTATAACCCAACTATAGCACAAGACTATGGGGAAAGGGCCAAGGAGGGGGAGGTTAGGGTAGAGGGAGGGTAATGGGTGGGGCCACACCTATGGTGACTCTTAGAATGGGTACAGGTGAAACTTACTAAATGCAGAATACAAATGTCTACATACAATAAGAAAATGCCATGAAGGCGATGTTGAACGGTTTGATGAGAATATTTCAGATTGTATATGAAATCAACACCTTGTACCCCTTGATTGCACTAATGTACACAGCTATGATTTAACAATAAACAAAAAAACAAAAACAAACAAAAAAAAAATAAAGTAAGTCCAAAATACCATTAATGGAAGTAGAAAGAGAAGTTTTAAATATGAGAGTAAATAGAATAAAGTCAGAGGAAGATTTGGAAAAGAAAGGCGAGAAAATCTCCCCAAAAGTTCAAAAGTTGAACAAAGAAAGAGATGAATAATATGAAAATAGAAAAAAAAAGTGCAATATCTGATGAACAAAAGTTCTGGGTTGGGGAGTAATGGAGAAAATGATGGGAAAGAAATACAAGAATGTTACTCTAAACTGAAAGATATGAATGCTAGCACATGCATAAGAAAGGGCCTCTGACATGGCATATGATTGGGAAATTTCAGAGCATTAGGGACAAAAGTGACCTTTAAAAAGATGGATCACATTTTAAAAAAAGTATTAGACATTGATCTTGTCAACAGTGACTGTCTCGTTTCTAAACAGAATCTAGAAAAACAAATTGTATATATTACTTTAAAATATTGATATAAGTGCCAGAGGAACAACAACAACAACAAAAAGCGAAAAATGGCTTACTCCGGGCACAGGAGTGAGGGGCTGGAGAAAGTAACATCAAAACATGGCTGAGTTTTTTCTTAGAAGTCTTTTTAGCACTCATTGACATCTAAAATTGCTTGAATGTATTATATGATAACAGTAAATTAAAAAACAAAATCGGCCAAGCATGGTGACTCATGCCTATTATCTCATCTCTTTGGAAGGCAGAGGTAAGAAGATTGCTGGAGGTCAAGAGTTTGAGACCAGCTTGGGCAGTGCAGCAACCCTGTCTCTATAAAAAATTTAAAAAAATATAGCCTTGCATCGTGGTAACTGCCTGTAGTCCTAGTTGCTCAGGATGCTGAGGTGGGAGGATTGTTTGAATCCAGAAATTTGATTCTTCAGTGACCTATTATCAGGCCACTGCACTGAAGGCTGGGTGACAGAGACCCTGTCTTTAAGTAAGTCAGTAAGTAAATAAATAAATAAATAAATAAATACCTTTCCAAGACAATAATCTCCAATAATTTAATATTTAACTCAGATCAAGCTCCTACTTTAGAAAATAAAAACATAAATACATGGAATTTTAACCCAAATCTGAGAAATATGCAATTATAAAGTACGTAAGTATAGGTTATAATAGTTTGATGCAAAAAAGTAAAAGTAATGAATAAGTACATGAGCCTTTTTTCATGTGTGGATTTAGAGATATAAAATACATAGTTATCAAGCATTCATTAATACAATTGTGCCTTTTTAAGAGCAACTGTAGACACAATTTAAGTCTTACCCTCAGAATTCACACTAAAGACTCCTGAAATCATCAAGCAAGCAGAGAAAATGACCTAACTGACTGACAAGGAATACTTTTTCATGTTCAATTTATCAAAGATGATACCAGTGAAGCCTAACAACTTGACCGTGACATGACATTTTAGTATGTCAATGATTATGTAAAAATTCTAAGAGTACTCTTTTTTAACATGACTTTGCTGGAAACTCAGATTTATTAAGAACAAAAATACAAATATATTACCATGGAACTCTTGGGACTCTTTTGGGACTCTCGTGTTTTCCACCAGGTTTCTTATCAGACAATCAGTGACGTCTCAGGGCTATAATAGTACAGATGATGTCAGGTTATTAATGAGGGCAGATTTAAAATGGAAGATTGAGGATGTAATTTTAAATGTATTTTTTTTCTTCTTCATAGCAAAGTAGTAAAATGGAAATCTGTAAATTGCCTGCTAGAGAATCTCTGGAGGCATCCTTTTGCTTAGCATATAAATTTTGAACTCTTGAATCTTTTATTCAATAACTGACATCAATTTTCCCTTCTTTTTTCACTCTTCTTACTGCTTTGTCAGCTCACGCCAGCCTGATTTACTGGCTATTTCCAAGTCAGGGTTTTTTTCAGTTCTACTTTGCATTGTTAGCTGCATTGTCTGACTGCCTTGAATAGCTTCATTTCTCTCTCTACCAACCTCTATTTTCCCTCCATCTTAAAGTTCTGGTTGAAAGCCCTGCTCCAGGAGGCTAACTGAGATGGTAGGGTCAATGAGGGTTTGTTTGGTTGGTTTTTATTACTCTCGGACCCCCAGTTCAAGCTCTTTCACCTCAGACTACAGTTCGTAAGAACCACGGGTTACTTTGCTAATATTTAGTTTTCATCGTGGAGTTACAGCAAGTTAGTGACTAATTTGTCTTCCTTGCTGGCATTATTTCTGCTACCTACTGGATTGCAACTTTATGGTATGGGATTTAAAAATATTAAAACTCTACTTTATCTTTTTATGGATATTATGCTCATTTTAAATTTTAGAGCCCTTGGTTCTACAAATCTGCCTCATATGCTAAGTTTTTTTCCTTTTCTTTCCTTCCTTCCTTCCTTCCTCCCTCCCTTCCTCCCTCCCTCCCTGCCTTTCTACCTTCTTTTTAATTTCAGATTAATATGAAGGTACAATTAGGTTGCAATGCTTGTATTTGTTAAGTTAAATCCCCATCATAGCTGTGTCTCGCACCCAGGAGGTGTGCCATATACCCTTACATTTGTCCATTTGGTGGCAACACACCAATTCCCCACCCCCCTCCCTTCTCCCCTCCTCCCAACTTGATTGAATTGAGTTTTTCTCTTGTGTGGGTGTGTATTAGTTCATTTACTGGCTTCACATTAGTAATGAGGACACTGCAGGCTTGCTTATCCATTCTTGTGATACTTTTCTAAAAAGAATGTGTTTCAACTGTAAGTTCGTTTTTCCTCCTGGCTACACTCAGTAGGAATCTAGATATTTTAGCTTGTGAGGCTTGCTCCCCCAGGGTCTTTGACAACACCATGGTGCAGTGAAGTAGGCCGGGTCATTGTTGGTACCCCTTTTAGCGAGTATTGGCAGAGGGGAGGGATGAATCCCAGGGAACAAAGCTGCAGGCATCTCATGATAATTGTCTGTTGATGGGTTCCAGATTGTAAGCCACTGGTTCCCACCATTTGGAAGAGAAAAAGATGAGTGAGCACATATCCTGGCTGCAAATCTATGCACACTCCAGCAGTTTTTTTGATGCCTTGATATTATGCCCAAACCACCCACTCAGTCCTCTCTTGTGGATGCCAATCTCCAAATGGCCATCAGGCTACAAAGACTCTCCCAGCACTGCATGAGCAAGCAGCGGGAACCCAAGGTACAATCTTCCTTCCAACCATTCCCCTGGTGGCTACACAGAGCCCACCCTCATCCTGCTCAACATCTCCTTGTCCTTTTGGTTCCAATGTTTCCTCCAGCTATCTAATTTCTCCTGCATTGATTTGGGGGAGGCAGGATGAAACCTCTGTCAGTTACCCATCTTTTCAGGAAATGCCACATCACTCTTGCACTAGTGTTTCTTAATCTTTTTGTCCCCATTGGAGGTTTGGTGAAACCAGTAGACGTTTTTTAAGAATAATACTTTTAAATGAATAAAATAAGAAGCATAAGATTATAAATGAAACTTTTATATTAAAATATATACTTAGTAATAATTATATTAGCATAATTATAGTAATAATGTTGAGTTTCACAATTTCCAGATAGTTGGGACAACTGTAATAGGCTGTAAAAACATGTGACCTTCATGATGATAAAATCACAAATATTACTAATAAAAATATATTCATTATTGAGGAGAATGGTAAATTTCAGTTAGAGGTTAATGAAAACAAAAATATAATTTCTTTCCCCATCCAAATTCAGAGACTCTGAATTCTGTGTCCCCCAGGTTGGGAATCCCTACACTACACTATCTACATTACAGTTGGGAGTAGAGAGAAAAAGGGATGGGAGGAAAGAGGGCATAAATATTTTAAAAACCTTAGAACTCCATATTGAATGTTTAGTACATGTCCACCATTTAATCAATGATTGTACCATCTCATTAATTCTTATAAATTCCTAGGAAGTTGTTACTATTAACCCTGTTTAACAGAATGAGGAAGTTGGCACCTAGAAAAGTTAAGTAAATTGCTCAATGTCAGAGAGTTAGTAAGTTCAGAAAACAAGATTAAAATACAGTTCTGTCCGATTTCAGAGCCAGAGTTCTTTAAATGGTGAGGTTTGTTTTCTTCTGCAGAGGATAGATTCTGTGTCTCATTTGCCTTTGGATTCTCAAAGTCTAGGACAATTCCTTGTACTTAATATGCACTCCACAGAAGTATGTGTGTGTGTGTGTTTCTATGAAGGAACTTGTGGTGGGGGGCAGGGGCATGAACGTCTGCTTTCTTAATCTCTAATTTAAATGCCCAAAACTCCACTTGTTTCAGGGACAGGGAAGGGAAGCTCATATTGAAAGCAACAACTCACAAGTTTTTAACATAGGCCATCAGCATTTAAAACAGCAAGGACTTCTTTTAGCTAAAACACAGTGGTTGACTTGCTCTCATTTAATGACAAGTTCTTAATATGGCAATACATCCATTTTTAAAGCTAATTTTTAAAATTCAATACATAGACATTACAAATTTCAATGTTTGTACAGTGAGATGTAATTCTTCCTTCCTCCCCTGCCCCAGTCTCCCAGTTTCCCTCTCTAGAAGCAGCTACTGTCAGTTGTGTGCATCTGTCTAGAGAAATTCAAGGCACATAAAAGGGAGAGGGAGGAAGTTATGCATTTTACTTGCTCATTCAATACATTTTGGAGATACTTCATATCATTCATACTTTTTAAGGGCATGTAGCTAGCATTCCCCTGGGTGAATGTACCATCATTTGTTTATGGTGTTTTGCTTATGATGATGGGCATTTATGGTATTTCCATTTTTTCATTCTTATCAGCAGTACATACTACATAGATAATTTTGAGAATGTAAGAATTATATCTATTGTGTAGACTACTAAAAATTAAATTGCTCATTCAAAGGGAATGAACTTTTTAATTTGGATGTATTTGGCTAAATTGCCCTCCAACGAAGTTACATTACTTTCCACTCATGCTACGAATACGTGAGAGTTATATCTGGTAAATGTACATATTAGTGAAACATGGAGCCATTTGAAGACTGAGAATAATTCACAGTACAGTTACCAACTTCCCTTGCCTTATATTTTTTTCTTTAATGCCTCATGCTAAAATTTAACAGAATATGGTCATTTTCCTGACTCATGGCCTTTTTTTTCACTTTATGAAATGTCTTATATTTTTATATTTTTCAGATGGCATAGAATATTTCATCAGAATGCTAGAAGCCTAGTTCAAGATGTTAACAATTGTTCTAATAAATAGTTAACAAATGTTCTAATATGCTTCAGTTGAGTGACTGCCTGGCACAGAGAAGTGTGCCTGGTGGGTTTTGAGACCAGCTCCTTCTTCTTTGCTACACTGGAAGTTTACCACCAACTTCATGTGTAACAGTTGTCATTTTTAGGTGTTTAACTCAAAATATGTTAAAGATAAATAGGGCCTGTAATTGTCTAACAATGATGAGGTATCATTTGTTTCCGTAACCTGGGTTTCTGTTATCTAAAGACTTCAGATGTGTAGCTTCAAACTCCATGTTCTTCTTCAGCTAGGTCAAGAGTAACACATTTTTCCTTCAGCTGGGAAGGCAAGCCAAGTTGTAAATGTCACTCATGAAGAGAGTCCTGAAATGCTACAATGCTCAATTAGATCAAAATAAATTCAGAGTAATAAAATAGTTCTGTGTGCATTTTAAAAACACACATCATAGTTTTCCTTGTTTGAGATCATCTTTACCGTTTAACAGCACACATTTCAGACAACACCAGCACTCCTTATAAATGCATTGTTTCCTAATTTCCTTTCTAGTTTTAACCTGGAGAAACTCTTTTGGGAACCCTATGAACTTAGGCATGTTTCTTTCAGTCTCTAGTAGACTTTTAGGCTAAGAATGTCCCAAACATTGCAGCAAGGAGGCCAAAAACTAGGATAGGCTTCCCAAGAGAGAGGAAGTGAAATAATTAAACAAAAGTAGTGAGGATTTGTTAAAGTGAAAAGAATGAGTAAATAGATTCACATTTACAGATTCTTCTGATATCTGATGTAAAGAATTAATGCCTGCGCTAACCTCAGAGCAATGAACTTTTCACAGAGACCTAGTAAAATTTTTAAAGATTAGATTAGTGAAAAGCATAATTGTTACTAGACAAGGAAAATTTGGATCTTAGAGACTAATTTTGATGTCTATGAAAAAATAGTAGGAATCAATAGGAAGACATGTAAGAGAGAACTGAGTATTAGGAAAACACTAAAATGGTTTGGTGAGAAACAAATTCTCCTGTGAAAGGAAATGAAACTGAGGATCAAAGAGAAATTGTAACTGCAATAGATCTTGGTTTTATTCCTTCATTGGCTCATTCAGTCTGTTCACTGATGCCAGGATAGCTCCTAATTCCATGTATGTGACATATTCATTAACCAACCATGTGTCCTGGACATACCAGAAGTTCGAAATCCAAAAACAACTGGCTAGACTGAGTTTCATGAGAAATAGTGTCATTAGTTGTATACAGTGTGATAGTAAACCTTCTGTCTGATAAAGAATTAAAAAGACAATTAATTAAATGCATAGACATAGCCATTCCCTATCCAGGGTTTTGCAAGAGATCTGTACTTTAGGCCATTCTTTTTGGTATCTTCATTCTGCAAAGAATCTAGAGAAATAAACTTAAGAACTTAAACTGAATAGAAGGAAGAATTTCTTAGAATCATTCATCTTCACCCAATATTCACTAAGTACTTAATATGTGCCAGGCATTATCAAAGATGCTGAGTATCAGGGGGAAAGTCCCTGCATTTGTGCAGCTTACATTTTATTTATTCAGTTAATGATAATTATGATAATTTTAAACACTGGAACTGTGAAGTGAGATTTAGGAATCCTTATACCTGAATGCCTTTAAATATATAAGAGATAATCATTTGTTTACAAGGAATTCAAGGGGTGGGGAACCTGTGATCTTAAGAAAAACTGTAGCCTTCCTGGTCATTGAGTATAGTCTTTCAACTGAATCCAAATTTTATAGAACAAATCCTTTTATTAAAAGAAGTGCAGCAGAGAAAGATGAAGCTTTTTTTTGCCTCCTTTGGTGCTTAAAAAAGAAACATCTTGAAATCAGAAGGCCGCAGGTTTCCCACCTCTAAATGCCTTTAAGAAATCATCTCATTCAGGAGAGACACTGAGGAAACAAATAATGACAACATGAAAATTCAGCATGATGCAGGATCGGAAAAACACAATAACTGACTTAAACTAAAGGAAATAGTATTTTTGCTCAGAAACTCTGTGAGTTAAGTCATGGTTCTGTCCTTTGCCCTCTGGGCAGCCTTGTGATATTACAATGTTTGTGACATACTCATTGACCAACCGTGTGTCCTGGGCATATCAGAAGTTGGAGATCCAAAATTAACTGGTTAAATGGGTGTCACAGGAAATGGTATCATCAGTTATATTTAAGTCTGTTTGTTCATACACAAACCAATAATAATAACATGGCCTACTATATCAGTTGAGATGATTATGGCTTCAGGTAACTGAAAAGCCAGCTAACTTTGGCTCACTTCACAAAGACACTCCTGGTTTACCAAGCAAGTCTAGGGGTATATGGTTCGAGGGTGGCTCCATGTTGTGAGGGTTCTCCATTCTTTGTAATTTCCTCAAACGGCAGCAGTGGTTCCAGATATCTCATCTTCATAATTGTGAGTCCAAAATCTGAAAGCAGTGAAAGCAGGCTGGGGGATGACAGGAACAGAGAGAGAAAGCTCTCTAACCGGGCCTCTCTCCTTTTAAAAGGAAGAAAAAGTGTTTTCCAGAATCCCCCCTGGAGATTTCCTTCTAGGTCTGCTTGGCTAAAACTGAATTCCTTGGCCACTCCTAGCTGCATGAGAGGCTGGGAAATAAATATTTGATTTTCTGTCCTCTGTAGATGGAGGATAGGCTGAAGAGATGGAGCTGGCACAGTTGACCACAGCCCCCTAGAAAAGGTTCGCTACCAGTTGTTTGAGTCTTGTGGGATGAAACACTCAGACAAAGCAAGATTTATTAGTCACAGATAAGCAGCAAAAATAGACACCTAAAATCCTTGGCAAGCTAGTCCTCTAAAGCTCAGGAAAGCTGCACAGGGTGATGGAAGCGTGTCTTTATATTTCCCACACTGTGCTGCAGTCGAGGAACCCTGAAAATCCTCTGCCCTGGATTTACATACTCCAGGTACCACTTGGCATGCTGAACTCAAGCATTGCAGAATATCTGTTCTGGAAGAAACAAGAACACAGCTTGGGGTGTTCCAGACATTTACTCCTCCCAGGATGTTGCATTCGCAGTACATTCTGCCTGAGAATTGTGAGCAAGAGGGGAGAGATGTGGGTCAGCCAACATCCTATCATTGCCTTCTAGACATTTGCCCTCCTGCACACCTCTAAATACAGCTTGAAATATTAAACAGGATGAAACATATAAAATACTTTTCACAGGCACATGCTATAAACATTCAAAAAGGTAACAATTGTTTGTTACTTTTTCTTGTCTTGAAGAGAAAACATTTTCATGGAGTGACTTGATAATCCCTTTTGAATATTTGAATTATTTGATGTGTGTACTGAGAACAAAATTGAGATAACAGTGACCTTCCCATTCAATTATATCTGCTTCATAATTTCTGTAAGGTAGTGAGTGCCTTGTCCTTAAAATTTTCAAGCAGAATTAGGATAACTCCTGTTCTTTAGGTGGAAATTTGGACGTGGAAAGTCTAACCAGCTTTCTGAGGAAGACGTGGTGGCTGGTGAGGGAGACTGCACTGTGCCTGCTGCTTCTCTTGACTCACCGCTATTTGCTCTTGGGAGGAACAAGTTGGTCCAGAAGCTGGGCCGCAGCCATGGCTTTTAAAGAAAAGGGAAAACACTGTGGAGCCAGGGACGGTGATTCACCAAGTTAGAGAATTAGATTACTCTCACTAGCAGCAGTGTAAAGTCCCTGGAGAAGCTGTGTGCTCCTTTTGCATCAGAGGTGCAAAGGAGAAGAATCTCAAAGTGAAAGGACCAGTTCGGATGCCTACCAAGACTTTCACTACAAGAAAAACTCCTCGTGAAAAATGTTCTGAGACTTAGGATTAGTTCCAGATGAGAATCCACAAGCGAATCATTGACTCACATGGCCCTTCTGAGATGGTTAAGCAGATAGCTCCATCAGCACTGAGCCAGGAGTTGAGGTTGAAGTCATCACCACAGATGCTTAAGTCAACTGTTTTAATAAACTGATGACCAGTTGCTAAAAAAAATGCAAAAAAACCCAACCATCACATTTCTACTGATAAATACAACTCATTCATTATTCTCAGAGAAGATAATAGTTGCTTAGATACTAAAGGGTAAAACAAACAAACAAACAATATTTTTTCTTGTTTAATAGGTACAGAATCCATTTAATTTTAGATCTTGACTGTCTAAAAGACTGATATTGATGGATAGCTCTTTAAACTAAAAAATGAACATTGTTTATTTTGGTTACAGTAGCTTTCCCTCAACTTCCTTACTGAATTGTGTATTGTTAAAACAACCGTAGATTTCTAATGTTCTAAACATCCCTATTTTGTGTGCATTTTCTCTTCCTTCATTAGGATTTGGTAAGACTGCTATGAATATGTTAGAATGGTGTAAATGATATTTGCCATGTATGAGTTTCCCCCTCCTCCCCAAGCCTGCCAGGGGAAGGAGGTGTTAAATCTCAAGAGACTCTTTTACCAAGGCCAAGTTTTTAAATAAATGAAACTTGTACAGACTCCAACACACCATCTTGAGATAACCTCAGGCCCTGAAGTATACTGACAAGCAGAATGATTACAGACACAGCTGTAAAACTGCTTTTGAAAAGAATAACTGGATAAAAAACATTAGCAGCAACTAAATCTTAGGAAAAGGTAACTTCTTCAAGTAAAAGACATCTTCATAATAAAATAAATAGTGAATCATTTTGGAGTATCAGTAATCTTGTACTGAGTTCCTACTTCAGTTTTTCTATTTATACTCTATGACTAAGGTTTAAAAGTGTCTTATCTGTCACTACATCTGTGTCTCAAGACCAGAGCTTCTCTTCTGAATCCTGAGTATCTGATGATGAATAGATTTCAAACTGAACATTCCCAGAATAAAACTCTTAGTGTGGCTGTTCCTTGCCCACCCCTATTGCCATACAACTTTATTCTTTCCCAGTTTTCCCTTAGTAAATTGTACCACCAACCACTCAGTAGGTAAGACCTGAAACCTGGGAGACATCCTTGAGTACTCTTTTTATAACACTTTTACATCCAGCCAATCAGCAATTTATCCTCTAAAACATATGTTGAGTACATCCACTTTTCTCACTCCACCAGCGACTCTTAGTGCAGGCCACCACCATCTCTCTCACCTGGCCTCCTACAGGTCTCTTAGCTTATTTTATTAGCCCTTCTGCAATCTATTTTCTGCCTGGAAGCATGAATGATCTTTTTAAAATGGAAATAATGCCATATAACTCCCTACTCAAAACTCTTAAAGGGTTTTTATTTATTGCATGTTGAATAAAATCCGGATTCCTTACTGTGGTCTATGAAGCCCTTCATGTTCTGAGCTCTGGAGATGTTTCCAACATCTTAATAGTTCTTTCTCTTTTTTACTAAACCTCACTCACACTGGCCTTATACACTAACCTCTTTCCTGGCTCAGGCTCTTTGCACTTGCTATTTTAGAACATTCTTTGCTTCTTTGCATGGTCCATGCCTCCTTATCCTTCAACCCTCAGCTTAAATGCCACCTCATCAGAGATGTCTTTCTCAATATCTTACCTAAGGTTTTATTTGAATTTTTTCAGGAACGAAAGGAAGACAATTTTTTTTTCTCTGAGATTTCAGGCACTTTTAGAATCAAACTTAGAAAAGATACAAAAAGCAGAAGCCAAACCAGTGTTCGAGAGAAGAAATACAGTATGGTGAGAATGGGCTCATTTGACCAACTCTTCTAAATCTTTCAACTTATAAAAATGATAAATTATTAAGTTCCTAGGGCTCTGGAAGCTAACTGACATGAAAGTGATGGTCTTTGCAGAAGACACTTGGGAGTGGGAACCAGGAAGTGCATGTCCACCTAAAGGTATTCAGTGTAGAACTTCTCAAATATCATTCATGATGAACTAGACTTGTCTAAGGGTTTAATTGGGCCCTTGAGCTGCCAGTTAAAGATCCTTGTCTAGATATTTCTCTTTCATTGAGTAGGAGAGTACTGCTAGGTATGTAAGCATCATTTTTGTGCTTCCATATGCACATTCTAAAAAATACATAATCATATGAACAACAGTCTAGAGCTACACAGTTCTTGTTTTGGGGGTATTAAAAATTGAAATATTTTATAAGAGGTATTTGTCTACCTCATTTCCAAAACAAATCTTTGTGTGTAAACCAAAGCACTCAAAGGTGATGCTGAAGAAGATCCAGGGAGGATTTGAAGTAAGAGAGTAACAATTTTTGTGTTTTAGAAAAATCATTCCATAAGAGTGTGGAGTAAGGATTTAAATGGGAGGAAGCAAGGAAAGTGCTTAATAACTATTGAGAACTGATGAAGGCAAAGAAATGGAGGAAAAAAATCAGAGAATTGAGTGTAAGAAAAACTACAACAGAGTTTTAAGTTTGCTAACAATTGTGGTAAGTTGGTAAATAAAAGATGTTACTCAATGACAATTATCCAGTAAAAGATTGCGTGACGGTCAGGAGAACAGAATTCTCTTGAACTCCAAGAGGAATATTATATTGCTATGAGGAATATTACCCTACAAAGGAGACTTGGCAAGCATATGGCCAATTCTTATCACAGCATTTGATGAAAGACAAGAGTAAAATATTAACTAATTCTGTGAAATTGGTCTACAGAGAACTAAATTACTATTATAAAAGCATTGTAAAAAATGATTTAACTAGTAGAGAACTTTAAAAACCTAGGAGATGAATTAAGAGCATGTCCCTTAAATCTACATTTTTCAAACTGAACATTAGCACCTAATAGTGGTTGTAAAATCCAGATAGTTAATAATGGACCACATTTTAAGAAATTGAATAATACATTGTATATATTCTCATATACACACATAATACAAATACGAATAGAGTATCTGTTTTTATTAAGGACAGGTACTGTAACATGAAACATGTGTGTGTGTGTGTGTCCCAACATATCCCTTACTGCAAGTCATGGTAAAAATAAGCTTGAAAAGCACTTTTTTAAGACAACCTTCCAGTGTGCCTCATTTCTGTTATGATTCTGTCTGAGACTGCTGTAGCTCATAGGAAGGTGGAAGACTTCTGAGCTGTTGGTTAAAAGTAGATTTGTAATCAAACCACGTTAGACACATGAGAAAATTGAAGCCCTCCTGGTTCCACCTGAAGTTATGCCCAGACAGAATAAGCTCTCTCTCACAAAATCTGTGCAGGAGATAAGGCAGGACAAATTCCTTGGATCTGTCCAAATGCTGAAAATAGCCCTTGAGTCAAATACTCAATTCTGTCCCTTAGGACTCAATGTGGCTAAGTTGGAAAGTGTAATTGTGAGTAGGAAGGCTCTCCAGTCCACATGCCAAAATGAAATGGTCTTGAGATATATGTAGATCAGAGGTAAACTCCAAAATCCCCCAGGTGTGAGGCACGCGAAATAAATACGTGAATATATCTAGATGGATAATAGCTAGAGAGTACTAGTGGGCAGACAGCTAGAGGGGGTCTGGACAGCTAGTACCCAGCTCCAGTGACCTTCATCTGTGAGAGTGATCTTGGTGTTTTCTGTCCTCCTCAATTTCTTCCTCAATTATCAAGAGACCATAACATTCAGATGTTTATGTAAATTGACTTGTTTTTAAATATTGGCAACACATTTTAAACACTTAAGGATGTTAGGCAAAAAAAGAAAGAAAGAAAGAAAGAAAAGGAAAGAAAAAGCCATGACCAAGATTCACTCCAGGGGCTCTTGGTTTGCCTCTTTTCACCTAGATTTTAAAAAAATCATTAAGAAGTTACCTTCTTTGAATGAAATTTATGTAAAAGTTCAATAAATAAAACACAACCAACAAAAACACTTCTCCTTGGGATGGGGTGTTCTACAGCCACATCTTGTCCCTTCTCCATCTCTCTGTCCTTGCTCTAGAAATCCCCCAGTTGTTAAAAAATAGAGAAACCACAGATCTAAATTCAAAAAGAATGGTCTCTTTGGGATGAAATTCATTTTTCTTTTTATTCAAATTGGCAGCTTGCCAGTAGGTTCAATTATTTCTTGAGGCTATTCTTATAATAGGAAGATTATATCATCAACATAGTAAGATACTTGTCTTTAAATTTTTATATATGTTGGGGCATAGATATAGAAGGGACTATATAGGTCTTTTAAGTGAGCAGGATTAAATTATTTAGGTACAAGTTATAAACAAAGATGTCTAGACACAATTCTGTTTTAAGTCATTTAAAATTAGAATCGACACTTTCAAAATCTATTCTGGTACTGCCATATTGATTTAGATAAACATTTAAAATCTGAGATCTACACCAAAGTCATGTAAATTGGCTCATAGAGCAACCCAAGATTCCTTCTGTAATAAGGAAGAATATAAATAAAATGTCAAGAGACAATCCCTTTCCATGGAATCAAAGCTGACAAAAGGTCATTAAGCACTGAGAAAAATATTTTTTATGACTAAATTCTCATTAAAATAAAGGGACAGGACTTTGACATGTTCAGAATATTACTGATAATGAGTCATGAGATTAGATGAGAATCTAGCCCCTTGAGAGGTGCTATTTTAATTTTTCTATATCTTCTCTATCCAAATAACATAAGATTTAAGATATCTGCATGATAAATGTTTGGGCATCTTATTCAAGATAACTTTGATGAGTGCCATAATGAGACTAGATAGTTTATTATAGCATATTTTTAAAAACAGGTTTATATATAACTTTTGTGACTATTATCAGCCTTTGAGAGATCAGACTACTGAATACAGGTGTGGTGCAGAAAGCATCCTAGAATATGGGGTATTTGCTTAATAAATTCCAAATGCTTAGTACAAATCTCACAGCTCCTCTGGCCTGTATAATCTTCTTCACATCTACTTACTATGGTGCAAAAGTGGAAACTGAAATACAGAGAAATATTATTTATGTATTGACATATATAGAAATGTTAATTATTCTTCTAATATATATTTATATGATTTATTGCAGAACTATCTTTTATATACTTTCAGAGCACAAATTCTCTCAAAATAAAAGCAGCTTTGCATAGAGATAACATAGCAATATTTTCTTTTTCTTTTCTGGCCTTTTGCCCACAGTTCCCTTTTTGCTAACTTCTATTGAACTCTTGACCTTGGGTAAAGATGCAGCTTTGCGTGAATTTTTGAAAGTGACTTTTGGTGATTTAGCTGCTAAATGTGTATGATAGAAATCCAGCTTACCTTGGAGGCTCTCAGGGTTTTTAACTTACCATGCCAGAAAGCAGACTAGTCTGGGGAAATTCAGCTAATGTCTCCCAGCTGTGCAGGAAAAGTGTGAACAGCTCTGTCAGAAAAGCTGCCTCTTTTTTTCCTTTTCCAGATAGTACCTTGTACTCAAACATCACTTCTCATTTGCCATTTGGACAACAGTGATGGCACTGCTGCTTTATTGCCCACGGAGAAGTGGGGTGAAAAGTCTGGAGCTGGTCTTGCAGTTACCCTGGACAAAAGAAGTTTGAGACTTAAGCTTGGTCCTGAAGAACACATAGAGAAGGCTGACAAAATATATATGTTCACAGCTTTGGCCTAAAGGTTGCTGATTGACCAATAAGTAACACAAGGAGAAATGGCCTTTTCTGGAGTTGCAGTTCTTTTCCAGGTGAGCAAATTAAATGCCATCACTTAGTCCTGGGTGCAAACCAGCATTTCTTGGTAAATTTCCGAAGCATGTTTGTTAGAATGTTGGAGCTGTTGTATGATCAAGGCTGTTAGAAGAAGAGATATAGGGAACAAAAACCTTCAGAAATAAATATTACATTTTAGCCATGGAGCAATAATTGTCAACCTTGATGCTTTATAGGAAACCAGGTATTGAATGACTATATATGATTAGCATATTGGTGAAAACACTGTTGGTTATCTTTCCAGCAGTCACTCCCTCTACGTCTTCTTTCTTACAGAAAAACTCACCTGCTAAGATAGAGGCTGACGGTTTTGGAGACTTACTTTCCCAGCTGCCCTTGCAAGTAGAGTTAGTCATGGGGCGTAATTCTAACCCATGAAGGAGAAGTTTGGCGACGTCTGAGAAATATTTTTCTTCATGATTAAAAGTGATACAGGTGAGAAAAGCTACCTTCACTACTGTTCTTGCAATTTGGATGTTAGAATGAAGTTTCATGAGAGTAGGGACTTTCAGTTTTGCTTATGGTTATGTTCCCAAGCTTACAACACTGCCTGGTACTTTCTCAGAATGTTTACTTATCAAATGATTTCCTAAACATTTATAGCTTCCAGGACTTGATATCTTTTGGGACTATTATTCAACCTACTACAGTAATCTTTGGTGGTACTCACCAAACATTTTCCATTGTAACTTTCTGGGCAGTGCTAGTGCTATATTACCTGACTTCCTTTGTTTGGGTAGAGGATGTGATCCACACAGCTTGTGTCATATCCAGGCTATAGAATATAATTGCTGTTGCAAGACCTCAAGGCTTGATGCCCTCTGCCATGAGCCCTGAAATTTTGGAATGATGGTTATACCATCAACCTGGTTCCAGGGGAAGAGGACCTAGAATAGAGGCCCCTGCTGACAGGAAATGATATCAAGGATGAGCAAGGAATAAACATAGAAGTCACTAAATTTAGGGGTTATTTTGGTCTTAATTTTGTATTTCTTAATTTTGTTTTGTGATGTGCCTTAATCTATCTTGATGGATATACCCAGATTCTAAGGTTACAACAATCTCAAGGCCGGAAAAAAGAAAACAGTTTTTCTTTTCTCTACTACCTAAGACCTGCCTCCCAAATGGCTACAGGTGGGAAATTCCACTGTTTCTCCCAGGGAAAATTCTGTCTCCAATTCATATGAGAATTCAGTAATCGGTGACCATTAGTGCATTTCTCAGAATGTAGGTCATTCCATATTTTATTAATATTAGTGTTTTACTGAGAAATAATTGAACATAATTCATATACCATAAAATTTTCCATTTTAACATATATAATTTAGTAGTCTTTAATATACTCACAGAGTTATACAACCATCACCATTATCCAACTTTAAAACATTTCACTACCCCCAAAAGAAACCCTATATTCAATTAATAGCTACTTCCCAAATTTATCATCTTACAGTTCTGGAAGTCAGAAGTCTAAAATAAATTTCTCTGAGCTAGAATCAAGGTGTTGGTAGGTTCTAGAGGATAATCTGTTTCTTTGCTTTTTCTAGCTTTAGTAAGTTGCCTGCATTTTTCTTGGTTTTTGACTAACTTCCATCATAAAACCAGTTTTTCCCACACTTATAAAGAGTTCTATATCTGTTCTGTCTCCCTTTTCTGCGTTTAAAGGGTCCTTGCAGTTATATTGGGACCACCTGAATAATCCATTTTATCATTTGATTAGCACCATAATTCCAACTGCAACCTTAATCCTTTCTTACCATAGCACATTCACAGATTCTGGCACAGACATCTTGCGGGGGGGCATTATTCTGTCACCACAGTATCTTTTGACTATCTTGGAGCCTCTGATCCTAATCCTATAAAAATAACTATTTGACAATTAAGGTTATGGGGGGGGAAGCAGAAAGAGGGACAGAGGGAGGGGGGTGGGGCCTTGGTGTGTGTCACATTTTATGGGGGCAAGACATGATTGCAAGAGGGACTTTACCTAACAATTGCAATCACTATAACCTGGCTTATTGTACCCTCAATGAGCCCCCAACAATAAGAAAAAAAAAACTATTTGAAAACACACACACACATGCATGCGTGCACATGCACATGCACACAGGCACATACCTACCTTCTAAGGAAAAGTAATAAAATACAGATATAAAACAGCCTATACCAATACATGGAAAAAAACATCTATTATTTATCCATACAGCCACTTTGGAAGATGTGGTAGTTCTCTACAACCTAAACATACTCTTACTTTATACCCCCTATTCCTTAGTATTCAGCCAAATGAATTGAAAACGTATGTCCACCTAAAACCCTGCACATATATGTTTATAGCAGCTTTATTTATAACTGTTAAAACCTGTCATCAACCAAGATGTCCTTCAATAGATGAACAAATAAACAAACTGTAGGACATCCAAGCAATTAAATATTGTTCCGTGATAAAAAGAAATGAACTATTAAGCCACAGAAAGATCTGGAGAAAACTTAAATGGATAATGGTAACTGAATGGAGCCAATCTGAAAAGGGTATTTTGTGATACCAAATTTATGACATTCTGCAAAAGGCAAAACTATGGAGATCATAGAAAGATCAGTAGTCGCCAGGGATCAGAGGGAGAAAAGGATGAATAGGTGGAGCACACTGAATTCTTAGGGCAGTGAGAGTCTTCTGTCTGTGTGAAACTGTGATGATGGATATATTGTCATCTAAAACCCATAGAATGTGCAACAGGAAGAGTGAACTTAGTGTACATTGTGGACTTCAGTTAATGTATCAGTATTAGCTCATCAGTGTTAAAAAACGTACCATGCTAATGGGACATGTGGATAATAGTGGAAACTCTGTGTGTGGAGGGCTGAGGGGGTAAATAGCAGTGGTCCCCAATGTTTGTGGCACCAGGGACCAGTTTCGTGGAAGACAATTTCTCTATGAACTGGGAGTGGGGGGATGCTGTGGGATGACTCAAGCATATTACATTTCTTGTGCACTTTATTTCTATTATTATTACCCATATCATAAAATAATTATACAACTCACCATAATGCAGAATCAGTGGGAACCCTGAGCCCGTTTCCTTGCGGCTGCGTGGTCCTATCTGGATGATAGCAGACAGGAACAGATGAAGCTTCACTCGCTCACCTGCTGCTTACTTCCTGCTGTGGGGCCTGGTTCTTGGAGATTGCAGGTACATAGGAACTCTATTTTCTGCTCAATATTTGTGTAAACCTTAATCTTCTCTAAAAATAAATTTTATCAGTTGTTTTACATATCTAATTTGGGGGATGCACCTTGCCACTCTAAAAATAAGTTTTTATATCATTTCTCAGAAAAGTATGGGCTTTGGGACCTGCTGTCTCAAATCTCTGTATTTCAGAAATCTTTCTCCATATGTATCATCTAAAAAGATCATGGAGGCTGCTTTCCCCAAGCAAAAGGTCACTTGGTTTCAAAAATTCAGTCTAGTTTCTACCTAAATGACAGTTTTCCCAAATGAACTCAGTGAAGTTTCAAGCGTTCTGCAGGTCCTGTCTCAGTTCCCATCACCCTGTTACATCTATAATGAGGCCAAAAGAGGCTCAGCACCTGTAGCTCAAGCGACTAAGGCACCAGCCATATACACAAGAGCTAGTGGGTTCAAATCCAGCCGGGGCCCACTGAACAACAATAACTATAACCCAAAAATAGCTGAGTGTTGTGGCGCATACCTATAGTCCCAGCTACTTGGGAGGCTGAGGCAAGAAGACTCTCTTAAACCCAAGAGTTTGAGGTTGCTCTGAGCAATGACGCCATGGCACTCTATCCAGGGTGACAGCTTAAGACTCTGTCTCAAAAACAAAACAAAACAAAATATATAATAAGGCCAAAGAATTCAAAATCAAGTCTTTGTGCCTTAATAGCTCTGTATATCAGCTAAAATTCAGAAAAATTTCATATCAGATAATATCCCTTGTACATTTAATCTCAAAGTAAGCTATTTTTGCACTTTCTAAGTCATCTTCAGACCCCTAGGGGGTTTGCTCCTTTAGAAAGGAAAGAAAGTCTCTAGCAGTGGATACTGAAATAGACATCTGAGCATTGCCATCATTTCCTGTTTTTCTGTGAGGATTTCTTACGGGTCAAACTTGCTCATCATTATCACTCCTGCTCAAAAATTATGAAAATTGAAGTCAATCACTAAGAAAGTGAGTTTATTTAAATCTTAGGCAAGATTCAAGGCTTCTGGGCTGGGTATGAGGATATGGTTTCATAGAGAAGGCTTTAAAAAGAGAGAATTTATAATTAGCTAAACTCAAAAACTGCCCAATTTGGTCGTTTTTTCACGATCAGAACACCGCAATTAAGAAATCTTGAATAAATTTCTTTTTTTTTTTTTTTTTTTTTTATAAACAACAGAAATTTATTGTTCATAGTTCTGGAGACTGAGACATCCGAAATCAAGAAGCTGGTAGATTTGGTGTCTGTTGAGGCAACTGCTTCCCCAGATATGGCACTTTCATGCTGTAGCCTCACTGGCAGAAAGGGTGAAGGATCTCTTTTGGGTCTTTTTTTTTTTTTTTATTGTTGGGGATTCATTGAGGGTACAATAAGCCAGTTACACTGATTGCAATTGTTAGGTAAAGTCCCTCTTGCAATCATGTCTTGCCCCCATAAAGTGTGACACACACTAAGGCCCCACCCTCCTCCCTCCATCCCTCTTTCTGCTTCCCCCCCCATAACCTTAATTGTCATTAATTATCCTCATATCAAGATTGAGTACATAGGATTCATGCTTCTCCATTTTTGTGATGCTTTACTAAGAATAATATCTTCCACGTCCATCCAGGTTAATACGAAAGATGTAAAGTCTCCATTTTTTTTAATGGCTGAATAGTATTCCATGGTATACATATACCACAGCTTGTTAATCCATTCCTGGGTTGGTGGGCATTTAGGCTGTTTCCACATTTTGGCAACGGTAAATTGAGCTGCAATAAACAGTCTAGTACAAGTGTCCTTATGATAAAAGGATTTTTTTCCTTCTGGGTAGATGCCCAGTAATGGGATTGCAGGATCGAATGGGAGGTCTAGGTTGAGTGCTTTGAGGTTTCTCCATACTTCCTTCCAGAAAGGTTGTACTAGTTTGCAGTCCCACCAGCAGTGTAAAAGTGTTCCCTTCTCTCCACATCCACGCCAGCATCTGCAGTTTTGAGATTTTGTGATGTGGGCCATTCTCACTGGGGTTAGATGATATCTGAGGGTTGTTTTGATTTGCATTTCTCTAATATATAGAGATGATGAACATTTTTTCATGTGTTTGTTAGCCATTCGTCTGTCGTCTTTAGAGAAAGTTCTATTCATGTCTCTTGCCCATTGATATAAGGGATTGTTGGCTTTTTTCATGTGGATTAATTTGAGTTCTCTATGGATCCTGGTTATCAAGCTTTTGTCTGACTGAAAATATGCAAATATCCTTTCCCATTGTGTAGGTTGTCTCTTTGTTTTGGTTATTGTGTCCTTAGCTGTACAGAAGCTTTTCAGTTTAATGAAGTCCCATTTGTTTATTTTTGTTGTTGTTGCAATTGCCATGGCAGTCTTCTTCATGAAGTCTTCCCCCAGGCCAATATCTTCCAGTGTTTTTCCTATGCTTTCTTGGAGGATTTTTATTGTTTCATGCCTTAAGTTTAAGTCCTTTATCCATCTTGAGTCAATTTTTGTGAGTGGGGAAAGGTGTGGGTCCAGTTTCAGTCTTTTACATGTAGACATCCAGTTCTCCCAACACCATTTATTGAATAGGGAGTCTTTCCCCCAAGGTAAGTTCTTGTTTGGTTTATCAAAGATTAGGTGGTTGTAAGATGTTAGTTTCATTTCTTGGTGTTCAATTCGATTCCAAGTGTCTATGTCTCTGTTTTTCTGCCAGTACCATGCTGTCCTGACCACTATGGTTTTGTAGTACAGACTAAAATCTGGTACGCTGATGCCCCCAGCTTTATTTTTGTTACTAAGAACTGCCTTAGCTATACGGGGTTTTTTCCGGTTCCATACAAAACGCAGAATCATTTTTTCAAAATCTTGAAAGTATGATGTAGGTACTTTGATAGGAATGGCATTGAATAGGTAGATTGCTTTGGGAAGTATAGACATTTTAACAATGTTAATTCTTCCCATCCATGAGCATGGTATGTTCTTCCATTTGTTAATATCCTCTGCTATTTCCTTTCTGAGGATTTCATAGTTTTCTTTATAGAGGTCCTTCACCTCCTTCGTTAGGTATATTCCTAGGTATTTCATTTTCTTTGAGACTATGGTGAAGGGAGTTGTGTCCTTAATTAGCTTCTCATCTTGACTGTTATTGGTGTATACAAAGGCTACTGACTTGTGGACATTGATTTTATATCCTGAAACATTACTGTATTTTTTGATGACTTCTAGGAGTCTTGTGGTTGAGTCTCTGGGGTTCTCTAAGTATAAGATCATGTCGTCAGCAAAGAGGGAGAGTTTGACCTCCTCTGCTCCCATTTGGATTCCCTTTATTTCCTTGTCTTGCCTAATTGTATTGGCTAGAACTTCCAGCACTATGTTGAATAGTAAAGGGGACAGAGGACACCCTTGTCTGGTTCCAGTTCTAAGAGGAAAAGCTTTCAGTTTTACTCCATTCAGTAAAATATTGGCTGTGGGTTTGTCATAGATAGCTTCAATCAGTTTTAGAAATGTGCCACCTATGCCTATACTCTTCAGTGTTCTAATTAGAAAAGGATGCTGGATTTTATCAAATGCTTTTTCTGCATCTATTGAGAGGATCATATGATCTTTATTTTTGCCTCTGTTAATATGGTGGATAACATTTATGGACTTGCGTATGTTAAACCAGCCTTGCATCCCTGGGATGAAGCCTACTTGATCATGATGAATGACTTTTTTGATGATAAGCTGTAATCTATTGGCTAGGATTTTGTTGAGAATTTTTCCATCTATATTCATGAGTGAGATTGGTCTGAAATTCTCCTTTTTGCTTGGGTCTTTTCCTGGTTTTGGTATCAGGGTGATGTTTGCTTCATAGAATGTGTTGGGGAAGATTCCTTCTTCCTCAGTTTTTTGGAATAATTTCTGCAGTACAGGAATAAGCTCTTCAATGAACGTTTGATAGAATTCTGGAGTGAAGCCATCTGGACCAGGGCATTTTTTAGTTGGAAGCTTTTTTATTGTTTCTTTGATCTCAGTGCTTGAAATTGGTCTGTTCAGGAGGTCTATTTCTTCCTGGCTAAGTGTAGGGAGAGGGTGTGATTCCAAATATTGATCCATTTCCTTCACATTGTCAGATTTCTGGGCATAGAGTTTCTGGTAGTATTCAGAGATGATCTCTTGTATCTCTGTAGGATCAGTTGTTATTTCCCCTTTATCGTTTCTGATTGAGGTTATTAGAGATTTTACTTTTCTATTTCTAGTTAGTCTGGCCAATGGTTTATCTATTTTATTTATTTTTTCAAAAAACCAACTCCTTGTTTCATTAATTTTCTGAATGATTCTTTTGTTTTCAATTTCATTGATCTCTGATTTGATTTTGGATATTTCTTTTCTTCTACTGAGTTTAGGCTTAGATTGTTCTTCTTTTTCCAATTCCATAAGATCTCTTGTGAGATTGTTGATGTGCTCTCTTTCTGTTTTTCGAATGTAGGCATCTAAAGCGATGAATTTTCCTCTCAAAACTGCTTTTGCAGTATCCCACAGGTTTTGGTAGCTTGTGTCTTCATTGTTGTTATGCTCAAGGAAGTTAATGATTTCCTGTTTTATTTCTTCCTTCACCCATCTGTTATTCAACAGAAGATTGTTTAATTTCCATGCCTTTGGGTGGGGTCGAGCATTTTTGTTAGAGTTGAGTTCCACCTTTAGTGCCTTATGGTCTGAAAAGATACAAGGTAAAATTTCAATTCTTTTGATTCTGTTGATATTTGTTTTGTGTCCCAGGATATGATCAATTTTGGAGAATGTTCCATGGGGTGATGAGAAGAATGTATATTCTTTATGTTTGGGGTGGAGTGTTCTATATACGTCTATCAAGCATAATTGTTCTAGGGTCTCATTTATATCTCTTATATCTTTGTTTAATTTCTGTTTAGAGGATCTGTCCAGCTCCGTAAGAGGTGTGTTAAAGTCCCCTGTTATGATGGTATTATCAGATATCATGTTGCTCAGACTGAGTAAGGTCTGTTTCAAGAATCTGGGAGCATTTAAATTGGGTGCATAAATATTTAGAATTGAAATGTCTTCTTGTTGTAGTTTTCCCTTGACCAATATAAAGTGACCATCTTTGTCTTTTTTGACTTTAGTTACTTTAAATCCACATGTATCTGAAAATAAGATTGCAACTCCTCTTTTCTTCTGAATTCCATTTGCCTGAAAAATTGTCTTCCAACCCTTGACTCGGAGCTTTAATTTGTCTTTTGAAGCCAGGTGTGTTTCTTGCAGACAGCAAATGGATGGCTTGTGTTTTTTAATCCAGTCAGCCAATCTATGTCTCTTCAGTGGGGAATTCAAGCCATTAACATTTATTGAGATAATTGATAAGTGTGGTAGTATTCTATTCATCTTATTTGGTGAGAGTCCATTGCTTAGTTTTATCTTTTGCATCAGTGTGGAGGTTAGGTTCTGACCTTTGATTTCTGAGTTCTTACTTTGCTGCTGATCCATTGTGGTGGTCAGTGTGCAGAACAGGTTGAAGTATTTCCTGTAGAGCTGGTCTTGTTGTGGCAAATTTCCTCAATGTTTGTATATCCGTAAATGATTTGATTTCTCCGTCAATTTTGAAGCTTAGCTTAGCAGGGTACAGAATTCTGGGCTGGAAATTGTTCTGTTTAAGTAGATTAAAGGTAGATGACCATTGTCTTCTTGCTTGGAAAGTTTCATTAGAGAAGTCTGCGGTAACTCTGATGGATTTGCCCCTGTAGGTCAACTGGCACTTACTCCTGGCAGCTTGCAGAATCTTTTCTTTTGTCTTGACTTTGGACAGGTTCATCACAATGTGTCTTGGAGAAGCTCGGTTAGAGTTGAGGCGACCCGGGGTCCGATATCCCTCTGAAAGCAGTGTGTCAGAATCTTTGGTGATGTTTGGGAAATTTTCTTTTATAATATTCTCTAGTATGGCTTCCATTCCTCTGGGGCATTCTTCTTCCCCTTCTGGAATTCCTATAACTCGTATGTTGGAACGCTTCATAAAGTCCCATAATTCTGACAGTGAACGTTCTGCTTTCTCTCTCTTCTTTTCTGCCTCTTTTACTGTCTGAGTTATCTCAAGAACTTTGTCTTCTACCTCTGAAATTCTTTCTTCTGCATGGTCTAACCTGTTGCTTATACTTTCCATTGCATCTTTAAGTTCCCTAATTGACTGTTTCAGTTCCTTCAGGTCTGCTATATCCTTTTTATATTCTTCATATCGTTCATCTCTGATTTGATTCTGTTTTTGGATTTCCTTTTGGTTATTTTCCACTTTATTAGCAATTTCCTTCATTGTTTCCATCATTTCTTTCATTGTTTTCAACATGTGTATTCTAAATTCCCTTTCTGTCATTCCTAACATTTCTATACTGGTGGAATCATCTGCAGTAGCTACCTCATTGTCCCTTGGTGGGGTTGTTCTGGACTGGTTCTTCATGTTGCCTGGAGTTTTCTGCACATGAGTGATTTCTTTTATCTGTTTCCTTGCCCTAATTTTCCTTTCACTTCCTCTTGCTCTTTAAGTTCTTGTGCCTGTGGACTAAGGGTTACAGGACCAGAAGGGTGAGAAGGTTGAAGAGCAAAAAAAAGGAGGATGAAAGAAAGGAGGACCGAGCGATAAGGAAAAAAGAAAGATAGAGAAAGGAGAGGGGGTGGGTATAAGGAATATTGACAAAAAGAAGAGAGGCACAGAAAGATGGAGACAGGGCAATATAGGTGTACAGTAGGGTACTTTGACACAACCTTAAAAAACCCCACCTTCTGGGGGTGCCCAGTTGGGTGGTTCCCTTGAAGTCAGCAGCTCTTTGCTAACCTCGTCAGACACAGTACCCCACCTCCACCAAGTAGAGAGGAAAGAAAAAAATGCTATAAATCAAACCAAAACAAGCAAATAGAAAACTTTACAGGGATAAAATTGGGTGAAAAACCAAATTATATCGGTAGAAACACTAGCAAAAATGAAGTTGAAGTTATTAAAAAAGGCAGCAATGGGAAATTATAATTAAACTAGAAAAATTGAGAAAGAAAAAGGGATCTGTGTGGAAAAGATTGAAATTAAAAAAACAAAAGAACATCAGCAACGTCAAAATAAACAAACAAAAAAACAACCAAACAAAAAAAAGAAAAAAATACACAACCAAAAACAAAGCAGTTTGTGTATGTTATTGAATATTGTCTGGGCAACACGTGGTCTTCTGGGGTATGAGATGTTAGTCACAGTTCTGATACGACTGGAGGCTGCTGATTTCTCAAACCCCAGCAGGTAGACACCCTAAATCTCTCTTCAGCCTACTTAAAAGGCACTTTGAACTTGTAAACTTGCTGAGCAGAAGCTTTCCCAGCTTTCTCGCTGTAATCGCTGCTGAAGTGGCTATCCACTTACCCAGTGTGCCAAAACCGGTCTCACTCTGCCCCTGAGGGTTAGGGCTGCAAGGCGGCTCAGACCCCACCCTTAGGCTACTTGGTTGCTGGGTTACCAGCTCCCACCCGTTTCTAGCTCTGCGACCCTGAGGGCGGAGCTTGCCGGGGCAGATCACTGACAATGGATCCGTGTGACCCACCGCCAAACACTATTAGCTCTGTCTGGCTCAGCGGCTCAGACTGGGGCCCTAGACAACGGCCAAAGTTCTCCGCACTCCCGCTCAGGCTTTCCCCAAGGCAGTTCAACTCAGTGCCAAGTCCAAGGACATCAAAACAGTTCACAGGTAAGGCCTTTCTGGTTTGCAGTCTCACTGCTACTGAACTTACAGTTGTGGGCGGGTTTAGACGGATAGAACACACGTGACCACTTGCCGGTTTTCCACGGTTTTAGTCCTCCTCTTGGGGTCCAGAAGTCTCTCGCTGACTCCCTGTATCCTCATAGGAGTGATGATAGGCAGTTCCCACCAGCCAGAGATGCCTGGAGTCCTGTCTCCCCAGACTCACGGTGCCCAGATGCAAGGAAGCTGTTATTCGGCTGCCATCTTGCTCCGCCTCCGAATAAATTTCTATGAAGAATGTGAAGTGTATGTGAAAGGCTGAGGAACTGTTACAGATTAAAGAAGCCCTAAGAAATACGACAACTAAATGCATTATGTGATTTTGGATTGGGAAATGGATGAAAAACATTTGCTGCTTAAAAACGTAATAACTTAGCCTGCTACAATTTCATAGACACTGGCAGAAAGCACAAGCCTCTCTGGGTCAGAGACAGAGGACTTTATTTTGCCTGGCTCAGCAGGCAGCATGAATGTCAGCATACTGGGATGATTATCATGGTTCTCACGCCCCACAAGGGCAACACAAATGGGCCTGCATGGAGGTAGGAGGTTGCACCCTAGTACAGCAGCCCTGAGCTCAGGAGACCTGTATTTTTGTAATGACCGATTAGCACATCAGCCCTTTAACTCTGGAGGAGACACTAGCTTCCAAGGAGGAAAGCAAACCTATCTTTTGTTCTGGAGGGAAATACTGTCACCATCTTCCAAGACTTTCATAATACAAAAATCTTTGAAAGGATATTCTGAAAAGAGGTTGGAGAAGGCAGGGCTCAGAGTACCTTCTGACATGTGCTGCACTCCATGGAAGATGATTTTATCAATCTGACGGACCCGCTCACATTTTAATATGTATTTTGGGTGTTCCTCCCAATCAGAGACAATGATTTCCAAAGCTGATGCCCTTAGAATTGAAGTTTGATTAGTGGTGTAGTCTGTGATCAGACATGAATCCAAGCTACTGGCCGCATATGGGCATTGAACCAACAACCTTGGCCTCAGTTAACTGAGCTAGAAACCATTTACTGGATTAAACTGGATACTGGAAGCGATCATGAATTCCTCCATTGCTTGCCTTGATCCTTACAGTCTCTCAATCGCTGATCCCATCAGCACAAGTCTCATATGAAGTCACCATCTACAGCCTTATTCTTTTGCCCTAGCTCCTGTTCTCCTCTGACCTGGCGAGGTCTATTGCAATTGTGTTCTCACTTACTCTTCTCTTTCCTTATTGGCACCTCTTTTTCCAGCTTTGTCAAACTCTAATCCACCAATCATAGAGCTGCAAGAATAAACTTCTAAAACACAAATCCAGGCATGCCATTGCTATTACCAACAATCTACACTACCCCACTGACCTCTGTATAAATTTCGAACCTCTTAGCCTGGGACATCTGTCTTTCCATAATTTGACTCCTGATTAAAACTTTAGGCACAACACTCATTTATTCCATCTTACTCTTCCAGCACTTCCATTTGTAAAAGAGAGAGATAATAGTATCTATCTCCCAGGTTGTCGTAAAAATTACATGGGTTAATACATGTAAATTGAAGGGGATAATAGTTCAAGAAGTGTCCTGAGAAGAGTAATTATTTAGCCACCCCAAACTGCAACCCATTTCTCCAATACATCAGATCAACCGTTTTCTGCTTTCTGCAGACTTTTTGTACTTTACTTGGACGCTTGACTCTGCTCATTACATTGCCTATAATATTGCCTCCCTCCTCAACATTCCAGTTCGCTTTATCTACTGAAGGTTAAAATCTTGGAGACAGGGTTTTTCTTTTACCCATGTTTGGATTCTCAAGACTATCACATTGTTCAGCACATAAAGGATATTTAATAAGTATTAATTAAGTAGTGGTCTGCCATTTTTATTAGGAACACCTTGTAGCCAGCAGATTTTCCCATGGCTGTGTAGCTGTAACCATTCCTTACAGATCTTTGGCTGTCTTTGTCCGCCTTCCTCTCTCTCAGGCTCATGTAGTTCCCCTGCTCAGAACCCCTATAGTTGCTGAATGTCACATCGTACCCCCCAGCCCCCCCCCCACCACTGGGGCTGGAAGCATTATTACACATGAAGGATGAAAGAGTCATATGTATGTGTGTTCTTTCTGATTTTGAAATCTGTCAAGCAGACTTCTGCATGCTTATTTTTTAGTTAGTCCAGAAACTCAATGTAGAAATATCTCACCTTATAAGATCCATTTACTTAGGATTTATGTGAAAGGAAGGTGCTATTTCTTTGCTGCTCTATTTTGTCTCACCACCCCTTCTTGTTAGTTTTCATTTCTGTATGTAATTTCCATGTAGATACTAGAAGATAAAGCAAGAAACATATTCAAGAAATCTCCTATGTACTTAGATATTATCTTTCAAGAGTGAATGATTCTGATCACTTTCCTTTGCAAAGCTACTATTTCTCATTTTATAATTAATTTATACAGAGATATTTTGAGGTTGTGTAAATATTCTATTTGTTATGAAAATTTTACTCACTGACTTAGTATACACTGGTAATTCTTGTCTGGATCAACTATTGCCATGATGGTTGCAAAAGTGGCAATTTTCCACCTTACTTCATGTGTCCCTTATATGATGCAGTGCAAAGGATCAAACATCACATGTGAATGTTTCTACCATAAATGTGCATCTTTAACTTAATCTGAGAAAACATCAGACAAGCCAAAATTAAGAGCATTCTGTAAAAGAAAAGGTCTCTAATCTTAAAAATACCAATATCATGAAAAAAGGGAAAGGCTGAGGAACTGTTACAGATTAAAGAAGCCCTAAGAGATATCACAATTAAATGCATTATGTGATTTTAGATTGGGAATTGGATGAAAAACATTTGCTAAGGTATTAGTCAAACAGTGGGCAAAATTGGGATATTGACTACAGATTAAATAATAATAGTGTTTCAATGTCAGATTTTGCAGATATAAGCACATTGTGGTTATGTGAGGAGAATATTGTTTAAGAAATACATAATAATTATCAAGGAGTAACAGGGAATGATATTGTAGACTTATTCTCAAATGGATCAGGAAAAACAGTATGCATATGTACAACTAAAGCAAGGATCATCAGGCAAATGTGCCAAAATGTTAACAATGGTTGAATCCAGATAAAGGGTCCATGGGAGCTCTTTGTATTATTCTTGCAACGTTTAACTTTTAAATTATTATTTTTTAAAGTTAAACTGTTACCCTGCATGAAAATAAATGTATGATTTTTATAATATTGAGCATTTATTGCTATTGAATATGATATTATTTGAATATGATAAGGCTTTCTTAAATTCCATGTAGAAGTTTGTTCTTTTGATTTATCTTTCTTAACTGCAAGGACCTTCTTTCTAAAGTATTCTCCAAGTGCAGAGAAACTCCTGATAAAAACAAACAAAGAAAAAAAACAAACTAGGTGAAGATTTACAGTAAGGGACACCAGAATTAATGATACAAATAGACCTTTGGAAACCTGTAGCATCAATACTTGCAATTCATGATTGAAGAGTATCTCTATAAATATAGCTCTCTTCACATTTCCTTAGCAGTTTGTGGTCACTGATCTTTTGCGTATAAACTATGTAATTCTTGGGGCTTAGCTTTTTTCTGTTTCTGTTATATCTGTTTCTTCTTGCATTCATGGTTTCTCAAAGGAGCGTTCGTTTGAGTTACTTAGTCATCACCTAATGTTGAACACTACAATTAGTCAAAGTTCTCACATATTATCATAGGCTGTTTGACCCTCATATTTGGAGCTGAGGATCCCTATTTGCTATGCATCAGAGTCAACTAAACTTCACATTTGCAGTAGCCTCAACACCAGAGATGGTATTTTATGTTACATCATGAATTCATGGTCTAATGAAATGTGTATCCTATCTGTAGAATACAAAGAAAAGAAACCTATAAGAAAGGAACCACTTTCCTTAAAGAGAACATTTCCTTCTCCCTCATCTTTATATCTGTCTAGGGATATAAAAATTGGTTAAATCCTATCTGGTTAAGTCTATAGATCCTCCACAGAAACGAATACCAGTAGTACTTTTTTAAGCCATAGGTTAGGTGTCAGAAAAGTATGGTCATTAAAAAGGAATAAAATCCTGTCATTACTGGCAGCATGGATGAGCCTGAAGGGTATTATGTTAAGTGAAATAAATCAGGCACAGAAAAATAAATACTGCATGTTCTCACTCATATGTGAAAGGTAAATAATTTGATCTCATAACAGAAAATAAAGTGATAGTAACTAGTATCTGGAAAGTATAGGAGAGGGGGTGGATATAGAGAGCTTGGTTAATAGACACAAAATTACAGCTAGATAGGAGAAATACATTCTAGTGTTTTATAGCACTTTTGAGTGGATATAATTAGCAATTATTTATTCTTTATTTTCAAAAAGCTAAAAGAGAATATTTTAGATTCTTTCAACACAAAGAAATAATAACTGTTTGAGGTGATACATTAATTACTCCAATGTGACCGTTACATATTATATACAGGTATTAAAATATCATGATGCACCCTATAAATACATACAATTATTGTGTGACAATTAAAAGTAATAAAGAAATAAAAAGTAAAAATAGTAAAAGAAAAAAGAAAGGAGGAAGAAAGAAGGAAGGAAAGAAAGTCACTTGTGCCATGAAGTTTGCGAAGTTTGCAGTCAAAGAGATTAGCTCCAATTCCCATAACTTGTCAACTATATGGATCTGGAAAATTAACACGTCTGCACCTTAGTTTCTTCATTAGTAAAATTAAGGAGGCAATAATAGCCCCTTGGAGGGTGAACTGATCCTGGGAGGAGGCCGTTATGAAGATTAAATAAAATGATGTGTATAAAGCCTTTAGCATAATGTTTGGCACGTAAGTAAAGGCCTGTAAAAGACAATGGGTGTTAATTGTTAGAAAATCTGCTTTAGAGCCACTGACCATAGACTGGCAAATTAGTTTACTGAAAAAAACCTTTGTATGTTGCCAGTAGTGGTATGAAATGAAGCATTCTATTTCATTCAACAACAAGACAGAATATTGTTAACCTTCTATTACAGTAGTCATCATGCTCCTAGTAAGATAAATAGAGATTTCTCTATAAGTCTCTTTTTCTTCATCTTCTCTTGACACACATGAAAGATGTATTCCAGAGTAAAGTTCAATACTTCTAAAGACACATAGAGCGAAAGGATTTTTCTTTGGAATAGAAGGATGAGGGAAATTATTACATCAAGGCATTTGTCACTACAGCTGGTTAATTTATGATTAGTTTTTGACTATAATAATCTCTTAAAATTTGACAACTCTGGCTCCAAGGGATAGGAGATGCCATAACATCCAGTAGACATGATACTAAGAGCCACAAAGTAAGTTTCTCAATCCCTGCAGATAAATAGGAATAACCCTTATCCAGACCTAACACTTTCCACTACACTCTAAATGCGGCTATACTAAATGCAGTTTCAGTGAAGGAAGGCCTTTAATTTAGGGAAGTCCGTAGGGAAAGGAAAGATGCATTTCATTCTTATTCCCAATTATTTTCATGCTGCAGTACCTGACAATGCCCAGCTCATATAGCACATGGGGGGATTATTATTAATATACCAATCATGGTGCACTGACATTCATAAAGTATCTAAATAGCCATTTCAAACTCAAATACAGAACAGAGCTGAGTCTGGGACTGTTTGTGGGTCCTTGTCATTGAGAAACACCCCTCTGGTAATAATCACTCTTCAGGAACAAAATCTGAATGTAAAGAAGTCACATTATAACACAGCTGTGACACTGCAGAGATTATGAGAACCCTTATTACCATTAAAGAAAAATTCTGGTGAATTAAAAGAATTTATATAGCCAAGTGCTGTGGCTTGCACCTGTAATCTCAGCTATTTCAATTGCTACCAAGAGTTTGAGACTAGCCTGAGCAACACAGCAAGTAAGAATTATCTCTATACAAATAATTTTTAAAAGATTATCCGGGCATGCTGGCCATGCCTATAGTCCCGGCTACTTAGGAGGCCAAAGTGGGAGGATCACTTGAGGACAAAAGTTGGAGACCAGTCTGGGAAACATAGTGAGATCCTATCCTAAAAAATACACACAATAAATAAATAAATAAATAAATAAATAAACAAGTTTATATAGCTGTGAGTATAATGATATTTGAGGAATTAAATAATATCAATTATTTTGCTTTATTTTTACAAATCTTAACATGTCATGGGTTTTGGAAATTTGTTGTTAATCAATTTTTTTAAGTCATGTGTAAATTAATAAAACAATATCAATTTTGTTGGAATGGCAATGAAATTAACTGGATTTTTTTGCAACAAATTTGTACATTTCTTGATTATACATGTATTTATCTTTGAAATCACAAGTGAGGTCTGCAGTAGATACTTTAATTGTGGTTTTTTTGTTTTGTTTTCTTTACCTAGCTTTTCCTGATGGCAATATAATACACAAATACAGGACAGTCAAAACCAGATAACTGACAGTGGTGCAATATAGTAGAATCCTGAATAGTATTCAGGTTTTGCCAATTTTTACACACATTCATTTCCGTGTGTATGTGTGTGTATGTGTGTGTGTGGTTCTTTGTAATTTTATCTCATATATTGATTCGTGCAACCACAGTCAAGACCCAGAACTGTTTTATCATTACAAGAAAACTCTTTGGTGGTACCGGTTTCTATCCCAGGTGTCTTATTTGTATCCCCACTGTTTGAGACTAATCTGCCTGTGTTTCTTCTCCAGAAAAATTCTAGCTGGAAATATAGGTAAGGTTTGGGTAGTGTTTGATTTCTGTCTCCTAATGAGATGAATAGTCTCTATCGGGGATAATATTTAACTCAAAATTTTGGTTTTGCGCTGCTTTTAATTAATGATGCAATGAAGTGGAAACAAATTTTAACTTTTTTTTTTTTTATTGTTGGGGATTCATTGAGGGTACAATAAGCCAGGTTACACTGATTGCAATTGTTAGGTAAAGTCCCTCTTGCAATCATGTCTTGCCCCCATAAAGTGTGACACACACCAAGGCCCCACCCCCCTCCCTCCCTCTTTCTGTTTCCCCTCCTCATAACCTTAATTGTCATTAATTGTCCTCATATCAAAATTGATTTCCTCTACTGGAACGAACTTGTTGGGGAAAAAGCATCAAGAAGTTTCTGAGCATAGGTGAGGCCTGAGGGAGTCTGGGTGTGACTTGGTGTCAGAACTCTAAGGAAGGGAGGAAAAATTCATCTGTAAAGCAAAGGCAAGAGTTTCTTCTTTTGAATCTCAAAGGGAAAGGCAAGTGAGTGGCCATAGGGCATTTTTAAGAGTGCAGATCCTTATAATTATCTTTTTTTTTTTTTTGCTTTAGTTTGAGTTCTTTTATTTTAGCCAAGAACTTTTCAACAATCCGTTAAACTTATGTTTGTTTATTTTCCCATGTAGTTTATTCATCCATCTATTCAAGTTTTTAATTGAACAAATTTTATGTGCTTAATGTGTTCTGGGCTTGGAGGTTATAGCACCGAACATATCTGAGTTTGTGATCTCTAGGAGATTACCTTCTAGTTGGGTAGACAGATAGTAAATAGGCAAATAAATATACAACATGTTGGCTACTGTCAAACAGTATGAAGAGAAATGAAGCAGGGAATTGAGGTAGATAGTGGGGTGTGTGCGTTACTCTAAAGAGGGTGGCCAGAGGAGGTCTCATCTCAGCAGCTACCCAAATGGAGTGGGGTGCAACTAATGTGGATATCAGGAGAGCCATGTTCCAGGCAGAGGGGACAGCAGGTATAAGGGCCTCTGAGGCAAAGAAATAGAAAATAGGCCAGGGTACCTTGAAAAAAGTGAAAACAGGCAGTTTTAGAAAATGATGCATATAATCGTTATGAGAAATAAGATAGAACTGAGTGAAACAGAAGAAATTTCTAGAATTCAGGGGTGTTAAACTTGTGCTGGCTCTGAGAATATAAGCCATCACTTCCCACTCCCATCCCCCAAACTTTAGATAGTACTTTGAACTTCTGAAAACAAAGGAATTGATGGCGGATTAAGACATTTTTGTCTCAAGGAGGCACTGGTTGATACAGGGTTTCCTTTTACACAACTCATTATAAACATTTGAGCACTTTTCAAAATCTTCACTTTAGGTCATCGCAGCTATCCAATAAACTATTATGTCACTGCCGTGTTCCAGTCATTCCTTACTAACATTCATTAAATTCCAATAATAAAATATCATGTAAACTACATGATGGCAGCCATCTTTGTCTCTTGTTCTACACTTTCTCTAATCTCTACAAAACTCTTACAAAACTCTTACAAATGTACCTGGCTTAAAATAGGAGCTCAATAAAGATTTGCCAAAGAAATGAAAGCAATAAATCAATTATTCAATTTTGAAATTTAAACAGTGCACATATCCCTCCAAGTGCATTGGTGATTTTTCTCTAGTTAGAAAGTAAATAGTAAATAGACCATTATTTTGTCTTTAGCTTCCTATGTAGAATAATTTTATGAAAAGATATAATTTGATTACAGAACATCTGTAATCCTCCAGTCAAGCAATAAAAGCTTAACGTATATAGCTTCTGTTCTCATCCAGATTTTGTGACATATTACCGACAAGTATCAGTTTGAATAGTATCAATATAAATTGAAAATATGCCAGGCTTATTAACACCAGCACTAACAGAGTTTTAATTAAGTTGCTGATTCTGTCAATAATATAGTGTACTGTTGTTTCTGAAAAGAGTTGTATAAGCATTTCTTTTAAAATTACTTTTCTTCCATAACCTTTATGTATTACAGATGTGGAATAGGATAAAGGTTTAACAAATGTGTAAGAAACCAGGCAAAATCTCATATGTTAGTCTATGGTTCTAAAAAAAAAGATGTTTAAATTTATTCTTTAAAACATAAGTCTTGCTTATCAGAAACTTTAAACGTAGTATGTAAAAATTTGCTTCTTTTAATGTACAGATTGATTTTTCTAGAATCCTGGTTCTTAGATAAATAGTTGACAGCATCTTCAAGAGGGTTTATAATATATCTTTCAGTGTGCTGGAAGTGAAAATTACATTTCTCACGTGTTCTACGTTTGTAAGGATTTCTACCTCTACTCTTCCCTGCTGTAATAAATGCTATCTTTCATTGTCCAAACATACAATACAAAAAGTTATTTGCATTTATAAAAACTGGAAAGATGTGATATTCTAGACTCATTATAGAATTTAAAAACACCATCAAAAAGCAAAGACTTTATTTTCTGTACCAGAAGAGGTGATCCTTAAGAGATGCTTATTATTTAGAGTTGGCACCCGTAGCTCCGTGATTAGGGCACTGGCCACATACACTGGAGCTGGCGGATTCGAACCTGCTCAACAACGATGGCAACTACAACAATAACAAAAATAGCTGGGTGTTGTGGCTGATGCTGCCTGTAGTCTCAGCTACTTGGGAGAGGCTGAAGCAAGAGAATCACTTAAACCCCCAGAGTTTGAGGTTGCTGTGAGCTGTGACACCATGGAACTCAACAAGGGTGACGTGAGAAAACAAAGAAAAGAAAGATGCTTATTATTTAAATAGTCATGCAGTGTAAATGAGAATATTTTACCTAAGATACTTTGCCATTCATATTCATTAATTTTTCAATATTTTTGGCCTGTATTCAATTAAAACAAGTTGGGTTTTAGAAATGTTGTCTTTTTGTACTAAATCGTTTGACTCAAATTTTGAAGTCTAAAGCTAGTTTTGTTCTAGCTCATGGAATTTCTCAGCAATTATTTTCATATATTTTTCATCAATTATCGTTTGATCCATCAATTGGTCCTTTGTATCTGGCCCTTGCTTTCCTTTGCTAAAGGGAAAATGCAGGCAGCTTTTTAAGAGAAAACTCTCTGTTCTTGCAAGACACAAATTCTATTTGGATTTCTAATCCATTCCCAGTGTTGCTTCTGCCAAAGAGTCAATTTAACACTTGTGGTAGATTGATTGCAAAAATGTTTCCAAATTCTTCACCCCTTGCTCTTTGCTTGCTTTCTGCCTTGTGACTTTGCAGCTGTTCTTTGTAAACTCCTCTCTATTTCTGGATTCCTTGAGGTTGGACTGATCTTGTGACTTGCTTTGGCCAAAAGAATACTGCAAACAGTGAGCCTGGAACGTGTTTACATCTACTCTGTCTCTTGGATACTTCACCATATGACCAAGCCTAGGCTAGCCTGCTGGAGGTTGGTAGACCTCAGGGAGCAGAGCTGAGTCCTCCCACTCAAGGAAATCCTGGACCTGCCAACCTGTCATCTAATTGCTGATGCATCAACAAGATCATTTGAGATCAGGTGAACCCAGAGCAGAGCAGCAAAACCACCAGCCAACCCATAGATTTGTGAGCAAAATAAAAGTTTATTGTTATATGCACCTGAAATTTGGTGGTTGCTCATTACACAGTATTATGGCGGCAACAGAAACCTAAGGTGCCCTTTATTGTTTTTTGGTGAAGTTGGCTAAAAAGATTATTAGAGAGCAGTGCTAAGTAAGCAGTAGATATTGAGTTCCTATGATGAGTTTGTCATATGTATCTAATGTCATTTACAGCCCATAGAAGGGGCTCCAGAAACGGTTGTTAATTGAATTTACAAATAAGTTGATTTTTTCCACTGAAAACACTATACTTGGTGTTATGTGGAAGACATTTCTTTGGCCTAAGAAAATTATAGTTCCATAAATATTGAATATTTTGCTACAATGACTTCTTTTCCTTTGGATAAATACCCAGTAGTGGTATTGCTGGATCAAGTGGTAGGTCTTACTTTTAGTTCTTTGAAGGATCTTCATACTGTTTTCCATACAGGTTGTATTAATTTGCAGTCCCATCGAGTGTATAAGCATTCCTTTCCTGGCTTTGGTATCGAGGTGATACTGGCTTCATAGAATGAGTAGGGGAGGATTCTCTTTTCAACGTTATGGAAAAATTTCTGCAGTATGGATACCAGCTCTTCTTTGTAGGTCTGATAAAATTCAACTGTGAATCTATTAGGTCCAGGGATTTTTTTGTTGAAAGACTTTTTTATTACTACTTTAATCACATTGCTCATTATTGGTCTATTCAGGAGTTCTCTTTCTTCCTGACTGAGTGTTGGGAGGTTTTGTGTTTCCAGGAATTTGTCCATTTCCTCCACATTTTCAAGTTTATGTGCACAGAGATTTTCATAGCATTCACAGATATTTTGTATTTCTGTGGTATCAGTTGTAGTATCTCATTTTCATTTCTATTTGAGCTTATTTAGGTCCTTTCTCTCTTATTTCTAGGTGATTTAGCAAGAGGTCTAGAAATTTTATCTTTTCAAAGTACCAAATTTTTATTTCATGAATCATTTGTATTGTGAGTTTGTTTCCCATTTTGTTTAGTCACATTCTGACCTTAGTTATTTCTTTTCTTATGTTGGCTTTGGACTTGGTTTTCACTTCCTTTTCTATTTCCCTGAGATGTGTCATTACATTGTTGATTTCTGTGCTTTTTGTTGTAGGCATTTAATGCTATAAATTTTCCTATTAAGATTGTTTTTGCTGAATACCCTAGATTTTGATAGGTTGTGTCCCCTTTGTCATTCAAGGAATTTTTGATTTCCATCTTAATTATTGACAATATCATTCAATAGCAGGTTAATTTCCATGACTTTGTGTAGAATTGAGTAATTTCTCTTAGAGTCGATTTCTAGTATTATTTTACTGTGGTATGAGAAGATGCAGGTATAATTTCTATTTTTTTATTTTATTGAGACCTGTTTTGTGTCCAAAGATATGATCAATCTTAGAGAATGTGCCATGCCCTGATGAAAAAAAGTATTATTCAGTAGTTTCTGTGAAAAATTTTCTGTAAGTGTCTATAGGCCCATTTGTTATAGAGTCCCATTTAAGTCAAGTGTTTATTTATTTTCTGCTTGAATGATCTATCCTATTTTATCAGTGGGGTGTTAACTTTTCAGCAATTATGACACTGCTGTTTATCTCTTTTCTTAGATCTAGTAGGATTTGCTTTATGAATCTGGGCCCTCTTTGTTAGGGGCATAAATATTTAGTATTCTTTTCTCTTCTTATTGAATTGCTCCCCTTGCTATTACATAATGACCATTTCTGATTTTCATTACTATTATTGATTTAAAGTCAATTTTATCTAATATGAAAATGGCTGTAACTGCTTTCTTTCGGTTTCCTTTTGCATGGCAAATTTTTTCCCATCTCTTTACCTCGAATCTGTATGAGTCATTATGGGTTAGATGTTTTTCCTGGAGACAACAGTTATTTGGGTTGTATTTTTTCATCCATTCATCCAGCATCTGTCTTTTGAGTTGGGAATTGAAAGTACTTACACTGATTCTTAGAATTGCTATGTGGGATGCTGTTCCGTTCATCCTGCTGCAAAGTACCTTACTGCTTTGTTTTACCTCTTGTGCTATTGTTTTATATGAGCATTAAGATTTAGCTTTGGGATGGAATTACACTGGGGGTGTCTATTGTGCTGATCAATGTATAATGTGGTTTTGAATATTTCCTGCATGGCAAGTCTGGTCTTGACAAATTCCCTGAATGTTTGCTTGTCTGAAAAACTCAATTTCACCTTCACATATGAAGGTGAAGTTTTGCAGGGTACAGAATCCTAGGTTGGTCGTTGTTCTGTTTAAGAAAACTTTGGCCAGTCTGGTGACTAGGTGTCTTGGTGATTGCCTCTTTGGAATGAATCTCTCGGGTGTTTATAAGCTTTTTTCACCTGGATGTCTAATTCTCCAGCAAGATCAGGGAAGTTTTCCTCAACTATTCCCTCAAATAGGATTTCCAGCCCTTGTTTGTGTTCTTCTTCACCCTCAAGGATGCCTATGATTTTTATATTTGGCCATTTTACATAACCCCATATTTCTTATAGACTTTGTTCATTCCACTTAATTCTCTCTTCTTTATTTTTGACTGACTGAGATAATCCAAAAGAGTCATATTCAAGCTGTGAAAAAGTCTTTCTTCTTCTTGCTTTAGTCTATTCTTAAAATTTTACACTGTGTTTTGTATTTATGTAAATAAATTTTTCATTTCTAGAAGTTCTGTTTTTTAAAAAACGATGTCAACTTCTTTAGTGAACTTTTTATTTATTTCCTGAATTGTTTTTCTGGTTTGTTTGAGTTGTTTTTCCATTTTCTCTTACATTTCATGGAGCTTCTATACAATCTACATTTGGAATTCTTTATTTGCCATTTCAATACTTTAATTTTGGTTGGTATCCATTGCTAGAGAGCTGGTGTTCTATTTTGAGGGTGTTCTTTTTCTGTAATTTTTCATACCTCTGGAGTTTTTTGGCTGATATTTTCTCATCCGTGGCTGCTATTATTTCTTATTTTTGGACTTTCTTTTGTTTGTTGGGCTTCCCACCCACCTCATAAAGAAGTGTTTGTAGTGTACATTGGGAAAGAACTTTTGCCTTTACTTGTGGATGCATTGATGGTAATCTCAGTTCTAGACAGATGCTTTTGGTATAGATAACCTTAGCATGTTGGTTTTCTCAGTTGCTAGCTGTTTGTAAACCATAGCAGCGGTGACCTATGTATATGGGAAGATTGCTTGTCTCTCTTTTATGAGAGAGGATGGAAGTCTTTGAAATCTTTCTTCTTTCCTCATCCCACTGGCCTTCCTAAGAATATACTTCCCAAAGCAATCTACCTATTTAATGCCATTCCTATCGAAATACCAACATCGTACTTTCAAGATTTGGAAAAAATGATTCTGCGTTTTGTATGGAACCAGAAAAAAACCCATAAAGCTAAGGCAATTCTTAGTAATAAAAATGAAGCTGGGGGCATCAGCATACCAGATTTTAGGCTGTACTACAAAGCCATAGTGGTCAAGTCAGCATGGTACTGGCACAAAAATAGAGACATAGACACTTGGAATCGAATAGAAAACCAAGAAATGAAACTAACATCTTAGAACCACCTAATCTTCAATAAACCAAACAAGAACATACCTTGGGGGAAAGACTCCCTATTCAATAAATGGTGTTGGGATAACTGGATGTCTACATGTAAAAGACTGAAACTGGACCCACACCTTTCTCCACTCACAAAAATTGATTCAAGATGGATAAAGGACTTAAATTTAAGACATGAAACAATAAAAATCCTCAAAGAAAGCATAGGGAAAACACTGGAAGATATTGGCCTGGGGAAAGACTTCATGAAGAAGACTGCCATGGCAATTGCAACAACAACAAAAATAAACAAATGGGACTTCATTAAACTGAAAAGCTTCTGTACAGCTAAGGAGACAACAACCAAAGCAAAGAGACAACCTACACAATGGGAAAGGATATTTGCATATTTTGAATCAGACAAAAGCTTGATAACTAGGATCTATAGAGAACTCAAATTAATCCACATGAAAAAAGCCAACAATCCCATATATCAATGGGCAAGAGACATGAATAGAACCTTCTCTAAAGATGACAGACGAATGGCTAACAAACATATGAAAAAATGTTCATCATCCCTATATATTAGAGAAATGCAAATCAAAACAACCCTGAGATACCATCTAACCCCAGTGAGAATGGCCCACATCACAAAATCTCAAAACTGCAGATGCTGGCGTGGATGTGGAGAGAAGGGAACACTTTTACACTGCTGGTGGGACTGCAAACTAGTACAACCTTTCTGGAAGGAAGTATGGAGAAACCTCAAAGCACTCAAGCTAGACCTCCCATTTGATCCTGCAATCCCATTACTGGGCATCTACCCAGAAGGAAAAAAATCCTTTTATCATAAGGACACTTGTACTAGACTGTTTACTACAGCTCAATTTATAATCGTTAAAATGTGGAAACAGCCTAAATGCCCACCAACCCAGGAATGGATTAACAAGCTGTGGTATATGTATACCATGGAATACTATTCAGCTATTAAAAAAAAATGGAAACTTTACATCCTTCGTATTAACCTGGATGGAAGTGGAAAACATTATTTTTAGTAAAGCATCACAAGAATGGAGAAGCATGAATCCTATGTACTCAATTTTGATATGAGGACAATTAATGACAATTAAGGTTATGGTGGGGGGAAGGAAAGCAGAGAAAGGGAAGGAGGGAGGGGGGCAGGGCCTTGGTGCGTGCCATACCTTCTGGGGGCAAGACATGATTGCAAGAGGGACTTTACCTAACAAATGTAATCAGTGTACCTGGCTTATTGTACCCTCAATGAATCCCCAACAATAAAAAAAAGAAAAAAAGAAGAAGAAGAAGAGAGCCCTTGCCAGAACATGAGCATGCTGGCAGCCTGACTTAAGGTTTCCAGCCTCCAGAACAGTGAGGAATAAATTTCTGTTGTTTATAAGCCAAAAAAAAAAAAAAGAATATAAATTGTATTTCATACCCATTTGAATCTCTGAGACAGTAGGTGGGGCTTAAAGGTCAGAATCAACCCACCTTGTATGTCTGAGTCAGAAAATGCTGTAAAGGGCTATGCAAATTGACCTCCCTGTAAGTTGGTGATGCTTGCCAGAAGGAATATGCTGCAATGCTGTTTTGCGGGACTGTGACTGGCTCTAGACCCTCAGGAGAAACACTTGAATGTCCAAGGTGGTGGGTGGCATCCCAGAATTTCTAAGTGTGTACTTATTCTATGCCACAGCAAAGGCAGGTAGGGGAGTGAAATTTGGTTGGGCTGGGTTGGGTAAGATTGCCCCAGGCTCCTAAGTTTAAATCTTTGATCCAGTGAGAGTCTATCTTAGTTAATGGTGAAAGGTGTGGGTCCAGTTTCAGTCTTCTACCAGTTGCCAGCCAGTTCTCCCAGCACCATTTGTTAAATAGGGAATCTTTTCCCCACTGAATGTTTTTAATTGGCTTGTCAAAGATTAAATAACGGTAAGTAGCTGGATTCATCTCTTGGTTCTCTATTCTGTTCCAGACATCTACTTCTCTGTTTTTGTGCCAATACCATGCTGTTTTGATCACTATCGATTTGTAGTATAGTCTGAGGTCTGGTAGCGTAATTCCTCCTGCTTTGTTTTTATTTCTGAGTAATGTCTGGGCTATTTGAGGTTTTTTCTGATTCCATATAAAACGAAGTATTGTTTTTTCAAGATCTTTAAAGTATGACAGTGGAGCTTTAATAGGGATTGCATTGAAATTATATATTGCTTTGGGTAGTATGGACATTTTAACAATGTTGATTCTTCCCAGCCATGAGCATGGTATGTTTTTCCATTTGTTAGTATTTTCAGCTATTTCTTTTCTTAGAGTTTCATAGTTCCCTTTATAGAGATCTTTCACGTCCTTAGATAAATTCCCAAATATTTCATCTTCTTTGGCACTACTGTGAATGGGATAGAGTCCTTAACTGTTTTTTCAACTTGACTATTGTTGGTATATATAAAGGCTACGGATTTATGAATGTTGATTTTGTAACCTGAGATGCTGCTGTATTCCTTGATCACTTCTAAGAGTTTTGTAGTAGAGTCCCTAGTGTTTTCCAGATATACTATCATATCATCTGCGAAGAGCGAAAGTTTGGTCTCTTCTGACCCTATATGGATACCCTTGATCGCCTTTTCTTCCCTAATTGCAGTGGCTAAAACTTCCATCACAATGTTAAAAAGCAATGGAGACAATGGGCAGCCTTGTCTGGTTCCTGATCTGAGTGGAAATGATTCCAATTTAACTCCATTCAATATGATATTGGCTGTGGGTTTGCTGTAGATGGTCTCTATCCATTTAAGAAATGTCCCTTCTATACCTATTTTCTTAAGTGTTCTGATCATGAAGGGATGCTGGATATTATCAAAAGCTTTTTCTGCATCAACTGAGAGCATCATATGGTCTTTGTTTTTTAATTTGTTTATGTGCTGGATTACATTTATAGATTTACGTATATTGAACCAGCCTTGAGACCCTGGGATAAAACCAACTTGGTCATGATGTATAATTTGTTTGATGTGTTGCTGGATTCTGTTTGTTAGGATCTTGTTGAATATTTTTGCATCTATATTCAATAGTCATATCGGTCTATAATTTTCTTTTCTTGTTGGGTCTTTTCCTGGTTTGGGGATCAGGGTGATGTTTGCTTCATAGAACGTGTTAGGTAGTCTTCCTTCTTTTTCTACCTTTTGGAACAGGTAGAGTAATATAGGTACTAATTCCTCTTTGAAAGTTTGGTAGAATTCTGACGTGAAACCATCTGGTCCTGGGCTTTTCTTTTTAGGGAGGTTTTGTATGGTTGATGCTATTTCCGAACTTGATATGGGCCTGTTCAACATTTCCACTTGATTCTGGCTAAGTCTTGGAGACTTTACCTCTTTCATGTTTACATGGATGGAGCTGGAACATATTCTTCTTAGTAAAGTATCTCAAGAATGGAAGAAAAGGTACCCAATGTACTCAGCCCTACTATGAAACTAATTTAGGGTTTTCACATGAAAACTATAACCCAGTTACAACCAAAGAATAGGGGGAAGGGGGAAAGGGAGGGGAGGGAGGGAAGAGGTGGGTAGAAGGAAGGGGATTGATGGGATTACATCAGCGGTGCATCTTTCAAGGGTATATGTGAAACTTGGTAAACGGTCTGTGAAGCTAGTGAATGATGCCCCATGATTATATCAATGTACACAGCTATGATTTAAGAAAATAAATAAATAAATAAATAAAAAGATTGCCCCAGGCTTCACAAAAGCAAGTAAGGTAGCTATTTCAGTAGAAATCAATGGATTGCTCACAGTTTCTGGGGAAAGATGTCAGGGAGGGGCTGAAATGGCCCCACCCAACCAGACAGTCTGCTTGTTGAGGTGGGACCATCTGAGATTCAAAGCCTTACTGTCAGGACTGGGTTTCACTCCTTTCCCTGTCATGTACCTTGTAGTCTCCCTTTGGTGTCTGCCAACAGTTAGCAACTCAAATTAGCTAAGCTCCCTTATGATGGCACTGTGGGCTGGGAGCTTCCCTGTTGGGGATCTTATCCTGGGCTGAGCTTTCCTGTGGGGGCGGGGAGGGTGTTATGGCTGGAAACCTCACTGTGCTCTCTTTTTGTTCTGCCCATACCGGCTCCCTCATTTCCTGGGATGAATTCACAAATCTCTCCTCTGTGCCCTTGACCAACGTGATTGATCCTGGGGTTATGAGATCTGGCCTGCAGGCCAGTCCCCTAATCCCCAAAGATTAATCCTGACCATGCCAGGGAGAAGTGTCTTAATCCCAAGTTGCCTATGGGGTTCTCAAGCAGGTTTGATGTTCCTCCTCTTTGGGGTGTTCCCTGATCTAATGGAGCAGCCAGAGAAGCAGCACCAAGTAGGATCAGTGAGCCAAGAGCTAACCTTAGTTTTTTTGTTTGTTTTTTGAGACAGAGTCTCACTATGTTGGCTTTTGTAGAGTGCTATGGCATCATGGCTCACAGCAACCTCAAACTCTTGGGCTTAAGCGATTCTCTTGCCTCAGTCAAGTAGCCAAGTAGCTGGGACTACAGGCGCCCACCACAATGCCCGTCTATTTTTTGTTGCAGTTACCATTGTTGTCTAGCTGGCCAGGCTGAGTTCAAACCCACCAGCCTCGGTGCGTGTGGCTGGTGCTGTAACCACTATACTTTAGGTGCCGAGCCCTGACCTTAGTTTTTTGAATGTCTTTAAGAGGAAAGGTTTCAGCTCCTCTTTCTGTGGAAGTTCTGGTGTGGTGGATGCACCAACGGGGGAAAGAAGTAATTCCTAAGAACCCTGGTTCAGTTGTCTCCCTTAGCAGCCATGGGTGGGGAAGGGGAAGAAAAGAGTCTGGATGGACAAAAGTTAGCATTCTTGTCATCTGTGTCATTCTCTCCAGAGGAATGTTTTGGCTCTGGGGTCATGCAGGTGCCATAGGAACCACTTGTCCCCTGTGACTCTCACATTACGGGGAGTCCAGTGAAATGGAAATGTTGGGAAATGTTTCTGTGGGGACAAGCAAAATGAAAACTGAGGGCCCCCTGGAAAGGACAAAAGCACATGGTGGTATAGAAGCAATATGGCACCTGTCATCTTGGCTCATGTCTGTGGTCACAGGAAGTGCCCCAGGGGGCTGGGAGGCTGGTGCTCTTTCTTCAAAGAGCTCCTAGTTCACAGGTGGCAGCAGGGTTTGGGCCTGTGAGAGTTGAAAGGGTCTCCAGCAACTCAGGATCCAGTTGACTGCCAGAGATGTGAGGGAGGGAGAAACAAACTACTGTACCTGCCCTTTTCACTGGACTCTAACCCTCTTTTGTCCTCTGGTACTATTTTGCTCCTTCTTGTTCTGCTCTACAACTTCTTTTGTGGAATCTGTTATAGGTTCTGGCACTTTCCCCTCAGAATTATACTTGATCTATGATTGTTTACTTGTTTTCTTTTTTATCTAAAAATTTTCCTTCTTTCTGAGATGATCTGGCAGCTATTATTACTGGTGAGCCATTTTGTCTCTGTCTCCTATCAATGATTTTTTTTGTCATTATGATGTTTAAAGTTTCTATATCCATCTTCGTTTGTCAATTAATTAGTAAAATGAGTGTGATAAAATACTGTGACTGGGGATTTGTAAATTTTTATTTATATCTGTTTTAAAAGTTTTGTTTCATATATTTTAATTTGTGTTATCAGGCACATAAAAGTTTAGACTTTTAAAAATATACCCAGTGAAATATATGTTTTGTTATTAGGAAATGACTGTCTTTATCTTTAGGAATGCTTTTTACCTTGAGGTCTATTTTGTTTGCTATTAGGTATATGTAACCAGACCCTTAAACAAGCATGTTTCCTGGAAGGCAATCAAAATGCACTCTTATTTTTTTTCCCACTGACTATTAAAATATATTTCCCAGGAAATATATTTCCTGACTCTAGAGAAAAGTTTGGGCAGGCTACATGTCTATTAATAGGTAATAGAAAGTCTAATAGTCACTTTAAAGAACAAATAATCTTAAATTAATCATTGCATCATATAGTATGATCAATATAAAACCCTATATTTTCGATAAAGAGATGTGCAGTCCACATGTCCTTCAAAAAAGCAGTTGCTTCCTTGCTGTAGGGAGTGCCAAGACTGATCAGAAGAGAGGCTGTAGCAGAACTTGGCATCTCAGAGGCAGTGGTTATGATGGAATGAGTAACAATAGAGGTCAACCCCTAGAAGCCAGGGGACAGAATTATTGTTATGGCTGACAAAGTTACAGTACCAGCAATGATAACTTGACTTGCAAAGAGTTTTGGAGACAGATAATACAGCATAAATGCTATGGACAAAAAGAGGTGGTCATCTAACAAAGGTCAGCTTGTCCTAGCAGAAGACATCACGGGTTGTTCACCAGGAATATGAGAGCTGCCCCTCCTCCAGGTTAAGAGTCATAATTCCTCTTCCAGATGAGTCTTCTTAGACTTAGAATTCATTCACTAAAGAGGAGATCTTATCCCATGGCCAATATACATGGTAATGATTTTCTCAGTCCCTAAAGGGGACTATGCGCACTTACTTGAGTAGTTGTTTATTGGGAAAAGAAGAATTCTGAGACTTTGAAGACTTATGAAGACAGCGTCTGTGTTGGCATTGATGGTTGGAGACCTGAACTGTCATCATGGCTCCCTTGGCAGAGTAAATGAGTCAAGTGATAAATGGAGTCCTGGCCGCCATCCTTTTTCAAGGTCCATTGGGTACATAGACCTACCATTTTTAGCCCCTGAATTAAAAATAATTTATTTTAATATACTTGTAGATTATGTGATCCCTCCCCACATTGGGTCCTATGGTTTTGGAGATAAAATCATAGTGCAAAAAGTTAAGCAGAAGACCTGAAATTATACCCACACAATGATCAAGATAATAAGTCAAAACTACCATTGAATCTTGTGATCAGGGAAGGCTGTGGTATAGACTAGTGCTAACATTGAGAATTTAAGTATGTAGGGGGATACTTTCAACGTGTCTCCATCTAACTCAGTGTTTTTCAACGTTTTTTTCTCTCAGAGCACACTTGAAACTACAGATAAACTTCTGTGGCACACTTAAATTATGTTAATCAAAAAAAAAAGAGTTATAAACACTTATTGCTCTTTGAATGTCTTTCAAAACTAATTTGATCAATATACTTCAATTTTTTTTTTCATGGCACAGCTAGGATCTTCTCATGGCATACCAGTTGAAAATCAACTAACTGATTGGGCTGGTCCTACAGAAATAGTGAATTCTTAAGGATAACTTTAGACCAGTGATGGTTAACTGGTAGTGATTTTGCCACTCAGGGGACATTTATCAATATCTGGAGTAATTTTGGTTGTCACCAGTGTGTGTGTATACAGGGGGGCTTCTGTCACTTAGTGGGATGAATCCAGGGATGCTGCTAAATATCCTGCAATGCATATGACAGCCCTCTATGGCAAAGAATTATCTGGCCCCACATGTCGCTAGTGCTGAGATTGAAAAACCTAGCTGAAGCATACCACAAGCACAATTAAATATCAGTTCCAACTGCAGTCATTTATGCTGAAAGTGGTATCTTTGCTAAAGCAGAAAAATAGGGCTTCAGAATCATGGTATGTAGTCATTGATTTGCCAAATGCTATCTTATTGATCCCAATGCAGAAGAGATGAGAAATAGTCACAGTCGCATGGAATAGTAAACAACATACATTCATTATTTTACTTACAGCTGGAAGCTCCTTTAGGGTCTGCCCCAGCTGCAGAAAGCTGACCTGGCTGAGGTCAAATCCTTTCTGGGCCATCTTGCATCTGGTGACTGAGCAAGACAGGGGTATACAAGCCCAAATGTTCTGGCCCAACACAGAAAATGCTGGCAACCAGAAAGCTCTACCAGATTGGCCAAGGCTCTGTCAGGCTTGCATCCCAGTTTGACATCTCCCTCTGCTTAATCTTGCTTCTTCCCTGCCATGGTTTAAATGTCTTTGCCAAAACTCATGTTGAAATTTAATTGCCATTGTAACAGTTTTAAGAGGTGGAGCCTTTAAGGGGTGATTAGGTCACAAGGGCTCTGCCATGGTGAATGGATTAATGCCATTCTTGTTGAAGTGGGTTAGTAATATCAGGAGTGAGCTTCTGATAACAGGATAAGTTTGGCCCCATCTCTTTCTCTGTCTTGTCCTTCTGCCACGTTTTGACATAGCAAGAAGGCCTTCATTAATGCTGAGCACCATATTCTTGGACTTCCCAGTCTGCAGAACTATGAGCCAAGTAAAATTTTTGTCTTTATAAATAACCTAGTCCATGGTGTTCTGTTATAGTAGCAGAAAATAGACTAAGACACTCCACCTTCATTTTAAATGTGTTGATTTTGACTCTAATAAATATCCTATTCTCCTAACTGTGCTAGCATCAATTGTTCCAAAGAATCTAAATCATGACTCCTCACAGAACTACACAGTAACAAAAATTCAGTTGTGGCAGAACTGGCAAGTAGCTCCCAAACCCACAGACTTCTCACATAGATTAGTTGTTCTGGCTTCTACTAGTTATAATATTAGCATTACTATAATTAAACCCTACATTTTGTACCGTCGAATGCCTTTGAACCCTATGTTTTGGATCACATTGGGCTTGTGTTGTGATCTGACTTGTTTTATAGTATTAATCAATGTTTTAGTCTTCCTTTCAATTTTTTATCAAAAAGAATATTTTTTTCCTATTTCCTCAACCTCCCCATTAACAGCTAGGATGAGCTGCAGATAGGTCAGCTGCCTTTGTAGGAAGAAACAATGGTGGCTTCTCTATTTCCATTCTCCCCTTCTCAACTGGATAACGGGGACTTTGGCCTTCCTCCAGGTTTGAAGCATGGAAAGGCCATTCCCAGAACACACATTGCCCTCTGCTGTCACCATTGGTTGAGTGTAGTCAGTTCCCAGATGCTTATTAAGACGTCAAATATTTAATATACCTAGGTAATTCCATTGCATTTCTAATTTAACAACCGGTCTTATATAGATATTTCAGCTTTCTTATGCTTAGCACAATTTTCTGTGTTTTTATACCCTGGGGGTACTTGTAAAAAGCATGTAGGTGGATAGTTTTAATTCAATCTGTTAATGTAGGTGGCAAAGTTTGCCATCTTTCTAGATGATTCTTATGGTCAGCATGCCTGAGTAGTAACAGGACTCAAAAATATTTGCTGGAATAGTCAGGAGGCTTGCAGATGTTGCCTGTGACTGCCTCATCTCATCTTCCTTTTATCCTCATGAACCTCAGCCTCCTCTCCTAATCAGGCTATGTCCTCAGCCTCTGCACACCTGGACTCAAAATCAAGGGATTGTTCTGATTGACTCATTCCATGGAAGCATAAATAAGTGAGGACTTTCTCATGGGAAGGAAAGTTGCATTCTATTGGACAAGAGAACTTCTGTTTGACTTAAAACCAAAAGTGAAAAAAACTTTTAAGTATTGACTGGAGAAAATTTTGTGGAGGCCTGCCAGAGGCCTAGATAGACATATTTATTCCAAAAATCTGATCAGGCAATAAAACCTAACCTTTGATTGTTTCTTCAGTACGGACTTCCATGAGAAATTGCTAATTTTTGGCATACTGTGAACTGAAAGATGTAGTGTGATTACAATATTAACGTGGAAGAAATAAAGTAGACCATGGGATTGGAAACATTTGTTTTCTATACTGGAAAATAAGACAATGGTATCAATTAGGATGCTTTTAGCTGCAAGTAGCAGATTAACCAAAAATCACCAGCCTAAGAAGGATGACATTTATTAATAATTGTTTCACATAACAAGGAATCTATTAGTTCCAGTTTGAGAGCTGCTATGCAGAATGTCTTTAAAGCCAAAAATTTTCATCCTCAGAACTTAGCTGTTTGTCTTGTTCTTTGTGTCTTGTGGTTACAAAACCATGAGACTCCACTCATCATAGTCATTCAGAGGAAGGAGACAAAGAATGGGCTTGTCAGAGAGGTAAGAAAGAACTTCTCACAAAGGTCATTTTCCTTTTATTTAGATGAAAAAATATTTTGAAGAATTCACTTCCAGCAGACTTTCCAATATATTTCATTGGCTAAAACTGGGTCATGTGACTTTCCCAAGGTTATGGAAGGCTGGGAAAGAATCATCTGGTTAACGTGAAGGAGGTAGCCATCTTGGCCATAAATAATCACAATCTGTCATTTCCTGATGCCTTCCCAAACAAAACTGGAACACAAGGAAGGATAAGAAATTTCTAATGGGTAGCAAGCCTACAGTGCTTCCAGGTCAGTCACGGATTATATTTCACAATTTATATAGTGAATATAAACTCTGTGGGAACAGAAACATTATCATTTTTGATCACTACTATGCCTCTCATGCCAGGAAAAGTGCCTTGCCCTTAGTAGATACACTTTACAACATTTGTAATGGTTAAGAACAAAACTTTTCTCGGGTTATAGTAGGCCATACTCCACTATACTTCGCTTGAGTCAAGAAGCTTTATTGAAAATAATATATTTATATGGATGCCATCAGAGTCATGAGATAGAGAGTATAGAAAATATTAGTGTCTAATTTGAAGCAAGAACAGAAATTTATATTTTATTTTTGTTTTTTAAAAATCAGATTTGTAAAGGAGAGAAGATAAATTATTTCCAAATGTTACCCCCCAAAGTCTGTTCAAAAGACTGATTGATTTTAATGATTTGAATATTGTAAGATTCTATTAAAGGCAAGAGGTGTTCAAGAATTTATTCAATTTTATTTCATAATGTGATCAATAAGGAAAGGATACTGTAAAGATGAATTAGCTATTACCATACATAAAAATTCTTCACTCAGATTCCCAAGAATATTAAACACTGTTGCAACAGAATTCACTTTTCCAAAGTGAAAAACTATGTTTTTATAAATAGCTTTTTATAGAGATATACTTTGCCAGTCATTAACATTCAACAGCTAGGATATGCCATGGCACTTGGAGCTCACCTGCCTTAAGAAACTTGCTACTATCTTTATCATGGTGCCTTGGAGGCAATCAACTGCTTCAAGATGAAGCTGAGTATCTCCTTTCCAGCCACTGGCTGCCAGAAACTCATTGAAGTGGCTGATGAATGCAAACTTCATATCTTCTAAGAGAAATGTGCAGCCACAGAAGTTGTTGCTGATGCTCTGGGTGAAGAGTAGAACAGGTATGTGTATCAAATGAGTGGTGGGAATGACAACCAAAGTCCACCCTTGAAGCAGGTGTCTTGACCTTGTGTTGTCTGCTACTGAGTAAGTGGCATTCCTGTTACAGACCAAGGAGAACTGGAGAAAGGAAGAGCAAGTCTGTTTAGGGTTGCATTGAAGATGCCAACCTGAGTTTCTCAACTAGCTTATTGTACAAAAAAGAGAGGAGGAAATCCCTGGATTGGCTGATACTACGGTACCTCATCATCTGAGGCCCCAGAGAGCTGGCAGAATCTGCAAACTTTTCAATCCATCTAAAGAAGATGATGGTCACCAATATGTTTTAAGAAAAACTCTAAACAAAGGAGGTAACAAACCTAGGCCCAAAGCTCCCATGATTAAGCATCTTGTAACTCCGAGCATCCCACAACATAAATGCTAGCACATTGCTCTGATGAGACAGCATACTAAGAAAAATAAGGAAGAGACTGTCAAATATCCTAAATTTTCAACTAAGAGAATGAAGGAGGCCAAAGAAAAATGCCTGGAACAGATTGTTAAGAGATGCAGCCTGTCCTCTCTGGAAGCTTCCACTTCTAAGTCTGAATCCAGTCAAAAATAAAATTTTTTGAGTAACAAATAAATAAGATTATATCTAAAGAAAAAAAGAAAAAGAAAAGTAACTTGTTACTGAATGGACCCTGCATATAGTATAGACATGCCTAGCCAAGTATAACAATTACAAGACCAGTGGGTTGATCAGAATCAGCTGGTGTACTCAGGAAGCCTCTCAGGGATTTAGGAAATAAAAAGGTTGCCAGCTTTTAAAGAAAACTCAGTAATGTTAGTTAGTTACACTTCCTTTTCAAAGTTCATTCTTTCCTTGTAAAAAACTTCATCCCACACGGCTTTGTCCACTTCCAAGCAACTACAGAATTCTGACATAATCTTTATATTGTCCCTGAGCCTTAGAACAAGGATAGTTCTTGCGAGAAATCACTCTCTCTGCTTGATTCCTTGGATAAAGCCTCAGAGTCATTCTTGACACCATGATTTAAGCAGCAATTACCAATATATTAGAGTTGACACACAAAATAAAATGGCACCTAACTTTTTGAAGGAATGGTCAATGCATCACTCAATGAGAAATGTGTCAATAGGTGATTTCATGGGGCAAACTTAGAAGGTATAGCCATTAAACACCTGGGCTACAAGGTATAGCCTATACACCTGCACGTGTCACTGCTCTGAATTCTGTGGGTAATTGTAATGCAATGGTAACTGTTTGCATAGCTAAAACTAGAAAAAGCACAGTAAAAACATGGTTCAAGATATTTTAAAATTCTATACTTTTACAAGGCACTTGCCATGAATAGAAGCTTGCAGGACTGGAAGTTGCTCTGGTGAGTCAGTTGAATGAGTGGTGAATAAATATGAAGTCCTAGGACATTATTGTACTTTACTGTGGATTTTATAAACATTATACACTTAAATTACACAAAATTTATAAAAAATATTTTTCTTTTCCTTTATTTAATAATAAATTATCCTTAGCTTACTGTCGCTTTTTGTACTTATATACTTTTAATTTTTTTTAACTTTTTAATCTTTTGTAATAATGCTTAGCTTAAAACGTGAACACATTTTATAGCTACACAAAAATATTTTGTCTTTATATCCTTATTCTGTGTCTCTAATATTTAATGTTTTTTTTCTTTTTTTCTTGTTAAACTTTCTTGTTAAAAACTAGGATACAGGGTGGTGCCTGTGGCTCAAGGGAATGGAGCACTGGCCCCATATGCCGGAGGTGGCAGGTTCGAACCCAGCCCCGGCCAAAAAAAAAAAAAAAACTGCAAAAAAACCCCCAAAAAACTAAGACACAGCACACACATTAGCTTATGTCTACACAGGGTCAGGATCATCAATATCACTGTCTTCCATCTCCACATCATGTCCCACTGAGAGATCTGCAGGGACAATGACATGTATGAAGTTGTCATCCCCTGTTACGACAATGCCATCTTCTCATATACCTCCTGAAGGACTTGTGTGAGGCTACAGTTACTTTTTTTTATATAAGTAGAAGTACTTTCTAAAATAATAAGTAATAACAGTAAATACATAGACCAGTTAACATAGTCACTATCATTATCAATTAGGCACTATACATAATTGCTATACTTTTGTATGACTGGCATCATAAATTTGTTTACAGCAACATCACCTCAAACATGTAAGTAACGTGTTGTGCTATGGTGTTATAATGGCTATGATGTCACTAGGTGACAGGAATTTTTCATCTCCATTATAATCTTATGGGACCACAATTACATGTGGGCCATCATCAATCAAAACATCATTGATTGTATAGCTTTAGAGAGAAAGCATAGATAGAATTAGTTATGATAGACAATGCACTTTTTTTTTTTTTTTTTTGCAGTTTTTGGCCGGGGCTGGGTTTGAACTTGCCACTTCTGGCATATGCGGCCAGCGCCCTACTCCTTTGAGCCACAGGCACTTTTTAAATTAATTTGTTCATTCATTTATCAATCTCTTACCAAGTGTCAGGTAAATTAACATCTAAGAAGGGTATGGAAGATAATTTACCTTTCAGACTCAACACTATTACAGAGAATTTAGGATATGTCAAATAACTAATAAATCTTGGACGTGAATTTTTATTTGATAGTCTCTTGGTTCAGAACTCACGAAGATAGTCTGTGCTGCATATAGTCATTTCTTAGTGAAGCTCTTTCTCAAAGAACCTGGAGATGAACAGAGAAGCCTGAAGCATTCAAATATGTCTTCTGTCCCTTTCAAAACAAAGCAAAGCCAAACACAGCACCATATGCCAGAAACCCAAACAACAGAAGAAGACAGGATCTTCTAAAAGTATTCATAGCCTCCTCAAACAACAAATCTAATGACTCTCAGTTGAGCCTAACTGCATTTGAAGAGGAAACAGTTGGGATGTGACAGGTCCACATCAGTTGTTTGGGGCGGTAGCAGAAATGTTGGGATGGTATGCTTGGGAGAGGCTTGTCTTGTTTTTTAACTTCATGCCCATGATACTGCCATTGCGATTTTTTTGACAGTCCCAGGGAAAATGCAAACAGAACTGACCTCTCTTCAGCAGCTCTGTATCCGTGGGGCTCATGTAGGCAGATTGGCATCTGCAGGCACATCTTTAGCAAGTTGGCAGCCTCTGTGCCCTTTGCAGGTTGCAATCAAACCTGCCTTCTACAGCAGCCTCTTTCTGGTTGATTAACTTTAATGTAATTTTAATTAAAAACCACAGTGTCAAAGGGTTTAGCTACTCGAGAAATGAGCACAGACTGCGGCCCAGTGGCAGCAGTCACTTGGAAAATGGAAATGTGTCCTGACAATGTTGTGCAGGGGCCAGATAAACAGAGTTGCTGCAGTGCGTCGCTCACATGCAGGAAACAGGCAAGGGAACATCAGAACCAGGACACCGGCTTGTACATCAAGGGGTTCTAATGTATGAACTTCAGGTGCCATAGACATTTTTGAGAGCTTGTTCAGTCCTGGCAGAAAATATCCTCTACAGTGGCTGGCTGTGACCATTCTGTTCCCCTTGTGGCATTTGGGTCTCTAAATCAACACACAAATCTGGGTTACATATGAATCAAATTTCAGGCAGGAACGAGGAGCCAAGACTGATTGTATTATTCAATGACAGAATTCCTCTTTTTTCACAATATGTACTTTATAGGAGACAGGGTATTTTAAATATCAAAAATAAACTTTTCTTTCAAGGAAAGATTTTCTTGGGGGTATGACTCCTTGACTCCTTTACAAATAGTGCCAAGGAACTGTAACTGACTGCTTTCAGAAAGGTTTTTGCATTACTTGAACTGGAAGAACGAGATGAAATAACCTGGCAAATATGTTTAGTTATGGCAGGTTTACAAAATAGATTTTATTTACTTGATCTTCTTATGTATTAAAATGTAAATAATTACTTAAAATGTTTGATTATCCTGAAGACAGGTTACTTTTTAAATTCCTGTTTTTCTTTAATTTTCTTGTTGATTTAGATAATGCTCAAAAGATTGAAATGTGGTCCTATGTGGGAGAAGTATTTTATTAATTCCAGTGGAACAAATGCCTCTATTCCACTCTGAAATGCCCTTTATTCTTCCTCAGTGTAGCTAATTTTTCAGGGCACAACTCTCAGGAGAACACCTAGTGACGTCAATTCTTCAGAGGAGAATTTCCTCCACCAGGTTTGTAGGACGCTGGGGCTGCTTTGTTGACAGATGGGGCCGGTACAGGTGGGCCCAGAGCCATCTGAACAGAAGGGGCCCCTGGACCCTGACAGAGAGGATAGACAGAACGGTGGGGGAGAGTTTAGGGCAGTGGACAGGGAGGGGAGAGAGGAGGCAGGGAGGATTTCTACACTGAATCCAGCAGAGAGGAAGAAAAGCAAAACAAGCAGATGGGTGGATAGGGAGAGGTGATTTGAATTGTATAACTTGCTTAAGAGACTAATAAAAAAACAATCTCTGGGGGTTCATTGCAGGCAATTTTGGAAAATTGGAAATTTATCTAAGATTGCCTAAGTAAAGAAAAATGAAAGAAGAATAAATATGAAATAAAAATACAGAAATTAATTATGTGAGCTTGCATGATTAATCCTTTGCAGGTCCCTATTCATCCAGGTAGAGTAGAATTATTCTCTGGCTATTTCTAGCAGTAAAGGGCCATTATTATTGCCCTCTAATCCCAAGTGCTTTCTCCACTAAAAGACAAAATAGGATTTTGATTGTTGGTTAAACAATCAAAGGATCACCTATGTCCATCTATTATGTTAAGTAACAATCTAATACATAATACATTTATAAAGTCCCTTTCATGGCAATTAAAAAAAATCCTACAAGGGCAGGATCTAGATAAGTTAAACCAGAATATCCAAAAATATATTGTCTGGTTCATGTCAAACAGCCTTCATGTGCTCTGTGACATGCGTAGGTTTCCCTGACTTTGGTCATGGAACTCTTTTGAAAAGCATTTCTTGAGGATAGTTTACAAAGTACACACCTTAGAAAACAAACTCTCTTGAACCAGGCAAAGGCACCCAGGACTTTGTCTTTGCCAAAGAGGTTGTCTGGGTAGGTACATTTTGAATCTGCATTTGCATTGCAGCTTGTGTTCAGCAATGGGCTGACATTGGCCATTTAGGAGGAATCTGCTCATATCTAACAATGTGAATGGAAGTGCGAAAAGCCTTATATTAGCAGGAGACCAGATCAGTGGTGTTGTCTTTTACCTATTTTGCAGTATACGTTTTGAATTAAAGAGTTTGTACTCTTAAATGAGTTCAGTGAGTGATGAGGAAAAATATTTTCTAAAAATTATAGCCTATCACTGACTGGAATATGTGCTGGCCATATACACAGCTGTGCTTGTGTGTTGCAGCCAAATGCCAAGTCTGCTCCTGAACTTTCTCTTGGTCTTGGTTTACAATTTTCCACGAATGAACAACAAGTACTCCTTAATCCCCACAAAAGCAGAACCAGGTCTGGTTTTGCTCACTACTGTGTCCCTAACACTTACCACATGGTCTAAATTCAACAAATACTATTAGAACTAATGAATTGTCCTTCTGGTTAATGTTGAATACCAGTTGTGACATATCAGAACACACGAGAGCTAGCACCAAACAATGGTGGAAATAATTTTACTGAATATTACTGGGTGATTACTTTTTTTTCCTTTTAGTAGAAGTAATATCAAATATCAGTTATATGCAAATCACTCTGCTATGAACCCTTGGAGATAAAAGGAGAGAGCAAGAAGAGAGAGATTCTTTAGAAGGAGTATCATCTGGTGGGTGTGACTTTAATACATGAGAATAAAACCAGATTGGTGAATGGGGAAAGAGAAGGTAGGAATTGGACAGTGGGGCAGTGTAGGATGAAGACAGAATTAGCCATATTGAAACTCATCTCCTTTCCAAATGGAGAAAAGACACCACACTTAGATTATCATCCACATGATCAAGATTGGATTTTCCTTGGCTAGGGACAGCAGAGGTGGCTAGAAGAAGAAGGGAAAATCCATTTGATGTGGTAATTTGGTTCCTGCATGTGAGCACACAGAGTTCAGGTTTGGGGAGATGACTCAATTGGTGTAAAAGGAACTCAGCAGTTTTCCTGGTAGACTATAACAATAACCCCTACATTTGCATAACACATTTTCACACTATTGCACTTAATCCTTGCAACAGCTTTCGGTGATAGATATTTGTATTCTGATTTTACAGATGAGGAGGCTCAGAGAAGTTAGTCTTCATAGTTCTACCCCCAGTAGGCTCATGATTGAGCAACTGGTCTGGCTCTAAGTTCTCAGTCCCGAGTCCTTTTTATCAGCAGGTGTTTTTATCTTCCCCACAGGTCCCACTGTAATGCTGAACAAATAAAGTTACCAAATTGATGCAAATCATTTCTCTTATTCCCAGGGGTCATGTTTGCTGATATCCCAAATGGTATAAGCACCTTACATTTTATTCCTCAAGCACCGCCCTACACTTAGCAAATAGTAATAATATGTCCTTGTTTCATTACTGAACATAGCCAGGGGCACAGCTATGGACTTTTCATATGTTATTTTCCTGTATCCTTCACAACCTAAAATTTTCTGAAGGGAGATAGTGTGTGCTATTCATCTTTGAGTCTGAAGAAATTTGATTGACTTTAAATAAAATTATGCTCTGTGTTTCTTTAGACTGTTTTCCAAATATCTTATAAACCTCATTAAGGACTATGAAGATATTACCACCCACTAACTAGATTAAATTCTTGTGAACAATTTTAGGTTCATGAACAGTTTAATTTTGTACTTTCAAAATACCCTGACTCTTGGTCTCTGTTGGTTATAAGCTTCAGAAGTATAGCACAATGTTTGCCTCTTATATTGCCTTTTCTCCAGCATCTTTTTTGATCTGTAACTTAGCAGGTACTTAATAATTATTCACTGAATGATTAGCACCACTATTTTTCCTCTTAGGGAGAGATCTGATTTTCATCATGTTTGAGGAAAAACATTACAATGAATATTACTAATAAAGCTTTATTTGCAGGTGAATTTGACTGCTAAACTAACATATGTGGATGTTAAGCAAAATAATACATCATGGAGCTTCCCTGAGATTCAATGAATCTAAAGCAGAAATGAGGTGTTTAACTCAAATTGATATTTGTCATCAGCCAATAAAACATAATGGCAAAACCAAATTTGAGAAGAAAATCATTATTTCTGTAATATTTGGGGTTTAGCATTACAAAGTCTTGTTGTTACATATTCATCAAACTTCTACATACTAAATATATAAGTACAAGGTTGGGATAAGAGTGACCAGGCATGAAACACACACTTTGAGCCAAAGATCTTATGTTAGACATGTTTTACACCCATGATTTAATTTAATTAACATAATTCATCAGGATAGGTATTAATCACATCTTATAGACTTGGAAAACAGACCCAGAGTGATAACTAACTGGCTTAAGTCCTAAGTTCAACCTATGAAGTGGTAAAATATGCTTGACAAAAAAGCTGGGTGAATACCAAAGGCAGACAATGTAACAGAATGATCATGGAAAGAGAAATTCAAAGACATCTCTGACAAAATCACTCATCCTAGGTTGATGGTCACACGCTCAAGACTGCATCTTTGAAAAATGACAGCAGATGCTACACATTACAGGGGAAATAGATCTCACTAAAATAGGTTAACCAAGTCACTAAGAAAACTACGCAATCAAACAACAAGAAAAGACCCTGAGGAGGCAGGGAAGTGAATTAGTATTCAGAGTTTCTATAATAAATTTCTAGTTTTTCCAGTTTTTAATAGCAACAGAATCATAAGACATGCAAAGAAACAGAAAGCTCTGACCCATACATCATAAAAAAACAGATAACAAAAACTGACCATGAGAAGGCCCCAATGACAGATATATAACAAACCCTTCAAAGGAAGGAATCATTATAAATATGTTCAAAGAACTAACGGAAAGAATGTCTAAAGATATAAAAGAAGATATGATGACAATTACTAATCAAATAGAAAATATCAATAAAGATATAAATATTGTATTAAAAGAACCAAGTGGAAATTTGGGAGTTGAAAAGTATGAAACCAAATTCACTTGTGTGTGTGTGTGTGTGTGTCAATAACAATTTTGAACTTGCAGATAAAAAGAACTGGCAGTAACAAGAACTGAAGACAGATTAACAGGGATGATAAACTCTAAAGTATATAGAGAAAATTATGAAGGAAAAAGAAAGAGCATCATAAAAATGTGGGATACCATTAAGAACATCAACATATTACTACTTTAGGAGTATGAGAAAAAGAAAGAAAAAAATTTGAAGAAAAAATAACTGGAACCTTCTGAAATATGCTGAAAAATATTAAACTACACAACCAACAAGCTTTATTAACTCTAAGTAAGACAGCACAAAGAAATTTATATATCCAGTCACATCATGGTACAAATGCTAAAAAACAAAGATGAAGAGAAAATCCTGAGAGTATCAAGAGAAAATCAATTTAGCACATATGACAGAATTCTAGTAAGATAAACAGATGACTTCATATCAGAAAAATGGGATACAGAAGGCAGTAGAGTTTACCCTTGAAAAATATGAGGGTCTAGGGACTCTCCACAGTCAAACATCCATGTATAACTTTTGGCACTCCCTAAACTTAATTGCTAATAATCTACTGTTGACCAAGAGCCTTACTAATAACACTATCAATTGATTAACATATATTTTGTATGGTATATAAAGTCAGACAATTAAGTTCACAAATTCATCCTAGAAAAACTACTACATACATCATTGCTGAATATTGCTTTGGTCGCGTTCAAAGTACCCTTGAGTATCTGGTGGCCATTAGTGATATTCAGCAATGAGGTATGCAGCACTTTTTCTAGGATGAGTTTGTGAACTTAATTGTCATACCTCATACAATGACAGCTCTGATGGCCATTCCAGAAAACAAGTTCCACAATTGCTTTGAAGGGTGGAGTAGGCGTTGGCATCAATGCATAGCTTCCCAGGGGGAGGGGGCCTGGTGGGGTGGGTATTTGAAAGCTGACCATAGTGATATTCAGCAATGACGGTTGTAGCACTTTTTCTGGAATGAGTTTGTGAACTTAATTGTCTGGCCTCATGCATATTATATATTGTATTCTTACAACAAAGTAAGCTATATTAAGAAAATGAGGAAGAGAAAATATGTTTACCATTTATTAAATGGAAGTGGATCATCATGAAGGTCTTCATCCTCATTGTTTTCACATTGAGTAGGTCAAGGAGGAGAAGGAAGAGATGGATTGGTTTCACTGACTCAAGGGTGGTACAGGTGGCAGCAAATCCAGGGATAAGTGTACTCCATACAGTTCAAACATGCATTATTCAAGAGTCAACTGTATTAAAAGAACTGAAAGAAAAAAACTGTCAACCAAAAAATCTTATGTTTGACAAAAAGCTATCTTCTTACAAAAATGAAGGTGATACAAAACATTACCAAATAAACAAAGAACCGACAGGATTTATGCTAACTGATGTCTCATACAAGAATACGAAAGGACGTTTTCAGGCTGAAAGTAAGCGATTCCAGACAGTGATTTGAATTCATTTTTAAAAAGCAAAAGTAAAGGTAAATGAAAAGACAAAAGAAATTCATATTTTTTCTCTTTCAGTCTCCTTAGTGATTTAAAAAGTAACTTAATGAAACTATGTGTATGATTAAACTATTGGGCCTATAACATATAAAAGAGTAAAATATTGACCATAACATCACAGTAGCAGTATTGTGACCATAACATCACCAAGTAGGTGAGTGATAGTAAAACTGTATTTGAGTAAGAAAATGATAACAGATGGCAAAATGAATCCACAGGAAAAATGGGGGAAAAAAGGAAACATTAAAAAGAAGGTTAGTATCACAAACTCTATAAATATGTAGTTGTTCTCTTTTCTTTTCTCAGCTTCTTTAATAGATGTAAAGTTATATAAAGGAATAATTATAAAAATGTAATTCTGGGGTTGTAATATATATAGGTATAATATGTAACAATAAGAGCACAGTTAAAGGAATTGTATAGGAATAATCTTCCCATATCTCACTGGAATCAAGGCCATATGCATCTGAACTAGACTGTAATAAGATGTATATGCTAAGCTTCAGAGCAACCACTAAGACAGTAAGAAAGTCATTATCAGAATCAAAATGTTGAAGTAGAAAATACTCAGTACAAAACACAGTAGTAAAAGAGGAGCAGAGGAATCATAAGAGATGAGACATATAGAAACCTAAAAGCAAAATAGTGAGTATAAATCCAAGTATGTCAGTAAAAACGTCAAACGTGAATAAACAAGACAATCAAAAGGTAGAGATAGACTAGATATAAAAACATGGTGCAATGAAGATGCTACCTATAGGAGACAAAGTTTAGATACCAAGATACAAATTATTGAAAGTAAAAGTGTGGGAAAAGATCATTCACAGAGCAACCACATGAAAGCTGGAGTGGTTATAGTAATATGGGACAAAAGAGGCTTTAAAAAATGCCACTAGATATAAAAGAGAATGGTTGGTTCATCATGATTAAAAGGTTAATCCATCAGGAAGACATAACAGTGATAAACATATACAGACTCAAAAACAAAACCTCAAAATACATGAATTTAAAGGAGGAAAGTATAATTCAACAATAATGGTTAGAGATTTCAATCGTACATCTTCAATAATGGATAATACAACTAGGCAGAAGAACAACAAGGAAATAGGAAATAGACTTGAAAACGCTACATATAAACTATAATCTACTTCTATAGAACACTCAACAAGAGCAGAACACACACTCTTCTAAAGTGCTCATGAAACATTCTCCAGAATAAACCATATGCTAGGCTATAATAGAAACCTCAATATTTTAAAAAGGACTGAAATCATATGAGCTATGTTCTTTGATAACAAAGGAGTGAAAGTAGATCTCAATAACAAAAATGAATGTGGGAAAATTGTAAATAAATAAGTCAACACATTCTAAAAATAAACTTCAAAGGGAGTTAGAAACTTTTTTGAGATAAATGAAAATAAATACACAACACACTAAAACTCATAGGTTGTAGCTAAAGCAGTACCGAGAGAGAATTTTAGAGCACTAAATCCTGACATTAGGAAAGCGAAAATGTCTCAGATTAATAACTAAGTTCTACCTCTAGAAACTGGAAAAAGAATAGCAAACTAAACCTTCAGCTAGTAGAAGGAGGGTAATAATAAAGAATGGTATTAAAATGAATAAAATGGAAAATTTATAAAAGCAATAGAGAAAAATCAATCAAAACAAAATTGTGTCTTTAAAAATACCAACAAAATTGATAGACTATGAGCTAGGCTGAGCGAAGAATAAGAAGATCTGAGGATACCTTTAAAAAAATTAAAAGATAGAATTAATAATCAAAAAACTTTCTACAAAGGAAAGCCCAAACCCTGATGGCTTTACTGGTGAATCCCAACAAATGTTTAAAGAAAAAGTACTAACCCTTCAAAAACTCTTTCAAGAAAAAATAGAAGAGAACGTTTACTTTATTCTAAGAGGCTAGGATTACTCTGATACCAAAATCAGACTAAGACATTATAAGAAAAGAAAATGAGAGACCAGTATCTCTCATAAAGATAGATGCAAATATTCTTAACAAAATACTAACAAAGCTAATCCTGCAACATATAAAAAGACTCAGACTCCATTATTAAGTGAGATTTATCCCAGTAGTATAAGTCTGGTTTAATGTCTGAGAACTAAGTAATGTAATACACCATATCAATAGAATAAATTACAAAAATCATACAATTATCAAACCATAGCAAAAACACTTGCCAAAACTCAACACCATTTCCTAATAAAAATGTTTTTGTTATGAAAATTATCTTAGTAATTTTAATATCCTCTCTCATTTTTTCCCTTTGCTCAAACTAAGAATATAAAGAAACTTTCTGGACCTTCTAAGGTGGATCTACAAAAACTCACAGCTGACATTATACTTCATGGGGAAAGATTGAGTGCTTTTCTGCTAAGATCAGGAACAAAACAAGGATATGTGCTGTCACTATCTGTATTAATGTTTTGCTGAAGTTGGTAGTCAGGGAAATAAGGTACAAAAATGAAATTAAAAGCATCTCAATTGAAAAGAAAGCAGTGAAACTATCTTTGCAGATGAAATCATTTTAATTTAGAAAATCCTAAGGAATTTACTATGCCTATTAGAACTAATAAACAAGTTCAGTAAAAGTGCAAGGTACAAGATCAATACACAAAATCAATTCTATTTCCATATACTTGCAATGAACAATTAGAAAACAAAATTAAGAAAACATTTTTATTTACAATGTCAAAAATAACAGAGTATTAATTTTAACAGACGGATTATAAAACTTACACTCTGAAAAGTATAAAATCATGTTGAAAGAAATTCAAGAAGGCCTAGATGAATGTGAAGACATCTTAGGTTCAAGGATTAGAGGATTTAACATTATTGTTACTACAATGCTCCCCTCATTGATCTACGGATTCAATGCAATTCCTATAAAAATCCTTGCTGACTTCCTTGCAGATATTGACAAAGTTATCCCAAAATTCATATGACAATGCAAATCATCCAGAATACTCCTCCCCAAGGAGAAAATCTTGAAAAAGAAAGAACAAAATTGGAGAACTCACAAAAGGTTCCAGGGCAACTGGATATCCAAGACTGAAGTCAAATCTCTAATTCAGGCCATACACAAAAGTTAACTCAGAAAGGATGAAAGATTTTTACCACTGTGATCTTCTTCCCCCAAATTCATATCCCAATCTAATCACGAGAATAACCTTAAATTCTAAAAAAAAAAAAAAGGAATTCATACAACATACATGGTCAGAACTCCTCAAGATTTTCAGGATATCAAAAACAAAGAAATTGTGAGGAGCTGTCATCGTCATTATTAGCCTAAGGAGACGTGACAACTACATGAAATATGGTATGCTGGATGGGATCCTGTGACAGAAAAAGTACATTAAGTAAAAACTAAGGAAATCGGAATAAACCATGAAATTTAGTTAGTTATAAGGTGTCAGCACTGGTTCATTAATCATAACAAATGTATCATACTAACGTAAGATGTTAACAATGGGGCAAATGTCATGTAAGGTATATGTAAACTGATTATATTATCTGCTCAATTTTTTTTGTAAATCTAAAACTTCTAAAATTAATGCCTATGGATGAAAAAAATGGTTCAAAGACTTAAAAGCTAAAACTGTTAGAAGAAAGCATTAACATGAGTCTTTGTAGCCTTAGATGATGCAACGGTTTTTCAGGTAAAATGCCAAAAACATAAACCACACACACGTAAAAACTGGTATAAATGCACCATCATCAATTTTTCTTCCCACTTTACCAGCCTCTTTGCTGATGCTTCTCCAACAGATCACTTACACACCAATCTTTGTCTCAGGATCTATTTCTGGAAAACTTAGAACCTAAGTCAGACTACCACTCTCTGAACTCCCTTCCCTTTGTACCCAAGCCCAATTCCTTTAGCCCAAGAAGGTCTTGAATGCTTCAAGAATTACCCCACTACTTATAAACTGATTGCTTTTTTTTAATGTAAAGTTTTTCATTTTATATAGATTGCCCTAATTGTAGGAATAATACAGACTTGTTGAAAAACAAATTTGGCAATAAACCAATCAAAAACCACTGTGTATTTTGGCTCCCTGGCTGCTGACCTTCCCATTCTCGTTCTTGGTATTTTCCCTGACATTGCTTCTATTCTTACAGAATCAGGGGCAGCTCTGAACCCCACTTTCATGTATACTCCAGGGTTTTTATGGGGTTTGTAGAGAATAACTCACTGTATACTTTGCAAGGGAGCCAGTACCTGCTGTCTCTGTCAAAATGAGTTTCCTGCCCCCAGGTACACACTTCTTCCAGGTTGGGTATAGACTTTGCTCTTTGATACAATGTCTTACTCTGACAAAATTCAAGTATCATAATTCTGGCACAGTGAGAGAAAGCTGTCTGTTTCAAAATCCTCTTTGTCATTTGCCGGGAGGTGTAGCAAAGCTTCTGCTATCCTGTCATGGAGGTTCAAAGTTTATATAGATGGGTACAAATTATATAGATGCTAACAAATGAGATCTAATCAGGCTAAATTTACTCTGTTCTGCATTCAAGTTGTTTTCTTCTGGATCCTAACTCTTGAATAAAATAGTTATGTTTGAAAAATTACTTAAAGAGAAGGCATGTCTTATTACTAATCATGCTGTTAATCTCTAATAAGTATGGTGCAATATTTTTAGGTTTGGGAAATCATAAGAGCTATCCACAGAGTTCAAGGCCTAGAATACAGGAAATGTTTGTGGTGGTAGTGCTAATCCCAGTGCTGGGTCTAGCACAGTAAGTGCTAGTCATTATTTTCAAATCTTACCTCTCCACTGTACACTTTCATTTTGGTTTCTAAGTCTTACTGGTTCTATCTTGGAAATATTTTGAATCTAAACTTTTTTTTTCAATCAAAATGTTTAAAACTAAGCTCTTATTCTGAAAATATATTACTACATAGCCACCCCAAAATATAGTGACTTGAAGTACCAACCATTTTATTATATCTCACTATTTTGTGAGTCAATAGTTCACGCGGGAGTTGGCTGGATAGCTCTTGTACTCCACGTTATCTTTCAGTGGTATTTAGCTGACCTGTTTTGGTGGCTCCAAGATGGTTTCTCTCACACAACCTTGTAGATTCTGGCATCTCCATGAAATGTAGTAGGATTTCTCATACGGTAACTGAAGTTTCCAATAGACTGAGGTAAAAGTTGCCAGTCTTCTTAATGTCTAGGCCTGGAGTAGGTGAAGTGTCACTTTGGTTATAATTTATTAATTAAAGCAGTTAGAGATTTGAAAGGAGGGGATTGGACCCTCTTCTCTCTCCAGCTATTTTTAATCTTCTGTAGCCCTCATTTCTGCCTCACATAGTACCACAGGCTCTTCTAATCACAGCCTATCAACCCCTGATAATTTTCCTTCCACACTTAACACTATGCACTGTCTGACTGCTGTCTCTGTGACTATAATTGAGCTTTGTATCATAGCACACAAAGCTTTTTATAACCTGGCATCAATCTGTATTCCAAATATCACTTCCCAGCCCTCCTCTGTAAGAACCTCTACCAGTCTCAAAACATGCCATGCCTACTCTTTTTTGCCTTCTTGGCTTCTCTAGGCAGAAGCTGTCTTTTAGCTGGTTTGGGCTGTTATAATAACAAATTACTATAGACCAGGTGGCTTAAACAACAAGCACTTACGTCTCACAGTTACAGGGGCTGGGGAGTCCAAGAACAAGGTTCTGGCAGACCCAGTATCTAGTGAGAGTCTGCCTCCTGGTTTTCAGATGGCTTCCTTTTTGTTATAGTTACACATAGCAGCAAGTAGAGAGAAAGATCTCATGTCTCCTTTTGTTTCATTCATGAGGGCTTTATTCATTTCCAAAGGCCCCACCTTCAGATACCATCACACTAGGGATAGACTTCAACATATAAATTTTGGAGTAGACACAATCTATTTAGTCCATGTGCTAAAGACTATGAAAGACCATGTAGTCTTTCCAAAATCTCTAGTTTCCAGAGAATTCTATTCATTTATGATAACTTTTTTCATATTGTATTGCCTTTTATCTCTCTCTCCTGTACAATCACTGAAGGAAAGTGCATTTCTGCCCCTAGTATTTCAGTACAGTATCTAGCATATAGATCACAAATATATCTTCTAAATAAATAGCAGAAGACTGGAAGAGATTTGATAGCAGAAAAGTTAAATACTCTCATAATGTGACCTTTTTTTCACTCTTTTCTTGCAGGCATAAAAGGTGATCAGAGGAGGGGGCATGATATAATAAAAGACCATATAACCTCCAAAGGTCACTAAGCATCTGTCCACAGATGGAATGTCCATATCTCCAGGTAGGACAAGTCTCATGATATTTTGTCCTCCGTGCATTGTCATCCAGCAATTTACTTTAGAATCAGCCTTCTAGAACTAATATCACACACATTTTGTAAAATGAACCAAAGGTAAAAGGGTGAAGTTAAACTTGCAACATTTCTGTTATCTTTAACAATGCAATGGGTGTCTCAGAGAATGAATTATAGGCACAAAACTGTGACTCTGCCCCATCACAAGAAACTTGTCTTTTCATATTACAGATATTTATTTCATATGTCAACAATTTAATTATTAACAAAGTATTAATAAAGCTAGATTGTGCTGAGTATGCAATCTCTAAATAAAGAAAATCCACAATGAATTAAAACTTCAATAATGTGCTGGAAAGTGTATATCCTCAGCCTGAAAGAGGTGTTTTACCTCCCTGAGTACAAGATGTGTTACACTCTCTCCTGAATGTATTTTCTACTTTTATTTTTTTTAATCATTTTGTTCCTAAAATGGAAGCGATATTTGGGGGTGAGTCCTTTGGGCTCCTATAATGAAATACTTTATGGTAGGTAACATAACTGAAATTTACTTCTCACAGTTGTGGAGGATGGGCAATCCAAGGTCAAGGCAATAGTGAGGTCTGGCTGATGAGAGCTCTGAACCTCACGTGGTGGAAAGAACAAACCAACTCCCTCAGGCCTCTTTCATAAGGTCACTATTCTCATTTGTAAATGTTCCATCTTCAGGAATTAATCACCTCCTCAAAGGCCTTACTTCTTAATATTACCATACTGGGGATTAGGTCTCAGCACATGAATTTTGTGGGAACACAAACATCTGGACCATAGAAACGTTAATTAGGGGAATGCTCATTTTATTTTCCTCACCCCAACCCCTGTTAGAAGAGCACCAGCATAGACAACTGCAGGAGCCTTTAAACTTTTGATCAAAACTTATAGGGAGAAATATATCTTTCATCATGACACATTATACACACACACACACATTGCATAAAGCAAAAGCTTCAGGAAATAATAGTTGGATATTTTAAAATTTAATTTAGTTCATTTTTTAATTAAAAAAACCCTAGTCATAATACATTAAATTGACTTCCTGACCCACGATTATAAAATACCAGTATTTTAGATGTGTTTTAAGGTCATAGAACATGCCTTATGATTCTTTTACCTTGTGAATTGTGCACTTTCTTTTAACAACACTCTCTTCATTTGTAAAATAAATATTAATACCTACCTCAAGGTAGCAGAGAGAGTTAACTGAGATGATACTGTTAGTGAGACTAAAATCTAGTTGACGCTTAATAAATGTTAGTTTCTTTTCCTCTCTTCTGCTTGTAAACTAGCAGGAACCAGCTGAGATTCACAAGTTTGCATCTTTTAAAAATTTCAACCGCTGCCTATATCACAAAATCTCAAAACTGCAGATGCTGGCGTGGTTGTGGTGAGAAAGGAAAACGTTTACACTGCTGGTGGGACTGCAAACTAATACAACGTTTTTGGAAGGAAGTATGGAGAAACCTCAAAGAACTCAACCTAGACCTCCCGTTTGATCCTGCAATCCCATTACTGGGCATCTATCCAGACGGAAAAAAAAAACTTTTATTATAAAGACATTTGTACCAGGCTGTTTATCCCAGCCCAATTTACAATTGCCAAAATGTGGAAACAACCTAAATGTCCTTCAACCCAGGAGTGGATCGGTAAGCTGTCCCATATGTATACAATGGAATATTATTCAACCATAAAAAAATGGAGATTTTTCAGCATTTGTACTAACCTGGATGGAGGTGGAACACATTATTCTTAGTGAAGCATGACAGGAGTGGAGAAGTATGAATCCTATGTACTCAATTTTTATTTGAAGACAATGACAATTAATGACTTGGTGGGGCATGGGGGAAGGGGAGAGCAGACAGAGGAGGAGGTAAGGGCTGAGGGAAAGGAAAAGAAGAAGAAGAAAAAAAAGAGCAAGAAAAGAAAAGAAAATAGTGACTAATCTTCACATAAATTGGTTTTAATTTTGACCAAAGTATATTACTTAAACATTAATTTTTAACTCAACAAGTTAATATGTTGTTTAGGATATTGTATCCTCATTTATAAGTGACATATGTTTGTAATTTCTCCTTTATAATAATATATTTTCTCCAACTTTTTTTTTTTTTGGTTTTTGGCCGGGGCTAGGTTTGAACCTGCCACCTCCGGCATATGGGACCGGCGCCCTACTCCTTGAGCCACAGGCGCCGCCCTATTTTCTCCAACTTTAATATCGGGGTACCCAGATCAAGTAGAATGAATTTGATGTGTTTCTTCTTTTTCTATTGTCTACAAGACTTAGCATGATCTGTTTTTTGGAAATTATCTTTTACTTTTATTTATAAATATTGGTTGTCTATTTTTTGATACTTAAAAAAAAATAAGAAGTTAACTGATGACTCCTTACTGAATCTCAGAGTCAAAGCGTTCTATAATAGACATACTCTTATTTGACAATGTGAATGTTACTTTCTTTGCATTATTATTATTATTGCTTAATATTTTGATGTAGCAATCATCTGATTCCTTTTCTGAATGTATTTATGTTCATTCATCCTTTACAAGGTTTTGTTTCTAGTTAAAAAAAGATAAAAAATTTTGACTGCTTTATTGAGATATAATTTATACATCACATCATTTGTTCAGTTAAAGTATAGAATTATTTCAATGCTTTTTCATATACTTACAGATAGCTGAAAACATTGTTATAGTTAATTTTTAAGCATTTCAGTCATTTCAAAAGAATTTTTGTATCCTTCAGCTATCCATAGTCCATCACAGGTCTTTAACAGTGAAAAAATATTTCTTCTAATTCCCTATCTCTAAAGATTGGTCAGAGGTGTTTAGCCTCTGTTAATGCATCTGTTACTTCCATGTTCAACTAATAAAGTCATTTTCAACAACTCCTGGCCAACTCCATTACAAGAGCACCTGCAACTTGTCAAAAAAGATTAGAAAGAAGATAAAGAAAATCATGATGAAGATGAAAAAAAACATTTATTTTAAATGAGCAATGGGCAAGATGGGGAAGTTGATTATAATAATGACTATGATAGACAAGACCCCATCCTTTGGTTTCTATTCTCAAACTAACAGTTTTCACACCTAATTCTTCCCAATAGCTGAAGAGTTCCTTTGGAATCTTAGCCTTAAAAATAAAACAATAAACAGAAGCATGGTTTTCCTAACAGTGAAGGATTTGTTTTATGGGTTATTTATTTATTTATTTTGAGACAGAGTCTAACTCTGGTGCCCTGGGTAGAGTGCTGGGTTACCATAGCTAATAGCAACCTTAAACTCTTAGACTCAGGAGATCCTCCTGCCTCAGCCTCCCCAGTAGGTGGGACTACAGGCACCTGCCACCATGCCTGGATAATTTCTCTATCTTTAGTAGATACAGGGTCTCAATCTTGCTCAGGCTGGTCCTAAACTCCTCAAGCAATCCACCCACCTTGGCCTCCTAGAATGCTAGGATTGCAGGCGTGAGCCACCAGGCCAGCCTCTGTTTTTCAGATGGGAAAGAAGAATATAAATGAATGTACATATATATACATAAATATATATATGCATATTGTGTGTGTGTGTGTGTGTGTGTGTGTGTGTGTATCAGATGCTCCACAGGTTCACTAATGGAAGAAGATGGACCCCAAACAAGAAAGTCTTGATGCCCCATAATCTAGAGGGCCAAAGAAGTGATAAAGTCAAGCAATCTACCTGTGGGCTGCCAGAATCCAGGCGTTATTCCAGAATCCTCTGGTGTTCACTGTTTGAGGCAGGAGTATCCCTGGTGCACAGCTTACCTGCATTGATGGGCTTCTCTGAACCTAAGGAGGTAGTGGTAGAGGCAAACCAGCTTCAGTCATTTCACAGTTTCAGCCTCCGGCCCCAGGCTGAAGCAGACCCCTTTATGGAATGCAATTCATAGTAGCATCCCATCACCGTAAGAATGCAATGGTCATCTTGTCTACTCATCCTCACATCGAGTCTTTTGACTCTATCTTGTTCAGTTGTTTTATCTCAGTTAATTTGTAGTCTTCAAAGTGTACTCTGGCAATTCTCTTCTAGGCAGAAGTCCATTTTCTTTTTCTGAGTAATCCAGATTCCTTACACAATGCTCCCTGTGCAAAGGGTGCCCCCCAAATGGTGCTGATTAAGTTACTCACTCTCCAAATACCTGCATCTATTGAGTACCTAATGACCAAGACAGAGATAAAGTTACAACTGCCCTTCACATCACCAAATCTAATAATCCTTCCTCAGTGCTCATCCTCCTTTCCTTTTGACATCCTGCAGGCCTCCCATAGTCTGCTTCCATTTCTAAGACTTGCTGTCCAGTCCTCCCTGACACACCTTCCTTTTTCCCTCCACTATTTCCAACAATGGTAAGGAATCTTCTCAGCAGTACCTGATTAGTTTGAGTTACAGCCAGAACTAGAACCCAGGCCTGTACATAATCAAAGATCAGAAAACAGCCAAATCTTGATGTTTCTATTCACAGGGGGAACCCAGATGGGCCCTCTCACATACATGCTTCCAAGTCAAGGAGTATTTTTCCCTTTAAGGACATTGTTAGGACACTGTCTAGCTAGAAAATATTCAGAGCAAATTCACTCCTTTACCTGCCCTAGGCAAATGGGAAAATTCAGTGTTTGAGCCATTTACCCAAGAAAGTAATCCATGCTGGAAATTTTGCTTAAAGTATTCTTTTAAAAGGCCCTTCTGTCTTTATTATGACAATAAGAGTGCTCAGTCTGCCCAAGCATATGAGGTTGCAAAGAATATTTCTTTTTATTCAGACCTTGCATTCTCTTTATAGTGAAAGGATTCTTGGCACATAGTTGGCAATTACTATCTAGGTTTTCTGCATAACATAGGTTTTTAAACTAAGGTTTTTAACTCAATAGACATCAGGCTCCAATGAAAATACATGTGGCCTAACACGAGCAGAAATAAACACAATTCTAATCAATTTAACTGTTGACAAAAGCACATAGTTTCATTGCTTGCGGCCAAAGTTTTAAGAGTGGACTCTGATTTCTTGCAGGAACACCCCTCATTTGTGTGTGCAAATAGGGTAATTAAGTGTCCAATTACCAGATTTGCATTGGCAAATGGGGGCTTTGTGTGGGTAAAATTCTCCATGGTTTGGGACAAGCTGAAACTTAGGTCTTTTATTTTTGGATCAATTCCCCAATAATGAACAATGATGATGAAGTTCCCATCTTGTCCAAGTCTGAAGCCATGGCTGAAGGCTTCCCTTTATTCTGGAGATTCTGTGAAGTGGAGAACCATAGTTAAGAACTGGAGCTTTTTCTTTCTTACTGTCTACTCTCAAAAATAATTAAGCATTTCAAGTACTCTCAGAGTGACTTTTCTTTTTCTGCCAGCTCTATGAAAATGACTCCTGATGTTGACATACTTATCAATATTCTTTATGAAAATGTAACCATATGCAACCATTAACCTGAAAAGACCATTCATAAAACAACTTCATTCTTTTCTCCCCTAGCTCCCAGATGAAATCTAACACAGATCCCATGACTTTCTCAAATTTTATATAAGAAATTTTCTAGATACTTCTAGTCATAAAGCCTGTTTTCTTACAGTAATTAAGGCATTCTTACTGGGATATCTAGTTTGGAGGGAGTAATCATCTTCTACCCTTTCTCTTTCTTTACTTTTTTTTTTATTAAGTCAAATACACATAGATCATGAATACATTCATGCACATGTGGGGTACAATGTGCTGATTTTTATTTTATACAATCTGACCTGGTTAGATCAAACCAATCAACATAGTTTTCCCCTCATTTACTTATTATTGTGCCACGACAGCTACGTTCTACACTTGACAGATTTGACTTATACCCTTGTCATATGCTCCATAGGTGTGGTCCCGCCTTTTACCCTCCCTCTGTCAAACCTCTCCCCTCCCCTCCCTTCCCACTCTATTTCTCTCCTACATCCTGGGCGATAGTTGTGTTCTATCTTTCATAAGAAAGTGTGAGTAAACATAAGGAGGTTTCATAGAAGTACTGAGTACATTGGATACTTTTTCCTCCATTCTCGAGACACTTTACTCAGGAGAATGTGTTCCAGATCCCTCCATGTAAACATAAAAGAGATAAAGGCTCCATCTTTTTTTAAGGCTGCATAGATATGTATACCCTTTCTCTTTCAATGAACACAGTTAAGAATCCTGGATGGAATTCATGAAGCAATTCTCTGAGAAGTCTGGAAAGTAAACAGTAGCAGGTGGATTAAGGAAGGAAGCCAGAACTTGAAGTATCACTGAAGTTTCTCCTCTGGCATCTCCTGCTCCAGGCCCAAAGGCAGCTAGAAACTAGTTAACTATACACCACAGGCAGACAGAGCTGCAGGAGAACCCTTTAACTTTATCCTAAAGGAGGTGGAAGGGGCCTGTCAGAGAGAAAGAGGAGGAAATCCCCTGTTTTTATTCTTTATGCTCCCTATTCCCCATCTCCCAGGAAATTCCTTTGCTGTGGTGGTGCTGGTGCAGTTGCAGTAGTGGCTGGTCAAGCACCCAAAACTCCAAAGGATGATAGTCCTTAAGTCCGATCAGAGAAACAGGGCATCAAATGACTTGGAGACCTTATTAAAATGCAGATTCTCAAATAGTACGTGGGGTGGGGCCAGATGCTACTGATACTGCCGGTCCATGGAACACACTTTTGAGAAAAGAGAGCTGTGACGTGGGGTGTGTGTGTGCCTGTGTGTGCATGCACGTATCCCTGACAGGGCTGTTATTGTCTCGAAAAGCAAAAGTTGTCTTCTCTCTGGGGTTTGAACACAAAATGGCACATTCAACCAGAGGTGGTTTTCATTCTTGCCTGAGAAAATTCCTGATGAGCTCACGTGCACAGGACCCACCCTAGCTAACTCGTGCACCACAGAATTCTACTTAGGCCATCAAGACAGTACACTGTGCTGTTGGCTCAGGTTTCTGCACAGATGTGCTTGTGCTGCTGGCTCCAGAGGGGCTCCACTGCTAATGGCATCTGAGGTCATTCAATTAGCACCTTTCAGGTTTCTCTGGTCATAGACACCTCATAATTTTTTCACTAATGCAGTTGGATCTTTTACTTTTCCAAATCATTACGCATCTCTTCCATGTTACTTTTCACTTTCCAGTCTATAGTGGGTAAAGATTTTTATTTTAATACAGTCTCAACCCATCTCTGTGTTAGGATAATTTAGGGAGAAACAGGTGCTAACATTTTTTTAAAGAAGAGTTTCATTTTTCTGAATCCTACTAAGACATTAATCCTGCTTCCTGTCTTGAATCAGGATAAAGCCTTGGCAATAATAAATAGGTGTGATAAAAGCCGGGTCTGGTGATGGAAACTAAGGCCAGGAAGATGGGGAGGAGAGAAGGAAGGCTTCTCAGGCTAATGCCTGCAATGCAGAACATAAAAACACTCTCTTGTGGGGAAAGAACAAAGGTAATGAGTTCTTCATTTTGTCTTAAATCCTGGTGTCATAGGAAAGAGAAGATCTGGGGCAAAGATGAGATCTGGTAACACTTCCTGCAATATGAGCCAGAGGTACTGATTCCCTGGTTTAGTACTTCTCAAACTTAACATGCACAGGAATCCTCTGGGTGTGTGTGTGGGGGGATCTTATTAAAATGCCAATTCTGATTAGTTAGGTTTAGGTGGGATCTGAGCATTTCTAACAAGCCCCCTGGGGATTTGGATGCTGCTGATCTAAGAACCACAACTTTGAAATGCAAGGCTCCCTTGGCATGTATCTGGGACCTTGGTTGTCAATATCAGCCTCTCATTAGAATCCATGAGAAGCTTTCAAAAATCTCAGTGCTCAGGCTATACCTTAGACCTATTATTAACCAGAAATCCCTGGTAGTTCCCTTTATTTTCAACAGCTTGTTTCTTTTCAATCGCTGAATAATATTCCATGGCATTATTGTAAAAGCTTCTGCTTCTCTTTTTTCTTTTGTACCAAGATAGGGTCTTACTCTGTTGCCCCAGCTAGAGTACAATGGCATCATCATAGCTCACTGCAGCCTCACATTTCTGGGCTCAAGCAATCCTCCTGTCTCAGCCTCCTGAGTAGTTGGGACTATAGGCATACAGCACAATTCTCATAATTTTTTCTATTTTTAATAGAGACAGAGTCTTGCTCTTGCTCGGGCTGGTCTAGAACCCTTAAGCTCAGGTGATCACCTGCCTTGGCCCCCCAGAGTGCTAGGATTACAGGCATGAGCCACTATGCCTGGTCTAGAAGTAGAAATTTAACATCAGTATTCTTATCAGCCTTTGGAATAAACATAACCAGTCTTTTACTAGAATTTTTTTTTTTTTAAGCACCATCTTATCTCCTCTCAGCTCATTCTTTTTTAGATGTGGTAGAGTCAGCGAAGCTGGTAATTTGATTGCTGTCCCTGGCTCCTGCCTCTTTCTCCTTTCCTCCTCAGTTGCCCCCCACCACAGCCTTCCCACCTTGAAGGATTATTGTTACAACATTACCCAATTGTCTGAGTTATCCATAGGTGTCCTTAAATATTTGTTTTGTAATTAGACCCCAAACTTTAAGACCACATAGACCTGGATTCAATTTACCGTTTCAGCTCTTACCAACAGGGTTTAGTCATTTCACCTCTCTGTTCCATGCAGAACAGCAATATGTCCCTGGCGGGGCTGGTGAAGTTAGTAGAAATAGTGATCTGAAACTATTATATTAAGGAATGATTATCTTCCCCTTTCAATCATGTTCTTGTCTACTCTTTCAAGGCTGCATTGGGAGATTTATAACCTCAGAGCAGAGAGCAAGTGCTGCCTGGACCAAAGAACTTATTGCCTATCTTCCACTATCAAAGCTGACTGCTTTTTCCTTCCTCCTTTCATTCCTTCCTTCCTGTTTAATTATTTTAAAACTTTAAATACAGAAAATTTAAAATTTTGGACTTAAAATGCTATGAGGATTTTTTAAATAAAGATTTTAGTTTTTAAAGAAGTTTTAGCTTCACAGAAAAATTCAGTGGAAAGTGCTAAGAGTTTCCTTATACCCCTGCCCTCACACAGGCACTCTCCTCTATTAACAACGCCCCAGAAAAGCACATTTGTTACAACATGTACACACGTGCTGACACATCATTATCACCCAAAGGCCGTAGTTTACATTAGGGCTCACTCTTTCTGTTGCACATTCTACAGGTTTTGACAATAGGTAATGACATGGATACATCATTGTGGTATCATATTGAACGGTTTTGTTTCTCTAAAAAGCCTCTGTGTACTGTCTATTGTCTCTCCCTTCCCCTAACTCTTGGCAACCACTGGTCTTTTTTACTGTTTTCATAGTTTTGACTTTTGCAGAATTTGGCAATTGCAGTTGTAATCATGCAATATGCAGCATTTTCTCATTGGTTTCTTAGTTCCCTTTATTTTCAACAGTTTGTTTCTTTTCAATCGCTGAATAATATTCCATGGCATGAATGTACCAGAGGTTTTCTTTATCCATTCATCTACAGAAGGACATCTTGGTTGCTGGCAAGTTTGGGTAGTTATGAATAAAAGCTGTTATAAGTATCAGTGTGCAGGTTGTTGTGGGGGCATAGTTTTCAAATAATTAAGGTGAACATCAGGGGACATAATTGCTGTTTCTCATGGCAAGAGTATGCTTTGTTTTCTAAGAAACAGCCAAACTGTCTTCCAATCACAGCTATATCGTTTTGCATTCCCACCAGCAATAAAGAAGACGCCCTTTCATTTCATGTCCTAGCGAGCATTTAGTGTCGTCAGTGTTTTGGATTTTCACTTTTGTAATTAATTGGTGTGTAGCAATAACTCAGTGTTTTAATTTGAAATTCCCTGTGACATATGATGGTCGACTAACTTCTCTCTCTCTCTCTCCCTTTCTTTTTTCTTTCGACAGAATCTTACTCTGTTGCTGGGCTAGAGTGCATTGGCATCATCCTAGCTTGCCGTAACCTCAAACTCCTGGGCTCAAGTCATCTTCTTGCCTCAGCCTCTTCAATAGCTGGGACTACAGGCACCCACCACAACATCTGGCTATTTTTTTTTTTTTTAGTAGAGACAGGGTCTTGCTCTTGCTCAGGCTGTTCTCATACTCCTAGACTTGAGCAATCCCTCGGCCTCAACCTCCAAGAGTGTAAGAATCACAGGTGTGAGCTGCCATGTCTAGTTTGAACATAGGTTCATTTTCCATCTGTATATCTTTGTTCTGTGAGTCTCAACACATGCAAAGATTTGCATGCCCATTACAAAAAGGACATTATCCCAAATAGAGCATTCTTAACCAATGAAATTCAGAAACTGATGTATTCATGTTGCAGCTTCTTTAACCCTGGGGTGGGACAATTCTCAACATATGTTCTATGCTGCTGCCCAGAGTTTCCCCATTGGACTGGGTTCAGGAGCCCACAGTGGTAACTTGCCTGTAATAAACTATTTGTCTTCTACTTCCCCTTCCCTTTTTTGTTTCTGCTCTTTGGTGTTTTCTGTCTCTCCCAAATAAATACTTCCATTTGAATCCTCAGCGCCTGCTCCTGAGGAAGCTAAATTAGGGCAGTCAAAATACAGGAAGAACTCAGGAATGAGGGAAGGGGATCTTGCTAGGCAGGAAGAAGAGTCAAGAGCTGTGTTCAGAAGAGAAGCAAGGTGAGAAAGACGAAGAAAGGAGGTCAGATGTCAAGGCTCCTACTGTCTCACACTTGATCCTTCACTTAAAATGGGAGGGCCACAGAAATATACAGATGGGTCTAGGAGACTTGAAAACACCATGGTTATTGGTCTGCTCCCTAGACATAAGATAAAGTAATAAAGATCTCATATTCATCTTTGCACCATGTCCTCCTGGAGTGGGAAGGAAGGTACACCACTGAGTGACAGAGGAGCTAGAAAGATGAGCCTGAGAAGTGAGTTTGCTCCCCAGGGCCTACAACTGGCATGAAGGACATCCAGATGTTCCTACACATCCTGATGTAGGGAACACAGAATTTCAGAGACAAAAGGTGGGCTTCCATATGCCTTGGGATTGTCAGATTCTGCAAGAACTTCATGGACAGAGTCAAAAAGCCAGGACCACAGTTTCTAGTAGTAGGCCAGCAGGAAGCTGCAGATGGCCAGTTAGGAGGTGACTGCTCTTCAATGTGTGCAATCAGCCAGCCCCGCCGTCCCAAAGCAGGACCTGTAGGAACCCAAGAGTTACTACATGAGTCTGGAGTCTTTATTCTCCACTGGTACTAAGGATATGAGTTCCAGAGACTGTGTTCAAGGGGAACAAGAGAAAAGAGAGGAAATCTAGAAGACTGAACCCATAGCTAATAGGCACTATAGAGGTGAAGAGACTGTGGAAATTTTCCAGAATAGGAAACATGATTCGGCAAATCTGACATTTAACATTATTTCTCCAAAATCCCAAAGAAGATTTGATCAGCTATAAACAAGGAAGGAGAAAGTTCTTTGTAGTGTGAAAAAATTACTAATATACTGCATAATAAATATTGGAGATAATGGATATACAGCTGGGCTCTTAGCCCCTGGTAAGAGCTCAGCAGTTGGTGACTGTTGTGATTAACACCATACCTGATGATGTCAACGGCCTTTCAGGGAAGCAGGTCTTAGTTCTACTGTCATTCTTTTAAAAATCTCGAATCCTAGAGCATCTTAAGATTCAGGACTCTAAATAACAATCTTTCAGTTAGATGGATCCCTAGATTGGTTCTAATGCACTGGTTGATGGAAAATATGAGGAAATCTGTTCCAAATCTATTTTGGAGTTTAATTTGATTAGCTACCACTGAAGAATTTGTGTCAGAGCTAACTTGTATTGGAGAGTTTGCATAAGAACTTACTTATATTGAAGAATTGACATTCAAATTAACTAAGCCAGTCTAAGACTGAACTCAGAGATCATTTGCATGCTATTTCTTCCATTAGTTTTAAATTCATCACCACAAGAAGCATAAAACAGCAACCACAAAGGCGTAATATGCAGCTGAAGGATTTCTGTCCAGTTTCTTGCCTTGTTGCTCCTAAAGGCAGATTTTAAAAGCATCATTTTGTTTGACATATGTAGTGTACAGTCACCTTGCCTATTAGATTCAAACAGGGCCAAAGAATACTGAGGGAAGGATGGTTTTCAGAGGAAATTTGCATATACATTTCCATTAGGGTTAAAGACATTTAAATCCACATTACCCTGGACCATAGAATAATGAATGCACCATTATGGGCAAGGCTTAGTGTGTGTTGCTGCTGCATTTGGCAGGTTCAAGTCTTGCTCTGGGTGTAATATTTTGTGACTCATTTTTCCTCAAGCATAGAGTAATAGGCTTTAACTTTGCTAAGCTTTTCTGCCAGCTCTTCACCTCCTGCTGTTCCATTATATTGAACTTGTAAGCAGGATGCTCTGTCCAGCTCACCCAGATTACCGCAGCAATACGGCCCCGCTGAGGGGCTGGTGTCAGGATAAGTGTTAGGGAGGGAGCTCCCCATCTTGGCATGCTGTTCTCATCTTATTAAATTCAGCTTTGTGGAAGCAGGGAGCCCGCCTCTCAGTCACACTGGCTCAAGCGTGATCCAACTGCTACTGTCAGACAATATGAAAATAGGAACCACCACAGCTAATGGCAGGTGCTGCTTCACAGCTGAAAAAAAAAACCAAAAGAACCCAGAAGTCTGTGTAGTTTTCATTATGATGATGATTTTATGAGCCTGTGCAATGTGTGTTATTTTGCTCTTATAGAAGCTTCATGAGATTGAAGGCCTGATTCAGAAAACCTAACACTTTTGGGAAATGAGATATGTTTGCACACTTTGAGCAGTGGGTGAATGTATCTTGGGGAATCCAAGTAGGAGGACTGCTTTGATCTGCATTCTTTGCTGCAGGTTCCAGTGGATCATTTTTAGAACCCTAAAAGTCAAGAGTGGCCTAGAAATCTGTGTGATATAATTTAAGATTTTTATCTTAGTGTATCAAGATGGCAAAGGTTCTGGTTGGAGGGATAAAAACATTGAACAAAATGGAAAAACTAGGTTTGAAAATAAGTCATTGTGTGGGTTTGAGAGAACCTATCTTTACTGGAAATTTCTGCCTTCACATGTGTTTTGGTTATATATTGCTGCAGAACAAACCACTCCATATTTAGTGGCTTATGAAAACAGTCATTTTATAATATTTTTCGTTCTGTGCGTTGGCATTCTATAGAATGGATGTTCGAGTGAACAAAGTCAGTCTAAGCCCCAACCAGGACTGAACTCAGAGACCATTTTGCTTACTATTTCTCCTGGTGGTTTTAAATATCCTCTGTTAGACTCAGTTACATGGCTCTTTTCCTGACCTCACTGAAGCTCTCTCTGTAGTTCTAGTCTGACTGAGGAAGAGGGTGGAACATCTGAGATTCTTCTTCATAAGTTTGATTGGTACTTTGGCCAGGACACCTAAGCCTAGGACTTTAATTAATAGGGGAAGGGGGAGAAGGTTGGTGGTTCTCTCTCTCTCTATTGGCCTCTACATGTGGTGTCTCCACATGGTCTCTCCAGCAAAGTAGCTGGATATCTTAATCTATGACATATTATATTCTATATGTGGATCATTAGCCTCCAATAAACTAGTGATGTTATCAATTTCACATGATAGGTCATCTCATATAGGTAATTTATTCTTTTTTTTTTATTAAATCATACCTGTGTACATTGATATATTCATGGGGCATCATTCACTAGCTTCACAGACCGTTTACCAAGTTTCACATATACCCTTGTAAGATGCACCGCTGGTGTAATCCTACCAATCCCCTTCCCTCTACCCACCTCCCCTCTCCCTCCCCTCCCTTTCCCCCTTCCCCCTATTCTTAGGTTGTAACTGGGTTATAGCTTTCATGTGAAAGCCCTAAATTAGTTTCAGAGTAGGGCTGAGTACATTGGACACTTTTTCGTCCATTCTTGAGATACTTTACTAAGAAGAATATGTTCCAGCTCCATCCATGTAAACATGAAAGAGGTAAAGTCTCCATCTTTCTTTAAGGCTGCATAATATTCCATGGTGTACATATACCACAATTTATTAATCCATTCGTGGATTGATGGGCACTTGGGCTTCTTCCATGACTTAGCAATTATGAATTGGGCTGCAATAAACATTCTGGTACAAATATCTTTGTTATGATGTGATTTTTGGTCTTCTGGGTATATGCCCAGTAGAGGGATTACAGGATTGAATGGCAGATCTATTTTTAGATCTCTAAGTGTTCTCCATATCTCTTTCCAAAAGGAATGTATTAATTTGCATTCCCACCAGCAGTGCAAAAGTGTTCCCTTTTCTCCACATCCGCACCAACACCTCTGGTCTTGGGATTTTGTGATATAGGCTGGTCTCACTGGAGTTAGATGGTATCTCAAAGTAGTTTTGATTTGCATTTCTCTGATGATTAAAGATGATGAGCATTTTTTCATATGTCTGAAGGCCATACGCCTGTCTTCTTCAGAGAAGTTCCTCTTCAAATCCCTTGCCCAGCCTGCGATGGGATCCCTTGTTCTATTCTTGCTAATGCGTTTGAGTTCTCTGTGGATTCTGGTTATTAAACCTTTGTCGGAGACATAACCTGCAAATATCTTCTCCCATTCTGAGGGCTGTTGGCTTGCTTTACTTACTGTGTTCTTTGCTGTGCAGAAGCTTTTTAGTTTGATCAAGTCCCAGTAGTGTATTTTTGAAGCTGCTTCAATTGCCCGGGGGATCGTCCTCATAAAATACTCACCCAGACTGATTTCTTCAAGGGTTTTCCCTGCACTCTCCTCTAGTGTCTTTATAGTTTCATGTCTTAAGTTTAAATCTTTGATCCAGTGAGTCTATCTTAGTTAATGGTGAAAGGTGTGGGTCCAGTTTCAGTCTTCTACAGGTTGCCAGCCAGCTCACCCAGCACCATTTGTTAAATAGGGAATCTTTTCCCCACTGAATGTTTTTAATTGGCTTGTCAAAGATTAAATAACGGTAAGTAGCTAGGTTCATCTCTTGGTTCTCTATTCTGTTCCAGACATCTACTTCTCTGTTTTTGTGCCAATACCATGCTGTTTTGATCACTATCGATTTGTAATATAGTCTGAGATCTGGTAGCGTAATTCCTCCTGCTTTGTTTTTATTTCTGAGTAATGTCTTGGCTATTCGAGGTTTTTTCTGATTCCATATAAAACAAAGTATTGTTTTTTCAAGATCTTTAAAGTATGACAGTGGAGCTTTAATAGGGATTGCATTGAAATTATATATTGCTTTGGGTAGTATGGACATTTTAACAATGTTGGTTCTTCCCAGCCATGAGCATGGTATGTTTTTCCGTTTGTTAATATTTTCAACTATTTCTTTTCTTAGAGTTTCATAGTTCTCTTTATAGAGATCTTTCACGTCCTTTGTTAGATAAATTCCCAAATATTTCATCTTCTTTGGCACTACTGTGAATGGGATAGAATCCTTAACTGTTTTTTCTTTTTTTTTTTTTTTTTTGTAGAGACAGAGTCTCACTGTACCACCCTTGGGTAGAGTGCCGTGGTGTCACACGGCTCACAGCAACCTCTACTCTTGGGCTTACGTGATTCTCTTGCCTCAGCCTCCCCAGCAGCTGGGACTACAGGCACCCGCCACAACGCCCGGCTATTTTTTTTTTTATTGCAGTTTGGCCGGGGCTAGGTTTGAACCCTCCACCCTTGGCATATGGGGCCGGCGCCCTACTCACTGAGCCACAGGCGCCGTTGGTATATATAAAGGCTACCGATATATGAATGTTGATTTTGTAACCTGAGATGCTGCTGTATTCCTTGATCACTTCTAAGAGTTTTGTAGTAGAGTCCCTAGTGTTTTCCAGATATACAATCATATCATCTGTGAAGAGCGAAAGTTTGATCTCTTCTGACCCTATATGGATACCCTTGATCGCCTTTTCTTCCCTAATTGCGGTGGCTAAAACTTCCATTACAATGTTAAAAAGCAATGGAGACAATGGGCAGCCTTGTCTGGTTCCTGATCTGAGTGGAAATGATTCCAATTTAACTCCATTCAATATGATATTGGCTGTGGGTTTGCTGTAGATGGTCTCTATCGGTTTAAGAAATGTCCCTTCTATACCGATTTTCTTAAGTGTTCTGATCATGAAGGGATGCTGGATATTATCAAAAGCTTTTCTTGCATCGATTGAGAGAATCATATGGTCTTTGTTTTTTAATTTGTTTATGTGCTGGATTACATTTATAGATTTACGTATATTGAACCAGCCTTGAGACCCTGGGATAAAACCGACTTGGTCACGATGTATAATTTGTTTGATGTGTGGCTGGATTCTGTTTGTTAGGATCTTGTTGAATATTTTTGCATCTATATTCAATAGTCATATCGGTCTATAATTTTCTTTTCTTGTTGGGTCTTTTCCTGGTTTGGGGATCAGGGTAATATTTGCTTCATAGAACGTGTTATATAGTCTTCCTTCTTTTTCTACCTTTTGGAACAGGTTGAGTAATATAGGTACTAATTCCTCTTTAAATGTTTGGTAGAATTCTGACGTGAAACAATCTGGTCCTGGGCTTTTCTTTTTAGGGAGGTTTTGTATGGTTGATGCTATTTCTGAACTTGATATGGGCCTGTTCAACATTTCCACTTGATTCTGGCTAAGTCTTGGAAGGTGACGTGCTTCCAAGTATCGGTCAAATTCCTTCAGATTTTCATATTTCTGAGAATAAAGTTTCTTGTAATATTCATGAAGGATTTTTTGGATTTCTGAGGAGTCTGTTGTTATTTCGTCTTTGTTGTTTCTGATTGATGAGATTAGAGATTTTACTCTTTTTGTCCTGATTAGGTTGGCCAAAGGTTTATCTATTTTATAGACTTTTTCGAAAAACCTGCTTTTTGATTTATTGATCTGTTGTATTATTCTTTTGCTTTCAATTTCATTTAATTCTGCTCTAATTTTGGTTATTTCTTTTCTTCTACTGGGTTTGGGGTTGGAATGTTCTTCCTTTTCCAGTTGCTTGAGATGTCCCATTAAGTTGTTAACTTCCTCTCTTTCCGTTCTCTTGAGGAACGCTTGCAGTGCTATAAATTTCCCTCTTAGAACTGCCTTTGCGGTGTCCCAGAGGTTCTGAAAGTTCGTGTCTTCATTGTTGTTTTGTTCCAAAAAGTTGGTGATTTCTTTCTTAATCTCGTCTCTGACCCAGCTATCATTCAGCATAAGGTTATTTAACTTCCATGTTTTTGTACGAGTATGCAGATTCCTGTTGTTACTCAGCTCAAGTTTTATTCCATGGTGGTCCGAGAAGATGCATGGAATAATTTCTATTCCTTTAAATTTACTGAGGTTAGACTTGTGACCTAAGATGTGATCGATTTTGGAGTAAGTTCCATTGGCTGATGAGAAATATGTGTATTCAGTTTTGTTGGGATGAAATGTTCTGTAGATGTCTGCCAAATCCAAATGTTGGATGGTTAGGTTTAAATCTAAGATTTCTTTGCTCAGCTTCTTGTTGGAGGATTGATCCAACACTGCCAAAGGAGTATTGAAATCTCCGACAATTATGGAGCTGGAGGAAATCAAGTTGCTCATGTCTGTTAGAGTTTCTCTTATAAATTGAGGTGCATTCTGGTTGGGTGCACAGATATTAATAATTGAGATCTCATCATATTGAGTATTACCCTTAACAGATATGAAGTGACCATTCTTGTCCTTCCTTACTTTTGTTGGTTTAAAGCCTTTTGTATCTGCAAATAAAATTGCAACACCTGCTTTTTTTCTGATTACCATTTGCCTGAAATATGGATGACCATCCTTTCACCCTGAGTCTGTATTTGTCTTTTAAGTTAAGATGTGACTCTTGTATGCAACAGATATCTGGCCTGAGTTTTTGTATCCAGTCAGCTAACCTATGCCTCTTTAGAGGACAGTTTAAGCCGTTCACATTAATGGAGAATATTGATAAGTATTGTGAAGTTTGGGTATAGAGTTTTTCAAAAGTCCAGTGGGCATTTTTAATCCTTTTGCCAGTGTGGAAACTGGAGTTTGATCCGAAGTTTCTGAGTGAGTTTACTTTTGTGGTATAGGATTGGGTTGGTCATTATGGAGAATAAGTCTGAAAATATCCTGAAGAGCTGGTTTGGTTATGGCAAATTTCTTCAACATATGAATGTCATTAAAGTATTTAATTTCTCCGTCATAAATGAAACTCAGTTTAGCTGGGTACAAGATCTGGGGTTGAAAGTTATTTTGCTTTAGGAGATTAAAAGTCGGTGACCACCCTCTTCTGGCTTGAAAAGTTTCAGCAGAGAGATCTGCAGTCATTCTAATATTCTTCCCTTTGAACGTAATGGTTTTCTTTCTCCTGGCAGCTTTGAGGATTTTCTCCTTCATATTAACTTTAGTGAAGTTAATTATGATATGCCTTGGGGATGTCTTATTGGGGTTGAGTTGTGCTGGGTTTCTGAAGCTGTCCATTATCTGAATTTCAGAATCTCTAGGCATGTCTGGAAAATTCTCTTTCATAATTTCATGCAGAAGGGCCTCTGTGCCCAGTGAGGCCACTTCATCTGTTTCTGGAACTCCTATGATTTGGATATTCACCTTCTTTGAATTATCCCAGAGTTCTCGGAGAGAATGATCCGTTTTTGCTCTCCATTTCTCTTCCTCTTTGAGAGTTTGGGAGCATTCAAAGGCTTTATCTTCGACGTCACAAATCCTTTCTTCTGCTTGCTTCATTCTGTTGCTGAGGGATTCTACTGTATTTTTCATATCGTTGAGGGCTGCAAATTCTTGCTTCAGTGTGTCTAAGTCATTGGCGGTTTTGTCTTTAAATTCTTGAGACAACTTTTGACTTTCTCCTTGAATTCCGAATTCCACTTTGTTAATCTTGTCTGCAATCCAAATTCTGAGTTTGATTTCTGACATCTCAGCCAGTTGTTTATGAATGGGATCTTCAATTGCATCTGCCATATCTTTCCTTGGGGGGGTTGACCTATTCTGGTTATTCATGTTACCAGAGTTTTTCCTCTGATTCCGCCACATGGTTGTTTTACTCCCTCTGATTTTATCCCCTGGGGCTTTGTCGAGGGCCTGTACAGTGTTGTGGCCTGAGAAACTGGGGCCCTGTCTGGTGTGGTGGGGCTAAGTGGTTCTGTCTTGTTTTCAGCTGGTTTCTGTTCCACCCTAGTGAAACAGATACTCTGGATTGAAGTCTCAGCTGTGGAGAAATATCAGCAATTAAGTCACCCCTCCCCCCATTGGCAAACAATTGGAAAAGAAAAATCAAACTTTCCTACCACCATGCACCCAGGGCACCACCTGATTTGTCCTCAGGCAATTGGTTCAGTTCAAAAAGTCCAAATCAATTGTCTCAGTCTGCACCTGTCTCGGGTGAGAGTTTAAGAGGTCTCTGGGAACTGGATCACAGGGGTCTGGTGACTACTCTCGTGTGGCTTGCTCCAGTGCTGCATGGAGTCAGGAGGAGCCACCCAGCCAATCGATCAGTCTGGGAAGGTTGCTGCCTCCTTCCCCACCTTGCACCACTGTCACACCCAGTCACTGATAGCCCTGTAGTTGGCTGGCCCAGTTGCCTGTAGTGAATCGGTACTCCAGGAGTTTTCACCTGCCTGAATCACAAGGAAGTCTGCCAGGCTGCTGCGCTCTGCCTCTCTCTAGCAGGAGGATGTGAGGCCTGACAACCTCGGGTGCTTGATGAAGGTTGGGTGGTTTTCACTCAGGTCCAGTCTTGCCCCTGATTAATGCTACTGACAGAACAGAACAGAACAACTTTGCAGTTCCCCTCAGCTGGTTGACGTGCGTTCTTCAACCTTCTCTCTTAGTGCAGCTCAAATCCACCAGGTTACTTGCTGAATTTTTGTCCTTTAACTCTCCTACTGGATGGGAGCCTCTGTGGAAAGCTGGCTTCAGTCAGCCATCTTGTCTCCTTCCCCCCTTAGGTAATTTATTCAATTATTCTATAACTTTTTCAATGGAATGCAAGTTTTAAGACTCCTGGCTTAACTGTCTGTGAAATGAAATTTTATTACCATAAAAAGTTCATTTTGAGATAATCTAGACTCCATCTAGTTAAGGTGTGTGGTTAGATAGAAAGTGAAAAAGGAGAAATGTAGGAAGCCTAGTCACTACATGCCTTAGCCAGGGTCATGCCATTGTTATATCTTTCAATAGCTTTCCTAAAAAAGTAGCATTGGCCTAATTGGCCTAATTGGCCCAGTAATCTAGAAATCTCATAAAGCAGGATTCTAGGAACACAGTGAGCCAAATGCACCCCTTTGCCTTCACCAATCTGTTGAATCTACTCAACTGATACACAATGTTCTTCCTTCTTTGGCTAAGAACCTGGAGAACAGCTTTGCAGAAACCCAGGAAAGAATTCACCTTGTAGAGGCTGGTGAATTCCAGGGAGAAGGCCATCATTGACCTTTCATAAGAGTGCCAGGTAAGCATGATTCCTCAGAGGCCAAGGAGATGAACAGAAGGACTGAGTATTGAAGAGAACAAAGAAACAGGGAAGCATGAAAAGTCTCCCATCTAGGTGTCTCAGCAGGGGGTAGTTGGCTTCTTGCTGCTAAACTGAACAGCCAGGGTGTGGGACCACTTTATTTCCCACGGATAGGAGAGCTGACACTGATCAAACAGATCTAAGCTCCCAAAAGACTACAAGGAAACAAAATAAACCTTTTCTCTTTGTTCATTTGTGTTGCTATGACGGAATGACACAGATTGGGTAATTTACAAAGAACAGAAATTTATTTCTCAGTTTTGAAGGCTGAGAAGTTCAAGATCAAGACACCAGCATCTGGTGAGGCCTCCTGTAGCAGCCTCACATGGAGGTGATGGATGCTGTGTCCTCACATGGCAGAAGAGCAGAAGAGTATGAAGCTACTCCCACAAGCCCTTTTTATAGTGGCATCACTCCATTCCTGAGGGCAGAGTCCTGATGACTCAAACACCTCCCCAAAGGACCTGCCTTGCAACACTGTTGCATTGGGGATAAAGTTCCAACACAAGAAATTCTTAAGTTCTTGACTGGATAACTTAAAAGCACAAAAACATTTCTGCCCAAATTATTGTTAAATTTAAATTTTATGCAACTTTAGATCCTTTAGATAAAATTATCTTAATTTTTTGTGAAAAAATAACTCCTGAATAAGAATACTTAAGTTGATCATGCAATGAGAAGGCATTTGTCTCATCAGATGCCCTTATTTCTCCTACTGTAGAGAAGGGCTGGATAATATCTTATCATGCAGACTCGACATAATTCATTCCAGCTTTCCCCACTAATGGCACACTGAAACTGAGAACCATCCTATGCACATGTCTCTATGTACCGGTGTACATATTCCTGGGCACATAGGACAGGTGTTTGCTGGATTGCTCATTCATCTATGAATTCAACTGAGATAAGAAATGGCTTTCTTGTTGCATTGCTAGCTGATGCAGAATGTCTCTTCAATGCCTCTCAGTTTCTCCTTTTCTTTTGTAGAGGGTATTAAATGAATTTTCATTGGAGAAATGTAAGCATGAACCCCTTTTCTGAGGCTCTTCCTTTAAAATTTAGAAATAATACAAAGTCAGGAAAGTTTTAAGAACATAAATATGTTCATGAATTGAGTCTAAACTCCTCCAGTTGTGTTTGGGGACTTTTTGAAAAGCCTTCAAAACAGTGAAACTGTGAATTACTTTTAAAAACATAGATTACCAACAAATGTGTTTAGCTCACTTCCAAAGGCTTTTGTACTCTTATACATAAATTTCTTTAGCCCTTAGAAATATTTCAATCATAAATGAAAGCATAATCAAAATAACTATCACCTATGTTCCAATTATTCCACCTTGTCAAACTTCAGCATTTTGCCATAGTTGCTTTAGAGTTTTAAATACATTTGAAACTTCTGTTTACATCCCCCCAATTTCATTCCCCCTCCTCCTCTCCTCCTTCATCCATAGGCAAATAACTCCGAATTTGGAGTTTATAACTCCAATTCAACTTGTATACATGTTCTATTTTTTATGGAATAAATAACATTTAGAACATTTCTTCATGTTTTCCTACTCCATAAAAATAATCTCATACGATATGTCCTTGTTCTACTTGTTCTGTTTAGATAATATTTTGTTTCTGAGATTTGTCAATTTGATATACATACCTTTGTCTATTTGACTAAATTTAAGATTGTGAATACTAAATTTATCCTTCCTCCTCTTAAATACACATTTTCATTGGTTCCAACTTTTTCCTATTCAAAACTGTAGTATAGTCAGCCTCATTGCACATAGTATATGTTCATAAACACTGAAGTATGAGGGAACATTTTCTGGGGAAGTGGTTTTCAAAGTGTGGTGGAAGAGTGCCTAGAGGTTTCCGAGACCCATTCAGGAGATCTACAAGATTAGAACTATTTGTATAATAGTACTAGGCATTATTTGACTTTTAATCTCTCATAAATGCATAGTGCAGTTTTGCAGCAGGTACATGGCACTTGATATCTTAATAGATTGAATGTGGAAATAGTTAAGAAAATCCAGCCATCTTCTTTTAAACTATATAATTAAAGATTTATAAAAATATAAAATAGTGCCTTTTCTCCTACTGGTTTTTATAATTTCATAAAAATAGTTTTTTTGTTAACAACAATAATTTTGGTAACTAAAATTGACTTGTTATCATTATTTTTAAGTGAATAAATATCTTTAAATTTTTTAGTTTTGGGCGGCGCCTGTGGCTCAAAGTGGTAGGGTGCGGGTCCCATATGCTGGAGGTGGCAGGTTCAAACCCAGCCCTGGCCAAAACCCACAAAAAAAAAAAATTTTTTTTTTAGTTTTGATTTCTAAGTTAGTAACTATTAATAGCAAAACTCACATAATAATATTCCTTTGGAGTTCTCAAATAATTATTGAGAATGTAAAATGGTCCCAAGACCAAAAGTTTGGGAATCTTTGAGTATTTTGTACAGATATCTGTGTATCTGTACAAAATATATTCACATATTTTCATTTCTCTCTCTCTCTCTTTTTTTTTTTTTTGTAGAGACAGAGTCTCACTTTATTGCCTTCAGTAGAGTGCCATGGCATCGCACAGCTCACAGCAACCTCCAACTCCTGGGCTTAGGTGATTCTCTTGCCTTAGCCTCCCGAGTAGCTGAGACTACAGGTGCCTACCACAACACTCGGTTATTTTTTTGTTGCAGTTTGGCAGGTCTGGGTTTGAACCCATCACCCTCGGTATATGGGACCAGCGCCCTACCCACTGAGTTACAGGCACTGCCCCATATTTTCATTTCTCTTAGGTAAATACCTAAAGTGGAATTTTTGTGTAAAGAATAGATGTATGTTAAGCTTTTTAAGAAACTGCTGCACAGTTTTCCAAAGTGGTTATATAGTTTTATATTCTCTCTAGCTATTTATGAGAGTTCCAACTTTTCCATATTCTTATCACATTTGCTTTTTTAATTTATCTTTTTAGCCATTCAGTAGCTATAAAATGATACTTCATTGTAGTTTTAATTTGGTATGTCATTTTAGAGACTCTTTCCTCTGAATAAAACCATGGTATATTTTTATAAAAATCCAGAAATCCCAGTAAAAGGATTATAGAATCATCACCCCTGGTCTTTTGTCTTTGCTCAGAATTACTGATCAGGTTATTATCCTAAATGACAAATAATGAGGATAAAGGCAATAAAGTCATTGCCAACGTGTAAAGTATGACCACTTTGCACGACCACTGATACAATGTGTAGTGGAAAATTTGATACATTCATTGCATATCACAAGGAGTATTGCACTGGGCAAGGCTAAGTTTTTTTTTTTATTTTTTTATTTTTTTATTTTTTTGTAGAGACAGAGTCTCACTTTATGGCCCTCGGTAGAGTGCCGTGGCCTCACACAGCTCACAGCAACCTCCAACTCCTGGGCTTACGCGATTCTCTTGCCTCGGCCTCCCGAGTAGCTGGGACTACAGGCGCCCGCCACAACGCCCGGCTATTTTTTTGTTGTTGCAGTTTGGCCGGGGCTGGGCCTGAACCCGCCACCCTCAGCATATGAGGCCGGCGCCCTACTCACTGAGCCACAAGAATGGGTCTTTTCTAGTACTAGAAGTATGCTAATATGGTAAATTGCATGAAGGTGGCACACAAAAGACTCACGTTGGCAACAGGGGAGTAGGGAAAAGTGCACTGGATTGGGGGTCCAGTGGACCTGAGACTGGCTCCCAGTCACTCTGGAAAGAATCTCAGTTTGTCACTGGTGATATGCTAATAATAAAATCCACATTTCAGAGTTGTTGAGAGGATTAAGTAAGATTAAAATAATTTACTTACTTATTAAAATAATAAGGCATAGAGCAATTTCTCAAATAATCTCTTATATCAGTTAAGCTGACATTTCCTACCTTGCTGCCGATGATCCTGAGAGGTCAGAAGATTTCAAAGCTTTGGGTGGCATGGGGTGAAAGGAGTGTTGGTCCATGCGGTACGATAGTGCTGAGCCCTCCAGGGCTGGGATGTGGGAGAAGGTAAGTTTTTTGGAGATAGGTGTAGCCAAAAGTGGCTAGCTTTTTCCCAAACCCACTTCCTTCTTCTCCTAGGAAGAGTTAAACCACATTTCTCACATCTGTCAGCACAGCTATCTGCGGCTAAGTGATATATGTCACTACCACGCTTTGTTCATGGAAAACATTCCATATGTTTTTTTGTCTCTATTTCCCCTTATATGTTAGTCAGATGAGGAGAATATATTCCAGGCCCTGAAGCCTTGTGATATGCTAGAACTACAAGATGGAAGGAGACGGGTTCAGTTAGACATGAAAATTTACATGAACAAGAAGTAAACTTTTATTACGTCAATTCAAGGAAATATTGACACTCTTTGTTACAGCAGCTCTTCTACCTTGGCCAATACAGCTGAAATTACTTGTTATAATACTCTGTGGAGCTGCTAGAGGTTTAACTGGGTGCCTGACAGGTGGTAAATTAATACTTGGTGAAATAAAGATGAATGAAAAAACAAATAATTAATTAGAAAGAAAGGTATAAGTTGAAGAGTGGAGGTGTTAGGAAAAAATTTTGCTTTCTTTATAAGATTGCTACAATCTAAGGGAAAAAAATTAATTTTCATTCCCACTGGGCCTTGAAACTGTCTACCCCTTCATGGGCCTATTAAGAGTTGGAAAAGCTAGGGAAGGTGATATCCAAAGGTCATTGCTAGCAGTCTGTTATTTCTCTCCTTATCCCAAATCCTCTCCTTTAAAGATTTTATTGCTATAAACAGTAGCACCTGGTATGAAAAAAATCAAAACACAATAATAAGTATATGAAAAAAGATATTTCCTGGACTCTAGTTGAATCTGAGAATAACTATCTCTAGCAGTCTAAACATTACAGACAGAATGAATTTTGAAAAGTGCTGTACAGCCTAACCCCATTTATTCACTGGTTCTCACCTCCTTAATAATCCACAAACTCAATACTTCCCACAGAAAACCCAGCAGTCTCACCTTACTTCTCCACCAAGATTTCCTAGCCAAGAGCTGTAATGAGGTCTCCTGCAAGTGCAACTCCTATTATGTTTACCAAATATGTTATGGTATCTTTACTGAAAGATTCTCGTCAACAGTGTGTGTCTCTCTGGGCTCTGTTTACAGGGTAATTCAGTAAACTTACACCATTTTTTTTTTTTTTCAATTAATCCTTCCTCCCAAGAAATGTGCTAATCTGCACTGGGCCCTCTTGTCATTAGTGTGAATTATCTGATTTTTACTGTTTCCAAATGAATTTTGCATATTCATAAAATGTTATCATTCAAATGTACAGTATTAACTCAGAATGGGAAAAGAGATGGGTTTCAAGCCAAAACTAATTAACTCTGTTTTAGATAAATCAATTAGAAGTGGAGTCTAGACTATATGTTGGTTTTGTCTTGTTAATCGGATCTACTTTTTTTTTTAGACAGAGTCTCACTTTGTCACCCTCTGTAGAGTGAGCTCACAGCAACCTCAGACTCTTAGGTTTAAATGATCCTCTTGCTTCAGTCTCTTGAGTATCTGGGACTACAGGCACCTGCCACAACACCTGGCTATCTTTTTTTTTTTTTGAGACAGGGTCTCACTCTAGCTCAGGAGTCTCCAACTCCTGAACTCAAGCAATCCCACCAGCCTCAGCCTCCCAGAGTGCTAGTATTACAGGCATGAGCCACCACTTCTGGCCCCTGATTTACTTCTATAGATGCCTAGGCAGTGTATAGTGGGCTGATAATTATGTTAAATCTTTTATAAAGCCATATATTTCTCATTTACCTGAATAACATTAAGTTAGCCACAGTACAAAAAGCTAAAGGCATGTCTATCTTTAAGAAGATTCAATGTGAAAAGTCACATGTATGAAAGATTTAAAGTATGGGACAATTATTTGCTCTACAAAGTAATTATTTGCTTCATAGGACCTTGGGAATTTATTAGCAATTTGACCAAAGAGGTGGAGAGGTTGATTTAAAGTGCAGTCAGAAACTTTTTCTGTTAAAAACCATATAGCAATATTCTCGGTGTCTGGACCAGATGGTCTCCATCACAACTACTCAGCTCTGCCTTGGTAGGATATATGAGCAAAATCAGCCATTTATGAGTGAGTATGGCTATGTGTTCTAACAACATTTCATTTATGGACATTGAATTTGAATTTCACATTATTTTGTTGCATCATGAAATGTCTTTGTTTCCCCAATCATTAAAAATCTCAAGCCATTTTTAGCTTTTGGTTTATACAAAATCAGGGGACAGGCTGGATTTGACCCAGGGTTTATCATTTGCTGACCCAGATTTAAAATATCATGAGCACATTTCAATAATCAGCATAAAAGGAAGATAAATTGCCTAACAACACAATGGGGCAGGAAATATGGGGATCAACATGGAGGTTTTAGTTTAGAATTTAGCATTAATTTCTGGCGGTATGGTACAGATGAGAAAATAGGCAGACAGGTCCTGGGATAAACGTTGGGGCACAGGGAGATGTATTGACTAGGCCTGTAAGAAGACCCACGTCGAATGCCCTTTCACTGTATCTATGTTATCTCTTCTTACTTGTTCAGAGCTCATGCTGAAAATTTTGTGGGAATTTGAACAGTTTCAACCTCATCATTTTTCAACTTACCTGTCTGCCTCATATAGTATAATTTTCAGTCATGGATCGATAACTCAGGACATCAAAACAGATTCCCAGGACTCACCTCCCAGAGATTCCAACTGAGAAGCCGTGGGATGGGGCCTTGGAATATACATGTTTAACAAACCACCTAGAATATTTTATTGGGGGTTCTACAGATGGTGGCAAAATGCTGATTACTTATATTCTGGAACAACTTGGGCTTTCATCTTTTTCACCTGCTGCCCTTCTTATCCCTTGGTCTAAGTCTCAGCTGTGGCATGGACTTGGCTTTCTGGGGGGGAGCTTCTTGTGGAACAGATGCCCAATATGTCCTTACTCCCCACTTCAGTGAAAATAATAATCTTTTCAAAAAGCCATTCTGTCCATGGTTGATACTCTGCTAAATCCTTCACTGATTTTCTCTAAATTTGGCTGCCTCCACAGTACCCACGCCAGATAAGGGAGGGAATAGAAAGGACAGGTGCTCTCAAGCTCCCTCACAGGGGTCAGAGCAGAGTAAGTGTCCACTGGCCCCCGGAGTCTGCCACCACTACCTTGCCATCTCTATAGTAAAGCCACTGCCACCTGAGTAGCACCACAGCAGCCGCCACAGGCAGACCTGGGTAGAGGGAGAGCTGCAGCCATTGCAGCCTCCCCTCCCCCGCAGGACACTAAACGTCCCCGACTTTGCCAGCTGCGGATGGCTTAGCCACTGCGGCCTGAGGAGCCGCTCCACCACTGCCTGCAGTCTCGCAATCCACTCAAGTCACCAGCCAGGACCTTTGATCTGTCCAGGTGCCTGCCAAGATCCCGCACCCCACACAGGCACTCACTCACCAAGGTCCTACAACATGCCCCACCACGAGCTGCAGCCCTGTGATGCATCCAGATGTCGAACAGGGACCCACCTACCCAGGAACCAGCCAAATTCATGCCTCCCACTCCACAGAGAGGGACTGGCCCAGGACCCTGCCCAAGTTTTCAACCTACCAACCCCAACAATATCCCCCAGCACTGGTGTGAACTGTGACAACCACAGAGGAACAGGAAAAACCAAGAGAACAGCCGTGTTACATTTCTCTGTGCATCGCCTCTCTTCTGATGGGTCAGTCCCCTGGAGTTGTATCTAGGAATTCCTCTTCTTCTCACTAAGTAGAAAAGTTCCCAGAAAAGGAGAGCAGGTATGTCACAAACCCATCAGCCCTGAGCTGAGAGAAGAGGTTTCAGATGAGAAGAAAACAACAGAAGACCAAATTCACTTCTGAAGATAGACAAAAATCCTCAATGATATACTAACAAACGAAATTCAACAGCACATCAAAAGATAAGTCACCATAATCAAGTGGATTCCATCCCAGGGATGCAAAGATAGTTTAACATACACAAATGAATAAATGTGACAATAAATGTGATTCATCACGTAAACAGAGGAAAAAGCAGAGACCATAGGATTATCTCAATAGAGACAGAAAAAGCATTTAATAAAATCCAGCAGCATACATGACAAAACCCCTCAACAAACAAGGCATAGAAGGAACATGCCTCGAAATTATAAAATCTATGTATGACAAACCCATGGCCAACATCATAGCGAATGGGGAAAACTTGAATGCATTTCCTCCAAGAACTGGAACATGACAAAGGTGCCCATTGCCATTCCTTCTAGTCAACATACTACTGGACGTCCTGGCCAAAGCAATCAGTTCAGAGAAAGAAATAAATGGCATGCAATTTGAGAAAGATGAGAAAGAGGACATCAAATTGTTCCTATTTGCTGATAACATGATCTTGTATTTAGAAAACCCTGAAGATTCCTCCAAAAGAATCCTAGAATTGATAAATAAATTCAGTAAAGTCTCAGGTTACAAAATCAATGTCTACAAATCAGTAGCATTTCTATATACAAATAACAGTAAAACTGACAGTCAAAAAAAGGACTCAATGCCATTCACAACAGTTACAAAGAAAATAAAATACTTAGGGATATAGTTACACAAGATGGTAAGAGATCTCTCTGCAAGGAGAACTATGAGACACTGATGAAATAAGTCACAGATGACACAACAAATTGAAAATCACCCCTTGCTATAAATCATGGATTTATAGAATCAACATTGTTAAAATGAACACACTGCTCTAAGTGATTTACAGATACAACAAAATCCCTATCAAAATACTAATGTCTTATTTCACAGATCTAGGGAAAAAAGTCATTTGGAACCAAAAGAGGCCCTGAATAGTCAAAGGAATCTAAGCAAAAAGATCAAATCAGGAGACACCACATTATCTGACTTCAAATTATACTCCATGACTATAGTAACCAAACAGCATGCTACTGATACATGTGGTAAAAGTAGAAACACAGACCTATGGAACAGAACAGAGAACCCAGAAATAAGACCATCTATCTACAACCAAGTAATTATCAACAAAACAGACAGTAACATATACCAGGGAAATAAAGCCCTATTCAATAAATGGTGCTGGGAAGACTGGACAGCCACATGCAGAAGAATAAAAGAGGTATCTTTTAGTCTTTAACGCTATCTTCACAACTCACAAAAATTATTAATTCAAGATGGATTAAAGACTTAAATGTAGGCACAAAACTATAAAAATTCTAGAAGAAAATGTAGGAAAGACTTCTAGATATTGGTCTAGGCAAAGAATGTGTGAATAAGACCCCAAAGGCAAACAACAACAGTGAAAATAAATAAATGGGGCTTGATTAAATTAGAAGCTGTTGCACAACACAGGAAATAATTGACAGCGTGAAGAGACAACCTATAGACTGGGAGATAATATTCGCAAACTATACACATCAAACAAAGGATTAATATCCAGAATCTACAATGAACTCAAACAAATTAGAAAAACAAAGCAAGCCCACCAAAAAAAGACCAAATTTATGAACAAAAATATTTTTCAAAAGAAGGTAGACAAGTTGCCTACACATATGAAAAAATGCTCAACACCACTAATCATGAAAGAAGTGCAAATTAAAAACCACATTGAGATACCTAACGCCTTACCCCTATCACAATGGCCATATTAAAAAGTCAAAAAATAGATGCCGGCGTGTATGCAGAGGGGAATGCTTACACACTGTTGGTAGGACTGCAAATTAGTACAACCACTATGGAAAACAGTATGGAGATTCATCAGAGAAATAAATGTAGACCTATCATTGATCCAGCAATCCTACTTCTACTCTGCCCAAAGGAGAACTCATTTTATTAAAAAGATGCCTGCTCTTGAATTTTTATTGCAGTAGAATTAATAAATGCAAAGATGTGGACACTAATTCACAAGGAGATAAACAAAGTGTGGTATATATAGACCATGGAGTACTGATCAGCCATAAAAGGAATGAAATAATGTCTTTTGCAGCAACTTGGAGGAAACTGGAGACCATTATCCTAAATGAAGTATCTCAGGAATGGAAAATAAAAAAAACATATGTTCTCATTAATAAATGAGAGCTAAACAATAAGTACACACGGGCACAAAGAGATACAGAGGGTATTGGAAACCAAGAAGAGTGGGCCTTAACTATTTGGTACAGAAACACTACCTTAGTGAAAGATGCACCAAAAGTATTATTAAAAATATTTTTACTCCCTTAATATTTTGAAAAATTTTAAAAAGTTATAAAGACTCTTGAGTTCAAGACTCGTAATTGGCACACCATTACTTCCATTACCTTTTATTTCCACAGCAAGCCAGAGGCTATCTGAGAATCAGGGTGTGGGAACATGGGCCTCACCTCTTGTTTAGCAGGAGCTGTGAAGTGGCCTCCAAGTGTCACTGAAAGGTGTGGTCATTTTTGCAATCTACTACACTCGCTGAGAAACTTCCTCCGCTCTCTCAGAATTATTTCCCTTTGTCAAATGAAAATCATGTTTCAGCTTATTAACAGCATGTTATATCATGCTTTGATGGTAATAAAGAACAATATTCACTATCCCTTCAGTAGCTTTTCCTCAAGCTGAATAGCATTCATTTCTTCTTCAGCTCTCTTTTATCTTCAAAAATATGTCTGGTACTTTGGATAGGTTCAAAAATACATTCTGGAGAAGGAAAAATGATTATGTTTACTAGATACTTTTGAATTCCTTGGAAGTCCCCACATCTGAGTCTATTCCTACCTCTGTTGATTACTATATGCTAAATAGTTATATTATTAACAACAACTAATGCCTCTATTGCCCATATTTGTATCTGGCACCATTCTAAGTGCTTTACGTGTAATCTTCATAATAACACCTTAAGGCAGGTACTACAGCTGGCCCTCAAATAATACAGTTTCATTCAACTTCATTTCATTACAGTGTTGATGAGGAAAAAAAAAAATGATTCCCAGCCATGGCCACTGTATGTGTGGAGTTTGCACTTTCTCCCCAGGTCTATTGAGGTTTTTTCTTTCTTTTTTTTTTTTCCAGGTACTTTCGTTTCCTTCTACATTCCAAGGATGGGCCTAGTAGTTTATGTGTCTGAATTACCCCAGTCTGAGTCAGTGCGGGCGTGTGTGAGTGTGCCCTGTGATGGGATGGCCTCCTGTCTAGTGATAATTCCCACCTGGTGTCCTGAGGTGTCAGGATAGGCACTAGGGACTGGTGACCCTAAATCGGAATAATTAGGTAAATAATTATATTACGTGTTTATATTATTTTTTTCTTAAATGTATGTTCACATTTATTTCACTGTTAAATACAAGAAGTGTTTTGACTTTTATTTAGAAGTTTAGCAACTTTTTTTTTTTTTTTGTAGAGACAGAGTCTCACTTTATGGCCCTCGGTAGAGTGCCGTGGCGTCACACGGCTCACAGCAACCTCCAACTCCTGGGCTTAAGCGATTCTCTTGCCTCAGCCTCCCGAGTAGCTGGGACTACAGGCGCCTGCCACAACGCCCAGCTATTTTTTTTGATTGCAGTTCAGCCGGGGCCGGGTTTGAACCCACCACCCTCGGTATATGGGGCCGGCGCCTTACGGACTGAGCCACAGGCGCCGCCCGTTTAGCAATGTTTTTGTGACTAGAAATATGCCAGAGGAACTTAGCTTTTGTTGATATCAATTGGCCTATGATAAAATCGGTTTCATTACATGCGGTTTCACTTAAAGTGGCAGTTTCCAAGAATTTATCAATGATGTTAAGGGAGGACTTACTGTATAATTATCATTTCCATTTTACAGATAAGAAAACTATGTGCAGACGGATAAAATCAAGGCAGAGTGGAAATGTGCCTTCAGGAAGCCTGGCCTCAAAGACCCTGATTTGAACCACTGTGCTATATCACCTCCTGGGTTATTTTGTACAAGTCACTCAATCTCTCTGAACCCACGTTTCCACTTTAGCAAAATTATGATGGTAATGCCTACCCACAGATGTGCGGTGAGACTCAAATAAGCTGGAGTACCTGAAATATCTTGGAGAACTGAGAATCACTCTAAAAATCTAAGACATTATTGTTATTTTCATTATTAACCTGACATAGTCCTGTGCTTTACTAAGATCTTGAAAGGTCCAAAGAACACACAACTTCTTATATGGTTTCTATGTGCTATTTAAATAAATGAACGGATGGCATCTGTTTAAATGCAAATCAGTCCTGCTGTGTTAACAAGTCAACGCCCATGAGATTCTGGGTTTAACAATTCTGGTTTGAGGTCTTGAGGTCTCTTTTTCCCACCAAATGCCTTCCCCATAGTCTTTCTCCAAAGATAAACGCAGCTCTGAAATTTGAAGGATGAATAGAGAACTATAGCTCCTCTTGAAGGCTGTGCACCAACTTTGTTTTGTTAAAAAGTGTAGGGCTAAACTCAAGTGCATTACCCACCCCCCCACCAGCAAGTATTTTCTGATTGATAAGTCTTCATAATCCTGAACCCAAATTATAACACCAGGCAGACAACATGTTATTTTTTGGAGTAGTGTTGTATACCCTGGAAAAAATTTGCACATGAGGGCAAAATGGATCAGACAATTGCTTTTGGGGACTGCACAGATTAGTACATCATTGCATACTAACAAAGTGCTAATTGCTCCTTTTGACCACAGGCCCAGTTTACAAAGCTTTTGCACAAATGTGCTCTCTGCACTAAATTACAAAACTAACACTGCATTATTTCTCAGTACAGCTTGCAAATTCTTGTAGGGCAGTATGCATTAGCATTAATTAAACCAGAGAGGGGGAGAGAGTGCGCTAGCATTAGCGAGAGAGGGAGATGCTCACCGTATAAAAAGAACAGACCGGATGCTAATTACTCAAGTTACAAATGTTGCACTTGTTCTGGGATGAAACTAGTGAAAGCAAACAGCATCTATTCTCAAGACTTGTATTTGGGAACACAGTTTCAAGTCTGCAATGGATATGAAAATTGGTGTTTAATAGTTAAAATAATAAATAGTGATTGATCATAGCTATTATGTGCTTTATCAAGCTTGGGGGGCCAGTTCTTGAGGGAATTGTTTGCGTTAAAGGTTCCAAGTAAATTTTCACAAAGCAGCTGAGGGAGGCTGGTGAATATGTGAGGCTTCATCTATGAGAAGTAGGAAAGTATTATGTACAACGTCCCCCCATTTCACGCAGCTTTTGTATCCTTGAGAGGTTATTAAAATTAAACGTAGGTTCAGAGCACCTCTTTGCAGGCTACAGTACTTGGAAAATACCTTTGAATCAATAATTTTATTATTTAATAAGAGTTAGCCAAGCACCTATAATATGCTAAGCACAGTAAATGCCATCACATGCTTTACCATCAAGCAGCTCAGAATCTGTATGAATAGATGGTCCTACAAATGACTAACAACAGTACAGTCAGACAAGGGTTTAACTGGGGGAATATGCAAAAAATGCTGCTAAGGGAACAAAACACAGAATGGCTATTTCTGCCGGGAAAGGCACAGAAGAACAGAGAACTTTCAACTTGAAAGATGTATACAGGTGGCAGAGAGGGCATGGGTAGAGAGGGGGAAGTATGGTGGTCTAAGGTAGCACAGCTCTGCACTTGGGTAATGGCCAAATGATGACGAATGGAGGACAGATTTGAGAAAACTGGTTTTCTGCTGGTCTTGGCATGTGGGGGAGAGTGATGTCAGAGTTCTGTGGATGGAGAGCAACGTATGCTAGGAAAGACAAGAGAAGGAGGGAATGAGAAAGTAGATGGAGACTCGTATGCTTTGTTAGTTCTCCGCCCAATTTCTGATTCAGTTCCATGCACACCAGTTCCTGGTGTATTTTCACTCTTACAACACTTGGGACAGCTAGAACTTGGGTCTCTTTGTCTTCAGCTGCTGAAATCCTTTGCCTGAATATAGAGAACAGAAAGTGGCTGGAACTTTGTTAAGGAAATTAAGAACCCTAGGACCAGACCTTACCCCAAACTGACAGGAGTGGGATTTAAATACTTCAGCATCCTTGACTCTTTGGACCAACTTTGATTTGTGTTGTAAACCAGTGTTTCTCAAGTTTTTACATGCCTACGAATCACTTAGAAGATCATGTTAAAATGAAGGTTCCGATTTGGCAGGAGTAGTAAGGGGTCTGAGATTGTGTACTTCTAGCAGGCTTTCTAATGATGTTGATCTGCTGGTTCATGGACCACACTTTGTGGTGCAAGGACTTACCCCTGTCTCCAGAGTCCCCTGCATGATTGAACCAAAATTACTCCTCCTTACCCATGGGCCTTTACCAGAAATCTCTTTCTTGCCTAATTTCTTGGTTCCAGTTCTCCTCTTCCCTATTAGATTTTTCTGAGACGATTTCCTAATAAATTACTTTCACAGGATCCTCAACTTAGCATTCTGCATCTGGAAAATCTAACTGAAGACAGAGTCCATAAGTTTGTTTTGGAAATGTTATGTTTGGAGTGTGAAAGACATACAGAGGATGAAACGTCTACTAGTAAGTAAGTACTAGTGATACTCATGCCTTCCTTTTCAGTTCCTCTTTCTCAGTGAAGGCAGTGTCCTGAGAATACAAAACATTAAGCAGAACTCTGTTATCCTGTGTTTGTCCCTCGCAATTCAAAAAAGCATATTTCTTTTGTTGTATTCTAGTTTGAAATCTTTGAAAATTAATCATCAGCGCATGGCGTTTGGGGCCAGTCTCATTAACAAGAATATTCTGCTGTCAGAGTGATTTTCAGACATTTGTGTGCATGTGAACCACCTATGGTTCTTGTTAAAATGTGGGTTCTGATTCTGTTGATCTCTGGTGGAACCAAAAATTCTACATTTCCGATAAGCTACCTACTGATACTGCTAGTCTGCAGACCACATGGACCACACTTTGAGAAACAAGGGTCTAAAACACAGTTCACTTACTCTGTTTAATCTTTAAGGATGTAAACTAAGACTAAGCAAGGCATTGATACCAGCAGTAGTAATAGAAACAGTAATAGTATTAGTAGTAATGGAAGGTATTTATTATTTATGTTAAGTAAATGTGCATGCTTACTCTGTGCTAAGCCCTATTCAAATTGTCTTACGGTTACTAACATGCTTATTCCTCACAATAACTTTAAGAGATAGAAGACTAAAGAATTGTTGATCTTTATTCCAATGGTTTTAATAAGCTAAGTTTTGGTCTAAATGGAGAATCTCAGCATGTACTGGTGTTAACAAGTCCACATATTTAGGGTTGTTTTGCTAGTAACTATTATCTCCAAGAGGAGAGGGCATTTTTGAGAAAAGAACAGAACCTACCTAACACATTCTTTTCTGGGGAATAATGTAAGAGGAGCCTCCTTGGCTGACCATCAAAGGTGAACATCTATTAAAGTTGTTGGATTTATTTCAAAACTCAGTTTAACCCCCCACTTCACCCCACCCCTATGACTCAGTTGGGGCAGTTGAGTCTGAAAATGACAAGGATGACTCAAGCATTAAAATGTCTGTAAAAACAGGAGACACTTCCTCCCGCCCTCAGTGAGCTTTGTTTTCTTCCAAATGCTAAGAACTCACACACACACACATGCATTGTAAAACATGGACAGAATGTTTTGACCTAATCAAAATAAACATGTCTTCATATCTAATTCATTCTGAATTTTAATGACAACTGAAATAATGTTCAATCAGAGTTTGAAAGAAGAGTATATCACTATATTTTCTTATTTGCAGAAATCAGAAGTTAGAATATTATCAGGTAGATTTGTAATTATGAAGAGAATTTCTTTTTCTTTTAAATAAGGCTTTATTTCATGAACAAGAAGACTGCCTATGGCTTGAAATAAAAGTATAGTCATATATATATATTTCTATTTTATTAAATGTACAGGATCCTTCATGATGTACTATGGCTACCTTCTAAGAAACAGATGTAAAGACTAAAGCTTGCTAAGGTGGAGCAGAAGGCAACAGGTTGGGGGGCTAACAGTCTATGCCCCTGGGCTATGAATTAACTGGGGGTGATGTGAGAGAACATTTCTTTGGTGTTACCATATGTGTGAGGTAATCATAAAGTATAACTATAATAAGACTAATTTTGAAAGTCTGCACTTATAAAGGATATGTCTCCAGTACCTGGAAAGGTGAGGCTGCAGTAAATTCAGACAGGAGGGATTGGATTCAGGTTGTATCAATTACACCTGTTCATCCAATGAGCTTGCAGCTAGTGGCTGGATTCTAACCACAAGATGAAATATCATACTGGTTTTTAGACCTGGAACTTGTCTCTCCTGTCACTGGAAAGGGAAATTATGAGGGTAACAGAAATCTGTGTTATGTGGAACAGCAGGCGTTATGGGTGAAATAATTAAAAGGGCTCCTTTGTCAAATAAGTTTGGGAAACCATGTATTTCAGTTTTTTTTTTTTTTTTGGCTGGGGCTGGGTTTGAACCTGCCACCTCCCGTGTATGGGGCCAGCATCCTACTCCTTGAGCCACAGGCACCACCTGGAAACCATGTATTTCATTTTGTGGAGACTCATGAGGCACACCAGCATCCAAAATGTTATGAGGAGCTCTGCTTCTTGTTTAAGTTAATTTAGAACAGATTCTCACAAACAAATTTGCTTATCTCATTTCATCCTCAAACTTATTTTTTTTGTAAACATGAATTGTTATCCAATGGAAATAGTATTCTGTGGAACTCAGCTCAAGAGAGAATTTTTGGAAAAGCTACTTGATTACAGGGAGGGGTGTCATCACATGACTAATAGGACAAGCTGATCATTTGAAAGAAGCAAAGAAGCCATGCCTCACTAAGGGCGCAGCCATCATACGGGGTGTGGTTTACTTCAGCACACTGAAGGAGCCACGGATGGGCTGAAAAACTGTGAGTTAACAGTTTTCTATTCCCAGATTAAGCCAATTGATTGACTTCAATTACTTTAGAAATAAGTAACCTGTGCTCAAAGATTGTTTGTTTCTATGCCTTTGGAATTGTGTGTGGGAGTGGGGGTGGGGGGGTGATGGTCAGGAATGTAGCTTTACCCCTAGTTTCCTTGTAAATAAGAGTTCATTCTTACTTTGATGAAATTTTTAAAAATTCTATTTTATCCAGGTCTTAGAGATAAAAGAATTATAATTTTTGAACAGAAAAATGATAAAGTCGTGCTAGGATTACAGGTGGCTCACACCTGTAACCCTAGTACTCTGGGAGGGCAAAGCAGGAGGATTGCTTGAGCTCAGGAGTTGAGACCAGCCTGAGACGTGAGACCACGTCTCTACGAAAAATAGAAAAATTAATCGAGTTATGGAGAGTGCCTATAGTCCCAGCTACTCAGGAGGCTGGGCAGGAGTATTGTTTGAGCCCAAGAGTTTGAGGTTGCTGTGACCTAGGTTGATGGCAAGGCACTTTAGCCTGGCCAACAGAGTGAGACTCTGTCTCAAAAAAAAAAAAGAAGAAGAAGAAGGAAGGAAGGAGGGAGAGAAGAGAAAGAAAGAAAAAGAAAGGAAGGAAGGAAGGAAAGAAGGGAAGGAGGGAGGGAAAATGATAAAATCTGACAACTTGAAATCAGAAGGGCCCAGCCTAGGCATGACAAAAGAAGCCCTGGTCCCCTGGAGTCTAGGCATGGTTAGTCCATACTCAGAGCCACAGTCAGAAGTCAGGGAGAAGCTGGCTGAGATTTGTAGGAAGAAATAAAAACGTGGAAAAGAGAAGGTGAAGTTGGAATTGTCCTCTTCCTATCTGGGCTTCCCCCCTCACTGTCCATTTTTGCTTTAATTGTTGATGCTTTTACTGACATTTTGGAAATTCTCAGCTGCCATGGAGGGGAATGGGGGATTTCTGCCTCCCCAATCTCCCTTTTTTCTTCCTGTCTTTGTTCAGTTTGTGGCCCTACTGCCACGCTGATGCTGAGCTGTCACTTCGAGCTTGTTAGTCAAATTATGGTGATTAATGCAAACAGCCAACATGAACTTTGGGCTGCTCAGATGTTAGATAACCCACGTGCTGGCAGGGAGCCATCTTTCTACATATCCTAAGTGACTCAGACATCTTTCAACACCAAAGAAGCTCTTCCTCAAGCACAGAACCCTGTGATTCTTAAGTGACTCAGACACCTTTCAAAACCAAAAGACAGCCCCTGGTATTTGATATAAATTTGATGGCCAAGTTCTTTTTGGAAAATAAAATTAATGAGGCTGTTCAAAAACAAATGGCTTTAGGGTGAAAAAGGGTTGTTTTCTATTGACCCATCTCATGTACATCAGGCAGATCTTTGCTAAAGGTTTACAACAGAATCGAGTCTCCATCATTCTTTCTTTTTAAATGTGATCGTTGTTTTAAACTGGGTTTTGGAAACAAGAACACACTCCCATCCCTAGTTTAGCTTTTATATGTGACAAAGGGTCATTGTCCTTTGTTTTCCTAATTTGAAGCAGATGTTTTGGAGACTAATAAGAAAAATAACTATAAGATATTTAGAAATTTGAAAGAAACTTTCTATAGAAATTCAAGGGGCTGTTATAGCATAATAAGAAAGCCCCAGTTCGGAAATTCTCCGGAGCATTTATCACCAAACAGTCTGACCTAACATGAACTTAGAATTCTTGCCAAAAGGGATTTCCTGTCTAGGTTTGTGTAAGGAAGCCAACTCTGAGAAAAATGTTCCATCAACAGAAATTGAAGCTTTATTGCTGGGGAATACCCTGTGAAATCAGCCGTTTCCATTAACGAATTATTCTATGTCTCTATACCAACACAAGGAAAATTTTGATGTAGTTGGTTTGTCCAACTATTTCTTTCCTGGCAGACCCACCATCCAAGACAAGACTTCAAAATCAAACATATTATTCTATCCCCACTCCTCATAGCTTGTTGATACTATATTACTGATGCTATCATGAACAATGAGTTGACTACTGTTTCATCATGGAAAGTGAGGTAATTACACCTGATGTTGTCTTGGGCCAACCTATTGGTTAATATAGAAGTATGGGACTCAAACTGAAGAGTAATTGTTTGAAGATGGTGGACTGATCTAGCATAATCATTTCACTATGATTTGTCTTTAAAGTCAGATTTATAGAGGCATTATTTATTTACAGTGTAATTCACCCATTTAATGTACACTTCTATTATTTTTGATAAACACAGTTTTATAATCATAATCACTAGCAGTGATTATGATTATAAACACATCCGCACTCAAAAAATGTCCCTCACACCGCGTGTCATCAATCACTCACCCCAATCTCACCACTAGCAACCACTGATTTATTTCCTGTCTTTCTGTATCTTTGCTTTTTAAGAACATCGTATAAATGGAATCATACAGAATGTAGTTTTTCAATTCTTGTTTCGTTTACTTAGCATAATGTCTTGAGATTTATCCATATTACCATGTGTCACTAGTTCATTACTTTTTATTGCTGGGTATCATTATTATACAGATAAACTACGCCTTGTTTATTTATCTACTGGTTGAAGGGTACTTGGCTTGTTTTCTGGTTTTTGTCAATAATGAATAAGTACCCTATAAACATTCATGTACAAGTGTGTGTGTGTGTGTAATCACTAAGTCATAAAGCAAATGTAAATTTAATTTTGTGAGAAAATGACATACTCTTTTCCCAACATCAGCTGTTTAATAGAATTCCATTGCTAAATTAAAAAAATAAATTTTAGACATTCTAATAGGTTTGTAGTGGTATCTCGTTAAGATTATAATTTTCATTTCCCTAATAATTAGTTATGTTAAGCATCTTTTCCTATTCTTATTTACCTGGTGTTGTACAAGGTAATAATTTAAATATCCAACCAATACATATTTGGTGAAGTAGCTGTTCAACTCCTTTGCTCATTTTTATTGGTTTCTTTTCCTTTTGTTTAGTTTTGAGACTTGTTTACATATCCTGAATACAACTTCTTTACCAGTTATGTGTTTTGCTAGTATTTCCCACCAGTTAAAGGCTTGTATTTTCATGTTCTTAACAGTAGTTTTCGAAAAACAATAAGATTTATTTTTAGTGAAGACCAACTTATCAATTTTTTTCTTTTATGCATTATGCTTTTGGTATTATATGTAAGTAATCTTTGCCAAACTCAGGTTTATAAAATAGTTTTTGCTTCTTTCTAGAAGTTCATAGTTTTAGGTTTCGTGTTTAGGCCTAGGATTCCCATTAAGTTAAATTTTGCATATAATATAAGGCATACAGTGAGACTTTTTGCATACTGATATCAAATTGTTTGAGCACTGTTTGTTGAAAATATTAACTTTTTTTTTTTACTGAATTGCCTGTGTACTTTGTTCAAAAAACCAATTGACCATATATGCATGGGACCAATTCTAAACTGTCTGTCATGTTCCATTGATCTGTGTTTCTATCCCTCACCAACATCATCACTTTATAGTAAGTCTTGAAATCAAGTGATGTTAAGTGTTCAAATTTGTTCTTCCTTTGCAAAATTGTTTTGCCTATTCTAAATTGGTTTTCCACATAAATTTTTGAATCATTTTGTTAATTTCTACAAAAAATCTGCTGAGAATTTGATTAGGATTGCATTTAATTTAGGATTGAACTGATATCTTAATAATATTGTCTCATTTTATAAAAATTGAATATATATCATTTATTCATACCTTTTTAATTCCTCTTATCAAAGTTTTATACTTTTTAGCATGCACATATTGCCTATTTTATATCTTTTTGTGCAGTCATGAAATGTGATTTAAAAAATGCCTATTTCCAATTGCTTGTTGCTGATAAGTAGAAATACAATTAATTTTTACATATTGACCTTATACCCCATGACCTTGACAACTCACTTATTAGATTCAGTAGCTTTTTAGTAGATCCTTTGAGAGTTTCTCCATAGACAGTCATGTCATCTGCAAATATAGATAATTTTATATTTTTTTCTTTCAAAATTTACATATTTTTTATTTCTTTATCTGAAATAGGGGTAGTGGGACTGGATTTCCTTGCCTTATTTTCATTGTGAATGAGAAAGTGGTCAGTTTTTTATCATTAAGTATGAATTGTTTCTTCATAAATGCCGTTTATTGGGTTATGGAAGTTTTCCTTTTCAAAAAATTTTTATACGTACATGTTCATAGAGTGCAAGTGAGATTTTGCTACATTGATAAATATTGCAATGTGGTGAAGCCAGGACCTCTAGTGCAGCATCACTGAAGCAACATACCCTGTACCCACCAAGCAACTTCTCGTCATCCACCCCACCAACCCTCACCCCTTCCAAGTCTCCATCGTTCATCATTTCACACTCTGACTCTGCTTTCACATGTACACATTATTTAGCTCCTACAGGTAAGTGAGAATATGTGTGTTTGTCTTTCTTTACGTCGTTTCACTTAAGATAATGGCCTCCAGTTCTATCAATATTGCTGCAAAAGACATGATTTCTTTTTTTCTTTTACAACTGAATAGTATTCCATTGTGTATACCACATTTTCTTCATCCAATCTTCTGTTAATAGACATAGGTTGATTCCATATCTATGCTATTGTGAGTAGTGCTGTGATTAACATACGAGTGTAGGTATCTGTTTGTATAATGATTTCTTTTTTCCTTTGGGTAGATACCCAGAAATGGGATTGCTGGATCATGTATTAGTTCTATTTTAGTTCTCTGAGATGTTTCCATACCATTTTCTATAGAGGGTGCACTTTTTTACATTCCTCACCAATACTGTGTAAGAATTCCATTTTCTTCACATCCTCACCAACATTTGTTATTTTTTGTCTTTTTTTTTTGCAGTTTTTGGCCGGAGCTGGGTTTGAACCCACCACCTCCGGCATATGGGTCCAGCGCCCTTCTCCTTTGAGCCACAGGCACTGCCCTATTTTTTGTCTTTTTAATAATAACCATTGTGATTGGGGTAAGATGATGTCTCGTTGTTTTAATCATCATTTCTCTTTTCATTAATGATGTTGAACATTTATGCATATACTACTCAGCCATTTTTTGGCTTCTTTTAAAAAATGTCTATTGGTGTCCTTAGACCACTTTTTAATGGGGTTATTTGTTATTGTTGACTGGTGTGAGCTCCTTATAAATTCTAGTTATTAGTCCCCCTGTCAGATTCATAGTTCGCAAATATTTTTCTCCCATTCAGCAGACTGTCTTTTACTATGTTGATTATTTCTTTTGCTGTGCAGAAGGCTTGTAGTTTATTTAAGTTCCATTTGTTTATTTTTGGTTTCGTTGCCTGTGCTTTTCAGGTTTGAGTCATAAAATCTTTGCCTAGACCAAGGTCCAAAAGAGAGTTTTCCCTAACTTTTCTCTTGTATTTTTATAGTTTTAAGTCTATAACCATTCAAGTTTTTAATCTATCTTGATTTACTTTTATATATGCTGAGAGATTGGGGGGCATTTCATTTTTCAGCATATGGCAATCCAATTTTCCTAGCACCATTTATTGAAAACATATCCTTTCCCTAGTGTATGTTCTTGTCAACTTTGTCAAAGATTAATTGGATGTAAGTATGTGGCTTTATTTCTGAGCTCTTTATTCCATTTTTGTATCAGTACCATGCTGTCTTGGTTGTTGTAGCCTTGTATGATAATTTGAAGTCAGGCAATGTGATGTCTGGCTGTTCTTTTTGCTCAAGATTGCTTTGGCTATTCAGGCTCTTTTTTTGTTTCCATATGAATTTTAGAATTGTTGTTTCTAATTCTGTGAAAGATGGCATTGATATTTTGATAAGGATTACATTTAACTCATAAATTGTGTTAAATAAATGGTCTTTTTAATGATATTAATTCACTTGATCCATGAGCAAGGGAGATTTTTCCATTTGTGTTATGTGTCATTTCTTTCAGCAGTGTTTTGTAGTTTTCTATATGTATTTTTCATTTCCTGGGTTAAATATATTCCTAGGTATTTTCTTTTTTTCTTTTTTCTTTGGTACTAATTGTAAATGGGATTGCCTTCTTGATTTGATTCTTGGCTAGATTGTGATGGGTGTATAGAAATGCTACTGATTTCTCTATGATGATTTTGTATCCTAAAACATTACTGAATTCATTTATCAAATCTAAAAGATTTTTGGTGGAGTCTTTATTGTTTTCTAGATATAGTACCTTCAATAAGCAAAGATAATTTGACCTACTCTTTTCCAATTTGGATGCTTTTTGTTTTTTCTCTTGCCTGACTATTCTGGCTAGGAATTCCAGTAAGCCGTTGACTAAGAATGGTGAAAGTTGGCATTCTTGTCTGTTGCCAATTCTCAGTGGGAATGCTTTCAACTTTCCCTGTTAAGTGTGATGTTGGTTATGTGTTTGTCTGTTATATAGGACCTTTATTCTTTTGAGGTGTGTTCCTTCAGTGCCTAGTTGGGTAGAGATTTATATCATGATGATATGCTGGATTTTGTCAAATGCTTTTTCTGTATTTCTTGAGGTGATCATATGGTTTTTGTCCTTAATCCTGTTTCTGCAATGTGTCACATCTATTGATTTGCATATATCGATCCATCCTTGCATCTCTGGCATAAAATCCACTTGATCATGGTATGTTATTTTTTTATATACTTATTTGTTTGTTTTTATTTCAAAGGGAGTACACATTTTTTATTATGCAGATATCTTGTATGATTCTTAAGTCAGAGCTTTTAATGTGCCCATCACCAGAATAGTGTTCATTATACTCAATAGATGAGTTTTTATTCCTCACCCTATCCTAGCCTCCCACCTTCTTGGTTTCCAATGTCCTTTGTATCTCTTTGTGTCCATGTGTACCTATGATTTAAGTCTCAATTATTTGTGAAAACATATGATGTTTGGTTTTCCATTCTTAAGATACTTCACTTAGAATAATGGTCTCCAATACCCCCCCAAGTTGCTGAAAATGACATTATTTCATTGCTTTTTATGACTAAGTAGAACTCTATGGTACATGCAGGCCTGAAAATTTAATTTGTGAACTCATCCTAGAAAAAGTGCTACATACTTCATTTGGTGACCATAGTGATATTTTGCATTGAGTTATATAACATCTTTTCTAGGATGATTTTGCAAACTTGTCAGACCTCCTACAATGACAGCTCTGATGGCCATTCTAGAAAAAAGTTCCAAAATTGCTTTACAGGGGAGACTAGGCACTAGCATCAGTGCACAGCTTCTTAGGGGGAGTACCTCAAGGGGCACTGTAATGTTATTCACCAATGAAATATGTGGCACTTTTTCTAGGATGAGTTCATGAACTTAATTGTCCCAACTTGTATATTCTATAATTATCTGGTAGAAGTTCTATAAATGTCTTTTAAGTCCATTTGTTCCAAAGTCTAGTTTAAGACTAATGTTTCTTTGATGTTCTGTCTTAGAATTCTATCTAGTGCACCGAGTGGCGTGCTGAAGTCCTGTACAATTATTGTATTGCTCTTATCTCTTTCTTTTGTGAATCTAGGAGCTCCAACACTGAGTGCATAAATATGTACCACAACCTCAGCAATTTGTCATTTTCAAGAAAAGTCATAATTTTGTAATTCATCTAACTTTTTCCTATCATTGAGTTATAAGAGATGTCTTTCCAGATTTCTACCTCCCAGGCCAAAGTGAAACTCTGCACCATAAGTTTTAATAAAAAGAAGAAGGGCAGCGAATGGGTCAGGAAGACATGTTTCTAGCAGAACTTGCAGATCATGTAGTTTGAGGCTACCGACCTAAATTAGAATTTTCCTATCAGAAAGGAATGGTTGTTTCCTTACTTTTAGATTAGTTTAAAGAAGCCTTAGAAACATAGATTGATTCTAGTTTGAATTTGATGCTCATCTATGCACCTCAGTTGACCCAACAACCGGTCGTAGGTGCTTAGTATGTTCTACATTTTAAAATAATTTCACTCTTAGCAGCCCAGTTTTTTCTACTATGTGTCTGGGCTTTTAATCCTAGGTGATGAGATGTTATCTTGCCTACTATTCTCATTTACTGATGTTGCTCATGAAAAATAATGGCTTTGCTTCAATGAAAGTAAAGTATGAGTGAGATAATAACAAAAACAAACATTATTATTTATTAAGTATTTCCACATACTGGTGGCAAGTGACATGCTTTGCTTCATTATCTTATTTAGTTCTCATAGCAAGTCTGTGAGGCAGGTACCATTATTATCCCATTTTAAATATAAAGAGTCAGAGGCACAAAGAATTAACTTACACAAGATTGTAGATATTGGGGTCTGGAGTTGTCTTAGTTGAAATATTTTAAATTACAATAAATTTTTAATTATAAATTTAAATAGATAAAGGATTATGCAAGTTATCAATTTCTTCTTGAATGATCTTTGGGAGTGTGAGACTTTCAAAAAATTTGTTGATTTCATCTACATTAAGGATTAGCAATATATGATCCACGAAATAGTTTAGATATACATGATTGGACGATTAAGTTCACAAACTCATCCTAGAAAAACTACTTTGAAGGGCAGCCTCAGCACTGGGATTAGTGCATAGCTGATCCAGAATTCTAACTCAGTATCTTAACTGCTCCTAAAATATATTGATATCTGCCCATTACTATTTTTTTTAACTGTTTGCTGTAATAGATGATGCTTAAATAGTTAAGTTAATGGGAATTTTCTGTGGAGGAGTTGACTTTTGAAGATAATACCCAGGGTTTTAAAGAAGAACAAAGTTTCAGGCTCTCTGAGAAGTCCTGTCATCTCTGGCTTGTGGAATTCTTTCTCTCTCCCCCAGTGTCAAAATCCTGCTCAGATGTCACCCTTAGAAACAACAACAGCTATGACAGTAAAAGGCAAACAATGGAAGGTATAACCAAAATCCTGAGTCCCTGCCTCCCACTTCAGGGTTGACATACCACACTGAGACCTGTGGCCTGGGTTTGGGACCCAGCTGCTAAAAGCACTTTCTTTGGCTTTTCCTAAGTGGGCTCTCTAAGAAGCCCAGTGATTGTGAATGCTTTAGACAAGCACAGCTGTGGGGGAGCAGGGGGAACATCTTGTTTTATTTCTATAAAGAAAACAAGTTGACAATATACTTGGATCTATCCTAGGATGCTCAATGCACTTCTTGTAAAGTATTTTTTAAAATTTTTGAGGCAGAATAAAAGCATTCACAGCATGGTAGCCAGATTTTGTCCAATTTATAGTCATTTAATTTCTCTTATGCTTCTAATGGGAAAATGTCAATACATTTTATTATTATTATAAAAATGAAAATACCACTCATTATGTAGCTTTTTATGTTTTTAGAATATTTTACATATACTATTTTATTTTATCTAAGGAAAGAAGTAAGACAGATGGAGTAAGTAAAGCACATTTTGGCAAAAAGACTTTCACTAAAGAACAACATAAGGAAAGATGAGAGCTGGAATCTCTACCAGAATTTCTACCTTTTGTGATAACATGACTTGTTGAAACAACTTGCCACCTGGGTATCTTTGTTCAGTCTCCTGGTCATCATTCTACAGATAGATCAGTGTTGTTCCCTGATTTGGAGAATCCTAGCCAATTTATAGTTTCATCAGCAGTGCCTGTTTTCCCACATCCTCACCAATGCTGGATACCAATTGTTAAAATTTTTGCCTATATTGTTGCAGGTGGAAAATTGTTTCTTATGGTCATTTCAATTCATCTTCTTATCCTCACTATATTTTTGACTCTACAAATTGCCTCTTTCTTCTCTGCCTGATGTGTTCATAAAATGCCATATTTTTAATATTTTCAAATCAATTTCAAAGTATTTCTCCTATAAATCACATATATGCATTTTTCCCTTTACATTTAGAAGTCTTTATCTTATGATCAGGGAAATCCAAGCCATTGGCTTTATTGTTATTATACATATACTTGATCTCATTTCTCTCACCATACTGTTCTTTTCTGTTTACTATGATTTTCTTCTCATTCCTGTCACCAGATTGACTGAGGGTTTTTTTTTTTCTTCTGCTTCTGGTTCTGTCTTTGGAACCCCATTTGTGTTGTTCTGTGTCTTACAATAATACCATTTTTGGAATCTCTATATCCCCTAATTAGCTCATATTGAGGCATATATTTTTAATGTATTTAAACATTTTCCTATTGTTGAGAATAAATGAACACTTATAATTCACACCCTTCAAACAGGTATTTGGCATACATTTATTTCTTCTTTTCTCTTGAGAATTATTTTAGTTCCAGAGTTTAATTTTTTAAATTTATGATTTGTGTCTTTTCAAATGTTTAGCAATTGATGGCTAGGGTGATCACAGGCAGTCCATGTGGGTTTTTCTTAGTAGACGTGGAGTGTCAACTCTGCAGTGGGCTTTATTCTTATGGGGAAGGTTCTCGCCAGTAGACAGAGAATGAAAGAATCTAGGCTTCTCTGGGGTGGGGGCCAAAAGCATGGCATCTTCATTCATGGTTGCCAAATTAGGAGACAATGTGCTTTAATGCTTCGTATGTGAAGAAAAGCTGCTTTCTTTTTATATCTTAAATTCATAGTTGCATTCTCCTTTCATCTTTAAAATAGAGTCCTTGATTTACTTAGTGGCTATTCTCGTAATTTTAACCGGGGCACAACACCATGCCCAACTGCTGAATATGGGGAGATAGATAAATGAGGGTAGAGATCAAATGGTGTAGCTATTCAACTGTTCTTTAATGAATTATCTCAGAAATCAGCACTTGACTCATCTCTTGCTGAGTTTACTCTGAGAAGGACTGTACTGCCCTAGACAGCAGTCCTTTACTCATGGTGAAACTTGGAGTTGTCAGGCCATGCTTGGATTTTTCTATCCATCAAGGATTTCTTCTTATGTCTTCCAGAGACCCCATAAATTTTTGATCAAGAAATGGCATCTTTGCTCATTTACCACCTTTCTCCAGAATTACTGAAATTTTACAGACAAAGATCTTGAGGCTTAGAGAAGGTAACCTTAAGAAGAGATGTCATCCAAGGATAACACAACATGTCATATTACACTGTTAATAAGGTAAGGGAAAATCTGCTCTTAGAAGCAAGCTCTACCTCTCTCATCACTGTGCATATAAGCACCTTCACGTTATTAAGCACCAAATAGAAGTCTCTTCTCAGTTCCATTCTTTGAGAAGATGCTATTTACCTTGTCTGATCCAGCTGTATGAGAGATCCCTTGAGCCATCAAGAACACATTATCTTTGGGCAACTGGGGAAACATGATGGTTGGAGTATATAGAAATGTATGAGGAACTCGTCCTCCCATCAGCCTTTTGCTAATTTATCTAACTAAAATGTGTTGAGTGTCTAACCACCCACCACGTACCCTGTTAATATTGAGTTCATTGTGGTAAATGAAAGTAGGCAAACCCTTTTCCCATGGCACCTGTAGGCACCACTGTGACCTCACATCAACAATCAGCCCTTGGCTTCTACTTTTGCTTCTTTTACCTCACTTCTCCTCAGTAAAAAATCTTACTGATCAATACAGTAAAGAAATTGCTTTACTATGACTTGGAAGCAATCTCTGCTACTGTATTGTGCAAGCAAAATAGGATTTTATCTTTTAAATTTTCCCAAGTGGGCTACACATATTTTTAAAAAATCACTTTTATTGTAAATCACTTTAGGAAGACATGGGAGTGAAGAATGCATGTCCAAAATTTATACTGATGCAGTGACAGCTTCTGAACAGCCTTTTTCAAGGTGAACAGTTTCTTGCCATCTTGATCAAAGGGGGACATGTAAAATATGCAGTAAAAGTGAGAAGTGGGATTCAGAGTGGGATTGAACCTTGAGATAACGTAAGTCTGAGGATATTCAGGGTTCATATGTAGGGCTTGCTCTCCTTGTCCCCCAAATAAGAAGATGGCACTAAATCATGGCTAAAGTCTTCTAGCAGTAATCTGTAGCAGGCCTATGTTAATAGAAATATGATACAACAAAGTCTGGTTTCACCTTTTGTATTTTCACTCATAGGATTTTCCTTAAGGTTAGTAGAGGTTCTGTGGAGGAAGAACAAGAGACAATTGAAATGACAAAGCTAGTCTTCAAATCCACAAGATTTCTGTGAGATATTATATCTTAAATTCCCTAGTAAGGTGTAAGAATAAGCTACGTTCTGAAGAAGGATCCATATTTTAATAACCAGATAGATGTCTTCTCTTGTTGCCTATGAAATCTCAGTGACAAAAGAGATTGGTTTGAGGAGAAAAAAAATCAAAGCAGTAAAGTTAAGTTTCCTTTTTATAAAATAATATGAAATGAAGATAACCTTTTGGACTTTTGGATTTTTTTTATCCTTCTGTCTCCCTTCTCAGAACAGAGTTGGAGAAATCAAGCTTTGGCACCTAAAATGAGTAGGAGTTACTTTTTTACTGCTCTTCATGCCTTTCTCAAAGAAATTCTTTAGAAACCCCAGAAGCGGCTCTCTGGTCCTCCCGTTCGTCAGACAGCCGCTTCTTCTAGTGCAGCACCAGCCGCATCCCCGAGGCACCCTGGTGAAAGTGAAGGTCGGAATAAACGGTTTTGGTCGTATTGGGCGCCTGGTCACCAGGGCTGCTTTTAACTCTGGCAAAGTGGATATTGTCGCCATCAATGACCCCTTCATTGACCTCAACTACATGGTCTACATGTTCCAGTATGATTCCACCCATGGCAAATTCCATGGCACAGTCAAGGCTGAGAACGGGAAGGTTGTCATCAATGGAAATCCCATAACCATCTTCCAGGAGCGAGATCCCACCAAAATCAAATGGGGTGAGGCAGGCGCAGAGTATGTTGTGGAGTCCACTGGTGTCTTCACCACCATGGAGAAGGCTGGGGCTCACCTACAGGGGGGTGCCAAAAGGGTCGTCATCTCTGCCCCTTCTGCTGATGCCCCCATGTTTGTGATGGGTGTGAACCATGAGAAGTACGAAAACAGCCTCTGCATTGTCAGCAATGCCTCCTGCACCACCAACTGCTTAGTCCCCTTGGCTAAGGTCATCCATGACAACTTCGGCATTGTGGAGGGACTCATGACCACAGTCCATGCCATCACTGCCACCCAGAAGACTGTGGATGGCCCCTCTGGGAAGTTGTGGCGTGATGGCCGCGGGGCTCTCCAGAACATCATCCCTGCCTCAACTGGTGCAGCCAAGGCTGTGGGCAAGGTCATCCCTGAGCTGAATGGGAAGCTTACTGGCATGGCCTTCCGGGTACCCACTGCTAACGTGTCGGTCATGGATCTCACTAGAGAAGGCTGCCAAATACGATGATATCAAGAAGGTAGTGAAGCAGGCAGCAGAGGGCCCCCTCAAGGGCATCCTGGGTTACACCGAACACCAGGTGGTCTCCTCTGACTTCAACGGTGACACCCATTCTTCCACCTTTGATGCTGGGGCTGCATTGCTCTCAACGACCACTTTGTCAAACTCATTGCCTGGTATGATAATGAATTTGGCTACAGCAACAGGGTGGTGGATCTTATGGCCCACATGGCCTCCAAGGAGTAAGAACCCCCAGACCACAAGCCCCAGCCAGAGCATGAGAGGAAGAAAAAGGCCCTTAGCTGCTGGGGTGCCCCTGCCTACTCAGTCCCCCACCTCACTGAGAATATCCCCTCGACAGTTTCCACACCAGACCCCCTCAAGAACAAGAGGGGCCTAAGGAGCCCCACCTTGTCATGTAACATCAATAAAGTTCCCTGAATTCAAAAAAAAAAAAAGAAACCCCAGAAGCATGAATCCTATGTACTCAATTTTGATATGAGGACAATTAATGACAATTAAGGTTATGGGGGGGGTGGGAAGCGGAAAGAGGGACAGAGGGAGGGGGGTGGGGCCTTGGTGTGTGTCACACTTTATGGGGGCAAGACATGATTGCAAGAGGGACTTTACCTAACAATTGCAATCAGTGTAATCTGGCTTATTGTACCCTCAATGAATCCCCAACAATAAAAAAAAAAAAGAGCTAAAAAAAAGAAAAAAAGAAACCCCAGTACTTGTTGAATGATGTTTTATTGAATTGATCTCTTCAAACCATCACTGGGACAGAGTGAGAATCATACACATCTATACCATTGATGCTCTAGGAGAACCCATTAGACTATATATGAAAGGCATGTCCATTGAGAGTTGTCCCAAGGGCCTAAAAATATCATTCTACTCCTGCTTCCTTTTGCCTTTGTGTCACCTCCAGCATCTCCCTTCAGAAACGCACATATACAGACATTGGACACACACATGTACATTCACATACATGCACAGAAAATATTCCAATGGAGCCTGAAGAATATACTCGTTAAGAGCATAATCTTGGCAGATTGCCTGTTTTGTCCATTTAGCATCTGTATGACCTTGGGCAAGTTATTTAACCTCCCTGTGCCTCAGCTTTCTCTACATCATAGGGTTTTATAAGCATTAAATGGGCTTATCCATGACCAGTATCTAGCACAGGGTCTGGCACTTTGTAAGTGCTCAATAAATGTTAGGCATTATACTCATAATGAATTTTCACCATGTGGATACTTGCGTAGTGATAGAGACTTTCAAATAAGGTACTCTTAAAGATCAGCCCAAATTGAGCTAGGTTTCTAGGCGTGGGTGTGAGGTGGGTAAAACGCTGTGTGGCTTGCCATTTGTTCTCACATGGTTTGAAGTCCCGAAAGCAACTTAGGAACTAGGTAGTAATGGTGTCTGGGTGCCCTTTCAAAGGAGCAAGGTTAAATGTCACTTGCCAGGTGCTGAAACTTACCCCAAGGACAGTAAGTTAAGGGAACTAGCTATATTGGGCAGAGCTGGGTACATAACCTGCTGTGGTCTAAACCATTCCGGCAAAGCCCTACAGTGCTCCTTCGTACCCACATGTCCCTACGACTTCTGCATGTGTTTCCCTTAATGCCACTTTGGGAAGGACAGAGGGAGTGTAGGTGGGTGAGGACTTCTGATGTGATGCCAACAAATACAAGCAATGCGAACCTTGACAGTTTCAGTCCACATGAACTCTGTGACGGGCTCTGGCTTCCTTGAACTTTAGTTTTGAGTTTCAACCTTCAGTAAACTCTGATTGCAAGATCTGTATGATTGCCTTTTATAAGAGGTACGGTCATGCACACAGGGCTGCCAAGGAGACTAGCCTGGGTGGCAAGAACGTGTATCTCCCAAACTTGGTGTCCATCAAAAGGAACTAAACCCTCGTCCTCCAAAACTCTCTCTTCCAGTTAAAAAATTATCCACAAAGACAATAAATAAGAAATTTTTAGATGCCATACACCTTGACTTTGTGGCTGGTGGGTTGCAAATTTTCTATGCTGTTGAGGAGAGAAAATCACGTGAGGGAGAAAAATCAAGCACTCGATACAGTTTTAGGAATAACAGGAATAAAAATAGGTTTTCTGCCTTTCCATTTAATGTAATAAATGTTTCGAACCAATATGCATAGAACTGACCACACAAACTTCCTGTAGCATAAACCTACTAGCTTCTAAAATGCATGCATTTTATAAGACACCCCAAAAACAGGAGAACTACTGCACTGCACATACTACACAAAGCTTTGTCTGATGTCAAAGAATCTATTAAAAACTGATGGTTAGAAGCTATAACAAATTTATCAAAACTTTCTGCACTATCTAAGGTGGGGGTGTGTGTGTCCCAATCTTTCATAAGTAGAAGTCATTCTTAATTTTTGTGAGACCTGATGCCTGAAGTGAGACAAAGGAGACAGAGCTGGTGACAGTGAACTCATCAGGATAACGGCTGGTGAAGTGATTACACAGAGCTAAGTGGATAATGTTTTGTGCCTGTAATTGTGAGCTTCTACCAGCCAGCATTCATTCCATCACTATGTATTCCGACTTATGGCTCATATGAGATCTGACAATTAAGTTCACAAACTCATCCTAGAAAGAAGTGCTACATACCTCATTGCTGAATATCATTGTGAAGTACTCCCCTTGGGAAGCTCTGCACCGACACCAGCACCTTCTCCGCCCTTCAAAGCAACTTTGGAACTCTTTCTGGAATGGCCATCAAAGCTGTCATCATAGTACCCTTGATGTCCTGACTTACATCAAAATGTCTTCCTTTCAATATTTCTTTAATCTTTGGGCAAAACAAGTCATTGGGGGCCAGATCAGGTGAGTAAGGAGGTTGTGCAAGTACAATATAGTTTTGTTTACTGGCTAAAATCTTCCTCACAGACAGTGCTATGTGTGAGCTGGTGCATTGTTGTCATGCAAGAGCCCTGAGTTGTTGGCCCAGCTTTTCAGTTAAGATTTCCTAACTATTTATCTATCATTGCTCCCTTGGTCTGCTATGCTTCTCGCAGTCAGTTAACAATCTTGATGCACAATTTAATGACTTTTAGCAATGCTTTTATCAGTTCTGCTCGTTACTGGCCATCCTGACCTCTCTTCATCAGTGATGCTTTCTCTCCCCTCAGGAAAACATTTAGTCCATTTGTACACTGCTGTTTTCTTCATAGAATTATCCCCATAAACTTGAAATAACACGTCCCTGATTTCACTTCCACTCTTGCCAAATTTAACAAAAAATGTATGAATGTTTGTTCTTTGCTCTAATTCATGCTCCAACATCCCTGGGATGGCACACAAAAACACGCAACAACAATAATGAAGGCCACTCAACAAAACACTGCCACATGTCAACACATGTGAGACACTGATACACCAAAGTTATGTATATACCAAAGACACTGATATACCAAACACAACTGTGAGACACTGATACATCAAAGTTATGTATATGCCAAAGACACTGATATACCAAACACAACTGTGAGACACTGATATACCAAAGTTATGAAACATTACGGAGTGGTTTGGACAGTGCTGCCAATGTAAGTGTGCAGCAGCAAGTTTGCAAACTTAATTGTCAGATGTTGTAGTATCAGCTAAAAATTGCAGCCACACAGCTGTTGGCTAGAGACGAGAAAAGGAGCTGTGGTATTGGCTAAGAGACCAGGTGAGACTGGGAGAGACTTTTTCAGAGATCTCTAAATGCTGTCTTCTAGGAAAAACAAAATTTAGGGAAAAGTTATGCACTCAAGGTGAGCAATTTATATGCAAGAAGCTTTGCTTATGAGACTTCAGAGTTCCGGCAAATTATTGATGTTGCTGTAGACTTTAGCTGATGTCTGGGAGAGAGAAAAATCAGTGAGATTCTTTTTCTTTTTAATTTTATTTTATTATTAAATCATAGCTGTGTACATTAATGAGATCATGGGGCACCATACACTGATCTTACAGACCATTTGACATATTTTCATCACACTGGTTAACATAGCCTTCCTGGCATTTTCTTAGTTATTGTGTTAAGACATTTATATTCCACATTTACTGTTTCACATGTACTCTTGTAAGATGCACCGCAGGTGTAATCCCACCAATCTCCCTCCCTCCGCTCATCCTCCCCCCTCCCCTCCCTTTCCCCCTTCCCCATATTCTTAGGTTATAACTGGGTTATAGCTTTCATATGAAAGCCATAAATTAGTTTCATAGTAGGGCTGAGTACATTGGATACTTTTTCTTCCATTCTTGAGATACTTTACTAAGAAGAATATGTTCCAGCTCCATCCATGTAAACATGAAAGAGGTAAAGTCTCTATCTTTCTTTAAGGCTGCATAATATTTCATGGTGTACATATACCACAATTTATTAATCCATTTGTGGATGGATGGGCACTTGGGCTTTTTTCATGACTTAGCAATTATGAGTTGGGCTGCAATAAACATTCTGGTTATAACAAATATCTTTGTTATGATGTGATTTTTGGTCTTCTGGGTATATACCTAGTAGAGGAATTATAGGATTGAATGGCAGATCTATTTTTAGATCTCTAAGTGTTCTCCAAACATCTTTCTGAAAGCTGACTGTGAAATCAACAGCTTATGCCTTTAAACCTACTGGAAAATCTAAGGACCTCCCCGAGGAGGTGGCCTTCTCCCATAAGCCCTCTACTATTTAATTAAGTCAGTCCCATCTGCAGTAAATCTTACACCCCAAAATACACTTGGTTGATTTTTTGTCTTTGAAGTATAGGTTCACCCACAACATGTGACTCAAACACATAAAAGAAGTGGCAACCCCCCGGCCCAGGATAAGGTCATTATCCTTCAGCAGAAGTTAGTTTGGAGATTAGTCACACCTCATGCAGGATAACCTTTGCTATTCCCTGCCCACCTTCCTTACAGCTAATTTCAAAATAAATCTTTTCCTTTTTCAAAAAGTTTTGAAGAGGGGGAAAATACTCTGGGTGATTTACATATGTGATTACATCACCCTTCACAGAGTTCCAAAATGTGTCTGAGACTCACAGCTGAGAATTTGCTTTATTAAATGCTCTGCTTGTAAACCTTGTAATCCTTGCTCACTGCTCATTACATCTCTAAATGCAAGGAGAAGAATATGGGAGCTTTAATTTTTGACTGACCTATGTTATATTTTAGGTTCCAGAAACAAGGTGGGCCTGGATCTGCATATCTCCTCTAAAGGTCTTGATATTTGAACTGGAGAAGGAATAAGCATAACATGGCCTTTTCTTTCTTTCTTTCTTTTTTTTTTTTTTAACAAAATATATGAGCAAATTCCATGGAGTTCAGTTGGGTAATAGCAAATATAAAAACCACTCTATGTATTAGAATATATGTCCAGCCATGCCCACTTATTACCCAGGCCTAAGAGACATCAGAGAGGGGATGAGAAATAACAATGAGAGGGGAGCAGAAATAAATTAAAAACTAACACACCAACGCATGTCTTTTAAAACACATTTTTCTGTCTTTTATAAAACTCTACTATTAAAATATTCATAATCTTTGTAAAAATTCAGTTTGCTAGAAATACTATAAAATGAAGAAAATACAGGTTTCTTTCCCTCCCTCTTTCCACCTGCCCATCTGCCTCTAAGTAGTATCCCTTCAGATATTTATTCTCTTTTATGTAGTTTTTTTTGGGGAGCGGGGGGAACTGATGTTTTTCTAAATTAGTCAATAAACAAAGCAATTACAAATATTCACCAGGATTCATGTATACACAGAGCATAGCACATCCTTCTAAACCCTTAATGAAATACCCCATACTTACCAGATGTGATGGACCCCACACTTTTAAAGTACCCAAGCCCCATTTGCAGGTATTTATTTCTCTGTGGTCTTACAGCACGTATATCTTAGAATGCTGGTTTATGCTGGATCCTATGCACATATGATTTTCTAATACATAGCTAACATATCTTGATTTTCATTTTGTCTGTCATGTGTCTGACACATGAGTGTTTTCTCTGGCCTATACACTAAGTACATTTCAAACTTCACCAAAGGATCCTGCTAGCCCAATGCCAACCATTTAAAAATTAATTTTTCATTGCTGTTATTACCTGGCATCTTAGTTTGTTAAGGCTGCAATAACAAAATACCACAGACTGGGTGGCTTAATGACAGAAATTTATTTTCTTACAGTTCTAGAGGCTGGAAGTCCAAGATCAAGGTGTCAGCAGGGTTAGTTTCCCCAGAGGCCTCTCAGGAGAGGCTTGTATGTGGCTGCCTTCTCGCTGTGTCCTCACGTGGCCTTTCCTCTGTGAGTGAGCACACCTGCTGTCTCCACATCTTCATATAAGTGCACCAGTCCTAAAGAATTAGAAACCACTGTTATGACCTCATTTAATCTCAATTACCTCCTTAAAAGCCCTACCTCTAAATGCAGTCACTTTGGATTAGAGCTTCAATATATGAATTTGTTGGAGAGGAGAGAAGTGCAAGTCATTTCTTAACACACGGTGTTGTAGGCACGATTTTAAATTGTCCCCTAGATTTCCCTCCCCTCGTAAGCATGCTTCATCACTATGAGGATGATGGATTTTACTCCTGTGATTCAGTTACAGTACATAAGGGTTTCTGTTGCTGATGTAGGGGGAGCCATGTGGCAAGAGCTGAAGACGTCTCTGCGGAGCTTTCAAGACACCTGCTACCTCCACTCTACACCTGCAAGGCAATGAAGTCTACCACCAGCCTGAATGGCTATGGAAGTAGGTTCTTCCCCAGAACCTCTAGATGAGAACTCAGTTCAGCCAACACCTTGATTTCGGCTCTCTGCTCCCTGAGCAGAGAGCCCAGTCAGGTCGTGCAGAACTTTGGACCTACAGAACATGAGATAGTAATGGGGAGTTGTTTTTAAGCTGTTGAGTATGTGGTAATCTGTTATAAGCAATGGAATACTGATACATCCAGGTATTAGTAGGTCATCTGAGATGACTACAGAGCTATGGAAACAACAGATTGAACCTACTTATCCTTCTGCTGGCAGGTCATTGGTCTTCATACCGAGTGTCCTTTGCATACCAAGTTTCTCACCCCTTAATACACAAGCACATCTGCGGATCTCATTGAACCATGGATTCTGATTCAGTAGTTCTACCACGAGGCCCAAGATACAGCATTTCTATACAACAATCTCCCAGGAGAAGCTAATGATGCCACAGTCTCAGGGTCACACTTGGAGTAAAACTTACACATTAAGGCAATTGTTTGTTATTCAGAGCTGAAGGAAAGCTGGGTGTATCTTCTCTTTGTTTTTCAGTGGTTGTTTGTTCACATTTCTCAAAGGATTTGGTCCAGAATTTCTGATGTTAACATCAATGAAGCTGGAAATTTGAGTTGTATGATAATAATAACATTCACTGAGGATTTGTTATGTGCCATGCACTGTGTGAAGTGTTTACACAAATTGCCTTATTTAAAGCCTACAATTTCCAATCAGTATAAACTGCTGTCATCCCCATGTTTGGAAACCAGACCTCAAGGGGGATAAATAACTTGCCCAAGATCACATTGCTTTTTAGAGTGGAGTTATAGTTCCAATCCAGAATCATCATTCTATACAAGCCTTCTTTCCTAACACAATTGAAGATATAAAACAAAAGAAAGCCCATGTATCTTCTCTTTGCCCAATTAGAGAGAAAATACAGTGTTTTTTCTGTTCTCTCTGACTCTAAAGACTTGCTTGAAGAGGATCTCTGTTTGAAATTTTTATTTACTATAAGTTCAAGAAAATAATGCAAATTACAAGTTTCCATAAAGTTTCTTGTAATATTTAGCAAATGCTTTTCCAAGGTTTTTCAAATGCAGAAATAGACCAAAAGCTATTAGGGTGGAGATTGGAGAGACAGAGAGCAAAGCACAGAAAATGAGGAAGAGTTAAGAATGGCAAATGGGGGTGGGGATGGACAGCTGCAAGTTGAGGACAGGAAGAGGATAAGTGATACAGCAGGTGTCAGGGGCTCAGGACAAAAGACACCACGGAAAGTCCTAGCAGTGGAGTGTCTTTGGAGAACAGCTCCGCTAACGGGCAATTGAACACCATTATATAAATCTGTTCCTTTTGCTGAACTCCACTGCTCTCTTTCTCCTTGATGTCAAAACTTTGATTCAAAGGCTATGGAGACCTTTGTGTGAGAGCAGATGAGGAGCAATACAATAAAGCGGAGTGTGATATTTCCCAACTCAATACTCTACTGATATCAGCGTCAGAGCAGCAACATCCCACAGAGAAAAAATAAAATCTCCAAGTTGCTCTCAGCAAAACTAGGGGAGGCCCAAGTCCAAGTTGAGGACTGAAGACAGGACCCCGTGATAACAAAGCAGTGGCCTGCAATGGCTGTATTGGGGAGCACGGGACAGAAGCACAACCCCCTGTGATAGGTTTCTTAGCCCCTTGCCACTACTGGTCATCTGAGGCTTGGCAATTCTTGGCTGGGGTTGGGGTTACGTTATCCTGAGCCTGGTAGAATGTTTAGTAGCATCCCTGGCTTCTACCCTTGAGCACTGTTCCCCTCTCCCCCCAAGTTGTGCCAACTAAAAACATTCTACACATTGTCAAATATTCTATGGGCAAAATTACCCTGGTTAAGAACCACTGCCCTGCACTAAACCTTCCAGAGATACTGGCAGGTCTCTGGACATCACAAACAATGAAATATTGAGTTAAAGCCACGGGACTAAAGAACACCAGACTAGAGACGTGTAGATGACAGTAACATAAGCAGAAATGTAGAGTCAGAAAGGGTTTGGAAGGTAGTAGGAGTTAGGAGTGGTTGTGCCTGTGCCTCTAGGTGTTTATGTTTAAAATAAACATTCACTGGTCTCTAAAACACCTTTTCCATAGAAAAGAAAGATTCAAGGCTCTCTCACCATGCTGCTTGTTCAATTCAAATACAGTTTTCTTTTTTTGAAAAATAAATCCTAAGCATTTAATTGAAACAGCCAACATGAAGACTCCAAATGAAGCTCTTCAATTTTGGTTACCACCAGGCGAGGCTTGTGATTTGGTTCGAGCCACTTGTGAGCCGTCTGCCTGCCACGGGTGCTGCATTTCTAGCACCCTTGATTAGATGTGACATTTTCTCACTCTAAGTATTTTGCCCATATTTGAAGAGACCCACACAGGGGACCTTATTAAAATCTGCAGAAGCCTGTGAATACGTGAGGATGCACTTACGTGAACAGGAGGGAGAGAATGGATTTTTATCTTCTGGGAATCTGGTGTTTTTATTTTATAGGAGCTTACAAAGGAATGAGCAGGGGAAAGAAGAGGCTGGTCTCATTTAAAATGGACTGCAGTGCCTCCTCTGCTTGAAAGTCCGAGATACCCCAGTAACGCAGAGTTTAAGTTATTTGTATTCCCCAATAAAATGAGATTTACTTCTTCCATTAAACTCCAGATTCCTTCACTAATTAAAGTAAAGAGATGTGGACAGAGTAACAAGCCCAATGACAGTGTGATTCCAGGGACTGGCACCCTCAAATGTGTTCATGTTCACAGGAGATGAATTCCACTCCAATCCCAGTTTGTTTCTGATTTGGTTTTCTTGTAAATAGTCTGGGACCCAGTAGGATAGAGTAGAGATAGGACAGTCAGCTCCCAGGGAAGCCTGACTCTGTTGAAAATGGTGAAATAGACAAAATTTGTGTTTGATCTCCCTTTTCTGTCCCCTTTTCTATCTTGGTAGGGTGCTTTCTTCCCACACTTTTTCTAGGCCCTTGATATTCTAATACTATCCTAGATTTATTATTTTAACTGAAGCAGCCCCATTCACTGCTCCTATGGGAACCACATGCTCTTGTTCTTCCCTCATCCACCCACATACAACCACATATGAATGAATCAAGACAGCAAATTGTGACAGGAGAGAAAGATGAGCTGGATTCATCAGATATTACCTTAGAAATTTACTTGTAAAATATGGTGATGTAGTCTGTTCCTTTTGCTGCTATTGTGAATGGATTGCTTTCTCGACTTCCTTTTCTTATAGTAGACATGTGGACCAAAGGAACAGAGCAGAGAGCCCAGAAATAAGTCTACACATCTTGGTCAATTGATCTACAGCAAGAGTACCAAGAACACACAATGGGGAAAGGATAGCCTCTTTGATAAGCAGTGTTGGACAAACTGGGTATTTATATGCAGAAGAATGAACTTGAACCCTTATATCATACCATCTATAAAAATCAACTCAAAATAGGTTAAAGACTTAAATGTAAGCCTTGAAACTGAAATTACTACAAGAAAGCATAGAGTAATATTTCTTGATATTAGGCAAGAAACGTCACATCAAAAGCATAGGCAACAAAAGCAAGAAGAGATGAGTGAGATTGCATCTAACTAGAAAAGTTTTGTACAGAAAAGGAAGCAATCAACAGAGTAAAAATGCAACCCATGGAATAGGAGAAACTATCTACAAGGCATATATCTAATAAGGGTTTAATATTCAAACTGCATAAGGAACTTATACAACTCAGTAGCAAAAAAGCCAAATAACTTGATTGAAGATGAGCAAAGGATCTGAATAGACATTTCTCCAAAAAAAAAAAAAAAAGGTGCTCAACTTTAATAATCATCAGGAAATGTTAATGAAAACCACAACCAGATATCACTTCACACCTATTAGAATGGCTTTTCTAAAAACTACAAAAGATAATGAATGTTGTTGAAGCCATGGAGAAAAAAGAACTCTTGTTTACTATTGGTGATGGAAAACAGTAAGGATATTCCACAAAACAATAAAAATAGAACTACTTTACGATTCAGCAATCCTACTTATGGACATACTTCAAAGGAAATCAAATCAGCATCTTTAAAAGATACATACACTCCCATATTCATTTTAGTATTACTCATAAAAGCCAAGATATGGAGTCAACCTAAGTGTTTGTTGATATGAGATTGACTTCTTATCATGGATAAAGAAATGTGCGAGTGAGAGTGAGTATTTGTGTGTGTATGTGTGTGTGCACACGCAAGGGACTATTATTCAGCCTTAAAAAAAGGCTGCTATTTGGGACAACATGGGTGAATCTGGAGGATATTATGTAAAGTTAAATAAACCAGACACGGAACATTAAATACTGCATGGTCTTAGACATAGAACCTGAAAATCTCAAAGTTATAGAAGTAGAGTGTAAAATGGTGTTTACCAGGGAGTTGAGGGAGGGGCATGTGGGAAGGTGATGATCAATGGGTATAAAGTTTCAATTATGCAACATAATAAGTTCTGGAGATCTAATGTACAGCAATGTGACAATAGTTAACAATATGGTATTGTATACTTGAAATTTACTACGAGGGTAGACCCCAAGTGTTCTCACCACACCACACACGTAAGTATGTGAGGTGGTAGATATGTTAATTAGCTTGACTGTGGTGAATATTGCCCAATGTATATGTGTGTGCCTATCAATTCATTAAGTTGTGTAACTTAAATGTATATAATTTTAACTGGCAACTATACTTCAGTAAGGTTGGGGAAAATTGTGAAAAGAAACAAATTTTAACAGGAGCAGCTGAAGCCAAGACTATGAGGCTGATTTGGGCTGAAGAAAAGGAAGAGAAGGAAATGTCAGGGCTCTCCGTTATTAATACATACCCCAGATAATTCTGATGCTGTGGGTGTAAAGGCCCCTCTATGAAAAACAACCATAAAATTCTGTAGAGCCCGGTTAAAAAATCCCAAGGACATCTTTTCAAATTATGTAAACCATTTCCACTTCCTAGTGGGCCTGGAATGCTAGGAATTTTATGTTCTCATTTTTTTTCTAAAATTTTACTTTTTAAAAGGTAACAAATGATATAGTTATAAGTCAAAATAACGTAAAAAGATCATGTCCAAAAGCATTGTCCCCACTTTATTTCCAGTTCTGTATTCCATAAAGAATTCTATTTCTCCTGGCTTCTTTTGGATAATATAAATATTTCTTTCTGAAAATAAAAATACATGTATTTTCTACCCCAACTTCTTAACCTTTCTTATATAAAATACAACCTTGTGGGGCGGCGCCTGTGGCTCAGTCGGTAGGGCGCCGGCCCCATATACCGAGGGTGGTGGGTTCAAACCCGGCCCCGGCCAAACTGCAACCAAAAAAAAATAGCCAGGCGTTGTGGTGGGTGCCTGTAGTCCCAGCTACTTGGGAGGCTGAGGCTAGAGAATCGCTTAAGCCCAGGAGTTGGAGGTTGCTGTGTGCTGTGTGAGGGGCCGGGCCAAGGGCCATAAAAGGGCCATAAAAGGGCCATAAAGTGAGACTCTGTCTCTACCAAAAAAAAAAAAAAAAAGTAACCTTGTATATAAAGTTTTTTTTCCTACTATTCTTTTCCTCTATAAATGCTACAAACCTTTCCATATCAGTATACAAAGATCATCTTCGTTATTTGTTTTATAGCTGCATAATATTCCATGGTATGCAGACATCATGGTTTATTTAATCAGTTCTCTGTTGAAAGATAGTTGCATTAATTGCGACTCATTAATGTACTTATTATTTCTTTTTTTTTTTTTTTTTTTTTTTTTTTTTATTGTTGGGGATTCATTGAGGGTACAATAAGTCAGTTACACTGATTGCAATTGTTAGGTAAAGTCCCTCTTGCAATCATGTCTTGCCCCCATAAAGTGTGACACACACTAAGGCCCCACCCTCCTCCCTCCATCCCTCTTTCTGCTTCCCCCCCCATAAACTTAATTGTCATTAATTGTCCTCATATCAAGATTGAGTACATAGGATTCATGCTTCTCCATTCTTGTGATGCTTTACTAAGAATAATGTCTTCCACTTCCATCCAGGTTAATACGAAGGATGTAAAGTCTCCATTTTTTTTAATAGCTGAATAGTATTCCATGGTATACATATACCACAGCTTGTTAATCCATTCCTGGGTTGGTGGGCATTTAGGCTGTTTCCACATTTTGGCAATGGTAAATTGAGCTGCCATAAACAGTCTAGTACAAGTGTCCTTATGATAAAAGGATTTTTTTCCTTCTGGGTAGATGCCCAGTAATGGGATTGCAGGATCGAATGGGAGGTCTAGGTTGAGTGCTTTGAGGTTTCTCCATACTTCCTTCCAGAAAGGTTGTACTAGTTTGCAGTCCCACCAGCAGTGTAAAAGTGTTCCCTTCTCTCCACATCTACGCCAGCATCTGCAGTTTTGAGATTTTGTGATGTGGGCCATTCTCACTGGGGTTAGATGATATCTCAGGGTTGTTTTGATTTGCATTTCTCTAATATATAGAGATGATGAACATTTTTTCATATGTTTGTTAGCCATTCGTCTGTCATCTTTAGAGAAAGTTCTATTCATGTCTCTTGCCCATTGATATAAGGGATTGTTGGCTTTTTTCATGTGGATTAATTTGAGTTCTCTATAGATCCTGGTTATCAAGCTTTTGTCTGATTGAAAATATGCAAATATCCTTTCCCATTGTGTAGGTTGTCTCTTTGCTTTGGTTATTGTGTCCTTAGCTGTACAGAAGCTTTTCAGTTTAATGAAGTCCCATTTGTTTATTTTTGATGTTGTTGCAATTGCCATGGCAGTCTTCTTCATGAAGTCTTCCCCCAGGCCAATATCTTCCAGTGTTTTTCCTATGTTTTCTTTGAGGATTTTTATTGTTTCATGCCTTAAATTTAAGTCCTTTATCCATCTTGAATCAATTTTTGTGAGTGGGGAAAGGTGTGGGTCCAGTTTCAGTCTTTTACATGTAGACATCCAGTTCTCCCAACACCATTTATTGAATAGGGAGTCTTTCCCCCAAGGTAAGTTCTTGTTTGGTTTATCAAAGATTAGGTGGTTGTAAGATGTTAGTTTCATTTCTTGGTGTTCAATTCGATTCCAAGTGTCTATGTCTCTGTTTTTGTGCCAGTACCATGCTGTCTTGAGCACTATGGCTTTGTAGTACAGACTAAAATCTGGTATGCTGACGCCCCCAGCTTTATTTTTGTTACTAAGAACTGCCTTAGCTATACGGGGTTTTTTCCGGTTCCATACAAAACGCAGAATCATTTTTTCCAAATCTTGAAAGTACGATGTAGGTACTTTGATAGGAATGGCATTGAATAGGTAGATAGCTTTGGGAAGTATAGACATTTTAACAATGTTGATTCTTCCCATCCATGAGCATGGTATGTTCTTCCATTTGTTAATATCCTCTGCTATTTCCTTTCTGAGGATTTCATAGTTTTCTTTATAGAGGTCCTTCACCTCCTTCGTTAGGTATATTCCTAGGTATTTCATTTTCTTTGAAACTATGGTGAAGGGAGTTGTGTCCTTAATTAGCTTCTCATCTTGACTGTTATTGGTGTATACAAAGGCTACTGACTTGTGGACATTGATTTTATATCCTGAAACATTACTGTATTTTTTGATGACTTCTAGGAGTCTTGTGGTTGAGTCTTTGGGGTTCTCTAAGTATAAGATCATGTCGTCAGCAAAGAGGGAGAGTTTGACCTCCTCTGCTCCCATTTGGATTCCCTTTATTTCCTTGTCTTGCCTAATTGTATTGGCTAGAACTTCCAGCACTACGTTGAATAGTAAAGGTGAAAGAGGACAACCTTGTCTGGTTCCAGTTCTAAGAGGAAAAGCTTTCAGTTTTACTCCATTCAGTAAAATATTGGCTGTGGGTTTGTCATAGATAGCTTCAATCAGTTTTAGAAATGTGCCACCTATGCCTATACTCTTCAGAGTTCTAATTAGAAAAGGATGCTGGATTTTATCAAATGCTTTTTCTGCATCTATTGAGAGGATCATGTGATCTTTATTTTTGCCTCTGTTAATATGGTGGATAACGTTTATAGACTTGCGTATGTTAAACCAGCCTTGCATCCCTGGGATGAAGCCTACTTGATCATGATGAATGACTTTTTTGATGATAAGCTGTAATCTATTGGCTAGGATTTTGTTGAGAATTTTTGCGTCTATGTTCATGAGTGAGATTGGTCTGAAATTCTCCTTTTTGTTTGGGTCTTTTCCTGGTTTTGGTATCAGGGTGATGTTTGCTTCATAGAATGTGTTGGGGAAGATTCCTTCTTCCTCAGTTTTTTGGAATAATTTCTGCAGTACAGGAATAAGCTCTTCCTTGAAGGTTTGATAGAATTCTGGAGTGAAGCCATCTGGACCAGGGCATTTTTTAGTTGGAAGCTTTTTTATTGTTTCTTTGATCTCAGTGCTTGAAATTGGTCTGTTCAGGAGGTCTATTTCTTCCTGGCTAAGTCTAGGGAGAGGGTGTGATTCCAAATATTGATCCATTTCTTTCACATTGTCAAATTTCTGGGCATAGAGTTTCTGGTAGTATTCAGAGATGATCTCTTGTATCTCTGTGGGATCAGTTGTTATTTCCCCTTTATCGTTTCTGATTGAGGTTATTAGAGATTTTACTTTTCTATTTCTAGTTAGTCTGGCCAATGGTTTATCTATTTTATTTATTTTTTCAAAAAACCAACTCCTTGTTTCATTAATTTTCTGAATGATTCTTTTGTTTTCAATTTCATTGATCTCTGATTTGATTTTGGAGATTTCTTTTCTTCTACTGAGTTTAGGCTTAGATTGTTCTTCTTTTTCCAATTCCATAAGATCTCTTGTGAGATTGTTGATGTGCTCTCTTTCTGTTTTTCGAATGTAGGCATCTAAAGCGATGAATTTTCCTCTCAAAACTGCTTTTGCAGTATCCCACAGGTTTTGGTAGCTTGTGTCTTCATTGTTGTTATGCTCAAGGAAGTTAATGATTTCCTGTTTTATTTCTTCCTTCACCCATCTGTTATTCAACAGAAGATTGTTTAATTTCCATGCCTTTGGGTGGGCTTGAGCATTTTTGTTAGAGTTGAGTTCCACCTTTAGTGCCTTATGGTCTGAAAAGATACAAGGTAAAATTTCAATTCTTCTGATTCTGTTGATATTTGTTTTGTGTCCCAGGATATGATCAATTTTGGAGAATGTTCCATGGGGTGATGAGAAGAATGTATATTCTTTATCTTTGGGGTGGAGTGTTCTATATGCATCTATCAAGCATAGTTGTTCTAGGGTCTCATTTAAATCTCTTACATCTTTGTTTAATTTCTGTTTAGAGGATCTGTCCAGCTCTGTAAGAGGTGTGTTAAAGTCCCCTGTTATGATGGTATTATCAGATATCATATTGCTCAGACTGAGTAAGGTCTGCTTCAGGAATCTGGGAGCATTTAAATTGGGTGCATAAATATTTAGAATTGAAATGTCTTCTTGTTGTAGTTTTCCCTTGACCAATATAAAGTGACCATTTTTGTCTTTTTTGACTTTAGTTGCTTTAAATCCACATGTATCTGAAAATAAGATTGCAACTCCTCTTTTCTTCTGAATTCCGTTTGCCTGAAAAATTGTCTTCCAACCCTTGACTCGGAGCTTTAATTTGTCTTTTGAGGCCAGGTGTGTTTCTTGCAGACAGCAAATGGATGGGTTGTGTTTTTTAATCCAGTCAGCCAATCTATGTCTCTTCAGTGGGGAATTCAAGCCATTAACATTTATTGAGATAATTGATAAGTGTGGTAGTATTCTATTCGTCTTATTTGGTGAGAGTCCATTGCTTAATTTTATCTTGTGCATCAGTGTGGAGGTTAGGTTTTGTCCTTTGATTTCTGAGTTCTTACTTTGCTGCTGATCCATTGTGGTGGTCGGTGTGCAGAACAGGTTGAAGTATTTCCTGTAGAGCTGGTCTTGTTGTGGCGAATTTCCTCAATGTTTGTATATCCGTAAATGATTTGATTTCTCCGTCAATTCTGAAGCTTAGCTTAGCAGGGTACAGAATTCTGGGCTGAAAATTGTTCTGTTTAAGTAGATTAAAGGTAGATGACCATTGTCTTCTTGCTTGGAAAGTTTCATTAGAGAAGTCTGCGGTAACTCTGATGGATTTGCCCCTGTAGGTCAACTGGCGCTTACTCCTGGCAGCTTGCAGAATCTTTTCTTTTGTCTTGACTTTGGACAGGTTCATCACAATGTGTCTTGGAGAAGCTCGGTTAGAGTTGAGGCGACCTGGGGTCCGATATCCCTCTGAAAGCAGTGTGTCAGACTCTTTGGTGATGTTTGGGAAATTTTCTTTTATAATATTCTCTAGTATGGCTTCCATTCCTCTGGGGCATTCTTCTTCCCCTTCTGGAATTCCTATAACTCGTATGTTGGAACGCTTCATAAAGTCCCATAATTCTGACAGTGAACGTTCTGCTTTCTCTCTCTTCTTTTCTGCCTCTTTTACTGTCTGAGTTATCTCAAGAACTTTGTCTTCTACCTCTGAAATTCTTTCTTCTGCATGGTCTAACCTGTTGCTGATACTTTCCATTGCATCTTTAAGTTCCCTAATTGACTGTTTCAGTTCCTTCAGGTCTGCTATATCCTTTTTATATTCTTCATATCGTTCATCTCTTATTTGATTCTGTTTTTGGATTTCCTTTTGGTTATTTTCCACTTTATTAGCAATTTCCTTCATTGTTTCCATCATTTCTTTCATTGTTTTCAACATGTGTATTCTAAATTCCCTTTCTGTCATTCCTAACATTTCTATACTGGTGGAATCATCTGCAGTAGCTACCTCATGGTCCCTTGGTGGGGTTGTTCTAGACTGGTTCTTCATGTTGCCTGGAGTTTTCTGCTGATTCTTCCTCATGAGTGATTTCTTTTATCTGTTTCCTTGCCCTAATTTTCCTTTCACTTCCTCTTGCTCTTTAAGTTCTTATGCCTGTGGACTAAGGGTTATAGGACCAGAAGGGTGAGAAGGTTGAAGAGCAAAAAAAGGGGATGAAAGAAAGGAGGACCGAGTGATAAGAAAAAAAGAAAGATAGAGAAAGGAGAGGGGGTGGGTATAAGGAATATTGACAAAAAGAAGAGAGGCACAGAAAGAGGGAGACAGGGCAATATAGGTGTACAGTAGGGTACTTTGACACAACCTTAAAAAACCCCACCTTCTGGGGGTGCCCAGTTGCGTGGTTCCCTTGAGGTCAGCAGCTCTTTGCTAACCTGATCAGACACAGTACCCCACCTCCACCAAGTAGAGAGGAAAGACTAAAATGCTATAAATCAAACCAAAAGAAGCAAACAGAAAACTTTACGGGGATAAAGTTGGGTGAAAAACCAAATTATATCGGTAGAAACACTAGCAAAAATGAAGTTGAAGTTATTAAAAAAGGCAGCAATGGGAAATTATAATTAAACTAGGAAAATTGAGAAAGAAAAAGGGATCTGTGTGGGAAAGATTGAAATTAAAAAAACAAAAGAACATCAGCAACGTCAAAATAAACAAACGAAAAAAACAACCAAACCAAAAAAAAAAAAGAAGAAAAAAATACACAACCAAAAACAAAGCAGTTTGTATATGTTATTGAATATTGTCTGGGCAACACGTGGTCTTCTGGGGTATGAGATGTTAGTCACAGTTCTGATACAACTGGAGGCTGCTGATTTCTCAAACCCCAGCAGGTAGACACCCTAAATCTCTCTTCAGCCTACTTAAAAGGCACTTTGAACTTGTAAACTTGCTGAGCAGAAGCTTTCCCAGCTTTCTCGCTGGAATCTCTGCTGAAGTGGCTATGCACTTACTCAGTGTGCCAAAACCGATCTCACTCTGCCCCTGAGGGTTAGGGCTGCAAGGCGGCTCAGACCCCACCCTTAGGCTACTTGGTTGCTGGGTTACCAGCTCCCACCCGTTTCTAGCTCTGCGACCCTGAGGGCAGAGCTTGCCGGGGCAGATCACTGACAATGGATCCGTGTGACCCACCGCCAAACACTATCAGCTCCGTCTGGCTCAGCGGCTCAGACTGGGGCCCTAGACAACGGCCAAAGTTCTCCGCACTCCCGCTCAGGCCTTCCCCAAGGCAGTTCAACTCAGTGCCAAGTCCAAGGACATCAAAACAGTTCACAGGTAAGGCCTTTCTGGTTTGCAGTCTCGCTGCTACTGAACTTACAGTTGTGGGCGGGTTTAGACGGATTGAACACACGCGACCACTTGCCGGCTTTCCACTGTTTTAGTCCTCCTCTTGGGGTCCAGAAGTCTCTCGCTGACTCCCTGTATTTTCATAGGAGTGATGATAGGCAGTTCCCACCAGCCAGAGATGCCTGGAGTCCTATCTCCCCAGACTCACGGTGCCCAGATGCAAGGAAGCTGTTACTCGGCTGCCATCTTGCTCCGCCTCCAGCTTTTTCTCAATGTACTTATTATTTCATACATACATAGTAAATTTGTAGGATAAATTCCCAGAAGTGGGATTGCTGGGTCAAAGGGTAAATGCATTTATAATTTTGATAAAGATTGCCAAATTGGCCTCTGCAGGGGTTGTACCATTTTGCATTCCTACCAGCAATGCACAAGAGTGCCTGTTTCTCTGCAGCCTTGCCAAGAGTGTGCTAAAGATTTGGGATTTTGCCAATGTGATAGGTGAGAAATGTTATTTCAGTGTAATTTCACTTTGCTTTGTCTCTTATTGGGAGTGAAATAGAGCAACTTTTCCTAAAGACTGTATTTTTTTCTGTACACTGCATATTCACAAACTTTTAGGCTTTTTTCTCAATTTCTGGGAGCTCTTTATATATGAAAGAGATGAGCTCTTCACAATATGACACAGCTATTTTCAGTTTTTCTTTGGCATTTGATTCGCTTATTTTTAAAACATATTTTAGTGTATCAATTTTTCTTTTATGGCTCCTAGATTTTGAGGAATTGTTAAAGGCCTTCTCCCACTCCAATGTGATAAAAGATTTCACTCATTCTCTTTATTGTTTCAACAATCCTTTAAGTATTATTAACCTTATTTTATGTCTGAAGAAACTGAAATCCAGGATTTAGATGAGGTCTCTATTTTTCCTAAGCTTTCTCAGAACATGATTAAAGGAGTAAGAAAATGAATTCCTCTTCTCAGTATCATTTTGCTGAAAGAATTTGTAAAAGTTTTTCTTTGTTCTTTGTTCTGATTCTCAAATTTTAATGTTAAAACACCTATGATCATTGCAGAAAAAATTGCAAAATATTATCTTGGTTGCCAACGAATGTGGTCCTGCTATTTCTAAGCTTTTAAATAAACACAGAATTGCCCCACTTGTGTAAACATTAAGGTCTGCATTGAAACAAATATAAAAAGTCTCCCAGATCTTATAAACATTGACTCTGGAAGCCAACATGTTGAAAATGCCAGGACCGTGCACACCACCTACGGACGTCAGCAAATGTCCCTTTTAATTGAACGCTCAAAAGGATATCTGTGGGCAAGCAGAGAGGCCCCGCAGTGGCCGCGCTGGACTGCATTAAGGGACACCTGGAATCCATGGCAGCCTTTCGTCCCTGTCTCTCCCTTTCTCTCTGCCAGGGCCAGCAGGGAAGGAGAGTGCTGACGTGTCTATTGAGGGCTAGGAAAAATACTCCGTTTGAGAACCAGTGCTCTGAAGGAGGATGACCCAGTTGAAGCCTTTAAACCTGCACCCTTCTCTGCCCACTAAGCTCCAGAGCCCTGAGACCCCACTCTTCACATAAGCAGGTTAGAGAGGGATTCACCTCACACCAATGGAAATGGCATACGCAGGCAGGGTCATCTTTCAGATGCAGAAGTTGTGACAAGGACCTACTCTGATCAGTTGGTAAGCACTCCCTGGAGCATGTTGTCGAGATGAACCTGGAGGCCGCGTTTGGACAAAGCGCAGCACAGAGCTGTGATTCACGAGTGGTGTCAGCCACAGAGACAGTCGGGGAAAGGAGTCACGCCGTGTCGGATCTCTGCCAATACTGTTTGAAAGGGTCGTAATTTCTTTATAGAACCAAGACCTGATGTAGACAACTGGGGTATGCCGAAGTTTTTTTTTTTTTTTTTCCAGTTTCAGATTAATCTGAGGGTACAGACAGGTTACACTGTTCGCGTCTGTTAGTTTGTTACAAGTGGTAGTAGTGCCTCTCCCCCAGGAGGTGTGCCTGTTAAGTGAGATTAGCCTAATCCTCCTCCCCTCTCTGCACCCTCTCTTCTGCTCTCCTCTCCCGACTTCCTCCTCCCATCTCCGCCTCCTTGGAGTGGAATTGTGTTTTTCTCTTGTGTGGTATGCCAAAGTTTTAGAATATTTAGCTCTAGAGGGCTGCTCTGGTTCATTTTCCAATGATATTTATTATTAATAGCTAAAAGGCTAGCCTTGTGTTTCGTTTTCCTTACCCTGCAATTTGCTCACTTCTTCATTCCCTTCTCTAAAATTCAGTGCTTCGGGAATGTAACATGGTACTTTCCATCAGTAGATGTTCAATGAACACAAAATTGAATTACATTGCATATAGCAGATTAAGTTTAAAAAGGTACTCATATATTCATTCAACAACTTATTTAGCATCTATTTATGGGCATAATACTGGATTAGATGCTGGGACTACAAGATCAAGTAAGTAAATATAGTCTCTAAGATATACATTTTCTCCAAATGCATGCATTAATAGTATCAACTTTTAATGAAGTGCAATCTATTCATTTTTCATTTATGGCTGATGCTTTTGATGTCAAGTTTAAAATTTTGCTTACCACTAAATCTTGAAATGTTCTTCTGTTTCTTTTTCTGAAGTGTTTGAATTGAAACCTGAGAGTGATGTTCCTTGCTGCTCCTGGATGTGGGTAGGGGTTCTGTCCCCACCAACAGCACCATGGAAGTGACCCTGCTACTGCTGGGCAATTCTACTGCTTAATCCTAGCTCTCCACTAAGCTTCCTCTTAGGCTACCCCAGTGAGGAGGGTGAGAGGTAGAGTGGGAGTTCAGACTCCCGACATGATCCTTGTTGATGGGGAGAGGCCCTTGTTCATTGTGTGGCTGGGATGAAAGTCCAGGCTCCCTACTTTGCCTTTTCTGAGCACCCCTGAAAGGATGCTGGGGCACCTCATCTCAGCCTTGAAGGTAGAAGTCCAGCTCCCCACTTGATATTTGCTGGCATGGGTGGGGCTTGCTACACACAGACTTTTCTGTGTGCATGGCTGCAGTGGAAGAATTAACGTCTGAACATTTCTGTCTTGATAATCTGCATCTTCCTGGTCCTTTGGCTTCCTTTTCCCTGGGTCTGTGAATGTTTCTGACACCATCCTAGCTTTTTCCACACCAAGTCTGGGATATTCAAAGTAAAAAGGAAAACCCAGGGAACTCACCACCTTTTCTTCCTGGAGTCCAAAGTTCCCTGGCTGGTCTGCCTGCTTCTTTACCTTTTCCAAGTCATCAATGTTTATTTTATATTCAATGTTCAGCATTTTTCATTGTGCTTAAAGGAAGGAATAGGGAAAAGTGCATCTAGTCCATGTTCCCAGATGCAGAAGTCATCACATGCTTTTTATGTCTTTTTCCTTTGTTCTTTCCTATCCCAGGAACTACCACAAGACTGTGTACAAGGGAGACACCCAAGAAGTACATTTTTCACTGGTTTCATTTTAGAAACCTAGAAACAAGTATTTTACTATAGACCTACCTCAACATATTATTTCTCAACCTCATTGTGACTAATATTTTGGGCTAGATGGATGATTGTGAGGGAGGGCAGGACTTCTGTGCGCTCTGTGGGATGCCTAGCAGTGTTCCTGGCTTTTCCCATTACATGCCCCTGGCACTCCCAAGCTACAGCTATGAAAAATGTCTCCAGACATTGCTAAGAGTTCCCTGGGGGCAAAATAACCCCTAGTTGAGGACTACTGGTACAGACTCACATATCTAATTTCACTCATAGATGATGGTTTTTTTTTAAAGTACTGACCCCAAAACCTGCCTCATATACTATCACTTCCCTTCCTCCTTTGGAAAAAAAAAATGTGAGGAGAATTTTCTCTTTGAAAATTGTTACACTGACCAGAGCATTGCTTCACTTAGCACTCTTCCTACTTGTGGGACCTCCCAGGGCCCAGTGGGGTCAATGAGTGGTTTCAGGATGGCAGGGTAGTGGGTGGGGAAATGTGTGAGCCTTGTGTGCTGTCCAAATGCTTCACACACAGCCAGGAAGATGAGAGAAAGGTAATTACATTTTACAGACTGTATGTCAGTGTCAATTCTAGAAATGGAAGGTAGCAAACTGACATTTCTAGCAAGAGCCTTTATCCTTTTGTTGAATACAGAATGGAACGACTTTTATTTATGTTGGGTAATGGCAACTTGTCTGGAACTTGAATTTGTAGTAAAAGATAAAGGGAGGGGGGTCTGCACTTTCCCTGTTTACTTCAGAACCCCCAGGGTCAGTAAGATATAAAAGATGAATAACCGGGAAACATTGAAAGGACCAGGTCAACCCCTAAATGGCTGTATGAGCTGAAGCAAGTCACTTAATCCCTCACCTGTGAAATGAGAATAATAATAGTAGCTACTTTCTAACTACAAATGAGTTAATATATGTAAAAATCTGAGAATAGTGCCCTGCACAGAGTAAGAGTTGGAGAAGAGTTTATTATAATTATTGTCATTGCTTTTGTAAGTTGCGAGATGTTGGCTGATAGCAAGAGAACGCGTAAGCACAATGCCCGTGAAATCTCAGAGGGTTCAGATAGCACTTAGAAGTTTCAGGTAAATGTCTCTGACTAAATAAACACAACTCTATGGTGATTCTTTTGAGCCTGATGTCCAAGTACAGACCTCCATTCTAGTGAGTGGTATCTTATTAAAATATTTCTTATGATTTCAAGGTCTAGGGAGGGCCATCCATGGATTAAATTTAGCAGGATGTGTTTCACATAAATCTGTTTTCTCTTGTTGCATCTTGTTCTTTTTCCTTAAAATACTTACATAATCAACAGTGAGGTAGTAAGTCACTGGTGTAGTTATTTATTTACTATCTCTTTCCTCTATAAGATTGTTGATATAATAAGAGTAAAATCATGTTTTTTATTTATACAATTATATTTCTAGCATCTAACACAGTATCCAACTCATAGTCAATCCTCCAAAAATACTTGTTGAACCTAGAAGGGGATGTTAGAGAATTGTCATCCAAACAGAGTTTGCTGATAGCAAACAAGGTACTCAGATAGCAAATGTATGTTTGTGTGTGTGTGTGTGTGTGTGTGTATTGTTTTCCAGTTTCTTCAGTATTTAATGAGCTTTTCCAGGGCCAACGTATAAAAAGTACTTGTTAGGAGGTAGGATGTCCTGCTTATTTTCAAAACCAATTCTAGGCATTTTATGTCCACATTATTTTCCTTTTCCCTTCCTCTATTTAAAACTTTATTTATTGATTCATTCTCTGAAATTATTAAACACTAACTATGTGTCATTTACTGGTGTAGTGCTGGAAATACAGCATGAAGTTTGCAAAAGTGCAAGGGAGACAGACAAAAAAACCCCAAACAAACAAAAAAATAAAAACAGCACTATTTAAGCAGTGGGGTGGCCTAAAGACTATTAAAAAAGATGATGCCTGCTGGTCCCTTTAAAGATATTCATACCGATACTTTCATCTCAGCCCAGAATTCTTCAGTAGAGTCTGCCAAACTCACAGAGCCTGCCTCCATCTCCTCCTCATTGCCTCCCTTAGTGAACCTACTGTATGCCAGGCACTCTTCTAGGCTCTGAAGACACAACAGCAAGGATCTCAAAGTTCCTGATCTTACAGAGTTCACACTTTAGTGGGGAGACAAACCATAAGCAAAGAGATAAGCATCCATCAAAATGTTGGCCAATGATTGAGCTAAGAACAATGCATTAAGCTGAGACAAAGGAGAGCAACAGGGCAGAAGTGCTGTCTTACAGAGGGAAGGTAATGGAAAACCTCTAGAGTGAGATGATTTTCAAGCTGAGACTTGAGTAAAGTGAAGGTGTTGTGCCCAGATCACGAAGTCCCCAAAGACCACCAGGGAGCCGATTCTGATGCAAAAGCAAAAGAGCCTTTATTGTAACAAGCTCGAGCCTGGGCTCCTGGGGACTCCACTGCAACGGATCCAAGCCAGGAGCCCCAAGCTCTGGGGCATAGGGTTTTTATAATATGGGGCTATGGGAGGAGTGTGGTAGGCTTCAGGACAGGGGCATCTCAGGATTGGCTGCCAAGTGGTCTGATGCAGTCTGATGCAGAGGGCGGTTTCTGATTGGGAGGTAACCCTCACATGATTTCCAGGAATTGCCTGTTCTTACAAGAAAGTAAAACTTATACAATAAATGGCGGTGAAAGTGAAATTTAACTTTTAAGAGGGCGGTGATCCAAGATGGCCGTGGTCTGGCTCTCTCATTCCCCCCTCTACTTGTGACTTCTGGAGCCCAATCATGGGTCCAGTTCCATCTCTATCATCTCTAATTCCCTTTCAGCTAGGGGACGATATTGGCCTTTTAAGACTAATAATTGTACATCTCCTATGTGGTCCCGTACAAAAGTGATGAGTCTACTGATGATACAAGGGCCTATTGTCATGAGTAAGAGTAATAATATTAGGGGGCCAGGCAGGGCTGATATTAAGTGGTTGGCCAGGGAGATCAATTGAAGAGGGACTCATACCAGCTTTGGTTATTTTCTCAGTCTGCCTTTTGCTTTATCAATCTCTCTCTCACAAGAACCATTGACTCTTTTACTACTCCTGAGTGATCGGCATAGAAACAGCATTCTTCTCCCAAGGCCGCACACAGCCCCCCTTGTTAGAGGAATAAGAGGTCTAGTACCCTCCAGTTCTGTAAAACTACTTCAGAAAGGGAAGTTAGGGATTCTTGGAGTAGGGTAAATATTCCAGTTAATTGCCTCTCAAGGGTTCCATAGTTTTTATCCTGCAGGACTAGGGCAGACACTCCTGTCCTGGCCCCTGCCAAACCCATTCCTAATAACTCAGAGATGGTGAGGGCAGTGATTACTTCTCACCTCCTGTGTGGGGTTGGGTCTAAGAATCTCTGAAGCACTGTTCCTTCCTCATGGTAAATTATTCTAGGCATTAGTTGTACTAAGACACAGTACAACTCGATTCTGTTTTAGTACTCCCACATATATGCATGGAGCTAAGCCTCTGGAACAGGCCCACCAGGCATTGCTGGAGGGTATTAGATATCCAGAACTATTCCACTGACCAGTGGCATTGCATAGGTGCTGGTGTGAGGTGGGCACTTTTCCAACACACACGCCTTTCTCCGTTACCATTTGGAGGGTAAGTCTGGGATGATTCTGATGCCACTGACAGGCCAGGGCCTCCCCAAGAGTGCAATTTCCTACAATAGCAAATGCTTCATAGTAAGGGGGTTCTATACTAAAGCAGAGCCAACAGGCCACCGTCATACCAGGCCTGGTTAAGTTCATCATCTGATATGTACTTGTGAGTAATTCCCAGGTGGATCTGAAAGGAAATATGCACTGGAGGCATTTCTCGTTAGAGTTGTCTCAGGGGCTAAGGTTGTTGGTTTGGGAGGGGTTTGGTGGCCTGTGAGGGGTTCAAGGATGCCTACTGGGGGTTCAAGAATGTGATTAGGCCCAACCCATGTTGGTCCAATTAGTCATAATGGGGCTGTACACTACCTTGATCTTGAAAAAAGCCTCCTTTATCCCAGGGGTATGGGCTGGACATTATTCATCATGGGGTATACAACTGGATTCCCCAAATTTTGCCAGACTCCCATGAGGTATATCTGTCCCTTCCTGGGCTTGTGAACTGATTATGCACTGCATATCAGTGCATAATCACATATCACAAATCACATAACCATTACTCACCCCAAATCCCTACCGGTGTGCACCCTAGACTGGGACTCCTTTCTGCTTCTATTAATTCAGGGCGATTAGGAGATGTCCACAAAATTTGACCTGTGGAGACACAGCTCCAATATTGACAGAAATAATGACTTCTTTCCCCACATTTATCCTCCTTGTGACCTGGGAAAATGTAATAAGCACTGTTGGGAGTCCAATAGCTGGCTTTCAAGCCTACTATCTGATCTAAATCTACACCGGGGTACCAGGTGTATTTGGGGTGTATTCCCCAAGTTGTGTTCAATAATGCCCATTCTGGTAAGGAAGGATAAGAATGGTCATTTCACATTTGTTAAGGGTAATACTCAATATGATGAGAATTCAATTATTAATATCTATGCACCCAACCAGAATGCACCTCAGTTTATAAGAGAAACTCTAACAGATATGAGCAACTTGATTTCCTCCAGCTCCATAATAGTTGAGATTTCAACACTCCTTTGGCAGTGTTGGATCGATCCTCCAATAAGAAGCTGAGCAAAGAAATTTTAGATTTAAACCTAATCATCCAACATTTGGATTTAGCAGACATCTACAGAACATTTCATCCCAACAAAACTGAATACACATACTTCTCATCAGCCCACAGAACATACTCCAAAATCTATCACATCTTAGGTCACAAGTCTAACCTCAGTAAATTTAAAGGAATAGAAATTAATCCTTGCATCTTCTTGGACCACCATGGAATAAAAGTTGAACTCAGTAACAACAGGAATCTGCATACTCATACAAAAACATGGAAGTTAAATAACCTTATGCTGAATGATAGCTGGGTCAGAGATGAGATCAAGAAGGAAACTGCCAAATTTTTGGAACAAAACGACAATGAAGACATGAACTATCAGAACCTCTGGGATACTGCAAAAACAGTCCTAAGAGGGAAATGCATAGCACTGCAAGCCTTCATCAAGAGAATGGAAAGAGAGGAAGTTAACAACTTAATGGGACATCTCAAGCAACTGGAAAAGGAAGAACACTCCAACCCCAAACACAGTAGAAGAAAAGAAATAACCAAAATTAGAGCAGAATTAAATGAAATTGAAAACAAAAGAATTATACAACAGATCAATAAATCCAAAAGTTGTTTTTTTGAAAAGATCAATAAAATAGATAAACCTTTGGCTAACCTAACCAGGAAAAAAGGAGTAAAATCTCTAATCTCATCAATCAGAAACGACAAAGACGAAATAACAACAGACTCCTCAGAAATTAAAAAATCCTTAATGAATATTACAAGAATCTTTATTCTCAGAAATATGAAAATCTGAAGGAAATTGACCAATACTTGGAAGCACATCACCTTCCAAGACTTAGCCAGAATCAAGTGGAGATGTTGAACAGGCCCATATCAAGTTCGGAAATAGCATCAACCATACAAAACATCCCTAAAAATAAAAGCCCAGGACCAGATGGCTTCACGTCAGAATTCTCCTAAACCTTTAAAGAGGAATTAGCACCTATATTACTTAACCTGTTCAAAAATATAGAAAAAGAAAGAAGACTACCCAACATGTTCTGTGAAGCAAACATCACCCTGATCCCAAAACCAAGAAAAGACCCAACAAGAAAAGAAAATTATAGACCAATATCACTAATGAATATAGATGAAAAATATTCAACAAGATCCTAACAAACAGAATCCAGCAACATATCAAACAAATTATACATCATGACCAAGTCGTTTTATCCCAGGGTCTCAAGGCTGGTTCAATATATGTAAATCTGTAAGTATAATTCAGCATATAAACAAATTAAAAACCAAAGACCATATGATTCTCTCAATTGATGCAGAAAAAGCTTTTGATAATATCCAGCATTGTTTCATGATCAGAACACTTAAGAAAATTGGTATAGAAGGGATATTTCTTAAACTGATAGAGGCCATCTACACCAAACCCACAGCCAATATCATATTGAATGGAGTTAAATTGAAATCATTTTCACTCAGATCAGGAACCAGACAAGGCTGCCCATGGTCTCCACTGCTCTTTAACATTGTAATGGAAGGTTTAGCCACCAGAATTAGGGAAGAAAAGGCAATCAAGGGTATCCATACAGGGTCAGAAGAGATCAAACTTTCGCTCTTCACAGATGATATAACTGTATATCTGGAAAATACCAAGGATTCTACTACAAAATTCTTAGAAGTGATCAAGGAATACAGCAGCATCTCAGATTACGAAATCAACATTCATCAATCAGTACCCTTTATATATACCAACAATAGTCAAGCTGAAAAAACAGTTAAGGACTCTATTCCATTCACAGTGGTGTCAAAGAAGATGAAATATTTGGGAGTTTATTTAACAAAGGACATGAAAGATCTCTATAAAAAGAACTATGAAACTCTAAGAAAAGAAATAGCTGAAAATGTGAACAAATGGAAAAACATACCATGCTCATGGCTGGGAAAAATCAACATTGTTAAAATGTCCATACTGCCCAAAGCAATATACAATTTTAATGCAATCCCTATTAAAGTTCCACTGTCATACCTTAAAAATCTTGAAAAAATAATACTTCGTTTTACATGGAATCAGAAAAAACCTCAAATAGCCAAGATATTACTCAGAAATAAAAAGAAAGCAGGAGGAATCATGCTACCAGACCTCAGACTATACTATAAATTGATAGTCATCAAAACAGCATGGTACTGACACAAAAACAGAGAAGTAGATGTCTGGAACAGAATAGAGAACCAAGAGATGAATCCAGCTACTTACTGTTATTTGATCTTTGACAAGCCAATTAAAAACATTCAGTGGGGAAAAGATTCCCTATTTAACAAATGGTGCTGGGTGAGCTGGCTGGCAACCTGTAGAAGACTGAAACTGGACCCACACCTTTCACCATTAACTAAGATAGACTCTCACTTGACTAAAGATTTAAACTTAAGACATGAAACTGTAAAAATACTAGAAGAGAGTGCAGGGAAAACCCTTGAAGAAATCGGTCTGGGCGAGTATTTTATGAGGAGGACCCCCTAGGCAATTGAAGCAGCTTCAAAAATACACTACTGGGACTTGATCAAACTAAAAAGCTTCTGCACAGCCAAGAACACAGTAAGTAAAGCAAGCAAACAGCCCTCAGAATGGGAGAAGATATTTGCAGGTTATGTCTCCGACAAAGGTTTAATAACCAGAATCCACAGAGAACTCAAATGTATAAGCAGAAAAGAACAAGTGATCCCATTGCAGGCTGGGCAAGGGCCTTGAAGAGAAACTTCTCTGAAGAATACTGGCACACGGCCTACAGACATATGAAAAAATGCTCATCATCTTTAATCATCAGAGAAATGCAAATCAAAACTACTTTGAGATATCATCTAACTCCAGTAAGATTAGCCCATATCACAAAATCCCAAGACCAGTGATGTTGGCATCGATGTGGAGAAAAGGGAACACTTCTACACTGCTGGAGGGAATGCAAATTAATACATTCCTTTTGGAAAGATGTTTGGAGAACACTTAGAGACCTAAAAATAGATCTGCCATTCAATCCTATAATTCCTCTATTGGGCATATACCCAGAAGACCAAAAATCACATCATAACAAAGATATTTGTACCAGAATGTTTATTGCAGCCCAATTCATAATTGCTAAGTCATGGAAAAAGCCCAAGTGCCCATCGATCTACGAATGGATTAATAAATTGTGGTATATGTTCACCATGAAATATTATTCAGCCTTAAAGAAAGATGGAGACTTTACTTCTTTCATGTTTACGTGGATGGAGCTGGAACATATTCTTCTTAGTAAAGTATCTCAAGAATGGAAGAAAAAGTATCCAATGTACTCAGCCCTACTATAAAACTAATTCATGGCTTTCACATGAAAGCTATAACCCAGTTATAACCTAAGAATAGGGGGACGGGGGAGAGGGAGTGGAGGGAGAAGGGAGGATGGGCGGACTGAGGGTGATTGGTATAATTACACCTGCGGTGCATCTTACAAGGGTATATGTGAAACTTAGTAAATGTAGAATGTAAATGTCTTAACACGACAACTAAGAAAATGCCAGGAAGGCTATGTTAACCAGTGTGATGAAAATGTGTTAAACGGTGCATCTTACAAGGGTATATGTGAAACTTGGTAAACGGTCTGTGAAGCTAGTGAATGATGCCCCATGATTATATCAATGTACACAGCTATGCTTTAATAAAAAAAAAAGAAAGAAAAAAATAAAATAGAAAAAAAGAAAATGTGTTAAACGGTCTATAAAACCAGTGTATGGTGCCCCATGATCGCATTAATGTACACAGCTATGATTTAATAATAATAAAAAAGAATAATGTCCATTCTGCGGATCGGGTGTAGGGGCCTCCCTCAAACTGCGGACAGGTCCCCCAAACACCTCCCAGGTCACATTGTAAGGTTGGTGAGGGTTCGAGTGGGGGGAGGCGTACAAAGGGGTACATACAAGCAATAATATCAGCGTGGAGCAGGTGTAGTTCGCTGCAACTTGAGCTTCAATGGATTGTCTCTGTCCTGCTGAATCTTCCATTGTGGGATGAAGTCTTCCTGGATGGCGAACGGGTCTGCAAGCTTGACGTGGGTGTGGTGTACCCAGAGGCAATGCCATCCATTTTGAGAGCAGTGGGTGTCACTAGGATCACAACATAGGGCCCTTTCCACAGGGGCTCCAGTGTCTCCCAGCGGTGTCTTTTCATGTAGACCCAGTCACCGGGCCAGAACTTGTGGGGTTCAGGTACAGGACCAGCTTCATAAGTGGCTCACAGGTGGCTCCAGTTGTCCTTTTGTACCTGCTGGTAACATCGAAGGGAGAGGAGGAAATTCTCATCACCTGCTTCATTAATGTATCTATGCGAGTGGGTGGTGGTCTCCTAAAGAGTATTTCGTAAGGAGTAAGCCCAAGCTTATAAGGAGAGTTTCTAACCCAATACAAGGCAAAGGGAAGGAGAGCCACCCAATCACCACCAGACTCAAGAGTTAATTTGGTCAAGGTCTCTTTTAAAGTTCTATTCATTCTCTCTACCTGACCTGATCTCTAGAGCCTGTATGCACAATGTAATTTCCAGGGTGCTGCCAGAGCAGTTGCTACCTGAGATATAAAGGCAGGGCCGTTGTCTGGCCAATCAGGGCTGGCAGTCCATACCTGGGGAGGATGTCTTCTAGCAATTTTTTCACCATTGTCTGGGCGGTCTTGTGCTTCGTTGGGAAGGCTTCAGCCCACCTGGAAAAGGTATCTATAAAAACTAAGAGGTATTTGTATCCATACCATCCTTGTTTAACTTCTATGAAATCTACTTCCCCATACACACCAGGCTTGTCTCCCGGCTCTCGGGTCCTGTGGGCGGTTGGCTCAGCCCTGGTGTTTGTGAATTGACAAGCTTTGCAAGCACTTTGGTGTCCAATCGTTCAATTTTAATCTTTGCATGATGAACCAAGTCCTTCAGTTTCCTATTACCCAGGTGGGTGGCTTGGTGCATACGCTGTAGCACCTCCATCCCTAGCTATGCTGGAAGAAGGGTCTTGCCATCAGCAGTGCACCCACCAGCCATTGTATCGTGGAAGGCTGTGTGCTTGGGGGATAGTACGGAGCCATGCTAGGTCTTCTGGGGTATACTCAGGCTTTTCTGGCAAGACTGGCTGTGCCAGGTCTGGTAGACTGAGGGTTAGGGCCTGGGTTACACTAAGGGCTGCACTCTTGACAACCTCGTCTGCTCGATGATTACCTCTGGCCACCGGAGTGATTGGCTTTTGGTGCCCTGGGCAGTGAATGATGGCTAACTTTTTCGGCAGCCAGATAGTGGCTAGGAGGTCTAGTATCTCTTGTTTATTTTTGACTGTTTTTCCTTCTGCGGTTAATAGCCCCTCTCTCTTGGTAGATTGCTCCATGTACATGGGCTGTGGCAAACGCCTATTGGCTGTCAGTATAGATATTAATTCTCTTACCTTTCCCCAGAACCAGGGCCTTGGTAAGGGCAATGAGGTCTTCCATGGGGCGGAGGTGCCACTCGGGAGGGGCTTGGCCCATAATGTCTCCATTTCAGAGACCACTGCCACTCCTGCATACCTGTGCCCATTCTTCATGAAGCTACTGCCATCCGTGAACCACGTTTCTTCAGCATCAGGCAGCAGCTGATTCATCATATCTTGGCGAAGACTGTGGACTTGTACTAGTACATCCTGGCAATGATGGAGTGGCACCTCTGCATTTGAGTTGGGTAAGAGAGTGGCAGGATTCAGGACTGCACTGGGTAGGAATTGAATCCTCGGTGGATTCAGTAGTAGACTTTGATAATGAGTCAGCCGTGCGCTACTCATCCACTGGTCCGGGGGCTGCTTCAAGACTCCCTCAATGGTATGGGGGGTTGTTATCAATAGTTCTTGTCCCAGGGTAAGTTTATCTGCATCTTTTACCAAGAGGGCAGTGGCCGCTATAATGCTCAAGCAAGGAGGCCATCCCGAAGCCACTGGGTCAAGTCTTTTGGATAGGTAGGCAACTGGACGAGTCCAGGGTCCCAGAGTTTGGGTCAATACTCACTTGGCCACTCCTTTATGTTCATCCACATACAGATGGAAAGGTTTTTGTGATATCAGGGAGGCCCAGTGCAGGAGAAGTCAACAGGGTAGTTTTGAGTTTTCTAAATGCTTGGTCCCTGTCTGCTGACCACTGGAAAGGCTGCCCCTCCTTGGTGGCTTCATAGAGGAGCTTGGCAATTTTGGCAAATCCTGGCACCCACAGCCTGCAATATCCAGCTGTTCCCCAAAATTCCCGCACCTGCCTGGGAGTAGTGGGAGTTGGGATTCTGAGCACAGTTTGTTTCCTGGCTTTGCTCAGCCACCTCTGGCCGTCCTTAAGCACATATCCCAAATAACTTACAGTTTGTTGACTGATCTGGGCTTTCTTCACTGATGCATGGTATCCTAAGTCTCCCAGGGTGGTGAGCAGATCCTGTGTTCCTTGCAGGCAATCTTGTTCATCTGCAGTCACTATCAGTATGTCATTGACGTACTGGAGGAGGGTCAGGCTGGGGTGTAACTTACAGAACTCACTTAAGTCTTCATGTAGGGCTTCATCAAAGATAGTCAGAGAGTTCTTGAAGCCTTGCGGTAGGCAGGTCTAGGTCAGTTGTCTGCTGATGCCTTCCTCCAGGTCACTCCACTCAAAGGCGAACACAGCCTGGCTTTGTGGAGCTAGGGGTAGACTGAAAAGGGCATCTTTTAAATCCAAAACTGTGTACCATGTCTGAGTCAGGGCCAAGGCACTCAAGAGCGGATATGGGTTGGGTACGGTTGAGTGAATATCCATTACCCATTTATTGACTCCCCATAAGTCCTGCACTGGACGATAGACATTAGTGAGGGGTTTCTTGACAGGCAACAAGGGAGTATTCCATGCCAATTGGCAACGAATCAAAATTCCTACCTGTAGGAGGTGCTAATGTGTGGTAGTATTCCTTTCTTTGCCTCCGCAGCCATGGGGTATTGTTTTACCTGTATGGGTTCTGCTCCAGGTTTAAGCTCCTCTAGAACTGGAGGCCGATGAATGGCCAGCCCTATTCCTCCTGTCTCAGCCTGTGCCGGCAGATGGGAGTGGAGCCAAGCACCAATGTCATCTTGGGCTCATGGTGGTTCTTGGTGAAGCTCATATTCATCCTGTAGCTGGACAGTTAGAACTTGTATAGGGCGCCCTCGGTCATCTGTAACCTGGGGTCCATCCTACTTGAAGGATATCTGGGCTCCAATTTTATTCAGCAGATCTCTGCCTAGGAAGGTGTATGGGCAGTCTGGGATGACCATAAATGTGTGGGATACCCAGCCTGTGCCCAGGTCCACACTGGGTAGTCCATGAGTACTGTTTCATCCCAGTTGCCCCTTGAACCCAAGACTTCTTTGTGTCCAGTTTACCCTGATCTTCTATAAGTACTGAATGTTGGGTGCCCATGTCCACTAGGAAATCTACCGGTGCCCCCTCCACTTTGAGGGTTACCCTGGGTTCAGGGACCCTCTAGTCACTCAGTTCAGTGACCCTCTAGTCACTCCGTTCCCCCAAGCTCTAGAATGTGGGCCTTACCATGGGGGGTGAGCTTGTCAGCTCTCCTTTTAGGACATTCTTTGGCCCAGTGCCCCATCTCCTTGCAGTATGCGCACTGGTCCTTCTGTAGTCGCCAACGCCGCCCCCTCTCCCACAAGGTTTTTCCTCACCTTCCTTTGTTAGTTGCCATAGACAAGCCTGCTGGTCTTGAGGCTTAGCAGCAGTAGCGGCTTAGCCAGGTCTTGAGTTTGCTTGGCCGGAGCCCGGGTCTGCTTTTCCTCCGGAGTCTCTCTGTTATTATATACTTTCTCGGCCCCTGCAAGTAAATCCTGTAAAGACTTCTCAGCCAGCCTGTCTATTCTTTGGAGTTTCCTTTTTATACCAGGGGCAGATTAGTTAACAAAGGCCATAATAAATGCAGCCTTGCTCTCCTCTGCTTCTGGATTCATGGGCATGTAAGTAAGGAATGCTTCCATGATCCTTTCCAGGAAGGCAGCAGGAGACTCATTCTTCTCCTGCTGCACGTTCCCTACCTTGGCCAAATTGGTCGGCTTACGGGCCGCCTTCTGGAGACCCCTCATTAGAGTCTGGTGGTAGATCTGGAGACTCACCTGACCTGGTTCCGTATTAAAGTTCCAATCAGGGCGTGTTAGGAGAAAGACAGCATCAATCTGGGCGGGATTGGTAGTGGGGGCCAGTCTCGGCCTACCACTGACTTCCGGGCCTCCGATAGGATTCTTTCTCTCTCTTCTGTGGTGAACAGCACCTGTAAAAGCTGCTGACAATCATCCCAGGTGGGCTGATGGGTAAAAAGGACAGAATCTAAGAGATCAATTAGGGCGGTGGGTTTCTCAGAAAACTTGGGATTCTGCATTTTCCAGTTATACAAATCGCTAGTAGCAAAGGGCCAATAATAGAGGGCCTGAGGCCCACTCTCATCGTGGGGACTCATGGCCCTCAAGGGAAGGATGGGAACAGTTGAGTCAGCTACTGTCTCCCGGTGGGCTCGCTGTCTGGTGAATGGTGGACTTCCAGAGGGTCTTGCTGCCCCTGCCCCAGCGGCCGGCTCTCCCACTGCCACTTCCCTGGGAGGTACGGGCTTGACCCGCAGAGGGGCAGGGGGGAGATACAGTGGTGGACAAAAGAGATCCTGATCTGTATTATCCTGCAAGACAGGATAGAGTGGCACAGAGAGTTTAGCTTTAGGAGGTTTTTCAGTGGGAGGCTTTTTGTGCATCGCAAGACCAAATTGCTCGAGCTTTTGTCTGCCAGGGGAAGAATTGCCTGCAGCCAGGGAGGAGGATCTTCTACTAAGTCCTGCCAAGTGGTGATGTATGGGACCTGGTCAGGGTGTCCGGTCTGCGGACAGTAAACAATGTCCTTAACCTGGAAAATAATGGGAAGGTGAAAGGTTCCCTCGGGAGGCCAGCCAACATGGAAGGTTGGCCGCTTGGTCCTGCAGAAAGTAATCGGTTTAGTTCTTTTCATCACAAGCCCCAAATCTTGAGCTCTACTTTTTACTTCTGAGAAATGATCAAGGAAAATAGAGAAGGGGATTGTCTGAGTCTGTATCATTTTTGGCAGTCAAAGTCGCCCCGTTATAGTTAACCACACTAAAACACCAATGAAACACAACACGTACAACACACTGAGGACACACAAGATTGACGGTCCGTGGAAACAAAACTGAAAATAGGAAGATGGTCTCCAACCGTGCTGCGGGAGCAGCCTGCTATTTCTGCTCAAGAGAACCACAAGGGGAACTGCATCCACACCACACCCTGAGGATTCCACATCCCAGTCCAAAGGAGCAATCTCTTCAACAAACACCAGAGGGTCTGAGTCCCCTCCACACTCTGGGGATTCTATGTCCCAGTTTGATGGGGTCAGATTCCTCCCAGTAGGGGCCGAGTCATCTCCATGGCACCCCTGGCTGGCAGCCACCAGCATGTCTGCCTTGACTTCATGCTGGCCACCCTTTACAGATTTCGAAAAACAACCACAGCAGACAAGACAAACACTTACCACTTATCGGCTCTCTGGGTCGGGAGTCCTCAAGGGGTCTTGGGGACCCCGGAGGAGCCTCCAAATGTTGTGCCCAGATCACGAAGTCCCCAAAGACCACCAGGGAGCCGATTTTGATGCAAAAGCAAAAGAGCCTTCATTGCAACAAGCTCGAGCCTGGGCTCCCGGGAGCTCTGCTGCAACGAATCCAAGCCAGGAGCCCCAAGCTCTGGGGCATAGGGTTTTTATAATATGGGGCTATGGGAGGGGTGTGCTAGGCTTCAGGACAGGGGGCGTCTTGGGATTGGTTGCCAAGTGGTCTGATGCAGTCTGATGCAGAGGGCGGTTTCTGATTGGGAGGTCGCACTTGCATGATTTCGGGGAATTGCCTGCTCTTACAGGAAAGTGAAACTTTTTTTTTTTTTTAATTTTTTTATTAAATCATAACTGTATACAATGATATGATTATGGGGCATCATACACTCACTTCATAAACCATTTGACACATTTTTATCACAGTGGTTAACATAGCCTTTCCGGCGTTATCTCAGTTACTGTGCCAAAACATTTACATTCTACATTTACCAAGTTTCGCAAATACCCCTGTAATATTCACCACAGGTGTGATCCCACCAATTCCCCTCCCTCTACCCACCCCCCCCTTTCCACTTCCCCCTATTGTTAAGTTGTAGCTGGGTTATAGCTTTCATGTGAGAGTCCCAAATTAGTTTCATAGTAGGGCTGTGTACATTGGGTATTTTTTTCTTCCATTCTTGGGATACTTTACTAAGAAGAATATGTTCCAGCTCCATCCATGTAAACATGAAAGAGGTAAAGTCTCCATCTTTCTTTAAGGCTGCATAGTATTCCATGGTATACATATACCACAATTTATTAATCCATTCGTGGATCGATGGGCACTTGGGCTTTTTCCATGACTTAGCTATTATGAATTGGGCTGCAATAAACATTCTGGTACAAATATCTTTGTTATGTTGTGATTTTTGGTCTTCTGGGTATATGCCCAGCAGAGGAATTACAGGATTGAATGGCAGATCTATTTTTAGATCTCTGAGTGTTCTCCATATATCTTTCCAAAAGGAATGTATTAATTTGCATTCCCACCAGCAGTGCAGAAGTGTTCCCTTTTCTCCGCATCCACGCCAACATCTCTGGTCTTGAGATTTTGTGATATAGGCTAGTCTCATTGGAGTTAGATGATATCTCAAAGTAGTTTTGATTTGCATTTCTCTGATGATTAAAGATGATGAGCATTTTTTCATATGTCTGAAGGCCGTGCGCCTGTCTTCTTCAGAGAAGTTTCTCTTCAAATCCCTTGCCCAGCCTGCGATGGGATCCCTTGTTTTTTTCTTGCTGATGCGTTTGAGTTCTCTGTGGATTCTGGTTATTAAACCTTTGTCAGAGTTATACCCTGCAAATATCTTCTCCCATTCGGAGGGCTGTCTGCTTGCTCTGCTTACTGTGTTCTTAGCTGTGCAGAAGCTTTTTAGTTTGATCAAGTCCCAGTAGTGTATTTTTGAAGCTGTTTCAATTGCCCGGGGGGTTCTCCTCATGAAATACTCACCCAGACCAATTTCTTCAAGGGTTTTCCCTGCATTCTCCTCTAGTATTTTTATAGTTTCATGTCTCAAGTTTAAATCTTTAATCCAATGAGAGTCTATCTTAGTTAATGGTGAAAGGTGTGGGTCCAATTTCAGTCTTCTGCAGGTTGCCAGCCAGTTCACCCAGCACCATTTGTTAAATAGGGAATCTTTTCCCCACTGAATGTTTTTAATTGGCTTGTCAAAAATCAAATAGCGGTAAGTAGCTGGATTCATCTCTTGGTTCTCTATTCTATTCCAGATATCTACTTCTCTGTTTTTGTGCCAATACCATGCTGTTTTGATCACTATCGATTTGTAGTAAAGTCTGAGGTCTGGTAGTGTGATTCCTCCTGTTTTGTTTTTATTTCTGAGTAATGTCTTGGCTATTCGAGGTTTTTTCTGATTCCATATAAAACAAAGTAATGTTTTTTCAAGATCTTTAAAATATGACAGTGGAGCTTTAATAGGGAGTGCGTTGAAATTATATATTGCTTTGGGTAGTATGGACATTTTGATAATGTTGATTCTTCCTAGCCATGAGCATGGTATGTTTTTCCGTTTGTTAACATTTTCAGCTATTTCTTTTTTTAGTTTCATAGTTCTCTTTATAGAGATCTTTCACGTCTTTTGTTAGGTAAATTCCCAAATATTTCATCTTCTTTGGCACTACTGTGAATGGGATAGAGTCCTTAACTGCTTTTTCAATTTGACTGTTGTTGCTGTATATAAAGGCTACCGATTTATGAATGTTGATTTTGTAACCTGAGACGTTGCTGTATTCCTTGATCACTTCTAGGAGTTTTGTAGTAGAGTCCCTAGTGTTTTCCAGATACACAATCATATCATCTGCGAAGAGCGAGAGTTTGATCTCTTCTGACCCTATATGGATACCCTTGATCGCCTTTTCTTCCCTAATTGCGGTGGCTAAAACTTCCATTACAATGTTGAAAAGCAATGGAGACAATGGGCAGCCTTGTCTGGTTCCTGATCTGAGTGGAAATGATTCCAATTTAACTCCATTCAATATGATATTGGCTGTGGGTTTGCTGTAGATAGCCTCTATCAGTTTAAGAAAAGTCCCTTCTAGACCAATTTTCTTGAGTGTTCTGATCATGAAGGGATGCTGGATATTATCAAAAGCTTTTTCTGCATCAATTGAGAGAATCATATGGTCTTTGTTTTTTAATTTGTTTATGTGCTGAATTACATTTATAGATTTACGTATATTGAACCAGCCTTGAGACCCTGGGATAAAACCAACTTGGTCATGATGTATAATTTGTTTGATGTGTTGTTGGATTCTGTTTGTTAGGATCTTGTTGAATATTTTTGCATCTATATTCATTAGTGATATTGGTCTATAATTTTCTTTTCTTGTTGGGTCTTTTTCTGTTTTAGGGATCAGGGTGATGTTTACTTAGAATGTGTTGGGTAGTCTTCCTTCTTTTTCTACATTTTGGAACAGGTTGAGTAATATAGGTACTAATTCCTCTTTAAAGGTTTGGTAGAATTCTGACGTGAAACCATCTGGTCCCGGGCTTTTCTTTTTAGGGAGGTTTTGTATAGTTGATGCTATTTCTGAACTTGATATGGGTCTGTTCAACATTTCCACTTGATTCTGGTTAAGTCTTGGAAGGTGGCGTGCTTCCAAGTATCGGTCTATTTCCTTCAGATTTTCATATTTCTGAGAATAAAGTTTCTTGTAATATTCATTAAGGATTTTTTGGATTTCTGATGAGTCTGTGGTTATTTCGTCTTTGTTGTTTCTGATTGATGATATTAGAGATTTTACTCTTTTTTTCCTGATTAGGTTGGCCAGAGGTTTATCTATTTTATTGACCTTTTCAAAAAACCAGCTTTTTGATTTATTGATCTGTTGTATTATTCTTTTGTTTTCAATTTCATTTAATTCTGCTCTAATTTTGGTTATTTCTTTTCTTCTACTGGGTTTGGGGTTGGAATGTTCTTCCTTTTCCAGTTGCGTGAGATGTCCCATTAAGTTGTTAACTTCCTCTCTTTCCGTTCTCTTGAGGAAGGCTTGCAGTGCTATAAATTTCCCTCTTAGAACTGCCTTTGCAGTGTCCCAGAGGTTCTGATAGTTTGTGTCTTCATAGTCGTTTTGTTCCAAAAAATTGGTGATTTCTTTCTTAATCTCATCTCTGACCCAGCTATCATTCAGCATAAGGTTATTTAACTTCCATGTTTTTGTATGGGTATGCAGATTCCTGTTGTTACTCAATTCAAGTTTTATTCCATGATGGTCCGAGAAGATGCATGGAATAATTTCTATTCCTTTAAATTTACTGAGGTTAGACTTGTGACCTAAAATGTGATCAATTTTGGAGTAAGTTCCGTGGGCTGATGAGAAGTATGTGTATTCAGTTTTGTTGGGATGAAATGTTCTGTAGATGTCTGCTAAATCTAAATATTGGATGGTTAGGTTTAAATCTAAGATTTCTTTGCTCAGCTTCTTTCTGGAGGATCGATCCAACACTGCCAAGGGAGTGTTGAAATCTCCAACGATTATGGAGCTGGAGGAAATCAAGTTACTCATGTCTGTTAGAGTTTCTCTTATAAATTGAGGTGCATTCTGGTTGGGTGCATAGATATTAATAATTGAGATCTCGTCATATTGAGTATTACCCTTAACAAATATGAAGTGACCATTCTTGTCCTTCCTTACTTTTGATGGTTTAAAGCCTACTGTATCTGCAAATAAAATTGCAACACCTGTTTTTTTCTGATTACCATTTGCCTGAAATATGGATGACCATCCTTTCACCCTGAGTCTGTATTTGTCTTTTAAGTTGAGATGTGACTTTTGTATGCAACAAATATCTGGCTTGAGTTTTTGTATCCAGTCAGCTAACCTATGCCTCTTTAGAGGACAGTTTAAGCCATTCACATTGATGGAGAGTATTGATAAGTCTGGTGGAATTTTGGGTATCGAGTTTTTCAAAGGTCCAGTGGACATTTTTAATCCTTTCGCCAGTGTGGAAGTTGGAGTTTGATCCGAAGTTTCTGAGTGAGTTTACTTTTGTGGTATAGGATTGGGTTGGTCATTGTGGAGGTCTGAGAACATCCTGAAGAGCTGGTTTACTTATGGCAAATTTTTTCAACATATGAATGTCATTGAAGTATTTAATTTCTCCATCATAGATGAAACTCAGTTTAGCTGGATACAAGATCCTGGGTTGAAAGTTTTTTTGCTTTAGGAGATTAAAAGTTGATGACCAGCCTCTTCTTGCTTGAAAAGTTTCAGCAGAGAGATCTGCAGTTATTCTAATATTCTTACCTTTGTACATTATAGTTTTCTTTCGCCGGGCTGCTTTGAGAATCTTCTCTTTCATGTTAACTTTAGTGAAGCTAATTATGATATGTCTGGGAGATGGCTTATTGGGGTTGAATCGTGCTGGGGTTCTGAAGCTGTCTGCTATCTGAATTTCAGATTCTCTAGGCATGTCTGGAAAATTTTCTTTCATAATTTCATGTAGAAGGGCCTCTATGTCCTTGGCAGCCACTTCATCATTCTCCGAAATTCCTATAACCCTTATGTTGTTTTTTTTCGAATTATCTGAGAGCTCTCTGAGTGAGTGATCCGTTTTTGCTCTCCATTTCTCTTCCTCTTTGAGAGATTGGGAGCGTTCGAAGACTTTATCTTCAATGTCAGAAATCCTTTCTTCTGCTTGCTCCATTCTGTTACTGAGGGATTCTACTGTATTTTTCATATCTTTGAGGGCTGTAAGTTCTTGTTTCAGTGTGTCTAAGTCTTTGGTGGTTTTGTCTTTAAATTCGTTAAATTCTTGAGACAATTTTTGAATTTCTCCTCGAATTCCTAATTCCATTTTATTAATCTTGTCTGCAAACCAAATTCTGAATTCGACTTCTGACATCTCAGCCAGTTGTTTATGAATGGGATCTTCAATCACATCTGCCGTATCTTTTCTTGGGGGGGTTGATCTATTCTGGTTATTCATGTTACCAGAGTTTTTCCGCTGATTTCGCCCCATGGTTTACTCCCTTTGGTTTTTCCCCTGGGGTTTTATCGAGGGCCCGTACAGTGTTGTGGCCTGAGAAACTGGGGCCCTGTCTGGTGTGGTGGAGCAAAGTGGTTCTGTCTTGTTTTCAGCTGGTTTCTGTTCGATCCTATTGCAACTTCTACTCTGGCTTGAAGTCTCAGCTGTGTGGAAAAATCAGCAATTAAGTCACCCCGCCTGCCCACCTCTGGCCCCAGTTGGAAAAGGAGAATCAAACCTTCCTACAATCGCACACCCAGGGCACCGCCTGAAGAGTCCTCAGTCTATTAGCCCAGTTCAAAAGGTCCGAATCAACTGTCTCAATCGGCACTTGTCTCGGGTGGAAGGGTTCAAGAGGTCTCTGGGAACTGGATCACAGGGGCCTGGTGACTCCTCTGACACAGCTCACCCCAGTGCAGCGTGGAGTCAGGAGGAGCCACCCAGCAAACAGAGCAGTCTGGGAAGGTTGACGTCTCCTTCCCCACTTTGCCCCTCCGTCGGACCCAGTCACTGGTATCTCTGCAGATGGCTAACCCAGTTGCCTGCAGTGAACAGACACTCCAGGGGTTTGCACCTGCCTGAATCGCAAGGAAGTCTGCCAGGCCCCCGCAGACTGCTGCTATCTAGCAGGAGGAGATGGGGCCTGACATCTTTGAGTGTTTGATGCAGGTGATGGGAAGGAGGTGTTCACTCAGGCTTAGCCCCGTCCCTGATGGATGCTGCTAACAGAACAGAACAGAACAGACAACTTTGTGAGGTTCTGTCTCTGTTCCTGTCGTCGCCTACAGGAGACGGGCTGTTTTGAGTTCAAACGTCTTTGCTGCTGGAGAATTGCGTCTGAACACCTCTCTGGGTCGGCCCCGCCCTGGAGGCTTCCGGGTTTGTGAGCCGTGTCACCGGTGGCCTCCTCTGGTTGCCCAGGGAGACAGGGGGTGTGGCCTCAGGATATCCAGAAGTGAGCGTTCTGCCGTTAAAGAAAAAACGGCTGTTGATCTACCTCCAGGGAACTGCTGCTCTGGTGTGGGCACTCAGGCGACCCTTTTCTCCTCTGTCCCGCGCCCCAGAGTCAGCACTGAGCGGCCGCAGTTTGTGCTGGGTCCACACCCCTTAAGAGATCCCCCAAGAATCAGAACTCTTGGGGGATGGGTCCCCAGACCCCGATTGGGAGTGGGGCGGGGGGAAGCTAGAGTTTCATTCAGTTTCACGCAATACTACGGTCCGGGGAGGGCTCCTGCACTGCACCGCAGGGAAGTGCCGCCAAGGCTTGATTTCCCCTCAGCAGAGTGCCCTCTCCTCGCTCACGTGTCCCAGAGTCAGCGCTGACCTGACACAGCTCAGGCACTGTGCACTCCCCTCGAGAAATCACCCAAGGAGCTGAACTCCTGGGGGATAGGCCCTCAGACCCCAAGTGAGAGTAGGGGTTCTCAGCTCTCAGCGGGGAGGCCAGAGTCTGATTCAGTCTTGGGCCCCGTATGCCCGGGGAGTGTTGCTGCACTGCACCGCAGGGAAGTGCCGCGAGGCGTGACTCCCCCTCAGCCCGGTGCCCTCTCCTCACTCGGCGCGCCTCAGAGTCAATGCTGACCAGTCGCAACTCGGGGACTGTCCACTCCCCTTGAGAAATCACCCAAGGATCCGAAGTCCTGGGGGACAGGCCTCCAGACCTCAGTAGGCGGGAGGGGAGCGCCGGGGATTCAGGGTTGCCGGCAAAGGATTCCCAAAGTTTTATTCAGCCCTATGTCCAGCAGGAGAACGCCACGGCACCCCAGTAGGTGAGGTAGGTCCAGTTTTTAGAAGGTCTCTCCCGTGGAGTGTAGTGGGAGGGCTTTTAATTTCTGCCCGCTTGTTCAATTGTGGGGCTCTAGAGCCGGTCTCATGGGGGAGGGGGACTCCCGTCCGCTTGGTGGTGGATTTTGTACCTTTTGTTTGCGTCCTTGTGATCACAACTTGCCTCAGCGGTGTTGATGTGCGTTCTTCAGCCTTCTCTCTTGGTGAGGCTCAAGTCCACCAGGATACTTACTAAATTCCTGTCCCTTAACTCTCCTTCTGGACGGGAGCCTTTGTTGAAAGCTGGCTTCAGTCCGCCATCTTGTCTCCCACCTCAGGAAAGTGAAACTTATACAGCAAAATAGCGGCAAAAGTGAAACTTAACTTTTAAGATGGTGGCAATCCAAGATGGCCGTCGTCTGGTTCTCTTAAAGGCAGAGCCATGTGGGTGTTGGAGAGAGTGGTCAATCCAGGTAGAGAGATCTAGTCCCTGCAGCTGGAGGGTACCTGGTATTTTCAAAGACAGCAAGGAGGCCAATGGGGCAAAGGTAAAAAAGTGGGAGAGAAATCAAGAGGACATCAGAGATGTGGGTGAGTACACATTATTCTGGGCTTTGCAGGTCATGGTTAGGATCTGGAACTTTATTTTGAGAAAGATAAAGGGCTACTGAAAAATTTTGGTGGAGGAATGACATGTTCTGGTCTGTGCTCCAAAAAGACACTTCTAGCAACCCTCTCCAAGCTCCAAATATTATCACCAGGCCCCAGTTCCATCCTGAGTTAGTGTTCTACTCCAGCCTTCAAACCAGCAGCCCAACTAGTGAGATATTCCTTTGGGGGTATATCCTGGGGCTGCTTATATCCAGCCCTAAGAGATCAGTCAAATCCCCACTAATACCACTAGTTATGTGGTATATGTGGTATGGAGCGTTGCTGCTTTGACATTTGACAAAGATAAGAGGAAGTTGGATTCAACTTGAATTACAGGAAAAAATGGGTCCGGTAGTCAGGAAACCTCTGTAACTAACATGGCCAAGAAGCCTCATGGTTAACTATGTTTCCCTGAGCCATATATTTCTCTTACCTGGGGCTCAGTCTCCTCATCTGTGAAATGTGGGAGGTTGAACTTGAAGACTTCTCTGGTACTTTCCGACTCCCCCTCGCTGTGGTCTCCTGACAGTTAAGGTACCTCGAACATTGAGACAGCTACCTTTGGGCAGGAGTGTTGTGGGGAGCACTCAGGAGCCAGTTTAACTGTAAGTAATCTTCACATTGGTCGAAAGCTTGCTGTGTGTCAGACACTGTGCTAAACGTGTTATATGTGATATCGCCTTTCCACCTACAGATGGAAAACAGAGGCTGAAGAGGTTATTTATTCAGGTTTCAGGGTTAGGGAAGGCTGACTCTCTGGTCCTCTCTGTCAGTTCCCTCATGTTTCTGCCACTGACTAGATACATTTGTATGTAAGAATCTACCTTGTGAAAAAAGAATATTTGACAAACATCTTCTTGCCTTTGTGGTTGACTCTGAAATTATAGCTAGATTTAAGTTAAAGGTGTATCTTTGATCTCTGCCAAAATTATTCTCAGTTCATTTTTTCATTTTTCTGGTTTAAGAAAAAATCTGGTTAAAAATCTGTTGCAAATTTTGCTGAGTCAGTATCTACATAGCATATCACACTAATTTTGTTAGTATAGGTTGGCAATATACAAAAAATGAGCAAATCGCAGTATTCAAAATACCTTTAAAGACAGTGTGTTCTAGTTGGGTGTAAATGAAAATCTGAACAGAGTTGCAGTTTGGGGTGTTTCTCAAATAGAAATATTAATTATGACCTACTGAGCCTTAAAATAAACCTAAAATATTTCACAGCAGATATGTGAAAAAAGAGTGTTTTCTTCTCTTTTTCCCTCCCTTTTTTTCTTACTTTCTTCCTCTGCCCACCCTGCCTTTTCTTTCTTCTCTCCCTTTTTCTCTCTTATTAGTTGTTCTTCTCTTGGGAAATTTCTCTTAGAAAAATCCTTTTTAGCTAAAAGAACTTGTTAATTGCCCAAAGACTGAAGATGAATGAATGTCTATTTCCCTGGGTGATAAAACTTATAAACTTAAAAATAAGAAAGGAAAGACCATGACCTATTCCTTAATCATTGAATTTTTATGATATTTTTGCTTATTCACAATGTGTAAAGGTATCCAAATGATATCCAAATAGCCATGGTGACTAGATGGAAGTATTCAGACACATACACATACTCTCAAGGTGACTAGTTACACACATATGAGGTCAGTCGAAGGCTCTTTCAAGCAAATCTGAGTTCATTTAATTACACAAAGTGAAATAAGTACAGTGGCCATCTATTCCGAATTAGAGGTAAGAAGGTGATGCTTATAACTTTCTTTTAGGGAAACAGAGAAAAGTACTTGAAATCAGACCATTTCCATAAAGTCCAAGAGGTATGCCCTTTAAAGACATTAGCTGTAGTTTTTAATATGTTTTTATGTTTTTACAGTACTGAACTATTCTGGAAAAAGTTACTACTGGTGTTTGGATATTGTTGTAAATGACAAGTGAAAGACAACAGGGCTTAGGTCCTTGAGAGAGAGAGAAATCTGGAGAAAGGAACCCAGATCTTCAAACAAAGAAATAAAACATCTGGCCCTCATACCTAGCAAATTGCCTGGTTTGCTTACAAAGTATCAACTTCATTAAAGTTGGGCGGGTGGTGAACCATGTCTTTAAAAATAAAGGTGGGCATAAGTTTTTGAAATAAAATAAAGAAAATTACAGCCATGGTATTAAGTAAACCAAACATTTAGTGCTATAAACTATCATTTGAGAGAGGCGACATGACATAACAGAACTGATCATGTCACACTCATGTTCAGAACCCTCTACAAGCTTTCTATTATGCTTAAAATACAAAGTTCTAACATAGCTTATAAAGTCCTCATGATCTGACACCAAGTTTCTATCTACAACTTCATTTTTTACCAAGACTATTAGCTTCTTGAGTGAAGAGATTTTCTTTTCTTTCTTTCTTTCTCTCTCTCTCTTTTTTTTTTTTTTTTTTTCAATTTTGTATTCCTGTGCTGGGCCTGTGGCAGATGTTCAAAAATTATTTTTTAATGAATGAACAATTAAACAAAGAAAATGCTAGATATTTGTTGACTTGAAACTCAATTTCTTCAGTAGGGATTATATGACCTTGGGAAGATCCATCAGCCTCCCAGTGCCTTAGGTCTTTCATTCAAAAACAAAGAGATTGAATGAAGATTGTGAAGTCTTTTGAATTAATAGGTATGTATTCACAAAAAAAAATATTTTTCAAAAATAATAAAACTCAGTTTTCCATGCCGGGCACGGTGGCTCATGCCTATAATCCCAGCACTGTGGGAGGCTGAGGCAGGAGGATTGCTTGAGCTCAGCAGTTTGAGGCTTGTCTGAGTGAGTGAGACACCAACACATGGAAAAGTGTAAAAACCCAGCCGGGCACCGTGGCGAGCACCTATAATCCCAGGGGCTTTGGGGCACTCTGTTCAGGGCACCGGGTAGAACTCTATCTCAAGAACAACAACAAAAACCTCAGTTTTCCAGATCTGTGTATGCCTGAACTCAGTTAATAATACCTTTTAAAGGCCCTGGTACATTAGGGACTGAATGGATAAATGTTCTCTGTTTTTATTTTTGAAATTTGTCTTGAAATACTGGGTGAGCGTGTGTATATCCATCAGTCTATGTCTTTGCACTGTTGAAATGCATTTCATTTTCTGTCACTGGACATTAAAAAGATAGATGCTGAAGGGTTCAGGTGAAGCTTACTAAATTCAGAATATAAATGTCTGAACACAATAACTAAGAAAACTCCATGAAGGCTAAGTTAACCAGTTCGATGAAAATATTTCAAATTGTATATAAAACCAGCACATTGTACCCCATGATTGCATTAATGTACACAACTATGATTTAATAAAAGAAAAAAAAAGATAGATGCCCAACTTTGTGATTTTTGCCACCTATATTTCATGATTCTCATGTAGCAACAGGAACTGGTTGGAGTAATGTGGGCTTCAAAGCAAGGTTAAAATGCAGTGAAATGATGAAAACTAGATTTTTTAACAGCCCCCATTAAAGTTGATGGGAAAATCCACACCCTTTAAGTGTTTATGATTTTCAGTTTGACTGGTATTCTTTGTTTCTTATGATTAACTCAACTTAAAAGTGTTGCTTTAAAGAAAATGAAAACTAGATTGGTATATAAAACTCAGTAATCAAAAAATAAAAATATTTGATGAAATATAAATAAGAATTTTATTGCCTTTAAGCCTGGAATCTGTGGAGTATATCTTTAGGCAGGATTCAAAAGTTAGGACATTTTAAGCTAACCAAATTTCCCCCTTTATTTATGTATTTATTTATTTTTTGCAGTTTTTGGCCAGGGCTGGGTTTGAACCCGCCACCTCCGGCATATGGGACCAGCGCCCTACTCCTTTGAGCCACAGGTGCTGCCCCCCAATTTCCCCTTTTTAATGCCTTGTATACTATCATATCTGCATTATATATTTTTCTGAAACTCTATTTCATAGTGATAAACCTTCCTCCTATGATTTAGCTACTGAAATAAATTAAAAATGAGAATGCACAAATAAAAAATAAATTTTATGAGGTACCATTTAGAAGGAATCAACATGAACCTGACCTCAAACTATTTCTCTGGAATCTACAGTGTTCCAATAAAATTCTAAACACCTTTCAGATGTTTATAACATAAACTTCATACTTTAGCCTGAATGGTGGCATATTGTACACGTTACTGTACAATAAACAGACCAAGGACTAGTTACTATCTTTCTATTTTACTTTTCAGGCTAAAGTGTTCATAGACAAGTGTGATTTATTCTTTCAAGTAAACTAGATTAAAAGAGAAAACCAAGTAGAGAGAATCCAGCGGAGATGGGTATGCCACCAATTCTCAGTAAGTATTTCCCTCTCTTCCTTACATCAGTGCACTCCATTGCACTGATCTCCCAACGGCTCCAGTTTAACTATTTGCTGTTACATTTTTGCCATTGCCAGGATGAGCACAGTGGCCTCTAAGCTCTATAACTGGGGACTAGTGTGCAGTAGTAGAAAAAACACAGTTTGATGTCAGATCGTGTTGAATTTGTTTTCATTAGATGTTTTAACATGTTTATCTCTAAATAATATGCTTATATCACTACATCTTGATGTTTCACTTTTAGGTCTATTCTCTGTTGCTCTCCCCAAAGAAGAAAAAGATTTAGCTTTCCTTCGTCCCCTTACACCCTTCTCACTCCGAAGCCTTCTTATTTTTGGATACTGTTCTATTTTACTGTTGATTATATCGTAGTTAGTGTTCACATGACTGTAAATTCCTTTCACAGCTGTGTCATGGAGTATCCTGTGCTTTTATTTCCCTGCATAATATTTTATTTTTCCAATAGTTAACAATATCTTATTTGTTGTTGGTTGTTTAAAAAAACACTCATCTGATCTTCACTAATTTCATTAGTTATCGAAATCTCCTCTCAAGATTATTTTGATGTGTTGGGTACTTATCTATTTCTCATTTTTTTAGAAATATAGAACTAGAAGAACCTGCTGACCTGCTCTCTGCGGAGCTGTTGTCCTCTACCACTCAGCTACTACCCGGGGGCTCCCTTCACCTCTCTTCTGAGCTGAATGCTCAATTTCTTTTACCTCATGTCTTTCTCTTTCTTAATTTACTCTCTCATTTTGCTGGAACATCTTTTCCAGTTGCACCCTAAGAAAAGATTTTTATAAGGTAAATTTTTTAAGCCATATCTGAAAATGTCATCATTTTCTTTCATATTTGATTGATGATTTGACTGACTACTGGGTTTTGCGATAGAAATCATTTTCCTTAGGTATATTGAAAGGATTGCTCCAATGCTTTCTAGTTTTAAGTGATGCTCTTAAAAATTCCAAACTCACTCTGACCTTCGATTTTTGTATAACTAGGTTTTTTATTTCCTCTGTAGGGTCTTCGTGGGGTCTTTTCTTTACTTTCAGTATTGTGAAATGCCGTGATGATATGCCCTGTGGTGGGCCTATTTTTCTTTTTCTTTCTTTCTTTTTTTTTTTTTTTTGTTGCCCTTGGTAGAGTGCTGTGTTGTCACAGCTCACGGCAACCTCCAACTCTTGGGCTTAGCCATTCTACTGCCTCAGACTCTCAAGTAGCTGGGACTACAGGCGCCCACCACAATGCCCAGCTATTTTTGTTGTTGTTGCAGTTTGGCCAGGGCTGAGTTAGAATCTGCTACCCTTGGTATATGGGGCCTGTGCCCTACCCACTGAGCCACAGGCGCCACCCTATTTTTCTTTTTCTTGTTAGGCATTGATCAGACTTTTAAAATCTAGAAATACATTAAATATTTTTATTTTCTTCCTTCCTTTCTAATTTATAAAAAAATTATTTCTTGAGTTTTTACCCTAGGCCAGATGTCATCTTAGAAACTGAAATCACAACCCTCTTGAAGCTTACATTCTATTAGAAATTTTAGTTTGAGGGCATTGTAGTGAATGATCTTTTTCATAACTTCCTGTCCTAGCCTGTTCAGTCTGTATAACAAAATATCATAAACACAGTGGTCACTTTAAAATAAATAGGACATACCATTTCAATGTGTCCTCACATGGTGGAAGGGACCATGGGTTTCTCTTGGGCCTCCTTAGTAAGGGCACTAATCTCATTCATGAGGTCTCCACCCTCGTGATCTAATCACACCCCCCCCCCCAACAAAGGCCCTCTCTCCTAATATCATCACCTTGGGGATTAGAATTTCACCATATGAATTTTAGGGAACATAAACATTCAGACCATAGCACTTCCTTCCTCTCTCTGTATAGATGAAATAGTCTCTAAGACCATGTCACAAATTTTAGAATAAGAGGGAATCACAAGAGTAAACCAATGCAATGATAAGCCTCTAGGGGCTGAAGACATACTAAGGACTATTATTATCAAATAACTGATAAGGCCAGTTGATATCTAGAACTTTTAAGTGAATTGTCCATTGTCACCCTGCTGATTAGTCTTAATGTCATCTATTCTCTTTGTCCATTATATCCTTTATAAATAAGAAATCATTAAATTTGAAATAATAATTGATATGTTACCTCATGGTTAATTCTTTTGAAAATAATTTAACAAAGTCTATTACTATCTCAAGTTTATTTCCCTTGCAGAGTCAAATGCTATAAAAGTTATTTCACTGTTTAAAAAAAACAATACACTAAACTTCAATTTTCTGATCATTAGACTTTCTGTTCCAAAGGTGCCTTTAAAATAAAGGATATTAAGACTTCTTAAATGTGTTTTCTTTCTCGTTTTTTAATTGAAATATAAAGAAGACTTTGTTGCAAAATTTATTATCATTTGTCTCACATTGTTATCATATCACAGAGCTATTTTTCTTGCAGTCCACCCAGACTTCATATTTATTCATGAAATGAAAATGACATTTGTTAACTTCATGTTCATTGTTAGATTTAACTTAAGGGCTTATCTTATGTACCTTTTGTGTTCTTCAGAAATCCCAGCACATGCTGTGCACAGACAGCATAATTAATAGTTAAATTCTTATTTAAGTTAATTACATTCTTCTTATTGCCTCCTTGGGGTATTAAAATTGTGGGTTTACTTCTTATTCTCATGGGACTCAAATGCATGACAAAATAATCTTGTAGAAAAAAAGAAAAAAATGTAGTCTTTGAAACCCCAATTTGAATTGCCTCATGTGTGAATTGTGAGGTGCTATCCTTGTTATTTTACTATTGAGTTCTTAGTGACTTAATGATTTGTATAGATTGCACATTTTGAAGATAATAATTTTATGTCTAAAATATCTGTCACATTTATTTAATTGTTGTATTTTTGCATATTGTTATTTACTTCTCAATTCATTTGACCCCCATAACTTTAATCCATCCATTTTCTACTAGATAAACTTTTTGCATGAACAATTTAAAAAATACTTACTTTATTCCACCTAGAGATTTTGAACATATTTGTTTGCTTCTTTTTATACTTTTTTCATGAGTATGGTATAAGCAATGGTCTTAGCAAGGCCTCTGACCCCAGTAATATCCTCAAATCATTGTTGAATAGTAATTTTCTTGCCTGTTGATTTATACTTTTATTTATTCTAGGATTTAGTTCTAGATAATTTATTATATTTCATTGATCTACTTTTAAATTAATACCACATTGATTTAATCATAATTTATAGTGTTTTTAATAATCTGTCAAGCTTTATTATTATTTGCAAAGTTTTTTTATGTTAATATGTACATGTTTATTATGTCACCTGAATTTGAGAACAGCCCAATTTGGATCCCAGCCCCATAGCCTTAAATCCCCAGAATAGGGCAAATCAGAAATCAAGCTATATATCCCTTCCTCTGCAGAGATTAAAATGAGCTCTGTTGAGAGCCACCTAATGGAAGGCAAGACATTGTGGAAGTGATTTACATAATGCCTGTGAGCAGTGTGAGAGGCTGCAGGGATTCCTAAAAAATCAAGTGGTAGGGTGGCGCCTGTGGCTCAAAGGAGTAGGTGCTGGCCCCATATACTGGAGGTGGTGGGTTCAAACCCAGCCCCAGCCAAAAAAAAAATCAAGTGGTAAATTAAATTCTATTGAAATTTTTATTTAGGATGCAATTATATTTCTCCATACATATTTTTGTGATATCTATAATTAACTTTTTAAAATTTCAGATTAATGTGAGAGCACAAATGATTAGGTTAACATTATTTGCATTTGTTGGATATTTTTCAAGGTGTGCTGTATATTCTTACTTTGTGTCCATTGAGAGCTTACCAATCCACCTTCCCCTATCCTTCTCCCCTTTCTCTCCTCCCCCCACTTGAATTTAATTGTATTTTCTCTTATGTGGGTGTACAGTTGTTTATCTGTTGGTTCCATATTGATATTACATACACTGGATATTTGTTTTTCCGTTCTTGTGATACTTTACTAAGGAGAATGTTCTTCGACTCCACCCAGATAAATACAAATGATGTAAAATCTCCATCTTTTTATGACTAAATAGTATTCCATGGTATAAATATACCACCGTTTATTAATCCATTCATGAGCTGATGAACACTTGGATTGATTTCACGTCTTGGCAATTGTGAATTGAGCTGCAATGAGCATTCTAGTGCAAATGTACTTAAGGTAAAATGATTTAGGGACATCCTAAAATTCCAGCTTAAAAAGTGTAATAAATATATAAATAAACTGAAAATACATCTGGGGAGAAATCAGCAGAAGAACCCTGACAACGTGAAAAATCAGAGCAGATCAACTCCCCCAAAAGATTACAAGGGAGATATTGCTGAACATACCATCTATAGAGACATTTTTGAAATGACAGCCATAGATTTATATATATTTTAAGGGAAATGCAGTTTTCATAATATTCAGCTTACTTTCACAGACACACAGTATGTCTCTTCAATTAAGTATAATATTTTATGTCTCAGCATTCTGTGGTTTTTCTCATAGGGATCCCACACATTTCTTGCTGAAAGAGTTACTTGTTTTTTTATCATTTGTGTAAATGGAATATTTTTTAATTCATGTCTATCTGACTTTTTCAATTTTAATTATTTTACATATTTATTTACCTATTTCCTGTCATATTATCATATTGCATTATTATAGGCCCTCAATTTACAGCAAACCCTGAGACACAGACATATTTTAAAATCTCAAATTTTGGGAAAGGCAATATCTCACATGTACACACAGTAGGGTAAAGCAAGAGGCACATAATCAATTTACGAATATGCTAATAAACTGGCATTGATATATTTTTTTTTCCTCTTTTTCTTTTTCTTTTTCTTTTTTTTTTTATTGTTGGGGATTCATTGAGGGTACAATAAGCCAGTTACACTGATTGCAATTGTTAGGTAAAGTCCCTCTTGCAATCATGTCTTGCCCCCATAAAGTGTGACACACACTAAGGCCCCACCCCCCCTCCCTCCGGCATTGATATTTTAAAAAATAAATCAAGACTATAAAGTGACTGGCATCCATTTAATTTAGGTTTTACTGACAAACAAGTGTGGACAAGAGACTTTTGCAAAAAAAGTCTGACTTCAGAGCTTTTTAGATTTTGAAGTATGAGACCAGTAGTTCTGATGTTTTCTTAGTTCACGCTCTTCTATTTTCCAAGAACAGAATCACTTTTCTATTTTTTCAGCAGACATACCTACATTTCTGTTTCATTTCTTACTGCATTTGCTAAAACTTCCAATGCAGTGTTTAAAAAATAATGACACTTATGTGCTGCTACTGAAAGTAGTTTGTTGACTTTTATTATTTCCTTTATTAAATTTTTAAAAAATCAACATTGAGAAGGAAATGTTATTGTTATTTTCCTCTTTAGTAATTTCTGATTGTGGCTGTAACAAAGTTAGTGACCTAAAAACAGCACAGGTTTGTTTTCTTAATGTCTGGAGGTCAGCATTCAAAATCAGTCTCATTGGCCTAAATTTATCCAAAGTCCACTTCCTTACATGTTTTAAGTTCCAGTTGAAGGTCTCTCTGTACACAGTGAACTGTAACCTAACTGGATGTATGAAACAGACTGTAATCTACTCCTGTACCAATCAGAGAGTGTCAGCCAATCACATGTGGCCAACTATTCATGTTTACCTAAGGCAGATCCTGAGTTGCAATCATTCCAGCTGTTGCTGTACCCCACTGTGTGCTACCTCCTTTTTTCTGTCCATAAATGCTATCCAACCACATGGTAGCCCAGAGTTATGGGAGCTGCCAGATTTGTGGGTCATTCTTTGCTCAGTTAAACTCTGTTAGGCATAATTTATCTAAAGTTTTTCTTTTAACAGGGTTAGCCAGGCATTTTGTTCTGGAGACTCTGATAGAAGAATCCATTTCCTTGCCTTGTCTAGCTTCTACAGACCTCATATTTCCTCAGCTTGTGGTTCCTTCCTCCTCTTCACATCACCCCAGTCTCTGCTTCCACTGCTCCATGGCCTTCTCTCTGTCTAATTCTTCTGCCTCCCTTTTGAAAGTACCCTTATGATTACATTGGGCTTGGATGAATAACTCAGGATGACCTCCCCATCTTCAGATCCTTAAATTACATCCTTAAATTCTCTTCTCCCATGTAAAGTACATATTCACAGATTCCAGGAAACAGGACATGGACATTTTGGGTGGCTCATTATTCAGCCTACCACTCCCTTCTATTAAGATAATCTTATGTGTTTTCTTATTTGAATATTGGTGGGACACAGTAGGCTTTATTGACAAAGTTTTCCTGATATTAAACCATCTTTGAATTCCTGGGGTAAATTTTATTTGGTAAGAGTGGGTACTTCAGAGAATCAGAACCAATATAACAGGTATCTATAGATATATGAAATGAGGTTTATAAGGGGATTTTGCTCATGTGATTATGGAGGCTGAGAAGTCCAAATATAGGCCATCTGCAAGCTAAAGAACAAGGAACATTATAGTGAGGTTCAGTCCAAGTCCAAAATCTTAATAACGGGGGAAGCCAATGATGTAACTCTCAGTCTGAGACTAAAGGACTGAGAACCTAAGGGACTGCTGGTGCAAGTCCTAGAGGCCAAAGTCCAGAGAGCCTAATGGTCAAGGGCAGGAGAATAAGGGTATCCCAACTGTATGAGAGAAAGTGAATTTGCCTTTCCTCTGCCTTTTTGTTCTATCCAGTTCCTCGCTGGATTGGATGGTGACTGCCACATTGTGTGAGGACAAATCTTCCTTATTTCGTCCACTGAGTCAAATGCCAGTCTCTTACAGAAATATCTTCTTATTCATACCAATAGCTTTAACAGCTATGTGGGTATTTCTTAACCCCTCAACCTGACATCTAAAATTAAGCATCATGGTTGGGTGCAATGGCTCATACCTGTAATCCTAGCACTCTGGGAGGCTGAGGCAGGTGGATTGCTTGAGCTCAGGAGTTCAATACCAGCAAGAGTTAGACACCTTCTCTACTAAAAATAGAAAAATTAGTCCATCTTCTGGGGGATGCCTGTAGTCCCAGCTCCTCGGAAGGCTAAGGCAAGAGGAGCTCTTGATCCCAAGAGTTTGAGGTTGCTGTGAGCTATGATGCATAGCGCAAATCAGGGTGACAGAGTGAGACTCTGTCTCAAAATATAAAACAATTAAAATATATAAAATTAACCATCACAGTGGGTTAGTCTTTTCATATGCAACTTCAATGCTTCCCCTTCCCCCCCATTTTGTTATTTATTACAGTTCATTGTATATCTATGGTTCATCAATACTTGATACTGAAAAACAGTTGTGTGTGTGTGCATAATCCTTATTTACGTTTAGTAACTGAGTTAACCTGGCGTTGTATATTAGTCAAGTAATAAAAAATCAGCTTATATTAGCTTAAGAGAAATGGAGATTTTCTAATATTGCTGGAAAAGACTTCAGACTTCAGGGATTGGGTGTAGCAACTGTGGACTCCAGACCTCTCATTGTCTCTCCCTCTGGTGTCACTGGCATTCTGTATTAGCATTGACAGGCTCTCCTATGTGATAGGAAACATGGGAACGAGCCTAAAACCCCCTGCAAATCCAGTTCTTCTTTCCTGGATGTAGGTGTCAGAGATGCCTTATCCAACATCATATCCCTTCCCAGGGTGGCCTTTGCTAAAATACTGGTTGATATGGGAGTCAAAAGTTTGGAACATCTCATTCAGGCTTATGGCTGTCCTAGCTTGAGATTTTCCTGTTGGCCCTACTGAGGATGTTTTGGGGCCTAGCTCACAAATCAGTATCTTTCTCTTCTCACTCCTGTTTCTCTTCTCTCCCTTCCGACAATATGTGTATTTCAGTCTGCATCCTAGGAAAAGCAGTGATAAATATTTGATACTTATGATGGAATAGTTTGCTGAGAATATTAACAACCTACAAGTACGGCAATTATCTTAATTTTATCTGATACTATTATGTTTAGTAATTTTTTTCTTATTCATGTATGAGATTTATCTATGGTATTCTTGTTGGTGGAAGGATATGGGGAAATTCTTCCCCAGGGCTGTATCAGTACTGGTATATTTATAAGGCTAAATGGAATGAAGTTCTTCCTTCCTTCCCTTTTTCCCTCCTTCCTTCATTCTTTCCTTCCTTTCTTTCCTTCTTCCTTCCTTCCTTCCCCTCTCTCTTTCTTTCTCTTCCTTCTTTCCTTCCTTTCCTTCTTTCTTTTTTTTTTTCTTTCTTTACCACATTATAACATGGGTTATGTAACATAGATATTTTCTATATTTTAAACTTTAGGAAAAAGGTTTTTCTGTGGAACTTAATGGGGCCCACTGGGTCATTTTTGATAAAGGAAAAAAAATAATTGCCATGTTGTTGGAAAAGGAAAGGCTGTCTCTAAGGTTGGGTTCAGTGCTGTGCTGACCTTCTTAGGCTAAAGAAAGGCAGCAGGTACGTTTAACTCCTCCACCCCTTTTTTTTCACCTCTGCAGCCCACACATGCTGTTTAGTTTTACTTTAGACGGTAAAATGTGGGTATTTTAGAGTTGTATTTCTCTGACCAACTCCATCAAAACTACAATTAATAAAAACTCTTACCTCACTGTAGGCTATATGTATTTTTTTCTACTTGAAGAACTGTTTTAGTCTCTCTTTCTCTTCTTGGATTTTCACATACATTTTCATGGAATATTGAGATTAGATTTATCAGGAACTGTTACCACCCCCATCAAACTGACACAGAAATCCTCATGTCTTTCTTTAAATGAGAAAAGTTCCCACTAGCCTTTGCTATATTCTCTCCTGCTCTCCTCACCCAAAGAACGGCACTTGCACACGCAGACACACATGCTCACATATGCGCGAGCACGTGCGCACGCACACACTCTCACACACACAACCATCTCCCCCCCAAACACACCAGAGTACTGAAGGTGTTCTCTTGATTGCATTAACTGTGGATAACAATGCATACCATTAGCACTTCTATAATGTTTGATAAATGTGATCAGTTTCAACTTAGGGCAACATGATACTGGGGAATTTTTAAGGCAGAATTTCCCTCTTGGATTCCGCAGTTGTCTTGAAGAGTGGTGAAATGTCAAGGTGCTTCTCCGAGGAAACTCCATGACAAATTGTCTTTTCAAAAGAAAAGTAGAAAAGAAGTGAGAGAAGTGAAGAAAGGAGAGAACAAATTTAAATTCAGAGTCTTTCATTCAGTTGGCCGTGTTCACTGTTTGGCTTGGGTGATTCCCCATGTGTTTAATTTCTTATAACAAGTGGCATAAACAATGTTCATAAATCTGCCAATATATTGTAAACTAGAACATACCCCAATTTTCCTAAAGAAAAGTCATATTTTTTTATACCTAATAGAGAACTGGATTTGATGTATAGGATGTTAGGATATTAGTAAGGCTATGTTCTATTGTAGGGTACTTGATTCAAGTAACTTAAATTTTAGAGTGGCCCAAAGGTTTTTAGTGCAGTTTTAAAAATTGCTGTGCTAACCTATTTAGGCAGAACAGAAAAAAGCTAACTGTATTCATTCCTTTGACTTAACTGAACCAGCATGCTAATAATGAATTTGCACTAAACTGGTGGAAGGAGGTTTCATTTTGACCTAAAAAATAATTATTGCTCCTAAACAAATAAGAAAGTATACTAACTATGCAATGCTTTTTGTTTTATCTTCTTTTTTTTTTTTTTTCTTTTTTTGTCTTAGACTACTTCCATGACCGGTATGGGTTGGTGAAAATATGTTTGTCTGTGAAATTCAATCATAAGAAACATTTTGATTCACGAAAGCTTCAACAAAACTCTCTCTATTCTAGCAGTATTGTTTGTGAGTAGTTTCTCAAACTTTGATGTATACATGTTTCATCTGGGGATTTTGTTAAAATGCGATTCTGGCTCAGTACGTCTTGGACAGGACCTGAGACTCTACATTATTAACAAACTCCTGGGTGTTCCTGATACTGAACTAAATCAGGAAAACTCAGCCCTTCTAGTACTAGGTCTGTCAGTAACCAGCTGTGTGACTTTGGATATATTATTAGTGACCTCAAGACATTGGATTTCTGCTTTTTTCAATGTAAGGTTATTTGTCTACCCATGTGGGAATTCCAAGGTATCAAAGAATGAATTACAGAGAGTTATACTTGTTTTAAAAGAATTTCTTTAAATAATACCTTAGAATTTGCAAGGGGACATTTAGGGTATTTTTGACAAATAATCCACTTAATTCAATGAATCTTCATTGATCCTCTTTTAGAGGAAGGCTTTTTTGCAAGGCCCCTTCAGGCAACCAAAAGATAATGACACGGTCCCTGCCCTATTGATGTTTGTAACCCGTGATGTTTTTAGGAGTACTAGATAGAATTTATTGTCTTTATCTCAGAAGAATTTCATGTAAGGATGAGAAATTGAGTTAAAGAATATGATATTCTAGTGAAGTATTTGTGGGGAACCTTACAACCTGCTTCTCTGTCCTCAGTTCACAGACAAGCAGTGGAAGATACTATGTGAGCTACGCTGGAAGCTTGTGTGCGTTTGGGATGGTAGGGGCCCAGCAATGGGAAAGCAGAGGGAAATTCAGCAACTCCTTTCAGTATAAAGCACATGTTTTGCACAGGTTTTAGAGTTTAGGAAGAGACTATGACTAAAATGGCAAGTGAGAGGTGGATTATGAAACGCTTTGGATGGCAGGTATAATTAATCTGCCACATGGCGGCAATTCATTAACTGTTGCAAGCAGGTAAATAACATTTTGAGTATGGGCCTTAGGATAATTAACCCCTCTGTTATATAGAAAATGTACTGGGAGGAAGACCAGCAGGAAAAAAAAAAAATGAAAAAGGCCCTGGCAGTAGAAAAAGCAAGCAAGGGAGGTATTAAGATTCCTTCAGAGAAAAAATTGAAAAGACAACTGATTTCATATAGAAAGTAAGAGAAAAAACAATCATAAATCGACTGATAAACTGGAGATGGGGAAGATTTCTTTTAAATATTAGTTTTTATTGCTAATGGAAGGTCATTGAAAAGAATCTTTGAAATAAGAGCATTTAATAATGAATAAGCATTTAAAGACCGATTCACGACAAGCCTTATAAAAATGTTTAGAAATATATGGTCCAGCCCATTACTCTGAAAACTTATAATTCATTAGGTCAAATATAAGTCAATTACCAAATACCACTTACTCTCTTTTCAACCACTACTATGCGTTAGTTGTGCTGATCATTCATTTTAAAAATATAATCCACCAATTATTTTCTTATGGTTGTCCTTTTATTTTATCACAGAATTTGAGAACTAAAAGGGATCATAGACTTCCTCTTATGTAACTCATCCATATTGCACACAAGGACCCTGGGGTCCTGAGAGGGTAAATGATTTGCCTGGGGTATTCTTAGCTATAGAATGACAGCCAATCTAGTGGAGAATTACCCAACATAGCACTTCAAACATGGATCATTACTGACAGAATTTTGGACAGTTGAGCCAAAAGACATTTTTTTAAATTAAATCATAGCTGTGTACATTAATGCAATCATGGGGTACAATGTGCTGGTTTTACATACAATTTGAAATGCTTTCATCAAACTGGTCAACATATCTATTAAAGGTTAGAAACACTTAGATCAGTGCATGACAGCTGATTTACTTTGAAACCTGGATGATCTTTCCACATAAAGAGCGGAAGGTGCAGGGTGGGGAGAGTGGGCAGTAAATGGCCCTGTTATTCAGCAGTTCTAGGAAAAGTGTCACTACTTGTTATCCCTCATCTACTATTATTCCATTTTTTTTTTAATTTTTAGTGTAGAGTGTAAACTCTTGCCATTTGGCCATTTGTCAGGAGGAGGGTCTTTTGTTTTCTAAAGTGTAGATACATTTTATTCAACATACTCAGAATCCATTCCACCGTAAGAATTCCATTTTGCTGTTTTTTATCATACAGTATTTCTTTGTCTTTTTACTAAACATTAAGGGTGGCTAAAGGATCAAGTTACTTGAATGATCCTTGTCTTCATGCTACACTTATTAGCCCTTTTGGACACCATCTCCATCTACTGATACTCTCTTCCCCAAATCCTCTTTTCCATTTTCTTACATGACATATAAAGCAATGACTGGCAGTCTTCAACTGAATATACCTGTGACCCTTCCCCTTTCCCCAGTCTTCCTTGTCCCCACTTCCCTGCTGACACAGAGCTGTCTCAGCATCCAAGTCTGCTTCTAATGCCTCACGCTGTTTTGAAACAGTTGTGTCGGCAGGATTTTCTCTAGGAGAACTGGCAACTCTACACTCCTCCATCTTTCCTATTTCGGATGTTGCCAGGATTGTAGTTTATTTTTTACCTCCTTGTAAAAAACAACATATTGTGCCATCTCGGGTACATCTAAATGTGGGCCTTGCCTCTGTGGCTCATTAACATCACATCTTAGTTCAACTTGATGTGAACTCATCCTGGCAGTGGTTTGACATCAGTCTCATTTTTGTCTTAAGTCTGACCTAATAAAAGACATCTCTTCCCAGCTTATCTTTCTCTTCTCTCAAGTGTGAATATAAAATTTATCAGTTATTAAGCTGTTTATTTTTTGAAAGGTATCTAGCTTTGTGTCACTGTTGATTTCACTATTTGCAAACTGGCTTTGTCATTTTATTGATAGCACTTGAGTGAAGAGCTCCCTGTTAATATATGCAAACTCACAGCTCCCAACAAGCTTTCCAGCCCTGTTAATGAGAGGATTAGCAAGAGCACTGCAATGTATTTAACCTGCGGCACTAGCTCTGTTTCAATAAGACTTCAACAGCCTATTAAATGGAGAGGGGGCTCAATTAACCCACACAAAGGCCACTCTACCCAACGTGGCAGGGAGGACCACATTTAGCATCTGCCTAAGCAGCTTGTTGGAAGCTGGAAATAAAGGGGGTGACATGTTCTTGCCTGGAGCTATGATATAACTGAAATGGTGATTCTAGTTCATCTGGGCTGACTGAATAGGTGACAGCATTGAAACCTACTATCTCACCATATGACAGTTTTTTAAAAAATCAGAGTATACTCAACGGTCACTTCATCCCTCATGTCTTCTTCCAAGGGAGCACTGTCATTGTTCCTGGGTCAGTCTGTAGGAGTCATGGATTATGGATTTGAGGATGGTGGATATCAGGGTGTGACAGTTTGTGTTTGGGGAAGAGGGAGGATGATGTATGCAAAGATGTCCTAGGAAATGGAATATGTTCAAATAGCATTTCCTCATGTAATTAGAAGCTGGAATTGGGTCCTTATTTCTCATAAGCATATTTCACCAGTCAGCTAGTCAAGGGACAGCCATTTCTTTCTATAAATCAATGCACAAGTAATGGCAACTCATTGAACTGGATACTTCTGTGTTTTTTCACTTGAATCGCCTTAGGATTGTTGGTTTACATGGCTTGTAGAGTCAACTACCTGTCAGGAAATCCAAGGTATCTTCAGTGTTACAAAATTTCCAGTCAAAAATGAAATTAGACTAATTAAGAAGAATGGTGTTTGCTCTCCATGTGATAAAGTTGAAGACTTATCTGGGGTAAAAAGATCTTTTGGTTGATGTTTTCTCTTTAACTTTCTGATTTCAACTACATTTTCTCTTGAAACTCAACCATACCATAATATTATTGTGGTTTGAACATATAATTTTGTCTTTGTTTTTATTTTTCCCGTTGTGTGCCATATCTAAATACACATACTAATAAAACTCCCTTACCCTGCTTAATTTTTTCTACCATTGCTTGTCACCTGCTATTATACTATAGTGCATACTTACTATGTTCATTGTTTATCTCTTTGCTAAAATTTGCACTCTAACAAAGGCCAGAGTTTGGTTTTATTTATGTATGTAACTCAGATAGTGTAGTCTAGCATATTATAATCATTTAATAGTATTTGTGGAGTAAATGGATGAAAAGAAGCAGCACAGGTGATATTTTGCTTAAGGAATCATTACCAGATGGCTCATTACATAAAACTCTTACATAAGACTAGCCCCTTCTACAATTACAAAGTAAAGAAAAATCTCTAAATTCTAAGTTGACATACTAGGTGAAGTCATCAGTGTGGATCCTTTAAGATAGTATACCATTTCCCAAAACCAGAGTGGTGACAGACTTGGTGGAGGATAATTTCCAGAACTGGATTGGACCACATGTCCTGTAAAGTGAACTGTGTATTTATTAGCTCTGAATGTTTTTACATACTTATTCCAGGGTATGCTAAAGGCACAGGTTTATTAAGTGAAAAACAGAGACACAAATTACTGAGGCGCTGATTTCCAGATGTAGATACATATATATATGGACTGACGGAAATGCTGCATTATTGTACAATGTTCATTGCAATTTTGTACAAAGCATTGAACTATGGACTGTAAGCAGGTTGGCTGGCACCTGAGGCCATATCATGAAGGGGCTATTGGAAGGGCAGTTATAATCCCAGCCTTGGATACATGTTGGGCCCTTAAAGTATGGTGTATGAGAAAGAGCATTCTTGCAAGTGTGTCCTCTAGAAGCAAGAGCCATCTTCAATTTGCCAGCAGAAAAGCCTTGCTCAGTGCAGATCCCAGAGATATTCTTGTCTCTGAGGTACATGAACATAAAAGAGAATGCATCTGAAGACAGCATTTTTTCACTAGTAAGGCTAGGGAGGCAACAGGATCAGCTGTAGTCATGGGGAATAACTAGGCCCTAATTAATTCTTCCATTGGTTGATAAAGAAAGTTTAGAAAGAACCATGAAAAATTTTATTTTATTAAGTAAGTGCCATGCTTACTCTACTAACAGGGCACCAAGAGACTAAATACAAGCCCCATTCTCAAAGAAAAATTCCCTGTATTTCTTCAGTTCATGAAGAAACTTGTTTGATATTTTGTGTTTAAGATTATGATTGTAGGGCAGCTCCTGTGGCTCAGTGAGTAGGGTACCGGCCCCATATACCGAGGGTGGTGGGTTCAAACCCAGCCCCGGCCAAACTGCAACAAAAAAGTAGCCAGGCATTGTGGCAGGCACCTGTAGTCCCAGCTACTCAGGAGGCTGAGGCAAGAGAATCACCTAAGACCAACCAAGAGCTGGAAGTTGCTGTGAGCTGTGACGCCACAACACTCTACCGAGGGTGACAAAGTGAGACTCTGTCTCTAAAAAAAGAAAATAAATAAAAAATAAATAAAAACCATAGTAAAAAAAAATTATGATTGTACAAAGGGACCCAAGCTGAGCCAATAAATATTCTAATGGTACTGCTCTCCAGAACTGAGATTTTCCTAATTAATATCAAGGTATAACTGAAAAGATGACTTACAGTCAATTATTATTACTATATCTGCCATACAATGAGTTTTTATAGAATTTGACTTTTGAGTGAAATCACCTTAGAATATCTGAAGCAGTCACCTTATTCTGCGCCTAATTGAGTCATGAAGAGCAGACTGTCTCAGGTACCATTCATTACTTTTTTGTCAACAATTCCTTTTCCTTGTATATGAACATGACCTCCCAAGCTAGAATATCAATTCACTGCTACTAATCTATTCTGTGGAAATTACCTCATGTTAAGTTACTCATCTTTTTCTTTATTTAGAAAACAAAAACAAATAGCAAACCCCTCAAATGACCTTACCTTTTTCTGTTCTTATCCAAACTGCAAGATGTTTTACAAAACTTTATATTGGTAGGAAAAATTACTTATAAAAAAGAAGGCAATTTGGAGTCAAATAGGGCCAGAGTGTTTGAATAAACTAAACTTGCCCCCAGAGACAACGTATAAAACAAAAAGGAATCCCTTACAAAAAGCCACGTAGATGTTTGGAAAGGAGTTTGAAAACTTGGTTATTGACTTCGTTGGATTTGCGGGTGCTAGTTTCAACCTGATTGGGGGATAAAAGATTGTGAGAATTTGCTGTTCATTGTTGACTGACTGAAATGGGAAGAGTGGTCTTCCATTTGATTTTGTTAAGCCAATACATAAAAATCTTAACAATTATCCCCTGTAATAATTTCCACTGTTATTAATGTGTCAAGCACCCTGCAAGATGCTGCAGATACAAAGAGGAATAAAATCAAATAGCTAACATCACAGAAGTTTAAAGGTACCAAACAATTTTAATAAAATATGATAAATGCAAAGACAAAGAAATACGATCAATAATCATCTCTATTATGTGAAGATGAACCACTCATGATTGAAACTAATGATGTTCCTCAAATGTATTCTGGAATTTGTGGCTCACTCTGTGATACAGCTGTCCATTTTCTGTGTCATATTTGCCATATTGTGTGGTAATAAGGACCATCAGATGAAAAGTAGATTCAAACTTAATTGAATCTCAGTTATCTCATCTGCAAAATGGAGATGAAAATACCCACATTACTGGTTTAATGTGCAGCTCACCCAAGACTGAAATAGTGTTATCAGCCCAGCGCCTCGCATATGGGAGGCCCTTGATAAATACTCCTCTTATTACTGTTGTTGTCTTGAGTTCTGAGAAACTCCAGTAAATAATGTTTTTCTGTTACTATTGTGATAAATTGTGGCAAATTTGTGACTCACTGTGGTTCACCTACTTGTGCTTATTCATTCCTCTCTTCCTCTTCTTTTCTCATGCCCCAAATGGTTTTCTATTTTACCCATGGGTCATGGGCATTTTCCCTCAGAGATTGTCTTCCTTCACAAATCTGCCTCCTTTCAGGAAAATGAGTATGATTTATGGGAAATGAAGGGCTTTGGGAGTTTTTAGAGGAAAGGAGATGAAAATGAAGACGAGGGCTTTCAGTTCTTTCAGACACTCGGGGCATCACTGATATCTGTGGGAGTCTAGAAATGTACAGGGAATCAGGTGACTTGGCACAAGGACAAGATGAGTAGATTTTCCTGTGTGTATTAGGATGCTTGAAAGGAAGTATTGACATTAATAATCTTCTGGAAGCAGAAAGCCCAGTGTAAAGAGAGAGGTGAGGGAAGCCAAGAGAGAGGAGGGTGAAGCACTAAGAGAAAAGCGTGATAAAGGCATTGACTACAAGAGACAATTCTAGAGTCAGCCTGCTTTGTAGATTTAAAAGAAAATAGTCTGGGCATGGTGGCTCACACCTATAATCCCAGTAATTTAGGAGGCCAAAACAGGAGGATTACTTGAAGCCAGGCTTTCAAGACCAGCTTCGGCAACTTTGTAAGACCCCGTTTCTACAAACAGTAAAAAATATATATATATTAGCTGGATCTGGTGGCACATGCCTATAGTCCCAGCTACTCAGGAGGCTGGGATAGGTGAGACAGGTGAAAGAGGAAGATTGTGTGAGTCCAGGAGTTCTAAGCTGCAGTGAGCTACGATCACGCCTCTGCACTCTGATCTGAGCTAAAGGATGGAGTGAGTAGAAATAAAACAGAACAGAACACTTTGGGTCTCTCTCTTTTTTTTGAGACAGTCTCACTTTTTTGCCCCCGGTATAGTGCCATGGTGTCATAGCTCACAGCAACCTCAAACTCTTGAGCTCAGTGATCTCCTTGCCTCAGTCTCCTGAGTAGCTGGACTACAGACACCTGCCACAACGCATAGTACACCAACAATATTAAGCTTCCCACTTCCTCACAAAATTTTGGAGTCTATGTTCCAATAATCATTCTATGTGTAATCTTCAGCTATTTTTTCTTTTCTTTTTTTTTTTACAGACAGGGTCTTGCTCTTGCTCGGGCTGGTCTCCAACTCATGGGCTCAAGCAATCCACCCTCCTGGGCCTCCCAGAGTGCTAGGATTACAGGCGTGAGCCAGCGCACCTGGCCAAAACACTCTGGGTCTCTTTTAATGTTTACCTGACTTTGGTGGGGAAGAGAAGTCAACAGATACTAAGAATGGAGTGTTAGGAATGGTCTCCCTAAACGCAGGCAGGAAAAGAGTGCATGGGCCAGAGAGGATTCAAAAATCATAAAACACAACTGAAAATGTTCTGTATTATCATAGTACACCAACAATATTAAGCTTCCCACTTCCTCACAAAATTTTGGAGTCTACGTTCCGATAATCATTCTATGTGTAATCTTCAAATTAGCATATCTTGTTACCTTTTGCTAACCAGTCTACAAGGCAGTTGATCTGGAAGATTCCCAGTTTTAAACCTGTGGACTCAACTACATACATTTGTTTCGAAAGTGAGTTCCTAATGGTTCAGAGTCATTCAAGTTTGCATTTGTTTCAAACACAGATCGAGTCTTCAACTACTATGATAAAACCAAAATAAACTATAATGAAGATGAAGAAACAACTCAGGTTACTTCATTTTCATCTTTCTTTATGATCACTTACAGTTTTTACTTGAGTTTAAAATTGAAACAGTGTACCAGGATGTGAACTGCGAGGTGTAATACTTCATTTAGTAAGTGTAAATTTTAGTTTATACATGAAATATCTTACATAATTTGAATATCTTTAAAATTAATATTTTTTTCCTTTGTGTTAGTTAATTAACTAAAAAATGAATCAAGAAATTGCAATGTTAGTGTTATTTCATAGTTATCTAACTTGGACTTTTTGCATTTAATTAAAAAGTATTAATCCATTCCTTTCTTCTAATTTAACTTTGATATTTTATTTTATTATTCTTTTTCACTAACATGACCAGATATACAAAGCGCAATAAATATTTTTTTTTTATTGTTTGCATTTATTTTCTGACCATATCCATTAAATTTCATGATTTTTGCTAGACACTCTCTTGTATTGAGGAGGGTATCAACTGCACTACGTGTACCCTTGAGAGTAGAAAAATTCAAAGTATTTTAGATATAGAAGGTGTTATTGCTTATGGGTTTTAAAAGACAATTATTTACTTAGATTTAAGGGAAGGAACTAGTTCTTATAATTCTTCAAATGAAAGTGAAAATGAGGTTTGCCTGACATTGAAAATGCTTAGTGAGTGTTAGGGTTTGGAATAAAGATGAAAGCGTTGTGCTAACATGGCATTTGATAGGTCCAGTGCAGCCTGTTCAGTTTGGGACGAAGCTGACCATCTGCTTAGAGCTTTTTATGTGTTTTTAAGCAGTCTGAGATGGGCTTTGTTGCTTTGGGTCTTTGTGTTGGGGTGTATTATTATTCCAAATTGTTGGAAACCAGTCTTGCAGGAGGTAAGGTTTTGAATTCCTGATGGTGTGTGAGTTTTTATCCCCAAGGTTTCTCTCTGGGATGAATTGATTTGCTGGCCAGAAATGAAGCTGAATTCCTATGTCAGGTTAAAGGCTGCTGACACAGGGTGTTTGGTTTAGCAGCCGGCCCAAGCACCTCATCTGCATACTGATAAAGCCTTCTTCCCCCCAGCCCAAGCTTGGCAGTGGCCAGTCGCTAATGCAAGCTGTTGGGGGAACAAAGAAGAAATCAATCTGGTTTTCACCTGAATATAAGTAGGGCCAAAAGGAAAGATTCCTCATCTTCATTAAAGTCTACTCTTTTGGTTTTTTTAAGCAGGCATCCATCTCTAGTCACATTTCACAGATTTCTACCACCTTGACACTGAAAGAACCTCAGTTTTTCTTAGTCTTCCCCTTTGTCTTAATCAGGCATTTCTTCTCCAGATTTTCCAAGACAGTATATTAGTTTGCTAGGGCTGCCCAGCCTGGGTAGCTTAAACAACAGAAATTGGTTTTCTCATGATTTTGGAGGTTAGGCGTCCAAGATCAAGGCATCAGCATGTTTGGTTTCTTGTGAGGGCTCTTCTTGACTTGCAGATGGTCATCTTCTGTCTGGGTCTTCACTGACAAGCTCTTTTCCTGTGTGTGTCTACTCTGCTCTTCTACTCTTATAAGGACACGTAAGAGTCATATTGGAGTAGGGCCCATCCATATGACTTCATTTGACCTTAATTACCTCTTCAAGGCCCAACTGCAAAATACAGTCACTCTGAGGAACTGGGGGTGGGGACGTCAACATATGATTCTGGGAACAGGAGAGGGAAGGCACAATTCAGCTTGTAACAGACAGGATCTTTCAGGTGCTTCTTCAACCTGCAAATGACACTTCTGGTTCCAAATGATGCATTTTCCATTTTTTCCCTTGCCTTGGACAGTAGTCTAGATAAAAATGAAAAGTATTGCCTCAAGACAGGCCAGACCGATACATATGCTGGCAAGTAAGATTTCAGCAGTACACATGGGCATTCTTTTCTGGTCTTCTACTTGAGTGTGAGTCCTTCAATCGAGGGTTTTGAAAGACAGTTGAATGAATTAAAAAGTGTCTGTGTTGGGCAATCCCAGTATGCTGGGAAGAGGATAGAAAGGGTGCTGTTAAGATTATGATTATTATTAATTGAAAATAACATCTAAGTTCTATTAATAGCACAAATGAGGAAAGTGTGGTAACCATCTAGCAAGCAGGTCAATAATTTTTTTTGAGTCATAAACACATAGTTCCTGTATACATTAATGCATCTATGGGGTACAATGTGCTGATTTTAAATACAATTTGGAATGCTTACATGAAACCAGTTAATATAGCCTTCACCTCATTTACTTATTGTGTTAAGACATTTATACTCTATACTTAATAGAATTGACATGTACCCTTGCAATATGAACTATAGGAATTTGATTGACATTTTCTGAATAATTGGATCCAGGCATTATTTTAGCCATTGCCTTGATAGGTGAAAATTATACAACCCCAACACCTGTCTGCCGTAGCCAGGAAGCTAGGTCACCACCCAGTTCCAGGGAGCCAGTTGTCTCAATTAGGCAAGATTTCCCATAAGGAGGAGCCACTTATCTTGGTCAGGTCAGAGGTGCTGGAGCACCTCACAGGTACAGCAGTCAGTAGGAGGAGGAGGAGCCAGAGCCTCAACTAACTTCTCCCGTGGCTATTTATAGAAGTGATCCTGTGGCTATTTACACCACAGGTGTGGAGATTTCCAAGCAATGATACACGTGCTCTTGTGCTTTTTAAAGAGAGACCAGTCCCCTCCCCATTCCCTTATTACCAAGGTGTTTTTTTTCAAGTGTCTCCTACACTTGTCACTAACAAGATGTGGGGAGAAAACATTAACTGCAACTATTTCTTTCTGATTCTAGAATGTTCTACATATAACTGAGAAAATAGGCAATTTGTTTCATTTCAAGACTTGGGCACTACCATAAGAGAATGTCCACTGGCATTTGAACTTATTCTAAAAGGCAGATCTTTCTGCCCAGAACTTCCTGGATTAGAAGAGGAGGAAATTCATACATCTTCAGGAAAAGTAATTTAACTTAAAAAAAAAAGAAGAAGAAGAAGAAGAAGAAAAGTAATTTAACTTAATCTGAGGAAGTAGCAAGAAATAACTTCATCTTTAAACATGTTAGTCCGTTGTTACAAAGTGGCCCAGGAGAAAGAAAAGAGCAGGGTGGCACAGATGGCTTTTTCTGATTTTATTTAAGTACAGTTAAAGTTAACTTTAATCTAGTTTCTTTCATCCTCTTGCTTTTACTTTTCTCTTTGAGTATACGTTAGCATCAATGCTAAAGTGGAACTGCAAAGATGAAAAGAGTTACAACACGTTGGCAAGATAGGGTCTGTTATGTAGCAAGGTGGAATATCACATATCAATGATAAAACTTGATCTGTGTCTTTAATTCATTGATTCATTTATCTAGTCAACTAAATTTTTAGCCACTAGACCAGAGGTCCTCAAACTTTTTAAACAGGGGACCAGTTCACTGTCCCTCAGACTGTTGGAGGGCTGGACCATAGTTTAAAAAAAAAACTATGAACAAATTTCTATGCACACTGCACATATCTTATTTTGAAGTAAAAAAACAAAATGGGAACAAATACAATATTTAAAATGAAGAACAAGTAAAGTTAAATCAACAAACTTACCAGTATTTCAATGGGAACTATGGGCCTGCTTTTGGTTAATGAGATGGTCAATGTCCAGTTCCATATTTGTCACTGCTAGTCATAACAAGTGATGCAGTGTGCATCAGTTAGTCTAGATCTCGTTGGAGATTTCAGATGTTTTATTCTGGAAAAAGTCTGTTCACAGACATAAGTGCTGCCAAAGATGGTTGCCATTTTGAGTGCATGGTTCCTGAGATTAGGATATGTCTCACAGGGGAGAGATGCATAGAAATTAAGAAGGCTGCTTGACTTGAATGTGTCTTTCAGAGAGTCACAATTCTGCAGTTGGGCCAGTACCATTTGGTAAATCGTATCCACATTTTCAATGTCAATAGAAAATGGGTAACAGAAAAGCTGTATGTCCTATTCATGGAGATGAAGCTCTTTAAATCTAAATTGAAACTTCTTTTGCAACTTTTCCAGTGAGTCCACACATGTTTTATTTGGGAATGCAACCAATGGTTTTTCCGCTAACAGATTTTGAGTTGTGGGGAGATGGCAAAAATTTTCCTCCTTCACTTGTTTGATGAGGAGGCCTAATTTTACTTCAAATGCTTTCACATGTGATTGTGTATCACAGAAGACCTTCCCCTTTCCTTGAAGTTGCACATTGAAACTGTTGAGTAGCTCTGTTACATCTGTCAGAAAGGCAAGGTGCCATTTCCATTCTGCATCATCGAGCTCTTGGTACTTCTTTGTTTTTTGAAAGCAGAAAAGCTGTAATCTGTGGAAGTAAGTCATAGAAATGTTTCAAAACTCTCCTTTGACTCAGCCAACAGACTTCTGGTGGTACAGAACATCTTCACAGGCAACATTTAGCTCAGACAGAAATTCGGGAAATTGTCTGTGGTATAGTGCATTACCGCTAATGAAGTTAACACAAGATACCACAGTTTTCATAGGAGTACCACTTCAGTGATTTACTACATAGCGTTTGTTGGTGGATGAGGCAGTGTATGGATATTGGATGAGAATGGTTATGTTTTTCCATCTCGTGGTTAATGTGAGCAATTACTCCTTTCTTAGACCCCATTGTGCTAGGAGCACCATCAGTTGTCATACTGGCTAGTTTTGCCCAGTCCAGCTCCAAACTATTCACAGTTTGGCAAAACTTTTCATAAAAATCCTCTCCTGTAGTTGTTCCTTTGATGCTTTGCAGTGCAGAAAGCTCTTCCGTGACTTTGAAATAGTCATTTGTCCCATGAATAAAAATTAGAAGTTGTGCAGAGTCACAAACATCATTACTTTTGTAGAGTGCCATAGAAAAAATAGGAAAGTTTTTTGTGGAGTTTTGCAAATGCTGATGCAAATTGTCTCCCATTTCTTCAATCCTTCGTGTAATGGAGGGTCCTGAAAGACTCACTGTATTAAATAAATTGGCCTTCTCTGGACACATCTCTTTGGCAACAGAAAGAAGGCATTCTTTAAAAATTCTCCCTCCACAAATGGTCTGCCAGTACACGCTATTAGCTTGGCAACTTGAAAACTTGCTCTCAGTGATGAAGTATTTAGCTGTTTCTGCTTCACAAAAGTATTTTGCTGAGTTGTCAATGTATATTTCAGTTTTAATATTTTATCTTTTTTCACTTCTCCGACCAATCATATTTATCTTTATGTTGAGTTTGATAATGTCGACGCAAATTGTATTCTTTGAATACAGACACTATATTCTGGCATATCAAACACACAGCTCTTTCCTTGTACTGAATGAAAAAGTCATCATAAGTCCACTGTTCTTTGAATATCCTACACTCTGAGTCAAATTTTCTCTTTCTTGATATCATTGTTTCCTAGGGATTCCAAATTGCTATTAGTAAAATACACACACACACACACACACACACACACATATATACAGCACTCCAAAAACAATACACCAGCAATAACTTTGCCCACACAGAGACATATAGACTGCACTGTCCATCAATGCAGTCTGATCAGTGCCCATCAAAGCAGCCTTGCCAGTCCACATCATTTCAGCCTTGCCAGTGCCCATATGGTGGAACTCTGCTTTTATCTCAGGTTCGCACTGGTGCAGTGCGGGAACAGGCATGATTATAGAGCCAGTTCCTCCACCACCTTTCCAGTTCACACTACTCTGTGTGAACCACACTGTGATCTGTGAACTGGCACAGGAATCTGATTGCATGGGTCTTCTCACTCATGCAATCAGATTCCACTGCAGGAAAAAAGAAGGCACATATGCCTTTCTCCTTCCGAATCTAATGCAAGTTTATCCATACAAGCATATGGCTGAACTCGCACTGCTCAGAGATTGCAACAGTGTGAACTGGGGCTTATACAGCACATAACATACAACATCATACACAACTGAATAGCAATCAGAATATAAATGTTCTTACTGTCAATTAAATTGGGTTTCCTACTCCTCCGTTGTCTGCAGAGCCAGATTAAGTTCCCACGGGGTCCTAGGCAGATTACCAGTTTGGAGCCCCCATGCGATAACACTGAGCACTGACCATTTGCATTAACACTGACTGCTGACCATTTGTGATAACACTGAGCACTGACCATTTGTGATAACACTGAGCACTGACCATTTGCATTAACATTGACCGCTGACAATTTCCATTAATACTGAGCGCTATCAATTTGCATTAACACTGAGCACTTAAATTAACATTATCACTGAGCACTGACTATTTGCATTACCTCTGAGCTCTGACCTTTTGCATTAGCACTGAGCACTGACTATTTGTGTTATCACTGTGATGCAACCCCCCCTAGAAACCAACATAAAAACCAACCCCCCAACCAACTAACCAACATTAAAAAAAGGCTCTCCTAACTTCAAAAAAAAAAAAAGGGGCTCTTCTAACATCAAAAAGGCACCCCCTCTCTGCAAAAAAACCTCTTAACTTCATGAAGAAAAGGCCCCCCTTAACTGCAAAAAAAAGGCCCTACTAACTGCAAAATTAAAAAAAGAAAAAATAGACCTCCTAACTTCAAAAAAAAAAAAAAAAAAAGGAAAAACCAAAAAACCCTAACTTGTTCTTACCTCGGTCCTTAGGCAACAGCAGGCTCTGCACAGGCAACCTGGTGACTCCTCTGATTACACCAGAGACTGAGAGTAGTAGGGGAGTCAAGAGAGTGTGGGGCACATTCCACACATGTGCACTGCGGGCTGGGATGAGTGGGCTGCTAAGCAGGACAGGCATCTGTGGCAAAAACCTGGCGGGCCAGATAAATGTCCTTGGTGGGCCGCATGTGGCCTGCGGGCCATAGTTTGAGGACCCCTGCATTAGACCATGTTGTGAGGATGTCACCATGAACAAAACAGCCAGAACATCCCTGTCTGTAGAAAGCTAGCATTTGTAATGGATGTATTACACAAACGTGAAGGGAAAAATCACAAAAAGTGTTTCCAAAAGCAAAGTATAGAGACAGCTTATAAAAACTGAGAATATAAATTTTAATATAGCAAAAACTTTCATCTTCACCTTAGCTTTGAAAGTTGGTTCTGCTCCAAAATGCTAGGCATTGGAGAGTCTCTAGCAGGTGAATACCAAAGCATTTAGCACATGTAGGGTAAAATCAAAGAAAAACTTTCACCTAGGACATTTGAAATTACTTATAACCCTTCTTATGATTAACCATCACAAAGACCCAGAAAACTCCATCAGAACCCAGGTATATCTGACATACTGCGTGCCCCAGTACTTATAAATCTGACCTTATTCCTTAATAAGTAACATGCTCTGCATCCTGATCTTTTCTAGGGTTATTGTGTTTAGTTGAAATCAGGTATTAATTGTCATATGTTTTGGAAAGCCATCTATCCATTGACAACACCATCATAAAACCATCCCTCCATCCATTGATTTATCCATCTATCCATCCACCTATCTGTCCATTCATTCATGTAGCCATCCACCATATTCATCCATCTGTCCATCTAATGACTAATCTGTCGGTAAAGTAGCCCAGTTGTACCCAGAGAACATTCAGAACTATGGGCTTATCACAGATTCACTTGCTGATTTTAGAAGGATTTTTTTGTTGATTGTTATAATAGCGACAGAGTTAAGTGTATATAATTTTGTAGCAAGTAGCTTTCCCAACACAAACCTTTTCCAATAATGTGTAACCTTCAGATATACATAGGAAGAGTTGTTAAGAAAATTAAGCATCAGGTTAACAGTTAGGAAAACCTTCCAGGCAAGTCTGATACTCCTGTGAGTGCTAAGAACCTGGTAACTTAGTGCTAGGCCTAAGAGTTGTCACTTTCTATGAAGGGAGAACACGGAGAGTGGGATTCATTTGAAAGCCTCAAGAAACTTGCTGAAATCCACCTAAATGTCCCCTCAAGGGGATTAAATCAACAATGTCAATCAGTCCTCAAAGAATTTCTGTCTCTTAAGGGAAGTGGAACAGCCCCCTTGGAGGAGGCATTGGCTTATGCTAAGAATGGTGGGCATTGGCTTATGCTAAGAATGTAGAAAGGCAATTTTAAACTTGTTTTAGTCTGTGTGTATCTGACACCTGGCTTTTGGTCATACTGAAAAAGCTTAGCAGAGACAGGATGCATCACTTCAATTAATATTTTTGGTGTTTTATGGTTTACCAATCATTTTCTTAAATTGTTTTTAAAACTGTTCCTCCCAGTTGCCTTGAGAGCAGAGTGGTGCAGACACCACTGCCTAGGGTCTAAAGAGTAACCTGAAGCATCCTGGTGCAAACCAGAAATCTCTTCTGAAATTGGTCTTTTAATATGAACTTATGCATATTTTCCTTTCTGTTAAAATATAGCTGTGTGTTTGCTTTAATGTGAAAAATAATGCTTTAAGTATCTTGTAGTTGATGGCATCTGTTGCTCAACGAGTAGGGTGCTGGTCCCATATGCTGGAGGTGGCAGGTTCAAACCTGGCCCTGGCCAAAAACTGCAAAAATTAAAAAAAAAATTAAAAAAAAAAAGTATCCTGTAGTAGACGGTGTCCTAAAGACAATAACTTTCATTTATCATCATGCCATTCTCACTCCTTTCTGGGGAACACATTCCAGCCCTACAATAACCATATAAACATGAACATTGCCATTATCCTTTTTTTCAGAAGGGAAATTCGAGGATCAGAGAGGTCAATCAAAGTTGATAAGTAATCTACACTTATCAGTACTTACCAAAGTGTCAGGCATTGTCTTAAATAATTGTATATACACTTACTATTAATTTTCTTTTCTTTTCTTTTTTTAAAGAAATTCCTTTTATTTGTTTATTTATTTATTTATTTATTTATTTTTTTGTGGTTTTTGGCCAGGGCTGGGTTTGAACCCGCCACCTCTGGCATATGGGACCGACGCCCTACTCCTTGAGTCACAGGCGCCACCCGACTTAGTATTAATTTTCACAGCCTTCTCACTACCACCATTTTATAGAAGAGGAAATGAAGACTTTTAGAAGTTAAATAACTTGTTTTGTTTACAGAGTTATAAGGAATGAAACTGGATTTGAACCCAATTTGTCTGACTTCAAAGAACCCACTCTTTCTATTACACCTTCACTTTTTCAAATGTTTCAAATGAATTTTGCATACTAAGTGATCTGAGTAATGTTAGGAGAAATTTTTTTTCTTTTTTTTTGCAGTTTTTGGCCGGGGCCAGGTTTGAACCTGCCACCACCGGTATATGGGACCAGCACCCTACTCCTTGAGCCACAGGTGCCACCTGAGAATTTTTTTTTTTTTTTTAAGGAGAGGTCCTTGCTATCTATTAATTCTTTGAAAGGGATCAGTAGGGAATTTTTCAAACACTGTGGATTTACCTCCTTGAACCTTTGAAAAAACAAACAGAAAGTGACCTAGAGACACATGGTCCCTCCCTGTCAACCTGCTGAGGAGATGGAACATAGGTCCTTCTGTTGGTCAGTCTGCAGTGGTCAGTCTGTGCTGTACACTTAGCCAGGTGCACTGAGAAAGTACACATGCAATTTTGATCTGGCTTTCATAGAGCTTGTAATAATATCATACACTCAGATGTGGTTCAGTGCCATTAAGTAGGTTAGACCTCTTTATCAGGGGCTAGGGCTTCATGAAGGAGCTGTGGCATTGAAGAATGGTAGGGCAGGATTTATTTGAGAAAAGAGGAATGGAAAACCTCCATTCCATTTTTACCCAAAATATATTGTTTTTCCTTCACAATGCTTTGCAGTGTGACAGTTCTCCCACACATCAGATCATTTCTTCCAGTTTTTCTAGTTCTCAGAAGCACCTGAAGGAGATCAAAGTGACTGAAATGCCTAGAGTTTCCTGTAAGCCTCTCCCCATCCTCTCATCAAACTCTGTGTGCCCATCATCCCTTACCTCTTTCCCTTTATAGTTATTCAGGCAATATTCATTTATTTATGAAATATTTGTTAAGGACTTAGTACCAGGTATCAGATATGATATTTAGCAATATAGAAATGACTTCTGCCTTCAGAGAGGGATAAGAGGCCAGCAGATAGAAGAGGTAAATATAAACACACATTCTATACTCCTCATTTCTCTTCTGCTATTCATCTTACAACTGTACCTTGACTTGCTGAGAGAACTTGATGAACAGAGAAAAAAGATAAGGTCACAAACCTTTGAGAGTCATGCTTTCCTGAAATACTCTTTCTAGACTCTAGCTGAACAACACAATTTGAAATAAACTTGTTCTGTGCAATGGCTCTCTTTGAACCAGAGTCCACTTTTGGCAACTCCTACTGACAGCTGAGAAGCAGTTGTGGGATTGCTTGTTAGCCTTACTAATTAAATGACAACCACTTAAAAAATAGTATATGGACCAGTTGGAAGCAGTATGATGCTACATGTTGGGTATAAAGTTGCCTGGACTTGCTGTGCCTCGTGTTGATAAGGTAGCAGATGGTCTAATAGACTCCATCATTGAGAAGCTAAATTGGTAGGGTCTTAGTTTAATAATCTTGTGTTCTAATGATTTAGGCGAGTGATGAAAGGCAAGGCAATTACTTCTACTTGTAATAATGCCCAGTTGGCCTAGATGGAAGGACACTCATACATGGTGTGATGTAATTAACTCTCTTTCCCCAGAAACATGGGTTTGTTGATAGGCTACCTTGACAATATACAATTCACCTTGATACTCAAACTTAAAATCATTTTCCAAGTGGAAAATGGCTCTTAATTGTTTAAATCACTGGAGGACAGAATGTCTTCTAACCTTGCTGCAGCATTTATATGTTCCCAAAATGTGTCCATGAGTATGATCTCATTGGATTCTAAAATACGTTGCTTGGAAATAAAAAGCACTATGTGACATGAGCTAACTGGAGGGCAATTAGAACCCAGGTATTCCAAATCCTAAGCCTGGGACTCTCCCAACCAGCTGTACTCATCCTCATTTTACTCAATACTTTCTCCCTGTGCCTTTGCAAAACTTCCCATCAGTGCCTCAAACATGCTGTACAACCTGTATGATCTATGGAATAAAATTGTATCTGGTAGTTTTCCCTTCTTGAAATTTTACTAGAGGTAAACTGACAGTAAGAAACAATCAAAGTGTAAGTTGTCTGGACTTGCTAAAAATGTAAAGATTAATTACACTTTAATAATTCTAAGATATGATGTAATTTACATACAATGGAATACTAACAAATATGTGTTAAATAACACTGATTCTTAAAAAATCAATTTATAAGATCAGCCTGCAAAAATCAATCACATTTTTACATATGAAAAATGTGATTTTTATTTTAAAAATGTGAGTTTCATTTCAAAAATGTGAGTTTCATTTTATAATGAAAACATATGAAAAGCAAAATTTAAAACAGCATAATTTATAATCGCTCCAACAAAGTGAAATATTTAGATACAACCTTAACAAAATATTTATGAGATCTATATGCTGAAAAATACAAAATTCTGATGAAAGTAATCAAAGACCTGAATAATTGGAGAATATACCCTATTTACAAATTGTAAGATTCAACATATTAAATATGTCAGTTCTTCCCAAACTAATATATAAATTGAATGCAATTTCTATCAAAATCCAAGCAAGTTTTTTCTTTATATATAGACAGTTAAGACTCTAAAATGGAAAAGAACTGGCCATAGAGTAGCTAAAAAAATCTTGATAAATAAAAATGAAGTAAAAGGAATCACTCTATCCAATGTCAAGGGTTATTATATGGGTATAGTAATCAAGATTGTGTAATGTTGACAGAGGGAGAGACACATTGATAAATGGGACAAAATATAAAACCCCAAAAGAGAATAGAACCCACACAGATATGGAAAACTGATTTTTTTCCTCCCATGGCACAAGAGCAACTCGAGGAAGGAAGGTTAGCCTTTTCTGCAAATGATGCTGGAGCAGTTAAAACATCTATAGCCAAAACTAAACAAACAAACATTTACCTCATACCTTACAAAGAATTAACTCAAACTACACGATGAACTTAAATGTAAAACTTTTAGGAATAAAACATAGGGAAAAAAATTAGGGGAATCTAAGAGTAGGCAGAGTTCTTAAACTGGACACCAAAAGGATGATCCAAAAAGAAAAAAAATATTATGAATTACACTTCATCAAAATTGGAAACTTTCTCTTGGCAAAAAACCTCTGTTAATAAAATAAAAATAAAAGTTACAATTTGGGACAATATATTTGTAAGGCATATACTCAACAAACGCTAGTATCTTGAAGATAAATTATTTTCAAAATACAACACTAAAAATGCAAGCAATTCTACTAAAATATGGGGAAAGAACACATTGCACCCAGGAAGATGTACAGGTGGCAAATATGCATATGAAAGGATGTCCAACATCATTAACGATTAGGGAAATGCAAATTAAAACCATGATGAGATATCACTACACACCTATCAGAGTGGCTAAAACAGTGACAATGCCAAATACTGGCAGGAGGAGAAAGAAACTTGATGGCTCATATATTGCCTGCGTGATTATAAAATGTTTCAGCCACTCTGGAAATTAGTTTGGTGGTTTATGTAAAAAATAATAGTTATTATTATTATACATATATGTATCTCAAATGTGTAACTAGTATGTGACCCAGCAATTGCACACATGGATAATTTTCTAGAGAAATAAAGACTGGTATTCATATAAAAACCTGTACACAAATATTTGTAGCAGCTTCATTCATAATAGCCCCAAACTGGAAACAACACAGGCATCCTTCAATGGGAGAGTAGTTGAATGAACATGTATACCACACAACACTACTCAGCAATAAATAAGAATGAACCATCAAATCAGACAACAACCAAGATGAAAATCCGGAATTGTGCTGAGAGGGTAAAAAACAGCCAGTCTCCAAATTTTACAGCTAAGTTTCCTTTTATATAATATTTTGAAATAATAAAATTATAGAAATGGAAAACAGATTAGTGGTTGCCAGGGGCTAAACAAGGAATGGAGCCCAGAAGGCAGTGGATGAGGTCGTAAAAGGATAACATGAAGGATCCCTGTGATGATGGAACTTAACTGCATCAATGTCAACATCCTAGCTGTGATACTTATTCCACAGCTTTGCAAGTTGTTATCATTGGGAGAAACTTGGGAAAGGATACATGGCGTCTTTCTGTGCTATTATAATTTCGTGTGAATCTACAATTATCTAAAAAAAAAATTGAAGTTAAAATGATTTTTTTATAAGTCACTGTTATAGGCTCTGCAATACTTCTGTTTGACAACATTTTGGCTAAGTCAGGTGAAACCCACAAATCACTACATATAATCCCTAATTACTGCTGAATTTGTTATCTAATATCATCAACAAATGCTCTTTGATTTCTCATTTCATATCTCAGTTTGCTACAATAATGTTAATGGCCTAGCAAATTTTAGAACCGTTATCAACCTTGTCAAATCATCTCTTCCTACCTGCTCTTCTCCCCCATTGTTTTACTCAAGATGAGTGAGTAAAACAGCTATGGAGCATCACACCATAGCTACCCTGTTACCAAACTACCAACTTTCTTTTAAACTAGACCTACTTTGTCCTTTACTTCTAAGTCTTTTCTTGCAATGCAACTGCTGGAGGGAAACCATCAGAGCTTACTGAATCTTCTTATGTACCTCAGTCCTACCTGCAAAGTCAATGGTACCTATCAATTTGGTGACCCCCCCCAAAAAAAAAATAGAGAAAAGGGAGATTTGAATAGGGTTGTCCTGATGAAATATCATCTTCATCCTTGAAAATCAAGCTTATGGTGGGATTCTTTTTGGTGGTGGCAGAGGGAATGATCTGGTGTAACTTGATGCTGAATAGTTAGACTAGACCAAATATTATAAGGTAGGTCCAGAGCAAGGTATTTCATACACATATGCTCATAACCTTCAGAATAGATTCTAATATTAGCTCCATTTTACAGATAGGGAAATCAAAGCTTACTGTTGATATGTTGTGCAAGATCTAGTAAATCAGATATCAGTATGCCAATTCCTATCTGAATGAATTTTGAAATTGGATGGACTTCCCCTATATGTTCTAGGAAATATTTGTATTTATTAAGCTCTATTTAGGTGCCAGGGTCTATGTTAAGTTCTTTTTGTGTATCTCATTTTATCTTCAAAAGTTTCAGTTACCATGTCCTACTTGTGTATGTCTTTTAAAGTTTGTCACATATCACATCTTTCATTACTTGGTATAATTTTTAAATGTATGTTGGAGTTTATAGCAGGCTCAAGAGTTTTCAAGTATACCTGGAACCAAAGAGAGACTAGCTTGCTTTTCAGGCTTAATTCTTTACACATTTACCTTGCCCACATAAAAGCTGCGCAATGCAGCAGAAAGAATACGTTTTATCAGTCCTAGGACCTGTGTTCTGGTCTGAGTTCTGCCACTGTCTAGCTTTTGGATATTAGCCAAATTAATTAGACTTCATATGCCTCAGTTTTCTTATTTCTACACAATTTCATATATTAAAGATTTTTTAAAAGAACTTTTTTTTTTTTTTTTGAGACAGTCTCACTACATCATCCTCAGTAGAATGCTGTGGCATCACAGCTCACAGCAACCTCAAACTCTTGGGCTTAAGTGATTCCCTTGCTTTAGCCTCTCAGTAGCTGAGACTACAGGTGTCTGCCACAACACTTGGCTATTTTTTTGTTATTGTTGTTTAACAGGCCCTGGCCATGTTTGAAAACACCAGCCCCTGCTCATGTGGCCAGTGCCCTAACCAATGAACTATGGGCACCAAGCCTAAAAGAACTTTTATATGTTAAAATTGCATACATCACCATCTAATTGTCATCATGACTAACATGTAAAATGAGTAAAGTAATTTAAGTAGGAGATTTAAGAGATTTTGAAATTTATAGCTAAATTTCTGACACTCCAAAGAATCACTGGCTACAAGTTCAATGCTGTCTCTTCCTGGGTCCTGCTTTCCAGTTGGAGCTATGAAAGAACATGTCACATTGTGGGAGCCTAAATAGTCATAGCAGATGTGGGTTTGATTTTTTCCTCCAAGTACTGACATATACTTAAGCAGATGTTGAAGTTGAGTTTCATTTGGGATTTGGGGGGTTAGTTTTAGTTTTTACTCTCTTTTCTTCCAGTTCTTGTGACACATTTGCTTATTCAGAAGCACATTGCATTATTTTTCAAAATGGGAAAAATTCTCCTGGAAAAAAACTATTTTTTAAGCTTAGAACATTTTCTGCTCCAGCCTCTTTTAGCCTAATATAAAGATATTCAAAGAAAAGAAACCATGTAATTCAATTAAGAGAATAAAATGTAGTTGAGAATTTCTTTATAGGTTCACAAATTATTTCATTCTGTCTATCTTATATAAGAAGAAAGTAAATGCAAGGACATTTGTAAAGCAATAGTATTTCAAGGATGTTGGGAGGGAAAGCATCAAGATGAAAGGAAAATAGAGGTCTTTTAGATTGGTAAAAAAATTATGTAGACTTTAATTTCAATTGTTTGCTGACAATTCCACATCAGGGGATTTTAGTTTGCCTAGTACAGCAGCTGTTACATCGGGATTGAGACTGTTTAGTTTCTGTGCTTATATTCAAAGTACAACACAATTTCACTGTTGGTACTAGCCTCAACTAAAACCAAAGTGGCATATTTTTTAAGCACTTGAAAATATTGAATTATATGATTTGGGATCAGAAAGTAACATTAAAGAGAGTTCGTTGCAGGAAATGTTGTTCAAATTCAGCTGGTTGTAATACTAGTTAAGTAAGCATCTCCAATGACCTATTCAGAAAATCTCTCTCTGGACACAGATAAGAAACATTCACATTCTTTTATTTAATAACTTATTTATAGTTACCTCATGTATAGGCCTCTAATTAGCATGTCTAATACACAGAGCTTGAGACATTGTAAGGCCTTAAGGTAAATATTTAACATACAGGTTGAACAATAGCAAGAAATAGGTGAACAAATGAATTAGAAAATATAATTTCTACTCTCAGGCCTATTACTAGAATGAAAAATTTATGATCAATATGTGGTTGAAGTATTCAGAAACCATAGTACAAAAGACATAAGTTGCAAGTCCTAATTTATTATTTACTAGGTATGTACTTTTGGGCAAGTTATTTAACTTCCCAAATCTCAGCTACTTCATCTAAAAATGAGAAAGTCTCCCAACAAAGAAAAGCCCGGGACACAATGAATTTTTTTCTTGTTGAATTTTACCAAACATTCAAAGAAGAACTAATACCAATTTTATTTAAACTATTCCAAAAAGTCATGTGGGGGGGGGGCGGTGGAGACAAGATGGCTGACTGAAGCCAGCTTTCCACAGAGGCTCCCATCCAGAAGGAGAGTTAAAGGACAGAAATATAGCAAGTAACCGGGTGGATTTGAGCTGCACCAAGAGAGAAGGTTGAAGAACACATGTAAACCCCGCTGAGGCGAGCTGCAACCCCAAGGATACAAACAAAAGGTACAAAATCCATCACCAAGTGGATGGGAGTCCCCTCCCCCATGAGAACAGCTTGGAGTGCCCCACAAACAAATGAGTAGAGTTCAAAGGTCCTCCCACTACACTTCATGGGAGAGACCCTCTAAAAACTGGACCTACCTCCCCTACTAGGGTGCCACGGCATTCTCCTGCCAGGCATAAAACTGTATAAAACTGTGTATATTCTCTACCTGCAAATCTGAGCTCCCAGCACTCCCCTCAACTCTCACTCTGAGGTCTGGAGGCCTGTCCCCCAGGAGTCCAGATTCTTGGGTGATTTCTCGAGGGGTGTGGACAGGGCCTAAACTGCAGCTGGTCAATGCTGACTCTGTGACACGGGAGTGAGGAGAGGACGGTCAGCTGAGAGGGAACCACACTGAAGTGGTGGTGCCCCAAGGTGCAGAGCAGCAGCCGTCTTTTGGCAAAAGTAGGGCTAACTCCCAGATATTCTGAAGCCACACCCCCTGTCTCCTTTTGGCAATGAGAGGAGGCCAGGCATCTACTCAGGTGGCAACCACCATGGAACAGATTGGGGATGGAAACGCAGGCCCCATGAGTAATGGGTTTGCCTGACGCGGTACTGGCCTGGGTGGAGCGCCAGGACTAGAAATGCAGGCGCAGAGTTACCAGGGTGGGGTATGACCCAGAGGACTGCTTTACTGAGCCTAAGATGCACCCATTCCTCAGGGGATCATCAGCCTACAGACAAAGGAAGACAAGAGGCTAGAACTGACAGGTAACTGAATACAAACCTGCAGGAGCAAAGATGGGGCCTGAGACGCAGGCTCTGTGAACTCAAAACAGCTTCTCTTCTGCAGGAGAATTTAGCAGGGACAAAAACAAATTCCCACAAAGTTGTTCTGTTCTGTCAGTAACATCAATCAGGGGCAGGGCTGGAACTGAGTGAACACCCCCCAGCCTCCATCAAGCACCCGAGGTTGTCAGGCCTCACCTCCTCCTGCTAGATAGAGGCAGAGTACAGTGGCCTGGCTGAGCAGAAATAGATTTCCTTGTGATTCAGGCAGGTGCAAACCCCTGAAGTATCTGTTCACTACAGGCAACTGGGTCAAAGCTCTGCGGGACTATCAGTGACTGGGTGTGACAGAGGTACAAGGTGGGGAAGGAGGCATCAACCTTCCCAGACTGATCTATTTGCTGGGTGGGTCCTCCTGACTCTGTGGAGCACTGGAGCAAGCCATATCTGAGTAGTCACCAGACCCCTGCAATCCAGTTACCAGAGACCTTTTAAACTCTCCCACCTGAGACAGGTCCTGACTGAGACAATTCATTTGGACATTTTGAACTGAACCAATCACCTGAGGACTATTCAGGTGATGCCCTGGGGTGTGGTTGTAGGAACGTTTGATTTTCCTTTTCCAAATGTTGGCTGTGGGGGGCAGGGTGACTTAATTGGTGGTATTTCTCCAGAGCTGAGACTTCAACCCAGAGTAACTGTTTCACTAGGGTTGAACAGAAAAACACCAGCTGAAAAGAAGACAGAACCACATAGCCCCACCACACCAAACAGGTCCCCAGTTTCTCAGGCCATAGCACTGTACGGGTCCTCGACAAAGCTCCAGGGAAAAAATCAAATGGTATAAAACAATCATGGGGCAGTATCAGCAGAAAAACTCTGGTAACACGAATAAACAGAATAGATCACAACCCCCCCGCCAAGGAAAGATATGGAAGATGTAACTGAAGATCCCATTCATAAACAGCTGGCTGAGATGTCAGAAATCAAATTCAGAATTTGGATTGCAAACAAGATTAATAAAATGGAGGAAAATTTGGAATTAGAAATTCAAGCATAAATTCAAAAGTCAGAATTAGAAATTCGAGGAGAAATTCAAAAGTTGTCTCAAAAATTTAACAAATTTAAAGGTAAAACTACAAGAGATTTTGATGCACTGAAGCAAGAATGTGCAGCCCTCAAAGATCTGAAAAATACAGTAGAATCCCCCAGTAACAGAGTGGATCAAGCAGAAGAAAAGATTTCTGACATCGAAGACAAAGCCTTTGAACACTCCCAAACTCTCAAAGAGGAAGAGAAATGGAGAGCAAAAATGGATCATTCTCTCAGAAAGCTCTGGGATAATTCGAAGAAGGCTAATATCCACCACATTGGAATCCCTGAAAGTGATGAAGTGGCCTCGCAAGGCACAGAGCCCCTTCTCCATGAAATTATGAAAGAGAATTTTCCAGACATGCCAAGAGATTCTGAAATTCAGATAGCAGACAGTTTCAGAACCCAGCACGACTCAATCCGAATAGACATCCCCCAGGCATATCATAATTAACTTCACTAAAGTTAATATGAAGGAGAAAATACTGAAAGCAGCCAGACGTAAGAAATCCATTACCTACAAAGGGAAGAAATTAGAATGACCGCAGATCTCTCTGCTGAAACTTTTCAAGCCAGAAGAGGGTGGTTAATGACTTTTAATCTCCTAAAGCAAAATAACTTTCAACCCCAGATCCTGTATCCAGTTTCATTTATGATGGAGAAATTAAATACTTTAATGACATTCATATGTTGAAGAAATTTGCCATAACCAAACCAGCTCTTCAGGATATTCTCAGACCTATTCTCCATAATGACCAGCCCAATCCTATACCACAAAAGTAAACTCACTCAGAAACTTTTGCTCAAACTCCAACTTCCACAGTGGCAAAAGGATTACAAATGGCCACTAGACTTTCAAAAAACTCGATACCCCATATTTTATCAGACTTACCAATATTCTCCATTAATGTGAATGGCTTAAACTGTCCTCTAAAGAGGCACAGGTTATCTGACTGGATACAAAAACTCAGGCCAGTTTTTGCTGCATACAAGAGTCACATCTTACCTTAAAAGACAAATATAGACTCAGGTGAAAGGATGGTTGTCCATATTTCAGGCAAATGGTAATCAGAAAAAAGCAGGTGTTGTGATTCTATTTGAAGATACAATAGGCTTTAAATCAACAAAAGTAAGGAAGGATAAGAATGGTCACTTCATATTTGTTAAGGGTAATACTCAATATGATGAGAATTCAATTATTAATATCTATGCCCCCAACCAGAATGCACCTCAATTTATAAGAGAAACTCTAACAAAAATGAGCAAATTGATTTCCTCCAGCTTCATAATAGTTGCAGATTTCAACACTTCCTTGGAAGTGTTGGATCGATCCTCCAATAAGAAGCTGAGCAAAGAAATTTTAGATTTAAACCTAACCATCCAACATTTGCATTTAGCAGACATCTACAGAACATTTCATCCCAACAAAACTGAATACACATACTTCTCAGCAGCCCACGGAACTTACTCCAAAATCGATCACATCTTAGGTCACAAGTCTAACCTCAGTAAATTTAAAGGAATAGAAATTATTCCTTGCATCTTCTTGGACCACCATGGAATAAAAGTTGAACTCAGTAACAACAGGAATCTGCATATTCATACAAAAACATGAAAATTAAATAACCTTATGCTGAATGATAGCTGGGTCAGAGATGAGATCAAGAAGGAAATTGCCAAAGTTTTAAAACAAAACGACAATGAAGAAATGAATTATCAGAACCTCTGGGATACCGCAAAGGTAGTCCTAAGAGGGAAATGTATAGCACTGCAAGCCTTCCTCAAGAGAATGGAAAGAGAGGAAGTTAACAACTTAATGGGACATCTCAAGCAACTGGAAAAGGAAGAACATTCCAACCCCAAACCCAGTAGAAGAAAAGAAATAACCAAAATTAGAGCAGAATTAAATGAAATTGAAAACAAAAGACTTATACAGCAGATCAATAAATCAAAAAGTTGGCTTTTTGAAAAGGTCAATGAAATAGATAAACCTTTGGCTAACCTAACAAGGAAAAAAAGAGTAAAATCTCTAATCTCATCAATCAGAAACGACAAAGACGAAATAACAACAGACTCCTCAGAAGTTCAAAAAATTCTTAATGAACATTACAAGAAACTTTCTTCTCAGAACTATGAAAATCTGAAGGAATACTTGGAAGCATGTCACCAATACTTGGAAGCATGTCACCTTTCAAGACTTAGCCAGAATCAAGTGGAAATGTTGAACAGGCCAATATCAAGTTCTGAAATAGCATCAACCATACAAAACCTCCCTAAAAAGAAAAGCCCAGGATCAGACGTCAAACCTCTAAAGAGGAACTAGTACCTATATTACTCAACCTGTTCCAAATGGTAGAAAAAGAAGGAAGACTACCCAACATGTTCTATGAAACAAACATCACCCTGATCCCCAAAACAGGAAAAGACCCAACAAGAAAAGAAAATTATAGACCAATATCACTAATGAATATAGATGCAAAAATATTCAACAAGATCCTAACAAACAGAATCCAGCAACAAATCAAACACATTATACATTATGACCAAGTCGGTTTTATCCCAGGGACTCAAGGTTGGTTCAATATACATGAATCTATAAGTATAATTCAGCACATAAATAAATTAAAAAACAAAGACCATACAATTCTCTCAATTGATGCAGAAAAGGCTTTTGATAATATACGGCATTCTTTCATGATCAGAACACTTAAGAAAATTGGTATAGAAGGGACATTTCTTAAACTGATAGAGGCCATCTACAGCAAACCCACAGCCAATATCGTATTGAATGGAGTTAAATTGAAATCAATTCCACTCAGACCAGGAACCTGACAAGGCTGCCCATTATCTCCACTGCTCTTTAACATTGTAATGGAAGTTTTAGCCACCAGAATTAGGGAAGAAAAGGCAATCAAGGGTATCCATATAGAGTAAGAAGAGATCAAACTTTCGCTATTTACAGACGATATGATTGTATATCTGAAAAACACTAGGGAATCTACTACAAAACCCTTAGAAGTGATCAAGAAATACAGCAGTGTCTCAGGTTACAAAATCAACATTCATAAATCAGTAGCCTTTATATATACCAACAATAACCAAGCCTAATACACAGACAAGCACTCTACTCCTTTCACAGTAGTGCCAAAGAAGATGAAATATTTGGGATTTTATCTAACAAAGGACGTGAAAGATCTCTATAAAGAGAACTATGAAACTCTAAGAAAAGAAATAGCTGAAGATGTTAATAAGTGGAAAAACATACCATGTTCATGGCTGGGAAGAATCAACATTGTTAAAATGTCCATACTACCCAAAGCAATATACAATTTTAATGCAATCCCGATTAAAGCCCCACAGTCATACTTTAAAGATCTTGAAAAAATAATACTTCATTTTATATGGAATCAGAAAAAACCTCGAATATCCAAAACATGTCAGAAATAAAAGCAAAGCAGGAGGAATCATGCTACTGGACCCCAGACTATACTATAAATTGATAGTGATCAAAACAGCATGGTACTGGCACAAAAGCAGAGAGGTAGATGTATGGAACAGAATAGAGAACCAAGAGATGAACCCAGCTACTTACCTTTATTTGATCTTTGACAAGGCAATTAAAAACATTCAGTGGGGAAAAGATTCCATATTTAACAAATGGTGCTGGGTGAGCTGGCTGGCTACCAGTAGAAGACTGAAACTGGACCCACACCTTTCACCATTAGCTAAGATAGACTCTCACTGGATTAAAGATTTAAACTTAAGACATGAAATTTAAAAATACTAGAAGAGAGTGCAGGGAAAACCCTTGAAGAAATCAGTCTGGGCAAGTATTTTATGAGGAGGACCCCCCGCGCAATTGATGCAGCTTCAAAAATACATTACTGGGACCTGATCAAACTACAAAGCTTCTGCACAGCCAAGAACACAGTAAGTAAAGCAAGCAAACAGCCATCAGAATGGGAGAAGATATTTGCAGGTTATGTCTTCTACAAAAGTTTAATAACCAGAATCCACAGAGAACTCAAATGTACAACAAGAAAAGAACAAGTGATCCCATCGCAGGCCGGGCAAGGAACTTGAAGAGAAACTTCTCTGAAGAAGACAGGTGCATGGACTACAGACATATGAAAAAATGCTCATCATCTTTAATCATCAGAGAAATGCAAATCAAAACTACTTTGAGATATCATCTAACTCCAGTAAGATTAGCCCATATCACAAAATCCCAAGACCAGAGATTTTGGTGTGGATGTGGAAAAAAGGAGACACTTCTACACTGCTGGTGGGAATGCAAATTAATACATTCCTTTTGGAAAGATGTTGGGAGAACACTTAAGGATCTAAATATAGATCTGCCATTCAATCCTATAATTCCTCTACTAGGCATATACCCAGAAGACCAACAATCACATCGTAACAAAGATATTTGTACCAGAATGTTTATTGCAGCCCAACTCATAATTGCTAAGTCAGGCAAAAAGCCCAAGTGCCCATCGATCCATGAATGGATTAATAAATTGTGGTATATGTACCCCCATGGAATATTATGCAGCCTTAAAGAAAGATGGAGACTTTACCTCTTTCATGTTTACATGGATGAAGCTGGAACATATTCTTCTTAGTAAAGTATCTCAAGAATGGAAGAAAAAGCATGGAATGTATTCAGCCCTACTATGAAACTACTTTATGGCTTTCACATGAAGCTAAAACCCAGTTATAACCTAAGAATAGGGGGAAGGGGGAAAGGAAGGGGAGGGAGGGGGGAGGTGGGTGGAGAGAGGGTGATTGGTATGATTACACCTGTGGTGCATCTTACAAGGGTATATGTGAAACTTAGTAAATGTAGAATGTAAATGTCTTAACACAATAACTAAGAAAATGCCAGGAAGGCTCTGTTAACCAGTGTGATGAAAATGTGTCAAATGGTCTATAAAACCAGGGTATGGTGCCCCATGATCTCATTAATGTACACAGCTATGATTTAATAATAAAAAATAAATAAATAAAATAAATAAAGAAATAAAAAAATAAAAATAAATAAAAAATAAAAAAAGTCAAGTAGGAGGGAATACCACCAGACTCATTCTACAGGGCCTATATGACCATGACACTAAAACCAGATGAAGACACAACAAAAAGGGACTATAGACTCATGAACATAGATGCAAAATTCCTCAGCAAAATACCAGCAAACTGAATTCAACTACCCATTAAAAATATTACTCATCGGGTGGCTCCTGTGGCTCAGTGAGTAGGGCGCCGGCCCCATATGCCGAGGGTGGCGGGTTCAAACCCAGCCCCGGCCAAATTGCAACAAAAAAATAGCTGGGCGTTGTGGCAGGCGCCTGTAGTCCCAGCTGCTCGGGAGGCTGAGGCAAGAGAATCGCGTAAGCCCAAGAGTTAGAGGTTGCTGTGAGCTGTGTGATGCCACGGCACTCTACCTGAGGGTGGTATGTGAGACTCTGTCTCTACAAAAAAAAAAAAAATATTACTCATCATTATCAAGTGGGATTCATCCCAGGGATTCAAGGATGGTTCAATATACACAAATCTATTAATATGATGCACCATATCAACAGAATGAAGAATCAAAACTATGTGATCATTTAAATTGATGCTTAAAAAGGATTTGATAAATTTAACATCCCTTTATGATAAAAACTTTAAAAATAACTGTGTATAAAAAAACATACCTCAACATTATGTCATTATATTACAGACCCATACCTCCTATTCTGAATGAGGAAAAACTAAAAACCTTTCCTCTAAGATCTAGAACAAGACAAAAATACCCACTTTTACCCCTGTTATTCAACATAGTATTGGATCAATCGGATAAGAGAAAGAAATAAAGGACATCCAAGTTAGAAAGGAAGAAGTCAAATTATCCTTGTTTGCAAAAGATATATCTAAAAAAACGTAAAGACTCCACAAAAAAGCCATTATTAATAGAACTCATAAACAAATTCAATAAAGTTGTATCATACAAAATCAACATATAAAACATATAAAAATCAGTATCATTTCTATATGCCAACAGCAAACAATTTGAAAAAAGATATAGAGAAAGTAATCCCATTTACAATAGCTACAAATAAAGTAAAATGCCTATGAATAAACTTAACCAAAGAAGTGATATATCTCTGTAATGAAAATGATAAAGCATTTCCTAAGCTACTCAGATTAGCCAAAGCCACCTGAGTGAAAAGAATAAAACTGGAGGAATATTACTTGACTTCAAATTATAGTACGGAGCTGCATAACCAAAATAGCACCTTAAGCACTTTACCAGCATAAAAACAGACATGTACACCTATGAAAAAGAATAGAGAACCCAGAAATATATCCACACATCTATAATAAACTTATTTTTGACAAAAAACATACATTGGGGAAAGGACAGTGTCTTTAATAAACAGTGATGGGAAAACTAGATACCTATTTGCAGATGAATAAAATTAGACCCGTATTACTCATCCTATACAAAAATCAAGTAAAAGTGAATTAAAGACTTAAATCTAAGACCTGAAACTATGAAACGACTAAAGGAAAACATCGGAGAAACTTTCAGGACATTGGTCTGGACCAGGGGTGTCCAACCTATGGCCCTTGGGCTGTATGCAGATTATTTGAAGACTGTTTTGCTTATTTGTGGTGTTGAATATCACAAAAAGTATACACAGGGGACCTTTTCGTTGTTGTTGTTGTTCATCATCTTTTGTTAGTGTTTTGTATTTAATGTATGGCCCAAGACAACTCTTATTCTTCCAAAATGTGGCAGAGGAAAAAAAGGTTGAACATCCCTGGTGGAGCTATGATTTCTTGAATATTATATAGCCATAAAAAGAATAAAATCCTACCATTTGCAACAGCATAGATAAAACTGGAGAATGTTATATGTTAAGTGAAATAAGATAAGCACAGAAAGACAAATCTCACTCATTGACACTTATGTGTGGAGCTAAATAATAAAATAATTGATCTCATAGAGATATTTACAAACCAGCTGGATTTGAATCTCCTGTCCTCTGGAGGTCATTTCCTCAAATCCAGGCTTTAGGCATACTGCCTGAGGTCACTGTCATTTCTGGCTATGATCCCTTCAGCCTCTTGTGACTACAGAAACTTTATCAATTTGAGAATGCTTTACGTCCAGAAAAGATTGAGGGGTGGAAAAACAAACAGGGCATAAGATTTCACATTTTCCTGGCCCTCTGAAAATAAATTCCAAATTGTTGAAATTTAGAGCTTAAGGTATACACCTTTGATTTAATAGATAAATCAATCAACCAGATTCTTAGTAACTTTTCTCATTTCCATTGTTTTTTCTTTCTTTTTTTTTTTTACTGTCACTAACCTAGCCCTCTTGTAACTCAATTCCAACATTTCTTTCCAACCATAATCTTCTAACAGTGTTAACCTAGACAAGTTATCCCTTCAATGTACCAAGTATCTTCTATATCCCAACATTTCCTCCTCAACCAACTTCTTACCACTTCTATTAATTCTCTCAATATTTTCCTTCCATGAATTTATAACACTGCCTATCAGACCATATCTGTGGCAGTTTATGTCCACTTCTGGTACTATTACCATGTCTATTTACATTTTTGTGTATTTATTCCTTCTCTTTTTTTTTTTTTGTAGAGACGGAGTTTCACTTTATTGCCCTCGGTAGAGTGCCGTGGCGTCACACAGCTCACAGCAACCTCCAACTCCTGGGCTTAGGCAATTCTCCTGCCTCAGCCTCCCAAGTAGCTGGGACTACAGGCGCCCGCCACAACGCCCGCCTATTTTTTTGTTGCAGTTTGGCCGGGGCTGGGTTTGAACCCGCCACCCTCGGCATATGGGGCCAGTGCCCTGCTCACTGAGCCACAGGTGCCGCCCTATTCCTTCTCTTTTTAAATGGATATAAGCTTATGAGGAAAAGACCATTCTATCAGTTAGGAATTAGATTTGTTTGCTAACAACAGTGACTAAACAAGATGGAATTTTCTTTTCTCTTAGTATAAAGGAATAGGACAATAAGTAGTGGAAATGGTATCCATGAGAGAGACCCAAATAGTTTTTACCTTTTTGCTTTACCTTCTTTAGCTGGTAGCTATAATCATAGAGTCTCTTATTGACCCAACATGTCTGTTGATGTTTCACCCAACAAGTACACATTCCAGATGTCAATGAGGAAAAAAGAGAAAAGCACAAAATGGTATTTCTATATCATAAGGCTGTTCTCCAAGCCCCCTACTCATCCAATGGTCCAATCACTGCAGTACACAAGGTCAAGTGTGAAAAATGCAGCCTTTTAGATTGGTCCATCACTGCTTTGAATAAATTCAGTGTCTTGTTAGTGAGGAGAAAGAAGAAGAAACTTTGTTCAACAAATATTTATTGATCATATTCTGTGTGCTCAACACTGTTTAAGGTCTGAGGAAAGAACAATGAACAAAATGAAGATCTTACCATTATGGATCTCACATTAATAGAGACTGGTAATCAAGAAAGTCTTCACTTCCAAGGCAACATTTCAGCAGAGATCTGAAAGCAGTGTCAGAAAAGCTGTGCAGACATTTGAGGGAAGAATGTTCTAGACAAAGAAATGACTGAGTACAAGGATCTCAATCAAGGCAGGAGAGCATTTGACATGTTGTGTTAATAAAAGGAATAGTATTAGTTATAGAGGTGGAAAGATCATGATACCTTTCCTCATCTATCACAGGGTCACGGCTGACATTGCTCTATCAAAGGACAGGTTAGTAAGAGAAAAGCATGACAAATTTATTTAATCAAAGTTTTATGTGACATAGTAACAATCAGAAATGAAGATCCAAAAACCCTTGGAAAATTGTCTATTTTTACATTTAGGTTCCATGAAGAATGGATAGTCAAGAAGAAATGTAATTGGGCAAAATTGGTATATGATCTAATGGTAATAGACTGAGAGGAGAGACCCGACAAGGCCTGTTTAGATCCTTGGCTGTTCTGTGTAGCATCCCTTCTCCCTGGACATAGGGAAGGACCCATTTAGAATGAGGGTCATATGACTGACATTCAGGCAAGATAGGTGAGAGAATTTCTTTATGGTAGTGGTTCTCAACCTGTGGGTCACGACCCACAGGAACTGTACTAAAGGGCCTCGGCATTAGGAAGGTTGAGAATCACTGCTTTATGGCCTGCTTTCAATGGGAAGGTGAGAAAAGTCAGAATGATCCTGCTTCTGAGGCCCTCCTGATCTCTTGCATTTCAAAGTACTTTGGGGTAATGTTTTCTCAGCCCAACCACAGAATATAAAGGGGAAGGCCAGATAGTAAGGACAGAAGAACAATGCCTTTTCCTACAAGCTAGGTGGGAAGACAGTGGTGAAATTTAAGAACAGTAGTAACTTGAGCTAGCTTTATTTAAAAGAATCGTTATGGCTATGTATAGAGAATAGACTACAGGAATATCCTTGAGAAACTGGGAGGCCAGTTAGGAAACTGTCACAATAACCCAGTTAAAATATGATGATGGCTCAAGAATTGGATTCTGTATCTATTTTAAAAATAGAATTAGCCAGGTGCAGTGGTGCATGCCTATAGTCTCAGCTACTCAGGAAGCTGAGGTGGGAGGATCACTTGAGCCCAAAAGTTCAAATCTGGCCTGAACAACATAGTGAGACCCCATCTCTAGAAAAAATACATACAAATAAAAAGTAAAGATGACATTGATATAATGGTAATGGATAGGCTAATGGCTGAAGTACAAGAAAAGTGATAGAAGAGATAATTAATGGGAAAGTAGAAGATTTTGCCACTGCTGTGTACACATATTTTCATTTTCCTCTATAGTGCCTATCAGAGTGCTATGTACACAATAGATGTTTGATAAATATTCAGCAAATGAATAGCCTTTAAGCTTTTTAGAAGACTATTTTAAGAATTTTTCTCCTACACTATGAGACAACCATAATTAGTGATTAAACAAATTTACAGAAAAATCTAAATCCTAAAAGCATAAACTGAGACTACATTTTTCTATAGCTTCTTGTTAGTGACAACTATTTCTAGAAACTTGAGGAAGCTAAAATACTAGAAAGGAAATTAGTTTGCATCATTATCAACAGAATATTCAAGAAGAAATCAGATTTAAAAAAAACCCTTCTACCTTGATGGAATTTACCTGCTGTGTAAGTGGTTGTTCAGACCAACTTGTTTTCGTGCTTGTGTGTGGGGGTCACAGGAGAGCATATTTGGTGAGAAAAAAAACCAATTGAAGTGGTAGTTGTGTATAGGAGATGTAAAAATGAAAAGAAGATAGGTTTTAAAAAACTACCCTAAGGCTAACAAATTAAATAAAATAGATGAAAGGAGCAATGTCACCAATATCTCTGGGATCTCGTGTAAAATATTCAGTGTCATCTACTGTCACACACTGCTGTGAGTTGGAGATAAATTACCACTCCTGCCATTTTCTTCTCATATAATAACCCTATAACTTCATTCCTTGAGTGTCCCTAACCCCAAGGAATGGCATGAAATAGGATCAAAAGCTATAAAGGGCTAGTGACCAGACCAAGAACTCAAACAAATCAACAATAAAAGAGAAAACAATCCCATCAATCAATGAGCAAGTGACATGAACAGAACTTTTTTTCTAAGAAGACAAATGAATGGCCAATAAACACATGAAAAAAATGTTCATTATACCTAACCATGCGAGAAATGCAAATCAAAACCACTTTGAGATATCCCCTAAGACCAATGTGAACAGCCCACATCACAAGGTCCCAAAGCTGTAGATGCTGGCATGGGTGCAGAGACAGGTGTACACTTATGCACTGTTCATGGGACTGTAAACTAAGATTGTCTTTTTGGAAGTAAGTGTGGATAATCCTCAAAGAACTAAAAGTAGACCTCCCCTTTGGTCTACCCAGAAGAAAGAAAATCATTCTTCCATAAGGACATTTGCACTCTAATGTTACAGCAACTCAATTCACAACCACGAAGATGTAAAAACAACCCAAATGCCTGTCAACCCATGAAAGGATTAATAAGCTATGGTATATATACACCATGGAATACTATTCAGCCAGAAAAAGATGGAGACTTTATATCTTTTCTATTTACCTGGATGAATTTGGAGAACATTCTCCTAAGTAAAGTAACTGGAGAATGAAAAAATAAGCATCCCACATACTCAGTACTAATCTGAAAATATTAGATTAACAAATGGGAAAAATGTAATTAAATTCAAGAAGGGGGAAGGAGCAGGGGGCTCAGTAAGTCCCCACTTATTGTGTACAATGTAGAGGTGTATGGCACACTTCCGGGTGAAGGACTCAATTACAACTCAGACTTTGGACTTTACCTTACAAATGCAAATAATATAACCTAATTGAATATACCCTTGTATAAACCTGAAATTTAAAAAAAAGTTAGTGGAACTCTCAAAGATATTTTAAGGTATATTTCAGTTGTGAAATGATTTTATGTTAAAAGAAAGTGCTTAGCTAGTAACAAGATGCCTCTAAAACCTAGTCCTCCTAACACCAAGGATGGGGACTTTTGTTAATCACACTTCTCTCCAACCACTCATGCTTATTTACCTACTGTCACAACCCACCCACATGGATTAAATTAATAATATCTCTAACACAGACTTATTTGTCTCACTTAGTCCAGTGGGAGCTTGGGACTCTTGCGCCCCTGAATCTGAAAATTAGAAGCAAAGAACATTCAACATCTATTGAATTTGATATTTAGCCAAATTCAGTGTAACTTGGCCCTTGGAGAGCTCATGAGGTCTGAACACTCTGAGGAATTGGAACCCAGAAGGAAGGGTCCCATTCAAGCAAATAGGCATCCTCTTTTTTCAAAGATTGAATGAGGAGAGATATTTAGAACAGGATAGTGTGCCATTTCCAACTCATCTTTCTCCTATGGCATATGGAAAGAAGAGTATTTCATTAACAAAATCTCAGCCAGACCAAATCCAGTTATTATTATTGATTCTCCTCTCAGAGAGTCTCCTGTGTCATCTGTACACCCTTGGTTTTAGTCAACACTCTTTCCAAGTCCAAGATGATCTTCAGGCTTTTGTTTTGAGGTCTTTGTGCCTTTCCATTAATGTATCTATCTCTCTTTAGAGAAGTTTAGAGAAAAAGAAAAGAAAGAAAAACCACCAAGATAAAAATTAAAAACAAGAATGACAACAATGCCAACCAAAGTTAAAAATTGAAGATTGCAGAGGGAGGGGGACTGGGATTTTTTTAATGTTATTGTTCAAATCTAGCTCCTTCTTAGAAGTTTGAAAAATAAAAAGCTAACACACTAGTTTACAGGAACATGGATTAAACTCTATCTTGCACCAACCTTATTGGAATCCTTAGTCATTACACCATCTTTATTACTCTAGGAATGTTGGGTTTCATTGTGAACAGTGGGATCTGACAGCATAATTTTCATGTGTTGACATGGAATGAACCTTCACATTTACATTTCTTTATATTTAGAGTGTTGGACAGAAAGGACAGGTTACTATACTCTAGTTATAGGACTTTTCTTGGCAGCCATCACAGGCTAAGAAGTTGGTTCTCAGAGATATGCAAAAGTAAAAAAAAAAAAAAAAAACTGGCAGATTTACTTGTCCATTTGAGAACAAGCTTTGTTCCTCCAAATGCTCTTCATTGCATGTTGCCCATCTCCTCTGCTTTTGGTTTTCTGACAGTTAGACTGGCTATCTGTTAGCAGTCCATGCTGAAATACTCCTTCTCCTGCCAGGGGGGACAGAGCTATAACTTGCCTCTGCTTTTTAAAAGTTCAGTTGAACCCTTTCCTAACTTTGCTTAAAAGCTAATTGGATTCTATGCTGTGGTCTTATGTCACCACCTATCTAAACACTTGTGTTTTATTAAAAAAAAAAAAAAGTGTTAAACCTCCTAGAAAGGGGATAAGATTTGCAACACAAGGAGTGGTCACATGAGGCCAGAAAAAAGCATTAGTCCCAGGAACACAAACAATTGATTTAAGAGCCTCCCCCAAGGTACTTGTGGAAGGAGCCAAAGTCTTCATCCATTTAGAATCCCTAATTTTTTGAGAATATTGAACAGGTGCTATGGGGCATGATGGCAGAGATGCCAACAGCATTAGCATAAGGAGACTAAACGTCACTTTTCTCAATTTCTTTTTTCTGATAAAGGAGAAGCCAAAAATACAGCTCTGGGCGCTGGACTTCTTGCAGATTCTTGGGGTCCAGTCCTATTCTTCTGCAGAGGATAGAGTGGGGGTTGTAAATCAGAAACAATTATGCCAAAAGTGATCACTTTTTTGTACTAAAAATATATATATCCTAGAAGGAGTGTGGACAAGGAAGTGGGAAAAGAATATTATAGATTGTTTTGTTCAAATGCAATATTGATGTGGGCAGACATTCAAACTCTATGCTCAACAAATAAGTAAGTGAAGTGGTGGTGATGTTAATCAGTTTGATGTAAGTTTTCCACATTGTATATCAAATCATCACGTTGTACCCTGTAAATGTACACAGTTATGATTTAATAAAATATATAAATTAAAAAAAAAACGGGCGGTGCCTGTGGCTCAGTGAGTAGGGCGCCGGCCCCATATGCCGAGGGTGGCAGGTTCAAACCCAGCCCCGGCCAAACTGCAACAACAAAAAAAAATAGCCGGGCGTTGTGGCGGGCGCCTGTAGTCCCAGCTGCTCAGAGGCTGAGGCAAGAGAATCGCGTAAGCCCAAGAGTTAGAGGTTGCTGTGAGCCGTGTGACGCCACGGCACTCTACCGAGGGCGGTACAGTGAGACTCTGTCTCTACAAAAAAAAAAAAAAAATGCAGTATTGAAAAACATCTAGCTGTTATACTTTATTTCCTTGGTTTCTGTTCTTTGCTAAGTTAGTGAGTTATAAAAAACCACTGTTGGAAAAAAAAAAGTGTTTTTCTGTCAGGAATTCACAGGAGTCCTGTCTTCTCATACTCTGTAGTTTGATCCTGTCTGCATTTTGTAAATCTAGTAAATGGAAACATGATACCCATCTCATTCTGTGTGCGGTTGTAAGTAGTATACGTTCTGCAGAAGAGTCAGACTTTCTGTTTCGCGAACAGAAAGATAAGAAATGACATGCCACGGAAGACTGAAGAATTGCTAAATACTCAAGTCTTATTCATCTTACACATCAAGTCTGGGTCTTTAAGAAAGAAGTGGATTTGGAAAAATAATTTGTCTTAGAAATGTTAGTCATGATGTCTACACCATGTAGAATTTTCTTTTGTATGAACCAGGAGGCCAAGAGCCTCTGTGGAGTATGCAGGAGCCACTCTACCCAGTGATTTCCACCGACTAAATCATAACATGGTCTAGTGGGGTCAGAGTTCACCTCTCAGCAGTCCAAATAAGGAAACACTGTAAAAGCTGTAAACCTTTTCGAATAAGAAATTAACAACATAAGATATATGTTGTGAAGTCAGAGCTATGAAGACAATAGGGAGTTCCCATGTTAAGAGCAGGATATAAAGGAGTGGAAACAAAGAGAAATACAGAGTCTAGAAAGAGTGAGAATTCCCAGTAGTGGTGAGGGAAGAAGGTGAAGATTATGTATATAAATATGGAGAGAGCAAAAGCAAAGCTGACTCAGAGACAGAGGTTCAGAAATACAGTGAATGTGCTTTCTAGGATAACTTTGGTACCTGAAGATGTTCCAGTGTAATTCAATCCACATGTGTGTTTATAATAAATTCTCCCCTTTCTGCAGCTCTCCTGTATGACCCTCTTTCGCTAGAAACCTAAAGTTCCCCAGAAGCACAGCATGACTTCTCAGCACCCCAAGATGCTAAGAACCCAGGGCAGGCAGCAGGGAAAGACCCAGAAACCAGTGGGAAGTGTTGCTATGAGCAGTCAATGGTGGCTGCTTCCGTGGTGAGGCCTCAAAGAGAAAAGAAAGCAGCATCACTCTTGGTTTTAATGCCCCCCTGACTTTCACAAGCCTTTCTAAACCATCTCTCCCACCCCACACTATCCCCTGTTTTAACCAAAAGAAAGAAATTCATGCATATGATTTTTTAAAAATCACCCAGTGCAAAAGTAAAAAGTAAATCTCCTCCCATGCCAAACTCTCTGCTCTTCACGTATTCTCCTTTGTGGAGGTTACGCTGATGTTTCTTTCCTTTGTAGTTTTCTAGAAATATTTGTTCATATTCTGGCATATAAATGTACTCACACATATAACCATTTTACCAAAAATATAGACTGTGTTTGCATGAATTTTAGTGTATTTGCGGGATATAATAGAAGTATACAAGCTCAAAAGAATATCCCTTTTCAATTTTAGTAGATAAAACCAAATTCCTATTGTTAAAGTTGTATTTATTAGCACCGCAACCACTGAGGCATAACAGAACCCCCAACTCTCTCCTGCCATGCATCACCGAATCTTCAGAGTTTTGCCAAATGGATAGGTAGGACGTTCTACAGGGTTGTTTTAATTTGCATTTCTTTAATTTCAAAATGAGGCTGAGTGGCTCTAAATTTCCTGTTGATTCCTCCATGCTCTAGTTTTCTCTCACTTTTGTTCTTCTAGAACACCAAGGTCTGTTGAAAGTGTTCTCTCCAAACCAGCAGGATGGGTATCACCTCAGAGCTTGTTGTAGAATTTTATGCCGCTCCTCAGAATTGCCTAATTCAAAATCAGCATTTTGAGAAGAATTCTTACATACATTAAATTCTTATGTACATTAATTTGAGGAGCATTGTTATAGTAATTCTTCCCTAATGCACAAACTAGAACTCATATCAAGTTTACAAACTTCCAAGGAGTTCAACTTGTTTCCTGTGAAAGGATTCTGTGGTGCCTGGCCATGGAGTGGTTACTGTCTCCACCACAATATGACTTATTCCAGCCTGTGTCTACGGTTCTCCCCTGCCCCGAGGGCATAGACAGCCTATTTCTAACTTGCACCACTGTCATCTCACGACATGTCATTTATTTATTAATGGGGCATATGCAGTTGATGATTTATGAAAATATGCCAAGCCCATGAGTGTGCCTAACCAGGACATGTAATTATAGAAAACATTACCATCAACTGGGTAATGTATTCTCTAGTCTTCACCTCCAGTTAATCAGAAATTACACATCCTGTACTCAGAAAGTCCATTTCAGAGTGTGAATCTGACTCCAAATAAATAAAGATAGTCTTAATTCTATAAACCGTACTGATACCATTGCCCTGTTTGTCCACTTTTAGTTTGTAAAGGTAGCCCCTTAAAAATAAGCTAACAACAAGAATCTTCGGTATTAGTTTGCTACAACTGCCATAACAAAGTACCATAGACTGGGTAGCTGGAACAATAGAAATTTGTTTTTTCACAATACTGAAGGCTGGATGTTCCAAGACAAAGGTGTCAGCAGGATTGTTTTTTTCTGATGACACTTCCCTTGACAGGTAGTTGGCCATCTATTCCCTGCATCTCCCCGTGGTCTTCCCTCTGAAGTTGTGTGTGTCGAAATCTCTTCCTCTTTTAAGGACAGAAGTAATATTGGACTGCGGCTCACCCAAATAACCTCATTTTAAGCTAATTACCTCTTTCAAGACACTGTCTCTAAATACAGTCACATTCTGAGGTAGCAGAAGTTAGGACTTCAACATATGAATTGGGGGGTGGCTCAATTCAGCCTATAACTCCTTCCAATTAAAAAGTCATTTTTAAAAGTAAAGATGAAATGCCTAGCTTCCTTTTGTCATTTTAATGAATATAGGTACTGTTAATATATTCTAAAGAAAATATACAAATAAAAAGTGACCCATTGTATGAATTTTGGTAAGTTACTTCAATTCTCTGTATTCCAGTTTGTCTGTGTATTAACTAGGAAACAAATCTATTCTCTATCCTCTCCAAACTTTACCAATAGACCACAAAATTTCCATCTTTAAAAATGACTTTTGTCATGACTGAGAGCTTGTGTTTATTCTCGTTCCTTTGGCCTTCATTAGAGTGTCGCCATTTCCAAAGCACGGCTGCATGATTCAACATTCATAACCCTCCCAGGATGCAGGTGGGCAGAGCAGGTACCCTGTCACCTGTTACAGATGAGGAAATCAACATCCATGGATATTAAGGAAGTTAATAACATCCACCAAATCACATGCAGTAAATTGTGGCCTTAAGAAACAGAACCAATCATACATAATGTAGATTCTAACTATTGTATTTAGGATTCTGGAAAAGCCAAGCCTGTTCCCAGGGATAAAGGGGGAGAAAGGGATGACTGGGCAGTGCAGAGAGGGTTTTTAGGAAAATAGTACTACTCCGTGTGATAGTATGATGGTGGATACATGTCACTATACATTTATCCAAACCTATAAAATGAACACCACCAAGCATGAAGCTTAATGTAGACCATGGACTTTGGGTGATAGTGATGTGTTAATGTAAGTTCATTAATTGTAACAGATGTACTTTCTGGCAGGGGATGTTGATAATGGGGGAGCCTGTGCATGTGTGGAGGCAGAGGGTATATATACACGACAACTCTGTACTTTTTGCTCAATTTTGCTGTGAACCTAAAATTGCTTTAAAAAGTAAAGTCTGCTAAAAAAGAGAAACCAAATTCTTTGGGCTCCCCAGTCGAGCAGACCAGTTACATTCTTAATGTATTACCATTTTGGAGAATTTTTTTGATGGAAAATAGAAGTCTAAGAGGATACTGCTCTGAGATTAAAAATCTAGAAATCATTAACAGTAAGTATCTTTAGCAGCTTTCCAGGCACTGCGTTTGTAAAATAAGTCATGTTCTGTGAACTGTATGTTTTTCCTCAGCTGCTAGTCAGGAGTCGATTATCATTATGGCTTTTTTTTCTTGTTTTGGTTTTAATCCTGAGTAAAACATTAGTCATGAATGTGGTTCAAAGATCATGCTTACACATGTATTTTCTTTATCATATCATTTGGCGATTTCATTTCTGTTGGGTTGTTTGACTTTTGCCTATTCACTTTCCCAAGCTCCTTAGGCAGTATTGATGCTTACCCCTTGTCTTATAAGGATTGCAAATATTTTTGCCAGATTGTCAACTATCTTTTTATCATGTATTTTCCATATGGAAGTAAATTTTGTTTTGTTTTGGTGTTTTCATTGTAAAATCGATCCAATTTTGCCCTCATGGCTTTTGGATTCCATGATGTTTCTACTCTTGCTGAGATTAAATAACAATCATTTACATCTGGGCCTAGTACTTGATTGGTTTCTAAAAATACATTTCATTTTCAAACTTGTCTAGGATTTTTTGTGTTTATAATGAAAGAAAGGGACATACCTTTATTTTTTTCTGGCTGTGTAATCAGTCATCCTAGCAGTAATTTTATTAAATCATCTATATTTTCTCCACCTTGATCATACACTCAATTTTCATTGTACACGAGCCCAAGTCTGATTTCTCTATTCCTCTCCCTAGATTCTTTTGTTTATTCTTACACCACTCCATATTATTTAATTTCTGCAAATTTTCATCATGTTCTGATATCGATTAAAGCAAATTTTGTGGTTTACTTTTTTCTTAGTTATCTTGGATCTTATATTTATATTCCTAGAATCATTTTTCAGTGTTAAAAATATCCTTGATTTTTTTTTATCTTAATTCAGTTCCATTTTTATTTGGGAAATGATTCAAGCCATCAACCAAAATATACACAATTATTATATAACTCTGGATTGAATGAAAAAGTCATGGAATCCACAAACCATGAAGGTAAAGATTTCACTACTGAAAAACAAGCAAACAAAAAAACTGATGACAGATACATTATAAGCAGAATTTTTAGAAAAAAAATGTTGAAAAATATTTACAGAAAAATATTTACAATATTTGTTGAGCAACTTCATATGCCAGGTACAGTGCACTGAGAATACCTCATCTAGTAAGACAGGCTACAATTTACACTCTCACAGAATATACACACTAACAAGGTAATGAAGACAATAAACAGTAACACAACCATAATTCTCTGTAGAAGGTCTGTACACTTGGAGGGGAAGACAAAGGTAGAAGAGTTGCAAGGAAGTGGTGAGAGAACTAGTAAAAGTTTTGAATAGAGTGATTAGGAAAAGCATCATTGAGAAGGGTACATTGAGAAAAACATGGACATAAAGAATTTAGCTACATGTATAATGAGAATTATAGACTGGGCTTGATACTTAATTTATAAAAGAAAATTGGGGAAAATTAGTACATTATTGATTCTTCTTATCCAGGAACAAAGTTTGTCTGTCAATTTATTTAGGACTTTAATTTCTTCAGAAAATGTTTATGTGTTTATAGACCCTGCATATTTTAAATACTGTAAATTTTGAAAATTTTTAAAATCCTAAATTTTGTACAACTCTTAAAAATTATAATTTTTAAAATCTTATATTTTTTTATTTCCAGTTATGTTTCTAGGCAATTTATGGTTTTTACTTTTGCTATTTGTGAAAGTGGAACTTTCTTAATATATTTCAAAACTGTTTATTTCTGGAATGTAGAAAAATATTGATTTTTGTTTACTCTTTTATTAGTTGTAGCAATTTGTAAACAAATTGTAATTTTTCAATTTATAAACAAATTGTACATTTACAGGTAACCATATTAACTAAAAATAATAATTGTTTTGTTTATCTTTTTCTTGTATTTGTTTCTTTTGTTTTATTTATCTATCTTAAGTATTGATTAGTTTCAAAAACATTCAACATTAGATTCTATATGTATTAACAGGTGTCCATACCTTATTCCTGATACAAATGGGTATGTTTCAGATATTTCACCATTAAATATGATATATGCTCAATTTCCAGGAGATAATTTTTATCAGTTTAATAAAATCTTTAAGTTAGAACTAGATGTTAAAATGGTGAGTTTTTAAAATCATCTATTTCCATAGTTACCTTATTTCTCTACTTTGAATGGAGTATAATGAATTACAATCATGAATTTTCTGATTTTGAAGCATTATTGAATTCTTGGTTTAAAATAAAACTTTATCCTGAGGATATTTTTAATGAAATGCTGAATTTGATTGGTTCATGCTTTATTTTCATGTTCTGATTATATTTCAATAAGATTGGTCTGCAATTTTTTTGCATGCATACAGTAAAAGGAATATTTTGTATCTTCAAGGAACTGATTTTGAAAATTTATCTTGTGTCTGCACATATTTTGTTATTAACTGCTTGGTTTTTTCAGTGGTTACAGATATTCATCTGTGTAGCCCATGATGTTGCTAAAAGATCATCTGTTTCATCTAGATTTGGACATTTTTTGATGTATAAGTTATCCTTTTACAAATTTTTTGCTGTTTTCACTTCTTCATTTCCTGCCTCAGTGGTTATGAATTCTTCCTTACTGCCAATATTACTTTTTTGTGTGTTCTCTACTTTCCCTTGACCAGGCTTGCCCAAACTTTTACTATCACATTGGACTGTTACAAGAACAAGCTCTTGGTTTTATTGTCTGCCTTTATAATTTTATTTTACTTCAGTTTTATATTTATTAACACTTCTTTTTCTCCTTTTTTGGACTTGTTGTAGTTTTTTTTAAACTTTAATGCATATATTTTTCTTTTTAAACATAATGCAAACTTTTAACAAATTTCCTACTAATTTCAATGAGAAGTTGTAAAAGTTTTAATTTTTATCACTATGCTTTGACCTATTATCGAAACTCCATACAACCCCAAATCCTCTTAAAATTTTGATTTAAATTTTAGTCAGCATTTACAATATTATGACTGTACAAATATAGTTTGCTGCTGAGCCATATAATCTTATCTGTCTTATGCAACTTCTTGCACTTTCTGGGGTTAATATTTGTCTCATCTTTTTCTGTTGTTTAGTAGTCTATGTAGTAAAGGCTATGATTTTCCAAATGTCTCAAGAGATCTGTCAGAAATTTTTCAATTTTTTTCCTACCACTAAAGCACAACAAATAATCTTTCCATTCCACTTCTGTCCTCTCGATTTCCCTGCCACCCGGCTCCAGTCCCCTGCCCTATCTAGATGAGGTGCTTTTCAGACCAATTTTGTGCGTGTTGCCCAGGGGGTTCCTTTCACCCTTTTCTTACATTAATTATGTTTTATTTGATCTAACATTTTCATTTTTGGTTTTGCTCTCTTATTTTGCTGAAGCACATTCTTTCGTTTTCCCCCAAAGGAATTAATAGGAGATTCTTAAAGGTCTGAAATATCTCAGTTTTAGGGAATGTTTAATTGATGGTTTGCCTAAATATGAAACTCTACTTTAAAATCATTTTTTCCTTAATTCTGAAGAAGTTGTTTTGCTATTTTCTAGCCTATAGTATTGAGGTTTAGAGTTCCAATATGATTCTCATTCCCATTTCCTTATGTCCTATTTTTGCATTTTCTTTTCACCTTCAGCATTTCAACTTTTTATAATGATGGATATTGATGAGAGTCTTTTTCATTTATTGTGATAGGCTTTTTCAATTTGTAGACGTATCCTTTGATTCTGGCAGTATTTCTTATAACTTTTTTTGTTTATTTTCTGTCTTCTATTTCCCCAGTTTTCTCTCCATATCTCTTAAGAATATCAAGATACTACATTCCTCAATTGGTCCTTCAATGTTCTCATATTTTCTTTCCCATCTTCCATGTGTTTATTTCTCATTCTTATTTTATTTTCTGTAAGATTTTCTTAAATTTATCTTCTGCTGAATTTTCAATTTCTAATAGCATGTTTGTAATTGTCAAAAGATCTTTCATATCGACTGATTATACCTTATCATAATTTATCAACACATTATTATTTTTTTCTCTCTCAGATTATTACTTAGTAACTTTCTTCTGTTATCCTCATCATTATTTTGAGATCTCTTTTTCCTGGTCCTTTTTTTTTGTGTGTGTGTGTGGATTTCCCCAAATGTTTGAAGATCATTGGCTGTTCCATCATATTTAAGATTTAGGCACTAAAGTGCTGATTGGAAGCTCTTTGTACACAGGCAACTTAACTGAATGGTGGACTTTACTATATGGCATAGTGATGATACAATGACATTTTTGTTGAAGAACCTTCAGATGTTAGCATCCATAATTCACTTCCTCCGGAGTGGAGTCAGCCAGCACCTGACAGCTTGCATTCTGATAAGCACTGTCAGATCACTTACTTTCCAATTCTCAATCCTGCTCCTCTTCCCTGCCCTCTTTCTAGTACAAGATTTAGGCCTCAATTGTTAAAGCTCTCTAATAATTTCCCTCTGGTGCCATGTGGGCAGCTGTGCTAAGCAAGTTGCTTGGCTGCATAGTGGAGAAAAAAATCTACGTGTCCAGCCACTCTGTGCAGACTTCAAAGCCTTTTCCCAGGATCAGCCCCATGACTCAGTTGTGCCTTCCATACTCTGTGGTGTCGTCAGAGCCCAGCCTGACTGGGGTTCCTGGGTAAATTTCACATACTTGGTATACTCTGTAGATACTTGGATAATAATTTAAGCTGCTAGGTTAAATCAGGTACTTTTCAACTTTCCAAAATATTTTGAAACTTCTTAATGTTTTATCCCCTTCCTTGTCAATCATGTTAATATAGTTACTGGCTTTTCAATGTGGTTTGGAAAGGAAGAATGTATAAACATCTGTAATAAAATGTTATATAGTCACATTTTCTTGTTTGGTTATTATTATGATTTATTTATTTATTTTGCAGTTTTTTTGTCAGGGTCGGGTTTGAACCCGCCACCTCCGGTATATGGGGCCGGTGCCCTACATCTTTGAGCCACAGGTGCCGCCCACATTTTCATTTTCTAACAAATGAAATTGAAATCTATGGATTATGCTCTGAGTAACACAGGGTGCAAAGCACAGCCTTTATTTTAAATGTTTTTCTTATTGTTATTTATTTCTAAAAGCTTTGTAATTTCAATTTTGACAACTTATTTATCTGAAGAGTTACTAGAATATTCAGTGATTATTTTCAATTTTCAAATAAATCAATCTTTTTTGGGTTTTATTATCTTATTAATGTCCAGTTTTTCTAACTGGCAAAGAATATAATCCCTGTGATTTCTACCTTGGGGATTTCTGGTGATTATTCTTTGTTCATGCATGGCCACATTTTCCACTGTTCTGTGGATATTTGAAAATGATGTGAATTTTACTTTATTGAATATGTATACATAGTATATCTAAAGTTAATTATGCTATTTATTTATTGGTTTATTCATATTCATTATAACTTTACATCTCACTTTCTTCATTGGCAAAATTTTGAAAGAAGTAATTTACTGAACCCCACTATGCTTGTGATTTCTTTAATTTGTTCTTAAAATTCTAATTGTTTTTGCTTAATGAATTAGCAGTAGCTTAAAAGTTTGTGACTGATTTTAAAAATATATTTACCCTTTCATCAATATAAAAACCATTTGTAATTAAATTTTTTACTTGAATTCCATTTATACTGTTTTTAATATTATACACCTAATATTGCCTTTTGTTAGTATTTCAGGGTACTTTTCTGTTTGTCCCTTAATTTTGAAGCCTTCTGTGTCATTTCATTTCCAGTGTAACTTTTGTGAATAGGAAAAGATGCAAAGGTGACTATGTCATGGTCAGTTTGGGACAGATTTTTAGCAGATGAATAATGTAATTGGAGTTATATATAGAAATGTTAACTTTACTGGGGGTGAAGAAGAAATTGGACAGGGACACAATTAAAGGCTGGCAGAATTGGGACCTCAGACTTGCTGATTAAGATTGTAATGTTCTGGGCAGCGCCTGTAGCTCAGTGGGTATGGCACCGGCCCCATATACTGAGGGTGGCGGGTTCAAACCCGGCCCTGGCCAAACTGCAACAACAACAACAAAAAAAAAATAGCCAGGTGTTGTGGTAGGTGCCTGATTAGTCCCAGCTACTCGGGAGGCTGAGGCAAGAGAATCGCCTAAGCCCGGGAATTGGATGTTGCTGTGAGCTGTGTGACGCCACAGTGCTCTACCGAGGGTGATAGAGTGAGACTCTGTCTCTACAAAAAAAAAAAAAGATTGTAATGTTCTAATCCTCATATTTTAGTACTTAGAGAAAAGTGAAATGACAGTATTTAAACATCTACAGCTTCTTCTAGCTTCTAAAGGAAAATGTTGAAAACAGGTTTTTAACCCACAATTCAAGAGATTTTGTCGACCAAGAATGAGTAAGTCTCTCCTTTTTCAGAGGTGTTTTAAAAATTTCAAAAATTATTTCCAGGAATTTTAATGACTACAGAGTAAATCACGAACTTATGAAAGGAAGACCCTGGCTTATTTATCCTTACATCTATAATACTTAATTCATAGCAGATTTACTTGATCTTTGCTGAGTATAATTGAAATTACATTTAGAAGAAAGTGATCTAGATTTTTGGAATTATTTTTGTCTTTCAATTCACATTTTCTGAGATTGTAATAGCAAGTCCTTAATAGTGGAATGGTTTCCCATAATTAATGCATAAATTAACTTGAACGTCTTGGAATAGGTCTGAAGTTAAGCCAGTTGTTCTGAAAAACTAGTCCAGGTAAAGGGTTAGGTGGCAAGTGGGTTTATGAGAGCACTGGAAAGCCACTTGGTCATGATTCCTACCCTTATTTGACAGCAACTCTATAGTTGTTAAAATAACGAGTCATCTCTCCACCACCACTCCCTATACATGTGCCAAAACTACCTAGTTACCTCTCCCTGTCTGTGCCCTTGAAACTGCTCTCTCATACTTCTAGGTTAGCAGGTTTTGCCTTTCATGCATTTATTGAACAACTGTTTATTTAACACTTAATAAATCCCAGGTACTGTTCTTGGTTCTGGAGATGTAGTACTCAGCAAAGCCTGTTTCTCAAAGGGCTGCAAAGAGTGGGCAATATATGCTATATTCTACAATGCAGGTGAACCCTAGAAGCATTGTTCTGAGTGGAAGAAGGCATTCTCAAAAGGTCACATGTTTTGTGGTTCCATTTATATGAAATGTCCACAATGGAATCCATAAAGGCAGAAAGTAGATCAGAGGTTGTCAGGGGCTGATAGGAGCAGGTAATGGGAGCAATTGCTGATAGTTATGAAGTTCATGCTATTCAGGGTTCTTTAGAGAAACAGAACCACAGAGAGGGGAAGATATTATAAGGAATTAGCTAATATGATTATGCAGTTTAACATGTTCTAAGATCTGCAGAATGAGTCATGAAGCTGGAGCACCAGAAGAGTTGATGGAGCAGATTCAGTCCAAGTTTGAAGACCTAGAAAACAGGAGAGTCAATGATGTGGTTCCAGATCAAAGGCAAACAGACTCAAGAACCAAAAAGAGCCTATATTTCAGTTCAAGTTTAAAAGCAGGGAAAAGCTGATGTCCCAGTTAAAAAGCAAGCCAAGTAAAAGGAATTCTCTGTCTCTTTCTTGGGAGAAAGTCAGACTTTTTGATCTATTCAGGCCTTCACCTGATTAAATGGGGCCCGCTCACATTAGAGAGGGAAATTTTTTTACTTACTCTACAATTTTAATGTTAATATCATCGAAATAATCCTAGAACCACCCAAAAAATGTTTGACCAACTATCTGGGCACTACATGGTTCAGTCAAGTTGACATAAAATTAACCTCCATAAATTTCTTTTTTGGACAATGAAATGTTCAGAAGTTAGATAATTGTGATGGTTGCCTGATTCTATGAGTGTACTAAAACCCTCTGAATTGCACATTTTAAAAGAGTGAATTTTATATGTAAATTAAATCTCAATAAAGCTGTTTTAAAAAATACCCAAAACTCAACAACAAAAGCAAATGTAAGAATGAGCAATAAAATCCTAAGGGTAACTTGGGTATCATGAGATATTCATCCATAATGGTCATGTAGTACAATGTTTCTTAAAATGTGGTACATGGATCAGCAGCCTGAGCATCAGCTGGGAGCTGGTTAGAAGGTGAAGTCTCAGGCCTCACCCCAGCCCTGCTGAATTAGAATCTGCATTTCAGCAAAGTCCCTAGGTGATTCATATGCATATTGAAATAAGAGGCTCTAACCTAAAGGTCTGAAATTTTACTTATGTATTAATTTTGAGCCATGGAATCATATCATAATCATCATTTTACATTTAAGCTTCATATATGAATTAGTAACTCTTACCATGAAAAACATTAACTATATGAGATGATGGATTTCTCAAATTGCTTAATTGTAATAATCATTTCACCATGTGTATCTGTATCAAATATCATGTTGTATATCTTAATTTAATAAAATAAAAAAGAAAAAGGAAAAAACAATGAAAATAAGGCATCTCTGGTTGAAGATAGTCAAGGAAACTTGAGCCCACCTGCTTCCTCCCCACCCCCTGCCTCCCAACATCCCTGAGGCAATTGGCACATCTATTCCCTGCCAGTATTCCAAGAAACAGGATTTGAAACCTAAGTTTGGCCAGTATTCTTTTTTTTTTTTTTTTTTAATAAAGTTTAGAATAAAAAGTAGTAGCCAGGGTGATGGCACAATCAGCTTTCTCTTGGGGCAAAATAAAGGAAAAGGAAAAAAAAAGAGTAAGAAGAGGATAGAAAAAGAAATACTAACACAGGGCCACTCCTCTGCTCTCCGGAGCCCATTGCCTGTACCACATTCATGGCCTTTTCCCATTGTGTCCCAGGCTATCTATGCTACACTTCATCTGACAGCACGGAGTTGGCCTGTCCCGGTGCACACTGCAAGGAAAAGACATTTCCTGGCACCTGTGTGTCTGCGCATGCCTCCAGCCAAACCTTGCAGTTGAACCATTGGAAATGCGGCTGACCTTCACATAGGAGCCGACACCCTTCACTCATAGCACTCACTGGGCAATCAGACAGCATCCCAGTGACATTCTTCACAGCTGCTGGCAATGGCCTTTAATTCATCTGGTATTTAACCAGGGTGAAGCATCCTCTGACTATAACATATTTGTTGGTGTGAGTTGAGCCCGGCTCATCTTCCGCTCCCTCAAGTTCAGGGTTACACACCAATTTGGAGTCTGCTGGGAATACGGCTATTGCACATCTTCTGTTTATGCTTTTGTGCTTTTACTCTTTTGGTTGGCTCTTAGTCAACAGAGAATCACAGGGTACAGCTACAATGCATCATTTTACTGACAAAGAAATAAGGCTTAGAAGATCGTGAAACTTGGAAATGTACAGAATGCCATTGTTCTTCCTGATCCCAGATACATTTCTCCTGGATACATATTGTCTCAATATTAGCATCCTTAGTTTATAGCAGGTGAAAGTGGTGGTCATCTAGTACCCAAGCCTGGGAATCACAGGATATCTAGCATTTTTAAAAAAAACTTGGCTTTTTTTTTTTTTTTTTAGAAACTTAAAAATATATAACCATGTAAGCATATTTGTATCCCTCTCCTTAACGTGAGTTCTCATAGAAGAAATTATTGATAAATATCTATGAATGTAGACTTTGAAATCAAAGGAAGACCAGGCAGGAGGAATCATGGATGTGTATAAGAATTCTGACAGTTTTCAGTGTTCACCTGCTTCTAACTTGAGCTTTTTGAATTACTTAATGTTTGTCACTGGCAAGAAGGACACCTGTGACTAGAGATAAAAAGCTTCTAATGGAGGAGTAAACAGGAAACCTTCTCTGATGGGCCCAAAGTCACCACTTTGAGTCTCAGATTCTGTTAGGATCTCCATCTTTTAATTCCAGAAGTTTTTTACTTCAGTAATTTGTCATAGTAGTTAAAGTGTGCTCTGCCTAAAGAGAGGACAAAAAGTATCACAAACATTTGAAAGAGGTTTCTCTAACAATGAAGAAATGATTATTTTGCCTGGTCATCTATTCTAAATGAATTAGCAAGGATTCATTAATCCTGGTGTGAACTCTTAAGAAAACCCATACTTCTTCGTAATTACTTGTTCAGTCTTTCTTCCCTATTGTCTTATTCAAAGCCCTACTCCTCAATTCCTTTTCACAAGATGCCTAATAAATATTTAGTGAATGAATGACCCTTGAGTCTATTTTCTGTTATTGCAAAACATTGATTGGAATTTTTATTGTTATTTGCAAGCAACCAAAACACAGTGCCCTTAAGCAAAACAAGATATTGATTCCTGCGCCTCAGGAACAAAACCAAACTGGGGGAATCTTTCTCACCCACTCTGTCACTTTCTTATCTCTGCTCCTTTCAGTTCCTTTCTATTCCTTTGTTTAATTTCCTTTCCCTCTACAAACCAGCTTTCTCTGTGACTCAGTCCACAAGACAAAGTTTTATGCATCTTCATTTCAGTTACCTGGAAAAATAATGAAGATCTTTCATTTTCATTGTCAAGTTTTTGAAGAAAGGTCTTAGAACAACTCACCACTTGCTGGTGATAGAATAGGACCATATTGTCTGTGTAGCTGTTTTTGTCTCAGTCATCTGGGTGAGTCTGCTGGAAGGCAGTTCCTAAAAGGAGATTCACTTCTTGTGCTTCCTACTAACTTTTATTTCCTCCTGTCTGAACTAGTTGCTCACTATACTAGCTTTTTCCATTTTTATATTTTTGAGTCATTTCTTTTTCTTCCCAATACATCATACTTCAGTGCAGAAAACAAAATCCACTCTAAATATTTAAAGCAAAGGAATTTAACACAGAGAATTAGATGCTGATAAAATCCCTGGAAATTTCTGTAAGAGCAGCTACTAGACTGGGCCCCTAAGAATGTCTCCTGAAACATCTCTGAACTGCTCCTTCAAAGTTGCTGCTCCATCTGCCATCATCAGGAAGAACATGCCACTGTGGCTGAGACCAAAGGGTTAGGAGTCACTACAATTGTAGTACCACCACAAAGGTGGGGACTAGACACTGGGACATTGATTCAGATGTCACATTTCAATGGTGGTGCCTAAAACCAAAATCAGCCAATAGCAGGCACCTGCCTCACTTCAGCCTAAGGTCCTCACAGGAGTGAATTAATGAGTGAATCTCTTTTGCATCTACCACGCTACCTGCTGAGGAACCTGGGAAATGTCCATTTTTCCCTTTCAACCCCTAAAATACAGGAAAGCACATGAAAAGGAGGTGGGACAAGATTCTAAATGCTACTTAACCATGTCTAATACACATTAACATACAAACTATTCAGAAAGATATAACTTTTATATCATTAATTGGTCAGCCATTTTCTTTGTCTTTTCTTCCTAAGCTTATAAGATCATCTTACTCCTGAGAAGTTTATTAAGTATTAAACTCCTGCTTCTTATTATCGTCTTATTAATACTGCCCTTTAAAAATAAGGTAGGCAAAGAAACACAGAAAAATTGTTGGGGAGTAATTGTTTGATTTTTTTTCTCAAAATTTTATTCAACACTATTGTTTTTATAACCAAAAAAATTACTAACAGTGATCAAAAAGTAATGATGAAAACTGTAACAAATTCTACTATGAGTGGCATTTTTGGCCATTGTATCTGGCTGGGGGCAAATCATGTCACAGCATAGGCACCAGTTAACTTTGATGTGCAGTTTTTAAATACATAGGTGAGAATTATTCACAACTCTGGTCTATTCTCAGAAGACAGCTGAGGACACAGAGTGCCACAGGATCAGGAAAAACAAGGCCAGTAGGTATCAAGATCATTAAGTGATGATCATCCTATTTCTTCTCAAGCTTAATTCAGAAATGATTTTTTGCCTATAAGTATTGCCTTGAAGTTTTCTAAAATCTTTAACTTAAAAAAGTCAGATCCATAAAACTTCTCAGAATGTACCTATTTTACTCAGAAGTTAGAAGAAATCTCCCACCCCACAGAGATTGGTTTTCATCACACCATATTGGCATCCACCACCTTTCCTTGAGGCAAGCCAGTGGGACTGGATGCCAACCTACAGAAGATGGCTTTCCAGGAGCCGCATCTGTCTCCCCACACAAGTCCTCGGGCTGTAGCTGGCACTATGATCTTTGGAGCTCCCTGGGCACTACAGTTGGTTGGTTTAGTCAATTGAGGGCTCACTCCAGCTGTTACATTCTTGAGGAAAGCAGCCTTTTCCAATATGCCTTTCAGTAAAAGACACTTTCTCTATCTTGACTGTGAACAACTATGAAAGCTCATCCCTTTTGTATTCTACTGAAGGATAAGGCTCATTGATATTGTATTCTAAATCAGTAGTTCTCAGTCTTTACCATAGATTAAAATATACTGCAAAGATTTTTTTAAAGATTATATCGATACTCCCAGAGATTTAGATTTAATTGCCTGGTGGGCGGCGCCTGTGGCTCAGTGGGTAAGGCGCCGGCCACATATACCGAGGGTGGCGGGTTCAAGCCCGGCCCGGCTGAACTGCAACCAAAAAAATAGCCGGGCGTTGTGGTGGGCGCCTGTAGTCCCAGCTACTTGGGAGGCTGAGGCAAGAGAATTGCTGAAGCCCAGGAGTTGGAGGTTGCTGTGAGCTGTGTGAGGCCACAGCACTCTACCAAGGGCTATGGAGCGAGACTCTGTCTCTACAAAAAAAAAAAAAATTTAAAAAAATAAATAAATAAATAAATAAAATAGATTTAATTGCCTGGGATGAGCCTAGGCATCAGCATTTTAAAGTGATCTGGGTGATTCTATTCTGCAGCCACAGTTGAGAACCTCTGCAAGAAATGGTAACCAGCTATTGTGACCAATTTTTCCTTATTTGCCCAAGACCTCCCTGGGTTTAAAACTGAAAGTTTCATGTCCCAGGAATCCCTCCATCCCTGGTAAAACAGGACTATTGGTCACCCCAAACCTAGGAGTCTCTGCTCTCAGCTTCTGAGTTATATAAATGCACAGGCTTTGTAATTATTTGGAGGAAGCAGCACTGAGCTCCCAGTGCAAAAACCCAGGTTGTGGCCTTTCTTCTGGGGGAGTCACTTAACTCTTTAGAGATCCAATTTCCTTAGTTCTTCACTGCTCAACAGTAGCTCATATGCCAGAAGGGGAAGTCAACATCTAAGGAGGGCAAATTACAATACTGGGGTGTCTGGGCTGGTAAGAGATGCACCCTGACTGCCACTGTTGATTGACCTCCCCTGCAGCTGTCCTACAGGAAGGCAAGGAAGGATTCTCACTGGCTCTCTCCACCTCAAACCACTGCCCAAGCTGAGAGCAAAGCAGTGGGCTACTTGCCTTATGCACATGCCCTTCAGTGGATACATTTGTGGATTTTCTCTTTGATGCCCATTTTGAACTAGGATCGTGTGTTTAACGTGTTTAGAGGAGATGGCTTAATTTGTTCTGAGGGTGGGAATAGATTGAACATGAGCAGGCTCTTGAAAGGAAGATTTCAATTCCTTCTCTTCACCTCCCAATTCCAGAATGGGACCCAGGAATACACATGTGTAAGTGTCCTCCAGCCACACACTGAGAAGTGTTGTATTAGAGCTTTATTGTTTTCCTTAACATGTTTTTGAAAGAAAAATGAGTATTACAATCCATATGTCCATTTTATGTAGTGCTATTTCCATTTTCTCCCCAAACTTCCCCTTAATTAATGGCCTATCATGTACTGAATGGAATTATTCATATCCAGGAAATCTTTTGGAGAACAGAGAGCCTACCTAAAACCAGGGTGCGGTATACCCGGGCAGGAGCCACGTCAGCTTCCTACAGGCACCAGAGCACACACGCATCTCTACCTCAACCACTTAGCATTCACGAATCCCACTTCCTTGGAGAAAATGGGTTGCATCTTGAACAATATTTTTAGAAAAAATACTTAGCCAGCTCCATGTTTCATCTCTTCCATTGAAAAATTTAGTGAAGCATCCCTCAAAGTTGTAATAAGCTTAAAATTTTATGTTCAATTTCTGTTGTGACTATCCACTTTATACATTTACCATCCCCAAAACAAAACTATATACTAACAGCCACTGATATGAAACAGTAAAAGAGCTGAGGCCCAACAATTCTAAGAGGAGTTCCCACAGAAATCCAAGAGTTACCTGTTTTAGACATAGTTACTTGTCTTTTGCTCTTTTGACCATATACCATCACAATATAACCCTTGAAAAAAGTCACTTTATAAAAAATAAGAGCAACTGGCACTTTGTTTAAGTGATGTTCTCATCATAGTTTGACTGAGCATCTTGGTAGAACCAACTTTCCATCTGGAGTTGAAGGAACAGAAATGAACAGATTTTTAAAATAATTATTCATAAGATGTCAACTCTTATAACACTGTTTCTTGATTATCTGCCGACCTGAGGGGCTCTTGCTCCGCTCTTGGAATAATGTGTGACATGCTGACATCCAGCTGGTCAATGGTAATGAGATATTTAGTGGGTTAGAGAGAAGGCCCTGATAAGTAAGTCCAGCCTTGACTCCCCCTTGTCTGCCTTCCATTGGGACCCTTCATATAGCATTTCAAGGGGTGCCTAGTGACTGAACTGAAATTTGGGAGTCTAAGATCCTAAACATTCATATACTAGGTGATAGGAGGCAAAGGATAATTAATAATCCAAGAAACACATAGATTTTCTTGAGGGAAATATTTAGGTATTGGTTAGGAAGTATAGTCTAAAAAAATGATACCAGGAAAACTTCAAATCCCTCCCCTACCAATGTTCTAGCTGAGTGAGACTGAACAAATTGTTAAATTTTCTGAGTCTACTTTCCCATCTTAAAAATGAGATAAGAATGACTTATAAGGTAGTTGTGATGATAAAATGGATTAATTTATTTAAAGTATCTTGTCCATAGAAACATAGTCAAAATTATACTAAATAATGAGAATTTAAATGTACATATTATTTTTCCATTTTGAACTCTTGGATTTCCAAATATGATTTGTTGAATATTATATTTTATGTTGCACATGTGCTGTTTCGAAGGTATATAGGAATATAGGTTGAGAGCAAATTCTAATTTAAAGAAAGATTCTGTGATTCTGAAAAGGCAACTACAGTTGTGTGTTGCTTGATGATGGGGATGCATTCTGAGAAATGAATCCTTGAGTGATTTCATTGTGCACACATCATAGAATGTATGTACACAAATCTAGATGGTATGGCCTACTCTACATCCAAGCAATATGGTATAGCCTCTTACTTCTAAGCTGCAAACCTGTACAGCACGTTACTGGAGTGAATACTATAGACAATTGTCAGTATTTGTGTATCTAAACATACCTAAATACAAAAAACGTACTGTAGAAATACATATAAGAACCTTACAGGACCACCATCATGTGTGTGGTCCATCATTGACTGAAATGTCATCATGTGGTACATGACTGTACACTATTTTATGTTTGACTTGAGATTATCTTCTAGGTTGGTTTTAAGAGGTTTTTGTCATGGTTCTTCTACATGTTAGCTAAGGGACCTTGAGAAAAAGAGGATCTATATGAGACACAGTTTTGGTTTTAGATATAAAATAAAATAATCTTACCTCACTCATCTCACAAGGTTTCAGATGGAATCAAGAGAAAATAAATATGAAGTTATAAATAAAGCATGACAGTAATGAGAAAGATTATTATTGTAAAGGGAGTGCTATGAACTCCTGATGTAGATTTACTTCTGAGGGCTTGGAGAAGTAGGTTTTCATTGAGTTTGCAGGCTCTAGGACTCCACAGAAAGCTCCCGGAGACATCGGGGTGGTACCAAGACCACCTCCTGGGGTTGAACTGTCCTATTCCATATCTTATGGGGAAATTACTCTGTCTTGGCCAGAGCCTAGGATGAGTTTAGGTAGAGCCGTTGTTCAACATTCCCTAATTCTATCACTACTTTCATGGTTCATAAAACAGGCCCTACCCAAGGAAAAATATCACCCAGGCTTAAGAACTTTCTTAACAGAATGTCAACCTTACCCCATAGCACAGAGGTCCACTTTAGTTAAAAGCTCAGAAGCTCTAAATTCAAGTATCATTAAACTTTCTAATTCCTCTATTCTACCTTTCAAAAGCTAGTTAAAAATGAATTCTTAAGAAAGATATCCAAAGGAGCATGTTGCACATCTGATTGTCTAAATCATGACTATTAATCATTTAATGTATTAATCTTCCTTATTGGCCTTAACAGTTATCAAGGCCTTCCCTAAATGACAACACTTTTACTTGGTAACCACTGATGGTGAAAATACATCATGATCAAAAACACTACCTACCACTATGAATTCACAAGTATTATAAACAAAAACCATAGCCATATATATCTGCATGAGATTTATTTATTCAGTCTTCAGGTTATGTTTGGTGAATTATGAAAGCTACAGATGTCTACATGGCTACTTTGGATGCTATTGAGAATCACTGCTCCTAGCTGGAAAAGCTAGCCCCATGACTTCCTTAGCTTTGCTCCAACAGAAACACCTTCACTCTCCTATAGTTGAATACGTCATCCTCAGATTTTTTAGAAGTTTGACAATTCTTATGTTATTTAGTGCCACAATAACCAATTAATTTCTTTCAAAATTTAATGCCAGAATATGCTTTTATTTCCTGAAAACTAGTACGTAGTTTTGATCGCATAATGAAAATTGTTGAGGCAAGTGACAAAAATATATGGGTATAAAAGAATATGCTTGCCTGCCTAGACAGAACCTTCAGGGATGGCAGATTCCAGAGCCTGATTCTTTAATTACAGTGATTCCTGCTTTAAAAAAAAGGACTTTTGAAATTGACTCACACTAACCAAACTCAAGAAACTGATTAATAAATCAGAATGCTAATATGTGATTTCACACTATGGGAGATATCTATCTGGAGGGAGAATACTTAGTGTCCACTATCCAGCATATTAAAGAATTTAAGGGTAAAATTAACAAACACTTGGCTAGTAAATACAGAATTTGAAAAATACAACCAGCAGTTTCTTATCAATTTATTTCTCCTTTTTAATGCAGCATTGCCTAGAATATTCTTATGAACAGTTTTCAGGACAATCTCTGTGCTGGTTTCTGTTTTTCTTGGTAGGGTTTCTAACAAATTTCCATCTAACTTGAAGTGCCCCTACCTCTTTGGTTGTGTTCACTGAGAAGCAGATCCTGAGAAAAGGAATTAAATTCAAACCATCTATTTGTGAGGAGATTCCAAGAATCACTGGGGAGAGTTGGAGAGTAAGATAAGGAAGGGAAGAAACCCTACCAGGGTTTGTTAAGGAGCAGGTGGTTACTATGGCCACCTGACTCTCAATTCCACTGGGCTCTGTGGGAGATGATGTTGAACACTTGAGTAGCTTTTTGCCACGTGGACTTTCTTGGTGTGGCTGCTGGCTTCATCACATAAGCAAAGAGGATTTCTGCTAAGTAAGAGTCATACAATGTATTATCACCATAGTAATGACACCTGTCACTTTTGCCTTACAATGCAACCTAATCAAGGGAGTGACATCCTATCTCTTTTGACACTGTATTGCTTAGAAATAAGTCCCCAGTCCTGAACACACTTAAGAGAAGGAGATTACAAAAAGGAATCAGAAAGTGGGAAATCGCTGAGGATCACCTTAGGGTCTGTCAGCCACAGGTACATTAGTGAGTACTCAATAAATATTAATTTGCTTCTCCTGCTTTGGATTCTTCCATCATTACATGTATTATTACCATCACAATAAGTTAAGACTGGAATAAGGATTCATGATGGACATCGAAATTCTGGGATTAAGAAAACAATTCAGACATGACAGCTCCATGGTGACACTGTCAGATCACATTACCTGCCTGTGCACAGTTATCACACATTTAATGTGGTGAAATGTTATGGCCACATCACAGTCAGGCTGAGCTGATGGTTTTAATTTGGGTATAAGGCTAGAGCTGTGCTGATGCTTTTTACCGCTGGCTAGACCAGGGGACTCACATTTCCATGAGTTCCTGCTATCAAGAGGAAACCTTTGTTCCCTCTTCATCTTGAACTTCTCAAGCACATGAAAGCTAGTACTTCCCAGGTGGAAAAAACTGTCATTAGACATTACTCCCTTGCATTTTATGTTGGATAAGATTCTGAGTGAGTTACGAAAATATAGGAGTTGGCATATTCAAGCTCTGGGAGTTCTAAGTGGCAATTGAAATTTAGCTTTCCTAAGGACTTGATGAAAAAAACTCATAAAAGTCCATAGGCAACAGCGTCCACAAAGTCACCTGAGGATAAGCTGCAAAAATGCTTTACATGCATGTAGCAACTGTCATTTTCCACCCCTACTCCCAACCCTGCTGAATGGGTCTCCAAAAAATGTACTGGCAGTCAGCCTTTACAGCAAGGAGAAACCTTCAAGTATCATCTTTGAAGATTATATTCTTGAAGTTGACCTCTGTTGATTTTAAAGAGGTTGGGCCTATTTGACTGATTGGCAATGGTACTGCTGATGTATATGGACAGAGGACTCTAGGAACAAAGTAGTGGAATTTTCATTGGTTTTAAATGTCTTATCTGTGAGCTCAGAACCTGATGCATCTGGCATTATGATCTTGGAAACAACAAACTTTGTGAAGAAGACAGACACTATCCTTGAAAGTTCAATAAATAAAGTTCTGGTGTCTACTTAGAGATATCCTCGATGATACTTTTGATGGAAAGGGTCCAATCAGTTCTAAAACCCATAGGAGACTTGATCCCAAAGCCTCTGAGATCATTCCTTGATCTCTATGTAGGCTACCAGGAGGGTTGTGAATACCTTGATCTTAACTGGCAGTGCTCAAGTTAGTTATCGGTGACAAAAATATATCAGTGTTTGTTTATACTATTATTAACCACAAATATTTAATATAGAACTAATAAAAAGACATTGCTATTGAGCATAAGAAATCAAATCTATCCCAGTTAATAAGGAGGCTTGCAGATTTAGGTGGTGTAAGGCACATCATTGCAATCTCAGCCACTGCTTCTGACCTTCCCCTTCTATCTAACCTCTAGTAGCGTTATCTATATTCCGATTTTTTATTCAATAATGTCATAAATAATGGAAAGCATGCTCTACTTACCTATGAGGATTTATCCAAACAGGCTGTGGGTTATTGTTAATTGTCTCCGTTGCTCTGCATCTCCATGAATTGGGGCTCACCTAGTGATGTCTTCTACCAACAGTAACAAACATTGACACAGCAGAATGAATGCTAAGCTTCCTGGCTACTCTGCCAGATAGTGAAAGGAAGATGGATATTGGGTCTGCTTACATTTTTTAAAGTTTTGTTTTCATCACAGATTTCCTAATGAATAGAATTGCCTGTGAAAGAATTGGCCCTACCTTTAATAGCCTATCTATGAATCAGTTGGTTTAGGGCTTTGAAGCTGGATAGAATGTGGAGTGATTTCACAGAGCTATAGAGTCGCTGCTTTTTCTTGGTTTGGTTCTGATCTAGATGGTGCCAACAAGTTTGGAGAGTTTTCTTAGCCACGTAACAGCCCTTATGAGTTATTATCAGGAACTACCTGAAAGGTCACCAGATGCTTAATTGCAAAGCTGAGGAAAATTGTTTCAAGCTTCCTTAATGGATCTATATCTTAAACACCCGTGGAGTCACAAGTTACAGTGGTGGTCCTTCTGCCACTCTTTTTAAGGATTTGCTTCCACTTTAATAATATACTCATGGTTTTATATGGAAATGTCATTGAAAACAAATGACATTTTTTTCAGTGCATTATACAACAAGGGAAAGAAGTTCAGGGAAATATATAAAAACATGGGCTTTGGAGTCACGTGGCCTTAAGTAGGATTCTGTGTCTGTCACATACCACTTGGTAGCCTTGAGCAAGTTATTTAAAGTCTCCGACCCTCAATTTCCTTGTCATTAACAAGTAGATAACAACAGTAGCTACCTCATAGAATTGTGATTATTATGTAGACTAAATGAAATATTTTGTGCAAGATACTAAGTATAGCATCTGGCACATATTAAACATAAAACAAATGTTTGCTTTTGCTGCTTTTGTCAGACCATCATTAAGGTTGTGAATTCTTTGGCATTAACTGGCAATGGCCAACTCATATTGGTTATTGGTGACAAGAAAAAAGACAATTTTTGTTGCAATTCTCCTTATTTCAAATAAGCCTGGGCTAGTTTTCAACTAGCAAATGTACACTAAGGAAAATAATAATGCTTTAAGGAGAGTAGTTAGGACATTGCTATCCAGTAGAAATATAATTTAAGCCTAATATTTAAGCTTAAATGTCACAGTAGTCTTACTAAAAAATTCAAAAGACATGGGTGAAATTAAATTTAGTAATACATTTTATTTAATCCATTATATTGAAGTACTATCATTTCAATATGTAATAAATGCAGAAATTATTAATAAGGTGTTTTCATTTCTTTTTTCATATTCAGTCTTTGGAATCCAGTGTGCATTTTAAACATAAGCATATATTTATTTGAACAGCCGTATTTCAAGGGCTCAATAGTCACATGTGGTTAGTGGCTACTGTCCCAGACAGCATAATGTTGGAAACTTATTTTAAGTGGATTCTTGTAGAGGCTTTTTCTGTTGTGAGGATAGTGAGTATGGTGGGGGTGGTATAAACCAGTGTCGCTCAAGTTTTGGCATGCATAAGAATCACCTAGAACGTAAGCTAACTTGCAAATTTGTAGGTCCCAACTCCAAATATTTTGATTCTCTGGGTCTGGGGTAGGAACCAAGAATTTGCATTTCCAGTAAGCTCCCAGTTGATGCTGATGTTGTTGTTCCATAGACCAGATTTTTGAACAATGTTGGTGCTAAGTATCCCTCTTTGAATTTTACCATTAAGTTTGCTCTTTTCTTTAGTTTTTAAGGAGAAAAGACTAGATGTGCTAATGTTTGGGGCATAATGATAGAAGTGGAGAACTTTTCCATGGCCCACATATCAGTGCCTGCTTATACCAGCCCTACACCCTTATAGGGTTGAAATTTGACAGCCTTCTCACTTTACTCTGCCAGTGGTTAAGCCACTAATACTCAAGCCTGGTCACATCTGGGAGCTTCATTCCCATCGCCTACTAGGAACCTGCTTGTTGATTCCTTAATCCTAGTGATTCAGCATGGATTTCCCTCCTACCCCCCACCCCATAACTGCAGTCCTATGCCTCCTCAAGGTTACCTCTTCCTTTTAATCAGCATGGGGTCTGCCATTTCTATTACACTGAGTATGTATTTAAGATAGTTTGGTACTTAAATTAAGATGATGAATTTATATGACAATTTTGTCCTGATATCAACTTTTTTTTTTTTTTTTTTTTTTTTAGAGAGAGGGTCTTGTTGTGTTGCCCAGGCTGGTCTCAAACTCTTGGGCTCATTGATCCTCTGACCTCAGACCTTAGCCCGCTGAAGTGCTAGAAAGTATTCCAGCCCATGAAGGTATTCAATGAAAGCTCAACAGACTATTCTCTGGGTTTATACTGTTCCATGAAAGTTAGCTATCATTGTTTCGGAAGAAGATGAAAGTATTTCTAGATTGATAATTTAGAAAGGTATCACAGAATAGGTGACATTTGAGTTAGGTCTTGAAAATTGGTAGAATCTATTTGGTCTTAATTTTTTCTTAATTATTTTTAAACATGTACTACAAATCCATTGCATTAAATATTAAAATTAAAATGAAGAAAAAAACACTAATGATTCTACCATCAAAAGATAGTTCCTCAATATTTTGCTTTGCTGTCACGTGTTTTCTATCCCTTGGGCATGTTTTATTTCTTTATGTGGAATAAGGTGTGAAATATAGCTCTTCTTTCTTACTGCCACTTTCATCCTAAAAAAGACAAGATGAAGAAGTCATTAGGAAGTAGGGACACTTGGAGAAAGGACGTCTTTGGGTCAATTGCTCTCAACTGAAGATAATTTTGCCCCAGATAATTTTGACCCAGGGGATATGTGGCAATATTTGGAGACATTTTTGGTTGTCACAACTGGAAGGTGATGCTGTTAGCATCTTGTAGATAGAGGCCAAAGATGCTGCTTGCCATCCTACAACACACTCTACCTAACAAACACAATGAAACCTAGTCCTACGCACCCTTGTAGTAATCTGAAATATAAGTAAAGAAATGAATAAATAAAAACAAATAACTAAAAACAAAAATCTTACAACACATAAGACAGCCTCTCACAACAAAGAATTATCCAGCCCCAACTGTCACTAGTACTACGGTTGAGAAGTCCTGCCTCGCCAGGTGCAGCGCTCCACTCCATGTCTACAGGAGGTGTGCTTCATTCTCACCTTGATCCCAAGGAGGGGATTCAAGAAAATTTACTTGGATATCATGGCCAAGGTCCTCTGAAGTTTGGTGGACACAAGTACCAGTATTTGATTCACTCCTGGAAAAACTCTGAGGAAGAGGGGCTGACTACAAACATCAACAGTGGCGGAAAAAAGAAAAAGAAGCTCATACTATCAAGTGTGTGTGCTTTGAGAGTTCAGCAGGACAAGGAACTCTGGGTTGTTCTGTGTATCACAAAAACAATAACTTGAACCATTCCAAAAAGGATCTGCTATGAAACAGAGCTCCAATACTTTTTCACCTTCATCTTGAGAAACAGAAAGTCTGTATTCATTGAATAGCAACTCCCCATTTCCCTTTTCCCCCAACCTCTGTTAAGCACCATTCTTTTTGTTTCTATGAATTTAACTGCTTTAGATAACTCATATAATAGGAATCATATAGTATTTGAGGAGGGTTACAATCCTAGTATTTACGTTTTTGCATCTGGCTTACTTCACTTAGCATAAGTCCTCAAGATCCATCCATCTGGTTGCAAGTGGCAAGATTTCCTTCCTATGCAAGGCTGGATGCTATTCCATTGTGCATACATACCACATTTTGTTTACCCATTCTTCTGTTTATGGATGTTCCAACTGTTTCCAACTCTTGACTATCACAAATAAGGCTGCTATGAATAAGGATAAACAAATATCTCTTCAATATTATTCTTTTAACTCTTTTGGATAAAGGGTTTTAATAGACATTTCTTTAAAGATGATAAAAATATAGACAAGCATATAAAAAGATGTTCAACATCACTAATCATTAGTGAAATACAAGTAAAAACCATGACAAGAAATCACTCCCATTAAGATGGCTACTATTAATAAAAGAAAATTTAGTGTTGCTGAGCGCGTAAAGAAACCAGAATCCTTGTCTGAAATTGTAAAATGGTTCATCCACTATGGAAAACAGTGTGGTGATGCCTCAAAACATTAGAACTAGACCTACCATATGATCAAGTTTTATCAATTTACACACGCACCAGGAAGGTCTGCGAATGCTCATCTCCCAACGCTGCCAACAAGTGTGACGGGAACTGTAAAACAATGACAACTATAGATTTTGAAATCTTTGATAAGGTATTTATCTACTGATGTCTAATAAAGCACCCCAAAGCTTAGTGACTTCAAAATACAACAATTTCTTATTTCTTGTGATTCTTTGGGTTGGCTAGACTGTTCTGCTTAAGCAAAATCAGCTGGGATCACTCATGAGCCTCCTGGAGACTGGGCTTGAAGGTATAAGTCATGTCTTGCTCTGAAGCTTTGGTCCTGACTACTCACTAGCCATACCCCGTTTCCCCAAAAATAAGACATCCTCCGAAAATAAGACCTACTTACAGGAAAGAAAGGGTGTCCCCTGAAAATAAGACCTAGCGCATCTTTGGGAGCACACCTTAAAATAAGACACTGTCTTATTTTTGGGGAAACAGGGTAGTTCTATTTTCCATGGCCCCTTTCTTCAGTAAAATAGCTGGAACTTCTTATGAGCATGGCAAATTCAAAAGCAAGGGAAAACACAAGCTTCTTAAGGACCAGGCTTCTTAAGGACCAGGCCAAGAACTGGCCAGCATCACTTCTACCTTATTCTACTGTTCAAAACAAGTCATGAGATCAGCCCAGTCAAAGAAGGAAAGATAAAGTCACATGCATCTACAGCAATAGAGAGACTGGGAATGGCTATCTTTGGAGCCCTTTAACCACAGATAATTTGATAGACAGATGGAGAATGATAATCTCATTGATGTTTTATTTTTAATTTCTTAGATTACTCGTGACTTTTTTTGTATGTTTGTTAGTCATTTGTAGTTCTATAAATCATTTGCTCATGCATTGTGACTTTAAAAAAAATGTCTCCAGCTGTTTTGAAATTTTATTTAGATGACATCTTTAAATATTGTTTGTTAATTGTAAGAAAACTTCTGTGACAGTTGTTGTAAAACTCTTTCTTAGTTTGTCCTACCACATTACATTTTGATACGCAAAAGTATTCCAAAATTTTTAATTTGCAAGTGGTAAAATCTGCTGGGATTTGGGGGTAACATATTCAGTGACGACACACATAATGCATAATCATAATGAACACTCATCATCATTTTGCCAGCTCAACCTCCGAATGCCCTTCCTGGTTTAGGGGAATTTCCAGTTGTCTGTGTTTCGTATTGAACAAGGTCTATAATTCTGGCATTATACATGTGATTCACTAGGGGGAGCAGAGGAAAAAATATTAAAAGGCATCTTCATGTTTATTTTATCTTTTAAAAATATAGAAATTAAACTTTACCAATACTTAGTACAGACATAAATCCCGGGGCCTATTCTGAATCCCATATCAGGTAAGGCACTGAGGACCCTGACACATGAAGTGTTGATGGTGCCACCAACCCAAAAATTCTTTTTAGAGAATTTTAGTGTGTTGCTATTTACGTGCACCTAAAAAAAATTTATTTTATAGAAGATGGTACTCGGCTTTTTTTAAACCACTCCTCAAAATTGGACATATATCTAGGAAATTTTCTTCAAATAAATGTAGATTGAATACAGTAGTATGATGCAAACATAAATGGAAACCCAGAAGATAGAACGAACACTCCCCATCTGTCAGATACCTTAAAAGCCTGTCAGTTTTGCCAAGAGGTTGTATAGAACAGTTGAAATTAACAAGAAGATTATTTGACATATACAAACTTACATCTTACGGGTACATTTTATCTCAGTAGCTAATGGTAGCCTGAAGTCACCCTGACTGGCAAGACTGTCTATGTAACATTTACCAGATAATGGCAAATCTCTTATGATTTTTCTTAGAGATTAAAATTTATTAGATACTCATTCAGTACTTTAAAATTTCCCCTAGGCTTACATTTACACCAAGGAGTCTTGCTTAAAATCTTTCTGAGGGAAAATTTTCAGCTGTGACAGCCATTAAAAGTCAGTATTGAAACAAAATTGAGAAACCTTTGAACATTCTCTAAAAAATCAATATTTTAATGAAACGTATTCAATCACAGTACTACTAATAACATTACTGCTTATAGCCCTTTTAGGTGTAAGTAAAATACATGACTACAGCTACTAATAAAAAATATATAGAACAAATAAAATACAATAATTTCCATTTTCTTCTTTAGCACATCATTTAAAAATATATGTATTTGCATATGATTTTTATATATGGTCATATACGATATAACTTATAAATAAAAACATGTAGTCAGGAATTCTGCTGGCCCACGTAATTGGAAATGGTGCTCCTTCTTTCTTCAAGTAAATGGTTTATTAATTAGTATACTTTTCATTTCTACATTAAGTACAAACGTATTCTGTATAAACCAAAAAAAAAAAAATAATAAGATTATTGAACACAATAGAAAATGCAAATTGTAAACAAATCATTACAAACATCAAAGTCAGAATATATTTTTAATAGTTATTTTATGGAAATAAAATTCTTTCAATGCTTACATTTTCCAATATCTGCTTTTCTATAGAAATCATCTCAGTTTTACTTGCTGGTTTTCTTGAGATTTTTAGGTAGTTTTAAACACATTGTAGTTTTGAAACTATATATTCTTCATGGGCAACTTAGCAAAGTTTTATGTAATCTGATAGCTAGAAGAGTATTTGCAAATAGGTCCAGAAAAATTATTACTCCAAGCCTTTCAATATTGCAATACAATTCAGAGGAAAATCAATGTAGGTACTAGAAAACAGCTTAAAAATTTCTTCAAATATGCATGACTCATCAAGATCATATTCTCTATTCTATTCATCAGCAGACACTAATTATAACTTTTTCATAGTGATCATATTTCTTTAAATGGCATGTTATCTAAAAACACTGAAACAGGCATGGTACTCTTTTAGTGTCATAAACATTTCCTTCAAGGCGATATTCTTGCAGGTGATAAAGAACAAAATAATTTACTTTTCATATCTTGTTTTGGGGTCAGAGATAGGTTGGTTGTGAGATTCTAGTCAAAATTGGTCTTTTAACATTTTGGTTTTGTCTTCAACAGAGAGGTTCACATCAATGACAAGAGACTGCAATTTCTTTAGCAACCATAATCTATTTTTTATGAGTCACAATTTCTTTTTTTAATCTCTGAAGTTACAAGGATCTTCTGTCTTTTCGATTTCAGTTTCTGCAACATTTTGTTTAAAACATTATTTTCAAAATGTGATAAATTAGTATAAACATACACATGAAAGTTTATTTTTTCAAGTATACTTTGACTTATGTTCTAGAATTTATATCTTCATTAATGCCATTAAAATTTTTTAAAGAATTTTTACGTACTTCTCCTTGTGATTTTAGTAACAATGTTAACTGCATTTCTGTCACAAATCAACAAAAACTAAACATTTATATTAGGTAAATGTCTTTCCAATACCTGTCAATTTTTAACTGAGGCTAAAAATTATTTGTATAATTTGTGTAATATAAAAAAACTCTTCAGTGTTTTTCTATAATCAGACAAGAGATTTTTGCTGTCTCACTTCCTCCAAGTTTAAAAATACACAGAAAGCAGAATATAGAGCATTCAATCATTTTCAAACATTACCTATTGCAATTTGCTAGGTTTCCATGCACATTTATGCTACTATTGTAGCTAGAATTTAGATTTCCAAATGTTATCTTTGTAAGTGATCTACTAAAAATATGTGTAATCCTTCTATAATTGTGTCATTATCTAGGCAAAATCAATCCAAATAATCACAGGTAGAAATGTTACACTTGTGTTTTGAAATGCACATATCTAGCAATGCTTGTATTTTGTTCTTCATGGCTTAGACTGCGTTTGTAAGAGCCCGTTTGTACTGGCTAATGAAAGATTATTTGTAAATATTTAGGAATTTGGGGAGCCAGGTATAAAACCATCAGGAGCTTGCGATCTACCTTATTGAGAACATTTACATCATCAAAATTTGCAAGTGCCACAAAAAAAAGGCTTTTCTTTTCTAAAAACAGTTTGCCAATATACCACTAAATGTACCCAAAATAACTGAACGATAATGAGCATTATCCACATTATTAAATGATCTCATTGACTCCATCAACTATAATCTTATTTTTTTATATTTCTCCTCTACATAATGTCATTTTTATCATTGATGTTTGTATTACGCATGTATCTATCATAATGTTATCAAATTTCCCTATGGTTTCTACCAAATTAAGAAAAGTCCATTGTTGCTGAACTTTGCATATTATTCTCTGAATGCTAAACTGTATCACTAAAAAATTAATTATTTGTAGTATGTCTTCACATATAGCAAGGTCATATTTCCTCACATTCAGATAACTTATTTTCTGTAACAAAAATTACATGTTTTTTACATAACAGGTTTTAATTGTAAATACTTAAAAAAATATTGGTGGTGCCTTTCATTTTATTTCTGTTCTGCCAAGATTGGGTGATAGAATCTGCCAGTCTTTGTCTCCATTTTCTTTATTCACTTATTTTTTTCCCCTAGCCTTAAAGAGTTTGCAAAATAAATACAATTTTTTAGAACAAATGCTTCAGTTTTAAAAAAGTAAACAGCTAGAATTTTTTTCACTATTTGGCAGAAATCTTATGTAAGAAACTTCCAAAAACCACCTAAATGAGCTTTCTTTCGTCTCACTTGAGATGGATAATTTCCATAAGAGAGTTCTGCTGTCTAATATTCAAATTACATAGACACGTAACTAGATTAACAAAAAGCATATTTCATTTAATAGAGTCTACATGATTTTCCCCTATTTTTTAAAGTAATTCATCCACTTTTACTGACATGAAATTGGAGGTAAATTCATCCATTGCTCCCGTGGTGAAGTATCTGTGTATGCTAGATTCTGCTGAGAATTCAAGATTAAAACAACTCTCCTTAGTTTTATTGTTTAATGACTGCACATTGTCAGTTTCTCTGATCATAATACACCGTTTTCTTATCTTTCAAATATCTAGGCAGGAAATCATGTGGTTGTTTAGTACATTTTCCTTAAAATGGGTCAAATGTTTAAATTATATTTATTTAATGAGACATTGAACTTTAACAGCAATAAAATTTTTATAATAAAATTTGTGCAACAACTAATAAATGATTGCTATAATTAGATTATTTTACAGTAATATAAATGGATATCACTTATTATATAGTGATTCATGTCATATAAAAATAGTATTAGGCTTAAATTGGAAACTCCACAACATCATTTTAGTAAAAGAAATTAATGACAATGTTATGAACCACAAAATGAAACATATTAGCATAATTTTGCCAATGGGGATTTTTTCTTTTTTTCTTTTTTATTTCTTTTTATTTTGAATGAAAAGTAGCTTTCAGTGTTAGAAACATTGGTTATTACTGCAACAACAAAGTCTTTGTTGAGCTGGTTCCTTTCTTCATGAGTTAAAGCAAAATATCTATCTACTCTATTATGAAAAGCACTATTCGATTGGTCAGAGAATTGTCTTAATAAATATACAAATAGCTCCTACCTTTCAAACCTAAAAAAATTATAATAACAATATAGAAATATTTCAAAACAGTAAACATGTCTACAACCTGAATGATAATTTTCTTAGTTATCATGCCCTTGCACAGGGCACAGCCCAGACTTCTATAAGCAGCAGCCATGTTCCTATTTTGGAGATGCACCTTCAGAATGTCTGGACACCACTACACTATCACAGTGTAAGGGCTAATAAAGATTGGTATTACTAATTTTAAAAGTAAAATTTAAAGTAATTAATTTGAGTAACCTATTTCTTTGTGGATTTCCTCCACTAGTTTTGCTTTCTATTTTTTCTTATAGAAATACCTTCCTCTTTGAGATCACAGTGCTAGTTATCTCTATTTTCTGCTATTTTTATATTAAAATACTTTTTAATTTTGTTTAATTTGCTTTGGTGCAAAAAATATATTAAGAATCTAATTTCCTTCAACGTTTTGTCTGTTGTGCAACCACCCTTTATAGAATAATCTGTCCCTACTCATTTCTGAAAAAAAATGTATCATAATAATTTTTCAGATACTGGAGTCTGTTTCTGGAGTATCTGTTTTATTTTTCTTTTCTTTTTTTCTTTTTCTTTTTTTTAACCACTAGCACTATTTTATTCACTACAGCTCTATAATACATTTTATTATCTGACAAGATGAATCTTTCCTCACCGTGCTTTGGTTTTTCATAAATCATTTTTGTCTGTTTTTTCAGAAATATATCATCGGACTTGAAAATATGGAGCTAAAGAGAGAAAAGATATTCCACAGAAGGAGATAGAATAAAGACAAAAGGAACATTCATCCACTGAATAGCTGTCTCTTAGGCCCAAAGCAATGTTGAAGAAAGGAAGATCATCTTTTTTTCTCCTTTCCACTATCTTGGAGCTAGATTTGCCTTCTGATATTTGATCATCCAGATAAGAAAACTAGAGAAGGATAACAAATAGACATGCTCTAATGTAAATGCATATCAAAGCAATAATCTTAGCACAGCCTTTCTTGCTTCTTTAAGTTGCTCTTTAGAACATGCCCATGGAAATAGAAAGTTTCTGAAAATATTCTGAGAAAGTAAAATTTTACTATCATAATGGTTTTTCCTAAACTTGGTGTTGGCTTCACACTGCCCTCCACAGAAATTTTCCTCCCACCAACTTTTGTGATGTGTCATATATTCTTTTAGTAAACCTGAGTCAAGATTCAAGGAAGCCCCTGATTTTAAAATTGGAAGGTTTTGACTTGGTTTCATTTTGAGGTTTGGGAGGTTATAGAAACTCAAAACAAATTGAAAGCTCTGTAAATCTCCAACGCTCCATTTTATAATAAATATTCTAGGGAGAATATAAATATAAATATAGATTGCTAAAGTTCAAGAGTTCAAGACCAGTCTGAGCAAGAGCGAGACCCCATCTTTACTAAAAGTAGAAAAACTAGCCAGGCGTTGTGGCGAGTGCCTATAGTCCCAGCTACTTGGGAGGCTGAGGCAAGAGGATTGCTTGAACCCAAGAGTTTATGGTTGCTGTGAGCATTTACTAATATAAATATGATATAAATATACCAGTCCCCCTGTTCTCCCTGTTCTACTCTGAGTAAAATTTATGATAAATTGACTTACCAATACATTTTTAAAAATTAAATATAATGCTCTAACTTTATGCTCTAAATTTATGATAAATTGACTTACCAATACATTTTTAAAAATTAATATAATGCTCTAACTTTAATATAAAGGAGCAATAGGAAGAATTCTATAATTTCAATGTGTAAATTCTTGGTACAGTCGCACTGAAGGCATGGTGAAATTGTTAGCTATTTGCACCTGTATGTAGCAATGACCATGAACAAGATAGATACAGATACAGAATAACAGGGTATGTGGTGTTGATACTCAAAAACTTAAGTACAGTGACTGTCAGTAAGGAATGTGATATTCCAAAATGGCAAGCTAACTTTGATTAAGTTCAGTCTAAACCAAAGTATAATCTTGTCTTGATTTTTATGTAGTTGCACACCTGAAAAAAAATCAGTGTATATGTAAAACAAGTTAGAGTCTAGGCTCATTTAATTATACATGTTCACCTTTTCAATTCATTCTAGAAATACTATATGTCCTTGATATTCCTAAGGCATAGGTTTATGGGCCACTAAATGTTGCATTCCCAATATCGTAACAGGATATAGAAGACTGAATGAGCCATGATTCTCCCAGGTATAGGAGACAGATAAGAGTGAGCACAGATAGGAGAAACGGGGATGGACGGGTAGAAGACCACTCAAGAAGAGCCCTCAAACCCAAATCCCAAAACATGCAGAAACAAGGAGGGCAAATTAACCCCAGGAAATTCAGCCCAGTCAACAATTAGAACATAAAGTTAGTCTCTTTCTCGTCTCTCTCTCTCTCTCTCTCTCACACACACACACACACACACATGCACTCTCTATTAACAAATAGAAGAAGCTGAAAATAATTTCGAGTCATCCTAATTTAGATTTATAGTTACAAAAATAAAAAAAATTACTAAAGTCTGCTAATTTTTAACAGGATATGTCCAAACAAGATTATGTACACAGAATGAGTGCTACACTAACCTGAGCTAGAATTTTACTGCAACAGTTTTCTTGAATAAGTCACACATGCCATGCACACAAGGGGAGATAAAGCCTATTTTAAACGAGTTTGCTAAACTTTCAACTAACAATGAAATGTCATGAAAATAATAGCTTCCTAGGAGTTCAAGATCAGAGGTCTCAGAGTCATTCCACCTAACATCCACTTTCATCAGAATCTCAAGTCTTTCCATTCTGGCCTTGACACCTGCCTAGCCCATCCCAGTGGAATCACTGCTTCTGGAGACAGCATTCCATTTCTGAGCTAATATAAAGAGATCTTATTTGTTACACTAATTCAGAACCTGACAGAGAACACAGTCAGGCCATCAACCCTCCAAAAAAAAAAAAAAATGACTTTGACCCTTGGGCTCTGCCACTCATTAGCTGTATGAACTTGAGCAAACCACTTAACTTCTTTGTGCCTCTATTTCCTCACCTAGTAAATGACATTAAAAATAGCATCTATGGGCTCGGTGCCAGTAGCTCAAGTGGCTAAGGTGCCAGCCACATACACCAGAGCTGGCAGGTTCAAATCCAGCTCAGGCCTGCCAAATAACAATGACACCTACAACCAAAAAATAGCCGGATGTTGTGGCGGGCGCCTGTAGTCCCAGCTACTTGGGAGGCAGAGGCAAGAGAATTGCTTAACCCCAGGAGTTGGAGGTTGCTGTAAGCTGTGATGCCACGGCACTCTACCCAGGCAGATAGCTTGAGGCTCTGTCTCATTAAAAAAAAAAAAAAGCATCTATGTTCTGAGTTGTTGTGAGAATCAAAAGAGTTAAGTGCCATGACATGCTTGAGACCAGGGCTGGAAGGTAATAAGCAGTACATAAAGGTGAGCGGCAGCCTACTTGAGTCTTCAGTATCCTCTTTGAATTCTACTAGAAATCTGATACTGTCACACCCAAGGATGCCAGATCCTCATACCAATACTCTTAAAGACTGGATTCCCAACTTAACCCCATATTTCACATGTGTTCCAACCTGTCCAAGGTAGAATGTGTTCATGCAGCAACTCATAATCAGTGCTGCTCCACTTCCATTCATGTGTTGAAAATCTTGTTTGTATGGGGAGTTTGAATCTCAGTTGACAAAATGAGAAGATTTCATTATTTTTTCCTTTATTTTTCTATAAATGAATTCAGTTTATACTGAAAGTTCCCATCCTAAGTAAGACAAGTTAGGTCAGGTAGAGATCTAACCTGAGTTAATTCACATTTAGCTTCTCCCAGAGTTACATCAGAAATCTGGGGTCATAGGTGTTTATAGCTCTCCTAGTGTCAAGGTTTTAGGGATGAAGTAAGAGAGAACATGGGGTGGTCAGTGGGTTATTTACAATGTCATCCACTTAGATGTTCTGTTCCCTTCTAGGCTTTGCTCGGTGGATACCAGCAGGTCCGCACTACAGCACAGCCTCCTTCTACCCCACTTTGCTATTCTCATCATCAACGCCTCTTTAAGGATTTTATTCTCATGCCCTGGGAGGCTGAAGTGGGATTGCTAGAGCTCAAGAGTTCAAGACCAGCCTGAGCAAGAGCAAGACCGTCTCTACTAAAAGTAGAAAAACTAGCCAGGCATTACGACGAGTGCCTGTAGTCCCAGCTACTTGGGAGGTTGAGGCAAGAGGATTGCTTGAGCCCAAGAGTTTATGGTTGCTGTGAGCTATGATGCCGCAGCACTCTACCCAGGGCCACAGAGTAGACTCTGTCTCAAAAAAAAAAAAAAAAAAGAAAAGAAAAGAAACAAAAAAAAACTTGATCCCTACCTATGCCAGGAAACATTCTACTGTGGTGCACTGCTCTGAAGTATAGAAAAACTCTGCTGTGTTTTTAAGCCCTACAACCATCTCCTGCTGCAATGTCATACCATGACACGAGAAACTTCATGAGACTCATGCCACACAAGCAACAGTTAGGTTTCCTCATTAGGCTAGTGGTGGGGACTCTGGAGCTTGCTTCCCTCTATCCACCAGCTCTGAGGACAGAGGCATAGGTCTCCACTCCTTTCCTACCTCCAATAGCATCTAATTTCCTCAACCCTTAACCTATTCTTCTAATGGGCCTAAGTGCTTTTGAAAGATTAAAAGTTATAAACTTTTAAAGTTTAATTTCTCCTATGGAATTTCCTTTTTCAAAAAAAAATGAAGGCAAATAACTAACTCCCTAGACAGAAGGTAGAGAAGGAAGGAGAGAGTTAAGAGTAACAGGAAACATGAGGCACAAAAAAATATCAGAATTGTAAGATTTCTTACCTTATCACCTTTTTTGATGATATTCAATTAAATTGAGTCAAAGATGGACACAAAGATGAGCAAGACACAGGCTTTACTCTCACGAAACTTACTCAAGTCTCATCCTCTCCATTCTCTCTTCTTCTGCTTTATTTTACTTTGTATAATTTTTTCAGCTATGTTCTTACAAATTTTCCACCCATCTCCTTGCTTCAAATCTTTTGACTTCCAGTTTTATGTACTTCATCATTCATCCTCACACTTTCTAAAACATAAATCTAATCATATTATTCTTTTGCTTAAACATTTATACTGTTATAATTATCTTCAAGACAAAATGCCAGGCATGGTGCTTAGTAGTTGAAAATATTATTTTCTTTAGTTCTGAAAGCAATTCTATCAGGTACTCAATTTTACAAACAAACAAGCAAGAAAAAAACAAAACTAAGGCTTAGAAGTCTTAAACTATCCTGACAAAGTCCATAGAGTTGTGAGAACCAAGACTCAAAATAAGCTGTTCAGACCAGACACAGGGCCTCATGCCTGTAATCCTAGCACTTTGGGAGGCCAAGGCAAGAGGTCACTTGAAGTCAGGAGCTCAAGATCAGCCTGACCAAGAGAGCCAGTGAGACCCCATCTCTACAAAAAATAGAAAATTTTGCATGGTGTGGATCTATAATGTCAGCTACTCAGGAAGCCAAGGCAGGAGGATTGCTTAGCTCCAGGAGTTTGAGATCGCAGGGAGCCATAATCACACCACCCCAGGAGATAGTGCAAGAAGCAAGAGCCCCCCCACCCCCCACAAAAGGTGACTTGCCTTTAGATCCACCGCTTTTACAATTAAGGTTCTAGTCTCCTTGATCTGTTTCACATCTTAGATTAAGGAATCCTCCGGAGTAAGATTCCTACTACCTTACAATCATTACTGTCTTACCATTACTACAATAAGGAACAATATCACTTTGTCCTTATTCACCATCAATATAAAGAAGAAAGGAGGAAGACACTTACCTAGCTGGCCAAAATCAGTCAAATGAGCCTGGCAGTCCCTGGGTATCAAAGTTTGAGCCAAATCACTCTTGCAAGTAATATATGATACACAAAGCCTTAAAGATAAAAAATGAAAACCACCTGTTCCGGTTTATATACCCTATTACTGTGAAAGTAGAACAGAGATTCCAGTCTCCCGAATCCTCTATCCACAAACCATAATGCAGCACACAAATCCACTAACAAAAATGAACAGAAAGTAAGTTAGTAAGTTAGCTCAGTGTAACAGGCAACTCAACATTTTTTAAAGTTTTAAAGTGTGGCAATTAATCACATCTCTAGGAAGCGTGTGGTATAGCTAAACGGCGATTCACAAGCAAACCTCAAAAACACCAAAGTTGCTTATGACTGTAAACCTCACTCAAATTTTTTCCCAAGTGGTTTCAACATTCTGTTGGAAGAGTGGCAGTTGGACTTAATGGTTTTATTTTCTCACTTTTCTTCAGAAACCAATCCATTTCACCATTGCAATGCTGTCCAACCTTTGTAAACCCGTGACCCCTTTGGATAAATCTGAAAATCTCATGACACCATTCCCCACCCTGACAAGTGAGTTTTGCGTGTGCAGGAAATAAATTCTCTTTCCTGCATATAATGTCAGATAAAAATGAATTATAGTATTTCACTTTTTAAGTTATTATAAGGAAATGGGTGGTTAACTTTCCAAATATAAAAAATGTATTTTAATATTTTTTTCTCAAATTACGTATCACCTCTCTTCACACTCCATTTTGGCCTTCTCAGCTGCTAAATCAACTGTATGCTTCCATTTTTTAATTTCTAATCTATTCTCAAGCAATATTGAAGTTCAATTTAAGGCTTTAAATGGGTCTAAAATTATCCGAATACTTAGAAGAGTTGTCATTTATAAAAGAATTCCAAGCTAAAAAGGAATCAAGCAATAGAAATTAAATTCTCAGGTTACAGGACATTAAGCACTCAGAGCCTTAAGAGGAAGCTAAATCTCTGGGCCTATGGGAGGTGTCAGAATATGCTGGTGATTTTGTAAATATATAGACATATATATGGAAACAGAAAATATATTTTTATAGAAACAGAAAATATTTTTTTATACGTATGAGTTAGAATATACAGATAAATAGATAAATAGATCTCTGTCTATCTATTTCTCCTAGTCAAGTTTGCTTACAAGTTCTAGAAGCAAAAGCTCGGTACCAATAAACACACCTCACACTGAGACCACAGTTTCTAAATACCATTTTACAATACAAGAAGCCAGGGCTCATCACAGATGTGTTTGATTCCAGTGTTGGAGCAAGGAAAATACAAAATGAGCCTGGTATCTCCTGTGGTGCCATAAAGTAAAGTAGTGCTATAAAGAGAGAGAGAGAGAGAGAAAGAGAAAGAGAGAGAGAGAAAGAGAGAAAGAAGGAAAGAAGGAAAGAAAGAGGAAGGGAAGGGAAGGGGCATTTTGAAAGGAAGGAGGAAAAAGAAGGAGTGGCAACTCATCCCTACAGAAGAAGTTCAACTAACAAGCATACAAAGAATAAGAGAACTAGGAAGCCATCATTAGAACACAATAGTTCTGCCTACCCCTGGATTTCTTTCATGTGGTAGAGAAGAAAAACTCTATCTGGTTTTAATGATAGTTATTTTGGGTTTTCTGTCACTGAAAAAATCCAACCTAATCCTAACCAAGACAAGGCTTTTTCTAAATAGATTTCATATGAGGGACCTATTTTTTCTGGCATTGCCTAAGCAACCATTTACTTACTGCCAGCAATGACAGCATTTGACATTGATAAATACATTTAATTTTTAGAGCAATACTATATATTATTATTCTCATTTTTCAGATGAAGAAAATGAAAAATAATTTTCCAAGCTAGTTTGTGTGGCAGAATAATATGCCCGGCTAAGTTGTATGACAAAAACTGAAGACAAGTCCATGTCTCATTTAGAGCCAAGACCCTGGTTTTTTGCCAATGTCTCACAGCCACTCCAGAAATTTTTTAGCATAGCTTCAGTTGGCAAGTAGATATATAGATGGCTAAATAGATAAATACACATGTATATTTATATATATGTATTACTGGGGGGGACCAGAAGTATACTCGAGGAAGGGCTAACTAGATATTGCTGTTGATTTTAACAATACTTTAAAAGTGTACTAGGACTGAACAAATAAGGATAGGTGGGTACATAGGTATACAGGTAGATGTATAATAAGAGCCAGATTTCTCATTATCAGAGAAAGAAGTTACAAATAAGCAAAAGGGGAAATCTGGGAAGAACCCCATCAAGCTTCATTGAAGTGGACGGTCTCTAAAGGTAGTAATGATTTTCTAAATATATATGCATATATATTAAAACAGAAATATAGATTTGTGTATATGCGTGAATTAGAATACATAGTTAAATAGATAAATACAGTGACATCTCACACTTTTAGGGGTTACAACTCCTAAAATCCTCCAGAAGGAATAATCCTAGAAGTTCCAACCCTTGGAACTCTCTCCAATGACCTGAAGAAGCCCTAATTTGCCTGGGCACTGGAAAGATGCCACCCTATGCCATTGGGGTAGCATGTTTCCATAGCCGCCACCAATTCCTTCCCTCTTAGGACACACATGATACCTTACCACTGAAGATTGTGTCTATACCTGCACCCCCTTGATTTTGAACCAGCTTGTGACTGCTTTGACCAGCTATCTAAGAACAGACATTGAAACACCGGATACCATGTGTATGAGTGGAAAAGCTATCTTGGTGTATAGCCCAGTGAAGCCTTCAGATGACTCCAGCCCTGGCTTGGTCAGACTGCAACTACATGAAAGACCCCAAAGGAGATCCATCTGAGTGAGCTCAACCAACACCCAGACCCTAGAGAAAATAAATTACTGATTTAGGGTATTAAATTTGGGGGTATCAGTTGGGCATGGTGTTTCACACCTATAATCCCACCATCTTGGGAACCTGAAGTAGGAGAATTGCTTGAGGCCAGGAGTTTGATACCAGCCTGGGTAATACAGCAACACACCATCTCTAAAAGAATTTTTTCCAAAAATTAGGGGTGGTGGCATGTGCCTTGTTGTCTCAGCTATTCAGGAGTCTGAGGTGAAAAGAGTGTAGGAGTTGGAGGCTTGGGAGAGCTATGATGATGTCATTGTACTCTAGGCAAAGAGCGAGACATTATTTATTATTGTTGTTGTTAAATCATAGCCATGTACATTAATGCGATCATGGGGCACCATAAACTGATTTTATAGACCGTTTGACACATTTTCATCACACTGGTTAACATAGCCTTCCTGGCATTTTCTTAGCTTTGTGTTAAGACATTTACATTCTACATTTACTAAGTTTCACATGTACCCTTGTAAGATGCACCACAGGTGTAATCCCACCAATCACCCTCCCTCTGCCGATCCTTTCTCCTCCCTCTCCCCCTTCTCCCTATTCTTAGGTTATAACTGGGTTATAGCTTTCATGTGAAAGCCATAAATTAGTTTCATAGTAGGGCTGAGTACATTGGATACTTTTCCTTCCATTCTTGAGATACTTTACTAAGAAGAATATGTTCCAGCTCCATCCATGTAAACAGGAAAGAGGTAAAGACATTATTTCTTTAAGAAAAAAATTGGAAGATGTTTTGTAATGCAGCAATACATAACAGGAACACTGCTGGTGACTGTAGGCACTGATGTGTGGAGAGTACCAGGAACCACCGTTCAATAGATGACAGGAACACCACTGGTGACTCTATGCGCTGATGTGTGGAGAGTACTAGAGACCATTGGTCAATAGAGGACAGGAACACTGCTGGTGACACTATGTGCTGATATGTGGAGAGTACCGGGGACCACTGGTCAATAGATGACAGGAACACTGCTGGTGACTATAGGCACTGATGTGTGAAGAGTACTGGGAACCACCGTTCAATAGATGACAGGAACACTACTGGTGACTCTATGCACTGATGTGTGGAGAGTACTGGGGACCACTGGTCAATAGAGGACAGGAATACTGCTGGTGACACTATGCACTGATGTGTGGAGAATAGTGGGGACCACTGGTCAATAGATGACAGGAACACTACTGGTGACTCTATGCACTGATGTGTGGAAAGTAGTGGGGACCATTGGTCAACTGGCCTTTTGAGGCATTCACAGAATTAGGGAGAGAAGTGAAAAACTCAAAGCAGTATCCCACCCAAGCATCACCCCAAATTCTCCAAGAACAGGGGACAGAACTTAATGTTTCTCACAAAGAAGATGCCTGCTTCATGCTTACTTTCAATAAAGATGATTGTAAGAAAGGAAATTTCCAAGCCTTCAAGAGTGAAGGTATTACAAAGGGTAGGATGAAGGTAAGGGTGGAGTTAGGGGAATCCCAGTTACAGGGGTAGTCCTCTGCTCATTGTCACCTCCATGCCCTAGTCATGCATTTTTCTAGAATGCTCCCGTCATTCCCATCATACTTCCCAGCAGTTTGATTTTCTCCATTTTTATTCCAGACTTTCAGGGGTGCATCTATAGGGGGTACATTCCCTCATGTCCCCTAAGTAGGGCTAGTGTTCCTCTTTGTACCCCACTGTACCTCCACTGCACTCTGTTATAGCATTAGCATTGTTTCTTCAAATATTCTTCTTACCCACTTGACTATGAGTTTCTTGAGGGCAGGAGACATTTCTTTCATTACACTGTATCTGTCTTCTAAGAGTTCCCCTAGTCTCTACATCAAGAATATTTGTTCCACTGTTTCTTTGCTTAGGGTTTTGTAATTTTCTTTATAGACATCCTTCATCTCTTTTATTAGGTATATTCTTAGGTATTTCATTTGAACCTATGTGGCAAAAGCTGTGATCGCAGTAAACAAGCCCAGGGTGTAAACATAGGTTTACTTCCTAGGCTATCATTTGTTGTGCTTTATATATTTTTTTACAAGTGAGTATAGTTTAAAATTACATTTGTTTGAAAAGTAAACTTCATATTATGAACACAAATGAAAAACAGAATGGTGATACATAAGTAGGTATACACATACTAATACACACACTCAATGAAAATAAAACGATGTTATTAGATCTTGGATGGATACTATTGGCTGCCAAATTTCTTTGGCAAAAGTCTGTCCTTATGCTAATCTAAAGGTAAGTTAGCAAGTTCAATTTTCTTGAACTAACCAGATGGTTACAAGAGAACTGAAAAAGGAATAATTCTATGTGGTACTATAATAGCATCATGGTGCAGAGTTCATGGCCTACAGTGCACGTAGGGAAGCATAGCACTCTGACTTAGCCCAATACTGGAACCTGACTGCCTACAGGTAAAGGTGGGATTTTCCAGTGTCAGGCAAGCATTTGCATGTGAAATCTGTAATTGGAGTTTCTTGAAGTTGCTAGTGAATGGGGCTGGAGCAGGCAAAAAACACCAACGTATAAAGAAAATCCAGGAAACCTTCTTTGGCACTTCCTCTGTAAACTTTTTTTTTTTTTTTTGAAGTTTTTGGCCAGGGCTGGGTTTGAACCCACCACCTCTGGCATATGGGGCCAGCACCCTACTCCATTGAGCCACAGGCGCTGCCCACTTCCTCTGTAAACTTGTCTGTGGCTCCTCCTGCTGGCTTATGGTCAGGGCACCTTAAGTGTCCACTACATGCCCTTTCATTCCTAGTAAATTAGCTCTGGGTTTTTCATGCCTTGGTGATCTCAAGGCTTCAAGAGGGCACAAGATCGTTAAGATGCAAGCTCCAGAACTTGACTACATGAAATCTGCCATATTCTATTGGTCAAAGCAATATGCTGGCAGATTCAAAGGGGAGATAACAAAGATTCCATCTCTTAATGGAAGGAGTGGCAGCAAAGGAGTTAGACATGTTGGAGGCCATTATTTTAACTACCTACCTTCTGTGGATCCCAAAACTCTGGATTCCTCTGATCACACTCTGCCTCCTTTAAAAATAATCAGTGCCATTGTTTTACATGATGCATTGGATTGTGAGCTCCTAAAAGAAGCTCAATGCTGATTAAACTGAACTTTACATGAGCACCCTGGTCCCCCAGTTTACTATCAATAAACAGAGTGGAAGTATTTCTTTAAGGACAGCAATACTTTTTTGTTATCATATCATCTGAAAAGTTAGTCCCTTCCAGCTTATGAGAGTATAATGTAGCCAAGTAGTTCTCAAAATGTGGTCCCCAGATCAGCAGCAAGTGCTACTACAGAGGACCTGGGGACCCTTCAGAAATGCTGAATCAGAATGTTTGGGGGTGGAGCCCAGCATTTTGGGTTTCAGAGTCTTTTCATGTGACAAACTGCAGTCAATAATATTGAGGTTAAATGTACCACTAGATTCAGAATCTCATCTCTAGTCTATGACTTGAAAGAAAAGCATAGTGACCAAAAGTAGAGAGGTGAACACTGAAAATCAAGATGCTTATAGCTATAATTAAGTGGAAATGGACATTTCCACTGATATTACAATGTCAGGATCAGATCAGTATTAATCTGGTTTGCTTAATACCAGTTTTTAATTCCATTTGCAGTATGAGAAATATTATCAGAGGTGAATACACCTTAGAATGGATTTAGAAGTGCAAGCTAATAATTCTGAATTTAATGCAAAAACACTGTTACAAGTTTGTGTATTATCTAATAGGATGGAGAATTGGAAGGCACCTCTCCCCACACATCTTCCTCAAGGCTGTCCTCAAAGTTAAATTCCAAGTCAATGCTTCCTGGGCAATCTCTTTAAAATACACAAATGTACATATACACACAAACAGGTTGCCTACCCCTCCTCTCCACTTTATTTTTTATCCTTAAGATTTTTATCATCATCTCACATTCTATGAATAATACCAGAGGTCCTCAAACTTTTTAAATAGGGGGCTAGTTCACTGTTCCTCAGACCATTGGAGGGCTTGACGATAGTTTAAAAAAAAAAAAAACTATGAACAAATTCCTATGCACACTGCACATATCTTATTTTGAAGTAAAAAAAAAAAACAAAAAACAGTAACAAATACAATCACACCGCCTCATGTGGCCTGTGGGCCGCAGATTGAGGACCTCTGCATGCTGTTTACTTTGTTATCTGCTCATAATAGAAAACAGAGATCTGTGGAAGTAAGTTCACTCAGGGAAGAGGTTTTTTTGTCTGTTTTATTCACTGTTGTGACCCCACTAGCTGGCACCTAGTTGATAATCAGGGAAATTTCTTGAATAAATGGATGTCATTAATACCTTTACTGCTTTGGTCTACCAAACTAAAGGACAGTAAGCAAGGCCTGGACAATCAAGGTTTTGATAATGTGGGATAAGGGTCTATAGGGGACAGAGAAGAAGGTTTATTCCCTACCAGAAAGACAGGGCTATTAGGGAGCCAAGAAATTGTAGCTGAGCTTTGGGAAAAGGTTGCTAAATGGAAGGAAAACAGATAGGGTACTTACCTGGCCTACTACCTACCAGGCACACTGTATGCATAAATTTTATATTTCATGTCTACTAGGAGACTATCTGATGGATATTCCTCGGTGTTACAGATAAAGAAACTGAGACTCAGAGACAGTTCAGAATTGGCAATGCCGAGACTAGATCTCAGATATTTAACTCCACGTTCTTGTTCTTCCCTTGTTGCCAGAGGAATGAATGCTCTCAGGTGGACTTGGAAGGGTGACTGAATATGGAAAATGGTCTCTATCCTTTTCAGCTTTGTCCAAACCTGTCCTAGCCATAATGATGATGATGATGATGATAACAATTTTATTATCCTAGATAATATTTATTCAGTGCTTAACATATGAACACACCTTACATGGGTTATTTCATTTAATTCTCAAAATGACCCCTATAAGGCCTACACTTTTATTATCTTATTTTATAAGAAAAGGGATTTTTGAGACTTTAAGACCTAAAGTCTTGTATCTCTGGGACCTAAGGCCACCGCTAGTTACCAAGTGGTGGAGTCAGGGCCCTTTATTCAGCATTGGGAATGATAACATTAAAAAAACCATGCCTGCAGAGATTCATGCTAGGAATATGACTAGAGATCAAATTTTTTTTTTCTTTTTTAGAGACAGTCTCACTTTGTTGCCCTCGGAAGTGTGCCGTGGCATAACACCTCATAGCAATCTCCAGCTCTTGGGCTTAGGCGATTCTCTTGCCTCAGACTCCCGAGTAGCTGGGACTACAGGCACCTGCCATAACACCCGGCTATTTGTTGTTGTTGTTGCAGTTGGGCCGGACCGGGTTTGAACCTGCAACCCTCGGTATATGGGGCCGGCACCCTACTCACTGAGCCACAGGCACCGCCCCAAATGGGATTCTTAAATACCCAAGTTCTAAAAAAATTTATTCTGTTTCCACCCTTCCCTCAACATATAACTCAAAATAAAGGCAATACTAAACAATAAAATACATTCTAGAAAACATAAAAACATTCAGCATTCTGATTTTTCAGAATTCTTAAAGCTTCTTCAATAATTTTGAGAATTATTAACATTAAAGCATTTCAAAAAAATTATTTTGTGCTGGTGACCCTCTTTTGCTAATATTCATCTTTGTAGGCCAAATAGGAATGATTTCTTATGTTTACTCCTAATTCAATCGCCTATTGGTAAATTTGACCCTAAATATATTGACATTTATGAATCTCTGTGCTTTCCTGATTTCCTATCCCACTGACAAGTAGGTTCCCTTAAAAGTGAGAAAAAAAAAATAAACATGCAGAAGTGGGAAGAATATTTTCATGACCATCATCTTTCTTTGGGGGTGCCACATGTACTCTTTCCCTAAAAATCTGAGGCAATTTGAAACCAGGAGTACTGCCGGATTTCCCATATCCTCCACTTATTGCGCCATATCTCTAAGAACTTCCCTAACCATGAGGAAGGGGGGAGAGACTTCCCACAACTCCATGCCCACCCAGCCCCCTGCCCTGGTGGTGCTTGCCAAATCCTTTACTGTGGTTTTCTGATGTGAGCTATTATCCATGAGAGTCCCAGAGCTGAGACTGAACTCCGTTTCTTGGAGGGCTCAACCAGAATTCCCTGAAGTGAAAGCTGAGTCTTTTACCCACCGAGCTCCCTCTTTTTGTAGCTAATCAACTGGCTAAATCCTCTGAAGTGAAAAAATGCACATTTTGTTGTCTGTGACTCACTGAGGCTGAATGCTTCTCACAATGGCAAAGTCTATGAAATGACTACATATTAGGGATGAGTGATTTCTCACACTTAATCTGTTTCTATCCAAGACTGCCAAGTTGGTCCTCTGGGCCTTGGAACTGAGATATCACATTTCCCACATTTCTTGCCTTTTCTTCTACTTGTGTTCCATTATTTATTAAGGCCTTGAGTGTACCTGTACCCAACTGGGGTCAGACATTTTAGGCCCTCCCCACCTTCCCAGGAGTTGGATTTTTATAAGGGTGAGAAAGACTTCTACCTCTGCAATTCTTCAATTGAACTGTTATAAAGAAGAGAAAGAGAAACACAAAAGCCCAGTTGAAAGAAGTTATTTCTAAGATTTGAGGTCTGAAGGCAATACAGCAACTTCTAAGGTTTGTTTTCTCCCCACTCAGTATTCTGGCAAAGGGTTTTCAATTGTGTGACTCTGTCCATTAAGACACTTGCTTGCAGGTAATAGAAAACTTAAAGGGAGATATCCCTCCTTGGCCCTGATAAATATCAGTAAAATCCACGGGTAAATTGGGGCTTCAGGAATAGCTGGCACAGGCTTAGAAATTGTTCTGAGAATTCATATTCCTCCCATCTCTTGCCTTTACTTCTTTCTTTATCCACTTTTCTCTCTACAGGTATAATACGATGAACTGTCAGTTTTCTACACCCTCGTAGACCTCATACGCCTTTACCTGGTGTGTGTTCTCTTCTGACAGGCAGCACCTGTACTTCTTACCTCCAAGCTGTAAAAGCCAATGTTGCCTGCCCTGAAAGCTGGAAGAGCCTGGGAATTTAAGTTCTCCTAAGCAGGGTAGACATTAACCAATGACTGACAGGTGCAGAGGTGTAAATACCCCAACTCCCTCACCCTTGATGGGAGCAACTTTGCAGTTGAGGTTGTCTCTGGAGCTCCCACCTCCTGCAGAAGATTTGGAAACACAAATTCTTTTTTTTTTTTTTTTTTTTGTAGAGACAGAGTCTCATTCTATGGCCCTCGGTAGAGTGCCATGGTCTCACACAGCTCACAGCAACCTCCAACTCCTGGGCTTAAGCGATTCTCTTGCCTCAGCCTCCCGAGTAGCTGGGACTACAGGCGCCTGCCACAACGCCCGGCTATTTTTTGGTTGCAGTTTGGCCGGAGCCGGGCTTGAACCCACCACCCTCGGTATATGGGGCTAAGTCACAGGCGCCGCCCGGAAACACAAATTCTTATATTAAGGGAATCCCACCAAAGACAGGAGAATCCTTTCTTGTGTTAATCCAAACATTTCAGGCTTACATATTTCCACACTAAAATCCAAAGCCGTTTAAGCAAAAGTTCCTTAACTTAATATAATTCAAATGCCTTGGTTTATGTACCTATTCCTAAGTCAATAGTAGCAGGTATAGGGATGCATACAACATCTGTCTAGATCTCAGTCTCATGTCTATCCATGGATCAAGAGCAGTGGGGCTGGAACCACTGGAACCATCAAACAGGGAATAGAGTTAATGGAGAAGGGGCATTCAAAAGGAAAAATAGGGATTCTTATTTAAAAAAAATAAAACAGGGAATGAATGCTTCAACACAGTATAACAGGGGTAAGCAAACTATATATATTCCATGGGAGACTATCTGCTTTTGTAAATAAAGGTTTATTGGAATGTAGCCACACTCATGTTTATGCATTGCCTACAGCAGCTTTTAAATACAACAGCAGAGCTGAGTACGTGCCACAGAAACTGACTGTATGGCCTAAATAGCTTAAAATATATACTCTCTGGACTTTTAGAGGAAAACTTTCTGATCTGCTGACCCCTGAGCCACAGTATTGTTTTGGAATGTGCTACAATGTCAGTCTGTGGCACATCCTGAGGAAAATGCCAAGCAGTAATTCACTGATACAATCAGAGTTTTAGTGCATTTTATGCTGTTTCCTGCAAGCCTCCTAATTAAAAGAGTTCCATATGCAACAGTGTTTGACAAACTGTGTGTCCTGACACCCTGGATTTCCTAGAAATGTCTTGGGAGCAAGGGACTGCAGAGTGAGGGAAGGATCCACACCAAGGACCCCCAGAGTCCTGCCCCATTTTACATTTATCTGTTGGCCCAGGGTGTTGGGCACATGGGACTCATGGGTTGTGATCATAGAAGTAACTTTGGTTGCTCAGTCTGGCTCCATAGGAATATCTCTTTCCCACCTCTAGATGAAAAGTAAGGTGGTCCCATGACTTTTCTGTTCTTAGGTACCTGAAAGTCCGATAGTTGTTTAAGCAACAGACATTAATGTCAGTCTTAACTCAGACATTAAAGTACAGTCAAGTCACATTTTACCAAACCAAATCTTTCAAAGGTGTGGTTTCTACCCTTACCCACCACCCAAGACTGCCTTTAGAGAAGTGGGTGTGCTGTGTTCTTACCCTCTTACTAGGTCCTGTTCTTGGCCCTGCACTCTCCCTGGCCCTGCCCTCTCCCTTGCCCCACTCCTGATAGGAAGGTGGGGGTAGAGATCTAAGGAGACAGGAAGGTTTTGACTAGCCAGCTGGTCTCACATGTTTGTGACCACCAGTCCTCGTTGGTATTCAAAATCAACTTTCCAGAGCCACTTTTTTTGGTTTCTTTGGAGAGTCCTCAACATTGGAACACTTTTAAATTATATCCTGGGCTGGGCAAAGTGGCTCACGCCTGCAGTCCCAGCACTCTGGGAGGCTGAGGTAGAAGGATTGCTTGAGCTCAGGAGTTTGAGACCAGCCTGAGCAAGAGAGAGAGCCCATCTTTACTAAAAATAGAAAAATTAGCCTATAGTCTAAGCTATTTGGGAGGCTGAGGCAGGAGGATCACTTGAACCCAGAAATTTGAAGTTGTTGAGAAATTTGAGGTTGCTGTGAGATAGGCTGACACCACTGCGCTCTGGCCTGGGCAACAGATTGAGACTCTGTCTCAAAATAACTAACTAACTAACTAAATAAATAAATAAATAAATAAAGAGATTATATTCTGGGCAAGGACCTGCAAATACAAATGTAAAAAGCTCCTTGAACAAGTAGAACATATGAAATGTAACAAGCACCTTTATTTTTGTCTCTCATTATTCCTTTAAAATTTATTGTGGGGAAAACATTCTTTCTTCCTCTATGACTGGATGAAAACCAACAGGGCCCTGTGCCTTTTTTGGTCACTTGAAATTAATAGAAAATTTCATAGTTGCTTTACATTACATTCTCAATTAAAAATTTAAACAATTAAATATATAAAATAATTTTAATAATTGAAAATAATTAAAATTATCCACTCACTTTATAAAAACTCCAAATTTGACTTTGTCTACTTTTTCCACTCTACCTTGGTTTACTAATCTCAGGTTCTGACTATTCCAAAGTTGGAGTTGGAGGAGAAAAAGCATGGAGAGTGAGCAGAAATTATTTGGCATGAATGATAAACATAAAATAGACATTAAAAGTGGACTCTTTCATGGGCAAATTGTAGGCTCTTTGTAGATTTCCCTGCTGATCCCCTCTGACTGACTCTACTTTGTCTGAGGCCCAAGGGTTGGCATATACTATGGCAGACCAAATTCCACCAAGTGCCTGTTTTTATGAATAAAGTTTTATTGGAACACAGTTGTGCTCATTCTTTTACATGTTGCCTAAGTTGCTTTTGTGTGACAGAGTTGAATACTTGCAACAGAGACTGTGTGGCTCACAGACACTAAAATATTTACAATCTGGCCTTTTAGAGAACCATTTTCCACTCCTTGTTCTATGTTGGGCTTTTCTTTTCACTGGCTACTCCTGAAACCCCCTCAGTCAGCTTTACAACCTGCTGGAGGCTTCTTCTCCCACAGGCTACCCTCTAGGAAATGGTTCCTCCCATGAGTTCCACATCTCCTTAACTGCAATTAGAGACAACAAAATTGTTCCTCAACTTTACTCTGGACCCTCCTGCCCAAGCTACCCTCAGGTAAATTGTTCCACTGTGGCTTCAGCTGCTGAGATGGATGTGAAGCTCTTTGGGTGGGTAAAAACCCCTCTCTCTAGCTTAGGAACAGAAAGATAGTATGCCATTTTGTGTCTGTGAGAGGGTGATGGGAATTACACAGCTATTTCCAATGAAATCCCTCCATACAATCCATACGATTTCCCACAACTGTATATTTGATGTGGATGACATGCTGTTGCGGGTTAAGTTCCATAGAAGCAGAGTCTGAGATATGAATTCTTTTGAGGGTTGCCAGATAAAATATAAGATGCTCAGTTACACAGGAATTTCTAATAAACAACAAATAATTTTTTGTATGAGTATGCCCATAATGTTACATAGGACACAATTATACTAAAATACCATTCTTTGTTTACATGAAATTCAATTGTAACTGTGGTAGCTGTAAGCCATTAGGAGTCAGTACTCACAGCAGCTGAGGAAGGGCCAACTCTAATTCTTGTTCAAGTGACTTATTGAAGAAACTAAGAAGAAAGGGAATGAGAAAATCATTGTAGGGCAGGAGGAAGATGCTAAGCATGGATGTGTTCTCAGTGGGAGACCAGATTCAACCTGATCCATGGGAAACTCTGGAACATGATTGTACCATAACGTGAGTCCCACCTTGAGGTAAGGAGTCTGCTATTGGCAATCCATATCAGTCAGTCCTACTCTCAGACAATTCTCCAGACAAAAAGGCTGCTGCAAGCCATTAGATGTCAGTGCTCACAGCAGCTGTGGAAGGGGCAAAGGAGCCAGTGAAGGGGATCTGGATAAGGCACTGTGATGTCCATCTCAGCTCTCTAACTGGTTGTTGACAACTTTGAGACCTCCATCTGATAGTCTGCAATATCATCTTTACCCTTCACACTTGATCCAAAACTTGTAATTTAACATTGTTACATCTATTTTATGCAATGGGTGTTATGTTTCCTTATAAATAGAAATTCATGGTTGTAGAAAAGATTACATTGAAAAGAGCACTTGTCTGGGTGGTAGGTAACCTGGGTTCAGATTTCACCTGTGCTATTTACTGGCTGTGATCTTAGGACAAATACATTAATTTCTCAAGTCAGTTGGTCAACTACAAAATGAAATTTTAAAAAAGAACTCTCTCAAGGTGGGTAGAGGGAAGAGGATTGGTGGGATTACACCAGTGGTGCATCTTACAAGGGTATATGTGAAACTTGGTAAACGGTCTGTAAAGCTAGTGAATGATGCCCTATGATCATATCAATGTACACAGCTATGATTTAATAAAAAAAAAAAAAAAAGAACTCTCTCAAAAGGTTTTTGTACAATAGTTCCTCAGTATCCATGGAGGATTGGTTCTGGGACTCCTGTAGATATCCAAATCCATGGATGCTCAGTCCCTGATGTCAAATGGTATAGTATTGCAAATAGTCTATGCACATCCTTGTATACACTTCGAATCACCTCTGAATTACTTAAAACACCAAATGCAATGTATATGCTACATAAGTAGTTGTTATGCTGCAATTGTTTAAGGAATCGTGACAAGAAAAAGTTTGCACGTGTTTAGACATTTTTTTTCAAACATTTTTCATTCAGCAAGGTAACCAACAGATATGAAATGACACCTGTATTTTATTTGGGGCTCAAAATGGCAGTGTCAAAATCTTGTTTTGCCTTTTCCTTACATGGAGAGATATAGTCACTGCTCTTCTGTCAGTGAGTTTAGGCCTTTCTTGGGATCTGAGGAATGGTCAAGTCATCATTGGAGAAGGCAGACACAGGGACTCTAGTCTTCCTTGTAAAGCAGCCCACTCAGTGTGCAAGGGATGACAGAGTTTGTTTTCTTGTAATTGGTCATTTTATTCAATTATTCAAGTCAAATGGGACTAGACATTTGATCTTGCTTTTTAAGTTTTCAGTTTCATTCCATTGAACTCCTAAAGAATTTTTTAGAGTAGTTTTTGTCTGGACAACTAAAATTATCCCCATATCACAGACATGTTAAAAGATTTCTGCAATGTTAACTACACTGAGAGCACTCAAAGAGCTTTGATTTGAGATTTTAACCCAGCCTCCCCCAACCTCCCCACCCACCTCTACCCCCAAACATGAGTCATTTTACTTCTTTGGGCCTTGGTTTCTTCTTCAATTAAATTATGGTGTTTGGAGTAGATGGCCTTTAGGAAGCCTGCTCACATGATTCTCAACATAGAATGCTCACAGAGGTTAAGGTTTCATTTAATATAGCCCCAATAATACCTTTCTTAACTTTTTTTCATTACAAAACAATATATATTTATTGGATGTAATTTGGATAACAGAGATAAACAGAAAGGAGCAGGTAAAATAATGGCTACCCTCACCATCCACGGGGAGTGATGTGATCATATATACGGTTTTAATATTCCTCTTTGTATTAAGCAGTATTTGAAAACACTACCAAATTATTATTTAATATTGAATTATTTTATTTTCTACTCTACTTTCTTGGCATGTAAACTTTTGCAGTAGAAATGTTTTCTTGGGCAAATTCTTCCCAAATTAAAGGTATGGTGAAAAACCAGGTTGAACTGTGGAAAGTGCCACAAATTACACGGTGATGTTAGTGTCAAAGTATGAACCCAGTGGAATAGGTAAGTCCTTGAAATATCTTGAGGTCCCAGAGATAAGCAGTGTTTCCTGTTTCTTTTCAAACATCAAAATGGTGGTTTCCTGTAAGCTGTTGATGTGTAATGATTACAATTTCTTTGATAGCACATTGAGAAAAATGTTTTAATTAGATCAAAGTACTACATGTTAGATGGATAACAAGGCAAAGAAGTCCTCTGCAACCCTACAGTTGAGTTGGAAAATGGTATTTTACATGGAATAGAAAGGAAAAAGGAGAGAAATTTGGACAAACCATAAACATAAAAGAAATTTTCTTTCTTTTTTGTGTGTAAGAAAATTTTAAAGTTTTCTTTTTCTCCCTCTTTCTCTTTCTTTCTTTCTTTCCTTCCTTCCTTCTTTCTTTTTCTCTCTCTCTCTTTCTTTCTTTCTTCTGTCACCTTGGGTAGTGTGCCATGGAATCAGTATAGGTCATAGCAACCTGAAACTCCTGGGTTCAAGCGATACTCCTGCTTCAGCCTTTCAAGTAGCTGGGACTACAGAAACCTGCCACAGTGCTTAGCTAAAAGCAATTTTGTTATGCACCAAATAAACATATTGGAGTTTGCATCTATAGGTTCCTTTAAAAGATGGAATAGAAAAATTTGTATTTAAATTTAAAAACTCTCTAACAAAGCATCTGAAATGCATCACTAGGAACTGACTTATCAGCAAATTGGTATCCATCATTCATCATGCATCATTCATAAATTGATTAATATTTTCAAACAGATGTACCATCTAGCTATAATTGTTTCCACTCTGGACATGTTTTCCTTGATACTGTTTCTTCAAAAAGATGTCCCTGTTACAGGCAAGGAAAAAGACTCAAAGAACTTAAGCAAATCATTAGGGTTGATTTGATTGTGAATATACTTAATGAAGAGTCATACCTTATGCTCACAAGCTTATTGACTCAAAGTTCCAGGCAAGTCTCATTATATGGTAGGCTCAGGTTTTAGAGTTCACCATTTCAAGTCCCATTTGACTTGAAAATTGAATAATACACACAAAGTCTATAAAAATCTGTAGAATCTTTGAGAGTAATATTTTAGAGGGTCTAGAAAATTCAATGGTTTTAAGTTATTCATTTCTATTAAATATTTCCCCACAAAATAATTCTCAAATTGCAGCTGTTCAAGAGAAAGTTATCACCATGTATAACAAATTGTAACTTTAAAAGGCATGGTGAGAAAAAATAAAAGGCATGGTGATCTTTTATAAATTAAAATGTGCTTAGAAATTTCTCAAATTTTGTGCAGTAAACTATTTTTTGTAAAGAGAGGGGGAAAAAAAAGGCCAGCACAGTGGCTCATGCCTGCCTGTAATCCTAGCACTCTGGGAGGCCGAGACAGGTGAATTGTCTGAGCGTGGGGTTTGAGACCAGCCTGAGCTACAGCAAGACACCATCTCTACTAAAAATAGAAAAACAAATTAGCCAAGTATTGTGGTGGGTGCCTCTAGTCCCAGCTACTCGGAAGGCTGAGGCAAGAAGATTGCTTGAACCCAGAAGTTTGAGGTTGCTGTGAGCTATGATGCCATGACACTCTACCCAAGGTGACAGAGTGAGACTCTGTCTCAAACAAAAAAAAAAGTCATAATAAACAAGTCAGGAATTGGCCCCTTCAAAGCTAAGCGAGGTGGCAGCATCTACAGAGGTACTAACTTGTGGTGGGCCATTCATAAAATAACACTGGCCTACTTTACTCTGCAAACTACCAAGCTGAAAAATTATGTGGTCTTTAAAAAATCAACCTCGTCATACTTTCACAAAACCTAATGCCTTGATTTTCTCAGCTCTAGAAAACATTCAAATCTATATTGCTTACTGAACATCTAGTGCCAGGTTCTACCCCACATTCTGGGAGTACCACGGAGAGCAGGACAGCCAGAATTCTTTCCCTGCCTCGTACACTTATGCATTTATTTAACAACCAGATATTTAACGTATTTCCAGCTATGCCCCAGGTACTGTGCAAGGAACTGGGGATTCAATGGTGAACAAGAATAGTCATGATTCTCCTCAAAGATCATGTAATGTGGAGTGCGAGGGGTTTCCTAAATGGTGAAGTTTAACGTGGATCCAATTTCTGTTTCTCTAGATTCTATTCCCAAGGAGGGAAATCATATATAATGTGGTGGGGAATCTTGGGGCAGGATAATGAGATGAACTATAAGCATGTATCTATTGCCAACACTTTCTCCCGCAAGTCAGTGGCAAAATGCCTCCATTTTCATTTGTTCAATCATGTCTGCAGACTGCTAGCTTTGGCACAGAGTGCTGAATAGAATATAAGAAATGTTAAAAGTTAAACAAAGGTCCTGAAGAATCTGTCAATTCTCCCAGGTAGAGAAATAGTGAAGTAAGATAGGTCCTTTATAACTTGACATTTCCCCTTCAATCCCCATAGTGCCCTACTCTCTATGCACAACTATAATTTTTCCTAAAGAAACCAAAAAGCAATTTTCAGAATAAAAAAGGATTGAATTTTAGGCATATAACTACAGTTGTCTTTTCTTATCTCTGTAAGTTTCTGAGGCTTGTATTAATAAAAATCTATAATATATTATAGCTTTCAGGACTTCACACATAATTGCCCTGTTTCAATACTCTTCAGGGAATACCATAATGAACCTGCTTTTCAAGAGATATTCCTGAAATCAAATCTATTCTAGCAGAGAACATGACCCCAGGACAGGACTCAAAGTCTTACTCATCTGCCTGGAGTTGTCACTTTGTATTTAATATAAATCAAAGATAGGCTAGAAAGTAATTTACTCCTTAGGTGCAATTAAAAGTCTAATATATGCTGTGGTCTACAGCCCTTGTAAAGGTTCTGAGTTCCCAGCAGTGTTCATGGTTGAAGTGGTTTAAGGGGTACTCATCAGTGTTCATGGTTTAAGTGGTTTAATTCTGCCTCTGATTGCCAGGTGACAAAATATGAACCTTCACACTTGTGAGTCACCCAATTTAACCAAGCTGTGGCTTTACCCTCAGAGAGTTTCCTAGGTGTGAATCTAACTGTGCCCTGGACCCACAAAAACATTTTAGTCAAGATTTCCAGGGTAAATTTTAGAGCCCACCCTTGTCAAAACCACATAGACTCCCACCTTCATCTCTCTGCAGAGAATTACTCCTACAACCTTGGGCTTATTGGCAAGGTTCTGATTCTGCATTTAAGTTGGTAATAGTACCTTAGGCAAGTGACTTCACCCCCCTGAGCCTCAATTTCCTTGTTTATAAAATGGAAGTAATCTACTGCACAGTGTTATAAAAAAAATTCAGAGTAAAACCATGTACATAAATTGACTGGGGACTAGGGACTCACTCTGCCTCAAAGAATTTATAATTTTGATTAGAGAAACAAAATATGGACCTGAGAAGTAATTGAAAATATGATTGAAACATATGAAACAATTAGCAGATGAGATACGGCATTAGTTCTAGGTCACTGACTCGCCATATTTCATTTTCCTAAGATACTATCTTTTGTAAAAAAAAAAAAGTTCTCAATTTTAAAAATGTAAAATATGAAGAAACACAGATATTTAAAAAATGAAATTACGTAAGTGGCAAGTCATAAGAAACAACATTCTTACAGAGGCATTTAAGGAAAATACAAAGCTAGACTCACAAACGCATTCTTCTATTTTTCCTCCTCTTTTTTTTTTTTTTTTTTGCCTACATTTCTTTTTAATGTTGGTACAATTCCTTAATTTCTCAGGACTTTTATTTAATTTTTAACATTTCTTATATTTTTTTCCACATGCTTTGCCAAAGCTAGCAAACCCTAAAACTATTTAGGAACAATGTATGGAGTAGATTTCTGGATAGAAAAATGGTCTAACTCATGAAACCAACTTCAGTCTTGTTCAGGGCAAAATCAACTCACCAGACTAAAGAAGATCAGTTCCCTAAGCTCCACTCAGCTTTCCAGACTCTTAGGCAAAAGAACATATAATACAAACTTATTGTCAAAATTAATTTAAAAGGAAGAACATAGCTTTTAGAATTGTTTTATTTTTTTTCTTTTTATTTATTTATTTTTATTGTTAAATCATAGCTGTGTACATTAGTGCAATCACCTGTACCCATTCTAAGATGCACCATAGATGTGGCCCCACCCATTACCCTCCCTCCACTAAAACCTCCCCCCTCCCTTCCCCTTCCTTGGCCCTTTTGCCATAGTCTTGTGCTATAGTTGGGTCATAGTCTTCATGTGAAAGCTATAATTTAGCTTCATAGTAGGGCTGAGTACATTTAGATCTCTTTGTTTTTACTCATCTGTGTTATTAGCATAGTCATACTCCTAGCCCTTTAATTTCTCCATAAGGCAGTCATACTCATGGCGTACACAAGGTACACTGTCTATTGTGTGATGCCTTCCATGTGCGCCACTCACCAATGTTCTATCATTCCTTGAACTAAATTTTATTCAATGAACCAGAAATATTTCTCTGTCCAACCCATGATAAACATCTTTAGTGTTTAGTGTTTCAGAGACACTGGCCATTTTGGACAGGAGACTAACTGTAAGAGGGAAATGACTAAGGTCTAGTGTGATGCCTGATGCATGGGCAGGTGCCATGCAAGCATGTCTTATGTGAATGAATGAGGCCAAAGTCAGCAGGAGAAAGAGAAAAATACTGTAAGCAAGAGATTCACAGAGAGATTTCAAGTAATTCTCCCAGAGAAATATCATCAAAACTTACCCAGGTTTAACTTTAGAGAAATTTGTGAAGTGTTTTCATAAATTTTTGCCTTGTGATGTGTCTCTAGGACACTTGTCATGTATGTTATCTGCCATCCAGCCCTTATCAAGATCTGCCTTCAGGGAAAATCTGCTAACCTTACTCACTGAGGGAAGTAATGATTGAGGGGCATTTACTTTAACCTTGATTTTAGGTATTTGCAACTTCAGATTATCTTACCCAATTTTGGTCTTCTCAAATGAAAGAAGTTTTGAATATGAATTTCCCCAGAGATGGCTGAAAGGGGTGAGTAGGGTGGTTGGAGTAATAAACGGATGGATGGATGGATGAATGTCATATCTTCGTTTACAAATGAAGAGCTATGTGCTATGTTACTTCAAGGGTTACCATCACACAGTCCAGGATGTGAATTTCTTTTTTTTTTCTCTCTCTCTCTCTGCATTATTATTATTATTGGGGATTCATTGAAAGTACAATAAGCCAGGTTACACAGATTGCATTTGTTAGGTAAAGTCCCTCTTGCAATCGTGTCTTGCCCCCAAAAGGTGTGGCACACACCAAGGCCCCAACCCCCTTCCTCCTTTCCTCTCTCTGCTCTTCCTTTCCCCACCCCTCCCTCCTTCTTTCTCTCTCTGCTCTCCTTTTCCCCCACCCCCACCATGACCTTAATTGTCATTAATGGTCCTCATAACAAAATCGAGTACATAGGATTCATGCTTCTCCATTCTTGTGATGCTTTACTAAGAATAATGTCTTCCAGTTCCACAGGATGTGAATTTCACTGGCAGGGCTGTGCACTACATAACCTGCACAACTATACATGGTGGCCATGTGTTAGCTTGGGAAGGCTGTTTACACAGGCGTTTAAGCAAATGCTAGCCTAGGTATTGACAGACAAGTATTTTTGTAGGTGTGGTTAATATCCACCATCAATTGCCTTTAATTAAAGGATATGAATCCTTAACAATCCTTCCTCCAATCAGTTGAAGGACTTAAGGACAAAAACTGAGTTTTCCTGGAGAAGAAGAAATTCTTCCTCAAGACCACAGAACCAACTCCTGAGCTTTAAGCCTGCTGACCTACCCTACAGAATTCAAAACTTTCCAGAGACATCATGATCATGTTTCTTAAAATAAATCTCTAAATAAAACAAACTTGTATATATATATGTATGCATAAGTATACATATACACAGATGCATCTATACACATATATGTATGTAAATACACACACACAAATATATATACCTTGTTGTCTATACAGAAGACAACATTAAATTAAACAGTAGACTATAATAGCCTTCATTCAAGAGACAACACATCCTTTTTGAGAGCCTACTATGTGCCAGATACTGTGGATGCAGCTGAGTATAAGTGATGCGGAGTAAAGAAGGTCATTATGAGATGGCATCACAAAAAAGGTGATGGAGGAGGAGGAGACTGCTCTGCCCTTGAGAGATTACTAGGATTCAGATAGGCAGCCTGAGGTAGAGCTGTTTCATCCCAATGTAAGAGCTACCTTTGCGTCCACCCAGGAAGCATCAATGATAAGTTATAAGAAATTTATCTTGTAGGCAAAAGATTCTATGCCAAGGAATCATTGCTGAATTATATTCATGATGAACAATGCTATGTCATGCAAACTCATTTTTTTCATCTATTCACCCATTAAATTAAACACTTCTGTGAATATGTACCAAAGAAGAAACATTTCTTTCTTTCATGGTTGTTGAAATCTGGAGTCTGATTGGCTTTACTTAAGCAAGTTACTAACTACTTTCTTTTCTGATTAACATTAATGAAGCTGCTTAGAAATTGCTGGTTTCCATTGATGTAAGAGAGAAGCTGTTTGAAAGCTGAGGGTCCCGTGAAGGATGACCCATCTTACTGTGATGCATTCCTGATAAAAAGTCAAAGATTGGGTTTGGAACATCTAGGAAATTCTGAACTCTGTAGGAGTAGATAACCTATTTCTTTCTCTTTCTTCCTATTTGCCTTCAGTTGTGGAGAAAATGCTAAGATGCCAATGGTTAGGATTTATGTACTATAGACTCTCACATGCTTTGAGTTATCCACCATTATCACCAACCCCCAATATTTTCTGTAGGGAGCAGTGACAAGTTCATGGTAGAAACTTCATTTTCTTGTATTTGAATCCAAACAGGAGATTTTGCTATTGAGGACATTTTGATATTTCAGGATCTTAATGGAAAGCAGAACTGGTTATTAAGATTGGAAATAAGGAGAGGAAAGTGTTGAACTTTTCAAAGGAGTTAAAATTCTTTTTAAGAGGTAGAATAATATTCAATGGGTCTCCAGAGAAAAAGATGTTTTCACAGTAGAGGAATTTCAGATGTAAAGGAGAAGGAAGAACATCTCTCTGGGTTGATATTGGGGAATCTCTAGGATATAAAGTCAAATGAAAAAACAAAGTACTGATTAGTATATTACCATATTAGTATGTAGATTTTATGAAAAAGATAGCTATAAGAAAATATATTTGCATTTGTTTATATCTCATAAATGAACAACCAAAAAAATAAACTCTGAAAATAATATAGTTAGTTTCAGAACTTCTTTGTGACCCCAAAAGGAAGCTCCACCCACATTATGCAGTCATTCCCGCTTTTCCTCTCCCCTCAGTGTCTGTCAACCACAAATCTGCTTTCTTTCTTCCCTATTTTCTCTTTTTTTTTTGGCCAGGGTCAGGTTTGAACCCACCACCTCCAGTACATGGGTCCAGCGCCCTACCCCTTTGAGCCACAGGCACCACCCCAAATTTCCCTATTTTCTAGCTTTATGAATTTGCCTTTTCTGGATATTTCATATTAATGGAATTATACAATATATGGCCTTTCGCATTTTGCTTCCATGATGTTTTCAAGGTCCATTCACATTGTGGCATAAATTACTACTTCATTTCTTTTTATGTCTCAATGGTATTTCATTACATGAATATATAAAGCCATTCATCTATTGATAAACATTTGCATCATTTCCACCTGTAGACTATTGAGAATTGTGCACTATGAACATTTGGGTACAAGTATTTGTTAGAATACCTGTTTTCAATTATTTGAGGTATACACCTAGAAGTGAAATTTCTGGGTCATATTGCAATTATATGTTTACCTTTTTGAAGAGCGACCAAATTCTTTTCTACAGAGGCTGGGCCATCTTAACGTTCCTACAGCAATGTCTGACAGTTCTAATTCCTTCATATTTTTGTGGAGGAAAATACTTGCTAATTTACATTTTTTTATTTCTTATTTTTTATGTTATTATTTTATTATTATTATTTTTTTTTTTTGCAGTTTTTGGCTAGGGTTAGGTTTGAACCCACCACCTCTGGCATATGGGGCTGGCGCCCTTCTCCTTTGAGCCACAGGTGCCACCCCATTACATTTTTTATTTTTTTAACTTAATTTTTTTAAATCATAACCATATACATTTATGGGGTACCATGTGATGATTTGATATACAATGTGGAATGCTTAAATCAAACTAATTAACATAACCATCACCTCATTTACTTATTTTTGTGGTATGACATTTATAATACACTCTTAGTTGTTTGTCTTGCATTGTGTGCATTAGGTGAGATCCTGCCAAATACCCTCTTTCCACTCACCCCCCCCTTTCTTTCTGTACCATCTTTGTATTTAATCATTCATATGAATGTGTAAGTGTTTATATATTGATTTCATAATAGTATTGAGAACATTGGATACATTTTTTTTTCATTCTTGAGATATTTTACTAAGAAGAATATGTTCCAGCTCCATCCAGGTAAACAAAAGAAGTAAAGTATCCCTCTTTTTATGGTTGCATAGTATTCCATGGTATAAATATACCACAATTTGTTTATCCATTCTTGTATTGATGGGCATTTGGGCTGTTTCCACAACTTGGATATTGCAAATTGGGCTGCAATAAACATTCCAGTGCAAATGTCTTTGTTGTAAAATGATTTTTGTTTATCTGGGTAGATATGTAGTAATGATATTGCAGGATCAAATGGTAGGTCAACTTTCAGTTCCTTGGGAATTCTCCATACTACTTTCCAAAAAGGCTGTAATAGTTTGCAGTCCTACCAGCAGTGCAGAAGTGTTCCTTTCTCTCCACATCCACACCAACATCTGCAGTTTAGGGATTTTGTGAAGTGGGCTACTCTGACTGGAGTTAGGTGATATCTCAAAGTGGGTTTGATTTGCATTTCTCTGATGATTAAAGATGACGAGCATTTTTTCATGTGTCTGTAGGCCATGTGCCTATCTTCTTCAGAGAAGTTTCTATTCAACTCTCTTGCTCACAAAGAAATGGGGTTGTTTGTTCTTTTCTTATTGATTAGTTTGCGTTCTCTGTGGATTCTAGTTTTCAGATCTTGTCAGAAACATAACCTGCAAAAATCTTCTCCCATTCTAAAGGCTATCTGTTTGTTTTACTTATGGTGCCCTTAGCTGTGCAGAAGCTTTTAAGCTTGATCAGATTCCCAGTAATATATTTTTGGTGTTGCTTCAAGTGCCAGGGTGTGGGGCGGGAGGATCCTCCCCTCCCCATAAAATATTTTCAAGCATTTTCCCTGCACTCTCTTCTAGCATTTTTATAGTTTCATGCCTTAAGTTTAAATCTTTTATCCATTGACAATCAATTTTTCTTGGCGGTAAAAGGTGAGGGTCTAGTTTCAGTCTTCTACAGTTCACTAGCCAGTTCTCCTAGCACCATCTGTTAAATAGGTAATGTTTTCCCCAATGTATGTTTTTGTTAGGCTTATCAAAGATCAAATTATGATATGCTCATGCCACCTTGCTAGACTCAACCAGAAAGAATTAGTAATTTTCAATAGACCTATATCAAGCACTGAAATAGTATCAACTATACAAAATCTCCCAAAAAAGAAAAGCCTGGACCAAATGGCTTCACATCAGAATTCTACTGAACCTTCAAAGAAGAACTAGTACCTATATTACATAACCTTTTCCAAAACAGAAAAAAGAAGGAATCCTCCCCAACACGTTCTATGAAGCAAATATCCCTTAATCCCCAAAGAAAGAAAGGACTCAACAACGAAAGAAAACTATAGGGCAATATCATTATGAATATCAATGAAAAATATTCAATAAGATCCTACCAAACAGAGTTCAATGATACATCAAAAAATATATATACCATGATCAAGTTGGTTTTATTCCAGGGTTACAAGGTTGGTTCAACATACATAAATCTATAAATATAATACACCATATAAATAAAATAAAAAACAAATACCATATCATTCTATCAATTGATGGAGAAAAAGGTTTTAATAATATCTAGCATCTTTTCATGATTAGAACATTTAAGAACCTGATCAAACTAAAAAGCATCTGCACAGCCAAGAACACAGTAAGTAAAGGAAGCAAACAGCCCTCACAATGGGAGAAGATATTTGCAGGTTATGTCTCCGACAAAGGTTTAATAACCAAAATCCACAGAGAACTCAAACATATAAGCAAGAAAAGCACAAGTGATCCCATCGCAGGCTGGGCAAGGGACTTGAAGAGAAACTTCTCTGAAGAAGACAGGCGCACGGCCTACAGACATATGAGAAAATGCTCATCATCCTTAATCACAGAGAAATGCAAATCCAAACTACTTTGAGATATCATCTAACTCCAGTAAGATTAGCCTATATCAAAAAATCCCAAGACCAGAGATGTTGGCATGGATGTGGAGAAAAGGGAACACTTCTACACTGCTGGTGTGTTGCATGACTGGAGACGCGAACGAACAGCAGCTTTGCTGTGGGTATAAACTCGCTCCTGTAATTATTAAGTCAAGAAACAGACTACACGGTATGGGATGGCGTGTAGCAAAATTCTTTATTCAGCGTTTTGATTTTATACCTTTCTAGTCACGTACACACTTAATCTATCATCTGTTAGTTTCACCATTACCTCATTTTACCTATCTGAAATTAACTTGAAAGGAAATATCCTGTTACCATTTCAACACAATCAATTTTGCAGTAAACATCTTCTAGACACTGACTAATCTCTGGGCAGGTATCTAAATAAAGATCACAAAGAAGAAAGTAGCCACAGGGAACAGAGTTAATGGAAGAGTATCTTCAAGCGTTCACTCAGTTTACTCAGTATGAAGTAACGACTGTGTCTTTCCTTGGGGGCAGATCACCTATAGACCTCTGACAATATGTTGATAACATACATCAACCCTCTGGCCCATATCTCTGAGGAAGAGTGTCATGCCCTTTGATCTCAGGCTTCACTGGGTGCACAGCTTCAGAGAATTGGCTTGTGGAATTTTTAACTCCAGGCAAGCTAACTCTGTGTGTGTTCCAGGGGGACTCAGGTCCCTTAAGCCTCTGGAAAAATAGCAAGCCATTTTAAACTCACACTGAGTTCACTTTGTGTGCTTGATGTAGGATATGTTTATTTCTAAATATTATCCTACATGGTGAGAATGCAAATTAATACATTCCTTTTGGAAAGATGTTTGGAGAACACTTAGAGATCTAAAAATAGATCTGCCATTCAATCCTGTAATTCCTCTACTAGGTATATACCCAGAAGACCAAAAAATCACATCATAACAAAGATATTTGTACCAGAATGTTTATTGCAGCCCAATTCATAATTGCTAAGTTATGGAAAAAGCCCAAGAGTCCAGCAATCCATGAATGGATTAATAAATTGTGGTATATGTACACCATGGAATATTATGCAGCCTTAAAGAAAGATGGAGACTTTACCTCTTTCATGTTTACATGGATGGAGCTGGAACATATTCTTCTTAGTAAATTTCTTTTTCATATTGTTCTAGTAGTATATTGAAATGAAATTGATTTTCATGTTAATCATGTTGAGGAAATTCCCTTATATTGCTAGGTGGTTCAGAGATTTTATCAAGAAGAGGCTTTGAATTTTGACAAAGTCATTTTCTGCATCAATTGATATGCTCATGTACATTTTTTCCTTTGTAATGTTAATGTGGTATGTTGCATTGATTGATTTTCATATTTTAACAACCTTTGAATTCCTGAGATAAATTCCATTTGATGATGACATTGCTAGCATTTTGTTGAAGATTTTTTGCATCTATATTTATAAGTGATATTGATTTATAATTTCTTTCCTTGTTATGTCTTTGTTTGATTTTTGTGTAAGGGCAACACTAAACTCATAGAATAAGTTAGGTACTATTATTTCTCTTATTTTTTAGAAGAGCTTGAGAAGAATTAGTGTTAATTATTCTGTAAATGCTTGGTAGAATTTATCAGGGAAGCCATAGACTGCTAGGGTTTTCTTTGGTAAGGTTTTTAACTACTGATTCAATCTCTTTACTTGTATCAGTCTATTAGATTTTCCATTGATTTAGTTTTGATAGTTTGTGTGCTTTTAACATGTCTGTTTCATCTAGGTTATGTGATTTATTGTTATATAACTGATCATATTCTGTTTTAATCATTTTTATTTCTGCAAGATTGATAGCAATGTCCCCACTTTTATTTCTGATTTTAGTAATTTGAATTTTCTTTCTCAGTCACTCTAGTTAAAGATTTGCCAATTTTGTTAATCTTGTCAAAGAATCAACTTCTGGTTTTATTTTTTCTTTCCTTTTTAAATACTGTTTCATTTATTTCTACTCATATTTACTTTTTTCTGTCAGCTTTGAGTTTAGTTTGCTCTTCATTTTCTAGTTTCTTGAAATGGAAAGTTAGGTTATTGATTTGTGATTTTTTTTTTTTTTTTTTGTAGAGACAGAGTCTCACTTTATGGCCCTCGGTAGAGTGCCATGGCATCACACAGCTCACAGCAATGTAGACATTTACAGTTATGAATTTCCTCTGACCACTTTTTTACCTGCATCTTATAAGTGTTGTCATGTTGTGTTTTTATTTTCATTTGTCTTAAAATATTTTCTAATTTCTCTTGTGATTTCTTCTTTGAGCCACTGGTTGTTTAAGAGGGTGATTTTAAATTTGAATAGATTTGTAAATTTTTCAGTTTTTCTTCTGTTATTGATTTCTACCATCATTCCACTGTGGTCAGAGAAAGTACTTTGATAATTTCAGTCTTTCAAAATTTATTGAGATTTGCTTTGTGGCTATCCTGAATATTTCTATTCTGGAGAATGTTCCATGTTTACCTGAAAAGAATGTATACTCTGCTGTCATTGGGTGGAATGTTCTGTATATGTCTGTTAGATTTAATTGGTTTATAGTTTTCTCAAGTCCTTTACTTCACTATTGATCTCTTGACTTGTTATTTTATCCTTTATTGAAAGTAGAATGTTGAGATCTACAACTAGTGTTTTCCAACTGTATGCTTCTCCTTTCATTGCTCTTAATTTTTCCTTCATACATTTGGGAGAACACTTGATAAGTGTGTATATATTTATAATTTTTATATTTCCTTGATATATTGATACTTTTAGGAATATATCATGTTCTTTTTCTTTTGTGACAACTTCTGCTTTAACATGCATTTTACCTGATGCTAGTATACCACTCTAGCTCTCTTTTGTTTGCTATTTGCATGAAATACTCTTTTCCAGCTTTCAACCTCTTGTGTCTTCAAATCTAAAATGGATCTCTTATAGTTAGCAAATAGATGCATTATGAATTTCTTTAAAAATCTACTCTGCTATTAAAAAGAGCTTAATCTGTTTTCATTTAATTATTGATAAGAAAGAGCATGTGCCATTTTTTTTATTTGTTTTCTATGTGTCTTATCTTTTTCTTCTTCTTCTTCAATTCTTTATTTCCTTCCTTTGTGGATTTTTGTTTTGTGTTTTTTAGACACACTATTTTAGACACACTCTATTACTCTGGGTAGAGTGCCATGGTGTTGCTCATAGCAACTTCAAATTCTTGAGTTTGACCAATCCTCTTGCCTCAGCCTAGTGAGTAGCTGAGACCATAGATGCCCACCACAACACTGGATAGTTTTTCTGTTTTTTAGTAGATATGGGGTATCACTCTTGCTCAGGCTGTTCTCAAACTCCTAAGCTCAAGCAATCCACAAGCTTCAACCTCCTAGAGTGCTGGGATTATAGGCGTGACCCACTGCACTCAGCCTTCTCTTGTGTTAGTTGATTTTTTTCCCTACTATACTATTCAATTCCTTTCCCACACATTTTTTAGTTGTTTTCTTAGTGGTTATCTTGAGCATTAAAATAAATGTATTACACTTACAAAATTCTGGTTTGAATTAATGCAAGCTTCACTTTAATCATATATAAAATCACATACATATATTTCTCCATTGCTCCCAATTTGTGTCATAATTGTCACAAACTGCATTTTTTTCAGATTAATATGATGGTACAAATGATTAGGTTATGTTGCAATGTTTGCATTTGTTAGGTAAAGTCCCTGCTGTACTTGTGTCCCACACCCAGGAGATGTGCCATATACCCTTACAGTTTGCCATTAAGTGGGAGCACACCCATCCCCCCCCACCCTTTTCTTCCTCCTCCAACTTGAATTAAATCAAGTTTCCCTCTTGTATGGGCATGTATTAGTTTGTCTACTGGCTTCATATTAGTATTGAGTATACTGGATACTTGCTTTTCCATTCCTGCGCTATTTTACTAAAAAGATCATGTTTCAACTCTATCCAGGTTTATACAAAAAATGTAAAATCTCTGTCTTTTTTATAGCTGAATAATATTCCATGGTATACATATACCACAGTTTATTAATCCATTCAGGGATTGATGGGCACTTAGATTGTTTCCATATCTTAGAGATTATAAATTGAGCTTTAATAAACAATCTAGTGCAAATGTCCTTATAATAAAATGCTTTTTTTTTTTCCTTCTGGGTAGATACCTAGTAATGGGAATGTGGAATCAAATGAAAGATCTAATCTGAGGTCTTTGAGGATTCTGTATACTTCTTTCCAAAGAGGCTGTATTAATTTGCAGGCCCACCAACAGTGTGAAAGCATTTCCTTTTCTCCATATCTGCACCAGCATCTACAACATTGGGACTTTGTAATGTGGGCTATTCTCACTGGGGTTAGATAATATCTCAGGGTAGTTTTTATTTGCATTTCTCTGATGGTTAGAAATGATGAGCACATAACTATATCTTAATAGATATGTGCCCATTAGCATAGACTTATAATTATCATTTGTGAATTTGTCTTTTAAGTCATATAGTTAAAAAGTAGACGCTACAAACTGAAAACACAATAATACTGGTCTTTATGTTTACCTATGTAGTTAACTTTACCAATGTTATTTCTTTATGTGGCCTCAAGGTACTGTTTAGTGTCCTTTCATTTCATCCTAAAAGATTCCCTTTAGCATTTCCTGTGAAGGGTATGTATACTAGCAAATAACTCCCTCATTCTTGGGAATGTCCTAATTTCCCCTTCATTTTTGAAGAAAGTTTTGCTAGATACAAAGTTCTTGGCTGACAATTTTTATTCTTTTCAGCATATTAAAAATGTCATCTCACTGCTAGCTCACCTCTGTGGTTTCTGATGAGAAATTGTTAATTTTATTGAAGACAGCTTGTATGTGATCAATTGCTTCTCTCTTGCTGCTTTCAAGATTCACTCTTGTCTTTGTCTTTCAACAGTTTTATTTTTATATATCTCGGTATGGATTTTTTGCTTTTATCCTAATTGGAGTTTGGTAAGCCTCTTGGTTGTGTAAATTTATGTCTTTTATCAGATTTGGGAAGTCTTCAAGCATAATTTTATTTATTTATTTATTTTTACAGTAAAAAGTTATATATTTAGAATTGGCCAGCTGGACTTGGTTTAAATGAGCCCAATTTTGTTGGCAACATCCAAAGCATCATAATCAGGAGCCAGTCAAACATATGCCTTCTTCTCACCATCAGGCCTGATCAGGGTGTTGTCCTTGGCCACATCAATGTCATAAAGCTTCTTCACAACCTGTTTGATCTGGTGCTTATTGGATTTGACATCCACAATGAACACAAGTATGTTGGTGTCTTCTATCTTCTTCATGGCAGACTCAGTGGTCAGGGGGAACTTGATGATAGCATGGTGGTCAAGCTTGTTTCTCCTGGAGGGGCTTTTCTGAGGATATTTGTGCTGCCTCTGCAGTCTCAGAGTCTTTGGCTGCGGGAAGGTGGGTGATGTACGGATCTTCTGTTTTTGTGGTTGTGGATGCCTTTTAGCACTGCCTTCTTGGCCTTAAATGCCTTTGCTTTGGCTTCGGCTTCCTTCTTCACTTTTGGTGCCATCTTCAAGCATAATTTTAAAATATTCTTTCAGAGACTTGCTGGCTCTCTCTCCTCTTTCTCTGGGATCCCCACCATACATATGTTGGTACACTTGATGTTGTCTCATATTCCTTAGGCTCTGTTTGTTTTATGTTGCTATTTCTTTTTAAATAGTCTCTTTCTGCTCTGCAGACTAGGTAATGTCATTTTACCAACCTTCAAGTTTACTAATTTTTTATTTCTGCCAAAAAAAATCTAGTTTTGAGCCTTCTAATAAATTTTTTATTTATTGTAATTTTCAGCTTTAAAATTTCTATTTGGATCCTCTTTATAATTGATATACTTTTGTTGACATTTATAGAGGATTAAGCATCATACTTCTATCAGTGAGACATTATTGTTTTGGTTTCCTTTAGTTCCTTTATTGGAGGGGAGAGTAGTGTTTTAGCTCTTTGTGTTACAGGAAGACGATTTAAATTATTTGACCAACAAGTCCAATATCTATGCCTTGTTATTAGCATTTCTGTTAACTTATTCTTTTTCTTTTGAAACTTATTTTTCCATGTCTCAAATTTGTTTTTGAAAACTGGCAAATTTGAGTGCCATGATTTAGAATGTCATGTTAAGGCTGAGCACGGTGACTCACGCCTATAATCCTAGCACTCCAGGAGGCCAAAGTGGGTGAATTGCCTGAGCTCACCTCATCTCTAAAAGTAGCTAGGCATTATGGTGGGTGCCTATAGTCCCAACTACTCAGGAGGCTGAGACAAAGGAATTGCATGAGCCCAGGAGTTGAGGTTGCTGTGAGCTATGATACCATGACCCTCTACTGAGAGTGACAAAGTAAGACACTGTCTCAAGAATATCATGTTGACTCTAAAAACTAAATGACTCCCCTCCACGGGAATTTTTAGTTATTGCTTCCTGCAGGTTGCAATTATTTGTTTGTTTAGTGGCTTTTCTAAACAATTTTTGTAAACACTGTATTCCTTATAAGAGCTAATCTCTGAAGTCTCTGTTCCTTTAGCTTTGTGCTTTGATAGAGATGTCAACTAATGGTTTGCTAGAGATTTACTTAAGTGACTAGAGCAAAGAAGAAAAATAAGAATAATAAAAATAAGGAGGAGTAGATGGAGGATGAGAAGGAAAAATAAAATTAGAGCAAAAAATGTTTTCAGGTCTTTGCAGAATAGTGTTAGGTTACTCCTTCTATGCTTAGCCAGACCATTTACAACTCTGCCTTAGATTTCACTTCCTGCTTGCCTTGAGGCTAAAGATCAGCCAGAAGTGAATGCAATGATTTATCAGTCTCTTTTGAGCATATGCCTTGCCCTAGGTGTATGCATATCTTTCTAAATCCCCTAGTGTTCATGGGAACTTTTCAAAACCTTATTCCCTTCCCCAAATTTCATTCTTCAGCTTTCTCTCATGGGCTTTCAGTGTCTCTTGCTTTAGTCCTCCCAATTGTTATTTTTTGTCCCATGACGTAGTGGCTTATTCTTTGTCTTCCACTGTTTAGGATTCTATCCTCCAACTAGCCATAGAATTCCATGTGAGATTATAAAAAAGAAAAGAAAAGGGAAAGCCCTTCACATCAGCTCTTTGGAGGAAATTCTGATTAGTTAGAAACAAACACAATACTTTGGGAACAAAATCTCTCTTCCCTCTGAATCCTAGGTCCCACACCAGAAATATGGGCTGCTATCTTTAAGATCACCACCACAGCAGGAAGAATGGTGAGGCTAAGGTAAGTTAAAATGCCACAAAGATTTTGGCATCATGTTTCAGTGGTTTTTGTCTCGGTTAAACTTTCATTCAGTTGCTATAAACATTTGATTATCTTTCAGAGTTATAGTTAGGTTAATTCTGATAGCTTTTGCTAGGTGTTTTCGTGCTTCTGGTGAAGGACAAACTCCAAGCGTTCCCTACTCCACCATTTTCACCGATTTCTCATATTTGCCTTTTGAATCAAGTGACTATACCCAAAAGAATAATCTATTTTTAATATTATATACTAAAAAAAATCAGTGTTTTTATTAGTTAGAGTCTTATCATCTAACATTCTGGCAGGCTGAAATTTGGGTCCCATCAAATAAATTTTGCACAAGACTTTCACTTACTTTCATTTTATACAAATATAAGCAGAGTATTAAAGTGAGGTCCAGAATTGCTAAATCAGTTCTGGGCTTACAGTAGTCAAAACTCTGAAGTACTAACTCCACCTTCCTGTAGATATTTCACTCCCTCCTCCATCATGTCTCTCTATCTTTATTCTTTTTTATTCCCATACCTAAGCCTGATGTTTCACCTTCCCACTTACCACCATCCATGATGAAATAATACTTCTTCTTACTGTTATTTCTTTAAAGGGATGAATATATTTCTGTCCCATAATTTGTCTTAAAATTTTGGTAAGCACATTTTCTAAGATGAGATAGTACACAGCTGTTAATTTATTCATGAGTATGAATGAATGATACAGTTTTTCTTTTCTTTTCTAGAAAGCAGGCTTTGAGGGCAATACAGTAAGGGGAATTAAAGGAGGGGTTGAGATACTTTGGGAGAAAGAAAAGGGCAGCAAAATATATTGCTGTTGATTAAGCATCACATCATAATTTTGTCTAAGCCAGTGCTACATCAGTCTTGCCTTTGAGTTTATGACCCTACCCTAAATCTCAAGTACTGACTCTAGATTTTGTCAATAACTAAAAGGGAAGAAAGCACTAGGAAGCTGCACGTCTGCCAGATCTCCAGAGGATTCTGATACATGCTAAAGTTTGAGAACTGCTTGTCAAAGTTAACTTACTGTTTTTTCTTGTTTGTATACAAAAAAATATATATAATATTCCCTTGCATTCTTATATCACTTTAGTATTTACGAAGGGTTTTTTTCCCAGACAATAATCTTATCTATTATCCCAAATGTCCCAGGATTGTTTTCTCCTTTTAACAAATTACAAAACTGAGTTTCAGAGAAATATCTGACTTTGCCATAGTGGACATTCAAATATAAATCTTTTCACTTCAAATCCAGGGTTCTTTTAATTTTGTCTATGTGCAAATAATAATAATACTTAAAAATAAATGAAAATGTGTTGTAGTCCCAGCTGCTTGGGAGGCTGAGGCAAGAGAATCGCGTAAGCCCAAGAGTTAGAGGTTGCTGTGAGCCGTGTGACGCCACGGAACTCTACCCGAGGGCGGTACAGTGAGACTCTGTCTCTACAAAAAAAAAAAAATAAATGAAAATGTGAAAAAATGTACCTTATCTAGTAGAGTTGTTCAGCTTTGCCATTATTTTATCATTCACTTATTCATCCACTATTCAGTCACTTTATGCATTTAGGAAATATTTTTTGAATATTTTTTTAATATCTATATTAAACCATATGATAGAGGGTTTCCACACTTAGGGCTGGACAGGGACCCCCATTTTCTGGGCTTAAGTAAGCACAGAAGTCAGTCTCATCGTGGACCCCATCTTTAGGCACAAACAAGCTCATAAAAACCAGCCTGCCAGTATCTCATCTGGGCCACCATTCTAGGAGCAGGAAACACACCCTAAACAAGAGGCTGCCCCTCCCAGAGCAAAGAACATACCCTAGTGGACCACATTCCTGTACAAGTGCAGTTTTAAAATCAACTTCTCCCCCCAAGCCCCTGGCACCAAATGGTTGTGATATTTCCTGTTCCCCAAAGACCCCTGCTCACAGGAGAGGAAAAGCAGTACATAATCCCCTAGCCAGAAGTTCCATGTGGGCACCTGTTCAGGAACCCCGCTCTGGCTTGCTGAATGCTCTGACTTTCTTCTCTCATTCCCTTATCTATATATCAGTAAAATCTGTCCTTTTGCTTACTTGCATGGTCTATGGGTTCATTCTTCAAACCTCTGAGACCAGGGACCTGGCAGAGCGAGAGATTAATCCCAGCTGTAATACTATGCGCATATCCAGAATATCTACAGCTATCTAAAGTCATACTCAAAGATGATCACAATTTACATTCATTAGTTTGGCTAGAGTGATAAATTTTGACCATGTATAATTTTATTACATAAGTTTTCTTTAGTAATTTAGTCACTAGGCTCCAGCCTTTTATGGTCAGTTAGCTTAGTGGTTCTCCTAATTGTTGCCTATTAGAATCATCAATATCTTTCAAAAATGCCCACGTCCCCACTTCCCTATAGACCAATTACATCAGTTTCTCTGTGGACAGGACTCAGACATAGTATTTTTAAAGTTGTCCAACCAATTCTAACTTGTAGCTAAGATGGAGAACCAATAAATTTGAGAATATAATCCAAGTTCTACTGCCTCCTAAGAAAAGTTTTCCTATCCTGTAAGCTTCATTTTGAAATACCTCAGATAGAGAGAAACAAATAGAAAGAGGACGAGAAAGATACTGAGACAGAAAGAGGAATTGGAGGGAGTATTGGGAACGTTGGGGTATGTCCTGTTTTCTGAAGGTCTTGCTCTTGTCAATTTTCATCACACAGGCATGTATATGTTCAACTTAAGACAAGTTCATCTTTAGTACTTCTAAGAAGTATGTGATAGACAGATAACATAGTTTGCAAATTAAGTATTCACTGTAAAATATTGGTGACTACTTAATAATTTCTCTAAACCAGTGGTTCTCAACCTTCCTAATGCCGCAACCCTTTAATACAGTTCCTGTGGGTCACAGCCCACAGGTTGAGAACCGCTGCTCTAAACTGTTATAAATTAAATTAGTAGAGCCAGCCAAGTGTGATAGCTCACACCTGTAATCCTAACACTCCAGGAGGCCCAGGTGTGTGGCCTGAGCTCAGGAGTTCAAGACACCCTAAGCAAGAGGGAGACCCTGTCTCTACTAAAAATAGAAAACTAGCTGGGTGTTGTGGCGGTTGTCTATTGTCTAGGCTATTCAGGAGGCTGAGGCAAGAGGATAGTTTGAGCCCAAGAGTTTGAGGTTGTTGTGCACTATGATGCCACAGCATTCTACCCAGGGCGACAAAGTGAGACTCTGTCTTAAAAAATACATACATACATATATAAATTAGCAGAGCCTATAAGATAGGGCTACCAGCACGATTTGGAATTTATCTGCCAAATAAGCCACACACTCACTGGAGCATAAGTTACTTTAACTTACAACCAAATTTCCTTCTCTTCTACAATCCTACAGCCCTCCATCTATTCCTTTCTTATGACACTGCACTTTCTAAAGTCTATAATGTTCTATGCAGCTTCTGAATGGCTGCTTAGGGAAATGACTTCAGCTCAAGAAAGTCTAGGTTTGAAAACTGGGTTTCTCAGTAACTGGCCCTGTGACATGAGGTTGTTTCTGCATCTCTCTGAGCCTCTGTTTTGCCATTTATAAAATAGTGACAGTAATACTTTGCAAGGTTTCCATGAGCACCTGAGGCAAAAATGTTTAAACTACCCAAGGCACATTGGTCTTCAACAAATGGAGTTATATTGATGCTGTTTCCTCTGCCCCACTGGTTTTAAGGTCCTTTTTCAAAGCATCTTCATCGTTACTATCTCATGCAATTTTCTCACAGGGAGATTGGCTAAAAGTTATCTCTGGATCACAGAAAGCAAGTAGAAGTGCCAGACAGTTAATGGGATGAATTCAAGAGACAATTATTCATTCTCTTCATAAAAGATGCTTATAAAGGGAAAAATCCTAAGCAGCATTCTAACTGGGAAAAACAGCAACACCACCAACAAAAAAAACCTATAGGGCTAAATATAGTCTTTCAGGGGAAAATATGCCTTTAGTATTTAAAATTCTAATGAAGAGTGCTGTTGTGTTCGAATGGCAGGATGATAGATGATAGGTATTTTTCTTTTCTCTATTTTTAACATGTAACCTTCTTGTCTTATTCCCTTATTAAATAAAACTTGTAATGCTAGAGATGAGATAGCATATGTGTGTACTCATAATTTATGTATTGATATATCTATAAATTTAATGCTATGTGGTATTTATAAAGCATCCCTGATTTGGACATTCCCCAGGGATAAGAAGCAGGAAGCCCAACCCAAGCCTAGCTTGATGGTCAGCCTAATTCATAGCACCTGATGAACAATTGGCATCTAGAGTGCTTGACATAAGCTTATATTTTGTTGCACATTGAGCTCACCTAGGAAACTTAAAAATCCCAGTGTCTACTTCTCACACTAGACTGGATCAACAGCCAGTCTCTGGGGATGAGATTGAGAGGCCAGCATTTTGTAAAGCTTTCCAATAAATTCCAGCCTGTAGAAGGTCTGAGAACTAGGGGCCTCAGGCAATGTTTCTGAAGCAGGAGTAATACTGATTCTCAGTGATGCATCATCTCTGAGCTTAGTTTGGCACTCCAAACTTGGTTGCCTTATTACTAGCAAGGTCAGGAGTCTCTTTGAGTTCCACAAGGAATCAGATCACTGTTACTTCCACCCAGCAATTATTGAACATTTAGCTGTGAGGCTGTAGAAGACTAACTCCTGTGCCCCCTGGGCAGAGAGTGGCAGGACTGCCTAAACCTCTGTGTGCACCAAAATCGCATACAATGCTTGTTTTAAATGCTCTAGACCTCTACCTGCCAAGATTCCAATCTCATGGTCTGGGCTGGAGCCTAGAAATGAGTGGTATTAATGATAATAGTTAACGTTTATTGAATGTTTGCTATATACCAGATATTGTTATGATAATTTCAAACCTTCACCATGATCCAGTGACATAGGGACTTACACTATCATCAATTTAAACATTGAGAAAATTGATAAGGAAGTAATTTGACTGAGGTCATATAGTTTAGGAAACTACAGACATAGGATTCTACTGTGAGAAAATGTCACAAAGTTAGATATTAAGGTCCTTTCCTTAAGGAAAGACAGGAAAAATAAAATCAAGAAGTAAAAGGGCTAGGCTTGGTGCAATGGCAAATCCCTATAATTGCACCAATTTGAAAGGCCAAGGCAGGAAGATGGTTTGAGGCTAGGAGTTCAAGACCAGCCAGAATAATATAAAGAGACCCTATCTCTTAAAAAAAAAAAAATATATATATATATATATATATATACACACACATCAGTCAGGCTTAGTGGTACATGTCTGTAGTCCCAGCTACTCCAGAAGCTGGGGCAGGAGGATTGCTTGAGCCCACGAGTTCAAGGTTGTAGTGAGTTCTGATTATACTTATTATATACCATTATACTTTATAAAGAAATAAATATAAGTAGTAATAGGGCCAGAGAACAGTGGAAATAGGATTCACAGCCTAAGAAGCTGGCTCTAGATCCCAGACTTTGAACCAGCTAGTTCTGATGCAGGTGGCTTCCAGATCCCACCTGCATTACACCTTAAGTTCCATTTATTGGTCTGCTGAGTCAGCAAACAAGCTGCATAGGACATTCTATGAGAGTTTTTTTTTTTTTTTTGTAGAGACAGAGTCTCACTTTATGGCCCTCGGTAGAGTGCCATGGCCTCACACAGCTCACAGCAACCTCCAACTCCTGGGCTTAAGCGATTCTCTTGCCTCAGCCTCCCGAGTAGCTGGGACTACAGGCGCCTGCCACAATGCCCGGCTATTTTTTGGTTGCAGTTTGGCCAGGGCCGGGTTTGAACCCATCACCCTCGGTATATGGGGCTGGCGCCTTACCGACTGAGCCACAGGCGCCGCCCTTCTATGAGAGTTTTAACAGTACAATCTCCTGAAATCTTCTCCCTCATATTTTGATTCATTAAATCCAGAGTGGAAGGAGCAGAATCTGTATTTTAAAAAGCATATCCCTCAACTCCCAAGTGATCCTGATGCACAGCCTAAGTTGTGAATCATTGAAAGAATAGAGCTTTGAGGCTGGAAGCCTGAATTTGTGTTCTAGCTCTACCACTCAACATCTCTGTGTCCTCATTCATTCATTCATGCTATTAGCAACTAACACATATTTGAGGTCCTACCATAACAAAACAAATGGAAATTCCTTCCTTCATGGAGTTTACATTCTAGTTTGAAAGGTGGTAAGTGCAATGGGAGGAAATTAAATAGCAAAGGGAGTTGGGAAAATGGCAGCTTTAGAGTGACCAGGAAAGGTCTCAGTAGGCAGATAACATTTGAGTAAAGATCCAAAAGAGCGAGAAAGTTATAGGAAGGGTGTTCCTTGTGGAGGCTAAAGCAAAGATTCTGAAGTAGGAGTGTGCTTGCCATGTTCAAAAAACAGGATGAAGGCCACTGTAGTGGAAACTGAGTGAAGGGAAAACTAGAAGGAAATAAACTCACAGGGATAACCAACACATCATGTAGAACTTTGTAAACCACCGAAAGGAATTTGGCTTTGACTTTGAATGCCATGAGAAGCCATTGGGAGGTGACAAGTAAAATGGTCTGATCTCTCGTATGTTTAAAAGGATATCCTAGTTGCTGGGTTGATAATAGAATGTTCTATGGTGAGGGCAGAAATGTGAAGACCAGTGAAGAGGGTACTGCAATTATCCAAGCGAGAGAGCATGCTGGCTTAGACAAGGGTGATAGTAGTAGAGGTGGTGAGAAATAAATTAACTCTGGATATATTTGGAAAGAAGAGAAAATAAAGTATGTTAAAAATTTAGGTTATAAGAGGAAAAAGTCAGAGATGTTCTTTAGTAAAATTTCATTTATTGAACCATTTTTGAGACTATCAACTGGTCATTATAATGCGTTCAGTTACATGCTGGCTATTGTGCAAAGCATTGGGAGGTACAGTTGACCCTTGAATAACACAGGGGCTAAGGGAACTGATGCCATGTGCAGTGGAAAATCTGTGTATAACATCTGCTTCCCCTAAATTTAACTACTAATAGTCTACTATTAAAGAGAAGTCTTACCAATAATATAAATTGCAGATAAAAGTAAATTTCGTATGTTATATGTATTAAATACTGTATTCTTACAATAAAGTAAGCTAGAAAAAAGAAAATGTTATTGAGAAAATTAAGGAAGAGAAAATATATTTACTATTTATTAAGTGGAATTTGGTCATCACCCAGGTCTTCATCAAGTCAAACCCTTGTTGTTTGAGAATCAACTGTACGTTGATAAACTACATAAACTAGGTATGTGTGGTACCTATCCTCACGGGAACATTTACCTAACTCTGTAGGTTGTTATGATAATGTAAGGTGCATCGCATAGAGCATGGTTCACAGTGGGTCTCATTACATGGTGGATAATACTATTGTCCAGGACAATATTCCCTCCACTCTACCCCAACCCGCATTGAAGAATTATCTGGTTCAAATGTCAATAGTGCCGGAAGTCAAGAAACCATGGGATGAAGAAAAGGTATCACCCAAGATCATAATCATGTGGTCATAAACAAAACTGGTGGTCTGAGAAGAAAAGTGTCCACATTCTAATATATACTCTGGAAATACATCACCATGTCACTAATAAAAAAATACTCAGAAGAACAGGTGTGTGCTATCTTAGCTTTTTTTTCCAGAAAAGACCCTTCTTTGGGACAGATATACATTCTTTCTACTATCTTCACCAAAGAGTTCAGAAGTGCTTTTTCTTCTCTTTTTTCTATTTGCCTAGCCTGGGATGTGGGGCATTCTAGGAGCAGGGAAAGTCTGTTTGAAGATGTTTTATTCTGGGAAAATTAATGGGCAGACAATGCAAAAGAAAAGAGACAAATTGTTCTTTTGGTTCCAAATAAATGCCTGTTTTCTGACACTGCCTGAATTTAAATGGTCCTCAGTTTGACTGTGAAATTAACACCTCTTTGAGGTTAATTGTGGGGGTGGGGTGCAATTCACAGCACTTCCAAAGCTATTGTCTGTCTGGAATGCAGAGGGAGCAGCAGCCACTGGGTAGACCCCTCAAATGATACTGGCTTTCTCCTTGACCAGCAGCTCCCTTCTGGTCCCGTCTTTCGTTAGGAGCTGGCTCATTACCGAGTGCTTGAGCTTTGCAGGAAAGATATATAACTCATAATAACTTGCCATTGACAGCAAGCCCACCATCTTTACCTATTAGCAGAGAGACCTTAGCAAAATCTTTTAAGTGCTTTAAGATCAACCAATTACATGTTCAAGCTTCATTCCGTCTCTAAATTTCTGTGATTTTTATGGGCACTAGAATCACTGACTCCAGTTAGAAGGGATCTTAAACTGTATTTTGTGGTGCAGTTTCTCTGAAGTTATATCATGAAAGGATAATTTTAAAATGATCTTTAGAAGAAAGATATTTACACAAAATTTTTTTCTTTTCTTTGGGAAGTAAAAAGTATCTCTTTTGATAATTCTTACATATTATTAGGATTCTTTCCAAAAATACTAAGAGTTTTAAGTGCTATCATCAATTCATACATATGCCAATTTTTCCATATCCTACATACTGGACAACAGTAGATTTTATTATTTTTAGTTAGTTTTAGCTAGTTTGCTGTAATACTAATTTTAGGTTATTTACATTTGAGTACCTTTAGCTGTTAAGGAGCCCATCTGCATGCAACTGGACTCTCTTCCTATACACTGTGACTTGGATATTTTGAAGCTCACAGTAAATATGGCTTCTTGCCTTGACTGAATGATTTTTTTTATTTTGTTTTATTTTTGGCACAGTAAAGATTTAAGGAAAGAATATTGAGGCCACAAGAGAATATTAGTCTAGAGGAGATTAGGTCTCCTAACTAAAAAAATAATAAAGGAAGCATTACAGATCTTTCTTAAATTATCAAGGAAGGTTATTAAATCGGTTTTTAAGCAGATCTATATCGAGGACATAGATTCTTTTTAAACAGTAAAGGAATAAGTGCAAAAGTCTTTTAAAAACAAAAAGAAAACTGAATTATTCATTGCAAGACACCAGTCACCTCTGAATTTTCATGCTTAGAGTCCTTCAAAAATGCTAGAGAACAAAGATGAAGAAAATGCATAAGAATAATGCAAAATTGTTCCCAGTTTTATTAAACTTATTTCTTCCACCTCATTTTGCTTCTAAATTCTTTGACCAGCCTACCCATCCGTCAGCATCCATTCCTACTGCTATGAGTCAGGCAAACAAAACCATGGCATATCTTTAAAAATTGTTCTCGGGTGGTGCCTGTGGCTCAAAGGGTTAAGGCACCAGCCCCATTTGCCGGAGGTGGCGGGTTCAAACCCAGCCCTGGCCAGAAACTAAAAAAAAAAAAATTCTCATTACAGGGCAGCACCTGTGGCTCAGTGAGTAGGGCGCCATCCCCATATACCGAGGTTGGTGGTTTTGAATCCAACCCCAGCCAGCTAAAAAACAGCAATGAGAATTGCAACAAAAATAGCCAGGCGTTGTAGTGAGTGCCTGTAGTCCCAGCTACTTGGGAGGCTGAGGTAAGAGAATCTACCGAGGGTAACAAAGTGAGACTCTGTCTAAAAAAAAAAAAAAGATAATGTATGTTCACTGCATAAAAATTAGAAAGATAGTAGCAAAAAGAAGAAAATGGAAGCCATCAATAAATTCCACATCCCAGAGATAGCCACTATTAACACCTTCATGACATCCTTCCAGATATATATATATATATATATATTTTTTTTTTTTTTAAGTCATGTTCTTCAAACTATTTTTATCCCCCCTTTTTCATTTAACAATATGTTACAAACATTTTCTGGAACAATTTTTCATAGAAACCCACCCTGATTTATTTATATAACCCTCTATTTGTAGAATCCTAAGAATGTTTCTAATTCTCTACTGCTTTAAACTTAATTTGGAGTCAATATCTTGCCACTTCTTTTTTGTGCCTATCTTTAACTATTTGCCTATTTTAGATTCCTAACTGTGGCACTATTGGACCAAATGGGGAATGCCCACTCTTGAGCCCTTGACACATATTACTGGCAGTTGTTTAAAACTCACACCAATGTTATTTCATCTCTCCAACCCCAAATGATTGACAAATGAGCCTAACAGGGCCTTTGGAGCACAGAGGGTCTTTGGAAATACGATGACTATCTAATAAGTGTAGGTGGTTCAGTTAACTGGTGACCCACAAACCATCACAGAAGATGTTTCAAAGGTGACATTTATGGAGGGTTACTTAATCACTCTACTATTATAATTTCTGGTAAAGAAGTGGGTGAGAGGCAAAACAGAAAGGGTTTTCCTTTGAGAAGAAAAGAAAAACAGACCTTACACAATAACAAATCCAGATTTCACTCAATAAAGCTAAAAGCACCACTAAAGGCAGGCTTATTTAAATTAAACGTAAATTGAAAATAGTTGAAAATATCCATACTCTACAACCTGGAAATTCCATTTCTAAATGTGCATTATATAATTCTTGCTTGTAATAGTAAGAAACTGGAAAAATTAATTGGAAACAACCTAAATGCCTATTAATAAGGAAATGGATAAATTAATTATAGTATATACATACAATTAGTCTAGAGGAGATTTTTGTATAGTATATGTATAGTATACATATACAATGAAATATAATTCAGCAGATGAAACACTTATATGTAAATCAACTCAGGTAGACTTTTTAAAAACATTATTTCAAGTTTTAAAAAGATAAATGCACAATGATATAGGTAGAATAATAACACAGAAGATAATACCACATCCTAAGAATGCATATGTGTGTGTACGTGTGTATAATACATCTATATACACACATACATGTGTGTATCAAACACACCCACACATTTATATAATCATATCCTGAAAGATACACCCCAAATTTAGATAGTCATTGATTCTGGGAAGTGAAGAAAAAAATGAGACTGGTGGATTTGATTGAAGGGTAGGGTAGAAGAAAGTCTCTTCAATTTTAACTTAACTGTTAGGTTACTTTAATGGTCAAAATCATGCTGCTTTATCAAATCTAAGCCATTGGATAACCTACTATTATTTTATGTGTTACTCAGGAGGAAAGTTTTCAATATGCCATTAATTTTAAAATGCACCCAATTTTACAGATGCTAAAATCTGGAAAAAAAAGTGTGTTAAATTCTCCCTATATAAGGCAAAAATATACAAGGTTAAGATTTGTTAATTCACAGAACAGTTGAGATACGTAGGTATTGATTATATAAGTCTGTGAACTTTTAAAAATTCATCCAAAGGAGGGGAAGGTAGAATATTATAGTGAATGGAATTCCTCCATAATATGTAGAATTTTTAATTTACACTGCTCATGTAACAAGTATATTGTTCTAAAGCTTGAAGTACTCTTTCAAATGACTTAGAATATGGGGAGGGTGGAAGACATATCCCTGCTTTGTAATTCTGCAGGCATCCAGCTCACCAGTTATATATTTAACATTTACATAAGGAATGCTTGCTCACTGAATTGAGGTTCTCCAGTTTAAAATAACAATCTCAAAAAATTAATCCTCTATCTTTTCAGTAATCCATGTGCTAGGAATTTGATGCTGCAGACTTAGATATCAGGTCATATCTGTGTAGAAGATTATAAATACTTATTATAAGTTTAAACTAATTGGCTACCTACCTGTGCCCTGGGAGAAAAAAAAAGCTTACAAAAGCTTTAGTTGCCCTATTGTTAACCAATGAACCAGCACCCTCCTAGTTCAACATGGTCCAATATGAACTATAATAGGTCAGAGCATGGAAACTAACTTGCCTAAAATCTAATCATTAGTTCCCCCCACTTCCCCCTTGGCTTAAAGAAAGCCTCTCCTTGAGAAGTGTTCAGAAAAAGAAAGAAAAAAGGTCTAGTCTTAGTGTTGTCAGATAACAACAAATTCCTAGTTAAATTTGAATTTCAGCTGAACAAGGAATAATATGTTAGAATAAGCCCATCCCATTGAATTTCAGATAAACAATGAATTTTTTCCTATAAATGTATGCAAATATTGCATGGGACAGATGTATACTAAAAAAAAAAAAAATGGTTGTTTAGTTGAAATTTAAATTTAACTGTGTTTTTACTTTCTCAATGAGGTAAACATATCCCAAGTACAACCAATCTGACAAAAGAAAAAAGAGAACTAGAAGCTAAGTGAGAGAATATAGAAATAAAGACTAGATTGGAAGTGGTTGTTAGAAAAAAATGAACAAAACAAAAACAGTAATTACCTAGGGGGCACATATTTGATTTGGAAATTACATGCAGTTTTTCTATTTCCCACTAGCATAGAGGTCTCCATTCTAAATTGTGTACATTTTCAAACCGCTGAGCAATGAATGTGTTTCCAGCAGCCTCAGTCATCAGTTTGTCGCTGCCTAATCAATGTGTCCCCGTGGGTTTTACCAACACTTGCAGGGGAAAGACAGAGATAGAGATCTCTCTCCCAGGTGCAAATTGATCTGGCAGGCTGTCTCTGGGGGCCACCTTCTCAACCCTGAACTCTTCTGCTACCTTCTCTTGTACTGCGGAAGTCAAAGAATCTTGAAGTCTTTTCTAACTTTAGGTGTGAATGTCCTTTGACAGTGTGAGCTACAGTTCCCTGAGCCAGCTTGAGGGAGAAGAAGAGAGTTCCTCGACCTGGGTAGAATCAGCTCCTCCTTTGACAAGTTAGAGATCCTGAAGCCCCTGTCTTGGGTCACTGTCATTTTCTTAGGCAAGTTCACAGCCTCATCTGCATTTAGAACACAGGCAGACCCTGAGGGCTTAAAAACATTTAAAAAAATACCCTTCCTGTTCCTCTCGAAGTTACAAAAATAGAAGGAAGTGGGGTGTGGGGAGGCAGAAAGAGAGGTGTCAAGCAGACATTCCCTGGGTCTGAAGGAAGCAGCAGACTCCACAGCGTCTCACACCTTCCCTGGTTTGTGTAGAGAATTGTTGCAGCTTTCTTACCTTGTTGCCTGCAAGGAGGTCTGGAGAGGTTAACATATTCTCTGCCCTCTTTGGTTTTACTTGCAATGGTTGACAAGATGAGAATTTAGTTACTGGGCTTTTTCCACTTTATGTTTTGATTTGAAGTTACTTTCATTTTTGCAAGCACTGTAGCCTTGATGGGAAAAAGCGCAAACCTTCATGAAGAACCTCCTAGGAAAGGAGGCTTTGGGAGAAGATGTCTCCCTGGTGCTTATAGCTCTCAGAGCTGCCAAAGGCCAAGGAGCTCCCGAAGCAGCCCGCTGCGACCACTGGCTTTGCAGTTTAGCTGTGTTACTTCCTCCTCACAGAGACAAAGTCAGAGAGCATACTACAGAGGAGGAGACAGAGGCTGGGCTGGTAGCAAGGGAGCAGGGGGAGAAAGAAGAGACGGGATCATCTTGCACTGACGGTAGCAAGGCACAAAAATCACTAGAAACAAAATGAGGTGGAGAAAACACTATTTCTCAAGACAGTTTTCAGAGAAAGACTTATATATAGATGAGAGGGTTGCTTTACCAAGCTGCTTAAGGAAGGAAAAGGGCAGCAAAGACCTACTCAGAGCTTACATGGGGCTCAAGCTGCCTTCTTAGGAGGGATGGAAGTTGGGGCACAGGCTTTTCTCATGTTGAGTGGGGTTTGTAAGTACAGGGGCCAAGAGGTGTCCGCAGGTTGCTGGAAGGCCTTGGAGGGCCAACGTCTTCCTAGCAGAACTCTTAGGGCAGGGCCAGGTAGTTTTGGGAGGGAAGTTTTTAGGCCCCTAACATTCCCAACACTTGCTAAAAGGGGTTATGGGGTCGAAGGTCAATCTTCTGAAACTGCTTCTCCCTGGATAGGGCCGTAGTTGTCCTCAGTGGAATAAGTCGGTGTTAGCAGGGCCATGCAGGTTTGGGGAACATTGGGAGAGGGTTCAGGGAGTAATAAGAATTGGGTTGTAACTGCACCTCATAACTTTTTTATCCTGTCTCAAATAAAGGACAGAAACTGGATGACACAAGGGACAGTGGTTAATAACAGGAGAATTTCAGTAAAGGGCCTCAAGAGGGGTATATATAATCCAGTGTCCCCATGGACTGTTTAACCAGGATCTCTCATTTTAAGAGGGTAGATGGGTGGCTTGTTCCCAGAGTCTAGTGATGCCCTTTCAGACCAGGCCAGACTTGGTGTAAAAACAGCATGCTTCCTATAAGAAAGTGCCAAGACCTCCTTTCCCTGCTGTGACCAAATCCAAACCTCTATGGTTTTGGAGAACTACCCACACCAGGGAATCTACCTGATCTTATATGGGTTGTAACTGATCAGAGACTTCTTGGAGTCTTTTGACCAGTTTAGTGGACATTAGTTGGAAGTGGTGGGTGGCAATTTCTGGTCTGGCAGTTCAGTGGAAACTCCTGCCATGATGTATAGTTCTACTAGGAGAAGGATTAATTTGATGGAGCTTTTAGCTCTAAGTAAAGGAGACCGATCTGGAACCTGTTCCTTGCCTGGAGGGATATATCAGTCTGGTTTGTTGGGGTTCTGCACAGGAAATAGGTGCCAGTATCATCGCCTATTGAAAAGTGGAAAGGTTGAAAGAAAAGAGTAATTTTTGAGTTCCTGCATGTTTTCTGGGGGCACTTTTAAGGTCCCAGATAGAAAGCATTCTTGCTAGAATTGCTCTGGCGAAAGGTTGTATGGGTGGGGATGTAACAGAGTGTGTTTTAGAGAGGAAGTGGAACTTGGTTTGGGTTAGGTGGTCGGTGAGGTTGTCAGCAGGTTTGGGGATAAAGGGCCAAGAGGCTTGAGTTTTTCCAATGTTTTTAATTCACAGGAGGAGTGAAGATTTGGACAGTAGGAACCAGAAAGTAATAAAGGGTGAACAAAAGAACTTTATCTCCTAGTGAACTGAGCAACTGTGGAATATACAGGTGGGGGGAGGGTTGTATTTTTTTTTTTTAATTTAATGATGGAGATAAGAGAGAGAAATAGAGGTCTTTAAAATTACGGCAGAACAGAGAACGTGACTCTGGTATTTACTAAAATTAATTTGTTTACCTTTGTCAGAGATTTAGATACCTAAGGCCATTCTGGTGTGATGAAGTTGAGTCCATCCGGAAGTCTGACATGTTGGCCAGATGGAAGCAATTTTCTTGACTTGGGGGACCACCAATTCCAGAAGGCAAACGTAGTCTCCTGTTCTAATGAGGATACCTTCTTTCTTCCAGGGTTTTTCTGTTTTGCAGGGGGAACACAGTTCTGGAGTCTTAGTGAAGAGTGCTTCCTGAGGAACTTTACTTCAGGAACAGAGTCATAATAGAGGCAGGGTTTTTATTCATTTAAATCTTAATACCAGAGAGAAACAAAGTACTTCATAGAAGGCTGTGGTCTTCTTGCCTGGGCTCTTGGAGTAACTTATCTCTGAAGAAGACTTAAAGTGGCAGCCACTGTTTTAAAAAACTTGCCTGCCTTCCTGGCTGCTTAAGTCCCATGTTCTCTTTTTCTCTAACCTCTCTCCATCTCTATTCAAAGACCAGGTCTAAAAGTTCTGTTCTGGGGTTTCTTTTAAGTTTGTGAGTTTATGTTGAATAGTGGGGCTGAGAGATGGGGCCAAATGGGAGATGAAGTACTTTGTTTCTCTCTGGTATTAAGATTTAAATTAATAAAAGGTTGAAAAGATTTTAGATAGGATAAAGTGCTAAACTTTAATTTTGGCTTTGAGAGATTTATTATGACTTTAGATCACTGAAGAGGGAGAGTTGGTATGTGGGAGAGAAGAGAGTGCAGCCAGGAGGAGGTGGTGACTGAGGTGGAAGTTGACAGTCAGTGGAAGGTGGTGGCCTGTAAAGGTGTGTGGCTGGAATGGGCTGGAAAGTTGGTGATGGCCAAAGATGGCTACAGAAAAATCCAGAGGGTGGGGAAGGAAGTTAGTGAGAAGCTAGCGATGTACGAGCATGAAGGGATTATCAGGTAGGAGAAGGTGGAGGGTCTGGAGGTTTGGGTGGTTTAGGAGGTGAAGCAGTAAGAGCTTGAGGAATCCCTGGAGGAGGGAATATGGGAAGATCTGGAGAAGATAGAGGGGAAGGGGTTGAGTCAAGAGTGTCAGGTGGATGGAGTATGATTTGCACAGGGAAGGGCACCAGTGGAGGGAGAGAAAAGGCATGAATATTGGAATTTTGTCCTATCTGCCTTTTTCTTGAAGAAGATTATTTAATTCTTTAAGATACTGAAGTCAAGTTTCCATTTTCAGGCCATATAGACCGGGTGTACTATTTGTACAACGGTCAAGCTGTGTTGTAGTAGAATATGAGATGTTTTGGCCAAATCTCCTCTTTGAGGCCTAAATTTTTATGTTGTCAAAGGCGACACCCCAGGGGTATTTCCATTGAGGGAATGGAAGGGCCTGCTCCCATGTCTCAGACATCTTTCCCCTACTTGGGTGGAAAAGAAGGCGTCCCTTGTTTCCTAAGAACCAGGGGAAAAAACGAAGAAAGACTGAGAAAGGTCAGGTACCCCTATTGTTCTCAGAGAACTTAAGGTTGCCAGAATCTTAAAAGCCTAAAAGAGGGTCAAGCACCGGGCATAAAACAAAAAACGAAACGAACTGAGGTCTTGGACCCCAGAAGAGGACATGGTGTTAGTACAAACCCTCTAATTAGGAGTGAACAAATGAACCAATGACGATTTGAAGGAAACGTGAGAACATGGAGGTGTGGAGCAGGCCAAGGGGAGTGCTGTGTGATGGTGCTCAGGAACCCTAGTCACCCTCAATGGCAGATGGGATGAAATCCTCTAGAAATCTCCGACAGGCAGGTCATAGAATCGAGTCTGGGCAACATTGGACCAGGTTCTGAGAGAACTGTAGTGGTTGGGGAAGGCTGCTAACCAACTGCCAGTCCTGGGTTTTCAGCACCAGATGAAAGGGATTTGACAGTGTACCCAGAGATGAGGCTCAGAACAAGTTTAATGAAAGAGGACTAAGACCTGCCTAGGCAAAGATGGTGGCAGCACCAAGAGTAGTTGGGGGCTTGTTTTTATACTGGGTAGAGGGGGAGGGAGATTCCCAGGTTGCTGGCAGGCTTTGGCAAGCTAGGGTCTTTTTGGTGGAACTCTTGGGGCCAGCCCAGGTAGGCTGTTTGTTCTGGGAGGGAAGCTGGGGGAAGGGTTTAGGTGTGTTGCTTTTCCTCGCCCATCATAAGGCTAATGGCCAAGTCTCCTATAACGAAGGACAGATAAACAAGAGAAAAGCATAATATATTTATTTAATCAAAGTTATATGTTATGGGAGCCTTCAGAAATGAAGATCCAAAGCCCGGAGAAAACTGTGTATTTTTATGCTTAGGTTTGATGAAGAATGGACAATCATGTAGAAATGAAATGTTGTTAGACAAAAAGTATGTGATCTTAACAATGGACTGGAGGGGTCGGGGGCACCAACAAGGCCTGCCTATTTAGATTCTTCTTGGTTTCTTCCAAGTTTGGGGCAGGAGCCCCCTGGAATGGGGGTGTTCATGAGAGAAAGGAGAGATGGGTTTTATGACTTGCTTTGAGGGAGAGGAGTTTTAGTTTCTATGACCCGCCTTGAGAAAGAAAAATGGAGACAGGAGGCCATGAGAAGGTCAGTGAGACCTTACTTCCAAGACCCTGCAGTCTTCTTCAGTTCAAAGTACTCAGCCTGCCAAAGTGCCATAATTTGGGATATTGTGTTCCAAGCCCCAACATAAGTTTGGAATCAGAACCAAATTGGTCTGGACAGTTGAGCAAGAATAGTCCTTCTTCCTTTTCCTCCTACCACACTGCTGCTCAGCTTCTGCTCTAAATAGCAAGCCATAACCAGGAGCAGAGGAATGGAAAAACGTCTCTTTTCCCATGGATAGAATTCACTTTTTGAGGCAAACCCTCCTTTATGATAGTAATAAAATTTTGGAAGCTAGAAAGCCAATGGAAACATATTGACTGACTAAATAGACCAAAGAAAGATGAGTTCTTTAATATGAGTACCAGAGGCTCATCAGACATCCCAGAACTGCCAGAACATGAGTCAGAAGTCTAAGAGAAAAGATACTGCAGGCATGAAATAAAAACAGGATTCTATTTTGTAAAAACCAAACATTAAAATGATGAGAGTGAGTTCTGGAAAATAAAAATCTGAAAACAGAGATGAACATTTCAATAGATGTGCTGGAAGATAATTTTCAGGAAATTTTTCTGAAAGTAGAGCAAGAAAACCCAAAACATGAACGATAACAGAGAAAAAAAATGCAAATTAGAGGTTAGAGAGTGTCCAAAAGGCTAAGTATCTAAATAAAATGAATACTGGAAAGGAAAAAAGAAAATAGTCAATGAAATAGCTTAAGAAAATTTCTCAGATTTAAAAAGTCTCCTTGAGCTTCACCACAATAAATAGAAACAGATCCTCACTGAGGAGCATCAATGCAGTATTTCAGAACACTACAGTCAAAGAGAAAATCCCAAAGCTTCCAGAAAAGAAAAAAAAAAATTACATAAGAAGTAACCAACATTTGAACTGCTTTGGATTTCTCAATAAAACAGTGAAAATTAAAAGAAAATGAAGATATTCTGAGGGAAAATTGTTTCCTAGAATTCTATGCCAAGACAATTAAATTTTAACATGGATTAAGGACATTTTTAGATATACAAGATCTTAACAGTTTTCTCTCCTATGTTCCTTCTCAGGAAGCAATTTATAAGAAGCTTCATCAAAACTAGAGATTAAAAAGAGGACATCATCTGCTTCACCTGCTCCTGTTGCTGTTTATACAAGATGTGTCACCTGCTGTGTCTGATTGTGACCACCAGGACGGCTATCACGGTGGTACATGCCCTTTATCCTCAGCCTCCAAGTGTGCCACCCAGCTACCATAGACCAACATATCAAGGCTACCACCCCTTCCCCCCCGCCAGCCAGGGACGCCAGCTGCACCCTGCCTGACATAGTACCTACCATCCTACCCAGCCCAGACCATAAGCCCACCACCTTACCATGAGACCTTGGCTGGAGGTGCAGCTGCACCCTACCCTGCCAGCCAGCCTCCATCCAACCCAGCCACATGAAGCCCTCGAAGGCGGCCCCCTGAGCATTCCCCTGCCTCTCTGGCTGCCACCTGATAATGCTGTGTGTGTGCATGGCATGCAGGCACAGTTCCTTACTACCCAGCACATGGTACGTGTGTCCTGTCTGTACATGTGGCTTCTTCTGATGCCGATGAGGTGGGGAACAATCCTTGCCAGAGTGGGCTGGGGCCAAACTTTGTTCTCTTCCTCTCATGAAATTATGCTTCCTGAAATCTCAAGCAACATTCAAAGAATAGGGTGGTAGTTCTTTTCCAGTTCACCCTAGGGTGACCAGTGTGGCCTGTCACACTAGGAGAGAGCAGCCTTTTGTGGGTAAGGTGTAGATGTATTTCAGCAGGATGGTCAGCCACTGCTTGAGGCTGTGGCTTGTCCCCAGGATTTGGGATGCCCTTTGCAGAGCCGGGGCCATTATGGAGGGAATAGGTGAACTTGTGATCTGGCCAAGCTGGGTTTTAGTCCTTTGGGCAGTTGTCCCACTGTTCCATAGAGCTGGTACCATACACCGTGGAAGTTGGGCAGCCTCCTGATGCCAAAACACCTCAGGCAGGGCCCCACCCACCCTGACAGGTGCCTGCCTAGATTGCCCCTGCATCTTCTCTGAGACCACTTGGAGGGCCACATCCACTCATGGCATAGCTGCCCACAGAGAAGCTTTTTTGCCCTTGTTGGCACTAGCCCCTGACACAGGTGGGCAGGGTGGCCTCTGTCCACTAACACACTCAGGTCTCTTTCCTGGAGTATTTTTGTTTTACTTTCAGCCAAACATTTTGCATGGTTTTCCATTTTCAAATGTGTGTGATAGTTGATATGAAACTGAAATCCCTGGGTCCTGGAGGGAAATTGGCCCACAGAGAAGGACAACTTGACAAGTCTGATAGTCCCTAGTTCCCTAATACCAGGCTCACGGAATATCCAATTCCTCTACCCCAGTCCACAGTTCATCTTGACAGCAGAGACGCCTGGGCCAGGGGCCATCTGGATCAAAGGAGGGGGTGTTGGGTGGCAGCTCTGGCCCAGACATAAATACTCTGGTGTTCCTGTCCCTTGTTGATGTCTCACTAGATCTGTCTTAGCTTTGTATCTATCACCATGTTTCTAAGCCTAGTGTTTGCACCTTTGTTTATAATAAATGCAGATATTTAGAAGAAAACAAAAAATAAAAATAAAAAGAGAAGGACAGATACAAGAAACCCAACTCACATGAGAAGTAAAGAAAATACCTGAGTTATGCAACTAAGCCAGGCCAGAATCTAAGATCACTGGCTCAGCTTTAGATGCCCTTTCATTTTATTTTTATCAAGTTTCATGAACATAATTGAACAACATGGTTGGACAAAATTTATTCTGAAAGTTAAGAGCCTCTGGGGGGACATATTGTCTGACCCACTACTTTCTACTCCTCAGAAGCAATTTCTTCCATCTCCTTTGGTGTCTCTTTTGTCATTTGCCTTGAAGTAGTTAAATAACACATGTATAGTCCTATTTGAGTTTTCCATTCTAGCCATTTCCTATTTATTCCCTCCTGAGGAAGGTTATGTTTCTTTCTCATTATCACCACTGCCGACAACAACATACCCCATACTTTTAGATGGGTCTCTTTATCTTGAAAGTTGTTTTTTGTCTTGACTTCCATCCATATTGCACTAAAGCTTTGGCTTTTGTTTCTTGACACTCAAGATTGGTTTGGTTTGATACATGTCTGTGACCTGATGATTGAATCTATGGGTTGGAAGTAAAGCACAGACAGGGAAGCAAGTAAAAATAAAATTTTCTATTATCAAGACAAGCATACAAATGTGTGAATAAGATTTTCAACAGAGACCACGCAGACACAGGGCAAAATAGAGAAAGTGATAATAAGTAGACTTATCAGGGCAGCACACTTGAGAAATAAAAGTAAATTCAAGATCAAAGAAAACATTCAGCTTTCTTACATTGGATACAAATTGGCAATTAGCCTAGACCACCTTCCACAGTGATCACAGGAAGGCTACTCAATCCAAACAGGAAGTTTCACCTTCAGAAATTTTAAAAGCCCCTAAGGTGAACTTGGCCTCTTTTATCTGCCCAGAGACTCTCTCTATGCCACAGCAGACCCTCTCTTGGAGAACTGCTCTTCTCTCCAGGCTAACCATGTGGTTCTCACAGGGATTGCTTGTTCTAAACATGTTATCTTCCAGTCGTGTTGACTGAGTCCAAGGTAAACATGTGACCGAAGACCAGGTGAATGAGAATCCTTCCCTGGGATTTTCAAAAATTGTTACAGAGGGATGACGGAGTTCAGGAAATGTTACTCCAAATTATACAGCCTTGGTATACTGATTACTCTGAGATGAAAGCACTTGAAAAACAGCAAATGCTGAAATAGCCGGGCGTTGTGGCGGGCACTGGTAGTCCCAGCTGCTCGGGAGGCTGAAGTGAAAGAACCACCTAAGCCCAGGAGTTAGAGGTTGCTGTGAGCTGTGGCACCACGGCACTCTACCAAGGGCGATAAAGTGAGACTCTGTCTCTCAAAAAAAAAAAAAAAATAGAAGGGCAGCGCCTGTGGCTCAGTGAGTAGGGCGCCAGCCCCATCTACTGAGGGTGGCAGGTTCAAACTCAGCCCCGGCCAAACTGCAACAACAACAAAAAAATAGCCGGGTGTTGTGGCAGCCACCTGTAATCCCAGCTACTCAGGAGGCTGAGGCAAGAGAATAGCCTAAGCCCAAGAGCTGGAGGTTGCTGTGAGCTGTGATGCCATGGTACTCTACCAAGGGCAACAAAGTGAGATTCTGTCTCAAAAAAAAAAAAAAAAAGGATTTTTCTGACCTTCCCTTATGTGCCTAAAGACAGATCCTCCAAAAGAACTCTAATGCCAATATTCTTTCTGGGAGTTTCATTAACCAGGAAGAAATAATGTGTATCACAGAAAAGGGATACTAAAAATTGACACCACACCCAGACAACTTTGTTATGGACTATCACTTACTCTTCCAAAGACCCATTCATCTTCCCTAAAACCATTTTCTGTCCCATAAGTTGCCTACACCCTCCCTTCTCTCTCCCCTAAAAAGACCATTCTCCCCCTTCACTTGTTTGTTGAATATTCACTTTTTTCATGTGATGTCCCTGTGCATGTGATAAATTTGTCTATCTTTTCTCCCATAAATCTGCCTGTTGTCAGTTTATTTCATAGACTCAGCTATTGAATGTCAGAGAGTAGAGGGAGAGTCTTTCTTCACAATGTCATGTGCCACCTAAAAAGCAGAACTTCTGAAGTACAAGAGGTCCCCTTACCCATGGGGGTATGTGTTCAAAGACCCCTCATGGTGGGGTCCTGAAACCACAGATACTAATGAACCCTATACTCTATGTTTTCTCCTACGTAGTAATGAGCAGGTAGTGTTCACAGTGTGGGTGCACTGGACAAAAAAAAAAAAAGGATTCATGTCCTGGGTCAGAGCAGCATGTAGTGAGATCTTGTTATGCTACTCAGAAGAGACTGCAATTTAAAATTTAAAAATTGTTTATGTCTGGAATTTCCCCTTTAATATTTTTGGACCACTGTTGACCATGGGTAACTAAAACTACAGAAACCATGAATGTGGTTGGACGAAGGACTAGTATGTAAGAGGAAGGTGGATATTGGGTGACAATTAGTAGCCTCTGCCACAGTTGCCCACTGAGATGTCACATGATATGATAATTGAAACTTTTCCTGCCTTTTGATTGAGGCACCATTCAAGAATGACTCAGAGACTTTTCGTGCTTGCTGTCTGTTGCTGTTTATATGCGTAATAATGCATGCAAATTGTCAATCATATGTGAGGAAGTTGGATAAAAGACGGAGTCAAAGAACAAAGGCAAAAAAGTGATTCTAGAGAGAGACAAGAGAAGGGAGGAAAGCCCATAGAGCATAGACATAGTGCATTTTGTTCGCATGCACCTGGGCAAATTGTTGAGCTGACAACTGACTAAGAAGTTAAAATGAACATTTTGTATTGGACACAAGTTTAGCTGTTTGTACATTCTCCCAGAAACCTTGAGGGTTTGGTTGTGGAGCATGTGTGACATCTCTGGGCAATGTCTGCCTGTCCTTCCTTTATGCCTTGATTAGGGCAGCTCTGCTCCATTTCTCTCGTACAGTCTCACTTTAGTATTTATCAGCACCCATAGGAGAGACTTCAGGTTATGCAGATTTACAAAGGAAATGGATTTTAAAACTCATTCCATGATATTTAAACCCCCAGGTAGTTTAAGGATATGGCAAGAGGATTAGAGAGGCGAGAAAAAGGGAGACTTTGAAAAAGTGGCTACCACTGGAGAAAGTTCTGCCATGAGCTTGGTGCATACCTCTCAACCAGGAGAATGTGTTGGGGGGTGGACTATCTTTGCCTCTTCATCTCAAGTCCAGCAAAGTCTATGGAACACTAAACCGCCACTGACTAGGATATTTGTTTGGGTAGATTTCTTGTCATTCTGAGCACCCTCCCCAACCCCATTCTGCTCCTGTTGGGCACCAAGCATAATGATGGACACTTCAGAAGGGCCCCTGGGGAAGCTTTGATTTGTGAAATAGAGGGGACTGGTACTTGACTTACACTTGACAAAGTTAAAGCAGAAACTGTGGTCTGGAGCCTGCCTTCCCATCAGGATATCCAGAGTGAGAAGGGCCAACCTAATGTTTTGGTGGCAGCACCCAAGAACAGTTGGACTCAGTTGGGTCTATGTCATGAACACAAGAGAAGGTGTGAGGTGCTTCTCACACTCTTGAACATTGCACTGTATATCAATGCAGTATTTATTAACTATTTAATATAAAACACTCTAATAGAACCCCAGTGACTTGGCATACCAGAGGGCTTGGAGGAGTCTGGGAAGCCCTAAAAACAGCCAGATAAGCTATCCATTAGTATTTTCTACCTCTGCTGCCATTCTATCTCAACCCAGGCACTACCGTGTCTGCCATCAATGTACTTGGGCCTGGATGAAGTGTCTCTGTGCAGAGACTGTGTTCCCCACCCATAGTGTCACAAGACGCTAAGCAATTTCCCTTTTAAAAACCCACATAGAATTCTTGAGCCTGAAGAATCTAACCCCACATATTAGATTCACCTGGGAGCTTTAAAAAATGCTGTTGCTTATGCTCTAAACCAAGACCAATTAAACTTGGATGTGCGGAATTGTGCTCCAGGCACCAATATAGTAAAAAGGTCCTTGAGGGACTCTAATGTTCCTTGTAGGTAGAGAATTGACTAGCAATAAAGCAATGGGAAGGACATTGATCAAGAGTGAACACAACTACTGATTTGGTAGGGAGGCTGCTTTCCCAGTCTTTTCAAGAAACACTGGCCCCCAAAGAATATTTAAACAGTTTTTAATTCAAAATTCAAGTTATGTTTCAAAACCATACAGGGTTAAGGTGGCTACAGTCCCCATAGAGGTAAAATCTCACTCTCCTGGACCCTGGATCAGGATAGACTTTCACAGTGGTCTCTTGACCTTCAGAGATGCCCTGAGACCTCCCTCATTTCCTAACATTCACTTTCCCTTTTCTCTTCTAATATTTAATGTTTAGCCCTTCTGTGTGTCTGCCCAATGACCCTCTCCCACCCACCTCCTTCAATCTTTGTAAAGTCTTACACCACTCAGACTTGGGTGTCTACTTTAAGCCAGTAGCTTTTTGCCTCCACAGTTTCTACAGGTTTGCCACCTCTAATCATAACACCTGAAGACGCCATAGAGGCGGGATACAAAAGAAGGAGGTGCGGAGAAAGGAGAGTCTTCCCCTGCAGCTCATTAAGAAATAGTATTAAACTTGAATCTGTGAAACTGTGACCTGAAACTAAACCTTGCTATGAGAATTGTCCTTCTGATGACTCTTGGAAGTTTACATCTGGTCTTCCCAAGTGGATACTTTCTAGATTCAGCAGTCCAGAGGTACCACTGTGATCTATTTTAACCCACAAAACATTTCTGATGCTAAATGTGTATTCCACGTATTCTCCAGACACAAACCTGGTGTCTGATGACTCAATTCAATGGAGTTAGTGTCAGGCCCCACAAGTTGAGGGCTTGTCCTACAAAACTGCCTCCACCTCACATTGTTCCTACTTCAGGTGCCAGTTGAAAGTCCCAGGTTGCTTTTTCCATACTTCTGATTGTAAAACCATAAACCAACAGTGCCCACAACTCCCTTGTTAGGTTTGATAATTTGCTATAATGGCTCACAGGAAAATGGCTTACTTAAGAGAACCAGTTTACTAAAAAGAATGCAATTCAGAAACAGCCAAGTGGAATAGATGTACAGGGTCAGGTGTGTGGGAGGGGAGTCACACAACTGCCACAAACTCTTCAGGTGCACCCCTCTCCAGCACCTCACTGTTTTCATCAATGTGGAACTTCTTGGAATGTCATCACTTTGGGGTTTTATTGATGTGACATTAAATAGGCAGGACTGATTAAATCATTAGCCATCACTGGTTAACTCAATCTCAGGACCCTCTTCCCTCCCTGGAGATTGGAGTGGGGGAGGGGAGCTGAAAGTTCCCACTCTTTAATCATGCCTTGATCTTTCTGGTCACCAGCCATTATGTTAAAGCAATCTAAGGGCCTATCTAGAGTCACTTTTTAAACCTGAACTCAGGCTTAGTTGAAAGAGACTTGTTATGAATAATAAAAGATGTTCCTCACATTCCTGTTACTCAGTAAGCTGTAAGGGTTTGGAGGCTCTGTGCTGGGAACCGGGAAGAAGATCAAATACATGTTTCTTGTTATATTACAATATCATTGGTACTAAGGGAAAGAAGGAAGGAAGGAAGGAGGAAGGAGGGAGGGAGGAAAGGAAAGAAGGGAAGGAGGGAGGAAATTATGAGTCAATATCCCTGATGAACATAAATGCAAAAATTCTCAATAAAATACCGGCAAACAAAATTACCAGCACATTAAAAGGCTCACATACCAAAATGAGTTGGAATTTATCCCTGGGTTGCAAAGATGGTTCAACATATAAAAATCAATACATACCATGTTGACATAATGAAGGAAAAAAATGACCATCTTAATACATGTAGAAAAAATTTGAAAAAATTTCAATATCCTTTCATGACAAAAACTCTCAACAAATTAGCTATGAAAAGAATGTAGCTCAAGGTAATAAAGTCTACACAAGTAACAAGTCCACAACTAACTTCATACCCAACAGTGAAAAGCTGAAAGCTTCTCCTCTGAGATCAAGAATATGAGGATCCTCACTCTCACTGCTTGTATTCAATATAGTAATAATTGTATTCCAGTATTGTACTGGAAGTTCTACCTAGAGCAAGTAGGCAAGAAAAAGAAACAAAAGAAACAAGATAAAGAAACACGCAAACTGGAAAAAAAGAAGTAAAATTATCTTACATAGTAAAAACCTTAAAAACTCCACAAAAGGGCAGTGTCTGTAGCTCCATGGGTAAGGGCGCTGGCTACATACACTGAGGCTTGGGGTTCAAAACTGGCCTGGGCCAGCTAAAACAACAATGACAACTGCAACGAAAAAATAGCCAGGCATTATGGGGGTGCCTGTAGTCCCAGCTACTTGGGAGTCCAAGGCAAGAGACTTGCCTGAGCCCCAGAGTTTGAGGTTGCTGTGAGCTGTGACACCTCACACTCTACCCAGGGTGACAGCTTGAGACTCTGTCTCAAAAAAAAAAATAAAAAAAAACAGGAGTGGATATCCAAGATGGAGGCCAAGTAATAGCTTCCCTGCAACAGGGAACGGTAAGTCTTGGGAGATAAGACTCCAAGCATCTCTGGCTGGTGGAATCTGCCTATAATCATCCCTTTGAGGATACAGGGAGTCAGCAAGGGACTTCTGGACCCCAAGAGGAGGACAAAAACAGTGGAAAACTGGCAAGTGGTTGCATGTGTTTGATGGACCTAATCCCACCGGCAGCCGTAAGTACAAGCAGCAGTGAGACTGCAAACTGGAAAGGCCTTACCTGTGAACTGTTTCAGTGTTTTTGGACTTGGCACTCAGTTAAACTGCATTGGGGAGAGCTTGAGCAGGAGTGCAGAGAACTTTGGGCATTGTCTAGGGCCCCACACTGAGCCGCTGAGCTGGATGGAGCTAATAGTGTTTGGCTCTGGGCCACAGGGAGCCATTGTGAGACAACTGCCCTGGCAAGCGCTGCCCTCAGGGTCACACAGCAAAGATCTGGCGGGAGCTAGTAACCTAGTGACTGAGCAGCCTAAAGGTGGGGACTGAGCTGCCTTAAAGCCTTAACACTCAGGGGCAGAGTGAGACTGGTTTTGGCACACTGGAATCTCGGGCTGTTGCCCTGGGTAGAGTGACATGGCATCACAGCTCATAGCAACCTCAAACTCCTGGGCTTGGCGCCACCCAGACCTCCATAAGAGCTGCACCGCGACCCCCCACCCATGACCCGCACCCGTTGGGCCTCCTCATGCCCTGACCAGGAGCTGCAAAGCCGTGCAACCCTGCGTCCTCCCTCCTGTACCCTCCCTGCCTCCACACCGGACCACTCATATGGCCAGGGACTCTGGTAGCGGCATGCCCTCCAGAGCCCTCCTCAACTCTGCGCAGAGCCCTTCTCCAGGCCAGAAACTGCTGGTGTCTTGGGCTCTCTGTACCAAAGTCACTGGGCAACAGGCACTCCCAGAACCTTGCACACCACCTCCCACCCTGTTGCTGGATCTGGGTGTGTCACACTCTGGAGCTGCTTCCACAACCAGAACTCCCTGGCTGGGGCAGCCCCAGAAGAACTACACAGGGTCACTCCCTACAAAGATCCAGCAATAATAGAGTGACCATGCTGGGGTCTAATCTTGCAGAGATACCTCCCCAACTCTGAGGATGGCCAGAGGCAACGGGGAAAAACAATCATGTGGTGAAATCAACAGAAAAACTGTGGCAATAAGAATAATCAGGGAAGATCGACTCCCCCAAGGATCAATGGGGCAGACACAGCACAAGATCCCATGCACAAACAAATAGCTGAGATGTCAGAAATCGAATTCAGAATCTGGATAGCAAATAAGATCAAATTATAATTCCAAGCAGTAACCCAAAAGATATCTCAAGAATTCAATGAATTAAAACACCAAATGGCCAAAGATTTTGACACATTGAGACAAGAAGTTGTAGCCCTCAAAGATCTGAGAAACACAGTAATCCCTCAGTAACAGAATGGAACAAGCAGAAGAAAGGATTTCTGATATCGAAGACAAAACTTTCGAACGCTCCCAAACTCTCAAAGAGGAAGAGAAATGGAGGGCAAAAACAGATCACTCTCTCAGACAGCTCTGGGATAATTTGAAGAAAAACAATATTCATCTTATAGGGATTCCTGACAGCGACGAAGTGGAATCACAAGGCACAGAGTCTCTTCTCCATGAGATTATGAAGGAGAACATTCCAGACATGCCAAGAGATCCTGAAATTCAGATAACAGACAGTTTCAGAATTCCAGCACGATTCAACCCAAATAAGACAAACCCAAGACAAATCATAATCAGTTTCACTAAAGTTAATATGAAGAAGAAAATTCTGAAAGCAGCCAGATGAAAGAAAACCATCACCTACAAGGTCAAGAACAATAGAATAACTGCAGATCTCTCTGCTGAAACCTTTCAAGGTAGAAGAGGATGGTCATCTACTTTTAATCTCCCAAAACAAAATAACTTTCAACCCAGGATCCTGTACCCAGCTAAACTGAGTTTCATTTATGATGGAGAAATTAAATACTTCAATGACATTCACATCTTGAAGAAATTTGCCATAAATAAACCAGCTGTCCGGGATATTCTCAGAACTATCCTCCATAAAGGCCAGCATAATCCTCCACCACAAAAGTAAACCCACCCAGAAAATTTTGATCAAATTCAAACTTCCACAGTCACAAAAGGATTAAAAATGTCCACCAGACTCTCAAAAGGCTTATCAATATTCTCAATTAATGTGAATGGTTTAAATTGTTCTCTAAAGAGGCACAGGTTGGCTGACTGGATACAAAAACTCAAGCCAGATATCTGCTGCTACAACAATCGCATCTTACATTAAAAGACAAATTTAGACTCAAGGTGAAGGGATGGTTATCTATACTCCAGGCAAATGGAAAGCAGAAAAAAGCAGGTGTTGCAATCCTATTCGCAGACTCAATAGGCTTTAAACCAACCAAAATAAGGAAGGATAAGAATGAACACTTCATATTTGTTAAAGGTAATACTCAATATGATGAGATTTCAATTATTAATATTTATGCAAGCAACCAGAATACACCTCAATTTATAAGAGAAACTTTAACAGACATGAGCAACTTAATTTCCTCCAGTTCCATAGTAGTTGGAGATTTTAACACCCCTTTAGCAGTGCTGGATAGATCCTCCAAAAAGAAGCTAACCAAAGAAATCTTAGATTTAAACGTAACCATTCAACATCTGGACTTAACAGACATCTATAGAACCAACAAAACTGAATACACATTCTTCTCATCAGCCCATGGAGCATACTCCAAAATCAACCACATCCTAGGCCACAAATCTAACCTCAGCAAATTTAAAAAAAATAGAAATTATTCCTTGCATCTTCTCAGACCATCATGGAATAAAAGTTGAACTCAATAACAACAGGAACCTGCATACCCATACAAAAACATGGAAGCTAAACAACCTTATGCTGAAGGATAGATGGGTTATAGATGAGATTAAGAAGGAAATCACTGAATTTTTGGAACAAAACAACAATCAAGACACGAATTACCAGAACCTCTGGGATACTGCAAAGGCAGTCCTAAGAGGGAAATTTATAGCACTGCAAGCCTTCCTCAAGAAAACGGAAAGAGAGGAAGTTAATAACTTAATGGGACATCTCAAGCAACTGGAAAAGGAAGAACACTCCAATGCCAAACTCAGCAGAAGAAAAGAAATAACCAAAATCAGAGCAGAATTAAAAGAAATTGAAAACAAAAGAATTATAAAACAGATCAATAAATCCAAAAGTTGGTTTTTTGAAAACATCAATAAAATAAATAAACCTTTGGCCAACCTAACCAGGAAAAAAAAAACAGTAAAAGCTCTAATTTCATCAATCAGAAATGGTAACAATGAAATAACAACAGACCCCTCAGAAATACAAAAAATCCTTAACGAATACTACAAGAAACTCTACTCTCAGAAATATGAAAATCTGAAAGAAATCAACCAATACCTGGAAGTATGCCACATACCAAGACTTAGACAGAATGAAGTGGAAATGTTGAATAGGCCTATATCAAGTTCTGAAATAGTATCAACTATACAAAATCTCCCTAAAAAGAAAAGCCCAGGACCAGATGGCTTTACGTCAGAATTCTACCAAACCTTTAAAGAAGAACTAGTACCTATATTTCTAAACCTCTTCCAAAATATAGAAAATGAAGGAATATTACCCAACACATTCTATGAAGCAAACATCACCTCGATCCCCAAACCAGGGAAAGACCCAATAAGAAAAGAAAATTATAGACCAATATCACTAATGAATATTGATGCTAAAATGCTCAATAAGATCCTAACAAACAGAATCCAACAACACATCAAAAAAATTATACACCACAACAAGTGGGATTTATTCCAGGGTCTCAAGGCTAGTTCAATATACGTAAATCTATAAATGTAATTCAGCACATAAACAAACTAAAAAATAAGGACCATATGATTCTTTCAATTGATGCAGAAAAAGCTTTCGATAATATCAAGCATCCCTTCATGATCAGAACACTTAAGAAAATTGGTATAGAAGGGATATTCCTTAAACTAATAGAGGCCATCTACAGTAAAACCACAGCCAATATCATATCAAATGGAGTTAAATTGAAAACATTTCCACCTAGATCAGGAACCAGGCAAGGTTGCCCATTGCTCTTTAACATTGTAATGGAAGTTTTAGCCATTGCAATTAGGGAAGAAACGGTGGTCAAGGGTATCCACATAGGGTCAGAAGAGATCAAACTTTCACTCTTCGCAGATGATATGATCGTATATCTGGAAAACACTAGGGATTCTACTACAAAACTTTTAGAAGTGATCAAGGAATACAGCAATGTCTCAGGCTACAAAATCAACACCCATAAATCTGTAGCCTTTATATATACCAATAATAACCAAGCTGAAAAAACCGTCAAGCACTCTATACCTTTCACAGTAGTGCCAAAGAAGATGAAATATTTGGGAGTATACCTAACAAAGGACGTGAAAGATCTCTACAAAGAGAACTATGAAACTTTAAGAAAAAAAATAGCTGAAGATGTTGACAAATGGAAAAACATACCATGCTCATGGCTGGGAAGAATCAACATTGCTAAAATGTCTATACTACCCAAAGCAATAATTTTAATGCAATTCCTATTAAAGCTCCATTGTCATATTTTTTTCTTTTTTTTTTTTTTTTTTTTTTGTAGACACAGAGTCTCACTTTATGGCCCTCGGTAGAGTGCCGTGGCATCACACAGCTCACAGCAACTTCCAACTCCTGGGCTTAAGTGATTCTCTTGCCTCAGCCTCCTGAGTAGCTGGGACGACAGGCACCTGCCACAATGCCCAGCTATTTTTTGGTTGCAGTTCGGCCAGGGCCAGGTTTGAACCCGCCACCCTCGGTATATGGGGCCGGCACCTTACCGACTGAGCCACAGGCGCCGCCCCTCCATTGTCATATTTTAAAGATCTTGAAAAAATAATAGTTCGTTTTACATGGAATCAGAAAAAACCTCTAATAGCCAAAACATTACTCAGCAATAAAAACAAAGCAAGAGGAATCATGCTACCAGACCTGAGACTGTACTATAAATCGATAGTGATCAAAACAGCATGGTACTGGCACAAAAGCAGAGAAGTAGATGTCTGGAACAGAATAGAGAACCAAGAGATAAATCCAGCTACTTACTGTTATATCATCTTTGACAAGCCAATTAAAAACATTCAGTGGGGAATAGATTCCCTATTTAACAAATGGTGCTGGGTGAACTGGCTGGCAACCCGTAGAAGATTGAAACTGGACCCACACCTTTCACCATTAACTAAGATAGACTCTCACTGGATAAAAGATTTAAACTTAAGACATGAAACTATAAAATTACTTGAAGAAAGTGCAGGGAATCGGCCTGCGTGAATATTTTATGCGGAAGACTCCCCAGGCAATTGAAGTAGTATCAAAAATACACTACTGGGACCTGATCAAACTAAAAAGCTTCTGCACAGCCAAGAACATAGTAAGTAAAGCAAGCAGACAGCCCTCGGAATGGGAGAAAATATTTGCAGGTTATACCTCCAATAAAGGTCTAATAACCAGAATCCACAGAGAACTCAAACATGTTAGCAAGAAAAGAACACATGATCCCATCTCAGGGTGGGCAAGGGATTTGAAGAGAAACTTCTCTAAATTAGACAGATGCACAATCTACAAACCCATGAAAAAAAGCTCATCATCCTTAATCATCAGAGAAATGCAAATCAAAACTACTCAGAGATATCACCTAACCCCAGTAAGAGTAGCCCACATAACAAAATCCAAAACCAGAGGTGTTGGCGTGGATGTGGAGAAAAGGGCACACTTCTACACTGCTGGTAGGAATGCACACTAATACGTTTCTTCTGGAAGGATGTTTGGAGAATACTTAGAGACCTAAAAACAGACCTGCCATTTGATCCTATAATTCCTTTACTAGGTTTATACCCAGAAGACCAAAAATCACAATATAACAAAGACATCTGTACCAGAATGTTTATTGCAGCCCAATTCATAATTGCTAAGTCCTGGAAGAAGCCCAAGTGCCCCTCGACCCACGAATGGCCTAGCAAATTGTGGTACATGTATACCCTGGAATATTATGCAGCCTTAAAGAAAGATGGAGACTTTACCTCTTTCATGTTTACATGGATGGAGCTGGACCATATTCTTCTTAGCAAAGTATCTCAGGAATGGAAGAAAAAGTATCCAATGTACTCAGCCCTACTATGAAGCTAAATTATAGCTTTCACATGAAGGCTATAACCCAACTATAGCACAAGACTATGAGGAAATGGCCAAGGCATGGGAAGGGAGGGGGGAGGCTATGGTGGAGGGAAGGTAATGGGTGGGGCCACACCCAGGGTTCATCTTAGAATGGGTACAGGTGAAACTTACTAAAGGCAGAATACAAATGTCTTCATACAATAACTAAGAAAATGCCATGAAGGCTACATTGAACAGTTTGATGAGAATATTTCAGATTGTGTATGAAACCAGCACATTGTACCCCTTGATTGCACTAGTGTACACAGCTATGATTTAACAATTAAAAAAAACAAAAAACAAACAAACAAAAATACTCCACAAAAAAATAAATCTATTAGAACTAATAAACCAATTCAGTAATGTTGCAGGATACAGAAATCAGTAGTGTTCCTATACACTAGCATTGAGCTATTCAAAAAAGAAATCAAGAAAACAATCCCATTTTACATAGCTGCAAAAAAATTAATTGCTTAAGAATAAATATAACCAAGGAAGTGAAAGATCTGTACACTGGAAATCACAAAATATCGATGAAAAAGTAAAAAAAAAAACAAAAAACTCAAATAAATGGAAAGATGTCCCATATTCACATACAGGAAGAATTAATGTTGTTAACATGTTCATTCTATCCAAAGGAATCTACAGATTCGATGTCCTTGCTTTCGAATTTTTCATAAAATTTTTCTTTTTTTTTGAAAAAGAAAAAAGCAATTCTAAACTTTGGAACCACAAAGACCCTGAATAATAAAATGTGTTGTATACTAGAAACTGCTAAGAGATTAGATTTCAAATGCTCTCACCAGAAGAAAAAGATAAGTAAAGTGCTAGATAAGTTTATTAGCTTGATTAAATCATTTCAAAACACATCAGAACATCACATGTATACTACAAATATATACAATTTTTATTTGTCAATAATACCTTAATAAAGCTGGAGGAGAAAATGAAACTCACTGTCAACAATGCATGGGGTACTGCATGTTTATTGACGTTTTATTTAACAATCAATAACACCTAGGTTTATCATGAATGCAAGGAATAAAAGTGTCTTAGCAGGATCTCAGAGGTTCCAGAAGCAGCCCTGTATTGTGATATCCTGTTTTGTTTTGTTTTGTTTTTGTTGTTGTTCTTTGTTTTTTGGTTTCTTTGAGCCCCATGTCTTCCTTATTAGATGTCTGCATATCTTCTGGTTCCATTACAGGAAGGTTACACATAACATCCCACCTTCCTATCCCATCCTCCAGCCTGCACTCATATGGAATTCTTGCCAGACCCTCCGGAGCTACTTTTCTGTATCACTTGGGTGCTACTTTTTCAATAATTCCTGCCAGCTCAGTATAAATAATGACATAGCATCCTTCCTTTCTCTGGGTGCACTCATTAGAATCACAGAATCATACAACATTTGAGCCAGAGACTCATGTGGGACAATCCCATGTAACAGCAATCTCCTTGAACGCCCTGCAAGATCCCTTCTGCTCAGAGGCATGGAGGAAAAGCCAGGCCTGGCTTCAGCGTGAGGAGAGATAACAAACGTGATGATTACTTTGAGCAGTTCTGTGAATGCAGGTTCTTCCAGTCGAGAGGCAGACACCATGGTGACTGAAGAGGTCAGGCTTGAGAGCCAGGCAGATGTGGAATTCATTCCTGGCTGTGTCCCTGTGAACTTGGGTGAGTGAGTGACACTCTCTATGCCTCCGACTCATCATCTGTAAATGGGAAGAACAATGTGTACCTCCCATAGTAAGACAAAGAAAATGTGTCAAATGGTTTATGAAGTGAGTGTATGATGCCCCATAATCATATCATTGTATACAGTTATGATTTAATAAAAAAATTAAAAAAAAAAAAAAAGAAAAGTCCCTGGAGCAACTGGGGCAGTCGATACATTGCAGCTTTAAAACAGTGGCGCTCACAAGTTTTCTGGCTCTGGGGACATGGAACCAACCCCAAGATGAAGAAAGATACTTGTGCCTTTAGTCTGCCACATCACTAAACAATATACTTACCTGCTCTGAGACTGACAAAGTTTAGGCTTTACCTTGAATTGACAAGGTACCTCTACACACATTGCTTTAGTAACATCCGCATTAATTGGCTCCTCCATTTGATTTTTTCTTTCCTCAGAGATAATATAATTCAGGTCAAAAAGATCTGTTTGGAAAGCAAAATGTTCCCATTATTCCATCTAATTAGTACTAGGATAATCTTTCTGGATAAATTAATCTGTCATCTTTTCATTTTTCCTTTATTTCTGAGTTTAGAAGACTATACCAATCTCAATTTTTTTTTTTTACATATTTAGGGCAGTGGTTCTCTGGGCAATTTTGTACCAGGAAATATGAATATTATAGATATTTGGTAATATCTGTAGGTATTTTGATTGTCACACGCAGGAAGCAGCATTACTGGCATCTGGTGGACAGAGGCCAGGAAGCTGCTAGGCAATTTTAATGTACAGGACAGTCCTCCACCACACGGCACACGCCAACAGCAGCAAAGTTGAGAAATTCTGATTTAGAGCGAGGTTGTTCAACTTGCACAATCAGGAGAAAATTCGTTTTCATTTGTTGGCTCAGCAGCCTCACTTCTAAGGCAAGCATCTGCCTTTAAACTTCTTTGGTTCCCCGCCCCCCTCCCCCCCAGCTCTGACAAACAGCTGCTTCAAAATAGTAACATGCAAAATAGTAAGTCTATCTTAAACATATAGAGTCAAGAAATTCAGAGTTAAGGTTTAAAATTTTGAGGCTGGCACTTGGCTATTAAAAAAAGACAAATCCTGAAGGTGTCAGGGTGTGTGTTGGAAACAAAGTATCAAGCTAAGCTTTCAACTACAACCCTGCTACTTTGGGCTCTTGTGGGCTTAGGCCAGACTCTCTCTGCTCTCCTGGGGTGGTGGTTCTGTGGTTTCCTTCTGAGTTCTATAGAACTTGAAGAAATAAACACCAGTGATATACTAAGCAAAGAGATGGTTATATGAGCTATTTAAGGTTGGGAATCTAAATTTCTTTCTTTCTTTTTTTTTTTTTTTTGAGACAAAGTGTCACTCTGTCTCCCTGGATAGAGTGCTATGGCATCATAGCTCAAAGCAACCCCAAACTCTTGGACTCAAGTGATCCTCATGCCTCAGTCTCCAGAGTAAGAGGGACTACAGGCACCCACCAAAATGCTGGATAGTTTCTATTTTTAGTAGAGATGGGGTCTTGCTATTGCAAAGCTGTTCTCAAACTCCTGAGCTCATGTAATGCACTCACCTCAGCCTCCCAGAGTGCTAGGATTACAGGTGTGAGCCACCACACCTGGCTTTGGAATATAAATTTGTGAATACCATCTCTTTGATAAAACCACTAAAGTATGGCACTTTATGTTCTAAATTCTTAAAATTTAAATCATGACTATTGTTTATATTATTATCTGGTCAATAAATCACTTAACTTTCATTTTTTTTGAGGTTATAACTACAAATGGTAAGATGGCATGCCAAGAAGCATTGTAGTTAGAGACAGAAGAAAAGTGGATTTCAGCCCTACCTCGAGTGTTTACATTTTGAAAAAGTTTCATAACTTCTCTGAGACTTCCTTTCCCCTTCTAAAAAATAGGGAAAACAATTTCTACCTCATGGATGGACGTTGTATATAAAGCACCAATTAGAATTCTGAAGCATGGAAGCTCTCAATAAATATTAATTCCTAATTAAAAAGCAAGATACCTCTTTATTTATTTATTTTTTTTGTAGGGACAGAGTCTCACTTTACCGCCTTCAGTAGAGTGCCATGATGTCACAGGACTCACAGCAACCTCTAGCTCTTGGGCTTCCGTGATTTTCCTGCCTCAGTCTCCCGAGCAGCTGGGACTACAGGCACCCGCCACAATGCCCACCTATTTTTTGGTTGCAGTTCAGCCGGGGCTGGGTTTGAACCCGCCACCCTCGGTATATGGGGCTGGCGCCCTACTCACTGAGCCACAGGCGCCACCCTTTAGTAATAGAGTCAAACTATACACATATAAAAAAGGTAAATTAAAAAGTTTGAAGCCGTGAATGGCATGGCAGTCTGCCTTGAGATTTGAGAGGATTATAAAGTGATCACACGTGATTACCTAGCCCAGGGCCAATACATAGTAATTACATGTGTAACATATTTGTATGAAGGCATTAAGAAGAACCAGGACACCAAAGGTAGAAAAGCCAAGGGGATATTCAGTGATCATCAAGTAATCATAATAATCTACACTAGAGCATGTTTACAAAAGTGTGGTCAGAGGTGAGACTGGAAAAGTAGTTGGTCTGTAATAGTCAGACATCAGCACAGTTACCATGGATCGCAACCACCACACAAAATGCAATGGGGCGCATTAGTAGGGATTTATTCTGAAGCTCTGCAAGTCAGCTGAGATTCAGTTATTCTGTTAATAGATAAGACTTGACGGGGTAGCTCTGATTCCATGATGCATTAGGTGGCTTGGATCTAAGCCGCTGAGCTTCTTCATATGTGTTATTCCTGGGGCCAAGGCTAAAGGTGCCACAGGAATCCAGGGCGTGTTCTTCTCGTGGCAGATCTAGAGCATAAGAGCTGAGGCAAACTCATAAAAAGCACACATAAGATCTTTGCTCCTGCAGCATCTACTCAGATTCCATTGTCAAAGCAAGTCATACAGGGTAAGGAAGTAGAGTCGGGGAGAAAGCATAGCAAAGTTTCAAGGCAAAGGTATAAGTATACTATGTATATTCGTATTACAGGGGAGTGAAGAATGGGGGCCAATAATTCAATCTATCACAATGCCATAAGAAGGCAGATCTAAAATGTGTGTGTGTGTGTGTGTGTGTGTGTGTGTGTGTGTGTGTGTGTGTGTGTGTGTGAAAGCTATCAAAAAATGGTTGCAGCTGAGCATAGTGGCTCACACTTGCAATCCTAATACTCTGGGAGGCCAAGGGGGAAGGATTGCCTGAGGTAGTAGTTCTAGACCAGCCTGAGTGAGACCTTGTCTCTACAAAAAACAGAAAAATTAGCCAGGTGTGGTGGAACACACCTGTAGTGCCAGTTACTCAAGAGGCTGAGACAGGAGAATCACTTCAGCCAAGGAGTCTGAGGTTGTTGTGAGCTATAATGATGCCACTACACTCTAGCCCTGGTAACAGAGTGAGGCCCCGTCTCAGAAAAGGAGGGAGAGAGAAAGAAGAACAGAAAGAAAAGAAAGAGGTTGTTATAGAAACATTTTGGAAAGAAGTGATGTGTTCAGGGCTACAGCAAGTACAGATTGGAGAAAGGAGGACAGTGGCAATTAGAAAATATTTCCAACTGGGTGCAGTAGCTCGCGCCTATAATCCTAGCACTCTGGGAGGCCGAGACAGGTGGATTTCTTGAGCTCATGGGTTCGAGACCAGCCGGAGCAAGAGCGAGACCCTGTTTCTAAAAATAGCCGGGCGTTGTGGCGGGCACCTGTGGTCCCAGCTACTCTGGTGGCTGAGACAAGAGAATAGGTTGAGCCCAAGAGTTTGAGGTTGCTATGACCTATGATGCCACAGCACTCTACTTAGGGCAACAAAGTGAGACTCCATCAAAAAAAAGAAAGAGAGAGAGAGAGAGGAAGGAAGGGAGGGAGGGAGAAAGGAAGGAAAGAAGGGAGGGAGAGAGAAAGGAAAAAAGGAGGGAGGGAAAGAGAAAGAAAAGAAGAGAAAAGACTTCCATGGCTAGGAGAAAAGGCATGAGGATTGGCACTTTAGAGGGGACACTGGAAAAAGAGATAAAGAGTGACAAGAAGGATTGCGACTATGACATTTAAACAATTTAACTGTTCATAGACTATTAGGTGGAGATGGTGGCAAAAAAAGAAAGGAATCATCAAATATAAATTTGAAATTTGAAGGTTTAGGTTTAGGTTTTCTAGTTTAGAGGACTGGTAAATCTAGTCATAATAGTAGTATAATAATATTTTACTGGGTACATATATTTTGCCAAACACTATGTTAAGAATTTTATAGACTTTTTTTTTAATTTTTATTTTTTACTGTTGGGGATTCATTGAGGGTACAATAAGCCAGGTTACACTGATTGCAATTGTTAGGTAAAGTCCCTCTTGCAATCATATCTTGCCCCCATAAAGTGTGACACACACCAAGGCCCCACACCCCTCTCTCTGTCCCTCTTTCTGCTTTCCCCCCCATAACCTTAATTGTCATTAATTGTCCTCATATCAAAATTGAGTACATAGGATTCATGCTTCTCCATTCTTGTGATGCTTTACTAAGAATAATGTCCTCCACTTCCATCCAGGTTAATACGAAGGATGTAAAGTCTTCATTTTTTTTAATGGCTGAATAGTATTCCATGGTATACATATAACACAGCTTGTTAATCCATTCCTGGGTTGGTGGGCATTTAGGCTCTTTCCACATTTTGGCGATTGTAAATTGAGCTGCAATAAACAGTCTAGTACAAGTGTCCTTATGATAAAAGGATTTTTTTCCTTCTGGGTAGATGCCCAGTAATGGGATTGCAAGATCAAATGGGAGGTCTACCTTGAGGGCTTTGAGGTTTCTCCATACTTCCCTCCAGAAAGGTTGAACTAGTTTGCAGTCCCACCAGCAGTGAAAAAGAGTTCCCTTCTCTCCACATCCACGCCAGCATCTGCAGTTTTGAGATTTTCTGATGTGGGCCATTCTCACTGGGGTTAGATGATATCTCAGGGTTGTTTTGATTTGCATTTCTCTAATATATAGAGATGATGAACATTTTTTCATGTGTTTGTTAGCCATTCGTCTGTCATCTTTAGAGAAGGTTCTATTCATGTCTCTTGCCCATTGATATATGGGATTGTTGGCTTTTTTCATGTGGATTAATTTGAGTTCTCTATAGATCCTAGTTATCAACTTTTGTCTGATTGAAAATATGCAAATATCCTTTCCCATTGTGTAGGTTGTCTCTTTGCTTTGGTTATTGTCTCCTTAGCTGTACAGAAGCTTTTCAGTTTAATGAAGTCCCATTTGTTTATTTTTGTTGTTGTTGCAATTGCCATGGCGGTCTTCTTCATGAAGTCTTTCCCCAGGCCAATATCTTCCAGTGTTTTTCCTATGCTTTCTTTGAGGGTTTTTATTGTTTCATGCCTTAAATTGAAGTCCTTTATCCATCTTGAATCAATTTTTGTGAGTGGGGAAAGGTGTGGGTCCAGTTTCAGTCTTTTACATGTAGACATCCAGTTCTCCCAACACCATTTATTGAATAGGGAGTCTTTCCCCCAAGGTATGTTCTTGTTTGGTTTATCAAAGATTAGGTGGTTGTAAGATGTTAGTTTCATTTCTTGGTTTTCAATTCGATTCCAAGTGTCTATGTCTCTGTTTTTGTGCCAGTACCAGGCTGTCTTGACCACTATGGCTTTGTAGTACAGACTAAAATCTGGTATGCTGATGCCCCCAGCTTTATTTTTGTTACTAAGAACTGCCTAGCTATACGGGGTTTTTTCCGGTTCCATACAAAAGGCAGAATCATTTTCTCCAAGTCTTGAAAGTATGATGTTGGTATTTTGATAGGAATGGCATTGAATAGGTAGATTGCTTTGGGAAGTATAGACATTTTAGCAATGTTGATTCTTCCTGTCCCATGAGCATGGTATGCTCTTCCATTTGTTATTATCCTCTGCTATTTCTTTTCTGAGGATTTCATAGTTTTCTTTATAGAGGTCCTTCACCTCCTTCGTTAGGTATATTCCTAGGTATTTCATTTTCTTTGAAACTATGGTGAAGGGAGTTGTGTCCTTAATTAGCTTCTCATCTTGACTGTTATTGGTGTATACAAAGGCTACTGACTTGTGGACATTGAACTTATATCCTGAAAAATTACTGTATTTTTTGATGACTTCTAGGAGTCTTGTGGTTGAGTCTTTGGGGTTCTCTAAGTATAAGATCATGTCATCAGCAAAGAGGGAGAGTTTGACCTCCTCTGCTCCCATTTGGATTCCCTTTATTTCCTTGTCTTGCCTAATTGTATTGGCTAGAACTTCCAGCACTATGTTGAATAGTGAAGGTGAACAGAGGACAACCTTGTCTGGTTCTAGTTCTAAGAGGAAAAGCTTTCAGTTTTACTCCATTCAGTAAAATATTGGCTGTGGGTTTGTCATAGATAGCTTCAATCAGTTAGAAATGTGCCACCTATGCCTATACTCTTCAGTGTTCTAATTAGGAAAGGATGCTGGATTTTATAATATGCTTTTTCTGTATCTATTGAGAGGATCATGTGATCTTTATTTTCGCCTCTGTTAATATGGTGGATAACGTTTATGGACTTGCGTATGTTAAACCAGCCTTGCATCCCTGGGATAAAGCCTACTTGATCATGACGAATGACTTTTTTGATGATAAGCTGTAATCTATTGGCTAGGATTTTGTTGAGAATTTTTGCATCTATATTCATGAGTGAGATTGGTCTGAAATTCTCCTTTTTGTTTGGGTCTTTTCCTGGTTTTGGTATCAGGGTGATGTTTGCTTCATAGAATGTGTTGGGGAAGATTCCTTCTTCCTCAATTTTTTGGAATAATTTCTGCAGTACAGGAATAAGCTCTTCCTTGAAGGTTTGATAGAATTCTGGAGTGAAGCCATCTGGACCAGGGCATTTTTTGGTTGGAAGATTTTTTATTGTTTCTTTGATCTCAGTGCTTGAAACTGGTCTGTTCAGGAGCTCTATTTCTTCCTGGCTGAGTCTAGGGAGAGGGTGTGATTCCAAATATTGATCCATTTCCTTCACATTGTCAAATTTCTGGGCATAGAGTTTCTGGTAGTATTCAGAGATGATCTCTTGTATCTCTGTGGGATCAGTTGTTATTTCCCCTTTATCATTTCTGACTGAGGTTACTAGAGATTTTACTTTTCTATTCCTCATGAGTCTGGCCAATGGTTTATCTATTTTATTTATTTTTTCAAAAAACCAACTCCTTGTTTCATTAATTTTCTGAATGATTCTTTTGTTTTCAATTTCATTGATCTCTGATTTGATTTTGGATATTTCTTTTCTTCTACTGAGTTTAGACTTAGATTGTTCCTCTTTTTCCAAATCCATAAGATGGCTTGTGAGATTGTTGATGCGCTCTCTTTCTGTTTTTCGAATGTAGGCATCTAAAGTGATGAATTTTCCTCTCAAAACTGCTTTTGCAGTATCGCACAGGTTTTGGTAGCTTGTGTCTTCATTGTTGTTCTGCTCAAGGAAGTTAATGATTTCCTGTTTTATTTCTTCCTGCACTCATCTGTTATTCAACAGAAGATTGTTTAATTTCCATGCCTTTTGGTGGGGTTGAGCATTTTTGTTAGAGTTGAGTTCCACCTTTAGTGCCTTGTGGTCTGAGAAGATACAAGGTAAAATTTCAATTCTTTTGATTCTGTTGATATTTGTCTTGTGTCTCAGGATATGATCAATTTTGGAGAATGTTCCATGGGGTGATGAGAAGAATGTATATTCTTTATATTTGGGGTGGAGTGTTCTATATGCGTCTATCAAGCATAGTAGTTCTAGGGTCTCATTTAAATCTCTTATATCTTTGTTTAATTTCTGTTTAGATGATCTGTCCAGCTCTGTAAGAGGAGTGTTAAAGTCCACTGTTATTATGGTATTATCAGATATCATATTGCTCAGACTGAGTAAGGTCTGTTTCAAGAATCTGGGAGCATTTAAATTGGGTGCATAAATATTTAGAATTGAAATGTCTTCTTGTATTTTTCCCTTGACCAATATAAAGTGACCATCTTTGTCTTTTTTGACTTTAGTTGCTTTAAATCCACATGTATCTGAAAATAAGATTGCAACTCCTCTTTTCTTCTGAATTCCATTTGCCTGAAAAATTGTCTTCCAACCCTTGACTCGGAGCTTTAATTTGTCTTTTGAAGCCAGGTGTGTTTCTTGCAGACAGCAAATGGATGGCTTGTGTTTTTTAATCCAGTCAGCCAATCTATGTCTCTTCAGTGGGGAATTCAAGCCATTAACATTCATTGAGATAATTGATAAGTGTGGTAGTATTCTATTAGTCTTATTTTCTGAGAGTCCATTGCTTAGTTTTGTCTTTTGCATCAGTGTGGAGGTTAGGTTCTGTCCTTTAATTTCTGAGTTCTTACTTTGCTGCTGATCCATCGTGATGGTCAGTGTGCAGAACAGGTTGAAGTATTTCCTGTAGAGCTGGGCTTGTTGTGGTGAATTTCCTCAATGTTTGTATATCCGTAAATGATTTGATTTCTCCATCAATTTTGAAGCTTAGCTTAGCAGGGTACAGAATTCTGGGCTGAAAATTGTTCTGTTTAAGTAGATTAAAGGTAGATGATCATTGTCTTCTTGCTTGGAAAGTTTCATTAGAGAAGTCTGCGGTCACTCTGATGGATTTGCCCCTGTAGGTCAACTGCCGCTTACTCCTGGCAGCTTGCAGAATCTTTTCTTTTGTCTTGACTTTGAACAGGTTCATCACAATGGGTCTTGGAGAAGCTCGGTTAGAGTTGAGGCGATCTGGGGTCCGATATCCCTCTGAAAGCAGTGTGTCAGAATCTTTGGTGATATTTGGGAAATTTCCTTTTATAATATTCTCTAGTATGGCTTCCATTCCTCTGGGGTATTCTTCTTCCCCTTCTGGAATTCTTATAACTCGTATGTTGGAATGCTTCATAAAGTCCCATAATTCTGACAGTGAACGTTCTGCTTTCTCTCTCTTCTTTTCTGCCTCTTTTACTATCTGAGTTATCTCAAAAACTGTGTCTTCTACCTCTGAAATTCTTTCTTCTGCATGGTCTAACCTGTTGCTGATACTTTCCATTGCATCTTTAAGTTCCCTAATTGACTGTTTCAGTTCTTTCAGCTCTGCTATATCCTTTTTATATTCTTCATATCGTTCATCTCTGATTTGATTCTGTTTTTGGATTTCCTGTTGGTTATTTTCCACTTTATTAGCAGTTTCCTTCATTGTTTCCATCATTTCTTTCATTGTTTTCAACATGTGTATTCTAAATTCCCTTTCTGTCATTCCTAACATTTCTTTATAGGTGGAATCCTCTGCAGTAGCTACCTCATGGTCCCTTGGCGGGGTTGTTCTGGACTGGTTCTTCATGTTGCCTGGAGTTTTCTGCTGATTCTTCCTCATGAGTGATTTCTTTTATGTGTTTCCTTGCCCTAATTTTCCTTTCACTTCCTCTTGCTCTTTAAGTTCTCATGCCTGTGGACTAAGGGTTACAGGACCAGAAAGGTGAGAAGGTTGAAGAGCAAAGAAGGGATTAAAGAAAGGAGGACCGAGTGATAAGAAAAAAAAAGAAAAATAGAGAAAGGAGAGGGGGTAGGTAAAAGGAATATTGACAAAAAGAAGAGAGGCACAGAAAGAGGGAGAGAGAGCAATATAGGTGTACAGTAGGGTACTTTGACACAGCCTTAAAAAAACCCCACCTTCTGGGGGTGCCCAGTTGGGTGGCTCCCTTGAGGTCAGCAGCTCTTTGCTAACTTGATCAGACATAGTACCCCACCTCCACCAAGTAGAGAGGAAAGACAAAAATGCTATAAATCAAACCAAAACAAGCAAACAGAAAACTTTATGGGATAAAATTGGGTGAAAAACCAAATAATAGCGGTAGAAACACTAGCAAAAATGAAGTTCTAGTTATTGAAAAAGGCAGCAATGGGAAATTATAATTAAACTAGAAAAATTGAGAAAGAAAAAGGATCTGTATGGAAAAGGTTGAAATTAAAAAACAAAACAACATCAACAACATCAAAAAAAAAAACAAAAAAACAACCAAAGCAAAATAAATAAATAAATAAATAAAACCACAACCAAAAACAAAGCAGTATGTATATGTTATTGAATATTGTCTGGGCAGCACATGGTCTTCTGGGGTATGAGATGTTAATCACAGTTCTGATACAACTGGAAGCTGCTGATTTCTCAAACCCCGGCAGGTAGACACCTCAAATCTCTCTTCAGCCCACTTAAAAGGCACTTTGAACTTGTAAACTTGCTGAGCAGAAGCTTTCCCAGGAAAGTGCTTGTCGCTGGAATCACTGCTGAAGTGGGTATCCACTTACTCAGTGTGCCAAAACCGGTCTCACTCTGCCCCTGAGGGTTAAGGCTGCAAGGCGGCTCAGACCCCACCCTTAGGCTACTTGGTTGCTGGGTTACCAGCTCCCACCCGATTCTAGCTCTGCGACCCTGAGGGCGGAGTTTGCCGGGGCAGATCGCTCACAATGGCTCCCTGTGACCCACAGCCAAACACTATTATCTCCGTCTGGCTCAGCGGCTCAGACTGGGGCCCTAGACAATGGCCAAAATTCTCCGCACTCCTGCTCAGGCTCTCCCCAAGGCAGTTCAACTAAGTGCCAAGTCCAAAGACACCAAAACGGTTCACAGGTAAGGCCTTTCTGGTTTGCAGTCTCGCTGCTACTGAACTTACAGTTGCGGGTGGGTTTAGATGGATTGAACACATGCGACCACCTGCCATTTTTCCACTGTTTTAGTCCTCCTCTTGGGGTCCAGAAGTCTCTTGCTGACTCCCTGTATCCTCAGAGGGGTGATGATAGGCAGATCCCACCAGCCAGAGATGCCTGGAGTCCTATCTCCCCAGACTCACAGTGCCCAGATGCAAGGAAGCTGTTACTCGGCCGCCATCTTGCTCCTCCTCCCAAGAATTTTATAGACTTTTTAAAACCTTCTCAGTGAGTATATTTAACCCTGTGAGATAGGTACAGTTCTTATCTCCATTTTTAAGATGTTATAACAAGTTATATAACTTGCCCAAGATCACGTAGCTAAAAGTGGTAAATTATAACTGAGAGTCAGTGACAGCTCTGAAGCCCACCCAATATCACTATTCATTTATTTTCTCCTTTCATACCCTGCTCTATGATTGAAATGTGTATAGTTCATATCAGATTGCATTACACATTAACCTGTTTCCTTGAAATTCTATGGACATTTAAAATTTAAAAAAGTAAGACAGAAGTAACTGACATTCTGATCAACAAAAATGGCCATGTCTGACTTGGGTTTCATCTACAATTATTTTGTAGAAAAGCTTTTTATTTAATCACTTTGGTTCAATAGTCCTATTTCCCACTTCTCCTTAGTCTAACAACATCTCAAGTACTAATATAAATTAGAGATTGTGAGTAGAAATAAATGCCACCTAGCTTTAAAATGCCCCGCCATGTATTCTCAGCATTGGATAGCCATTCCCTGATTGGGCAGGTGCTACCCACCCTATGGCCTTGAAACTAGAAGGAGGACACAGGTTCAATGAGTAGTCTTAATTATTGCTTCCATTCTACTACTTAACTGTCCTCTCCATATTCCCATTGTACAGTTTTGAGGATTAAGCCTTCATACATTGAAAGGCTCTCTGAGTCTATGTCCCAGTCCTCTAGGTGCCATGGTTTTAACTCTTCCCATTTCTTCCCAAATTTTTAGCTCATCTTTGAATTACATCGAAATTCTGCATGAATAGACACAGAAAAGTAGAAAAAGTTTCTTAAATATCCCCTTCAATTATTCTACAAAATACTTCTCTTCAATTTTGATTGAGACTTAATTATTACTTTTTTTTTCTTTGAGACAGACTCTCACTCTGTTGCCCTAGGTAGAGTGCAGCAGCAGCATCTTAGCTCACTGCCACCTCAAACTCCTGGGCTCAAGCAATCCTACTGCCTCAGCTTCCCCAGTAGTAGAGACTATAGGCACCCTCCACAATGACTAGCAAATTTTCCACTGTGAGTAGAGACAGCAAACTTTTCTATTTTTTGTAGGGGCCGGGTCTTACACTTGCTCAGGCTGGTCTCGAACTCCTGACCTTAAGTGATCTCCCTGCCTTAGCCACCCAATGTGTTAGGATTGCAGGCATGAGCCACTGCCTCTAGCCCTTAGTTATTACTTTTTAGAAAAGCTTCTTTCCATGACTGAGATCCAGAAAAATGTTCTGGTTTCAATACTGGTTTTGGGTCCTGAGAGAGAGTGCTTCAGACACAATGCTGGAGGTGGTTTCTTCCAGTTGAGTTTTGAAAAAATACATAAACTGTCTTTTTGACTGCTATAGGAAGAAAGAAAAGAAAGCTGTTTCTCTTTTCTTTCCCAAGAATTTATAAACCTGTCAAGTGTCTTCTTGGACTAAGGTGCAAGCCCAGTGGCTATCCTGAGGAGGCCAATAGGTCAGTGTCAGGCAGACAGTTAGCACCTGCCAGGTAGCACAGCAAGCAACCCCTTCAGCATCCACAGAGCTCAATTATTTTCCAGTAAAGTTTTTGTTTTTGTTTTTCTAACTCACAGCCAATCTTAAAGGTGCCATTTTTAACAATCTTTATGCTCTTTTTTAAAGAAGGCTGAGATTGGAGGGAGTTAAAGTGGGAAATTCATCCTGTGTTTGTTGAGATGATCTCATTTTGGTTCCAAGAAAGTCAGTGAGCTGTTCCTTTCCAGATGGAAGCAACTGTTGTTCAGTGTTCACCAAAAATGCTCTGGAAAGTGAGCCCAGGATCATACCTGAAACACATGAATGAAAAAAAATGATGAGTTAAATTTAAAAGCATGAGAGTAAATACATAAGCATGGCTGTACTGTATTTATAAAGATTACTTCTGTGATGCAGCAAAGAATTTTAAGTAGCAATCTAATCTAGTGATCAGAGGGAGTCAGAAGATAGGTGATAAGTCATGTAACTTCCTGGTTCCTATGCCATTAATTTCTAAGTTCTCGAGGAATTTTTAAAATTTATTTAAAATTCAAAGTGCTTTGAAAATTGTGCAGCGAATTACTACAAGGTATCATTATTCTATTCACATTATTAAAATTATAGAAATTGGCTTAGCCCAGTGTTATATCTCACATAAAATTTGATGGAGACTTTACCTCTTTCATGTTTCCATGGATGGAGCTGGAACACATTCTTCTTAGCAAAGTATCTCAAGAATGGAAGAAAAAGTATCCAATGTACTCAGCCCTACTATGAATCTAATTTATAGCTTTCACATGAAGGCTATAACCCAACTATAGCACAAGAATATGGGGAAAGGGCCAGGGAGGGGAAGGGAGGGGGAAGGTTAGGGTGGAAGTAGGGCAATTGGTGGGGCCACACCTACGGTGCATCTTAGAATGGGTACAGGCGAAACCTACTAAATTCAGAATACAAATGTCTACATACAATAACTAAGAAAATGCCATGAAGGCTACGTTGAACGGTTTGATGAGAATGTTTCAGATTGTATATGAAACCAGCACATTGTACCCCTTGATTGCACTAATGTACATAGCTATGATTTAACAACAAAAAAAATCAGTATAAAACACTTTGTTATGAAAAACTGTTATAATGAGCATGATTTTTATAAAAGGAGTAGTGATCTTGGAGTTAGAATGCCTGGGTTTAAATATTAGACCTTCTATTCTTAGCTGTGTCCTTCTTGGAAACACTTCCACATCTCTGAGTTTCGGGTTGTTCCTGTCACAATGGGAGTAATGCATACTCTATCAGTCTCATTGCAATGCTGGGAATGAGAAGCGTCTATGGGGAAGCCTTTGAAAAGAAGAGAGTCCCACAGGGATGTAAGACTTTCATCGTTATCTTCATGTTGAAAACGTGACTTAAAAAAAAAAAAAAGACCACGCACGATGGCTCATACCTGTAATCCTAGCACTCTGGGAGGCAGAGGCAGGTGGATTGCCAGAGCTCATGAGTTGGAGACCAGCCTCAGCGAGAGCAATACCCTGACTTTAAAAATAGCCAGGAGTTGTAGTGTGCACCTGTAGTCCCAGCTATTTGGGAGACTGAGGCAAGAGAATAGCTTGAACCCAAGAATTTGAAGTTGCTGTGAACTATGACACCACGTCAGTCTACTGAGGGCGACAATGTGAGATGCTGTCTCAAAAAAACAAACAAACATGAATTACCTGTAAGTTTGATGACAAGATATTTACTAAAAAGATAACAAGGCACCAAAATCTCTAAATACTATAACATCAACTTTCACCTTGCACCATTACATTTCTGCTGACAATAGAGAAGGAAATATTAAATATTTCTTATCTTACAGGATATTATTTTGAGAAGATATGATAACACAGGTTTTCTGCTTCTTTCTCCCCCATTCCCTTCCCTTCTAATGTATAACTAAGGTTCCTTTAAAATTCCTTCCCTGGTTCTCACATGGACTCCGTTTACTCTATGACATCCTCAGTCCTTCTGTTCCCCCAACTACTCTCCTTCTGTTTATTGCCCTCATGCCCCTAGGAGCTGCTCCCTCTTTGTTGAGTCCCACTGCACCCAGAGGCCATAGTTCTGGGCAGCACCCTGCTGGGTACAAGTGTTCTGCTGCCATTTGTCTGCTGGTCCTCAAGCAAAAGTTGCAGGATGCTCTGCTATGAGTTGGGAGGTGGGAGTGGTAGGATTCAGTCTCCTGTTTTAGATGATACACAAAGAGCACAACTTGGAGAACACTCAGTCTTAGTTTTAATGACATAGACCTTTCTCATTCATTACTATGTTCTTACTAATTTTACACTGCTAAATTAAAGGTACCATACTAGCCTCTGGATCATCTGCCCCCAGAAAATCAAGATAAGAGGAATTCTTTCATGAACATATCAATGGTTTCTCAGACATCTCTACCCTAAATAAAAACCCCTGATTCATCAAAGAGGTCAAGACAGATTTGGGGGAACTAGCTCTAAGCTTCAAGTTTCTTTAAGTAGATGTCTCTGGCTTCACTGCATCTCCTCAGTTTCTTTAAAGCAAAGTCTTGTGTTTTCCTCTTCATTTAACATGCTTTGGAAAGATAGAACGAAATCTCCACCTGTTCTAATAAACAAAACATGACAGACGACCAAAAGTGTGAAAGCTAAAACCATGTGAAAAACTGCCTCAAAAGATGAGTGGCCCATTTGGAGGGAAAATATGTGGGTTGCTAGTGGGAGTTTCTCACTATTCAGTTTTTTACATTGTCTCTTGCAAAGGGGAAAAAGTTAAGAGGAGGTGAAATGGGGAGATCTAGCTAAGATTTCTTTAAAAGTTTTTAAAAGTCAGATTGCTATTAATCTATGGAAATATCACTTGCAAATATTAGAAATCCCCTCCAAAATAACCTCCATGTCAATCTTCTCGGAAAACATGATATGCAAAAGCAAATCAGTCACATATAAGGACACCTGTGGCCTGGAGGGTGACAAGGAAGAAAAGGATGAAGAAGTTCCAGGAGGGCAAAGAGGAAATACTGTGCAGATGCTTGTTTCTCACTACGACAGCAGTAGTAACAACTATGGTGGAGAGTCGGAAGTACATAATGAGAGTTTTGAAATCTTTGTCCCTTGGTGGCCCTCTTAATAGCTCCTTCTTTGTACAAGATACTGAAAGTCATTGCCATCAAAGCTATTATCTTTGATGAGTGGGGTTGTAAAATGGAAACGGAATTAATTTAAGGTTTATCACAGTGAACAAATTCTCAACAGTCATTTTTAATTGTTTCATTGTTTCTATTTTTGCCACATTTATTAATGAGCACACTTATTCACCGAAAGGAATAATGAACTTACACAGTGCAGAATTGGATACAAAACCCACTGGATTTCCTCAACCCAGTCCCATGAGTTTTAAGGCATAAATTACAAGCATTCGAAACTGCCCTTGGTTGATTACTTGGCCGTAATTTTGATTCCAGTAAAACAAAGTTAAAATTCATTATGGAAATAATTATTAGGGAACAGAATTAAACAAATGTAAGCTTTAACAATGTAGCAAAAATGAGAAAACACCAAAAAGAAAGAATAGACATAGAAGTATAATAATTTTGTTTATATCAAAGAGTTAAATGACACTGTCTAAATTTAATAAAATCAAAAAATCAATTATATTATTAAAGTATAAAGTAAGAATATAAACCTTCTAAAAAGTATCAATCAGTTGGCTTGGCACCTATAGCTCAATGGCTAGGGTGCCGGCCACATACACCAGAGCCAGTGGGTTCGAACCTGGCCCAGGCCCGCCAAATAACAATGACAACTACAATCAAAAAATAGCCGGGCGTTGTGGCGGATGCCTGTAGTCCCAGCTACTTGTGAGGCTGAGGCAAGAGAATTGCTTAAGCCCAAGAGTTTGAGGTTGCTGTGAGCTGAAATGTCACGGCACTCTACCAAGGGTGACATAGTGATACTCCGTTTCAGAAAGAAGGTATAAGTCAGTAGTAGATCTAAAATAGTAAGATAACTATATCTTTATTAGTAAGGTAACTAATAAAAATAGAGATGGTGGATACATGAGAGGAATGTAAGTGCATGAATTTGCTCGTCACTCATGGTGGGGAAATTTGAGTTCAAAATAACAAATCAGAAAATAAATTTTTAGCAGATTATATTAATTTACAAAGTAACCTGTATTCATGAGGGTAATGCTGGCATCTAAAACAAATGTCTCCAAATTTCAGTCACTCAACATAATATTTGTGTCTTTGTTATTCATATAACACTATAATGTGGGTGTATCCTGGATTGGTGGGTGGCTTTATTCCCAGTGGAGATTCAGGAACCGAGGCTTTCCCCATCTTGTGGCTCTGTCAGTCCTAGGTCCATCCTCTTCTACAGGCTGCCAGCAGAAAGAGAAAGAAAGTTAGCAAAGGAACACTCTTCTTTGAACATATTAGTTGGTAAAGGTCAATCATCATTTCTATTCATATTCCATTGGCAAGAACCAGTCATTTGGCTGCATCTAGATGCAAGAAAGGTGTTGGAATGGAGCAGAAAGTAGTGCTCCCTGGCTAGCCACATCCAAGTAACAATTGTATAGGATGAAAAGGAAAACATGAATTCTACTGGAGAATTATCTAGCTCCATGTTTTCAGCATTCATTTGGAGAACTATAAATCCTCCAATTTATAAAAAAAAAAAAAAACTAGGTTGCATAAAACCAATGTTGAAGAAGGTGCAAAAAATCTCCAGTCACTGTTAATTGCTATACATAGTATGTGAGGGTGTAAAAAGCTGCAGGATGTTTGGCAATGCTACTACTAGGAATTTATCCAACAAAAACATCTGGGTAAGTATGCAAAGGTATACTGTAAGGATGCTCATTACAGCACTTCTTTTTTGACAGACTGATCATGCTGGAAGGCTATGGTGTATATGTCACCATATATGCCTCAGGGTAGTATCTACCCAAGACTAGAGAAGTGGGTTTCCATATGCTCACATACACTCACACCCGTCAGTCATTGGTTAAGCAGAGGGTGGGAGGGAAACCTCTGGGCCTTCCTTGATGAAGACAAGAAAGCTAAAGGAGCCCTCCAAAAAAGACCTAAAGGTGCTAAAACTCACAAATACCTCATCCAGAGTACTTCAAACAAATACAGCAAGAAGGATCCGAGAGAACTGAGAGTAGCACTAGTATCTGCTACAAACTTAACCTTTAAAAAAAAAGGAGGGGGAGCTTAAGAGACTCATGTCTCTATGAGAAAGAGTATAAGATAAAAATAGTATTTGGAATCAGTGGGGTAAAGAATTTATCATCAAATAGCAGGGGGAAGAACTGAATTCCCTAACTCACACCATTTCCAAAAATAAGTTTCTGATACATTAAAGATTTAGAGGTTTAAAAAGAAATGAGAAAACTATTAGAAAATTCCAAAGGAGAATAGTTGTATAGTCTTTGAGTAGGTAGGCTTTTCTTAGGGTAGCTTTTCATTCATAATTTTATAAACAACAACCAAAAAAAGGGGAATTAAAATGACTACACAGCTAAAGGAGCATTAAGAAAAGTTAATAACGTAATTGCTCATTTACAACAAGGACTAAAATTGCAGTGCAAACTTTTCAAAGTCTCTTCTCTACAAAGCAGCAGGAATAAGATCCTTAACAGTATAATCCACCAAAGTACCTTACACTTACCTGGTCTCCCAACTCCTGTATAGATTTAGAATCATAGAATAACAGATTGAAATGGGACCTCAAAAGTCATATAATCTAAGCACTTCATTCCACAGAGGAAGATGCTGAAGCCCAGACGAGCAGTAATTGTCCCAGGCCACATACCTTGGTATTGGAAGAACATGAGCTTGACATCATGAGGTGTTTGCTTCTGTTTTTGTCCATGAACTTTGATAGGAGTCAAGAAGCACTCTTTTCTTTCTGCCACTTGTTTGGATGGGACACTAGTCAAAATTTTGGTTAAATTGCATAAGGTCATTAGTCATGCCAAGAATCAATGTATAACTGATGTCCGTTGTAACTTTATTAACATGTAAGTGTATTCAGTTTCACCAACAGTATCTCCTTGATCAAACAAGGGACTTTCTTTGTGAACTCTAATTGCCCCTAAGATACATTTGAAATCCTAGTAGCCAGACTGAGTAAGAGAATGTCTCCTTCTAAGAGTCATTAGGGGTCAGAAGGAGTCCACACTCTCACATGGCTTTGTTTTCCAGCTGCCCCTCAGCTGTCTACACTCCACCTTGAACTCTGCTTTATGAGTGAGGTGGCCCTTGGCCTCTTTTCCAAACTGAAAAGAATGTGAGCATTTCCTTTCCCAGCTGACTTCACATCCTTTCTACAACTGTGGAATCACATCTTTCATAAAGGTGAGATGACACAACTGCACTGGGTCTGGGTAAGCTATAACTCATAGTGGTGGTTTAACAAGAAACCACATCAGTGAGAACCTCTGGTGTGTTTTTGCCCCAACCGTCAAGGTGGAGGAGAAAGCAGCCAACTTGGTATCCCTCTCAGCCAACCCAGGCAATGGCATTTACAGAGGACTTACTAATTTCTTCTTCCCTCTCCCTTCCTACCTTGATGTCACTGGTTTTTCTTCTCCTTTCCCTTCTTCTACATCTGTCCATTGACTACTCCATGTTGGAACTATCGGAGGCACTAGGACTCCACAAATGAGCGTGACACCATTTGTACTTTGAGGAGCTGCAACTCTTGACGGTTCTACAGAATCAAACATCATCAGGCATGAGCCCTAATTCTGAAAACATCACTAGAATTTACCTTTGTTGATATTATGGTATAATCCCAATGATCTGCCACTGCTGAAACTTAATGGCAAAATTCCCCCATGAGCTCTGACCTCTTTCAGATACAGTCTACACAAGTGTTGCTCACACAGCATCTAACACACTGTATCAAACAAGGTGAGATTGAAATGCTTCTGTCCAGGTGCAGAGCTCTCTAGTTTAACTTCTGCTGATTTCCTGATACTCAGGATTCCAACTCCTTTGCTCTCCACTTCTCTCCCTACACTCTCTTGAGATTGGTCCACTTGACTAGACCTACGGAATCTTTCTGTCTCTTCAAAGGGAGTAAAATTTCTGACTTGTCTCTCCAGGTTGTCTTAATAGTTCACATCATTTCTCTTGATACTATAAGATGCTCTACCTATTGACCCCCAAGGTGAAGTCTCATTTCCTATGCTATCAATGTCACAATACCTAGTGTATATACCATTTTTCCTAGCTTTGTCATTAATTTCTGCCTCTGTTCCTTCTCACGTATTACCACCATGATTGTTGTTATTGAGGGTGCCCCTTGGTCTTTGCCTCAATGCCTCTTTAAAATTCCTCCTCAAAGATGAAAAATGCATACATAATTCATGGGCACCCTCAACAACAGTGATGATGGCTCAGAGCTGAGCATTTAGTACTGTGTTAATGCTTGACTTGCATTATCTCACTCAGTCTTCACAGGAACCCCATATGCACAGCTTTCCCAAGCACTGTAGGTAACTGTCTTAGTTAGGGTTCACCAAAACACACTTTGATATAAGGATTTGGGTATATACAGTTCATTTAGGAGGTGGTCTCAGGAAATAGTAGAAGAGTGATGGAGTGATGACCTGAGAGAAAGCTGTGAAGGATGTACCAATAGGTGAAACATCATTGCTAGCAACTAAGGCTCAATGCCCTGTAGACATCTGAGGGACTATAGAATATGCCCCAGAATTATCCCACCAAGAAACAAGAAATTTGGAATGGTATCTACTGATTCCCATCTTTCAATGATAGAAGATTACCCCTAGGGAATTTCACTCTTTACAGAACTTCTAGAGTATGAGGACCCAAGTACTCACTTGTGACTAAAAAAAAACCTGCAGGCATAAGCCTAAAGAAGCTATGTACAGGGGGTACCTGCAGCTGGCTTCAGAGTGGGCCAAGGCCATTAGGACAAGTCACTGATGGCATCTGCTACAGGAGTGCAGTAGAGAAATAGGAAAAGAGAAAAAGATGAGGAGACATAAACTGTGATCTCATCCTTGCCAAGCTTATGAGAATATATAAATCCCCCTAAAGAATTTAAATTTCATCCACCTAAGTGAGTAACTTCAATGATCTGCACACAGTTGCCCACCTTGGGGGCATAGCAGTGAGTAAAGCAATTATCAGCCTCATGAAGTTTACCTTCCAGAACAATAAAGTGCTAAATAAATCATGTTTATTCTCTATCCACCCTTCTTGCTTGATAGCTCATTAATCCGGGTTGTGGATAGAGGGCTGGAATTAGAACTTTGGACTTGGGACTTGGGACCCACGTTGCTCTGTTTTTATATTCAAAAGTGACATCTCAAATTTGAAAAAACTTCCAACTAGTCATATCTGCCAAGTGGAACACACAGCAGCCTGTCAAGCTGTTCTTGCTGTCATTTATAGATTTCCAGGTACTTCATCACAGAGGTTAAATATGGAGTCAGTCGGTACATGCCACACATTTGTGTCTACCACTTCTTTTTTAGACTTTTCACTGAAGTCTGCAGTGCCTCTACTTTTCTTTTTCTCTAGAGTTACCAGCATGTTCTTCTCGACCCTCTAAGCGCTAGACCAAGCCTTGTCAAAATGACTTCTGAGGGTGACACCCACTAACCTTGCCTTGTTACTCTTAGGTATTTTGATTGCCTGTCATACAGCCTCTTAGTACCCAACAGACCTTGTAGAAGACACCCACTCCACCCCTTACCTAGCTACCACTGATGGGCCCACAGTGGGAGAAGGATTCAGTAGCACGGGGAATGGACAATGGCCTTAGCTTGGCAGAGCAGGGCAGGCTTACACAGGAAAAATGGCTTATATTCATGTACACTCTGAACTGTGCTGCAGGGCCACTGCGGTGGCTTCCTAATGGTCTCTGTGCCTCCTTTCTGAGCTCCTTCAGAATAAATCTGAAGTCCTTCTTGGCCAGGGCTTACAAGATCCTACATGAACTACCCTCTCCCCTCCCCCCTGCCTCTCTGATCTTGCCCTGTACCACTCTCTCCATTCTTCATTCTGCTTCAGCCACTCCTCCATCAAAACAAGCACATTACCACCTCCGAGTCTTTGCACTTTCTGGTCCTTCTGTTTGGAATGTTCTTCCCCACACATTTGCATGGCCCACGCACTCTTTGCTTCATCCAGGTCTCTGCTCAGATATCACTGTATCCAAGAGGTCTTCCTCAATCCTGCTATCATGCAGAGCACCTACTACTCTATCACTGTGCAGACCTGGTACTCCATCCTATGCTCCACCATAGCAAGATCGCACCTTGCTTTTCTTGCTGTATGTGTTGTTGTTGTTGTTGTTTATTTCTCCCCACTAGAATGTATGTGCCATCACCAGCACCTAGAACAGGGCTTGTCATATAGCAATAAATATTTCTTAGTAAACAAGAAGAGAGATTTAATGAGTATATATGTGTTGAAAGGAACTGACCTTAGAGATACTGCAACCTGAATGTTAAACATTTACATATGTAAACTAACCCCTTCTATATGAATGCTACCCCACTGCTTTATTGCTGTAGAATTTTAAAGCAATCCTCACAAAGGCAATTGTCTAATAAACCTTTTAGGGAAAAATGACCAATTGTATTAGTTATTAGTAAGTTACTAATTAAAACAATAATGATATGCCATTACTAACCCAAATTTTCCAAATGCCTGGAGACAGGCTTTCCTGACCTAATCCTTCTCAGCTTTGCTCCTCCACCCACCTCTGCTGTGGTAAAGAATAAGCAATTAAATTTTCTGGAAGTTATAGGGCCTCTCCCCTTGCCTGGGGCACTCGAGTGCTTCTTCTGAGAGGCTAGAGCCTACTTTGGGCACAAAAAAAAAATTACTGTGGTTGGCTCTTTCCTGCAAGTATCAAACACTGACAGGCAGATCAATAGTACAGCCCATTATAACATCTGCTCACTTAATCAAATGGGACATAGCTAATTCTTACTCACAAGAGCTACCCACTATGTCAGTGAGCTGTGGGTTCACAATAGAGTTTGTACTCCTGGTAAGAGGGAAAAAGAGCAGAGCAGAAGAAGTCAAGGGGGTATCAGCTTTTGAGAAGAGGAATAAAGCTGCAAGCACCTTAAGTTGTGAGAGGCCTTGCCCCTCCACTTCAGCCCATACTTCTGCGCTGACTAGGGAGCTGCTTGGAGTCACGCAGAGACATTGCACTGGAGGGCGGGCGCAGCAGAAATCAGTGCCTGCCAATCCTGATCACTCTGGTGTACGGTGACAGCTCCTATCAGGACTCAGCCTTCCAGCAGTGGAATTCACATCACCCATACCAGGCCAGGGAGGGAACAGACAGAACAAATGCTCCCCCATATTGGGCCCTATGACTGGGGGCCAAGCATGCCTCCACCCCTGCAGGGGATCTGAGCAGAGGAGTAGCCTTAGATGTCACAGGCACCACCTAAAAAGCTTTGGGTGATATCCTCAGCAGGTCCTAGGTATAGGGAGAGAACCATGATCCACTAGCAACTTAAAGAAATGAAAGAATCACTTAGGAAATTTCAAAGCACAGCACAAAGTTCCACAACAAACTAAACCAAAAAGAAAGAATCTCAGAGCTTGAAGACAAGGCTCTCAAAATAATCCAGTCAGTCAACGAGGAAGAGAAGAGAACCAAAAAAGTGATTGCTTAATCACTCAAAGAGATATGGAGCTATGTGAAGCAAAATGACATTTGAATTATAGGTATTCCCTGAAGGAGGAGAGGAAAGAGCTAAAAGTCTACAAAACCTATTTGAGGAAATTATTGAGGAAAACTGCCCTGCTATCACCAGAAACTCAGACATAGAGTCACAAGATGGTCATCAAACATTGGAACAGTCAAAGCGAGTAGGTCATCTCTAAAACACATAGAGACATAGACCAATGGAACAGAATAGAGAAGTCAGATATAAACCATCTACTTATAGCCAGTTGATCTTTGAGAAAGCAGACAGCAGTGAACACTGAAGAAAGAAGCCTTATTTGATAAACTGCTGAGAATATTGGATAGCCACATACAGAAGAATGAAACAGGATGCCCAACTCTCATGACGCACGAAAATTAATTCAAGATGCATAAAAGCCTTAAATGTCAGGCACAAAACCATAAAAATTCTAAAAATGTATATAAAAAAACACTTTTAGATATTGACCTAGATAATGAATTTATGGCTAAGACCCCACTGGCAATTACAGAAACAACAAAAATAAATAAATGACATTTGATTAAACTAAAAAGCTTTTGCACAAGTAAGGAAGTAATCAGTAGAGTAAATAGAAAACCTATAGAATGGGACAAAATATTACAAACTATACATCAGATAAAGAGCTAATATCCAGAATCTACCAAGAACTCAAGCAAATTAGCAAGCAAAAAGCAAACAACCCCATCAAAAGGTGGACAAAAGATATGAACTGAAGCTTTTCAAAAAAAGATAGACAACTGGCTAATAAACATATGAAAGCATGTTCAGTGTCACAAATCATCAGGGAAATGCAAATTAAAACCACAATGAGATATCATTTTACACCAGTTAGAATGGTTTTTATTATGAATAAAAAGTCCAAAAACAATAGATTCTGATACTGATGCAGAGAGAAAGGAAGACTTAATCACTGTTGGTGGGACTGCAAATTAGTACAACCTCTCTAAATAACAATATGGAGATTCCTCAAAGAACTAAAGGTAGACCTACCATTCGATCCAGCATTTTCACTATTGGGCATTTACCCAAAGGAAAAGAAGACTTTTATCAAAAAGTCACCTACACTCAAATGTTTATTACACATAATTCACAATTGCTAACATGTGGGATCAACCCAAGTGCCCATCAGTTCATGAATGAATTAATAAAATGTGATATATGTATACCATGGAGTACTACTTGGCCATTGAAAAGGCGAATTAATGTCTGTTGCAACAATCTGGATAGAACTGGAGAAGTGAAGTATCTAAAGAATGGAAAAACAAACCCTACATTTACTCCCTATTAAATTGGGACTAACTGATGAGCACACATGTGCACCTCAGGAAGCAAAACTTTGAAAATAAGCAGGGAAGACTTGGGAGGAAGGGAAAGGTAAAAACCTATCCGACAGGTACAATGAATACTCTTTTGATGATGGGCACACTTACAGCCATGACTCAAGCTTTACAAAAACTATCCATGTAACCAAAAATATTGGTATCTCCTTACTATTTTGAAATGTAAAAAATAAATAAATAATGAAAATTTTTAAAATAAAAACCCTGTACATAAGGTCAGCTTATGCATACTTCCCTCCAAATACTGGGGTTGCTGATTTCTATAGTACTTTACACCAAGGTGTTGGATTCCCCCAAAAGGGCACAAGAAAAGAAATATATAATATCTGGTTCTTTCCCTCACTTCTCTCTCAAACTAGAAAAAAAAAAAAAGAAAGGTAGAAAGGAAGGTATTAAAGTATTTGAATCATTCTTTTCACCGAGCCCTTGACTTACAGAGGTTTGATTTTGAGTTTCTGTTCAAAATAACAGAAAGAGCCTAATAGTTAATATAGTAAGAACTTGGGGAAAGAAGAGAGTAGAAGGAAGAGCAAGAGGAAGATGAAGAGGAGAAGAGAAAAAGGAGAAGTGAGAAGAGAAGAACAAAGAGACGAGGAAAAACCAATTATGATTTACTACTACTACCTGGTCAGCGACTTCTTTACTATCTTTGGGTCATGTTTTCCTTTGGGGGTAGATGGATGCATGATCCTCACTAGATCGACTCATTTAGTTTGTACCTGTTTTTCACTCTGGCCTCCCCCAGGCTCCATCTGCACGTCCATGCTGACCACTATCTCGATATGCACGTCTCTCTAGACATGCTGAAAATCTGCTGGCTGTTCCAGAGGCATGTCAAATTTAATACGTTCAATACTGATATCGATTTTACTGCAGAACCTGTTTAACACACCTTATCCATTGGACTACATGGTGTGAACATCCCTCCAGCTGTGGAAGTGGGAAACTCAGGACCCACACTTGAGTGCTGGTCTGCCCACCCCTGCCTCTGCTTCAACTGACTCGGCATCAAGTCCTGTCAGTTCTGCCAGCCAAATGTAATTCCTGTTAACTCTGCTCTATCACCTCCACTGGCAACACCCTCATCTAAAATAAACTACCATCTGCTCACGTAGCTCATGGCAATAGCCCCCTTTCCACTCTTCCCCTTTCCACAAGTCTCTAACCTACTGTCCGGATGTCAGCAAGAGTTATCTTCACAAACATAAAGCAAATCAATTTCTCCCCCTACTTAAATGGATTGCTGGATTCGCATTATAATCTGAGGAAAATCCTAAATCTTTAACAAGCCACTATACAACCAGGCCTTTCCTACCCCTCCAGCGGCCTACCATTTTCTCTCACTCATCCTGATGCACTTCTCTGCCATTCCAGCACTAACACACCAAGTGCTTTCTGACTGCAAGACCTCCTTTCATGTCATTCCTCCTGTATGCAACACACCTCACTCTTTGGCTGCCTCCCTCCAGCTCATTTTTCATGTCTCAGCTGAAATGTCACTTCTTTAGAGACGCCTTCCCCAACCTCAAAATTCAATCACAATCCCGTGCTTACCTCCATAGATTGAACCACTCAATCTTAGTTCCAACCTCCTTCTGTTGGAAGAGAATAGAATGCTACCACGTGCATTGCTGACCCCCTTGTAGCTGGATGCTAATTTGGTTCCACCTGGAAGTTTCCACTGGCAAGCACCATCCTGGAAACTATCCCAGTTTTCAGACTCCTAAGAATGAAGTGGTGGGTACAGAGGCATTAGCAGTCACGGTGGCATATTGATCTGGCTTACTTGGTTATGCATCACAGCCTTGGGTGTCCATTTTGTAGTTACCTGGGTGTTCAGAGGCAGTTTTTCAGAGGCAGTTTTAGGGGAAATCTAAGTAGGTCACAGTGGGTTCTTGATTTTGACAAAGTTCCATGTGAGGGCCAGATCTGTAGCATTCCGAGTGATACTCCTGAAGACTGGCGATAAACTGCTTCTTTGGCCCTTCAGTGATTTTTACTAACACCTGATTCCTCATATTAATCTACAACTCACTTAAGTACCTACAGTTATTCTCTTTCCTGCACTGGAACCTCACTGATATGGTCTACCTATTGAACTCAGAATTCTTATCACAGGGCATAAATATATATTTATTTGTGGGGTAGTTTGTTTCCATCTGGGTCACTGCTGTGTGCAAGAACAGCGACAATACAAAAAGGAGATTAATCAATATTTACCAAACCAATGAGAGAATTTAGCACTTTCAACTGTGTGGGTAATTCACTCCTCAACTTATCACAGAGATAATTAGATTCACACCTCAGTTACCTCTTACATTTATAAACAATAACAAAATCGCCAAGTGTCTAAAAGGAATACAAACATAGTTCTGTTTTTTTTACCAAGTGCAAGATATTTAGAGCTGCTGCCTACAGTCTCAGTGATGGAGATGGTCCCGGATAGCTGAGAAAGCAATTCCATGAATTAATTCTTTTATCATCAAATCTGATCTGATCTAAGGTCAAGTCAGTCAGGTGACTTCATTTAGCTACCTAGAAAAGGACAATGAATATAGCAACCTGAATAACTCAGGTTATGCTACAGTTAAATAAAAATCATTCTAGGCCAAATGATTCTGGGTGTAACATTTGCAAGTTCTCAGATCAAAAGAAAACTTTGGTGTGGACCCAGAAGTCTCCAACCTCAAGTGTGAAATTTGAAAGAAAGAATTAATCACTTCCTAGAGTTCAATTTTTGTTTTAGTCTAAATTCTGCAATGGGACTTAAAAAAGCAGGTGAATATTAGGGTAGATCCAATCAAAGCAATGTTTCCAAAGCATCAGTGGTTCAAGCAGGCAATACCACAGGATGGCTAAGGACTGTGCTTTGAACTACACAGATCTGGATGAAAATACAGTCTCTTCCATTAACGAGCTGAAATACATTGAGCAAGTCACCAACCTTCTAAGGTTCAGCTTCCTCACTTGTAAAATAAAAATCCCAGTCATACCTATGACTGGTCACAGAGTTGGTTTCTAGGACTTAAGAAGAATTGCATATGTAAATTGCTTAGCATAGAATTTAGAACCTAATCTACATGTGTTTGAAAAAAAAACCTACTATTTTTACTGTTTAATGAATACATTTTTTCCCTGTCCCTCCATAATAGAATGGTGATGTTTAGGCTAAGATGAGAGGACCAATAGAAGCCAGGAGTTTAAAGCCAGTTTGGGCAACATAGTGAGACCCTGTCTCTTAAAAAAAAAAATTAGCCAGGTGTGGTGGCACATGCCAGTAGTTCTAGCTCAGAGGCTGAAGCCAGGGGATCACTTGAAGTGAGTGTCTATGATTGCACCACTGCACTTTAGCCTGGGCAACAGAGGAAACCCCCCCACTACACACACACACACAAAATAATGACATCTGTGCCATCAGTTCTTAGCCTGGAATGTAAGTTACTGGTCCTATTATTACATTATGTAAGTCCCAATTGCTTCTATTGAGGTAAAAAAGATCCAGAATGTAAGAGATTTCCATCTTTAAGGAAGATGATGGAACGATAACAATATTTTCTATTTCGTGAAATGCTTTTTGATGCCCTCATCCTTTTGACAAGCACACTCCCCATATCCCACCTAGCTCTGCTAGAGCTGTCCCATTCCTTGGGGTTACTACCCAGCATATTTCAGCCACCTGGACACAGTGACTGTTCTGGAGGTCAGTATGCGTCCCAAATACTGCCAACATGAGACCTTTTCTGGAATTGATATGGGTGTGAACAAAAGTTTTTACTTTCTCATATATTGTATAAAGAAGAGGCAGTGTAAGCTTAGAGTGGCCTTGTAGTACCATCTTTTCCTCCTGAAAATAAGCTAATCCACAAACAGAAACAAGTCAGTGTGTATGTGTGTGAAAGAGAGAGAGAAAAGAACAAATCAGTGACATTGCATGAGTTCCCTGGATCTAGCCATCCTTAATAGGATTCTGTCATCTTTGGACATTGCATTATATGAGTTGATGAACTAAAGTTTTCTTTGTTTTGGTCTAGGCTACACTGTATGTCACTTCCATCAAAAACAACCGAGAGTCACACAAATACCGTCTTAGTTTGGGGCTCTTCCAGAAACAGAACCCGAGACAAGAATTTAAGTACAAGTAAATTATTTGAAGGGTAATTCCAGGAAATACCAGTTAGAGAATGGAGACATAAATCAAGAAATGTAAGAAAACCAATAAATGAAGCAGGAAGCAAAAACACGGTGTATAATTGAGCTAGTTGTTATGGTGGGAACCTGGGGCTTAATAGCTCTAGGGAAACTTTGGAAGCCAGTGTAGACTATATACTTCAGAGCGATCCCATGTAAGGGGCAGAGCAGCTAGTGTATTTATTTATCAACTCCCTTCAATAATTGATTGTAGCCTGATCTGGGTGTGTTTATTCTCTTGTATTTCAGCCTATTTTATGAGCAAATACTAGCAGCTAGCTGTCAGAATAAACCTTTGGGCAAAGAGATGCCAAGCTAGTAGTTGGAGCAGGGACTGGGACCCTGCAATGGTCAGGTGCTAGGAGATACAGAGGTATCAACAGCAGCTGCTACCTCACAGAGTTCAAAGACCAGTAATAATGGTAGCTTATGTGTATTGAGGGTTAGGTGGGGTTTTGCTATATCTCATTTAATCCCCCAATTCCTACTATAATAGGTCACTAACAGAAATGACCATCTCTATTGTACAAAGAAGAAAACTGGACTCAGACAGATTGAGTGAGTTCCAAAAACACACACAGCTATTCAACAACAGAGCTGCAAGTGTTAGTTTTCTAATTTCAAGTCTACAACTGTGCAGGATTGGGTTAAATCTGGTTTCAGAGCAAATCTGGAAAAAGAAGCCTTTAACAAACCTTTTCCCTGCCATTTTCACTTCATATTCTCCATGTACCAGAAATATTCACAAGTGCAAACATGTAAGATGTCTGAGAATAAGACATTTTTTTCTGTTTATTCTTTTTTAAAATTCTCTGAGCTGTCAATATATTAATCTTACATTGAAGAATACATTTATGTTTGTTATAAATATAAGACTAGTTTAAAAGCTAAAAACTAAAAATTTTGCATAACTGAAATCTACAAAATCTTCATTTATTCAGAATGAAGTTGAAACAGTCTGAGAAGTGACCCATGTCGGAAACTCCTAAGTCTGCTTTGCTATTGTGCAGTTTGTAGGGCAAATGTTAAAGAAAACATTTCTTCAATATTTCACACCTTAGCCACATTTCAAGGTAAAAAACTCCACAAGGGAAAGATTTATGGGCTTTAATGAGGTCAAAGAATGTCACCCATGACTTTGGTCTTAAAGAATGAGTTTTACAAATCAAATATCTATGTGGATAAATTGGTAGATCAGCCTTAAGAGGTTTCCAGACACTGGGACAGGCATCTGGCAAAGCTCATGGAATTCCCGTTCCTGGAAACTATCAGCATTATCTTAGGATCTAGACTTCTCTTGAAAAAAAGTAAACATGACCTCCAAAAAATATACAAAGAGAATTTCTGAGGTGTGCTGTGAACCTGAAAACAAGAATTATAATAATATCTAACACTGTACAATAATATTGTTTGTGAATATCTCATATAGTTAGATAACTAAGAGAAGAGAACTGGCACTTCAATTGACTGAGATAAATACAAAGTATTTGTGAAACAAACCTAATGCATACCTTCAACAAATGTAAATTGAGCTCCAGCCATACACCAAATAGTATGCTCGGTGCTGGGAAGTTAGTAGGGAACTCAACAACCATAATCTATGCCCTCTCTCCTCCACACCTAGTGGAACAAACAGACAAGGGGAAATAAATATGCAATTGCAAATTGTGGCCAATGCTACAAGGGGCACTGTGAAAGCTTGTAACCAGAAAACTTGATTTTATTTTAGATGCTGAGAGTTGAAAGATGGCCAGGAGTCATCAAGCCAAGAGTGGGCACAGCTGGCCCAGAGCTTTGGCTTCCTCTAGGGGGCACAGATGACTCAGAACTTTCTTGGTAGAAAACATCTATCTGGGCTTACACTGCAAAGACTTCTGTGGGTGCATGCATGCTGAGGCGGGAGAAAAAAGGCAGCTTTGGCTAAATACCATTATAAACTTGGTCACTGTCACTAGAATGGGGTTCTGAAGAGAGCCCTCCATCAGGGGTCAAATGAATCTGAATTTAAAACATGGCTCTGCTATTCACTAGCTGGGGGGCCTAGAGGAGATGTGTCGCCTCTCATTGCCCCAATTTCAAGTCTGTCAATTTGAGAGATTAATAATCTTGCATATTAGGTTCTTTGGAAGCAGACCCTGAAATCAAGCGAGATACTGATTAGCAATTGAGCTATGATGAGAAGGGAAGGGAGTGGGATTGGACAGAGAAAAATGTCAAACTGCAGTGAAAACTTAACAATGCCTTGGCCAACACTGGAGGGACTTTGGAACAAATAAACCCCAACAAAGCTGTTCCATGTTGGGCCAAAAGGAACTGGTTTTTATAGCCCTACATTGTCCAATATTGAATATCGATTTTCTCTGAAAAGGGCATGATGATAGGCCAGGTGGCTCTCTACAGCTCAGGCCATCTCTGAAGGAACAGACAGCTGAACAGAGGCTGTGTGCGACCACACCCCTCACAGCTAGGAAGCATGTTCTGTTGGAAGGGGGAACAAGGTTACACATTTGTGTCTACCACAAATACTGTGATTTTGGAGAGGAAATGAGATTAAGCCCTTGAAAACAGCTGGCACAATACAGATGTATAATAAATGTTAGTTAAATCAGAATCATTATCACATACTTTTTTTTTTATTCAGCACCATTCAACCGGCTTCTACTATTACTATTTCAAGCATTTTTATTAAACATCTGCCTTTTGCATAGTCTGCAGCCTCAGAATGGAATGCTCTTTTCTCTAATACTTAAAGGTATCGATCAGCCTCAAATGCTTTCTCCTCCACAAATTCTTTCCAGTTGTTCCTTACTACCTTAAGGAATCTTAATTATTCATTCAACAAGTGTTTGTTGAGCCTATGGTGTCCTCATGCTGGGAATGGTAAATAGACCCATGTTTACCTTTCAGCTTACCTTCTCTGTTCTAGAACTGTTCCCTGTCCACTCTCATCTACCTTGGCCACAGTGCTGTGGCACCCTGAACTTAAAGTTTGGTTCACTTGCTGCCCCATCTCTGGCCCTAAATGATTCTGTTTCCTGGAAAGCAGAAATAATTAACCTTCGTAATATTTGAATTGCAGTCTTCCTCTTCAAACCCAGCTTGCAATGCATGTCCAATAACATGAACTGCATTGACTGAGTTGAGTTGAATTGAATGAAACAGAGGTTTACCCCGTGTTTGGCTCTGGTTTTTCTCATAGAAACTAATAGCTTTATATAGTTAATGCTTTAAATAGTTAAAAGAAAACTCTTTCAATTGAACTATTGAGCTAACTCAACATGCCGTAAAAGTTCTTGTGGTTTATAATCCTTTGTACAGATGGAAAGAAAAACTCTCTGCAAGGAAGGCTTTCAAATTTGTAGCTTAGCAATATTGTACAGGCCACTATAGCTTAGTGGTGAAGAATGCTAGGCTATGGAATAAGTCTGCATAGCTTTGAATGCCATCCTTGCTGCTGCGTGACCTTGGATAGGTCACTTAACTTCTCTGTGGTTCCGTTTTCTCATCTGTAAATTGGAAACAATAATAGCACCTACCTTCCAGGATGTTGTAAGCATTCAAAGACTTAATGCAAATAAAATGTAAGCACTTACTTAATCTTAGTTACTATTACCATTATTATTACCTAGAAAGTCATGTACACAGATAGGTTATATCTCTCCCTATTTATTAGACGGTGACTTCCTATGGAAAAAGAGCTGAGAGACCTGTATAGTTTTTGTTTCAGATATTCTACAAGGTTTGTATACAGCAGTATATATCATAAATTTCCTAAAACATAAGCAGAGTCCACTTATACTTATCCCACAAGTTCTGGTGTTTTAATGCTATTAAGAGGAAAAAATAACCACATTTTTTCATTACTCTCTGAGAAAAACTTTAAAAGCCAAGAACTTTTTAAATTACATTTTCATTGCTTTTTAAAAATATACTGTAAAGAACAGCGCCTGTGGCTCAAAGGGGTGGGGTGCCAGCCCCATATTCCGGAGGTGGTGGGTTCAAACCCAGTCCCAGCCAAAAAAAAAGCAAAAGAAAAAAAAAGATACATATATACTGAAGCATTATCATAAATAATTTAAATCAACTCCACTAATTTGTCAAAATAAATTAGCAACTATACATTCCTCAAATGACAATCTGGATTTTGAAATGGTCTCGTATATGTGTGTATGTATGTGTGTTTGTGCGTGTGTGTGTGTAGATGATAGACCTTGGCTTTCTCTAAATTTATCAGTGTCCAGTGAATTTAGGAAACTGAGGGCTTCAGAACACCTTTGTGTTCTCAACTATTTCTTATTTGGCTACCCAAGAAAGCCTTTTTTGGCTGGGGGTAGTGGCTCCCACCTGTAATCCTAGCCCTTTGGGAGGCTGACCCAGGAGGATTGCTTGAGCTCAGGAGTTTGAGATTGCAGTGAGTTATGAAGACGCAAAAGTCTAGGCAAAAGAGAGAGATCTTGTCTCAAACAAAACACAACAACAAAAAGCCAGGAAAAATCTTTCTCTAAGTCATTCTTTCACAGACTGAACAGCATGCTGCTGTATGTGTGTAGATGTTTTTGTGGCATGACAAGGAGGCCTCTTCTCTCATCTAAATTGACAAGTGGGCAGGGGTTTTTGCCGGGATTCAGTCACACATAGATTATGGTTCTATAGGATAATTAAATTTCTATCTTTGGATCCAGTGAGCATTTTGAAACAGAATTACAAGTGAGTTGCTGGGACGTGAGAAGCACAGGTGCATTGAGATAATAAATCAGGCTGTAGAAAAAGGAATTTAGGTTGGAAATAAAAATAGGATCAAAGTCCATCAGCAGGTGGGAAGTTCAGTAAAGAGAGAAAAGGAACAGAGGAGCAGCGAAGGCAGTGGAGCGTGCAGGTAGAGACGTGAAAAGACGCCGTATAAGTTAGGGCATTATCCTAAGGACCCGCAGGAAGATATTGGAAAGACCTAAGCAAGAGAGTCGCACACCCAAATTTGTATTTGATTGCTTCTGTCAAAAGTATCTTAAGCATTTTTATCCAAATCCCCAGATAAACACAATATATATCTAAGGTTATTAGAAATCTAATTGTCACTTGTTTAGAGTGGCATAATTCCTTTCCTCTGAAGGAAAAAATATATATAACTTCATACTTGCTATTTTTACTGGCCCATGTCATAAGGGGATTTACTTTAATTCCTGACAAATAAAATACAAAAGCATCTACACTTTTCTGGAAAGAGATCTTTTAAGAATAGATTCCAAAATATTTTAATCTCCAACACAGCTTAGCATTAAAAAGTATAGCAATTTAAAAATTCCGTAACAAATTTGTGCGAATACTACTTCATAAACTTTGAGAGTTATACAAAGTCTTAAAAATTATCCAGTTCAATGGTTCTCAAACTTTTTGGTCTCTGGAGTGCTTACACTCTTAAAAATTATTTACAAGCCCAAAGGGCTTTAGTTATTAATAATTGTGCATTAAAAATTAAAAGCAAGAAATATTTGTTGAGACAGAGTCGTACTCTGTTGAGCACAGGTGCATTGAGATAATAAATCAGGCTGGAGAACTAGAGTGCCATGGCATCAGCCCAGTTCACAGCAACCTCAAACTCCTGGGCTCAAGCCATTCTCTTTCCTCAGCCTCCTGAGTAGCTGGGACTACAGGTGCCTGCCACAACATTCAGCAAATTTATTCTATTTTTAGTAGAGACTAGGTTTTGCTCTTGCTCAGTCTGGTCTTGAACTCTTCACCTCAAGGGAGACTAGGTTTTGCTCTTACTTAGTCTGGTCTTGAACTCTTCACCTCAACTCTTCACCTTCCCACCTAGGCTCCCAGAGTGTTAGAATTACAGGTATGAACAACCATGCCCTACTGAAAGCAAGAAATTTCTGAAACACAGAATGCACAAGCATGCATTCTGCTGCAGCCCACGGAAAATCCTACAGCACACTATGGAGAGAATAAGAGTTAAAAAGGCAATCACAATAGCATCTGCTTTCATTATAAAAATAGCTTTGCCCTCATGGACCCTGAGAGGATCCTAGGGAATCCCATGGGTCTCTGTGCTCCACTTTGAGACCCATTAGTCTACTCCAACTAGAAATTTAGTCCAGATCACAGGCTAGTAAGGATGAGAGCCAGAATTCCTGCTTTTTGGGATCTGCTCTTTGATGTGCATCTATCTGCACAAGCTTACTCATTAAGTAGTAATTCCAACCTGTATTAGTTAGAGTGATGCTAGTGGATAGCATCAAATTAACTCCAGAATTTTATTGGCTTACTTCTCCATCACATAATAGTCCAGTAAAGATGTTTTTGGCCAGTGGGTATCTCTTAGAGTGACCAAAATATCCCGTTTTGCCCAGGACTTTTCCACTTTTGAAACTAAAAGTTCCAAATCCTAAAAACTCCCTCAGTCCTGTGCAAACCAGGACAGCTCGTCACCTTAATTATCCCCTAGGGCTTGGGAGCCTTCAGAAGAAGAGAAAAGTATGAGAAAATATGCCCACTTCTTAAAAACTTTAACTCAGCCTGGTGCTGCAGCTCACACCTGTAATCCTAGCAGCCTGGGAGGCGGAGGTGGGTGTGTTGCTTGCGCTGAGAAGTATGAGACCAGCCCGAGCAAAAATGAGAGCCCATCTCTATTAAAAGTACAAAAATTAGCCAGGCGTCATGGCAGGCACTGTGGTAGGATCCTTACAGGCCCAGCTACCCAGAGGCTGAGGCAAAAGGATCTCTTGAGCCCAGGAGTTTGAGGTTGCTGTGAGCTGTGGTGATGCCACAGCACTCTGCCCAGAGTGACATAGTGAGAATGTCTCAAAAAAAAAAAAAAGAAAGAAAAGAAAAAGAAAATTTAACTCAGAAGGGACACCCATCCCTTCCATTCACCTTTCCTGGTGAGCCGCAGTTACATAGATGTAAGGGGACCTGAAATGGGAAACGTAGTTGGGCAGCTGGGGCCTGTAGAGGGGAGAAAAAGTATACTGCATAGATCATTAGACATTTTCGAAAAAAAGAGTATTATCTAACTTTACTCCATAACACTACTGAATGGAAGGCGAGGTAGACGCTGCGGATGCTATCCATTGTTCTCAGGCTCATAGTAAAGATCAAAAAGATTAAGCCCAATAAAGTGTAAACACCTTAAACAAGCTATAGTGTTGATCTAATACCCAGCTTAACTCCTGAGTAGGGGCCTTGGTTTAATTTTTACATGAATTTTAGTTTTTAACATTAATTTTTACAACGGTTGTTCCTTAAGAATATTGGCCAAGCTCTCAGGAGGCTGAAGGGATAGGGTCACTTGAACATGGGAGTTTAAGTCCAGCCTGGGCAACATAGTGAGACATCATCTCTAAAAATAAAAAAATTTAAAAAAAAACACACAAAACTTTGTAAGGAAGTAAAAGAAAAGTAGCTAAAAGAATAGTTTCTTGAGTTTGATTTGGAAACTGTAATATGTATCTAATACATATTTATAAAATACACCCATTTTAATGCATATGTATACATATATACATAGATATTAGTTTGTACTTTTTAATCCAGGTATAAGTTGATGCAGGAAAATTTACAAATACGAAGTTTGATGAATTCTCACATAGACCTTACCAAGGCACAGAACATTTCCATCATGTGAGAATGTTCCCTCATGTCCCTTCCCAGGCAATCCTCCCACCAGGGGTAATAGCCGTTCTAACTTCTGTCCATATACATTACTTTTGTTGTCCTTGAACCTTTTTTAGTGGAATCATTCAATATATGCTCTTTTGTGTCTTTTTTCTTTTGCTCAGCACAATGCTCATTTGAGTCATCTATTTTGTTATGTAGTTTGTTGCATCTGTTCTTTTTTTTTTCGCTGAGCAGTATTCCATTATAGGGATACGTCATAGTCTGTTCATCTGTTCTCCTGTTAATGGATGTTTCCAGTTTTTGATTATTGTGAATAAATTAGCTATAAATAAATTAAAAAAAAGAATATTGACCAAACTGATCATATTGTAAATGTGCTAGGAAAAATCTATTCTTAAAGAAATCCTGATACAAAGGAATTTATTTGAAAACAAAGAAAACCAAAAAATATTGTCCTCTTCTTAAGAGTATTGCGTGTATATGTATGTGTGCGGTGTTTTCCTCAAGTGGTATGAGTCCTGTATTTTCCACCTATTTCCAAAACTGGCCGCAACACTGCTTTGAATATGAAGTGTCTGTTATTCCAGGCCCAAAATAAAGTGGTGGTAGAGCTGAGTTTCCTACCCTTGTGAGAGGTTTTCCCACTAAATTTGAATCTGAATACAAATTTTTAAAAAAAAATGCCCATAAGCACAGAAGTAAAAGAGCAAAATGTCACTGGCAGTGAAGGAAGATATCCTGAAGAAATCCTGCAGGGCTGAACTCACCTTTTCACAACCAAAAGAAATGTTTAACCACATATTTTGAAATTTAAAAAGCTAAATGAATAAATGAAATGAAATTGAGTGGGAAGGAATTTTCCGTGTCTTTCAGATCTTACATTGAACAAATGGAAGATGCTCTTGTTAATAAAAAAGACAGGGAAAAAATATGTTTGAAAACCGCATCTCTAAAATACAGAGAAGCCACTGTTACTGGGGCAAAAATTAGTAATTACCCAGAAAGAGCAGAGAAAATGTATTAGAATAAATTCACATTCCATTTTTACAGCATTTCCAAATTATAAGTAAATACATAAATATATCCTAGACCATCCAAGTTACTGATGCTGTGTTGCTCCTAATATCTTCTGCTACCTTTAAAGCTTAGCAAGGACGTTTTTTAATATTTGTTTTACTTTAAACAATTAAACAATTAAATTAACAATCTAATTAACAATTTAAGTTGTTTTAAAGTAATGCTGTAATAATTTGCTTTAATTGCCATGTATTAAATACAATAAATGCTTTTCCTTGACCTCATATTTTCTCTCCTTGAATAAATTATAATTTACCTCCCAACAAGCAAGCTTTAGAAGAATGTGAAAATTGTAAAATTACATTAGTATAAAACTATGTGAATTTCACTAATACAAAATTGTACCCTTTCTTATAACTTGTTGGTAGCTACCAAATATAGCACTTTTGCTGAACTTAAGTGTGAACATTGAGATTTGGAGGTTTCTTCTGAGTCAGAACTGGGGATACATGATTTTATTTTTACCAAAAATTTATATGCTGGATCATGTAAATATTAGCATACTATTAAGAAAAATGTAATTTGTACTTACATTGTCTTTTCTCTAAGAATCAATAGAAGAGAAATATTTAGTATTAAAAATGTGTCAGGTGTACATTTTTCTTATATTATTATATATAATTCTAGGCTGTGTTTTGCTCTTCATAGTACATCTTGTCTGAAGGAATTAGTTGCTTAACAAGGACTTTTAAAAAAATTCTCCTTTGGTTCTGGGTTGAAGCTCTTTCTTTGAAATATAACTTGCCCAAAGCATGTAAATAGAAACAGTGGCAGTTCTTTCCATGTGATTTGCCAAAGGGGTGTTAAGAAATTTCTCCGTTTTTTTCTTCACGTGTGATTTGAAAAGAAGTGCAAAATTGCTAAAGGAAATTAAAATGGAGGGGAAAAATGGAAGTCTACACACAGAAGTCTTGGAGCAATTTCTGAGCCCTGCATCTCCAGTTAAGCTGAAATCTAAATGTTGATAAAAGAAAGGCTTGTTGAGAATAAGAAAAAATAAAAATTTGATGAAAACTATTGGTTTTGGTGTCTTCAGATGAAATAGAAATGTTCCAAAATGCTGAAGAAAACACACTGAAAGCAGAAAAATAAAAGGGCAGAATAGTTCTTTGAAGGGCTTTGTTGGGGTAGTGGCTCTGAATTTCCTTTTCCTTTGTTCAGATATAGCAAACATTTTATATTGTACAACATTTTATATTGTATGTTATATTTTATTCTTGTATTATAAAGTTGTCATAATAGAATAATAGACTCCTTGGAAAGCAGAAAGAAAAAAAAAAAAAAAGAAAAAAAACCTGTCCACAGTGACAGGCTCTCTAACCACCACCACTATTATCATGTTGGTATATTTCCTTCCAGTCCCAAACACTTCTAATGAGACAGCTTCTTTCAAAAACAAAAACTGCTTCCTAAGGTACTTTGATGGTTCAGAGAAGTGGATAGAGCTGTTGATCTTAAAGGGCAATTGGTATTCATTTATTTTGTTTTTCAAAATCCAGGAAAGAATCATCCCTTTGATATTCCATCAGAACAACAGGTCAAAGAAGAAAACATTAGACTGCCCAGTTAAATCCTGATAGACCTTTGTCAGCATTTAAAAGCCCCGCAGGCAGCCCCAGCTTTCTAAAGTGGAGATTGGCCATCTCCAATCACGAATCTGGCTTCCTTCTTCCTAATCCCTCACCAAAGATTATCACCCAAAATCACATAGTTATTTTGCTCACCCTTCCACACTGGTCTTGCAATCTGGTCATGCAGGCTTGGCCGTTTATCCCCATGGATACTACAGCCCAGTCTGAATTCATCCCTTGGATCTCTGTGGCACTAATGGTTACAAATACTGATATGTCGCCTCAAATCCAGATGACCCCACAACTTCAGGCCTTGCAGCTTAAGAGTTACTGTCCTGATGTCACTGGGCGTCCAATGGCTAGACCCATCTTCATCCTGGAAAAGGGAAACAGATTAATACGGCTGAGTGAGGCTGTTGTGAGCTTGAATCACAACTTCATGGGCATGGGGTGGGAGTTAGAAAATAAAGTTAACCTCTTAAAATCTTTTTTTCAGAAATTCAGATTATCATTATACCTATCTTCAAAGTAGCCTAATGAAGTTGTTGAGAATGAAACTGGATGTCTTTTACAAATGATAAAATTGAGGTTTGTTGAGGTTCAAACAACAATAGAGTCAAAAAAACATGAGGACTAGAATTCGAGACATCTGACCTTTAAATGAATGAAAAAATATATGTTTGTAGATTACCTCTGGTTAATAAGTTTTCAATAGGCAATGCCAGTGTGGGGTACAAATTTTCTTTTCTCAAATAATGTATAACCTGACAAGAAGGAAAAATATTTATACAATATTATTAAAATTTTAGGTGTATGCATAACTGCCCAGTGCATATTGGTAAGCATTTACAAAACTGTGAGCCCTGATTGTCAGGCAGATTTTGAAAGAGGGTACCATTCTGTGAAGGCTCTGGATTTGGGGATGCAAAAAACATCATTATTGACTTTGTCAATGTCAATGTTAATCTATGATAGACAAAATATCTCAAGGTAGTCCAATCCAATATGTACTGAGAGATAAAAACGTCAAACAGGTAAAAAACGTAGTGCTAAAAGGATAGCTTTATACCAGTCTCAAAGTATTGGAAGGACTTTCACTTGAAAGAGGGATTAAATTTATGGTATGAGACCTCCAAATAAAAGAAGGAAATTCCAGTGTGAGAAATTTTGATATGTCTTTAAGCATCCAACAGTGAAGATTGATAATCTCTTGGAGATAATTTAGAAAGCATCCCCACATTGAGAGGTAGTTTAGAGGACAGGACCCTTTTCTTTGCAGAGTTCACTGAGTCCATAATAGATTTTGTGATGAAGTGCTCAGAATATTTGTAGAGGTATAACTTAATGCATGGAGTTGGTCCTTCATAAGAGAAAAGCAAAATGCCATATGCTTACGTCACTTGGCACAGAAACCTGGACACTGCAGCCTTTGTCCAAGGGAAACAGGATACACCGAGTGATTTCCCATTAGGCTGTTCAAACATTTCTTCTTGTTTGAGAAAAAGAGACAGAGAACCTACTTGGCCAAGAGAAATGAAATAACTGTGAAGGCAGCTTCTGGGAGGCTCACCCCTACTCACCCCTATTCCTCTGAGGAATTCAAGAGATCTGTCACATCCAAGAACTGAAGATATTTTCTTGTCAAGTTATCTGGTCTGGGGGGGTCTTCAAGACAGTGAAATCCTTAACAGAGAGTTTTGTTTAGTATCTGGTGTCCATAGATCATTAATTCACATAATCAGCGAAATTTACAGGACAGGCACTTCATTCCAAGCTGTGTTATCACTGGGGATAGAGTGGCAGTAGAAAAGATTGGGGCCTCCTGAGAATTATAATCAAGTCAGAGAAGGATTAATGATTAATAACCATTAATCAAATAATCATACAAATGAATATGTGAATTAAATACACTACAATTTTTTAAGGGAAAACCACAGGGCACCATGAAGATGTATTTGGCAAACCTGACTGAGATTAGGATGATTAGGGGAGACTTCTCTGAGGAGGTAATTCATTGGCTGAGAGCTCAAAGAATCTACCGCAGAGAACTGCAGGTGGGTAGGGAAGAAATATCAGCATTCTGGAACACCTGGAACACAGAGGGCCATAATACATGATGCGCTGTTAAGACTGAGAAGGACCAGATGGCTGGAGAAAGGATATGGAGGGGAAGCCTACAAAAGGCAGGGTTCCTGAGATTGATTGACCAGGATCCAGTCAGTAGCTTTTTTTTTTTTTAAGAGACAGTCTCACTTTGTCGCCCTCGGTAGAGTACTGTGACATCACAGCTCACAGCTCCCAGCAACCTCCAGCTCTTGGGCTTAGGCAATTCTCTTGCCTCATCCTCCCAAGTAGCCAGTCAGTAGCTTTTTCACAGGAGCTAGAGAAGCCACTATGGAGATGACATAGGTTGGGCTGGATAGTACCTGGTAGTGATGAAAAGCAGATGTGAGACTGGAGAACTATTTAGATTGCAAAATCAATAAGGAAGGAAGAGGTGGTATTAGGAATGATTCCCCCCTTTCTAGTTATGTAATTGGATGGATGGTGTTAGGACTCATGGAGATGGGAAATGCTAACGACCAAATTTGGGAGAAGATCGTGAATTTGATTTGGACATGTTTGGTGCTGCTTTGAGACATCAAATAGAAATATGAGTTCATTGTTGAATACTTACACGATCAAAATTCTTTGCCAATACGTAAATTAAACATTATCATCTTAAACTCTTCGAAATAGCTCAAATGATTTGGTGAACAGGATTACAATATAATCTCTTCCCCTGAAAAAACAACCAAATAGCATGTAATAATAATCTGAAAGGCATTTGGAAACCATGGTTCTTTCTGCAATTACACTCATCCATTTACTCACATCTACTCAGCTAAATATCATATGTATGTTAAGTAAGTACACACATGTAGTGACTTTAATAACTATTATACAGTTGACCTGCAAAGGCTATTTGGAACTTAGGGTGATTTATGAGAGAGAGAGAAAGAGAGTGTGTGTGTGTGTGTGTGTGTGTGTGATTCTACTCACTAAAATAAGAGCTTGCAAAACGCCTGAAATGAAATATATTTAACATATTAATATTTGAATAAATATTTGTGAAAGTCATAAGCTCTTATTCAGATACAAATGTATTTTATTTACTAGGAAGAGTGAATTCCAGAGCTTCAGATAGATCTGCTTTAATCCTACCCTCTAACTTAGAAGTTAATATATAATTTTAGTTAATGCTAGGTTGTTCAAAGCTGCCCTCATCAAGATACAGTATTAAAACAGCCCCACTTAACAAAACACTTATATACCCATTCATAGTCAGTATTTACTAACAAACCCCGATGGCTTTTATAGGTAACGGGTTGATGTATTGTCCTTGACACTTTGCACAGAGAGCACATGCTTGACTCGGTCTCGTAGCCCTCAGGCAAGGCAGAATGGCAGACGTCCACATCCCTACCCGCTAAGTTGCACAGGTGCCCTCCCTCTGCAACCAGTGGTGATAAATTTGTGGATTTTGATTCTAGGGACTCATAGGTGGAGTAAATATTATTGTACAAAAGTTTATAAACTTGTTAATGTGCTTATTGTTCATTGGTACATGGCAATGAGGGATTTAGAATCTGTAATGAAGCTTTTGTGGCAGTGAGTGAAGAAAGAAGGCAGTAAAGATTAACAGAGCCCAGGTCCTGTAACATGTAGTTCAATGTAGGCTCAATGTAGTCTGAGCTTTAGAAGTATTTCAGCATTTGACTCCTAAGGCTTTTTCATCTTAACACCCAAACACACTGAAAAATGAAGAGGTTGATAGACCAACTGCTATTTTGATAGGATGGCTTTAAATATTAGCCTTTTTTAAAGTAATTTTTTATTTGATAATTTCTGTATATTGGTTTTCAATCTTTGACCTTAGGATATATGCTATACAATTGCCATAATTTTTTAAAGATGTCCCAGTTTGTAGAGAAAAAACACTCTTATTACACAAACATTTTTTTATTCACAATTTTTTTCATTGCGGATTGATATGAGGGTACAAACATTTAGGATACATTGTTTTAATATCTAAGGGAAAGTTCAAGTTGTAGTTGAGCCCTTCACCCAGGAGGTGTACACATTAGGTGAGATTCTGCCAATAACCCTCCCTCCTCCCCTCTCCCCTCTCTCAGTTCTCTCCCCTCTCCCTCTACTCCTCTCCCCTTCATTAGACTATACTTGTGTTTTTCTTTCATGTGGGGTGTGTAGTTGACAAACAAACATTTTTAAATATAACTATTCACAGACTCTTATCTCCTACACAGTCTTATCCAGGTCCTTGGTAAACTAGCAGTCACTAGACTTGGGACTTGGAGTAGAAGTGAGTAGTAGGTTAGGTAGAGGTACAGAACTGAAGATGCTGGGGAAACCTAGTAGATTTACTTTGTAAAAGGCCTTGGATCCTATTTCCTAGGAGTAAGGTCTAGAAAAGCCAGGCAGGACTTTGAGAAAAAGAAACAGATGAGATGGGAGGAGATCCCTTGACAGTAGAGGACCGTCAAGGAAAGGGACATCTCAAGAGAATTTTTTTAAATGTTTGCTGTAAGTGCAGGGTAGACTTCTCACTTTGTTAGTAGCAGGTGCTAATTATGCACACATAGAAGATGGACATACACAGATCTCATATTCCAAGGATAATTTTACTTTTTTCTCCCATTCTAGAAAACAAATAGGCGGAGCACTGTGGCCAGAGTTCTAGACCAGCCTGAGCCAGAGTAAGACCCCCACCTCTACAAAAATTAGAAAAATTACCCAGGTCTGATGGCACACAGCTGTAGTCTCAGCAACTTGGGAGGCTCAGGCAGAAGGATCTCTTGAGCCCAGTAGTTTGGGGTTGTAGTGAGCTATGGTGATGCCATGGCACTCCTGTCAGGGGGACAGAGCAAGATTCTATCTCAAAAAAAAAAGGTAGGTGTGGCTCAAAAGAGTGGGGCGCTGGCCCCATATGCCGGAGGTGGCAGGTTCAAACCCAGCCCCGGCCAAAAAAAAAAAGGCAAATAAAAGTGTAAGTGCTTAAGAGAGACAGAATCTGGCAAAAACTCTGACTCTTTTATAAAATAGTATCTTGTTTTTACATATTTCAGTATTTTCAACACTGAACAATATGCAGAGAAATGTAGCATCATAGTTTAGAATTGGGTTTTGGAGCCACTGGCTGAGGCTTCATCCTCATTCCAGCCTTTTATAGTTGGGTAACCTTGGCACATTATTTAAGCTCTCAGAGTCTACATTTCCTCATCTCTAAAATGCCAACTGAGTGGTCAGAACAACACAATATATGTAATCAATCAATCTCTTGGACTCTATATGTTACACATAAAAATTAATAAATGTTTGCTGCAACATTTTCCCGGGAAACATCTCACTGCTGGTGATAAGAAGCCAGGAATTATAATACGCTGCTGAAGTCCGGCTCTAGGGTTTTCCTAATTTTTCAAAATTCAGAATTTAATTCAATTGTTTTATTGAATTGTCAGGGTTTGATTTTTGTCATCAAGTGGATCTTATTATGTACACATATCACTTTATCCCTGTGTTGAGCACTTAACAGTTGTAAGCTAAACAGGTAATGTTCTTAGCCTTAGGAAATCACAGTATAAAATGAGTAATACTGGACAAGATTAACATTTAGTACATAAAGGCTTTATACAGCACAAAGAAAGCTTTTTAAGCAAACAACAAACACAAGGGATAATTTTTTAAAAATGTTGACAGTGAGCTTTTCAGTAGTAGGAAATGTAAATTCGTTCTTACTCTTGCCTCTTGGTTATTTATTTCTTTAAGCTGCACACATCTGCGCATGCCTGCTCTGTGCCAGCCACCAGTCTAGGCACCTGAGAGACAACACACAGCAGCAGATATGGCAGAGGGAGATTCCTGCCTTTACAGAGCCTGCGTGCTACTGAGGGCTGAATACCATCCTATCATTTTTAATGAATCAAAACCAGTGTCAAGAAAGAAGATGATCTGGTACTCAGCATCACTTAAGCCCTCTTTCAAAGCTGATCCTCTTTAAGGCTGTTTAATTCCTTCTTAGAATCATGTTTTTAATTAGGTAGCTTCCACTAGGAGACAAGAAAAGAGTAGGCAATCCCATTCCTTAAAACAATTTGGATTCCCTAAAGCATGGAAAGGTGAATTTAAAATGCAACATATTTGTTTTCTTTTGGAAATATAACCTCTAATAAAACTATCATGTAACTGATAACTGACCTCCAGAATGTATATCAAGTTCAGTTGAAGTGAAAATTCCTATGTACTGTCATAGCTTTCCCACAAATCTTCCACTAATGTGATTCACCTCTTAATATAACTCTGGTTTTCTGCCTAACTGGCATAAAGAGACATAGTTGCCCTGAATTCTTTACCTAACTGAAAGCCCCCACAAAACACATACTGAAGAGAAGCACTGACTCCCCTGTGGTCTGTCAGGGGCCACACCACTGGGCTCCTTCTCTGCTCACAGCTCAGGTTTCCAGCAGGAAAGACAAAGGTTTCTTCTGAAGTTTTTCTCATCTTAACCTTAGACACAAAGTGTAGCTCTTTCCGAGGTAAATAATCCCAGTGGTAGAATTTTCCGTGACGTTCTTTTGTTCGTGATTTGGATCTTCTGGGCCTCATCTCTTTTCTTCCACTACATTGTACTGCTGTTTTCTGATTTCTTTAATAATGACCCAGGTCACTTCTTAAATAATGACCAGGGTCATTATTTCACTCAAGAAACTGGGCTGTCATTTCTCTGGAACCACCAAGACACCTTTTCGACATACTAGGTGAATGGAGAAACTGTCATTTGACACTTCGGGCTTAGATGGCTGCAGCTAGTGACAGCAGTGGCTTCATCGATGACTTGGGAGCCAATGAAAAATGTCCATGCATTATGTCTGCTTCCTAGTCCCAAACTCTCCTGCCAGAAGAAGAGATGCTCCCCGCCTGTTAAGTCCTCATACATAGAAATTGTGAAATTAGGGCGGTGCCTGTGGCTCAGCGAGTAGGGCGCCAGCCCCATATGCCGAGGGTGGCGGGTTCAAACCTGCCCCTGGCCAAATTGCAACCAAAAAAAAAAAAAAAAAAATAGCCGGGCATTGTAGCGGGCGCCTGTAGTCCCAGCTGCTCGGGAGGCTGAGGCAAGAGAATCACGTAAGCCCAAGAGCTGGAGGTTGCTGTGAGCCGTGTGACGCCACGGCACTCTACCGAGGGCAGTAAAGTGAGACTCTGTCTCTACAAAATGTAAAAAAAAAAAAAAAGAAACTGTGAAATTAAGCGCTATTACCTGAAGACATGGTGTTTTCTGGGGTGGGGATACACACACACACACAAATGCAGGAAAGAAGGGGGAGTGGAAGCCCCTAATAGCTATGTCTCTAGAATCTCAATCCTGGAAAAACTGAATTAATGATACATAATGCAGCTTTAGTAAAAACAAAAATGAATAGTTCTTCTATACGCTCATCTTCGACGCGTTCTGAATCAGTATACAGCAAAGCAGACATTTTATTGGTGTATTTTAAAATACTGAGGCAAACAAAGGGTTACAGAAGAGAAAAACTAAAAGTACAAACAAAAATACCAAGCCTTCAGCATACCCCCAGGAGATGTTTGTCAGATGAATAGTTGGAACCCTTGATGATAAATGTCAAGTGTTTGATGCTTATGGAAGAACAAAGTAAATTCGAGGTGGAAATTGGGCCTTGGCTTACTAGGAGAAAGCTGAGGCCAAGCATGAGGAACTGGGTGCTACAGGGGAGTCTGGGCAGAACCAGGGCACCCAGGGAAGTCATCGAATCCCACTCAATAAAAGGCTTTCGTCCCTTCTGATGGGAAACAGGCTGCCTTCAAGGGCAACTCTAGTTCTATGACTCAAGTTCCACACACCCCCGGTTTCTGAGGCATCACCATTATGTTTAGAGAGTAGCTACTCGGACTTTCAAAAGCTGAGAATACTCAACCCGATGTTCCTCCTAGGACTAAATGTGGACTGATTCAGTGCTCACCTACTCTGAAGCTTTCTTTAACCAAACTTATTCCCACTGGGATCCTCTATGCTGTTTTAGCAACTTTGCATATTCCTTCCAATTTATTTCCTAGAGTGTGATTATCACCCTTCTTGCATGCATTATTGAATATTATTTTGGGGTGCCTCAATTATTGTATGATCCAGTAGAAAAAGCATGGGAAAAGCTTGACATGTGCTAAATTAATACTCAGTTTCTTATAAGGAAAAAATACAAGCTTAAAAATCAGGGGCGCTGAAGTCAGAAGACACGATTTGAGTACCCAGATTTAAGTATTTATTCTCTCTGATTTGTAGTATTCTTAACTGGAGGAAGATGAGGAACAATATTGATCTTACAGGGGTTCTCGAAGATTCCTTAAAATGTTGACTATAAAATGCCTGGCACAGAGAGGAGACACATTATAAATCATAATTCTCTGCCTTTTCTTATAGAACTGATCCAGTCGAGTGAAGCAGCTCATGCCTGTAATCCTACCAGTCTGGGAGGCTGGGGCAGGCAGATTACTTGAGGCCAGAAGTTTGAGACCATCCTGAGCAAGAGAGAGAGCCCTGACTCTACTAAAAATAGAAAAACTAGCTGGGCATTGTGGTACATACCTGTAGTCCCAGCTATTTGTGAGGCTGAGGCAGGAGGATCACTTGAGCCCTAGAATTTGAAGTTGGAGTGGGCTATGATGAAGCCACTGCACTCTCTCCAGAGCAACAGAGCCAGTCTCTGTCATGTTGTGGGGAGGGAGGGAAGTACCAATCTATAGGAGGAAGGGAAGTTGTTTCATTTAACTCTCTGGTAATCTCAAACATTCATCATGGTTCTTTATATATGAAAAGTATCCAATGACCACCGATTGAAATGAATCCTTGAGTTCATAAAAATCAAGAGAATTAAGGGGAAAATATAAAGGAAAGAGTGCTTGACCTGTGGTATGGGCACCAGATCTTGGTCTGATTCTATGAATAAGATACTGTGAGAAACTCATCTTCAAAAGGACAGTGTTAGACTAGAGCAGAAGCAGCAATTAGGTGGCTTGAAAATGTGTTCTGTCTGACCCACAAAACGTTTTTTAAAATTTGAATTGTTTGATAACATTAACAAATTATGAAATTAGAAATCCAGATTCCTGAAATTGTTTGAGACGACCCAGCAACCTAGGTGACATTTCCACGTGACAGCAGTCTGCCAGAGTGGAGGACCAGCTCACAGTCCCCTCCCGACTTACTCACTTATTTGTGTTGCCTTCCTGAAGCCTTGCATTTGATTTTGGAAACACAGTAGAACTTCCATAGCTGACCACCTCCTTAAGTTTACCTCATTTTCATAGACTGGACATGTACCATAGGTAGGTATCAGCGCAGTAGGTGGGGCTACTTATGTTGACCAGTTTGTTACAGTCCCTTGAGTGGTCCACTTACAGAGGCTCTACTCTACTAGACTAGGCAGATTCTAGAATCCCTAGTTGTTCTATTTTTGGAGCTGGAGAAACAAAATTATTGAGAGCGTAAGTGCTCATAGGACTTACAGCAGGCCCCTGGCTGCTGTTCTCCATGGACCACAGGTCTGAGGCCGGATCCTTTACCTCCTCATTGCTACACGCTGAATGGGCTGAGAACACAGAGGTTGACAAAATAGGAAGAAGAAGGAACCAATTTTTGGACAATAATTCTTCCTCACTTATTTGGAAAACGTCAATGCTTTCAGAAACTGTGAAGGAGGAAGCCATAACTTCCCTTTTGGAAAGCATTTCAGAAAAATCCCTTTGGAATAGAACCAAGTGGTATATGAGAAAATGAAGGAGGTTATGGTTTAATTGGGTGGGTGGGGGGGCATCCTTTACCCTGTCCCATCTCCATTGGCAGAATTATGTCTGTGGGCTTTCTAAAGCCACAGAGCTCTTGGCAACTTTAAAATATCTCATGAGAAAAAGAAAGTGTGGAGGTAGGATTTGGAGTCTAGGGGTTGGCCTCAGTGTTGGAAGCACAAACAGTATCCAAAAGCTACCTCTACTCCACAGTCTGGGCAGGCAGCTCGAAGTCTCCTTATGAATTCAGGCTCGTCTGTTGTAAATAGATGCATTCAGGGAGACACACTCAGGAAGCTACTGCCAGTCCTGCCACTTAACCCTGCACACACCGTCTCCACCTCAACTTCCTGGCAGATCCAGTACACAGATATTTCTCCCCTGGGTAGCCACACAAACCACAAAGCAAAAGAGCAGGCATACTGGTAGCCAAAGAAAAGGGAAAGAGAAAGGAAAAAAAAAAAATGAAGAAGAGAAGCAATTTGTGTGTAATATGCTGCAGTAGTTAAATCGTTATCTTCTTTGAATTCTTTTAGAAATAAAATAAATATAAAAAGACAAGTAATTTTCTCACCTAATTTGCTTGTGGAGCTGATAATTAAGTGTTGCTGGCTGCATCACCAGAGTGAATTTGTGATACTTGCTGTAGTGTCTCTGCATATTTAAAGACGAAAATGTTCTTTCTGGTGCTTAGCAAAAATATCATTTTTATGAACCCTTTTCCTCAGGCGGTTCTGTAGCCTCCATTCCCGTTTTGTGTAGCTGCAAGACTCCCTGTCTGAGATATGACAAAGATCAACTTCACACCTAACTGCTCCTGTCAGCCTACCTATTCCTTAACCCTGAGAAACAGGTCTTGCCTCTGAGGCCTACAGAAGTCCTAGATGTTCTCAGTGAGACCTTCGCCCTTATGCATCTGCGTGTGTCTTGATTATTCTATCCCCTCACTCTCTTACAGTTCAAAACATGGTAAGGAGGATAAATTACGTAATGATTAAAAACTTCATCCAGTTCCACTGCATAAAGTTGAGTGGAAACAATAATACTAGCTCACAGGAATTTTGTGAGGATGCAATGAGCTAATGCATGGAAAATATTAAACACAGGTCTGGAGCACAGTAAGAACTCTATGCAGGGTAGATGTCATCCTTGTCATTATCACTGTTCTAGCTGACACCAAAGTAGTTGCATGTCAGAATAACCTGAGGAGATTATTAAAAATATATATCTACAGATCCCACACCCAAAGTAATATTATAACTTCTGAACATGCTCTTGATGATTTCTTTCAAGATCCCAAGGTGAATAAATGCTCAATCCTATCAACTTGAGGGAAGCACCTGTAGTTCAAGGAGTAGGGCGCTGGCCCCCTATACTGGGAGTGGCAGGTTCAAGCCCGGCCCCCGGCTTAAAAGAAAAAAAATCCTATCAACTTGTGCCAAAGACACTCATTGCTAATGTAGAGGACAATTCCAAAGAGATTGAATTTGCCCATTCTTCAAGCATGTGTTACACAGAGATAGCAGCATAAGTATAAGTAAAGTATCCTTTTTTAAGTAGAAATGATGGGGAGGGGAGATCTCAATTCCAGCTTTTCTAACTAATATCCTCATCCAAATTTAGCTCCTATACAGTTAGGTACTAAATATTCTTTGTGCAAATACCGTCAGAGGACATGATCAGCATTACCATCACGAGATATGGTGTACATTACCATCATGAGATATGGTGTTCTTCGGCCAGTGGGGACCAGTAGGTGAAAAAGCAAAAATATTCTTTTTTCCAGTTGGTCGTCTCAAACAAGAAGTGTTTGGACTGTGGAACAGCAGTTTTTACTCAAGCTTTCTTATTTCCACTGTGACTAGGGTGATGGCTCCATCAGAGACCACGGAGGTAACTGGTGTGATCAAATCTTGACAAATCCTCAGAATTGAAGAGAGCAAGCAAAGCCCTGCACTGACCCATGAATGTCACAACCATGACTGGTCCATCTCTGGTGGCCACTGCAGGGCATATTAGAAAAAAGGAATATATTTTGTGGACTTCTCATTCTCATAACTGTGACATCACCAGTTCAAGAAACATCTCTGGCTATACCTACCAACTGTCTTCATAGCAGCATGACTCTTTTGGAAGTGATAAACATATATTTGGTCTACTTTATAAAAACTGAATTTGTAGGTTTCTTTTTATCAAGCTTTATTGCTTTATCAGGGTTTGTAACATAGCTCTCAAGTGATACCGAGTTTTAAAGGCATTACTATAGAATAGTAGTTTTCAACTAGGGATGATTTTTTATATCATTAACCCCCTCCAATAAAAATTATTAGAAATTTTTTTGTTTTAGATGAGGAGGGTGCTGTTACAGGCATCTGGCAGGCAGAGGCCAAGGAAGCTGTTAAAAATCCTACAATACACCGAAGAGGCCCCCACAATCAAAGAATTATCTGGTCTTAGTTGTCAGTGGTGCCAAGACTGAGAAAATTTGTGGTAGGAGAACCTGTAGCATTTAGATTCTGCCCCCCACCCAAACCCCTCAGACCCCTGATGCATGGCAGCATAACTCCTTTGCATCTCGTCAAAACATAGGGATCACACTTTTGAGGACAGGATGGCTGGCTGAAGCCAGCTTTCCCCAGAGGCGCCCATCCAGAAGGAGAATTAAAGGACAAAAATTTAGCAAGTGACCTGGTAGATTAGAGCTGCACCAGAAGAGAAGGTTGAAGAACGCACATCAACCCCACTGAGGTGAGCTGCGACCCCAAGGATACAAACAAAAGGCACAAAATCCATCACCAAGCAGATGGGAGTCCCCTCTCCCATAAGAACAGCTCAGAGTGCCCCACAAACAAATGAGCAGAGAGAGTTCAAAGGTCCTCCCACTACACTCCACGGGAGAGACCCTCTAAAAACTGGACCTACCTCCCCTACTAGGGTGCCATGGTGTTCTCCTGCCAGGCATAAAACTGTATAAAACTGTATATATTCTCTACCTGTAAATCTGAGCTCCCAGCACTCCCCTCCATTCTCACTCTGAGGTCTGGAGGCCTGTCCCCCAGGAGTCCAGATTCTTGGATGATTTCTCGAGGGGTGTGGACAGGGCCTAAACTGCAGCTGGTCAGTGCTGACTCTGCAGCACGGGAGTGAGGAGAGGACAGTCAGCTGAGAGGGAAGCACACCGGAGCAGCGGTGCCCTGAGGCGCAAAGCAGCAGCCATCTTTTGGCAACAATAGGGCTCACTCCTGGATTTTCCGAAGCCACACTCCCTGTCTCCCTGGGCAACCAGAGGAGGCTGGGCATCTACTCAGGTGGCAACCACCACGGAACAGATCTGGGACAGAAACGCAGGCCCTGTGAGTAAAGGGTTTGCCTGAGACCGTACCGGCCTGGGTGTAGTGGGGACTAGAAATGCATACATAGAGCTAGGAAGTTCCCAGGGCAGGGATGACCCAGAGGACCGCTTTATTGAGTCTAAGATGCACCTAGCCCTCAGGGGATCATCAGCCTATAGACAAAAGAAGACAGAACTGACAGCTAATCAAATACAAACCTGCAGGAGCAAAGATAGGGCCTGAGGCACAGGCTCTGGAAACTCAAAACAGATTCTCTTCTGCAGGGGAATTTAGCAGGGACAGAAACAAATTCCTCCAAAGTTGGTCTGTTCTGTTCTGTCAATAACATCAATCAGGTGTGGGGTTGGAACTGAGTGAACACACCCCAGCCTCCATCAAGCACCCAAGATTGTCAGGCCTTACCTCCCCCTGCTAGATAGAGGCAGAGCGCAGTGGCCTGGCTGAGCAGAAATAGATTTCCTTGTGATTCAGGCAGGTACAAACCCCTAGAGTATCTATTAACTACAGGCAATGGAGTCACAGCCCTACGGGGCTATCAGTGACTAGGTGTGACAGAGGTGCAAGGTGGGGAAAGAGGCATCAACCTTCCCAGACTGATCTATTTGCTTGGTGGGTCCTCCCAACTCCACGGAGCACTGGAGCAAGCCATATCTGACTAGTCACCAGACCCCTATGATCCAGTTGCCAGAGACCTTTTAACTCTCAACCTGAGACAGGTGCTGACTAAGACAATTGATTTGGACTTTTGGAACTGAGCCAATTGCCTGAGGACTATTCAGGTGGTGCCCTGGGTGTATGGTTGTAGGAAGGTTGATTTTCCTTTTCCAATTGTTGCCTTTGGGGGGGGGGGTGATGACATAATTGCTGGTATTTCTCCACAGCTGAGACTTCAACCCAGAGTAACCGTTTCACTAGGGTTGAACAGAGACCAGCTGAAAACAAGACAGAACCACTTAGCCCCACCACACTAAACAGGTCCACAGTTTTCAGCCATAGCACTGTATGGGTCCTTGACAAAGCTCCAGGGGAAAAATCAAATGGTATAAAACAATCATGGGATGGAATCAGTGGAAAAACTCTGGTAACATGAATAAACAGAATAGATCAAACCCCCCGCAAGGAAAGATATGGCAGATGAAACTGAAGATCCCACTCATAAACAGCTGGCCGAGATGTCAGAAATCAAATTCAGAATTTGGATTGCAAACAAGATTAATAGAATGGAGGAAAATTTGGAATTAGAAATTTGAGGACCAATTCAAAAGTCAGAATTAGAAATTCGAGGAGAAATTCAAAAGTTGTCTCAAGAATTTAACAAATTTAAAGATAAAACCACCAAAGACTTTAACACACTGAAGCAAGATTTTGCAGCCCTCAAGTATCTGAAAAATACAGTAGAAGCCCTCAGTAACAGAGTGGACCAAGCAGAAGAAAGGATTTCTGACATTGAAGACAAAGCCTTTGAACGCTCCCAAACTCACAAAGAAGAAGAGAAATGGAGAGCAAAAACAGATCATTCTCTCAGAGAGCTCTGGGATAATTTGAAGAGGGCTAATATCTGCCTCATTGGAATCCCTGAAAGTGATGAAGTGGCCTCGCTAGGCACAGAAGCCCTTCTCCATAAAATTATGAAAGAGAATTTTCCAGACATGCCAAGAGATTCTGAAATTCAGATAGCAGACAGTTTCAGAACCTCAGCATGACTCAATCCGAATAAGACATCCCCCAAAATATGAAGGAGAAAATTCTAAAAGCAGCCAGACATAAGAAATCCATTACCTACAAATGGAAGAATATTAGAATGACTGCAGATCTCTGTGCTGAAACTTTTCAAGCCAGAAGAGGGTGTTCATCGACTTTCAATCTCCTAAAGCAAAATAACTTTTAACCCCAGATCCTGTATCCAGCTAAACTGAGTTTCATTTTTGATGGAGGAATTAAATGCTTTAACGACATTCATATGTTGGAGAAATTTGCCATAACCAATCCAGCTTTTCAGGATATTCTCAGACCTATCCTCCATAATGACCAGCCCAATCCTCTACCACAAAAGTAAACTCACTCAGAAACTTTTGATTAAACTTCAACTTCCACAGTGGTGAAAGGATTAAAAATGTCCACGGGAATTTCAAAAAACTCAGTACCCCAAATTTTACCACACTTATCAATATTCTCCATTAATGTGAATGGCTTAGACTGTCCTCTAAAGAGGCACAGGTTAGCTGACTGGATACAAAAACTCAGGCCACATATTTGCTGCATATAAGAGTCACATCTTACCTTAAAAGATAAATATAGACTAAGGGTGAAAGGATGGTCATCCATATTTCAGGCAAATGGTAATCAGAAAAAAAGCAGGTGTTGCGATTCTATTTGCAGATACAATAGGCTTTAAATCAACAAAAGTAAGGAAGGAAAAGAATGGTCACTTCATATTTGTTAAGAGTAATACTTAATATGATCAGATTTCAAATATTAATATCTATGCACCCAACCAGAATGCATCTCAATTTATGAGAGAAATTCTAACAGACATGAGCAACTTGATTTCCTCCAGCTCCATAATAGTTGGAGATTTCAACACTCCTTTGGCAGTGTTGGATCGATCCTCAAATGAGAAGCTGAGCAAAGAAATTTTAGATTTAAATCTAACCATCCAACATTTGGATTTAGCAGACATCTACAGAACATTTCATCCCAAAAAAACCTGAATACACATACTTCTCATCAGCCTACAGAACATACTCCAAAATCGATCACATCTTAGGTCACAAAGTCTATCCTCAATAAATTTAAAGGAATAGAAATTATTCTTTGCATCTTCTCGGACCACCATGGAATAAAAGTTGAACTCAGTAACAACAGGAATCTGCATATGCATATAAAAACATGGAAGTTAAATAACTTTATGTTGAATGATAGCTGGGTCAGAGATGAGATTAAGAAGGAAATTGCCAAATTTTTGGAACAAAATGACAATGAAGACACGAATTATCAGAACCTCTGGGATACTGCAAAGGCAGTCCAAAGAAGGAAATTTATAGCACTGCAAGCCTTCCTCAAGAGAACGGAAAGAGAGGAAAGTTAACAAATTAATGAGACATCTCAAGCAACTGGAAAAGGAAGAAAATTCCAACCCCAAACCCAGTAGAAGAAAAGAAATAACCAATATTAGAGCAGAATTAAATGAAATTGAAAACAAAAGAATTATACAACAGATCAATAAATCAAAAAGTTGGTTTTTTGAAAAGGTCAATAAAATAGATAAACCTTTGGCTAACCTAACCAGGAAAAAAAAAGAGTAAAATTGCTAATCTCATCAATAAGAAATGACAAAGACAAAATAACAACAGACTCCTCAGAAATTCAAAAAATCCTTAATGAATATTACAAGAAACTTTATTCTCAGAAATATGAAAATCTGAAGGAAATTGACCAATACTTAGAAGAATGTCACCTTCCAAGACTTAGCCAGAATCAAGTGGAAATGTTGAATGGGCCCATATCAAGTTCTGAAATGGCATCAACAATACAAAAATCTCCCTAAAAAGAAAAGCCCAGGACCAGATGGCTTCACGTCAGAATTCTACCAAACCTTTAAAGAGGAATTAGTACCTATATTACTCAACCTGTTCCAAAATGTAGAAAAAGAAGGAAGACTACCCAACACATTCTATGAAGTAAACATCACCCTGATCCCTAAAACAGAAAAAGACCCAACAAGAAAAGAAAATTATAGACCAATGTCACTAATGAACATAGATGCAAAAATATTCAGCAAGATCCTAACAAACAGAATCCACCAACACATCAAACAAACTATACATCATGACCAAGTCAGTTTTATCCCAGGGTCTCAAGGCTGGTTCAATATACGTAAATCTATAAGTATAATTCAGCACATAAACAATTAAAAAACAAAGACCATATGATTTTCTCAATCGATGCAGAAAAAGCTTTTGAAAACATCCAACATCCCTTCATGATCATAACACTTAAGAAAATTGGTATAGAAGGGACATTTCTTAAACTGATAGAGGCCATCTACAGCAAACCCACAGCCAATATCGTGTCAAATGGAGTTAAATTTTCACTCAGATCAGGAACCAGACAAGGCTGCCCATTATCTCCACTGCTCTTTAATATTGTAATGGAAGTTTTAGTCACTGCAATTAGGGAAGAAAAGGCAATCAAGGGTATCCATATAGGGTCAGAAGAGATCAAACTTTCACTCTTCGCAGATGATATGATTCTATATCTGGAAAACACCAGGGATTCTACTACAAAACTACTACAAAACACCAGGGATCAAGGAATACAGAACCATCTCAGGTTACAAAATCAACATTCACAAACCGGTAGCCTTTATATATACCAACAATAGTCAAGCTGAGAAAACAGTTAAGGACTCTATTCCATTCACAGTAGTGCCAAAGAAGATGAAATATTTGGAGTTTATCTAACAAAGGACATGAAAGATCTCTATAAAGAGAACTATGAAACTCTAAGAAAAGAAATAGCTGAAAATGTTAACAAATGGGAAAACATACTATGCTCATTGCTGGGAAGAATCAACATACACTACCCAAAGCAATATACAGTTTTATTTACTTATTTATTTTATTGTTGGGGATTCATTGAGGGTACAATAAGCCAGGTTACACTGATTGCAATTGTTAGATAAAGTCCCTAATGCAATCATATTTTGCCCCCATAAACTGTGACACACACCAAGGCCCCACCCCCTTCCCTCCATCCCTCTTTCTGCTTTTCCTCCCCCCCATAACCTTAATTGTCATTAATTGTCCTCATATCAAAATTGAGTACGTAGGATTCATGCTTCTCCATTCTTGTGATGCTTTACTAAGAATAATGTCTTCCACTTCCATCCAGGTTAATATGAAGGATGTAAAGTCTCCATTTTTTTTAATAGCTGAATAGTACTCTATGGTATACATATACCACAGCTTGTTAATCCATTCCTGGGTTGGTGGGCATTTAGACTGTTTCCACATTTTGGCGATTGTAAATTGAGCTGCAATAAACAGTCTAGTACAAGTGTCCTTATGATAAAAGGATTTCTTTCCTTCTGGGTAGATGCCCAGTAATGGGATTGCCATATCAAATGAGAGGTCTAGCTTGAGTGCGTTGAGGTTTCTCCATACTTCCTTCCAGAAAGGTTGTACTAGTTTGCAGTCCCACCAGCAGTGTAAAAGTGTTCCCTTCTCTCCACATCCACGCCAGCATCTGCAGTTTTGAGATTTTGTGATGTGGGCCATTCTCACTGGGATTAGATGGTATCTCAGGGTGGTTTTGATTTGCATTTCTCTAATATATAGAGATGATGAACATTTTTTCATGTGTTTGTTGCCATTCGTCTGTCATCTTTAGAGAAGGTTCTATTCATGTCTCTTGCCCATTTATATATGGGATTGTTGGCTTTTTTCATGTGGATTAATTTGAGTTCTCTATAGATCCTAGTTATCAAGCTTTTGTCTGATTGAAAATATGCAAATATCCTTTCCCATTGTGTAGGTTGTCTCTTTGCTTTGGTTATTGTCTCCTTAGCTGTACAGAAGCTTTTCAGTTTAATGAAGTCCCATTTGTTTATTTTTGTTGTTGTTGCAATTGCCATGGCAGTCTTCTTCATGAAGTCTTTCCCCAGGCCAATATCTTCCAGTGTTTTTCCTATGCTTTCTTTGAGAATTTTTATTGTTTCATACCTTAAATTTAAGTCCTTTATCCATCTTGAATCAATTTTTGTGAGTGGGGAATGGTGTGGGTCCAGTTTCAGCCTTTTACATGTAGACATCCAGTTCTCCCAACACCATTTATTGAATAGGGAGTCTTTCTCCCAAGGTATGTTCTTGTTTGGTTTATTGAAGATTAGGTGGTTGTAAGATGTTAGTTTCATTTCTTGGTTTTCAATTCGATTCCAAGTGTCTATGTCTCTGTTTTGTGCCAGTACCATGCTATCTTAACCACTATGGCTTTGTAGTACAGACTAAAATCTGGTATGCTGATGCCCCAGCTTCATTTTTATTACTAAGAACTGCCTTAGCTGTAGGGTTTTTTTCTGGTTCCATACAAAATGCAGAAACATTTTCTCCAAATCTTGAAAGTATGATGTTGGTATTTTGATAGGAATGGCATTGAATAGGTAGATTGCTTTGGGAAGTATAGACATTTTAACAATGCTGATTCTTCCCATCCATGAGCATGGTATGTTATTCCATTTGTTAATATCCTCTGCTATTTCCTTTCTGAGGACTTCATAGTTTTCTTTATAGAGGTCCTTCACCTCCTTCATTAGGTATATTCCTAGGTATTTTATTTTCTTTGAAACTATGGTGAAGGGAGTTGTGTCCTTAATTAGATTCTCATCTTGACTTTTATTGGTGTATACAAAGGCTACTGACTTGTGGACATTGATTTTATATCCTGAAACATTGCTGTATTTTTTGATGACTTCTAGGAGTCTTGTGGTTGAGTCTTTGGGGTTCTCTAAGTATAAGATCATGTCGTCAGCAAAGAGGGAGAGTTTGACCTCCTCTGCTCCCATTTGGATTCCCTTTATTTCCTTGTCTTGCCTAATTGTAATGGCTAGAACTTCCAGCACTGTTGAATAGTAAAGGTGACAGAGGACAACCTTGTCTGGTTCCAGTTCTAAGAGGAAAAGCTTTCAGTTTTACTCCATTCAGTAAAATATTAGCTGTGGGTTTGTCATAGATAGCTTCAATCAGTTTTAGAAATATGCCACCTATGCCTATACTCTTCAGTGTTCTAATTAGAAAAGGATGCTGGATTTTATCAAGTGCTTTTTCTGCATCTATTGAGAGGATCATGTGATCTTTATTTTGCCTCAGTTAATATGGTGGATAATGTTTATGGACTTGCGTATGTTAAACCAGCCTTGCATCCCTGGGATGAAGCCTACTTGATCATGGTGAATGACTTTCTTGATGATAAACTGTAATCTATTGGCTAGGATTTTGTTGAGAATTTTTCCATCTATATTCATGAGTGAGATTGGTCTGAAATTCTCCTTTTTGTTTGGGTCTTTTCCTGGTTTTGGTATCAGGGTGATGTTTGCTTCATAGAATGTGTTGGGGAAGATTCCTTCTTCCTCAATTTTTTGGAATAATTTCTGCAGTACAGGAATAAGCTCTTCCTTAAAAGTTTGATAGAATTCTGGTGTGAAGCCATTTTGACCAGGGCAGGCAATATACAATTTTAATGCAGTCCCTATTAAAGCTCCACTGTCATACTTTAAAGATCCTGAAAAAATAATACTTCATTTTATATGGAATCAGAAAAGACCTCAAATAGCCAAGACATTACTCAGAAACAAAAACAAAGCAGGAGGTATCACGCTACCAGACTTCAGATTATATTATAAATCGATAGTGATCAAAACAGCATGGTACTGGCACAAAAACAGAGAGGTAGATGTCTAGAACAGAATAGAGAACCAAGAGATGAACCCAGCTACTTACCGTTATTTGATCTTTGACAGGGCAATTAAAAATATTCAGTGGGAAAAAGATTCCCTATTTAACAAATGGTGCTGGGTGAGCTGGCTGGCTACCTGTAGAAGACTGAAACTGGACTCACACTTTTCACCATTAATTAAGATAGACTCTCACTGGATTAAAGATTTAAACTTAAGACATGAAACTATAAAAATACTAGAAGAGAGTGCAGGGAAAACCCGTGAGGAAATCAGTCTGGGCAAGTATTTTATGAGGAGGACCCCCCAGGCAAATGAAGCAGCTTCAAAAATACACTACTGGGATCTGATCAAACTAAAAAGCTTCTGCACAGCCAAGAACACAGTAAGTAAAGTATGCAAACAGCCCCAAGAATGGGAGAATATATTTGCAGGTTATGTCTCCGACAAAGGGTTAATGACCAGAATTCACAGAGAACTCAAACATATAAGCAAGAAAAGAACAAGTGATCTCATCGCAGGCTCAGCAAGGGACTTGAAGAGAAACTTCTCTGAAGAAGACAGGTGCACAGCCTACAGACATATGAAAAAATGTTCATCATCTTTAATCATCAGAGAAATGCAAATTAAAACTACTTTGAGATATCATCTAATTCCAGTAAGATTAACCCATATCACAAAATCCCAAGACCAGAGATGTTGGCGTGGATGTGGAGAAAAGGGAACACTTCTGCACTGCTGGTGGGAGTGCAAATTAATACATTCCTTTTGGAAAGATGTTTGGAGAACACTTAGAGATCTAAAAGTAGATCTGCCATTCAATCCTATAATTCCTCTACTAGGTATATACCCAGAAGACCAAAAATCACATCGTAACAAAAATATTTGTACCAGAATGTTTATTGCAACCCAATTCGTAATTGCTAAGTCATGGAAAAAGCCCAAGTGCCCACCAATCCACGAATAGATTAATAAATTGTGGTACACCATGTACACCATGGAATATTACGCAGCCTTAAAGAAAAATGGAGACTACCTCTTTCATGTTTACATGGATAGAGCTGGAACACATTCTTCTTAGTGAAGTATCTCAAGAATGGATGAAAAAGTATCCAATGTACTCAGCCCTACTATGAAACTAATTTATGGCTTTCACATGAAAGCTATAACCCAGTTATAACCTAAGAATAGGAGGAAGAGGGAAAGGGAGGGGAGGGAGGAGGGAGGTGTGTGGAGGGAGGTTGATTGGTGGGATTACACCTGCGGTGCATCTTACAAGAGTATATGTGAAACTTAGTAAATGTAGAATGTAAATGTCTTAACACAATAACTAAGAAAATGCCAGGAAGGCTATGTTAACCAGTGTGATGAAAATGTGTCAAATGGTCTATAAAACCAGTGTATGGTGCCCCATGATAGCATTAATGTACACAGCTATGATTTAACAAGAAAAAAATAATAATAAAATAAAACATAGGGATCACCAATATTGGTTTTTATTCTTGCCTTCATGAGTAGCCTCTGTGACAGACGACATCCATTTGCAGAAATCTCTTCCTTTCATGGGTAGTTCGGAAGATAAATCAGGCTAATCCAAAGGGTTATAAGGGCACAACTAGGTTGGGGGTGACTAAAACCCAGTCCTACATCCTAACCGCTTGAGTGCTTAGCAAAATTAAAAAGATGAATGAATAGGATATATTCTGTACTGTCCTTCCATGTTTAGGAAGATGAAATAATCAGAATTAAATGGAGAAAGTTGCCAAAAGGGTAGCATGTGGGTGAACTACTAAACAAAATCAAAATGTCATGTTGTATGGAGAATCTGCCACATTGTGGTGGCCATTACTTCGCTGCTATTGTACTTACAACACCCCCCCTCCAAGCTATAGCAATCTTAGGAAAGACATTCTCTATTCCTGGCTCCAGCAAGGTTTTTCATCTTATTTTTATTTTTTAAAGAATATCTGGGAACTTCAAGCCGCAAAGCATCAATAACATGTGGAGGGGAATGGGTAGCCCATCCTGGAAGCCCTACTATTTAATTTTTATTGAAGTTTTTGTCGTGTTAGAAACTCATTTTCACCAAATTGTCCAATGTTTCTTTTTGTCACTATGAAAAAAAATAATTGTGACTCTGAATTAGTCATTAGCCAATTAGCATCTGCTCTGAATCAGCAGCAAAAATGGAAACAAAACAATAAGTCAAAGCTCCCATTAAGTAAAATACATGGGGTACTTGTAAATGTTGTTCTGTTGAAAAACTTAAAAGGAATAAATGTCATATCATGTTTACTTTGATAAATCAAATTTGGCCTGCTTTGCATACCTTTCAGATGGTATACAGACAAATTCTTGGTTTTTATTGTATTAGTGCTGTCACCACCCCAGGAGCTCTACCACCCCAGGAGCCCTAAGGAGGTGTCAGGGGTCTGACGCGGCCTTGAGCGTCAGGTCACTACACTGTGCTACAGTGGTTTCCACAGACTAGTTCATTTTCCAGTCGTTCTCCAAGAAAGCTGCTATATATATAGTAAACCACTCCAGAGGTCACCATTCACCATAGATAGTTCCCTTGTTCAAGGAAGGGAAGACTTGTCATCTCAATGCTGCTGTGCAAAGCTGTGGCCAATTCTAGAAGCCACAGCAAATGTAGTAAAGATGGCCACCAGCCTCTGAGATTCTCCCTCCTCCCAGCAACACTGCAGGAGGGGTGTGCAGGGTGCCAGTAATCACGTACCTCATCACTTTCCCAGTTTGGGGGAACCTCACCAGAGCTTCCAACACTCCTTCACAAAACCTTCTTGCCTTTTCTCCCATAGAATACACCCACCAGTATCCTTATAATCAGCTGAGCCTGCATGGGGAGTAGCCCCTTGAAAAGAGGGAGGTAACACAGAGTATTTCTAGAGCCCTCAGGAAGGCCTGCCCCATCAGCTGGGCTGGAAGGACAGGGTGGTGCTGGAGCTGAATCTCTGGGGCAGCTAGAGACTGGGGAGCCCCAAAGGCCTTGGATCCCAGGGCTGATGACCTTGCAGTCCAGATCCACCTGGCCTTCTTCATTGGCCTCCCCACCAGGTCACAGAAGCTCCTTGCTCTGCCTGAGAGTCCACCAGGTGTGAATGGCCCCAAGTGTACAGCCAGCTCCCCACACCCATACTAATCGCCCAAGACACATGCTCACTATTTCCTCTGTCATACCCAAGAAACTATGAATTTGAAGAAATCAAATTATGCAACAAAAAGAGAGCATTCTAGAGATCTGGCCAAAACCACAGATTAAGGGAGAAGCAGAGTCTCATGGAGACCTGAGAGAAGATGCGTTTGACACTAGGGACAGAATGTGAGCGCTCTGTGAATCCTGGACAGCTCCTGCCACTGAAAGTGGGGTGGAGTCCCCAGGACAGGGCAGGGGCCAGGTTAGCCTGAGAGTCCTCCTTTCTTCTCCAGCCTCCTGGCCAGGGCCAGGCCACAGGCTTCCCATGGCTGTGCAGGGCCCCCCACCAGACTCCCCACTCCACATCTACCTCTGTGGGCTCCTCCAGTGGCACCTCCAGCCTTAGAGTGCCCCAGCCAGAGGCATCTCCATGCTTCCAACCACACTTGTGCGACCCGTCTGTCCAGCCTCTCCCTAGAGTCCCTCAGCCCCAAGTTCTCACCTGGGGCACAGTCTGCAGCCCCACAGGATAGCCTTCTCAGTATGGCCCATCTGCATCTTGGGCTCTGGTCTACCTCACCCCACACTGGGCAGCTCAGGTCCATCCCTATCCTTGGGACCAGCCCTGGCCTGGACAGGAGGAGCTCAGAGCGCCACAGGGGCTGCCCTGTTCTTGAGTCTCTGTCTTCATTTCCAGGGGCAGCCTTATTTCTGGGAGGCAAGGCCTACTTCCACCTGGCAGCTACGTCCCTGTGTTCCTTCCTGTGCCGGTGCCCTGTCCCAAGGAGAAGACGATGGAGGGACGCCTGGTCCTGCCCCATCTCAGCTCCCTCCTGGTCTTTTCTCCTGGGCTCTAGGATCAGTCCAGGGCCCACTCTGAAAACAACCCTGCTTTTCCTCATGGGTGGGACACCCCTCTCCTCTTTGGGCAAGTACTACCTGCCCCCCGTGATTGACTGAAGTCCCCTAGCTCCAAAGTCTCCTGCCTGTTGACCTTGGGAAACAGCCCCATCTCTACACAGTGAGTGTCATTGTTACCGGGAGGAGATTTCCCTGCATCTCTTCCCTGGGGAGATGCCGTGTGTCCACCTGCACAGATCCCATGTTGATGGCTCTAACCTTCCTTCCAACTCCAAACCATGCCATTTGGTTCCTGCCATCTCTTTCACCACATGGCTGCCTCCAGGGAACCTGCAGGTGGTTTGGGGAGCACAGCTTTGAGTCTCCTCTCCACTTCCCCATTTTTGACTTGGGGCAGAGGTGGATGTCAGCCATTTTTCTGGCCCTCAGAGGAGCTAGTGGCTCATGGTAAAGTCATGGGGATGGTCCTGTGAGGGTGGTGGGCCAGAGAGGTGGAATCCCGAGAGCTCAAAACACAAAACAGGCTTCCAATGCCAAGATGTCAGACCTGCTGGCACCACCAGGGAAACAAATTCCTTCCACAAATCCTGAAAGAACATTCTCCATATACATGACCTGCTATCAGCTGATGACAGCCACCCTCAGGGCCCCTATCTCTCCCACCCTGTTCCTGCTCCCCATCTGTGGGAGGCGCTGCCCTCCCCACACCCTTGTCCCCACTCATCTGTGCAAAGAAATGCCTGGTGGCCGCCCTTCCCGGCTCCTTTGTCCCAGACAATGCAATCACCAGATCCTGGGATTTTGTTCTTTAAATCTGTCTAGCCTTTTCCCCCATTATCAGCACCAAAGTCCTAGCCAGCATCATCATCTTCCTCCAGTGACTGCCCGGTCTCTTCAGGTCCCTACCTCTGACTGTTCCCAGAACAGCAGCCAGAGCCACCTCTTCAAAAAGGAAATGTGCTGCAATGAATAATCTCAGGCAAATATCTTTTTTGCAAAGTGATTTTTGGTCTTTTGGATATATTCCTAGTAGAGGAACTGCGAGATCCAACAGCAGGTCAATTTTTAGATCCCTGAGTGTTCTCCAAACTTCTTTCCAAAAGGAACATATTAGCTTGCATTCCCACCAACAGTGGAGAAATGTTCCCTTTTCTCCACATCCACGCCAACATCTGTAGTTTTGGGATATGGTTATGTGGGCTACTCTTACTGGAGTTAGATGGTATCTCAAAGTGGTTTTGATTTGCATTTCTCTGATGATTAAATATGATGAGCATTTTTTCATGTGTCTGTAGACCATACGCCTGTCTTCTTCAGAGAAGCTTTTGTTCAGGTCTCTCGCTCATAGTAAAATGGGATCACTTGTTCTTTTCTTATTAATAAGTTTGAGTTCTCTGTGGATTCTGATTATCAGACCTTTGTCAGAAATGTAACCTGCCAGATTATTCATTGCAGCTCAATTCATAATAGCCAAGTTATGGAAGAAGCCCAAGTGCCCATTGACCCATGAATAAATTAATAAATTGTGGTATATGTACATCATGGAATACTATGCAGCCTTAAAAAAATATGGAGACTCAAACTCTTTTATGTTTACGTGGAGGGACCTGGAACATATTCTCCTGAGTAAAGTATCTCAAGAATGGAGGAAAAAGTGTCCAATGTACTCAGTACTTCTATGAAACCTACTTATATTTACTCACACTTTCTTATGAAAGATAGAACACAACTATAGCCCAGGATAAAGGAGAGAAATGGAGAGGGAAGGGAGGGGAGGGGGAAGTTTGATAGAGGGAGAGTAAATGGTGGGAGAACACTTATGGAGCATATTGCAAGGGTTCAAGTCAAATCTATCAAGTGTAGAACATAAACGTCTTAACATAATAATCAAGTAAATGAGGCAAAAGCTGTATTAATTAGTTTGATGTAGGCACGTCAAATTGTATAAAAAAATCAACACATTGTACCCCACATATGCATGAATGTATTCATGATCTATGTGTATATGACTTAATAAAAAAAAAAAAAGATGGACAATGAAGGTCAAATTCTGACCTGTATTTTTGAGTATTCGGTGCCAGCATAATTTAACTGGGATCGAGTAATTGCTCAGAAGGCTACGCTGAACCCATTATCATCCCTCGGTGTCAATCCCGCACACCTAGTTATCCTGATGTGGTTTGTCAAAAAACTATTACAAGGAGTGCGTCTCATGTAGGAAAATAATGTATATGTCATTGCTCAGTTTCAAGACCAAACTCTAAAGTTCTGAGAAAAAGATTTTGTGTGTGTGTAAAATCATTTTCTCTCTGAACTAATTAAATCGGTCTATCATGGTAATATGAGAAGATTTTAATAAAGTAAATCGTTTAGGGGAGGTCTGTAATCTTTGCTCTTTTAGCTCTTTTTTGATGGTATCAGGTATACTGCTTTCTTTTGGCATTGAAAGTTATTTTAGTCTTGAAAATCCTTTACACAATATTATAAATCATGCAAATAAAATAGGTAAATATTGTTTAAAGAAAAAAAAAAAAGGAAATGTGATCAGGCAGGTCCCTGCTTGAAACTCCCACAGCTTCTCAGGGACCACAGGATCAAATCCCAAACCCTTACCAAGGCCCAAAAGTCCCCTGGAATCTGGGGCCTCATCACATCTCAGGCTCATCTCCTTCACTCTGGGCTCCATGCCAGCTCTGCCCAGTTCCCAAGTAGCTGGGACTACAGGTGCCCACCACAATCAATGCCTGGCTTTTTTTTTTTCTTTTTGGTTGTAGTTGTCATTGCTGTTTGGCAGGCCCAGGCTGGATTCAAACTCGCCAGCTCCAGTGTATGTGGCTGGCGCCCTAGCCTCTGAGCTATAGGCACTGAGCCTGACTTTTAGATTTTTAATCCATTTAGACTTTGGGCGGGTGAGGAGAGGAAGGTATAAAGTAACAACCTACCTTTTTTAAATAATAGTCATCTGTCTGAGCGTAGTTATTTAGGAATGTTGCTGTCCATCCTGTCCTCAGTGATTTGAAATGTCATTACAACTTCTAAAGGCCTATATATACTTAGTTATTTTCCTTCTTGTTTTCTCCTTCATCTACCATTTTGCTCCTTATTACTGTTCTGGCTAATAGAGCAAGTCTTTCATCTTTGGTTTGTTGTAATTTAGAATCAGTTTGCCAAGCCCATTATAAATCTTTTGGGATTTTCATTTCAATTGCATCAAATTTAGAGATTATTTGAGGGGGTTGATGACTAGAGATAAAGACAGTAGTGAAAACCTCCTCTTCTTTGTGCCTTTGACAGGAGGGCAACATTCTTCTTTAATTCTGACATTGCTCTCAGCTTCAACAGATATTCAATTTCCCAATTTCCTCCAATTCTTCCTTTACCAGTGTTTGTTCATTCAGAAAATGAACTTGTATATTATTACTTGTATATTATCACTTGTATATTGAACTTGTATATTATCACTCCACCTGGCCATGGTGCATTCTTCTTTTAGAAGTCTTCGTCAGACTGTGCTATGAAATTGTTTTTGTTTGGGGCGAATTTGTATTGTGCTTTTATCCCCCCAGTGTTTATTTCTATCATTAAATTTCTTCATAAACTTGAGAATTTGTATATGTGTGTGTTTATCTTGAGTGGGAAGGTGTTTGGTTTTTGTCTTCTTGTTTCTCCCTCCCCTTTTCTCCCTCCTTCCACCCCTTCACTGTCATCCTCCTGTCTCCATGCTTACTTCTTCATCCTGAATGAGTTTTAATCCTTACGTTTTTAACATATGTATTTAACAGATATTTTCCACCAGCATTTGGGTTTAATTAGCACACAGATGATCTTCCTAATAAGACGAGATCCTTAGCAAGTTTTCAGTTCTCATTCATTCTCCACCCCAACTTCACCGCCATCTCCCACAATTGAAATCATCAGAGTTTTAGTTCAATATTATTATCACGTATTTATTTAGTTTTACTTTATGCAGCAACGATCTTCTTTATTTACCTACAAATGGTTTATTTGCTTCAGTATTGCATATCTTTCCTTCTTGGAGTATTTTTTTTTTCTGAGATATATCCTAGAGTAATTTCTTTGGCTTGGTGTCAAGGGAATCCCTTGCTGAAGTCTTCCTATAGGCTCATTTTCTCATACAACATGTTACCATCAGGCAAAAGACATTTTCTTTTGCTCATGTCTTCTACCCACAGACTTAATACCTTTCCCGTCTTAATTAAGTATCACACACTGTGGCCATCGCTTTTCAGTATGAAGTATGACAGCAAAACTAGCACAAATTTCTTTTTCCTTTTTCACAATTTCACTGATAGATTTGCTCTTACTATAGATCATAGCAACCTCAGAATACTATATTTTTTTCTTGCAAGTTGAAAACTTTCATCTTTTCACTTAAAGAAAGCACTTTCCAGCTTCTCTTTAGCATTTACGAATTGCCTGCATCACTACCTGGTAATAATTTTGGGGCATTATTAAGTAAAATAGGATTTATTTGAAACAAGCACTTTGATGTCATGACAATCAAACAAGAGTAAGGGCTGCTAAGTGACTATGAGTGTGTGTGGTAGATGCCTGGATCCACTGGACAAAGGGATGATTCAAATCCCAGACAGGATGGAGTGGGAAAGCACAAGATTTCACCACACTACTCAGAATAGTGCATAATTCAAAACTTATACATTGTTTTTTCCTGGAATTTTCCATTTAATATTTTTGACCCACAGTTGACTACAGGTAGCTAAAACCATAGACAGTGATACTGCAGGTAAGGAAGGAGGCCATATATTAGATGACCAATTTTGTATCTGTGACTTTTCTCCCTGAACAGTGCTCCTAACAGCAGTGTTTGCATTCATCCATTTGCTCTCTGCACTCTTTCACCCCCAGCGGCCACCTAATCCAGTGGAGCCTTGCAGCCTGAAGTGTCCAGCCCTAGCTGGTGACAGCATTGACTGGCAGAGAATGACATTTCCAAGCAATAAGAAAGGAGAAAAATCATTGTTATCAGGAAGAGAAAGAAAAGTTCATGGATCAATAATATAAGAATTTCCCATGAAGGCTCAGCACCTGTAGCTCAGCGGCTAGGGCACTGGTCACATACACTGGAGCTGGCGGGTTCGAACCTGGCTGGGGCCTGCTAAACAACAATGACAACTACAAAAAAAAAAAAAAAAAAAGCCGGGCATTGTGGCAGGTGCCTGTAGTCCCAGCTACTTGGGAGGCTGAGGCAAAAGAATCGCTTAATCCCAAGAGTTGGAGGTTGCTATGAACTCTACTGAGGGCAATACAGTGAGACACTGTCTCAAAAAAAAAAAAGAATTTCCCATGAAAAGAAGCATTCTGATCTGCTATAGCATTTCCTTTTAGAACAGTGATTTTTATAATTCATTTCTTCATTTATACATGTTGCTGTCCTGCTTAATAGACTCTTGTCGTCTTGAAGGAAGTTTATAGTTCCCCTTTGGGCACTCATGGTAGTACTTAGCACAGGTGCTTGCATACCATAGGTGCTCCATAAGGGTTTGTCAGTGGAAATAAAAGCATGAAGCAGCCATGACAATGGAATCTACAAACAATGAAGTATCAGAACCAGAGCCACTAGTCACCATATTTCATTAATCTTGCACAGCAGCAACTCTATTCCTGAAACTTGTCACCACCTTTGACATGAGATAGTGTTGTGTTTGTGTGTGTGTGTTTTACAGAAGGAACTAGAAGCCTCTACAGTTGGCTTGTTGCTCAGCCACCCTCCTGCCAGGGTGCTGGGAGCCTGAAATTCACTAATGAGCATGGATTTTATTGCTTTCATTAGTCCCCGTTAGCTGGATGAGAGGAGAACATCTTTGAGCCTAAGCGGCCCACAAATCCTGGAGCACTTCCCTTTCATGTGCCCCACTGCTTATCTGCTCTGACAACAATATGGTGAGACTTCCCTCCCTCTGGCTCAGGGCCATGGTCACCATCAGAGCACACACAGTGCTCTAGAAGTGGGCAGGATAGCAAGCAGGAAAATGTCAGAATGAATGCCTATTTCTTATGAAAGAAATACCATGTTAACTCAATTTTGTGTTCCTTGCACAAGCAAATCTGCAAGGCATTTGCCAAATTAGCAAATGTTTCTGAGGGCGGGCTGGTGAACTTCTAACCAAGACGCATGACACTCTTTTGTAATGAGTAGAAACTCTAATAGAAGAATTTTGAAGGAGACAGATCCATGTCATTCCTGAGTGGTGATAAAGAAGAAATGGAAAGAGGTGGTAATGTACAGCATTTGAATTTGTCTTGAGCAATAAAGAGAACAGAATTTTGTGAACACTGGAGTGTCTATATAATGTCAAATGTCCTCAAGAGGTCTTACCAGAGGAGGACAAGTGTCCAGACTTTATTTGAAAAGATGCTATAAATGTGGTTTTTCTTTGCCCCCTTAAAATTTGTATCTTTCATTCAAAGAGGATTTTTTCTTTCAAAATGAAAGAAAAACAAGACCAATTTTCAATGCTACCAGTGAATGAGACATGGCTTAAAATGGCCAGTTGATGGGATGATACCCATTCACTTTTCTTATAAAGCAAACCTCCCTAAAACTTTGTGGCTTAAAACACAAGTCACTTATTTTACCCAAAATTCTGTCAGTCAGCAATTTGGATCAGGTTTGTCTGTGAAGTGCTGGCCTGGGCTGGGATGACTCAGGCATCTGTGGTCAGCTACTGAATCTGCTGGGGCCTGGAACAGCTTGTCCCTGCTCCACACGGTCCCTCATCTTCCAAAAGGCTAGCCTGAGCTTGTCAAATAGACAGGCACCCAGGAGGCAGAGCTGGATTGCTCAAGCTTCAAGAGGCCCAGACTCACAACTGGCAGGACTTGATTTCTTCGTCATTTGTTTGGTCAGAGCAAGTCACATGGCCAAACTCAGCTTCAAGGGGTCAAAAAGACATTCTGCCTCTTAAAATAAGAAATTGCAAAGTCAGATTGCAAAGGAATGTGACTCCAGGGAAGAATGGGAAGAAAAGCACTGGACCAAGAGTCAGAAAGCTTAAATTCTTATCCCAAACCTACCATCATTAAACTGTGAAATTGTGACTCTGATCTTTCCTTATCCAGAAAACAAAAGAGATCCATTCAGTAAATTCTAAGGTGTTTCCATAATTAAAGCACAAAGCTTCTTGGATAGGCAGCTTTGCTTTCAGTAGCTCAGTGAAGAAGTAAGCATAGTAATTTTTTATTAAAAAGTAAACATGACTGGCGCAGTGGCTCATACCTGTAATCCTAGCCTTCTGGGAGGCTGAGGAGGGTGGATTGCCCTGAGCTCATAGGTTGCAGACCAGCCTAAGCAAGAGCAAGACTCCGTTTCTAAAAACAGCCAAGCATTGTAGCCAGTGCCTGTAGTCCCAGCTACTTGGCAGGCTAAGGCAAGAGAATCTCTTGAGCTCAAGAGTTGGAGGTTGCTGTGAGTTATGAGACCACAGCCCTCTACCACGGGTGACAAAGTGAGACTCTGGCTCAAAAAAAAAGAAAAAAGTATAAATATTGTTTTGTATTTTGTTATCTTCTGCTCCAGTCATCACCTACTTTACCTTGTGCTTCTTCTGGTCAGATAGTTAAGCTATCTCCTCAGAAAATGTGGATGAGTTGAGAAATAAATAAATATATTACATCGTCTCTTTTTAATTTGAATCATCTGTTGCACAAATAATATTGTAATAACTATGGCACAAAAAGACATTCTAAAATCATATTACTCATGAACACTTACATATAGTACACATTAAATTTAAAATTATACTCATTCTTTTTTTTAATTATGTGTCTTTATTTCCAAAACTGTGTATGGAAAAGTACACAGCTCAACAAATTTTCAAAACATAAACAGACCCACATAATTTGCACCCAGATCACACAAAATACTACCCCAAACTGGAAAGCCCACCTCATCTTCCCTCTCTGTCAATACTCGATGCCCAGTATCTTGACTTCGTTTGCCATAGACCAGTTTTGCCAGTTTTTGACCTTCATGGAAATGAAAATATACAGAATGCGCTCTTTGTATCTGCATCTTTCAGTCAGTACTATGTTTGCGAGATTCATTCATGTTGTTACAGTCATAGTTCATGTTTGTTGCTGTCAATTATTCCATTGTGTGAGCATATCAGTAATTCATCTACCCATTCTACTGCTAGACACACTGCTCTTTTCCTGTCTGGTGCCATCATGAATAGCACTAGAATGTTCTCATGTATGTTTTTGGCGCCCACATGTACAAATGTCTGTTAGGTATATACCTAGGAGTAGAATTGTTGAATTATAAGTTTCAGCATGAGTAAATACTGTTAAATTTTTCCAAATTGGTTTTATCAGATTACATCCCCACCAGCAGCTTGTAAGTTCCCATTGCTTCACGTCTTTGAAAACACTTGGTGATGTGGGTCTATTTTCCAATTTCAGCAAATCTAGTGACTGTGTAACAGATACTTCATTGTGATTTTGTCACTGCCATTTTTATATATTTTTTTCTTTTTATATGACATTAAAGATCGTTTCTTGAAGTTCTATCTAGTCCTTCCTTGAGTTCTGTAATTCTTCCTTTTATGGTGTAGAATAATACTTTTTAAAAATGAAGAAGCAAAGAATGGTATATACATAAAATGGAATATTATTCAGCCTTAAAAAGAAAAAATTCTAACACATGTTACAGCATTGGGAAGCCTGGAGATCATTATGCAACTGAAATGAGGCAGCTGCAAAGGACAAATACTATAGTATTCCATATTATGTGAAGTATTTCGAGTAGTAGAAATCACAGAGATGGAAAGTATAATGGTGGGCTCTAGGGGCGTGGGGTCAGGGGGAACGGAGAGTTATTGTTTAATGGGTTTGGGGTTTCAATTTTGCAAGATAAGAAGAGTTATGGAGGTGGATAGCAGTGCTGGTGACACAATATGAATGTACTTAATACTCCTGAACAATTAAATATGTTTAACATGGTAAATTTTATGTTATATAATTTACCACATTAAAAAATGGGAAAAAATTATGCAAAAAGAAAATGGCTATCAGTACAAAACTGTGTATGTTGTCTCCTCTCATCTCAACTTTCAAAGTTCTTTCAGATTATAAATAGAAAGAAGAAAATGCGTAAGAGGAAGTTCTTAAGCACAATATGTTCCTTTACTAAGCATCATGGAAGTTATTTACCTCCCCCCAAATCACTGTCAAAATAGAATTACTGGGTATATAGAAGTCACAGGGAAGCAGATTTCAACTCAGCATAAGAAAGTATCTTCTTTGAATGATAATAACAGTGAAACAGACTCTGGACACTGACCATGTTTGGATTTTTATTTTATTTTTTTTTTTTTAGGGATGCTATAGATGTAAGAAAACTGAAGTTTCTCTGATTCTATAATTCTAGTAGGTTTTTTCTCAGAATCGAAGATGGATATTGATTTTCAGTGAACTGTTTGAAGTACCTTTTGAGTGTGTTTCCCCAGAAAGATCCTAGGTGGTTTTGTCAGATGACTCATGGCCATGACCCAACATGCCTATGTTTAGCCCAATAAAAATAGTTTTGAGAAGGCATAAGCCATTGTTAAGAATAAACGTAGCTGAAGCAGACTAAGCTTCATGGTCACCCGTTAGCATGCCTCTTTGCTGAAAAGACAAGGTTAGTGTCTTACATCTCCCGCATGAACCCCTCTTTAGAGCTTAGAATGAATTAGGTAGCAGCCTACTTGTCTGGAAGTTGCCTTGGCATGGTCCCAGTCCAGCCTTGTAATGTCCCAGACAATGGCAAATGAGAAGAGAGATGGATGAGAATATTCCTTATTCAAGCCATTTCCTATCTGAAATAGAAAACAGCTTAATGACTGCCATACACGTTGTGATCACTTTTAACTAGGATATGAATCAGCTTGGTGTAAATGACTCTTTTAGAGCTATTTTTACTTTCATTAGAGCCTTGTCAGGAAACATTTTTTTTAATAGGTGCTAAATACAAGTTTATTTTTTAACCTACTTAGGTCTCCAATATTCTTCAACCTGAAATACTCAAGGCAATTTGTGCAGTCAGATCAAGAAGCAAAGTGCAAGTGAAAGCCTTTTGTTTAACATGGAGAAAAATTATGCCAAAGGATGGTCTCAATTGTGTATAAATAGATGATTTCTAAGATCTTTTTCAGTTTTACAATGATATGGTCACTATTAAGTAATAATAATGGACATCATTTATTAACTGCTTCTATCTAATGAGGGAAGGTGATGCAATTATTTTACTCATGGTACACATGAGGAAACTAAGTCCAAGGAAGGATGTTTAAACTGCCCAAGGTCATTCTCAGCGCCAGGATTCTGATTCTGGCTACAATGTACATGTGCTTTACCACTACTCTTTATAAGGAACATCAAGTTGTCACCCTCATTTACTCAGCCAGACTATAGGAAACAGGCATCGGGAATGAGAAGGGATTAGAGTCTGTCTGGGAATTTAGATTTAGAATTTCAGAATGAAAAATTCCTGCACTGTTTCTTTAATCTCTGATTTAGACAAGTTCACCTGATTGATTATAACTAGACAGGGGTATGCAATATTTTTTTAAATATTGCAGAAAATGCATCATAACTTCATTTTAGTAGCATTTCCACTGCTTATTAAGTCTCATTGGTACTAAAGTTTCTATATGTCCAAATCCCTTCTGCTACATCCATTCCATTTTAATCATCTCTAATAATTTTCCCACTCCACACCCCAATTTCAGGGAAAACATAATTACATAGGTCCCTTTTTCCTTTGTGTCCTTGTTTAAGACCTTCAGTAAGTACTGAGAAGGCAAGATTTGAATTTTTCAAGAGTTAAAATGAGGGAAAAGCATGATAAAGATCATGGTCCAGGTTTTCTAAGCCTGTTCATCTTCCTGAGTGCCTACTGTCAACGGATTCTCCTCAGCAGGTTCATTTCAATCCATTGCCAACTAGCATGTATGGAGTCAGCAGGAAGGTATAAATCACATTATGGCTAAATGCAGAGGATGTGAAGTGACTCAAAATGGTATACAAGACCTTGAAATCAGAGGAGATGCAGCAGATTTGCATGGTCAAATCACTAAAGAAAACATTCTGATAAAAAGAAGGGATAAATTGGGAGAGGAGAGAAATATCACAAGGGTAATTTTGTCCCTTTATAGTATGGTACAAAAAGGGGGGGATATTAACATTTTTTGTCAGAGTATGCTATTTGAACTTGAAACTGATATTCCATTGTTCTATGCTTTTTGGGTTTTGGTTCTGTTTTGCTAGTACTTCAGTGAACCAAAGAATGAAATAATTTTTGAGTAAAAGAGGGACTCTTAAGGTCTCATCATTACAGTTCATCTATGACCATCAGCATTATCAGTTCTCTCAGAATTCTGGAGGCTGGGAAGTCCAAGACCCAGGCACCAGCAGATTTAGTGTGCAGCGAGGGCCTGCTCCCTGTCTATGCACAGCCTTCTTCTCACTGTGCCTCCACATGGCAGAAAGCACAAGGGAGTTTCTGGGGTCTCTTTTCACCAGTTTCACTCATAGAGGCTCTGCCCTTATGACCTAATTACTTCTAAAGGACCCATCTTAAAATGCCCTTACAGTGAGAACTAGGTTTCGATACATGAATTTGGGGGGAACACAAACAAAAAAGACCATTAGGATGATAATATTCATATTTCTCTTAATCTAAAATCCGAGGCAGAAGATCTAAAACTGTGGACTAAATTCACTGTTGGATCTCCTGAGTCCAAAACATATTGGGTTCTTAGGAACAAGGACAATAATGCTACATCTGAAATCTGTAAGTTAATAAATAAATACACACAATTTTCTAAAACTGAAATCATGCAGTTTTTTTCTGGGGTTTAAGAAGCTCTGGTGACTCCATCAAATACCTGCTCCGAGTTTAACCATATTGTGTGTGTTCTCACCCTTATCAAATCGCAGCCTTTGAAATCTGTCATTTTTCCTTGAATGGAAGTATTTTGGCTTCCCATTTGTGTAAGTAAATTTCATGACAATCTCTCTAGGAAAATTCACAGAACGAAAAGCAATGGTTTGCCCTGGCAGATAAACAGCTCCTGCACTCACCAGTCTTCAATGTGTTGTTTGTATTTCTCTCCTTACAGCTTCTTTCCCCATACGGAGAGAACATATTTTCACACAAACAGAAATATGTTCATATCAATATTTGGTTGAGATTTTGTCACAATGTTCCCCCTTGGCATCTACTTAACTGCTGTTCAATAACAGATTTTTCATATTTACCAGCGAATGCTCAGGGAATTTTTTTTCAGGCTTTAACAAAAGAGTTTTATTAACCTGCACTGTCAGTGGGTAATACTGTGGAGGGCTCTCCCCCATCTCTCTCTTTTCCTCCTTCCTCCCTCCTCAACACACACACACACTACTCTGTAAATAATATCTGAAAATAAAAAAAATTGTCAACACTAGTAATATTTATAATGACTTTCACATCTGAACCCAGGTATTAAATTTGCGAGGCATCTTATTTACCAAGAGACTTGTATTTGCCTCTGCGTTGCCGCCAACTCTCAGTCTGGGCAACTTACTCCCTCAATTTCTCTGGGCCTCATTTCCTATATTTGAATTTGGGAAGTCTGATTAGATGATTCCTGGTGACTCTTTCAACACTAAAATTCCATGATATTATATTCTTTTATTCACAAACTTTGCATAATAGCAGTGGCATTCAGTAAAGCAGCTCTCCCTTTGAGAAGAAGCCCTGCTTTGAGGCATTTGCCAGTTTCTGTGGTATAAATACTTTCATTATGGTCAGTTTCAAACTACCAATAGTTTAACAACCAGCTTTCAAATTTCCAATATTTAGTACCAGTTCTCAAGGAATGGTACAATCTGGCACTGGCGTACAATTTAAGCCACTGGTATTAATAATTGGAATTAAATTCATTTATATGTGTGTGTGTATATATGTATTTCTGGTTAAACTATGAGCAGGTATATTTCTGTTTAACTAAAATGATTTCAAGACAGAGAATATTATGCACATTCTAGAGAATTCCTTTCTTTTCATTATCACTGCCACTATTTTCATTCAGCCGCCTAAAATCCAGATTATTATTAAGAATCACCACAGCTCTCTAAATTAGTTTGGATTTCCCCAGGAGGAGAGCCTGAGAGGAGGCTCTGAATGCACACCATTTATTTGGGAGGAGATAAGAACATTGATATGGGAGAAGAAAAGCAACATCTGTATTAACTCTGCCTTTTATTTCTGTATTATGATGCTCTGACATCTTGGGCCTGGCTGACCCTGGAGAGGTCTTTCACCAGTGACTGCCAGGATTTTATGTGTAAATATCTCAATTCCCTTACCCCTCAAGGGGTTAATTTTTAGGTGTTTGTTCTACACCAGCTGTAAATGAGACTAATCGTCAGTAGCCCACAATTAGTGGTTGGCTTGATAACGTACCCTTTACTGACTGCCTTCATTTCTGATTCTGTTTTAAATTATAGTGAAGTAATAGAAAATAGAAAGTATGATATAACCAACAGACCAAGAGAATTTTCATTGAGAAGATAATGTGTTTCTCACAATTCCCAAGAGAATGGGCCATGCTATACCATGAGGAGGAGGCTGAGTTGCACAGGAAGACACTGGGGCTGATCAGGGGCAGAAGGCGAGGAGAACTTTAGCTTTGTAAGGGAAGGAATGGATGAGGCAGGGGAAGCAGTATTTGCTTTTAGAATAATTTCAGCAGGCTCTAAAATATAGGTACTACTATCTGGTCCTGGAATATCAGAGCAAGTGGATTATGGCCTGGAGTGTGAGACCCTAACAAAGGAGATGGCTGGGGTGTGGGATGTGGATTGGTCGGTTTGTATTTGTAAAGTGCACTCATAGCTGTGCTGTTTCCTACTGGGATATTTACACACAAAATTCTGGCAGCCACTGGTAAAGGAATGCTGAGAGAGGAACATTAATATCCTGTCTATTCTTGCAGTAGAGCTGGTTCCAATTGACAAAAGAGAGTCCTCGGGCGAAGAAAATCAGGTGCTGGAGTTAAATTATCATTCAGCTTCAGAAGTGGTACACATGAGGTGACAGTGCAGCACTAAAAATGCTGCTACAGCATCACGGACCCTGAACCCTGACACCCCCTTTGGGCCACTAGCATCACCAGGGATGACACCTGAATTTGCCTGAAACTTTAGGGACTATTAATCCCCAAATACGTCTTTTACCCTCAGCCCAATGCAAAAATCTTTTGTGACCTAGGTTCTCCTAATCTCAAATCCTTCCCCAGTGGTTTAGCCAATAGCCAAATGGCTTGCAGTTCTTCAGAACCATCACCTACACCCAACACACTGACTGAGGCATCTTCACAAACTGGGGGTGAGGGTGGGGGTTCTACTTTCTCAACAATACTATAATGCAGAGTTACTCTAATTTAACTCCTTAAATCAGACCCATATGAAAAAACTTAGTCCTCAGTCCCTTCTCTTCTGTGGTTTCAGTAACCGCCTTATTCCCTGACTCCTGTGTGTCCCCAATTCACTGGGATCTCTTCAGTTTCTGTCTCTGTCCTATAACTGAGTGATCTGATTCCCCAGTATTTACTACCCTCTGAACAGGCAGGCTCTCAGGATAATGCTGCTTCCAGAAATTGTCTACTAATTTATTATACATCCTACAGTCTCCTGTATTAAAAATTTGCTAGATGGATGAATAAACCCAAAGCCATGAAGTCTAGAAGATACTGTATTTATCCTAAGTCCTCACTGCCACTTCCAAATCCACGTGGCAACCCTTCCTCCTTTATGTCATCAGCTTTACCCTTTCTCCATCTCTAATTTCTCATCATCCCTCAATATAACCCTAATGCCTTTGCGATCTTCTTCCCCCCTCCAAGTTTCTACTGGGGGACAAGATAAATCATTTTGATAGATCATCTGCAAAAGTGGCCACCAACATTTATTTCCAGCCCCCTATAGCAATGTTTTTCAACCTTTTTGCTCCATGGCACACTTGAACCTATAGTTAAACTTCCATGGCACCCTTAAATTATGTTCCTCCCTCCAACCCCAAAAAAGAGTGAAAAAAGTGTGCTTTAAACTTATTTCAAGAATAATTTAATTAACGATCTTTAAAATTTTTCACAGCACATCTAAGATCCTTTCATGGCATACCGGTTAAAAATCACTGCTCTGTAGATACACTGCTTCTCCCACCAGGCAGAGGAGTCTAATTCGCCTCATCGTAATCTCAGTTTTGCCCTGTGATTTGCTTTGACTAACAGAATACAAGTGATACTCAGTGAGTTCTAGAGCCTGAGCCTCAAGAGGCCACACAGCTTCCATTCATTCCCCTCCTAGAACATAGTCACCATATAAAAAGCTTGTGCTAGATTTCATAACTGATGGGACATCACCCGGACAAAGAGATGCAGGTAGCCCCACCCCATGCCAGCAGCTCAGACAGTGCTCCAGCCCTGGGCGGAGTCATTTTGAATGTTCCCAGGCTAGTTTTAGCCACAGGAGGGATCCCATCTGCACCACCTGGAACAGAACTGCTCAGCTGATCAGAGTCAGCCTCTAGAATTGAGAGAAATAATAGCATTATCATTTTTTAAGCTGTTAAGTTTTGGGGTTTTTATCATGCAGCAATAGATAACAATTTCTTTAGTTCTATCTCTGATCTCCCTACAAGGTTCATCATTTATTTCACTACTAGAAAAAAAATTCAAGCATTGAGAAAATGCTTGAATTATAATAACAAAACTCTATTAATAAAATCTGGTTCCTGGTTGAATGGATATTAACTTCATAACTACTTTTTAAAAAAATTAATCATCAGCTCGGTGCCCATAGCTCAGCAGCTAAGGCGCCAGCCGCATACACCAGGGATGGTGAGATTGAACCAGGCCCAGGCCTGCCAAAACAGCAGTAAAAACTACAACAAAAGGGTGGCACCTGTGGCTCAGTGAGTAGGGTGCCGGCCCCATATACTGAGGGTAGCGGGTTCAAACCCAGCCCCAGCCAAACTGAAACAAAAAAAAAACAGCCGGGCATTGTGACTGGCAACTGTAGTTCCAGCTACTCGGGAGTCTGAGGCAAGAGAATTGCCTAAGCACAGGAGTTGGAGGTTTCTGTGAGCTGTGACGCCACTGCACTCTACTGAGGGTGATAAAATGAGACTCTGTCTCTACAAAAAAAAAAAAAAAAGGCAGAAAATCAAGAAAGATGGCAGACGAATAACAGCTTCCCTGCAACTGGGCATGGCGAGTCTGGGGAGATAAGACTCCAGGCATCTCTGGCTGGCAGCATCTGCCTATAATCATCCCTTTGAGGATACAGGGAGTCAGCAAGGGACTTCTGGACACCAAGAGGAGGACAAAAACAGTGGGAAACTGGCAAGTGGTTGCATGTGTTCGATCAACCTAATCACGCCGGCAACAATAAGTACAAGCAGCAGTGAGACTGCAAACCAGAAAGGCCTTACCTGTGAACTGTTTCAGTGTTTTTGGACTTGGTACTAAGTTGAACTGCCTTGGGGAGACCTTGAGCGGGAGTGCGGAGAACTTTGGGCTTTGTCTGGGGTCCTAGACAGAGCCACTGAGCTGGGCTGCAGGCAGCGATTGTGAGAGAACTGCCCCTGCAAGCTCCGCCCTCAGGGTCCCAGAAAAAGGATTGGGTGGGACCTAGTAACCTAGTGACTGAGCAGCCTAAAGGCGGGGACTGAGCTGCCTTACAGCCTTAACACCCAAGGGCAGAGTGAGATGATTTTGGCACACTGGAGGCTCGTGCTGTTGCCCTGGGTAGAGTGCCATGGTGTCACAGCTCATAGCAACCTCAAACCCCTGGGCTTGGTGCTGCCAGGACCTCCATAAGATCTGTGCCATGACCCCAAACCAACTGGGCATCGGCATGCCCTGACCAGGAACTGCGGGAGCCACACAACCCTGTGTCCTCCCTCCTGTGTGCTCCCAGCCTCCACACTGGCCCACTCGTCTGGCCACGGATAGTAGTAGCCATGTGCCTTCTGGAGCCCTCCCTGCCTCGGCGCAGAGCCCTACTCCTGGCCAGAGACTGCTGGAGCCTTGGGCTCTCTGTGCCAAAGTCACTGGGCAACAGCCACTCCCAGAACCATGCGCACCACGTCCCACCCTGTTGCTAGATCCGGGTGTGTCACACGCCAGAGCAGCTTCCACAACCAGAACTCCCTAGCCTAGTTGTTGCTTGATCTTTGTCAGGGTCAATCCTGACAAAGATCAAGCAACAATAGAGTGATCCCACTGGGGTCTAATCTGGGAATGACACCTCCCCAACTCTGAGGACAGCCAACTCTGAGGCAACAGTGAAAAACAATCATTAGGCGAAATCAACAGAAAAACTCTGGCAATAAGAATAATCAGAGTAGATTAACTCCCCCAAGGATAAATGGGACAGACACAGCACAAGATCCCATGAACAAACAAATAGCTGAAATGTCAGAAATCAAATTCAGAATCTGGATAGCAAATAAGATCGAATTAGAACTCCAAGCAGTAACCCAAAAGATATCTCAAGATTTCAACAAATTCAAAGACCAAATGACCAAAGATTTTGACACATTGAGACAAGAAGTTGCATCCCTCAAAGATCTCAGAAACACAGTAGAATCCCTCAGTAACAGAATGGAGCAAGCAGAAGAAAGGATTTCTGACATTGAAGACAAAGTTGTCAAACGCTCCCAAACACTCAAAGAGGATGAGAAATGAAGGGCAAAAACAGATCACTCTCTCAGAAAGCTCTGGGATAATTTGAAGAAAACCAATATTCATCTTATAGGGATCCCCAAAAATGACGAAGTAGCTTCACAAGGCACAGAGTCTCTTCTCCATGAGATTATGAAGGAAAACTTTCAAGACATGCCAAGAGATTCTGAAATTCAGATAACAGACAGTTTCAGAACTCCAGCATGACTCAACCCGAATAAGACATCACCCAGACACATCATAATCAATTTCACTAAAGTTAATATGAAGGAGAAAATTCTGAAAGCTGCCAGATGAAAGAACACCATTACCTACAAGGGGAAGAATATTAGAATAACTGCAGATATCTCTGCTGAAAACTTTCAAGCTAGAAGAGGATGGTCATCGACTTTCAATCTCCTAAAACAAAATAACTTTCAACCCAGGATCCTACACCCAGCTAAACAGTTTCATTTATGATGGAGAAATTAAATAATTCAATGACAGTCACATGTTGAAGAAATTTGCCATAACTAAACCAGCTCTCCAGGATATTCTCAGACCTATCCTCCATAAAGACCAGTGTAATCCTCCACCACAAAAGTAAACTCACCCAGAAAATTTTGATCAAATTCCAACTTCCACAGTCGCAAAAGGATTAAAAATGTCCACCGGACTCTCGAAAGGCTTATTAATATTCTCAATTCATGTGAATGGTTTAAACTGTCCTCTAAAGAGGCACAGGTTGGCTGACTGGATACAAAAACTCAAGCCAGATATCTGCTGCATACAAGAATTGCATCTTACATTAAAAGACAAATTTAGACTCAAGGTGAAGGGATGGTCATCTATATTCCAGGCAAATGGAAAGCAGAAAAAAACCAGCATTGCAATCCTGTTCGCAGACGCAATAGGCTTTAAACCAACCAAAATAATTAAGGATAAGGATGGACACTTCATATTTGTTAAAGGTAATACTCAATATGATGAGATCTCAATTATTAATATTTATGCACCCAACCACAACACACCTCAATTTATAAGAGAAACTCTAACAGACCTGAGCAACTCGATTTCCTCCACTTCCATAGTAGTTGGAGATTTTAACACCCCTTTAGCAGTGCTGGATAGATCCTCCAAAAAGAAGCTAAACAAAGAAATCTTAGATTTAAACTCAACCATTCAACATCTGGACTTAACAGACATCCACAGAACATTTCATCCCAACAAAACTGAATACACATTCTTCTCATCAGCCGACAGAACATATTCCAAAATTGACCACATCCTAGGCCACAAATCTAACCTCAGCAAATTTAAAAAAATAGAACTTATTCCTTGCATCTTCCCAGACCATCATGGAATAAAAGTTGAACTCAATAACAACAGGAACCTGCATACCCATACAAGAACATGGAAGCTAAACAACCTTATGCTGAAGGATACATGGGTTATAGATGAAATTAAGAAGGAAATCACCAAATTTTTGGAACAAAACAACAATAAAGACACAAATTACCAGAACCTCTGGGATACTGCAAAGGCAGTCCTAAGAGGAAAATTTATGGCACTGCAAGCCTTCCTCAAGAAAACGGAAAGAGAAGAAGTTAATAACTTAATGAGACATCTCAAGCAACTAGAGAAGGAAGAACACACCAACCCCAAACCCAGCAGAAGAAAAGAAATAACCAAAATCAGAGCAGAATTAAATTAAATTGAAAACAAAAGAATTATACAACAGATCAATAAATCCAAAAGTTGGTTTTTTGAAAAGATCAATAAAATAGATAAACCTTTGGCCAACCTAACCAGGAAAAAAAGAGTAAAATCTCTAATTTCATCAATCAGAAATGGTAAAGATGAAATAACAAGACACCCCTCAGAAATTCAAAAAAATCCTTAACAAATACTTCAAGAAACTCTACTCTCAAAAATATGAAAATCTGAAAGAAATTGACCAATACCTGGAAGTACGCCACCTACCAAGGCTTAGCCAGAACGAAGTGGAAATGTTGAACAGGCCTATATCAAGTTCTGAAATAGCATCAACTATGCAAAATCTCCCTAAAAAGTAAAGCCCAGGACCAGACGGCTTTATGTCAGAATTCTACCAAACCTTTAAAGAAGAACTAGTACACATACTACTAAACCTCTTCCAAAATATAGAAAAAGAAGGAATATTACCCAACACATTCTTCGAAGCAAACATCACCTTGATCCCCAAACCAGGGAAAGACCCAAAAAGAAAAGAAAATTATAGACCAATATCACTAATGAATATTGATGCTAAAATACTCAATAAGATACTAACAAACAGAATCCAACAACACATCAAAAAAACTATACACCATGACCAAGAGGGATTTATCCCAGGGTCTCAAGGCTGGTTCAATATATGTAAATCTATAAATGTAATTCAACACATAAACAAACTTAAAAATAAGGACCATATGATTCTTTCAATTGATGCAGAAAAAGCTTTTGATAATATCCAGCATCCCTTCATGATCAGAACACGCAAGAAAATTGGTATAGAAGGGACATTTCTTAAACTGATAGAGGCCATCTATAGCAAACCCACAGCCAATATCATATTGAATGGAGTTAAATTGAAATCATTTCCACTTAGATTAGGAACCATGCAAGGTTGCCCATTGTCTTCATTGCTCTTTAACATTGTAATGGAAGTTTTAGCCATTGCAATTAGGGAAGAAAAGGCGATCAAGGGTATCCACATAGGGTCAGAAGAGATCAAACTTTCACTCTTCGCAGATGATATGATCGTATATCTGGAAAACACTAGGGATTCTACTACAAAACTTTTAGAAGTGATCAAGGAATACAGCAATGCCCATAAATCTGTATGTAGCCTTTATATACACCAACAATAACCAAGCTGAAAAAACAGTCGAGGACTCTATTCCTCTCACAGTAGTGCCAAAGAAGATGAAATATTTGGGAGTAGACCTAACAAAGGATGTGAAAGATCTCTGCAAAGAGAACTATGAAACTTTAAGAAAAGAATTAGCTGAAGATGTTAACAGATGGAAAAACATACCATGCTCATGGCTGGGAAGAATCAACATTGTCAAAATGTCCATACTACCCAAAGCAATATATAATTTTAATGCAATTCCTATTAAAGCTCCATTGTCATATTTCAAAGATCTTGAAAAAAATAGTACTTCATTTTATACGGAATCAGAAAAAACCTCAAATAGCCAAAACATTACTCAGTAATAAAAACAAAACAGGAGGAATCACGCTACCAGACCTGAGACTGTACCATAAATCAATAGTGATCAAAACAGCATGGTAATGGCACAAAAGCAGAGAAGTAGATGTCTGGAACAGAATAGCGAACCAAGAGATGAATCCAGCTACTTACCGTTATTTGATCTTTGACAAGCCAGTTAAAAACATTCAGTGGGGAAAAGATTCCCTATTTAACAAATGGTGCTGGGTGAACTGGCTGGAAACCTGTAGAAGATAGAAACTGGACCCACACCTTTCACCATTAACTAAGATAGACTCTCACTGGATAAAAGATTTAAACTTAAGACATGAAATTATAAAAATACTTGAAGAAAGTGCAGGGAAAACTCTTGAAGGAATTGGCCTGGGTGAATATTTTATGAGGAGGACTCCCCAGGCAATTAAAGCAGTATCAAAAATACACTACTGGGACCTGATCAAACTAAAAAGCTTCTGCACAGCCAAGAACATAGTAAGTAAAGCAAGCAGACAGCCCTCAGAATGGGAGAAAATATTTGCAGGTTATACCTCCGATAAAGGTCTAATAACCAGAATCCACAGAGAACTTAAACGTATTAGCAAGAAAAGAACACATGACCCTATCTCAGGGTAGGCAAGGGAATTGAAGAGAAACTTCTCTAAAGAAGACAGACACACAATCTACAAACACATGAAATAAAGCTCATCATCCTTAATCATCAGAGAAATGCAAATCAAAACTACTTTGAGATATCATCTAACCCCAGTAAGAGTAGCCCACATAACAAAATTCCAAAACCAGAGACGTTAGCATGGATGTGGAGAAAAGGGCACACTTCTACACTGCTGGTGGGAATGCACACTAATACATTCCTTCTGGAAGGATGTTTGGAGAATACTTAGAGACCTAAAAATAGACCTGCCATTCGATCCTATAATTCCTTTACTAGGTTTATACCCAGAAGACCAAAAGTCACAATATAACAAAGACATCTGTACCAGAATGTTTATTGCTGCCCAATTCATAATTGCTAAGTCATGGAAGAAGCCCAAGTGCCCATCGACCCACGAATGGCCTAGCAAATTGTGGTACACGTATACCATGGAATATTATGCAGCCTTAAAGAAAGATGGAGACTTTACCTCTTTCATGTTTACATGGATGGAGCTTGAACATATTTTTCTTAGCAGAGTATCTCAGGAATGGAAGAAAAAGTATCCAATGTACTCAACTCTGCTATGAAGCTAAATTTTAGCTTTCACATGAAGGCTATAACCCAACTATAGCACAAGACTATGGGGAAAGGGCCAAGGAAGGGGAAGAGAGGGGGGAGGTTTTGGTGGAGGGAGTGTAATGGGTGGGGCCACATCTACAGTGCATCTTAATGTACACCACTATGATTTAACAATAAAAATAAATAAATTAAAAAAAAAAAGCAAAACTACAACAAAAATACAGCAAGGCATTCAAGTGGGCACCTATAGTCCTAGCTACTTGGGAGGCTGAGGCAAGAAAATTGCGTAAGCCCACCATCGCTTAAGTGAAGGAAGCCCGACAGGGAAGACTGCATGCTGCATTATTTCATTTATCTGAGGAAATAACTGGCAAATCCAGGCTATGCTGACAGAAGTCAGAATCACACTTAGCCCTCAGGAGAAAGCAGAGATTGGAAGCCCAAGAGTAGCTTTTTGGGGGACAGTAATTTCTGCTTCTTGATCTGGGCATTAGCTATAAAGGTGTAGTCAGTGTGTGAAAAATCCATTGAGTTATAGACTTTTGATATATATATATATTTTACTTCAATAAAATATTTTTAAATGTTAATCAAAATTAGGAGAAGATTCCTCAGAAATCTCAGCAAACAGCTTATATTACAGGGGAAGAGCTTTGAAAGTGAGTTATATTTAAGGTGCAAAAAATGTTCTGTGAGCTTATAATAAATTCAACTTAAGGTATGCATAGTATTTGGTAGGAGATAAACAACTTCATTCCTTTTTTAATACCTTTTTTTTTTTTTTTTTTGTAGAGACAGAGTCTCACTTTATCACCCTCAGTAGAGTAGTGTGGTGTCACAGCTCACAGCAACCTCCAACTCCTGGGCTCAGGCAATTCTCTTGCCTCAAACTTCCCCATACCTGGGACTACAGGCGCCCGCCACAAGACCCAGCTATTTTTTTTGTTGCAGTTTGGCTGGGGCTGGGTTTGAACCCTCTACCCTTGGTATATGAGGCCGGCGCCCTACCCACTGAGCCACAGGCACCACCCCTTTTATACCTTTTTAAATGACATCTCAATCTAAATGAGAAAAAATACTTGAACCTCCAAAGCTTGGAAAATGAAAAAAGGCTCTCTTTTTTTGGACAATATGCTCTGAACATTCCCTAATAGGACTCTACCTTCCAATTCATTGCCACATGAATTGAGGCCCCCAGATAAGCACCAAGGGAAACCATACAAATAAGAGCCAGGTAGGGACCAGAGTAAATCTTCAGGGAAGAACTGGTGAGATGTGGTATTCACTCAACAAGGGTTTATTGCCTCGCCAGTGTCAAGCCCTGAGCAGGCAGCTGAGCATGTAATGAGAGGCCAGGCAGACACCATTCTCTGCCCTGTAGAATATTTATTTTTAAAATAAAAGATATATTTTAACATACATCATATATCAAACATGTATTTATTTTTGGTTTCATGTTTGTTTTGTTCATTAGTTCAAATACAATGTCATTTTTGGCCAAGGCTGTAATACACAGCCTTTGGTGTCAAACCCATTTTCTCTTCTTCCTACACACAGCCGGACTACATTTTCCAGCCTTCCTTGCCTTTGGATTTGACCACATGATTGAATTTAAGTGAAATATACTGTGAGTGGAAGTGATACCATACAACTTCTGGGTCTGAGCAAAATAAAAGCAAACAAACAAACAAAAACCCCTCCCATCAACACTATCCCACATGGTTTTTCCTCCTTTCCACCAACTGAGGTGGAGATGACCTCCAGGAAAACCTTGGAAGCCTTGTAGCAATGAGAATGAAATGTTCAGAGACTCTGCCATATTGGGTCCCTGATTGACTGTCTGGGGGAAAGCCTCACTGGAGTGGTAAATGTGTGAGAAATAAACTTCCACTGGGCTTTATTTAAAATAACACCTAGCATCAAATATTAATAGATTAATCTCCCATTTGATCCAAAAGCTATGCCACCTTTGTATCCACTGAAATCCCTTGCAAGAGTGAGGTATCCTGCATTAGAAGAGGATCAGTCAGGTCTCAATGAATGGAACTGAAATGCAGAAATAATATCTTGGTTTGTATTCTGCAGAAGCAGGCTCTGAGGCACAGATTCAAGTGCAAGTACTTTATCTGGAAAGCAACACCAAGAAACACCAGTAAGAGAATAGGAAAGTGAGACAGGGAAAAGCAGGCAGGCAATAATGGGTACATTACAGTTGCACTGTCTCCTGTAGGAAACTGGAGCCCATTCCTGCTGGGTAACTACAGGACACACAGAGAACAAGGCACAGTGTTATCCCAACTGACAGATAAATAAGCTGGAATAAGTATCTGCCAAGCCCCCATCTGACATTGATTGAGGGGCTTAACTCTCTGAAACTCCAGCCTGTCCTTTGCACCAGCCAAGCATGCTCCCATGGTCAGGCAAGGGCTGGGAGGAGGGGCTAGGGAGTTCATAGGCAGAAAGTTGCAGGTGTAAACAGTTTTCCATGCGTAGAGGTAAATAGCAAAGGGATGTGGGCGGGACACTGAGATTTAGTATCAGAGAACCCCAACAAAGAGTCATCGTCTCGGAATCCTGTTGGGACAAACTCATTGGGCTGGTCACTAACAGGTCCACAGCAGGAAACCAGTCTTGAACTTAAGCCACATCAATCATCTCTTCTGTTCAGTCTTTCCCTGTTCTGATCAAACTTTCCTGTGCTTGATCCCTGGAACATCAGCCTGTTTGGCCAGCGTCATCCTCTTAAATTGCCTGCCCAGCTGCTTCTGCTAATGCAAGTTTTAGTGCCCCTTACAGGCTCAGCTCAAGCTCTGCTGCTCAAAGAGGATTTCCTTGGCTACTCGAGTCCCTCAGAGAAACTTTTCTTTCCCTAGTGAGAACTTATAGCCCCTAATGGAAGCACTTCTCTCTGTCCCCTCATTATAGACATCGCCTTCAGATAGCTCTGCCACAAATATCGGAGCTGGTTCTTTAACTCATGTGGAGCTGCTTCCATCTGCAGAGCTGCAGGTATGTGGTCTCCCCAGTGACTGCAAATGGCAAGGACCATTTGCTGTACTTGGTCGTAGCCACACTTAACACTGTGCAAAGCTAGAAATAGACACCCAGTAAATGATCATGAAACTGAAGGGGGAGAAGAAAAAAAGGGAAATGTGCTTTTAAGATGACCATTTTAAGCAAATGATAGACAAATATTTGAATAAAAAGCTTTGACTACTTTTCTAGGTATACTTAATATATTCCTAGTTATGTTATGGTACAATTTTCATATTATTTCACTTTACTTGCACAATTTTTTTTTACATTTTTTCTAATTAGCCACTATTGTGAAATTTCACATATTCAACTTCTGAATAGCCTATGCTTTTAAATGTTGTATATCACACTGCTAATCCAATTGATAGAGAGAAAGAGGGGAAGGGAGAGAGAGATTTATATATTTATATATATACATGCCCAAATATGGATGCTGACAAGTTGTTTTGAAGAATGATTCAGAAAAATGAGCACACTGGCACTGCTTTTAGGTAGTGTAACTATTACAAATTAATACAAAGGTAAATACCAAGATAGCTTTTAGAATCTCAAAAACTAAAAACTTTACCTTTAATGAGATGCCGAAGAATTTCAACCTGTTGACAATGTGTGAATTTTTTTTTTTTTTTTGAGAGAGAAAACAAAGAACACACATAATGTCTAGAAACACCTTGTTGAAGACTAAGGGTGCCTAAAGGGTGTGATGAAATCATGGATATTATAATATATTTTAACTCTCTGGGATAAAAATGCCCATTGTAGCATACTAACCTATAGTTTGATGAGAGTTCACATTTTTAGGAATGCATCATAAATGAAAGGAGAGATAAATTTCCTGCATGAGGAAATTTGCTCTTTTAAATAGAATTTTGCTCCCTTAAATTTGCTATTTTAAAATACAGCAAAGTGCCAGGCACAGTGTCTTAGGTCTGTACCTCCAGCACTTTCAGAGTTTGAAAGGGAGGCTCACTTGAGGCCAGGCATGTGAGACCAACCTGGGAAACACAGCAAGACCCCATGTCAACAAAATTTTGTTTGAAAAAAAAGCCAGGCATGGTGATGCGACCCTTTATTCCCAGATACTACAGAGGGTGATGTCGGAGGACAATGTGAGCCCAGGAATTCAGGGCTGCAGTGAGCTATGATCATGCCACTGGACTCTAGCCTGGGTGGCAGAGTGAGCCCCTGTCTTCAAAAAATAAATGAAATGAGAAATGAAGTGGAGCAAATAAGTGGCTACCTCCATATGAAGTATTATATTCTTTTGGTTGAAAATGAAAGAAACTGTATAGGGTAGAAAGAAAAAGGGAATTTATTATTAGAATACCAGGTCTCAGTACCCACCCTTAACACAGGTAAAGGGTATAGAATTCTGCAAAGTTTGACTCCCATGCCAGCACCAGTCCAGGAATTGGTAGATATCTGTCTGTCACAAGGGAAATATATGAATTAAAGCATCAGTAAAATCATATACTTTTCTAACAACCTGACATTGTTGGAACATTCAAACACATGATTTTGAATGTTCCAACATTCAAAAATCAATAAAATAAAAATCAATAAAAATCAATCAATAAAAAATTATTGATCCACAATATTACATATTATTTCTAATATCCATTATAAATGTTAAAGAAATGGATCTTCACCATATATAGTTGGAGATGCATCGCTTTAGAAGACCCCGTCTGGCCCTTCTTAGCTGTGCACCTCTCCAGCGGATAAGAGGTCTGTGGGCAAAGGGAATGTGTCCACCAGATTATTTTAGACCATGCTGCAAGTATCCAGGACCCCAGAGATCTGTGCCCAAATGGGCAGAAAGAAAGACAAAGACAAGAAAGCGAATCCAAGCTATTTCAGAGGTAGGCTTAGTCCTTTACTCTTGGCCCCACCTGTCTTGACCATGCTTCCCTCTGTCGCCACTTCAGACCTTAGAAAATAACCATAGAAATGAAGAGATGGTGATCAGAGACAGAAAGGAAGGCATCATGAGGAGCTTTGGAGATGTGTAAACAGAATTGAAGTCACCATGAGAAAATCAAGGGTGAATCCCCCCACCTTCTCCCACCCACCTAATACCATGAAACGGAGATCGTTCCCCCACAGAGTTATCCAGTGATATTGTGGGGGCTCAGTAAGACAAAAATAAGCCGGCCCACTCAGGTCACTTCAGCTCTTGACCACTCAGGAAGACAACACCCAAGCTCAATTTCCCTCAAAGTTCCTGAACGCCAAACTCCATACTAAGCCAGCAGTGCCCCTGCCTGGCTGCTTTCCCTCCACGCTGCAGCCAGTTTGGATTCCTGTTCACACATGCCCTATCTTCGAGCTGCTTTTTTCTCCCTGATGAGCTGGACTCTGGACCCTCCTTCTCTCCCAGCCACTGGCTCCAGAAGAGATAAACCCCAACTGCCGGGAAAACTGCATACACCAAATTCCAAAAAGTACTCACTTTCTTGACTCAAATAGGAGAAAACCAAGACATGAGAATCTAGGGAAATAGGAAATCCTGTAGCTCCTTGTGGAATAGGAAAAGAGAACCTATCTTTTGTTTACTCATTTTTTCACCATAGAAGTTCTGCCAATGCAGTCACGGTACTTGCCCTGTCTCTCTGGCTAGGCTCTTTTTTTCAGTGTATTTGTTTATTTATTAAATCCAGAAAATTTCTTCTGTAAAGAATTTAAGGAGAAAGAAAATGCAGTAATTAGTATAGTTCTAGGCAGTTGGAGGAGGGATTGGGGGCCAAGGGCAGACACTCCATGTGGAAGAGAAGCTGGAACAGCTCCCCACGGTGCGGAGAAGAGAAAGTGGCAAATCGACTTGAGTGGGGGAGGGAGGGAGGTATGACTGCCGCGAGGAGGAAATCTAAATAGCTCCATAAACGGCGGCTGCAGTCATCAAAAAGAAACAAGGGCGAAGTAGATCGAACTCAGGTCATGCAACCCGGCTGAAGGAGTCACTATCAAGACAGGACTGCACTGCTACTTAATGAGAGACCAGAAATAAAAGTCCCAGGTAGACTGGAACAGAAAGAGGCAAGGGAGCCAAGGAAAGGGAGCTCTGTCATTAACTTCCAGAGCTTTGTGGATCAGGTAGGAAAAGAGAGATGCTCATTGCTTTCACCAAGAAATTAACTTCTTCGCCAGCAACATTTTGCATTTACAAAGCTACATTCTACATTTCCCTTTTTTTTGCTTTTTTTAATTTATTTATTTTTATTGTTAAATCATAGCTATGTACATTAGTGCAATAAAGGGGTACAATGTGCGGGTTTCATATACATCTGAAATATTCTCATCAAACTGTTCAACGTAGCCTACATGGCATTGTATGTAGGCATTTGTATTCTGTCTTTAGTAAGTTTTGCCTGTACCCATTCTAAGATGCACTGTAGATGTGGCCCCACCCATTTCCCTCCCTCCACCAAAACCTCCCCCCTCCCTTCCCCTTCCCTGGCCCTTTCCCCATAGAGTTGTGCTATAGTTGGGTTATAGCCTTCATGTGAAAGCTATAATTTAGCTTCATAGTACAGCTGAGTACATTGGACACTTTTTCTTTCACTCCTGAGATACTTTGGTAAGAAGAATATGTTCCAGCGCCATCCATGTAAACATGAAAGAGGTAAAATCTCCATCTTTCTTTAAGGCTGCATAATATTCCATGCTATACATGTACCACAATTTGCTAGTCCATTCATGGGTTGATGGGCACTGGGGCTTCTTCCATGACTTAGCAATTATGAATTGGGCTGCAATAAACATTCTGGTACAGATGTCTTTGTTATATTGTGACTTTTGGTCTTCTGGGTATAAACCTAGTAAAGAAATTAAAGGATCAAATGGCAGGTCTATTTTTAGGTCTCTAAGTATTCTCCAAACATCCTTCCAGAAGGAACATATTAGTGTGCATTCCTACCAGCAGTGTAGAAGTGTGCCCTTTTCTCCATGTCCACTCCAACATCTCTGGTTTTGGGATTTTGTTATGTGGGCTACTCTTACTGGGGTTAGGTGATATCTCAAAGTAGTTTTGATTTGCATTTCTCTGATGATTAAGGATGATGAGCTTTTTTTCATGTGTTTGTAGATTTTGCATTGGTCTTCTTTAGAGAAGTTTCTCTTCAAGTCTCTTTCCCACCCTGAAATGGGATCACGTGTTCTTTTCTTGCTAATACGTTTGAGTTCTCTGTGGATTCTGGTTATTAGACCTTTATCGGAGGTATAACCTGCAAATATTTTCTCCCATTCCGACGGCAGTCTGCTTGCTTTACTCACTATGTTCTTGGCTGTGCAGAAGCTTTTTAGTTTGATCAGGTCCCAGTAGTGTATTTTTGATACTGCTTCAATTGCCTGGGGAGTCCTCCTCATAAAATATTCACCCAGGCCGATTCCTCCAAGAGTTTTCCGTGCACTTTCTTCAAGTATTTTTATAGTTTCATGTCTTAAGTTTAAATCTTTTATCCAGTGAGAGTCTATCTTAGTTAATGGTGAAAGGTGTGAGTCCGGTTTCAATCTTCTACAGGTTGCCAGCCAGTTTACCCAGCACCATTTGTTAATAGGAAATCTTTTCCCCACTGAATGTTTTTAACTGGCTTGTCAAAGATCAAATAATGGTAAGTAGATGGATTTATCTCTTGGTTCTCTATTCTGTTCCAGACATCTACTTCTCTGCTTTTGTGCCAGTATCATGCTGTTTTGATCACTATTGATTTATAGTACAGTCTCAGGTCTGGTAGCGTGATTCCTCCTGCTTTGTTTTTATTGCTCAGTAATGTCTTGGCTATTCGAGGTTTTTTCTGATTCCATATAAAATGAAGTATTATTTTTTCAAGATCTTTAAAATATGACAATGGAGCTTTAATAGGAATTGCATTAAAATTACATATTGCTTTGGGTAGTATGGACATTTTAACAATTTTGATTCTTCCCAGCCATGAGCATGGTATGTTTTTCCATCTGTTAACATCTTCAGCTATTTCTTTTCTTAAAGTTTCATAGTTCTCTTTGTAGAGATCTTTCACATCCTTTGTTAGGTCTACTCCCAAATATTTTATCTTCTATGGCACTACTGTGAAAGGAATAGAGTCCTTGACTGTTTTTTCAGCTTGGTTATTGTTGGTATATATAAAGGCTACAGATTTATGGGTGTTGATTTTGTAGCCTGAGACATTGCTGTATTCCTTGATCACTTCTAAAAGTTTTGTAGTAGAATCCCTAGTGTTTTCCAGATATACGATCATATCATCTGCGAAGAGTGAAAGTTTCATCTCTTCTGACCCTATGTAGATACCCTTGATCGCCTTTTCTTCTCTAATTGCAATGGCTAAAACTTCCATTACGATGTTAAAGAGCAATGGAGACGATGGGCAACCTTGCCTGGTTCCCAATCTAAGTGGAAATGATTTCAATTTAACTCCATTCAATACGATATTGGCTGTGGGTTTGCTGTAGATGGCCTCTATTAGTTTAAGAAATGTCCCTTCTATACCAATTTTCTTAAGTGTTCTGATCATGAAGGGATGCTGGATATTATCAAAAGCTTTTTCTGCATCAATTGAAAGAATCATATGGTCCTTATTTTTTAGTTTGTTTATGTGTTGAATTACATTTATAGATTTATGTATATTGAACTAGCCTTGAGACCTTGGGATGAATCCCACTTGGTCATGGTGTATAATATTTTTGATGTGTTGTTGGATTCTGTTTGTTAGTATCTTATTGAGTATTTTAGCATCAATATTCATTAGTGATATTGGTCTATAATTTTCTTTTCTTGTTGGGTCTTTCCCTGGTTTGGGGATCAAGGTGATGTTTGCTTTGTAGAATGTGTTGGGTAATGTTCCTTCTTTTTCTATATTTTGGAAGAGGTTTAGTAGTATAGGTACTAGTTCTTCTTTAAAGCTTTGGTAGAATTCTGACGTAAAGCCATCTGGTCCTGGGCTTTTCTTTTTAGGGAGATTTTGCATAGTTGATGCTATTTCAGAACTTGATATAGGCCTGTTCAACATTTCCACTTCGTTCTGGCTAAGCCTTGGTAGGTGGCGTACTTCCAGGTATTGGTCGATTTCTTTCAGATTTTCATATTTCTGAGAGTAGAGCTTCTTGTAGTATTGGTTAAGGATTTTTTGAATTTCTGAGGGATCCTTGTTATTTCATCATTACCATTTCTGATTGATGAAATTAGAGATTTTACTCTTTGTTTCCTGGTTAGGTTGGCCAAAGGTTTATCTATTTTATTGATCTTTTCAATAAAAGATGGTTGTTTAGCTTCCATGTTTTCATATGGGTATGCAGGTTCTTGTTGTTATTGAGTTCAACTTGTATTCCATGATGGTCTGAGAAGATGCAAGGAATAAGTTATATTTTTTTTTAAATTTGCTGAGGTTAGATTTCTGGCCTAGGATGTGGTCGATTTTGGAGTATGTTCCGTGGGCTGATGAGAAGATTGTGTATTCAGTTTTGTTGGGATGAAATGTTCTATAGATGTCTGTTAAGTCCAGATGTTGAATGGTTGAGTTTAAATCTAAAATTTCTTTGCTTAGCTTCTTTTTGGAGGATCTATCCAGCACTGCTAAAGGGGTGTTAGTATCTCCAACTACTAAGGAAGTGGAGGTAATCAAGTTGCTCATGGCTGTTTGAGTTTCTCTTATAAATTGAGGTGCATTGTAGTTCAGTGCATAAATATTAATAATTGAAATCTCATAATATTGAGTATTACCTTTAACAAATATGAAGTGTCCATCCTTATCCTTAATTATTTGGGTTGGTTTAAAGCCTATTGCGTCTGTGAACAGGATTGCAACACCTGCTTTTTTCTGCATTCCATTTGCCTGGAATATAGATAACCATCCCTTCACCTTGAGTCTATATTTGTCTTTTAATGTAAGATGCAGTTCTTGTATGCAGCAGATATCTGGCTTGAGTTTTTGTATCTAGTCAGCCAACCTGTACCTCTTTAGAGGACAGTTTAAACCATTCACATGAATTGAGAATATTAATAAGCCTTTTGAGAGTCCAGTGGACATTTTTAATCCTTTTGCGACTGTGGAAGTTGGAATTTGATCAAGATTTTCTGGGTGGGTTTACTTTTGTGGTGGAGGATTACGCTGGTCTTTATGGAGGGTAGGTCTGAGAATATCCTGGAGAGCTGGTTTAGATATGGCAAATTTCTTCAACATGTGAATGTCATTGAAGTATTTAATTTCTCCGTCGTAAATGAAACTCAATTTAGCTGGGTATAGGATCCTGGGTTGAAAGTTACTTTTTTAGGAGATTAAAAGTCGATGACCATCCTCTTCTAGCTTGAAAGTTTTCAGCAGAGATATCTGCAGGTATTCTAATATTCTTCCCCTTGTAGGTAATGGTGTTCTTTCATCTGGCAGCTTTCAGAATTTTCTCCTTCATATTAACTTTAGTGAAATTGATTATGATGTGTCTGGGGGATGTCTTATTCGGGTTGAGTCGTGCTGGAGTTCTGAAACTGTCTGCTATCTGAATTTCAGAATCTCTTGGCATGTCTGGAAAGTTCTCCTTCATAATCTCATGGAGAAGAGACTCTGTGCCTTGTGAAGCCACTTTGTCGCTTTCGCGGATCCCTATAAGACGAATATTAGTTTTCTTCGAATTATCCCAGAGCTCTCTGAGAGAGTGATCTGTTTTTGCCCTCCATTTCTCATCCTCTTTGAGAGTTTAGGAGCATTGGAAAACTTTGTCTTCAATGTCAGAAATCCTTTCTTCTGCTTGCTACATTCTGTTACTGTGGGATTCCACTGTGTTTCTCAGATCTTTAAGGGATGCAACTTCTTGTCTCAATGTGTCAAAATCTTTGGTCATTTGGTCTTTGAATTTGTTGAAATCTTGAGATATCTTTTGGGTTATTGCTTGGAGTTCTAATTCAATCTTATTTGCTATCCAGATTCTGAATTTGATTTCTGACATCTCAGCTATTTGTTTGTGCATGGGATCTTGTTCTGTGTCTGCCCCATTTATCCTTGGGGGAGTTGATCTACTCTGATTATTCATATTGCCAGATTGATTTTGCCTCATGATTGTTTTTCACCGTTGCCTCTGGCCATCCTCAGAGTTGGGAGGTGTCTCTCCAAGATTAGATCCCAGCGGGATCACTCTATTGTTGCTTGATCTTTGTAGGGAGTGACCCTGTGTAGTTCCTCTGGGGCTGCTCCAGCTAGGGAGTTCTGGTAGTGGAAGCAGCTCCGGCATGTGACACACCCGGATCCAGCAACAGGGCAGGAGGTGTTGCACACGGTTCTGGGAGTGCCTGGCACCCAGTGACTTTGGTACAGACAGCAACCTCAAACTCTTCGACAGACAGCCGAAGGCTCCAGCTGTCTCTGGCCAGGAGAAGGGCTCTGCGTAGAGGCAGGGAGGGCTCCAGAGGGCCTGCGGCTACCAGTATACCTGGCCAGACGAGTGGGCCAGTGTGGAGGCTGGGAGGACACAGGGTTGCACAGCTACCTCAGTTCCTGGTCAGAGCATGCGGAGGCCCGGTTAGTGTGGGGTCGTGGCACAGATCTTATGGAGGTCTGGGCAGCACCAAGTCCAGGAATTTGAGGTTGCTATGAGCTTTGACACCACGGCACTCTAGCCAGGGCAACAGCCCGAGCCTCCAGTGTGCCAAACGGTCTTACTCTGCCCTTAAGGGTTAAGGCTGTAATGCAGTTCAGTCCCTGCCTTTACGCTGCTCAGTTGATAGGTTTCTAGGTCCAGCCCAATCCTTGCTCTGGGACCCTGAGGGCGGAGCTTGCCGGGGCAGTTCTCTCACACAATGGCTCCTTGCAGCCCAGCTCAGTGGCTCTGTCTGGGTCCCCAGACAATGCCAAAGTTCTCCGCACTCCTGCTCAAGCTCTCCCCAAGGCAGTACAACTGAATGCCAAGTCCAAAACACTGAAACAGTTCACAGGTAAGGCCTTTCTGGTTTGCAGTCTCACTGCTGCTTGTACTTATGGCTGCCGGCGTGATTAGGTCGATCAAACACATGCAACCACTTGCCAGTTTCCCACTGTTTTTTTTTGTTTGTTTGTTTTTTGTAGGGACAGAGTCTCACTTTATGGCCCTCGGTAGAGTGCCATGGCATCACACAGCTCACAGCAACCTGCAACTCCCGGGCTTAAGTGATTCTCTTGCCTCATCCTCCTGAGTAGCTGGGACTACAGGCACCCGCCACAACGCCCAGATATCTTTTTTGGTTGCAGTTCAGCCGGGGCCGGGTTTGAACCTGCCACCCTCGGTATATGGGGCCTTACCGACTGAGCCACAGGCGCCGCCTTCCCACTGTTTTTGTCCTCCTCTTGGGGTCCATAAGTCCCTTGCTGATTCCCTGTATCCTCAAAGGGATGATTATAGGCAGATCCCACCAGCCAGAGATGTCTCGAGTCTTATCTCCCCAGACTCACCGTGCCCAGTTGCAGCTTTTTTTTTTGAGATAGTCTCACTATATCACCCTCAGTAGAGTGCTGTGATGTCATAGCTCACAGCAACCTCAAACTCTTGGGCTTAAGTGATTCTCTTGCCTCAGCCTCCCAAGTAGCTGGGACTACAGGCAACTACTACAATGCCCAGCTATTTTCTGTTGCAGTTGTCATTGTTATCTAGTGCTGGGTTTGAACCCACCACTCTCAGTGTATATGGCTGGCGCCATAACCACTGTGCTATGGGCGCCAAGCCTACATTCTACATTTCCTAAAGTGCTGATGTTTTGCTGAGTTTGTGCTTTTCCGTCCAAAACAAGGCCAAGAAAAGGATTTCTGCAGGAACTGGCAGTAGGGCTGATAAAGCCCTCCCAAGTGTCAGGAAAATGCCCAGAGAAGTCACAAATGATGGAAAAAAAAAAAAACAGTGATGTTTTAAGTGACAGTAACAAATGTAAAAATTAACTGTGATCCTTTGAGTAGGTTTATCATGCAAAGAACACAGAAGTGGAAGCTGCAGGACACGTCTGCTGAGTGGGATGGCATGGAGGTTGATGCTCCACGCTGAAGAACAATGGGCATCGAACAGTGTGCAGGGGAGTGTGCCAAGTGCAGAAGAGAGAAGGATAATAAAGACAAGGGTAGAAAAGCTATTTTGCAGCCTCTGAAGAATGAAGAAAAAGTCCAGAAGGGGTGCCCTTCCCATTCTGACCACAGCCTACAGAGGGTATCACATTTATACCCTTTTCATTGCCCACAAAGTCCTTTCTCTTTGAAAATACACATGCATCAGTTTCTTGCCCTTTCCCTACCTCCAAGTCTGTTCCTTGAGACCCCATGACCCATAGCCTTTATTCAGGTTGGTGCAGTAATAGAAGGAAGAGGAGCCTCAAAGAGACAGCCCAGCTCTTCCATCTTCCAGGGCCAGCACTGATTGCCAGCCACTTCCTCCCCATTCACAAAATCCCATTGTTCTTTAACTACTACTTCCCTCTGAGAAAAATTGGATGAGTGTCATAATCATCATTCCCTAAATGTCAAAGCTGAGGCACAGAGAAATTAAGAAATTTCAACAAATATGCCCAATGATCAGTTAACCTTTAGGAACTGCCTACAGCCCTTATATGCCAGTTTATTGGCTCTATCACAGGACCACTTTTCTCAGCATCCTAGAAAAGTCTCTCCTAATTCCTACAGCATGATGGAGGGCAGTGAGGGATGCAAGTTCAAAGAAGATGTAAAAGAAAGAGACTACAGGCATAATATCTCAAAGGGGAAGAGGTAGTGGCAAGAATTATGTATTTGGGAAAAGAAAGAAAAATCTGAATCCTAGGATAGCTTTTAGTGAGATAAAATCTTCAGAGTCTTAATTAGATAAAATTTTGAAAGCGTCTAAGTGTAACATGAATTATACTCCTGGACAGAGGAAAACAAATGAGAGAAAAAGAGAAAGAAAGTAGTTGTAAACTTTTATATAAGTTTACATGGCATGAAACTAAATAAATACCTGGAAATATCTGCATTTATTTATTTATGCTCTGCCTTTTCCAGAAATAATTAAGAGCAACTTATAAAAAATATAAAATATATTAAGCTAAAACAAATATCAAATAAATAAGGAAAATTATACCAAGTGAGAATAAAGGCAGGATAACAAGACAGAGCAAGGGGAAGGTTAGCATTCAAAATAGGCATGTGGGGTGTGGGAGAAAGTATTACAGCCTGACTAAATCCATTCTGATGTCAGGATAAAGTTGGGTTTGAGTTCCAGCTCTGCTATGCTTCTGTGATTTTGGACAAGTTCACTTAGCCTGTCTAAGCCTCAGTTTTCTCTTCTATAAAATGGAGAACTTATGTCATAGCCCTGATATGAGGAACAAATAAGAAAATTCTCATAAGCTAATCATCATGATGTCTGTCAAACAGTGTTTAGTAAAGAGCTTCTATTGTCACCCACTCACATGCTACAGGGAGTCCTCAAATTGGATCTAAGCTTTCTAGTAGTTGACAAAATTAGAGGATTCACAGTGGACACCATAAAATAAAACAAATCCATTGTTCCAGAAAAGCATAATAATTTTTCCTGAATCTGAGATTAGGCAAAGAAGTTTCTCCCATGAACCTTAACAACAAAATGTGAGTTAAATATTCTCATAGTAAACACAGTAATGAGCAACAGAAGGCATTTACATTTTTTTTTATTTTAAAAAATTTTTTTTCTTTAATCTCACTCTTGAGCTAGGCATAGTGGCTCAGGCCTATAATCCTAGCACTCTGGGAGGCCAAGGCAAGAGGATCTCTAGATATCAGGAGTTAAAAAATAAAAAATATCTCATTTCTCATTATGTGTGCTGGCTTTATGCTAAAGCACAAGTAAAAATAAGGCCATTCCTCAGAGGCTTCAAGATACAGGCTTCTCTACTGGTTCCTTTTATCCTGGGGATAGCTTTTAGAATTTTAGAAAGGTTTTATATTTTGTTCAGTTTGATTTTTTAACATAGGGCCACGTTTTATATTTTGTTCCGTTTGATTTTTTAACATGTCAGACCCTGTATATGTTGCAATCCCTGAACCCTCATCTGCTTGGACTTCTGAATATCTTTGAACCCACTGATGTCAGATAAAAATTTAGCAATGGGAGAAAATATGTATATTTTCCAGGGACGTGATCCATAGTTTTCATCAGATTTCAATGGAGCCCATGACCCAATATGTCAAGACCCAGTTTCCTAGAGGAATAAATAGAATATACAAGGACTGACAATTAAGTTTGCAAACTCATCCTTGAAAAAGTGCTACATACCTCATCGCTGAATATCACTATGGTCACCTTTGTAGTACTCCCCTTGGGAAGCTACATACCAATGCCAGTGCCTAGTACATACTTGAAAGCAATTTTGCAACTCTTTTTCTGCAATGGCCATCAGAGCTGTCATTATATTACCCTTGATGTCCTGAATCTCATCAAAACATCTTCCTTTCAATATTTCCTTTGTCTTTGGGCAAAGAAAAAGTCACTGTAAGCCAGATCAGGTGAGTATGAAAGGTGTTTCAATACATTTATTTGTTTACTGGCTAAAAATTCCCTTATAGATAGTGTTGTGTAAGCTGGTACATTGTTGTGGTGCAAGATGCATGAGTTGTTGGGCAAGATTTTCAGTTAAGATTTTTCTAATTGTTTTTCTATTGATGTTCACTAGGTCCACAATGCTTCTCACAGTCAGCCAATGATTCTGATACATAATTTGACAATTTTTTGCAATGTTTTCTTCAGTTCTCTTTGTTTCTGGACACCCCAACCTGTCTTCGTCAGTGATGTTTTCTCTCCCCTTAGAAAAACATTTAATCCATTGTACACTTCTGTTTTTTTCATGGCATTTTTCCTGTTAACTTGAACTAACATGCCCCTGATTTCACTTTTAGTCTTGCCAAGTTTAACAAGAAAGTTAATGTTTGTTGCTGTAATTCAAACTCTGACATTCTCAGACAGCACACAAAAACACATAACAATAATGATCTCCATTCAGCAAGACACTGCCACACAGTTGACAGGAACATAGCTGTGAGACACTATTACACCAAAATTATGACCCTTACCGAGTTATTTGTACAGTGCTGCCAACATAAGCACATGGTGGCAAGTTTGCAAACTTGATTGTCAGACCCTGTATATGTTGCAAGGATATAATTCAATTAGTCTGACCACCTCAAATAGGTAGAAAAAGTATGAAATAAAAGGGCTAGGTAGAGTCTCACTCGGGAATCCAAAGCTCATTATACTTAGCAAAATTGGAGAGATGTATCTAGCAAATAAATAAATAAGTGTGCTGACAAATGGTGGTTAACTAGGCAGAAAATAGAAAACTTAACAGTGAAAAAAATGAAATTTGGCAAAGGTTAAGGCCATGTTTATTACAGCAAAGTAGCATTAAAAATAAACTGGCCCTTATTTATCTGACCGTGAAGCTGATGGTATTTTCTGAGTAGGTAAGACATAGTCTTCCTGTATGCTACTCCCCCACTTCCTTGATGTCTTACCAGAAATCACCTCTCTCTCAAGGAAGCTTTTTCTTACCTAAAATGTAACCACACCTCGTCACTCCCAAAAATAAGGCATTTCACATCCTCCTTCTTTAACTCTTCTTCCAAAAGCTTACAATTTTCTGATATCCCATGTATTTTACTTTTCATCTAGTTTATTGCCTCTTTCCCAATTAGGATGTAAATTCCATAAAAGCAGAAGTTTGTCCATTACAATGTTGTTTGTAACAGGACTTAGATTTATGTCAGCAGGAGAATGGAATAAATGATGGCACGCTCATATTGAGAAAATGGCTTTACGATTTAAAAGATTAAAACAGATCTATATTGCTAACAGGAAATACTCTCCAAGAAATATTGATAAATGGGGAAAATGTAGGTTGGAGAAAAATACAGAAAGTGTGGTGCAACTTACATTTTTAAAAAATACACCATAACTATACTTTTCCATAGGTCCACATCTGTGTATGTAAATGCAAGGACAAAATCTAGTAGTGATAAATCAAACTCGTAAGTGTTTATATCTAGATAGGTGATTTCAGTGTGGGGTGTTTAAAATACTTTAGTCCTTCTGTACTGCTTATATTTCATAAAATGAATTCATTTGCATTACATAATAATTTAAAATAAATCAATGGGGCGGTGCCTGTTGCTCAGTGGGTAGGGCGCCAGTCTCATACTAAAGTGGAGGGTTCGAACCTGGCCCCAGCCAGCTAAAAAAAGCAGTGGCAACTGCAATAAAAATAGCCAGGCATTGTGGCGGGCACCTGTAGTCCCAGCTACTCAAGAGGCCGAGGCAAGAGAATTGCCTAAGCCCAGGAGTTGGAGGTTGCTGTGAGCTGTGATGCCATGGCACTCTACTGAGGGCAACATAGACTCTGTCTCAAAATAAAATAAAATAAAATAAAATAAATCAATGACATTAGTTTCTTTAAATTCTTATAAAAACAATCAATAAATATTGATTCTATATTGTATAGAGTCTTTTATCCTTCAGCTGGAATGAAGTTTGTCCTTTTCCAAATTCCCATATGATTTTTCTGTCCTATTACATTTCACTCAGTACTTCTTATCTTAACATATTTTAATTTCTATGTACATCTTAGCAGTATGTTGTACTGAATATTAATTAGCTTCTCAGTGAAATAAATTATTCTCCAGTAAAATATAAATTGTTGGCTATCTTGGAGATCAGCCAAAATACTAATTGCTCTATGTATAATTTAATATACTTATTTTTAAAATGTCTTGGTTTCACCCTTTGTGCTTCCGTAATTTTCTGGTATTTTCTCATTCATTTTAATACAATACTTGCATGGCATCCTTTAATTGCCGTCACAACTGAAAATTTACTTTAAATGGTCCTTAGAAGCAAAAGGAAGAAGTACATTATTGTTTGACCTGCTTTTTCAATACATTATAAGTCAACTGTGCAAAATTTTTTGTTGAAATCTGCCTAATAAATATCGATTTTCCCTAGCAACCAAATACTTCTTGGTAGGTAGTAGGATTGCATACCCTCTCCCTAATCTTGGAATCTGAAATGTCCACATGACTTCTTTAGGCCAAATAAATGTGAACAGAATCATGTCTGAGCAGAAGCTTCAAGAGCCAGCGCACAATTCGCCACTGCTCTCTTTCCCTTGCCACAGTGATTACCAATACTTTAGGCAATGGCTGCTGCAAAAAAGTATCCCTGAAAATTAAGCCTTTGTTGTTTTAGCCCATTGAAGTCTGGGCGTTGTTTATTGTGGCATAGCTTGCCTATCTTGGTGGATTTGATGTTATGACTCGAGTGACTAGTTATTAGATAATTATCTCTTAGCTCCAAACACACCCCTATATACTATGCTTTGTGATGCTAGGCTGGGAGAACCTGCAAATTTAATTTCTCCTTTCTTGGTTGGCTCCTTGCTGGCCAAGATGGTAGGCTACTGGAAGGCCAGAAGGTGGTAGTGATGAAGGGTAGGAGGCTGTTCCTTCCTGTTTGCTTACTTTTCTGCCAGCATATCTCAGCAGGAGCAGTTCACTGTGGCTGCAGCAAGTGAGTTCAGTGTCTGGCTATTTTGCAGGACTCCCAAGACCAGCCCCACACTGAGACACGCCAGCGAGCAGTGCCCCTCCTCACAGGCTCCAGCTCCAAAAGCATCAACACCAGGCAGGCAACACCTCCTCCTCCCCCCACTCCACCCACCCTGGACCACAAAGATCTGAGTTTCAACATTACAGGGCTTCGCTTTCAGGTTTCTGTAACCCTAACCCCATCTCTTTGTTCCCCTAGTCCTATGGTTCATGGTGGCATCCTGGAGTTACTGTCACAGAGTTGCTTCAACTATCACTTTTTTTTCAGTCCCATAAATCTGTTAAACTAATTTTCCATAGTAAATTCTTTCCACTAACATAACTGTTGTAGTCTCTGTTTTCCTGTGTGGACTTTACCTATGACACCAGGAAATACTGTTATATATGAATAAGTCTTGTTTGATCTGTCTTTCACTCTTTTTGTCCTCTATTTCTTCCAGTCTTTCTTGACAGAAGGAAACTTTGAGCCACTGAGACCACCTCTTCCTATTATTTGTAAAGGAAATTGCCCCTGCCAACAGTGCTTATGAAGCAAGCACCACATACGAAGCAGTGACTACAGGACTTAAGTGTTAAGGAGACTTTTCGCACTGAATCAAGAACTGTATCTTTGATTTCTAGATAGTTCAGAAATTATCCACCATGGTTTTGGTTTTGTTTAATTAGGCTCTTGAAGGAGAAAACTTACATAATGTTTAATTATTTGGATGTTTGAACAGAATTTATTTCCAGGTTGCCTTTTAAGAAGATCCCCACTTCCCACTCCTCAATTACAGACCAGCTATTGAAAGCACCAGCAAAATAATGAATATGCAAAGATTTTGCTTGTCAATGTGCAAGGACAGAAAATCGTTTGACTTGATGACAGGGAACTCTAATTGCTAGCCCAAAACAAAAAACAGATATACAAAAAACTCGGTCAAGCTACAGTGAGTGGGAGCTCAAGGTCCCTCATTGTACAAGTATTGCCAAAAAGAGGATCCGCTTTTCTCCATCAAACATGCTACTAACTATGCTTTGCTTGGTTCCCAAAATAAAAAAAACCCACCTATATAATACGGAAAGTAAGTGGGAGTTTTAACCAGCAACTCATAGAATAGCTATTAAAAAGCCACTAGCCAGGAAATTGAAGCAAAGAATTCTAACAAGTGGCTTGTTAGCAAAGAATGTCCTGCCTGAAGTCAGGAGCAGGCTTGTCACTTTTTACCCCATCCTCAGAGGATAATAAGTAAGGAGGACAAAATGAGTGCAGCCCTCCTGGGTCTCCCCTTAAGAGTTTAAAAGCAAAATATTGATTTTGAGTTACCCTGCTTCAACTCAGCTTTGCTCTCATGATATTTTTATTCCCTTGTAGATTCCTGGGTCCATTTGTTGCAGATTTAAAAAAGTAAATCACTGGTGAATCAGTGGTGTGTCCATGTAACATTTCTGCACCTAAAAATATGGTCAATTGACACCTTAAAGGTTTCCAAGCAGCTCTAACTCTTAGTGACATCTCTAGCTGCATCCCCAGTATGTTCAAAATAGATAAAGTGGATGAATTGATTTTAGTTGTATAAAACCCTTGACAAAATCTCTTTGTGGCCATCTATGCAGTCTCTTGATGATTTATAAAGGATTTGCTTATGACACAAATGTGATCCATCTACTCTTCTCCATTTTGTTTTTCAGCAGGGTCCACAGTGAATTTCCTGAGGCCAACAGACCAACAGAAGAAAATTCTTCAGTACCCAGTGCTAGCCCCGAGTCTTTACTGACAACAGTAGAATTGAGATTCATATTATCCATATTATTATCAATAGAGCTTTAGGTTGAACCAATTAGGATTCTTACATTCTTGCCGTACTTTCAAGTGACCATTTAAGCTTTCTTCTGTCATGTTCAAAATTTGTTGATAAATTCTGACTTGTGAAAGCTTGAAAAAACAGTATATTGACACTCATTTTTAATGAAGTTTAGTCACTCTTCTGTGGGTTTCTTAGGAAGAGATTTTTTAAAAAGAGTTTACATTAGGGAATAAGTCCACATTCTGAATTTTCATTTAAATTTCCCAGAAAGAATGTCTTAACATCATTACCACATAGGTAGTATCCTAAGTGTCCATAGGAGTAAACACTTCTCTAAACTCTTCTGTGTGAGAAGAGGAATCATTTACATCTAACAGAATGGATCTCAGCTTCCTCATCTGCAAAAAGAGGTTTTGGAAATCTCCAAAGTCACTTGATTTTTAAACTCCAAACGCAGAAGATTATTCTAGGCTGTGCTATAGAAATGCCAGGTGACCTTGATTAAATTACTGTCACTCTAGCTTTTTATACCTCTGGATTGCCTTTATAAAATGGAAGTTGCCATATTTCCATAACACAAATCTTTCTACATAAAGTTGCTGCTAAAGTCATTGGCAAGGTAAAGATCTACTTGTTCAATAGCATGTATGAAGACAATTACACAAAGGACCGTGGATAAAGAGATGAATAAGACATAGTTCACGGTGATACACAAAGAAACCCATGGTCAAAATGTAAAATATATTATATGAGGACAGAATCAGAGGGAATCCTAATTCATCAGGGGTGGGGGGGTGGGGGGCACAGTGACTGAGGATGTCAGAACAAGTTTCCAAATAAATGACACTTGAGACAAACATTAAACGGCCAGTAGGCGTTAATCAAGAAGGAGGCTGTAACAGTACCACAAATGGGGCAGCTTACGACAATAGGATACATTGTCATTGTCTCACAATTCTGGGGGCCAGAAGTCCAAAATCAAGGTGTCAGCAGGGCCACACTCCCTCTGTCCCGAAGCATTCTCCTTGCTTCTGGTAGCTCCTTGACTTGTAGCAGCGCCACTCCAGTCTTCACAGGGCATCTGTCCATGTGCATATGTCTGTATCCAAATTTTTCCTTTTGCCAGTGCAAAGGCTTGTTGTGCATGTAGTCCTAACCACTCAAGAGTCCAAGGCAGGAAGACTGCTTGAAGCCAGGAATTGAAGCCCAGCCTGGCCAACATAGCAAGACCTCATCGCTTTAAAAAAAAAAAAAACTAGACATAAATTACTCTTTTTTATAAGGATACCAGTCATATAGGATCATTCAGTGATACTCCAGCATGAGCTCAACTTAACTAATTACAGCTACAATCACCCTATTGCCAAACATGGTCTTGTTCTCAAGGACTGGGATTATGCCTTAGATATATGAATTGGCAAGAGAGTGGGACACAATTTAACCCATAACAGAGGGGGACAGGTTAGCTAGGTAGAGTAAATGCTTATATAGTCACTGATGAAGGATGCCACGGTAGGGCTGAACTGTAGGCTGGAGAGAGGGGAAGGAAAGTAGTCAGACCACAGAAAGCATGGGGGTCAGCCAACACTTTAATTTCTATTCTGAAGACCATAGGATGCCACTAGAGGATTTGAGTCAAAGAGCGACATAATCGGCTTTTCCACTTAAAAAGAAGACTCTGGGCTGTGCCTATGGCTCAAAGGAGTAGGGTGCCGGCCCCATATGCTGGAGGTGGCAGGTTCAAACCCAGCCCCAGCCAAAAACTGCAAAAAAATAAAATAAAATAAAAATATAAAAAGAAGACTCTGGCCTGGGTGTGGTGGTCTGTAATCCCAGCACTTTGAGCGTCTAAGGAAGGTGGCTTGAGGCCAGGAGTTTGAGACCAGTCTGAGCAACATCAAGACTCTGTCTCTCCCCACAAATAGAAAACTTGGCTGAGTCTGGTAGCACACACTGGCAGCCCCAGCTACTTGGGAGGCTGAGGTGGAAGGATCACTTTGAGCCGAGGAGTTTGAGGTTGCTGTGAGCTATGATGATACCACTGTGCTCTAGCTGGGGCTACAGAGGGAGACCTTGTCTCAAAAAAAGAAAAACAACAGAAGACTCTGGCATCAATGTGGAGGACTTATTAGAAGGTAGCATGATTGAGACAAGGAGGTGAAAGACCTTAGCAGTATCTGAGAGGTGAAAATGATAGCTCATAGCTACCTTGAGGAGTATCATGCACCCCATTAGCTTAACTATTGAATGAATAGCTTATTTCCTCATCAGGACTAATTCTCTAGAGAGTGGATTGCTCTCATGATCAGTCTGAAGTCTTGCTATATCCCTGATACAGTACGGTACTGGGTTATGGGCAGCTATTTGCAGATATCCACATCTTACACATAAACACTTTGATAAGAGAATACTGCATAAATTAAACAAATAGACAACAAAATGAGAAAATAAAAGTCAAATACCAAAATAGTATCTGTTGCTAAAAATAAAAAAGTATGGAGGAAGTGGTAATTTGTGTGGGTCATAAAAGGTAACTAGAATCTAGGTGAGAATAAACTGTGCTTGTGTTTTGATTTTTCATTTCAAACCATGTTATCTCTTTCTTCAACTGCCATGGGATAAACTAGGAACACTTTAACAATCATTAGATTGGATATGCAGAGCAATAGCAGACATGCCTTGTAAAATCTTTTGTTTAAAAAAAAATGCTTTAAATTTTCTTAACTCCACGTGGAAAGATCTAATGTGCCTTAACTTCAATACACATTGGTATTTGGCCACGGTATGCTGACAAGCTAGAAATCTCCCAAAAATATATACAGCATTGAATGTCAGCACTCTGGCATAGAGATCATCTCAGTGTATTTCTGTGCCATCTTGAACTTGTTCTTAATCCAAAAAGAAAGTGATTCATTTTTGCCCTTTAGGAAACAGGAGCAATTTTCATATTGTGAAGTCTTGGCAAAGGTCTCCTCTTCACAATAGGCGAGGGGGTGGGGGAAGCTGCATTTGGTACCATCTGTCAATTATAAATCCTTCAAAACTAGCAATGGCACAAAAATAAAGTGTGTAATGTGATTGTGGACAATGTATTTTCAACATGCACGATGCTGTTAGGAAGAGGTATTAGAGTCTTCTTTCTTACTGACATTAAAATATTTTCTATTCTCCTATTTCCTATTACTTTCCTTTTGGGATTATTAAGATGAAAATATTAGCTTTATAACTCTGTTTTCTTAACAAATGACCCAGTTATCATTAGACAATAATTAAATGTTGGAAACTAAAAATCAATAGTGTAGACTACAATACAATCTCTTTCTTTTTTCTCTTTATGTGGCATATCCTTTCAATGAATGGTTTCTTTCTTTACTATATAAAACCCATGGGGAAAGTAACAAATTAATTAGGATGCTTTTTGCTGCAAACCATAGAATTTTATGCCAAATAATATGGCGTAAAATAGTCAGTATGTTGAACGAAGCAAATACATGGCGTGTAATTAGACAGCACCTGTGTTTAAGTCACCTACCCTCTTGTTAAAATGCTCCGTGTGAAAACTTTCATCTCTGATGCTGGGTGACAATCGGGCAGTTCCATGATATTTCTAATAACCCCTAGGCAAGAAAGATAAATGGCTTGTCATTATTTAAGTTAGAAAACTTGTCTAAGTTTTATTATTAAATGTTTCAAGTTCCATGTAATAGTCACAGATTTGAATGCAATGTGATGTTAAGTCAAAACATCCTCCGGCTGCTGAAGGCAGGGAGCTGGGGAAAGGGTCCTCACCAGCTCTCCTTCCTCCCCTATCATTTCTCCATCTCTCCACCCTCATCCTATTGATTGTGTTTGCACCACAACATCTGTGGTGAGATCCCATCACATCTTCTTTCCAAAGAAGATGTTAAAAAGAAAAACAGAAGACAAATGGCCTGGCCAATGATAAAAGTTTAGTCAACCTCTAGGGAACTGCCATAGTTTGTTCAGAAACAATCAGTGGGAACATATAGCATGGATGAAGAATTTTCTCTCCTTCTGACCATTCTCCTCTCTGCTATTGAAAATTTCCACCGGCCATCGTCTGTCAGTTGCGGCCCCTTTGCCCTTCCAGATGGTCCTCCTTCTCGGATATAAAAGGCTGTAGGTTCCAGGCCCTGTCCCAACAGCCCTCCCATCCCTCTCTCTTTTTCTCTCTCTCATGGCCCACCTCTAGTCTTTGGGGGCTTTGTCCTTTCAGACTGCTACAACAAAGTACCATAGCTGGGTGGCTTATAAACAACAGAAATGTATCACTCACCACCCTGGAGTCTGGGAAGTTCAAGATCAAGTTGCCAGCAAATTTGGTATCTGGTAAGGGCCCGCTCCTTGTGGATGGTTCCTTCTTACTGTGTCCACCTGGCAGCACAAGCTCCTTTACCCCTCTTCAAATGGGCACTAGCCAAACTCCTCATTCTCTAATTAATTTCCAAAGGCCTCACCTCTTTTTTTTTTTCCTTAGAGTTAGATTCTTGCTCAGTTGCCCAGGCTGGAGTGCAGAGGCCTGATCATCACCCACTATAACCTGAATTCAAGTGATCCTTCTACCTCAGCCTCCCAAGTAGCCCTGTGCTACCACATCTGGCTCATTTTTAAATTTTCTGTAGAAATGGAATCTCACTATGCTGCCCAGGCTGGTCTTGAACTCCTGCCCTCAAGTGATGTCCCACCTTGGCCTCTCAAAGTGCTGGGATTACAGATATGAGCCACTGTGCCCAGCTTTAGGCCCCACTGAGACTCTTAATATCACTACCTGGGGGGAGGGGGGTGTAGATTTCCACATGTGAATTTAGGTGATGGACACGTAATTCAGACAATAGCACTTGGTAAAGTCTCCCTCCTTCCTTTTGGCCAAAAAGCCTGACTGCCAGCCTGTGCCAGTTGTGATAATCTCTTCCTTGCTGCCCATCTCACGCTTTCAACTGTCCAGTCAGGATCACCCACCAGCCCTCTAGTTCCCCTTACTGCAGGAAATGCAAGTCAAAATCTCCTTAAAGACCCATTATACTGACTTGAGGTAAAGAAGGAAGAAATACTGGGCGGTGCCTGTGGCTCAGAGGAGTAGGGCACCAGCCCCATATGCCGGAGGTGGCGGGTTCAAACCCAGCCCCGGCCAAAATCTGCAAAAAAAAAAAGAAGGAAGCAAATACTTACCCTTTCCCTTTAGAAAGTGTGTCTCACCAACTCTTGTATACCCATGCTAGGTAAGGGATTTACTATCTTATAATGAGGACTCAACCACCTGCTTTAAAAATTGTTTTCATGCCTTAACTAAAACCGGGAAAGGAAGAGAGCCACTGAATGCTCTTAAAACTCGTATAACATGGAGGCTGAAAGTGGAAATCCTAGATGTGGTTAAGTCAGCAGCCCAGCAATGCCAGTGATCCAGCTGTTCCTCTGTAATTCTCTAGTTTTCTCTACTCAGGGTCATGACACAGCTGCTAGAGCTCCAAGAACCATGTCCCCATTTGACAGCAGTTAAAGGTACCCTGTTTCCCTGAAAATAAGACAATGTCTTATTTTAAGGTGTGCTCCCAAAGATGCGCTAGGTCTTATTTTCAGGGGATGTCTTATCTTTCCTGTAAGTAGGTCTTAATTTTGGAGGATGTCTTATTTTCGGGGAAACAGGGTAAGTAGGTAAAAGTACCTGTCTTATATTTGTCTTTAGAACCAAGGAAATTTTTTCAGAAGCCTCTCAATAAACTTTCCCCTAACATAATATAGGGCAGAGGAGCTGCATGTGCCTACACCTATAGCAATCTCTAACAAGAGGAATGGGCTTCCTGCAGTTACTGCAGTTAGCTTGAACTAGTTGCCTTCCAAGTATGATGGGCACCCTTGACCTAAGACATGCACTGGAGTACAAAATGTAGACGTTAGTGCCACCTCAATATTTCTTGTCCCTATCTTTTTAGACCTTAATATTTTGGTATGTATCTCATAATATGTATATATACTAGTATAACCATATACTTCATAAATAATTATGCATGTATTTGTGTATATTATGTTTCTGTGTGTGGACACAGAGTGTGCCAAAAACTGTACATACTTTTTGAAAAAGAAAAAAACTGGGCCAGGCACGATAACTCACTCCTATAATCCTAGCACTCTGGGAGTCTGAGGAGGGTGGATCGTTTGAGCTCAGGAATTCACAACCAGTCTGAGCAAAATCGAAACCCTGTCTCTATGAAATATAAAAAAAAACTAACCAGATGCTGTGGCGGGTGCCTGTAGTCCCAGCTACTCAGGAGGCTGAGGCAGAAGGATCAGTTGAGCCCAAGAGTTTGAGGTTGCTGTGAGCTATGCCACCATGGCACTCTACCCAGGGTAGCAGAGTAAGACTGTCTCAAAAATAAATAAATAGGAAGAAAAAGAAAGGAAAAATAAAACTGCATTAAAGTTGTAATACTCAAGTCATGTTTGACTTCTGCAATTATAAGAGATACAAGATACAATATACAAGATAACACGTTATTTGAATATATTGAGGAGACAGAGAGAAAGAGAGAGAGAGCATACTCAAACATTTTAAACTGAAATGGGCAAATAACAAAAAATAGTTTAAAGATTACTATCAAATGAAACATTTACCCAAGGATATAAGAAGAAACCCACCAATGCCGAATACTTGAACTAAATAGAGAATGTTTTAGCCAATAAAAGTGAGAGTATCCAGTTTAAGAGAGGGGCAACAATCGGTCAAGAGTTTTTCCAGGAGCAGATTTGGTAACTGCTTCATTGAATTATTTACTTAGAGAGTACTGATTGAGGCTCTGTTCTCTACATAATATTATGAACTAAAGTGTGTCCCCCAAAATATCATCTGTTAAAGTCAGAACCTCCAATACCTCAGAAAGTGATTAAACTTGGAGATAAAGTCTGTAAAGAGGTAAATTAAAATGAGCTCATTAGGATGGGTCCCAATTCAATATACTTGGCATCCTTACAATGGGGGGGAAAGCAGAAAGAGGGACGGAGGGAGGGGGGTGGGGCCTTGGTGTGTGTCACACTTTATGGGGGCAAGACATGATTGCAAGAGGGACTTTACCTAATAATTGCAATCAGTGTAACCTGGCTTATTGTACCCTCAATGAATCCCCAACAATAAAAAAAAAAAAAAGAAAGAAATCTGGACACAGACCCACGCAGAGTCTTCCCATGTGAAGAAACAGGGAGAAGACAGCCATCAAGAAGCCAAAGAGACCTCAGAAGAAACAAACCCCACTGACATCTTGATCTTGAACTTCTGGCCTCCAGCATGACCTCGATTCTCTCCGTATCTCCGTATTTACAAAGGCTTGCAAATATTTCATACCTAAATTCACTATTAGAATGAGAATGTATGAAAGTGCCTCAGTGAAAGGTTGAGTGCCCTAGAGTTGTCTCTTTTCCTGATAGATTGACTCTGATATTGGAATTGTCTAATAAGACTGCTTTAGTAATAGAGAATTTGGTGGTTATTTTTCTTTTTAATGTTTAAAATTACATTTTATTTTTTTCACTTTTTTATTAAATCATAGCTGTGTACATTAGTGCAATCATGGGGTACAATGTTGGTGGTTATTTTTTAAGAAATTGAGACAGAATTATGAGTTTTTCATTTTAAATAATGAGATTTGCAATTCCACAAGCTTTCTTTCTTTCTTTCTTTCTTTTTTTTTGAGGGACAGTCTTACTCTGTAAACCTCTGGTAGAGTGCTATGGCATCTTAGCTCACAGCAACCTCAGACTCTTGGGCTCAAGCGATTCCCTTGCATCAGCCTCCCAAGTAGCTGGGACTAGGACTACAGGTGCCCACCACAATGCTCAGCTGTTTTTAGAGACAGGGATCTCACTTTAGCTCAGGCTGGTCTCAAACTTGTGAGATCTGCCTGCCTTGGCCTCCCAGAGTGCTGGGATTACAGGCGTGAGCCACTGCACCTGGCCACAACAAGCTTTCAAGTATGCATTAGATTCAGCTAATCACAGTACCTAAATATTAAATTCTCAATAATTATGTAGATAATAACATAATTAACAATATTTAGTATTTTAAATATTTTATTTTATTGTTTTACATCATTCATGTATTTTAACCACAGTTTGTATTTTACTAGTTATATATGTTCTTGGTTTAAAACATATAATTTTCTAAGGCATGTCAAGAAAAACCCATTCTCTGCCCTTTCTCTTCAGAGGCAACCAATTCCCAGACTTTTTAAGTAATTCTTTGCCATTGCCTCCATATCTTGAATAATCTGTTCTTGATTTTGTAAATTTGCCCTGCCCCACCCTTCCCAATCACCATTTACCCTGTACTCACATCCTCAGCCTCTCAATGGCATAATTTTGGTTGCATCAGTATTTGAAGTTCACTACTGCGCCATGCATTATATTATGATTAATTTTCCCTTCCTGCCTAAGTGTTTGTTTCCCCCTAATTCAACCTCAACCTCTCTCCCAGGTGTCTAAATCTCCTTACAAGACATTCAGATAATCAGAAGATAATGATTTTATTTTTTCGTAGGAATCTCTACTGAAGCCTTCTGACCCAGTCTACAATAAACTGATTGCCATTTATACCTGGTGTAGAGTTTTCTTCTGCTTCCTTCATCATCAGCTTGGGTTTCCCTTTGCCTTTTTTCTGTGTTGGATTCCCTGTTTCCTGAAACCCATGGCGTGTGTTGTCTTTGTTTACTCTGTTGTTTTTCTGGACCACATCCTCCAGCATCTTTCTGGGAAAAGAATGTATGGGAGATATGTTTATTGAGAGCTAACATATTTGAAAATCTTTAATGGAGGGTGGCGCCTGTGGCTCGAGGAGTAGGGCGCCGGTCCCACTATGCCAGAGGTGGCGGGTTCAAACCCAGCCCCGGCCAAAAAAAAAAAGAAAATCTTTAATGGAAATTCAAACATAAATAATAATTTTGCTGGGTATAGAATTCTAGATTAGAAATCACTTTCCTTCATAGTTTTGAAAACATTGCTCTATTATTGCCTTGGTGTGGAGAAATCTGAAGAAATTCTTATTTCAAATTCTATGTTTGTGATCTGTATTTTGTCTCTGGAAGCATTTAGGATCTTATATTTGACCCTTGTGTTCTGAAACTGTCCAAGGATGTGTCTTCATATGGTCTGTTCTGTGCATTGTACCAGGATGTTCTCAATCAGTCTTTTTCACTTAGGAAATTATGTCCTTCAATTTTGGAAATTTCTCTTGGTGGTTTCTCCCTCAAATTTCTCTGTTTTCCTAAAATTCAAATGTTGAACTACTTAGACTAATTCTTCGTTTGTATATTTTTTCATTTTTCTATATTTATTTTCCACATATTTATTTTTGTCTAAATTTTGAGAAATTGATACAACTCAACATTTCAAGCCTTCTTTGAGTGCTTTATCGTTACTCATGTTTTTAAATTCCAAGAGCTCTATCTTCTTTTCTGGATGTCCCAACACTCCAATTTCATAGCATCACTCCGTTGTTTCATGGATTTATAATTTATCTTTCTGAGGATACAGACGACAGTGTAGTTGTGTTTGTTATGTTATTGTGTTGTTATGTTGTTTGTTTTCTTCCCTGTTTTCTTCAAGTAATTTTTATGTTTGATTCCTTTAGTCCCTGTATTTTATAGTACATATGAAGGGTGAATTTTTTTTTTTTTTGGTTATTTCTTATAGTTAAGAGCTAAGGACCAAAAAATGTTGAATGTAAAGTCCAAATCAACTGGTGGAGTTTGTATATTATGGGGATCACTTTAGGGTTACAGGCCTACTGTGTAATTCTACACTGGGATGCTTGTGGGGAGAACACCTGACATCAAAATTTTTTGTATTTTTACCCTAAAATTTGGTGTAATCTAATTTCTCAGAGAAGGACTGGCAAAGCTCCTGTCTTGTGGGCATAGGCATGACTGCCCGCCTCTGGAATACACATTAAGGAAAAGGCTAGAGAGCTCAAAATTCAGAATAGAAATGTTTACTTATTCCTTCCTCTAACTGGCATCCTCACTCCAAGGAATGCATTTGACTTCCAATCATTTCTCCAGCTTTTAGGCCTGGTTTCTGTTCCCCTCATTATACACGTACTCAGTGCAATCAATTTCTGAGCTTTAGAAGCTTAAGGGTATAATAACATGGGTGGGCTCTCAGCTTTCCACTCCCATGCTATTTGAGCTTATATGTTTACACCCTTAAAAATAACCCATTTACTCTTTCTTTTAGCATGTTTCTCCATGTGACCAAAAGTAAATGTGTATTTCATTATCTTTATACAGTAGTTCCACTACTTTATATACAGTAGCTCCAAATAATTTGTTTGATTCTAAATATTAATTGCAACCAACTTAGAAAGCACAGAAAACTATAAATAAAAAAGTAAATCATTTCTCACCCCACCACCTAGCTTTCTAACATTTTTTTAAACATTAATATGTCTTTCTTAGCTTTCTTCATAACTGTGTGTGAACACAGTTATGAACACATAAATGCATGTTCAAATGTTTGTGCTTATATACGTTTTAAGAAATACCATAGTGCACATAAGATGTTGTTGGCTGCTTTTGTTTTTATATTATATTATCTTACATTAAAATTGTAGTGCTCTCAATGCTAAATCAGTACTCCAGATCTTAGAGCACCTACCCGGAAATGATGCTCTTTTATCCCTAAATACTTCAGTGTGTATTTCTTAAAAACAAGAATCTTTACTTACATAATTAGAGTACAATAATAAAAATCAGAAGATTAACATTTATAAAGTGCTATTATCTAATCTACAAACCTTATTTAAATTTGCCAGTGCTTTCACAAATGTCATTTATGTCTAAAGTAAAAAAAGAAAAACAAAACATGGTCCAGGATCATGACTCTCATTTAGTTGTCATGTCTATTTATTCTCCTTCAGTCTGAAACACTTCATCAGTCATCTTTGTCTTTGGTGACCTTGGCAGTTTTTAAGAGTACAGGCTATTTGCTTTATAGAATGTGCCTCTTTCTGGGTTTGACAAGTGATTCCTCATGCTTAGGTTCACGTCATGCATTTTTGGCAGAATTCCACAGAAGTGACATTGTCATTCTCACTGCATCCTATCAGAAAGTACCTGATATCTGTTTTCCCCATGATTAGCACTGTTCATTTTGATCACTTAGTTAAGAGGTGGTGTCTGCCAGGTTTTTCCACTGTAAAGACACTGTTGTTATCTTTATGATTAATAAATGTGGTAATATATTGAGTCTATGTGTATATCCTCGTTCTCATTAAGCTTTTGTTTACTAGTTCCTAAAATTTCTTAAAGCTTAAATGTATCTTTCTTATTGGGTCATCATTTCCAAAGTGAGACTCAAACTTCAAACTGAAACAAGTTGCTACTCTGCAGGCCAGTGTACATCTTTTCTGTACAGGTGCATGATCATTTAACTTAAGAATAAGTCTAGTTTCAAAAAAAGAAAAAGCAAAAAATACCAACTCCCAACCCATCTATTATTAACCAGTATTCTTAAGACTTCAGGAATAAACATAAGGTTGAAAAGTCCTGAGTCCACATCTGGGGCATGGGATTCATGTTAACCCAATCTACCCCAGAAAAGTCTCCTCCACTGCATGTCTTCCCAGAGCTGATGAACAAAATGGTGGTCTCCGTCAATTAAGTCAAAACTGGCTGCCCCCAACCACCTCACACTAGGGATATTATACTTTGTGGCTAAGCTAAGGGGAAATTGGATAATAACTTTAAAGTAGGTGGATCTTTTTAATTTTTTCCAAAGTATTACAAAGGAAAGAGCTTGTGGAATTTATGCCTGTTGTATGTAGAATGTTTTCCAGCCAGTCTTCCACAGCCCTGGCTTTTCCTTTCCTCAGTCTTCTGCTGGCTGCCTCTTTCCCTGGCTCCATCTCTCCTCTTCTCCATGGCCATAGGCCATAAGTGATTAATTTTAATTTTCCTGTCCTCTCTCCACATCGCTAGAAAGGCTCTTACCAACCACTTCACAGGTGGACCACTCTCAAATTATAACTCATAACTGTAAAAATATGTCTAAAAATGTATAAAAACTGTAGAGAAGATTAGAATAGAACAGTATAGGCATATTTAAAAAAAAAAGACTGGAAGGAACTGGGTTTACAGTATATGTTATCAGTATTTATCTCTGGTAACATGTTGTGCTGCGGGATAAAAAGAAACTTGGTTTCCTTCTCATTGTTGGAAATATTATCTATCTGCCTTTCTTTCTCTCCACTTAGATGTTCACTGGCCCAAATTCCACTTCCCAGGCCCTGTATTTCTCTGCCCGAGGGCTTCTTCTTGCTGCTAAAGCCCACTCTGCCACCCATGTGGCTGGCTAGAAGTGACAGAAACATCATGCTCCCTGGTTACAGCCCCCAGTAAATGACTGATGACAGTTGGTATGTAAATAACCCCATTTCTTCTCCCCTCCAAGAAAGATAACTGTGCACCACATCTCCTACATTTTCTCCCAGAGTTCCCAGAGCAGGATTAAGCTTCACTTAACCACAGGGGTAACTTGGAAAACTTTACTAGCTGTCTGCATTTCCTTGTCCCACTCCCTTACTCTCCTACTCATGGTTCCATCTTTTTTTTTTTTTTTTTTTTGAGACAGAGCATTGCTCTGTCCCTCTGGCTAGAGTGCAGTGGCATCATCAGAGCTCACTGCAGCCTCAAACTCCTGGGCTCAGCCTTCCAAGTAGCTGGGACTACAGGCACACGCCACCATGCCTGGCTGATTTTTTTCTATTTTCAGTAGAGACAGACTCTTGTTCAGGTTGATCTCAAACTCCTGGCCTCAAGCAATCCTTCCATCCCACCCTCCCAGAGTGCTATGATTATAGGTGTGAACAGCTATAAATTTTTTGTATACACTATGGTAGTCTCCATAGTTGACCACCTCCCTACATTGCCCACCTCCTTAAGTTGATCTAATTTTCATAGACCTGTATGCACCACATGTACGTATCAGCTTTACTCTGCAGACTTCTTTTGCATAGCAGAATGGAAAAAATGTCTGTCTTCTCAATAAAAACTTTTTTTTATTTTTTTTATTTTTTTTTTTTTTGTGGAGACAGAGTCTCACTCCATGGCCCTCGGTAGAGTGCCGTGGCATCACACAGCTCACAGCAACCTCCAGCTCCTGGGCTTAAGCGATTCTTCTGCCTCAGTCTCCCGAGTAGCTGGGACTACAGGCGCCCGCCACAGTACCCGGCTATTTTTTTGTTGCAGTTTGGCCGGGGCTGGGTTTGAACCCGCCACCCTCGGCATATGGGGCCGGCGCCCTACTCACTGAGCCACAGGTGCCGCCCAATAAAAACTTTTTTCTTAAGTTACAATTCAAACAGACTCTACTGTAAACCCAGTTATGTGGCAGCATATTTATTTATTTATTTATTTTTAGAGACAGAGTCTCATTTTATCGCCCTCGGTAGAGTGCCATGGCGTCACACAGCTCAGAGCAACCTCCAACTCCTGGGCTTAGGCGATTCCCTTGCCTCAGTCTCCTTAGTAGCTGGGACTACAGGCACCTGCCACAACTCCCAGCTATTTTTTTTGTTGCAGTTTGGCCAGGGCAGGGTTTGAACCCGCCACCTTCAGTATGTGGGGCTGGCACCCTGCCCACTGAGCCACAGGCGCCGCCCAAGGATAGCATATTTAGTAGCATAAAATTTAAGATCGTGTGTTAAGCAATGTATGAAAAGCATATCAGATATATTTTGCGCTGAAAAGAAGGGGAAATTTCTAAAATCAGTTTGTCTCACCAGACTATAACCAAGAAATTGGAAAATCTATCAAAAGAAGTCTGCAGAGTAAAGCTGCTAATTTTAAATTTTATGCTTTGGTGACAGATGACAGTACTAATGCTACAAAAAATATATAGCTCAAGTTGCCATTTTTATTAGAGATATTAATGATGAATGTAATGCCACTGAAGAAATGGCTTCTTCGGTGCCATTAAAAGATGTAATTAAATCAATAGATTTATATGAAACAGTAAAAAAAAAAAGTTAAGGCAATTTTCTTTGTCCATCATCAACATATCTGGTATAGTTATTGATGGTGTCCCAGAGATAGTAGGTTTTAAAAAAGGGATTTATAAAGGGCGGTGCCTGTGGCTCAAAGGAGTAGGGTGCCGGCCCTGTATACCGGAGGTGGCAGATTCAAACCTGGCTTCGTCCAAAAACCTGCAGAAAAAAAGGGGGGTGACTTATAAAATTAATAGAAGACAGTGCAATTGCTGCCCAAAACTCATATTTGATGAAGTATCATTGTACAGTACATCAAGAAAATTTATGCACAAAACTTTAAAAATGGATAGCGTCATACAAGTCGTCATCAAGACTGAATTTCGTAAGGGCCAATAGATTAAATTATCAATTCCAGGAATTCCTTAAAAGTATTGATACTGACTATGGCAATATCATTTACTTCTTGGAAGTAAGATGGCTAAGTTAAGGCCAGATGTTGAAAAGATTTTATGATTTGCAATATGTTATGTAATCATTGGTGGCATCAAAAACCAAATTTGTGCCAGAACTTGACAATGAAAACTGGCCTACAGATTTAGCATTTTTTCGTGAATTTAACCTCTCATTTAAATGAGTTAAACATACATCTTTCAAGGTGAATGCCAATTTATTAAAACAATGTTTCAAACTATAACAGAGTGTTCCAAAACAAAACTAAAATTATGGCAAGCTCAAATTAAGGCAAAGAATTTTGTGAATTTTGACACATTGGCTAAACACAGTCTTGCGAATAGCAAAAAATATACAGTCTGTTTTTCTATTTGATAAAAGAATTTCTAAATAGACTTCAGGATTTCTGGGAAAACAATATTTTAGCACATTTGCAACTCCATTTTCAATCAATGTAAATATATTACCTGTCAATTTTAAAATGGAATGCAATCTGACATTCAACTTAAAGAAAAATTTGATCATGTTCTTTCACTGGACTTTCATAGGTCCTGTCTTCCCAGAGACAAATGTCCCTCACTTCACAATGACCAAAGTGACCACTTTTGGCAGCACCTACATTTGCAAGCAACTATTTTCAAGAAAGAGGCACATTAAGAGTAATATTAGACCCAAAATAGCAGATGAGCACCTCGAAAACTCATTGAGAATTGCTACTACTTCCACCAAACCATGAGTTTCTCAAATACAATGTCAAATATCCTACTAGCTTTATGTTGCCCACCTTTCTCTTATTTTTTTTAATATTTTATTAAATCATAGCTGTGTGCATAAATGCAATCATGTACTGGTTTTACATACAATTTGAAAGATTTTCATCAAACTGGTTAACATAGCCTTTCCGGCTTTTTCTTAGTTATTGTGTTAAGACATTTATATTCTACATTTAATAAGTTTCACATGTGCCCTTGTAAGATGCACTGTAGGGTAGGTGTAATCCCACCAATCCCCCTCCCTCCGCCTATCCTCTCCCCCCTCCCCTGCCTCTCCCCCTTCTCCATATTCATAGGTTATAACTGGGTTATAAATTAGTTTCATTTATAACTAGGGCAGAGTACACTGGATACTTTTTCTTCCATTCTTGAGATACTTTGCTAAGAAGAATATGCTCCAGAATATATTCTCTTATTTTTATAATAAAAAATATCAAAAAACACGCCAAAAGTGTTTTATTATTTAGATATGTATATTTTCTACATCAGTGATTGCAAACTTAGGACCTACTCGACAATTTTAAAAGACTCTCTGAACAGGTCACTACATAACTGGAATTACTATATATATATTTTTTTTTTTTTTGGCTCCTTTTCTTTCTTTAGTGGTTGTGTATTTTATGTGTGACTAGCCTAAGCAAAAGCAAGACCCCTTCTCTACTAAAAATAGAAAAACTAACTGGAGATTGTAGCAAGCGCCTGTAGTCCCAGCTACTCGGGACTCTGAGGCAAGAGGATCACCTGAACTCAGGAATTTGAGATTGCTGCAAGCTATAATGATGTCAGGGCACTCTACCCAAGATGACAGAGAAAGACTCTGTCTCATAACAAACAATAACAATAATAATAACAACAAACAAAAAAAGACATACATTTCACTTTTCTATACAGAATAAAATATCACTAAGTCAAATGATAAATAGGGAATAAATTAACAAAATATAGACATAAGTAAGAGCTCTTACTAAACTTAAATGTGATACACCAGTTTATCACAATTTTTAAAATGCAAAGCAATATTAAGATACTTTTCCCTACAAAACTGACAAAGGTGGGTAATAGCTGGTTTGGGTGAGGATGGGGAAACACAGGCACTCTTGAACATTTTATTGGGAGTATAAATTGGTACACTATTTGTGGAAGGGTATTGCTGTCAATCAAAAATGTTAAACACAAATGTATTTTGATCTAGCAACATGAATTCTAGGAATTTAAACTAAGGAAATTGCAGAATGTAAAGATGTAAAGATGCTTGTGTGAGGATGTTAATTGTGTGCTGTTACTTATAAAAATAAAAACTGAACTGATACTCGCATATTTACACATATTATATATAAATGTAACACATAAATAAATATTTCAATAACATTATGTGCAAGCATAGCTAGAAAGATACACAACTATATAGCTGAAATGCTGAGTAAAACTGTTTTAAACATGAAGATAATTATTACTTCAAAAGGTAGGACAGGGCCAACCAGCAGCAGCTCAAAGTCCCCCCAAATCCAGGTTTTTTGCTTCTCTCTGACCTGATGCTTGAACATTGGGTTCCCCTAAAAAGATGTCCCTTAGGGCCCCAAAATGATGCCAGAGGCAACCAGGCTACTCGCTTTCATTTTCTACTTAAGTAGAAATTTGAGGGGGAAAAACCTCTCCCAAGCACTGACTCAGTCTTCCCGTTCAGTCTGATGGGCCAGCATCATCTCTGCAGGGATGATACCTATGGACTGGCTGGGACCAGGGTTTTTCAACCTTTTTATCTCATGCACACTTGAACCTATAGTTAAACTTCCACAGCACCCTTAAATTATGTTGGTCATAAAAAATATTAAAAAATAGATATACTTACTGTACTTTGAACTTCGCTTAAAGATAATTTAATTAATGATCTTTAAAATTTTTTGTGGCACACCTAAGATCCTCTCACAGCACACCAGTGTGCTGTGGCACACTGCTTGAAAATCGCTGGCTTGTACTAAAGAGGCTTTCCCCAGGTACCGGGGTTGGGATCCCTTTTCCCAGTAAGTTTAGAAGATAAAAGGTAAGCAAGGGGTTCCATCTGGCACTGAGTACTCCCCAAACACTATCTGCTTTCCCAGCATGCTTCTCTGTGGGTACTCAACAATCTGTAGCAGAAATGTGAGCATTTATAAGTATGTGGCACTTGACTATAAGAATACAAGACAGTAAATATATGCAAAAGCATAGCATCTATCTTCCTATCTCCTTTTCATCTTTTCCTCCTCTCTTTAATTTGATATCTCTTCCCTTAATCCTCCCTAAGATTATTACAGTTAAGTGCTAAGAGTGTAAGGCACCATCCTCAAATAGTCAATTGTTTTTATTTATTATTTATTTATTTATTGGAGACAGAGTCTCACTTCATTGCCCTTGGTAGAGTGCCCTGGCTTCATAGCTCACAGTAACCTCTGACTCTTGGGCTCAAGCAATTCTCATTGCCTCAGCCTCCCAAGAAGCTGAGACTACAGGCGCCCACCACAATGCCCAGCTATTTTTAGAGATGAGGTCTAGGTCTGGCTCAGGCTGGTCTCCAACCTGTGAGCTCAGACAATCCACCTGTGTTGGCCTCCCAGAGGGCTAGGATTACAGCCATGAGCCACCCCACCTAGTATAGTCAAATATTTTTAAATTTCACTAACATTATTAAAAAGTCCATTCCCATGAGTAATAGTCTCACAGAAATACAGTACAGTTGTTCACCAAAGGGCATGTACGGGAATGTTCATACCAGGCCTGTCTGTAGAAATCCCAAACTGGGATTGGGAAAACAATCCAAACGGCTTCAACAGTAGAATGGATAACTTGTATATTCACACAATGGAATATTACACAGTAAGAAGGATGAACAAATGCAATTATCAGGATAACATGAGCAAATATCCCAGGCTTACATTGAAAGCCAGCCACAGAGAAGAAAACAGTCTAAGATTCTATTTATACAAAATTCTAAACTGGAGAAAACTAATTAATGGCAATAGAAGTCAAAATGGTTACTTCATGGGAAGCTGTGACCAGAGGAAGAATGGAAGATTTCTGGAATTATGACAATACTGCATTTCTTAATAAGGATGCTAGTTATAAAAGTTTATTCAATTTGGTAAAAATATCAACCTCTGCATTTAGAATATTGGCACTTTTTGTATGTATTGTACTTCAGGGTATGTTTTAAGTTACTTGAAAAATATGGCCTAAAATTATGCAGTCATCTCCTTAATATAGGATGATAATCCTCTTTTAATGAATAACATGAATATCCTGGGCTATATAATAGAATATTATCTTACCAAGTGATCCCTTCTATTCCCAAACAGTTACAAAACTAAGTAGAAAACTGAAATGCAGATCCTAGTCTATCACTTAGTTGAATTCTCAAACCCTTTTGCTCACTTCTCACCCTAGCCCTCCTTTCAACCCTTCTGAATCTCATTTAGCTCATATGGACAATATTCGCAAGCTTCTGTGGTAATGGAGCCCACTCAGTAAGTTTGTGCCCTATCTCTGCAACTTAACAGCAATCCGGCTTAGAGCAACTCACCTGTCAATGTCTCCATTTTCTCATCTGTAAATATTGGGGTGAGGGGTTGTTTTGTTTTGTTTGAGACAGAGTCTCTGCCATCCTGGGTAGAGTGTCCTTGAGTCATACATAACGCACAGCAACTCTTGGACTCAAGTGATCCTCTTGCCTCAGCCTCCCTGAGTTGCTGGGACTACAGGTGCCCATAAACCTAGCTAGTTTTTTCTTTGTGTGGTAGAGAGGGGTCTCGCTCTTGCTTAGGCTGGTCTCTGAACTGAGCTCAGACAATCCACCCACCTTGGCCTCCCAGAGTGCTAGGATTATAGGTGTGAGCCACTGTGCCTGGCCTAATCTGTAAATATTGTTAACAATAGTTTCTATCTCATATGGTTGTGAGGATTAAATGAGCTAAAAAGTCTAGCAGGGTCCTCAAACTTTTTAAACAGGCCAGTTCACTGTCCCTCAGACCGTTGGAGGGCTGGATTATAGTTTAAAAAAAAAAACCATGAAAAAATTCCTATGCACACTGCACATATCTTATTTTGAAGTAAAAAAACAAAAGGGGAACAGATACAATCACACTGCCTCATGTGGCCCGAGGGCCGCAGTTTGAGAACCCCTGGAAGGTATTAAGCAATGAGCTCATTTGACAACACGGAATTGCATCACTTCTACAACACACGTTTTAACTTCTTAAAATTCAGATGCATTGTACAATCACAGGTATCTTAAAATCACTGCTGATCAGGTGGCAGTAATAGCAGAGCTGCCACTGCCTGTGCGTACAGTTTTCATTTTCCTTTCTTTAATGTGTGCATAAGGGAAATATGAAAATAACACTTGCCTATATAAATAATTCTTCCAATAGGCACAAAATTAAATTTCTAGTGGGCAGCCTTATTTTCTTCCTGGTAAACATAAGATGGGTGCAGATCCATGGATGGCATCATAGATTTTGATGAAATGACCTCCTGAAACACCTCATGAAGTTGTTTTTAGCAGCTTCCTAGCATGATTCTATTTTAAAAATATTTCTATCATTATTTGATTTTAAAATAATGCTTTAAAATCAATAACTTTAAATTAAGTACTTAGCAGTGCTGTTTAAAGCTTCCCTAGGAATCAAGCAAATGAGAGATTTCCCAAGGATGCCAGGCACTATGAGCAGACGTTCTGCACCTCAGCTTCCTCCTCCTCCTAACACACCCTCTACCTCCCTTCCCTACTGCCATTCACAGAGCACCAGTAGATAGAGGGCTGGGCACAGATTCTTCCCACAGGCCTTCTCCTGGCCGCCATCACCCCAATTGTTGGCCCAAATATCCACTCTTCAGAAAGAGTATCCACCAACCTCCAAACCCACAAGGCCAGTGGTTCTCCAACTTCATGTACATTGGAATCACTTGGGGGATCTTTAAATAATACGCCTGGATCTCACCCCCTCAAAATTCTAATTTAATTGTGCCAGGGTGCTGCCCTGGGCATCGGGATTTTTAAGAACTCCCCAGATAATTCTAATGAGCGGCCCAGGCTGGGAACCACCTCATTACCCTGTTTGACTATTTTCTGATCCTCTGTTATTGGCTGACTTCATGCTGTCTGTTTCTCCCACCAACCAGCTCCTCGGGACATGGGAGTTTGGTCAATAACTTCTAGTTCTGTAACGCAGCAGCCTGCACAAAGCTTGACACTTACACTAGGTCAGCTGGTGTTTTAAAATATTATCAAACCAGCTGAGCTTTACAGCACAGCTTTTCAGTGTAGGGAACGTCAGCATCTTCAAGAGTTGCCCTTGGGAAGGAAGGGAATTTAGAAAGTATATACTATTTCAGATTGGGTTACTCCAGATCTTTGGCAATACACGATTCCTGGCTGGCTTCTGACCATCCCCATCCCCGCCCCCAGCAGCCAAGCCAAACGGGATGTTTGTGGAGTCGCCGGTCCCCTCCAGGTCCTCCGCTTTGATCTGACCTAAGGCAACACTAGGACTGTCTAGCAGATCGCTCCTCTGTTCACGAATTTCAGTAGCACAGGGCAGGGTCGGCGAGCTTGTTTACCCGCTTCTGGGGTCTTAGAGGACAAACAATGAGAGGGGTCTCAGAGAAAGGGAAACTCTCGCAGCAGGGTTCTGCGCGCGCCAAGCAAGTGGCCCCAGCGCATACAACAGCACAAACCCCTTCCGCGGCGCAGCGCGCTGCTGGGGCGGGACAGCAGGCTGCTGCCCTCGGAGAAGACTGCAGCTAGCTGCAAAGAAAGCCCCCAAAGCGCCAATATAATTTTTAAAGCATTTGTGCACCTGGGGTGCACCTGGAGTGTGCCAAGCTAGTACAAACACCTGGGGTGCACCTGGGGGGTGCTAAGCTAGCACAAACTCCTATGTCTCCAGGAGCTAACTTCAAGATGCATCTTAGTGAAAAAGACAAGCTATTGAATAGAATGTACGAAAGTGTGCAGTTGGGTAGGGGGCAGTTAAAGAGAAGTCAGCTGCATTTATGTACTTGCTGACTCAAACTTGATATAATTGTCCCGAAATACACACGGGGAATTAATTGTGGTTGCCTACAGGTAGGGAATTTGGGAGGCTCCAAACGTTGCAACCTTGTGGCTTTGGGTTGTTTTGTTTTTAACTTAGGCAAGTAAGTTTTAAAATACACGTTGATTTTTCTATTCTATAATCTTTCTTCCATAATATGTATTATATAATATTATATTCCATGTTGTAATCTTTATATATGTGTGTATACATATGTATATACACACATACATTGATATATAGATATCAAATGCTGGAATCAAAGGCGTCTAAAATATAATGACCATGACAAAGAAGACTCTAGGCGTGAAAAGGGAAAGAGGGAGACCGAGACGAAACATGTGAGATCCTCTCCCATATCTTTTATCTCGAGACAGCCTGGAATGAGTGGGTGCTTGTGGAAGACCGTGAGAAGAGAAACAGGCGCACCACTACCTGAGTCCCACTTCCTGCGTCTTTGGAGACCTAAGCCGCCAACAGCAAGAGAGTTGGGGCTGCTAACCCTCCGAGAATCCAGGCCGAGAGAGAGCCCTCTCTCGCTCCGTGCTCTGCGCCTGGGTTGGGTTCGAACCCCTGCCTGACACTGACTTTGTTTCTCTGGGCTGCGCGGACTGGAGCGTGGGTAGGAGCGACTGAGCGTCACGGTTGGGACATTCGCCGCGCGCTCAGAGACCTGAAAGATTTGTTTGTTATGGAATTGGCTGGTCTGATGACGAGTGTGCGGTCCTTGGGTTGCGTGTTGCGGGATTTGACTGACCACAGAGGTTCTGCGTCCAGAGGGGAGAGAAACCGGAGGAGCCTTCTCGATTCCTAGCCTCTGCGCAATTGGAGCATGGCGGGAGGCGAGAAGCGCCCCAGAAGTCCTAGAAACCTAAGCCCGAAGCGTGCCTTTATGCGAGAGGCGGGGCCGCCGGGAAGAATAGGAAAAAAGGAAACCTACCTGGAGGGAGGTATGGGATCCGGAGGGGTTGGGGAGAGAATACTGTCGCTTCGTTTGCCCTTCAGTGAAATCTCGGTCCGGAGACCTCAGGTTTCTGTTCAGGTTTCAGAGTTCTAGGCATAAGACGCTGCCTTCCCAGCTCCTGGGTCCTCCTGAACTTGCTTGTCATAGATGGTATACTCTCTGGTTGGCTGGTTATCTTTATCTCGCTCACTCTGGACTTTCTTATCTGTAAGATGAAGGTGATTACCTTCGAGAGGTGGTAGGGAGTGGATAAATGGAGTAACAGATACCAGGGGCTTAGCCCAGGCCCAGCTCATCTTAGAATGGCCCACCCATACTGTGGTTATCCCAAACCAGAAAGGCCAAATCTACCGTGAGACTGGGGTTTAAAGCAGTTATGAGGCCCGGCTTCCTCCAAAGAAACTCGTTCTGAAGATTTAGCCCTGAATGCCATCCGCTATCTTCCCACAAGGTTCACAGGGCCCCCATCCCATCGCCTACCTCCGATCCCAACCCTCCGCGCGAAGGGGACAGCGACCCACACTTCCCACCCAGTTTGCGCTGACTGAGAGACCCGCCACTCGGACCGCCTAGATTCAAACCCCCGGCTACCGTTCTTAGCTGTGTGATTTGAACAAGGGCTGTCACCTCTTCAAATATCACTTTGATCTTCTGTAAAGTGGAATGATAACAGTTTAGGGTGACGATTTTAAAGCATAGTACAAGAAAAGCAGAGCAGGTCTGGCTCATCGTCAGCGGCTGCTGCTTTTATTCTTCTCCTCCTGTGGTTGTGGATAAACTCCATTCCTGAAAAGTCAGCCCCACGTGGGTGGAGAATGATCCCAGCTTCTCGCCCCCCCCCCACTCCTTTCCTGCAGACCCTTCCTAACCAGTCTGCAATTGGGAGGGGGTTCCACGGACCATCACGGCCTCTCCCGAATGGTTCTACAGCCAGGCAGGCCTGGGCTTGGGGGCCACCTCCAGATTCCCCTGGCCAGCAGCCCTCTGGGTGGATGAGGTTCTGCACTTGTCCTCTCAATTTGCAGATGCCGCCCCTGAAGCCCGCAGGGACCCACGGCGAGTGGATCCAGATGGTGTCTTTCTCTGGACTTGTAGTCCAGGGTGCCTTCTCCTGGAGCGAGAACGCTAGGGGGGGTGGGGGTGGGGGTCCGACTACTAGCTTAACTCCCTCTAGGTCGGGCGTTTAACCAAGTCGGTGGAGAACAAAACCTGAGCTAAATACCCTATTTTCTTTCTTTGACAAGTAATCCGCCGGAACAGCAAAATCCCAGCGGGGAGCAGGAGGAACGGCAGGCCCTGGGAAAAACAGAATGCTAACGAGGCCTGGAGGGGGCGGAAGGCGCACCCAGATTAGGGCGCCCCGGGCCGCCTGCCTTTGAAGTGCACCTTTCCAGCCCGCTCGCTTGAAGTCCTCCACCCCCTTCTGGGGACCCAGAAAGGAGCTGATAGAAAAGCTGGAGAGTCTCCCCTCAGGTTCTGACTCACTTCTCCTGCTTTCTACCCCTCCTTCACGTTGCTTTTGACCTGTTTGCTCCTGACCGCCTTCATCAGTCCCTGGGAGGAGAACGACAAAAGTGTGTTCTTTCTCACTTAGCTCCAGCGTCTTAGTAAGAAGTGAATGAGCTCAGGGCATGTGTAATGGGTAACAATGAGACTTTAGACTCTGACATGTGCCAAGTGCTGTTCTACTGGCTTTATACTATGTCTGCTAGTATTATGATGGGGAAATTGAGGCACAAAGATGTTAAAGAGCTCACCCAGATTTATAAAGCTAGTAAAAGAGCCACAAATACAAACAGCTCTGAATACAAGGTTCTACTTTCCTCTTAGTGTCTACAAAAGGAGAATATTAAGGAATGACTTCTTTGGCTTTTCTGTCCCTTGTCCTTCCTTCTCATTCTCTCTTCCCTGGTTATTTATCTTAGGGGCTTAGTGTAACTTCTCTAACACAGACTCCCTCTCTCCATATTCTCACACGGGGCCTGGATGGGAGATTCCAGTTGCCCCTGTCATATTGAAGCCTTGGTCATCAGGATTGGATTCTGCCCACCTGTTGCGTAGACATCTTGTTGCACCTGTATCCTGGGGGTGGCTTCTGTTGAAATATTAATTTTCACAGGTTCTGCCAACTCTGTTAGTGATGTCAGTTGATTTACATTCAGCACATGATATTTAATTCCCTTAATAGTTGTATTGCAATTCTAGCACTAACTTTTTTTTTTCTTTTTCCTATGGAAGAATGTTAGCATTGAAAAATATACAAATGCCCATGCAACAACGTAAGAATTTGGGATAGAAAAAGTCTTTAGAAAGATGAAAAATGTCTTTAAAGGTCTAGAAAAGATGAAACGGTCAGGTCTATTATTCTATGAGGATCTGCTCTCTTTTACTTTTAGGGGAAAAAAAAGTCATTTTAGTCTTTGTGGTTATAAAGCCTAACATCTGACACTGTCATCGGCCTCTAGCACACCAATTTAATAATCTTTTTCATTTAACTCATGAACACTTACTAAGTCCCAAGCTTTTCAAGGTGGAAAGTAAGCAAGAAGGATGGAGCCCTGTATAACTTTCATATATCATGTTCAATACTTAGCCAAACATTCCCATAATACACTTTTTGTGAGTGTTTTACTTTCTTTGCTTCATATGGTTTTCCCTGTTACTGATGAGAATTCCTGTAAATATGATGACGAAGAGATTGAGGATGATAATGATGATGACAAACAATTAAATCCAGAAATTCATTTGCAGTTTTAAAAATACTTTCATAAAAAAGTTAAGTCAAAATTATGTGCTATTGCCAAAGATTTCTGATCAATGTTTAGGAAAAGATCATTTATTTTTTTGTAACAAGTAACTTTTATTGTATTTATTAACTTCCACCCCAGGATTTCCTCACCTCCTCTTATTTTAACAGTGAACAATTGCACTTAGCAATGTAAACATATGAACTGACAGCTAAGATAATAGTTTAAAGTTTGTCATTTTTACCTGAAAAAATATGATGGGTTTAATATAACCCTTTGCATCACACATTTGTAGACCTTGTGTGTTTGTGTACTCATGTTTAAAGCAAGTGATCAGACTATTTCAGTTTCACAGTGAAATGTAAATTCTATAAATTCTTCTAAAAAATGAAATTGTGTGGGTAAGAGTATCTTGCTGTTGTCAGCAAAATCAACACTACTTGTCCTTGCCAACATTTTTTTATCTTCTGGGACATTTTCTTTTAAAAAGAAAGAAACATGAACAACCTTACAGTGATGAAAGCTCCCTCCCTCCCTCCCTCTTTGGAAAGCATAGGAGAGGTGGCAGATCTGGCCATCGGAGAACAAAGGGCCAAAGAGTGAACCTGAGATGGCGAAATAAAATGTAACATCAACAAAGAAAGGGCCATAGATAAATAGTAAAAGGACCAATTTGCCACAAAAAACCTATTGACGTTTTCCCAGAGTCCAGGCGAAGCGCTGGTGACCGGTTAATGTTGGAATGTTTTCCTAGGGTTAAAAGGAGAACCGGCAGCAAGTCTGCTCAGAATTTACAAAGTGTTTGAATAACACGGACAGTGTTTTGATAACACGTTTTTAGTGGAGGTGAAAATAATAGTATTTATTGAGACATTTATATGGGCCCCCTTGGTTGTGGGCGTTTGGGGCAGGGGGAGAGGTAAACCACACATCCTTGCACTCACCTATAACTCACTTCTGTAATTTATTCATACGGTTGTATATTATTTGAAGTGTAATAGTCCTTTCACAACCAAATGCTCCTCAGTTTTTCTTTTAAAAGATCAGTGCATTGGTAGTAGTTACCTTTAAGGAGGAGAAAGAGATAAAGAAGTCACCTGGTCGAGTTGGCAATAACTGTTATCAGACTGAGACAGTGGCATGAAGTTAGTATTATTCCTCAAGACAATAGAGCACAAGATCTTTAATACGTTCACACAAAGGCTTGGCCTTGACTTCCTTGTAGCCTTCAAAAGCTCCTGCTAGCTCCATCTCAGGCTGAAAGGTGCAAGATTTGAGTTAATCCAGCCAGCATTTGGGTCTGGGGTTTCCAGGGGTCTCCACATTTCCTCCGCAGTGTTGATGTTTTTGTTCAATGTATTCCAATACACTGTCAGTTGAGCCACATAAAACCAGGCACCTTTCAATAAATGTCTCATTTGGATTTCATGAAGCTTGGGGTGTAATTGAAATCAAACAGCAAACAGGCTGGAAGGCTCTGTTATTTGCCCACCCAATCTAAGGAGAGTGCTACCTGACATGTTCCCTGAAGCTACTGCTTTAGCTTTCTTTTCTGTTCTTATTTCTGGAAAAGAGGGTTTGGATTTTGAAATGGAGCTGGGACGTGTATAAATACTTTCTGTCTTTTTACCTGGTAATAAGTAACATTTACCTAGCTACAGGGAAGCCCATTCCAAGTAGAAAATCACCAATTTGCTCATCTATAACTCAGTATTTCAGACTAGTATATTCCATATGTAATAATAATATAATTAGTTAATTCACACAAAAGAACCATTAAGTGAGAACCATTAAATTATTATTCAGCCAAAAAATTATTCATAATTGTAGCAGTGGTTTCCATTATTTTAAAGAATTTTAATATATGCTTATAAGTGTAATATAATATATAGTATAATGTCACAGACTCAAAAACCTTGACTCCCACAAATTTGTAGAAGCTGAATTTTGATTCTCCTTGAATTTGTCTTTGCCCCTGCATCTGTAAAATGTGCTGAAGTTTGGATAAAATAACAGATTTATTGGGGAGGTAAGGCGATAAAACCGAAATTCACTGCTCACCAAGAATCAATACATATCCTAATTATACATACATACAGGGTATATATATTTAATAATTAAATGGCAGGCAGGACTGTACTCATGCACTGTCAAGAGCTTGCTCTGGGGCTGGAATAAAATCAACCCTTTCTGATGTGGCGTGGAGGACAGCTGGCTCGCGTTATTCGCGCCAGAGTGGGTCGGAACGATGCCTGTTGCCTGCAGTGGCACTTTGCCACGCGAAGCGCTTCCCTAACCACTTCAAAAGCATTTTGAAGGGACACCGAGGCCCGCTTCTTTCTGTGTTACAGCGCAAAATTGCCATGTACCTCAGCCGGGGTACCCCGTCTCCAAATAACCGTGACATTCGGTCTAATCCCTATTTTTCTCTTAAATATTCTGCAGCTTAGGTCGAGGCTAACGTGAAGTTTTAAGTGGGACCCATCAGCCCAGGGTTCGGTCGCCTGACCCGTTGGGTTCCTAGCGCTCGCGTACCCCACACCGAATCTCCGCGTTGAAAATCATGAAGTCTTCAAAAGCGCTGTACTATCTGAAAAATCAATCTTCAAAACTTCCCTAGGTCAAAACGAAACTAAAGCAAGGAAGGTAGGGACAGTGGAGTGATCACAGCTGCGCCAAGCCGGAGCTAAACTGGTGAGGGGAAAATGCAGGAAGCGCAGGGCTGAGCGCATTCAGTCCCGGCTGCTTTCTGGGGATCTGCTCCGGGTTGCTCTGGTCCAGGCCACTGACCCAACCCACTCAACTTGCTCCCTCCTCCTCCTTGTCCCTTGACCCTGAAAACCTTCCCGCCCTCCTGGTTTTCACCACCACACACCCACACACACAACCTGCAATAAATGCCCTGGAGAATCCGAGCGCACTAAGGACCGCCTGGCTCACTGAGACCCAGACCCGCCGATCTTGGCGCTGCTGTGGTTTGAACCTGGGTTGGAAAGCTTCGCTCTGCACTAAATGGGCGTGTGTGCTCTCAGTAAATCCTGCGGCCACCTCATCTGTTGTGAGCAAAGAGTTTCCCGTGTGATCGCGTTTGGTTGGGGAAGCAGAGTCCCGAACTCTCAGCCGGAAAATGCGCTCCCGCTGCGATTACTGGCGGCGTCAGTAATTGCTTATTAACAGTGAATATTGGGACTTCATATCCTCAAGAAAACGTGCCCCCTGCTTCTGTAATAGTAAAATAATAAAATATGACTGCACCGGCCTTGACTCTCTCTGCAGAAACACACCGAAGAAACAGGCAGCTGGGCAAAGTGGCTTAGTTCAATATCAAACTGATTATTTCACTAATTATTCTACCTTCTGTATTTCGCCGCAGAGTGGAGGCTCGGGGAATCCTAACCACGCGGCTGCTAGGGAACCTTTGTTTCTTGGTGTCAGACCCAACCGAAGTTGGGGGGAGGAATGGCAGGGAGGAAAATCTGGGATTCAGGAAGACGAGCGCCGTGGATTTTAAAGTGTAAGGAGTAAAAGGACGGCACCTGTGGCTCAGTGAGTAGGGCACCGACCCCATATACCGAGGGTGATGGGTTCAAACCCGGCCCCAGCCAAACTGCAACAAAAAATAGCCGGGCGTTGTGGCGGGCGCCTATGGTCCCAGCTACTGGAGAGGCTGAGGCAAGAGAATCGCCTAAGCCCAGGAGCTGGAGGTTGCTGTGAGCTGTAATGGCGCAGTACTCTACCAAGTGCAATAAAGTGAGACTCTGTCTCTACAGGCCTGTTGGCATGGGGATGAGGGCGTTAGTCTCGGTACCGGTCCCACCCCACATGGGCTTCTCATACGAAGCTGAAACTCTAGTTTCTCTGGGATGTCGATGTGCCCTGGTGGTCCCAGAATCCAAAAGCCGAGCGCGTAGTTTCCTCTTCACAAACCCTTCCCATTGGATAAAAGGATGAGACCAAATTAAAAAAAAAAAAAAAGAAAGAAAAAGGTTCTTGTGTGCTGAAGGCCAGGGAGTCCTTCTTTGTCGAGTGGAAGGTGTGCCTTGAAGTTATACCTTACAACAAGGAAAGAGGCTTCTCTTGCGCCTTTCTCTAGCTTATCCCTGTTCCCCATCCTCGGGACCGCGCGCTCCCCGCAAGCAGTGAGCATAAAGAATCTTTCTTTCTGACCGCTAAAACCGGTTCTACCTCCTCCGCGCAGAGCGCTACGATGACTTCTGTATCAAAGGTGAATCCCACTACCGGGACCCCAAAACCTGTTCCCTTAGACTCCAGAGAAATATAGACACCAGGATTGATTCTCACAGCGGGACAGAGTCCCCTTCCCCCAATAGGCTAAAGGACAAGAAAGTCGTAAGCGACTAGATCCAATTAGTAAATGCCTAATTGAATTAGTGTCACTTCTATCAGCCAATAGGAGGGTCCTGGGCGGTGGGGCCGCGAAGCCACTCCTTGCTTGCACGTATATAAAGTAGCTAGTGACAGCCCTCAAGTTTCCAAGTGGCCAAGTTGACCAAGGATTTGGTAATCCAGAAGGGGCAGAACGTGTGGGCTAGTGGGTAGATGAGGACAAAGAGCTAAGTCCCTTTCTCCCCGGGTGTGAGTGTGGGAGAAGAGCGAGGAGCAAGAGGGGCAGAAAAGGGAAAGGGAGTGTATCTCAGTCAGTTTGCACCTCCTGCCTTCAAACTCAGTGCGCTTTCCTTTCGGAAAGGATACTGGACTCAGAGCGCGCCAGAGCGCGCGTTAGCAGCCCTCGAGTCTGCAGGTGGGTAGTCCAGGCGCCGGAGGAAGGGGAAGTTACCTTCCCCTCGGAAGAGGGCGCTGGCTCCCCCATCCTGCCTTTATAATAAGGCCACCGGAGGAGAGGAAGCCACCAGCTGCCGTCTGCGCTTTGCAAAGCATGCAGTTAGGGGAGCAGCTTTTGGTGAGCTCAGTCAACCTGCCTGGCGCGCACTTCTACCCGCTGGAGAGTGCGCGAGGTGGCAGTGCAGGGAGCGCAGGCCACCTCCCAGGCGCGGCCCCCTCGCCTCAAAGACTGGACTTAGACAAAGCGTCCAAGAAGTTCTCAGGCAGTCTCTCGTGCGAGGCGGGAAGCGGGGAACCCGCAGCAGCCAGCGCGGGGGCCCCCGCAGCCATGCTCAGTGACGCCGACGCCGGGGACGCCTTTGCCAGTGCCGCGGCAGTGGCCAAGCCTGGGCCCCCGGACGGCCGCAAGGGCTCCCCCTGCGGGGAGGAGGAGCTGCCCTCCGCCGCTGCAGCCGCCGCCGCCGCCGCCGCCGCCGCAGCCACCGCACGCTATTCCATGGACAGCCTGAGCTCCGAGCGATACTATCTCCAGTCCCCTGGGCCCCAGGGCTCTGAGCTGGCTGCACCCTGCTCGCTCTTCCCGTACCAGGCGGCTGCTGGGGCGCCCCACGGATCTGTGTACCCGGCTCCCAACGGGGCGCGCTACCCCTATGGCTCCATGCTGCCCCCCGGCGGCTTCCCCACGGCTGTGTGCCCACCCGGCAGGGCGCAGTTTGGCCCAGGAGCTGGCGCCGGCAGTGGCGCGGGCGGCAGCAGCAGCGGCGGCGGCGGCCCCGGCACCTATCAGTACAGCCAGGGGACTCCGCTCTACGGACCATACCCTGGAGCGGCAGCAGCGGGATCTTGCGGAGGACTGGGAGGCCTAGGGGTTACGGGTTCTGGCTTCCGCGCCCACGTCTACCTATGCAACCGGCCTCTGTGGCTCAAATTCCACCGCCACCAAACTGAGATGATCATTACGAAACAGGGCAGGTGAGCGGAGCGTGGAGGGGCCCCTGGGTGCGAGGGTCAAGGGTGTATGTGTGGTTCTGGGGAAGGCCGGGATGAGGTAGCTATGCCCACTCCCTGCTCGCTCGCTCTGCTTTCCTTCTGCGCGCAGTTAAGTCGCCGTAGACTCGCATAGTGCCCCTCTCCGACTGCACGCTGGCAGCGGCCGTGTGTACAGGGTGCTAATGTTTCCGCTGCATTCTTCTCCCGTCTTCCTCACCTGAACAAACCAGGAGGAGGCAGGAGAAATGGAAATTCGGACATGTGTACAAGCTAGATTCTCTGGATTCTCCAGCTCGGCAGTATGCTGGTGCATGCCTGCATGCGGGCGAGGAGCCACCGGTGGAGAAAGGCGCTAGAGCTGGCCACCTGAACGCAGTAGATGGGCTCCCGCAGTTTTAGGCGCCAGGGTCTCCGCGGGGGGCCTCCGGGAGGTGGGTGTGAGGACTAGCGAGCCAGTCTCTGAAGGTTGCTGGGAGTAGGTGGTTAGACCAGCCTAGGAGCCAGACATGGCTCGGTCGGTACGTGAGAAAGTTCTGATACATATCCAACAGCTAACAGTGGTTACTTCTGGGAAAGTGAAGGGTGAGTGTGGGAGAAAGGCACCCAAGTTGATTTTTAGCCTCGTGTGGGTGTTTGTGTGTGTGTGTGTGCACGTGCGTGTTTAAAACAAGAGCAACTTCGTGTTTCCTGGTACTTGGGCATTTAAAAATTAATAATTTTTAACTTCCTCCGAGTATATAAGCATCTGAAAGGGCCAGGAATTTGACTGGGGAGAGGGCTCAGAGTATGGGAATCTGGTAACTACTGATGCTGGGGCAAATTATTTTGGGAAAAAGGGAGATATTCTAAGAGTTCCTAACTCCAAAATATTTGAAATAGTTTTGGGCCACTCGATCTACTACTGTTCTGCTTATTGCAAACTTTTAAATGTCAAGCTCTGACACTATCCCAGGTATCAGGGGGTGTCTCGGCCTGTTCTCAGCATGGGCGCCTGGATTCAAATCACTTTTCCTGGTTCTGTTCCCTTGCACAGGCGCATGTTTCCTTTCTTGAGCTTCAACATAAATGGACTCAATCCCACCGCCCACTACAATGTGTTCGTGGAGGTGGTGCTGGCAGATCCCAACCACTGGCGCTTCCAAGGGGGCAAGTGGGTGACCTGCGGCAAAGCCGACAATAACATGCAGGGTGAGAAAAGAGGAACCTCAGGCTGGGAAGAGCGGGAGGACAGAAATCGGGCCCTTGACTCAGACAGACAACTCACATTTAAATCTAGTACTTTTTCCCCCCCCCAACCTGAGGCCTAGAGGTGTTAGTATGAGTTTCTTTGTGTTGACTGATGCAGAGCAGAATTGCTAAGTCGGATTTCTTGCCTACCAATATATAGATATTTAGATCCTTTAACTATGACTACCCCAGCCCCCATTCCCTACATCTGAGAAACTAATAGCCAGAAGCTCTCTGGGTAGAAATGGCTCTTGGCATTCTAATGTTCATTTGAGAAAGACCTGGCCAAGGTTGAGTTCACCCATAAAATGCCAACTATCTTCCATCAGGTGTTGCCCTTCAAGTTTTAAAGGCCCCAAATTGACCTTCCAGAATCATTTCCTGTTAGCACCATTTTTTAAATTTTGAAATACTGTTAATGCCTTGTTTAAGGAAGACTGGAAATAGAAGGGCCATCAGTGGAGTTATACTGGTCTCCACTGGTCTCCTTAAGCAGGTTTTGATGGGACACTTGAGCTGTAAGTCTAGTGCTTGCATCTTGCCCATAGCTAACATATATCCCTTCCCTTCCCCCATTTGTAAACAGCTCTATATGCTTGGGTTTTGTGTTTTGTTTCATTTCCTCTTAGGTAACAAAATGTATGTTCACCCAGAGTCTCCTAATACTGGTTCCCACTGGATGAGACAGGAGATTTCCTTCGGGAAATTAAAACTCACCAATAACAAAGGCGCAAATAACAACAACACCCAGGTAGAGTGACAGTGGAGGAGGGGGTGTCTTCTGGCTCTGGCTATAGATCTCTTTTCTAAGGCTAGCTCATATTCTTTTCCAAGGTATTTATAATATTTACAGTTAAGCACTGTTTGCTTAACTATTTCTAACCTTTTTTTCATATTGACCTTTCTCATTTTCACTTTTTTATTGGATTTCAATAACAGTGAGTTGATTATTAGGAACAAAAATACTAAAATCTTTTGGGAATTTAGAAGATCAAACTCTCATACCCAGCTATGTTTTTAAAAGTAGCAATAACAAGATCTTTAAAATAGCAGTAAGCAAAGAAACCTGTTGGTGGGAAGCATTCTGGAGTCCCACTCTAAACTAGATAATTTGTCAAAAATCTACTTTTGTTGAATCCCTGAAAGACTTTGAGATTTGGCAACTTTTTTTCTGTACACTTTCCAGATGATAGTCTTACAGTCTTTACACAAATACCAACCACGACTGCACATTGTTGAAGTTACAGAGGACGGCGTGGAGGACTTGAACGAGCCCTCGAAGACCCAGACCTTTACCTTCTCAGAAACGCAGTTCATTGCGGTGACTGCCTACCAAAACACTGATGTGAGTGTTCCAAACATCCCAAGAATCTCTAAAGCACAGGTCCAGTGATAAGCACTCTGTGACTGTTTTTCTCCCCTATCTAGATTACTCAACTAAAGATTGATCATAACCCTTTCGCAAAAGGCTTCAGGGACAACTATGATTCGTAAGTGCAGCTTTTATTCACACTTGTATGATTATCTTTGAACTGTGATACATCATATGATTTGCTGAGAATGCTAGAAAAAGCTTTCTTGTTTGGAACTTTTACCTATTTGTATTTTTGCATATTTTTTGTCTTTACTAATCTTGCTTTAGAATTTTCACAAAAGAGTTTTGTTAATTTCTAAAGAAATGTTAAGGGCTTTAAAAATGAGGAATTTTTTTTAACATTTGAGTAGAGACCTGAAATTTTACAAATCTGCATTTATATACCTTCCTTTCCATTTGATCCAACTATTTTATCCTCCTAAGAGCAGATATTATTACTCCTCCCCCATTTTTTTTTTTTTTTACATAAGAAAAACCTGAAACTAAGAGAATGTCATTTCACTACATGCAACAGCAAGGCCCTGCTGTTTTTAAAATCTGGGTGTTCTGACACCATAGCCAGTGTTCTTCCTATCACATTTACAAGGGAGGTTTGCTCTGAGTTTTTTTAATGATCCAGGACCTGTAAGGATGGATTTTTTGTAGTTTAAATACCTAATGCCCAGAGGAAACTTTTTCTTACATGCTGGGAAACTTTTCCTGATAAGCCAAGAATCTAACTAAATTGGGCCGCCCTCCATAACCTGTGAGGACATGAACGCATCTCCTGCTTCTGTTCTTCTAGTCCAACAGACCAGTGCTCTCAGTAAAGTTAACTGATGCCACAGTCTTTGTGATTTCTGGGAGGCGGTTTTTGTTTGGGGACAACCTTAGGGTTTTGTTTTTTTTTTTTAAGTGTTTCTCTTTATATTGTAGCATGTACACCGCTTCAGAAAATGACAGGTTAACTCCATCTCCCACGGATTCTCCTAGATCCCATCAGATTGTCCCTGGAGGTCGGTACGGAGTTCAATCCTTCTTCCCGGAGCCCTTTGTCAACACTTTACCTCAAGCCCGATATTATAATGGCGAGAGAACCGTGCCACAGACCAACGGCCTCCTTTCACCCCAACAGAGCGAAGAGGTGGCCAACCCTCCCCAGCGATGGCTTGTCACGCCTGTCCAGCAGCCTGGGACCAACAAACTAGACATCGGTTCCTATGAATCTGAATATACTTCCAGCACCTTGCTCCCATATGGTATTAAATCCTTACCCCTCCAGACATCCCATGCCTTGGGGTATTACCCTGATCCAACCTTCCCTGCAATGGCAGGATGGGGAGGTCGAGGTTCTTACCAGAGAAAGATGGCAACTGGACTACCATGGACCTCCAGAACAAGCCCCCCTGTGTTCTCTGAAGATCAACTCTCCAAGGAGAAAGTCAAAGAGGAAATTGGCTCTTCTTGGATAGAGACACCCCCTTCTATCAAATCTCTAGATTCCAATGATTCAGGGGTATACACCAGTGCTTGTAAGCGAAGGCGGCTGTCTCCTAGCACCTCCAGTAATGAAAATTCGCCCTCCATCAAGTGTGAGGACATTAATGCTGAAGAGTACAGTAAAGACACCTCAAAAGGCATGGGAGGGTATTATGCTTTTTATACAACTCCCTAGAGTATTTTAACCTCATAAAAATTAGCTAACTTTTTGCAGATGGACCTGGTGGTGTTTTTTTGTTGTCTTCTTTGCCTAGGTTGCCAAAAAGAAGTTTGCCTTCCACCTTGATGCATCCTGTTTTGTGCAATTCCTTAAAGAAGGTGCCAAAGCTTTTTGATTGCTGCAGGTAACTGAAATAAACCTAGCATTTTTTTTTTCCTTTTTTAAATAAAATTAATGGAGGACTTCAAAGTGTTTTAAAATCTGAAGGCTGTTCAAGGTTCTGGATTTATTTATTGGAAACACTAAATATTCAGAGAAGTAGGCTGGGAACATTGAATACCCAGTGCTATCAAATGAGTTAAAACCTTTGATTCTCATTTCTATTTGTAAATCTCGAAGCAAATAGAAACTGAGTGTTAAAGTATTTTGGCTTCTAGAAGAGAAGGGCTGGGGCTCACACTTCAGCAGGGGACTTTTTGCTGTTACATTGTGCCAGGGGCAAAAGATATGAGGCCTGGGAATCAAAATTTTTGTGAAAGTGCTCATTTTACCTGACACTGATTTCTCCCAAGCTTTTTGGAACAAGCCATGTTTGCCCTAGTCCAGGACTGCCTCACTTGAGACTTGCTAGGCCTCTTCTGTGTGCCAGTAGGACTCAGGAGAGAGCAAGGGACTGAGTCACCAAAAAAAAAAAAAAGAAGAAGAAGAAGAGGGAGAATTTTAAAGTGTACAGTTGTGTGTGTTTAGATACACTGTAGAATAATGTGGAATATATCGTACAAATAGTCTACATAAGTGTCTGGGATAATGTAAAATTGGTGCTTTGGCTTTGTAAAGAATTTGCAAATCACCTAACAACAACTGCAGGGGCAAGGGGGGGTAGTTTCATCATCCCCGTGATGTTTGGGAATACTCTGTTTACTTCTTAGATAGTTAAGAATGTATTCAGCTATTCTGTACTAACTTGAACTGTGTTTAAGGAAAACTCCCATTTCAGCCTCTTCTTTCCGTCATCCCCTCTCCCCAACTTGGTAATGTGAACAAAATGAAAACCTAACGCCACAGCTCCTATAGGCTTTTTAGAAATCCTAAATTTTTATGTACAGTCTTAGTCATTTTTAATAAATGTGGTTCGTTAAGGGACTGGGCATAGCTTTCTTCTGTACCGTGGGGGTTTTAACGTTCTCATTTTGCTTACTCTTCCATCCTTTTCCAGGGTGAACATTGCCTCACTAACTCCCCTCCCCCATGGAAGGCTCTAGAATCTCTTAACTGGAAACTGTAGTCTGGAGGGGGTGGCCGGTGGGGATGCTTTTGTTTACCTTCTTTTTTCCTTGAAATGGAATAGGGCTATTTCCTCGCCTCCCCGGGTAGTCTATACAATGGATGGGGGCGGGGGTCCTCGGTGCTGCCAGCGGAGAAAGTGCGGCTGCCGTGAGGCAGGATGGCCCGCGTCAGGTTGAATCCAAGCCTGGACAACCTCCCCTCCGGCCCTCGGAGATCCGGCTCCGCCACGTCCTTGGCCGCTGAGTTCTCTAGGCTTACTCGGGGCCACCCGTCCTTTGGCCCACGTAGCCTAAGGCTTTGAACAGTCACCATCAGAGCTGCGCGGGAACCCCCGTCGCCCTTTGAGCGCCCACGAGTTCCGGGTCCCTGAGGTGCCGCGGGGCGCGGGGGCTCCCCACAGCCGGGCTTCTGCTCCCACCTGCGGCTTTCTTCTGAGCCGAGACCCCGAGCCCCCGCCCGCCGCATGTGGCCCGCCTGGATAGCTGCTCCACAGCATCCTTTGCCCACAGCCCAGCTGGGCCCCGAGCACTGGGGCTGCCGCACTGGCTGAGGACCGGCGCGGTAGGCATAAAGGAGGGTTCCAGACATTTAGCCACCCGCCCTCGTGCAAACGGCGGTCGGGGAATGATTCACCTCCAGCATAGTTCCATTTATTTTGCTCGTATTCCCTGGGAGAACGAAGACCATGCCATTCCCTGGCGGAACCCTGGGCGAGAGGAAGAGTTAAACAAGTAGGGCGGTGGACCCTTTGTTCCCCTGCCCCCGCCAGATGTCCCGCCAGGCTTATCTGCAGACGGTTTCAAGCCCAGCTTGCAAACCTTTCCAGCCCCCTCCTGACCCTCCCGGGGTAAAGGTCTGGCTGGGAGGGTCATTCTGCTAACTGCGTGGCGCGGAAATGCAGCTGCTAAGAGGATTAGCTGCTGGCAGGCGAGCAATCAGCCAGGGCCTCCTCCCCTCTGCGCCCAATTAAGGCCGCTGGGAGCTTGTACCTTGGCTGTCCGGTCTCCCATCCCCTCCATCCTTCTGGGGTCGGTCCGAGCTGCCCGTGACCTTGGGGGCTCCATCTACGGCTCTGATGGTGACTGTTAAAAGCCTTTGGCTAAGCTCTCTGAATTTTACCGAGAATCTGAGGGCGAAAGCTTTGAAGATTTGCTTTTTATTATTTATTGTGGATGACAGATTTAAACTGGGAAAGAGGAATGACAGCCCGCTTCTCCTGGGCAGCGCCCTCTCCTTACCCCTGACATCAGCTTCCAACCATCCAGTATTGGGCGATGCGATGGAATTTCAAAACGATGCTCTGTTTCCGCCCTCCAGAAAGCTCGAAAATGCTAATCACTGCGGGATAAAGCCGACTCTGGCCCTAGTCTATTTCGAGTCCTGTATATTTTTGCACTATACAGTAAAAAGAACCTGGTACTTGTGAAAAGTCCCTCACAGTGTTTAATAGAAACGTAAGTGGCTGAGTGGCCCCAATTAACACCTTGTGATAAGGCATTCCTAAGATGGAGTGTCAGACACCAAATTGTGAAGAGATGTATCTAATTAATCCTCCTAGGATGACACCGATAAACAAGCCTCTATTTAAATAAAGATCAAGAGCTCGGCGCCCCGTTTGTTTACATTCTCTTCCAGGGTCCCGGCGTTTGCACTAGAGCAGGCGGTGTTCCCCACGCTGGGCGGAGGCTCTAGTCTCCTGAATCGCCCAGTTCACTTCTCCTCGGTTTGCTTCTCCATTCTTGCCACACAAAATAAATTAAAAAACAAACTGCAACGAAAAAGGAAAAAGCAGTGCAAATAAGACCTGACTTAAGAATGGGAAATACTGTTATTAGCCATTGTCCACGCGTGCGCTTTACATCACCACTTCTGCTTGGGGACCCGGGAGGGCGCGTTAGAAGAGGAGGGAAAGCAGCCCACAAGTAGACCTTGGAATTGTTTTCTGCTTTGGGGAGAATTCTGAGCGGGGCCTTCCTCCCACCCCCACCCCGCCCCGGCACGAGTTTACTCCGGGTTGTTCCTGGATTCCTCTGCGCAGAAGCCAAGGATTGCCGAAACGCAGGGTAGCTGTCCTGGGGGTGGATGGAAAGCTGGGAAAGGTGGGCAGAGTCAGGAGAGAACTTGGGGAGGTGGGGAAGCTGCAAGCTAGCGTGCGGTGTTTTCGACCCGTGCTGGAGCCCGGATTTGAAGACCATTTAAAGCCTGCACCGATGTATCCCCCAACCCTGTGTTCAAGTTTGAAAGCTCCAAACCTGCTTTTAGTTCCCCTTTTCCTCCTTCCAGCCCCCTTTAATTAGCTGGGTAAAGGCGGATTCATGATCTTCCCTCTCCTCTGCAGTTTTTTCTTTCTATCTGAATCAAACATGGGGAGAAGGAGAAATACAAGTTTTAAAAATCTCTTCGGCTGTCATGGAAACGTTCTGGAATAGAAACATTCCCGCATGCCTCTTGATTTTTATTGACATTTAGCCGCCATTAGGGACAAAAATTAAAATCATCCAGTCTCCTCGCCTCTGCGTCCTAATTCTTTCTGGCTCACGCAGCTATGTTGCCCCCACCCCACTCCCAACCCCGCTGTAAGCCGAGTCCAAAAGTTTAGCTTTCGCCGGGAAATTTCCAAATCACCGAGAGACTCTTTTCACTGGGAAATTTGGAAAAATCTGTTGGTGAGCCTGATTGAGCTCTCAATGAAAAATGTCCGTCACCACACCCCTGATCCATCAAGTGCAGGCTTTCGAATGGAGGAACTCCGCCCGGGCCAGCGCTGCAAGACTCCAACCTAGGGACCCCTCCGCCTGCTCCTGTCTTTGCCCAGGGTCGGATTTCCTCTGCTGCCGGCGGAGGCCGGCGCCCAGCTCGCGCTGTTAGGGTTTGCAGGATTTCCCGCGCACCAGAACCCGACTTGGCAGGTGACCTGAGCGGTTCTGGGTAGACTTAAGCTACAGACAGCGGGTTAAAAAAAAAAAGGCAATGGGACTCTAACTGGCGGATTGGTGGCTCTGAATTTCTTCTTATGGCTAAAAGAAAACTTAAAACTTCTGGAGATACACACAGGAGCCCGCGCGCTCGCGCACACACACCCGGGTCTTCTCCGTCCCAGGAGTCCTTGGGGACGCGTATCAAGATCTCCAATGTAAGGAGTTAGCTGCGTTGGAAGATAAACAGACGCTCAGCACGGGTCCCCAAAGTGCGCGGCGAAGCATGGGGCAATGCTTCTTCCCGACAGCACTCCCCATTTTAATTTTCCCCTAATTCCTTAAAATGCCCCAACCTTCCTTCTATAAACCTTGTAGAGGCAACAGGACTCGCACAGTAACTTTTACAACTTCATGCTTAACCCAACTTTCCCCACAAAGCTGAGAAGGAAGAGCACCACGCGCCTAGCCCCTGAGTTTCCGAACAGGGCAGCAGGCACCGTCCTTCTCTGGGCTGCGGGCAGCCTTCGCCATCTGGTGGTCATCGCGAGTAAGGATCTCCCCGCTGAACAAGGCTGCTTCTCACTCAGGCGGACTCGCTGGTTTGTCAGGTCCTGAACTGTTCTGTAAAAAAGCCTTTTCTTCATCCCACCTCTTCCTAAGGTGGGAGGAAAAGCCCGAAATGTGGAATTCTAAGACTTAAGCTCTAGTTCCCGGCCACCGCTTACTACCTGCACTGTCTTCAGCTTCACTGAGCATCATTTCCCGATCTGGGAAGTGGGACTTCTGACAACACCCACCTGGACAAGTGAAAATGAGATTATAAACATAACTGCTTTGTAAATTGTTCAGTAGCTTTAAATATTAATAGGTTATATCAATTAGTAATTTTATGACGTGATACATGTTAGTACACTTATATTTATTAGCAAAGGAATATATACATATATATAGAGAGAGAGAGAGAAAGGGACTCTGTCGTTCTGGGTAGAGTGCTGTGCTGTCATAGCTCACAGCAACCTCAAACTCCTGGGTTCAAGTGATTCTCCTGTCTCAGCCTCTCGAGTAGCTGGGACTATAGGTGCTGACCACAACACCCAACTAGAATATTTTTTATTAATTCAAAAATAATTACAGAAAATTGCAAACATATATAATGATGGAGAGCAATGGACCTCCTTGTGTACATCTGCCAGCTACCATAACCATCAATTATTTCCTCCTAAAATCCTCACCCCATTCTCCATACAGAAATCCCAGAAGTGCTGTCACTAATCCATAATTATTTTCATATGAAGTTTATATGAAGATTTTACTTATTTACTTACTTATTGAGACAGTCTCTTTCGGTCACCCTGGCTAGAGTGCAGTGGTGTCATAATGGTTCACTGCAACCTCCAGTGCTTTGGCTCAAGCAATCCTCCTGCCTCAGCCCCTGGAGCATGTGGGACTACAGGCACAGGCCACAGTGCTCTGGTTAATATTTCCATTTTTGAAGAGATGGGGTCTTGCTCTTGTTCAAGTAGTTCTCCAACTCCTGAGCTAAAGTGATCCGCGCAGGGGTCCTCAAACTGTGGCCCGCGGGCCACATGAGGCTGTGTGATTGTATTTGTTCCCATTTGGGTTTTTTCCTTCAAAATAAGATATGTGCAGTGTGCATAGGAATTTGTTCATAGTTTTGTTGTTGTTTTTTTAACTATGGTCCGGCCCTCCAACAGTCTGAGGGACAGTGAACTGGCCCCCTGTTTAAAAAGTTTGAGGACGCCTGTACCTAAAGTGTAAGGATTACAGGCATGAGCCACTGGGCCCCAGGGAAAAGGACTCTTAAAATAGATATAACTGCCATACTATTATCACACCTACAGAATCAAAAAAGTTTCTTAATATCATGATGAAATATCCAACTAGCTGTTTCTGATTATCATATGAGATTGTTGCTATTCTTTTTGTTTGTTTCTTACGGTGCTTAGTTTTCATCAGAATTGAAACAAGTCCCATACATGTGGTTAAGGTATCATTTTATTGTCTCAATCTGAAGGTCTTCCCTTCCAATTTCTCTCTTATTTTTTTTTTCTTGCAATTTATTGAAGAAACCAGGGCATTTGTTCTATCTAGTTTTCCAGATTCTGGATTTTGCTGATTGCATTCCTGTGGGGTTACTAAGATGAACTATTGAGTCTCCTTTTTCCAGGAAAGTGGTGTTTTGATATGAAGACTTGATCTGATTCAGATTCTACTTTTTTAGTAATAATATTTTATAAGTGGTAATCTTCCATCAGGAGACTTGAGATGTTTTGTTGTGTCTGGACATGTCATTATCCATTGATGATTGTCAACTAGATCCAATATTTTATTAAGGGATTGACAAAGGAGGTAAATTTAGTGCAGCTATTATTATCAATTATATGCACAAGAAGATTTTACTCAATGCTCCCTTGAGTGTGACATTAAACAAAGTGAGCCAAAAGCCAAGGTCTCAGCAGCTTCTATATCATCACAGGAAAACAACTGTAGTCTTCCAAGAATCATGGGACATAGAAAACTGAGTGATAAACTGGACAGGGTGATAAATTGGTAAGATTTAGCAGATGAAACACATTTATAGAAATAGTCTGATATCACAAAATTGGCAAGGAATCACATTAAACCAGTACATAACAAAGTGATAAAAATATGTCTCTATTTGCTTTCCTACTCCAAGGGCAAATTATCAATCTCCAATCCCTTTAAAAACATTTTTGAAGAACTCATAAGGAGGCGTGTCATAAGGAAATTATAAACGATAAAAAAGATTATCTAGTAATCTAATGGTTGTTGTAAGAGGAGAGAGTAATTTCATCTATGACAAGTAAAGAGAAGTGGTTTCTTACCACATAGTTTGGAGGAGGGGAAAGGTTTGAGTAGGGAATTTGAGTGAGGAAGGGGCTGGGCGAAAGTCCAAGTTACAATTCATAGTTCACAGCCCAGAAATTTGGAACTGGAATGGAATTGGTGACTGAAAGAAACTACAATGGTAATTCCAAGAATAATAAAGATAGATTTTAACCTATAGATGTTACCATATTATTCCCTTCCCCATCCCAGACATCATATTGTAGCCTATTCCATAGACCGCTAAGCAATCAGAATGTTTTCTACAGTGTTCTTTGATTGTCACCATTTCTTCTAGAAATGTCTCAATATTTAATGCCATGTGAACATGGCCTTCTATTAAATAGGACTTCTTCCTAAGTTCCCAAACCAATTGTCATTTCTTGATTTACTGAATTGGAGAGCTGAGAGGTACCTGAGAGACTATTCTAGCTCTGTCCACCCCACTATAGAGAGGTAGGAACCAAGTATCACAGTGGTCCCATGGTTTGCCAAGCCCTTTGAGGAACCTGCTGGTTCAATGTACCATGGGTGGACCTCACGAAACATTTCAGAGGCCTAGAAAATAGTCATGGCAAAATTATATTCTGAAGCATGGTTTATTATTGATTATACTGTTTTGAGAGTTTGAAAAATATTTGAGATCTAAATGGATCAATGATTAATCTATCTTCTTTCTTTTATTCCCTAAAATATACGCCTATAATGGAGTGATATCTGCTTCATCTTGCACTTTGAGCTATACTCAGCTCTAGTGTAGTAAATCTAGAGAATCAATAACCTCCAACCTACATATTTTCTGGTTTTCTTAATCTTGGCAGGAAAATTTTGTCTTTATCTTATTGATCTTAAATCCACGAACACTTCTTGGCATTTTACTTCTTTCAGGATCCGAGTTTAAATGCTAAAAAGATAATTGTTGATCTTATTAACCAAATAGTCTGAGATCATCACTAACTAGAAAGCTACAAATGTAGGCTACATAGCTATCACAAGAAAGCATAAAAGCATGGGTTGTATTAGTACACAAAAATATGTATACATGGCCAGGGGTAGTGGCTCACATCTGTAATCCTAGTACTCTGGGTGGGAGGATTGCTCAAGACCAGCCTGAGCAAGAGCAAGCCCTGATCTCTACCAAAAAATAGAGAAATTAGCAGGGCACAGTAGCATGTGCCTATAGTCCCAGATACTGAGAGGCCAAGGCAGAATAATTGCTTGACCCCAGAAGTTGGAGGTTGTAGTGAGTTATGAAGACACCACTACTCTCTAGTCCAGGGCAACAGAGTGAGACTCTGTCTCAAAATAAAAGTCAAATCTAGGACTTTGTCCTAAGACAAGATGGAGTATTAAGGTTGTGAATTACCTTTCCCCTAGGGCAGAGGTTCTCAAACTGTGGGCTGTGACATACATGAACTCTATTAAAGGGTTTGGCATTAGAAAGGTTGAGACCCACTGCCCCAAGGGAAAAAAACTAAACTAAAAAACAGATTATATATATAGATTTTTTTTTTTTCAATAGCTTCTAAGACATGGACATCAGACAATGTATATAGAGTAGTCTATTAAAGAAGAGAAACCAAAGAGAAGAGACTCGAGATTGCTCCAACTTTCTCTCTGGAGTTTCCAAGTCATAGCTCAGAGTCTTTTATTTTTCAAACTAAAGTTCCTCTATTTTTACTCAGTATTATACTGGCAAGTCCAATAAGGCAAAGGAAAGCAATAAAAGGCCTCCAAAGTAGAAAGGTTGAAGTAAAATTGCCTTCAGTTGAAGATAACATGATCATCTATAATGAAAAACTTATAAAAAGGCCATGACAATTAATTAATTTTTTAGTAGGGTTTTAAGATACCATATCAACGTAAGGAGTCAATTGTATTTTTTATATACTAGCAACAATCAGAAATTGAAATAAGAAATACTGTTTATAATGGCATCAAAAATATGAAATACTTAGGTATAGACTTGGCAAATGATATGTAAGATCTGTGCTCTGAAAACTACAAAAAATGCTGAGGGGGATTAAAGAAGGCCTAAAGAAACAGGGAGATACATTGTGCTCACAGGTCATAGTGCTCAATATTATTATGAAATAAACTCTTCCCAAATTGATATATCAATTTATTTCAATCCATTCCAAATCCCTGAAGATTTTTGTTTTTCAGAAGTTGGCAAGTTGACTCTAAATTTTTTCTGGAAATTAAAAGGACCTAGAATAGCCAAAAATCTTTGGGAAAAAAATAATCTTGAAGAATTTACACTGTCATCTAGATTTATTATAAAGCTATGGTAATCAAGACAGTATGCAGTTGGCATAAAGAAAAAAAATAGAGCAATGGAACTAAACATCAGGTCTAGATGTAAACCTTCACAACTGATTTTAAACAAAGGTGTCAAAGTAATGCAGTGGAGAAAGGGTAGTCTTTTTTACAAACGGTGATGAACAAATTGTATATCTATATGTAAGCTCTACTTCACATCATGTACAATTAGCAATTCAGAACAAACTGACTTAATACTATAAAATTTATAGAGGAAAACATAAGCGAAAAAAAGCTTTGCAATTTTTATTTAGGCAAACATTTTTAAGATCTAACACTAAATAAACAATCCATAAGAGAAAATATTAATAAACTGGACTTTACCAACAATAAGAACTTAAATTCTTTGAAAGACATTGCTAAGAAAATCAAAAGACTGGGCTGGATGTGGTGGCTCTTGCATGTAAATCCTATTACTCTGGAAGGTGAGGCAGAAGTATCCCTTGATCTCAAGAGTTGGGGACCAGGCTGGCAAGAGCAAGACTACAAATAGAAAAATTAGCTGGGTGTTGTGGTGAGGGCTTGTAGGCCCAGGTCCTTCAAAGACTGAGACAGGAGGATGGTTTGTACCCAGGAGTTTGAGGTTGCCGTGAGCTAGGCACCACCATGCTGTAGCCTGGACAATGGAGTGAAACTCTGTCTCTCACACACACACACACACACACAAAAAAGACAAGTCACAACTCAAGAAAATAAACAGTTCATAAATTAACAGACAAAAGATTTATTTATTTATTTGCCTATTTATTTATTTATATTTTGAGACAGAGTCTCTCTTTGTTGCCCTGGGCTAGAGTGCCATGGTGTCAACATAGCTCACAGTATTGTACCCAAACGTGAGTGGAATTACGCCAGCATACTGAATCCAATTGAGTTTTAGGGTCCTTTATTTAGCTGGCACTGAGAGTGGGTTCATATCCAAAGCACTCTCCACAAAGAGAAGCCGGGAAGCAGGGTTTTTAACTTGTGCTTTCAGTTGGGGGGGGAGGGGGGACTTCTAAGAGCAAAGCAGTTACAGAAGCAAAACTTGCCAGATTAGAGTCTGTAGGGAGGGGGTAAGTGGGCACAAAAGGGCCTTTAAGAAAAACAGGTGTTGCATCCAGATTGGGAGTTTTCAAGGTTTTGCAACTCTAAACTTATCTTCCCTTTCTCGCAGGGTGTACCTGCTCAGGGGGCCTGAAACAATATGTGAGGGGAGGGCCAGTAGGGGCTGCAAAGTTTTAAACCATGTACAAGATGGAGTCATCCGGTACAAGATGGAGTCAGTCAGGCTACACAATGGTAACCTCAGACTCCCAGGTCTCAAGCGGTTCTTCTGTGTCAGCCTCCTAAGTAGCTAGGACTACAGGTGCCCACCACAACAGCCACCTAAGTTTTTCTGTTTTTTTAGAAACAGGGTCTCACTCTTGCTCAGGCTGATGTCTAAACTCCAGAGCTCAGGCAATCCACCCACCTTTGCCTCCCAGAGTGCTGCGATTACAGGTATGAGTCACCTTGCCTGGCCTGAAGTTATTTTTTTTAAATTCTAGATCTTTCTAAACTTCTTTCCAAGTTGAGAGGAGTGGGGAGGGAGGGGAAGGAGAATGGAGGAGGATTGATGAGCTCCCACCTAATGGGCACAAGGTAAGAGTCTATGGCCCTCTTCCTGGGTGTGGAACAGAACTACAACAGGACCTTCTTATCTAACAAATGCAAACAATATAACCTAATCATTTATCCTCTCATATTAATCTGAAATTTAAAAAAATAAATGAACTTTCCATAGTTTTAAATTTTTCCCCATAAATGTCTCATGCATCTCTTATTAGATTTATTAATAATTCTTATACTTTTGTTGCTATTTTAAATCTTACATGTACTTAAATTACAACTTAAAGGCTTGTGATGTGTAAAAATGCAGTTGATCTTATATACAGCCACCTTAGTATATTATCTTTTTAATTCTTTTTTCTTTTTTTTGAGACAGAGCCTCAAGCTGTCACCCTGGGTAGAGTGCTATGGCATCACAGCTCACAGCAACCTCCAATTCCTGGGCTCAAGCTATTCTCCTGCCTCCACCTCCCAAGTAGCTGGGACTACAGGCACCCGCCACAATGCCCAGCTATTTTTTGGTTGCAGCTGTCATTGTTGTTTGGTGGGCCGGGGCTGGATTCGAACCCGCCAGCTCCGGTGTATGTGGCTGGCGCCTTAGCCACTTGAGCCACAGGCGCGGAGCCTATCTTTTTAATTCTTAAAATTTCTTTGTAAATTGTATTTAATTTTCTCTATAACCAATAATATCATTTGTGCATAACATTTTGTTTTTTTCTTTCGAATCCTTTTTCCCTTTTTCTTTTACTAACTAAAACCTCCAGAATAATGTTAAAAGGAATGGTGAAGGCAGACATGTTTCTCCCATTCCTATTTTTTTTTTAATTACCAATTCCAATTATAATTTAAAATAATTATCAGCCTACAGAAAGTTTTAAGAATAATGAGCCTATAGAAAGTTTAAAGAATATGAATACACATATTCTCTTCACCTAGATTCATTTGAATTTGTTTTGAATGGTGATCTAGTTACATTTTTAGCTTTTAATATATTTATGAAAACTTAATTTGTTTCCCTCATAAATTACTGATAGCTTAAGCAATAACAATTTTATATGCAATTTACCCTTGATCTTAGCCAAAAGGCCAAGAAGCTATTTTTATATGTAATTTAAAAACTGAATTAAGGCCAGGAGTGGTGACTCACACCTGTAATCCTAGCACTCTGGGAGGCCAAGATGGATGGATCGCCTGAGCTCACCAGTTTGAGACAAGCCTGAGCAGGAGTGAGACCTCATCTCTAAAAATTGCCAGGCGTTGTTGAGGGTACCTATAGTCCCAGCTACTTGAGAGGCTGAGGCGAGAGAATCACTTGAGCCCAAGAGTTTGAGGTTGCTTTGAGCTATGACACCATAGCACTCTACCAAGGGCGACAAAGTGAGACACTGTCTCAAAAAAATAATAAATAAATAAATACTGAATAATCGAAAGCAGTTGTCTAGTCCATGCAAGTTGGCACAATTAACTGTGCTTTCTATCATTAGAACCCTGCCCATAACTGCCTCTTAAAATCATCTTAGAGATCCTGGAGCTTTCTGTGAGAATAAATTTGTCTTTGACTTACATTATATTTTTTTGCAGTTTTTGGCCAGGGCTGGGTTTGAACCCTCCACCTCCGGTATATGGGACTGGCGCCCTACTCCTTTGAGCCACAGGCACCCACCAACTTACATTATTATAACAAGTGCTCAGAATATATTCCTTTGAGTTTTTTTTTTTGAAACAGAGTCTGACTTTGTTGCCCTCAGTAGAGTGATGTGGCGTCACAGCTCACAGCCACTTCAAACTCTTGGGCTTAAGCGATTCTCTCGCCTCAGCCTACCAAGTAGCTGAGACTACAGGCTCCCACCACAATGCCGGGCTATTTTTTGGTTGTAGTTGTCCTTGTTGTTTGGCAGGCCCGGGCTGGATTCGAACGCTCCAGCTCTGGTGTATGTAGTTGGCGCCCCAGCTGCTTGAGCTACAGGTGCCGAGTCTATTCCTTTGAGTTTAATGTAGCCTTGGTGTTCAGTGCTTTTGAAATGGGACCCCTTCATTTTATTTATAATCTTTTTGAAGCATACTTCCTAAAGAATTTTATCATGTTTGGTAAATGTCCTTATTTTATCTTTTCAATTGAAACGTCAAGTTTGCTGTTACACTGTAGAAACCAAGAAATGTCAGATACTATCATGTGTACAAAGATTTGGTATGAGTGAGTGAATTGGGGAAATAACAAATGGCTATCCTTATCTTCATAATGGGCCAAAAGTTACCTTGAAAGAAAAGTCACACAAGACTAAATTCTAAGTTTTTTTGTTTTTGCTTTTGTTTTTAGTTATGAATTGAATCCATAGAGATGGACTTTCTTAGATCCTGTTTTGTAGTTTAAAAAAGTAGTTTGACTTTTTTTCCAATAAGGCATATAGACAGGAGGAAGGATGCTTTTTTTTTTTTTTAATAATATGCATCAGTAATTTTTAATGTTTTTTGTTTTTTTAAGCTTGGGAATTGTACCTAAAGAAAAGATGTTTTCATTCTAAATTTAGTGTTTTTTTAAGCAAGATTTCAGATTTATGAGAGAGAGAGGACATTTTAAAATGTGTGTAATTAAAGGTTTTTTTAAAAAGAGTTTTAGGTAAAAGTTCATATTTTGATGGACTGATTTCTTTGCACTCAAAGAAGACAATCTTATCCAGGTTCTAAAAGGCTTTGATTTGCATTTAAGTTTCAGACACCTGAGGGAAAGTGGCCCTTTTTTTTCTTTGGATTTTAATAGCTGGACTTCCTATAACCGCATTCAAACAAACCTCCTTGTGCAACCTGAGGAGTTACAAAATAGACAAGATATACAAATCTTTTGAAGATTCTCTTGGGCTGTGTCTTCTACCCTTGTTTTCACCCTCTCTCTGCCTTCCTTTTACTATGCTCTCTTCCCTTCAAAGATAATCCCCATCTTCTCTTCCCGTGAGAGTCCTAATTCTTCCAAAACCGTACTCCCCCACGGGGCCTCTCTGCCTGCTACAACCTTCCTTGATCATCCTTCTTCCTCAACCCCCACAGCACCCACCATTTGATAGTTATATTTTGTGAGTACAGGTCTGAGGCTCACTGTGCTGACCTGAAGCAAGTGATGTAACTCTGCCCTGTGTCTCAGTTTCCACTTCCACAAAAGAAGAACTCATTTGCTCATCAAATATTTATTAAGCACTAACTATATGCTAGCACTCTTCTAGGCACTGGGAATACTGCGATGGAGCAAAATCCCTGCTCTTAGGAAGTCTGTACAAGTCCAGAGTTGGGTGAAGGAAGGGTTTAGTTAAGTGTGTGGTTAAGAAAATGATTAAAATTATAGATTATGAAATCTAAGTCAGAAGAGGAATGAAGTGGAAGAAATGAGAGATGTGATGGATGAAGAAAAGGACATGGGGATAAGAATAGCCCTTATCTACTCTGGGAGCAAGATGGCAGCCAAATAACAGCTTCCTTGCATCTGGGCACCGTGAGTCTGGGGATATAGGACTCCAGGCATCTCTGGCTGGTGGGATCTGCCTATCATCACCCCTGAGAGGATACAGGGAGTCAGCGAGAGACTTCTGGACCCCAAGAGGAGGACTAAAACAGTGGAAAACCGGCAAGTGGTCACGTGTGTTCAATCCGTCTAAACCCACCACAACTGTAAGTGCAGTAGCAGCGAGACTGCAAACCAGAAAGGCCTTACCTGTGAACTGTTTTGGTGTCTTTGGACTTGGCATACAGCTGAACTGCCTTGGGGAGAGCCTGAGCGGGAGTGCGGAGAACTTTGGCCTTTGTCTAGGGCCCCAGTCTGAGCCGCTGAGCCAGAGGGAGCTAATAGTGTTTGGCTCTGGGTCACAGGCAGACATTGTGAGCGATCTGCCCCGGCAAGCTCCGCCCTCAGGGTCGCAGAGCTGGAACTGGGTGGGAGCTGGTAACCCAGCCACCAAGTAGCCTAAGGGCGGGGTCTGAGCCACCTTGCAGCCTTAACCCTCGGGGGCAGAGGGAGACCAGTTTTGACACACAGGGTAAGTGCATAGCCACTTCAGCAGTGATTCCAGCGACAAGCACTTCCCTGAGAAAGCTTTTCCTCAGTAAGTGAACAAGATCAAAGTGTCTTTTAAGTGGGCTGAAGAAAGATTTAGGGTGTCTACCTGCTGGGGTTTGAGAAAGTAGCAGCCTCCAGTCATATCAGAACTGTGCTTAACATCTCATACCCCAGAAGACCACGTGTTGCCCAGACAATATTCAATAACATATACATACTGCTTTGTTTTTGGTTGTGTTTTTATTTTTATTTTATGTTTTTTTATTTTGATGGGTGTGCATTGTTGTTTTGTTTTTTAAGTTCAACCTTTTCCATACAGATCCTTTTTCTTTCTCAATTTTTCTAGTTTAATAATAATTTCCCATTGCTGCCTATTTCAATAATTAGAACTTCATTTTTGTTAGTGTTTCTACCGCTATTATTTGGTTTTTCCAGCCAATTTTATCTCGTAAAGTTTTCTGTTTGCTTGTTTTGGTTTGATTTATACCATTTTTGTCTTTCCTCTCTACTTGGTGGAGGTGGGGTACTGTGTCTGATCAGGTTAGCAAAGAGCTGCTGACCTCAAGGGAACCACCCAACTGGGGACCCCCAGAAGGTGGCTTTTTTTTTTTAAGGTTGTATCAAAGTACCCTACTGTACACCTATATTGCTCTGTCTCCCTCCTTCTGTGCCTCTCTTCTTTTTGTCAATATTCCTTTTACCCACCCCCTCTCCTTTCTCTATTTTTCTTTTTTTTCCTTATCACTCGGTCCTCATTTCTTTCATCCCTTTTTTGCTCCTAAACCTTCTCACCCTTCTGGTCCTGTAACCCTTAGTCCACAGGCACGAGAACTTAAAGAGCAAGAGGAAGTGAAAGGAAAATTAGGGCAAGGAAACAGATAAAAGAAATCACCCATGAGGAAGAATCAGCAGAAAACTCCAGGCAACATGAAGAACCAGTCCAGAACAACCCCGCCAAGGGACCATGAGGTAGCTACTGCAGAGGATTCCACCTATACAGAAATGTTAGGAATGACAGAAAGGGAATTTAGAATACACATGTTGAAAACAATGAAAGAAATGATGGAAACAATGAAGGAAACTGCTAATAAAGTGGAAAACAACCAAAAGGAAATCCAAAAACAGAATCAAATCAGAGATGAACGATATGAAGAATACAAAAAGGATATAGCAGAGCTGAAGGAACTGAAACAGTCAATCAGGGAACTTAAAGATGCAATGGAAAGTATCAGCAACAGGTTAGACCATGCAGAAGAAAGAATTTCAGAGGTAGAAGACAAAGTTTTTGAGATAACTCAGATAGTAAAAGAGGCAGAAAAGAAGAGAGAGAAAGCAGAACGTTCACTGTCAGAATTATGGGACTTTATGAAGCGTTCCAACATACAAGTTATAGGAATTCCAGAAGGGGAAGAAGAATGCCCAAGAGGAATGGAAGCCATACTAGAGCACATTATAAAAGAAAATTTCCCAAATATCACCAAAGATTCTGACACACTGCTTTCAGAGGGCTATCGGACCCCAGGTCGCCTCAACTCTAACCGAGCTTCTCCAAGACACATTGTGATGAACCTGTCCAAAGTCAACACAAAAGAAAAGATTCTGCAAGCTGCCAGGAGTAAGCGCCAGTTGACCTACAGGGGCAAATCCATCAGAGTGACCGCAGACTTCTCTAATGAAACTTTCCAAGCAAGAAGACAATGGTCATCTACCTTTAATCTACTCAAACAGAACAATTTCCAGCCCAGAATTCTGTACCCTGCTAAGCTAAGCTTCAAAATTGATGGAGAAATCAAATCATTTACGGATATACAAACATTGAGGAAATTTGCCACAACAAGACCAGCTCTACAGGAAATACTTCAACCTGTTCTGCACACTGACCACCACAAGGGATCAGCAGCAAAGTAAGAACTCAGAAATTAAAGGACAGAACCAAACCTCCACAGTGATGCAAAAGATAAAACTAAGCAATGGACTCTCACAAAATAAGACGAAAAGAATACTACCACACTTATCAATTATCTCAATAAATGTTAATGGCTTGAATTCCCCACTGAAGAGACATAGATTGGTTGACTGGATTAAAAAACACAAGCCATCCATTTGCTGTCTGCAAGAAACACACCTGGCTTCAAAAGACAAATTAAAGCTCCGAGTCAAGGGTTGGAAGACAATTTTTCAGGCAAATGGCATTCAGAAGAAAAGAGGAGTTGCAATCTTATTTTCAGATACATGTGGATTTAAAGCAACTAAAGTCAAAAAAGACAAAGATGGTCACTTTATATTGGTCAAGGGAAAAATACAACAAGAAGACATTTCAATTCTAAATATCTATGCACCCAATTTAAATGCTCCCAGATTCTTGAAACAGACCTTATTCAGTTTGAGCAATATGATATCTGATAATACCATAATAACAGGGGACCTTAACACTCCTCTTACACAGCTGGACAGATCCTCTAAACAGAAATTAAACAAGGATATAAGAGACTTAAATGAGACCCTAGAACAACTGTGCTTGATAGACGTATATTGAACACTCCATCCCAAAGATAAAGAATATACATTCTTCTCATCACCCCATGAACATTCTCCAAAATTGATCATATCCTGGGACACAAAACAAATATCAACAGAATCAAAAGAATTGAAATTTTACCTTGTATCTTCTCAGACCATAAGGCACTAAAGGTGGAACTCAACTCTAACAAAAATGCTCGACCCCACCCAAAGGCATGGAAACTAAACAATCTTCTGTTGAATAACAGATGGGTGAAGGAAGAAATAAAACAGGAAATCATTAACTTCCTTGAGCATAACAACAATGAAGACACAAGCTAACAAAACCTGTGGGATACTGCAAAAGCAGTTTTGAGAGGAAAATTCATCACTTTAGATGCCTACATTCGAAAAACAGAAAGAGAGCACATCAACAATCTCACAAGAGATCTTATGGAATTGGAAAAAGAAGAACAATCTAAGCCTAAACTCAGTAGAAGAAAAGAAATATCCAAAATCAAATCAGATATCAATGAAATTGAAAACAAAAGAATCATTCAGAAAATTAATGAAACAAGGAGTTGGTTTTTTGAAAAAATAAATAAAATAGATAAACCATTGGCCAGACTAACGAGGAATAGAAAAGTAAAATCTCTAGTAACCTCAATCAGAAATGATAAAGGGGAAATAACAACCGATCCCACAGAGATACAAGAGATCATCTCTGAATACTACCAGAAACTCTATGCCCAGAAATTTGGCAATGTGAAAGAAATGGATCAATATTTGGAATCACACCCTCTCCCTAGACTCAGCCAGGAAGAAATAGAGCTCCTGAAAAGACCAATTTCAAGCACTGAGATTAAAGAAACAATAAAAAAGCTTCCAACCAAAAAATGCCCTGGTCCAGATGGCTTCACTCCAGAATTCTACCAAACCTTCAAGGAAGAGCTTATTCCTGTACTGCAGAAATTATTCCAAAAAACTGAGGAAGAAGGAATCTTCCCCAACACATTCTATGAAGCAAACATCACCCTGATACCAAAACCAGGAAAAGACCCAAACAAAAAGGAGAATTTCAGACCAATCTCACTCATGAACATAGATGGCAAAATTCTCAACAAAATCCTAACAAATAGATTACAGCTTATCATCAAAAAAGTCATTCATCATGATCAAGTAGGCTTCATCCCAGGGATGCAAGGCTGGTTTAACATACGCAAGTCTATAAACATTATCCACCATATTAACAGAGGCAAAAATAAAGATCACATGATCCTCTCAATAGATGCAGAAAAAGCATTTGATAAAATCCAGCATCTTTTCTAATTAGAACACTGAAGAGTATAGGCATAGGTGGCACATTTCTAAAACTGATTGAAGCTATCTATGACAAACCCACAGCCAATATTTTACTGAATGGAGTAAAACTCAAAGCTTTTCCTCTTAGAACCGGAACCAGACAAGGTTGTCCTCTGTCACCTTTACTATTCAACGTAGTGCTGGAAGTTCTAGCCAATACAATTAGGCAAGACAAGGAAATAAAGGGAATCCAAATGGGAGCAGAGGAGGTCAAACTCTCCCTCTTTGCTGATGACATGATCTTATACTTAGAGAACCCCAAAGACTCAACCACAAGACTCCTAGAAGTCATCAAAAAATACAGTAATGTTTCAGGATATAAAATCAATGTCCACAAGTCAGTAGCCTTTGTGTACACCAATAACAGTCAAGATGAGAAGCTAATTAAGGACACAACTCCCTTCACCATAGTCTCAAAGAAAATGAAATACCTAGGAATATACCTAACGAAGGAGGTGAAGGACCTCTATAAAGAAAACTATGAACTCCTCAGAAAGGAAATAGCAGAGGATATCAACAAATGGAAGAACATACCATGCTCATGGATGGGAAGAATCAACATTGTTAAAATGTCTATACTTCCCAAAGCAATCTACCTATTCAATGCCATTCCTATCAAAATACCAACATCGTACTTTCAAGATTTGGAAAAAATGATTCTGCGTTTTGTATGGAACCAGAAAAAAACCCGTATAGCTAAGGCAGTTCTCTGTAACAAAAATAAAGCTGGGGGCATCAGCATACCAGATTTTAGTCTGTACTACAAAGCCATAGTGGTCAAGACAGCATGGTACTGGCACAAAAACAGAGACATAGACACTTGGAATCGAATTGAAAACCAAGAAATGAAACTAACATTTTACAACCACCTAATCTTTGATAAACCAAACAAGAACATACCTTGGGCGAAAGACTCCCTATTCAATAAATGGTGTTGGGAGAACTGAATGTCTACATGTAAAAGACTGAAACTGGACCCACACCTTTCCCCACTCACAAAAATTGATTCAAGATGGATAAAGGACTTAAACTTAAGGCATGAAACAATAAAAATCCTCCAAGAAAGCATAGGAAAAACACTGGAAGATATTGGCCTGGGGAAAGACTTCATGAAGAAGACTGCCATGGCAATTGCAACAACAACAAAAATAAACAAATGGGACTTCATTAAACTGAAAAGCTTCTGTACAGCTAAGGAGACAATAACCAAAGCAAAGAGACAACCTACACAATGGGAAAGGATATTTGCATATTTTCAATCAGACAAAAGCTTGATAACTAGGATCTATAGAGAACTCAAATTAATCCACATGAAAAAAGCCAACAATCCCTTGTATCAATGGGCAAGAGACATGAATAGAACCTTCTCTAAAGACGACAGACGAATGGCTAACAAACACATGAAAAAATGTTCATCATCTCTATATATTAGAGAAATGCAAATCAAAACAACCCTGAGATATCATCTAACCCCAGTGAGAATGGCCCACATCACAAAATCTCAAAACTGCAGATGCTGGCATGGATGTGGAGAGAAGGGAACACTTTTACACTGCTGGTGGGACTGCAAACTAGTACAACCTTTCTGGAAGGAAGTATGGAGAAACCTCAAAGCACTCAAGCTAGACCTCCCATTTGATCCTGCAATCCCATTACTGGGCATCTACCCAGAAGGAAAGAAATCCTTTTATCATAAGGACACTTGTACTAGACTGTTTATTGCAGCTCAATTTACAATCGCCAAAATGTGGAAACAGCCTAAATGCCCACCAACCCAGGAATGGATTAACAAGCTGTGGTATATGTATACCATGGAATACTATTCAGCCATTAAAAAAAAATGGAGACTTTACATCCTTCGTATTAACCTGGATGGATGTGGAAGACATTATTCTTAGTAAAGCATCACAAGAGTGGAGAAGCATGAATCCTATGTACTCAATTTTGATATGAGGACAATTAATGACAATTATGGTTATGGGGGGAGGGAAAGTAGAAAGAGGGACGGAGGGAGGGGGGTGGGGCCTTGGTGTGTGTCACACATGCAACACATGATTGCAAGAGGGACTTTACCTAACAATTGCAATCAGTGTAACCTGGCTTATTGTACCCTCAATGAATCCCCAACAATAAAAAAAAAAAAAAAAAAAGAATAGCCCTTATCCTATGGATTATCACAAAAATTGAATGAATTAGCAACACAACAAATGAAAGCTATAATTAATATTAAACAAGGAAATATGTAAAAATGCTTCTAACCCTGGCACTTTGTAAGTGCTTAATAAACCTTAGCTATTTTTACTACTATTCTCTTGCTGGATGATAAATAATTTTGTGCTTCTAACCCTGTGCTGAGCACTTAATAGGTACAAAATACACATTTTATATTTTGACTGTGGGATATAATGAATTTTTAACAAATGTTTGCCATGTGCCAGATACTGTTCTGACTACCTTGCAAATATCAATTCACTGATCTTTTATAATGACCCTATGAGGTAGATACATAATCCTCAGATAACAGCTCAGGAACCTGAAGGACAGAAGTAGTCAGAAAACATGCCTTTTACCTATTAAACTGCAGAGCTACATTTTCACCCAGGCAGTCAAGATGCTGAATCTAAGTGCTTAAATACTGAGCTATATGGCTTGGGTCCATGAAGCACAATCTTAGCAAATAATTGTTCCAAAAAGTCGTTGATTCTCACCACACTCCTATGATAATAGGCACTATGATCCCATGGGTACCAATCTTACCATGATTGGTAAGACCTAAACACACACATCTCTTTAGAGCCACGCATAACCGACTGTAAAAACCGGTTGTTTCCGGGCGGCGCCTGTGACTCAGCGAGTAGGGCGCCGGCCCCATATACCGAGGGTGGCGGGTTCAAACCCAGCCCCTGCCAAACTGCAACAACAACAACAAAATAGCCGGGCGTTGTGGCGGGCGCCTAGAATCCCAGCTACTCGGGAGGCTGAGGCAAGAGAATCACGTAAGCCCAGGAGCTGGAGGTTGCTGTGAGCCGTGTGACGCCGCGGCACTCTATCGAGGGCAGTAAAGTGAGACTTTGCCTCTACAAAAAAAAAAAAAAAAAACGGTTGTTTCCCACATTTCGATGTCATTTTCTTTTTTCTCACAAGCCATTACAGTTAGCAAGAAAAAAATCACCTTTTTTTTGTTTGTTTGGGACAGAGTCTCACTCTGTCGCCCTTGGTAGCGTCACAGCTCACAGCAACCTCCAACCCTTGGGCTTAAGCGATTCTCTTGCCTAAGCCTCCCAAGGAGCTGGGACTACAGGCACCTGCCACTGTGCCCGGCTATTTCTGTTGCAGTTGCCACTGCTGTTTTAGCTGGCCGGAGCTGGGTTCAAACCCGCCACCCACCACCCTTGGTATATGGGGCTGGTGCCCTACCCACTGAGCTACAAGCACCGCCCAAAAAAAGAAATCAACTTTTAGTAGCTGTGGTCTACATATTTAGTCTGACTATTATTGGCAAAATCCCAATCTGCTGACCAGATTTGGGGAAAGGCAGCAAAATTATTAATAAAATCATGCTATTTCTTTTTTTCATACTTTAAATTCTTTTGATTGCCCACTAGAGGGCAGACTTGTGTCACCACTTTCTTTTCTGAACAGGGGAAAAAAACAGGGGACACCCAGTCAAGCAGGCAGAACCCGAAAGCTGAGACCAAACATTTCCTTGAAAATTAAATGTAAATGTTCTTATCTCCTTGGCAGGCAAGTGATTAGACTGAAGGTCAGAAAAACATCTCATGTGTGCCCTAGAGCATCTCTTCCTCTGTTAGCATATTCTTTTTCTTTTTCTTTTTTTTTTTTTGCGGAAAATGAGGGAAATGATGATTCAAGGGCACTGCTTTCTTCATCCTTTCTGAAATCCTCAGGCCATCATTTTGAAGACCAGAAGGTGTGGGAGTTAGGAGAGAGCAATGGGAACAGGACGTGTCCTTCTGTTGGCTCGGCATTCTCCCACTTAGTGCTTAGAGTAGCCAGACCGTGTGCTGCACCACGTTCACGCCACTGTGTTCAAGCACTCACAGTTACAGTCTGCTTGAGGAGAGAAACTGGGGGGCATTGCCCTTAATCTGGCACGCTGAGTAGGCTGCTAGTGTTCCCTGACAAGCACTAACAGGATAACATCACTGCCCTTTTCTATGCTGTCAGTCCTGTTCCTATTCAAAAACACCTGGGAGTGAACGAGGGGAAGAGGGTGAGGAGAAGGAGGTGACCCCAGGTCCATGATCTGCCTTTCTGAAAGGGCTAGAAGCTGGGAGCTTCTAGCTCCCACAACCTTTTAAGTGGCTTATAGCTGAGCTGGATCACAAGGGTCTCAAGTGTAGTTGGAGTGAAGGAAAGAGCATTAGTCTCTTCTTCAGAACTGGAAGTAGAGATAATTTAAGAAAAGCAAAATTAAAAGCAAAAACCAAAACCTTGGGGAGTAAGTGTCTAGGTGGAAGGAATGGGCCCCTCTCTTGTTCAGCTCTTTTCTCTTGCAAAGACCTCATGTGCTTGGGCTGTGGACCTGAGGCACAGCTCCTCTATATGAATGCATGTGACTCAGAACTCAGTTCTCCAGGCCTAATGGCCTGTCTCAGCCCCTCATCTGCTTTAACACAAAAGTTATCAGCCCCAGTGGATGAAATTGCCCATAGTATCTAGCCCTATATACACTGTGTTCTTTTTTTCTATACATATGCATCTGTGATAAAATTTAATTTATAAATTAAGACAATGAGAGGTTATCAACAATAAATGATAATAAAATAGAACAATTATGAGTCCTGTAATAAAGTTATGTGAATATAGTTTCCTCTCAAAATACAGTACTGTAATGTTTTCAGACTGTAGTAAGTAATTGAAACCTCAGAATGTGAAACCCTGAATACGAGAGGACACATATTTACATTTTCGGCACTTAGAATTCTTAGGAACCAGGAAGAGCCTTTATTTTTGTCTCCCTATGGTCCATCTTCCCTAAGGTTTTCCACCAAGAAAAAAGAAAAGGTATTTTTCTGAGAACCATTTCCCTTTGCATTATAGAGAGGTTTAAAGGATGGAGTGAGAGGATCCTGATTTTTAGGACTAATTCCACTACCTGTGTGATATTAGAGCAGCTAATATCTAGCTGCTCTATTCCGAGCAGCTAATATCTAGCTGCTCTATTCCGAGCAGCTCTCGGGAAGCCTCAGTTTCTCCATCCATAAAATCAGAAGGTTGATCAAACTAACGCCCAAGGTGTGGAAAGGGTTGGATGAGAAAACACATGTAAAGTGCTAATGTGGCACTTAGTACATTGGAAGATGTAGTAAAAGTTAGCTATTTGGTTATTATCTGTGAAATTCTACCAGGAGGATTTCTTTCATAGTTATCCCAATGGCAGTAACTGCTAAAAACCTCCCCTTGGAGACTTGTAGACTCTCGAGTGTTCTCCTTTGTTGATTGCTTGCTTGTTGATTGTTTTCTGTAAAATGTTTTTTGAAACTCCTTTTTCTTTTGGTGAAGGTTTATTATTTCTTTGTTTGCTTTGTTGTTTTTGTTTGTTTGTTTTTGTTTTTGTTTTCTTTTTTGTTTGGGGTTTTTTTTGTTTTTTTTTTTTTGAGATTGTTTGACTCTGGTACTCTGGCTAGAGTACAGTGGCATAATCATAGCTCATTGTAACTTTGAACTTCTGGGCTCAAGCAATCCTTCCTGGCTCAGCTTCCCAGGTAGCTGAGATGACAGGCAGTTCCACCACGCCCAGCTGATTTCTTTTGTTTTTGAAATTTCTCATAAAGAAGAGGTTCTCACTATGCCACCCAAATAGGTCTTGAACTTCTGTCCTCAAGTGATCCTCCAGCCTTGGACTGCCAGAGTGCTAGGATTACAGGCATGGGCTTCTGAGCCCTGCCAGGTGATGATTTTATCCTTCACTGTGATAAACATCACCTTATGTTATTTTTTAACCCATTCACCTGGAGAAGCTGGAAGAAAGGAAAGGGAAATACTTTTAGCTGCATGGGGCCCCCCTGGCTCTGTTCTTTCCATGCTTCCTGGCATGAGAGTAATGATGAAACTAGGGTCAGGGAGTTGGAAATGCCCGAGGGGAAGAGCCAAGACCTGAGTCATACTTCCATTACTATTAAAAGTTTTACCCAGATCCTGTTTCTTACAAGTCCTGTATGATTTATTTCGGGGCCTGTGCCTGGATGAACCTGTGTGTTTGCTCTAACATGTATTTATGATACAGCAAAAATTCATTTCATTGTTTTTGCTTTAGAGCTGGTTGGCAGCACAAGCTCATTTTGGTTAGATATTACTCATTCAGACTCTCCTTTCTCCTCAACATGGCTCTTTCCCTCATTGTTTCTTTTCAATTCATTTGGGATGGAAGTGGGGAAACCAAACAGTTGTAGCCCAGCCACTGAATTCTAAGGAACTTGGTTACTACACTTGTCCTCTCGCAAATAGGGTCTTTAAGGTAACACACAGGAAGAAGCTCACTCTGTATCAGTGACATCAGTGTTTATGTGTATGTGGGGGTTTGTGTACACCGTGCGCTTGAGGGTATATGTATATGCTGGGCATGCACTGGGAGTAGTTGAGATAGAATAACAAAACTGGATCACAGATGCTCAGCCTTTTATAGGTATAACCAACAGATATTTATCAAAGCACTGAAATAGAACCTTGAGAGCCATCATAATCAATATGAACAGAGAGGATCTGTGAATATATTAACAGCAAACAAGCAGGGATAATAACTGATAATTGATAACGTATGCTTCAGGAATTCAAATGAAAGAGGATCCATAAGGGTCCAGTCAGACTCTAGAAGACTGCAAGGATAAAACAATATTTTAATGGATCTTTGAAAAGAAAATTAGAACGCGGATAAGCAGAGTAGAAGGGCAACCTCTGGATGGATTTCATTAATAACTAAATACACCCACATTTCTTGTGTGTCAGTCAAAATTCTTTTGGGTACCAGTGACTAAAATCTCACTCAAATTACAAATGAAATTAAAATGACTCATATCACTGACAAGTTCAAGGCATCATGCTGACTTCAGGTCTCAATGCCATTGAGACACTGTCACATTCCCGTGGCCCAGCTCTTCTCTATGTTGGCTTTTTTATTTTCAGGTAGCCAGTCTGTGACAACAGGAATATTCATAGCTCCAGTATTAAATTCTACGAGCACAAGGTGGGCACCTTTTCCCCAGAACTGCCAGCAAAACTTCCTGGCTTCTCATTAGCTTGATATGGGTATAGAATTCTCTGATGACCAGATCTGAGTCAGGTGCTCACACCTAGAGCCAGGAGGTGGGAATAGTCCAAGCTGAACTTTGTCAACTGACAGTGGGAGAGAAGCAGCTCCACAAAGGGCATCAGGATGCTACCCCTAGGAGAAGGGAATGGATTCTGGGCAGATGAAAACAACAGATGTTCACTATCATCTTGTCCATTAGCAAACTATTGGCAATGGTTCATATTAACCCTTTTCTTGAGCAATATAACTGCTTTATATAAATACCAGAAATTACTGGACATATAAGATTTAGCCTTAAGAGTCTAAATCTCAGTCAGTGGGATTCTATTCTACTTTTTATTGATAGGAGATTCTTTGAATGATTAATTCAAGCCCTCAGGGAAAAGAGCACTAGGGAAACATCACTCATTCAGAATAACAGGTGAAATCAGAACTGAACCATGTTCCTTTTGCTATACATGCTTGTTTGGTGAGATTATTGGAATAGAATAATTCTCTGGCATTCAAGATTGTCCCAAAGAGAAAACCCTGTCCTTTGGGATGAACGGAAGAGGTCACTGTAGAAGAGTATTAGATTCAATAGAAAATGAAAGTCAAAATTTTTGTTCCCAGGAATGAGAGTAACTAAGGTCATGGCTCTCTCCACCCAAGAAATAACATCATTATTCTATTATTTCTTAATAGACTAACATTCAGGATCAAGATAGAAGTGCAAATGAGCTGAATTGTGCTTGCAAATTGGGACTTGGCAAATGTATGCAGCAAAGAACTGTGTTTTGTTTTGTTTTTTAAATTTTTCCCAAGAAAGAACTGTGTATTTTTTATTAGGCTTGGCATTAAAAAATGCCTAACACTGCACTCAGCATTTGCATCATTAGAATCTTGGAAACGAGGCAATTGCACCAGTCTATTGTTTTAAACTATAAGGCAACATTGTTACCAAAAGTTAGGCACTTGACCCCAAAGTCTCATCAGAAAAGGACAAGCAGTTTGAGGAGAAGGAAAGAGACGTTTATTAACTTTTCTGGCAAAAGAGGAAAATGGCAGACAGTGGTCTCAAATCCAAATTCCTGCTCCTCTAGGCATAACGACTTGAGGGAAGGAAAATAAATGACAGATAAAGGCTGGTTAGTAAAGCTTGTTATTGTAGATTTCTCTGATACTATCGCCAGGCCAGTAAGAGTCTGAAGTTATCTTCAGTGGTTAACTTTTGCTCCCCATGATAGAAGAAAAGGTGGGTGGCAGGATACCTTTTGTCTTTGTAAATCTAGGTCTTGCTTTTAGATGAATGGATGGAGGGCAGAGAGCTCTCCTATATCTGCTGCCTCTAAATCATCTTCAGCTCAACAATCCTTCATATTTTAGGTGGCATATTCTGGGGTCCCACAGTGTCTTCTTCTCCAACATTTGATTTTTCTCTTCTTTTCTTTTCTTTTTCTTCTTTTTTGTTTTATTTATTTATTTTTTTTTTTTTGATACAGAGTCTCACTCTGTCACCCTTGGTAACCTGCTGTGGCATCATAGCTCACAGCATCCTCATACTGCTTGGGTTCAAGTGATCCTTTTGCCTCAGTCTTCCATGTGGCCAGGACCACAGGTGTCTGCCACAATGGATTGGCTAATTTTTCTATTTTTAGTAGAGATGGGGTCTCACTCTTGTTCAGACCGGTCTTCAACTTGTGAGCTCAAGAGATCCTCCTACTTAGCCTCCCAGAGTGCTAGGATTATAGGCATGAGCCACCATACCCATCCACATTCATTTAAATTTTGGTCCTGTTTCTTAATTTCAGATTAATATGAAGGTACAAATCATTAGGTTATATAATTTACACATGAAAGATTAAAGTCTGAGTTGTAGGATGGCACCTACAACTCAGACTTTAATCAGTGGGTAGGGTGCCAACCCCATATACCGAGGGTGGCGGGTTCAAACCCAGCCCTGGCCAAACTGCAACAAAAAAATAGCCAAGCGTTGTGGTAAGCACTTGTGGTCCCAGCTACGCGGGAAGCAGAAGCAAGGGAATCGCCTACGCCTAGGAGTTGGAGGTTGCTGTGAGCTGTGACGCCATGGCACTCTACTGAGGGCTATAAAGTGAGACTCTGTCTCTAAGAAAAATAAATAAATTAATTAATTAATTAATTAAATAAAATAAAGTCTGAGTTGTAGCTGTGTTCTACACCCAGGGAATGTGTCATATATCCATGCCTTGTACCCATTTGGTGGGAAGCTACCAAGCCCCTTCCCTGGCTTCCTCCTTGCATTTAATTGAGATTAAATTGGGTCTGTGACTGTTAATTTCCTAGTTTCAAATTGTTATTGGGTCCATGTGATGCTCGTTTTTCTAATCTTGTGATATTTAGGAGAATGTTCTCCAAATCCATCCAGGTTGTTATAAAGGATGTAAAATCTCCATATAGTCTACAGTGTACATACGTATACCACAGTTTACTAATCCATTCACGTGTTAATGAACACTTGGGTTGTTCCAACATCTTTGCAATTGGGAACTGAGCTGCTATGAACATTCAGGTGCACATGTCCCTGTGGTCAAATGTCTTTTTTTTATTGGGTAAATGCCTAGTAGTAGGATTGCAGGTTCGAATGGTAAGTCTGCTTTTAGTTCTCTGATGAATCTGTGTACTTTTTTCCTTTGCAATCCCACCAACAGTGCAGGATTGTTCCCTTTTCTCAGCATCCACACGGCAACTGTTGCTTTGGGACCTTGTGATATAGGCCATTATCACTGGGGTTAGGTGATATCTCAAAGTGGTTTTGATTTGCATTTCTCTGATAATTGGGGATGATGAGCATTTTTTCATGTGTATGGCCATTCTTCTGTCCTCATGAGAAAAGTTTCCATTCATGTCTGTTGCCCAGTTTTTAATGGGGTTGTTTGTTCTTTCCTTCTTGATACGCTTGAGTTCATTGTAGATACTGGTGATTAGCTCTTTGTCCATGCCTAGCATGCAAATATCTTCTCCCATTCTAAATGTTGTCTTTTTACTTTGTGGATTGTGTCCTTAGCTGTGCAACAAATTTTTAACTTGATCATGTCCCATTTATCTATTTTTTTGAGTATTTTTTTATTTTTTCAAATTAATATGAGAGTACAATTTTTAGGTTACAGTGTTCTCACTTCTGGGGTAAAGTTCCATTTGTAGAAGAGCCCTTCACCCAGGGGGGGCTGTTATACACCCTCACAATGTGCACATTAGGTGAGATCCCACCTCATGCCCTCCCTCTTCTACCAAACATCCTCCCCCTCCCCTCTTCCCCTTCCTACTATCTTTCTGAACTGGACCATTTATTTGTATTCATTGCTGCTGCAATTGCCCGTATGGTCTCCTTCACAAATTCTTTCCTTAGGCCAGTAAGATTGAGCATTTTTCCACACTATCTTCTAGGGTTTTTATAGTTTCATGTTTCAGATTCAGATCTTTTATCCATTTTGAGTTAATTTTCTTGAGTGAGTTTTTTCCATTTGAGGTGTCGCTAAAAGCCTCAAGAGGGTTTCTGTCTAGGTCCAGTTGCTCGTTGCACAATGATCTGATTACTGAGACAGTGAAGATTTCCAGGGAAGAAAGGAAACTTTAATACAACAGAGAGCTTATCAGGAGAATGGGAGAAGCTGCCTCAAATCCCATATGACTCCACTAGAAAGATTTGTCACCTGCCTCCTGTGTGGTAGCATTCTACCATTAACAAGTTAGACATTAGAGTTACATTTGCCAGGTTGTCTTAAGGTTTGCAAAGTACATTGACAATATCATGCATCTTGAGGTATTCATGCTCTAACCACATGGCCATGGTATCAGTCTCTGTGGTACTCCTAGATGCTTTGCACAAACTCTTGATGCACAAACTCTTTGAGCCTCACCTTTGATCCCCCTTAGACACAGGAAGCATTATAATTTGGATTGTAATGGAACAGACACAGTAGCATTACAATTTGGAAATCAATAATTTTTATCTATATCTATTCAAATTGGGAAATAGGCTGAGCCCAAAGGCTTACACCTGTTATCTCAGCACTTCGTGGGGCTGAGGTGGGAGGATCACTTGAAGCTAGGAGGTGAAGACCGGGGCAGCACAATAAGACACTTGTCTCTACAAAAAATAGAAAAGTTAGCTGGTTGGGTGTAGTGGCACATACTTGTAGTCCCAGATACTCAGGAGGCTGAGGTAGGGGGATTGTTTGAGCCCAGTAGTTTGAGATTGCAGTGACCTGTGATTGCACCACTGTACTCCAGCCTGGGCAATACCCCGTCTCTAAAAAAATATAAACAAACACAACTAGGAAATAGAGGAAGATCTATCTTCATAGAATGCAATTGTGATGAAAAACAGAAAAACTTGGGGAGAAAAGATCTCATGGGAGGGCATGTGGGAATGGGGACAAATGTTTCTTCTCAGATGAATACTCAAGAATCATGAATACTCATGATTGGCCATAAAAAATAGTTAATGATTCTTTCTGTTTAGAAACTTCAGGCAGTTTTAGAAGTTTCATGGAAACATTCAGATTCAAGAGCTGAGTTCAGGGCCTGTGATGCTAATTTTAATAGTAGTCTTTTTTCCCCTCCCTATCCCCCCTCCTCCCTCTACCAGCTCCTACCCCCTCCCCCCTCCTTCTCCCCTTTCCCTCTCCTCCTCTATTACTCACTTCCTAAGTAGTAAAGAATGTTACTTGATGGAGTTTCCAGCTTTCAATTTTGAATTATGTAATTAGCCTTCTACAGAAGTTTCTGGAAAGTTTTCTGAAATTTGCCGAAATAATAAAATCCAAGGGTCTGAAATGCCAATTTCCCACCACTGAAAACATTCCCAATTGTTAAAATAAATTTGGCCTGAGGATATCTCTACATTTGAGTCCTTACTTAAAAAATTGAGACCTAACTTAGTATGCAAACAAACTGGGAGCTTAATTTAGGAGTATACTTCTGCAACAAATAGCACAGTCTCAGCTATCACAGCAGCCAAGCTTCACCACTTGCAGACAGTCAATTGGTCAGACCATGTTCAAATAAGGCAGATGCCAAGCTGTAGTCCAATCAAGCTGTCTCTGTACCTCACTTCCATTTCCTGTCTATAAATGCTGCCTGACCCTGTTGCAGACCAGAGTTCTCTGATTCTTATTCTGGTTTTGAGAGCTGCCCAATTTGCAAATGATTCTTTGCTCAATTATGCTCTACTAAATTTGTCCAATTCTTTATGCTATTGGAGGAAGGAAAACATATCTATATCCTACTGAGAGGAAATTAAAAGAAACTCATAGAGAAAGTTCACTTGGAGAAATAAGACGCAGTTCAGTTCTTCTGAAGAGCTTCTCTTTCAGCTTTGGCCTAAAATTGATTTTATAGCAGACCCTATCTATCTCGATGCCTAGGTTCAGTGTGCCCCAGTGATTGTCAACAGCATCTCTGTGCCTGACTTCCCTTCCCCAGGCCACATTTGCTTCTGCTTCCCGAAGTGCCAAGAAATTAACACTACCCAAGAACAACCCTCAATTACTGACCAGTCAAGTTGGTATATAAGCACCCCAGCTCCCATACTCTTCTTGTGGGATGACTGAGCTGTGCATTTCATGCTGATTCCTGAAGTTTCCCCACTTTGGTAGCCGCTGAGTTAATGTACTGTTGGCTACCTTCCTCTCCTGCCTCACTTTCTCAATCCTCTGCTGGTGTTCCCTGAACCACCTAAATCAACTACTCACATTAGGGCCTTTATTTCTGGATTTGCTTGCAGGTAAAGCCAAATAAGATAACTCTGAAACACTTACTTAACCCATATTTATTGAATGCTTGTTGTATACCAGGCACTGTGATGAACCAGACGACATGAGTCTTGCCTGGTTTTAAATTCCCTGTGAATTTCCTCCTGCTTCCTGTTTCTGTTGTTGAAATCTTTAGCCTGTTCCTCCTCTGTTGTATCCTACATATGAATCACAGAATCACCATCTCAATATAATTTATATTATACCTCCTTCTAGCTTAAAAAACTGTGATGGTTTCTCTTGAAAAAAAAGAAAATACATATTAAAATAATTGTATTCAAGGGCATCATAATCTACCCTGGCCTTTGTTTCCCAGCAGCCTGTACTCTTGTTTCTCCTCTTTCTCCACAAATCCATCCTGTAATCTGGTGTGATCTGGCCTTTCTGAGGCAATGGGATGAGCATAACCCCAAGATACTGAGCTTGAGTTCTGGAGCCAGAAACCTGGTTCTACCACTCAATCAAATACCAGTGTAACCTTGGGCAAGTCATTTTACTTCTCTGTGCCTCTGTAGAGTGGCCTGGCAATACTCAACAGCATCACTGTGAGGACTAAATGAGATAGTACATGTAAAACACACAGAATTGTAGCTGGGAACTCTGTAAGTGCTATTAATTTTGGTGCTTTCAAATACATCACATGTAGAACACACCACACATGTTTGTGTTGTGCCCTGCCTGGACCATAGCCCCTTTTTGTTCATTGAACAATTCCTTCAAAACCCCACTCAAGGATTAACCTTTCCATGTAGCTTTCTCTTACCAGCTCCTCACAATCAACCCTAAGAATTAATTGCCCTCAGTTTTTCAAGTCCATAGTATTTTGTACATACAACTATTACTGCACTTATAACATTATATTATGGTTAACTGAGTGTGTGTATATACCCCCGTGAACTGTGAGCCTCCTTCCTGGGGCTGGTGCCTTATTCATCTTTATATCTCCAGTCCCTAATATAATGCCTGGAGTATGGTTAGTGCTTTACAAAATTAGTTCAATGTAAGAGCGAGCAAGTGGATGAAGGGGTGAATGATGGAATTTGCTGCAGGACATAGGGCAGAACCTACATATAGAGCTTACCCATCTTCTATTTCTTTCCTGGGACCTTCAATACAATGGGGAGACAGGGCCCACAGCTTTCTCATTTTCATGAGGCTGCTGTGCGTTTTACAGCTTGCCTTTCTGTAAGAATTTTGGTTCCTTCATATTTGTGGTTGTAGAAAGGGGGAGGTATGAGTAGAGTGAACCTACTTCTTCTCTTCAAATGTTTCTTACATTATCAGGAGTCTAGCCTTTCCTCTGCTCTTATTCCACAGGAATGTTTTGGAGATTAGTGAGAGTAATAAACCCTGCTTGGTGCCTAAGAGCTTCTTTGTGAGGAAAATATCGTTATTGTTGAGCCAGAAACAAGCCACAGGTGTGTTGTATTCAGACCCTGAATAGAGGATTGGGCTGGATCATGTTCCCAAGGCATTGTGCTTTCAGACTGTTGTTTACTGAGTCTTTCAACAAAATCACATGTGAAATTGCCTTTGCATTTCCTGTAAAAACAGCTGTGGGGAATCTTCATGACAATAATCAAGAGTCTGGGTATAAATTCTGAGAACTCGGGACCTGGGAAAAGTTCATTTCTCTCCATGAACCATGACTTTTTTTTTTCTACTAATGGACAGTGGATCCATATGACTGCAAGAAGTTCTGAGCTACATATTGTGTTCTAAGTTCTATTTTCCTCCGTTAGCAGGTCTCATTAAAATATACAGTTGAATCTCCATAGTTGACCACCTCCCTCCATTGACCACCTCCTTACGTTGACCTAAGTTTCATAGACTGGACTTGCACCACATGTATGTACATTACAGTAAGCCCAGTTCCTTATGTTGACCACCCTATATGTTGACCAGTTTGTTACAGTCTTTTGGATGGTCAACTTATAGAGGTTATACTGCATTTTTATATATTCCTTTTTTGGCTATTTTGAAGCTGTAACTGTGTTTTTTCTTTTGTGAGACATGGTCTCCCTCTGTTGCCCAGACAGGAGTGCAATGGCGTGGTCATAGCTCTTTGCATGTAGCCTTGAACTTCTGGGCTCAAGCAATCCTTCTACCTCAGCCTCCCAAGTAGCTGGGACTATAAATGTGCTCCACAAAGGCTGGTCTTGTGCTCAAGTGATCCTCCCACCTCAGCCTCCCAAAGTGCTGGAGTTATGAGCACGAGCCACCATGCCTGTGATTTCATTAGAAATTATCTTTTATCTTTTTGGTAACTGGAGATGGGACAAGAATGATAAATGTGTACTTAGTATATTGAAGAATATCAATGACATATTTTTCTTATAATTTCCACTGACTATGCTGGGTTGAGTACCCCATCTAACAATATGTAGCCCTTCCTTACATTTGTAAAATGACTCATTTTGGCCTTAAAGCTCAGTCTTATTCACTTAAAACTTCAGTTTTATTTCTGATTAAAATGATTCCTCCTTATTCTCAACCATCTGAACCCCTCACAGCCTCCAATAGAGTAGACTTAGAGGTCTACTGGCCAGGAAGGAATGTGGGTGGGAGATGGAGGGAAGGCAACACTCCAGGGCAGAGTTATAATTCTCTGATCTGGCTCTTACGTCTGAACTCCAATAGGCGCAGCTCACAGGGGGCCACCCCAAGCATTTCTCCATGAGTGATCCCTTTGGAAATTTAGCCAGGTTGTCTGGCAGCCTCCTAACTTGAGGTGGAACCCTTTGCCTGTGCTGTAGTGGTCTTGGGCAAGGCCATAGCCTAGACTCATCTTCCATCCCGGCCATCACTGGGACACTTGGACATGCATGTGCTCCTCTTCCTGGCCTCCTGGCGATAGGAGCAGCAGGTTTTATCCCCTGTAATGGCAACACACAGGCAGGCCTGAGTGCCTGGAGGCCATGGAGAGAATACAATGGCAGCCAGCCCCCCAAATCCCAGGTAGTTCCCTGAAGTCCTCTCTTACTTAGATTTGGAGGTGTGAAAACATGGGGAGGAAAGGGAGATAAAATAACTCCACCTTGCAAATGCTTTACCCCTCAGTCCTCCTTCAGGTACCTCTCTTCAGGTTCCCGTGTACGGACTGGGGTGTGGCAGAGAGGAGACCATCCTGCTAACTGGCCCTTGTCAGCAGGTCCTGCAGTGAGTAAGTGAGGCCTCTACTACAGGCTTCAGGCATCACTCTGGTCTCCTGTTGTTTTTGTTCTCAGAGATGACCCTTGAGTCATAGTTCTGGGAAAATGGAGGGGAAATCACATACACTGCATAATCCCATCCTGTGACATTAGTAAATTATTGAAAATTGTTTCCAGTATCCATGAAGTGTTCATGGGACCAAAAAAGACCTCCCGAGTTCAGTTCTGGGTTTTGGCCTCTCTCTTATAGATTCCGACCTTGTTTTAAGGAAAGGATTTTAAAAAGCTGTGCCATTTCCAGGCTTCCTCCACCTTAAGCTGACAGCTCAGGACTGTGCAGCATCTGTTTCATAGGCTGCAGAGAGAGGCGCTTGGGGTTCCTTTTGTTCTTAGTTGTGCTCAGGTGTGTAGTTGCTAGATCGCTCTGGCTGGATAATGTTGACTGAGAAAATGTCCATATTGCTTTCAGTCTGAGATGAGAAACGTGCTGTGTGACGAAGTCCAAGCGGAATCTGTTTTCCTGTAATAGACATGGATGAAGGGCACCAATTAGGAGCAGTCGTGCAAATCCCTACAAAAAGAACACAGAGGCCCAGCAATCTGGGGCGGGGGGACAGTCATCTAATATTCTCTAAACCAAGTTTGGATGTGACAGTTGCTCTGTGGCTACAGTATTATTATTAAAGTTGTGGGGGAAAGCCTGCTTCCTATAGACCAATGGGATGGAGCAGGCAGAGGAGGAGTCTTACATAAAAAGTAAGATCATCTTTATTATCAGTTACCTGATGAACACATACATCCTTTAGAACCTGAACTGAGATCAGTGTCCCCAGCTAAAAATAATAGCTACCACTTATCAAATACGAGCTATGCACCAGGCTTTATCCTAAATGGTTGCCATATCACATATTCACATATCCCTTACAACAAAACTATGAAGTGATCCTACTAATAGTCCTTTTACGGACAAGAAAGCTGAAGCACAGAGAGGTTAAGTAACTTGTCCAGGGTCACACAGTGAGTCAGCAGTAGAGTGTGGATTTGAATGTGAATGTTTTCCTTTCAGTCCAAGTTTTTTTTTTTTTTTATTGTTGGGGATTCATTGAGGGTACAATAAGCCAGGTTACACTGATTACAATTGTTAGGTTAAGTCCTTCTTGCAATCATGTCTTGCCCCCATAAAGTGTGACACACACCAAGGCCCCACCTGCCTCCCTGCTTCCCTCTTTCTGTTCCCCCCCCATAACCATAATTGTCATTAATTGTCCTCATATCAAAATTGAGTACATAGGATTCATGCTTCTCCATTCTTGTGATGCTTTACTAAGAATAATGTCTTCCACGTCCATTCAGGTTAGTACGAAGGATGTAAAGTCTCCATTTTTTTTAATGGCTGAATAGTACTCTATGGTATACATATACCACAGCTTGTTAATCCATTCCTGGGTTGGTGGGCATTTAGGCTGTTTCCACATTTTGGCGATTGTAAATTGAGCTGCAATAAACAGTCTAGTACAAGTGTCCTTATGATAAAAGGATTTCTTTCCTTCTGGGTAGATGCCCAGTAATGGGATTGCAGGATCAAATGGGAGGTCTAGCTTGAGTGCTTTGAGGTTTCTCCATATTTCCTTCCAGAAAGGTTGTACTAGTTTGCAGTCCCACCAGCAGTGTAAAAGTGTTCCCTTCTCTCCACATTCACGCCAGCATCTGCAGTTTTGAGATTTTGTGATGTGGGCCATTCTCACTGAGGTTAGATGATATCTCAGGGTTGTTTTGATTTGCATTTCTCTAATATATAGAGATGATGAACATTTTTTCATGTGTTTGTTAGCCATTTGTCTGTCGTCTTTAGAGAAAGTTCTATTCATGTCTCTTGCCCATTGATATAAGGGATTGTTGGCTTTTTTCATGTGGATTGATTTGAGTTCTCTATAGATCTTAGTTATCAAGCTTTTGTCTGATTGAAAATATGCAAATATCCTTTCCCATTGTGTAGGTTGTCTCTTTGCTTTGGTTATTGTCTCTCAGTCCAAGTTTTATTTATTTAATTCTTTATTTATTTTTGGAGACAGAGTCTCACTTTTTCCCCTCAGTAGAGCACTATGGCATCACAGCTCACAGCAATGTCAAAGTCTTGGGTGCAAATGATCCTCTTGCCTCAGCCTCCCTAGTAGCTGGGACTACAGGTGCCCACCACAATGCCTGGTGATTTTTTTTTTTTTTTTAGAGACAGTCTCCCTTTATCACCCTTGGTAGAGTGCAGTAGAGTACTGTGGCATCACAGCTCATAGCAACCTCTAACTCCTGGGCTCAGGCGATTCTCTTGCCTCAGCCTCCCGAGTAGCTGGGGCTACAGGCACCCACCACAATGCCTAGCTATTTTTTTTTCTTGTAGTTTGGCCAGGGCCGGTTCAAACCCGCCACCCTTGGTATATGGGACTGGCGTCCTACACACTGAGCCACAGGCACCGCCCATGCTTGGTGATTTTTAGAGACGGGGGTCTCAGTCTTGTTCAAGCTGGTCTCAAACTCTTGAGCTCAGGCAATCCACCTGCCTCCGCCTCCCAGAGTGCTAAGATTATAGGTGTGAGCCACTGCGCCTGCCTCAGTCCAAGTTTTTTACCCTCTGCTATATGACTGCTACCCTGGTGTAGGGAGGATTCTTTGGAGGTGGGATGTAGTACCCTAAGCTGGGGGATGAAGCCCATCAGCTAGAGGAGTAGAAACTGTACAAATCTTGCTTTTTTAACTACGTATTTTGTCTAATTTCCTGTAGTATTACTTACACCCTTCTTAGCAGAATTACAGAGTCCACGAGAATGGGATTTTTACAGTTCAGTCAGACTGACACAGAAGGATCAGCGTATTTTGAGGCCACTGTGATGATGATAAGGTGGACTTCAAGGTGAGACAACACCAAAGGAGACCTGGCAAAGGAGGGCATGGTCAAGGTTGCTTGGTCGTCTACAGTTATTCCCACTTGGACATTCCCTTTTTGTGCCCAAAGCTCGGACTTTCTGGTTTGATTTCTTTGGAGAACACAGCATTTTATTTCTAAGATAATATTTTCAGAAGAAAGTTAGAAATAAACCACACACACAACTGGAACAGCTTAACTCCAAAGGGAGAAGCTGAGCTGTGACCAAGTAGAAAGAGAATCTAGGTAATGATCCACACACGATTGTTCCTGAATGTATCTGCAGTTTGTGGGGTCGATTCACGTTGTCGTAGCTCCTCGTTGTGCCATTCTTTGGGAGAAATGAAGTATCCCATGATCATAAATGCCACAGCTAGTGAAAATCACCTCTTTTAATAGTTTTAAAATGTGTACACTTTTGCACAAGAGATTTCTTGGGAGTGATAGATCTACCCTGTGCCTCAATTATGGTGGTACTTGTACACATTCATACACATGTTAAAATTCTCATAACTGTATACACCTTTAGTCAATTTTACTGTATGATAATTTTAAAAGTGAAAAATGGTTGAAAGGGAAAAAGACTTTTACATTTTAAAAAGGAAAATGTTAAAATACTTTCCAATCTTTCTCAATGAGATACATCACATATGATTTTACTTCTTTTGTGGGGTTTGAGACGTCCATTTAAGAAGCAGGACAACTAATGTTCCCTTGGTAGAAGTGGTTTTACAGGGAAGCTAATGAAACTTAAGGGTTGGGACTCCTCCTTGGTATAGGCCCATGGGTGCTGGCTCTACTCAGAAGTTGAAGAGTGTTCTAGGTGGCAAGAGAAAATCAAGGCTGCTGTAAGGCCTTCTTTCCATATATGAATTTCTAGAAAATTTCAGAGCAATCTCAGAAGAAAGAGACCTAGCTCTCCAGAATTTCAGTAATTTGGTGTGTGTGTGTTTTCCCATTACAAATAAATATCCACTTCATACCTAATTTTGTACTCATATATGTGCATTCTTTTTCTTAAAGAAGATCCCATAAATTGTATATGTTTTGGATCCCACAAAATCAGCTCAACGGGTACAGTGGTACTTGGGTGTTCACTAACCCAACATTGTTCTATTCTAGTGTTTGGGCTGATGTTTTAAAGACCATTTTTGTCATCATTCTTCCTTTTCCTGTGGCAATATGCCTAACTCTGATAGTACAAACATTTTATTTGTTAATTCCTTTCTTCTGACCTGTTGGGGACTAGAAAATCATATAATGAAAGTTATTCATCCTTACACTCTCAGGAAGAGTTTAACAAAATTTCCTGTGTTGGAACATAATGCCTAGAACTTTTTCTACTCATTTCCCAGATCCCATGAATACTCAGGGGGTTGATGTAACAAGTTATTGGTACATGAGTTGGATTTTTATTACATTTTGCTTGTTTTTTATTGTTTATAACAAGACATTTCATTTTTTAAAAAATAACAAAAGGAAGTAGGGTGTTAGGATTTGATTAATTTTAAGGACAAACTCTAAACCTTTCAGCTGTTTGTTGTAACCATCCTAATCTCGAAGAAAGCCCCCAACAGTGTACAGGGTCCATGCAGGTTCATGCAATAGACTTTCAGTCAGTACTCATGGGTTTGGTTTCAGAGGCTCTCTAGGAGCACCTGGCTTGTTTATTTCAGACTCTGTCTGTAATAAGTGGTGTGAGTTTCAATAAGTCACTTTCTTTACTTAAACTCTCAGGAAGAGTGTGGTCTCTAAGGCTCTTCCCAGCTTTGAGATTCTTAGGAGTTTACTACTAGAATTATAGAGCCGGCCTTTCTTCCTGGGAAATTCTGAGATGTTACTGCAGCTTGTAACCAGCAGAGGGCTATGGCATTTATAGCAGCCTCCTGGGTTTAGGCCTCCTGGATATAGAATTGAAAAGAACAGCAGAGGGTATGCATCCATTCCAAGAACTTAGTGGTGAGTGCTTTCCAAACCTTATTTTTCATCTCTCCCTATGTCTGATATAGAATCTAGCCATAAATAATAATTGCCATTACCATTAACTACTATATCATAAACATGTCATAATTAATACTTGTTATTAACAATATAATTTGTGCTCTTATATTGTTTTAGTCCTCATCTGGACAATATTTCTTTTATTGAAATCATCCCTCCTTTCCCTCCATCACCTGATGTAGCTCTAATGGGTACAGCATGACTCACGGGTCTCATGTCCAAGCAGTCTTTAGGCCCATTTATTCTTCAGAGCTGATGATTCCAGTGATAAGTACCTAAGACATCTTTGCTATTTGGTTGTACTTTAACTTTGACCAGCTGACATCATAGGGCACTGGGCACTGGGCACTGGGCACAAGACCAGCGAAACCCACTTACTTCTCTGTCCCTAAAACCTCTGCTGATAAAAATATTTCTTGTCTAAGGGATAATGAGGCTGCAGATTTAATGACAAGAGCATGAGTTCCTAGACAGAAGAGGAGATGGAGAATAAGGTATAGAAAGAATAATGCCCACAACTAAGCTCTTAGGTAGGCACCCTCTGCTTGTTCTTGTCCATATTACAAGAGACCTAAACCCGGGGGGCTACTAAGTGCCTTAGAATCCAGGGTCTGACACTAAATCTCGCTCTGTGGCTTTCTACTTCCCTGACGTTGTCTCTGGAAAAAGGGCTTTTAGAACATGAAGATCTCATGGAATACACTTGTGTGAAGGTTTTTGGTTTTTGAATAATTTATTGTCATTGCTATCTATGTAGAACATAAGAGTCCAGATGGCCCACAAAGTAGAACTTATCCTCATCATATATCTGAATGTATGTACTACACTGATGATAATATTGTCATTTACCAAAGAGAAATAATCAATTATATGTTAGGCATTGTGTCCAGCATTGTTTTTGCATAAATTCAAAAGGGCCATAATCTCTCTCTCCAAGAGTTTACGAGCCAGTGAGGAGAGATAGATTCTAGGTGATGTTGTGAACATTATGAATGTAGGGAGTACAGGTGCCCTGTCTTATACCAGGGGCCAGAGAAGACTTAAGAAGATGACACTTGAGCTAAATCTTGAAGGACAAGTAGGAGGCAGCCAAAGGAAAGCAAGGGAACATTTCAGAGGGGCAAAGATAGCTTAAGCATACAGAGGCACACCATTCATGAATGCCAGTCGGGATGTTCTATAAAGAAACCCCCCAGGGCGGCGCCTGTGGCTCAGTCGGTAAGGCGTTGGCCCCATATACCAAGGGTGGCAGGTTCAAACCCTGCCCTGGCCGAACTGCAACAAAAAAATAGCTGGGCATTGTGGAGGGCGCCTGTAGTCCCAGCTACTCCGGAGGCTGAGGCATAAGAATTGCTTAAGCCCAGGAGTTGGAGGTTGCTGTGAGCTGTGTGATGCTATGGCACTCTACCGAGGGCCATAAAGTGAGACTCTGTCTCTACAAAAAAAAAAAAAAGAAACCCCCAAATCCCTCTGGTCCAGAGGTCAGAAAATCTGGGTTTACGTCCTTTGTAAAATTGGCTATCTCCATCACTTTATTATTTTAAGCCTTTTTCTTCATCAATCCAACAAGTGGACAGCTGAATGTCCTCAAAGATGACATCAGCTCTAATTTTCTATGGTTTTGTATTTTAGGTTGACCCTGAGAAGCCAAATGGGAATTGAGAATTCAGTGACTTAGCAGCTTCGCTGGTACCTCTGAGGTTAGGGTTAGGGTCAGCTGCTCAGTCAATGCTTATGTGAATAACCTGAACTCAGCACTTCTCACAATAATCATTTGGAACCAGAGAAATGCGATGTGTGACACTGCTGGCCAGGCAGCAAGGTGCTAAGTGATGAGGCAGAGAAGGCTGGATTTGTGCTTTCAAACTGCTTTGTGGGGAAAAGTTAGGAAACCAGCCTGCCTCCTGCATGGCACCCAGTATTTTTGATGGATTGGGATTTCCTGCATACACTCAGCCTCTGTAGGTGTAAGCTTTTAACCTTGAACTTGGCTTCTGGAAGGCCTCAGAATCCAGTTTCCTCTGAGTCATTCAGGAATGATACAGTTTGTATTGGCCTGCTATAAAAGGAAAAAGAAATTTCTGGGCTGGAGTAGGGGGGAAAGGTGATGAAGGTGGCTAGAAACAGGATTATTTCTCATCCTTTTTTCAATTCTCAGCAGCCCAGTTATTTCCTTAGCTGATCAAAGCAAAGAGGGCCTATTAAGATCTTGTACCTTCACTTCTTAGTCTCCCTCACATTCTGGAAATAGGTCCTATCCTTTGAAAATTGGATCCTTTTACCCTTCCTAGATCTGGTTGCTACCAGCTGGCCTTGGTATAAGTCCCCAAAAGAAGCCCCTTCCCCCTGCCTGCCAGAAATCAGTAGAGAACTTAAGGAAGTTGGAATTGAGCCGGAAATGAAGACTCTCATTCTTCTGCCAAATAATAACGTGGCTATGGACCTTATCGTCTGAAGCTGTTTAACAAAAAGTGGCAGGAAAGGGTTTTAAAAACATGAGGAAGTTTTAGGAATTGGGGAAATCTGCCTGCGGTTTAATGTGTCCATTGTTCTTTGAAATTGATTCCCCTATGACCTTGCAGGGTCAAATGGAGTTTGTCCAGAAATGTTGAGGAGAAGTTCTACCTAACATCAGTGATCTCCAAAGAGAGACTCGCAGGCGAGTTGAATCACACCTAAGAGGGTATTCTCAGAGTAAAACTTAAGAACTTCAAATAATCACCGATTCGTCTCATTGAGGAAAACATGGGAAGAGTAGGCAAAGGGAGACAAAGGACAAGGAATCAGAATGAGAGATTTGTTCAAGGGTTTCTCCTTGGAGCCAAAACCCCATTGACTATCACCTTGTTTCCACTGTACCTGTGGAGTCCAAAGACAATAGTTTGCGGTTTGTTTTTCTCCTCTTCAGAGCCGGTGCACTACAGTTCAGCCCACACGAAGCCTCTACATCTATGAAGGAACATGATCTAAGACTGCTACAAGTTTGGAAAACCTTTGTACCTTATTGCTGATTTAGGCAACAAAAAGGATTAATGATGTGTTAGGTGGAGTGGTTGAAACAAGATTAAACTACAGTGAAGCTAATTGTTGCATCAGCCTGAATCGATTAGGGATGGGCCAGCTGTGGGGGAGAAAGTCAAAGCCTGGCCTTCCTGCCTCTCAGGAAACTTTTAACACATTGGTTCCCTGCCTCGGAATGATGACTGCATTTGGACATCTGTACGTGAGAGTTTGACACCAGGGCAAATACTGCTTTATATACGGTAGCATCTGTTGGCTACTGTCTTTAGGATCTTGTGGTTACTTGGAAGTTTCACTGAAGAACAGTGTGGGGACCCTTGAGTAATGGTGCAAAAGAGAGGTCTTTCTTCACAATACAGGCCCACTTCTTGGCCTGTTCCACCCTGCCTCTAGGCACTAAATGCAGTGCCACTGCAATAAGTATCATCAGTTGCAAGAAATAAAAGATTGTGTTTACAACACTCCAGAAGACAGAGAACATATCTCAGAAGGCATTCTTTCTGATTACTTTTGTGCCATAATTGGAGCCAACTGCCATTTTGTACAAGTCATCTGTGAGCTTCACAGCACCATGCAGCATTTTTGCCTTGGATATTCTGAATGTGATATTCCTATTTCCTATCAAGTGTATCAATGGGATTACCTGGTAGGAGGGGAGGGGCGGCCTAACTGCTGCTCTTCTGCCACATGCATTTCCTGTGCTCCGTGGGCCTCTCTGCCTCTGTGTTATAAAGGTGTGGTTATGAGAAACTGCCCTTTAATTTCTATAGTCTCTCCAAATAGGGATTTTCATATGTTTCTAATTTGGTTGGATCAGAGTCACCTCTGAGAAGCTAAGATCACCTTAAGTTACATACAATCTGATCCCACAACATGCCTTCTTAGACAGTCATCCTCAAACCTTGCTGCACATTACAGCCACCCGGGGAGTTTTTAAAAAGCCAGACACCCAGGGTACACCCCAGACCTGTTTAAACAGATTCTCTTTGGGGGAGACACATGCTTCAGTATTTTAAAATCCACCCTGAGGAGTGACTACAAAGTGCAGCAAAATTTGAGAACCAGTGCTCAATAATCCCCAGAAATTTGGTGTTGAGTCTGAAGACAAAGCTCTGCCCCCCACGTGGGTGACTGACAGGACCTCTGAGGAAAGCATTTGCCTGGACGAGCAAGAGGGGAAAAGGAGCCTTCTAGTTGTGATTGTCGATGCCTCCCAGACAACTCGAGAAGCAGTAGTCTGTGAGAGCCCCTCTCTTTGATTCACAAACAGCGCAAATTCCTCTGAGATATCAGGCTGACATGTCCATCCTGACTGGACAACCACGCTGACATTTTAAGCATAGGATGGCACAGATGAGTGTTCCTGCCCACTTGTGTGTCAGCTATTCTTGAGAATACCTTTTCAGTGTGAGCCATGCCCCAGCTTTTTGAACAAAGTCTTCCCTTCATAATAGGAAAAGTGGTTGAGAAACATTAAACACCCACGTACAGAAGGGAATGAAGGAATGTTTAACAAGAGAGCTAAAAGATTATCACAACTGGTCTGGGCCCTATCCCATACCCCACTCTCCCTCAATTACCACAGATGTGCCAGAGACCATTTTCAACTGGTGCTGAAAAAAGCGGAGTAGGACGTGGACCCTCCCTCATCATAGCTCTTTGCATTTGAGGCTTAGATTTGCTAGCCAGGGTGTGGGGGAATGCAATCTCCCTGGTATCTATTTCCAACATTCAAGAACGTTAGAACAGGGCTCCTCCTTGCTGGGGAGGGGGGCACTGGAAATTGGCAATGACTGATGGCTAGTTTTTCTACCAAGGGTGGCAGAAAAAACTGAGCTCAGCCTTGATAGGAATCTTACCTTCTGGGGATCATGGAAAGGGCATAGGGATAGGATAGGTAAAAAGTAACATTCCTGGACATGTGTGTGTGGGGAGGTTCCTGTTATATTATGAGGCAACAGACCAGCAAAATAAGACAAATATATGACCCTGTGGAACCTGAAAATATCTGGGGCAGGGGAATTCTTGAAAAAGATTAACTGGTAATTGTGTGAATCTTTAAAAGCATGGCCACTTCACGTTTGCAATCATAAATTGGACTACTTTTATATTCTCATGTTTAAGATTTAAAAAGAAAAAAAATGGAAAAATAACAGAACAGTAAAATAAAAAGTACAAATTCTCTGAAATCACAAGAGAACTACCAAGAGAAAGCCCTTGTTAATGTCTTCCAAATATAATAGTTCTATTTACATATATATACACACACACAAATTAGCTATACATATTCACATACTCACTGGGGCCTAACGTATGTGCTGTTTTGCAAGTGATTATCTTTCAGTCAACAATCAGTCCTGGTATCCTCTTCAATAAATGGTGCTGGAAAACTTGATATCCACATACAGAAGAATAAAACTAGATCCCTACCTCTTAACATATGAAAAAATCAACTCAAAATGGATTAAAGACTTGAATTTAAGATCCAAAATTATAAAATTACTGGAAGAATACATAAGGGAAACACGTGAGGACAGTGGTGTAAACAAGGATTTTATGGCAAAGACTTTAAATACTCAGGCAACGAAAACAAAAATAGGCCAATAGAATTACATTGAACCAAAAATCTGTGCACACCAAAGGCAACAGCCAAGCAAGGGAATCCTGGAGACATCTTGTAGAATGGGTGAAATATTTGCAAACTATTTATCTAACAAGGGACTTATATCTAGAATATACAAAGAAGTCAAACAACTCAACAGCCAAAACAAAACAAACAAAACCCAAAATACTCCCAATAAAAAGTGAGCAAAGGATATCACAGACATTTCTCAAAAGAAGACATACAATGGCCAACAGGTATATGAAAAAATGTTCAACATCATTAATCAATCAGGAAATGAAAATCAAAACCACAAGGAGATAGCATTTCATCCTGGTTAGAATGACTGTTGCCAAAAAGTCAATAAATAACAAACGCTGGCAAGGATGTGGAGAAAAGGGAACTCACACTGTCGGAGGTAATATAAGTTAACATTATGGAAAATAGTATGGAAGTTTCTCAAAAAAGTAAAAATAGAGCTACCATATGATCCAGCAATCCTACTAAGTGTCCAAAGGAAAGAATATCAGTAGAGCAAAGGGATGTCAGTACCCCCATGTTTATTGCAGTATTAGTCACAATAGCAAGATGTCAAACAAACCTAAGTATCCATCGATGGATGAACGGATAAAGAAAACACGGCATATCTACATAATGGAATACTATTCATCCATGAAAAAGAAGGATGCTGTTGTCATTTGCAGAAACGTAAATGGAACTGGAGGTCTTTATGTGAAATAAGATAAACCAAACACAGAAAGACAAATATCATACCTTCTCACTTGTATGGGAGCTAAAAATGTTGATCTCATGGGTGTAGAGTATAAAATGATAGTTATTAGAAACTGGGAATTGTGGGAGGGGAGAATGAAGAAAAGTTGCATAATGGGTACAACCATACAGTTAGATAGAAGGAATACATTCTAGTATTTGGTAGCACAGTAAGTCTATACTTAATAATAATTTATTGTATATTTCAAAATAGCTAGATGAGGAGATTTAGAATGTTCCCAACAAAAGAAATGACAAATATTTGAAGCAATGGATATCCTAATTGCCCTAATTTGATCATTACCCATTGTATGCATGTGTCTAAATATTACACATACCCCATACTTATAATTATGTATTAATAAAAATTAATTAATTAAAACCCACAATTAGTCCTGAGTTTGTTCTATGTCAATAAATGCACATCCACAGCATTTTCAGTGTCTGCAAAGTATTCCTTTGTATGTGCGTTTCATAATTTGACTAGCTACAATTATGTGTCTTTTTCCTTTCCTTCATCTCTGGAGATGCACGTGGGAGAGGGATGGCTTAAGCTACAAGCTAATAGTTTTTTCTAGATTGACAACAAAGTTGTGTCTTATTTTACTATTTTCACAATTAATTCTGCAGGAATCCTTGCAATGCTAGAATGTAAGCTCTGCAAGAGCAAGCACCTTTTCTGTTTTCTTCATAAATGCCTGCATCTGCTGGAGCCGTTGTAACAAAATCCCCTGACTAGATAGTCAGGTTCTGGTGAGGGCTTTCTTCCTAGCTTGTAGATGCCGTCTTGCTGTGTCCACACCTGACAGAGAGAGAGAGAGAGAGAGAGAGAGAGAGAGAGAGAGAGAGAGAGAGAGAGAGAGAGAGAGAGAGAGAAGCCCGGTTCTCTGGTGCCTCTCCCTACAAAGGTACTAATCGCATCACGAGGGCTCCACCCACATGACCTCATCTAACTCTAATTACTTTTTAAAGGCCCCATCTCAAGATACCATCACTTAGGGGGTTAAGGCTTCAACAAATGAACTGTGGGGAAGGAGAGGAAGACCCAAAGGGTCAGTCCATGTGTATTTCTGATTAACGACATATATAGTGTTGATTTATTAACCTTGAATATAGGAGTAATACCACTGCAATTCATGCTCAAATGAGGTTTATCTAACAGTATTTTCTCGCATTTGGGAACACTTCAGCACTGCGCTTTCGGGCCATTTAAAACAGTAAAAGTAGGAACCAAAAGCACAAAAATGCAAAAGATATGTCATTACATAGACCATGAAAAGGCTAGTTGTTTAGAGTATAAGGACTGAAACCAGAAGGCAGAGCACCACCCAGCACCTTCCCCTGGGAATATGTGTGTTGGAGGACTTGGAGTTTTCGCTGCTCTGCCCATGTTCATGAATGACAGTGGAGAAGCTCCAAGTATTGATCTTGGAGTTACAAATAAATTTTTGAAAGCAGGTAAATTCACAAGCAATAAGAATCAACTGTATTTTCATAGGGTATATTCCTAGAATTGGATCTTTTGGATAACAGACTATACACACTTCAAATACTAACAGATACTGTGAAATTCCCCTCCCCTCCCATTTCACAAAAAGGTGTATTAGTTTACTTAGTGTTCACTTTCCCACCTTCTTATTCACTCTAGACCCAACCTTTAACTTCTATATTTATAGCGCCTAGCATGGTGCCACGCATATCATTGGTGCTTAATCAGTGATTATTGATTGATTAATTAATGGAATAGGGAATGAATGAATGAATACTTCACTGCTGGCTCTTAATTCCCACCCATTTAGATGTATGTTTTCTAGCTTTCTCTAATTTTGATCTTGACACTAGGCTCTAGATACGGGTTTTTCTACCCTGACCTTTAGTGAGTCCAAACCAAAGTGAAAAAGCACAAATTCTTAAAAAGGTGATGATTCAGGGGCCCAGCTTTTTCTCCAAAAGGGCCAAGAGCTGCAAGCACACAGTACCAGTGCCTTACAAAGCTGAGAGGCAATTGATTTTTTTATTTCAGTAAATTATCAAACATTTTTTAAATCAAAGACAACTCTAATTAACTCCAAAGGAGATTAAGCATGCATGCAAGTTTTTCACTAACTTTAATGAATTAGTTGGGTCGCTGGAACATTACACAGTACTAGAAGAATAAAGGACAGATACGTGCTTCTCAGCCTGCTGAGCCATAATAATGAGGTCTCCACCTCATTTGCAGGGAAAACGTTCTTTAGCGAGTGCCCACGACTGACTAAGATAATGAATCTCTGCCCAATTTTCTTCAATTTTATTAATAGATTATTTTACCGACTAATGCAATTATAAATTAGCTATTCAAAAGCACACAATGGAATTTATAAACAAATTTGTTTAAATGCTTTCCTTGATTGCACTGTGTGTATAACATCTTTAAAATAGGGATTTGATTCTTAATTTACGCCATCAATTAATGTTTGCACACATTGTATTAATCAGCTCTCTTTGCCAGGAAGAGTCCCACTTGTTCATTGGTGTGCCTGTATTAGCATTTGCTGAGCTTCTCTGATTACTGATCTGGAATCCCTAGGAAACGAGGGAGAAAGGATCTTGGCATGTTTTTATATCAAAATACTAGCTTATGTTTATGACATAGTGAAAGTAAAAAGCAGGTTCAAAATAATGTGAATTATATAATGCCATTTTTGTTCATCTAAAAGAGTCTAGAAAAAATATCCTAGACTGTTGATGCTGGTTATTTCCAGGCAATAGGCTTCCTGGTGATTAATTTTCTTTCTTTTTGCTTTCCTGTGTTTTGGGATATTTTTCTCCGGTGAGAATGTATTATTTGAATAATGTTATATAGAGCCTTACATATGTAAGGCTCTATATAACATTAATCACCTCTACAAAAATTAATTTTCTACAAAGAAAATTAATCACCTCTACAAAAAAAAATAAAAAAATATACAGAAAGCATTAGAAGGTTGCTAAGGGTCCTGAAATTCAACAAATCCTTGTATAAATGGACTACAAAAATCTCTCCCATCCCAGACTGGAACAATGACTGTGACACTTAAATTTAATTATATTTCAAAAACAAACTATAACCTCACAGAAGGGAGTTGGGGAGCTGATCTTAAAAAGCTTTAAGAATGGTCTTTAAAGTGGCACCTGTGGCTCAGTGAGTAGAGCGCCAACCCTATATACCCAGGGGCAGGTTCAAACCCAGCCCCGGCCAAACTGCAACAAAAAATAGCCGGGCATTGTAGTGGGCGCCTATAGTCCAGCTACTCGGGAGGCTGAGGCAAGAGAATTGCCTAAGCCCAGGAGTTGGGGGTTGCTGTGGGCGACAAAAGTGAGACTCTGTCTCAAAAAACAAAAAAGAATGGTCTTTAATTTGATACTGTAAAACTAAAGACAAAAAGGACTTTACATAAATACCTTACTCTAGATGGTAAATTTGTTTCTTTTGGGGCATGGGTCTGCAGTGTACCCTAGGGTTGAACAAATAAGTAGATATGTGTCAGAGAAAGAAGTTACAAATGCAAAAAGGGAAGGCTGAAATGTTCCCTACGGTGCTGGATTAGAGCAGGAGATATTAGTATGAAGTTATGTTTTTTGATATCCATATATTTTGCTGTATTTTGGTAAATAACGCAGATGCCTAGATACAGGAATAAACGCACCTGTGTGTGCATACACTGGTTACAGCACATACATGCATTTCCTTGCTCTGTCAACTGGTAGGGCCTAGAAGCAATGACACCCAATGTCTATAAAAACAGCATCCAGGGTGGCGCCTGTGCCTCAAAGGAGTAGGGCACCGGCCCCATATACCGGAGGTGGTAGGTTCAAACCCCGCCCCGGCCAAGAACTGCAAATAAAAAACAAAACACAGCATCCACATCTCCTTTCTCCATGTGATTCTTCAGTAAAAAGAACTGAGGCCTTTTGGAGAAAGGGCTGGGACTGGAAAAATGGGGCAAGTCAAAAGGACAGAAGGGCCAACTTGAAAGAACTCCCAATGGCCAAGGCTAGAATAATTTTTTTAAATTTCAGATTAATACGAGGGTATAAACGATTCAGTTACAATGTTTGTGTTTGTTAGGTAAGGTCCCTATCGTAGCTGTGTTCTGCACCCAGGAGGTGACCCATATAGGCCTGTTAGGTGGGAGCACACCAGTTCTCCTTCCTCCTCCCCTCTCCTTCACTTCTCTCCCCTTCCAACTTGAATTAAATGGAGTTTTTCTCTTTTGTGGGCATATATTAATTCACCTCCTTGCTTTATATTAGTATTGAGTACATTGGATACTTGCTTTTCCATTCTTGTGATACTTTACTAAGAAGAATATGTACCAGCTCCATCCAGGTTAATACAAAAGATGTAAAGTCTTCATCTTTTTAATGGCTGAAAAAAAATACATTGGATGCAAAATCAAAATAAAGTGTAGTGGAATGAGTAGTGTACCAATATTAATTTCTTATGCTTTATAAATATATCATGGTTATAGAAGATGTTAACATTAAAAGAAGCTGGGTGACAGGTATACTGGATACTACTTTCTGTACTTTTTTTTGTTTTGAGACAGAGTCCCACTCTGTCACCCAGGCTAGAGTGCCATGGCATCAGCCTAGCTCACAGCAACCTCAAAATCCTGGGCTGAAGTAATCCTCCTGCCCCAGCTTCCTGAGTAGCTGGGATTACAGATGCACATCACGACACCCATCTGATTTTTCTATTTTTAGTAAAGACAGGGTCTGTCTCTTGCTGAGACTGGTCTCAAACTCTTGAGCTTGAGCTATCCTCCTGCCTGGGACTCCCAGAGTCTCTCTGAACTGTATTTATAAATTTTCTGTAAATACAAAATTACTCCAAATTTTAAAAATATTTTGAATCAATACCAAGAGGAAACTAAATTAAATAAAGCAAAAATTCATTTGACTCTTTTCCACTTCACAATTTAAGCCAATTTTTCTTTTTAATGTTAAAAAAAAATTCCTAAGCTGTTTCATTTCTTCTATTTTTTGTTTATGTTCTTTTGGACTCAGAAGGGCTCAAATACCAGAAAGTCACCTGTGAGATGCCTTGCCCAGGTGGATGTAAGAAATACCTAGAACTAATTATGGACAAAAGCACATCTCTCCAATGTTCTTAGTATTGCAAAATGCCAGGGAGTTAAATATGCAAAGCTTAAATATGTAACCCTTGGAAGCTTTACCTTTGGGCTCCATTAGTCACAATCATTACCAAGCAGAGTTGGGATTTCATTGTTTTTAAACCATATATGCCAGTATGAAAAAATACTTCCAGAAAAATTCTGGCTTTTGGATCCCATTAGTAACAAAAGAGGCAGATTTTAGAGAACTTCCTTGATATGAGATGATCATTACAAATTTTAGACTGCATCAGAATCACCTGAAGGGGCTTATTAACCCCAGATTCCGTGGGGTTGGGGTAGGACATGAGAACTGCATTTCTAAGAAGTTTCCAGGTAATGTTGATACTTCTGGGCTGACCACAGTTCAGGGACTACTGATTTAGAAGAATGTATTTTAGAACTTATTGTACCCAATATGGGGAAAAGGCTTAAACCAAGGTATAAAATTGGCAATCCAAGGGTAGAATCACCTGACAGTGTTTTTTCTTGTGCTCTGAGCAAAGACACAGCTTTTTATTTTATCCTAAAGACTTCCGTGTTCTGTAAAAGATGTTTGGCTGCCTATTTGTTGGAGCAGAATAGACTTCCTTAAAAGTTTTCTTTGTGAATAGGAATGCCAAGGAGAGTGTCTTTAGTTCATCAGTTCTCAAAGTTTATTGTGCATGAGAATCACTTGGAGTGCTTATTTAAAAAGCACATTTCTGGCCCCACCCAAGAGGCACTTTAGACAATAATAACAGTAAGCATTTCTGATATACCTTTGCTATATGTCAGGCACTATTATAAGCACTTTACATGTACGAACTCATTTAATCCTCCCAAGATGCAAAACTTCTCAATAAAATCCTAGCCAATAGATTACAGCTTATCATTAAAAAAGTCATACATCATGATAAAATAGGTTTTATCCCAGAGATGCAAGGCTGATTTAAAATATTTAAGTCCATTAACGTAATCCACCATATAAAGGAAAACAAAGACTATATGATCCTCTTAATAGATGCAAAAAAAGAATTTGATAAAGTTCATCATCCTTTTCTAATTAGAACTCTGAAGACTATATGCATTGGTGGCACATTCCTTAAACTGATTGAAGCCATCTATGACAAACCCACAGCTAATATTATACTGAATGAAGTAAAACTAAAAGCTTTTCCACTCAGAACTGGAACAAGACAAGGTTGTCCTCTATCACCACTACTATTCAAAATAATGCTGGAAATTCTAGTCAATACAATCAGGCAAGACAAGGTAATAAAAGGCGTCCAAATGGGGGCAGAGGAAGTGAAACTCTCCCTTCTCCCTCTTTGCCGACGATATGATCTTATCCTTAGAGAACACCAAGGACTCAACCACAAGTGATCAAAGAAGACAGTAATGTTTCAGGATATAAAATCAATGTCACAAATCAATATCCTTTGTATATGCTAATAATAGCCAGGACACAATTCCCTTCTCAGTAGCTTTAAAGAAAATGAAATACCTAGGAATATACCTAACTAAAGGACCTCTATAAAGAAAACTATGAAACCCTAAGAAAAGAAATAGCAGAAGATATTAACAAATGGAAGAACATACCATGCTCATGGGTAGGGAGAATCAATGTTGTTAAAATGTCTATAGACTCTGACCCAAAGCAATCTATAGATTCAATGAAATCCCCAATTAAAATACCAACATCATACTTTCAAGATTTGGAAAAAATAATTCATTTTGTACAGAAACAGAAAAAATCCCGTATAGCTAAGACAATTCTTAGTAATAAAAACAAGGCCACAGACATTAGCCTACCAGACTTTAGGCTGTAGTACAAGGCCATAGCGATCAAAACAGCATGGTCTTGGCACAAAAATAGAGACATAGATATGTGGAATCAAATACAAAACTATGAGATGAAACTAACATCTTATAACCAGCTGATCTTTGATAAACCAAACAAGAACATACACTGGGGGAAAGAATCCCTGTTCAATTAATGGTGCTGGAAGAACTGGATAACCACGTATAAAAGACTGAAACTGGACCCACCCCTTTCTCCACTCACCAAAATTCATTCAAAATGGATAAAAGATCTAAGTCTAAGGTATGAATCAATAAAAATCCCTGAAAAAAGTGTGGGAAAGACACTTGAAGATATCTGCCTGGGGAAAGATTTTATGAAGAAGACTTCTGTGGCAATTGCAAACAAATGGGACTTAATTAAACTGAATAGCTTCTGTACAGCTAAGGAGAAAACAACCAAAGCAAATAGACAACCATCAGAATGGGAAAAGTATGTAAATATTCATAATGTTTGCATATTATGAATTGGACAAAAGCTTGATAACTAGAATCTATAGAGATCTCAAAGGAAGCAACACAAAAAAGCCCACAATCCCCTATATCAATGGACAGGTGAGATGACTAGAACCTTCTTTAAAGAAGACAGCCAAGGCTCAGCTCCCATATCTCAGTGGTTAGGGCACTGGCCACATATACCGGGGCTGGTGGGTTCAAACCCTGCCCACGCCTGCTAAACAACAATGACAACTATAACAAAAAAAATAGCCAGGCACTGTGGCAGGCATCTGTAGTCCCAGCTACTTGAGAGGCTGAGGCAAGAGAGAATCACTTAAGTCCAAGAGTTTGAGGTTGTTGTGAGCTGTGACACCATGGTACTCTATCTACTGAGGGCTATGTAGTGAGACTCTGTCTCAAAAAAAAAAAAAAAAAAAGAAAGAAGAAGAAGAAGAAGACAGATGAATGGCTAACAAACATATGAAAAAACGCTCATCTTCCCTTACTATCAGAGAAATGCAAACCAAAACTACCCTGAGATACATCTAACCCCAGTGAGAATGGCCCACATCACAAAGACTCAAAGCTGCACATGCTGGCATGGTTGGGGAGAGAAGGGAACACTTGTACACTGCTGGTGGGACTGCAAACTAATACAACCCTTTTGGAAGGAAGTATGGAGAATCCTCAAAGAACTCAAACTAGACCTCCCATTTGATACTGCAATTCCATTGAAGGGCATCTACCCAGAAGACAAAAAATCATTTTATCATAAGGACATTTGCACTAGACTATTTATTACAGCTCAATTTACAATTGCCAAAATGTGGAAACAGCCTAAATGCCCACCAATCCAGGAATGGATTAATAAGCTATGTTATATGTATATTATGCAATACTATACAGTCACCAAAAAGGATGATGACTTTACATCTTTTGTATTAATTTGGATGAAGTTGAAATACATTCTTCTTAGTAAAGCATCACAATAATGGAGAAGCAAGAATCCAATGTACTCGATTCTGATATGAGAACAATTGATGCTAGTACATGGTGGGGCTGGGGCAAGGGGGAGAGGACATTCAGAGAAGGAGAGGGGGGTTGGGGCCACGGTGTGTGACACACTATTAATAAAGGGACTTGACTCAGCAAATGCAAGCGGTGTAACCTAGCTCATGGTACCCTCAATGATTCCTCAACAATAAAAAAAAAAAAATCCTCGCATGAGCCCTATGAGCTACATTACTATTCCCATTTTACGGAAGAGGAAACTAAAGCTCAGAAGTAGTTAGCTAGTTATCAACTAGTTAGTGGTGGAGCCTACATATACACCCAGGCAGAAGGATCCAAAGCCTCCCACCCATGGCAACTCTTACACCTCTTGTTTGACTTAAGGCTCTGTAATTTGAGTTCTCCAAAAGGAGACTTTAAAATGACCCTCTGAGGAACCATGAAAAACAGATCTTAAAGAGGCTGGGCTTTTACTCACAGACTCCTTTCCCTTATTTGTTGAGAGAGGGATGTCTTGCTAGGCTCATATTCCCTGGCACTAACAAGTTCCTTTAAAAGCAGAGAAAGTCCTCTGGCAGAATAGTGAAGAGACTCGTGGACGGGAACCATCTGTCTGCAGCCAAGCTATGAAGTGGGCTATAGGGATTTAGGACAGAGCATCAGTGGAAATATGCTTCTTACTATGCCATCCCGGGTGATTCAGGGAACACACTTTGATAAGCATTATTTTAATTTGAAGATTCTAGTTGCGCTGCCCTGATGTGGTGGCTCAGGTCATAACAACAGAGTTCCAAATGACAGGAAATTACATAGTTTCCCCCTTTTCTTTTCACTCTCAGCCCCAAAAACTATTCCTTTAAAAAGTGAGCACACTAGACCAGTAATTCTGTAAGTTCCTGCAGTTAAGTCCTGCCTCCTGTCCTAGAGCGACACATCATATAATCATTTGGAGAAAGCTGGGTCTAAATGATTACAAGAAGGCTCAAGTTCTCCACATGAACATGGAGGAGGAGAAATTTGCAGCCATATTTTTATTACGATTTACTCATTTCAACTCTGTTTAAAAATTCATCACTGATTCTCCTACTCCCTCCTGATAAAAATGAACAGAACCCGGAACCCAAATCATGGCAAGAACAGAGGATGAAGTTTAAGAGACGTCTAAAAATAATACACTGTATTTAAGACGCTGGTCTGCCGTGGCACTTGCTGGGTCCTGGTAAAACAGAACAACATTAAGAGGGTAGTGAAGGGCGGCACCTGTGGCTCAAAGGGGTAGAGCGCCGGCCCCATATGCCAGAGGTGGCGAGTTCAAAGCCAGCCCTGGCCAAAAACTGCAACAACAACAACAACAAAAAAAAATGAGAGTGGTGAAAAAGAACTAGAACCAAAGATGTCAGAGGCTGAAGGGTAGACCTAGGAAAGCTTCTAATTCGGAGACTAAAAACTCAGATACTTTTAGGGGTGAGACATTTATATATCGTGGCTGGTTATATAATAAATGCAGAGCAATTATGGAAACAAAGTGCATGCAATCGAGAGGGTGAGGCCTGTGGCAAACTAGAGAATGCACACTGTGTCTAATGAAGAATACCGGGCTGGCCAAAAGCAAAGCAAAACAAAATTAAATTAAAAACTCTGAGGCTGTTCTTTGTCTCCAGATTACTAATTTGTTGAATACTCCATAAAGTCTCCTTTTAGCCACAGGTGCCGCCCTTCACTACCCTCTCAGGACCTTACATTTAGCTAGTACATGCCCGTAAAGCCATACTTGTTCCTACGTAAGCAGGATCTGGTTATACCTATACTTAAATATCTGACCATCACCTCTAAGCTCGCACAATTAGCAGATCAAAGAAATGAAAAATATGTCTTCTCTCTTTTCTGTCTTCTGCCCTTAAAAAGTCCCATTTTACATTCATAATATGGAAAAGCAAATGCATATAGTGTTTTAAAAACAATAAGTGCAGTGACGAATGTATTTATCTGTGTGAAACAAGATAACTTTCTGAAAAAAGGGCCTTAGTTTGCACCAAAAGTTCATCAGGAAGGCAAATCTGTCTGCAGGATACCATTAATGGTCTAAACATATATTGTTCTTTCTTTGGTTGACACATTCTCATTGGAATACTTGTACCTATATTCTCATTAGGGATGTATAAGAATATACTGAAAAAAATCTCTTTGTCTTAATTTTTTAAATATACATTTATAAATTATAGTCTCGCTGTACTACTGTCAAGGAACTTCTGTAAAAAAAAGGTCAATGTTTGGCAACAGTCAATAGTTGAACAACCAATTAATTGTGAGGGGAAATACCACAGGTATTTACCTCCTTGAGCTGAAAGCAGGATGTCAGCTCCAGGAGGCAAGGATATTTTCTGTTTTGCTCACCTTTGTATCACCAGGCACCTGGAATCATGCCTGTCACCAAAAAAGCTGTCTAGAAGATTCACATTATGAAATATTTCAAAACCAGCTTCTGTCACTCAGAGGTCCTTCACCTCTGCGTGCTGAGTAATTGAGGAGGTGGAGCTGGAAAGAAAAAGTACCAGGAACTGTCTGGAACTGTTTTAGGAAATAGCAAGAGTTTGAAGGATGGGAGCGGTTAGAGGTTGAAATGAGAGAGAAACAGAAGCACTTGTGCACAGTGTTCACAGCAAAGAGGCAAGAGAGCAGGGACAAAGAGAAGGATTTGCTGAGTTGAGCAGGCAGCACACAGTTGAGGGGAAGGGAAATGTAAGTGGCGGGGTGAGAGAGTGAGAGGTGTTTGGCAGGGCCTTGAAAAACACTTCTGCCAGGAGTCGCTAGTATCTAAGCTTTCCTAGTCCACAGGGCTCTCTGTACAAGGAATGTAAAGCATTGAATAGATAGCAAGTGATTAAGCTTAAAATACCCTAGAAGGGAGATAGTGGCTCACACCCAGGAAGTGTGTGTTGGAACAGCCAGAAAGAAAATTGAACAGAGGGCGGCCTTGTAAATTTAGGCTTGAAGGGAGCCCACCTGGAAGAAATGTCGTGTGAGTGATAGCTTTTCTAATCTCCCTACAAAAGTGTCCTGAAAGTGTCTATTCCCAGGAGCACCGAATCCTCAATAATTATGTGCTTTGTCAGTCAGTTATTTTTTCTTTCTCTCTCTCTCTCTCTCTTTCTCCCCTCCTTCCCTCCGTCCTTCCCTCCCTCCCTCCTTCTTTCTTTCCATTCTTTCTCTCTCTCTCCTCTTTATTTAAGTAAATATGCCCATGGAAGTTAGATTAGGCGTTTCCTTTTTTTTTTTTTTTTTTAACTAAACCATAAAAATATTCTGTGAGGCTCTATATCACTGCAATTAAGCAAAAGAAAAGCAGAGTCTTCTGGAAGGCTGAAAAAACTTTTGATCCCATTAGGGCTACTGGGAGATTTGCTGAGCAAAGCCAGAGAAGGTTAATGTCTAATCAGGGCCAAATTTATGATCTGAGTGTTCAAACCACTTTTAAGACCATACAGCTGACTAATGAATTTATTAGGGAGATTAATGCTTATCTGCCATTTCAAGCTGTGCTGGTATGAGCTAACTTGATTGTTATACCTTAGAACATGCTGAAACCTCCCAAGATTCACCTGACAGGGGTGTGTTCCCCAAGCTCCATGCTCCCACAGAGATTGAATGGAGGGTTGAGAGGAGACAGCCCCACTCTTATGTTGGCTTCTGCACCTGCCAGCCTCTTGCCAAGACTGCCATAGACCAGGAGGGTAGCACACTCCACTCCATCCATCCTGCTCAGTGCTTGCTGGGCGAGGATCGGGTATCAATGTACCTGATATATGTACATTGTCCTGCAGAATTAATTGCCTCCACATTCTGGAAGCCAAGTGGCCAGCTCTCTTATGGAAGATAAGCATATTTCTTTCCCACTGCCTTTCACTTTCAGCCCCTCCCCACTCTTACCGCACACAAGTGAATCATGCTATACATGGAGATAAAACTGAAACTCATTACAGCAGTATTGAGTCAGGCAGAGCTAATCATCTACTTCATCCACGCCAAGCCCCAGAGTCTAACTGAACAGTCCAGTACAGTGCTCTTTGTCCAGGGATCTCTTCTTCTTTAACTCAAAGTCACATGAAAACAGTGAGGGGGCTCGCAAAGAAAACTCTAATCTGTATGATGGAGTGATAACCACATGCATTTAGTCTTCATATTTGACCTAGAGCATGTAATTCCCATGGCCCTTTGATTAGCTAAAATGGAATCAGGCCTACTTTGATTATCAAGAAGCACAGTATCTCTCAAGGACCAACTCAACACTCCTTGTATTGTCCAAAGATATGAGGGACTTATTCAAACCAGGAGTGTGAGGGCTGAAAATAGCACATCAGTCCCATACTGCTGTTGCTTTGACTGTGGTTGTGACTGTTGATGCCTGATCCCACACAGGCTAGGGGGACACTTACCCAATGTTATAATGAGTCTTACTGCTCCAATGATGCGCTGACCAGCAGTGTCCCCATTTAGGATTGACCTGAGGTTAAAATTCTTCTCATTAATCTCCACATGCTTCATAACCTTCCCCAAGGTGTAGCCCTACCCTACAGTAGTTGGGCTCAGTGGTGTGCTGTGCCAACACTACCTCTCACATACCCCTTTTGACTTCTCTTTGCATTGGTTTTCCCTCGTAACAAGTTCTTCTTTAAGTTCTCTTTCTTATTAGCAGATATGAGTGGGCCTACCTCAATCAAAGACATATTCTTGAAGTGTTGAATCTCAAAAGAATAAGAAGTAAGGGTTCTTAATCCATCTCATTCAAGACAGCTCCTTCACTCTACAAAACTTCCCTGCCTCTCCCTCAGAGGGCTGCTCTCTAAAGGAAGAGGATCCAAAAAAAATGAACACCTTTGTCCTTTCTTTGAGCCTAAGAAGGCCTGAAGAGAGACTGTTTGCTAAACATAAAAAATGATGGCCATTTGCCCTGCCCTCCTCATTCTCTCCCAAAATATCAGAAAAGAAGAATACAGTTTCTGGCCACTGGGCACCCCATTCCAAACAACTATATCTATTTCCATTTTTTTTTTTGCTAAAGAACTATTGTTGAAGGTTAGAGAAAAAAGAGTCTTGGCTAATGGAGACATATCTGTTCTGCTAGCCTCTGGATTTTTCTTCCTCAATGTTACACTAATTATCTTCTATCTGTGTGCTCTGAGATACCCCAACTCGCAGCTCTACTTGTACACTTACTTAAAGATCAGACTTTCTTCTTATCTTTGTCTCTTCTTTTCCTCACAGGTGGGAACCTGCACGTGTGCTCTGCAGGTGGGGGCTGCATTAATACCCATCTCAGGTAGACTTCTCTTCTGTTTGCAAAATGCTACCTCTCTGCTCTCTGTCCTGGGTGGAGGTTGGCCCTCCCTGTCGGGGTACTATGTTATGGATCTGAGGGAAGATGGGAATGACCTTTTATTCTGCTGCCTGTGACATGGAGTTAGTTCCTGATTGAAGCCTGAGCTAGAGCAGGTTTTTCACTCTGGAGTGAAGGCAGAAGAAACAGGGAAACACTAGGACACTTCCTATATACCACACTGAGCAACACCTCTGGATCCTCCAGTTCCTGTTTATTTGTATTCAAATATCTCGTGCACTATGTCATGTGGTTTTATAAACTTATCTTTAATTTATCACTGGAAATTTAAGGCACTCCTTTCCAATTCTGGGAGACGAAGAAAGGTCACTCACTCAATTGACCTCAAGGTTCAGGCAGTAACTGGGTTGTTTCATTTATATTTCAGTACATACAATCTTTCAGCATATACATACAGCATGCATATTGGAATATTCCGCATGTCCAGGAAGAAATTTGTATGCTCCTATTTTCCTTTTAATATAATTTTCAATTTATCTTTTGCTGCCTCACATTTGATAAAGATATGGGCCCAGATAAATATTTCTCTCCTTCAAGATAGCAAGTAGAAAGACCAATAGATGAAAACTGGCACTCAGCTCTAAAGTCAAGGAAATAGTAGGGGATGGGTTGAGGGTTGGCTGTGGCACTCGAGTAGTGACTACCACTTCCAGCTAATCATTGTCATACAACGAATGATCAATATTGCCTGAGAGGCCAGTCTGCTCACAGTCTCGTGTTTCATGAAAGCCAGGTAACCCTGATTATTATTATTATTATTATTATTTTGTGTGTAATCTCCTTATTTTAAAATTTTGGCTCCAATTTTGTAAAAATACTGTGTAATCCAAACAAAACATGTCTGCAGGCCAGATCTAGGCTTAGGCTTCAGACTACCAGGTTGGACCCTGCAATAGGAAATTATAACATATGGGAAGCACAGAGGTACCCCAGTGCTTTGAAGTAAGCAGTAGGCTGCTGAATTCACTTTGCTGTTGTTGTATGAGAGAGCAGATGAAACCTGTCGGCATCTTCATCTGTGGTACTTCTTTTTCTTGAGGAATAAATCAAGTATATCATGACAACAATGTGTGCAGCTTTCATCATCCCTTATCAATAATAGGCAGAACAGAACTGTATTCTCTCATTTTGTCCAGGGAGAAAAATATTCAGAGAGCATTATTTTCCTTGGTTCAAATTAAACATTCTAACATGGAAGTAGTTCAGTGCTGGGAGGTGGAGAGGTGTGGACTGTGTGCTCACTGGTGCTTTTCCCCCTTGTAGCTGGGGGTATGGGGACTAGAGGTAGAACAGTGTCTACATGGTGAAAGAAAGTGATGGAGGGTGGCGCCTGTGGCTCAAGGAGTAGGGCGCCAGTCCCACATGCCGGAGGTGGTGGGTTCAAACCCAGCCCCGGCCAAAAAAAACACACACACACAAAAAAAAAAAAACATGCATTTTCACCTTGGGTAAGGCCATGGCCTGCCATAGGATGTTGATGAGGCTAAAGTTGATAAAACTTCCAAGAGATATGCAGGCAGACCAATAAAATAAAAATTTAAAAAGAAAAAAAGAAAGTGATGGAAAAATGGAAAGAGATCATCAATTATACTGATGTTTGCAAATATCCCTGAGGCAGGTATCATGTAGTCAAAACATCTGGATGAGTCACTGAAACTGTCAGTTCTTAGACATCCCCAGTGTGTGAACACCACAAGTGCAGTTTCCATTTATGATGTAACGCCTTTCTCTTCCTTTCTTCATGCTTTCAACCAACAGATGAATCCAGAGTCACTTGATTTACTATTCCTGCACTATAAAGAAGGCACCCATGGAGACTGTTCTAGCCCTTTCATAACCCCAGAGGGCCAGACCAGTCTTACTGGTCCCCTGAATTAAGAAAAACTGTTCATATTTAGAGCAATGTGTAACCCTCATGCTATCCGATTATAACTGAATAGATTACACACTGAGAAAACTGGCTCCTTACTTGCGGTGGTACTAATAATTAGTAATGTTCAAGGTTATATAAAAAATGTATGGGAAGAAAATTTTGGACTAGGCATGGTGGCTCACTCCTATAATCCTAGCACTCTGAGAGGCCAGGGCAGGATTGTTTAAGGCCAGGAGTTCAAGAGCAGCCGGAGCAAGAGTGAGACCTTGCCTCTATCAAAAATAGAAAACTTAGCCAGGCATGGTGATGCACACCTGTATTCTTAGCTACTTGGGAGGCTGAGGCAGGAGAATTTCACTTTTTTTTTTTTTTTTGGTAGAGACAGAGTTTCACTTTATGGCCCTTGGTAGAGTGCTATGGCATCATACAGCTCACAGCAACCTCCAACTCCTGGGCTTAAGCGATTCTCTTGCCTCAGCCTCCCGAGTAGCTGGGACTACAGGTGCCTGCCACAATGCCCGGCTATTTTTTGGTTGCAGTTCAGCCGGGGCCGGGTTTGAACCCGCCACCCTCGGTATATGGGGCCGGTGCCTTACCAACTGAGCCACAGGCGCTGCCCCGAGGCAGGAGAATTTCTTGAGCCCAGGAGTTTGAGATTGAGGTGAGCTATAATGACACCACTGTACTCTAGCCTAGACAACAGACTGAGACCCTGTCTCCAAAAAAGAAAAAAAATAATCCTCATTAAATAATGAAGAGTGAAATGAATATAAGTACAGCCTGAGTTTAACTTCTTGGGCAGAAAAAGGTAATTTGGTTGTTTTCAAATCCATAACAGAAATGCTAATAGGTACAGCCAACTTGGCAAAAAAAAAGTAACCTGATCATAGATCTTTTGCTTTAATTAATAGACATGATTTTTAATTGGACTATCAATTATCTGTAGGTAAATGAGTATTGGAAAATTACTTGTTCTCTTGAAGTCTCCCAATTTTTGTTCTTGTAGTCATCTTTGAGTCATCCCTAAATATCAAGATATTATACAAAGGCCTGCTAATTGTTATCTAGATCTGCCTTGCCAATCGACCCTTCCCTCCTCTGCCTCTCAGCCAACATTCTAGCTCACTACTTCTCAAATTTTAATGAGAATGGCAAAACTGCTGAATTTTGCTAAATTACATTTTCTGATGGCAATTCTGTTGGTCTAGAGACCACACTTGGAGTAGCGAGGCTGCCCTCTATGCTCTCCAAGCACAGTCTCCTTTGCGCCCTACTCTCAAGTCTAACTTTGTTGACCCTTCTCTTCCAGCTCCCTTCTCAAATATCCTTGGCTACAAGATAATGTTTCTGAAGTATTCACCTGGTCCTTGCAGTAAGGGATCAGCCTCCCTTAGAGGGAAAGAGACTCAGGCCCACTAAGGGGCCTGACTTGACTCTTGTAGAAAAGACCTGATGAAGGAGTAAAGCCAGCTGTCTTCTCCCAAATCTCCCATTCTCTTGTGCATTTTTTTCTAGCTATGCTCTTTGCTGCCAATATCATACCAGTCTCAAGTGATTTTCTCTCTGCTGCCACTTAAGAACCATTCAAACAGCCAAAAGCTCTTTTTCTTGGTTATACTTAGCCCAAAAAGAACAAAAAGGAAGTAGCAATAGAAATTCTTGAGAATGGGTGGCGCCTGTGGCTCAGGGAGTAGGGCGCCAGTCCCATAATGCTGGAGGTGGCGGGTTCAAACCCAGCACCAGCCAAAAAAAAAATTCTTAAGAACATGATGGGAATTCATCAGATTCAAGTATCTGATCTTAAGGCAATGCACTCCAGCCCCAAAACCTGGTATAATTTTCTCGGAACATGGTCTCACTTTTCTTTCCAATTCCAACTTCGATTATCATGGGCATTATCTTATTTATAATGTCCTGGGAGCTGTTTCTTACACAACTTAGAGCAAGATATAAACTTTCTAGGCACTTCGTTCTACTTTGCAGTTGGAGAGTATTTCGTGGCCAAGGCCAAATGACAGATAAATAAATGACCTCGTTTGTCCTGGCCTAGCTTTGCCTGCGTGAAAAAATTTTGTGATCCAGGTGAGCTCTCTCTCTCCATGTAGAGAAAAATGATTTTGTCTACATATATAAAAATAGCAATAACCACTCCTTAAATATACAATATCTATAACATATATAAAATGCAAATTATCAAACAATACTAAGGGCTGACTTATCTGATATAAAAATAAAGTATCTAATATAAAAAATAAGTAATATTAAAAAAGTAAGTGAAGTAATGGCAATGTTAATTAGTTTGAAGCATTCCACATTTTATATCAATTCATCACATTGTGCCCCATGAATGTATACAGTTATGATTTTAATTAAAAATTAATTTTAAAAAAGCATCTAGGGCGGGCGTCTGTGGCTCAGTGGCAGGGCGCCGGCCCCATAAACCCAGGGTGACTGGTTCAAACCAGCTCCGGCCAAACTACAACAAAAAAATAGTGCTGTGACGCCACAGCACTCTATCGTGGGCAATAAAGTGAAACTCTGTCTCTACAACAAAAAAAATAAAAATAAAAAAGCATCTACAGGGGTGGCACCTGTGGCTCAGTGAGTAGAGTGCCAGCCCCATATACCGAGAGTGGCAGGTTCAAGTCCAGCCCCCAGCCAAACTGTAACAACAACAAAAAAATAGCGGGGCATTGTGGCAGGCACCTGTAGTCCCAACTACTTGGAAGGCTGAGGCAAGAGAATCACCTAAGCCCAAGAGCTGGAGGTTGCTGTGAGCTGTGATGCCACAGCACTCTACTGGGGGTGACAAAGTGTGACTCTGTCTCTAAAAAATAATAATAAATAAATAAAAGCATCTACAGTAAGCAGTGTCTAAGAACCATGATAATTTTAGGGGCCTACAAAACTGTTCGTTTAAAACTGGAAGAAAATTGGCTCGGTACCTATAGCTCAAGCAGCTAACGTGCCAGCCACATGCACCAGAGCTGGCAGGTTCAAATCCATCCTGGGCCCGCCAAACAACAACAGATACAACCAAAAAATGGCCGGGCATTGTGGGAGGTGCCTGTAGTCCCAGCTACTTAGGAGGCTGAGGCAAGAGAATCACTTGAGACCAGGAGTTTGAGGTTGCTGTGAGCTGTGACGCCACAGCACTCTACCAATGGTGACATAGTGAGACTCTGTCTCAAAAAAAAAAAAAGATAAAATAAAAAGGCATGAAGTAAAAGACTAATTATAAAAAATATATATAAAATTGGAAGAAAAATAAATATAAGGAGACTATAATAGTGAATGCAGTCTGGATTATATTCATCTTTGTATTTATATAGTTATAAAATGTAATTTTTAATATTTTTTGTGAAGGACAGGGCCCATGAATGTAAAAAGCACCTAGAACATATGAAAGTCACAATCTAGCCCTGAGGGATAATAACCAGAGGGTCATTCTCTCTGAGAATTGTCCTCAGAACCTATTCAAAGCCCCCTGGATAACTGCCAAGATCTTTTACAACTTGACCTCACCCCAGAATTATAGCCTATTCCTAATTTGCCTCTGCTTGGGCCCTCTTGCTAATCAAGCTGTTTCTTCTCCAACTATTATTTGGGGAAGAGGCCCAAGTTAAGCTTTTTTTGTTAAGGTGCTTTTATTCATTTATTTTTCCCCATCTGAAAAGCTTTCCACCCTACCATTTTAATCCCACCTTCTTTCATGAGACTTTCCCTAACTACAACTACCCTCTATTTTCTAATCTCTTGTAGCACTTTGAATTCACCATACATGCCAGAATTCAGGCAAACCTAGATAGAAAGCAACTACCCATTTGCCCAGTGAGAAATCATGTTCCCCTCAAAAGAAAAAGAGATTTGGCCAATTTCATTTACAAATTTTTGGTGATAGACAAATGTCTACTTAAATTTAAATTAAATTAAATTTATTAATTTAAATATACAAGCGTTCTTAAAAGTGCTATTTGTACAAAATCATGTCTTGATCTAGAAATACTGCCCTTTGGTTTTATCTCACATTTAAGGAGACAGTTTTATTGGAACTCCTCGTTGCAACTTAGGTTCTTAGTCATCATGAGGGCCCCACCTTTTGAGTCAACAAATGCAGTGTCAAGATGATATCATCTTCACGTCCAATTAAGTCTTTTGCTTCCAGGTAAGTCCTTCTTGAAATCCTATATAGTGCTATTGCTAAAAAATGTATTCTAAGCTACAAGCCACTATTCACAGAATAGTGGGACTGTTTGCTTATATTTGCAATTTCTTCAATGTTATCACGAATTGCTTTTAAAAAAACGATCTTGCATTAAACTAAATCTTCTTTATAATTACAGCAAAGATTTTCAATTGAGACACCACCACCTCCAGAATAATTACCACTACATGTTAAGCCGCCACATTCTTTTCGAAACAATTTCATCACTTTATATCTATAAATACCTCGAGTTAGTGGTGACTGAAGTGGTTTCAGTTTGTTCTTCTTTAATAGTTTATTGTTCAGAATAAATCATTGAGACAGAATAAATCATGTGTAACGACAAAGACTTGAAAGGGCTAGAATTTAAGCCCACTCTTTTTTATTTTATTTATTTATTTATTCATTCATTCATTCATTCATTCATTCATTTATTGAGACGAGTTTCACTTTTTCACCCTGGGTAGAGTGCCATGGTGTCATCCTAGCGCATAGCAGCCTCCTGGGTTTAAGCGATCCTCCTGCCTTAGCCTCTCAAGTAGCTGGGACTACAGGTGCTCACCACAACACCTGGTTAATTTTTCTATTTTTTGTAGAGATGGGGTTTCTCTCTTGCCCAGGCTGGTCTCCAACTCCTGAGCTCAAGGGACCCTCCCGCCTCAGCGTCCCAGAGTGCTAGGATTACAGGTGTCAGTCACCACGCCCAACATAAGCCTACTCTTTCTTTTTCTGAAAGACAACTTAGGAGATACGATTTTGCTTTGTATTTGAGCCTGCGTTGTGTGTCCTACCATCTGTTCCTTACAGTTTGCTATTTATTCCAGATGTGTCGATCTTTTCTCTTTCACTCACAAATAGTTTTTATTTTCTAATTTGTATGATGGAAGTTTTGAAACCTATACAAAAAACAAATACTTGCTTAATGAACTGAATGGACCCATAACCCAGCTTCAACAATAATCAATATATGACCAATCTTGTTTGACTCAGTTTCTGCAACTTGATTACTTTAAGGCAAATTCTAGACATTACTTCATTTCCTCTGTTACTATATCAAAAAATCTCACAACTTTCAAACCTAATTTAACAGTAATTCCTTAATATAATCAAACATCCAGTATTCGCATTTTGTTTTATATGTTGTTTTTACATTTTTTACTTCATTTCTATAGCAAAATAATGTCCATGCTTTGTGATTGTCTGATCAGCCGTATTTCTTTTAACCTAAGGATTTCTCTTTCCTCTCTCTTTTTTTCCTTTTTGCAATTTTCGGTTGAAGTCATTTGAGCCATTTGATGTGAAGCATTTCAGATCAGATGTGCTGGCTGCATCTCTGGGTGTCATTTAACATTTTTTGTTTTGTTTTATTTTATTTTATTTTATTTTAAACAGAGTCTTACTATGTTGTATGGTAGAGTGCTATGGCGTTACAGCTCATAGCAACCTCCAACTCTAGGGCTTGAGTGATTCTCTTGCCTCAGCCTCCCAAGTAGCTGGGACCACAGGTGCTCGCCACAACACCAGGGTATTTTTTTGTTGCAGTCATCATTGTTGATTTTAGCTGGCCTGGGCTAGGTTCAAATCGGCCAGCCTTAGTGTATGTGGCCTGTGCCCTACTCACTGAGTTTTAGGCGCTGCCTTTTTGTTTATTTTTATTTACTTTAGTTTTGTCTCCTTTTCAGCTTCTCTTTCTCTTCAGGTGTTATCCACGGTGTCTATTTATCTCTGTATTACTTTTAGCTTAGGCTCCATCGTTGAAATAATTTTTTTCTTGTATGTCTAAATCTTTCCCAAGTTAGTCACCTTTCTTTACAAATGGTCATTTTCTGCAATCCCATCATGTCTGAGTTGTTTCCATTCTAATTCATCCTCTTCTGTTATAGTTTCCACTTTATTTCAGCTCACTGTGAAATACTAGTTTTCATCTCTTTTGTATACTTCTGTTTTGGACATGATTTCACTAATCTGCAAGGACATTATTCTGCTTTTTATTATCTTTTTAAATTTTAATACCTTTTAATAAAAATCCATCATGTTTTTTATTTCTTTTTATAAATTTTTCTTTTTTCTGTAGAGACAGAGTCTCATCTTATCACCCACGATAGAGTGCCGTGGCATCACACAGCTCACAGCAACCTCCAACTCCTGGGCTTAGGCAATTCTCTTGCCTCAGCCTCCCCAGTAGCTGGGACTACAGGTGCCTGCCCAACGCCCAGCTATTTTTTTGTTGCAGTTTGGCCTGGGCCGGGTTTGAACCTACCACCCTCAGTAGAAGGGGCCGGCACCCTACCCACTGAGCCACAAGCACCACTCTCTTTTTATAACTTTTTAAGTGAAATAAGTTTTCCTTTGTGTTTAGAATGGAGAAGTGGCCAGGACAGCTTTTTCTAGATTCAGGGATCTAGAACTCTTCTACTGTTTTAGAAGTGCTGAGAATGGCTCGGTTTTATTAGTGCTGATTAGGGCACTGGCTACATATACCAGTAGCTGCCTGGGCCAGCTAAAATGACAATGACAACTGAACAAAAAAATCGCTGGGCATTGTGGTGGGCGCCTGTAGTCCCAGCTACTTGGGAGGCTGAAGCAAGAGACTCACTTAAGCCCAAGAGTTCGAGGTTGCTGTGAGCTGTGACACCATAGCACTCTACTGAGGGCCACGTAGTGAGACTCTGTCTCAAAAAGACAGAGTATAGAAGGCCCTTAACCATATATATAAAAGTATAAAAGACCCTTAACCACATCCTTAAGAGTAAATAGAATGAGAACATGCTTTTCTTTCTTTGGGGTGGACTCTTGCCCCAAGTGCTGTCTCTTCTAAAAAACACTGATTCTCTGTAGTCCCCATTTCCTTCCTGGCTGTCTACCACAGGCAGCTCTTAGCTGCTAGAAGCTGCAACAGTTCCTTGCCACATGGCCCTCTCCATAGGCCCTTGCCACGTGTGGCAGCTTGCTAAAGCCAGCAACAGGGAGGCAGTCTCTGATGCAAGTTAGCAAGATTACCCTATGTGTATCGTAATGTAATTCCAAGAATGACATGTCATCAGAATAGTCACATTCTATTGATGGCAAGCAACTGATAGGTTTCTCTCACACACAAAGGGAGAGGATGATAGCTAGGTGTGGTCTCATGCCTTTAATCCTAGCTTCTTGAGAGACTGAGTTAGGACCATCTTGAGGCCAGGAGCTCCAGGCCGCAGTGAGCTGTGATCACTCCACAGCCCTCTAGCCTGGGTGACAGAGCAAGACCCCACAATTTATATCTGGCTTGAGATCTGATTTACCTTTTTTATTTAAGACAAAGATTTTTCTATGAATAGAATGTAATGACTCATTTCATGGTAAATGATAATAAGGTCAAATATAATGATGAAGTATACAGTTCAAATAGAAAAATCTAACATGGAAAACTTGAAAATCCTTACCACAACAAAGTTATTTTTAATGCTCTCGTTCTTTGTCCTTCTCTATGAAATGGGTACAGGTGAGTGTTTCTATCACTCCCAACCTCACAGAGAAAGTATAAAATGATGGTTTTTAGTGCCCTTTGGAAGAATGAAATCGCGTACATGTATTATGCATTTTAGCCTATTTTGTGTCACCTGTGCTTTTAGAGTACTTCAGAGAGGTTGTGTTCAAGAATGAAATGGTATCAAAGGCAATTGTTTCAATACCCCAGTAAGTCAGACAATGCACAGAACCTTTTGCGGAAGAGTAAAAAGACATGTGTTTTTTGTATTTTGGTTTGGGACAGAGTCTTACTCTATTCTCCTGGACAGAGTGCTGTGCTGTCGTAGCTTACAGCAACCTCAAACTCCCAGGCTCGTGGGATCCTCTTACTTCAGGCTCCTGGGTAGCTGGGACCAAAGGCACCTGCCACCATGCCCAGTGAATTTTTTCTTCTTTTAGTAAGTGTCTCAATCTTGTTTATGCTGGTATTGAACTCCCGAGATTAAGCAATGCTCCTGCCTTGGCCTCACAGAGCGCTAGGATTACAGATGTGAGCCAGTATGCCCAACCTAAAAGACATGCATTTTGAAAACAACATTTTTTTGGTGCAAATGGTGAAGGAAAAAACTTATCCCCTATGTCAAACCACTGTGAGGCTTTAATGAACAAACACATTGTTTGAACTCAAGGCAGCATTGTTTGTTACTTCTGCTTTTGTTCTAACAATTGAGGGTATCCATCAGATTCATCTCTGCCTCCTCACCTGCTGTTCTGTCTTCTGCTTTCTTGACTTCATCATTTTTCTTTATCTTTTTTTTTTTTTTTTTTTTGAGACAGAGTCTCAAGCTGTCGCCCTGGGTAGAGTGCTGTGATGTCACAGCTCACAGCAACCTCAAACTCCTGAGCTTAAGCAATTTACTTGCCTCAGCCTCCTACGTAGCTGGGAGTACAGGTGCCTGTCACAACGCCCATCTATTTTTTGGCTGCAGTTGTCATTGTTGTTTGGCAGGCCTGGATTGGATTCAAACCCGCCAGCTCCATTGCATGTGGCTGGCGCCCTAGCTGCTTGAGCTACAGGCGCTGAGCCGACATCATCATTTTTCTGTTGTGCAAGAAAGGATCAGGAAAAAAGTGTCTTTTGATGAAGATAGTCAGTTTTTGTGATGATATTCTGTATGCTTGGAAGCCTGCGCTTGCTTCACTATAGTTGAAACACTCCACGGCTTCTCATTTGGTGGCTGACATGGATGTGCTGTGGCGAAGCTACTTCCTCCTGGCAACAGGGAGGGGATGGGAATAGGGACTCAGGAATACAACAAACAATATATGGGTACAAATCGTTCAGGACACCCTGTCCTCTGAGTTTTCCATTCTCTTTCTCGTGAGCATAGCAATAACAATAACCAGCATTAACATATCCTGGGTGGTGATTATACCAGGAATGATATTCAAAATATTTAACTGAAATGACACAGGTATCCACCAACCAGAATGAAGCCCAGCCATAACAGCATCCATTCTGATTAGCACACGTCCTCACTATGTCAGTTGTTGAATATTTTGACACCTGGCAACTTGGATATTTGAGAACTGCCAAGGTCAACCCGACTTTACTACATGTCATATACTGTGCCAGGCATCTCGAGCACCTCTGCTTGTTGAATCCTCCCAGTTACTCTGCCGGCTGGATACTCATATTGTTCCCACTTGAAAGATGAGAAAACTGAGTCTTAACAGGGTTGAACAACGTGTTCACATAGCCGAGAGGCAGTGGAACTGGATTCATACCCTGGTCTGCTGACCCAGGAGTCCAAGTCGTTAAGTTCTACATTCTAATAACCCTTGTGGAAGCCACACCCTCCAGCTCTTTCTGCTCTTACTAGAAATGTATACTTTAGGAATATGAAAGCTGAACTTTATCACCCTTGTCTTAGTGACAAGGAAAGTAGCCCTTGGCCAATCTGTAAAGGAGAGCAATGTAAGCAGTTAAAATGACAATGTGGAAATGGCCTCAGGGACCAGGCCTGTGCTATGAAAATTATTCTGGAATTGACCCAAGGTCCTGGGAGTGCGAGGAAGCCCAAAGTCCAGACCAGCCTTCCAGCCCGAAGGGGGCATTTTTCAGATCATTGTCACAAATCCTAACTCCCCCTCCCTCTTGCCATTAAGAGAATTCTGCCTGATGGGGTTTTTTTTAAGTATTGTTTACTCAGAACAAAACAAACAACTGGATTTCAGAGATGGGCCACATTGATCTTAAGTGATTGTCTTTCCTGACAATGGGACTATTTGGTTGAGTTTTCTTGTTGTTGCTGTTCCTCAGCCAATAGGGACTTCATATCACTGCGTGTGATCCATTCTTGATAGTGACACATCACCATTTCCAGAAACTTGCTTTTCAGCTGTGACACACAGGCCTGATGAGATGCACACGCCCAGTCTCTGCCAGGAGCAGTCCTAGATGAGCTGTTTCCAGGCATTTCCCTTAGCCGTTTCTTTCCCACTCAAGAACGCATATAGGGATGCAAATAATGAGGGGGATGTTACCAGGGGAATTCACTTGGACACTTTGATTTACCTATTTGAACTTCAGTTTTTGCAACTATAAAATATAATCAAAATACATGTATTTGGAAGTAGTGCATGGTGAGGGCATAGACCAAGGCCTTAGTCAGAGCAAATCTTTATCCTAACTCCTTCACAACACTCATATATGCAGACTAGCTTCGATTCCTGGGTTGCAAAGAATGAGTTACTAACTATAAATTACCAATATTAGTATAATAGTAGAATTGCTACTGGTATCCCTATTACCACTATTTAATGCCAACACCAGTTTTACAGTATGCTAGGCACTGGGCTAAGTGAGATATATCTCATCTATCATTCATTCCTCGAAACAACCCTATGAAATTAGATCTTGTGTGGGGATGCTTTGCCGCTACTCTGGTGTGGAGGAAAATGCCAGTGGGTCCTGTGATGGAAACCTGGAGTACACCAGCCCCACCAGCCGGCATGAGCAATGCCTGCCGTTGGCACTTGGAAGCAGGGTGGGCTCCTAGTCAGTGTCCTACAGGCGCCCCTCCCCCTCCGGTGAGAAGCGTTGCTAAGGAGCTGTGCTAGCAGTCCTGCACCAGAGTACGCAGCCGGCTTGGATGCGGTTACCAGCTGACCATCCCACGGAAGCTATGGATACACGCAATGCTCGCTCGACGTGTTCCGTTTGGAGCATAACACTCACAGGCTTCTTTTTGTGATGCGGGGAGGAGCCGCAGACACTAGGAGAGTTCAGAGAGGTGTGGAGAACTGTGGATGGGCCTGTGTATCTTCCTTGGAGCCAGGGCAGGGGCAAAATGACCCATATCCACTCGAGGAGCTGTTTTGAGACATGAATGAGCTCTGAGATGCATGCCATTGAGCACAGTCTCTGGAACACCACAAACATCAATAAATAGCAATCTATTATTAATAAATAAAAAGATGGAGACTTTACCTCTTTTATGTTTACATGGATGGAGCTGGAACATACTCTTCTTCACAAAGTATCTCAAGAATGGAAGAAAAAGTATCCAATGTATTCAGCCCTAGTATGAAACCAATTTATAAACACCCACACTTCCATATGAAAGGTACAACCCAACTACAGCCCAAGAGGAAGGTGAAAGAAGAGGGGGAGGGAAGGGGGGAGGATGGGTGGAGGGAGGGTAATTGGTGGGACCACACATATGGTGCATTTTACAAGGGTACAGGTTAAATCTACTAAGCGTAGAATATAAATGTCTTAACACAATAACTAAGAAAATGAGGTGAAGGCCATGTTAACCAGTTTGATGAAAATAATTCAAATTGTACATAAAACCAGCACATTATACCCCATACTTGCATTAATGTACACAGCTATGATTTAATAAAAAATAAATAAATAAATAAATAACAACGAGATGACAGTGAAGTGAATAGAATGCGAGCACTGGTACTTTATTAGTAGTAACGCACCTCCATCGCTCCTCACATGCGACCAGGACGAAGAGCACGCGGCCGCACTCTATTTTAAGAACCTGTGCTCCAGACAGCGAAGGCAGCCTGTGACCTCAGAGACTTGGAGTTGATTTTCTGGCCTGGGCTATGTCTAGTTACTTAGCCTTACTTGGTGCTGCCTCAGAACAGAAATTCCTGTCTCTAGGAACAGCCAGGAAGGGATACACTGATAACCTGGCCAAACCGGTTACAATAAGCAGCCTATGTGATGTCCCAAGGCAGACAAGAAACATCCTCTCTCATGGGCACCTGGTCTGGGTGTTGACAGTGCCACTTTAAGTCTAAATGCTTTTGCTTTCAAGGTCATTCCAGTCAGAACAAAACTCTTCAAATTGCTAGTGTCTCATGGCCTTTTGGTTTTGTTTTCCTAGGTCTATACCTCTTAACAATACACGCCCATTTTCTCTCCACAGTTATGTCAAATCATGCAGAGATTGAATTCGTTGGCTCATCCTTATTTTTTTTGTTTGTTTTAAAAATACTGGATTTGAAAAATATTTAAATGTGGAAGTGGAGAGCAGAGAGAGAAAGGAGGAGGGAGGGGTGGGGAAAGGAAAAGCAGAGAAAGGGTCGGAGGGAGGGGGCGGGCCTGGGTGTGTGTCACACCTGTTGGGGGCAAGATGCGATTGCAAGAGGGACTTTGCCTAACAAATGCAATCAGTGTAACCTGGTTTCTTGTACCCTAAATGAATCCCTAACAATAAAAAATATATACATAAAAAATAAATAAATAAAAAATAAAAAATATTTAAATGGAATATTTCATTAAAATTTATACATGCTCCAGGCGGTGCCTGTGGCTCAAAGAAGTAGAGCACCAGCCCCATATGCCGGAGGTGGCGGGTTCAAACCCAGCCCCAGCCAAAAACTGCACAAAAAAAAAGAAAAAAATTTATACATGCTCCAGTTCATTAGAATATATACATGTTCTAATTGCACGTTCTATTAATTCCATTAGTTTGAATTAGATCTAAAATTCAGTTTTGAAAGCTACCAAAATTTTAAAATGCTGTGTACATAAGTTTATAAAAATAAGAAACAGAAAAGGAAAAACAATCCATTATATGTACATATCTCTTGAAGTGGCTAGAAAGGGCCCAGGAGTGTCACCTGCTCTCACAGGAAGCAGGGGTCCGGGGACTGTCTATTGTTACAGCTAATCCATCTACAGGGAAAGGTTTGCAAGCTACAATGCATCTGTTGGTTTGTTTTCTTTTTAAAAGGGTCTTTGTAATTTTCAAACCAAATGTGGCTATACCAAATAGCCTCTTTACACTTTTATCTAAACCAAGACACTCGCTTTTGGTTCATAGACATGGGCACTCCACAAAAGGATGTTATTATCAAATCAGATGCACCTGACACTCTGTTATTGGAGAAACACGCAGATTATATCGCTTCCTATGGCTCTAAGAAAGATGATTATGAATACTGCATGTCTGAGTATTTGAGAATGAGTGGCATCTATGGGGGTCTGACAGTAATGGATCTAATGGGACAGCTTCATCGCATGAACAGGGAAGAAATTCTGACATTTATTAAGTCATGCCAACATGAGTGTGGTGGAATAAGTGCTAGTATTGGACACAATCCTCATCTTTTATACACTCTGAGTGCTGTCCAGATTCTTACTGTGTATGATAGTGTTAATGTTATCGACGTAAACAAAGTTGTGGAATATGTTCAAAGTCTACAGAAAGAAGATGGTTCTTTTGCTGGAGACATATGGGGAGAAATTGATACAAGATTCTCTTTCTGTGCAGTGGCTACTTTGGCTCTTTTGGGGAAGCTCGATGCTATTAATGTGGAAAAGGCAATTGAATTTGTTTTATCCTGTATGAACTTTGATGGTGGATTTGGTTGCAGACCAGGTTCCGAATCCCATGCTGGGCAGATCTATTGTTGCACAGGATTCCTGGCTATTACTAGTCAGTTGCATCAAGTAAATTCTGATTTACTTGGTTGGTGGCTTTGTGAACGACAGTTACCCTCAGGTGGACTCAATGGAAGGCCAGAGAAGTTACCAGATGTATGCTATTCGTGGTGGGTGTTGGCATCTCTAAAGATAATTGGAAGGCTTCATTGGATTGATAGAGAGAAACTTCATAGTTTTATCTTAGCATGTCAAGATGAAGAAACAGGGGGATTTGCAGACAGGCCAGGAGATATGGTGGATCCTTTTCATACATTATTTGGAATTGCTGGATTGTCACTTTTAGGAGAAGAACAGATTAAGCCTGTTAGTCCTGTTTTTTGCATGCCTGAAGAAGTGCTTCGGAGGGTGAATGTTCAGCCTGAGCTAGTGAGCTAGAGTCATGGAATTTGATCTAGGTTCAAAAGTTGAATCATACAATTTTGCCATCTCAACGTTTCTGTATTTGAAGTACTTGTTGAACTTAAAAACTATTGTTAAAACTTTGTATATTGTGTTAAATTAATTTTAATCATGTAATTATATATATTGTAAAATAAAGACCTGTATTTTATTTTCCTTTGTAGATTTTCTTCTGAAATGCTCTTACTCTGATAGAGTTCTTTTTTAATATAAATCTACTTCAGTGTATCTGTTGTTCATATCTGCCTTATAGAGCAAAATTAAAAGAAAACCTCTTAGGCAGGTTCTATTTGATTTCTTGCTCATGTGTTCACATATTTTGTAACAATAGTTAAATCGTTTGTGTCAACAAGGATGTTAACTGACACCTGAATTAAAAAAGATGAATGAAACCAAAAAATAAAAATTAAAAAATAAATAAATAAAATAAACCAAGACACTCCATTTGGTTAATATCAACTGAGACACAATTTCTGAGATGTTCTGCTTTTCCTAATTGTCCTCAGCGTGCATGCTTGGAATTGTTGCTGGAAACAACTGCTCTTTACAGATCGCCTTCTCCTTTTCTGAACAGCTGGCTGGTCCAATGCGACAATGAGTGATACACATTTTGATTCAGGTTTTGTCTCTGATGTAGCATTTCTTACCACAGAAAGTAAGAACTTGGGTAATATTATGTTCTTTCTCCTAAATGGATTAATCTTCTTAATATGACAATAGATAAATAACCCAGGATAAGTACTAGAAAGACTAGGAAAGCTGCAAAAACTGGAATCCAAACAGAATCTTTTATGCTGTTACTGAAAATAGTAAAACAAACTTCTTTTGACCTTTCAGTTGGAACACCTCATGTGTCTGAGACTCCTGCTTGAAACACGATGCTGAGAATTCACTGAGGACGCTGGAATACTTACCTGGCACTGAGTCTCATTGCAATCATCTTCCATCTGTCTGTGTATTCTATCTAGGATCTCACTTCCATTCACCATCACACAAACATTCTGCATGAATGTGTAACAGGTATTTCATCATTATACATGGCTCTCTGTTCCTCTCCATTTACAATAATTAAAGAGTGAAATACGTCAATAGCGATTGGGTTTCACTTCTTTCTGACAGACAATTGAGATGGTCCAATTTTTCCATGTTGGCACGAAATGAATTCCTTATATCTTACATAGACAGATCCTTTTTTTATCCAACCCTAGCTTTAACTCTGGCCCAGAGAGAACTGGATGAATCATCAATGTGGTAAAAAATATTACACTAATGATGAGAAAGACTGATGCAGGCATCAATCTACACTGCATCCTTATGTAGTAAAAACAGGGGTCTGTTGCGTGATCTAGTACTCCCAATAGAGAAAAGAGTTCATGGTATAGGACTTAATTGTAACGTTGGTTGGTACAGGCACCGAGGATGGCTCCATCTCAGCCCTGTTCACAGCTTGCATGACAAAGGGTTAGGGGAACGAAGAAAGCCATCCAGCCACAGACCAATGCCAGGCCCAGCCGGCAGTGACTGCAGGCGTCACCCACAACACACTGCCCCTGGGGTCTCTGCCCATCTTTTTAGTGTGTAATGAGCCCATTTACTCACACAAGGTGTAGAAGTTTTGAGCCTTAAAGCTAGAGAGGGCCTGTCTGTGAGTTCATTAATCCGATGCCATCTAGCACCTGTCTGCAATGATGAGAATGTTCTATATCTGCACTGTCCAGCGCAGTAGCCACTAGGTGTAGGCAGCTAATGAGCCTTCAAATGTGGCTACTGTAACTGAGAAACTGAATTTTAATTAAAGAAAATTAATTCATTTAAATGTAAATGTTGTTAGTGCTATCTATTGGATAGCAAAGATCTAGTCCAATGCCTTCATTTCATAGATGAGTTCTGGAGACACCACTGGCCTGATCAAGATCACTCAGCTGGTCGGAAGCAGCATAAAGCCTGGAGAACGCTGACTGAAACTCATTTGCACTTATTTTTACCACATACCTGCACGGCTGGTAGGGAAGGTGGGCAGGGAGAATAGGAGATGCGAGCTACTTTTGTTGTCTTGGTCCCCCAGCTATGCCAATATTCTGAGGAGATAAGAAGAATAAGAAACATCCTGTTTGAAATACTGCGACACACAGAGAGGAGGTACAGAGATGAGAACTGGGCTTCTGGGTGGTAAAGTGTGCGTTGGCCTTAGCCTATTCTAATTAAACACTCACAACTCATACTGGCTTTTTGGGGGGGGTTTTCTGTTATGTTTTCATAGGATGAACCCCTATAGTGTAAAATAAGTTAGTTAAATATTATTGAGGACTCATCATGTATCTATTAACAGAAGGCCCAATGTTAAGTACTATGGGTGGTTTCAAAGAAGCATTTCATAGAGTCTCCCAGTTGTGAAAACATGACATGGAAGCAGAAAAACAGCATCAGGCCCTAAATAATTGCCAACTGTCATCGTGGAGAGTGGTGTCGGAGCGGACCTGGGAGAGAGATGGACGGCTCTCTGCTTCTGAGGACGTTTTCTCCACTTTTGCTTGTTTTCTAAGTGCCTTTCACTTCCATTCAGGGATATTAGTTTTGTCTTTACCTATAACATGCTCAGGGGAAGCAAAGAGCCCAGAGCCAGGAAGGGACATGGGGCAGAAGACTGTGGCCTTGGAAGTCAGAACCCTTACCCTCCTCAAGCAAGTTTGCCTCCTGGGACTTCCTTTTCTCCTCTGGCTAAAGAGAAAGTGACTTCCACTGGACAGGTTGTGATCAGCATTTACCAGCCCCCTTACTGATTTACCCATATCCTCCCCCACTTCAAATGTGAGCTGTGAATCCCACCCTTATTTGAAACTTGCCACTTCTCTCTCTCCTGGTTATCTGCTCTGTGACACTTTTTTGGATACAGAATGCTGACCCTGGGATTGGCCCTTGGCTGTCTCCTGTCACTCGACTTATTTCTCTGGCTTTCCCTTCCCATCTGAAAGGAAGGTAGATTTGGATAAGATTAAGTGATAAAATGAGTGTGACACAGTACTTGGCACAAAGTAAGCATTTAGTAATAATAAGCAGATTAGCTGCTTATCATTAAACTCTCATTATATTCCGGGCATTGTTCTAAGCACTTTATGTAGTTAATTCATCTAAGTGCCCTGAGAAAAGATTCAAGAGGAAGTGATTTAGTCTAAGGCAGTGCTCCTGGGAAAAACCTACAAGGGAGAAGGAGAAGCAAAAAGCAAAAGAGGCACCATTTCAGGCACAATCCCGCGGAGGGTTTTTGATCTCCCTGAGGAGCACTAGAATTAAGTTACGCCTCAGAGCTTGCTTGCTGAGATTCCATATCTAGACCCCTGGCAGTCCTTGGCTAAGGCCTGGGGTCAGGTAGAACTCCTGGCCCTTCCAGCTCTCTGACCTTGTGCAATGATGGGATAGTAGAAGCGAAAATACAGAGAATCTGAAGAAGGGATATGGAGAAAAGCTGAAGGATGTTGAGACACCTGGCGATAATACTAACAGAGCCTCAGAATAAGGACGACAACAAAATTCATTTAACAGATGAGGTGCAGAAGTAATTTACTCCAGTCACACAGCGAGTAAATAGAAAATAAGGACTCGGGCAGCGCCTGTGGCTCAGTGAGTAGGGCGCCGGCCCCATATGCCGAGGGTGGTGGGTTCAAACCCAGCCCCAGACAAACTGCAACCAAAAAATAGCCGGGCGTTGTGGCGGGCGCCTGTAGTCCCAGCTGCTCGGGAGGCTGAGGCAAGAGAATCACATAAGCCCAAGAGTTGGAGGTTGCTGTGAGCTGTGTGATGCCACAGCACTCTACCAAGGGCAGTAAAGTGAGACTCTGTCTCTACAAAAAAAAAAAAAGAAAAGAAGGATTCAAACCTTGGCAGCCCAGGCCTCGAGTTTGTGCCCTTCAACTTGGTGCAGTACCAGCCAGCTGTCCTAACCACTCCAGATTCTCTTTTCAATCATAATGCCTCCATTTTGGTCTGTGTTACAGACATCTGGAAACACACACTAAATGAACCACGTTGTTCCTTCGTGTAGGCAGTCCTTTGTCATCCTGACTCTTCTCCGGCCTCGTAATCAGGGTGCTTTTCATCCCTAGCCGTCCCTAATTCCTGCAATTTTCCCTTAATGCCTCTCCAGATTTTCACGCTGATTATGATGCCATTCATGACTCTTCAGTGGGTGCTGGGCTCGACTCCAGGTGCAGGCTTCTAAGACGTCAGCTTTTCATTTGAAACAGATTGCATTTTATCTCAACATTTCAAAAACTGTTACTCTCCCTTCAACATGTTAAATTACCCTTTTCTGGAAAGACTTTGACTACAATTATTTTTCTCTATAAAAATGATGTCAAAGTTATTTCCTGCTGTTGGAACAATTAGAGAAAGAAAAGGTATGGACTTCATAATTCTCTCCCAAGTGGTTGCATAACATGCATCAGCGTTAGGCTGCAGTTGAGGTTAATTCGACATTTGATTTCACAACTTTTGGCCCTGGGGAAAATAGACTACGAACTTCCATGGCATAATCAATGGGATGGTTAAAAAAAAACAAAACATTATTTAGTATATTGATAAAAATGTTCCAGATTAAACATATATTACTTTTCACGTGTTACTGATTACTTTTTATAATCAGAAAAACAACAATAAGCATGATAAAGCAGTGATGTTGGTAAGTATGTGCTTTTTGGAGCAATGTTTCCCAACCTTGGCATCATGGACGTCTCAGACTACACTATTCTGCACTGTCTGCCCTGAGAATTGGAGGATGTTTGGCAGCATTCTTGCCTCTACTCACTCAGTATCCAGCACCCTTCAATCCCCTACATATTGTGATAACCAAAAATATCTCCAGACATTGGCAAATGTCCTCTGGAAAGCAAAATTACCCCTGGTTGAGAACCTCTGATTGAAGAGGAAGGTAATGAAGAAGGGACATCTAATGATGTGCCTCTGGGCTCACACTTCTCCCCTCTGACATGTCTCTTCTTGGTTTCTGTTTTGTAGGTATTTCTAAGATTGACCAGTTTTGGTTCCTTGTAGTTTCAAATATTTCTGGCAACCTCCCAGGTACTCTTGTCTCCCCGATGTTCACTCTGTTTCAAGTTCTTAACTTTTTGTCCAGTGACTGCATTTTTCTTTTCTTTTCTTTTTCTTTCTTTTTTTTTTTTTTGAGACAGAATCTCACTATGTGGCCATCTGTGGAGTGCTGTGGCGTCACAGCTCACAGCAACCTCAAACTCTTGGGCTTAAGTGATTCTCTTGCCTCAGCCTCCCAAGTAAATGAGACTACAGGTGCCTGCCACAACGCCCAGCTATTTTTTGGTAGCAGTTGTTATTGTTGTTTAGCAGGTCCTGGCTGGGCTCAAACCCACCATCCTCAGTGTATATGGCTGGTGCCCTACTCACTGAGCTAGCCCAGTGACTGCATTTTTCAACCTGTGCTGTTCCCATGGTCTCTCACCTGTAGCTTGAGCCCAGCTTTCTTACCAATACCAGACATGAGGAGGAGATAGAGAAAGTGGGTAGAAAGGAGGCCACATGTGCATGTTTTTAGCACTTCCCTTTAGAAAGCTGGTTTAAACCTCATGATGCAGAAAATATGGAGAAAATGAAGTAAGAGGAATTTAGAGTGACTCATTTTGACAGGTCAGAGAGAAGTGGTGATGGAAAAAGAATCCAGCTTTTCTCAGATCTAGTGATAAGACTTTTATTTTTAAAAGTATGATCATTGCTGTCAAAGAAGTTCTAATAAGTCTGATCAAAATATTTATGCCCACAGTCACACAAGCCTGTTCTTGTATTTTTTCAAAGTTCAGGCCAAGTTCAGCAAACAATTTGACCCATCATATCACCGTGATGGGTTATCTTTTTATACTGTCATTTCCTATCAGGTTTCTAGGGCTGGACTTTACAAAAATAGGCCATGCAAATCCCTATATGGCCAAGAACCCAAGCACAGTTTCTCAGGGTGTGACGAACTTCTGGGTTTCCCATAAAACCTTCACTCAAAAGTTACGCCATTTCTTCCTTGTAGAATATGAGGAAATTAATCTCTTAGGTTTGAAACTGGTGGCCAATACTTGCCACAACCCATAAACAATCCAACTCAATTACTAGGGGACCTGGAATCCAACTCAGCTATACACCCCTGTTGGCCTAAAGCACACACCCCCACCCCATGCTTCAAGGCCTATGCCTTGCATGAAGGTTTCCCCTCTTCAAAATTCCCATGCCATATGGTCACATTTTTATTGTTCTCCTTTATACCACAGAATTTGTGATTTGTCTGCTTGTTTTTGTCCTTCTTAAACATCAAGCTTCTTCCGGGCAAATATCTATTTAGTCATACTTTTGTGTGTACAAGACCTGCCTTTGTACGGAGTAGGAAGCCAACAACTAGTAGTACGATTGAATTCAATCTCGCTGCAAACCCCCTGGAACATGCAGTGTTACCCAGTGATTCTCAGCTGAGGATGCAAGGAGAAAAGGAAGGAAGGAAGAAAAGAAAGAAGGAATACAGGGAAGGAGAAATGCTAATTTTACTGAAACATGGGTAAATATAAGAACTTTTTGGTAGGTGTGAAATGGTCTGTTGAAATCATAGTAAGATTGCAATGACATGAAGCCATGTTCCCCCTCCTTTATAGATAAAGGTCTTTACTAATGAGAATGAAATAAACACCATTCCCTCACCCCATGGTTGCAAAATGTGTAGAGAAATGACATGTATTGCAATTTTGCATAGAGATAAAGCTGCCTCCTATGAAGTCTCATTTCCTATGAGTCAAAACCCTAACACTGTCTAGCTTTTCTATGACCCTAAGATAGTGAAGGATGGGAAATAATAAAGTGCTGCTTTCTCCTTTTGGAAGACCCATTATTTCTCCAGTATGGGAACATCTGTACATTCTCTCCTTAGAGCAGGAACTTTTGTCATGTGATGACATTTCCTCCAAATATAACCTCCGTGTGTCCAGATCTGGATTTTCCATTATCAACTAGATGCCGCAGCACCCTGAAGCTACTTCTACTGTTTTCACTGTGAGGCTATGATAAACCACAGTCCCTACTGGCTCACACTATGGACTTATATGGGTTTAGGGGAGGACAGTCAAAATGAAAATCAGCCTTAAAGTATAGCAAGAGCAATTTCAGCAGACTGTAAAACAGGTTTCCTGACCAAGAAGTTTGCCTGACAATATAGGTTTTAAGACGGGTCTTACTCCCATGGCCTACATGAAGCATACAGCACAGCAAAAAGGATTTCTTTTCTATGACAGTCATACCTTAGATGCCCATGAAGACATGATGAAATCTGATGTCTTTTGGGTACATAGTTGAAAAAAAAAGTGTTTACTTGGTACAATTTGGAAGCTAAACCCAAAATGGGTGTAGATTGACTTGAGAGAATGTAGTCAAAGCAGGAGGCCTAGTCTAGAGAAACAGATGTGACCAGGTCCTAAATTCCTCAAGATATAAGGTCTTCACTGGAGGGTTCATTCTACCTTTGAGGGTAGGTAGGCTTCAGGAATTTAAATTATGCATCAAATTTTGTACATTTTTCTGAGACAAGAATCCATCCCCAAAGAGTAAAAATTTAACTGTGGTTGACAAAGGAATTAGATTCTCTAAGCAAAGAGAGAAGGAAGATGGGGATGGTCCAGTGGAGATAAAAATGTGACAATCAAGAACATTTTAGAAGATCAAGAAGTTAAACTTCTCAGCCCATTTCAATCTAATGTTCCAAGGCCTTCCAGGAAAAGAAGGTCAGGAGTGAAGAGCAAGTTGCTGTGTTTCTCTCACCCCACTGGCCCATAAAGCTCTGATCTTGCAGACTTCTGAAGGGCAGAGACTTTGTGATGTGGCAGGATCAGCTATCCCAGCTATCCCCTGGCTCCTGAATATTTAATGATGGGATGCGTTCCAGTTGCTCACTTCCTTTGTTATTTATAGTCTTCGTGATTTTAATAGGATGAAGATGCTATAACCTTTTCCAGAAACCACCCCAGAGAAGGCCAAAAATAAAAACTAGGGGAGGTAGAGTGGTAGACACATGAACATGGTAGCCACTGTCATAATTTGTAGTGAGAGGCTTCAAGAACATCATCGCTCATCCATTTGGTGTAGACAATCCTACTGTTGTTAGGATTATCGAACTGTGCTACAGTCTTGCTCCATTACCCAAAGAATTCTTTGGTCACCAATACTTCAGTGTGAATCAGGATCCCCTTTTTCCCTCAGTTGAGAGTATATTGAGAAGGCATGCTTTATACTTTATTTTAAATAAGAGTGAAAAGAGGGATAAACAAATTTAGATGATGAGAGCAGAATTGGAGAAGTGATTAAAGGGAGAAAAAAGGGGTTTCAATAGCGAGCTGGCAGCAAGGCATGGGATGCTAGAAGCAAACTTAACTGGATGTATAGATTGGTCCAAGACCAGCCATCTGGACAAAGCATAATCTTGGTTTCCATATTGGTTCATTCAATCACACATTATTATATTTGAGAACAAAGTGCCTTAAACATTGCAGATGATATCAAGACTCTCTTAAGCAAAAGTCCAGGGGTGATTTCAGGGCTGGTTTACCTCTCACTTAGCAGCAGCATTAAGGGCTTATCCTTTAAGCCCCTTGTCAGTTCTGTTTTACGGTTGCATAGGAACTCAAAGACCAGCACCCCAAAATGAAGGCCTCATAAGCAGCTCTCTCCAACTTCCTCCTACCCTCTGTCATTGGTCCTTCATTCTTCCCTGATGCAGTCACAGAAACCAGAACATCTTTTCCCTAAAGCCAGTCATAAAACTTAAAATTATTACTCTTAACCCCTGTATAAAAAACTGATTACAAGGAAAATATTTGACCTACCTTATTTGATTGTGGGTCATTAGACCCCCCCCCCACTCCATTCCAGAAAGGGTCCTGTCCCATACTCAGAAGAAAAGAATGCATGCTCACAGAGGACAAAAAGAATCTTGACAGACAGGTCTTTCTGGGTTTCTCCAGTCGGGTTTATTGGCATTAGATCATATCCGTTTTGTCCAATCATATGCTACACAGCTGTCAATACTCTGTTGACCCAAAGCATAAAAACGGACAATTTCTCCTGTATCTTTGGGACTTCATTCTGAAGGCTCCCATGTCACATAAAATTACAATCAAATAAATTTGGATGCCTTTTCTCTTATTAATCTGCCTCCTGTCAGGGATTTTCAGCAATCCTTCAGAGGGTGGAAGGGAAGATTGCTGCGAATCCTTTATGCCTCCTGCTTTCCATATTCAGGAAGAAAAGCATATGGCTTCTGGAAGCTATTCCACAGGGGCATGGAACTTTGTTTCCCAAAAGCACCCAGAAAATTATCTTCTCACGTGTCGTCCATAATGTGACACATGGCAGTTCCTGAATGATTTCCTGCAGCAGGGAAATGCCAGGTGTTGACTGGCATAAACACAAAACTTTGTCTCGAACCAATCTGTAGAGCAAGGGGTGTGAGATTGGAGCAAACATGGCCCACCCTTGGAGATGAATGTGGAATCAATTGCCTTCCATGCCCAAGGACATAGCTGCTACTCCGTGGGAGAGAAACAACAACAAATAATGTACATTTTACTGTGCTGTCACTCATTTTGACAAATATAGAAAGAAGAAACCACTATTCTTGTCTGCCCCTTAGGTTTTACAAACCCTAACTCATTCAAGCCTTACAATATATTTTGTGGTAAAAATTACGATTTTACTGATAAGAAAACTGAGATATTAACCTACCCATACCTTACACTGTATGCTTACACTTACCTAGCAAGTGATAGGAGCTGAAGCAAAAACCTAGGTCTATCCATATTCAAATATTCTTACCCTCAGGTGGGCATGAGGCTGCAGCCAGCACCTGAGTCAATGCTCTGGTCTCTCCTCTTTCCCCTCCTTAGTGGGTAAAGGAGGCTGAAGTGGTGCTGGGCCCACTTCCCTTTCCTCTCCCACAAGTGACCACCCTGGCCCTCTTAAGCTGCACTGTTTCTCCATATATGGCTGTCCCCAGCCCATATATGGCTCGTGGAAGATTCAGTCTCAGCAGAAAAAAGGCAAAAAGCAAGCTGGACAAAAGAAGAAACAAGGATATGACCAATGAGCTGCTGCCAAAGCTGGCTTAATATTATATACCTGCACTGTCTGTAGGATACAAATGCCAGACCCTAAGATCTTCAAGCAGCACTGAGAGAGCAAGTACTTCCTCCAGAACTGGTAGATGTTCAGGCACAAAATTGCTTACAGGTGAATTCATGACACCTTTGACTCTTCTACTGTCTCAGACCTTAGGTAACAAACCTGCAGCTGCTTTTCTAACAAACTGTCAATCAGTATAAATAAAAGGGCTACAGAAAACTCATTTTTATGCTGTTACCTTTTGGGCTTCATGCAGACAATTCTATATAAATGTATAGTTGACCTTGACTTGAAAATCTTAAAAACAGTCCACCCTTGTTACAAAAAGTCTTTTACATTGCAGCTCAATTTACAATCGCCAAAATGTGGAAACAGCCTAAATGCCCACCAACCCAGGAATGGATTAACAAGCTGTGGTATATGTATACCATGGAATACTATTCAGCCATCAAAAAAATGGCTAACCTGGATGTGATAACCTGGATGGAAGTGGAACACATTATTCTTAGTAACACATCACAAGAATAGAGAAGGAAGAATCCTATGTACTCAATTCTGATATGAGGACAATTAATGACCTAATACATGGTGGGGGGTAGGGGAAGGGGAGAGCAGAAAGAGGAAGGGAATGAGGGGGAGCGGGAGGGGAGTTACTGAGTTTAACACACCTTTAACAGATGGAACACAATTATAAGAGGGACTTTACCTAACAAATACAATCATTGTGACCTGGTTTTTTTTACCCTCAATGAATCCCCAACAATCAAAAAAAAAGTCTTTTACAATTATAATTATATTGGTGTTCATAGTGTGTAAAATAACTCATTTAATAAAGTAGTATTTTGATTTTAATAACATCGCAGGATAAATGGTCCTAGAAGTTCTGTTCTAACTTTCTACTTCATTTGCCTTATAAAAATCTAAGTGATCTATCAGCTAGAATTGCATTAAAGTGCAATTCTTGCCTCCTTTTCTGCTGATAGCATATTTAACTCAACCAAAATAAAAAGGGGATTGATTGTAACAATCCTGACATGTTTTATGTAAGATCAATGTAGCTATTTACCTATCACTAAAGTATTGAGTTAAAAATATGGTGTCTTCAGTTGCTTATTTTAAAAAAAGTATTAAATACCAGAACAAAAACCTTTCAATTGCAATCTTATTTTCAGATACAAGTGGATTTAAAGCAACTAAAGTTAAGAAAGACAAAGATGGTCACTTTGTACTGGTCAAGGGAACAACACCACAAGAGGACATTTCAGTTCTAAATATTTATGCACCAAACATAAATGATCCTGTATTTATGAAACAGACCTTAATTGGTCGGAGCAATATGATACCCTATAACACCATAATAACTCAGGACTTTGGCAGCCCTCTTACAGAGCTAGACAGATCCTTTTAATAGAAACTAAACAAAGATATAAGGGACTTAAACATGAACCTAAAACAATTGGACATATACAGAATACACCATCCCAAATCTAAGGAATATGCATTCTTCTCATCAGCCCATGGAACATTCTCCAAAATAAATCTTATCCTAGGACACAAATCAAATCTCAAAAAAATCAAAGGAATTGAAATTATACCTTGTATTTTTTTCAGACTATAAGGTAATAAAGGTGGAACTCAACTCCAACAGAAATTTTCATTCCCATACAAAGGCATGGAAACTAAACCACCTTATACTGAATGACAGTTGGGTCAAGGAAGAGACAAAAAAGGAAGTTATTAAATTCTTCAAACATTACAACAATGAGGACCTAAGCCACCAAAACCTGTGGGACACTGCAAAAGTAGTCTTAAGAAGAAAATTTGTCACATTAGATGGCTACATCTAAAAAACAGAAAGAGAACTCATCAACAACCTAATAAATTATCTTAAAGAAATGGAACAGGAAGAGCAACCTGATCTCAAACCTAGCAGGAGAAAATAAATAACCAAAATTAAATTAGAAATAAATAAAATTGAAAACAAAAGAATCATTCAGAAAAGTAATGAAAAGTAACCAAAAAGTTGGTTCTTCAAAAAGATAAGTAAAATCAGTATACTATTGGCCAGATTAACTAGAAACAGAAAAGTAAAATCTTTAATAACCTCAATCAGAAAGTAAAAGGGGGAAATCACAACTAATACTGCAGAGATACAAGAGATTATTTCTGACTATTACCAAAAATTCAATGCCCAGAAATAGGACAATGGGGAGGAAATGGACCAATACCTGGAATCACACCGTCTCCCTAGACTTAACCAGGAAGACATAAATTTCTTTTTTTTTTTTTTTTTTTTTGGTAGAGACAGAGTCTCACTTTATGGCCCTCGGTAGAGTGCCATGGCATCACACAGCTCATAGCAACCTCCAACTCCTGGGCTTAAGTGATTCTCTTGCCTCAGCCTCCCGAGTAGCTGGGACTACAGGCGCCCGCCACAACGTCCGGCTATTTTTTGGTTGCAGTTCGGCCGGGGCCGGTTTTGAACCCGCCACCCTTGGTATATGGGGCCGGCACCTTACTGACTGAGCCACAGGCGCCACCCAGACATAAATTTCTTAAACAGACCAAAATCAAGCACTAAGATTGCAGAAACAATAAAAAAGTTTCCAATAATAATAAAAAAAAAAATCCCTGGACTAGCAATGGCTTCACACCAGAATTCTATCAAATCTTCAAAGATTAGCTTGCACCTATCCTGCAGAACCTATTCCAAAACATTGAGAAGGAAGGAACCTTCCCCAACATGTTCTATGAAACAAACATCACCTTGGTTCCAAAACCAGGAAAGGATCCAGCTAAAAAGGAAAACTACAGAACAATTCACTAATGAATATTGATGCAAAAATACTCAATAGAAACTTGCCTAATAGATTGCAACTACACATTAAAAAAATTATCTATCACAATCAAGTAGGCTTCATCCCAGGGATGCAAGTCTTGTTTAACATATGCAAATCCACAAAATGCAATTCACTATATCAATAGGAGCAAAAACAAAGACCGTATAATCCTCTCAATAGATGCAAAAAAAGCATTTGATAAAATTCAGTATCCTTTTCTAATAAGAATACTTAAGAAAATAGGCATAGGTCACACGTTCTTAAGCTGATTGACTTCATCTATGACAAACCCACAGCTAATATCAAAATCCTTTTATCGTAAGGACATTTGCGCTGAATTGTTTTTTGCAGCTCAATTTACAATTGCCAAAATGTGCAAACAACCTAGATGTCCACCAACCCGGGAATGCATTAACAAACTATGGTATATGTATACCATGGAATACTATTCAGTGATTAAAAAAGATGGAGACTTTACATCTTTTGTATTAACTTGGATGGAGTTGAAAAACATTGTTTTTAGTAAAGTATCATAAGAATGGAGAAGCAAGTATCCAATGTACTCAATACTAATATGAAGCCAGTAGACAATCTAATATATGCCCACACAGGAGAAAAACTCATATCAATTTAAGGTAGGGGGTGGGAAAATGAGGGAGAGGGGAGGCAAGAGGGGGTGGGTGTGCTCCCACTTAATGAGCACAATGTTAGGGTGTATGGCACATTTGTTGGGGGCCAGAGCATAATTATGAGAGGGACTCTACCTAACAAATGCAAACATTGTAATCTATTTCTTTTCACCCTCAAATTAACCTGAGATAAATAAATGTAAAATAAAAATTTTAAAATATTTTTTAGAAAAATGATTGTTATTTAAATTTAAAGATTCTTTAGGGCATCATGGCAAAAGTTCATCATAAAATTGCTATGGTGTCTTCAAAGACTTGATAAAATAGACTGAGAAAGAATTGGTCGGTTTGTATTTTGTGTTTCCATTAGTTGCCAAAAGGAATGGGGTTAAGATTCAACTAGTTCTATTCTCTTTGTGTGGATGTATAGCCCCATGTTAACTGACACACTGGGGGCTCAGTTGTGTGCTGCAATGTCTTATTAAAGAAGATACTAAAGAAAACTAAAAGAAAGAAAAACAAACAAAAACCCCCAAATATTCTTACCCTCTGTTGTCAGTTAGAGTATTAGTAAACTATTGTCAGAGAAATCTATTGCTTAGGAGAAGGAAAACTCAATTCCTTTCAACAAACATTTATTGAATATCCACATTTTGCATGTGAATACCCATGCTCACAGCAGTCTCATTCATAATAACCAAGAACTAGAAACAACTAATGTCCATTAACAAGTAAAGAGATAAAGAAATGAAAGCACATTTGTGCAACTGAATCTAGTACTCTGCAATAAAAACGAGCAAATTAATGATATACACAGCAATGTGGATGGATTGTAATAACATTATGCTGAGCAAAAGAAGGTAGACAGCATTTATATGAAGACCAAGAATAAGTGGTAGAAATCAAGAATGGTTGACTCTGGGAGGCAAGGAGTTGACTGGGAAGGAACATGAGGAATCTTGCTGAGCACAGAAAATGTTCCTACCATGATCTTGGTCGTGGTTACATAAATGTATACATTTGTCAAAATTTATCAAACTCCAAACTTAAGATTCATGCATTTTACTGTATGTAATTGATATGTCAGTAAAAGATAAAAATATGAAAAGTGACCTTGTACAGTCATAAAACTTTTGACCTTACTCAACTTGCTCTTATCTTCGTAATATAGTCCATTTTTAAAATAATTTATCTTGTGGACTAATCACAAACTGTTACATTTGGGTTAAAAGTACACTTGATAAAACCATGCATTTAAGTCCACAGTTCATCTCCCTCCTATTAAATAATTCCACTTATCTTTTAAAAAAAAATCCTAAGGGCGGCACCTGTGGCTCAAGGAGTAGGGCGCCGGTCCCATATGCCGGAGGCGGCGGGTTCAAACCCAGCCCCGGCCAAAAACCAAAAAAAAAAAAAAAAATCCTAAATATATTAATACTTTCTATTTTAGTAATAAGAATAGCAATGAATTTGGGAATGCCTATTGAATTCAGATGATACCTACTCAATTAGCATTTTGAGTTACTAAAGATGTTATGTTCATTTAGGGGATAAACCTTTCTAGAAGTTTTTTTTGTTTGTTTTGTTTTGTTTTTACTTTTTATTTTTGTCAAAGAAGCAGAATATTTTCTTTCTAGAGAAGTTAATTAGTAATAAACCTATTAGGCACATTGATGTTCATTTTGTACATATGATTTCCTTTCTCTCTTGCCCCGTTGGTTTTCAGACTCTTTATTTAATTAAAAATGAAAAAGAAAAAACAGTTTCAGTTTGTACTTCAAGCTCAGTCTTCCCAGGGCCTCAGAGTTGATTCTTTGGTTGCTTGATGTAACCACGTTGGCTCCATGATGACTGACCTGGTATTTTCCAACTAAAATTACCTACCGTGCAGCCAGCAAAGTCTGTCACTAAGACACATGAATCACCAAGTTGTCTCAGTATGGTCTGGTTTTCTTGTTGCTATGAAGTTGGAGCCTAGAGAAAAAGCTCCTTAACAAGAAAGATAATAAACTGCTCCTTAATTCAGCCTTGCATCAAGTCACATACCTAGAATAGGAAAATTCATGAGTACATAAAAAGAGCTTTACTTTTTTTTTTTTTGAAACAGTCTTTCTCTGTTGTTCTAGCCTGGAGTGTCATAGCATTATAGCTCACAGCAACCTCAAACTCCTGGGTTCAAGGGATCCTCCTACCTCAGCTTCCTGAGGTAGCTTGGTGTGTTTGCCAACACACCTGGCTAGTTTTTCTATTTTTACTAGAGATGGGGTCTTACTCTTACTCAGGCTGGTCTCCAACTGCTGAGTGCAAGAGATCCTCCTTCCTTGGCCTCCCAGAGTGCTAGGATTACAGGGGTGAGCCACCTCACCTGGCCAGAGCCCTGCATTTTCTATCAGTGTTCATAAAGAAGGGAGCCAAGGGCCAGACTTTGGAACACTTGCTGGCTCATCTGCATTAATAATTCTGTTCTCCCTTATTTGTTGTCCTTCCTAAGTAACTATAAGTAATATTAGATTTAGTATTCAAGTATTGCAAATGCCTTGGTGTTTAGCAGGATATCAAATTTATTCCCTACTTTTGCGGAAAGCATTGCTGTTTCATTCTACCAACAATCAGGTCAGAGTAGGCAGCCCAAAGAATTACAGTTCATATACTGGCTTTCCGTAATCCCCTTCTCATTCTTTTTTTTGATTTCACTGGCTATTTAACTTCATTTGCTTTCATGCTTTACTAGCCTTGGGTGCGCAATTTTATTTATAGTCCTAAGAAAAGGAGTTTTAACAGTAGAGTAGAGTTCAACAGAAGCAGACCAAGAGAGCAAAATTCATTTTAAAGTGCTTTATTAAGATGAGTTCCTCGTAAGAAATAGTAAGAAAGTGGGGAAGCTGAATGGGTAACAGAAGGAATCCAAGTCAAGAGAGCAGGTTCAAGCACAGCCCCGCCAAGGGACTGCTTCCAACCTGTAGGGGAGCTCTGGAGAAGGCACCCATCTCAAAGGAGGTGAGCACTGAAGTGTTTATACTCTCGCACCCATCAATCAATGTTTAAAGGCTGTCCCAGGAATGTGTAAATTCCCAGAATCTTCTGGTAGCCTAAGCACAATCCTTAGACAAAGAAACCCAGGTTTTGACTGTTGCAAGTGAAAGCACCTCAAGAGTCTGTATGCCTAAAAAAACAACCATGCACAGCAAACGGCAGAATCCAAGTGGATGTGGGTGAAACACCAACATCTACCTAGTAACAGGTGTCTGGTTAGGGCCTGTGATGGGACAAACATGATGCCTTTTTGTTTTTTCTTCTCTTCCTCTCTCTGCTTTCTTTCCTTTTTCTTTCCTGTTCTCCTCTCTGCAACTTTCTGAACCATGGGCTGATTTGGCTGAGCAGAACAGGCTAATTTTTTTGTTTTGCTCTTAGACTACCTGGCTAATTTCCCAGGTTATGTCACTGGTAAAGTATAATTTTTGAAGGCTCTTTTTTCCAATCTTATTTTACTCAGAATTAAAAGAACATCAAATCAAAGTGTTGTAAGGCTCCCTCAACACTGGTTGCTGTCTTACCAGGCAAGTTCCACAATGTTTGTCCCTTCTCTTCCTCCTTTCCCTTTCTTTTCCTCTTAATCTTTCACTTTCTATCTTGCCATAACTGACCTTGCTTTGTTGTACAATTAACACAACAACAAATATACAATAATGGAGATGACACCAGTTAAACAAAAAGTTTATGTATCTTTCAGAGAAATATAAAAGGAAACAGTTGGTGAAATGGCCTGAAAAATCCCTGAATCTTCTTTCTTTCCTTTCTTTATCCCATCCCAGTGTGTTGCCTTTTAGCCTTGCGTTTATCACTCTCTGGGGACAAGATGGCTGTTGTATTTCAAGGGAACACGCCCACATTCAAGGAAGAAGAAAGAGAGAAGGAAAGAGGCTAACACCAACTACTTCTTTTGTTGGAAAAACAAAAGCTTTCCTAGAAGCCCTCAGAAGATTTTTTTCTTATACCCCATTAACCAGAATTTGGCAACTGGGCCTTTCCAATAGCAAGGGAACTGGGAAAACAAGTACCTGGTAACGACAGAGTCACAGGAAAGAGGGTGGGGTGCGAATGAATGATTGGTTAGCCTATGAGCAATGTCTGAGCCTATCTATGAGCTCAATATCTATGAGCCTATGAGCGGTACCATAAAAATACTTGAATTGGTAGAAACATTTATACTTCCCCCAATATTTTTGTGGCTCAAAAGTAGTTATTCTAGGCTTTTCATTGAGTTGTACAAAGTTATGTATATACTGTATATAATTTTTATGTGACTATATAAGATATGTTATATTATAGTATTTACCATACATTAATATAAATATGCTTATAAATATACATTTATATTTTTGCAGGAGAAATTTAGAATGCTGATTATATGTACTAGCTTTTGTTTAATACATTTAATCTAAACATGTGATCAATATATATTTGAAGTCTGCATGAATAATAATGAAGTTCCTGAGAAATTGAGAAACCACTTTTGTTTTCAGCACTGTTACACTTGTTAGCAAGAATATCATGTAATATTTAGTGGCTGCTTCCAAAAGCAAGCTAGCTTTTCAGTGAAGAGATTTGGCCTCACTTTGGAGCAAGCTTGTGTTATTTTCAAATCATTAAAGAAACCTTATTTAAATGGTAATTCCATCAAAACAATCTTAGACTAGTGTCCATTCAAGTCAAATTGTTCATTTTTCAATAGTGCCATCTTTTTGCAATCTGAAATTTCCACTTCTGTCAGGGTCCCTTACATGTTCTTATCTCTGGAGGAGGCTTCAGGGAAGAAGAGGAATTCAGATAACCAGTTAGGAAGGAGAATGAGAAGGGGTATGGATTTTTCAAAATTGAGAAAGCTGTGGGGGTCCAGTATTATTCATCATGTGAATTAATGTAATTAAATGCAACTTAATTTGTAGTGTAACTAAAGAGAGTATAAATGGCTCTATTCTCCCAGTGCTGACATTCTACCCAGACCCCTTTCTTCTGGCATCATCAGTTAATGATGTATGGGTTTCCCATGCTTCCATATCTTGTTTGGCTATCACCAATTGGTTTCTGAGATATGAGTGGTTTTATGTGGGAAGTGATGATTCAAAGTCTGTGGCTGCTGGGCTTTGTTCTTACATCTAATGTACTCAGCTAAATTCTGCTCCAGGGGGAGATAACACTAAGTTACTGGAACACTTACTTTGTTAGAGGCAGCCAGCTGCATATTGACCTTCAACTTCTAAGGATACCCCTGCCAAAATGATATGGTTGCTTAGTTTCCAAAGTCAAAGTTATTGATAAAGCCCAAAGGCTTTCTCCACTACACAATAGGCATGTGTCTGTGTGAGACAAAGAGAAAAAGAGACTTTAACTGAAAAGACAAGAGATATGTGCGGGAATGCTTACAGAAAAACAAAGTGACCGAGACAGATAAAGAGAGAGGATACCTTGGTTGGAATGGTGGAGGGAGCCCCATTGTCTGTTTATTTTCAGGAGTTGACAGAGGCTATTGGTCTTTCTTCAAAAACACAGTCCATAGCCTAAGTAAAAGCTTTTCCTCACAGACCATAGGCCTTTGACATCCCATCCTTCCAGGGAGGTGAAGATAAGAAAATCTAAGGCAAGATTTTCCAGGCTGGAAAAGAGCTATTTTTGAGACTAAGCTTTGGGAAGGCAAAAGCAGGCCGGGGACCATGTGTGTTGTGGTGATTATCTTTTATGGCTCAACCCCAAAATGCCTTTGTAACTTATTACTTTAGGGTTACTTTGGGGTTTGATAGGACAGAAAAAAGGATGTGTGTGAGGAGAGTGAATAGGAACAATGAGGGAGAGATTGCAGAAAACTTTTTGAGAGCAATGGCATCTTAATAATGTTAGATTTGCTGTGCCTTTTTTTTTTTTAATTTGGTTTTCATTTGCTTGAGGCATTTTATAAATAGATCACATGCTCACTGTGGAGAAGTGGATCCATTATGCAAAATGTCCCAGTTGGAACTTTGCAAGTTCTGAAGGAAAAATATTCTTTTTCAGCTTAATTCCTTCTGGCAAAATTTCCTACAAACAGACTGCTGTGTGACTCTTTGGAACTGTTGACTAAACCAAGCTCTAAGGGAAACGAAAGTATCTTTGGTCTCCGCACAACCACTTCTTTATTTTTTCTTTTGCCATTTACCAACTTAATGCATCAGTGGTGACAGCTAAAGACTGAAGGTTAAATTAGAGGAAGGTTCCCATCACCATTTAAGATTATATTAAACACTTGAACACATTGCAATTCTTGAAGGCGGAAAAGACTCCTGTAGTCTTTCATCAAGATTTATAACCAGCATCTTCTTCACTGACACTATCGAAAAGCTACTGTGGCCAGGGAGTGTTCCCAGCCACATTGGCAAGAGGACATGGTTACATTCTCCAGTGGAAGTTGTGATTTCCAGTTGCTCCCTCCCCCCGCCCCCATGAAAACAATGATTTCTGGTTACCCCAAGGGTACTATGACTTCATTCAAAAAGTCTGTGATTGTTGAGAGAGACTCGGGAGAGATGGAGACTTTCTCTTCCTTTGGAAATCAGATTTTTTCTCTTCTGGAATATGGGAGAGGAATGATATCCTACACCAGTAACCGTTACTGTACAGGGAGCCTTAGGCTTTTTCAAAAGTGATGATTGCTTGAAATTACTCTCTGGCAGTGGTTTTTATTTTTCCTTACAAAAAATCTATTCCTTCTCCTTCAACCTGGTATTGTGTATATGTCCATTGAAAAAAAACAATCGGCTCGGCACCTGTAGCTCAGCAGCTAGAGCACTAGCCACATACACTGGAGCTGGTAGGTTCGAATCCAGCCCCGGCCTGCCAAACAACAATGACAACTAAAAAATAGCTGGGTGTTGTGTTGGGCGCCTGTAGTCTCAGCTACCGAGAAGGCTGAAGCAGGAGAATCGCTTAAGGCCAAGAGTTGGAGGTTGCCGAGAGCTGTGACGCTACAGCACTCTAGAGATGAGAAAACCAGAAGGGTGGATAGCATTTAATTTCTATCTTTCTCATTCTCACTTTTTTCTTTTGTTGATGTTCATTTCTGCCTCTTCTATGTTAATTTTTCTGCTTAATTTATATCTTCTTTTTGTCTTTTTACTCATATCTGATCCTATTTTCTGTCTCTTTGTTTCCCTTCCCCCCTCCTTTGCTTTCTCTTTGAAGAGAAAGAGCATGTAGTAAAAACAATGGTATTCACAGGCTCCCACACATGTCATAAAAGTGGAGAATAGAGTTGCCGTTGTTCACAGAAGAAGTTAGTGAACGTGCACAGCGACATTAGAGGAGTAAGTTCTAGTGTTCTACAACACTGCAGGGTGACTAAGGTTAACAATACTTTATTGTATATTTGGGTAGCTAGAAGAGAGAACTTAGAATGCTCCCCACACATAGAAATTATAAATGTTTCAGGTGGTAGACGTGCTAATTACCCTGACTTGATCATTGCACACTGTATTCAGAAGTCAAAATGTCACTCTGTACCACATAATGTACAATTATTATGTGTCAATTAAAACTAATTTTGTCAGTTAAAAAAATTGGATTGTTTTCCAACCTAAGCAAGAGCAAGACCCCGACTCTACTAAAAATAGAAAAACTAGCCAGGCATTGTGGCTAACGCCTGCAGTCATAGCTACTCAGGAGGCTGAGGCAGCAGGATCACTTGAGGCCAACAGTTTTAGGTTGCTGTGAGCTATGATGCCATAGCACTCTATCCAGGGTACAGAGTGAGACTCTGTCTCAAAAAAAAAAAAATTGGATTGTTTTAATCCAATTTATATAATCTTAATATAAATATAAATGGTACACCCAAAATATATACACATTTTAAGAAAGGAAAAAACTGTCTTAAAATTGTAATACTCAATATATACCGGTAACAAAACATAAATACAAGTTACTTTTGAGCACCTTCTGTAATTGCTGAAATAAAACATGACCTGCATACTACAATTTTTTTTTTTTGGCCGGGGCTGGGTTTGAACCCGCCAACTCCGGCATGTGGGACAATTTTAACACAGTTTTTCTTTTCTTAAAATTTGTATACATTGGGCGGCGCCTGTGGCTCAAGGGGTAGGACGCCGGTCCCATGTGCCAGAGGTGGCGGGTTCATACCCAGCCCCGGCCACAAAAAAAAAAAAAAAAAAAAAAATTTGTATACATTTTTTGGCATACTCTGTATTTATTTCTAGATATAAATATATCTGAATATAAATCTTTATATCTGGATGTAAATCTTTTATCAGATTACCCTTTCTCCGGTCTGAGGCTCATATTTCCTTTATCTTAATGGTGTCTTTCAAAGAGGAGAAGTTTCTAATTTGGTTAATTGATTAATTTTGATTAATTGATTAATCCAATTAATCAATTTTTTCTTTTACAGATTACACTTTTGGTGTTGTAGCTAAGAAATTTTTGCCTAAACCAACGTTATAGAATTTTCTCTTGTATTTCCTTTTCAAATATTAACAGTTTTAGATGATGCATTTAAGTCTATAACACATTTTTAATTCACTGATTTTATATGGTGCAAAAATGGATTGAAGTTCTTTTAGTTGCACACAAAAAACTTTATGTTCTAGTACCATTTGTTGAAAGATTATCATTGGACCACTGAATTGCATTCATGCCTTCATCAAAAACCATTTGTCCTGGGCGCCACCTGTGGCTCAGTGAGTAGGGCGCCGGCCCCATATGCCAAGGGTGGCAGGTTCAAACCCAGCCCCGGCCAAACTGCAATAACAAAAAAAAAATAGCCAGGCGTTGTGGCGGGCGCCTGTAGTCCCAGCTGCTCGGGAGGCTGAGGCAAGAGAATCGCGTAAGCCCAAGAGTTAGAGGTTGCTGTGAGCCGTGTGACGCCACGGCACTCTACCTGAGGGCAGTACAGTGACACTCCGTCTCTACAAAAAAAAAAAAAAAAACCATTTGTCCTGTTTGACCCAGCGATTCCACTACTGGATAGCTAAACGAAGGAAAAGAAGTCCCTTTATCAAAAAGACACTTGCAGCAAATGTTTATTGCGGCAAAATGAACAATTGCAAAGAATGGAATCAAACTAAGTGCCCATCAACTCATGAGTGGATTAAGAAATTATAATGTATATATACTGTGGAGTACTACTCAGCCCTATAAGGAAATGAAATAGTGACTTTCGCAGCAACTTGAATGGGATTGAAGACCATTATCCCAAATGAATTATCTCAGAAATGGAAAAACAAACACCACATGTAGTCTGTAATAACTGGGAGCTAATTGATGGTCACACATGTGCACAAAGAGGGTAAAGATCATCAGAAATCAAGAAAAGGGAAAGGGAAAGCAGAGGAGGTGTTAGAACCTACCTAGCAGGTACCATGAATGCAATTTGGGTGATGGGCACAATAAAAGCCCTGACTTAAGCATCCGTGTAATGAAAACATTTGTGCCTCTTAGTATTTTGAAATTTTAAAAAATAGAAAAGTTATCAATGTTAAGTATCTGAGTCTATTTCTGGATTTGTTTCCCTTTCATCGATTTGTCTGTTTTACACCAGTAATGTGCTGTCTTGTTTCCCAGACCTTTGTAATAAATGTGGAAATTGGGTTTAATAAACAAAAAACTAACCAAAAGTAACAGTACCGGCAATGTCCTGATCCTTCAATTGAACTGGTTGGTTCTATCTTTAATATAAACCAGACACCAACCACTTACTATCCCCACTGCTACTGCTGTAAGTATAACCACCACCATCTCTTACTTAAATTATTATATCAGCTTCCCAGTGGGTCACCCTCCTTCTACCTTTGCCCCATACAATGAACACACCAGCCAGGATAAGAGTTAAGTCACTGCTCTGCTCACATTCCTTCAAAGGCTTCCCATAAATTGCAAATTCTGTACAATGGCCTACATGATGTGATCCCCTGTTGATTTCCAGCTGCCAGCTCCTGTCACCCTTCCTGGCTCGCTCTGCTCCCCTGGCCGCACTGGCTGCAGGGATTTCCCGCTCACTCAGTGCTCAGCCCTTCCCCTACTTCCTTCATGCCTCTGCTTGAATGTCAACCTCTCCTTGAAACCCTACTGGAAGAACCTCTGTACAGCAACACTTCCATTTATTTTTTTGTCCCTTTTGTTTAATAGCTATCACTGCCTGAGTTATATACTGTAATGATTTGATTATAGATTTATGTCTGTCTCCTCCGACCGGGGTGTAAAATACAGGGATATGTCTCTCCCCCCAGCAGCCAAAACAGTGTCTGGGACATTTATCATAATAAATATTTGTGGGCTGAGTAAATGAAAGTCATGATACTAGCAAAATATTTAGCTTTGGCCAAGCTCCTTTTCTGTGACATTTGTGCTCTGTGAGGCCATACTTCCTACGGTAGAAAGCCATATTGGAATGCTGAGGCTTTCACTGGGAGCCAGCTGCTTTCTCCGCCGTGGCAGGCCTGTAAGCCAGCAAGCCTGGCGGCTTTGTCTTTAGCTCACTGGCCAGAGAGAGCCTGCTCAGTCATGTACTCGACTTAAACACTTTCCAACTGGAACAATGTGCACTTGCCCTTTCCTTGTGTCCCAGTACCAGGGACTGTACCTGCTGGTGGCATGTTTAGTTCTTATTCACAGTCATGATTCCAACCCACCTGAGTACTTCTACGCCTGGTCAGTCTTGGGAATCGGCCTCTTGCAAACTGATCAGGTGGGGAAGGAAAGACAAAGCCTTTCAGACCTTCACAGTTCTTACCCATTAGAATGGGGAAGAATTTTAAATCTTGGGAGTATACAGATAATTTAATTTTTTTTAAGAGTAGCGATATCTTTTCTTCAAACTCTCTTCTTAAAGCCCAATAAGTCAAACAAACCAAATTGGAGCTTCTCTGTCTGGAATGGGGGCAGGAACCAAAGTCTGTTTGGCTTGAGTCAGCCCCTTCCCAGTGGCTCCCTTGGGCAAATTTGCAGAGCCAGGAGTTTCCACAGGAAATAGAGTGGAAATTTCAGGTGTTAGCTGATGCTTTTGCTTTGTAGATAAGAAAAGCAAGGTTCGCAGAAGTGAAGGTATTTTCCCAGGTTATAGACGAAGAAGCAGTCCTGGAATGAGAACTCCAGTCTCCTAACTCCTAGTTTGTACCCCTCCTCCCACCACATACACCATTCTCAGCCAGCAGCCTACTAGACATTAAGCACCTACTGTGTGCCAAGTGCCATACCATAGTAATGAATATTTTACATTCATTATTTCATTTAATCCTTACATCTACTCTTTGTGGCAGATACTAGTTTCATTTTCCAAAAGAGAAAATAAGTAAGGACACACAGGAAATTAATAGTGGAGCATGGATTTGAACCCAGGTCTGTCACATTTGAAAGTCTGCATTCGTTCTACTATGTCCTACTCAAAACCAAATCCAAAACCAAGCCAAAACACAAACTAAGTGAATTAGTAACAAATGGCCCTAACAATGCCCATGCTCAAACAAAAATTGCTCTTGTTGAGGTAAGATCGTTGAACGGGTGAATTGGGTGGCAAAGGACCTTCTTCCTTCTAGTCATTCAGGGACAGGTTGTCATGGTCTCGGTCATCTTTAACACAGAAGCTTCCAGTATCACCTGGGACATCATCTCCATTCTAGACAGTCAGAGAAGAAAATACCGCAGAGAAACAGTACATGGGAAATGTTTATCAGCTAATCCTGCAAGTGGGAATGTATGACTTGTTCTTTCCATTTGCTCTAACCCAGTCACTTGGCTGCACCTTACTGTAAAGAGTCCTGGGAAATATAGTCTCTCACTTGGAAGCCACTTCCCTGTGACAATTTTATACTCTGAGAAGAAGACCACAAATTTTTGATGGACATCTAGCAATCTCTGCCTCACCAACCAGAGGCTGGTGCATATGTAAAAATTCTAGATTTGGTATTATTTTTCCTGACGTAGCTTCAAATGCTATGACTACAATTATAGAATTGATTTATGTGGTGAATCTTTATTAGTTTTTTGCATTTTCAACATTTCCTTCTTATTTTGGAGAAATCCACCAATATACCTATTATTATATGACAGAGTTCTCTAAACAACCTAAGACTAAGGGGAGGGGAAAGGGACAAGGGAACGGGGAAATACCCTCTTGCCCCAGGCAATGAAGATTCAAGAAATGGAACTAGAGTTTACCAGTTGATCACGTGATCCCTTCTGGCACTTTGAATTGGCAGAGTGTAATAGAAAACCACAGGGACACTGGTGTTCACTTGCACAGTTCCAATGGTGTCCACTGGTGGCAATGTGTGGTTGTGCCCAGCAGTGGGTTGACTTTGAGTCAGATGGTGAGAACCCTAACTAGATTGTATCTATGACAAGTTATGAAGCTCCCTCATTACCAGCCTGCTTCCAAGGTTTTCTCAACCCCTTATCCCAGCCCAGGTTGAAACACCTCCTGATACCCTTCCAGGAAATCCTCTTTTTGCTTAAGTTTTCCATAGTTGACTTTTCTTGCCTGCAGTTACCACCTCTGACTTTCAGAAATTTTTATTTAAATCCTCCTCCTCCAGTCCTACATCTTGGTTGATTCTAATGCTATTGGAGACACACACTTATTGGCAAATAACCTGACTCCTTACAAAGAGCGGGGGCTGGATTTCCCAGCATGACCCATGTTCTCTCTTCATTTAAAAATTAATAATAGAGCTTTCATACGTCCTAGAAGAAGAAAAGGGCATGGAGGAGAGGAGAGAAACAAGTAGCCTGGCTTCTGCCAGCTGTGTGGCTTCTTCGAGCAGGGCACAGAAAACATAAAAGGAGTTCTCCAGAGTCCTGCGTGGTCATTAGTGTGCAGAGAGATTTGGCTGCTGCAACAGTAGGTGCTGAGGGTGCAAAAAATAAAGGGGGGTGTGTGAGTGTTGAGGTAGAAAGAAAGGTAGCCCACATAATGCTCTCTTTTGCAGGGCATTGGAGAAAGAAGTATCGGTCCACTGAACTTTCCTGAATATCATGTACTTTCTTTCAGACACTCAAATCTGTTGATCCTTTCTTTCCCTGCAATATTTGCTTTCTTTTTTTTTTTTAAAGAGACAGAGCCTCAAGCTGTCGCCCTCAGTAGAGGGCTGTGGCATCACAGCTCACAGCAACCTCCAACTCCTGGGCTCAAACGATTCTCCTGCCTCTGCCTCCCAAGTAGCAGGGATTACAGGCTCCTGTCACAAGGCCCAGCTATTTTTTGGTCGCAGCCGTCATTGTTGTTTGGAGGGCCCTAGGCTGGATTCGAACTCGCCAACTCAGGTGTATATGGCTGGCACCTTGGCCGCTTGAGCAACAGGCGCCAAGCCTTCCTGCAGTATTTGAATGCACTTTGGTTGTCAAAGAGAGGATTCATTCCCTGCATTGTCAAGGCATTAACTATTAATGCAAGTAAATATGACTGATACGCTTTTTAAGGGGATTTGACCTCCCTGGGTTGTGGACAGTGGCTCTTGGTGTTAATGGAATCCTGATTCAGTATGGATTTATTGATGATCTTTCACAAGCAAATATCTCTGTACTCCAAATTTGTCAAGGCCCTCAAAGCTTGTAGATAGAAATGAGGTCATATTTATGTACTACCCAAATTTCACTAGCTCTTAGACCTCGCCTGTGAATCCCACCTTCTACCAAAGCCATGCCCTTATTCTCAGGTGATCCATGAAGTGTCCCCCTAAAAGCCACATGTTGAAGTCCTAACCCCCAATACTTCAGAAGGGGACTGTATTTGAAGACTGGGCCTTTACAGAGTTGAAATTAAAATGAGGCTGTGAGGCCGAGCCCTGATCCAATTTGACCAATGTCCTGATGAGAAGAGGGAAGTTGAACCCACAGTGATGTTTGTGGGTTTGTGAACAGACGGGATGTTTGTGCACAGAGAAAAGATGATGAGAGCATACAGAGGCCATCACCTGCAAGCCACGGACAGAGGTCTCAGGAAGAAACCAGCCCTGCCCACACCTCGGTCTTAAACTCCTCGCCTCCAGAACTGTGAGGAATAGTTCCTCACAGTTGTTTAAGCCTTCCAGTCTGTGACATTTTGCTACAGCAGCCCCAGCATTATAACACCATCCTGGCTGTGACCAGGATTGTTGAAACTTGTATTAGCCCTGGGTTTCTATTACCTTGACATCTGGGACCTCTCAGACCCTGGAGGAACTGACTCTCCCAGGGCTGGCCAGTTCTAGAGACAGTAAAGGATTCACCCCTTTGGGCAGCACCTGTGGCTCAAAGGAGTAGGGCGCCAGTCCCATATGCTGGAGGTGGCGGGTTCAAATCCAGTCCCGGCCAAAAAAAAAAAAAAACGGATTCGTCCCTTCACTATTCCCCAAGTGCACCTTTGTAAACCAACTAATCCAGAGCCCAGACCCAGACCACCTCCTTTAATGGGCTGTCACAGAGCTAGCACACCAATAGCCCCATCACCCCAGGGCCAAGTCCCAAATGAGAGATGGCACTTTAACCCCCCAACCAGCTGATGTGTTTCAAACTAGCCAGTCTGAAGCTTGCTTGTCCTGCCTCACCCATTCTTTCCCACGGAAATCACGGAACAGCCCCCAGCATGTTTCTGCTTTGCTTCCTCTGCCCCTTGCCTGAGTCTGGGCTTTCCTGTGAAGCCCCAGATGGAACGGCATCCTCCCTGCTCTTGGAAACTAAGCAGAACACACTGTCTTTCTAATGGCTGTCTTCTCTAGGTCAGTTGTCCTGTCTACCAACTCTCCCAAAGCAGCTAACCCTGAAAGGTAGCAGAACAATTCCATATTGCCCTTAGTCCTCCTTTGTAGCAACACTATGGAAGTGATACAGAAATGAGGGGAAGGGCCCCAAGTCTATGACACATTCTCCCCCCGCTCCAGAGCAATAGTGTGCTGAGAGCGACAAACCCCCTTGGGAATCTGCTCCTTCTGCTCTGCAGGAGCCATCTTCTCTCCTCAGAGCCCAAGCCAAGTCTCTGGGGCCCGCCTTGGTAGCAAACTCCTTGCCACCCTCTCCAGCTTCATGCAAGAAACTTCCTCTTAGAATGGTTCTTCCTCTCATGCAAAGCAGCAACACAAACTGATTCGTGTATGCGCTGTATTTACACACCCAGATTAGTCTGCGTTCATGTTACGGCCAGCCAAGGCCTGTCCACCCCCACACTGCATCTGCTAAGAAGGCAATTAAAGAAGTTTGTGAAGCAGGGCAGGGAGGGGACAATAGGCAGCACTACAGGACACGGTCCCTTGTCTCCTCCTGGCTATGACTGCTTGTTTGGGGAGACCAAAATCTAAAGAATGAAGTCGACTCTATGACTTTCAGGAAGCATACATAGACAAAGACCATTGGCAAAGTTCAGAGAAGGGAGAGATGCCTCTGGCTAGGGTATCTGGAAAGACACAGTGAGTGATCCAGGGCTTGAGCAAGCACTTGAAAAGTCAGCACAATTGTGATAGTAAGATTAATGAGGAATTAGGTCTCGGCCCTTTAGCAAACACCTGGAGGCAGGTTAGAGACAAATGTTCTTAAGCAAAGGCAAGAAGTCTGATTGACTTACCTAGACAAGAAAAGTAGGAAAGTGTAGGAGGGTGAAGGGAAGTAAGGGTACCAGATTCGGGAGGCTCTGAGTGTCATGTTAGGAAACATCGGTGGGAGACAGAAAAGAAATGGATGAGGCCGGACGCAGTGGCTCACACCTGCAACCCCAGCACTCTGGGAGGCTGAGGCAGGTGGATTGCCTGAGCTCAGGAGTTTGAGATCAGCCTGAGCAAGAGTGAGACTTTGTCTCTAAAAATAGCCGGGCATTGTGGTGGGCAGCTATAGTCCCAGCTATTTGGGAGGCTGAAGCAAGAGGACCACTTGAGCCCAAGAGTTTGAGGTTGCTGTGAGCTATGATGCCACAGTACTCTACCTAGGGTGACAAAGTAAGATTCTGTCTAAAAATTAAAAAAAGAAAAGAAATGGATGACTGGTCTTCACCCTCAGGATTATACTTTTAACAGAGACAAAACTTACAATAGGGACACACAAGCGAACACACTTATAAGTTGACATTTTTGAGGCCTTCATGTGTGTGACATAGAGCAGGGATCAGCAAACCTGTTATGTAAAGGCCAGGACAGTAAATATTTCAGGTTTTGCAGGTCATCTGGTCTTTGTTACAACCACTGAACTCTGCCATTATATCGAGAAAGCAGCCACAGGCAAAATGCATAAATGAATGGGCAAGGCTGTACTCTAGTAAAACCACAGGATTCAGCCTCTAGGCCATACTTTGCTGACCACTGGTATAGAAAATAACCTGTATATAGTTTGACTCTCACAGTCAGGAGCTCTGCTCAAACCTCAGGGAAAATCTGATTTTAAAGGGTGTTTACTCTAAAGATGAAATGTCCTAGGGTTCAGAAATAAATATCATCTATAAGATACGCTCATTACCAATATACCCCTAGATCCATACAGAAGGCAGGACTTTCTGGCCAAACATAATGGACTATCTCTCCCTCAGGAAATCTGAATTCCCACACCAGGCATAAGTCCTGGAGACCTATAACGTAAGTACAAGCAAGTACCCTTTGCCCAGCCTTGTTTTATTATCTGGAAGGATTGATGATTCATTTGTTGATTTTCAATCTTCTATTACTTTTCTTTTTTAAGCTTACATTTACTGAGTGCTTTCTGTGTGCCAGGTGGCATGCTGCTGCACAGATCCCCAGGGTTCTCAGAGAATTGTTTCCTAAGACACAAACACACACGCCCGCACCGTCCTGGGACAAAGCATAAGAAAGAGTTCATACTAGTGGGAAAGAATTTCAAAATTCTACCTGATCCTTAATCCTCCTTAACCCAATGGAGTAAATACTACTATTATTATTCCCACTTAACTGATAAGAAAACTAAGGTTCAAAGAGTCTCATTACTTGCCTTCTCATAGTGAGTAAATGAAGTCAATAGAAATCTGGGATCAGAATCAGGGACATGACTCTAAGACCCAAAAAGCTAGGCCTTGCCTATTCTAAGATATGGGGTCCTTTCTCAGTAGAGTGTCTGCTTACCTGGGTAAAGCGTTTAGTCAGAGGGGGAAAAGCCATTGTTGGTATGGTTGACCAGTTTCCTATAGAAAGGACCAGAAACTAGCTGACCACAGGGGTTAGCTCCAGGGTAGTTTCCAGGAATAAAAGGAATCAGGAAAAGTACCTAGATCTTCCATTACCAGACAAAATCCACAAGGCAAGTACCAATATTAGAACCAAAGAAGGGAACCCTGGGCCAGACCTGTAATCCTAGCACTTTGGAAGGCCGAGGCAGGAGAATTTCTTGAGGCCAAGTGTTTGAGGGCAGCCTGAGCAAGAGTGAGATACCCCCTTCTCTACAAAAAAACAGAAAAATTATCCAGTGGACCCTGCTACTCAGGGGGCTGAGGCAGGAAGATGGGTTGAGCCCAGGAGTTTGAGGTTGCAATGAGCTATAATGATGCCTCTACATTCTAGCCTGGGCAACAGGGCAAGACCCTGCCCCTTCTTCCCCCCCAAAAGAAAGAAAAAAAGAAAAAGGAAAAGAAGGGAGATCTGATTATTTCCAGAGAAGCCATGCCTGCATCATATACAAGGGAAATGTGAGGCTAGACCAGGAAATGAGATACAAGGTCCAAGCCCCAGAGATCAGAAAGAAGTTGGGAAACAAGAGAAAGAGACAGAAAGAGGCAGTAAACTTCAAAATATAAACCAAGAACAAGGCAGGGTGTGGGAGTTTCAATTGGATTCTGGCTGAGAAGGAGGAAATAAGACAGCTTAAAACTGTAGGCTATGTCTGGACAGACGTAATTAGGGATATTTTATGAAAGAGGTGATGATGGGGGTTGAGCTGGCCCTTCAAGGATCAGCAAGCTTGGATTAGACTAGAATGCTATTTCAGGAGAATTGAGGAACTAATTTGGGTCTATGCCCGATCAGAGAACAGCAAGCTTCTGTGGTAGTTACCTACTATTAGACAGGAGGCATTGCTCTGAAACCAACTAACTGTTCCTTGAGTTGGACCTCCCCAGTGGTCCAAGAATTAAGCTCTGTATGTGATGTTTATACCAAGGGATTGTCTGGATCTCACCAGAGAATCCAGGCCTTTACCTATAGGACATGGTTTCTACAGAGGGGTGCCATGGCAGTGGTGTTCTTCTCACAGAAACAACACCCCCAATGTGTTACCACTACATCGCATGAACTCTGGGAGACTTTAGTCAGTTTGTACAACAGGGCTTCTATCTGGGAAATGTATCACCCTTTGTTCCAAATGTATTAAATTCCATGTATTGCTCAAGCTATGGAGTTGTCTTTAAAGTTCTCTCTGAATCAGCTTTGACATCAACAATAGGCCGATCTGGAAACTCCTGACTTTTAAGACAGCCAGAATAACAGCAATGCCATTCTTCCTTCATAACGAGGACCTGCCCCACCTTATTATAAATTAAACAAGTTGAGGCTTTGCAGCTGTTCTCCTGAGTGTTGGAATGGGCCTTTACACTTCTCTGTACTGACCCACCCTCCCATCCCAGCAAGTTTTAGCGCCCTAGTAGTTCTTCTGAGTTCAGGAGAAACATCTGGGATATGAAAAGGTGATCACGTGTATGTGTAATATTCTTTTTTTTTTTTTTTGCAGTTTTTGGCCAGGGCTGGGTTTGAACCCACCACCTCTGGCATATGGGGCTGGTGCCCTACTCCTTTGAGCCACAGGCGCCACCCGTGTATGTGTAATATTAATCTTCCAAAGAACAGAGGAGGTACAGAATGTGAGCTGACTTGTCTGCTTTAGAATGGAGTGGCTGAAACAATGGCTGGGAGGGAGCTCTGCGGGAGGGCAGCAAGGAAGGCCTGAGAAACCTTCTCCAGTTGATAATTGATCCTGACTCTCACAAGCCACTTGGTGGCAGGTCAGTGGGAAGGATTGTATTGGTGTGATATTGTGAAATATAGGTTTTATCTTCCACCTCATCTCCTGGCACATAACTCCTAAAATCTTTGCAATCTTCAAAGTGATAAGTGTCTTTTTGTATGTTAATGAGCTGGCTGACATCCAGCAGCCCTAGTAGCTTCAGGATGAAGGCTGGTGACTGGAAAGACCAAAGCCTGATTAGAGGTAAGAAAGAACTCCTTCACTGGGGAGAGAATGACACAGCCTCGCACCACAAGGACAAAAGCTTGTGTACTCGGGACCCTTCCAGACTTTGCCGTGTGTACCTGTGCATCTGGCTGTTTACCTGTATCCTTTAAGATATCCTTTGTAATAAATGAGTAAACATGATTTCCAGGGTTCTGGGAGCCTCCCTAACCAATTAATCAAACCCAAACAGGGGGTCCTGAAAACTCCAACTCAAGGTTGGTCAGTCAGACATTCCAGAGGCCTCGTGACTGCTGGGAAGGGGTGGGAGGGCTTGTGAGACTGAGCCCTCGACCTGTGGTTTGTGAGGCGTCTCCTAGTACACAGCTTCAGAACTGAAGAGAATTAGAGGACACCCAGTTGGTGTCTGCTGCAAAACCAATGGCTCCCTTGGTGTGTAGGGAGGGAGAGATCTCCACCCGTCTGATCAGAGATTTCTTCTGTGTTGTGACAGCAGAGGAAAAACCGCTTTTGTTTTTCCTGACATAATTGGGGTTCCAGTTACTTTTAGAAAGCTTTTAAAGCAGTATTGAGGAAGAAGAAAAGAGAATCTGCAAAGAAAAGAAAAGAATGATTAAGAGAATCTGCAAAGAAAAGAAAAACTATGGAGGAGACCACAGCAAGTAGATCCTCAGAGTGGGTTTTAAATTCTCATTAACACGTCAGCGTATGGATACACTAGGGCCCTGTTTGAAATCTTGAGAAGCTGTAGGCCCCAGATGGAGAGAGAGCACACAGACAGCCTTAGAGCTGTGTCCAAACCTCCAACCTCATATCCACATCTAAGAGCTGGGCAAGGCAGTCTTTTCAGCTCCCCACCCTCCCACTCCCCAGGACAGAGCATATGAATGACTCAGGGCTGGTGCAAAGCACGTCCTTTTGTTGTTAGGGGAAATGTAGCAGCACAAAGAGTGCTTTATTCCATTTTGTTTGAGGACAAAAAGAATATAGCACATGGCTTTTTTTTCTAAACAGGAATAGAGCAGATGGGGTACAGGGCACCTACACAATTATTTTATTACTCTTGGGTTATTACCAGTGTTTGCTCCTTCTCAGAGCAGAAACGCCAGAAACTTTAGTGACATCAGACACATTTGTGCATGAGTATGCGTGTGCTGAGCAGAGTCTGTGACTAAAAGATTTTCTCACTAGGGTCTTTGAGTCAGTCAACCAGCCAGTCCTGGGTTACAAAGCCAAATCATTGGCTACAAGAATGCAAGTTTTGGGAGAGCCCTTGGAAATCATAGATGCTGGCTGGGCTGGTAGCTCACACCTGTAATCGCAGCACTTTCGGAAGCTAAGGTGGGAAGATTGCTTGAGGACAGGAATTTGAGAGCTGCCTTGGCAACATAGTAAGATCCCCATCTCTACAAAAAATAGAAGCATCCGCCAGTCATGGTGGCACATACCTGTAGTCCCAGCTATTCTGGAGGCTGAGGCAGGAAGATTGCTTTGAGCCCAGGAGTTTGAGGTTAAGGTGAGCTACGATGATGCCACTATACTCTAGCCTGAGCAGCAGAGTGAAACCCTGTCTCAAAAATTAAAAAAAAAAAAAAAAAAGAAAGAAAGAAAGAAAGAAGAAAGAAAAGAAATTATTATTGCCAATCCCCTCATTTTATCCATGGGAATTAAACTTCAGAGAGGTGAATTGATTTGGAAGATCACACAGCTTGTTGACTGAGATGAGTCGTGAACCCAGGAATCCTACAAAATATGGTAGAAAGAAAAGTGTTCTAAGATCCAGGAGATCTGGGACCTTATACCACATCTAACTCAATCTTAGGCCATTTAGCTTCTCTGAGTCTTACCTTTCTCATTTATAAAAATGGCTATAGAAATTTAATGCGTATCCGATTTCTCTCAGAGTTGTGAGAACAAATGAGTTTAAAAGTGCTTTACAAAGTGCTCTACAAAAATAAATGGTTGTGTGGATATGTCTCTGTGTGTGTGTGTCTGTACCAAAATGTAAGCTGTGTAGTGTCACGGGAAAAGCCTGGGGAGAAGAATATTGATTTATTAGAATGCATTTGGTTGTTCCATTGCAAATAATAAATCCCAACTCATGTTAACTTAGGAGGGAAAGAGAAATGGGGGAAGGAGAAAAAAAGGCTAATTTTGACTACTGATTGTGTAACTGAGAAATCCAGCAATAAGTAGGTTTCAGATTCAGCTGGATGTAGGGACTCCCATGTGTCATCTGGGCTCTCCCTCTCTCCTTATCTCAGTTGTTCTCTTTGTTCCAGCATTAGGCCCCACACAGTGGCTCCTGGTGGATTCAGGCCCACGTCATCCTTACGATCTCCAGTTCTAGTGGAAAGAGACATTTCTTGTTTTCTTTCATCCAGCTGAAATATGGGCCTGACTTTGGTCATGTGCTCATCTTTGACCCAATAACCAGCCAAGAGGAGAACTACAGTGATTGGCTTGTGCCCAGATCATGTGGTCTCTGAAACTGGAGGTGGAGACATCTTCACCCAAACAAAAAGGTGGAGGCATGTGGAGGGAATGGCTTCCAAAATATAAATGTGGGCACTATTACCAGAAGAAGGAATGGATCTGACCAGAAAGAAGATAACAAGTGGCCCAGAGTCCTAATCTTATGTAGGATTGGGCAAATATTTCAGCTCTTCTGAGCCTTGGTATTTTCTTCTATAATGTAGCAAGAATGATCCTTTCTCCCAAGGGGTATAATGAAGAACATATAGAATAATATAGACTTTGTCAGGAAATCCAAATAACTGCTAAGAAAGGAAGTAATCTGTAAGGGGCATAGGGGCTCTTTAAGACCATGCTAGAAATGTACCCAGATGGAGAGAGCCACATTTCCCCTGGTCCACTCAGGAAAAGCACGAAGGGTGGTTGGAAGGGATAGGTTCATAACCAATTTGGGGTAGGGGTAGGGAATGAGAACTCAAACCTCTAATCTGCCTTTTGGAAAAGGTGGAAGAATTAGTTACAGGGCTTTTTCTTGGTCATAGGTATTTGTGAGTTCCTAAGTGCAGCAGAATTGTGTTGGACATTGGTGGGAACACCAAGCTTAACAACCTTCTTTCTCTGTCTATCTCCCCAAGGAAGACCCAGCGCCTTCTCTAACTATATAGTCACCACATACTTAAAGTATGGGCTGAAGTGGTGCCAATGTTTAAAAGTAATGTAATACATTGTCCTTAGATATGTATCTTCATTTTCCTTCTTTTTTTTTTTTTGCAGTTTTTGGCCAGGACTGGGTTTGAACCCACCACCTCTGGCATATGAGGTTGGTGCCCTACTCCTTTGAGCCACAGGTGCTGCCCTTCATTTTCCTTCTTTAAAAAAATTTTGCTTAGTCAGGTGTGTGAAGGATGGCTAAGAACTCTAAACCACATCATGTGAGGGTTGTGTTAAAAGAATTGAAAATGTTTATTTATGTTTTGTTTTGTTTTCTTTTCTTTTCTTTTCCTTTTCTTTTCTTTTTTTTTTTTTGAGACAGAGTCTCACTTTGTTGCTCTGGGTAGAGTGCTGTGCTGTCACAGCTCACAGCAACCTCAAACTCCTGGGCTTAAGTGATTCTCTTACCTCAGCCTCCCAAGTAGCTGGGACTACAGGTGCCTACCACAACACCCAGTTATTTTTAGAGATAAGGTCTTGCTCTTGCTCAGGCTGGTCTCGAACCTGTGAGCTCAGGCAATCCACTGGCCTCAGCCTCCCAAGTGCTGGGACTGCAGGCGTGAGCCACCATTATTTTTTGAGACTCACTCTATCATCCTGGGCAGAGTGCCATGTCATCATACCTCACAGCAACCTCAAACTCCTGGACTCAGGTGATCCTCTTGTCTCACCCTCCCAAGTAGCTGGGACTACAGGAACCTACCGCAGTGCCCAGCTAGTTTTTTTATTTTTAGTAGAGACGGGTCTTGCTTTTGCTCAGGCTGGTCTCCAACTCCTGAGCTGAAGCAATCTATTTGCCTCGGCCTCCCAGAGTTCTGGGATTATAGCCATGAGCCACTGCACTCAGTGAGAATTAGAGATGTTCAAAAGAGATGGAGCAATGAGTATAAAGAGGAACCACTGGGAGTTTTTCAGACATTTGGAGGCAGACATGTGGAATAGGCATTATGTGTTTTGAGCAGCTCTAGAGGGTTGAACTAGCAGTCACTAGGGAATTTAGAGACAGGGATATTTTAAGATACATAGAAAAGCACTTCTAACAGTTGACATTGCTAGCAATGAAACCATTTGTCCTGATGTATACTAAGTTTCCTCTCACTTGGGATGTGGGATGCGGGATGGGGGTAGGAACAACCTCTGTGACAAATGCTATAGACGCGATTCATTTTCCCCTCAAGGGTGGTGTAGCAAGTTCTTTGTAAGCCTCAGCCATGGCCTTCAGACTTTCTGTGTCAGTGTACTCTGGCCGATTTCCACTTTCCAGCATCTGCATCCAGAATCCTGAGGAATTTTCTAAAACTGTGGAAGGCCACCCTGTCCTACACGTGGCAGGTTTGAAAAGCTGGGAAATGATTATACCCCCAGGAGGAGTCCTCAACCAATGATTCAGACTATTTGGCTTATAAATATCATAGCCACCTCATCCCGGGGTGGGATAATTCTGAAGACATGTTTTGCAACATTTCCCAGAGTTGCCCTAGGAGATTAGGCTCAGCTGCCCACAGAGAAAACTTGCTTAATATTGGTTATCTTCCCTCCCTTTCTTCATCTCACTTTCTCTCTTCCCTACTGGTGTCCCTGAGAACACTTCCCAAATAAGCTACTTATATTAGGACCCTTCATTCATTTACTCATGGTTTTAGTTGGTCTCATGCTGCTATAATAGAATAACACAGATTGGATAATTTATGAACAATAGAAGTGACTCAAGCCTATAAGTCTAGTATTCTGGGAGGCCAAGGTAGGAGTATCTCCTGAGGTCAGGATTTTGAGAACAACCTGAGCAAGAGTGAGACCCTGTCTCCATTAAAAGTACAAAAAATTAGCTTAGCACCTGTGCCTTAAGTGGCTAAGGCGCCAGCCACATACACCTGAGCTGGCAGGTTCGAATTCAGCCTGGGCCCACCAAACAATGACGGCTGCAACCAAAAAATAGCTGGGCATTGTGGCAGGCGCCTGTAGTCCCAGCTACTTGGGAAGTGGAGGCAGGAGAATTGCTTGAGCCCAGGAGTTGGAGGTTGCTGTGAGCTGTGATATCATGGGACTCTACCCAGGGTGACAGCTTGAGGCTCTGTCTCAAAAAAAAAAAAAAATTAGTTGGCCATGGTGGTGTGCATCTATAGTTCCAGTTTCTCAGGAGGTTAAGGCAGGAGGACCTCTTGAGCTCTGGAGTTTGTGGTTGTAGTGAGCTATGATCATGCCACCGTACTCTAGCCTGGGCAACAGAGTGAGACTCTTTCACAAAACAAATCAAACTCTAAATCAAATTTTCTTTGGTTCATGGTTCTGGAGGTTGGGAAGTCCAAGATGGAGAGGACACATCTGGTGAGGGCCTTCTTGCTACGTCATAACATGGCGGAAGGTATCACATGGCAAGAGTGAGAGCAAGCAAGGGCTTTTTTGGTAACACACTCACTCCCACAATCATTAACCCAGGTCTGTAACTACAGTATCAATCCTTTCAGATGGATTAAAGCCGAGCCTTCATGAGCTAGTCAACTCTCAAAGGTCTAAACCTTTCAACCCTGTTGCATTGGGGATTAAGTTTCCAACACATGAACTTCGGGAGACATTCAAATTATTGTGATCATTTAGCAACCAACACCAAGGATTACTCCAGGTGGTAGGTCCTATAGGAGAAACCAAGGCAGCTAAGATGTAGTTCTTGAATGTGAGAACAAACAATGTAGAAGGGGAAGGTGGAATGCACCATGATATTTTCTATACCAGACAGGGTGAGATACAACCACAGGAGCAGTCAGGAAATTGCTCCAGGAGTCCTTTGGCATTTACTAGGTTTTCACAAGCAAAGAATGTTTTTGGAACGAGAGCTCCTAGAGGCCAGACCTCCATGCCTTTTTTGGCCAGGGCCTGCCTGTGAGTTATACAAGCATACTCATCCATATTCTCAGGAAGCCCTGGTCAGTAGCCAGGCTAACGAAGGGCAGATGGGGAAGGCTTTAGCAGTCAGGATGGGCATATTTCCAAGCTCTTAGGCTGCTGAGCCGTCATGGATGTCCATGTCAGCACCAGCAGGCTGAGGTGGTTTTTTAAATTTAGAGATGAAAATGAGCAAAATCTCCCAGTTATTCCAGTCGCTACACACTTTCAAGGGTCAGTTTACAAGCCCATCCCCTCTGTGAAGGGCTCCTTGATCATCTGTCCCCAGCCTGACTCTCCCTTCCCCTTGTAAACTCCTCTGCCATCACTAATGGATCCCTCCCTTTTCTTGCTTTCAGTTACCACCAACCTTTTCTTGTGTAAATAGATCTTCTTTGTGGACACAAACAATAATAACTTTTTATTGAATATGAAATTTTAAGACCCGGGAGGTACAAAGATTTGTAAGAGATAAAGATATATAAACAGTTATAAAACTTGAGAAAACCTATATGTCCCTCAGAAAGGATAAAGAAGTTTGTGCAATCATACTGTAAAATACCTATGCAGCCATTAAAGAGAAAATGGTAGCTCTCTGTGGACGAACATGGAAAAATGTTGATATCAATTAAAAAAAATAAACTGTATTCATAAAAAGACGTGGAGGAGCTTTAAATGCATATTGCTAAGTGAGGGAAGTGCCAGTCTGAGAGGGGTACATACCGTATGATTCCAACTATATGACATTTTGGAAAAGGCCAAAATGCACAGAGTAAAAAGATCAAGTGGTTGCCAAGGTTACAGGGAGGAATGAATAGGCAGAGCACAGAGGATTTGGCGGGCAGGGAAACTACACGATGTGTCTTTGTAATGGTGGGTGCATGAGGGTATTGGGCAAAACCCATAGCATGTACACCACAGAGAGTGAACCATAGTGTAAACTGGGGACTTTAGCTAATAACAATATATCAATATTGGTTCATCCCATACCCATGCCAGATGTTAATAACGAGAAAGTGGGAGGGGCGAGGGGAGGAATCAGGTCCTTTGTATCATCTACTCAATTTTCTCTAAATCTAAAACTGCTCTAAGCAATAAAGTCTATTAATTTTTTTAAAGTATAAAAATAAGTATAGCATGGTTCCATTTGTATAAAAAAATAATTGCGTATATGTGTATGCATGTATTTATAGGTTTGGTAATATGGTGAATGGTCTAGAAAATGGGTACACAATAAACTATTAGTCATTTTTCCAGCAAAGAAGATGAATAGTGAAGAAAAGACTCACTTTTAATAGTTCAGACATAAAAAGGTATACAGAATAATAAACTGACCACTTGGGTACCTCTCCTACCCCCCACCCCCAACCACCTTCTGAACCAAAACATGGGTGAGGACATTCATACTTGCTATGGTATGCATTTTTATTTTTCTTAGATTTCTGTTTTTACATAAGCATTTACTAATACTGCAAACTTTTAAAAGTTAAAGAAAAAAGCTAGAAATGTGACACAAGGTATTGCATGAGAACAAAGGTGTAAGCAACGAATTATGCTGGAGATGGGGGAAGTAAAAGCCTGACAGAGAGGTGACATTTAAGCAGGGGCAGAATTAGACAAGAGAAAGAGGAATTAGCAAATGCAAACACAAGGAGCTGGGAAGGTGCCAGCTTCTTTAGGGAACAGGAAGTGGTTTCAAAAGTTCGTAACTGGGAGGAGAGAGAATGTTCCAAGCCTTAGAATGCAACCTGGAGTCTAGCTGTGGTTTGACTGTGAAGGGCATTCAGTATCCAGAGTTTGGTCTTTATATTATCAGCTCAGAGCATCTAGCAGCAGCATCTAAGGTAGTCCAATACCCCACCCTGATCTATTCTGCAGACAGCAGCAGGGGGCAGGAACGGGAATAGGAACACTGAGCATGCCTTCAGTGGATGGACTCCTGTGTCCTCAGATTTAACGACTTTAGGGAGGCATGTACTTTTTTTTTAATTTCAGATTAATATGAAGGTATAAAAAGGCATGTATTTTATTTTATAGTCTAAATTTTCTGCTTATTCATATCAGAAATGTAAATCGTAATATTTTCTCCCAAAATGTTGAAAGAACACAGAAATAGGCGTAAAAACTTGTCACCACCCCCACTCCACCCTTCGGTGCCCAGCCTTCTCCAAAGTTAAACTCCATTAACCCTGATTGTTTCTGGATATCAAGGTACACAGAAGCCCACAGCCTTCCTAGCATAGTCATAAAAGGGCATGAGCTATCTTCAGGAGGCCCCAGTTAAAAGCTATATGTTAGCTAGGTTTGGCACTAACATTTCCAAAGTCCCAGTGATAATAACCCTTCCTTTAGAATTGCTGGATGTGTATTCTATTTCCTCATTAGTGGCATGCCATTGATTTTGTGAGTTCCGAGGTGAATAACCATATGGCCCATATGAAGCCAACTGTCTTTTCTAGGAGACAGTCTCTTTTTCCCTGTTATGATAAAGGGTCTCTATTTATAAGTCTCAGTATCAGAACCACAGAGGCAACTTGATTTGATGGGGTTGTCACAGGTTGGGCTCCCTAAGGAAGCACTCTGAGATGCAGTTGGCGTGGGGGCAGTGCTTTTGCAGTCCACACTGTGTAAGGGAAGGAACTGAAGCGTAATTGGGCACAGGAAGAAGTGGAGCTGCCCTGCGAGCCCAGCAAGGCCTCAGCCAACCCCAGGAGGACTTCTGAAGATGAAAAGATCCTTCAGTGCTATCCTAAACTGAGGCAAAAGGTCATTAAATCAGTTGCCAGGTGTGGGCTACTCCAGGAACAGGCAGTGACATTAGATGAGGCAGCTCTCTTCAGTTGAGGCAATTCCCCAAAGGGCTATCAGCTGAGGGAAGATAAGATCTTCATTCCTGAAGGGTTAACTGACAGCTGCATCAGACGTCCTCCCCAAAGTAATGTATGTAAGTCCTTTGCTGTCATCTAGAGTGACCCACAGGGGCCTGGGCTTCTAAGACTTCCTCTCTTTCCATCCCAACCTAATGCAGTGTCTTGCAGAAGAATCCCTAAAAAAAAGAAAAAAAAAACAACTTAACAACCATACTGAGTTTCTACCATGCAGCAGATACTTCTTTTTGGATGCTAAACCATCACAGCAGTGAACACAATGGAGCTTGTATTGTAGTGGTGATGGCCAACAGATCATAGACAGATAGAGTATGTTAGATGATAACTGGTATGATCAAATGAGCCTCCCCCATTCATATGTTGAAATTCTAACCCCCAAGGTGATGGTAATAGGAGGTGGGCTTTTGGGGAGGCGATTAGGACATGGGGGTAGAGCTGTCACAAATGAGATTTTTGCCCTTATAAAAGTAGCCCTAGAGAGCTCCATTGCCCCATCCCTCATGTAAGGACACAGAGAGAAGATGGTTGTTTATGAACCAGAAAGCAGCCCTCCTAGGGTCCCTAATCTGCCGGAGACTTGATCTTGGATTTTCCAGCCACCAGTACTGTAAGAAGTAGGTTTCTGTTGTTTATAAGCCACTCAGTCTATGGTGCCTTGTTATAGCAACTTGAATAGACTGAGACAATGAGGATTGCCGTGGAATAGGAAAGGAGGCTGGGAAGTGCTACTTGGGTGAGGGTAGGCCGGGGATTTCCGGAAGCGGTTAGTACAAAGGTGCAGGAGTGTTTAAGGACAGCAAGTAGGCCAGGGTGGCTAGAGTAGAACAAAAGAGGGAAAGAAGACTCGCAGAAGAGCCCCAAGGGGTAAGCAGAGAGCTAAGGAAAGACCTAGGGTCCCGCAGGGGCTTAAAGATCATTGCAGGCTTTGGACATTACTCTGAAGGAAATGATGAACTTTTGAAGGACTCTGAGGAGACAGGGGGCATGATTTGCCTTCCATTTTAACAGGATCACCTTTAAGGCAGACCGGAGGGGAACGATACTGAAAGCAAGGATGTGAGCTCAGAAGAGTCCCACTGAGAAATGACGGTAAGTTGGCCAGGTAGTGGTAGTGGGGGTGGTGAGAAGCAACGGGACATTACCTATATTTTGAAGATAAAGCCAGCAACAATTGTGCATGAATTCCATCTGGATAATATAAGAAAGACAGGACTCAATGATAACTATTTTACCTGAGACAACTGGAAAAGCAATGTTTTCACCCCGGAGGAAAAGATTTGGGGGAGAAGGTGGCAATCTGGAACTTAGTCATGAACTTGCTAAATTTCAAAAGATATTAAAACATCCTGTATTTCTGTTGGTTGGCCATTCTTCATCAGCTACTTAGATTCTCAGTGGAGATACTATTTTCTGAAGTGGAATCCATGTCTGCCAAATTAGATCATTTTCCCGGGAATATGCCCTCTTTACCACTGTACTTGATATATTTGTGATTCTTTGATTAATGTCTATCTCCCTCACTAATCTGCAAATTCCTTGCAGGATAGAATAGTCTGTTTCATTCCCAATCCCCAACTGCCCAATCCCCAGCTCTAGGATCAGTTCCTGTCATGTTGTAACTACTATTTGAATGAACAAATTGAAATCAATGTATGTAAACAAGAACAGGTGTGTTTCAAACTTTTCTTTTTTGCTAAAGCTGACAAAATCTTCCACTGTGAGCAGCCCCACAGCTAATGTCTTAAGTCTCCATACTTCTCCCGAAATTATGTTTCTAAACCTATTCCCTGGTGGCAAAGAGCATGGAATTCTTGGATTCAAATTCTGTGTGACTTTGAGCAAGTTTATTAACCTTTCTAAGACTTGGGGAATAATAGCAATATCTATTTCATCGGATTATTGTCCAGATTAAATAATTCGTGAAAAATGCTTAGTGCAAAGATTAGGAAATAGTGAGTGCTTCATAAACATTTATTTTTGTTATTAATACTATCATTACACTCGTTATGATTGTTATTATTTTATTCATCCTACCTCAAAAAGTCCTCATGGCTCAGTAACGCCAATAGAATGATGTCTAAACTCCATAGCAGGCATTTAAGCCAATCATACTTTGTTTTGTTTCTTGAGACAGGAGTTCTCTCTTTCACCCAGGCCAAGACAGTGGCACAGATCATAGCTCACTGCAGCCATAAACTCTTGAGCTGAAGTGCTTTTTCTGCCTCAGCCTCCTGGTTAGTTACAACTACAGGTGTGCACCACTACAGCCCTGACTAATAATTTACCCAGGCTGTTCTGGTCTCGAACTCCTGAGCTCAAGCAATCCTCCCACCTTGGCCTCCCAAAGTGCTGGGGTTCAGGCATGAGCCACCATCTCAATGTCATTCTCTGTGTCTCATTACTGCCCACCTGCCCCACCCCACAGCTTCAGCAAGCTGTTAACTGTTCCAAGTCGTGCTTTACCTAGAGCCACACCTACTGCTACTGCCTTTCCCTCAACTTCCTGGGTGTCAGAATACTAGCTATCTTTAGGATCTAGCTCAAATTGGGGGCAATAGAGCATCGCCCTTTCCTGTCCCCACCTCCCAGCCCTAGTATTAGAACACAGGGCCTGAGGCAAGGGTTAAAGTGCTGGTGCTGTATGAGGGTGGTACAAACCCAAGGCAGCTGTGAAGGGGAAAGGGGAAGTGAGGCAGAAAAGATGTGCAGCAACAAGAATGTCTTACTACTTGGAAACGTACTGCAGGTGTCTGCTCAGTGTAGAACTTCTCTCACACTGAGGTAGTCCACGGGAGGAGGTGGAGGAAAGCCCGCCTGCTGTTTCCAGTTGGTCACAGTCTGCTCTGCAGACAGAAACTGCCCTGCACTCCGGTTGCATCACTCTTTCCTCCTATCTGAGCCCATGCCCAGCAGCATAGTGTTTCTTCCAAATTCAGAAGTAGTGGGAGAAGCCAGACATTCTGGAAGAGTGTCTGCTTGACCTAGCCTCAGGGTACCAGCCAAGGCGGAGGAACTAGTTGGTCCTCCTGGGATTGAGGAGGTAGACGGTGCCAGAGGTTATGAGGAGTCACATAGCATCTGTGTCCATACACCAGCCAAGAGTGGCTTATGGAGAAGACAGGCAAAGAGCATTTCCTCCCATTAATTGGCTGTGTGCTGGGGAACTCACTTTGTCACTCTATGCCAATTTTCACTCTTTTTTCTTTTGGCTTCTTTATTTGAAATGTTTCCAAAATTAACGGAAAGTTGCAAAAGTAGTATAAAACCTCCACGATGCCCATAACTCACTGCTATGGACTGAACTGTGTCCCCCCAATTCATATAAGAAACCCTTAACACCCAATTTGATGGCATATTTAAAGTGGTGCCTTTAGAGGCTAATTCAATTTAGATGAAGTCATGAAGGTTGGACCCTCATAATGGGATCTGGGCTTTATAAGAGAGATATGCTCTACCCATTACCCATGTGGGAGCAGAGTGAGAAGGCAGCCACCTGCCAGCCAGGAAGACTTCTTACCAGAACCCGACTACACTGACACCTGACATCAGACTGCCATCCTCCCAATGAGAAAATAAATTTCTGTTGCTTCAGCCACCAAGTCAACAGTATTTTGTTACAGTACCCCAAATTGCCATATATCACCTACTGTAAACATTCTGCTACATTTATTTTATCATTCTCTCTCCATATATGTACACACAAACATAATTAGTACTGTTTTCTGAAATCTTTGAGAGTAAATTTATGATACCATGTCCCTTTATTCCTAAATACTTGAGGGTGAATTTCCTATAAACAAGGACATTCTCTTATATAACTTCAAAACAATAATCAAAATCAAGAAATTTACCATTTATACATGCTATTATCTATCTAACCTATAGTTCATGTTGAAATGTCACTGTGAGTGACATTTCGCTCACAGTAATAACGTCCTTTGCAACAAATTCTCCTCCCCCCCATGTCTTTTCTAATCTGACCAATAAGAGCAATGATAGTGTCCATCCATAAGGTTGTCAAGAGAATGACACGAGATACTGTATGTAAAGACCTTGAATGCAGTCCCTGTCACATGGTAAATACTCAATAACATCCAGCTACTTTTATTATGATTATTATTTCTTCAGCAAAGTCTTTTCCAGTCCCCCTTCTCCTCAATTCAGAATTAATCTTTTTTCACTATCTTTCCCTAGCACTGTGTATTTCTCCATACTTTTTTTCCCCCCTGAGAGAGAGTCTCACTTTGTTACCCTGAGTAGAGTGCTGTGGCATCCTCCTAGCTCACAGTTACCTCAAACTCTTGGGCTCAAGTGATCCTCTTGCCTCAGCCTCCCCAATAGCTAAGACTACAGGTGCCTGCCTTAACGTCCAGTTAGTTTTTCCATTTTTAGTAGGGATGGGGTCTCGCTCTTGTTCAGGCTGGTCTCAAACTCCTGACCTCACGTGATCTATACATCTCGGCCTCCCAGAGTACAAGGATTACAGGTGTGAGCAACAGCTCCCACCCTATTTCTCCATTCTTGATTATATGTTCTCATAATGGTCTTCTTTTACAAGCTTCTTCAGAGCTATGCCGGATTTCTCTTTGCTTCCCCCAGTGGCAGCAAGCATAGCACCTTGTACATAGTAAGGCTCCGTCAGTGATGGCAGAATTGAGTTTATCTGGCAAGTAGAGGACCAGTGAAGGCTAGTAGAGGAAATATATCTCACAATATTGCAATTGTAGATATACAGGGATGTTTCTGCTTTTAAAGAGCTTATGTATCATGTCAGGGATGAAAAATACACAGGTAAAAAGTTAAAGAAAATAAGAAAAGAACATTATAGATCTCAAAACAGCCCCTGGGAAAGAATGAAAATAGGAAGAATAAACAGGAGTTCTGGAAGTTCATAGGGGCAAAAGGATCCTGTGGGAAGGAAAATAAAGAGCTTCCAAAGACTGTCCAAATATGGCCTCTCCAGGAGAAGGGGCTTCTTAGAGATCTGATAAACCAAAGTACTGAGAGACAAAGCTGTCAAATTGACTTTCCCAAGGCTTGTGGCTCTGAGCAAACAGCTGAATTATGTCTACACCTCCCTTGCTGAACTTGGGACCTGGCCAAAGGACATGGGCAGAAATGATGGAGCTACTCCCAGGCCTGCCCCATAAATCTCTCCCACATGTCCTGTAGTCACAGTTACTCCTGAGGCTGATGCAAAAGGATCACTTGAGCCCAGAAGTTCGAGTCCAGACTGGGCAACATAGTGAGTCCCCATGTCTAAAAAAAAAAAAAAATCCCTCCCATGTATGATCTCCCACGATATCCCATTTTCTAGTCTCTTTGGAGGCCAAATGTGGAAGACATTGATTCACAGGTGAGAGAAGCAAGAATTCCCACATGACTGCACAGAGAATGCTCTCCATCTCCACCCACCCAAACTACCGTGATGAATGAAAATTAAACTTTACTGCCCTACACCACTGAAATATGGAGTGCATTAGTTACAGCAGCTACCATTACTTACCCTGTCCTGTGCACAATTAACCCCTGTGGCTAGATTCAGAAGACTTGTGGTTTCATCCTAATTCTGCCACTCCACTATAGGGGAGCACCGCAAGTTACTTCATCTGGGAACTGCTGTGAAGATTAAATGGAAAGAAAAGGCTTTGTAAACTGTGAACGTGCTATAAATGTTAGATATTATTAGTATTAGTCCATTCTTCCTAAGTTAGCCAAAATAACAGTTTCCAAAAATAGTATACAGGGATTAGTCATTCTTTCCAAACTAACAAAAAGAAGAACATGGTCTGGGATCTCATGATGCTGGTATTAATTCAAGTGTTGGAAAAGGAGTTTGGGTGGGTCTATGGAAGGCCAATGATTCACTCCAGAACTCCTGGAGCTCCTTTTCTGCTTTGCTTTCATGGAGAAATGTTTTTATGAATATTTTTCTTCCCATCGACCTTTTTTGAGACTGGGTTTCACCCTATCACCCAGGCTGGAGTGCAGTGGCCTGATCATAGTTTACTGTAACCCCAATCTCCTGGGCTCAAAGGGTCCTCCCTTTGAGTAGCTGGGACTACAGGTGTGTGCCACCATGCCCCTGATTAATTATCTTCATTTGGGGGGATGGGGGGGGTCTCACTATGTTTCCTAGGTTGGTCTTGAACTCCTGGCCTCAAGTGATCCTCCCTATTTGTTCTCCCAAAGTGCTGGGATTACAGGTGTAAGCCACTGTGCTCAGCCAATATTTCATTATTTTTAACTCCTAGCACTGAGATCTCTTAAGAATTTAACTTTTACTGAGAGAGGGCAGCAAGAAGAAAAGAGAGGAGAATTATTTCAAGATGAATTTACCACTCATCTTCCTTAGAGTCAAACGTATTCAAAGAATTCTTTGGGGCCACGCCTTGGTAGGCATTTATTGTATTCCTCACAAATGTTAACAATTCTTTGCTTTATGTAGGAGGTTGAGATAACACGGACAGTATCTTCCAACATGAATTACATTTTAAAGTGAATGAAGGACTGGACCAAAAAAAGACTCCCAAGAGTGAATAATATTCAATAAATCCCCACAAAGGCCTGAATACTGCCATAGCCTTGGGAGGAGGTGAATAGGCTTCATGGTGTGAGGTTTAGGGAGTAGGAAAGTATCCCAGCCTCAATAAGAAACTTAGTAGGTGCCAGTGGGAGCCCCGTAAGGCAGCCCACTGCCAGGATATGGCCCCTTCCTTGGTGATAGTTCCTGCTGCAGTCAGATGAAAGGAATGAGGCAGAGTTTGGTCATTAAAAACATGTGGGCTCTCTGTTCCTAGCCCAGGACCCATCCCTCTCCAGAGGGGATGATTTGCTCCTTTTCTCCTTTTCTTATGTCTCCATTTTCCTGTTGTGGTTTCTAGTCCCTGTTCTCCCCCAGCCTTCACAAGCTTTTCTTATTTTACACTTTGAGGTGGGGTATAATGTAGGGAAATAAAGATGCATCCTCCTTTGCTGTATTTTTCTCCCTGTGTCTGTGTTCCCTTCCTCCTTCTTGACACTTTTTTAAATAAAATCTCTTCTCACTCCTCACTGGTTTTAAGCCTTGGAATGGGAATCAGAAGGTTTAAGCTGTTGCCCACCATTATATAGATAAAGTCAGTTTATTGTGCTGGGACTCAGTACCTCATCTCTGAAAGTAAGGGAGGAGTCTGTGTAAGACCAGAACCCCCATCAATAGTTGAAGAAGGAGGCCTTTAGAATGATCTTGCTAACTTCTGAAGTCCTACAGTTAATCAGGTGTTCCATGTGTTTTCTGGATGAGACATCTGAGTGAATTTCCAGAAGAAAGCTGAAATCATGAAATGAGGCCCAGGTAATGGTGGTTCACACCTGTAATCCTAGCACTCTGGGAGGATGAGGCAGGAGGATCACTTGAGTTTAGGACTTTGATACCAGTCTTAGCAACAGTGAGACCCCTATCTCAACTAAAGATAGAAAAAAAATTAGCCAGGCATTGTGGTGGGTGACTGTAGTCCAAGCTACTCAGGAGGCTGAGGCAGAAAGATGGCTTGAGCCCAGAACTCTGAGATTGCTGTGAGCTAGGCTGATGTCACAGCCCTGTCACCTGGGCAATAGAGACTTTGTCTCAAAAAAAAGAAAAAAGAAAGAAACCATGAAATAGGGATAACTTAGGACCAGCCTGAGCAACAGTGACACCCCATCTTTACTAAAAAGCAGAAAAATTAGCTGAGTGTTGTGATGGGCACCTGAAGTCGCATCCACTTGGGAGGCTGAGGCAGGAGGATCACTTGAGCCCAAGAGTTTGAGGATGCTGCGAGCTATGATGACACCACCATGGCACTCTGCATCAGAGCAACAGAGTGAGACTCTGTCTCAAAAATAAAAAAGGGGGAATAACTGAGGAGTCAGTGGAGAAGAGCCTGGAGAAGTGGCATCAAGCTTTGTTAAGAAGGATTTTGTATCACATACTAGGTTTGGAACTTTATTGTTTGGATTATGATGAATCTTGAAAGAATCTTAGTTAGATAGGACCAGGACTGTGTCCTAGAAAGCTCATTCTGGGGGTATCAGGAAGGGTGATGAAAGTAGAAGTTAGTGCAACAAGTAAAACCACCGATGGTTCAGCAGGAAGACACCTTACTTATGACAATTATAGAACCCAAACCCACTTGCAGCAGGTGATAGATACTGAGAAGGGCAAATGATTCAAACCAAGCCAGTCAGAGCCCTCCTCCAGAATCTCTAGCATGGAACCCAAGTAAGCTTCGGTCAGTCCCTGTTTAAGTATAGAAGTTCGAAGATATAAATAAAATAATGGAGCTGTAAGCCATGTTTTCTAACATGGAGAGGAGGCAGTCTGAAGCAAAAGGAAATGAAGCAAACAGGCAAGGGGAGATGGGGAGGAGACGCCTGGTATATTGGAGGCCCTGGCTGTGTTCCTGGGCCCATCTGCATCCTTCCCCTCCTACAGTTTGGTTGTAAAACATTTCCTTGTATTTCAAGAGACAATACATTTCCTTTGTTGCCTAAGCTAGTTCCAGTTGAGTTCAGGCACTTGCAACTAAGTTTTGACTAACTGGTGGTCCATCGGCCTGCGGAAGACTAGACAGAAGCAAGTCTCCGAGAGGATAATGAACCCAGTTTGGGACATACTGGAATGAGTTGCTTTGGACATTCACACAAATATTTCCTGGAATCATTTCATTATGAATCTGAAGCTCAGATCACAATATATATTGTGATCTGTATATTGAAAGAGACAAGTCTAAATACAATGCTTATAGAATAGCACTAGAGGCCCCCAGGTCAACATTGATCCTTTCAGAATATGATCATTTAAACCACTACAGCTCTATTCAATTGACTAGTTTAGCATTCTCATTTTGCAATGACATTATGAAGAATTTTTCTAAGAACCTTGATGAAATCAAGATAGAACATTTCTGTGTCATTCCCTTGATTTTCTAGTTTACCAGGATAGCACAGATGTAGGTGAAAATGAGGTTATTCAAACCTGACTTATTTTGGGGGAATGTAGCTCCTGCTGTTGACTCCAAATAATTGTTACTGTTTTCTACATAGTTATAAATCAACCATCAAGAATTTATTTTTTTGGCTAAATCTTCTATTCTTATATAGATAAATATTAATAAAACCAAGAAGTAATAGGAAGAGGCCAGGCACAGAGTCTCACATCTGTAATCCTAGAACTCAGGGCAGATGAGGAGGGAGGATTACGTGAGGTCAGGAGTTCAAGATCAGCCTGATTGAGACCCCCATCTCCACCAAAGGTAGATAAAAACCAGCTGGGCATGATGGTGTGTACCTCCTGTTGTCCCAGCTTCTCAAGAGGCTGAGGCAGGAAGATCACTTGAGCCCAGGAGTGTGAGGTTGTTTTGAGCTATGATGATGCCACTGTATTCTAACTTGGGTAAAAGCATGAGACTGTCTCAAAAAAAAAAAAAAGTAGAAGTAATAGGAATAGAGGGAAATGAATCTTGAATAACTTCTCCACAAATTATAAAAAATGTCTATTTGCCCTGTCAGATCTATGCATGGACACTTTTGTATCTCTTAGCAAAAATGTCCCAGCATTCTATGAACTTAACGATGCCTAAGAATTATCCCTGTTCTGTTCAACACGAAAGGTGCTGCTTCGGAAATGCCAGGTTGACCCTCCATGAGACAGATGCCTTTTCTGAGCAGCACAATTGTCCTCTAGAGGTAAACAAACCTGGGATTCCAATATCACCTCTAGCACATACAAGTTGCATGATCCTAGGAGGTTGATTTAATCATATGACCCACAACTTTCCTCATCTACAAAGCAGACACAATGATTAATTTCTTAGTACATTGGGGAGAATTAAATGAGATAATATATATTGTCCTACAATAGGGCATGGCACATAGTTAATTTTCAATAGAGGAACTATGGCTGTGTTTGTTTGTTTTGTTTTGTTTTTTTTCCCCTGAAACAGGGTCTTGTTATGTTGTTATGTCTTGTTACATTGCCTGGGTTGGTTTTGAACAGCTGCCCTCAAGTGCTCCTCCCACCTTAGCCTCTCAAAGTGCTGGGGTCACTGGATGAGCCACTGCACGTGGCTGCTTATTTGTTTCTTTCCCTTTCCCATTCACCCATGTTTATCGCTGGCCTCGATTCCTTTGCATATCATTGACTTCAGGATTGATTTTCATATTGTTACATTTCTCTCATTATGGCTGGGCATCATTCACCTTCACGAACAAAACTAAAACATATTTCTCTACTCATAAGAGCTATCTGCACCAATAGTCTGTATAATTACTGACCTTCTTGGGCAGCCAGTCATACGAGCCCCGTAGTCATTTCTGTCTATGTCCCTAGCAAAGTTCATTGGCTGGTTCTCCAGTAACTGCAGGCCAACCAAAACCACACTATAGATAAATTATGTATACTTTGTTAAATATATGAAGACAAGTAACTACATACATCTGCCTTACTGACCCCTTACTAGACATCCATTTCTTTCTAATTGAGACAACACGATGGCAATGACCGAGGCAAAACTTTCCAGTACGGAAGGCAGGCAGGGCCTTGTTACTACACAACATCAGCGCAAAGACAGAGAGAAGCTTAAAGATTTTGCGTTCATCCAATAATAAGTTTGGGAAAAACCTTCTAAATAGCCCTTGCATATATCTATTCTCGAGCCCACAATAACACTGTCCTCACTTCCAATCCATTCTCTCCTCTGCTGCCAAAATAAGCTTTTTTTTTGGCCGGGGCTAGGTTTGAACCTGCCACCTCCGGCATATGGGACCAGCGCCCTACTCCTTGAACCACAGGCGCCACCCCAGAATAACCTTTCTAATTTGTAATGACTATGTCACTCTGCTGCATGGATTCAACAGGGCTTCTAGAGGACTTGCTCAAGTCTTCTCACAGTCTGGCCACACTGTACTTTGCCAGTGGTATTTCTTGGTGCTCACAGCTTTATTATGGCCTGTGGGTCAACCAGGTTTTATTGGGATTGTCAGTTTCTCAAATATCCCACAGTATTCCTCGTCCCTGAAGCCTTCGGCTGGTGGCAGGGACTCTCTGGTTAGAATCTCCCTCTAGTTCTTTAACCTCTTTGTTTGGGTTTTGTTTGTTTGTTTGTTTTGTTTTGTTTCATTTTTGAGACAGTTTTCAAACTGTTGTTCCAGGAAAGAGTCTCATGGCATCAGCCTAGTTCACAGCAACCTCAAACTCCAGGGCTCAAATGATCCTCCTGCCTCAGCCCCCCAAATAGCTGGGACTATAGGTGCTTGCCACAGTGCTTTGGCTAATTTTTCTATTTTTAGGAAAGACAGGGTCTCATTCTTGCTTAGACTGGTCTTGAACTCCTGAGCTCAGGCAATCTCCCGCTCTCTCAGAGTGCTAGAATTATAGGTGAGAGCCACCACACCTGGCCTCTTCAACTTCTTTGCCTTCATCCTAATTTAAATATCACTTTCTCTGGGAGTCTTTTTCTGACCCAAGCTCAGGGTAATTGCTGCTCTGATAACTGTGAATCATGGCGTGTATCATGTTATAGAGTAACTGACTTTTTACAAACCAAAGGGAATATGGAGAAAAGATCATGAGTGCTTTGCTGGTCCCTATGTGCTCAATAACAAAGCATAGTACTTGATAGAGAGTAAGGTCCTTGATAAATCAATGTTGAATCAGTAAGTGAATGAATGAATCCTTATATTAGAAGGTGGCAAAGAATTAGAACTGAGGGCGGCGTCTGTGGCTCAGTGAGTATGGCGCCAGCCCCATATGCCGAGGGTGGTGGGTTCAAACCCAGCCCCAGCCAAACTGCAACCAAAAAATAGCCGGGCGTTGTGGCGGGCGCCTGTAGTCCCAGCTGCTCGGGAGGCTGAGGCAAGAGAATCGCGTAAGCCCAAGAGTTAAGAGGTTGCTGTGAGCCGTGTGACGCCACGGCACTCTACCCTAGGGCGGTACAGTGAGACTCTGTCTCTACAAAAAAAAAAAAAAAAAAGAATTAGAACTGAGATACCAATCCATGAAATATTTGCTAAAAATGTATTTGTTGTTTATCTGAAATTCAAATTTAATTGAGAATACTGTCTTTTACCTGGCAACTTTACTTGCTTATTAAATACCTCTTTCTGCATGTCTGCCTGTACTAATTTCAAAAAACCCAAATCTTAGATTATTTACTACCTTAACATTTCAATATAGTGAATGTTTGTGTTACTGGAGATGAATAAATTGCTTCTTTCTCAGCCCTCCCTATCTTTTAACAACAGGGGTTGTGTAGGCTCCTAGCTTGAATTTCAGTGTTTCAATCCTGGCTTTATGTGATTTAACGTAATGTGCATTCCTTACATACCCTATTGTTCCAAACACTGTGGTTGGTTAAGTTCCTAGGGACAGCTGTGACCCTTAAAATCACTAAGTTCTCATCCTTTACACATTCCATTTGTAGTCTAATTTGCTGACTCCTTTTGGAATCTCCCGCTTTTAAATTTTGCTGTCATTATTGCACAAGTGATAGTGACTGATGTTGAGTAATTAATGAGTAATCTAATTTTCTTTTTAAAAATAAAATGAATCTCTCTAATTCCATTTCAACAACAACTTACCAGGAAAATGTTTTAAAATCAACTTCATCTTCTCAGTGAAGTAATAAGGAAACAAATACTGGAAATATTTCAAATACTGAAAATGTTAAATGCAAATAGTATTCATATCAACAAGCAAAATCATAACAAGATATTGGCAACAAAGAAGAGCCATACTTTTAATACACAATTGGTTACACAGTTTAATACATTGGTTTAGCATCTGGTAAAAAAAATAGAAATTAACTAGATTACTGAGAGTTTTCAATATACGACATCTGACAATTAAGTTTGAGAACTCAGCCTAGGAAAAGCGCTACATACGTCATTGCTGAATATCACTATGGTCACCTTTGAAGTACTGCCCTTGGGAAGCTCTGCACCAATGCCAGTGTCTAGGCTACCTTCAAAGCAATTTTGGAAGTCTTTTTCTGGAATGTCCATCAGAGCTATAATCATATTACCCTTGATGTCCTGAATGTCATCAAAATGTCTTCATTTCAAAATTCCCTTCATCTTAAGGTAAAAAAAAAAAAGTCGGGGCGGCGTCTCAAAGGAGTAGGGCACTGGTCCCATATGCCGGAGGGGGTGGGTTAAAAAAAAAAAGTCACTGGATGCCAAGATGGATGGGAATGTGCTGCCCAGCAGCAGGATCCCTCTTTTACCTTAAATAGGAGCAACATTCAATTACTTGAGAAGTAAATCCTCTAAAGTAGACCCACAACAATGTTTTTACAATTGTCACACATCTGAGAATTTCCAAGATACTTTTGCAAAAATGCTGGTGAGGTCTCTGGGTATATATATAACTAAACAACATTTATTTGTCACTAAGACTTTATCTCGACATAACTGTTAACCACGTCCCCACCCCATCCTGAAGACAGGTTAGTACAGTGAATGTTATAAAGCAGGTATGAACAGTCTGAAGGATTGGAACCAATATCAGCTGACAAAGAACAACTTTATCTAAATCATCATAAAAATGTTTAAGTAAAAAAACAAAAACAAAACAAAACAGAAAAAGAAAAAAAGGGTAGGGGCAATGGGGGTTTCAGATTGAATAAGAGCCTCACATTTCAACTAATATCTTCAATCTTGGCTAGAGTGTAACAAAATGGAAACAGGATTACTATAATACAAAACTTCCACTACAGCACGCTGTACACACCTGTGTTCCAAGCCCACCCTCAGCCCCCTGTTGTTTCCAACTTAATTATTTCCCGGCCTGTTGGGCCTGCCGACAAAGGAGCACGTAGATCTTCTCTTTAATCCAGTCTTTGTTATAAGGCTGGTATGTCTGGGTATCAGCTCGGTAAACCAGACAGCTGAGGTCTGCCAGGTCATCGATAAAATCAAACAACTGACTGATATCATATGTGATAGAGGGACTGCTGAGATTCATTCTCTTCAGATGTTCTTCATACATTTTACAAACACCTTCCATGCACTCATTCAAAGATTCATAGTCAGCCTAAGTTCTGCCTTCTGGTCTCTTAGTAGGCTGTATCAACAAAATGGTGTGAGACATGGTGCCAAACTCTCTTTTCTGCAGCTCCCCTCTGGGTATATTTTAAGAGCATAACTAAAGGGCCAAGGATGGTGGCTCACCCCTGTGATCCTAGCACTTCAGGAGCCTGAGGCAGGAGGATCACTTGAGTTTAGGACTTAGATACCAGCCTGAGCAAGAGTAAGACTCCCATCTCAACTAAAAATAAGAAAAAAAAAAAAATTAGCTGGGCATTGTGGCAGGCTCCTATAGTCCCAGCTACTCAGGAGACTGAAACAAGAGAATCACTTGAGCCCAGGAGTTTGAGGTTGCTGTGAGCTAGACTGACATGATGGTAATCTAGCCTGGGCAGCAGAGTAAGACTCAGATCAAAAAGAACAAAAGAAAAGTATAACTAAACATATGCTGAGAAAACAAGGAGTGGAGATTATCTGTGCTTTTGATAATTACGTATAACCATATTTAATATGTCAAAATGTTATTTTAAGTTGATTTCAAATAATTACCTCTATGGCTGATATTGTAGATAGTTTTTTGAAAATCTATCAAAATTGCACCAGCTCTTCAGGTGACAGACATGAACACTCCTGAAAGGGCTAGAGGACATTTCCCAATTCAGAGCCACTTTGACACAGGATGACACAGGGTGAAGTTTCTATGGGTGTGCTACAGTGCATTAAGGAACAGCTCCAGGAGAGATCTGTGGGGATTTTTATCTCCTGCACCTTGGTTCTGATTCATTTATTAGGCTTATGAAGTTCTCCATTATCTGAGCCAAGGGGTGTGGAAGGCAGTTACGAGGTTAAACTCCGCGAGTTCCTCCTGGCCTTTCCAGTGTAGCATTGGATGCTCTCCCAGCAAGCTTACTTCCCTCGTTTTGTTCTCCAAAGTTCACTGCTATTGGAATATGAATGTGAATGGCAGAGGAGGCCAACAGGTGGAAACAGGAACTATACGTCCATTGATCCTGATCTGCATTCCAAAATCCAGAAAGCTCTACAAACTGAGTTTTTGTAAGTCATTTGGCAGCAAAATCTGACCTCACCTGAAGTCATTTGAAAGCAAAATCTTACCTGAACGGACATGAGGCTATTTATAGTCTTTGGCCAACTAACATAAATATTCACGTGTTTAACTGCAGGAATCTTAATGTATTTCACTACACTGTCTGCTGGGAGGGTAAGGAATACACAAACACACACAGTATTACTTTTCTAAAACCCCAAGATAATTGTGAGTTCTGACATCTGGCCCCGGGGTTTTGGATAAGGCCTTGTGGTCCTTCAGTACACAGTGTACTGTTAATGGTTCACAGGATGAAAGGCTGAGCTAACTGCACAGAGGAAGGACCTTCATTCAGTTAATAGCATTTCTGAATTCTTACTCTTTAGCACATGGAATTAATGTTTTTCTAAGTCAATTGATCTGAGGACACTGGAAATTTGTAAAGTATCTTATGTGGTCTATACTTTTATTGCTGTATATTAAAAAGTGTGTATGCCTTACAAGAAATTATTGATAGCTCATAAGACCGAAGCCAATTTGTTCTTCCCACCAACCCACCTATCTCTCTCTCTCCCTCTCTTTATGTGGGATGTGTTGGCAAGTTGGAAAAAATAGTAGTTCCTGTATGAAGGCCAGCAGGCTCAAGACCCAGGAAGAGAATGGTGTTTCAGGTTGAATCTGAAGTTAGGAAAACCCCTCTCTTGGGATAAGGTCAGCCTTTTTTGTTCTGTTTATACTTTCAACTGAGTGAATAAGGCCTGTCCACATTAGGAAGGGCAGGCAATCTGTTTTACTAGGTCTACCAGATGTTAATCCCATCCAAAAACACTCTCCCAGAAACACCTAGAATAATGCTTACCAATATATTTGGGCACCTTATGGCCTAGTTAAATTGATACATGAAATTAACGATAAGAGAAGGGGACCACTGGCTTGGAGTTTTAACGATCTTGTGGTCACCATTTGGAAGTTTTTAGTACTCTTATCTGTGATATTTCCTAATAGAAATCCAGGGAGACAGTGGACTATGTACAGGGCTCTTGGAGCATTGGTTCACCCCCGAACCTACTTCCCACCACCTCCCTGCCTCTTAGGACCAGTTTGTGGATGCTTGTTCCTCCACCCCTGTCCCATGTACACCTCTGTCCTCTGCCCCAACGTGGGTTTTGGGCACAGTGTGGAAAGCAGCAGGTTGGGCATGTGCACCCTACTGACCAAGTTACGGGACGAGGGCCCAGGCAACTGGGAGGTCTGTGCTCACACACGAGCATCCCAGTGCCCAAAGTAATGTGACATTAAATAACTACTGCTTATAATAATAAATACACTGCAATAGATGAAGAAATAGATATGGAAGAGGGGGAAAATGATTTTTTTCTGATTTTTTAAACAAGGGGGCCCTGAGTTTCTATTTTTCATGGAGTTCCATAGTTACATAGCTGAGACTGGATAGGAAGAATACTCAATGAAATCTTTAGCGGCTATACATTCACACACACACACACAGGGAGTGATTTTCTGTTGTTGCTGCTCCTATTTTTGGCAGTATGGATGGAAATGATGAAGAAGTTCAAGAATCAGTCAATTCAATGGATAATTTTAACCCTGAGTCCTAACGGACTTTCTCCTCTGCCTCACTTCCCCTTTCCAGACGACATACAGTCCTGCTGACGTCTGCCAATAGCCGCCACACGCATCCTTTCTTATTTCTTTCCACTACCACCAACCCAGTCCAGAAATAGTTTCCCCATTCTTCTCCTTCTTCCTCTTCACAGCCCTCTCCCCTCCTCCTGCCTCCTCTTCTTTCCCCATCCCCACCACCACCATCACTCCAGTTATGCCCACATTGTGCCAGACATTGTGTTAGGTGTTTCATATGTTGTTTAACTCATCCCTCACAGCCACCTAGCAAGGTGCATGACATTACTCCCCCCTTTGCAGAAGAGAAAACAGTGGCTCAGGATTTGCAAATGGTCGCCTTGCCAGGAAGCAATAAGGCTAAAAGTAGTCCTGGGTCTGCTCTGGGTGTACCACAGTACACCACCAGACTAGCCTCCTAATGAAATGGCTCATCTTATTGCCTGCAAAAAGAAATCCAAAATTTTTTTGCCCACCATTCTGGGACCACCATAACACAACTATATCTTCATTCTAATCTTTTGATTATGCCCATATCAGTCAGGTCTCTTTTAGTTGCAGGTGCTAGAAACATCACATAGCTTAAATACAAAGAGGAATTTATTGGCTCCTGTTACTGGAAAGTCTAAGGTGGGAGCAGAGTTTTGCTTCAGACACAGGTGGTTCCAAGAGCTCACACTCTGGCCTCAGGGCTCCCTTTCTTCCCCTCTTGGTTCTTCCTCTTTCTGAGTTGGCTTGGGCAGCCACCTTCTCTGTAACTGTGGCGCAGCAGGCATGTTGTAGAGAACTAAATTTCTACTGTCTTCATAGCTAGTAATCATAGAAAAATGAACATAGTCCCTTTTCCTCTGACATGCATATTAATTCTCTCAAATGACTCTGATCATCAGATCACAAGCATACTTGTTCTGGGCTGGGGGGACACTATTCTGATTGGTCAGAGTCCTATCCCCATTCTTGTTAGGTGGAAGGCAGGGTCCTGTAATTAACAAAACAATCAGAATCACAAGCAATAATGGAGGAGGAATTCCTGAAAGCAAGGGATATGAACCAAACAAACAACCTAAAATGTGCCCCTTAGTCTTCCCATAAGAGCTCTGTGGGAACCCACAGTCAACTCTGAATGGGAAGGTAAGCCTTATCCTGACTCCAAGCTATTGTTCTTTTTTTTTTTTTTCTTTTTATGAGACAGAGTCTGGCTCTGTCACCTAAGGTAGAATGCAGTGGCATCATCATAGCTCACAGCAATATCAGACTCCTGGGTTCAAGCCATCTTCCTGCCTCAGCCTCCCAAGTAGCTGGGACTATGGGCACACACCACAATGCTTGGATAAGTTTTCTATTTTTAGTAAAGATGGGGTCTTGCTCTTGCTCAAGCTGGTCTCAAACTCCTGACCTCAAGTGATCCTCTCTCCCTGGCCTCTAAGGGTGCTGGGATTGCAGGCGCGAGCCACCACCCCTGGCCTAGGCTACTTCTGTTCATTCTGCCCATCCTCTCTCTCCCACTTCAAGCCCCAGAATACTTTCTTTCCTAATGTTTCTCCTGATTTCAGAAGCCAGATTAAGCCTCCCCTCTGCTGTGAAGCTATTAACAAATCCACTTCTGGGTGGCGCCTGTGGCTCAGTCGGTAAGGTGCCTGCCCCATATACCAAGGGTGGTGGGATCAAACCCGGCCCCGGCCAAATTGCAACTAAAAAATAGCCGGGCATTGTGGCGGGTGCCTGTGGTCCCAGCTACTCGGGAGGCTGAGGCAAGAGAATCGCTTAAGCCCAGGAATTGGAGGTTGCTGTGAGCTGTGTGAGGCCACGGCACTCTACCGAGGGCCATAAAGTGAGACTCTGTCTCTACCAAAAAAAAAAAAAAAAAATCCACTTCTTCTTATAAAGGGATTTTATCTTTCTCACTATCTATTCTTTTTCTACTTGTAGGTACCTTCTTATGCTTCAAAGATCTGGGCATAAAGAAAGCAAAAAGCACATCAGCAGCCTCAGCCCCACTTTTGGAAGAGGTTTAACTTCTACAGGCAATTCAAACCAATGTCTGTTGTGCCAGAATCAAGTTTGCTGTCTCAGGTTAAACGAAAGTCTGCGTGGAGTCTCGGTCTTCATGCTGTATTCTCCAATATAGTTTTGCATCCACTTGCTGGCACCAGCTGAGAGAGTTGGGCAGTGTCTTTAACCTGCAAGGTCTCAGCTCATTCCTCATTGCTTCCAATGAGAGTTTGCTAGCTTAAATCTAGACACTTGAAACAGGGGCCAACTCCTGCCAAGCTAAAGCCCAAATTCCCATCATGGCCTCTCCTCTGTCACTCATCTGTCATTCAGCACAGACTATTTTGTCTTGTTGGATATCTTTGCATATTAATAAACTGTTCGTTATGATGGACTATACCACCAAATAATAACTAGCAATTTGTGGCAGTTAGTCCCGGATAAATTATGAAGATAATAATAATTATAGAGGCCAAGAGCATTTACAGGGCACTTAATAATTGCTCAAGCCTGTGCTAAGTACTGCCTGGGTGGGACACTTGAAAATGTAGAAGGCAGAGTTTTTTCCCTCAGGGCCAGTGTCATCTTGTTGTAGAGACCAGTTCTCCAGAAATAGAGGGCAAGTTTATGCTGTGCTGCAGGGCATTGCTTGTGAGGATGACTGAGCAATAGGATTTAGGATTTACAGCACTCAGGTAAGCAGTTCTGCTTCAATTTGGTTGTGTCCCCAAAGTTCGTGTGTTGGAAACTTAATCCCCAATGCAACAGTGTTGGAAGATGGGGCCTAATAAGAGATAATTAGGTCATGAATGGTCTGCCCTTATGAATCGATTGATATCATTATTGCAAGAGAGGATTAAGGATCAGGAGAGTGGGCTTATTTTAAAAGCTCTCTTGCTTTCTCCTGTTCCCCTGCCCCTCTGCCTTCTGCCGTGAGATAACACAGCACAAAGGCCCTTACCAGATGCTGGTGCCATCCCCTCGGACTTCCTAACCTCCAGAAGCTTAAGCAAATTAAATCTCTATTATTTATAAATGACTCAGTCTGTGGTTAATACCCAGTATTCTACTGCAGCAACACAAAACAGACCAAGACAAGTTCCAGTCACTCCAACTTCATTTTAAGGCCTGATGCAGATTGGGAATCCACAACAGGAATGAAGACTAAGAATTCATAAAAATAGAGGCTGGATGTAGGAATGGGAATAGTAGTAGAGTGCATAAAATAAAGTTTACAAAACCTGAGGGACATGATGTGAAGCTCACGAAGATAGGAAATGTTCTAGGCCAGGTTACTTTTTGATTGTGTCAATCTATATTGATGAGTTTACAATATACATTATATATTTAGCTATAAGACAAATACTACACAGGTTTGGCTAGCATAACAAAGACCTCCTAAATAAGATAGAAGGTTATTTGCCTTCATGCTCACTGTCCGAAAGTGAGCTATCCAGAGTTAGTGCAACAGCTCTCCCTTCCTCCTTCTATCTTACTTTGCCAACCTTGGCATGACAGGGCTTCCCTTTTGAAGTCTCAGATGGCTGGTCCACCTTCTGTCATGGCCTTTGGATCACAGTCAATGGAAAGAAGAAAAGAAGTAAGGAGAAAGCACACTAATGCCTGTTAAAAGTGCAATTCAGACATGAAACTCATCACTTCCACTGCCAGCCTATTGGCCAGCGCTTAGTCATGTGGCCTTACCTAGCCACAAGTGACGCTGGAAAATGTAGTTCTTGGCTGGACTGTCATTTGCTTAGCTAAAACTGAAGGGGTGCTGTTACTAAAACAAGAAAAGAACATATGAGATAGTATAACTAGCAGTAAGTAAAATAGAAATTAAATAAAGATGAGATAGAGGAAAATAATTTTGCTTTCTTTTTTTTTTTTTGCAGTTTTTGGCCAGGGCTGGGTTTGAACCCACCACCTCTGGCATATGGGGCCAGCACTCTACTCCTTTGTACCACAGGCACAGCCCCAATGGTTTTGCTTTCTTTATGATCACTTACTGATACAGAAATGTTAGCAAAATTTTCTAAATTGTTTAATTTGAAAACAGTTTTCTTTTGATCTTCAATTGCATTTTTGTCCCAAGTACCTTAATGTCCATCTTCCTTTTTATCCTTTTTTTTTTTTTTTTTTTTTTGTGGTTTTTGGCCGGGGCTGGGTTTGAACCCGCCACCTCCGGCATATGGGACCAGCGCCCTACTCCTTGAGCCACAGGCGCCGCCCCCATCTTCCTTTTTAAAACATTCCATCATTGTTTCTTCCATCATTGATAAGAGCTAAAGCACCTAATAGGAACATGACACAGACAAACATTAGTTCATCCAGTTAGCAAATTTTTCTTGAGGGCCTACTATGTGCAAAGCACTATCCTAGCTGCTTGGATACATCAGTGAAGAAACCCAATATTCCCGCCTGTGTAGCTCGTATTCTAGTAGGGAGGTGGGTAATACACCATACACCAGACACATTAGTTCCCATAGAAACAAAGCTATTTATATCTCCAACAAGATATCAAGGTCCTATAAGGCAGGAATGATATTCCCTGGTCCTATAGCCACTCCCAGGCCATGGACCCATACAAGTCCATTGCTTGTCAGGAACCAGTTTCTACAGCAGGAGGTGAAAGGTGGACCAGTCAGCCAAACTTCATCTGTATTTACAGCCACCTCTCATTATTTGCATCACCACCTGAGCTCTGTCTCCTGTCAGATCAAGCGTAGCATTAGATCCTCACAGGAGCATGAACCCTACTGTAAACTGTGTGCACAAGGGATCTAGCTTGTGCAATCCTTATGAGAATCTAATGCCTGATGATCTGAGGTGGCACTGAGGATGCTGGTGCTGGGGAGCAGCTGCAAACACAGATTATCATGAGCAGAGAGGTTTGATTGCACAGAGATCATAATAAATCAATTGTTTGCAGACTCACATCAAAACCATCCTCCCATGCCCTGGTCTGTGGAAAAATTGTCTTCTGTAAAACTTGTCGTTGATGCCAAAAAGGTCAGGGACTACTGTGATAGCCTTACAGTAGCATTCAGGTGGCACATTCTATTTGTGCGCTCTTTAAACATTTGGTAAAAGATTCTTACCAAGGTAAGTAAATGTCCTTCTATAGTCACTTGGATCAAATTTTCTTTGAGAAAAAAATTTGGCAACAATTTTTTTCACAGTCAACTGATAGGTGTCTTTAGTTACGACTTTCTTGTATTATAGAAAATCAACCTGAAGTTCCTTAAGCAAAAAAAAAAAAAAAAAAAAAAGTAAAGAAAAGGAAAAGGAAAGAAAGAGGAAGTAGTATTGATAATTTTTAAAAAGGATTCTTAATGCATTAAGTGAAGAGCTGAATGATCTTAGGGAAAAATGGAATCAAAACCTCAAATGTAGCCAGCACTTTCTCTGTCTCATCTCTTTTTTCCTTTAAAGATTGACTTCCTTTATTTGGTAGGGAACACCACATACCCAAATTTCATCCCCTATGCTCTTATATAAGATACTATGGGATTCTCTGCCAAGCTGCAGTTTGAAAAATTCCAAGGCAGCACTTCAGTTGGCCTGGCTTGGGTCAAATGTCTGACTTTGTACTGATAATCTATGACTAAAGACTCAGGGTAACAGCAGAGACATGACACCCCCACCCCCACTCCCCTGCCTATTGCTTGAATATCTTGAGCTGAGCATGGAAGCATTTTGATGGGCTGTCATAGGATTTGAGAACATCTCATCAGCTGCTTCTCTGAGAAGAGAAGATGTGCCCAAGATAAACTAAGATAAAAGAATTTTTCTGAAAATTTCTTTGTAGAATTATTCTTAAAAAATGTTAAGAACTTTGTCTGGGCTGGGTATGATGGCTCATGTCTGTAATCCTAACACTCTGGGAGGCCGTGGTGGGTAGATTGCTTAAGCTCAAGAGTTCGAGACCAGCCTGAGCAAGAATGAGACCCTATCTCTAAAAAAATAGCTAGGTGTTGTGGTAGGCAGGTGTATTCCCAGCTACTGGGGAGACTGAGGCAAGAGAATCACTTGAGCCAAGAGAATGAGGTTGCTGTGAGCTATGACATCACAGCACTCTACTGAGGATGACAAAGTGAGACTCTGTCTCAAAAAAAAAAAAAAAAAAGCACTCCGTCAGCCAGTGTCTGATCTCAGGTCTTTAATTTTTTTGAAAGTGTTTTCAAAGCTGTGTTAGGAATATCAGGCCAGTTAAGCATGAAGTCACAATAAGACGTGTGTATTAGTTGTTTTGTTTTGCTTTGGAATTGACCTGAGGAGTCTTTCAAATGTATATGCCCAAAAGCAAATGGGTAGTTTAAAAAGGTCTTTTGCAATATCCACAGATAATTATTTTTAAAAACAAGTACCTAAGACATTAATGTAAAAAATATTCTTTAAATACTGAAGCCTTTTATTTTAAAATGTCAAGGTCCCAGAAAAACAGTTCCAAGCTTATAATCTTTGTTTTCCATTTGGTGGTGATGTGCATTATAATTTTTCTCCCTCAGATGAGGATGTTTTGAATCAAATGATACATCTTCCTTCCTTTGTGACTGTGCCAAGAGTGACAGCACAGAGTCCATTTTCATTATCTTAATGTTTTTTCCAAGAATTTGTATAGGTTGACTAACATTTCTAACACCAGAATAGGGGGTCTGTTTTCTGGGGCTTTGGAATGTGGAGATAATATGTGGGCATGCAGACACCTTTTAATTATACTATCATAGAACTGAAACATAGTATCCAGCCTCCTACTGGATACAAAAGGCCAAACTTTGTCTTCTATACTCAAACCAGCTGAAAAGTCAAAACTCCTTTCATTTGCAATCTGTCTGCTTTCTAAAAGGAAACTGGAATGTCTGTGGTCAAATGCTTCCCTGGGTCAAATCCAGGTTGAATTCTCCTTGAGCTCCAACCAAACCTGATTCTTTTTTCTTTGCTTTGCTTTTTTCCTTTCTTTTCTTTTTCTTCTCTTTTCTTTCTTTCCTTCTTTCTTTTTTTTTAACTGGTATTTTTTTGGCACCTGGTCCTGACCTGGCACTGGGACCTTATTGAACGTTCTCCACTGTAGAATTCTGAACGGTCTTGAGGTTCTTCCCCAGGAGTAAATGGCGCCGGGCATAGAACCAATGGAAAGAACATCAGGAAGGTGTCCTTTCAAAGTCAAGATGTTTTTTCAAATTCTAGAGTTGTTCAGTGACCCTGGTAGTGCCTGCTGCCCACCCCATCTTCTGTCCCACTCACACTGCCGGGCCAGTGAGGAAAGGGGCTAGACAACAGCATCAGACGGTGGTTCAAGCTAGAACTTGGTCCACATCAGCCACCCTGTCTGTCCTCCAGCTCACAAACAGGCTGTTGTCTATTTTTACTTTGACTAGATTCTACTTCCGTTTACCTCAGTCATATCCTTTATAGATTTATTTTTCTCCCTTCCCCCTCCTTCCTCTTTTCCACTGTTATTTATAAATGTTGTATACTTGTTTACAGAGAAAAGAATGAACTTTAAAATTAACTGCTGATACAATTGCCAACTGAACAATGTCCAGGTGTCCCCTTGTAAACATCACAGTCCTTTCTATCAGTCTCTTTCTGGTGGTTACCCTCAGATGGAGAAGGTCAGCAGTGGTGACTCAAACCCAGAATCCAAAGAACTAACACCCACTAATGACTCGCACGCTGGAACTAGGAGATTCTGAGACTTTCCTTTGCTGAAAAATGCATGTGCAAACAGCATTCCCATCAACAGAGGGGAGCGGGCCCTTCCTGCACTGGGGCTCTGCTGAGGTGGCTGCGAGTCAGCGATGTGTCACCAATCTGGAGATGGAGTTTATTGGGTTAGTAGATGGAGGCGGCTGGGACTCGAATTTCTTCTTTTCTTTTTTGCAAATACTTGTTGAAGAAAATCCGATGTTTCCTGTGTGAGTCAGTTTTGAGTCTAACTGCTGCTTTGGTAATGAGGGCATTTTAGTCACCACTCTCTATTCCTCTGCTGGTTTTAATTGTGATTTTAATTACCAAGCAAGTCACTTGAGCAGAGGTGTGGCCTTTTATTTGAATGTGAATTTTCTTTTTCTTTTTTGAGCAGAGTCTCACTCTGTTGCCTAAGCTAAGTGCCATGGCATCATCCTGGCTTACAGCAACCTGAATGAAACTCCTGGATTCAGGTGATCCTCCTGCCTCAGCCTCCTGAGTAGCTGGGACTATAGGTGCCCACCACAATGCCCAGCTAATTTTTTATAATTTTAGTAGAGATGGAATCTTGCTCTTGCTCAGGCTGATCTCAAACTCCTAAGCTCAAAGGATCCTCCAGCCTTGGCCTCCCAGAGTGCTAGGATTACAGGTGCAGTGAACCACCTCAGGGCTGAATGTGAATTCTCTGGCTGTGTGGTCCTTGGTTGGTTACTTAGATCTTATTTATATTGATAAAATAATGGGCTTTTTTTGTACTTTTTCTTTTAAAAATTTAAAGGGCTTTACTGAATTTTAAATATAAACTTAGGGCCTTTCAATTTATATTTAGATAAAAATAATGGGGTGGTGAAGATGGGGGATCTTTTGTGTCAAAGTGCTTTGAAACCCTGAGATGAAAGAGAACCCGTAAAAAGAAATTAACCTCATTTATTTTTTAAGCAGCATTTTGCATGCGTGTGTGGACAAATGTAATTTGAGGAGGCTTAAATTAAGAGGCTCCTCTTCGCTCTGCTCATGACTCTCCCTGTCTCCAAGTGAATCGAAAGACCTCTTTTTTCTTTTCACTTCTCTATTTCCCAAGCCAGAGCTTGTCTGGGAGGGAAGGCAGATTCAGACTTGCTAACCCTCCTTTCTCCAGCTCTGACCCTAAGCAGGCATGGTACCCATCTCTGGCTAGGCTTCCTCCAGGTGGGTCCAGGGCCTTTGTGGAGGAAAGCAAAGTTCAGTACAGAAAGGGAAAAATGAAGTATGTTTGGTGGGAGACCGATGCTTGACTTGCTTTCATAACTTCTTAGAACTCTCATTACATTCCTGAGTCCATTAATACGTACATGTCAAAGCATTCATCAGTACTTTGGGTCAGGGCTACTATTTAGCTGGAACATATTGGTATTATAAGGCACCTTGCTAAAATATTGAAATACTTCCTATAGTGATTTGTAAAGAGCCATCATCCATGCCTCCATCTGCTAAATATTTTTATTTTCACACTGGTTTGTGAGCTAGAATGACTTCTTTTTGAGTTTTATAGAATGTTAAATATGTCCTGAATATATTAATATGCGTGTTTTGCATAGTGTTTTGAAATGCATATACTAATTGGGAAAGGAAAATGGAAAATTCCTGCTGCTTTTTTAGGCTGTCAGGGTGGTGAGAGAACACCTAATTTTCCTACTCTTCTCTTAAAAACAATTCAAAAAAATTATGTATTAGCTGTTTATTACAACCAGGTCCTCAGTAGGTTGTTTTGTTTTGTTTTCTTCTGGGTTTTTTTTGGGGGGGGAGATTCATTGAGGGTACAAGAAATCAGGTTACACTGATTGCATTTGTTAGGTGAAGTCCCACTTTCAATTGTGTCTTGCCCCCAAAACGTACATCACAGACTGAGACCCTCGACCCCCTACTCCCTTCCCTCTCTCTGCTCTTCCTTTCCCCCACCCCCTCCCTCCTTCTCTCTCTCTCTCTCTGCTCTCTCCTTCCCCCATCCCCCACTGTGTACTAGGTCATTAAATGTCCTCATATCAAAATTGAATACACAGGATTCCTGCTTCTCCATTCTTGTGATGCTTTACTAAGAATAATGTGTTCCACTTCCATCCAGGTTAATATAAAGGATGTAAAGTCTCCATCTTTTTTGATGGCTGAATAGTACACCACAGTATACATATACCACAGCTTGTTAATCCATTCCTGGGTGGTTGGCATTTAGGCTGTTTCCACATTTTCGTGATTGTAAATTGAGCTGCAATAAATAGTCTAGTACAAATGCCCTTATGATAAAAGGATTTTTTTCTGGCTCAAGCAGCTAAGGTGCCAGCCACATACACCTGAGCTAGTGGGTTCAAATCCATCCTGGGCCCACCAAACAACAATGACGGTTGCAACCAAAAAATAGCCGGGCATTGTGGCGGGTGCCTGTAGTCCCAACATCTTGGGAGGTGGAGGCAGGAGACTCGCTTGAGCCCAGGAGTTGGAGGTTGTTGTAAGCTGTGATGCCACGGCACTCTACCCAGGGTGACAGCTTTAGGCTCTGCCTCAAAAAAAAAAAAAAAAAAAAAATGGATTTTTTTTCCTTCTGGGTAGATGTCCAGTAATGGGATTGTAGTATCAAATGGGAGGTCTAGCTTGAGTTCTTTGAGGGTTCTCCATATTTCCTTCCAAAAAGGTTGTTTGCAGTCCCCCGAGGAGTGTAAAAGTGTTCCTTTCTCTCCACATCCACAGCAGCATCTGCAGTTGTGAGATTATGTGACGGGGGCCATTCTTGCTGGAGTTAGAGGGGATCTCAGGGTGGTTTTGATTCGTATTTCTCTAATAACTAGGGATGATGTGCATTTTTCATATGTTTGCTAGCCATTCATCTGTCTTCTTTAGAGAAGGTTCTATTCATCCTCAATATGTTATTTTGGACCTAGCTCTCATGAAGGTGAAAAGAAACCATCTCATGAACCCTGAAGAATGGGAAACTTGATTGGGTGTGATGGCTCATGCCTGCAATCCTAGTACTTTGGGAGGCTGAGATGGGTGGATTGCCTGAACTCAGGAGTCTGAGCTCAGTCAGACCAAGAGCGAGATCCTGTCTCTACTAAAATAGGAAAAAAAATTAGCCAAGGGTTGTGATGGGTGCCTGTAGTCCCAGCTACTTGGGACTACAGTAAGCAGAGTAAGAGGATCTCTTGAGCCCAAAAAGATTAAGGCTGCTCTGAGCTATGACACCACAGCACTCTATCAAATGTGATACAGTGAGACTCTGTCTCCAAAAAAAAAAAAAAGAATGAGAAACTTGCATATCTTATGTTAAAAAATAATTAAATCAGAAAAAAAGGCAAAGTTAGAAAATTAGTTTGTTAAGTAAGTAACATATAATTTTTATTTGACAGTTATGAAATGCAAACCAAGTATTAAGGCTATATGGGTCTAGTTTCCTGTATGGAAACCCAACATGAAAATATTTTTCAAAATGTCTCTTTTCTGTGTATGAATATCCTCATGGAAACTTCTGTGCAGAATTTAGCATAGTTCACTGGCTTAAACTATTTTTGGGTTACTGATTTATATTTTGAGTTTTTTGGCTTTACTTTTATTTATTTATTTTAATCTGAGAATTATCTGATTTTCTTCAAAAGAAAAAATCTTATGCATATTTTGTGAATCTGAAATGTGGTTTTGTAATGATAGAACAAATTTTCTTTACCTGCTGATTTTTTTCTCATTTCACAGCCATGTTCGTTCTTTCTTTCTTTCTTCTTTCCTTCTTTCTCTTTTTAAAGGAGTTATAACACTTTATTTCTTTTGATCAAAGAATTACACATCACAGGATGATAAATGCTATAATATGAGCTGCCTAAATGATGTCAGTGTTAGGGGGTAGAATAAAGCATGCATTTATTTATTTATTTATTTATTTATTTATTTATTTTTGGGACCGAGTCTTACTCTGTTGCCCTGGGCAGAGTGCCTTGGCATCTTAGCTCACAGCAACATCAAACTCCTGGGCTCCAGTGATCCTCTTGCCTCAGCCTCCTGAGTAGCTGGGACTACTGGTGTCCACCACAATGCTCACTTAATTTTTCTGTTTTTAGTACAGACAGGGTCTCATTCTTGCTCAAGCTCCTGAGCTCTAGCAATCTACTTGCCTCAGCCTCCATAACTGCTAGGATTACAGGCATGAGCCACTGTGCCAGGCTGAGGTTATAATTGTTTTTAAATATGAATACCATTTAGCTTTCAAAGAATTCCACACGGGTTGTGTTTGGGCCTTTTCCAGTTTACAGTCAACATTTTCTCCTGGGCTGAGAGCTTTTTGTAGGCATTTCATTTTGACCTTTTTTCCAACCACATCAACAGCAGCCAGAAAGATCAGGGATGAGAGATGTCAGACTTTCAGATACTGTGTAGGCCAGGATGCATTGCATCCCCAACACAATCTTTTATTCCTTTTAAGCTGAGACACCCCTGAAAATAAATTAAAATAAACTTTAACTTGCTTTGAAGACAAAGAAGAGCTTGTTCAGATGTTGGATGTTGAAGATAATCAAATTTGCTTATTTGGGGTCTATGGGTTGATCATATAAATTCCCGAATTTTCCTCCACATTAATTGTTAAGGCACCACTTCAGACCAGGTGAGGTGGTTCACCCTTGTACTCCTAGCATTCTGGGAGGATGAGCTCAGAAGTATGAGACGAGCCTGAGCAAGAGCATGACCCCATCTCTAATAAAAACAGAAAAATTAGCCAGGTGCAGTGGCTGGTGGCTCTAGTCCCAGCTACTGGGGAGGCTCAGGCAAGAAGATCCCTTGAGCTCTGGACCTTGAGGTTGCAATGAGCTATGATGATATCACTGTACTCTACCTAGGGCAATACAGCGAGACTCTGTCTCAAAACCACACAAACAAAAAAACATCACTCCAAAGGGGACATCTTAGTCCTCAAGTCTTGTCTACAAGTCTTCAAAAAATTCTGCTAAGTCTAAAGTTTCCTCTGCTAGTCTTTCACAGATGGTCTCATCTAGTGCACCTGGGTTGCCCAAAGTTCCCCCATTTCTTCAGTTTCATCAAATAGACACTTACCTTTTTGACACTCAGAATCTGGTTGAAAGTGTGGAGGTCCAAACTCGTGCCAGGTAAACAGGTCACAGCAGTTTGATCTTGAGTGCAGGCAACCACAGAGCCAGGCTGGGTGAGGGCCTAGTCTGGGCCCAGGGGCAGACACCAGGGCAAGAGGCCAGCAGCTGCACGGTGCCAGTGCTGGAGCATCCACTGAAATGGCATTCTTGATGGCTTTGTTTCACTCCCTTACCAGAGTCACTGATGGAGCTAAGAGTAGCTTAGTGAATGTACTACAATATGCATGTGTTCTAAAAGTAGTTTTGATTCTTATCCATTTTCAGCAATGATATGATAGTTCCTTGAATATTTATAAAGTACCAGGCCAAATTTCAAGACTTGCCAATTTTGTTCTTTGGATAAATTTAACTCATACTGGTAAAGGAATATCAGTCATTATCAATTGCTATTCCATTCTTGTTTGAGAACTAAGTTTAGATGAACTTCTTAAACAATCAATTTGCTCTGCCTTTTGATTTTTTCCATGGAAAGTCATTTCAGTTGTTTTTAGGCCTGGCTTCTTCTGGGCTTGGCATGTCGAGTTTGATTCTGATCTATGAATAACTCTCACCAAGTAATGAGCTGCTTTGAGTATCATTTCTAACTAGAGAAAAAGAAATTCCATCATGCTGCAAATCATAAGTCTTAATCCCAAAAAGTTTCTCAAGTGACAGCAATTGTGTATTTGTAATTTATTGGAGAGTTTGGGTGTCCCAGAAAGATATCAGTGGGAAAATGAACATTTTAAGACAAATAATAAACTGATCTTCAATCTTTGGAGGTTACTTGTCTTTATAGGATGTGTGTGTGTGTGTGTGTGTGTGTGTGTGTGTGTGTGTGTGTGTGTGTGTGTGTCTTGGCTAGGGGCTGTCTTCTGGAATTAGGAAAATAATAGTTAGTTGTCTATTAAGCTCAATACTGAATAGACGTTCTTCCCTCTGGTCACAAAATTAAATGGCCAACGTTGCAGTACTCATGACAGTTAAAGCTCACAAACAATTTTCATCTCTTGTCTGAGACATTTTTATGAGTAGGCCCTGGGCTTCTGAATACATCATACAATTGGACGGAAGCCTGGAAAGTCACTCCAGTGTGTTTGAACAAACTACAGCCCACGAATACCATATTTTTTATATTGGAACATTCCTTTCCCTTTTTAAAGAGACCCAGCATCTGTCTTCTTCCTTTTTCACATTCTGGACTAGTTAAAATATAATTCCAAAAGTCTTTTCCAAAACTTTACTTTTAGCCTTTACAAGCCAAAAAAGCAACGAATAAAGGGAATAAATGCTGGATCTGCAACTTAAAATGGATTAAAAAAAATTTACCTCATAGAATCCACTCTGTCTGTTTGACTCTCTCTCTCTCACTTATACCATAGAATTTTGATTCTTCAATATGATCAGCAGAACCTCTCACACTCCAGTCTGCTAAGATGAAGTCTTGTGAAAGGTAACATAATCATGAGAATGACATCCTGTCATCTGCACCACATTCTGTTTATTATGAGCAAGTCACAGGTTCTGCCCAAACTCAAAGGAGAGTACTAGGCAAGGACGTCATAGGGGTCGACTTAGTGTTGACCACTAGATTGTTCTTCTAACTTCCACTCATGTTCTCCCACAGTTGTTCTCCATACAAAGCCCAGAGTGATTCTTCTAAAGTACAAAACTAACACTGTTATCGCTGTTTCACAACTTTCTAATGCCTTAAAATGAAATCTAAAAGGCCTATAAAAGCAGGTATATGTGGTCACTGGCTTCTCAATTGCAGTCTTCTTGGTTAGTCCTCCCCAGTCACATGAGAATCCTTGCAGTTTTGCAAACATGCCAAGCACACCTCTGCCTAAGGGTCTTTGCATTTACTATTTTCTCTGCCTCCAACACTTGGCCCTAGTAGAGATTTATGACTGAACTCTCTCTTCATTTAGGTGTCTGCTCAAATGTCAATTTCTCAAAGAGCACGTCTCTTAACTCTTCTAAGATAGCCCCTCTATTATGCTCTATATTTTTTTCTTGCTTTGTTCTCTTTATAGCCCTTGTCGTTCCTTGTACTCTAGAATACAATCATTCACTTATTTATTAACTGTCTCTTCCACTAGAACTCAAGCTTTATGAGGACCAGGAGCTGGTCTGTCTTACTCACTGTTATTGTCCTGTTACTGTATAAATTGCCTGGCATATAAGAGAAACCCAGTAGCTTGTGTTAATACATAATGAGAGGATTTAAGACACAAAATTTTTCAAAATATTTTGTTGTCATTGATGATCTGTTGAATTTTTCAGGCAAGCAGTGACTAAACCTTAAATCATATCCTCTTGAAATCTTTCTCATGATGTTTGTTTGTTTGTTTGTTTTTGGATAGTAAAGAACAATCAATATCTCAATGAGATTTAAGGTCACGTGGATATGAGACCAGTCTTGGTAACATATCCAGACTTTGCCTCTACAATAAATTAAAAAAAAATTATCCGGGGGTGATAGCACATGCCTATGGTCCCAGCTACTTGGGAGGCTGAGCCAGGAGGATCACTAGAGTCTAGGAGTTGGAGGTTGCACTGAGCTATGATCACACAACCGCGTTCTGGTCTAGGTGAAAGAGTGAAACCATCTCTTATTAAAATGAGAAAAAAGTCACTTCAATAGCCTCAGAGTAGCTGGTATTTCTTGGTTTTCAAATAACCAAAATTAGCATTACTTATAGTTGGAAAACTTGATATTAACACAAAAGAAGGCAGTTATGGAGGAAGAAAAGAAAAAGGATACAAAACATACAGAAACAAATAGCAAAATGGGATATGTAAATCCAACCTTAATAGTAATCACATTAAGATGTGTTTTTAAACACTATATTTAATAAGCACAGACTGGTAGAATGAATTGAAAAATGGTCTGATGACATGCTATCTACAAGTAACACACTTTATATACAAAATACAAATACCTTGAAAGTAGGAGAATGAAAATAAAGATACCATTCAAATGGCAACCGAAAGAGACCTACAGTGGCTATGATAATATCAGATAAAATAGTTTTCAAGACAAAAATTTTTACAAGAGATAAAAAAGAGATTTTATAATGATAAAATTGTCAACGCATCTAGGAAATATAACAATAAACTTACATGCAACTGATATGAGAGCCCCAAAATTCATGAAGCAAAAAAAAGTCAGAATTTAAAGGAAAAATGGAAAAGTAATAATTGGAGATGTCCATATCCCATTTTGAATAATGGACAGAACAACCAGACAGAAGGTAACCAATGAAATAGAAGATGTGAACAACACTATATACCAACTAAACATAAAAGATATCTCTAGAACAAACAAAAATAGAATACATATTCTTCTCAAGTGAAAATGGAATATTCTCCATGACAGTCCACATGTTAGGTAATGAGAAGTCTAAAAAAATTTTAAAGGATTGGGCAGCGCCTGTGGCTCAGTGGGTAGGGCACCGGCCCCATATGCCGAGGGTGGCGGGTTCAAACCTGGTCCCAGCCAATCTGCAAGAAAAAAATAGTCTGGCGTTATGGTGGGCACCTGTAGTCCCAGCTACTTGGGAGGCTGAGGCAAAAGAATTGCCTAAGCCCAAGAGTTGGAGGTTGCTGTGAGCTGTGTGATGCCACGGCACTCTACCAGGGCAATAAAGTGAGACTCTGTCTCTACAAAAAAAAAAAAAAATTTTTTTTGAGGATTTAAATCATACAAAGTATGTTCTCTGACCACAATGAAATAAAATAAAATCAATAATAGAAAAATTGGGGGAAATTCATGCATTTTGGAAATCAAGCAGCACATTCCTAGATAACTAGTAAGTCAAAGAAGAAATCACATGAAAAATTATGTTGAGATAAATGAAAATGAAAACACAACCTATGATAACTTGGGATGCAGCTAAAGTGGTGTTTAGAAGGAAATTTATAGCTCTAAAATGCCTATGTTCAAAAAGAGTAAAGATATCAAATCAAACCACACCTTAAGAAAATATAAAAAGAAGAGTAAACTAAACCTAAAGTAAGCAAATACAAGGAAGTAGTAACAATTACAACAGAAATAAATGCTATAAAAATAGAAGAAAAATGGAGAAGAAATCCATAAAACCGGAAGTTGATTCTTTTAAAAGTTCAACAAAATTTAGCTTGAGAGAAAGAAAGAGAAAGAAAAAGACTTATAAGTACTAAAACCAGGAAGAGGTGATAATGTTACTAATCTTTCAGAAATAAAAAGGATTATATGGGAATGTCATAGATAATTGTATGTCAATAAATAAGATAACCTAGATGAAATAAATACATTACTAGAATGTGATTCAAATTGATTAAAAAATAAACAACAATCTGAAAAGACCTATAGCAAATAGAAAGACTGATTAATAATGAAAATCCTTTCAATTAATAAAAGCACAGGACCAGATGACTTCACTAAAGAATTTTACCAAGAGGAATTAACACCAACCCTTCACAAAATCTTCTGAAAAATATAAGAGAACACTTTCCTACTCCTTTTATGAGGCCAGTTGATACCAAATATTAGCAATGCTAGCAAGCTGTATATAAAAAAAGCTTATGGACTGTAACTACATGAGGTTTATCCCAGCAATGCAAGGTTGGTTCAACATACAAAATAAATGAATACAATACACTATGTTAATAGAATAGAAAACAAAACCATATGATAATCTCAAAAGATGCAAAAAAAAAAAAATAGTTGGGCTTTGTGGCGGGCGCCTGTGGTCCCAGCTACTTGGAAGGCTGAGGCAAGAGAATTGCTTTAAGTCCAAGAGTTTGAGGTTGCTGTGAGCTGTGACACCATGGCCATGAGACTGTCTCAAAAAAAAAAAAAAAGATGCAAAAAACAAATTGTTGAAATCTAACACCCTTTCTTAATAAAAACACTCAACAAAATAAGAAGGAAAGTATATTTCTCAGCCTAAAAAAGGTCTTTAACAAAACCCCCACAACTATCACCATATTTAATGATAAAGAACGGAATACTTTCCCTTTAAGATCAGAAATGAGAAAGATGTCCATTTTTGCCATTCCAGGGTGGGGTCCCTACAGACTTCTGATTTTAAGATTGTTCTTTTATAAGCACTCAAGTAGGTAAGAAAAGTTTTATCTTTCTCTGTTGCACCCTTTTAATAAAAGGATTTATCTGTAAAATTTGGATTCTGTCAAAAGGTGGCACTTAAGGACCTACAAGACCATATGTGACCTTAAAACCCCAGTTTCCTAACCCCTGTGAGAGCTAATAAATGAATTCAGCAAGCTTATCAAAAAAAAAACCATAAGAATAAATTTTATTTCTATATGCACTATTAATAAGCAATCTGAACATAAAACTAAAAAAGCAATTCTACTTACAGTAGCATAAAAAGAATAAAACATGAATAAACTATATAAAAGTGTTAAACATATACTCTGGAAATCATAAAACATGTTGAAATAAATTTAAGAAAACTTAAATAAATAGAAAGACATCTCATGTTCATAGACCAGAAATTGTTTAATATTGTTAAAATGGCACTACTCCTTAAATTTATCTAAAGATTCAATATGGTCCCTGTCAAATTCCCAGATGGCTTCTTTGCAAATGTTGACAAGTTGATTTTAAAATTCACATCAAAATTCAAAAGGGAACCAGAATTGCCAAAACAATCTAGAAAATGAACAAGCTTGGAGGACTCATGTCTTGATTTCCAATGTCACTACCAAGCTGCAGTAATCAAAACAGTTTAGTACTAACATAAGAATAGAAATGTAGGCCGGGTGTGGTGGTACATACCTATAATCCTACCACTTCAAGGGGCCACCACAGAAGGATTGCTGGAGGCCAAGAGTTCAAGACCACCCTGCACAAGAGTAAGATCTTGTCTCTATAAAAATTAGAAAAATTAGCTTGGCATGCACTTGTAAGTCCTAACTACTTGAGAAGCTGAGGCAGGAGGATTGCTTAAGCCTAGGAGTTTGGTGTTGCAGTGAGCTCTGATGATGCCCTGCACTCATTTGGAGCAAGACCAGGTCTCAAAATTTAAAAAAAGAAAGAAAAAGAAAGAGAAAAGGAAAGACATATAGATCAGTAGAATAAAATTGAGAGTCCAAAAATAAACTCACATTAATGATTAATCCATCTTTGACTAGAGTGCCAAGAAAATTCAATGGTGAATTTGAATGGTGTATAGTTCAAATGATTTTGGCACAACTGGTATCCACATGCAGAAGAATAAAATTGGACACTTATCTCACACCATATGGAAAATTAATTTTAAATAGATTAAATACCAAAATGCAAGAACCAAATCTATAAAACTTTAAGAGGATGCAATGGTTTCTTAGATACAACACCTAAAGCATAACCCACCAAAGAAAAAAATAGATAAATTGGACTTTATAAAAATTTAAAACTTTTGTACATCATGAAAGTGAAAATACAATTCACAAAATGGAAGAAAATATTTGCAAGTTACATACCTGATAAGGGATGAAGGGGATCAGAATATGCTACTCCAAAATATATCACTGCTTTCCTAGGAATGATGAAAATGTTTTTTAATTGGGCGGCACCTGTGGCTAAGTGGGTAGGGTGCTGGCCCCATATACCGAGGGTGATGGGTTCAAACCTGACCCCAGCCAAACTGCAACAAAATAGCCGGGTGTTGTGGCAGGCGCCTGTGGTCCCAGCTACTCGGGAGGCTGAGGCAAGAGAATCGCCTAAGCCCAGGAGTTGGAGGTTGCTGTGAGCTTTGAGACGCTACAGCACTCTACAATAAAGTGAAACTCTGTCTCTACAAAAAAAAAAATGTTTTTGAATTAATTAGTCCTCATAATTGCATAATCTTGTGAATTTACCAAAAGCCCTGAACTATACGCTTTAAAAGGGTGAATTTTATGGTATGTAAATTATCTCTCTAAAAAATCTACAAATTTCATTGAAAAATGAGTTATAAGGCATCACTTAAGCAAGAATGTCTTTCTGGCTAGAGAGACATGGCTCTTCATGGAGTCTACAGCAAAGACTCTAGGTCTTTAACCCCCAGGTAAACCAGTCTTAGACTCATTCTACCTTGGCCTTGTTCTCAGCATAGTGGCTACAGTACCACAGAATATATCTTTTTGCCAATTTTCTTCCTTAGTCATTAAGTTTGCTCTTCACTTTATCCAAATGTCCCTTTTCTACTGCTCTTTCTTTTCCTCCGTCTTCTTTCTCATCCTCCCCTCTGCTCCCCCCTTCTTCTCATTCCTTGGTCATCTTTTCCTCTCCCTTTTTATTTACTCACCCTCTCTCCTTGTCTGTTTCCCGCCCTTTCCTCCCACCTCATCCTTCTTCTGTCCCTGTTTGCTCCCCTCTCTCTCCTAACTGGCCACAAAGTGGAAACAATGTATATGTCAAAGTATTTTTGTAAGAATTATGTACTTTTTTGGTTTTCTTTGCTTAGGTGAAAAGGGAAGCATTCTGATGCTTAAAGTAGCTTAAAGGAAAAACGACTCTAAATTAATTATGTAGTTGGTTCTGCTTTAAGGGCTGTAATCAGCAATTTAAAAAAAAGAAAATGACCTACCCGTGTTGTATGACTAGTTAGAAGTAAATAATTGAGGCAAGATACTTTCAAGAACATTATAAAGTGATTTGTAAATAGGCGCAGACACTGGTAGGCGCTGATAGCATCTGGCGTGGTGGTGCTCCCTGACAGCTCGTAACTGGTACTTGGCTGTTCTATGTGTAGACATGCCTGAGTTAACCGTGTAGGCTACAAAGCAGTCCCCTCCTACACAGGCAGTTTGGTTTGACTCATAAACCTGGATAATACTTTCCCTCAGGAATGTCCTTTTTGAACTAAAAAAAAAATAATAATAATACAGTATGGGGGTTGTAAGTTCTTTTCTTGTGAAGCCATCTTCAGAATGGCCAATTATTCTCTGCTGCTGATCTGGAAGAGTGAGTAAGGACAAAAAGAATACCATTAACCACAAACTTCTTCAAATGATCTCTGGTTTAAATGGTGAAAGATTCAATGTTTTCTTCTGTGAATAGCTCAAGAGAAATGATTTTTTTTCTTAATTTCCATTTTATGAGAAGCATTTGTTGGATTTGTTGACAAAACGTTAAGAAAACAAAACTGGTTAAGTTTTACTGGTCTTCTTGATTGAAATGCTGGTGCCCAAAGAAGGAGTGTTAGAGCAATGAGGCATCCAGATAATGATCTCAGAAGGCTTCCCAAACAATGTGGCTGTTTCATAAGCGGGAGATGGGGATAGAAAGGCCAACTCAGTCCGTTCCTAAGAGGCTGTCTATTCTGTTTTGGAGTAGACAAAGTGCTTTATTGTGGCGCTTAGTTTGGTGTATTGGTACAGCTATTATTAAATGGTAGAATTATATTTAGATAGTAAGTTTTAGAGACTCTGAGGACAGCTAAAGGAGGTCGATTCCCATTAGAGTGTCTCTCCTTATTGACTGACTCCAGCGGTCAGCCAGGGTGAGCACCTTCAAGGTCCCTCTAGAGTGGGTGGAAAAGCTTAGTGGGCGCTCGCCTTGCTTATCCTGCACAAAGACTCTGTGTCTGGGAATTCAGCAAAAATGAGTTTCCTCTTTATCCTGAGCACGCAACTAGACTGTTCCCAAGCTTGCCTTGTCATTAGTTGTGGCCACGCAACTGAATCCTAACCAGTGGAACATGTGCAGACATCTGTGACATTTCTGGGCCAAGGCTTTTAAGAAATAAATGTGTTTCCTCTTGTTCTATTTCTTCTTTTACTGGCTAGGTGAGGTTTTGGGGAAGGAAGAGAGAGCTAGCTCATATATTTAACACATGACCAACCAAAAAATAAAATAAACTTTTATCCTGTTTCAGCAGTGTATATGTAGAGGTTTATTTATGACAGCTATTAGTATCATTCCATAGCCTAGTCTGTTAGGGTTGCCATAACAAATTACCACAGATTGAGTGGTTTCTAAACAACAGAAACGTACTTCTCATAGATCTGGAGGCTGAGAGTTCAAGATTGAGGTGCCAACTAATTTGGTGTCTGGTGAGGGCTTGTGTTTTGGTTCATTGAGTTGAGTCGTTTCACTGTACGTTCACGTGGTACAAGGGGCAGGGAATTGTCTCAGTCCTCTTTTACAAGGATGCTGATCCCATTCATGAGGGCTCTGTCTTTTTTTTTTTTTTTTTTGCAGTTTTTGGCCGGGGCTGGGTTTGAGCCCACCACCTCCAGCATATGGGGCTGGTGCCTTACTCCGCTGAGCCACAGGTGCCGCCCATGAGGGCTCTGTCTCAATGACCTTATCAGCTCCCAAAGGCCCCAAGTCCCAATACTATCACCTTGGGGGTTTGGATTTCCATATTGTTAGGGTGCCTTTCCCCCTCTTCCTCCTCCTCCTCTCCTCCTGAAACAAAGACACAAAGGATCTGGCCAGCCCCAGCCCCCAAGAAGTTTGTGCCAAAGACCTTAACTTTCCAGGCCCACCTGGAATTTGCCCACCTCCCCCCCCCGACAACCCCATGTAAAAGGGGTCTCTAAATGCCACCCCCAAGGGCAGACACCACTTTGCATTGCCCAGGTGGGTCACCCTCCTTTCAAACAAACTCAGCCTGAACATCACCTCCGCAACCTCATCTCAGGGCACCATTGTTTACGCCTTTCACACTGATATATTTTGAGGGGTACAAAAACATTCAGCCCATAGCAGCCTCACCAGTATGTGGCTAGAGTAGGTAGCAATCAATAATCTACAATTAAAGGAAGCAGTGTCAATAGATGTGCCTTCACAAAAAGCATGATAAACACACCTCAGAAATAGAACTCTGTTATCTTTTCTACTTTTTGTTTCTCATTTTAACAATATCATTGGCTCAGTTCCTATTTTTCTGCTTCAACTGATTAATTTCTTGGTAGCATTGTACTTCTTCAAAAATTGTCCCTCATAATCCCCCCCCACACACACACACACATCAAATTTGACTGAGTTTATAAAAAAGTTACTGGGAAAGATTTGGATCAATTCTCTAAGAATGATAAAAGACTGATACGCAGGTCAATGAGAACATGTGTGATAATTAACTGGAGGGCCTAAAAGGCGTCCAGGGTGTTTGATTGTTTCCATCACTATTATGATAAGAAAGAAACAGCTGCCCATTAGGGACACGGTAGATTAGTGTGCTAAATTTTAAAATTCTCATTTAACAAAATAAGTATTGTTTACATTCCATTTACTTTTTCAATTGTCAAGATGCAGGTATAGCAGGAATCGCTAACTAGATAGAATAGGCCATCATCTTTGTAAAATATTTTTTCTTGATAATTCATAGGCAGTTTGATTTTATGAAATGTTGTAATGAGTAGCAACTTAAGGGAATATTCAGGTAAGGAAAGTGATTGAGATGAAATTCATCTGATAATTTATGCAATTAAAGAAGTAATTTATTTTGAATTGTTTGATGTTAGCTGTCCCTATGGTGAAGTGTAACGCTGGGCAAAATAGCTTCCTTCAACCCAGGGCACTCCCTCCAGAGGATGTGAGTTGTGTGTCATCAGTAGCCAAGATCCAGCAGCTAAGGGGTTGAGCTCTTCCATCCAAGAGGGATGTAGTAGGGATATAACGTCCACTATATGCACATTAGATGGGGCTGTATTATTTTGTCATTAACAAAAAGACCAAGGACAGTATAGAAATAAACAGAGAGAAACTGGAGTAAAAAGGATACAGAAGAAAAAATAAATCAGTATTTGGTGAAAAGGGAAAACATAGAAGATACAGTGAAAAAATAAGTGGAACTAAAAATAACATTTATATTTATCAGTCATGTACTATGGTTTCACAACACAGTGCATTTTAGTTGAAAACAGGCATTAAAATGGCCAAGGTCACTTGGTACAACAGAATTAGAGTTATGAAAAACACCTGTGGCTCATGATTCAGAGGCTTGTACCATAACCTTCAAAGCACATTAAAATGATTGCAAATGCATTCTGTTAAACTATTTACCAGCAGAGATCATTCAGTCATCAGAACATTTTCAGAGCACGAAGAAGCAACGTGATGAATATTGATGCTATGAGTAAAGGGATTGGGGTTTAACACATCTGGGTCTTGGTTTCTCTATGAATTGCTGACTTTCATTCATCTTCCATAGGATTAAAACATTATGGACATTTGGCTTTGGAATCCATTATAAGAATTTTTTGGCAGCCTGTTGACCTCCTTAATTTGGGCTCTCCTGGAAGCAGATCCCGAGGCAAAGATTCAAGGAGTAGTACTTTATTTGAAAGTTGCAGAAAACATCGGGAGGGTAACAGGGTGAACAACAAAAGGATAGGAAAGGCAGCCAATCATATGTATGTCAGGTGCTGAACTCCACTGTGAAACATAGAACCCACACTTCAGCATTACCTTAGTTCAGGGGTGAGGAAAGTGGGTTGCCAGTCACCAGTGCTTATTGATGGTTGGGAATGGCTGCTCCAAGGTATATTAATTCTCTTAATCCTCAGACCTGCTCTGTGCACAGGTAGAGCAGTCTTCTTGGCCTTAGGGAAATGGCTTTAGGAATAGAGAAGCAGATACAGTTGGAAGCTTGCAGGTAAGACCTGAAGAATAGGGACAGGGACCTGTCGCTGTGGCCTGTGCTACACTGAAAGTCTTAGATATATTTTGCTTGTTATGATATTACAGCCCATTTTCATCCCCGAGAACAAACCAAGTTGTGGCCAGGGAAGAGAGTTCAGATGTGTGCTGAGAAACAAGAGGGAAACATTCTTACATTAAACATTTGGGCACAGAAGAGGTACAGGGGCAAAATGGACAGTTGGCAGTAGCTTAACCAGGTGCTTGATGCTACAGGAAGTGTCCTGTGTGTGACAGCTCACAGAGGCAGCCCTTCCATTCATTCATTTGGACCCTAAGACTCCTGCACTGGAGTGTAAGAGCAGAGTGGAAAGTTTTCAGGTGGCAGTTCCCTTGGTTCTGTGCCAGGTGTATTACTCACTGCTCACAAAGCTCCAGCTGGTATTTACAACCCAACAAAAGGGGGAAAGAGAAAGGTTCTTCTGATTTTCACATCATATTGTTCATAAGGCACAAAAGATGAGACGACACGATGGGGAAGAAGGAGAAAAATTTCCCATCGTCTTTGTTTATTTTTATTATAGGACATCCATTATTTCTACCACTTTAGTGAATGAAAGGGTCTAAAAGGTTTTGATTCTTTAGCTGAATTTTGTTTACTAACTTCGTATCTGAGGAAATAACATTTTAATCGGCTCACTTCCTGAAGGGCTTGTTTCATATCCTTTACTCAGATTACTGCTGTGCGGTCAAGGGACAGCTTTACTCTCCCTCCCACGGAGAGCCAGCTGGAGCGGGATTCTGTGCCTTTCAGTAAGTGAAAGAAAGGCTAGAGCAAGAGATGGTCCAGCCCTAAACCTTTTATGATTTTACTAAGAAAACCCCTCTAAAAATTTAATCTGTAAAAATAACCAGCGGGGGTCATGTTACCAAAGATGTTTGATTAATTCATTTATTTAACAAATATTAATGTGCTCTATGTACTGTGTGTAGGATTATGAGAAGGATGCAAACTTAAGTAGGCCGTGTTCTTATGCCTCAGGGAATTTATTGGCACAAAAGCAATTAATTATAACCCAAAATAAAATAGAATTAGTGTCCTGACACCCTATGAAAACATTAATGTTGCGATAGCCCTTCCCTCATTAAATCTTACAGCCCTTGAATTTCACACCACTTTATTTAGCAGTTGTTCAAATTTTGCCCTCAATGATTTCCTAAGGCTTTCCCAACTAACATGACGATCTACTTAAAGGCAGGAAGGAGACCTTGAGAGCAGTGCTTCCCAAACTTTAAGTGTACACAAAATGCCTATGATAGTACATATCCAGTCGACGTCCAGATGCTAACACGGCAGGTCCTCAGTCCTTCTCTTTTGTCCCCTACAGCTTTTGCCATACTGTGTAGCATATCTATGAAGAGTCATGATCGCAAAATTAATTCAGAAGCTATCAATTACATTTCTGGTACCAGAACTAGCTAAGGAATTCTTAATGTACAGTAAATACTTCACATGCTCAAAAAGCTGTGGGGCAAAGCGAAGGTGCTAGGATACCGTTTTCCCAACATTGACCACCCCCAGATGGTCTCTGATGTGCGCTAAGCCTTAAGATTAAACACTGGCATATACTCTGTGCTTTTTAAAGGGGATGAAATGTGTGTCTTCCTATTTTGCCTCTGCTCTATCCCCAGATTGCTCAGTTAACACTTCTTCAGGGTTATTATAAGTGCTTTGCAGAGTGAGTTCTTTTATAAGAAAGGGTGTGGAACTAAATGTTGGTCATGGACTCCAGAACAATTATCAAGCTTCAGTGCTGTGTAACAATCCTGGAACAATAAGTGGTGAGAGCCCACTGCTAATCTGGCCTAGTCCTCCCAAAGCAGCACAGCTAATGCAGGCTTCAGCCTGCTCTGTTTGATACATCTGGTCCCCATCTAGCAGACAAATATTGAAATAAATTGTACATGGCTCAATCTTTGATATCCTGCATCTTTCTCACCCCAGCATGAGCACCTCTAGATATCTAGGGCCTCCTATACTTCCCCAGACAAATCTCTGCTTCTCCTCTTTGACCCTGAAGACCTTTCCTGCTAAACTTTCTGTTTGGCACTTTTCTTCTGCCCATTGCAGCTTCAGTGATCTTACATAACAGAAATGTGATCAAGTTACTCTGTTTTCAATCTCTTTAAATGACTCTTCAATGCCCTCTGAAAATGTTGGAATTTGTTAACTTAGTAGAGAAAACCCCACCCTCTACCTGTCAGCCCTGAAATGTGTGTTTCCACCTAAGCCAGCCTCTCTTAGTTCATGGAAGGCCCAGACTGTCAACCCCTCGTTCTGGCATTGCTGTTTTCTCTATTTCCAAGCTCCCTCCTGGCTTTATTCCTCCTTGTACAGTAGGTCTTGCTCTGTGCTTGGGACTCCTTACTTGCCCCCAGGACTGAAGTTCCCAGGCTTTGCCTATGCTTTCCCCAATGTTCTTATATACTGAAGAGAAATTTCCTTTCCTGCTCTCCTTGTCAGGCCGAAAGGTTCACCAGGGAGGGGTTGTCTTTGTCTTGTTCACCTGGTACCCTCAGGTCCCAAGTGGATTCTCAGAAGGGAGAATTGGCTTGATGAGCACTTAGAAGGGAGATAGATATTGATCGGACTTTAATTCTTTAATCATTTGTTTTTGAATTTGCATTTTATAAATGAAGTCCAGTGTGACAGTGGAGCCTGCAAAGGAAGCAGGATACCAGGATGCTCTCCCTGCAAGTATCCATGTTACATGCGCCCAAAAGAACACTACATTGAATAGCAAATAAAAAACATAATGACAAGTTGAGAAGGAGACTACAGAAGAAAGGAAAACACCTTTTTCCTGTTTTCTGAAAAGAGGCCCTGCATTTTCATTTTGCACTGGGTCCCATAAATTATGTAGCCAGCTCTGGCTCTCAATGAGTATTTGTTGAAGAGATGACTCAAAGTAGTTTGATGAACCAAATGCACATAGTTTCTTCTGAGCAGTCACCAAGAGAGAGTTTCCAACAGTGTTGTCATTTCCTAAAACATTTTTAGAACTTCTTTTGAGAAAGCAGTGACTTTTATTTTTTTAATTTGTTTTTTAATTTTTTGAGACAGAGCCTTAAGCTGTCACGCTGGGTAGAGTACTGTGGCATCATAGCTCACAGCAACCTCAAACTCCTGTGCTCAAGCAATTCTCCTGCCTCCTTCTCTCAAGTAGCTGGGACCACAGGCGCCTGCAACAATGTGTGGCTATTTTTTGGTTGCAACCATCATTGTTGTTTGGCAGGCCTGGGGTGGATTTGAACCCGCCAGCTCAGGTGTATGTGGCTGGTGCCTTAGCCGCTTGAGCCACAGGCCCTAAGCCAGCAGTGACTTAATTTGTTTAAATATAGGCAGGGGGGTCCGATCTGGCCCATGGTCTATCATTTATTGATCCCTACTTAGGCCTTTTTGGCTTGAATCTGAGTGTGGATGGCTGGTAAAAGCTTAGCCAGGAGTTAAGAGTGAAGAGCATCAGGGACCTCAGTCATCTGAAGCCCTGTAGTAAGAGGTCACAGTAGTAACAAGCAGCTGGAGATATTACCACCAGGACACAGGCCAGAGTTGGCATCCCCAAGGACAGGGCAGCTGGGGCTGGTGGAGATAGGAGGGTAGGCAGGCTACAGTGAAAGAACAGGAAGATGATTCCCTGAGTGTCACTTTCTAGAATTAGTTTTCTCCCGGCAAATTGATTAAGTAAACATGTACTCAGTGTCTAGGTATGCAGATGTTTACTATGGATTCACAGCAGACTTACACACCTACACAAATACCATATTTCAACAAGCTGATATTCTGTAGCCATCTCTCATCTTTTAAAACATTAGAGAAAGGTTTTTTGAGGTGTGGCAGGCTCCAGATTTCTATACATTTCTTTGTCCTTATGGTTTTTGGTGAGTCTAAATACAGTATTAGGAGAAACTAGAACCCTATCCAATCGTACTGGACCCTGACCTGCTTGGAAATCACTTCCCTTAGTACTGGCCTCAGAGGAGCCAGGAAGTCCTTTACTTACTTATTTTTCCCACATCAGATTAGCATGCATCATCCTTCCCTAAGTAACAGATAGATAGGTAGATATAGACAGGACACTTGCTTTCTCCGAAGTTGGTTTCTTAACACACCTGACAGTCATCGTGGCCTCTTTTGCAATAGTCTTCCAGTTTTGCTTGGCCGTCTCCTGAAGATAACAGAAGTTCCCCACCTGAGTACAAGGTATTTTATATTCACATTGTGTTTTCCAGGGGCAAGGCTTTTCTTATAATTCTGAGGATGATCCAGACTTAAATTGGTCTTTTATAATATACAACCTTTTTGTGTGTATCATACAATTTTGATTGATTGATTGATTGAATCTACAATATGTTAATATTAGTTTTTTCATCTATTTCCTTTTATTTTATTGTTAACTTTTTTATATATTACTTTCTTTTTTTTGTATTTTTGCTTTTTATTGTTGAATTCTAAGAATTCTTTCTACAGTTTGGATACAATCCTCTTATCACATGTATTCTTTGCAAATATTTCCATCCATTCTTTTGATTTTCTTTTTACTTTTTCATGAAGTCCTTTGAAACATAAAAATTTTAAAATTTGAAGAAGTCCAAAATTATCTATTTTTCTCTTTTATTGTTTGTGCTTTTCATGTTATATTTAAGAATCTTTTTGCCAAATCCAAGTTCATGAATATTTACCTGTATGCTTCCTTCTGTTAATACAAGTTTTATAGTTAAAGTCTTACATTTAAGTCTTTGATCCGTTTTTTTACTAATATTAAATCATAGCTGTGTACATTAATGCAATTGTGTCATATATTACCTTCAGTTGATCATTCCTAGATAGTATAATTGACCCTAAATAGGAATCTTATACTGTCATATGTTATAGTTTTTTCCCCACACAACAAACAATTCTCCAGTGGTCACTACCTGGGTATCCTACAAATCAATTAAATTCTAACACTTGCTGGGAAAATGGGAAGACCCCATTCTTGGCAAAGGAAAGCACCCCCAGAAAAAAAGGAAAACAAAAAGTAAGCTGAGTGAGTCAGAACAAAGAAAAGTCAGCTAGTTTATGTTTAAGCTATTCTTGCCTTTTCTGAAATTCTAGCCTGTTGGGGCTACAGCTTACAAACACCCTGCTGGGTCTGCGAGCACTCTGAGAATAATGGTCATAGAAGAGGCTATGACAAATCCTAAGAAAAGATACATCCTCTGGGGCATTTCCTGCCCATTGAACAAGCAAAAGCAGATGCCCATTGTGGAGATTTGCATTTGCTTGAGGGCAGAAACCAAGGGAGTAGCTGGAGCTCTGAGACATGGACAGAAGAGCTTATATCCCTTATAGCAGAGGAAAATCCTCTGTGTTGGGGATGGGAGGAAAATGCCTCCCTCCCATCAATCTCTCAGAAGCGATTAATGCCAGTGGCATTTTACTCCACAGAGAACTAGTGGAGCTTAACACCTCCCTAGAAATCTGTGTGTGAGACCTCAAGCAGGAGGCTCTCCCAATACAAGGCTCAGATTTCAGATTACTGAAGGCCACCCTTAAGGTTTTTTTTTGAGACAGAGTCTCACTTTGTTGCTCTTGGTAGAGTGCAGTGGCATCACAGCTCACAGCAACCTTCAACTCTTGGGTTTAAGCAATTCTCTTGCCTCAGACTCCCAACTAGCTGGGACTACAGGCACCCGCCACAATGCCTGGCTATTTTTTGTTGCAGTTGTCACTGCTGTTTTAGCTGGCCAGGGCCAGGTTTGAACCTGCCACCCTGGGTATATGGGGCCTGCGCCCTATCTACAGGCACCACCCCACCCTTAAGGTTAATAATAATAACAATAGAAGCTGATACCACTTTGTTCCCTCCCTCATCTTACCCTCTGGGCAAATGGACTTCAATAAAATCAGAGTGGAGCAAACACTCTACCAGGGTTCCTCAAACTTTTTAAACAGGGGGCTAGTTCACTGTCCCTCAGACTGCTGGAGGGCAGGACTATAGTTTTTAAAAAAAAACTATGAACAAATTCCTATGCACACTGTACATATCTTATTTTGAAGTAAAAAAACAAAACAGGAACAAATACTATCACACCGCTTCACGTGGCCCACGGGCCACAGTTTGAGGACCCCTGCTAGGCCATTGCCAGAATCCCAAGGCTGGCAATGGAACGCTGAGCTCCTGCTTTTAATTCTACTCAATATCCCTTATAGCAGAGGAAAATCTTGTCTTTCTCTAACGCGGCTTCTAACTCTATATTTCTTCAGTCAATTGCCACCAGTTTCCACAGGTCTCAGCGGTTGCTGCTCTCCAGGCGGGACCCTGACAAACACTAACCAAAGTTGATACCAATCCTGCATGGGTTAAGTACTCAGTCTTTTAAGAGTGTCCCACACTCAGTTCACCAACTGCAAGTTATAAACTGGAGGTTTCACTTTCGTCTTCTCAGATGGATTAATTTACTAGAGTGGCTCACAGAACTCAGAGAAATATTTACTTATATTTACTAATTTATTATATTCATAAAAGATGTGGCAAAGAATATCAATAGGGCTGGATGTGGTGGTTTATGCCTGTAATCCTAGCACTCTGGGAGGCTGAGGAGGGAGGATCACTTAAGCTCAGAAGGTGGAAACCAACCTAAGCAGGAGCAAGACTGCTTCTCTACTAAAAGTAGAAAAACTAGCCAGGCGTCATGGCAGATGCCTGCAGTCCCAACTACTGAGGAGGCTGAGGCAGAAGGATCCCTTGAACCCAGGAGTTTGAAGTCCCGCGAGTTAGGCTAACACCATGGCACTCTAGCCTGGGCAACAGAGTGAGACTGTCTCGAAAAAAAAAAGAACATAGATGAGCAGCCAGATCAAGAGATACAAAGGGGAAGGCTGGAAGAGTCTTGAGCACAGAGCTTCTGTCCCCCTAGAGTTGGAATCTGTTACCCTCCTCACGTGGTTGATTATTAAGCCCATTTTCAGCCTTTCTCCCCTCTCTGGAGAATGAGGGATGAGGACAGAAGTTTCAAAGTTCTGTTCATCTCTTGGTCTTACCTGTGACCAGCCCCATCCAGCGCACACCGAGTCACCTCATTAGAACAAAAGTTGCTCCTGTAATCCAGGAAATTCCACGGGGTTAGTAGTTCTGTATAAGGAATTGGACTTAAAGACCAAACAAATCTTTAAAGACCTTCCAAATAACCCTTCTATAGAACAAAGCTTCTAAGATTATTGCCTGGCTGGAAGCTAAAGTTTGTGTCTTTTTTTTTTTTTTAGAGACAGAGTCCCTAACATTTGGAGCTCTGTGCCAAGAATTGAGAACAGAGTCCAAATATATATATTTCTTATTATATCGCAATATTACATACTGTATACTATTCATATGCAGATATGTGCTCAATGCCATACTAATCCTCTGGGGTGCAGCAATGAGTAGACACCATCTCTACATTCTTTGATTTTACTGTTAAATGTTAGGGGCAGACACTAAATAAGCCATCACACAGGTAAGGGCAGCATGTAATTACAACTAGGAAGAAATGCTCGAAAGGAAATGAAAGCTAAAAACAACGTCTTTCAAAAAACGAGCTGTTCATAAAAATCATCTAAAGTTCTTGTTAAGGTTATGGATTCCTTGGCCCCATCTTAGACCTACTGAACCATAACAGTCAGAGAAATGAATATATTTCACAAGTATCCCAGATGCTACTTAAAAGTAAGCAAATTTGGAAATCCCAGATCTAACAGAATTTAAAACAAAGACACAAACTTTAGGGTGGTTCCTGTGGCTCAGTGGGTAGGGCGCCAGCCCCATATATCAAGGGTGGCAGGTTCAAACCCGGCCCTGGCCAAACTGCAACAAAAAACATAGCCAGGCATTGTGGCAGGTGCCTGAAGTCCCAGCCACTTGGGCGGCTGAGGCAAGAGAATCACCTAAGCCCAGGGGTTGGAGGTTGCCGTGAGCTGTAATGCTATAGCACTCTACAGAGAGGCACAAAGTAAGACTCTGTCTCTTAAAAAAAAAAAAAGACACAAACTTTAGCTTCCAGCCAGGCTATAATCTTAGAAGCTTTGTTCTATAGAAGGGTTATTTGGAAGGTCTTTAAAGCTTTGTTATAATAATTGGCAGAACTTCCAATTCAAATTTGTGTTTGCTGATGGCTGATGACCTATGGACTTAAATGCCACCTTTATGAAATCCTCATTAGGTTGCTAGGAAATGGGCTACTCTACCAACTGGGTTTTGTTGCCTAACATAAGACTTTCTGAAACTCCTGCAGTTTCCTTTCTCTTCATTAAAATATATTCTTTTTGTTTCTGTTAGACAGAAAAGATGGGTAACAACAGTATACTCAACACACCTCCGAGAAGGCTCTAGTTTAACCCACTTGTTAACTTGGCCTCAAATAGGGAAGTGGTCCCTTCTAACAGGTTATGACTATCCTTATACTGCAATTAATCGTTTAGTTTTAGTTACTGTTAATGTGTTTAGCTTTAAAAACAATTAACTTTGAAATATTTCATTATGATATGTTATAAAATTTTCCATTAGTGTTTTAGGCTATTTTGTCATAAAATAATTAAAATAATGTTTATCTTTTTTTTTTTTTTTTTTTGTAGAGACAGAGTCTCACTTTATGCCCCTCGGTAGAGTGCTATGGCCTCACACAGCTCACAGCAACCTCCAACTCCTGGGCTCAAGCGATTCTCCTGCCTCAGCCTCCCGAGCAGCTGGGACCACAGGCGCCCACCACAACGACCGGCCATTTTTTTTTGGTTGCAGTTTGGCCGGGGCCGGGTTCAAACCCGCCACCCTTGGCATATGGGGCCGGCGCCTTACCGACTGAGCCACAGGCGCCGCCCCAATGTTTATCATTTTTTAATATAAAAGTAATTTAGTCATTGTAGACATTTTCAAAGCTCAGAAGCCTACAGAAAATAAAATATACAAATCACCTGTAATCTTATTACCCAGCAATAACAACTATTTGCATTTTCATTTATTTCTGTTCAATAATTTTATTGTCAACAGTTTTATATATTATGTTCAGTTGATCATTCATAGTTATAATTGCTATTATATTCTATATCAAGCTTATACCTAAATCTTTTCTTCCCCCCAACTCGATGTCAAATGATTCTTTATTTAAACATTTTCCCTTGTACTTTTTAACCAGCTGGGCATTCTACAGCACCACTGTTGATGTCATCTACGATGTCATGAGCCATCAGCATTGCAGCCCACCGACTGGGCCATCCTCAGGATCTCTTTAATGGTTCCAGAGAGTTCTCTGGCTAAAGATTGGTGCCACATCTGTCTGCAGTGTTGACAGTTTCATCAAAAGTGCTATTTCTGTTGTGTTTAATGTTTTTTAGAGTTTCTTTCTGTCTCTCGGTGGTTCCCTGAGGGCTTTGATGACGCGGGCAGAGGCAGAAGGTACCACTTCAGTCTGGACCTGTCTGTTCTGGATATCAGTTTCACTGTAATCCTCTGACCCTTCCAATCCCCAGTTGCCTTGGCAATGTCATCACCAACCCATTTTGGAGACAAACCCTGGGGGCCGATCTTGGAGACCAGGGCAGATGTGGCACTGATTTTCCACTGGTGCACTTCAAGTACCCAACTTTGATCTCCGAGTTGAATTTAGGGGGCTGGTGAAGGCATTTGGTATTCAAATGAACCCGGATTTGGGAAGACGGAAGAAAGTTGTACCTTGGCCTCCTCCGAGCTGAAAATCATACTTAAATCTTTTAATGAAACTTGATACCATGAACATTTTTCATTACAATTTAGAATGTCTTTTTTTTTTTAAGAAAAATATTACTTGTAGCAAGGATTACTATCAAACTCCACTCATCGGGCCAGAGACCCTTGTAGTGTTAGTGAAAAACTTGCCTCTCGTGGCACAATACCTACACTCGGGAGTTCATCGGCCAATCAGTGGCCTAAACTCCGAGCTCTAAAAATGTGCACTAGAATGTCTTCTTAATGAGTGTGTTATATTCCATTGTATGGATTTATCATTTTTTTCATTGCTCTGATTTTCACCGGTTTTTAGTTATTTTACTTTCATCCTTAACATTAGCATAAACTTCCTTTGTATCCAGATCTGTGACTCATCTTACAAGACAGGCTTCTGTAGGAAATTACTGTGTTGACGAGCAGCTCTGTTTTGAGACTTTTAATACAGGTTATCAAATTGATATTCAGAAACACTGTACCAATTTAGGCCCAAGGAGTGTCTTTCAAGGGAGAAGCTAGAAATTATTCATGACTAGATGGATCCACTGGGGAAAATAAGAATTAGGAAATGGGAATGCGATTTATGAATTTGCCAATAATCTTCATTGTGTTCATGATGTCATAGTCTCTGACAACATATTTTCACAAATGACTGTCATAGGTGGGACATACAAAGAGTCATATCACTCCATCCCTGCTATTGCACCAAAGTCTTGGAAAAAAGGTGTTACTGACAGTAAGCACTCCTGCCATCTGCATATACAGAGGGAAACTTAGGAGTGAACCGTGGTCTGTGACTCTTCCCCTATGTACTCCTGTTAACTGGTATTTAAAGGGGAGATATAGCTAGTCATGAATCACTGGTGAATGATAATATGAGTACATTATTTCCATTTGCAGTGTATATACTCTCAGTGCTCAAATGAAAACATTTTCAAATTCTCAGGTCTTTTTCTGTTTAATTTTCTTTAAGAAAAAACAAAATGCTGGTGCTTATAACATCAAACTTTATAAAATATCTTTTTCATCATTTCCTTCCCACACTCAAGTAACTTTCCTTCCTTCCTTCCTCCCTCCCTCCCTCCCTCTCTTCCTTCCTTTTTTCCTTTTCTTTCATTCATTCAAGACAGAGTCTCACCGTGTTGCCCTCAGTAGAGTGCCATGGTGTCACAGTTCACAGCAACCTCACACTCCTGGGCTTAAGCAATTCTCTTACCTTAGCCTCCAAAGTAGCTGGGGCTACAGGCACCTGCTACAATGCCTGGCTATTTTTTGGTTGAAGTTGTCATTGTTGTTTAACAGGCTTGGGCTGGGCTCGAAACTGCAAGCCTTAGTGTATGTGGCTGGCATCCTATTCACTGAGCTACGGGCGCTGAGCCCACACTCAACTTTCAATTGTGTCTCCATGAAAAACAAGTAAAAGAAAAATTTACCACTTCTCAGTCCTAGTTAATCGCAAGCTTTAAGGAGTCGTTTAAGTGGGGTTGTCATGATGGTCCCCTTGCTCACTGATCTGATGAACCAAATGAATCAGTTAATATAAAACAGGAACCATAATTTATTTGAATAGAGTAGGGCTTGGGCTGCTTGTGTGTGCGTGTGTGTGTGTGAGAGAGAGAGAGAGAGAGAGTAGAAAAAGTACATGTACTGTTTCACATGTAGACACAAAAGAAAGATTGTATCTGTACACTTAGCTTCAAGCAGTGAAGATTGCAAAAGGCTCCAGGGTGCCTAGAGAGCATTTGGAAGCACCCCCAGGGCTTCAGTTCCCACTTGATTTGATTTCCCTTTGCTCTGTTGGCAAATTCACTATCAGCCTGAGTTTAGCAAAGGTTTCGAACAACAAGGACACTCAGACTGGCCCTGGATGCGAACCAGGGACCGCTCCCCACCCCATTGTAGGGTCGTGTCTCTAAAAAGAGATCTTTAAAGAGAGGGACAGCATGGGTCTGTGGTGTAGGATAGTGAGAAGCTGAATACTCCTTCAAGTGTAGTGCAAGAGAGCCTCCCCGTTGGAGAGTCTCCCTCACTAGAAACTTTGCTGCCCGGGGCTTCTATGGTTAAAGGAGACATAGCAACCCTTATTCTGCCGAGTATTTTCTTATCCGTTACCTTGTTTGGCCTTTGCAATGTATTTGAAATAAACAGAACAAATATTTTAGCTTCATTACTCTTTGTTTGAACCCCCTGGGGTCAGATGCTTTTATTATTTATTTATTTATTTACTAACTTATTTATAGAGACACAGTCTCACTCTGTTGCCCCAGGCTAGAGGGCTGTGGAGTCAGCCTAGCTCACAGCAGCCACAAACTCTTGGGCTCAAGCAATCCTCTTGCCTCAGCTTCCTGAGTAGCTGAGACTATAGGCACCCACCACAAAGCCTTGGCTGGCTAGTTGTTCTATTTTTAGTAGAGCAGGGGTCTTGCTCTTGCTCAGGCTGGTCCCCTACTTCTGAGCTCAAGTGATCCTCCTATCTCATTCTCAGTGCCACAATAGAAATATAATTTGAGCCACATACATAAATTTTCTAGTAGTCACACTAAGATATGTCAAAAGAAATAGATAAAATTAATTTTAGTCATGGTTACTTAACATGGTATATTCAAAGTAACATCATTTCAACATATAATCAACATAAAATGATGATATGATTATTTTTGGGGGGGCGGTGACAGAGTCTCATTCTGTTGCCCTAAGCTAGAATGTTACAGCATCAGCCTAACTCATAGCAACTTCAAACTCCTGGGTCCAAGCAATCCTCCTGCCTCACCCTCTCAAGCAGCTGGGACCATAGGTGCCTGCCACAGTGTGCAGCTAATTTTTCTATTTTTAGTAGAGATGAGGTCTTGCTCAGGCTGGTCTGGAACTCTCGTGCAAGTGATCCTCTTCCCTTGACCTCCCAGAGTGTTAGGATTACAGGCATTAGCCACCAAGCACCTGGCCAACATAAGATTATTAATGAGACTACTTTGTGTGGGTGTGTGTTAAATCTTTTAAACCTTAGCATATCTTAATTAAGACTAACCACATTTCAAGTTATTTCCCTCCTTATTACGCGCTGATGGTGGGTCTGCAATTTTGTACAGAAAAAGATATCCAATTTCCTCAGCATTCACTCACCCTTAAACCCGTTTAAATTAAAAACACCATAATCTAAATCCATTTTAAAAATAGGTCAATAAAACTATTTTTTAAAAAATCCAATTTCTTTAGCATTCACTCATTCATTCGATTTTTTTTTTTTCCTTTTTGCAGTTTTTGGCCGGGGCTGGGTTTGAACCCGCCACCTCGGGCATATGGGGCCGGTGCCCTACTCCTTTGAGCCACAGGTGCAGCCCATTCAATATTTTTTGATGCCCATTTTGTGCCAGGCACTCTGGGATGTTTCCAGTGACAAGGCAGATATGATCCCTGTACTTGAGGAGTTTTTATTCTATTGGCAATGAAAGCTGAGAGCCTGGTGTATAAATATAGGCCTTTTCCCTTATGTCAGGGGTGTCAACCTTTGGCTTCTCTGGGCCACAATGGAAGAAGAAGAGTTGTCTTGGGCCACACACTAAATACAGAAACACTAACAAAAACTGATCAGCAAACAAAAAGGTCCCTGCATATCTGCCGGCACAGATAAGCCAAAAACTCCTTACATAATAATCCTAATTATGCAGTGGCCTGTTCAGAGAGCCTTTTAAAATGGTTCAGCAGTTCCCAACTTTGTGATCACTAATGTACATATCTAAGTAATAAAACGTCTTTGGGGGTCTTATTTGATATTTTTTACTATAAAAGTAAAGTGGGCAACATAAAATTAGTGGGATGTTTGCCATTGTATTTGAGAAACTAATGCTTCAGTCTCTGGTTCAATGGAAGGAGTTGCAATTCTCAGTGAGTTCTCAAGGTTCTCATCAGATATTTTGGTTCTAATTTTACACTTCTAAGATTTTATCTTTTAAAAATTCGTTTAGCATTCTGTACGCTGACACAAAGGTAAAAGAAAATAGGGTGGCGCCTGTGGCTCAAAAGAGTAGGGCACCAGCCCCATATGCCGGAGGTGGTGGCTTCAAGCCCAGCCCTGGCCAAAAACTCAAAAAAAAAAAAAAAAAAAAAAAGAAAATGACACTTAAATGTGAAAGAACATTTCACAATTAAATCCACAATTTTACACATTTTTCTTACTTACAGATCAACAAAAAATTGCCAATTATTATAAAAACAGGACAAATCATACCATGAAAGAACCAAAATATAGAAAACATTTCACAAATACATATCCAACTATGAAAAACGTGGTGTCTTCATCTCCTTCTCCTCTGTGTGCTTATGTACAGTACATTGCTTCTGCAGATAAATGCTTCCCAATACTCATTCTTTGGTTGTCCATTTACATATTCTTCTGTCTGCTCCAGGACTATATTCATGCAGCCATCCTGGCAAGCCAGGACCTCTTGATAGTCCACTCCAGAATTTAATTGTACCGCAACTGGCCGTCCAGTGATTTGCTTTAAGAAGTCACTAAGGGTTTGCTTCTGAAGACTCATTGTAATAATCTTGGGAGATAGGAAACCTGAGTTCTAATCCCTGCTGTGCTACTTCATTAGCTGTGTGACTTGGGTAACTCATCGTTTCACCTCTGGTGGCCCCAGGTTCCTCATCTCGCAGCTGGGGTCTAGAACCCTCACTCCAGATGCCCTACAAGTGCGGCCTCCACGGACGATCGCTGTGAAAACCCTCTAATTTTACTTTTAATGTGCTTCATTCTTGAATACAGTTGCTCAAAAATATAAGTGCTAACAAAAATTGTTTACACGAATATGGTTACGATCGCAAAGCAAGGGATATTTGTCTCTGGGAAGACAGGACCTGTAAAAGTCCAGTAAAGAGATCTGATCAATTTTTTTTTTTTTAAGTTGAATGTCAGATTGCAGCTCTATGGATTCTATTTGAAAATTGGCAGGTAACATATTTATGTTGATTGAAAATGGAGTTGCAATTCCCAGAAATCTTAAAATCTGTTTTCAAATTCTGGTATCAAATTTAAAAGCAAGGCTGCACATTTGTCACTATTCACGGGACTGTTGTTAGCCAACATGCCAAAATGCATAAAATGGTTTGCTTTAATTTGAGCTTCCCATAATTTCAGTTGCATTTGGAATGCTCTGTTATGGTTTGATAAATTGGTTTTCACCTTGATCACCTTGAAGATGCAAATTTAACTCATTTAAATTAACTCTTAGATCCACTAAAAATGCTAAATCTGTAAGCCAGTTTTCATAGTCAAGTTCTGGCACAAATTTGGTTTTTGATACCATAAATGACCTGATAACATGTTGTAAATCATAAAATCTTTTCAACATTTGGCCTCAACTTAGCCATCTTACTTCCAAAAAGTAGATGATGTCGGGCGGCGCCTGTGGCTCAGTCGGTGAGGCGCCGGCCCCATATACTGAGGGTGGCGGGTTCAGACCCAGCCCTGGCCAAACCGCAATCAAGAAATAGCCGGGCATTGTGGTGGGCGCCTGTAGTCCCAGCTACTCGGGAGGCTGAGGCAAGAGAATTGCTTAAGCCCAGGAGTTGGAGGTTGCTGTGAGCTGTGTGAGGCCACGGCACTCTACCCGAGGGCCATAAAGTGAGACTCTGTCTCTACAAAAAAAAAAAAAAGTAGATGATGTCACTATAGTCAGCATTAGGAATTCCCAGAATTGGTGATGATTCAAACCCTTGGCCCTTATGAAATTCACAGTCTTGATGATGATTTGCATGATATTATCCATTTGTAAAGCGTTTGTGCATAAATTTTCTTGATGTACCATGCAATGATATTTCATCAAATGTGAGTTTTGGGTGGCAATTGCATTGCCTTCTATTCATTTTATAAGTGCCTTTCTTTTACGGACCATCGTCAGGAAACCATCAATAACTATACCAGGTATGTTGACAATGGACAAAGAAAATAACTTTAGCATATTTTTTACTGCTTCATGTAATCTACTGATTTAATTATATCTTTTAATGGCACTAAAGAAGCCATTTCTTCTGTGGCCTTATATTTGTCATCAATACCTCTAATAATAAATGGCAAGTTGAACCGTATTTGTGGCATCAGTGCTGTATCCATCTCCAAAGCATAAAATTTAAAATTAGTAGCTTTAGTCTCTATACTTCTTCCAATAAAATTTCCAATTTATTCAATTTGCCTGGCTACAGTCTGGTAAGACAAACTGATTTTTGAAATATTACCTTTTTTTCTTTTTCGAGACAAATTATACCTACAATACTTTCCATACATTGCTTAATAAACTCACCATCAGTAAGTAGTTTTGAGTTTTTGCTATTAAACATGCTACTACTTACCTAGCTTTTACAATAAATCTAACCGAGTTATAACTTTTAAAAAAAGTTTTTCTTGAGAAGACAGACATTTTTTTCAGGTCTGCTATTTTGTCCTTAGGACAAATCTTTCATATGCATCTAATTTGGCAGCATGTTTTTGCATATAATACCTTTTCAAATTACAGTCTTTGAAAATGTTTCTCTACGGATTGAACAGAGGGCCTTACTAGTTGCCTGGATAAAACAGTAGTCATCTGTCCACTTTTCATTGAACAATCTTCTTTCCTTTGTAATTTTTTGTTTTTTTGGGTTCTGTTTTCTTTTGAAACATTGTAGAAACTATGCTGGGATTAAAAAAATTATAATAGATAAGGGACTATATTTACTTTTATTATGAAAATTAATTGGTAGGAAAATAGAAAGCAAGGTTTGGGCCCTTTCACATCTTGGCTATTGATGCAGGGTGAGGTGGAGGTTGGATTGTAAAGCATGGTGGGCAGTGGGAGGTACCACAGAGGTGTGAAGTACCCTTAGTAATCAAATAAGAATGCTTTAGCAGGTTGCGACAGGTGCTTGTAGTACCACCTACTCTAGAGGCTGTGGCAAGAGGATCACTTGAATCTGGGAGTTTGAGGTTGGTGTAAGCTATGTATGATGCCCCGGCACTCTAGCAAGGGGGACTGAATGAGATTATGTCTCAAAACAAACAAACAAACAAAAATGCTTACTTGACTTGCAATGGTAGGTTGAAATATTATTTATTTTTTTTTTTTGTAGAGACAGAGTCTCACTTTATGGCCCTCTGTAGAGTGCCGTGGCCTCACACAGCTTACAGCAACCTCCAACTCCTGGGCTTAAGCTATTCTCTTGCCTCAGCCTCCCGAGTAGCTGGGACTACAGGCGCCCGCCACAACGCCCGGCTATTTTTTGGTTGCAGTTTAGCCGGGGCGCGCTCGAACCCGCCACCCTCGGTATATGGGGCCGGCGCCTTACCGACTGAGCCACAGGCGCCGCCCTAGGTTGAAATATTATTGATAATTGCTGCCTGACCATCAGAAGCACAGGTAACATCTGGTGGTGTGAATCTAACTGTGCTTGGAAGATAACACACTGGAAGTCACACATCACCATAAAACTGAAGCCAAGAATGAGTACAAATAATGAGAATGCTTGTGTGTTTGTTTTATGTCATTGTAACATGATATTGTTGTCTACAAAGTTCATGCTCAAAAACCACACAATTGAGTTACATCAAAACATCACCAAAAAAAGTCTCATTATATTTTAAGTAAGTTTACGATTTTGTATTGGGCTGCACTCATAGTCATCCTGGATCACATGTGGCACGGGTTGGACACCCTTGCTTTATATGAACCCGATTCCTCCTTTCTCCCACCTCTTTGTTTCTCAGTCAGATAATAATAATAAACATTTATTGAGTGTTTCTTATATGTAGGTGAGCTTGATCCTCTCATTTAATATTTATTGCAATGCCTTGAGGAAGCAAATACTACCGTCCCCAAAACAGCTTCAAAAAGGAGGCTGGCAAGGTGAAGTAACTTGCCTTAAGACACAACTAGCTCAGAGAGAATCAGCACTGGGTAGTCTGCCTCCAGGCTCTACGCTTCACCGTTGGGCTATCTCCTTGCCTCTTCAGATGGATGTTGTTGATCTTGTTACCTTTGCCAGTAATGCCCCTCTCCTCCTCCCTTTCTCATTTATTCAGTAAAGGTATATCATAAAGGAAAAAACAGTTTTTTCCCTCTATTTTACACTTGACACAGAACACCACAAACCAAGCAATCTCTGGTGGACACTGAGTATCCCGTAATTTAATTCGATTCTTACATTACCTGGAGATGGTGTCAGATCACACAGGTTGAGGACTCAGTCCCACAAGACTGCTCCCATTTTGGAGCACACTCCAAGTGTAAGCAGTGGGTTGTTATCTATACTTCTTACTGCCTGGCTCCAAACTAAGGTTCTCCTGACCCTCTCCTTAGAATGGGTAATTTGTTAGGATGGCTCACATACTTCAGGGAAATACTTATATTTATCAGTTTATTAGAAAGAATATTTGAAAAGATACAAATGAATAGCCAGATGAAGAGATGGAAAGGGTAAGATTTGGGAGGGTGTGGAGGTCTCATACCCTCTCCGCCACATCTACCATTTAGCAACCCAGAAGCTCATCACTGTCTTATTGCCTAAGAGTTTTATAGGGCTGGGCGGCACCTGCGGCTCAGTAAGTAGGGAGCCGGCCCCATATGCTGAGGGTGGCAAGTTCGAACCTGGCCCTGGCCAAACTGCAACAACAATAAAAATAAAATAGCCCCAGCTTGGCGCCTGTGGCTTAAGCAGCTAAGGTGCCAGCCACATACACCTGAGCTGGTAGGTTCAAATACAGCCTGGGCCCGCTAAACAATGACAGCTACAACCAAAAAATAGCTAGGCATTGTGGCAGGTGCCTATAGGCCCAGCTACTTGGGAGGCAGAGGCAGGAGAATCGCTTGAGCCCAGGAGTTGGAGGTTGGTGTGAGCTGTGATGCCATAGCACTCTACCTAGGGCGACAGCTTGAGACTCTGTCTCAAAAAAAAAAAAAAAAAAAATGGCCGGGTGTTGTGGCAGGTGCCTATAGTCCCAGCTACCCAGGAGGCTGAGGCAAGAGAATAGCAGAGCTGGAGGTTGCTGTGAGCTGTGATGCCACAGTACTCTACTGAGGGCGACAAAGTGAGACTCTGTCTCTAAAAAAAAAAAAAAGAGCTTTATAGAGCTTAATTCTGGCCCACTGTCCCATCCCATAGGTTAGTCAGGAGAGCTGAAAATTATGTTTTTTTTGCTGATTCAGCTATCTATGGGTCCCACTCTAAGTAAACTCAGGAGTTTTGAAAGGGCTTATATAGAATAACAAAGACACTCCTATGGCTGAGGAAATTCTAGGTTTTAGGTCTATGATTAGGAATCTTGGACAAAGACCATATTATACCACATACACCACCGTCATTCATGTATTAGTTTATATCTACTGTACATATTTCTCCGTAGGGTTTACAAACTCTGTGATATACATCCCCTCCAACCCCCAGCAGAATTCATTCTATCCTCTTTCAGTGAGGTTTAGGTCTGGTTTTGTTTTAATTTATTTTTTTGAAAATCTATCTGTATGCCCAGCATACAAAAATAAAACACAATGATTGTTTAAGTCATTTTTCTTTTGTCTTTCCCCCACTAAGGCTGCTCCGGTGCTCTTGAAAATAACTAATCGAAAGGTTTTAGTTTTCTTTACAGAATCAGATGAGTGGAAACATTTAAATTTCAGCTGTGACCAAGAAAAAGCAGTAAGGATACACACAATTGTCGAAGAATCTTCTGCTAAAAGTTACGAATGGTTTCAGACTTTTCAACATAACAAAGAAGCTGCTATTTCTTTTTACAAAATGTGCCCTGGCTCATAGAGCACTGTTCTCAGGTATACTGTTCACTCCTCAGGATGGAGATCTTGCCAAGGTGTTCTATCTAAGTCCCTGCTAGGATTACCTATTGTTCTAGAAACCCAGACATTGTCCTGAATTTAGGATACAACTAAAACATAAATTTTAGGTGCTACCATTTCATTGTTAGTGATGACTTTAGGTTCACATTCCCCTTGGTTTAGCAAATGTTTCCCCGTGCCACATTTCAGATGAATATTTAAAATACTTAAGAAAACAATTCATCCTTCAGCTCTTTGGAACACTTGATAGTCATCTCCACTTGCATGAAAGTTAATTTTGACACATTATCTTCTTTATTCATTACACTTTCACCTCAGAATGAACTTTGGCTGAGAATGAATTGAGTAAGCAACTGAGAGTGATAAATCTTATAATTCAGGACTTTACTACATTATTCTTGTATCAGGATGAAGTAAGGAATGGAAAAAGGGTATGACAACACAGAAGTCATTCAAAAAGTATTTGTGATTAAATAAACCAATGGTTCATTTTTTCTTTTCACAAGATGAATGAAGAGAAACTCATTGTTTAGCGAAGTCTGCCAAGGAATATGTTGTTAAGCCCTTCTTGAAGTCAGCTATTTAGCATTTTCAACTCTGGCACCAAAGGTCTTGACTCCTGCTTTTTTTTCTGAGACAGAGTCTTACTCTGTCACCCTGGCTAGAGTGTAGTGGCATCATCGCAGCTCACAGCAACCTCAAACTCTTGGTCTCAGGTATTCTCCTGTCTCAACCTCCCAGGTAGCTGGGACTATAGGCTCCTGCCATCATGCCCAGCTAGTTTTTCTATTTTTAGTAGAGACAGGGTCTTGCTCTTATTCAGGTTGGTTTCCAACTCCTGACCTCCAATGATCCTCCTGTCACGGGCCTCCCAGAATGCTAGGAGGCCCTGACCTCCTACTTGGTTCTTGCTACTTCCTTGGCTACACCCTCATTGGTCACTCGTGATACTCTTAGGTCTTAAGAAGAATGGATGCTTTGCTGTGCTTATTCATTCATTCAATTAACACATGTGCTGACAATTTACAGGGACCAAGCACTCTTACAAGCATAGGGAGTTAAAAGCAAACAAAACAGAAAAAAAAAATCACTGCTACATGAAGCTTACATGGGACACACATTGGTCTTCATGTGTTTAGACCCAGACAATGAACATAATAAAGCATAAAATATATAGAATGTTATAGGAGGCTAAGTACTATGCAGGACAAGCAAGGAAAGGGGAATACAGGGTGTTCTGTATATACTAATTAGTTTCATGGGAGGGGACTGTTGCATTGCAAGACAGCTCAGAACAAATTCTTCAATATGTATAATATCAAATTAGAGAATGATGGTATGGGCACAAGTCATTGACGGCTTAAATTAGGACGGTTCCCCCCTTCCCTTCTTTCTCCATATTCCTCCTCTTCATTCTTATTCATCTTTCTATTATTGTTGTTCTACTTTAGTGAGGCATTGGAATGGTGGGATTAAGTACAGTTTCACTTACCAGAACCTAAAGCCAGTTATCTCTGTGAGCTTCAGTTTCCTCATCTGTAAAATGGGAACACAATATATTTTGTAGTATTGTGAGGATTACAAATGAAGCATGTTTGCGGAATGTCAGTGTCTAATTGTAAGCCTCTTTAAACAGTAGCAATTATTAGTAGAGATACATCTGCTCTTACACAAGTAATGAACAACATACGCCAGCCTAGAAGTAACTCTCTGGGAAATTTAGGACAAAAGGGAACAGGGCCCAAACAAGGTACAAGTCACACAGAATAGTTAGCTACTTACTGCTGACAAAAAGCCTTACTAACACCCTGTTGGAAATGGATAGGATGTGAGCCTCATACTGCTGAGATGCGCACGTCTGCACGTATAGATGTATTTCCTTCCGTAGCACGGATTTAGCTCTTCCCAGCAAAAGTTTTTGTTATCTTTATTAAGCACCTTGAACCTTGTTACTAAAAATGACAGCAATAAGCATGCTGCAGCCAGGCACTTTTATGAATAGAAATTCACTTAATCCTTCAGTGACCCTATGTGGCAGGTATCAACCTTACCCTCCGTTACAGATACAGATATTTCGAGAGATGCCCTGCAGGGCGGACTCAGAGGTGTGGGAACTATTGTGGTGTCCAGTCAGCCCGGCAAGCACGAGGATACCAGGGCAGGTGTACCCTCTCTTTCACAGTCCCCGAGTTGGGATTCATGTTTCCTTGGCTGAGAAAAAAGAAACTTGCAGGAGTCGTGAAGATCCGTTACTTTGGAGATTTTCCTGAGTCCTGGAAAGGGGTGGCGTCCTCCTTTTCCCCCGCCTCTGAAGAAAGTGAATAGGGACCAAGGGAGGTGTGACTCCTCACTCCACGTACCAACTTCCAGAGAGCTTCGGACCGGAATATATGAGTTTAATTTTGGGTTAATTAAGCTTTTACAAAGAGGGGCGGGGCCTCCTCAGAAGGTAAAGGGGGCGTGCGAAAACCCTCCCGCCGCCGATTGGCTGGAACAAATGTCCGTCCCGTCTCCCTCCCGCCCCATCTCCCGGTGGCCTTGCGGCAGGGCCGCTGGCGTCGAGGAGGACGGTGGTGCCAAACTGGCAGGGGGCGTGACCCGAGAAGGCGGTGCGAGGGGCGTGTCGGGGCGGGACCCCTGCTGCGCGCGCGTCACGGCCTGCGACCCCGCCCCCGAGCCCCTCCTCCTACTCGGCTCCCTTCTCCCGGCTTGGTCCTCTGGCTCGCTCAGTCCTCGCTCCATGTTCCACGCCGCGGCCTCGTACCCCCGCGGAAGCCAGCGAGCGGCCGCAGCGGGCACACGCACGCCCCGCGTCGGCCGCGCACGGCGCCCGGCTCTCCCCACGAGCGCGCACCTCGCGCGCAGACTCACGTTCGTTCTCCCTCCTTCGCCGGGGTCTCGGCGGTAGCGGCCGCAGCCGGCAGACCGCGCGGGGCAGTACCGTAGCGGCCGCCGCAGGCTGGCCGGCCGGCCATGGAGGCGGATGGGGCCGGCGAGCAGATGAGACCGCTACTCACCAGGGTAACGAGCAGGGTGAGGGCGCCGCGGCGGAGGGGTTCCCGGGCTGGGAGGGAGGGTGCGGAGCGAGGCAGACAAAGGCGGGGACACGGCGGGCGTCGCGTCTCGGCCACCTCGTCCTGGGCTCGGCTTCCCTCCACCTCCCGGCCGCCGGCGCGCCTCACCATCCCCTTTGTGTGGCTGCCTGGGGCGCGGGTGCGAGGGGGCGGGCGGCGGCGCCGGGGAGGCCCGAGTCGGGGCGGCCGGCTGAGCTCCAGGGGCATCCTCGGCTCGGCTCGAGCGAGCCCCCGGCATCCCTGCAGGGGCCTCTTTGACCCCAAGCATCTTCCCTTCCTTTCCGCAGCGCTGGCCTCCTCTGCTTCCCAGCGTTCTCACCAGCCGGGGTCCCGGTTCCACTTGGCGCTGTTCACATTAGCCCCTCGAAAACACATCTTTCTTCTCCTTTTAAGGAGGACCGCGGCTCCACCTGTCTGTAGCCCAGGCAGTGGTGAAGAGCTGGTGCGAATCTTTCCCCCTCTTTCCGAGTCTCCCCACTCGGCCCGCGGTGTGCTTTGTTCGGTGAGTTCTCCGGCCGCGTGGACCTGCCGCCTTCCTGAGCGGCCAGGGCTGCTTTTCGCTGTTGCCTGCCAAGTCTGCCGCCTCTTACGGCTTCGACCCGAGGTGTATCCTCCTGCCGCAGGCCAAGTAGAAAGTGAGGGGTGTCTTGAAGGATGTCTTAAGCCCTCTGCTGTTCTTTCTTCACCATTCTAGCAACGATCACGTTTCCTGGCTTTGGCTTCAGGGTTGGCGGGGAGTGGGGATGGACATTCAGAAGGCCAGTGTTCTCATTTGTGGTGATGGATGAGTGGCCATGCTCGAGAAACAGACTTCCTGCTTTCCTGTAGAGCACATGTGTCCCCACGGTTGTGATTCTTTTCTCCCTTCCTAGTTTGTGACTCAAAGGAGATGGAAATTATAAATTTTCCTACTTGCAGTTTTTACTCTGTGACGAGCAAGGTTAGGAAAGTTGCATGGAAAATTGCTTTTCATGTGTTTTTATTGAGGAGTTTTCCTTCACCTGCTCCTTCCACTTTTAAAATTTAAGGTTATTGTTAATTCCCTGGAAAGTAGTCATTTATTATTTCAATGTATTCATCTGTATGTTCTCTAAAGACGAAGAAGTTAAGTCTCCAGACAGTAAAGTCATTTAGTAGGTGTCATTGGGAAGATAAGTGGGAAACCTATTGTATGGAACTTTCTGTAATTCTTTGTGTGGCCTCTGAACAGTGTTTTATAATGTCTTCCCTAATAGTGTGTGTCCAATACAGTGTTGTCTGTTCTTAAATTTATTATTTGCACATTTTCAGTTGAGCAGTAAAAAGCGTCTGAATTTCCATAACCTTGAATAGAAACTGTGGTGAGTTCTCAAATATTGCCTACTTAGCTAGCAGAAGCAGCAAATTATAAGGTTATTGCTCTCTGGATCATTCATACACTATAATAACACTGATTTAAAACCCATTCTGTAGTATCCACCAAGACAGTACCAACTCTACTCGAATAGAAGTTGTATTCAGGAGAGGAAGACGGATGGCAAAGGAATTATTTAACACTGCTGTTAATGGCATGTTAGGGAGCACCTTGGAAGAGTATACTTCCTAAATCTTTGGAAAGATAAATATTAGCTACAGTAAATGTATGCAAATCAATAATAGAAATCAAAAGGCATAAGGTTAACATACAGTTTAAGAATAGAATGAGACAATGGGAACACTGCTGTGGAAGACAACATTATGATTTGAAAACTGGAAAGAGGAACTGCTGGCATCAACAAAGTTAAATCTTTGCTCACTCATTTTTCTCTGGTAAATGCAAGCCATAAAAATGAAAGATTACTATATTTGTCAGTCATAACTTTTTTCTAACTTATTGCAGACTATTTACTATAGCCAAAAAAGCAGAATAAAATTAATACTCATAAAATACCATCTTATGGTAGGCTCCAAGGTTTCTTCTGTTCCTAAAGTTCTGTAATTTTCACTGATCATAGTGTTGGGATAGAGGAAAGTCATTAATTTTACAAAAATGCAAATTGTGTTTTGCTTTTGTACAAAAACTCAGTAATTATGGTACACCTCACTTGGACGTGATTTGTTGGTCTTATGTTGGTATATGTTAAGTCCTGTTACAGATAGCAGTTGAGAAGGTTCCTACGCTAGCAAGTGATCTTAAAGAAGTAATAATTCTGTTACTACTGGAATTTGAGGCTGTTTAATGAATTTTGTCATATGATTTCATTCATTTTATGGATATTGTTATCTCCTAGATGCCTGGCACTGGGCATATAAGCAAATAATGTAGACAGAGTCCTGCCTTCATTGAGTTTATTTTGGCATGTAGAGAGAACGTAGTGATAGCATTTACTTTCCTGCTAATTCTGCTTGCCAGTGCCAGTTAAAACATTTCATCAATCTGTTAGAAATATATATTTTTAAATGATTAGAATAAATGAAAGATACTAACAACCCAATATGAATTTAGTGGTGATTAGCAAATGGAAGTTTTTCATGTGTGTCTGTGATACCTCTAGAGAGATGCCAGGCGTATTATCAGGATTTCAGTTACTTTTTTGCTTTTTTTTTTTTTTTTTGAGACAAGTCTTGCTCTGTCACCTGGGCTAGAGTGCCATGGTGTCACCATAGCTCACTGTAAGCTCAAACTCTGGGACTCAAGCAATCCTGCCTCAACCTCCCAAGTATCTGGGACTACAGGCATGTACCACTAGACCCTGTTAATTTTTCTGTTTTATTTAGGTGGAATCTTACTCTGGCTTTGGCTGGTCTCAAATGCTCAACCTTAGGTAGTCCTCCTGCCTTGGCCTTCCAAAGTGCTATAGTTACAGGTGTGAGCCACTGCACCCAGCCTTTGCCTTTTTCTTGGTATCTTTGGGCCACAATTCATGGAATCATAATAGAGAGAGCAATCTGTCATCTGTTCAAATGAAACTGTAGGACAGTGGAATTATACTGAAGAATTATTTTGTCAGGTCATTGAGACTGGGAAGTGCACAAGTTTTCTTCCAAGAGAGATTAAGGATGAAATTTAGAGTATTCTAGATTCTTGAGTGTGGGTTAAAATTGAAAGCCAAAGTAACCTGATGGTGGAGGAACCTGGTATATTGTTTTAGTGGTATGTGCTGTGGTAACCAGTCTATTCTAAAACTTCGGTAGTCATAATTGTCAACATCCTGTGATGGGTTGTTTTTCTTCCTCTTTTCCTCCCCCTTTTTACTGTATCTTACCACAAATAAGAACTTAAAGCAGATAGCATCTGCAACTGACAAAATGGGCTATTTACAGAAAGGTGCATATGGTACTTCATAGGGTTTATGTTACATGTTAGTCATAGATCACTGTAGCTTTTGACACATATCATAGTTTCTTCTTGTGGCTTCTTCTGTAGTTAACACTTTTTATGCATATAGTGTTTTTAGTTTTGCAGTAAGTGTATATCAGTGATAAAGCTATTCTAGCTTACAGTGAAATTTGCTTCTTTTTGTTTAGCTAACAATTTTGCATATTTTGTTGCATTTTTACAATTTGGGGAAATTCAAGATTATTTGTACTTATAATAATTAAGAACCACCAAGGAATCTGTGGTTGACATAGTGTTATGGTAAGTGTTTGGCAGTACTGCAGTTAACAGCCTTCCTGAGTGCAGAGGGCTAGCCATGACTCTTTTCTTCCATGGGCTAGACATTTTCAAGTGACTACTATGAGAGAATGGCCTAATGCTGCTTTTCTTTTTTATGCTTCCTTTCAGTACTTGGTTTAGGAAGATAATGTGGTTGTGATACAGACTTATTTGCATTTTATCTGAAGCTGGTGTGCCAGTATAGACACGTTCTAGTTCGGCTGTTATAAGCAGATTTTCAGATTTTTTTCCAAAAGAATATTCTCAAACATTTTAATTTTTATTAAGCCATAGTTTGGATTTTAATAAGTTTATTTAAGCACTTAAAAAATAATGTTAAAGGGTAAGGTATAATCCACCTTTCATAATAAAATAGAAAAGATACTATAATTTTTTTTTTTTTTTTTTTTTTTTGCAGTTTTTGGCTGGAGCTGGGTTTTGAACTTGCCACCTTCGGCATATGGGGCAAGGCGCTGCCCTATAATGTTTTAAATGCTCTTTTTTTCCTTTGCAGAGAATGTTATGTGGACTAGTATAGCATCATTTAATTCTTTTTTTTTTTTTTAATTGTTGGGGACTCATTGAGGGTACCATAAGCCAGGTTACACTGATTGCATTTGTTAGGTAAAGTCCCTCTTGCAATCATGTCTTGCCCTCAGAAGCATCATTTAATTCTTACACTATTCACATCTCAAGCAGTGTAGAAATCATCTTCTCCCTCTCTTTGGATTCCAGGACTGTATTGCTGCTTTTCTGTGAGATTGCCCACTTTGGATAAGCTGTTGAGTGGCTTATTATCTCTGATTAGGAATTTTATAAATGGTTATACCATTGGAAATAGATTTACGCCGGGAAGATACCTATAAAATAAATTTATGATAGTAAACCTTCCACCTGTCAAGATCCATGATAGTACTGGAGATGTTTCTGTTTAAAAAAGTTTTCTAGGAAACACATTTTTGGTAAGGAATAATTTAAATTAGAATATTGTATCCTGTTAATCTTTGGCCACTGGGATATTACCTTGACCTAAAAAACATCTTTTTCAAAATTTTAGCACTTTTTACTATTTGCCCTAGTGGGTCAGGGAGGAAGTTGTGTCAGGGAAGTGAGGGAAGAGGGATGTCATAGGGCTCCTATTCTGTGATTACAACTGACTCCTTTTTTAGGCAGACAGGTGTTAGCACAAAGCTTGATGAGAGAAGCCTGTTGAGCTTCAGGATGAGTCGTCCTTCTAATTTAATAACTCTTCTATCCTATTCATTTCTCTGACTAAAGTAAAAAAATGCCTGGGTTTTATTTATTTTTTTTGATCTACATTTAAAAGTCCCAGATTTCTTTTTCCTTTCTTGTGAACATTCACATTGCCACCTTCATATTTGCAGCAAAATTATATTTCTAGTAGCTGTTGCTGTCAAATGTGAAATGCACTGCATTCTAACAAATCTTTGATGTCAAGATTCTGTGTGGTATAATGTGAATTAAAGACCAACTTTTCTTGTTTCTCTAAGAATCTTATTTATTTATAAGAGACACTTGTATAAAAATCAGACCCCTTGTAACAATTTCCACAGTTATTTAATAGAATTTACTTTGCTTAATATTAATAATTATTAAACGTGACCCCTTTGAGTGTTACTTTGCTTTGCACCAAGGTATACCTCTTGGTGAATTCTCTGATTTTTTCCCATTAGCATTGCATGAGAAGTGTTCTGGGTTCTGTCTTAGTTTTTGGAGTATTAATGCTGCCGTAAGTGAAATTGCTTTTATTTTCTTTTTATATTTAATTAATTTGTTTATTTTTGAGACAAGAGTCTCATTCTGTTGCCCCAGGTTAGAGTGCCATGGCAGCAGCCCAGCTCATAGCAACCTTAAACTCCTGGGCTCAAGTGATCCTCCTGCCTCAGCCTCTTTAGTAGCTGGGACTATAGGTGCCTGCCATGAAGCCTGGCTGATTTTTCTGTTTTTAGTAGAGTTGGGGGTCTCGATCTTGCTCAGGCTGGTCTTGAACTCCTAAGCTTCTAGCAGTCCTCTCACTTTAGCTTCACAGAGTGCTTGCTAGGAACACAGGTGTTAGCCAGCCTGCCTGGTCTAAAGAATAGAGATGAGCATGGGTTGGTAGATGAACCGCTCTAGAGGTTCTTAAATCCTCAGAAACTATGAAAAATTTTGTGTTTATGTACAGTCTTTGCTGTATGCTTCAGGGTCAAGTAGCTTTACATTCAGATCTCAAAGGGACTTGAAATTCAAGAAAGAGGTAAAGAATGTGTTGTGAAAATTAGCTCAGCTTAGTTTGGTGTTTTCCTAAAAGTTCATAAAGTTCCTCGGAAAGTTCATAGTTAGCCTAAATAGCTGACAATAATTACTACATTCACCCCCATTTAACATTCTTTTGCAGTTTGTTTTCCAGAATATTATTATAAATCTGCAGGAGTTTCTGCATCCAGAAAATTTGGGAGATCTGACACATACATTCTGGAGATTCATAATGCATAAAAATGTATTAAAGGATCTGAAAAATGCTGTTATACATACATTAAACGTAGATGGGGAAAGAACGCAGCTGTGTGAGGTAGCAATTCCCGATGGCTCTTACCAAATATGAGTAGTATGTCACTAATATGAGATTATAGATTAAAGAAAGCAAAGCCTCTGATATTGATATATAAGCCCTTTTAAAATATACTTTTTCCTCTGTAAATTAGAATTCACTTTGTTACAGTAACAGGAGAGATTTGAAAAAATGTATCACTTGAGAATATGCTTTGAAAGCAACCTAATAGGGCAGGGCATTGGTTGAATAAATTATTGTATAGCTACAGAGCGGGATACTGGAGCTATAAAAAAAGAACGAGGAGGTTTTCTTTGTACTGATATGGAGGGATCTCTAGGATAAATTGACTTAAAAGTAGCAAAGTGGTTGGGTGTGGTGGCTCATGCTTGTAATCCTATCATTCTGGGAGGCCAAGGTAGGTAGATTGCCTGAGTTTAGTAGTTCAAGACCATCCTGAGGAAGAATGAGACCTGGTCTCTAAAAATAGCCTGACGTTGTGGTGGTCCCCTGCAGTCCTAGATACTCAGGAGGCTGATTTAAGAGGATCGCTTCAGTCTAAGAGTTTGAGGTTGCTGTGAACTGTGACTCCACAGCACTCTATCAAGGGCAACAAAGTGAGACTCTGTCTTCACGTAAATAAATAAATAAGATTATAGGTTTGTATTTATTAGTATTTGTACATACACACTGGGGACATAAATAGGAAGCTAATGAAAATGGACAGGGGTTGTAGCAAAACTTCAATATATACTTTTATGTATAGCTTTCATTTTTGACCCATGCAAATGTATTACCTAGTCAGTAGAATAGAGGAGGATTTCTTTCTTTTTTTTGGGGGGGAGGGGATGATTTCTTATAGTAATTGCTTTAAGCCACAGACTAAAATATCAGCATTTCATGAGAGAGATAGGTATGATTGCTGATGTCTGATATATACAAAGTACCTAATTTTGCATATTATAAATACGAAAAATATATTTTTATATTTTAAAAATATATTATGAAAATATATATTATGAAAAATATTATATATATATATATTTTTTTTTTGTAGAGACAGAGTCTCACTTTATCACCCTCGGTAGAGTGCCATGGCATCACACAGCTCACAGCAACCTCCAGCTCCTGGGCTTAAGCGATTCTCTTGCCTCAGCCTCCCAAGTAGCTGTGACTACAGGCGCCCGCCACAACGCCCAGCTATTTTTTGGTTGCAGTTCAGCCGGGGCTGGGTTTGAACCCGCCACCCGCGGTATATGGGGCCGGCGCCCTACCGACTGAGCCACAGGCGCCGCCCGAAAAATATTATATTTTTAATATTTATAATATGCCACATAAATACAAAAGTTGTTAATACACGTCTGTCAGTAAAATCACACACTAAATGCCTAATTATATATTGAGTACATGAATCCTTGGGAAATTTTTAGTTAGGATGTTACTGATGTCTTCTCCACCCTCTTGCTTTCAACCCCTTTCTATCTATTGAGGTGTAAGGGGAAGGCAGCCTGTGAGAAGACATAGGAGAGCTGCTGCTACAAATGAAGAGCCTTAGGTATTAGGGAAGTAACTGCTTGGTGTACTGTTTTGTTTTTTTGTTTGTTTTTTTGAGGCAGGGTCTCACTCTGTTGCCTGAGCTGGAGCGTACTGGTGTCATCACAGTTCCCTGTAGCCTCAAACTCCTTGTCTCAAGTAATCCTCCTGCCTCAGCCTCTCCTATAGCTGGCTTGCACCACCACACTTAGCTAATTTTTTTTGTTTCCCCTATTTTTTTTAGAGATGAGATTTTGTTATGTTACTCAGGCTGGTCTCAAACACCTGTCATCAAGTAATGCTCCTGCTTTGGCCTCCCCAAATGCTGGATTACAGGCCCGAGTCACCATGCCTGGCCAGTTATGCACATTTTTAAAACTAGAGTTTTCCTTTGCGATCTTTTTACTGACGTTCACTTGAAGATCTTAAATAGTTAAGAAAAATTATCCAGATTAGTTATGTTTGTGAAAATTACATAGCACAATATCAAGGGGTAGCAGTCACATTATTTCCTTGAATTTCCTGTGGATGGTTATGCAGTATAGCACAGCACTACTGTGGAAAGACAGCGCAGTAACTATAGAGTCTTCCTGCTGTTGCACATATCCCTTGTGCAAAGTCTGTCACTTCATTAAAAAAATAGTAATCCACACTTTGAAAGCCAACAGTTGGGAATAGGTAGATGATCATTTTTTCATCTCTTGAAAGTATTTTTATATCTGTATTTGTGTGTAAAACCTCAGTGTTACTCTGAGACTTTACGCCCCCTCGGATGTAATAATGAAATACCACTGAAGGTTCTACCACACTCTTCCTCTAATCCTAGCACTGGGCAAGAGGAGGAATGTCCTGTTTCTCACATTGATGCAAATCCTGATTTAGGATGGTTTTGTCCTTTGCTGCGTTGAAAGTTAGCGAAGAACTGGTAATTAACTTTTTAGAGTAACCTGCTTTTGACCATGCATTTTATTGAGTATCTTATTTAATCACTTATCATCCCTATGTTTTACGTGTGAAACTAATGAGCAGAGAGAGAAGTTTTCTAAAAATTTCCAGGCCATGTGGTTAGTAAGAGGTTAAGCTGAGATTTTAACCCACCTGTTTTTTTTCTTTTTGCCATCTACTCTTTGTCCCTTTGTCTTATTAGTCTGGAGTAATGAAAGGTTCCTATTTGTTCATACCATTTAATATTACTCATATTTGATAATTGTAGTTGTGTGAATATTTGAAAGTTCTGTTTGCCTCTGATAATTCTGAGTTAACTATGTTTTTCTCTGTATTTCGAAGCTGTTATTACTGTAACTTCTGTGAATTAATTTGCTAATATTGTAGAAATTAAATAATCTTATTTTGCCTCTCTTCCTTCATATTCCCTGAAGGCTTAGGTAGAATCTTTATGAGTCATTGATATATTCTTTTTTTTTTTTTTTGAGACAGAGTCTCACTTTGTCACCCTCTATAGAGTGCTATGGCACTATAGGTCACAGCAACCTCAGCCTCTTGGGCTCAAGTGATTCTCTTGCCTCAGCCTCCCAAGTAGCTGGGACTACAGGAGCCCACCACAACACCGAGCTATTTTTAGAGACAAGGTCTTGCTGTTACTCAGGCTGGTCTCGAACCCATGCGCTTAGGCAATCCACCCGCCTCGGCCTCCCAGAGTGCTAGGATTACAGTCATGAGCCACCTTGCCTGGCATCATTGATAAATTCTTGATTAGGTTTGATTTAGGGTTTAATAGGTAGAAAACATTCAGTAAATATTTGTTCAGTGAATGAAAGGATGATATTATGAATTCATAAGATTTGAAGTTGAATATACTTCTGTTGTTTAATCAGTCAACTAATAAATTATGTACCTTTATGTGTCACGTTAACTAATAAGAAAAAGGCTTCTACCTTGATTGATACAAGTGCCAATAGAAAATAATTTTTTTTTTTTTTTTTTTGACAGAGTCTCACTCTGCTGCCCTGGCTAGAGTGCCTTGGCTTCAGCCTAGCTCACGGCAACCTCACACTCCTTAGTTCCAGTGATCTCTTGCCTTAGCCTTCCATGTAATTGGGACTACATGCTTGCCACAACACCCAGCTAATTTTTCTGTTTTTAGTAGGGATGAGGTCTCACTCTCCTTAGGCTGGTCTTGAACTCCTGAGCTCAAGTGATCCTTCCACTTTAGCATCCCAGAGTGCTAGGGTTACAGGCATGAGCCACCTTGCTGGATAAGAGAATGTTTTTGCTTTGGTTCCATTGAGCGGGAATATAGAGAAAATACAATAAATGCAACTTGAATTGATTCCAAAGTAAGATTTTTTTTTTTAATATAATATAAAATTTTAGGGAAATAAATATTAGGTAAATTAAAAATGAACACTTATGAAAATTTGTTTTATTTTAACCAGTTTTAAATACTTAAATTGATGGAAAGCAGTGGGTATTATATATATTAATTCTCGTGTAATTTTTGCTTCATGAAAAGCAATGACTTTTAATGTACATGATTATAAAACTACCAATGACAAGAAAAGGGATTTCAAATCCCACATGTCAACCCTTATATATTTTGGGTTGAAATCATGCTGTTGTATTGTTTCAGATTATTATTTACATAATAGAAATTTTTCTGTTCATCTGCTATTAATTTTGTGATTTTTTTTTCTTTCCTGGAATCTGCTTCCCTAACTTACCAACCCTTGCGTAAGTGTGTTTGTACAGGTGCTATAACTAGCCAATGCACTGACTCAGTAGAGTCTTATCAGTAATACTTTGTACTTATTTTTGTTTTGCTCATAAGTATTCCCAAATGACATTATTTATAACATGTCCAGGAGAAACTTCCTTCTCCATTTTTGCATATGCCATTTGTAATATCCACAGGATAAGATTCTGTTATGACTCTGTATCTGGGCAAGTTGGTCTCCCTTTTGTTAGGCATAAGGGATTCATTCAGACTAAATTTGGCCTTCACTTGGCCTTTCATTTTATTTTATTGAGCTGTTTTGTACAGCAGTAGGAAATTTGGTAAATAGCCACAGCTCAAACCCTCATTTTCAAAACATGGTATAATTTGGAGGTGGCTTAACTTAGACATAAAAAGTACATGTTTGGGTTTCAGGTTTACCTTTGGTTTGGGTTTCAGATATACACACTACCTCATCTGCCATCAGATAGCCTTGGGCTGCTAACATCTTTGAATCTCTCATGGGGCTTTTTTTATGATCAGGGAAAAGAATATAGTGTGCATTAAATGCTAAATATGCCCCCTGGAGGTTTGCTATTAATAATCAGCCTGTTTTTATGGAATATCCTACATAAACGGATTCTAAAAGAGTTAGTGTACAGATTGAGGAAATAGAAAATGAAGCCCTTCCTATGGGTAGGGGTTAAATATTAGTTTATTGCCTTAAGGATCATTTACTTTTTTTTTTTTTTTGGTAGACCGGATTTTGCTCTGTCACCCTGGCTACAGTGCAGTGGCATCATAATAGCTCACTGCAACCTTAAACTCCTGGGCTCACGTGATCCTCTTACCTCAGCTTCTCATGTAAAGGGACTATAGGTGTGCACCAACATGTCTGGCTAATTTTTCTATTTTTTGTAGTGATGGAGTCTCATTCTTGCTTGGGGTAGTCTTGAACTCTTGACCTCAAGTGATCCTCCTGCCTGGGCTTCCCAGAGTGCTACTAGGATTAAAGGCATGAGCCAATGTGCCTGAGCTAAGAATCACATTTTAAACAATATATTTTGCCAAAATGTTTAAAAGTATAAAGCATGTTATAATTATTTTCCTTTAAATGGTTTAATCATTTTTACAAAGCATTTAAAGTATAATATGTCTCTTTTTTGAAAATAGAGTATTGGTCATTATCTGGCTTTAGATTGTTGTTTTTTAAAATCTGACTCATTGTAACTGTTTTATCATTGAATTTCTTATCTGGTATAGATTTCTTTCTTTTTTTAATTTTTTTTTAGATAGATTTCTTATGTAGTATAGGTAACAAATGAAATCACATAGTTACTGAATGGGGATGGTGGAGGAGTCCTCTGTTACCTCACCAGCATACCCTCTAAGGTGGTGGTCCCCAATCTTTTGGCACCAGGGGCTGGTTTTAAGAAAGACAATTTTTGCATGGATGGAGGGGGCAGAGGTGGCAGGGGTGGAGCTTAGGCAGTGATGCCATCCATGGGGAGTGGCTGTAACTGCAGATGAAACTGCTTTGCTCAGTCACCTGCCTTTCACTTCCTGCTGTGTGCAGCCCCAGTTCCTAAGTTTCATGGAAGATAGTTTTTCTACAGATTTATTGGGGAGGAGGGGTGGTGTGGGTGGGTGGAGGTACTGAGCTCTGTGGCCTGGCTCCGCCCTGGCAGCTAATATCCACAGCCCAGGGGTTGTGCTTTAGATTGTCATCTGACCTAAGTTAACTTGACCCATGGTTTATAGAATGCAGACCTAGGATGTTTAATCAGAATTTCTTATCCATGGCCGGGTGTGGTGGCTAATGCCTGTAATCCTAGCACTTCGGGAGGCCAAGGCCAGAGGATCCCTTGAGCTCAGGAGTTGGAGACAAGTCTGAGCAGGAGCAAGACCCCTTCTCTACTAAAAATAGGAAAATTAGCTAGGTCTTATGGTGGGTACCTGTAGTGCCAGGTACTTGGGAGGCTGAGGTAGGAGGATTGCTTGAGCCCAGGAGTTTGAGGTTACTGTGAGGTAAATTGATACCAGGGCACTCTAGTCTGGGGCAGCAGAGTGAGACTCTGTCTCAAAAAAAAAAAAAAAAAATTTTTTTTTTTCTCCACTCACTTCGTTGATGGTGAATTAAAGCTTTAAATTTGCCCTTCTTTAACCTTGTTCTTGATTGCTCAAAGTTGCTATTGGTCTAAAACCCTGACTAGCCTCTGTCTGTTCAGCTTTTTAAAAGTAGTTATTATTGGGCGGCGCCTGTGGCTCAGTGAGTAGGGCGCCTGCCCCATATGCCGAGGGTGGTGGGTTCAAACCCAGCCCCGGCCAAACTGCAACAAAAAAATAGCCGGGCGTTGTGGCGGGCGCCTGTAGTCCCAGCTGCTCAGGAGGCTGAGGCAAGAGAATCGTGTAAGTCCAAGAGTTAGAGGTTGCTGTGAGCCGTGTGACGCCACGGCACTCTACCCAAGGACGGTACAGTGAGACTCTGTCTCTACAAAAAAAAAAAAAAAGTAGTTATTATTGGGCAGGCACAGTGGCTTGTGCACTCTGGGAGGTTGAGACAGGTAGATTGTCTGAGCTCAGGGGTTCGAGACCAGCCTAAGCAAGAGTGAGACCCACGTCTCTAAAAATAGCTGGGCTTTGTGGCGGGCGCCTGTAGTCCCAGTTACTCGGGAGGCTGAGGCAAGAGAATCGCTTGAGCCCAAGAGTTTGAGGTTGCTGTGAGCTATGATGCCATGGATGACAAAGTGAGACTCCTATCTCACTTATTTGAGACTCCTGTCTCAAAAAAAAAAAAAAAAAGTAGTATTGTTAAATAAAATTCATGAAGGATGCACCCCAAATATTCACTTTCCTAATCTCTTCCTCACTGCAGGTTGATTCTCCAAAATGCATGTTGTGACTTATTACAGCAGTGATTTGCAAAAATAATTTAGTGAGTTATGACAAGCATTAGACAAGAAAGGAACCTAATAGAAAGTGAAAGAATACATTACAGATAAATAGTAAGGACCCATTGTTTTCTGAGACTTTGTTTTATACATTCATATAGGACATGTAAACAGATGGGTGTACTGGGTTGTGATACAGATTATTTCGTTTTAGGGGTTTGCTATTTAAAAATAAGTTGGAAGCTATTGCTATAGATTAACGTTTGATTATATTCTTTTGGGAGTAATACCTGTTTTTTCATTAAAATTTTAACATATTCAGTAAGTATTTAGATTGAAGCACTTACTTCACTTATAAATTAATGCTACATAAAAAGGTTTTTATATTGGAGAATTTAATTCATATTTCATTAACCTTAATGAAACGAAGAGAAGGAAGAACTGCCAACACATTATCCTCTGTTCAATTTCAAACTCATCAACTGCTTACCCTTTTAGGCTGTGGGCAAAAAATATTTTAATATCTATAATTAGCAAGACTTTTTTTTTGTTTGTTTTTTTTAGTTTTTGGCTGGGGGCAGATCTGAACCCACCACCTCCAGTATATGGGGCTGGCGCTCTACTCACTGAGCCACAGGCGCAGCCTAAGCAAGACTTTGTTTTATCAGTTTGTCTCAAATACCTGAAATATAATCTTTCTTTTTCTTTTCTTTTTTTTTTTTTTTGAGACAGAATTTCATTCTGTCACCCTGGGTAGAGTGCTGTGGCATCACAGCTCACAGCCACCTTAAACTCCTGGGCTCAAGAGAACCTCTGACTTCAGCCTCCTGAGTAGTTGGGACTACAGGCGCCTGCCACAACCCCCAGCTAATTTTTCTCTTTTTAGTAGAGATGGGGTCTTGCTCTTGCTCAGGCTGGTCTGGAACTCCTGAGCTCAAGCAGTCCACCCACCTTGGCCTCCCAGAGTGCTAGGATTATAGGTGTGAGCCACTGAGCCTGGCCCATTTTCATATTTTTAATGGGATGTTCATTTAGAAAGGACTTCCATGGCAACCTCTATACAGAAAAATCTTGCCTTTAATGCCGCCCATTTTCATATTTTTAATGGGATGTTCATTTAGAAAGGACTTCCATGGCAACCTCTATACAGAAAAATCTTGCCTTTAATGCCATAGCAATTGAACTAGTACTCTGAGTGTATCTTAGCTGCTTTGAGATTTTATTAGAAGCAGGATGAGACACGTGAAATGCTTAATTAGACTGAACTTTAATTCTTTGTTTTATGTGTGTGCAAATACATGGTGAAAAGCAGACTTAAAAGAAGACAACTATTATTTATTTTATAGGACAATCCTTAGAGCCTTAGGTTTTTGTGGAGAATGACCTGAAAGACATTCTTTTTGGTGCAATAGTTTTTTGATGGAGGAAGGAATGAATCTGATTCTGTTTGATAAACTGTAATTTTAAAATTATGTACCTGAAAGTGAAAAAGCAGAATATGTTTCTATATGATTGCAATCTTTTTGTGTATCTTAATGGAAGAAAATTTAGTATTAGATACTCTTTTGGATATTGAAAGAGATCAGAAGTTGATACTGAGTGTCTCTTAGAGGTGGAACTTAGGGCTAAATAGGTTATTTTATTGTATTTTAGTTTTCAAAGTTTTTACAAAGAACATACATTATTTTAGAAATAAAAGATTGTAGAATGATGTTTTCTAAAGGAATTAAATTATTTTGCAGAGATTGGACACAATGGTTAGTTTTTTCTAAGGGTGTCAACTGGATCTTCATCTTAACACCTCAGCAATGGCTTTAATATGGACCTGTGTGTTTGTTTATAACTGTAAAGAGGTTGAATGAAAATTATATAATTGAAGTTCAGGCTCTTGAAGGGTTTGTTTTTAAGTATTGTTGTTATCTTACCAGAAGTCTTCTAAATTATGGCATTCTAGAAATGTGTCCTTTTAAGAGGTTTTCCAGCTTAATTAGCATATTAGGACTTTTGATGACTATTAGAAAAGTTTTCAGTACAACCATTATAGGACTTTATGCATCTTTCTCTTTTACATGTTATCTTTCTTCCTTGTCCCCTATTAATGTTCACAGTCTAGATCATGTATTAAAAATGTTGACACCTGGGTAGGCTTGGTGGCTTATGCCTTAGATCTGGCACGTTGGAAGGCTGAGCTGGGAGGATCACCTGAGGCTTGGAGTTTGAGACCAGCTTGAGCAACACAGAATATAGAAGGATTTAACCAGGCATGCTGGCATATGCCTGTAGTTCCAGCTACTTGGGAGGTTGAGGCATTCTGCGAGTACACTCTAGCTTGGGTGACAGGTCAAGACCCTGTCTTTAAAAAAAAAAAAAAAAAGTTGTTACTTGACTCAAAGTCTTTCCCGAGGTTTCTCAGACTATCTCTTGTCATCATCTTAGGTTATTTGAGAGTACTTGTGAGTCACCCACCTACCATTCCATCCTTTAAGTTCATTTCAGTTTCTCATTTACTGGGATCCATTCTGTACTACCATGGTCTTATCTCCTGGAGCACCTTTATATCTGAATTCTTAAATTTAGATGGTTTACCCATCTAACCCCAACTCTATTACTCCCTTAATTCTTATTCCTGGAACTTTGAGGATATCCAGTCTGCTCCTGTTATTATTTTTTATTTTTTGTCCACTGCCTTCACTTCCTTCCCTAGCCAGTTTCATATCTTTAACCTCTCTTTTGTTGTTTGAGGACATTCATCATTATGTCTGTCTGTGTTAAATATCTTAGAAAATCCCCAATTCTTGATAATTCTTTTTTTGTTGGTCTCCTCAAAACCACTGGATAAATTAGGTCACTACAGCCTCATTAATGGGTGCATAAATTAATATTTCCATCTGGTTCCTTAACAGAAACATGGAAATACTCCTGTGCCTTTCTGATTTTCGCCTGTTCTCAGTGGGCCCGTTAAATGTTTGCTTCTTTCTTCAGATTGTAGTATCCCTTCACTGCTAATTCTGGCAAATATTATGCTTACTTCAGAGTCAGTAGAAGCTATCAGAAGGGAGCTCATTTGTTCTGCTATATCTGTGTGGATAGCTCAACTCAAACTTAACATGTCTCTCTCTTTTTTTAGAGACAGAGTCTTATTTTGTCACCCTCGGTAGAGTGCCATGGCGTCACAGCTTACAGCAACCTTCAGCTCTTGGGCTTAGGCTATTCTCTTGCCTCAGCCTCCCTACTAGCTGGGACTACCGGTGCCTGCCACAACGCCCGGCTATTTTTTTGTTGCACTTTGGCTGGGGCCAGGTTTGCACCTGCCTCCCTCGGTATATGAGGCTGGTGCCCTACTCGATGAGCCACAGGTGCCGCCCAAACTTAACATGTCTTAAACGGAATTTATTCAATCTTATGTCTGAATTTCTTACCTCATTAAATAGAACTACGTCCATTTGGTTGCTCAATAGTTGAAATGTCTTACTTTTGATTTTCTCTCTTTATTCAAATGCCAAATCCAGTGGATTCAGTATCCTGTCTCTTCAATTGGACTATTTCTCTCTTTATTTCCTTTAACCACCATAGTTCAGGCCTCTATCTTCATTTTCTTGGAATAATGCCAGTAACTTTCTAGTTGGATTCCAGCTCCCACACATAAATTTCTACAGTGTTTCTTTGGAGGGATCTTTGTACAACACAGATAATCCCATGTTCAAAGCCCATTGCTTTCAGGTGGAAGCCCTGAAAAATCTCTTCCTTTTCCCCCCTCTCTATCTTTTTCTGTTGTTGCTGCTCTTTCCACCTGTTAACACAGTTCAGATATACTTAATTGCTTTTACTTACTTGAACACACTAGACTCTTTTTTCATCTCTGGGTCTTGGCACATTATAGCCTCACTTCTAGCACAGTGCTTGGAACATAATAGCCAGTTGATAAATGTCTGTTGGATGATTGAGTGAATAAGGTAACAAATGGGGGTGTCTTGTACCAGAAGGATAGTTTTAAAACTTTCTGAAATATACATATGAGCATCCAAATGCTTTAGGTAGTGGTAAATTACACTTAAGCTTTTTTTTTTTTTGTAGAGACAGAGTCTCACTGTACCGCCCTAGGGTAGAGTGCCGTGGCGTCACACGGCTCACAGCAACCTCCAACTCTTGGGCTTACCCGATTCTCCTGCCTCAGCCTCCCGAGCAGCTGGGACTACAGGCGCCCACCACAACGCCCAGCTATTTTTTTGTTGCAGTTTGGCCGGGGCTGGGTTTGAACCCACCACCCTCGGCATATGGGGCTGGCGCCCTACTCACTGAGCCACAGGCGCCGCCCTACACTTAAGCTTTTATTCTAAGGGTTAGTTGACAATGTATGGGCAACATGGATATTTAGAGTAACGCATATTATATTTTTAGTAAGATGCAAATTTGAACGAAAGGGTTAGAAATCCATTTATATTGAAGAAACCTGTGATATAAAAGTTGATGCAAAACCTCTTTAGATTCAGTTTCAAGTGATTTCACAGTGGCATTCTTGATTAGTTACTCTGTCTTCTCCCAGAATTCCTGAGGATGTGAGTTGAATGAATATGAAACCATTACAACTAGAAGGGCAAGAGACAGTATGTGTCCTATCTGTGATAAGACCAGTGTGTTCTTTTTTCTTTTCCAGATATTAAAGTTTTTCAAATTAAAGCAAATAAAAGCTGTAGGTGACTTGCTTCAGACATTTTTTATTTTTAAGACAGAGTCTCATTTTGTTTCCCTCAGTCGAGCGCTGTGGCGTTAATAGCTCACAGCAACCTCAAACTCTTAGGCTCAAGTGATTCTCTTGCCTCAGCCTCCTCAGTAGCACAGACTATAGGTATTTGCCACAATGCCCAGCTATTTTTAGAGAGGGGGTCTTGCTCTTGCTCAGGCTGGTCTCGAACTCCTAAGCTCAAGCAGTCTACTCACTTCGGCCCCCCAGAGTGCTGTGATTACAGATGTGAGCCACCATGCCTGCACTTCAGACATACCTTGCATGGAATATTGTATTTTGTTTTTATCTTCAAATACAGGTATCACCAAGAATTTGTTGTATACACACAGAATTAATATAAACCTGTGTAAAGAAAATTACATATTCAAGGAGCCTGAAGCAAGTTGGGAGATGAAGGTGAATAAGTACAGCATAAATTCCTTTTCACTTGTTTACACAATGTGAAAATTAACATAATATGATCAGTAAAAATTTTAATTGAATCCTTATTTGTGCCAGGAACTTTCTTAAGCTTGTTACGTGCAAATATCTTGTTTAATTTTTTAGCCTTTTTGTTGTAAATACTGTTATTATCCCCATTCTATAGGTGAGGAAACTGAGATGCAGCGATTAAGTGATCTATCCAGCTAGTGAGTGGAAGAGCCAAGATTTGAATTCAGGCTATCTACCTCTAGAACCTATATTATGTATTATTATTAATTTTTTTTATAAGTTATGGTTTTAAGATGCATTTGCTGTGTTGCCCAGGCTAGAGTGTAGTGGTTATAAACAGGCTAGATCTTAGCAGACTGTAGCCTTGAACTCATGGCTTTTAGCTGGCTTCCCACCTCATGAATAGTTGGGACTACGTGTGCACCACTACATGTGGCTTCAAATCTGTGTTATTTTATGTTTATGATTGACAAATTGTATTATATATGTATGTTTTTCAGTATCTAGTCTATTTTTACACTAATATAATTCGTGGAGATAATTTCCTGGGTTACCTGCTGTTTCTGAATACAAATAGTATATATTAATTGTTTAATAAAATTTCTGCAATGTTGCATTATTTAAACTTGAATTTTGCTTTTTAAATTCTACTTTATTTTTTAGTAGAATAGCTGCCTATTTTAAGGTTGCTGTGTATTTGCCAAGTTCAGATAACCATTCCTGCATTCACTTTACATCTTCTGAAGACTTATGAAAATGGTAGTTTTCTCTCTTACTCTTTGTCCTTGTCAGTTTATCCTTTTTAAAGTTAACATTACTAGCATCTTAGTGATTATTGGGAGGGAGAAAAGGTAAATCTACATCTACATCTTCAATCTGTCATGGTTGCCTTGATGATCTCCATAGTAGTTTTTCTTTACTCCCTTTGCCTTCTATAAGCATGAAATGAATTGTTATTATAAGGGGGCTTCTCTATTTTTATTCACATAAAAATGTATCTCTTTATTAGAGGACAAATATGCAAAATATTGGGAATATGTTTGGTATTCTCTCAACTTGAGAGAATGCTAAATAAAATGTGACCATAGTGTATGTTTAAATTGAATTAGTTTAATAAAAGCAGGTGAAGTTTTAGATCATATTCTATTGACCGTGAGGATAATTGCCCTGTGAAGTAATTGTGATTCTAATATAGGCGATTTGAAAATAAATATGATCCTGTGGCTCAGTGAGTAGGGTGCCAGCCCCATATGCTGGAGGTGGCGGGTTCAAACCCAGCCCTGGCTGAACTGCAACCAAAAAAAAAAAAAAAAAAATAGCTGGGCGTATGGCGGGCACCTGTAGTCCCAGCTGCTCGGGAGGCTAAGGCAGGAGAATCGCGGAAGCCCAAGCTAGAGGTTGCTGTGAGTCCTGTGACATCATGGCACTCTACCGAAGGCGGTAAAGTGAGACTCTGGCTCTACAAAAAAAAAAAAAAGAAAGAAAAGAAAATAAATATGATCATGAATCCTTATAAAAACTAGTATGGGGTGGCACCTGTGGCTCAATGGAGTAGGGCGCTGGCCCCATATGCTGGAGGTGGGGGATTCAAACCTAGCCCCGGCCAAAAACTGCAAAAAAAAAATAGAATCAAAGAATAAATGCAACAGCCATTTGTTGTAATTTGAAAGACATATCAATTTACCTGCATAACAAGTTAAATGTGTCAATATTTTAATCCAAATTTAAAAATTCTTACTGTTTCAGAATTTTCACTTTTACCTCAGTAAGTAAAAACATCTAGGAAATTATTATGTAAGTGTTCTAGGTAGTTCTAGGTAGGCTTCTTTGTCTGGAGTTAGAAATTTATTTAAACTTACTAAATTTAGAAATACTAAAAAAAAAAATACTTTTGCAATTTTAGAGTTCTCTCTGGAATCCAGGAAACTCAATAAAAGCTTAGAAAGAGGAAAAATAAACACTCAGAACAGCCATTTCTGATCTTCAGCTTTCTCATTCATTTCCAGTACATGCGAATTTCTCAGATTCTCTTGAAGACACTCTTGTATCTGCATCTGTTTCAGTTTCCTCTACTTTCTTTCCATCAAGCTGATGGAAGAGTCTCTAGTCTGGGTCCTTGTATGTAAGTTAAGACTATGAATTTTAATTACGCACATTAACCACGTAACTGGTGGACTGCATACAGGGGCTTTGCTAGTGTAGTTTGGATGATTTAATGTTGAAGTGCTCTCGTTTTGACAGCTGCTTTGAAATGTGAACTTTTAGAGGAGTAAGGCCTGAGGACTTGCTTTGTAATGTTTTAAAAGTGTACATGTATAAAAAGATTCCCAGCCAACCTTTATCTCAAAGTGTTTTATTAAAACTGTAATAGGAATATTTTACAGAGTAAAATTATCCTTATGACATCGTTAAGATACCTATTCACTGACAAGTAGCCTTCAGTAGAACTCTTCAATGCAAGTTCAAGATGCATTTCTGCCTGTTGAGTTCTGTTTTTATAAAGGAATGAAGTTTGAGTTTGTTTGCCTTTGTGCATATTCATGCTGACTTTGAGGAAGAATCTGGAAGATTTCTTTTTTCATCATAAGCTTTAAAAGTACTTAGAAAACATTAGTTATTTTTAAAGCTGCAGTTTTCTTTCCTTTTTTTCTTTGAGACAGAGACTCACTTTGTCCCCCTGATAGAGTGCTCTGGCATCATAGTTTACAGCAATCTCAGACTCTTGTGCTCCAGCGATTCTCTTGTCTCAGCCTCCCAAGTAGCTGGGACTGCAGGCGCCCACCACAACCACTGGCTGTTTTTAGAGATGGGCTCTCCCTGTAGCTCAGGCTAGTCTAAAACTCATGAGCTCGGCAATCCACCAACCTTGGCCTCTCAGGGTGCTGGGATTACAGGCATGAGCCACCATGCCCAACTTTAAAGCTGCATCTTCAACGGGTGTGTGTGTGGTGGTGGGGTAGGGTTTTTTTGCCCTTGAGGGGACATTTAGAAGTGTCTGGAGACTTGTTTATCACAGCATGTGTGCCACTGGAATCTAGTGAGAAGAGATCAGATTTGCTACTGAACATCGTGCAATGCGTAGGACAGCTCCCAACAACAAAGTGTTCAGTCAAAAATGTCCAGTCTGAGGTTGAGAAACCTTTTGCTGAAGGCTCATAATCAAGGATCACAGTATAAAAATCTCAAAAGTTTCAAAATAGGGAAGACTTAAGTTTTTGGAATTTGAGATGTGACCTTTCATTGGTTTTGAATGCCCTAGAGGAAGTGAGAGAAAGCATTTTTATGCTGAAACCCTGAGTTTAAATATATATAAGCTTACTACATCAAATCATATTTTAGCTTTTTTAAAAATATATATTTATTTATTGGAGACAGAGTCTTAATTTTGTTGCCCTTGGTAGAATGCTGTGGCGTCACAACTCACAGCGACCTTAAAGTCTTGGGCTCAAGTGATCCTCTTGCCCATCGATCCACGAATGGATTAATAAATTGTGGTATATGTACACCGTGGAATATTATGCAGCCTTAAAGAAAGATGGAGACTTTACCTCTTTCATGTTTACATGGATGGAGCTGGAACATATCTTCTTAGTAAAGTATCTCAAGAATGGAAGAAAAAGTACCCAATGTGCTCAGCCCAACTATGAAACTAATTTAGGGTTTTTTACATGAAAGCTATAACCCAGTTACAACCTAAGAATAGGGGGAAGGGGGAAAGGAAGGGGAGGGTGGGGAGAGGTGGATAGAGGGAAGGGGATTGGTGGGATTACACCAGCGGTGCATCTTACAAGGGTATAGGTGAAACTTGGTAAACAGTCTGTGAAGCTAGTGAATGATGCCCCATGATTATATCAATGTACACAGCTATGATTTAATAATAATAAAAAAAAAGTGATCCTCTTGCCTCGGCCTCCTAAGTACTGGGGACTACAGGCATCTGCTACAACGCTCTGCTGTTTTTAGAGACAGGGTCTCACTTTTACTCAGGCTGGTGAGCTCAGGCAATCCACTTGCCTCAGCTGTATTAACTTTGATAATTATATATTTAGATTAATTCCAATTATAGTTTAATTTTTACCAGTCAGATTTTTAAAAATTCCTTAGATAAAATTTTCTAGGTGACTGTAACCCAACATGAGACCTACATCTTTGTAATTAAAATTTATGAATATATAACTAAATTAGCGTTTTCTCAATGCAAATATAAATTGAATTACGTCTTCTTTGATCCTACCATTTAAGTGTGTAACAAAGACAAAAAGAGGCAAGGTGGCTCACACCTGTAATCCGAGCACTTTGGGAGGCTGAACTAGGTGGATTATTTGAGACCAGGAATTGGAGACTAGCCTGGGCAACATAGGGAGACCATGTTTTTAAAATATATTTAAAAAGAAAAAATAGAGATATTCTTTGCTAAGTACGTTTTTTGGAGTTTGCCAGGGTATTTATTTCTGGAAAGTTTTTGATAACACACAGGATTTTTATAACCTGTATTGAATTTCATTTGTGAGTTAGGTGGTTCATTTATTTAATTCTCACCCAATTATAGATAACCCTCACCATTTTATTAAAAACTAAATTCTTGAGATGCTTTGGGAATTTAGAACAACTTTTAAAAAATGTTTGTAGATTTACTTCACTACAACTCATTGGTTATTTAGTATTGCATACAGGGTGGCCATAAAGTTCATGTGCAATTTAAAATCGTTACAAAGTGCCATATGAATATGTAGCTCTACTATATCCTAAATTTGGTCAAGATATAAATGAAATGTTACTTAACAGTATTTTTTCCTTCTTAATATTTATGTTTTTCTGAATGAAATTAAATGTACAGGTTTCTTAAAACAACTTCTAGAGAAGTTTATTCAAACTGAATTTTATAGCATAAGAAAAATTCAGTGTTTCTAATCATAACCACTAGATGGTGATCTTATACATCGGCGAAGCCTAAATTTTAGTGACTGAAAATTGAAGTGGTTGCCCAAATTAAGCAGTGTTAACTCAGTAGTGATATTTAGCCTTGTGAAAGATGTGGACTGGCTATGCTTCTAACTGAAATATATGTTTTAAAATGAGACAGTTTTTTTTTTGTTTCTCTTTTCTTGGCTATTTGTCTCAAATTTATCTGTGGAAATAAAATATTGTAAAATCTCCATGTTTGTTACAATATTGATGATGATTTATTGTGCTGTTTTTGCTTCTTATGGGAATAACTTGCTAGTAGATTTAAAGTATTTCAAAATAATTAAGTGAACATTTTTGTGATTGAGTAACTTATGTATTACTTCTGATTCCCTAAGTAAGGCATATGAGCAAATAAAATTATATGTAGTTTAATTTAGGGGAAGGTATGTGGCCTAGTGGGATAAGCGCAGTCTTTGCAGTCAGACAGCTCTGGATTTGAATAATGATTTGCTATGTCACCTTAAGGAGTTTTTATGAGAATAACGAATAATGTTTATAAGTGGCCCAAAGTGCATTGTCCCTGAGGTGCAGGGCATTATTGTAAAGTCTGTGCTCTCTAAGCATAAGCTGTGGAGCCCTGGCAAAATTATTTTAACTTTTCTGCATTTCATTTTCTTCTTCTATGTATTTGGGAGAATAGTACCTGCTTCTAGAATTATTTATTGTAAGAATATATAAAAAGCACACAGCAGTTTTAATAAACAGCATCTGTTATTCTTATCCTTTGACACCGTAAAAGCTAGTAATAGCCACAATGTATGCTATGTGCAGAAAGAAATAAAACTAGCTTCTTTACCCTTCTTATTTATTTATTTATTTTTTTAGAGACTGAGTCTTGCTTTATTGCCTTTGGTAGAGTGCTGTAGCGTCACAGCTCACAGCAACCTCCTTAGGCAATTCTCTTGTCTCAGCCTCCCCAGTAGCTGAGACTACAGGCGCCTGCCACAACGCCGGGCTGTTTTTTGTTACAGTTTGGCCGGGGCCGAGTTTGAACCCATCACCCTCGGTATACGGGCCGGCGCCCTACCCACTGAGCCCTTTACCTTTCCTTTATTAAAGAACATCATTCTTCTCAAACTTTTATTTCTAGAGAGTTGGGAAATTATAAAGCAAACATTTTAAATTAAAGAATTTAATATATACTTTCTTATAATTAAAATTGTACAACTAATACACCCCCTTCTTTTTCTTCAAATAAAGAGAAAAAGTCTTCTGCCTTTGTCAGCAGCATCTTTTACATCTTTAGCAGTTACATCCCCATATTGTGTCCTGTACTGAATAAGTAACTTCCTACCCTGTTTCCCCGAAAATAAGACAGTGCCTTATTTTAAAGTGTGCTCCCAAAGATGCACTAGGTCTTATTTTCAGGGGACGTCTTATCTTTCCTGTAAGTAGGTCTTATTTTCGGAGGATGTCTTATTTTCGAGAAAACAGGGTCTCTGTAAAGGAACTTAAATGGGCACTACATATTCATTCATAATCACTTGAATTCTTGAAAGGTTCTCCATCTAGCTTGAAATTTCTGGATCTCACCCTCCCCCACCTTTAGCTAGTTGAAATGCATAATTAGAGCTTTCTAAGTGGTTTTGTTTTTTCCCTGAATTTGATTTAAAAAAAATCAGTTAATGTGATTATATAATTTTGTAAATGTAAAGCTGAAAAACGTTAGTGTCTTTTCACTGTGCCTATCAATTCAGTTTTAGAAAATGAGAATGTGGCTTGGTGCCTGTGGCTTAAGCGTCTAAGGCTTAAGCGGCTAAGGCGCCAACCACATACACCTCAGCTGGCGGGTTCGAATCCAGCCCGGACCTGCCAAACAACAATGTCGGCTGCAACCCAAAAATAGCCGGGTGTTGTGGCGGGCGCCTGTAGTCCCAGCTACTTGGGAGGTGGAGGCAGGAGAATCGCTTGAGCCCAGGAGTTGGAGGTTGCTGTGAGCTGTGATGCCATGGTACTCTCTACCCAGGGCGATAGCTTGAGGCTCTGTCTCAAAAAAAAAAAGAAAATGAGACTGTGTTTAGGAAAATTTTGAACCATTTTCGTAGGAAGTGACCTTGTAAAATGCTTATTCAAAAATGTTAATTACTTTATCAAAATTGTATCAAGGTAAAACAACAATTGATTATAGATTTGAATAATTGACTAAAATATCACTAATGTTTCACCTTTAATGACTTGCTGATTATTTTTGTTATTAAAGATTATTTTGAATTAATAGATCTTTTCATATCTATAGAAACATGATTTTCGTTGAAGCAAGCCCCAACCAGTGTATCCTTCTCTACTTTGTCTATGTTCATATAAACATTCTCACAAATAAGTTTTATCCATTTAAAACTAGAAAATATGATCATATTAAACATATAACTACAACTTGCCTTTTTTTTTTGAATATTGACATCTTACTGGGTAGGAATTGGTAGTTCTTTCTCATTGCTCATAATATCTTTATAATACATGTATTCAATGATAATTAGCTGTATTCCTCTGTTTATTTGCTTTCAGTTATCACTGTTATTTTTTTTTTTTTTTTTGCCAGTTTGAGCAGTAAATATTTTTTTTTTTCCCTTTCTTTTCGAGTCGGAGTTCCACTACGTTGCCCTCGGTAGCGTGCTATGGCGTCACAGTCCACAGCAACCTCAGACTCCTGGGCTCAAGCGATTCGCCTGCCTCAGCCTCCCAAGCAGCTGGGGCCATAGGCGCCTGCCACAAGGCCCAGCTATTTTTTGTTGCAGTTGTCATTGCTGTAGCTGGCCCAGGCTGGGCTCAAACCTGCCAATCTCTGTGCATGCAGCTGGCGCTGCAAATACTGTGCGACAGGCACCGAGCCTAAATATTCTTGACTTTATATTTTGCTGTTTTAATTTCTGTGGAGTAAATACCCAGAAATGATATTGCTGCACCAAAGGATATGCTGAAAAAAATTATAAATGAATTCCTACTAGCTGACCGTCCAAAAAATTTTCAGCAGTTTATATTCCCGGTAGAAAGTATGAGACTGTGTGCCTTCCTGCTTTTACTAGGTTTAGATGTGAATTAAATAATTATAATTTTTTTTTTGGCTAATCAAATAAGTCTTAAATGCTACTTGCTGAGCCACTATTGAGAGTTTCCATTCGGTTACTGGCCATTTGTATTTTCATCTTTTTTTTTTTTTTTGTAGAGACAGAGTCTCACTTTATGGCCCTCGGTGGAGTGCCGTGGCCTCACACAGCTCACAGCAACCTCCAACTCCTGGGCTTAAGCGATTCTCTTGCCTCAGCCTCCTGAGTAGCCGGGACTACAGGCGCCCACCACAACGCCCGGCTATTTTTGGTTGCAGTTTGGCCAGGGCCAGGTTTGAACCCGCCACCCTCGGTATATGGGGCCGGCACCTTACCGACTGAGCCACAGGCGCCGCCCCTGTATTTTCATCTTAAGGGAATCACATGGTTCATATTCTTTGTTCATTTTTCTATTCCTTTTCTTTCCTTTTAATAAATCAACAAGTTCCTTGTATATTAGAAGTATTTAGTATTATGTTTATTATGCTGCATATATTTCCTCATGTTCTACTTTGTCTCTTTGTTTATGTTGCTCTTTGGCTGTTTTTTTGTATATGAAATGTTTAATTTTCATATACAAAAAAAAAACTCAGTCTTTTTCTTTATGGCTTCTAAATTTTAAAAATTTATGATATAGGCATGAGATAATATAAAATACTATATAAAAGTCATTTGCCCCAGTTTTTTTAAAAAAAGTAACTTTGGGATTCTAATTTATAAGTTTTATGTTAAGTTTTAAACTTAATTATTATTATTATTTTGTATATTTGAAATCTGCCCACCTAGGACAATAGTCTCTCTATGTATTTAGTGTCCTTTAATAAAATTTTCTAGTTTCTTTTAGATTAAATTTATTTCTATGGGTGGTACCTGTGCCTCAGTGAGTAGGGTGCCGGCCCCATATACCGAGGGTGGTGGGTTCAAACTCAGCCCCGGCTGAACTGCAAGCAAAAAATAGCCGGGCCTTCTGGCGGGTGCCTGTAGTCCCAGCTGCTCGGGAGGCTGAGGCAGGGGAATCGCGGAAGCCCAAGAGCTAGAGGTTGCTATGAGTCCTGTGACATCATGGCACTCTACCGAAAGCGGTAAAGTAAGACTCTGTCTCTACAAAAAAAAAAAAAAATTAATTAAAAAAAATGAATTTATTTCTATGTAATTTATCTGTTTACCCTTTAATATAGGGTTTTTTCTCCCACTTTCATATCTAGCTTATTACTGATTTTTTGAAAAGGTATTGGTTTTTATTTATCTTGTAACTGGCTGCCTTAAAAATGAATGTTTTTATTTGTACTAAATGCTTGAATATGTCATATTCTAGATGTATGGTTATATCATTTGCAAATAAGAATAATTTGATTTTTGTTCTATTTTCTTTATTAGCTTTAGCATACAAATTGACAGATTATCCCACAGAGTGGACTTTTACAGCTTCTGTGAGAAGTGGAATCTTTATTGTTTTGTACTTTATTATGTTTGCTGTTATCTGATCAATGATTTTATCAGTTTTAGTTAGGCTCATTTTATTTTTTTCTTACTTAATTCATGTTGAAAAGGTTTACTGAAGGTCATGCAGGAATATTGAAAGACATGAGCAACAGCACTAGGTTATTAAAGACCACGGTGCAGCACCTCAGAGAAGATCCCCATCCAAAATATACATCAAGTAAAAGAAAATGGTTTTTGAACATGAAAAGATTTCCTTAGTTACGTACATAGTCATTGGGAAGCAGATTTATCAAGGCCTTTCTACATGAAAATAAAGAAGAAAGTCATTAGTCAATCATCACACAGACAAATGTTTGAAAGAATCTCTTGAGCAAGAGGTACTTGGGAACACAGTTTTTGATGGTCCAGTCATAATTCTTGGCTCTGAACTAGATAGTATAGGATTTAAGAAATCCTACTTGAAGTGCTTTATAACATAGTTTTAAACTTTTAGAACCAGCCAGACATCATTATAAATATCGAATAGAATGTAAATACAATCATTCTTGATATGAAAATAAAAATATAACCAAAATTGAGACATGGAAGAGATTGTAAGTGAAATGCTGTGGGTGTGAGAGAGAAAATTCTTAGTTTTCTTTTTGTGGAATAGACAGGTATGTCTAAAATTGGTTAGCCAAGACATAAAATAACATTTAAAATTGTAATGGCAACTCTAGTCACCAAAAATGATTGAAAAAGAGAAACAGAATGTGGTGAAATCTGGCTTAGTGAAAATGTGAATAGTGGGAATGCTTATTTGGGTGTACTTCTTTGTATGACTTGAATTTTTCTAGTATTAAAAAGTTAATTTAAAAACTACTTTAAAATATTGTTTAACAGAAAACAAGTTATATATAAAATAATTGTGTAATATATGCAATTTTTTTTATGATTCTGTATATACGTATGTTTGCTTAAAAACTTTGGAGAAAAGGTTGTACATGGGGTGAAGAGGCCAAGGGGATTAGTGAGACTTCTGTGTGTATTGGCTATTAAATAAAATTAACCTAAAAAATTCTTTAGAGAGTCAAATGAAAGCCTATTGATTAAAATTCCCAAGTTTGTGTTAATATATTTTAATTTTTTCAAAGACAGTAGTAAACTAAAACTTACTTTACCTTTCTATTTAACCTGCAAAACTTGATTCTCCCCCCCCACCCAGTATTTTAATTTAATTTTCTAGTGGGCAATTTATAACTTTTTTTATATTTAAATCTATTTAAATATTGGTTTAATAGTATAGTGGCCATGATAGTATGGTGATAGAAAATGTATCTTTTTTATTGCAATGAATAACATTTTATTTTGCAATTTGGGAAATTAAAAAGTTTGTAATATACTTTATTTCTTCTTAATTTTTTCCCTCTAGTCACATAACCTTTTCCTCCATGCTTCCACCCAAGACCCTGTCTATGCTCATGGCTTTTATAATCCAGTGGGGGATGAGGGAATGGGAAAGACGTGTGCCTGATCAGGACAAGCTCTTAAACTGATAGGGAGGGCCAAGAGTTTCCACAGAAAGTAAATTTCAGGAGGTCACTATAGAAATTGTTATTGAGCTTGACTGCAGATGTTCTTCATTCTAGGCCATTCGTTGTCATAATCTTATTCTTATATTTGTTTCTTCAGATTTATTGTGTATCATATGTATTACATCATAGAGTGAGGATTTCAGAAATATTAATTATATGTAATTCATATTATAACTTTTGATGTTATTGGGGTTTGTAATTCTTGCAGACGCTTAATAAACTTTAGAAGCTTTAGTTAAAAGTATGTGGCATATCTGTTCCTTGGTGCCTACAATCTTTATATAGAGCTGTAAAAGATTAAAATAAAGCATTTTTCTGTTTGACATATTAAATTTCTTATTTTGTTATTTATTGCAGGTCATTAGTGAGTTATATAGGATTAGTTGATAATGAGACTTTACTTGAGGGATATAGGTATTTCTATAGGAAATACCATTCGATTGCTCTGTTAAAATGAAAAATTTAATGGTACCAAAAAGTAAGTAATATGTTTCCAAAGAGCGTATTTTTAATTTAGATTGCATTCTATATGAATTTGGTAAGGAATTGATTTTATTTATTCATGTTTAATTGGGATTTTGTTTTAAACCAAATGTATTTGGACTTTTTTCCCTTAAATTTCATTTCGCAATGAAAAGCATGAACTGAGAAATTTAAACCCACTTGGCTCGGCACCTGTAGTACAGTGGTTATGGCATCAGCCAGTGGGTTCGAACCCAGACCGGCCAGCTAAACAACAATGACAACTGCAACAAAAAATAGCTGGGTCTTATGGGGCTGGCGCCTGTAGTCCCAGCTGCTTGGAAGCTGAGGCAAGAGAATCACTTTAGCCCAAGAGTTTGAGGTTGCTGTGAGCTGTGATGCAATAGCACTCTACCAAGGGCGACAAAGTGAGATTGTTTCGAAAAAAAAAAAAATAAAAAAAATTCTAAGCCCACTTCTTACTAATTCCAGGGCTCTGATAAGTTAATTAACCTCTCTGAGCTTTAGTCAGAGTTGAGAAGATTAAATGTGCCATGTATTATAATATATATGATGGGTTTTAACACATAGTTTTGGCACATAGTAGATGCTTAATAAATATTTGTATCATTTTCTACAACCCCCCAAATAAAATAATATTTTAAAGTATTCTGTTTTTCTACATACATTCAAATATTTATTGAAGAAAACATAAAAAAATAAAAAGAATGTCATCCACAACTCTTCAGTCCTGTACTTTAAACCTATATTCTTTTATAGTAGTTCTCTAAATGCCATCTCAAAGGACTGGAGTCTTTAAGATCCTTTTTGAAGATCTGCAGGGTCAAAGCTATTTCCATAATAACACAAAGACATTGTTTGCCTTTTCCACTATATTGAAATTTATCCTGATGGAGCCAAAGCAGTAATAAGTAAAAAAACTGCTGGTGCCTTAGCACAAAACAGAGAAGCATCACAAAGCACTAAAAGGCACTCTGAGTTTAAAAGACAAAATGAAACCAAACTTTCACTTAAGAGTGTCCTTAATGAAGCAGAAAAAACTTCTTTTTTTAAAAATTTCAGCCTTTGGGGTGCACATTGCTTTAATATACTGAATGACAAATAGCATTCATAAAAACACTCCTGCTACATACCCCAATACAGAAGGGTTTGGAGAAGCAGCACTTGCTGGTTGATTGCTTGGGTTGTGAACTCTATAGCTGCTTTTTACATGGAATGCCATTTTTACTTGAAAGAACAGCTGACTATGATTATTCAGACTCTGGCATTTGACAGATATTTCCTCAAAAAAAAAAAAAAAACTGAACTTGTCACTTCAAGAAAAACAGGTGATAGTATTTGTTACCAGTGATAATAATTTAAACTTTTAGGCAAAAATTCGAATTTTGGAAAACTGTCTGCCACCCTGACTTGACAGTTTCCCAATACTTAACTGATAAGAATGTTGGTGATATTAACAAATATAAATTTTTGGTAATATACAGTGAAATGTGACATTTGGAAATGCTATAATACCTAGTGAATGCATACTTTTAAAAAATGTGAGAGATTGATTTGGAGTGCATGCATTTGAACGTAACAACATATAATATGCTCATTTGAAATTGGTTCCAGATTCCCCATTTTAATTAACCTTTGAGGAATTACTGCTTGTTGAGTTTGGTGAAGTATCAGAGAGGAGTATCTGCAGTTACCTGAAGAGAACATTGAAGCACTCTTCCCTTTCCCAACAGGGCATATCAGTGTGAACAGGATTTTTAAGTGTACTTCAACCAAATAACACATCATTTCAGATTGACTGCAGACATAGATATGAGAATCTAGTTACCTTCTGTTAAATCAGATATTAAAGAGATTTGCAAATTAAAAAACCAAGCCATTCTTCTCACAAAATTTTGTTTTGGAAGATTATTATTTTTTTATTAACTGTTGTTTATGTTAATATGTAATGGCTTTATTACTTTTTAAATTATTCTAAGTAAATATATTAACATTTTCTCAATTTTAATGCTAGTATGGTTAATACAGACATAACTCATTTAACAAAGGCCCTCTGAGGTTGTCAAGGATTTTTAACAATGTAAAGGAATACTGAGTCCAAAAGTTAGAACTGAGTGCCCCTTATTTGCTTTTTCCCTTTAAGCTGTTGTCCATATGAATAATTAATTTTTTGTTAAAATAAGTGTAAACCATGATATTATTAATCCTGCGATTAATGTAGTTACATGTAAGTTGGTATAAATGTAATATTAAAAAGGCAAAACTCTCTTTAGATGGAAACGTCTTTGGAGCTTCCTGAAATTAAGTGAGGAAACGTCTTTGGAGCTTCCTGAAATTAAATGAAAGGGCTAGATTTAACTGACAATGTTGTTGAAAATTTCTTTAAGATGTATATACACTCACACACCCTTTCCACGCATATTTTCTACTAACATTATCTTTTGTACTAACATTGCAGAAAGATTCAGTTAAAAACTAAATCCTGTTGCATTCTTCTTTGGTATTTTCACTTATAACTGTATGTGTATATTACTTTCCAAATCTGTTATCCTGTGACCCTGTGTAAGTTGTAGTTATTAGCTTGGAAGATTAGGTAACTTGGAAGATGGTGATTGGCTGTACCATTAAAGTAACTTAGAAGAGTTCATCCCTGCAAAGCACAGTGACCTAAATCAGATATGCACTCACTGTCCCTGGAATCTTCAAGGGACTTACTATTGCTTTACCTTATCAAAAACAAGGCATTTCTGTATTACTATGGAACGATTTCGTCCGGAGAAGAAGTTACCTGTATGTACTTAGTTAAGATCTTGTATTTTATTTATACATAGATTTGAATCTTTCAACGTTTGATAGTAGTGAAGCTTGAAGAAATGTCAGGCTTATTAGCACTGGCTTAGAATAGTATCATCCTCTGTGTCCTTGGGTGTGGAAGTCATCTGCTGAAGAGCTAATCTTCCTGTGAAGTTTGAAATGTTGGTAGCATCTTTATTATTCTATAAAATCAGTTCTTTGGTTGGTTAATATATTACCTTAATTGGCTTAAAAAATTGTTTGGTTATAAGGAAAGAAATCAGTGTATCTTAACAGGTATCTCTTAATGTTTAGGTTATGTTTTGAAGCTAAATGAAAGTCTTTGATAATGGTGAAATTACATGATTAATAGTCATAATTTATGAGATAATTCTTTGAGGCCCATATTACATATAGGCTACATATGTCTGTCTTAAATAATGGAAAAATTATTTGTGATAAGGGATCCCTGATAGCTGTTTTAGTAGATTTTGTAAACCTCAGGGTGTCAAAAATATATTAGACTAGGTTTGTGGTATATTTTAAAATCTTTTAATACCCTTTTCCCCCTAATACAACGCCCTTGGCATGTTTGGTATCATATTTGATAATTTGAGCAAGAAAAATGTAAATTGTAGATTTGCAAGATAAATGACTCTGAGAGGAATTAGTATAATATATTATGAAGTTATGAAATGTATTTCTAACAAAACTGGATTTGACTGATTTTGCTGGGCTTCTTCCCAGGTGTTGATGGTGGGCTTTTTTGTTTATAAAGTGATTTACTAATTTTAAAAATGTTGAGTACTTGTCTATGTTAGAGCTTTAATTGTGGTCATAAGGAGTCTTTATGTGGATCTAGTATAAATTTTTAGCAGAGTGTCTTGTTCTTTGAAACATTCTGAACAGTAAATAAGTACGTATTAGAGAATTTACCAAGGTGCTGGGTACTGCTTGAAGCTGGTTAAACAATGGTGAACAAAACAGACTTGATTCTCCTTTTTTAAAATTTATTGTTCAATCTAGGGGACAGCTAAGCAATTAGTTATAGAAGTGGGTAATTACAAATTAATAAATACTGTAAAGAAAAAGTACTGTTTTAGCATGTAGTACGGTGACCTTGTTCTGTAGTTCAGGGGCTGAAGCACCCATGTAAGTGGTACTCTATAGGGACCTGGCTTTTAATTTTAGTTCTTTCACTAACAGTGTGATCTTAAGTTAGTCACTTCAGCTTTGTGTATATCTTTTTTTAAATCTAAAAAATGAGAAAATTGAACTGCAAAAGTATAGCTGAATCCATATCTCTGAGTCTCTGAACAGTCTTTCATTAGGAATGGAAAAGGTAATTCATTTACTTCTGGATTTTTTTTTTATCCCAGAGAGTCACATTTTAGTTGTAAATTAATTTGATAAACTGGACATTTGACTATATTATAAAACTCATTGGCATATCCTCCCAGTATGTGGAATAATGCTTGGTACATAGCATCCACTTAGCAAATATTTGTTGAATGAATGGATGAGTTTCTTAGTTCCTAGTACTTAAGGATGTGAGACTTCTTTCATAGTCCTTAGGATTCCTGGGGAACAGGGGTATTGTTCAAGGAAAGAATAGACAGACTTATATTGTTGAGGGAGTTTTCACTCTCTTCTGTTGTGTTACATTGGAGAATGTAGTGGAACCTTAAAAATACCCAGCTGATGATAACCTGGTGACTGAGAATGGAGGATCTTCTTTTTGCTGAAAAACACTCACTGGATCTTTGTCTTCTCCACCCCTCGTGAGTTGTTGGTGCTCTTCTATGCATCTTAATTATTATTAAGTTATAAAAACTGCCACTTTGTGTGTGTGTGTGCACATGCACTGAATTAGAACTTGGAATGAGTGCATCTTCTCAGAAATAGTGTTACGAGTATTTATGATTTTTAATTTCAGGTAGGATCCTGGCGAGTCTTGCCATTTGTCTGTGTCTCATGTTGTACCTTGTAATGAAACGTTTGACAAGAGCTAACCCAAATCCACTTTGTTACTGGAGGCTATTACGTGCCATTTTTTTTTTTTTTTTTTTAAAGAGTCTTAGTTTGTCGCCCTCGGTAGAGTGCAGTGGCGTCACAGTTCACAGTAACCTCCAGCTTGGGCTTAGGCGACTCTCCTGCCTCAGCCTCCCAAGTAGCTGTAGGACCACAGGCACCCGCCACAACGCCCAGCTATTTTTTTGTTGCAGTTTGGCTGGGGCTGGGTTTGAACCCACCACCCTCGGTATATGGGGCCGGTGCCCTACTCACTGAGCCACAGGCGCTGCCTTACACGCCATTTTTAATGCCTCACCTCTCTTTGAGTTCTCTTGTTCTCGCTTTCTTCAACTTTTTTCACACTGTCCTTGAAACTTTTTTCTCAAATTATTCATTGTGTTTGGTTCAGTTCATGGTATTTGAATTAAAAATTTCTGAAACTTTTGTTAGTGTCTGAATCTATCCAGTTCCTTCTTTTTATCTGAGGACAAAGCATTTTTTCTAAGGCTTTTATTTTTGTTCTGTGGGAAACACAGTTGCCAGAGTTTAATATTTGTTATATAACTCTGTAACATATACCTGTACTATATGTCTTTTCTGTTCATTTTAAAATAATGAATGGATGAAAAATGCCATGTAAGTTCTTTAGAAACTGTGCTGTTATTCTTTGGCTTTTTGTTTTATGAAACAGTAGTCATCGATTAGTCCTTCCTTTACCTGGATAGGAAAGATTTTTAAGATTAAATTAAGTTTTTAAGATTTTTTTTTTCCCCTCAAAATTTGAAGTTTGCTAATATAATCGAACAGTTGAACATCCAAAGGATTGCAACAAACTGGTCAACATATGAATGTAGTCAACGTAAGGAATTAGGTCTGTTGTACTGATACATACATGTGGTGTGTGTCTGTGAAAAGTAGGTCAGCTTAATGAGGTGGTCAGTTACGGAGGTTCTGTTTTGAGTTCAGCTCTTGCTGATGGGTGAGGATAGGGTTTTAGTTTGGAGTTGTTTGGAGGAAAATTACTGGTTTAGGGACATTGTTATTTAAATATACTTTAATAATTTCCCTACGTATTTTGGAGAAAATACATGCATTTTGACAAAGAAATACCTATTAGGATATTCTTTATAGATTTAAGGTTGCTTATGTAATAGTGAAAGCTTACAGAACTTAACAGTGCTTTCCTGTAAACTGGAATGAACATTTCATTTTCTTTTTTTTTTTTGGGACAGAGTCTCACTATGTCGCTCAGTGTAGAGTGCTGTAAAGTCACAGTTCACAGCAACCTCAGACTCTTCGGCTTAGGCGATTCTCTTGCCTCAGCCTCCCAAGTAGCTGGGACTACAGGCGCCCTCCACAACGCCCGGCTATTTTTTTGTTGTAGTTCTCATTGTTGTTTGGCAGGCCCAGGCCAGGTTGAATCCATCAGCCCCAGTGTTTGTGGCTGGTGCCCTAGCTGCTGAAGTACAGGCACCGAGCCAGCATTTAATTTTCTTAAGGATTCAAATAAGGTAAGTGAAGTGGGAGTGGTCCCAAGAAATGGCACCAAAATGATTGAGAGTGTAAAACAGGTTTTTTTAAAGATACATTCAAAGAAATGAAGTAATTTGTTTAATATAATCTAAATACATGGAGTCCAAACTTTGGAGTGTACCAGAATCATTTAGAGAAGTTATTAAAAATACAGATGTTAGGCTCCATCTCTGGCATAGGGCACGGGAAGCTGAATTTTGTCAACTTCTTAGTGTTTCTGAATTTACAATATATTGGAAATCTAAAAGTCTCTTAAAGTAATACGTTGTAGATTCATATGAATGTTATAGGATCTTAGCATTTTAACCCTAGAGACTTACGTATGCATTTCCTAAGAATAATTCTCCTATGCAATCATAGTACTATTTTAGGATACATCAGTTTTTTTTTTTTTTTTGAGACAGAGTTCAAGCTGTCTCCCTGGGTATAATGCCGTGACGTCACAGCTCACAGCAACCTCAAACTCTTGGGCTCAAGCGATTCTCTTGCCTCATCCTCCTAAGTAGCTGGGACTACAGGTGCCCGCCACAACTCCTGGCTATTTTTGTTGTTGTTGTTGTTGCAGTTGTCATTGTTGTTTTAGCTGGCCCGGCTGGATTTGAATCTGCCAGCCTTGGTGTATGTGCTCATAACCCACTAAGTTATGGGGGCTGGCCCCTTTATATCAGTTTTAATTAGAAAATTAATAGTTACTTGTTTCACTGTTAAGACTTCTCTAATTAACCCAGTTGAAATCTATTCAAAGAGAGGATATATGAGGAAATATTCTGATAGAAAGATTGAATAGTGTATTCTTATTCAGACTAAGTGAAGACGTGGACGTCTTCTGTGTTTTTTGCACTTGTAATTGGCACTTTGACATGGTATCTTTCATGTAGGTACTATATTATTTGTGGATGAGATCCAAGATTGATAGGTGAAGTGGTTTGCAAAGCTTTCACACTTAAGTCTGTCTCTGTATCACATGGATAAAATGCATCAAAGCTATAACACATAATTAAATTAAGAAGTCTGCTTTGTTTACATAAGCAAACAATTTTACTGTTTTATCATATATGCTTCTAGTGTTTCATGCAAATTCAAACACTCCTGGGGACTTTTACACAAAAGGTGGTGTACTGTAATATGTAATTCTATCTTCTGTGTATTTCATTTGATAATGAGTCTTAGGTATTTTTCATGCCAGTTTAAAGAGAGTGTCCTGATTTTTTTTCAGTAGCCTGTATTCCTTTGGGTCATGTGCCATAATTTACTTAGTTATTTCTCTATGAAGGAATCCTTGGGTTGTTTCCAATCTTTCCTCTTACAAGAATTGCTGCAATAAATAACCTTACATACGTATCATTTCATACACAGATAATTTGATTTTTGTATATGGTTTTATGTAGCTATTTTTAAAATATGTTTTCTATGTTATAGTACGGTAGTGTAAATAACTTATTTTATAAATAAAATTTTAAAACTAAGGCTAAATAATTTCCTTGAGATTAGAGTTGATCAGTCCTGTATTGATAATTTAAATGTCTCTGTGTTTGAGTTTTCCTTGTTCCATGGCTTTTTATTTCTTCTTAGATCGCCTATGTGACTCACTCATCTGAGCTTAGTTTATTTATTTTTTTTTTGAGACAGAGCCTCAAGCTGGGTAGAGTGCTGTAACATCATAGCTCACAGCAACCTCCAATTCCTGGGCTCGAGCAATTGCCCTGCCAATGCTTCCCAAGTAGCTGGGATTACAGGCATCCACCACAATGCCCGGCTATATTTTTGGTTGTACCCATCATTGTTGTTTGGCAGGCCCAGGCTGGATTCGAACCCACCACCTCAGGTGTATGTGGCCAGCGCCTTAGCCACTTGAGCCACAGGCGCTTAGCTTGAACAAAAACATTTTTATGTCAGACTTTGGTCTTTGAGGTTGACATTTTAAGTTTCCAACTATATTCTTGGAAGTAAAAAATGAGAAAGAATAACCTTCATAGAAACAAATTTGAAAACAATTGACAATTATTTGCAGATTGAAGTTGGAATTTAATTATTAAAAATAAAACATGTTTTGTTGTAATAAAAAATTCAATACTGTCTCTGTGCTCCTCCCCCTCTGCTTTTCATCAGAGTGAAGCCATATGGGCAATTTGATATTTTGCCTTCTAGGTATTTAAAATATGTACATGTATTTTATTTGTATGTACTTTAAAACACAAAATTTTACTTTGCATGGTGTATTAACTTATTCTATATTAAGAAATATGCTTATGGTTGGTGCCTGTGGCTCAAGGAGTAGGGCGCCGGCCCCATATACTGGTGGTGGCAGGTTCAAGCCCGGCCCTGACCAAAAACTGCAAAAAAAACCAAACAAAAAAAACAAACAGAAAGAAATACAGCTTAAAGCATTATCCTAAAATGATAGGCTTTAAAATAGTATTATTTGTTTCAGAAATGCATTGCTCCTTTGAAATATTGACATTGTTCACCAATATTTTCAGGATACAATCACATGTCCCTTACATACCTTGTTGGATTACTTCTGATATATCAAGATTCCGGTTTGTGTGGCCTATTTAATATTTGCATGTATAGCAGACTTGGTCTTTTATTTTTTTCCCTGTCTTCCTTATTCATCTTTCATATTACCTTATTGAAAAGCTAGGGAATATTTTCAAGGGAAGGGAGAAATGGAGGTTTACCTACCCCATCTCCTTTTTATTACAGTGCTAGTGCTAGAATTTTTTTTAGATTTTCACAATTTTAATTTGTGTTTGTTATGAAAGTTACGCATGATGGCATTCTCCTTGAAAGCCAAAACAATAACAATAAAATAATATTTTAACTTGACTTTCATTCAAATTCAATTCCATTTCTAGAAATGAGAAACTAATAATTTGGTACAGGCCCTATCAGGCCTTTTCCCCTGCTTTTTACTTGATATAAGTAAAAGTCTGCTTTTCACTAAGCAGTGTGTCATTGAGAACTTTATTCATCAGTACTTTTAGCTCTATTTTAGTGGTTCTCAATCTTCCTAATGCCACAACTCTTTAATACAGTTCCTGTGGGTCGCGATCCACAGGTTGAGAACCGCTGCTCTATTTGTTTTGGATCTCTTCAAACTGTTCCATAGCACTCTTTGGTATGACATTATTGTCTTACTACATTTTAGTTAGGTATTTTTCTCATTATTAGAAACAATGCCTCAATAAAATACCTCAATAAAAATGAAAGGTTCTGGCGGCGCCTGTGGCTCAGTGGGTAGGGCGCTGGCCCCATATGCTGAGGGTGGCGGGTTCAAACCCAGCCCCAGCCAAACTGCAACAAAAAAAATAGCCGGGCGTTGTGGCGGGCGCCTGTGTTCCCAGCTGCTCGGGAGGCTGAGGCAAGAGAATCGCCTAAGCCCAAGGATTTGGAGGTTGCTGTGAGCTGTGTGACGCGACGGCACTCTACCGAGGGCGATAAGGTGAGACTCTGTCTCTACAAAAAAAAAAAAAAAATGAAAGGTTCAGAGAAGTTCAATGACTTGTTCAAAGCTTTACAGATAAATCTCTAATGGGAGCAATTTGGGAAGACCTTGCGATCTGTTAATGGATATCCTTTTTTTTTACATGTCACTTTTTGCACATATGGGGGTATTTTTCTGTGATAGATATTTAGAGATCACAGAGTATGTGTATTTTAAATAAATAAATAGTAAATATAATAATCTAAAGTAATTATAATGATATCATAAGGTTGCATATGAAGCTGTTTTTGAGTGTTAGCTGATTAGTGTCAGTATATCCAAACGTGTAAGTGTAGCTGAGTAGACATTAAGTCTTTTGTTTTTTTGTTTGAAGGTGAGAGTTAAGTGTATTGTTTCGCTTCATATCCTGGCAATTGTGCAGGCTAAATGAGAATTTGGAATGGGAGCAGTTAATCCCTTTTAGGATAGATAGAATGCTACCTCTCAGGATACAACTTCTGTGTTTTCAACTTAAGAGAGAACTTGTCTTTATACTCGTGCGTGCCCAGGGACTTCATGGCATGAAGTCATTAATTAGAGGATAGCTAAAGATTTTAGAATATGACTTGATTAATGGATGGCAATTATTATTTATTCTATACATTTGTGATGTTTTCCTGCTTTGGCCTTCCCATATTACTAAGGAAATGCTATGCAATTTGATTAACCATACATATCATTACCTGTCTTCTTAGTTCATTATATGAAATTGCTTCATGATGTACGTAACTTGCTCCCCCTCCTTTAAATGTGAAGCCATGGAAAGTGGTTCAACTTTGAGTTTCCTATATTAAGTTGAACACCAGTCATTCAGAGTCATATGCAAGTCCTTGATATCCAACTCTATTTGATTTTACAGTTTGGGTATTTAGTGTTTAGAAAGTAAGTTTGGATATCAGAAGAGTTGTATGTTTTTCTTAATATTCTGTGGTCTAGTTCTGAGTTTTGGGTAGTAATTAGTGGTAGTTGGATAGCAAGGAATTTATTTGAAAATTTAATCAAAATTGACTCAGTTCCTGAGTTTAGATAGTGAAAATTTAGACATCGAGAATTTGGATAGTGAGGAACAATTGTATATGAATTTGTTTTGTATACACTGAAAAAAAAAAAAAAAAAACGATTTTAGGGTTGCATTCCCCAGCACTGGTGAAGGTTCGTGAGACTTGTAAAGGTAGTGAGGCTCATGGTTTCCTTGCATGTGCTGGGAACAGGTCGAGAGTGAGCTGCAGTTGGTCAGGCTAGAACAGATTAAAGAGTTTTTGAGGGAAGGGGACTGGTTCATCCATCTCTATCCGTGGCACAGAATCTTGTGCCTAATAAGTTTACAGTAAGTAGTTAATGATTAAGGAACTTTCAATTCCTTTGAAAGTTATTATAAGTTGAGAAGGAAAGTTAAAGCTAAAATTTTATTCTTTTAAAAATAGTCCATGTAATATTTTACAATAAATATGTATAGTCTTTGTTGAACTGAAGGTGAGACGTAAAATTATGAAGGGGGGATTTTCACAACTGAAAGCTAGAATTGCCCTACAGGTTAAATTTTGGCATATATTTTATCTTATAAAGAAGTAAATAGTTCCTATAATCTTTGTGATGAGTGTCAGTGAAGATGGTATACTGTATACTGAGTCTACTTATTTTTAATAATTTCATGTTTAATCCTACTAATCCAATATAGCTGAGTTAAATGTTTCCCTTTAATTAGAAGATCTAAGAGCCAAAAATTAAGAAGCACAGCTTTCCATATTGATCTCTAAGGGTTCCCTTTATATCAGATTTGCTTTAATTTCTGATCCTGGAAAGTCCTTCTGTTGAGGATTAAGTGAATGTATTATTAGTAATTTGCACAGAATGCCATTTAAAAATCTTTGTCATCATCAGTTCTTACTGTGGGATTTTTGAATGGTTGTGGATTAAAAAAGAAAGCCTATAAACATGTTAAAAAGAGAATGCAGTTAGCTATAATATGAATTCTTTGAGAGAAGGCAGTCAGTTTCATATATTTTTTGCCATTTCAAACAGTGCACATAGTAGGTCCTCAGTATATTTTGATCTCATGAGTAAGTGGGAATAATTTGTTTTTAGGGTCCTGATGAAGAAGCTGTTGTGGATCTTGGCAAGACCAGCTCAACTGTGAATACCAAGTTTGAAAAAGAAGAACTAGAAAGTAAGTTTGTAACTTGTTATGTTTTGTAGGATAAGTAACGCTGTTAGTATTCTTCAAGTTTTACCTACTGTTTGTTGAAATATTCATTTGTTGTGAAATAACATTTAGAAGAGTGTTCAACACTTTAAACCATGTTTAAAGAATAATAGTGCAGTGAATAGTGCAGGTCACCCTTGTGACCACCACTCTTATCTAGAAATGGAACATTCTCCTCTCTGTTGAAAGTGTTGACATAAAATAGAGTTTAGAATGGTTTCAAATTTCAGTGATGTTACCATTACTTGGAAAACTGAAAGGCCACAGTTATGAAATTAGTAAATTTAGTAAATTAGGAAATTTTTTTTATTTTTTTATTTCTAGCAGGCTGGGTAATTTGTATTATAAGCATGCTAGAGTGCCATACTAATAAGCCACAGTTATCCCTAGTTATCTAAACGTACATTTCATAAGTCTGTTTTGTCATCCTTTTAAAATTTTGCAACAACCTCAGCATAGAATTATGGAGCAAATGAGTTATTTGTCCTCTTTCTTTCTTTCTTAAGTGAGAAAAAGTCCTGACAAATTGTTTTTCTTTTTTTTTTCTTTTTCTTTTTAAATAATTTCAGATTTACAGACTGCTGGAAAGATAGTACAAAGTGTTTTCATTTACACTTTTCCCCAGGTTCTTCTAATGTTAACATTTTACACAAGCTATCACATATTTGTGAAAATGAAGAAATTAACATTGTTAGCTGCTAATTTAATCAGTATTTGGTTAATTACTAGTTTACTATTATGTAAACCGTAGATTTTATTCAGAATTCACCAGTTTTTCTACTAAAATGGCCTTTTGATGTTTTAGGATTCAGATGATCCAACGCAGGATCTGAAAGTACAGTTAGTTGTTTCTCTTTAGGCTCTTCTAGGTTCTACCAGTTTTTCTTTCTTTGTCTCTCAGGACTTTGACATGTTAGGGTTGTAGTGGTGAGATATTTTGTACAGTGTTTCTCAGTTTCGATTTGTTTGATGTTATCACTTGCATAGACTGAGATTATGGATATTTGGGAAGCATATTGCAGAAGTAATGTGCCTTTAAAATCCGGTGTCCTGTGTGTGGACTTATGCTATCTACGTGACTTATTATTGATGACATTAACGTTGAATACTTTATTTGGGTGGTGTTTATGGCAAATGCTTTGATAGACCTTTTGATAGATTATATCCTTAAGCTCTTCGGTGAGATCTACTATTATATAATCTGTTGCTTTTAAGATGGAGATGGAAAGAGACACATATAAGAGTTCTCCTAATGTATATTCTGAGATTTTATTTTATTTAATTTTTTGGAGACAGAGCTTCACTTTGTTGCTCAGGCTAGAGTGCCCTTGTGTCAGCTTTGCTCACAGCAACCTCAAACTCCTAGGCTCAAGCAGTCCTCCTCCTCCCTCTGCTCTCAAGTAGCTGGGACTACAGATACCTGCCACAACGCCTGGCTAATATTTTATATTTTCGGTGGAGCGGAGTCTTGCTTTTACTTAGACTGGTCTCAAACTTCTGAGCTCAAGTAATCCTCAAGTCTCCCAAGACTGCTAGTATTACAGGTCTGAGCCACCATGCCTGACTGAAAAAAAAATTTTTTTTTTTTTTTTGCTAAATTTAGAAGTTGACCTTACAAGTCTAAGCCTAACTAGGGGTTCTAAAAAGAACCTGTTATTTAGAAGCTTCTGGTTAGATCTTATGAATTACAGAAGTTCAGAGGTTAAAATTTTTAGTAATTTTATTAATTTAAGAGTCCGGTGATATATTTAATCTGTTACTTACCCATTAACCTTCAAATACATATGACCTGGAAGATGAAGGGGGGTGCTTTAGTGTGTTCCTTGACTTCTCTTGGTTACTCCAGGGCCCTTAGCTCTACATACTTTGTACGTAACTAAGTTTTAGTATCAAGTTTGAAGGAGAGATTAAGTTTTATCTTAGAGAGTTTGAATAGGCCTTTGATGGATCAAAGAAAGAAAACGTTATATAATTAATTACCGAGGACATTAGAGGCAACAATAAAAGCAGAAAAAAAATAAGGTCTAATCTTCCAGTCTTTGGATTCTAGTATATGCTTATGTATCTAGTCTTTCTAAACTGCAAACTCATAGCATTTATTTTTATCTTGTCTCACTGGGGCATGTTGTGCCAAGGCCCATTAGTACTAATTGGAGTAACAACTTTGTAATTCCCAGTGCACAGTGGTGGGAATTTGGACTCTTCAGTTTCCACCATACTTGGTGTTCGGAAGGAAATAGTTTCACTGAAAGAAAATTGTAAAATCACTGAGTTTTGTTACAGTTTTTAAGGAAAATTTTAACTGAGGTAATTTACGTAACATAAAAATCATCAATTTAAAGTGTGTAATTAATTCTTTTTTAGTATATTCACTATGTTGTATAGCCGTCGTCACTCTGTAATTCCTGAAACACATCTGTGATCTCCCAAAGAAACTTCGTATAATTAGTTTTTAAATTTGGAATTTTTCCACAGTAATTGAGATTTAATTATTATAGACATTTATCGAGTATTTACCACATCCTAGGCAGAGTGGTGGCTACTGGGAGAAGTTTAAACAGATGACTTTAGTTCACTGTGTTCCCATAAGTCTAGCCCACTTTTAAATTAAAAAGGTGACTATTTACTTTATTGATATTAATATATTGGCAGCTGAAACAAAATGTCAGAGTGTCAACCTTTTTCAGCCTTAGCTGATAACATGAGTATCAGACAATGCTATAATTTTTTGTTGCTCTGTTCTTGTCTACAAATGGCCATGAAATAGCCATGAGTATTGATTTTGGGGTTATGAGTAAATTTTACTGAGTCACCAACTTTGTAGATACAGACTCCATGAAAAATAAGGTTCAGCTGTACTTTCAAATCTCATGTAAGGGTGAAAAATCTGAGTTTCTTGAAGTATTTATTTTCTGACCATCTTATGGAATTTGTTAGGAAAAGAGTGTCATTAACTGTTAGTATTTCAGTATGTTACATGTTTATTTTGTATGAAAGGGCAAAAATCAACTTTATGCTAGATGTTTTTTGGGTAGTTATAAATTAGTTGACCTTGTAGTTAATGCATGTCTTTCTTAACTGAACTTAGGTAGGAACCTCATTTAACCTATCTAAGAAATCAGTTCATGCCTCTTAGTGTTTGCTATAGTACTAATTGTCTAGTTCCCTTATTCAGTTTCATTTAGTGAGCAAAAGCGGAGACTGCCTTTCATAACTGTTTTGTTGGAATACAAAGTCAGGATAATGCAATATCAGCAGTAGCTTTTTCTAGTCTAAAAGTATACAATAACTTTACTCTATTGCTTTTTTAAATCCAATCTGACTGTTTCTACCCTTTATCTGGATGATTTATATTTAATGTAGCCCTCAGTAATTTTGAGCTTACTGTTTTGAGGTTTTCAGAACTCAATTAGTAAATTAATATTTGAAAGTGATTTCAAGTGGACCAAACTATTTTTTTCTCAAAATATCTTTTTAAATAGGCCAGTGAATTTACATAAGGAACTTGTATGTCTAGTGTAATTACCAGTCAGTGGTATTGGCCACTGGTGTAACATTCTTTGCAGTGCTTTGTGAAATAAGAGGAGTTACTACCATCTGTAGTTACATGAACTTGTATATAACTCTTTGTTATCCAGAGTCACTGTACTTTTGTGTATATCACTTTTCTTTTACTTTTGGAAAACCTGTAATATGTTTCTGAACCTTTGAATAGGTCATCGAGCTGTATATATTGGTGTTCATGTCCCATTTAGTAAAGAGAGTCGTCGACGTCATAGGCATCGTGGGCACAAACATCACCACCGGAGAAGAAAAGATAAAGAATCAGATAAAGAAGATGGACGAGAATCTCCTTCTTATGGTAAGAGAAAACAGTAGTTCTCCATTAAAAGTTTGAACTTCTTTCCTGGAAAGTATCTTAATTTTTAATTGAATCTTTCCTTTTAAAAATTGTGTGTGATAATTTAGACACATTGTATATGTTGAGGAATACCAGTTGAAGTAAGAATTTAGTTTGTAGGTTAAGTTCTTCTTGGTAAAAGTGAAAAAACTGAGGGGCTTTGTTTTCTTCACTGTATCCTAGCCTTGGAATTGTAGAAGTTGAGCCTTGTCACTTAAGCTCAAATTTAGCAGTTTTCTTTTCTTTTCTATATCATATATTTTATTACCAGTGTATGCAGTGAATGGACATGGTGAATCCTAAGGTTCTTGGTAAGGGATTGGATTTTTTTTTTTTTTTTTTTACTTTTGGCACTACATTTTTTGGACAGAAGATTTTAACCACTAGGCTGGTCCATCTCAGCATTTTAAAAGCATAGGTATTATTATATTCATTTTATAGTTCGGGAAACTTCAGCTCAGAGATAATGAGACTCTCTTAACAATTTCTGCTAAGAGATACTGATGGCCTATTAAATTAGTAAGTGTTCATGTAGGTAGCAAAGGAAAAATGAACACTAAATTTAGAAAGAATCACTAGTGAACATTTCTGGATGTTAATTAAGTTACTTAGATGTATTCTGCTATTTTGTATGTTGTACCCATCCAGTTTAGGATATCTTAGGCTCTTCTGTGATCAGATCAGTATGTGTCTTTAATTCATACTGCATAAAAAGGCATGTGATATTTTTGTGGATGGAAATATTATTTGTTTTTTTTTTTTTTTTTTGAGTTTTTTTTCGCCGGGGCTGGGTTTGAACCCACTACCTCCAGCATATGGGGCTGGCGCCCTACTCCTTGAGCCACAGGTGCCACCCGGAAATGTTGTTTACTGAACTATGTTTGTATAATCACCTAGATAGGTAATGTGATGTGAGATTAGAAGGCTTAAGTGTAGTGGCTTGAAAAATAAGTTGTGATGAAGAAAATATTTGACTTATTAATGGAATAACTATGCCTAGAAAAGATTCATGCCCTGAAGTGGATTTATCTTATATTTTAGAAGTTCTATGTATGAAGTCCCTTTTTTCCTCTCCTTACACTAAAGTGAGATTACATAGGATGTTTTTTTTAAGACATGATGGAATAAGGAGGGTTAGGTTTTCCCATCATTTTATTTTTTAGTTTATTTTTATTTTTGAGTTATTTTCCCACTGATTTTTCTCTCCTCCTTTATTGAGGTATAATTAACAAATAAAAATTGTATTTAAGGTATACAGCATCCCGATTTGATGTTGTACATTGTGAAGCAGTTACCACAATCAAGTTAATTAACACATGGATCACCTTATGTAGTTGCCTTTTTTTATGGGTAGTGAGAACACTTAAGGTGTACTTTTTAGCAAATTTCAAGTATACAATAAAGTATTATTAACCATAGTTACCATATTGTACACTAGATTCCCAGAATTTATTCATTTCATAACTGAAAGTTTGTAACTACCCTGCCATTTCATATAGCTGGAAAAAATGGATAAAATATATGAAATAATAGTTTTTAGGCATTGGATAAAAGGTGGTCAGGACTTTGATTTCTGAGAAAAGAGAAGCAAGTGAGCTTTCTAAAGACCCATTTCTAGGCCACAGTATAGAGAGGGGAACCCAAGCAGAGCCTAGCAGTCTCTCAGAGTTGAGGGGCACAGATTGGAATTTGGGGAGGGCAGAGAACTTGAGTAGTAGACTGCGAGAGAGTAGAGAGCTACTACACAGAATTACAAAGATCTGAAGAAGGGTCCTTTTGAGTCTTGAGTACTTGTCTGGGTTTGCGAGAGGAAGCTGCCCTGGCAGGGAAAATGACTACCAGAAATTATTAATACTACACAGAAGACTAGGAATATTTTGTGTCCCCATCAGTTGTGGTGGAAAGACTTTGGGTATTGGATAGAATTCTCAGAAGGGTATTGCCTTAGTAGTGAGTCTCGATTAGTTTTACATTAAAGACTACAGTGAATCCACTCTAAAAATTCTTAAAAGCAGGACTTAAAAGATTTAAGTTGATTATAAGTAATGTGTGCCAGAACAAATGAGCAAAAGACAAGAAGGATATAGAAGAACTTAATAAAACTACCAACCAGATGTATATTTACACTTACAGGCAAACGACTGCAGAGTGCACAAGTACAAATGGATTATTTAACAAGATAAATCATGTTTTAGGCCATAAAGCAAGTCTCAGTAAATTTAAAAGGAGTAAAAATATGTTATGCAGTCACAATAGAATTAAACTAGAAACATATCAGGAAAATTCTCCAAGTATTTGAATTTAAAGAAGATGTTTCTCGATAATCAGGGGCTATAGAAGCAGTCATAACAGAAATTAGAAAATATTTTGAACTTATTGAAAATGAAAATCAGTGTAGGGAAGTAACTGAGATAGAATCTTGAAAAGTGAGGACACCGTTCTGGTATGTACAGGTTTTATTTAGCAGGATATTGTGCAAAATGAGGATTGTCTACATATAGAAATTGTTAGATGCGGCTAAAGCAGTGCTTAGAAGAAAATTGTAGCATTTAATTCTTGTATTAGAAAAAAAGAAAGATAGAAAATCAGTAATTTAAGTTTCTAACTTAAGAAATTAATACAAAAAAGCAAATTAAACCCAAAGTTAAGGAGAAGAAAGGAAACAACCAAAATAGAAATGAATAAAAGAAAATAAATCAGAAAAATAATTATAAAAATAAGATAAAATATTATTTTTGAAAAGATCATTAAAATTAATGTTTATAGTCAGGTTGATTGGGGTATAAAAACTCCACAAATTATCAGTATTAGATATTTCAGTACATATCCTAAAGACATTAAAAGGCTAATGAGGGGATATTATGAATGACTTTATGCTAACACAATTGATGTTTTAGATGAAATGGGCAAGGTCCTTTAAGAATATAAACTACCAAGCAGAAATGTATTAAAGGAAGGTATTACATTGAATTTGTAGTCCTAAAACATTGTCACAGTGAAAATTTACTCTGAGGTGATTTCATGGATGAATTCAGGCAAACAAGTAAAGAAGAAATAGTAAATTTAATAGAGAACATTTCTCAATTCATTTTATGAAATCTAATACAATTAGACAGAGATGTTACACGTAAAGAAAACTACAATTATTCTTGCGAATGTAGATTCAAAAATCGTTAACAGAATAAAAAGTTCTTATCCTACAATATTTAAAAGGGATAATACTATGTACAGCATGACAGTGGTAGATTGAATAATGGCCCCCAAGATACTCATGTCCTAATCCCTTGAAGCTATGAACCTTGCCTCATATGGCAAAAGAGACTTTGCAGATGTGAATGGGTTAATAATTTTAAAGTGGGGATATTATCCTGGATTATGTAGGTAGAACTGACACAATCACAGGGGTCCTTAGTAAAAGGAGGTCAGAAAACCAGACTGGAAAGAGATCTGACAAAAGAAACAGTGTCTGTAGCAAAGCGAGGTGTCAGGGTCATGATCTCAGGAATGTACGCAGCCTGCGAAGGCTAACAAAGGGAGCCTTCAGCATGAACCAACCATATCAGTACCATGATTTTAGCCTGTATGACTCATTTTGGAGTTTTGGAATCTAGAACTGTAAAGGAGTAAATTTGTGTTGTTTACACTACCAACTTTGTGTAATATGTTAACAGGGAAAACAAGAAATTGTACTTGTACCTCCCTATATTGACCGTCTCCTTAAGTTGAGCTAATTTTCACAGACCAGACTTGTACCACGTATCATCAGTACAGTAGGCCTAGTTCCTTAACGTTTACCTACCTTTATATGTTGACCAATTTGTTATGGTCCCATGGGTAGTCAGCTTACAGAGGTTCTACTGTATTTCTTGCATCCACAAAATGCCTGCAGGATTGTTTACTAAGTAGTACATTTTGAGTATATAATCTTCTCTCATATTCAGGGGAGTTTTATTTTGTTTTTAATTGTTACTTGTGGTGTTTGTTTCTTTGTTTATACAAGGGCTTGAGGGCTTTTGACTGGCCTGGACTAGTATTTATGCTAATTTTCCTTTCTGAGGACCCTATACTACACCTGAAGTTTAATTTTGGATGCTATTATTTGTTATTTGTTTCTTGAAAAGACTTGTCTTACCTCCCAAATCCCAGCTGACGAGAGTTTTGTTTCTCCATGATAATAGGAAAAGTCAGCTTCTATACATATAGCTTTGATTTTTTGGACCTTTTTTCACAACTTGAACTTAGCTTGTATTTTCCAACTTTTTCACATTGAACTTAGCTTATATTTTAAATATTGTTTTGTCTTAACATTTGCTTATGGTTTTGGTCAGGATAAAAGTACTGCTTTTCAGCATAGTTTTCCATGTTTTGGGATGTTGCTTATTTTTATTTGTTTTAGTCAGTTAGTTGTAAATTTAGTTTGACTTGTTTATTTTACTTTATTTTTTATTTATTTTCTTGAGACAAAATCTCACTCTTACTCTGGATGGAGTGCTGTTGTGTCATAGCTCACAGCAATATCAAACTCTTGGGCTTAAGAGATCTTCTTGCTTCAGCCTCCTGAGTAGCTGGACTATAGGCATTTAAGGGTCTAGTTTTTCTATTTTTAGTAGAGATGGAGTCTTACTTTTGCTCAGGTTGGTCTAGAACTCCTGAGTTTAGGCAGTCCACCTGCCTCGGCATCTCAGAATGCTAGGATTATAGGCATTAGCCACTGTATCTGATCATGACTTATTTATTTTTAACATAATCTTTTTTTTTTTCTCTGTAAAGGTGATCTTTTGTGACACCCCCCCCCCACACACGGATTGTTGATTCTTGTTTCCTTTCAGAATTATAATATTTTTTTGTAATCATTAAAAGAGTTTTGATGAAATGTATTTGTTTATACAGGTAACAAAAAGCATTTCGCTTTCAAAACTATGAATTTGTCTTTGAATGAGGAAAATTTTGAGTATATTTAAATTTTTATTTTATAAAGATACACCCTCCCAGAGGGTTCAATTTATCCTTGGTACTGAAGATGATGATGAAGAACATATTCCCCATGATCTCTTCACGGAAATGGATGAATTGTGTTACAGAGATGGAGAAGAATATGAATGGAAAGAAACTGCCAGGTAATGTTGCTGACTCTTATTTTTTGGTGGGCTTTACTTGGTTTCTTTTTGTAATGAGAATATTAAATTGCAATCATGAGCTATTATCTCTTGCTTAGCACTAGTAAGCAGAAGATTTCCTTGTGAATGTGTGGAAACTATCTGAAATATTTCTCTTTATTCTCAGATTTTTTTTCTTTAAGTAGTCCTATACTTTAATATAATAAAAAGTAATTACATTACTGTAGATTTTAATAAGTCTTTACTTAAATTTGAAAATCAAAATCTTTGATTTGTTAAAAAAGGAGTAGAAGTGGAAGCTGTATTTTCATATAGCCATGGTTTTTTTGGAATGCTTATTATTTGTTATTGTGATGGTTAGAAAAGATTGAGGACATACAGAAGAAACTTACAACAATAGATATTACAGATAATTAGCTTAATTTGTGAAAATATTTGTGACAAAATTTTGTTTTGGTGCTGGTTTTCTTTTTTGAAAAGAACAAGTTTTTGTTTTATCACATTAAGATAAGCAAATGGAATCTTCATTATTTATCCAATAAAATATTTTTATATATTATACGTACAGATGGCTGAAATTTGAAGAGGATGTTGAAGATGGCGGTGACCGATGGAGTAAACCTTATGTGGCAACTCTCTCTTTGCATAGTCTTTTTGAACTAAGGAGCTGCATCCTAAATGGAACAGTCATGTTGGATATGAGAGCAAGCACTCTAGATGAAATAGCAGGTTATAGTAAATTGACTTTTTAAAAAAATATTTAAAATGTTCTAAAATTAGAGACAAGGAAAGTAGAACTTATGTTGAGTTTGTCTTCTGTGCCAGGGAGTATGAGGAATGGACATATAAATAAAGGAGACTTTTGGTCTTTGATAAGTTTGGAGACATGGAGCTTAAATGAAATAGACAAAACCGTAGAATCAAGAAGAGAGTGATTGGTGCTATAAGCAAATACAGAGTCTGTGCTCTGAAAATTCAGAGGAAAGGGTTTTTGTTTCATTGATTTTTTTTTGGACCAACTATCTGTGGAAGATACACAGAGGAAATTAATTGTACAACTTACAGAATGTGAACATGTGGGAGCAAGGAGTAGGTAGTACAAGAGAAAATAAAACAGGGCGGCGCCTGTGGCTCAGGGAGTAGGGTGCTGGCCCCATATACCAAGGGTGGCAGGTTTGAACCTGGCCCCAGCCAAACTGCAACAACAACAATGAAAACAATAGCTGGGCATTGTGGCGGGTGCCTGTAGTTCCAGCTACCCGGGAGGCTGAGGCAAGAGAATCGCCTAAGCCTAAGAGCTGGAGTTTGCTGTGAGCTGTGATGCCATAGCACTCTGCCAAGGGCGACAAAAGTGAGACTGTCTCTAATATTAAAAAAAAGAGAGAGAGAGAAAATAAAATTATTTTAAGGAGGGTAAGAGCAGCAAGAAGTATAGGCATACCTTCTTTCTTGAGAAGTATAGGCAGGTATGAATCTCAGGAAAGTCAATTTTGTGTGAGTATTCAATTATTGAATAGATTTATTCAGTAGTATAGTAAGAGATCTGTTGGGAAAACGGGTTAGTTTACCCTGAATTTTGGATTAAGAAATTGGATTTTGGTTGACATTTTGGCAGTTTGGATTTTTTTTTTTTTTTTTTGTAGAGACAGAGTTTCACACTGTTGCTGCCCTTGGTACAGTGCCGTGGCGTCACACAGCTCACAGCAACCTTCATCTCCTGGGCTTAGGCGATTCCCTTGCCTCAGCCTCCCAAGTAGCTGGGACTACAGGCACCCGCCACAACGCCTGGCTATTTTTTTGTTGCAGTTAGGCCGGGGCCGGGTTTGAACCTGCCATCCTCGGTATATGGGGCTAGTACCCTGCCCACTGAGCCACAGGCGCTGCCTGGCAGTCTGGATGGTTTTGAAGTTGGTGGGGAAGTATCATGTGAGGTCATCTGCAAGAGTATCATCCAGGCAACAGAACGTAAGGTGCCTTTGGGGATGGAAGAGATTAGAAGCAAGTAGATCAACTCTCTTGGAATTGTTTATGCAAGAGTGATGTTGAACTAAGCTATCATAGATACAGTATGAAAATGAAGGAGAGTGAGATTTGAAGAATAATGTGGAGTTAGGAAATGGAAAAAGATAGCCATGATAAAGCTTTTTGTTCACTAAAATTGCTCAAAAAAATCAAGTTCAGTGGTAATGGATTAGATAATTGTGACTATTGTACATTGCTCTCATGGAAAAACAAAAAATCTGTAGTGTTTCATTTTTAAGAGAACCATGAACTTATTAGAACTTCTCAGGTTAGAATCATTCAGTTTTACCTGGTATATTTGACTGTGCTGCAGATAATTTAAATTGTAAAGTCCTTACTTAGTTGTCTTACATAAATGACTAAAAAATTGAGTTAAGCCTGCGAATATTGAATTTGGACACGTGAGTCTTTGCAGTTACCATGTAACGTATAATCTAATATTTGCTTTTTTGGTAAACTGTAGTTGCTGTATTAATGTTATAGATTGATCACTCAGTTTTTTAAAATAGAGTAATCTTATAATCTTGAAAATTTGATTCTGTTCTCTCAAGTTAGTACCACTGTTTTTAAAATACACGTATTTTATGAATTAAAAAGTCCAGCAACCACAATAATATATAAAACATCATTGCCATCAATTTCTACATTCCTCACATCTCCCTCATAACCTGATTTATTCCTCTTCCTAGAACTTATTACCCCATGATATTTTATCTATTTATTTGCTCATTGGTTTTTCTACCTGAAAAAGAAAGCAGAAACTTACTCTGTTAACTGCTGTATTTCCAGCATATAACAGGCACTTAGTAAATAGTTAATGATTAAATGAGTTAGTCCAGATATTCACTACTGGAACAGTTTTGGGGAAATATATGAGATGAGGCAATAAAACACTCACACATTTTAGGAGGCTAATGTAATTGAATAGTCAGTTTAATAGAATTTAATAAAAAAAATAGAATTTATTGCATCCATATGGATAAGCTCTTTCAACTGTAGGATGACGGTTAGTATAAGTAAGCTCTTTGTAAATAATTGTAGTTATTAAAATAAGGGTGTCTTTATTTTTTGTCAGATAAAGTTCATATTTGTCTGTCTGCATTATTTACTATTAAAAGAGAGTAATACTTTCCAGAGCTATTTAAGATGATAATTTTTGTTGAAAGGTTTTGAGTTTATTTCTATATTATAGTTCTCTAAGTGTTTAATAACAATAACTTATTTTTTTCCTTTGAATAGATATGGTATTAGATAACATGATAGCCTCTGGCCAATTAGATGAATCCATCCGAGAGAATGTCCGAGAAGCTCTTCTGAAGAGGCATCATCATCAGAATGAGAAAAGATTCACCAGTCGAATTCCCCTTGTTCGGTCTTTCGCAGATATAGGCAAGAAACATTCTGACCCTCACTTGCTTGAAAGGAATGGTGAGATAAGTTGCGGCATCCAATTTTGCTAACACTACTACTGTAACAGCATTCCAGTATGTTACAATTAACATTTGAAGATATTTATTTATTTTTTGTTGTTGCAGTTTGGCTGGGGCCAGGTTCGAGCCTGCCACCCTCGGTATATGGGGCCAGTGTCCTACTTACTGAGCCACAGGCACCGCCCCATTTGAGGATATTTAAACACTCTCATTATTCCTAAGCCTCAGTTACTTCTCCTTCCTGCCTTTTTGTTTCTATTTAAGGTATTTTGTTATATAACTGATTAATGTGGCATAAATTATGATCTACATTTTAATTAGGAATCTTGGATGGGAACTTTTACATTATATTTTAACTCATTTTGTCTTGTCTCCTGAATATACTTAATTTACAGGGTATAAGCAAGTGTTTTTTGGGTGGTTTGCTGATTTCACTGCTCTTTATTTATGATATTTGTGAAAGATTCTTACGACTGTTCTGTCTTACACCAAGGATTACCTAGGTGGTGTGGGCCAACCCATTAAGAATGACTTAGACCCAGGTTCACATATTCCAGCTTTCCTTTCTTATGCACAGGCCAGCGGCAGATTGTACAGGACATGGGAAGACAGTTGTTTTTTTTTAGCTCTTCTGTCATTGTCTTAAGGTTGGCACACTTGGAGGTTTCACCTTTCCCTATTTTCTTCTGCCTAAAACAGACGAAATCATAAATCACTAGGGTTGAGAACTCTGATGAAAACCTAGGTGCAAAAGATTGGAGTAGCTTATGAGGGCCTCTGTTGCCTCTAGCATTTGCCCCTAGCTGCTGCTATTATCCAAAGCTTATGAGTATTAGAGCTTCGAGGAGTGGGATATGGAACATAGTATCTGTTCATCATTTTTTTTTTCCAGATTAATATGAGGGCATATGATTAGTTTACATTGTTTGCTTTGTTAGGTAAAGTCCAACTTATAGTTGTGCTCTTGACCCAGGAGTTGTGCCATATAGCTTTACATTGTGCCTGTTAGGTAAGAGCACACTAATCCTCCTCCCTCTACCCCTCATTCTCCTCCCCGCTTGAGTTTAATTGTGTTTTTCTTTTGTGTGGGTATTTGTTCATCTACTGGTTTCAAATTAAGTACCTTGGATGCTTGCTTTTCCATTCTTGTGATACTTTACTAAGAAGAAAGAATGTTCTTCTACTCCATCTAGGTTAAAACAAAAGATGTGAAGTCTTTATCTGTTTTATGGCTGAATAGTATTCCATGCCATCTTTTTTATCCCTGAAATAATAGTATGGCTTTTAAGTGTTCTACCAGCAAATAGCCGTAGGTTACGGAGTTTAATACATCTAAAGTTGATAGTAGTCATCTTTTGTAGCTCAGTGTTGAGATACTTAACTTGATAATTTGACCACTAAAACTCTTTTAAAAATCTGTTTAAAATTATACATTGGTATGTTTAAGGACTTTTATAACTAAAAGAACATCTCTTATGGAGCAGAGTTTAATTTAAAAGCAAGTTACATGTGGCACATCTTCTCTTTTTCATCTTTTATTTATTGTGTATTCTCTGTTTTGGTGAAATGAGTTCATTTATGCAGAGGGACTCTGTTAAATTCCTCATATGTAGTGGTTCCTGATTATTTTCTAGCTGTTACCTGTTGGCTTTTAATCATAAGACAATGGCTATTTTAAATGCCATTTTATCATGTTATTTTGTTGAAATATGGTAATTTAACAGTTTTGTATAAGTGGCATTTTTTTTGCAGTATTTGCCCAGGGCTGGGTTTGAACCTGCCACCTCCGGCATATGGGGCTGGCACCCTACTCCTTTGAGCCACAGGCGCTGCCCATAAGTGGCATTTTTTTAAATGGTTGATCTTTATTTTTAATATTTCTGAAATATCTTGAACATGTATCTTTGATTACGTAGGCCGTAAGGAATTAATTATTGTATTTCTTGTGTTTTCCATAAAAAAGAATGTTATTCTTTTAAGCTTTACTTAAATAGAAATATCAGGTATTTTGAAATGTAAGTATGCATGGAGTTTGAAATATTTTAGACTTGCTACCTATTGCTGTTGTTGGTGAGAAATACTTTATTTTTTGCTATTTAAATCAAATATTATATGTATTTGATTCAATTTATTTGCTGTGTTAGAAATAAGCATACTTTATGGCATTTATTAATACCTTTGGAGTGGTCAAGAATAGTATTCTTGGCTTAGTGCTCGTAGCTCAGTGGTTAGGGTTCCAGCCACATACACCGGAGCTGCCTGGGTTTCCAACCTGCCCGGTTCTGCTAAATAGCAATGACAGCTACAACAAAAAACAATAGCTGGGTGTTGTGGCGGGTGCCTGTAGTCCCAGCTACTTGGGAGGCTGAGGCAGGAGAATCACTTGAGCCCAAGAGTCTGAGGTTGCTGTGAGCTATGACGCTACGGCACTCTACCAAGGGTGACAAAGTGAGACTCTGTCTCAAAAAAAGGTATTCTTTAAAGTTGACATTTTAAAATTTTTTCTAGAATTTGTCTTATGTTTTTAAACCTTACTTGAAAACACTCCTAGTAACTTAATGTTATCATTATAAACATTAAGTTAGAAATTATTAGGTAATATTAATGTGGACTTTCTGTGTGAAAGATAATTATCTATAGCTTTTTGGTAAAATGTAGGAAAGTACACTAAATATAAGCTGTCAGTACTGTTAATTTTTGGTTTGGGTTCTGTTTCTTAGGTTTTTTTTTTTTCATATGTATTCTCATTTGCTATTTAAGAAGCAACTTTGTATTGTGATTGTCCTTTTTAAAAATGCTGCACTAACTATTGGTCATTCTCATTTTTAACAGGGTTATTTTGCTCCCCCTAATGCCTCCCCCATCTGTGCATTGTCATTATCATTGTGTTGTTGTTGGTTTGTTTTTGGTTAAAGTTTCAGAGAACTAATTACAATTTGAGCAACTTTTGTGACTTTCTAACATTTAAAATCTTGATTGACGTGCTAACTCTCATAGCATGAATTTGAAATTTTGGGCCTTGAAAGCTTGCAATTTATAGTACAATTGTTTTTTTTTTTGTCTCTATTTGCCTTCTGCAATGAACTTCATCATTTTTCATTTATTTTATCTCAGGGGAAGGCCTTTCCGCCTCCCGCCACTCTTTGCGAACAGGTCTGTCTGCCTCAAACCTTTCATTGAGAGGAGAATCGCCTTTATCTCTTCTTCTCAGTCATCTTCTTCCTTCTTCAAGAGCTGGAACCCCGGCAGGCTCGAGGTGTACAACCCCAGTACCCACCCCTCAAAACAGTCCTCCTTCCAGCCCTAGCACCCGCCGCCTGACTTCCAGAAGTTCCCAGCAGAGTCAGCTTCAGGTCCCAGAACTACTGGTTTCACCTGCCAGTGATGACATTCCCACAGTAGTAATTCATCCGCCTGAGGAAGACTTAGAAGCACTGAAAGGCCAGGAGCAGAAGAATGAGGAAAATGTTGACTTAATTCCAGGCAACTATCCAAAAATCTTCCATGTGTGGTGCTTTCTGCCTCTGGATCACTTGCACTTGGAATGCCTTTCAGCACATAGCTTGAGCAGCATATGTAGATAATGCTTACAATTTATTTTGACTTCTGCATGTTTTTTCTTTGTACTGTATTGTTGAAGAGAATAGAATTATTAAAATTTAAGTTATGAAAAGAGTACAAAGAAGACTACACATAAATTTAAGCCTGTTCACAAATTTCCACTAAGATTTTAGAGGTGAAAGCATTTGAATGGTTCAGAAAAGCATAGACCTTTTTTTATAATTAATATTTTCATTTGCCATAGATTTACTTTATTTTATTTTTTTTTCATTTTTTTTTATTAAATCATAACTGTATACATTGATATGATCATGGGCATAGATTACTTTAGAATGGTGGCTTACCTTCTTGTGTATTCACTCATAAGGTGAATGAATACATATATGTACATTATAATGAGGTGATGTGCCTTTTATCTGATGCTTTTCTCCAGAAGATATAGTACATTTTAGCCTTTTTAACAAAGATAGTCATTAGAGAACTTGTCTTCTTAGAGGCAGAAATGTGAAAAAGAACATTCAATCCTGACTGCCTGGAATCATCATTATTTCAAACTGGTATTTATATTTTGGATTAGAATTTAATTGCTCTTTATTTAAGGCCGTGTCTATCTTGAATCCAAATGTACTTCGAAATTTTTAGGATAAGAACTCCTATAGTTACGGCTAGAAGGAAAAGAAAAACATATTTTCATATATATATATACACACACACACACACAAAGTAGAACCTCTGTAAGTTGATCACCCAAGGGACTGTAACAAACTGGTCAACATATAGAGGTGGTCAACATAAGGAACTAGGCCTACTGTACTGATACATACATGTGGTGCATGTCTGGTCTATGAAAATTACGTCAGTTTAATGAGGTGGTTAATGTAGGGAGGTGCCCAACTATGGAAGTTCTCCTATGTGTTTGTGTGTGTATATATATTTTTTCTTTCTTTTTTTTTTTGTTTTGAGACAGAGTCACGTGTTGTCACTCAATTTAGAGGGCAGTGTCATTATTGTGGCTTACTACAACCTTAAATTCCTTTCTGTACTCAAGGGATCCTCCTTCCTAAGCCTCCCAAGTTGCTGGGACTATAGTGTGCCACCATACCCAGCTAAGTTTTCTATTTTTTGTAGAGACACGGTCTTTCTTGCTCTTGCTCAAGTTGGTCTTAAACTTCTGACCTCATGTGGTCTTCCTACCTTGTCCTCCCAGAGTACTAGGATTACGGGCATGAACCACCATGCCTGGCCTAGAATTTATTTTTATATATGAATTAGAAAAACTATTTTATCAGTGAATAAAAGGTTTAGAACTTAAGGGCTATAAATTATGATAATTTGGTTCTTCCTTATATATTGATTAATATATATTTATACACACGTATTTAATACTAGTTTTGATAAAGTAAGTATTTTTTAGTGACTTATATTTTAGGTAAACCTTATTGTGACATACATTAACACTAGTGGTTATAATCACTTAAGTATTAATCACATTTTTCTAAAATACTGATAAAATCTAATACTTAAGTGGTAATCGAGTCATTAACCTATTTAATGTGCATATATGTTTTTGTAAGTTGTTAGAAAAGTTGAAACTTTCCTGAGTTACACATCAGGAAAGGGACAGTCTAAATCAGGGGCGTCCAACCTGGGGGCTGTGAGCCGCATGCTGATTTTGTGAGGATTTTTTTTTGCTTATTTGTGGTATGAAAAGTATGTATAAACTTTTTTTTTTTTGCTCATAAGCTTTCATTAATGTTTGTGTATTTAACGTGTGGCCCAAGACAACTCTTATTCTTCCAGTGTATGGCACAGAAAAAAAGAAAAGGTTGGACACCCTTGGTAAATCCTCTGCAAATCTATTTTTATCATTCTGTAAAAAAGTCCATCTCTATTGGCTTGGATACCCTTCTAAAAGTACAAATGCAAGTTTGTGGTGTCATAGTTATAGCTACCATTGTTTTATAGTTTGTTTCAGACATAGTGATAGATGCTTTTCAAATATATTTTTGATAAATATAATAATTTGATGAGATTGATGTTATTTCTATTTTATAAATGAAGAAAAGATTAGAGATAGTAAGATCATACTGTAAATGACCAGTGCAGGGATTTGAACTCAGGTCTACTTGTGACAAAATCTGTAGTTGAGTATTTCATTATGAGTTTAACCAGTCATAAAATTGATAAAGCTTGATAATGGAATAGCACTATTTTAATTAAAAAGAACTGTCAAGATTTGCTACATTTCCTTGAACAAAAATGAGTTTAAAGTTGCTTGTTTAGGCCCTGTTAAAGGGTTAAAAGGAGCAGTAAACTGAGAATTGAGAAACACAAGTTTTTTATTTCCCAGGAGTTTTTTTGCCATGAGATTTGTCAGCCTTTCTCAAGAGAAGAAATAGAATGGAGGGATTTTCTAAAGATAAGAAAAAGCTCATAATTACTCTTTAAGAAGGCTCCTGTATAAGGTATGTAATTATTGAGGAAAAATAATAGGGACTGCTATACATTATTCCCTGTTTAAATTCCCTTGGTGCTTAATGCACCCAGTAACTCTAGTGGTGTTTCCTAGAAGTCTGATACTGTCTCAGAGGAGGAAGGTGACCTCAGCTTTACTTTAGAGAGATACGCTATGGTTTTGTGTTGTCATGGAGTAATTATTTGTGCATAGCCATGATAGAAAAGAAAGTGGTATTGCCCATTAGCTGTTTGCTGGAGGATAATTACATACATAAAAGAGGTGAACTTTTAGTATTTGTAGCCATCGTTTGTTTCTAAGTCAGTGCTTCTGGTCATCAGCACTATTGACAGTTTGGGCTTCAGTGATTCTTTGCAGGGTGGCTGGGTGGGAAGGAGCAGTCCTGTGCTTTATAGGATGGTTAGCAGCATACTTGCTTCTACACTGATAGCTGCCAATATCACTCCTCCCAGGTGTGACAACCAAATCTGTCTCTAGACAGTGCCAGATGTCCCCAGGGGCCATAATCTTCTCTGGTATGAACCACTGCTTCACCTAGTTGAGCTTTCAAACTTCTGTGGACAGAAAACTCTGGTATCTTTGATTTATCTTTCTCTAGTTAGATGGTATTTGAGGGGAAAAAAAAGTTAGTGAGAATGATAGATTTACTGGAATGTGATTTTTAAAATCCCATTGTTGAATTTATTTATATATTCTTTTTTTTTTTTTTTTTTTTTAATTGTTGGGGATTCATTGAGGGTACAATAAGCCAGTTACACTGATTACAATTGTTAGGTAAAGTCCCTCTTGCAATCATGTCTTGCCCCCATAAAGTGTGACACACACTAAGGCCCCACCCCCCTCCCTGAAAGAAAAGGCAAGAAAAAGAAAAAGGAAAAAATAGATTTTTTCCTTTTTCTTTTTCTTGCCTTTTCTTTCTTTCTTTTTTTTTTTTAAATTGAGACAAGGCCTTACCCTGTCACCCAAGCTAGAATGCAGTGGCATCATCATAGCTCAGTGCAACTTCAGACTCCTGGGCTCTAGTGATCCTCCTGCCTCAGCCTCCTGAGTAGCAGGGACGGACGTGCAGGCATGTGCCACCATGCTGGGCTAATGTTTTTTCTTTCTCTTAAAGCAAAGTAATATGGTCCTTCTGAGTTACCTGTGTTAATGTTAGAAAGCTTTATTTCTTGGTGATTTACTTATTTAATTATGACTACTAGTAATTTATTGTAGGAATTAACTGATTGAGAAAACAGCTTTTTAATTTAGCTGAGGTTGGAAAGGACTACATAGTCATGGTACAGAACTCTCACATGTACCTGGCATGTCAATTTTGAAAAAGGGATAGGTTCAAGAGGATCAGGTTAGTCAAGTGACTTCAGGTCATACATTCTAGCTTTGTCAGTCAGTATTGACTTTTCACGTTATTTCTGCTCATTGCACTGTTTCCTTCCTTTTCTCCATGCCTTTCCCTTAATTCTGGCAGTTTAGACTATTCTGGAAAATTGCATTATGTGTTCTTATGATAATACACCCACAGGTTGAATTCATTTAGCTGTTGGAAAGATGTAATGCTCGGTTGCATTTGCTACCAGGGTCTTAGCGATACTTTTAATTTCCTCATATGGGAGTAGTAGGAAGCCACTGGAAAAAATGCTAGTTAACTAACCCCACCCTCCTGCCCCACTTTGGGCATTGAAAAGACTCTGGAGTTTAGGAACAAAGGACAAAGAAGAGGAATTCAGTAACTTTTTAGTGTCAGGTTAACATTGTAGAAAATGAGGTAAGGTTTAAAAAATAGTTTTTATTTCAGAATTCATTAAGTTCTCCAAAGAATTATCACATGGCTAAAATAGATTGCAAATTAAGATTGTTATTGTTGTGGTATGTTGCTATTGAATGTCAACTTAAAATATGTACACAAACATTTGAACATACATCTCCATTTGTTACCCAATTAACTATCATTTCTAATCCAAATAAGCTAATTTTTTATGGTTTTGATCAGAGGTTTGAGTGAGTTGCTTAAAGTCATACAGATACCAATGGCAGAGAGTACATATTTTAATGCAGATTAATCGTAAAACCCTTATTATTTGCACTTACATTGTAAAATAAACTTTTTTATTGTAAAGTTGTATTTCTTAGTAATAATGACAAATGTTACCAAAGAGAAATGAAAATTCTTAAGGAAACATAATTATGGAGCATTATTTTAATTCAACCTACATTTAGTTGATACCATGTACATCTCTTAAATTTTTTGAGTTACACTTAATGTATGCAGAGAATTTAGTTGGTGTTAGCATTAAATTGTTATAGTTAGGCATCCTTAAGCTCTATGCAATTTACATGTAAATAATATATTGAAAGTATTTTGCTAAACTGGGTATTTATAATGATAATTAGATTAAGGGCTTTCTTCTGTCCTTTGTGGTGTCACACCAACTAACTTCTTTTTTCTTTTCGCAAAAGGCCAGCATTTAAAAAATCCCATTTACATTATTTTAAATATTAGAACATATAGCTTCATTATCGCTTCAGTGTCATTCTAGTTTTGCTCGTATGTTACTAACACCTGGCACTTTGTTTTTTAACTCCTCACATTTGCTTTTATAATAAATCATCACCTTCAGGATATGAGCAGAGTCAGGTTGTGAAGGGAATTTTCTCCTTACTAATTTGGAATTTGTTTGTTCTTAAATACAGGTATTTTGGCCTCTCCTCAGTCTGCTCCTGGAAACTTGGATAATAGTAAAAGTGGAGAAATGAAAGGTAATGGAAGTGGAGGAAGCAGAGAAAATAGTACTGTTGACTTCAGCAAGGTAATTATATCATTAGCTATAAATTTCCATAATCATTCTTACTGAGAAAGAAAGTAGTGGTTTGTGGCTTTGATTGTAATAATGTTAGTAGACTGGTGCTTACAAATGTGATGCTGTGATATGTTAATTGAAAGTCAGAAATTGTGAGAATGGTTATAGTTAACTTCTGAGTACTTGATTAATTTTACATGCTTGCTTATTTTAGAAATTCTAAAAAGGAATATTTCCATCTATACCTACCTTTTGAACTCTAATCATTAGTTCTGGAGCTTCCACCATTAGAAAGGTTAATTCTGGAAGTGATATTAGAGTGCTAGCAATTATCAGCCTTTCCTGAACTGTAATGTGATCCCACAATTACTTACAGTCTATGGTGTCAGTACTTTCTGGAGTGCTATGGTGAAACATATTAGTTCTTTCCCTTGGGTAGGTAAAGGCATGGATTAAAAACAAAAACCTATCTTAACTATGACACTTTTAAAATTTTGGTAGATGATTATTTACTTGAAGTAGGAAAAAACCCTTACTTCAATAGAATTTAAATTACAACTGAATTTAAAGTATGCTTTATGAGTCCTTAGGAACAATTGTGATTTTATGTAGCCATTGAAATTTTTTGAATCTTAATTTGCTATAGGATGGTGTTCATGATGTTTTAATATTCATGCATCCAGTGTAAGGCTTTTTATTAAATGTGGTTTATGTCATGCAAGATTCATTTTCCTTAAGCCTTTTATTCTATGATGTGAAGTCTGTAAGTCACATTGTATAGAAAAGGAGTTTAAATGATTTGCATTATAGCTTTGCTGATCTTAATAACTTTAAAATTATAGAAAGCTTACTTACAGCAGGGGTGTAACTATACAGAAAGGCTATTCTACTTGTAATTTTAACTTGATCGTATTTTTACTGGTACTCCTATTATTTTAGATTAGTGAAAAGTATTCCGTAACTAAATTGCGATTTGTACCTTGTTAAATAAATAAATTAATATGATTTACATTATAGATCTCCTCTAGGCATGGCAGTTGCCGTTTATTTTTGTTCCTCTGTCACAGTTTTACTTTTTTTTACTTGGCCTATCCTTGTGTACACCTCCTTGTCTCCTGTTGGGCAGGAGTCTGCCTCCTGGCACTGTAGTTGTGGCACACTGGGTGTGGGACTCAAGAGGCCCGCTGTAAGTGCTGGTTTTATTTTTAATAGCTAGCCCTGTAAGTGGTTGTTTAGTGACTTGTGTGAAACTGCATATAAATTAAGAAGTTCATATACTTTGATACCATGTTTGTAAACTTTTCCTTGTAATTATACACAGAAAACTAGAAATTTTATTATTACAGCATATTTATCTGTACCAACAAGGGTTATTAACTTTAGTTTTAAATAAAAATAATGAATTTTTCCCACTTATGGAAATACTGGGGATTGTCCAGATTTTTTTTTTAAGGGGACCTATTTTATATTAAGTGGCTAATTCATTTCTACAATTAAATAATAGAAAATCATAAAATCAGTATTTTTTTAGCACTGTGTATAATTTCATGAGCAGTTGTTAGTTTGTGCACTATATATTTGTCCTTAATAGTTTTTAATGAATACTGCTATATTCATTGAAAATTTTCTCAAGTTTGTTTGATAATTTAGATCTCTGAAATAGTAGAGATTGTGACAGTTAAAATAGTAGTAATTGATGAAGATGTGTTTTGCTTGCTTTTTTGTATTTGTCTATTTCATTCTTTATATTATATTTGTGAAAACTTTGGCATTTATACGTTCATTAGATTATAAGTTTTGATTAGCAAATAGTCTTAAAAAGCATTTCTTTCCTGTTTTTCTCAAAATAGTCTTATAAATACTATGCGTACTTCGTTTTTAATTATTATTTATTTGTCAATAGGTTGACATGAATTTCATGAGAAAAATTCCTTCTGGGGCTGAGGCATCCAATGTGCTGGTAGGAGAAGTAGACTTTTTGGAAAGACCTATAATTGCATTTGTGAGACTGGCTCCTGCTGTCCTCCTTACAGGGTTGACTGAGGTCCCTGTTCCTACCAGGTAAGCAGTTTCTTTCAGTTAACATTCTCTTATTTTATCCCTTCAAGGTCTGAGAAAAAAAATTCTCCCAGCATATTCAAAACCTAAATATTGTTATTCCCTGAATGAGCAAGCATGTTGTTTTATGATGTATTATGATAAAAGCTCATTTTAATTGTGTTAATATTCAGCTATTGTACCAAACGCTTTGAATCTTAGTGCATGAAAGAGTTTTCTTCCTGAGATTAGAAAATAAAATAAACATCATCCTTTTAAGACATACCTTGCATTTGTACCTTCATAAAACATTTGGTTTTTCATTAGTATAGTGATGAGTTAAAAAAAAAAAGTTTGGTATCTTAGTAAGTTTGGTTTTAAAAAACAGTATATCATTTTAGATGTGTTATCTAATGTTCCATTGTGGACGGTGGAATTGGAGAGTATAGAATTTAATCCTTTCCTCTTACTTTTTATGGAGATGAGATTAATTAAGCTTGACTTAAATTTTCTAAGTTTTATTTGTAGAATGAGGATAACCCTTCATAAAATTGTAATAATACTTTTGAATTAGGCAAAATGTGTTATTCTGTCCTGCCTAAAATTTTCTGTTCAGTATACATTATAAGTAAAAAAATGAAACTGGGGGTAACATCTATAACAATTAGTAGGCATGTTATAAAGGATAATCAGTATGTTAGCTATTGACTGTAGAAACTTAATTATAAATGAGACTGATCTTTTAAAATATTTATTATTTTTATAATATAAGTAAAGATGAAGAATTAACAAGAGCTTGATGGAAAATACTTATTTTTCATTTATTTTACTCAGTTTCATTAATGATGCATTAAGATAAGTCAGAAAAATAATTCCATGGTTCATATGTAAATTCTATAAAGTAGGACAATAAATATGAATATAAATATTTTTCTATGGTGTTAATGAGGATATAAGCAAGTAGAAAATTAAGTATTTTTTATTTAGTCACTAGGATAATATTAAGTTTGTTGCTAAATTTGGAGTTGTAAATAAAAATTCTTTTTCCTTTCAAAATGGATTATTTAACTAAAATCCCGTAGTTGCAATGAGTTTTTACCTAGAACTATAATTTGAAGGATTGTGGATTTTTTGTGTATACTCTTCCAGTGTTTTATTTGGCAAATCTTACTTTCAAGTACTTGATAGAATTATAATTTACTTTGTTTATTAATTTACATTTTTTCAGTAGAGACCAGATTTATTTGTTTTATCCAAAAGGATATAGCAATTTTTTTCTTTTCTTTTATTTTCTTTTTGAGACAGTCTTACTCTGTTGCTTGGGCTAAAGTGCCATGGCTTCAGCTTAGCTCGCATCCACCTCAGACTCCTGGGCTCAAGCAGCCTTCCTGCTTCAGCCTCCTGAGTAGCTGGGACTATAGGAATGCACCTTCACGTCTGGCTATTTTTTTCTGTTTTTGGTAGAAACAGGGTTTTGCTATGTTGCTTAGGCTGATCTTAAACTTCTGCCTCACCACCATGCCTAGCCTGAGTTTCTTTTTTTGTTGTTGTTGCAGTTTGGCCAGGGTCGTGTTCAAACCCACCACCTTAGGTATATGGGGCCGGTGCCCTACTCACTGAGCCACAGGTGCCACCCAATATTTAGTTTTTTAATTACCGTTTTACCCTGAGGAAGATGTACGGTGATAACTTGATGGAAAGTTAATTATGAATGCCTTTTCGGGTTATGATCTGCTTTCCTTTGAGTAGAATTGCCATCTTTTTTCAGTGATTGTTGTGGGAGAATGGATGAGGTCTGAGTGTTATTTCTGTGTTTACATTTGAATGATTCTTTAAAAAATGTTGTCTAATTTTGTATATGTTGTTTGTTCATTTTCAAATCTATGTGTTTTAATGTTTCTTTAGGTTTTTGTTTCTATTACTGGGTCCAGCAGGCAAGGCACCTCAGTATCATGAAATTGGAAGATCAATAGCTACTCTGATGACAGATGAGGTAATTAAAATATGCTAAAATCTCTTGAAAGTAATCACTGAGTATGAAGCATATATTATATATGTTAAATCATAGTTTTTGCATAGTAAGTTTAAAAAAAAATTGTCCTTTCTGTTTATACTGTTTTTCTTCATGTTTACTCTTTAACTATTTGCCATTCATAAGGTCTTGAAGACCTTTTTTGTCAGGATCAATAGGTACTTTTTAATTTTTTTTTTTGAGACAGAGCCTTGAGCTGTTACCCTGGGTAGAGTTCTGTGGCATCACAGCTCACAGCAACTTTCAACTCTTGGGCTTAAGCGATTCTTTTGCCTCAGCCTCCCAAGTAGCTGGGACTATAGGCACCCGTCACAACACCTGGCTATTTTTTGGTTGTAGTTGTCATTGTTGTTTGGCAGGCCCAGACTGGATTCGAACCTGCAAGCTCTGGTGTATGTGGCTGGTGCTTTAGCCACTTGAGCTACAGGCGCCGAGCCTTTAAATTTTTTTTGTTTTGTTTTGTTTTGTTTTAAGCATTTGTAATTATTGACTACCTTCTTAAAATTTTTTTTCATTTCTGTCAATCCAGTTCAAGATACCATTTCTTTTGGTTTTCCGTGGAAATTGTTTTGCTTATAAATTTCTTTCTTCCATTTGGGGACCTCATCTGTGACTATGGCATTAGTGACTTCCTATGATATATTTAGATTTAAATGCATACTCTTTTTATTTTTTATTTTTTTTTTTTAAAGAAATTTAGGCATATAGTGAGACTCTGTCTCAAAAAAAAAAAAAAAAAAAAAAATTTGGGCATCAAAGCCCAGTGCTAGCAAGGGAAGAGAAATTTAGAGAAAGGAGATTTATGGACTTTCATGACCACAAAAGCAATCATTATAAAAGCTTATTTTTGCTCTGTGCTGAGCACTTTATGTGTATTAATGTGGTTGGCACTCACACCAGCCTTATAAAGTGGGTAATATTGTTTTCCCTATTTTGCATTGAGTAAAATTAAGACAGATGTTGGTGGCTCAATCCCAAAATTAGTTGGCTAGTTAGTAATATGGCTGAGTTATGATTCAAATTACACCTCCAAGGCTGGTCATTTTTAAAAAAAGAACAACAAAAAACCTTGAAAAAAATTACACGAAAGCTTGGCAAGGTGGCTCACGCCTGTAATCCCAGCACTCTGGGAGGCCAAGGCAGATGGATTGCCTGAACTCAGGAGTTAAAGACCAGCCTGAGCAAAGGGAGACCCATCTCTCCTAAAAATAGAAAACTAGCTGAGTGTTGTGGTAAGTGCCTGTAGTCCTAGCTACTTGGAAGGCTGGGGCAGGAGGATCACTTGAGCCCATGAATTCGAGGTTGCTGTGGGGTTGGCTGAGGCTCTGGCACTCTAGCCCTGGAGACAGAGTGAGACTCTGTTTCAATTAAAAAAAAAAAGAATATTAGTAATCACCTTAGAATATAGTCAAAGGCTTGATGTGGTGGCTCACTCCTATAATCTTAGTACTATGGGAGGCCAAGGACGGTGAGTTTCCTAGGCTCAAGAGTTTGAAACCAGCCTGAGCTAGAGCAAGACCCTTGTCTTTTTAACAATAGCTGGGTGTTGTGGCATGAGCCTGTAGTCCCAGCTACTTGGGAGGCTGAAGCAAGAGGATCCCTTGAGCCCAAGAGTTTGAAGTTACTGTGAGCTATGATGCTTATGGCACTCTACCCAGGGTAACAAAGTGAGACTCTCTCCCCTCCCCCCACCCCCTCCTCCCCAAATATATATATAGTTAAAGCTCCTCTAGTTGGATTCATGGCTTTGGCCTCAATGTCCCCTTTAAAACTTCTTTGGGCTGGGCAGCGTCCATAGCTCAGTGGATAGGGCGCTGGCCACATACACCAGGGCTAGTGAGTTCTAACCCTGCCCAGGCCAGCTAAAACAACAATGACAACTGCAACAACAAAAAAAAATAGCCAGGCGTTGTGGCAGGAGCCTGTAGTCCCAGTTACTTGGGAGGCTGAGGCAAGAGAATCGCTTAAGCCCAATAGTCTGAGGTTGCTGTGAGCTGTGACGCCATGGCAGTCTACCCAGGGTGACAGCTTGAGACTCTTGTCTCAAAAAAAAACAAACCAAACTTCTTTGGGCTTATTTATTAAGTGCTTATTATACACCAAGCACTAGTCACTGAGGATGAGTAGTTTACAAACTAGGTGGGAATACAGGAGCATCAAATAAGTTTAATAGGTCATAATCAGCTGTTATAGAGTCTGTGAGCATGTGGATAGTTTCTGATAATGGTTTATAAAATGCCAAGTTTTTGTTCTCTGTAGGTTCACAAAATCTAGAACAGTAATGTCCAATGTGTTAACCGCTAGTCACATTTCAAACTATGAACCCCCACACAAGGCTAATGTCTTACCATTTTGGATAGCATCTTAAATGCATGCTCTTTACCATTGTCTAAACAGATACTACCTGAGCTATTCTTAGCATACTTCTCAAAGCTTACATACTAATACTGCTCATTCCTTTACTCTCTCCAGCCAAAGTAGTTTTCCTTTTTGTTCCTCATAAGTACCTCTGGTCATATAGGATTGCTAATTCCTCTGCCTAAGTACTTTGCTACCACTCCTAGTCTATCCTACCCTTTCTATTGTTTTGTCCCTCATTTTGTCCAGATTTCCTTCTCTAAGGCACCTTCCCTGGCTACTTTGATCTTTCCTTTTAGGCTCCCTTTCTGCACCCGGCTTTATGTTTATCAAAACATAAAGGTTCTGGAGTACAGAGACTTTGCCTTAACTGTCTCAATTGGACTGTCTATATAGTGCTCAGCACTGTGTGTAGCAAATAGTAGGTGACCACCAAATATTTGTCATTGATTAAATTATTTAAGTAAAATTGTGTCCATGATTATTTTCATAGAATAAACAACCCGTAAATGTCATAATAGAATGACCTACACAGTATTTTATTCCCTGAATGAAATACTGAGTATTTCTCGTGCACATTCTTCTTTTTTAAAAAATTGTTTTATCTTGTGGCGCGCGCCTGTAGTCCCAGCTGCTCGGGAGGCTGAGGCAAGAGAATCACGTAAGCCCAAGAGTTAGAGGTTGCTGTGAGCTATGTGACGCCATGGCACTCTACCCGAGGGCAGTACAGTGAGACTCTGTCTCTACAAAAAAAAAAAAAAAATTGTTTTATCTTAACACTGGTTTTTTTGTTGTTTGTTATTGTTAATTTATCTGATAATACAAATGATGGACTACCTTTTATAGTTGTTACCTGAGTAGGGTGTACCTGCCTGGGCTAACAGGTTATTTTCTTTATATTGAACATACTTATGGTATCTGAAGTGAGTTTAGTATATGTAGAATTTTCTTTCAACTTTAAAGTTCTTTCACTCGGTATTTTTTTTAGATATTTCATGATGTAGCTTATAAAGCAAAAGACAGAAATGACCTCTTATCTGGAATTGATGAGTTTTTAGATCAAGTAACTGTCCTACCTCCAGGAGAGTGGGATCCTTCTATACGCATAGAGCCACCAAAAAGTGTTCCTTCTCAGGTAAGAATCTAGAACTATTCTTCTGTGGGTTACTTTGTTTTCAATTAAAATTTTTTGAAAAGATTATACATTTTTATGATTCAAAGATTAAAACTATATAAAGAGATAGACTCAGAGAAGTCGTATCCCTGCCTTGTCCCCTTTACTGTCTTAGCCACATACCAGCTCTTGTGGGTAACCATTTGTGATTAGTTTTTTGTTTTCTAGTTTTCATTCAGTATGTGGAAGTATGAACATGTATTGTCTTATTTATTCCTTTTACCAAAATGTAACGTTCTAAATATATTCTGTTCTGCACCTTGCCTTTTCCCCATAACAGTACATCTTGGAGATCTACTCTTAAGAAATCATGGCAATATTCCTTGCTCTTTTTTCATAGTTGTAGCATAGTTTATCTTATTCCTGGACTATGGTTGTTTTTAGTCTTTTTTTTTTGTTACAAATCATTTCATGATACTCATATACCATTTTGGTTTGTTTATTTATTTTTGAGACAGAGTCTCCCTCTGTCACTCTGGCTAGAGTGTAGTGGCGTCATCATAGCTCACAGCAACCTCAAACTACTGGGTTCAAGTGATCCTCCTGCCTCAGCCTTCTGGAGTAGCTGGGACTGTAGGTGCCTGTCACCATGCCTGTCTAAATTTTCTATTTTTAATAGAGATTGGGTCTTGCTCTGGTTCATCTTGAACTCCTGAGCTCAAGTGATCCTCCGACTTTAGCCCCCCAGAGTGTTAGGATTATAGGTCTGAGCCACCAGACCTGATTTCATATGCCATTTTAGTTTTGTGCAGGTGTATCTGTAGGATAGATTCTCAGAAATAGGATTACTGACTCAAAAGGTAATTCACCAGAGTTCCTTCTATATTAACTTGAGGTGTTTTAGTATAATGATACATGAAAGTCTATTTCCCACAGTATGTTTCCAAACTTTTGTATATTTATCATTCTGACAGATAGCTTTATGTTACTATTTCAAGTTTTGTTTTTTCTCTGAGACGGTCTCACTCTGTTACCTTGGGCTAGAGTGCTGTGGTGTCAGCCTAGCTCACAGCAACTTCAAACTGCTGGGTTCAGGTGATCTTCCTGCATTGGCCTTCTGGAGTGCTAGGATTATAGCCATGAGCTACTGTGCCCAGCCATATTTCAAGTATTTTAATGGGGTTTTAAATTGCATTTCTGTAATTGATGTGGTTGAATATGCCTGATTATATTTGTTTGTTCATCACCCTCTGCCACCTTTTTTTAATAAAATATTTAAATTGTTCATTGATCCTTTGGGGTTTATCATGGTATATATTAGTAGGCAGCCAACTTTTATCTTTTTCTGAATTGCTATCTTTATTATTAAGTAAACTTGTATCAGCATTTGGCTCTGTTTCTGGAATTTCTTTTATTTTTCATTAGTCTTTCTGTTCATCCATCAATTACATACTGTTTAATTTCAGAGGCTCTTTGGTATAATTTAATACCTGGTAGGTCTAGATTCGTTTTAGCTTTCTTCTTACTCGTGTTTTTCTGAGTTTCCTTGGCTGTCTTTACACAGTTCTTTCTTTCCTTTTTTTTTTTTTTTTTTTGAGACTGAGTCTCACTCTTTTGCTCTGTTGCCCTGAGTAGAGTACCATAGTGTCATTGTCACTCAACAGCAACCTCAAACTCCTGGGTTCAAGAGATCCTCTTGGCTTCAGCCTCCCAAGTAGTTGGGACTATGCGCATGCGCCATCATGCTTGGCTAGTTTTTTCTGTTTTTAATAGAGATGGGGGTCTCACTCTTGCTCAGGCTGGTCTCGAACTCCTGTGCTCAAGCAATCTACCTGTCTTGGCCTCCCAGAGTGCTAGGATTACAGGTGTGTGCCATTGTGCCAGCCTTACATTTATTTTTCTATGTAAAGTTTAAAATTAGCTTTATATTTCTAAAAATAAAATCTGAAGGTTTTTGAAAGGTTATGATAATGATTAAATTCTCTTAGTGATTTGAGAAAGAATTGATGTCCTTATGACATTCAAGCTTTCTGGCCAAGAACATGATGTATCTCTCCCATGTCTCTCCCCAGTTTTCTGTTTCAAGGTGGTACCCTTAAGAATAGTATGAAGTTTTTCTCGTCTATAACTTACATGCATCTTGATGAGTGTTATAAATATTGTATCTTTGTTGGTTTTATACGTATATGAAGGCTATTTTTTTATGTATAGGCATGACTTTTGAATAACATGGATTTGAACTGTGCAGTTCCCATTATATGCAGATTTTTCCGTAAATATAATGGAAAAATAATTGGAGGTTTGCAAAAACTTGAACTACATAGCCTAGACTTGACTGAAAAAGTTAAGAAAAAGTTAGGTATATCATGAATGCATAAAATATATGTCAATATTAGTCTATTTTATCATTTATTTCCATAAAATATATACAAATCTATTATAAAAAGAGAAAACGTATGAACACAGATATGATATGTGGCACCATTCACAGAAATGTAAACAATATAAACATGTATTAAATCAGAAGTGCCTAAAATTAACTATAGTACCTAGTTTGTATGCTACCATAATAATTTTGTAGCCACCCTTGTTGCTATCTGGTGAACTTAAGTGTTGCAGGTTCATATGCAAGTATCCATGTGGAAACACTGTCCTACTTATCTCCACATGAGCATTTGGTCTCTCTAGTAAATTACACATTGCAGTAAAAAGTGATCACCCACAGCTGTTTGGGTATTTTTCATTGTGTTTAGTGCAGTATCATAAACCTCGAATTATATTGTAGGATCTATATGTATTGCTGCTAGTGATGTTGGAAATGCTGTCCACAAACAGAGAAAAGTCATGATAGTATAAGAAAAAGTTGTATTGCTTGGCAGACCTCAAGTTGAGGTCTGCAGCTGTGGTTGCCTGTTATGTCCAGGTACAAGTGATCCAGCCTGTAGACCGTTGTGTGAAGGCAAAGGAGACTGGTACAGTGGCTCATGCCTGTAATCCCAGCACTTTGGAGGATCACTTGAGCTCAGGCATTTGAGACTAGTCTAGGCAACATATGGTGACCCTGTCTCAAGAAGACAAAGGGAAAGGAAATGCATGTAGTTATTGCTGCAGCTATGCCAGTGCGTGTAAAACTTTGAAAAGTCCTTTTTATCTTGTATTGAAAATGAAGCTTTTATGGGGGTGCAGGATTGCTATAAGAAAGGCATACCTTTATAATGATTTGATTCAAGAAAAAGCAGTGTCGACCCTAGCCTCCTCACGCCTCACCTCAGCCTCCTCACACCCCACATTCTAATCCTGAACTCGATAGCCTTAGACTTCTCACCCCATACACCTGCACCTCTCACCCTAACGCACGACACCTGTGTTACCCGGGCATCACGACACCTGTGTTACCCGGGCATCACACCTCATGCTCCAGGCTCCTGCAAACTACCTCACATTCTCTCTTTTTTTTTTTTTTTGTAGAGACAGAGTCTCACTTTATGGCCCTCGGTAGAGTGCTGTGGCCTCACACAGCTCACAGCAACCTCCAACTCCTGGGCTTAAGCGATTCTCTTGCCTCAGCCTCCCGAGTAGCTGGGACTACAGGCGCCCGCCACAACGCCCGGCTATTTTTTGGTTGCAGTTTGGCCGGGGCTGGGTTTGAACCTGCCACCCTCGGCATATGGGGCCGGTGCCTTACTGACTGAGCCACAGGCGCTGCCCCTCACATTCTCTTATATCTACATACCAGGACAGGGCCCAGATCCTTCATATCACTCTAACTCCAGGACTTCCCTGCCCATACATTGCATATACATTCTACACTGCTCCACTCTCCAGACCCTCATCCTTCACAAAAGAGTGAATTTCTGAGCCAGGTGCCCCTAGTGCCCACCTTTCCCATTCCAAGAGGAGTCTCACACTCAAACTCTTTGTACTGGGAAAGACCCTCAGATCATAAACAGGACCTTAAGCCCTTCTATTCTGCATGTCTCTGTATTCCTCAATCCCTAGCACCCCCATTTGATCAAGCCCTTCATACCCAAAGTAATACCTAATGCAGACCTTTCCCACCCCCGCACTCCCTCTGCTCACCCTAACTCCCATTTTGTTGGGCTGGCTCAGGCCTCTTTCTCCATCCCACTTACACCAGTATCCTAGGCAACCTCATGAGGAAGACATGCCATGAACTGTAATCCTATAGCCTTCTTCCTCCACATCAGCTCTCACACCTCCCTGGATCCACTTTCCAGATTCATCCTTCCTCTGAGATCTAACCACTCTGGCTATAGCCTCCATCCTTCTAGGTGTTTCACACATGTTCTATCCTCATCCCCACCCATCCTCTTGCCCACTCCTTAAACTACTCTCTTACTTGTGCCCTCAATGTCCTTACCTTGTCCACTCACTGCATATACGTTTCACATTCCCAAGCTTCTTCTACACTTAATCTCTGTGACATCCTAAGGTTCTGAGGATACTGCACGGCCATCAAACCTCAGCCACTATACTTAAGGCCTCTTTGCTTCTCTGCTGCATGCCTAAGGACTCTAGGCATGCAGCAGAGAAATTTATTCAACTAAAATTCAAACTAAGAAATTTATTCTTAGGAGAAAAATATTTTCATTGCCATTTATGAAGCAGTGAGAGATCATCAGGCCTGAATTTTCCCCTTGCTGTCCTACCTTGACCTCTCCTTATTTTACTCCATCCCTACCTCTTTACCTTCCTCCCTTACCTTCATAGGATAAGGTGAGCCTTTACCAGTCTGAGAAGTTCCTGTACCATCAATTACCCTGTCTCTTGATTTGTTAGCCTTTTTTGTTCAACCAGCTCTTTCCACACAGTCTGGAAATATAAATAATGCAAAAAAAAAAAAAAAAAAACCTTCACTCTGTATCACCTTCTAGTTAATCTTCTGTTTTTCCTACCCTCTTCATCTAAATCTGCACAGTTTTTTTTTTTTTTTGTTTGTTTGTTTTTTCGAGACAGCCTCAAGCTGTCACCCTGGGTAGAGTGCTGTGGCATCACAGCTCATAGCATACTCCCAACTCCTGGGCTCAAGCGATTCTCCTGCCTCCACCTTCCAAGTAGCTGGGACTACAGGTGCCCGCCACAATGCCCAGCTATTTTTTGGCTGTCGTTGTTTGGCAGGCCCCGGGTTGGATTCCAACCCACCAGCTCAGGTGTATGTGGCTGGCGCCTTAGCCACTTGAGGCACAGACGCCGAGCCTAAATCTGCACAGTGTTTTGGCTAATGATCTACTAATTATTTAATTCATAATCTTTTTTTTTTTTTTTTTCCGAGACAGAGCCTCAAGCTGTCGCCCTGGGTAGAATGCTGTGGCATCACAGCTTATAGCAACCTCCAACTCCTGGGCTTAAGTGATTCTCTTGCCTCAGCCTCCCAAGTAGCTGGGACTACAGGCGCCCACCACAACACCCGGCTATTTTTTGGTTATAGTTGTCGTTGTTGTTTGGCAGGCCCAGGCTGGATTCGAACCCACCAGCTTTGGTGTATGTGGCTGGCGCCTTAGCTGCTTGAGCTACAGGCACCGAGCCTAATTCATGGAAATCTTATTTTTTTTTGGAGACAGAGTTTCACTATGTCTCCCTTGGTAGAGTGCTGTGGCATCACATCTCACAGCAAGCTCAAACACTTGGGGCTTAAGCGATTCTCTTGCCTCAGCCTCCGGAGTAGCTAGTACTACAGGCACCCAACACAACACCTGGCTATTTGTTGATTGCAGTTGTCATTGTTATTTAGCTGGCCCAGGCCAGGTTCTAACCCTCCAGCCTTGGTGTATGTGGCCAGCGCCCTACTCACTCAGCTATGGGTGCCGCCAAATTCATGGAAATCTTGTTGCTACTTTTACTGTTTCCCTCAAACAGTTCTCACTGAGATGACCAGTAACGCCCATGATTGCCGTGAGCTGTGACGGCACTCTACCAAGGGTGACATAATGAGACTGTTTCAAAAAAATCTAATGAATTTACTGAGCCCTTTTGTAATATTTGGATACTGGCATAATATCTTTCAACTTAAAAACACCTGTGACTCTACATTACATTCCAGGTACTGGCACATTTCTCTTCTCTTTGAAGCAAAACTCACAAATTTCTACTTTTTTTTTTTTTTTTTTCTTTTTTTTTGAGACAGAGTATCACTCTGTCTCCCTGGTAAAGTGCTATGGCATCATAGCTCACAACAATCTCAGACGCTTGGGCTTAAGAAATTCTCTTGCCTCAGCCTCCCGGTGTTGCTGGGACTTCAGGTACCTGCCACAACACCCAGGTATTTTTATTTTTATTTTATTTTTATTTTTTTGAGACAGTCTCAAGCTATCACCCTTAGTAGAGTGCGTGGTGTCACAGCTCACAGCAACCTCAAACTCTTGGGCATGGTGTCACAGCTCACAGCAACCTCAAACTCCTGGGCTTAAGCAATTCTCTTGCCTCAGACTCCCAAGTAGCTGGGAGTACAAGCACCTGCCACAATCCCCCAGCTTTTTTTTTTTTTTTTGCAGTTTTTGGCCAGGGCTGGGCTTGAACCCGCAAAAAAAAAAAAAAAAAAAAAAGCAGTGTCATTATATGACACTTTAAAGCAAAAGGAAGGTGAAGGATCTGAAACTGGAGAATTTAATGCTAGGAAAGGATGGTTTGATAATTTTAAAAAGAGGTTTGGTTTAAAAAGTGTCACCATAACAGGAAAAGCAGCTTTTGTTGACCAAAAGAGAGCACATGGGTTCCCAGAGCAGATGCCGTTAAGAAAATCATTGAGGAGAAAGGATATCTGCCTGAACAGGTTTTTAATGCAGGAAGAATGTACCCTCTTTTGGGAAAAAATACCACAGAGGACATTTCATCGGTAAAGGATTGAAGCAAGTACCAGGATTTAAGGCAGGAAGGATGAGGATAACTCTTCTGTTTTGTGCAAATGTATTTGGATTTATGATCAGAACTGCCCTTACCTATAAAGTACTCACTACTGGTCCTTGAATAGACCAGTGGTTCTCAACCTTCCTAATGCTGTGACCCTTTAATACAGTTCCTGTGGGTCGTGACCCACAGGTTGAGAACCGCTGGAATAGACAAATACCACCTGCCAGTCTTTTGGTTATATAGAAAGGGGGGCTGGACAATTAACAACCCTTTTTGTGGATTGGTTTCATCTTTGCTTTCTTCCTCAAGTCAGGAAGTACCTTACCAGTAAGGGACAGCCTTGTAAAATTCTTTCTATACTGGACAATGCCCTGACCACTCAAAATCTCACGAGTTCAACATCCAAGGGTATCAAGGTAGTCTGCTTGTCCACAGATAAAACATGTCTGCTTCAGCCTCTGGGTTGGGAGGTCATAAAGATCTTTAAGGCTTATCGCATATGTATTATATGGAAAGGATTGTCAGTGCTGTGGAAGAGAACCTTAAAATAGAGAACATCATGAAAGTCTGGAAAGATCACACCACTGAAGGTGCCATCCTTGTTACAGAAAAAGCCATGAAAGCTCTCAAGCCTGAAACAATGAATTCCTGATGGAGAAAACTCTGCCCGGATGTTGTGCATGACTTCACAGGATTTATGACAGAGCCACTGAAGGAAATCATGAAAGAGATTATAGACATGGCTAAAAAGGTGAAGAGTTCAAGATATGGATCTTGAAGAAATTTAAGTGCTAATAGATAACACAGGAGAGGAATTGACAGAAGACGACTTGATGGAAGTGAGTGCTTCCGAACCAGTGCCAGACAACGAGGAAGAAGACATAGGAGAAGCAGTGCCAGAAAACCAACTGGCTTTAGACAGTCTGGCAGAAGGGCTCTGATTATTTAAGACTGCTTTTAATGTCTTTAGAAACATGGACCTTCTATGACATGGGCAGTGCAACTAAAGCCAGTGGTGGAAGGAGGATTGGTACTGTATAGAAACATTTTTACAGAAATGACAAATCACAAAAGTCAGACGCGCTGTATTTCCGTTAAGTTGCACTTAGAGTGCACCTCCTTCTCCCACCTCCCTTTCCACCTCTTCTGCTTCCACCACCTCTGAGACAGCCAGGCCAACCCCTCCTCTTTTTCCTCCTCAGCCTACTCAGTGTGAAGATGAGTGGGGTGATCTTTATGATGATCTACTTTCACTTATGAGTAGTAACTGTATTTTTTCTTCCTTATGATTTTAATAACATTTTTCTTTTATTGTAAGAATTAGTGTAAGACAATAGTATTTACATAATACAACATACCAAATATATGTTGATGGATTGTTTGTTGTAGGTAAGGCATTCTAGTCAACAGTAGGCTACTAGTAGTTTAGTTTCGGGGGAGGCAAAAAGTTACCTGGGATTTTCAATTGCACATGAATTGGTGCCCCAACTCCCACCCTCTTCAGAAGTCAACTGTATATTTTTTGTTTTATTAATTTTCTTCTTTTATTGTATGTAGTTGTTTTTCAGTCATATGATCTGTAATAAGAGACGTTTCTTTTTTTCTTCTCCCATTTATTAATACAGGTGCTTAATTTTCTTGACTAGTACTTTAGCTATTTCCCATAGATTATAGATTATAATAATGTTGTGCTTTCCATTATTTTTGTTTCCTAGGAATTCTCTCTATATATTTTTTCTCCTTTCCCTCTAAGATGTAAGATGGTAATCAAACTTTTGTAGATGAATCTTGCTGCTCTGTAAATGTCAAACTTGTAAACCAGGTAGCAAAAGTCTAGTTCAGTCGATCCTTTGACTCAAGGGACCTACCTCCTGTGATGACACAACTCTGTCTTTCTCTTTCTTTATTTCTCCTTCTCCTCTCCTTCCTTCACTCTTTTTAGTCCTGCAATCTCTTCAGCTAACAAATTAAAAGCTTATTTCTTTGTCTTCAAGTGAGAAGGAAAAGATCCTGTTCATGAGTATAACACTCTTGAATTTGTAATCATATGTAAAAGAAAATTGATTTTAATGAAAACACGTTTGATAACGCTCTAGCTACTTCTATTTTAAGGGACGTATTTTTGTAAAAGAGAAAGCATTTGTTTTCTTTAAAGTATATTTTTTAATAGTTAACGTGAGTAATACTTTAAAAACTTTTGTAGGATAGATGCTTTGCTGGAAGTTACTCACATTCTAGCTTTTGCTGAATAGTAATTTGAAATGGTATATATGAATATGTCTTAGTATATTGATACTAGAATATAAGATTAAAAAAGCTAATCATAAACTTAAAATACTAATAAAGCATTAGAGAAAAAAATAAAAACATTAGACTCTTTTAAAATAGAGTTTGTTCAAGAAGGAAGTTTGTATCAGGAAACATTTCTTTCTTGGATCATTAATACTTTATCAATATTAAATCTGATGTTCCTGCTAATTGAAGATCCTATCATAGTTTTCTTAAAATAGAAATCTGAAAATATGTTTTTGTGAAATTCAGGAAAAGAGAAAGATCCCTGTGTTTCACAATGGGTCTGCCCCCACGTCAGGTGAGACTGCTCATCACGCGGGGCCTGAGCTGCAGCGGACTGGACGGTGGGTACAATGGTGATATGTTTTGGGGGTAGGGGTTGGTTTAATGTAAAAGACATAAATATTCTGCTTCTTTGCAAGAATTTGGAACTTAATCTTATGCAATGATTTTTTTTCGTATTTTAAAAAGTCTGTATTATTTATGGAAAATTTATATGCATCTAAAAATAATTTTAATAGTATGTACCAAGCTATGGACCATATATTCAGAATATTGCAGTTATATAGTACATATGTTTATAGATTAATTTCCATTGCTTATACAAAAGGTTCTTAAAGAAGGTGTAAAGTCCTATTAAAATTCTCCACATAAGTTAGAGAATTATGGGAACAGAGAGTAATTATAACTGATGATTTTTTCTGCATTTGCATAGATTTAAAACTCTTATATCATGAGATAATGTAAAATTTTAGATGGATAAGCATGACAAAACCATTGTAATGATCTCTGGAAACCTCTTAGCAAGTTAATTTTTGGAATAAAGAGTAGAAATGTTACCAGGTGTAAATATTTGTAGAAGTAGATGTAAATGTTAAAGTATTTTCATCCTATAGAAGAACATGTGGCTATTGATATTGATATTGTATGTCCACTGATGGTCAGTGTGCAGCTAAATAATATTAAATCTTTGTTTAAAAGATTTAAGGTGCACTATTGGGGATTTTGATGACGTTCCTGAAGGGTACGATGTATGTGAGAAAAATAAACAACTAGCATACTGAATGTAGACTTTAGAGAAGCTTGAGTTCATAATTAATTCACTGATTAGTGGAATGTATTAGTCTTAGTAAATATAATAGAGAAAATTGCCGACAGTGCTGTTCTGTTATTAGCTATTATTGCTTCTTCAAACTTCAAACTGGAATAAGGTTAGTCACTGAGAAGCACTGTGTCAGGCCCCCCATTGATCTCATAGTCACTTGAGAGCATCTTTAAGCCATCTATTAAGTGATCAGTTATTGGTTAAATGATGTAGATTCATTTTTTTAGATTATCAGTGGCACTTTTTTTATTGCAAACTCGTTCTCCTTGCTGTCATATTATTTATAGAATAATTTCTTCCATCTGTCAGCACGTGTTTAGGATTTATTTCAGCATTAACCTAGAAAAATTAGAATGGAAAAGCTTGAAATATCCAAAACATTTGAAAGCTTAAGGTTAATTTTTTTGTATTTTCCTGCAGTCGAGATTTGAATAGTTTTCTTACTGTATGAGTCAAAGAGCTTTACTGACTTACTGATTCACTTACCAGTGTTTTGTTGAGTATCTGCTATGCCCCAGGCTGTGTTGTGGACACTGGAGATATGGCAGTGAGCAAGAACAAGTCTCTGCTCCTTCTGGAGCTTATATTTTATTGGAATATTTTGAAGTTAGATATATCCAAAAACCTGATTGTTAAAAAAAGTTGAAGCAATATGGTTTTGATGTACAAATATAGATTTTAATCTACTAATTGGCACTACTTAGTTTTATTTATATATGTACTTGTTTGACTATGTGTGTAGTAAATTAAATACACTGAAATAATTTTTAGGGTATATATTTTTTTCCTAGACAGAAATACTTAAATGTTTGAAGTAATAATTCTAAAAGTTAATGAAATTATTTAATTCACTACTCATATATTTAAACATAGCATACAGCATTCATATTAAAGGGCATATCGATTTTAATTGCCTTTCTGGTATTTTTGAGAGTTGCATTTAAGATTTATAATGTAGATGATAACAGAGTGCTTGTTCACATTTTCATGAATGGGACGTTAGGCTTTATTTTTATTGTACATTTCCTTAACATTTGTGTTCGAAATTACATTTACTCATATAAAATCATTTGCCTGCAGTTTTTCAGTAAATAGTTCATAAAATACAGATGCTTGTCTCTTTTAACTTAATGAGATATACCTTTCCTCTATTGTCAGTAGATTCGATTAAATGAGTGTATCTTCTATAATTTATTTTATGATTTAAATAGGATTTTAATTTTTGTTGACAAAACACTAGGCACTGGCAGTTTTATGTACCCCATAGTTTTAGTTTGAACTAGCTAGAATCCTCTAGTGTACAGTTTGACGAGTTTCATCTCACCTATTTAGGCTTTTTGGTGGTTTGATACTTGACATCAAAAGGAAAGCACCTTTTTTCTTGAGTGACTTCAAGGATGCATTAAGCCTGCAGTGCCTGGCCTCGATTCTTTTCCTATACTGTGCCTGTATGTCTCCTGTAATCACTTTTGGAGGGCTGCTTGGAGAAGCTACAGAAGGCAGAATAGTGAGTACAAAGATTGGTAGTGGCCAGGCTCTTAGCTCTTCAGAGGCAAGTGTCTGTATGCATTTGTCTCACTATTCATACTTTTATTTGAAGAGTCTACCCACAGCATGATTAACCTGTCCCAAAGCAGACTTCCCCCCAAGGTAATTGCTATGGAAAACATGGGGAAGCCATTTGAACAGAAGATGCACAGTTGAGGTAAAACCAAACAAAAAAAGTTTATCTTGGCTTGCTGGATGAATGGTTTTATAAATTGAGTAAAAGGCTTGCATTGTCTTTGGGGAGGCTGGGTGGATTGGGGGTGAAGACACCAATTGAACTGATTCTGGGTGGGGCATGGGTGGGAGGCTGCTTCAGTAAGGTGTCATAGGATTAGTTAGGGCCATATGTTTGATATTAATGCATCGCTATTGGCTTGTAGGCCTAGACCAGGCTATTTGGTAAGAATAGAACATAATGTGCAAATACTGGCTTTTTGAAGGGGCATTTACTTTAATTTTGCTGTTATTAAATCTGTGAAAATAGCCATATCTTTTATTTGGAAAAAATAAAATATAATGAAAGTTGTATCCATCCTTTGATGTGACTAAAATGGAAGTTTTTATGTTTTTCTGTTTGTGGTAATACTGTAAAGCTTTGGTGCTTTGTGAAATCTTGAAAGGCAATATTTTTTTGTTTATATACATTTTAATAGCATTTAAATGAGATAGTTTGTAATTCTTAAGATCTTAAGTGTATTTTACTTAATTATACTTATTCTTAGTAGAAAATTCATTTTTCATAGATAAAAGGTTAAAATATCTTATGACAAGCAGTGATAATTACTCAATTAAAATGTTTCATGAGCTGAACACGAGATAAACCTGACAACTGAAGCTTTCTTGCAACTCTGTTTTTGATTATTTAGAGTCTTTTTACTGTAGTCTCTAATTATTGTATCAAACATATTTTTAGTAAGTGGCTTTATGTGCTATCACAAATTATGCATGTAACTTTGCTGGTCCCCATGCCAATGTGTTTTATCTGTTACCGTCATGGACATGCTGCCTCTCTGCTCATGGACTGTCACTCACTGCCTGCTGTCTCATCCTGTTAATGTGGTAGTATACATCAGTACTGGAGGAGCATAGACAAGAGAAAACGAGCGTATTAGTATATGCACAGTGACGATGTCATGGTATGCTTTGCCACATGTAAGAGAGAAATGGGCTGTAGGGTAGAAGTGATAGAAATAGAGAAAGCTTAGGGATGCTATGGAGGAAAAGGATATGGAGATGTGTTTGTTTTCAGATGCTTTCCTAGAACTTTAAGAAGAAATGGAGATATTAGGGGGTAGAGTTCCAGCATTTACAGAGTGCTAAAGAGGAAATGTGAAGATTGAGAATTGTTCATATGCAAGTGAGGGTTGAAAATGAGGACAGATGAGGCTAACAAAGGAGAAGAGAGGGAAGAAGTGGGAAATTGCCCAGGTTTATGGAATGGAGGAAGGACGAGATGTAGGGATTGGATTCAGGAGGAAAGTGACCTAGCAAAGCAGACACAGAGACCTAGAAGAGCAGTCAGGGTGAGGTAATTTTGTGAATTGAGACCAATTGAACTGATTCTAGTTTGATTCAAAACCAAACTAGAGGTATTGAGGAGGAAAGGTTAGCAAGAGTGTTTGATGACCTAGTAGAGTAGAAGAGTAGTAACGTGGTACAGGTACATATATAAAATTTGTGAGGAGAGGTGAAAGGTAGGGCTTCTGTTGGGTAAAATGGAAATTTTTGAATGTGTGGGTGAGTAGGCAGGCCAGTGTAATTAGGGGCTGTGTTTTCTTTAGTGAAAAACAAGTTTCAGGTTGACAGTAACATAAAAAAAAATTCAAAAATTAGAAAAAAAATAGGTCTGGGGGAAGGGAAATTTTTGCTTGCAGTAAAATATGGCAGTAGGAGCTTGGGGTGAAAGGAAGGCCTTCCTGTGACAATATCTACTATTTTAACCCAAAGTTGGGGAAAGGGAGTCTTCATTTTGTGCCCATTTGCCCCTGTTAACATTTTCTTATTTTGTTTTCTCCTGGCTTCTCTAATCAGGTTTTTTCTGTCTCTTGATTTAGTTAGACTTTGTTTTCCTTTTACTTAAGCTCTGCCTAAAGTCATTTTTTTTTAAATGTGCATATTCTAATTGAACTAAGAGTTTTATGATGGCTTAGTAGTGTCTTCTAGGACAAACTTGTTTTCCCATGAGCAAGAAAACAAATTTATCCCATGCAGTTAACAAATGTATTATTCACATGGACACTTCTTTATGTTGCCAAAAGTCAAAATTCACATGTGGGTTTGATTCTGTTTTTATTCTGATAGTTGAATTATACTTACACTGCGTACTGTCATTTTGTGATATTGATTTGGAAGCCGCTATTAAAGCTGTGAGAATTGCTGCCATTTTTCTTGAGTGCATTTATGTGTCAGGCACTGTGCTTGCTAGGTATTTTTGCAAACACTACTGACAATCTTCTAGCTCTCATTATCTGTCATTTACACTTGAAAAAGCATAGGTTTAAAAGGTGAAAGTGTGGCCATGACTCCACACCAGGTCACAGCCAGTCTTCTCTTCCAGTCTGGTTTTGGCCCTTCCTGGTCTTCTGCTGCTGCGCTGCCTCTCATTTCAGGAGGGTTGTTTGTTACAAGCTTTCTTTTCTTCCCTTACTTTATTTCCCTTTCTTTCCTTACTTTATTATCCTTCCCCTTTTCTAAGGGCGTGGTACATCATCAGCCTTGTTATCTAATAACTTGATGAGTTAGAATATAATGTTGGTGGTGGTACAGAGTTAGTGTACTAGCTTTGAATTTAAATCAGTCTGTAGGAGAGACTTTTCTCATTTATTTTGTTGAGTATTTCAGTTTTGGTTTCAACTGATTGAGCTATTCGTATTAATTTCTTTAAAATATTTGGAAAATTGCCCTATAGAAATCAGTTTGAGAAAGATAGGACCACATGTTATCTCCTGTTTAATTCTTATTTTGTAGGACTATATTGAGTACTTACTATTTTGTATTTTTAAAGTGTACTATTTTAGACATGTAACAGTATTCAAAGTAAGATATACCCTTTTGTACTGACTGACAGACTTAAGAAGTAAAACATCTTTGGGTAAAGTTGAAGCCCTTTTGTGTGTCTCTTCCATTTACTCTTTGCTCCTTGCATCCTGTTGTAAAGGTTGATTATCCCTTATCTGAAATGCTTGGGACCAGAAGAAGTGTTTTGGATATTGGATTTTTTAAAAAAGGATTTTGAAATATTTGCATTTTGCAAACTGGTTGAGCATCCCTAATCTAAAACCCAAAACGCTCCAGTGAGCATTTCCTTGAGTGTCACATTGTGCTTGAAAAATTTTGGAGTTTGAGTTATTGGATTAGGGAAACTCAACCTGTATTGAATTTTGAATTAAGGGTGATTACAAAATGTTTACTTTTAATATTTGCAAAAGAAAGCAATTTTTTCCTATGGATTTACAATGAATTTATAATTTTCCATATTTAAAGTTTAAATTTAAGACTCATAGTTGTGTTAGCTTTATAACTACTTGATTAGTACTCTTATTTTCCAGTTGTCCTATGTGTATTGTACACATAGCAGGTTAGAGATAATGTTTATGATGTATTGCTTTTATTCATTTTTTTTTTTCCTTAAACAGAGTGCAATAGAGTCTCTTTTTGGAGCATCATTAACTGGGATTGCCTATTCATTGTTTGCTGGGCAACCTCTGACAATATTGGGGAGCACAGGTCCAGTTCTAGTGTTTGAAAAAATTTTATTTAAATTCTGCAGGTAAGAGTTCTGTCCTCAACTTATGTGTTTGCATGTATGTATAATTATATCTTGGGTTGGCCCTGTCTTAGCCCATAGAACTATTCCTAACCTAATAACTTGGAAATGAGGAAAGTAAGATTGCCTATGCTAACCTTACCAATCATTGATGTTTAAGAGTGGGGCTTGAATCAATCAGAGTGAAGGGTCAGTTTCCACTGGCAGGATTGTTTTCTGTGGAAATGAACATAGGGTACCATAGTAATTAGATTTCGAACTCATCATAGCTAGTCCCATTTCCTCTGTGACATAAATGAGTTCACAATTTTATCCTGGAACTAACTTGATGCTATCAAATATTTGATTGATACAACTCTCTTGTTCTAATTCTTTACTTACAATGATTCTAATCTGGCATGCTACAGAGACTAACAGAAAGAGAATGCAATAACCTGATGTACAGACTCTGCTAGTAATTTCATATTTGAAATTTAAAATAAGAAATTATGATGGGTAGAGAGGTGGTACTAGGGATGGTGAAGATGTTGGAGCTGTAGGTATGATTACTGTATTGATGCCTGTGACTCTGGATCTTCAGAGAGAATCACATACAGTTGTTCTTACAGACATATCATTAATTCCTAACTGATTTCTAAAGTGAGGTCTAATTTTGAAATATTTATTGCATGGTAAATTTCTCTATAAATCCTTTATATGAATGTAATACTAACAGATCTGTAAGTAAGTTAGTCTTCAGTTGAAGCAGTTTTCTCTGGTCATTTTGTCATTCTGTAGTTCACTCTCTTTTGTAGAAATTGTATGTTTTTATGCTGTTTGAATTGCTTCTTATAAAAATGTAAATACTATTCCCATACATATGTTGATCGTGTTCACATTTTTCTTTTTAAACAGAGATTATCACCTTTCCTATTTGTCTTTAAGAACCAGTATTGGTCTGTGGACTTCTTTTTTGTGCATTGTTTTGGTTGCAACAGATGCAAGCAGCCTTGTGTGTTATATTACTCGATTTACAGAGGAGGCTTTTGCAGCTCTCATTTGTATCATATTCATCTATGAGGCTTTGGAGAAGCTCTTTCATTTAGGAGAAATATATGCATTTAATATGCACAACAACTTAGATGAACTGACCAGCTACTCGTAAGTGTTTCTGTTTCCTCCTAATATTAAAACGTGTTTTTGCAGAGATGTCAGAGCCTAGGAAAATGCATTTCTTACATCGCGACACTGTATCTAGCTGTAACTACCCAACTAGCATGTGGTAGTTGGACATGTTTATTTTAGATGTGATTTTGGCAAAGCATTCAATGGGCGTAATATAGTTGATCAAATTCATTTTTTGTTCACTGAAATTCAAATGTGTGTGTTTTTAGTCTTTTTGAATTGGATTGGCTAATTTAAATTTGATTACTGACAACTAATCTACCATATATTTGAATTGGGCAGTTATAATTGTATCTTAAATTCTTTAAAGTCTGGATGTACACTAGGTATGGGATATATTTTTAAAATTTATGTTTTTCACATTTTTCATGTCATTAAGTTTTAAAGGGTAATAATTTTTTTTTTTTAATTGTTGGGGATTCATTGGGGGTACAATAAGCCAGGTTACACTGATTGCGTTTGTTAGGTAAAGTCCCTCTTTCAATCATGTCTTGCCCCCAAAAGGTGTGGCACACACCAAGGCCCCACCCGCCTCCCTCCTTCCCTCTCTTCGCTCTCCCCTTCCCCCACCCCCACCGTGACCTTAATTGTTATTAATTGTCCTCATATCAAAATTGAGTACATAGGATTCATGCTTCTCCATTCTTGTGATGCTTTACTAAGAAAAATGTCTTCCACTTCCATCCAGGTTAATACAAAGGATGTCAAGTCTCCATTTTTTTAATGGCTGAATAGTATTCCATGGTATACATATACCACAGCTTGTTAATCCATTCCTGGGTTGGTGGGTATTTAGGCTATTTCCACATTTTGGCGATTGTAAATTGAGCTGCAGTAAACAGTGTAGTACAAGTGTCCTTATGATAAAAGGATTTTTTTCCTTCTGGGTAAATGGACCAGTAATGGGATTGCAGGATCAAATGGGAGGTCTAGCTTGAGTGCTTTGAGGTTTCTCCATACTTCCTTCCAAAGAGGTTGTACTAATTTGCAGTCCCACCAGCAGTGTAAAAGTGTTCCTTTCTTTCCACATCCACGCCAGCATCTGCAGTTTTGAGATTTTGTGATGTGGGCCATTCTCTCTCTAATAGATAGGGATGATGAGCATTTTTTCATATGTTTGTTAGCCATTCATCTGTCTTCTTTAGAGAAGGTTCTATTCATGTCTCTTGCCCATTGATATATGGGATTGTTGGCTTTTTTCATGTGAATTAATTTGAGTTCTCTGTAGATCCTAGTTGTCAAGCTTTTGTCTGATTCAAAATATGCAAATATCCTTTCCCATTGTGTAGGTTGTCTGTTTGCTTTGGTTGTTGTCTCCTTAGGTGTACAGAAGCTTTTCAGTTTAATGAAGTCCCATTTGTTTATTTTTGTTGTTGTTTAAAGGTTAATAATTTTTAATAAAAAAATTTTTAGTAGAATTTTTATACTTTTTGACATTTAGTGGAATATTTTCTTTGTGATAAGAAAAGTATGAAATGAAAATAATTTTAAACTCTAGAATAAAATAGGGCTTGAAAAGTCACATCTAATAGGTATAAAAAGGTCGATCAAAATTAGATGCATTTAAGTAGATTCCTGTATTTGCTGTCTTTCGCAGTCATGCTTGGTGTAAATGTGGTATTGCACTTGATTAACTTACATTGAGCAATGTGGTTACCAAAAGACTAAAAGGGATACAGATTTAGTTTTTCTATTTCTATAGGCCCTAAATACCTTCCCTTCATTTGTCATCGTTTTCCTTTTTCCTCTGCTACTGTCACTTGTGGGCCTTCAGCTTTGATGGCTGGCACAGAGAGGGATGTGAAAATTCCTATAAGACATTGACTTACTGGAAATGTTAGTGACACTTTGATTCTAAATATATAATGTTCCAACTCCTTTGTTCTTAATTGCTTTAATTTAAAACATTCTCTCTTTCTCTGTCTTTTGTTCCTTTGATCTTTATGAAGCGTAACTTTTATAGTTAAGTGTTCCCCATTTAGGGCAGTGTTTCCTTCCTGGTGACCCATTACATGTGAATAGCATTAATTCAGCTAACATTCTATGAGATCTTGCAGAAACTGTGTTGGAACTGTTGCCTAATTTATATTATAAATTTGTAATTTGTATTTTTAATGGTACTTAATTATTCATGTCATAGCCTCTTTTGCGTATGAAGAAATCGAGGCTCTTGGAGGTTAAAGCTTATCTTAGGTCATATAGCTAGTAAATGATAGTAATACTTGGATAGACTCCAAAATTCATCTTTCTTGCCTTTTCTCAGACAAGTTTATAATTTTACTGGGACTATTTAGGGTCTCCCCCCATTTTTAAATATAAAGAAACTTTTTTGCATATTTTTAGCTTTATTTAGGCAGCAGAAATATTCTGGGTATGAACTGAACTTTCTGACTTCCTAAGACTCTCCTAGTACTGTCCTGCTTAAAAAAACATTATTTATTTATTTATTTATTTATTGAGATAGAGTCTTAAGCTGTTGCCCTAGGTAGAGTGCCATGGCCTCATAGCTTACAGCAACCTCAAACTCTTGGGTTTAAGCGATTCTCTTGTCTCAGGCTCCCAAGTAGCTGGTACTGCAGCTGCCCGCCACAATGCCCGGCTATTTTTTGGTTGTAGTTGTCATTGTTGTTTGGTGGGCCGGGCTGGATTCGCACCCACCAGCTCTGGTGTATGTGGCTGGCACCCTAGCCTATTAATTTTTTTTAAGACTAAGTCTCAAGACCAATAAAGATGGAGCATGAGTAGGTAGCAGTTGTCAGAGAATAAAGAATTAATAGTAGGCTGAGGCCAGTAGATTGATTAAGCTCAGGAATTCAAGACCAGCCTGAGTAAGAGCAAGACTCCATCTCTAAAAATAGCCGGACATTATTGAGGTTGCCTGTAGTCCCAGCATCTAGGAAGGCTGAGGAAAGAGGGTCACTTGAGCCCGGGAGTTTGAAGTTGTTGTGAGTTCTGATACCACTGCATTCTACTGAGGATGACAAAAGTGAGACTCTGTCTCACAAATAAAAAGGAAGAAAGAATTAATACTAGTATTATTTATTGTGAGTCTCCACATGTGATGGGTGGGCAGAGGCAGCAGTAACTCCTATGGAGCTTAAATAGATTTAGGAGAGTAATGTTGCTAAATGTGGTGATATCTTCTCAGAGTTTTAAAGAAAATAGTTCCCTCCCTCAAGGGTGTCCTTTACTAGTGTCATTAAGTAAACATTTAATTGATATTTGTATTAGTTTGGTTTTATTTATGTAATTCAAACCATATTCCAGGTCTGTTGTTCCTGATGTATTTTCACTTTCTAGTCTCTTTTTTTTGCAATATGGTAAAAAGATTGAGAATTTAAAAGCTATCACATTGTGTAAATGATTTAGTATAATGTAAACATGAAATTAGGAGCCTTAAAAATTTATCCTACTCTAATTTTTCAGATGTGTGTGTACTGAACCTCCTAACCCTAGCAATGAAACTCTAGAGCTGTGGAATAAAGAGAATGTAACAGCACACAGTATTTCCTGGGGAAATCTCACTGTTTCTGTGAGTATATTATGAAATAAAGAGAGTTTCTTAAATGCATACTATTCTGATTCTTTTAGCTTTTTCTGATTAGACATACCTTTTTTCTATATATTTCAATGAATATAGTATGTTTTCAGAATGTAATGTAGTGCTGTGACCAGATAGTAGTTACCAGTGTTTTTTACTGTATCATGCCCTAAAAAGCATAGGCTGAAAGAATGAAGCTGGTTAAAGAGATAAAGATGGACTGTATTTGACTTCCAAGGTGTAATTATTAGAAAGACGTGAATATACTTCTAGTTTCAAATTCTACCTAGATTGGTAAATTTGAAGGCAATACCTACTGTTGTAACTGTGGTTCCATATTCTAGACATCGTATGTGTCACATTTTGTGTCCACTTGTCTTGCTTGCTTTTTACAGTTCATCTCCTCCATGGACAGCTTATTTAGAGGATCGTGAGTGCTATGGTTATGTTTTGAATGTTTAAGTGAGCCGTGTCTAGCTCGTAGAGACAAGTCTGACTCAAGCACTAAGTGATGATAAATGAAAAAAAATGCAATGAGCACCTACTGTGCACTGAATATTATTACAGATGCTTTGTATTTTGTTGGGAAATTTTGTTTTTTCCTTAGATTATTCATTTTGAACACTTCTAAGGTTAGGATATAAAGTGATGCTAGCTTGAGCTTCTCTAGTGCTGTTCAGTATATGAGCTCTGAAGCAAGCACTCTGGTGCTTTTTATGTCTGTATAAGAAACAGCTACATTTTGTATAAGCAGCTGTATAACAACTGTATAACGGTGGTATAAGCAGCTATAGGTTATTCCTTTCTTACTAAAGGTGATAGTTAGCCCCTAACTGTATAATTTAAAGATAGCTAAAAGTTTATCCCAGTGTTAATTTAAGGCTGTGCTATCTAGTACAATATCCATTAGCTGTATGGGCATATTAAAATTAAACTTAAAAATGAGTAATTAAAAGTTTAGTTTTTCAATCAGCTCTCAATCAACTTATGTGACTGCTGGCTTCTGTATTGGCTGGTTATACGACATTTCTACCACAAAGTTTTATTGGACAGTGCCAATTTAAAGCAATAAAAATCAGTAATTGACTTAGATTCATGCTTTAGTATTTTATATTTTAAAAGTCATTTATTGTTATGTAAGAAGCATAATTAATAGAGCTGTTCAAATAAAAGTGATTTGTTAAAAATAATTTATTTCATGATATATGGGATGTCTTCATGTTATTATAGATATAATCAGGGGTATCTGACATGCAGCCTGGGGGCCACATGCTGATTTTGTTAGGACTTTTTTGCTTGTCTGTGGTATCAGATATCATGTAAAGTGTGTAGGCAACTAACTCTCCCCCAGTCAGTTTTCATTACTGTTTGTGTATTTAATGTGTGGCCCCCAAACAAGTCTTTTTCTTCCAATGTGTAGCAGAGGAAAAGAAAAAGCTTGGACAGCTCTGAATAGGTCTTTTCAAAATGTTTTCTTTACAAACAAAAAGGGCATGTGAGTTTTGTTCTGTTTTGATTTGTTTTTTGATAGGTATAGCTTTTATTTCCATGATCCATCAATACATGGAAATTGAACATAATGAAACATTTAGCTATTTTTCTTTTGGTATACCTGACTTGTTTTATTAAAATGAGCCTCATTAGAGTATGAGTTAGAAAAGGATTTTATGGCATGTGTCTTTGTTACTCTCTGGTTCCTTTTCAGTTATCTTCTTCCCCAAAAGAAAATCAGGTCAATAGATTTCTAGAGTTGTGTAATATCATGCTGTATTACTGAATTAACTTTGGCAAAATATTGTATTCCAGTGAATTGAGAAATGCGTTTATTTTTCAGATTATAACATCTCTGAACTCAGGCTGTGTCTTACAATTAATTAATGGTATACTGAATTTGGTAATTTTTTCTTTCTTTTTTTGAAAATGAAACATAAATTAACCATGTGTTTTAAAATCAGTTGCATCTTAGAGTCAGTGAAGTTTATTAATCTGTTTGATATTTAAGAATCTCTTTCATCTCTCTCTCTTTCCTTTTTTCTAGGAATGTAAAACATTTCATGGTGTATTTGTAGGATCAGCTTGTGGTCTTCATGGACCTTATATTCCAGATGTGCTCTTTTGGTGTGTCATCTTGTTTTTTACAACATTTTTCCTGTCTTCATTCCTCAAGCAATTTAAGACCAAGCGTTATTTTCCTACCAAGGTAACTGGGATCTAATTTTAGAATTCTGGTAATATTTATGCTTTTAATTTTTATTTCCTTATTTCAAAACAGTAACATATTGTTTGAGGAAAATTGTTCATAGTGTAAATTATTTATTACATATCAGAGCACACAGTGGGAAGAAGATGATGGTATCATGAGAATTAGTAGGTTAGTTGTGAAATGTTTTATTTTCTGAGAAAGAATTAGACATAATTGTATGTAATTGATAACATTGTCACTAATTAAAATCCCCATTCATACTTTTTAGTGACATATTATCTGTGAAAGATGAATTATTTTGAAAGGACACAATATTTCTTTGTTTATATTAACATATTTTCTTTAATATAGGTGCGATCAACAATCAGTGACTTTGCTGTATTTCTCACAATAGTAATAATGGTTGCAGTTGACTACCTTGTAGGAGTTCCATCTCCTAAACTTCATGTTCCTGAAAAATTTGAGGTAAGGATTAAACCAGTGGCTATTTGTTGCTTAGGGATACAAAACAGATTTTTTTTAGTAGTTGCCTGGGAAAAATAGTTTCCTATATGCTACTTCTGATTTACTGACTGCCAAAGTCTCAGGGCCTCTAAAGCAGTTTGGTTTAGGAGTTGATCTAGTAGGCAGATTGATTTCACCTTGTACAAAGTATGTAAGGACAATTGAAATGACATTCTGGTTTGCTTATTTAATCCTGCATAACACATTTCTTCAGAGTGTAATGCCTTTGAACAACAACCCTTAATTTGTTTATAATTCTGTAGCAGTTGGGACTGGGCTTAGCAGCATAGTGGCTTGGTTTGTGGGCTGCAATCATCTATTGGTTTGATGGGGGCAATATGACCTCACCTCTGGGGCCTCAGCTCAGAGGGTTGAAACAGCTGAGATAGGAGCCTTGCCATGCTCCTATCCCATCCACTACATTTTATCTTATCCTTAAGAAAGCTTATCTAGGGCAGCGCCTATGGCTCAAGGAGTAGGGCGCCGGCCCCATATACCAGGTACCAGGGGTGGTGGGTTCAAGCCTAGCCCAGGCCAAAACTGCAAAAAAAAAAAAAAAGCTTATCTAGGCTTACTCAACAGCATAATGATCTTAGGGTTCCAAGAGGGTTAAAGAAGAAGTTGCAAGTTCTCTTGAAGTAGAGACTTGGAAATCACACAGTGGCACTTGGGCCTTATGTTGTGAGTTAAAGTAAGTCAAAAGGTCATTCCATGTTACAAGGGAAAGGAAATAGGCTCCACCTCTAGATGGAAAGAGTGGCTAAGTCACATGGCTAGGCATATACTTGTAGGGAAGGGAAGAATCCCTGTGACTATCATTGAAAATAAGTCACTGTATACTCCAAGATTTAATTCAATTCTGTCTATTGGCGTTTCTTGAATAGACGTAGGCCATTCTGTGGAAATTTAGTGCAATAGAGGAAGGAAACTTTTTTCTTTACTATTTTAACTTTTTTGACAGCCTACTGATCCAAATAGGGGCTGGATCATAAGCCCATTGGGAGATAACCCTTGGTGGACCTTATTAATAGCTGCTATTCCTGCTCTGCTTTGTACCATTCTCATCTTCATGGATCAACAAATTACAGCTGTGATCATAAACAGAAAGGAGCACAAATTGAAGGTAATTTTGCATTTTTGTCTGAAACATTGTGATTTCTTAAAGGGTTTAAGGTATTTTCAAAATGATTCGAACATTAAAAGAGGTAAGATTAATACTAATTTCTTCTCTTTTTATAATTAATATAGAATTTTAAGCTGAAAGAACTCTTTAGACTTATAAATATCCATGTTGGTTTCACTTTTCAGAAAGGAGCTGGCTATCACCTTGATTTGCTCATGGTTGGTGTTATGTTGGGAGTTTGCTCCGTCATGGGACTTCCATGGTTTGTGGCTGCAACAGTGTTGTCAATAAGTCATGTCAACAGCTTGAAAGTTGAATCTGAATGTTCTGCTCCAGGGGAACAACCCAAGTTTTTGGGAATTCGTGAACAGCGGGTTACAGGGCTAATGATTTTTATTCTAATGGGCCTCTCTGTGTTCATGACTTCAGTACTAAAGGTAAAATCTCTTTGTTGTATTTTGTAAAATCTTATTTGTCATATAATCTTAGTTGTATAAAAATGAAACATTAACATGTACTTAAAATAGCTAAAATTAGTTTTGTTTTCCACAGTTTGCTTGGGAAATAATATTTGGTAGTATTTTTAGTATAGTAAGTTTTAGTAGTAAGTGTATTCATCTTAAAAATAATGTGAAACGGGCTCAGTGCCTGTAGTACAGTGATTTCAGCGCCAACCACATACACCAAGGCTGGTGGGTTTGAACCCAGCCCCGGCCAGCTAAATAATGACAATGACAACTACAACAAAAAATAGCTGGGCGTTGTGGTGGGTGCCTGTAGTCCCAGCTACTTGGGAGGCTGAGGCAAGAGAATTGCTTAAGCCCAAGAGTTTGAGGTTGCTGGTTGTTGTGAGCTGTTATGCCACAGCATTCTACTGAGGACAATATAGTAAGACTCTGTCTCAAAAAAAAAAAAAAAAAGTAAAAGGGTAACATTAAAGGCCGTATAGTTTTGGAAAAGGTAATGGCTTAGTTATGATCTAAAAGGAAAATAGAGGATTTTGTAGACATACTAGATGAAGTGATACGGCAAAATGGGTGAAAATTTGTTACTTGACCAAAATGTAAACATCATGTTGCCATTAACAAACTTAATGTATTCTTCCTGATGGACTACATGAAACAAAAGTAGTAAATACTTATTAGAGGAACAAAACTAATATAATGAAGTATAAATACTTCTAATTGTATCTTATTTTTATAATACACAACATACTAAATCTAGTATATTAAAAAAACTATAGCAATATATTTTTAATATCTTATCTGATATTTTCTGTTCATTGTGAAAGAACCCAACTTTGTTTTCTCCCTTGTTGTAAAAAAAAAAAAAATAATAAGAGTCATAATGTCATTTCGAAATTAGATTATAAACTTGGGGTCTGTATGTATGTATTAACTAAAAAAAGTTCTAGTAAGTATTGAATTCCTTGGCCTCATTTCATGGACTTTCTACCAGCCAATTAAGTCACTCAATTATTTGTTGAGTACCTGCTCTGCTGTTAGGCATTGGGGAAACAATAACCAATAGGATACATTATTGTCTACTTCAGAAACTAAAGACATTTTTGGTGAAATAGGTAAATGGTCAGTTGTAGTATAGTGGTAAGTATAGTTTAGAAATGCCTGGGGATAAGAGGAGGAATATTATAGGGATATAGTCACCCATTGATTAAGGTTACCCTTTAAATTTTTAAAGAAAATTTAAAATTTCTAAACTATTAACTAGAAATAAGTAGAAATACTAAAGTATAATTTGAAGAATGCTCTAAAATGAGAAGGTAGTCCTGTTTTCATTCATTTTCCAAAGGCAACTCTCCACATGTAAAGTCATTTTTAACTGCTTTGGGATTTTTTTGTGTCTAATCTGGTTGGTACCATCATTATAACTCTAAATATTTTTATAGTTTTATTTTTCAGTTTATTATGTTTAGACTGAGGTTCTTTAAAATAGTGATTCTCAAAGTCATCATAGTCCAAGGACCTCTGGGAATCTCTGAAACCCTGTCAGGGATTTGCCATGTCCATTTTCTGCCAAATGCATATTGTGTGGCAGGATTTCTTTCATGCACTTTAACCAGAACAGAATATTGCAGCAGATTGAATGCAGATGCAGATATGATAATATAATAATTCAATAGCTCTTCTTTTAAGACGGACACTGAAGAGTTTTACAAAAATGTAGTACAGTGCTCTACTTTCACTTAATCATATTTTATTTTGGGAAATTATAGTTTTTCATAAAAATCTGTTTCTTATGTTAACTTGTAAGTTTATTGTGAGTTTAAGATAGCTATTTACATTTAAAAAAAATTTCTAATATGGCAAATATCAGCATATATAGCCCACATAAACAAAAGTAGTTTTGGAACAGTGTCCTCCCTACTTTTTAAAGGGTTCCTGAGACCATAATGTTTGAAAGCCTCTGATCTAAGGTTGTGTCTTTCATGATGAGCTACTAAAATCATGCTTATTTATGCTCCATTCTCGCTGTCCCTTCTATCACCTACCTTTTATTGACTTTTACTATTATTTAAAGGTTAGTAACATTTGCTTTCTGTGCTGTTATTATAACTGAACCTTCTGTGCTGCTTCTGTACATTAAATTATAAAAATGTAAACCCTCTGGGAATACACAAATAATACTACGATATGAATATTTGCTGAGGACTAAGCAGTATGACCTCCTTACAGGGAGGCAGAAATATACCCTGTTTTACTCCAACCCAAGCCTCAAGATCCAATAAATTCTTAATATCTACTGTCTTCCCTTACTGGAAAAAATTGCATATGCAGTTCCCCTTGTTCTCGTATTCCTTTTTTTGTATTGTGAAAGGAGTTGTTTTTTACGTGGTACTGTAAGTGGTAAACTTTTGTAGAGCTCTTGCATGTTTCTCAATGGCTTTATTCACCCTACTACTTGGATATGCATTTCTAAGTTCGAGATAATTTTCCTTTGGGTCAAGAGTCATTGCTGTATTGTTTACTAGAGTCCAGTTTTCTAATGAGAAGTCTGGTATCTGTTGGATTCTTGTACTTTTACAGAGATCATTTCTCCCCCTTTCTGGAAGCTACCAAAATTTTTCTCTGTGAGTCAGTTCACTCTGGAAACTTGGGCCTTCAGTTGTGGGAGTTTTATTCCATTGTATATTTCTTCTGTTGTCTCTGTTAGAAATTTCTTCAACTCCAACTAAACAGATCTCAGACCTTGTAGATTTGTTCTTACATTCTTATCCCAGCTCCCTCTCAGTATTAAAGAGTTTTCTCTATTTTTTATATTGCTACATTGATTGTTAGTCTTCTCAAAACTATTACTACAAAATTCTTTTTGATAATTATATCATTAACTTCCAGGAGCTTTTTTCATTCTGATTATTCCTTTTTCCTAGCATTCTGTAGTTGCTTTTTGGATAAAATACTTTTTTAAAGTTCCCTGAGGATATTCATTCAATTTTTGTCATATGTTTTGTTTATGAATTATTTTTTTTCCCAGGATCCTTAGACAAGATAGACTAGGTTTGTTAGTAGCAGATATGGTTTTCTTTTGCAGTTTTTAAGTCTTTTTTCCTTGTAGACCTCTCCCTTGGAGTGTTGGTTTTTGAGTAAATGGATGGAGCCTATTAGTATAATAGCCAGGCTTTCTTATAGGATGCCTAGCCATGGACCAGGTGGGCAGTTTGGGGTTCTCATGACAATCACAGTAATAAGGACTTTATTTCAGAGGTGGATTTCAGTTACTCTATTCAGTGAATGCTACTGTATGTATAATAGTCCCTGTAGGAAGTGGTGATAGTAATAATGATGACTAATGTTTTTTGAGTGATTGATATTTATCAGGCATTTTTCTGAGCATTTTATGTATTTGAAGTCCTTTAGTAGTCACAGCAATCTGACATAGAAACTGAAGCACAGAAAAGTGAAGTTTTGATTAAAAAGTTAATTGCCCTTTTATTTTATTTTTTTGTTTCTTGGGAATAACAGTTTTATTTTTTTACTCAAGACTATTACATGTGTGCAAATGTTTTGGTTACACGGATTGCTTTTTATAGCTGTGCGTATCACCCAGATAGCGCACACTGCACCTATTAGGTGTGAATTTATGTATCCCCTCTCCTGCCTGCTTGATTTTTTTTTTTTTTTTTATTAAATCATAGCTGTGTACATTAATGCAATCATGGGGTACAATGTGCTGGTTTTATATACAATTTGAAATATTTTCTTTTTTTTGGAGACAGAGCCTCAAGCCATCACCCTGGGTGGAGTGCGTGGCATCACAGCTCACAGCAACCTCCAACTCCTGGGCTGAAGCGATTGTCCTGCCTCCACCTCCCAAGTAGCTGGGATTACAGGCACCTGCCACAACACTGGGCTATTTTTTGGGTTGCAGCCGTTATTGTTGTTTGGCTGGCCTGGGCTGGATTTGAACCCGCCAGCTCAGGTGTATGTGGCTGGTGCCTCAGCCGCTTGAGCCACAGGCGCTGAGCCACAATTTGAAATATTTTCATCAAACTGGTTAACATAGCCTTCACGGCATTTTCTTAGTTACTGTGTTAAGACATTTATATTCTACATTTAGTGAATTCCACATGTACTCTTGTAAGATGCACTGTAGGTGTGGTCCCACCAATTACCCTCCCTCCACCCATCCTCCCCCTCCCTTCCCTTAATTGCCTTTTTAAATCAAGTAGTCTTGATTGCAGCTCCCATGCTCTTAACAACTAAATGTACTCCCTTTTTAGGAAGAAACATGTAGAAAATGAGCAATTTTTCAATTATGTATAGAAATGTTAGGTTGGTTTAATCTTTGTGACTGAAGGATCTTTTCATTCTTTCCCCATAATTATTTATTGGTATGTTTTTGTGTACCTGTTATTCATAAGTTTTAATTGTGATTATTTTACTTACAGTTTATTCCAATGCCTGTTCTGTATGGTGTTTTCCTTTATATGGGAGTTTCCTCATTAAAAGGAATCCAGGCAAGTCTTAAGTGTTCGATGGTTTTGTAGAACTTAAACTTTAAATTTGCAATATTTGTTTTAATGATGATAATGATTATTCTCAACACTTTGATATTTCGGGACATGTTAGTTTTTTCACTGGTGACTTCAAATCACATTTTCCAAGTGATAATTGCTTACTCCATATTTTACCCCCAGAGAATAAGATCACGAACTGATAATGGTTCTGGTCCATACCTGTTTTTAATTAAAGACATTGTAAGGCACTGTAACTCAGTCAATAAAGACAAGGAGAGTGAGAGGGAGGATCTGAAAGATTGCAATGGGGAAAAAGTGCTATGTCTGGCATGTAGAACAGCAGTTACAGTACTTTTATTTATTTATTTATTTTTCAGTACTTGAATAGGTAGATGTTAGTTTCTTATAAAAATGGTGTAAGACCTTTCATTTGTGTGGCACAGTATAGTTCATAAAGCCTTGCATGTAAATCATTTTGTGAGCCTGAAAACACCTTTTTGGAGAGAGGAAAGGAAGAAATTCTTATTTTGTAAATTAGGAACAGAGAAGTAGAGGAACGACTTGACGTTTATTAGCTAAGGAAGTAATGAAGTCCAGGTTAGAACCCAGCGACGTCACTACTTTGTTTTGTTTTACTTATAATAGTTTCTGGAAAAAAAACCTGACAAAACTTGCTAAGATTTATATGAATCAAATTTTAGTATAGAACATTTGGATCATATAACACAGTTAACACCACCTGGCCACCTCTCACTGTGAAAAGCATGTTGTCTAAAGTTGCCAAGTCATGGCCAAGAGGCTGACAAGGATTCTTAAAGACAGGATCTTTATATTTTCAACACCATCCAGGAACTACTCTCTGTTGGTCAGAAAATTATTTTATTATCTCACTTGACTTTTACAATAGTTTTGGGGGATGAAAAGGCTAATCTTACCCTAATTTGTAAATGAGGAAATTAAAGCTCAAAAAAGAGCAAGAAATTTGTTCATAGTTTTATCTTCCATGAGTGAAGAATTGGTAATTGTTAACTTCAGGTTATTTTCTGATGTTAGACTTGGAAAGAGCCTTAGAAGTAATTCAGGTTATTGTTCTTTAATTGTACATATTAGAAAACAAGGTCAAAGAGATTAAATGATTGTATTTGATTATAGCAGATAAATTTATCTAAGTATTTTAATCTCCCAAATTTAATCATTTGCCTTGAGTTTTCTGATTAAATTAGTTGCTGTAGTTAAAGTGATTGCCTTGATTTTTTTCTTTCCCCTTTCATTGGATTCAGAGATTCTTTGCTGAAACATTCTTCTGGTACCAGAACATATTAAGAAAGTTATAGTTTAATGCACAAAACTCTGAGTTGAGTATAATTTCTTCAACTATATAGCAAGAATGATATTTTATTGAAAACTTTTTTCTTTATTGTTTTCCATTTTATACAGTTTTTTGACCGTATAAAATTATTTGGAATGCCTGCTAAGCATCAGCCTGATTTGATATACCTCCGTTATGTGCCTCTCTGGAAGGTCCATATTTTCACAGTCATTCAGCTTACTTGTCTGGTTCTCTTGTGGGTGATAAAAGCTTCAGCTGCTGCAGTAGTTTTTCCCATGATGGTAAGTTCAGACTTATTTTGTCACTAATTCACAACATTTTTGTATATTTTTATACTAACTTATTCATTAATATGAAACGTATTAGTCCATTTTAAGGTGTTTGAAGATGTGGATTAGCTGTCTCTAGGTATAAACCAGTTGTTTATCTGTCCGAATTGTCTTATTCTCTAAATGTTTGTTTTGTTTTTAGTCCTTAGCCCATTGAACTGTTTTGTATTTTCAACAACTTCAGGTTTTAGGATATTTATGAAACAAATATAATACTCAAATGTAAAAAGCAAAGCAACAAAAACATGGTTCTTTAATGGAATACTCCACCTGTGACTTTCAGGTTGCTGTGAGCTAGGCTGATGCTGAGGCCCTCTAGCATAGGCAACAAACAGAGTGAGACTCTGACTCAAAAAAAACCCCAAAACCAAAAAATAAAAATAATATTAAATAATGTAAAATAATATCTCAACAAATACCATGTTCCTTGTTATGAAGACTTAGTATCATAAAAATTTCAATTATCTAAAAAATAGCATTTAAATGTAATATAGTACCAAATATGGATTTTACTGGAGTTTTATTTCAGTGTATGTATTGAATTGGGGGACAGTGTCATCATGAACTGGATAAATAATTTCAAAACTTACAGAGAAAAATGAATGCCAGACCTACAACAACATGGTTGGTAGAAATATTTATTTTGTTTGGGTGTGGATTACATAAATATATATTTATTTGTCAAAATCATCAAACTGTACACATGCTATTTTTCTGCTTTACCATATGCAAATTATATATGTATTAAAATAGAGTAAAAATACCAGAGAATAACAAGAATTATAATGAAGCAAGCTTCTTGCCTAGTGGTGGGGTTGTGGGACTTTGCCATCTACTTGACTTTTTCTCTGATGATACTATACTGTTTTGAAACCAGATATTTAAAAATTGCCATCAAGTCAGTGTAGCTAGCAAAATATGGAGTTGGCATAGGAATAAGCAGATGGATAAGAAAAATAAACCGATGAGTCCAGAAATTTATCTGAATTTTGGAATTTTATCACTTGAATACCATAAGTAGAATATTTCATTAAAGGTGGTATTTTATTTCTATGGGAAAACTTAGTACATAGTATTGAAAATTTGTCTACTAGGAGACTTGGCGCTTGTGGCTCAAGCGGCTAAGGCACCAGCCACGTACACCCTACCTAGCTGGTGGGTTCCAATCCAGCCTGGGCCCGCCAAACAACAATGATGGCTGTGACCAAAAAATAGCTGGGCGTTGTGGCAGGTGCCTGTAATCCCAACTACTTGGGAGGCGGAGGCAGGAGAATTGCTTGAGCCCAAGAGTTGGAGGCTGCTGTGAGCTGTGATGCCACAGCACTCTACCCAGGACGACAGCTTGAGACTCTGTCTCAAAAAAAAAAAAAAAAAAAAAAAAAATGTATCTATTAGGAGGTTCTACTTCCTATCTGGGACTGTGTTCAGATAAAAAGTTACTGGTTTTATGTTTACTTTTCAACAAAAATTCATGATTTAAATGTTAAAATAAGTTGTAGTAGAAAACTTGTAAGAGTATTTATGTAATCCAATGATTGGGCATAACTTTACAAAGATAGAAAAACCCAAATATACGAGAAAGATAATGCTATATTTGACCACATGATAATTAAATGTTTTGTTGTATGTTCAAAGAGTATCAAAGACAGTGAAATCAGATTGTGAACTGGGAGAAAATATTTCTAACACACAAGGCAGATAAAGGGTTTCCATCTAAACCACATAGAACTCTTATAAATTCATAAACGAAAGTCATAAAAACCAACTTGGTAAAGGTAGAATGTAAATGTTTTGGCACAGTAACTGAGATAACACCGGAAAGGCTATGTTAACCACTGTGATAAAAATGTGTCAAATGGTTTATGAAGCGAGTGTATGATACCCCATGATCATATCAATGTATACAGTTATGATTTAATAAAAAAAAAAATGTCAAAAAAAAAAGAAAGTCATAAAAACCAACAAAAACAGGCAAAGGTTAGAAAATAACAAGTAACAGAATAGGAAATCTGAATGGCTGGTCAACATTTGAAAACATGTTTATCTTCAGTAGTAGTTGAAGAAAAGCATATTAAGTAATGTGTAAGTAAGTAATCTTACAAAAGTAAAAAACTGATGTTGGGAATAGGTACTCTAATTCATTACTTAAGATATTTTGAAAATTATATATACTTATATAAAATTTCAGGTTATAAAAAGTAATCTTTTTGATGATATTCTGCATAATTAACCTGCTTTGTAACCTTTTTTCTCCTTTATAGCTTTTTTTGAGCAGAAATTAAAAAAAAATAAATAGGTAACTCAATTCCTATGAAATAAGATGGTGTATAAATAATTTTTAAGTAAAATATATGAGGCATTTTAAAATTATTCATAAAATGTAGTAAGCACCTGTTTCCTCTTTAACTGGTATAATTTATGTCATTTAGTAATTTCCTCCCCCTCTTTTTTAAGGTTCTTGCATTGGTTTTTGTACGCAAGCTTATGGACTTGTGTTTTACTAAAAGAGAACTTAGTTGGCTTGATGATCTCATGCCAGAAAGTAAGAAAAAGAAAGAAGATGACAAAAAGAAAAAAGAGAAAGAGGTAAAAACCCTTAAATTTACAACATTTCTTTGTTTGATAACTAGTTACTAGAAGGTTGTACTCCCTATCTGATACCATGTTCAGAATGAAATCATAAATGAATTCTCTATTTAAATGGTTAAATAAGTTATGGAAAATTTATAAGAATATTTATATAATACAGTGATTGGGGATAAGCTTTAATCTTTATATGCACTTTTATGTACCATCATTAGTTTGCACATTGAGATTTGTTTATTTTATAGATTGATTGAGATTAGGTCTTGCTATATTACCCAGGCTGGTCTCAAACTCCTGGGCTGGAATGATCTTTCTATTTCTCCTGAGTAGTTAGGATTACAGGCACAAACTACCATGCTCAGCCTATACTGAGGTTTAAACACAAGTGCTTTATTCTGAATTTGATTTTTGTTTTGGTTTTCAATAAGCAACTTGGCACTGTCAATAAGAAGGAAAAATACAGACATTATACAGCATAGATGCTTTTGTTGATTGTAGTACCTTGTTTAATATTCTCATTCAGAATATTGTTTGAAAATCGAAAGTAAGAAGAAAGGTAAAATATTTTTAAATGTTATGATCTTATTTAAGCACAGATAAAAAGTTACTGGTTTTATGTCTACTTTTCAACAAAATTTATAACTCTTCAATTAGATGCTAATTAGAATATTTATTAGAATTAAGGCTCCAAAATTTTAAAATTAAGATTTTTTTTTTCAAGACAGTCACTTTGTTGCCCTTGTGTTTGTGCAATCATAGCTCACAGCAATCTCAAACTCTTAGGCTCAAGCGATTCTCCTGTCTCAGCCTTCCGAGTAGCTGGGACTACAGGTGCTTGGCTATTTTTAGAGCTGGGGTCTCACTCTTGCTCAGGCTAGTCTCGAACCTGTGAACTCAGGCAGTCTACCTGCCTTGGCCTCCTAGAGTGCTAGGATCACAGGCGTGAGCCCCCACACCTGGCAAAATTAAGATCTTTTCCCTTCAAAGTTATATATATAAATATGTGTGAGTTTTTAGTGATTTTTTTTCAAATAAGATACAATTCATTTGTAAAATACTTATGTCAAATTGCCTGTTTCTTACTTCCTATATGAGAATGATATATATAACAAACACCAAAAGTAATAGGGACTTTTATACATGAGAATTTATTCTTTCATGTAAAAAGAACTCTTGAAAGCAAGAGATGTAGTCTTGTAGCTCCACAAAGTTACCAGAGTTTCCTTGTTACTTTTGTCCTGTCCTTAGCATGTAGTTTTCCTCAAATTCACTTTTTGGGGGCAGAATGGCTGGCAAACTCCAGCTATCCTGTTATCATTAGAGATGGCAGGGAAAAGGAAAGATAGAAGACAAAACGTGCTTTACCTCATTGTTGTGTTTTAGGGAGACTTTCTTGAATGTCACCTAATTAAGTTCTGCTTGCACTACCTGTTCTGACTATGTTGCCAAGAATGCTGGGGATTTTAGTTTGGGTGTTTTTCTTCTGTTTTGTTTTTTGAGACAGAGTGTCTCTGTTGCTTTGGCTAGAAGCAGTGGTGTCATAGTTCATTGCAACTTCAAATTCCTGGGTTCAAGTGATCCTCCTGCCTAGCTAAGTTTTGTATTTTTTGTGGAGATGGGGGCTTGCTCTGACAAGAGCAAGACTTTCTCAGGCTGTCTCGAACTCCTGAGCTCAAGCGATCTTTCTGTGTAGGCCTCCCAGAGTGGTAGGATTACAGGTTGGAGCCACATGCCACCAACAGGGTGGTTTTGTTTGTTGGTCTGTTAAATCTGGGTACATTGTTACCTCCAAATAATTGGATTTTTTTAGTAAGGAAGAAAAGTATGAATGCTCTCAATCTCTCCTCTACTGTCCTATCTACCACCCTCATTATTAACATGTTAGAATTTTGTTCTATGTCCACTGTTTAAGTGGTTCTCAGCCTGCAGTGATCCTCCTTTCCCCACCATTTTTAATGTCTGGGACATTTTTGATTGTCACACTGAAGGGTGCTGCTGGCATCCAGTGGGTAAAATCCTGGGATGCTATGACATACCTTTACACACTTAACTTCCTTCTGCAACACAGATACATCAGACCTTAAGTGTCAATATTGTTGAGGTTGAGAAACCCTTGCTTTGTCCAAATGAGGTTTTACTCATTTTGTGATGAGAGACATGAGATTTCACAAAATTGTATCTCTTATTGTATACCTACATGATAATTGATAATCAGAATGTACATAGTTCATTTTTTAATAGTATTAATGATTTACTTATAGAAATGAAAGTTACACCATTTTAAAATGAATCTTTATAAGTGGTTGTTTTCATTTTATGTTACAAGTATATGTTCATGATTGTAAAATGAATTCTTTTAGTCATGGCAGATATGTTGTATTGAAATAATGTCAGTTTCCGTTTTTAAGTCTTTGAGATGTTACATATTAACTGATCTTTCTGGAAATATTTTGGGAAAGTAATCTCTTCACATATGTTCTCTAAAGGAAGCTGAACGAATGCTTCAAGATGAAGATGATACTGTGCACCTTCCATTTGAAGGAGGAAGTCTCTTGCAAATTCCAGTCAAGGCCCTAAAATATAGGTGAGATGTAACTTTATTTTGTAAAGTGTATTTTATGTACATGCCAAGTGCATGAATAAGCCACACCATCTTTCCTTAGTGATTTCTGTTTTTAAAAAGATGATAAAAATCTGTATCTGATGTGTCAGCTAAAGGAGGACTATGTGCAATTTGAAAGGGAAATCCCTCACTTGCTTTCCACCCAGATTCTAGGCGGAAATGAACAAAAAAGGTAGGCTTGGACCAGAGCTTTACACTAACTTCCATGCCAGGCCAGTAAGATTTACTTGTCTTCCTTCACTCCATCTATCTTAATAAAAGTTTAATACATATCCACACACAAGTTTATTTTTATTATGAGTACATAATAGCTGTGTATCTTTATAGCACATAGTGTGAATTAATCAACTGAGGTTTATTGGAGTATCTATCACCTCAGACATTTAACATCACTTTGTGTCATGAACATTCCAATTCCACTCTGTTAGTTATTTTAAAGTATCTCCATTCTCTTCTAATTTACATTCTCATCAGCAGTGTATGAAGGTTCCCCTTCTTTCAAATCCTTGCCAGCATTCCTGATTGCCTTTTTTTTTTTTTTTGTAGTTTTTGGCGGGGGCGGGGGCCGGGTTTGAACCTGCCACCTCTGGTATATGGGGCCGGTGCCCTACTTCTTTGAGCCACAGGCGGCTCCCCATTATTGCCTTTTTGATAAATGACACTTTAACTGGGGTGAGATGGTATCTCATAGTAGTTTAGTTTTGGTTTGCATTTCTCTGATACCTAATGACGTTGAGCATTTTTTTTCATATCCCTATTGGCCGTTTGTATGTCTTCTTTTGAGTTCAGAACCTAATCAGATTATTTTTTACTGTTGAGTTGTAAGAGCTCCTTATATATTCTAGTTATTAATCTGGCACCAGATGATTAGTTTTACATATATTTCTTCCCATTCTGTGGATTGTTTCTTCACTTTGTTATTGTTTCCTTTCTTTTGCAGAAGCTTTTCAGCTTAATGTAATCCCATTTGTCCAATTTTATTTTGGTTGCCTGTGATTTGGTGATATTTCTCCAGAAGTCTTTTCCCAGACCAGTGTCCTGAAGTGTTTTTCTTTTAGAAGTTTCATGGTTTCATGTCTTAGATTTAGGTCTTTAATTCATTTAAATTTGTGAGAGATAAGGGTTTAGTTGCATTCTTCTGCATATGGATATCCTGTTTTCCTGGCACCATTTATTAATAAGACCGCCATTTACTCATTATATGTTGTTGGCACCTTTGTAAAAGATAAGTGTAGTATGCATACATGGATTTACATCTGGGTTCTCTGTTCTGTAGCATCTCTCTATGACATAAAGTTTAAAATCAGTGCATGAGTCTAAAAATATATTTATCCTCTGAGTAGTATAGTTTTCTCCATTTTGTTCTTCATTAGGACTTGGCTCAATATGTGATGGAAAATATACATTTTCAGAAATCCATAGATATGTAGTATCAGTAATCCATTTTTTGATAGCTTTCCAATATAACTCTGCTAGTTTCCAAAGGTATGATTTGACCATTGGTATTGAGGGCTTATATTATGGAAAAATTAATGTGTCATGTATAATTTATCATGTGTGATTTTGTTGATTCAAATTTAAATTTGAGAACTGAAGATATAGAGGGAAGTACAAATTATTTTTATAGTTTTAGTAAGTTGGCAATCTATATTTATAAGCATACCTGATTCCTATTTTTTTTTTTTTTATTTTAAATTAATGTGGGGGTACAATTTTTAGGTTACATTGTTCTCACTTCCAGGGTAAAGTTCCGTTTGTAAAAGAGCCCCTTATCCACAGGCCATGTTATACACCCTCACAATATGCACATTAGGCGAGATCCAGCCTCCTGCCGTCCCTCTTACTGCCAGTTGTCCTCCCCACTCTTGCTTCCTTCTACCCCCAACTAGACTTATATTAGTGTTTTATGGTTCTTAAGAGCATGTAATTGTTTATATATTGATTTCATTTTAGTATGGAGAATATTGGATATTTATTTTTCCATTTTTATGATACTTTACTCTTTACTAAGAAGAATGAATATAACTCCTATTTCCCTATGTGTTTCATTTCTGATTAGCTGTTATCTAGAGAAATAGATTTTAGACTGTATGTAGTTTCCTTCCTTTCCTGAACAGCTGATGGAAAATGTTTGTTGGTATTCATTTATTTTATTATTATTATTATTTTTGAGACAGAGTCTATGTTGTCCTCGGTAGAGTGCTGTGGTGTCATAGCATACCGCAACCTCAAACTCTTGGGCTTAAGCGATTCTCTTGCCTCAGCCTCCCAAGTAGCTGGAACTATAGGCACCTGCCACAATGCCTGGCTATTTTTGTTGTTGTTATTGTTGTTTAGCAGGCCCTGGCCGGATTCAAACCTGCCAGCCCCAGTGTATGTGGCTGGCACCCTAACCATTGAGCTTTGGACGCTGAGCCTAAATTACTCTTTATAGTTTTTATAGAAGTCACATTTGGACCTGACCATGGTGATTAGTTGTGATAAATGAATAAACTAATTTTCCTCTGTACTTCTTGCTACTATTTTCATTATTGGTGTCATTCTTTTCACTTTTCAGGATTTTTCCTCAAATTTTTATATACTTTAAATGTCAAGTATAGACTCTTAATATATCTAGTTATATACTGCTTTGCTTTGCTAGATCTGTATATCTTTGTTAAATGAATGAATATAATTGATTTACTTATTAAGAAAAGTATAGGAACTACCACTATTATTTGTAAGTATCGCCAATTTGCTGAGAGTACTTGCCACTTAATTTCTATGTTGCTTTCCTGGGGGGAGGGTAGAAAAGGTAGCCTTCAGGAAAACTGAAAGTACATGCCCCCCTGGCCACTTAATTTCTGTCCTGCTTTATTACTTTCTTAGTTTAATTTATACATGGACCTTGAAAATATAAGTAGAGTCCATATTGTCTGATATTTAACAAAAAGAATGGCTATCTCTAGTTTTCCTTTTGTTTAAGTGCTGACATGAGCCATGATTAGTGCTGCTGTGCTTAAAATTTTAACATCAAGAATACCAGGAAACAGCTATCTTGCTATTTGGCAGGATTTTATTAAAATATCTTAAATAACTTTGGATTACTTGCCATGAAGATCAAATGAGAAAATATATGAAAGCATTTAGAAATTGTTAAGGTCCTCTAAAATATGAAAATAAATATATAAATTATTATATAAAATGCAGGCTGAGTTTTTCCTATCTCGCTTCATTTTGGGGGAAAACAGTATCTTCTTCAAAAAAGTTGTTAATTTCTACTAATGGAATAGCTCTTTTTCTTAAATTTCAAATATTATGGGGGTACAAATGTTTTTGTTACATGGACTGCTTTTATAATGCTTGAGTTGGGGTTGTAAGTGTGCTTGTTATCAAGATAGGTATGTTTTTTGACTGCCCCTTCTTCCTCCTCCCACCTACTTGAATTCTGTTGAGCTTTACTACCCTCTGTGCGCATGTGTGCTGATCAGTTCTAATTTAATAGTGAGTACGTGTGGTTGGAAAACACTCTGACTTAGAGGAGGGTGTTTAGAAGCTACCGAGTTTGTCAGGAATTCCTCTCTTCAGTTATTCGAAGTTGGCAACCAAGTGAATAAATGATTATTCAGGGGTAGGCATAGTTTCAGGTTGGATGGCTCTGCCATTATGAACTTGGGATTCAAATTTTGTTTATTTTTTAAAAATTGATTTGATAAAGGTAAAGTAGCCATTTATAGAGACTTCTCAATGCCCATGTCACACTTCTTTGTAGACTTAAATTTTAAATATCATTCTGAATTTAAGTGTGAACAGAGTTAGGACTTTCTAAATGGCTGCTACATAGCTGCCATCACATTATTAATTTAACATTACTTAACCATTTTATTTATAGCTCGTTTACATGAATGCTTTTCTTTTGAAGAAAAAGGAATTGCAAATATATTTCTATTAACTTTATGATACTTTCGTATTATTTATGGCTGACAAATTTGAGCCCCAAATTAATTATTTCTAGATTTCATCATTATTGGATTTGGGGTCTTGATTTTTTGTAATTATCATAGAAACACAGAATGGTTGTATTTATCTCTTACTGTAATAAATGGATAGCATTCTGTTGTTTGATTTTAGTAAATTTGATAAAATAATACTTTGACACTAAATTTGTGAATGCCAGTTAAAATTGGTATTTATGAAGCTGTTTTATGTTATCTGTGTAAACATTTTCAGAGAGCTTTGGTTTGCATTTTAACGTGTTAATTTTGCTCAGCATTCTTTTTAATGATTTGTAAAAGCTATGTTGAACACGATTTTTTAAATTAAACCTTAATTTTTCTTACATATTTTGGTTATTTGATAAGGTTAAATTTATGCTAATTAGAAATGTTTTCTTAATCGATTGAAGCTACTTTTCTTAAATGTAATATATTCAATGGTATTTCAATAGTATACTTATAACCAAGATGATCAGAGGGCATCATTCTTAGAGCCCCAATTAGATTGAATTTATTTATTTCAGAAATAAATCTTGCTAACTTAATTTTATTCCCCTAATTTTGATAATAAAGAAAAATATAATTCTCCAAAAGGTCTTGATAACAGAATTCCAAAATTCTGATAGCTTGCTAGACCTTTGTTTAAGGGCATGCAAGGGTTTTCTCAATTTTAAGTTGATGAAAGCAAATAATTATATAGATGATAAGAATGACAATATTAATGCTTTTGCAAGTACTGAATACTAACCAAAAAGTATATTTGTTCTTCAGTGTTGATCCCTCAGTTGTTAACATATCAGATGAAATGGCCAAAACTGCACAATGGAAGGCACTTTCCATGAATACTGAGAATGCCAAAGTAACCAGATCTAACACGAGGTAGTTATAACTATTTATGCATTTTCTAATATAGCCAGTTTTTAGTTTACTTATGGATAGCTATGCATAAAACTATTAAATTTAACTTAATTTATCTACTTAATATTCTCCTTGCTTAAAAAAAGAAACAACCTTCTTCCTTTCTTCTTCCCTTTTTCCTTTCATCCATCATTGTGCTGGAATCAGATTTAGGTAATCATTGTTCTGTTATTGTTAAGCTTACAGTTAGTTGCCTATTTCAAAAAGGAATTTGAGGTATTTTATAATAAAAATAAATTTTATATAACGGTATATATAAAATATATAAAACATCAAAAATTGTATAGAGAAATATATAATTGCCAGGTATTAAATAAATACTGTAATCGAACACTACCTCAATCATGTTTTCTGATTGTCCAAGAGAAAAGAAAAGCTCATGTGTTCTCCTTGTTGTGTTTCGTTTAGTTTTAGTATATCATTTCTTCAGGTGAGGTAAAAAGAAATATCTTCCTGAAAGATATTTGGAGGAAATTTAATCCACTGATACAAAAGCCATTCAGTTTATAATGGACTGTATATTAAAACTATTATATAACCCTTTCCTTGCATTTATTATCATTGACCCTTTGCTTTTTAATGCCCTCATTTCAAGGCCTGAGCCCTTGAGGGTTCTTTTTTTATAACGATGGATACTTTACTTCCTTTAGTTCTCTGAAGAAATGAGTCATTGTCTTGTAGGGTCCTCAGTCATTTATATTCAACATAATTCTTTGGTGTATGCTTTATGCTAGATGCTAATGTTAGGTGTCCATATATTCTGCTGGGGCATCAGATCAGAACCTGTCCAGGCAGTCAGTCACATAGCTATTTCTGTTTAGTTTCTGTGTTTCTTAGTTCGTTGTTTCCCTAACTTCTTTCAGAATCTTTTTCCTTCTTGATCTCTTTCCTTATATGTTCTTTTTTATCGTCTGAGTTCTAATTTCAAAGCTAGGCTGTTTCCTTTCTTTACTTCTGTATTTAGTCTTTAATCTTAAAATGTTCTAAAGTTAAACTCTGTCATTTTGGATATTCAGTGCAGCCAGAATTTTACTAAATATTCTTTTTTACTCTTAATATAAATTTTTCACATCTTCTGAGCACCCCTGGCTCTGTTTGTTGTATAGTTATGATAAAAATAAAGGCCTTAGAATAATACTAATGTATCTCTTAACACTTCTCCCTTTCATTTGATTGCCCTGCAATTCAAAAGTCCATGGGAAAGAAGAGAATGTCTTGGCAATGATCTTTAACAGAAAAAAGTATTTTACTTTCTTTAAGTTTTTAAGAGAAGGCATACTTTTTGAAAAATTTTTTTAGAACCCATACATTCATATGTTTCAATTAAATCAATCCATTAAATCCACACACATAGAGTCATTGTGTTTGATACTAACTTGAATATATGGAATATGTGTATTAGCCATTTGGGGAGAAAAGTTTTGTGAATTTGTAGGAAATTATTTGATATTTATCTGTATTAACAAAAATTTATGTATACATGGACTTGTCAGTGTAATAACAGTCACATGCAAGGCCAGGCATGGTGGCTCATTCATATAATTCCAGCACTCCAGGTGGGTGGATTGCTTGAACTCAGAAGTTTCAGACCAATTTGAGACTCCTTCTCGACTAAAAATAAAAAAATTAGCTGGGTTGTGGTCCAAACTACTCAGAAGGCTGAAGCAGGAGGATTGCTTGAGCCCAGGAGTTTGAGGTTGCTGTGAGCTAGGCTGAGGCCTTGGCACTCTAGCCTGGGGGACAGAGTGAGACTCTGTCTCCAAAAAAAAAAAAAGGTCACATGCTATATTCCTGTTCTACATAAATATAGTCATATACTAACCAGTTTTAAGGACCTCTTCTTTTTTTTTTTTTTTTTTTTTATTGTTGGGGATTCATTGAGGGTACAATAAGCCAGTTACACTGATTGCAATTGTTAGGTAAAGTCCCTCTTGCAATCATGTCTTGCCCCCATAAAGTGTGACACACACTAAGGCTTCTTTAGTTATAAGAAAAACATAAATTTCTATTGCAAACATACGCAGTTTTTTTTTTTTTTTTTTTTTTGTAGAGACAGAGTTTCACTTTATTGCCCTCGGTAGAGTGCCGTGGTGTCACACGGCTCACAGCAACCTCCAACTCCTGGGCTTAGGCGATTCTCCTGCCTCAGCCTCCCGAATAGCTGGGAGGCGCCCACCACAACGCCTGGCTATTTTTTGGTTGCAGTTTGGCTGGGGCTGGGTTTGAACCCGCCACCCTTGGCATATGGGGCCGGCGCCCTACTTACTGAGCCACAGGCGCCGCCCACATATGCAGTTTTTTAAAAAACAGAATATATATTTTTTAAAGACAGTATTGCTCTGTTGCCCAGGTTGGAGTGCAGTGGTACATTTGTAGCTCCCTGTGATCTCAAACGTCTGGACTTAAGCGTAAGACCAGCCTTAGCCTCCCATTAGTGTTCTACCACACCTGGGTAATTTCTAAACCTTTTGTAGAGACAGGGTCTCATTGCATAGCCCAGGCTGGTCTCAAAGTCCTGGCCTCAAGTGAGCCTCCTACAGTGGCCTCCCAAAGTGCTGGGATTACAGGTATGAGTCACCATGCCTAGCCAAAAAATAGAATTTAAAAAATATACCTTTCCACTTAAGTTTCCTGATAATAGTCATCTCAAAAGGCTTAGTATTGTACTCATTTGTGACCTTATTTAGAATTTAATATTTCTTTATTTAAAAATCATTTATTCTCATTCTTTGTTTTAAATAGCCCTGAAAAACCTGTGAGTGTGAAAATTAATATTGAAGATCAGCCAAGAAAGAAATACACGGATGCTGAAACTTCAGTATAGAATTGAACCAAGAGAAATTATATATAGAGAGATGTATAGATATATACATATATAATGTGTGTATCATGTCACTATATAACAATATTGTATGTCACACCATTTATACGTGACTACTGTTTTTTTTTTTAAAGTAACGTCTGAAGTTTGTTATGAGCACCATGGAGACTCTGTATATAATGAAATGGTCTCTTAGAAGTGAGGTACATGATTCTTACTATTCAAATATTTATTCTGTTGGAATTTTTTTTTCTATTCTGCAATAGAAACGTGGAGAAATGCTTTCAATCTACTTTTCTTAAATCTCTTTGTTCATCAGTTGCAGTTCATACCAACTTGAAGTGATCTTATTTCCTTTATATCTAAAAAAATTTTAGATGCTATTTCACTTTCATTAATGCTTTATGGGACAACCAGGGAGTCTTTATGCCAACGCTGTGGGAAAAATGGTAACATGTCATGGGTTTTCTCTGTGTGTGTTTCATTTCTATAGCTGTCTATTATGTTTCACAAATGATGGCATTTTCTTGGCCATGGAAACGAATGTAGAACAATGGAAACTTTATAAGCAAGAACTATAGTTTTTAACCTTTGTGTTTTAGAAGATTTTTTAAATATAAGTTTCCATTGTAACAAGTAAAATTGCAAATGATTTTATAATTAAGCGTCCATACCAGTCATAAAATAATGAATTTTAAAAGCTGTAAAATGCCAATTTACAATAGTTAAATTTTGTTGCCTTTGTAGACATTTTTTTCTGAATCCTTATATTCTTTTAGAGCTCATAATTCCCATTCCATTTTCTGCCTTTGTTCTCTTTGTCTTAGTGGTGTGGTTTGTATCAGGTTCAAGTTCTTGATTATTTTTCTATTATAAGTAGTATGATTAATCAGGAGTCAGAATTTTCTCATGTGGGGTTTATGATCAGTATTACTTCATTAAGAATTACTTGTGTTTTCTGTTATTAGTCTTTTATTATGTAGATTATATTTAATAGATTGTTTCTTGTGATTTTATTTTAATGTTTTATTTATTTTAATTGATGTGATGCTTAAATATTATATAAACATTTGAAAAGGTAACAAATAATAGAGTAAATTGTTAATGTAAATAGTGGTGCTCACTTGCATATATGTTCATTATCTGAAAGCAGTTAACAGATTTTATCTTTGATATAAAGCACTGCCATATTTGTGTTTTAAAAGGAAATTTGACATTTTATGTTTAGCTCAGATTGATGCCATTCTTCCTGTTGTGTGTTAATAATTGTTAATTGCTCTTCTGAGCTGTATTTTTAACTTCTAACTAATGTTTTTAGTCATCTTTTATTCTTAGCTCCACATAAAATAAATGTTCTTGTTGAGCCTGTAGGACTGGATGAATGGGGTTATGAAACTGATTTGGCAAGAGAATAATTTATACAAATCGAATAAGTATTGAGATGCCACAAAAATATTAAAAATGGTGACATGAATATTAGGATGAAATTTTAGTGAAATTCAGTGCTTTCTGTAATTATTTATAGTCAAATACAAAAGCATAACGAGTTGATCTTTTAGTTTTGAGGATCATGAGGAATGCCAAAAGCTGATATTTTAGCAATTCTGGTGTTTTTAATTTATTCTAAACTCTTTTTTAACTAATGTTTTAATTTCCTCATCTGAGACCATATCGTGAGACTTTAGTTGCAATGATGGATTCAACTTCTGCCTCACCTGAGAGGTTGGAAATGTAGCTGCTTTTCTTGAGAAAATATGGCTGACATCATTTGGTACTACCTAAAGAAGAGTTAGACTGATGGCAATTGATAAGAGTATTGTTCATGGTGCTTAGGATTGTTAATGAGCTTCCATCGAAGTGATTTTTTTATTCATAGCAGCATAAAGGCATAATCATTTCCAAAGACGCTAGTATTTGCTGCTATTTTTAAAACTCCTCTGATATACCTGAACAAGAGGATTCCCTCATATCATTTCCTTGTGTCTGGACATCAAAGGGTTAACAACTGTACTTATGGTTTTAAAATCTAAACTGAAAACTACCTGGGATCTTAGCGTCTCTGTGATTTTACTTAATTATGTATAGTAATTATCCAGTGCCAGAAAAACCATGACTTGCAAAATACTTTGCTCCCAAAATGTTTTTACTATTCTTACTGTTAATGGTTTCTGCTTTCTTTTGATTACTTGACTTACAAAATGATCTGATCTGACTACTCCATTGAAGAGCAAAGGTAACTCATGTTTAAGTCATTAACTGCCTGTTTTAAGTGGTTATGATTTCTTCCACTATTTTTGAAAAATAACAATCATGAATAGCATTCATTTGCAAGACAGTGAAAAATGTAATTTACTTCATATGTTGATTTTTAAATATTGCCTTAAATAGGTGTATATAAACAATAGTAATTGTATGTACTGATTTACCTCAAGGTGCAAAATAATTTAACCTGTACATATTCCATTTACAAATAAATTCATTTATATAGTTCTACACTTTCTTAGATGCCTTGATTTCCAGAATGGAGCTTAGTGCTACTGAATACCTTGGCCACAGAGCCACCTCAGGATATTCTTTTCTCCATCCTGTTTTATTTATTTATAGATGTCTGTGTACACAAACTATCATAAATCCTGATGCTGACCATCTGAAATTTACTTTCTTCTGAATGCTGTTTCAATCTAAAATAGCAGCTTTTGAGAAAACAATGAACTGACTTCCTTATGATAAAAGGATGATTCTGTATATCTTTAATAGTATTAGATATGCTGAAGTGAAGCACACCATCTTTCTAAAGTGTGTGCATGTGTGTTTATGTATATTTGTGTGTGTGTGAGAATGTTACTAGTCTTAAATCTCTTAGGTGGTTGAAGAATGCTTTGGTGTACCAGTGTTCATGTTTGCCAAGTCTTCTGTAAAAATGTGTAGGACAAAATTTTGATGTGCTGATGCATACATTATAATGCAGATGTGTTTGTCACTTAAAATTATTAACTTTTGTTTTTCTCTATCGAAAAAAGCATTTCTGTTTATTCCACAGTGCGAGTATAACAGCTTTCTAACTTCTACTTTTTACAAATGTAGGCTCAAAATTCTGTAAAAGACAAATGCCCTCTGAAACTGAGAAGTAACACCAAGAGCTTGCTTTGTTTAAAGGAGTATATCATGTACATCAGTTCTGTAAATGTGCTCCACAGTTTAACATGTGAATACTATTTTAAAGTGCTCAGATTTCGGATGTGTAAGCCATTGATATAACATTGTAATTCAAAATGTTTATATTAAATAATTTAATGTTTTAAATTTATTTATGTAGATCACATCATTGTTATCGTATGCAGTGAAAATATGTGAAATGTCTTTTGCTTTATTCCAGCAATTATTTATTTTTTTAGAAAGTAAATTTAAAGACGTCAAGGACAAAGTTAAAAATAGTGTTCAAATTGCAATATTTGGTAATTTTTTTTTGTTTTGTTTTTTTTGCAGTTTTTGGCTGGGGCTGGGTTTTTTGAACCCACCACCTCTGGTATATGGGGCTGGCGGCTTACTCCTTGAGCCACAGGTGCCACCCAATATTTGGTAATTTTAATGTTTTGTCTTTTTTCTAACTTTACAAAAAGTAAAATGTCAAGTTTAGGAAAACATAATTGGAAATGGAATCATCTAAAGATCATTTTTAAAATTAAATTTAATTAGCACATATTGACTTCAACGTTTGCACACTGATTAGTTTATTGTTGTGGCTTTTCTTTTGTTGCTTTATTATTCAAGGTCTCCCCCCCACTCCCAGGGTTGGGGGGAGGTTGTCTTTTAATGTTTACTACTTTTAAATAAGCAAAAATTGAATTTTATTGTTCATTTATATAATATTTGATACGTTGGTGTAATTTCACAGTACAATTCCAATTTTTATGACTTTTATAATTACACTGATACTTTCTTTTGTAATAAAATCCAAAGTAAATTAAACATTTAAATTGTAGAACTGTTATTTTTCATTTATATGAAGTACAAGTCTCTACTGAGTTTATAATGTGAATGATCCTGCCTTTCAAATTTGTTTTGTAATTATTAGAGGAAAACTATTTTTTTGGGAGATGTTATTGAAGTTGATTGAGCAATAAAAGTCTACTTAATTAGTTTTTGGCTATTTTCTTTACTTTATACTTTATGAGAAGAGCCACATCTGTTTCTCAACTTGAGATGGATGGGGAAATGAGTGATTTCTGTTTCCTATCTCCTAATATTGATGTGTTTCAGTGGGAGAAAGACAAGAACACAGTGAGGAAAAAAATGTAATAAAATAGTTGCATTTTTGCAATGATATTCAATAGTTCAGGAATAGTGAAGTTAAAGCCCTTTAAACAGGGCTGTTCCATTTTTTTTCCCTATGTTAAGACATGTCTATTTAGAAATTTTGCTGTGTGATATGCAGTGATTTGCATGATAATACCTCTCACTGGCTCAAGGCTTGCTTTTTCTTTTTTGTATTTATTTAATGGCTGTTTTTATTATGAATTCTTTTCTTAATAGCAAATGGCAGGTCTTGGATTGTTTTCCATCTGGCATGTGTGTGTATAACACTTTTCTATTGTGTTTTATGCACTAAAAGCTTCCGTTATCTCACCATGAATTTTATAATGTTTGGAAGTCAGATGGGTAAATGTGCTTACAGTTTTGGAAATTTTGTTTGCGTTTATTTTAGGAAAAATATATTTTTGTCTACTTACAATTCCAGTTACAGAACTTTGAGAAGTATTTTGGAAGAGAGGAAGAAAGAGGAAAGGAAAATAGTAAATTTCTCACTTTTTGTTTGCGCTAATTGAGGCATATCTGATTTCTTGAGTATCAGTTTTTCCCCTGGTTTACCTTGCATTCCTACCTCTGTGCTTTTCATGAAAACATGTCTGTTGTTTGGGAAACCCTCCTTTACGCTTCTCTGTTATTCTTTTAAAGCCTAATTTAAATTCTGCCAATATTTCAAAATTTAGTCAGCCTTCTGCTCTCAGTCTACAAGACCACTCTCATCCCCTCCACTCAAAGTGTGTGTGTGAGATTTAAATATCCTTTTCTTGCCCTACACTAGAGGCATTTTAGAAATTTTGGGAAGTGGTTTTGTTTTTTTGTTGTGGCTATCCTGAATATGTATTTCAGTGCATTTGTGAGTTACCTTTATTCTTATATGCTATAGTTTGGACATTATACTGTTAATGTTACCTATGTATTATTCATTTCAGGATATAGTGAACAGGGTATTAGAAAACAGAAATAGAGTGAGTTTTAGGTCTTCACAGTCCTGCTGCATAAGCTGTATAAGTTTGCTGCAGGATCCCATTGCAGTCTTACATACTTTTATTGTTGCAGGAAAACAAGGCCCAGCAGAGAGAAAGAGCACCCAAAGACCACGTTTATAAGAGGAAGGGCTTTATTCACCAGCCGGGAGCTTACGGAATTCCAAATGGCCTCGCTCCTCGACTGCTTTGGTCTTTCCCTTTTTATTGACAATCAAAAAGTTCCACCCCACAGGTACCCTTCTCATTGGCCAGTTTGAATCAAGGGAGAGATGTTATTCCCACCCCTACAGAACTACAGGATTTCACAGAACTTGGAAATTTCCAAGTTTCAGGAAGTTAAGTTTACAAATTTCCAAGAGCTGAGTCACCGTGGAGAGGACCCTGCATGTGTATCCTTGTGGTCTCCTTGAGAAGACCTGTTCTTCTAGACCTCACCCTTCTCAGCTATCTTCTCTCATTCCTCCCTTTTGAGACTCCCAATATATTTTAATTTGGGGTCTCAATATCAGCTTGTTTCTGCAGGTGCCAATATTAATTACTTTTCAGCACTGAGTTTTTAGGGACTGTGACTCTTCTTGGGTTCTCTACTCAGGCCGTAATAGTACCATGATGGTGGGCTAATATACATACGAGTTTTTACTTTTCCTTGTGACATTTCCCCCCTTTTCCCAAAATTGAAAGTCCAATTAAGACAAGTCCCTCGAGGAGTTTCTTCAGGCTTCAGCCGTGTGTTGACCAGCCAGCTCCCAGTATGTGGCTGGAGCAGGGCATGTTGATTGTCTTAAAAGTTACCTTTACTTTCCAAGGGGCAGTGAAGCCCCATTCAGCCATCTGTGATGACTCCAGGTGAGGATTCTTTCCACCTTCACTGCTGTGTGTGTGGTCAGAATGATGGTGTAAAGTCCTTTCTGCCTTGGTTTCAGGGGGACCACGTTCTGATTCCAGACCTAGACTTGGTCCCCTTGATCTTCCAGAGAGAAAAGATGTACAGACACAAAAGATTAAACAGAACACAGTTAATTACCCCAGTGGAGATTTTCCTTGTTACTCTTTCTAGGGTTTTTGTCTATTCAGTTCAGTCTTTCCCAGTTCTTTTAGGAGTTCCTGCTAAATTGCAGAGAATTGACAGAGGCCTCTTTGAACAACACCAGTGGCAAGGCCTGCATCCAGTTAAGCATTGCTTCCTGGCAGAGTTTACCAATTTCTGCTCTTATGGTCCTGTTCATGCATTTTACCCTGTCTAAGCTTTGAGGCCTATAAATTATTCAAAGCTTTAGCTTATTATTTGCACTAGTTCTGTTATGAAAGGTAGCCCATTGTCAAATTTAAAACAGAGTGACAACCTAAACAATGGGACGATTTCTCTGGGCAATACTTTACTACTTCAGGAGTCCTTTTTTCCTGGTGGGGAAGGCTTTTACCTATTCCAAGTCTGAAAGACCATCACCAGCCAGTACTTGTTCCCTCTAAACCTGGGCATTTTAGTAAAGTCTACCTGGAAGTCCTCGAAGGGCGTTGCTCTATATGACTGGATTCCTGGGCGCTGATTCTTGGCACGCATTGAACTGGCTGCAGGTGACACACTATAGACTGACAATTTTGGCCAGGGCTGCCAGGTGGGAGATGTAGAAGTACTGGCCCAGCAACTTCATCAAATACTCCTGTCACCACAGTGGGTCTTAGAATCTGGGGGACTGCTACTCGTCTATCTGGCATCTTTATTCATCCTCCCTCTGCTTCCTGGTTCCCCTCCGCTGACAACCATTCCTTCTCCCGGAAGTAGATAGGGGTGAGGGGAGCCACTGGTGATACCTGGTGTGGCTGGGAGGCAGCCCTCTTTGCCTCAGTGTCAGCTCTGGTGTTCCCTTTAGCAATGGTGGAAGCATCTCTTTGATGTCCACGACAGTGCATAACTGCCACTTTTGGGGGTTTCCATACTGCCTCTAGCAACTTAAGTTATCTCCTGCTGATACTTAATGTCTTTTTTTTTCCCCCAGAATTTAATAGTCCCTTCTCCTTGTACAATGTCCTGCATACTTTAAGAGTCAGAAAAGCATTCAAATTTTTCCCTTGACTTAGTTCTAAGGCTCCAGTCAAGGCAATTAACTCAGCCTTCTGAGTCAATGTCCTTCGAGGTAGGGGCTTAGCCTTCATAGTCTCTGTTAAGGTGACCACTGCATACCCAGCCCGCTGCTCACCTTGCACCGTCACGTAACTGCTTCCATACAAGTCCCAGTCTGCATCTGTCCAGGGCTGGTAACGCAAGTCAGGTCTGCTAGAGTACACATTATCTATAACTTCCGTACGGTCATGCTCAGTCTCTCTTCCACTGACTGGAAGGAGCATGGCTTGGTTTAGAGTGTTGCATTAGAGAGCCAAAAATGTCCCTTAGTATCCATTAAATTGACCGCAGAATGCAGTACTTTCACTCTGAGATCCTGCCCTAGAGTCAGCTTATCAGCTTCTTGCACAAGGAGAGCAGTAGCAGCTAGAGCACATAAGCAGGGTGGCCATCCTTTTGCCACTCCATCCAACTGCTTAGACAGGTAGGCTACAGGCCTTGGCCAGGACCCAACCAGCTGGATTAACACAACCCCAGCCATTTTATCTCTCTCTGAGACATACAGAGTAAAGGGCTTGGCCAAGTCTGGCAGTCCCAATGCAGGTGCAGCCATCAGCCTCATCTTTAGCTGAGAGAAGGCATGTTCCTGTTCTCCCTACTCCAAGGGCTCTCCCTCCTCTCCTTTCGTTGCCTCATACAAGGGTTTAGCTACGACAGCAAAGTTGGAGATACAAAGACGACAGAAGCCAACCGGGCCTAAGAATTTCCAACCCTGCTTTTGGCTCGTGGGGCTGAGGAGGTGATTAATGACCTGCCTCTATTTCATGCCTAGATACCTCTACCCCTGCTGGATAGTAAATCTTAGATAAAGTACTTGCTGCTGGCAAATCTGGGCCTTCGTTTGGATACTTTATAGCCACCTACCTCTAGACGTCATAAAAGACAGTCCATGCCTTGGGCGCAGCCCTCTTGGGTAGGGTGTCCTGAAAGGTCAATAACATTGGAACAGCACACATTTTAATTCCTCAGCTGGGAATTTCTGGAGGTCACGAGCCAGCCCTTCTCCAAAAATCGTGGTTGTTTTGAATCCCTGTGGCAACCTGGTCCATGGGTACTGTTTCCATGTCTGGTCTCTCCCACTGGAAAGCAAATAGCCTCTGGCTTCCCAGAGCCAGTCTTATACTGAAAAAGACATCTTTTAAGTCCAGACAAGTGGGCCATTTGGCTTCTGCTGGCAGCAGATTCAGCAGAGTAGGATGCAGTGTTACAGTTACATAATTTACTGGAAAATTCTAGATAACATTTAATACTGCACAAGTTTTTCCATTGTAGCCAACAGGCGACCTTTGTTGAGTCTTAAGGCTTCAGAGTAAATATAATTACTGTATATAATTCTATACTTTTTGGTCAGTCTCTTAGTCCCATTTAACAGATCAATTTAGTAAAACAATTACGTGTCATTTTATGAGTTGACAGTATAGACAAGTCTGGGATCTAAATACAGGTGGACCACAGCCTCTTTTTCCTCCTTTTAAACTATTTTTCTCTTACTCTCAAAAACTCACTTCCCACAAAACAGGATCCCAGTTTACCATGAAGTCACCCATTCACTCAGCCAAACTGATAACTAGAAGGTTTAAAAGGCAAGAATCTTAACCTTTGACAAAGATTCCATTTCCCCAATAATTTAAACAACCAAATTATTACATTTTACAAATGGGAGACATTTATAAGATGTAACATTGATATAGGATTTTCCCCCTCAGGGCTGGACAGGGAACCCCCATTCTTCAGGATCAGGTGAGCTTAGACATCAGACTCCCATCTCCAGGCACAAACCCTCTGAGCCTCAGCAAGGTCATGGACGAAGCAGCCCGAAATCTTTTGGATGGCTCCACTCTAAGTAGCACACACCCTAATCCCTTCCCCAGACAAATCTGCAGCAAAGACCTAATAGCCTTGTCCAAGGTGGCCCTGCATTTATTCATTTGCTAGAACACTCCTTTAGTTTGTAAAGGTATTTTTCCATCTACCAAGTCCTGGCCGAAATATCTCTCAGGGCCAATTGTTTACCCCTAGAAAAAGGACTTATGCAGGAAACCTCCAATCTGGGCCTCCTTCCACCTTCCAGAGGCTGCTCACCTTGGACACCTGTTGCTTATATGGTACAGCCTTGTGCAGCACGAGATTTACACTCTTCCCCAGATTTTCAAGGGCCAACCAGAGCTCACTGAACTGCCTGAACCACAACACTTTCCAAGGCACGACCCCTCTACCAATAGCTCTGGCACTCTCCACTCTCTCTGCATGTCCCTCAGTCCAACAAAATGCCATTTTATCACTTATCTGTGGCCCTAGGTCTCAATTCTCAAATTCCTGAGACCAAACACTCACTGAAGAAATTCCAGTAACAAAACTACAACAACATTCTAATGTCTTTTCATTTTCTCCCAAGTCCCACATGGCCACGTGGCCGCCACCAAAGACAGAAAGCAGAAAACCTGGAACTTCCAGTTTCTCTCAGAATAGCCAGGGGGCAAAGTTGGAACAAGGAAGAAGGGCACATTCACACATAAGTTTCACCCCATGAATGGGGGCCGGGGGTGAAACCCCACCTATTGTCATTCTCAGTCATTCTCAAAGCACTCACACGCACACAATTCCAACTCACTTCTTAACCTGCGCACCTCGATTTCCCACTCGAGCTGCCACTTAGCCATAGGAGGCGAACCAACACTCCCCTAGGCCCTGTGAAGGGAGGCCCAACTCCACCCTCGCAGTTCTCAGTCACACCACAGCCACACACTCTCACACACCTCTCAACAGACCTGCTGGTGATCTAATGCCCAAGGAGTTGATCAGGCTCCTCTTCCACTAAAACTGTAGTGGGAGCCCCAGATTGATCATACCTTGCCTTAGACGTCTCCCTGAGTAGGTACCCGTTACTGCATGCCAGTTCCTCCCCGTGTTTGACTCCTTGAAGACCCGCCGACGGGGTCCTTTCTCAGCCCAGTTGAGGCATCCACACAGGGAGGCCAAGCTGCCTCCCTGGCGTGCCCAGTGGTTCACGTCACCCAGGCCGATCAGGGGCCCCCATGTGGGTGTCCAGAGGATTGGCGGCAACTACCAGGTGCATGTTCTCTCCAGGGGTGATCTGGCTTCCCCGTCAGGGAACCAAAAATGTAGCAGAAAAACAAGGTCCAACGGAGAGAAAGAGCACCCAAACACCACATTTATAAGAGGAAGGGCTTTATTCACCAGCCGGGAGCTTATGGCATAGAAGAATTCCAGATGGCCGTGCTCCCTGACTGCCTTGGTCTTTCCCTTTTTATTGACAGTCAAAAAGTTCCACCCCACAGGTACCCTTCTCATTGGCCAGTTTGAATCAAGCGGGAGATGCTATTCCCACCCCTACAGAACTACAGGATTTCACAGAACTTGGAAATTTCCAAGTTTCAGGAAGTTAAGTTTACAAATTCCCAAGAGCTGAGTCACCGTGGAGAGGACCCTGCATGTGTATCCTTGTGGTCTCCTTAAGAAGACCTGTTCTTTTAGACCTCACCCTTCTTGGGTATCCTCTCTCATTGTCACATTACACAGTACAATATAGACTTAGCATTTGCAGATTATAGTGCACCTCTGCTAGAGTGGGTGTTGTCATTCATATCACTTGCATCTGCCCCTTCACAGACAGCTCAAACATTAGACATTTTTGCTGAGAAAAAGATGGGAATCTTGGTTGCTAGTCTGATGAAGATTAGAAATTCAATAGCCTTACTGCTTACTATTTAGAAGGTATGTATAGAATACTTCCTCAACTCGATGTCTTTCTGTCCCCATCACCTTTTTGATTTTTGATTGCTAATATTAATCCTGATGGTTTTATGTTCTCTGAAATCTAATTAGTTCCTGTTACATTCACCTGAGTTTGGTTTTTCATCTCACTTTTTATCTTTCTGAAATAGGCTTTTACTTTTTTAATTGAGAAAAATGCTTTCAATTACATAAATCCAAGCATTGTTATCCTATTGGGCCTACTTTTCAAAGTAGAGGAACAGCAGGGAAGGGTTCACAGTATTCATTTAAAATCAAGTTTTGGGAGATATAATCACCAGTGCTGAAACACAAATGGGCATTTAGAATGATATTAAGATGGGATTATATAGGTCACTGTCTAGAAGACATTGATATGAGACCATAATTGTGATTAAGACTTGAGCTCTGGACTCCATCACTAGCTCTGCCATGTGGTGCTACTTAGGAAACTTAATGGGCCTCCACAACTCTATGATAAAAAAAATAATGACTACCAGTTGATGTTGTGAAGAGTAGAAGAAATTAATATGAGGAACGAATTTGGAATCGTGCCAGCACAAAATTCAGTACTCAATAAATTCGGTATTTAGAATTTTTTTAAAGCTCCCATGTCAACTATTTTAATGCTTTAAAGCAATTCACAATTTTTAAAGAAACTTAAGAATTTTACAAAAGGTGCACTACCATGCAAATCTCTTGAATCCCAGCCAGCTCACTCTTATTTTCACAGCCTCATACAGTGTGCCTCATGTTTACCATATGAAAAGTATTTAGCATGTTGCATTGATTCCTTATTAAGTTAAATCTTTGCTTTGAAAGAGAACTGATTTAATTTTTAGCCTTTTGCAGTTCTTGAAATTAAATACTCCAGGATGAAGCTTCCCTTTCCCACCGAAGACTAGGCACACCAAGTCCAGAAAACTTTGACGGCCTTTAGGAGACCTGTGATAGCTGTATGGCCAGGCCAAGTGGCTGCGGTGCAACCTTAAGGCACTGTCTCGCCTACTGGTTGCGGGTGGGCGGGACCCAGCTGGTTCTTTGGTTGCTATGGCAACTGCCGCAGGCGTCATCTGTCGTTAGGTGCTGTGCACTTAGCAGCATGGCTGTTCCCTATTGGCTGAGGTGTCTCGGCGGGTCAGAGAAAGAAGTGTCGGCATTGGTTCAGGCAGCGCCGGTTGGTAGCCTGAAGGAGGATTTGATTGAAAAACCGACGGTGCAGCTGGCCGGGGCTCCCCCAAGGTTGAGGGGACTGGGAGTGGGCTGCAGGGAGGGCGGGACGGGCTGAGACTGGACGGGACCCCGGATCTGGAGCAGCGGGTAATAGAGCAGCGAGGATGAGAAGGACGATTTGGAGATTGGTTTGAAGGAGGGACCATCCCTCCGGCGCGGTGAGTGGGGCGGGAGCCTTACTGCGCGGTGTCGGCGCGAGGTTTGAGGCAGGGTCCCCGGGGAGATGCCCCCAGCTCCCTGCGGAGCGGCCCGGAGAATGCAGGCTGTCCTGGGGAATGAGTCACTTGCCTGAGCCAGTCTCCTCAAAACAAATGGGTTTGTGTTGCACCGATGGATGGTGGGAAAGTTGCCTCCAGTGATGTTTGATGGCGCTTCCATTTCCATGAAATTTAAACCGAGCCTCGTTAAACGGAGCCTGAGCGTGTTCCTTTCAATCTGCTCGACGCCTCTGGAGTCTAGTTCTTAATCTCTGTGAGCGTCGCTTTTCTGCTTCCCCTTGATGGTGCAGCTCTGATTGGTTCCTCTGCTTTCCTGCTCCACCTGAGTGAGCCCTTCCACTTCCTCACCTTCAAGCACTGTCCGTTGATACCTAGAAAGCCTTCCACCTTGGGCCTGGCCTGCACCGCTAAGCACCAGAAGCCAAAATCTAACCGCTAGTTAACTGTACACATGTGCAATCCTAAATGCAACCCCCCACCTGAGGGCTACTGCCCTTGAAATATCTTTTTTTTTTTTTGAGGCAGTGTCTCACTTTGTCGCCCTTGGTAGAGTGCCCCGGTGTGATAGTTTACAGCAATCTCCAACTCCTGGGTTCAAGTGATTCTCTTACCTCAGCCTCCCGAGTAGCTGGGACTACACGCGCGGGTCACAACATCTGGCTATTTTTAGGGACGGGGGTCTGGCTCTTGCTTAGACTGGTTTTCAACTTGTGAGCTCAGGCAATCCGCCCTCCTCGGTTTCCAGAGTGCTGGGATTATAAGCGTGAGCCACCGCACCCAGCCTTGGATTCTCTATTTTAGGCACTACCGTTCATTCAAAACCCACACTCTGGGCGACCTCCTTGACACTTACCTGCTCTTTCTCTGCATCTGCATCTCCGACTATCAAGGCTATACCTTCTTAATAGATGTTGAACCAGTTCCCATATCACCATCTCTATTCTGCTCTGGTCCTGTCTAATCCATTTCCCTCAACATTGTTAGACTGGTCTTTTAAAAAAGTATATAAGAGTATTTCCCTTTCCTGCTTAAAGACCTGCAAAGATTTTCCATTACCCTAATCTAATCCTTAGTTGGGCCTTCTATCAGCAATTCTTTTTTGTTTGTTCCCGGAACATGCTACCGTCTCTCCTGTGTGTGGTTATCTCACCTGTTGCTCACCGCCTAGCACGGGCTCCTTTTTTTCACCCTCCCTAGCCCTGCTCTCCCTCCCCATTCTTTGTGTGTTGCCTGATTACTTTTCTGCTTCTTCCTCTAGACTCTATGAGAGACACAATATGACCAAGAGGGCAGAGGCCATGTTTGTCTTACCATTATTGTAATTCTAGCAGCCAGCTCAGTACAAGGCATGTAGCAGGTGTTCAACAAATAACTTGTTAGATGAGTGAATCTCTAAAATTAGAAGTTAGGCTCAGCACAGTTACTCAGTGGTTAGGGTGCCAGCCACATGCACTGGGGCTGGTGAATTCGAACCAGGCCCGGGCCTGCTTTACAACAGTGACGACAACAACAACAACAAATAGCCAGGCATTGTGGCAGGCGCCTGTAGGCCCAACTACTTTCCAGGCTGGGGCAAGAGAATCACTTAAGCCCAAGAGTTTGACGTTGCTGTGAGCTGTGATGCCATGGCACTCTACCAAGAGTGACATAGTGAGACTCTGTTTCAGAAAAAAATAAATTAATAAATAAAATTAGAAGTTATTTTTTTATGGCATCCTTATTAGTTCTAGAAAAGCCAGAAATAACTTCTGGCCAGTGAAATTTTTGTTTATAAAAGCTGACTGTTCAATTTACAGGGTTTACTTTAATTTCAAAATTGTGGATTTCAATGCACAGTCTATATATTTCATTCCATAGTCATTGTCATGGAAGTTGTTATTATGTGGCTTAAGTTTAAAAGGGGAGAAAAAGGGGGAGCGTGAGAGAGAGTACAGCATTATTTGCAAAAACTAAGCTTAGAAGTCACACATTAGGTGGGTTGTAGCACTATAGCACTTTAGCTCTGTGGTCCTTAACAAATTACTTAGCCCAGGGGTCCTCAAACTTTTTAAACAGGGGCCAGTTCACTGTCCCTCCGACCATTGGAGGGCCCGACTGTAGTTTAAAAAAAAAAACTATGAACAAATTTCTATGCACACTGTACATATCTTATTTTGAAGTAAAAAAGCAAAACGGGAACAAATACAATATTTAAAATGAGGAACAAGTAAAGTTAAATCAACAAACTTACCAGTATTTCAATGCGAACTATGGGCCTGCTTTTGGTTAATGAGATGGTCAATGTTCGGTTCCATATTTGTCACTGCTAGTCGTAACAAATGATGCAAGTGTGCATCAGTTAGTCTAGATCTGGTTGGAGATTTCAGATGTTTCATTCTGAAAAAAGTCTGTTTACAGACATAAGTGCTGCCAAAGATGGTTGCCATTTTGAGTGCATGGTTCCTGAGATTAGGCTATGTCTCAGAGGGGAGAGATGCATAGAAATTAGGAAGGCTGCTTGACTTGAATGTGTCTTTCAGAGCGTCACAATTCTTCACTTCAGCCAGTTCCATTTGGTAAATCGTAACCACATTTTCAATGTCAATAGAAAATGGGTTACGGAAAAGCTGTATGTCCTGTTCAAGAAGATGAAGCTCTTTAAATCTAAATTGGAACTCCTTTTGCAACTTTCTCAGTGAATCCACACATGTTTTATTTGGGAATGCAACCAATGGATTTTCCGCTAACAGATTTTGAGTTGTGGGGAGATGGCAGAAATTTTCCTCCTTCACTTGTTTGATGAGGAGGCCTAATTTTACTTCAAATGCTTTCACATGTGATTGTGTATCACAGATGAGCTTCCCCTTTCCTTGAAGTTGCACATTGAAACTGTTGAGTAGCTCTGTTACATCTATCAGAAAGGCAAGGTGCCATTTCCATTCTGCATCATTGAGCTCTGGTACTTCTTTGTTTTTTGAAAGCAGAAAAGCTGTAATCTGTGGAAGTAAGTCATAGAAATGTTTCAAAACTCTCCCTCGACTCAGCCAATGGACTTCTGTGTGATACGGAACATCTTCATAGGCAACATTTAGCTCAGACAGAAATTCTTGAAATTGGCTGTGGTTTAGTGCATTAGCTCTAATGAAGTTAACACAAGATATCACAGTTTTCATAAGAGTCCCACTTCAGTGATTTACTACACAGCATTTGTTGGTGGATGAGGCAGTGTATGGCTATTGGATGAGAATGGTTATGTTTGTCCATCTCTTGGTTAATGTGAACAATTACTCCTTTCTTAGACCCCACCATGCTAGGAGCACCATCAGCTGTCACACTGGCTAGTTTTGCCCAGGCCAGCTCCAAACTATTCACAGTTTGGCAAAACTTTTCATAAAAATCCTCTCCTGTAGTTGTTCCTTTGATGCTTTGCACTGCAGAAAGCTCTTCCATGACTTTGAAATAGTCATTCATCCCACGAATAAAAATTAAAAGTTATGCAGAATCACGAACATCATTACTTTCATCGAGTGCCAAGGAAAAGGTAGGAAAGTTTTATGTGGAGTTTTGCAAATGCTGATGCAAATTGTCTCCCGTTTCTTCGATCCTTCGTGTAATTGAGGGTCCTGAAAGACTCAGTGTACTAAATAAATCAGCCTTCTCTGGACACATCTCTTTGGCAATAGAAAGAAGGCATTCTTTAACAAATTCTCCCTCCACGAATGGTCTGCCAGTACACGCTATTAGCTTGGCAACTTGAAAACTTGCTCTCAGTGATGAAGCATTTAGCTGTTTCTGCTTCACACAAGTATTTTGCTGAGTTGTCAATGTATATTTCAGTTTTAATATTTTATCTTTTCTCACTTCTCCAACCAAACAATCATATTTATCTTTATGTTGAGTTTGATAGTGTGGACACAAATTGTATTCTTTGAACACAGACACTATATTCTGGCATATCAAACACACAGCTCTTTCCTTGTACTGCATGAAAAAGTAATCATAAGTCCACTGTTCTTTGAATATCCTACACTCCGAGTCAATTTTTCTCTTTCTTGATATCATTGTATCCTAGGGATTCCAAATTGCTATTAGTAAAATACATATACATATATATATATATATATATATATATATATATATATATGTATATATACAGTGCTCCAAAAACAATATGCCAGCAATAACTTTGCCCACACAGAGACATATAGACTGCACTGCCCATCAATGCAGTCTGATCAGTGCCCATCAATGCAGCCTTGCCAGTCCACATCATTTCAGCCTCGCCAGTGCCCATATGGTGGAACTCCGCTTTTACCTCAGGCTCACACTGGTGCAGTGCGGGAACAGGCACGATTACAGAGCCAGTTCCTCCACCACCTTTCCAGTTCACACTACTCTGTGTGAAACGCACTGTGATCTGTGAACTGGCACAGGAATCTGATCGCATGGGTCTTCTCACTCATGCGATCAGATTCCACTGCAGGAAAAAAGAAGGCACATATGCCTTTTTTTCTTCTGAATCTAATGCAAGTTCAGCCATACAAGCATATGGCTGAACTCGCACTGCTCAGAGATCGCAGCAGTGTGAACTGGGGCTTACACAGCACACAACATTCAACATCATACCCAACTGAATAGCAATCAGAATATAAATGCACTTACTGTCAATTAAATTGCGTTTCCTACTCCTCGGTTTTCTGCAGAGCCAGATTAAGTTCCCATGGGGTCCTAGGCAGATTACCAGTTTGGAGCCCCCATGCGATAACACTGAACACTGACCATTTGCATTAACACTGACCACTGACCATTTGTGATAACACTGAGCACTGACCATTTGCATTAACACTGACCGCTGACAATTTGCATTAATAACTGAGGGCTAACAATTTGCATTAACACTGAGCACTTACAATTATCATTACCACCGAGCACTGACTATTTGCACTACCTCTGAGCTCTGACCATTTGCATTAGCACTGAGCACAGACTATTTGCGTTATCACTGTGATGCAACCCTGCTAGAAACCACCCCCAACCAACTAACCAACTTAAAAAAAAAAGCTCTCCTAACTTCAAAAAAAAAAAGGCTGTCCTAACTTCAAAAAAAGGCTCTTCTAACTTCAATAAAAGGCACCCCTTATCTGCAAAAAAAGACCTCCTAACTTCAGAAAAAAAAAAGCCCCCCTTAACCACAAAAAAAGGCCCTACTAACTGCAAAATAAAAAAAAAAATAGACCTTCTAACTTAAAAAACAAACAAACAAACAAACCCTAACTTGTTCTTACCTCGGTCCTTAGGCAGCAGCAGTCTCTGCACAGGCAACCTAATGTAATCCTCTGATTACACCAGAGACTGAGAGGAGGAGTTGAGAGACAGAGAGTAGGAGGGGAGTCAACAGAGTGTGGGGCACATTCCAGACATGCGCACTGCGGGTCGGGACGATGGGCTGCTAAGCAGGATGGCAAAAACACCAGGCGGGGAGAGACAGAGAGAAGGAGGGTTGGGAGAGACAGAGAGAAGGAGCGGAGTCAGAGAGTTGGCACACATTCCACACATGCGCACTGCGGCCCGGGATAAGTTGGCTCCTAAGCAGGACAGGCAGCTGTGGCAAAAACACCTGGCGGGCCGGATAAATGTCCTCGGCAGGCTGCATGTGGCCTGCGAGGACCCGTGACTTAGCCTCTAATTAGTTTCTTTATTAATCTTTTTATTTTTTTTTTTAAGACAGAATTTCACTCTGTCGCTCTGGGTAGAGTGCCATGACATCATAGCTCACAGCAACCTTAGGCATGTGCCACTCTGCCTGGATAGTTTTTCTATTTTTAGTAGAGACGAATCTACCAAAATTCATCAGGCTGGTCTTGAACTTTGAGCTCAAGCGATCCACCCACCTCAGCTTCCAAGAGCACTAGTATTGCAGGCCTGAGCCACCATGCCCAGCCCTTTTTATTTTATTTTTTTTATTTTTATTTTTTTTGTAGAGACAGAGTCTCAGTTTATGGCCCTCCGCAGAGTGCCGTGGCCTCACACAGCTCACAGCAACCTCCAACTCCTGGGCTTAAGTGATTCTCTTGCCTCAGCCTCCCACGTAGCTGGGACTACAGGCGCCTGCCACAACGCCCAGCTATTTTTTGGTTTGCAGTTCAGCCAGGGCGAGATTTGAACCCGCCACCCTTGGTATATGGGGCTGGCGCCTTACCGACTGAGCCACCGGCGCCGCCCGCCCAGCCCTTTTTAATCAAGTGCAATTTCTGGGACACAGCCTTATCATTATACTGTGTATTTATTGATCATTTACTGGACCCAGGGTTCCTTGCTGGATGAGTGCGAGTCAAAAGAGAATACAGGTGGTGCCTGTGGCTCAAGGAGTAGGGCACCAGTCCCATATGCCGGAGGTGGCCAGTTCAAACCCAGCCCCAGCCAAAAATCACAAAAAAAAAAAAAAAAAAAAAAAAAGAGAGAGAGCGAATACAACCAGGAAAGTATTTAGGAGATGAAGGAAGGGCCCAGAATGTTCTTCTGCCTGTCCGACTCAGTCAAACTTTGAGGCTGAAGTCAGAGTGAACTGAACTGAGCACTTGGGTAGGCAGAGAGAAGCTAGAAGTTCATTCAGATAGTCAGCAAAATGAGGCATTGGCCTTTCATCAGTGAAGAAAAACAAAGGCACTGTTTCCTTAGGACATTTCTCAGGGGTGGTAGACAGAGTCCATAGAACCTAGACGGTTGAGCCAGATTTCCTGGGGTGAAATACTAGCTCCATCACTGCTAGATGGGGGACCTCTGGCAAGTTACTTGATCTTTTTTGCTTCAGTTTCTTCACCTGTAAAATGGAGTGGTTGTGAACATTACATGCATTGATGTAGACAGATTTCTTAGAACAGTGGTAGGTACATAGGAAGTGCCATGTAAGTGTTAGCTATTTGTGTTCTACGTGGGGGAGAGAGATAAGTAAACAGGTTTTGAAAAAAGGCAGGATGGGGTGGCGCCTGTGGCTCAGTGAGTAGGGTGCCGGCCCCATATACTGAGGGTGGCAGGTTCAAACCCAGCCCCGGCTGAACTGCAACCAAAAAATAGCCAGGCGTTGTGGCGGGCGCCTGTAGTCCCAGCTGCTCAGGAGGCTGAGGCAGGAGAATCGCTGAAGCCCAAGAGCTAGAGGTTGCTGTGAGTCCTGTGACATCATGGCACCCTACTGAAGGCAGTAAAGTGAGACTGTCTCTACAAAAAAAAAAGAAAAAGAAAAAAGGCAGGATGAAGGGATAGAAAGTGTCAGCTTGGGGATGGGATGTGTGGCTTAGATTTGGGAACGAGCCTTACATTTTTGAAAAATTGGATATTTCAGAGAAAAGTGAACTTTCAATATGCTCATGTATATGCCTGACATGTGTCATGCAAAAAAGAACATGAGCATGATTTTTCATTTAGTAAAATCACCCCTTATACTTACCTATAGATCAGATGTCCCCTCATGTCAGCTAAACCTTAGGAGTAAGAAAGGACATGTATGTACTTAAGTCCATGGAGTTGGCATCCACTCAGAGTTTATTAAGTCTTGTTTTAGTACTAGTTATAATAGATATAGGTTCTAGCATCAAAGCATTCAGCAAAGTCAGAGTGATCATATGGTAATCAGTTTGCTTATATTCAGAAAAGAGACTTTGAAGAGTCTTCTTATAAAAATTAAATTAAGAACTAACTACAAGCAGGACAGATAAAGCACAGCAGCTATAACATTGACCCTGAGCCATCGGGAATGTAGTGTACTTTGCCAAAGACAGGAAATTTTTAATGAATTTGAAAGGCGTATATGTAAAGCCATATTTGCTTATTAAAGGGGTAAACATTTGTCTAACAGGGGAGTCTAACCTTCAGCCCATGGGCTACATGCAGATTATCAAGCACTCTTTGCTCATTGTTGTATTGGATAGTGCAAAAAGTGTGCACTATGCACGGACTTTTTCTTTTGTTTATTGGCTTTTGTTAGAGTTTGTGTATTTAATGTGTGGCCCAAGACAACTCCAATGTGTGGCAGAAAAGAAGAAAGGTTGGACACCCCTGAAGATAGGTGAATAGAGAGCTGGCTAAATGTTACCAATAAAGGAGAGTTAGTACTGTATAGGATTAATAGCTCTGCCTAACTTCAAATCCCTGCTCTATCATGTACCAGCTGTGTTACCAGAGCAAATGACTTAACCTCTTTAGTTGTCACACTCCTTATTTGTAAAATAGGGACAATAATGGCAGCCACCTATAGATTTCTTAGAACTATATATTGGGCAATGTATGGAGAGCACTTAGGACAGTGCTGGCACAGGGTAACCACCACGTGAACATTTGTTGTTATTTTTGTTGTCATTACTGGATATGAGATCTTGGCCACATTACTTTTTAGTGTTTTAGTTTCTTCACCTTTAAGTTTGAGATGCAACACAACTCACTTCATAAGGTTGTTTAAAGGATTAAATAAATATACTAGACTACATATAAGAATAAGCCTTATTAGGTTTAAACAATTAAAGACATTTGTGACATTGAAATTGAAGCCTGTTTTAAATCTTATGTCAAGGAGTAAAAGTCAGAAAATATATACAAATGATTTAGACAGAACAAGCTCTTCACATGGAGTAAAAATATTACCAGTGATGATATTTATAACAGCTATCATAAAAAAACTTACACTTCTATAGTTGTTGACAGTTCTAAAGGGGTTTCACTCTGTTTAGTCCCAACTACTTACCTTGTCATAGGAAAATTGTTATTTCTAACTTTTGGTAGATTAGGAAACTAATAGAGACATTCAGGGACATACCTGAGGTCACTCAGAGGACAAGCAGAAACCAGGTCTCTATCACTATTGTTCCTTTTTGACTATATCCCAGTGGTGTAACCAGAACAATTCACATTGCATAACTTGTAAACTCACATCAGTGGAAACTGTCACATTTATATAATGTCCATGTGTGTGCTACACTTGACACACTGTGAGTATTCATAATGCCTTAGGAAATTTTATTGTCCTGTTTAAATATAATTGAAGTAATCCATATTTCACATGAATGTGTTGCTATATATTATTTTCTTTGTGACTTTCTTCTCTTTATGTAGAGATTTTAGTCAAACCAATGTTCTCTAATCCCTGGATACTGGTCACTTGGGGCAAACTTAATCATTTGCTAATTCATTGTCTTTACTATCTAAATCATGATAGTCGAACTATACTTGGAGCTTCCCAGTCACCTTTTGCTTGGGCTTTGTTCATTGGTTGATTCATTCAGCAGTCATTTATTGAATACATTTTTTGTTGTAATCTAGGAATTACGTGTTAGATCCTGGGGATGAGCCAAATGGCTGTCTTTCCTGTGCTTGACTGATTTACAGTAAACTAATAATATGGGTATTTATTGAATTATTGCCTGAATCTGCTTCTTTATCAAGAGCTGCAAGGCAGTGCTTGGCAGCTCTGTGACCCTGTCTGGGAGTTCAGCTCCAAGCATGGATACTTGAGTTGAGACCTAAAGGACAAGCCTTCTGGGCTTTTGTTTACCAGTCTAGCCATTGAGTCTAGGAGTGGAGACCCTGCTGCATCCAGGAGAAGCAGCTCTGGGACTGGGATTCAGGACAAAGTGTGAGTGGCAGCTGGCTAGAGGGCCAAGGGCATCAATTACAGGCAATACCTTCAGAGGCCTTGGTCAGTTTTTTTTATCTTGAGAGAAATGGGAAGCCAATAAAGGCTTAATTCATCAGATTTGTATCATAAAAAGAGAGCTATTGTGTGGAGAACAGATTTTTTTTAGACAGAATCTCACTGTCACTCTGGGTAGAGTACCATGACATCAGAGTTCACAGCAACCTCAGACTCTTGGGCTCAAGTGATTCTCTTGCCTCAGCCTCCCAGGTAGCTGGGACTGCAGGTGCCCACCACACGCTGGGCTGTGTTTTAGAGATAGGATCTTGCTCTTGCTCAGGCTCGTCCTGAACTCATGAGCTCAGGTGAGCCAGCTGCCTCAGCCTCCCAGAGTGCTGGGATTACAGGCGTGAGCCACAGTGCCCAGCCTGAGAACAAATTTTTTTGTTGTTAGGGAGAGGGAGAAACTGGAAGTTGGAAGATAAGTAGGAGGTGACTAGGGTACTTCAGGTGAGTGACAGTGTAAGAAGCTTGGACTAGTATATCAGCAATGAGGATGGAGAGAAGTGAACACACAAGAACTGTGTTTACCAGGAAAATAGCCCGGACTTAGTGACCAAATGTCAGATTCGGAAGTGAGGAAGAGAAGGGTGTCATCATTCTGAGATCTGTGTTGAAGGACTCTCTTTTGAGACTATTTTAGTTGAGACTGTATTATCTTCTCCTTGCCTAACACAACGACTTGGGATCTTCCTGCTTCTTAACATAATTTATTGAACTGCATGAGTGCTCTCACATTACTTTAGGTAAATTTCCCTTTATTCAAAAGAGTTTGCCAAAGATTACAGATAATCTTTAGAATGTGTTAATAAACTGAATGAGTCGCATGTAAATATTTTAAATTTCTAAGAAGAATAGTGTTGCTTCCAAACTTAGCCAGCTGGTAGGAGCTCCACAGCTAGGTGCAGCTTCCCTGTAGAACTTCCTTTTCCCAGCAGTTGCCTCCATCCAGATTCCTCAGCTCTAGCTCAATTAATCTACACACTGTCTCCCCAAACCACTTTCGGGATCATGCGTCCATCCCTTTGTTCACCCCTTTGGCATGCTGTTCACACACTCTACCCATTCCTCTATCCCTCTTCAGACTCCCAGTTCAGGAAGCCTTTCTATGGCTCTTCAGCCCACAGTGATCATTCGTTCCCTGATTTCATTCCATTTATAGTCTCTTTTAGAAATTAATTTTTTTTGTTTTGTTTTGTGACATTTCTAGTAGTGTTCTTACTTAATCCATTGTATTAGGTTGAACCATAAAAATCGTCCTTTTTTAAAAAAAGCCATACTCAGCAGTTTCATATGATTTAACCTCCATGTTTATGATGTCACGTACATACTGGATTGTGGAGAGATTCTTTTTGTAGTGCCCATTATTGTCTTGTGCATAGTCAGAGCATAGTAAGTAATAAATACACTTAAAATATATCATTAGATGAAAGATAATTTTATTTTATGGCTTAGGAAGTACTTCTTGCTTTTGTAGTACCATCAAATGTTGTAAACATCAATTTGTTTATGTAGTGTTCTCTTCACCTGTAGACGTTCTAGAAGTTTGGGTTGAATCTGTGCTTACTTTATGACTTATTACAGTAATAGTTAACTATTTTTTAAAAGATATTATTGACCATGTCTTATTCAGTGGTGTATCCCCAGTACCTGGGATATACTAGAGATTCAATAAGTATTTCTTGGAGTAATGAATGAATATCATGGTCACCTTTTTCCTTCTCAAACAAACAGGAAATAGAATGTAATCTTATTATGTTTGGGGTCAATGAGAAGAGAGAAATTTAGTGTGATTAGTTATTTTTGTTGACTGGTTAAAATAAATTCTCCCTCTACATCATCTGGACCTCCCCCCACCCTTTTAATATCATTTGCTCTAACATAGGCACATTATAAACTATATTATGAGTAGAATTGAGCTCTGTAGGGGCCACACAAGGCACAAACCCAACATACCATGAATACTGTTGTGCAATGACAGTTGAGGGGAATCTATGGAATCTATATTCATGGGCCAGGTGCGGTGGCTCATGCCTATAATCCCAACTCTGGGAGGCCAAGGCAGATGGATTGCCTAAGCTCATAGGTTGGAGACCAGCCTGAGCCAGAGTGAGGCCTGCCCTCTAAAAAATAGCTGGGCATTGTGGTGGGTGCCTGTAGTCCTAGCTACTCTGGGAGGCTGAGGCAAGAAAATTGCTTAAGCCCAAGAGTTTGGGGTTGCTGTGAGCTCTGACACCATAGCTCTCTACAGGGGGGACAAAGTGAAACTGTCTCAAAAAAAAAAAAAGAAAAAGAGTCTGCATTCATATCCACACATATTTCCCCTTACAGCAAAAGATGTAAGTTTGAATGAAACTAAGTCATGAAAATAAGAAGGTTACAGTGGTGGCATCTGTTGTTGTCACATGTTCTGGTTAATTTTGGAACGATACTCTTAGATCAACTTGGGTTAGTATTAGTTAAAGAAATAGCTATCATGATAGTAGGTGGTAGGTAACTATTTGGAGGAATAAGTGGAAGAGGGTCAGAATATTAAAAGTTCTATTTTTTTATCCCCAATGCTTGTTTAAAAATGAAATAGGAAATTGCTAAAGTATAAACTATTTGCACAAGGACGATGTCAAGTCCACTGACTCAGGAGCAAGGCCGTGATAATAATACTTGCTCTTAGCCAGGGACACATTCCTGCTTTGTTTCTTACCATATTATGATTAAAATATACCACCTACATATTTCACATGCGTGAACCAGGATGAATGAATGAATCTCTGTAAACACCCTGGGGTTAGGGAGATGAAGTTATGCAAACATCACTTGGCTAAAGGTCAATGTTAACAAGTTCTCTCTCTCCCATTTACCCTAGAGTTTTCCATTAAGATTTAGACCCTGAAGGTGAACTGAACTCTGTCATTTTACCTCTCTGGGCCTTAATTTCCTCATCTGGTGAATGAAGGGAGCTGAATCATGGTCTGCAATCTATTTGGTTATCTTGCACAAATTTTTATTTTTTTTGTATTTGTTTTGCTTCACGTATAATGTGATTTTGAATCTCTTTGGGGACAGTATGCCATCTTAGGTATGACAGAAGCTCTGCCTCTGTCTTTTGTCCTCATTCATTTATACTCTGTCTCTGGGCCTGGCCAGTACTGATTCCCCAAAGGGCATGTTCTTTCTTGTCATAACTGTCTCTGTTCTGCTAACTCCACATATATTTCCCATTGAAGAACATTAACAATGTAGTATAAGGGATAAAATCGAGATGACAGTTTAGACTAGAGAACCAGACTTCCTTTTTGAATTGTAATACATATAAGTAAGTCATGTTTCTTTCAGGATTTCCTCAACTTTTTTCTCCCTTAACTTTGAAAACATGTGTGTGTGGGTGCGCACGCACTTTCTAGCAATTTGAATAATTTCACTTGACACTTTCTGTGCAAGATCTATAGCTTTCTAAAGCATATATAATTTGAAAAGAGCAAGCACAATGAAATTAAGTGCAAATATTCTTTGTCAAAAGAAAACTCTTCTCTATTCTCTAAGCACTGAAATTATCTAAGCTGCTCAAGTGACCAATGAATTTTTAAGTGTTTATTTTGAAATAATTTGAAATAGAACGGAGAGTTCTCATATGCTCTTCACTCAGCTTCCCCTAATTGTTAATATCTTGCATCACCGTGGCACAATCATCAAAATTAAGAAATAAGCTTTAAACTGATGCATTTTAACATGTTTGTCTTATTTCTGGCTGCTGATGAATTTTTATCTTTACGCACTTTTTTCAAATAATCACTATTAGAAGGATTTTAACAAGACATATCTACAGGAGAGGAAAAATGTTTTTTTCATTTTGCATTGCCAGTTGGTTATGTAGCTGAAAGCTCTCTCAGTTCTTTTAATCTGTCTTCTTGAACACAGACAGAATTGTAACTGTCATCTAATATGGATGTTTGACTATAATTCGTCAAAAGGAACAAAGACTCCTCATTTTCAGTGCAAGGAAGTTCTAATTTCCTTTTGTGGTAGGGTTCATAGCAGTCTATTTTAGAGCTTTTTCCAAATAATGAACTTGTTATAGCCAAAGTGGTGATTAACTTTACTTATGCTACACTTTTACTGCTATTACTTTATAAGTGCTGGGTTTTGGCAAGGCATGCTGGCTCATGCCTGTAATCCCAGTACTTTGGGAAGTCCAGGCAGGCACATCACTTGAGGTCAGGAGTTCAAGACCAGCCCGCGCAAGAGCAAGACCAGCCCGAGTAACATAGCAAGATCCTGTCTCTACAAAAAAATAGAAAAATTAGCTAGGCGTGGTGGTGCATGCTTGTAGTGCCAGCTACTTGGGAGGTTGAGGCAGGAGGATTACTTAAGCCTAGGAGTTTTAGGTTGCAGTGAGCTATGATGACATTACTGAACTCTAGCCAGGGCAACAGAGGAAGACTTTGTCTGAAGAAAAAAAAAAAAGTGCTGATTTTTAAACTATTAGTAAATGTAGCAAATAAAGTGGAATATTTACAAAATGTCACATAAATAATTAGTAGGAAAAAATACATTTGCGAGAGATTTCCCATGATGATTCATGTGACTCTCTTTGTTTTATATTTAGTAAGAATGAGGCCGTTTAAGAGTCATTTGAATGGCTAAGGCAATGGATTTCTGGGTAGAGGCTCTGAAAACCATATCACAAATGCTCAGTATGTTATTTAGTTAGTGGGTTTATATTGCACAATTTAGATTAATTATGGTCAATTAGGTAAGTTTACCATGGCATGGATTTCTTTCTGTGTCATATGTGTTTACCCTGCAATTACCAAGAGAGCACAAGCAAATGAGGTGTGTGTCTCAGGGGACTTACTTAGCATTAACCCACATTTCAAACAAAAGGAGATAGGAATTACTTTTAAGAGTTTCTTTTTAAAAGTGGGTTAAAAATTCAACAGAGTCAGAACTGTGATTATGTCTGTACTTGTCTAGGGCTATAAAAACACCAAACCCATTTGCTATCCCCTGAGGTATGGAAAGTTTTTTTTCTCTCCCATCTAAGATAGTGTGCAGGTCCCATGACTAAAGTATACAAAGCAAAGACACTGAAAATTTCTGTTCTTTTAGCCAGGCTAATTAAAAAAAAATTTTTTTTTCATTTTTTCTCTTTTTTTTGTAGAGATGGGGATCACTATGTTGCCCAGGTTTGTCTTGAACTCTTGGCCTCAAGAAATCCTCCCACCTCAGCTTCTCAGAGTGGCATGTGCTGCTGTGCTCAACCAAATTTCTGTTCTTAAAGTAGCATGCATTTGGTTTTTATGTATAATCTTTTATTACTGTGCCCACTCTGTATATTTAAAAAATCAAATTAAATTCAGCTTTCCTGGGCGGCGCCTGTGGCTCAGTCAGTAAGGCGCTGGCCCCATATACCGAGGGTGGCGGGTTCAAACCCGGCCCCGGCCAAACTGCAACCAAAAAATAGCCGGGCATTGTGGCAGGCGCCTGTAGTCCCAGCTGCTCGGGAGGCTGAGGCAAGAGAATCGCTTAAGCCCAGGAGTTGGAGGTTGCTGTGAGCTGTGTGAGGCCACGGCACTCTACCGAGGGTCATAAAGTGAGACTGTCTCTACAAAAAAAAAAAAAAAATTCAGCTTTCCCATTTGACTCAAAGAAAAATCCACGTGGGTACAAGTGTTTGTGTAGCAAGTGTTGTAATCCCTTTGGCCTTATCTCATTTGTAAAATGAGTGTTAGAGAATCAATGATTTTCTTTTTTTACTTTTAGCCATGGAATCCTTTACCCAAATGAAACTATAGAACCCCTGAATAGTAAGACTGCTTAGGTTTAAGTGGGAAGTCTACAGTTGGCTTTAACTACTTGACCATGGTTCTCCCCTCCTAGGCTCACCCTTACCCTCTCCGGGTCCTTGTCATGGAATTGACAGTCACTGGGTTAGTCCCCTCAGGCTGTGTATTTAGGACTGAGGTCCTCAATTAGACAGTCAACTAGGGTTGCTGTGAAAATCATTCTGTTACTTGTAAAGATAGACTTCAGTAATCTAGACCAGTGTTATTCAGGTGCAATTCAGACTGGTATGTTCCTGGACCATGAGGAGACAGGACAGAAATTGAGAGTAAGAATTTAGAAATATTTATAATAATTCAACATTTGCCATGACATCCACGAATATGGTCAGTGGACTTGTCTCACTGAACAAGATTTGGACCACTAGCTGGGAGTGGTGGTGGGTGCCTGTATTCCCAGCTACTTGGGAGGCTGAGGCAAGAGGATTGCTCGAGCCCAAGAGTTTGAGGTTGCTGTGAGCTATGATGCTATGGCACTCTACCGAGGGCAACAGAATGAGATTTTGTCTCAAAAACAAACAAACAAACAAACAAAAAACCAAAAAAAGATTTGAACCATAACTATCGGTCTCTAAAAGACTGGAAATTTGAAAAAACTTCTTTACCACAGAGAGTTTCAGAAGCTGTGATGAATATTACCTTACATAGAATTCTAATTATCCCACTAATGACTGAATAAATGACATAATTCCTGAATGAATTCACAGTTGTTGCAACATTACAAATGCTTATCAATTGATCTGATTTAGAAAACAGCTCTATGATTTTTGTTGAACTAAAAGACTAATGACTCAGTTTTCTTTAAAAATAATCCTTTATCCATTCAACCAGTTACTAGGTTGTGCATTCACTAAATATTTATTTATTTGCCTACCATATGTCTAGTGAATAAGAGAAGCCCAATCCCTGGCCTTCTGTGGTGATTAGGCAATTTACTATTGCACGTATAGGTTTGCAACTGGGGGAGTATGAATTGCTCTGGGAGCACTGAGCAGGATCACTGGATTTGGGAAATTAGAGGAGGCTCAAAGCCTAAAAATAAATAACTGTCAAACAAAAATAAGTTAAGTCACTCCTTACACAGTGTGTCACCAAATATTCTTTGAGTGCTTATACCGTGTTTGCACTGTGCCATGTACTATTCTGTGTGTGTGGGATATATTTTCAAATAAAACAGATACACGTCCCTCCATGTGGGGTTTAGGAGCTGGTACAAGGAAACCAATAAATGGGTAAGAGGATTTCTGATGTTGATGAGCTCCAGGGGGGAATAAAGCAGGGAGCTGTGGTGAGAACGAGTGTGTAGGTGTGCCTGTGCTGCAGCGGTTCATCAGAGGAGCCCTCGCTCAGGAGGAGACATCTGAACTGAGCCCTTTTAGGACACAAAGGAGCAAGCCGGGAATATGGGAGGGGAAGGGCAAGCAGAAACTGCCAAGATGTTTAGGCAAGAATTGGTTGGCATTTTCATGGGCACAAATTGTCTTAGTCTGTTTTATGCTGCTGTAATAGAGTAGCACAGACTGGGGTTTATAAAGAATACTTCCGGGGCAGTGCCTGTGGCTCAAAGGGGTAGGGTGCTGGCCCCATATGCCAGAGGTGGTGGGTTCAAACCCAGCCCTGGCCAAAAATTGAAAAAAAAAAAAAAAAAAAAAAAAAAGAATACTTCCGGAAGCTAGGATAAGTGGAAGATGAAGGTGCCAGCAGGTTTGGTGTCTGGAAAGTGTGCAATCTCTGCTTCCAAGATGGTGTCTTGAATGCTGCATCTGGAGGGAAGCAACACTTTCTCCCTTGGCAGAAGAGTGAAAGAGCAAGCGAGCACCTGCTCCTTCTTTAAAGGCACTAAACCCACCCAGGAGGTCAGAGCCCTGATGGCCACTCTCACCTCTCAGAGGTCCCACTCGCCTCCTAATACTATTACAATGGCAATTAATTTCACTGTGAGTTTTGGAGGGGAACATATTTATGGGTTCATTTTTCTCCCTAGAGAGCCGCATGACTGAAGTTCAGTGAGCAAGAGGGAGAGGGCAGGAGGCAAACTCCGAGAGGTGAAAATCATGGTTAAAAGCCAAGTGCAATAGAAGCCCACAGAAAGATTGTAAGCCACAGACTGGAATGATCTGATTTACATTTTTAAATGACTGCTCAGGTTCCTGTGGCTATAGAGGGCAGGGATGAAGGCAGAGAGACCTATGAGGGGGCTGTGGCAGTGCTCCGGCCAAGAGAAAATGGCAGCTTGGGGGATGGTGTTGGCAGTGGGAGTGGAGAGAAGGGAAGGCTGCTAAGTTTTGCTGGTGGCTTAAATATGGGAGTTAGAGGAAGGACAGGGATCAAGAATGTCACCTGAACTTTTGTCTAAAGAGGCAGGGTGGTGCCAGTTTCCAAGATGGGGAGCTCTAGGGGAATTTGGTATAAGGATGAGGGTCAAGAATTCCATCTGGGCTGTGTTGAATTCGGAATACCCATTAGATACCCAGAAGGTGACTTTGTGAATTCAGGACATCAGAGCTGGACATAGAAATCTAGAAGTACAAATGGTATGTAAATCCATGGAACTACATGAGATCCCTTAGGGACAGAGGGTAGATAGAAAAGAGGGCCAAGGCCTGAGCCAGCTCCTAGGCCAGGAGGACATGCTGGTGTTTGGAGAGGCCAAGAAAAGAGGAGGAAATTTGACTCAGTGGTTGAGAGCTATTGCAGTAGGCGCTCTCTGCTCAGTTTTTAGCCACAAAAAGATTCTTGTACCCTCATTATCCACAACTCTTCCACATGGGGTTGATGATTGTAGTGGATAATGCAGACACAGAACCTCTTCGATCCCTTATGACTGTGTGTCCTGGACTTTGGCTTCAGTGTTCTTTTGCTTTTAACCGCTGGTTCCTGTGTCTGTTTGTTTAGAGGACTGTCCCCAAGCTTCTGAAGTCTTTTTACCCCCAGGCACTCACAGTCACAGTTATGATTGGCATTACAGGACTATGAGAACCAGACTCCCTTTTTTCAGATGTGGACAACTTTGAGACATAACCTTCACTTCAGAGCTAATTCAGAATGGAATCAGAATGAAGCTACCCTCTGCAGAGTTTTTGTCTTAGATAGCACCCCTTGCCTGGCCTCTCTTGGGAACAATTCCTTAATACATTATCTGCCTCTCGGACCTGAACTGTTCCCCGCCCCACAATGTTGGATTATAGACATTAGCGTAGTATAATTGTGATTGTTAAAGTAGGATTATATTAAATATTTTAATGCATTCTCAACTTCTCAAAGTGTTTTTTTTTTTTTTCCCAGAATAGTTTCCATTATAACTGCCATTAAGTGGAAAGGATTTTGTTTTTTATCCTAAAGGCAATTGTCTGTTTCTACTGATAGCGGTGAATTTGTTTACTGTTTAATTAAGTGAAACATTTCCAGAGAGTTGTCTTTATTCACTCTTCCAGCTCACCGAGTACATGTTAACCCCAAACTGATAAAACTATGAGATGATTATTTTCTATTCACACAATCAGTCAATAAAATACAGAGATTAAGCAAGAAAATGAGACAAGATGTTTACCAGTATTTTGATAATTGTTCTTCTAGCAGAAGAACGTGTGAGCTTTTCCACACGTTTTCATGTACTTATCATTGGGCCTTTCATTTCCTTCTTCTAAAACAGCCTGTAGCTATGGTTTGAGCAGGAATTCGAGACACACAGCAGGCCAGTATGTCCATGTAGAATTTTCTCTCTGTCCTTGAGGGATAAGTAAAATTAGATTCTGTTTATTTTGACCGAATTTTTATTTTAGATTTTTTGGGGCATTGTAACATTTATATGATATATAAAAAGCACTTGGGTCTTTCGGTTTTAAACATTAATTTAAAAATCCTCCATTCTTCCTACCTCCACCTTTTCTTCCTTTCTTCTTTCTTTTAGAGTAAAACTTATGCTAAATCAAATTTCTATCTGAGCACCTCATAAAACAGGTTTTGAAGTTCATAAGTGGGTTTTTCTCTCCTGAGGTAGAAACCTGTGGTGCTTCTTTTACCTTCGTCAGTTTTAATTCTGAGGCTAGGTATAGTAAAAGTTTAGTAATACTTGTTGAATGAAGGAATCCATGGCATTATACCCTAGGTACAATACTAAAGTATCGATACCGTTCCTTTTTTGATTGTGCACTTGTGATGAGAGCCTTTGTCTCCAACTCTTAATTTCAATTCTATCTCCTGTTGGTCACCAATGACAACTATATTGGGAAAACCACATTTAAATTCTTAGATAAACTCTCCTTGTGTATTTCATAAAATTAAATTTCACTAGACTCTTTTGCAGTGAAACAACTATTGGTACATTCCTTTTGCCTCTAAATACCTCTAGAACACTTGGATTTTGACCATAGCTTTCACAATCCATTAAGGCATGCAATCATAAGGCAATAATGCATACCTTTTCATGCCTGAACAATGCATTGAAGTCAAACTGTGACATTGAAGCACAGTTGAAAAATTTTGCATCCAATTAAATTAAATTAATAACACACTTAATTTTATATTTTCTTTGTAATTAAAAGTATGAGTATCTTCAGTTTTCCTTTTCTATTCTGGAAACTAAACCAATTGAATTAGAAATTGTTAAAAAAAGAACATACTATTCTTGATCTATTGGCAAACTATCTTTTGAATGGAAGTGGGAAATAATATTAAAATTAATTTTAGGAAGGGTGAATGTGATGACTCTACAAAGCTTAATTGAGGAGATTGAGATGCCTATTGGCTGTATTTCCAGGTGGGCCAGCCTCACTGCCAGATGTTGGGTGAGCTCAGGAGCTGTGCAAGACTGGCCCACGTTTTCCAGAAGAGCTTATGACTGGAGTCGACCCGTGTAGGGTTTCAGATAGCAGCTCAAAAGCTTTAGGAATTCTGGAAATCCACCAGCATTTTGTATGTTACCCTCAACACTGAGAGCTTATTTGTGAGTGGGTGAGGTTTTCTCTGAGAGTCTTAGGGAAATGACTCATGGTGAGGGAAAAACCCTCTGAACTGGGAATCTTGTTGAGAAAGACAAGTAAAGCATCAGTTTGGCTTTTAAGTATTTGATTTTATATATATAAAAAATTTCATATATATGTGTGTGTGTGTGTCTGAAACTTAAAAGTAGGGCCACCTTTTTGATATGTAGACCAATACTTACTGGGGCAACGAGTCAGGATACTTGAAATCAAGGATGACTCAGAAAAAATAGGCTTATGGGCTACTATAAAGTAAACCATAAATAAGTAGTAAATGGTATTCATATTAACACTTTTATTGGGTGGTGCCTGTGGCTCAAGGAGTAGGGTGCCGGTCCCATATACTGGAGGTGACAGGTTCAAACCCGGCCCCAGCCAAAAACTGCAAACCGCCCCCTGCCCCCCCAAAACACTTTCATTATTGTAGAAATAAATGTTTGTTTTTGCAGGTTTAAATAGATATTTTATGTGAATTTTGTACATATTAATTGAAAGTATTTTGGGGCATATCACCCAACTAAAATTTTCCCTCCTATTTACTTTGAAAGGTATGCAATGTTAATTCTGAGGCATTGATGTTCTACAATGCCTGATCAAGACAAAAAGGTGAAGATCACGGAGAAATCAACAGATAAAAAACAGCAAGGAATCGTTGCCAGGTAATCCCATACTGCATTTGCTAATTATTAACTTAGGCAGTAGCTACTGAACATTTTTAATGGCTCTCTGAGAAATAGAGATGACCCTTGACAGCTGCTTATAGTATTTACATTTACATTTGGATCATTTTTTAGAGTCCTAAAGGAAATGTTCAGTGTTTATACTTTTCAGTCTATAACAACAGGCCTCCAAGTGGCAATGCCATCAGGGGGTAACATGAACTTGTTTGCCAGGAGCCTTCTGTGGTTTGACATTGTGTTATTCTTTCTCCTAGGGACTATACAGATCTTAAAAGACTTCGGTGCCTTTTGAACGTTCAGTCAAGCAAACAACAGGTAGTGTTTTCAAAGAATGTTCATGGGATAATAAAAGAGAAATCACCTGTTTTGGAGGGATCCATTTAACATCTTCATGAACAACATGTTTACTTTTCTTTGCTGTTTCACTTTTTTTCTCTTTCTTCATCTGGATGTTTCTCTCTTGTCTGGCTCAGGCTCTACCAAGGTTTGGCACCCACAGCCATCCTTTCAGTCTGGGCTCTATTTTATCTTATGCTTATCACCATGTGTTCCGATTAGCAAGCTTTTCCTTTTCGGAAAACAGCATACTTTTTTATTGAATGCCGAACATTTGGCTCTTCACAGCTTTAGGGGAACTGATTTTTCTGAAGAACTGTTTACCATATTTTCCTCCTTCTCCCCCAGCCCTGGTAACCCTACTGCCTTGCTACAGAACCACTCTTGAGGCTTTCTGCAAATTATATACCTGACCCAAAAGAAGGGAAAGGAGTAAGTTTTGGCCATTTTTATAAGAGCATTTTAATATTTCTATAAGATAGAGAAGGAATGGCATCTCTGCTTGAATTCATCTCTCCACTTTTCTTTTTGGTTTTGTTTCTGTAAGACTTTGGAAAGTGAAAAGATTAGAGTCCATAAATGGAAGTTTGGGGAACAACATAGCAATGCTAATCATAATGGTAATAAAAGAAACTTATTTATCCCCATCAACCAGTAAATGGCAGGGAAGGGATTGAACCCTGGTGTTCTGGCTCCAAAGTCTGCTATATTGTACTTGTTTAATTAAATTTGTTTAAGAGCTCATGTGGTTGGTAATCCAGCTCTGATGATTTTGGTTATAGCAACCAAACCTACTAGATAACTGTAGAATTTTAATCTATTTATTTGTACTAGAGAATGACTCTTCTTATGATTTGATGGCATCTAAAGGGCAAAGAATGAGAGTTCACATTTAGGGAACGCTTACTCTGTGCCTGGTGCACTACCTGCGTCATCCTGCTGAATTATTACAGCTCTCACTTTACAGATGAGGAAACGAGAGCACAGAAAAATTAAGTGACTTTCTCAAGATCATACAGCCTGCTAATGGTAGAGTACAGTTCTGAACCTAGACACTCTATCTTTATAATGTGTGCTTCTAACAACTGAGATAACTTTAAAACGACTTGGGAAATTAAAGTTCAAAAAACAGTTTGGGGAGCATTGACTTTGAGTAAACGTGGCCTCCAATTATCTTTTTTCCTGTGAGTCCCTTCTTCTGTATTTATGTTCCAACTTCCCAGGAACTCTTTTCTTTTTGTCTATTTCAACAATCTGTCTTGCCATTGTCTATCTCCATATTGCTAAATATTTTTCCTGTCTCCCTGCTCACGTAAACTTAATGAATGATTGTCCTAAACCAAGTCCATTCTTTCTTACAGAGGTAAGCAAGATGACTCAGCCTACGGTGTTGGGTGTAGTTCCCATTCTTTCCCACTGTACTTCCTACAATGTAACCATAATATCAAAGACTTCCACTGTTTATTTTACTGATCTCTTCTCCCAAATTTCTTTCTTATAAAATCTTACTTATTTCTAAGGGCCATATCTACCCCGTTTCCCCGAAAATAAGACATCCTCCGAAAATAAGACCTACTTACAGGAACGATAAGACGTCCCCTGAAAATAAGACCTAGCGCATCTTTGGGAGCACACCTTAAAATAAGACACTGTCTTATTTTTGGGGAAACAGGGTGATACCATCACCTGTACACATCTTCCTTTTCCTACGTAATCTCTCTCTTCCCAAGGATTTTTCTTTCAGGGCCGTAATATTATTTTCTCCCTGCTTTGGAATCTCTTGTCTCCATTTCTTATTTCCTGACAAGATCATACATTTCCTAATGTCAACATCTATTTGACTTTTGCCTCTGGTTCATTGTATACGTGAATACTTGGAGAGTTCTTGGCTAGTTTTTGCTAAACTGAATTATGACGTAAGAAATTGGGTCACCCTATGAATATGGATAACCTCCTGACTAGGAGGTTTTAAAATTTTTTTTGGCTTTTGTTTTCCAACTTTGCGATTTATGCTCACTATATCTATTTGTCCCCATCCTATGCCACATTTCCTTTTAACACCTGGCAGTCTTAAAATTAATTTAACGATTTTCTCCCCTTTAACCAATCTTAGAATTTGCAGTCTGTTGTCTGACAGATTTACATGGCACACCCTTTTGTAAAATATTGCACATGTACAAGAGTACATATTTGTAAAGCTTGAATTATTCAGAAAATAAATGGCCTTAAGAAAAAAAATAAAAATAACTGTCCTCAATTAGATGAAGGTCCCGAGGTTCACAAAATTCATGTCTAATTCTGTTTATAAAACTTTCGTGCATTTGTAACTTTGAATAATAAACATCATTCTGAGTACTCTATTCTCCTTTTGGTAAAATAATGTGGAGACACTGATGAAGAAGGAAGATAGTGAAGAAAATAACTCAAGAATTTATTTATACCTTGCTTGTTCCAGAAAGAACATAAGGAGCTTATAAAGATACAGAAAGTATGACAAGTTATTGTAAATTAAAACCAGAGCCAAAAATAAAAGAAAAACAAGGTTGGAAGCAAAGTAGAGTTAGGGTCAGGCTGAATTGCTTTACAAAATATGCAAGTGGCCACACATTTGGCTCTGAAAATTTCAACAGGCTATTTGAATAGGGAAACCTGGAGTTAAGACCTACTTACCTGAATTTCTGCTCTAACAGGATGTGGCCTGTTTTTTTTTTTTTTTTTTTTTTGCATGAGCTGAAACATGGCCAATTATGGGTTACAGAGGAAATCTACCTTGTGGGTTTAGGCGGAGAGTACAGAGAACTGAGTGCTCTTCCTTTGAATCTGTAGTGAGCCAGGCCACTTCCCTCATTGTTCCATTGCGTTCCAGTTTTCTACTTTTGCTCTTTGTCCTGATTGTATATTCTGGGTAGTTCTCTGTATCTTTGTTCACCAGATTAGAGTCTGCTGTTCTATAGGACAGTCTCAGAGTGTGACAGAACTGGGGACAGAGATACACTAAGGCAGAGAGGACCCCTTCAACCTAAGCAAGATCAGAATGATCATAACCTAGAGAAACTAAATTATTCCAGGAAAAGAATTGCTCTTGGGTTGTTGTGGCAAAATGAAACCACACAGTTGATTGAAGACTTCACCAGAGGTGTCACAAATCTTGAAGCAATCTGCATAGGGCTGGAATTCAGATTTCTACCTCCTACATTTAGAGCCATAGGAAGCAAAGAAATTTGTGGGCAATTTTAAAAAAAGATGGAAGAAAGAAAAACATCGATTCATTAGTTGCCTTGAAATAAAAGAGATTTTGGCAGATGCTATGGACAGGGAACATGAGGCATGGTGGTTCTTGTGCTCAGAGAGCCCAGGGGTAGCACCAGTGGTTAAGGTACAGGGTAAGACAGGATCCTAGGTGAATGGTGTGTACCGTAAGTGAATGGATTTTGAGGAGAAAAAGGAGGCAACTTTCAGTTGAGTGGCAGGGAAGGAGATGGTTCCTGATTAATGGTGCAATTTTCCATCAGTGGAATTGATGGGGAAAGCATTCTAAGTGAAGTGAGTAAAATAATTTAGTATCATCTGGAAATGACAAGCATTTAACTAAAATGGTGAAGAGACATTTCTATTTGAAGTAGTTCAGTAGAGGATAAAGCTAGGTGACACTGTGCAGTGTCTGAAGGCCCATCTAGTAACTTTGTATCTGATCCCAAAGTCAACAAAGAATGTCAGAATTTCCAAGCAGAAGTGACACGATCATGCTTTTTAGGAAGGCTCTGAATGATGCAGCCTTTCCTTTAATCTCAGCTCTTCCCTTTCCACTGATGTTGTTCAAGCTATACAGACACTGTCCAGGATTCAGAGCACACGCTGCTCTTCTCTGCCTTCCAGGAGACTCTTGACATTCTGGTCCATGGCCTGCTCTGTCTCTCCTTTACTTTGCACCACAACAAACCCTTGTTTACTAATTTTACAGCATGTTTCTCATGCTTATTTCCTGACTACAACACCCTTCTCCCCACCATAGGACTATAAAGTCCTTGAAGTCAGAGGCCATGACAGATGGGCTGAAAGGATGAAACCCACTGGAGATGGTTTACCAGATGAATTAGTTGAGCAAGGAGACTGGGGAAAAAGTGAGCATTCTTTCCATATCTTCACATTTGGATCCCTATTATATGCCAGGCTCTGTGAAAGGTGTAAAGAACACGATGATAGATAGATGTAGTGCTGCCCTCATGGTGCTTTTTCAAGGGAAAAAGGCTGTTGTGTAAAGTAGACATTGTACTAGTCTGTGATAGTTTTGGTAGAGAAGTAAGCATGCTACTGCCACCAGGGAGGGAGTGAACAGCTCTACCCAGGAAGGCTTGGGCAGGTGCTCACAAAGAGGATATTTGAGCTGATCCCTGTTACATGCCCAGGTTTGGAGAGGTTAGACACATAGTTTCCAAGGAATTGTGGCACCAGGAGAAAAGGCTTTAGGTTTTAAACCAGTTTCTGAACTTACATGCTTTTATGTGAAGATGGCTGGTTGCTTCAAGATTCCTACTTAGTTCTTGGTCTTTGCAGCTGTAGATGCCAAGACCATCTTATCCACTGAGTCTTCATAAGTTGATTTCCAATACCAGCTGCCTGCTGTCCCCACAGGGGTAATGGCTGTAAGCTGCAGCTTCCCACGCCTCCCCCTTGTGTGGCCTGGGCTTCCTTTCTCTGTGCTGGCTATCTCGTCTCTTGCAAACAGTATTCTGGGAGTTGTGCTAATGGCAAGGGGATTGAAATCCCTTGGGTCTGGAAAAGTCACTTCCTGTTTGCTGTGTATCATGACATTTCATATATAACATGAAAAGTTTGCTTGTCCTGTGACTTTATTTTTAATATCATTTGGGTTATCAGTTCATGTTTGGAAATCACCTAATTTATAGTGACATATTTTATTCATTTAACAAGTTTATATGAAGATTAAAAGAGTATTTATGAAGCACTTAGAACTATGCCTGGCATATGATAAGTACTTTATAAATAGTAACTCATTTCATTTTATAATAACTCTGAGTTATATTATTATTACTATTTCCATTTTAATGATGTAGAAACTGATGCACAGAGATTAAGTACATTTTCCAAGACTGTGCAACTGGCTAATGGTTGATTTGAAACCATGGAATCTGGCCATGGAATTTGTTTTCTTTCTTTTTTTTTGAGATAGAGTCTTACTATGTCTTTTTTTTGAGATAGAGTCTTACTTGGTAGAGTGCTGTGGCATCACAGCTCACAGCAACCTCAAACTCTTGGGCTTAAGAGATTCTCTTGCTTTAGCCTCCCAAGTAGCTGAAACTACAGATGCTTGCCACAATGACCAGCTATTTTTTTATTGCATTTGTTTAGCTGGCCTGGGCCTGATTTGAACCCGCCACCCTCAGTGCATGTGGCTGGTGCCATAACCACTGTACTATGGGCGCCAAGCCTGTTTTCTTAATACTAAGCATTGCTGGCTAAAGTGCCTATATCTTTTTGTCTTACAATGGTTGTAGACTGGCTGACTGAGGTAGATATTAAATGGAATAAGAAAAACGCAATATAGTATAGCTTTATTTGATAATTATAAAGAATAAAGTAATTTACTGAAAATATATCTTTTTGTTATATTATGCTTTACTTATCTCATCTGTTATAATTTAACTACTCTTGGAACATCTTATGCTCAAATTTACTGTGGAACTAGAAAAAAATCTCAGAAAAAAATCTTATCCCATTTGTAGCTAAATATTGCTAAGTGAAACTACTTGAATACTGATAATTTGATTGTTACATGAATAATTAACTAGTTTATATTGCAAATGGACACACGGTTAAGTTGTTGTAGTTAATTTTTACTTATGATGAATTCTGTAATAGATTTTAATGTCTTTCATAACTGTGATTGAGTAATCAAGATGTTCAGACTGATTATAAGTGATAAAATCTTTATTGTTACATCCTAACACCTGGCAAGCAGTATGTATACTTGGAAAATGCTGAAGAAGGAATGAATGCCTGATGACTCATCCTCAATTTAGACATGCCACTCTATACCAGAGTGTTCTACCTGGATTCAGGAACTCTTTAGTCTGGATGCACATTTGAATCACATGAGAAGCTTCAAAAACTCCTGATGCCCAAGCCTCCCTACAGCTCTGTATCCCCAGCACTATTTTAGATGCTAGGGAAACAGCATTGAGCAAAAAACCAGGGAATTTCCTATGTCTGTCGAGGTAACATTATAATCAAGGGAAAATGAAAATACATAAATCACTGTAAGATATAACGAGTAATATTACAAGCTATGAAGAAAAAGAATCCAACAAAAGATAGAGTAAATGTTTAGATCAAAGATATTTAAATCTCAGAGATTCCCTATTTGTGACCTGGCTACCATCTTTTTCGGCCTGGAGTAAAGACTTGTCCTCTTCATCCTTTGCTCTCCCTCCCCACATCACGTTGCTTTCTTTATCCTGTGTTGAATTGTGACCCTCATGGACTCTGTGCTTCTATTTCTGTAGCTTCCAGCCATTAACTTCGATAGTGCCCAAAATAGCATGACAAAGTCTGAGCCCGCCATCAAGGTGGGTGGATACAGAGCTCGAGGTCAGTGGCATGAATCCACAGAAGCTGTTGAACTTGAAAATTTTAGGTAAGAAATCTAGTATCTCTGTTGCCTTCAGCAACCTATTCTAGTTAGTCCAGAGTTTTATTTATCATAGGAGCTAGGATTGAAAATATGTTTCAAAGTTTACCATGGAGATGCCTAATATTTATTAGTTAGTGCTTAAACCATTCCCAGAAATAATGTGTAAATAACAAGCTTCTTGGTTTACAGGTGGAACTGACCTGGGAGTTACAGACACTGTGCTGACACATAATCTGGCATTTGCTCAATGAGGAAGTGGTTCCAGATACTTGACCTGGCTAGGCTGATTCTGATCTTGGTCTTAGCTTTGGGTCTGACTGGATCTTGCCAGTAATGAGAAGGCATAAAAAGAAGCTATTGCTGTGAACAGATGTGGTGGTTAAAGAATGTGGTTGTCAAAACAACTGAGGTTTTGAGTTGAAGGGATAGCAACTCACCGTTAAAGTTAAAGTATCTGCTGTTGTTTATCTCTGTTGCCATGTAGACCTTTTAGAAGTTGCACATTCCCAGGGGCCACTCCCCTTTCAGAAGCTGGTTCTCTCAGTTTTACACTGTGCTCAGGTCACTTGGCACTAAGTATCATGTAAATAATGAATGGCATGAAATATGCATATAAACATTTGAGATGATCATTTGTTTATTTGGCCTAGATTTTATTTCCCTGTCATTTTATGACAATGAATTTAATAGTCTAGAAAAGCCACGTGACATTACATGGGTTCAAATTTCAAAGATATATTTTTCAGCGATGAACACTTAATACTTTAAAAATTGTTATATATTCAGTTTACCAGTATCCAAGTAGAGAAACCATTACAGGCCAGGCATGGTGGCTCCCACGTCTAGCACTCTGGGAGGCTGTAGCAGGAAGATTGCTTGAGCTGAAGAGTTTGAGAACAGCCTGAGTAAGAGCAAGACCCTGTCTCTACTAAAAATTGAAAAACTAGCTGGCTAACAGGGTGGAAACCTGTAGTCCCAGCTACTTGGGAGGCTGAGGCAGGTTTGCTTGAGCCCAGCACTTTGAGGTTGAGAGAGCTATGAGGACACCCCTACACCTGGCTAGGGAGGGTATATGCCGTCTAATGGCATCTGAACGAGTGTGAAGGCATAAAGTTACAGAACTTGCCTTTGAGGTAGTATATTCATGTATTTCCGTTTTATTTGGCCTACATCTCAAAATTAATTTTTTAAATTATGCACAAAATATTATATTATAAATTCATAGCAATGCAACCTTTCTGTATAGTATTTCTTATTTTCTCCAAGTTTTAAAGTGGAATTTTTAGGGTTTTTTTTTTTAAACCTCCTCAGTGAGCTATATTATCAGTAAACTCAAGTTGAAGCTGGAATATCTCAAAACTTTGCTAGAAACATGCCCCCCAACCCCCATAACATATGAAATAACTAACCAGTCAACACAGCTGAAGGAATGCAGACTGTGTTTAATAAATCCCCATTATCCAGGAATTACATGTGACAACTAAGCTGATGTTGATAGCTTGGTCAGAGGTAACATGTGTTTGGAAAAGGCAAAGGGAGGGTATTCTTCTATTCCTGTTCACCCAACTTTCTAAATAATGTGCCCCAATAATTCTTTATCTCCATCTACTCCTTTCTTCCCTCTAACTAATTTCTTTTTTTTTGTTTTTTTTTGGTTTTTGGCCGGGGCTAGGTTTGAACCCGCCACCTCTGGCATATGGGACCGGCGGCCTACCCCTTGAGCTACAGGCGCCACCCCCCTCTAACTAATTTCAATAGCTAAGTGTTTGCAGGGAATAAATTTAATAACATGATAAAAGAAAATACATATGCTTGGCTATAATTTATATTATTAATTTATAATTGGAATTCTAGTTCCTATTTTGACAATTGATAATTGCCTTTTGCACAATGTTAAACCCAAGACTCCTTCAATCTTTGTCTGAATATAGATGGTCTTTGTCTGCACTGGTCTTTATCTTTGGCACAAACTAGATGATTTTTATTATAAAATGGTTTCTGTTTGTTTTATCTCAGTATAAACTACAAGAATGAGAGAAATTTCAGCAAACATCCACAGCATAAACTATTTCAGGAGATCTTTACAGCCTTGGTGAAAAATAGACTCATATGCAGGTAAGCTTTTCTTTGGAAAGATGAACATTAATGGCATGTGTCATACATCTTGTCTCTAGGATATAATTTAAAGTAGTTTGTAGGATAAAATCAAGCAAAGACCATTTACTTTTTTTTTTATTAAATCATAGCTGTGTACATTGATATGATCATGGGGCATCATTCACTAGCTTCACGGACGCAAAGACCATTTAAAAGGAGGTAAATCAGTAGGCATTGTAGATGATCTCATTAAAATCACTCTGAGTAGGCACTGAATTTTATGATAGGTGAGGTAAAATGAGAAAACACTCAAGTTATAGTGTTTTCTTTATTTTGAGTTTGACTACTCAAGAGGAGTTTATCAACAGGTCCTTGTGAGAGACATTGGGTAACACCTTGGACAAAATCTTCAGAGGTTTTGCAGTCAGTGTAATGACCGATTAGATGGGCTTCCCCAGTCTTGACCTTGAGATAAGAGAGGATGAGTGTGTAAAATCCAGTTAAGCCTCATAAACATGTTTCTTCTCAAGACCAACTCAGATGTTCCTTCCTCAATCTGTCTTAATATAGGTGCAGTGTTGGGACTGCAGGACAAAGATCAGTTAACAAGTCCTTTAGATTCTCTTTTACGAATATCAAGCATTTTCAGTGAGCTGTGACTGGTGCTGGATTGCAGTCACGGTTGAATTTTCTATTCATTCTGCACTGCTTTGTCTGAGATCTGGGTATGCTGCTGCTGAGATCTGGGTATGCTGCTGCTGCCACATGTGAAGGAGGCTCCCAATATTCCCTCTGTCTTTACTCTTTCCAGGAGGCTCAGACTTTCTTCCCACATGCATCAGTTGAGAAGATGCCTATAAAGAACCTTAAATCTTTCTTATCACTTTGGGACTCAATTGAGAGATATCATAATTCTGCCCCAGTGAGAATGGGAAAAATTATTCCTATTCAATATTTAGTGTCTTGATCAAAATAAAACTCTGACTTGTCCCAGGACAATAGCTCATTTTAAGTAGAACCGCAATCTGATGGGTCCTCCCTGATGAATTTGCTACTAAATGCTACCTAAGTGGTGGCCTAATGATTCCATCTTTTGGATCGAGCCATTAGTATTGCCAATTTAAGTACCAGTCAGTGACTGCCAAATAACAGTGATTTAGTTTAAAACAATATAGGATTGGGACTGTATCTGTCGTTGCTTTGTACTTAATTTGGGCATAGGAGTCTTAGACTGGCCAAGATGATACAAGATGCCCAAAATCTTTACCACGGTTATGTAATTGGGTCATACTTAGTTCTTGATGATAACTCAAAGAATTGTTCAAAGATTAACGAACACTGACCAATAAAATCTGAATAGTCTTTAACTATTTTTTCTCTTGAGCTTGAACAGAGTAGAACAATGGTGAGTAGCAGAATGTGTGAAATGGGGTTAGGAAGTAAAGTTCTTTAATTTTTCTTATGACAACTAACATCTTCAAGGGATGTCTAATAGACTATGTGCTGGGTAGGTACTTTGAGGAAGGCACCAAATACAGAAATTGTTAGGGAGAATAATTGGGCAAGAGTTGGCATCCATCAATTGAAAAGACCTTAAAAAAAAAGGACTTTACGAGATATCTTTTTAGGGCCTTTTCAAATTCTTAGTGATTAACAGAACTTCTTAGATCAGATGGAGTTACTGGCTTTTAACAGGAGCAGTGCTTGGGACTCTTCAAACTAGACAGAAAAGATGGTAGATCTCTTTGCTTTCACAGTACAAGAAGGACTTTAGGAATGCTGAACATCAAGAGCATCCTTTTATGTCATCCTGAGGCTGCTGACAGATTGTTATGTTTAGTTGTATTCTAAAAGCAGGGCTGGGAAAAGATGGCTTAAGTACAAAGGTCTTCCATTATGCCTCACCCCATATAACCTTGCTAAGGTGGCCAGGACCAGACTTTTTTCCCTCTCTCCTCTGACTTTAGACTAATAGAAGAATTATATCTCAGGGAGTTTTCTTCTTTTCTTTTTTTCCATTTTCTTTCTTTTCCTTTTTCTTTTTTTCTTTGATTTATTTATTTTCCTGCTCTGAGTGGAGTGTGGTGGCATCAGCCTATCTCACAGCAACCTCAAACTCCTGGGCTCAAGCGATCCTTCTGCATTGGCCTCTGGTGTAGCTGGGACTACAGACGTATGCTGCCAAGCCCAGCTAATTTTTCTGTTTTGTGTAGAGATAGGGTCTCAGTTTTGCTAAGCTTGGCCTTGAACTCCTTCCTGAGCTCAAGCAATTCTCCTGATCCTCCTGCCACCTCTTCCTAGGGTGCTAGAATCACAGGTGTAAGCCACCATGCACAACCCTCAAGGCCTTTTCTGATATGGCTTCCTATCCCTTTTCTTTGCAAACATCAGATTTAACACTGGATAGGAAGCTTAGATTCAGTTTAATAAACAAACTGGTGAACATCTGCTACGTTTAAGGAAGGGAGGAAACAAATGGTGGAGAAGGAAGAATGGGTGAAAATACAAAAATGAGTAGGACGTGCGGCCTCTTTCTTCCTGGGACTCAAAGTCTACTCTGATCAGCAAAACAATTATTCACTGTCCCAACATAAGGGAAAACATGGTAAATATATACAATTTATATTGAAACAGCTGAAGGCTGCATGAGATCAGGGTTGGGGGAGTATTTTGGCCCTTGGTTCAATTCTGGTTGAAGACAAGATTGGGCATTTTCAGGGTGTTATGCCACTCAGTTTCACATGGATAATGTGACTGAAAGGGAATTTAGTCTTATCTGTGAAGTTTTTCCCCCTTTAACCACTCCCAGAAGAGAGGGCTTCACGTTAGCCCCATAAAATGGATACAGACGAAGTTTCACTAACACTCCCAAAGTCTCATGTTTGTGTCTTTATGTACTTTAAAGCTTCTAAAGCCAGTTCTTTAGCTGGTTCCCAAAGTCCTTTAAGATCTTCCTTCTCTGCTCATCTCTTGATCCTTGATCCCAGTGTATCGTCTGGGCTCACCAAGGTCAGAGTGAAATTTCCATCCTTTGAAAATTATTCTTTCTTTCAACTCTCCTCTGTCTGAAGCACCCTGTCCCCACTTCTTTGCAGCCCTTTTATGCCGATTTTTTTTTCATGAAAAATGAAAATTTACCCATTATGTCACCTGTTGAAATAGTTATATTAACTCTCGCTATACTTCCTCTAATCTGTTAAAAATGTTATGAGTTTTTTCTACTTATTTGATAAATTATTATGCACATATAAAACTATATTCTGCTTTTATACAGAGTAGAGTTTTTAAAGGAGCTAGATTATTGGCTGAGAATGGATCTTGTCTTTTTGTCTCACTTTTAGTCTAAGCTTGACAACCTCAAATGTAGACATGATGTGTAATCCTTGAGAATCTAGGCTTTCATGTAGTCCTTAAGTAAATAATGATTCCTCTTTTAACTTGCAACAAATACCTATGTCTTATACTTTTACTTCCCATGAAATGTTATGTAGGGTTAATCTCACACTTAAAATGTGTACACTCACACACACACACATACAGTTGGCCTTCGGTATCCCTGGTTCTGAATTCTTGGATTCAACCAACTACAGATTGAAAATAATAATAATAATAATAATAATAAAACCCTAAAACCACAACAATAAAAAATAATACAAATGAAAACCAATATAGTATAACAACTATTTACATAGCATTTACATTGTATTAGGTATTATAAAAAATCTGGAAATGATTTAAAGTATTGGGTAGGTGGTGTGTAGGTTATATGCAAATATATACACAATACCATTTCATATAAGAACTTGAGCATCCTCTGGTTTTGATATCTGGGAGTGAGGAGTCCTGGAACCAATCTTCCACAGACACTGAGGGAACGATATATTCAAAAAATGTCACGAAATTATAGAAGTGGCATGGACCCTGAAGAAAATCTTGTTCAGGCCTCATTTGATAGCTGTTGAAGCTGAGAAGTTCAGTCCAAGGTCTTGAAGCAAAGTTGAACCCATGGTCCTGAGGTAAAGTCTTAGCAAGTACTGTTTTCTCCTATGCATTGCTGATTCCTTGGTTCTTTACTAATCAAGCCACATTTAAAATTTGTTTTGAGGTTAATGCCAGGGAAAAGTATCACTTGGTAATTATGTTCTCTATTTACTGCTATTTAGTACTGCTATTTAGTACTGCTTTATTTAGTACAGGGAAACTCATCCAATTGGATGTCTTAGGCAAGAAAGGGAAATGTTCCCATCTTTTCAGGAAAGACCTAATGGTCACAAGTAACCACCACAACCAATTTTAAACCTGGCCAGATCAATAAATGACAGTTTCTCATCAGTACACAAGCTTCTGAGAGCCAGACAATAAGTGACAGTCCTATTCTAGAAACCAAATTTCTACAGCTAAAAATCAACCAACTGGCTGGGTACAGTGGCTCATACATATAATTTCAGAACTTTGGGAGGCTCAGGCAGGAAGATAGCTTGAGATCAGGAGGTCAAGACCAGACTGAGCAATGAATATAGTAAGACACGCCCCCCCCCATCTCTATAAAAAAGAGAGAAGTTAGTTGTGCACGGTGTTGTGTGCCTGCTACTTGGGGGGATGAGGCAGGAGGATTGCTTGAGTGCCCAGGAGTTTGAGGTTGCAGTGAGCTATGATTGGCTACTGTACTTCAGCCTGGGTAAAAGAGGAGACCTTGTTTCTAAAAAAACAAAAAGCCAACTAATCCACCACAAACACTTTTGTGAAAGCCTGCCCATCCCTACATCCCCCTGTTAGTTTTGCTCCAAGAGACTGGACCTTACAAGTATAACTCTTCTTTGCTATAAATTCATCTTTAGTTTCACATACTGATTGGTGGACTCTTCCTTCCCTGGGCATCTCAAAGTTAAAATGCCTAAAACAGGCTTTTTGATTTTTCTCACTAAACCTGTGGGAAAACTTCAGCTTCAGTCTTCCCCGTCTAGAAGTCGAAGCTGCCAGCACCTGTCACTTGGCTAATCGTGCTCCCTGCCTTTGATGCTTGGGTCTCTATGTTCTGTTTTCAGCACTGCATCCAGAGGATCTTTCTAAAATCTCAATCAGATCACAGATCATGCCAATCTGTGCCCAGAGACTTATATTCACTTTACAAAATAAAAGTTTGAAGTCCCTGTTCCTAGTCTCAAAGACACTGAAAGTCTGGCTCCTGCTGTCTCTCTGACCTTAACACCCAGTGCTCTGTGTTTGCTCCCTCTGTTCCTGCCCCAGGGGCTTCCTTGCTATTCTTCGCACAGACCACAGTGCTTCTGCCTCAGGGACTATGTACTTCACTACTCTGCTATTCTGACCTAGACATCAGGTGCTAATCTTACTAGAGAACCCTTTCTGACTATCCTGAAATAGCCATCCAAGTACCCAGTAAATCCTTAATCTTGACTGTTGTTTACTAGCCACCACCTAGATATGTTTTTATTTGTGTTTGTCATCAGAATGTAAGCTTCAGGAGGGCAAATGCGTGGTTTTGTCCTCTACTCTACTCCTGGCTTATAACAGTGCCTGGCTGATAGTAGGTGGTAAGTAAATATTTGAAAGCACTCTGAAATTTTCATCAGTTACCTATAAGAAAGATCTAGAAGGAAGTCCTTTCTACTCAGTCTTCTGATTTTAGGGGCCAGCGTGAGCCCCTGGATAGACTTCAGATTAGGTACACATTCTGTGCTAGGGTTGGTGGAAGAAACAGGGAAAAAACAAAGACACATTAAGAATAGTGAAACAAGTCAGTAAGGATTCCTTAAATAATCATCTATGATGAACTTCTTCAGTTATATTCTTTTTTTTTAAAGTTTTTTGTATCTACTTTGATATGAGTGTTACTTTTTCAGCTATCAAAAAAATAGGACTCTGTCTTTTGAATTTGGGGTAATATTTATTGTCAAACAGGCTTGAATTTCTCTGCTTGAGTCAAAGATGACATCTTTTTCTTCTCTTCTCTTCTCTCTCTCTTTTTTTTTTTTTTTGTTTAATGGAATCAGAAGTGCAGCCTAGAAAGGGCCGCTCATTCCTGGGGAGAGACAGAGAGAAGCATGTAACAAATAGGGGCCGGGTTGGGACCTCTGACATTGACCGTGTGGATTCTGTCACCTGCAAGGATTGAATTAACCCCATTCCCTTGGGGCTCTTGCTGATCTTGGTGGCTGCAGCTTTATTATACAATACCACAGCTTTGTGACTGACTTTTCATTGGTACTCTTCACATCATATGATGAGTGGAAACCCAGATTGTCTTCTTTTCTTTTCAAATACTGTGCCTCTAGTACCTATTCCTTTCTCTTTTTGTATTGGTAGCCGAAAGCACTTGATGCTGACAGCAAAATGGCAGGTTGTCATGTACAGAGGCCGTGGGACTGATCACACTGCCATGTATTAATAGTCCTGTGAAAGCAGTGGCATAAGTTCAGTCACAAGAGGGGATAAATATTTGCCTGCTCATGAGTTTGCTTGTGTGTGGCTGCTATATTGAGACATAGCCTCCAGGGAAACATTATCTTGGCAGGCAAGTTTTTCAGGGCTGCCTCAAAGGACCCCAATGCCACCGTGCTGAATGCTCCTGTTCCCATATTAAGCATATTCTCAGAATCACCTTCTCTTTCCCCTTGTGTAGGAGGAGGGGAGGAGTGGTAGGGGCACTGGTCTGGGAGGCAGGCATCCAGACCTCTGTTACTTAGAGCAGCCTTGGGCCAGTCACGTAGCACCTCCAGGCCACAGTTGCTGGATCAATAAAATAAAGGTGCCCATCTTTACAATACATCACTGTTATTCTCTGTAATTCCCAGGTTACACTAAGCTGTGTGTTCCTAATCCCCTAACTCTTGGCAAACAGAAGTATATATTGTCTTACAGAGCATACAATTCCCCTTGAATACCAGAACTCCATCCCCTGTGCCACGTCCTTGTAGGGGGTTAAGGGAGGGGAGCCAGGAGGGAACAACTGCTCTTTCCTAGGTCAGTGTGAAGAGAGGAGAAGCCAGAGGACTCACACACCGGGAGTTCTATTTACATTTACAATAGCAGAGACCAGAATCATGTAGAAATATTAATAGCTTTGGGCTTTGGTCCCAAAATTGCAAAACAAAACAAAAAAATGCTATTTATTTGAAATAGGACTTTCAACTTTGAGGCTTTTCTGGAACTCTTTATTCATTACACTCCTTTATTGGTAAAAAAAAAAAAAAAAAATCTATTCTGGAATTTTTTCCTTAGGAGGTAGGGAGGAGATAGAAAAAAGCTTTTCAGAGTCAGCTCAGCCCTTCACTGTGTGATGCCTTGGGGCACCTCAGGCCTCTGCAGAGAGTCCCCACCAGCAAGTGGGCCCTTACCTGGTGTGGCCCTGTGACTTGAGCCTTCTCAGCCTTCATAACTGTAAGAAATAAATTCCTTTCCTTCATAATCACCTAAAAAAAAAAAAAAAAAAAGCTTTTCAGATTTATATTAATATGAAAAATACATTGGAAAGGTCATGAACTTTCCTCATGAAGATTGTATATAGCTAACAAGAAAAATACCAAACATACAAATATTTGTAGCATGAATCATCTCTTAAAATATCCCATAGCTTTTCCCCTTAAATAATTAAAAGTAATCAGCATTCAACATCGTTCCATTGCTAGCAGCTGTTGCAACCTGATCATCATTTCTGGGAGAGCTTTGGGATGTAGTATCTGTGCACTAGAGTTGAGGCTGCTTGCTATCTTTAGCTAACCCCAGCACCTGAAAGGGAAGCTTGTCATGTGCCCTTTCTCTAGTTATGAAGATTAAAGGTATCTGGCTGTATCAGGAGCGTTAGTATAACCACAATTTCATAAGTGTTCTCATAAATAATTGTTTTGAATTTGAAATGTATTTCAAATTTGCTGTATTTTTTTCCCCATGGAGAGTACTTATGATCTGAAGTCAGATGAATCCTAGTACAGTTACCAGTGTGGCCTTGGATAATTCTACCTGGCTAACAGTTCTGGGATTGGTTGAGTCCTAACTCTTAGAAGAAACTGGGTTTCACCCCTATGGCAAGGGGGTCAATAACAAGGTGCTTGGAACAGAAGAGGGGCCGCAGTGGTGATGACAACTGTGGCAGGCACTTCTTGCCAGGAGGATTGGTGATGGACGGAAGAGTGAATCTCAGTTAGTGATGCGCTTGGGACATCTTACTCAACATTCCTCTGCCAATTCAGGCCTCTGCTGGGGGCTCTCATCTGCAAGAAGCACTCAAACATCCCTGAGGATATAAGGCTATGGGAAAGCATATTTCTTAACCTCCTTCCCATGAGATAATTCTTTACAGATGGAAAGAATGTCAAGTGGCTTAGAGTGGAGTGTAAGTGGGCTAGGTGGGGGATAGCATGTCCAGTGGCAGTGGCGTGCTATCCCCCACCTAGCCCACTTACACTCCACTCTAAGCCACTTGACATTTGGATGTTCTTCCTGCCTTCCAAAGAGATGGATCTTATGCACTCAGGTTTGAGATGTGCAGCTTTGGGGGAAAGAGTTGAATTTCAAAGAACCAGAGAAGAAGCAAGGCTGAATTCTTCTGTCAGAGGACAAGGATCAATATGGGACAAGCGAGGCAATGGGTAGCTTAGGTCCACAGCTTAAGTAATTCTTCCACTTGACCAGGGGAAGATTTTTAATGAATGCTTTACTGAATACACAACCAGCTTAGATGTGGAGGTGGGAGAGGGTGGGAAAAATTAGGATGACTCTAGTCTAAAATAGCTTTCATTACCTCCCTCAGTTTTTCTTGGCTAAGTATGAAATTGGAGACAATTTGTGTTTCAGTCTTTTGCTAAATGCACATCAAGCATCACTAGCTTGGAGGGTAGTGTGAGACAAATATCCTCTGGCTGGGACTGCCTTCTGTGGGTGATTCCAGGCTGCACCCACATAGCAAGCTGAGTGCAGAGCAGTGTTCAGCCTGACTTCCTCACTCTAGGAGTATAGTCAGTGTTGTGTTGGCCACCTCTGCACCACAACATGCACCAGGGTGTGGTCAGAACAACTGCAGGAGCCTGGTCTCATGTCACATCACAACACATCTTTCAATTCTCTGTAAGATTCCAGTCTGGAAAAGCTATAGAAAGCTGCCATAGGGACCACTTTAGGCATTGGCTTTGGCCCAGCCATGTGATGGGGGAGTGAGCCAGGGGCAGCAGAAAGAAATGGGGCCAGAGGTATAACGTGGGGCCATCTTCCATGGGGCCTGCGGACCATGGTGTGAATTTTGGCTTGATTCTGAGTGAGATGGGGAGTTGGAGGGTTTGGGCTGAGGAATGGCATAAATTGGTTTGTGTTTGTAAAGGACCCTCTTGAAAGGTGAGAGAGAGCAAAGATGGAAGCCAGATAGGAGGCTTTTGTAATAGCTCAAGCAAAGGATGATGGCGGCTTGAACCAGGATAGTGGCGAAGGAAGTTCTGAGAAGTGTTAAGACTGTGGCGATAGCTATTTGAAAGGTAGACCTGACAGAATTTGCTGGGGAATTGGACAAAGGATATGAGGGAAATAGAAAATCCCACCAAGGGTTTCGGTCTGGTCACTGGAAGGCGGGGAGTATCTAGCTTGTGGGGAAGCTCAGGCAGTCAGTTTCAGACGTGCTAGCCATCAAACTGAGATTCAGTTTGGGCTCTGTTACTCCAACTCCTTGACAACAAGTGTCCTCAATAAGTGATGTGAAATGCACCTTGTGTCCTGCACACTCTGTGGCCCATGTGGCAACACTAGGAGATACTGAAAAGCTGTAACATTGTGACTGCATTTACTACCAGCTCTAACTGGACACAGTACAGATAAATGACGAGATATAAACTGTTCACTGTGGCCCAGGAGGGCCAGGAAGGGATGATGGGTATCACCAAACAGCATAGACTATCCCCACTCTGTCTTCTTACTTCTGAATTAGCCTCAGCGTCTCAGCTTATTAAAGCACATAAATGGAAGGATTCTGTGTTGACTTCTGTGTTCCCTTAGGATTAAATCCATTAGGTGAGAGGTACGTGAAGGGGGACTCAGCTGTGCTTACCTTTAACAATACTGGTTTACATCAGAGAATTGGTTAATCAATGCATATTTGAGTAGATAGTGGGTACCCGGCCCTGTAATCTCCTCTGATTTGGGGCATTGGCCGGTTCCTTCAACAACACAGTAAAATGGGCAATTGTCCTTATTTTAAAGATCCTTGGACGGATACAGCTAAATCATTCTTTGCTAAAGAAATATAATTGAAAAGCCTCTCAGAATGCACTTCAGTGGATACTTATATCATTTGATGGCAACAAAGTGATAAATAGTTCTTCAGAAATCTGCCAGTGGTATTTTGAATATTGAATGTAGTGAATGTTTGAAACAGAAATCCAGATTTTTTTCCTCCTCCAAACAGGCGCCTGGTTTCAATAGTTACCTCTGTGCTTGACTTTTAGTAAGTGCCCTTCAGTTTCTGTCATATTATAATTCTTCCAGTGACTGTGTCTTTGATTTCAAAGGGTTCTGCGTTGTCTCAGCACAGAGCTGTAGGATGATATTGGTGCTGTGCCCAGAACCCTCAGTTCCTGCCCTGTTGGTTTTGGCAGTTTCCTGTCCAACAGCACCTGCTCCAACCTCAGGCTCCTTGAGTCTCCTTTGCCTGAAAGCACGGAGAGCCCATGGGAGCGCCTGGAAATTTGTACCCTCAATTCCTCCTGCACTCTCAGCCAATGGCAGTAGTTGTGGTACTGTGACAGCCTAATGCCCCTGTCTCCATGTGGGACAACTCTGAGTAGGAGCTAACATTCCAGAGCCCCAGTGCAGAGTCAGGCTGACGTGAGACTTTGCCTGATTTGCGGGCTTGTTTGGGTTTCTTCCCTTCCCCTTTCTTTTATTCTCTTACCGGTTTCTTGAGAACATGTCCTTAATTGTTAATTTGCACACACCAGTCTTCATCTTGGGGTCTGCTTCTGGGGAAACTGATCTATAAAATACTCTGTCACCATGTTTCCCAAACTGAGTATTAAAGTGCTCTGGGGCTGCAGAGAACTTGCAGAAGCTATATGTTTTTGTTTTTTTTTAAATTTTCTTTCCTTTTTTTTTTTGAGACAAGAGTCTCACTTTGTCGCCTTTGGTAGAGTGCCGTGATGTCATAGCTCATTGCAATCTCCAACTCTTGGGCTCAAGTGATTCTCTTGCCTCAGCCTCCTGAGATGCTGGGACTACAGGTGCCCACCACAACACCTGGCTGTTTTTAGAGATGGAGTCTGGCTCTTGTTCAGGCTGATCTTGAACCCATGAGCTCAGGCAATCTACCCACCTTGGCCTCCCAGAGTGCTAGGATTACAGGCATGAGCCACTGCGCCTAGCCAGTATTTTAAATTTTTAAGGAGAACAGTGTACTCAACATCCATCAAACATGGCACAGACTACTCAAGGCACTCTATGATTTCAACTTCAGATCTTACTACGTTCCTTTAGAGATGGCATATCTTTCTGAAGCTGAGTTTTCAGTGGTTCTGTGATAAAAAGAAAGTACCCTGTGAAAATTAGGTGGAAGAGGAAACAGGGATGGTGGTGTCCAATCTGATTCCTAGGCTTGAGAGGTTGTTTTGTGTCCATAGGTGAACATACTCCACCAATAAGTAAGTTTGATGATTAAAGTAACCTTTTCCGATGATGTTTTCAAATGGATACTAGGTTATTAGGGCATAATTCTTATTAAGTTGGACCTAACTAATTTTTGGGACTTTTAGGTATTTCTTTTGCTCTGGGGGTACTGTGAAATACTACTGAGTCCGTAAGAGTAGTGTAAATGAGATAAGTTTGGGGGAGCCTCTGCTTTATGGTGACAAAGATGGTTTAAATGTGTTTTGAATTAAAATGGGTCAAGTGTCCAAGTACCAGATACGAGTCCTCACTGCTAATTAATGAAGTGCTTATTTCTGTGTGTGTTCTTTATATTTTTGCACAGTCTTGCACTGTTCATGAGTTGTCACGTTGGGCTTTTAGACATGACATGTTCTCTTGTCTTCTTCTTTCAGAGAGTGGGTTAATCGAGCCCCATCTATTCATTTTCTGAGAGTGTTAATCTGTCTGAGGCTACTAATGAGGGATCCATGTTACCAGGTTGGTTGGAAAAATACTTTTTAAAAAATTTTATAAAGATGTAATAAAAGATGGGTAGGCTTTTCTTTGAAGCAGTCCATGTTAACTTTTTTGCTTTTCTCTCTCATAACACATCTACTTGTGGAGTAGATGATTGGGAAGTATCTACTATTGAAAAAGATTTGAGAAAAAAATAAGAAGTTTTGAGAGAAGTGCCTTCATGGGGACACAATATGTGTGTGTGTATATGTATATATATAGTTCTACCATATAATTTATGGGATTAAGTGGATTGAACTTTTGGTCTGTATTTTCATTGCTACCTGGCATTGAAATATTCACGGTTCAAGGAGTTGTATACTTAGCCGCATTTTCAAGCATGTTGAAGGCCAAGGAACTCAGTAGGTCAAAGTCAGCAGTGACAAGTGGGGACCTTCTCTTGCAGTTCCAGAGGCAGCCAATGGGAAAGGCAGGGCCTGAGCCTAGGTAACTGCTCTGGAGTCCATGCCTTCCCACCCTGCAGCCTGAGACAGAGTTAGAGGTAAGCAAGGTGCTTCCTACTTCTCTCAGAGTAGGGTACTGTGGTCAAGAATCTTTTCCTTCTCTCACTAGTTAGTTTGATTTTCTGCTTCTAGTTTAGTGCCTCTCAAATGTTAATATGCAGAGGAATCATCTAGGGATGAACATTCTCATTCATTGTAAACTGTGACCCAAGATTCTTCATTTCTGGTAAGTTTCCAGGGGATGCTATTGCTACTGGTCCACGGTCCCGCTTTGAGTAATGTGGACTTCGTGTTTTGGCAGTGAGTCTCCAAAGAGTACTCCCATGTAGAGTACTACTTTTTAATACTTCATCTGAACCTAGAGAGTGATTCCTCCCTGTCTCAGCTGGTAGATAGAGAGCTGACTGAATAAACAGCAGCTCTCAAACGTTATTACCTCTCAAAACACCTGGAGGACTTGATGATTCCTGGGGCCTGCTCTTATGGTTGCTGATTCCTTAGGTTTAGGGTAGAGTCTAAAACTGTGCATTTTAACAGGTGAAGGTGATGCTGCTAGTCAGGGGATCACAATTTGAGAATTATTTTCTCAAAGCTTCAAGATTGTTTATTACCATTGTTTCTGCTTGCTAATGATTAAACAGTGTTCTCATTATTCATACATGCTTCTGTAATTTGCACAGATTCATTTTTTCTTTAAGAAGTATCTCCTTTCATGCTCTGTCCTTATAATCTATGCAGAAGCTTGAACCACTCAGGTCTTTTTTTTGGGATTCAATTTTATTGATGAATTCTTGAGTCAATGTGTTTACCTTTTAGTGCCAAGTTTGGAAAAGATAACTACTTGAAAAAATGTGTTTTGGTACCAAATCGGCTACAGAAACCTGCTCTGATTTGAAATCTTCTGGGATTCATGGTCACTACACATTTTTCAATTAGAAGAATTACGCCCCTTCCTCATAATCTATTCCAAACTGGTTTTGTGTTGTTAGGTTTAGCTAACCACAACCCTTTGCATATGTGACTCTGGGCATCCTCCAAATGCTTTCCATCGTGTGGCTGCTCTCAGTTTTCTGAATAGGCTTTCTCCTTTTTTCCATGACCAGCCCACTGTGCGTTCCACATGTTTCTGAGCTGTTCTTTGCAATTCTGTGTGGGTCATAGATAGTAAGGCTGGGCTGCCTGTTCCACTTTGCCAGGATCAGTTTCTATATATGATGACCATTTCCCCTGAATTATTGACGACACCCTCTTTTACTTCTTGACGTGCCTTAATTTGGATGAAAACTTTATGTGTGTAACATTACTAAATGTAGTCAAGGAAGGAGATCCAGGGTTCTGACTTGTAGGAGTTAGCAAAACATTTGCTTTAGAGATAGCAGATATCCTGTTTGTTCAGAAAACTGATGGCAATGGTGCCGTACTCTGCTGATCTCCCCTCTAGAGTACTGGGTTCCTTCATCTAGTTCTAGATGGATTGAAACAGGGTTGCTTGTATTGCCCGCTACAGGAAAGAATTCAGTGACCACTTTGTTTATGGGGTTTTGTGACCAAAACACATATCAAGCTAATATGCCCTGATTGCCTGTATTTCCACAGAAGGGAATTCTCTGAGTCTCTTCTCCTTGGCATTCTTTCCACACAGAAGAGCATGTGCTCAGGCAGTTGTTTAACATCTTGAGTTGCCAAGAATTGTTGGCCGAAGTCACAAAGCTGTACTAGGGTTTACTACTTACGCCAGCGAGCCTCGGCAGCTGGGCCAGGGCTGTGCATTCCGTTCCTTTCTTGTTGAATCAGTACTGTAGAGCCCACAGCGGCCGTTCCAAACTGTCTCCCCCTCTCCCCCCCAGATCCCCTTCTAACCCTGTTACTCTCATCAAATGACATCATCGTCTGTTTTACAGGGAAGATTGAAGCCATCCCAGTGGGAGCTCTCTTATTTTCTCCTCTTTGTTGTTTGAAATATTTGGGTTATCCCGCAACTTTACTTCCTTCTTATTTCAGAAATATTGTTCCTTCTCCTCGCCAGGGCTTATTCTTCCCCCTGTCCCCCCTTTCCTAGTGTCAGTGCCTCCCGTTCTATTTTCTCTTACCATAAACATGTCCTTTTCTTGATCCAGTTATTTAAGTCCTTCTCTTACTTTCCTGACCACATTTCTTGAAAGGTTGGGCTGTGTTTCTTTCTACTTCCTCTCTATTAGGACTGATAGGTGGCATAACTTGCAAATTAAATTCTACGCACAACTTTCTCTCTGGAAGCCATCTAAATAGGACGCACTGTGCCACCCTTCAGCCCCTCATTCCTTGACCCAGAGGTTGCAAACAGGTGGCTTGTAGACTGGATCTCGCCTTCCAGCCCACAGACCTTCCAGTATGGACTTATGGTGGCTCCAGCAAGACAAGGCTCAAAGGAGCGACTGAGAAGCCATTTTGAAGATGTAATACTAAGAGTTTTTCAGAATTAAAGGAAGATATATGCACTGAGATTTCAAGTGCAGTTGGAGTCCCAAGCGGGATAAAGATACATGTTCGCCTGGACTCATTATAGTGAAGCCATAGCACATTGCTTATCAAGCATAAAAAGCAAATCTTAAATGCTCCCAAACTGTGATTATAGAGAAATAACAGTCAAGAGACCCTTGAATTGAGCAGGTGTCTGTTAGTCCTCACATTTCCCCAACCTCTCTTTAGCAGGAGACAGCCTTTACCACTTTTTCTCTTTACCTTCACTGAGACCTCTAGTTCTTATTCAGGATTTTTGGGGTATTTTTATTTGCTCCTCTTCTTAATGTTGCCTTCTTAAATGTTAATCTTCCTCAGAATTCTTCTTCCCATTGTCATCTTCTCCCATGTCTTCCTGTCTTCCCAGCTCTTGACTTCAAATATCTTCTTTTTTTTTACTCTTTGCTCATATGTCCATATTTTCAACCTCAAGTTTTCCCCTTTAAGTTCCAAATTCCTAGAGATGTGTTAGACAGCCTCAGGGACACAGCATGTAGTGGTTCTCAAAGTATGGTCCGTGGAATGCTTATGGATCTCTGAGACCCTTGCAGGGGTTCCACAGGTTTAAAATTATCTCCCAAATGTTGTTGAGATGTCACTTGCCTTTTCACTCTCACTGTCTTCCAGCCTGCATTGGAATTTTTCTGCGGCCATGCAGCACGTGGTGCCATCATGGCCCTGGTAGCTGACAGGGCGTGTGCTTGTCCATTCTTATGTTTTTAATATTTCTCACTTTTAATTTCTAATGTGGTCCATATAAATTGATACCCTGTAACCCACATAAACAAAGCTCTTTGGGATTCTCAGTAATTTTAGAGAGAGTAAAAGAGTTCTGAGACTAAAAGTTTGGGAACCACTATTGCAGCACATTATACTCATAACTTTTATTTATTTATTTACTTATTCATTTATTTATTTATTTTTGAGACAGAGTCTCACTCTGTTGCCCTGGGTAGAATGCTGTGGTATCATAGCTCACAGCAGCCTCAAACTCCCAGGCTTAAATGATGCTCTTGTCTCAGCCTCCTGAGTAGGTGGGACTACAGGCGTCAGCCACAACGCCCAGGTAGGTTTTCTATTTTTAGTAGAGATGGAGTCTTGCTCTTGCTCAGGAGCTCTTCAGTTCTTCCCCTCGTCCCTGAACCTTCAGAATCAACTCCTGATTCATTTAATGGCACCATCTTTCTTCAGACTCAGGGTAGGCAGCTTTAGAAGCATCTCCATGTTTCTCCTTTACTACTTGACAAATCTAATACTCCAAAACCTTTTAGAAGAATAGTTACTACAGTACACCTGGAAAGATAAGTATAGGCCAGTCCATAGGGAGGCGGTAAAATTGTGACCCAGGAATCAGCATTGTGGGGCCGCTGATGATTTTTGAACAGAGGAGTAAAATGGTTGTGTTAGCGATTCAATGTTACAGCATACTGCCATGTGTTCAGCATTCTTTGGTTTGGTTTCTGAGTAGGCCAGGGATGAGATTGCCTAAAGTAACATTTTTGGCTGTGGTAAAAATAGTAGTATACAAACACTTCCCCACATTTTCACATTTGGCATGATACACTCCATTTTTTAATAAGGGGTCTTGCTATATTGCCTAGGCTGGCCTTAAACTTCTGGGATCAAGTGACCCTACTGCCTCAGCCTCCTGAGTAGCTAGGATTATAGGCATGAGCCACTATGGCTGACTTCTATTTTTGAAAAACGTACTTTATGCCAGTATTGAACTATTGAGTCTATTTAAAAAGAAACAAAAACTTGGGGAGTAAGCAGAGCAAGGACAGTCTTCATATTTTGTAGATTAAACCGAAGTTCAGATTGATTTGGGGGCTTTCTCCAGGTGATTAGCCTCAGAAATATAGGGTACTATTTTGTGATCCTCTGGCCTCTGACGGGAGGAAAATGCTGTGATGTAAAAGGGCACACAGGTTTTGCTGTAATCTAAGATTGCAGTCATATTTGCTTTCCAGATCAGTAACCAGAACTGTTAAGCCCCGGTGTATACACACCTTGTAGTCATGGTTTTCTTCAGTTTAGTGCAGTCTCATTGGTATAAGGAGAGGCAATACAAGGAAGACCGTGGGTCTGTGAGCAGCCTCCTGGCCTTGCTCCACTCTCCACACGAGCACAGTGGGAAAATATTCATTTCATAAACAAAAGTTAAATTCTCGAGCACAGGCTGGGCGCTGTGGCCACACCTTTAATCCTAGCACTCTGGAGGTCAGAGTTAGGAGGATCACTTGAGCTCAGGAGTTTGAGACCAGCCAGATCAAAGATGAGATCCCATCTCTACTAAAAATAGAAATTAGTCGGACATTGTGGTGGGTGCCTGTAGTCCCAGCTATTCGGGAGGCTGAGGCAGGAGGATCACTTCAACCCAGGAGACTGAGGTTGCTATGAGCAAGGCTGATGCCATGGCACTCCAGCCTGGGCAACAGAGTGAGACTTTGTCTCAAAAAAAAAAAAAAAATTCTCAAGAACATTATAATGAATTCTCTGAGAGTGAGAAAGCCTCTTTGCCATTGCTACTCTTTATAGCAGCACTTTTCACACTGTATTCTACGTGAGTAATATGTGCTCTGCGAAAAGACAAGTGCTTTGGCTAATGACATTTAGGGAAATCTACAGGCTAACTTTCCCCCTTGGAGACTTGCATTGTACCGCAGCATGGTAAAAGCTCTGAGCAGACCTGAGATGAAGAATTTGTTAAATTCTAGCATTTTCCAAGCTGATTTGAGCATAAAACTCTTTTTTTCTTTTTATAGAATGACTAATCATATTTACTGTGTTAAGGTAGAATGACTGTTTCCAGGACATAGTTGGGGAAACCTTGACTCACTCCCATATTGTTAACATAATTGGATAGAATAAATTTCTTGTCGTGGTATATAGCTAAAAATAACATCACGACCAATCATTGAAACATTTCTCTCCCTTGGTGTCTTCCCACTTTCAAACTTTAAATTTGAACTCCTTCATGTGAAAGACTCATAGATTCCAATGTTTTGCCCTCACCACATTTTCCGTGGCCTTTTCTTTTTTCACCTGGAGATTCCACCAGCACTTAGACATGTTTACAACTGAGCCTTCTCCTCTAACCCAGTCTGCTTTTCTCTCCTCCTCTGTGTCTATTAAGGATGTCACTTATCCCCAGTCACCCATGCTCAGAGAGGCTGGTGTCTTCTACTTTTCTTCCAATCTGTCTTCATGCCCAAAGATTATCATTTCTCTCTGTTCCTATTCTCACTGTCACTGACTCTCAGTTTGGCTCCCAGTGGGCATGCTGTCCCTTGTCTCGTTTGTTTTAAGACTAGAGGGAAGTCCTCACACCTGGTTCTGGCAGGTTCCTTGCTCACACATTTTTCACTAGGTCTTACAGTCTACATAAAAAAGTTTAAATTCAGGCTTACATGTAAGACCTCCCAAAGTTTGATCCTACCCTTGTTTTCGAATATTTTTCCCAGTAGTGCCTTTCAGGAACTTATGGAATTGCTTCTTTCAAATTTTAAACTCCCCCATCTAGAGTTGATGTTTTCTCTACACAATTTCTATGTATTTTTGACCTTCTGGTTCTCTTAGCTTGAAGTTTCCTTTATTTCCCCTCTTTTTTGTTTTTGCTTGACAAATCCATCCATCCTTCCAGTCTCCCCTGAGAGACCACCACCCATATGATGTTTTCCTTGGTCCTCTCAGCAGGAAATGAAGTATCTCTCCTCTGGTCCAGCATAACACTTATCTATTCTTTCTAAAAATCTAGTTGTTTGTATAACTACGTTATGCTTGCCTAGAGCTTATTTACATATTATGTCCACTTCAGCGTCTAACCCAGTGCTTTTACATAGCAAGAATGAAAAAAAAAAAACTGTTGAATATATATAAGTGGTTCGTTTTTAATTTTTATTGTATAAAACATTATACCATAAATAGTTAATGTATAAATATTCTTATGTTCTTTAATTATAGCTCTTAACAGATAAATAACATTGATGAGGCTTCAAATTAGTAGGTAGTCATAGAGCTATTTTGAATTGGGTTCTAAGTGTTCCTTTTTATTTACTTTAGACATGACTGTGTTCAGTGTTTCTAAGTTCACCTCACACAGAGTAAAGAAACTGTGACCCAGGAGGCCTTGGGAACCTGTGCTTCTCCCCAGGCTGCCCACTTGGTGGATTCCATGACAGAACTGGATTGTTCTCTCTCATGTTCATGCACTTGACTCTGCATTTCCCAGAAGTGAAATAATGGCTAGTGTTTATATTTCAAATAACTTCCTTGTGTGCATGTTAAGTAAGGAAAGAGATGTAAATACAGCTTTAATTAAGCAGGTGAGGGCCACTTGGAAACATTTGCCTGCAGGTAAATGCCTGCGAGGATAACCTAAGAGGCCTTAGGATTAGCAGAGTTCCCAGCCGGCCCCTTTCACAGATCCAACCTCCCACTTCTTCTCTTCCCTGATTAGCACTTTCAGGGCAGCTTCAGAAGTGTGTTTATTGGGAATTAGATTTAAAGTCCTGTGTCAGGAGACACTGTGCAAAGATTATTGTTACATTGTTTAGAATATGAGTTTAATGAGATCATTAGCATAATAATTTTAAAGAGAAGCCCTTAGTCTACCAGAAGAGTGCTTCTCACACTGTACAGTATGTGTTAATAGAACCTAGGGATCCTGTTGACAGTCAGAGTATGACTGGGCAGGTCTGGGGTGGGTGGGAGGTTCCACCTTTATAGTCAGCGCCCGGGTGGTACTGGTGCTACCAGGCAGAGACCTTGAGGAAGTTCCTGAGAGATCAGTGATACTATTCTCATCCAGGCTCTTAAGTTAGGCATAGTGGATTACCTTTCTGGGCCTTGGTTTTCCCCCATCTGTAACATGAGAGGATTGAATGAAATGAACTCTAACAACTCTTCCTGACTCTAACACTTTCGGATGACATAGGAGGAAGTAAGAAGAACTAGGAGGCAGGCTGCAGTTCCCAGCACAAATTCATTCTCTTAATCTCAACCCAATTTTCATATTTATTGGAAGTTTCTCTTAAATGTAGTACAAATGACAAATAATAAATTTTCGTGTTTCTGTTAGAATGCACACCTTCAAGGAATGATTATAAATGGTTTAGTAAAGAAGTGGAATGGAAAATATACTTCCCCCTCCACCCGCATCTATGCTCTGTTTATCTGTGCTCTGTTTTTACAATCTTCTTTGATCTGTGCTCTGTTGATTTTTATTTTTTAGGAATTGCTCCATAGCTTGGGTGGGATTGGAGACCTAGCTCAGGTAAGATTCCTTTTGTGGTGTCCATCTGGCCTTATCATTTTGTGCCATGCTGCAAGCAGGAATTAAATAGATGTGTGACAGAAGATGGGTTTTTTCTGTTATGCCTGCTTTAGGGAGGCGGAGGTGGGGTTGATAGGGTGAGGATGAGGCATGATAGCACAGAGCAGGGAGGGACCTGTGACAGTTTGTTCTGGCTAATTGAGCTCACTTTACCCAGCCTGTTGAAATAAGAAAGTGCTATAAAAGGTCACATGTTTTGAGTCAGTGATTATAGGAGGTAGGTGTTGGCTGGCAGTCCCAACTTCTCAGCAGTGTGCATACCTTTTGGTAGGAGAATATACAGATTATAAAGGTGTTCAAAACTTTTTCAGAAACAAAAACAAATTATCGTGTTCACTGAAATATTAATACATAAATGACAAAGTAAGGCATGATCTTGACTTCATTTACTTTGCTGCTTTGATAACTATTGGGGAAAGTAAGCAGGTGAATATATATGCTGAGCAACTCAAAGGCTTGCATGTATTAATATCATAAAACAAAATTTCTGGTCATGTTATTGACTTGGAATAGTCCATTGTGTATGGAAAGAATGATTTTTATAATAAACCTGAAGCCCTGCAAACTCATTCTGAATTATTAATGAGAGATTAAGTTTATGAGAATATAACTTTAAATATATTTTATTTCATTATATTCTCGTCCTTAGGATATTGGTTCATGTTTAATTTTTTTAAGAATTTTTTAATTGGCTGGAGCTTTGCTTCATTTAATAAAATAATATTTCATAAAATTATATTGTAAAAGATCTTATCTACTTTAACTTCCATTATAAAATCAGAAATTATGTATCTTTCTCTGGGCCTATTTTTTTTTACTATTATTATTTTGATATTCAATTATCTGCAGTAGGTATTATCAGACTACTCCATACCCACTTTATTCTGATTATTGCTAACTTCATGTATGCTAGTTAGACATAATTTTGAATGTCATAAAACAAGTCAATAAAAAATATGTAGTAAGTTATAAGAATTCTACTAAAAGGTAGAAAATTAAAATTCTAGGTACTATATAGTATGTATCTTACATGTGTCTTATATTTGGATACCAAATTATACCAGAAACCTATTCAGTTACAAGGCATTTTGAGACTCTTGAGACTTTTTATATAGTCTTTAGGTCCCTCCTTTGACTTCAGGGCATGAAAGAAAAGGCAAAGAATTCAGAAACCGAACCACTTTTTGCACTTGAATGAAACCGGCTCAGAGTACTGAGGATTATTTGGTGAATCTGTTATGCCACCTACCGCTCATTTTAAGAACTGCAAAATCTTGTCCTTGACCTGCCTGTCTACTTTTGGTGTTCTTCCTTCTGAACGGCTTGTTGGTTTGGTCCTTCCTACAGTACATGGAGATTGTGGCCAATGAGTACCTTGGCTATGGAGAAGAGCAGCACAGTGTGGACAAGCTGGTCAACATGACATGTAAGCATTGTCATCTGGGGCACGGCCAACTTTCTGGACTTGCTCAAATAAGCACTGTGGTATTTGCAGCAGGAAAAATGGATTCTTTGAATATTTATGAATGGTCTCATACAGTTAAAGTGTTGGGAGTCCATGCCAGTTGGTATATGCAGTGGCAAAAGGTACCCAGAAGGGTGATTTCTAGATTACAGTGCTTACCTTACAAAGTACAATTTATTTAATGCAGGAGAGGTTTCCATAAAAACAAATTTTGGTAAAAATATTTTTACCTCTTTTGATTTCTATTAAAATATTAGAGCCTATTCAACTTATGTCTATGAAATGTGGTTAATTATAAGACAGACCTCACAGATTCTGGAATACTCAGAAAGTATTAAGTAATAAGAGTAATAACAACAACAACAACACCAGATCGCTTCTGATGATGATAATGTGCCAACATTGGTCTGTGAGTGAGAGACATTCCCTAGTCACTCAATGGCCTCTCTTTAGAAGTTCTTTCCAGTCCCACTTTCTGTCCCCTCCAGGTTTGACGAGCCATAGACTTCCTGCTATTGTGAGATGCTAGCCCATTTTCTTTGTGTGGATAGGCTGGCTCCCCCAGATGTTCGCAGAGCAGTGCACTAATTCTCAGGTATAGGGAGGGAAGAGTCTGTGGCAAGCCCTGGCACGGGGGAGTCTCTTTGCTGAGGAAACTTACAAAGTTCATCACATTCTCTGGCCTTCTCTCTCCTCTTTATAAGTGGAAATATTTATAGGGAGAATCTTTGAAAAATAGGCATCACTTGGTAATGATATTAAGGAACTTGTTCAGTTTTAAGTGGAAGGAGAGATTTGCCTTTTTGGATATTTCCATGTTTTGTTAGTATAAAATAAGTACTATTTGAGCTTGAGGGGCATTCTCGAAATAAAAAAATGGCTCTCCCCTTCATCTCTTCATTTTTTGTCTTGCCTGTGTTCCTTTGGCCTTTTCTCTGGTTTCCCTTCGATAGTGCAGACCTGAGGTTCTATGAGTATTGCCCAACTTTAATCTCTGGATCTCTCTTTGAGTTATTTCTTCCCTTTATAGATATTTTTCAAAAACTTGCTGCTGTCAAAGACCAAAGAGAATGGGTCACTACCAGTGGAGCCCACAAGGTGAGTGACATCTGAAAGGGTTAATGCTTCAGCTCCATCTGGCAGTGGTTCACATGAGGAAGTTCAGAGCCTTTGTGGTCAAGCCACCTTTAATTACAGTTTATAAACCTGCCAACCTGGCCTGAAATTGTGAATCTCTGCCAACCTTTTTATGGTCTTCACTGGCCTAACAAGTTAATAGAGATAGTAATAAAAGTTTTCCAGAACTCTTTTTTTCTGTATCATTTAATATCAACTAAACTTATTGTTTAAGTGTTGTTTGAAAAAAACCTGGCTACATATAAACTGACTCTAGTTCTGTGTTTATAAATAACTAAATATGAGTAAACAAATAAAAAATATATATGTATACATTATTAGTCAGTTCCATATGGTACAGAGGGTTGTACTAGCATATGTAATTACCACTGTCTGTAGGTCAAAAATGGCGGAGTACAGGCAATTTCAAATGGTTCAACCTTGTAATAAGATGGTATAGTACAAGTATATGGGTCAAATGTACATTTTAAGATGGATGAATGCAGGTTTAATCAAAACAGACTAAATTTACATTTATAGCAAACTGTTTGGATTGTAGCCATGGAGAGCCAAGATACAATAATTTGTTGAGTGCTCATGTTTCAGGAAACCACTTTCCAGTATATATAGGTGCAAGATTGCCTGAAATGTATTAACGCATGGTGCTCTAGCTAGGGGATGATTCTAGGTAACATAGAGTTCAACCTTTCTCATTTCAGTAGCCCATCTAAGTCCCAGATATTATTGCTTAGGATTTAAAGATACTTTTTGAGTTAGCATTGAGGTCTTAAGCAGACATGACAAGAGTGATGATGTTTGGGTAACATTATGTTAGAACAAAGAGAAATAAAAGACAAAGTGGGAGAAGAAAAGAAGGAAATAATCAAAGAGATAAAGGTAATGATAGCTTTGTTTAAAAAATGAAATCATAAAAGGGAAAAATCCACATCACAGAAAACAAAAAATCCTCTCAGCAATCATTGCACACGTTGCTGCTCTGCTGTGGGAAATTTTCACTGTGTCCTTTTTAAGGGGTTCTGAGTTCTGAAAATGAAGACAGAAGAGAAGAGAATCTGAATGAATGAGAATTCAGGGAAGGCAACTGACAAGATACAGAAGACCTCCAGCTAGGTCGTGTGATTTAGGATGATGCTTGGGAGCCTTGATGGTTTCCCAACACTTTCAACATCAATTAGAAATCTGAGAGGCAAATGGAATGCTCCATAGTGTTGGCACATATTTTTTAGTTTGGAAAAAAAATGAAAGTTTCAACATTTTGTTGAAAAATAGTTCCATAATTTGGAAAATGCCTAGCACAATGTCTGGCTTGGAGTGAGTTCTCAAATGGCTGGTTGCTACTAATATTATAATTTCTGTCATTAGTCTCCCCATTTCTCCCTTGGGAGGGATCAGAAGGGCTAGAGCAGACTGTTTGGGCATCAAGGAAATCGAGGAAAGCGTGAGAACCAACCAATCATGTAGGTTGGTTGATTTTACTTCCTGTCCTGGGAAAATTGCTTCTTAATCTCAAGACTTCCAAAATAAGGAGAGGATGGACCCTTGCTCTCTGTAAAGAACTGGATATTTTGTACGTTTAATAAAAGTTCTCAGGGGGCGCCTGTAGCTCAGTAGTTAGGGCACCAGCCGCATTCATTGGGGCTGATGGGGTTGAACCCAGCCTGGGCCTGCTAAACAAGCAAACAAACAAACAAACAAACAAACAAAAGCTGGCCGTTGTGGCTGGCACCTATAGTCCCAGTTACTAGGAAGGCTGAGGCAAGAGAATTGCTTGAGCCTAAAAGTTTGAGGTTGCTGTGAGCTATGACACTACGACTCTACAGAGGGCTACAAAGTGAGACTCTGTCTCAATTAAAAAAAAAAAAAGTTCTTTTAAAGTTAATCTACAAAACATAAAAATAATAGAATACATAAAGTTTGATAGGGCATAACATTTTTCATTACTCTGTCAGGAGAGCCATAATATAACAATTTGATTATAATGACAAAAAATAATGTTTATGAAGACATACTTAATGCTATGGAGAAATTTTAGTGGATAACATTAAGAACAAAACAAAAGCAGCTCTAAAACTGTATATACAGCTTGCGCTCAATTGTATTGTGCAAAAAAAAAAAATTAAACCTCTACAGTCTTGAGAAAGAAATATTATACCATTCAAGAAGCTTACAGTCCTTACATAATTTATAAAATAAACTTCATAAATAAATTTCATTGTACTTACATAACATGAAATAAACTTTACTTCATTTTTCAGACATTAGTAAATTTACTTGGTGCCCGAGATACAAATGTTCTGTTGGGTTCCCTTCTGGCTCTGGCTAGTTTAGCAGAAAGGTGAGTTGTGTATTTTAATGTACTTTGCAGTCTGTGATACCTTTTTAAGTGGGAAGGACACAACATAGATAAGTTACTTTGTCACCTGCTCAGTATAAATACTTCTGTGAAAAATAAATGTGAATTACGTTTATTTATTTATGTTTACTGTTACGATTCTGCAAAGACAGCATTATTTGAGAATTTAAGTTAGTTGGAAAGGCAAATTGCAGTTTAAAATTTAAATTTTTTTTCCTGACCAGAAATATATATATATTTTTTTTTCTGACCAGAAATATTTACCTAGTCTTTTCATCTCACCCTCAGTTACTTCTACTTTCAAAATCAGCATAATATGTATTATTTCTTTTGCAGTTGCGTTTCCCTGACTTTCTTAATTCATTCTTACTTGTGTATTTTTATTTTTATTTTTTTGAGACAGAATCTCACTTGGTCACCCTGGGTAGAGTGCCATGGCATCTTAGCTCACAGCAACATCACTTGCCTCAGCCTTCTGAGTAGCTGGGACTACAGGTGCCAACCACAATGCCCAGATATTTTTTACAGATGGGGTCTTGCACTGGCTCAGGCTGGTCTCGAACTTATGAGCTCAGGCAATCCACCCGCCTCAACCTCTAAAAGTGCTGGGATTATAGGCATGAGCCACCATGCCTGGGCTCTATTATTAACATAAAAACATTTTCAAACATTGTGTTCTTTAGAAAAATTCTGAGAAAATTTGTCTTCCTATAGATGACATAATTATTTTAAATACTGGGTGTCTATAAAGTCTGTGTGCAGTTTAAAATTTATAACTATCAGTAAAAGAACTTAAATATATCTTTATGCTCATAAGTAGATCCCCTTTTTTGTGTGTGAACAGTGTATGATTCCTTTTGTTTTTGGTCCCTTCTCCTGAGATAATGTGAGACGTAGGATAGTAAATAAGTAAATGTAATAAATATGTGGATGTTGTTAGTAGTTACTAATATTTTTCAATTTATAGTCCAGAATGTAGGGAGAAGATAAGTGAACTCAACATCGTAGAAAATCTGTTGATGATTTTACATGAATATGACTTGCTTTCCAAAAGGTAGGATTGCTAACAGAGGAAAAAAGACAATGTCTTTATTTGATGCAAATGCTTATTATTATTTCTGTGATGTCCTGTTATTTATTTTGTAACTGAATATCGTTACTCAGATTAGCATTTATTTTCTGTTAAGTTTATATAAAGGAACTAGAACAAAGAAGTATATCACCTTACCTTTAGTCCTGCATGACTTCTAGATCTGGACATAGAATCTAATTCCACAAATCGTATGATAACATCTTTAATATTTTTGTTTATTGCATTTATTTACATCCTGCCTTTTAGGAAGAAGAAACTCGGAAATGACTCTAGTTTTAATAATTTCAGATTGTGTGTGCAATAAATGATTAGATTGTTAAAATCAATTGGGCTTAATTAAGGCAAATATAACAAAAGTAGCTATTGACTTGTTTTGTAATTTGTAATTTGAAAAATTTACTTGATATAATAACTCAAAGTAGAAAATAGTCAAATGGATTCATTTTCACTTGAACTGAATATTGTTCTAAAGGATTACTGTATCCATATGGCTATTAGGTTGTGTTTAAATGGAGTTGCAATCATCTGACATTTAGTTGAATAAATAATAGTTTTCTAAGGAAGTAAAGTAGATAAAAGAAATCTCTTTTTTAGCTATATGATTATTTGTATTATTAAAAATCATCACATTTTAAAATACTTACCAGATTTTAATAAAAAATTACCAAAATTTCCCCAAACCACAAAATTAGTGAGAAGGACAGTAGTTTTCTACAGATTTGCAAATTCATTTAAAGTCTGGCTTAATAGTGGAGCCTGGATGAAGCCCTGATGTTAAACTTATAAATCCTTTTGGATTTTTTTCTTGAAAGCCAATTTACCTCTCTTTTGCAAGAAGTCTCGTAAGAGCATTAAATTTAGAGAAGAATGTATATACTTAGAGACTTGGTTATCTAAACTTATTTACCCAAATCAAAGATGAATAAGGTCCAAGTGTGCAGTGAGGGTAGGGGACAGACAAGTCACCAGTTTCCTGACGGTGCTGCAAATGGTGCAGTAGAAAGATGTACGGGGCACTCTGGGAGCAGAGCGGAGACCAATTAGAGTGAGGGGTCAGGCCAGGTTCCCTGGAGGAAAGAAGAAGACAGAGGAGACAGATAGGCAGAGGGAGAGAGCAAGTGAAAACAGAAGATGCTCTGACGTGGAGGCACAGGATTGGGTGCATTAGAGGAATCTATGTGGTTGGGCACAGTTGGAGCAAAGGAAGGAAAGTACCAGAAAATTAGATCATACAGTTAATAAGATAAAAATACAGCTAACTTTGATCAGTGCTTTCTCTATGCCAGGATCTGCTCTAAGCACTTTTGTGTGTTTACTCATTTGATCTATACAATAACCCTATTATTTTTTATATATTTTAGATGAGGCAATACGATACTTTATCCAGGTCATGATGAGTTCTGTGTGCTAAATAAAGACAGAAAGATTCAAGCATGATCAGATTTATTTTTTTGAAAGATCCCTTTGGTAGCAGTCTATGTGGGGCCAATGGGGGTGGAATATGGTCACAAGTGGAGATCCGCATACAACAGGAAGGGATTGTTTGGTGCAGAAAGCTTGCAAAGGTAACAAATACTGTTTACCAAAAATGTGTGTTTTTAAGGTCAGAAAATTTGGGAGGGAGCAGAACCAGGGAAAATTGGTTCAGGGCAAGGAATTATAAAGTAGTATGAAAATGAGGATATTGGAAAGGTAGAGGACAGAGGGACTTATATCTTGATCGTAATCAAGGACCACAGGATGGGAGGAAGAATGGGCTTAGCTAGTTTGCAGACACTAAGGAGAATTAATCCCAGAAGTTGCCCAGGAAATAGGGGGCACTAAGGCTTCTTAATTGGCAGTGGCAGGGTGTGGAAGGAAAAGGAAGTATCTTGACTGCCAGTCTTCTGGCTTGGAAAACTGATACGATTGTGGTGCCGTAAGTCAAGATGTGGGATAGAAGGGAAAGAACAGATTTGGGGAGGAAGGAGGACAATGACTTTGAATGTAGGGGTAGTGTGGTGAGTACGCATGGAACACACGCACATGACTAAAACTTCTTGAGGGTTAGAGCAATGCCTGAGATAATGATGGCATCGTTGAGGGAGTGTTTGAAACCGTAAGAATGGATGGTGCCATTCAGAAAGAGTGTTCAGAGTATGAGGCTAGGAGACTAAGGATGATTCTATGAACCATTTACCATCATGTTTCATGGTTCAGCTGAACCTTATGTCTTTACCATCGTTTTTATGCACTGTGAACTGGGTTTATAGTAACTGAGCACTTTGCACTTAATTCCCCTGCATTGTAGTGTTATTGACATTTCCTTTGAATGTGTTATTTTTTTGCAACCACATAGTAAGTTTCTGAAGACTTGAATAGGTTTTTTATATTTCTTTTGTCTTTAGCATAATGCAGATTTCATTGTTCATACTTGGTACTTACTTGCTGGTCAGTAGGTTTTTAACCAGACTGGTGAAGATGCAGTAAGGAGATAACTTTGAACAGGGGTCAGCAAACTGTGACCTGCAGTCTAAATCCGGTCTGATTCTTGTTTTTGTAGATAAAGGTTTATTGTAACACTGGCATTTCCTTCCTTCCTTCCTTCCTTCCTTCCTTCCTTCCTTCCTTCCTTCCTTCCTTCCTTCCTTCCTTCCTTCCTTCCTTCCTTCCTTCCTTCCTTCCTTCCTTCCTTCCTTCCTTCCTTCCTTCCTTCCTTCCTTCCTTCCTTCCTTCCTTCCTTCCTTCCTTCCTTCCTTCCTTCCTTCCTTCCTTCCTTCCTTCCTTTTTTAGAGTATCACTCCGTCACCATGGCTAGAACGCCGTGGCATCATCTTAGCCAACTGCAACCTCAAACTCCTGGGCTCAAGAGATTATCCTGCCTCAGCCTCCTGAGTAGCTGAGACTACAGACTGCATCACTATCCCTGGCTAATCTTTTCTATTTTTTTGTAGAGAAGGGGTCTTGTTCTGGCCCAGGCTGGTGTCAAACTCTTACCCTCAAGTGATCCTCCCATCCTGACCTCCCCCGAGTGCTAGGATTACAGGTGTGAGCCATGACGCTTGGCCACTCATTCATTTTTATGTGTTGTCTATGGCCACTTTCGTGCTATTTCAGCATAGCTGAGTAGTTGTGATAGTGATTATATAGTGAGCAAACCTAGGACATTTGGCTTTGGTCTGGCCCTGTACAGAAAACTTATGCCAACCCATGGCTTGGAAAATGTTAGAGTTATATTTCAAGCAATGACATATATAAAGTCTCTAACTGGTAATGCTGTGGTTCTCACCCCCACTCTCCCTATCCCTTTCAGACTAACTGCAGAGTTGCTGCGCCTACTTTGTGCCGAACCCCAGGTGAAAGAGCAGGTGAAGCTCTATGAGGGCATTCCTGTCCTCCTCAGTCTGCTCCACTCTGACCACTTGAAGCTGCTCTGGAGTGTTGTCTGGATTCTGGTCCAGGTTTGTGAGGACCCTGAGACCAGTGTGGAAATTCGCATTTGGGGAGGCATCAAGCAGCTTCTTCATATTTTACGAGGGTGAGTGCGAGTGGGCCGTGGCCTACTTTGCCCTCCATAGGAGGCTGGACCTCTGACAAGATGGCATATTGGGTGCACAGTGCTCCCTCCCACTGTGGGCTCTTTGGCCACTCATGTTTTCCAGAACCATCTATTCTTGTTGCAAGCATGCTCTATATCAGTGTCAGGGGTATTCATCTTTTAAAGTCCTTGGGAACTCTGATGTATTTATCTTTGCATCACCAGCCTCCAGATCAGTGCCAGGAATGTAGAAGACCACCAGTCTGCAAATATTATGTAGGCTGAATGGAAATCCAGTAACTTAAAACATTTTGTCTTTTGCCTTTTCCTTGAATCAGTGTGTACGCTTTGTTATGCCAAGTACAATAATTATTAATATTTCACTAAAACATTTACATGTGTATATGTATATTATCTACCTATAAAAGAAAAGCTTATTTTAAAGGAACATATGTATAATCCTCATTTAAAATAAAAGATGGTATCATTAGACAAGTGGTCGCCATGTTATGATCCTGGTCCATTGCTCTACTTTTCTTTCTAATTTTCATTGCAGTCCTCTAAAACGAGTATCAGTTATTTCTTTTTTAAGAAGTAGAATTTTAGCCGGGCGCGGTGGCTCACGCCTGTAATCCCAGCACTGTGGGAGGCTGAGGAGGGAGAATCGCTTGAGCTCAGGAGTTCGTGACTCGCCTGAGCGACAGTGAGACCCCGACTTGTGAAAAAAATGGAAAAACCCAGCCGGGCGCCGCGGCGAGTGCCTGTAATCCCAGCGGCTTCCGGAGGCTGAGGCAGCGGGGTGCCCGCAGCCCGAGTCTGAGGTTGTGGTGAGCTACCACGCCCACTGCACTCTGCTCAGGGGCATAGGGTGGGACCCTGTCTCAGCAAAAAAAAAAAAGAAGTAGAATTTTAATGGCATTCTAAGACATGAACATGGGGAAGTAATGGTTTGTTAATGTAGTTTTCACGTGAAATTCTCTGAAAGTATGTCACAATGTAACATCCATGTTTTCTTTATTACATATAGTGAAGTAATGAACAATAATATCTTTTGGTGCCATCCATGGGTAGATTCTATTACCTAATTTTATTATAAAGCATATCTCAGCCCTATTGCATGAAAGTTAAAAATGAAGTCTGCTTGAAAGATTATTTATGAACTGTAGTATGTAAATAAAGATGATTATATTAAAGGCAGAATGACTTATCAATTTTAAGATAAGTAGATATTGTCAAATCAATATTATTAAGACTTTGTTCTTATTATGCTTCTAGGGATATTATAGAACTATGTGTTTCCAACTTGATTTTCTCAGAGGGAACATTCTGAAGCCTAAGAACCAGACTGCAGAGATAATAGACAATGGCTTAATTATTTCTGTCATTACCTAAACAAAGGCACTAAGTTTATAGACTGTTGACACAATCTATGTGCCTTTATGACCATCACAAGAAAAGTCTCAATTACTTAAAGTATAATCTGTAAATCTTTCATTAGTGCTGCGATAGAATAAGCCAGCCCTTTGGTCAAAATAATTACAATTGCTAAGGTTTTTTTGTTGAGGTTTGTAGGGTGATGATGAGGTGATGGTGGTGGTTGTTACTTATCATTGGCCAGTCACACCTGTTACAGCAGTGGTGGGTTGCCCTCTTGGAGAGCAGCTATATAGTTAAGCAATACTTCGTCGATAAAACCTGCCCTTTTCTCACATGGGGTTAAATCTAATACAAAGTACTAGTTTCTTTCTTTTGCTCAAGTCATAGCTAGCTATCCTTGAGAGAAAAGAGTTCTTTTATGTCTGAAGAGTCATTTTCCGCTTTGTTTTTATGGTGTAATGTTAGGAAAGTCTTCCCTGGGAAAATGACATATGTCAGCTCTTATTCTATCTTAAATATGTCTTGGTGCTCTGGGAGAGTTTATTACCCCAGCTGCATAAACAATACTTTCAGAGCCTGTGCCTGCTCCGAGGCTGCCTGGAGCTGGCACCAGGCGTGGAGGCTGCCAGGTCATCTGGTTGTTTGAGTATGAACAGGCGTTGTTGTCAGAGCAGTTTCCAGGAAACCTGTTTGTGCCTATTCACCTGCAAACCCAAACTAAAAGACAGTTCTCCAGTGGGTACCTACTCTTCTTGCTTAGGTAGAAAGACCCATAAAATTTGAGTTTTAAGACAACTATGTTGACAGATCTAAAATCACCAGATCTAAAATATGCCTGTCTGGAGACCCAGCTCCATTACCTTTTCCATGTAATTGAAGGAGGGACACTAGGGGACCCAGATGCCCTGAGAAGGAAGTCACGGAGACTCCATGCATGTCACATTTGGGCACGTAGAACTCCAGATAGAGCTTGTACCAGAGAAAAATAAATAAACGAAATAATATGGAAACCACGTAAAATAGGAAGAAACAAAGCGGACAAAAGATAGATGAAGGCTCTATTATGGAAGACAGGGGACTGAAGAAATAGAAAAACTTGTACTTTGTTTCATCAAAGATGTTAAGCAGAACATGAATTTATGAAAAGAGATTAAGATGAAATGACAGGACAACAAAAAAGGGGAGGAGATTGCAGATCTAGCAAAGAAAATGAGGGCTGAGAACACACAGAGAACGGATGCATTCGCTAGAACACCAGAAAAAAACCAGGAAGCAGTCAAATGGAGGGCAAGATTAAAAAGAATTAAATAAAACGCAGAGAGAAAGATGAAGGAATGAAAGCCCTTAGAAAAATCATAAGGCCAACAGAAGATGGGGTTTCAATATGTGGGTAATTGAGATTCCCGAGGTAGAGAGTAAAACAAGAGGAGACAGAAAAGTTCAAAGATGACTACGAGAGAGCTTCCTTAAAATAAAGGAAGACAGGAATTTCAGGGAAAAAGCAAACTCAAGAATAATCAAGACTGGGATGTATTCAAGTGAGTTGATTGCTGCAGAATAGAGTCCAGAAACCAAGGTGGCCATATGGAGCAGTGGGGGAAGGTCAGGACTTTCACTAGTGTGGAGTCAGTGCTGTAACCATAAATAGAAAAACAATTCCTACCTCATGCCACACACAATCAAGGCTAGGTGGATTAAAACAAGAGGAGACAGAGAAGTTCAAAGATAACTACTAGAGAGCTTCCTTAAAATAAAGGAAGACAGGAATTTCAGGGAAAAAGCAAACTCAAGAATAATCAAGACTGAGATGTATTGGAGGCAACCGTTCCTTAAACAAGACACAGAAAGGACTGACCAAGAAGGAAAACTGATAAATGATCTGTTCATTAACTTTTCTTTTCCAGGGACAGAAATTTTGTTTCTGATCGTTCTTCCATTGGAAGCCTGTCTAGTGCAAATGCTGCGGGGCGAATCCAGCAGCTTCAATTATCAGATGATTTAAGCCCTCAGGAAATACAAGAAAATACTTTTTCTCTTCAAGCAGGTATTTGTTATGCTATTATTTTTAATTATTTGACATTGTACAATTTATTATTTTGCATTATTATGCCCTTTTATGAAGTTAATATGATAGTGTTAATTAGGCACTGTTGTAGGTTTACAAAAAACATAAGGTTAAACCCACATGGATGCCACACACGTCTTGGTACTAGCGCTGCATTTGCAGATTAATGATGCAACAATCTTTTCTCTTTCTTCCATGTTCTGAACTCACTGAGAAGTAAACACAGAAGTCAGAAATAAAGAGACAAAATAAAGAGGGTTTTATTACTGGTGAAGTTGTGAATTCTGTGGCCAGAATTGTACTTTCTAGAACTGCAGTGCACACGCTCATCTCACCAGGTGTGAGGGTGTGCCTTCCTCCTACTTTGTGAGCTCTAAAGAGACGACAGCAGAAGATATTGTTCTTTGTGGGCTTTTCACAGAGAAGCAGGAGGGGAATGTACAGGCCATGCACAGGGCATGAGGGCTTTGGGACAAGTGGGGCTACAGTGCAGTCTGAGTGCTGTGGCCAAGCTGGGTGCTCCACGCAGTCCCCAGGCAGGGCACAACAGGACAGGAGACAGGGGACATCTGGACCTGCAGTGGGGCAGAGAGATCCTCAGGTCAGGAGCAGGCTGGCAGGGTGGGGGGTAGGGAAGGCAGACTTTTTTTGCCCCCTGATATTTCCTCCTGAAGAATGGGGAAGATATTTCTTCAAAGACTGTGAAGACAGGGAAACAGTATCCCTTCCTTGAATTGCTGTTTCTGCTTACTCTAACAGGCCTCTGTTTTTTTTTGTTGTTTTTTTTTAAGCAGAATCTCACGGTCACCCTGTGTAGAGTGCTGAGGGTCATTGTTCACAGCAACCTCAAATTCCTAGGCCCAAGCAGTCCTCTTGCCTCAGCCTCCTGAGTAGCTGAGTCTTTAGGCGGCTGCCACAGCACCTCACTATAAAAAACTTCTGTCTTAATGCAAGGGGATCTTAAATCATGCTGGGGATTTACTGTTTGGAGCCTCTCTCAGAAGTCTAATCCAGTTGAATCCCAGAGGTCCAAGTATTTCTGTGATCCTCTCAAAGACAGGGTGAGATCCATGGTACCAGAAGTCAGAACAGCAGTTGCCTACATGTGGGGTTATAGGGGAGTTAATTAATCTCTGTCATTAGGAGGCATCACAGAGGGGTCTTGGGAGACTGTAAATAGCCTATATATTTACCTGGGTGTGGGAGCATAAAGGTTATGTAGATATATAATATCTCATTGAGCTATACGCTTAGGTGGTTTACATAGCTTATTTTGTATCTAAATAAAAACAGAAAAACAAATAAATATTTAAAAAAGGAAGGGGTTTAGAGTAGGGTCTGAGTTTTGGCTCCATCCTCATTGATGGCCATGTGGCCTTGGGCAAGTTCTTTAACCTGACCACGCTTCAGTTTTGCTCATGTAAAATGGTGATGGTAACCATGGTATCAGAGATAAAGGTTATCTGTGAGAATTATGTGACGATATGTGTAAAGACATTAGCACCGAGCTGGACCAACAAGCAAGGTTAGGCTCAATTATAGGGTATCATCCTTAAAGGGTGCTCCATGCAACAGAGTCTGGTGTACCTCTGGGAGGCCAAGCGTCTCAGCGCAGGATGCCACCTCCAGCTGCCATGATGGCTGAAAGGAGGCAGGAGTGGGACTATGCAGGACTCGGATTTAAGGTCTCTTGACAAGGCCGGGGGTGGGAGGAACTCCTGGTTCTTTCTACCTACTGATTTTCTGGCCTAATCCTCTGTTGTTTTATCAATAAAGCTGGTAATCATAGTACATACTCTGAATACATGGATTAATTTGGATATTATATTTAAATCATTTTTTCATTTATCAACCATTGTAAATGTATATATTGAGTACTTCCTAAATGCCAGCCATATGTTGAGCACAGAGGATTACAATGAATGAGACAGCTGCAGTGCCTGCCTCCCAGTACACAGTAGGTGCTTAATAAATGGCTGCTGTGGGATATACAAGCACATGAATTCCATGGCAGAGCAGGTTAGAAACCATTAAAAGTCAGCTTCTCTTCTTCCAGAGCTGGGCCAGAGGAACATTAATGTTTCTCTTTCTCTCTTTTTTTAACTTAAAGCTTTTTTTTCTTTGCAGATTACTATTAGGTTACATTGTGTTTGTTAGGAAACGTCCCTCCAAGCTGTATTTGTGTCCTTCACCCAGGAGGTGGAAAGTTAGTGTTTCTTGCGTAGTGACTTTGCTAATAAAATCTCCATGGAGCTGAGCATTCTGCAGAAGTGTATTTATTTACAGTGATGAGCTGCATTGTTTGTTTGATTGTTTTCATTCCAGCCTGCTGCGCTGCCCTCACTGAACTGGTGCTCAATGACACCAACGCACACCAGGTGGTTCAGGTGAGCACTTTCTCTTCCAAGCTCAGCCCGCAGAATCCTATAGAATGTACCCACCTTATGGTACAGTCTATATCCCAGATAGGATTAGGGGTCACATCACATGATGTTTAAATATTTAACTCATGGAATTCCACTTTATATCTTGTTCTTCCTTCTTTAATTCACTCACCTTGATAGGGACTGACATATTGTTAATTCACGTAGATATTTCTTCCCTACATTATGTGCAAACCTTTCCATTTTCTTTCTCTTTCTAAAAAAGTTATTCTGAATTGATTTAATTCTGGGCATATAGATCATGAGTTAAGGACAATGGGCATTTTAACTAAAAATATAACAAAGTTACTCAGTTAGAGGTGATTGATGACACACCAAACAAAATATTTATTGCCGAGAAACCAATTTCACAAAATATAATCCATTAATTAATCTATTACAAATACAGCTCTATATTTGTGTGTGTATAATAAACACACATAAATATAAGTAAATAAATATGTAAACACATGTAAAACTGTCGTGTGGATTTCTTTTGCAAAAGTTAACCCTCTTATTGATTTTTAAGGGGGAGCTTTTCTTGGGCATCAATATGTTATATACAACTTCAATACATAAATACGGAGCCTTAGTAAGAGATCACATCAATGATTAATGTCCCTGAGGAAACTCAGCTATCCGGGGGAGTGGGTGGAGCCGGGTATTTGGAGTTGGCCAGATTGGGGTGCAATTCCTGGAAATATTATCTGCTGACTTGGATTGTGAAGAAAATGACTTTATCTTTGTAAGTTTGGGTTTTCTCATGTATAAAACAGGAAGATTGTAAACTAATCCACAGCATAGCTATAAAGATTATATACAGTAAGGCAAAAACTCTTCCCATTTATAATATGAATGCCCATGAAGAGTAGAGACCAGTAAATTGTATATTTAATAGATAATAGAAAAGTAGGAATACATTAATACTTTTTATTCATTCCTCCAGGTATATATTTGTATTAGAAACAATCTAGAAAGATGTTGACTGTGTTTTCACAGATAACTTTCTTTCCTTTTAAATATGTTATCCTTGTTTCTTTTATTTTTTCTGTAAAAAAATTATATAATCCTTAATGTATATGTATTCCTTAATTACTAAACTATAAAGGATAAATTATATTTCATAGGTATTTAAAATGTATTTACTCTGTTCCTTTTTAATCCTCCATTATTTGTTTTTAAAGAAAGTGTTTTTAATCACTTTAAATTTATCTACTTTATTAATTATAATATTAACCCTTTACAGACAGCTAAAATTATAAGATTGTGGCTGTAGTCTTTGGTGCTTAAAATTATTTCATTGACATTTTAAGTATAGTCTTATAATATTTACTTAATCTTCCAAAATTGTACTAATATGTTTCTTTAATATTAATTTTGAGTTGTCTAATTGCTTCTTTATGCTTGTGTATCACTATGGCATTGTCACTGCTAACACGGCCCCTTTATTCTTCCAGGAAAATGGTGTATATACAATAGCAAAATTAATTTTACCGAATAAACAAAAGAATGCAGCAAAAACTAATCTTTTACAGGTAATAAACATGTCTTTTATTCTTCCATATCAAGTTATTGAAATCTGGGGAAACTGGTAAAATTTGACTTATGCTTTTTAGAATTTTTGCATTAGTTCTGGCCTGGAATCAAACTATATTGAAACAATGAAAACAACAATAATGGTTTGTCTTTGTGGGAAAATTAGGGGATTTTATTTACATGTTTCTTTGCTTAGCAGTAAGTTCTATTTTTTTTTTTTAATAACATTGCTTATGTATCAGAATACAATAGAAGAAAATTATTTGCCATCTTTAAGAAAGGAAAACTTATAAAAGGGATCTTGATGTATAAGAGGAGACTTGCCAAGTGGAGAAGGAGACAGTGTGTGGGGCCTGGGTGGCATCTGCCGCAGGGTAGAAGGGCATGCCACATGGGGGGACAACAGTGTAAAGTGCGGGAGCACCAGGTGTGCTTGGGGAAGGGTGGCTGTTTCATGGGGCTGGGGTCTGTGGCTGGGGGAGGGAGTGTCCAGGAGATAAGACCTCAGAGTTAAGAAGGGGACACACTCATGCAGGGTTCCAGGGACATTTTTGAGTCTCGGAATATCGGGGGCAGGGCAGCATTCCTAAAGACAAATTCAGGTTTACTTTAAGCCTTTGCAGCGCTTGTGGCTCATCTTTTCCCTTTTTAAAAAAAATCACTTAGAAAAGGAAGTAAGACAACGTTTGTCTCTGCCTGACTTAAGAGCTATCATCCAGAATGATGGCCAACCCAGCAGAGACGTTTTGGAGGTGTTGGCACGCAAGGGATTTTGGAAATCTACCAGTGAGAACATACAGTCATGGGACTTGGTGTCTTTAGTGCACCACAGATATAAGACACTGCGCTGGAAAACATCAAGTTAAATCCACCCTGCAGATGCACTTTGTTAAGCCAGTAGGTTGTTTTTAAAAATCGCAGTGGGCACGACTTTTGAGGAGCCTGCATGTTCCGCCTGTCTCACGGTCTCTGCTGCTCTCCAGGCCTCCTTCAGGTCCTCTGCGTATCTGCCAGGCCTCTCGGGGCAATGTGGCTTGCGCACTCCTTTCTGTATTCAGATCACTAATTTCATGAACTGATCCCGGATTAGACTGAGTCGATCCTGATTGCCCCACTGGCGGCCTATTTTACAGGTACAACTGCAGACTTTCTTTTTTTCTCAGCACTGCAAGATGTCAGATGTTTATTTTCCTTAGTTAAAGCCTCACAGGCCTCTTTCTCAGCGTTGTAGGGAGTTAGTGTCGATTGTTCTATTTGGGCAATGCTTAAGACTCTTTACTCAAGAGACCAATTTGTCAAGTTTGAGTCAGTGTGCCTGTGGCTATTTTTATATGTCATCATTTCCGGTGTTTATTTTCTCACAGAAACCATATAAATATTGAGGCAGATATAGCAGGCTAGAAACAAAATAAACCTTGAGCTCCTGGAAATCTTTGGACATTTGGTTTTCTCAGCATAGGAATTTTATTTCTGGTCTCTGTACTCATTTCGTACTTTCTAGAAAGAAACTAATGACAGGTGCTGAGTAAAACAAGTCCAAGATCCCTAACATTCTACAACATAAACACTTTTTAAATACGACAACTACCCCAGGTGTTGGTGCTTTTTGTTTTCAGTTATAAGCTTTGACTCCAGCATGGACCAGCCACTCACAATAAAGCCACTTTAATGTTTACTTCATGATAATTCTGTCTTGAAAACATTTTGATCTGTTGAGCTTCCATTGAAGAATCCTATATGTATTCTTTTATTTTCTAGTGTTATGCTTTCAGAGCCTTGAGGTTTCTCTTCAGTATGGAAAGAAACAGACCACTCTTTAAAAGGTATGAGCTTAGAGAAATGAAAGTGATCGTGAGATTTAAGAGATCATTAGACTGAACTGTCTTCACATACTTTATTTAGACACAGCAGTAAGAGAGTGAATCATAGGCAAATTGTGTCTTCAAATTTCTTAAATTTCACAAATACAACTGAGTTACTGTAGCAAAGTCTTAGCAATATCTTAATACTGAAAATTAAGACAATGGTGATGAAACAGCATAAGTCACTGTATCAGTACAACTCCTCTTAATTACACATACTACTATGGTTTATGAGTTTTTTTTTTTTGCAATTAAAGATATTAACATTTTAAATAGATGCCATCATTTGACATGTACCTATTTTTGTCTATGAGGAAATTTGAAAGTTGATCTGAAAATTTCCCATTAATCAGTAGGAAAACAAACTATTGTATTTGACTAGATATCCTTGCTGGGACAGGAGACGCCTGTATGTTCAGGGGTCCGTAGCCTTTGCTGTGGAGCCTGACTGAAAAGTCACTGTCTTGGGAATCAAATTCAAGTTACCGTAGTGGAGGTCTGAACACCATTCAGGTGGAAGGCTTAGCCAAAACCAGAGGCACAAGCGCTTGTTAAACATTTTTTTGATAAGGTGGGATAGAAATAAATTCCTGACATATATATATAACACTATATATAATATATAATATAATACTATACTATTATATATAACACTATATATATAATATAATACTATACTAATAATATAATAATATATAATATATAACACTATATATATATATAATATAGTGTTTGTTGTTCAGAAAGCATGGATTTTCGGTCTTTTGGCTAAGATCAAGTGCAGAAAGCACAGACCATTTTCTATTGTTACTTTATTTCCATATGTAACACTTGAATTTAGAGAAAAAAAGTAAAATAAGTTAGGATACATTATAATCTTTCATTTCAAGGGTCTAAGCCATCCTTTTTAGTGACTTAAATTTTTAATAAACCATTGAAACAGTACCTTGGAAATGATGCCTAAATCTCATTTGGTTTATTTTTCATTTACAGGCATTTTTTTCTATAAAACATTAAAAAATTCAGTTAATATTTACTGCTTTAGGTTTAAGATGAAGACAGAATCAGATGACATTTATGAAAGTGCTCTGCACTCAATAAACATTCAATAAACATTTCTTCCTAATATTTTTAATAACTACCTTTCTTCCTCAAGTATCTTACAAATAAAGTCTTTGTAACATCTCTATTGTACGTAATTTTTTTATTGTGGTAAAAAATACATAACATGAGATCTAGTCTACCCTTTTAAAATCTTAAGTGTATGATACAGTATTATTAACTATAAGCACAGTGGTGTACCGCAAATCTCTAGAAGTTTCCTTTCTATTTGTTTCCCTTGAGACTTGTGGCGATAGTGTATTTTTGCAAGACAAGGTGGGGGTGATATTTTCACCAGTATACTTTGTTGATAAGCTAAGCAAGTTAAGTTTGTTTCATATAATCAATCTGTGAGAGAGCTACATGCAAAAGGGGAGTAATAACCAACAATTCAACAATGTCTAAGTTCTACATTAAGTGCATGTATTTTTTTCCGTAGACTTTTCCCCACGGACTTATTTGAGATTTTCATTGACATAGGACATTATGTTCGTGATATCAGTGCTTATGAAGAATTAGTATCAAAGCTGAATTTATTAGTGGTGAGTCCTGAGTTTTAAATATTTTGTCAGGCTGCTATGTGGTCAGGATGGAATTTATTATAGCACCACATTTCCTTTATATTTTTTGGTTAGGAGGATGAACTGAAGCAAATTGCTGAAAACATTGAAAGCATTAATCAGAACAAAGCTCCTTCGAAATATATAGGCAACTATGCGATTTTGGATCATCTTGGAAGTGGAGCTTTTGGCTGTGTTTACAAGGTGACTTTCCCCTTGGGGAGCAACATTTCTGATATTCCCAAACAAACCCAGACATCACGCTGAATACACGTGCTCAACCAGAACTTTTTCATTGAAAAATTGTGAACAAATAGATTTACAAATTAGAGTGATTGTTTTTCTATTTTTTTTTATTAGTATTAGATCATAGCTGTGTATAGTTATGCGATCATGGGACACCATACACTGGTTTTATAAACAGTTCGACACATTTTCATCACACTGGTTAACATAGTATTCCTGGCATTTTCTTAGTTATCATGTTAAGATAATCATATTCTGCATTCACTAAGTTTCACATGTACCCTTGTAAGATGCACCGCAGGTGTAATCCCACCAATCACCCTTCCTCTGCCCAACCTCCCCCCTCCCTCCCCTCCCTCTCCCCCTTCTCCATATTCTTAGGTTATAACTGGGTTATAGCTTAAGAAAAGGTATCCAATGTACTCAGCCCTACTATGAAACTAATTTATGGCTTTCATAGAGTGATTGTTTTTGTTCAATGGATAGAGATAGCTACAGTGATGTCTTAGCTCTCAGCTTTTAGAAATTGGCCACTGACATTTTAAGATTACAGGTGTCATTAATCTCCCCTAAATTAGTCAAAATAGCTTGTTTTGATATATAATACATTCTACAAATGCACAGCCATGTTTCTGTACTTAGCAAGTGAAATCCTACTGAATCTTGCAGACTGACCCAGGAGATACCAATTTTTAGAGCTCAGCTTAATGTAAATACAGCTAGGATTTTAGATGCGCTGTGACTTATTTAGATAACTTAGTTTTAATCATGTGATCTTGTTCATCTATCTCTTTCTTCCTCTTTTTACTTTTACCCTTTTTCTTGTACCCGGTGTGTATGTGTGGTTTACTTTTTTTTAGGTTAGAAAGCGAAGCGGTCAAAATCTTTTAGCAATGAAAGAAGTCAATTTGCATAACCCAGCATTTGGAAAGGATAAAAAAGATCGAGACAGCAGTGTAAAGAATATTGTTTCTGAATTAACAATAATTAAAGAGCAGGTAAATGTTTTTATTGTTTCTAGATATATTTTCCTTAAATAAATGTCATCAAAAGAAAGTAGAGTTCTTGTACTATTTTTGTCCATGCTCTTTATGAACTAATGTGCATAAAATCATGACATTGAGCTAGTGATATTTTCACCAGCTTTTTTCCTAAGGCTTGACATTGAACCAGAAAAACACTTTCTGGAGTTTATATCAGACCTGTGGGTGCAAGGCACTTGGGTTTTATGGCACAGAAAGTATCATAGATGAGAAATCCTTTTCATTGTGAACATCTCGGTTCCTTGCTCATTGTATTTTAGCATATTTGGTTATGTGGTTACATATAAAAAATATGATTAAGAGTTTCCTGACTTTTGTCAGGTGAAACTAAGCTGTTAACATTCCTCAAATATGCCTTATTAAATCTAAAATGTAGATTTTCAAGATGGGTTATTATTTATTGGCATGAGCAGAATACTGTGACATAATGCAACAACTCAATTAGGTATCATTATTAAAGTTTGGGGAGAATAAACATTTCAAAAGATAAGTGGGATTTCTTTGTATGATCCAAGGACATGTTGGTTTCTTTTTCCAGCCTTCCTTATTTGCACATTTGTTACGAATACTGTTCCTTTGTAACTCCTGTGGGAGCATTCACTGCTCTTTGTTCTCTTCTAGTCAACTTTGCAGAGCATCTGTGCTGGGACATAAAAATACCATAAATATGATGATCTGTATTCATCAAAATCTATAGTTCTGCTTCAATTTATGAATTACAGAAAATATTATCACTAATAGCTTATAGTTGCCTTTTATATACTGAAGTTAAATTTTAAAGTGTTAGTGTTTGTTTATGTTTAGGATAATTTAGCCTTCTACGGTATGCTTTTTCATTGTAGTGCAAGGCTAGAACATAGCTTTCACTTTAACTCACTTTCATATCTTCATTTGGACCCTAATCTGGATTATAGTTTGTGCCAGTGAGATAGGTCCAGAATATGGTTCTAATTATTTACATGGTTCTATGTTATTTAAAATCTGATGTCCACTAGCTAGTAAATGAAGTGAATTACTTGTTTTAGCATGTTTCCTAAGAAAATAAAGTTTCTGAGTAGGGCCCAAGAAGAGGCATCTGCTTGGACTTGGCGATAACTCAAAGTTGTACAATTGCCATTCAAACTATTGGGAAGGATAAAAACATTGAGCCCTAAAAGGAGAAGATAATGGTAGACAGAAGAAACATAAATGAAGCTAGAATGGGAGAGTACATTTAGTAATATTGGAGACTAACTTTCAGTAGCAAGAGGCTCCAAAATATAGCAACTTAAAAAAGAGGCCTCACAGTGCAATGGGTTATTTCTCTTCCATGTAACATCTCAGAATGAGTCAACCAGCTTGGTAGTGTTCTCTATTCTATTTCATTTGGGAACACTGTTTTTTCCTCTCTCATTTCCTCCCCTCCTCTGCTACCTCCTAGGGCATTAGCCTCATATTAGTGGTTGAAACAGCCATAGACATGTTCGCATCCAAAGTGTGAAGAGCAGGGAGGGCCACTCCCAATGTTTAGGGATCAGAGAGTTTCCCCTCGTACTCCGTGGGTGAGAACTGATTACATCCCCACCCTTGGCTGCAAGAGAGGCTGAAAGATATGCTCTCTGACGGGGAAGCCATGCCCAGATACTACTATGTTGCAGTGGAGGAGTGGGGCAGCAGGATTTTGGTGGACAGCTAGCAGTCTCCTTCCACAAAAGCTTGCAGTGAAACAAACAAACAAAAAAAAATGCAAGCCATTTGTAGATATGATGGTGACTCTCTTGAGATAAGACAAATTCCAACTGATGATCTAGAAATGAAGATAATAAATGAACAACTGTAAAAATATGAATATTCTTATAGAAAAAATCCAAATTTCCATTTTTATCCTTAAGTAAAACTTGTATGAAAGAGAAATTGCACTGGACACTTTTAAAAGATAGCAAAGAAGACTTGTATTCAGTACTCTTACCATGGGGTAAAACTATTGCAATAGAGGAGAGAGAGTGAACCCAATTCTAAATTCAAGAAGGACAGTTGAGGATTTATAAGCAGTATACAGAGTGAGGGGGGTCAATGAATAGAAAATTACTAAGTCCCTCTTGGGTTAGATATCAAGGGCGAGGGGATGAGGAATTTTATTGGATATTAAGTGCTGGATTTTCCATAAACTGACTTTGTAGGATTCATAATAAAACTGAGCAGAGCAGATGAAGGGTGTGACTCAGCCAAGAAGACTCCGAGGAGCCTGACTAAAGTTTGGTCAAAAACAGTTCTTGTCAACTGTTATTATAATTTAAACTGAGTTACCTTAGATCATTTTATTTTCATATTAATTATTTTGTAGAGCACAAAGAGAAATAGTATAATACACACAAACCATATAAATATTTAGGTGGTAGAGAGAGGTAAAGAGCAATACATATACATATTCAACATAATTTACTTCATTGCAATTTTTTCTTTTATGCAGTTTATATGTGCTATTGAGGCAGGCTAAATGAATTCTGAAGCTTACTTGTAGTTCTGTAATTCTCTAGTTAAGTTAGTGATAAAGCAGTTTTTAATTTTCATAAAGCTACATCGCAGATTGCTATTTTCAGATTAGTTTCAGCACATTTAAAAAATGTATAAATCTCAATTAGACAATATCTTGAAATGCTTATCTTTGTAAATAAATATAAATAGAGTAGAATCTTCATGGTGGACCACCTCCCTACAATGACCACCTCCTTAAGCTGACCTTATAGTCATAGACCAGACGTGCACTGAATGGACGTGTCAGTACAGCAGGCCTAGTTCCTTACGTTGACCAGTTTGTTACAATCCCATGGGTGCTCAAGGTTCTACTGTATGATAATTGTCTTTGATATTTTCAAATATGAAGTGTCACTAAAAAGTCTGTAAAGAAAGTTCATATTTTGAAGTATTGTAATAATTGCTCGTTAATTATTTTCTTACAGCTTTATCATCCCAATGTTGTACGCTATTACAAAACATTTCTGGAAAGTAAGTATAAGTTTTCATGATGTTTCTAATCAAGGAACACATCTTTGTTGCTTACATGTTTTTATATTTGAATGTCACAAAACAAATTTAATCAATGTTTTGTTTATTTGTTTGTTGCAAATATGACAGTGGGTGACCTTGAGCATCGTTTTCTTAACCAGTGACACAATGAGATCTGCATGTGAAAGATACTGCATGAACAAACCAGAATAGTCCTTACTACTTTAAAATACAGAAAAGCAATTAATAGGATCAGGAAAGAAAACTAAAGGATAGTGGTTTCATTAAGGAAAATGAGAAGTTATTTTTGTTGAATTAGATGACACTTTCCACCCCTAAATTAAATTGGAGTGGGCTGGGTTCTTGAGATTTTTTTTACTTGAAGTTCAAGTCAATGCCAGAAGGTGGCGATGGAGCCCTGACTGATTGTACCTGCAGGCTCTCTCTGTTAAGTATGAAGGAATACTGAATCAAAATTTTGAACTAAAGCCATACTCAGTCACTCATTGAAAAGAAAATGGGGCCTTTGACATAAACAATATACGTATGTCACAAATGAAATTTCAAATCTACTTGAGGGAAGATTTATAGGAATACAAGGCAACAAATGAGGCTTCTTCACTACCTCTTTATCAGTGCTATCGCTATTTAAGAAAACCTTTGTTTTTTTGTATTTGTTATGATGTTACCCATTAGAACTCAGCGATGAAACTTCTGCAATAAATACTCTCCCTTAGCCATCTTTTCTTAATGCTACTATAACTTAGTGCTTAGCCCCTCAAAAAGAGATTAAGGCTGGCTTCTGTCTTGTACTGAAGTGACACAACTTGTCTTAATATACAAAACAATTTAAACTTATTTATAACCCTTAGTAGCGCCCCCAAAGAAATGGAAGTGGCTTAAAAATACATAAAATATAAAATAATGAGGAAATTGCTATAGAGAGAAATAAAAGGTGAGAAAATCAAAAATAGAGCTAGAGGTGAGCTCAGTGCATATAATAAAATTTCTTGAAATTATGAAAATTAGAAACAATATAAATGTCTGTCTGTAGGAGATTGAATAAATTATGATATACCCATATTGTGTTAAACTATACCACCGACAGAAAGAATGGTATGGATTTGTGTATACCGATCGTTTAAAGAAAAAGAAGTGTAAGTTGAAAAACATGCATAATATGATTCCACTCTTGTAAGTATCGTGTGTGTACACATTTTCATCCAAATGTCACAAAAGAGATATATCATATCCCACAATTTCCTATTGGTTTTAGAGGAGGAAGTAGAATTTACTTATTTCTTGGCATCCAAAGCAGACAGATAAAATCAGTCATGAAATTCCCAATATCTATTAGATAAAACCAGGAGAAGTCCATCTTTCTCTGCTCTTGAGAGGCCTAACAGAGATTTCTATCACGGGTGGTATTTTGGACTGTGTCATTGCAAGACCATGGCATTATTCTAGTATCAAAATCTGTAAGGTGAATCTATACTTGTTTCATACTACAAAATGATGTAGTATAAATGCAATTTTCTAAATGTCTGACTTATCTAAGGGTACATTTAGACTATTGGGTGGGAAGGCAGGTTCACATGTTCTACAGGGAATCCCCTGTGACTGGAGATCATTTGCTTACTGTCATTGGCACCTTGCAGTTATTCCTCATCCTGGAATAACTTATGTAGAAAGTTATTATGTAGAAAATGGTATTTGCCAGCATACACTTATGCTAGGAGGCTGCCTGTAGCCAGAAGAGATTATGGCCATGCTCCAGTTGCCCCCAGACCTCCCCACTCCACTCTCTGCAGGGCTGAGTGGATCCATATTCTAGCATTTCTCTAATTCCTTAGGGTTGTCCCCTGCACACCCATTAGGAAGCCTGGATTCTAATTCGTAAGGTTTTTTGAGATGTCCATGTTGAAATCTTCTATTACCTTTATGTGTTTTTTATATAGATGATAGACTGTACATAGTTATGGAGCTTATAGAAGGAGCCCCACTTGGAGAGCATTTCAGTTCTTTGAAGGAAAAACACCACCATTTTACTGAAGAAAGACTATGGAAAATATTTATACAGGTACACTTTTGCCTCCATTAAGTTCTTCTTTAAACAGTAAAGTTCTGAGTTGGTTTCTTAGAAACATGTGCAGGAGTTATCATTGATGATATATATTGGGGGAAATAAAATTTGTTTTCTGTTCATTGTTTCAAGCTGTGTTTAGCTCTTCGATACTTACACAAAGAGAAGAGGATTGTCCACAGAGATCTGACACCAAACAACATTATGTTGGGGGATAAGGACAAAGTAACCGTTAGTAAGTATAAAAAATCTTAAAATTTCTGAGTATTATTGTAGAGTACTAGTATCCAATAAAACTTTTGGCACTCGTGAGACTGTTCTCTGCTGTTCATTGTGGTAGCTATTAACCATATGTGGCTATTGGGCACATGAAATGTGTTCAGTGTGACTGAGGAAATAAATTTTAAATTTATTCTACATAAATAAATTATAAAGAGGTGTATTTAAAAATCAAGATAAAGGTTTTAATATTTTTCCTTGCCCTCATTGGATTACCATTGGCACCTAGATTTGGAGACCACTGCCCTAAATGTTATTGATGTGAGAGATATATATGACATTCAAAGCTGAGTCCTTTAGTTCTGTAAGAATCTAGTTACTCGTGAAGACAATTCCAAACATACACGTTACCATAACCACATCCTACGGAAACAATGATTAGATTTACCATCCAGATTTTTATGAGTAGAACATCCTATATTAGTTTAAAATGAGTTGTGATGGATGTATTACTTAGTTCAATGTAAGCATTTCACATTGTATATTAAAGCAGTACACTGAATAGCATAAATGCATCAATGTACAAGTTATGATTTAATAAAAAATAATAATAAAAAAATAGAAAACAACTTCAAACAGAAACTCTTTAATCTTCAGTGCAAAAATCACTTGGAAGTATTTCCAAGCCAATGCAATCTGAGCTATAACAAAAGGAAACCAAATTATTGTGAATCTTCATGTTGGACACACATTTTGCTTAATCATTTTAAGTTAATTATAATTTTATTTACTGGAAGCTTTTTTGTCTTTTTTATAAATTGGACTTGTGTTTCCTTAGAAATTTTTATAATTTACTTACATGTAGGTATTTCAACATATAAATTAATACGGATTATTATAAAGTACGTGTTTGGATTTCATAGCAAATTGTGTGTGTGTGTGTGTGTGTAATTTTATATACAGAGCAAACCTATTCAATCCCTCCTAAATGACTGATCAGGCCATGTTTTCTGAGTGATAGCTAACCCTGCATTTTACTTTCTTACAAGGTTAGCTGCAATCATCCCCTTTGGTTACATTTAAATATACTACACTTAATCTTTTATTGCAATAGCCTGATTTCTTTTCTTTCTAAACTTATTTCAATTAGCTTTTATATTTATGTTTACTTCCTTTAATCAACACCACCCATCAAAAATAGTTTATGGAATAAAATAGTGCTAAAAAGCTTTTTGAGAAAAACCAGTGTCCTGCCTTACCCCTTTGCAACTCCTAGTTCTGTTACCCCTACGCAACTACTTCTAATTCTTTTAAGTTTATTCCTGTGGTATTTGATTTTCTATTGGGATACTTGAAGATTTAGTTTTTTTTATTTCCTCTTCTGCCATCCTGCCAATACAGTCATAACACAATTTTAGGTAAGTCAATCTTCAGTGTTTATGTCATTATCACTGTGTAATTATTGTTCAATATTGATTTCTTCTTTCTCATACACTGTTTTGTTTTTCTGAAGGTTAATAATTGCTTTCTTTTTGGTGTTCCTAGTTTTCTGCATACCCATTATTACCGTTTCTGAAATCATCCAAAAGGATTATGAAAACCATCTCTGTACTATTTCCACACGATCAAACATGATAACTCCCAATTCTTTTCCTGGACACCCCATTCCGGTAACCACTTGTCACAGGTTACACTGGATTTCACTTTGGGTCTGTTGTGCAGACGCATTATCTTACGGCTTCCGTCTGCTCCTCTTCTGATTGTGGTCTGTTTCTTACATCCTCTGTCTTTCTCTTTCTTTTTTAACTCCTTTGTTTTGCTAAAGTGTGTATGCCAATATTTTCACAAGAAAAAGTACTTTGGGAGTTATATGTTTTGTATGCTTGCATGTCATAATTTTTTTTTTGTTACAAATATTTTTATTTGGCTTATTTAGCTGAGTATAGGATTTTCACCTGAAATTCTCCCAAATTTTGAAGGCATTTTTTTCAATCTTTTAGTATCCAGTTTTGCTGTTAGGAAACCCATTTCTTGATAAATGAGCTTTTTTATCTTTCTGGAAACTTTTAGTATGTTTCCTTTATACACTGCATTGGATGGGTCCTTTTTCTTTGTTCATTGTGGCTGGAACGGATGTGTTTTTCAGTGTGGAGACTTACAACTTCAGATTTATGAACTTTTCCTGCATTGGTTTTTTTGCTGCTTCTCTCTCCTCTGGTTTCTCTGTCTTCCTTTCTAGAATTCTTAGTAGTCTTGTATATGTATGAAGCAATCTCCTAATTTAAAGAATAATTCTCTTAGTTTTTTTTTTTATCTTTGTTGTATTTATGTTTTCATCTTTATTTTCCAGTTTTTCTATTGAATATTTAACTTACATTGTCATATTTTAATTTCCATAAATTCCATCTTGTTCTTTGTTCCATTTTCATGGAATCCTGCTTTTATTCTTTTTCAGGATAATATAAACATCTTTCTTTAACACTCTGAATTATTTCTGTGATTTCTATGTTTATTTACGTGTGTGTGTGTTCTGCTGAATTTTAATCTCTTTTTCTTTTTACTTGTTAAGAGATTTTTCTGAACCGTTTAGTGATCCTGGCTGGCCTTTAGTAATTATGAGGAAGGCATGAAAAAGGCTGTTGGAAGCTCTGTGATTTATAGTTAAGACTGTCATCTGGTGGCCTTCATTATAAAAAAATGGAGAATTTTCCTTTAGAGGTTCCCCAAATCAGTATCTAAATTTCAGAGAATGCTTTTCCAGTATCTTGCCTGAAGAAACTTGCATCTGCCTGCTGGCATTCTGGGAGCAGTGTGGACAAACCAGGCTCAGGGAAGCCTAGTCAGTTTATAGATTTTCATTGAATTCTCATGAATTCAGTCTCACTCTCCTTGGTCCTTGCTGGTTCAGTTTCTTTGGAAAATACATCTGTTTTCTACTGGTGGTAGAGAACATTCAATTTGGCAGCTGTGACAGGAGACCCCGGGACTTAACCTCAAGTCCATGTTTGAAGCTTTTTGCTTCTCTTCTCCTCTAGGTGGCGCTCAGGGCTCTGCAGGGAGAATGGCTTCCTTCCAGGCCTTCCTGCTGACAGACATGTGGGTGGGATTTCTGTTTTACCAAGTCTGTTAACATTATTCCATCTCCTTTTCATCGGCCAAACATTTATTGGAATATTTCATCCTCCATTATTGCCAAGCCCATTTTCACTGTCCCTGCGGGTTAGTAATGTTTCAAAGACAATTCCTTTCTATTTCTATTTCACTCTTACTCAGGCTGGTCCTGAACTTCAGGTACTAGGGAGGTTGAGGCAGGGGGAATCACTGAAGCCCAGGAGTTTGAAGTTGCAGTGAGGTAGGCTGATGCCACGACACTCTAGCCTCTGATAACAGAGTGAGACTGTGTGTTAAAAAAAAAAAAAGAAATAAAGACAATCTCTTTCCTTTCCTTTAACAGGGTTTTGAGAGTTATAGAAGATGAAAATACATAGTAAATTCACCTTTTAACCTAAGTTCCGTTATTAAATCTACACAGTAGGTTTAAGACAATAGCCTATTTTCATGTTGATTCTTTAATAAATATGTATATTTCTTCTAGCGCTCAAGTTGTCTATGACTCCTTAGAAAAGTTACTTTGTTTTACAAGAGCAAGCCAAATTTTATTTTATACTTTTTTCTGTTCTGCCCTTCCTTGTCATTTCCCTGAATCTTATTCTTATTTTTAAATTATTATTTCAAAATATATTATTACAAGGGTACAAATGTTTTTGGTTATATGGATTGCTTTTGTTATACTTGAGTCAGGGTTAAGTGTGTCCATCACCCAAATAGTGTTCATTGTACCCCTCATTAACATTGATCAGAGTTCTAATTAGGAATTATTAAGTTAAAAAATTATTTCCAATTTTTAAGACCTTTTCATTTTAAGTGAAGCAGTATTTTTCCAGTTTCAAATAAAGAAGAAATGATATATCTCAGAAGAGAATCTTATTCTAGTACAATAATTGTCTACTAAAGCAATTATATGCTCAGGGTATTGATATGCTATAATTATTTTTAATGAGTATGATCTTATGACTAAAAAGATAATCCAGAGATATTTGATATCATTCTTCATTTAAAAATATTTTGAGTATAATTAGGGCTTACGTATTTGTCAATGTCTATCACTATTGATATAAATATGGCCATTAGACTCTTATTTTTAAGAAGGATTGTGGCAAAGTTAAAACTCTATAGGATTAATTTGAAATTAATGTATAAAAGTTTTTATATTATGGAAGATTGAAATATAGGTGCCATTCCAAAAAGCTTGACTGCTGCAGTGGGTTTGAAAGCATGTCACCACAGAGGGGCAGCCTTATCCTGTTTCATTTTTCTCTGCTTGTGCTACAAGGTTTATTTACTTCCAGAAAAGAAGCACAGACCTGCCAAATGATGTTTCAGGTGCCCAAGACAAAATGTATTGAAAATGTGACTAGAGGAAACAAAAGGCTTTAGAAAAACTAAAATTTCTCTCTTCTCATTTTTCTCACTGTAGGTGAATTAAATATTTTAAGATTGAGGTTGGTTTGCAATTATTTATAATAAATATGCTGGCAGGAGTTTGCTTTCATAAGGAAGCAGCATAGAAAGTAATAACATAGAAAGTAATTTTAGTATGTGTGGTTTTACAAATTTATCTGTTTTTAATATCTGAGTAGATTTCCATTTGAAAGACTATTTTTTAATGACTTATACCATGACACACGTCCAGGTCTTGCTCCAGCATTTGTTTGCAGTCTTTGAAGCCACACAAAGGAGCAGAATCTGACTGAGGGGCACACGGGGTAGAGCACGACGCTTTCCGTAAATGCTGTCACTTGCCAGTAAGATCCATGTTGTGCCATCCCATTACAGGATGACTCGGAGGGAATTTGGTACAAATGAATCTACCCTTGAACACACTATTATACATTTCTTGACCTTTTAGATATCGATATTTTAATGTAGACTTCCTGAATAAAAAATAAAGGAAAAGAGAAAACCAAACTAATTGAATTACATGGGTAGATTTCAATGTGTTTTAGCACATGACTGACTGTCTCATGTTCATCCTGCAAACAAGCTGTGCATGTTTATAGTTTTCAAGTGCCTTTTGGCTGCTGCTCTGATGATAATAACAAGGACATACTTGATTCAATATAGTGTTTAATAAAGGCTGGAATGTGCATCAAATGCCATCACATGCCAGGCGTTGCAGGATGGGGAGAATATAAGATGGAAAGCCACAGTTTCTGTCTCCTGAGCTCATAGTCTTGTGGGGAAGACTTTCTGTTGTTCACTCGGCAATTATTTCCTGAGCTGCCATATCCTGCGGTGAGAAAGGCAAGCAAGACGGACATGGTCGTTATCTTTGGGATGATTATAGTTATATTACAGAATGATAAAAGCTAGAATGTATGTGCAAAATACTACACTATTAATCAGGGTGGGCTGTGTAACGCTCAGTAACAAGTAACCTTCAAGTCTCAGCAGCTTAAAACAATGGCAAAGCCTGTGGGACAAATCCAGTGACAGCCTGTTTTCATATGTCCTGTGAGCTAAGAATTATATATATGTACATATATACATGTGCACCCCACATTTTTTTCAAGGCATGGGTCTTGATTTTTTTCCCTGGGCTAGGCTGCAGTGGTGTGATCATAACTCACTGTAACCTCAAACTTCTGGACTCAAGCAATCCTCCTACCTCAGTGTCCCAAGTGGGGCTACAAGAACACCCCATGACACTTAGCTGACTTTTCCATATTTTTGGTAAAGATTGGGATCTTGCATTGCTGTCCTGTATGATCTTACACTCTTGTCCTCAAGTGATCCTCTCACCTTGGCCTCCCAAAGTTCTAGGATTACAGGCAAAAACTACCACATTTTCATATTTTTAAATGGCTGTTAAAAGAAAAAGAGCCTGAGCAAGAGTGAGACTCTGTATCTATAAAAAATAAAACAATTAGCCAAGTGTAGTGGCATGTACCTATAGTTCCAGCTGCTTGGGAGGCTGAGGCAGGAGCATCATTTGAGCCCAGGAATTTGAGGTTGTTTGAGCTATGATGATGCCAATGTACTCTAGATCAGGTGATAGATCTCAAAGAAAAAAAGAAGAAGAAGAAGAACATAGGGGACAAAGGCCATGTGTGTCCTATAAGGCCTAAAATACGTACTATATGGTCCTTTACAGAAGAAGTTTGTTCACCCTGACTTATAACAACAAATTTTCTATCATGCTAATGCTACATGTCCATTGCAGGTCAATAAGAGAGCTGTGATCATAGACCTAGCCTGGCTGGAGCTCCCTCTATACCTGCTTCCACCTGGCAGAGAGAATGTGACAAACCATTCCTTAGCTGTTAGAACTTCTACCCCAAAGTGTTACGTGTTTCTTCTGCTCAGATTTCGCTGGCCAAAGAGTCAGGTTTAACAGGGTGAGGATGCATTTTTCCCTTGACAGAATATGGGTGAATAGTTTATCACAATTATCAAGCACAGGGGAATATGTGCCTGACTCTGCCTTAGTGACCCTTGGGTGAGAATGGTAGAAGCAGTTAAGGCTGGGGGCCCTCAAATGCAAAGAATTAGACACCCGGATGAGTACAGGGTGTCTGGGTACTAGCAAGGTGTCTATGTGGCAAGAGAACAGGAGCTCTGGTGGGGGGTGTGTGGGGAGCTTGGACATTATTCTTTGGTCAAAGACTTATCTCCAGATTTTTTCAGACTGGAAATTATATGATCAAATGTGGGAGATAGGAGGATATTGAGATGGCACATGAGAGGACATGATCCTGGAAAGAGATACTCAGGTTAGGACACATATCCGTGAAGATGTATCCAGCTGCAAAAAGCCAGACCAACAATGTCTTAAGTCATGAGGATGTTTAGTTATCTCACAACAGGAGGGCTGGAAGTGAGCAGTTCCAGGGTGGGTTGAGCAGCTGAAGGAGTTCAGCCACGATTTAGGCCTTTCTATCCCTTCTCTCCAGCATCCTCAGCAGATTGGTTTCTTGTCATTTCATAGTCACAAGATGGATTGCAGAGCTCTAGGCAACATTACCAAATGGGCAAAAAAGACAAGAAGCAGGAAGCAGGGTGGCTGTTGGAGTGGAAAAGGAAAAAAGAAATCTCTTTTTTGAATGGCTATCTCCTCAACTTTTATCATTAAAGGAAATTTTTCAAAAGAAGTCTTCATTAGATTTCTCATATCATATTGGCCAAATCCAAGTCATAGCATGACTCTTAGCTATAATGGGGACTGTCGAAGTAAGCTTCTAGTTTCTATAGTTTGGAGATGAGAGAGGTAAAGGAAGTGGGCCAATGGCGTTTGGAGAGCTAGCCCATAGCAGTTGTGTAGTTTTCTCTTATTCCAACTAGTAGTAACCAGAAACATATTGAAAAGTGATTTCAGAAAAGCCTTCATGTAGTAGGAACATTAGTTCCCCCAGAAATGCAGTCTGTGGACGGAGGTCCTAGATCTATGATCCCCCACCCCTGGGCTGCCTACCAGTATGGTCAGCAGCCTGGTAGGAGGACAGCTGCAGAACTCCACCTCCTTCCTCCTCCACACTCCCTCACTGGAAAAATTGTCTTCCGTGAAACTTAGGAAGAACCAGTCTGCACAGCGGGAGGTGAGCAGCAGTGATTGAGCCTGGTCTAGTGAAGCAGCTTCATCTGTTTTCACTTTTAAAGCAGCTCCCCATCACTAGCATCACTGCCAGAGCTCTGCCTCTCTCTCCACCTCCTCCCCCAACCCTCACATGGAAAAATTGTTGTCTTCTATGAAACTGGTCCCTGGTGCCAGAAAGGTTGGGAATTGCTGTCCTAGAGTGAGGTGATGTTTATGTGCCACTGATACGGAGTTACCTAGAATTTGGAAAGCACTCTTGTATCAGGTGTTGAATTTTTCACCTTGGAGTTCCCTGTCATCATAACTCCATCAGTGAAATCAAGGAAATAATAATGCTGTTGAGAAAGAGAAATATCTTTCCTCTGCCTCATCTAGGGTAAGATCTGTACTGAGGAAGAAAGCTTTGGAACAGTAGAAAGTTGCCTGGTGACCAACATTAAACCTCTGTTTAGGAAATTCCATTTTAGATTTAATTATCCATTTGTTGAATTAGAAATAACATTATTATTGCATAACGTTATTAATAATCTCTGGACTTCATTTGAGAGAAAGCCAAGAAACAGTTTGCTGGGGCAGATACAGGTAGTCCTGGGTTGTGATTGAGATAAGTTCTGTAGGTTTGTTCTTAAGTTGAATTTGTATTCAACTTATTACCTATAATACCTCCATTCATGTCAGATGTCTTTAACTCAGGGACTTCCTCTAATAACCTCTATTGGGTAAGTGTGAGTTGTACACGCGTTAGATGTTTGTAACCTAGAGACTTTCTGTATTAGAAATCTGAGTGGCTGCAGAGAGTGCCAGTGGGACAGGTGTTTGTTGAAGGAAAACTATCTCAGCATCTTTCCGGAAAACTCTTTTGCTGTGATCCTGTTCCTATGAAAGTTGCAGGTTGGTCACTCCATTTACTGAGGCAGCAGTATAACTAGCTGAGGTTTCCAAGTGGTTGTGCTTGAGTAGGCACCTCTATTACAGGGGTTTCAACTGATCATTTCCTAAAATTGTCAAAGTCATTAATTATTTTCATTTTGCTCTGAGAAGACATCCTTTGGATGATAAAAATTTTAAATCATCCAATTAATATGTTGGCAGTGCCAGCAATGAACCGTGTCTGCTTCCAGAGCTCATCTCTTAACTAAGACTCTTTACAGCATTCCCTCAAAGAAGATCTTTTCAGGTAAAGAAAAAGACATGTTTGGGGGCACCAAGGTGCTCATAATGAGGTGCTGTTCAAGCATGAGTATCTTTATTGGAGCAGACATTCTAAGTTGGGCAATTATAAAGCGGTCAGTCATCTGCAGGTTCTTGCATGGTCTGGCAATGTAACCCAAATGGCCTCTCAGCTCCTCAATGAACCATATTCCTTTGACCACAGGGCCTCTGCACGTGCTGTTTCTTCTTCCTGAAAGTCTGTTCTCCACTTTCTCCTTTTACCTAATTAACATCTGTCTTTCTTCAAAGATTAACTCTGTCACTATTTTGTTACAGAAGCTTTTCCTAATCAGCTGTTTTCCCTACCTTACCTTTCATAACACCATATATTTATTTATTCTTTAATAATCTTAATCACAGCATTAAATTTACATTTATATGTGTGATTCTTTATTTAATATTTATCTCTACCACTAGTCCATAAGGTCTGTGTCAACATGGATGGTTATCATGACCTGGTTATCATCTTATCTTGAGTACCTGGAACACAGGTCCCTAGTGTTGGACAAATGAATGAACTAGTAAATGGACAAACTTGGCAGAGAAAGCACCTGGAAACTTTATAAGAATTAGCTGCAAGAAAACCTTCTTGGACTTACGTGGACCTACGCTGTGATAAGGACAGGGTTTGGCAAATCGTTCACTGTTAAATACCATGTAGAATGGATTAGAAGGAAATATACCTCTAATGATTTACATCCAGGTTGTTTCAGGAAGAGTGAGAGCCTGGGTTCCTGATACATTTAAACCATTGCCACAGAAATCAAAAGAAAAGATCAGATACAAAAGCTGTGCAAGGAGTGAATTTAGGAGCGAAAGAGAAAAGACAGAGATTTCAAGCCCAGGAAATGGGGAAGATGAGATGCCATCTACTTTAATGGGATATCCCCAATAACTAAGCAATGAACCCAGTCTCCGGTGACAAGTGGCAGGTGCTTAGAGAGCTGGAGGTGAAGCCCCAGACGAAGGCTGGGATTTGATGACTAGGCTGTGTATTTGGGGTCGTTGACTCATGTGTGATGGGTAAAAGCTCATGAATAGCTGGGTTCCCTGTGAAAAGGGTTGGGAGCACCTTAAATCTGTATAGTTATTTCTAAGTACTTCTTATCTATTGTCATGTTGTTTTTGGACCAGCACCTTGCAAAAGATAAGTTTTATAGGCCATTTGAAAAACCAGAGAAGCTGAGTGATGTGTTCAATGTCACAGAGATAGTAAATAACAGAGCACGAATCCAGGGTTTCAACCAGACACTGCACAACTGTTCCATCTGATGGCTGAATGCTGTAGACCACAGTGTAAACACAATACAGTTTTTAACATTTTATGTATGATTATCAAAGGGGAGATTTTTTAACCTTAATTTTTTTCTTGATGTGCAGTATATGTTTTTGTTGCCATTTTTAATATCTTATAGCACATGAATGCTTTTATGACCACAGTTTCTGTAATAAAACAGTGTCTTTTACTCCAAATATGATCACAAATGACAGAAGAGTAGTAAAAACATTCCTGTTCCTACAAAAATCTTTCAAATGGCCAAACAATATTAGTTTTTGCTCTCTTTAAGAATGCTTCTCAACCATCTGTGTTTTTGCAGACATCTGTCCAAGTTTCTGGCATTATCTAAATTAATTGAAGTGAATAAAATAATTATAATACTTTTTAGTTTTTGCCTTTCAAAATCAATGACATTTTGATAAAAAGAAGGTGATTTTTATACAGCATTAGAAATAAACGTCCTAGTATTATTTTAGGTTGTAAATTGGTCAAAGTTTATGTGTACTAAAATTGTAATGAGCTCCCTAAAAATATTTAAGTATTAGATACAATTCCTTCTATGTAGTAACTGGTTAATTTTAACTAATTTTCTTTAATACATAATAGAGTCAAGGAAAGGTTGTGGCAAGTCATCTAGCCTGTGAATAGCTGTTAACAACATTTCTTATGACTTAGGCTTTTAATACAGGGTGGACATAAAGTTCGTGTGCAGTTTACTATGTTAAACTATTTAAAATTGCACCGTGTACTTTATGTCCACCTTGTATTTTCTATTTGTCAGTAGTACTGGGTTGAGAGGTTAGATAGATAGATACACATATAATTTAGCGTATATATATTTGTCTGTCCTTTACATGTATCAAATGATATAGATCCATCAATCTACACCGATTAGCAATACAAAGTCTTTGCTCTCATGGATCTTACATACTAATTAGAAATAATAGACCCTAAATAAACAAATACTAAATAAATAAAAATATAGAAAGCAATTTCAGATAATGAAAGATGTTAAGAATTAAATAAATGGCATAGAATAGTGTTGAAGGAAGGAACAGATTTTAGATAGTATATATTACAATGATCACTGAAAACCCAGGTCATATATGATCTTTTGGGGCCTGGAAAGAGTTTGGCCTTTATTCTTAGTATTTCTTAATCAGAGGGCTTTGTGGAATGTTTACCTTGTAGTTAGTGATATCTGCTTTAGGTTTTTACAAGTCCTTTTGGCTCTGGAATGGAGAATTATGTTTTAGGCGGAGAGATGGAAGCAGAGACTCTGTTTAAGAGGTACAGCTGAGTAGCCTCAGTGAGAGGTCATGGTGGTGTGGACAAAGGTAACAGCAGTTCAGGTAATTATCCACTGGTTGGATACAAATTCCCCTAAAACTTAGTGACTTAAAACAACAAGCATTTATTTTCTTGCAGTTTCTGAGAGTCGGGAATCCAGGAGCAGTTTAGCTGGGTGATTCTGACTCAGGGTCTCTCATAAGGAGGCAAACTGTCTGAAGCCTTGACCCGGGCTGGAAGGTTTGCTTCCCAGCTCTGGCTAGCTGCTGCAGTGAGTGCCTTATTTCCCTTCCACTTGTCCTCTCGTTCTCTGGAACTGCTCTTTTTCATGTAGCCTCTGCAGCAGAATAACCTGGACTGCTTTAAATAGTGGCTAGACTCTTGAGAGTCAGTGAGTAAGAGAGGGCACACCAAAAATGAATGTCATAGTCTCCTTATAACCTAACCTCAGTAGTAAAATAAATAGAAATAATTACCAATGTTTAATACCAATAATCATTAGGAAAATGTAAATGAAAACTGTATTGAGATATCAGTGCATGCCTCCTAGAATTGCTAATTAAACCCAAACTGACAACATCAAATGCTGATGGGGATGCAGAAACAATCAGAACTCTTTTTTTTTTTTTTTTTTTTTGTAAAGACAGAGTTTCATTTTATTGCCCTCGGTAGAGTGCCGTGGCGTCACACGGCTCACAGCAACCTCCAACTCCTGGGCTTAGGCGATTCTCCTGCCTCAGCCTCCCGAGCAGCTGGGACTACAGGCGCCCGTCACAACGCCCGGCTATTTTTTTGTTGCAGTTTGGCCGGGGCTGGGTTTGAACCCGCCACCCTCGGCATATGGGGCTGGCGCCTTACCAACTGAGCCACAGGCGCCGCTTATACGTTTCTAGTAAGAGAAAACACTGGAAAACATTTTGGCTTTGTGTTTTTTAAAAAATCAGATTATGTACTCAATTTTGATATGAAGACAATTAACGACAATTAAGGTCATAGCGGGGGAAGGAAAAGCAGAGAGAGGGAAGGAGAGAGGGGGGTGGGGCCTTGGTGTATGCCACACCTTCTGGGGGCAAGACATGATTACAAGAGGGACTTTACTAACAAATGCAATCAGTGTAACCTGGCTTATTGTACCCTCAATGAATCCCCAACAATAAAAAAAATAATAAAAAAGTAAAAATATCAGATTAAACACACTTGTAATGTGATCAAGCAATCTCACTCAAGGCATTTATCAAGTAGAAATTAATAATTACAGTCACACAATTACGTGTATGCAAATATTGTACTTGTTTGGAGCTTCAGTACAATGTTGAATAGGAACGGTGAGAGTGGTGGACATTCTTGTCTTATTTTTGAAGTTTAGGGGAAGACATTCAAGTCTTCAGCATTAGGTAGGATGTTAGCTATAAGGTTTTATCATGTTAAAGAACTGGGCGGCGCCTATGGCTCAGTGGGTAGGGCGCTGGCCCCATATACCGAGGGTGGGGGTTTGAACCCTGCCTGGGCACCTGCAACAAAAAATAGCCGGGTGTTGTGGCGGGCACCTGTAGTCTCAGCTATTCAGGAGGCTGAGGCAAGAGAATCGCCTAAGCCCAGGAATTGGAGGTTGCTGTGTGCTGTGACACCACGGCACTCTACCAAGGGCGACAAAGTGAGACTCTGTCTCTCTAAAAAAAAAAAGAACTACGTATCAATTCTTACTTTGCTGAAAGGAAAAAATGTTGAATTTTGTCAAATTTTTTTTGGTCCTTCTTTGAAATGATCATGTGATTTTCCTTCTTTTGTGTGTTAATCTTATGAACTACATTGATAGCTTTTAAAATGCTGAATCAGTCTTGTATTTGTGGCATAAACCCTACTTGGTTATTATTAATTATCCTTTTTATATATCACTGGATTTGAACTACCTATATTTTGTTGATAATTTTTGTGTCTGTGTTCATGGGAACATTACTCTTTAGTTGTTTTTCTTTTTTTATCTTATCATGTATTTGTCTAGCTTTAGTGTCAGAGTAACGTTGCTTTATGAAATGAGTTGAGAAATGTTCCGTCCTATTTAATGGTAGAGTTTGTGCAGAATCAGTATATATTTCTTAAATTTTCAGTTCATTGAATTGATCTAGGTCTGATTTTTCCTCATTGTTAGTACTGTTAATTTTGAGAAATATTTTGGGCTTTAGAATCAAGTAGCCCCAGATTAATGTCTAATTCTTAATTTTTCCCTATGAGACAGTAGGCAAGTTACTCATTCTCTCTGAGCTTGTTTCCTCATCTATAAAGTGGGTGGTTGTAAAGATTAAATAATAATACACATCATTTGTTCAGTGCTCTACTACATATATTTTTATGTATACATATGTAATGTATACATGGCAACTTTCATATACTGTTACCCTTATACTATTTATTTACTTCTATACAGGTACTATATTATTATAATTGTTATTTTACAGATTAGAAAGCTATTGCAAAGGGAAATTAAGCTCCCCAGGGTTCCTAGGTTACATATAATGAAGCCAGGATTTGAATTGAGGCCTTCTAGTTACAGAGTTCCTGGCTGTTAAGCCCTCACTATGCTAACAATCATACCTATCTTTCTGAGTTGCTATGTGTATTAAATGAGGCAATTCATGGAAGAAGCTAAATTTGTGTTTATCTAGGCTGCTGGTTAGTAAATGTGTGCTATTATTAATAATGTGAATTTTTATTATTTTCAAGTGAAACTGCCTTGGAATATGTTCAACCCAAAAGGCATTTTAATAGTATATATAAATAATCAAATACTCCATTGAAGTTCATTACAATAAAATTTCATAACCATTTTCTGCTTTACGCCAGACCTTATTAGGAAAAGCAGCTTGAATTCTCACCCAGTTTAAGCCTGTCTTTTTGTGAAATTCTGGTAATTAAATTCCTTGAAAGGTGGTGAATCTGTGTGAAGAGGATAGGAAGAATGTCTGTGTTCACCACTTTGACCTAAGTTGTTGAGTGATTTACCAAAAAAGGAGTTTTGATAAATACAAGCTTGTGCTAACATTAAGTATAGATATTTGGTGTTCTATGATAAAGATCAGAATCCTTTGTTGCTGTATAAATATTTTGAGATGATTCTGAATATCATATTTACTGTGACTTGGTACAAATAGAGGCCAGTTACTTTCAGGTTCAGGCCTTGACCGTGGTTGCCTTACTGTTCATGGTTTACCTTACTTTTCTTTTGATTCAATGAGGTGATGACTGCCATATGCCAATATATTAGATTCATTCTAAGTTGAAAGTTACAAGGTTAACTCAAAAAGTGGAAGCACAAGTTCATTAAGTACTGTGTCCTATGTTTCAGCAAGCAAGATATAGGTTTTAAAAAAATGATGTCTCACTATGTCAAACTATGTATATATGCCCTTAATTAAGGCTGGAGTGATGGGGATGATTGGCACGTGGAGCACCTTGACAGAGGGTAAAACAAGGAGTCTTCCGTTATGACGTGTAGAATACCAATAGCTGAGGAACAATGCTAATTGTGAGAAAACATAATAACATATTGCTTTGTTTTGTGAATTGTAGCTGACTTTGGCCTGGCAAAGCAAAAACAAGAAAACAGTAAACTCACATCTGTTGTTGGAACAATCCTGTATTCTTGGTAAGGACAATTATTTTAAGGCTCTCTAATATCATACTTAACTGGTTTGGGCTTTCATTTTTATTCTTGGGTTGCAAAGGAAAAGATTATTTAATAAGTTTTTTTTTTTTTCAATTTCCTGGGTAATACACACGAATAGAATTGTGGATTATGATGTGTGTTTAAAACAACCATTACAAAAAATAATTTTTTGCTAAGGTAGCTCTGCCCCTAATGGGAACTACTTTTTATAAATTATGAATTGAAAAAATTCTTAGTGTATAACAGATGTTCAGTAATATTTGAATGGATCTGAGAATGAACTAGCGAAAGAGCTTCTCAGCATGATGTTTGGAATGTTTCGTTATACCTATTTATATGTATATATGATGTTTTTCCTATTTCCTACAAACATTTAAGGGAAACGATTTTGGTGTCCTGTTACTATCTTAGTACCTGCCCAGTAATAGACATTGAATAAGTTTTATTGCATGAGTAAATAAATACTGACATGAGAACTTAGACACATGTTTACAAAGTGAGTTGCTTCTTGGGTAAACAAATGTTTATATTTTGATAAATTGAGACACTTATAACTTCTTTACCATACTTGGAAGTTTCCTTTGTAAGCTATTAATTATTGTGAAATGAGACTCTTCTTTTGCAAATCACACATCATTTGTCTGAATTTGTTGAAATTAGCAACAGATATGTCAGCAGCAAACATATCTACTGACTAGATATGATAGTCAGTAGAAAAGCAGACTTCAGGGAAATATTCTGAAAAATGATTCATCAGGTCAAGCAATCAAGACACTTTCAATTGCTTTTTAAATCCAGCCTACAGTTGCAAAATTGAGTCCTAGAAATAAAATTAAACATAAAATCTCCTTAAGGGAGGGTGGAAATTGTCTGCAAAATAACAGGTCCGTTTTACAAAGTCTTTTCATATCAGAGTGTTCAGAGTACTGTTTTTAGAGGTTGACTTAACTTTATTGGAAATTTCTTACATAGCTATTCTTAAAATTAGTTTCATGAGAAGTTGTAAAGAGATTGGTGGCCAGGGTAATATGTAGCTTGAAAATTGCAAGTTGATCTTTACACTTAATGTTTTAACAATAAAGTTGACCCAGCCATTACTCACTCCTAGAATAGTTTTCTTTTGTTTCACTTTGTACTTTTCTAATAAATAATATAAATATGTTCATAAAAGTTTTGCATAATCATGTTTGTGATTAGATTTGGTTGTCAGCAAAATTACAAATCAAAGAAAATACAAACTTAAATTTAGGTTGGTCATACTTAGTAAAATCACATTTTTATTCTTAAGACTGTGAATTAAGTTTAGAATTCTTCATGTGATAGTGTCAGCTTTGTGTGTGTGCGTGACAGATGGAGGGAACCTATAGCATATGTAGGAAGAAATCCCAAACATGGTAACCTTTTTGCTTTATTAGTCCAAAAACAGAATCATATTTTTCTTTAATTTTTAAATTAACTGAAGAATTTATAAAGCTGAGTCTACTAATACAGGCAATCCTTGACTTACAAACATCCAATTTATATACAACTGACAGGGATGGAAGTTATTGTAAGTAATCCTTGAGTTATAAACATCAACTGAGGTACAACTCACACTTGTAAATGGAGGGAATTATAGGTAATAGGTGGTAAATGTACGTGTTCTAACTTATGTACAAATTCAACTTAAGGACAAACCTACAGAACCTATCTTGTTCACAACCTGGGGATCGCCTATATAGATAAGATGTCATTGCATGTAGGTACAACATGATTATTTTAATAACAGGTATAGTATCTTTTATTACCATTTATCTTTCTGTCAAACCCTTTGTTCTTTTGAATTGATTAACATTTTTTCTTTCGACCCCCTTTTCTCATCTCTCCTCTCCCCCAGTTGCTAGAAATGCCCCTTGTGTGATGGTTTTACTATGAAATTGAGCTTACAAGCCATCTGTCTTCTTTTTCGATGTCATCAACTGAGTATGGAGCTAAAAGGACTCAATCCTAAATTTGTATTGTTACTTTCTTAGTTTGGGATTCTCAAAAAGCAGACACTGAGTGCATGTTTATTTGGGAGCTGATCTTAGGAAATACTGGGAGAAGAGTAAGGAAGTGGGACAGGGAAGAGAAAGCAGCCCACGTTCATAATCTGGCTCATAGAACCTTACCTGGGATACAGTGTAGATATTTTAGAGTGACTCTAAATGCTGGATGAGAGGTTAGAGCATATTTTTTTCAATGACATTTGGGAGCCCTTAGCACTTGACTGAGGACTGCTCTGTGGGGGGTGATGCCCGGTGCTTCTGGCCTGCTTGGGCTTGGGCTGGGAAAAGGCCCTCGGACAGAGAGTAGCAGGGCATTGCTTGAATATGTGCCATAGACATGCAGGGAACTTGAGTAGAACTGGCCAGAGACCTGTCATTCTATAACGTTCTGTAATTCTATAACTTTTCTGTGGTCATTTGGCGCTTCTCTGAGCCTGCAAGTGTGGATCCGAGGTGCCTTCCCTCCAGGGTTCCCAGGGTTTGATGTCCTCATGTCATTTTGCCCTTTCCTTTGTTTTCACATCCTCAGAAATTAATTTATTTAATGGAAGAAAGTTCTTTTTCTTAACTCCTATAGGAAATGCCTCAGAGCATTTTTTACTCTGTATGCAGCTGCTAGATAAATGGTTTATGGGCACATTGCTGGACTAATTGTGCTAAAACAGAAGGTCAGTAAAAGCTTTTTTTTCTTCATCTGATGTGATTCATTATTAGGCAAGTTTTTGTTATCTTTCTCAAGGAACATCATCTCAAAATATGGTACTTGTTTCTATGTTTTATCTCTGTGTCTAACTCCACCCCCAGAGAACAGCACCGCGCCCTATCTTCAAATGCGTTTTCCAGAGAACAGACTGCACAGCGTCCCCTACTACACTGCAGAGTATAGAGTTTGAGGCTCTCGGCAACATTTAGGCCAGTTTTTTTATGGAACACATATGGAACTTAATAATTATGATATAATAAAAGTGGAAAATGTCAACTAGCCCTGGAATGGGAATTATTTGAGCTTCTCTTGCTCAATATGATCCCATTCGTATTATAACACTAGATAATTAGGAGAGAAGCTGGTGAAATTTTTATTAGATGGATAAAGATAAACCTGTAGTAAACATGGACAAGTGGAGACTAAATGAAGCGTGCCCACCAATTGTTCATAAGAAAATTCTGAACGTTTTAAGTGGTTTATAACACTTTGGTGACTTCCAGTTGCTCATGCAAAGACTAAGTCCTCAGTATGGCTACAAGTGTACCCTGGCCTCTCCAGCTTCACCTCCAGCCAGACTTTAGCAATTCCTAGCTGTTCCATCTGGGCTCTCTCTAGACACAGGACTGTTGTCCATGCTGTTCCCTTTACCTGGAATACTTTTCCCCCTTGTCATCTGGTTAATTCTTAGTTATCCTTCAGCTACCAGATGAAATGTATCCTACAAGATATTATTTCTTCTGTTCTACACATTTCATGTACTTTTCCTCATGCAGTTGAATTTTCATGGTTATTTTATTTATTTTTTTTGAGACAAAGCCTCAAGCTGTTGCCCTGGGTAGAATGCTGTGGTGTCACAGCTCACAGCAACCTCGAACTGCTGGGTTTAAGCGACTCTCTTGCCTCAGCCTCCCAAGTAGCTGGGACTACAGGCATTTGCCACAACGCCTGGTTGTTTTTTGGTTGTAGTTGTCATTGTTGTTTGGCAGGCCCAGGTTGGATTCGAACCCGCCAGCTACAGGGTATGTGGCTGGCGCCCTAGCTGCTGAGCTATAGGCACTGAGCCTTTTCATGTATTTTGTAATAAGCAATGATGATTTTGTTCACCACTGTCCCCAGCACTGAATCCAAAGGCTGGTGCTCTCTAAACTGACGAAAAATACTTGCAACACGAATAATCCAATGCTTGCATAATTATGAACAATACCCCAAATAATACAGTACTATAAAGAAAATTGTTTCTTTTGTATTGTAACAAATTTATCATTCTTTATCAGTGTCCCTCTTGCTATTCCTTCAGATCTTCAAAATGCTCCTCCCTGGAATGTTCTTTCTCCAGATAGCTGCAGAGTTTACTTCTTTCCTTCATTTTGGTCTTTGTTTAAATGTCACTTTGTGCAGAGGATTTCCCGGATCACCTGCCCAAAATAGCAACCTCCCTTCATCCCTGTATCCTGTGTTTATTTTTTCACTGCCCTTCCTCTACCCGACCTTAAATTGTACTTGAAATGGCTTATCCTGTGTCTGCCCACTGCAGCACAAGCTCCGTGAGTGCAGGGATGTCTCCTTTGTTCACCACTTTTTCCCCAGGGCCGAGAAGACTGCCAGAATATTAATAAATATTTTCGATAATTAAAGTAAAGATAAGTCTTTCTGAATTTTAATATGATTAAAAATTAGTGTGCATTTTTACTGGGCTCTAAAATGCTAACATATCCTCGAACTTTTGTTATTTTTACCCCAATGAAGCCTGAAGTGAATGCTTTTAGTTTTAGAGAGCAAGTACCTTGATGGCAGGATTTGCTTTATTTTATTTTTTCCACTTATTTATTTTATTATTCCATCTTCCACTGTTACTAGAACAGTGAATAATGAGATCAAGTAGGATGGTTTTGTTTTGTTTTAGTTTTTCGTATTTATTTTTTATTTTAGATTTATATAAGGGTACATACTATTAGGTTACGTTGTTGGCATTTGTTAGGTGAAGTCCAAGTTGTAGTTGAACCCTTCACCCAGCAGGGGTGCCACATGTCCCTACATTGCTCCCAACAGGCAAGAGCTTACCACACCCTTTCTCCTTGCCTCTCCCCCCTTTCTTGAATTTAAATGTGTCTTTCTCTTGTGTGAGCATGTGGTTATTCATCTACTAGTTTTGTATTAATATTGAGTATACTGAATGCTTGCTTTTCCATTCTTGTGAAACTTAGGAGGATGTTCTCCAGATCCTTTCACGTAAATACAAAAGATACAAAGTCTTCATCTTTCTTTATGGCTGAATAATATTCCATAGTATCCATTTTATTTATTCATTCATAGGTTGATGGACGCTTGGGTTGTTTCTACATTTTTGCAATTGTGAATTGAGCTGATATAAACATTAAAGTACAAATATCCTTATGGTAAAATGATTTTTTTTTTCTTCTGGGTAGATTTTTAGTAATGGGATTGCAGGATGGAATGGAAGGTCTGTATAAACCTCTCTGAGGATTCTCCATACTTCTTTTCAAATACAGGGTTGTTTTTCCAATGCCACCAACAGTGTACAAGTGTTTCCTTCTCTCTGCATCCACACCAACATCTGCAGCTTTGGGACTTTGTGTTGTGGGTTATATGTCAAGGTGGTTTTAATTTGTGTTTCTCTGATGATTAGGGACGAGCATTTTTTCATGTGTTTGTGGCCATTGGTCTGTCTTGGGAGAAGATTCTGTTCATGTCTCTTGCCCAATGATAATGGAGTTGTTTGCTCTTTTCTTGTTGATTAGTTTGAGTTCTCTGTAGATTCTGATTGTTATGCCTTTGTCAGATCCTTCTCCCATTCTGAAGGTTGTCTGTTTGCTTTAGTTGTTGTGTCTTTACCTGTGCAAAAACCTTTTAGCTTGGTCAGGTCCCATTTTTTTACTGAGTGTTGCTGCAATTGCCAGTGGGGTCTTCTTCTTAAAATCTGTCCCCAGACCTATATTGTAAAGAGTTTCCCCGGCACTTTCTTCTAGAGTTTTTATCGTTTCATGTCTTAGATTTAAATCTTTTGTCCAGCATGAGTCAATTTTTGTAAGTGGTGAGAGGTGCAAATTCAGTTTCAGTCTTTTACATGTGTCTAATCAGTTTTTCCTGCACCATTTATTAAATAAGGATTATTTTCCCTTATTTTCTCCAGTGTATGCTTTTGTTGGTTTATCAAAGATCAGATGGCAATATGAGGCTGGTGTCATATCTAATTTTTCTGTTTTGTTCCATAGATCTGCCTCACTGTTTTTATGCTTTCCTTGTCTTTATAGATAAAAATATATCCAAGGGACACAGAAAGAGTACCCAGTCCCATTTGAAGTTTTATAGAGTCATTTTTAGGCAACATCAGGGTTAAATTTTTATTTTTATTTATTTATTTATTTATTTTTTAAGAGACAGAATCTCACTTTGTTGCCCCTGGTAGAGTGCCATGGCATCACAGCTCACAGCCACCTTTAGCTCTTGGGCTTGGGCGATTCTCTTGCCTCAGCCTCTGGAGTAAGTGGGACCACAGGCATCCACCACAACACCTAGCTATTTTTTGTTGCAGTTTGGCCGGGGCTGGGTTTGAACCTGCCACCCTCAGTATATGGGGCCGGCGCCCTACTCACTGAGCCACAGGTGCCGCCCAGGGTTAAATTTTTAAACCAAGGGTCATTATAAGGGAGTTGATCTTGTCCTTCTGGGAGCCGATAGGCTTTTAATTTCTCAAAGCTTTGAGAATACATCTTTTGCTAGCATACTATGACACAAATAGGGGCCCCATGATCTTAGCCAGGGGGTTAAAACATTTTTTAATAAGATAATCTAAAAAGGATGGTGTAGAAAAGACAGCATAGTTGAGTTTTTATAATGAGTGGTTAATCCAGAGAGACCAATTGCTCAGTAGAAAGTACATTTGTGAGAGTATGGGTTTCCATTGTCACTTTCTATATAACATCTGATGAAGGGCTGGGTAAAAAAGAAACATGGGACTTCTAAGTATGGAGTTATTAATTTTACTCTGTAGGTGACTAGAGAGATAATCCTTGTAAGTTCAACATACAGGAGAGTAATTAATGAAATTGTATACAGGGACAACTGTACGTCAGAATGGTCTTCTACTGCCCAAGGTTTGAGATGACAAACCAGCAGCAAGACAAGTTAGCAGAGGATGTTATAGCTTTAGAACTTCTGACTAAAGAGTTGCCTTGCTAGGTAAACAGAAATCCCCAAAAAGCAAATGAAGTGCACAGGGTATAGAATTTCATGTTACCTATCTTTTTTTGTGGAAATTTAGGTCCTCTAAAGGGTTCACAAGCCCATTCGTCCTTCAGTTTCTCAGAGGGTGATGAATCCTGAAGACATGAGGTTTCTTATAGGGGTGCCTCTTTCACCTGAGTGTGATGAGTCCAGGGCTTCATTCCTGTGAGAATCCACTGAATGTGTTGTCAGGAGCACCTCAAACAGACTGATCCACTGTGGCTGAAATTGATCTTCAGGATGCTGATTTTTCCAGGTTTTTAGTAACACCTTGTCTTCTGGCTTTATGCAATGAATGGGCATGTTGGAAATGGGACCCTGTTAGAAACAAACTTAGAAATCCTAATTAGCACATTTTTGAACTGTTTTACATATGAATAAGCCTCCATCTCTGGGGGCAGATAATCATTTGATGGGTGTTGATTGATAGTTCTTAGGATGGTCTTCTATGTAAAATTTGAAAGAGGCTAAGTGCTAACTTACTTCTGGAGGCCACCTGAATTCTTAACAGGGCAAGGAATAATACTTTGTCCCAAGTTAAACTGATTTCTTGACAAATTTTGGAAAGCGTCCTTTTTAAGGTTCTGTTCATCTGTTGCTCAGTTTTTCCCAAAGACTAGGGTATCCATGATTAATGTAGTTTTCAATCAAGATCTAAAATCCTTGAAATTTCTTGGGTGATTTTGGCAACAAAGCCTACTCTGTTGCTGAAATTCCAAACCTAGGAATAATTTCTTTTAAAAGGGTCTTAGTGACTTTTGATGCCTGTTCAGTCCTGGTGGGGTAAGCGTCAACTGAAAAAGTGTCAGCCAAGACTAGCAGGTAACGAAAGGACTCCCAGCATCATGGTGACGTCTACCTGTCAGTGTTCTGCTGAGAAACTCTCTCTCCACTGTGTTTCTTCCTTTGGGAATTGTTGTAAGTCTCTGGGAGGCTTTCTTTGGATTATTATTTAAGCATATAAGGCAGCTTTGTTTTACTGTTTGAATAGTTCTCTGTAAGTTGGGCCCACCCATCTGAGGCTGCATCTGCTGTAAGGTGGCTTCTCATCCAAAATGGGTACTTTGATGAATCTGTTCAAATCCTGGTCTGACCAGAGTTTCGGGAAGGAGGATCTTCCCTTCCAGGTTTGTGAGCCACTTTTGATTATTATGCTTTGGAAACTCCCATTCTTTAGCTCCTTCCAGATCCTTTTCAGAATATTGGAGATCGTGTTTATCTAATTGAAGAGAGAGAATTAAAGTCAACTGGGAATGTATTTGTTGGGCAGCCCATTTTGCTACTAGATCTGCCAAAGTTTTTGTTTTTTTAATATTAGTGTCTGTTTTCTGATGTCCCTGGCAGTGTATAACGGCTACTTTCTTAGGCAGTAAAACTGCATTTACTAGTTCAAGAATCTGAGGCCCATATTTAATTTTTTTATTTCCAGAAGTAAGATATTCTTGCTCTTTCTAAATAATTCTGTGAGCATGTACCATTATAAAGGCATATTTAGAATCTGCATAAATTTTGATATGTTTATCTTTTCCATGACATGGGGCAATCACTCTTGTCTTTTGGGCAGGGTAGGGCTTGGGCCTCAATTACCTGTTGGTTGGCAACCATAGCATATGCAGCTTTAAGACGTCCATTCTCCATGAAGCTTCTCCCATCTGTGAAGAATTCCTGATCCAGGTTTGACAAGGACAGCTAGAATACAGTTGGTCAATGATTTGAATATAATCATGAATTGGGGAGTGAGAGTCTATAGGCATCAAGGTGGCAGGATTCAAAGTAGATACTACTTTTAATGTTATATAAGGATTATCTAACAGATTAGCCTGATGTTGGGGTCCCGTTCCAAGAGCAGTGTCTGCTGAGACCTGTGTGGAAACTGGTGGTGATCAACTGAAGAAATATAGAGTTAGAAGCGACGATAAAGAAAGACAAGAGACATAGAATTAAAAGTGGGAGCTCAGGGGTCCATTGCCTGTTCTGGGATTCCGGCAATGGCCCAGAGTGTTTGCTCCACTCTGATTTTATTGAAGTCTATTTACCCAAAGGGTAAGATGAGGGAGGGAACAAAGGCATCAGCAGTTTTTCAGATTGATGAAATCAGCTTCTATTGTTATTATTATTAACCTTAAGGGCAGCCTTCAGTAATCTGAAATCTGAGCCTTGTATCAGGAGAGCCTCCTGCTTGAGGTCACACACACAGATTTCTAGGGAGGCTTTAAGCTCCCCTAGTTCTCTGTGGAGTAAAATGCCATGAGCATTAATCTCCCTCTGAGGGATTGGTGGGAGAGAGGCATTTTCCTCCCATCAACACCACAGAGGATTTTCCTCTTCTGCCCATATCTCAGAGCTGGAGCTACTCCCTTGGTCTCTGCCCCAGGCAAATGCAAATCTCCACAATGGGTATCTGCTTTTGCCTGCTTAATGGGCAGGAAATGCCCTAGAAGAGGTATCTTTTCTTAGGACTTGTCATAGCCTCTTCTATGACCATTATTTTCCTCAGAGTGCTCACAGACCCAGCAGGGTGTTTGTAAGCTGTATCCCCAACAGGCTAGAATTTCAGAAAAGGCAAGAAGCTTGCTAGCAATGGCTAGTTTAAATGTAAACTAGCTGACTTTTCTTTGTTCTGACTCACTCAGCTTACTTTTTAGTTTTCCTCCTTTTCTGGGAGTGCTTTCCTTTGCCAAGAATGGGGTCTTCGGTCCTCATTCTCCCAGCAGCCTGATATTTGCCCAACCAGCCAGCTGTCAACCAATAGCCTCCTTGTATTATAGTAGGGGTAGCACATAACGTGCTGTATGAACATCACTGATTGTCTAAGCATAAATTTTTCAGTTTCTTGTAAAATGTCACAAGTAGTGGCAACTGCTCTTAAACAAGTGGGCCACCTTTTTGTTACTACATCTAATTATTTAAAGAAATAGGCCACAGGTCACTTATGAGTCCCTAAGGTTTAGATTAATACCCCCAGTCTTATTCCTTGGATGAACAAATCAAAAGGCTTGTGTGGGTTGGGGAGGCCCCGTGTGTGGCAGTCTTCAGTTTTTCTTTAATAGTTAGAAAAATCTTTTGGCATTCTTCTATCCAAGTAAGGTGTTCTTTTTCTTCTCCCTTTGGGCTTCATAGAGAGGCCTGGCTATTAGGCCAACGCTAGGAATCCAAATCTGACAAAATCCTTCCATACCCAGGAATCCTTACGGCTGCTTACAAATTGAGGGGACTGTTAACTCCCTCTAGTCTAGGAGGAGGTTTTGAGTCCTCTGAGACAATTCACATCCCAAGCATTTCACAGTGGGCAGTAAGATCTGGGCCTTTTTCCAGGATGCTTTATATCTGTTGTCAGCTAAGAAATTTAATACAATTACAGCATGTTGTCTGCATTCAGCTTCAGTCTGTGATTAGAATATCATCTATATATTGCAAAATTACTCCTTTTTCTAAAATTATTTTTCTTAAATTTCTAGCCAGAATTTCTCCAAAGATGATTGGAGAGGTTTTAAATCCTTAAGGGAGGACAGTCCAGCGTTACTGGCATTTGGTTTTAGTTTTTAAATTCTCCTATTTAAAGGCAAAGAGTTCTTGGGATTTAGGAGCAAGGGGAGTGCAAAAGAAGGCATCTTTTAAGTCTATTACTGAAAACCAAGCAAAATTGCCCGAGTAGTGAGAAGAGTGTAAGGTTAGGTACCACAGGATGAATGTCTTCTACTATTTGGTTTGTGGCTCTCAGATCCTGAACAAACCAATATTTCTGAGTTTCAGGATTTTTAACTGGTAAAATGGAAGTGTTATAAGGAGAGTGGCATGGCCTAAGGAGATGTCCATATTCTAAAAAGACCACAACTAGGGGTCGAAGACCCTCTCTGCCTGGAAGCTTTAGTGGGTATTACCTGAGGTGTGGGGAGGGAGGGACAGAAATTCCTGGTTTTACACTGATGTGAGCAAGGTCCACATGTGCCTTTCCAGGTTGTTGGGTAGCTCAGACCAGGGATGACTTAATTGAGGACTTTAGCAGGAAGCTCTTAAAGGACAGCCAAGGGGGTGAGCAAAGTGGCATGCTCTTGGGGGAACTGCGGTAATGCAATTGTTTATTCTGAAAGGTCACTTGAGCCTGTAATTTAGAGAGAAGATCTGAACTCAGCAATGGGAGAGGGCATCCAGGCATGTGCAGAAAGCTGTGTGTGAGGAAATAATTTCCAATAGCACAGTCCAGTGGCTGAAGGAGATATTTTTGGGAGGGTTCCCCAGATACCCCTGTTACCAGCCTTGAGTCTTTAGTAAACTTAGACAATTTAAGGTTTAAAACTGAGTATCTTGTACTGGAATCGATCAGGAAATCAATCAAATTCTTTCTCTAACTTTTATGGTTACCTGGGCTCCTGGTGGGAGATATTAATCAGTGACAATGATTCCCATTGGTTCTGAGGAGCCCTGGGGTCCATCAATCCATATCTTCTGCATTTAGTCCCATCAACTGCACATTAGGTTCCCCTTCACTCCTTTCTTGTAACAGGACAATCCTTCCTCCAAGGACCCTTTTCCTTGAAGTAGGCACATTAGTCCCCTTTTAAGGGAATTTTCCCACTTAACCTTTTTCCTTTTGGGGGCAGTGGTTCCCGTTGAGAGGACCCTCTAGAGTTTTCTGTCGTAACTGCTGCCAACAGTTTTGTCTGTAGCTTCATTTCTTATCTTTTTTTTTCTTTCTGTTGTTTTTAGTTTGTTCACAGTTTATAAAGACCTTATAAGCTACATTAAGCAAATGAGATATAGGCAAGTTGAGAACCACCTCTAACTTTGGTAACTTTTGCTGGATATTGGCATACTCTGGCTAACAAAGGTCATGTTAATTAACCTCAAATTATCAGGGCTTTCTGGACCTACATCAGCATGTTTTCTGATGTACCTCCATAATCCTTTTAGGAAGACTGATGGATTTTCATTTATTTCCTATCTTATTTCCTGAACTTTTTTCAGACTATTAATTTTGGGAGCCCCTTTCCTAAGTCCAGCCAGGATACAGTTTCTAAAATGTTGAATCTTACTTTCGTCTCCATTATTAGTGTCCCAACTGAGGTCTTGTGTAGGAATGGCTAAATCACCTCCAGTTTTCACCTTTTTATTTGGGTCTTCCATATCCAAGTGGCCAGTCTCTTCTCAGGCCCTCTCCAAGACAATGTGGTGCTCCATGGAGGTAACAGTACATTTAACAAGTTCTAGACATCTGCCCCTGTGGAGTGGTGTGTAATGAAAATAGATTTAAATAGATCAGTTGTACACTTTGGGCCATCCCTGCAGGTAGGATTATTCTTTTGACAGTGGTATAAATCAGAAGTGGAAAATGGGTTACAAACCCACATTAATCCAGCTGATTGTCAATTCTCATTTATTCTTCCTAGTGGGACTTGTCTCAAAGGAAATTACCCTGCTGGGAAGAGGGAAGGACCCCTACCAAATTATGTACCCTGTCGGGTGTGTGAAGGAAAGACCATGTCCTCATGCTTGGCTATCCCCCGAGATGGAAGAAAATGACAGATAAATAGTTGGAAGAATCAGTGGGGGCAAAGAGAGGGGTTCAGAGTCATAAAGGGGAGAGTTGGGAAAACAATCTCCAGAAGTCAGCCGCAGCTGCTCCTGGAGGCGGTTCAATGGCAGCTGAGTCAGAGCCGACCTCTGAGCCTGGCAGGCACTGCCACAGATTGAGCTGTCACCGTGGCTGCCCAGAGGTCTTCTTTATCGTGGACATTTCCTTCCAAAGGCAAGATGGGGTTCTTAGGATTAGCTGTTGTTCCCCAATCCTAAAGGCTTGTATCTTCTGCACCTCAACCTTACATTTAGCGTGATCTGGCTTGTTTTGATACAAAATTATAAAAGACTGTGAATAAGGGATTTTATCCCATTTTCCAACACAGTGACAAAACAAATCCAATTAGAGAATAGTATTATGGCTCAATAATCCATTAAGGGGCCATAGTTCTCCAGACCCAGAAGAGTACTTATTATACAAATATACCATTTTTTTTCTTCATAGCCTCATAGTGTATTTAGATGCATTTTGAAGAATGCAACCCAAAGGGCTATATTCAGGAATTGAATTCTTATTTCTCATAGTTATACACAAACACTAACACACCAAATGGACTGCATCTCCAACAAATAAGCCTGAAGAGTACCAAATGTAAATAGACAGATATTGTGCTCTCCCAAGTGCTTGAAGGTTCCACCCCAAACAGGATTTCTTCTGAAACTCCCCAGGTGGAGAGGTGAGCTCATAGGTCCCACTCTCGAAAATGGCTGAGGCCTTCAGCCCAAATAGTTTTCCCCTTAAAGCTTCTGAAGTGGAGAGAGGATCCCATAAGCCCTGCTGTCCCAAATAGTTGAGACCATCAGCCCAAATGGGAATTCCAGAGAAATTCTCCTAATGGAGAGAGGAGCCTGGAGGTCCCACTCCCCCTGACAGCTGAGGCTCTCAACCCGAACGGGAATCTCAGAGAAATCCTATGGAAAGAGGAGTTTCTCCACTGTGTGGTTCCTTCAAATTGCACTCACCTGTCTGGATGCAAATGCTGAAATCAAAGGTCAAAGATCCATTCTTCTCTGAGAATCAGGGGATGTGTTTGGAGCTGGTGACAGTGAGACTGGTGGGAGAAACCAAAACCAACTTCTGGCAAAAACTCAGCTGGGCAGCTGCTAGGTAGGCTTTAAAGTCTCCCCCAGTTCCAGGGCCATGAAGCCATGAGCAACAGATTCCAGACGAGCCCCTAAACTGTGAATGAATCCACAAAGGGGGTTCAGTGTTGCTCACCATTAAGAAACCCAATTACTGAGACAATGAGGATTGTCAAGAAAGGGTATATTTTAGAAGACCTCCCTCTGGGAGGGAGAGACACAGACCACCTCAAAAACCCAACTAACAGGGTCAGGGGTTTTTTATTGAAGGTGAAAATGAGTAACATATAAGGGGAGTGAACAATTACATGTTTGGTGCGGAGAGTGGGGCATGCAAATGCAGTGAGAAATGAAGCTAGTATATATACATCCCATGAACAGAAAGTGGTAAATAAGTCCCTACCAGGGTGGGAATTTTAGCATTGTAATGAGCTAGGGGTTAATATTGTTCATTCATTTAGCCCTGTGCTCAGGCTCAGTGGGTCCTCGGGTGCAATCTGTGGTGGCGTATCACTTGTCTTTCTCCAGACAAATGAGTTGTGTAAGATGTTGTAGTTATCTCAGGGATGTAAGGAGATTCTGCTGTCCCTGGGGAAAACTCAAAAGGGAATACATCAGTGCAACAGTAAGTTACAAAGTTCTGGTCAGTGATTCTTATTGCGAGATCTCTGTCTTTCCTTGGTTGTTTTAAGACGTCAGCTGCTAGGCTACTGGTGGTGAGATAGCACTCACTGTTACAGTTCTGTCAATTAAAGGGCACTTAGTTTCATAGTAGGGCTGTGTACATTGGGTATTTTTTCTTCCATTCTTGGGATACTTTACTAAGAAGAATATGTTCCAGCTCCATCCATGTAAACATGAAAGAGGGACTCTCACATGAAAGCTATAACCCAGCTACAACTTAACAATAGGGGGAAGTGGGAAGGGGGGGGTAGAGGGAGGGGAATCGGTGGGATCACACCTGTGGTGCATATTACAGGGGTATTTGTGAAACTTGGTAAATGTAGAATGTAAATGTTTTGGCACAGTAACTGAGATAACGCCGGAAAGGCTATGTTAACCACTGTGATAAAAATGTGTCAAATGGTATATGAAGTGAGTGTGTGATGCCCCATAATCATATCATTGTATACAGTTATGATTTAATAAAAAAATTAAAAAAAAAAAAATAAAGGGCACTTAGCAGCCTGTTTCAGTCATAAGGTGAAAACTGAAAATTCCTTTGAAATACAAGGGAACTAAAATACTGTTGAAGACCATTAATTTTTGTTTATAAAGCTGATTACAATACTATAAAAATGTGTTCTTTGGTGTTTGATAGACAACAAGGTCCATTATTAACATCTGTAGAGCTGCCAGGAAGGTAACTCTCATGATGTTCCCACATGATCACCATCTGATTTGTCATCAAAAACCTCAGGGCCACAAGTCAGTGGGTAGAAATATTCAAAGTTGCAGAGAAAAAAAACCCCTGTCAAACAACAATTTTATATCTAATGAACTATTTCAAAAATGAGAGAGAACTTAAGACATTGACAGATTACCAAAAGCTGAGTAGTACAAGACGTGCCTGCAGTGATGGGAGTCCTGGTTCAAAAGAAAGGGCACTAGGGATGGTGCCTGTGGCTCAGTGAGTAGGGCGCTGGCCCCATATACCGAGGGTGGCGGGTTCAAACCCAGCCCCGGCCAAATTGCAAAAACAACAAAATAGCCAGGCATTGTGGCAGGCACCTGTAGTCCCAGCTACTTGGGAGGCTGAGGCAAGAGAATCGCCTAAGCCCAAGAGCTGGAGGTTGCTGTGAACTGTGATGCCATGGCACTCTATTGAGGGCAGCAAAGTGAAACTCTGTCTCTAAAAAAAGAAAGAAAGAACAAAAAAAAAGAAAGGGCACTAGAAAGGAACTCAAAGCTTCAGGAAGAAATAAAGATCTCTGGTAATGGTAAATATATGAACAATTATAAAACGCAGTATGCTTTTTGTTTTTTACATGATTTAAGAGACAATATATTAAAAAAATGTTTTCAGTTGATGTGTGAGGACACATAATACACAGATATGTAATCTGGTGACACCAATAGTTTAAAGAGCAATTAGGCAAGAGAAAGAAGTAAAAGGCACTCAAGTTGGAAAGGAAGATGTAAAGTTATTGGTTTGCAAATGACGTCATCTCTCATGTAGAAAAACACTTATGATCCCTCAAGACGACTAAGAACTAAAGCAAATTTAGCAAAGTATCAGGCGCATGGAATCTCAAGGGGCCCCAACTAAACAGAACAATATGAAAAATAACAAATTTGGGAGTCTTATGCTTCATGTTTTCAAAACCTATTACAAGCACCAGTAATCAAAACGGTAAATACTGTTTACAAAAGGTAAATTATTGCTCTTATATGAGGCACCCAGAGTAAGCAAATTCATGGGGACAGGAAGCAGAAGGGTGGTTGCCAGGGGCAATGAGATTTAGGGAGTTATTATTTATTGGGTACAAAGTGTCAGTTTTATAAGATGAGTTGTGTAGAAAAATGGAGGTGATGGTTACACAACCGTTTATTGTATTCTGTGCCAACGAATTGTACATGTAAAAAGTATAAAAGTGGGGGATTTTATGTGCATTTTATCAGAATCAAATAAGGTTTTAAAAATTGAGTTAAAATATTGATGAACAATAAGAGCAGCTTTTCATAGCAGTTTCAATTGATGGAACCACTTTGAGAAAGATATTTGGAAGTAACAACACACACTCCTTGGTCTAAGAGTCTCATTTTTAGGGATACACCCAACAGAAATGCCTAAGTGTGTCTCCAAAAAGAAAGGTGTATGCATGTTCTTAGCAGCACTGTGGATCTGACAGACCCAAACTGGAAGGAACTGAAAAGTGCACAGTAGCCTAGGTAAATGTATTCCTATAATTTTGGAATTATAGGCCTGCTCTGACTTTGCAAATAAGATAGCAATACCAGGCTGATGAGGTAGTGATCATTTGAAAATAGATGTGATAGTAACTGTAAATTAGAATCCTTGGTGAGGATCTCTACTGCCTTGAATGAACACTATCAAATGTTTATTTACTTGGAAGTTGCTCATCTTTTCTTTTTCAGTCTGTTAAGGAGCAAGAATACACGTTTTATGTGACTTTATATTTAGAGAAAGGCATTTGTATAATTATATATTGTAATTGAGAGAGTATGTTATCCTTTTTCGTGAAATCACCATAATTACTTTATTTAATTATGTACTTGAATTTTAAAAGCTAGTGATACTTGGCTTGAATACAAATACAAAATATGTGATGTCAACCTATAATGCCAGCTGTTTTTTTTTTTTTTTTAATAATCATTAGAGACAAGCAAATGGCAGTTGAAGTATAGTAAGAAGGCTGTTGGGTCTGAATTTAATTTGTGTTTGTGACTCAAAGTAGGCAGCACTGGATCATCATTTGAAGGGTGGAGTGTAATCATTGGGTGAATGTAATCCATTTGTTTGATAGTCCAGCCTCCTCACTGTATTTACAGTTAATGTGTCATTAAGGTCCTCTTAATAGAGACCATAAAGAGTGGGATCAGAGAGACCTGTTGAAGTCAAGGCCTATCAAGTGTTCATCTCTTTCATTTTTCACTATCTTTATAACAGATGAAGGGAGAGAAAACTCCATGTGGGTAATTTATACAGTCTTTTTAGTTTTGAGCCTTTGAACATTTCCATAGCCAGGAAGCCAAAAGTGTTGTTATGTTTCAATGAAGTCTTTCTCTTATGATTTGAAATTCTTTGTGGATTTTAGTGGCTGTGCAAAGTAATTGGTCACTACCCAAAAGTTAATAATTCTTCATATACTGAAAGATTCTTTTAAGCTTTTTATTCTAAAATTCTTTCTTTGTTCATCAGAATTCTAATCTTTTAATTGAAACTTCAAGGTATTGCAAAGGAAAATCTCATAGAAAACCTTCTCTAATGTCTTCAGAAAGTCATACGAATCCATCTGATGAAGAGGGATACGAGTCTCTTTTTTAAAGTGTGATTTCTGCACTGCATCTTCAACTTAAATATAGCTTTTTTTCCCTTCACATAAGAGTTTATTTCCTTCAGGACTGATACAGCAAAGTAAAATTCTAAATTTCCTCAAAAGATTTTCTAATATACCGTTCTTCCCTTTCTCCTTCCCCACAATTACCCTTACTAAACTCTGGAGCTTCCCTACATCAGTTAAGCTCCAGCCAATTTGGAAAAGATTTGAAAATAAATTGGTTGTCATAAAAATATAATGAAATTACTATAAATGCATATTCTCACCATTGACTTTTAATATCTATTGATAATATTCAGGAAGTTTTCCATTCTTTGGGGGCACTTAACATTTTTAGTTATTTAACATTTTTTTCTCCTGTGCACTTGATATTTTATATCTTCATTTATCTTCAGCCAACTGTGAACATATCAGTCAAATGGGAGGTTGGTTATATAAATCACAGTAAGTGGTAATATAATAATATAGATGTTGACCTTGAAGTGTATCCATAATATTAACTGAAAAGATAAGTTACTGATAGCATATGATCCCATTAAAAAAAGAAATATCTGGAAATTTTGCCAAATCAAATTCAGTGGCATCATGAACTAAAAATGAATTAGGAATTAAAGGACAACAAAAAAGTTCCTAATTTGTTGATTAAAATTTCTTGTATTTTTTTATTGCAAAAACAGTATATACTCAGTGCAAAATAAAGAAAAAAAATCCATTAAAATCCATTAAGAATACTCATAATCCGGGTGGCGCCTGTGGCTCAGTGAGTAGGGCGCCAGCCCCATATACCAAGGGTGGCGGGTTCAAACCCGGCCCCAGCCACACTGTAATAAAAAATAGGCAGGTGTTGTGGTAGGCACCTGTAGTCCTAGCTACTCAGGAGGCTGAGGCAAGAGAATCGCCTAAGCCCAGGAGTTGGAGGTTGCTATGAGCTGTGTGATGCCATGGCACTTTAAGGAGGGCGATAAAGTGAGACTCTGTCCCTAAAAAAAAAAAAAAAAAAGAATACTCATAATCCTACTAACCTAGAAGGGGAAAAATCTAAAAAAAAAAAAAATAAAAGCAAACAAATTAGAAAATAAAAAAATTTGGTATCCTGGATAAAGATGTGCATTATTATCTAGATAAATAATAATTTATTCAACCAACCTCCTTTTTTAGCTATTCAAATTATTTCCAGATTTTCTCTAGTTCCTAGATGTCAGAGTATGTATAATTGGCTAAAACTAAATTAGAAGTAAGAAGACAAAAATTTTTGTGGCAAAGTCACCCCCTATGCATGCCATCTCTTTCTCCCCTGACTGCCCTTGTCTGATTTTATTTTTGGCTACAGTATTTAGTACCTTTCTGCAGTGTGCAGCTCAGTGATTTCCTCCTCTCTTGAGTATGGGGAAAGCATAGTGTGTATAGAGCTTCTTACAAAAGGAGGGTGATTTGCTGCCCTCCATTTTCTGATTTGAAACCATCTGTTCCCATGTAGCTCCCCCTGCGTCCAAGAGCCTATTGTCCTGTATTAAACCTCTGTGTCTAGCTGTCAAGTATTGCCAAGAAGTAAGGATCATGGTGGAAGAAAGCAGGGTGTGCTAATTACCAGGGAGAAATGTGAGCATCTAGCTAACATTATTTGCCGGAATTGTTTTGGACCTCTGAGAAAATAGGACTACAGCATTTTATAACAAGAGGTAGCAAGAGGGCCTGGAAGAGAGCATAGAATCTGAGCTGTGGGAGGGAAAGTGGTCATTCCAAAGGCAGCCTTTCAAGTCACCATGAAGAAATGAAGAGAATGAGAAGTGGAGTTTGGTTTAGTAACTTTGTTTTAATGGCCAAAATCACATAGCCAATAAATTGGGCAACAAAGATTCAAACTTGGGCTTATCTGACATCTCAACTGGAAAAACAAAAAAGACAAAAACTTTTTTTTAATAGCAAAATAACTAGAAATTTGTGGAAAATTTGTGAATGGGAATATTTATTGGTGATCAGCTTCTTATTTTATCAAAGACTTTTTTTACTTTTGACTATTAAAGAGTTTCTTCTTGAACATTAAAATAATAATGGCTACAAGTTGTTGTGGCCTTACTGTGTCAGTGTGTTATTTTAAACAAGATCTGTCTCCACTCCAATGCCTTTGGACCAAGTAGTTTTTGATCAAATTGTCTTTCACGCTATTCTACCATTCCAGAGAGTCCACAGGCTTCTGGTAAAGGCAGCCATGTGTATGGCATTTCTCAGATTCCTGGAGCCCTTCCCTTATTCTGTTTCTATACAATTAGAAAAAGATTTTCATTATTCTCTATTTATGCTCTGGTCATTTGAGTAAAATAATGTTTCTTTGGTTATGAGTAGGTAAATCACTACCTATGTAGTGATATTTACTTCCACGTTTTATGCTATTGAGTTGATGACATAAGATCTGTGTTATAATGAAAGCTAGTGTTTACCCTATATACCCTTGACTGCCATGTCAGTGGGGATAACAAGAGCAAGCCTAGGATGGGGATAGTCTGTGGAAGGGGCTGCAGATCAGTGAAATAGGAAATCAGTGTGTTCCAAAACCGTGTGAGGAGGCAGTGTTTGACCAACTATGAGTAGTAGTATTTGAAATAGAATTTGCAGGAGGAAAAGGTTCTGACTTCAATCCTTATGCTAATGACTCTTCTCCCTAACTTACTGAAAAGGTTTTGACTTCAATCCTTATGCTAATGACTCTTCTCCCTACCTTACTGAGAAACTAGGCATTGTCAGAAGAGAAATTCCACAAGCTGCTACTTCCCACTTACTCTCTCACCTGTGTCCCTGAAACTGACTTCTTTTTTTTGTTTTTGTTTTTTGTTTTTTTTTTGAGGCAGAGTCTCATTCTGTTTCTGTGGGTAGACTGCTCTGCCGTCATAGCTCACAGCAACATCAAATCTTGGACTCAAGACATCCTCTTGCCTCAACCTCCCAAGTAGCTTGGACTATAGGCACTTGCCACAATGCCTAGCTAGTTTTTCCTATTTTTGGTAGAGGCAGTGTCTCGCTCTTGCTCAGGCTAATCTTAAGCAATCCACCTGCCTCGGCTTCCCAGGGCATTAGAATTACAGGTGTGAGCCACTGCACCTGGCCTCAACTTGAAACTAACTTCTTGACTGTGCTTCCAGGGATCTAGAGAAGGCTAGTTCTCTTCTAGTAGTATCCATTTCCTCAAGGGCATTGCTCCAGTAATCTCTCCTCTCCCTTCTGCATCAATTTCTCCACCTCCACTAGCTCATTCCTATCAATTTATAGCATCCTATCATTTTCTGATATTAAAAAAAAATCATAAAAGAGAGGACTTGGCACATAATAGGTACTTGTTTGGTGAATGAATGAATGAATGAATGAATGAAAGCATTTAAGGAAGTAAGGCTTTTGTAATAATTTAGATGAACTTTCTGGTAATGAGAATAAAAAGGAAAAGAGGAGACAGGATAGAAACTGAAGGAACAATTAAAAATACTCAATGACTTCCATGCATGTGTAATATAGCAGAGGAAATAGCCTCTAATTTTTTTATTTTATGGTCGATATTGGTGGTAAAAGTAATAGAAATATACTTGGCAGAAGTGATATGTTTTCCTCCTTCAATTATTTTCATTTCCATTTTTTAATATATCCCTTTTTTCTAAAAATAGAAACCTTGTCATCAAAATATTACATAGACTCATTGGCCAGGTGGTGCTCTCTCTTAAGATTTATAACTAATGGTAGATCATTAACATTGAGGCCAAGTGGAATTTATTCCTGTTTACTTTGAGTTTTAATTACTCTTTGGAGCTAACTGAGATCTGGAAAGAGGGGACCCAGAGCTAAAAGGATTTGGCCTACTTTGCCCAAGTCATCCCAGAGTCTTACTGTGACCTCTGCAGCAGCTGTTAGGTCCATCCGTGAAGTAGCCAGCACTCAACACTGGACACTGAACATTAGGCACTGCCTAGACAGGACATACACTTTGCAAGAATTCCATCAGTGGGTAGATTGTTCATACATCTCTCTTTCTCATTAAATCTTTCTTTTTTAATTTTGAACCATATTTTCTTTGGTTTGGGATATTTCTTCAAATAAATATATAGAGTAGACCTTTGTCGTATTTTCTGGCTGTTTAATTGCTCTTGTGAACACATTTCCTATATTTGAGGTCAATTTCCACCTTATGAATATGTTTTCCTTAAACAAGTTACCAAAAAAATGTGTTATCTTAGCCTCTCTTGCAGTTGTAGCACAACTGGGTGTCTTGGACTCCAACATCCAATGACCTAAGCAAGACTTGGACTTGCAACTGAGAAATGGGAGAAAGCTCACACCAGGAAGAGTCCAGTTGGGGATGGTAGGAGAAGTGGAAGATGGCAGTGTTGGGGTCCTGGGTCTACTCTCTGGGGTCAGTGGTGCAAGCTGTGCCTGGGCTAATATGGTCTCGGCTGGAGCTATGTTTCTCACTGTGGAGCCTCCTAGCCTGACTCTCGAGTGCTCCCACAGACTTTATAAGCCTTCTAACTCCTTTTATAAGTGCTTTTTCTGTATAAACAAACTTTAGTACTTCTGTGGCACAAGTCTTCTTTATAAGCCTTCTAACACCTTTATAAGTACCTTTTCTGTATAAACGAGCTTTAGTACTTCTGTGGCATAAGGTGCCGTAGTATTAGTTTTTAATGTAACATAATTAGGACTAAAGAAAAAAGGGGAATTATAGGATCACATTTTCCTATTTCTGTTCCCCCCTCCAAAGTGTAAGAAGAATGCAAAACAGTTATGGATCTTTATGTATTTACTATTAACAGTAAAAAGTAACATTTTCTGAGCACTGAGTATTTCCAGCTGCTGTGCTTTTCAGACATTGTCTTATATAATGCTTTTGGTAATCTTATGAGAAAAGCCATCCTTAGCTCTACTTTCAGAAGGGAAAAATGACATCTAAGCAACTTACTATTTTAGCTTGGATTCTGTAGACAATGGAACTTACATGCGAGCTCTTTATTGGTGGGGAGAGATGATAATCTCAGGGCAGTGAGAATAAGGACGAAATGAGAAACAAAGAAAGTGAGAAAGGACAGTACACATAGCCTTATTGAGCTTACCATAGCTTTACTAAAAACAACCAGTTATTTGGTTATGTGGGATGTCCCTAGACAGATCTCATGGGACCTCTGTGCATCAGAACAGTCCACTGCCTTAAGGAAGGGAGAGAAATTCATCTCCTGCCTCTCATTGATCAAACTTTTCCCATAGGCCTCACTAAACCCCTCAATACTTAGGATTGTATTGCTCTACCCCACTAGAAGTGTTGCTGGAGCAGGGGTATGCAGCCAGAATCTCTTGGAAAGCAGTTGTCAGAGGCCTGGGTGCAGACACCGTGTGGCTGTCACCACAGCTGCTGTGGGGGGAATCCATGCTGGAAGTCAGTCTTCAGCCTGGGCAGCCAGACAGCCGGGAATGTTAGGAAATGGAGCTATTCATGATCTGCAAAGACCCTCTTTCCAAAATGAGGTCACCTTCACAGATGCTAGGAGTTAGAAGTTCAATATATCTTTTCAGGAGACACAATTCAACTCACAACAGCACGTTAGTGATTAGGGAGGACATGGTGTAGAATTTGCAGACAAAGGGAAGAAATTAAGATAGTTTTGGGTATGCTGAGTTTGAATTGCTTTCGAGACAATAGGGCCTTCTTATCCAATAAGAAACCCACTGATGTTTCTGGAGCCTTAGAACAGAGTTGCGGGCTAGGAAGGAGATATGGGGTCATCACCATCTGTGTGGAACTTGATGTGAAAATCGACAAGTGCTGATAAGGCCTTGGGGAGCCACAGCATTTAAGGGGCAGAGAGAGGAAGACTTAGTGGAGACTTAGAAGAAGTAGGCAGCCAGTTACCGGCAGGAAACCCCAGGAGAAAACAGTGTCAGAAAAGATGCTACAGAGTTTTCAAGGAGGAGCATGATGTTTTTCTAAGGTGGGCCAGCAGGGCTTTCCTAAGCTAGAACACATTGTTTTTCTATGGTCAGTTGTAGTGAGTACTGCAGATGGCCAAGCTGAGACCTGACATTTTCATATGGTGATTTCATGTGATTCCCTGTAAAGTACTAAAGAGTTATCCCTGGGTTTGCACCTGGGCAATGATTAGTGAGTGAGAAGTTTTAGGGAGAGGTAATATGCTATAGGTGGGATGACAAGCAATGGCAGTTAGAATTATAGCAACAGCCAGTAGAGAAAACTGTGCTGTTAAGAAATCGAGTGGGGGTGGCGGTTAGAAACTTGAGGGCTTGTTTTCGGATAGGAAGGAGCCATTGGTGGAGAGAAAGGGTTAAGGTGAGAGAGGGGTGAGCAATGGCTCAGAAGTGACTCTGTTCTTCAAACAAAGCACATTTGTTCTGGCTTTTGTATGTTGAGCTTCTGCACAGTATCTAATGTGAAGAGAGATTTCTAGAAAATCACTAGAAACTGTTCCATTAGATGTCCTAGCTCTAAAAAAGATTTAATCATTAAAAACATAGTAAATTTATAGTGATAGTTGGAATGAACACATTCAGATAATCCTGAGTTAATTAAGGTCATGTTTTCAAAAGGACCCTCATTGATAGGAGTAATTATTAAAGCTGTAATTATTGGTGTTTCACTTCTAGACTAGCTCTCATAACGTGGATATGTATAAACTTCAGCTTTTAAAAATTCAACCTTCATTTGCAAAAGAATAAAAAAGCATTCCTCAGTACTGAACTATTAAAAATATCTGTGGAGATTTTTATACCAAAATGAGATTTTAATACAGATTCAATTTGGAGTCATATATTACAGTTTAATAAAAATGCATTTTTATAGCTCTCTGCTTAAGCAAAACTGCTGGTAGTGATGCCCTACTGAAAATCATGTGTATTGTTTATTATCATTATAAATGAAATTCATGTTGGTTGGAGGAGTTTAAGAATGTATAAGCATATTCAGAAAAAATTAAAATCGTACATAATTTCACCACTTAGTGCTAATCATTATTTCTACAGTTTCATTCCTTTGTATTATGAAATATTTCTTAAGTATAATACATGTCCATTTATGCACAAGAGGTTTCAATACATTCCAGCTTTATTATATTTTTTAAGAAAAAATATTTTAAAGAAATAATGTTATGGATTCAATGGAAAGTACCTCCTCATTCTATTTCCCCTGCCTCTCCAGAGGTAGAAGATTATAGCTGAGACTGCAGGAAAGTGCCTGGGCTGAGGCCTCTGAATGGAGGTGCCTGGGCTAGGAGTCCATACCTGCCTGTGAGCCTGGCTGGTTGGGGCTGGGGGTGGGGGTGGGGAGTTGATTTCCTGACTAATTCCTTCCAGGAGCTGTTAACATGTTGACTGTGCATCAAGTCTGGTGCAGAGATGACAGCTCCCCCCTTTGAGGTTTGCCAGGCAAAGCCTTGAAACTGTGTTAAGTCTCACCTGAAAGATCAAACATAGAATTCTGGCCTGGACCCTTACTCCTAAAAATGGTGATCCTATATTTAACTTTTTGAGGAATTGCCAAACTGTTTTCCAAAGTGGCTGTACCATTTCATATTTCTAGCAGGAATGTGTGAAGGTTCCAATCTCCTACATCTTTGCCAACAGTTATTATTTAATCTGTTTTTTTGATTATAGCCAATTCTAGTGGGTGTGACATGGTATCTCACCATGGTTTTGATTTGCATTTCCCTCTGACTAATGAAGGTGAACAACTATTTTACCCATTTAAAAATTGGATTGTGTTTTTATTATTGAGTTGTAAGAGTTTTTACTTATTCTGGACAGCAGGCCTTGATTAGACATATGATGTGAGAATATGTTCTCCCATTCTGTGGGTTCTCTTTGCATTTTCTTGATAGTGTCCTTTGAAGCACAAAGGTTTTAATTTTGATGAAGTCCAGCTTATTGATTTGGTAATTTGTGCTTAAGTGTCATTCAAAAAAAGACATTGCCTAATTCAAAAATCACCAAACAACATTTTCTTCTATGAGTTTCATGGTTTTAACTCTTATATTTAGGTCTATGACCCATTTAGAGTTGTTTTTATGTGTGTGTATGGTGTGGGATAGAGTTCTGACTTTATTTTTTACATGTGGACATTTAATTGTCTCAATACCATTCGTTGAAATAACTATTATTTCCCTATTGAACTGTCTTGGCACCATTGCCAAAAATGAATTGACCATAAGCATAAGGGTTTATTTCGAAGGAATACTCAAGGGACTCTCAGTTTTATCTTATCGATCAGTATGTGTGTCTTTATGCCAGCCCCACACAGGGTTGATTACTGTAGCTTTGTAGTAAGTTGTGAAATCACGAAGCATGAGTCCTCCAACTTTGTTCTTATTTTCCAAAATAATTTTGGCAATTTTGTATCATTTTCTGTGACAAAGCCAGTGTGTTTAATCTGTAGATCAGTACGGGGAGCATCCTCATTCTGATAAGCAGAAAAATGAATGATCCTATTCCCCCTTCGAAGATGTCCATATTCTATGATAATCCTCGAATCCTGCAGACATTTTATGTTATATGGCAAAGTGGAATTAATGTAGCCAATAAATTTGAAGTTACTGGGCCTAATGTAATGGCAAGTGCCTTTAAATGTGGAAAAAGAGAGGGAGAAGAGTAAGTATCAGAGTGATAAGCTGTATGAAAGACTGGACTGGCCATTGCTGGCTTTAAAGATAAATGAAAGGGAGCCTTAAGCCAAGGGATGTAGGCAGTCTCTAGAAGCCGGGAAAGCCAAGGAAATGGATTTTCCCTTGGGCCTTCAGAAGGAGTGCTGCCTTACCAAAACTTTGATTTTGGTCCATCAAAAATTATTTTAGAACCATCTGGAATTATAAGATTTGTGTTTTAAACCACTAAATCTGTCTTGATTTGTGATAGCAAGAGGAGGAAACTAATGTAGCCATTTAAACAATAGCAAATCTTTCAATTTTTGAATTCAAGATGTCTTTATTCATTGAGGTCTTTTTAATTTTCTTTCAATGATATTATGCAGTTTTTAGTGTGCAAGTCATGTACTTCTTTTGCTAAGTTTATTCCTAAGCATTTTATTCTTGTTTGATGCTATTTTAAACAAATTGTTTTCTTAATCTCATCTTGGATTGTTTATTGCTAGTGTATATACATATTATTTGTTTTGTATACTGTAAAGTTACTGTAACAATATATAAGCTGTATTTTTTGGTGAATTTGTTGCATTTTGTACCTAAAAGATTAAATCCTCTGCAAATAGAGTTTCTTTCTTTCTTTCTCTCTCTCTCTCCTCTCTCTCTCCTCTCTCTCCCCTCCTTCCCTCCCTTCTTTCCTTCCTATCTAGAGGTCTTTTATTCCACTTTCCTGCCTAATTGATTTGACTAGAAAGTTCAGTACAGTGTAAGAGCAGACTTCTCTGTCTTGTTCCTGATCAATGTAGGATCATTAAGCAAATATAATATAAATTAAACACAAAATCTCCTACCATCCTAGATAAGTTCTCCACAAAAGGAGAAGAGAATGAAGACGGTTTTATTATTGAATAAGCATTAAATCAGATGCAATTCTCTTCCTAACCAATCCACCAAATATATTGCAAATACAGATGGAAATCTCATCCTTTTATACAGCTAAGCAGATGCAACCCTTGTCATACATGTTCTCAAGATAAATAACTAGTCTTCAAGTAAGAAGACTTGACAGTACCATTTGTCAGACATAGTTCATTCTAAATTCAGCTGATAATTGGGGTAGCCATCTGTGTTTGCTAATTACGTTTTTCCAAAAGAAAAACAAATATCTCATATCTTTGTGGCAGGAGGTGGGTCTGTAACCTGGAGCCAGGTGCCAGCTGAAGTTAGGCTCCTATGGAAACTGGCAGGTGGGGCACTTTTTTCCTTGATGATTGCATTTCAAAGACATGGCTCCTAGGGCCTTAAGAAAAAGATTCCTGAGTTGCAACACTGATGAGAAGTCTTTTTAGGTTTTTAAAAGAGTTATGCATATCTTAAAGAGACAGAATTCACAATTGTACGTTTTCTAAGGTATGTGCACTAAAAGTGGTGTGTGTGTGTGTAAACTCTCTTTCCCTCGTGCATGATGGAAAATTTCATGTTTTTTTCAAGATTCATATTGTTTACCGTTATGGGCAGAAACTTTCAGTCTTTTACCACTAAGCGTAAAGTTACCTGAGAATTGTGATGGTATCAACAATCTGATGTCTTTGATCAGATGGAGGATATGTCTATTCTTAGTTTGCTGAGGGCTTTTATCAATTGTCAAATGCTTTTCCTGTACCTATTGAGATAATAAGTTTTTTTTTCCCTCTTCATTCTATGGATGTGATGTATTACGTTGATTGATTTTCATATTTTGAAGCAACTTTGCATTCCAGGGAAAATCTCAATTGGTCATGGTATATCCGGTAGTCATCCCACCACCTCTTATCTGCAGTTTCTCCTTCCATGGTTTTAGTCAACTGCAGTATGACAATATTAAATAGAAAATGCCAAAAATAAACAGTTCATAAGTTTTAAATTCTGCTCCATTCTGAGTAGCATGATAAAATCTCAGACCATTTTGTCTTTCCTGCCTGGAAAGGGAAACCACCTTTTGTCCAGAATATTTACACTGATTCTCTACCTGTTCATTAGTCACTTGGTAGCTGTTCATTAGTCACTCTCATTCATTTATCAGGTTGATTTTCACGGCATCTCAGTGCATCTATTCAAATAATCCTATTTTACTTAATAAGTGTAAAAGTAGTGATGTGGCATGTTGTTACAATGCTTCTATTTTATTATTAGTTGTTGCTAATCTCTTACTGTGCCTAATTTATTATTAAACTTGATCATAGATATGCATGTATAGAAAAAGAACATAGTATTTATGGGATTTGGTGTTGTCTGCAGCTTTAGACATCCACTAGGGATTTTAGAATGTTAAGCAGGGATTGCTATAATTTTTTTATATGTTACTGAGTTCAGTTTGCTAATATTTTATTGAAGATTTTTGTGTCCATATTCATAAGAAATATTGGTGTGTAGTTTTCTATTTTCTTTTTCTGGTTTTGATAGCAGGATAATACTGGCCTCATAGAATGAGTTGGGAAGTGTTACTTTTTCTTCTGTTTCTTGGAAACATAAAAAGCATTGTTGTTAGTTCTTTAAACATTTAGTAGAATTCACTGGCAAAGCCATCTGGCCCTTTTGTTTGTAGGCAGTTTTTTTTGATTACTAATTCAGTCTCTTATACTTTTATTCAGATGTTGTTTTTCTTCTTCAGACAGTTTTGGTAGTTTGTGTGTTTCTAGTAATTTGTCCATTTCATCTAGGTCATGGGTGTCCAACTTTTTTTTTTTTTTTGCTCTGCCATACATTGGAAGAATAAAAGTTGTCTTGGGCAATGCATTAAACACACAAATACTAATGAAAGATGTTTACTTTTCATGTTATTTGAGACCACAAATAAGCAAAACATATTCTCACAGAATCAACCTGCAGCCCGTGGACTACAGATTGGACACCCTGAGGTAGCTCATCTAACTTGGCAGAGTGCGATTGCTCATACCATTCATTTAAAGTACTGTTTCCTCTTTCATTCCTAGTTTTGGAGATTTGAATCTTTTCTGTTTTTGCTTGGTCAGTTTTGCTAAGGGTTGTCAATTTTGTTGATTTTCAAAAGAGAGCCAACTTTTGTTTTCTTTGCTTTTCCCTATTGTTTTTCCGTTTTTTATTTCATTTATTTTCTCACTAGTTGTCATTACTTCATCCTGCTTGCTTTGGATTTTTTGCTGTTCTTTTTCTAGATTCTTAGGTTAGAGAATTAATTTAAATCTTCCTTCTTTTTTAATATAGGCTTTCATAGCTATAAATCCCCCTATAAACACTGCTATAAATTTTGCTATGTTGTGTTTTTGTTTCTGTTCATCTCCAAGTATTTTCCAATTACCTTTTTAATTTCTTCTTTTTTCAACTGGTCATTGAGAGGTGTTTTGTTTAATTTTTACATGTTGACAAATTTCTCAAATTTTTTCCTGTTAATGATTTCTAGTTTCCTTCCATTGTGGTGAGACAGTGGACTCTGTGTGATTTCAATCTTTTTACAGTGTCTTGATTTCATTAGTTTTTGTACGCATCCCTTTTTTTCTTTGTCTTTATTTTCTCAATAGCCTGTTATTAAATTTTTTATCTTTATCATTTATAAGTAATTATAAAATGATTTTTATTTCAAAGGTTTTAGTTTTTTCCTTTTTTAAAGTGAATTATTTATTTTGTCATAGAATACAGCTTATACAATCATAAAAATTTTCAAAGTAAATTAAGAAATTCTTCATCCTCTGATGATTCAAATAATCATTGCATAGCATTTAGCATAAAATTCTTGTTTTAGTAATACAATAATCATTTATTTGCTCCAATTCTGCAATTTGGACAGGGCTTGGTGAAAACAGCTTGCCTCTGCTCCATGTCGCCTTAACTGGGACCACTCAACTGGGTGGGAAGAATCCTTTTGAAGGATGGGAACTCTCCTGGGGCTATTAACTGGATATTTGGTTTTCCTTCCATGTATTCTCTTCATACGGCTAGTCTGGCTGTTGCTATTTCCGATATGGTGGATGGAATCTGATAGGGAATGTCCCAAGAGTTGGTTCCAAAAATACAGCCTGCATGTTCAAGCACTTGCCAAACATTTGTTAGCATCACACTTACTAGTGTCCCATTGGCTAAAGCCAATCACATGGCCAAGCCCAGAAATAATGTCTGAAAGGACTAAGGCCATAGAAACTAGTAGACGTGCTTTCTTGGCAGGTCACCAAAGTAATAAGTTGCAAGTTTTATAGATTCTCAAGCTAAAAATAAAACAAAAAAATTGTTTTCACTCAATCTATGTTTATCCAACTATATTTATTGGTATAATATTCAGATTTTCTGTTTTCCTCATACATGTCAATGATAAATTGGTCTGTAAAATTCTCCCACCCCTATTGTGTATTTTTAAAAAACATACTGGGCTTCATATGGTTCTTATTTTATTTTCACATGATTTATACAAATATATTAAGGTTAATGAAACTTTATTTTTAATTGTATCTTTCCTCAGTAACAAGCAGCTGTTATTGTATAAAATGTTTTTTGGTTGACTGTTTCAAATGTTCTCTTTGCTTTATATTAGCATTGTCAATTCTCATTTCCATTCTGGTCTTTATTTATTTTTGTTTTTTCTTCTTGTATTGAATTTGTAATGATCCTGTCTAGAATTATTTGTCTTTTCATTGACTACTAGCAGCTCTCTTCTTGAGCAGGGATTCTTCTTTTTTTTTTTTTTTTGTTTCCTTTCTTTCCAAAACAATGACCCCATTCACAAAGCTTACTAGTTTATACTTTTCATAAATTTAAGAAAAGAAAGGAAAATTTTAAAATAATATACATGTCAATTTAAAGTCACTGAACCTTTTGGTGTTGGTATAGTCAATTACAATGATACCCTCTAAATGTAATAAACAAGACCAAGTACAATCCTTATTTTACTTTTATTTTTATCTTTTGCCCTTTCTTCCATTTAAACTGACAATATCCAGGGAAAGGAAAAGGGTAAAAATTAATTGAGTATATATGAATAAAGGTATTCTATGTCTTATATTTTAAAATGTGCTGCATTTGGCCATCCTTACACCAACACTGAACAGGTCATTTTCCTGTTGTATAAGGAAGGAAACTAGAGCACAGAGAAGATGCCTAGTTTTCCACAGCACTACAGTGTTCTTGTGCCATCTGTTCAGCCACACCAGGTTCATTGCTAAATTGATTTATTCTGTCTGTACAGAGTTGGCCTACTGAGACAGTAGTTAATTCCTAAAGGGAGCACAATAAATCTGGAACTTAACAAAATGCTTTATGTCCTTTTGTTTTGAAAATCTATGGTTAATATAGTGAAAGAGAGAAGAAAACATTATTTTTATAAGTGCTCAGGGATTAATTTCTGTGGTATTAGGAGCTGAGACAATGGAATTTTTCAAGGATAAGGCTTTATTTTTTATTTTATTTTTCTTTATTGTTGGGGGTTCATTGAAGATGCAAGAAACCAGGTTACACTGAAGGATAATGCTTTTAAAGAAAGTAAAAAACTGCTAACATTAGTGACTTGAATAAGTGAAGGGAAGTTGAGATAGGCCGTCAGCTCCTTGCTTGCTGGAGGAGGGGAATTATCAACTTAGTGCAAGTGGTAGCACAATAATGACAAACTCTTTAATTTTTACCTAGAAATCTAGGAGAAATAAGCAATTACTAGGCAATCGCTTATTTTTTAAACTTTAATGCTTAGTCAGGTTAGTAAAAGCAATAACCAATTATGGCAAATCAGAATGTTAGCAAAACAAGGTGCCAAGGAAAATGACTTCTTGTCATGTAGGAATTACAGACAGCAAGGAGCAGTTTTTTAAAATATGACTTAAAATTCCTCCTCCCTTGCTCTCTGAAATCTCTTGTTTCTTTATTACCTTTATTCTGCCTTCATCCCACATTTCTATCAAGATGCTCTGTGCGTGTCCTTGGACTCAGCGTCATATCAGGCTACTGTTTTACAGCCCATCACCAGCCAGTGGTCACTGTCGAACAGACTGGCCCTGGACTTCCCAGGCTTTTAACCTTCCTCATTTTCTCTTTATTGACTTTCCAGACTGTCATATATAACATAAAGGAATAAATCACTAATTGGGGAACTCAGACAATGGTCTTGAGGAAGAGATTTGGGGTGAAGGAAGGAAGCTCTTTTGTCCTCCCCAAATCTCACAATTTTTTTTTTTTTTTCTTGATAGCTTGCTTTGTATTGGCTTAGGAAATGGTAATAGGGAGACAGAATGGAATTGGCCATGAGGAATCTTCAAAAGGCCATGGCCAAAGGATTTTCTTATCTTCAGAGTGAGGAAACTTCTGTTTCAAAGATGAAAAAGGAATGCATTTTTTTTCCTCTTCAGCCACATAAAATTATAGATTTAGGATGTATTCTCTCAGGTTTTTTGTGAGAAAATTTAATGGTGATTCAGTTTAAGACACCTATAATTTTTAAAAGTGACTTTGAAATACGTCTAGCTATTTTTTAGAATAAAAATACCTTCTTTTGTTTAAAAATCTTAAAACAGATTTAATACTGTTCAAAGTAATACATCACCAATTGTTTACACGTTCACAAATTTATTTTTGGGCAGAGTAAAATTTAATTTTAAAAATACTATTGACTCAATCTTCAGTGTTTAACTCACACTGAAAAACAAATTTAATCTTTGTTTTAAAAGTGTACATATTAGTCATAAAATGTCTTAATACCTTAATTGGTAAACATAGCATTTGTAATAAAGGGACAATAAATAATGTCCCTTTCTTACAGATGTGAAGATTAATATACACTCAACCCACCCCCAAAGTCAAACAGCCTACTTAAGGCTACAGAAGAGTTAAATGCTGATTCATGAGATAAATTTATTTTTTTAAACTAATCTATTTTTTCATTGGCTCTTGATACATTTTAATTAATTATTCAGTGCATGTGCTTGTTGTCATCTTTACTAGAGTGTAAACTCCACAAGGCCAGGGATTTTCGTCTGTGCGTTTTGTTTGCCTCTGTGTTCCTGACTCCTACCACAGTACCTGGCACATAGTATCACTGCATATTTGTTGAATAAATGAAAGAGTAGCTATCTGGGGAACAGTACAGACTGTAGGTGCATTGAGAATTTGTCATTAGACCATCCGTGTGAACTTCTGTGACCTACTCCCCAGTAGATCCTTGGGGAGGAAAGGGAGAACATGCCCGATAGGGGTTTCTGTGAACGAGGGGCCAAGACGGGAGAGCTGACAGAGTGAGAGTAGGCCATCATTGGGGTTTTGAGATCATGTATATAGCACTTTTCCCAAACTGGACTTGCTGATAAAGACAGCCCGACCCCACTGCCACCATTACCAACATTTCTACCCTTAGTAGTAAAAAGGTCCTTGCCTTATCTGACTTTGACTTGAATAACTGAAGGTCAAATATTTGGTTGTCTACTCAGAACTTCTCGGAATTCGGAAACATGATATATCATCTCTTCTTCACTGCGTTTATCCTGCTGCCTGTTGTTTTCTAGCCTAGTTATTGTCATGGTCTCTATGAAATCTGACAGATCTCTCTATGTAATAGTAATGCCACTTGATGTTTGTATAGCACATTGTATTTTTCATGGCACTTGCACATATATTATCTCATGAACAGATTCTAAATAAATTGTAGTGTCACATAAAATGAATCAATTGTGTCATTTGGACAATGTCTACTGATCCTATCAGGAAGGTGAAAATTGAGTCTAATTTGACTCATCGGTTTCCCCTTCAAACAATAAACCAATTAAAAGCAGATCTACAACCACGTTGGTAATCACAGGTCCTGGTTTGAATAATTCAGTGGCAATGTATTGTCATATTGCACATAATTACTACTATGGACTTTATGTATATTGCATATAAAATGTTTCCCTTGCTTAAAGAAGCATTAACCTATGAAATAATGGGTCAGTTTTAGTTATTTAACAGTCTTCTACCACTTATTCATACAACATGTACTGGTAACTCTTCTAGTTGGAGTGTCTTTCTACTCTGGTTTATAAAATATTACTAAGGGTTGGGCAGCGTCTATGGCTCAAGGGCGCCAGCCCCCTATACCAGAGGTAGCGGGTTCAAACCCAACCCCCGCCAAAAGAAAAAAAAAATTACTGAGGGGTCTGAACCATGTGTAGGGGCAAAGATGATTTCCTTCTCCACCCACCATTTTAAAGTATTGATCATTTAAGTCTATTAAGTAAACCAATAAAAGATTAACAGTAAAAAAGGAGTACAGATTTATGACATGCACACATATACACAGAATCACACAAAGTATGAAAATTTAAAGGTCCAGATGACTGAAGTTTTTATACCATCCTGAGGTTATAGGAAGAATAGGTGCTTGGCGCGTGGTAAGACAGGTTATGGGAGGGTGAGAGAGGGGAAGGCATGACTAGTGAGGGTGATCTTGTTATGCAGATTGCTATGGTACTAATGTTTGTCCCCTACAAAACACATATTGAAAGTTAATCCCCAATGTGGTGGGACCTTTAAGAGGTAATTAGATCATGAGAGAAGAACCCTTATGGTTAATTCATGGATTAATGGATTAATGAGTTATCATGAAAGTGAGATTAGAGGCTTTACAAGAAGAGGAACGGAGACCTGAGCTGCACCCTCAGCTCCCTTGCTACATGATGCCCTGTGCCATCTCCAGACTCTGTAGAATCCCCGCCAGCAAGAGGGCCCTCACCGGATGTGGCCCCTTGACCTTGGATTTCTTAGCCTCTAGCAGTGTGAGAAATAAATTCCCTTTCTGTGTAAATAATCCAGTTTCAGGCATTCTGCTATAAGCAACAGAAAACAGACCAAGACGCAGATGAAACCTATGGTAGCAGTTCTTAGAAAGAAGAATGGTGGCCTGTGGTAATGTGACAATTTCTCTCCTGTGAGTTAATTGCTTCTAGATTTGAACAAGGAGGGACGGGTCTCAGAGAAAGCCTGGCTTTCTTTCTTTCTTTTTTTTTTTTCTCTCAGTTTTTGGCCAAGGCTGGGCTTGAACCCACCACCTTTGGCATATGGGGCCAGCGCCCTACTCCCTTGAGCCACAGGCGCTGCCCCTGGCTTTCTTTTAATATAGATTTTTATCTACAGATGCAAATCTTCCCCACAAAAGATAGATTTTCAAGGATATTCCTGTGGTTTGCAGCCTCTCCAAAGAGTACATTTTGAGGTGAAATATTCTGGTTTACTTTGCATGCATCTCCCTGAACACAACTCATGAGAAGTAGGCAACACAAGGAGAGACTTTGGCATTTAGAAATCAGTCACGGCTCATCTTTACTATAGGAATAATGAGGCTTTTCTGGTGGCTCATATTCCAGCTTGTTTATTATATTTAACTTAATGTTTACAGAAAAGTTTTGTAAAAGGGTTTGTAAAATCTGGGCCTGAATTTAACATTTCATATATTCAAATGTGTTTTGTACTTTAATACATTGCTTGTGCTTGAAAGAACTTTTCAATCATTTATTTCATTGATGCTAAGACATTAACATGTGGAGAAATGTAAACCATTTAGAGCAGCGGTTCTCAACCTGTGGGTTGCAACCCTTTGGGGGCCGAACGACCCCCTCACAGGGGTCGCCTAAGACCATCCTGCATTTCAGATATTTACATTACGATTCATAACAGTAGCAAAATTACAGTTACGAAGTAGCAATGAAAATAATTTTATGGTTGAGGGTCACCACAACATAAGGACCTGTATTAACGGGTCACGGCATTAGGAAGGTTGAGAACCACTGATTTAGAGAAATGTCCCAAATACCCCATATAAATACCTTGTTTTGCTACTTTTCTAAAGTCCAGAAAACCATATATAATGTTTAAATAGCTTTTTGTGTTCCTTACTAACAAAGGACAATACAACTAGTATTGCCAAATAAAATTAGGAGGCCCAGGGAAATTTGAATTTTAAATAAGCACCAAATAATTTTTAGTTTATGTCCCCAATGGTATATTTTTTAGTATAAATATTTCTTAAGTATTTTTTTTTTTAGTAATTCAAATTTACCTGGGTGTCCCCTACTTTCACTGGGAAAAGCTGCTAACCCTCCATGCAGCCTGGGGGCAGGCAGGCTCTAAAACAGTGGTTCCCAGCCTTCCTAATGCCGTGAATCTTTAATACAGTCTAAAGGGGTTGTGACCCACAGGTTGAGAACTGCTGCTCTAAAATCTATGTTAAAGGTATGCCGGTTTCTTTCAATGGCACAGTGTTTTATTGCAGGACTTTTAACTGTGTCGTCTAATTCTCTTTTTTCTCTGTAGGAGATTTGTATTCAGAAAAGCCTTAGATCTGTTTAGATATCAAATCCTTTTAACCATCTATGTAATGGCAGCAGGCGTCTATGAGTTGAGAACATTTCCATGGTGCCAGGCTACAGACAGCACGTGCTCTCAGGATAAGGCATTTGAGACCGTTAATGTCCAAAATTACGTTATCCATTAGATAACCCCAACTGTGGATTTGCAAACATAAATTAATATAGTAAAAATTGATCTAATTTCTTCCTCCACATCTTATCCCTCTGTATCTATATTAATGAAACTAATGAAATCCATCCAGTCATTCAAGCCAGATACTTGCAAGCCTGGAGGAGGAGAGGGTTTTCCCTGTTCCTTATCCTCTTTCCCAGATCCAGTCCGTTCTGAAGTCCTGTGAATTTTCCTTTCTCATTTCTTCAGTCACTGCATTAGTGGAGGCTCACCCAGCTTCCTGTCTGTCCCCCATCTCCGTCCCTTCACTCCTCCACAAGGGAAAACACCATATGGCAGATCAGAGTGCTCTTTGACTTTTGTGGCTATAGCAGGACAAGGTCATATTTTATCAATGCCATTAATTACTTACAATAAGTGGGATCTCGACAATCTCTCACATTCTTTCTTTCCAACTTGGGCCCAACAAAATGACTCCCACCAAAAAGGGTGGTGAGAAGAAGGGCTGGTCTGCCACCAACGAGATGTGACTCAAGAATACACCATCAACATTCACAAAGGCATCTGTGGAGTGGGCTTCAAGAAGCATGCTCCTCGGGCACTCAAAAAGATCTGAAATTTGCCATGAAAGAGATGGGGACTTCAGATATGTGCATCCATACCAGGCTCAACAAAGCTGTCTGGGCCAAGTCATACAGAATGTCCTATACCATATCTGTGTGTGGTTGTCCAGAAAATGTAATAAAGATGAAGATTCACCAAATAAGCTCTATACTTTGGTTACCTTTGTACCTGGCACCATGTTCAAAAATCTACACTGTGGATGAGAACTAATTAACTGGTGATTGTCAGACACATCAAATAAAGTTATGAAACCACAAAAAAATTGGTAGGATTTTTCAAAGAAAAAGAGCAAGACATGGATGGATCTCTCTACATTCAAGATTCTGCCTAGAGTGTTTTTGCTAAACTCTGCTTATCTTGGTGAATATCTGAATATCCTGTTGCTCAATCTTTACAGAAGATGCACAGGGACTCTTATTCCCCTGCGTTCTCCCAGCTTTCCTCATTCTCATTAATTTTATTAACTTCCATCCCACCATAGTGATTGTGTTTTGAGCCATTTCTCAGCAACAGTTTACCCACCTCCAGCAACCATAAATGTCCACGGACATGTATACAATACTTACATATACATTTATAGACACACACATCACAGAAACACAGACATACTTGCATTTATCCATCCTTAATTGCTAAATGCTGTACATTGAATCATCCCGAGTACAAAATAATTTGCCTTTCACTTTCTTTTTTTTTTTCTTTTTTTTTGTAGAGACAGAGTCTCACTTTTTGGCCCTCGGTAGAGTGCCGTGGCCTCACACAGCTCACAGCAACCTCCAACTCCTGGGCTTAAGCAATTCTCTTGACTCAGCCTCCAGAATAGCTGGGACTACAGGTGCCCGCCACAAGGCCCGGCTATTTTTTGGTTGCAGTTTGGTTGGGGCCGGGTTTGAACCCGCCACCCTCGGTATATGGGGCCGGCGCCTTACCGACTGAGCCACAGGCGCCGCCCAATTTGCCTTTCACTTTCAATAAATGGCAGTATTGACATATGGATTTAATTGTGTCATCTCAGATCATTAATTCAAATGGGATTTTACCTCCTGATTGTACAAATAGTGGATCTTGTATGTGCAAATGGGTTATGTTCTTTTAAAATTTATGTTTTCCTCTCTTAGTCAGTTAATGACAAGTTACTTTTCTTTCTCCTTTACTTTAAGGAACATGGGGCGATGAAGGTGTGATAGCCAGTACCAAAGAAGTAAATGTAATTTTTAATAGCCTCAGAGTTAATACATTGCAGTGGGATGTGAAAATCCCTTTTCTATCTTTACCCGGTGAAGTAAATATTGGATGAATTCCTTCAATAAAAGAAACTTGCCTCTGAACATTTAGTGCTCACTGTATCCCAAACTCAAAAATTCTTTTATTAATATTTTCTAACACTTGTTAAGGGAACATTTTCTTTAATAAATAATGTCTCCAAATATTAGTGTCTTCTGCTATTTCTTTTCTCAGGCTTTCGTAATTCTCTCTGGAGAGAGCTTTCACATTGTCAGTTAGGTATAGTCCAAGGTATTTCATTTTCCTTGAAGCTACTGTGAAGGATAGTATATCTTTGATTTGATTCTCAGCTTGTTATTGGTGTATATGAAGGCTACTGATTTGCGGACAATGATTTTATATCCTGAGACATTACTTTATTTCTTGATCACTGCTAGGAATCTTGTAGTTGAATCCCTGGGATTTTCTAAGTCTAAGGTCATATCATTGGCAAAGAATGAAAATTTGAACTCTTCTGTCCCTGTTTGGATACCCTCAGTATCTTTCTCCCCCTGATGGTGCTGGCTAGGACTTCCAGCACTATGTTGAATAGTAGTGGCAATAGTGTATATCCGTGTCTGTTTCCAGTTCTAAGTGGAAACACTTTGAGTTTTAGCCCATTCAGTATGATGTTGGCTATGGGTTTGTCATAGATAGCTTCTACCAGTTTAAGAGACGTCCCATCTATGTCTATTTTCTTAAGTTTTCTTATCTCTATGTTCTTATTAGGAAAGGATGCTGGATTTTGTCAAATGCTTTTTCTTTATCCATTGATAGGAACATACGGTTTTTGCTTTTACTTCTGTTGATGTGGGATTACATTTATGGATTTTCATATGTTGACCAGCCTTATATCCCTGGGATAAAGCCTACTAGATTATGTTGTGTAATTTTTTTAATGTTTAGCTGTATTCTATTTTGCTAGGATTTTATTCAGTATTTTTGTGTCGATATTCATTAAAGAAATTAATCTGTAGTTCTCTTTTTGTGTTGAGTATTTTCCTGTTTTTTTTTTTTTGTTGTTGTTGTTGTTTGTTTGTTTTGAGACAGAGTCTCAAGCTGTGGCCCTGGATAGAGTATTGTGGCGTTATAACTCACAGCAACCTCCAACTCGGGCTCAAGCAATCCTCTTGCCTCAGTTTTTCTATTTCTAGTAGAGATGGGGATCTTGCTTTTGCTCAGGCTGGTCTCAAACCCGTGAGCTCGAGCAATTTACCCGCCCCAGCCTCCCAGAGCACTAATATTATAGACATGAGCCACTGCAACTGGCCCACTTTACTGGTTTTGGTTTCAAGGTAATATTTGCTTCACAGAGGGAGTTGAGAACTCTTCCCAACTTCCTTCTCAATGTTGTGGAATAGGTTCTGCCATATAGGTACAAGCTCTTCTTTGAAGGTTTGGTAGAATTCTGGTGTCAAACGGTTTGGATCAGGCCTTTTAATATATATTTTTTAATATATATATATATATATTTTTTTTTTGACTGGGACCAGGTTTGAACCTGCCACCTCTAGTATATGGGGCTGGTACCCTATTTCTTTGAACCACAGGCGCCACCTAATTTTTTTTTTTAGAGATAGAGTCTCACTTTGTCGCTCTCGGTAGCATGCCATGATGTCACAGCTCACAGCAACCTCCAGCTCTTGGGCTTAAGTGAGTCTCTTGCCTCAGCCTCCCGAGTAGCTGGGACTAGAGGTGCCTGTCACAACGCCCGGCTATTTTTTGTTGCAGTTTGGCTAGGGCTGGGTTTGAACTCACCACCCTTGGTATATGGGGCCAGTGCCCTACTCACTGAACCACGGGTGCTGCCCAGGCCTTTTAATATTGTTACAATTTGCTTGATGTTGTTCTGTTCAGGAGTTCTAATTCTTTCTGATTGAGTCTAGGGAGTTGGTATGATTCCAGGTATTGTTGCATTTCCTCCACATTTTCAAATTTCCGGGTGTAGAGTTTTTTTTATAGTGATCAATGGTGATATTTTGTGTCTCTGTGATATCTGTTGTTATTTCCCCTTTTTGGTAATCTGATTGAGATTATTCAAGTAGTTACTTTTTGTTTCTAGTTAATCTGGCCAAAGGTTTATTCCTTTTATTTTTCTTTTCAAAGAACCAACTTTTCATTTCTTTTATCTTCTGAATAGTTCTTTGCTCTTGATTTCATTTAATTCTGCTCAAATATTGGTTATTTTCTTTCTTCTGCTATGTTTGGGATTGGATTGCTCTTTCTTTTCCAGGTGCTTGAGATGATTCATTAGATTGTTGACTTGTGTTCTTTTTGTTTATAAGTGGGCATTTAAAGCAATAAATTTCCCTTAGGAAAGGTTTTGCCATATCTCCAAGGTTTTGATGCTTGTGGTTTCATTATCATTTTGTTCGAGGAATTCAATGTTTTCCTTCTTTATTTCCTCTTTGACCCAGCTGTCATTCAGCATAATATTGTTTAATCTCCATGACTTAGTTTAGGGATGAATGTTTTTGTTGAAAGTGAGTTCTACTTCTATTCCATCATCGTCTAAAACAATAGAAGGTACAATTTCTATTCTTCTGAATTTGTTGAGATTTGATTTGTGTTCAAAGATATGATCAATTTTGGATCATATCCATAAGCTGAGAAGACCGTGTACTCCATATTATTGGGGTGGAATGTTCTGTGTATGTCTGTTAAGCCCATTTGTTCTAGAGTCTTGTTTAAGTCCAAAGTTGGTTTATTTAGTTTCTTCCTGAAGGATGTGTCCTGTTCTGCCAGTGGGATGTTGAATTCCCAAGGTATTATGATGTTTCAGGGTATCATGTTGTTCAGATCAGTTAGGATTTATTTTATGTATCTGGTAACATTTAAATTGGGTGTGTAGACATTTAGCATTGAAATGTATTCTTGTTGTATTATTACCTTGACCAGTATAGTGTCCATTTTTGTCATTCTTTAATTTGTGTAAAGCCCAGCGTCGTTGCAGATAAGATGGTGATTCTTGCTTTCTTCTGAGTTCCATTTGCCTGAAATATTGTTTTCCAACTGTTCACCCTGAGGCTTGATTTGTCCTTGGATGTTAGATGTGTTTCCTGAAGACAGCATCATGTATACATGGTTTCGACCTTTTTACCCAGTCTGCAAGCCTATACCTCTTTACTGGGGAATTTTTTCACATTTATTGAGGAAATTGATAAATTCATCTTGTTTTGTCAAGATTTGTTGCTTAGTTTTATTACTTCGGCCACTGTAGAAGCCAGGTGTTTTTCTTTAATTTCTATGTGTCTTTACTTTGCTGGTGTTCACTGTGATGGTCTGCATATACCACACGTCTGAGTATTTCTTGCAGAGCTGGGAAATTTCCTCAAGGTTTGCTTGCTAGTAAAATATTTGATTTCTCCATTAAATATGAACCTTACTTTAAAGACAGATGACCATTCTCTTGTGGCTTGTAAACTTTCTGCTGAAAAGTCTGCTATCACCCTAATGATTTTCCTTTTGTAGGTGAGCTGTTGTTTATGCCTGCTGCTTACAGAATTTTCTCTTTCATTTTGACTTTGGCCAAGTTAATTGCAATGTGTGTAGAAAATGCTTTGTTTGAATTGAGTCATCCTGAAGTTCTGTAACGATCTAGTATCTGTATTTCTGGGTCTCTCACAATGCTTGAGAAATTCTTCACAATGATGTCTTAAAGTAGAGAGTCCATTCTTTTAGGCCTCTTTTTCTTCTTCTGGGATCCAGCCTATGATTTGTATATTTATACACCTGGATCTGAAGTGGCCATCAAAATGATCTCTAAAGACATCCTCTCCTGCCTCAAAAGTGTCTATTCAGAGGTCAAGGCTATGAGGATCCTGAATATCCTGAAACTTTTGGATGTCATTGACACTTAGGACACCCCATGTTTAATAACTGGGTGTGCCAACACCAAAGACCTTTCCTGGTGCATTTTGAGAAAAGTGCCCCAAGAAGAAGGAGGAGGCCTGAGTTAAATTTCACCAGATCCTCTCTGCCATAAAGTATTGCCATGAACACCAGATCATCAACCATGACCTGAAACCTCACAACGTCCTACTAGATGCCAATGACAATGTGAAAATAGCTGGCTTCAGCTTTGCCATATTTAGAAATGGCAAGAAGCTAGCCACCTTTTGTGAGATTCCTGGTTTTTCTGCCTCAGAAATCCTCCTGCAGCAAGAGGAGCAAGACCAAAGAGGAATGGACCAAAGATGGGTATGTGGAGCCCTGGGGTTGTCCGCTGTACCATGATGGCTGGGACTCAACCGTTTCATGGAGAGACACGGGAGGGTGTGAGAAATAATATCACAAGTGGGAGTTATGTGGTACCTTTTTATTTCTCAAAAGAACTCAAAACATTTCTGTAAAAGGTCCTAACCCTTGACCCCAGGCAGAAGCCCATTCTCTGCCAGATTATGAAAGATAACTGGATTAATTCTGGGTGAAAGAGACTGAGGCCACACAGAGCTGCCCACAAATAAAGCCACGGAATACAGGACATTGCAAGAGACCAGGAGAGACACAGTGCCTGTCAGTCTCCTACCCAGCCTGCAGACAATGCCCAGCCCTAGCACAGCACCAGCAGCCATGGGGGAGACCCAAGAGGAGATGTCTGTCCCCACAGAACATCCCAGGAAGACAACTCCCTTCAGGTTGGGTAGCCAGATGGGAAAACCTCAGCCTCTCCCTGTGTAGATGGCCAGGGCCATCAGGGGCTCACTAGGAGGTTTGCCAACTTCATATTGAAAAACTGCTGCGTCTTGTAGCCCGAAAGATCCACCAGTGCAGACAGGTGAATAAGGTGGTGCCCGTGAATGACACAGAGACCTGAGGCAAAGACAGCACGTGGGGTATCAAACCACGTTTCCTGCACTTAATTATGGTTTTATTTATATTATTGTCAGTAGATAATCATAGTTGTGTATATGTATAGGTACAATGTGAAGTTTAGGTATTTGTACACTATGTGGGGTGGTGACAAAAAGCCAATGAACACATCCATCACTTCAGAAAGGCAAAGCCAGCATGATGTCACTTGTGTGTTGAATCTGAAAAGCTGACCTCATGGAAGTGGAGTAGTTTGAGGTATGAGAGGCCTCTCTAAAACTTGGTCCCCTGTGACCACCTCCCCTTACCCTCCTCTGCAACCCGCTGGCCTACTCTACTCTAGGTCAATTCAGCAATTGTGGCTTGACTGCCCCACATGCTTTCTCACTGGCTATACCTGAGGTCTCCTTGTCAACCACTGGCAACACCTTATTTCTTTGTCTGCAGTGGTGAATCTTTGGGCTGACAGGATGCAGGATGCTTTCAAGAGGAAAATAATTAACCACCTAGTTAGCCCCTGCCAGCCCTGGCCCTAATCAGAGGGAGAGGCTGAGGTCTTCCCCTCTCTTCAGCCGCCCACCCTGAAGAAAGTTGTCTCTATGCTTAGGGGCAGTGCTGGGTCTGGGTATCATCTCCAGACTGAGTATGGCCCTGGCAGTAGTGTGGGTCCTCTGGTGTCCTGTATCCCATGGCCTTCTTTGTGGGCAGCTCTGTGTATGGCCTCAGTCTGTTTCACCCAGAATTAATCAACTGGTCTTTCATACTCTGGTGGAGGGTGGGACTCTTCCTAGGGTCAACTGTAAAGAATTTCTGCAGAAATGTTTGAGAAATTTAAAGGTGTTTCACACACATGATGTCGTTTCTCATCCCCTCCCAAGTCTGTTGTTTCTCATCCCTCTCACAAAATGGGAGGGTATCAGCCCTCATGATATAGAGGACGAGCCCAAGGCTCCACACCTCTACCTCCCGTCCATCATACTCTTGCTGCAGGAGGATTTCTGGGGCAGAAAAACGGGGCACAAAAGGTGGCTAACTTCTTGCCCTTTGTAAATGTGGCAAAACCAAAGTCAGCTATTTCACAGTGTCTTTGGCATTCAGTAAGAAATTGTGGGACTTCGGGTCACGGTGGACAATGTGTTGTTCAGAGCAATACTTATGGCAGACAGGATCTGGTGAAACATGACTTGGGCCTCCTCTTCCTACCTGCGGCCATTTCTCAAAATGCATCCGTAAAGGTCTTTGCCACTAGAGTGCTCTGTTATTAAATACAGGGTGTCTTTGGTGTCAGCAACATCCAACAGCTTCAGGATGATTCAGGGCCGTCAGGGTTGAGCTTGGAGATGATTTTGATCACCACATTTGTCCCAGTTGGAAGGTGCTGGGCCAGCATCATCCTGGCAAAGCTGCCACAGTCAATTATTCTGAGTAGTTTGTAACCTCCAAGGACCTCCTCGTCAGAAGATTTAGAGGCCAGGCCCCACTCCATGGTTATCTAACTAACCTAACTTTATAAACTATAATAAGTAACGAATGAACATCTACACTAAATAGGCTGACCGTAGGTGACCACAGGTCACCAAAAGGCAGCTTCCTGGGCTATCAGGACCAAAGACGTAGGCCCAGACCAGGCCTCATGTCGGTTTCATCCTCAATGGCTCTTCATGAGGTCAGAGCAAGAATCAGCCCATCATGATGAGGATAACCCACCATGGGTTAATTAACCTTTTTTTTTTGGTTGTAGGAACATTTTTTTATTTAAAGAAAATTTGTTTTTGTGGGTTACAGAGATTGATATTTAATTTATTAGAATTTAAACCTGGCCAAGTGTAGTGGCTCATGCTTGTAATCCTAGCACTTTGGGAGCCTGAGGCAGGGAAGATCGCTGGAGCTCAGGAGTTCAAGACCAGTGTAAGCAAGAGTGAGATCCTGTCTCTACTAAAAATAGAAAATTTAGCTGGGCATTGTGTCAGCCACCGATAGTCCCTGCTACTTGGGAAGCTGAGGCATGAGGAGTATTTGAGCCCAAGAGTTTGAGGTTGCTGTGAGCTATGATGATGCTATACCACTCAATCCCAGGGAGACAGAGTAAGACTCTGTCTCAAAATTAAAAAAAAAAAGAAAAAAGAATTTTAACCTGTACAATGTTTCACTACCCTTTTTACCTATATTTTGAAAATCTGTACACTTTTAAACACCTCATAATGTGTATACTTGAAATATTCACTTTTTTCTTCTCCTTCTTCTTTTTGGAAAGGGGAGGAATTTGCTTTTATTCAGAGTGTCTGGTCCCCTTTAGAGGGTGCTTTGTGCTGTTATGAGCTGAACCCACCCTCTGCTCCTCCTGCAGAGACCCCTGGCTAACTTATACCCTTGCTCTTTAACTCTCTCCTCATCATTCTTTGAAGAACTTGAAATAATCCATTTCATATGGAACTGTAAAAAACCTTGAAGAGCAATGCAATTCTAAGAAATAAAGATAAATCTGAAAGCATCACATTATCAGACTTCAGGTTATGCCACAAATCTATAGTGATCAAAACATGGTACTAATATAAAAATAAAAAACATAGAGATTAAACCAGATTCATAGTGCCATCTGATCTTTGATAAACCAAGCAAAAGCATTCACTGTGGAAAAGAATCTTTATTTAATAAGTGCTGGAAGTATTGGTTAGCCACATGGAAAAAGCTGAAACTGGCTATACCTCTCACCACTTAAAAATATTGACTCACACTGGGTAAAAGATTTAAATCTAATACATAAAATCATAAAAAACTTTAGAAGAAGGCATGGGGAAAACTCTTGAGGATATCAGCCTAGGGAAAGATTTTATGAAGAAGACCTTCCTGGCAATTGCAGCAACAGCAAATAAATAAACATGATCTGATTGAGCTAAAAAGCTTCTGTACAGCTAAGGACACAACAACTAAAGCAAACAGACAACCTTAAGAATGGGACAGATATTCACAAGTTATCAATCTGACAAAGGGCTAATAACCAGAATTTTCAGAGAACTCAAAATAATCAACAAGACAAGAGCAAACAATCTCTTTTAACACTGGGCAAGAGACATGAACAGAACTTTCTCCCAAGAATACATACAAATGGTAGACAAACATATGTCAAAATGTTCATCTCCTTAATCATCACAGAAATGCAAATCAAAATCATCTTGAAAGATCACCAAACACCAGTGAGAATAGCCCACATCGCAAAGTCCCAAAGCTGCAGATGCTGATGTGCGTGTGGAGGGAAGAGAACACTTATACACTGTTGGTGAGATTGCAAACTAACGCAGCTTCTTTGGAAAAAAGTATGAAGATTCCTCAAAAGTATGAAGATTCCTCAAAGAACTTTCATTTTATCGCCGAATCTCATTGCTAGTATCTACCAAGAAGAAAATAATCTTTTTACCATAAGGACATTCGCACTCACATATTTATAGCTGTTCAATTCACCAAGTTATGGAAATAACCTAAGTGCCCATCAACGCAGTAAAGGATAAGTAAACTGTGGTATGTGTGTACCGTGGATTGCTATTCAGCCATAAAGAAAAATGGAGATTTTACATCCTGTGTATTTACCTGGATGGATCTGGAGAACATCTTCCTAAGTAATGTATCACAAGAATGGAAAAGCAAGTAGCCAACATGTTCAATACTAATATGAAATAAGTAGATGAACAACTACACATCCACATGAGAGAAAAACACAATTAAATTCAAGAAAGAGAAGGAGGAGGAAAAGGGAACGTAAGAGAAGAGAGGGGGTTTGGTAAGCTCTCACCGAAGGGGCACAGCGTAGGGGTACATGGCACCCCTGCTGGGTGAAGGGCTCAGCTACAACTGGGACTTCACCCAACAAATGCAAACAACGTAATCTAAGCATACGTACCCTTATATTAATCTGAAAAAAAAAAGATAAAGTAGCTATAAATAGAAAAATATATAATGTCTCCAAATGCCACTTCCAAGGTGCCTCATCATATTGTCAATGAGATACTTTTTCATTGATAGTTTTTCAGTTATCTGCCAAAGTCTTAATTTCTTCTCCAGTTGCTCAGACTTTTTGACTGCTCCAACCCTAGTATTCTTTCTGCTCATTGGAGGTCAATGTAAACTAGTTATTATAAACTCCTACTTGTCAGATGTTATAAATTATCTTTTAAGGAGAGAAGTACCATTTGGAGGGTTAAATTTGGGTGTGAGTCACTAGTATGATAATGGTGGACTGGACGCACAGGAATTAGGGACAAATCTATGGTGGCTGATGGGGTGGAAACGTTGAATCTTAATACCAGGAAGTTTCCCTGCGTTGCAGCATAGTTAGTCCTACATCTTGCAGATTAAGAAAAAGCTCCCCTGGCACATACATATATTTAAAAGGATTGCTTGAAGTGACTAGGTTTGAAGTGCAAATGGCAGCAGAGGTGGATGTAGAAAAATAAATAGCAATGTTTGCCTCAGGAAGTGTCGTGGGGGCAAACACAGGCTGTAAGAGCTCTCTCTCCCAGGGAAATGGCTCTCTTCCTGCTGCAGATGCTCTGGCCTTTGCCCTGCAGGGATGCCGACTCTTTTATACAGCTTAGAAACAGCCCTTGAAATTTGACGCAGTAAGAGCATTGTTGACATGGGATGAGAGCTCAGCTCTCATTTATAAAATAGGCAAATCATTCACAGGGTCCACTGATGTAATGCTACTTAAATCAGTGTTTTGTGACAGTGTCCGCCCAGGATGCGGCAGTGTCTGTGTGCACCTGAGGGGCACCGGGAATAGAGAGTAGATCAGAGAGTTTTAAGCACCTGGTTTCAACAGAAGCCTTGGGTTGAGTGAAGGAAAGAAGTGTCAGTGTCTGGGATCTGAGAGGGAAGAAGGGACTGAGTCCACGCCAGACCTTCTTTACTAATCTAGGTCTGTTTTCTTATAGCATTTATCACTTACTAAAATACTACATATAATTTATATTATTGTGCTTTATTTTTTTTTCTGTGCTCCCTGTCCTTTAATGGAAGGTAAACAGCATAAAGGCAGGTGTTTTTGTTGGTGTATTCCAAGTAGGAGAGTGACTTGTATTTTGGAAGTGCTTAGTAATATTTATTTAATGAATGGAAAAAAAAAAAATTAGTGTTTCAAGAAGTAAGTCTAGTATAGACTGAATGTTTGTATTCCTCCAAAATTCATATATTGAAGTCCTACCCTCCAGTATGATGGTATTAGGAAATGTGGCCTATTGTAGGTGATCAGATGATGAGGTGATCAGATTAATCCCATCTCACCAATGGGATTAATGCTTGTAAAGAAAGGAACACCAAAAAACTGTTGAGAAAAAAATTGAAAGCTGGCCTCCAAAGAAGTGCAGGTTTTAGCAATTGAGAGTGAAAGCACATGAAAGATAAGAATGGAAAAGGGATGTGAGGGGAGGTGGGTGGAGTACTCGAAGCCTCTGTTTCATGATCTTTTGGAAAAATGAAGCAAATCTTCCGAGTTCTCAGTAAAAGGAAATATGAGGAATTCGTCTGTGGAGACCCAGACATTTTTTTCTGTTGAGGACATTATTTCTTGTTAAGATGTTTTTTAAATTTTAAATGTAAACAGTTGATGGGGGTACAACAGGGAATAGTTTTTATGTACTTAGAACCATGGAAGCCCTGGAAATCTCAGCCTAAATTTCTTAATACTGTACTATTGAACTCAAAAACACTAAATATGAAAATGCTTAGCTGAGAGACCGAGAGAGCACACTTTCCTCTGCAAATACACACTATAAATCCTCATCAAGAACAGCTATCTCTTTATTCTTCTTTTCCTTCTTCTTCTTCTTTATTTTTTTCCTGAGACAGAGTCTCTCTCTGTCACTTGGACATACACCACCAAACTTGGCTAATTTTTCTTATATTTTGTAGAGACAAGGTCTTGCTAAGTTGCCCCGAGTGCTTTCAAACTTCTGGCATCAAGCAGTGCTCCAGCCTTGGCTTTCCAAAGTGCTGGGCTTACAGATGTGAGCCACTATCCCCAGGTCTTTGATTATTCCTAATAGTCAATACTGATTTGTACCTACCCTGATGGCTTTGATGTGAATTTATAAGTTTCTTTATGCCTTACCTACTGTGAAAACTGACTGTTAATCCTTATTCCATTAATTTAGAGGGCTAAGCACAGATCTGAGCACGTACTATAGAACTGCATTATCACTACATCATTTGGATGTGTGTGTATTGAGTGCTTCTAGCAGTTTGTTTTTCATTCAATAAGTACAATAGTGGAAACTACTATTTGTATAAAAAAATCCAAGGGAGCTATATCCCCTCCACATAAATAAAATTAAGTTTCTAAACGCATAAACTTGCACAGATTACTTCATTTAAATGTTAAATTGAATGACTAAAAACATTTGTACCCCTGTAATACTTTGAGATTAAAAAAAAGAAAGAAAAACCTAAAATTTCTCCACATTAGAATATGTTCTCTCCTAATAATTTTTTTTTTGGGGGGGGGATTTCTTTTCATTAAAAGAATGGTGTGATGATTTCAGAAGAGGTGAGCATGGAGATTTTGTCACTTCCTGTAACATATTGAAATATGGTCTTCCCCTTACTTCATATTTTAGAGTTAAATAGCAAAGAGGAAGCGGCTGTTAGCAGTATTTTATGTAATAATGCCACATACTACTCACCACATCTTGTGGCACTCAACAATAAGCGTTCATCCTCAGATCACAGGTCTATGCGTCTGGTTCTCCTCCAGGCTGCAGGTTTGTGAGTTGTCTGGGCCAGATTGGTCCCATGGGCCCAGGCTGTAAGTGTAGGAAGCTACCTGGGATTATTCCTTCTCCTCGTAGTAGACAGAAGCTCCTAGAAGGACAAAAGTTAGCACTCCATAGCTGTTAAGACCAAGGCTCTGCTATGGCATGCTAACATTTCCACATTGCACTGGTCAAAGCAAGAAAACACAGTCAAAACCAAAGCAAAACCAAAGGCAGAAGTATATAACAAAGTATATAAGTATATAACTGCCCAGCAAGAGGTTACAACAGAGATGGGGATGAATATAAGCTCTGGAGCAGTAAAGAACTGGGACCAACAATTCCATCTATCACAGAGGGGTTGTTGTTTGTGGAAATAACCACATCCTTGGACACAAGTAGGTAACGTTGATATGATTTAGTGACTGGAATTGCTTGCTTTTTGCTTCCTGATTCATATGAAGCTGGGAGATTTCAAAGATACTTTTAAAATATGCTTACTTGAAATAGTGATAAAGAGTTTCAGATGCTTTAAAAAAATAACTCCAACTTCAGCTTGAAAATTAGATCTTCCTTCTGTGCTAATTCTCCCTTCCTTAGCCTTTATTAATATGCTTATTTTGCTTCAGCCCTGAGGTACTGAAGAGTGAGCCCTATGGGGAGAAGGCTGACGTCTGGGCAGCAGGTTGCATCCTTTATCAGATGGCAACTCTGAATCCTCCCTTCTATAGCACCAACATGCTGTCTTTGGCCACAAAAGTAAGCAATGCTGGGTGATGAAAGGGCTTCATGTTGCTAGAAGCACCGTTCCTTTTCTTCTTAAACAGACCTTTGTAATCTTTATATTACGGTCAACTAAAAGCAGGCACTGTTTTGTTAACTTCATGATACAACTTATTTTCCCCCTTCTTTCTAAATGTATATCCCGTGCTATGACATATTTCCCTTTATAATTATCTTCATTTATTTTATAAAATTACAAAAATAAATACATCAAATTATTTTTGCTTTTTTATTGTTCATCAGTTTGGACTACTCACAATCCAGCATCTTATATTTTCCCACACATCATTTTATTATGAATCTAAGGTTAAATTTTAACTCCGCTCGGAGAATAACAGTTCTGTGCTCAGAAACTGTTTAATTGGTGTTAAATTTTTATTTGGTGGCTTGTTCTTATTTCTGACTAAAATTTGCTTAGTTAGTAATTCTCATGTTATGACCAAGTAAAACTACTCAAAGATACCGATGGCCCCTTTATTTCCATGACTCCAGTCTCTTTGTTTCACAGATAGTGGAAGCCGTCTATGAACCAGTGCCAGAAGGTATCTACTCTGAAAAAGTGACAGACACCATTGGCAGGTAATTAGTTTCACAACTTCGATCATGTAGGGACAATTGAGAAATATTCCATATTTATGAAAATTCACTATTTGTGGATAAATATTCACAAGAGGAAGGGTCCTCAAATAATCCAAATGGAGAAAAATGTGCATCATCAGTGATAGTAACTGTTTGGAAGCCACTAAAGTGACCAAGAAGAAATAGTAAGTTCATTCAAAATACTGCGCAACCATTAGAAGGATTATTTGGAAAGCCTTCTATTGAGCTATAACATACATACATATGACATGAAGCTAACTAAGACAAACAAGATGTCAGTCTGTCTGCAACTATGACAAAACCCAGACAAGTATGCACAAAAAAGGAAAAAAGGACAAGAACACATGAAACTGAGAAAAGTCATGTTACATGGTAAAATTGCAGTTACTTTTTCACTTCTATCTTTAAATTGGTACTGTGCTTTGTAATTTTTCAAAGAAAATCAGAATAATATAGCAGGAGTTTAGTGAAATATCATTATCCACATATAAGTTCTAAGTTCCACATATAAGTGCTAAAGTTCTGGTCAATCCCTCCTGGCCCCACGGCGCCAACCCTGCTGACCTCTCACCCGTGCCTCCTGCTCCGTCCTGCTCCCTCTGCCCCAGCCACATGGACCTCTCACTCATCCTGGCCTGCACCCTCCTTTGCCCTTACAGTCCCCCTTTCCTGGAGCCCTTGATCCTCAGATGTATGCATAGCACAGGCCTTCACTCCCTCTGCTCTCTGGTGTGATGTCCCCGTAATCGAGGAGCCTGCTCTGTCGACCTGCCTCAGCACTTCAGCCCCCTCATCTGCTTTATCAAGCCCACAGTACCCACCTCTCCTGACATTTGATATATACATGTACAGACATACTTTTTATTTATTTCTGTCTTTTCCCCACCAAAATGTAAATTCAAGAGCAGGGTCTTGGTCAGTTTAGTTCATAGCCATTTAGTGGCCAGGGCAGGGCCTGGCACAAAGTAGAGCCTTAATAAATGTTGGTTGTTTCAGTAAGTGACTCTTGTTTATCTGGTTGATTAATACTTCTGGACCATTTTAGGTACTTATGTTGCCCAAGGATTATTTCTCTATTCCATCAAGCTAAGTCAAATCCCTTGTATTCTGGATTGTAGAAACCCTGTAGAAACCCATTCTTCTTCCCAAGTCTCTTTAAAGCTCATTTTGAAATCTGTTCTAGCACTTAGCCCTTATGAAATATTATAGATTTATTATTGTGGCTGTGCCCCTTTCCCATTGATTTCTCCTCCCAGCTCATTGTTTGTACTAATACTTACTCTACACCAAATCCTGCAAATGGCAGGATTTTACCTTGAACTTTTCCTTCTTTGGCATAATACTGACCTACAGTCTTAGGAACTTCAGGGTTTAGAGACAGGCTTAGCTGGGGCTGCATCCTGTAAACTGCTGACTCTGAACACGTCATCTGACCATTATTTCTGCATCTCTGTTTCCTTATCTAGTAAAACAGGGATCATTAATGCCATCAATCTCATCACCCTGATGTGATGATTATACTAAGTACCATACGCAAATCCCTTAGCATGGGGCTTGGCAAATGGCAAATATTTGAGTAATTTTGGCAATTATCAGTGTTAATATTATGGGAAATGAGCTGAAACCTCTCTCTAAATCATCTGAATTCCACATATACTAGACCATGTCCTGTTGCTAATGAATTCAGACAAATGTATTTAAACTGGTCTCTACAATTTATTCCTGTTCTCTGTTTTCTATACTTTGGAAAGCAAATAATAGTAACTGCTTGATGGGCGTGTTCTGAAGCTTGAATAAGATAATGCTTCTGATACACTTAGCACAGTACCCAGCATGTAGTAAGACCTCCATAAAATAAGGTATTGTTATTAATAATGATATTATGTTATTTATAGTAGTAAGTATATAAAACAAATTACGATATGTGATAAAAAGCAGTAAAGGGGACAATGACAGATTACACAAGGCCTGGCCTAGCGTGGGGATTTGGGAAAAGTTTCTCTGGAGAAAGGACAGCATCTGTGAAGGCTTTTCTGAGGAAATGAGTTTGTTAATTTGAGGAACACAGAGAAAGTGGAGGTGAAGTATGTTCAATAAAGGAGAGAAGAGCCAGCAAATGATTCAGGGTTGGGGAGGGTGACATGGACCAGATAGACTAGGTTCTTTCAGCTACATGGAGGGTTCTGAATTTTTATCTGGAGTGCTGAATAGAGGACTGAGGGTTATTGGCAGCCTTGACGGGAGTGAAAGCGGGAAGAAGAGCAGTTCCACTTGCCCCCCCTTGGGGGTGATGATGACTTGGATGAAGTGGGGGCAGAAAGAAGTGGGATTTTTTTCTATAGAAGGCTGGAATGTGAGTCTGTTTATTTGAGGGTGCAATTGTAAGAGGATTCAAAAATACTTCTGTTAACTGGGAAAATGGAATAACATTGGAACTATGAAAAGAATTGCATTTGTTTGGTGGAGCTTCAGATAATAGAGCCAAGACCAAGGGGTAGAAATTCTGAGGAGGCCAAGGTCAGCTCACCATTAGAAAATGTTTGTCCGAATTAAAGATGTCCACAGTGGATGAGGCTCCTGGGCGGGAGGCAGTGAGGAGGTCAGGAGTTCACTCTCACTGGAATGCTTCAGAGGATGATCACCTATAGGGAACCTCAGATTAAATGTTTCTGTGGTTGCTTTTCAATGCAAATAGCAAGATGCCATAAATTTATAACTATAAATTAAGATTAGAGGGTGCATTCTGTTACAAATCTATTTTCATCTGAAGTTATTCAAGGCTCCTCATTGTCTGAGTTTGCATTTCACATAAAGTTTCATCTTTGGAAAATTGGACATAAAATCAAAATCAGTCATGAGTTACCTGCAAGTTCGTATTTAATTTTCATTGGATTTTTAGTATTGGAAAAAAATTAAGTTCTAAAAGATTTAGGGAACAAATTCAGATTTCCTATTTTCTTAGTTTCCTATTTTCTGTAAGAAATTGATAAAGCCCAAAGTGTTCTTAATGATCATTTATGACTCAGCAAAGCATCGGCTCAGAAGCAATCCCTGGTAATTTGATAGAGCCTTTGAAATATAAGACAACTACTGATGAGAAAGATTACTGTGATCGTTCTTAAACTATGTATTGTTCTAATCGATATGTCTTCTTTCTTCCCTTTTAGCGTCTTCTCATTTTCAGTTTCTGCATCCTTGTCTAGCAGAGCTCACACAGTTTGCATTCTAATGTGCAGCATCTTTCCTTATTCCTATTTGCTCACATGGTATACAAGCACATTTGTTATCAAAACTTTTCTTTCTCAGTAGGCATTTAAATGGGGAGAATAACTTAGCAACCCTGAAGAGTTTGGGATAGAAAACAAATATATTTTGTCATTCTGCCCAGTATCAGCATTACTATTTTTACTTACCAGTACACTGTTAACAGAGTATTGTCTGTTTACTTTTTTAAAAGGAAGAACATTTCCTTTTATGCACAGCATATTCCAATTGCCTTATTTTTCTCTCTCTGTGCCTGGTTGCATAAGCTGTCTGGGGCTTTGTTTCAGAGGCAGTCATGACCACTAACAAAGTTCCTTGGGGTAGCTGTAAGGACAAATGAGTCTTTATATTTTTCATCTTACTTTTAACTCTTTGTTTCTTAAAACCTAAGATGAATACCATAGAATATTCTCTTCCCCTCATTCTTTCTATCCAGTCTCTCAGATTGGAGGGGGGGACAAAGTAGGTTGGGTGAGAGGAACATCCCAGATTTTTTCTAGAGCCAGATTTTGTGCCTGTTCGATGAGAGAATCATTGGTAGACAATCTTAAGCATGTATTATGACTCTAATTTAGTTGCTCTTAAGAATTTCTCTGGGCCGGGTGTGGTGTCTCACACCTGTAACCCCAGCACATGGGAGACAGAGGCGAGTAGATTGCCTGAGCTCACAGGTTTGAGACCAGCCTGAGCCAGAGGAAGACCCCATCTCTAAAAATAGCTGGGTGTTCTGGTGGACGCCTGTAGTCCCAGCTACTTGGGAGGCTGAGGCAAGAGAATCGCTTAAGCCCAGAAGTTTGAGGTTGCTATGAGTTGTGACACCACAGCACTCTAACTCTACCAAGGGTGACAAAGTGAGACTCTGTCTCAAAAAAAAAAAAAAAAAAAAAAGAAAGAAAGAAAAAAAGAATTTCTGTAAAATATCTAAGCCAGGGAATCATTTCAGGGCAATGAAGTTCATCTGGAACTTCTGGTAGGAGAAGTTCCTAATGAGTCCAAAAGTCTGTGACCAAATATTTGGGTTATGAGTAGGTAAATTCTTTAGATATTTGGCTGAGGCTTTTTCTTTTCTTTTTTTTTCGTTTATTTCTTGATTTAATTATTTGCTGAGTATCTGTCAGGACCCAGATCCATTTTATCAATACATGCTGGGGAGATCAGAGTGAAGGAGACATATGTGCTTCCCCTTAAGAAGTTTCCAGTCTAGTGCTGGAACAGATCATTGCAATATACTAATTATAGTAGTTTTAAGTACCTAAATGCAATGAGAACAAACAAAAGTGGAACAGGAAGTCTGAGGGCAGTCCAAAATCTTCCTGATGGAGACTGTAAAAAGAATGGGATTTCAACAAGCACATGGCTTATGGTGGCTGGGAAAGAGCAGATACCATCAGCAGAAATTAGAAACATCAAACAGGTGGAATGAATAAGCAAAGAAATGGGGGCAGAGGAGAGCCAAGTGCTGTTTGGGGAGGTACAGGTCGGAGCGTTGGGTGTGTTGCTGAGGGAGTGGACAGAGTGGACAGGGGTGAAGGCTAGTTTGAGAAAGATTGTGTGTGGCATTCTGGAAATTTTAATTTTCTCCTGTTGGGCCATCAGAAGCTATTGAGGAATTTTAAGTAGGGAATGATGTAGCAAGAGTTAGGAATATTCTGGTGGCAGTTTACAGTACAGATCAGAGGGCGCCAAGAAATGAGCATGACATTTAGGAGGCGCTTTCAGTAATACAAGCAAGTGACAGTATAACAGAGCTATGGCTATAGGATTAAAGGGGAAAGGTATGGATTCAAGAAATATTTAGATGTCAGGCATCACAGAACTTGGTGTTTGTTAAATGTGGGAAGGGGTGGAGGAGAAGTGAGGATTTTCTTTTCAATTTTTTGAACTTTTGCAATACAGAAATTGTTTTATTTTTTATTTTTTTTACACTTGATTTTTTTAATGGATGATTTTGAACAGAAATTGTTTTATTTAATCACCATATCACTTTGATGAGGTAGATACTATGATTATCCCTTGTAACAGGTGAGCTCTCTGAGACATAGAAGGTATGTGATTCCCCCAAGATGAGCACTTGTAACAAATAAACTGGGATTTAAGGCCCAGCAGTCTGACCCACAGCCCGCATGCCTGGTTATGATGCTGAAGTGTGTCTTCCTCATGGTATCTTTTCCAGTGATGGCAAATAGAGACCAGGAGTCACCTTGAGTGCGATGACCAAATGCCAGGAGAAGAGGTCATTCCAGCTCCCTTTTGCCATAAAAGTAGCTTACACTGCTCTTTTGATTTAAAAAAAAAAGCTCAACTGATAATTCAGCTACTAATAGTACCTTGATTCAGCTTAAACATCTGCAGTCTAAGAATTTAGAATATCTGTTCAAATGAAAGGCTAAGATGCTAGGGGTTTGTTTAGTTGGTTATTTTTTCTGACCTGGCCGTCATAATCAACTCTAGGTCAACAAAGTATGTTTAGCAGGTTTAACCGATTTTGCTAATTAAGTAAAGGTAGCTAAAGAACTTGATTCAATTGGAAAGTAAAAATTCAACAACTTCTTTTGTGAGCAAAAATAATAAACTGGAATGTAAGTATCTTATTGCCACACATGTGCCTATGACTAGTGCAGGGCCCGTGTGCTCATATGGTCCTGTGCTTGGGGTTTAAGTCTCTTCATTTCCAAGTACAAATCCAAATATAAAATTATTAAGAATGTCGATTGGAGGTGGGGTTGAGACCCCACTGAGTTACCCACTTGAATGCATTCTGTTGCTATTAGCCCACTTAAGGATGGCCTCTTCTTTGCAATTCAATTGACATTCTTAATAATTTTATATTTGGATTTGTGCTTGGAAATGAAGTCTAACGAGACAAGAAGCATGTTCTGGGGGATTGGAGCCTCAGCTTGTGCATCATCCCTGCAGCTCCCACCTCCCTGGCATGGGTTTTCAGCCATTGACTTCCTGGTGCCTTCAGTTCCCACCTTGCTCCACCTCCAATGCCCTGCTGATGCCTTGTATCTGGCACTGCAATTGGGTGGTGTCATAAAAGGACTCTGACTCTCCTCCCTTGTGGGGGGAGCAGGTGCTCTACTGCATCTTTGGGTGGAGCAAAGAAGCGGCCATCCTTAATTGGGCTAACAGCAACAGAATGCATTCAGTGTGTGGCTCAGTGGGGTCTCATCCCCACCTCCAATCAGGTATATCTTGTGAGCATGGAGGATGTAATCTCATCTATCATCAGTTGGGACACTGTCCAGTAGTAAGGGGAGATTGACTTCCCCACTCCCCACTGGAGCCCCCCCATTTTCATTTTGCACTAGGCACCCCACAAATTATGTAGCTGTCTTGTCTCCACAGTCTCCCACCTTACTCTGTATATAATAAATGCATAGAGTGAACTTTGTGTATGTGAATTCAACAGATGTATATGTAGCTGTCATATCCAAAGTACAAGCCCACTGCCTTAGAACTTAAAAGATAAAGCGATGTCTTAAAACCTTAGTAAAGCTCTGGTATTTTACTTAGGTTTAAAAGTAAAAGTAAAAGTAAAAGTAATAATTAGTAAATTATTATTTAGAGTCTTATTTTGATTTCTGTTATGAAAAATAATTGTGTGCTAATATGCTTAAACCTTGCCCAGAGACATCAGTATAGGTGAAAATCGTATTAACTAGGAGTTTTTAAATCTACCAATCATCTTGATAATTGGTTCCACGGGCATATTGAGTAGCCTTCTATTAGTGTTTTGCTGGGACAAGAACAATGCTCCCTTTAGTGTGCTGATTAATATTTTCTACCTCTAAAATCATAGAAAATACTGACATACAATGTGTCAAATTAGCTACTTTAAAAAAATATTAACACTGTTAAAGAAAATAAAAATGGAAGCCACAGTTTAGATATATTCCAAGGGCACCTGCCTGTAATCACATAATAAAAACTGAAGTCATCCAATTTACAACTATAATGTATCCATACAAATTAAAAAAAACCTTATTCTAACTTCCTTGAAATTCTATCTCATCATAAATGAAACACAAAATGTAAGCTTTACATCCTTGTCATGATTCAGTGACATTAAACCAATCAGTGATGGACAAATCAGCTTACTCTGTTTGCCTTAAAAAGAATGATAATGCATAAAAGCCAATCATAAAATAGATAAAATACTTCTTCCTTTATGCTTTATAAACTGTGCTGTAACTGTTGTGAAGTGAGCTTTTGCTCATTCTCAATTCAACATCCCCTGGTTTATGAAGTGATCTTTTGTGTGCACAGTAAGCTTCTACAATTTGAAAATTTGATCTGAGTTTATTTTTGACACTACAAACATCTTAAACCTCTAAGTAACTGGGTTTTATTCTACATTTATGATTTCACACTGTGTAAGATTCTCAGTAATCCAATGCTGCTAGTATATTGCCAATATACAGCTGGAAAAGAACAAAAGATTGTGACTCCCTGAAACTATCCAACTTTTTGGTGCATCAAGGGTGGTCATCAAGGCCTACATTACTGGAATCTGTCTGTGTTTCACTGATTAATGAGCTAGCAGTGATTTCAGAAGGCAGCCAACCCACACAGAAGACGATGACTCCATCTGCCTATCCTGACGCCTGAGAGCAGCTTTAAGCTCAGCCTGTAATGCATGTCTTCCTGCCCAGGTGCAAAGAGAACAGCGCTGCCTCCCTGTCCTTCCCTAACTTTCCATATCCTTTTAGAGAAGTCTTGTACCCAAAGCTCTACTTTAAATCCATCTTATCCCAGGTTCTCTTGGGTGCAAGTACCATATGCACAGTGGAGTTTAACCTTTATGCTTTACTCCTTTTGATGGGCTTGTAACATTGACCAGAGTATGTGTATTATGATTAGCTTTTCTTTTCTTAGGTGCCTCACTCCTGATGCAGAAGCTCGTCCAGATATCGTAGAAGTCAGTTCAATGATATCAGATGTTATGATGAAATATTTAGATGACTTATCTACATCCCAACTCGCCTTGGAGAAGAAGCTGGAACGGGAACGGAGGCGCACACAAAGGTATTTCATGGAAGCCAACCGGAATGCTGTCACATGTCATCACGAGCTGGCTCTGCTATCTCACGTAAGTACAAATCTTTCAATCATTTCATAATGCACACTAATAAGCTGTCTGATATTGTTCATGCTTGTTTTAAGGAAAATTCAACTCTAATTAGGAAAATATTTATTACATGTAATATCTCAATGCCTTCTACTTACATATTTACCTCTGTTTCTGTATTTTTTTTTTTTTTTAAGAGAGAGAGTCTCACTTTGTCACCCTTGGTAGGGTGCCATGGCATCACAGCTCACAGCAACCTCCAGCTCTTGGGCTTTGGTGATTCTCTTGCCTCAGCCTCCCGAGTAGCTGGGACTACAGGTGCCCACCACAATACCTAGCTATTATTTCTGTATCTTATAAATAAAATTAATGCAATAAACTGACCTTCTAAAATACCAATCCATAATTTATTGTACATTGCAAAACCAGAGGTATCAAAAAGTTCTCTTAACAGTTCTTTAAATTATATTCTTTGTAGAATTAGCAGTGAATGCTTATATTTAATTTCTTCAGCAATCTGATCGTACCTTTTGGGAATATGGATGAAAATGTGAGTCAATTCAGAAAAGGAAATAACATTTGACCTAAAAATTTTTCTTATTGGTCTGTATATTACTTTCATTGGTAATAATGTTGCCATGCTTCAAATCACAATATGTCTTTTTATTTTTCTTGCCAATAACCTTTGGATTGTTTTGATATTTAAGTATCTTTCTGAACATCTCTTGGAAAAAAAGAATGCCAAAGCTACAGATTTCCACATGTGCAAGTGATGGTGCCAGTGATGCTCTTGTTGCTATTAATTTTCATTCTTTGTTGTCTTTGTCATAATAATTATCCATGATCCATTATTTGCTCATGCTCCGGGCCAGCAGGAATCCATCTGATTAGGGGACTTTCAATCCAGTGAATGTTCTTTTGTCCTGGTGATGGGGCCCAAGGCGATAAGATCATAAAGCTTATTCTTGGTTATTAAATTCCTTCCTGGAATCTTAAGGACCTGCTCTATTTCAGCTTGGGAAGTTATATAAGAAGTTGGTCTCACAAAGGCAGCTGTTGAAAAGTAGCATTTCCAGTGAACTTTCTAAAAGAAGGAAAACACAAGTGTTTAGTGGTTTTGTCTTAAGGTACTGGGAATCCAGAAGTTGAAGATACAATTTAGTTTTCTTTGGGGAGGAAACTCTTTATCTTCATTGCCTTAAATGTTGAGCCAAGCTGTGATTTTGCAGAACAATCTATGATGATTATTTAAGTAACAGGTTTATGTTTAGGAGCATGTAACTTGGAGCTATAGCTCTCACTGAACCCAGTTAAGTCTCATACACAGGGAGTTAGAGTTCACTTTGCTTGCCTGACTTCATAATAATTAGGGTACCATGAGAAACAAGTCATTCTATCTATGCATGTCATGTTACTTTCTGAATATGGTGTTCCTAGGAGACTGAATAGAAGAGATCAGCTCTTTTATATATCTTAGGTACTCTGGGCCTTTTTAAAAGTTCTGCACTGAAAAGCTAGTTAGCAAATTTCCAGTTGTATATAAAAGAGTCATTTTAGATTAGATTCATGTGGCTGATTTGGGGCTGGTGGTATTAGTTTACAATCTAACAGCAGGAATCCTCTTATCTTCAGCAAAACACCTTGAGAAGGACCATTTTATTTATTAATTTTTATTGCTTACCTTACAAAATTATTTGTTATGAAAAAGAGTGCTTTCTATACCATTCTCAGGTTCAGTAATTATTTTGAAGCAAATCCAAGGTACTGTGTCATTTCATCCATCAATATTTCTGTATGCATTTGAAGAACTATTTTGACTATAAAATCTAGAAATCAGGCCATGGCCAGGTAAAACAAAGGTAGAGCTCTGCAGTCAAGGGAGGGATTTTGAGTTCTAGATCTAGATTATATATTCATCCGTAAGTAAGGGGAGGGAATATTACGTACCCCAGAGGATGCTAGAATTAAGTAAATTAACATGTTTGAATATACTGTAAAATCTTTAAAGTGCCATGAAATTATAAGGTAGAAGAAGAATAGTTTGTTGATGTAACTTGTTAATCAAGAGCGGATTTGTCTTTTCCCAAGGATCACTGGTGTTCAATTCATGTATATCAGACATACATTTAAGACATATTTATTGCACATCTACTGCTACCCAGCCTCATACCAGTGCCCTCCATGAGCATTCGGCCTTTTATGGACCATAGAGACATTCTTTACTTCAAAGCAAAGATTATATTCTAGCTTTACAAATAGTCATAAAATACTTTCTCCTCTTGAACTATTTTAAATACGCTGATAAATTTTCACTTCAAGATTAATCAAATGCTAGCTAAAAGGAAAAAAAAATGCAGCTTTATTAAAGAACCAAGAAGGAAATATGATTGCATTTCATCAAAAGACAGCAGGCAGTTAATTGGCATTATCCTCAGTAGGGACCAATTATTATTTTTAAAAACTTACATCTACACCACTGCTGGCAGAAAAATTATAAGTTGTAGAATTTTATGACTTTTTTTTTCTTAAGCAGTATTATGATTGTTTCATTTTAAGTATAGTAGAATGTTCCCCCAGAGCAATTAATATCAATAATGCAATTATACGATCTAATGATAAATGGTGATCAAAGGAAAAAGAAATTAGTGGGTTCAGTAGAACTTTATGAATTCCCAGAACCAATAAAGTGATCTGTTATAAATTACTGAAGTTTTGCAAATTAGTGGGTAAGGAATCAATTGGTAAGAAGCGTTAAAGTCTCCTATCCTAGGGGATTATACTATTTACTTTTACGTTTTAGCTTAGTCTTAATTATGAAAATTTTCATAATAAGCTAGTAAAGACAAGCATCAAGATATGTATCAGAAGGACACAGAAGTCTTCATATTAAATTTTATTCTTATGTTCTGCAGTTTATCCAGTATGAAAGTGAAGCAGGACTTCCCTTTTGAAGAATGTTAAGCTTTCTAGTTCCTATAATTGAAAATAAGAGCATAAGGAAAGTACAGAGTTCAGAATGAAAAGAATTAAACAGTGTAATGTGGTAAATTTTTTTACTTAAATTCATAATAATGAAAAGGGTGTTGTAACAGAGAGGGTACTGTGGCATTGTAATAGTCAAAATCATGATCAGTTTTTGGCTCTCCAGATAATTTGTTGACCACACAGTATTGTCACCCTTTAGGTGTTATCTTATACGCCAAACAGAAAAATCAGTGACAGACATTTCTAAGGAGTCGATTGCTTAGGTCTTCGAGTCTTCATGAACAGATACAAGGATGAACATTAAAAAAGTTTCACTTACAAAAGCCTGGAGAATCAGTGGAAAACTTTAACCTCATTAAGTTTATTGGGATTTTTATGGATATAGCTTTAGACTTTAACATTTACATAGGCGTATAAAGCATATTTGTATGTGTACAAGTAGAGCAGACCGTTGCAGGGAAACTCAAGAGTATCATGAAAAAAGCGTGTTCTTGCAGTGTGAGATTTACTACTTCTTTTCCAATAAGATTTAATAGGAAGTTGATCTTTACCACCCCTGTTTTAAAGATGAACGATTTCTTTTTATTATTTTATTTTATTTTTGATGATTTCTTTTTACTAATGATTTAGTACATTTGTTCAGTTTGGAGAACAGCTTTTACATTTATAAGCCTATCAGGGAATACAACAAAGGGAAAAGTTGAAAAATGTTTGTACTATATAATTAATAATGAATAACAGGGATTTGTAGCTATCTTCCAAATGTAAGGCATTATGCTTAGTACTTTGAAACTTATAAGAAATTATAAAGAACAGTGCCAGTTGTGAAGTAGCTGATAATCTACTTGAGAAGAAAAGATAGATATGCATAAGGAGGAGGAAATTTCTAATCATTTTAAGTAGTTTGAGTAAATAAATGAGACATGTAGGTATAGTTCAATGAGTTTCCCAGAGCAAAAGGAAAATAGGATCTTGATACGTAGTTAAGGAAGGCACTTCTGGTTGGAAAATAATACAGTAAAAGTACTGAAGTTCCACATATAACAGCTTAGCTTAATGAGGACTAATAATTAAACTTAAAAAATGGGGTATTTTATGTTTTAATTTAAAGGTAAAGACAGGGAAACCAGGAGAAGTTAGACTAGTCCAAGGCCTCCCAGCTGGTTAGTGAAAGCCCTAGGAGTGAGAGATAATCAGGTGATTTATGATGTATTTTTATAGGTAGAGTTTGAAAAGTCTGGTAGGTGGTAAAAGTTTGTAAAGGTATTAAGGTGTTTGGATTCAATTTTGTGGGTAGTCTGGAGTAAAGCCTTGAATTTCTCCAACGTGCCTCACTACCAGATTGCCGAACTGAAGGCTAATTCCTGCTTAGTATAGAGTCCCTGCTTATTACACAGACTTCCTTTTTGTTGTTTTCCCTTCTGTGGTTTCCACTATTCTCTTCTATCCTTTTTTCCATCTGGCCTCTCTGAATACTGTTTCCTGGTTTCTCTTCCAACTCTGGCCTCTTAACTTTATTTTTTTTTTACTTTTTTTTATTGTTAAATCATAGCTGTGTACATTAGTGCAATCAAGGGGTACAATGTGCTGGTTTCATACACAATCTGAAATATTCTCATCAAACTGTTCAATGTAGCCTTCTGGCATTTTCTTAGTTATCGTATGTAGACATTTGTATTCTGCCTTTAGTAAGTTTCGCCTGTACCCATTCTAAGATGCACCATAGGTGTGGCCCCACCCTATACCCTCCCGCCACTGTAACCTCCCCCCTCCCTTCCCTTTCCTTGGCCCTTTCCTCATAGTCTTGTGCTACAGTTGGGTTATAGCCTTCATGTGAAAGCTATTAATTTAGCTTCATAGTAGGGCTGAGTGCATTGGATACTTTTTCTTCCATTCCTGAGATACTTTGCTAAGAAGAATATGTTCCAGCTCCATCCATGTAAACATGAAATAGGTAAAGTCTCCATTTTTCTTTAAGGCTGCATAATATTCCATGGTATACATGTACCACAATTTGCTAGTCCATTCGTGGGTCGATGGGCACTTGGGCTTCTTCCATGACTTAGCAATTATGAATTGGGCTGCAATAAACATTCTGGTACAGATGTCTTTGTTATATTGTGACTTTTGGTCTTTTGGGTATAAACCTAGTAAAGGAATTATAGGATCAAATGGCAGGTCTATTTTTAGGTCTCTAAGTATTCTCCAAACATCCTTCCAGAAGGAAGGTATTAGTGTGCATTCCCACCAGCAGTGTAGAAGTCTGCCCTTTTCTCCATACCCACGCCAGCATCTCTGGTTTTGGGATTTTGTTATGTGGGCTACTTTTACTGGAGTTAGGTGATATCTCAAAGTAGTTTTGATTTGCATTTCTCTGATGATTAAGGATGATGAGCTTTTTTTCATGTGTTTGTAGATTGTGTGTCTGTCTTCTTTAGAGAAATTTCTCTTCAAGTCCCTTGCCCACCCTGAGGTGGGATCACGTGTTCTTTTCTTGCTATTACGTTTGAGTTCTCTGTGGATTCTGGTTATTAGACCTTTATCGGAGGTATACCCTGAAAATATTTTCTCCCATTCTGAGGGCTGTCTGCTTGCTTCACTTACTATGTTCTTGGCTGTGCAGAAGCTTTTTAGTTTGATCGGGTCCCAGTAGTGTATTTTTGATACTGCTTCAATTGCCTGGGGAGTCCTCCTCATAAAATATTCACCCAGGCTGATTTTTTGAAGAGTTTTCCCTGCACTTTCTTCAAGTATTTTTATAGTTTCATGTCTTAAGTTTAAATCTTTTATCCAGTGAGAGTCTATCTTAGTTAATGGTGAAAGGTGTGGGTCCAGTTTCAATCTTCTACAAGTTGCCAGCCAGTTCACCCAGCACCATTTGTTAAATAGGGAATCTTTTCCCCACTGAATGTTTTTAATTGGCTTCTCAAAGATCAAATAATGGTAAATAGCTGGTTTCATCTCTTGGTTCTCTATTCTGTTCCTGACATCTACTTCTTTGTTTTTGTGCCAATACCATGCTGTTTTGATCACTGTCGATTTATAGTACAGTCTCAGATCTGGTAGTGTGATTCCTCCTGCTGTGTTTTTATTGCTGAGTAATATTTTGGCTATTCGAGGTTTTTTCTGATTCTATATAAAACGAAGTATTATTTTTTCACGATCTTTAATATATGACAATGGAGCTTTAATAGGAATTGCATTAAAATTATATATTGCTTTGAGTAGTATAGACATTTTAACAATGTTGATTCTTCCCAGCCATGAGCATGGTATGTTTTTCCATTTGTTAACATTTTTAGCTATTCTTTTCTTAGAGTTTCATAGTTCTCTTTATAGAATCTTTCACGTCCTTTGTTAGATAAACTCCCAAATATTTCATCTTCTTTGGCACTACTGTGAATGGAATAGAGTCCTTAACTGTTTTTTCAGCTTGACTATTATTGGTATATATAAAGGCTACAGATTTATGGGTGTTGATTTTGTAGATTGGTGTTGATTTTGTAGCCTGAGACATTGCTGTATTCCTTGATCACTTCTAAAAGTTTTGTAGTAGAATCCCTAGTGTTTTTTCAGATATATGATCATATCATCTGCTAAGAGTGAAAGTTTGATCTCTTCTAACCCTATGTGGATACCCTTGATCGCCTTTTCTTCCCTAATTGCAATGGCTAAAACTTCCATGACAATGTTAAATAGCAATGGAGACAATGGGCAACCTTGCCTGGTTCCTGATCTAAGTGGAAATGATTTCAATTTAAGTCTATTCAATACGATATTGGCTGTGGGTTTACTGTAGATGGCCTCTATTACTTTAAGAAATGTCCCTTCTATACCAATTTTCTTAAGTGTTCTGATCATGAAGGGATGCTGGATTTTATCAAAAGCTTTTTCTGTATCAATTGAAAGAATCATATGGTCCTTATTTTTTAGTTTGTTTATGTGTTGAATTACATTTATAGATTTACGTATATTGAACCAGCCTTGAGACACTGGGATAAATCCCCCTTGGTTGTGGTGTATAATTTTTTTGATGTGTTGTTGGATTCTGTTTGTTAGGATCTTATTGAGTATTTTAGCATCAATATTCAATAGTGATATTGGTCTATAATTTTCTTTTCTTGTTGGGTCTTTCCCTGGTTTGGGGATCAAGGTGATGTTTGCTTTGTAGAATGTTTGGGTAATATTCCTTCTTTTTCTATATTTTGGAAGAGGTTTAGTAATATAGGTACTAGTTCTTCTTTAAAGGTTTGGTAGAATTCTGACATAAAGCCATCTGGTCCTGGTGCTTTTCTTTTTAGGGAGATTTTGTATAGTTGATGCTGTTTCAGAACTTGATATAGGTCTGTTCGACATTTCCACTTCATTCTGGCTAAGTCTTGGTAGGTGGCGTACTTCCAGGTATTGGTTGATTTCTTTCAGATTTTCATATTTCGGAGAGTAGAGTTTCTTGTAGTATCGTTAAGGATTTTTTGAATTTCTCAGGGGTCTGTTGTTGTTTCGTTTTTACCATTTCTGATTGATGAAATTAGAGATTTTACTCTTTTTTTCTTGGTTAGGCTGGCCAAAGGTTTATCTGTTTTATTGATCTTTTCAAAAAACCAACTTTTGGATTTATTAATCTGTTGTATAATTGTTTTGTTTTCAATTTCATTTAATTCTGCTCTCATTTTGGTTATTTCTTTTCTTCTGCTGCATTTGGGGTTGGAGTGTTCTTCCTTCTCCAGTTGCTTGAGATGTCCCATTAAGTTATTAACTTCCTCTCTTTCCGTTTTCTTGAGGAAGGCTTGCAGTGCTTTAAATTTCCCTCTTAGGACTGCCTTTGCAGTATCCCAGAGACTCTGGTAATTCGTGTCTTGACTGTTGTTTTGTTCCAAAAATATGGTGATTTCCTTCTTAATCTCGTCTATAACCCATGTATCCTTCAGCATAAGGTTGTTTAGCTTCCATGTTTTTGTATGGGTATGCAGGTTCCTGTTGTTATTGAGTTCAACTTTTATTCCATGATGGTCTGAGAAGATGCAAGGAATAATTTCTATTTTTTTTTAAATTTACTGAGGTTAGATTTATGGCCTAGGATGTGGTCAATTTGGAATATTTTCTGTGGGCTGATAAGAAAAATGTGTATTCTGTTTTGTTGGGATGAAATGTTCTGTAGATGTCTGTTAAGTCCAGATGTTGAATGGTTAAGTTTAATTCTAAGATTTCTTTGGTTAGCTTCTTTTCGGAGGATCTATCCAGCACTGCTAAAGGGGTGTTAAAATCTCCAACTACTATGGAACTGGAGGAAATCAAGTTGCTCATGTCTGGTAGAGTTTCTCTTATAAATTGAGGTGCGTTGTGGTTGGGTGCATAAATATTAATAATTGAGATCTCATCATATTGAGTATTACCTTTAACAAATATGAAGTGTCCATCCTTATCCTTCCTCATTTTGGTTGGTTTAAAGCCTATTGCATCTGCGAATAGGATTGCAACGCCTGCTTTTTTCTGCTTTCCATTTGCCTGGAGTATAGATGACCATCCCTTCACCTTGAGTCTAAATTTGTCTTTAATGTAAGATGCGATTCTTGGATGCAGTAGATATCTGGCTTGAGTTTTTATATCCTGTCAGCCAACCTGTGCCTCTTTAGTATATGGGGCCGGCGCCTTACCGACTGAGCCACAGTTGCCGTCCTGGTGGACATTTTTAATCCTTTTGTGACTGTGGAAGTTTGAATTTGATCAAAATTTTCTGGGTGGGTTTACTTTTGTGGTGGAGGATTATGCTGGTCTTTATGGAGGAAAGGTCTGAGAATATCCTGGAGAGCTGGTTTATTTATGGCCAATTTCTTCAACATGTGAATGTCATTGAAGTATTTAATTTCTCCGTCATAAATGAAACTCAGTTTAGCTGGGTACAGGATCCTGGGTTGAAAGTTATTTTGTTTTAGGAGATTAAAAGTTGATGACCATCCTCTTCTTTATGGCATCTATAACTCACAGCCTCTTTTCTCATCATAGTTTAAGCCCAGTGAATGAACCATGATGCTTCCACTGTCACTTTTGAATTGCTATCCTGCCCTTCTGAAGCCTAATTGCGATGTTCTTGGCATCCTTAGTTTAAGCAGTCTGCTCTGTAGCTTTCAGTGAAGTGATGGCCCCATGAATGTGTCTCTGGCACCACAGCCATCCTCATTCCCACTGAGACACATGGGAGCTTTGAATTCCCATTCATGCTACACATAGCCCCCTGGGAGTAGGGTGCTATCCCAGCCCCATCAGCTCACGTACCTTCATCCTTTCCTACCTTTCTGTCCCAGGTGTCTCCCACTTAATTATTCATCCTGAAAGTAATTTTGTTTTGTTTGAGACAGAGTTTCACTTTGTCACCCTCAGTAGAGTGCCATGGCATCACAGCTCACAGCAACCTCAAACCCCTGGGCTTAAGCGATTCTCTTGCTTTAGCCTCCCAAGTAGCTGCGACTACAGGTGCCTGCCACAGCCTGGCTATATTTTGGTTGTAGTTGTCATTGTTCATTGGCAGGCCAGGGGTGGATTCAAACCCACCAGCTCTGGTGTATGTGGCTGGCACTCTAGCTGCTGAGCTACAGGTGCCAAGCCCAGAACGTAATTTTTGACTGCCTAATAGATGTCAGGCACTATTTTTGGTGTAAGAGATACTATGGTGAACAAAACAGGCAAGGCCTCTGTTTTCATGGGTCTTATGTTAAATGCCCAGACCAACCAAAGAGTATTCTGGTATGATGATCACAGAGCTGCTTTACAGCTCCCAGTATTTTCTGGCTACATCTGTATTTCCCCCCTCAAACCCTCTGTGTATCCCTGCCAACCTCCCAACTCTAATTCCAGCTCAATTCAACTCAGCTGGAAGAGTATAAAGAGGAAAAACAAAGATATTTGTGCCTGTCCTCTCATTTTCTCTTCCTCCTGCCAGGCTCCTTCTTAGGGCTTCCGAATTTTCCTGTTCCATCCTCTCTGCCAGAAGCTGCCCTTGCATCCATTGCATCCTTCTCTTTCCCCAGGTGTTCTTCCCTCTTAATTTCTTGAGTCTATAAGTCTTGTCCTCATAGCGTGGTCTTAGTAGTAGAAGAGTTCTGGAAGGAGAAGCATACCAATTTTTTTTGAAAAGGCAAAATGCATTGAGATGTGTTTCACAACATAATTTCATACCCATTTGCTAAAGACTTCCAAAGCTACCACCCCTAAAGTTCCCTGTCTGATCTCAGCCTCTCCTGTGTGCCAGACCTAAATTTTAAACTGGACATCCACCTGCACACCTAACAGATACTCATACTGAGCAAGTCCCACAGCAAATGGATTCTCCTGCCTTGACCGCGTTGTATTCTATCCTCTCCTCACCTGAGGTGGAATCTCAATGTTGTCAGTTCACTCTCCCTTAAATCCCCGCATTCATTTTGTTAACAAGTTCTACCAGTTCTGTCTTTGAAATGTCCAGCAAATCCATCTTATCCTTTCAGTTTTTGTTCTTTCTACTTTCCATTGGATCATTACAATATCCTACTTTCTTTCCTCTTGTCTCTTCCTCGCCTCTACCAGGGATTCATTCAGTCAGTGTACCACCTCTACTAGGCAGCGTTTGGAAATGTGTATGTGGGGGGTTGGTGAGTGTCCCATGGTATTGTTGTTTATCACTATGACTTTGAAACAGAACCAGGAGGAGACACATACTGAGAGATTTGTTGCAAGAAATTGGCTTAAGTGATTAAGGGGACTGGCAAGGCAAAATCTATAGGGAGAATAGGCAGGAAGAACAGGCTGGAAATCTTGGGCATGGCCTGAAGCTGCTGTTCACAGGCTGAATTTCTTCCTCCTCTCAGAGAAGTCTCAGGTGTCTGATCTTTGATTACCCAGGATCATCTCTTTCCTTAGCTGTCCCCTACGTGCCTGCCAAAATTACCTATCAAAAAAAACCCATGTCTGATCTTGGTAGACTATCCCATGTTTAAGATGATGAATACATGTTCATAGAGTTGAGTCCTAGAAATTTTCCCTATGGTTTTGATGAATTAAAAAAAGATTTTTATGACAATCTGATATTGTCAAACTGTCAAAATATGGCAAAAATGTGTCATCTTAAATCCCCTCTATTTTAGAGGACAAGGGAGCTGGTAGGGTACTTATCATAAAAGATTATTTTTTTAATTCTGAAACCCTTCATAATTTCACTTCTTTATTATAGCATTCTGATTGTAGTTTTCTAGTAAGATCTGATCTATATGTTTTCTTAGCAAACTTTGAGAGATATTTGATATTTTTCTTAAATCCTCAGATGTCTTTAAAGTTAACCATTTAAGAATTGAACAAATAACTTGTATGCAAGCATCCAAATTATAATCTTCTTAGCTCAATTTTTTAAAGTGCTATTTATGTAAGTTGCTTTATTTTTATTATACCATGTGTCATTTACAATTGCTGGGCATACTACTAAAGGCATGTGTTTGCAATCCTCTGCTAGGAGATTAAATTAAGCCATGTAGAAAATGATGTATTTTAAAAGGACGATATTTTGTGAACGTCTTTGCTTTTATTGTCTGGTTAATTGTTGACCAAATTTCCCCCAAGGCTGTGAAAACCCAACAAGTAATGAGGCAGGGAAAGAAGCATCAGGAAAAATCATGACTCATTTGGGAAATGTTGTGTGTTTATATTTTAAGAAAATAAAGGAGTGCCTTAAAGGCAGATATAGACAGAATCCTTACATCCACACTATAATCCTCCTCTACATACAGTAAATATACAAATCTGAAGTGCTTAGTTCAGTGACTTTTGACATATATATAACCATCCAAAACAACTGTCAGAACATTTACCTCATCTCACAAAGTTCCCCGTGACTCTTTTGTACAATTCCCTGCTCAAGGACGAAGATGGTTGGGAATTCATCACTATCAATTACTTTTGCCTATTATTTGACTTCGTATAGCTCGTTTCTTTCCTCTGACATAATGTCTGCAATATTTATCCATGTAATACCAATTAGTAATTTGTTTACTTTGCTAGTTGGTGTTAACTTGTGCTAATATACCATAATTCATTTTTCTGTCCTCCTGTTGATGGACACACGTTGTTTCCAGATTTGGAGTTTTATAAGTAAGAGTGTTGTAAACTTTTTCATGTAAGTATTGTGGTTATGTTTTCATTTCTCTTGGATAACTACCTAGAAATATTGGTAGAATGAAGCAGTGTGTAAGAATCACAGGTTCCATGTGCTTGTAACATTTGTTATTGTCAATCTGTTTTATTTCAGCCTCCGTAGTGTAATGGTACCTCGTTGTGGTGTTACTTTGCCTTTTCCTGATATCAGTGATGTTGAGGACCTTCACATGCGCTTGTTAGCTATTAGTGTATCTTTGTGCGTGTATGTGTTAAATGTCTGTTCAAGTCTTTTGCCTATTATTTTATTAGGTTGTTTTTGCATCTTCTGTGATTTATAGGAGCTCTTTATATATTCCAGACATGAGGCTATTGTCAAACATAGGTATTGCAAACATTTTTTACAGTCTGGCTTACCTATTTATTTATTTTAATAGGATTTTTTTGATGAGCAGAAAATTTAATTTTGATAAAGACCAATTTTTTGGGTGGCGCCTGTAGCTCAAAGGAGTAGGGCGCTGGCCCCATATGCCAGAGGTGGCGGGTTCAAGCCCAGCCCTGGCCAAAAGCTGCAAAAAAAAAAAAAAAAAAAAATATATATATATATATATATAAATAAATAAATAAAAATAAAAATAAAAAATAAAGACCAATTTTTATTTATTTAGTTTTTTTATGGTTATTAGAGTTTTTTGCATCCTTTTAAAGAAATTGTAGCCTACCCCTACTCCAAAGGTTGCAAAAATAGGGTTCTATATATTTTTTGTAAATGTTTTATCATTATAGCTTTTATATTTAGACCTATGAACTATTTAGATTTAATTTTATATATAGAATAATAGAGAGATTGACATTTTTTATATGGGTATCCAGTTTTTCCAGCATCATTCTTAAAATGTTTAATCTTTCCCCATTGCTTTTGCTAAATATCTTCATTGAAAAATTGCTTGACAATATATATGTGGATCTACTTATTTTCTTTTTTCACTTTTTACATTTTAATTATTATGGATACAGAATAATTGTACTTATTTATGTGATATTTTGATATAAGCTTACAATGTGTAATGATGAAATCAGGGTAATTGGGGTATCTTTCAGGCATTTTTTATTTCTTTGTGTTAGGAACATTCCAATTCTGCAATTATTGTTAGCTATAGTCACCCTAATGTGCTATTAAAACTGGATTTTATTCCTTTTATCCAACTGTATATTTGTATTCATTGGTCATTCCCTCTTTATCCTTCCCTCCCCACTGCCCTTCCAAGCCTTTGGTAATAGTCAGTCTACTCTCTACCCCTGTGAGTTCAATTTTTTTTTAGCTCCCACATATAAGTGAAAAACAGCTAATATTTGTCTTTCTGACTTATTTGTTCTGACTTATTTCACTTAACATAATGTCCTCCAGTTCCATCCATGTGTTGCAAATGACGGAATTTCATTCTTTCTATGTCTGACTGCTATTTCATTGTGTATATGTACCACATTTTTTAATCTGTTCATACACTGATGGACACTTAGGGTTGATTCCACATCTTGGCTGTTGTGAGTAGTGCTGTGATAAACATGGGAGTCCAGAAATCTCTTCAACATACTGTTTTCCTTTCTTTTGTATATATACCCAGCAGTGGGATTGCTAGATCATATCATATTATAGTTCTGTTTTTTGTTTTTTGAGGAACCTCCATACTGTTCTCCATAGTGGCTGTACTAATTTACATTACCATCAACATACTGTTGATGAGGGTTCCCCTTTCTCGTGGGTCTATTTCTTTTTTCTTGATACAAAATATTTTACATAAATTTATGGGGTACATGTATTTGTTATATGCATAGAATGTGTAATGATAAAATCAGAGAATTTGCAGTTTCCATCACCTTGGAATTATATTTATAATTTAATACATGTTAGTGACATTTCAAATCTTCTATTCTAGCTAATTGAAAATATACTAAATATTATAAATTGTTGATAATTATAGTTACTCTCCTCTGCTATCAAATATTGCAGTCTATTTCTTCTATCTAACTTTATGTTTATCCTCACTTGTGAAGCTAATTCTGAACTCTGAATTCTGTTCCATTGACCTATATGTCTATTCTTAGGCCCATACCACACTGTTTTGATTGTTGTAGCTTTTCTAAATGCTTTATTTAATTTCATTTTACTTGACAAGTAAAATTGTATACTCTTATCATGTACAACATGATGTTTTGAAGTATATAAACATTGTGGAATGGTTACACTGAGCTAATTAACATATGTATTGCCACACACAGATATTTTTATGGTAAGAATACTTAAAATACACTCCCTTAGCATTTTTTAAGAAGATACAGTTAGGCCAGTCACGATGGCTCATGCTTATAATCCTAGCACTCTAGGAAGCCAAGGTAGGAAATCACTTGAGGTTAGGAGTTTGAGACCAACCTAAGCAAAGCGAGACCCCTTCTTATTAAAAATAGAAAAATTAAGTGGGTGTTGTGGCAGTCCACCTATAGTTCCAGCTACTTGAAAAACTGAGGCAGAAGGTTGCTTGAGCTCAGGAGTTTAAGATTGCATGAGCTAAAATGGCACTCTAGCCTAGGCACAAAATGAGACTGTCTAAAAAAAAAAATACAATATATTATTATTAACTATAATCATCATACTTTGCAATAGGTCTCTCAGAATAATAACTAGATAGCAAAATTTTCAGCTTTGCATGAATATTTTTGTTAAGAGTTTCAGAATAAAACAATAAATAAAACCCAAACTTGAAGAGAATATTTTTCTTTATTATATAATCCTTATAAATTTAGGGTTCCAAAAATACCAGTTTTTATGGTTTAATTTTAGCTATTGTTCTCCTACTTGATATGTAGAGCATGAAAAAAAGGCAATACTTCAAGATGCACAGATGGAATTAGACAACAGTATCATCCAAACAACTTTGGAGCTAAAAGATTTTTGTCTACCTCTGGGAGGAACCAGGCTCTAGGCTTGTTTCGTCAGCCCATGTCGCTGATGTAACAAAGCCTGTTCTCCCAGAGGAAGGCCTGGAGGTGTCTCTTATCATGCTGCTGACATGGGCAGTTCACTGAGCTCAGGCCTAGTGCACGTGGCTCCTTTAGTCATCTGACCAGACTGACTGATTTTTTCAAAGAATACCTTGAAATTTAGGGACGAGGTACAATACTATTCAGTCAATGAGCTGTCTTCTGTTTTGAATTGGGTTTGTGCTGTCATCCATGGAAAGCATAGAGGGTGGTTTGCCACTGATAGAAAATCACCTCAGCTGGATGCTGGATGAATTTTTGTCAAGCATCTGGTAGTACTAAATTTGTGTATTTAAGAGCAAAGTTATTAACTTAACAAATGGAAGAAACAGGGTAATGGTATAGCTAGTAGAATATGAATATTTCAGAATATAAAAGAGGTAATACATTTTTAATAATTCTAAAGTAAACCATCTATAGGCTATAGCTGGTATTATGCTTTATGTTTATTTCTTGCTTTTTTTTTCTTACTCTCCTTATAAAACTATCATTTTGAGCAATTTAAAATATTGCACTCATTTTAATTAAATAGGCTCTCTTAATTCTTTCCCTAAAAAAGCAGTTAATTTGGGTAATGTCAGTCTGTTACTGTTAGACTTTCTAGTCAACTAAAAATGTATTATGATCTGCTGCACACATAAAAATATTACATTATAATGAGCAAAACTAATCTAAACATAATTGTGCCTCTACCAGCACTGTGACAGGAAGCCTCTTCTATAATGGTGGTGATTTCCATATCAGTGATAATTTTATTGTCTGATTTGCATTGTATTCTCCTTGCTGTCATATTGATACACAGAATGTGTCCATTCTTTCCAGAGATGCAGATGCCAAAAAGGTCTTGTTAACTCCCTCTCCTCCTCCTTGAAAAATGTTAAGTAATTAGAAAGTAAAAAAGATGATAGCAGCCAAATTTCATTCCCCAAAGTGGCATTTAAAAACTTTTTCACCTAAATTCCTATAATAGGCTAATATACTTGCTAGAGATTTCTGCTGAGAACACCTTAATGGCTTCAACATTTAGAGCAAAAACATTCAGCCATACTCTGCCTTCAGCTAGAGCCTGATGAGTTATAAAGGCGCATTGCTGGGCAGGTCATCTCTGACAGATGAGCTTTGTAACTTCTCATAAATGCAATGGGGAAAAGGGAAGGGAGAAGTTCCATTTCTACTCATGGGGGCATCACCAAATAGTCCCTTCAGCTCTTAGAGGAACTTCACAATACAGGCTTCTAAGTAAAGGAACAAAATTCAAAAATGTGCAGAAATCACAAAATCCACTCACCCTATAAGGGACTTCACTAGCTTTTATGGCCCTTCTCTTTCTTTTGATCCCAAACACAGAAACTATTTATTGAACATTTGCTATGTGAAAGGTATTGTGCAAAGCACTGAAGGATTTTTAAAGGATTAAAATAGTCCCCTGTTCTTCAAGGAGCGATTTGGATAAAGAGTTGGGTGGGTACCCAATCTTCTCAATGAAAACTCTGGAACTCACAGTAGGGAAAATGTACTGCATTAGCATACGGCTTACGGTAAACTGTTATCAATTTTTTGAAGCAAAATCTTCTGCAAGAGGTTATTATAGAAATGCAAGTTTTAAGCTAAACAAACTGTACATTCTGCATCATAAAAAAGCATCTCTATCAAATTGTGAATTCTCTTTATCAGAATTTGCACAAATAATTGCAACTTTGGCAGTTGCAAGTGATTATTGATTTACGACCCACTGGTTCTTGGGTTTTAGTTACAAGTCAAGCCTACTTTTTTTTTTTTTGTAGAGACAGAGTCTCACTTTATGGCCCTCTGTAGAGTGCTGTGGCCTCACACAGCTCATGGCTCACAGCAACCTCCAACTCCTGGGCTTAAGCGATTCTCTTGCCTCAGCCTCCAGAGCAGCTGGGACTACAGGCGCCCGCCACAACGCCCGACTATTTTTTGGTTGCAGTTTGGCTGGGGCCGGGTTTGAACCCGCCACCCTCGGTATATGGGGCCGGCACCTTACCGACTGAGCCACAGGCGCTGCCCTACAAGTCAAGCCTCCTTAAATTTGGAATTGCCTTTTTTAGGACTCACAACTTCCTGTTTACTTGTTCAAAGAAAAATGTCTTCCTTTGATGTCTTATTTATGCCTATGCTCAAGAGAGACAAAGACTTTGCTAAAGTTTTGCCAATTTTAGTCATGTATGGATTCTACTCTCTTTTTTTTTTATTTGATTGTGTTTATGGGAGTACAAGCGCAATTTTGTTACATATGTATATTATGTAGTGGTCAAGTCAGGGCTCTTAGGATATCCATGATGCTAACAATTTACATTGTACCCATTAAGTAAGTTCTTGTGGTTCACCCCTCCTACCTTTTCATTCTCCCAAGTCTCCATTTTCTGTCATTTTACACTCTCTGTCCATGTGTGCACATCATTTAGCTCCCACTTAGTGTGAAAGCATGCAATATTTGTCTTTCTGTGTCTAACTGCTTTTACTTTAGGTAATAGCTTCTAACTCCATCCATGTTGCTGCAAAAGACATTATTTCATGCTTTTTGTGGCCGAATAGTATTTCTTTGTGTACATACAACATTTTCTTTATCCAATCATCTATTGACAGATACTTAGGATGATTCTATTTCTTTGCTATTGTGACTACTGCTGTGATAAACATATGAATGCAGGTATCTTTTTGATATATTGATTTCTTTTTCCTTTGGGTATATACTCAATAGTAAGAATGCTGGACCAAATGATAGTTCCACTTTTAGTTCTTTGAAAAATCTTCATACTATTTTTCACAGAGTTTGTAGTAATTTACATTCCCCACAAACAATGTATAAGAGTCCCCTTTTCTTTCATCCTTGCTGATATCTAGTATTTTTTTGCCTTTTTACTTATAGTGATTCTGACTGGAGTAAGATGATATCTCACTGAGACTTTAATTTGCATTTCTCTGATAATTAGTGATGTTGAACATTTGTTGATATGCCTGGCCATTTTTATGTCTCCTTTTGAAAATACCTATTCATATCCTTTCCCCACTTCTTAATGGGATTGTTTTTGTTGTTGTTGTTACAGAATTGTTTGAGTTCCTTGTAGATTCTGGACATCAATCTTTTTTTGATGCATAGTTTGAAACTATTTTCTCCCATTCTACAAGTTGTCTGTTCACTCTGTTGATTATTTCTTTTGCCGCATGAAAGTTTTTAGTTTAATTAAGTTCTGTTTGTCTATTTTTGGTTTTGTTGCTTGCACTTTTGAGATCTTAGTTATACATTCTTTGCCTAGACCACTGTGCAGAAGACTTTCCCCTAGGGTTTCTTCTAGTATTTTTATAGTGCCAGGTCTTATATATTAGTCTTTAGTCCATCATGAGTGGATTTTTGTATATTGTAAGAGCAAAGAGTCCAGTTTCATTCTTTTGCATATGGTAATCCAATTTTTCCCAGCACGATTTATTTAAGAGTGTCCTTTCCCCAAAGTGTGTTCTCATTGACTTTGTCAAAGATCACTTGGCTGTAAGTATATGACTTTATTTCTGGGTTCATTATTCTGTTCCATTAATCTTTATGTCTATTTTTATACAGTACCATGTTGTTTTGGTTACTATAGCTTTACAATATAATTTGAAGTCAGGTAAGGTGATGCCTCCAGCTTTGTTCTTTTTTGCTTAGAATTTCTTTGGCTTTGGGCCCTTTTTTCTTCTCCATGAATTTTAGAATTTTTTTTCTAATTCTGTAAAAAATGACAGTGGTGTTTTCATAGAGATTGCACTGAATCTCTGTATTGCTTTGGGCAATTAACAGCATTAATAATTGTGATCCATGATCATGGAATGTTTTTTCCATTTGCTTATATCACCTACAATTTCTTTCATTGGTGTTTTATAGTATTCCTCATAGACATCTTTCACCTCCTTGGTTAAATACATTTCTAGATATTCAATGAATTAATTTTTGAAGTTATTGTAAATAGGATTGCCTTCTTGATTTTGCTCTTAGCTAGAACATTACTGGTATATAGAAATGCTACTGATTTTTGTATATTAATTTTATATCCTGCAACTTTACTAAATTCTTTTTTTTTTTTTTGGCCAGGGCCTGGTTTGAACCCGCAACCTCCAGCATATGGGGCTGGCGCCCTACCCTTTGAGCCATAGGCACTGCCCCTACTAAATTCTTTTGTAAGATCTAAGAGCTTTTTAGTAGAGTTGGTCAGTTTTTCTAGATATAAGATTATATCATTACAAGCAGGGATAATTTAACTTCCTCTGTTAGATTTGGATGCCATTTATTTCTTGCTTGACTGCTCTGGCAAAGACTTCTAGTACTGTATTGAATAAGGGTGGTGAGTGAAAGTAGGTGTCCTTATCTTATGCCAGATATTAGAGGAAATGCTCTCAACTTTTCCATATTCAATTTGATGTTGGCTATGGGTTTGTCATATACGGCCTTTATTATTTTGAGTTATGTTCCTCTATGTCTAATTTGTTAAGAATTTTTATCTTGAAGAGATATTGAATTTTGTCACATGCTTTTTCCGTGTCTATTGACATGATCATATATTTTTTTCTATTTCTGTTTATGTGATTTATCACTGTACGCGTAACATTTGTATTGATTTGCGAAATGTTGAACCATTCTTGCATCCTTGGTATAAAACTCATTTGTTTGTGGTATACCATTTCTTGATGTTCTGTTAGGGTCACTTTGCTAGTATTTTGTTAATGATTTTTTCCATCTATGTTCATCAGGGATATTGGTCCAAATTGTCCTTTTTTTGTTATGTCTTTGTATGGTTTTGGTATCAGGGTGATACTGGTGTTGTCAGATTCCAGGATCTTAATCGCATCAGTGCAAAAGAAAAAAAAAGTTTTCTCTACTAAAAATTCTTAGTCTTTTTACAGCCTGGAAAGCATTGCTATATCTTGGATATAAGTCCTCAGAGAGTTGCAGATGTCAGCTGTGGTCTTTACACTAGGCAGAAGATGACTTTTTTAAGAACAAAAAAGATCATAAGGAAAAGAAGGCCCTAAATTGGATGTTTATTTCCATGTCAATTCCTAATTACTTTAATTGAGAGTAGTTTGAAGAAGGATTCTTTGGTTTGGGAGGTAGAAAAGAGGAGGACATGAAAGAGGTGGAGTGGGTTTTACAGTAAGTTTTAGAGCCTTAGAAGGAGGTCCTGAGTTAGGTATGGGCAAAACTAGAGTCTGGCATTAGAAGCCCCATACTAACCTTAGGCACTGGAAAAATTTCTGAGGACAAACATACAGCTCTATTGGAGGGTAGTCGAAGTGTTTCTCATCTCATATTCTAAGTTGGCAGACCAAGGTGGGCCTAAGAAGCAGGAATTAACAATTCAGAGTCATGAAATCAGACTTTAGACCTTGGGTGGAAGACTAGTCACAGAAAATAAGAGTTAAAATACTTCTTTACGTGCATTTTAGCTTCAATAAAGCAAAAACACTTTATGAAACTCTGAAGAAAGGAACACTGCAAAGATTCTCATGGAAAAGAAATAATAAACAGGAATTGATTTAGACAGTTTACGGTGCACAAAATGTTTTTGATATTCTTTTTTTGTCTTTTCATCTTGTTTAGAGAACACAAATGCACGAAAGCTTACAGAGGTTACTTCTGACTTTAGTTACTCAGAAGGTTTTAGACTTTCTTTATCTATAAATTCTACTACCACGGGATTTTCAGAGACCTGCCCCTCGAAGCTGTGGGTATCATTCTAATTGTAGGAAAAAATAACTGAAATAAATAAACACAAACCTGCCTCTCAAATGGGCATCTTTCATCCTTGGAGCCTTTTAATAAAGAAAGAGCACTTAATTTGTGACTAACTTGATACAATTCATAGAGGAATTCTTTCCCCTTTAATAAATGCAGATTTAAAAAAAAAGTTTAAAATGTTTACTCTTGAGCCAAATGCGTGTGACCAGAAGTTCAAAACACCTGGCTCCAAGACATCCTGAGAAAATGTGCCCCTGTTTCTTTCTTTATGCTGTCTTGATAATTATCCTTTCCTCCTTCCTGGCCTTTCTTCTTTTTTCTTTTTGTCTACCTGATCTGTAGCTTAGGCTTGTCAGCAGTGTGTAGCCCCACAGCTTCAGAAGATTCTTTACGCTTGCTGCAGGTAGATGCAATGAATGTCGTAGCTGTCAAGAATTACCTGGGTAAAGAAATGAGGGGTCCTTTCTACAGAGTCACATGTCCTTCCTTACTCACTGACTTTCCTTAGAAAAACCAAAGCTTCCGCATTCAATGGCATTAATACTTTCTTCTTTATCCTTACTGAACCTTCAGACATAAGTTTTGAAGTTTCTAACAATGCCTTTTAGAGAAATATAGAATCACATCTAATGTAGATGACCTTGCAATGCTATTGTAATAGAAATGCTCCCATCAGTCTTGGAGGATTCTGGAGGATCCCATGGTGAGTTCTATAGAGTGTTCAAGCCAGGCAGTAGCATGGAATCCTGGTGGTATGGAAGCCCCCTTCACTGCCCATCCTTTCATCTTGTAGAGGACTGCCCCCCCTCACTCTCCTTGGCATGGCTTTGTCTGCCATGGTATGGCTCTATCTGTTACTGGTTTCCCTTGAGTTTTTGAAGAAAATAAGACTTTACTTATCCACCATACTGCTGAGAGACTTTGATAGCAGATATTTTAGAAAAAACTTAAAGTAGAGAAATTCTGCTAAATAGATATGTAGTCTATTTTTCAAAAGTACATTTTCCTTTGATTCTGAGCTCTGTTGCCACATCCGTTGTTCTTTGTCTAGTCGTAGCTTGTAGACCTACTTTTTCTTTAAATTTATGAACTGAATAGATTTCATAGTAGGTGTATAGATGCATTATTGATAGTACTTCTGCATAAGATATTTATAATGATATTTTAAGTATTTTAATATATATTCTAACAGGCTTTGGGTCTTATAGAAGGAAGGAAAGAGAAAGAGGCTATTAAAAGTTAAATCTTCTTTCCAGGAAACCTTTGAGAAAGCAAGCTTGAGTAGCAGCAGCAGTGGAGCAGCCAGCCTAAAAAGTGAACTTTCAGAAAGTGCGGACCTGCCCCCTGAGGGCTTCCAGGCCCCCTGTGGTAAGGATGAAGACAGGACCTGTGATGAAATCCTGTCTGATGATAACTTCAACCTGGAAAATATTGAGAAAGGTACTGTTAGTGAAAGGGTGTCAGCATGAAGGCACTCTCAACTCCTGTTTCAAGGTTCATTTGCCTTTCATTGTTGTTATTAATATCCAGATGTATATTCAGAGCTGGATGATGAATTGGACATTTCGGATAACTCCAGCAGCTCCAGTTCCAGCCCTCTGAAAGAATCTACCTTCAGTAAGCTTTCTTTATAAGTTTGCCATGTGTGGGATTCTGGCAGGTGGTGGTTTGGGAATCATACTTGAGTGAAGCAAACATCACTATATATATAACCCGGTGGTCTGTTTTCCTTAGAAATGATTTACCTGTCATTCTAGGTACAATGATAATTAAGACAAGCATGTCTATCTCTCTGACTGAGCCCACAGGCTAGCCAGCACAGTGGTTTTACATTTCCTTAGCTGTCAAATAAATAGTTTTATTATTTCTATCAGAAAATGCAGATTCTAGCTGGGGAGTTGGAGATAACTAATTTGGAGACAGCTAAATAACCATAGGAATGATGAAAGTGACTTGTTAGAGGTCTGTTCATTAGAGAGATTAGAAGCTCGTAGAAGAAATTAATCTCGGTGTGTACAGTTTTATTTACATTAATGCAGAGAGAATGGGAACTGGAGGCCCCATTTCTTGAAAAGGGAAAACACCCTCAGAAAGGGAGAAAAAAACAGAGAAATAAGCTGAGCAAGGTGGAATAAAAACACTTTAGCTAGCTTACTTTTAAACTAGCCATTAAATTACTTGTTCGAGTAGTTTCTGCTTATACTAGAAGCCTGGCCTGTAAGGGGTACAGCTTCTGAACACCCCTGCTGGGTCTGTAAACACTCTGAAGAATAATGGCCATAACAGAAGTATGTGCAAGGCCTGGGAAGGAACATTAACTAGACCGTCCCCTGCCCAGTCAATAGTCAAAGCAAATACCCATTGCGGGGATTTGTATTATGGCCAGGACAGAGATCAAGGGAACAACTTGAACCCTGAGAATGGGCAGGAGAACTTACACCCTAACCACAGAGGAAAAAGCCTCTGGGTGGAGATAAGGGGAAAATTCCTCTTTTCCGCTGATTCTTCAGAGGAGAAATGACATGACCACTTCTGCTCCACAGAGAAACTAGAGGGGTTTAACCTCCCCCAAGGAATTTGTATGCATGACCACAGACAGGAGGCTGCCCCCACACAAGGCTCAGGTTTCTGATTTCTCAAGACTGCCCTTAAAGTTAATGATTATACGTAGAATAAGCACTAACATGCTTACTCAGAGAAACTGCTGACATTTTTACTCCCTTCCTCAGCTTACCCTTTTAGCTGAATGAGAAAATAGCCTTCAATAAAAGCTGGGTGGAACAAACACTCAGGGCCACTCACTAGAACCCCACAAGCTAACAGTGGTCACCTATGTTCCCACCTTTGAAAACTCTATTCTGCGTGTCCTTCCTTGTTATCTCTCACTGCTTTTATTTTTATTATTTCCTGAGTCAATCGTCACCAATTCCATAGGTCTTAAAGGACCCTGCCATCCGGGGCAGGGACCCAGCACATTAATGTAGGAATGTATTAAAATACTAAAGTAAAAGAAATATTTTTATTTCTTTTTAGAACTATAAAAAAAGATATATAAATTCAGTCTATAGTGTTACTCTTGACTCTTAATTTGAAACATTGAAGAAAATAGTCATACTAGGGTAAGGGAAAGAAAAGAAAAAGGTAGATAAAATTAAAGACTGTGATGAAAGACAGGATCAAATATACTCAACAAACCTGAAGCTAAAAGAAGAGAGTAGTTAAAATAGAAAATGTAGAGGAAGAAATATTCTTTAAAAGAGTAAGTTTATAAAATATTAAAAGCTACAGATATAAATACTCTGAAATAAATTAAGTGTAAATAATTCTGTCTCTTCAGTGACTATACTATGAAAATCTTATAAAAGAAAGTTTAAAATAGTCTCAGTAAAGATTGAAGTAGAGTACTATGGATTTAGCTATGTTCTTTGTCTTTTCTAACTTTATTCACCAAAATGGGACTAGATTTTCTAGATTTTCTGGGACAATCCCAGTTTTCAATACTCTGTTGTATTTTTCCTGTAAATTCCTGCTTGTTAGATAAAATGTCTTGATTTTCAATTGGGAAAATATGAATATACAGGAAAAAAATCATGTACATAAACATACATAGCAAATTCTAGAAGAAGTGTATTACTGGGTGGCACCTGTGGCTCAATGAAGTAGGGTGCCGGCCTCATATGCTGGAGGTGGCGGGTTCAAACCCAGCCCTGGCCAAAAAAAAAAAAAAGTGCATTACTGTTTTGAGATGAGTTCAGTGTTGTATATCCCTGGGAATAATGAAGGGAGGTCAGTGGGGAAGTGGAAAAGAGAAGCTAGACCCTTCAATTTGTGTGTGGTAACTTGTAGTTGACTTGGCAAGAGCTTAGGAAGATTAATGACATATTTTATTATTATTTTATTAAATATTAATAATGGTAATTTTTTTTGTTTAGCACATTTTCTTTGGGAAAAAGGCCCTTAAACAAACCTGTCAAAGTAAAATAGTAATTTGTAACATTATATTTTACTTGAGGCTTTCATAAACAAAGATGATCTTTGCAAGATGTACATTTGCTTACAGAAATTCAGCATTATTTTTGCTTGTTTTGCCATGAATAAACTCATGTTTTTCCTTGCATCTGTCTGACTGCTTTCACGTTACTAGAGCAGCAGAGTTCAGTTGTGACAGAGACCACATGGCTTGCAAAGCCTGAAATATTTCTTACCTGGCTCTTTACAAAGAAACGTTCGGCAGCCCCTGTCTTAGAGCAAGACTGAGAGGGTTTACAGACCATGCCGTTTATTGAATACATCTCTCCCTTTTGGGGAATTTTTTAAAAAAATTATTTTTACTTTTAAACATTACTGATAACGTAAAAAAAATTGTACATATTTATGGGATATGTGTGATAGTTTGCTACTTGTATATAATGTTTAATGATTAAATCAAGATAATCACCTGAAACAATTATCATTTCTTTGTGTTGGGGCCATTTTAAATCTTCTCTTCTAGCTATTTTGAAATGTACAATAAACCATTATTAACTATGATCACCCAAATGTGCTATCAAACTCTGGAACTTATTTCTTTTACCTGTATGTTTGTATCATTAACCCACCTTTCTTCATCTTTCTTTTACCCTTGCCTTTCTAGACTCTGATAACCATCATTCTGCTCTCTACCTTCAGGAGATCAACTTTTTTAGCTTCCACATATGAATGAGCATATGAAATAGTTGTCTTTCTGTGCTGGTTTATTTCACTAAATATAATATCCTCTGGTTGAATCCATGTTGCTATAAATAACAGGATTTCATTCTTTTTTATGGAAAATTGAAAATACTCCAATTTGTGTATATATGTGTCACTTTTCCATTAGCCATTCATTTGCTGATGGACAGTTAGAGTCCATATCTTGGCTATTGTGAATAGTGCTGTAATAAACATGGGAAGGAAGATATCTTTGACATAATTACTTCCTTTCCTTTGAACATATACATATTAGTGGGATTGCTGGATCATATGGAAGTTCTAGTTTTTAGTTTTTTGAAGAACCTCCATACTGTTTTCCATAGGGCCATGCTAATTTATATTGCCAGCTACAGTGTGTGAATGCCCATCTCTCTACATCCTTCCCAGCATTTGTTGTTTAGATTTTTTTTTGTTAGATAAAATGAAAGATATCCAGAGGAAACAATGTGGAGTTATTTTTATTTTCTTGTTTCAGGCATTTTAAAGAGAAGTTTTAGTGCTTCAGGAGGAGAAAGACAATCCCAAACAAGGTATGTAGAAATTAGCCCCTAAAATATTTTTAAACTATACAGAGCTGAGTTACTGAAGCTTGATAGCCAGAAGTTACCCTGGGCCCATGGAAATAGAGGCTGTTACAGCCCAGCCTCTCAGAATCATTTATGGTTTACCAAATAGCATACCGTAATGAGTGCTAAGCTTGGGCCTGGGTCTTAATCCAGCTCTTCATTTTTTGAGCTTTGTGACCTTGAGCCAATCAGTTCGCCTTTCTGAGCTCCTCGGCAGGCCAGCGGGCTAGGACCCTTGTGCACCATGAGATCATCTGGGGTGCTGGTCCTTATCTCTTTCCCCTCCACATCCCCAGGGTATAGGTCTCATCCTCATAGCAAGTGTGGGCAGTGTGGCTCATACTGGCTCACACCAGACCACATCCTACATCCTAGCCAGCAACAAGAAGAAAGGGGAAGTGCAGACACATTAAGGACATGAACGACATGACCCAAATATCATGCTCCTCACTTCTGCTTGCACACCATTGGCTGGAACTTCCTTATATGACCACATCTAGCTTCAAGGGAGAATGGAATATGTTTCTGGGAGTCTCTCTCTCTTTTTTTTTATTTACATTTTAGCAATAATTAAATGGTCCAGAATTGCCTCATTTTTCTATGAGCTCACAGAATAGTGTTTATTTCACATAACAGTTAAAAATAATAGAACTTTACTTGAGGTATTTAAAACTTTATTTCAGAATATTAGGGGGTACACGTTTTGTTTACATAATTTGCTTTTTATACAGATTTAGTCAAAGTTAAAAGTGTCTGCTTCACCCAGGAAGTATTCACTATACCTAACAGGTGCCAATTTACCAATCCCCTCCTCCCTCTTCCCATCAATGAGATTTAGTTTTATATGGGCACTAAGGGTTGCTTGATTAGTTCCAACTTGGTGTTAAGTACATTATTTCTTTATTTCTCCATTAATGTTTATTTCTCCATTATTATTCTGTTTCACTTAGAAGAATGGTTTCAAGTTCCCTTAAGATTGTCATAAAAGATACTAGATCACCATTTTTTAAGGCTGAGTAGTACTCCATAGTATGCATATAGTACATTTTATTAATCCATTCATATGTTGGTGGGCACTTGGATTGTTTCCATGTCTTTGAGGCTATGAATTGTGCTGCTATAAACATTCAATTGTAGGTGTGCTTTTTATAAAATGGCCTTTTTCCCTTTGGGTATGCCCAGTAGTGGGATTGTGGGATAAAATGGTAGGTATCTCCATACAATTTTCTGTAGAGATTATACTAGTTTGCAGGCCCACCAACAGCATAAAAGAGTTTCTTTCATCTCTGCATCCATCCCAACATTTGTCATTTGGAGACCTTTTTATTGTTTTTGAGACAGAGTCTCACTCCTTTGCTCTTTTTGCCAGAATGCTATAGTGTCAGCCTAACAACCACCTCAAATTCTTGGGTTCAAGTGATTCTCCTGCCTCAGCCTCCTGAGTAGCTGAGATTACAAGTGCCTGCTAGGAGGCCTGCCTAATTTTTCTATTTTTAGTGGAGATGGAGTCTCGCTTTTGCTCAGGTTGGTCTGGAACTTCCAAGGCCCAGAGTGCTAGGGTTACATGCATGAGCCAGGCTGGTTTGGGACTTTTTAATATGAGTGAGGGATTTTCTTTTAAAAGACGGACAGAATTGTAATTTTGGGATAGCTAGCAGAGTCAGAGATAGTTTTATCTTGGAATAAGGATGGAAAAAAAATATTAGATTCAGCTTTTTGCAAGGGACCTGGTGACCTTCCTGAGAGCAGTTTTCACTGGCAGTGTGGAGATGGGAAGGAGCAGAAATCTGACTGCACTGGTTTCAGATGTTCCTGAGGCAGGGATGGGGGGAGGTGAAGAATGTGAAGAGTAACCTGGGAGGGTTAGTTGGAAGGAGAGGGTTGATGGTAAAGGGCCTTCTAGAATCAGGATGACTTCGGGGAATTTGGGACGGAGGAGAAGATTGAAGGAAAGAGATGTTGATGGTATCCAATTGTAGAGTAGCTTAGCTTAGGGCTGGAGGAGCGAGCCTCTGTGTAAGATGGTGGGGCATTTCTTCTTTGTGTCTGGGGAAAAGGAGGTGAAGATAGAATTAAGCTAGAGAGTAGAATATTAAGGAAGATTATATGTGGTAGTTTCTCTGTATTCAGGGATGATAGAACTGCTGATAGAACTGTCTAGATTTGAGCAGTGTTGTCAGCTAGGAACAACCAGGACTGCCAGACAGCTCTAAGGTGAGGACACCAGTTGAGGCTGGGACCACACAGAAGTGGCGATGCCAGTCAGGGGGGATGGAGAGCTATGGGGTGGCCTTAGCTAAGGGGATAACAGTGTGTGTGTGAGAAAAAAGGCTAAGGCTACAACGTGCTGTACCAGTCAGGGCTCTGTGGATGTAAAGCAGAAGAGCCTAAATCTATCCAAGTTATGAAACAGGAGGTTCACTAGAAGGCTTTTGAGGGCTTGCACAATTAAGAACCTGGAGGATCAAGTTTAGGCATTCCTGGCAGATTTGTAAGGGCACAGATGCTGGGATGAATGAGCTCCTAGCTTGTTTATTCCATTCTCATGTCACCTTTCTTAGGATTCAGAGTCCTGGGAGAGAGAGTCAGATTGGCTTGGCTTGGATCCGGTCCATGTTTACTGCTCTGGAAGGAGCTGAGATCCCTGATTGATAGTCCTCCAGGTTCATTGCTGCAGGGAGCAGGTGTGGGTGCTGGGCATTCTAAAATGGAACCACTTCCTACGTCTTGGTTTGAGGGTGCTGGAAATTGCATAATGAAAATGAATTTTTAAATGAAGAACCTGCTCAGCAGACCCCCGAACTTGCTGGGAAGTTCAGTTAGGTGGCAAAGGAAAGTTCATATAAACAAATAATTTTTTGTTTAGCCAAAGATATATCCTTGATAATTTTATCTTCTTCAAATGAGGCCCAGACAGGGTTATGGTGCAGCCTTTTGACTTCCTCTTTTCTAGTGTTGCTGGTAACAAAAACCAAAGGAAAACCTACCTGGGCATACATATGGTGTAGTGGGAAGGTCTTTGAGTAAAACCTATAAGACCCTGTGGTATTCTTTAGGGAGCCAAGGTGCAGAGAAGCTATGGACGGAAGTAATAAGGAGGGCAGCGAGAAGAGAAGCAGTCCAAAACCCTAAGGAGAGTCAAAATAGGTGATCGTTGCGTTTGGGGGCCTGAATAGGAAGATCCTCCGGGATCTCTCCAGGGCTTCCTGGAACCCAGCATTCCCCACCTCTGCTTTCCCATTGCTAGCTCACCAGCTCTGCTTTCACTTTTTGCAGTGAAGGAAGTCACACATGGGAGCCTGGAGCTGTGGAAGCTCTTGCTTCCTCGGTCCAGCAAGGGAGGCGTCTGGGTGGGAGGTGTGTGCCTGGCCCTGGAGCTGGGGTTATGAACACATGGTCCCAAGGAGTGGGTGTGTCCTTATCTCTGGCATCGGTAACTTCTTCTTCTTCTTTTTTTTTTTTTTTGGGCCATTGTAAGTTCTATCTTAACCCCTTCATGAGTCCAATAGACTTTTATGCACTTATCTGGGAATCTATCCATTGCTTGGAACAGTGTTTGCATAGGAAAATGATCCAAAATGATTAGTATGTGTACTTTGAAAAAAAACTACTCTCTTTTAATGTTTGTGTTTATTTGTATTTTTAACAACATTGTCAAAGCCCTTTTTCCTATTTTTTTAACCTACTGGAGGGTAACTAGTTTATTTTATTTAAAATTAGCAGTTTATTATCTTGAAGTCAATGTCATAGAAACAGACATTGACGTTACAATTTTTTTTTATTGCAGATTAATATGAGGGTACAAACGATTAGGTTACAGTGTTTGCATTTGTTAGGCAAAGTCCAAGCTGTAGTTGAGCCCTTCACCCAGGGGGTGTGGCATATACCCTTACACTGTGCCCATTAGGTGAGAGCTTAGAAAACCCCTACCTCCTCTCCCCTCACTCCTCCTTAAATTTAATTATGTTTTCTTTTGCTATGGATGTGTAGTTGTTTTTCTATTGGTTTTATGTTAGTATTGAGTACATTGGATACTTGCTTTTCCATTCTTCCATTTGCTAAGAAGAATGTTCTTCAACTTCATCCAGGTTAACACAAAAAAATGTAAAGTCACCATCTTTTGGTGGCTGAATAGTATTCCATGGTTATACACATACGCCACAGTTCATTAATCTATTCATGTGTTACATGAATGGGCACTTGGATTGATTCCCTATCTTGGCAATTGTGAATTGAGCTACAAATTATTATTATTATTATTATTTTATTGTTGGGGATTCATTGAGGGTACAATAAGCCAGGTTACACTGATTGCATTTGTTAGGTAAAGTCCCTCTTGCAATCATGTCTTGCCCCCAGAAGGTGTGGCACACACCAAGGCCCTGCCCCCCTTCCCTCTCTCTGCTTTTCCTTCTCCCAAGCTACAAATTATTTAAACAAAAGATCTTATATTCTGATCCTAAAATGTCCTGTAATAGATTAGAGTGAAAATAATTGTGATGGAAAAAAAATCACCTGGCGATAGAAAATTAAAAAAAAACTAGAAACCATTTCTGTAAAGTTAATAATAAGAAATCAGAGTATGGGGCGGCACCTGTGGCTCAGTCGGTAAGGCGCCGGCCCCATATACCGAGGGTGGCGGGTTCAAACGCGGCCCTGGCCAAACTGCAACCAAAAAATAGCCAGGGGTTGTGGTGGGCGCCTGTAGTCCCAGCTACTCGGGAGGCTGAGGCAAGAGAATCGCTTAAGCCCAGGAGTTGGAGGTTGCTGTGAGCTGTGTGCAGCCACAGCACTCTACCAAGGGCCATAAAGTGAGACTCTGTCTCTACAAAAAAAAAAAAAAAAAAAAAAAAAGAAATCAGAGTATAAAAAAGGGCCCCTTCATTTTCTTTTTATTGAAAAAGAAAAGTTACCAACTCATGTAAAATAATTCATCAACTAATAAAAAGAATAGATGAAGTCAAATATTAATTTTTATTTTTCTTTATATTTATCTATATATTTTTTGAGACAGTTTCTCACACTGTTGCCCAGGCTATAGTCGTGGCTTCAGCCCATAGCCTGTTGCCAAGTTCACAGTATTCAGCCTATAGCCTGTTACCTAGCTCACAGTATTCAGCCTTTAGCCTGTACCCAGCTCACAGTATTCAGCCTATAGCCTGTACCCAGCTCACAGTATTCAGCTTATAGCCTGTACCCAGCTCACAGTATTCAGCCTATAGCCTGTACCCAGCTCACAGTATTCAGCTTATAGCCTGTACCCAGCTCACAGTATTCAGCCGATAGCCTGTACCCAGCTCACAGTATTCAGCCTATAGCCTGTACCCAGCTTACAGTATTCAGCCTATAGCCTGTACCTAGCTCACAGTAACCTCAAACGCCTGGGCTCAAGTGATGCTGCTGCCTCAGCCTTCTGAGTAGCTGGGACTACAGCACCCACCACCAGGCCTAGATAATTTTTCTATTATTAGTAGAGACAAAGTCTCACACTTGCTTAGGCTGATCTTAAACTCCTGAGCTTGAATGATTGTCCTGTATCAGCCTCCCAGAGTGCTAGGATTAAAGTGTGACCCCTGCACCTGATCATCATTTTTCCTATTATTGTATGTATACTTTACTCAGGGATACCAAGTTGCTTAAATGTGTAGGAAAGATACAAAACAAGTGCTTTAGTACAGAAATAAATTATGATCTATGGGTATACTTCTCAAAATAATTTTACATAAAAATGGAAATTACCAATCAGATTAATTTAGGAATCCTAGCACTGCCAAATAACTACTATTATTTTTTACTAAATGGATCCATAGACAATTGTCTGATTTGCAAGAATCTACTTGATGTCTAACTCTTCAAAAGCAAAAGAAATATATATACTATATATTATATTTTAGAGCTGGAGATGGCTTTTAAAAAGCTAGTCAGTTAAACATTTTATAACAAATTGGGTAAAGTAGAATCAACAGAAAGGGGAAGGTCTATCTGAAACTCATTGAAATAAGGATATTATAGGGCAGGCTTTAACTTGGGGTTATGACCACCAAGATGAAAAATGGCCCATATATGGATGTGGATGTTTTAGAAAGTGTGTTTCAAGGTGACTAGGACTTGACCTAAAGCAACATTTTTCAAAACTATACCATGAATATTGTACCGATGGTGTGGTATGCCACCAGGAAGCATAGGGTGGTTTAAGACAAGCTATCTTCCCTCACAGAACCCACAGTGTAATGAGAAGACAAAAGCTGACTTCATAGGAAAATGATAAAAGACAGCCTTTGATTTATGCCAAGTAAGAAAAGAAAACATTAATAACTTTTGACTTCCTTCCAGGTAATCTCTAGGGCTTCTCTGACTTGAAAGGAGACAAATCTAAAATATATTTATAATTCTTTAAGAGGCATTACATAAAGCTGAAGTTATTTGCAATCTATTTTGTTTAGGATTTTCCTGGGTTTTCTGGTTTATTAATGTGAAATGTGAACCCATCCTGTGAAATATTTAGAAGTGAGAAATGAGAAATTTAAATATAAAAGAAGATAGCAAAGCTATGTAATAGGATAAAAATAAATCGAAAACCAAACCTGTAGAGGTTTTTTTGTTATTTGTGCCATGCATGAAACTATACAAAAGGTACAATGAGACCCTGGAAAACTCTCCCCCTTGGAGACCCTCTTTAGGCAGTTTGTTCCAATGAGAAACCACAGGGAAGTGTGTGCCTGACTGAGTCTAGCTTCCAGAAGTTCAGAATTCAGACTTGGCCCTGGCTCAATAGTATAGAGAAAAAGGTTAAAGTGCTCGGTGTTGGTCTTACCAGATACCAGGAGCCAGCTTTAAACCAATTGCCTGCTGAATAACTAAAGTACCTCTTTAATAACTTGGGATAGGCTTTCTTGGACAATTGAGTCAGACAAATGGGGCCTTGGTGTGTGCCACACCTTCTGGGGGCAAGACATGATTGCAAGAGGGACTTTACCTAACAAATGCAATCAGTGTAACCTGGCTTATGGTACCCTCAATGAATCCCCAACAATAAAAAAATAAAAATAAATAATAATAATTAAAATTATTACATAATGCTTAAAAACTTGAACAAACAAAACTAGGAAGGACAGCTCTTTCTTCCTTAGAGAACTATGGAAGTCTCAAGGCTGGAGTAAAGAAATTTATCTGAACTGGAAAGCACTCTGGTGATCCAAACCATCATCAGATGATAAAACTGTTTTTAGGAATATGATTAACGGCCAGACCAAGAGGGGACCAGTACCCAATTGCTTTGAAATTTCCAATTTTAATCATTTTCAGATTTGATACCTACCTTCCTTACTATTTACTAGGAAAGAATTAAGAATGAGTTTGACTTTTACCGGTTTTATGTCATTATTATAGGCTGACCCAGAATATATATACATTGACAATTCTAATCCAGCAAGTCATAGCATTTTATTTCAACTTGTGAATACATTTCTCTCTAGAATTTGATGAGACACACAGAGGATTCTTTATCACATACACTCAGGTCATGGTGAGCATTGGGCATTGTATTATGACTTTCTTAAGAATATTCATTCATTTATTTAGCTGATAGATGTTTATTACTGTGTGTTGGGCATGTGCCAAACTATGCCTGATTCATCTTTACATTCCCTAGGGCACAGAGTATTGCACGTGGGTGCCAACCCACCAATGCTTGTTGATTAATAGACGAATGCCTGTTACCTTAGTGTAAATTCCACATCTCTCACTGTAAAAGACTGAAATCTTACCCACCAGCTTGAACCTACAGCCTTTGCCATAGCCACAGCGTAAGGTCCATGTTTTTTAGGATCCTGTTGCTCAGGCAACAAGATTTCTGCATGCCTGCTTGCCTCATCCTGTTGCCAAGGCAACAGAGTATAGTTGGCAGACAGGTTAAGACATTGGATGTTTGTGATATCAGAGGTGCCTGTGGTTCATAAGTTTTTTCATAAATCAGTGCATGCATAATTACATTCCAAAGTGTGCTCCTGACCCTAAGTCTTTATGTAAAGTAACTGTCAATGTTTGTGACCATTCAGCATCATGGATGTAACCAGAAAGACCTTGTATGTTTTCAGGACCTGTGGATCTTGCCTCCTTTAGCAGAATAAAGCAGAAGGCTTTCTTATTTTTACTTCTGGCTTTTCCCCTCATCCCCTTTCATAATCCATATCTAGTTTTACTTTGATTGAATGCATACCGCACGATCACCGCTCGCCAGAGTCATCTGGCCTATCTGCCAATGGCATACTCCAGCAGTCTTACCAAAAAAAAAAAAAAAAAAGAATAAATAAAAAATACATTGAAGTGCATTATAGTAAGACCTCTCTATTCCTTTTCTATGACAGTTCTAAACTTCCCTGGCTTATTGCTCATTTGTTTTTAGCTGTTATTGGAGTATGAGTGGAAAGCTACAGGAGCATCATTATACAACTTTCTTGTTATGACACCAACTCCATCCACATTATAAATACGAAAGCCTTTATTGGATATGAAGACTTGGCCCTGCTGTTGCTTATTCACACAGGACATGTTTATGAATGTCACTGCCTGAAAGAAACTTTCATTTGTAAAATGCTGCTTAGCTCATATGTTGTGGTCGTGGTACCTTCAGAAGGCATTTCTTAATATTGTAAGCCAAGCCTCTCATTTTATAAGGTTAAATTTTTTTTTTTTGTTAAGATCAATAGTATTGGCTAATTTTCACAACTGTGTAAAATTTCATGACATTTGAAAATATTTCCTGCATTCAGAGATATAGTCAAAGGAATTCTTATGGGAGATAAAATTCTAGAGCTCCATTCAACTCCTGCCTGGCCAGGATTGATAATCTAAATAATTCACAGTGCACTTAAATAATTCAGTGAAAGATCTATTTTAAAGACCTTTAAAGCTATAGGTCTTTGTTAACCTTACCTGGTAGTGATTTGGGGTGGAAGTTGTAGGCTAATAGTCATTTTCAGCACTTCAGTTTCTCTTTTGATACATCAACTCCAAATGAGGTCACATCAGATCTGAAGAGAGCAGGAAGTGATGACCTTTGAGAATCCTTTTAACCTTCCATTTCTCTGAAATTCTTCCATCAGCCTGAAGTGTTATTGGTCAGTGCCCATTGCAAAACTCTCAGAGAACACAAACTGTAATATGTTAAGCCTCTTCAACAGAAAATATTTCTGGAACGTTTTCTTTGTGCTAATCTACTTCTGTGTATTTTCCAGCTTGAGCTATCATGGGAACACCATTCTCTGCAGCCACAATGCTCTATTGGACATAAACATTCAATGTGGTTCAATCTAGAAACAGGCTTCCCTCAGGCTCTGCAGGATTTCAATCGTTTTTCCATTTGTGGACCCAACAATTGCATAGTTTCAAGCTCTCAGTTCTGGTCACGAGTCTATTGTTTTGAAATTTCACATGACTATATTTGCTTGTGTTCAGTGATGTAATTTCTAGAAAAATTAAAATTTTTATGCTATACCTAAGCAGTGTTGTAAATTCTAAGACTGGGGAAACAATTTCTTTTCACCATCCCATCTCCAGTGATTATTGCAGTGGCTGCACATTGTGGGCACTTAAGAAACACTTTTTGAATGAATGAATGAATGTGTGATGGCTCTTTTTAAAGATTCCCTGAAGTTTATTAAAGAGTTTGTAATTATATGAAGGAGTGGCAAAATTGGCAGCATCTCGGCATCATTCAGGGTGGGCTGTTTCACATATCCCATTAGCACACATTGTGCGTAACGTTTTTTATTGATGATATGTAGAAATGTTTGAAATGTTGGATTCTTCAAGGCAACTTGAATAGTCATCCAACTAACTCAGCATGTAAATGATTATCAGCTTTTTAAGAATATGTATCACCTTATGGATACAAGTTTTCCACAAGTTGCATTTTTCTTCACTTTTTAAGATAATGGGGTTTAGGAGCTTTTTCAGGTTTAACAGCTAAGTGGTGTGACTATAATGTCGTGTGTATGAAGATAGTGACCAGTACCTTCTAAGGAAGGGCCTGGAACACATGTTAAATATGGAGGCCACTGGGCACAGGTGACTCTTAGGCAGTTGAATTTTAAAGGGCTGAATATTTAATTTCATTTAATATTAATCTGAATATAAAACAATGTACAATATCTCATTTTTTATGTTGAAATGATAATATTTTGGATATTTTTGATTAAGTAAAATAGTATGAATAATTTAATACTATAAATTAAATTATTAATACTATGAATAATTTAATAGTATGAATTAATAATTTAATTCGCTTTTTTTTTACTTTTTATTTTAATGTAGCTACCAGAAAATTTTAAATTATTTTTGTGCCTTGCATTTTATTTCTATTAGACAGTGCTGGGCTCATCTAGAAGGGTAAGGGACAGAGTTATTCAGAAGGCAAATGCTGGGGTTTGGTGTGTGTCCAGGGTTACCAGGCGCTGGAATAGATGCTCTGCTCTGCAGCTCTGCCCCAAGGTTGACTGGCCCACACAAGGGCACTGCTGTGATAATGCCTTGCTTTGAACTTTCTGAGGGCACATCTGTCCTTTTCTTTCTTCTTTGAGCATGCCATATTTCCCATGGCTGTGGAGAGTGTATATTCTGTATAAGTCTGGAAAGAAGGCAAGGAAAGAAGGCAATAAATATTCCATTTATTTTCAAGGCTCTGGAAACTTGGACTACCACAAATGGGAGGGAAAAAAATCTGTGATCAGGAGGGGTTGGTTTTATGAGGGTCAAGAGGGGTATGAAAAGAGATACAGGGTTAGGGAGGGAACTCATAGGTGGATACAAGGATTTTGGTATTATTCTAGTACCTAGGTTAGGTGGTAGGTCAATGAGTACCAATTTGTTACACTTAATAACTTAAGGATCAAAAATCCTATGATTAAAATGAAAGGGTTGTGGTAAGAGAATTATCGGGCCTGTTTATTTGTATTTGAATCCCCATATTCAGTACTACGTAGCAAATGCCTATCATGTGCCTTGTACATAGTAGACATTTGGTATATTTTTGTTGGGTTACATTAAACTAAAGGATGATTCTTATAAATTGTCATGGCACAGTTGTTTCTTATTTCATTCCAGAAAACTATTAAGAAATTGGCTCTAGGATACAATGAAATGAACAAGGGTGAAGGTTATCTATGGCTATCCCTGATGGGGTCTAAGGCCAACTCTGAAGAGTAGAAGACACTTAAACTTACTGCAAATGCATCAAGCAAACTAGAATTTTGAACCAAAGGAGACAAGGGGTGATCATAACAGTTGAAAGTTTAGGAAAAATATAATTCTTTTAAACGCACAAAAAAATCTCATAGGAAGAATTATAGGGCTTTTCAAAAAGATAGCAAGAATACATCACACAAAATACCACATATAGAATTTTTAATGTTATTCATTTTTAACAAGAAATCAGTATTTTGGTTTTAAGTACAACAAGAATATAATTCAGGACACTAAGATTTCGGCTCCTAATTATACTTAGAGCTTATAAACAACTGTGGTATGACAGAGTTCTTCTATTTGCCAGCAGAATGTCAGTTCTACTCGGTGTTGGAATATATTTATTTTCTTCTTTCTTAAACTCCTGAGAATAACTTGAGAATAAACTCTTGTGGGAAAATTACCTTATTTGTGTTTATTGATAATACAGACCATACCAGAGTGTAGTGTAGGCTGTCCATAAATGTTTGTTAAATCCAGGTTGAACAAGTCTTTCTAATGGTCCCTAATTCTGTTTTCAGAGACTTTCCTGGTGGAGTAGGATCAAGACCAAGACCAGGTAACTTAGTGTTGGCAGCAATAAAACCAGACACGCCTCCCTGAAATTCAGTGTAATTTATGTCACAGTTTCTTATCTTTCCCACTTTTATTTCTTCAGCTTTGCTGCCTCTTGACCTGCTTCTGAAAGTGCCACCCCTCATGCTCAGGGCCCACGTAAAGGAAGTAGAGACCGAGTTAGTGACAGGGTGGCAGTCCCACAGCCTTCCTGCTGTGATTCTTCGAAATCTCAAAGATCATGGTAGTAGTTATAAGAGCACACTCATGTTAAGCACACAATGGGTGAACACAGAATTATAGTGGTGCCTGAGATGTCCAAATGACGCTGGGGAGGTGATTTTAAGACAGAGCAAGAAAATTCTGTTTTGTTTGTCCATCATTATTAGTTTGGCAATTTGATGCTATCAAAATGCTTTCTGTGTTCACTTATAGATTGAAATACTATAGGCTGTTTTCTAAAATTTGCATCTCTGCCCTAGTGGGAATGTTGATTGGTTGTGCTGTTGATGCTTAAAGTACATACCTACTAACAAAATATAGTAGCTGTATTTTACATGAGTATTTCTACAAACTCTACACCTGTATGATACATACTGAGGGAAGAGAGTAAATCATATATTTTTCTACCTCTTCTCCTCTGACATAGATAATTATTTTTTAGTTGTTTCCATTTGTATTTGATTAAGATATTATATCACATTATTTCTCTGATAACTGAAATATTATGGATCCTTAAAGTTTATAATAATGGTTTGGGGAAGAAAAGAATGTGTTAAGGGTGGCGCCTGTGGCTCCAGAAGTAGGGCGCAGGCCCCATATACTGGGGGTGGTGGGTTCAAGCCTGGCCCTGGCCCAAAAACTGCAAAAAAAAAAGAAGAAGAAAAGAATGAAGGGCGGCGCCTGTGGCTCAAAGGAGTAGGGCGCCGGCCCCATATGCCGGAGGTGGCGGGTTCAAACCCAGCCCTGGCCAAAAAAAAAAAAAAAAAGAAAAGAATGAAAAGAATGTGTTAATTAATTATTCTTTCTCTAAATTTTGTTTAAGAAGACTCAAGTCCAACAGTAACATTAAAATTATTTGCTAAATCTGGACAATTCAGAAAAAAATTTAATAATTACACTTTTGAGCGTAAAACGTGTGTGTACGTAATTCTTGAACATAAGATTCCAATTTACTATATTGGTTAATTTGGAATTATTGTTTAATGCTATTTTCAGTTTAGCTTCTTTAATTCACATTCTTTTGTAGACTTAACATGTGTAGTGAACATAGGCAATGTAAACTGATTTACTGTAATATTAGCCCAGGTCTCCACATTTATTAAATGTGGTTTGAAAGAGTTATTGACAGTTTGGGGGCCATTATAACATCAGTATAGATGCGTAAAAACATGGTTTTACTATTAGGATGTCCAAAGCTATTATTCTGACTATGCTTTGTTCCTGTGTTGGCAAAGGTAAGTTCATAGCATGATCATGAAATTAAAATGATGTTTGTTGGTTGACTTTATAGCAGCAGGATTGGAACATACACATGTTTATAACCATTTCATAGTTTGTTGTAATTCATAATAGGAATTCTTCTTCCTAGTGAATGTGTTGAGTTAATCCAGTGTAAGACCTCATTTTATGTCAGTGATATTAATCAGATCTCTGGATTTTTATACTACATTATGGCAGAATTTTCATAGAATATCTTCCTTAGTCCTATAGTTTGTTATACCATGTATTTTTTTAATTTACTGATTTACATATTTTAAAAATTGAATCAGAATACACTAAACATTTTAAAGTGTTGAATACTAAATTTCACCCATGAAAAGAGTGGATTGTATTTCCTAATATTGTAGAATACACTCATGTACAAGAGAAAATTTGGGTTGGTGCTTGTGAGTTATTCTACTTTTGAGTCAAAAAATTAGAACTTTATTTTTCTCCATCATAATACAACATTGTTTTTCTGTCGACTATTCAGTCATACTTTTTAAAGTGTTGCAGGTAAAGGTGCATTGTGGGTCATTTTATCAAAATATAAATGATTGGTACCAGCCCCGTTCATGTAAGTCACCTCATCTGCAAGTCATGCTCCATTCCAGTGGTTACCTTCAGATCTTCAGCTTTCCTAACATTTGACTTAGCTTTCTTGGATGGGCAGGAAAATGTTGGAAATTAAGTCTAACCAACATCTATAGCCAGGTATGGCTAAATGCTCGGGAAAAAAATTAATAGATTGCATTTCCCTGCCAATAACAAAGAAAATTCAAGAATTCCTATATTGCATAGTTAAATTGGTAACATTAGTTAACATGGAATCAATAAATGAATAAGCATTTTTGCCATATTTATTATTTTAGCTCTATTTTTCCAATTCCAGTCACTTGTAAATTGTTAGTGCACAAATTTGGCTATATCTGAGAACCATATGAACTATTACTTTCTTATTTTTTTTTTAAATTGACTCACTTCCCAATTTAAATACTTTTTACAAGTGAAGTTTATGTTATTTCTGTAAATGAGAAACCAATATAGTATAACTTGCTGCGAATAGACAGCAGTTATAAAATAAATACAAATCTAAGAAAGACAACATTAAATTTTAAGTATTGTTGTCTGCATATCCTGAAGTGTATTGTCTTTATTATGAAAGAGAATGAGATAATATTTGAGAAATGGTGAAGACATACTTGTATCCTGAAAGTAAATCATTGATGTGATCACAAAAAAGAAAAGAAAATTGCAAATGGAATACCTTTCCCACAAGGCTATTCATACCTGGTCTACTTATATAAAATTGAGCTGTATAGATGCTTATGCCTTAGAAAATTCAGTTATTTAAAAATAATAGATTGATTCAACTGACTGTCTACAGCAGTGTTTTCCCACCATTTTAATCTCACGGCATCCTTGAACCTATAGTTAAACTTCCATGACACACTTAAATTATGTTGATCAAAAAAAAAAAAGAATATACTTACTGTACTTTGAACTTCTTTCAAAAATAATTTCATTAATAATATTTAAATATTTTCATGGGACACCTAAATCTTCTCAAGGCTCACCAGTGTATCACCGCACAACCAGTTGAAAATCACTGGCGTATAGAGTCAAATCAATCAAATGACTGGAGATGACTAAGTATTTTGAATGAGAAAAAAAGTCTGGGGTCTGTCCTATATATATAAAAAAAAGAAGTAATCTTTTCCACAAAAGATAAGGGAAATGATGCATATTTATGAAAATTAAATCATACAAAAATGTAACTCAGGAAATGTTATGAGTGCTATTAGTGTATTTCAAATGTGTGGGTCAAACCTAAATTTTAAAGTACAAATGTAACGCCAACTAAAAGTGTGGCGTAATTTGACTGGATTAACACCAATATTTCCCCCTCCCTTGCTCAGTTTTTCATTTAGATAGCACCTAACACCCAGGTGCTGAACTGATACATGGAGATTCTTACACTCTACATTTTGAGCAGAATTTGTCACTTACTGATTTCTGGGCTATTAATTATGTTTTCTTATTAGATGACTATGAATATATTTTTACACTTGCCTTTAAGTCTTAAAGGTTAGATCTAAATTAAGTAATTAATGTCTCATCAAAATATTTTAGAGAGCACCACTAATATTCTAGTTGTCCTCATATGAGAGCAAGTTTTAGTAGCTTATTTTCAAGCTAGTTATTGACATAAGTACTTAAAACTAACTTTTACATTTGCTGAAGTGATTTCGGGTATATGCCTTCTTTTTTTATTGCATAGCATTTTTTATCATATAAAAATTTACTCAACAGTTTTCGTCGAAACTTCTATACTACTCTATACAATATAATTTGACATGTAATTATATACATTCCTGTATTGTTTGTTGGAATTTAGAGTATATTAGTTATATTTCCTAACTATATGGTAAGCATTTTCAGTAAAGCTTTTATATATATACAGGCATACCTTGGAGATAGTGTGGGTTTGGTTCCAGACTATAGCAATAAAGAGAATATCACAATTAAGCAAGTCATATAATTTTTTGGTTTCCGAGTTTCTCAGTATAAACATAAAAGTTATGTGTACAATCACACTAAGTCTAAAAAACTGTATATACTATACACTTTAATTAAAAATACTTTGTTGCTAAAAAGTGCTAATGATTATCCGGGCCTTCAGCAAGTCCCTGTCTTTTTTGATGGTGGAGGTTCCTACCGTGTTGTTCATGACTGATGACTGATCAGAATGGTGGTTGCTGAAGATTGGGGGCGGGGGAAGGAGGGCTGTGGTAATTTTGTAAAATAAGACAACAGTGAATTTTACTGCATTGACTGACTCTTCCTTTCACAAAAGATTTTTTTTTGGTAGCGATTAATGCTATTTGATAGCATTTTAATCCCAGTTGAACTTCTTTCAAAATTGGAGTCAATTCTCTCAAATCATGCTGCTGCTTTATCAACTAAGTTTATGGAACATTCTAAATCCTTTGTTGTCATTTCAACAATGTTCACAGCATCTTCACTAGGAAGTTCCATCTGAAAGAACCATTTTCTTTACTTATCCATAAGAAGCAAGTCCTCATCCGTTCACATTTGATTATGAACTTGTAGCAATTCAGTCACATCTTCTTCAGGTTCCACCTCAAATTCTAGTTCTTGTGCTATTTCTACCATATCTGCAGTCACTTTTTTTCTATTGAAGATACTCACGAGAGTTTGAGTCAGTTTCTTCCAAACTCCTGTTAATATTGATATGTCGACCTCCTGCCATGAATTATGAATGTTCTTAATGGCATCCAGAACGATGAGTCCTTACCAGAAGGTTTTCAGTTGACTGCCCAGATCCATCAGAGGAATCGCTGTCTATGGCATCTGTAGCCTTTACAAAATGTATCTCTTAAATAATAAGACTTGAGAGTCAAAATGACTCCTTGATCCATGGGCTGCAGAATGGATGTAATGTTAGTAGGCATCAAAATGATATTAATCTCCTTGTCCATCTCCATTAGAGGTTGTTGGTGACCAAGTGTATTGTCAATGAACAGTGATCTATTGAAAGGTGAAAGGAATCTTTTTTTTTTTTCTTTCTGAGCATTAAGTCTCAACACTGGGCTTAAAATATTCAATAATTTTAAAAATATTACTGAATATTTTAAATATTCAAAATATTAAAACAATTTTAAAATTTTAAAATATTCAATAAACAGAGGTGCTGTCATCTAGGCTCTGTTGTTTCATTTCTAGAGCACAGGCAGAACAGATTTAGCATAATTCTTAAGGGCTCTAAGATTTTGAGATGGTAAATGAGGATTGGGTTCAACTTAAATTCACCTACAAGAGACTCAGTCTCTTCTTTGATGCTTTGAAGCCAGGCATTGACTTCTTCTCTCTTGCCGTGAAAGTCATAGATGACATCTTCTTCCCAAAGAAGACCAGTTTGTCTACATTGAAAATTTGTTGTTTAGTGTAGCCATCCTTTATGATTATCTTAACCGGACCTTCTGGATAAGAAAATATTAGCCCCCTGAAGCTTCTCCATCACACTCATTGCTTCACCTTGACCTTTTGTTATGAAGCTGGCATCTTTCCTTAAACCTCATGAATTAACCTCTGCTAGCTTAGACTTTTCTTTTGCAGCTTCCTTACCTCTCTGCACTTTCATAGAATTGGAGAGCATTAGAACCTTCTGTGGGTTAAGAGAATTTTGTGGCTGGTTTGATCTTCTATCCAGACCACTAAAACTTTCTCCGTATCAGCAATAAGGCTATTTCACTTTCTTATCATTCTTTTGTTCAAGTAGCACTTTTAATTTCCTTCAAGAACTTTTCCTTTTTATTCATAACTTGGTTGACTGGCACAAGAGGTCTAGTTTTTAAACTATCTCAGCTTTTTTTTTTTCTTTAGTTAACATCTTGTTAGCATTCTTTATTTTCTTTATTTTTAGGTTAATATAAGGGTGTATATTATTAGGTTACATTGTTTGCATTTGTTAGACTTTTGACATGTCTTGCTCACTAAGCTTAATCATTTGTAACTTTGCATTGAAAGTGAGCCACTTGTCACTCTTTTTTCACTTGAACATTTAGAGACCATTGTATGGTTATTAATTGGTGTGATTGTTGTGTCTCAGGGAACAAGGAGGTCTGAGGAGAAGGAGAGAGATAGGGAAGTGGTGGGTTGGTGGAGCAGGGCGCACACACACATTTATCTGTTAAGTTTGACAATATACACAAGCATGGATTGTGGTTTCCCAAAACATTTAGTAACCTCAAAGGCCATTTGTTCATCATAGATCAACAGAACAGATATAGTAACAGTGAAAATTTTAAAATATTGAAAAAGTACCAAAATGTGACATGGAAATAAGGCGTGAACACATGCTGTTGGAAAAGTGGTAGTGACAGCCTTGCTGGACACAGGGCTGCCACAACCTTCAGTTTGTACAACATCTTTGAAGTATAACAGATTAAGGCACAATAAAGTGAGGTATACCTGTATATATTTTGAGTTCATCCTCTAAAATCAGGCCCTTTAAAACTACTTATTGAGTAACTGATGCAGACTTACCTCCCTATAAAGCCTTGTTTACCTTTGCTATTGTATTGACAGCAATTGCATAAGTAATCTGAAACAATGGGGGGAAATCAATGATTTTTTTTAAGTTAGACTTAATTTTTTATTTAAAATTATTTCATTATATTAAACATATTTATGTATGTGTATATATTTTAGACTTCAGATTAGAATAGGAGTGGGAGAAAATGCATTTCCTTTACCAATGATGATCTGCTTCCTAATTCTTTATGCACTTAGGGAATGTGTGCCAGGTCTCAGGAGAATGCTGCCTGGAGGTGTAGGTGTTTTTCCATCTTTGTGGGTAATATGTTTTCATAGAGATACTCATCTCACAAAAGTTACCGATGGTCTCAATTCAAGACTAAATGCAAACTGTGTATCAGCTGTTAAATGGCAGCTCATACGCCTGCACTCAGGGTTCCTGCCTGGAGGACAGCCCGAAGGAAGAAAGCACTGGAAGGTACACCACTCTCTGGTAAGAATCGAGGGAGGCCAATGAAGAATTTATGTGACTTGGGTGATGATTGTAGCATAGTTTACAAAATAATTGAGTTAATGGAGAAAAGTATGGCTCTCAAATGCCAATGTTTCATTATTAATGATTTTTTAATATATTTTCAAAAACAGTTTGAATATTTACAAATACCTTTGAATGTTGAGAATGGTGACAGATGAGCCAACGGTGATGAGAAAGCCAGACAGCAAGGACCTTAGGTTCACATGGACTCTTTTGCACATGAACTGTGCCATTTTATACACATAGTCATTTACCTAAATTATTCCTTTAGGGAAATGTGAGCACCAATAGCTAGGAATCTTTCCATGTATTGTCTCCTGTTTGGGGGAGTAGTTAAATGTTTTAGGTCCTCAGAGTACATTTCATGCACAAGGGAGTATCAATAATTAATTCCATTATTAAGCTTCTATTAAATCCTCCTTTTCAAGAAAAATGATGAAATAACTAAGGTACAGCCAAACCTTTCTCTAATGGCCGTGGCAGCAGTCCACTGTCCTGAAAGCAAAGGCCTCATTCTTCTCTCTGGGTTACCTGCGTACCCTCCACTTGGCTGAGAACTTGTTATTCTTAACTGACATTGCTTAGTATGGATTCAACAGGTTATCTGGAATGTTTTACATAGTGTATGAATCATAATTTTTATTTATTCAATTGCATATTATTTCCTATTATATTGAAGTGCAAGAACACAATTCTGGAAGTTATTCTTTAGCAAATGTTTGTGTTTTATTTAACCCATTAATGGTAGAATCACGTAAAAGACAAAAGAGCTGATTCCAAGAGCATTTGGAGAAGAGGCATTTATATAGCTAGGCAAAGAAGCAAAGCAAGCTGAAACAGGATGCTAAGTCAGTCACAAGACTGGTGAAATTTCTACAGGACAATAAATCCAAATCATTTTTGCTGTCAAGCTCTCAACCAGGTGGAAATTCATAACAATGTATCAATTTCTACAGGTTACCTTCTATTATAACACTATGGGGCTGCAAACTGCCTGCTTCTTTATTGGTATTGTTAGTTAAATATCTCTGATACTACCCAAGTCTATTAGATTAAGATCAAGTAGGGTAATTAGAAAATGCTCTAGCAGGCTATCAGAGAATAAAGCAATCACCATTTTGCCTACTTTTCCACATTTGGGTTGATTTTGTTTTTTGTCCAGGCAATTGAATGGCGGAGGGTGGGGGGCGGGCAGAGAGGAAGCCCATCTTTTCTTTCTATTTCTTTCAGTTGACTGGTTAGCCTTTGCAACCATAGAGCTGTACATAGTGTTGTTTTCACACCGCAACATTTTTTTCTTGAGAATTCTGGGCTTCATCAATGGAATTGACTTTCAGAAAAGAAAAATTCCCATTACTAGGGGATAGAGGGAGATAGTGTGACTTGGTCAGCAATTGTAACATAGTGTAAAAAATAACCAACCATTGGATAAGAGCCAAGCTCTATGAACTAGACCAAGCGCATATGCTATTTTTAGGCTAGATAGTCAGGAATAAAAATGTAACTTCCTATATTTTCCCAAACCTGAACTTAATATCTATATGAACTGATTTTAGAAAACATAATTAGCCTTCAGGTAAATTTCAATACGTGGGTAATTTCTTTATCATTCAAACTTAAAGTCTGATACCAGACGAATTGAGGATTGTTCTTCTGTTTTCCTGGGTGGAATTTTTGTTCCAAGGGCCTGGTCAGCATTATGGCCCTGGGACCAGCATTGATCTGTTTACTGACTGTGGTCATTCTCCCACCACAGTGGTATCCAAAGTGGCACAACCATACCCAACTTCCAGTTCCTAGTTCATATGGCCGTGTCCCTTTCACATGAAGGCAAGTCTTACTGTGTCACCTTACCCTCTCAGGGACATCGGGAGGGTTGACCTGCTCTTTCTCACCTCTCCAGGCACAGGACTTAGGCACTTAGCAGGAGCTCTCTACTCTGACACCCGATGGAGCTGTTTCTACTGCCCCACTCCCTGCCCCCGGCATCCTCTCAAAGTCGCCCGTGGGGTTGGGGCAGTCAGCCTCATCACTCTTGAATCCCCAAATTCTCTGTCATCCAGCTCTCCGCTTCTCACTGCTCTCACCCCAGACTCTGCCCAAAGGGAGCTGACCTTTGGATCTCTCCTGAGGCCTTCTTTTCTTCCTGTCTCCTTGTCCATCATCCTCAGAGAATCTTTATCTCTCCCACCCAGGAGAAGCAGGAAGAAGAGTTTGTTCAACGACAGTTCTTTTGAATCTCTCTGCCTTCTCTTAGGCTATTGCTTTTTAAAGCCCAGAAATTTTCTCCGTTTCTTGGTTCCTCTCTGCCAGAGAGGGGCAGTGCCCCCCCCACACTCTGCTGCTGGACTGGAGCAGGCTCATGGGGTCAAAAGTGAGTGTGGGAAATGATACAGCAGTAAATTTTCCACAGAGCATCTTACCATGTGTATGATGTAGCTATTTCTAGGAATTTTGATTTCAAATATCCTGTGGTTGTATTTTATATTCAAAAAAAAAAAAAAGAAAGAAAGAAAGAAAAATACCCTGAGGAGATAGCAGTTTTAAAGTTGGAAAAACCCTAACCTCAAACACACTGAAAAAGATTAAACCTGGACAGGATATAAGGCACATTACACAAATGAGATTCAGCCAGAATTCAAGAGTGAGGGGCTTTGAAGCAGCCTTACCTCTGTGGCCCTTAAACAGCTTGTTTCTGAAGTTTCAAATGAAAGCAAGTTTGTTTCCTGGTCACCCAGAAGGTGAAAGGAGCTGATGCTTTGACTCAGCTTCCGGCCATCCTGTGGAAAATTCTTGCAGTGGTGAGGGACAGCAGGGGACCTGTGCCCAGGCCTGCTGCATTATAGTATCTCATCCCATTCTCCAGCCTCCTGGTCGTCATCTTCTCGGCCGCTTCCCTCTCTCTTTTGGATGGGACGTTATTCTCTTAATCACTCAGCCCCAAGCTTCAGCAGTTCTGTCTCCAGCTCCCTGCACACAGTCACCGCACGGTGTAGACTCATCCTCCCCATAGTGTCTGTCACCTCAGCCCCTCTCATTTGATTCCCATTTTCAAATGAAGAAACATGGTCCAAAGAAGTTGTGACTCGGTGAATACCCTCTCTCCTGGTTCTTGGCAGAGGGAGAATATTTATGCCAGGCCTTCTGACTTTAGCTCTCAGCCTCTTCTCTTGAGGTCACCTTTCCTGAAATACAATCACACTTATGGCTCCTTACCACATGTGACCCCTGACTACCTCTTGAGCTGTGCAAGTACTGTACCTTTTTGTTGCGCTGCACACCAGCTAAACTGGACGCTTTGCTGTTCTCCAAATGTGGCTTTAACTTAACAGACTCCTCCCATTGTTGGAACTGTTCCTTCTATTAGGGAGCCAACATATAAATACATCTCCCATCATACGCGATTCATGCCCTGTGCCTACCGAAGGCCTTCTAACTCTCTGCGCTCTGCTCAAATGTGAACACCCACTCTTTTCTCCCCATCCATGGTTCTCTGGATGACCCTCCCCTGGAACCTTTATGAGTGCCAAATCATCTACTGCGGGCCCAGGGATTAATTGCTGAACATTTGTAGATTTGAAATACAATTAAGGTACTTTATTTTGTTGTTACAAAAATAAAGAAGAGAGCGTGAATTTGTATTGTCTTTTGCCAGGATAGCTGGTACAACGTAGAGAAGTTCATGTGTGTTTTGGCCTCATTCATTAAAAAATATCTTTTTTCCTTCTTCACAGAGACACAGCCTTTCTTTTCTTCTGATGTCCAAAAATTTCTCATTCTTAACAGAGAGAATTCAGAGAACTAATAGGTTGATACCATATCTTGATCATCTGGGAGAATACAGTGTAATCCATTTTTCGTTCAGTTTGTAGTAATTAAAAGCTTCAAGGTGTGCCTCGAGTATTGTAGTTTCAATTTTGTAAATAAGTCTGAAGTCGTCAGGACTGGGCAACTAACTGCACTGTTTTATTATTGTACTATGAGATAAAACAGAATAGGGTGTACAGTGAAGAACAAAGACCTGATGCTTTTAATTTACATATATGTACTTTCTCCAAATATTTATTTTAGTTCATTGAATGTTCAAAGGGATATGTAGAACATTATGTTAAAAGTAGCAACTCTTTCAAGAAAAGAAACTTTCCTTTCTTAGTATTTCAGGTTGGCAGGCAGTGTAGATATGATTTTGCATTTGCAACAATGAGAGGGATTGTCTGATCACACAGCCTCCTAGGGATGGGTTTAGGAGGAAAACTGGGAGCCCTTTAACTCCCATATACACCAATAGTGTTTTGGGGTCCACTTGGTTTCATGTCCCAACACTCACTTGCTCCATATTCTTGGTTGGGCATTTTCTTTAATTTCCCTAAAGCTCATTGTCTTGCTCAGTTTTGGGCTGTGATAGGAAAACATTATAAACCAGATGGCTTATAAATAACAAGAGATTTATTTCTCACAGTTCTGGGGGCTAAAAGTCTAAGATCAAGGCACTGCAAGTTCATGTCTGACCAAAGCCTGCTTCCTGGTTCACAGATGACTCTTTCAAGCTGTGTCCTCACTCAGGGGAAGGGGTGACTAAGCTCCCTCTCGGCCCTTTTATGAGGTCACTGATCCTATTAACGAGGCCTCTGCACTCCTGACCTAGGTATCCCCAAAGGCTCTGCCCCCTAATAACATCCCCTTGGGGTTTAGGATTTCAACAGTGAATTTTAAGGATCTGGAAACATTCAGACTATAACACTCAGTGTCCTCATCTGTAATAGGGGGATAAAGGCAGTTGCCCTGCAGAGTGGCTGTGTGGGTCAGATGAGATAAATGCATAAAATGCTTCCCAGTGTCTTGCCCAAGTCCATGCTGAGAAAGCCCTGCTCTTCCTGCACGTTGTCCTGGCTGACACACCAGGGGGGAAAATAGCTCATTACTGTCATGCTCACCATGGAGCAGGCGTCCTCAAACTGTGGCCCGCAGGCCACATGAAGCAGTGTGAATTGTATTTGCTCCTGTTTTGTTTTTTTACTTCAAAATAAGATATGTGCAGTGTGCATAGGAATTTGTTCATAGTTTTGTTTTGTTTTTTAACTATAGTCCAGCCCTCCAACGGTCTGAGGGACAGTGAATTGGCCCCTTGTTTAAAAAGTTTGAGGACGCCTGCCATGGAGTAAGCTAGCAAATATAATTACTTTTTTTACTTTTGACACTTTTAAGTAAACTAAACTACCTCTTATAAGGAATTTTTTAGTTCTAAGTTTTAACACACTAGTCAAATTTACTATTTTAAAAGAAACTATAAAAACAAACAAAGTATTCCAATATTTTAAACTTGAATTTTATTTAAATTTTAAGGGGACAAAATGCCATATACACTTTACAATAGGAAATATCACATAGATATTAATTATGGGCATATTATGTATGACAGGCATTACACATGAACTATGATTGTCCTCACTGGTGGCTGTTGAAGGAAAACTTGTTTTAGTAAAAATATTCTTAGGACAAAATTGTAAAAATAAATATATGCTGATTTTTTGGTGAATATTTAGGAAGTATATTATTTTCAGTGAGCTAATCTGAAAGATTTATTGAGAGGGCATGCTTTCAAACTAGATAAAACATATGACTAACATTAGCCATGAATGTAGTAGATATTATTCTTGAACGGAAGCATAAAATATGTATTTGGATTTTTATCATTTTTGTTTTCCTAAAATTATTAACAGCTAAATAAGTATACATTTAGGGATAGGAGAATATAAAAAAAATTGTGAGATTCGATCAGGTAGGAAATGAGGAAGAATGTGGTTCTCGTACCTAGGATTACTTGACTATCAAGGACATCAAAAGAGTTTGCAAACGTTACAGCTAGACTCTTCACACATCATTTCAGTCCCAAGTTTTCTTTCTCTCTCCAAGCCTAACTCATGTTATAGTTTAGTAATCCTGCTAAAGCACCCAATAGTGCTGAACTGATGATGGGATCCCAGCTTGCCTTGATACAGTAGTAGCAAGCTCTATGAGATTGTTCCAGTGGCACCTGAGTCTCTAGATGGTGGGGACAGGACATGCCCTTTAAATAGAAAAGAAATAACAGATTGGGTGAAAGTACTTTTAACATATGAAATGCAATAAAAGGATTAGTATTCATAATATATAAAGAGCATTTACCAATCAATAAGAACAAGAAAGCATGGGGTACAAGCAAGAAGTTCACCAAAGAAGTACAATAACCTCACATTTAGTTAAATAAAAAAAAAAAAATACAAAAAAATGAGATTGGAAATATTTGAAAGTCTGGTAATATGTAGTGTTAACCAAGGCATAGAAAAGTGGATTCTTTTCTGGTTAGAGTATAAAGTGATTCAGCCACTTTAAAATGTATTTGTTACAATAAGAAATGTGTATATCATAGGGTCTGGCTAGTTCACGTGTCCTTATCTACTCTAAAATAATTCTTGTACTTATTAGGCACAGTGAAGCTGCAGGCATGAGCTACAGCATCATTTATAATCATTGAGAAATTGAAAGCAAAGTGCCCATAAAGATAGAAGTGGTTATGTAAACTCCAGCACATGCAATACTATTGCAGTATACTCCATAGTTATAGAGAATGAACAATCACTGGGTGTGTTGATAAAAAAGGCATCTCCATGGTTGAGTGAAAAAAAACAACAACTGTAAAGCAGTTTATATGATAGTCATGTGTTATTATTAGTTTAAAAAGAAAGAGACAGAGGGAGGGGGGCAAGGAACAGAATAGGACAGAATGGAAGGAGAAAGAAGTACTAGTTTAGATTTTCTGTAATAGCGTCTTTCAAACTCCTGGAAGTGACCATCAACCAGAAACATATTTTTAATCTTGACCGAGTGGACCCTTGCAATACACCCTGAATTCTTTTTATCTAGTCTTAATGCATTCCCTTCCAATTTATAAAATGCTGGTCATGACCCGTTAAATTTATTTCAGATCTCAACTGTAGTTTGAACAATACTGCTTTGAGGCACACATGTATGTACACAAATGGATAAAGTGACCAGAAGGCAACACTCTGATATCAGAGATTACTTCTGGCCAACTGGTGGCTTCTGGGGGTCTTCAGCATCATTTGCAATGCTAATGTTTCTGTTTGTTCATTTGCTCGCTTGCTTATTTTTACAGGGGCATGTGTAATTAAACATTTAAAATTGTTTTTTAGAGAGTAAGCAATTAGAACTATTTTCAGAGGTCAAATATTTACTGGATTGAGAGGGTCGTGGTCAAATATTAAAAAATAATTTTCAAGTTAAATTACATAGTTGATTAGTTCAGAAGGCCGGCATTCTAGCTAACTCTCTGTTTTTGTATTTAGGGCCACAGATGGGCACATTCTTGTGGCAAGGTAGAGTCAAACCTGTGTGATATCTCACTCAAAATGTCATCACAAAACTAAGAACTCTCTGCCATGCTGTGAGATTTTTAACTCATTACCTATGAATGTTGCATTTATAATTAAAAACCATAACATCATTAAAATAAAAACCTAAAGCCCTTCATTTTCAGAAAATGCAAAGTTAATGTTTCTGCAGCAGCATCAACTTGACCGTATTTCACAGTGTTTAGTTTTTGGTATGAGCCTAGACAAACAAATAGTTAGACTTTAAGAATTATTTCTGCAAGGATCATCGCTTGGGCATCTCTGCAAACTAGAGCAGACAACTCCAAGTCTTTATTTTCTATTTTATAGACACATTAATCCTTTCTGATTTGCCTTGACATTTTTACCCTAAGGGTAATTTATTAAACCTCGTATTAATGATCAAATAATTGACACTTTAAAGGAGTTAGACACAGTGTCCAGGAGAGACATATCTTTAAATTCCAAACACTTAAACAAGGTATTATTGAAGATGAACTAGAATTAGATTATTTCTTATGCTGATTTCTTAGCTAACTAAAGATATCCATAAAGAAAATATTTCTTTAAATGATTATATTTTATTCTTTATCGCATTTTGTGTCTAAACATAAATTTTCATAGCTTATAATAAAACAAGTTGACTCTTTTAAACAACCACATGAAATTTTCTCTTTGAATGTGTTGAAAACAAAATATTTATGGTAAAATATGCAAGCTCTCTCAGAAAGCACTAATGTAAGAATCATTTTTTTGAAAAAAATCCTAGCTGTTGCTAAGCAATGATTATACTCATTTTTAATTTCATAGAGGCTCGATGTTGTATGAAGAGAAAAAATAGTGTCTTTGGGACATTTTTTCAAAAAGGGATATTGGCAAGAAGCACCCTCCCTTTAAAAGAGGCTGATTCCCTAGGTTAAAGGGAAGATGGGAAAGAGAAGAAAGAGGAAGAGAAAGGAAAGAGGAAAATACACATCACATACCTTCCTGAATCCTCTCCATTTTCTCCAGGGTGGTGCAGTGAGTGAAAGGAGGCCAAGGTGGACTTTTAGCTAATCTAGGGATTAAAGCCATTCTTTTAAATAGCCTCATATTCTACATGTTAAGATTGGACCATTTGTGGCTATAACGCAGGAGGCTGGGGCAGCAACCCTGTGTAGTTTGGTAACATATTGGCCTGAAACTGTGAAGGTGGTGACTCTATGATGAGAATTCAGGACAGATTATAAATGTGTCCTTTCTAGGCCTGGAACAAATCCAGGTAAAAATTATAATTTGTAGTAATCAAGAGATTGAAAGTTACTTAATTTTAGCTAAGAGGGTTTTGAGTTTTTCTTCTTCTTCTTCTCTTTGTAAGATTGCCTATTCACTGATTACATTTGTTAGTTTGAATAAAATTACTTTTAAAACGTGATATTGAGGACGCATTAGATTAAAAATTTAAAAGCATGATAGACTCTTCTTTAGACATGTCTGAAGCCTGGTTTTTCAGTGATCACGGTATCCAAGGCACCACTGACTTTTGATGGCAGCCTGCTATCATTGAAAACAAAATATCCCAAGAGATAAACAGTCCTTCAGATGTTATTGCAGGTAATATGATTACGTTACTGAGAAGGAAGGGGAAGATATTGTTTATTCCATACCATAAAATACTGTCGTGTTAACGGGGTCTCTGCAAATTGTCTCATTGGTAGGGTGAAGTCTTTGTTGTAAATTTTTGTCAGAATTTTATTTCACTTTCTGCTGCTGTCACTTTTGGAAGAGAACTTGACTAACAGCAGAATTTTATTACCCACAGCATCTGCAGGAATTGCTGTGTCCCAGAGGAAAGTACGTCAGATCAGTGATCCTATTCAGCAGATACTAATTCAGCTGCACAAAATCATCTACATCACACAGGTCAGTGTTTTGGCTTTGTGTTTTAGTTCCATCTTAAATGCAAATTCAGTGCTAATATTGCTGAAGAAGTTATTTTGTGGGGCTTTCAATTAGAGTTAATACTTGTTCGTGTCGTTTCTAACGGCAAATCTTTGGGGACACTGTGGCTCAGCAGCAGACTGGGAATGTAGCAGGAGACGAGCGCCTACACCGCATCTTCCCTGTGACTCCCGACCTCCTGTCTCCTGTTAGCGCCCAACCCCCAACAAACCTCAACACAAATCACCCTTCATTCTGGGGTGGAAGTGAGGACAGCTGAGATTCTTTGTCTCTAAGCAGCTTTACTGTGGGAAAGAAGGAGGAAAATAGTGCCCACCAACCACGACCTTTCTGAGAAAGCCAAACCGCACAAAGTCCAGAATTGTTAGAACTTCCTCTTTGTAAATCTCAGCGACTCCTAGGCACTAAGGAAACAGTCAATGCTGAGAAGTGGCTGTTAATTATTGACAGAAATCTGTCAAGGGACAAATAGCTTAAATGTTCATTTACCAAAAAAATAAATGTACTATTTACTATTATTAATAGTATTAATAGTACTATGTACTATTAATAATAAAAGAAATTTTTGTAGACAAAGAAGTGCAGACATTTGAACATGAAAATATAATTTTTTAAAGTTTAAGTTTGTATGTTTTGCAGCTTGTTAATTAATTTATTATTTGACATATAATTATTAAGTGCCTATTATGTGCCGGATACTATTCTAGGCACTCAAGATATATCAGTGAAGAAAACACATGAATATTCCTTTACCCTAAGACTCAAAGAGTCAATGGGGAGATGCTGTCAGTTGCCAGCTATGGCAATTCCAATTACAAGTGTAGGTCTGAAGAGAAATGTCACTGGGTCAATGAACCAGCTTGGCCCATTGTAAGTAAAAGTTGGACTAATACTCCATCACCTACTGACTTATTTTCTCCAAAAAACCATTTTGATTGGTGTACCCCAGTGTCATTATAAGATTCTAGGAATTACTGTCAGTTTACAACCAGTGTCTATTATTCCCAGAAAGCCTGTGTATTTCCTTTTCCCCAGCTAACAGTCACTCTAGTAAATGGCTGAAAGTCTCTTTGAGGAAGCCTTGGAGGAAAATGTATAGTATATACTTGTAGCAATACTTTAGGGCCCTTCCTCAAGGGGTTTCAACTTCCCTGTTAATCAAGCAGCTCTGAGTCTTTGAGTTGACTTACATCTGGAAATCATGGGAGAGGCTTTGACTCTCCACTGTGGCATTGGAAATTCAGGCCGCGTTTTTCATTTTGTTTTGTTTTTAATTTCAGACTAATGCAAGTATACAACTAGATTACAATATTTGCATTTGTTAGGTAGAGTCTCTTTTGTAGTTGTGTCCCACACCTAAGAGGTGTGCCATATTCCCTGACATTGTGCCCGTTAGGTGGAAACACACCACTCCCGCTCCCTCTTCCCCTATTCCTAGCTCCTTCCCTCCTCCTTCCCCCATCTTGAATTGAATTAAGTTGTTCTCTTGTGTGGGCATGTATTAGATCATCTACTGGCTTCATATTAGTATTGAGTACATTAGAATCTTGCTTTTTTATTCTTGTAATACTTTACCAAGAAAAACGTGTTTCAACTCTATCCCCCAGGTTAATACAAAAGATATAAAGTCTCCATCTTTTTTAACTGCTGAATAGTATTCCATGGCATACATATGCCACAGTCTGTTAATCCATTTCTGGGTTGATAGGCATTTAGTTTGTTTACATATCTTGATCAGGCCTGGTTTCTGTCCAGCAGACCTAGAATTTCTTTTCTGTTAAATAGATCAATTGATACACTAGAAGGCAGTCAAGCTATTTCTTTTCCATGAACTTGCTGGTCAATTAACCCCATGAAGGTCTCTGTGGGCCAAGGCATTCTAATTAACAGTGCAGCCCTACTGTCCTTTATAGTAAATTCTTCCAACTTGTCATTGGTGGTTAATTTCTGTCATTTGGCCTTTCTCAATTGGATCATTGGAATCACATATGCTTCAGTGTCACCCTGACCCACAAAAGAGAACAACTATAAAGCTTTTCAAGGATGCTGGTGCCCCCTCTGCAACATGTTTCTCATGCCTTAGAGAAAACAGCGGCTTCTGGGGGTTCTTGTTGAATGTGTCTGGGGAGTGGATATGCAGATCACACATGTAAATCCACCTCATGTTACTGTCTTTCTAAGCCTTTGAATTCTCTCCCTGTACATGCCAGAGGAGCTCTGGCATTTCACTCACACTAACTCTGGATTTCATTAAACTCTGACCCTAGTTAGGATTTGATCCTCCTTGTCATGGGTCTTATGAAGTGAACATCCCTATTAAATCATTTGTCCCAGATGAGGCGATCATAGAGTTTTTAAACAAAGCAAGGCTTGTCTTCTCAGACACAGGGTGTGACAAGCTATTTTCACTAACAATGAAGGCTCCAGCCTTCTTGTTTTTCAAGATTGTTAGTTTTATCTGGGTCCTACAAAATATCCTTACTCCAAGTTTTAGGATCCTATTTTTTCTAACTTTCACAAGAGAAATTTGATGAGGTGTGAATTCAACTGACACTGTAATTTAGCAACCTGCCTGATTGAATTTTGCATTTGATTATCAGCCATTTAAGTGCTGTCCAAGCAGAAAACAACAGGTTCTTTTAAGAGTGTCGTAGAGTCTTTCCAGGTATCAGACCATGATGACTTAAACTGAGATTTAAAGGACCCAAGCTCGTCATTTTCTTTCTGCAAGTGCTCCAGTGCACTTGGAAGAATCCACACTATCCCACAGTCCTTGTCACCCACATCACCTGACAGTCAAGAACAGCAGCCATTTGGCTTTTCAAGGCACCTGCTCCACCTCGCCTTTTGTCAAGGCCATAACCTGCTTAATCGTGATGCCACTTCATGCTGTGGATCACTGTCATCCCATATCTTATTGGCAATAATCAAACAAAACTCAGCGCTGAGATCAATTTCAATAGCACAATCAATCTAATTCCCAAATCCTGTCTGTATGAGTTCTTCTCCTGAGACATTTCTAGAACCTATATCTGTATTAGTGAAAGTCCAGCCAGACATCACACAGTAACTTCAAGAGGAAAGGTTTAATATAAAGAATTGTACTATAACAGAGTATTATCTACTAAAGAGGGGAAGAGAAGGCTAAAAAACACAGGAAAAGCAGATATGGAAGTCATAATCTCAGTGGCTGACTCAGAGCACCCAAGAAGGAGACAAATATGGAAGTGGACACTTCCACCCTGGGCTGAGGTCCAGACCTCACTAGAAAGGTCAGGAACATTTGCTAAGATGCTATGCTGGAGACATTTGAAGTGAAGTGTCCCTTTGAGATACCAGGGCAAGCTACCCCCAGTGAGGCCCATGCTGTGGAACTGGATGGGAATGATCACGTGAGGGTGTTCTGCTAAGAAGCACCCTTGGGAGGACCAGGGAGGCAACCCACTGATAGGTGCTGCTCCCTGGGACTCTCTGGGGAGCTTCCAGTAGGGTGGATGCCACTGGATCTGACTGAGCACAACCTGTAGGGATCCCATGTGTGCTGTCCACTGGGAGCTGCTGGAGTAAGGGAAGACAGGAGCATCGCTGGAAGCAGAGACAAACTCCACTCCCCCTGTGTCCCTGCATTGCCTGCTACTGCCACAGCTTACCACCCTGCCGGCTGGCGAGGGAGAAATGTTCTAGCATCCCAAGCAGGGCAGTTAAAGGTGGGCTTAGAGCTGACAGCATTGATGTCTGGCATGCATAGCCTGGGAGAATGAGCCAAACAAGTGCCTCCCTTGGTCCCTACCCGCCTGAATCCTCATGGCTTTTCCTCTGCCTAAGAGGGAGTCGTTAAGCCTGGGGCTGAGTAGCCTGGCTCTTATCTATCACGTTTTGTCCAAATCTGATGTTCTTTTCAGTAACGCTGACAGCTGCCTTTTTTGAGGAACAGGAGGCTAAAAAAAGTGATTACTTTCCTCTCCATTTTCTGCTGTCGACCTTTCTATTGGGCAATCACACAGTATTGTCTAACTGATTAAATGAAAAAGGGTAAAGGGGTATAGGGAAGTGTGTTTATGGGATGGAGAGAAGCTTGGTTAATCTGCCATATCTATACTAAATTAAAATGTTATGTTCAAAATGTGCTTCCATTTCAATTCTGATAATAGAAATATGAGAAAAGCATTCTTAGCTTTAGTGTTATGGAAATAGATTTAAATAGCTTTTTAGTTGCCTTAATTATTAACTATTAATTTGAGAGAAATATTTGAAATTTAAGTATAGTTTCCATATGACTTCTATGTAATAAAAAACCTTTTTAATGTATATATTCCATTTCTTTATAGGATTTGAAAGTATTTTAAAGCAAGAATGAAACTAAGTATCTTATTATTATGCTTTTAAACTGCCCGGTAACAAATGATTTCATATATTGTGGCAAAATGGCATTCCTTGTTCCAAGTTGAGATATAACTATCTGAACTTGTGATTATTAAAATGTGTTTCAAGAATTCTTTAAAGTTTAGGACATTGCACATAGTCAAGGATGATTCCCCTTTGGGGAACTTTAACTTAAGTTAAATAAAGTCAATGTCTTTCAAAGAGAGAGGAAAAATACACATCTAAACATTATATCAGTGTATTTGCTACAGGTTGAAGACCACGATCAATTTTTTCTCTCAGCTAACTGCAAAGGAAAACTATTGAAAATAAGGCTAAATTGACAAAATAAACAAACCAAACCCTTCTTGTTCAGGGATTTATTTACTAGGCAAAATTCTGACAGGCTTACAGTTGATGACTGTCCTATAGGGCCGGGTACCCCCTAACAACCAACAGGTGAACTTACAGGGACATAAATTGTGAAAAATCAACTAAATCCAACTATTTTACAAAGCGGGATGTTAAAATCCTTATCCTGCTTTCAGTGATTTAACCTTTTTTTTCATCCAAATTAAAATGTAATCTGAAGATCAGCAAGCTAAGAATGAAATCCACAGTTCATTTCCCTTGCTGGAAACCCAAATCTATCTTTGGGCATACAAAGTGACTAAAGTACACAGGTCACCTTTCAGTATGTGTCCTTATGTGTTATTGTTCAGGCAGTGCCTGCCCAGCCAAGGGAAGCATTGGGTTTAACTCAATAGTCCTGTTTTGATTGTTTTGTTAAATAAATGCTTTGAAAGTCAGCATACGGCAACTTTTAAAAATCAAACATTTGTCTCCTAGAGAGCAGACAGGCAGTTTGAAGCTCCTTTGGATTGCCCTTCTTCACCAACACAATTATTGCCAACAAGAAAAAAAAATGTGATTAAGAATAGCAACCTACTGTCCTCAGATGAAAGTTATACTACTACTGGCTGTCATCGGGGAAACATACTGTGCTCTTTTTAGCAGTAGGACTGGATAAAAATAGAACTATTCATACCTACTCATCTGGATTTCCTAGTTACAAGTACCAAGGGTGAAGGAGGTTAAACAAAATATTAAGGGCAAAGCTGTGTCTCTCAAAGTGACTCATGTCTTCAGGGTTTGAAAATTCCAAGAAATACACTTTGTGTATTTATTTTGATGATAGTCTTTGAACATTTTGTTTTAGCATTTAGAGAAATCTCTTCCTAAGCAGTAATATGTCAAAATACCTTTTTAAAAAATAGAGTAAGTTATGAATTTAAGTCACTACTTATCAAACAGAGCCCCGTGAATTGTGGATAGTTTTTCGATGTGTTCTTTGAGTTACTAGACAATGCAGGCAGTTCTTCAGAAAGAATCCATGAATTCTGCAAGTTTGAGAAAGCTGGTATAAAACAGATCAAATTTTATTTTTTCTTTTATTACTTTCTGTGGTATAGTAAAAGCAAAAAAAGAAGAATAAACCTTTAAATTTTAGACTTTGAGGAAGTCATTATCTTGTTAAGACTCAGTTCCTTCATTAGTAAGATGGCAGAGCTTATAGGACTATAGTAAGATTAATAGCTTCCTAATACTGCTCCAAGTGGGCATCTTTTTTTTTAAAATTTCAGATTGATACAAGAGGACAGTTAAGTTACCTTGTTTGCATTTGTCAGGTAGAGTTCAAGTTGTAGTTGAGTCCTCCACCCAGGAGGTGATATTACATCAATCCTCCTCCCTCTTCCCCATCCCCTCACTCCTTCTCCCTGCCCCACCTTTGGATGTAGTTGTGGTTTTCTTTTGTTTGGGAGTGTAGTTGTTCATTGATTGGTTTCATATTTGTATTGAATACATTGGATACTTGCTTTTCCATTCTTGTCATACTTAGGAGGATGTTCTCCAAATCTGTACAGGTAAGTACAAAAGATGTAAAGTATGCATCTGTTGTATGGCTCAATAGTATTCCATGGTTTACGTATACCACACTTTATTTATCCATTCATGGGTAGATGGGCACTTGAGTTGATTCCACACCTTGGCAATTGGGAATTGGGCTGCTATAAACATTTATTTTTTATTTTATTATTATTATTTTTTATTAAATCATAGCTGTGTACATTGATATAATCATGGGGCATCATTCACTAGCTTCACAGACCGTTTACCAAGTTTCACATATACCCTTGTAAGATGCACCAATGGTGTAATCCCACCAATCCCCTTCCCTCTACCCACCTACCCCCTCCCTCCCCTCCCTCCCCTCCCTTTCCCCCTTCCTCCTATTCTTAGGTTGTAACTGGGTTATAGCTTTCATGTGAAAACCCTAAATTAGTTTCATAGTAGGGCTGAGTACATTGGGTACTTTTTTTCCATTCTTGAGATTCTTTACTAAGAAGAATATGTTCCAGCTCCATACATGTAAACATGAAAGAGGTCAAGTCACCATCTTTCTTTAAGGCTGCATAATATTCCATGGTGTACATATACCACAATTTATTAATCCATTCGTGGATCAATGGGGACTTGGGCTTCTTCCATGACTTAGCAATTATGAATTGGGCTGCAATAAACATTCAGGTACAAATATCTTTGTTATGATGTGATTTTTGGTCTTCTGGGTATATGCCCAGTAGAGGGATTACAGGATTGAATGGCAGATCTATTTTTAGATCTCTAAGTGTTCTCCATATCTCTTTCCAAAAGGAATGTATTAATTTGCATTCCCACCAGCAGTGCAAAAGTGTTCCCTTTTCTCCACATCCGCGCCAACATCTCTGGTCTTGGGATTTTGTGATACAGGCTAGTCTCACTGGAGTTAGATGGTATCTCAAAGTAGTTTTGATTTGCATTTCTCTGATGATTAAAGATGATGAGCATTTTTTCATATGTCTGAATGTCGCACGCCTGTCTTCTTCAGAGAAGTTTCTCTTCAAATCCCTTGCCCAGCCTGCGATGGGATCCCTTGTTCTATTCTGGCTAATGCGTTTGAGTTCTCTGTGGATTCTGGTTATTAAACCTTTGTCGGAGACATAACCTGCAAATATCTGCTCCCATTCTGAGGGCTGTTTGCTTGCTTTACTTACTGTGTTCTTGGCTGTGCAGAAGCTTTTTAGTTTAATCAAGTACCAGTAGTGTATTTTTGAAGCTGCTTCAATTGCCCAGGGGGTCCTCCTCATAAAATACTCGCCCCGACCGATTTCTTCAAGGGTTTTCCCTGCACTCTCCTCTAATATTTTTATAGTTTCATGTCTTAAGTTTAAATCATTGATCCACTGAGAGTCTATCTTAGTTAATGGTGAAAGGTGTGGGTCCAGTTTCAGTCTTCTACAGGTTGCCAGCCAGTTCACCCAGCACCATTTGTTAAATAGGGAATCTTTTCCCCACTGAATGTTTTTAATTGGCTTTTCAAAGATTAAATAATGGTAAGTAGCTGGATTCATCTCTTGGTTCTCTATTCTGTTCCAGACATCTACCTCTCTGTTTTTGTGCCAATACGATGCTGTTTTGATTACTATCGATTTGTAGTATAGTCTGAGGTCTGGTAGCGTAATTCCTCCTGCTTTGTTTTTATTTCTGAGTAATGTCTTGGCTATTCGAGGTTTTTTCTGATTCCATATAAAACGAAGTATTGTGTTTTCAAGATCTTTAAAGTACGACAGTGGAGCTTTAATAGGAATTGCATTGAAATTATATATTGCTTTGGGTAGTATGGTCATTTTAACAATGTTGATTCTTCCCAGCCATGAGCATGGTATGTTTTTCCATTTGTTAATATTTTCAGCTATTTCTTTACTTAGAGTTTCATAGTTCTCTTTATAGAGATCTTTCACGTCCTTTGTTAGATAAATTCCAAAATATTTCATCTTCTTTGGCACTACTGTGAATGGGATAGAGTCCTTAACTGTTTTTTCAACTTGACTGTTGTTGGTATATATAAAGGCTACCAATTTATGAATGTTGATTTTGTAACCTGAGATGCTGCTGTATTCCTTGATCACTTCTAAGAGTTTTGTAGTAGAGTCCCTAGTGTTTTCCAGATATACTATCATATCATCTGCGAAGAGTGAAAGTTTGATCTCTTCTGACCCTATATGGATACCCTTGATCGCCTTTTCTTCCCTAATTGCGGTGGCTAAAACTTCCATTACCATGTTAAAATGCAATGGAGACAATGGGCAGCCTTGTCTAGTTCCTGATCTGAGTGGAAATGATTCCAATTTAACTCCATTCAATATGATATTGGCTGTGGGTTGGCTGTAAATGGTCTCTATCAGTTTAGGAAATGTCCCTTCTATACCAGTTTTCTTAAGTGTTCTGATCATGAAGGGATGCTGGATATTATCAAAAGCTTTTTCTGCATCGATTGAGAGAATCATATGGTCTTTGTTTTTTAATTTGTTTATGTGCTGGATTACATTTATAGATTTACGTATATTGAACCAGCCTTGAGACCCTGGGATAAAACCAACTTGGTCATGATATATAATTGGTTTGATGTGTTGCTGGATTCTGTTAGGATCTTGTTGAATATTTTTGCATCTATATTCAATAGTGATATCGGTCTATAATTTTCTTTTCTTGTTGGGTCTTTTCCTGGTTTGGGGATCAGGGTGATGTTTGCTTCATAGAACGTGTTGGGTAGTCTTCCTTCTTTTTCTACATTTTGGAACAGGTTGAGTAACATAGGTACTAATTCCTCTTTAAAGGTTTGGTAGAATTCTGACGTGAAACCATCTGGTCCCGGGCTTTTCTTTTTAGGGAGGTTTTGTATAGTTGATGCTATTTCTGAACTTGATATGGGTCTGTTCAACATTTCCACTTGATTCTGGTTAAGTCTTGGAAGGTGGCGTGCTTCCAAGTATCGGTCAATTTCCTTCAGATTTTCATATTTCTGAGAATAAAGTTTCTTGTAATATTCATTAAGGATTTTTTGGATTTCTGATGAGTCTGTTGTTATTTCATCTTTGTTGTTTCTGGTTGATGATATTAGAGATTTTACTCTTTTTTTCCTGATTAGGTTGGCCAGAGGTTTATCTATTTTATTGACCTTTTCAAAAAATCAGCTTTTTGATTTATTGATCTGTTGTATTATTCTTTTGTTTTCAATTTCATTTAATTCTGCTCTAATTATGGTTATTTCTTTTCTTCTACTGGGTTTGGGGTTGGAATGTTCTTCCTTTTCCAGTTGCGTGAGATGTCCCATTAAGTTGTTAACTTCCTCTCTTTCCATTCTCTTGAGGAAGGCTTGCAGTGCTATAACTTTCCCTCTTAGAACTGCCTTTGCGGTGTCCCAGAAGTTCTGATAGTTCATGTCTTCATTGTCGTTTTGTTCAAAAAATTGGCGATTTCTTTCTTAATCTCATCTCTGACCCAGCTATCATTCAGCATAAGGTTATTTAACTTCCATGAGTATGCAGATTCCTGTTGTTACTCAGCTCAAGTTTTATTCCGTGGTGGTCCGAGAAGATGCATGGAATAATTTCTATTCCTTTAAATTTACTGAGGTTAAACTTGTGACCTAAGATGTGATAGATGTGATCGATTTTGGAGTAAGTTCCATGGGCTGCTGAAAAGTATGTGTATTCAGTTTTGTAGGGATGAAATGTTCTGTAGATGTCTGCTAAATCCAAATGTTGGATGGTTAGGTTTAAATCTAAGATTTCTTTGCTCAGCTTCTTGTTGGAGGATCGATCCAACACTGCCAAAGGAGTGTTGAAATCTCCGACTACTATGGAGCTGGAGGAAATCAAGTTGCTTATGTCTGTTAGAGTTTCTCTTATAAATTGAGGTGCATTCTGGTTGGGTGTAGATATTAATAATTGAGATCTCATCATATTGAGTATTACCCTTAAAAAATATGAAGTGACCATTCTTGTCCTTTCCTTACTTTTGTTGGTTTAAAGCCTATTGTATCTGCAAATAAAATTGCAACACTTGCTTTTTTCTGATTACCATTTGCCTGAAATATGGATGACCATCCTTTCACCCTGAGTCTGTATTTGTCTTTTAAGTTAAGATGTGACTCTTGTATGCAACAGATATCTGGCCTGAGTTTTTGTATCCAGTCAGCTAACCTATGCCTCTTTAGAGGACAGTTTAAGCCATTCACATTAATGGAGACTATTGATAAATCTGGTGAAATTTTGGGTATCGAGTTTTTCAAAAGTCCAGTGGGCATTTTTAATCCTTCACCAGTGTGGAAATTGGAGTTTGATCCGAAGTTTCTGAGTGAGTTTACTTTTGCAGTATAGGATTGGGTTGGTCATTATGGAGGATAGGTCTGAGAATATCCTGAATAGCTGGTTTGGTTATGGCAAATTTCTTCAACATATGAATGTCATTAAAGTATTTAATTTCTCCATCATAAATGAAACTCAGTTTAGCTGGATACAAGATCCGGGGTTGAAAGTTATTTTGCTTTAGGAGATTAAAAGTCGGTGACCACCCCCTTCTGGCTTGAAAAGTTTCAGCAGAGACATCTGCAGTCATTCTAATATTCTTCCCTTTGAGGGTAATGGTTTTCTTTCTCCTGGCAGCTTTGAAGATTTTCTCCTTCATATTAACTTTAGTGAAGTTAAATATGATATGCCTGGGGGATGTCTTATTGGGGTTGAGTCGTGCTGGGGTTCTGAAGCTCTCCGTTATCTGAATTTCAGAATCTATAGGTATGTCTGGAAAATTCTCTTTCATAATTTCATGCAGAAGGCCTCTGTGCCCAGCGAGGCCACTTCATCTCTTTCTGGATCTCCAATAATTCGGATATTTGCCTTCTTTGAATTATCCCAGAGCTCTCAGAGACAATGATCTGTTTTTGCTCTCTATTTCTCTTCCTCTTTAAGAGCTTGGGAGTGTTCAAAGGCTTTATCTTCAATGTCAGAAATCCTTTCTTCTGCTTGCTCCATTCTGTTGCTGAGGGATTCTACTGTATTTTTTCTATCTTTGAGGGCTGCAAATTCTTGCTTCAGTGTGTCTAAGTCTTTGGTGGTTTTGTCTTTAAATTCGTTAAATTCTTGAGACAACTTTTGAATTTCTCCTTGAATTCCTAATTCCACTTTGTTAGTCTTGTCTGCAATCCAAATTCTGAATTGGATTTCTGACATCTCAGCCAGTTGTTTATGAATAGGATCTTCAATTACATCTGCCATATTTTCCTTGGGGAGGTTGATCTATTCTGGTTATTCATGTTACCACAGTTTTTCCGCTGATTCCGCCCCATGGTTGTTTTACTCCCTTTGATTTTTTCCCCCCTGGGGCTTTGTCGAGGGCCTGTACAGTGTTGTGGCCTTGAGAAACTGGGGCCCTGTCTGGTGTGGTGGAGTTAAGTGGTTCTGTCTTTGTTTTCAGCTGGTTTCTTTTCCACCCTAGTGAAACAGATACTCTGGATTGAAGTCTCAGCTGTGGAGAAATATCAGCAATTAAGTCACCCAACCCTCCACTGGCAAACAATTGGAAAAGAAAAATTAAACCTTCCTACCAACATGCACCCAGGGCACCACCTGATTTGTCCTCAGGTGATTGGTTCAGTTCAAAAAGTCCAAATCAATTGTCTCAGTCTGCACCTTTCTCAGGTGAGAGAGTTTAAGAGGTCTTTGGGAACTGGATCACAGGGGTCTGGTGACTACTCTGGTGTGGCTTGCTCCAGTGCTGCATGCAATCAGGAGGAGCCACCCAGCCAATAGATCAGTCTGGGAAGGTTGCTGTCTCCTTCCCCACCTTGCACCATGTCACACCCAGTCACTGATAGCCCTGCAGTTGGCTGACCCAGTTGCCTGTAGTGAATCGGTACTCCAGGAGTTTGCACCTGCCTGAATCACAAGGAAGTCTGTCAGGCTGCTGCGCTTTGCCTCTCTCTAGCAGGAGGAGGTGAGGCCTGACAACGTCCGGTGCTTGATGAAGGTTTGGGGGGGTTTTCACTCAGGTCCAGTCCCAGCCCGATTAATGTTACTGACAGAACAGAACAGAACAACTCTGCGGTTCTCCTACAGAAGAGAAGCTGAATTGAGTTCCAAATCAGCTTGCCTTTGCTCTTGTATTGTCTATAGACTGACGATCCCCTGAGGGCCAGGTGCGTCTTAGGTTTAGTAAAGCTGACCTCTGGGTCAGCCCCGCCCTGGGAGTTTCCCTGGTTTGCAAGTTGGAGTTGCCTCAGGCAAACTCAGAGTCTCTGGTTGCCCAGGGAGACAGAGGGTGTGGCTTCAGAATATTCGGTAGTGAGCCGTATTACTAGCAAAAGAGGGCTGCTGTTTTACGGCTCATGCAACCGCTGCTCCAGTGTAGCTCCCTTCTGGCCAACCGTCCTCTCTCCGCTCCCATACCCCAGAGTCGGCACCCACCGGCTGCAGCCCAGCACTGTCTACACTCCTTGAGCAATCTCCCAAAAGTCTGGACCCCTGGGGAACAGGCCTCCAGAGCTTGGAGCGAGAGCAGAGGGGAGCGTGGGGAGCGCTGGGAGCCTGGGGTTGCGGGCAGAGAACACACAGCTTTATACAGTTTTATGCCTGGCCATATTGTCACCAAAAGACGCTGTCGCACTGTGCCTCAGGGAACTGCCACTCCGGTGTGGTCCCCTCTCCACCGACCAGGACTGGCCTCCAGACCTCAGTGTGAGTGAAGGGGAGCGCCGGGAGCTCAGAATTCCAGGTAGAGACTATATACAGTTTATACAGTTTTATGCCTGGCAGGAGGACACCGTGGCACCCTAGTAGGGGAGGTAGGTCCAGTTTTTAGAGGGTCTCTACCGTGGAGTGTAGTGGGAGGACCTTTGAACTCTGCCTGGTTCTTTGTGGGGCACTCTGAGCTGTTCTTATGGGGGAGGGGACTCCCGTCTGCTTGGTGATGGATTTTGTACCTTTTGTTTGTATCTTGTGGTCACAGCTCGCCTCAGAGGTGTTGACGTGCATTCTTCAACCTTCTCTCTTAGTGCAGCTCAAATCCACCAGGTTACTTGCTGAATTTTTGTCCTTTAACTCTCCTACTGGCCGGGAGCCTCTGTGGAAAGCTGGCTTCAGTCAGCCATCTTGTCTCCCCCGCCCCCCGCAATAAACATTTTAACGCAAATGTCCTTGTGGTAAAATGATTTTTTTTTCCCTCTAGGTAGATACTTAGTAATGGGATTGCAGGGCCAAATACTACTTTTAGTTCTTTGAGGACTTTTCATACTTCTTTCCAAAGAGGGTGCACTAGTTTACAATCCCACCAACAGTGTAAATGTTTTCTCTTTTCTCCACAGCAACATCAATGTCTGCAGCTTTGGGACTTTGTGATGTGGGCTAATCTTTCTGGGGTTAGGTGATATCTCAAGATGTTTTTGATTTGCATTTCTTTGATGTTTAGGGACAATGAACATTTTTTCATGTATTTGTAGGCCATTTGTCTATTTTCTTCAGAGAAGGATCCGTTTATGTCTCTTGCCCAGTAATAGATGGGGTCGTTTGCTCTTTTGTTGTTGATTAACTTGAGTTCTCTGTAGATTCTGGTTATTAGCCCTTTGTCATATCGGTAACATGCAATATCTTTTCCCATTTTGAAGGTTGTCTGCTTGCTTTAATTTTTGTATCCTTAGCTGTGCAGCTTTTAAGCTTAAGTCCTGCTTATTTATTTTTGTGTTTGCTGCAATTGCCAATAGAGTCTTCTTCATAAAATCTTCCCTCAGGTTGATATCATCAAAAGTTTCCCCCATGCTTTCTTCTAGATTTTTTACCATTTTGTGTCTTAGATTGAAATATTTTAACCACCGTTGACTCAATATTTTGTAAGTAGCAAGAGATGTGAATCCAGTTTCAGTCTTTTGCATGTGGTTATCCAGTTCTCTCAGAGCCATTTATTAAATAGGGATTCTTTTCCCCAGTACATGTTTTTGTTTGGTTTATCAAAGATCAGATAGAGATATGAGTCTAGTATCACTCTAGGTTCTCTTTTCTATTCCATAGATTTGCATCTCTATTTTTGTGCCAGTACCTACTGTTTTGATCACTGTGGACTTGTAATATAACCTGAAGTCTGGTAAAGTGATGCCTCCAGCTTTGCTGTTAGTTTTAAGAATTGCGTTGGCTTTGTGTGTTGTTTTCTGATTCCATACAAAGCAAAGAAGTTCTTTGAAGTATGATGTTTACTGGAGATTTCATTGAGTCTGTAGATTGCTTTGGGTAGTATAGACATTTTGACAATGTTGATCCTTTCCAGCCAAGAGCATGATACATTCTTCCATTTGTTGATGTCCTCTGCAATTTCTTTTCTCAGGATTTTGTAATACTCTGTATAGATCTTTCACATCCTTTGTTGGATATATTCCCAAGTATTTCATTTTATTTGAAGCTACCATGAAGGGTATTGTGTCCTTGATTTGATTCTTATCTTGATTGTTATTGTCATATATGAAGGCTACTGATTTATGAACATTGACTTTATAGCCCAAGACATTACTGTATTTCTTAATCACTTCCAGGAGACTTGTGGTTGAGTTTCTGGGGTTTTCTAAGCATAAGATCATGTCATCAGCAAAGAGAGAGAGTTTTACCTCCTCTGACCCCATTTGGTTACCCTTGATATCCTTCCCTTGCCTGATTGCATTGGCTAGTAGTTCCAGCCTATGTTTAATAGTAGTGGTGATAGTGGGCCTCCCATACCTGATTCCAGTTCTAAGTGAAAAAACTTTGTTTTACTCCATTCAGTATGATATTGGCTGTGGGTTTGTCATAGATGGCTTCTATCAGTTTAAGAAATGTCCCATCTGTGCCTAATTTCTTATGTGTTCTTATCAGAGAAGAATGCTGAATTTTGTAGAATGCTTTTTCTTCATCTATTGAGAGGATCACATGGTTTTTGTTTTTGCTTATATTTATGTGGTGAATTACATTTTTGGATTTGCATATGTTAACCCAGTCTTGCATCCCTGGAATAAAGCCTACTTGATCATGATGTAATTTTTTTTTTAAAGTTTAGCTGTATTCTATTTGCTAGGATCTTACTGAGTATTTTTGCATTAGTATTCATTATTGAGATGGGTCTGTAGTTTTCCTTCTTTGTTGAGTCTTTTCCTAGTTTTGGTATCAGGGTGCTGTTTGCTTCATAGAACATGTTGGAGAGCCAGGTATGCATCTTAAATTGACTACATGTTAACTTACTCTAGTGAATTTTTTTTTTTTTTTGAGAGTCTTACTGTTGCCCTTGGAAGAGTGCCATGGCGTCACAGCCCACAGAAACCTCCAACTCTTGGGCTGAAGTGACTCTTTTGCCTCAGCCTCCCAAGTAGCTGGGACTACAGGTGCCTGCCACAATGCCTAGCTATTTTTTGTTGCAGTTGTCATTGTCGTTTAGCTGTCCAGAGCTGGGCTCAAACCTGCCAGCCTCTGGCTGGCACTGTAACCACTGTGCTATGGGCACCAAGCCTACTCTAGTGAATTTTTATAAGGATTAACTCAGGCCATCAGGAACAATAAAAGCAATTCTAAGTTAACTATACATTTATCAATGTAGATGAATAGCAAGCTTTTGCAGAGTGTCTGAATTAATAATTTGAGACTGGTAGTTGCTAAAGCTGGGCTAAATCCCCTTTGAAGGGACCTAAGAGCCCACTGGTGTTTTACATTTTCAAGTTTGCTATAGCAGAGGCTTACTGCTTTTTCCTTTGACAGCCTTGCAATCTGCTGGGCATCAACTAGGCAGTCCTGGGCCAACACTGTCCTCTGGTGTTTGATTTGGGCAAGTGTTGACGTATGACACATAACAATAGGAAATTATCAAATCCTGTGTCTCTTCCGGCACTTTTCTGGTCCCTGGTCCCCTCCTCATCCTCCAATCAATCTCCTGGCCAGGAAAGTATGCGCATGCACCTCCCGTTTCTACTCCAGGTTAAATTAATTTCCCCTAGGTGTGTTCTTTCATGCACACACCTACATCATCTATATCATTTCACTTCTCATCTGTCTTCCAACTGTGTGTATTTGCCCCTTAATAATGCTGAGAAATCTCTTTCTGCCTGCTTCTACTCCCCCACTCCTTCGTTCTCTCCTCCACATCTCTTGATTTCTTCCTTTAATTTGTGAAAAGACAAAAAGAATTATAACTATTTGCTGGAGGCAGAAGAAGGAATCACATCTGGAGCAAGGTAAAAGAAAGCTATAATATTAACATCAGAAGACATCAATAGACTCAGTACTGCAACCTCAGCCCTACAGAACCTTTCACAGTATACTAAAGGTCTTTAGTATCTCCAGAACAGTATTATTGCTCCCCCTTTAAGCCTTCTGCACTAGGATTAAATATGCATTTTAAAAACATTTTTTGATTGTACTGTTTTTCTGTTTTATATGATTATAGTACTTCCATAAAGGTGGTTATGGAAGCAGTTTCTTTGTTTGTTTTGGGGTTTATTTGTTTTTTCTGGCTATACAATCAGCTGCTGTAGCCCCTACAGACTCTATTCTGGCTATACCATTACCTTTTTATATCCCCCTCTTTGGTGAAACATAAATGAAGAGATACACCTTGTATCATCAGGATAAGGTAAGTTACACTGCACTCACAGATATAAGCTGAATCCCTTGGCTTGAGACAGAAGAGGTTTATTTCTCAGTCAGTTAAAGCTGGGTTGGTCAGGTGATCCTGCTAGGTCCATTTGGGATGTTCCCTGACAACACCCCTGTTGTATCTGGGCCATGCCAGATGGGTGGACCCACACTCCTTGTGGTAGGGGAGGACAGAAATGGAGGAAACATACCGATTTTGAGTCGGCTTATCCTCCCAGTGGTCCAGGTCATTTTTATTGGTGAAAAGTAGTCCCACGGCACTGACTCAAACTAGAAGGGAGCCTGGAAAATGGAGCAGGAGTGGGGTAATCATTGTCTGACACATTCCTCTTTCTTTTTGTCTGAGCTCTGATGATATTTTTATTTATTTTGAGAGCTCCTCCTACTGCATTTCCCTTCCCACTTAGCCATCTTTTTTCTTTCTGGTTCCTCTTTCTCTCCTTTCAATTTCTTGCCATAATTTAAACAAAAGCAGACATTATTTTAACCCTGAGACCCTTGTAATTCTGATCTTGTTTCTTCCAAACTTTACTTCATCTCTCTGTGCTTTTCAAAACTTTTGATTTTCTTGTATAGAGCCAACCTGCAAAACATTACAAATGATCATTTTTTAAAAAAATCCTCATTTTAATCTAATTAACATATTTTCTAAGATTTACACACTTATTAAATCCACCTCATCCTAATATATACTAATCCATTTTCCTTTTCTTATGGATAAAATTGGTCTCTAAAATCTGACCTCTCTCTTCCACTGGAATTTTAGGAGCATTCACAAGCAGTCATCTGACTACATGCTAATGTGGATATGTGTAGCCCGGTCCGAAATATCAGATTCTTCAGGACCAGAGCCATGGCTGGGGTGTTTAGCATGATTCTAGGCATGCCCTAAGTACCTAAAACATCTAGTAAAGTGCACCCTTCTCTGTCAAGGCTGCTCATTATAAAATTCAATATATGCGTGTGCAATTAATAAATCATTTACTTGGGTGAAAAATAATATCGATAAGTAAAAGAACAAAAGATAGAACAGCCCTTTGAAAGAGAGCAGAATAATATATTTTATTCCTTCTGTGTCACAGGGTAAAAAACTAGAGCATGTAATCCTGCTATTTTCAGTAAAATTTAAATTCTTACTTAGTCTTGTTGAGGGAATATTATTACATTGACAGTAAATGCTGTGGGTAGTCAGATGTGCAGTGTTCACAATTTGTTTATAATGATTGTTTTCTCATTTTATGCAGCTTCCTCCAGCTCTGCACCACAATTTGAAAAGAAGGATAATAGAGAGATTCAAGAAATCCCTCTTCAGCCATCAGAGTAACCCTTGTAATTTGAAATCTGAAATTAAAAAGGTATGATAGTCTATATATGGAATGAGTTTTTTCCTAAAAACACAAGAGTTACATTTTGTACCTCCTTTACCTTGTAGTTGAAGCTCTTTTCCCTATAAAAGGTTATTATCACTGCTTAAGATACTACATTGAAGCAATGCCTTTGCCTCGAATTTTCTTACCTTTATTTCTGTGGCTTTTATTCTCAGATGACTAACAGAAAATGCTTTTGGTTTTATTGTATTGTTTGCTAAGAATAAATGTTATTACATATCTTTAATTTTCAATGGGTATATTTTAGCTTCTTTTGGTTCTATTTCAATATTTTATTAGAATGAGTTTTCACAAGCCCCTAAAGTAGTGTTGCCAATTTGAAGAATTCATTAACGATGAAGTCATGATTTTTATCAGGCATGAGGGTTGCTGGAACTATTCCTAGGGTTCTGTCCATGGGGTGGGGAACCGAGGGCTTAAGACCACATGTGGCCCTCCAGATTCCCAAGCGCAGCCCCTCAACCAAATCCAAACCTCACAGAACAAAGCCCTTTATTAAAAGGATTTGTTCTATAAAATTTAGATTCAATCAAAAGACCATACTCAAGAGTCCAGAAGGCTACACGTGGCCCCACGGGTATAGGTTCCCCTCCCTGAAAAGGTTAACAAAATTTGGTGATGGGAAATCCCTTTGTCCTGGCTGATAGCCTGTTTAGTACAGCCCCTGGAAGTGGCCCAAAGCTCCCCATTCTCCTGTTCCTGAAAAGCCCAAGGTACAAGCAGTCGGGCCCAGTGGGGAAAAGATGCTTGCTTGGTACCACTTCTATTTCATATTTTTTAAAAAGTTTCATCATATACTTAAACCACAGTCTAGCCATGATGCCAGTGAACTTTTCCTTTTTGTCTTCAATGAATACAATCTTAAGCATAAACTGACTCATTGTTTAGGGGATATGATAGGCTCTTTTATAAAAAATGCAAACAATATGTGTTGGCTTTGTTGTCTTTTGTCAGTGGGGGCGGCGTATATACACAAAAAAGGAGATGAAGGAATAAAAGTCACAGCTGCAGATAATCAAAACATAAACCCTACTTTACCAGAGATTAGAGAGCAAGATTTATTTCATGGCACGTGTTGGCAAATAAGGCCAAGAAACAAAGTCTAGAGGGGATAAAAACAGAAGGGGAGAAGACCTCAGACATGTATCAGCTAGTTATATACTATCTCATGAATACTAGTAAATATTATTAAAAGCAGAAACTCAAATCTCCCATGAAAAGATTACATGTTGCTTGGGTTTTATATTCGCACTAAGGTGACATTCAGAATAATCTAGCTTGTCACAAATTTCTTTGAACAGATATCCTGGTTTTATAAGATGAAAGCATCTGCTGCCAATGGTCTGATGCACAAAGGTGGCTTCAACTCTCCCCTGTTTGGTGGTTTTCCATCAGCGCATATCCTTAAAGTGAATCATCTTCTCTTTTATTACTTAGGGTTCAGTTCTGTATCTCTTGCTCACTGTTAGAATTTTTCTCCTCCCTTGGTAGAATTCTTTTGCCAAACTCTCCCACTCTGTCCCTTGTCTGCCTTCATCGGGGCTGTGGCGACATCTCATCAAGCTCCTACCGTTTGCTCCTCTTGGTCTGGGAAAATAAAAACAGACATTGATGGGCTGGGAGAGGGTGTTTGGCAAAGACAGGTGAGGGAATTCAAGCATCCTTTTTTTCCAACTTGGTTAAGATGCAGCTTAAACTCTTCTATGAAAAATGCCACGGTCCTCTTCTCTGATATTATAACTTTAGGGTGGTCTGAGGACATCTGTTGAGGACACTTCAGTAAGGAAAAGCTGTATATGTTATTTTAGGGCCTAAAGTTTGGAAAGTGGGACACTTGGCACCAGGGCTCAGCTCATGATCGACAGAGGCACAGTCCCATTCTTCCATCCACTGCCCCCAGCTTGAGCCATCTCCCTCTGAAGCTGGTTCATACCCTCCTGGTCAGGAAGGCAGGTCTTCCCTCCTGTGTGCTGAAGAAATATTCAGCTTGGGATATTAATGCTTCCTTTTCTTTACCACTGAACTAAGAAGCCAGCTTCTCCGAAAAACACCTCCCTTAATTTTCCCTATCCAGAATTAATCATACCCTTCTCTGTACTTCAATCACTTTTTTGCTCATATTGTTGTGTTTTAAATAGCTTTTTATCTACCTTGCATTACAGTTTGCCCCAAAGTGCATCTTATTCATTTTTAACTTCCCAGGGTCTTGCACAGTGCCTGGTATATGGTATATTTGTTAATATATAATTATTGGGTAGAGCCTATATTCTACATTAATATATATTCTGTATATATAAAAATATATTTTCTATTTTTCTATTCTTTATTTGTATATATTGATATAATATATTCATTATATATTTCTGTATCAATATAGAAAGAAGCTCTCCTGCCCCCATTTAAATCTAAATGAGAAGAGTTTGTGATCTCTGCTTTTTCCCTCTTTCTAGTATAGTCTTTTGCTGGCAATAATTTTGTTCTGAAATGAGTTTTTCATCCTCTGAACAGTCATAGAGGAGCGACCAATTAGCCTTTGACTGACAGAGTCACCCCATACCAGGGCCAAGCAGTAAGTGGTGACAGCACATAAAAAGCACTTTTCACATTTCTTTCTGAAACTTCTCCTGAAATCCATGAACCCCATGTCCCCAGTTTGAAGGAGCCATTATGGGCTGATTATGTCTACTTATTAATGGCCTAAGACCTAGCAGGGCATACACATGATTCAGAAAATGAGAAAGCTCTTTTCTATGAAATTAAGTTCTTTATTTATAGCTCACCTAAGGTGTTCTTCAGTCCAGTCTACTCAATCTTGGCTAGAATTGTGAGGGGAATAAAGCAAGTGAGTAATTGCAGAAAACTAGTATTTTCAGCATGGGAGAAAGGAGAAATAGAAGTAAGACAGAAGAGATCAACTCAAATTAGAATTGCAAGTATCAGTATGAATGAGTATGAATTAATGATAAATCTCATCCATTAAAAAAATACACATTTCCTAATATTTCACTAAAATAGTCTAGAAACTAATCAGCAGCAATGAGCTTCCCTACCTACGACTCCTTGGAGAAACAGCTGATTGCAGCCCTAGAGCAGTAACTGTACAAGATTAGACTCAGATATCCTGACAAAACAGATGGCATGGCAAGGATGCTATCAGGACTACTGAGGGCATATTAAAAGTTCTCAGGAGCCAACTGGAAGAGGCTCCCACTGGTGGTCGCTTGGAGTAATTGGAGCATCCATAAGAATAATAACCATAGTGGATTGAAAGCATAATGTTTAAATCCCAGAGTCCATAATGATACTAAAGAAAAAGGAAAAATCCCTCGCCAGTTACTATTGGAGAATGCTAAGCAACCAACTTATTATTTTGTAAACTGTTTACAAAAGAAAGAATGAAACATTTATTTTGCCTTTCTCTCGTGAATTCTAATTCATGGTAACTAAATCATTGATGAGGAGCAGTTTTCATTAGAAGTATTTCATTTAGTTAATAAGTGCCAATAAAGAATAGTGTTGTCATTTGGCAGTTGCTAATGAAATAATAGATCTAGACATAGTCACTAGTGGCTGATAATATCATAGATGGAAGGAAAACCAGACATTGTGAGCACCCTGATACAGCTGGGCAGCACTGTCTCTGAAGTACTCTTACTCAATGCATGAAGCCACATCTGGTCAAGACTCTAGATTAGAAGTCAGCAAAGTATAGTCCTTGGGCCAGTCTGTCGTGCTGCCTGTTTTTGTAAATAAAGTTTCTTTGAGACACAGCCATATACATTCACTCAAATGTTGTCTATGGGTGCTTTGGGGTTGTAGGCAAAGTTGAGTTGCTGTGACAGAGACCCTACGGCCCGCAAAGCCAAAAATATTTACTTTAAAGAAAAAGTTTGCCAATCCCTGCTCTAGATCTGTCATCTGCAGGAAATAAGGGGACAAGAGAACATGTTAAATGACACCATAGGCATAATCAGCAAAATTCAGGCAGGAAGATTCTATCAGAAAGTGATCTGTTTTCCTCAATAAATTAATTCCTAGGGGAGAGGAGAAAGGGAGAGAAAAAGAGAGGGGAGGAGAGGGCTTGCATATAGCAATAATAAAGATTATTATTAAAGATAGCCTCAAATAAACATTAAAACGTCTTAGGGAAAATAGTAACCCTTTGCAATGTGTGGACTTATTTTTTCCTGACACAGATGAAGGAACTCTAGAAAATGTTTAAAATATATATAAACCAATCAAGAAAATTTAAACATTGAATATATACTTGTTTTAAAGTCATACATCACATCACGATGTTTTAGTCAACTACTGACCATATATATGACAGTTGTCCCATAAGATTGTATTGATAATACCTTTTCTATGTTCAAATATGTGTAGATACACAAATATCACTATGTTACAGTTGCCTAAGGTGTTTAGCACAGTAACATGCTGTACAGGTTTGCAGCTTAGGAGCAATAGGCTGTATGCCCTAGGTGTGTAGTAGGCTATGCTATCTACATTTGTGTAAGGACATGCTGTGGTCTTTGCACAGTAACAAAATCACCTAATGACACATTTCCTAGAACATATGCCTGTTGTTAAGTGATGTACTACTCTATTAAGGAATCAATAACTTCTTTTAGGTGGAATAATCACATTGTTCTGTTTTTTAAAAAAGAACTCCATCTTTTATAAAGAGCTATGTTGAAATACCACAGATGGCATAATATGTTACACAGGATTTGCTTTTCAATTTCTGGGAGTCAGATGAGGTAGGAAGAGAAGTGGAGGAAATTGGCCATAAGAACATGAAGTCCACTGCATTTTTCTCTCTACTTTTGCAAATGTTTGAAATTTTGTATAATAAAAAGAGTTGTGGGTTTTTATTTGTTGTCTGGTATGGTTAGTATTGATGCTAGCCTCCTCCCAGACCAATGACTGGGCATTAACACCTTGAATACAACTCTCCTGGTGAAGCTACCACTCAGAATTGTACAGATTAATTCTGTCCAAGAACACCTGGATGGAGGGACCGACTGGACAGTGACCCCTGGGGGAAAGGAGTGGCTTTCTAATTTGCACTAAGGCTCAGTATGGGCTATACAGATTATACAGAGCTGGGAGTCAGTGCCTTGTAAGTTACAAATGTCATTCAGACCAAGGATTAAAACAAAAGAATCTAGACCCAGGTGGGAATAGGAGAAGCTGGCTATTTAAGCATGTGGCTATGCCCAGGAATCCGCAACTATTGTTGCACATTAGAATTACCTGGAGTTTTTGAACATCTTGATGCTCAGACCACATACCATATCAATCAGTCCTTGGGGATTGGGTTCCCAGGGGGTGGCACTTTAGGAGTTGGATCCCAGTGCCAGGTTTCTGTTGTTGTTGTTGTTTTTGAGACAGAGTCTCACTACATCGCCCTCAGTAGAGTACCATGGCATCACAGCACACAGCAACCTCAAACTCTTGGGCTTAAGCAACTCTCTTGCCTCAGCCTCCCGAGTAGCTGGGACTACAGGCACCCACTACAATGCCCAGCTATTTTTTTGTTACAGTTGTCATTGTTGTTTAGCAGGCCTGGGCCTGGCTTGAACCCACCAGTTTCGGTGTATGTGGCCAGCACCCTAGTCACTGAGCTACGGGCACTGAGCCCACTGTTGTCATTTTTTAAAAGCTCCCAGGTGATTCTAATATGCAGCCAAAGCTGAGAATTAGTGGCCTGGCAGGACCAGTGTTTCTCACATTTTATTGTGCACATCAATGATTAAGTAGGTCTGGGGAAGGGTGGAGATTGGGCTTGTCCAACCATCCACCAGATGACAGCTGCTGCTGTTGGCCAGATGCACAGTTCACGTAGCAGGGATACAGAATATATCATCTGCCCACTGTGAATTTAGTCTGTATCCAACAGACTTGAGACTTATTAGAAAGACATGTTGTCTAGTAGGCCACAGTATTTGTCCAAGATAAAATCTATATTTCTACCCAGCTCCTGTATGTTGCCTGATGCTGCCATTCTATGGACCGCACTTTGAGTAAGAAAGCTATCTCCCCTGTGTTATGGGATAGATTATTTGAAATTACTTTCTTGCACCACTTTAATGCTGATCAGCAAAGTCAAGTTTATCTTAGGTAACATCCGTCAGTCTCTTCAATTCCTACTTCCAGGTTTCCAGCTCTTTCCCATGCAGGCAGATTGCTCAGCTCTTTGGACTTTAATAATCATCCCTTATATTTGTTTAGCCCTCCTCAGGGCCCCACAGAGGCATCGTAAATCAGCAGGGCCCAGCAGCGACACACCTTGACCAAGTTGAGAAGCTGCTATAGCAGGGCTCTCCTGCCCAGCTGGGTCAAGCCACCATTTCCTCTTTTCCTTGACATCCCTTCCATGTTGAGTCATGGTTCTGGAAGGATAAGTCCCTGGTTATAATTAACATAGAACTGTGGTTTTCCAGCCTTCTTTTAATTTTGGCATTTTCTGTTAGCAACACAGTCCTCGCTGCTAACATCACTGCTTCAGGGCTACCTTTGGCAGAAGTGAGGATGAGGGTGAGGTGTGCGTCCCTGGGGCATAGAGAGTCTGGTGGAGCTGAAGCGGACCGTGGGTGTGGTAGGAAAACAGCAAGTGTGAATTCTGAACAGTTCTCTTAACAAAGAGGCTCAGAAAAAGCTAATAAAAAAAAAAAACTACTAGAAAGGAGCTGTAGGTTAGAAAAGATGAAAAATTAGGCAGTATGTTTTATAATGGTGCAGTTCAGTCAAAGCGGACAAGGAAAATCTAAAGGGAATGAGATCAGAGGACCAATCAATGCAGTGTGGTGGAATGTATTAAAAATGTTTGCACTTCTGGCACCAAATTTTATTTTATGTTCGGCTCAATTTCCTCAGAGTTCTGTCTCAATTGTTTAGATTCCAAATACTTTGTGCGATTGTTCTACAGCAAAGATAACCCTATTTTATGATTTAAAAAACAAGATGTAGTTTAGGGAATGTAATAAAAATTACAGGCGCAGTTTCTCATTGTTTTCTTCTGTTTAGGTTTTGTATGAAAACTACTCTATTCTCAAGTGACCAACTAAGTGGTAATTTTGCTTAGTACTTGCTCAAAATCTGTGGGGATTTTTTCTTGGGGGGGGGGGAGCAGTAACAGTGCTATAGTTTGTAATCCTTAATACATATACTTGATTTGTCCAGTTCGAAAGGGGGGAAAATCATTTGCTCTACAGAACTGTAGATGTTTATTTACAGCAGGAGAGCCCCTGAGGTCAGTTCTGAAAGAGGGTCTTACACATTCTTTCAAATGGTTTGTATGGTCAAAATAGAGGTACACCTCTAAGCTGAACGCTCATGAGGAAGAGAGGGCTCACACAATACTGCTATTGGACTGCTGAGCCACCTCCTGGCTGCATCCTGTCATTGGGGCTGCTGCTTTAAGGAGGTTCTGTTGTATCCTCCGTACGTCCTCACACTGGATGAGCAGTTACCCTGCTACTGACATGTCCAGACTCACCGCCTTCTCCTCCCTTCCTGGGTCCGCATTGGTTTCCCTGGAAGCACATTTTCCTTTTGCCCAGTCGTACACCTCGCAATTGCTTTCAGCTGTTTCACTTTGTTTCCTGTACTCCTCAGTCTTTAAAACCCAGGAGTCTTTGCAGAGGAGGAGATTTTGACCTTTGATATTGGACAGCACTGGGTTCTAGCTGCCCTGGTTCTGCCACTAAATAGCTGTGCTTCCTGCGCAAATTACTCTCATTCTTAGTTCCCTGTCTGTAAAGTGGAGCTGTAAGGGACAAAAAAGGTTTGCTAAAAAATGCGTATCTTGAAACAGAACTGTAAAAAACATTCTGGGAAGTTCTTGGTAGAAATAAATGTATCTGTAGTTTTTAATTAGACAGGTGAGCACACACACACATACACACTTAGGATAGTTGTGAGCACCAAATCTAATATCTAATGTGTCTAGAATGCTGTGAGTACTCAACAAATGGCACCAGGCCCCACTGTTGTCATTAAGTAAGAATATTCCATCTCCCATACCCGTTCCTTCCTTTGGGTATCGCCTAGTCTCAGCTCTTGGCCCTTCTTTCTTGCATTAGTGCCACGCCTTCTTGGCTAATCTTCGTGTTATCTAAACTATTTTGCCAGGCTAACAGTTTTTAAACATATGGGTTTTTTTTTCTTTATTAACATACTAAAGAACTGTTAGTAGATTCCAGTTTCCTCATTCCATGAACTCTGGGGTCCAGCTTTCTAGGCCTGTGTTTGCGGGAGCCGCCTCCTCAGGCTGTCTGCATTCACCCTGCTGGCCCCAGCCCCACTCAGACCATTCCATACACTGCATCTAGGACAAACCTTTCCAAACAGAGCGTATGTCACACACACGTATACCACAGGCACCACACACATGATAGAAAACACTTCAAGGGACTCAGTATAATGTGCCCATGGTATTCACGGTACTGTCTGGTGCAGCCCCACCCATCTCTCTCCCCTTACGTCGTATCTCTCTGGCCCCTTGCTGTCTCCACACTAGCCAAGACGCCCTTTCTAAACTTTATCTGCTATGTTGCTTTCCTCACAGTCTCGTACGTGGCTTTTCCTCTGCCTGTAATGTTCTTCCTATCCTATCCTTTCCTCATTCTTAATCATCGTTTCAGCTCCCGGTATAAATAACGCTTTCTTAGGGAAGACTTTTCTGAATAAATTAAAGTTGTTACCTCCTAAAAAGCCTCAGACCTATCCTTCGATACATGTAGCATATTTAGCACATTTTACAGGAACCGAGATGGATACTTCGCAGACTTATTTCTTCCCAAGTAGGGAGCAAGCACCAAGACTATAAATTTTAACCATAGTTGCTTTTTTTTTTTTAATTCTTTGGAATTAAAAGAAGGCTTGGCACACAATAGTTGCTTTTTAAAAAGTTCTAAATTAGTGAATGATTTTTGTTTTCCTTTCTTCATCCTGAATCTCATAACTCCAGAACATAGACTCAAAGATCCCTTTCATTATTCTGCCATTAATATGCAACCCTTAGCCAAGTCCCCCACACCTGGAGTGCCTGTTTTTGCCTCCTCTGATCCATCTACCTCTGTCAATCAAGGTTCCAGTGTTTCTTCTATAGAGTCCCTGAAAGCCGGGCTAGTCTTCTTGAAGCGCCCTTCTTTTTGTATGTTTAGAACTCACCACTTAATTTTATACGTGGTGATTGATGACAGCATCCTATTGTTTTACCTAAGTAGCCTGTTTGCTTTCTCAGGTTTGCAAGTCTGACAGAAGCCAGATCAGTTCTGTGTCCTGCTTAGACCATAAAGCATGCTATCTAATATATTGTAAGGGACAAAAAAAATGTTTGCTAAAAAATGTATGTCTTGAAACTGAGTTGCAAAAAACATTCTGGGAAGTTCTTGGTAGAAATAAATGTATCTGGGATGCAGATTCAAAACTAATGAATTTTAGTCCTTTCACCCATGGGCCCATCTCTCCAAAAAGTTGGAGTCTTAAGCTAGAGGACAGTCCTACTGTGACATGGGCAGTGAAAACCTCAAAAAACTACTCTTTTCAAGGTTTGCAATCAGTGAAGAGGACTTGTCCTCGTCATCTTAAAATGGCTATCTTGACTTCTCCCGGTCAAAATTCTCATACTTTTCTTTGAGGCTTTTAACATCTGCCTGTCTCTGAAATCTTTCAGATTCCAACTTATATACTTAATAATTAAATTGATTAAGCTTTTTATAATTAGGATGAACATTTCAGACAGCCAACTTACACCTATGTAAAAGCATATGAAAAATTCCCATCTGAAGTCTTTTGAAAGATAATACCAGCAAATAATTTTCAGCATCATAAGACATATTAAAAATCTTGGGTGGAGCTACCTACTAGCAGGAATATGAGCCATACAGATGCTTCGGGTTACCTCCATGGCACCCTACCATTATTGCCCATCTGACTATCAGATCCTCTGGCATTACAGTACCTTACAGTCTTGTCATGTTACAGGTGGGTTATTAATTTTACCAGTTGTCATTGAAGTAAGTAAAACAAATTTTCAAGAATAAAAGGAAACAGAACCATATATTTTGTTATCAAAGTGTAAGTAAGTGTATGGCAACATGGAGTCTGAAAAACATAAATGATCCAAAGTACACTCATGGGCAAAGTAATTTTCAATTGCAAATATAAAATATTTTAAGGTATAAGTGCATAATGTGCACATTGAGGTACATGTCCAGCTCCATGAACTATTACAAACGTATATTCACTCTTAGACAACCACTCACCTCAATGTATAGAACATTTCTACCCCTGCAGAAGGCTCCCTTGTTCCCAAACCTCACTGTCTGCCACTATGTAATTAGCTTGATTTTCTACCACCGTTGGTTAGTTTTGTCTCATTATGAAAGTGTATATAAGTGAACTCATTCTTTTGTTTCTGGCCTCTTTTGTTAACATTCATTCATGTTGCTGTGAGGATTCGTGGTGTGTTCTTTTTCACTGCTTTACAGAATTCCATTGGTTGAGCACTCTATGATTTATCTTTCCATTCTTCTGTCCATGGGCATCTGGGTTTTTCCAGTTTCTAGTTATTATGAATAAAAGTGCTATGAACATTCTCATATGTGTCTTTTGATGAACATATATACTTATTTCTCTCATGTTAATCCTTAAGAGTGAGACTGCTGGGTCTTAGGGTAAGCATATGTTATTTAATTATAGTATATACTGCCAAACAATTTTATATGAATCCAAGGTAACTGCTAATGCATAGTACAAATTGTCCTATTTGTTTATGGCTTATTAATATGAATTGACACTTTAAAAGTATATTATTAATATGTTAACTTGGGCACTAAAATGTAGCCAGGCCAAGTGATGGTTGCAATTAAAGGTGAAAAGATGTTGAAAAACATTTATAGCCTAAAATTTCATTTTTAAAATTCAGCTTTATAGGCAGCCATTAAACAATTGGAGCATTAATAAATGCTATAATTTGGTGAATTACTCTTTCCTTCAGAGGGTTGAGAATTAATATTTAGAGAATAAAATTAACTAATAATAACTTAGAAAAATGTATTAGGAAATTTGTTTGCCTCAGTCAAACAAGAAGCCATTATTGAAAACAGACACATGAAACGAGATGGTGATTTGGGCTAAACAGTTTGTTGAATAATTGGAGTTTATTCCTCCTACATCTGACAAAAATAACATCTTGATGTCCTAGACCCATGCAACTATTTTCTATCTATTTTGATTTCTTTCATAAAGCAATGAATTGTACTTTTTTCATGTGATTGGAGAGTTTGCCTACTTTCAATTTGTAAGTTCTTTTGGAAGGAAGATGTTTCTCTACCTATTCACAGTGATTAAAAGCCACCAAGCACTAAATTTTCTGTGCAGAGACATAGGGAAATAGGAAACCCCAGGCAGATGTCTCCTGTCATTTGCTTCTATGGGTAAAATAAGATGTGATTTTGCTTTTATTGTTTCAGTTATCTCAGGGATCTCCAGAACCAATCGAGCCCAACTTTTTTACAGCAGATTACCATTTATTACATCACTCATCAGGTGGAAACAGCCTGTTCCCAAATGACCTGACAGGTAATGGTTATCAACATGGGTAATCAGGCTTTCACGAAGATGTGTACTGTGATCAACTGCATGATTATCTTCCATTTAAAGAAAAAATAGAGCTTACTTTGATTATCTCTGGCAGTAGTTAGAGGGACATATGGTAGGAATCTAGAGATTTCCCTCAATTTATCTTACACTGTTGTGGCAGCTTCCTTGATCATTTCTTAATACTGTAAACAAACAGCAGAATCTGTGCAGGTGACTTGTTTCCCTTTAGTTCTCCTTGCTTATCTGATGATGGGAAATCAAATGTCCTAAAGCATGTAGGGAAATAAAAAACTAAAATAAAAAGTTGAGATATTCAAAATGTAGAAAACTTGAAACTCACCTGAAAAATCCACATCAGATATATTTAACTTTTTTTCTTTTTTGCATAAATTTCACCTTGGGAGGCAGTGTATCACAGGGATGTGATGGCACAGATTCTGGAAACCTAGATTCAAATCTTGTCTTAACTATTTAGTAGCCGACCTTGGACAAACTATTTAACCTCTCTGAGCCCCAGTTTCCTCCCCTGTACACTGGGGATAGAAATAATCCCTACATCACAGGGATATAGAAAGCATCAGAGTAAACACAAAAATGCCTGTCCATCAGTAGGGACTCAGCATAATTGAATTCTTCTTGTCATATTTGAACTCTAAGAAGAAGCTTTTGAGCTCCTTTGAGATTTCAGAATTCCTAAATAGTTTTTGAATCTTTATGAGCTATTGTTAATGTAACTTGCTGGAGTGGATAGAAGTAAAGCTTTTACAGTTAAATCAAGACTTTCCATTTCTACAGCTTGGGAAAATGCTTACTTTTGTTGTGTTTTTGCTGTTGCCTATGCAAATCATTTAATGCAGTAATTAGCAAACTGTCTCTATATCTAGAACTCCTGGGATAAAGCTAACCCCTATGTAGGCAGAATTTTATTTAAAATAGTCCCTGAGAAATCCATAAGATAAAGATAAAATATTGTATGAAGTCACTTGCTTGTAAAAAACCTCTCCCAGGACAGGTAAGTTCATCTGTAGGCCAAACTTACCATAGCAACTTTGAAGAAGTAAAGAACTTGATAAAAATCTCTCAGAAGTGGCTCGGCGCATATAGCTCAAGCAGCTAAGGCACCAGCCACATACACCAGAGCTGGTGGGTTCAAATCCACCCCTGGCCTGCCAAACAGCAATGACAACTACAACCAAACCATAGCCAGGTGTTGTCATGGGCCCCTGTAGGTCCAGCTACTTGTGAGGCTGAGGCAAGGGAATCACTTAAGCCCAGGAGTTGGAGGTTGCTGTGAGCTGTGATGCCACTGCACTCTACTCAGGGCGACAGCTTGAGGCTCTGTCACAAACCGCCCCCACCCCCCCGCCAAAAAAAAAAAAAAAAACAACTCTCAAAAGCCTGAGAGCCCTTAACAAACTCTTCCCAGAGCAGTTGGAGGCCACCCGCCCCACCAGCCTCCCCCCACACACATACACACTGGCTGAACAGGCTTGGCCCTTGTCACAGCAGGCTGGGTAAAAGCAAAGGCAACAGAGCTGGCCAGGAAGCACCGTGTGGGACACCTTTAAACTTAGCTTTAAAAAAAGTGTAGAGTATAAATGTCTTAACACAATAATTAAGAAAGTGTGGTGAAGGCTATGTCAACCAGTTTGATGAAAGTATTTCAAATTGTATATAAAATTAGCACATTGTACCCCATGAATGCATTAATATATACACCTTTGATGTAATAAAAAAACAAAACAAAAACAATACTTTAAAAATGGGCTGCCAGGATTCACATCTTCATGCTTTCCCTCAAGCTTGAACCCATTCGTTTTTCACTCTTCAAAGTGGTAGAACTCCTAGGCCTTCATCATTGTTGACTGGTTTGAGTAAAGGGTGGTCAACAATGCTTTGGGGAGCATTAGTGTGTGTGAAGGTGCTGGTATACCAAATTCAGGCCAACTATTAAAAAGTTTTCCCTATTAAATGTATTTTATTTCCCTGTAGGTAGCCAAATAAATGGGTCAGGACTTTGTTGTCTATCGCTACCCCCCATAAGAATTCATTTTCTTTCTAGCACATATTTACCCTTTTTGCCTCATGGATTAGGGAGAATTTCTTAATCAGAAAATTGACCCATCGGGTACTTTATGTTTGGAATCACTCATCACCTGTACTCACTATACACAAATACACACACACACTTCTGACTTACGTGGCCAATATATGAGCAGTGCCCCTAAATCTGTGTATATTATTTTGTGTTGACTATGCCCAATTCAGCCCCTTGTTAAAGAAAGAAAGACAAGGGCGGTGCCTGTGGCTCAGTGAGTAGGGCGCCGGCCCCATATGCCGAGAGTGGCGGGTTCAAACCCAGCCCCGGCCAAACTGCAACAACAACAAAAAATAGCTGGGCACTGTGGTGGGCGCCTGTAGTCCCAGCTGCTTGGGAGGCTGAGGCAAGAGAATCACGTAAGCCCAAGAGTTGGGGGTTGCTGTGAGCCCTGTGACGCCACGGCACCCTACCCGAGGGTGGTACAGTGAGACTCTGTCTCTATAAAAAAAAAAAAAAGAAAGAAAGACAAAAAGTTTGAATATTCAAAGCCCCATCACTTTGGAATTTGCTTGTAATTTTAATCTTTATCATTAAGAATTGACCTGTTTGCACTGTTGTCAAAGTTCATAATTGCCAATAAAGTGGAACTAAGAAAATGTGATCTAAATGTCACACTCTTTGTAATTTATCCTTTTCAGGTCTACCCACCAGCTTTGATTTGGAGGAGGGAATAACATATGAACAGATGCAGGTAAGGTTTTTTTCAGTATCTGTGAATGATTTCATTTTAGTACTTTAATTCAATACTGTTTTTTTTTTTTTTTCAATTTTAGACTGTGATTGAAGAAGTCCTAGAGGAAAGTGGCTATTACAATTTTATATCTAAAAGGTAAGACATAGACTTTGCTTTTAAATGTGAAAGATGAATTGAGGTCATTGGATGTTAGATCTGATTTCTTTTTCCTTGATTCCAGAGGGTTTTTTTCTTTTAATTTTTATTATAAACACTTTCATGAAATATCTTTGCTTAGACTAGATACATGCATAGGTAGAATATATGTTGCCCATCTTTTATGTGGACACAGCTATTGAATTCTCTTTTGAAATCTAAAAGAGAATTTCTTTTCTCTTTCTTAGTAGTAAGGTACTGATTTCTTAGTAGTAACATACTCCCATAAAAAATAATATATATAATTTCTGATTTCTTAGTAGTAACGTACTCCCATAAAAAATAATATATATAATTAAGTGAAAAAGTACTTCTTGATTGCTTTTTTAGAAAATTAAATATTTGTCCTATTCTAAAAGAGTTAAAAACTCATAGTTCTATCACTTTAATCTACTCATTATTTGTATGGTAGGCTAGGGGAAAAAAATGCAACTAAACAAAGAATCATTTTAGGTAAATTTAAGATAATGTTTGTTTGGAAGGGACTTTGATATTATGTGTTGCTAGTTCCTTGCCTTAGATAAGAAACCTTTAATTACTGGGGTTGTATATTATCTTTCAATGTAACCATTGTTGGTGCTTTAAAAATATGCTCTATTTTATCAATTTAATCCAGTTCTGGATTCTTAAAATTTTACTTTTCAACTTAGTGTAGCACAACAATTTGAGGACAATTATTGTATTCAAGACATGATTGTAAATGATTGCAGCATAGTCTATTTGGGAAATCTGAGAGCCGCTGTAGGACACATACTTGAGTATGTGAGTTATCCCACTCTAGAAGAGAAGAAGCTGGGGTATTTGTCCTCCAATGTCCATTAGTCATTGTTTGAGGTTTTTCCCTAGGAAATGTTAATTCCCTGGTATTTGTGACAGGGAATAACTGGCCCCTCGAGCCTTCTTGGTCCACAATGTGTGCCTATGGGCCAGTTAAATCTTCAGGAAAAGAAATGTTGGTACTAGCGATTGGAAGTGCAGCCAGCATGCTTCGAAGTGGTGTAGATGAGAGGATATGATGATTTATAACGACTGCTATAGATGGGTTTCCCAAGGATCCCACTTCTGGTTGAATCATTAAATTGACTGCAAGCATCCACATATATGCTCTTTATTGGCCCAAGGTTGTTTTAGAAGTCATGGTCCTTTGGAGTATGTTCACCCAAAGTGACCTTTTATACCTGGAGTAACCTTCCTTTCTAGCTATTAAAGCTACTTTTTACCACTTTTTAGATTATTCCAGTAATCTTCCTCAAAGATAAGTAGTAGCCACGGCAAGAGAAAGAGGGCTCAGTAACGTCCTGTTAAAGTCGTTGTGTGGAAATTAGATTATTTTTGATGTTCAGTGTCTAATGTGTTTTGTCTTCTTCTTCCATTTCAAGGAGTTTTTCTTATGAATCACAAATAAATTATTTAACTACTTGCTCTTTTACCTTAATAATATAGTTTCAAATTACTACCTTCATGCATTTAGTTCTGTTGTGATTTGTAACTGCAGAGAAATGATGAGTAATTCTCATTTTCTAAATATACCTTGTTAATAGAAATTGCTATTTCCACAACCACTCTGCTCCCACCATCCCTGGAGAGATTTTTGCATTTCCATTTTCTACTCAAGGGCTGAGTACATCCAGCCTTGTGTGGACAGTATAAATGTTTCTGTTCTTGACTCTCAGCATCTTATTATTTCAACTGCCTTTGGCTTATGGGTAAAGATCACTCTTATTGTTTATCTGTGTTTCCTCAGAGACTCGGGATCATGGGCAATAAATGCCTTCATATCTTTGCAGAAAATCAACTAAATATGAATAAAAAACTAAGTGTGCAAGGAGCTTAAGGAAGCTCTTACAAGAGATCTTATTTTCACTTCAAAAATAATTATTTAAATCTTATTTTAGAATTTACAGTTATACTTTTGCAGTTCTTCTGCCATTAAGTTTTCTAACAATCTATTTCCAGAGACATATGCCTTTATTAAAATACATTGAATATTTTCTCATTATCATAAACAGAAAATAAGATGCCTAATACTAAAGGCAAAACATTATTCACAGTTATATGTGGAATTGTGAATAGAATAGGAAGGCATGATTTGAGCAGTCAAGTTGCAGCAACATAAGTTGGATACCACTTACATTAAATTTTGCTAAAATGCTTGAATTTAAAATGAATCACATTTAAAAATCCATATACCCATGGTATTCCCTGTGGTGTCTAATAGCAAAAATAGAACATATCTTTGGAGAAATACTCTTCACAATTTACTAGTTAAAAATAATTCATGGTTGTGCCTAAAGCTACTACTTACTCGTTCTCAAGTGTTATTGCAAATTTATTTTCAAGAAGTAAGTCAGGCTTTACTTAGAAGCACCTAATAATCTATGACCTAAAAATACACATAACTCTAAACACAAATCAGGTCAGGTGATACTGTTATAATTTTTCTATGACATTCCATAGGAGAATGCTAATGTCACAGGAATCAGCATTTATAATTAGTAGAGTATTTTAGCAATTAGTGTTTAGTAGTGTCAGTATTTTTTCCCCAAGATTTTCTATACAATAGCCAATATTATCAAAGATATTAATAGAGGTTCTTTGAGAAATAAACTTTCTTGACCACATATATTCCCAATATATTTGGGAATTTTTAGGGAATGTTGACACTAATTTTATATTAAAAACTCTGAGAGTGTACTGTAGGAAAGAAATCTGTTGACCTTCTTTTGTCGCCCCAGTTTTCCTCATTGTTGACATGGTTTACAAGTTGAGAAAGCTGCCCCCGCTATATGGATGAAAATGGGAAGTCTACCCAGATCTGCTGTTGTTCTCATTGTCATCATCATCTCACTTGTCATCATCGTCACTGCAAAATGTTACTGAATGACCTTGATTAAGCACCATTCAGAGAGAATTACATATATAATTCCTGTTCTGTTCACATTTACAGTTTAAGACTATCAGTTTATACACAATTCATCCAAACAGCCACTAAAGCACTAAGCCAAGATAAGGTGTGATTTCAGCTTAGATCGAAGGGTTTAGATGTAGCTAGGGAAGAGAATAGGGAGCTGCCATTTTCAGAAGAAAAGTCTCAGGATAAAACCACTGTCTATTTGTTAGCTATCTTTGAGGAAGATTTCTGGAACTATTTAAATAAGAAAGCTTCTTTGGACAGCCAGTTAGGAAGAGTATCTCAGGCACAAAGTGCCGTGTTAGGAAAAGAAAAAGGCAGCAGGAACAGGAACAATAACAAGGATTCCTGACCAGAATGGGGGATTTCTCATTCTGGGCTTCTAATGAACGAGGCCTGACTTGGAAGGAAGAAAGCCCATAAAGAAAATGAAAGAAAGTCAAAAAGGCTTGGTCTGTCTCATATCTGTTCCCAAAGAAGGCTCTATTTTTTATCTTTTTCAGGGTTGTAGGATAAATTATATTTAACTTATATAAACATTTAGCTTTTTACCAGAAGGATACAACTTAACATGCCTTAATTTTATCATTATTGTTTTTGAAAGTAAAACTGAGTTCTGTGAATGAGAAAACGATGCATGTATCATCATCATGTGATTATTATTAGCGGTGCATATTAATATTTTATTTCTTAATAATAAAATATGTGTTGAGAAATAGCAATATATAAGAAAATACAAGAAAAGCTACATTGGTCAACTTGCATTGCTTTATTTCCCAATTGACTGATGAGCATGTAAAATAGTTATTTTAATGTATATAGGCATCAAATATACAAACTACTTTGAATAGGTGTTTATTTTTCCACTATAAATTTTATCAGTTCCTACTGAGTTCATAATTTGAGAAAGGACTTGTGTGCAGTAAATTTTGGTACAACTTTCTAAAAATGTTCTCATCCTGATAAAAAAAGAATCATCTTTTTAATTATTGTGACCTATTTACTTATATGCCTGAGCCACAGCTTTTGAAATCGAATGTGTGAACTAAAATATTAGTAACTCTAGAGAACTTTTTTCACTTCTGAATCTTACAGGTATCATTCCTACCCTTGGGGGACCAAGAATCACCCAACCAAAAGATGAAAATGCTGCGTTTTGAATGGACTTGGTTTTCCTGTGAAGTTCAAGTTCTAGGCTTCAGCCACTACTGCGAGATGTCCCATGAATGGGTGCTGCTAGAAGGGTTTGGAAGAGAAAAGATCAAGATGCCACAGGGCCCACAGAGTCTCCTTCTGGAGGTTCTGTGCTGAAGGATGTGGCAGCTGCAGGGTTTGGCAGTGCCATCGCCAGGACACATTATATGTAGGATGACAGGGCTGTCAATGTGTTCCTGGAAGAAAATGCTGCAAAATTCATCTGGGGGGCAGGGAGGGTGGATCCCCACTCTTATAGACTTAACTCCAAGTTTAAAAGAAAAAAAAACTTCATATTTTTCAAAGAAACATTTTGTACTCAAAATTGCTGAAACTAGGTTTAAAGGCACCTAGTCTTCCATGTATAAAAAATAGTTTTAGATAAAGAAAATGATAGGATCCAGAATTATATATTGGGTGATTCACTGTATCCCCTATTTTTTACCTTTAAAGAAATTCAAAATATGTGATTGGATTTTTTTTCATGAAAGGATTGGTTCTCCCTTAACCATTTGGGTGCTAGTGATCTTGAACTGATACAGTAAAGACAGTATTTGTAACCTTGCACAGTCTCTGGAAATAACTGTCAGATTACCAGATTTAAGTTAGACTAATAGAATATATTGATGTACATTGTGTGTATATGTACGTATATATGGGAGGAAGGAGAGAGGTTTTGATTAGACCATTGCTTTGCTGCTAACCAAACTTGTAGTGTTTTTAGAGCACTTTGAGCAGTTCATAGAATCTATGAAAAAGATGCAATATTCCTCATCCAAAGTCCCTCCTCACTAAAATTACCTGCATTGTTTATAAGTTTTAATTGTTTTGGAATTTGCAATGAAAATGCTATATAGGAAAATATAAATTCTGTTTTTACTTATTTAGACAGATCAAAGAAAGGGAAATCGGAATGCCAAATAATGTCCCATCCCTTTGCAGGGATAATTTGTGATGAAAGTTTACTAGATTCTTACGGGGCTTAACTCCTTCTCTTCAACTGGCTTCTGATAACTCTGGTGTAATGTCAAGAAATGTCCTCATTGCCAAATCAGGCACTACTTCTAACTACTTGAAGAACAACTATTCTACATAATTAGCAATCTGAAAGCTGAAATTATGCTTTTTATTTATTTCTCACTGAGTTCTGTTATTTTTATTTACATTAGTATTTTTTTCACATGATTGAATTTAGTTCAATATATTTACAATGGTTGAAACACATTAATTTTCTATATACTATGAACATCTCTGAGAGTCTAAACTATTCTTAGAATTGGTGGTTTAATAATTAAGTGATATTGAAATTCCCTTTAATCATGCACTAATGCTTTTGAAGATTGCCAATGAACCTTTCTTTCTCTTTAAGCCAAATTAACAATCACTGCATAGACTGTAATTTAATAGATGGAAGTACAGTAAAGAAAAATTTCAGTTCACTTTTCAAACCAGTTCTTCATATATGTGAAATTCATAAGCAAAATCAAATGCTACATATTGTTTATTTACCCAGGTGCAATTTTATTTCTCTTCCAACTTAATTTGAACCTGCACCTTCATTCTTTTTATCGCTTAAAGTATGAAAGGGGGAGATTTCCTCACTCTACCTGAAGCACAGTGCTAGAGGGGCACAAATTCTAAGTATGTTAGAAGCCCATACCCAGAAATAAACTGAGTTTTATCATGGGAGGTTGAACAAACAAATTTTCTCAAATGGTAATATATAGTAAACAGAGTTTAAAAAAGAATAGTATTCAGAAGTCACACCTTGGTAAGAAAAGAGAAACAGTTTATATGATGGTGTTAAGTGCTTACAGTTGACCTTATTGACCAGCAAAGAAGCAAAATATTTCTATCTAGCTCTTTTAGGCCATAGAAATGGCATTTACTTATGCTAGAAGCCAGTAAAAGTTAACAAAAATATGCAAACGTGTCTTTTTCAACAGCAACTTTAGACCCATCAAATCTTTGCTGATATATGTATTGTTTTGATTAATTAATGACTATGCTCTATTTGAATTCTTCCTAAAACTACCAAATCCTTTCTTCCTACATTTGACCACATTTCTGAGAGAAAGTTAGGCACTAGCAAGGGCACCATTTTATCCATGGAACATTGGAGTTAATTTTTCAAAAGCCCTGGCTTTCCAACTTTCAAACAAGGGGTACCTCCCCACTTAATAAAACAAGAATGATCATTTTGTTTTCATTCTCCAAACTATCTTTAGTACAAAGAAGTTGGTACTTGAGCTTAATAGGCTTCATATCCTATTCTTGATTGCACTTAAAATTTTTTATTTCTCTTGTATAATTTTTCATGATTTGTTGTGTGATGAAATCCCTGCGAATTCATTGAATTCATCTAATATGCTCAGTGACTGAATATTTGTATGGAATGGAATATAAATCAATCTTTTCAGATCACTTTTGGAACACAAATGCTTCAGTTAATTATGTTTTGATCCATGAGCTCTATCTGAATATGTGTGCTTGAAACCTTAATTTGCATTTGAAAAGGGAAATGTTCCATTCTCAGGGATGTGACTACAGCAGGAACCATTCCTTGTTTGTTATCTTTGTCAACCTTCAAGGAATAGTATCATGGCCATTTGGGTCCACAGCTTTTGAATTAATTTCAGAAACCTAGAGAAATGCTGCTTAAGTTTAATATAAACAGTTAGCGGCATTAGGCACTCAAATGTTTTGGCATTTGGCTTTAGGATGCCAGACAGAGTCCGTTATGGCATTCTAAAACAGAACATAATTAAGAAACCGAGTTCTGAAATTCAGTCAGATGACATAATTGAGTGGAAAGTAAGGTCTTCATATAGCTGTCATCTGTGACTTGTTAAAAACAAATACAGGACTAGTTGATTGTGTGCAATATTAATCACCACTCATTGAAGACATTGTGAAGGCTATAATATTTGTTAGTCAAGTCTATCAGTATTAACAGGCATAGAGCTCACATTCTTGTTTTTGATTTGCTGAATTGCAAAATGTGTTTATTGCTATTTCCTTTTTTTTGGAATGGTGAGGAACCATGCACAGTAAATATACTGGGTTCCTTTAGAAATGGCTTCAGCTTCCGTCGGAAGGTAGGAAAAACTTTTTAAGGCACTTCTGTGTTTGCCTTTTACTTATTTTATGGTGGTATTCATGAGCACTGAAAAGAACTGGAGAGAGGAACAGAGGAATCTGGCTGAGAGGCTTTCCAGCACCCTGGAGATACAGCTCAGAAGGACTCCTAAGCAAGGGAAGTTTAATGCTTCCATATATTGACATTGACGCCTTGGGTGAAATTCTGTCCAAACATGAAATTCTACATGTTCAACAGCTCAGGGTGATAACATTAATTATTCTTAGGTGAAAATTGACATACTTTTGGATGGATTATTTTTTCAATTGAAATGAGCTGCTAACAGTATGCTTACTCTTGGATGCTGTTTTTTTTCTTACTGATAGACACAAATGTCTCAGGGAAATGACTTTGTGATAAAGGAATTCTTATGTGTGTCATTACAGTAAATTGCTTATTGTAAATATGACTGTTATGGTTGATTATAGTCCTGCTATGATGTTGTTTTGAAATTTGCAAGAGGGACAAAAAAGCTTTTATGATTTTGATGGAGTGAGTGATGAATATTGCCAATTTACATGTTCTCTGAATCCATGGGCAATAGTTGTTTGTAAAAATGAAGATTACTTGTCCATGCAAAGCTGGGGAAGCAAAAAGAAACAAGAAAAAGAAAGAAAAGACAAAAAAAAAAAAATCACATACCTGAAAGTCACAGCTGCATTCTTGATGTGAAGAATGTGAGATGTTTTTACTACATATTTGCAGCAATTGATCAATAATATGAAAATTTAAAAATACAGTTCATTGCTTTATCCTAAAAGTAAATGAACTCTATTCTTAATTGAAAATGGAATGTCTTTTTCCCTAAATGTGAGAAGCTGCCTTTTTGTACTGTGAAGTTTTGCACTATACCCAGCTGCTGTATTTAGAGATAACAGAAGTGTGTTATGGCAAACATGTGACTATTCAAATTCTGTCATTTGAGAGTAGCTTAACTTTGTATCTTCAGAACCAGGATAGATTTTATGGAGAATTATCTCTGTCATTTTGAGTCCAGAAGAATGCTTAGAATTAATATGGTGAGGTCACAAATGAAAAATTAGCTGCAGTTTTTGCAAACATATAATGAACTGGTCTCATAAAATAAGGAGAGAGGTTTGTGCCAGAAATAACAAACCAAGAACAAATGGTGTCAGGCCTGAACACCTTAACTCAGACTGTGAAGGTGACATAAAATGACATTCTTAAACATGATTTAGTTCTACATTTCAAGTGCCATTTGAGTCAGGATTCTGAAAACAACGTAAAACTGTAAATGGCTATTAAATTTTAGCTAAAACCTTTGTGCTCCGTGTTCTTTGTGTTTACCTCAAGTTTTAGTGAGTTTGGGGGGAAGTGGAGCTGGTTTAGGGATACCTCACATCACCAAGGAACACATGAAATATTTGTATAAACCTAATTTTACTTTGAGGGTGGTGACTAAATACAGGTACTTAGAAGGGAAATCCTGAGTTGTTAAAAATGAAAGATCTTTCAAGGAGGTTGGACAATCCCCAAATAAAAATTGCTCTGAGAGGGGGGAGAGCAAGAGGAAGGCAAGTGGTTCCCCAGGGCCTGGGTTGTCCGACAGGCCCTTCTATGGGTGGTGAGCAACTAGCAAGCCGTAGCTCCGGAAACTTCAGTGACCACTGTGGCTGAGTCTCCTGGAAGCGGCTGACCAGATCTTCCCCCAGCATGCAGTTATTGTTGGGCTGTTGGCTGGGCACTGTCACCAGCAAGTTGACCACCCAGATCATTAGCAGAAGATCTCAAACACTTCCCTGTAACCTATTGGTGGAATCTGTGGGACAAGACCCTTAGGAGGCATTCCAAAGACATTAGACTCCCCAAAGAAGTAGTTTTTTTCTGCCAGTACATGAGTGTGAGGCCATGTTTTCTTTTCCATCTTTTTTTCCATGGCCTTGGGCCCATTTCATCTGACAATGAAAACTCTACAAGAAATATACGTGGAACATAAGTGAATAAATGCAAACTTGAGAATCTTAGTATTAGCTGGATTAGAAAACGAACATTGCAAAGTATTTTAGTTTTTTTGCCAGTAAATCAGGCTGTGGAAATATTGCATCATTTTATTCTTGTGAACTGAGAAACAAAAATGACATAAAAGGAAATCTTTTGAGTGCATTTTGCTTACATTTAGGAGATCAAAACTGAATTATAGTGTTTCCTGTATTCCTTTGTGCCCAGTGATAAGTTTGTGAGGATCAAAAAGAACAGAACTATCTTCAGAAAGGAAGAGAATTCCCTAATCTTATGTTGCCCAGAGCTTCTATTTTCTGGACAGCCCAGGATCCAAAACAAGAGCCTGGGCCTAGAGAATAAAAAAAAAATGCCCTCAATAAGCTTTTTTCCATATAGTCGCAAATACAGTATCTTTTTTGGTTCCTGCACCTCCCACCCAGGTCTCTCCCTTGTTCTGCAGTGTCGCCCATACCCATTTACTCAAGGAACAAACTGTTAAAAAAAAATTCCTGCCTGGAGCTGTGTTTTATTAGAAGGAATGTTTCATGGTTCTGTAATGGCGTGTGATATGGAAGCCACGGGGAAGTCACTCTCTGCACATGATGTCTGCCCTTTGACACCTCGGGAACACTTCCTGCATGAGCACTCCTGGACTATGAGAGGACCGTGAAGTGGGAGGCCCCAAAGAGAAGATAAAGAAATGCCTCGCTAAGAGATTTATATAAAAGACCCAAGCAGATTTTTGTGTTTGCTGTTGATTGACTATGCTCTGTAAAATGCTAAAGAGAATTAAAGTATTTTCAATTTTATTGGGAAATAATTTCTTTTTTGTCAAGAATTTACAGCAAATGAACATCTCTTTTCTCTCACCAGAGTCCCCTATTTCTCTCTTATGCTTTTACGTTTTTTGATTAAAAAAAAAAAAAATCCAAGCAGGCAACTATATATGTGCGTAAGTTTAGATGTGTCCCTCAGTTTTAATGGGTGGAGCGATTATTTATTGTCACAAAACAAAGCACCTCAAAACAGTGGTTTAAGATGATAACTGTTTGTTTTTTCTCCTGAGTTGACAGGTCAGCTGCATGTCCTGCTGATCTGAGCTGGGCTCGGCTAATCTCCCCTGGGCTCCTCATGGTCAGCTGGCAGGTCTGGATGGGTCTCAAATGGACCCGGGGTGGGGCGGTGGGGGCAAACCTCTGGCCTCTCACATTTCTCCAGCAACTTAGCCCAGATGTGTTTTTGTCATGGTAGCAAGAGTTTAAGAGAGAATACAGACAAGCCCAACTTCTTTGACGAGGCCATTTTTATCCGTCAGATCACATAGCCAAACTCACCAGTGTTGGTCTGGGAAGCTGTGTCAGGTTTTTGTTGCTGTGTAACAAAATTGCTGTAAACTTAACAGTTTCAAACTACACATTTCTGTGGGTTGGAAGTATGAACAGGGCTTAGTAGGTCCTCTGCAGGGTCTCACAGCTAGAAGCAGAGTACTGGCCAGGGCTGAGGTCTTATCTGAGCCTTGGGATTGTCTTCTAAGCTCATGTGATTATTGGCAGAATTCACTTTCTGTGTTTGAAGGACTGAGGTCCTCAGTGGCTAGATGTCACAGAGGACACGTACAGTCCCCCGCCACGTGGTCCTGTCCATAGGCAGCTGGCTGCTTCAAGGCCCAAGGAGAGTCTCTTCCCACCCTGCTGAAAAAGAGTCTATTTACAATCAAGTCAAGGAGTGACATTCTGTCACCTTTGGCATATTTTAGTGGTTATAAGCAAGTCACAGGTGGGAGGGGATTATACAAGAGCATGGATCACTGGGGTCACCTTGGGGTGTGTCTACCACAGTGTACAATTCCAAAGGCCACAGACATAGGTGCACCAGAAAAATTAGGGCCATAGAGTATCAAATACCACAATATTAAACAACCATAGTCCTGATGGAGGATTCTAACCCAAGGGCTCTAGAGAGGGAGGGATTGTGTGAAGGAGGCTCATGAAAATGACCTTAGACTACAGGGCCTGAATTCCAGAACACTTCCAGTGCCCATCTCATATTAGCTATATCCAGAAGGCTATTTGAAAACTAAATCTAACCCAGCAAATAAACTGACAAACCTCAGTCACTGGAATGACAGGTGGGAATGGACATTATTCTGCAGAAGCCAGAGGGGGTTTCAGTAGCGTAACAGGAAATATCCCCCACATTCTTAAAACTCGGTGTGGTATTACCTGTAATCCTTAGTTATCAAATGGGAACAAGTCGATTATTCTCAGTAATTATGTTTATATGGCAAAGAAAAGGAAATAAATACATGAATTACAAAACATAGCTTGATATAGCTACAAACAGCAATCTTTAAAAAATACCTCATAAGCCATGAATAAAGGAAAATGTCCCCCACATTTAAAGATTGTGTTCCTCTTCTCCAGGCTGAGCATATAGCTGTATATTCATTTCATTCTTTATCTGTATCACTGCTGTGATACAGATTTGCTGTCATGCTATGAAGACTAAAATGTCACAAATTTATTTTGCGCATACACTCGTTTTATCTCTTGAGTTATGCAGTGTTGCCACAGACATTTTAACCATCTTTGGTACATGCAAAAAGTTGTTTACATAACCCAGGAAAATACTCATAATTTTCATTGGTATATAGGTACTCATATTGTGAATTGTTCAAGAATCAAGAAACAAATTACTTAAAGCATAGATTTCTCTACATTTATTTGCACACAATCTAACAAGTAAACATGGTTAAAAATTTAGACCCTCAGCTCACATAGACTTAGGTTTGAATGTCAACTCTAAAGGTGTAAACAATACCCAGTAGCTCAGTGGTTGGGGTGCCGGCCACATACAACCGGGGCTGGTGGGTTCGAACACAGACCGGGCCTGCTAAACAACAATGACAACTTTAAGAAAAAAATAGCTGCACATTGTGGCGGGTACCTGTAGTCCCAGCTACTTGGGAGGCTGACACAAGAGAATCACTTAAGCCCAAGAGTTTAAGGTTGCTGTGGTTCTACCAAGGAGGACATAGTGAGACTCAAAAAAAAAAAAAAAAAATACGATGATACCCAGAGACAAGGCTTCAGAGATGTTCAGGCCAGGTTTATTGAAAGGGGAGGGTGACCCACATGGGCAGTGCAAAGATGGTGTCTATGCCTGGGGGCAGTTAGAGACCCCTTTTATATGGAGCCATGGGGGGGGGGGGTGGCACATTGCACAGGTAGCCTGTCAGGTTAGAATCTTTTGGCAGGAACTTCTCACAGGGTGGACTGGTCAGACCCTTTGTGTCTTTGTCTTAAGAGGAGAAAAGGAGGAGGGGAAGGGGAAAGGGGTTTGTGTGCACAAGCTCCACAATATGGCCTTAGAAAGGTCAAGTCTTTGGTCTGAGGCCACTTCTGTATGAAGCAGATAATAGTAGACTGCACTTTTAAAGGGTATTGGGTATAGGCTTGATGCAAGAATTAAACTCGGCAATAGTGGTAAGGTGCTCAAATACCATGCTAGCCTAGGGTTGATTTCCCCAGGGCACCACCCGGGTCCTATGACCCCTGTGACTACGGCCATGCGCTGACCTGGTACACCTTCCTTCCCAATGGCATGCGTCTGTGTCTCCCTTACGGGAACTGTCTTTGGGTTGCTGGAACCAGCTTTGTCTCCTGACAATTGTAACACCTGAAGATTTCTGTCCCCAGAGGGAGCCCTTAACCCATGACAGAGAGGCGCATGGGAATGAATCCTCCAGCACCCTCATCCCTCATGGACAACTCTGAGGACAGCATCCCTGCAGAACTGAGTCAAAGCCACCCTCTGAGGAATGGTACCTGATGAGGCACCCCAGCCTAGTGTCCTTCCCATCCCTGTCCCTCTCTTCTACTTGCCCTTTGTTTTTCCCAAAGTCACTTCCTAATAAATGCCTCCCAGGACACACTATGGGGAGCTCCACGTGAGACAATGACAGAACGTAAATGGCCAATCAACATTAGCTTGAAAGGTTTGTGTCAACAAATATGAACTGGCAATCTGCTAATGGTACACATGTCTGTGGAGATGACTCCCTGATGGCAGCCATCGTGGTGTGTTCTGGAAGAGCATCTCCTTTAAGCAGGTGCAAAAGTAGGCAAAATGTGGGGACTGCAGGCATGCCTACTCTTCCTGTCTCAGTTGCTGGGTACACTGGCCATCATCGGTGGATGACAGAGCTCAGCAGCAGAAAGCAAGTTGGATCCCCAGTGCACAGCACCTCCCCAGCCTCCTCACTTGGCTTAGGGCCATTTCTTCCTGTCCTTGGGGAGCAGGGCTACCTTGCTCTGTTATAGATCAAGTGGGGTCAGAATTCCAAAACAAAAGAAAATGTGGTGGTTTTGTCTTTAAATTCGTTAAATTCTTGAGACAACTTTTGAATTTCTCCTCGAATTTCTAATTCCGACTTTTGAATTGCTGCTCAAATTTCTAATTCCAAAATTTCCTCCATTCTATTAATCTTGTTTGCAATCCAAATTCTGAATTCAATTTCTGACATCTCAGCCAGCTGTTTATGAATGGGATCTTCAGTTACATCTGCCATATCTTTCCTTGGTGGTGGTGGGGGGGTTGATCTATTCTGGTTATTCATGTTACCAGAGCTTTTCTGCTGATTCCCCCCCCCCATGATTATTTTACACTGTTTGACTTTTCCCTTGGAGCTTTGTCGAGGACCCATACAGTGCTATGGCCTGAGAAACTGGGGACCTGTTTGGTGTGGTGGGGCTAAGTGGCTCTGTCTTGTTTTCACCTGGTCTCTGTCTGACCCTAGTGAAATAGTTACTCTTGGTTGAAGCCTCAGCTGTGGAGAAATACCAGCAATTAAGTCACCCCATCCCCCATAGGTAACAATTGGAAAAGGAAAATCAAACCTTCCTACAACCACACATCCAGGGCACCACTTGGCTAGTCCTTGGGCGATTGGCTCAGTTCAAAAGGTCCAAATCAATTGTCTCAGTCAGTACCTGTCTCAGGTAGGAGTGTTTAAAAGGTCTCTGGTAACTAGATCACAGTGGTCTGCTGACAACTCAAATATGACTTGCTTCGGTGCTCCGTGAAGTCAGGAGGACCCACCCAGAAAATAGATTAGTCTGGGAAGGTTGATGCCTCCTTCCCCACCTTGCACCTCTGTCAAGGTTACCCAGTCACTGATAACCCCGTAGGGCTGTGACCCAGTTGCCTCCAATGAGCAGATACTCCAGGGGGTTTCACCTGCTTGAATCACAAGGAAATCTATGTCTGCTTAGCCAGGCCACTGCTCTCTGCCTCTATACAGAGGGGGAGGTGAGGTCTGACAACCTTGGGTGCTTGATGGAGGCTGGGGGGTGTTCACTCAGTTCCAGCCCTGTCCCTGATTGATGTTACTGACAGAACAGAACAACTTTGCAGAAATTTGTTTCTGTTCCTGCTAAATTCCCCTGCAGAAGAGAAGCTGTTTTGAGTTACCAGAGCCTGCGCCTCAGGCCCTGTCTTTGCTCCTGCAGGTTTGTATTTGGTTACCTGTCAGTTCTAGCTTCCTGTTTTCCTTTGTCTATAGGCTGACGACCCCCTGAGGGTAGGGTGCTTCTTAGGCTCAGTAAAGCAGTCCTCTGGGTCAGCCCCACCCTGGGAACTTCCCGGCTCTGCACATGCATTTCTAGTCCCCACGCTCCACCTAGGCCGGTACCACCTCAGGAAAACCCTTTACTCACGGGGCCTGCGTTTCTGTACCAGATCTGTTCCTTGGTGGTTGTCACCTGAGTAGATGTCCGGCCTCCTCTGGTTGCCTAGGGTGACAGGGAGTGTGGCTTCGGAATATCCAGGAGTGAGCACTATTATTGCCAAAAGATAGCTGCTGCTCTGCGCCTCAGGGCACTGCTGCTTCAGCGTGTTCCCTCTCAGCCGACCATCCTCTCCTCACTCCTATGCCGTAGAGTCAGCACTGACCACCTGCAGTTTAGGCCCTGTCCATACCCCTCGAGAAATCACCCAAGAATCTGGACTCCTAGGGGACAGGCCTCCAGACCTCAGAGTGAGAATGAAGGGGAGTGCTAGGAGCTCAGAGTTGCAGGTAGAGAATATATACAGTTTTATACAGTTTTATGCCTAGCAAGAGAGCTCCATGGCACCCTAGTAGGGGAGGTAGGTCCAGTTTTTAGAGGGTCTCTCCCGTGGAGTATAGTGGGAGGACCTTTGAACTCTGCTCATTTGTTTGTGGGGCACTTCAAACCCTTCTCATGGGGGAGGGGACTCCCATCTGCTTGGTGATGGATTTTGTACCTTTTGTTTGTATCCTTGGGGTCGCAGCTTACCTCAGTGGAGTTGATGTGCGTTCTTCAACCTTCTCTCTTGGTGCAGCTCTAATTCACCAGGTTACTTGCTAAATTTCTGTCCTTTAACTCTCCTTCTGGACAGGAGCCTCTGTGGAAAGTTGGCTTCAGTCAGGCATCTTATTTCTGCCACGAGAACATTTCAACAATTGTTTCACTGCTGGAGACTGAGCCTCTTCAGAATACTGAAAATTTAGCCCGTTATTCAAAGTTTTCATTAGAACCCAGATTTCCAGAAAGCACTTTGATAGTCCTGCTCATGTAATGTCCTTTTTAAAAATGATTTATTTTTATTTTTTTACATATACATGTGTTTATTTGGTTTCCACTTTTGCCTTCACAAAATTAAAAAGGCTTAAAATTTAGTAACAATAATAATATTTAAGATAAGGACTAGAAACAAAAATCTTGTAAAGAACGAATGAAGATAAATACATTCAGAAAAGGAATCAGATGATTGCTGCATGAAATATTGAGCAATAATAATAATAATGCAAAGAAAGTAACATTCACATTATCAAATAAGAGTATGTCTATCATAGAATGCTTTGACTCTGAGGTTCAGTATGGAGTCATCAGCTAACTTCTTCTTATTTCTTTTTCCAAAGTCTCAAAAAATAGACAACTAATATTTATAAATAAAAATAAAAGGTAATTTCAAAACACAGATCATGCCAAATCTTATAGACAATAGAAAAAGAAGAAATACTTCAAAATCATTTTACTTCATCTGGATTATCCAGATGAATTAGAATGATCATGTAACCTCTTGATACGTACTTGTGAAATGCACCATAGTCTTTTTTATTTATTTATTTTGAGACAGAGTCCCACTCTGTTGCCCCAATTAGGGTGCCATGTACTCAACCTAGCTCACAGTAACCTCAAATTGTGGACTTAAGTGATCCTCTCACCTCAGCCTCCTGAGTAGCTGAGACTACAGGCATGTACCACAATGGCAGGCTAATTTTTCTAGGCAGAGTGTTGCTTTGCTCAGGCTGGTCTTGAACTCCTGAGCTCAAGAGATCCTCCCATTTCAGTCTCCCAGAAGGCTGAGATTACCTGCCACCATGCAAGTCTTGAACCTCAGTTTTCCAAGATAATAGTGCCTTTCTTTGTGTATTATCATAAGATTAAAAATGGTGACTAACATATAATAAATAATAAGTTCAGTGTGTGGATTAAAGAAACATTAAATAAGCAGAATTAGTTTTATTAACCCATATTTTCCCAAAGGATGAAGGAGTAGAGTTACTGACTTGCTTTCTCTCATTTTTCTCATTTTTAAAATGATTCACCCAGCACTGCTTCCCTTGCTGAGGATGTCCAGCTCAGAAGATGTTTGTTCCAGTGGGGCCAGAAGACTGATGGTAGTCCAACCACCAGTTCAATGGTTAATTACAAGAAATAAAATAAAATATGAACTGGTGTGAGATGTAAAAGGGAACTTATTGGCTCATATAATCAAAATGATGATTGCCTGGGATAGGACAAATCTGAGCCATTGCTAATTCAAGGGCTCAGAAGATATCAACTGTTCTCTCTCTCTCTCTCTTTCTCATCTAGTCCTTTCTGGGCTTTGCTCTCTTCCATCTTGACTTTACTTTTAAGCAGGTCCTCTTCCCACAATAGTTCCCAGGAACACTAAAATAAAATCCTTCTTCTTCTTGCAAGTTCAGCAGAACAATTCCCTTCTCAGTTTGACAAGCTCCAGAGTCAAGTTTCATAGGTCAGTTTGGGTAAAAGGCTCAACACTTAAGCTGAAAGATGAGGCAATAATGGAATATTCTGACTGATTGGGTTGGGCCTGTATCACATGCTCTACCCTGAGCCAATCAGTATGATCAGGGAAACGTGATGCCCGTCCCTGGAGCAGAGTAGAGGCAGCCATGGAATAATAATTTAAGCGTGGAAAGGAGAGACTGTTCAAGAATGATAGTGGAGAAATTATAAATCTGAGAATAATGAGGAGCTTGATTTTTGGCAAAAAACAAAAGTTTATGAACTCGGCTTAGTCTTATAAGCATTTGTGTCCAACCATTGGTAGGAATTACTGGCCAAATAGTTCCTGTCTCACTGTTCTATCAACTCAGTGTGCTTAGAAGTACTTAGGTAAATCGTTGCTTAAACAAAAAATATTGGCGAAGAAGAAATACAATCAAAGCAGGTCAGAAGTCTGGGAAGCAACTATCTGCATAGCTCTTGTGCTTCCTTTGTCAGAAAGCCCACTGAGTAAGTGGGACAGGACTGTCACTGAACACAGAGCAAGTTCCTTGTGGTCACTCTCTGGCTTTGCTCCAGTAGCACCTGTTAGCTCCTTGTTTTTCTGTTTTACTGCACTCAGCTCAAAAGGGATGTGTTGGTTTCCTGGCAGGGGTGCTATGCTTGTTTCTTTTCACCACTTTCCTCCATTTGACTGAAAGCATGCTCCAGCTTTCCCCCAAACTCTACAGCCTGTGCCGTTGATTGTTAACCTACAAGTTCAGACCCTCAATCAAGCCTTGAATGGGGTCCCATCATGATTAGGACAGCCAACATATTACTGGCAAGCTCAGAGCTACATAAAATCTCACCCCCACTTGCAAAGGTTGGGATCTTGCATTATTCCTGCTGGGGTAAGTAAGGTTGTCAGATTGAGGCTTTCTTATCCATATAGCTCCCTCTGTCAGTCTGTCATCTAACCTTCTTTCAGGGGTTATCTGCCTATAACCCAGGCCCTGGGTTGGCCCTCAACTCCAACCTACTTTGTTGTAGCCAACACAAACTTACCACTTGGAACCTAAAATATACACTAGAGTAACCCCTTGTATAATGGCTTACCCATGCCAAGCCCAAATTTTTTTTTTTTTTTCTTCTTTTTTTTTTTTTATTGTTGGGGATTCATTGAGGGTACAATAAGCCAGTTACACTGATTGCAATTGTTAGGTAAAGTCCCTCTTGCAATCATGTCTTGCCCCCATAAAGTGTGACACACACTAAGGCCCCACCCCCCTCCCTCCATCCCTCTTTCTGCACCCCCCCATAACCTTAATTGTCATTAATTGTCCTCATATCAAGATTGAGTACATAGGATTCATGCTTCTCCATTCTTGTGATGCTTTACTAAGAATAATGTCTTCCACTTCCATCCAGGTTAATACGAAGGATGTAAAGTCTCCATTTTTTTTAATGGCTGAATAGTATTCCATGGTATACATATACCACAGCTTGTTAATCCATTCCTGGGTTGGTGGGCATTTAGGCTGTTTCCACATTTTGGCGATTGTAAATTGAGCTGCAATAAACAGTCTAGTACAAGTGTCCTTATGATAAAAGGATTTTTTTCCTTCTGGGTAGATGCCCAGTAATGGGATTGCAGGATCGAATGGGAGGTCTAGGTTGAGTGCTTTGAGGTTTCTCCATACTTCCTTCCAGAAAGGTTGTACTAGTTTGCAGTCCCACCAGCAGTGTAAAAGTGTTCCCTTCTCTCCACATCCACGCCAGCATCTGCAGTTTTGAGATTTTGTGATGTGGCCAAGCCCAAATTTTTAACATGAAGTTTAAACATCAGTCCTTACTCCCTCAGTCCACAGAGGGCCAGCTTTTCCTGTTCACCCATCCCTATTTTGTGATTATTGGCTTACATAATTGAAACGATGATTGCGCAGGATAATTTTAGCCATTACTAATTCAAGGACTCAGAAGATATCAACTATGCTCTCTCTATCTCTGTCTATCTCTATCTCTATCTCTCTATCTCTATCTCTTTCTCTATCTCTATCTATCTCTATCTCTATTTCTATCTCTTTCTCTTTCTCTGGCACCAAGCCTGATTGCATGAACTATGGCACTGGGGAAGTTGGTGGAGCAGGGTGGATATTTGTATGTAAACAAAGCAAAACTGGGCAATTCTGAGTGGGAGCCTCTAGTGAACTAACCCGTGCTCATTCACTCATTTATTTATTCATACGACAAATGTTCATCACATAGTCTAGCACTCCTAAAATTTTAATAAGTGTACTAATTACCTACGGATCTTATTAAAATTCAGGTTCTGATTCAGCAGGACTGGAACAAGGCCCAGATGATGTGCATGCTGATGTTTCATGAACCAGTTTGTGTGACAAGGACTGTAAGAACTCAGAAAGTATTTGTGGAATGTTAAATGAATGGTAACCTGAGTGAAGGTTTTGAGTAAAAGTTTCCATTTAGATAGATAGAAAAGAGAAGTATAATGTTGGTGGAGTTACTGGTCATTGACAGTAGGTCTAATTCTTTGAACCTTTCTGGGTGTGGTCCCCTTAATATTTATCCTTAGGGCCTTTGACCTATTTCCCCTACCTCTTGTAAGGAATCGGAACCAACTTTAGTATTTCAGTCACCTGGCTTTTAAGCTAATTCTTTTTGACTCATACCCACTTTTCCAATGTGGTCTGCATCAGCATGGCTTTGAAGTCTCACACACATACGAACACACACACACTGTCACTGGCAGTTTTCATCATCCTCAACCCTACTGACATCAAGACCTTTTATAATACTTAATCTTTAAGTAGATTCTCAGCAACCCCAGAGAAACTCAAAATAGATGGAAAAGGAAAGCAGCAGAACATTACACTAGAGACAAATTTCCTCCTCTATTTCTCCCTATTTATTTATTTATTTCTTCCCCCTTACTGTTTTTGGCTTGATTTCTTTGCTAACACAGATATTTTCCACTGGACAAAGAAAATACTCTCTTGTACACTCAGCACGCTCCTGTGTCAGCTCACAGTAGAATGTGTAGTGAGGTTTGCTCTCTGAAGAACCAGCATAGCAGTGAAAAGGTAAGTTATTTCACAGAGGTCAGTCGGGAGCCCATTCTCTGATGATAATAGGAATGTTGCCTCATGGAGAGCTTATTAGAGGGCCCCAAGAGGCCTGAAGAAGAGGCCAGGATCAGGAGAGGGGGGATAAAATGCTTGTTGAAAATGTTAGGGCTGTCATTTCCACCTCAGAATTCTCACCTTCACTTAATGAACAACTTGCCCTTAGCTGAAACTCGCTGAAAATGATAGAATGCATTAGTAATCTGCCTGCCTCCTCATCAAACCTCTGTCTTTGCTGCTTTGCTGCCTTCGGCCATAGACACCACAGCCCCAGACAGGAACTGTGGAAACCTCTGGTTTCTCAGATATATTGAGCTAAAAGCATATCTTTGAAAGTGAAATTTAATAGCAAGGGAACATTACCTTAAACAAGTTTGGCTTTGCTCCTAAACTCAACCCCGCCATAAATGAAATTTCAGCAGTTTTCTCTGAAATTGGCTCTCTTTCAAACTTACATAGCAGGTGAGAAAAGTATAGTTCCTGTCCAGCTGGCACACCATTTCAACTTAAACTGCCATCAACTTGAGCTGAGCTGAGGTCATGCATGGAAAACGCCTGTGTCCTGTGACCACAATTTAGCAGGTTTCAGGAAGCACCCAAGGGCACTCAGCAACTTCCTGAGTAGGCAGCAGCTGACCCTAAAGTTTCACTGTCTCAGCTATGGTAACAATTATAGCTTTAACAGGCATCCCAGGGCAGGAACTACTCTCTGTGAACAGTTAAGGGTACTTCAATGTAGAGTTGCTGAGCTGTGGACTTTTATAGCAGGAAGGGCTCAGAGTGTTCTAAGGCTCTACTCTGTAGATTCAGAAACCTGTCCCATGTCACAACACTTCAGGTTTGTGGAAGAACCATAGCTTGGAGGAAGCCCTCAGGTTGAATTTGGAAGGATATACTGGAAAAGTCACATTGGAATCAGAAATGGCTTGGGTTGAACTTGTTCCATGAATACATATTAACTTTTTGGTGTGGCTGGTGACAGTGTGGCATTGTCAGCTTCTGAGCTAGAAATGATAATGGCCCAAAACTAGAAGACTTAAAAAGTGTCATTGTTACCTATACCTATAATTAGCCCAATTAATTTCTATGCTGTTTTTTTTTTTTTTTATTGTTTGGGGTTCATTGAGGGTACAAAGAATTGGGTTACACTGATTGCTTTTATTAGGTAAAATCTCTCTTGTAATTGTGTCCCACCCCCAAAAGGTATGCCATACATCTTAACCTCCCTCCCCCTCCCTCCCCTCTCCATGCTGCCTTGTTCTCTCCCCCCACCTTGAATTTATTTGAATTTTTCTCTTATAAGTGCATGTATTAGATAGTACACTGGCTTCATATTAGAATTTAGTACATTAGATTCTTGCTTCTCCATTCATTTACTAAGAAGAATATGTTCCAATTCAATCCAGGTTAAGTTATTCTTTCCTATTTTATATTCCCTTTGCACCAGGTAAAAAAGAGAATATAAAAATATGCTCAAAGAAGAAAAAAATTAAACACAATTCGGCCATTAACAGCTTTTTCTAGGCTTCTATGTGTTGTTATTCTTTAAAAATATTATGTGCTTTCTAACTATTTGTCCAATTATCAGTATGATGTGGACATCTTTATATATCAATGAAATGTTTATAATCGCATTTGAGCAAACTATGGCTCAAGGGTCAAATCCCGCTCACCATCCATTTTTGTAAATAAGTTTAGTTGGAACATAGCCATGTACATTTACTTATGTATTATCTATGGCTACTGTTGAGCTATAATGGCAGAGTTGAATAGTTGCAACAGAGACAAACTGGATCACAAAGGCTAACATTTACTATTGGCCTGTTGCAGAAAAGTTTCTACCCCTGATCTACATCATTGTGTTTTAATATTTAAGCAACATTTAACTGCACCATCATATCATTATTTATTTAACCAGTCCCTATTGGAGGAGGAAGGAAGATGGCTGACTAGAGGCAGCTTTCACAAGAGGCTCCTATTCAGAGGGAGAGATACTAGACAGAGTAGACTTAGTGAAGCTGAAGGTGGGGAACTGATCTTAGAAAGAAGATAGACAAGTGTACATCATATCTGCTGAGGCAAGCTGGGACTCCAAGAAAGAGGATCCAAGAGAATAAATTCCAGGTACAAAGCCAATCACCAAGAGGACAAGAGACCTCTCCCTTAAGCAGGAGGCTTGCTGTGGGGTCTCTGCAAGTGAGCAGGGAACAAAAGCCCCTCATTTTATACCATGAGAGAGAGTCACTAAATACCTGGCCTCCTTTTCCAGGGAAGTCCCACTGTGAACTTGTGCATTATCTTGCCCAGCACAAAATTGAACAGATATTTTCCTCGCAATTCTGAACTCCTAATCCACCCTTCCCCACTTGCCTGGCTGTCTGAAGGTCTGCTCCCTACTGAGCCCATAGTGTTTGGCAATTCCCTGAGAGGCCAAGGCATTGCATGGGCTGTTGGACAACAGGGCAGAAACAGTGACTCTTCTGGAAGGAGGGGGGCATGGGAGAAGGACACGTGGCGACAGTGTGCATGGGTGAGGGCATGGCACCCATGTTCTGACTTGGTGGGTGAACTTTTCTAACTCCGTTGCTCATTGGAGAGGACAAAGCTTCAACCTTTTGGATTTGCCAGAGACAGTACACGGTGAGGGTGGAGGAGCTAATGTCCCTGTTCTGACTTTGGAAGGGCATAATCCTGACTCCCAGAGGGGACTAGGCTCCAGCTCCTCGGGTTTGCAGGTGATGATGTGCAGCAGGAGTGGAGACACTGGTGTCCCTGTTCTGATTTTGCCGGGGCACCTTCCTAACTCCATTGCTCACCAGAGGAGATGAGGCTCCAACCCCTCAGGTTTGTGGGCTGGACCTGCCTGCGGATTCCTACTATCAAACCACTGGAGAACCTTTGAATCTCTCCCTGTTGAGCAGTGATTGTACTACCCAGGGCAATCTGATAAGAACTCTCTACCTGAGCTGTCCACCCAGGGAGCCTCTGAGGTTGAGTTGTTTTGTAGTGGAGAGGGACTGATTCTACTCCTTCAGCTGTTGCTGGTGGAGGGTGGGGCACTGCACTTGCTTGTATCTCTCCCCAGCTGAGATTTCAGCCTAATACCACAACTCATTAGGATTGGGTAGAGGCTGGCTGACTTCAGGACAGAGGCAGCTTGTGCTATCTCACCAAGCAGGTCCTCAGAGTCTCTGGCTGCCTCTCTGAAAGGGACCTTTGTAAGGCTGTAGGGGAAAAGCCACAGTCACAAGTCCTAGCTCATTGTTAGAGGGCTGATTAACTCCACTTTGGGGGCCCCCAATCCAATCTCACCCTACAAGTTTTAATTGCCAAATTGTGGAAAATACTCATGGGTTGGAACCAGTGGGAGAACTCTGGCAATATGAACAATCAGAGTAGATCAACTCCCTCAAGGAATTACAAAGGCAATATAACAGAAGATGCCATTCATAGACAAATGTCTGAGCTGTCAGAAATAGAATTCAGAATATAGATGGCAAGTAAGATGAATAGAATGGAGGAAAAGATGGAAATAGAAATCCAAGGAATAGTTCAAAAGTTGTCTCAAGAAATTAATGAATTCAAAGACAAAAATCACCAAGAATATGGACATAATGAGAAAAGAAATAGCAGAGCTCAAGGAAGTGAAAAAGTTATTCAAGAGCTTTGAAATATAGAAGAGTACCTCAGTAATAGGGTTGAGAAGGCAGAAGAGAGGATCTTAGAAATTGAAGACAAGGCTTTTGAACAATCCCAAGCATTCAAAGAGGCAGAAAAATGAAAAACAGGAACAGTACATTCCCTGAGAAAGTTGTGGGATCATTCCAAAAGATCAAACATCTGATTTATAGGGATTCCTGAAGGAGAAGAGGATAGTCCTAAAGTCACAAATGCTCTACTTCAAGATATAATAGAGGAGAATTTTCCCAAGCATTGCAAGAGATACAGAAATTCAGATACTAGATAGTTTCAGAACCCCAGCAAGACTCAATCCAAATAAAGCATTTCCTAGACACATTGTAATTAACTTGCTAAAGTTAATATGAAGGAGAAAATCCAGTTAATATGAAGCAGCCATACATAAGAAAAGCATTACCTACAAAGGGAAAAATATTAGGATGACTGTGGATCTTTCAACCAAAACCTTTCAAGCCAGAAAAGGATGGTAACTTTCAATTTTCTAAAACTAAACAACTTTTAGCCCAGGATCCTGTATCCAGCTAAATCATGTTTCATTTGTGATGGAGAAATCAAATACTTTACTGACATCCCCATGTTGAAGAAAATTGCCATAACTAAACCAGCTCTCCAGGAAATACTTAGACCCATTTTCTATAAGAACCAGCACAATGGTCTACCACTAAAGGAAATTCACCAAGAATTTATCAAAAACCCCCTAACTTCCACAATGGTGCAAGAATTAAAAATATGCACTGAACCTTTGAAAAACATTATGGCCATAACACTACCATACCTATTAATTCTCTGGCTTAAATTGTCCTCTGAACAGGCGCAGGTTGGTTGACTGGAGACAAAATTCAGGCCAGGTATCTTTTGCCTATAAGAGACTCATCTTACTTCAAAGGATAAAAAGACTCGGGGTGAAGGGATGGACATCTATAATATAGGTAAATGGAAATCAGAAAAAGCAGGGGTTGCGATCTTATTTTCAGATGTAATAGGATTTAAACTCACAAAGAAAAGGAATGACAAGGATGGACACTACATATTTGTCAGGGGAAACACTCAATATGAAGAGATTTCAATAAACATTTATACCTCAATGCTCCTCAATTTATAAAGCAAATCCTAACAGATATGAACAATTTGATATCTTTCTGAACTATCATAGTTTGAGATTTTAATACTCCTTTGTCAGTTCTGTATAGATCCTCCTAGAAGAAACTCAACAAAGAAATAAGACTTAAAATTGAGCCTAGAACAAATGGATTTAACAGGCACTTACAGAACATTTCATCCTAATAAAACTGAATGAATACACATTCTTCTCAGCCCAGGGATCATCCTCCAAAATTTATCATATCCTAGGACACAAGTCTAACCTCAACAAATTTAAAGAATAGAAATTATTTCTTGTATCTTATTGAACCATCATGAAATAAGAATTGAACTCAACAGCAACAGAAATCTTCATACTCAAACAAAGTTATGGAAACTAAATAACCTTTGACTAGGTTAATGATGAGATTAAGAAAGAAATCATCAGATTTTTGGAACAAAATGATGATGAGGACACAAGCTATCAAAACCTATGGGACATGGAAAAAGCCCAAGTGCCCATCGATCCACAAATGGATCAATAAATTGTCATATAGTACACCATGGAATATTATGCAGCCTTAAAGAAAGATGGAGACTTTACCTCTTTCATGTTTACATGGATGGAGCTGGAACATATTCTTCTTAGTAAAGTGTCTCAAGAATGGAAGAAAAAGTACCCAATGTACTCACCCTTATTATGAAACTAATGTAGGACCTTCACATGAAAGCTATATCCTAGTTATAACCTAAGAATAGGGAGAAAGGGGAAAGGGAGGGGAGGGAGGGGGAGGGAGGGGAAAGGAGGGGGATTAATGGGATTACACCTGCGGTGCATCTTACAAGGGTATATGTGAATCCTAGTAAATGTGGAATGTAAAGGTCTTAGCAAAATAACTAAGAAAATGCTACAAAAGCTGTTAACTAATGTGATGAAAATGTGTCAAACGATCTATGAACCAAGTGTATAGTGCCCCACGATCATACTAATGTACACAGCTATGGTTTAATAAAAATAAATTAAATAAAAAAATAGGAAAAAAAAAAAAAAAACTACGGGATACTGCAAAGGCAGTCCTAAGAAGGAAATTTATAGCATTAGAAGTCTTCATCAAGAAAATAGAAAGAGAGAGAGCAAACAACCTAATGGGTCATCTCAAGCAACTGAAAGAGAAAGAACAATGCCAACCCAAAGCCAGCAGAAGAAAATAAATAACCAAAATTAGAGCAGAATTAAATGAAATTGAAAACAAAAGAATTATTCAGAAGGTAAATGAAACAAAAAGTTACTTCCTTGAAAAGATTAATGAAATTGATATACCTTTGGCTAGCCTAACCAGAAACAGAAAAGTAAAATCTCTAATAATGTCAATCTGAAATGATAAAAGAGAAATAAGACACCGCAGAAATTCAAAACATCCTCAATGATTACTACAAGAAACTATTTTTAGAAATATGAAAATCTGGAGGAAATGGACCAATTCCTGAAAGCATGCCACCTTCCTAGACTAAATCAGAAAGAATTAGAAATTTTGAATAGACCTATATCAAACACTTAAATAGCATCCATTATATAAAATCTCTCAAAAAAGAAAAGTCCTGGACCAGATAGTTTCACATCGGAATTCTAGCAAGTCTTCAAAAAAGAACTAGTACCTATATTACATAACCTATTCCAAAACATAGAAAGGGAAGGAATCCTCCCTAATACATTCTATGAAGCAAATATCACCTTAACCCCGAACCAGGAAAGGACCCAACAAAGAAAGAAAACTATAGATCAATATCATTAATGAAAATCAGGCAAAAATATTTAATAATATCCTAGCAAATAGAATTCAATGACACATCAAAAATTTATACATCATGATCAAGTGTTTTATCTGAGGGTTACAAGGTTAGTAAATCTGTAAATACAATATAGTACATAAATTAAATAAAAACCAAAATGTGATTCTATCAATTGATGCAGAAAAGACTTTTAATAATATCCAGCATCCTTTCATGATTAGAACATTTAAGAAAATAGGCTTAGATGGGACATTTCTTAAACTGATAGAGGCCATTTACAGCAAACCCACCACCAATATCATATTGAATGGAGTAAAATTGAAAACATTTCCATTCAGATCTGGAACTGGACAAGGATGCCCATTGTCACCACCATTATTCAACATTGTAATGGGAGTCCTAGCCATCACAATCGGGCAAGAGAAGGGGATCAAGGGTATTTAAATGAGGTCAAAAGAGATCAAACTCTCACTCTTTGTGGATGACATGATCTTATACATGGAAACCCCAGGGACTCAACTACAAAACACTTAGAAGTGATCAAGGATCACTTCTCAGTGATACAAAATCTCAGGATACAAAATCAATTAAATATCAGTAGCTTTTATATATACCAATAATAGTCAAGCCAAAAGTACAGTTAAGGACTTTATTCCTTTTATAGTAGTGCCAAAGAAGTTGAAATACCTGAGAATTTATCTAACAAAGGATATGAAAGATCTTTATAAGGAGAACTATGAAACCCTGAGTAAAGAGATAGCTGAAGATGTTAACAAATGGAAAAACACACCATGCTTGTGGCTGGGAAGAATCAACATTGTTAAAATGTCCATACTACCCTAAGCAATTTATAGATTTAATGTAATTTCTATCAAAGCAACAATGTCATAATTAAGAGAACGTGAAAAAATAGTACTTTGTTTTATATAGAATCAGAAAAAAACTCAAATATCCAATGCATTATGTAGAAATAAAAACAAATCAGGAGGCATCACATTACCAGACTTCGGGTTATACTACAAATCTATAGTGATCAAAATAGCTTGGTAGTGCCACAAAAATATAGGGATATAGATATATGGAATAGAAAAGAGAATCTAGAGATGAACCCCGCCACATTTGATCTTTGATAAGCCTAACAAAAACATACATTGGGGAAAAGATCCCCTATTTAACAAATGGGGTTGGGAGAACTGGCCAGCAAACTGTAGAAGACCTTACCTTTCACCACTAACAAAAATTGATTCTCACTGGATAAAAGATTTAAATTTAAGACATGAAACTATAAAAATACTGGAAGAGAGTGTAGGGAAAATGCTTGAAGATATTGGCCTGGGAAAGTATTTTAGGAGAAGGATTCCCCTGGCAATTGAAGCAACACCAAAAAATATATTACTGGGATCTGATCAAGCTAAAAAGCTCCTGCACAGGTAAGGGCACTGCAAGGAAAGCAAACAGACAGCCTTCAGAATGGGAGAAGATTTTTGCAGGTTATGATTCTGACAACAGTTTGATAACTAGAATCTACAGAGAACTCAAATAAATAAATAAAAAAACAAACACCCCATTTCATTGTGGGCAAGAGACTTGAACAGAAAACTTCTCTGAAGATGATAGGTGAATGACCATCAAACACATGAAAAAATGCTCATCGTCTTTAATTCTCAGAGAAATGCGAATCAAAACCACTTTCAGATATCACCTAACTCTAGTAAGATTAGCCCACATCTCAAAATACCCAAACTGCAGATGTTGGCATGGATGTGGAGAGAAGGGAACATTTTTACACTGCTGGTGGGCCTGAAAACTCATACAGCCTTTTGGCAAAGAAGTATGGAGAATTCTCAAAGAACTAAAAGTTGACCTACCGTTTGATCCTGCAATTCCATTACTAGGTATCTACCCATGATCCTGCAATTCCATTACTAGGTATCTACCCAGATGGACAAAAATGATTTTACAACAAAGACATTTGCACCAGAATGTTTATTGCAGTCCAGTTCATAATTTCCAAGTTGTGGAAGCAGCCCAAATGCTCATCATGAATGGATTAACAAATAGCGGTATATGTATGCCATGGAATACTATGTAGCCCTGAAAAAGACTTTACATCTTTTTTGTTTACCCAGATGTAGTTGGAACATATTATTCTTAGTAAAGTATTTCAAGAACGGGGAGAAAAGTATCCAATGTACTCAATACTGTTATGAAATTAATATATAATCACTTACACATTCATATGAATTATAAAACACAAATACAGTCCAGAAAGAAGGAGGAGAGTGAAGGAAGAAGGAAGGGAAGGGGGGAGGGAAAGTGGAGAGAGGGGATTTTGTGGGAGCTCACCTAAAGTACACAATGCAAGGGTACATTTCAAAACAACTAAGAGTGTATTATAAATGTCTTACCACAAAAATTAAGTAAGTGAGGTGATGGTTATTTTAGTCAGTTGGATTTAAGCACTCCACATTGTATACCACATCATCACATTGTATCCCATAAATGAACATGGTTATAACTTTAAAAAATTAAATTAAAAAATAACTAGTCCTTATTAAAAGATATGTAAGTTGTTCCCTATTTTAAATATTTCCATTATTTCTCATTACATAAAACACTAAGCTCAACTATCCTTACCTTTGCTAATATTTTTAGATTCTATTAGGAAATATTAGGATTAGAATTTAATGAGTTAAAGGATTTTTTAATCTTTGTTTATTTTTTTCTTTTCTTTCTTTCTTTCTTTATTTTTTTTTAGATTGGAGTGCACTAGTGTCATCACAGCTCACAACAGTCTCAAATTCCTGGGCTCAAGTGATCCTCTTGACTCAGCCTTTCAAGTAACCAGGACTACAGGCTTATACAACCACTCCCAGATAATTTTTTCTTTTTTTTTGTAGACATGGAGTCCTGTTACAATGCTTAGGCTGGCCTTGAACTCCTAGCTTCAAGGGATCCTCTTGCATTGGCCTCCAAAATTTCTGGTGTTACAGACATGAGCCAACCCCCCTAGCCTCAATCTTTCTTTTAAATTTTTTATTGAGAAAGAGTCTCACTTTGTCACCCTTGGTAGAGTGCTGTGGAGTCATAGCTCACAGCAACCTCCAACTCTTGGGCTCAAGTGATTCTCTTGCCTAAGCCTCCCAAGTAGCTGGGACTACAGGCTCCTGCCACAATGCCCAGCTGTTTTCTTTGTTTGTTTGTTTATCAGGCCTGGGGCCGGTTCAAACCCAGTAGCCCCAGAGCATGTGGCTGGTACTCTAACCACTGAGTTACAGGAACCCAGCCTTTCTTTTTCTTTTTAATGGGATTTTGGTAGCCATAGCCATATTTTTCCTATTTCTAGATAAAGGAGCTCTTCTTATTGTACTAACAGCTGAAAGAGAAGGGTTGCCCTTTCCATAGTTTCTCTTGCCTACTGTCTTCAAAGCAACTCTCATGGAGCAGGAGAATTTAAAAGCCACACAAATCATCTCATGGAGCTCAGCAGTGTACACATTCCAGTATGAAGCTCCAAATTTGTAGTCCTGGTGATTACTAGACTTCGGGACTGAGAGGTGTAGATGGTTTTTCCCTCCAGCTTGGCTTCTGTCATGTCATTATTAAAAAATACCCTTTATTTAAATAGCCAGTTTGTGGAGGCAGCTCAGAGGTAACCAGAGAGGTTTGATTGGGTGGTTTATGTCACATCTTTTATGGGTGAATCGTCAGCTCTAGCCTTTCAAACCCAAGGGTTGGGATCTGCAGATGACGTGGGGTGATGGAGGTTGCCATGGATGGAATCTGGCTTTCTAGGGTCTTTCTGTTTTGGGTCTCTCTTTAGCAAGAGTCTGAAGAGGGTCTGCTGTGCTTCTGCATAGCAATGGATTCAGGCCCTAAGGTCTTCAGAACCCCACTTGTAACCTGATATATGCTGAGCATTTCTTCTAAAGCAGTGGTTCTGAACCATCCTAATGCCCCAACCCTTTAATACAGTTCCTCATGTTGTGGTGAGCCCCCAACCATAAAATTATTTTCGTTGCTTCTTCACAACTATAATTTTGCTACTGTTATGAATTGTAATGTAAATATCTGATATGCAGGATATATTTAGGTGACTCCTATGAAAGGGTCGTTCGACCCCCAAAGGGGTCACGACCCACAGGTTGAGCACCACTGTAAAGCATCCTCCATTGCTTTCCATGATGCAGGGAAGGCTAAAAGGCTAAGGCAGAAATGGGTGGGAACATTTCCCCCATCTCTTCATTTATCAGCTGCTTCCTATATGCCTGAAAGCATACGTATTCACACACACATACACATTTAATAATAATATTGAAGATCCTGCTTTTAAAAATCTACTTAATTTTGTATGCAATCTTGGCTTTCCTTTCTGTGTGTGGGAGAACATCGCATTGCAATTAATCCTGATGCGACTAGTTCCTTTGCATTTTTCTTTCTGGGCCAATAGAAAAAGACTTGAAATTTCTCAGCTGTTAAGGGGCTACCAGTAGAATTAAAGAATGTGTATAATGGTATTCCATATAGCAATACAAAGGACCAACTGAACCCAACTGTGGGTGACTCTCAAAAGCATTGCACTATGTGAAAGAAGCCAGGAGCAAGAATATACACCTTAATGAGTCCATTTTGTGTGAAATTCTAGAAAAGACAAAGCTATGTTGCTAGGAAATAGATCAGTGATTACTAGGGCCCTGGGTGGTATTGGACTGAGATAACTTTTTGGAGTGATGGACATCTTCTTTGTAGTGGTAACATAAATGCATGTATTTGTCAAAATTTATTAAACTGTATCCTTTAAATAGGTGCATTTAATATTAAAATTACATTTTAATAAAATTGATTTTAAACACCAGATACATAAGTTATGAAAAAAGAAGTAGAGGAAGAATCTGGGTTAACTCATGAATGTCTGTCTTGGACATGTGACCATGTGGTGGTGCCCTGAGCATGAGACGATACCAGAGGAGACAGCAAATACAGGAAGTTGTGGGAAGTGGGGAGAACAATTTTTGGCATGTCAGACTGAGAGACATTGAGGTGGGAAGATCAAGTTTGGTGTTGGATACTAGGATTTTGGAATTATTGGTGCATTGGTGAGAGTAGATAACACTGATGTGCATGGAATTAACAGCAGAGCGAGAGAAGAGTCAGGAGATGAGGATCCATCCTGGAGAATGGCCATGCTGAAGCCCTGAGAGTCTCATGTCTAGATGATCGCTGCTCCCAGGATGGTCCATGGGCCAAGAACAATAGCACCAGCTGTGAGTTTGTTAGAAAAATAGAATTAGAGGCAATACTTCCCACCTACAGAATCAAAAGCAGAATCTTCTTTTTTTGGAAGATCTCCATATAATTCTTGCACAAGTTATAGTTTGAAAAGTGCTGTTTTAGGTTGATTTAAGTCCTTCTCTTTATTTTGACCAACTTTTCTCCAGAATAAAGGAAGTGTTATTCTCTATTCAGATAGGCTGCTGAAGCCAATGATTGTGTCATTGTACCAAAATTCCTTTTCAGTTTCAGTTAAAAAAGAAAAACTCTACATGGTAAAAGAGCCAAAGAAATATTGATGCAAATGTTTTCCAGTTAATCAACAGGCTGCATTTACTTCAGGAGAAGCTATCAAGGCATATTTAACCTGGACAGAACATGTATGTATGTATGTATGTATGTATGTATGTATGTATTTAAACCATATACAGAGGGGAGGCCTATTTCCTTGGGAATCGCATGAGGAGTCATTTCTTCTTTTTGATTCTTTTTCCTTTTTATTTTTAAAAGGCTTTTTTGCCTTTTTAAAAGGCTTAACTGACATAAACTCTTCATCCTGAATTCTTGCAGACAAACTGTCTGTTAGGAACATTGAGCTCTGGTGAATTGAGAACACATTACAGCAGCTGTAGCAGGTTGACCTTAGAGTTGCTTCTACAAATGTAGTTATTTGCCTGAGTCCATTTCCCAGGAGAGGTGGCAGGTGAGCAGGCAGATAGGAAGGCTGTCCAGGCTATTCCAAGTCTGAGTTCCATCGCTCTCGGGTCCTGAAACAGAAGCTTGCCCAGGGCTTTGGCTTATTTGCTTACTGATTGAGTTGTCAGTGAGTTTTCATTAGAATGTAGAGAGGCTGTTGAAGAAATCATGGCATGTTGATTTGTGCATGTGTGAGCTATGGAAATGGACCTGGATTTAGACCAAACTCTGCTGCTATTTGCTGTTTCCCTTCCTTCCTACCCCCAACCATTTTTTCATTATTAAAGTCATTTTTATAGAGAACAATTCATTAATGGATTGAAAAACTTTATGTAAATTGCAAGTGACCATTAGTGAACTATCACTGCATAATGTACCTCATGGAAAACAGGAATAGGCTGCAGTTTGTGCTCTCCTTTTCCAGCAGCAATTTTCGTTTCCCACTCATATTCAGGGGCACTGTGAATTCAGCCTCAGGGAGGTCCCATGGACACAGTAACTTCTGTGAGGGCTGCCTCATGGGATGGACAGAGCGTCACCGTGTGGCCACCTTCTGCTGCTCTGCACATATTCCCTCCCCACCTTGACACCATGGTCTGGTTTGGGTTCCAGGGCCTGACTGCTTTTTCTTCCCTTTGTAAACCTAGAAAAGTCATAGTTGTCTGTGTAGTATTTCTTTCTGGGCAGGAAAATCACTATAGTATGTACAGAGAAGGGATATAAGAAATAACCTGAGAGTTCTCAAGCTGGGTGCTGTTTCCAAAGGGAACATGTTCCTTTTCAACACTCATCCTAAGGGCAGGGTAAGCCTATGCAGAAATAACAGATGTAGCTTCCTGAGCCTCCCCATTTCGTGGGAGGAGATATATCTTTGGGTCGCTCTTTGTGTGCAGCTCCCTAGCTTTATTGTTGTCGATCCTATTATATGACTTACTTTGGTCAATGGATATTAACAGGACATGGTGAGAGTGGTGGTTCAGCATATACTTGTGTGGGGGGATTGCTCCTTGTGCTTTTGGCATTTCTGTGAGAAAAATCTACCATGACTGGCCTGCTGTTTCAAGAATGAGAGACATGGGCAAAGCTTGTAGAGTGGAAGCAGGTCCAGCCAAGCCCAATCTAAAGTAGTCAACCCCCAGCTGAACTCTGGCCAAGTGAATGAGAATAATTATTGTTGTCATAAACTGCTGAATTTTGGAGCAGTATCAAACATAGCCCAATTTCAACTATTAACCTCACTGGTCCTTTAGTCAGTTGATCAGAGCCTCCTGTTATTACTTGTTTTTACTTATTTCATTTTCACTCTTCTCAAACTTGCAACCTCTTCTCCCCATGCTCATGTTCTGCTGCAGACCTTGCCTCCTTTTTCTCTAAGCAACCAGAAAGAACCTCAAGAGAACTTTCGTCATCTGGCCTTATCATATGTGCCCGGACTCTGGGATCAGTGCCCCTCACCCTACTATCTTCCTGCTTCCTGGGTCAAACCATCCTTGCTCTTTAAGCCAACCCCTTTCTTAACCACCAGATCTATCACTCCTCATGTATTCAAAAACCCAGCTTCAGGAAACCATCTTCTCTTTATCCTCTATTGTTAGTTCTCCCTTCCTTCAGGATCATTCCCATGCTATGATTTTTTCCATCTTAAAAAAAATATTTAAAATCTCTAATAATTTCACTCATTGGTCAGCCAATAGATTATTTTTCTAGTCTTCTTATGGGAAACGTATTGAGGAAGTTGTCTAATCACTCTTTTATGCTTAAAACTCTCCCTTCACTTGGATTCACTGATTCCATGGTCTGATTTTCTTCCTACCTGTGTGTTCACTCCTTTTCCATCTCTTTAGATAATTAAATTATTTCTTGTCCTTAGGATTTCTAAATACTGGTGTGTCCAAGGCTCCAAAGACTTTCTTTCTCCCTACATTCACAATCTCATTTTAATACCATCCATAAGTCCACATGCTGATGAATTTCTAATTTATAAATAACCTGAGCCTCTTGTCTGAGCTCAAAGGCTCAAAGCTCACCTACACAACTGACTAGCTCCATGTCAGCGTCTACTCTGTATCTTAAATATTCCATGTTCCATACTTATCCTGCTTTTCTTCCTCTCAAACTTTCTCCTCTCAATCTTTCCCATCTCAGTAAACATCAATGTGACAAAAACTGTTTAGACATTCTGTACTTTTCTTTCTCTCCTGTCTCACATCCTTCACATCTTCAATGAATCCTCATGGCTGTACTTCAACATATATCCAGAACCTGAGGCTATATTACCGTGTCCACCTCCACTACTATGTTCAAGTTACTGTAATCTCTCACTTGAATCATTGCAATAGTCTCCCAACTGGCCTTCTGCCCTCACCTTTCCTCTCACAGCCACTATTCACCACAGCTTCCCAGAGAGCAGTTGTGGGGGATAATAATGGTAATAGGGGCCGGGCACAGTGGCTCACACCTGTAATCCCAGCACTTTGGAAACGGAGAGGGTGGATTGCTTGAGCTCATGAGTTTGAGACCAGCCTGAGCCAGAGAGACACCCTGTCTCTAAAAAATAGCTGGGCATTGTGGTGGGCACCTGTAGTCCCAGCTACTGCAGAGGCTGAGGCAAGAGAATCACTTAAGCCCAAGAGTTGGAGGTTGCTGTGAGCTGTGATGCCATAGCACTCAATGCTAGGGTGACTGAGCGAGATTCTGTCTCCAAAGGAACAAACAAACAACTGGTAATAATAACTAACATTGGCTGCTGAGGGGTGAGGACTTACTTTAATTAATTCCCTCACAAATGTGTATTGAGGGTCTACTCTGGGCCATGCACACTGCAGCCTTTCTGGCAGTAAGGGAAAAAAGGAGACAGTCTCTTCTTTCAAGTTGGAGAAGAGAAAACCTCAGTGATAAGCTCTTCCAGGTGAGACCAAGTCCTAGTAGTGGGGAAGATATACACATAACAGAGGCATTCAAAGTGTATGGGAAGGTAGACTTGGGCGTGTCAGGGGGTAGATATTGATGGAAAGAGAGAGAGAGGAATGCATACATCTTCACAATGCGTGTATCTTCCACCATGCTTCCTTTCAGCTATCAATCTTTACTCTTTTCTGATGCTTCTCCCTGTTGCTTCTGGAGTAAATATCAAGCTCTCCACAGCTGGCTTTTCCTATCTCATTTCTGACCATTCTATTCCCTCTAAACTACGCACCTTTTCTTGACCTCATTGGTCAGGATTTTCTTTCATCCTCTGCTCCTGCCCTTCTCTCTGCTGGATGAGCCCTTCCCCTCTCTTTGATGTCACTCATCCTTGAGGTTCAATTCAAGTGCCCCGCTCTGTAGCTGCTGCCATCAGCAGCTCACCTGTATCCCTGTGCACAACAGTCTGACTCTCAACTGCCAACCCCTGTGCCTTAGAGGGCTCCATTGTCACAGAGTCTGTTCTGCCTGAGCAAGGCTTCCTGCACACACAGGAAAATTCGTTTACCCTTTCTCACCCTGGCTCCTCCTCTGAACCAGCAGGATCACTTTGGGGCAGAAAAACTCTGACCCATATGCTGCTCCCTGGCCCCGGGCTCTCCAGCAGTAGTCCCCTTGATAAAGTGCTCTTTGTTAGCATCTTTCCTGTCCCTGTCTCTCTTCCCAATTGGAAACCACTTCTAAAATGTGTCACCTGCCCTCAAATCATTGTCTTGGGGTCTGATTTCTCTTCTATCTGTTTTCTGAGAAAACTCCAGGAACAATAATTGCTCCCTGTGGGTTGTCCTATAACATTTATACATATCTCTGGTGTATCACTTATCATAATTTACAGCAATTATTCGTGTGTGTTGGATTGTTAAATAGTGCAGGTAAGACCTGTGTCATTATAAGTCATGCAGCCACCTTGTCTAGTGTGCACCTGCCAAATAGTAAGCACCCGATATTTATTAAATATGAGAGTTTGGGATCCACTTCTCTTGCTCTGTCCTGCCATGATGGGGATGCATCAGCAGTTTTCTCCTGGCCCGTATTGGTGCCAGCTCCTGCACTGAGAGCCAGTAATGTAATTCTAAGAATCCTTGGACTTCAACCAGCATAGCGAGAAGGAGCTGTTGAAGAATTGCAGAGTAGTCCAAAGGTTAACTAAATTTGTAATTGTAAAAAGTTCAGCACTTGGGGAGTTGGGTATGTTTGTAGGATAATTACTAAGCAGCAAGGTTAGACTAACGAAGCTTGAGCTCATGACCCAAGGAGGCAGGAAACTTAGCAAGAAGAATAAATGTAAGCTCCTAACTATTCTGGGTCTCTTGGGTTCTACTCAGAATGTAGACTTGGAAAAAGCATCACATTCTCACCTTTATGACAAGAAAAAAGGCGTGCAGAATATAAGGTCCCAACTTTTCTTGAACCCATCAGATGGCAAAAGTTACAGGGCAATCAGCTAACCTAAGATCTGGGGATAGGCAGGCATCTGCGTGAAGTTCGCTACTTGAAAACAGCAAGAAGAATTCAGTTAGAGGAGTTAACAATTGGTGGAGGCCACGTATGGGCTGGTGGGACAGTGTGAAGCCTTTAGAGGTTACAGACATTGGGAGCTTTTCTTCTTTAAGCTTACTAGATGCTCACAGGGAAGACTGAGAAGATTCATGAGAAAACCTCCACCTTGGTGCCAACCTAGGGAGATGAAAAGCAGGGCCACAGGAAAGGCACAAAACTCCTCTCATGCCCTATTCCTTATCTCTGCCATGGAACAGAAACCTTAGCCAGGAGAAAGAAGAAGTGAAATCATTGCCCAGGGGCACTGGTAAAAACCCATTGCATCTGTGGAAAGGGAACAAAGAAAACAAAGCAAAATACTTTCACCCCTGGGGAGAGGGCCAGGATACATCAGGACCCTGGGAGATTTGTAAGAACCAAGTCCATTAAAGGATGAGTACATGTTAAAAGGGCATAGGAGACAAACTGAACCAACTCCCAGTGGCCAAAGCTAAAACAATCTGAGTGACAAAATAATTAACAAGAGTAGATAATAAAATGCAGGTCCATGAACTTAGTGATTTAATAGTAGCTGATGAATAAATATGGGGAAGGGGGAGCTCCACACAGAACATCTCCAATGAATACGTGTAGAAGGAATAAAGAAAATAGAAAATCATCACCCAGAACACCTTAGTAATAATTGCTGCAGGCAAGTCAAGATCCGCTGATGGAGGCTAAAAGTGATGGAAAGAATTTGAGGTAAAACAGGACATTTGCATAGTCTTAGGGTATCTACCCTAAGGTGTTGATCAATGGTATAGTAAAAGAAAGGACATTGGTTGAAATCCTGGTGAAATCCAAATAAAGTTCTTAGTTTAACAATTGTATGGCCGTTGCATAAGATATCACAATAGGAGAAGCTAGATACATTATATACAGAAACTCCACTGTTTTTGCAACTTTTTTGTAAGCCTAAAATTATTTCAAATTAAAATTTTTTAAAAGCATGCTAAAAATCAGGTCTATGGTCTGTTAACTACTATCACATTTCATTCCTTGAAAAAAATATCTGGCAGGAAATATATAAAACCCAGTGTTTGTGTTCTGTTGGTGGCATCAGAGAAACCTAAATAACATTCCTGAAGTTCTTCCAATTTATTATTTTTCTTAATTCTTTTTTTTTTTTTTTTTTGTGGTTTTTGGCCAGGGCTGGGTTTGAACCCGCCACCTCCGGCATATGGGACTGGCGCCCTACTCCTTGAGCCACAGGCACTGCCCTATTTTTCTTAATTCTAAAAAGCATTTTCTGATATGGCATGGTTATCTATGTTTTACAGAAGAAAAAATAGGTTAAGTCAAGCGTTTTACTCAAGTTTACATGGAAACCATCAAGAAGATCCCTAAAATGAACCCAGATCCACTAACTCCAAGAGCCATACATATTGCTACTTTTATTTATTTATTTTAATTTAATTTTTTTTTTTTTGTAGAGACAGAGTCTTACTTTACTGCCCTCGGTAGGGTGCCGCGATGTCACAGGACTCACAGCAACCTCCAGCTCTTGGGCTTCCGCGATTCTCCTGCCTCAGCCTCCTGAGCAACTGGGACTACAGGCGCCTGCCACAAGGCCCGGCTATTTTTTGGTTGCAGCTACTTTTAAAAATGTGTTTCTCTATTTCTTTCTTCTTCTTGTCCCTGTCTCTTTTTTCTATCACGTACTTATGTTACCTTCAGTAGGAAAAACGCAACACAGTATAATGAGAAAGTAAAACACAGAAAAACACCCCCTAAAAAGAAAAAAATCAAGGTCCAGTCTTGCAGGGTCATATCTGGATGGCACGCCACTGTTTAGCTACATTTCTTTCTTTCTTTCTTTCTTTTTTTTTTATGCCCCAGAGCTTGGTCTATTGTTGCGGGAATCTTAGGGATCCTTGTGTCCATGCTTGGATCATTCATTCACCCAAATTAAACCCCATGATACAAGATCTGACAAAGCAGGACTTCTTTCTCCATGGCATGTGCTAAATTCAGAGGTGGCAGTAGCTGAAGCGGAAAACACTGGAATTTTTCCTTGGGAGTGGACTGTTATGAGAGGTTCCTGACACAAGCGTAACCTACTATATTTTCCCTGACCCTTCCCTTTGTTTTTGAAGACAGAGCAGAAATCATCTTCTCTGAAGATATTTGGTAATAATTCCAAAAACCAAAAATACATGCTTCCAGTGCACCATGGTTTCAGATATTCGGGGACTAGTTCAACTGGCGGATGAGCTGATTGATGCTCTCACCCCGATAGCCAGGTGAGCCGATCTCTTTGAAGAAGCCCACTTTATTCATGACGGGCCACTGAGAGTTGGAAAGGACATAAAAACCTTGAGATCTCCTGGAAATATTTCCCCGGGAAGGCAATTTCATGAATGAGGTCTTCCAAGCAAATGACACCAAACCTTCCTAGGTGCTCCTCGATGACTGTGTTATCTGTCAGAGGAATGGTCTTATTCTTGACCTTGGCTTGTCCACGTTTCAAGATGAGTTCCCGGACAGATTTCAGATTTGGAAATCCCCAGGTCACATAAGGTTCCACTATACGTAGCATTTTCAGACTCTGAGGGGTGACTCTAACAAAGACACCACTGAAAATTTTTTTTAGGTGAAGTCTTGTAATGGTCTTCTGCACCAGTAAACTCACTCCATTAATCCTTTGGATGCGTACAACAAAGGCTAGGGAATGTTTATCTGGTAATTCCAAGGCATGAGATTTCACTTCTAGTCGTCTGACACGCACCGTGTCACGCTGCTGTCGCCAGGAATCATGCAGAAATGATTCTAGTCGCTTAAAACTGAGCTCTTTTCCTTTTCTCTGCTCCTTCTTTGCCAAAAGTGCCTGCTTTGCCTGGGTGGCTTTGAGGGCTTGATAAGCCTTCCTCTTTTTCAGTAGATTTTCTGGGACCAAAGGTATCTTTTTTCTTTCCTCATGCTCCGCCATCTTTCCAGCGTTCCCTTGGCTACATTTCTTAAATCTCATGGGCGTATCACACTGGCCTGCTGACCAAGGGCTGTGTTTGTCTTGTGCCTTAGGTTTCAGTGCTCACTGATGCACTGGATTCTAAAATATATTAGGGAAATACTAAATAAAAATTATTATTATTTTTTTTACTACGGGCTAATATGAGGGTACATATGATTAGGTTAAATTATTTGCATTTGTCCAGGTAAAGTCTAAAGTCTAAGTTGTAATTGAGTCCTTCGTCCAGGAAGTGTGCCGTATACACCTACATTGTACCCCACAGGTGGGAACTAATCGAACCCCCTCCCTTCTTCTTGTATTTAGTCGTGTTGCTACTATTTTCAGATTAGTACTGACTATGTGGGATGCTTGCTTTTTCCTTTCTTGAGATACTTCGGAGAATGTTCTTCAAATCTATCCAGATAAATACAACTTTTTTTTTTTTTTCTAAGAAAGGATCATAGGCTCGCAAAAAAATATGATGACAGAGCCATAAAGAGTCTGATGAATACTGTTACAGTTCTCTCCAGGGACATGCATATGTCAAATGATGTAACAAGTCAATTTTCTTCTAAGGCTGAGCTCCTGAAGGCCTAGCATAGTATAATAGATGTTAAATGCTACACATTCTCGGTTAAGGTTTCAGACCACACCTACAGGTCAGACTCTGAAACCTGTTCTTCCAGTGTAGCCAGGCTGTTCATTCCCAGAAGTGCTACCTGGTATATAAATATGGGGGCCACCTAGGTAATTTCAAGTAGTGGTTTTCTAGTATTGGTTCTTTTTTTTCTTAAAAAAGTTAAAAAAATAAATTAATTTTAATAATATATTTTATTTGGTCCAATGTATGCAAAATACCATCGTTTTGACACTTAGTCATCAGTATAAAAATTAAGGAGATATTTTACTTTTGGTGATTTTTGTTTGCACCAAGTCTTCAAAATCTGGCTTCTGGTCTACTCTTATAGCACATCACGTCTCAATGTGGATTAGTTACATTTTCAGGGCTCAAAGCCACATGCAGTTAGAATTGGTCAGTGCAGACCCATGGTTTATGAAATGGTGAATGTTGAGGAGTCCTGGTGGGGAGACCACTTTTTGGAGAAAGCAGTGTTCTTTACACTCCCCACAGGAATTAGGAGGAGGGGGCTGCCCTTCGCCGCCAGCCAAGAGGCAGGTCTTCAAGGGGTATCCTCCGAGGGCTTGGTGTACATACCCTGAAGTACAGCATAAGGCCTGGTATGTAATTTCCACCTGCTAAAGAGAAGGGAAATGAAGAAGAGAAATGCCTGGTAGAGGCACAAAGTCAGACTTCCAAGAACAAGGCTGTGTGAACTTGGGAGGATTGGACTGCAGGAGGGAGCTGTCTGCAGCTCAGTGTAAAAAGCTCTTCCTCTTAACCACCCACAGTCCACAAGGCTGAAATGCTCTTTCAGATGCTGGTGTGGCACAGAAGCAGGTGGCAGGAGGTGAGGCACTGCCTGCTTTAGGGGATGACTAGGAATGAGAGTCTCTAAGAAATCACAGACATGGCCTGAGATAAAGAATGAAGCTCTTTCAGGACTGGGATTTATGTCTCTTTTGTTTGCTGATGTATTTAAGTACCTGAAATAGTACATAACTTCCATTGTTTCATATTTATGATTCTGTGATTCATATGAGAATGAATTATCTGGTTCTGAAGGGAGATCACAGTAGGACCACATAAGACTGTTTTTTCCCTAATCCCTGTCTCCTTGGCCAGCTAGACTTGGGAGGAGAGAAAGAAATAGATTTAAGCTTCTGAAAGTCTAAAGCAGGGAGAGGACAGAAGTTTTCTGAATTAGTTTGCTCCTCATGAAACAGACATAACATTCTTCATCTGGTAGAGCTGTAATGTCGAATAAGATCATCTGTGTGGTGATGACACCACAGTGTCTAGCACATGGTTTACACGATAAACATAAATTTTCTTCCTTTCTTTTTTTCCTCTTCCTACATTTATAGACTGCAAAGCTGCCAGGCCAGTCCTGCAGGTGCAGAGACCCGAGGCCTTCTGGTTGAGGATAAATCAGGTCCACATCACAATTGGAATGTCCTGAATGGACGCCGTTTCTTCCTGGAAGGGCCTGTGACCTCCATGTTTTCCCTCTGGCATTTCTCGTTAGCTAAAATACTATCTCAGGTCTAGACTTACTCACCTCACCTGAAGCCTTTGGTTTCAGGTTTTTAATTAGAAGCTGCAAAATGACTGTAGTACCAAGCGCTTCTCTCTCCTTCTGGAAAAGGTTTAGGCAGGTCAACAAAAAGGAAAGCCTTTTCCTAGCACTGTGTCAGATGTGACTTACTAATGCCTGAAGTTTTTCCCAACCCAAACAGGAGTCTGCAGGTCATAGGCACACAAATAACTCTGTACCATCTTTAAGAGCAGGCATGATTTATGCTATTTTGTGAGCTTTAAATGAAATGAGGTAATGCTTGCAAAGTTCTTAGCAAACTGGCATATAATAAATGCTCTAAAGTTTAAGCTTCATTATTTAATGGAATTTCTAAGTCTCTGCACTACAAATAGGGTATCCAGTCTTTGCTTGAATATTTACTACTTTCCAAGTTGTTCATTCCAAGATGAAGAAAGGGAGAGGTCTGATTTACATTGAGAGAACCTTTGCATAAAAGGCACCACCTACTCCAGGTTGGTGTATGCATTTAGCCAAAGGTAGTTTATTTTGCATATTTACCACTGACGTGTCCACCTCGCCCAGTAGGAGGAAGCAGTGTATCTACTGTAATCTCTTTCCACTCCATTTACAGATATTCAAAAAACTCTGAAGGGTTACTCATGTCCAAAGTGAGTCAGCATTTATTTCAAACAGTAGGAAGAGAAAATTGTGGAGTCTGGTCAGGTTCAAGCAGGACTGTCTTTTGGCTGTTACTGTTCCTGTTGATACCCTATGACCTGCACGTTAGAGGCATTGTCCCGGCCCACAGCTGGCATGATGACCTACTTCATTTCACGGACTACACCACAATGGAGGCCCATGCTGGGGCTCCCAGCATGCAGTCTTTGCACTCAACATGTCCACCTGTTCAGGCATTGCTCCCACTACCCAGCCACCAGGCCAGAGAGTCTGGCCTTGGCCACATGTTCTGCGGGCGCCAGATAGTGGAAAGCAGAAAGTGCATTACTGGCAGAGGAAACAGCAGGGGCAAAGACAGGCAGTGTGGAAATACACTAATGCTTCTTCTCGGGAACATGTTGTAACACTTTGAGTTGCTAGAGTGTTGTGTTCTCAAGGGTAAGGGAAGAAAAGAGGGAGAAAGTTTGCAGGAAATTGGAGAGGTGGGTCAGGGTGAGATAGGAAATGTTCTTGACTGCCAAGCGATTGGAACTTTATCTCATAGGTGATGTGTTGGCTGCACAAGTTGGCAAGCCTGAGAGCAACAAGGATGAGTTGTGTTAGGGAAAGACAGCTGAACTTGGGAAGGGAAGGGGCCACCTGGAAGGCGAGTTACTCTGAGGGTGCCAGCATATAACCTGACTGTACTCATTTTTATTCTTTTTTTTTTTTTGAGACAGAGTCTCACTATGTCACCCTGGGTAGAGTTCCATAACATCAAACAGCAACCTCAAACTCTTGGACTTAAGCAATTCTCTTGCCTCAGCCTCCCAAGGAGCTGGGACTACAGGTGCCCACCACAATGCCAGGCTATTTTTTTTATTGTAGTTGTCATTGTTTGTCAGGTCCAGGCTGGATTCGAACCCCCCAGCTCCAGTGTATGTGGCTGGTGCTGCTGAGCTACAGGCGCTGAGCCTTGTTTTCATTCTTAATAATTTGCAACTTCAGAAACAAGGTCCACAGGCATTTGTGACTATGCTGTACTCTCACACACACACACAGATGCATACATCTATGTACACAGTGTAGATCAGGCTCCATCCTTGGAAAGACCTCAGGATTCGGTGAGGGGTGTGATGATTGCCGAAGCAGCTCCTACACAGAGGACCCAGTTACTGAGCATTTACTATCAGACACATACAATGCTAACTAAATATTCAGGATGCTGTGATTTTTTTCTCTAGAGAAGCTCTCAGGTGAGAAAAGTTGATTGATTTCTAATCAAGTAATTACAGTACAATGTAAGCATGGCTAAATTCTTGGATGTGTAAATCATGTTAGAGAGAAGAGCCAGCTGTGGAGGGAAAGGATGTGAGGGAATCACAGGAGTTGCCAGACCATTGAAAGCTTTGCTTTGGTTTCACTGAGCTTGTTTTCACCAAATATTCTGAGGAATCTCAGGTAAACTGCCAATTATTCTTGTGCAAAGCGCTATAAGTCCTGCTTAAATGAATTAGTGTTTCTCAATCATTAAAAGACTTAAAACTTTCTGGGAAATTTGACAATTATGATTTTGTGAGTGTCTAGAACCCTCCAGGCCTCTGGAGAATGATGGGTTTTATTCTACATGTGTGATTTAACAACAGGGTATACAACTCCAAGTGCCTGAAGGAGCAGGCAGCAATGTGGGAGGAAAAGTGAGCAGGTGGAGACTGAGGAGAACAGAGGCCTGGAGTGTTGAGGCCTTGTGTCTTCTGCTACAGAAATCCAATAAAACTGCTCAGTCTCTCTCTCCTTGGCAAGTTTTGGCAGTTAATAAAAAAATCAGTGTCTTGGGTAGGCTAAATAAAGCATGTTCACAGACCTAATCTGGCCTATGGTATACTTTTATGACCTCTGATTTCTAGAAACCTCAGAAATATCGTGTCACTTGCAAGAGTCCCTAAGAAACATAGATGAGCCCAAAATCAAGGAGTTAGAGAGATCACATTTCACATTTGAGGCATAGCCTATATTTAAGGAAAAAACCTCTTCTGTTAATCCTGCAGTGACAAACTCGGCAAGAAACATTCTCTAGCTCATATCCCCGTTTCCTGTTTCTCATGAGGCCCATCAGTCAGGTAGGTGGCCAGGTCTCCGAGGCAATACGGGCACCAGTGCCACTGGGACTCCAGCTGTTGGCTGTGCCTTTAACAGTGACAGACGGCTTTCTTTTTCTCTGCCTTTCTTGATCATTTTGGTGATTGTCAATTAGCTTCACAGCTTTTTGGACCTGGAGACAGGAATAAATCAAAGTGAAAGATTTCTGTTGAAGTTCAGCCAAGGACCCTGGAAATCACGGATTTAATTATTGTAGAATAGAAAAACTAGCCAGGTGTCCTGGTGCATGCCTGTAGTCCCAGTTACTCAGAAGGCTGAGGCAAGAGGATCTCTGGCATGCAAGAGTCTAAGATTGCTGTGATCTATGATGCTATGGCACTCTATTCAGGGTGCAGAATGAGACTCAGTCTCAATTAAAAAAAAAAAAAAATTATTGTAGAAACCCCTGACCCAACTCCTTCATTTGATGGATGAGCAAACTGAGGCCTGTGAGGTTAGGTCATTTTCTCACTGGCAGGCACGGCCTTAGGATTTCACAAAGATTTTTTTAAGGTTGGGCTGTGCTGAGTTCCACAAGGAATTCTGTTGGAAAGTTTGGTCTCCATGTTGATGCTTGCACTGGAGCAGAAGGACTCTCAGGATTTGGGGTTAAATCCTTTGAGCAAAGTGGTAGCTGAAGAAAATTATGATGAGTTTTTATTGAGGAACAGTTGATGCATTTGAGGTTTATAACTGGTACTATGGACTTGACATAGGTCACTGGAGGTGCTTGAAAGGGGTTCTCAGACCAGTCTGCTCATCCATCCTAGCGCAGTCCATCCCATCCTCAATACCAGCATTTCTTTTTTTTTTTTTTTTTTGTAGAGACAGAGTCTCACTTTATGGCCCTTGGTAGAGTGCTGTGGCCTCACACAGCTCACAGCAACCTCCAACTCCTGGGCTTAAGCGATTCTCTTGCCTCAGCCTCCCAAGTAGCTGGGACTACAGGCGCCCGCCACAATGCCCGGCTAATTTTTGGTTTTGCAGTTTGGCCGGGGCCGGGTTTGAACCCACCACCCTCGGTATATGGGGCCGGCGCCTTACCGACTGAGCCACAGGCGCCGCCCAATACCAGCATCTCTTTAGGCATCTGTGGGGACCTGACTGCCCTGGGCCATTGACAAAAGTCACTTGACTCATGGAGTAATTCAGATACCACCGACTAAATCTGGGGAGGAGTTGAATGATAGCACTTCTGTTGGATGACCATGGGCTCATCACTGGCTGCTGAGTGTCATTTGTTGATGACCTGAGAAGGGCAGCTGGTACTTGGTAGAGCCAATAGTATGCTACACCCTCCGCTGGCAACCAGTGGGTCTCTAGATGCTGACTCAGCTCCCGATAGCTGCCTGGTGCTTCTCACTGACCTCTTCCCCCAGGCAGACTCTCGGGAGTCTCGTGGCATTAACTCTGCTGCTGTTCACATGGTCCCTTCCAGCCTCTCCACTACCTGCCTCCTCTCCTCCCTTTCCCCCAACTCAGGCATTTCTCCCTGATCTATTTGTTGCCAGTGCTTTAGGAATGGGATGGACAAAGCCAGTTCTTCATCTCTGAATCTGTTATTGATTACATTGATTATATCTGTTTTTCTTTTGTTATTCAAAATACCCAAGTTCTTACAAACAAAGTCTTCTTTTTTTTTTTTTAAGTGATTATTTTCACCAAGGACATCAGAGCACATTTTGAAATTCAAGGCTCTGCCTCTGTCCTTTCTTTCTCGATGCATCTCTGTCGTAACAACCCCACCTGAGGACAGCACATAAGCAGAAAGTCCTTGTTGCTGTGTGAAGGGTAGAACAGAATAGGAGGAGGGAAAATTGCAGGTGGATACCACACAGGCTAATTCAAACTTTTAATCTTGATACACAGCGAATTTAGATCAGCCCTGATGTTTGTAAACTCTCCAGATACTGAAGAGAAATGGGGGACTTGTTGCTTAAATTTGCCACACTCTTGCTCAAATATTAATTTATGTGTTGCTTTCTGACTTGAATATAAATTATTTTTACCCAAGAGGTGAATGTGTCAACATTTTCAATAGGAATACTGTTCTTGGAGAGCAGCGCTGGTTCTTTGCCCCTGTGTTTTCAGAGTTTGCAATATAGTGGATTAGTTCAGGTATTTCTCTCCCAAGAACATACAGAATCTGAGGAGGGCACGGATGGCTGAGAGAAGCAATGAGAAAAGAGCAGATTCCGAAACGAGTAGGGGCCTGAGGTAGAACACATTGTGAATTTTCAGGAGTTGTTCAGTAACCTAGTATCTAGTATGTGTTTGAAGGAAATCTTGTGTCTTTAAGTTGAGAGAAAGTTTGAGAAATTGCCAGCCTCCCTCCTAGAAAAAGAAATCCTGCAGCAACTTCGTTATTATTGCTATTTGTAAACTTTGGTCTCCATTAGTCCAGCTGTAGATACTTTATCTATCTAATGGTCCATATCTGACTAGAGCAGGTTCTCACCTTCCTAATGCCGCGGCCCTTTAATACAATTCCTGTAGAACTGCTGGACTAGAGGCTTGTGAGAAACTTCTAAGAGTCCTTCTAGGACCATGGCTTTCCCCATTTTGCTAGTTTTAAAGTTGACTAGTTTTGCAACTAGTTAGCCACCGACTACCCCGCTTTAGGTGTCGAGTCTTCTTTCCTACTCAGCTTGCCCTGGCCGGCTGTAGTGTCTGTGTGCATGTCTGGAACACTAATATTACGCTTTACTCTTGGCCTGATCATTTGAAGAGGTTGAATTTTGCTCCCTTTGCCACAGGAATTATTGGCTAGAGTCCTGATGTCAAGGGACCCAAAGCTGAAATACTCGAGGATTTTGAATGGCTGCTCACAAGACTACTGCCAGATAGCCAGTCAGTGTCTTTGGTTTTCAACTTTCCTCTCCTCTTTCATCAACACAGGAGTAGGGGGCTGGAAGAGGTGGGCTTTGACGTCTGACCTTGGAAATGTTATTCAATTTTCCCTGGGCTGCTTTTTTCTTTCAGAGGATAAAAACAGTTGCTGTGCCATGGACGCGGGTTGTCCCACCTAGCAGCCATTCCTTTGTTGTTTTTTCCAGCTGAATTTCAATTTTGTCTCCACCCTTCCTCTGCAGAGCCATGTACCTCAGGGAAAGAGAGTCGCCTTTCTCCTTTGCCAGCAAGAATGGGCACATATTCCAGTTATATCCACTGGGAAGTGAGGGAATGTCTCCTGTTGGGTGATTCCCTGAGCCTTAAGAGAGCACCAAAGGAGTCCCTTTTGTGTCTGAATATTGTGTGTGACAACTCAAAGCTGCTGTAGCCATTGTCCTATACTCTGAGGATGCAGCCGACACTAGGGATGGAAGATCTTGGGGACAGACTGAAACCTAGGTCTTTGACGACATGACAGACCATGGAGTCAACCCTGCTTTTAGGTTCCCTCTTTTAAGAGAACAGATTTCCTTCTTAGATAAGTAAATTTGAGTAGAGGATTCTATTTCTTGTAGCCCAAAGAATCTTTTTTTCTTAATTGTTTGGGATTCATTGAGGGTACAAAGAATTAGATTACACTGATTACATTTGTTAGGTAAAGTCCCTCTTCTTTTATAATTGCGTCCCACTCCCAAGGGGTGTGCCATGCATTGTGACCCCACGTGCCCCCTGTCTCCTCCTCTCTCCCTGCTCAATCATTCCCCTATTGCCACCTTGTATTAGATCATCTACTGTCTTCCTATGAGGCTTGAGTACATTGGATGGCTTCTCCATTCTTGTGATGCTTTACTAAGAAGAATGTGTTTCAACTGCATCCAGGTTAATATAAAAGATGTAAAATCTCCATCTCTTTTAATGGCTAAATACTCAGCCTGGGGAAAGATTTTATGAAGACTTCCATGGCAACTGCAAAAACAACAAAAATAAGCTGAAAAGCTTCTGTACAGCTAAGGAGACAACCAAAGCAAATAAACAACCTTCAGAAAGGGAAGAGAAACACAGAATCTTGGCATATGATAATGTGAAGAGTATCAAACTAGGGCATCCTCAAAATATCCATGTTCTGGCAGGGTGGCTCATGCCTGTAATCTTAGCACTCTGGGAGGCTGAGGTGCGTGGATTGCTTGAGCTCAGGAGCTCGAGACCAGCCTGAGCAAAAGCAAGACCCAGTCTCCACTAAAAACAGAAAAGTTAGCTAGATGTAGTGGTACACACCTGTAGTCCCAGCTGCAAAGGGAGGCTGAGGCAAGAGGATTGCTTGAGCTCAGGAGTTTGAGATTGCTGTGAGTTGTGACTCTACAGCATTCTAGCCCGGGGCAACAGAGTGAGACTCTTGTCTCAAAAAAAACCCAAAAAATCCTAAACAGATATTTTGTTATAAATAACTAAAATGTATATTTATTTTCAATGACCAAGAACAAATTAATTAATCTGATTGAAAACAACGGATACATTGAACTTCTCTCTTCTCTAAAATGTGGTATAAACTATACATTACATTACTTTGTTTTTTTTTTTTTTTTTGCAGTTTTTGGCCGGGGCTGGGCTTGAACCTGCCACTTTCTGCATATGGGGCCGGTGCCCTACTCCTTTGAGCCAAAGGCGCTGCCCTGCATTACATTTTTAAACAAACATGTGACTGTTGTCTTATGCTTAGCTTGTTTGCAGCTGGGTTTTGAGATCTCAAAATTCATTTATCATTCCAAGTTATAATTGACATTTTATTTAATCTCTTTGAAGAGGGTCATGAGGTTAGGAAGACGTCAGGTTATCATGATGCTTAGGTTACCTCTTTTATTTGTTTTGTTTTACAAAATGAATGTAAAATTTTGTTGAGAACTGAGAAGCCAGGAATTCAGGATTGGTGTGGGCTGAAACACAACGTGAAGAATGTCATGTCTCAGCTGTCAGAGCAGGAATAATATTTTAAACCCTATTAGAATTCTATAATTAGGGAGCAGTTATTCCAACCTTAAGAATATTGTAATTGGGTGATATCAGCAGGGAGATGCGTTCAGTAAGTAGTTCTCATGACTGAATTTAAACTTCTTATTTCTTAAGCTAACTCAATGTTTAATTTTAAAGACATGAGTCTGCAGCGTTCTCACAAGAGGAAAACATACATCCACAATTTCTTAGTAGGCCTAATAAGAATTCCTTGCATGGATATCATCCTTTATGGTTATCTCACTAATATCACCTTGAAATTCAATAACATGCCTGATGGTTAAAGAGAGTCACTGCCAGTTGTCTGTCATGGGATATGACCGATGACCTAGGAAGAAAAATGTGAATCTATAGATAATCCTCCAAGTGTGCATAACCAGCAGTTCTGCCTTCAGTGTTTTTGCTTAGATGTGAAAACTGCATGCCAGACAATTAGCCTGTTTTTGCTGTCTCTGGGCTTTCTCTGATGGAAGAGATGATAAGCCGTAAAAAAGTTGTCGAGACTTTTATCAAGGGCCGTCAGGGTTTTATATCCATAATCTCATTTGTGTTTTACTATCAGTGGCACTTATATTTACTGCATATTAAAATCACTTGAAAAAGTTTTCAACGAATTCCAGGTCTGAACTGCATCCTTGACCAAGACATCAGTATTTTATGACCTCTCCAGGGATTTCGAATGATGAGCCAGGACCAGAACCATTGCTTACTGTGTGGTCCTTTTTCACACTGTAAGCGGAGACCCAGTAACTTAAGTTGACTTACTCAATGTTACAGCCAGGAATAAGTTTTGTTGGCAACATTTGAATGCAAATCTGCTAGCAGCCATGCTTAATGAATTTTTGTCTACACTCCTCCAGCTTCTCATATTGAAATAAATAACCCTTGGGGAGCTGGAGGGCATTGGCTAAGAACCAATATATAGAGAGTGCTGGCCACACTGTTCATGTTAACGTTTCTATTCTATTTCATTTCATATTTTCTGCAGCTGATTTTCTACAATCTATACCATGGTGAAAAGGCATTTATCTCACTGCTTTGGCTGAGACCCAGAGGTCGTAGGATACATGGATCAATGGGTGTTTTCTGTGTGCCTCCAGGACCCCACTTGGCTTTTGGCGGAGACGCTCCTGTCCCTGTTGCAAGTTTTCCATGTGGATGGACTCCCGGAGATGTATGCTGAGTTGGTCGTCACAATCTGAAGAGCAGGTATCTTTGCCATCTCCAGCTGCAGCCTGCAGGGAGTTAGATGGCCTCTCCCACCTGGTCTGCTGGGCTGTGGTCATTAGCATTTAGATAAATAAAGGGATTAGGTTCCTGGGTCTGTGCAGCCAATTTCCTCTTGCCATTTTTAAACCTCAGAAGGTTGCCTGATGTGACAGAAAACATTCCAAGTGAGACTGAATTTTAAGGAGGAAATGAAGCAGTTGCTTTGGTGTGAGAGCAACGGGGTGGAACATGAGCTTTATTTGTCCTCCTGTTTATGGATATTGAATCTCTCAAGGGACAGGGAAAGGCTATGCTAATTAGGCTCCTTTTCCTACTAAGATTCACCAAGATCACTGCCTCATACTGAAGGTAGAGGTGGAGTGTGCAGCAGAGGGAGGGAGGAGTGGGAGGCCAGGGAGGAACAAGCATCTTAACAGCACCAGCTTGCTAATCATTGGCAGCTGGGAGGCAGAGGACTCAGAGGAAAGATGCTTCCAGGACTTCCAGCAGCAGTTCTGCAGGTTGTCTCCTGGCAACTTCTGCCCCCTTGGAGCAGCAGTTAGCATTTCAGGTCAACAGGTGTGGGGGGATGAGACCGTTGAGGCTGTGAGTCTCGTTTGTCACTAAGGCCTTTTGAGTCCACAGAGCTCAGGTTGTTTCTCTTAACAATCAATTTCCAGGCTGCAGTGGTGGATGCGCCCGGTTGGCGATGAGAGCAGTCCAGCGGGCGCCCTGGCAGAACTGGTGGGTGGGGATTTTCTGCTGGCTTGATTTGGAGTGCAGAGCAAATTTTGTGCGGGGAGAAGGAGTTCTGAGAACAACTCTGCTGCCAGGGAGGTTGCTTCTGAGAAAACTTCGTCTTTACCTCATTTGGTAACTGGTTTGGAAGGCGATACTATTCCTCTAGAATAGGAAATTGTGCAGGTAGCCTACCCTGAATGAAAGAAATATGAAAATTTCTCCAAGAGGAAAATAATTCCAAATGTGTCCATCACCTTTGTGGCTGAGTAGACAGTCTCAGGAAACAGACGTGCCTGTGTTATAATCTAGGCTTGTCGCCTGGGGATTTAGTCTCTCCAATTTTATTGTTTTTATGTAAGAGGTATAAGAGCAACAGCAGTGGTTCACAAACTTTATTTGCATCAAAATCACAAAGTGGATTTCTTCAATACAGATCGCTGGGCTTCAAAAATCTCAGAGTTTCTGATTCAGTAGAGCTGGGATAGAGCTTAAGGATCTGCATGTCTAATTAGTTACCTGGTGATATTGATGCTGTGGTCTGGAGAATGCATTCTGCGGATTTATTAAACCATGTGCCTGGCATTATGTGACCCAGGGGGAGGGAACTTTTCATGTTGGAAGGTCACATTAATTTAGCTATAATCAAATAAGGCCATATTCAAGAAACTTCAATTAGATATACTTAAAAATGTTTGTTAATTTTGTAAAAATCTAACTACCACGTACTTAACAATTTCAAAACTTGAAAACGGTTTGTTAATTTTAGTATAGGTGCTGCTGAAGTGAGCATTATTTGTTAATTTAGAGTTAACTCAGCCTTTCATGATTTTGCTGTTTGTTGGAAGCATTTGAATATTTGGTTGAAGCATGGAGATCCACAGTTTCAGCGGATCCTTTAGATGGGTGTCAGTAATTTGTGATCTTAAGAGCATCTTGATTTGGGTTAAGTAGGAGCATGTAGATTCATAGCAATAGTGGTTGAAAAGCAAGAAAGCATTTTGGGGGGGCATGTTGCCAAAGGTATGGGTATTCTACCGCATTTTTCTTTTTCTTCTTCTTCTTTTTTTTTTTTTTTTTTGAGACAGAGCCTCAAGCTGTCACCATGGGTAGAGTGCCGTGGCATCACAGCTCACAGCAACCTCCAACTCCTGGGCTCAAGTGATTCTACTGCCTCCACCTCCCAAGTAGCTGGGACTACAGGTGCCCGCCAAAACACCCAACTATTTTTTGGTTGCAGCCATCATTGTTGTTTGGTGGTCCCAGGCTGGATTTGAACCCACCAGCTCAGGTGTATGTGGCTGGTGCCTTAGCTGCTTGAGCCATAGGCACTGAGCCTCTACCACACTTTTCTATATTTCAGTTGAATCTTTCTTAGCATCAAACAATGACTTTAAAAAGTTGTTTACTGAGAGCTCAATAAATTCCATCCTAGTTCTTTAGGTGCTTTGGTGGTATCAGCTAGGTAAGGCTGAAATTCTAATTTGAGTGTGAGGTCATGATTCTCAAAGTCAGTGAAGCTTTCATGGTATTCTCCAATTAATAGATCTGTAACAGCTATGTATTCTTCAAAGGATTTGCATATATCATCCTGATCATCAATGACCTTTGTTGACTCCAAAATTTCTTTTTGAAGAAATGTTTTGAAAAAAGATAATTTTTTTTGAAATGCTTATTTTTTTGCCACTTATATCATAGAGAGGCTTAGTTTTACCTTAAAAAGAAATATTTAAGTCAAAGAAAGATTTGACATATCACACAGAAATGCTGCATTCCTATAGAAATATTTCAAAAATTCACATTGCTGATTATATTCTTAACAAAATTTAACTATCTCACAAAGACAAAATTTTGACTAACACCTGTCCCTGTGACAGCCAATATACTTTAGAATGGTACAGTAAATCCACACTGAATAGCTTAGTTCAACTTTAGCATGTTACAAAACTGAGGATGCCATGTTCCACTTGCATGAGCATAGTTAACAATATTTATAACTTATTGCAAAATGTCACTTAAAATAGTAGCTATAGTACAGAGATTTTGGTGATGCAAGACACAATGAAATAAATGAGAGCATTTGGATCTGTTAATACTTTTTTTTTTTTTTTTTACCTGTGCAATAAACCCTTCAAGTTTTCCTGTAATGGAAGGTGCTATGTCTAAAGGTACACTTGCTAAATTTACTAAGTTCAGTCTAATTTTGTGACATTTTTCTGAAAGTTTTTGAAGATATCTATTCCCCGTGGTCTGTTCACAAGGGTGCCCAAAGCTGGTAACTTTTTATAGCGAAGAAAATCTTCTGTTAGGACCCTAATGAACTATAAAATTTGTACTGAGTTAGTAGTATCAGTTGATTCATCCAAAGTGATTGAATAATATGTATTTTCCTTTTGAAGTATTTCATGTGGTTATTCTGTTAAGTTGAAGGCTAATTCATGCTGTGAATGAAAAATGGTGATGCATACTGGTGGCCTGGACCAAGTTTGGGAGAAGTCGTTGAAATAAATAAAGATTATAAAGATAGAGCTAATAGGATTTACTGATAGAGGATTTGATGGGGAATAAGGATAAAAAAAAAAGAGGAGTCAAGAATCACTCCAAGGTTGACGTGGTTGTCTGGAAAAATGAAGTTACTATTGATACACACAAGGAAGACAGAGAGAAGCAAATTATGCAGGAATTTGAGTTCATCAAATGCTGAACACTCTAAAGAGAGGCTTGTCCTCAGGAATGGCATCTTGGGAGACAACCTCTGAGCCCTTGGGACATTCTGCCTGATAAGAGTGTTTCTGTATATCTGAGGACTTGGCCTACATCTACCAGTGTGAATAGATGAGTTTATTGAGACAACGTGTTTTGTGGTGAATGCCTCTTTTTGCTCTGGGAGGATGGAGTCTGAGTAACTGAGGTCAGTCCCTGGTGTGCTGCCTGTCTATATGTCTGTCACTCGTGAAATCCCTGGATGTCAAGGCTCAGTTCAGCTTCTGGTTGGAAGCTTTGGTGGATTTTTCTGCTTCCCTTATCATGTGTCATTGCTGGGTAAATTAAATGTGTCTCCACAGGAGGCCACCGGGAGGGACTCCTGGAAGAATGGCTGTGCAGTGTGGAGATTAGTAGGAGGCCATTGCAGTAACCAAGGTGATGCTTTCTCCTGGACCATGCTTCATGCACGTTTTCTTTTTGCTGATTTTAATCTGAATTCCTTCAATGTAATAAAGCATAGCCTGAATGTATCAGCTCTTCTGAATCCTGCGAGTGCATCTAGAAGTCATCAAGTCAGAGGGTGGTCTTCGGGACCCACAACACCAATGAACAAGAGCAAACTGAGAAATTGATTTTGGGCACATTAAGTTTGAGATAGCTATCAGGCATCCAGATGGAAATGTCTGCTATGTAGCTGGAGGGAGGAGCCTGAATCAGGGAAACCGTTTGGGCTGGAGATGTAAGAGTGAGAGATGGTTGTTACCTGCAAAATATTCTGTTCTCTGAAGTCCTCAATGTTTTCATTTTTTTATATGACAGGTTTGGACCAGAACGTAGCAGCCAGAGTCCCTTCCAGAGGTAACATTTAGCATTTTGGTATCTTTTTCTATCTCAGGGTAATTGTTTTTAACTTCTTACTTTAGGAATATGTTTCCATTAGAGTAAAAATGAAAAGCATGATACTGCTTAGTTGCTGGGAAGGAAGGAAGTATGTAGATGGGGGAGGGAAATGACTAGGAAAAAACTGAGTTTATCTCAGGATCTGCTGCTATCCAGCACTCTGCCTTACAGCCATTCTGTTTCTAGCTACCTTCTAACATGGCTTAAGCTGTTGCTTAAAGGATAGTGAGACCGGTAGGAGGCCTAACTGACAGCCATTGCACTCATAATAAGGAAAGACAAAAATGCAAAGGGAATTGTCTGGCTAGGCCCCTCATCTGTTGTGTTTTAAGCATTTGTGAACAAAGCAGCTTTTACATTAGGGCTGAGAAATCCACTCTACGAGTGAACGGTTCTTAACTCCTGTTCACAGACATCGTATTATTATAAACATCACAATACGATGAACACAGTGAGAACAATTGAGTATGTATGTGAGGCGAAGATCCCTAGGTGTAGACACTTGGCATTGAGTTTTAAGCTGGGTCTACTATTCACCCTTAGGATGACCAGCCCTTGTGGTTTTTCAAAGACTGAGAAGTTTTTTCATAAAGTGGGGCTTTCAGTGGCAAAACCAGGAGTAACCATCCCAGGAGTAACAATTGGCATGTGTTGGTCCCCCTAGCTGCTACAACCTTTGTCTCTTCATCTCTAAAGTGCAGATAATGATACCTCCTTCACAGGGTGGTTATGAAGATTTGAAGAATTCATGTATTCAAAAGAAGTAACACAGAAGGGGTGCACAGCAGATACTGGAACCTGGCCCCCACATGGTGTGGTAGACATGGATTTTGGCTATTTTTGGGGACCCTATTGACATTTCAGAGTTAAATGTAATAAAATATTGGTTAGAATGTTAAATACCTGTCTCTAAGAACACCTTACATTTTGTGTTGCACTTGACTGCCTATAAAAACTCTTTGCATCCTTCATCACACTTGATCTCAATAGGGGTCCTATTTTGCAGATGAGAGATGAGAAACTCTGACATATCTATGGTTGTAGGAGAAGTGGCCAAGGCTCCAATCATCGGATATTCTGGTTTCAAGTTTGTGGTATATGTGTTTATGAATACCTCAAGAGTCAAAATGATAATTTGTTAGCGACAATTTACATGGTTGCAATACCATCACATGTACACACACACCCCCAATGAATGTATTATTTTTCAATGTAAGACTTTTGTTATCCATCTCCAATCCCAGAAATATCTCTTCTGGTAATGTGAAGAATGGAAGCAGTACTGGCGTACGTTACCAAATTCTATCTTTTCTGAGACCAGATTGAAATTCCCAATTCTAAGCTTGAGAAGGCCATTTTCTGTATAAGACCTATGTTACTTCAACAAATGTTTTTATTGTTCCAAAAAGCAAACATTTTTTAATGTGGTATTTCAGAAAGCCAAAAATGACCTCTTAAATTACCTGTTGAAAATAGGAAGCTATATGGAACAGTGTGTCAGGAAACTATTTCTCCAAGGGGCAGTTGGCAAAAATTTTAGGCTTTATGGTCCGTAGAATCTCTACTGCAGTTATTCAGCTTTGCTGTTATAGTGTGAAAGCAGCCATACAGCATACTCACATGGCTGTGGCTGCGTTCCAGTGAGCTATTATTTACAAAAAATGATGACTGCCCTGGGCCTTAGTTAGCTGATTCCTGTTCTAGCTTATCCAATCCTTTGAAATACACTGTTGATGTATTTCATAAACCATGAAATATATTCTTTCACTTAAAAAGTAGTGGCTAACCCAGCACTCCTCTCCACTCTCACTCTGAGGTCTGCAGGCCTGCCCTCCAGGAGTCCAGATTCTTGGGTGATTTCTTGAGAGGAGCAGACAGGACCTGAACTACAGCTGGACAGTGCTGATTCTGCAGCACAGGAGTTAGGAGACGACGGTCGGCTAAGAGGGAATCACACTGGAGTGGCGGTGCCCCGAGGTGCAGAGCAGCAGCCATCTTTAGCAATAACAAGGCCCACCCCCAGATATCCTGTAGCCACTCCTCCTGTCTCCCTGGGCAACCAGATGATGCTGGGCATCTTCTCAGATGGCAAACACCACAGAACAGACCTGGGACTGAAACACAGGCCCCATGAGTAAAGGGTTTGTCTGAGGTGGTACTGGCCTGGGTGGAACGTGGGGACTAGAAAAAGCACCCGCAGAGCCAGGAAACTCCCAGGGTGGGCCTGATCAAGAGGACCACTTTACTGAGCCTAAGATGCACCCGGCCCTCAGGGGATCATCAGCCTATAGACAAAGGAGGCCAAGAGACTACACCTGACAACTAATCGTGCTGCGAATACAAACCTGCAGGAGTAAAGACAGGGCCTGAGGCACAGGTTCTGGGAACTCAAATCAGCCTCCCCTCTGCAGAGGAATTTAGCAGGGTTTGAAATAAACTCCCACAGGGTTGTTCTGTTCAGCCAGTAACATAAACTAAGGGTGGGGCTGGTACTGAGTGAACACACCCAGCCTCCATCAAGTGCCCAGATTGACAGGCCTCACCACCCCCTGCTGGATAGAGGCAGAGAACAGCAGCCTGGACGACCAGATACAGACTTCCCTGTGATTTAGGCAGGTGCAAACCTCTGGAGTATCTGCTCACTGCAGACAACTGACTGGGTCACAGCCCTGCGGGGCTAGCAGCAACTAGATGTGACTGAGCTGCAAGGTGAGGAAGGAGGCATCAAACTTCACAGACTGATCTATTTGCTGGGTGGCTCCCCCTGACTTCATGCAGCACTGAAGCAAGCCATATTAGAGTAGTCACCAGACCACTGTGATCCAGTTCCCAGAGACCTCTTAAACTCTCCCACCTGAGACAGGTGCTGACTGAGAATCACCTGAGGACTATTCAGGTGGTGCCCTGGGTGTGTGGTTGTAGGAAGGTTTGATACTCCTTTTCCAATTATTGCCTGGTGGGCGGGGTGACTTAATTGCTGGTATTTCTCCACAGCTGAGACTTCAATCCAGAGTAACTGTTTCACTAGGGTCGAACAGAAACCAGCTGAAAACCAGACAGAACCATTTAGCCCCACCACACCAGACAGGGCCCCAGTTTCTCAAGGCCACAACACTGTACAGGCCCTTGACAAAGCCCCAGGGGAAAAAATCAAAGGGAGTAAAACAACCATGGGGCGGAATCAGCGGAAAAACTCTGGTAACATGAATAACCAGAATAGATCAACCCCCCACCCAAGGAGAGATATGGCAGACATAATTGAAGATCCCATTCACAAACAACTGGCTGAGATGTCAGAAATCGAATTCAGAATTTGGATGGCAAACAAGATTAACAAAATGGAATTAGGAATTCGAGGAGAAATTCAAAAGTTGTCTCAAGAATTTAACGAATTTAAAGACAAAGCCACCAAGGACTTAGACACACTGAAGCAAGAATTTGCAGCCCTCAAAGATCTGAAAAAACAGTAGAATCCCTCAGTAACAGAGTGGAGCAAGCAGAAGAAAGGATCTGTGACATTGAAGACAAAGCCTTTGAATGCTCCCAAACTCTCAAAGAGGAAGAGAAATGGAGAGCAAAAATGGAACATTCTCTCAGAGAACTCTGGGATAATTTGAAGAAGGTCAATATCCGAATAATTGGAATTCCTGAAAATGATGAGGTTGCCTCGCTGGGCACAGAGGCCCTTCTGCATGAAATCATGAAAGAATTTTCCACACATGCCTAGAGACTCTGAAATTCAGATAGCAGACAGCTTCAGAACTCCAGCACGATTCAACCCCAATAAGACATCCCCCAGGCATATCATAATTAACTTCACTAAAATTAATATGAAGGAGAAGATTCTCAAAGCTGCCAGGTGAAAGAAAGCCATTACGTACAAAGGGAAGAATAGTAGAATGACTGCAGATCTCTCTGCTGAAACTTTTCAAGCCAGAAGCCGATGGTCATCGACTTTTAATCTTCTAAAGCAAAATAACTTTCAACCCCGGATATTGTATCCAGCTAAACTGAGTTTCATTTATGATGGAGAAATTAAATACTTTAATGACATTCATATGTTGAAGAAATTTGCCATAACCAAACCAGCTATTCAGGATATTCTCAGACCTATCCTCCATAACAACCAAACCAATCCTATACCACAAAAGTAAACTCACTTAGAAACTTCAGATCAAACTCCAACTTCTGGACTGGAGAAAGGATTGAAAATGTCCACTGGACTTTTGAAAAACTCGATACCCAAAATTTCACCAGACTTATCAATATTCTCCATTAATGTGAATGGCTTAAACTGTCCTCCAAAGAGGCATAGTTTAGCTGACTGGATACAAAAACTCAGGCCAGATATTTGTTGCATACAAGAGTCACATCTTAACTTAAAAGACAAATACAGACTCAGGGTGAAAGGATGGTCATCCATATTTCAGGCAAATGAAGCAGAAAAAAGCAGGTGTCACAATTTTATTTGTAGATATAATAGACTTTAAACCAACAAAAGTAAGGAAGGACAAGAATGGTCACTTCATATTTGTTAAAGGTAATACTCAATATGATGAGATTTCAATTATTAATATCTATGCACCCAACCAGAATGCACCTCAATTTATAAGAGAAACTCTAACTGACATGAGCAACTTGATTTCCCCAGCTCCATAATAGTCGGAGATTTCAACACTCCTTGGCAGTGTTGGATCGATCCTCCAACAAGAAGCTGAGCAAAGAAATCTTAGATTTAAACCTAACCATCCAACATTTGGATTTAGCAGACATCTACAGAACATTTCATCCCAACAAAACTGAATACACATACTTTACATCGGCCCACGGAACTTACTCCAAAATTGATCACATCTTAGGACACGAGTCTAACCTCAGTAAATTTAAAGGAATAGAAATTATTTCTTGCATCTTCTCGGACCACCATGGAATAAAACTTGAGCTGAGTAACAACAGGAATCTGCATACTCATACAAAAACATGGAAGTTAAATAACCTTATGGTGAATGATAGCTGGGTCACAGATGAGATTAAGAAAGAAATCGCCAATTTTTTGGAATAAAATGACAGTGAAGACATGAACTATCAGAACCTCTGGGACACTGCAAAGGCAGTTCTAAGAGGGAAATTTGTAGCACTGCAAGCCTTCCTCAAGAGAATGGAAAGAGAGGAAGTTAACAACTTAATGGGACATCTCAAGCAACTGGAAAAGGAAAAACACTCCAAACCCAAACCCAGTAGAAGAAAAGAAATAACCAAAATTAGAGCAGAATTAAATGAAATTGAAAACAAAAGAATAATACAACAGATCAATAAATCAAAAAGCTGGTTTTTTGAAAAGGTCCATAAAATGGATAAACCTTTGGCCAACCTAATCAGGAAAAAAAGAGTAAAATCTCTAATCTCATCAATCAGAAACGACAAAGACGAAATAACAACAGACTCCTCAGAAATCCAAAAAATCCTTAATGAATATTACAAGAAACTTTATTTTCAGAAATATGAAAATCTGAAGGAAATTGACCAATACTTGGAAGCACGTCACCTTCCAAGACTTAACCAGAATCAAGTGGAAATGTTGAACAGGCCCATATCCAGTTCGGAAATAGTATCAGCCATACAAAACCTCCCTTAAAAGAAAAGCCCAGGACCAGATGGTTTCACGTCAGAATTCTACCAAAACTTTAAAGAGGAATTAGTACCTTTATTACTCAACCTGTTCCAAAAGGTAGAAAAAGAAGGAAGACTACCCAACATGTTCTATGAAGCAAACATCACCCTGATCCCCAAACTAGGAAAAGACCCAACAAGAAAAGAAAATTATGGACCGATATCACTAATGAATATAGATGCAAAAATATTCAACAAGATCCTAACAAACAGAATCCAGCAACACATCAAACAAATTATACATCATGACCAAGTCAGTTTTATCCCAGGGTCTCAAGGCTGGTTCAATATACGTAAATCCATAAATGTAATTCAGCACATAAACAAGTTAAAAAACAAAGACCATATGATTCTCTCAATTGATGCAGAAAAAGCTTTTGATAATATCCAGCATCCCTGCATGATCAGAACACTTAAGAAAACTGGTATAAAAGGGACATTTCTTAAGCTGATAGAGGCCATCTACAGCAAACCCACAGCCAATATTGTATTGAATGGAGTTAAATTGGAATCATATCCACTCAGATCAGGAACCGGACAAGGCTGCCCATTGTCTCCATTGCTTTTTAACATTGTAATGGAAGTTTTATCCATATGGGGTCAGAAGAGATCAAACTTTCGCTCTTTGCAGATGATATGATTGTATATCTGGAAAACACTAGGGACTCTACTACAAAACTCTTAGAGGTGATCAAGGAATACAGCAGCATCTCAGGTTACAATATCAACATTCATAAATCGGTAGCCTTTATATATACGAACAATAGTCAAGCTGATAAAACAGTTAAGGACTCTATCCCATTCACAGTAGTGCCAAAGAAGATGAAATATTTGAGAATTTATCTAACAAAGGACGTGAAAGATCTCTATAAAGAGAACTATGAAACTCTAAGAAAAGAAATAGCTGAAAATGTTAACAAATGGAAAAACATACCATGCTCATGGCTGGGAAGAATCAACATTGTTAAAATGTCCATACTACCCAAAGCAATATACAGTTTTAATGTAATCTCTATTAAAGCTCCACTGTCATACTTTAAAGATCTTGAAAAAACAATACTTCTTTTATATGGAATCAGAAAAAACTCGAATAGCCAAGACATTACTCAGAAATAAAAACAAAGCAGGAGGAATTACGCTACCAGACCTCACACTATACTACAAATCGATAGTGATCAAAACAGCATGGTATTGGCACAAAAACAGAGAGGTAGATGTCTGGAATAGAACAGAGAATCAAGAGATGAATCCAGCTACTTACCATTATTTAATCTTCGACAAGCCAATTAAAAACATTCAGTGGGGAAAAGATTCCCTATTTAACAAATGGTGCTGGGTGAACTGGCTGGCAACCTGTAGAAGATTGAAACTGGACCCACACCTTTCACTATTAACTAAGATAGACTCTCACTGGATTAAAGATTTAAACTTAAGACATGAAACTATATAAATACTAGAGGAGAGTGCAGGGAAAATCCTTGAAGAAATTGGTCTGTGCGAGTATTTTATGAGGAGGACCCCCCGGGCAATTGAAGCAGCTTCAAAAATACACTACTGGGACTTGATCAAATTAAAAAGCTTCTGCACAGCCAAGAACACAGTAAGTAACGCAAGCAAACAGCCCTCAGAATGGGAGAAGATATTTGCAGGTTATGTCTCCGACAAGAATCCACAGAGAACTCAAACGCATTAGCAAGAAAAGAACAAGGGATCCCATCGCAGGCTGGGCAAGGGATTTGAATAGAAATTTCTCTGAAAAAGACAGACACACGGCCTTCAGACATAGGAAAAAATGCTCATCATCTTAATCATCAGAGAAATGCAAATCAAAACTACTTTGAGATATCATCTAACTCTGGTGAGACTAGCTTATATCACAAAATCGCAAGACCAGAGATGTTGGTGAGGATGTGGAGAAAAGGGAACACTTTTGCGCTGCTGGTGGGAATGCAAATTAATACATTCTTTTTGGAGAGATATACGGAGAACACTTAGAGATCTAAAAATAGATCTGCCATTCAATCCTGTAATCCCTCTACTGGGCATCTACCCAGAAGACCAAAAATCACATCATAACAAAGATATTTGTACCAGAATGTTCATTGCAACCCTATTCACAATTGCTAAGTCATGGAAAAAGCCCAAGTCCCCATGGATCCACGAATGGATTAATAAATTGTGGTATATGTACACCATGGAATATTATGCAGCCTTGAAGAAAGATGGAGACTTTACCTCTTTCCTGTTTACATGGATGGAGCTGGAACATATTCTTCTTAGTAAAGTATCTCAAGAATGGAAGAAAATGTACCCAATGTACTCATCCCTGCTATGAAACTAATTTAGGGCTTTCACATGAAAACTATGACCCAGTTACAACCTAAGAATAAGGGGAGGGAAGAAAAGGAGGGGAGGGAGGGGGAAGCTGGGTGGAGAAAGGGGGATTGGTGGGAATACACCTGCGGTGCATCTTACGGGGGTACATGTGAAACTTGGTAGATGTGGAATGTTGATGTCTTAGAACAATAACTGGGAGAATCCAGGAAGGCTGTGTTTACCAGTGTGATGAAAATGTGTCAAACGGTATATAAAGCTAGTGTATGATGCCCCATGATCATATCAATGTACACAGTTATGATTTAATAAAAAAAAAAAAGAAAAAAAGTAGTGGCTAAGACTAAGAAATAATAATATGAATCACCCTGGTATGGTTCTGACTTGGAGTCGTTTGCTTATTTTCTGTTAATCTCTGAGCCCTCTGCCCTTGCCTGTGGTTTATGTAGTCTTCTGGAGAGTCTAAGACACCATGATAATTTCTTCCATAACTGTGACTCTTCTCATCTTCCCTAATAGACCTACCACTAAGCCTCCTTCTTAGAGAACCTATGTTGCCTGAAGTTCTAGCAGGACAGTCCTACAATTCATGGGACCACCATGAAACAGACTACGGGAGAACACTTAACCAAGATGGGACATTAGTGTTTTCTTTCCATGGACTTTGGAAAAAGAATGAGAATCAGTTTTTTTTTTCTTTTCTTTTTTTATTATTAAATCATAGCTGTGTACATTAAAGAATCAGTTATTTTTAAGGAATTGATTTTGAAAGTCAGATTGACAGAAAGGCAGCGTGAGACTTTCTTCTCAGTATCTGAGTGTGCACACAAATTTTTCTGTACAAAGAGAAGAGAAGAATGAAGCACACGGGTAAACCCAACCTGCAGCTAGAGGCTATGAGGGCTCAGCGAGAGAGAAATGAAGAGAGTAAGTAATTACCGAGAATAGCTCAGCAATACTTTTTGCAGTTGGATTCCATGAGATTCTTATGGAGTCTTATAACCATTTGTGCATGAGTTTCTTCAAATAGGTTTCTTTCTTTCTTTCTTTCTTTCTTTTTTTATTAAATCATAGCTGTGTACATTAATGCAATCATGGGGTACCATGAGTTGGTTTTATATACAATTTGAAATATTTTCATCACACTGGTTAACAAAGCCTTCCTGGCATTTTCTTAGTTATTGTGTTAAGACATTTATATTCTACATTTAGTATATTTCACATGTACCCTTGTAAGATGTACCGTAGGTGTGATCTCACCAATCACCCTCCCTCTGCCTATCCTCCCCACTCCCTCCCCTCCCTCTCCTCTTCCCCTTATTCTTATAACCCAGTTAAGTTATAACTGGGTTATAGCTTTCATATGAAGGCCATAAATTAGTTTCATGGTAGGGCTGAGTACATTGGATACTTTTACTGTTCCTTGTATCTTTACAATCCCAAAGACACTGTCAAACTCTTTTTCATTTTCTCTCATTTCCTTATTTTATATTCCTGTTGGCACTGCTGACATTTATGAACTACTCTAAAAACTTTTAGTAACATTAGAAAAAAAGAAAAATCTCTTTTATGAAGTGTAGTATACCCATTGTCTTAACGGACTGTGGAGTTATGGAAAGATCAATGACTTTGGAGTAAAATGTTTCTAGCTTTGAACCTTTATTCTATCACATACTTTGTAATTATTGGCCAAGTATTTAACTTTTTGGAGATCAAATTTCCTTATCTGTAAAATGGATATATTAGTATATATCTTATAACATTGGGGTTAAGATGAAGTGAAACGATGTAGCTAGAGGCCTTGCTACACTACTGGCACTGAGTTGGGGCTCAATGCAAAGTGAGTCGGTTAGCAATGGGCATAATTTTTGTTGCAGAATCAAAGTGAGAAGGGTCAGGAGGCTTTATTGGTAGGGGGATTATAGTAGATGTTAGGTTGGAAGGGTAAAGCAAACCTCTAAATCTAGGAGAAAGATGGGAAGTGTATGTGTTTGGTGTTGTCAAAGAGTGTATGTCTGGTGAAGTGCCAAGAGTTAAGACCAATGATAGCATTTGGGCAAAGTCAGGTACCACAGATTCACCATCCCCTGGTGGAAGAGCTGTGGATGTATGAAGGAAAGTAGTTGGTTAAAGTGGTGGGACAAATAATGCATTTGAGAAACCTTCTCCTTATGGCCATCTGTGTACTCACTCTCCTGGCCTTCCTGGTACTCATGAAATTAGAGCGCTTTGCTTCTTCACTCTCCCCTCACCCCAAATTTCCTCTTCTGTGCATATGATTGTGTTCTTTCCTCCATTTGAATTTCCTTGCCATATTTCCCGCCAGTGTTGGGGAACTCTCAGGGCCTTGTCCAAGTGACCTCTCAATCTCTGCAAAGGTAGGTCTCTTTGACCTCTAATCTGTCATCCCTTATTCATGTTTCTCTCTCTACCATTCAGCATCACATGCCCTGCATTATGATTCATAATACGACGGACATTGGGAACCTATTAGGATTCCCAGACCTTACCCCATTCTGTATTTTCTAATTCCTAATAGGATCCTGTCATTGAAAGACTACTTCACTGGGCTTTCATAATATAGAATTTGTAGACTTGAAAGAAAAGGGTTTGGGCCACATTTTTGGTTTCCCACCATACCAGTTCCTTTTTTCTTTGATGACAGAACACAATTCCAGGCAGGTAGCAGGGCTCTTCATTAAGAGGGGACCTCTCCAATCTCAGAGGATAAATCACAGTTAGCTTTATGTAGCCATGATGTTCTCAATTCCTTTCCCATGTGTGACCCATTTCTGGCCGGTGTGAATATAGGACAGTTGGCCGAGTGGTTCCAGGGAGATTTTACTTTCTGTATGAGTATCTCCTTGCAATTTTCCTTTTGTACAGTTTCGGTGAGGATGTGATGGTTGCACGTACAGATATGTTGTAGCTATAGTAGGAAATTTTGCCAACACGCTCAGGAGGGCAGAGCAGGTAGAAAGAGTCCAATTCCTTGGTATTATCATTATTACTCTTTTCTTTTGCAGAGTGAAATAATGTATTAAGGTAGATTAAGGGTCTACAAAAAATTTATATGCTCTGAATTCAGTAGCTGGTTCTTTCCAGATGTTTAGATCAGTGGGGATAGCTTTTGTTCCACATGGTCATTCAGGGACCCAGGCTTTTTCTATACGTAGCTCTGCTTTTCCTTTGCATCAAAGCATTGGACAGAGAAAGAGAATTGAAAAATGTTCATAGGAGGTTTTTGTGGGTGAAGTCAGGAAGTGACATATCACTTTCACTCATATTTACAGACAACTCTATCTGACTGCAAGGAAAGCTGGCAAACATAGTCTGTGAACCAAAAAGTGTGAATTTTTTTTCCGTAAAAAGCTAGTAACCTCTGTTATATGTAATAAATACTTTTATTGCTTAAGCCACTTTGTCATATTTTCTGTTTTAGCTCAAAGCAACCAAAAGATACAGAATTAGAGGCATAGAAGAGGAAGAGATGAGGAGGGCAGAGGTAGGTGTGTTAGATCTAAGAAAGAAAACTTTATAAATCAGGGGTGGGGGAGTGGTGTTTAAAGAAGGAAGTGCTGGATTAGCAATGGCATGTGAGGTTAACTGGATAGTCAAAGGGTGGGATTTAAAAAGTGTTTCCATATTCTTTGTCTTGGGATCTTGTCTTCGGCATTTAAGAAACTTCAGTTTTTGTGTTTGAGTCAACTTACTGACTTATTTTGAGATTTATCTTAGTTGCTTTACTCTGTTTTTTCAATCATGGCATTACCCTGATTCTGGACCACATGTGCATCTGGGGTCCTGAGAATGCACATCTAATCCATCTCACTAACCCGTGTAGCTCTTTGAGGCTGGTGGGGTCAATGTGGTGGCATTTTGAGATGTCAGATGCAGGAAAAATGGTTTAATTTTGCCAGAGAGAACCCATAAAGTTTTCAATTGAGATCTTTGAAAATAATCCCTACTGCCTCAGTTAGCTTTGTACATATTGACAGAGGGCAAGGAACCAGGCAGACTTCCAAAAGCAGGGTACTCTACCATGCCCTCTGGTGGGATCTGAGCTCATAATTAAGCTCAATTTCTTTCATGTGTAGCAAGAAAATCTTAGTCTTCTTGCCTTCTAAAATTATCTTGACCACTCTCCTCTTGTGCTATATATTCTATATTTAAAAAATACTGAACTTATACTTTTTTTTTTTTTTATTGTTGGGGATTCCTTGAGGGTACAATAAGCCAGTTACACTGATTGCAATTGTTAGGTAAAGTTCCTCTTGCAATCATGTCTTGCCCCCATAAAGTGTGACACACACCAAGGCCCCACCCACCTCCCTCCATCCCTCTTTCTGCTTCCCCCCACCATAAACTTAATTGTCATTAATTGTCCTCATATCAAGATTGAGTACATAGGATTCATGCTTCTCCATTTTTGTGATGCTTTACTAAGAATAATGTCTTCCACTTCCATCCAGGTTAATACGAAGGATATAAAGTCTCCATTTTTTTTTAATAGTGAATAGTATTCCATGGTATACATATACCACAGCTTGTTAATCCATTCCTGGGTTGGTGGGCATTTAGGCTGTTTCCACATTTTGGCAATGGTAAATTGAGCTGCCATAAACAGTCTAGTACAAATGTCCTTATGATAAAAGGATTTCTTTCCTTCTGGGTAGATGCCCAGTAATGGGATTGCAGGATCGAATGGGAGGTCTAGCTTGAGTGCTTTGAGGTTTCTCCATACTTCCTTCCAGAAAGGTTGTACTAGTTTGCAGTCCCACCAGCAGTGTAAAAACGTTCCCTTCTCTCCACATCCACGCCAGCATCTGCAGTTTTGAGATTTTGTGATGTGGGCCATTCTCACTGGGGTTAGATGATATCTCAGGGTTGTTTTGATTTGCATTTCTCTAATATATAGAGATGATGAACATTTTCTCATATGTTTGTTAGCCATTCATCTGTCATCTTTAGAGAAAGTTCTATTCATGTCTCTTGCCCATTGATATAAGGGATTGTTGGCATTTTTCCTGTGGATTAATTTGAGTTCTCTATAGATCCTGGTTATCAAGCTTTTGTCTGATTGAAAATATGCAAATATCCTTTCCCATTGTGTAGGTTGTCTCTTTGCTTTGGTTATTGTCTCCTTAGCTGTACAGAAGCTTTTCATTTTAATGAAGTCCCATTTGTTTATTTTTGTTGTTGTTGCAATTGCCATGGCAGTCTTCTTCATGAAGTCTTCCCCGAGGCCAATATCTTCCAGTGTTTTTCCTATGCTTTCTTGGAGGATTTTTATTGTTTCATGCCTTAAATTTAAGTCCTTTATCCATCTTGAATCAATTTTTGTGAGTGGGGAAAGGTGTGGGTGCAGTTTCAGTCTTTTACATGTAGACATCCAGTTCTCCCAACACCATTTATTGAATAGGGAGTCTTTCCCCCAAGGTAAGTTCTTGTTTGGTTTATCAAAGATTAGGTGGTTGTAAGATGTTAGTTTCATTTCTTGGTGTTCAATTCGATTCCAAGTGTCTATGTCTCTGTTTGTGTGCCAGTACCATGCTGTCTTGAGCACTATGGCTTTGTAGTACAGACTAAAATCTGGTATGCTGATGCCCCCAGCTTTATTTTTGTTACTAAGAACTGCCTTAGCTATACGGGGTTTTTTCCGGTTCCATACAAAACGCAGAATCATTTTTTCCAAATCTTGAAAGTACGATGTAGGTACTTTGATAGGAATGGCATTGAATAGGTAGATAGCTTTGGGAAGTATAGACATTTTAACAATGTTGATTCTTCCCATCCATGAGCATGGTATGTTCTTCCATTTGTTAATATCCTCTGCTATTTCCTTTCTGAGGATTTCATAGTTTTCTTTATAGAGGTCCTTCACCTCCTTCGTTAGGTATATTCCTAGGTATTTCATTTTCTTTGAAACTATGGTGAAGGGAGTTGTGTCCTTAATTAGCTTCTCATCTTGACTGTTATTGGCGTATACAAAGGCTACTGACTTGTGGACATTGATTTTATATCCTGAAACATTACTGTATTTCTGGATGACTTCTAGGAGTCTTGTGGTTGAGACTTTGGGGTTCTCTAAGTATAAGATCATGTCGTCAGCAAAGAGGGAGAGTTTGACCTCCTCTGGTCCCATTTCGATTCCCTTTATTTCCTTGTCTTGCCTAATTGTATTGGCTAGAACTTCCAGCACTACGTTGAATAGTAAAGGTGACAGAGGACAACCTTGTCTGGTTCCAGTTCCAAGAGGAAAAGCTTTCAGTTTTACTCCACTCAGTAAAATATTGGCTGTGGGTTTGTCATAGATAGCTTCAATCAGTTTTAGAAATGTGCCACCTATGCCTATACTCTTCAGAGTTCTAATTAGAAAAGGATGCTGGATTTTATCAAATGCTTTTTCTGCATCTATTGAGAGGATCATGTGATCTTTATTTTTGCCTCTGTTAATATGGTGGATAACGTTTATAGACTTGCGTATGTTAAACCACCCTTGCATCCCTGGGATGAAGCCTACTTGATCATGATGAATGACTTTTTTGATGATAAGCTGTAATCTATTGGCTAGGATTTTGTTGAGAATTTTTGCGTCTATGTTCATGAGTGAGATTGGTCTGAAATTCTCCTTTTTATTTGGGTCTTTTTTGGTATCAGGGTGATGTTTGCTTCATAGAATGTGTTGGGGAAGATTCCTTCTTCCTCAGTTTTTTGGAATAATTTCTGCAGTACAGGAATAAGCTCTTCCTTGAAGGTTTGATAGAATTCTGGAGTGAAGCCATCTGGACCAGGGCATTTTTTAGTTGGAAGCTTTTTTATTGTTTCTTTGATCTCAGTGCTTGTAATTGGTCTGTTCAGGAGGTCTATTTCATCCTGGCTAAGTCTAGGGAGAGGGTGTGATTCCAAATATTGATCCATTTCCTTCACATTGTCAAATTTCTGGGCATAGAGTTTCTGGTAGTATTCAGAGATGATCTCTTGTATCTCTGTGGGATCAGTTGTTATTTCCCCTTTATCGTTTCTGATTGAGGTTATTAGAGATTTTACTTTTCTATTTCTAGTTAGTCTGTCTAATGGTTTATCTATTTTATTTATTTTTTCAAAAAACCAACTCCTTGTTTCATTAATTTTCTGAATGATTCTTTTGTTTTCAATTTCATTGATCTCTGATTTGATTTTGGATATTTCTTTTCTTCTACTGAGTTTAGGCTTAGATTGTTCTTCTTTTTCCAATTGCATAAGATCTCTTGTGAGATTGTTGATGTGCTCTCTTTCTGTTTTTCGAATATAGGCATCTAAAGCGATGAATTTTCCTCTCAAAACTGCTTTTGCAGTATCCCAGAGGTTTTGGTAGCTTGTGTCTTCATTGTTGTTATGCTCAAGGAAGTTAATGATTTCCTGTTTTATTTCTTCCTTCACCCATCTGTTATTCAACAGAAGATTGTTTAATTTCCATGCCTTTGGGTGGGCTTGAGCATTTTTGTTAGAGTTGAGTTCCACCTTTAGTGCCTTATGGTCTGAAAAGATACAAGGTAAAATTTCAATTCTTTTGATTCTGTTGATATTTGTTTTGTGTCCCAGGATATGATCAATTTTGGAGAATGTTCCATGGGGTGATGAGAAGAATGTATATTCTTTATCTTTGGGGTGGAGTGTTCTATATGCATCTATCAAGCATAGTTGTTCTAGGGTCTCATTTAACTCTCTTACATCTTTGTTTAATTTCTGTTTAGAGGATCTGTCCAGCTCTGTAAGAGGTGTGTTAAAGTCCCCTGTTATGATGGTATTATCAGATAACATATTGCTCAGACTGAGTAAGGTGTGCTTCAAGAATCTGGGAGCATTTAAATTGGGTGCATAAATATTTAGAATGGAAATCTCTTCTTGTTGTAGTTTTCCCTTGACCAATATAAAGTGACCATCTTTGTCTTTTTTGACTTTAGTTGCTTTAAATCCACATGTATCTGAAAATAAGATTGCAACTCCTCTTTTCTTCTGAATTCCGTTTGCCTGAAAAATTGTCTTCCAACCCTTGACTCGGAGCTTTAATTTGTCTTTTGAGGCCAGGTGTGTTTCTTGCAGACAGCAAATGGATGGCTTGTGTTTTTTAATCCAGTCAGCCAATCTATGTCTCTTCAGTGGGGAATTCAAGCCATTAACATTTATTGAGATAATTGATAAGTGTGGTAGTATTCTATTCGTCTTATTTGGTGAGAGTCCATTGCTTAGTTTTATCTTTTGCATCAGTGTGGAGGTTAGGTTTTGTCCTTTGATTTCTGAGTTCTTACTTTGCTGCTGATTCATTGTGGTGGTCAGTGTGCAGAACAGGTTGAAGTATTTCCTGTAGAGCTGGTCTTGTTGTGGCGAATTTCCTCAATGTTTGTATATCCGTAAATGATTTGATTTCTCCATCAATTTTGAAGCTTAGCTTAGCAGGGTACAGAATTCTGGGCTGAAAATTGTTCTGTTTAAGTAGATTAAAGGTAGATGACCATTAGTCTTCTTGCTTGGAAAGTTTCATTAGAGAAGTCTGCGGTCACTCTGATGGATTTGCCCCTGTAGGTCAACTGGCGCTTACTCCTGGCAGCTTGCAGAATCTTTTCTTTTGTCTTGACTTTGGACAGGTTCATCACAATGTGTCTTGGAGAAGCTCGGTTAGAGTTGAGGCGACCTGGGGTCCGATATACCTCTGAAAGCAGTGTGTCAGACTCTTTGGTAATGTTTGGGAAATTTTCTTGTATAATATTCTCTAGTATGGCTTCCATTCCTCTGGGGCATTCTTCTTCCCCTTCTGGAATTCCTATAACTCGTATGTTGGAACGCTTCATAAAGTCCCATAATTCTGACAGTGAACGTTCTGCTTTCTCTCTCTTCTTTTCTGCCTCTTTTACTATCTGAGTTATCTCAAGAACTTTGTCTTCTACCTCTGAAATTCTTTCTTCTGCATGGTCTAACCTGTTGCTGATACTTTCCATTGTATCTTTAAGTTCCCTAATTGACTGTTTCAGTTCCTTCAGGTCTGCTATATCCTTTTTATATTCTTCATATCGTTCATCTCTTATTTGATTCTGTTTTTGGATTTCCTTTTGGTTATTTTCCACTTTATTAGCAATTTCCTTCATTGTTTCCATCATTTCTTTCATTGTTTTCAACATGTGTATTCTAAATTCCCTTTCTGTCATTCCTAACATTTCTATACTGGTGGAATCATCTGCAGTAGCTACCTCATGGTCCCTTGGTGGGGTTGTTCTAGACTGGTTCTTCATGTTGCCTGGAGTTTTCTGCTGATTCTTCCTCATGAGTGATTTCTTTTATCTGATTCCTTGCCCTAATTTTCCTTTCACTTCCTCTTGCTCTTTAAGTTCTTGTGCCTGTGGACTAAGGGTTATAGGACCAGAAGGGTGAGAAGGTTGAAGAGCAAAAAAAGGGGATGAAAGAAAGGAGGACCGAGTGATAAGTAAAAAAGAAAGATAGAGAAAGGAGAGGGGGTGGGTATAAGGAATATTGACAAAAAGAAGAGAGGCACAGAAAGAGGGAGACAGGGCAATATAGGTGTACAGTAGGGTACTTTGACACAACCTTAAAAAACCCCACCTTCTGGGGGTGCCCAGTTGCGTGGTTCCCTTGAGGTCAGCAGCTCTTTGCTAACCTGAACAGACACAGTACCCCACCTCCACCAAGTAGAGAGGAAAGACAAAAATGCTATAAATCAAACCAAAAGAAGCAAACAGAAAACTTTACGGGGATAAAATTGGGTGAAAAACCAAATTATATCGGTAGAAACACTAGCAAAAATGAAGTTGAAGTTATTAAAAAAGGCAGCAATGGGAAATTATAATTAAACTAGGAAAATTGAGAAAGAAAAAGGGATCTGTGTGGAAAAGATTGAAATTAAAAAAACAAAAGAACATCAGCAACGTCAAAATAAAGAAGCAAAAAAACCCAACCAAACCAAAAAAAGAAGAAGAAAAAAATACACAACCAAAAACAAAGCAGTTTGTATATGTTATTGAATATTGTCTGGTAACACGTGGTCTTCTGGGGTATGAGATGTTAGTCACAGTTCTGATACGACTGGAGGCTGCTGATTTCTCAAACCCCAGCAGGTAGACACCCTAAATCTCTCTTCAGCCTACTTAAAAGGCACTTTGAACTTGTAAACTTGCTGAGCAGAAGCTTTCCCAGCTTTCTCGCTGGAATCGCTGCTGAAGTGGCTATCCACTTACTCAGTGTGCCAAAACCAGTCTCACTCTGCCCCTGAGGGTTAGGGCTGCAAGGTGGCTCAAACCCCACCCTTAGGCTACTTGGTTGCTGGGTTACCAGCTCCCACCCGTTTCTAGCTCTGCGACCCTGAGGGCGGAGCTTGCCGGGGCAGATCACTGACAATGGATCCGTGTGACCCACCGCCAAACACTATTAGCTCCGTCTGGCTCAGCGGCTCAGACTGGGGCCCTAGACAACGGCCAAAATTCTCCGCACTCCCGCTCAGGCCTTCCCCAAGGCAGTTCAACTCAGTGCCAAGTCCAAGGACATCAAAACAGTTCACAGGTAAGGCCTTTCTGGTTTGCAGTCTCTCTGCTACTGAACTTACAGTTGTGGGCGGGTTTAGACGGATTGAACACACGCGACCACTTGCCGGTTTTCCACTGTTTTAGTCCTCCTCTTGGGGTCCAGAAGTCTCTCGCTGACTCCCTGTATCTTCATAGGAGTGATGAAAGGCAGTTCCCACCAGCCAGAGATGCCTGGAGTCCTATCTCCCCAGACTCACGGTGCCCAGATGCAAGGAAGCTGTTACTCGGCTGCCATCTTGCTCTGCCTCTGAACTTATACTTTTTTTAACCTAAAGAGCACCATTTTCTTTTTTACTTTTGAAACTTTTGCGTATATACCTCTCTTTGCCTGGAACATCCTCTGTTTTTTGGTTTTACTCAGGCCCCTCTACCCAAACACACTTGTTTTGTCTAGTTAATCCTGAATTATCTTGTGGGTGTAAAATTAGAATGTCAGTTCTTCAGGCAAGTCTACTCTGCTATCCCTAAACTAGGTTAAGCCCATGTCCTGTAAGCCCTTATATCACTTTTTTTTTTTTTTTAACATAGTTTCTGTCTATGGTCTGGCAAGCCTGTGTTGTGGTTTGTGCCTCCTTAACTATACAGAAAGTTTTGTATGGGCAGAGATGTGTCCTGTCTCTGTTCACAGTCCCTAGCACAGAGCTGACACCAAGTGAATGCTCTATAAAGACTTGTTAACTGAATGAATAGTGAATGAATGAATGGGAGTTAGGTATGAGCCTGGGATTACAGCGGAGTGGCTTTTGGTCAGAAGGCTTCTTTGTATGCATATGGGGAAGGAAAGGAGCTTGGCTGCAGCCTGGTGGTGGTGGTGGTAGGTTGGGTGTCCTGCAGTTGCTGGATGTCAGGAGCATAACCAGAGGGGCTAAAATCTGTCTCCTGGTCCAGTAACTGTGCTGGGCTTCAGCGGGGTTGGCTATTGAGTGAAAAACAGAAAAATAAAACAAAAAGAAGTTTAAATGGTCGTCCTTAGGGTCTGCCTTTTATATGCATAGCAGCTACAACGAGCTAATTAGGAAATTAACAAGACCCTAATTTGAACTAATGTCTGGCTTGATTGCATCTGATCAGCAGATAGGCAATGAATTAAAATTAAACAGTTTCCTTGTCAATACGACATAATGAACTGAGGACTGTGGAGATCTTGATTGGATATCATTTACCCTCCTACCAAACACACATTCACCTTCTCCCCATGGGAAACCACCACTTGTTGAGGCCTAAGGAAAGAAAGATGGGCTTGCTGTTCCACGTTGGAGTAACCAGGAATCATGGGTGGGAAAATGGTCTGATGGTCAATATTTAGAGTTAAGTTTATATTAATCAAGAAGCCCTCCTATAAAGTGGACTGAGTGTGTTGTGTGTAATCTAAGAGTAAACCCTTTTAATGGCTCTATCTATTTTTTGAGGGCAGGGCCTCCCAGGGCTGGACACATTCTCTGACAGAGCAGGCACTTAGCATCGTATGAGTTTGTTGAAAGAATGAGGAATGAGTGAGTGAACAGGGTCCTATATGATGAGTAAGGGTTAGGGGGTGAGGAGGAAGACATGAGCATCTCTTTCATACCTAAATACCAGGTAATATCCTCTAATATAATGCACCTTATCACATTGACTCTAGGAAATTGGTTTGACATTCTCTTTTCCCTGTGAGCAGTTTTTGCCAGCTGGGTGACCTTAAGTAAGTTAACAGAATCTCTTGCACCCTAATCCTCTTCATTAGTACAATGGAATGAAAATACATATTTTACAGGGGTCTTATGAGAATTAAATCAAATAAGGTATATAAAGTAGTTAGCAAATAGTGGACAGTCAAAAAATGATCAATTTCCTTTCCTTAGCATTTCTGTGCTGAGTGAATGGTAGTTGTAAGATATTCACTTATAAGGGTCCCCTGGCATGCCTAGGCGGGCTGATGTAGTCAGATACATGTTTGTTTAGTTTTTGTGAGAAAGAGAACAGCTGAAGAATTCCCTGAATCAAAGATACATGACATTTCATTATGATATTTCACTGCCCTGGAGCACCAGGCATGTGAAGTCCAGCCAGGGTAGTTGCTAGGTTGTAATTCAACCATAAACAGGGTGAGAAGAGAAATTTCTAGTGAAGGAGGCACCTGTCACCAGGGCCATTCTCTTTTGGGGTGGTGATGCTGCGGTGAGAGACTTTCCTAGGACAAGTCCCTCACCCTAAAATGAAGATAGAAATGTAGGCATCTGACAGCAATGGAGCCCTGGGTGATGTCTTTTTTGTAGCTGTGCATTTGCCTCAGTGATTGCTGGAAATTTCACTGCCTTCTACTGTGTCTGGTTGGGGAGCACCAGATTGGCTTTTTCCTTATGTGAATCTTCTTTATTGTCTGGCGTATTTTTCCATGGTGTCTTGAAATTGCAAAAATGGGAATGACAAAACATGCAAAAATGAATCAGAGGTGAGAGCGATGGCTCCGAAATGACAAAATGGGTTGTAGGTGGGATTCATTTTAAAAGGAACATGGACAGTAAAAGGCTTTTTCCCCCCTTTTCTCTCTTCCCTCCCTGCTGCTCCCGACTCTTTTCTAGGAAGAAAGGCAAAAGGCAATGTGACTTCATTTATCCAGACCAGGTGAAGGGTAAAATTATAAAACTGGACAACTGGGAGGAGAGAAAAGCAATAAGGTTGAGGACAGGGTTGAAAGCTGAGATGAATACGTGCTGAATTTTATTGCTGAATTCTGTTTATGTTATCCTGTCTTTGACTCTGCCATAGGGAGGTAAGGGACAGTGCAAAAATGGGGAGGCAAGTGAGATGTGAAAAATGGCCCGTGTTTGTCCTTAATTGTAGAACAAGTCATTCCAAGGCTACAATTCTAAGGGAGGCATGATCACATATTACATCGGCATCATTGGTTTATCGGTTATTGCTATATAACACATCATCCCAAACTTGAGGGCTTAGAGCAACAATATTTTATTCTTGTTCATGTGTCTATTGGTCATTGAGTCAAGATTAGGCTTGGCCTGTGGCTTTGCTTCAAATTATGAGTATCACTGGGCTTGGCTTCTTGCTGTTTATTGGGTTCATGTCTCTTTGATGTATATTTCTTTTGAAGCCTGGGCTAAGGGGGCATCAGCCACCTGGGGGAAACTCTTCTTACACTGATGACAGAAGTACAAGAAGGAGAAGGGAAAGATGTGATGCTTTCAGGCCTGATCTTGGAATTGGCACACTGCTACTCCTGCCCACATGTCATTCTTGATCATTCTCATAACCAAGACCAACACGAAGAGGGAGGGAAGGCACCTTGTGCTCAAGTGGGGAGAAATGCCCAGTTACATGGCAGAGGGTGTGGATACCAGAAAGGCAAAGAAATGGCTCCATTGATTCAATCCATTACAGTTGGCATGGTCTCTAAATTTCTTTCTTTTTTTTTTTTTTGAAGGTTCAGATGATTATTAGCATTTTTTAGCAATATAACATTTTTAAATTAAGGAATATATGTTTTTTAGACATAATGCTATTGCATACATAATAGACTTCAGTGTAGTTTAAATGTAACTTTTATTTGCACTAGGAAACCAAAAAATCTGTGTGACTTGTTTTATTGCAATATTTACTTTATTGCAGTGGTCTGGAACCAAACACACAGTATCTCTGAGGTATGCCTATAACCACAAAACTACTACATGCTGATAAAAATTAACAAGAATTTCTGAATTTCATTCAATGTCATCCAGTCTGTGTTTATATTTCCTGAACTGCATCATAAACTTTTTTTTTTTTTTAATTGTTGGGGATTCATTGAGGGTACAATAAGCCAGGTTACACTGATTGAAATTGTTAGGTAAAGTCCCTCTTGCAATCATGTCTTTCCCCCATAAAGTGTGACACACACCAAGGCCCCACCGCCCTCCCTCCTTCCCTCTTTCTGTTTCCCCCCCATAACCATAATTGTCATTAATAGTCCTCATATCAAAATTGAGTATATAGGATTCATGCTTCTCCATTCTTGTGATGCTTTACTAAGAATAATGTCTTCCACGTCCATCCAGGTTAATACGAAGGATGTAAAGTCTCCATTTTTTTTAATGGCTGAACAGTATTCCATGGTATACATATACCACAGCTTGTTAATCCATTCTTGTGTTGGTGGGCATTTAGGGTGTTTCCACATTTTGGCGATTGTAAATTGAGCTGCAATAAACAGTCTAGTACAAGTGTCCTTATGATAAAAGGATTTCTTTCCTTCTGGGTAGATGCCCAGTAATGGGATTGCAGGATCAAATGGGAGGTCTAGCTTGAGTGCTTTGAGGTTTCTCCATACTTCCTTCCAGAAAGGTTGTACTAGTTTGCAGTCCCACCAGCAGTGTAAAAGTGTTCCCTTCTCTCCACAGCATCTGCCGTTTTGAGATTTTGTGATGTGGGCCATTCTCACTGGGGTTAGATGATATCTCAGGGACGTTTTGATTTGCATTTCTCTAATATATAGAGATGATGAACATTTTTTCATGTGTTTGTTAGCCATTCATCTGTCGTCTTTAGAGAAGGTTCTATTCATGTCTCTTGCCCATTGATATAAGGGATTGTTGGCTTTTTTCCTGTGGATTAATTTGAGTTCTCTATAGATCCTAGTTATCAAGCTTTTGTCTGATTGAAAATATGCAAATATCCTTTCCCATTGTGTAGGTTGTCTCTTTGCTTTGGTTATTGTCTCCTTAGCTGTACAGAAGCTTTTCAGTTTAATGAAGTCCCATTTGTTTATTTTTGTTGTTGTTGTAATTGCCATGGCAGTCTTCTTCATGAAGTCTTTCCCCAGGCCAATATCTTCCAGTGTTTTTCCTATGCTTTCTTGGAGGATTTTTATTGTTTCATGCCTTAAATTTAAGTCCTTTATCCATCTTGAATCAATTTTTGTGAGTGGGGAAAGGTGTGGGTCCAGTTTCAGTCTTTTACATGTAGACATCCAGTTCTCTCAACACCATTTATTGAATAGGGAGTCTTTCCCCCAAGGTATGTTCTTGTTTGGTTTATCGAAGATTAGGTGGTTGTAAAGTGTTAGTTTCATTTCTTGGTTTTCAATTCGATTCCAAGTGTCTATGTCTCTGTTTTTGTGCCAGTACCATGCTGTCTTGAGCACTATGGCTTTGTAGTACAGACTAAAATCTGGTATGCTGATGCCCCCAGCTTTATTTTTGTTACAGAGAACTGCCTTAGCTATACGGGTTTTTTTCCGGTTCCATACAAAACGCAGAATCATTTTTTCCAAATCTTGAAAGTACGATGTTGGTATTTTGATAGGAATGGCATTGAATAGGTAGATTGCTTTAGGAAGTATAGACATTTTAACAATGTTGATTCTTCCCATCCATGAGCATGGTATGTTCTTCCATTTGTTAATATCCTCTGCTATTTCCTTTCTGAGGATTTCATAGTTTTCTTTATAGAGGTCCTTCACCTCCTTCGTTAGGTATATTCCTAGGTATTTCATTTTCTTTGAGACTATGGTGAAGGGAGTTGTGTCCTTAATTAGCTTCTCATCTTGACTGTTATTGGTGTATACCAAGGCTACTGACTTGTGGACATTGATTTTATATCCTGAAACATTACTGTATTTTTTGATGACTTCTAGGAGTCTTGTGGTTGAGTCTTTGGGATTCTCTAAGTATAAGATCACGTTGTCAGCAAAGAGGGAGAGTTTGACCTCCTCTGCTCCCATTTGGATTCCCTTTATTTCCTTGTCTTGCCTAATTGTATTGTCTAGAACTTCCAGCACTACGTTGAATAGTAAAGGTGACAGAGAACAACCTTGTCTGGTTCCAGTTCTAAGAGGAAAAGCTTTCAGTTTTACTCCATTCAGTAAAATATTGGCTGTGGGTTTGTCATAGATAGCTTCAATCAATTTTAGAAATGTGCCACCTATGCCTATACTCTTCGGTGTTCTAATTAGAAAAGACTGCTGGATTTTATCAAATGCTTTTTCTGCATCTATTGAGAGGATCATGTGATGTTTATTTTTGCCTCTGTTAATATGGTGGATAACGTTTATAGACTTGTGTATTTTAAACCAGCCTTGCATCCCTCTGGATGAAGCCTACTTGATCATGATGAATGACTTTTTTGATGATAAGCTGTAATCTATTGGCTAGGATTCTGTTGAGAATTTTTGCGTCTATATTCATGAGTGAGATTGGTCTGAAATTCTCCTTTTTGTTTGGGTCTTTTCCTGCTTTTGGTATCAGGGTGATGTTTGCTTCATAAAATTTGTTGGGGAAGATTCCTTCTTCCTCAATTTTTTTGGAATAATTTCTGCGGTACAGGAATCAGCTCTTCCTTGAAGGTTTGATAGAATTCTGGAGTGAAGCCATCTGGACCAGGCATTTTTTGGTTGGAAGATTTTTTATTGTTTCTTTGATCTCAGTGCTTGAAATTGCTCTGTTCAGGAGCTCTATTTCTTCCTGGCTGAGTCTAGGGAGAGGGTGTGATTCCAAATATTGATCCATTTCTTTCACATTGTCAAATTTCTGGGCATAGAGTTTCTGGTAGTATTCAGAGATGATCTCTTGTATGCCTGTGGGATCAGTTGTTATTTCCCCTTTATCATTTCTGATTGAGGTTACTAGAGATTTTACTTTTCTATTCCTTGTTAGTCTGGCCAATGGTTTATCTATTTTATTTATTTTTTCAAAAAACCAACTCCTTGTTTCATTAATTTTCTGAATGATTCTTTTGTTTTCAATTTCATTGATCTCTGATTTGATTTTGGATATTTCTTTTCTCCTACTGAGTTTAGGCTTAGATTGTTCTTCTTTTTCCATCCCATAAGATCTCTTGTGAGGTTGTTGATCTGTTCTCTTTCTGTTTTTCGAATGTAGGCATCTAACGCGATGAATTTTCCTCTCAAAATTGCTTTTGCAGTATCCCACAGGTTTTGGTAGCTTGTGTCTTCATTGTTGTTATGGTCAAGGAAGTTAATGATTTCCTGTTTTATTTCTTCCTGCACCCATCTGTTATTCAACAGAAGATTGTTTAATTTCCATGCCTTTGGGTGGGGTGGAGCATTTTTGTTAGAGTTGAGTTCCACCTTTAGTGCCTTATGGTCTGAGAAGATACAAGGTAAGATTTCTATTCTTTTGATTATGTTGATATTTGTTTTGTTTCCCAGGATATGATCAATTTTGGAGAATGTTCCATGGGGTGATGAGATGTATATTCTTTATCTTTGGGATGGAGTGTTCTATATGCGTGTATCAAGCACAGTTTTTCTAGGGTCTCATTTAAATCTCTTATATCCTTGTTTAATTTCTGTTTAGAGGATCTGTCCAGCTCTGTAAGAGGAGTGTTAAGGTCCCCTGTTATTATGGTATTATCAGATATCATATTGCTCAGAGTGAGTAAGGTCTGTTTCAAGAATCTGGGAGCATTTGAATTGGGTGCATAAATATTTAGAATTGAAATGTCTTCTTGTTGTATTTTTCCCTTGACCAATATAAAGTGACCATCTTTGTCTTTTTTGACTTTAGTTGCTTTAAATCCACATGTATCTGAAAATAAGATTGCAACTCCTCTTTTCTTCTGTATTCCATTTGCCTGAAAAATTGTCTTCCAACCCTTGACTCGGAGCTTTAATTTGTCTTTTGAAGCCAGGTGTGTTTCTTGCAGAAAGCAAATGGATGGCTTGTGTTTTTTAATCCAGTCAACCAATCTATGTCTCTTCAGTGGGGAATTCAAGCCATTAACATTTATTGAGATAATTGATAAGTGTGGTAGTATTCTATTCGTCTTATTTGGTGAGAGTCCATTGCTTAGTTTTATCTTTTGCATCAGTGTGGAGGTTAGGTTCTATCCTTTAATTTCTGAGTTCTTTCTTTGCTGCTGATCCCTTGTGGTGGTCAGTGTGCAGAACAGGTTGAAGTATTTCCTGTAGAGCTGGTCTTGTTGTGGCGAATTTCCTCAATGTTTGTATATCCGTAAATGATTTGATTTCTCCATCAATTTTGAAGCTTAGCTTAGCAGGGTACAGAATTCTGGGCTGAAAATTGTACTGTTTAAGTAGATTAAAGGTAGATGACCATTGTCTTCTTGCTTGGAAAGTTTCATTGAGAAGTCTGCGGTCACTCTGATGGATTTGCCCCTGTAGGTCAACTGGTGCTTACTCCTGGCAGCTTGCAGAATCTTTTCTTTTGTCTTGACTTTGGACAGGTTCATCACAATGTGTCTTGGAGAAGCTCGGTTAGAGTTGAGGGGACCTGGGGTCCGATATACCTCTGAAAGCAGTGTGTCAGAATCTTTGGTGATATTTGCGAAATTTTCTTTTATAATATTCTCTAGTATGGCTTCCATTCCTCTGGGGCATTCTTCTTCCCCTTCTGGAATTCCTATAACTCGTATGTTGGAACGCTTCATAAAGTCCCATAATTCTGACAGTGAACGTTCTGCTTTCTCTCTCTTCTTTTCTGCCTCTTTTTCTATCTGAGTTATCTCAAAAACTTTTTCTTCTACCTCTGAAATTCTTTCTTCTGTGTGGTCTAACCTGTTGCTGATACTTTCCATTGCATCTTTAAGTTCCCTGATTGACTGTTTCAGTTCCTTCAGCTCTGCTATATCCTTTTTATATTCTTCATATCGTTCATCTCTTATTTGATTCTGTTTTTGGATTTCCTTTTGGTTAATTTCCACTTTATTAGCAGTTTCCTTCATTGTTTCCATCATTTCTTTCATTGTTTTCAACATGTGTATTCTAAACTCCCTTTCTGTCATTCCTAACATTTCTGTATAGGTGGAATCCTCTGCAGTAGCTACCTCATGGTCCCTTGGCGGGGTTGTTCTGGACTGGTTCTTCATGTTGCCTGGAGTTTTCTGATGATTCTTCCTCATGAGTGATTTCTTTTATCTGTTTCCTTGCCCTAATTTTCCTTTCACTTCCTTTTGCTCTTTAAGTTCTCATGCCTGTGGACTAAGGGTTACAGGACCAGAAGGGTGAGAAGGTTGAAGAGCACAAAAGGGATGAAAGAAAGGAGGACCGAGTGATAAGAAAAAAGAAAAGAAAAATAGAGAAAGGAGAGGGGCTGGGTAAAAGGAGTATTGACAAAAAGAAGAGAGGCACAGAAAGAGGGAGACAGAGCAATATAGGTGTACAGTAGGGTACTTTGATACAATCTTAAAAAAAATCCACCTTCTGAGGGTGCCCAGTTGGGTGGTTCCCTTGAGGTCAGCAGCTCTTTGCTAACCTGATCAGACACAGTACCCCACCTCCACCAAGTAGAGAGGAAAGACAAAAATGCTATAAATCAAAGCAAAACAAGCAAACAGAAAACTTTATGGGGTAAAATTGGCTGAAAAAACCAAATAATAGCGGTAGGAACACTAACAAAAATGAAGTTCTAATTATTGAAATAGGCAGGAATGGGAAATTATAATTAAACTAGAAAAATTGAGAAAGAAAAAGGATCTGTATGGAAAAGGTTGAACTTAAAAAAAAAACAACAATCCACAACATCAAAATAAACAAAAAAAACAACCCAACCAAAAAAAAAACAAAAAAAACACAACCAAAAACAAAGCAGTATTTATATGTTATTGAATATTGTCTGGGCAACACGTGGTCTTCTGGGGTATGAGATGTTAATCACAGTTCTGATACGACTGGAGGCTGCTAGTTTCTCAAACCCCAGCAGGGGGTCTCTCTTCAGCCCACTTAAAAGGCACTTTGAACTTGTTCACTTGCTGAGCAGAGGCTTTCCCAGGGAAGTGCTTGTCACTGGAATCACTGCTGAAGTGGCTATCCACTTACTCTGTGTGCCAAAACTGGTCTCCCTCTGCCCCCGAGGGTTAGGGGTGCAAGGCGGCTCAGACCCCACCTTTAGGCTACTTGGTCGCTGGGTTACCAGCTCCCACCCAATTGCAGCTCTGTGACCCTGAGGGCGGAGCTTGCCAGGGCAGATCTCTCACAATGGCTGCCTGTGACCCAGAGCCAAACACTATTAGCTCCGTCTGGCTCAGCGGGTCAGACTGGGGCCCTAGACAAAGGCCAAAGTTCTCCGCACTCCCGCTCAGGCTCTCCCCAAGGCAGTTCAGCTGAGTGCCAAGTCCAAAGACACCAAAACAGTTCACAGGTAAGGCCTTTCTTGTTTGCAGTCTCGCTGCTACTGAACTTACAGTTGCAGGTGGGTTTAGACGGATTGAACACACGCGACCACTTGCCGGTTTTCCACTGTTTTAGTCCTCCTCTTGGGGTCCAGAAGTCTCTCGCTGACTCCCTGTATCCTCTCAGGGGTGATGATAGGCAGATCCCACCAGCCAGAGATGCCTGGAGTCCTATCTCCCCAGACTCACGGTGCCCAGATGCAAGGAAGCTGTTACTCGGCTGCCATCTTGCTCCACCTCGGTCTCTAAATTTCTTATCTCAGGGTTTCAGAGGTGTTTTGATAGAAAGGTTGGACAGAGCTAGTAAAACTCCCCTGGGGCAAGAGCTCAAGGTTTGTTCCTTTTGGCTGAATCTGTGTCGTGAAGAACAACTTATTTCAAGAAAGGACAAAGTAAAACCCCTTGTAGCCTGAAGGGTCACAGGAAGGGCAAATTGAATTATCGATTTTTGTTACTTGCTTTAAATTAATTCACTAAGGAATCACTATTGGCCACTAAGTGGGGGTGGGGGGTGGGCGGGGAGGGTGGCTTATTGCAAAGCTTGGATAGGCATCTGCAGAGGGGTGACAAAATATATTTCAGGCCTCTGACAATAGAGATGTTCCAGAAAAGCTAACGACAAAGGACATTTCCATTTAGTGAATTTTATTTCCCATTTGTTAGTATGGATGTGCACAGTAGGGAAAATCCTCAACTCCTTGATTAAATTTATTTTTAAAAGTATTTATATGATTACTCTGTGTGTGTGTTTGGAGACTGGGGATGTAGGTGTGTTTTGCCTGCTGGAAGTTATAGACTTCTGATGGCAGCTTCTTCTCTGACACCCTGTTGTCTTATCTTTGCCAATGTCTGGCATTCTGTCTCTTTTTTCTGCTCTGAGATCATTGACTTTGGTCACCCAATTAAAAGACAGCTTTGAATTTGAGGTGATCTTAGTGTATTATTTTCCATTTCTATTTATTGCCCTTCGTTATTTTTGTAATTAGTGTACCTTTTTATTATAAAAGAAAAAGTAGATAAAAGCTACTACAGAAGACATTTAAATAGCTCAATGAATTATCATGAAGTGAGCACTTACAAAGCTCAAGAAAAAGAATGTTTCCTGTCACCCCAGGAAGCTTCATTGTGTGGTGTCCCCCTCCTAGACCCTCTGTCTTTCTAAAAGTAAGCCCTATCCTAACTTCTGAATGAAATGTCTTTGCATTCTCCCAAATCTTCATTCCTTAATACAGTAGTTTACATTTTCCCCATTACATTAAAAAATTTTTAAAAAAAAATCTCTTTTTCGAAAATGTCAGAATATTAAAGGGTATAGCCATTTTAGTTACATGGATTGCTTTTGTACAGTTTGAGTCAAAGTTATAAGGGTACCCTCACCAAAATTGCATGCATTGTACCCATTAGCTATAAATTTACCTGTGCCCTTTTCCCCCTTTCCACCTGCTTGGTTTCTGTTGCATTTTACTACCATGAGGTACACATGAGTGTTGATTGATTAGTTCCAATTGAATAGTGAGTATGTGTGGTGTTTGTTTTTCCATTCATGTGATACGTTGCCTAAAAGAACAGTCTTACCACTTGGTGTCTGTAGCTCAGTGGCTAGGGCACCAGCCACATACACCTGGAACTGGAGGGTTCGAACCCAGCGGGGCCTGCCAAACAACAATGACAAGTACAACAAAAAAGTAGCTGGGCATTGTGGCAGGCGCCTGTAGTCCCAGCCACTTGGGAGGCTGAGGCAAGAGAATCTCTTAAGCCCAAGAGTTTGAGGTTGCTGTGAGCTGGGACGCCACAACACTCTTCCAAGGGCAACGTAGTGAGACTTTGTCTCAAAAAAAAAAAAAAAAGAACAGTCTTACATCTATAGATTCTGTTTCCATCCCTTTCTTTTCCTTACAACTTATTTCCTGAAAGACTTGTGGCTTTTGACATGCAGCATTTTGCAGTCTGGATTTTATGCATTGCATAATCATGATGAACTTCAACTATGTCCCTCTGTTATTTCCTGTAAGTTTGCAGGAATGAAGTTTTATCAGTCTCAATTTTGCTCCCTTTGACTAGACTCTAGATAATTTGTTCTTTTCCTCAGAGGTGCATAATGTCTAGTTTATATTCTCTCTTTTTAGCGAGAATTGATGTCTAGATTCGTTAATTACTTAAGGATTATAAAATGGCAACCTTCTAGCATTTTATTTGCATTTATTAGTTGAAATTGTTTTATAAACAGGTGCTTTCCCTCACCTACTGCCTGGTTACCCAATGGTACAGTTCACATAGAAAAGGCAGAATAGATGCTTGCTTTGTTTCCTTTAATTTATGAATTTTTAAAACAACAAATTTTTTTTGTCATCTTTTAAAGATGAAAAATTTTATATCATTCTTAATTCACAGATTTAAAGTATTTGATGAGTTCACAATTCTTTTTTTTTCTTTTTTTTAATTATTAAATCATAGCTGTGGAGTTCACAATGCTTACCTTTACTGAAACTCAAACTATTCCAAATTTAGCCTGTGGGAGACTCAGCCATCCTTTCCCCCACTAACCTATTGTTTTCTTTGTTTTTTTTTTTTTGTATCTTCCTTTCTGGCAGGAAGTTCCAGGCTCATTTTGTAAATGTCATTGGCTAGACCAAATTTGAGTATGAGGGATTTTTGTTGCTAGTTGGATTATCATTCTTTTCTTTGCCTTTTTAATGATAGAAACTGGCTATGTAATGGTGAAATCTTATCACTTAGGTTTATTGTTAAATCTTGGTGTCTATTTGCTCTGTCTCTATAGGGTGTCCATAAAATTTGCCTGGAATTTAAAATAGTTGGCTATTTATGTGGGGATTTGGGAAAACAAAAGCTATGCTGCCTTTATCATGGCTATTGTTACATATGATTTTATCTGAAATAGAGAAATGTTAAAGAACATTAAAAATGTAATCTGCCACGTTAACTAATGAATGAGAAGAGGAAACATGTAGGGAAAAGCTCTTTTCTTTTTCAAGTGTGTCCTTTTCTGTTTTCTCAAAAATCTAACCCTATAATAAGATATTTGGGATTATCTGGATTATATACTTAATGGTTCTTAAATTTCATTCTTTTTTTCTCCTTTTATTTCTAAGTGTCAAAAGTGAACTAAAGTGTATACTTTATAACAAATATCACCATTAATTTTTTTGTTTATCATACTTTGAATATTCCCTTAACTTGAAGATTTCAATGATGTTAAATGACTAAGCTTAATATTTGAATAATTATTCAAACTAGATGTTATCCTCTGCAGTCCCAGTGGAGTGCCTCACAAATACCCTTTGATTTGACTCTGGCTTCCACTTGCCCACATTTGAAGCCCCAAAAAAGAGCTTAGATAAGCCTCATTGCCAGCACAGCAGAATGAAGATGGTGATGGCTCCTGACGTTTCCCCTTCTAGCCATAAAGAGGTGAGTAGATGCAACTTCTTTTCAAATCTATGTCCCATTTTGACTGAACCCCAAAGAACTTCTCTTTGGACCCAGAGTGTCCGAAGTCCACTTTGATCCACTTCTCTTTAAATGACCCCCCTAACAAAAGGGACCCTAAAAACAATACAAAGAAACAAGTGGGAGAACAGACTTCTATTTATCCTTCTCACCCATTTTTTATTTCTTTTTTTTTTTTAATTTTTTTATTAAATCATAACTGTATACAATGATATGATTATGGGGCATCATACACTCACTTCATAAACCATTTGACACTTTTTTATCACAGTGGTTAACATAGCCTTTCCGGCGTTATCTCAGTTACTGTGCCAAAACATTTATATTCTACATTTACCAAGTTTCGCAAATACCCCTGTAATATGCACCACAGGTGTGATCCCACCGATTCCCCTCCCTCTACCCACCCCCCCCTTTCCCACTTCCCCATGTTGTTAAGTTGTAGCTGGGTTATAGCTTTCATGTGAGAGTCCCAAATTAGTTTCATAGTAGGGCTGTGTACATTGGGTATTTTTTCTTCCATTCTTGGGATACTTTACTAAGAAGAATATGTTCCAGCTCCATCCATGTAAACATGAAAGAGGTAAAGTCTCCATCTTTCTTTAAGGCTGCATAGTATTCCATGGTATACATATACCACAATTTATTAATCCATTCGTGGATCGATGGGCACTTCGGCTTTTTCCATGACTTAGCAATTATGAATTGGGCTGCAATAAACATTCTGGTACAAATATCTTTGTTATGTTGTGATTTTTGGTCTTCTGGGTATATGCCCAGCAGAGGAATTACAGGATTGAATGGCAGATCTATTTTTAGATCTCTGAGTGTTCTCCATATATCTTTCCAAAAGGAATGTATTAATTTGCATTCCCACCAGCAGTGCAGAAGTGTTCCCTTTTCTCCGCATCCACGCCAACATCTCTGGTCTAGAGATTTTGTGATATAGGCTAGTCTCATTGGAGTTAGATGATATCTCAAAGTAGTTTTGATTTGCATTTCTCTGATGATTAAAGATGATGAGCATTTTTTCATATGTCTGAAGGCCGTGCGCCTGTCTTCTTCAGAGAAGTTTCTCTTCAAATCCCTTGCCCAGCCTGCGATGGGATCCCTTGTTTTTTTCTTGCTGATGCGTTTGAGTTCTCTGTGGATTCTGGTTATTAAACCTTTGTCAGAGTTATACCCTGCAAATATCTTCTCCCATTCTGAGGGCTGTCTGCTTGCTCTGCTTACTGTGTTCTTAGCTGTGCAGAAGCTTTTTAGTTTGATCAAGTCCCAGTAGTGTATTTTTGAAGCTGCTTCAATTGCCCGGGGGGTTCTCCTCATGAAATACTCACCCAGACCAATTTCTTCAAGGGTTTTCCCTGCATTCTCCTCTAGTATTTTTATAGTTTCATGTCTTAAGTTTAAATCTTTAATCCAATGAGAGTCTATCTTAGTTAATGGTGAAAGGTGTGGGTCCAATTTCAGTCTTCTGCAGGTTGCCAGCCAGTTCACCCAGCACCATTTGTTAAATAGGGAATCTTTTCCCCACTGAATGTTTTTAATTGGCTTGTCAAAAATCAAATAGCGGTAAGTAGCTGGATTCATCTCTTGGTTCTCTATTCTATTCCAGATATCTACTTCTCTGTTTTTGTGCCAATACCATGCTGTTTTGATCACTATCGATTTGTAGTAAAGTCTGAGGTCTGGTAGTGTGATTCCTCCTGTTTTGTTTTTATTTCTGAGTAATGTCTTGGCTATTCGAGGTTTTTTCTGATTCCATATAAAACGAAGTAATGTTTTTTCAAGATCTTTAAAATATGACAGTGGAGCTTTAATAGGGAGTGCGTTGAAATTATATATTGCTTTGGGTAGTATGGACATTTTGATAATGTTGATTCTTCCTAGCCATGAGCATGGTATGTTTTTCCATTTGTTAACATTTTCAGCTATTTCTTTTCTTAGAGTTTCATAGTTCTCTTTATAGAGATCTTTCACGTCTTTTGTTAGGTAAATTCCCAAATATTTCATCTTCTTTGGCACTACTGTGAATGGGATAGAGTCCTTAACTGCTTTTTCAATTTGACTGTTGTTGGTGTATATAAAGGCTACCGATTTATGAATGTTGATTTTGTAACCTGAGACGCTGCTGTATTCCTTGATCACTTCTAGGAGTTTTGTAGTAGAGTCCCTAGTGTTTTCCAGATACACAATCATATCATCTGCGAAGAGCGAGAGTTTGATCTCTTCTGACCCTATATGGATACCCTTGATCGCCTTTTCTTCCCTAATTGCGGTGGCTAAAACTTCCATTACAATGTTGAAAAGCAATGGAGACAATGGGCAGCCTTGTCTGGTTCCTGATCTGAGTGGAAATGATTCCAATTTAACTCCATTCAATATGATATTGGCTGTGGGTTTGCTGTAGATAGCCTCTATCAGTTTAAGAAAAGCCCCTTCTAGACCAATTTTCTTGAGTGTTCTGATCATGAAGGGATGCTGGATATTATCAAAAGCTTTTTCTGCATCAATTGAGAGAATCATATGGTCTTTGTTTTTTAATTTGTTTATGTGCTGAATTACATTTATAGATTTACGTATATTGAACCAGCCTTGAGACCCTGGGATAAAACCAACTTGGTCATGATGTATAATTTGTTTGATGTGTTGCTGGATTCTGTTTGTTAGGATCTTGTTGAATATTTTTGCATCTATATTCATTAGTGATATTGGTCTATAATTTTCTTTTCTTGTTGGGTCTTTTCCTGGTTTGGGGATCAGGGTGATATTTGCTTCATAGAACGTGTTGGGTAGTCTTCCTTCTTTTTCTACATTTTGGAACAGGTTGAGTAATATAGGTACTAATTCCTCTTTAAAGGTTTGGTAGAATTCTGACGTGAAACCATCTGGTCCCGGGCTTTTCTTTTTAGGGAGGTTTTGTATAGTTGATGCTATTTCTGAACTTGATATGGGTCTGTTCAACATTTCCACTTGATTCTGGTTAAGTCTTGGAAGTTGGCGTGCTTCCAAGTATCGGTCTATTTCCTTCAGATTTTCATATTTCTGAGAATAAAGTTTCTTGTAATATTCATTAAGGATTTTTTGGATTTCTGATGAGTCTGTGGTTATTTTGTCTTTGTTGTTTCTGATTGATGATATTAGAGATTTTACTCTTTTTTTCCTGATTAGGTTGGCCAGAGGTTTATCTATTTTATTGACCTTTTCAAAAAACCAGCTTTTTGATTTATTGATCTGTTGTATTATTCTTTTGTTTTCAATTTCATTTAATTCTGCTCTAATTTTGGTTATTTCTTTTCTTCTACTGGGTTTGGGGTTGGAATGTTCTTCCTTTTCCAGTTGCGTGAGATGTCCCATTAAGTTGTTAACTTCCTCTCTTTCCGTTCTCTTGAGGAAGGCTTGCAGTGCTATAAATTTCCCTCTTAGAACTGCCTTTGCAGTGTCCCAGAGGTTCTGATAGCTTGTGTCTTCATTGTCATTTTGTTCCAAAAAATTGGTGATTTCTTTCTTAATCTCATCTCTGACCCAGCTATCATTCAGCATAAGGTTATTTAACTTCCATGTTTTGGTATGGGGGTGGTTCTAAGCCTCTGATTTGGGGAGTATTTGGTTTGACAGCATTATATTTAACATGGTTGATAGCAGTGCTGTGAGATGTTACTACATTATTACAAGTCATATACAAATAACATGAAATCATGTTGGATATTTGCAAGCCGTCTAACGTAGTGTAGGGGACTTGGGAGTTCTGCACAGAAGGGGAGCATGAAGGAAAACATGATTTTCTGCATAAGGGAGAACTCAGTAGAACCAGTAGGGAAATCTATTATGATTAGGTAGAATTTGAGAAATTGGATAAACCTTATGGATGGAAATAGGGTCAGGCTATGATTTATAAAAATACTGATGTATCCTAGTCATTTGACTCTGTCTACTGAAGAACTTCAGGATGTCAGATTTATTTTGTTTGTTGTTTCTCACCTAGATAACTCCTTGGTCACCAATCTTCCTTCGTTGTAGTCGATACTTTGTCTTCATCCATCTATTTGTTTTCTGTTGTTAATGTTGGTCTATGTCAGCAAAGACCTGATGTTCTTAGGACCTCTAAATGATGGGCCATGTAGAAACCCAACACTTTATTATTCCATAAATGGAAAAGCCAAGTATTTTTTCAGAGTGATTAAACTCAGCAACTAATCCATTATTGAGGTAATTACTTTTTAATTTGCTGAAATGTTAGAGCACAGCTGGCTGTGACACTGGAAAAAAAATCTACTGCTTGTGGGTATTACAGACAGAGGGATTAAACCAAGTATGACAATGGCAGAATGTTCTGCTCAGCTTAACAGGCCTGAAGGTATTTGATGTTCTCTTTAGAACTTAGTAGGGTGATCTGTCTTTTAATGTACTAAATCCATGCCACTTCCACGGCTGTACTCCTTGGTATTTCCCTCAGCTTCTAAGAAGATCATACAGTGGGTTTCCTTTTTATACATTTGACTGCAAATCACAAGGTGTGACCTTGAAAGAGTCACTTCCCCACTCCAAGTTTAGTGTTATCACCTGTAAAAGGAGTCTGTGTAGCACCTTCTGTGCTAAAACTTTATGATGCTCAAAAGGTGAGGAAGGTACAACTTAAAAAAAAACATGAATAAAGACCAAGAAACTATTTAGAGCTTGTGTGGAGTTGAACGATAGTCGACAGAATCTCCAGTTAACATTATTCTGGACAGGGAAATGTTTGAAACCCTCAGGCCACACATTTCCCAACTCTACTTGCCTTTCGTGTGTGTTGGAGGTTCACACCAATGAAAGGAAGCTGTTAGGGGCTGGAAAGAAAGGCAGAGTAGAAGTCTAGACCTTCAAAGAAGTGAGTTAATAGGGGAAATCTCTCTGACCTGTTGACGTCCGTGTGGTTCTCCTTGATTATCTTTCTTAGTTTTTGTCTTGACTTGTTTTCAATGTGACGTAGAAGATACAGCTTCTCCCTAAATTTCAGACAGACCTGGATGCAAATGTCTCCTGTTCCCTATTAACTATGTCACCTTAACATCTGAGCTGTGAGTTTTGTATCTAAAATATTGTAAAAGTAATATCTATGTGACAATATCGTGAGTTGAAATGAAATATATAGCAAAAGGATCTCAGCTTCAGCACCATTTATTGAATAGGGATTCTTTTCCCCAGTGTAAGCAGCTTTTGTTTGATTTATCAAAAATCAGATGGCTATAAGAGGCTGGTTTCATCTCTGGGTTTTCAACTCTGTTCCATAGACCTATATCTCTATTTTTGTGCCAATACCATGCTGTTTTGATCACTGTGGACTTATAATATAACCTGAAGTCTGGTAGAGTGATGCCTCTGGATTTTATTTTATTACTATGAATTGCCTTGCCTTGCTTATACTTTTTTTTTTATTGCTGGTTCTGTACAAAATGAAGAACTATTTGTTTGAGTTCTTCAAAGTATGCTGTTGGCATTTTAATGGGGATTGCATTGAATCTGTAGACTGCTTTGAGTAGTATAGCCATTTTGACAATGTTGATTCTTCCTAGCCAAGAGCATGGTATGTTCCTCCATTTGTTAATATCTTCTGCTATTTCTCTTTCTCAGAGTTTTATAGTTCTCTCTATAGAGATCCTCCATATCCTTTGTTAAGTATATTCCCAGGTATTTTATTTTCTTTGAAGCTACTGTGAAGGGTATTGGACCCTTGATTAGCTTCTCAGAATGATTGTTATTGGCATATACAAAGGCTACTGATTTGTGGGCATTGATTTTATACCCTGAACTGTTAGTGTATTTCTTTATCACTTTCAAAAGTCTGTGGTTGAATCTCTGGGAGACAAGTGGCTTTTAAACAAGACAGAATTTAATAGTCTTGAGCACAATTAGAAATAGTAAAAGTTACGTGGAGAGAGTCTTCCAGGAAGAGAAAAGACCCAGTGAGTTGAGCAACCCCGGGCTATATGTGGGTCAAGAGTCACCCAACTAGTCTAGAGGAAGAGAATTTCTGGTGAAAGCCAGGTCAGGTCAGGTATAGGGTGGGATGGTGGAGGGTTTTTAGTGGCTCTAGGACTAAGGAGTAACAGAAACCAGGAGGGTGCCTAGGGGAGTTGTTTGGATATGGGGTGATGAAAGCCTGTGTGAGGAGTTATGAATGCTGAGGAAGAGTTTGGCAGGACTTGGAGACTGTTGGGGAGCTTTCTAAAACTCCTGGGCCCTCTTTTGTCCTTGATTCTATCTTAACAAATAGCTGCTACAGCCAATTTACATAATTTCTTTTGAAGGTCAACATCCCCACCCCTTTCTTTCCTTTCTTTCTTCCTTTTATTTCTATTTTGTTGTTGTTGTTTTGTTTTTTCTCACTTGAGTCAGAGGTCAAAGAAAAGGCAATAAGTATAATTCAAAGTATTCTTCAAACATGGTGTGAATCTAATGTTCTTTAATAAAATAATGCTGAAGCCGATGTAATGGAGAGCCCTGTTGCCTTTTGTTGTTGTTAGTTTTCATCTAAGTTTTTTAAAAAATTTTCATTTTGGAATAATTTTAGATTCAAAAAAAAAGTTGCAAAGATAGGACAGAAAATTCCAATATACCCCAACCAGGTTTTGCTATTGTTAACACCTTAAATTATCATGGAGTATTTATCAAAACTAAGAAATCAACATTGCGTATTGCTATTAACTAGACTGCAAACTTTTTTGGATTTCTATTAAGTCCTTTTTGTTCCAGCATCCAATTCAAGGAACCACACTGCATTTAACTATCATGTCCTCCCAGTCTCCACTGGTCTATGGTGTCTTCTGAGTGTTCTCTTATTTTTTTTTTTTTTTTTACCTTGAGTAGTCTTGAGGAGTATTGGCTAGGAATCCTGCAGTAGAATGTCCTAGCCTGGATTTGTGTGGTGTTTTCCACATGATTAGAGTGGGGTCATGGGTTTTTGGAAAGAAAACCACAGAAGTAAAGTACTTACAGTCAAATCCTATCAGCAGGTACGTGACATTCATTATAGTTCAGAAGGTCAATTTAAACTTACCTACTGTGACTCAGTGTATCATGTTTCTGCTCAATGTCATGAGTTCATCGTATTGTTCTTCTTCATTCTACTAGGAGAACGGTGGATTTGCAGAAAACAAAAACAAAAACAAAAACAGTAACTGTCTGGGTACTGGAGCTGAAGATGTAAAAGTTTTAGGTTTGTGAGGATTTGGAGTGTTGGTAGACACTGTTGGTACCTTCCCCAGATCCCATTCTCCTGCTGCTGTACCTGTCTGTGGCTAATGTTAGTGCTACAGCTGATGGCTTCACCTGTGACTTCTCTGGACAGTTGCCCTTGGCTGAATGAACCACCTCACTAGGAGATGATTGGGCTAATTCCTAGCCCCTGAAGGTGACCAATGACTGTCTCTTCTGTGGGCACAAAAGCCAAGCTCCCAGCATTAGAAGATGTCTAGAGCTAACCCCTGACTGGGGGTTGGGGATGGTCAGGCCAAGGCTTGATATTATCTGAGACCCTTGCTCAAATCTATCCCTTTCCCTAATCTGCTTCTCTGACTTTCTTGTTATTTTTCCCTTAAGAACACTCCCCCCAATGAACCATTTGAAGCTAAACAAATCCCTCAGATTCTGCTTAGGAGAACTATTGAAAGAAAGACACACACTCCTGAAAATAAGTATTAGCCTTTGATGGTGCTCCATCTACCCAACACTATACCACCCAGAAAGAATTTGATTAAATTAATTGCACTGAGCAATTAATTTAATTCGGAATCATTAAAGGTTATTCATTTCAAATACTGATTGTTTCCATATAGTTGAAATTATAATGCTGAATACATAGCCCCAGGATTCTGAAAAGGATTAACATTAGTAGGGTGCTCATTATTATTTGGATAGATAGGCTATTAAACAAGTTCTCTCAGTCTATCAAATTATGGGAAAACCAAACTGGGTTTTTTTTGCCCATCGTCTCCACTGCTCTTTAACATTGTAATGGAAGTTTTAGCCATGGCAATTAGGAAAGAAAAGGCGATCAAAGGTATCCATATAGGGGTCAGAAGAGATCAAACTTTTGCTCTTCACAGGTAATATGATTGTATATCTGGAAAACACCAAGGATTCTACTACAAAACTCTTAGAAGTGATCAAGGAATACAGCAGCATCTCAGGTAACAAAATTAACATTTATAAATCAGTAGCCTTTATATATACAAACAATAGTCAAGCTGAAAAAACAGTTAAGGACTCTATTCCATTCACAATAGTGCCAAAGAAGATGAAATATTTGGGAGTTCATCTAACAAAGGACATGAAAGATCTCTATAAAGAGAACTATGAAACTCTAAGAAAAGAAATAGCTGAAAATGTTAACAAATGGAAAAACTTACCATGGTCATGGCTGGGAAGAATCAACATTGTTAAAATGTCCACACTACCCAAAGCAATATACAATTTTAATGCAATTCCTATTAAAGCTCCACTGTCATACTTTAAAGATCTTGAAAAAAATAACACTTTGTTTTATATGGAATCAGAAAAACCTCGAATAGCCAAGACATTACTCAGAAATAAAAACAAAGCAGGAGGAATCATGCTACCAGACCTCAGGCTATACTATAAATTGATAGTGATCAAAACAGCATGGTACTGGCACAAAAACAGAGAGGTAGATGTATGGAACAGAAAATAGAACCAAGAGATGAACCCAGCTACTTACCGTTATTTGATCTTTGACAAGCCAATTAAAACCATTCAGTGGGGAGAAGATTCCCTATTTAACAAATGGTGCTGGGTGAACTGGCTGGCAACCTGTAGAAGACTGAAACTGGACCCACACCTTTTACCATTAAGATAGACTCTCACCGGATTAAAGATTTAAACTTAAGACATGAAGCTGTTCATCATCCTTAATCATCAGAGAAATGCAAATCAAAACTACTTTGAGATATCACCTAACCCCAGTAAGAGTAGCCCACATAACAAAATCCCCAAACCAGAGATGTTGGCATGAATGTGGAGAAAAGGGCACACTTCTACACTGCTGGTGGGAATGCACACTAATACCTTCCTTCTGGAAGGATGTTTGGAGAATACTTAGAGACCTAAAAATAGACCTACCATTCGAACCTATAATTCCTTTACTAGGTTTATACCCAGAAGACCAAAAGTCACAATATAAGAAAGACATCTGTACCAGAATGTTTATTGCAGCCCAATTCATAATTGCTAAGTCATGGAAGAAGCCCAAGTGCCCATCGACCCACAAATGGACTAGCAAATTGTGGTACATGTATACCATGGAATATTATGCAGCCTTAAAGAAAGATGGAGACTCTACCTCTTTCATGTTTACATGGATGAAGCTGGAACATATTCTTCTTAGCAAAGTATCTCAGGAATGGAAGAAAAAGTATCCAATGTACTCAGCTCTACTATGAAGCTAAATTTTAGCTTTCACATGAAGGCGATAACCCAACTATAGCAGAAGACTATGGGGAAAGAGCCAAGAAAGGGGAAGGGAGGGGGGAGGTTTTTGGTGGAGGGAGGTAATGGGTAGGGCCACATCTACGGTGCATCTTAGAATGGGTACAGGTGAAACTTACTAAATGCAGAATACAAATGCCTACATATGGTAACTAAGAAAATGCTATGAAGGCTATGTTGAACAGTTTGATGAGAATATTTCAGATTGTATATGAAACCCACACATTGTACCCCTTGATTCCACTAATGTACACAGCTCTGATTTAACAATAAAAATAAATAAATTAAAATTAAAATAAAAAAAGACATGATGCTATAAAAATACTAGAAGAAAGTGCAGGGAAAATTCTCAAAGAAATCAGTCTGGGTGAATATTTTATGAGGAGGACCCCCCTGGGCAATTGAAGCAGCTTCAAAAATACACTACTAGGACCTTATGAAATTAAAAAGCTGCACAGCCAAGAACACAGTAAATAAAGCAAGCAGACAGCCCTCAGAATGGGAGAAGATATTTGCAGGTTATGTCTCCAACAAAGGTTTAATAACCAGAGTCCACAGAGAACTCAAACGTATAAGCAAGAAAAGAACAAGTGATCCCATCACAGGCTGGGCAAGGGACTTGAAGAGAAACTTCTCTGAAGAAGACAGGCGCATGGCCTACAGACATATGAAAAAATGCTCATCATCCTTAATCATCAGAGAAATGCAAATCAAAACTACTTTTAGATATCATCTAACTCCAATAAGATTAGCCCATATCACAAAATCCCAAGACCAGAGATGTTGGCGTGGATGTGGAGAAAAGAGAACACTTCTACACTTCTAGTGGGAATACAGATTAATATTCAGATACAGATTAATATACAGATTAATATTTGTACTGTTGGAGTACAAATTAATACATTCCTTTTGGAAAGATGTTTGGAGAATACTTAGAGATCTAAAAATAGACCTGCCATTCAATCCTATAATTCCTCTCCTAGGTTATTAACCCAGAAGACCAAAAATCACATTATAACAAAGATAATTGTACCAGAATGTTTATTGCAGCCCAATTCATAATTGCTAAGTCATGGAAAAAGCCCAAGTGCCCATAAATCCATCAATGGATTAATAAATTGTGGTATATGTACACCATGGAATATTATGCAGCCTTAAAGAAAGATGGAGACTTTACCTCTTTCATGTTTACATGGATAGAGCTGGAACATATTCTTCTTAGTAAAGTATCTCAAGAATAGAAGAAAAAGTATCCAATATACTCAGCCCTACTATGAAACTAATTTATGGCTTTCATATGAAAGCTATAACCCAGTTACAACCTAAAAATATGGGGATGGGGACAGGGAGGGGACGGAGGGGGAGGATGGGTAGAGGGAGGGTGATTGGTGGGATTACACCTGTGGTGCATCTTACAAGGGTACATGTGAAACTTAGTAAATGTAGAATATAAATGTCTTAACACAATAACTAAGAAAATGCCAGGAAGGCTATATTAACCAGTGTGATGAAAAATGTCAAATGGTATATAAAATCAGTGTATGATGCCTCATGATCGCATTAATGTACACAGCTATGATTTAATAATAATAAAAAAGCTGTTTTTTTTTATTTTCACATATACATGTGTTCAATAGGCTTCCACTTTTTGCTTTCACAAAATTAAAAAGGTTTAAAATTTAACAACAATAACAATGTTTAAGATAGGACCAGAAACAAAAACCTCACAAAGAAGGAACAAAGTCAAATCCATTCAGAAAAGAAATCAGACGATTGCTGCAACGAAGTATTAAGCAATAATAAAAATAGTAATGCAAAGAAAGTAACATTCACATTGTCAAATAAGAGTATGTCTATTATAGAATGCTTTGACTCTGTGGTTCAGTCTGGTGTCATCAACTAACTACTTATTATTATTTTTTTCCCAAAGTATCAAAGAATAGATAACTAATATTTATAAATAAAGATAAAAGATAATTTCAAAAAATAGAACATACCAAACGTTATAGACAATAGAAAAAGAAGAAATACTTCAAAAATCATTCTACTTATTCTAGATACACCTGATATTAAAATTAGAAAAAATATATTATTATAAAGGGGAAATTACAAACATAATTCATTTATAAATGAGGGTGCAGTATCTTGTATCCTAAACAACATATTAACAAGTTGAAGTAAAAATTAATGTTTAAGTAATGTACTTTAGTCAAAATTGAATCCAAGTTAGGTGAGAATTACTCACTATTTTATTTCTTCTTCTTTTCCTTTCCCTCACCCCCTCCCTCTTTCTCTGTCTGCTCACCCCTTCTCCCATGCCCCACCATGTCATGAATTGTCCTCATATCAAAGTTGGATACACAGGATTCATACTTCTCCATTCCTGTGATGCTTCACTAAGGATAATGTGTTCCACCTCTATCCAGGTTAGTACAAATGCTGCAAAATCTCCATTTTTTTTAATAGTGAATAATATTCCATGGTATACATATACCACAGCTTGCCAATCCATTCCTGGGTTGAAGGGCATTTAGGCTGTTTCCACATTTTAGTGATTGTAAATTGGGCTGCAATAAACAGCCTAGTACAAGTATCTTTATAATAAAATGTTTTTGTTTTTTTTTTCCTTCTGGATAGATGCCCAGTAATGGGATTGCAGGATCAAATGGGAGGTCTAGGTTGAGTTCTTTGAGATTTCTCCATACTTCCTTCCAAAAAGGTTGTATTAGTTTGCAGTGCCACCAGCAGTGTAAAAGTGTTCCACTCTCTCCACATCCACGCCAGCATCGGCAGTTTTGAGATTTTGTGATACAGGCCATTCTCACGGAGGTTAGATGATACCTCAGGGTGGTTTTAATTTGCATTTCTCTAATAATTAGGGATGATGAGCAGTTTTTCATGTCTTTGCTGGCCATTCATCTGTTTTCTTTAGAGAAGGTTCTTTTCATCTCTGTTCCCCATTGATGTATGGGATTGTTGGTTTTTTCTTGTGGATTAATTAAAGTTCTGTATAGATCCTGGTTACTAAGATTTTGTCTGATTCAAAATAAGCAAATATCCTTTCCCATTGAGTAGGTTGTCTGTTTGCTTTGGTTGTTGTCTCCTTGGCTATACAGAAACTTTTCAATTTAATTAAATCCCATTTGTTTATTGTTTTTTTAAGTAGTTGACTTTTGAATATATAGCCTTGAAGGGACTGATCACCATGTCTGTTTGCTATGTTTACACCAACTACCTTGGGAGTATTAGAGGTCAAATTTTTCTTATAGTCTCATACTGGGAGCCATGATGAGCCCCTCCAAAAAGTTCTGGCTCCTAAAAATTAAGCAGCTATGTGTTATTCTCTCCAGTCTGTGTCTTTGCAGCCTTGGGCTTTCCTAGGGAATTAGTAACTTAACATCTCTCAGGAAAATAATTTGAAGCCTGTTAGAATTTAGGTAATAGACCCAAGGCGGCTTCAAGTCAGGATTGTAAACATATGTTCTAATTGCATACTACTAAAGAGTTAACATAGAATTTGAAGGTGAGGGAGTGGGTGAAATGAGAGATGACTTTAAAATTTCAAACCTAGGTTATTGTGATTTTTTTTTTTTACTTTATGAAAGTCTAGCTGTATTTTTAAATTTTGGTTATTTTTAAATCCCAAGGAACAGCATGGTTTCAGAAAAAATTAAAGATGAAGGTTTTAAAGATGGAAGTATAATTTTGAGTGTTGAAATGTAATAAAGGTTTGTGCTAAGGAAGGAACACACATAGATACCAATTATAGGTGATGTTGTAGTTCTTGCATTATTAGGTGGTGGGTTCATACATGTTATATTACATAAAAAACGATTACTTAAATTCAATACATAAAAGAGGTCCATGAACAGATCAATGATGATCTTGTTTCATGAACTATGGGTTAAGTTTAAACTAATTCTTATCAACTATAAGAGAAGGAGGTGAAAAAAAGAAAGGGGGAGGGAAAAAAGAGAGAAGAGAGTGAGACAGAAAGTGAGAAAGAGGTATGATGAATGCAGCCATTGTGTCTCAAAGGTATTAGGATTATATATAGTTATTAATTTATTTGGTGTTGTTTAACTTAAGACAAATATGTAAGACAGTTAGTGAGGCTGTGCAGAGAGGGATAACTGAATATCAAAAGCGTAGACAAAAATATTTATTTCAAGTTATTCATTAATTTTTATGTTTTTTTCATTTCCACATATAATCACATTGAGATTAGTGATACACCAAAAGTTAAAACATGACTTTTGAATTTCTCTTCTTTATTACGTCCTGTTTTTGACCTGAACACATTCCCTAAAACTCTCCCTGACTCAGTTGCTTCATTTGAAAAGAGAAACTGTAATTCCTATCTTGTAGGACGGTGACAAGAAATGAAGGTAACATGTGTGCAGATCCTGGGGCACAGTGTGTGCTGAGAAAATAGTAGGAGTCATTTCTTCTTCATGCATTATTGCAACAGAAAGTCTAGCCTGATTTTCCTGCTGCTCCAGAGTTGGAAAGTTAACCAAAGATTGAGAATAAAGAAATATAAAATAATATGAGAGGCAAATCAGACAATACCATACACTGGGAAAAGAATCCCTATTCAATAAATGGTGCTGGAAAAACTGTATAGCCACATGTAAGAGACTGAAACAGAATCTGCACCTGTAACCACTCACAAAAATTAATTCATGATGGATAAAAGACTTAAACCTAAGGCATGAAACTACAAGAATTCTAGAGTAAAATGTTAGAAAAACTTTTACAGATTTTGGGAAAGAGTTTATGAAGACCTCAAAAGCAATAACAGCAACAACAAAAATGAACAAGTAGTACCTGATATAATTAAAGTTTCTGCACAGCCAAGGACACATTCAATAGAGCAAGTAGATAGTCCACAAAATGGGAGAAAATATTTGCATGCTATACATCTGTTAAAGGGCTGATAACCAGAATCCACAATGAACTCAAGTAAATCAGCAAGAAAAAAATGAAGCAGTACCATTAAAAAGTGGGCAAAAGACATGAACAGACAGTTTTCAAAAGAAGATAGTCTAACAGCTAACAAACACATGAAAAAATGCTCGACGTGTCTAATCATTAGGGAAATGGAAATCAAAACCACAATGGGATATCACCTAGCTCTGGTGAGAATGGCTGTTAAAAAAAAGTCCTAAAACAAGTGCTGGTGTGGATGTGGAGAAAAAGGAACACTTACATACTGTTGGTAGAACTGCAAACTAGTACAACCCCTATGAAAAACTGTATGGAAATACCTCAAAGAACTTAGAGTACAGCTACCATTTGGTCCAACAATCCCACTGCTAGGTATTTAGCCAGGGGATCATGTAATGAAAAGAATGCCTGCATTCTGATGTTTACATCAGTACAAATAACAATTGCAGAGATGTGGAAACAACCATGTTCCCAACAACACATGAATGGATTAATAAAATGTGGTATAAGTATAGCACGGTGTACTACTCAGCCATAAAAAGTGGCCATCTAGTATCTTTTGTGACAACCTGGATGGAACTGGAAACAATTCTTCTAAATGAAACATCACAAGAATTAAGAAACAAACACAGGCACTTGATACCAAATTGCAACTAATTGATCATCACTTAAGTGCACATATAGATGGAAACCTCAAGGAAAATCAAGCTGGGGGGAGGGGATGGGTAAATCCATACATATTAGGTACAGTGCATACTATCTAGGTGAAGGGCACACTTACAACTTTGACTCAATCTGGAAAAAAAGAAAGTATGTAAACAAATGTGTTCAGAAATAAATAAATACTTATATTCTGAAATAAAAAAGATAATATTAGTGGGTGCTAGCCTCGTAATACAAATAAAGCTGAAAAGAATTGGAGGCCTGACATTCCTTCCAGGGCTATCAAGATTGGGCCACACTGCTTCTGCTCCCTGCTCAAGAACATTCAATCCACTGCAGATTCATTAGATATCTCTTGAGCACCTATTCCCTGACAGGTACCTAGGATCCAGCAGTGAATAAATCAGACACAAACATAATCAAGAGACTAGGACATGGGCAAAGAAATCCTTAGATTTTAGGTAGATCTTTAGCTCAGTGGGGTGTGCCATGATATTTCTCTGTGGAATAGGGAAGGGATGCTTCCCTTTCTCCCAAGGAGGGAGAGAAAGGCATCGAGAGAATATTTTATAAAGATTAAAGTGCCTGTTAAAGGGGAAATGAGTTAGAAGTCTGATTAAGCAAAGTGAATACACTGGGCTGTCCTGCATCTCAGCTTATAGTAACTGAAAGTTATCACAAAATTATGGAATCTGTCTAAAATGTTGTTATAGTATAGGAAAATAATTGGAAAAAATACAATATCCCCTGGTTCTATAAACCGGTTACATTGTCATCATCAGCACAATTGTCCCAATTATCAAGACCATCAAATTTAGGGTCCCTCTTGAAAATGGATGATGACGTGAGGTTCAGAAAGCCAAAGCAAAACTATTGCTTGGGAAATATGAGTTTTTCAGTTGTGCATGAAGATGGCTTCTCCAGCTCAGGCTTCCTTTCCAGTATCTAGCTTCCTAAGTAGAGCTCTCAGGTCACTGTAGCAATCATCAGGGGCAATCATGGTCCATTTTTCAGGCCCTTCTGGAAACACATCTGCAAGGAGATTAGTGCCTTCCATGGTGTGGCTTCTCTTCTATGGAAAGAACACAAACATAAACATAAATTCTTTTTTTTTTTTTTTTCATGGACAAGGGGTTAGGAATCTGCACAAAATGACTTTTTTCTCAAAACAAAGTTTGCTTGGGTTTTGTCTTTTCTCCTCCAGAGATACTTGGGCACTTGGGAAATGAAGCTATGAGCACAGTGGTCTAAGTAGGTCAGCGTTCAGAAGCTGCCTTCTCGATGGCCTGGCTGGTACCATGAGCCAGGTCCTTGCTAGGTCCTCAGATATGGCATCCTCTGAAAACTCAGAGATGGGTGTGATAGATGAGCACTTTCAGAATTATTGATTTTATTGAGGAATATTTGGTTCAGATACCACATCTGGCTTTTCTTTCTTTCTTTCTTTTTTTTGGGGAGATGTTTATTTTATTTTATTATTTTTAAAAATTTATTAATTTTCTTTTTTTTATTAAATCATAGCTGTGTACATTGATATGATCATGGGACATCATACACTAGCTTCACAGACCGTTTGACACATTTTCATTACACTGGTTAACATAGCCTTTCAGGCATTCTCTCAGTTATTGTGCCAAGAAACTTACATTCCACATTTACCAAGTTTCACATATACCCTTGTAAGATGCACTGCTGGTGTAATCCCACCAACCCCCTTCCATCTACCCTCCTCCCTCCCTTTCTCCCTTCCCTCTATTCTTAGGTTGTAACTGGGTTATAGCTTTCATGTGAAAGCCATAAATTAGTTTCATAGCAGGGCTGAGTACATTGGGCACTTTTTCTTCCATTCTTGAGATTCTTTACCAAGAAGAATATGTTCCAGCTCCATCCATGTAAACATGAAAGAGGTAAAGTCTCCATCTTTCTTTAAGGCTGCATAATAATCCATGGTGTACATATACCACAATTTATTAATCCATTCGTGGATCAATGGGCACTTGGGCTTTTTCCATGACTTAGCAATTATGAATTGGGCTGCAATAAATATTCTGGTACAAATATCTTTGTTATGATGTGATTTTTGGTCTTCTGGGTATGTGCCCAGTAGAGGGATTACAGGATTGAATGGCAGGTCTATTTTTAGATCTCTAAGTGTTCTCCATATCTTTTTCCAAAAGGAATGTATTAATTTGCATTCCCACCAGCAGTGCAAAAGTGTTCCCTTTTCTCCACATCCGCGCCAATATCTATGGTCTTGGGATTTTGTGATATAGGCTAGTCTCACTGGAGTTAGATGGTATCTCAAAGTAGTTTTGATTTGCATTTCTCTGATGATTAAAGATGATGAGCGTTTTTTCATATGTCTGAAGGCCACGTGCCTGTCTTCTTCAGAGAAGTTTCTCTTCAAATCCCTTGCCAGCCTACGATGGGATCCCTTGTTCTATTCTTGCTAATGCGTTTGAGTTCTCTGTGGATTCTGGTTATTAAACCTTTGTCAGAGACATAACCTGCAAATATCTTCTCCCATTCTGAGGGCTGTTTGCTTGCTTTACTTAGTGTTTTCTTGGCTGTGCAGAAGCTTTTTAGTTTGATCAAGTCCCAGTAGTGTATTTTTGAAGCTGCTTCAATTGCCCGGGGGGTCCTCCTCATAAAATACTCGCCCAGACTGATTTCTTCAAGGGTTTTCCCTACACTCTTCTCTAGTATTTTTATAGTTTCGTGTCTTAAGTTTAAATCTTTAATCCAGTGAGAGTCTATCTTAGTTAATAGTGAAAGGTGTGGGTCCAGTTTCAGTCTTCTACAGGTTGCCAGCCAGTTCACCCAGCACCATTTGTTAAACAGGGAATCTCTTCCCCACTGAATGTTTTTAATTGGCTTGTCGAAGATTAAATAATGGTAAGTAGCTGGATTCATCTCTTGGTTCTCTATTCTGTTCCAGACATCTACTTCTCTGTTTTTGTGCCAATACCATGCTGTTTTGATCACTATCGATTTGTAGTATAGTCTGAGGTCTGGTAGCGTAATTCCTCCTGCTTTGTTTTTATTTCTGAGTAATGTCTTGGCTATTCGAGGTTTTTTCTGATTCCATATAAAACGAAGTATTGTTTTTTCAAGATCTTTAAAGTATGACAGTGGAGCTTTAATAGGGATTGCATTGAAATTATATATTGCTTTGGGTAGTATGGACATTTTAACAATGTTGATTCTTCCCAGCCATGAGCATGGTATGTTTTTCCATTTGTTAATATTTTCAGCTATTTCTTTTCTTAGAGTTTCATAGTTCTCTTTATAGAGATCTTTCACGTCCTTTGTTAGATAAATTCCCAAATATTTCATCTTCTTTGGCACTACTGTGAATGGGATTGAGTCCTTAACTGTTATTTTCAGCTTGACTATTGTTCGTATATATAAAGGCTACTGATTTATGAATGTTGATTTTGTAAGCTGAGACACTGCTGTATTCCTTGATCACTTCTAAGAGTTTTGTAATAGAGTCCTTAGTGTTTTCCAGATATACTATCATATCATCTGTGAAGAGAGAAAGTTTGATCTCTTCTGACCCTATATGGATACCCTTGATCGCCTTTTCTTCCCTAATTGCGGTGGCTAAAACTTCCATTACAATGTTAAAACGCAATGGAGACAATGGGCAGCCTTGTCTGGTTCCTGGTGTGAGTGGAAATGATTCCCATTTAACTCCATTCAATATGATATTGGCTGTGGGTTTGCTGTAGATGGTCTCTATCAGTTTAAGAAATGTCCCTTCTATACCGATTTTCTTAAGTGTTCTGATCATGAAGGGATGCTGGATATTATCAAAAGCTTTTTCTGCATCGATTGAGAGAATCATATGGTCTTTGTTTTTTAATTTGTTTATGTGCTGGATTACATTTATAGATTTACCTATATTGAATCAGCTTTGAGACCCTGGGATAAAACCAACTTGGTCATGATGTATAATTTGTTTGATGTGTTGCTGGATTCTGTTTGTTAGGATCTTGTTGAATATTTTTGCATCTATATTCATTAGTGATATAGGTCTATAATTTTCTTTTCTTGTTGGGTCTTTTCCTGGTTTGGGGATCAGGGTGATGTTTGCTTCATAGAACATGTTAGGTAGTCTTCCTTCTTTTTCTACCTTTTGGAACAGGTTGAGTAATATAGGTACTAATTCTTCTTTAAAGTTTTGGTAGAATTCTGACGTGAAACCATTTGGTCCCAGGCTTTTCTTTTTAGGGAGGTTTTGTATGGTTGATGCTATTTCCGAACTTGATATGGGCCTGTTCAACATTTCCACTTGATTCTGGTTAAGTCTTGGAAGGTGACATGCTTCCAAGTATCAGTCAATTTCCTTCAGATTTTCATATTTCTGAGAATAAAGTTTCTTGTAATATTCATTAAGGATTTTTTGAGTTTCTGAGGAATCTGTTGTTATTTTATCTTTGTCGTTTCTGATTGATGAGATTAGAGATTTTACTCTTTTTTTCCTGATTAGGTTGGCCAAAGATTTATCCATTTTAGAAACCTCAAAGCACTCAACCTAGACCTCCCATTCGATCCTGCAATCCCATTACTGGGCATCTACCCAGAAGGAAAGAAATCCTTTTATCATAAGGACACTTGTACTAGACTGTTTATTGCAGCTCAATTTACAATCGCCAAAATGTGGAAACAGCCTAAATGCCCACCAACCCAGGAATGGATTAACAAGCTGTGGTATATGTATACCATGGAATACTATTGAGCCATTAAAAAAAATGGAGACTTTACATCCTTCGTATTAAACTGGATGAACGTGGAAGACATTATTCTTAGTAAAGCATCACAAGAATGGAGAAGCATGAATCCTATGTACTCAATCTTGATATGAGGACAATTAATGACAATTAAGGTTATGGGGGGGAAGCAGAAAGAGGGATGGAGGGAGGGGGGTGGGACTTTAGTGTGTGTCACACTTTGTGGGGGCAAGACATGTTTGCATGAGGGACTTTACCTAACAATTGCAATCAGTGTAACTGGCTTATTGTACCCTCAATGAATCCCCAACAATAAAAAAAAAAAAAAGATTTATCCATTTTATTGACCTTTTCAAAAAATCAGCTTTTTGATTTATTGATCTGTTGTATTATTCTTTTGTTTTCAATTTCATTTAATTCTGCTCTAAGTTTGGTTATTTCTTTTCTTCTACTGGGTTTGGGGTTGGAATGTTCTTCCTTTTTCAGTTGCTTGAGATGTCCTATTAAGTTGTTAACTTCCTCTCTTTCCGTTCTCTTGAGGAAGGCTTGCAGTGCTATAAATTTCCCTCTTAGAACTGCCTTTGCGGTGTCCCAGAGGTTCTGATAGTTCGTGTCTTCATTGTCGTTTTGTTCCAAAAAATTGGCGATTTCTTTCTTAATCTCATCTCTGACCCAGCTATCATTCAGCATGAGGTTATTTAACTTCCATGTTTTTGTATGAGTATGCAGATTCCTGTTGTTACTCAGCTCAAGTTTTATTCCATGGTGGTCTGAGAAGATGCATAGAATAATTTCTATTCCTTTAAATTTACTGAGGTTAAACTTGTGACCTAAGATGTGATCGATTTTGGAGTAAGTTCCACGGGCTGCTGAGAAGTATGTGTATTCAGTTTTGTTGGGATGAAATGTTCTGTAGATGTCTGCTAAATCCAAATGTTGGATGATTAGTTTTAAATCTAAGATTTCTTTCCTCAGCTTCTTGTTGGAGGATTGATCCAACACTGCCAAAGGAGTGTTAAAATCTCCGACTATTATAGAGCTGGAGGAAATCAAGTTGCTTGTGTCTGTTAGAGTTTCTCTTATAAATTGAGGTGCATTCTGGTTGGGTGCATAGATATTAATAATTGAGATCTCATCATATTGAGTATTACCCTTAACAAATATGAAGTGATCATTCTTGTTCTTCCTTACTTTTGTTGGTTTAAAGCCTATTGTATCTGCAAATAAAATTGCAACACTTGCTTTTTTTCTGATTACCATTTGCCTGAAATATGGATGACCATCCTTTCACCCTGAGTCTGTATTTGTCTTTTAAGTTAAGATGTGACTCTTGTATGCAACAGATATCTGGCCTGAATTTTTGTATCCAGACAGCTAACTTATGCCTCTTTAGAGGACAGTTTAAGCCATTCACATTAATGGAGAATATTGATAAGTCTGGTGAAGTTTTGGGTATTGAGTTTTTCAAAAGTCCAGTGGGCATTTTTAATCCTTTCTCCAGTCCAGAAGTTGGAGTTTGATCCAAAGTTTCTGAGTGAGTTTACTTTTGTGGTATAGGATTGTGTTGGTCATTATGGAGGATAGGTCTGAGAATATCCTGAAGAGCTGGTTTGGTTATAGCAAATTTCTTCAACATATGAATGTCATTAAAGTATTTAATTTCTCCATCATAAATGAAACTCAGTTTAGCAATCTCCTTTTGCTTTAGGAGATTAAAAGTCGGTGACCACCCTTTTCTGGCTTGAAAATTTTCAGCAGAGAGATCTGCAGTCATTCTAATATTCTTCCCTTTGAAGGTAATGATTTTCTTTCTCCTGGCAGTTTTGAGGATTTTCTCCTTCATATTAACTTTAGTGAAGTTAATTATGATATGCCTGGGGGATGTCTTATTGGGGTTGAGTCGTGCTGGGGTTCTGAAGCTGTCGCTATCTGAATTTCAGAATCTCTAGGCACGCCTGGAAAATTCTCTTTCATAATTTCATGCAGAAGGGCCTCTGTGCCCAACGAGGCCACTTCATCTATTTCTGGAACTCCAATGATTCAGATATTTGCCTTCTTCGAATTATCCCAGAGCTCTCGGAGAGAATGATCCATTTTTGTTGAGTACCCTCAAGAGCTTTTGTTTATGTGAGCTACAGCTTTCTTTTTTTTTTGTGACAGAGCCTCAAGCTGTCGCCCTGGGTAAAGTGCCCTGGCATCACAGCTCACAGCAACCTCCAACTTCTGGCCTTAACCGATTCTCTTGCCTCAAGCTACATCTTTCTATAGCTATCACATTAGAAATAGAAACAGAAAAAAATTCAAAAGATTTATTATGAATTCATTAAAAAATAATAAATTCAGTATATGTTCATATAAATGACAATATGTTTTGGAAAAAACTCTTTAGTTTCCAAAACTCAGAAAATATGCTAAGAAGAATGCCATCGTTTAACATTTTATAAATCTCCTTAATATCTGACTTAACATGAAACAGCTGTATTCAAATTCAATCTGTGAGGATATATCATTTTGGTTGAAATATGTCCAAAAACAAACAAACAGACAAACAAGCCTCATAGAGATATGTAGATTGTCAAAAGCTGGGAATCTGTAAAATCATTCTGGTAACCCTTGGGGATCCTTAGACTCTGCTTTGAGAACCATTGCTCTGCCTAACACCCGGGAATAAGGAAGGCTTTGACTTAGAATGCAGAGGACTCACCTCTTCACAACAATGAAGCTTTAATTGGAAATGTTAATAAACACATCCCATTGAGGCTTGAGGAATGAACAAGGATGAAAATAAGGATCCAGTAGGCATAGATACAAGGTGGAGACATGTTTAATTGCAGGGCAATGCAGGGACCTTATGGAATCCATAAAATCATCTGGTAATCCTCAGGAACCACTCTGTGCAGCACCCAGGGATGAGGAAGATTCTGACTTAGAATACAATGAAGCTCTCCTGGGCCCTTTACTCAGCGGGCCCCACCCACCAGCAGGTACTGAGGAAGAATAAAAGGCTGGCTGTACAGGTGAGGTGCTTAAAAATTAGTGCTGGGAGGCACTCTATATATGGTAGGAGTTAGTATTTTAAAAATCAATGATAGTAAGACTAATATTTATGAAGCAATAATAATAACTAACCTTCAATTAACAATTCACCAGGGTATAGTATTATATGTATTATTAGCAAATTTAATCTTCCTAACAACCCGAAAAGATAGTATGTTAGTTTACCAAGGCTACTCTTAACAAAGTACCACAAACTGAGTGGCTTTTAAACAATAGAAATATCAGGCCTTTCTTGAGGCTAGACATGCAAATCAAGGTGAGGGCAGGGGTTGTGCTGTCCCTGAGGGCTCCAGGGGAGAATGTCCCACACTTCTCTCTTGGCTTCTGGTGTTGGGGACACTCCTCCGTGTTCCTTGGCTTGTAGACTGTGACTCCGATCTCTGCCTCCATTGTCAATGGTGTTCTCGCTGTGTGTCTCTTTTTCTTACAAGCACAATAATCTCATGACCTCATTGTAACGAATTATACCATAATGACCCTGTTGTGGGGTTTCAAGGCAGCTGCCTGTGTCCTTGATTCTTGGTGTGCTTTTGATCAAAAAATGACCACATACCCCAAAATAAGTAAGGTAAGAGTGAAACAAAGTTTACTAAGGATGAGAAGGATAGGCTTATGGAGCAAAATACAGGTTTATAGACCAAACTACATTTGCCACAGATAGAGAATGGACCCCATTGTCCCAGCAAGTAGGCGAGAGGCCTGTTTTATACTGTCTAGGTTTGGCCTGTCTCGTGGTTCCCAGGTTACGTTGGAAACAGAGTCTTACTGTGCATACGGACCTCCCATGGGCCTCTCTGAAAGCCCATTAGAGGGGTGTGTGGACCATGATGTAGATTTAAGATCATGACATGATAAGTAGGCTTAAGGCTGTTCTAGATCACCTTCAAGACTACTGTGCCCATGTTGCTTGGGGTGGGGGGGGAGGCTAAAGACTCCTCTATATCCTTTTGCGGATGGCAATCTAAATTCTGATTGGCAGATTGCTGGGGCTTGGTCCCCAGGTGTAAGCAATCACTCCAGGCAGGATTGAGGTAAGATAGGGACTGCTCTGCACTTGTCCTTTTTCCCTAGGAGAGGTAGATTTCTAACTAACCACCTGACACTGTTTTCAAATAGTATTATATTTTTAGGTTCTGAGATGGATACGAATTTTGGGGGTACACTATCCAATTAATATAGATAGCTACTATTTTATTTTCATTTTATAGATAAGTAAACCAAGCACAGAGAGGTTGAGCAACCTGTCCAAAGTTACACAGCTAGTAAGTGGAAGACCCGGGATTCAAATTCAGACAACCAGTCTCCAAAATCCATGCTCTTAGCCACTACTCCATATTGCCTTATTTAAGGAGAATTGTTAAGTATTTATGCTACTTATAGGTTATAAGACAGTATATTTCAATGTATTTTTAAAGGTGTATTCTTTTGTCAAATGAAATCTGGTACAGAAGCCCAAACGATTAAACTAGTAAATATAGAGTTGATCCAGTTGAATATGTTGTGGTGGGCACTGAGAACCTCTGAATGTTGAAACTAACCACCGTGTTAGTTTCTTCTTGATGTTGTAACAAATTACCACAAAGGCAGTGGCTTAAAATAAAACAAATTTATGATCTTACAGTTCTGTAGGTCAGAAGTCCAAAATATGTTCCACTGGCCTAAAATCAAGTTGTAGGCAGGCAGCAGAGGAGAATCTGTTACTTTGCTTTTTCAAAGGTCCTGTGGCCGCTGCATTCCTTGGTGCGTGGCCTCCTACTCTATCTGCAAAACAGCAGCATCAGATCTTCATCTCTCTCTTTGACTCTGACTCTTCTGTCTCCCTCTTCCATCTTTGGCCTGCTTTGATGACATTGGGCCCAGATGAATAATCCAAAATAACCCAGATAATCTCCCATTTCAAAGTCCTATTTGCCAGGTAAGGCAGTACATTCACAGATTTTTTTTTTTTGAATTTGTTTATAGGATTTTATTAAAATTAGCTTTACCATTAATAATACACTAATACAAAGGTAAAATTTGATTTTCTCTTTTAAACAAGATTGTTATATGATATTAATAGAAATAAAGAATAGCCTGAATATCTCTGGGGCCATCGTTCTTCACACCACAACCACCAGCAAGGTCAGCAGAAAAGGGAACAGTCAGGAGTCTGTAGTGTGGGCAGGGCCTCCCTGGGCAGAGGAGGGTGTGAGTTAGGTCTCACAGGTGCACAGAGTTTTCCTGATGTGGAGAGGACTCCAGCTGGGCTGAACAGCACGAACAAGGCTCGACAGTGACAGTGAGCATGGCAGGGGCAAACTGGTAGAGAGACAGGTCTAACTGATGAGAAAAAGTGTGGGTTGGGACAAAAGTGAGAGCTGGGAACTAAAGCTGGGGAAAAGTTAGGATCAATTCTTCCTCAACTGGGAAATGTGGAGGGTGGTGTCTCCGTTTTTTTACAAAATTTTAGTACAATTTGTGGTTGGTCTTTGCTGGAATTAGGATGGTTTAGCTGACTTTCTAAGATTGTATAATAGCTTCCTTTTTTTCTTATTAGCATCTTTCTGTGTTTGCTGATTGCTTTTATATGCATTTTGGGTCATTTACTATTTTCTTCAAGCTGAGTTTAAGCTTCATAGCAGACACTGTCAGTACTCCTGATCTACCCCTTCCCTAACCAATATCCCTTTGCCTTCAAGGCCAGCAGTTTTTTTTGCCTAACATCTTGCTCTGACTCAAAGCTTGCTTTGCACACTTGCCAGATGGCCAAAAATTTTGAAGGATTCCTGACTCCCTCACTTTCCAGTAGCTCTCCTCCAGTGACTGAGGATAGTTGGTGCACAAATTTCATTTCCCTTTTACCCCTCCAGTGGGATAACCCTGAAGCATGTGTCCTGCCCTTGCTCCCTGAATTGCTCAGCAGCTTAAGCTCCTGTTGCTCACCATGGAATTTGATTGATAATGAACCCGAACCCTCTGCTGGCTTCTTCCCTTCCCTGTCTCTCTCCCCGACTCCCTGCAGGTGTTTGATTGGATCACTTCCCAGATAAACTACCCACATTTGAATACAGGACGCCATGAGTTATGTTTTGGGGGATTCCAAACTAAAACAGGATTTCATCAACCCCTGATTCAATCTCTCTAAAGTATCAAAGAAATCAAGAGGAAAAGTGTTTACTAGAAAAAAGTATGGGAAGAGATAGGTGCAAAGAGTAAGGAATAAAAAAAGTGACAAAAGGGAATATATCACATATAAAGGGTTCTACTTAGTAATAGCCCAGGGAAAAATGTCTCCATTGTCAGGCCAGGGTCAGGCATAGGAAATATGGTCTGTGGAATCACTGGGAAGAGATCCAATCAAGACAGAACCCAGGTAGTGGACAAGTCTGCAGTTCTTAACCAGCCCCAATAAGCCCATAGTCTGAGCACTGGCAAAAGGGTCAGTTGAGCCCTGACTTGTTCATGATTTCGAGAGTCCATCAGTATTATGGAGGGACATGGTGCCCCAAAGGCCAATTTCCTATGAAACTAATTCCCTGGAGAACTCCTTGAGAAACAGCCAGCATTAAGTGCCTCCTCTGGTTCAGGGAAAGCATTTTTTTTCCTCCCCCAAATTTTGGGTGGTATTGGACTGGCAAATGCAAAAGTGTCAGTCTTGTCCACCCCATAGAAGAATCCTCTGGACGGAGGCTTATTCCTCACAGACCTCTCCTTTTACTGGCTGAAGATTAAGTAGCCTATTAATCAAATATATTCATGTTTGAACAGAAACTCAGAATTGTTTTTTGAATTTGATGAGGTCAGTTTATTTAAATAAACACTCAGGTTCTAGAAAAGAATGTCAACTTCTTCGTCATACTTTGATCGTAATTCTTATTTCTGTATCCTTTGCTTTTTGGAAGGCTGAGTTAAAATGAATTGGAAGAAAGTTGGGAACTTTTTGCAAACTCCTGTAACTCACACTGACTTTCAAAGGGGGAAAGTTTGTAAAAGTTGAGAGATTTGGGAAGGGAGGCTGAATGCTATTGATGGGTAGGCTGAGCCCTTTCTAGAAGCTTTGCTTTTTCATTCTGATGAATGTAAACTTTATTGTGGGGTTAATAGGGACCCACTCAATTATTTCTGAACATCTGACTAATGCCATCGATATGTGAATGGAGGCCCTTGAAAGGTTTTCCTTTTCTTCCATAATGTCTTTGTCATTTGGGGATATCATACAGGATTATATTAAGTTGAACCATGAGAAATTAGGCTTGACCAATTTTGTAAGTTAAATGGTCAAATATTGGCAATTTCATACAATTTATTTCACTTAATATAATTTAGGCAAAATAACTAAAACTGGCTCAAAACTTATAGTTGAGAAATGGAATCTAGACTATTTTCTTCTTCCTGTTCACTGCAGCTGCAGAGCCCCCTGCCAGCTGGAAGTTGGATAACACCCAAGGAAGGAATACCGACCCTTCCTTGCCCCCTGCCTGGTAAAGTCAGACCAACATCAGAGGGGCCCTGCTGAGCTAGCTCCTTTTTCCAAAGCTGTCTTCTCTGAAGGAGGAAGTGTCAGCATGTGGTGCAATCTTCTTCGACTTCCCAGGAAGAGGAAGGGCAGCTGGCATCTTCAAAGGACCACAGCTATCCTGTGGAGCCTCCTAGAGTCACCAGCTTTCCCCTGGCAATCACACAACCAGATGGCCTGCGGCGAGCCCAAGGAGCAGGGAAAGGAGTGAATATGTCAAACTCTTTATGCAAAAGGAGGAGGTAGGGGGATAAATTGAAAGAGGGAAAAAGGGAGAAAGTATAAGAGAAGGAGAGAGGTGGGGAGGAGATGGTGAGAAGCGGTATTGAAGCTTAGAAACAGAAAAGTAGTTTTCTAGATGAGTGCCTCCATGCAAATCTCACATGGGGGAAAATGAGGGGTCTGGATTCTCTCAGTGCCACACAAGAAACATGATCTGTTAAAAAACATACTTATTCTTTTTTGTTTTGTGGATTTATTTTTATAAAAAGAATCCTAAAAATGTGTAAACCTTGTTGCCTGGATTGAGAAGAGTAAATTTGTATTTAATCTATTGTCGAATAATGATTTGGAAAGATCCTTACAGTTTTGGCTCTCTCTGTAGCTCGCTGTGTAGCTGTCAGCCTGTTTTCTCCCTTTCTGGCCTCAATTATTTTAATCAGCAAAATGATTCAGTCATGTAGGATAACTGTTGAAGTCAGTAGGGTTTGAGAAGAGATTAGGTGGGCAGCATTTCACCTCCTACTCCGTCTGCCTTGAACAATGGCAGTGTTGCACTTTTTGTGCCTTTTTTAATAGTCTATCTCTCCTTTTGGTGAAGCTGGAGCCATTATGATGAAATCCTCCAGTGTACTCAGCCCTACTATGAAACTAATTTATATTGAAAGCTATAACCCAATTATAGCCTAAGAAAATGGGGAAAGGGAGGGGAGGGGGGAGGCTGGCTGGAGGGAGGGTAATTGATGGGACCACACCTATGGTGCATCTTACAAGGGTACATATGAAACTTACTAAATGTAGAATAGAAATGTTTTAACACAATAACTGAGAAAAAGCCAGAAAGGCTATGTTAACCAGTGTGATGAAAATATTTCAAATTGTATATAAAACCAGTGCATGGTACCCCATGATTGCATTAATGTACATAGCTATGATTTAAAAAAAAAAGAATCCTCTCTGGTCTATCCCCAGTTTACCTAAGAAAGACCTGCAGATTTCTACTTGTTTCCAAGAACCTGTATCAAATTATTTACTTAAGAATTTATGAGCTATTATCTTGCCTTGTTCAGTGGAGACTTGTCATCATTGATGGTAAAAACCAGAAAGTAAGTGTGTCTGCTAATAAAAGGCATTTTCTTCCCCCACCTCCCAAAGCATCTTTGTAGATGTGGCCTCATTCAGTATTTGAATGTAATGGTCTGAAAATAGGAGTTTAGACAAAAATAAATGAAATTGGTGGAAACATATCATCAGTGCACAAAATCCAAGGCATCTGGTAGAATTCTATTATCCAATTTTCCACTTGTGGAGAAAGATTAGTTTCTGCTGCTTTCTTTGAGTGCACTAGAGGGAAGGTTGTGGTTTTGGTTGAGAAAGCACTCTTCTTATCCACCCCTATTTTTAGAATTTCTAGATGTCTATCTTATTGACTTGAGTTTATAATTTAGGCCCGTAACCTTTAGAAAAAATGAGCCTTCCCCTTGAAATTTCTCAAGCATGATTTTAGGCCACAGGAGAATTTTTTTTTGAAAGTTTAGCAAAATATGCCTTATCATCAGAGTTTTACATCTATTCAAAGATAAAAGAGTGGTATTTTATTCATAATATCCTGTCATACTCCCTAGATTTCTACTCTCTAAAATCATGAGATCGCTAATATCTGTGGTATATACATAAAAGAGCGAGAGAAGTTCTGAGGTCGACACGCTTAACATTTATTCATCTGACATATCGTACTTAGTGTTTATTTTTATTCAGAGGTCATTTTTAGAGTATACAGTGGGGGTCGGAGTACTCATGTGAGCTATTACAGAGATGGTTCTTTGGAACAAGCTAGAATAGCCATAGTAGATACCGCTCACCCCAGAAAGCGGGTAACCCCTCTCTTTGCTGCTCTAGATGGTACCTCATAAGGACTTGCTTTGGTCTGAAAGTTGGTGTTTCTCTGAAGTATATATGCTGTGACAATTGCCAAAGTGTAGCGCTACATATTAAGCGGTGGGAGCTTTGGGAGGTGATTAGGTCAAGAAGGCTCTATCTTCATAAATGGGATGAGTGCACTTATAAAAGGGACCCTAGGGAGTTGTCTGTTCCTTCCACCATGTGAAGACCCTTAGAAGGTGCCACCTATGGGAATAGGCCCTCACCTGACACCAAAGGTGCCTTGACCTTAGGCCCTCTACTCTCCAGGACTGTGAACAAAACATTTCTGTTGTTAATAAATTACCCATTCTGTGATATTTTGCTCCGGGAACCTGAATGGACTGAAGTGGTGCTGAATGATACAGTCTTCCGCAGGGACTTGCCCTCTACCTTGAGATTTGTTATTTCTAGGAGATGCCTGGAAGGTTTGCCTTCTTCCCCAGGGGTAACCACAGCTAATGACTGACTGACCCTATTGCCTCAAGGGGAGATAACTCCACGGTGTCACTTGCTCTCCAGACCTTCTTGTGAGCTCAGACTGATACTGGATTTCAGATGAGATTACATTCTTGCTCAGCTTCACCTGCCCCTTCCCACTTCTCTTACGCCATTATGACTGGTTTTCATCATCTGGTTACACTGATGTCACTTGCATGAGAATCCCCATCTTTGGTTCTGCTTCTAGGGAATCTACTCTAAGACAGTACTATTTGTTTTGTTAATTAATATTGGCTTTGATCTTAATGTAATACATATTCTTTGTTGAAAATAAGAAAATTGAAATAGAATAAAAGGACAAAATAACTCTGGACTCCTGAAGTGATCATTGTTGACACTGGCAAAAATCCTTTCATTCAGAAATCTTTCTGTAGTAACACTTACATCAATGGCCCTGACTGGAAATACAGCTCCAGTATTTATGTGCTTCTTTAGTGCTTTCCCACATTGCCTCTTGCTTTGATCAGGTGTCTTATTTTGTCAACTGTATTGTAGCAAGCGTTATTCAAGAAGAAGCTTGACAAAAGCTTGCATACCAAGGCTTGTATTGACTTTAATTCTGTATTCTTTTTTTGTTGTTGTTGCAGTTTGGCCAGGGCCGGGTTCGAACCCGCCACCCTTGGTATATGGGGCTGGCACCCTACTCCTTTGAGCCACAGGCACCGCCTTCCTGGGGCTAATTTCTAAGATAGAAAATGACTCCTCTCTGAGAGTGTCTTTGATATACAAACAAACCAGCCCAGAGCCTACACCCCTCAATCACCTTCTTTACATAACTTTCACATGGCAACCCCTCCCCACAGAGGGATCTGCCCTAAATCGCCCCAGGGTCAGGTACAACTAGGGGCCAACTCTAAAATGCAGAGTCCTCGGTAGGAATTCAGATCCTCCAATCATGAGCTTATTCAGCATGCTTGCCCTGCCCTGTAAAGGCTCAGGCTTTCCCTTCCGTATGATCTTCCTGGATGACAATCATTTCCTTGTCTGTGTATTTTACCATATCTGATTAAAACAAATTTTGAGTACATTCTTAGAACAGAGCTTACTTTTTCAGGACACTTCCTCCTTAAAGCCACTCACTATGTACAAAGAATTCCAGGTAATGCTGCTGAATAATGAATGAGACTTTGGAGCAGGAGAAGCCACAATGGAGGTTCTATGCCAGTTGAGCTCATAGCTGAATGCAGCTGCATAAGCAATCTCAGTTGTACGACAGTGAAACAGAGCCACACATCAGAGCCCAATCCTCAGAATGGTGAGAAATAACATCATTGTTGTTTTAAGCCCCTGAGTGTTGGAATGGTTTGTTATGAGGGGAAGATCAATGAAAGAATGTAGTATGGCAGAGACCTGATGGTGCTGGGTCTGCCTTCCATCAGTGTGTACATAGCTCCCTCCCTGCTTTCCTTTGGCAGGGCAAAAGCCGAGAAGAAAAGCTGCTAATTTTATTGATACAATTTTATGGCATTCATTAATTCCCAGGCGGTTGACATTCATTGGCTCTCCTCATTCTATGTGGGGAGGTCAATAAGCCAAGTCAGGTTTGGCTCTCTCCTCTCTCTCCCTGTATGCATGTCTAAGTAAATGCCTGCTTTTGGCTAGTGGGGAGGGAGGCAGAGCTCTACATAGGCTCCCAGTTTCTTTTTAACTGAGAAGTCTTTATGAACATCTCAGCACTGGCCCTCTGTTTACTATATGGATTTGTTCTTTATGTTCCTCTTCTTTGGGAAAGCTGAAACAAAAAGGAAAACTTGGCAGGGCAAAAGCTGGGCATTTTTTAGTTCCCTGCCCCCAATTGCTTAATACCATCAAAACCTATATACATGTTTACCTTTTACACTTCACTTTTACCAAAATAAAGTCATAACTTCTATAACCCTTTTCACCAAAACTATTCTGCAACTTCTTATGTCAATAAAAAAAAAAAATCTTCAGGCCAGGTGCACTGGCTCATGCCTATAATCCTAGCACTCTGGGAGCATGAGGCAGGTGGATTACCTGAGCTCAGGATTTCAGGTCAGCCTGAACCAGAGCCAGAGCCAGATCTTGCCTCTAAAAAAAAAGCAAAAAAAAGCCCAGCGTTGTGGCAGGTGCCTGAACTCAGCTACTCAGGAGGCTGAGGCAAGAGGATCGCTTGAGCCCAAGAGTTTCAGGTTGTGGTGAGCACCACGGCACTCTACTAAAGGCAACAAAGTGAGACTCTGTCTCCAAGAAAAAAAAAATATGCAATGTAATTTTCAATGGCAAGTGGCAAAATTGTCAATGGCAATGGCAAATGGCATTCCATAATATGAATATAGGATTTAGCTTACATAATTAAAAAACTTTGTGTTGTGTTTTTTCATTATTATGAACAATACTATGCTGAGTCTTCTGAAAACTAAGTGCTTGTGCACATCTTTAAATATTTTCTTAGAATATATTCATAGTGGGTGGTGCCTGTGGCTCCGTGAGTAGGGCGCCGGCCCCATATACTGAGGGTGGTGGGTTCAAACCCGGCCCCGGCCAAACTGCAACAAAAAAATAGCCGGGCGCTATGGCAGGCGCCTGTAGTCCCAGCTACCAGGGAGGCTGAGGCGAGAGAATCGCCTAAGCCCAAGATCTGGAGGTTGCTGTGAGCTGTGACGCCATAGCACTCTACCAAGGGTGACAAAGTGAGACTCTGTCTCTAAAAAAAAAAAAAAAAAAAAAAGAATATATTCATAGTAATGAAATTTTAGATAAAAGAGTAGTGAATTATTAAAGCATTTACTGTGTATTACCAAGTCCCCTTTGATTAGTAACTCCCTATTTCCTCCTCTTCCTAGGATTTAGTTCTTTTAAATTCTGTTTTGACACAAGGCATGATCAGGATTTAATAGATGATTTTCTAACTGGAGAAGTATTAGACCAGGAAATATGATTAAGCAAAGTGTTGACATGGTCTTATGCTCCTGTGGGCACAAGAGTATTCAGAACACCTGGAACACCATAAGCCCTCTGCACCTGGAGCACCTGATTTAGTTCTTTGGGTCTAAACCTCTGGTGCCACCTCTGCAGTGGGGTTTGTAGTATATGCCTCAGATTGTAAAACAGTACTTTCTTCCAAGATTTCTCTATAGCAGGGGCTGGTAAGCAGCCATGTTGAACACAATTTCCAAATTTCTTTTCTCTTTCTTTCTTCCTTTTAATCTCTCCCTCCTTAGCCTTTCAGACAGCTCTATTATCAGCCTTGCATCTGCAGAGTGAACCACAGATCTCCAGAGGCCAGCAGTCATGTTCTTTTTTTTTTTTTTATTGTTGGGGATTCATTGAGGGTACAATAAGCCAGGTTACACTGATTGCAATTGTTAGGTAAAGTCCCTCTTGCAATCATGTCTTGCCCCCATAAAGTGTGACACACACCAAGGCCCCACCCCCCTCCCTCCTTCCCTCTTTCTACTTCCCCCCCCCATAACCTAGCACTAATTGTACATTGGAATATTGTTCTCATGGGACATTTGCTTCTGATTTTAATCAGAAAGCTTGCAGTGATTATAACTACTCCACAAAAGCAAATTTCATTCAGATTGCCCCTCAAATAAACATCATGGTATTGAAAATGGTTGTGCTTTAGATAAAAAGGACTTTCTTCTTCTCTCTCATTTCTTTGTGCATCCAAGAAATACAAATGCAATACAGAAACCAACCTGTGTTGAATTAGTTTTCTGGTGGTATCGCCCAGGGACCTTTCCTGGGTAAGTGTCCTTAATGTTTGTGGTGTGTATTTCAGACTCTGAGTACCTCCAGTACCTCGACCTTGATGTTAGATGTTGATGATTTCCTATGTTTTTCATGTACATAAAAATTTATCTAAACCTCTGTTTTGAGCTTCTATTGAATTTCTGGTAATAAATTTGTTATGTTCCTACTTTCAACACAATTTAGTCTTTAATAACTTCTTTTGCTTCTCCTTTTTAAGAATTTTTATTTTTCATTGAAGGGAAATGTCTCCGACTTTAGCTTCTCCTCTCTGAAAAGCAGTCTACCCTTTGCCAGATGAATGTGAATTCTGGGGATTGTTAGGCAATGTTCTTGATAGCTCTTTTCAGCCAAATAGAAAGTTTCTCCTGGGGCCCAGTTTTATAGTTCTCTTCTCCACAGTTAGTATGAGGCTCTCAAAAGCAAACTTTGGAACTTATTTTTTTTTTACATCTCTGCTTGAGCAAAGAGTATGTTTTTTGACTAGTCTTTTTGGATGATATGGCTCAAACACAATAATTTTTGAAGTCTTTGCTAGGCTGTCATGCAGTCTCCTATCTTTTGACTTCAAAAGGACTACACCTACTTGGTAAGTAGTTCAGAAAAGTGCCTGAAAGAGTTCAGCTTTAATAGTCAAGAGGAAAAGTATATGTTAGGAATAAGTTAAAGAATGGGGGAAGAGAAGTTCTCACCTACAACTTGGACTTTAGCTAACAAACACAAACAATGTAACCTAATCATTTGTACCCTCATATTAAATGCAAAATAATAAGAAAAATGGGGGAAAAAAATCTATGTTTTTGTTCTTTAACTCAGATAAACTAATAGGAATGCATTGTTAACTTCTGTTATTGCCATTCTTTGGTGTTACACTTTTGCTGTAAAAGCTTGCTCATGAAAATAGAGGAGAAGGCCTCTGCTTGCTGGCTCTGGGCCAAGACACTACAGGCATTGTACCACTTTTGCATTCTCCCCCAAATTCCACATTTCCACATGTGCCAAGTAGATTTTATAGCTTTTCTAAATGATGTCATAGGACGAATTATAATAGATACTAAAAATAAGCAAATTGTCCCTAAAACAGCTAAGCAAAGTGCTTATAAAAAAAAGCAGCAACCATCCCTGTTTACCATTTTGAGTCATTACTAGGTGTTAAGACCTATGTTTACTAAGACCATTACATTTAAATTCAGGTCACACTAACTTCAAACTTCCAACACTTGATTATTATGCTAATGTTATCACCATGCTCAGAGCTTAGGATCATAGAATTTAACAACTGAAAGGTAACTTCTCTACCCAATTCATGTTATAAGTGGGATATCTGAAACTTGGGTGGGTCTAGTGAGAGCCCTCTTTCAGTTACAGACTGTTGACTTCTAGTTGTATCCTCATGTTGCAGAAAAAGAGAGGGCTAGCTCAATGGTCTCTTGTAAGGGCACTAATCCCATTATTAGGGCACCACCTTCATAACCTAATTACCTCCTAATGCCATCATATTGGCAATTAGATTTCAACATAGGAATTTTGTGGGGACACAAACATTCATCCCATAATAGAGATGCTCTCACAATATGGTAGTTTGATTCTTTCACCCAGCAGGAGAATATCTCTCCAGTCTGCTGTGTGTTAGGTGACATAATTGTGGGAGTATTATCTCATCATAATCTTTGCTATATTCTCCTGGCCAGAATCAAGTCAGTTTCCACCTGCACTCAAAGTGGCTTTATACAAGGGCATAACTCATGTGGAGTCACGTTAGAATTCTGCTTTCCCTAGGAGAGAAATTCAGAAAGGATGGATGTAGAAGCTGAAAGTGACAGAATTTCCATGCAGGTGTGGACTTAGGAATTACCCAGGGTCATGGGTCTCTGCCTTGGCTGCACAGTAGCATTGCCTGAGAAATTTTAAGCAAATAGCCCGATCCCTGGAGAGTCATATTTTTAAAAATTTCTCCAAGTGACTCAATACATTCAGGCTTGGGTAACACTGGTCTAGTCCAACTATTAATACTTTCTTTCATAGGTGAGGAAGTTGAAGCCCAGGTAGGTTGTGTCTTCTTGAAGTACATGCATGCAGTTGGTTGTAGAGATAGGATAAGACCCAAGGGTACTGGCTAAGATTAAGCTTTCCTAACATGGGACAAGCATGTGTTACCTTGAGGAGGATGTACAGTTTGTCATGTGAATAATTTAAAAAGCCAGCTTAAATTCCTCTCTGTTGCTGAATAGTCAACTTCTTAGTACCAATGTAAGTTTCACAGATTGTTTGCAGTCATGAGCTTCATGAGGGAAAACAAATCAAATTTACTTATATTTGAAGAGTCAGTGTAAAAATAATTCTTGGTGTTTGGGGAAAAGGTATTTTCCATCGTGGCTTAAACCATACTTTATCCCATGCTTATGTAGGATGGTATTCATTTTCTGATGTGGATGAAATGGGAACGTGAACTGTGTCTTTTAGAAAGATGGTTGACCTCTTGGTATAACATCATAAATCTGAAAGGGCAGACCATACCACCTAATGGGCTGATGAGTCCTGATCTATTGATCAGTGAATTAAGGACTTTTCCTGGTTTGGCCATGCTTTTTATTTTTATTTATTTATATTTTATTTTATTATATTATTATTATTTCTTGAGACAGAGTCTCAAGCTCTCACCCAGGGTAGAATGCTGTGGCATCATAGCTCACAGCAAATTCCAACTCATGGGCTAAAGTGATCCTCTTGTCTCAGTTTTTCTATTTTTAGTAGAGATGGTGTCTCACTAAGTCTGGTCTCGAACTCATGAGCTCAAGCAATCCACCCGCTGGGATTACAGGTGTGAGCCACTGTGCCCAGCTAGCAATGACTTCTTAAAATGAGTTCTTTGTATCCTCAGTAAATCCCAAACAACAAAAAAACAAATAAATAAAATGAGTTCTTTACTCTCCCTTACCAACCCCTCAATATTTACTGTTACAGAATCCCAGTCAGTAGAGAAAGAAATAAATTATATAGAATCAGGAACTTACCATACTGATCACTGCCCCCCACTTGGCTTAGTTAATTGTATCTCCTTTTTGAAGGAGAGTAAGGACACCAAAGCCCCAGACATGAAAGTCTCCTGGCTCTCACACTTGTAGGGAACAATCCTGAATAGCTGCTCCTTTACTTCCCTCATAAAGTCTTTTTGTGTGTTGTACCAAAGAAAGATAATGGGAGCGCCTGGGAATCTGGCACTAGCTTCAATTCTTCCAGCTTAGTGACAGAGAAGGATCCAGCCTGGGCTCTTTGCCATTTCCTCACTGGACTAGCCTTGTACTGAAGGTCACAACCATCAACATCATCAAATCATGAACAGATGATCCCATAAGACTTCCCAGATGGTAACAATAAAGACTCGTTATCTATCCAAAATTTTCCACTGAAAAGCCCAAGGATATGATTATACATTTAAGATGAACATAACTGCATTGAATTTAATCTAGAATAAAGAAGAGCATTATTAACTCATTTTGATTGAAAACTCCTCTAGCTAAGCTAAAACATATCTTCAATTTCTGTAGAGACTTAAATATAAAATTAACTACCATAGAATCATGATAATCCACCGTGGAAAGACTACATGAGTTCCCAGCAGCCTTAGGGCCATAGTAATTAATGCTTCTCACTTTATGCAGGGTTTTTTAAAAAATGACAATATGCTCTTCTATTCATTAAAAGAAGTAGACATCAGTTACCATAAATACAGTTACTAAGAAATACAGCTGTAACTCTAAAGAGAAACATAGCAACTTCTGCCTGAATCTAAGAAGAAAACGGTTTTTCAAAATTAGCTCTCTGTCCTGATGTAGGGCACTAGAAACTGAAGGCTGAGAGATGCTTCTCATAATATTAGACAATTGTAAAAACTCTATAGACCTTTCTTCCTGTATTTCTTTTATTTATTTATTTATTTATTTTTTGTAGAGACAGAGTCTCACTGTACCACCATCGGTAGAGTGCTGTGGCGTCACACGGCTCACAGCAACCTCTAACTCTTGGGCTTAGAGCGATTCTCTTGCCTCAACCTCCCGAGCAGCTGGGACTACAGGCGCCCGCCACAACGCCTGGCTATTTTTTTGTTGCAGTTTGGCCGGGGCTGGGTTTGAACCTGCCACCCTCGGCATATGGGGCCAGCGCCCTACTCACTGAGCCACAGGCACCGCCCTCTTCCTGTATTTCTTGTAACCAGCATTGCCTTTGGTGGTTTACCTTACGAATTGTAGAATGTAAAACACTTGGAGGGGGAGCCATTTACCATTTGCCTGCCATTAGATTGCTTCTGATGAGTTCTACAAGGTAAAGAAAAGTGTATTTAGGTTTGGCAACTATATAAGAAGGAATATCCATAACGTTTTCATACTACTGATTAGTCAATAACAACCACATAGAGCACACTCAGTGTGACGTTTAGCAAATAACAAATGCTTGATATAATTTTAGTGATTGCTGATTTGATGATGGTAATAGCGATAGTGATAATGATTAGGTCCTGTGTTACGCATTTTACATAATTTTTCTTATTTCACTATCACAACAATCCATTATTGTTAGGAAAGTATAAGTAACATGTTCAAGGTCATCCAGTTAGTGAGTATAAGTGGCCAAATTTACATCCACGTGTACATGACTCCATAGACCAGGAGTCCTCAAACTTTATAAACAGGGGGCCAGTTCACTGTCCCTCAGACCATTGGAGGGCCGGACTATAGTTTAAAAAAAATTATGAACAAATTCCTTATGCACACTGCACATATCTTATTTTGAAGTAAAAAAACAAAACGAGAACAAATACAATATTTAAAATGAAGACCAAGTAAAGTTAAATCAACAAACTTACCAGTATTTCAATGGGAACTGTGGGCCTGCTTTTGGCTAATGAGATGGTCAATGTCCGGTTCCATATTTGTCACTGCTAGTCATAACAAGTGATGCAAGTGTGCATCCGTTAGTCTAGATCTGGTTGGATATTTCAGATGTTTCATTCTGGAAAAAGTCTGTTCATAGACATACGTGCTGCCAGAGATGGTTGCCATTTTGACTGCATGGTTCCTGAGATTAGGATATGTCTCAGAGGGGAGAGATGCATAGAAATTAGGAAGGCTGCTTGACTTGAATGCGTCTTTCAGAGATTCACAGTTCTGCAGTCCAGCCAGTTCCATTTGGTAAATCATATCCACATTTTCAATGTCAATAGAAAATGGACTATGGAAAAGCTGTATGTGCTGTTCATGGAGATGAAGCTCTTTAAATCTAAGTTGGAACTCCTTTTGCAACTTTTCCAGTGAATCCAAACATTTTATTTGGGAATGCAACCAATGGATTTTCTGCTAACAGATTTTGAGTTGTGGGGAGATGACAGAAATTTTCCTCCTTCACTTGTTTGATGAGGAGGCCTAATTTTACTTCAAATGCTTTCACATGTGATTGCATATCACAGATGAGCTTCCCCTTTCCTTGAAGTTGCACATTAAAACTGTTGAGTAGTTCTGTTACATCTGTCAGAAAGGCAAGGTGCCATTTCCATTCTGAATCATTGAACTCTGGTCAATGTTTCTTTGATTTTTTGGATTTTTTTTTGATGTTTTCTAATTTTTTTTTTTTTTAATTGTTGGGGATTCATTGAGGGTACAATAACCCAGGTTACACTGATTGCAATTGTTAGGTAAAGTCCCTCTTGCAATCATGTCTTGCCCCCATAAAGTGTGACACACACCAAGGCCCCACCTCCCTCCCTCCGTCCCTCTTTCTGCTCCCCCCCATAACCTTAATTGTCATTAATTGTCCTCATAGGATTCATGCTTCTCCATTCTTGTGATGCTTTATTAAGAATAATGTCTTCCACTTCCATCCAGGTTAATACGAAGGATGTAAAGTCTCCATTTTTTTTTAATGGCTGAATAGTATTCCATGGTATACATATACCACAGCTTGTTAATCCATTCCTGGGTTGGTGGGCATTTAGGCTGTTTCCACATTTTGGCGATTGTAAATTGAGCTGCAATAAACAGTCTAGTACAAGTGTCCTTATGATAAAAGGATTTCTTTCCTTCTGGGTAGATGCCCAGTAATGGGATTGCAGGATCAAATGGGAGGTCTAGCTTGAGTGCTTTGAGGTTTCTCCATACTTCCTTCCAGAAAGGTTGTACTAGTTTGCAGTCCCACCAGCAGTGTAAAAGTGTTCCCTTCTCTCCACATCCACGCCAGCATCTGCCGTTTTGAGATTTTGTGATGTGGGCCATTCTCACTGGGGTTAGATGATATCTCAGGGTTGTTTTGATTTGCATTTCTCTAATATATAGAGATGATGAACATTTTTTCATGTGTTTGTTAGCCATTCATCTGTCATCTTTCGAGAAAGTTCTATTCATGTCTCTTGCCCATTGATATATGGGATTGTTGGCTTTTTTCATGTGGATTAATTTGAGTTCTCTATAGATCCTAGTTATCAAGCTTTTGTCTGATTGAAAATATGCAAATATCCTTTCCCATTGTGTAGGTTGTCTCTTTGCTTTGGTTATTGTCTCCTTAGCTGTACAGAAGCTTTTCAGTTTAATGAAGTCCCATTTGTTTATTTTTGTTGTTGTTGCAATTGCCATGGCAGTCTTCTTCATGAAGTCTTTCCCCAGGCCAATATCTTCCAGTTTTTTTCCTATGCTTTCTTGGAGGATTTTTATTGTTTCATGCCTTAAATTTAAGTCCTTTATCCATTTTGAATCAATTTTTGTGAGTGGGGAAAGGTGTGGGTGCAGTTTCAGTCTTTTACATGTAGACATCCAGTTCTCTCAACACCATTTATTGAATAGGGAGTCTTTCCCCCAAGGTATGTTCTTGTTTGGTTTATCGAAGATTAGGTGGTTGTAAGATGTTAGTTTCATTTCTTGGTTTTCAATTCGATTCCAAGTGTCTATGTCTCTGTTTTTGTGCCAGTACCATGCTGTCTTGAGCACTATGGCTTTGTAGTACAGACTAAAATCTGGTATGCTGATGCCTCCAGCTTTATTTTTATTACTAAGAACTACCTTAGCTATACAGGGTTTTTTCCGGTTCCATACAAAAAAACGCAGAATCATTTTTTCCAAATCTTGAAAGTACAATGTTGGTATTTTGATAGGAATGACATTATAGGTAGATTGCTTAGGGAAGTATAGACATTTTAACAATGTTGATTCTTCCCGTCCATGAGCATGGTATGTTCTTCCATTTGTTAATATCCTCTGCTATTTCCTTTCTGAGGATTTCATAGTTTTCTTTATAGAGGTCCTTCACCTCCTTCGTTAGGTATATTCCTAGGTATTTGATTTTCTTTGAAACTATGGTGAAGGGAGTTGTGTCCTTAATTAGCTTCTCATCTTGAGTGTTATTAGTGTATACAAAGGCTACTGACTTGTGGACAATGATTTTATATCCTGAAACATTACTGTATTTTTTGATGACTTCTAGGAGTCTTGTGGTTGAGTCTTTGGGGTTCTCTAAGTATAAGATCATGTCGTTAGCAAAGAGGGAGAGTTTGACCTCCTCTGCTCCCATTTGGATTCCCTTTATTTCCTTGTCTTGCCTAATTGTATTGGCTAGATCTTCCAGAACTATGTTGAATAGTAAAGGTGACAGTGGACAACCTTGTCTGGTTCCAGTTCTAAGAGGAAAAGCTTTCAGTTTTACTCCATTCAGTAAAATATTGGCTGTGGGTTTGTCATAGATAGCTTCAATCAGTTTTAGAAATGTGCCACCTAAGCCTATACTCTTCAGTGTTCTAGTTAGAAAAGGATGCTGGATTTTGTCAGATGCTTTTTCTGCATCTATTGAGAGGATCATGTGATCTTTATTTTTGCCTCTGTTAATATGGTGGATAACGTTTATGGACTTGCGTATGTTAAACCAGCCTTACATCCCTGGGATAAAGCCTACTTGATTATGATGAATGACTTTTTTGATGACAAGCTGTAATCTATTGGCTAGGATTTTGTTGAGAATTTTTGCGTCTATATTCATGAGTGAGATTGGTCTGAAATTCTCCTTTTTGTTTGGGTCTTTTCCTGGTTTTGGTATCAGAGTGATGTTTGCTTCATAGAATGTGTTGGGGAAGATTCCTTCTTCCTCAATTTTTTGGAATAATTTCTGCAGTACAGGAATAAACTCTTCCTTGAAGGTTTGATAGAATTCTGGAGTGAAGCCGTGTGGACCAGGGCATTTTTTGGTTGGAAGCTTTTTTATTGTTTCTTTGATCTCAGTGCTTGAAATTGGTCTGTTCAGGAGCTCTATTTCTTCCTGGCTGAGTCTAGGGAGAGGGTGTGATTCCAAATATTGATCCATTTCCTTCACATTGTCAAATTTCTGGGCATAGAGTTTCTGGTAGTATTCAGAGATAATCTCTTGTATCTCTGTAGGATCGGTTGTTATTTCCCCTTTATCATTTCTGATTGAGGTTACTAGAGATTGTACTTCTCTATTCCTCGTTAGTCTGGCCAATGGTTTATCTATTTTATTTATTTTTTCAAAAAACCAACTCCTTGTTTCATTAATTTTCTGAATGATTCTTTTGTTTTCAATTTCATTGATCTCTGATTTGATTTTGGATATTTCTTTTCTTCTACTGAGTTTAGGCTTAGATTGTTCTTCTTTTTCCAATTCCCTAAGATCTCTTGTGAGATTGTTGATGCGCTCTCTTTCTGTTTTTTGAATGTAGGCATCTAAAGCGATGAATTTTCCTCTCAAAACTGCTTTTGCCGTATCCCACAGGTTTTGGTAGCTTGTGTCTTCATTGTTGTTATGCTCAAGGAAGTTAATGATTTCCTGTTTTATTTCTTCCTGCACCCATCTGTTATTCAACAGAAGATTGTTTAATTTCCATGCCTTTGGGTGGGGTCGAGCATTTTTGTTAGAGTTGAGTTCCACCTTTAATGCCTTATGGTCTGAGAAGATACAAGATAAAATTTCAATTCTTTTGATTCTGTTGATATTTGTTTTGTGTCCCAGGATATGATCAATTTTGGAGAATGTTCTATGGGGTGATGAGAAGAATGTATATTCTTTATCTTTGGGGTGGAGTGTTCTATATGTGTCTATCAAGCACAGTTGTTCTAGGGTCTCATTTAAATCTCTTATATCTTTGTTTAATTTCGGTTTAGAGGATCTGTCCAGCTCTGTAAGAGGAGTGTTAAAGTCCCCTGTGATTATGGTATTGTCAGATATCATATTGCTCAGACTGAGTAAGGTCTGTTTTAAGAATCTGAGACATTAATTTGGATGCATTGGAGCATTTAAATTGGATGCATAAATAGTTAGAATTGAAATGTCTTCTTGTTGTATTTTTCCCTTGACAAATATAAAGTGACCATCTTTGTCTTTTTTGACTTTAGTTGCTTTAAATCCACATGTATCTGAAAATAAGATTGCAACTCCTCTTTTCTTCTGAATTGCATTTGCCTGAAAAATTGTCTTGCAACCCTTGACTCGGAGCTTTAATTTGTCTTTTGAAGCCAGGTGTGTTTCTTGCAGGCAGCAAATGGATGGCTTGTGTTTTTTAATCCAGTCAGCCAATCTATGTCTCTTCAGTGGGTAATTCAAGCCATTAACATTTATTGAGATAATTGATAAGTGTGGTAGTATTCTATTCATCTTATTTTGTGAGAGTCCATTGCTTATTTTTATCTTTTGCATCAGTGTGGAGGTTAGGTTCTGTCCTTTAATTTCTGAGTTCTTACTTTTCTGCTGATCCATTGTGGTGGTCAGTGTGCAGAACAGGTTGAAGTATTTCCTGTAGAGCTGGTCTTGTTGTGGCGAATTTCCTCAATGTTTGTATATCCGTAAATGATTTGATTTCTCCATCAATTTTGAAGCTTAGCTTAGCAGGGTACAGAATTCTGGGCTGGAAATTGTTCTGTTTAAGTAGATTAAAGGTAGATGGCCATTGTCTTCTTGCTTGGAAAGTTTCATTAGAGAAGTGTGCGGTCACTCTGATGGATTTGCCCCTGTAGGTCAACTGGCGCTTATTCCTGGCAGCTTGCAGAATCTTTTCTTTTGTCTTGACTTTGGACAGGTTCATCACAAATTGTCTTGGAGAAGCTGGGGTCCGATATCCCTCTGAAAGCAGTGTTTCAGAATCTTTGGTGATATTTGGGAAATTTTCTTTTATAATATTCTCTAGTATGGCTTCCATTCTTCTGGGGCATTCTTCTTCCCCTTCTGGGATTCCTATAACTCGTATGTTGGAATGCTTCATATAGTCCCATAATTCTGACAGTGAACTTTCTGCTTTCTCTCTCTTCTTTTCTGCCTCTTTTTCTATCTGAGTTATCTCAAAAACTTTGTCTTCTACCTCTGAAATTCTTTCTTCTGTGTGGTCTAACCTGTTGCTGATACTTTCCATTGCATCTTTAAGTTCCCTGATTGACTGTTTCAGTTCCTTCAGCTCTGCTATATCCTTTTTATATTCTTTATATCGTTCATCTCTTATTTAATTCTGTTTTTGGATTTCCTTTTGGTTATTTTCCACTTTATTAGCAGTTTCTTTCATTGTTTCCATCATTTCTTTCATTGTTTTCAACATGTGTATTCTAAATTCCCTTTCTGTCATTTCTAACATTTCTTTATAGGTGGAATCATCTGCAGTAGCTAACTCATGGTCCCTTGGTGGGGTTGTTCTGGACTGGTTCTTCATGTTGCCTGGAGTTTTCTGCTGATTCTTCCTCATGAGTGATTACTTTTTTGTGTTTCCTTTCCCTCATTTTCCTTTCACTTCCTTTTACTCTGTAAGTTCTCGTGCCTGTGGACTAAGGGTTACAGGACCAGAAGGGTGAGAAGGTTGAAAAGCAAGAAAGGGATGAAAGAAAGGAGGACCTAGTGATAAGAAAAAAAAAAGAAAAATAGAGAAAGGAGAGGGGGTGGGTAAAAGGAATATTGACAAAAAGAAGAGAGGCACAGAAAGAGGGAGACAGAGAAATATAGGTGTACAGTAGGGTACTTTGACACAGCCTTAAAAAAAACCCACCTTCTGGGGGTGCCCAGTTGGATGGTTCCCTTGAGGTCAGCAGCTCTTTTCTAACCTGATCAGACACAGTACCCCATCTCCACCAAGTAGAGAGGAAAGACAAAATAGGTATAAATCAAACCAAAACAAGCAAACAGAAAACTTTATGGGATAAAATTGGGTGAAAAACCAAATAATAGTGGTAGAAACACTAGCAAAAATGAAGTTCTAGTTATTGAAAAAGGCAGCAATGGGAAATTATAATTAAACTAGGAAAATTGAGAAAGAAAAAGGATCTGTATGGAAACGGTTGAAATTAAAAAACAAAACATCAACAACATCAAAATAAACAAAAAAACCCCAACCAAACCAAAAAAGAAAAAAAACACAACCAAAAACAAAGCAGTATGTATATGTTATTGAATATTGTCTGGGCAACATGTGGTCTTCTGGGGTATGAGATGTTAATCACAGTTCTGATACGAGTGGAGGGTGCTGATTTCTCAAATCCCAGCAGGTAGACACCCTAAATCTCTCTTCAGCCCACTTGAAAGGCACTTTGAACTTGTAAACTTGCTGAGCAGAAGCTTTCCTAGGAAAGTGCTTGTTGCTGGATTCACTGCTGAAGTGGCTATCCACTTACCCAGTGTGCCAAAACCGGTCTCACTCTGCTCCTGAGGGTTAGGGCTGCAAGGCGGCTCAGACCCCACCTTTAGGCTACTTGGTCGCTGGGTTACCAGCTCCCACCCAATTCTATCTCTGCGACCCTGACGGTGGAGCTTGCCAGGGCAGATCGCTCACAATCACTCCCTGTGACCCATAGCCAAACACTATTTGCTCCGTCTGGCTCAGCGGCTCAGACTGGGGCCCTAGACAACGGCCAAAGTTCTCCGCACTCCCACTCAGGCTCTCCCCAAGGCAGTTCAACTGAGTGCCAAGTCCAAAGACACCAAAAGAGTTCACAGGTAAGGCCTTTCTGGTTTGTAGTCTCGCTGCTACTGTACTTACAGTTGTGGGCGGGTTTAGACGGATTGAACACATATGATCACTTGCCATTTTTCCACTGTTTTAGTCCTCCTCTTGGGGTCCAGAAGTCTCTCGCTGACTCCCTGTATCCTCACAGGGGTGATGATAGGCAGATCCCACCAGCCAGAGATGCCTGTAGTCCTATCTCCCCAGACTCATGGTGCCCAGATGCAAGGAAGCTGTTACTTGGCTGCCATCTTGCTCCGCCTCCGTTTCTTTGTTTTTTGAAAGCAGAAAAGCTGTAATCTGTGGAAGTAAGTCATAGAAATGTTTCAAAACTCTCCTTCAACTCAGCCAATGGACTTCTGTGTGGTAAGGAACATCTTCACAGGCAATATTTAGCTCAGACAAAAATTCCTGAAATTGTCTGTGGTTTAGTGCATTACCTCTAATGAAATTAACACAAAATACCACAGTTTTCATAACAGAGTCCCACCTCAGTGATTTACTATACAGCGCTTGTTGGTGGATGAGGCAGTGTATGGCTATTGGATGAGAATGGTTATGTTTGTCCATCTCTTGGTTAATGTGAGCAATTACTCTTTTCTTAGACTCCACCATACCAGGTGCACCATCAGTTGTCACACTGGCTAGTTTTGCCCAGTCCAGCTCCAAACTATTCACAGTTTGGCAAACCTTTTCATAAATATCCTCTCCTGTAGTTGTCCCTTTGATGCTTTGCAGTGCAGCAAGCTCTTTTGTGACTTCAAAATAGTCTTTTGTCCCATGAATAAAAATTAGACGTTGTGCAGAATCACAAACATCATTACTTTCATTGAGTGCCAAGGAAAAATAGGGAAGTTTTTTTGTGGAGTTTTGCAAATGCTGATGTAAATTGTCTCCCATTTCTTTAATCCTTCATGTAATTGAGGGTCCTGAAAGACTCACTGTACTAAGTAAATTGGCCTTCTCTGGACACATCTCTTGGCAACAGAAAGAAGGCATTCTTTAACAAATTCTTCCTCCACGAATGGTCTGCCAGTGCATGCTATTAGCTTGGCAACTTGAAAACTTGCTCTCAGTGATGAAGCATTTAGCTGTTTCTGCTTCAGAAAAGTATTTTGATGAGTTGTCAATGTATATTTCAGTTTTAATATTTTATCTTTTTTCACTTCTCCAACCAATCATATTTATCTTTATGTTGAGTTTGATAGTGTTGACGCAAATTGTATTCTTTGAACACAGACACTATATTCTGGCATGTCAAACACACACCTCTTTCCTTGTACTGCATGAAAAAGTAATCATAAGTCCACTGTTATTTGAATATCCTACACAATTTTTCTCTTTCTTGATATTGTTTCCTAGGGATTCCAAATTGTTATTAGTGAAATACCAATATATATATACAGCACTCCAAAAACAATATACCAGGAATAACTTTGTTCACATAGAGACATATAAACTACACTGCCCATCAGTGCAGTCTGATCAGTGCCCATCAATGCAGTCTGATCAGTGTCCATCAATGCAGCCTTGCCAGTCCACATCATTTCAGCCTCGCCAGTGCCCATATGGTGGAACTCCGCATTTACCTCAGGCTCACACTGGTGCGGTGTGGGAATAGGCACGATTACAGAGCTGGTTCCTCCACCACCTTTCCAGTTCACACTACCCTGTGTGAGCCACACTGTGATCTGTGAACTTGCACAGGAATCTGATCACATGGGTGAGAAGACCCATGCGATCAGATTCTACTGCAGGAAAAAAAAAAAGGCACATATGCCTTTTTTCTTCTGAATCTAATGCAAGTTCAGCCATACAAGCATATGGCTGAACTCGCACTGCTCAGAGATTGCAACAGTGTGAACTGGGCTTACACAGCACACAACATACAACATTATACATAACTGAATAGCAATCAGAATATAAATGCACTTACTGTCAATTAAATTGGGTTTCCTACTCCTCGGCAGTCTGCAGAGCCAGATTAAGTTCCCATGGGGCCCTAGGCAGATTACCAGTTTCGGGCCCCCATGCAATAACACTGAGCATTGATCATTTGCATTAACACTGACCGCTGACCATTTGCAATAACACTGAGCATTGACCATTTGCATTAACACTGACCGCTGACCATTTGCAATAACACTGACTGCTAACAATTTGCATTAATACTGAGCACTAACAATTTGCATTAACACTGAGCACTTACAATTATCATTACCACTGAGCACTGACTATTTGCATTACCTCTGAGCTCTGACCATTTCCATTACATCTGAGTACTGACAATTTGCATTAGCACTAAGGGCTGACTATTTGTGTTATCACTGTGATGCAACCCTCCTAGAAACTACCCCCAACCAACTAACCAACATGAAAAAAAAGGCTCTCCTAACTTCAAAAAAAGGCACCCCCTATCTGCAAAAAAAGAAGACCTCCTAACTTCAGAAAAAAAGGTCCCCCTTAACTGCAAAAAAAGGGCCCTACTAACTGCAAAAAAAAAAAAAAAAAAAATAGATCTCCTATCTTCAAAAAAAAAAAAAAATCCTAACTTGTTCTTACCTCCATCCTCAGGCAGCAGCAGGCTCTACACAGGCAACCTGGTGACTCCTCTGATTACACCAGAGACTGAGAGGAGGAGTTGAGAGACAGAGCAGGAGGGGAGTCGGAGAGTGGGGGGCACATTCCACACATGCGCACTGCACTGCAGGCCTGGATGAGTGAGCTGCTAAGCAGGACAGCAAAAACACCCGGAGGGGAGAGACAGAGAGAAGGAGGGGTAGAGAGAGACAGAGAGGAGGAATGGAGTCAGAGAGTTGGTGCACATTCCATACATGTGCACTGCAGCCCGGGACAAGTCGGCTGCTAAGCAGGACAGGCAGCTGTGGCAAAAACACCCAGTGGGCCGGATAAATGTCCTCAGCGGGCTGCATGTGGCCCATGGGCCATAGTTTGAGGACCCCTGCTGTAGGCATTCTTGGCTATTCTGTATTACATCTACTTACTTTTCCTGAGAGCTATTTCAATGAGTTGCCTCTTCCATTAATCAATTCAATTCTTCCTCACCCTCTGAGCTAACATCAATAATAATAGGTTTATTCTTTTTTGGCTTTTGTTCTGAACCTAGTCCTACTTTTAACCACTTGTCATCTGCCTCATGCCTCTGTGAAGCATCAAGTAATGTTTTGGAAAGCTCTTTGAGGTTCTGAGACTTTCATCCCCATGATCTTGTTTCTGTCTTTTGGCGAAAAGTTCACTTGAATTAGGGTATGAGGTTCTGCCTCTCCTGGGCTTTGGTCCTGTCAAGAATCCCTGTCCCATGCAACATGGGGCTCCTGTGACTCTCTGGATTTCATTTGTAACTCAGTAGCAGTTTTTAATGGAGAACTAGATGAGAGAAAAGTAGATGTGTCTAAGAGCTTGTGATCTTTTTCTACCTTGGAAATTCAGAAAGATCTTGTACCAAAAATGTAGGAGCTAGCATTCTGAAAAGACTATACATCCATGACTGTTCCGTATTCATGCTGTCTTCAAAGTGTAGAAACTCCTCCCTACACAGCCTCAATCCTCTTTGTTCTTGGGCCTCTACAATTGCTAAGGTGATTTCAGCCCTATAATTCTACTATTTTCACTGCTGATAATGGTGTTCTCTTTTTCCTACCTTACTCATGCTTCTAACTTTTTAATGAAATTTCTAAATCTATTCATTTCTCATCCATTACTTACACTATTATTTGAATGGATCTAACTTGCTATGTGTAGAGTCAGTTGTTGAAGAAGAGATAAATGAAATGAAAGAGGTAAGATCTCACAGACTAGTGGCAGAGCATAGTGTGGCAAATGCTCTAGAAACTCTGAGAAAAGACAGGGAGAGATTAATAAGGGAAGGATCTAGATGAGGCAGTGCCAAGACCCTATGAACAGTCTGGACTAGGGGTATTTGATTATTGTTAATCCAAAGAAATCCTCCCTTTCATAAAATGGGACAGAAAAGTTAAGACTAATAGGAAATACTTAGAGGCTATGTATGTACCCTGGAAGTGATGACACTGTGCCTGGATAACCATGAAAGCTCAGGACAAAGGAAATAATTAAGTAATTTGAAAGCACTTGGTGTAAAAAGCCAAAGCTTGGCAAGGCTGAGTTTGCACCTGCAGAGTAGTATCACTGGGAATTAAAAACCTATGTGCATCAGAATTGAACTAAATCTTCGTCTTTTTTATAGATACTACTTTTCTTTCTAAATATTAGGTAATATAAGGGAAATAGCTTTAGATTGGGAAGCAAAAGAGCTGAGTATTTTCCCACATCTATCTTAAATAGCTGGGTTCTTTGATATTACCATTGGGTATATAAATACATAAAGGAAGAATCTTGGGTTGCCAAGGTATGCAAACAGGGACAAGAGAATCTAACAGTGTTACAAATGTATGAAACCAGCTCACTGAAGAGGATGATGTGGGGGATGATGACCTAAGTATCTTGGAAATGAAGAGAAACTGTATATAAACATTATACTTTACTTGATACACTTGTTTTCCAAGGGGGTACAGGTTAGCAATTCTGATACTGGAAAGGAAGAATTAATTAATTAGATACCAAATGGTGGGAGCTAGTTTTCTCATGTTTGGACTGGGAGTTTATAGATAGCAACAGAAGAAGCTATAATGACCTCTGTGCTAATGGATTAGAGTTGGAAGACATCAGAACAAACTCATGTTTAGCTTAATATAGATACAGATGTTTACAAACAGAATTATTCACACACATGTGAGTTGGCACATGCATGTATTTTTTTTTTAATTTAATAGCTAAGAGGGCCTAAAGGAAAGGGTATCTTTTTAGCAATAAACATACCTAGAATCTAGATCTTGGTTTGTAATGCCATTCTACAATAAAAAGAAGCAGGGCCCCTTGAAAAAATGACTCATTCTAGGACTGGGAGAGGAAATGTACAAGATGAACCCAGTTTAGCTTGAAGTGCCAGAAAGTACTTTAAAAAAAGCACAGCAATTGGAGTCTTTCAAAGTTACATAGGAACCAATATAAAAGCTCCCAATGGCCAAAGCTGAAACAATTTAAGGAACAAAAGTAAAATGATTGACAAATGAATAAATGGCGATAGAAAAAAATCTCCCATGCAGAAGAATTCCAAACATTTCATGTAGCTGTTCCACCCTCAAGGAGATGGAACATAAACCACAACTCCTCAGGTATGGGCTGCCCATAGTGACTTCCTTTTCAAGTGCACAGCATGAAATGGGGACAGAAAGAATAACTCTACAGCAGGCTGGCAAACACTACCTCAGTCTGCTGGTCAAGGCCACCATCAGTGATGATAAATGTTGACAGCCTGTATACTTGTTAGGGTGTGATGAAAGCAGTGATTTATCTCTGTGGTCTCCTCTTAAATATCCCATAACCTTAGCCTTGTCATGAAACAAAAATCAGACAAGGTCTAACAGTGGGACATCCTACAAAATACCTGACTAGTACTTCTCAAAATTCTTAAAGTCATCAAAAATAATGACTGAGAAACAATCATAGCTAAGAGGAGCCTGAAGACCATGGCTACTAAATGTAATATGAAATCCTACAGCAGGAAAAGACCAGGAGGTAAAAACTTCAGAAATTTAGATAAATTGTAGATTTTAGTTAATAATAATGTATCACTTACATCACTATTGCTTCGCTGTTTGCAAAAAAATGTTTCATATTAATGTAAGATGTTAATAATAAGGCCGGGTGCTGTTACTGGAATTTTGCCTTCTCTCCTGGCTGGCTCACCAAATATGATACCAGAGTTTCTCCACGATTTGGAGAATGAATCCATGGACCACAGGATCAGTGGTAAGTCAGGATTTATTCACAGAAACAAAACGTACAACTACAAAAACCAAACCTCCTGGCAGAGAGAACCCAGGAGGGTAACAAGCTCTCTTGTTCCCTCTTTGAGATCTGTCCTGGGCACTCTGCTCATGGGGTTATATAGTGGCAGAGGGGTTGTTATGCCAGAACTCAGTGTTGACTTTTAGGGCATGGGTCTTCCTCAGTTACAGCCAGCTGTCCAGTGAACTCTCAGGCCTTGGAAACTGACAGGAAATCCACCAGTCAGAAGTGCACGTGGAGGAGACAGCAAGACACCAGTGTCTCCCCCCGCAGGTGTCAGGCCCTTCCATCAAGCTGGTTCCTCCATCTGCAGCAGCATCAACACCTCCAGGGCTAAGGCAGCAGATCACGGTGCCACCTTGTCTTGCATCAGTGCAGTGGCTCACTCCTGTCATTCCAGCTCTTGAAAGGTAGAGGTGGGTGGACTGCTTGAGCTCACAGGTTTGAGACCAGCCTAAGCCAGAGTCTCTAAAAATAGCTGGGCATTGTGGTGGGTACCTGTAGTCCCAGCTACTTGAGAGTCTGAGGCAAGACAATCGCTTAAGCCCAGGAGTTTGAGGTTGCTTTGAGCTATGACACCATGATACTCTACCAAGGGTGACAAAGTGAGACTCTGTGTTAAAAAAAAAAAAGGTATTGGGCGATGCCTGTGGCTCAAAGGAGTAGGATGCCAGCCCCATATACCAGAGGTGGTGGTTTCAAACCCGCCCCAGCCAAAAAAAAAAAAAAAAAGATACTAATAATAGAGGAAACTGGATATGAGGTATATGGGAACTCTCTACTACCTTCTCAATTTTCCTGTAAATCAAAAACTATTCTAGAAAATAGTTTATTTTTTTAAAAAGTAGGAAAAGAAAGAATCTGCCTTGTCTCCCCACTCTTGGTAGAATGGAGCTGTCATGCTCCGTCCCTTTCTGGTACTTGACCTGTTTCGGGGTATAACACACGGGAAGTCTGAGGCTCTGATTTGAAGGACACCAAGGCAGGGCAGATTATTTTCCACAAGCTGCATAAATGAAGTGAAGTGATGGTAGAAGGGAGAGAAAAGACACTCAAATGTGAAAGCAGACAGACCACAATGTTTATGGGCTGCCCTGAGTACCTGAAGCAGAGGTACCAAGTTGTAGTCACTCTTTTAGGCAGATGGCTTTCTTATTATTAAAATAACCACATTCATTCTTCATTCTCATTGAAAAAGGATAGGGTGAGGCAGAGAATGAATAGCTCTAAATCCTTTTAAATCTTTATGAATTGAATTTCTGATTAGCACACAGATTATCCATAAATTTCTATGGAAAAGATGCAAACTCTGCTAAGTTTAACATTCTGTTCCTGTGACATTTCTGTGTAGGTGGGGCAGCTAGGCAGTCATAGAACCAAGCCCTGGACTATGTGCCCTGGACCTGGGTGCAACTTGTATCAAGTAATGAGATTAATGATGTTTTGGCAGGAGGTTTAAAAGAAATTACAGCATCGATGCTTCCTCAGTTCATTTTGCTTATGTATCTTCTTTTGTAGAGGAACTGAATGTATTTCTTTTTGACGGTACATAGAATCATAAGATGTAGGATTCCATGAGGAAATTGAGGTCTAAGATGTGATCTGACTTGATCAATGTTATACAATGGCCAGATATGGAGTAGAACCTTCCTATTCAAACTGTAGATGATTGCCTGAAAAATATGCAGAATGTTAGCATTCTGATGCAGTAAGTCACCCCAGACTTACTGCATCAGAAATGTGCATTTTTAATAAACTTCTCTGATGATTCATATACACGTGAAGTATAAGATGTGCTAATTTAGAATCTTTGTTTTTATGAGCTCATTGAATTATTTAGGATGTTTTGGGCTGCAAGTAATAGTATCAAAGGAAAGTGGCATAAACAAATAGAATTATTATTATAACAAGAAGTCAGGAAAAGGTGATTTTATGATTAATTTTATAAAGACTAAAATTCTTTGTCACTCTTCCATTCTATCATTTTCAATGTGTTGGTTTTGTTACTTCATGGGTGTGAAAAAGCTGCTACAGCTGAGTTCAAAGAACTTCTCACACATTCACAATATGTAGTCTGATGCAGAATCTTTTCCACAAAGATTTTTGGGTCTTGATGGCCAAATTTTGGTCACATTGTTGTTCTCTATCTGGAAGAGAAATTTAAAAAAATCTCACCAGGGCTCGGTGCCCATAGCACAGTGGTTGCAGAAGTTGGCTGCTTCTAACCCGGCCTGGGGCCAGCTAACAAAAAATGACAACTGCAATAAAAAAAAGCCCTGCATTGTGGCACGTGCCTGTAGTCCCAGCTACTTGGGAAGCTGAGGTGAGAGAATCCTTTAAGCCCAAGAGTTTGGGGTTGCTGTGAGCTGTGATGCCATGGTACTCTACCCAGGGCAACATAGTGAGACTCTGTCTCAAATAAATAAATAAATAAATAAAATAATAAAAATCTCACCAGGATTTCTAGAGGGAGTTGGTTACTTATAGTAAGAAAGACAAATAGGAAATGTCTATTGGCAGGTAACCAAGAGTGGCTGCCCCCAACCATGCTGTCTTAAATCATTTTGGATGTCATCATAGAACACCAGAGATCTTTTATTTCATTATTCCTTCTTATTCTATTTGTTGTTGTTGTTGTTGCATGGGAAAAATGGAGCCCTGGACATTAAAGGGCTTTACAGTAGTTGGATATGTAGTTAGATAAGAGAATTAAATAGGAGACAGCACTCCTTACTTATGGTCTGCTACTGTGATGGAAGCTATAGTGCTTAAATACTTTCACAACCCCCATTCCTTCATCTTAAAATTGGTTGAAGAGCTAAAATATTGCTTTGATTTGTTGTGTCATGTGGAAAAAGGTCTGGCTTAGTAATAAGTAGGCAGAAGTCACTGAAGAGAGCTGTCCTTCTGTTGCACAAAGACAAAACTTCATAAGGAGAAGGCTTTGGTGGTTCCTCCTTTTTCTGAGCTGAAATGAAACACAATGTCTGCAGTAGCAGCAACTGTATTGTAATGACTTGGATGACAGCCTAGCATTAAAGTTGGTGGAGCTGAGAAGATAAAAACAGAATCTTTTATGAAATTGTAAAACCCTTGTAATGACTTTGCTCTGCCAATCTTTGGACTTCTTATCACATAATTAGGAAGAAAACTTAATTATTTTAGTCATTGTTAATTAGGTTTAAGAGTACAAGCCGCAGACTGTAATCTAAACTAGTATAACCTTCTCAAACATGTTCTCTCAAGGAAATTTAATTTTCCGAGAACACTTTCAAAGAGGACTATTACATTAGAATAATTTTAATGTAATAGTCATCTTTAGAGAAATTGCTATAATCACTTTTTCCTTCATTTGCAAAACCAAAAATACAGGTGACAAAATGGAAGTATGAAGAGGGGTACTTTTCAGGAGGCTTTTGTTGTTGTAGCAGGAACAGAATTTGTTTTTTCCTGAGGTATTTTCTGTACATAGTTCCTGGACATTCTTATCTCGTTGACTGATTACTTAACTGTGCTGAAGCAGTGGAATTCCTCCATCTTCAAATAGACTGTTAAATGATATTGTGAGTAACTCAAGCCTGAGGGATCTTGTCCACACATTTTTTCTCCCTTGCATTATTGAGGATGCATCCCTTTTCTTATAATATGTGAGACTCCCTTTGCCTTTATTTTTCCAGGTTCTATATTAAGGAGAATTCTTAGTCAAAGTGGCCAATGCCCTGCCTTTTGATATTATTTTCATCTTCTCTCACATTAGTCTCTGCAGTCCTTCCAAGAGTGGGCCCAAGTATTTTTCACTCCTAAATTTGTATAAGAAACAAACTTGCTTTCTACTGAAGGGAGAAGTTCAAGTTCATGGGAAGTGGAGTGTCTTTGTTCCAATTAGCAATGGAAATAGAATCTGGGGGAGAACTGAGTGATTCTGCATAATAGAGGGAGAATAATTTGGAATTCAAAGGTAATATTGTAAGAAGGCAGTGAAAAGGTAAGATAAGGAAGGGAGAGAAGAAAGTAGCCAAAAAGATGATGAGATACCCCATGACATCATCCCTTTGTAGAAAATTGGATTTCCAGAAATAATCATAAATACATCTCTTGTTTCACATGTTCTTTGAACCTTGTCATTCCATCACCAAGACAGAATAGTCTGTTTTTTCCCCTTTAGACTAGGCAGGAGATTGTGACTTCCTGGACAAGTACAATGTAGTGGAAGTGATTTCTAAGGCTGGATAGGAAAAGGTAATACAGCTTCTGACCAGATCTCTCTTGGGACGCTGGTTTGGAACCTGAGCTACTATGTGAAAAATCTGGATGTTCTTAAGCCCAAATACTTAACAAAAGATCACATAGAAAGACCATAAAAAGGCTCCAACTATTGGAGTCTTCCCAGCCCAGACACCAGACTTGTGAGTGAGAAAGCCTTCAGAAGACTTTCCCACTTCCTCCAGTCTCTGTAACTACAAGAGAGAGAGAGACTGATGGAAACCATTCAGCTGGGTTCAGCCTCAGTCAATCCCTTGAACTTAAGGAAATATGATAGTAAAGATAGTAACAAATGATTGCTATTTTTTATCATTAAATTCTGGGGCCAATGTATTTCAGGCAGGTCTTCCTTACATAGCAATGGATAAAATGGAACAATTTTTTTGTCTGTGATTCTCAAATTTTCACATATTCATGAAATGCTTGCTGTAAGTGAGTACACATGTAAGGCAGAGAAAAGACTACATATATTGCCTTGAGGTTAATGACTATCATTAGCATAAGAAGAACAGAGAGAGCATACTCACATATAGGAACAGGAGAGAGAGGGAACCAAGAAGAAATTGTGTGGAAAGTGCTATATATATATATATTTTTTTTTTTTTAATGAGAGTCTCACTCTGTTGCCCTCAGTAGAATAGTGTAGTATTACAGCTCACAGCAACTTCAAACTTTTGGGCTCAAGCAATATTCTTGCCTCAGCCTCCCAAGTAGCTGGGACTACAGGTGCTCTCCGTGACACCCAGCTAATTTTTCTATTCTTGGTAGAGATAGGGTCTCACTCTTGCTCAGGCTGGTTTCGAACTCCTGAGCTCAAGCAATCTACTGGCCTTGACCTTCCAGAGTGCTAGGATTATAGGCATGAGCCACCATGTCCAGTCTGGAAAATGCTGTTCTTTTACCAGCCCTGGAATTGAAGGTTCAGCCAAAGGGTAGGGTCTGCCTAGTCCTCATCTGGATTACATACAATGGTGCTGTTTGTGAATTTCACGTGAGGTGCGGCTTGAGATCCACTTCACGTTTCTCAATTTGTCTACCTGATTGAAAACTCTAAGTAGCGGGCGGCGCCTGTGGCTCAGTGAGTAGGGCGCCGGCCCCATATGCCGAGGGTAGCGGGTTCAAACCCAGCCCCGGCCAAACTGCAACAACAACAACAAAAAAAATAGCAGGGCATTGTGGCGGGCGCCTGTAGTCCCAGCTGCTCTGGAGGCTGAGGCAAGAGAATCGCGTAAGCCCAAGAGTTAGAGGTTGCTGTGAGCCGTGTGACGCCACGGCACTCTACCAAGGGCGGTACAGTGAGACTCTGTCTCTAAAAAAAAAAAAAAAAAAAAAAAGAAAACTCTAAGTAGCTTCTTCAGATGATCTTCTTTTCCCTCACAGTACGAATGAGAGCATGATCATTTGAATGTCTGGGTCAAGGGGATGTCCTGTTGATCAACATATTGATCTGAGGTGAATGAATCAGCCAGTAGAAATTTAACCTCTGAGATAAGGCTTAAAGGAAGTGTTTCTTATTTTATATGGATCCCAAAGTAGCTCCATCTTGGATGCTAATCTGCCACATTGGTTTCTGATTAACCACAGTTCCAGGAATGCCTCTAAGATTTCCATTTCATCCAGTTCTTTGTGGAAGAACATATGCTTACCATAAATCCAGACCTTAGGTCAAGACAACTTTGATGTTAATGCATAAATTACGAGGTATGACATTCATAGCATTCCTGCCTTTTCCTGTAAGGTCAACTCTGATTGTCCTGCTCAACCTTCTGTATTGAGCATGTATATCTCTATGCTCAACCTTCTCTATTGAGCATGTATATCTTTTTCTTATGGTCTATCAGCCTCGTGTCTTGGGGGTAATAGTGCTGAGGTTTACCAGTTTTGTGTCTGCCTAAGACCACGCTTTTGTCTGTAAGTTCCCCCAATAAATTACCCTTTATTGACAAACTGGATTTGTCTGCCTGGTTCTTGGGTTTCTTGGCTCCTTCTGGATTTGGGGGGTAGCTTTGCATATGCAGCCCTTGCATGACGACTGAATGCCTTTCACATTTAACTACAATTTTATTTAATACTATTTAATACTATGTTCCAGGCACTGTGCTAGTATTTTTAGGCATATTATATCATTTAATTTGCAGTGCAACTATAAAAAAAGTTTTAGACATTCTAATCTGTAATTTATAGAAGGTAACACAAATATAACATGTAATGTATGATGTATAATATATATTAAATATAACACATTACTTACATATAATGTGTTATGCCTTCAATGAACATAGAAATCTGTGAAGTTAATTTTTTAATTTTAATTTTCCTACTACTTGGATTATTATCCTATGAAAAGCTTAAATTAAAATCACATTTAAGCATATCTTTAGAGATATGTGCTAAAAGTACCTTGCTGCTAAAATATAAATAATAGTCAAAATATGTCATAAACAAAAGAATGTTCCTCATGGAAGAAGAAATCTGACTCGGTTGGGATTATATGTTGCTGAGAAGGAAGTATAGATGTTGCATGATCTGGTTCTTTAAATATCATTTTTAGAGATAGGATCTGTTAATCAGGTTAAGGCACTGTGGTAAAATGGAGGCATCAGAAACTTCTTGTATAAGTAGATTTGGACTCTTTCTTGTCTCTCTAGCTACAGTTATGAATACTTGAGTAAAGCACTTAAACTGTTGTAGTCTCATGTAGCCATCTCCAAAGTGGGGAGCAACGTATCTTGAAGGATTTCCATGCAGATTTAAAATGACATAGATGGGAAATTTGGCAGATAGGAGGCATTTCATTCATGTCAGTTCCTTTTATCTTCTGACGTATATGTAAAATATTGGCCCTTGACTGCACGCAGGCTGTGTCAAACTCTACCTAAAACACACATTTAATGAAGTTGCCTGTTATTTGCAGGTATTTGAGGAGTGGGTAGACCTTAGCTGGAAGAGGCAAGGGTCATTATGGTGACTATGACTCATTTCCTGGCTTTCTAATTAAGAAACTTCAGCTGAGGGAATCGTTGGCCACTGTAAATGTTTCTTCACTAGGGACTCTGGGAGGCAGATGAATTAGGATGAGTTCGTTTGTTAATTGCATCCTGAGTGAGATGGCATTCATGGCACCAGTACTTTCCCCCTGGGGCCCTGGGGCCATTCGTGCTCTCCCTCCAAGTTCTTTGCCACCTGTCTTTGCAGTTCTGCCTATTGAGATGGAGAATGCATTTTTTTCTGTTCCTAAATTCTTGGTTCAGCCATGTGCCTTTCTTCAGTCAAGTGGGATGTTGCAAAACTGATTTGAATGGAAGCTTTAAAAAGCGCTTGTACAATAGGATTTTCACTTTTGAATCTCTGCCATGGCTATGAGAAAGATATGCCCAGCCCAGCCTGTTGCTCCCAGGAGGAGGATGAGGGAGCAGAGGATGCCCAGCCAAGCCTAGTTAAGACCAGCCAACTCCCAGCCAATGCAGACTCAGAGAAATAATAATTGTTTTTTAAGCCACTGGATTTTAGGGTGGCTTTTTATATAGCACAATCCCTATTCGCTTTATAAATCCATCCCAGTTTGGATAGCATATAGTCATACTAGAAATGAGGGACTTACTTCCTCTCAAGGATTTTCCCCTTGACCTTTCTGTTATCATCTCTGGTTCCTCAGCACGATATCTTCTGCTATAACTTGAAACTAACATGAAATTTGGTCACTTGCTTTACTAAATCATTTATGCTTTCTCTCTACTGACTCTCAAGGCTATGAAAGGGACAGCAAAATTTATGGAGATGATAATTGTATGTAATGAATTTTTCAAGTAAAATTTCCCAGGAGGGTAATTGGAAATAGAAAACTTTTATCTGAAAACCACCAGTATTGGCAATGCTAGATTTTGCCCAACTGTAGTGAGAGTTACAGACTCTCGTCAAATAGTCTGGTTTGTCATCAGTTTCTTCAATATGTTATTCATTGTTTTAATGTTCATGGTTTTGGGGGAATGCTGGAATGGTGCAAGTATATAGGTTTATTCTTTTGCTGTATAGCTTCTCCTTTCTTCCTAGGAATTGTCTATCTTATTTCTTTTCTTTTCTTTTTTTTTGTAGAGGCAGAGTCTCACTTTATCACCCTTGGTAGAGGGCTATGGCCTCACACAGCTCCCAGCAACCTCCAACTCCTGGGCTTAGGTGATTCTCTTGCCTCAGCCTCCCCAGTAGCTGGGATTACAGGCGTCTGGCACAACACCAGGCTATTTTTTTTGTTGCAGTTTGGCTGGGGCTGGGCTTGAACCCACCACCCTCGGTATATGGGGCTGGCGCCCTACCCACTTAGCCACAGGTGCCGCCTCTTATTTCTTTTATATACATATTTTGGGGAGGCAGAAAGGAACATTTGGAAAGCAATTACAGATAAACTACAGATGTGAACTGATGGTACACTTTACTTGGTAGAGAATAGCCCAGACAATTTCCTTTCAGTATTTTGAAATGATGTGATTTGTGTTCTCTTTTGACAGGTAGATTTTGTTTTCCACAGTGCTTGTTCTTAGTCACTGGAGACACATTCAGCTTCAGGGAACTGTTAAAGTTACGAGTGAATTGAACAACCTGCCTTTCCTGTATTCTGATTGTTCACATACCTTTGAATGGAGGTAAAGTATGTTTTATTTTATCCATTACCAGGATTTATGACACACTTCGGCATTATAGAGTGCTGCCTAACTGTACATGAATTTATGGGAAAGGTGGATTACTGAAGACCTAAGTAGAAAAATTTTCCATGAAGTTGAAGGACCAGAAGGAACTTGAAAGTGTCTTGGTTCATTATTTCCTAAAATGTGGTAGCGCTACCACTGGTGCCACAGCAAATGCTCTTCAGTAACATATAAGATTATTTTGGTTGGTAAAATATTTTTAGAAGGCATAAGGGAACATTTTGAAGGCAATTACAGATAAACTCCAAATGTGCATTGATGGTACATTAATCAGTAGAGAATAGTCCAGACAATTTCCTCCCAATATTTTGAACTGATGTGACAAGGCAGTAAATGACTCTAAACAACCTACTGAATGGTATTCCCTTTTCAATACTATAAAGCATTCTGATTATGTTAAGTAGAAAGTTTCAGGTTGATACGAGCTTCTGTTTACTTCTTCTGAAACATTAGTAGTTTAGTTTCCATTTTCACGAAAAGAGAAGGAATGTTTTTTTTTTTTTTTTTTTTTGTAGAGACAGAGTCTCATTTTATGGCCCTCGGTAGAGTGCCGTGGCCTCACACAGCTCACAGCAACCTCCAACTCCCGGGCTTAAGCGATTCTCTTGCCTCAGCCTCCTGAGTAGCTGGGACTACAGGCGCCCGCCACAATGCCTGGCTATTTTTTTGGTTGCAGTTCAGCCGGGGCCGGGTTTGAACCCACCACCCTCAGTATATGGGACCAGCGCCTTACCGACTGAGCCACAGGCGCCACCCAAGAGAAGGAATGTTATCTAGCTAGGACTGAAGGTAATTGTTTTAGTGTGTATTTATTTTTATGGATACTTTTTATTTGTGGCAGCTAATAATGGTGGTCCCTTGCAGGTGCCACTTTGTAAAAAAAGCAAGTCATAAAGGTGTCCCATATGAAAGGAGTGACTAAAAATTGGGAAGTACCAGACTAGTCCCATACAGATGCTGTCCAGTAAGAGGAAATCTTTTTTGTTTTTTTAATGCTAATACAGTCTATGGAAGAAACTTAAAAGGACAATTAACATTTATAGTAAGCAATCATTTATACTAATGCCAAAAATAGAAGGCTGTCTGTTTCTGCAATGGTATAACCTATATGTCATTATATAAGGTAGTTAGCATAACATACTAGGATCATATATACTTCTAAACTCAAAGTAACCTGGGTTTGAATCACAGTTCAACCAATATGTAACATGGGCAAATTGATTAACCTCTCTGTGGTTTAATTTTATTCTCTAGAATATAATAAGAATGTTATCTGGCTCACTGCCAGGGTAATTAAATAAGGTAACATAAATAAAGCCTCATTATAGTCTGTGGTTGAATGCCTGAGCTGGTCACAAGTAGCTTGTAGCCCTCTGGCTTTGGTTTGTACCTTTATGTGATCCAGGCATGTTGATATTCTCAGAGTCTTTTTCAGCTGGATATACAAAGCCACAATTTTCACAGGAAACACTAATAAGCCCAACAATTTCCAAGTTGGAAATATGTAGGATAAGCCTCCTCACCACTCAACTTTACCTGTCGGTCTGGCTCTAGTTAGAACTGATTAAGAGTGGTGGTACAGCCCTGTACTTCAAAGTGTTTCAAAGAATTCTGTGAACCTCCTATGTGCCAGGTGTCCTGCATTTCTTCATATAAATCTTGAGAACAGGGCTACGAGCTGGAGAAGAAAACTTTTGTGAGATTAAGTACTGTCGGTGCCCGCTCTGGGCACCCTGTCAATGTGCAAATAAAAGCAGCCAGGACCACGGATGAAAGATACAAATGCCTGCAAGAGGGGGGCTTCCCATATTCCAGGGAGAGTCCTGAGCAACCTCTGTTGTGGCCTTTTATTCAAGCATTATACAACAAGTGTGGGGACCCACGCACAAGAACTACATGCTTAATGATCACTAGTGCTCTTTCCCTTCGGGCTCGACTCACCCTGCTGCACCATGAATGTCCAAGGTATAACACCTGCTCGCTAACCAGTGACTATCTTAACTCATTAATGCCTGTAGCTGTCTGAGGGCTTGTCTTTGGGCAGCCAAACATCTCCAGGCCTGCAAGGAGATTGTCCCCCTCCCAGCATCTCCCTCAAGAGCTGGTGATTGCTTCCACAAGCTTGGTGTATGGTCTCCTACAAGGTACCCTGCCCGAATTTCTACAAGTAGCGGTAGAGGCAGGACTTGATACATTTTAGACAGACAAGGATAATCTATGTGAAATAAGCATATTCTGTATTATTATGAACTAATGAATAAAATGCTTTCAGTTATCAGAGGAAGCAATGTAAGTGTGGTGGTTAAAGAACCAGATATTTACTGCCTAGGTTGACAGCTTGTTTCTACCATTTCCCAGCTTAGTGAGTTTGGGTGTTAATTAATGTCAGCTACTTCTGTGATATGGGATTAATACTAGTACTCCCATGATGAATTATAAGGATTCAAAATCCTATAAGCACAATGTGCTCGACATGTAAAAAGGGATATTACATATTGCCTAATAGCATAATATTATAATGAGACTGGTGCAAGTAGTTAGGTATCCATAAAATGCAGATTGAATAAATGGATGATTTGGGGGTAGACTTGCTATTCCAAACATCTGGGACTTTTTCATCCCCATCATGTAGATTTTTATTTAAAACTTTGTACTTGCATACCAGTGTGGTTTTTGATAAATGTTTGTGTACTTACAAACCAGAGAAACAATTTGGCTACTCATTTGTGTAACAAGCCGCAAGCTTCCAGCTCATTTGATATATAGTACCATTGTGTGGCTCCTATATAGAAAACTTTCTGAGCTTTACCTGAACTCAGAAGTATCTGGTGAAGTATTTAACTAAGTTTTTAAAGTACTTGCATATGCAGAATAGTTACGGTCTTGATTTTTAGGTGACCTGTGGAGGGAATGCACTTATACTAAGCTTAGTCCTACCTGACTGCTTGGGAACATAAGAAACTTGTCCCAGGAGGCTAGCATAATTTCTTCCATGACTTCATGCCCTTACTTTCCTCTGCTTATTAGTGGAGTCCATATGACCTCTATTTATATCTTGCTACAGTTTTCTCCTAGTTTGAGTTATATCATACTTGATGCCTGGATTTTTTAAACTAAAATTTTGTGAAATTACTGCTTTTTAATAAGGGGCTTATGTCAGGATTGCATTCTGGACTCTCCTACACCCACAGCTTTCGGATGTTAGCTGCATGGGTGTCACCTGGCAGCCTCGTCAAACAGACTGCTGGACCCTCTACATAAGTTTCTGATTTAGTGAGCCTCATGTGGGACCGAAAAATTTGCATTTCTAACCAGTTTCCAGGTGGCTGATTATCTCTTTATATCTTTTCACACTTTGAGAGCCATTATCCTACACTAGAATTTTAGACATTCCAACTTAAGAGGATATTCAAAATATTGAACATCTTGAAAGATACTTAATACTATAAACATTAACTTTTCATCTGGGAAAGAAAAATAGAGCCATGCCTAGGTGATCCTGGATGATATTTCTGCTTATAGATTTCTATTTTCTGGAACATTTGTTTCTCTGCAGTCTCTATCCTGTCTATGAATTATGATTCTCTTAGTGGTTCTGATAGTGATAAAACTAGTATAAGGAATATGCAGAATTTGTGAATTCAAGCTCACAATACAAAGCACATTTTTTTTTTCATTTCCCACCAACATTTTAAAATTTGTTAAAGGAAAATAATTTTCTTTCCAAGTGAAAACTCTGGTAGGTCTAGGACTTTTCATTTTAAATAATAAGTAAAAATGCAGTTTATTTACTTTTAGTAATTAAAGTGTTCAGTCAATGACACTATTTAAAACTCTGATCTGAATGTAGAGCACTCTCTTCCCCTGTCTCTAGTCCTGGCTTGGCTTAGGTAGTAAGTCTGTGAATGAGAAAAGGAGGTTTGATCCGTTTCCCCTGGGTTTCTCTGCCAGGGGCTTCTCCTTTTCCCACACTAGCTGTTATTTATGATTCCAGTAGAGATGAGTGGAATAGGAAGGAAGGATGTGGGAGGAGAGTAAGAGGACAGGATGATTCTTACTTGAACTGATACCTTTATCAATTGACTTTGTGCTCTTGGGTCAAGCAGATGTTTAAAATTAACTCCTTAAGTCATTAGAGATTTTCTACTGGGTTCTACTTTTTCATAGTTGCCTGGTCTTGAATAGATGCATCTCTATTACAGGCAGTTTTATGGGATTTTTCAGTCCTTCTCAGGAATTGACCAATTCCCCTCCATATTGCTGCTGTAGGCCCTAATCCCCGAGGAGGCCCTATTGGAAAAAAACCCCAGTACTCTGTCTTGCTTCTCTTCCTAACTCTATCCTTGATCGCAGGAAGAACTCATGCATCTCTTTCCACTGGACCCAGAGTACTAAGGATCCCAAGCAAACAGCCTTCTCCTGGCACCACCGAGGCGGTGAGTTAACAAGTTTCTTATCTGATACATTTCCCTGGGGATGTAGGAAAAGGAAAATCTTTGTTCACTAATTCTCCAAATGAAAAAGATTTCATTAGCACTATCCAACCTCTCCCATAGGGGGTGCTAGACTCACACAGCAGAGTAATAATTCTTTGTTTAAAAACCCAAAATCTCTTTGCAAATCTTTCTTTTCCATACTCTAATTCTTTGATTTGGCAGAGAGCTCTGAGAGTAACAGAATTGGCTCTTAGAATTCTTTTATAAATTCTTCAAATGCTAAGCGGGCAACTTGCTTTGTAGTTTCACATTTATTGAAACATTGGCGCCTACTTGAAACTTCAATTTTAATATTCTGCTCCTTGAGTTCAACCCACCCACCAGAAATTCATTTTCCCTTGCATAGCTGCTACATTATCTCATTCAGAATCAACTCAGCTAAACTCAACATGATTCAACAGAATCTAATTGTTAAGTTTATTCCAGGCGTTTGTGCTAACATTGGAGATACAAATTCAGAAATATAAAAAAGCCTTTCCGTTAAGGCAATCACAAGTCTAATGGGGAAAACAATCATGTAAAAAGAATAGGAGCAACACAGAAGAGTTTGCACAGAAGAAAAGTGGATTAACCGTTTTTTAAGGGACTTGGAGGAAATATTGACCCCACCTCCAGTTGAGTTTTGAATATGAAAGGGAGTTCACAGGCAGGAGGGGATGTGAAGATATGACATGATAGGAAAGTTACTTAGTATTCCCAAGCCTCACTGGAGTCTGTAAAGAAACAGTACTTATCTCAGAAGACTTTGTGAGGATTACACCAATTTGTATAAAATACATGGCACAATATTCAGTGTTTAAATTTAGAAGAAGTAGGCACCAAGACAAAATTAAATATTCAAGGATCTTATTAGGGGAAATATCTTCAGAGAATATAGGGAAAGAACTACACAAAGCTGGAAGAATCCTCAGACTGATATGAATCTGATCCTGAGTGAAGGAGGCAGGGAAAAGAAGTCAGGTAGAAGACTTTTAGACTTTTGTACATTCTAAGGAAGATTCAACAGGCCATTAAGGAGTCTTTGAGTCAACGGCAGGTATCACAGGAGTCTTGTGTTTCCAATGAATTGCCCTCCCTTAGCGTGGGCTGTAGTAATAGCGGCAGCTGGTGGGAGATGTGAGCTCAGTGCGGGGGATTCAGGGTGTAATAGCTGGAGCCCTGGAGTTGGAGGTCCGTGAGGTGCATTTTCATGGCCAGCAAATGATATTTATAACAGTATTTATATTTCAGAAAGTAGAAAATACCAAGTTAACATGCACTGGCAGTAATAAAAAAGGGGAGGAGGGAGAAATGTACTTTTTCAGAGCATAGCAGATAGTTTGGTATTGTTTTAATGTAAAATGAAAATTTAGGAGTAATGTGTAATGAGAGATAGCAGGAGCTAGATTCTTCGCATTAGCTAGAATAGGCCAAAACCACTATAACAAATAGACCGTAAATCTATAGTAGCTCAACTACAATAGAAGCTTATTTCTCATGTGATTAACAGGTAGCTTGTCTCCACTTCATAATTCAGAAACCTATGCCCCTTCCATTTTGTGTCCCTACCATCTCTCTGCAAACTAAAAATAAAATAAAATCCTAAGCCTCCCAACTGGACCTCTTCTTGACCAACAGAACCCCAGAGAAATCTTAAAAACTGAGTTTCTGGCTGTGATGGGATGCAAGGTCAGATACACTTCAATATACTGCTTCTCTTTTGGGATTTAGACACAACAACAAACCATCATTAATGTTAGAGATCATAAGACTGATAGAACAGACTGTTTGCAGCAATAAGATACCAAGTTATGAAGGGGACCTAAGGCCATGCTAGATTAGAGTTAAGTCATACACCCCTACACTTAACAAATAAACTATGTTCTAACTGCCACAAGGTTTTGCTTTTTCTGTAGAAGCTGAAGAAGGTCTATCCTAGAGATAAGCAATGTTTAGACAATTCGCAGCTGTCCCACAAGGTGTAACTATAGCTTTGATTGTACAAGAAACTGATTTCAGTAACTTTCTCCTTATAAAATCACTGACTATGAACTGTTGGTTCTGGCTGATTTACAGAGGCCGTGCAGTGGAGTGCTTTTGGGTCCTGCAAAGACCTTTTGATGTGTAGGGCCTAACTGATGTACATTTAAATTTTAAGTCTCCACCCCAAATTGAATGTGGGTTGTATGCAACATGCATATTGGCTCAATATGGATATGTCAGGAACCACCTTCATAAATATTCACAGCTCCTCCTGTGTGTATATGTATATGTGTACACACACAGCTGTCCATAAAGTTAATGTGCAATTTAAATAGCCACAAACTTTATGGACACCTTGTATATATGAGGTTGGACAATTGAGTTTGAGAACTTATGCTAGAGAAAGTACTACATACCTCATTGCTGAATATCACTATGGTCATGTTTGAAGTACTCCCTTTGGGAAGCTCTGCAACAATGCCAATGCCTAGTCCACTTTTCAAAGCAATTTTTGTAGGATTAGTTCATAAACTTAATTATTAGACCTCATGTGAAACAGTCCTAATGGCCATTCCAGAAAAGAGTTCCAAAATTGCTTTAAAAGGTGGGCAAGGTGCTGACAATTGGTGCATAGCTTCCCAAGGGGAATACTTTGAAAGTGATCCTAGTGACATTCAGCAATGAGGTATACAGAACTTTTTCTAGGAAGAGTTTGAGATTTTTTTTTTTTTTTTTTGAGACAGAGTCTCAAACTGTCACCCTGAGTAGAGTGCTGTGGCATTACAGCTCACAGCAACCTCAAACTCCTGGGCTTAAGTGATTCTCTTGCCTCAGCCTCCCAAATAGCTGGGACTACGGGTGCCCACTACAACGCCTGGCTACTTTTTGGTTGCAGTTGTCATTGTTTAGCAGTCCTGGGCCATATTCGAATCTGCCAGCTCCAGAGTATGACCCTGGTGCCCTAGCCGCTGAGCTACAGGCGCTGAGTCAGAGTTTGCGAATTTAATTGTCAGACCTCATATACTGGGCCAACCTGTTCCATTTACATTCCTGTAAAATCCCTGCCTCCCTTAAAGTGCCTGTGTCTGATGTTTTTAGCCTGTCAGAATGACCACTTTGCTGGCTGTAACCCTTTTTTAAAAAATAAGACTCTCTTTTTTATGAATTTGCAAGTTGTGTGATTTTTAAATTAACATATCAAACCTCATGATCTCTATCCAGCTTGTGGAAGTAGAAAGAAAACAAGAAGGAAGTCATGAACCATACAGGTGCCCATTATTTTTGCTTACTTTCCACCGACCAGACTTTTTCATCTGACTCTACCCAGATGCAAAGTGACCTATGAAATCAGTTTCCTTTTGGATATCTGCCTCCAAGCTATAAATCTATGCTAATGAAGACAAGAACAGATTCTGGTGATCAGTTAGTGACCCTTTCATGACACGAATCACCTTTGCAACTGTGGAGCTGAGATGAATTTTAGATGACAGACAGCCACCCAAGGATTCTGAGCAGTAGGATGACATGTCGATATTTGCATTTTAAAGAGTATGAGGGTATCAGAGTGTCATTGGGTTGGAAAGAATCATGAGAATGAAGACAAAGGAACAAGTATTGAGACTTTTGCAGTAATTCAGGTGAGAGAGATGAGGATGTCCTAGATAAGTGAGAATTAAGAGGACTTGACAAGTTCCAGAGGGATTTAGGTGGTGGGCCATGGAGACTGAATATGAAAAGGATGGAAAGGGATGTCTAGCTGACATTCTGGCCTACGTAAGTGGATGAATGTTGTGTTCCCAAACAGGTTTGAGGAAAAGGGAGAAGTATGGTGTTTATCAAACTTTTCTTTAACAACAAAACAAGGTAAATGTGTATTGTGGGAGGCTCTGGTAAGTATTTGCACCCTTCAAATGGAAAACTTCTTTGAGATCTCAAGTTTTGTTTTAAAAATGTATGCAAATTTCACTCTCTATTTTATATATATATATATATATATATATGTGCTTGTTGTAAAATAAAATAATGTTTTAAATTACTTTCCAATAAAAAAGTTAAACAAGTAATTTGTGGAATATATTCTCCCTGCTTGAAAACATTTAAAAGAATATAGATATGGCTAATGCCCCTCATTGGCCATGACCTGTAATCCCACACTTCCCCTGACTCTGTAGAAGTAATTACTGCTTTTTTTTTTTTGCAGTTTTTGGCTGGGGCTGGGTTTGAACCTGCCACCTCCCATATAGGAGGCCAGTGCCCTACTCCTTTGAGCCACAGGCACCTCCCAAAATTACTGCTTTTTATTTGTGGTTTATGCTTATAGATTTGCGTTCATTTATGTATGCTGGGAAAGATAGTCTTATGGACTTAATGTTTATACCCTTTGCCATTCATACATTGACATCTTAACCCCTAATGGAGTGGTATTAGGAAGGTATGAGGCATTTGGGGGATAACATAAGTAATGAGTATGGAGCCCTCACGAATGCACTAGTGCCTTTATAAAGGAGACCCAAGAGAGCTCCTTCACCCTCCCACGTGAGGATTCAATGAGCACCTGCAATCCAGAAGAGGGCCATGGCCAGAATCTGATCATGCTAGCAACTTGATCTCAGACTCCCCAAATAAATTTCTATTATTTGTTAAATCACAGTCTTTAGTACTAGTACTTTGTTATAGAAGCCTGAACTGACAAAGACAGATACAGTATATTTATTTTTAAAAAACAAATATTATTATGCTGTATATAATTCATTCTGCAGTTTGCCTTCGCTCTAAAGCTGAGATCTAGCCATGTTAATACAGATCTGTGAGTTCATCCCTTTAAATTACTTGTTAGTAATCAAATGGATACTTGGGAAGATGAACTACATTTATCTTACGGCTCTGGATGTTCCAGCAATGCACTGTAGACTGTAATATCACATTAGCTCAATGAGAAAGGGGTACATGGTGTATAGATCTCCTGTCCTTGAGCTAGTGGAAATCTGCCTGTTCATGTGATGTTATCACACATATTTATTGTCACTATATACCAGACACCCTTCTAGATGTGCTACAGGTATTCAGAAAAACTTCATGAGGTAGCAACAGTAAATAATAATTACAGATATAAAGTTGAAGTATGGAAAGTTTAGTTCGGCAGTCTATGGACACTTAGTCTTTGTGTAGTAAAGACAGGACATGTAACCTGTGCAGTTTGATTCCAGTGTCTGTGCTCTCAATAATTTTACCAACTATCTGGATAAAGTGTATGTGATGCCTCTACGAATCCCATATGATTTCTCTGTATTCCACACGGCAATGAGACATCAATGGTACATACGCTCTTAATGCTGAATTTAAGCCAGACAGCGGCAGCCAAATGGTATTTCCAGCCACCCAGGTTAATCACAGACTCCTCTCCTTTCTGAGTTTATGCCTTGGCTCATTTACAGGTTAAGTGTCTAATAATTTATCTGGCAGACTGAAGCAGTATAGACTGTTTTTGTGTCTGCCTAGCAGATGACTTGGCATGTGCGATAAAGTCCACAGCTAAGCAGCTCAGTCTGCACAAGTGATCTAAACTGCTGGGGGGAGCAGTGAGACGTCAATTTTCATGACAGGATGATGCCTTCTGAGAAGCCCCTCAGTGTCTGCTGTTTCCCTTCCTGATGTGGTCCTGAGCGGATAGTGCCAGGTTGTGGACAGGTTCTCAGCCACTGCTGCTCCCCAGGGTTGAGGGCAGAGTGACACCAATTAAAAATCATGCCCATGGGAATGCCACTTGTCCTGCCTTTTTCTCCTTCCTCAATGCTACTGTGAGCTTTGATCACTGTGGGTGGAGATGGGGACGCAGAGGCAATCTTTTAATTAGGTTCTTTCACGGACATATACAGAGCTTGAGTTGTGGAGTGTTGGGATTAGTCAGTTGTGACTTTGTTTTTCTTTTCTTATACTCATTAAATGCAGCATAACTTCAAATTCTGTTGCTGGATTCTTTCCTTATGTTTTATACTACATTTTAGGTGTCTAAACAAGTGTAGCAGGTTGAAAATAGCATTGTTTAAAAAGCTGGCAGCAAAGTTTTTCTTAGGGAAAGAACAGTTATCAATTTAGACAAGTTCCTTGGTAGAACGCTTAGGATATAGACAATGAAGCCTAAGGGAAATGATGAATGACTAAGAAGGCAACAGTATTATGCAGAAAAAAAGCTCTTATGTAAATATTTTACATAAGAAGTAAAGGGCAGAGTGAGGGAGAGAGGAAACCAGGCAACATGGTGTGAGGACAAGCAGGAGGGAAGGAGGTGGTGGCCAACAGAAGTGGGAAGAACGCCTAAGGGCTGAGAAGTGGAGTGTCCAATTTTAATTCTCCCTCTGTCCCTTCCCCCCACTCCTCCCTCCCTCCCTCCCTTTCTTCCTTCTTTCCCTCAATGTAAAATTCCAGCATTGCCCCTCAGATTGTGTGCAATATACAAACCATCATATGATAGATTTAGAGTGAAATTAAAGATAGGGACATAGATCCTTGTCTGGGTGAACCTGGAGCAAAAAGAAGTGAGTAGTCCAGTTCACAACAGGGGAAGTGAAACTGAGGCCAAGGATAAATTGCGAGGAGGAATTTATTTCAGAAAAGACTCTCCACTTTCTACAAGGAGCATGGAACCCGTCTTGAGCCAATGTTCTTTAAATGATGAACCACGGCCTAAGCAGACACCTGAGTGACACAAAGAAAAAGTAGACTAAACCCAAGCCTACAGTTTTTAGATGAGCTGCAAAATGCTATGGAGGACGGAGCCCAGACTCCAAGTCAGGAACATGAGACTGGCAAACCATCTCTAATATTCGTGGACCACAGACACTCTTAGGTTATTTTGCCTCTGTGGTTTTAAACTTCTTGTAGTATTTATAATTTGTAATTTTGTATTTGATTTGATTATTTCCTGTCTATTTACTTAATAGAAAAAAGACTGCAAGGCCCATGAAAGAGCAACTCTGATTGTCCTGTTGTTATCACATCCCTAATGACTGCCCATAATAGATACTCAATATGTGTGTCTTGAGTGAATATTTAAACCTTGCTTTACACTTTCTGTTTATAATCTGAAAAAAAAAAAAAAAAGGATGGGACACCACCACCCATCTGACAGGTTGTAAGATAAGACAACCGTGGTGATGAGACCTAGTACAGAATCTGGTTTCACAGTTGATGTTAATCTTCTTTGCTTTCCAAATTATAGGTTTGCTCCTTCCCTGGACTAATTGAGGTCACTCTTCTCTATGACAAGACTCCATGGCCTTTGTTACCCTACCACAGTATGTCCTTGGTTATATAAAGACCCTGAAGGATAAGAAAATGGGATGCTTCACAGACCTCAGTCAGGAGTGCTAGAAAAAGCATCAAGCATATGTCCTTCTAGTGGGGAAGAGCCATGACATTAACCATCATAACCAAAGTTTGCTACTGGCCTGCACGCCTGTCCATCCACAAACTTAGAAATAGGTGCTAGTTTGACCTTTGACTCTGCAGAGCTCTTCTCTCATGTTTTTGCATGAGACGTTCTCTCTTGTTTTGTTAATAATTACCAAAGGAGAGAGCAGTTTCCAAACCTACATCCAAAAAGGAAAGATCAAAGATTATAAAAAATCATATTCTGGGAAAGACCAAGAATGACATTACCTGGAGGAGACATTAGAGGAAATAATTCAGACCATCAAAAAAGGGTGGGAAAAGGAATAGACCTTGAAAAATATGAACTTGAGTAATAGGAGAAAGATCTGCCTGCTTGGACATGGTATGCAGCTTTTGAACTTCAGGGTACAATTTAAAATTGACACATAGGCAGATGTCAGTCACCTCTGGGAGATAATTATTAGGAGAAACAGACTTGATCAATTTGCAGAGTATAAGACTAAAAACCCAGGAACCCAGGAACTGGTCCCTGGACAGTGCGAAGGAAGAGCTTCACCTAGGGTTTCACGCGAAGGAATCGAATGTTTACGGTGAGTCCGTCCACCGATAAGTGTCTTCAACACAGTTTGAGATTTCCCATCCTGACCTTTTTAGGTTATTTTAGGTTATGCTTATTAAAAATATTTTACGGGGTGGTGCCTGTGGCTCAAAGGAGTAGGGTGCCAGCCCCATTTACTGGAGGTGGCAGGTTCAAACCCAGCCCTGGCCAAAAACTTCAAAAAATAAAATAAAATAAAACTTATAAAATATATTTTAGGATGAGCAGTGTATGTTACAGCAATTATATGCATATTATTTATGTTTCATGACAGAAATCCCAAGCACGGACTCAAGAGACTTGGAATCTAGGTTTGGCTCTGCCTTTGTCATATTCTGTGAGTGAGGTACATTATAAGACCCTCTCTGAATCTCCATTTTCTCATATCTAAAGTAAAACATTACTGATGTTAATCTTATATATATCTCAAGGAGTCTTATGATTTTCATTTTAGCCCCTTCTCATTAAAGAGTTCCTTCACCTTCTGGGGTTTCCAGGTCTCTGTTCTATTTCAAGGCAGTGCGGGGGTGGGTGTCTACAGAGGGTGATCAGACGTGTACTCTCGGGCATCAACAAACATCACCCCTCCTATATGCTTTTTGGGGAACTGATTTGTACTGACAAAGTTAAGTCCTCCATGGGTGCCCATGAAAAGGCACAGTTGGTAAAGTCCCCTTAAATGGGCATTGAAATATTTACCTCCATGTGGAGGCTTGATAGTTGCAGACAATAGATTGATTTCTATGTGGTTCTTTGTCACAGCCCACCGCTGCCACTGCTTGTCAGGGCCCAGGACTGGCCAGGTCTCGGGCCCAGCTTAACTAGGTTCCAGATGGTCCGGATGCAGACCACTAAGCTACCTTGCTCAGGAACAATTTCTCTCATGTGCCTGAGGGCTATCTACTTTAGCAGGAGAGAGAGAGTCTTAGAGTAAAGCAGTCTTAGAATAGATAGATCATAGTCTTTAGCAGACCTTGGTAATCTTTAGCAGAGAGATGCCATGCTGGCGTTCTGCAGGCAGGAGAGGAGAGAGAGTCAGAGTAAGTGGATCTGTGATAGAATGCGCATGCTCCTGACTGCCTGCTACTCCAGCCTAATATAAGGCTGATCTCATGCCTCTCAACACCACAGGCCAATTCACCAGTGCTCTCATCTCACGAGCTCTCATGCTTGTTAGGAAAGCTAAATCCCTCTCCATGCCCTTTTCACCAAGGTGTTCTATTATTGAGCTATACAGGTATTTCTTATAACTCTCACTCCTCCTAGCCATAGGCTATATGGCCTGCTACAGTTCTTGGACACTCGAATAATGCAGTGAACTTAATGAGTTCCACTCACCAGGCTTTTCCTCTGTAGCTTGCCTCTCCTGCTATGGAAACTTCCTTAGGACCCTCCTTCTTCCTGCCCAATAAAACCTGGTAGTTTATTTGACTCAGGCCCAGAACCATTACAACTGAACAACTTGTTGCTCTGTTCTCAGGGTGCAGGACAGGTTTAATTTTCAAATGTTTCTTTTTTTTGAGGGGTGGAAACCCCTTCTGTCTGCAAGGAAAAAGAAAAATGCCAAACAGTTATTTTGTATCAAAGCTGTCCAAACTAGCAACAAACTAGATGTTAGCTTGGATCATCTGTAAGATGTCTTTCATCTCTAATATACCATAAATCTGAAGCCAACAGCAACAGAATGGTACTTTTCTTTCTGGCAACACTAATTCTGGTGAGGAAAACTTAGCCTCTTTAGGACTTGGATGTATTAAAACTTTTAGACTCCAAGGCTAAGGCACAGAAGGAAGTGAGTGGTAGCATGTGACCTGAATCTCCGTAATCATGGCTTAGCAGATTTATGATGCCAAGCAACAGCCGTGCCATTATTTAGAATGATGGGCATGGTCTTGGAAAGCCAGTCCCTAAATGTATTGCTTATGAATTTGATGGTTGTCTAAATTAATTAGCATGCTGGGTTCTTACTAGGTCCCAGAAATTGTTCAAAGAGGTTTATATGGGCAAACAAATTATGGAAAAAATGACAAAGAAGCCACAATCAATTATTTCTGAGAGTCAGCAAACATTTGGGACCTTCCCCCAGTGTAGATCGACATTTTTCTTCATAGCTCAGTCTGTTTAATCATGACAGTATTGCCAGTCTGAATTTTGTTCAGTCAAATGAAATATTCCAGAAACATCTGTGTGCCATTCCAAGGTATTAAGAGGCTAGAGTCTAGGATATAGTGTTTGACTCAATGCCTTATGTATGACTTGTAAAGAAGAGAACTTACTCTTTTTATTCACTGATTCATTTATTCATATTTCCGTTCATTCATTTGTCCATCACTCATTATTGGACATTAATTATGCATCAGGCACTGTGATAGGCAACAAGAGAGACTTAGGTATTTCTAACTGCAAGAGAGGGGCACACTTTTCATTCTAGAGTCTGGTAGCACTGAACCATCAAGGATGTATACATTTGCAGCTGATATTTTTGAGGCGAAATTGCTGCTGTGAGTAATCATTGAGGAGTAGGCTGCCCTTTCTGTAACTATAAAACATGAAAGAGTATCAAGCTGTTCCCAGGACAAGGAACAAGGATGACTCCTCAGTTTCCCTGAATATTCCAGACTCGCAGAAGGCATCATTTAGGACTCATCATGGGTGCATATCTCCCAGACTCCCCTCTGCTACTGTCCTTTAACTACATATTCTTAAAGGAATTTAGGTGAGACTCTAATGTAGTGCAAAGTTGATTAAAAATCTAAGCACACACTCTCTCCAAGGGAGGCGCTCAGATGAAACTACCTAAATGTTCCTGCCTAAAATCAAAGCAATTAACCTAGAAAGTTACATACCCAGGACTTAATCTGTGCTCTGTTTTTTTGGTGTGCTCTATTTTTTATATGTAGAAGGGGCTCATGACGTTGATGTTTTTTTTTTCAGGGTATTGTCCATTCTCATTTCTCTTCCCCAAGGTTCAGATAGCTCTTTACTGGTCCAGTGGGAACAGTCTTGACAACCATATTTATGGTCTTGAATGGACATTTTTTTTAATGAGGAGTTCTAGAAAAATGCACACACAAAAAAAATCAAACTTCATGGTGAACAAAAGCCCATGTACATCATCCCCCAAATGGGAATAATAGAACCTCATTGGACTGTCACAGAGTAGATAAGATAATGTGATGGTGGTGATGCATAGAGGTTTGGCATACAGGTGGTACTTAATAGTTGTTATGCCTCCATTCTGTTTGCTCCAGAGAACACCAGTTCCCTTTGTGTTCAGGGAAAAGGTCAGTGATGGATGTCTGACCTCAGTCTCAGAGGAGTCCTTATTAAATCTTGACCTGCACAGTAGAGGGAGGGAGAAAGGTCAAGGAAGAAGCAGACTTGTTAGATGATGCCCAGCTTGCTGAGGTTACCTTGTAGAAGAAACATTACTTGGAACTTGTCTTCCTCTAGGAGGGCAGAAAACTCTTAGTTTACGTACCCCTTCCTGGCTAGCAGAGAGGATGTTGAAACTGCAGGGCCCAGAGCCAGAGTAGGGGCCAGGCTGAGCAGAAGGGCCCTCTCTCTGGGGGGCTCTTCTTCTGTAGGAAGGAGCCCCAATGTTCCCTCTTTTTATCCAGATCCAGGGTTCTTTGCTATCACCTGTTTTTCTATCTCTGTTCTCCCAGAATTGACAGCCCCCAGGAGGGAAGTCTGCTTTGCTTGATCAGTGCCGTGGCTGAATTCAGAGGTTCAAACTCACTCCTTCCAATGTAGCATAAGCAAACATGGTGGTTAAGAACGTTTTCTCTGTATTACAACCGACTATGTTCAAATCCTTGTTCTGTTCTTCATGCAGCCTTTTATAGCCTTCATTTCTTTGCCTCATCATAGAGACAGTAATAATGATTGTTGAGGGATAATAGTGAACATAAAGCACTTAACCTGGGTGGCACCTGTGGCACAGTGGGTAGGAAGCCAGCCCCATATACTGAGGGTGGCGAGTTCAAACCCAGCCCCGGCTGAACTGCAACAACAAGAAAATAGCTGGGCGGTTGTGGCGGGCGCCTGTAGTCCCAGCTACTTGGGAGGCTGAGGCAAGAGAATGGCTTAGGCCTAGGAGTTGGAGGTTGCCGTGAGCTGTGTGATGCCATGGCACTCTACTGAGGGCGACAAAGTGAGACTCTGTCTCTAAAAAAAAACAAAAAACAACACTTAACCCAAACTCAACTCTTAGTAAGTACTCAATACATGATAGCTGCTATTTTTGTGGTTCATCTCTTTCTTTCGTGCTTTATTCTGTGCATTATACCTGGGGATTAAATAACTTTATGAATTTATGAGGGGAAATGTTTTCAGAGCCACTTAAAGAGGTGATCATTGGAATAGAGCCTGTAGTTTTGCTCAACTTGTCATTTAGCTCCTTTACAAATTCAGATAAGGCTCAAAAAAGTCTGCAACCACCCAAAGCTAAAAAGTCAGGGATTCACTATTTTAGGACCAAGAGCAGATGCTGCCTGTGCTTTGCTCATGTCCCCTGGGCCCTTTCCACTTCAGTGATCTTCAGTTAGATTCCAACTGTCAACATTTGCATTTCTTCCTGGAAGGGCTTTCTCAAAGCTAGAGAAGGTCTCTTGGCAAGATAGGCTAGGAGTGCTGGGTATTAACACTCTCAGGGAAGTAATATATACAGCCCTCAGCTCCCTTGCTGCTCAGGTGCGATACCTTCAAAGCGTGTGTTTTATAGTTTCCCAGAGATTCCCATGGAATGGAGCTCTAATTTATCCACACTGGCAACTGGAATGATAATGCATCCTGTGTTTGGTGTTTTTCCTCATCTGTTACACAACACCACTCCCTTACTGTTGTTTCCTATACCTCCCTAATAAACTACTTATTGTTGAATTCTTTTTTCAGGGTCTATTTCTGGGCAATCCCAACCTGGGATGTAGAGTTTAGCTCAGAGAAGAGTAAACGCTAGCATGTGGTTCTTTTGAAGTCTGACAATATGTCATTTGCTATTGTGTCCCTGGCACCTTGGACACTGGCTCAAGATAGCCACTCAACACAGACTTCATACAGGGAATGAGAGATAGAAGCAACATGTTAGCCCTTGAGGAAGTAAAGCAAAGAACTATGCATTATGTAAGAAATAAGTAGCAGTAATTTGTATAATACTTAACTATTTAGAATTTTAGAAATCACTTATATATATACCTCCTGCAGATATTAATAGCTCCATTTTACAGATACAGAAACTGAGTCTCAGAGCCTTACATTAACTTTCCCAAGGCCATTCTGTGGGTAGTGCTGGAAATCACACCATGGTATTTTGCAGCAATGACATGCTGTTATGGTTACCAGCAGGGCACCAGCTTGCCAGCAGCGTGATGTCTCTGCCACTGTGGGACAGAAGGGCACGCTCAGCTGCCATGTTTCAGTTAGAGACAGCACACCGAGCATGATCCATGTTCCCTTTCTTGTCTTCCCTAGAATGCCTCTGACTCAGGCGTTCCAAACCAGGAGTCCACATATGGACTCTGAGGACTTTGTATTTATGGTCATCTATGGTTTGTTTTTTAAAACAAGGGAGCCTGAGCTTCCATCATATTTTCTTTCTTTCTTTTTTTTTTTATTGTTGGGGATTCATTGAGGATTCATACAGTAAACCAGGTTACACTGATTGCATTTGTTAGGCAAGGTCCCTCTTGCAATCGCGTCTTGCCCCCCAAAGGTGTGGCGCACACCCAGGCCCCACCCCCCTCCCTCCATACCTCCCTTTGTTTTTCTTTTCCCCACCCCTCCCTTCTCCTTTCTCTCCCTTCCATCATATTTTCAAAGAGGTCTGTGACCCAAATAAAAAGATATTGCCTAAGCCACTGCCACTGCTAATAATGCTTGCTCTTTAATGATACTTGATAATGAAGTGCTTTTGCTGCTTCTGCTCCCCCTGTCTTTTCATATTGGTTTGAGACAGTCTGAACTTTCAGAATGAATTAAATGATTATCAGTAGGTTTTTTTTTTTTTAAGAAAATACAGTTTTAGAAAAATAACTCAGATCCCTTAACATGTATAATGATGCTTTTTTCCTTAAACTTGGATGTCCCTCAAGACTAAGTTTTATTTTTCTTTTTATTAAATCATAGCCGTGTACATTAATGCAATCATGGGGTACAATGTGCTAGTTTTATACACAATTTGAAATATTTGCGTCAAACTGGTTAGCATAGCCTTCACTGCATTTTCTTCGAGACTAAGTTTTAATTCAAGAGTCCAATATTGGACATCAATCAACGTTCCATCTTTCTCTCCCTCTATTCTATCTTCCCAACTCCCCAGTGAAACTGGCCCAGCTTCATTTCCTGAACTTTTTCCTTTCTCTAGCTTTTCATATATCATAAATCCCATTTTAAATGGTGTCCCTTAGACCTCTTGCCAGTTGAAATCCTAGCAGTATTTCAAGGCATAACTCAAATGCCATTTGCTCAGCCAAGCTTTCTGTCCTAATATAGAATGATATTTATAATGATGGCTAACATTTATTGAGGGCTTGCTATGTACCAGGCACAATGCTAAGAAGTTTTTGGCAAATATTTAAACCAAAAACCTTTCAAGGTTTAGAAAGATTAAGGAATGTTAGCTTCTGTAACAAACAAAACAAAACAAACAAAATAATCTCAGTGGCTTAATGGAAGTGGAATTTATTTTTCATGTATGTAAAGCCTAAGTAAGTGTTCCTGACAAGCAACCGCAGTGGGGGATTTGGGAACTAAGCTTTTTCTACCCTGTGGCTTTGCCATCTTTCACAAGTGTCTTCCAAGCCTGCTGGCTGGAAGATAAGGGATGAATGATCATGTGTGGGAAGTTTATGAGCTCCAGTCCCAGAGATGGCACATATCACTTCCACTCACATGCCATTATCTAAAATTCAGTCATATGGCTGGGAAATACAAACTAGGTAATGCCCAGGAGAAAGAAAAAAATAATTTGGTGAAAATTTAGAAGTCTTTTCCACAAAGACATACTGCTAGTGCTATTGTCTGAATGTGTCCCTATGTTGAAACCTAACCTCCAAAGTGAGAGTGTCTGAAGATGGGAGGTGTCTAACCTTGGGAAGTGATTAGGTCATGAGCACAGAGCACAGGTGAACAGTAGTAGTGTCCTTCTAGAAGAGGCCTCAAAGAGATCCCTTACCCTCTGCTCCAAGTGGGGATGCAGCATTAAGGCTTCCATCTGTGAACCAGGAAGCCCGCTGCCACCAGACACCAAATCCTCCAGCATCTTGTGCTTGGACTTCCCAGGCTCTATAATTGTGAAAAATAAATTTCTAAAGTTTATAACCCATCTGATCTATGAACTAAGCAAGTAATTAAGAGAGTAGTAATAAATGTTGAATTTTATCTGAGCCCTAAGCTCCTGGAAAACAGCCACATTTAAGAATTATCCAGCCCCCACCCCCTCCACCCCACTTTGGTGTTTCAGAAAATGGCTCGCTGAAAAGAAATATGATTTTTTCATAAGACTTGGGTAAGATTCATGGGTGCCCCCTTGTTCACCTGTGATAAGGACAGACACAGACCCTCCAAATTCCCATTCTTTGCCTCATAAATGATAAGCTGAATTATTTTGTTCCTACCCTACTGATTAATCAGAACAAAATGTTTGTTAAGTGAACTTCGGGTAAGTTTATGTCCTTCAAGGTCTCTGTCCTTTACCGCCCCTCCCCCACCTCTCTCCCCAAGTCTGAACCAGCCTATAACACTCCCTCAGGAGCCCCTCCTGAGAATAAGCTGGCTCAGGGTCAAACATGCTCTGATCTGCTATCCCTCCAGCCTACTTCCCCAGACAGGTCCTTTCTAACACTTTTTACTCCTCCATATGCAAGAAAACCCCTTTCTTATTAACTTTAAGACACCTGCAGATCTCATAGTCACAGCCTTCTCCTGATTGCCACCATTCCTTTCCCACGTCCTATAATAATTCTTCACAATAAATTTTCTCTTCATATAAGTGTGGATTTGTCTTTGACTTGACAGCAGAGATTTGGCTCAGGGGGCTTGAACTTGAGTTCACCCTCCCTCATATTGCCTCCTATGTCAGAGGTGACCAGCAGCCTGCCATGTACCTGGCCCCTGGCTTTCCATAGTGTGGAGATGCTGGGTGGGGAATCAGCTAGTCAGTTGAGCACTACAGTTTCCAGCTTCTTGCTTTAGGGATAGAAACAAGTAACTCGTTCTAGTTAAAGGAATGTGAATGGATGTGTTGTATTTTGTACCCCCTTTGCAGTACTTCCTGCTTCCTACTTTGCACTTTGATCAGCTATGTCATCTCTCTCTCTCTCTCCCTCAATGTAAAGTTCCATAAATAGATGTTTATTTTTAGTATAGAAATAATAAGACAAAAAATTTAGAAAATAAAGTTGAAAAATAATTTTAATCTCATCACATTTCTCTGTTACTATATTTGTATATTTTATTTATTTATTTATTTATTTATTTTTATTGTTGGGGATTCATTGAGGGTACAATAAGCCAGGTTACACTGATTGCAATTGTTAGGTAAAGTCCCTCTTGCAATCATGTCTTGCCCCCATAAAGTGTGACACACACCAAGGCCCCACCCACCTCCCTCCTTCCCTCTTTCTGTCCCCCCCATAACCATAATTCTCATTAATTGTCCTCATATTAAAATTGAGTACATAGGATTCATGCTTCTCCATTCTTGTGACGCTTTACTAAGAATAATGTCTTCCACGTCCATCCAGGTTAATACGAAGGATGTAAAGTCTCCATTTTTTTTAATGGCTGAATAGTATTCCATGGTATACATATACCACAGCTTGTTAATCCATTCCTGGGTTGGTGGGCATTTAGGCTGTTTCCACATTTTGGCGATTGTAAATTGAGCTGCAATAAACAGTCTAGTACAAGTGTCCTTATGATAAAAGGATTTCTTTCCTTCTGGGTAGATGCCCAGTAATGGGATTGCAGGATCAAATGGGAGGTCTAGCTTGAGTGCTTTGAGGTTTCTCCATACTTCCTTCCAGAAAGGCTGTACTAGTTTGCAGTCCCACCAGCAGTGTAAAAGTGTTCCCTTCTCTCCACATCCATGCCAGCATCTGCAGTTTTGAGATTTTGTGATGTGGGCCATTCTCACTGGGGTTAGATGATATCTCAGGGTTGTTTTGATTTGCATTTCTCTAATATATAGAGATGATGAACATTGTTTCATGTGTTTGTTAGCCATTCGTCTGTCATCTTTAGAGAAAGTTCTATTCATGTCTCTTGCCCATTGATATAAGGCATTGTTGGCTTTTTTCATGTGGATTAATTTGAGTTCTCTATAGATCCTAGTTATCAGGCTTTTGTCTGATTGAAAATATGCAAATATCCTTTCCCATTGTGTAGGTTGTCTCTTTGCTTTGGTTATTGTCTCCTTAGCTGTACAGAAGCTTTTCAGTTTAATGAAGTCTCATTTGTTTATTTTTGTTGTTGTTGCAATTGCCATGGCAGTCTTCTTCATGAAGTCTTTCCCCAGCCCAATATCTTCCAGTGTTTTTCCTATGCTTTCTTGGAGGATTTTTATTGTTTCATGCCTTACGTTTAAGTCCTTTATCCATCTTGAATCAATTTTTGTGAGTGGGGAAAGGTGTGGGTCCAGTTTCAGTCTTTTACATGTAGACATCCAGTTCTCTCAACACCATTTATTGAATAGGGAGTCTTTCCCCCAAGGTATGTTCTTGTTTGGTTTATCAAAGTTTAGGTGGTTGTAAAATGTTAGTTTCATTTCTTGGTTTTCAATTCGATTCCAAGTGTCTATGTCTCTGTTTTTGTGCCAGTACCATGCTGTCTTGACCACTATGGCTTTGTAGTACAGACTAAAATCTGGTATACTGATGCCCCCAGCTTTATTTTTGTTACAGAGAACTGCCTTAGCTATACGGGGTTTTTTCCGGTTCCATACAAAATGCAGAATCATTTTTTCCAAATCTTGAAAGTATGATGTTGGTATTTTGATAGGAATGGCATTGAATAGGTAGATTGCTTTGGGAAGTATAGACATTTTAACAATGTTGATTCTTCCCATCCATGAGCATGGTATGTTCTTCCATTTGTTAATATCCTCTGCTATTTCCTTTCTGAGGATTTCATAGTTTTCTTTATAGAGGTCCTTCACCTCCTTCGTTAGGTATATTCCTAAGTATTTCATTTTCTTTGAGACTATGGTGAAGGGAGTTGTGTCCTTAATTAGCTTCTCATCTTGACTGTTATTGGTGTACACAAAGGCTACTGACTTGTGGACATTGATTTTATATCCTGAAACATTACTGTGTTTTTTGATGACTTCTAAAAGTCTTGTGGTTGAGTCTTTGGGGTTCTCTAAGTATAAGATCATGTCATCAGCAAAGAGGGAGAGTTTGACCTCCTCTGCTCCCATTTGGATTCCCTTTATTTCCTTGTCTTGCCTAATTGTATTGGCTAGAACTTCCAGCACCACGTTGAATAGTAAAGGTGACAGTGGACAACCTTGTCTGGTTCCAGTTCTAAGAGGAAAAGTTTTCAGTTTTACTCCATTCAGTAGAATATTGGCTGTGGGTTTGTCATAGATAGCTTCAATCAGTTTTAGAAATGTGCCACCTATGCCTATACTCTTCAGTGTTCTAATTAGAAAAGGATGCTGGATTTTATCAAATGCTTTTTCTGCATCTATTTAGAGGATCATATGATCTTTATTTTTGCCTCTGTTAATATGGTGGATAACGTTTATAGACTTGCGTATGTTAAACCAGCCTTGCATCCCTGGGATGAAGCCTACTTGGTCATGATGAATGACTTTTTTGATGATAAGCTGTAATCTATTGGCTAGGATTTTGTTGAGAACTTTCACGTCTATGTTCATGAGTGAGATTGGTCTGAAATTCTCCTTTTTGTTTGGGTCTTTTCCTGGTTTTGGTATCAGGGTGATGTTTGCTTCATAGAATGTGTTGGGGAAGATTCCTTCTTCCTCAATTTTTTGGAATAATTTCTGCAGTACAGGAATAAGCTCTTCCTTGAAGGTTTGATAGAATTCTGGAGTGAAGCCATCTGGACCAGGGCATTTTTTGGTTGGAAGATTTTTTATTGTTTCTTTGATCTCAGTGCTTGAAATTGGTCTGTCCAGGAGCTCTATTTCTTCCTGGCTGAGTCTAGAGAGAGGGTGTGATTCCAAATATTGATCCATTTCTTTCACATTGTCAAATTTCTGGGCATAGAGTTTCTGGTAGTATTCAGAGATGATCTCTTGTATGTCTGTGGGATCAGTTGTTATTTCCCCTTTATCATTTCTGATTGAGGTTACTAGAGATTGTACTTCTCTATTCCTCGTTAGTCTGGCCAATGGTTTATCTATTTTATTTATTTTTTCAAAAAACCAACTCCTTGTTTCATTAATTTTCTGAATGATTCTTTTGTTTTCAATTTCATTGATCTCTGATTTGATTTTGGATATTTCTTTTCTTCTACTGAGTTTAGGCTTAGATTGTTCTTCTTTTTCCAATTCCATAAGATCTCTTGTGAGATTGTTGATGTGCTCTCTTTCTGTTTTTCGAATGTAGGCATCTAAAGCGATGAATTTTCCTCTCAAAACTGCTTTTGCAGTATCCCACAGGTTTTGGTAGCTTGTGTCTTCATTGTTGTTATGCTCAAGGAAGTTGATGATTTCCTGTTTTATTTCTTCCTTCACCCATCTGTTATTCAACAGAAGATTGTTTAGTTTCCATGCCTTTGGGTGGAGTTGAGCATTTTTTTTAGAGTTGAGTTCCACCTTTAGTGCCTTATGGTCTCAGAAGATACAAGGTAAAATTTCAATTCTTTTGATTCTGTTGATAATTGTTTTGTGTCCCAGGATATGATCAATTTTGGAGAATGTTCCATGGGGTGATGAGAAGAATGTATATTCTTTATCTTTGGGATGGAGTGTTCTATATGCGTCTATCAAGCACAGTTGTTCTAGGGTCTCATTTAAGTCTCTTATATCCTTGTTTAATTTCTGTTTAGAGGATTTGTCCAGCTCTGTAAGAGGAGTGTTAAGGTCCCCTGTTATTATGGTATTATCAGATATCATATTGCTCAGACTGAGTAAGGTCTGTTTCAGGAATCTGGGAGCATTTAAATTGGGTGCATAGATATTTAGAATTGAAATGTCTTCTTGTTGTATTTTTCCCTTGACCAATATAAAGTGACCATCTTTGTCTTTTTTGACTTTAGTTGCTTTAAATCCACATGTATCTGAAAATAAGATTGCAACTCCTCTTTTCTTCTGAATTCCATTTGCCTGAAAAATTGTCTTCCAACCCTTGACTTGGAGCTTTAATTTGTCTTTTGAAGCCAGGTGTGTTTCTTGCAGACAGCAGATGGATGGCTTGTGTTTTTTAATCCAGTCAACCAATCTATGTCTCTTCAGTGGGGAATTCAAACCATTAACATTTATTGAGATAATTGATAAGTGTGGTAGTATTCTATTCGTCTTATTTGGTGAGAGTCCATTGCTTAGTTTTATCTTTTGCATCGGTGTGGAGGTTAGGTTCTGTCCTTTGATTTCTGAGTTCTTACTTTGCTGCTGATCCATTGTGGTGGTCAGTGTGCAGAACAGGTTGAAGTATTTCCTGTAGAGCTGGTCTTGTTGTGGCAAATTTCCTCAATGTTTGTATATCCATAAATGATTTGATTTCTCCGTCAATTTTGAAGCTTAGCTTAGCAGGGTACAGAATTCTGGGGTGAAAATTGTTCTGTTTAAGGAGATTAAAGGTAGATGACCATTGTCTTCTTGCTTGGAAAGTGTCATTAGAGAAGTCTGCGGTCCCTCTGATGGATTTGCCCCTGTAGGTCAACTGGCGCTTACTCCTGGCAGCTTGCAGAATCTTTTCTTTTGTCTTGACTTTGGACCGGTTCATCACAATGTGTCTTGGAGAAGCTCGGTTCGAGTTGAGGCGACCTGTGGTCCGATAGCCCTCTGAAAGCAGTGTGTCAGAATCTTTGGTGATATTTGGGAAATTTTCTTTTATAATATTCTCTAGTATGGCTTCCATTCCTCTGGGGCATTCTTCTTCCCCTTCTGGAATTCCTATAACTCGTATGTTGGAACGCTTCATAAAGTCCCATAATTCTGACAGGGAACGTTCTGCTTTCTCTCTCTTCTTTTCTGCCTCTTTTACTATCTGAGTTATCTCAAAAACTTTGTCTTCTACCTCTGAAATTCTTTCTTCTGCATGGTCTAACCTGTTGCTGATACTTTCCATTGCATCTTTAAGTTCCCTGATTGACTGTTTCATTTCCTTCAGCTCTGCTATATCCTTTTTATATTCTTCATATCGTTCATCTCTGATTTGATTCTGTTTTTGGATTTCCTTTTGGTTATTTTCCACTTTATTAGCAGTTTCCTTCATTGTTTCCATCATTTCATTCATTGTTTTCAACATGTGTATTCTAAATTCCCTTTCTGTCATTCCTAACATTTCTGTATAGGTGGAATCCTCTGCAGTAGCTACCTCATGGTCCCTTGGCGGGGTTGTTCTGGACTGGTTCTTCATGTTGCCTGGAGTTTTCTGCTGATTCTTCCTCATGGGTGATTACTTTTATCTGTTTCCTTGCCCTAATTTTCCTTTCACTTCCTCTTGCTCTTTAAGTTCTCGTGCCTGTGGAAGTTGCGGGCGGGTTTAGACGGATTGAACACTTGCGACCACTTGCTGGTTTTCCACTGTTTTAGTTCTCCTCTTGGGGTCCAGAAGTCTCTCGCTGACTCCCTGTATCCTCTCAGGGGTGATGGTAGGCAGATCCCACCAGCCAGAGATGCCTGGAGTCCTATATCCCCAGACTCACGGTGCCCAGATGCAAGGAAGCTGTTACTCGGCTGCCATCTTGCTCCAACAAACTATTTTATTTATTTTTTTATATTTGCAGCCATAGCATGCATTTTGATATCCTTTTAACTTAATTTTATAGCATGGGTATTTTTGCATGCTGCTACATTGGTTCCATAACCATTATTTTTAATCCCTGTTCACACAAGTGAATACAGTATAATTTATTTGTCTGCTGTCAATATGTACTACGCATATATAGCCTCAGTAAAGATGTTTATGCATAGAGCTTTTCCACGTATTTATTTATATCATTTCCTCAGAATAAATCTTGAAATGTAATATATAATGACCATGTCAAAGGGTGTGAACATTTTTTGTTGTTGATGCATATTAACTAATCATCATCTAGAAGATTTATACCAGTTTACAAAGATTACCATTGCTAGCATGGTTAAGAATGGAACACTTTTATTTAGATTTGGTATATAAAAATATCATTGTTTTAAATCACATCTTTATTCACAAGAAGGAATGCTTTTGGATTCTTTTTAGTTATTCTTTTGTGAATTTTCTATTCTTATCCATTTAAATCATTTTTTATTTATGAAAGATTTATTGTGCCAAGCAATATGCTCAAGGATGCAGTGGAAGATGAGGTCTTTTCCCTTAACAAATATTCACTGTAATGAGAAGGGATAGAAAATCAATCACTAAATAAAATAATTTCTATCATCGTAAGGTACAAGGAGAAAATCCATGGGATTGGTGAGTGCCTTGTATAAGGTAGCTGGAAAATCCTCTCTGAAAAGTAGAAGTTTTAGCTGGGACCTGAAAAATGTGAAAGAGACAGTACGTAAAGAATTGACCATTCAAACAACTAGAAGATGAAGGTTCTAGTAGGCAAAGGAATATGAGGAAGTTCAAGGCCATTGAAGGGCACATAGTTTTGATGTGTTCGTGGAAAAAAGTTATAGTAGCAGGAACACAGTGAGCACTGGAGAGTGGTGAGAGATGAAGGCGCGAATTTGGGATGAAACTAAAGTTTCATAGGCCATGGCAAGGAATTTGGGTTTTGTTTTAGGTGTAGGAGGTTGAAGGGTTTTAAGATGAGCAGTGATATGATATGATTTTAAAAGATCATTTGGAATGCTGAGGTCAGTGAGCCATGTCTCTCAGGAGGTCACTGCGGTGTTTGAAGCAAAAGATAATGATCACATGGACCAGGGTGGCAGCAGGAGAGACAGAGGTAGAAAAACATGTCTTATTTGGGGCTATTCCAAAATCAAAGACCTGTTTGGAAGGTGATATCAGGAATTGAGCATGAGAGAACAAAAACAGTGAGACAGGAAAGGAGGAAATGTTCGGGAAAGGATATATCAAGGTCAGCTTTACAGACAACAGGACCGGATTCTTGTAGAACTTCCGAGAATACAATGCCTTTCAGAATTGTCCATCCAAACTTCTGGAGGCTGGAGCATTTATCCATTGGCTTCAGATCCCCTTTCACCATTTATTGAATATTCCCCCGGGACATTAATTTGATCCATTTCTGGACTAAAATCACTGTGAGCAGATTCCATAGCTTTGGAAGACTTGGGGTGAAAAAGTGGAAGGAAAGATACAGCTTGGTCTTGAGGTAGGATGCCACCAGGGTGCACAGAAATGTCCAGCAGAGAGGCAGGTCAGATCAGAGATGGCCTGAGGGCATGTGGTACAGGGTACCAAAAAGATCTCCTACGCATGTAGGTGGATGCAAAAAATAATTTTCAGTGTAAAAATTATTCCCTTTTGATGGGAATGGAGGCTGGTCAAAGAGTCTCAGAGACTTAGATTCCATAGCTACTTAGTTATATAGCACTGAGACTAGGATGCAGATTTTCCTCTAAAAAATGGAAGAAAATCCGGGTTGGAACATCATGACTTAAGCTCTCCAGATCATCAGATCTCATCATTAGAACATCACATGCAACATTTCCTTCAGCAAGTTTTTCTTAGTTGATTTAATCTATGGCTTTGTTCTTTGCCATTTCCTAAAGAGCAAAAACACCAATGTAGAAGAAATAACTGTTATCTAAAACCTGGAAGAACCTCCAGCAATGCCAGCAGCAAGTGATGGTTCCTCTCTCGAAATTTCAGTCTTCCTTTTCACATATGTAGTCTAGAAACTTTGGAAATTGCTTTATAGTCCTAATTTAACAAAAAAAAAAAAAAACTGCTTGAAAAAAAGGAATTAGGGCAGGATTGTCTAGAATTTCCTGGTTTTTAAAATTTGTTTTATTTTTCCATTGGCTAAATTCATTTTATTAAGTACAATAATGTGGTAACGATACTACTATGATGTAGTATGACTTAGGAGAACGATGATACCCAGGAAGTATGGAGTACCACAGTGTGCCAGACCCTTGCCTAGGGACTTGATATTTTTACCTCACATTCTTACAACATGAAGAAATAAGTAGTATGTATTATTATTCCCATTTTATGGATACAGAACCAACCTCTGAAAGATTATGAGAAATATCAAAATCAGATAGCTGCTGAATATAAAATTCAGTTTTATCTGAATCCAAAGCTCAAATTGTTTCAAGTTTTGCTGCTTTCTCAAACTGTGCACTCACTTACACATGGATTAACTTGTACATTGAATAAGGAGGAACTCATTGAGTATAAAAATAAACCTTTTAAATCATCTTAGTGATACTAGTTTTTCTCTTTCTGCCTTACCTACTTCCCACAAAAAAACCCCTTACAGACTTTTTTGTCAATGTCAGATAATAATTAGAGCTTCAAGTTACTATTTTTTTGTAGTTTGTGCACCAAACTAAATTCTTTTTCATAAAATTTCAGTCAGAATGTTCCAGGTAACATTCGATTAGCAAATTGCCACAGGTGATGTTGACAACACAACAGACAAAAGACAAGCTGGAGAAGATAACCAGGTCCAAATTGGTAATTGATTATTAGAACCTCATTCTACTTAGTCCTGATATAAATATAATAATCTAAAAATTCAAACCCCAAACTATGGCAGAAAGTACATCAGAATAACCATTGCTTTTGGGAGTGAATGTGGGCAGGATTGACTGGAAGATGCATAAAGAAACTTTCTGGACCATCCTAATGTTCTGTATTTTGATAGGAGTTTGGATTACACAGGTGTATGGATATTTCAAAATTTATAAATTTGTGAACTAAGGTTTGTGCATTTCACTCTATAATTATCATATTTAAAAGCATTATAAACCAATATTTAACTCAAGTTAATGACATAAATACTGAATTATTTAAGAGTGAGATCAACTGATATCTACAATTTACTTTGAAGTACATCAAATATTATCAATTGATGGATAGAAGGATGGACAGTTAGATGGTTATGTGATAAGCAAATATTGCACAATGTTAATAGAATGTATATATTTGGTGTAAAGTAGTTTAGTATGTAATTCTTTCAAATTTTCTGTTTATTTGAAAATTTTCATAAAAAATAAAATGGGAGAAAAGAGATTTTCAAACTCAGGAGTCTCTGTAGTTCCACTGAGAATACCCAATAGAAGGTTAATGTGTATGTAGTGTTTTGGTCCCTGACATTGGTTTGAACATTTTTCTTAATACAAAAAAAGACAAGTTGATCATCTACCAAAGGGCACTGGAAAAGGTGAGCCATATGGGAAGGATCTTACTTGATATTTGTGGTAGACAGAACAATGGTCCCCTAGAGATGTCTGCATTTAAATTCCTGGAATTTGTAATTATGTAAATATGTAAATATATCACCTTACATGTCAAAAGGGGATTTGCAGATGTGATTGAATTAAGAATCCTGATATAGGGAGAGTGTCCTGGATTGTCCAGATGGGCCAATGTAATCACAAGAGCCCTTGTAAGTGAAAGAAGAAAGCAAGAGAGAGGAAGAGAAGGAGATGTGATACCAGGAGCAGAGTTAGTCACATCAATAGAGTGACTATTGACTTGGAAGATGTGGGGAATGGGCCAGGAGCTAAGGAAGGCAGGCAGCTTCTAGATGTAGGAAAAGGAAATGGAACAGATTCTTCCCTTGAGCCTGTGGAAGGAATACAGCCCTGCCAACAGCTTGATTTTACCACAGTAGAACCTATGTCAGACTTCTGACCTGTAGATTTGTAATATAATAAATGTGTTGTTTTAAGCCATTTAGTGTGTAGCAATTTGTACCAGCAGCAACAGGAAATTGCTAAAAGCACAGGACAGTTGTTCATGTCAGCTTATTATTCCAAAGCATTATGGGGGAAAACAGAGGCTGAGTGGTAGAAAAACTATTTGACATTGATGTTTATTTTAGGTAGAGTCTATGAGTTGACCAGTCTAACTTATAATATGAATTTTGGTGATTTATTTTATGCATATGCATAAAAATAAGGAAAATGGAATTCTAAGCCAAGCCTCATGAAAATCCAGTTTCCATAGGATGTCATCCATAGAAGTCATCCATAGGACTAGGGACCTCACCAGGGTGGATCTGTGTACCACTTATGGGACTTAACTGTTTTAGACTTTTGCTTTATTCTGAATCAGGTCATGTTTCTTTTCTAATGCCTGTGTCCATTTTAATGCCTGCGTCCAGGACTACTAAGTTTACCTTCTTTAAGTGACTACCGCCATGCCTGAGTGGGCACAGTTTGGAGAAGAGAGTGCAAACTGGATTTCTGTCTGACTCCTCCTTCAGACAGGTGTCCTGTGCGAGGCACACCTACTCAACCTTATATATGGCCCTGCCTGCTGGTTCCTCACATTTATGTATCTTTTTTGTCCTTGTGGCTTTTCCCATCTTTATAGTTTCTTCTACTTTATACTCTTATTTATTTATAACCTCAGCTCACGTGTTCCCTGCTAAAGCCTCTGCAGTCTTTTCTATGTAAATCGTTTAATTTCACTTTTCATTGTCAACTCCTTGATTTTTTTTCATTGATTCTCAATTTAATTTCTGGATATGAGATTCTAATTGGTCAAGCTGATCTCTATTTTGGAGAAAAGCTTTTCACTCTGCAGTGATCTTATGAGCCTGGAGGCTTTGCTGCTTTTGGATCAGGAACTCATCCTTGGTGTAATTAAAAGGAAAAAAAAAAGAAAAGAAAAGAAAAAAAAAATCTCTTTGAATAATGGGTGAAGTCACTTGGAACCAGGGTACCCAAACCTGCCTCCTTGTAAGGACCTTTGGGAAGGTAGGATCATAAATGACATGTGAGTTCAAGTTTCAACCATAATGTCTGTTATTTGTATGGATTCTCTCTCTCTTTTTTTTTTTTTTGAGAGAGAGTCTCACTTTTTTGCCCTCCATAGAGTGCCCTGGCATCATAGCTCACAACAAGCTCAGACTCTTGGGCTCAAGTAATCTTCTTGCCTCTGTCTCCCAGGTAGCGAGTGTTATAGGCACCTACTATAAAGCTCGGCTATTTTTAGAGACAGGGATCTTGCTGTAGCTCAGGTTGGTCTCAAACCCCTGAGCTCAGGCAATCCACCTGCCTTGGCCTCCCAGAGTGCTAGGATGAGAGGCATGAGGCACTGTGCCCGGCCTTATTTGTATGGATATTTTGCTCCTGCCTCAGAGACTTTGAAAAAAACAAAACAAAAATATAGATATTGCATTCAATGATGTAATTAATCAGAAAGTATAAATGGAAGGGAAAAATTAGGGAACTAGGTATGGAAGAGCACAAGTGTTTTCATCAGTGTGATCAACATGTTTGCCTGTGCTTCAGATTTTCTTACAAATTTTCTGATTTTCAAGGAAGAAAGGGAAATGGGTTATTTATTATGATTCTTATTACAGGAAAGAGAATGATTATATTTCTCAATTTATTGGATGGCAGAGGCCTTAAGCCTCTTTAACATGGATTCCCGTTAGCAGCAGGTAGGACTTTGGGAAAGAACCATGTCGAGCAATCTGGCAAGAGCAGGAATATTAATGCATGTGGGTTATATCTCTTTTAAAATAACCAATTCTTAATTGAGCAGGCTACATGTTTAGCAAGATAGTCATTCGCTTCATTGCCTTGTAACTCAGAACCAAGTCCTGAGGTAAGCAAATCATCATGGATAATAAGACTTGTATTTCTCCTTGAGACCATCTCTAATGATCAGCACAGAGGTGGGTCTTACTGAGTCAAGTATCATTATATGGAGTGACAAGGTTAACTTGTGTATGTTGCCTGCACTGAAATCTTCATTTCAAGGTCTCAAGCAATTTTGGCTTATTCCAACCTCCATGATCAGTGAGTTTGCTACATGAGGAGTTCAAGAACCTTTTGTTTTTGTTAGCACGCCCCCAAGTCTAGGCCCTAGGGATGGAAAAGACATTGATCTGAGTATCAAAGGAACTGGATTTGGGCTTAGATCTTGCCACTGCCTCACTTTGTGTGGCCTCAGTTTCTCTCCTTATGACTTTAAGGAAACTGGAGACCACCTAAGTGTCTGTCAGAGTTTGGCCCAGAATCATTGCTGGGGGGAATTCTGCAGATTTCAAGATCACATCCCCAACCAACTGAGTCAGTCACTGGGGATGAGGACTGGGGTTTTGCATTTTAAGTACTCTCCAGGTGCTTCTGAAGAACATCCAGGTTTGAGAATCTTTCTATTACATATTTAGTGATCTACATTCTTTCTGGCTCAATATTTATTTGCTCTCACATTTCTGAAAAAGTCATCTTATCCTTCCTTCTGGTTGTATTTTTCAGCCACCCACGATTAAGAATGAACACAGGAATGGATATAAAGCAAGGTTAGGCTTTATTTTTCCTATATAGATACACATCTTACTTCTCCCTGACAAAATGATTCCCCTCAAACCTCCGGGTAATTTCTGGATTGTTCTTTCAATAGTTAGCATACATAGAAAGATTCTCTTTAAAATATTGAACCAATGACTAGCTGGAGGCATGCTATTAGAGAGCTATAAGATAATAGAAAAGAGTGTTTTTTTCCAAAAACATAGGATAAAAATTAAAAATGAACTTCAAATAGAAATCTGGATATCTGTGAGGTAGTCATTCTGATTTGCCACAGTTACATAACTTCCATGACTTTTACATTTCTGAGATAATTCTCTCGACTGCTGGCTGCTGCTCATTTTCTACAATCTCTTTAGTTAATGCTGCCTCCTGCGTATAACCAGATGGTAATGGTCTCTCGTTTTGCCTTCTATGGCATTGCATGGCAAATTTGGGATCAGCTTTTTCTGGTTTAGACTATAGTTCTGTGCCTTCTGTGTTTTACAGAAGAGGAAAGGCAGGCTCAGCAATGTTATGCAATGTGCCCAGGGTCACACAGCTAGCAAGTGAAGGAGCTAGAACCAGATAATTGGTTTGATTTGTGTACATTGAGAGGGCATTCATAAAAGGAAAGCTCTCATATAGGATAGTTAAAAGTTTAAGGAATCAAATTACCACTTGACTAAGTGGTCAGGTCTCTACTATGAGTGGTGACTCAACATTGCCCAAATCTTGAACTCCACTGAAAGTCCTAGGACACCTATGAGGATGATTTTACCCTCAAATTTCTGACCTTCCAAAATTCAGAGTTTGTTGAGGCCAAACATCAATGAACAAGTCTAACAGTAAACATTTTCTAATACCTGTTGATATTATAACACTAGTAAGAAATCCTCTGAAATAAGGGTCAATAATTGCTGAGGGCTTCCACATCTAAGGTCAATGTCCTTGGAGAAGACAGGTGTCCCTGGTCCTCTGTCTCATCATCTACAGTATCAAACATTGAATTAGAAACAATGATTTTTGCAAAGTATTTTTTTCTTTAAAAGAAAGAAGTACATGGTGAAATAAAAATTAAGAAAATGCATGATCTATGCTTCTTTTTTTTTTTTAAGCAATTTACCAGGCACATTAACATATTTAATGCTTTGAGAAGCTCTGCAGTAAATAAGACCTGTTTATTTTAGTTTAAGTTCCTGATGGTATTTAAATGCATGATTTCTCACTATTTTTTCTTTCCAAAGACTAAAAACATCTCATGGAAAGCACTTTTGGGACTGCCTAATGTGATTTTTATATTTGCAAATGTAAAAATTACATAGTTTTTTCACTATATACAGCTAGTTGGATGATCCTCAGGGTGAAAGAGCATAGATAAAAACACTGGCCCCTACAGAAACTACAATACATTTTTTCCCCCATATGTAGGGAAAAAAATTAGAAAGAGAGGAGTAGGGTGTCTCCTTTATAGAATTATCCCTTTTGAGATATAGCGAGTTAAGCTCTGTGTTGTATTGAATTGAATCAAATGCCTCCAGAGAGTTTTAACCTGTCTAATTTCCAGAAGAGAGTTAATGTCCCCATTCAATTTTGGAAATGGAAATGGCAATGAGCTGACTTCTAAGTATGGACCAAACCTATTAAGAAAGCTGTTTAGTTTGCCTACTCAAAACCTGCATCCTTCCTCCTCTGGCAGGAACTGGAGCACTATTCATGATGCTGTCTGTATTCCCTCTTTTAGTACCTAAACAGGTTTCATGCTCAAATTTTTAAAACTCAATTCCACCTCTCACTAAAAGGACAGTAAATGACTCACACTTTATTTATAAAACAGTTAAGATTTCAGGCATTAAAATGATTTGTGGAGTAGAGTTCAGAATTGAAAGTGTTTTCCATCCCAGTGAAAATCACTCATACAGGTTCTGGATATAAATTTGGGGGTGAACAGGTGCAGACACTCCATATCCATCACTATGGAGATGCTGCTTTGTATCATAATAGGTATTTCCTTTGGCTGGCCATTTTATTTAATCTCTTGGCCCAAGGATGCTAACTGCTTTTACATGTGACTAACAAGTCCTCCCAGCACCATTTATTAAATAGGGATTCTTTTCCCACGTGTATGCTTTTGTTTGCTTTATCAAAGATCAGATGGTGATATGAGGCTGGTTTCATCTTTAGATTTTCTACTCTGTTCCATAACTATGTCTCTATTTCTGTACCAATAACATGCTGTTTCGATCAGTGTAGACGCATAGTATAACCTGAAGTCTGGTTATACTAATGCCTCCAGATTGGTTTTTATTTCTCAGAATTGTGTTGCCTGTTTGGCATTTTTTCTGATTCCATATGAAATGAAAAACTTTTTTTTCAAGTTCTTCAAAGTATGATGTGGCATTTTAATGGAAATTGCATTAAATCTGTAGGTAGCTTTGGGTAGCATAGACATTTTCACAATGTTGATTCTTCTAAGACATGAGCAATTTCTATTTACCCAGGTTATTGTCCACATTTCAGTTCCTTCCAGGTTGGGCCTCTCTGATCCACAGTGCTGCTAAGACATCCATGCATCTTCCTTTCTGGGGACATAGTTAGGCATTTCTGTCGGGTGTAGCTCTAAAAGTGAGACTCTTAGGCTAAGGGCTGTGTGTTGTTACTGCCAAATATCTTTCTCAAAGTGGTTCCACCAATTGAAACTGCTACTAACAGTTGCATTTATTGTAAATCAATGTTTTAATTCTATTTTTTAAAACCTTATTTGATTATGATAAAATACACATAGCATAAAATCTCACACCTTTACGCCTTTTATGTATACAGCTCAGTGGCATGAAGTACATTAAATTGTTTTGCAACATGACCTCCATTTATCTACACAGCTCATCTTATAAAACTGACACCCTGTATCTTATAAACAACTCCCTAAATTCCCTGACCTCCTGGAATCACTCTTCTACTTCCTATCCCCATGAATTTGCCTAGTCTGGGTACCTCATACAAGAACAAGCATTTGCCTTTAGTAAATAGTATTTATTATATTTACCTTTTGTGACTGGATCATTCCATTAGCACAATGTCCCTACGGTTCATAACATTCAGGTGTATGTATAGACCACTTTTGGTTTATCCATTCATCATTGATGAACACGTGGGTTGTTTCCACCTTTTGGCTATTGTGAAAAACATTGCCATGAATAAAAGTGGACAAATACCTGTTTGAGAGTGTGTTTTTAATAACTTTGGACATATACCCACACGTGGGGTTGCAGATCATGTGGCAATTCTGTTTAATTTTCAACAGCAGTGATACCAGTGTACATTCCCTCCACCAGTGCACAAGATTTCCATTTTCTCCAAATTTTCATCAACATTCATTGTTTCCTGATGTTGTTTGGATAATAACCATCCAAGGTGGAAAGTGATTTTTTGTTGTAGCTTTGATTTGCATTATTCTGGTGATTAGTGATGATGAGCATCTTTTCCTGAGTGTGTTAGCCATTTGAGAGCTTGTTTAGAGGTTCTAGCAGGGGAGCACAGCGACTTGTATACCTTTGACCAAAGAACAGTCCTCTGCTATTGGGGAAGGTCATCCTCTTTGACCCACCACACAGCTTCTGGAGGGGATGCACATGGAGTGGTGAGGAAGGAAGAGGACACCTGCTAAACCAGCTAGATCAGCTGAATCAACCCTGATGACCAATGGGGTGACATATGCCATAGCGAGATAGCCCTCACATCCATGTGTTGGCCCTTTATTCATCACCTTTGGAGAAATATCTATTCAAGTTCTTTGCCCATTGTTTGGGTTATTTGTGTTATTGTCATCAACATATAGGAGTTCTCTGTATATTCTAGATGTGAACCCCTTCCCAGGTATATGATTTGCAGCTATGTTCTCCCTTTTCATAGGCTGCCTTTGATTCTGTTGTGTCCTTAGATATACAGAACTTTTAGATTTTTGTGTAGTCCAGTTTATCTACTTTTAATTTTTACCCCACACTTTTGGTGTTACATCTGCCAAAATGTACAATGCCAAATGCATAGTCCTGAAGCTTTTCTCCTATGTTTTCTTCTAGCAGTTGTATAGTTTTAGTCCATAACATGGAGGAGGTCTTCTGTGCATTCATTTTTGTGTATAGTGTTATGTCAGGGTCCAGCTTCATTCTCTTGCATGAGGATGTCCAGTCGTCTCTGTACCATGTGTTGAAGAGATTCTCCTTTTCATGATGGACGGTCTTGGCACCCTTGTCAAAGATCATTTTACCAACTATGGCAACTTTATGTGTGGGCTCAGCATTCTATTTCATTGCTCTTTAACTCTGTCCATGGTAGTACCACCCTCTTTTGATTACTGGTGCTTGTAATAGGTTCTGAAAATAGGAAGTATAAGACTTTCCAATTTGTTCTTTTTCAAGATTATTTTATTTGGGGTCCCAGGAGTTTCCATGTGCTTGATACTTTGCAAAATTTGCTTTAGTTCTTACAGTTCTCTTGTGGGATCATAAGTGTTTTTCTACATGTGAGATGGCATCATTTGCAAACCGATAACTTTACATCTTCTTTTCCAACTTGAGTGCCTTTTATTTCTTTCTCTTACCTAATTGCTCTTTTAGTTATCAATGTCACTAGATTACATGTGTATATATTGTGTGTCCTCACATATCAACCAAAATAGGCTTTTTTTGAAACATCAGTCTCTTAATCATGTAAAAAATAAAAAGATACTACCTTTTATAGTTGTCCTTGTCCATGTATTTAACTTTAACAGAGATCTTCATTCTCGTCCAATGTCCTTTCTTTTGAACCAGGACTCCCCCATCAGTGCAGAGCAGGTCTCAGTACTCAATTTTTGTTATCTGGCAATGTCTTAATTTTGCCCTCATTTTTGAAATACAGTTTGTTGGACATAGAACTGTGGCTCCAAAGGCTTCCCCCCCTCCCCCCACAACTTTGAGTATTTCAACTCATTGACTCCTGGTCCCCAACGTTTTTGATGATAATCTAATGATGATCATGTGAGGAAATTATGATGGGAGTTATCTTCCTAGCTGCTCTACAGATGTTAATAATGGGCCTGGTTGTGTATCAAAAACACCACAGAACACATTTTTATAGTGTCACAATGGCAGCTGTGTTATAGCCTCATTCTGATACCAGTCATAATTAAAAAAAAAAAAAAAAAAAAAGAGTTCAGAGTCTACCAGACCCAAGCAGATATCCCCAGGCCCCAGAACTGGGAGGGGACAGTGCCCACCAGCCAAGATGGGTGTTTCAATCCTTAGGCCTGGATGACTCTGCTATGGGAAGGAAATAAATTGTCTGCAGGAGATCAAAGGAAGGAAATTGAGTTAGCAGAAAACAGTAGGGAAGACTAAGGCTAAAACATGAGGGAGAGATGAGACATTTTCTGAGTTTAGGGTTGGGGAGGAAAGAGTTAAAGAGTAAGGGCATAAATCAGCAAGTGGTCTCTGCAGGAGGAGCAGAGGGTGGGTTCAGCTCATAACAGAACTATCTGAAGGAGATCAGATACTCTAAATACAAGCAAATGCCTTTCCCCCTCTAAAAAAAAAAAAAAAAGAAATCGAATATTACAAGTATAGACAGTAAGAGGTCTTTAAAAGCCTAAAGTTATTATAGATTTTCAAACTAAATGAAAAGGTCACTGAAACATTATACGGGTTTAAATTCCTAACAAATTAAATATAAATCTCTATAACCCATGGAAACAAAAATGGCCTGTTTTTCTTTAAATCAAGAAATGTTCCTGTGACCAAAAAAAGGGCAATAAACCCACTGTGGGTCATTGGCTGATTCTTGCTCTGACCTCATCAAGAGCTATAGAGGATGAAATCTATAAAAGTCCTGGTCTAGACCTATGTCTCTGGTCATTATGGCCCAGGAAGCTGCTTTTTGGTGACCAGTGGAGTTTGAACCCAGTGATACAGGGTCCCCCCCATTCAGGGCTGGACAGGGACCTCCATTTTCTAGGCCTGGGCAAACAAACCTATTTTTTCCCTCCAAACTGCACTCTCTGAATACAGGCAAGACAGAATCAAGGAGTTTTCCAGTATTTCATGTAAGCTGGGCCTCTTCTGGAGTGGACTCCCTGCTACTTTTGCCCAGAACTACATTCATTTGTTAATACAATCACTCATTAGCTAATCACCATTGAAAAGGTATCTTCCTGTCTGCCAAGTGTGGCCAAATGTAGTTCACAGGCCTTCCCTATTTATAAGATAGTATATAACCTGTTAGACAAAAGACTTGTGATGGGTGGGATATACAACTTGGGTCTCCCCCATCTGCCAGAGGCTCCAGTGCCTTTCATTCCTTCTGTAGTCCTTTCTACCAATAAATGCCTGAGAAACAGCATCATACCTGGGATGTATGAAAACCAATAAATCCTATCTTATTAGTGATGTGTGTGGTTTGAGGGTTCATTCTTCAAATCTTGGAGACCAAGGACCTATTGCAGAAATTTCTTCAACCCTAGTGAGACTGGTTTTCCTTGTGTATTAGCGTTGTTGGTATAGTTAGCATATTTAGTGTTGTTTCTTAGTAGTGTTAGCATAGTGTAGACCAGTGGTTCTGAACCTTCCTAATGCCATGGCCCTTTAATACAGATCCTGTGGTCACAACCCACAGGTTGAGAACCGTTGATATAGCAGTATTGTTACCCTATTTCATATAGTTAGTATTGTTAGTGTTCTTAGCTTAGTTACTGTTATCTGTTAGTATTATTATCTTAGGTCATGTAGTTGGTATTGTTAGCATAGTTCATATAGTTAGAATTGTTAATATTCTTAGCCTAGTTTGTATAGTTTGCATAGTTCATTAGTGACTTAGTATAGTTTATAGAGTTAGATTTGTTAGGTAACCATGGAGTGGGGCCTGGCCTCTAAATCTTCTGATAAGGAGGTCCTTGGAGATTGCAAACTGCTCACAACCACTGACTGTGGCAGCTTTGCCAGGGTGATGCTGGCTCAGTACTTTCCAACTGGGGTAGAGGTGGTCATAAAAATTATCTTCAAGCACAACCCTGATGGCCTCAAAAGCATCTGTTCAGAGGTTGAAGTTATGAGGGCCCCGAATCATCCAAATATCTTGAAGCTGCTGCATGTGACTGACACTAAACACATCCTATATTTAATAACAGAGCATGCCAGTGGCAACAACCTTTACTGGAGTATTTTGAGAAATGGCCACATGGAGGAGGAAGAGGTCTGAGTCATATTTCACCAGATCCTCTCTGCTGTAAAGTATTGCCATGAAAAACACATCCTCTGCATGACTTGAGCCCCACAACATCTTAGTGGATGACAATGACACACAAATAGCTGGCTTTGGCTTTGCTACATTTAGACAAGGCAAGAAGCTAGCCACCTTTTGTGGGACTCTTGTTTTTCTGCCCCAGAAATCTTCCTAAGGCAGGAGTAGAATGGCCTGGAGGTGGACGTTTGGAGGCTTGGGGTTATACTATACACCATGGTTGGCCCAAGAACCTCCAATTTTGTGGACAGACTTGGGAGGGCCTGAGAAATAGCATCATACCTGGGAGGTATGAGAACCTTTATATTTCTCAAAAGAACACAAAACATTTCTGTAGAAATTTCTTACAGTTGACCCTAGGAAGAAGCCCATCCTCTACCAGATTATGAAAGACAAGTGGATTAATTCTGGGCAAAAAGAAACTGAAGCTGCACACAGAGCTGCCCACAAAAAGGCCGTGGAGTACAGAACATTGGAAGACACCAGGAAAGCCACAGTGCTTGCCAGTGCCATACCCAGCCTGGAGACAAAACCCAGCTCCTCCACTGCCCCCAAGCATGGCTGCATGGCCTTCTCCTCCAACCACAGCATCAGAAGCCATGAAGAAGACATGTGTCCTCATAAATCCCAGGAAAACAACTTTCTTCAGGGAGGGCAACCAGATGGAAAGACCTCAGCATCTCCCTGTAATTAGGGCCAGGGCTGGCAGGGGCTCAGTAGGTGGTTAGTTATCTTCCTTTTGAAAGTGTGTTGCATCCTGCCAGACCAAAAGATTCACTGCTATGGACAAAGGAGTAAAGTGTTGCTGATAGTTGATGAGGAGACCTGAGGTACAGCCAGTGAGAAAGTATAAGGGGAAGTCAAACCACAATTGTGGAATTTTAGTTATTATTTGGAGTAGGCTGGAAGGTTGCAGATGAAGGGCAAGAACAGGTGGTCATGGGGCACCAAGTTTTAGAAAGGCCTCTCATACCTCAAACTACTCCACTTCCATCGGCTTTTTGTCACCATTCCACATAGTATACAAATATATAAACTTCACATTGTACCCATACATGTACACAAACTATGATTATCTACTGACAATAATATAAATAAAATCATAATTAAATGCAGGAAACGTGGTTTGACCGTCCCACGTGCTGTCTCTGCCTCAGGTCTCTGTGTCATTCACCAGCACCACCTTATTCACCTGTCTGCACTGGTGGATCTTTTGGGCTGCACATTTTTCATATGAAGTGGGCAAACCTCCTAGTGAGCCCCTGATGGCCTTGGCCATCTACATAGGGAGAGGCTAAGGTTTTCCCATCTGGCTACCCAACCTGAAAGGAGTTGTCTTCCTGGGATGTTCTGTGGGAACAAATGTCTCCTCTTGGGTTTTCCCCTTGGCTGCTGGTGCTGTGGGTGAAGGCAGAGGCCATAAGGCCATGCTGGGGGCTGTGCTCTGGCTGGGCATTGTCTGCAGGCTGGGTAGGCGACTGTGTCTCTCCTGGTCTCCTGAAATGTCCTGTATTCCATGGCTTTATTTGTGGGCAGCTGTGTGTGGCCTCAGTCTCTTTCACCCAGAATTAGTCCAGTTCATAATCTGGCAAAGTGTAGGCTTCACCCTGGGATCAAAGGGCAGGACGTGTTGCAGAAATGTTTTGAGTTCTTTTGAGAAATAACAAGGTACCTCATAACTCCCATGTGTGATATTTTTTCTTAGGCCCTCTTATTTTTCCCTGTGAAATGGTTGAGTCTCAGACATCATGGTGTAGGGGATAATCCCAAGGCTCTACATATCCATCTCTGGTCCATCATACTTATGCTGCAGGAGGACTTCTGCTCAATAAAAATGAAAAAGGGGAAATAGTAATAGATACCATGGAAATACATAATATCATCACTGAATACTACAAAAATCACTATGCCCCAAAACTTGAAAATGTGGAAGAAATAGACAAATTCCTGGAATCACATTACCTCCATAGAAACAACCAGGAAGAAATAGAACTCTTGAAGAAACCAATATCAAAGACTGAAATTGGATCAACAGTAAGAAAGTAAGAAAGCTTCCAAATAAAAAAAAAAACAAAAACAAATTCCCAGACCAGACTGTTTCACACCAGAATTCTACCAAACCTTCAAAGAACAGCTTGTACATACATTGCAGAATCTATTCTATCACATTGAGAAGGAAAGACCCCACCTAACTCTTATGAAGCAAATATCACCCTGATATCAAAACCAGGGAAGGACACAATTAAAAAGAAAAATACCAACCAATATCATTAATATTGATGCAAAAATACTGAAAAAAATCTTTGCAAACAGTATTTAGCTACACATCAAGGAAATAATGCATCATGACAAGGTGACTTCATCCTAGGGATGCCTAGTTCAGCATATGCAAATCTATAAATGTAATTCATATCAGAGATTCTCTCAGTAGATGCAGAGAAAACATTTGACAAATTTCAGCTTTTTTTTTTGATAATTACATGTAAGAAAATTGACATAGGATGGGATGTTCCTTAAACTGATAGAAGCCATCTACAACAAATCTACAGCCAACATACTGAATAGAGAAAAACTAAAAGCATTCTCACATAGAACTACAACCAGAAAAGGATGTCCATTATCACCACTACTGTTCAACATAGTGCTGGAAGTTTTAGCCAAAGCAATCAGGCAAGAGAAAGATATCAAGGGCATCCAAATGGGGGGAGAGAAGGTCAAACTATCACTCTTTGCTGATGACATAATCTTATACCTAGAAAACCCCAAAGACTCAACCAGGACATTCCTAGAATTGATTAAAAAATACATTAACATCTCAGGATATAAAATTATTTTGCACAATGATTTTATAGCCCTCATGTATGCCAACAATAGTCAAGCTAAGAATGAAATCACAGATATAATATCCTTTACAACAGCTCCAATGACAATGAAAAACTTTGGAATTTACTTAACAATGGATGAGAAGGATCTCTCCAGAAAGAACTATGGATTGCTGAGAAAAGAAATAGCAGAGAATGTTAACAAATGGAAGAGCATACCATGCACATGGCTGGGAAAAATCAACATGGTTAAAATGTCTGTACTAACCAAAATCATGTACAGATTTAGTGAAATCTCCATTAAAACACCAACATCAGTGGGAAGAGATGCAAAATGGCCAACTAGAGGCAGCTCTTGTTAAAATGTCCTGACCAGGAACATTGGACTGATGGGAACATGGAGCAATTAAAATGGTGGGGGGGCAGAGTTGAATGTAGGGAGAAGAAATTAAGGCATTCAGCAATCTTACTGAGACAAACTGTGATGATGAAGCTGAGAAAGAGGAGAGAGAAGACAGTTAAAAGATGGAGCAGATTTGGAGGAGCCTGGGCTGGAGAGAAGGGTAAAGGGGCCTCCTTATCCCACCTGGGAGTTCTTTGTAAGCAGGGAACCACAGGAACTTTCATTCCATAGGACAGTGCCACCAGAGACTAGACCCAGCTTTCCTGCACCTAGGCATAGCCTCCTCTGTGTACCCCTCCTACCAGACGGTATAGTGGGCAATTTTGGCTCTAGGCAGCTTGTGGTCACAGCATATCCCCTCTTTTCTTCAGTTACTGAACAGAGTGCTCCCTGTTGAGGCCTGATTTTCTCTGTATGGGCATGTCAGGAACACTAGCTTAGCTCAGATAGCCTGACGGGGCTGCCCTATCCCCAGGTAAGAGAGAAGTAAAGGGAATTTGGATCCTACCCAGCCCCCATAGCAACTATGGAAGCAAGTTGCAGAGGTCAGTTTCTTTTTCATCAGCTTCTGGTAGGGAGGACTGCCTACAGAGTAGACAGGAAGAAGCGAAGGGGGATGGGTCTGCCTCCTATCCATTTGTTGGAAATTCATAGGGTCTTTGCACTGGGTGGCCCTGATGGGGAACTCTAACAGGTTATGAACTGGGAGCACCTCACCTCCTGCTGCATAAAGAAACTGTGGCTCAATTATACCAACATTGGTGAGGCAGGAACACAGGCAGAGTCTGACTCCTTCTAGGTGGTATCTATCCTCACTCTGGGAAGGATTGAACTGCCATCTACACACTGGGGTCTTTTTCTGGAGGTTCTGCCCTCATTCTTGCCCCTACCAGATTGTAGAGGAGCAGGCCTAGCCTCAGTCATCCTGCTCTGAGAAGTCCTGGGAGGCATACTTTGAGCTACAGATTCCCTTCCCCAAACTGCAGGAGAAAGCTATAGCTTTTGGAGTCTGTTGCTGGTGGGGCTGACACTTTGGCTAGGATAGTTCAGCTTGCTGTCTGTGAGCTTCCCCTTGCCTAGGAATGTTATCTGAATGTTCTTCTCCCAGCCTTACCCAACCCAGCTTAGAGCAAACAAGGCTTTCCTTGGGGGTGGGGGTCGGGGGCTTCCCACTGTGTAACACCAAAAGGGAGCTTTTGAAGACTGTTGTGGGCTAGGCCACAGGAGAAAGTAGTGGCTCATTTAAACAGTCAGTGGTGAAGGGGTGTGGTGAGCTCCACATACTGGGGCCTCTGGATCTGATTCCAGCCAGTTTTAGTTTCCAAAGGGTCTTAAAACCCTGTTTAGTGGGCCAGTGAAACAACAAGCTGCTGTATTGCTTTGACAGGCCCTGGAAGGGGCTTGATAAACTCCATGCTCTGGAGCCCTTGAATATGATATCAGTCTACCTGTTTTAACTTACGAACAGCCCAAGATACCTCCTGAGAAGACTGGCAAGAAGCTCCTTTGCTCTAGTAGATCTTGGAAGGAGTAGGGTGAGCTCCACTTCCTGGGGCCTCTGAACTTGACATCAGCTCCTCAGATTATGCATCCAAATAGTCCTAATTTACTGAGTGATGATAGAACAGTAAGTAGCCACTTCACATTAGCAGGCCTTGCAATAGATGTGACATGCTCTGCCACTGGGGCTATGAGATTGATACAAGCCTACTGGATTAGGCAGCCAAAGAGCCCTAATGCCCACTGAGCAGCTTATGGAACAAGGAGATAGCTCTTGGCAATAGTAAGTCCTAGAAGAGGAGTGGAGAACTCTGCATTTTGGGGCAGTTGGTGCTGTCACCAGCCCACCTACTGGGCATCCAAAAGGTATTAGAGCCAACTCAATTACTGGCAGATAGGTGGGGAGCTTGGTTGGGCCAGGCTCCAATCCACTCTCTAAGTCCCTGTTTGCCTCCTGTTGGCTATCTAAGCAAACCCAAGTAGAATATCTCTCAATAATGATTTAGGGACATTGTCAGATTTTTGCTTAAAATTTAAAAATAAATAAATTGAAAGCACACATGGGGAGAAATCAGCAGAACAACACTGGCAATGTGAAAAATCAGAGCAGATCAAGTCCCCCAGGAGATTACAAGGGAGATACAGCTGAAAATACTATCCATAAGGAAACTGTTGAAATGACAGAAATAGAATTCAGAATATGAATGCCAAATAAGATGAACAGAGTTGAAGAGAAAATGAAAAATGAAGTCCAAAAACTGTCTCCAGAAAATCACCAGGAGTCTGGACATATTTATGAAGGATATAACAGAGCTTCAGGAATTGAAAGAGGCCATAAAGGAGTTTCAAAACACAGTAGCAACAGAGTAGAACATAGAAAAGAAAGAATCTCAGAACTCCAAGACAAGATTTTTGAACTAACCCAGTCATTTAAAGAAGCAGAAAAGAAGGGAGCAAAAGTAGAGAAATCTCTTAGAGAGATAGGGAACCATACAAAGCATACAAACAAAGGGATCTCTGAAGGAGGAAAAGAGTATCCTAAAAGCCTGGAAGCTCTACTTCAAAACATCATTGTGGAGAATTTCTCCAGCATTGCAAGAGACCCAGAAATACAGATACTGGATAGTTATAGAACCCCAAGACAACTCAATTCAAAGAGAGCATTTGCTAGACATGTTGTAATTAACTTGGCTAAAGTCAGAATGAAAGATAAAATTCTGCAAGCAGCTGGGTATAAGCAACATCTAACCTACAAGGGGAAAAACATTAGTGTGACAGCAGGATTTTCAGCAGAAACTTTATAAGCCAGAGCAGAGGGTCAGATGCCTTTAATGTCCTTAAACAAAGCACCTTTCAGCCCAGGATTCTGTATATTGTTAAACTAAGTTTCATATTTGATGGAGAAATCAAATTAATCAAATTGAAGAAATTTCCCACTATAAGATCAGCTCTTCAGGAAATACTCAGACCCCTGTACACAGGACACTACAATGTTTCCCCAGCAAAGTAAAGACACCCAGAAATCAAAGAAAAAAGCCTAGTTTCCACAGTGGCCCAAGTTATAAAACTAAACAAAAGACCTCCACAAAAGAAGACGAACAGAACTGTACCATACTTACCAGTTATTTCAACAAATGTGAATGTCATGAATTCCCCACTAAAGAGGCACAGCCTTGCTGATTGGATAAATAGGACAATACAAAAATATACTGTAATCAGGAAACACACCTAACATACAAAGACAAAACAAGGCTCAAGATGAAGGATTGGAAAATAATACTTCAGTCAAATGGAAATCAGAAGATCAGGAATCTCAATCTTATTTGCAGATACATTGGGCTTTAAGCCAACAAACGTAAAGAAAGACAAAAATGGACACTATACATTAATCAAAGGATTAATACAAGAAGACATTTCAATCTTAAATATATATGCACCCAGTTGAAATGTTCCTAGCTACATAATATAAACACAAACTGATATGAACAATATGGTATCTTGCAACACCATGATAGCCAGAGCCTTCAATACCCCACAAACAGAACTGGACAGATGCTACAAGCAGAAACTAAATGAACAATGGACTTAAACATGACTCTAGAACAAATGGGCTTAACAGACATATATAGAGCATTCAATACCAATAATACTGAGTAGACGTTCTTCTCATCAGCACATGGATCATTCTTCAAAATTGATCATATCCCAGGGCACAAATCAAATACCAATGCATTTATAAGAATAGGTTTTATACTTTGTATCTTTTTGGACTATAATGGAAATAATGTAGAAATCCAAGAAAAACCGTCATTCCCACACAAAGTTATAGAAACTAAACAATCTTATGCTGAATAACAGGTGGATTAAGGAGAAGATAAAGAAATCTTAAAAATTGAGAATGAAGGAATCCTCCCCAACTACTTCCATAAAGCAAATATCACCCATTATTTTCTGATAAGAGCACTTAAGAAAATAGGCATAGACTGGACATTTCTTAAATTGATCAAATCCATTTACAACAAACACACAGACAACATAATACTAAATAGACTAAAACTGAAAGCATTTCCACTTAGAACTGGAACCAGACAAGGATGTCAACTATTGCCACTACTATTCAACACAGTGCTGGAAGTCTGCACTAATGCAATTAGGCAAGAGAAGGGTATCAAGGGTAGATCAAACTTTCACTCTTTGATGCTGATATGATCTTATACTTAGAAAACCCCAGGGACTCAACCGTGAGACTACTAGAAGTGATAAAGAAATACGGTAATATGTCAGGATATAAAATCATCATCCACAAGTCTGTAGCCTTAATTTAGGCCAACAACAATCAAGCCAAGAATCAAATCAAAGACATAATTTTCTTCACAGTAGCTTTAAAGAAAATGAAATACTTTGGAATGTACCTAAGAAATTACATGAAAGATCTCTACAGAGAGAACTATTAAACTCTGAGAAAAGAAATAGCAGAAGATGTTAACAAATGGAAGAACATACCTTCCTTATGGCTGGGAAGAATCAGCATTGGTAAAGTGTCTATTATACTACCCGAAGCTATTTACAGATTTAATGGAATCCCCACTAAAACAATAATGTCATACTTTGAATAACTTGAAAAAATAGTTCTTTGTTTCATGTAGAACTAGAAGAAACCCGTAATAGCCAACGCAAGTCTAAGAAATAAAAACAAATCTGGAGGCATCACATTACTTTAGGTTATACTTTAAGTTCATAGTGATCAGAACAGCATAAAAATAGAAGCAATAATCTATGGATCAGAAAAGAAAACCTAGAGATGAAACCAGCTTCATATCACCAACAGATCTGGGATAAAATAAATAAGCATACACTGGAGAAAAGAATTCCTATTTAATAAATGGTCCTGGGAGAACTGATTAGTCACATATAAAAGACTGAAAGTAGACTTGCGCCTTTCACCACTTACAGAATTTGACTCACACTGGATAAAAGATTTAAATTGAAACAAGAAATGACAAAAACTCTAGAAGAAAGCATAGGGAAAAAATCTAAATGACATAGGCCTGGGGAAAGATTTTATGAGGGAGACCACATTGGCAAGTGCAGCAGCATGAAAACTAAAAAAATAGGACCTGATCAAAAGCTTCTGCACAGCTAAGGACACAATAAAGCAAATAGACATGCTTCAGAATTGGAGAAGATATTTAGGTGTTACAAATCTGACAAAGGGCTAATAACCAGAATCTACAGAGACCTCAAACTAATCAACAGGATAAATGCAAACAACCCAATTAATCACCTGACAAGAGAAATGAATAGAGCCTTCTCCCGATAAAATAGAAGAATGGCTAACAAATAGTTGAAAAATGCTCATTGTCCCTAATCATTAGAGAAGTGCACTTCAAAACCACCTTCAGAATATCACACACACGCACACAGACAGAATGCTGACTGCTATTGCTATGTGGACCAAATCAAAAAGCAAAACACTGTTTACTGGAAAAGGTTTAACAAAAGGCTTTAGTGAAACCTTTTTATTGTCAGTGTTCTAATAACAGTTAACATATTCCGTATTTGCTCTCTTCATGGTGAGCACAAAGACAGTATTTTTTTTCCAAACAAATGCTCAGAGCCATCCTAATTTTATCTTTATTCCTATTGTCTGGTTTTAAAGCCATTTTAAACCTTTTATATATTATTATATAAATATAATATATACAATATAAATATCTATATTAAAAAATATATATATATTTTTGTAGTTTTTAGCCAGAGTTGGGTTTGAATCTGCCACCTCTGGTTTATGGGGCTGGTGCCCTACGCCTTTGAGCCAAAGGCACTGCCCTATATTTTTTTCATTTTTTGTCTAAATAGATTTAGGAAGATACAAGGTTTTTTGTTGTTGTTACATGGATGAATTGCATAGTGGAGAAGTCTGAACTTTTAATTTGTCACCTGACTAGTGTATATTGTACCCAGTAGGTAATTTTTTATGTCACACTTTTCTCCCACCCTCTCCCTTCTGAGTCTCCAGTGCTCAGTAAGTCACTCTGTATGACAATGCATACCCAATGCTTAGCTCCCACTTATACATGAAAACTTGCAGTACTGGGTTTTTGTTCTTGAGTTATTTCAATTAGTAAACCTTTTATTTTAAAACATAAATAAATATTAATGAAATAGGGTGATGAATCTCTAATTACCCATTCCCTACTTTTAACAATTATCAGACATGGCCAGTTTTTTCTATACCTTTTTACTCTTCCTAATCCACTGGATTATTTTGAATTCATTCTCAAACATTGCATAATTTTATTCATAAATAATTTAGTATATGCCACTAAAAGGTGACAGTTTTGTAGGATTACCACAACATCATTAAACATCTAAAAACTTATCAATGATTCCTTAATATCAGCAAATTATTAGTCAATATTCAAAATTTTCTAATTGTCTTATGCTTTGTTCTTTTCTTTGCAAAAAGCAAGGTCCATATATTGCACTGGGCTAAGGCGTCTTGTAGTCTTTTAAGTTTCTTTTACCCTATACGACTCTCTCTTTTTGTTAAGAAAACTTGATCATTTTTTCCTACAGAATTTGCACTATCCTAAATCTTGTTAACTGCACATCCATTGTATTATTAAACACATTCCATGTTTTTCTATTTCTACTTTCTAAAACTAGCATTTATATCTAGAAGATTGCTCTGATTCAGGGTAAATACCATTTAAAATATTTCTATTGGTAAAAATAGGTTATGGGAAGTACTTCCTACTTTAGGAGGAATATTCTTTTAGTTGTTTCTATTGAAATGTTAAGATCAACTAGCAGATTTAACTGTTGTGAGATTGATCCATTAATTACAAAATTTACTGTAAGTTTAATATGTATTTTATGGTTTTAAAAAATCATTGATGATCATCAAAAACCATTGTATCTGTACAGTGGGATATTTTAACTTATAATTCCTTCAATATTAATTAACGGGAATTCTTTTATAAAGTAGAATTTTGTCTTATCAACTATTTGGTTGTCCTGTGTACAGGTCATATATAAAAGGAAGAATAAATTACTAGATGGTTCTTCATCCTAGGTGGTTCACAAAAATTATGTACTCAGATGAAGTCTTTGGTCTGGACATTCTTTATTCTGAGTATGCAGGTTGGCACAAAATCTCATTCCTGTTGATAGAGTTGTTAAGAGACACAATCTCCATCTTTGTCTTTTTTTTTTTTTGCCTGAGTTTGTTCTATCTCCTCACCCCACCCTGATATTTCTACTTTTCCTCACCAACACTATTATTACAAAATAATGAATTCACAGTGAGTATAAGTCTTAACCTAGAAATACAGTATGTGGAAAATCTAACTTCAGGTCATTTTTATCTCTAACTTCTAGTTCACTGATGTTGTGGAAGTTTATGTTGGTCAATTTAGATATCCTCCCCCATTTACTCTGAGTCTGTTCAAGTTCCCAGAACTGCCTGGTGATAACAACTGAGGGTTTGTTTGGGAGGGAGATGTTCCATTTTATCCCTGACATCATCCTTTCTTGCTAGTTTTAGTTGAGATGTCCATTATCTTACCTTCTTCTTGGTTACCATTTTGGGCAAGCTAGTCTTAGTTGTCCTTCTTTTTCGCCTGCATGGTTACGTCAGCCAGGAGATACTTGCTACTCCTGTGCCATGAGTGAGGTGCATGAGACTTATTCTGGGTTCATATGATGCACAGGAAACTGATGTGCTCTAGCATTATGCTCCCTAGTCAGAATCTGGGTTATTTCATTTCTGTAGTATGCTGGCCTTCCCCATGGAATGGGCCCAAGGTCCTTTCCTGCTGAGTCTCACAACATAATTTCCTTTTTTACTGCCTCTCTCTTATAAATTTTATGGTGACCAAGAGGGTATCTTTCATGCACAAAATACTTTGGTTTTAAGAGTTAATGTTCACAGTCATTTGATGTTTGTCAAAGGGTTCAAAGCAATCCAAAGGGGAAAGGAAATGATATTGGGATAAATAGATGTCTATATGCAAAAATCATTGACCTCAACTCCTATCTCACGCTAAACTCAAAGTTAATTAAGGATGAATCACACTCCTAAATATAAAAATATTAAAAAGCTTTTAGAAGAAAGCATTAGTGTATCCTCATGATTTGGAGTAGACAAAAGCTTCTTTAGTACAGAAAGTGAAAACCATAAAATAAAAATTAAGTTAGATTTCTTTTTTTGTTTGTTTGTTTTTTATTGTTGGGGATTCATTGAGGGTACAATAAGCCAGGTTACACTGATTGCAATTGTTAGGTAAAGTCCCTCTTGCAATCATGTCTTGCCCCCATAAAGTGTGACACACACCAAGGCCCCACCCCTCTCCCTCTGTCCCTCTTTCTGCTTCCCCCCCAAAACCTTAATTGTCATTAATTGTCCTCATATCAAAATTGAGTACATAGGATTCATGCTTCTCCATTCTTGTGATGCTTTACTAAGAATAATGTTTTCCATTTCCATCCAGGTTAATACAAAGGATGTAAAGTCTCCATTTTTTTTAACAGCTGAATAGTATTCCATGGTATACATATACCACAGCTAGTTAATCCATTCCTGGGTCGGTGGGCATTTAAGCTGTTTCCACATTTTGGCGATTGTAAATTGAGCTGCAATAAACAGTCTAGTACAAGTGTCCTTATGATAAAAGGATTTTTTTCCTTCTGGGTAGATGCCAAGTAATGGGATTGCAGGATCAAATGGGAGGTCTAGCTTGAGTGCTTTGAGGTTTCTCCATACTTCCTTCCAGAAAGGTTGTACTAGTTTGCAGTCCCACCAGCAGTGTAAAAGTGTTCCCTTCTCTCCACATCCACGCCAGCATCTGCAGTTTTGAGATTTTGTGATGTGGGCCATTCTCACTGGGGTTAGATGATATCTCAGGGTTGTTTTGATTTGCATTTCTCTAATATATAGAGATGATGAACATTGTTTCATGTGTTTGTTAGCCATTCGTCTGTCATCTTTAGAGAAGGTTCTATTCATGTCTCTTGCCCATTGACATATGGGATTGTTGGCTTTTTTCATGTGGATTAATTTGAGTTCTCTATAGATCCTAGTTATCAAGCTTTTGTCTGATTGAAAATATGCAAATATCCTTTCCCATTGTGTAGGTTGTCTCTTTGCTTTGGTTATTGTCTCCTTAGCTGTACAGAAGCTTTTCAGTTTAATGAAGTCCCATTTGTTTATTTTTGTTGTTGTTGCAATTGCCATGGCAGTCTTCTTCAGGAAATCTTTCCCCAGGCCAATATCTTCCAGTGTTTTTCCTATGCTTTCTTGGAGGATTTTTATTGTGTCATGCCTTAAATTGAAGTCCTTTATCCATCTTGAATCAATTTTTGTCAGTGGGGAAAGGTGTGGGTCCAGTTTCAGTCTTTTACATGTAGACATCCAGTTCTCCCAACACCATTTATTGAACAGGGAGTCTTTCCCCCAAGGTATGTTCTAGTTTGGTTTATCGAAGATTAGGTGGTTGTAAGATGTTAGTTTCATTTCTTGGTTTTCAATTCGATTCCAAGTGTCTATGTGTCTGTTTTTGTGCCAGTACCGTGCTGTCTTGACCACTGTGGCTTTGTAGTACAGACTAAAATCTGGTATGCCGATGCCCCCAGCTTTATTTTTATTACTAAGAACTGCCTTAGCTATATGGGTTTTTTTCCGGTTCCATACAAAACGCAGAATCATTATTTCCAAATCTTGAAAGTACGATGTTGGTATTTTGATAGGAATGGCATTGAATAGGTAGATTGCTTTGGGAAGTATAGACATTTTAACAATGTTGATTCTTCCCATCCATGAGCATGGTATGTTCTTCCATTTGTTAACATCCTCTGCTATTACCTTTCTGAGGATTTCATAGTTTTCTTTATAGACGTCCTTCACCTCCTTCGTTAGGTATATTCCTAGGTATTTCATTTTCTTTGAAACTATGGTGAAGGGAGTTGTGTCCTTAATTAGCTTCTCTTCTTGACTGTTATTGGTGTATACAAAGGCTACTGACTTGTGGACATTGATTTTATATCCTGAAACATTACTGTATTTTTTGATGACTTCTAAGGATCTTGTGGTTGAGTCTTTGGGATTCTCTAAGTATAAGATCATGTTGTCAGCAAAGAGGGAGAGTTTGACCTCCTCTGCTCCCATTTGGATTCCCTTTATTTCCTTGTCTTGCCAAATTGTATTGGCTAGAACTTCCAGCACTATGTTGAATAGTAAAGGTGACAGAGGACAACCTTGTCTGGTTCCAGTTCTAAGAGGAAAAGCTTTCAGTTTTACTCCATTCAGTAAAATATTGGCTGTGGGTTTGTCATAGATAGCTTCAATCAGTTTTAGAAATGTGCCACCTATGCCTATACTCTTCAGTGTTCTAATTAGAAAAGGATGCTGGATTTTGTCAAATGCTTTTTCTGCATCTATTGAGAGGATCATGTGATCTTTATTTTTGCCTCTGTTAATATGGTGGATATCGTTTATGGACTTGCATATGTTAAACCAGCCTTGCATCCCTGGGATGAAGCCTACTTGATCATGATGAATGACTTTTTTGATGATAAGCTGTAATCTATTGACTAGGATTTTGTTGAGAATTTTTGCATCTATATTCATGAGTGAGATTGGTCTGAAATTCTCCTTTTTGTTTGGGTCTTTTCCTGGTTTTGGTATCAGGGTGATGTTTGCTTCATAGAATGTGTTGGGGAAGCTTCCTTCTTCCTCAATTTTTTGGAATAATTTCTGCAGTACAGGAATCAGCTCTTCCTTGAAGGTTTGATAGAATTCTGGAGTGAAGCCATCTGGACCAGGGCATTTTTTGGTTGGAAGATTTTTTATTGTTTCTTTGATCTCAGTGCTTGAAATTGGTCTGTTCAGGAGCTCTATTTCTTCCTGGCTGAGTCTAGGGAGAGGGTGTGATTCCAAATATTGATCCATTTCTTTCACATTGTCAAATTTCTGGGCATAGAGTTTCTGGTAGTATTCAGAGATGATCTCTTGTATCTCTGTGGGATCAGTTGTTATTTCCCCTTTATCATTTCTGATTGAGGTTACTAGAGATTTTACTTTTCTATTCCTCATTAGTCTGGCCAATGGTTTATCTATTTTATTTATTTTTTCAAAAAACCAATTCCTTGTTTCATTAATTTTCTGAATGATTCTTTTGTTTTCAATTTCATTGATCTCTGATTTGATTTTGGATATTTCTTTTCTTCTACTGGGTTTAGGCTTAGATTGTTCTTCTTTTTCCAATTCCATAAGATCTCTTGTGAGATTGTTGATGTGCTCTCTTTCTGTTTTTCGAATGTAGGCATCTAAAGCGATGAATTTTCCTCTCAAAACTGCTTTTGCAGTATCCCACAGGTTTTGGTAGCTTGTGTCTTCATTGTTGTTATGCTCAAGGAAGTTAATGATTTCCTGTGTTATTTCTTCCTGCACCCATCTGTTATTCAACAGAAGATTGTTTAATTTCCATGCCTTTGCGTGGTGTCGAGAATTTTTGTTAGAGTTGATTTCCTCCTTTAGTGCCTTATGGTCTGAGAAGATACAAGGTAAAATTTCAATTCTTTTATTGGTTGATATTTGTTTTGTGTCCCAGGATATGATCAATTTTGGAGAATGTTCTATGAGGTGATGAGAAGAATGTATATTCTTTATCTTTGGGGTGGAGTGTTCTATATGCGTCTATCAAGCACAGTTGTTCTAGGGTCTCATTTAAATCTCTTATATCTTTGTTTAATTTCTGTTTAGAGGATCTGTCCAGCTCTGTAAGAGGAGTGTTAAAGTCCCATATTATTATGGTATTATCAGATATTATATTGCTCAGACTGAGTAAGGTCTGTTTCAAGAATCTGGGAGCATTTAAATTGGGTGCATAAATATTTAGAATTGAAATGTCTTCCTGTTGTATTTTTCCCTTGACCAAGATAAAGTGACCATCTTTGTCTGTTTTGACTTTAGTTGCTGTAAATCCACATGTATCTGAAAATAAGATTGCAACTCCTCTTTTCTTCTGAATTCCATTTGCCTGAAAAATTGTCTTTCAACCCTTGACTTGGAGCTTTAATTTGTCTTTTGAAGCCAGGTGTGTTTCTTGCAGACAGCAAATGGATGGCTTGTGTTTTTTAATCCAGTCAGCCAATCTATGTCTCTTCAGTGGGGAATTCAAGCCATTAACATTTATTGAGATAATTGATAATGTGGTAGTATTCTATTCGTCTTATTTTGTGAGAGTCCATTGCTTAGTTTTATCTTTTGCATCAGTGTGGAGGTTAGGTTCTGTCCTTTAATTTCTGAGTTCTTACTTTGCTGTGATCCATTGTGGTGGTCAGTGTGCAGAACAGGATGAAGTATTTCCTGTAGAGCTGGTCTTGTTGTGGCGAATTTCCTCAATGTTTTTATATCTGTAAATGATTTGATGTCCCTGTCAATTTTTAAGCTTAGCTTAGCAGGGTACAGAATTCTGGGTCGTAAATTGTTCTGTTCGAGGAGATTAAAGATAGATGACCATTGTCTTCTTGCTTGGAAAGTTTCATTAGAGACATCTGCGGTCACTCTGATGGATTTGCCCCTGTAGGTCAACTGGCGCTTACTCCTGGCAGCTTGCAGAATCTTTTCTTTTGTCTTGACTTTGGACAGGTTCATCACAATGTGTCTTGGAGAAGCTCGGTTCGAGTTGAGGCGACCTGGGGTCCGATAGCCTTCTGAAAGCAGTGTGTCAGAATCTTTGGTGATATTTGGGAAATTTTCTTTTATAATATTCTCTAGTATGGCTTCCATTCCTCTGGGGCATTCTTCTTCCCCTTCTGGGATTCCTATAATTCGTATGTTGGAATGCTTCATAAAGTCCCATAATTCTGACAATGAATGTTCTGCTTTCTCTCTCTTCTTTTCTGCCTCTTTTACTATCTGAGTTATCTCAGGAACTTTGTCTTCTACCTCTGAAATTCTTTTTTCTGCATGGTCTAACCTGTTGCTGATACTTTCCATTGCGTCTTTAAGTTCCCTGATTGACTGTTTCATTTCCTTCAGCTCTGCTATATCCTTTTTATATTCTTCATATCGTTCATCTCTGATTTGATTCTGTTTTTGGATTTCCTGTTGGTTATTTTCCACTTTATTAGCAGTTTCCTTCATTGTGTCCATCATTTCTTTCATTGTTTTCAACATGTGTATTCTAAATTCCCTTTCTGTCATTCCTAACATTTCTGTATAGGTGGAATCCTCTGCAGTAGCTACCTCACGGTCCCTTGGCGGGGTTGTTCTGGACTGATTCTTCATGTTGCCTGGAGTTTTCTGCTGATTCTTCCTCATGAGTGATTTCTTTTATCTGTTTCCTTGCCCTAATTTTCCTTTCACTTCCTCTTGCTCTTTAAGTTCTCGTGCCTGTGGACTAAGGGTTCGATGAGTCCTTATGGTACAGGACCAGAAGGGTTAGAAGGTTGAAGAGCAAGAAAGGGAGTAAAGAAAGGGTGACTGAGTGATAAAAAAAAAAAAATAGAGAAGGAGAGGGGGTGGGTAAAAGAAATATTGACAAAAAGAAGAGAGGCACAGAAAGAGGGAGACAGAGCAACATAGGTGTAGAGTAGGGTACTTTGACACAACTTTAAAGAAAACCCACCTTCTGGGGGTGCCCAGTTCGGTGGTTCCCTTGAGGTCAGCAGCTCTTTGCTAATGTTTTGAGACACAGTACCCCACCTCCACCAAGTAGAGAGGAAAGACAAAAATGCTATAAATCAAACCAAAACACGCAAACAGAAAACTTTACGGGATAAAATTGGGTGAAAAACCAAATATTAGTTGTAGAAACACCAGAAAAATGAAGTTCTAGTTATTGAAAAAGGCAGCAATGGGAAATTATAATTAAACTAGAAAAATTGAGAAAGAAAAAAGATGTGTATGGAAAAGGTTGAAATTAAAAAACAAAAGAATATCAACAGCATCAAAATAAATAAAAAAAACAAGCAAACCAAAAAAAAAAAAAAACAAAAACACAACCAAAAACAAAGCAGCATGTATATGTTGTTGAATATTGTCTGATTAACATGTGGTCTTCTGGGGTATGAGATGTTAATCACAGCTCTGATATGACTGGAGGCTGCTGATTTCTCAAACCCCAGCAGGTAGACATCCTAAATCCCTCCTCAGCCCACTTAAAAGGCACTTTGAACTTGTAAACTTGCTGAGCAGAAGCTTTCCCAGGAAAGTGCTTGTCGCTGGAATCACTGCTGAAGTGGCTATCCACTTACCCCGTGTGCCAAAACCGGTCTCACTCTGCCCCTGAGGGTTAGGGCTGCAAGGCGGCTCAGACCCCACCCTTAGGCTACTCGGTGTCTAGTTTACCAGCTCCCACCCGGAGTCTAGCTCTGCGACCCTGAGGGTGGAGCTTGCTGGGACAGATGACTCACAATGGCTCCCTGTGGCCCACAGCCAAACACTATTAGCTCTGTCTGGCTCAGCGGGTCAGACTGGGGCCTTAGACAACGGCCAAAGTTCTCTGCACTCCCACTCAGGCTCTCCCCAAGGCAGTTCAACTGAGTGCCAAGTCCAAAGACACCAAAACAGTTCACAAGTAAGGCCTTTCTGGTTTGCAGTCTCGCTGCTACTGAACTTACAGTTGTGGGCGGGTTTAGACGGATTGAACACACGCGACCACTTGCCAGTTTTTCCACTGTTTTAGTCCTCCTCTTGGGGTCCAGAAGTCTCTCGCTGACTCCCTGTATCCTCACAGTGGTGATGATAGGTAGATCCCACCAGCCAGAGATGCCTGGAGTCCTATCTTCCCAGACTCATGGTGCCCAGTTGCAAGGAAGCTGTTACTCGGCCCCCATCTTGCTCTCAACCAAGTTAGATTTGTTGAAAAAGAAAATGTGCTTATCAAGGACCATTGTTAAGAAATAAGTAGTTAAGCTACAGATTGGGAGGACATATTTGCAAAACATATACGTGACAAATGAATGGGATCCAAATTATGTAAGAAACTTCTAAAACTTAATATCAAAAAGACCCAGAATCCAATAGACAAATGTGCAAAAGTATTTGAACAGACACTTCACAAAGGAATATACTCAATATCATTAGTCATCAAGAAAATGCAAATCAAAAGACTTGCATAATGAGATTTTACTACTCACCCATCACTACGGCTAGAATTAAATACATAGTTAAAGACATTGATGAGAATGTAGACAAAACAGTACTCTTTTGTTTTTGGCTAGAATGTTAAATAATATAGACACTTTTGGAAAAGGTCTGGAAGTTTGTTATAGAACTAAATATGCATCTTTCCTATCACCCAGCCATTTCATGCCTACATATTTTTTATCTAAGAACAATAAAAATATATGTCATAAAAGACCTCGCTACATGATAATATTCATATTATATTTCTTCATAATAACCCAAACTGGAAACAGTCTAGAAATTCAACAGTAAGAAAATGCAGAAACTCTTTTCTATGCAATGGAATACTACTGAGCAATAAATTGAAACAATCTGCTGAAACATGAAACAACGTGAATGAATATCAAAGTTTTTGATTCATGTTGTTTCACGAATAAATAAAGTTTTGAATAAATAAGCATATATGACATGAATCAATTTACATAAACCTCTAGAAAGATAAAATAAAATTATGGTGGAAAAATTTAGAACAATAATTGACTGTGTAGGTGGGGATGGGAAATACCTTGGATTGGGTCTGAGAAAACTTTCTGTGGTGATAAAAATGTTATGAATCTTGATAGGATTTGGAGCTGCACAGATATGTTTTTGTCTAAACACACTAAATACTGCACTTAAAATTTGTACATTTCATGATATGTAAGTTTTATCTCAAAAGAAAAGAAAACCACCTGTTAAAAATTAAACTACAGTGAATGATATAAATGCTGGGTATTTTGTAGAAAATGTACTGATGTCTGAAACTTACTTTGAAATGTAGCACAGAATAAGATGGATTGTTCATTAATAGAGATATGAGCATAAGGATAGATAGCCGATAGTGTAAGCATGATAAATATTTTTTTTTTTTTTTTGAGACAGAGCCTCAAGCTGTCACCCTGAGTATAGTGCTATGTTGTCACAACTCACAACTTCCAACTCCTGGGCTTAAGCGATTCTCTTGCCTCAGCCTCCCAAGTAGCTGGGTCTACAGGCACCCGCCACAATGTCCGGCTAGTTTTTGGTTGTAGTTGCCATTGTTGTTTAGCAGGCCTGGACTGGATTCAAACCCGCCAGCTCTGGTGTATGTGGCTGGTGCTTTAGCCACTTGAGCTACAGGCGCCAAGCCAAGCATGGTAAATCTTAACTGTGTATTTTGTGTGGTGGTGATATTGGTACTGATTCTATCACTTTTCAACTTTTCTGTAGAATTGAAAACTTTTGTGATAAAAATCTAGTGCTAAATTTATTAAAATTACAGATTTAAAGTGTGACACTTTATGGGGGCAAGACATGATTGCAAGAGGGACTTTGCCTAACAATTGCAATCAGTGTAACCTGGCTTATTGTACCCTCAATGAATCCCCAACAATAAAAAAAAAAAAAGATTTCATAAAAAAAAAAAAAGAAAAAGAGAGAGAGAAAAGTACATTACTTTGTAGAATTTCTAACTATTATATACTTAATAATTTCAAAAAATGAAAACTATTAATTTAAAAATTAAAAAAATAAAATTACAGATTTAAATACCTAGTTATTTTTTAATATTTTAAGTTTAGTTTTAAATTCTTATTTTTATTGATATATCTAGTAGATTTCAGTAATCCCTTTAATGTGGGTCTTTGATTAATATTTTAGTTAGGATAGGCTTGGTTATGCTGCAGTAACAAATTAGACCCCACAGTTCAAGTGCTTAATTGTAAATGTGTTCTCACTGTAGTCACAGGCTGATATAGGTTCAGTGTTTTCTTGGCATGTCTCCTCCAAAGGTGACATGAGGCTCTAGATGACTTTGTCTTTGGAACTTTGTCATCTCAGAGTACTTTGCTTCCACTTGTTCCTGCTCTTAACCATTTTAAACCAAAATGACACTTTCCCATGGGCAAGAACTCAGTTATATCCTAATCTTAAACTATTAGTAGGATTTGGAAACAGAATTTTTGCACATGCAAGAAGAATAACCAGTGTAACAAGTACAACATTATTTCATTGCTATTACTATTTAGACCTATTTACATAATGTGTTAAACACAGTTGAAAAGTATTTAAACACTCTGGGAGGCCAAGGTTGGTGGTTTGCTTGAGCTTAGTACTTCAGACCAGCCTGAGCGAAAGCAAGACCCTATCTCTACTAAAAATAGAAAAACTAGCCAGGTGTTGTGGCAGATACCTGTAGTCCCATCTATTTGGGAGGCTCAGGCAAAGACGATTGTTTGAGCCCCCAAATTTGAGGTTGCTGTGAGCTATGATGTCATAGCACTTTACACAGGGTGGCAGAGTGAGACTGATAAAAAATGTATTTAATAAATGTAATAAATTTGATTTACCTTTCAGTATCTCAATTAAGTACTTAAGTGGTTCTTATTAATTCAACAATTTAAATTTATATGTATGCTAAATCTTAAGTTTTATTTCAATTTAAAATTATAACTCTAAGAATATGCAAATAAGATCTTAATAGTATTTCCTCCTAAGCAGAGAAAAAGATTGATGTAGGAATAGATGATGATAAAAATTGTGGGAATGTAAGTTATTTGTTAACATATATATATATATTTTTTTAGTTTAAGGAAAAGTATAAGCAAATGACTCAATTCCACATTAATTTTTGAATTAGAATTACAACTGTACTTATTACTTTAATAGACCAACTTCTGATCACAGTAAGTTCTCTGACACACTAAATATGTAAGAATTCAGAACATAATATTTGTATTATTGCTTGGATTCTCAAATATTTCTGTATCTATACATCTTCCCTGTGTTGAAAGATGCTGCATCTGTATCTAATTATAAATCTTCACTGTGTTGAAAAATATTTAGGGTAACCCTTACAATAATTCTTGAGGTTACATTCTCAGCTGGCTGAGGTTTGTGAGGACCTGAGGCTTCATCTGTCATGCTGATGGGGTTCTTGCCTACAGCTCCCAACTGTGAGGCTGAGCAGTGTATTACAATTGTTCTTTCTGCCTGTCCATCTCATTTCACAGGTTACATTTCTGGATTCTCTTTCCACATTGCTTATTTTTATGTCTCCTCAGGGAAGTTGCCCAACAATTTGATTAAATTCAACTAATTCACATATTCCTTCTTCTCTAAGATCTATCCATATTCCTCCTATGTGTTAAGATATTCAATTTGATGTTCAATTTGGTCACTCATCTGACCTCCAAATCAGGCAGTATAGGGAAGTGATTATGAGCATGAATTCTGGATACAGATTGTCAAGGTTCTAACCCCAGCTTGCCCATTTACTTGCTGTGTGATTTTTACCAAGTTATTGGCCTGCTCTGTGTCTCAAGACCCAATACCCTTATCTGTAAAACAGGGAACATAATTATCTTTATCTTACAAGGCTGGTAAAGGATTGAATGTGCTAAAAGTACTACTAACAGTGTCTGCTATATACCTATTAAGTACTTAATATTTATAAGTTATTATAAATGATTTATAATATTAAATAGTATAAATATATAATATAAAATATATATAAATATTATTATATATAAATAACACATAAATATTATTATATTATATTAAAATATTATTTATATTACAAATGATAAGCCTAAGGTCATGTCAGTGACACCCAGAGGGTAGTGTTCATAACCAAACATGTTGGGAACCATCAATGTTTACCCTCTGATTGTGTCTCTCCACTCATTTTCTCTCCAAGGAATACTTTCCTTGTTTGGGGGTCAAAATACAGGAGGGAGTCTTCTTGAGAATGTTGTTGGCCTGATCCTTGTGTCCTGATGGAGTGTCACTTTCCGTCAGGGTCCTTTTTGCCATTTCCGTGTGTTCTTCATAGGCTTTGTGTCCTTGTGTTTCCTGCTCTGAGGCTCCTGGAGCTGCTTTGCCTGCCCTGGTAGAGAGCTGGAAATGACTGGGAGTCCATATGCCTCATGGACAGCACTTAGCCAACCACTGGGAGATGCAGGAATATGGGAGTCTTATTCTCCTTTTTCTTTGCTTGGCTTCTTCAGCCTCCTTGTCTGTCTTCCTCTGCCATGTGCAGCTTCTCCAGGGAACAATTCCTTGGTAAATACCTTGCACAATATGATAAGCTAAATGTTTTGTGTCTCCACATCTCCAAATTTATATATTCAAGTCCTAATAACCGAGGTAATGGTATTAGCAGATGGGGTCTTTGAGAAGTGAGTAGGTCGTGAAGGCAGAGACCTTATGAATGGCATTAGTGATTTTATGAAAGCGGTCCCAGAGAGCACACTTGCCCATTTCTACAGGTGAGGATGATAGAAGTCAGCAGTCTACAACTTGAGAGGGACCTCACCAATATCTGAAATTCTGGCACCTCCAAATTGGATTTCCAGCCTCCAGCACTGTGAGAAGTAAATGTTTGTTTTTAATCCACTCTATCTACAGTAATCAGTTATTGTAGCTAATCCAAGACACAGAAAAATCTTTTTTCAGCAAGGAGCTCTGCTGCTAAGACACAGCAGACCTGAACTAACAGTCTGAGTGGAGAATAGGGCCAAGGGAGCACAGAAATACAGATTCAAATGATTATATTTTAAAAAATCCTATCTTACCTCTTAACATGTTAATCCAGACCTCTTACCTCTTAACATGTTAATTCCTCTTAACATGTTAATCCACACACCAGGGCTTCTTAAACTTGGGGTAATGTTAGAACCACCTGTAGGAATTGTAATAAGCACAGATTACTAAGGTTCACCCTCTATCATCACTTTGAGTTTCTAATTTACTTGGTATGAATCAGGATTTGGGGGGCCTAAGAATTTGCATTTCCAGTGAGTTCTTGGGTCACACTGGTGTGATGGTCCAATGACCACACTTAGAGAAACAATGCTATTAATGATGACCGAGGCCCTATGTATCTCCAATATATGAATGTTTGCACAATAACTGAAAACTGAGTCACAGGACCAAATAGTGAAGATCTAAATGTTCCAAGTGTCAGGCAGTTAATGGCAAAATATTTAGGGGGGTAAATATGGAGGATTTCCAGGCATCCCTGAATTGACCCCAAGAGGAATTCTAGTGAATAAAATTTTATACTTCTTTTTATACTTTGATTTGGTTATATATTTATTTTAGTTTCACCCACTTTTATTATCCTCAGGATAAAAGCCTCTTTTTGAGCATGGGGTAAAAAGACCTCACACTGTGCCTCTATCCTAATTCGTAGGCATCCAAAAGATATTATTTCCTATTCTTTCTCTGCCTCACTACCTCCTTAACTGAGGCTCATCTGTTTGATTTTCTTGGTACAGTTTCTTGTTACACAGATTGGAAGCAAATGTGGTAGAGTGAGGTAATCATGAACTCCCATTTCCCATACAAATGAAGTTTCTGAGCTGATATGTGTTATTGTCTGAAGTTTCTGAGCTGTTCTTATGTGAGATAACATAAGTGAAAATATAATCAAGATGGAAATAACCAATAAGATACCATTTTATTTTTTCTGGAGTAGCTATTCCGAACTTCATTGTTCTTTTGGAACAAACACGTAATTTTAGCCCAGGCAGTCACCTGGAAAAATGCATTTGTTGATCTGGAGAGAGGTCTGTGGTGAGACCATAAAGAACTCAGGGCTGATGCTTTGCTTACCCCTAAGGAGGAGGGAGCTCTAAGAACCTGTTGCTCTTGAAATGGGTCCTATATCTCAGTACTTGAAAGTGACAGACAGAGCATATTACAAACTCACAAGAAATTTTACTTTCTTTTTATCCAGAAAATAAAACATATGCTTGTTTAATTCAGGAGATTTTAGGAAGCTGAAAAGAGAAGGTGAATAATTTGAAAGATGTAGTTATTTGGTTAAAAATATTCATATTTCACAATTATCACTTAAATAGAGGTTGTTTATCATTTAAAAATATGTATTTCATGGTTTTAAACTTAGAGCATTTTATTTGCAAAAATTCATAAATAATGAAAAATATATAAAATCTGTGATGAACATTGGAGGCCAAGACAGCAGACTAGAAGCAACCTGCACACATTGCTCTCATGGAGAGGACTGAAGGTGACAAGTGGATCAATCATTTAAGAGAAAACATTGTGAATCAAAAGAGAGGAGATAGGAGGCACCCATGGTGAAGGAGAAGAAATGAGGTGACATGATCTGTGGTTTGGAGGTAGGTACAAAGGGAAGATGAACACACATGGGGAAGGCACAGAGGAGAGACCTCTGGGACTCATACTTCCCCCATCATCGTTGCTGTCCAACCTGTAGGAGGGGCCCTCCATTGCAGAAAGCTTCAGAACTGGCATAGGGAGCTATCTGGAGACTGTGCAGCAGCATTGCTCCAGAGGGAGGTCACAGTGGTGACCTACCGGCTGGCTAACCCTGGACAATGCAGCTGGTGCCATTTTAAAACCCTAGACCCAGAGTGCTACTTCCACCCAGAAGTAGCATGTTCCATGTGTCAGGCAATTAATACCACCCAGGGGTTAGATCCCTTGCTGCTGCCTCCTCATCACCCCCTGTCAGTCCAAGGGTGGAGAGAGACCAGGGAGGCAGGATACTCTTGCAGGTTCCATGGGCAGGAGCCATGTGTCCCCACTGCTGCTGGGGGACCTGGGCAGACCAACAGTGTGCTCAAGTCAGCACTTGGCTCACAAATATGGCCACCTGAGGATTCAAACAGGGTAGCTCTCAAGCCAGATCAGGCTGACAATTACCACTGACCATAGGTGCAAAGGACAAGAAATGCTGTTGATCCCAGTCTAACCTGGATAGATCTCAAGCCAGCATGAGCCAAAAATCACTGCCACGTGTGGTGCTTAGGTTGGCACAGAGCCAACAAACACTACTGTCTGGGGATCTGAGTGGGCAGCTTTTAAGCTGGCACAGGCCATCAGTTGTCACTGCTGAAGGGTAGGAGTGAGACTGCACGTGAGACAACAAACAATACTACCAGTGGATCCAGGTGGGGCAGTTCCCAGACAGCATGGACAGACAAATGTGCTGCCTGCATGTCTGAGGGAAGAAATTCTCAATCTGACTTGGGCTGACAACTGCTGCTGCTGAGAGAACTAGGTGGGGGCAATTAGTCACTCTGCAACGTGAAGACTGCCAGTGACAACCACAGTGGAGTAGTGAGGCAGGTGACATAAGGGAACAACAGTGTTAAATGCTCACAGTGCACCTGCCTACCTTAGGCTGGGTCAATCCTCCAGAGAAGGACACAAGTGCTCTATTCAGGGGCCTCTACTTTGATGCACTAAATTGGAGGGTTCCCAGCAGAGAACAGGTGCACTGCAAATTTGTCTGGAGCTGAGAGAAGTTTCAGATGGGAAAGAACCTGAATAAGAACTCTGGCAACATAAAAATACAAGCTGATTCAATACTCCCAAAGGATTGATTACAATAGGTCTCCATGGAGTCCAACCAAAGGAAATGGTCAAAATGTCAGAGATGAAATTCATAATATGGATGGCAAACAAAATCAATGGGATTTAAGAGAAAGTTGAAAGCCCACACAGAGAAGCCAAAAAAAGTTTGAGGATCTGATTAAAAAAAAAAATTAAAAGTTGGAATTGAAGAGGAAGTTGAACACTAACACAAAGAAGCCAAAAACAATGTTTCAGAAAATGAATGAAAAAATTAAAATTAAAAATATCACTAAAGAGATGATAAACAACAGTCAGTTTGTAATGGTAAAGGGAGCAATTCAGTGAGAAGACCTAAAAATCCTAAAAATATATGTAGTATGCACCAACACAGAAGCACCTAGATTCACAAAGTGAGTTCTTCCAGAATGAAACAAAGACATAAACAGTAGCATCAGAATCACTGGAGATGTCAATACCCCATGGATAGAAATGGACAAATCATTATCAGAAAATCAATGAAGAAATGCTGGACTAAAAAAGGACTCAAGAGCAAATGAACCTAAAAGATATAAACTTTCTACCTAAGAACTACTACTTCTTTCCCTCGCCAGTTTGCTTCAAATAGTCCAAGTTTGTTGGAATATTAATGTCAAACCTTGCTGATAATTCATGCACAGGTTGAGATGGATTCACTTCTATCACAGCTTTCAGCTCATCATTGTCCTCCTTAGTCTCAGGTGACCCACATGGCTCATTTCCAGGATTAAAATCATCAGACGGGAACTTCTCAAACCATCAATGGTGCACATTCATTAGCCACATCTTTCTCAGACACTTCATTGATACTTCAAGCTGTCTGTGCTACATTGGTACAATGATGGAACTCATATTCAGAAATAACAAAAAATTTTGAATTATCCATGGTTTTTACAAAAATTGCTGTAAAAAAATTGAAAAGTAATCACAAACCACAATGTACCTTAGAAAGAAGGAAAATGTACCTTCACAATAAAAACAACAAAAAAAGTAGTGTCAAAATGAATGTTAGAGATATCAACTGCTAAACTTAGTACTTAAGGAAATCAGACATTTCATACTTAATAACCTAAAGCTAGTTTGCTAAAGTGGAAATTTAAATTATTAGTTTGATAATTAATTTAAAATTGGCAAGTTTCCACTAAGTGTGGAGTATAGTCTGTAAGGTGGCAAGGCCCCCATAGCCTGGGGAATTGTTCAAGGAACGACCTCTAACTGATTCTCCTCCTTGAATTCACAACAACATTCTTTTATAACAAAAACATGCTTTTAGGGCAGCACCTGTGGCTCAAAGGAGTAGGGCGCCAGCCCCATATGTTGGAGGTGGTGGGTTCAAACTCAGCCCCGGCCAAAAATAGCAACCCCCCACCCCCACCCCCAAACAAACAAACAAAAAACATGCTTTTCTCCTCTGCCAGAAGTAGGTAGCCCCTGCATACTTTCCCTTTTATCTTTTGCTGGAAAGCACATAGCTTTTCATCCCTAAAGTTAATCTTTACCCTATGTGCTAGACTTGGGTCACTCAAAACCTTGTAAAGATAAAAGTGTTCCTTAGCCTAAACTTCCCTCTTAAACTATTTATTTATTTATTTTATTATTTTTTTTTTTTTGTCAAAGTCATATCAATTTTATTGCCTATTTTCAACGAATGCATTTTTTTTTTCTCATTTTTTTTTTTTTTTTTGTTGGGGATACATTGAGGGTACAATAAGCCAGGTTACACTGATTGCAATTGTTAGGCAAAGTCCCTCTTGCAATCATGTCTTGCCCCCATAAAGTGTGACACACACCAAGGCCCCACCCACCTCCCTCCTTCCCTCTGCCTAAACTTCCCTCTTATAAGAACTTTATTAAAGATAAGTGACCTAGTTTAAATACTATATAATAAATCTGTTTTCACAGTTTGGTGCTGGCTGAAGTCTCAAGGTGCTCCAGTCCTTTTGATCCCCCATCTTCATGTCTATTGTGTGACTTATTTCCTCATTTCCCACCATTCCTACTCTGGCTCATTCTCCTTCTCGCTGGCTGGTGAAACTTAAGCACTTTTAAAGGTATATATCACAAATGCAATGTGTTATATTTTCATTTTCTTTCAATTAAAAATATTTTCCAATTTTCTATGTGAATTCTGGTTTATACCCTGTGTTATTTAGAATTTTAGTATTTACAAATATTTGGAGGCTTCTGTGATACATTTTTGTTATTGATTTCTACTTTAATGCTGTTATGATTACATGACATACTTTGCTTTTAATTCTTTTAAAGTTATTATAGTTTGTATTCTGGGTCAGAATTTTATCTGTTTTGGTCATTGCTTTGTAAACACTGGAAAAGAGTGCACATGATACTTTGGTTGGGTGGAGTGTTAGATAAATATTAATTAGATTATATTGATTGCCCAATGTTCAAATTCTCTATTCTCCTTACTGATTATCTTGCCATAAGTTATATGGATTGCTGAGAAGAGAATGTTGAAATTTGCAACTATAATTGTAGGCCGGTCTATTTCTCCTTTAAGTTCTGTCAATTTCTAATTCAGTATTCAAAATACTGAATTCAACTGAATACTCTGTTGAAGTGTATACACATTTAAATTTTAAGTATTCTTATGCAAACATCCTTTTTTATCCTTCATGTGTTATTAATAGTACCATGGCCTAATCTCCTATACTAGGGAAAAAGGATTAGTATAGTCTCAGGGAATCATCCCCAAAAGGGTCAATGAATGTAATGCTAGTTGTAGCATCCATCAATCATGGTTGAAATATATAGGTAGCCAAGGAAGAATTGAAGTAATTGATTACATATTTCTTAAGTTAAACTAGAAATCTCGATTGCAATAGTAGTACCCAAGAGTGTTTATAGTTTTAATTAAAGGAATCATTATTAATCAATAGCAAAAAATATGCATTCCTCAATAGAATATGGAAAAATGACATGAGTAGCTGAAAATACTCAGTGAATATTAGAAAAGATGTGAAGCCATGCTAGTAACCAAAGGGTTAAAATAATTAGATGTAATTATTTGGCTGTACAAGTTCAGACAATTAAGTTTGAGAACCTCATTGCTGAATATCATTATGGTTACCTTTGAAGTATTCTCCTTGGGAAGCTATAGACCGATGCCAGCACCTAGTCTATTCTTCAAAGCAATTTTGAAACTCTTTCTTTGGAATGGCCATCAGAGCCATCATCATATGAGGTCTGACAATTAAGTTTGTGAACTCATTCTAGGAAAAGTGCTTCGAAGGATGGACTAGGCATTGGCATCAGTGCATAGCTTCCCAAGGAGAATACTTCAAAGGTGACCATAATGATATTCAACAATGAAGTATGTGGCACTTCTAGGATGGTTCTGACATCCATAAAATTAGCAAAAATTAAAAGCATTTATAGTAACCTAGCTGGATATAGATGTATGAAGTTAGGCTCGCTAATGTTGAGGTTTTTAAGGAGATTCAATAAATAGCACCTCTACCCAGGTTCTGAGCACATTGAAAAATGTAACTAAGATATATAAAGACCCTGCGGAAGAGCTGCCCCACCACCTGCAATCGGCACCCGCCCGGACCTCTAGAAGAGCTGCACAGTGACCTGTGATTGTCACCCACCCGGACTTCTATAAGAGCTGCACCTGCCCAGACCTGGTAAGAGCTGTGCCAGGACCTGCTACCCCACCCGCTGGGCTTCCGCATGCCCTGACCAGGAACTCCAGGAGCCGTGCAACCCTGCATCCTCCCTCCTGTACCCTTCCTGCCTCCACACTGGCCTGATCGTCTGGCCGCATGCCCTCCAGAGTCCTCCCTGCCTCTGCACAGAGCCCTTCTCCTGGCCAGAGACTACTGGAGCCTTGGGCCCTCTGTGCCAAAGTCCCTGGGTGCCAGGCACTCCCAGAACTGTGTATAACACCCCCCACCCTGTTGCTGGATCCGGGGGTGTCACACTCCGGAGGTGCTCCCACAACCAGAACTCCCTGGCTGGGGCAGCCCCAGAAGAACTACACAGGGTCACTCCCTACAAAGATTCAGCAACAATACAGTGATCCCGCTGGGGTCTAATCTCGGAGAGACACCACCCCAACTCCGAGGATGACAGAGGCAATGGTGAAAAACAATCATGAGACAAAATCAATGGAAAAACTCTGGCAATATGAATAGTCAGAGTAGATCAACTTCCCCAAGGAACAATGGGGCAGACATAGCACAAGATCCCATGCACAAACAAATAGCTAAGATGTCAGAAATTCAATTCAGAATTGAATTTCAGGATAGCAAATAAGATCAAATTAGAATTTCAAGCAGTAACCCAAAAGACATCTCAAGAATTCAACGACTTTAAAGACAAAGTGAGCAAAGATTTTGACACATTGAGAGAAGAAGTTGCAGCCTCAAAGATCTGAGAAACATAGTAGAATCTCTCAGTAACAGAATGGAGCAAGTAGAAGAAAGGATTTCTGACATTGAAGACAAAGCTTTCAAATGCTCCCACACTCTCAAAGAGGAAGAAAAATGGAGGGCAAAAACAGATCACTCTCTCAGAGAGCTCTGGAATAATTCAAAGAAAACCAATATTCATCTTATAGAGATCCCCAAAAGTGATGAAGAGGCTTCACAAGGCACAGAGTCTCTTCATGAGATTGTGAAAGAGAACTTTCCAGACATGCCAAGAGATTCTGAAATTCAGATAACTGACAGTTTCAGAACTCCAGCATGACTCAACCCAAATAAGACATCCCCCAGACACATCATAATCAATTTCACTAAAGTTAATATGAAGGAGAAAATTCTGAAAGCAGCCAGATGAAAGAAAACCATTACCTACAACGGGAAGAATATTAGAATAACTGCAGATCTCTCTGCTAAAACCTTTCAAGCTAGAAGAGGGTGGTAATTGAATTTTAATCTCCTAAAATAAAATAACTTTCAATCCAGGATCCTATACCCAGCTAAAATGAGTTTCATTTATTATGGAGAAATTAAATACTTTAATGACATTCACATGTTGAAGAAATTTGCCACAACTAAACCAGCTCTCCAGGATATTCTCAGACCTATCCTCCATAAGGACCAGCACAATCCTCCACCACAACAGTAAACCCACCCAGAAAATTTTGATCAAATTCAAACTTCCACAGTTGCAAAAGAATTAAAAATGTCCACCAGACTTTCGAAAGGTTTATCAATATTCTCAATTAATGTGAATGGTTTAAATTGTCCTCTAACAAGGCACAGGTTGGCTGACTGGATACAAAAACTCAAGCCAGATATCTGCTGCATACAAGAATCTCATCTTACATTAAAAGACAAATATAGACTCAAGGTGAAGGGATGGTCATCTATACTCCAGGCAAATGGAAAGCAGGAAAAAGCAGGCGTTGCAATCCTATTCGTAGATGCAATAGGCTTTAAACCAACCAAAATAAGGAAGGATAAGGATGGACAATTCATATTTGTTAAAGGTAATACTCAATATGATGAGATTTCAATTATTATTATTTATGCACCCAACCAGAACACACCTCAATTTATAAGAGAAACTCTAATAGACAGGAGCAACTTGATTTCCTGCAGTTCCATAGTAGTTGGAAATTTTTACACCCCTTTAGCAGTGCTAGATAGATCCTCCAAAAAGAAGCTAACCAAAGAAATCTTAGATTTAAACTTAACCAATTAACATCTGGACTTAACAGACATCTACAGAACATTTCATCCCAACTAAACTGAATACACATTCTTCTCATCAGCCCATGGAACATACTCCAAAATTTACCACATCCTAGGCCGCAAATCTAACCTCAGCAAATTTAAAAAACTAGAAATTCTTCCTTGCATCTTCTCAGACCATCATGGAATAAAAGTTGAACTCAGTAACAATAGGAATCTACATACCCATACAAAAGCATGAAAGCTAAATAAGCTTATGCTGAAGGATAGATGGGTTATAGATGAGATTAAGAAGGAAATCACCAAATTTTTGGAACAAAACAACAATGAAGACATGAATTATCAGAACCTCTGGGATACTGCAAAAGCAGTCTTAAGAGGGAAATCTATACCACTGCAAGCCTTCCTCAAGAAAATGAAAAGAGAGGAAATTAATAAATTAATGGGACATATCAAGCAACTGGAGAAGGAAGAACACTCCAATCCGAAACCCAGCAGAAGAAAAGAAATAAACAAAATCAGAGCAGAATTAAATGAAACTGAAAACAAAAAAATTATACAACAGATCAATAAATCCAAAAATTGGTTTTTTAAAAAGGTCAATAAAATAGATAAACTTTTGGCCAACCTAACCAGGAAAAAAGAGTAAAATCTCTAATTTCATCAATCAGAAATGCTAAAGGTGAAATACCAACAGACCCCTCAAATTCAAAAAGTTCTTTTATTTTTTTTTATTGTTGGGGATTCATTGAGGGTACAATAAGCCAGGTTACACTGATTGCAATTGTTAGGTAAAGTCCCTCTTGCAATCATGTCTTGCCCCCATAAAGTGTGACACACACCAAGGCCCCACCCCCCTCCCTCCATCCCTCTTTCTGCTTCCCCCCATAACCTTAATTGTCATTAATTGTCCTCATATCAAAATTGAGTACATAGGATTCATGCTTCTCCATTCTTGTGATGCTTTACTAAGAATAATGTCTTCCACGTCCATCCAGGTTAATACGAAGGATGTAAAGTCTCCATTTTTTTAATGGCTGAATAGTATTCCATGGTATACATATACCACAGCTTGTTAAACCATTCCTGGGTTGGTGGGCACTTAGGCTGTTTCCACATTTTGGCGATTGTAAATTGAGCTGCAATAAACAGTCTAGTACAAGTGTCCTTATGATAAAAGGATTTTTTTCCTTCTGGGTAGATGCCCAGTAATGGGATTGCAGGATCAAATGGGAGGTCTAGCTTGAGTGCTTTGAGGTTTCTCCATACTTCCTTCCAGAAAGGTTGTACTAGTTTGCAGTCCCACCAGCAGTGTAAAAGTGTTCCCTTCTCTCCACATCCACGCCAGCATCTGCAGTTTTGAGATTTTGTGATGTGGGCCATTCTCACTGGGGTTAGATGATATCTCAGGGTTGTTTTGATTTGCATTTCTCTAATATATAGAGATGAAGAACATTGTTTCATGTGTTTGTTAGCCATTCGTCTGTCATCTTTAGAGAAGGTTCTATTCATGTCTCTTGCCCATCGATATATGAGATTGTTGGCTTTTTTCATGTGGATTAATTTAGTAATGTTTCAGGATATAAAATCAATGTCCACAAGTCAGTAGCCTTTGTATACACCAATAACAGTCAAGATGAGAAGCTAATTAAGGACACAACTCCCTTCACCATAGTTTCAAAGAAAATGAAATACCTAGGAATATACCTAACAAAGGAGGTGAAGGACCTCTATAAAGAAAACTATGAAATCCTCAGAAAGGAAATAGCAGAGGATATTAACAAATGGAAGAACATACCATGCTCATGGATAGGAAGAATCAACATTGTTAAAATGTCTGTACTTCCCAAAGCAATCTACCTATTCAATGCCATTCCTATCAAAATACCAACATCGTACTTTCAAGATTTGGAGAAAATGATTCTGCGTTTTGTATGGAACTGGAAAAAAACCCGTAGAGCTAAGGCAGTTCTTAGTAATAAAAATAAAGCTGGGGGCATCAGCATACCAGATTTTAGTCTGTACTACAAAGCCACAGTGGTCAAGACAGCATGGTACTGGCACAAAAACAGAGACATAGACACTTGGAATCGAATTGAAAACCAAGAAATGAAACTAACATCTCACAACCACCTAATCTTCGATAAACCAAACAAGAACATACCTTGGGGAAAGCCTCCCTATTCAATAAATGGTGTTGGGAGAACTGGATGTCTACATGTAAAAGACTGAAACTGGACCCACACCTTTCCCCACTCACAAAAATTGATTCGAGATGGATAAAGGACTTAAATTTAAGGCATGAAACAATAAAAATCCTCCAAGAAAGCATAGGAAAAACCCTGGATGATATTGGCCTGGGAAGAGACTTCATGAAGAAGACTGCCATGGCAATTGTAACAACAACAAAAATAAACAAATGGGACTTCATTAAACTGAAAAGCTTCTGTACAGCTAAGGAGACAATAACCAAAGCAAAGAGACAACCTACACAATGGGAAAGGATATTTGCATATTTTCAATCAGACAAAAGCTTGATAACTAGGATCTATAGAGAAGTCAAATTCAAAAAGTTCTTAACGAATATTATAAGAAAATTTACTCTCAGAAATATGAAAATCTGAAAGCAATTGACCAATAATTGGAGGTACACAACCTACCAAGACTTAGCCAGAACGAAGTGGAAATGTTGAACAGGCCTATATCAAGTTCTGAAATAGCATCAACTATACAAAATCTCCCTAAAAAGAAAAGCCCAGGACCAGATGGCTTCACGTCAGAATTCTACCAAACCTTTAAACAAGAACTAGTACCTATATTACTAAACCGCTTCCAAAATATAGAAAAAGAAGGAATACTACCCAACACATTCTATGAAGCAAACATCACCTTGATCCCCAAACGAGGGAAAGACCCAACAAGAAAAGATAATTATAGACCAATATAGCTAATGAATATTGATGCAAAAATACTCAATAAGATCCTAACAAACAGAATCCAACAACACATCAAAACAATTATACACCATGATCAAGTGAATTAATCCCAGGGTCTCAAGGCTGGTTCAATATGCATAAATCTATAAATGTAATTCAGCACATAAAGAAACTAAAAAATAAAGACCATATGATTCTCTCAATTGATGCAGAAAAAGCTTTTGATAATATCTAGCATCTCTTCATGATCAGAACACATTGGAAAATTGTTATAGAAGGGACATTTTTTAAACTAATAGAGGCCATCTACAGGAAACCCACAGCCAATATTGTATTGAATGGAGTAACATTGAAATCGTTTCCACTTAGATCAGGAACCAGGCAAGGTTGCCCATTGTCTCCACTGCTCTTTAACATTGTAATGGAAGTTTTAGCCATTGCAATTAGGAAAGAAAAGGCGATCAAGTGTATCCACACAGGGTCAGAAGAGATCAAACTTTCACTCTTTGCAGATGATATGATTGTATATCTGGAAAACACTAGGGATTCTACTACAAAACTTTTAGAAGTGATCAAGGAGTAGAGCAATGTCTCAGGCTACAAAATCAACACCCATAAATCTGTAGCCTTTATATATACCAACAATAGCCAAGCCGAAAAAACAGTCAAGAACTCTATTCCTTTCACAGTAGTGCCAAAGAAGATGAAATATTTGGAAGTTTACCTCACAAAGGACGAGAAAGATCTCTATAAAGAGAACTATGAAACTTTAAGAAAAGAAATAGCTGAAAATGTTAACAAATGGAAAAACATACCATGCTCATGGCTGGGAAGAATCAACATCATTAAAATGTCCATACTACCCAAAGCAATATATAATTTTAATGCAATTCCTATTAAAGCTCCATTGTCATATTTTAAAGATCTTGAAAAAATAATACTTCATTTTATATGGAATCAGAAAAAACCTCAAATAGCCAAAACATTACTCAGAAATAAAAACAAAGCAGGAGGAATCATGCTACCAGACCTGAAACTTTACTATAAATTGATAGTGATCAAAACAGCATGGTACTGGCACATAAACAGAGAAGTAGATGTCTGGAACTGCATAGAGAACCAAAGAGATGAATCCAGCTACTTACTGTTATTTGATCTTTGACAAGCCAATTAAAAACATCCAGTGGGGAAAAGATTCCCTATTTAACAAATGGTGCTGGGTGAATTGGCTGGCGAGCTGTAAAAGACTGAAACTGGACCCACACCTTTCACCATTAACTAAGATAGACTCTCACTGGATAAAAGATTTAAACTTAAGACATGAAATTATAAAAATACTTGAAGAAAGTGCAGGGAAAACTCTTGAAGGAATCGGCCTGGGTGAATATCTTATGAGGAGGACTCCCCAGGCAATTGAAGCAGTATCAAAAATACACTACTGGGACCTGATCAAACTAAAAAGCTTCTGCACAGCCAAGAACATTGTAAGTAAAATAAGCAGACAGCCCTCAGAATGGGAGAAAATATTTGCAAGTAATACCTCCGATAAAGATCTAATAACCAGAATCCACAGAGAACTCAAACGTATTAGCAAGAAAAGAACAAGCAAAGGACTTGAAGGGAAACTTCTCTAAAGAAGACAGACGTACGATCTACAGACACATGAAAAAAAGATCATCATCCTTAATCATCTGAGAAATGCAAATCAAAACTACTCTGAGATATCACTTAACCCCAGTAAAGTAGCCCACATAACAAAATCCCAAAACCAGAGATGTTGGTATGGATGTGGAGAAAAGGGTACACTTCTACACTGCTGGTGGGAATGCACACTAATACGTTCCTTTTGGAAGGATGTTTGGAGAATACTTAAAGATCTGAAAATAGACCTTCCATTTGATACTATAATTCCTTTACTAGGTATATACCCAGAAGACCAAAAATCACAATATAACAAAGACATCTGTACCAGAATGTTTGTTGCAGCCCAATTCGTAATTACTAAGTCATGGAAGAAGCCCAAGTGCCAGCGACCCAAGAATGGACTAGCAAATTGTGGTACATGTATACCATGGAATATTATGCAGTCTTAAATAAAGATGGAGACTTTACCTCTTTCATGTTTACATGTATGGCGCTGGAACATATTCTTCTTAGCAAAGTATCTCAAGAATGGAAGAAATAGTATCTAATGTACTCATCTCTACTATGAAGCTAATTTATGGCTTTCATATGAAAGCTATAACCCAACTTTAGCACAAGAATATGGGGAAAGGGCCAAGGGAGGGGAGGTGAGAGGGGAGGTTAGGTGGAAGGAGGGTAATGGGTAGGGCCACACCTATGGTGCATCTTAGAATGGGTACAGGCGAAACCTACTAAATGCAGAATACAAATGTCTACATACAATAACTAAGACAATGCCATGAAGGCTACGTTGAACAGTTTGATGAGAATATTTCAGATTGTATATGAAACCAGCACATTGTACCCCTTGATTGCACAAATGTACACAGCTATCATTTAACAATAAAAAAATTAAAAAAAATAGAAAAAAATAAAGATATATGAAGAGTAAAATGTCACCTTTTTTTCTGACAAAGCTTAGGTGGGAGCACATAGCATAGTATAGGGATAAATGTTCCTCCTAATGCTAACCCCCAGAACTAAGCAGACTTGCCTACCTAGACATACACATGACATCAACAGGGATTAACAGTACATGGGAATTACATCGTGGAGGAGCAAGGAGAAATGTTGTTTTTCTAGGAATGGGATGCCTTCCAACATGCAAAATGGTACAGTAAATGTGTGCATGCACAGTTGATTCTTCTAAAATTTATCACTCAGATAAATTTCTCAGTCTCCTACAAGATAGAATATAGCAGAGAAGAGAGAAGCCAAAAGTGTTACGCTAATTGAATTCCTTCATATTGGAAGAAAATACCAAGAGAGGAAGAAAAAGCATTCCCTTCTAACTCAAACAGTTTGGGTTGTGTGTAAATTTATATAGAACTTTATGAAGGTTTGTTTACAATATGCATATAAAATTTAAATATGTATACCTTTGAACCACACCTAAATTTCATTTGTAGAAAGTTAGTCTAAGGAGATAATGGAAAAGAGTGCAGAATATGTTTATTGCAGTATTACTTACAACCCTGAGAAATTAGAAATATCCTTAAGTAGAAGACAAGGTAAAGGAATCAATCATAATACTCATATATAATTAGTTACTCTCTAGTAATGGAAAACTGTATATTGTTGAGTGCCAAAGCATATCACAAACATAGCATGTATGGCATAGACCAATTTTCCAAAAGTGTACATATTTATGTCATGTGTTATCCAAAATGTTCTTTAAAATATAACAATGTCAGGATATTTCTGATTTTTTTTCTTATCTGTGTTTTATGTTGCTTAGTTTTCTTTATACAATGAGCATGTATGATTTATGTAATCAGAACATAAATATAGCTATTTAATTTTAGGAAAAAAATGTGAGAATTTTACGTCTGCATTTCCCACTCTGCATCTCTGCTATACAGTAGTAGTTGGTGTCAGTGCCATTATTCACACTTCTACTCAATGATTTATTTAACCATCATATTTATTTTTAAAAATGTATTTTCTTATATTTGATAAATACAGGTATGAACAGAATTTTGTTGCTTTGCTATATTCAAATGAGAAAGTTCAATGGACCAAGGGCACTTTATAAATTGAAAAGTCTTAGAAATGAGTGTCTTTAGAGTTAGGCGAAGGTTTGAATATCAGTTCAATGACTTACTAACTTTGGCCCAGTTATTTGATTTCTGAGTTTAAATTTCCTAATTTGAAAGGTGAAAGCCTAATGCCCATCTTCCTCAACAGTTATGAGGATAAAATGAAATTAAATGAAAAAGACAAAAACTCCTACTGTAATTCCAGGAGCTCATGACATAGCACATACCTTCCTTGCAATGAAAGCAAGTTTAATAGTTCATCAACCTTCATTCGTAAAAAGAAGACTTGATCCAAACACCATCGACCATTTTGGCCAATCAAATAAATAAAAAATGAACAAGACCAGTTTAATGAAGAAGCAATGTAGACAGCTTCTTACGTCATATCTTCTGAGAGGTGCCAAAGTAGGAATGCCATCTCCCAAGACTTATCCTCAGAATCTATGAAGGTTGGTAAGATTCCACCACTTTTCATCAAGTGTTTTCAAGCTTGAGTATTTGTAACATTTGTGAGTCCAAGTTAAAAAATGTCAATTCGCGGGGTTAGTTAATGTTTTTAGCCAATGTCACATTGGATGTACAGAGTCCTGGCTAAAGGTGACTCTCTGAGAGATGGAAACTTCAGATAGTACAGAGAATTTGAAGCAGGATGCATGAAGAAAAAATAGTCTTCAAAATCACTTTCACATCTTGATCTGAACACAGACCTGCTCTCAATGTTTTGACCTAATTAATCTAATGCATTTAAATCAATAACTTGAAAATGTTGTCATGTAATTGGTCCTGAGCCAGTTTATTTTCTAAATGGTCTGAAAAAATAACAGCAAAGAAAAAAAATTCTTCTCCAGTTCCATCATCTTACTTAGTTAATTCGTATACCTGTTACCTGCTCAGGTGGCTAGTTATAAGAACTTTATAGGAAGCAGGGAAAGACAGGTGATTGTGAATGTGCTGCTTGGAATAGATACATAGACTTCAAAAACACAGTGCATTTTATTCTTGCTTGAATATATATGTATTATTAACAGAAAGTAGAGAAAATTTGCTGGTAGAGTTCTGTTTTACCTGGGATACAGATATGGGTTTCCATAGATACATTTTTTTCTTCACTTTTGCTCTTTTAAGAATTTTAACTTCTGGAGGGGAGACAAGATGGCGGACTGAAGCCAGCTTTCAACAAAGGCTCCCGTCCAGAAGGAGAGTTAAGGGACAGGAATTTAGTAAGTATCCTGGTGGACTTGAGCCTCACCAAGAGAGAAGGCTGAAGAACGCACATCAACACCGCTGAGGCAAGTTGTGATCACAAGGACGCAAACAAAAGGTACAAAATCCACCACCAAGCGGACGGGAGTCCCCCTCCCCCATGAGACCGGCTCATGAGCCCCACAATTGAACAAGAGGGCAGAAATTAAAGGCCCTCCCACTAAACTTCACGGGAGAGACCTTCTAAAAACTGGACCTACCTCCCCTACTGGGGTGCCGTGGCGTTCTCCTGCCGGACATAGGGCTGAATAAAACTTTGGGAATCCTTTGCCGGCAACTCTGAATCCCCGGCGCTCCCCTCCCGCCCACTGAGGTCTGGAGGCCTGTCCCCCAGGACTTCGGATCCTTGGGTGATTTATCAAGGGGAGTGGACAGTCCCCGAGTTGCGACTGGTCAGCATTGACTCTGAGGCGCGCAAGTGAGGAGAGGGCACCGGGCTGAGGGGGAGTCACGCCTCGCTGCACTTCCCTGCGGTGCAGTGCACCAACCCTCCCCGGGCATACGGGGCCCAAGACTGAATAAGACTCTGGCTTCCCCGCTGAGAGCTGAGAGCCCCTACTTTCACTCGGGGTCTGAGGGCCTATCCCCCAGGAGTTCGGCTCCTTGGGTGATTTCTCGAGGGGAGTGCACAGTGCCTGAGCTGCGTCAGGTCAGCGCTGACTCTGGGATACGTGAGCGAGGAGAGGGCACTCTGCTGAGGGGAAATCAAGCCTTGGCGGCACTTCCCTGCGGTGCAGTGCAGGAGCCCTCCCCGGACCGTAGTGTTGCATAAAACTGAATGAAACTCTAGCTTCCCACCCCACTCCCAATCGGGGTCTGGGGGCCCATCCCCCAAGAGTTCTGATTCTTGGGGGATCTCTTAAGGGGTGTGGACCCAGCACAAACTGCGGCCGCTCAGTGCTGACTCTGGGGCGCGGGACAGAGGAGAAAAGGGTCGCCTGAGTGCCCACACCAGAGCAGCTGTTCCCTGGAGGTAGATCAACAGCCGTTTTTTCTTTAACGGCAGAACGCTCACTTCTGGATATTCTGAGGCCACACCCCCTGTCTCCCTGGGCAACCAGAGGTGACACGGCTCACAAACCCGGAAGTTTCCAGGGCGGGGCCGACCCAGAGAGGTGTTCAGATGCAATTCTCCAGCAGCAAAGACGTTTGAACTCAAAACAGCCCGTCTCCTGTAGGCGACGACAGGAACAGAGACAGAACCTCACAAAGTTGTCTGTTCTGTTCTGTTCTGTTAGCAGCATCCATCAGGGACGGGGCTAAGCCTGAGTGAACACCTCCTTCCCATCACCTGCATCAAACACTCAAAGATGTCAGGCCCCATCTCCTCCTGCTAGATAGCGGCAGTCTGCGGGGGCCTGGCAGACTTCCTTGCGATTCAGGCAGGTGCAAACCCCTGGAGTGTCTGTTCACTGCAGGCAACTGGGTTAGCCATCTGCAGAGATACCAGTGACTGGGTCCGACGGAGGGGCAAAGTGGGGAAGGAGACGTCAACCTTCCCAGACTGCTCTGTTTGCTGGGTGGCTCCTCCTGACTCCACGCTGCACTGGGGTGAGCTGTGTCAGAGGAGTCACCAGGCCCCTGTGATCCAGTTCCCAGAGACCTCTTGAACCCTTCCACCTGAGACAAGTGCCGATTGAGACAGTTGATTCGGACCTTTTGAACTGGGCTAATAGATTGAGGACTTTTCAGGCGGTGCCCTGGGTGTGTGATTGTAGGAAGGTTTGATTCTCCTTTTCCAACTGGGGCCAGAGGTGGGCAGGCGGGGTGACTTAATTGCTGATTTTTCCACACAGCTGAGACTTCAAGCCAGAGTAGAAGTTGCAATAGGATCGAACAGAAACCAGCTGAAAACAAGACAGAACCACTTTGCTCCACCACACCAGACAGGGCCCCAGTTTCTCAGGCCACAACACTGTACGGGCCCTCGATAAAACCTCAGGGGAAAAACCAAAGGGAGTAAACCATGGGGCGGAATCAGCGGAAAAACTCTGGTAACATGAATAACCAGAATAGATCAACCCCCCCAAGAAAAGATACGGCAGATGTGATTGAAGATCCCATTCAGAAACAACTGGCTGAGATGTCAGAAGTCGAATTCAGAATTTGGTTTGCAGACAAGATTAATAAAATGGAATTAGGAATTCGAGGAGAAATTCAAAAATTGTCTCAAGAATTTAACGAATTTAAAGACAAAACCACCAAAGACTTAGACACACTGAAACAAGAACTTACAGCCCTCAAAGATATGAAAAATACAGTAGAATCCCTCTGTAACAGAATGGAGCAAGCAGAAGAAAGGATTTCTGACATTGAAGATAAAGTCTTCGAACGCTCCCAATCTCTCAAAGAGGAAGAGAAATGGAGAGCAAAAACGGATCACTCACTCAGAGAACTCTCAGATAATTCGAAAAAAAAACAACATAAGGGTTATAGGAATTTCGGAGAACGATGAAGTAGCTGCCCAGGGCACAGAGGCCCTTCCACATGAAATTATGAAAGAAAATTTTCCAGACATGCCTAGAGAATCTGAAATTCAGGTAGCAGACAGCTTCAGAACCCCAGCACGATTCAACCCCAATAAGCCATCTCCCAGACATATCATAATTAGCTTCACTAAAGTTAACATGAAAGAGAAGATTCTCAAAGCAGCCCGGCGAAAGAAAACTATAACGTACAAAGGTAAGAATATTAGAATAACTGCAGATCTCTCTGCTGAAACTTTTCAAGCCAGAAGAGGCTGGTCATCAACTTTTAATCTCCTAAAGCAAAAAAACTTTCAACCCAGGATCTTGTATCCAGCTAAACTGAGTTTCATCTATGATGGAGAAATTAAATACTTCAATGACATTCATATGTTGAAAAAATTTGCCATAAGTAAACCAGCTCTTCAGGATGTTCTCAGACCTATCCTCCACAATGACCAACCCAATCCTATACCACAAAAGTAAACTCACTCAGAAACTTCGGATCAAACTCCAACTTCCACACTGGCGAAAGGATTAAAAATGTCCACTGGACCTTTGAAAAACTCGATACCCAAAATTCCACCAGACTTATCAATACTCTCCATCAATGTGAATGGCTTAAACTGTCCTCTAAAAAGGCATAGGTTAGCTGACTGGATACAAAAACTCAAGCCAGATATTTGTTGCATACAAGAGTCACATCTCAACTTAAAAGACAAATACAGACTCAGGGTGAAAGGATGGTCATCCATATTTCAGGCAAATGGTAATCAGCAAAAAGCAGGTGTTGCAATTTTATTTGCAGATACAGTAGGCTTTAAACCATCAAAAGTAAGGAAGGACAAGAATGGTCACTTCATATTTGTTAAGGGTAATACTCAATATGATGAGATCTCAATTATTAATATCTATGCACCCAACCAGAATGCACCTCAATTTATAAGAGAAACTCTAACAGACATGAGTAACTTGATTTCCTCCAGCTCCATAATCGTTGGAGATTTCAACACTCCCTTGGCAGTGTTGGATCGATCCTCCAGAAAGAAGCTGAGCAAAGAAATCTTAGATTTAAACCTAACCATCCAATATTTAGATTTAGCAGACATCTACAGAACATTTCATCCCAACAAAACTGAATACACATACTTCTCATCAGCCCACGGAACTTACTCCAAAATTGATCACATTTTAGGTCACAAGTCTAACCTCAGTAAATTTAAAGGAATAGAAATTATTCCATGCATCTTCTCGGACCATCATGGAATAAAACTTGAATTGAGTAACAACAGGAATCTGCATACCCATACTAAAACATGGAAGTTAAATAACCTCATGCTGAATGATAGCTGGGTCAGAGATGAGATTAAGAAAGAAATCACCAATTTTTTGGAACAAAATGACAATGAAGACACAAACTATCAGAACCTCTGGGACACTGCAAAGGCAGTTCTAAGAGGGAAATTTATAGCACTGCAAGCCTTCCTCAAGAGAACGGAAAGAGAGGAAGTTAACAACTTAATGGGACATCTCACACAACTGGAAAAGGAAGAACATTCCAACCCCAAACCCAGTAGAAGAAAAGAAATAACCAAAATTAGAGCAGAATTAAATGAAATTGAAAACAAAAGAATAATACAACAGATCAATAAATCAAAAAGCTGGTTTTTTGAAAAGGTCCATAAAATAGATAAACCTCTGGCCTACCTAATCAGGAAAAAAAGAGTAAAATCTCTAATATCATCAATCAGAAACAACAAAGACGAAATAACCACAGACTCATCAGAAATCCAAAACATCCTTAATGAATATTACAAGAAACTTTATTCTCAGAAATATGAAAATCTGAAGGAAATAGACCGATACTTGGAAGCACGCCACCTTCCAAGACTTAACCAGAATCAAGTGGAAATGTTGAACAGACCCATATCAAGTTCAGAAATAGCATCAACTATACAAAACCTCCCTAAAAAGAAAAGCCCGGGACCAGATGGTTTCACGTCAGAATTCTACCAAACCTTTAAAGAGGAATTAGTACCTATATTACTCAACCTGTTCCAAAATGTAGAAAAAGAAGGAAGACTACCCAACACGTTCTATGAAGCAAACATCACCCTGATCCCCAAACCAGGAAAAGACCCAACAAGAAAAGAAAATTATAGACCAATATCACTAATGAATATAGATGCAAAAATATTCAACAAGATCCTAACAAACAGAATCCAGCAACACATCAAACAAATTATACATCATGACCAAGTTGGTTTTATCCCAGGGTCTCAAGGCTGGTTCAATATACGTAAATCTATAAATGTAATTCAGCACATAAACAAATTAAAAAACAAAGACCATATGATTCTCTCAATTGATGCAGAAAAAGCTTTTGATAATATCCAGCATCCCTTCATGATCAGAACACTCAAGAAAATTGGTCTAGAAGGGACTTTTCTTAAACTGATAGAGGCTATCTACAGCAAACCCACAGCCAATATCATATTGAATGGAGTTAAATTGGAATCATTTCCACTCAGATCAGGAACCAGACAAGGCTGCCCATTGTCTCCATTGCTTTTCAACATTGTAATGGAAGTTTTAGCCACTGCAATTAGGGAAGAAAAGGCGATCAAGGGTATCCGTATAGGGTCAGAAGAGATCAAACTCTCGCTCTTCGCAGATGATATGATTGTGTATCTGGAAAACACTAGGGACTCTACTACAAAACTCCTAGAAGTGATCAAGGAATACAGCAGCGTCTCAGGTTACAAAATCAACATTCATAAATCGGTAGCCTTTATATACACCAACAACAGTCAAATTGAAAAAGCAGTTAAGGACTCTATCCCATTCACAGTAGTGCCAAAGAAGATGAAATATTTGGGAATTTACCTAACAAAAGACGTGAAAGATCTCTATAAAGAGAACTATGAAACTCTAAGAAAAGAAATAGCTGAAAATGTTAACAAATGGAAAAACATACCATGCTCATGGCTAGGAATAATCAACATTATCAAAATGTCCATACTACCCAAAGCAATATATAATTTCAACGCACTCCCTATTAAAGCTCCACTGTCATATTTTAAAGATCTTGAAAAAACATTACTTCGTTTTATATGGAATCAGAAAAAACCTCAAATAGCCAAGACATTACTCAGAAATAAAAACAAAACAGGAGGAATCACACTACCAGACCTCAGACTTTACTACAAATCGATAGTGATCAAAACAGCATGGTATTGGCACAAAAACAGAGAAGTAGATATCTGGAATAGAATAGAGAACCAAGAGATGAATCCAGCTACTTACCGCTATTTGATTTTTGACAAGCCAATTAAAAACATTCAGTGGGGAAAAGATTCCCTATTTAACAAATGGTGCTGGGTGAACTGGCTGGCAACCTGCAGAAGACTGAAATTGGACCCACACCTTTTTCACCATTAACTAAGATAGACTCTCATTGGATTAAAGATTTAAACTTAAGACATGAAACTATAAAAATACTAGAGGAGAATGCAGGGAAGACCCTTGAAGAAATTGGTCTGGGTGAGTATTTCATGAGGAGAACCCCCCGGGCAATTGAAGCAGCTTCAAAAATACACTACTGGGACTTGATCAAACTAAAAAGCTTCTGCACAGCTAAGAACACAGTAAGCAGAGCAAGCAGACAGCCCTCAGAATGGGAGAAGATATTTGCAGGGTATAACTCTGACAAAGGTTTAATAACCAGAATCCACAGAGAACTCAAACGCATCAGCAAGAAAAAAACAAGGGATCCCATCGCAGGCTGGGCAAGGGATTTGAACAGAAACTTCTCTGAAGAAGACAGGCGCGCAACCTTCAGACATATGAAAAAATGCTCATCATCTTTAATCATCAGAGAAATGCAAATCAAAACTACTTTGAGATATCATCTAACTCCAATGAGACTAGCCTATATCACAAAATCTCAAGACCAGAGATGTTGGCGTGGATGCGGAGAAAAGGGAACACTTCTGCACTGCTGGTGGGAATGCAAATTAATACATTCCTTTTGGAAAGATATATGGAGAACACTCAGAGATCTAAAAATAGATCTGCCATTCAATCCTGTAATTCCTCTACTGGGCATATACCCAGAAGACCAAAAATCACAACATAACAAAGATATTTGTACCAGAATGTTTATTGCAGCCTAATTCATAATAGCTAAGTCATGGAAAAAGCCCAAGTGCCCATCGATCCACGAATGGATTAATAAATTGTGGTATATGTATACCATGGAATACTATGCAGCCTTAAAGAAAGATGGAGACTTTACCTCTTTCATGTTTACATGGATGGAGCTGGAACATATTCTTCTTAGTAAAGTATCCCAAGAATGGAAGAAAAAATACCCAATGTACACAGCCCTACTATGAAACTAATTTGGGACTCTCACTTGAAAGCTATAACCCAGCTACAACTTAACAATAGGGGGAAGTGGGAAAGGTGGGGGGTGGGTAGAGGGAGGGGAATCGGTGGGATTACACCTGTGGTGCATATTACAGGGGTATTTGTGAAACTTGGTAAATGTAGAATGTAAATGTTTTGGCACAGTAACTGAGATAACGCCGGAAAGGCTATGTTAACCACTGTGATAAAAATGTGTCAAATGGTTTATGAAGTGAGTGTATGATGCCCCATAATCATATCATTGTATACAGTTATGATTTAATAAAATAAAATAAAAAAAAAAGAATTTTAACTTCTTTAATATTAAGAATTTAACTTAATGCCTGGCCTTAATTTCATTCAGTAAAACAACAGGGAGTAAGCTCACTTTTTAAAAAAAGGATAAGAAGGGAGTTCCTTTTACAGAAATGATGACATACCTATCTTGAAACATTATTTAGGTTGAGAACAATTAAATTTTTTGCAAATCAAAAGAGATAATGCAGTATTTGGCAGCCTTCAGAATGATTGCCCAGGCTGAATAAGGGTGATGAAAAACTAAGCAGAGCAGAGTTTTTGACAGTTTCTCAGAGATTAAGATATAAAAATCAGAGTTTCAGGGCCTACCAAGGACGAAGGACACCAGTAACCCACAAAGAAATTACTTGGGACCCTAAAGGAGTGAGGATGAACCTAACATAGACTTACCCACTCAAGGACCGAAGCCAAATTAGTGACAGATTAGATTAAGGTGATCTTTCCCTAGCTGCCAAAACAAAAAGGAAATTCTTTCTGGCAGAAGATGATATTCATAGTCACTCACTTTCTCTTCAGAGTGTCAATATATTTCAAAACTCATTAAAAATATTCCCAGGTATATAGGGAGTGAAGATTTGACCAAGATCAAGAGAAATAAAAGGAATTAGAAACTGAACTACAGGTGATCCAGATGATAAAGTTAATATTTTAATGAACCTTAAAATAACTATGATCAATATGGTCACAGAATAAAAAATATTCACCAGCAGAACATTGAAAGCTTTAAAAATATGAAATTCTATAAATAAAAAATCCAGTCATGGAAATTACAAGCTCAATTCATAGATTTGATATAAGATTTATAGGTAACAAGAAACTTAATTAACTGAAGATAAGTGCAAAGAAAATATTCAAGCTAAAGAACAAAGAAGCAGTCGAGACCATAACTCAGAACCTGTAAGTAGTGAGATAATGGTTAGAATTTTCCCAAGTCAAAAGGAAAACATCAAGCCAGAGATTCAAGAAGAACAATGAATGCCAAGCTAGAAAAATAAAAAGTAAACCCAAACTAGGCACATTATAAGAAAATTCCTGGAAATCAAAGATAAAAGGAAAATATTTAAAACAGCTAGAGGAAAGGACAGACTTTCTTCAAAATAGGAAAAATAAGACTAACTTCCGATTTCTGCTGATTTCTCTACAGAAATAAAGATAAAGCAATGAAATGGTGTCTTCAAATTGATGGAAGAATGTAAATTCTAACAAATTGTACATTAAGTAAAAATTTTCTTTAAATTTAAAGGAAATACAGGAATATATAAACACAAAATCCGAGGGAATATGTCACCATCAAACTGACAGTAAAGAAAACACTAAAGGGTTTTTCCAAAAGAAAAATTATCCCAGATGGAAGCTCAAAATTTCAAGAAAGAAAGATTACTGATAAGGTTAAATATTTCAGTTGATAAAAATAATTATTGACTATATATAACTGTAATATTATATCTTATGTAGCTTATACTATTTATATAATAAAAATGTATGACAGTAATCATGCATAAAGTAAAAGGAAATAAATAGATCTGAAAAGTTCTGAAGTTTTTTTGTATTTTTCTGAGAAATTATAAAATACTAAATTATATGACATTTTAACAAGTCAAAAATATATTGTCTCATCTGCAGTTGCAGATATTATTATAAAATAATAATTTTAGATAAGCATAATCTAATTAAAAGATAAAATAATAAGATCATTTTCTACATTTTAATTACTGGTACATTTGGACTTAATTTTAGTGTAATGAAGAGACAGATGTGACTTTCTTTTTTTTTTTGAGACAAAGTCTCACTTTGTCATCCTCAGTAGAGTGCTGTGGTGTTACAGCTCACAGCAACCTCAAACTCTTGAGCTTAAGTGATTCTCTTGCCTCAGCCTCCAGAGTAGCTGGGACTACAGATGCCTGCCAGAGGCCGGGCTATTTTTTTTAGAGACAAGCTCTTGCTCTGTCTCAGCCTGGTCTTGAACCTGTGAGCTTAAGCAATCCATCCGCTTTGGCCTCCCATTGTACTAGGATTGGGATGTGACTTTCTCTACTATATTTTCACAAAGTTTCTGGAGCCAGACAGAATGAGTTGACATCTGGATCTGCCATTTCCTATTTGTTTACTAGGCAGTTAACCAACCTTTCTGAGTCTCAACTTCCTTCTTCTACATTAAAAGCAATATTACCTTGCAGAGGTGTTGCAAAGATTAGAAAAAATGCATATAAAACACATAACACAGTACCTGACACATTGTAGACTCTCAATCAACAAGGGGGTGGGTACTATTGACTATTGACCATCAGAAAAACCTATTGGTCAGCCCAGTTAAATTGATCATACTTACTGCATCAAGGAAGAATGCAGCCTTGACAGAGTTGGGGAAAATTGACAAGATTTTAGGGCCTCTAGTGGATAACTACTCAAGGTGGGTCTTGCGAGGTGGGAAGTGGTTAAGGCTGAGCACAGTTTATGACATAGTAGCTTTAGCCTGGTGTTCAAAGCAAGATGAGGGGTTTTAAGTAAGTCTTGCTGAGAAAGCCCTTAGTTTTAACGAGTTAGCTGTTTGGTTGTCTAATACAGGTATTTCTTGTTCTAAGTACGTAAGTTACGTTTGCTTCGTCCTTATGTTGTTTAATATTAAGTTAGAGAAATATGTTCATTTAGTCCCAGTATTATCTACAGAAACAGGAAATTATAATGGTTTCCATTATTACTTTTTTAATTAGCTAGGCCTTATTTTTAATACATGAAGCGAACATAACTGTAGAAAAAGTCCCTGCAGAAAGTGGTAAGGTACTTAATAAGAATAGTACTCTGTGATTATACTGTCTGCTCTAATGATAATTTGCCTCTGATGGTTTTTCCCACTTAGCAAACTCACTAATATTCTTCATGTTTATTCTTGGATCTCTGTTATGAAAGAAAATCACTATGAGAACCTTTGGAACCCGCCAAACATCTCTTAGTGCAGTCACTACTCTCTTCTGCGACTGAAATTTGAAGCCCACACCAATTCCTGAACTCTCTGGATACAGAAAGTAGTAATTTTTCAATTAGATCAAATTGCATGTAGCATATCCACAGATTTGAGTCACTCTTTGCTCCCCTCCGACTGCCACCACTGAATGTTGCAGAGGGATATCATTTTGACATTTTTACATCACTTCCTGGAAAAGGTGTTCTGGTTTGCTAAATCCCAGGAATTATTGTATTTTAGAAGTTTTTTATCCTCCTCTGGGATTTAAAAACCATTTAGAGACCTGACCCTACATCGAGCATATTAATGACAAAGAACATGAGAAAGGTTTGAAAGAACCTCATGAGCTCCTGAAACAAGTTATTAGTAAATTCTCAACTATTTCAAGTCTAAATTCTGGAAATGATGCAAAGATTTTTGTTTGTTCATTTTCTGCATTTAATATATTTGGAAGCAAGGTATAAATGAAAGGGCTTTGGTAATCACTTACCCAAGTAATTCCTGAAAGAGAATACCTTATTAGAGCTAAACCTTGTTAGAGATAGACTATATTAGAAACAATCTCATAATGTTAACTGATGATGAAGTCGTCCCAAGGTTGAGGAGAGATTGATGTGAAAGTATGATGGACTGATCTACTCAATACTTAAAGAATATCTTACGGGTAGGTCAATTGTGTTGCTAACAGGAAAATGGGTACATAAAATAAATGGAAAATATTATTATTTCTCTTATTGATGGTGTCCTGGAAGATAAATGATGGTGGTTGAATTTGTTTCTCTTTTGCCAATGGACTATAGATAACTGTGAAGAGTAGTACCCTTGGGATGAATATGAATCAATTAACTTTTTAGACTTCGATAATGTGATTGTGCATCATTCTGCCAGTTACCAAACTCAAAATAAATAGATTTAATGAACTGATTAAATTTGGTGTTGTGTATAGGCATAATTGGATCCAGTGAACACAAAGGGAGTTTTCAACCTCTTGAATTAGTGCCTACCTGATCATTAATAAGCAGCATGAGTTTGGGATTACAAAGACTGAGATTTAAATCCTACCTCTAATATTTCATAACTGTTTTGCTTTAGGCATGCTACTTACTCTTTAAGAGTTTCAAATTTTGTTAACACAAAAATGGAGAATTCATAAAATTGTTTAGAGAACTAACTGAAAAATTACATGTGAATGTAACATGTAACATGTGACCTGAGATGAGTATTCTATCTGTTTTCTTTTTAAAATAAAATGGCACCATGGAGGTGTACAATTCTTTGGTCAGAGATATAGTTTCTCCTCTATCAGTATTGTAGCCCACATAAATGCTACTAAATGAAGATGCAGTTATGAAGGTCTGACAATTAAGTTAGCAAACTCATCCTAGAAAAGGTACTCCATACTTTATTGCTGAATATCACTATGGTCACCTTCGAAGTACTCCTCTTGAGAAGCTATGCACCAACACCAGCACCTAGACCACCCATCAGTGACATTTTGGAACTCTTTTTCTGGAATGGCCATCACAGCCTTATTACCTTTCATGTCCTGAACTAATGAAAATCATGATCTTCAAAGGGAAAGTCCTCACTGAGCTAAATGAAGTTACTAAAATTATTAATATCTATAAATCTTAAAAAAGAAGCCGATACCTATAAAATTATAATAAGACAAACAACCATATAAATGTAAGACTTTCTTCTTAGTGGTTCCAGATATCATAAGACAATAGAGCTATGCAGTAGAAGTTGTAGGAAAAAAAGTTCTGAAACTCAAATCCCCTAACTAGCTGTTCTGTCAATTAAGTGTCAAATATTTTTAGATAATGGCCAAGCCCCAGAGTATATATCCCAGAGCCCTTTGTAAGGAAGCTTCATAAAGATGAACTTCAAAAAACCTAGGGTGGAAATCTCCAAAAACAGAATGGCATGGGAAACAAGAAACTATGAAATTAAGTCAGAAGTCCCATGATAATAAATTCTAAGATGTAGCTATGCAATGGCCCTCTAAATTAGAATAGAAAACACAAGCTCTGGCCACTTATTTTCAATGAATGGAATGGATCTCAAATATTATTACAAGCCCAAATTGTGAAGATGTGGAAGATATATCTACTATTATATGGAAGGTATGTTTTCTTCCCAAAGAACAAAGTTCAAAGACTGGCACAGGAGCCACACAAAAAGGTAATAGGCGGTCATGGTCAGACTATGAAGAAAATAAAGCTGTGGCATGGTTTTCATATATATTGATGAATATGAGAAATGGTAATATATTAGATCTTCACACTAAGAACATTCTTCCTCCAGTTACATAAGGAGTATAACAATAAACAGAGTGAAGGAACAATAGCTTCATCTCATTGCTTAGCTCAATCAAGACATAGTAATGTAAACACTGTTTATTTCAATTCTAAGAATCAACCTGCGGGCAATGCTTAGAAGTCTTGATTATGGCTATAACACAAATTGTTTCTGTCATACTTAACAATGTATAAACTAGTATATAAAGTGATAGAAGTTAGAAGCAAAAAGTTGGGAAAAGGAGGGGAAGATGTAGATACTATCAAAAATCATATCAATTAAATTGTAGAAGTTTATTGTACACACAAAAGAACAGTTCAAACCAAGTAGTTAGAAGCCTCACTAATGGCAGTTACAGTGTAGTTTATAAAGCATAAAGAAGGAAATGTTTTGATTTTTTTGATGGTTGGCTTTCACATCAACATTCTTTTTAGGGCGAGTAGAGCTATTTAGGCTGATTTGTCTATAGCTCATTGGTTTAATTTCTCTGAATCTTGTTGATAAGAATGTAAAACTTATGTTTTGGGTTTTATTTACAATTACAGCTAGCATTTCAGGGAAATCAGGATAAAATGATTTTTGAAGTGTATCTGAACTGTGGCCCCCATTTTTATCTTTCTTTAACAGTGCCAATCACAATAGCTTACATAAGAGAGAATCAAGAAATAGTGTCTAGAGTGGATGGAACATGGCATGAATTATGGTTATCTTATTTAACATTAGAGACACAGACAAACAGATTTACCAAAAATAAGCCCATGGAATGTTTATAATAAGTCAATAAAAAAATTGAAAGAGGGGAGTTGGAGAATAGTGTAAATACATCGAAACCTTATCTTTTATAGCAGAGAGTCTGAAGCTGATGGATCAGGAGCAAGTAGAAAATGTGTCCTCTAACAGAATGGTGACAATCACCAGAAAAACTAGGAAAAGGAACAGGTGACAATGAAGCAAGCCCAACAATCAGGTTGTTGTGTTTTAATTACAAACCAATTTGGTCAATTTCATATTTTTAATTTTGTGTACCTCTAGCACCATGTGTTGCTTCTGAAATTCATTTTTATTAAACTATTGTGAAAGGAGCCATCAGGGCTTTGCCTGAGGTGCCAAACACTAATACCAGGCCTGAGGGATGCCAACACATCCGCTATCGAATGGCACTGTGGAGGTGGAGGAGAGATCTCTGGGAGACAATCCAGTGTTGTTCATTTCCATAGCAGCAAAGCTAGGCTGCTCTCAGGATTGCCCCCTTCCTCCATCACGCAGTTCTCACCCCAAAGCTGTTGGAATTTCAGTTAATTACATCAACCAGCACTTCTTGGTCATTGCAAAAGAGTTAATGTGGGAGCTAAAACATCATAACTTTTAAATATCATAAAAGCATGGAACATCTGCTTCATTATCCAGATACCTTCTGTGACCTCCAAGACAGATGCCTCTGGAAAACATTGCAGCTTCCCTGAATTCTTCATGCTACAGTTAAGGAAAGTGAGCCCCCAGAGAACGGTAGTCACATGGGTATTAATGTGTGGAGTTTCATGGCAAAAATAAAACAGTAATGTCAAGTGGGGGACTAAGAACCAGGTCACCTGATTTCAGATTGATTTATATCAATTTATACTCAGATACTTTGCATTGTTTCCAAATATTTTTAGTTTTTATTTTCTTGTGTTTGTACTTAACAGTTTATTTGAAGAAATTCCTTTGTGGAACCTAATAGAGAAAGCAGGATACAAGGCTTGGGGAACCCAAAGTGTATCTGTTTTGGCCGCTTCTAGGCATCCTGGCTGACTCAAGGTATCTTGAGAACCCAGCCTGAAACTCATGAATTTGGATATATTTCAAAGCATTCCTTGCACTCCCACAACTTTGTGTTTCTATTTCTGATTTAAATAGCTCAAATGGGTCCTGGTTCCCTGTTCTTAAGGCACGGATTTTAGATTCCCATTCAGTCTCATGCCTCCTTAAGACAACAGTGATTTGCTGGCTGTGGCCACACCCTGCGGTTTGTCTTCCCATTACTGACTTCACCAAGTGGTCCAACCCTTATTTACCAGAAAGCATTCTTGGGCTCCCAGTTCATTTGTATGATTGCAGTTTATTGCTTTGCTTGTTAAACAGAAAACCAAGTTGTGTTTTCAAGAGTTGCTTCCTTCATTAGACACTGTTGGTAAATCTGCTTTTATGCCTTTGTTTGCTCCTGTATTCTTTTCTCCAACTGTCATACACTTTTCAGTGGCTGGACATTTAATGAGACAGTTAGAAGATGTCTCCAAGCACTCTGCCTTCCCAGGCTTTGACGAGCCTGGCTTGGATTTTCAGTTAAAAGAAAGTTGAAAAGACAGAGAAGAAGAAAGCAAGCATGTAATGAAGCAGCAGCAGAGCCTTGGCAGAAGTTGTGAAATGAATTATTTAATGGAGCAGTTTGGTGCAAGGAGAACTGGCTCCCTCTGGCTCTTGCTTCCTATAAAAGCCCAGGTGGCTGCCTCCTGCTCTCTTGCCATGCTCTAACAAAATGGGCCAGGTAGGTCTATGGGACTTAGGGAAACTGTGGAATTATGAGTGATAAATGCTGTGTAGCCAACTGTCAGCCCGATGACGCCTCTGTCTTTGTTTTTGATTTCTTAGCACTCTAATGAGGTTGTGTAGGGAGGGGTAGCTCTCTTCAAGACGCCTGTGTGACAATGGGGTTCAGGGTCTAATGCATCCTGGGGCTGGGTAGGTTGAAATGACTGAGGATGAAATATGGAATTTCAGATTTTTATGTTTAATCTCCCTCTTTTTTAGCAATGAATCCAAAACCCATTATGCCCTTTTGACCATCTGCTGACTACATCTGAGCCACTAGATTAATTTGAAAACTTTGGATTTCATACTGGGACTAGGAGGAGAGATCCAGAGAGAGGAAAGGATGGGAGTGAGAGAGGGCATGTGTGGCTGACTCTGAGCCTCCACACCACCAGGCACCTGGGATTTAGTGCCCGATGGTGGTAATCTTTGCTCTGTGGTTTCTCATGTGCACATCTGGGTTTAATCATAGTGCCTAGAGACCTTTGGGATGGAAGGGAGTGGAATGCTGACGTGTGTGTCTATTTGCAGGGCTTCTCACTGCTGATCCCAATTTGTACCTGCAGCTTTGTCTGTTTGGATGTGTACACATGTGCAGCAAAATTGTCCAGAGGAAACAAAAACATGTTAAATAATGGAAGGAGCTAATGGAAGGCACTGGCAGATGTGATATGAGTGGCTGGCTGACCTCAACTTTCTAAAAGGATGCCTGATGTACCAATATGAAGGGATGTCCTGAACATGTAGTGGATGACTGATAAATGTTTATTAGTCTTGAGGGGTTGCTACTAAGATCAGCACTCATAATGCTAAAGGCTTCCACACAAGATTGGAAGCAGGAAAACATGTCTATAAAAAGGGAGAGGCATTAAAAACAAAGAGTGAGGAAAAGACTAGTGTCTTCATGGGAGGGTGGGACTAATGGGGAAATCAGCCAACCATGTCCTGGGGGTGGGGAAGGAATGCTGGGAGGTAGTGAGGCATTCTTAGTGACCATTAGCTCCAGATGTTAAGATACTGTGAAGACAGTGGTCAGCTCTTTCCAGATTGTACTTGCTAGCAATAGGGTGGGGGTAGGGGGAGCCCTACTAGTAGCCTTTCAGGTTTGTCTCTATTTGATTTCAAGACTGGATAGACCTGTGCCTGCTCACGTTCATTGAATACTATAGCTAACCACGGTAGGGCTGTAGCAGCGAGAAACTGACATGTGTAAAATGACTCATATGCCCACATTCACAGGCATGGCTGTCATTTCTTCAGTGTTCCCAGCAAGGAGTACATTGGTGTTATTCATGTAATTTAATCTTTGCAATACATTTAAGGAAGGCATTATTTTCCTCACTTTGAAGATGAAAAAGCTAAATCTCAGAGAAATTAAATTACTAGTCCAGAGTTACACAAGGTGTAAGTGGCAGAGACATGCTTCAAGCTCTATTTTGTTCAACTTCAAAGGCAATGGACAATGAATATATTTTTAACTATGCTAACCTTACTAAAGGGCTTTAAGGGTGTGGCTAAGCTAGAAAAGGATGGAGATTTTAATTATTGAAAAGAAAGAGCAGGATAGCCACATGTAGAAGTCTGAAGAAGGATCCACACCTCTCACCACTTATAAAAGTTAATTCAGGATGGATAACGGACTTAAATATAAGTCATGAAACTATAAGAGTTCTAGAAGAAAATGTTGGAAAAACCTTATAAATATTAGCCTAGGCAAATAATTTATGAAAAAGACCCCCAAAGCAATTATAGAAACAGTAAAAATAAATAAATGGGACCTTATTAAATTAAAAAGTTTTCACACAGTCAAGGACATAATCAATAGAGCAAATAGACAACTTTAAAGGGAGAAAGTATTTGCATACTGTTCATCTTACCAAGGACTGATAAGCAGAATCTACAAAGAACTCAAGTAAATCAGCGAGAAAAAAATCAAACAACCTCAAAAAGTAGGCAAAAGACATGAAAAGAAATTTTTCAAACGATGACATACTAATGGCCTAAAATGACATGTAAAAAATGCTCAACATCTCTACTCATCAGGGAAATACAAATCAAAACCACAATTTAATATTACCTAACTCCAGTGAGAAACACACTTATCAAAATGTCCCAAGCAACAGGTGTTGGTGTGAATGTTGAGAGACAGGAACACTTATGCACTGTTGTTGGGACTGCAAACTGGTATAACCTCTATGGAAAGCAGTAGACAGATACCTCAAAGAACTAAAAGTAGACCTACCATTTGGTCCAGCTATCCCACTACTAGGTATTTACCCAAAGAGGGGGGAAAAACATTTTATAAAAAAGACACTTGCACTTGAATGTGTAAAGCAATACCATTCACAATTGCAAAGATGTGGAAACAACCCAAGTTCCCACCAATACATCAATGGATTTATAAAACATAATATATGTTTGGCTGGGCACCTGTACCACAATGGTTATGATGCTGGCCACATGCACTAAGGCTAGGTGGGTTCAAACCTGGCCTGGGCCAGCTAAAACAATGACAACTACAAAAAAAAAAAAAAAAAAAGATAGCCAGGTGTTGTGGTGGGCACCTGTAGTCCCAACTACTTGGGAGGCTGAGGCAAGAGAATCACTTAAGCCCAAGAGTTTGAGGTTGCTGTGAGCTGGCATGCCATGGGTCTCTACTGAGGGAGACATAATGAGACTGTCTCAAAAAAAAAAGAAGAAAAAAAGGAGTATATGTATACCATGGAGTACTACTCAGCCATAAAAAATGGTGATCTAGTATCTTTTGTAACAACCTGCATGGAACTAGAGACCTTTCTTCTAAAAGAAGCATCACAAGTATGGAAAACAAACACCATATATATTCAATGCTAATTGGATATAGTCAATAAATACTTATGTGTACATGTGTAAGTAAAACTCAATGAAAATCAAATAAAGTGAAATGGGGAAGGAGAGGATGGATAAATTCACACCTAACAGGTACAGTGCACACTGGGTGAAGGGCAGATATAACTTTGACTCAATGCCTACAAAAACAGTTTATATAACCAAAACATGTGTACCCCTATAATATTCTGAAAAGAAGGAAGGGAAGAAGGAAGGAAGAAAAGAAGAGCAGAAAGGGAAGAAAAGATCACATGGGCCTTATAAATTCAGGAGAGTTCACCTAAGGCTATGTGCTGCCTGACCAGTAGGGACAGGTGGTAGGTGAGAAGACAGGTTGTTTGAAGGATTGACTTTAACTTGTTTCTGTTAGTAAGGATAAATTTGGTCACTGAGAGAACAAGAAAGAAGCGCAAAGAATAAAAATGTAAAAAAGACTGCAAAAAACATGACAGAGGGTTCTCTGGTTTTTCCTTTGCTTTCTTTTAAAAACTTTTTATTTTTAATTATTGTGGGCATATAATAGTTGTATAGCTTTGTAGGGTACATGTGATGTTTTGATATAGGCGTGCAGTGTGAATTTATAAGACAGGACACCTAGAGTATTTATCACGTCAGGCATTTATCATTTCTTTTTGTTAGTAATATCATAATTCCACTCTTCAGTTATTTGAAAGTATACTCTAACTTAATGTTGAGAACATTGTTATTGTTGTGTTATCAAACATTGTTCATTCTTTTTTTCTTTTCCTTTCAGGTTAATACAAGGGTACAGTCAACTAGGTTACATTGTTTGCATTTGTTAGGTAGAATCCTTCTTGTTCATTCTAACTATCTGGTTATATTTTTGCACCCATTAACCATCCTCACTTTACCCCTCTCCCATTACCCTTCCACTCTCTGGTAACCAGCATTCTACTCTCTGTCTCAATAAGATAAATTGTTTTTAATATTTAACTCCCACATATGAGTGAGAACCTGTGAGATTTCTCTTTCTGTGCTTGGCTTATTCCCCTTAACATAATGTTCTCCATGTCCATCTATGTTTTTGTAAATGCCAGGATTTTATTCTTTTTTGTGGCTATATAATATTCCATTATGTATATGTTCCATGGTTTCTTTATCCATTCATCTGTTGATGGACACTTGGGTTGATTCCAAATCTCGACTATTGTAAATACTTCTTCAATAAATGTTGAATTGCTTATATCTTTTTGATATACTGAATTCCCCTCTTTTGGAGGTATGTCCAGCAGTGGGATTGCTGGGCCAAATAGTAGTTCTATTTTTAGTTTTTTGAGGGACCTCCATGTTGTTCTCTATAGTGGTTGCACCAACTTTCAATTCTACCAACAGCGTAGGAGGGTATTCCTTTCTCCAACTCCTCACCAGCATTCATTATTGCCAATTAAAAGCCATTTTAACTGAGGTGAGAAGATACCTTATTGTAGTTTTGATATGTATCTCTCTGGTGACTAATAATGTTGATTATTTTTTCATATACCTGTTGCACATTTATTAATATATGTCTTCTTTTGAGCATTATCTATTTAGATATTTTCCCATTTTTAAATTAGGTTATTTGATCTTTTGCTATCAAGTTGTTAGAGTCCCTGACATGCATATATTCTAGTTATTAGTTCCTTGTCAGACAGGTTTTTTGCAAATATTTTCTCCCATTATGTAGATTGTCTTTCACTTTATTGATTGTTTCTTTTGCTGTACAGAAGCTTTTCAGTTGATGTGAACCTATTTGTCCTATTTTGCTTTGGTTGCCCATGCCTTAGGGATATTGCTCAAGAAATCATTGCCCAGATCAAGGTCCTGAGGCATTTCCCCTATGTTTTCTTTTAATAGTTTCATAATTTCAGGTCTTAGATTTCAGTCTTTAATTCTTTTGATTTGAGTTCTATATTTTGTGAGAGATAATGGTCTTGTTTCATTCTCTGCATATGGTTATCTAGTTTTCCCAGCACCATTTATTGAACAGACTGTCCTTTCTCCACTGTATGTTCTTGGTACCTGTGTGAAAGATAAGCTCACCATACTTATGTGAAATTTGAGCTCTTTATTCCCTTCCATTGATCTAGGTACCTGTTTTTATGCCAGTACCATGATGTTTGGGTTACTATAGTTCTGCAATGTAATTTGAAATTAGGTAATATGATTCCTCTAGTTTTGTAGTTTTTTTTCAGAATGGCTTTGGCTATTCTGGGTGTTTGGTGGTTCCATGTAAATATTAGGATTAATTTTTCTATTTCTGTGAAAAATATCATTGGTATTTTGATGGGTATTGCATTTAATCTGTAGATGGCTTTGGTTAATATAAACATTTTAATAGTACTGATTCTTCTAATCCACAAGCATGAAACATCTTTCCTTTTTTTTTATTAAATCATAGTTGTGTATATTAATGTGATCATGGGGCATCATACACTGGTTTTATAGACCGTTTGACACATTTTCTTTTTTTTTAATTTTTAAATTTTTTTTTGTATTAAATCATAGCTGCGTACATTGATATGATCATGGGGCATCATTCACTAGCTTCACAGACCGTTTGACACACTTTCATCAAACTGGTTAACATAGCCTTCCTGGCATTCTCTCAGTTACTGTGCCAAGACACTTACATTCCACATTTACCAAGTTTCACATATACCCTTGTAAGATGCACCGCTGGTGTAATCCCACCAATCCCCTTCCCTCTACCCACCTATCTCCTCTCTCCCCTCCCTTCCCCCTATTCTTAGGTTGTAACTGGGTTATAGCTTTCATGTGAGAGCCATTAATTAGTTTCATAGTAGGGCTGAGTACATTGGGCACTTTTTCTTCCATTCTTGAGATACTTTACTAAGAAGACTATGTTCCAGCTCCATCCATGTAAACATGAAAGAGGTAAAGTCTCCATCTTTCTTTAAGGCTGCATAATATTCCATGGTGTACATATACCACAATTTATTAATCCATTCGTGGATAGAGGGGCACTTGGGCTTTTTCCATGACTTAGCAATTATGAATAGGGCTGCAATAAACACAGGATTGAATGGCAGATCTATTTTTAGATCTCTAAGTGTTCTCCATATCTCTTTCCAAAAGGAATGTATTAATTTGCATTCCCACCAGCAGTTCAAAAGTGTTCCCTTTTCTCCACATCCGCACCAACATCTCTGGTCTTGGGATTTTGTGATATAGGCTAGTCTCACTGGAGTTAGATGATATCTCAAAGTAGTTTTGATTCGCATTTCTCTGACGATTAAAGATGATGAGCATTTTTTCATATGTCTGAAGGTTGCGCGCCTGTCTTCTTCAGAGAAGTTTCTCTTCAAATCTCTTGTCCAGCCTGCGATGGGATCCCTTGTTCTATTCTTGCTAATGCGTTTGAGTTCTCTGTGGATTCTGGTTATTAAACCTTTGTCAGAGACATAACCTGCAAATAACTTCTCCCATTCTGAGGGCTGTTTGCTTGCTTTACTTACTGTGTTCTTGGCTGTGCAGAAGCTTTTTAGTTTGATCAAGTCCCAGTAGTGTATTTTTGAAGCTGCTTCAATTGCCCAGGGGGTCCTCCTCATAAAATACTCGCCCAGACCGATTTCTTCTAGGGTTTTCCCTGCACTCTCCTCTAGTGTTTTTATAGTTTCATGTCTTAAGTTTAAATCTTTAATCCAGTGAGAGTCTATCTTAGTTAATGATGAAAGGTGTGGGTCCACTTTCAGTCTTTTGCAGGTTGCCAGCCAGTTCACCCAGCACCATTTGTTAAATAGGGAATCTTTTCCCCACTGAATGTTTTTAATTGGCTTGTCAAAGATTAAATAACGATAAGTAGCTGGATTCTTCTCTTGGTTCTCTATTTTGTTCCAGACATCTACTTCTCTGTTTTTGTGCCAATACCATGCTGTTTTGATCACTATCGATTTGTAGTATAGTCTGAGGTCTGGTAGTGTAATTCCTCCTGCTTTGTTTTTATTTCTGAGTAATGTCTTGGCAATTCGAGGTTTTTCATTTGACACATTTTCATCACACTGGTTAACATAGCCTTCCTGGTGTTTTCTTAGTTATTTTGTTAAGACATTTATATTCTACATTTACTAAGTTTTACATGTACCCTTGTAAGATGCACCGCCAGTGTAATCCCACCAATCACCCTCCCTCTGCCCATCCTCCTCCTCACACCCCACCCTCTTCCCCTTCCCCATATTCTTAGGTTATAACTGGGTTATAGCTTTCATATGAAAGCCATAAATTAGTTTCATAGTAGGGCTGAGTACATTGGATACTTTTTCTTCCATTCTTGAGATACTTTACTAAGAAGAATATGTTCCAGCTCCATCCATGTAAACATGAAAGAGGTAAAGTCTCCATCTTTCTTTAAAGCTGCATAATATTCCATGGTGTACATAAACCACAATTAATGGATTGGTGGGCACTTGCGCTTTTTCCATGACTTAGCCATTATGAATTGGGCTGCAATAAACATTCTGGTACAAATATCTTTGTTATAATGTGATTTTTGGTCCTCTGGGTATATACCTAGTAGAGGAATTATAGGATTGAATGACAGATCTATTTTTAGATCTCTAAGTGTTCTCCAAACATCTTTCCAAAAGGAATGTATTAATTTGCATTCCCACCAGCAGTGTAGAAGTGTTCCCTTTTCTCCACATCCACGCCAACATCTCTGGTCTTGGGATTTTGTGATATGGGCTAATCTTACTGGAGTTAGATGATATCTCAAAGTAGTTTTCGTTTACATTTCTCTGATGATTAAGGAAGATGGGCATTTTTTCATATGTCTGTAGGCCATGCACCTGTCTTCTTCAGAGAATTTTCTCTTCAAGTCCTTTGCCCAGCCTGCGATGAGATCACTTGTTCTTTTCTTCCTTATACATTTGAGTTTTCTGTGGATTCTGGTTATTAAACCTTTGTCGGAGACATAACCTGAAAATATCTTCTCCCATTCTGAGGGCTGTCTGCTTGCTTTGCTTACTGTGTTCTTGGCTGTGCAGAAGCTTTTTAGTTTGATCAAGTCCCAGAAGCAATAGTAGCTGCTTCAATTGCCCAGGGGGTCCTCCTCATAAAATACTCTCCCAGACTGATTTCTTCAAGGGTTTTTCCTTCACTTTCTTGTAGTATTTTTATAGTTTCATGTCTTAAGTTTAAATCTTTAATCCAGTGAGAGTCTATCTTAGTTAATGGTGAAAGATGTGGGTCTAGTTTCAGTCTTCTACAGGTTGCCAGCCAGTTCACCCAGCACCATTTATTAAATAGGGAATCTTTTCCCCACTGGATGTTTTTAATTGGCTTGTCAAAGATCAAATAGCAGTAAGTAGATGGGTTCATCTCTTGGTTCTTTATTTTGTTCATCTCTTGGTTCTTTATTTTGTTCCATACATCTACCTCTCTGTTTTTGTGCCAGTACCATGCTGTTTTGATCACTATCAATTTATAGTATAGTCTGAGGTCCGGTAGTGTGATTCCTCATGCTTTGTTTTTATTTCTGAGTAATATTTGGCTATTTGAGTTTTTTTCTGATTCCATATAAAATGAAGTGTTATTTTTACAAGATCTTAAAGTATGACAGTGGAGCTTTAATAGAGATTGCATTAAAATTGTATATTGCTTTGGGTAGTATGGACATTTTAACAATGCTGATTCTTCCCAGCCATGAGCATGGTATGTTTTTCCATTTGTTAACATTTTCAGCTATTTCTTTTCTTAGAGTTTCATAGTTCTCTTTATAGAGTTCATTTACGTCCTTTGTTAGAAAAACTCCCAAATGTTTCATCTTCTTTGGCACTACTGTGAATGGAATAGAGTCCTTAACTGTTTTTTCAGCTTGACTATTGTTGGTATTTATAAAGGCTACTGTTTTATGAATGTTGATTTTGTAACCTGAGACACTACTGTATTTCTTGATCAGTTCTGAGAGTTTTGTAGTAGACTCCCTGGTGTTTTCCAGATATACTATCATATCATCTGCAAAGAGCGAAAGTTTGATGTCTTTTGAACCTATATGGATACCCTTGATCACCTTTTCTTCCCTAATTGTGATGGCTAAAACTTCCATTACAATGTTAAAGAGCAGTGGAGACAATGGGCAGCCTTGTTTGGTTCCTGATATGAGTGGAAATAATTTCAATTTAACTCCATTCAATATGATATTGGATGTGGGTTTTGCTATAGATGGCCTCTATCAGTTTAAGAAATGTCCCTTCTATACCAATTTTCTTAAGTGTTCTGATCATGAAAGGATGCTGTATATTATCAAAAGCTTTTTCTGCATCAATTGAGAGATTCAGATGGTCTTTGTTTTTTAATTTGTTTATGTGCTGAATTTTACTTATGGATTTACTTATATTGAACCAGCCTTGAGACCCTGGGATAAAACCGACTTGGTCATGATGTATAATTTCTTTGATGTGTTGCTGGATTCTGTTCGTTAGGATCTTGTTGAATATTTTTGCATCTATATTCATCAGTGATATTGGTCTATAATTTTCTTTTCTTGTTGGGTCTTTTCCTGGTTTGGGGATCAAGGTGATGTTTGCTTCATGGAACCTGTTGAGTAGTCTTCCTTCTTTTTCTACATTTTGGAACAGGTTGAGTAATATAGGTACTAGTTCCTCTATAAAGGTTTGTAGAATTCTGACATGAAGCCATCTGGTCCCGGGTTTTTCTTTCTAGGGAGATTTTGTATGGTTGATGCTATTTCAGAACTTGATATTAGCCTGTTCAATATTTCCACTTGATTCTGGCTAAGTCTTGGAAGGTGACGTGCTTCCAAGTATTGGTCAATTTCCTTCAGATTTTCATATTTCTGAGAATAAAGTTTCTTGTAATATTCATTAAGGATTTTTTGAATTTCTGAGGAGTCTGTTGTTATTTCGTCTTTGTCATTTCTGATTGATGAGATTCAAGATTTTACTCTTTTTTTCCTGGTTAGGTTAGCCAAAGGTTTATCAATTTTATTAACCTTTTTAAAAAACCAACTTTTTGATGTATTGATCTGTTGTATAATTCTTTTGTTTTCAATTTCATTTAATTCTGCTCTAATTTTGGTTATTTTTTTCTTATACTGGGTTTGGAGTTGTAATGTTCTTTTTTTTCTAGTTGCTTGAGATGTACCAGTAAGTTGTTAACTTCCTCTCTTTCCGCTCTCTTGAGGAAGGCTTGCAGTGCTATAAATTTCCCTCTTAGAACTGCCTTTATGGTATCCCAGAGGTTCTGATAACTTATGTCTTCATTGTCGTTTGATTCCAAAAATTTGGCAATTTCTTTCTTAATCTCATCTCTGACCCAGCTATCATTTAGCATAAGGTTATTTAACTTCCATGTTTTTGTATGAGTATGCAGATTCCTGTTGTTACTGAGTTCAACTTTTATTCCATGGTCATTCAAAAAGACGCAAGAAATAATTTTTATTCCTTTAAATTTACTGAGGTTAGACTTGTGACTTAAGATGTGATAGATTTTGGAGTATGTTCCATGGGCTGATGAGAAGTATGTGTATTCAATTTTGTTGGGATGAAGTGTTCTGAGGATGTTTGCTAAATCCAAATGTTGGATGGTTGGGTTTAAATCTAAAATTTCTTTGCTCAGCTTCTTATTGGAGGATCAATTCAACACTGCTAAAGGAGTGTTGAAATCTCTGACTATTATGGAGCTAGAGGAAATCAAGTTGCTCATGTCTGTTAGAGTTTCTCTTATAAATTGAGGTGCATTCTGGTTGGGTGCATACAAATTAATAATTGAAATCTCATCATATTGAGTATTACTTTTAACAAATATGAAGTGTCCATTTTTATCCTTTCTTACTTTTGTTGGTTTAAAGCCTATTGTGTCTGCAAATAGAATTGCAACAACTGCTTTTCTCTGATTACCATTTGCCTGAAATATGAATGACTGTCCTTGCACCGTGAGTGTATATTTATCTTTTAAGGTAAGATGTGATTCTTGTATTCAGCAAATATCTGGCCTGAGTTTTTGTATCCAGTCAGCCAACTTGTGCCTCTTTAGAGGACAGTTTAAGCCATTCACATTAATGGAGAATATTGATAAGTCTGGTAAAATTTTGGGTATCAAGTTTTTCGAAAGTCCGGTGGAAATTTTTAATCCTTTCTGCACTGTGGAAGTTGGAGTTTGATCAAAAGTTTCTGAGTGAGTTTACTTTTGTGGTAGAGGATTGGGCTGGTCATTATGGAGGATAGGTCTGAGAATATCCTGAAGAGCTGGTTTGGTTATGGCAAATTTCTTCAACATATGAATGTCATTAAAGTATTTCATTTCTCCATCATAAATGAAACTCAGTTTAGCTGGATACAGGATCTGGCGTTGAAAGTTATTTTATTTTAGGAGATTAAAGGTCGATGACCACCCTCTTCTGGCTTGAAAAGTTTCAGCAGAGAGATCTGCATTCATTCTAATATTCTTCCCTTTGTAGGTAATGAATTTCTTACGTCTCTCTACTTTCAGAATTTTCTCCTTCATATTAACTTTTGTGAAGTTAATTATGATATGCCTGTGGGATGTCTTATTCGGGTTTAGTTGTGCTGGGGTTCTTAAACTGTCTACTATCTGAATTTCAGAATCTCTTGGCATGTCTGGAAAATTCTCTTTCATAATTTCATGGAGAAGGGCCTCTGTGCCTTGTGAAGCCACTTCATCACTTTCAGGGATTCCAATGAGGCAGACATTAGCCTTCTTTGAATTATGCCAGAGATCTCTGAGAGAATGATCCATTTTTGCTCTTTATTTCTCTTCCTCTTTGAGAGTTTGGGAGGATTCTAAAGCTTTGTCTTCAATGTCAGATATCCTTTCTTCTTGTTGCTCCACTCTGTTACTGAGGGATTCTACTGTATTTTTCAGATCTTTGAGGGCTGCAAATTCTTGCTTCAGTGCATCAAACCTTTGGTGGTTTTATCTTTAAATTCATTGAATTCTTGAGACAACTTTTGAATTTCTCCTCGAATTTCTAATTCCAACTTTTGAATTGATCCTTGAATTTCTAATTCAAATTTTCCTCCATTCTATTAATCTTGTTTGCAATCCAAATTCTGAATTTGATTTCTGACATCTTGGCCAGCTGTTTATGAATGGGATCTTCAGTTACTTCTGCCATATCTTTTCTTGGGGGGTGAGGGACTTGATCTATTCTGGTTATTCATGTTACCAGAGTTTTTCCGCTGATTCTGTCCCATGATTATTTTATACTGTTTGACTTTTCCCCTGGAGCTTTGTCGAGGACACGTACAGTGCTACAGCCTGAGAAACTGGGAACCTGTTTGATGTGGTGTGGCTAAGCTGTCTTGTTTTCAGCTGGTCTCTGTCCGACCCTAGTGAAACAGTTACTCTGGGTTGAAGTCTCAGCTGTGGAGAAATACCAGCAATTAAGTCGCCCCTCCCCCCAGGTAACAATTGGAAAAGGAAAATTAATCCTTTCTACAACCACACACCCAGGGCACCACTTGGCTTGTCCTTGGGTTATTGGCTTAGTTCAAAAGGTCCAAATCAATTTTCTCAGTGACCACCTGTCTCAGGTGGGAGAGTTTAAAATGTCTCTAGCAACTAGATCACAGGGGTCTGCTGACAACTCAAATACGACTTGCTGCGGTGCTCCGTGAAGCCAGGAGAACCCCCCAGCAAATAGATTAGTCTGGGAAGGTTAATGCCTCCTTCCCCACATTGCACCTCTGTCATACCCAGTCACTGATAACCCCACAGGGCTGTGACCCAGTTGCCTCCAATGAGCAGATACTCCAGTGGTTTGCACCTGCTTGAATCACAAGGAAATCTATATCTGTTCAGCCAGGCCACTGTTCTATACCTCTATCCAGCAGGGGTAGGTGAGGCGTGACAACCTTGGGCACTTGATGGAGGCTGGGTGATGTTCACTCAGTTCCAGTCCTGCCCCTGATTGATGTTACTGACTGAACAGAACAACTTTGTGGGAATTTGTTTCTGTCCCTGCTAAATTCTCCTGCAGAAGAGTAGCTGTTTTGAGTTTCCAGAACCTGTGCCTCAGGCCTTGTCTGTGCTGCTGTATGGTCTTATGTATAGTGTGTATTTGTAGCATGGATACCTCTCAGTTCCAGTCTCTGCCTGCCGTCCTTTGTTTAAGCTTAGGGTCCCCTGGGGGCTGGGTGCGTCTTAAGCTCAGTAAAGTGATCTTCTGTGTCAGCCCCACCCTGGGAATCTCTCAGCTCTGCGTGTGCATTTTCTAGTCCCCACACTCCACCCAGACCAGTACCGCCTCAGGAAAACCCTTTACTCACAGGGCCTGCGTTTCTGTCCCAGATCTGTTCCAAGGTGGTTGCCACCTGAGAAGATGCCTGACCTCCTCTGGGTGCCCAGAGAGACAGGGGTGTGACTTCAGAATATCTGGGGGTGAGCCCTATTGTTGCCAAAAATGGCTGCTGCTCTGCACCTCAGGGCACTGCTGCTCTGGCGTGGTTTCCTCTCAGCCATCCTCTCTTCACTCTTGTGCCACAGAATCAGCACTGAGCAGCTGCAGTCTAGGTCCTGTCCACAGCCCTCAAGAAATCACCCAAGAATCTGGACTCTTGGGGGACAGGCCTCCAGACCTCAGAGTGAGAGTGGAGGGGAGTGCTGGGAGCTCAGAATTGCTAGTAGAGAATATATACAGTTTTATATAGTTTTATGCCTGGCAGGAGAATGCCATGGTACCCTAGTAGGGGAGGTAGGTCCAGTTTTTAGAGGGTCTCTCCCGTGGAGTATAGTGGGAGGACCTTTGAACTCTGCTCATTTGTTTGTGGGGCACTCTGAACCATTCTCATGGAGGAGGGGACTCCCATCAGCATGGTGATGGATTTTGTACCTTTTGTTTGTATCCTTGGGGTCGCAGCTCACCTCAGTGGGATTGATGTGCATTCTTCAACCTTCTCTTGGTGCAGCTCTAATCCACCAGTTTACTTGCTAAATTTCTATCCTTTAACTCTCCTTCTGGATGAGAACCTCTGTGTAAAGCTGGCTTCAGTCAGCCATCTTGTCTCTGCCCCTGCCGAAACATCTTTCCTTTTTTGGTGTGTGCTTTCTTCAACTTATTTCATCAATGTTTTATAGTTTTCATTACAGAGATCTTTTACTTCTTTTGGTTAAGTTTATTTCTGGTGTTTTATTTTATGCATAGCTTTTGTAAATGTAATTATTTTCTTGGTTTCTTTTTCAGATTGCTTACTGTTGGCATGTAGAAATGATGCTGATTTTGTATGTTGATTTTGTATTCAAATTTATTAAATTTGTTTATCATTTCTAATAGTTTAGTTGAGGAATCCTTACTTTTTTTTCTAGATATATAAGATCATATCATCTGCAAAATATCATACTTGACTTCTTCCTTTTCAATTTGGATGCTCTTTATTTCTTTCTCTTGTCTCATTGCTCCAGCTAACACTTCCAGTAAAATATCAAATAATAATGAAACTGGGCAACCTTGTCTTTTTTCAGATCTTATAGAAAAGGTTTTCTTTATTTCCCCATTTAGTATGATACTAATGGTGGTTCAGACATATATAGCTTTACTGTGTGTTGAGGTAAGTTCCTTCAATATCCAGCTTTTTGAGACTTTTTATCAAGAAGGGATGTTGAATTTTATGGGATTTTTTTTTCAGCATCCACTGAAATTATCATATGGTTTTTATCCTCCATTTTATTGATATGATGTATCACATTGATTTTCTTCATGTATGTTGAACAAAACCTCGTACTCCTGGTGCAAATCCAACTTGATCATGATGAATAACTTTTGATGTGTTGTTGAAATCAGTTTGTTGTTCTTGTTGTTTGAGGATTTTTACATCTATGTTCATCAGATATGTTGCCTTATAGTTTTCTCTTTTCTTGATGTACCTTTGTCTGGTTTTGCTAGCAGGATGATATATGCCTTATAAAATGCATTTGGAAGTATTCATCTTTTTTGATTTTTTGGAATAGTTTAAGTAGGATTAGTATTAGTTCTTCTTTGATGGCTTGGTAGAATTCAGCAGTGAAGACATCAGGTCCTGGGCTTTTCCTTGATAGGAGACCTTATTACTGGTTCCATCTCATTACCTGTTACACAGAACCTCCCTCCATTTTCAACAAACCACACCAGAGTGGTACATTTGTTACAATTGATGAACCTCATCCAAAGTCCATAATTTACATTAAGATTCACTTTTGGTATTTTATATTCTGTGGATTTGGACAAATGTATAACAACATGTATCCTAATTATGTTATCATACAGATAGTGTCACTAAACAAAAAATTTTTTTCTATTTGTCACTCACTATTCCCAGCCCCTGATAACCACTTATCTTTTTATTGTATCCATGTTTTTCTCTTTTTCAGGATTTCATATAGCTGTACTCATACTCTCTGTCACCTTCTCAGATTGTTTTTTTGCATTTAGTAATAGGCATTGTCTTCCATGTATTTTCATGGCTTGATAGCTCATTTCCTTTTAGAGCTAAATGATATTCCTTTGTCTGAATGTATTGCAGTTTATCCATTTATCTATGGAAGGACATCTGGTCATTTCCAGGTTTCAGTAGTGATGCACTAGGCTGCTGTATGTGTGTGTGTGTGTGTGTGTGTGTGTGTGTGTACAAGCATGTTTTGTCTGTATATGTTTTCACCTCATATGGGTAAAAATCAAGGAGCGTAATTGCTGGATTGTGTGGTAAGATTATGTTTTGTTTTGTAAGAAACTGCCATATTGCCTTTAAGATAGCAGTAACATTTCACATCCTCTCAAGCAATGAATGAGACTTTCTATTGCTCCCCATCCTCCCCAGCATCTGGTGTCAATAGTCTGGATTTTGACCATTCTAACAGGTCTGTTGTGGCTATTTTACTTTCTCTATTGACAGTTGATAGGGAATATTTTTTCATATGTGACTTTAATTTTTCATGGAAGGAGGTGGAGTTTTTAGTAAGAGATTTGAAAGAAGACCTCATTTGTGAGATTCTGACTCATCTTGGCCCTCAGGCACCTGGGGAATCCTCTTTATAAACCCAAACTTGGTGAGACCCAACAGAAGTCCAATTTAATTTCAGCTTTACAATTTGAACATTTTATGTCACTAACTCTTTTCTGAATTTGTTAGACTCTATCATTAAAGAGATTTTCCTATGACTAAATGGGCTAATGGAGTGTGAAAAATGCACTTTCAGAATGGTAAGAAGAAGGAGGCTTGTTTTTCCTGTCCTTTCTTAAGTTACACCAACCACGCTGCAGCTCTGAATTCCAGTGGCAGTTGGTAGCCCAGAAAGGAGGATCAGATGGAAGGTAGAGAAGGCAGAGAGACACTCAACCTTAGTGAGTGTCTCAGAGAAGGCATTGACTGGAAAATATCTAGAGACAACAAGGAGGAGGCCCAAAGTAAAAAAATCTTCAATGAAAGTCAAGAAAATGAAGACAGGGAATGTAAAAGAGTAAACTTTTGTAGAATATTATATAAAACTGTGAAGTGTGAATGGCTTTTTTTTTTAAGTAGAAATATTTCAAACTAGAAATCCTTGATAGAAAGAAAGCACTTCAAGTAAAAATTTAAGGGTTTGAGGAAGCATACTGAAATGAAAATAAAGTAATGATGATACCTAATATTAGATGGTAGAAAATGAAAAATAATAGATTGCTTAGTTTTTGTCTGACACAGACTTAAAAGCACCTTCCAATCATGCCGGTTATGGGAACTTGGACTTTCTTCCCTTCGATTCTTTTGCATGAAAGATTAAAATAATAAAGGTTATTTCTCACAAGAGGAAGATATTTCATGTCAATCAATACACCTAGCTACCTGACATGCAGTAAATATTGGCATTATGAGACTTAAAATCTGTGTTGCTATTACAGTTGGTGCTAGAGGTAGTATTGGTGTTCATATTGTAGGCATTCATTCTTTTCAGTCCCTTTTCTAAACATTTTCTGCTGAGTGGAGATGTATATGTATCTGTATTGCCCCTAAGGAATTACAGCCTACAGTGAATCCTGATATATGAATTTGTGCTAGAAGTAAACAACACTGGGTTAGATTATTATTCCTGGTGGGTGAGGAAAAAGTGTTATAAAATTTTGATAGATGTTAATATCCCTAACATAGAGATCTGAAAATACAAGGAAAAGGGTTGTTCAGCTATTTGTATGTTTAAATATTTTAATGCCTGCTAAAATGCATGAATTTTAGTACCATTAGAAAAAAGTGAGTGGATAATTTTACCATTCAGAATAAAGTAAAACCCTCAATAGCTATTTTCTAGATAAATATTTCCCAATTGCTAAACATCATGTGTATTAATATTGCTGTTGCCAAATGTAAGCATTTTAAATGATAAACATAGTTTAAAAAAGTTTTCCCTTAAAGTTTTGCATAAACTGATTTAAAAATTCACCAAATATAATTATCAAAATGTACTATATACAAACAGAAAACTAAAAGTGGTCTTATATATTGTATAGTGTGTGTGTGCTTTGTGCTATACTTATTATTTTGAAAGTTAAATGAATGCTGCCTGGGTCATGAAACTCTTGATGTATAGGATTAAAACTTGCATACTTTATTACATAAGATGTTATTTTTTAGGGGCAGAAGATACTACATTTTGCAGAGAAAATTTAAGTTGTCAGGTACATGAATCAAGGCCTTATGGTGAGATTGCAAGTGAAGCACAGATAGCACAAAACAGTATTTTATTCCCACTTGTGATTTTTGAATTCTGGGACTGGGGAGATTGTATGTGGATGCCAGTGAAGTCAAAAGCAGTAAAAAAGAGGATTGTGTGTCCAAATTCTGTGGCTTCTCTGATGCTGCTGAACAATCCTCTCCTCGTTGAAAGATGGGGTTGTGATCAGGCCTGATGCTTCTCTTGACGTTCTCCAACCTTCACAAGATTTCTAGAGAGTTTATTCTCATTCATATCTTTTAGCTTCCATTCTGCACACCCAGAATCATTATACACCTTGAGTACATAAAGTATCTATGTTTTTGACCTTGCAAAATTTGAGTTACAAATAATGTTCTTAAATGGAACAATTTTATAATTCGGGAAATATTTATGCAGTTCTCTGTCAAGTAGTGAATATTGGCCATACTGTACATAATTTTTAATGTGGTAAAAATGTAGAGGAAGATAAATTTATGGCACATTGACATGTTTCTCAGAAACACTGCATGGGAACAATTTCATAAAATGTGAATTATCTATTCAGCTCTTGAGCAAAAGTTGAACATTAGCCATGATACATGTACTTTTTACTGCAATAAAAGTTTTATGAGAAGACAAAATTACTGTACATTGACAAAAACCTTCTTTCTTTGGGAAATTAATTTGCTTCTGACCAGTATTCTCATCACATTTGTGGAAGTTATTTTTGACACTGGCCTGTAATAAGGGCATACCACTATCAATTATTTAGCAGTTTCAAAATTAGACCATCGTTCAGCTCATTTATCAGCTCCTGTTCTATCACCCTCATTCTGGATATCTCATTTCCAATGATGACAATGAAAATAGACATATCTTCTTTCTTGAAAAGATGCTAATTCAAAAGAATATGTGCAAATTCTTTGCAATCTTATGATGACCTTGGGCCTTGAAAATAGTGTCATAAAAGAGCTTAATAGAAATTTGAAAATTTATCACATTTCCATGTTCTTTGGGTTTAAGGAAAATATAAGACTGCTTTTTGAATGAGTGATGTAACAAGAAACCCACTGCAAATGATCATTGCTCTTATGTCACATGTCTGTGATTAGGTAGCTCATTCCTCTCACCTCCCTTTTTTTTTTTCACATATGAAAAAGAAGTGTTATATCTGCAAGGACTAGATGTGAAGTCTTTGAGATTAATTATCTTAATCTTATCTGACACACTTCGTGGACCATTATTATTAAGTACAGGATATAGAACTTTAAATATGGGGAATAAAGAAGAAGATGTTCTAAAACCATTAAGAAGAGATTCTTAGTTCTTAATATTTTACAGAACTGCATACCAGATGTGGTGTTCCAGATTAGACAAGAGTATGCATTTATCCATTTTGTGGGGGAGAAAATAGAATCACTTAATATAGCTATGCCTCATTTTCCATAATGCTAACACAGGAATGATTATTTTCTCTCTCATAGAAAGGAATACATACTGATTTAAAATGATAATTAAAAAATTAACTATGATTTTGAAGCAGATAATACTTGACTTAGAATAAGAACAACTACATTAAGAAGTCTTTTCAACACCATTTCACATTTCTCATTTGTTCCAATGAAGCTGAAGTTTAGTACAGAAAAATTGTAGCAGGATAGTGGCAAATTGAAAATTAACAAAAATTCCGCAATACAAGACTCAAGAAACCAAAAAGATATAGGCAAATCAACAATGATGAACTGTAAAATTTTGAACCACTTGCTGGCAAATGACAAAGAATGCTATCTAAAATTCAGAGATGACAGTAAATCAAGTCCATATTTGGACTCATCTTAGCTATGTAATTAAAATGATTTTCTGCCTAAGTTAACTTCTAAAATGCAATGAAAGTGTATTGATGACCTGTCTTATTCAAGTGTTTCACATTTACATTATGATACCATTTTTGAGACAGAGTCTCACTATGTCACCCTTGGATCACAGCTCACAGCAACCTCAAACTCTTGGGCTTAAGCGATTCTCTTGCCTCAGCCTCCCAGGTAGCTGGGACTACAAGTGCCTGCCACAATGCCCAGCTATGTTTTGGATACAGTTGTCATTGGTGTTTAGCAGGCCAAGGCTGGGCTCGAACCCGCTACGTTTGGTGTATGTGGCCAGCGCCCTACTCATTGAGCTACGGGCACTAAGCCTACATTATTATACCTTTTAATGCATATAACCCCAAATTTGTACAGAACACTTTTTATTATTTAAAAATATTTCAAAATGAGCAGTGAGATATTAGGCTTGCATTTTAGTTACATTTTCAGTATTGTCAGTTCTCTAAAGAGGAATTCTATTCTAAAAAAGGGTGCTAACATTTTTATCGGAAAATCCACACTCAAGAATCTAGCTATCTTTACTTCCAGTCAATACCCAAGGTTTTGTTAACTATATAACTTATAAAAGAGTTTCTACTGGTGAATTTCTGGCTTATTAATTAGCATAATTGTGTTGTAAATGAAGTTTCATTGGCAAAATTGATGGCATTCATGAGACACGGACAAGCTAAAGCATGTAACAGTCTCTATATTGTGTGAATAGGCTATAAAAATAGAGAAACAGTCTTCCTCTTTTTTCTCCGTCCCTCCTTCACTTCTTCCCTTCCTCCCTCCCTTCCTCCTTTTCTGCCTCCCTTCCTTTTTTTTTTTTTCTCTTTTCTTTATCTTTCTTTCATTAAATTTTCAGTTAGCTTAAAATTTTTTCAGATATGACAAATCTGTAAAACATACAAAACAGTTTCTGGAGTAAATTTTTCTAAGTCCAATTTGTACTATATTTATGCTCCCATGAATTTGCCCTGGTATTATTGTCAGCACAGAGTATGAATTCAATCTCGATTCAGTGTTAATATTTATCCTGTGTGGGATCACTTGGAATGTCAGGTCTTTGAAGGAGGATAGACTTTTGTTCCAGTCTAACCTCTGTATCAGGGATTTTCAACCAGTGTGCCATGAGAGGATCTTTGGTGTGCTACGAAAAATTTTTAAGACCATTAATTAAATTATTTTTTAAAGAAGTTCAAAGCACAGTAAGTATATTCTTTCTTTTACCCCTTTTTTTTTTTTTTGATCAACATAATTTAAGTGTGCCATGGAAATTTAACTATAGGTTTAAGTGTGCCATGAGATTAAAAAAAGGTTGAAAAACACTGCTGTACATCTTATTAAATGACATTTGGTGTTGACATTTGAGTCTCAATTTCCGTGATAATATAGTATTTGCTGGGTGGCTTTGCTGACATTGAGATTGCTTAGATAAAGTCCCTAGCATATTGTTTCACCCTTAGTAGGCTGTTAATAAATATTAGCTTGTTTTTGCCACCTCAACATTGCTGTCTACTATAGTTCATTTTATGTGTCAACTTGTCTGGGCTAATGGATGCTCAGATAACTAGAAAACATTATTTCTGGGTGTGTCTGAGAGGGTATTTCCAAAAGAGATTGGCATCTGAATTGTTGAAGTGAGTAAAGCAGATGGCTCTCCCCAATGGGAGTGGGAGTCATCAATCTGCTAGGGGCCCAAATTGAGCAAAATGGTAGAGCGGAAGGGTGAAATTCCTCACTCTGCTTGGGCTAAGACAACTGTCTTCTCCTGCTTTTTGGACTTTGGTGCACTTTGTTCCTGAGCTTTTGAACTCAGATTGGTGCTTACATCATTGGCCCCTGAATCTCAAGTCTTTGGACATAGACTGAATTATACTAGTAGCTTTTTTGGTTGTATAGCTTACATATGGCAGATTGTGGGACATGATGACCCCCATAGCCTCATGAGCCAATTCCTATAATAAACCTCTTCTCATCTATAACTGTATATTGGTTCTGTTTCTTTGGAGAACACTGTCTAATACTGTATAGGCGAAACTTACTAAATGCAGGATACAAATGCCTACATACAGTAACTAAGAAAATGCCATGAAGGCTATGTTGAACAGTTTGATGAGAATATTTCAGATTGTATATGAAACCCGCACATTGTACCCCTTGATTGCACTAATGTACACAGCTATGACTTAACAATAAAAATAAATAAACCAAAAAAAAGAGAAAATATAAATTATGGGTGGCGCCTGTGGCTCAGTGGTTAGGGCACCGGCCCCATATACCAAGGGTGGCTGGTTCAAACCCAGCCCCAGCCAAATTGCAATAAAAAATAGCTGGATGTTGTGGTAGGTACCTGTAGTCCCAGCTACTTGGGAGGCTAAGGCAAGAGAATCTCTTAAGCCCAGGAATTGGAGATTGCTGTGAGCTGTGATGGGTGGTAAAGTGAGACTCTGTCTCTAAAAGAAAAAAAAAAAAGAGAGAGGGAGAAAATATAAATTAGATATTTGAAATTCTGTTTTCTTTTCAGATTTATTGAAGTATAACTGACAAAAAAACAGAACATACTTAAAGTGTACAAATTGATGAGTTTTAACATATATTTGCATTTGTGGGATCTACCTGCTTCTCTAAGCCATTTGTTTTTCCATCTGTAATCTTTTTATAAATTGTGGTTAACTAAATCTCCCTTACATTGTATTAAATCTGCTTAAATAGCACCCAAAGTGAATAGGATCAGATCCGAATTTTTGAGCCAGGCCTTAATTTTGTCCCAACATTTAGCCTGTATATTTCTTGCCAGGTTTGTCTCCTTTGGGGTCTTTGTTCTAGCAATGGGTCTATTCTTCCTTTTCAGGCATGCCTTGTAGCAGGGTCGTATTCTCTGTAGAGACCCATGCCCATCTCATGTATTAAAATCTTACCCTTCCTTAAAACATCAGCTGAAATTTCATATTATTTATGAAGGAGTCTCATCTATGTTAACTTTCTTTCCTTTGATTGCCTTGACTATTGTGTACCATTGCCATTGGGTGTGATGTGAGGCTCAGGAAGATATTTCTAGACATTTGCACTAGAATGTTTATTGCAGCTCAATTCACAATTGCCAAGATGCATAATCAACGCAAGTGCCCATCAACAAATGAATGGATTAAAAAACTGTGGTCTATATCCTGAAACATTACTGTATTTTTTGATGACTTCTAGGAGTCTTGTGGTTGAGTCTTTGGGGTTCTCTAAGTATAAGATCATGTCGTCAGCAAAGAGGGAGAGTTTGACCTCCTCTGCTCCCATTTGGATTCCCTTTATTTCCTTGTCTTGCCTAATTGTATTGGCTAGAACTTCCAGCACTACGTTGAATAGTAAAGGTGACAGAGGACAACCTTGTCTGGTTCCAGTTCTAAGAGGAAAAGCTTTCAGTTTTACTCCATTCAGTAAAATATTGGCTGTGGGTTTGTCATAGATAGCTTCAATCAGTTTTAGAAATGTGCCACCTATGCCTATACTCTTCAGAGTTCTAATTAGAAAAGGATGCTGGATTTTATGAAATGCTTTTTCTGCATCTATTGAGAGGATCATGTGATCTTTGTCCACAAGTCAGTAGCCTTTGTATACACCAATAACAGTCAAGATGAGAAACTAATTAAGGACACAACTCCCTTCACCATAGTTTCAAAGAAAATGAAATACCTAGGAATATACCTAACGAAGGAGGTGAAGGACCTCTATAAAGAAAACTATGAAATCCTCAGAAAGGAAATAGCAGAGGATATTAACAAATGGAAGAACATACCATGCTCATGGATGGGAAGAATCAACATTGTTAAAATGTCTATACTTCCCAAAGCTATCTACCTATTCAATGCCATTCCTATCAAAGTACGTACATCGTACTTTCAAGATTTGGAAAAAATGATTCTGCGTTTTCTATGGAACTGGAAAAAACCCCGTATAGCTAAGGCAGTTCTTAGTAACAAAAATAAAGCTGGGGGCGTCAGCATACCAGATTTTAGTCTGTACTACAAAGCCATAGTGGTCAAGACAGCATGGTACTGGCACAAAAACAGAGACATAGACACTTGGAATCGAATTGAACACCAAGAAATGAAACTAACATCTTACAACCACCTAATCTTTGATAAACCAAACAAGAACTTACCTTGGGGGAAAGACTCCCTATTCAATAAATGGTGTTGGGAGAACTGGATGTCTACATGTAAAAGACTGAAACTGGACCCACACCTTTCCCCACTCACAAAAATTGATTCAAGATGGATAAAGGACTTAAATTTAAGGCATGAAACAATAAAAATCCTCAAAGAAAGCATAGGAAAAACACTGGAAGATATTGGCCTGGGGGAAGACTTCATGAAGAAGACTGCCATGGCAATTGCAACAACAACAAAAATAAACAAATGGGACTTCATTAAACTGAAAAGCTTCTGTACAGCTAAGGACACAATAACCAAAGCAAAGAGACAACCTACACAATGGGAAAGGATATTTGCATATTTTCAATCAGACAAAAGCTTGATAACCAGGATCTATAGAGAACTCAAAGTAATCCACATGAAAAAAGCCAACAATCCCTTATATCAATGGGCAAGAGACATGAATAGAACTTTCTCTAAAGATGACAGACGAATGGCTAACAAACATATGAAAAAATGTTCATCATCTCTATATATTAGAGAAATGCAAATCAAAACAACCCTGAGATATCATCTAACCCCAGTGAGAATGGCCCACATCACAAAATCTCAAAACTGCAGATGCTGGCGTGGATGTGGAGAGAAGGGAACACTTTTACACTGCTGGTGGGACTGCAAACTAGTACAACCTTTCTGGAAGGAAGTATGGAGAAACCTCAAAGCACTCAACCTAGACCTCCCATTCGATCCTGCAATCCCATTACTGGGCATCTACCCAGAAGGAAAAAAATCCTTTTATCATAAGGACACTTGTACTAGACTGTTTATGGCAGCTCAATTTACCATTGCCAAAATGTGGAAACAGCCTAAATGCCCACCAACCCAGGAATGGATTAACAAGCTGTGGTATATGTATACCATGGAATACTATTCAGCTATTAAAAAAAATGGAGACTTTACATCCTTCGTATTAACCTGGATGGAAGTGGAAGACATTATTCTTAGTAAAGCATCACAAAAATGGAGAAGCATGAATCCTATGTACTCAATCTCGATATGAGGACAATTAATGACAATTAAGTTTATGGGGGGGGGAAGCAGAAAGAGGGATGGAGGGAGGAGGGTGGGGCCTTAGTGTGTGTCACACTTTATGGGGGCAAGACATGATTGCAAGAGGGACTTTACCTAACAATTGCAATCAGTGTAACTGGCTTATTGTACCCTCAATGAATCCCCAACAATAAAAAAAAAAAAAAAAAAAAAAAAAACTGTGGTCTATGTATGCCATAGAATACTATTCAGCCATAAAAAGGATAGAAACCTTACATATTTACCTGGATGGAGTTGAAGCATGGTCTTCTTTGTAAAGTATCACAAGAATGGAAAAGCAAGTACCCAGTGTACTTAATACTAATATAAAACAAATAGATAAACAACTTCATGCCCACAGAAGAGAAAAACACAATTAAATTCAAATGGTGGGGTGAAGGGAGGGAGAGGATTGGTAAACTCTCACCTAATGGGCACAATGTAAGGGCATATGGCACACCCTCTGGGTGGAGGGCTCAACTACAACTTGAACTTTACCTACGAAATGCAAACAATGTAACCTAATCATTTATACCCTCATATTAATCTGAAATTTAGAAAAATATAGTTTTAAATCTCTAGAAAAACTGCACAAATAATATAAAGAGTTACCACTCATCCCATGTATTTTTCTTTCTATTATTAACATCTTATATTACCATGGTAATTTGTCACAATTAGTGAACAAACACATATACACTATCTTCACATTTCCTCAATTTTCACCTAATGTCCTTCTTCTGTTCCAGCATCTCATCCAGGATACCACATTACATTAAGTCATTATGTTTCCTTAGGGTTCTCTTCGCCATGACAAATTCCCAGAATTTCCTTTTTTTTTTTTTTTTTTTGCCTTGATGACTTTGACAGTTCTCAGGAGTATGATTCAAGTATTTTTTACTATACTCCATTTGGGTTTATCATGGTTAGACCAGGGCTATGGGATTTGGAGAGGAAAGGCACAGAGGTGAAGTGACATTCTCATCATCTCATAACGAAGATACATATTACTAATATAATTTATCACCTTAATCATCTGACTGGAGTAATTCACCTGTTTGTGGCACACAGATCAAATGGATGCATTAACTTTGGATATTAAAAGGATTAATACACCTGTATTGGAATTTAATTGTATTACTTAGGATGGCTTAGTTTATGCAGTCATAGCAAGAAAATTCCTTCAGGGACAATCCAAGATGACGGCCGAGTAACAGACTCCCTGCAACAGGGCATGGTGAGTCAGGAAAGATAAGACTCCAGGCATCTCTGGCTGGTGGTATCTGCCTATAATCATTCCTTTGAGGATACAGGGAGTCAGTAAGGGACTTCTGGACACCAAGAGGTGGACAAAAATAGTGGAAAACTGGCAAGTGGTTGCATGTGTCTGATCGACCTAATCCTGCCAGCATCCATAAGTACAAGCAACAGTGAGACTACCAACTGGAAAGGCCTTGCCTGTGAAATGTTTCGGTGCTTTTGGACTTGGCACTCAGTTGAACTGTCTTCGGGGAGAGCTTCAGCAGAAGTGTGGAGAACTCTGGGCATTGTCTATGGCCCCAGAGTGAGCTGCTGAGCCGGACAAAGCTAATAGTGTTCAGCTCTGGCCACAGGGAGCCATTGTGAGAGAACTGCCCCAGCAAGCTCAGCCCTCAGGGTCGCAGAGCAAGGATTGGGCGGGAGCTAGTAACCTAGTGACTGAGCAGCCTAAGGCGGGGACTGAGCTGCCTTAAAGCCTTACCCCTCAGGGGAAGAGTGAGACCAGTTTTGGCACACTGGAGCCTTGGGCTGTTGCCTTGGGTAGAGTGCTGTGGCATTACAGCTCATAGTAACCTCAAACTCCTGGGCTTGGAGCAGCCCGGACCTCCATAAAAGCTGTGATGCGACCGCCGACCCATGACCCATGTCCACTCGGCCTCAGCATGCCCTGACCAGAAACTGCAGGAACCACACAATCCTGCGTTCTCCCCCCTGTACCCTCCTTGCCTCCACACTGGCCTGCTTGTCTGGCCAGGGACTCTGGTAGCTACCATCCTCCAAAGCCCTCCTAGCCTCTGCGCAGAGCCCTTCTCCTGGCCAGAGACTGCTGGAGCCTTGGGCTATCTGTGCCAAAGTCACTGGGAGCCAGGCACTCCCAGAATTGTGTGCACCACCACCTGCCCTGTTGCTAGATCTGGGTGTGTCACACTCCAGAGCTGCTTCCACAACCAGAACTCCTTGGCTGGGGCAGCCCCAGAGGAACTACACAGGACCACTCCCTACAAAGATTCAGCAACAATAGAGTGATCCAGCTGGGGTCTAATCTTGAAGAAACACCTCCCCAACTCTGAGGACAGCCAGAGGCAACAGTGAAAAACAATCATGAGGCAAAATCAACAGAAAAACTCTGGCAATATGAATGGTCAGAGTAGACAAACTCCTCCAAGGATCAATGGGGCAGACACAGCACAAGATCCCATGCACAAATAGCTGAGATGTCAGTAATCGAATTCAAAATCTGGATAGAAAATAAGATCGAATTAGAATTCCAAGCAGTAACCCAAAAGATATCTCAAGAATTCAATGAATTCAAAGACCAAATGACCAAAGATTTTGACACATTGAGACAAGAAGTTGCAGCCCTCAAAAATCTGAGAAACACAGTAGGATCCCTCAGTAACAGAATGGAGCAAGCAGAAGAAAGGATTTCTGACATTGAAGACAAAGCTTTCGAATGCTCCCAAACTCTCAAAAAGGAAGAGAAATGGAGGGCAAAAAAATATCACTCTCTCAGAGAGCTCTGGGATAATTCAAAGAAAAACAATATTCATCTTATAGGGATCCCCAAAAGTGACTAAGTGGCTTCACAAGGCACAGAGTCTCTTCTCCATGAGATTATGAAGGAGAACTTTCCAGACATGCCAAGAGATTCTGAAATTTATCTGACAGTTTCAGAATTCCAGCATGACTCAACACAAATAAGACATCCACCAGACACATCATAATCAATTTCACTAAAGTTAATATGAAGGAGAAAATTCTGAAAGCAGCCAGATGAAAGAAAACCATCACCTACAAGGCAAAAAATATTAGAATAACTGCAGATCTCTCTGCTGAAATCTTTCAAGCTAGAAGAGGATGGTCATCGACTTTTAATCTCCTAAAAGAAAATAACTTTCAATCTAGGATCCTGTACCCAGCTAAAATGAGTTTCATTTATTATGGAGAAATTAAATACTTCAATGACATACACATGCTGAAGAAATTTGATATAATTGAACCAGCTCTCCAGGACTTCTCAGACCTAGCCTCCATAAAGACCAGCGGAATCTTCCACCACAAAAGTAAACCCACCCAGAAAATTTTGATCAAATTCCAACTTCCACAGTCGCAAAAGTATTAAAAATGTCCACCAACTCTCAAAAAGCTTATCAATATTCTCAATTAATGTGAATGGTTTAAATTGTCCTCTAAAGAGGCACAGGTTGGCTGACTGGATGCTAAAACTCAAGCCAGATATCTTCTGCATACAAGAATCGCATCTTACTTAAAAGACAAATTTAGACTCAAGGTGAAGGGATGGTCATCTATACTCCAGGCAAATGGACAGCAGAAAAAAGCAGGTGTTGCAATGCTATTCACAGACGCAATAGGGTTTAAATCAACCGAAATAAGGAAGGATAAGGATGGACACTTTATATTTGTTAAAGTAATACTAAATATGATGAGATTTCAATTATTAATATTTATGCAACCAACCAGAATGCACCTCAATTTATGAGAGAAACTCTAACAGACATGAGCAAATTGATTTCCTCCAGTTCCATAGTAGTTGGAGATTCTAACACCCCTTTAGCAGTGCTGGATAGATCCTCCAAAAAGAAGCAAAGCAAAGAAATTTTAGATTTAAACTTAACCATTCAACATCTGGACTTAACAGACTTAACAGACACCGCGGGCCTTCGTGATGCTTTGTTTTAATTAAACAGTTGGATTCTCCTGGTCCGCACCAGTTCTAAGTCGGCTGCTAGGCGCCGGCCGAGGCGAGGCACCGCGCAGAAACCGCGGCCCCAGGGGCGGACCCAGCGGGGGGGACTGGCGCGTGTGGCCCCGGAGGTACGGGGTGGGGACCTTCCAAGACTTAGCCAGAATCGAGTGGAAATGTTGAACAGGCCCATATCAAGTTCTGAAGTAGCATCAACCATACAACACCTCCCTAAAAAGAAAAGCCCAGGACCAGATGGCTTCACGTCAGAATTCTACCAAATCTTTAAAGAGGATTAGTACCTATATTACTCAACATGTTCCAAAATGTAGATCTTTGACAAGCCAATTAAAAACATTCAGTGGGGAAAAGACTCCCTATTTAACAAATGGTGCTGGGTGAATTGGCTGGCGAGCTGTAAAAGACTGAAACTGGACCCACACCTTTCACCATTAACTAAGATAGACTCTCACTGGATAAAAGATTTAAACTTAAGACATGAAACTATAAAAATGCTTGAAGAAAGTGCAGGGAAAACTCTTGAAGGAATCGGCCTGGGTGAATATTTTATGAGGAGGACTACCCCGGCAAATGAAGCAGTATCAAAAATACACTACTGGGACCCGATCAAACTAAAAAGCTTCTGCACAGCCAAGAACATAGTAAGTAAAGCAAGCCGACAGTCCTCAGAATGGGAGAAAATATTTGCTGGTTATAACTCCAATAAAGGTTTAATAACCAGAATCCACAGAGAACTCAAATGTATTAGCAAGAAAAGAAGATGTGATCCCATCTCAGAGTGGGCAAGGGACTTGAAGAGAAACTTCTCTAAAGAAGACAGATGCACAATCTACAAACATATGAAAAAAAGCTCATCATCCTTAATCATCAGAGAAATGCAAATCAAAACTACTTTGAGATATCACCTAACCCCAGTAAGAGTAGCCCACATAACAAAATCCCAAAACCGGAGATGTTGATGTGGATGTGGAGAAAAGGGCACACTTCTACCCTGCTGGTGGGAATGCACACTAATATGTTCCTTCTGGAAGGATGTTTGGAGAATACTTAGAGACCTAAAAATAAACCTTTCCACTCGATCCTATAGTTTCTTTACTATGTTTATACCCAGAAGACCAAAAATCACAACATAAGAAAGACATCTGTACCAGAATGTTTATTTCAGCCCAATTCATAATTGCCAAGTCCTGGAAGAAGCCCAAGTGCCCATTGACCCACGAATGGACTAGCAAATTGTGGTACATGTATACTATGAAATATTATGCAGAAATAAATAAAGAAAGAAAGATGGAAACTTTACGTCTTTCATGTTACATGGATGGAGCTGGAACATATTCTTCTTAGGAAAGTATCTCAGCAATGGAAGAAAAAGTATCCAATGTACTCAGCCCTACTATGAAGCTAAATTATAGCTTTCACATGAAGGCTATAACCCAACTATAGCACAAGACTGTGAGGAAATGGCCAAAGAAGGGGAAGGGAGTGGGGAGGTTATGGTGGAGGGAGGGTAATGGGTGGGTGCATCTTAGAATGGGTACACGCAAAACTTACTAAAGGCAGAATACAAATGTCTACATACAATAACTAAGAAAATGCCATGAAGGCTACGTTGAACAGTTTGATGAGAATATTTCAGATTGTATATGAAACCAGCACATTGTACCTCTTGATTGAACTAATGTACACAGCTATGATTTAACAATAAAAATAAATAAATAAATAAATTTGTCAGTGAAAGAAAAAAAAAAAGAAAATTCCTCCAAAGTCAGATGGGCTTAGACAAGAAAACTACAAAAGGTTTCATTTCCACAAGAGTACATTTGCTTTGCTTGTTAATAGGGGCTTTACTTTCTACTACCTCACCTAGAGATCCAGGCTGATGGAAACTTTATTATCCAGAACTTCTTGGTCATGTCAGCACTGGCAAATAAATGCAGAATTGGTATGTATCACTTTCATTCATATTTCATTGGCCAAAATAAGTCAATTTGGCCATAACTTTAAAGGGACAAGAAAATACAAGCCTCTAGTTGGCCCGCAAGCAGCAAAATTATCTGATATTGATAATTACACGTTACGGCAACCATATTAATATGAACATTGAATTTTTTAAGTAAAAAGTCATAGTGAAAATAATGTTTTTGATGAATCTACATTTGTCACCTTTTTGAAATCATACCAATTAAAGATTCATTAGATTTAGCGAGGTCAAACTTAAACGTAAGTCCCTTTGAGGATAAACATCATTAGCAGTTAAGGCCTTAGAATAGATGGATTATATTGCTCTTTCACCGCTATCTAGTTTAGATAAGCTTCTACAGGCAATCAATATTTTGAAGCAGAGTAACTGCATTAATTTGAGATGAGAGGTGTGTTGTGGAAATATGGGCAAGGAAAGGCAAGGCAGTGGAAGTCTTTGGGGGGAGCAGGAGTACTATGTGCATTACATGCATTTATAGGATGAAGGAATGTGGTTCACAGACAAAAACAAGATGCTGTTGGCTGGGCACTGTGGCTCACACCTGTAATCATAGCACTCTGGGAGGTGGAGGCAGGTTGATTGTTTGAGCTTAGGAGTACGAGACCAGCCTAAGCAAGAGTGAGACCCCATCTCTACTAAAAATAGAAAAATTAGCTGGGTGTTACGGTGGTGCCTGTAGTCCCAGCTATTTGGGAGGCTGAGGCAAGATGATCACTTGAATCCAAGAGTTTGAGGTTGCTGTGAGCTATGACACTACAGCACTCCACCCAGAGAGAACAATAGGGTGAAACAAAAAAAAAAGAAAGAAAGAAAACAAAAAAACCCAACCAAACAAAACAAAAAAATTCTAGATACTGTCAAGACATAATGTGTCGCCTCTGGCCAGTCCTAAAACATGTTATGCAAAACCATAAACCCACAACATGAAAAATTTAAGGGAAGCTAGTTGTTTTATGAATATTTTTAATGATGTTTTATAATGCCCACCTAAGTGCTTTTACATATAACTTTTTCTATTTCTTCTTCTCAACATACATAACATTTTCTATTTACATATAACTTTATTCATAAAAGCCCCAATTTGGAAATATCCTCAATGTTCTTCAGCTGGTGGGTAATCATACATATTACCAATAAGAAAAATAATAAAGTAAATAAATAACCTTGTCAATTATAAAAGTAGGAAATAAATAAACAAGCCTAAAGAAAGGAAAGAGAGGTATTCACAATAAATAATATAGGAAATTATAAATCAAGGCAGTGACCCACACCATACTCAGTATTTGGATCACTTTCCAAAGTGGACTTTCTTCTATACATCACACATCTTTCTTCAGAGTCTTTAGATGTGTAGTTCAGGCACGATTATTGAGTTGTATAATACAAAGTAGATCATCCATGTGTTCTGGCAACTCAAATTTCATAAATAATAGCACCATTAACACAGATCTATTACAATTTTTTTAAACAGCTATTACTCATACACAATATGGAATATATATTATGTACTGAAATTTTATATTAAAAGATAGCCTAAAACAATAAAATAATACTTAATTTGGAATTAAAACACTGGGTTTGAGTCTGCCAAAAATAGCTGGTGGGCCTCAGTAAAAGGCTCCTTGATATTTAGTTTCCTTGTATGCCAAATAAAGATAAAAGGTGAACATTCACTCATTACTGTTAGAATTAAAAAAATGTGTGTGTGAAAGCACTTGTTAAACGAAAGAGAGCTACAAAATTGTGGTGTATTAATAAATGTGGCATTTTGTACCTATTTGATTTAAAGTACTCTAGTATTGGTTTTGGAATACTTGAAGATACTGATTTCTTTTTGGAAAAGGAGACAGAATAATTTCCTCTGCTATATTTATTCTTTGGGGAGGAGTATTTGGTATATAAATGATTTGCACAGACAAATTTATTTGTTGCCTCTTTTGTGTCTTTTAATTTTATATTTTGGCCTTTTACATTTCAACAGGCATTTGCTTCTTTCTTATCTCTCTTTTATTCTGTTGCTCTGTAATTTGATGATCTCTGAGGATAAGTATTAATTTTAGTGGACTGAATTTAGCATATCCCTTTTGGAACATACATAAATATATGTCCCTTTAATCATTTTCTCTCTTTGTTAATACCGAGAATGCAATCACAGGATACACAGTAACAGATGTGAGCATAATGGATGAGATGCACACATTCTCCTCATCCTAAAATTGATAAATGGAGTATTTCAAGTAAAAGGCTCATTTGATTGCATACTCTAAAACCCTCTGTCACCCTTTCAAGCGTTAATAGGTTATAATGTAACAGCAACAACATTTTCAGTGTCCTCCCCCTGTTCAGAACAGTTTCAGTGTTCATGTCCCTCCCAGCTTCCTTCCCTTCTGCTGATCAAAACATAAGAAATTTCTAGGTCATCTCTTGCTTAAACAAGTCCGTTTGACTCATACAAAGACATTTTCTTATCTTTCACCTGTAAGTGTGCTATTATTTTGTTTGGGGGGGGTGTTCTTGGATATTAAAGTATGGACAGTTAATAATAGCTATAAAGAATGAGTTATCTCTAAGTAAAATTTATAATAGGCTTAGTGATTAAAATTAGCAACATAAAGGGTCTAAGATAGAGCTGGAATACTTTCCCTTTTTTTGAGACAGAGTCTCAAGCTGTTGCCCTGGGTAGAGTGCTATGGCTTCCCAGCTCACAGCAACCTCAAACTCTTAGGCGTAAATGATTCTCTTGCCTCAGCCTCCCAAGTAGCTGGAACTACAGGCACCCAACACAACACCCAGTTATTTTTTGGTTGTAGTTGTCATTGCTGCTTAGCAGGCCTGGGCCGGGTTTGAAACAGCCACCCTAGTGTATGTGGCCAGTCCCCTGCCAACTGAGCTACAGGCACATCCAGGAGCTAGAATACTTTCTATCTGGAACCTTTAGAAGACTGTGATACCCTCCTGGATAAGTAAGTAGATCATAAAGCAAGGAGTGGTCAAAGGTATGAACTTAGAATACAAGCTTTTGTTAATACTAATTCACTCTTGTGTAAACTCCATTTTCACCATTTTTTTCTTTCTTTCCTTCCTCCCTCCCTCCTTCTCTTCCTTCTTTCCTTTCTGTCTCTCTGACTCATACCTTGATTCTTGCCTCAGATATCTGGCTTCTGCTATTAGATCATATCTCTTGCAACCTAAGTTGTGACTTGTCTGGCAATCCTTCTGAATTTCTATCTCTAGTAGGAATTGTCTTAATTCCCACTACTTTCTCAGTATCTTAGGTAGAACTTCCCTTAAGGATTACAAGTGTGGAAAATATTCCTTGAGTATTCATTGCTCACTCTCACTTATTCTGGAAATTTTAGAGAATAAAAAAAGACAGAGACATTTCTGGGGATTCTAATACTGTTAGAAAGAATTCTGCAACTGTGTCCAGAGAGTCACATTGGTTGCATATCAATTGGCACTGATAGTCTGTAGCACATATTGCAGAGATCTACCTGACAACAGTGTTGATTCTTGATCTTTGTGTGTAAATCGGATTTAGCCAGGAGTGGAGTAGAAAATGAAGGCCAAATAATGTATGTGAATATCTTGTGTTGGCTGTGATAGTCAGGTGGGATACATATAGTCCAAACATTGATGTAGATCCACAGAACATGAACTGTAAGAGATCAGGGGCTTTGTTTCTGTGTCTATACTCCAACTCCAGTTCTCAGGACTGTGCCCAACACACTCAACAGACATTTCTATAATCCATTCCCCTATTAATATAACACCAGGTGGAGAGATGTTACAGTAACTTCACTGTGACATGGAGAACTCTCTCCCAAATTTGAGTCTGAATATCAAACTAATGACAGCAATTCTTTGGAAAGAACAAAGAAAGATTTATTACTTAAGAGTGGGAAATCCCAAAACAAGGGGCAGAAGACTACTCTCCCAGAGGAAATTTCTGAAATAGAGCAGCAAGTGCACAAGTGTTTATAAAGGGACCTCCCCTCCAATCATCCTTCAAATCATGAGGGATATGAAGAAAGCTCCAGGCACAGGCAAAATTTAAGAGCCAACAAAAGGGAAAATGTAGGCTTGCCTCTCTCTCTCTCTCTCTGGAAGTGGTGGTAGTAATGGAAACATGTCTTACGTTATGGAAGGCTACTTGTTGGAAATTGATTTTATGCCCTGAGACATTACTGTATTTCTTGATCACTTCCAGGAGTATTGTGGTTGAGTCTCTGGGGTTCTCTAAAATCATATCATCGGCAAAGATTGGGAATTTAACCTCCACTGTCCCCATTTGGATGCCCTTTATATATTTCCTACCTGATTGCATTGGCTAGAACTTTCGGAACTATTTTGAATGGTATTGGCAATAGAGGACAGCCTTGTCTGGTTCCAGTTCTAAGTGGAATAGCTTTCAATATTATTTTAGCTATGGGTTGGTCATAGATGGCTTTAATCAGTTTTAGAAAAGTTCCACCAATGCCTATATTCTTAGGTTTTCTTGTTAGGAAAGGATATTGAATTTTATCAAATAATTTTTCTGCATCTATTGAGAGAATCATATGGTATTTGTTTTTGCTTCTATTGATATGGTAAATTAAATTTATGGATTTGCATATGTTAAACCATCCTTGCATCCTGGGATGAAGCCTACTTGGTCATGATGTATAATTTTTAAAATATGTAGCTGTGTCCATTGGCTAAGTTTTTATTAGGTATTTTGCATCTATATTAATTAGTGAAATTGGTCTATAGTTCTCCTTTTTAGATGGGTCCTTTCCTGGTTTTGGTATCAGGTGATGTTTGCTTCATGCTTCATAGAATGTGTTGGGGGAAGAGTCCTTCCTCCTCAATATTTTGTAATATGTTCTATAGTATACATACATGCTCTTCTTTGAAGGTTTGATAAAATCATGGTGTGAAGCCACATTATCCAGGGCCTTTTTTTTTTTGCTGGAAGCTTTTTTTATTGTTTGTTTTATCTCAGTGCTTGATATTGGTCGAGATATGGTTCGAGAGATCTATTTCTTCCTGGTTAAGTCTAGGGAGAGGGTGTGATTCCAGGTATTGATCCATTTCCCCCACATTGTCAAATTTCATGGCATAGACTTTCTTGTAGCAGTCAGAGATAATCTCCTCTATGTCTGTGGTATTAGTTGTTATTTCCCCTTTTTTATTTCTGATTGTGGGTATTAGAGATTTTAGTTTTCTGTTAGTAGTTAATCTGGCCAATGGTTTTCAATTTTGTTTATTTTTTGAAGAACCAACTTTTTGTTTCATTGATTTTCTGAGTGATTCTTTTGTTATCAATTTAATTTATTTCTGATTTAATTTGGTTATTTCTTTTCTTCTGGTAGGTTGGGATTAGATTGCTCTTCCTTTTCCATTTCCTTGAGATGATTTATTAGCATCTATTAAGAGAAGTTGATGGGCTCTCTTTCTGTTTTTTGGATGTAGGCATCTAATGTGATAAATTTCTGTCTTAGGATTGGTTTGCAGTATCTCACTGGTTTTAGTAGCTTGTAGCTTCATTGTTGTTATGTTTGAAGAATTTAACAATTTCCCCTCTTGTCTTTTTCTTGCCCCAACTGTCATTCAGCATAAGGTTGTTTAATTTCCATGCCTTTGTGTGGGGATGAAAATTTTTGTTGGAGTTTAGTTCAACTGTATTTAATTCCTTGTGGTCTGAGAAGATAGAAGGTATAATTTCCAATTCTTTTATTTTTGTTGAGGTTTGATTTGTATCCTAGGATGTGATCTATTTCAAAGTATATTCAGGCTAGTGAGAAGAACATATATGTCTTAGCTTTGGAATGATATGTTCTATATATGTGTATTAAGCCAATTTGCTCTAGGATCACATTTAAGTCTGTTGTATCTTTGTTAAGTTATTGTTCAGTGGATTTATCAGTTTTGCTGGGCATTAAAGTCCCCAGACATTTTATGGTGTTATGGGATATCATATTACTCAGACCAATCAAGATTTGTTTCATAAATCTTGGAGTATTTAAGTTGGGTGCATAAATATTTAGTTTTGAAATGTCATCTTGTTGTCTTGTTCCCTTGACCAGAAGGAAGTGACTATCTTTGTCTTTAGTTGCTTTAAATCCACTTGTATCTGAATATAGGATTGTGACCCCCTCCTTTCTTCTGATTTCCATTTGCCTGAAATATTATTTTCCATCTCTTTACCCTGAGTTTTGTTTTGTCCTTCAAAGTTAGGTGTGTTTCCTAACCTCCCCAAGAAAGAGCATTTTGATGGCTTGTGCTTTTTTTTTTTTTTTAATTATCCAGTCGGCCAATCTGTGCCTGTTCATTGGGAAATTTAAGCCATTAACATTTATTCAGAGAATTGGTAAGTGTGGCTGAGTTCTATTTATCTTATTCTGTGAAAACCCATTGCTCAGTTTTATCCTTTGTGCTATTTGAAAGCTAGGTTTTGTCCTTTAGTTTCTGTATGTTTACTTTGCTGGTGGTTCATTGTGATGTTCAGTGTGGAGAATAGGTATAAATTTTTCCTGTAGAGCTGGTCTTGTTGTGGTGAATTTTCCCCATGTTTGCACATCAGCAAAAGATTTGAATTATCCATCAATTTAGAAACTTAGTTTAGCAGGATATAGAATTCTGGGCTGAATTCTGGGTATATAATTCTGGGTTTGTTTAACCATGTTAAAGGTAGTTGATCTTTCTCTTCTAGCCTGGAAAGTTTTAGTTAAATAGTCTGCTGTCACCCTGATGGATTTGCCCTGTAGGTCAATTGGTTCTTACTCCTGGCTATTTTCAGAATTTTCTCTTTCATCTTGACTTTGGACAGGTTCATTACAATATGTCCTGGAAATGCTCTGTTTGTGTTGAGATAACCTGGGATTGATATACCTCTAAGAGGAGTGTTTTGAAATCTTTAGTTAAACTTGGGATATTTTCATTTATGATATATCCTCCAGTAGGGTTTCCATTCCTTTGGGACATTCTTCTTCCTTTTCAGGGATACCTATAATTTATATGTTTGAACACTTTATGAAGTCCCATAATTCTCTGAGAAAATGTTCTGCTTTCTCTCTCTCTTTTTCTGCCTCTTTAACTACCTGGGTTAGCGCAAGAGCTTTATCTTCTAGCCCTGAGATTCTTTTCTTTTCTGTGGTATAATCTGTTATTGATGTTTTCTACTTCATCTTTAAGTTCCCTGATTGACTCCTTCAATTCCTTAAGCTCTTCCATATCCTTTCTATAGTCTTCAAATCTTTGATCCATTTTTTTGGTTTTGATTTCCACTTTCTCATCAATTCCCTTCATTGCCTTTACCAGACATATTTTAAATTCCCTTTCTTTCATTTCCACTAATTTTTTATTGGTGGGATCCTCTGTGGTAGCTACCTCATGATACCTTGGTGGGGTTGCTCCATTCTGGTTTTACATGTTGCCAGAATTTTTCTTCTGGTTCCTTCTCATGAGTGTTTTCTTCTTGTTCACTTCATTCTCCTACTTTTTCCTTCTCACTACTTCCTTCATTTTAAATTACCTAGTCTCAGTACTTAGGTGTTGAGGTGGCCTTTTGGTATAAATTCAAAAGGAAGAGAAGCATAAAGAGTAAGAAGGGAGAAAGAAACTGTAAAGTTAAGAGAAAAAAAAAAAGAAAGGGAGGTGAAAGAAAATAATTTTAAAAAGAAGAGAAGAAGACAGAGAGAGAAAGAGATCAACAGGAGAAATGGTGGTGATTGGCAGGGTGCTATGATCACACCTGCAAATCTAGGCTTTGGGAAAGCTGGACTGGGTGGGTATCTGAAAATTCATGAGCTTCTTACCAGGCTGGACAAAAGCAAAAACCCACCTGTGCCAAAATGGAAGATAAAGAAAAAAAAATCAGCAGTATGTCATAATGGGGACCTACCAATACTATCTTTCCAAAGGCCAAAGCTAGAAGGACACTGTAGACCATGAGCTTGTGACCTCCTTGAGTCAGATAAATGCTATGACCCCTTATTCAAAGCAGTACTGTGACCCCACAGGACTCAGAGAAAAAGAAGAAAAGTAATAAAAAATAAAAATAAAAATAGATAAAGAAAATTAAAAATACAAGTATAAGAGATAAAGTAAAAAAGTGATATCTTAACTTGTGTGTGAGAAATTTATGTGGAAAAAATGAGAAAAGTAGAAAAATCTGTACCAAAAGAGAGAAAACAGGAGAGAAGTAAAAAAGGAGTAAAGAAATGGAGGAGCCCTTGCTATGAAAGATAGTAAAAATAAAAATAAAACAAACAAACAAACAAAAAACAGAACAACAATCATGGCAAAAATGTGGAAAAAATAGAAAGGAATGTGAAAAGGAGCAAAATAATGGAAGAAATGTGTGTGTGTGTGTGTGTGTGTGTGTGTGTGTATTCCAATATATTGCCTGGACCTCAGGTGGTGCTGTGGTGGTAGGAGACAACTAAATGCAATTTAAAGCAATTTTGGAAGAGACCCACAGTCCTTTTTACCCCATCCAATTGTATATGAATTGTAGAACACTTACTGATAGTTAATAGTGACTGAATATGGCAGCAGCTCCACAAGGGCTTCCCATATGAACTTACATATGGATAATGCTGTGTAACTTGTAAGAGACCACCAAGTGATTCTGACCCATGTCCTATGTCATTGGGATAACCAGGCCTGTAACTCTTCTTTTCATCCTTGTGTCTGAGGTCCATAGTCTGGAGAATCAAAGCTTACCAATGCATAGAGATAACTTTCCCAAGTTTTCCACATGCTATTCAGAGCAAGGAAGTCATTCACCTTTGTGATGTATGCTTTATGAACAGAATTGCTAATATAATCATTTATTTGTTCAACATCTCTTGAAGTCTTGATCCATGCTAAATTTTTGGAAGAGATTCAGAGATTCCCTAGGACATACTCAAGAACGGCCCAACTGAGCCTTGCCATCTATGCCCTGTCACTCCTTCTGATGCCTGCATTCATACTGTGATGACTTTTTTTTTATATAACTTTATTTGTTGTATCTAGTAATCACCAGTTAGTTCTTATCCATGTTGACTGTCTGTAGAATTTGAAAGTGGTAATAGGTACATAGGTAACTGAAGTATAGAGCTTGTTTGGTGAATCTTCATCTTCACTACATTTTTTGGACAACAGTACACATATATAGTTTGGGAAATTCCTTATGCCTTTGGCCCAGCCACCTTTATTGAGCCTGGTGTCAAGGAGCACATCTGGAGTCTCTCTTTCTTGGCAAATTTCTGGATCTCTTTGAGTGCCCAAGGGGCACGCTTCTTGAAGTCCACTCCATAGATGTGCTTGTGAATGTTGGTAGTGTATTCTCAGGTTATCACCTCATTGATGGCAGAATGGCCTTTCTCATCACCTTTCTTTGTGGGAGCCATTCTTCCAGGCACAAGTGAGAAAGAAAAAGCATGACGGATTCATACGGTGATGACTTTTACTTGGCCACTCTTGACTGACAAAGATCACCTAAAAGGGAGTCTCTAAGCCTGAGTGCAAGAGATCAAACTTTTACAGGTCTGTAAAGAACTTTGAATATTTATTCTCCTTATTTCTCCAGATAAAACTCCTCTTATTTCTCCAGACGTTTAGTGATAGAAACTATATTTTCTAACATGATCAAGTTAATCCCAAGTCTTTATACTGTTAAAAATGGGAACCTCAAAAACTCTTTTTTAAATTTCAATACATCTTATTGAGAATAAAATTCAATGTCAAAGATTATGTTTGAATGCTACTTGGGATAAATTCTCTCTCGGCTGGACTTCCTGTCTTCAGCTCAATTGGATACCCTCTGGACATTATCCTTCTCTCTGGACAGGAGCCTATGTCAGAGGCTGCATCCAGTCGGCCATCTTGCCCTTCCCTCTCAGGTACTTTTTAGATGACATGTCTTTGGGGTTTTTCTATCTGCAGAATCTATTGAACTATACATTGTCAAGTGTGTCAATGTGTGATACAATTGATGTTCGGGCAATCACACAGCAAACAACTTCATCTAATCAGAATCTACAATCTCTTTATATATGCTGATCACATACACAGAATTTATCCCAAGTAGCATTCAAACATAATCTTTGACATTAAATTTAATTCTCAATAAGATGTATTGAAATTAAAAAGAGAGTTTTTGAGGTGCCCATTTTTAACAGTATACAGATTCCAAGACAACAATCTCCAGCTAAGACTGCACTAGAGTCACTGATCCACCATGATCGGACAAGAACCAGTTGAATACAAGACTGAGCCACCTAACCCCACCACACCAAGCAGGTTTCCCCAGCCTCAGACTGTAATACTGTGCAGGTCCTTTGTAAAGCTAAAGGGGAAAAAGATGCAGTCATCAGTTCCAGATCCTTAACAAAGGGCTGGTTAACCACAACCCCAGGAAACCCCAATCCAATCTCACCATACCAGACCACCTAGCCAACAGTGAAAAACAATCATGAGGCGGAATCAGCAGAAAAACTTTGGCAACATGAACAATCAGAGTAGATCAACTTCCTCAAGAAACAATAAAGCAGATATAGCACAAGATCCTATTCACAAACAAATGGCTGAGATGACAGAAATCGAGTTCAGAATTTGAATAGCAAATAGGATCAAAAAATGGAGGAAATGATGAAATTAGAATTTAAAAAAGAAATTCAAAAGATGTCTCAAGAATTTAACGAATTTAAAGACAAAATGACCAAACATTTTGACACATTAAACCAAGAATTTGCAGCCCTCAAAGATCTAAAAAATACAGTAGAAGTCCTCAGTAACAGAATGGAGCAGGCAGAAGAAAGGATCTATGATATTGAAGACAAAGCTTTTGAACACTCCCAAACACTTGAAGAGGAAAAAAAGTGGAGAACAAAAATGGATCATTCTCTCAGAGAACTCTGGGACAATTTGAAGAGGTCTAATATTCACCTTTTAGGAATACTGAAAGTGATGAGGTTGCTGTAAAGGATACAGATGCTTTGCTTCATGAAATAATTAAAGAGAATTTTCCAGACATGCCCAGAGATTCTGAAATTCAGATAGCAGACAGTTTTAGAACACTGGCACGACTCAACCTGAATAAAAATTCTTATAGACACATTGTAATTAATTTTGCTAAAGTTGATATGAAGGAGAAAATTCTGAAAGCTGTAAGATGTAAGAAAACCATTACATACAAGGGGAAGAGCATTAGAATGACTGCAGATCTCTCCACTGAAACCTTTCAAGCTAGTAGAGGGTGGTCATCGACCTTTAATCTTCTTAAACAAAATAACCTTCAACCCAGGATCCTGTATCCAAACTAAACTGAGTTTCACCTATGATGGAGAAATTAAATACTTTAATGACATTTACATGTTGAAGAAATTTGCCATAACTAAACCAGCTCTTCAGGAAATTCTCAGACCTATCCTTCATAATGAACAATACAATCCTCCACCACCAAAGTAAAATCACTCAGAAACTTTTGATCAAATTCTAACTTCCATAGTGGCAAAAGGATTAAAAATGTCCACCAGACTTTCAAAAAACTCGATACCCAAAACTCTGTCGGGTTTATTATTATTCTCAATTAAAGTGAAAGGCTTAAATTGCCCTCTAAGAGACACAGGTTGACTGACTGGATATAAAAACTCAGACCAGACATCTGCTGCATTCAAGAACCTCACCTTACCTTAAAAGATAAACATAGACTCAGGGTGAAGGGATGGTCATCTATAATTCAGACAAATGGAAATCAGAAAAAAGCAGGTGTTGCAATTTTATTTGCAGATACAATAGGCTTTAAACCAATCAAAGTAAGAAAAGACAAAGATGGTCACTTCTTATTTGTTAAGGGCAACACTCAACATGATGAGATTTCAATTATCAACATCTATGCACCCAACCAGAATGCACCTCAATTTATAAGAGAAACTCTAACTGACATGAGCAATTTGATTTCCCCCAGTGCCATAATTGTTGCAGACTTTAACACTCCTCTGGCAGTATTGGATAGATCCTCAAAAAAGAAGCTAAGCAAAGAAATTTTAGAATTAAACCTAACCATTCAACATTTGCATTTAATAGACATCTATAGAACATTTCATCCTAACAAAACTGAATACACATTCTTCTCATCAGCCCATGGATCATCCTCCAAAATTGCTCACATCTTAGGTCACAAGTCTATCATCAGCAAATTTAAAAGAATAGAAATCATTCCTTGTATTTTCTCGGACCACCACGGAATAAAAGTTGAACTCAGTAACAACAGGACTCTCCACATGCATACATAAACATGGAAACTAAATAACCTCATGCTGAATGATAGCTAGGTCATAGATGAGATTAAGAAGGAAATTACCAAATTTTTGGAACAAAACAATAATGAAGAAATGAACTATCAGAACCTCTGGGAGACAGCAAAGGCAGTTCTAAGAGGAAAATTTATAGCATTGCAAGCCTTCCTCAAGAAAACGGAAAGAGAGGAAGTCAATAACTTAATGGGTCATCTCAAGCAACTGGAAAAGGAAGAACTTTCCAACCCTAAATCCAGCAGAAGAAAAGAAATAACTAAAATTAGAGCAGAACTTAATGAAATTGAAAACAAAAGAATCATACAACAGATCAACCAATCAAAGAGTTGGTTTTTTTAAAAGGTCAATAAAATAGGTAAATCATTAGCTAACCTAAACATAAGTAGAAGAGTAAAATCCCAAATTTCATCAATCAGAAAGGAAAAAGGCCAAATAACAATGGACTCCTCAGAAATTCAGCAAATACTTAATGAATACCACATAAAACTCTACTCTCAGAAGTATGAAAATCTGAAGGAAATAGATCAATACTTGGAAACATGTCACCCTCCCAGACTTAGCCAGAAAGAAGTGGAAATGTTGAACAAGCCTATAAGAAGCTCTGAAATAGCATCAACCATAAGAAATCTCCCCCAAAAGAAAAGCCCAGGACCAGATGGCTTCACATCAGAATTCTACCAAACCTTTAAAGAGAAACTAATACCTATATTACTTAACCTTTTCCAAAACGTAGAAAAAGAAGGGATACTTCTCAACTCATTCTATGAAGCAAATATCACCCTGACACCCCAACCAGGAAAAGACCCAACAAGAAAAGAAAATTATAGACCAATATCTCTAGTGAATATTGATGCAAAAATATTCAATAAGATCCTAGCAAACAGAATCCAACAACACATCAAGCCAATTAAACACCACCATCAGGTAAGTTTCATCCCAGGGTCCCAAGGATGGTTCAATATACATAAATCCATAAATATAATACATCACATAAACAAATTAAAAAACAAAGACCATATGATTCTCTCAATTGATGCAGAAAAAGCTTTTGACAATATCCAGCATCCTTTCTTGATCAGAACACTTAAGAAAATAGGTATAGAAGGACATTTCTTAAACTGATAGAGGCCATCTACAGCAAACCCACAGCCAATATCATAGTGAATGGAGTAAACTTGAAATTATTTCCACTCAGATTGGGAACCAGGCAAGGCTGCCCATTGTCTCCACTGCTTTTTAACATTGTAATGGAAGTCTTAGCCACCACAACCAGGCAAGCGAAGGCAATCAAGGGGATCCAAATAGGACCAGAGGAGATCAAATTGTCACTCTTCACAGATGATATGATTATATATCTGAAAAACCCCAGGGAATCAACTACAAAACTCGTAGACGTGATCAAGGAATATAGTAACATCTCAGAAAACAAAATTAACACTCATAAATCTGTAGCCTTTATATACACCAACAATAGTCAAGGGGAAAAAATAATCATAGATTCTATTCCCTTTGTAATAGTGCCAAAGAAGATGAAATATCTGGGAGTGTATCTAACTAAGGATGTGAAGGATCTCTATAAAGAGAACTATGAAACTCCGAGAAAAGAAATAGCTGAAGATGTTACAAATGGAAAAATATACCATGCTCATGGCTGGGAAGAATCAACATTGTTAAAATGTCTATACTACCTAAAGCAATTTACAGATTTAATGCATTCCCTATTAAAGCACCTCTCTCATATTTTAAAGACCTGGAAAAATTAGTACTTCATTTTATATGGAAACAGAAAAAACCTTGAATAGCAAGACATTACTCAGAAATAAAAACAAAACAGGAGGAATCACGCTTCCAGACTTCATACTATATTATAAATCGATAGTTATCAAAACAGCATGGTACTGGCACAAAAACAGAGAGTTAGATGTATGGAACAGAATTGAAGACCAAGAGGTGAACCCAGACACTTATCATCATTTGATTTTAGCTAAGCCTATTAAAAATATAAATTGGGAGAAAGATTCCCTATTCAATAAATGGTGCTGGATGAATTGGCTTGCAACTTGTAGAAGACTGAAACTGGACCCACACCTTTCTCCTCTAACAAAAATTGACTCTCACTGGTTAAAGGACTTAAACTTAAGACATGAAACTATAAATATTCTTAGAGAGAGTGCAGAGGAAACACTTGAGAAAATTGGCCTGGGAGAATACTTCATGAGGAAGACACCCCAGGCAATTGAAGCAACATCAAAAATACATTACTGGGATCTGATCAAATTAAAAAGCTTCTGCACTGCCAAGAACACACTAAGTAAAGCAAATAGACAGCCCTCAGAATGGGAGAGGATTTTTGCAAGCTATACTACTGACAAAGGTCTAATAACCAGAATCCACAGAGAACTCAAACTTATTACTGAGCAAAAAACAAGTGATCCCATTTCATTGTGGGCAAGAGACATGAACAGAAGCTTATCTGAAGAAAACAGGCACATGGCCTACAGACACATGAAAAAATGCTCATCATCTTTAATCATCAGAGCAATGCAAACCAAAACTACTCTGAGATACCATCTAACTCCAGTAAGAGTAGCCCACATCACAAAATTCCAAAACAACAAATGTTGGCGTGAATGTGGAGAAAAGGGAACACTTCTGCACTGCTGGTGGGAATGCAAGCTAGTACGTTCCTTTTGGAAGGAAGTTTGGAGAACACTCAGGGATTTAAATGTAGACCTGCCATTTGATCCTGCAATTCCTCTTCTAGGTATATTTCCAAAGGACCAAAAATCATTTGGCAATAAAGATATTTGCACCAGATTGTTCATTGCAGCTCAATTCATAATTACCAAGTCATGGAAGAAGCCCATGTGCCCATCGACCCATGAATGGATTAATAAATTGTGGAATATGTATACCATGGAATATTATGCAGCAGTAAAAAAAAATGGAGACTTTACCTCCTTTATGTTTATATGGATGGAGCTGGAAAATACTCTTCTTAGCAAAGTATCTCAGGAATGGAAAAAGAAGTATCCAATGTACTCAGTACTACTGTGAAATCAATTTATAATAACTCATATTCACATATGAAAAATTAAACACAACTTTAGGCTATGAAGGAGGGAAAGGGAGGGTGAGGAATGGGGAGGGAGTGAGTGGGATAGTATGGGATAGTAGGGGGACCACAACTATGGAGCACATTGCAAGTACAAGTTGGTTCTATCATGTGTAGAACACAAATGTCCTAATGCTATAATTGGGTAAATGAGATGAAAGCTATGCTGATTAGTATGATGTAAGCACTCCAATTTGTACAAATAATCAACACACTGAAATGGGCATAAATGTATTTATGATCTATGTACAAAAGACTTAATAAAAAAATAAAAAATAAAAAGTGCCTGTAAGTATTTTAAAGGGAAAAAGTAAACAAAATGTGGAACATCTGTACAATTGACTGCTACTCAATAATAAAATCTACAGATCACTGACATTTGTAATAACACAGATAGATCTCCAAAGCTTTATTCCAAGTGAAAACATTCAGACATAAAAGATAACATAACGTACAATTCCATTCCTATGACATTCTTATAAAGGCAAACTTGATGTGGTGGCTTTAAAATATCCATACAATCTACAATAAATAGAACCTAATTCACTTTGTGTGGGGGCTGGACATAACAACTCATTTTTAGCAAACAGAATAAAGCAGAAGTGGCAGTGTAGGTCACACAAGGCACTGAAGCTTCCTCCTTGCTCACTCTCTCTTAGGTAACTCACTCTGAAGGCAGCCAGCTACTTTGCCATGCAAGCACCAGGCAGCCACGTGGAGAACCCACGTGGTGAGGAACAGCAAAGAGCATGTGAATGAGCTGTCCTAGAATTAGGTCTGCACAGACTACATCCCTCCCCGACAGCTTGACTGCTACCTCGTCAGAGGCCATGGGCCACAGCTACCCAGAGACTGCTTCCTGATTCCTTACCCTCAGAAACAATGTGTGATGATGTTTCTTGTTTCAAGTTGCAAAATTTGGGGGTCAATTTGTTACATAGCAGTAGATGACTAACACATATTGTGAAAGAATGCAGATGAGTAGTCACATAGGGCCAGGAGGGAAAATGGAGACTTACTGCAAACAGATCAAAGTCCATTTTAGCGTTAATGTAAACAATCTACATTTAGATTGTGATGATGCTTTCAAGAACATAAACATTCACCAAAAGTCATCAAACCATTTACTGCAAATGAGTAGATTTTATTGTTTGAAAATTACACTTCAGTAAAGCTATGACAAATTTAAAAGGAAAAGTACATTTATATTCTGGATACTAACTCAAAGTGAGAGGCATGTGTTTCAGTCAATGAATAACTCCTGAATTTTTGAATTTGGAGCTGAGGATGTTTAACATTGTCTAACGTGAGGCTCCTAGTCTAGCAAGGTCCTCTTTCTTCAGGGTAAGGGTGACTACAACTTTACTTCTGTCTTGTTCTCTGGATTCCCTCTTGTTTGTAGAAGGCTTTGTGGAAATTCGTCATTTGTCCTTCTTTACCATAACCCATATGGAGAGTGGATAGACCTGCAAGGGTGGACAAGGGCAATTATAATATTAGTTAGAACATAAAAATGCCAATTTGTATCCTGAAGAGACTCCAAAACCTAGATCACTTGGCACTTGGGAAGGCGTGAGTTCGAAAGCAGAGAAAAGGGCTATGAGCAACAATTGAGATGAGTGGTTGGAGAATCTGTGGTCAGCTACAGAATTCAGGGTATGTGTATGGGGGAAGGTGTCTGTCGAAGAAATGTATCTCCTGTCTGAAGATTTATGTTCCAAGAGAAACATGACTGTAATGAGTGTTGATTGCAGTTTCCAGTAATTGTTACAGCATCTATATTCTGCATTAATCTCAAAGCCAGAAATCACAACCAGAATCCCTGGTAGACAGATTTTGTAATTAATGAAAAGAGGGTAATGGGGGGGGGCCGCACCTACGGTGCATCTTAGAATGGGTACAGACGAAACTCACTAAATGCAGAATACAAATGCCTACATACAGTAACTAAAAAATGGCATGAAGGCTACATTGAACAGTTTGATGAGAATATTTCAGATTGTATATGAAACCAACACATTGTACCCCTTGATTGCACTAATGTACACAGCTATGATTGAACAATAAAAATTTAAAAAAAATAAATACAAAAACACTAATGAAAGCTGATGACCAAATAAAGAAATAAATAAAGAAAGAAACTTTAAGAACTCAAGGCCTACTTTAAAAAGAGATCAAAATCTGGACTAGATGCTGAAAGCATCTTTACAACAGGATGGAGTAGTGGATCCTCCCACGATTATCCATAAAAGGTCAATAGTCTACCTGAACCATTTCATCATTGCATAAGGAGTATTGTGAGTGTGATTGTGTGTGTATGTGCATGCACTTCAACCTAACTGAATGATCTGTGGTGTGCTGAAGTGTATCAGAAAAAAATCTCAGACCTTTGTTTAGAGAAGAGTCTTCCTCCTTTCATTCCCTTCAGGGAAGTGGCAGAGAATGTAGCAGTGGTGGGTACCTGTGACATTTGTTTTTTTTATTTATTTTATTTTATTTTTTCTTTCTTTTTTTTTTATTAAATCATAGCTGTGTACATTGATATGATCATGGGACATCATTCACTAGCTTCACAGACCGTTTGACACACTTTCATCACACTGGTTAACATAGCCTTCCTGGCATTCTCTCAGTTACTGTGCCAAGACACTTACATTCCACATTTACCAAGTTTCTACCTGTGGTATTGATCTGGGCACTGTTAGAACCTTTTGGTCATATATCATTGAATACTTTGCAAACCATGATTTGTAGGAATCAGCATTATAACAGTAAAGGAAATGATTAGTAAAACAAATTGTGATGTTATTTGTTTTAACATGGTAATATAATGATTATAGCCCATAAGAACCCAATATTGTCAAGATGTGTGATAATAGCATCCCCTTTTACAGTTAAAAAACAGTTAGACTTGGTGTAGGATGGGGTATTAGCTATATATCACTTAGTAAGAATTACTCCTCACTTGTAATAAAACTTGTAATAACATGGATGGATCTCAAAAGCATTATCCTAGTGAATGTTTTCATACAGTTAGACTAGATCAGGAATCTGGAAGTGGTTTAACCAAGTGATTCTGTTCAATATTTTTCATATGTTGTGGTTAAGACATTAGTCAGAGCACCAGTCATCCTGGCTTGACTGAGACTGGATCATGTATGTTCATGATGGTTCATACATGGCTTTAGTACCCCTGCATGTGGACCTCTCCCTAGGGTACTTTGAGCTTTCTTACAACATGGTGACTGGTTTCCCTTGTAACAGGTAATGAGAGGGTGAGAGAGAAATAGAGGTAGCAGCAATATATTTCATGGAAGCTATGCACTACTGCTTGTACCATATTGTCTTTTTTAGAAATCAGTCTCTAAGTCCAGCCCACAGTTAAGGGGAGAGGAATTAAAGGAGGAATGTTGACTAATTCTTAAACACATGTTAAAACCATCAGAGAGAAGCTAACGAGAATCTGATTTCAGCACAAAGTTATGGCTGGGCCCAGAATGAAACTATGTTTTCTTGCCTACATAAGTGCTTGAGCAAAAAAGAACCTTGGAAATGGATGCAGAAGAGCTGAGTTAGAGACCAAGCTGTGTGATCGTGGGCAAGTCACTGACTGGCATAATCCGCAGTTTTCCTTATTCACAAAACGTAGAGTGAAGATGGGTCATATTAAATGCACTGGAGATTCTCTTCCAGGGCTAATACTGTTTGACTATTTTATCCTAATTTTAAGAACTTTATACTCTAAGTCATTGGGTTAAGTCTAACATACAAATAACTTTAAGAGGTTAAAAGCTATTAAATGTCACCAGAGAAACATGTGTAAATGTTCTGCTTGAGAACCTGACAGGGGAGGAGGTAGTTGTCCAGGGGGCATGCCTTTTCTTTCTTACCTGCTACTATGAAAACCCAAAATTCCATTGGTGTGCTCTGATGTATTCTACGCCTAGTGAGTATAGGAGTCACATGTGCCCTCTTTCATACACGTGCCTTTATCAAAATGCCCGGCACATGGCCAGGTGTGGTGGCTCACGCCTGTTATCCTAGCACTCTGGGAGGCTGAGGCAAGTGGATTACTTGAGCTCAAGAGTTCAAGACAAGCCTGAGAGAGACTGAAACTCTTCCCAATTAAAAAAAAAAAAAAGAAAGAAAGAAAGAAAAATTGAGGCAAGAGAATCACTTGAGCCCAAGAGTTTGAGATTGCTGTGAGCTATCATGCAACAGCACTCTACTGAGGGCAACAGCTTGAGACTCTGTCTCAAAAAAATTTAAAAAATGCCTAGCATATGGTAATATTTAATAATCATTTATTGAATGAGCAAATCAGCCAATACTTACTGAATTAAACACTCCAGTAAATGAATTCATGTTGGGGTATTGATGAATAATAGGACGATGGAATGTGACTATTTTCCCAAGGGATCAAAGTGTCGGAGTTCTAAGTAGTGAAATTCCAGACATCTGTGACCTAGTGAGAAAGGGTATTCAGAGGTTGAGAACTCTTTTAGTGTCTTGGAAATTCTGTATAATATGGGAGACTTTAACTGTTGTTCAGGACCAGCCATATAATTTCTGCCCTTCTGGTCCTTTCCCCAATTACTTCCCCTAACCACCTCCACTTCGCACTCCTTCACAAATAGTAGCCTCTTTTGAGGTTCTGTGAAACTCTCTGTTTCAAATTCCAGGCAGAGCTAGGAGTTTCATGATGCCCTACCCCTGCCCCTTTTCTTTTCATGAAGCTTTTCCAACTCTAGACAATCCAGTTGGGCTGTGTGGCACAGGATAGGTAGTGTATTGAATAGTCACTATGTTTATCCCTGGCATGTGAGAATTTCTAAAACAGCCAATAATTACAAAGCCTTGTGGTTTAATTCAATGCTGCCCAAGCACTTACTGTCAATATGCTAAATATGCAAATAGGAGAGGTGAAAACCAATTAAACTTTGCTTTGGAAAAGTGCCAGAATCCATTTACATAAAATAAAACATCTTGAGGCTGACTTCTACGATACCTCAAGGGGCATATTGCCCTTTTTTGGGGGGGGGAGGTTCATTTGATTTTTCTTTGCAAGAATAGAAATTTTATCTCTCAGTATACACCAATACCTTATAATCACAGGAACTTGTTCACTTGCCAGAATAGGAACCAGGGCAGGGCTGGTTCTATAGGCGGCAAGAGGTAAAATAAATGCTGTGAAACTGATTCTGGTTCTTTGCTCATGTGCTGTTTGTTTTCATGAACTAACCTAAGGGTGTGTTTTTGCCTTAGTTTTTTACACATGCCTTCCCTTCTTCCCGCAGTGCCCATCTCTATTTCTGTGTGCAGAGCTCCTATTCATCCTTAATGGCCCAAATCTACTATCACTTTCTCCTCGAAGTAGTTGGGAGCCATTATCATTCTAAGCAGATGTCTTCTCCCTTATCCACAAAACTTTTTTCTCTTGTTTCTTAAGATCCTTATGAAGTCTGATTTAGATAAGTAATTTGCAAACATGCCTTCTCCCTTCTACTAGGTATTATGACCCTTATGAGTAGCTATGTCTTATTCATCCACCTAGCTCCATTTGAACCTCTAGAAAGTTATTTTTTTCTTTTTAGCATTTGTAGCCTTGTAGTCAGCACAGATTTGTTTATTGATAAGACTTATTGTCACATTGTTATAATCTTCCGAACACCTGGTTTACATCTGAAGTATGGGGCATAAAAAGAAAGGAAGATGTTTATAGTTTGCTATGTTGTTACAACAATATTACAAACTCATCTAGAGGAATATTGGGCTGATTTCAGGAGAGTACTAATAGCAAACTCTTATATAACTCTTGCTATATGCCAAGTTCTCTTCTAAGTGCTTTACTAGTATTTTTAAAACTATCATAATTTAAGAAGTAACCGAGATGTAGAGAGCAAAGCTGGTAGGTTACAGAGATGTGATCTCCATAGCCCTGGTGGCTCTCAAGTCCTTGCTTTTAACCTATGCACTGTGCTGCCAAGACAAAGAGAGGCCTCTCCTGTGTCTCATCCTGGTTCTCTCTTGTTCAGAAACTTCTCCAAGCAAGAAATGCTTAACAATTAACAGTTTTTTCCAGACTCCTGTCCTCATCCCTTTCTTGGAAGAAAATTTACTTAAAAGGGGGAATCTGTCAGCAAGTTAGATAGCTACAATTAATGTGTAGTATATGGGAAAGGTTTTCTTCTGATGAGATAAATAAATAAAGCACATTTCCATACTCCAGTACACTGATCTGAAAGTCTGGTCTCTAAGCCAGTAGCATCCATGTTACCTGTGAACTTGTTAGAACACAGATTCTTAGCCTCTCCTCCAGTCCTACTGAATTAGAAATCTGGAACAAAGGCTAGCAGCCTGCCTTAATAATCCTTATGGGTGATTTGGTGCAGGTAGACTTGGAAACCACTGCTCACTGTTCTAGTGCACAAGTTCTTCAATGAGGCTGTAGATTGGGATTACCTGTGTTTTAGGAACTACTAATATTTGGGTCCCTCCCCAAGACTGTCATATTTAATTGTTAGGGTGTGGTCATGACACCGAACTTTCTTGACAGCTCTGTGAATGTTTCCAATGTTCTACCCAGAGTGAAAACCACTGTTTTCCCCTGATATTTGGGGCTCTGGCTTATTGCAGGCACTCAGCACAAACCTTGCTAGAGAAGGGGGCAGCTCTGTCAATATACTTGTGATTATAACCACAGAGACTAGAATAATGCCTGGCACTTAGTAGAAGCTCAGTGTTGAAAGAGTGGATGTTACACAATATCATCATGCCCCAGAAAGTCTATAAAATAATACATAAAAGTATTACAGTAATCTTATATTTTTCAAAGAATATTCAAAGAATTCCTCCCAGATGAACCTCCCCTCTCTCAGATGTGCCATTTTTTCCTTGAATCTTTGCAAACCAGTTGCCTCTGCCCGTAATGAGTTCTCTTTTTCCCCTTCCAAACATTCTCTGACTAACTTCTACTCATTGTTCCAGTCTTAATCTCTTCGCTTCCTCCTCTGGAAAGTGGGCCTTGACCAAAAAATGCTGTTTAAATGTTCCCTGTTTTTTCCCTATACCCATCGATCATCCCTATTGTCTTTTTTTTTTTTTTTAAATTAATGATGTAAGCATTTAGATCATTTAAAAAATTGTTTCAGATTAATATGGGGTTACAAATGATTAGGTTATGTTGTTTGTATTTGTTAGGTGAAATTTAAGTTGTAGTTGAGTCCTTCACCCAGGGGGCCGTGCTATATACCTTTCCACTGTGGCCATTAGTGGGCCTTACCAAATCCCTCTCCCTCCTCCCCTGTACCCTTTTCCTCCTCTTTCCCCCTACTTGAATTTAATTGTGTGTTGTGGCATGTAATTGTTGGTTTCTTTTTAATCTCCTGAATTGAAATTGCCCAGTTAGTTGGCTATTTATCCTCATTGGCCTGGGGCCAACTCCACGGCCAGTACTGGTGCTTTTTATTTGATATGTCCAGCCCCAGGGTCAGCAGTTGCCATGCTGTAGTTGCTCGATGCACAGTGTTCAAAGGGGTAGGTTTTTTCTTCCCATAGCCTTGTCACCAAATCAGGTCTCCTTTAATAAGATAATAGAGGAATCTGCTCTGTCAGGTGGACACCAACATTGGGTAGTGGTGTTACTTTTTGCTGCTGGCCATTCCTGAGACCAACATCTGAGCCCTGGAAAATAGTTTGGTTGAAGCTTTTTGTTCTGATTTTGTTCTCTTACAGATGAGCCATTTGGAAGCTTCAGTCTCAATACTAACTTGTTAAACATGACCATCTGCTGGGGAGGATTTTATTCTAGATGAGAGCATCTGGGTCCCCATTTACATTTGCTGAGGTTAATAGATCTGACAACCTTTCTCTGTTCTCAGCAGGGAGCACATCCTGGAACCATTAGGGAGGAGGTGGCTGAACTTTTCACTGGTGGTTCTCAAAAGCACTGTCCTCACTAGAAGCTTTTTTATATTCTTTCTTAATATTCTTATTTGTTAAAGTCATAGCTTTCTATTCCATAGATGGCACTCAACTAGAAAGCTGTCTCAACTAATAAGAGGTTGTGGTAGGTTACAAGAAAGGGAATCACACAGACCTCAGGTCCAATCCCAGTCACTGCCACTTAGCAGCTAGCTGGGTGACCTTGGCCAATTAAAAAAAAAAAAAAAGTTGACCTCTCTGAGATTTACTCTTCTCCTCTCAAAATAATGGAGAATAAAATTACCTGTGTTGCATTTATTTGTTGAAAATTAATATGCATTAAAGGGCCTAACAGTACTCAATAAGTAATCAGGATTGTTTTAACCATTCAGAGTTGGTTATACTTCAGAGATTCTGCAAAGCTTTCACATACATTTAATTTTATTTTCATAACAACCCTATTTCAGGGTACATTTCCTGGGAAGCAGACACTGAGATGATTTAGTGGGCAGAATATTTTTTACAAAGCATTCTTATCATCAACATCTTGGGAAGAGAGGGAAGGGAGCAGGATAGGCAGATGAAGTAGAACTATGAAGCAACTCATTGACAGCCTTGGTCAACTACCCGGAGCTCTCCAGCTGGAAGGGCCTGATGAGAACTCACCCTGAGTTGGGCCAAGAGCCTCAGGTCTTTATATCCCTGCACCTGGCAGTCATTCAATGAGGCTACTCTGTGTCTCTTGGGCAAGGGGAGTCTCTGCAGGGAGGCAATTGTTAAAGGGACTGACAGCTCTCCCAGTAGCTGGGTAAGCTGGGAGTCCTTTTTGCAGGGAAGTCTGGTTGTTGGCACGTATTCCAGGCCTGGAGTAAGTAAATAAATGAGAAAGATGTAAACTTATTTCAAATGAGATAGAGGTGCATGTGTGTGTATAGAGGGATAAGTAGACAAGAGAATAGAAAATAAAGGAGAGAGGGGAGAATGGAACCCAATACCTTTTAAAAAAATTTTTTGAGCCATTTTAGGAGTAAAGGCAACTTGCTTTACACAGTATAACTTGCAAGACCCTTTTGAGCATGCTTCTCAGTAATTTCCCTGAAGTTTCCAGTTGAGAGAGTCAGCTAAGAGTCCTATTTCCCCTTGTTAAAACAGCCATTCATGATTGATAAATATAGGACAAACCCAGGAGAAAGCTGGGAAGCTTCAAAGTACAAATTGCACTGGAAAATGTTAAACCCCAAGACTTTGCTCATGACCATCACAATAAGGGAGAGAGATTGAACTCAACTGGAAGGAAGATACTGTAGGTGTCCAACATAAGTTCCCAAACACATCTTACTGGAAGGTTTTCAGGATTTGGGGTGGGAGAAACCCTAGGCCATAACCAGTGTTTTCTCACTGACTTCACCACAAGGAAAAGTAAACTTTCTGTGTCTTCATGACAGGTGGTAGCATTACACCTTGCAACAAGGAGCATACTGAACTTAGCCTCCTACCCTCCCATGGAAACTGGAATACAGAAGTTTGATGTTTACATTTCAAAGAGATGGTTTCTGGGGCCTGAGAAAGACAATTTTGGGGTAATAAAACTGGTGAGGCTTCTAAGAATATTTATTTCAAAGAAGGCAGAGAAAGAATTTGCAATTACAAGTTTTCTAGTGTAAATGCCTTAAGAAAAAGAAAGTCTAGGGCCTATAATCAGGAAGAAATCTATCTGAAGTTCCATCAAGCTATGGGGGAACTCTAAGGCTGTTTTGGTCAGAGGTTTTGCTTTGGTTAAATGTTTTCAGAGGAGCTCAAAAGTCAAAGCTGAATGCCTGGTTTTGACAAGACAGTCCAATTAAATCTGCTCATAGCAAGCAGCACTCTGGAAGATGGATCCTTGCTGAATGTCAGTGCTTTGCGATGGATAATCAGATACTGGCTACTGAGAAAGGTCTGGGTGAGCCAAAGTCCAATCAGGAAAATGGAAAGCACCAAATATATTAAACAGAATCAATTATGGTACCTGATTTTTAAAAACTTTGGAAAAATAATAAAAATAATACATATTCATTGCAGAAATTTCAGAAAATATAGACTTGATAATCACTGTTGATGTGTATGTATGTTTTTAGTTATTTTACATTCATGAGTAATTGAAATTTTCTAGATATTATTAATCTTGAGGTGATGTTAGGTCCTATTTATGGTAATCATTGAAGTTTCATTGACTATACCTCTCCCAACATTGGAAGACTTTAATACCCTCCTCCTTGCCCTTTTTCCTACCTCGTATAATCTCACTCAGATTTCTGTGATCTCTGTTGGGAGGGGGATGTTTCAGGTGTCAAATATAAGCTCACAGGCAATTCTTACATGTTTTCACTGCAGCCCTGCAGCTGCTTTGCTTTCTGGAGAGGGGTTAGCCTGGGCTTGTGAGATGGTTGCTCCTCATTGAGCCAACACTGAAATCTGCATCTCCTACAGTTCAATGCTGGCAGATCAGGTGAAGTACAGCAAAATAAAACAATTTTGTTTCTCAGGCCTTTTGCCAATGTGAGCCTCTTTTCTTGAGATCTATTCCTTGTCCTTCCACTGCTGAGCTGATGTGTTTCTTGGAGACTGAAGGACAGGAAGAAGGAAGGAGCCGGGGTAATTCCTGCATAGGCTTTACCTCCTCCCTGGCTCCATCCTCCTCATGGGGTAAACCCATCATGGCTTCAGTTTCCCATAGATGATCCATCCCTAGGCCATGGTGTTACCACTGCCACTCTCTCTCATAGAGTGAAAGTGGTTTCCTGATCATCCTAATCTCTGAGTGCCACCAATTCCACAAATTATGTTCTCTCTGTTTAAAATATTAGAGTCATTTTTCCTAATTGGACCCTGACGGGTGCAAACCTTCTCTGGATAGCTAAAATGTAATCTAATATAAGCTTTATTCTTCAGGCTAGCTCTTATTTTGTCTGTTTGCTCCCACAGGGGAAATTTCTTTGTGCTTTTAGACTTCCTTATCCTCTAAGAACAAAGGAGGTAACATTGCATTAGCTGAATTTATTCCTCTTCTATCCAGGCTTGCAGCAGAGGCTGCAAGAAGGAAAAACATGAGATCATCTGCAAGCCTTCAGAGATTTCCTTTCTTTGTGTTAGGTATTGAAGGAGAGATTAAAATTTAGTGGGTTATAGTAAGACTTTAAGAAGCACTGAATGGCCACCATTCTATTGCTTAAAGGGAAATACGAAGAAATAATTTCCATGGTTTATGATATAAAAGCATTTGTTGTTTGATAGGTCACAAATACCTAAAGCAATTAGGATGTGTATAAGTGAGGAAATAGTTTGCATTTTGTGTCTGTGGGTACACTATTTTTAGTTACTTCTTTCTGAGCAATTCTTCAGTGCAATCCCATGCTTGCTTTCCCCCCACAACATCATGAATATATTAAATGCTGTTCAGGAAACAAATAAATTAGAATTTAATTATTGATAACTGCAAGTAATTATTAATGTAAAAGATTTACTACTATTTGTGACAACCAAGAAATAATGTTATTCAAGGAAGTGTCTAGAAAGTGCTTAGCATTTGGTTGTAGGTAAAGGGCTTAGATGGGCAAACCAATGATTACTTCTCTGATTGATTTTCCTAAGCTTTCTAAGAGCATATTAGTCTACTTTTCAGGGGGAATTCCTTTTATATCCATTATTTTACAATATATCTCTCTCCTGTTAGCTATCAGAAAAATCCCTTAATTGCTCTTAAATATAATATAGGTTAATGCAAATTAATTATAATGCAATAGCTTAGAGGTAGACTTAAATGTTATATGAAATATAAGAGTGTGTCTATTTTTCAGCCATGTATTTTAAGATTGTTGGGTTTTCTTTTTTTATTTTTTGATGACTTTGGTACCAATTAATAAGTGTTCTATACTGGAATGGCACTGTAGGAGTCAGGAGTCTTAAAATGAATGTTTTATGACTATTTCTCTGGGGCTTCCTGAAGTCACTGGAAGAACTAAGAGACTTGTGGATAGAGTTTCTATACTTTATTGATGAGTTTTTTTAACGTCACATGATATAATTTTCCCATTTACTTCATGTATTGTTCCTTAGAAATGAGTCTTGTATGTGTTCAGTAAAAGTTTAATGAATGTGTTACCTCTGTGGAGCTTATTGATGTTGGTATAATCTCTAGTGTTAGAACTATGCTTAGCTATTGCTTTCCTGAACTGAGCATCAGATTAGCAAAAACTAGAGTTGAGTCCCAGCTTCAGAGTTACCAATTATGTTACATAGAATAGATCAAAAAAAATTTTTTTTTTTTTGAGACAGAGTCTCACTCAGTCACCCTGGGTAGAGTACCATGGTATCATAACTCACAGCAACTCTTGGGCTCAAATGATCCTCTTGTCTTATCCTTCTACGTAGCTGGGACTACAAGCACCCACTACAACACCTGAATAGTTTTTCTATTTTTTATAGAGATGGGCTCTCACTTTGCTCTGACTCCACTTCGGCCTCCCAAAGTGCTGTTACAGGTATGAGCCACTCTGCCTGGCTTGGAGTAGATAATTTTTAATCTGTTTGAATATTAGTTTCTTTATTTATAAAATTGGAGTAATAGTATAGTCAATAATTCACCTGTTTTAAGGATGCAATTTAGTAATCACATATAAAAGAGTCATGTGAATTATAGGGTATAAAACAAGTATCATAAGGTATTATTAATTTGCAGAGAGATAATTATGAGATAAAAGATTGGAGAAAGAACCTGTTTGGCAATACATACCTAAGTATTTGCAAATGCTTCAGTCTCACTGCTTTGTATTTCAGGATAGTATGTGACATTTGTTTTTATCCTGATTGAATTCATTGCTATTGGCCTCATTGCCAGTGTTGATCTACTCCACCCTGGTTTGTGACCAACAACTACCATTTATATGTAAACATAATGGAATTGATGAAAGGAAAAAATAGGTTATGAAGTTCCATCTCTTCTCATGGGAAAAAATGTCTGTCTTAATGTCCATCTACTCAAGTTCCATTAATGTGATTATTCTTCTTTTGAGCCCTAAAGGCAAATATACCTCAAACAAAGATGAAAAATAATTAGGAATAAGTAAGAGATCACGAAGAAAGAAAAAACATATGTTATGAAAACTATTAAACTAAAAGAAAAAAGTCCCATCATCTTATTAATAATGGCTTTTAACTCTGGCATATTTATTATTTTTTTCTCCAAAGATATAATTGACAAGCTTTGAACTATACCAGGCCTTATACACTTGAGAAAATAGTCAAAATTTTCATGGTAATGAAAGCATTTACAAACTTGGAATCAAATGACTAATTGATATAGGAGAGAACTCTTTATAACCTAGATAAATCTAGACAACTATTTATAGATGTGTTTTCTATTATTTTAGTAATAATAATTACACATTTATTGAGTGTGTGCTGTATGCCTGGCATTGCTCATATTTAATGCCAAAATAGCAGATAGCATAAAGAGACATTTAATCCTCAAGTTGACTATTACTGGACTAATGATTGAGGAAACAGTACATGGGCAGACTGAAATTTCACAGAATTCCTCACATAACACAAGCACAACTGGCCAAGTTCATGATATATTAAAATATAATTCCATATAAGTCACTTCCACTTTCTGAGTTTTCACTTTATCTGATAAATGAGAGTAATAATAACTAACTTGCAGATTGATACATTTGCTCATCATGTACTGAGACATTGATGAGACATGATCATGATCAGACTTATAAGGATTAAATGAGATTCTATTTCAAATTCATTAGCACTGTGGCACCACATGGCAGCTCTATGATACATGTTAATTCTGTTTTCTGCCATGAAACTCAGCTACCTGATTACTTCTTCTCCTCAAAATAACCACGGATAGTGAAAGGGCATCAATGTCACTATTTTTTTATTTTTTATTTTTTGGGTAGTGGATGGGCCAAACCTCTGAGAATAGTACAAGCTGTGTTGTTCATAAACACATAGCTAGCATCCTGACTGTGAAGGCTAGACCAGCAGCTACCAAGGTCACTGCTATCCCAGCTCGGGGAACATGTGCTAAAAGATTAATAGAGAAACCTTCACTGTTTATTGATTTAGCCCTAAGTCATCATCTAAGTCTTCCCTTACTGATCTGAGCTCAACTATGGACAAAACTTAAAGGCCTCTACTTGGTACAAGGCAAATACTGGAAATTCTGTGTTTTCTATATCTGGAATATTCCTTTTATTTTTTTTTCTTTTTGGCCTAAGGTGTGCAGGAGGCAGGTAGGTTCACCTGCCATTGGGAGTCTCTCTTGCTTTATAGCTTTATGAGAGGTGGAGGAGGTATAGAAATCAAATAGTTCCAAGATAAGGGATTGTGTTTACATCTTATTCTATCAATATTTAGAATCCCTTTATTCCCCTCATAAAACACATAGACATACATGGGTGGCAAAAACAATAAAAAGTGCTTCATTTTTTTTTCTGATGGCTCTATATTTGACTTGGAGACTACAATTTGTACTTATCTCATAATAGAGTTTCTTCTTGGGGGTGAAATATATATATGTATGCTTGGAGAGAAGGGAGGAGTAGAGAGTTTGAGTGCATTATATAGAATAAGCAGTTTTTATTTGGAAAATGGAGGCACCAATATGCAAAAGAGGATTGAAATGAGCAAAAGTGAACTAAAATTTTGCTTTAGTTTTGACATAGCGGATGCAGATTTTGTGGTTACCAATGTCCTCGGGAATGGGTGGGAAAGTACATAAATAATTATGCTTGCAAAACTGGGAGCTCTTCTGGGTTCCAAGCTGTGGGCATATGGGTAAATAAAGTGCTCTGTGCCTGGAAGCATGTGTACACATTGTGTATGGCAGGAGGAAAGGGGGCTGGGTGGAGGGGGCTCATTTTTAGGCTAAGCTGTGTGGGCAGAACCATATGAGGAAACTCCCATAACATTCACCAGCTGCAGAACAACTCTGTGTTTTCATGAAGGGCCGAATTCATACTCAGTTAAAATAAACATAATGGAATCAACTAGAGATAGTTTTCAAATGAAGTCCACTCCCACACTAACAATCTATGTATTCAAACCAATTTAAATGCAAACAACAAGAAAAAAATGTTTCAGTAGGTAATGCCTAGATAAATCAGGCATGGAAACCAATTGAAGCCCGTGCATTGAACAAGAAAACTTCATGGTATGTATTCAGAAAATTCATTAATTTTATTTCCCAGTCTCCCTTTAAAATGTGTTCACTGGGAATGATCTTTTCTTAGCTTCTGTGTGAAAACTTAGTGAAGACTTAGGAAAGAACTCCAGAATTTTTCTAGCAACTAGTAAGGAATAGAGTTTTATGAATACATGAAATCACAACTGTTATCTCATTAGCAGCTGAAAATCGTCTGTTCTAAACAATATTCAAAGCACCAAACTTGATTGCATGTGAGATCATCCTTCCCACTTCAGAAAGGGCCTGGAGGGAAGGTGGAGCAGAGGCTGCTTTTCTCTTTGTAGCTTTGCCTTCCCTTTTAGTACTAGCTACCTATTCTGACCATGCCAGTGGCCGGGGTGGATGACAGTGAACAAGAAGGGACAAGAGAGGCAGAATGTTTTCACTTGTCTTCAAGTCAGCTGTTCTCACTGTTGCTTTGGTGGATTCTTGGGAGATTCCTTTGCTAGGCTTTGCTGATGGCCACACCTCTTGGGGCCTCTCCTGCTGGACACACCTTATTTCCCTGAAGCTTCTGCCCTGTGATTGGGTACCTCACTTTGTGTTACTGTGGGACTCCTCTTGCCCTGGCAGGTCATCTTGGATAACTCCTGTTCATTTCTGGCTCCTGGGGTGGTGTCATTCCTTCACTAGGTAAAAAGAATAAATAGCAGATTCCCCACAAAACAGCAATCTGAAGGTAGAATGGGTAAAACCAAGAACAAGGGGAACAAGGTGGGAACAGAACAAAGAAATGGGATGTTACAAAAGGATGATGGAGAGTGCTCTGTTCTCTTTCCTCTAGAGAACGATCTCTTCTTAAGTGTCTGTGAACTCCTTTCCTGTGATAAGGCTGTTATTTTTCACATTCGGTGGTGGTGGGGTGTGTCAGGATCATGGGTAAAAGAGGACAAGGGTAGAGAAGACCTTTCTCAGGGTGAAGGGATGAAACAGGTCTTTTTATTTTTATTTTTTTCCTGAGCCACAGGGAGAAACAAGTCCAATATGGGGGAGAGGTGAAAAGAGCAATGTGGGTTCCCACTTGACAGAGGGGTACAGAAACTTCCAAAGGATGTTGAAAGCTGATGATAGAGCTAGGAGGAGAAACTGAAAATGGGCATAATATTGTAAACACTTCCACTTGAAGCTAAGGAGTGGAGAGAGAGTGAACGACAGGGAAATACTAGAGATGATGAGTGAAATATCCTAATTTCTCATCTTCAAAACCCTGCGAGTGGAGCAATACCTCCTTCCTCCCTGCTAGTTAGTTGACTTAGTTCCTGTTGGTCACCACCTGGGCTCGGGACAGTGGCCATTGGGGTTTGCGTTATAGCTCTTGGTGGAAAGCTTTAGATGAAAACTCGATTTCTGCAATATCTTGAAAATGAAGAGAGAAATATTGAATTGACAGATGGGAAAATGAGGCACCAGAAGGAAATACAGGGTTTTAGAAATTGTGATACTTTTTAATGCAATTTAGCCCTAGATTCTTTCATGGGACTTGATATATGACTCCATAAATGATCCCCTGGGTGTTGGGCACATTTGACCTATGTCCAAATAGGCTAGCATTGTCAGATGCAGCCCTCATGTTAACTGCCCTAGATTTCCTTGGCCTTTTCAAGTCTAGTCCTCTTGATTCTCCATTTGTAAGGACGCATATAAAGCTGTCTCAGGGTCATGTTAAAGCCCTCTCTCAGGTATAGGGTTAGGAGATTCCACACCCCCGTCCTTATTGTTATGTGGGCATGAGATTCAGACCAACTCTTTCTCCAAATATTTCTCATACATCTATTTTCTCACCTTTTATATCCTCCTTGCAGGTCAGTTATCTGACTGGTCCTCATTCAAGGCGAGTGCCATTCACTGGTTGTCTTCGTGCCTTACCCAGTGTATTTACTTTATATAAGGCAGTCTTAAATTTCCCCAGTTTCTGATCTTTGCCTTGGCTATGAAAAACCTCTTTAGTATGAGTAGAGGGCAGGATGGCTTTAATCCAGTCTGCCTAAACTCACTAAAATACACAGTAAAGCAGAACTTTCTCAGACTCGGTAATTCCTTATACTGTATATCCTATCGAAATGACTCACACTTGTTTTGAGTGGCACACGGCAAAGTAAATCAACGATCAATGGCCCCCTCTTCCCAAGATAGATACTGCCATTAAAAAGGCAGCCTCAGATCTGTTTCTAGACACCAAAGAGCGTGCTTTTATTGCTTTTTCTAGTTTCTCCCACAAAGAAATCAGCTTAGTACCAATTATAACAGGGGCAGCGCTGGAGGCCCCAGAGATCACTCAGAACATTCACCTTCCTGCCAGCACAGACTTTACATTTAAAAGGGCTTTTTAGAAATGGCATGAGCATGCAGGGAGTTTTTCACTGACAAATTTTCTGAGAGATCTTGCTTGTGGCCCTGTAGACATTTCCCAGTATTTCTTAATGCCTTGCCAAGTTACAGTGTCTGCATTTCCCCTAACTAGACTAGTTTCAGATTTTTCCAGCTCCTATCAATAATGTTGCTAAAGGAAGAGAAAATGCCAAAAGGATATAGGACATCAGCGTCATGTGACAGGGCACCTACCCCTCTGCTGATGCCATCTCAGGTGTAGACTTTCCTTGCATACCTTTATTTTATGATGGAACACGAAACCCTATCCATAGCATCTAAGTGGGTCCATTTGGTCTAAACTTAATAACTATTTTATATTATTTTAGCACTCTCTTATGCAATTATCCTCCATTTAAGTTTTAATTTTCCCCTTTGGGAAATGTCTCATGGAAGATAGGAAGTATTTACTTAAAATAAACCCTCTTCGGCTTCTTCCTCTTTCTGACAATGTTGTTATAACATTTCTGAGTCTCCATTTCCTTATCTGTAAAATGATGATTTTGACTGCCCCACAGAATTAGGAGTGTTAAGACACATAACAATATATTCATGGGATGGTTCAGAATAAATATTTATTCAATGTATGATTGATAAAGTTATGAATCATTTTGGAAAGCGTTTGTGAGGCACCTGGGGTCAATGGATTGCTCATCATGTCTGTAGTGCAGGCTTCTTATAGACGTTCACAGAAGTGGCATGGCTGCCAAGGTTAGCCAGCAAAACTGGGTTAGATGAAAACCCTAACCCACTTATTTCTCTTGTCTCGTGCTCCTTATACTTACTACTCCTTCCATCACATCTTGCTATCATTTGTTAAAAATGGTTTTAAAACATCATTACTTTTCATCTTATTATACTAATTAACAGGGCATCCTATGGGCGATGTTCTCAATAGTTTAGTACTTTTAAGACCTATTGTGTAATAAGTTTTGCTTAAAGGTTGCTGAAGGGGAAACAATCCCTGTCGTTTAAAAGTTCTGTGATTGTCTTTCAAGTAAACAGTACTTTCATATACATATATTCATTTCTGAGCCTAATCATTTAGGGAAGTTTTCAGAGGAACTAAGTTATTTCTCTTCTTAACAAGGGACAGAGGCTTCAAATTCAGAAATGATATTATTATTTTTCTTATAGAAACTGATAGTCCTAAATGACTATTAGGCAAATATGTTTCTCAGAGGAGTCATGCTAGAGATCTGAGCGTTCTACAGCCATAAAACAATTATCTATCTCTCACCAACTGGGAGCCCTTCTTTGCAAGATTCAAACAAGGAGGAAATAAATTACCTATAAGATGGTTGGTGCAATGATAATGCTATTTTCAACACTTCTCAGGCCAAAAACTTATAGCAGACATTGCAGAAAAGGAAAAAAAAAATAACATGAAGTTAAAATAATAATGTTGAAATGGAATATTTCTTTGAGCATATTTTTCTGGAATGTTCTGCCTGGATTATTTTCTGGTTTATTGCAAACATATCTGTTTTAATATAGAAATATTACATTTGCATTTGACTAATGTGGCTAGAAATGTTTTTTCATACATTACCTTATGTTTTAATGCTTAATTAGGTTGAGATAAGTAGAGAATGTGGATGAGGTTTCATGGGATGAAGTAATTCTGGCTCCACTGAAGGGGTGAGTAGAAAAGACTGGTCACTTTGGTGATAAGAAGAAGGCCGCCTGTTCTTTAGAGATGAGGAGAAAATATACCTAGATGGTTACTTTAGATAATTGTATCTCATCTGATAGAATCAGTGACATGGAGGCAAAGTCATTTTTGGAGAAAAGATGGAATGGTGTAGGTTGAGACATGAGGAGAAAGGTTAGTGCTGGCAAAGCCACCAAGACCTAATTCTGAACATTTGATATAATAGGGCTTCAGGCTCAGAACAGAATAAAGTCATTTCTGTCCAGGTGCTTCCTGAAGTCAATTACTGCTTCAAAATAGCATTTCTGGTTCTATCTTCTCTCCCCTAAACTTTTAGAACTGGAGTCTCATTCTACTTGATTCGTGGCATAATTTGCATTGTAATATTTTGAGCTATAGAATTTATTCCCGACCACAAAAAATGACGCAGGATTGAATGAGGTAGCTACTTCTTCACCAAATGTAGCCCTAGAAGTCATCCTGTGATGCTATCTTCCAGCTGGTAGCCATGACAATGCTGCACCTCTTCACCTGTTTTCCACCCAGCAATGAATCCACTGAAAGTCCTAGTCTTGAATCCTCAGAATGGTCTTATCTTTTAGTGCAAGCCTGGAATTTATTCCTCTGTGCTTTAATTTAAGAGCTGGCTTAAAGGTCATGGGACAGGGAAATCAAGATTTTTAAAGTCAGGAGATGAGACAAGATAAAGAGATAAGAATAAATGGGATGAGAGGATTTGTTCACAGGAGTACAGGATCAGAACAAGACAATTGAAAGTCTTGCTAAGGGGCAGAATGTGCTCCACCCATACATGTTCCATAGATTTTAATGGAATGAATATATGATAAAATGAACATTTCCTTCCACTTGACATACCCCTGAAGAATTTTGCTGTGGAAAGCATGCTGGCATTGGAACCAGAGAGCTACAGTTCTCCATTTCAGGATCCCCAAAGGATTCTGTGCTGGGTAGTACTGATAGAAAACCTGACTACAGGTCGTTTAGGCATTAAAGGGATTAACTGGGTCTTTTAGATGGAAGTCAGGAACGGGTTATGTTCCATGGTTTATTTAATGGAGCAGCTCAACGATGGCATCAGGACTCAAATTTTATAACATCCTTTTGCTTTCTAGGTGTTTGACTTAATCAAAGGCACTGGATAACCAGCTACAATTTCCATACTATGTTCTTTCTTACCCCTGCCCAGGTGATTGGCTTCAGCCAATAAGCACATTTTATTGCTCTGGTTTCTCTCGTTGTTTCAAAAGAAAATATAAATTCTATGCTGGTTAATAAGGTAAATTTTAGACTTTGATTCTGGAACAGAAGCTACCTATGCTGAATGAAACATTTAGTTGTGACTGCCTCCGTGGAAACAACTCAGAAGGGGTAAATGAAGATAGCAGGCATTGCAAAACTTGAGAGATAAACTACATTTAAATTCCCAAGCCTTGAGTTCCTTATCTGTACCTTATAGAAAATGTCAGGGCTAATATGAGCTCTGAATTACTTTAACGTTTGAAAAGCTTCTGGTATAGTGCCTGGCAGGCAGTAAGCATGTTAGTGCCTTTTTCTTCCTCTTCTAATGCAACTAATATATTGAATAATGAAGCACAGATAGAGGATTGAATGAAATAACTTGCAAATTACTTTTTAGTTCTCATATTTTATACTTCTATGAAAATTTGCGTCAATCCATTTGCAATTGAATACCTTGAAAATTATAGGATATTAGGACAAATATCGATCACAGAGAGTTTTCTCTTTCTTATACTCCCCTTTTTATGTTACTTTATACATTTTTTATTCTGAAATATAATATGCATTAGAAAAACCTTGATTTTTCTTTAAAAGTTAAACTTTAACATACGCTGTGGGGATAGCAGAGACAACCTACTTATTTCATTTAAATTTAAAATTTATGCTTGTAAGTAAAATGTAGTTAAATGTGATGTTTGAACCAGTTTCTGTTGTTGGTTATGAGAGCCATTTTTCATTTGTCAGAGAAGTTGGATACAATTGTTTGATTTAGAAAAAGAGGCAGTGGAGCCAGTAATTTGCTATGAGAACCTTAGAGAAATTTCTTAATCTCCCTGACCTTCCATTTTCTGATCTGCAAATTTAGAAAAAAAGGATAGGCAAGCATGAATCATACGGTTTAAATAAGGATTGTGAAGACTCAGAATAGTGTCTACCACAAAGGTGTGATAAGTAAATGGGAGTTAAAATCATCACATTTAAAATTTAACGAATCTGCTTTTAATTGTGCTTTTAAATATTGTTTAATAAAATGAACTTATGTTGGGAAAGATATTATCCTCAGGAAAGCAGTGACTATAAATTAGTTGTGATTCTCCAGAGAGACAGAGTCATTCGGAGACACACATGTATACACAAGCACACACATACACATGTACACACATGCATATAAATACACTTATTTGAAGGGATTGGCTCATGCAGTTGTGGAGACTGGCAGTTCTAACATCTACAGGTCAGTGTAGAAGTTGGAAATGCTTGGGAAGGCATTGTTACTATAGCCTTGAAATAGTATTCCTTCTTCCTCAAGGAAATCTCAGGTTTGCTTTTAAGTCCTTTTAACAGATTGGATGAGGCCTACCCACATCATTGAGAATAATCTCCTTTACTTAAAGTCAATTCATTTTAGATGTAACCAAATCTAGAAAACACCTTCACAGCAACATGTAAATTAGTGTTTGGTTGAATGCTATAGCCCAGCCAAGCTGATGCATAAAATTGACCATCACAGGCTAGCGGGGGACATAAAAGGAGTTACTTGAATAATGTTCTGCTTCTTGATTTTGGTACTGGAATTTTGGAAATTCTTCTAATATCAAGTATGCTTAATATTAAAATACCTTTCTTTTGAAATGTGGTTATTTTTATTTTACCTATAACTTAGAGACAGCAAGAGATTTCTTTCAATGAAGAGCTGTCAGGTAACTGCTCTAAGTGTTGTATAAAGATTTTGTGATTTCATCCAGACTTGGCAGATGAGCCCACTGTGACCACCTAATGTTATCTCCCCAAAAACAAGCACAAGGAGCCAGCATGTCAGCTACGTACTTACCAGTCTCACTTTATCACCCTTGGTAGAGTGCATGGCATCACAGTTCACAGCAACCTCCAACTCCTGGGTTTAGGCGATTCTCTTGCCTCAGCCTCCCGAGTAGCTGGGACAATAGGCGCCTGCCACAACGCCCGGCTATTTTTTTTGTTGCAGTTTGGGTGGGTTCAAACCCAGCCCCGGTACATAAAGAACCCAGAACTGCAAGTATGCCTGTGCTGGGTGGTAATTTTCTCAACCAAGATCTGGTCGCCACATTGTACCATGAAAACTTTATTGTAATTGGGAGTTAGGAGAGTTGAAATCTAGTGTATACCCTGACAAAACGTGTATGGTTTTCTGTATCCTGACTTCACCTCATACTTGAAGAATCAACTTTGTATGGCCTGGATTCTTTTGCATTTCTTGCTGACAAAGGAAATGTGGAAATGTGAGAGTGCACTTAGTCTGTTCCCCCTTAATACTTGGCCCAATTTTGCAAAGATCAGATCATAATGGGAGGGAATTTTGAAGCAATTCTCTATCATCTGACTCTCAAAAGCTAACAAAGGCTGAATGTCCTTAGCAAGGTTTTTTTCTTTTTCTTTTTTCTCTCTCTCTCTAACTGGCAGTGTTTAAAGTGGGCTTTTGGCTATGGTGACATTAGAGTAGGTGGCCAAGAAGGGAAAGCACAGGGTGGTAGGTCCTGCTCTCTGATCATGCCAGATTGCTAATACTGGAGCTGTGTACAAATGGCATGGATGTTTCTAAGAGATCTGCTTCCACCCACTCTGTTGTCTGTAGGCAGGAAAAAAGTAATTTTTATGCCAGGTAATTACTTTGCAAATAAATGAGCAGATCATGTTTTTATCTGTCATTGGGTAGAAGGGATTGGACTAGGCTGAATTGAGTGAGGCACTTGCTTTGGGTACAAAATTTTAGGGAGCCCCTCAAAAGTTGGTAAAGATAGATATCCTAAAAAAAGGTTGCACTACAATAGTATTCATCTTGACTAATGAGGTTTGTTGTGTTGTTTTTTTTTTTTTTTTTGACTCCCCTTAAATAATTGCCTCGAGACAAGTTCAGTGGAATTCACTCTGGGATTTTTAGGGCCCTTGTTTTTCTTTCTGTTTCCCAATTCCAGTTTGTTTGAGGTTTTTACTTTTTCTTGACTATAAAGTTTCTCTTCCATATGGGTTGTACTTCAAATTTATCCAATCTAGGAGGAAACAGCAGGCAAGGTTTTAAGGGTAACAGTGATAATACAAAGGATAAAGGAGTTAAAAGGGCAAAAGAAAATACAAAGAGAACATCAAGGGAAAAATAAATATGTAGAGAGATCTTTTGACTGCAAAAGTGGTAAGTGGTCAATTCTTATGAATTTAAAATAAATGCATTTCAGAAAATTGTAAAGAAGAAAGATTATCTTCCAAATCACCTTTACTGCCAAAAATGTGTTGGTATCTTTATGTTCTCTTTTCAGTTCTCTTTCTCAATCTCTCTCTCCCTCTCCATATATTTATCTATTTTCATCTATCTACCCGGAACATGATTTTATGCACACACATTTTATATACTACTATTTGCCCTTAAAATATTTTGTTATGTGAATTCAAATTTCACATTTTAAAATTTAGAATTTTAGTAAGTAAATATCTATATATATGGCATGCTATTCAGTTTAGCATTTCCTTCTTACTATACATTTAGCTCGATTTTTAATTTCTGGCTATTGTGAATAATCATTAAACATAAATCTTTAATCATTGCCTAAGGAGAAATTCCCAGAAATGGAATCATAAAGTCAAATGCTGTTGGGCTTTTTGTGGTTAAAGATGTAGACTGTCAAATTGTTTTACAGAAAATCTTCTTTTGTTCTTCTTCTTCTGTTTTTAGACAGAGTCTCACTCTGTTGCCTAGGCTAGAGTGCTGTAGGATCAGCCTAGCTCATAGCAACTTCAACTCTTGGGATTAAGGTATTCTCCTGCCCCAGCCTCCCAAGTAGCTAGGACTGCAGGCACCCACCATAATGCCCAGCTAATTTTTCAATTTTCTATATTTACTAGAGACACTCTTGCTGAGGCTGGTCTCAAACTACTTCAGCCTCCCAGAGTCCTAGGATTATAGGTGTGGGCTATCTCAGTTAGCCACCCAAATTATTCTTCTTATAGATTTCTTTTCAACATTATGTTTTTTTCTATTATTTTCAATTCTTAGAAAGTCCTTTTAAATTTTGAGTTGTATTATTTACTTCTTTTTTTATTTTTAAAATACTTCTATTTTTTATATTTATCAATTTAGCCCATTGGGACCTAATTTCAGTGTAAAGGGTGATGCTATCTCTTCCCATGCTTACCACCACATTCATAGTGCTTTGGGGGAGGGAGGATAATGTTTAAAGTAAAGAATGCAGAGATCTACATACATATTGCTAATTTGAGCTATGTAGTACAAAAATTTCCATGTATAATTCTTGATTATGGATTTTCCTTTTTTTTGTTAAAAAAGGAAAATTTTTGTTAAAAGTTTTAACAAAATTATTTTTGTTGTCATGAAGTAGCAATAAAAATAATTTTATGGTTGGGGGTCACCACAACATGAGGAACTGTATTAAAAGGTTGTGGCATTAGAAAAGTTGAGAACCTCTGTATTAGATCATCTACTGCCTTCAGTTAGAATTGAGTACATTGAATTCTTGCTTCTCCATTCTTCTGATGCTTTACTAAGAAAAATGTGTTCCGCCTCCATCCAGGTTAATACAAAAGATGTAAATTCTCCATCTTTTTAAATATGTATTCCATTATATACATACACCACAGTTTGTTAATTCATTCCTGGGTTGGTGGGCACTTAGGTTGTTTCCACATTTTGGTAATTATAAATTTAGCTGTGATAAATAGTCTAGTGCAAATGTCCTTATGATAAAAGGATTTTTTTGTCTTCTGGGTAAATGCCTAGTGATGGGAATTCAGGATTAAATGAGAGGTCTAATTTGAGTTCTTTGAGGATTTTCCATACTTCCTTCCTTCCAAAAAGACTATATTAGTTTGCAGTCCCAGCAGCAGTGTTCCTTGTCTCCAGAACCCTGTTAGCATCTGCAGCTTTGAAACTTTGTGATGTGGGCTATTCTCCCTGGGGTTATGTGATATCTCAGGGTGGTTTTGATTTGCATTTCTCTGATAATTAGGGATGATGAGCATTTTTTGAAATGTTTGTTAGTCATTTATCTGTCTTTGTCAGAGAAGGTCCTATTCATGTCTCTTGCCCAGAGGTAGATGGGATTTACTCTTTTTCTGTTGATTAATTTGAGTTTTGTAGATTCTAGTTATCAGCCCTTTGTCAGATTGATACTCGGCAAATATCTTTTCCCATTCTTAAGGTTGTCCATTTGCTTTACTTGTTGTGTCCTTAGCTGTGCAGATGCTTTTCAACTTAATTAATTCCCATTTGTTAATTTTTGTTGTTGTTGAGATGGCCGCTGAAGGCTTTGTCATAAGATCTTTCCCCAGTCCAACATCATTAAGAGTTTTCCCCACACTTTCTTCTAAGATTTTTATCATTTCATGTCTTAGATTTAAGTCTATTATCCATTTTGAGTCAATTTTTGTAAGGGGCAAAAAGTGTAGGTCGAGTTTCAGTCTATTTTTTTTTTTTGCAGTTTTTGGCCGGGGCCAGTTTGAACCTGCCACCTCCAATATATGGGGCTGGCACCCTACTCCTTTGACCCACAGGCACCGCCTGAGTTTTAGTCTTTTATATGTGGTTGTCCAGTTCTCCCTATATCATTTGATGAATAGAGATTCTTTTCCCCACTATGCTTTTGTTTGGTTTATCAAAGATCAGATGGCAAGTAGAGACTAGTTTCATTTCTTGATTTCCTATTCTGTTCCTTAAGTCTATGTCTCTATATCATGCTGTTTTGATTACTGTGGACTTATAATATAGGCTAAAGTCTGGTAGGGTGATGCCTCTGATTTTGCTTTTATTACTAAGAATAGCCTTAGTTATACAGGTTTTTTTGTGGTTCCATACAAAATGAAGTATTATTTTTTCCAGTTCTTCAAATATGATGTTGGTATTTTAATGATGATTGCATTGAATCTGCAGATTGCTTTGGGTAGAATAGACATTTTGACAATATTGATTCTTCCCAGCCAAGAGCATGGTATGTTCTTCCATTTGTTAGTGTCTTCTGCAATTTCTTTTCTTACAGTATCATAATTCTCTTTGAAAAGGTCTCTCGCCTCTTTTGTTAGGTATATTACTAAGTATTTCATTTTCTTTGAAGCTATTGTGAAGGGAATTGTGTCATTGATTTGCTTCTCAACTTGGCAGTTTTTGGCATATACAAAGGCTACTGATTTTTGAACATTGATTTTATACCCTGAGACATTACTGTATTTCCTGATGACTTTCAGGAGTTTTATGGTTGAGTCTCTCGGGCTTTGTAAGTATAAGATTGTATCATCAGCAAAGAGGGAGAGTTTGACCTCCTCTGCCCCCATTTGGATGCCCTTTATATCCTTTTCCAATTCCATTGGCTATAACTTCCAGAACTATGTTAAATAATAGTGGTGATAGTGGACATCCTTGTCTGGTTCCAGTTCTAAGTGGAAAAGCTTTCAGTTTTACATCATTCAGTATATTAGCTGTGGGTTTCTCATGGATGGCTTCAATTGGCTTAAGAAATGTGTCACCTATTCCCATTTTCTTAAGTGTTCTTGTTAGAAGAGGATGCTGAATTTTGTCAAATGGTTTTTCTGCATTTATTGAAAGGATTCTGTGGTCTTTGTTTTTGCTCCTATTGATATGGTGTATAACATTTATGGATTTGCATATGTTAAACCAACCTTACAATCCCTTTTATGAAGCCTACTTGATCATGATGTATAATTTTTTTGATGAGTTGCTGCAATCTACTACCTAAGACTTTGTTTAGTATTTTTGCATTGATGTTCATTAGTGAAATTGGTCTGTAGTTCTCCTTTTTTATTTAGGTACTTTCCTGGTTTTGGAATCAAGGTGATGTTTGCTATATAGAACATATTGGGGAAGGTACTTTCCTTCTCAATATTTGGGAATAGATTCTGCAGGATAGGAACAAGCTCATCTTTAAAGGTGAGTTAGAATTCTGATGTGAAGCCATCTGGTTCTAGGCCTTTTTTTCTTTCTTTTTTTTTTTTTTTTGCTGCTGTTGTTGTTGGAAGCTATTTTATTGTTTCTGCAATCTCAGTGCTTAATATTGGTCTGTTGAAGAGATCTATTTCTTCCTGGTTAAATCTAGGAAAATGGTGTGATTCCAGGTATAGATCCGTTTCCTCCACATTGTCAAATTTCTGGGTGTAAAGTTTTTGGTAATAGTCAGAAATAAAGTCTTGTATTTATTTCTGTGGTATCGGTTGTTATTTCCTTCTTTTCATTTCTGATTGAGGTTACTAAATATTTTAATTTTCCATTTCTGATTAATCTGGCCAATGGTTTATTGATTTTATTGATCTTTTCAAAGAACCAACTTTTTCTTTCATTAATTTTTGAATAATTCTTTTATTTTAACTTTCATTTATTTCTGATTTAATTTTGGTTATTTCTTTCTTCTGGTAGCTTTGGGATTGGATTACTCTTCCTTTTTCATCCCTTTTAAGATGATTCAGTTGGTTATTGATGAGTTCTCCTTCTGTGTTTTGGATGTTGGCATCTAATGCAATAATTTTCTCTCTTAGGATTGCTTTTGAAGTGTCCCACAAGTTTGGGAGCTTGTGTCTTTATTATTGTTATGCTCAAGGAAGTTAATGATTTCCTCTTTTATTTCTTCCTTGACCCAACTGTCACTATGCCTAAGGATGTTTAATTTCCATGCCTTTGTGTGGGGATGATAATTTTTGCTGGAGTTGAGTTCCACCTTTATTGCCTTGTGGTCTGAGAAAATACAAGGTAAAATTTCAATTCTTTTGATTTTGTTGAGGTTTGAGGGTTGAGGTTTGTGTCCTAGAATATGATCTACTTTGGAGAATGTTCCATGGATTGATGAGAAGAACGTATATTCTTTAGCATTGAGATGGAATGTTCTATATATGTCTATCAAACATAGTTGCTCCAGGGTGACATTTAAGTCCTTTGTATCTTTGTTTAGTTTCTGTTTAGAGGTGTGTTAAAGTCCCCTTATGGTGTTACGGGATATCATATTGCTCAGACTAATTAAGATCTGTTTCAAGAATCGGGAGCATTTAAGTTGGGTGCATAAATATTTAGAATTGAAATGTTTTCTTGTTGTATTTTTCCCTTGACCAATATGAAGTGTCCATCTTTGCCTTTTTTTACTTTAGTTGCTTTAAATACACTTGTATCTGAAAATAAGATTGCAACTCCTCTTTTCTCCTGAATTCCATTTGCCTGAAAAATTGTCTTCCATCCCTTAAACCTGAGTTTTACTTTGTCCTTGGAGGCTAGGTGTGTTTTCTGCAAATGGCTTGTGCTTTCTTATCCAATCAGCCAGCCTATGAGTCATCAGTGGGGAATTCAAGCTATTAACATTTATTGAGATAATTGATAAGGGTGGTGGAGTTCTAGCCATCTTATTTTGTGAAAGTCCGTTGCTTAGTTTTATCTTTTGCATCATTGTGGAAACTGAATTTTGTCCTTTAGTTTCTGGGTGTTTACTTTGCTAGTGGTCCATTGTGATGGCTAATGTGTAGAATAGATCTAAGTATTCTTGTAGAGTTGTTCTTGTAGTGGCAAACTTCCTCAATATCTGTGTATCAGTAAATCATTTGATTTCTCAATCACTTTAAAAGCTTAGTTTAGCAGGATGTAGAATCTTGGGCTAAAAATTGTTTTGTTTATGTAGATTAAAGATAGATGACCATTGTCTTTTGGCTTGAAAAGTTTCATTTGAGAAGTCTACAGTCACATTGATGGATTTGCCCTCAAAGGTCAAGTGGTGCTTACTCCTGGCACCTTGCAGAATCTTTTCTTTTGTCTTGCCTTTGGATAGGTTCACGACAATGTGTCTTGGAGAAGCTCTTTTTGAGTTAAGATGACCTGGGATCTGACATCCCTCTACAAAAAGTGTGGCAGAATCTTTGGTGATGTTTGAGAAATTTTCATATATGATATGCTCTAGTAGGGCTTCCATTCCACTGGGGCATTCTTCTTCCCCTTCTGAGATACCTACAACTTGTATGTTTGAATGCTTCATGAAGTCCCATAATTCTGTCAGTGAACTTTCTGCTATCTTTTCTTTCTGTCTCTTCAACTGCCTGAGTTAGCTCAAGAGCTTTATCCTCTACCTCTAAGATTCTTTCTTCTGCATGGTCTAATCTGTTATTGATACTTTCTATTGAATCTTTAAGTTCCCTGATTGGCTGCTTCAATTCCTTAAGTTCCCCTATATCCTTTCTATGTTCTTCATATCATTCATCTCTTATTTGATTCTGTTTTTCGATTTCCTTTTGGTTATTTTCCACCTTCTCAGCAATTTCCTCCATTGTTATTACCATCCGTATTTTAAATTCCCCTTCTGTCATTTCTACCTTTTGTTTATAGGTGTAATCCTGTATAGTAGCTACCTCATGATCCCTAGAGGAGATTGCTCTCTTCTGGTTTTTCATGTTAGGATTTTTCTAATGTTTCTTCCTCATGAATGTTTTCTTTTTGTCTTGGTTTGTTTGTCTTTTTTTTTTTTTTATCTTCATGATCTTATATTTATTTACTTTTTTTTAACTTTTTTAAAAATTAAATCATAACTGTGTGCCTTAATGCATTGATGGGATACAGTGTGCTGATTTGATATACAATATGGAATGCTTACATCAAACTGGTTGATGTATCTGTTTCCATATTTTAGTGTTACTTTTCAGAATCACTTTATTTTCAGCTCTGTCTTTTATATATAATATGCAGTTAAGAAAATTTGTTTTTCAAGTATACAGTGCATACTCAATGCTAATATGAAGCCTGTAGATGAACTAATTTATACCCACACACAAGAAAAATTCAATTTGCTTTAAGTTTGAGGGAGAGGGAGAAGAGAGGATGAAAGAGGGGAGGAGGGAGGAGGATTGGTGTGTTCCCACCTAATGGGCACAATGTAAGGGTGTGTGTCACACCTCCTGGATGCAGGACATGACTACAACATGGACCTTACCAAACAAATGCAAGCATTATAACCTAATTGTTTGTACCCTCATGTTAATCTGAAATTTAAAAAAAAAGAAAATTCGCTTAGCAGAACATTTAGCCTACTTACATGTATCTTAAGTAAAAATTTTGGTTTTCTTCTGTCATATTTTTACATTTGCTTTTTCTTTTGACTATTACTATACAGATTTCTCTTTCTTCTCAAATTATTTTTCTAGTGTTTTTGGTTTTACAAATGTTTTTATTTAAATTTTCAAAAGATATTTTCAAAACCATATGTATTTAATTATTGCCATCAAGAATAAAAGATCATCAGGATTTCTTTTTCTAGACAAGATGGAATAACAATTAATCTTATGACTGTAATTATAAGAAATGAACAAAATACATTATATAAAAGAATGGTTTTTAAGACAATGGGTATAAGATAATAAAAGACAGTAATCTCTGTGAGAACAGATGGGAAACAAACAATACTAACCTTCTGACTGACTGAGATTCATGCCTTGTGAGTTTCCAGGCCATGGGATAGGGATGGAGAACCGAGGTAGAGCCCAGCGGACTTTATCTGTTAATCAGACAAAGTTGGGAATATGGGGAAACAGGGAAGTCAGAGTTCACTGGACAGAGTACAGGACTGTGGAGATCTACAGAGTGACCCCTTAAGTTTTCTGGAGATGACTGATCTCACATGCATACATGTGAGAAGACTATTAATAGTTGAGGCTGGTAAAACATTCACTTTAAAGGGTGGAGGAAACAATTCTTTCTGCACACATTTGGTGGGTAACAGTGCCTATTTCTACCAGCCAGACTGAAAAATCTTGTAACTCATTGGAATACTGAGTACTCATAAGTATCTTGCATGCATAGTGAGGAAAAATTAATCCTGGACATAATGTGATAATTATTCACATCTGATGAATCTTAAAAGAAAAACTCAAAAGGTTCAAACTGTTCTAAGTAATGTAATTTTGTCCCAGAATAAAGTTCACCACTATTTATAGTAATACAAAAATATTTAGTATTCAGCAAGGTTATATTCGACAAAAATTATTTACCATCCAATAAAATATCTAAATATCAGATATCAAAGAAGCAGGATAACATGATCTATAATGTGGGAAAGAAAATTGATTGATTGAAACTTAATCATAACTGACACAGTGAATTAGTAGACAAGGATATCAAAAATAGTTATACTAACCAAATTATACACACTCAACAAATTACATAAAAAGCAGAGATATTAAAAAGACCAGAAATGAACTTTTAGACATAAAAATTACAGTATCTGAAAAATAAACCGAATGGTATTAAGAGTAGATTAGACATCCTGGAGGGAAATATGTATCTATGATCTTGAAAACATAGCTGTAGAAGTAACTAAAATAAAGCCTACAGAGAAAAGAAAATAATTTTTTAAAAAATACTCAATAGCAGTTGAATGTGTGACAATTTGAAGCAATTTAATTTGTGTATAATTGAATTCCCTGAAGGGCAGAAGCAGAGAAAAGTGGGGCCAGAAAATAATCTCTGAAGAAATAATATTCAGTGTATGGCACACCTCTTGGGGGTGGGACACAATTATAGGAGGGACTTTATCTAAGAAATGCAATCAGTGTAACCTAATTGTTTGTACCCTCAATGAATCCCAAACAATAAAAAAAGGAAAAAAAATAAATAATATTTTTTGGGCAAGACACAATTGCAAGAGGGATTTTGCCTAACAAATGCAATCAGTGTAACCTTGTACCCTGAATGAAACCCCAACAATAAAATAAATAAATAAATAAATAATAGTCATAAATTTTCAAATTTTGTGGAAACTACAGATGAACACTTGCAAAGATCTTGATGAACACCAAGCTGAAGAAATAGCAAAAAAACATAAACCAAGGTGCAGCAAAATCCAATTTTTCAAAGTCAATGCTGAAGAGAAAATTTTAAAAGCAGCTAGAGGAAAAGACATAAATGAACAAACGAACAAATACAAATAAGGATGAAAAAACTTCTTGTTGGAAACAATGTATGTAGAAAAAGTAGAGTAACATCTTAAAAGCACTAAAAGCACATCCAAAATAAACAACAACCCCTCACCCCACCATGTCAACCTAGAATTCTACATCCAATAACAAACGCAAATAAAGACTTTCTAATATATACAAAATCTGAAAGAATTTATGATAAGCAGATTGGCACCACAAGAAAAATTAAAGACATCCTTTAGGTAGAAAGAAAATAATAGCATATGGAAATAAAGATGTATACAAAAGAAATGGTAACTACATGGGGAAATATGTAACATTTTAAATTTATTATTTAAATATCTTTAAAACATAATTGACATTAAATAAAAATTACCACAATGTAGTGTTAGGTTTATAACATATAAAGAAGTAAAATATAAGACAATAACAGTAAGGCCAAAAATGGAGAATTACATTAGGTAAATTTCTTCTATTAAGCATGGATTGGTATAGCATCCCTTGAAGTTAGATTGTGATAAACTAAAGATTTAGAGTCTTCTAAACCCTAAAGCAACCACTAGAACAACTAAATAAAGAATTATAACTCACGAGCCAACAAAGGAGATAAAAAGAAATTACAAAAAATACTCAGCACTAAAGAAGGTATAAAAAGAGGGGAAAGGAGACAGTCCAGATATGAAAAATAAAAAAAAAAAATAATAAGATCACAGATTTAAATTTAATCATAAAAATAATGACATTAAATATAAATACTTTAAACCCTCTGAAACAGTCCATTTTAGGTGTCAGCTTGATTGTCTTAAGGGAACTCTAGAGACTTGGTAAAGCTTTATTTTAGGATGTGACCCCTCCCCAGGTTCTCAAGCTTTTGGTCTGGGAATGAGAGTTACACCACTGACTTCCCTGATTCTCAGGACTTTGCAGTTGGAGCAAGCCTTAGTACCAGTGTTCCAAGGTCCCCAGCTTGCAGACAGCTGGTCGTGAGAGTTCTTAGTATCCATGATCATGTGAGCTGATTCCTGAGAAATCACTCTTTGTATATCTTTTATTTTTATTCTTTCAGAGATAGATTCTCCCTATGTTTCCCAGGCTGGTCTTGGATTCCTGGCCTCAAGCGATCGAACCACCTCAGCCTCTTGGGTAGCTAGGAAAGTAGGCGTGAGCCACTGAATCTAATCCCCCCTTTTGTACATCTGTCATCTATCTATCCATCTATCAGTCTATCATTGATCTATTCATCTGTCCATCTATCCATCTATAAGAGTATATCTAATTGGTTCTGTTACTCTAGAGGACCCTAATACACCCTCCCACCAAAAGTTAGAAATTATAAGCACTATATCTGTTGAATAAATTGAATTTTTAGTTAAAAACCTTCCCACAGAGGAAACTTAGGACCTGGATGGATTCACATATACATCTCACCAAATATTTAAGGAAAAACTAGTAGTAGTAGACACTAAGAGCCAGAGACCTCTGAGCAAGATGATTTGCGATAGGGGGGCGGACCCTCCGGCAATTTGTCCACAGGTGTTCCTTGAGAAGAAAGAGCCCTGAGCACATGGTGATCCTTAGGGGCATAGTCTTTGTCTAATATTCCCCTCACCTGTCTTGTACTGTCTCGGTAAAAGGCTACTGCGGAGGTTGCTCTCAGCTGCCCTGCAATCAAGGTTAGCCGCCTTCTGCAAGTTTATACTTCTTTATTTTTATTTTATTTTTTTTAATTAAATCATAGCTGTGTACATTAATGCAATCACGCGGTACAATGTGCTGGTTTTATATACAATCTGAAATATTTTCATCAAATTGGTTAACATAGCCTTCATGGCACCCTCTTAGTTATGTGTTAAGACATTTATATTCTACATTTAGTAAATTGCACTTGTACCCTTGTAAGATCCGCATCATGCCTGGTTCCTTCCTGCTGTGATGGAGACCAGGGCCATAGGGGCTGCAACAATCAACTGTGTATGATCTCCTACAGAAATTTAACAGGTAGGAACTTTTCAGTTCATGCTATCAGGGCAGAATTACACTGAGATGAAAATAAGACAAAGACATTATAGAAAACAGAGCTACAGAACAACAAGATTCACAAACATAGATGAAAAAAAGTTCTTTTTCTTTTCTTTCTTTCATTCTTTTTCTTTTTTAGAAACAGAGTCTCACTTTGTCTCCTTTGGTAGAGTGCTGTGGTGTTATGGCTCAAACAACCTCAAACTCATGGGCTCAAGTGACCCTCTTGTCTCAGCCTCCCAAGTAGCTGGGATACTGGAACTATAGGTGCCAGACACAAAGACTGGCTAATTTTTTGAAATTGGGTCTTGCTATTGCTCAGGCTGATCTTGAACTCCTGAGCTCAGGCAATCTGCCTGCCTCAACCTCCCAGAGTGCTAGGATTATAGGAGCCACTGGGTCTGGACCAATGAAAAGATTCTTAATAAAATTTTAGCAAGCCATATCCAACAATATATAATTATAATGCACCATGACAAAGTGAAGTTTAAAAAAAGGTTTATTTATTTCATTAAACTTTACTTTTTTAGAGCAGTTGAGGTTCAAGGCTGAGCAGTTAGCACAGAGAGTTTACATATATTCCTGTCTCCCTCCCCACTATGCAGGCTCCCCTATTATCAACCCTATCAACATCCTACATCAAAGTGGTACACTTGTTAAAACTGGTAACTGACATTAACACATCACCCAAAGTCTATACTTTACATTGGAGTTTGCTCTTGGTGTTGTACATTCTCTGTATTTGGACAGATGTATGATGGCATGTATCTACTATTAGAGTATAATAGAGTAGTAGCAGTTTTGCTGCCCTAAAAATCGTCCATGCTCAGGCCATTCATCTCTATCTTCCTGTTACATCCTGGCAACCACTGATCTCTTTATTGTATCTGTGGTTTTCCTTTTTTTAGAATGTCATATAGTTGCAGTCATACAAAATGTAACCTTTTCAGATGGGATTCTTTCACTCAATAATATGTATTTAACTTTCTCTCTCTTTTTTTTTTCTTTATACATTTATCTGTTGATGGATATGTAGGTTATTTCCACATGTTGGCTATTGTGAATAATGTGGCAATAAATGTGAAAGTGCATACATATATCTTTTTGATATCAATTATTTTGAACATATGCTCAGAAGTAAGATTGATGGCTTGTATAGTAAATCTATATTTACTTTTTGAAGAACCTCCTTTCAGTTGTCCATAGCAGCTATACCACTCTCATTTTATATTCCCACCAACAATGTAAAGGTTTCTAATTTCTCCACCTCTGTGCCAACAGTTAATCTACTTTTGTAACAGCCATCCTGAAAGGTGTGCCATGGTATCTCATTGTGGTCTGGATTTGCGTTTCCCTGATTATTGTGATGTTGAGCATCTTTTCACATACCTATGTCTTCTCCTTCTCTTGTCAGTGTCTTCCAAATAACAAGGTTTAATTTTAATGAAGTCCAGCTTATCAACTGTTTATTTTATGGGTTATGCTGTTGATGTTGTATTTGAAAAGTCACCACTATGCTTAAGCTCATTTAGATTTTCTTCTATGCTATATTCTAGAATATTTATAGTTTTGCATTATACATTTAAGTCTATTATCCATTTTGAGTTAATTTTTGTGAAAGGTGTAAGGTCCATGTCCAGATTCATTTCTTTGCATGTAGATGTCCTGTAGTTGCAGCATTTATTGAAAATATTTTTCCTCCCTTTTATTGCTTTTTCCTCCTTAATTTATGGAGTTTATCTCAAGAATACAAGGTAGTTTTATCATTAAAATCAATGAATGTAATTCATAGTATTAGTAAATTAAGAAAAAAGATCACATGGCTATCTTAATAGTTACAGAAAAAGCATTTGACAAAATTCAATATTCACTCTTGATTAAAAAAAACAAACTTGTAAAGCTAGGAATTAAATTCTTCAATCTGACAAAGGGCAGCTTTGGAAATCCTACTGCTCTCATTATACTCAGTAGTGAAATACTGAATGCTTTCCCCTAAAACTAAGAAGAAATAAATGATGTGCACTTATAATTCGCTCTATGAACAAATTTCAATGACCCCTACATGGTTTTTTATAATCATCTCCCTTAACACAGTACATGACCTTTAGAATTGTTTCCTAGAAATGGTGGGTTTTCCACACAACAAAGGAGTTGAGATTCTTAAGTCCCATGGGCAGATTTCCTATCTGCAAGATTCTCCAGCCCTCAGTAATCTGCTCCATGCACTAGACCTTTGTTAATTTCGATATAACCTGCCAAATGAAAATAGTCCATTGTTAATTTCACCTCTTTAAAAATCCAGGACTTTCTGACAGATTTAAGGCTACTTCTCTTCTTCTCCCTGCAAGATATCTTTTGTATTCAAATTTCCTTTCTTCCTTCACAGTATTCATTGTCATTGTCTTAGCAATTGATTAATGTGCCAAGAGCAACCTGGACCTAGGCTGAATGCCCCCTTGCAGTTTTAATAACATACTCACTCCACTTGTGGTTAGCATCATGGCTAGCATTGACAGTTCTAGCCATTGCAATCACATAAAATAAATAAGTGAAAGGCATCCAGTTTGGAAAGTGAGAAGAATGACTATTTATTTGCAGATGACATGATAATTTTGTTAAAATCTGAAGGAATCTACACAAAAGCTATTAGAACTAAAATTTTAATCTAGCCAATTTATAGCATAAAAAGTGAATATATAAAAATTGTGTAATTATATAGTACCAATGGCTAATTATATATTCAATTTAAAGATATTTCCATGAAAATGGCATGAAGAAATCTGAAGTAGCTAAAAATAAGTCTGACTAAAGATACTAAAAACTATAAAACTTCACTTAGAGAAGTTGAGCAAGACCTAAGAGAAGAGATATATTGTGTTTATGGGTTGAAAGACTCAATTCTATTAAGATGTGAATTCTCCCTATATCATGTATAGATTTGATATAATCACAAAGAAAATTCTAGCAGGCTATTTTTGTAGAATTTGATGATGTGATTCTAAAACCCTTATTTATATCAAATTTATATGCATAAGTGCCAAGTAACTTCCTAGGAAGGAAGAATGAAAGGAAGATCAACCTTTGACCCAGACTTGCACCATTAGATAAAGATTAAATCAAAATGGATTATGAACCAAATAGCACAATTTAAAACTATAAAAAGTTCTATGAAAAAAATAGGAGAAAATATTTTTAATTTTGTATTGGTCAAAAGTACAAACCATAGAAGAATAAATTGATACATTGAATTTTCAAAATTATAGGCTCTACTTTTTGAAAGACACTGTCAAGAGAATTAAAAGATAATCCATAAACTAAAAGAAAATTTTTGTAAAACATCTATATATGGAAAAAATGCTTTTGTGCAAAGTATATACTCTCTAAACTTCATAATAAAATAATAGAAAAAACAAAACTAGAGGGAGTATTTCAACAAACTCCTCATCAAAATGACATATGAACGACAGAATAGTACATTGAAAGAATGTCAAGCTGGGGATGTGGTGGCACATACTTGTAGTCTCAGCCACCTGGAGGAGAGACGATCACTTGAGCTTAGGAGTTGGAGGCTTCAGTGAGCTATGATTGTGCTACTACACTGCAACTTGGGTGACAGAGCAAGACCTCATCTCTATAAATAAATAAATAAAACTAATTAACTAAATAAAAGATGGTCAATGTCATTAGTCATTGGAAACTACAATGGTATTTTCCTACCCAACTATTAGAATGGCTAAAATAAAGTGAAAGACTTTCAAATGTTGACAAGGATGTGGAGGAGCTGAAACTCATATGTTACTGATAGGTGTGTTAAATATTACAACAAATTTAGAGAATAAAGAAGTTTCCAATGAAGTGAGACATACCAGCTATATAGCCCAGGCTTTCCATGTCTGATATTTACCCAAGAGAAATAAAATAAATACCTATATGAAGATTTATACAGCAATGTTCACAGCAGCTTTGTTTGTAAAATCCAAAATCTCAAGCTGGCAAACAGCCTAAAGGTTTATCAACAAGTAAATGGATACACAAATTATGATATGATTTTAGATACAGTTTATTGGTATTGAAGTTAGTTTCAAATTTTAACCATATTTCAACAAATATACTTAATATTTTAACTGCTTGCGATGCTTATGTTTAAAACTTTATTACAAAATTTCTCAATTCTTAAGCATTATTGCTATTCACTTGTTGCTTTCCTGGATTATAACCTTAAACTTTTAAGAAAGGTGCACAGGCAATGTATTTTCTGATACATTCTACGATTGTACATTTATTTTCTTGGATGAAACTTGTCTGAGTAAAAAATTTAGGGCAAACCTTGCTTTCAAAAGTCTATAGAATATACTCAATGTCTTCTGGAATTTTAAAAGAGAAAAGCGTAAAGATGATGTGAATATTGACTACTTTGGGTAACATTTTTCTCTTGTGGGTTTATGAAATAACTTTTTTCTCATTAAAAATATTAATCTGTTATGAAATGTCTGAATATAAGTTTTCTTTTGATTAACATTGGTATTAAACGGACATTTCTATTTCAAGATTTTCCATAATTTGAATAATTTTTATTCTATTTTTTCTGTTTTCTTTCCTATATTGTTTACTCCATTTGTTCTTATCTTTTTTCTCCAGAAGGTACAGTTATTTATAGATTGAATCCCTACTTTCTATCCTTTATCCTATGATCTTCTCAATTAATGTTTTCTTGTATTCATCCACTTTCCTTTTGTCTTCCAAATCAGTTCTTCCTTTTTTGTTACTTCTAAAATAAATTTACACTCTATAACAAAAGTGGGAAATATTTATCTTATTCATCGTCACTTTTCATGTCTTCATGTACTACAATTAACTCTTGTTCCATCTCTTTTTTATGTAGTTCATAGATTATTGAATTTTATTGGTATCACAAAATTGATAGCTTAACATTTTTACATTAGTTTCCTTCAGTGCTTTCTAATGTATGATTTTTACCATGTTTAGTATAGATATCTCATTTATAGTTCAGAATATTTTACTCATCATCATCTTGTTGATGCTGTTAAAAATTTAATTTCAAAAATATTAAATAATATAAATAATAAACATTATAAATAATTCTTTGGCATTAAAAAGGCTGTAAATACTGTTCTAAGTACTGGAAATGCGTTAATTTGAACTCCGAAATTATCTCTGGAAGGTTATTAATTCAGTCTTGAATGAATGAAATCTTTTCAAGACTGGTGTTTGCCAAAACAAATAAACAAACAAAGAAATAAAACCCCAGAGTGGCTGGATTTTTTCCTGGTTCCTGTACTGTCTAGCTTGTTTATGTTGTATTTTTTTTTCTAAGATCTGGAAGTAGAAAGGAGTCTGTTTTCATTGACCTGGATGAATTTCCATTGTGTAGCAGTCCCTGGTGGCTCTCCTGGACTGAGTGAATTTTATTTTTATTTATCAGACTATGAGATTCCAGATTCTGAATTTATTACTGGATATTTGAAGTTATCACCCATCTATGTTTGATTAGTAAAAATTGATTCTGACATCTGGCCAATTATAGACTGATATTCTTAGTTTCAAGCCCTTTTTCTTCGTGGATAATTCAATAGGAAGGTACTGGATGGTGAATCAATCTCTGCTATCTAGATCCCCAAAGTTTAAAGTCACTTGTAAAGCATTTATTCTTTTTCCTTTCTTTTAAAAAAAATGTCATGTTATTCACAGGATGATTGAAAACAGCTCCTAATTCTGTTTCAAGCTCTGTCACAGAGATGTTACTGTAAAGGTCTCCTGATAGAGTTGTTTAAAAAAAGAGCTGTATTTTCTTATGTTCTTATACTTGGTAGGAATCCTCACTGTGCCCACCCAGAGCTAGTGGATGGATATATATTTTCTCTGAAATGGAAGTTTAATAAAGACACAGGCTTCCAATTTTGTTGTCAGCTTTTATTTTTATGACATGTGACAAGTTGGGGTTGGCATTTCACATTTGTAAAGAGCTGTCTAGAGCTGACTACAAGTTTCTGGATTACTTCTAACTGGTATGCCATCCACATTTTATAAACAAAATAATCATCATCCTCAACATTCTCTTAATTCTCCCTCCCAAGGAGGCAAGGAAATGTGTTCATGTTGAATGGTCAATTTATCTAAAAGATTTGAAACCTCGTAGTTTTGAATGGTACTTAAGAATCATTCCTAAGACTTCCAGTTTCCCTAACTCATTTATTCCATAAATATTCACTAATCATTTGCTATTTTTCAGGTGAAAATCTTATACCAGGAGGTTCAGTGATGAAATAGGCTAATAAGATCACTTCTTTCTTTCATGGAGCTCACATTTGACTGAGTGACACAGGCAATAAAATGTGGACAAATAAAATAATTTAGAAACCCCAACTGATGGAGTTGCATGGTGAAGGAGGAGGGAATACCTGGGGTGCCCTATGATGGAATGACTGTGGGGGGCAGCATTAGATGAGGCAGCAACAGAGGCCTCCCCAGGGAGATTAATTTTGAGCTGAGAGTGGAATTGTAGGATGGAGCCATTCAAATACAGATGGGAGGACAGGAGTGGTGGCTCATGCCTATAATCCTAGCACTCTGGGTGGCCAATGCAGGTGCTCGCGAGTTTAAGACCAGCCTGAGCCAAAATGAGACCTCTTCTCTAAAAAATATCTTAGTGTTGTGGTGGGTGCCTGTAGTCCCAGCTACTTGACAGTCTGAGGCAAGAGAATTGCTTGAGACCAAGAGTTTGAGGTTGCTGTGAGCTATGACACTAAGGCACTCTACCGAGGGTGACAAAGTGAGACTCTGTCTCAAAAACAACAACAACAAAAGCAAAACAAAACACAGATGAGAGAAGAAAATTCCAGGAAGAGGAAATAGCAATGCTAAAGTCCTAAGGCAAATATAATTTTGGTGGGTTCAAGGAAGAGGAAAAAACATCAAGCTGCAGCGTCATGAGGGAAGATTTACATAGGGTAGAGCCCAGTGTAGGGTCTGTAGTCTAAAACATCAATTTGGGATTTTAAATGCTTTCAGAAGCCATTTGACTATTTTAAAGAAAAGGATGTCATGATCGGATTTGCAATTTTAAGAGGTCACTTCAGCTGCTCTGTGGGAAAAAGATTAACAGGTAGGGGAAGCAGAATTTAAAAGTAGTAGTTCGAAGGCTTTTTCAGAGCTCTGTGATGCTGGCTTGTATAGCAGGGTGGAAAAGGAAACAGTGGACAGATGGAGGATGTATTTTGGAGGTAGAGCTGACAGCATCTGGTATCCAGAGAACTGCCGTTAGTTGAGAATTATAGTCGCCTTTTATTTTTGAAACAATATTAAAAGGAACTTTTAAGAAAAACAATCACCTGTTTTTTTCCTGACATTAAAAAAAAAAACAAAAAACACCTTCATTATGTTCTTAATATTTTCACACACATTGTTCATTTAATCCTTATCCCAACCTTGGAAGATCAGCAATGCAATTTTCTTATTCTGGTTTTTAAAAAGAAACTGAGCTTCAGACGGGATAACAAGGTTGCCTAGCAAGTCAAGGTATAATTTTGGATTCAAAGCTCATCCTCCAGATTGTTTTTTCCTGCAGTGTAGCAGAGCTGAGCGTGAGAGATGGCTTTGGTGATAGGGTCTCGTTTTTGCCCCTATCACCGGCAGTTCTTTAGAAGTAACTTGAGCCCCTTGTATCCTCATGTCCATTGGAATGGTTCTTTCAAAGCAGGGTGAAGAACTGTGTGTTACTCTGCTAGTTCTAATGGTCAGAGCTGATAACACACCAGACAGGGCATTTTAAAGATTACTTGATTCCATCATTGTGTGGCCAACAAGTCATTCTCTAACTCATTGCTTTGGGAAGAGTTTAGGGAAACAAAGAATTCACAGAAGAATGGAGCATCAGATAAAGGCTTTGGGGTAGTGAGAAGACTCAGGGAGCATCAGGAGTCATCAGTGTTCCCCAGAAGCGTGATGGAAGTTATGAGGAAAACACTAAAACAGCAAAAGTGACACTCGCTTTCACAAAACCATATGGAAAGAAGTAGCATATAATGAGTTTAACCTGATCATCATTGAATAGAGCCTACCTGCTCTCAGATAAACTTGTATATAAAACCCAAATTTGCCAGAAAACTGAATGAGTTTGTGAACATGGCTTCATTTTGCAGAGGAAAAATTGGTAAAATTTTTTACTAGCTTGAATAAGTGAGAATAATAGTTTATAAATCATACAGTCTCCTGTCAAATTTATTAATTTAATTATTTGTAAAGTTATTCAGCAAACAGCTACTTAGTACCTTCTGTACGTTAGGCTGAGCACCACAGAGTGCACACTCTACTCTCCCTCAAAGCTTTTGGCCGTCTTGTTGTTTCTCGACCGTGCCAATGGTCATTTTCTTCAGGGCCTTACCTCAGCCTGTCATGCTTCCCCTGCCTAAACCCTCTTTCCTCAGAATCTCATTTCACTCACTCGCTCACCTCCATCACGTGTTCCTCAAATGTCATCTTCCTAGGGAGGGAAGGTATCCCGGGACATCCCCCACCCCACCCCTGCTACCATGATACGACCTTTCACACCCTTCTCTGTCTTCTCAAAAATATAAGCTTCATAGGGGCAAAAATTTTTGTCTCAGTTCTATATTCAGGACCTAGGATAATGCCTGGTACATAGTAGGACATATATTTTGAGTGAACATAAATGACATCAATCTCTGCATTAATGACGTTAACTTGCGGTCTAAACTAGAAACTTCTGAGTCAGATGATCAGTGTAATGGAAAGATGAGCAGCATAGGATGTGATGTACACACAGAGATGATTTACAACTCACAGTGGGTGTGGCATGTTGCAGAAGATGGCTGGGAAGTTGACACTCAAATATTGACTAGGAACTAATCAGGTAAAAGAAAGGCAATGATTAAAATGCAAAAATTTGACTTAGATTAGATCATAGCTATAAAGCAAGGCCTCACTGTTCGTTTGTACACACAGCCCTAGCAATTGCTTTGACAAGCATATATCCAAAAAGTAAAAATAAATAAGTAAAAGGCACCTTTGAGTTATCATAAGCCATCATCATATTTAAATCCCTCAAAGTGTAATATTTATATAGATAAGATACTGACAAGAACTCTTTTCTGAGATATTAGTTTACAAAAAGCACCATTTGCCTTTACTTGGTTGAAATCCACAATAATACCATTCAAAAAGGTTTCACATCTTTCCTGCACACTATAACTTGTGTTCTACATGTATTGAACTTTAGCTGTATAGTTGGAAGCAAGGGTTAGAAATTGAGATTTGGATCAAAATTATAGATTTCATGAGTCTTTCTGTTTTAAATCCCTCATTAATAATCATTTATTGTTAAATAACAAATAGCGACACTGAAAGAACTACATTATTTAGAGTAAGATTGTCAAGAAAATAAAAGCTGGTAGCAAAAAAACAACTACATTATTTAGAGTAAGATTGTGAAGAAAATAAAAACTGGTAGCAAAAAGATAATTTGTCTGCTGTTATTAAGTCCTTCACCTTCACTATTTTGCATGTAAGAGGGAAATCACTGGCTCTTTTCCCACCCATTTATTTCAGCATCTAACTTGGAAATGGCGTGTTCTATCAGGGTTGAGAGCAGATCTGTTATCTGAATCTCAGACTAGCTCCGTTCCCTGAGGAAATTCCCAGTGGCACATGTTCTTCTTAAGTAAAAAGAACTGGAATGCTCCATGGGGCAAGGGTCATCAGGGAGAAGTAAAAAGAACCACATCTTATTTCTGACTCCTACTTCTCCATAGGGACGATACTGTTCTTCATGGCAAAGGAAAAAAAACAGAAAAGTCTTAGTTACATCAATGCATCTTCTAGCAAAGAGTGAAATGCTCTCTTTCCAGTGGTAAGGGAATAATGTTCCAATTTCTGCTTAAAGAAACAAAGAGAGCATGCCCTTATACAGAGAGCATTCAATCTGCGTGCTGTTCACTCAATGTTGTTTCTCTGCTCAGTTGGTTTCCCTGGTAAATTGGATTGCCCTAGCAACCTCCACTTCTTCTCAAACTGTTGTTTTCACTGTTGGCAGTTATAAGTTCAAATTCATATTGGACTAGGGCTGCATTTAAACAGAAAACGTAACAAAACCATGGTCGTACCTTTACCATTTCATTACAAGTTTCAAGAACTACTTTCTTGCCTGACATTCAAATGATACACATATTTTTTTAGAAGGGTGGTTCTCAAGTCTGATTGCACTGTAGAATTACCTGGGACACTTAAACAAAAATAAAAAAGCAACGTGTGGATCCTTCCCCAGAAATTCTTGCGAGTTGATCTAGGTATGACCTGATTCAAATTTTATTTCTCTGACATGATTAACCACATGGAGTATAAATAAAATGGAGTAGGAGGTTCACCTAAGGCATAACTCAGAATACTTAGCATTAAAATGCAAACAATGCATTTTGTAATGCTTGAGTCAGGGCTATAAGGGTGCCCATCACCCAGGTAGTGTTCATTTTAAGGTATATATTAATTTAAATTGATTCTAGTAGCTACTTTAGTTGTCCTGATAGCAAAAAACTTGGCTGACTCTTAAATGCTCACAGCCACTCGGGGGACAGTCAACACACAGAACCACGGATCACTAGCCACTTTTCTATTTTTGAAATCTTTTGTTCTTCTAGGCAAAGCCATTTATTTTGTGCCAAAGAGGATTGACACTTAGTGGGCTGTGGCCATGTCACTTGCGAAAACGGTTTTTCTTTTCTACCAGTCAGTGTTAACCCACGCACGGTGCGCAGGCACGCAGACACGTATCTGGGTTAATTAATGCGAAGTCTATTGCCAGCACAAAAGGCTGAAAGCTTTAGTATCTTTTATGAAAAAAATTTCTCGTGGTTATCCTACACAATACATCACTGTGAACTTGTTCTCACAAAAAATGTTTTGCTTTATCTGCTGTGGAGCTCCATTTAGAGCACGATAAAAGGACACGTCTTCAATTTTTAGTTTCCTCAAGTTACAGCAGAGTTTTTGTTGATTCCGGAAAGAATATGTGTTGTATTTACCATTGGGTAGGACATACACTGTAAAAATCTGCCTGAACTTGATAACAGGAATATGTGGCAGGCTTATTAGTGACTCACTGCCTCTTACCTTTCTTGGTACTTGGCCTGGGTCAAACATTTATGGATTCTGGTTGCTGTATGACAAGATGGTGTTCGAGTGACAGAATGGACATTATTAGGAGTGTGGGCACTTAGAGAAAGTGCCAGAGGTTCTTTTGTCTGAACTTTAATTGGGGGAATAAATAGGGCAGTCAGGCATCTGGGGCATGTATATTTTTTATCAGGGGAAGGCTAACATCTGAGTGATCATTGCGAGGAAAGTGAAGGGCTTGAATAAGAGGGCTTATGTGGGCTAAGCTTATTCAGCATTATGCAAATAGCTGAGAGTGAATGAAGGCACAAAATAGGAGGATTCAGTCTCTGATGGATGTTTTAGATGTATCTTTAACCTCCCAAGAAATAATACCTAATGTCTTTGTTAAGTGAGTTTGGCTTCTACCAACTTTGAGGCCTTAGAAAAATTAATCACTTTAAAGCTTCAGTTCTGAAGGTGAAAAGACTATACCCACAAGGTAGGTGTATTTGATGGGAGGGAAGAGTTCCCAAAGGTTTTATTCAAATAAAAATGTATATGATTTGAGATGAGTTCTAAAATGTAAAGCTAGGCGTAGATGAAGCCTGGAGCCAGGCAGCATAGTCTAAATTGTAGCTCTGCTACTCATTAGTGGCATATCACCTTTTTGTTCTCTGCAGAACTGGGATGATAAGAGTCCTACCTGATGGGATTTCCTTTTTGTGTGTGTGAAAGATAAATGGCTTGATAGCTGTGAAGTGCTTAGTTAATGCTAAATAATTATTAGCTGTTATTATAATGATTATTTTTTCCAGCCAGAGGAGCACACCATCATGTGACCAAAGCATAAAAGCCATCTAAAATTCTCTAGGCTTGTCTTTTAGATTAAGCAGTTCTTCATAATACATTAAATGAGAAGACATTTGCTATATTTGAAATTTTGTAAATAAACTGAGAATATGTTGATATATTTATATTAAACAATTTCAGATTTGCATAACTAAGATTTGTATGATTCCAATTTGCATGAATGTGACTTGCCCTGTATCTCACTGGGCGGTCATGAGGATTAAGTATGCTAATGTATACCAGCCTTACTTAGCCCAGGGCCTGACATTATTAATAATAATGATCTTCAGGCACTGAGAACAAACACTGGGCACTTGGGGCAGGAAAAAAATGTTGTTTCTTTCTCCCACAATATCTTGCAACAATTCACTAGTACTTGACTGTCTTTTTCTAGCACAGAGCTGGTTTATACAGGAGCATGAGGGAGGAACTTGGTAATTGCTGTCTACTTATTGCTATGTCAGGTATTTCAGAAAACTAGGGCAAACTTAGAAACTCCATCCTGAGGGATGCTGGTATCTAGGATGTTCTTGGTTTTATAACATGGGAAAAAAGCATGTGAAATTGTAGGTATTGGAGAAAAATATCTCAGTAGATGAGAAGCTTTTCAAAAAGTCCTCAGAAGTCCTGCTTTCTATATAACATTGTCCCTGCCCAATAGAGCAGACTCTAACATCAGTTTATTCACTGAGAACAAATTTCTGTTGAAGGTTTATGCCAGAACACAAAGTCTATTGAGAAGTTATGGCAGAGCTCTATCTCCTCAGAATTAAATCCTGTCTCTATCTACCTATCCATCTATCCATCTATTCCTTCTCTCTTTCTTCATTCATTCATTAAATATATTGAGTCTACCAAATGTTATGCATTGTGGTAAGTTTTGGAGAAAAATAAAAATAAATGGATGGTGAGATCTTGGTACACACCAGACTACAGTATAAGGCACTTATAGACAAGTATTATAGAAAGTAAATCATGGAATTGGCAAGAATGTAGGCAGGGTGCTGGAAGACTCTTCGGTGAGTTGTCTTCCATCAGAGTCGCCTGAGCAGGCTGCTACTCCAAGGTTCTCTCTGCCCTTTCTATCCTTAGAATGGCTTGGTTCTTTCACAGTGAGGACAAGAGCAAGGAGTCAGTCCAGCAGGAAATACACCAAGAAATTTCTTCTTGATGTGAGACATTTTGCTTTTAAGACCACACCCTGAGCAATAAGTTTCACTATTTAGGTAACACCCCTTTCTGAAGGATGATTAGCTCTCTAGTGATTTCTGACTTGTTGGCAAATAGGATCATCCTATTTAGTGACTACCTGAGAGGCCTGGGACCCAAGGGTGAAATTATAAACCTATATAGATCTTATCTGAGAACAGCTATCAAGACTTCTGTAAAAATGGCCACTTCTTCTAAATCTGGAGACCAAAGATAATCTGTGTTATTTCTTGGCTACATCAAGAGTTTTCTCTCTGCCCCTCCCTCTTTTCTTGTCACATAGATCTAAAAATGCATTTTTAGATGAAAGGCTATAGCAGAAGACAACCTTGCAAATAAATATCTGGTGCCATGTTTCATTAATACATTTCAGTGGAAGTGGAAAGGAGGGCTGTCTTAGTGTAATTTCACTTACAAAGTCAAGCAGAAAATGAATTTCTTGTTGTGCTGAGTCTGTATCAGTGAGCGTGACTGTTCCGAGGCTAGCTTCTGAAATCAAGAGAGCCAGTTCAGGGGAGCATTAAATTACCACAAAAAGGATAACAACTTGCATCATTGAATTGCAATAGGAGTGGGGGAGGATTTATACATGAAATACAACCTTTTAAAAACCTGCTTTATAAAAGACAACTTTACAGTTATCAGAATGCTATACTAGTCCTAATTTCCTAAAGCTCTGATGATGTTACACTAGTCCTACCTTTCTAGATCTCCACGGTGTGACCTTAATTATCACTCAGGTTTAAAAAACATGTGACAATGTTCTTATTGATGATGAATGATTGACAATTAGTACACATTCCCAGGCTTATAGGATTTCCCAGAATGCCATGGTAAATGTCATTTAATATACCTAAAGTTACCTTAGAGCATGAGGAATTCTTTCTGGACTAATATAGAAGTAAGCTCTTCGTCTCCGGAGCCATATTCTCCTGGGTTTAAAATCTCAACCCTTCCACTTTGGGGCTGTGTAAGCCCAGATAATGTGTCAAGTATTATAAGTCTCAAGTTTTATTATCTGGAAAATGGTAAAAATTGCACTTCCCCTATTATTTTGTTAAGATAAACTAGATGCCGTAGTACTAATAAACACTGACAAATAATACCCATTTGCCCCTTGAGTCCTTTCACATGTAAAAGTCAGGTCTACCCTCATAAGGATACTTCAGTCAGTAAGTGTTTTGGTCCCCAGAGAAGGGGGCAGTGGCTTCTGGAGTACATCTATACCCTCCACGATACATCTTTTAAAAAAGTAGAATAAATGATCAAAGTCACACGACAGGAATGTGAAAATAAAATGGATTGAGAATATAATGCATTAATGTCCTCATTAAGATTCTTTACTGTGACTTTTACCAAATGGACTGATCTTGATCTTGTAATTTGTACCACAAGTTTTAATGATTATCTTCAAAGTTACTGAATTCCTAAACTCTACTGAGTGTCACTGGAAGTCAACATCTCCCCTTTATTAGCTGAAATGGGATTGCTGATTTTAGCTGGGTTTTTGGGTGTGGTGTGTAGGTGTGTTCTCTCCCCAACTGGTTTGACAACAAATGATTGAATAATTCCAGTTATTTTTGCCTTATCTACTTAGGTGGTTTTACTCTCCACTGCAAGTCTCAAATACAGACCAAATTACAATACCTTCACAGTAATCTACTCTCCACATATGCAGTCATGGTGATGTCATCTAAATAATCACACGAATGACTAAACAGTAGAAAGGAGAGTTTTATTTAGTGATGTAAGTTTGCAAAACAGGAGAAATAGTCTCCCCAGTGGACTGAAGTTGCTCTCTCTTCAGAAAGGGAAAGAGAAGATTGGATTTCATGTTTCACAAAGACTGTCTTATACAGTAGAGTCATACCTATTCAGCACGTTTGGAGGAAAGCTATGCATATTTACAAGGGAGGTTTAAAAGAATAAAATCCTCACATCTTATAAACATGATAGGGCTTCTACATATCTCTGGCCTCATCATCTCCCACTGTCCCCTTCAGTCACTGCACTCTAGCCACATGGGTTTTTCTCCTGGACGTTTGCCAGCCTTGCTCTGATGCTGGCCCTCTGCCTCCACTGTCTAGAATGGTCTTCCCTGGGACCTCTTTGTTGTAATTCAGCTTCCAAGGAAAGGCTTTATGCCTCAGAAAGATCTTTAATCTAAAGTAGTCATCCCCTCCCTTTCATTGTTTTGTTTTCTTCTTAGAATGCACCATCATGTGAACTTATTTGGCTTATTTATTTTCTTTAGATTGTCCCTACCCCCTTTGCTGCCCACTCACCCCATACACACAAAGTTTGGTAAAGTGAAGAGATTTACAGTTGTACTACCTAGAACAGTACATTTCCCTTATCCAAGGAATAAATAAAACAATTAACTTCTTCTTTCTATCGTAAGCATTCTGTCCCCACCCACCCACCCCCCAGAAGACTGGCTCATAAACACCTGAATCAAAAATAGTTTAGTGAGAGAACAAGACACTGAATTGCTCTCCACAGCTTCCCACTATATAATGGGAGTCCCGGAACTGGAAGTCTAATGTTAAGATAGATGGATATAAAGTCTGTATAAGGATAAAATGAATGACCCAATTAGCTATTGTCAAAATCTCTGAGTTTTGCTGTAGATTTATGAAATAGCAGTTTCTTACATAATTTTTACTATCAGAATGGGAGATGGGGAACTATAAATTCTAGCCCTTCCATCTACCTGGAGGAGACAGGCAGGCTTCACAGACAACATCTGTAACACAGATGGAATTGTAATTTTTAGCCATGTTGCTCATGTAAAGTACAGAGAAAGTACTAGCTGATGAAAACACTCCACTTCTCATCTGACTGCTCTAGTATTATGTAGATAAATCTTTAAAGGGTATGAACAATATTAATGCATTGTATAAGGTCTGCCTTCTAGTTTCTCTTTCATTGATATGTCCTTAGGCATGTTGGGATGCAGTGAACTCAAAGGCCCCCTGAATTTCATGAAAATGTGATTCTGACTTCTAACTTTCTGAGACAGTATCTAATGTAAGGAGTACTTAACCTATGGATATCCTTTACGTTCTTTAGAAGAGAAAACTGTTCAAAAATGAAATCCATGATAGAATCCTTAGGGAAGAAGTGAAATCTTAATGATGTCCTTTAAGTATGTCATGTATGTCCAGCCTTGTTCAGGATAGAAGAGATGTCGAGATGAAGAAAGAGAACATAACAGGTCTATCTTCCTGCTTGTTATAAGAGGAATTTTAGTTCAGAATGCAGGATGATTACTGTAGGATAATAGTCCAGTGACATGCATGAAATAGGTGATCTCTTACATGAAATGAGGAAGACAAATAACAAAAATGTCCTTCAATAATAAAAGCAAAACGAAGACATTGGAAACAAATGAAAGAATTTATCATCATCATACTTGCACTGAAAGATTAAGGATGTTCTTTACTCAAAAGAAAAATGATTTAGTATGGAACCTCAAAGATTCCAGAGTAATTTAAATCAAAGAAGATAATAAGTGTGTATAAATCCAAGGGAAATTGAATTTCAACCTAAAAATAACACCTATGATGTTTAAAATATGTTTGTATCATGTGTAAAATATATACATATATCCAATATATGCACACACATACACACATATAATATGATAATACTAAAATAAAATCAAATAAATATTTAGCAATAGGAAAAGATAAGATGTATGATATATATTGATAAGACAGGATGTATGTTAGAAATTTTTATCTTAGCAACTATAATAAATGAAAATGGGTTAAATGACCTAGGTAAAAGGCAAAGATTATTAGATTGGATAAACATGAATAGCCAAACAAGATCCCTAGTTATTATGTAAGACAGTAACAAGGTAACAAGCGTACAAAAAAGATCAAAATGAAAGATGTGAAAATATTATAATGCAAAGCCACTAACCAAACATCTAGATTAATATTAAAAAAAATATTTTATAGAAGATCAAGAAATCAAAATTTCAAAGTCTATGCATCAAATTTCTATAGATAAAAAGATATTTTACAATGATAGAAGTTTCAGTTTACCAGGAAGAGATAAATATTAAGGCATCAAATAATATTACTTTAAAATATATAAAACAAAAATGGACAGACCACAAGGAGGATAAACAAACTTATAATTAAACTGAGAGATTTTAACAGATTTTTAAAAAATGAATTAAACAAGTAGACAAGTTAGTAGGAATTTAGTAGATTGAAATAACATAACAAAATTGATGTGATAAATCCCAGGGTATAAAACTCTACATTGGCATACTTTAAAATTTACAAAAATTGATGATACTGTATCATAAATCAAGTCTCAGCAAATTTAAAATTCTTCCTCAATTAAGATAGAAGGCAATCACAAAGAATACTAGAAAATCCACTTATGTGTGAGAGACATTTAAAAATACTCCATATATTGAAAAAAAATAAAAATGAAAATTGAAAAATATTTGGCACTGAATGCAAATATGACCAAACACTTTTAGAAGGCTAAGTCTGGATATAACATCTGGAGAGGTTAATAAAAAATATTGAGCACAATGATCATGTTACATTAATACTGAAATAATTTCATTCCGCCTAAAGCACAATGTTTAGTATTATCTGGCCACTAATTTTCCCACTTTTGTTTGAAAATTGTCTATTTAAACTTCATTGTTTCTTTTACATAAAAAGGAATTATTATAATAATTTTTAAACATGGATAGTATTAGGGAGAATTACATCATAAACTTATATGTACCATCGTCTAACTTCAACAATAATTGTCAACATTTTGTCCATCTTCTTTCAAATATCTCCCAACTATTTTTTTCTTTTGGCTGAAGAATTTTAAAGCAAAAATTCAAAGTCTTTTTATTCCTCCTTTACTAACTACCAGCTCTTGAAATGTTGGGGACTATTTTTTTTTTAAACTTTACCATGATGTTAGTCAACCCAACAGAATAAGTAGAAATTCCTTACTACTCAATCCTTATTATTATTATGTAATCCTTATTTTATTTTTCCTACTTGTCTCTATGATGCCTTTCACAATTTTGGTTAGGTCAGTAATAAACAGGCTCTGTTTGTTGTATTTACTTGGTATGTCTTTTTAGTTGTGTCTCTCTCTTTTCTTTCCTCGCTTTCTTCCTCCCTCCCTATTTCCATCTTTTAAATGTTCTCCTTAATCTTTTATGCCATTGAATTTTTAGAGAAACATTCATTTTCTTGTAGAACTTTCTGCATTCTGGATTTGACTGGTAACTTCTTAGCGTCTAATTTGTTCCTCTACCCTACTCACATCTTATAAATTTGAAGTTAGCTCTGCAGGCTTGATTACATATGAATATAGTTCTAGAACTTGCCAAGCACACATCAAAGGTGTTATTGTGTGTTTCCTATCCCACTGCATCATGAGCAGCATGGTTATCACCTTTTTACTGATGCTGATCCCCTTATTATAAACTATTCATCTATTTTTTAAATAATGAATTTAGCACCCACAAATAACTATTGGCTAGATTAATTTTTTTTCATTAAGAGTTGTAATATGGTGACTTTTATGATTTTGTCTATTCCTCTTTGTTTATTACCTGGAATAATTTTATACAGAAGACAAGCATCCAATATATTCGGTACTAAGATGAAGCCTGTACATGAACTAACACAGGCCCATGCAAGAGAAAAACTCAATTCAAGTTGGGGGGATAGAAAAGGGGGGATTGGGGAGATTGCAGAAGGAAGGGGGATTGGTGTGCTCCTATCTAATGGGCACAGTGTAAGGGTATATGGCACACCTCCTGATGAGGGGTACAATCCCTACTGGTCCTTTACCTAACAAATGCAAACATTGTAACCTAATCGTCTGTACCCTCACATTAATCTGAAATAATAAAAAAAAGAAACAGACCTTTTCTCCGTCTGTCTGTGCTTTCCTGGAATTTTTTCCCACTTACCTGAACAATAAGATTTATTATGTATATTCTTTAGCCCAAATACAATGTTAATAAATTACCTAATTATTTTTGTCTGAAATTTTAAGCATGTTTTCATTCTTAAAGAATATAGAATTCTAAGAATAGACTATTTTACTTAAAACATTTTCAGATTAATATGAGGATACATGCAATTAGGTCACATCATTTGCATTTATAAGTAGTTCCTTCCTTTCAGCATTCCAAAGGGGATGAACTTCCTGGCCATCCTATGGTATTTCTGAGTAAGGAGCCTAGCAGGACCATGGTGTCAGTTCTTTCACTGGGTATGTTTCTCTTCTATTTTCCTTCCTGTAATATATATGAGTATACATATTTTTTGAAACCGTTTAACAGTTTCTTTTTCCATTGTATCCCTGATGGCCATTTGTCTAAAACAGATGTTTAACCTGAAATCATGACATAGCAATCCCGTCTCAACTGGCAAACACACACGAACTGTACCATACAATTTATTTCTTGTAAACTTCTGAATATATTACAAACTCTTGAAATACTCATTTGAGCTAACTTATTCATCATATTAATGAGTTTTTCAGCAAGTGAACGGAGAAAGTGAACAGAGACACTGCCAGGTTGATTCATTTATCCATTGTCATGCAATGTTTCTTTTTTTTTTTTTTAATTTTTTTATTAAATCATAACTGTATACAATGATATGATTATGGGGCATCATACACTCACTTCATAAACCATTTGACACATTTTTATCACAGTGGTTAACATAGCCTTTCCGGCGTTATCTCAGTTACTGTGCCAAGACATTTACATTCTACATTTACCAAGTTTCGCAAATACCCCTGTAATATGCACCACAGGTGTGATCCCACCGATTCCCCTCCCTCTACCCACCCCCCTCCTTTTCCCACTTCCCCCTATTGTTAAGTTGTAGCTGGGTTATAGCTTTCATGTGAGAGTCCCAAATTAGTTTCATAGTAGGGCTGTGTACATTGGGTATTTTTTCTTCCATTCTTGGGATACTTTACTAAGAAGAATATGTTCCAGCTCCATCCATGTAAACATGAAAGAGGTAAAGTCTCCATCTTTCTTTAAGGCTGCATAGTATTCCATGGTATACATATACCACAATTTATTAATCCATTCGTGGATCGATGGGCACTTGGGCTTTTTCCATGACTTAGCTATTATGAATTGGGCTGCAATAAACATTCTGGTACAAATATCTTTGTTATGATGTGATTTTTGGTCTTCTGGGTATATGCCCAGCAGAGGAATTACAGGATTGAATGGCAGATCTATTTTTAGATCTCTGAGTGTTCTCCATATATCTTTCCAAAAGGAATGTATTAATTTGCATTCCCACCAGCAGTGCAGAAGTGTTCCCTTTTCTCCGCATCCACGCCAACATCTCTGGTCTTGAGATTTTGTGATATAGGCTAGTCTCATTGGAGTTAGATGATATCTCAAAGTAGTTTTGATTTGCATTTCTCTGATGATTAAAGATGATGAGCATTTTTTCATATGTCTGAAGGCTGTGCGCCTGTCTTCTTCAGAGAAGTTTCTGTTCAAATCCCTTGCCCAGCCTGCGATGGGATCCCTTGTTTTTTTCTTGCTGATGCGTTTGAGTTCTCTGTGGATTCTGGTTATTAAACCTTTGTCAGAGTTATACCCTGCAAATATCTTCTCCCATTCTGAGGGCTGTCTGCTTGCTCTGCTTACTGTGTTCTTAGCTGTGCAGAAGCTTTTTAGTTTGATCAAGTCCCAGTAGTGTATTTTTGAAGCTGCTTCAATTGCCCGGGGGGTTCTCCTCATGAAATACTCACCCAGACCAATTTCTTCAAGGGTTTTCCCTGCATTCTCCTCTAGTATTTTTATAGTTTCATGTCTTAAGTTTAAATCTTTAATCCAATGAGAGTCTATCTTAGTTAATGGTGAAAGGTGTGGGTCCAATTTCAGTCTTCTGCAGGTTGCCAGCCAGTTCACCCAGCACCATTTGTTAAATAGGGAATCTTTTCCCCACTGAATGTTTTTAATTGGCTTGTCAAAAATCAAATAGCGGTAAGTAGCTGGATTCATCTCTTGGTTCTCTATTCTATTCCAGATATCTACTTCTCTGTTTTTGTGCCAATACCATGCTGTTTTGATCACTATCGATTTGTAGTAAAGTCTGAGGTCTGGTAGTGTGATTCCTCCTGTTTTGTTTTTATTTCTGAGTAATGTCTTGGCTATTCGAGGTTTTTTCTGATTCCATATAAAACGAAGTAATGTTTTTTCAAGATCTTTAAAATATGACAGTGGAGCTTTAATAGGGAGTGCGTTGAAATTATATATTGCTTTGGGTAGTATGGACATTTTGATAATGTTGATTCTTCCTAGCCATGAGCATGGTATGTTTTTCCATTTGTTAACATTTTCAGCTATTTCTTTTCTTAGAGTTTCATAGTTCTCTTTATAGAGATCTTTCACGTCTTTTGTTAGGTAAATTCCCAAATATTTCATCTTCTTTGGCACTACTGTGAATGGGATAGAGTCCTTAACTGCTTTTTCAATTTGACTGTTGTTGGTGTATATAAAGGCTACCGATTTATGAATGTTGATTTTGTAACCTGAGACGCTGCTGTATTCCTTGATCACTTCTAGGAGTTTTGTAGTAGAGTCCCTAGTGTTTTCCAGATACACAATCATATCATCTGCGAAGAGCGAGAGTTTGATCTCTTCTGACCCTATATGGATACCCTTGATCGCCTTTTCTTCCCTAATTGCAGTGGCTAAAACTTCCATTACAATGTTGAAAAGCAATGGAGACAATGGGCAGCCTTGTCTGGTTCCTGATCTGAGTGGAAATGATTCCAATTTAACTCCATTCAATATGATATTGGCTGTGGGTTTGCTGTAGATAGCCTCTATCAGTTTAAGAAAAGTCCCTTCTAGACCAATTTTCTTGAGTGTTCTGATCATGAAGGGATGCTGGATATTATCAAAAGCTTTTTCTGCATCAATTGAGAGAATCATATGGTCTTTGTTTTTTAATTTGTTTATGTGCTGAATTACATTTATAGATTTACGTATATTGAACCAGCCTTGAGACCCTGGGATAAAACCAACTTGGTCATGATGTATAATTTGTTTGATGTGTTGCTGGATTCTGTTTGTTAGGATCTTGTTGAATATTTTTGCATCTATATTCATTAGTGATATTGGTCTATAATTTTCTTTTCTTGTTGGGTCTTTTCCTGGTTTGGGGATCAGGGTGATATTTGCTTCATAGAATGTGTTGGGTAGTCTTCCTTCTTTTTCTACATTTTGGAACAGGTTGAGTAATATAGGTACTAATTCCTCTTTAAAGGTTTGGTAGAATTCTGACGTGAAACCATCTGGTCTTGGGCTTTTCTTTTTAGGGAGGTTTTGTATAGTTGATGCTATTTCTGAACTTGATATGGGTCTGTTCAACATTTCCACTTGATTCTGGTTAAGTCTTGGAAGGTGGCGTGCTTCCAAGTATCGGTCTATTTCCTTCAGATTTTCATATTTCTGAGAATAAAGTTTCTTATAATATTCATTAAGGATTTTTTGGATTTCTGATGAGTCTGTGGTTATTTCGTCTTTGTTGTTTCTGATTGATGATATTAGAGATTTTACTCTTTTTTTCCTGATTAGGTTGGCCAGAGGTTTATCTATTTTATTGACCTTTTCAAAAAACCAGCTTTTTGATTTATTGATCTGTTGTATTATTCTTTTGTTTTCAATTTCATTTAATTCTGCTCTAATTTTGGTTATTTCTTTTCTTCTACTGGGTTTGGAGTTGGAATGTTCTTCCTTTTTCAGTTGCGTGAGATGTCCCATTAAGTTGTTAACTTCCTCTCTTTCCGTTCTCTTGAGGAAGGCTTGCAGTGCTATAAATTTCCCTCTTAGAACTGCCTTTGCAGTGTCCCAGAGGTTCTGATAGCTTGTGTCTTCATTGTCATTTTGTTCCAAAAAATTGGTGATTTCTTTCTTAATCTCATCTCTGACCCAGCTATCATTCAGCATAAGGTTACTTAACTTCCATGTTTTTGTATGGGTATGCAGATTCCTGTTGTTACTCAATTCAAGTTTTATTCCATGATGGTCCGAGAAGATGCATGGAATAATTTCTATTCCTTTAAATTTACTGAGGTTAGACTTGTGACCTAAAATGTGATCAATTTTGGAGTAAGTTCCGTGGGCTGATGAGAAGTATGTGTATTCAGTTTTGTTGGGATGAAATGTTCTGTAGATGTCTGCTAAATCTAAATATTGGATGGTTAGGTTTAAATCTAAGATTTCTTTGCTCAGCTTCTTTCTGGAGGATCGATCCAACACTGCCAAGGGAGTGTTGAAATCTCCAACAATTATGGAGCTGGAGGAAATCAAGTTACTCATGTCTGTTAGAGTTTCTCTTATAAATTGAGGTGCATTCTGGTTGGGTGCATAGATATTAATAATTGAGATCTCGTCATATTGAGTATTACCCTTAACAAATATGAAGTGACCATTCTTGTCCTTCCTTACTTTTGATGGTTTAAAGCCTACTGTATCTGCAAATAAAATTGCAACACCTGCTTTTTTCTGATTACCATTTGCCTGAAATATGGATGACCATCCTTTCACCCTGAGTCTGTATTTGTCTTTTAAGTTGAGATGTGACTCTTGTATGCAACAAATATCTGGCTTGAGTTTTTGTATCCAGTCAGCTAACCTATGCCTCTTTAGAGGACAGTTTAAGCCATTCACATTGATGGAGAGTATTGATAAGTCTGGTGGAATTTTGGGTATCAAGTTTTTCAAAGGTCCAGTGGACATTTTTAATCCTTTCGCCAGTGTGGAAGTTGGAGTTTGATCCGAAGTTTCTGATTGAGTTTACTTTTGTGGTATAGGATTGGGTTGGTCATTGTGGAGGATAGGTCTGAGAACATCCTGAAGAGCTGGTTTACTTATGGCAAATTTTTTCAACATATGAATGTCATTGAAGTATTTAATTTCACCATCATAGATGAAACTCAGTTTAGCTGGATACAAGATCCTGGGTTGAAAGTTTTTTTGCTTTAAGAGATTAAAAGTTGATGACCAGCCTCTTCTTGCTTGAAAAGTTTCAGCAGAGAGATCTGCAGTTATTCTAATATTCTTACCTTTGTACGTAATAGTTTTCTTTCGCCGGGCTGCTTTGAGAATCTTCTCTTTCATGTTAACTTTAGTGAAGCTAATTATGATATGTCTGGGAGATGGCTTATTGGGGTTGAATCGTGCTGGGGTTCTGAAGCTGTCTGCTACCTGAATTTCAGATTCTCTAGGCATGTCTGGAAAATTTTCTTTCATAATTTCATGTAGAAGGGCCTCTGTGTCCTTGGGCAGCCACTTCATCATTCTCCGAAATTCCTATAACCCTTATGTTGTTTTTTTTCGAATTATCTGAGAGCTCTCTGAGTGAGTGATCCGTTTTTGCTCTCCATTTCTCTTCCTCTTTGAGAGATTGGGAGCGTTCGAAGACTTTATCTTCAATGTCAGAAATCCTTTCTTCTGCTTGCTCCATTCTGTTACTGAGGGATTCTACTGTATTTTTCATATCTTTGAGGGCTGTAAGTTCTTGTTTCAGTGTGTCTAAGTCTTTGGTGGTTTTGTCTTTAAATTCGTTAAATTCTTGAGACAATTTTTGAATTTCTCCTCGAATTCCTAATTCCATTTTATTAATCTTGTCTGCAAACCAAATTCTGAATTCGACTTCTGACATCTCAGCCAGTTGTTTCTGAATGGGATCTTCAATCACATCTGCCGTATCTTTTCTTGGGGGGGTTGATCTATTCTGGTTATTCATGTTACCAGAGTTTTTCCGCTGATTCCGCCCCATGGTTTACTCCCTTTGGTTTTTCCCCTGGGGTTTTATCGAGGGCCCGTACAGTGTTGTGGCCTGAGAAACTGGGGCCCTGTCTGGTGTGGTGGAGCAAAGTGGTTCTGTCTTGTTTTCAGCTGGTTTCTGTTCGATCCTATTGCAACTTCTACTCTGGCTTGAAGTCTCAGCTTTTGTTTGCGTCCTTGTGATCACAACTTGCCTCAGCGGTGTTGATGTGCGTTCTTCAGCCTTCTCTCTTGGTGAGGCTCAAGTCCACCAGGATACTTACTAAATTCCTGTCCCTTAACTCTCCTTCTGGACGGGAGCCTTTGTTGAAAGCTGGCTTCAGTCCGCCATCTTGTCTCCCACCGCAATGTTTCTGATGTGGCATTTCATGCACAGTTCCCTCCTGGATTATAATTTAGGTGAGATTGTGACCTTGTAGATGCAATAGTTACAGCTATACCTCTCTTCTTTGAGAACCCTAAACCAAACCAAGCTCCATGGTTTTCTACTTCCTGTTATTATTTAACTACTTTATTTGTGGGACCAGAAAACAGTCAATTAGTAAAATCTATGTATAAAACCCCAAAACATAATTTTCTACTTTCTTTCCCCATATTTTCTAATAGGGTTAGATAAACTGATTAAAGTTTCTCTGTCTTCTGATTTGAACCCTCCACTGAGGAATATAAGGCAAAGTAAAAGAAATATAATTGCTCATTCATTGTCACTCAATCTTTTATTACCTCAGTATGTGCCAACCATTACGCAAGTACAGTCAGCTCTCCCTATCTTGGGTTCCACATCCCTAGAATCAACCAATCACAGATGGAAAATATTCAGAGAAAAATTGAAATTACAACACAACAATAAATATAATTGAAATTTAAAAAGCAATATAGTATAACAACTATTTATGTAATATTTACATGCATTATAAGCAATCCAGATGATTTAAAATATGCAAGAGAATGTACATCAGTTATGTCACAAATACTACCTTATTTTTCATAAGAGATTGAGCATTTGCAGATTTTGTTATCTATAGGGGTTCTGGAACCAATCTTCTGTAGATACTGAGAGATGACTGCGGATACTAAGGGAATTCACTGTATTAAAAAGTGAACTCATGGATCAAACAGTTTTGGTATTTTCTCCCAAGAAATTCCCCATCCAGTGCAAAATATAAACAACAAAATATGTTAAGTGGATGTCTGTTAACCTCTCTCAAATTTAACATCTCCAAAACTGATCTCTAACTTCATGAATTCTGCTGTTTCTTCAGTCTTCCTTCTCTCAGAAACTCTATTCTTCCAAGTGCTCAGACCAAAACTCAGAATCATCATTGATTCCTTTTCTTTCCTCATACCCAAAGTCCATATACATCCAAAATCGCACCATTTCTCATCACCTCAGCTTCTATGATCACTGGAGCCTACGCCACCAGCATTTTCACTTCAACTGTTGCATGAGCCTCTTAGCATGTTTCAACTTCTCTTACCACTGTGGAATCTAGTCTCTCTACAGTTGCCAGATTGAGCCTTCTGAACTTTAGGACAGAGCATGTTATATGTTTGCTTAAAAACTTCCAAAGGTGGGTGAAGCTCATAGCTCAGTGGGTAGAGTGCTGGCCATATACACCAAGGCTGGCGGGTTCGAATCTGACCCAAGCCAGCAAAAAAAAAAAAAATGGCAACAACAACAACAACAAAATAGCCAGGCGTTCTGGTGGGCACCTGTAGTCCTGGCTACTTGGGAGGCTGAGGCAAGAGAATCGCTTAAGCTCAAGAGTTTGAGGTTTCTGTGAGCTGTGATACCATAGCACTCTACCGAGGGTGACATAGTGAGACTCTGTCTCCAAAAAAAAAAAAACAAACAACTTCCAAATGCTTACTATTTTATTCCAAATAAAACCCAAAGGCCCCACCTGATCTTATCTCAGCTGTCTTTGATTTCATCTCTATCACTATTCTTTTTTTGCTTACTCCACTCAAACCATACTCACTACTTTTCTGTTCCATGAATTCTCCAATTATGCTCTTACCTTAGGGTCTTGATAATTCCTATTCTAGCTTTCTAGAACCACTTCTTTCAGATATCCCCATGCCTTATTTGTTTGCTTTATTCAAGTCTTTCTCCAATGCCATCTAGCTAAAGGTGGTTTCTCTGACCATTTTATCTATACTGACCTAAAGCAGTTATGCAATTTACCTTGAGTACACCAATTCCATTGAAAAAATGTTCTTTGTATCAAGCTGAGTGGTCATATCTCAATCTCGGTAATGTCATGAGTTTGTAATTTGGGTTTTACAATCTTTGAGAGGAGGAAATCCAGGCACATATTGTTAAGTGCTTTGTTGGCTGACATCAGCAACATTTGATTGCACTTTAATTAAATCATTTCATTCTACATGATTTGCCCATAATCTTGGAATCATCTTGGAATTATTTTAAAATGTATATTTAATGGTTTAACTCTTTTTATTATTCTTCACAGGAATCCTGAGAATAAATGCCTGTGGTTCTGAGATATCATTGTACCCTATTGTAGAATGTTGTGAAGTTTATTACACGAGGTTGTACAATTAAACTCACAGTTAAGTTCACAAACTCATCCTAGAAATAGTGCTACATAACTCATTGCTGACTATCAGTATGGTCATCTTCAAAGTACTCCCCTTGGGAAGCTATGATGATAGTGCCTACTCCACTCTTAAAAGAAATTTTGGAAGTCTTTTTTCTGGAATCACCAACAGAACTCTCCTAATACAATGTCAGACAATTTAGCTCATGAACTCAGCCTAGAAAAAGTGCTTTGAAGGGTGGATTAATTACTGTTGTCAGTGCATAGCTTCCCAAGGGGAGTATTTCAGATGTGATCACAATTATATTCAGCAATGAGATATCTAGTACATTTTCTAGGATGAGTTCATGAACTTAATTATCCAACATCATATAACTGATTTTACACATGATTGATGAATAGAATATTTCTTGACTCATGAAAAATAGAACTTAAAGACACTAGAGTAGTGTGTGTGTTTTAATAGTTAAGTGAACTCGGTAGGGTTAGACGTGAAGATGGAATTTCAATGATTTTATCAATGCTACAAATAAGAATGATATATGGAAAATATGTAGCCTATCTTTTTACATGTTGTCAGTAATTCTGAAGGATAACTTTCTGAGCTCAAGCTCTTATTTACACCATTGCATATTAAGCTAATCAACAGTCATGAAAGTTGGTGCTGTGATTATCTATTGCTATATAACAAAGCGCCCCCAAAACCTAGTGAATTAAAATCCTTATTTATTTATGTATGTTTATGAATTTGCCTTTTGAACAAGACTTAACAGATAATGTTGTTTCTCCTCCACATGGCATCAGTTGGAACAGCTCAGCTGGATGACAAGGAACAATTAGAAGACAGAGTCTCAAGATTACATAGGATCTAGGAAACAATATACTTTGAATTGGGGAAAAGTAAGGCAAGAATGTTTTTTTATTGTTTTTCTACAAATGTTCTAGCCTGACTGCTTTGTTAATTATGTTTAGGAACTACTTTGTTTAAAAGTTAAAAAATAATTAAAAATCCAGATATTTGTCAGTAGTGATAAATGCTATGGTGGCAATGGATGAAGGCAATCTTCAGGAGATGAGTTTGTGTGCATGTGGTTATAGCTTTAGATGTTGGCAGTGGGAGCTTGTTGGAGGATGACATTTTGATCTAAGTCCTGACTCTTGTGGAGAAACCAGCCATGTAAGTAGAAATAGGCTAATCATATTTGCAGAACAAAAGAAAGGAAGTGAATTACTTTTATATTACTGCATAACAAATTGCCACAAACTTACTGGCTTAAAACAACACATATTTATCATCTCTCACTTTCTGTAGGTCAAGATTCTATCATATTTACCTGGGTTCTCTGCTTTAGGTAAAGCCTAAGGGAACTAAAGGTTCTGGGCTGTGTTCTCATCTAGAATTTTGGGTCCTATTCCAATCTCTTTGGTTGGCAGCCTTGAGTTCCTTGTGGTTATAGGGCTATTTTGTTTTCTTGTTGGATATTCACAGGGTTGCTTCCAGCTTCTAAGGTCTGCTCTAGGTATTAGCACATGAGTTGCTAAGAATGTGATGGCTTCCTTCAAGGAAGGGAAGAGAATCCTTCTCTCCATTCCATCAAGATGGAGTCTTGTGTAATGTAAGGAAATCATAGAGTGACTGTCCCATCATTTTGCTGTGCAACATAATTTAGTCAAGACCATGACTATCCCATTCTATTTACAGGCACTTCTCACACTTAAGAGGAAAAGATTATACAGGGGGATATACACCAGAGTGTAGGAATTTTGATGGGCATCTTAGAATTTTGAATGCCTTAGGCAATGAGGCAGGATGATAGTGAGTAGGTATAATAGAAAGAGAGATATACAGGGGATAGGAAATGTTAAGTGTAACCAGCCTTGGTGAGGAGTCTAAATTTTGTTACAATAGCATTACAAAGGCAGTGGAAGGTTTAAATACCCCTGTAGCCAATAACTTATTTTCCTTAGTGATGTAGAATATTTTAAATTGCACATGAACTTTATGGCCACCCTTTATACCCACCCTTTAAACTTTGATATCTTTCATAGGGAAAAACTTATTTTGAAACTCTATATAAAACATATATCAGCTGCATGAGACTTAAAACTGTCCTCACAGGTCACATGATGGTGTTTGTCTTTCCTTGACAGATGTTATTTCCATTGCCTTGGTTAAGCACCAAATGATGCTGGTCACACTTTATGGGGGCAAGACATGATTGCAAGAGGGACTTTGCCTAACAATTGCAATCAGTGTAACCTGGCTTATTGTACCCTCAATGAATCCCCAACAATAAAAAAAAAAAAGGCAACTCTTAATTCTCTTGTTTTTAAAGCTCATGAGATGATTTAAGAGCATGAATCACTTATATCAAAATTTTAAATAAAACTTTAATATTGAAAGTTACTGTGTGCTAGGTAGAGTTTAATGAATTAAAATTTTTGCTTTTAAATAATTATCACGTTGGGCTCATCAGGGGACTTTTCTTCCTTACACTTTTCCTAAACAAATTCTCTGTTTAAACTCTGAGATTTATTAAAGGAGATTTGACAATAAACTGCAAGAGACTCTCTCTCTCTCTCAGTCTCTCCCCCTGTTTTATGAACCTGCTTCTCCATTTTGCTATGTAACTGGATAGTAGAGCAAAATAATTGGAATTTGCTTTTCTTCTAAGACTCATTTAATATAAAATGTGAAACACATCATTTTCCTTTTTGCTTTTGTGATTTTTCAGTTTGAACACAGACACTTCAAAGGAGAAGTTAGAGTATGTCAATTCTGATATTTTTGTGCATGTTTTCTTTGTGTTGCTAATAAAACATGAAGAAGGTTCTATTTGGAGCCTTTATATATATAATTAACTTGCATTATTTCCTTTGCCATAATCTATAGGTTGTTCAAATGGCCCAAAGAAATTGGAAATCCAAAGAAAAGTGAACACTTACTTCACTATTGAATCACTTTCCTCTGAAAAAGGAAAGGGAAGAGAATCCCATGCATTTACAATACACGGTTGTCACTTAACTACTGTTAACATAGTCATAATGCATCTATTCCACAGCCAAAGACTAAACACTAGCTAAAATCCCTGGCAGCTGATGATTGGTTACCTTAGTTGCAGCAATTGTAATGCAAGAATTACATATTTCTGTATTTGGTGATCTAAGCAATCCTTAGAAAGTGCAGCTATGATTTCAATATTTTGACTGCCTTTGATGTTTAGACAATTTGCAAATCCATTGTTTGCTCGTGTAAAACTATGACATGCTGAACCTAAAGCACATTTAAAACATGCAACTTCCTCCTTTGATGTAGAATGAAGTCACATACTTTTACTGACATTCTTGGTTAAGAACATGATGGATTTTGGTCTGAGTGGTAAGGATGCACTGACCTGAGTCTTGGCTGTTACTGATTGCAAACCACAGTGGGCATGCTCATGCATATATTTCATCCTATTTACAAGGCAATATTTTTGTTTCTCTTTTAGGTTCATGCTTTATTAGATCCATCTCATTTTTCTGAAATCACATTAATTTTTATAAATTTGTTCACATTTCTCTTCTTAGCCCTCAGTGTTTCCCAAATTTTTGACTTTTAATATGGTACAGTTTATCCAGTACACTTACTCTGTGTGACTGTTTCTAAGACTAACAGTGTAAGTAGATGTTCAGACTCTTCATGATTGCATTTTTCCTAAAGAAAAAAAAAATGGCACCGAATATGTTACATGCATGCAGATTAAATGAAAATACATGTTATTGATACACACACCCACACTTACAAAATAGTTAACTCACATTATTCCTTTACCATAGTCTATAGGTAACAAAGCCTATTATTCAGCAATGCATAGCTTTCATACAGATGTGATGAAAGGCTTGCTTTTTTTTTTTTTATCTTGGAGATGATTTTGCAGCATGGGAGATCATAATCTTTCCTTGAGGTCTCTATTCTTCTCACTTCTGATAAAAATTTTCTGCAGAGAAACCACGCATCCCTCACTGCATACTCTTAGATCATATACCTTGCTTCTTGAAATGATTGTTAAAACTCAAAATGTTTTTGATAACTTTGAAAAAACCATTTCTAGCTTTCTTGTTTAACATGATGGCTTTAATCCAAGTGATCTTCTTTGTTCCATTTTGAAATCCCACTAGAATACCACAAAAGGAGTCAGTAAGAAAGGAATAGGCTATAAAGACCAAGGGAACTGGAAAGGAGAAGAGCTCAGCCTGAGTGGAAAGAGTGACGGCCGACAGCAGAGGAAGCAGGAGCCTACATGTGCACAGTAGCAATACTGAGGAGGAGCCAGTACCCTTGCTCCATCCTGAGAAGTCTCAGGAATTGAAGAACTGATAAAATGTGAATGAACGTGTGGAGCTGAGAAAAGGCGATTGGTGAAGTTAAAATATAAGGTATTTATCAGCCTCACTTTTTGCAAGCAGGTATTTTTCCCACATCCCTAATAAAAGGTAGAGGTTTATCATTATGGAAAATGGAAACAGAGTCTCAAAGCTCTGGGACACACAATATAGGTAAGGTTAATGGTGAAACAACAGAATCAGTACAGGGGAGTTACTTTAAATTATGAGGTGGTCAGCAACCTTTCCTCCTTGTTCTCAGAACATCAGTACCAAGGCTTATGATTCCCCAGATAGATGATAAAATTTCTGTCGAATGGAACATCTGATAAAGGCCTAAACATGATGGCACTTAAGATGTGACAATGAAAAGTTTATGTGTGTATGGTAGACTGAATTTGAATAAACCTATTCCATTAAATGTCTTTTGTGCTACACAGACAGTCCTACAGGTTAAGGATTTTGGCTCACCCACATTTTATAACTGAAATCCAAAAGTGCTGATTGATTCCATTTGTGACAATAAAAATCTCTGAACATTTGCAGAGTAGGTGAACAAGGGTTTCATAATGGCATTGTCTGGGCCCTCCAGAAGCAGACCCTGTGACAGGGATTAAAAAACAAGAAGTCTATTTGAAAGATGATCACAAAGAACACTAGAAGAAAAGTGAGGAAGTAAAAGAGAGAAGGAAAGCAGCCGGTAAACGGTTTAATACTAATCAGGTTACCACAGTGAACAACTGAATCTTACCCCTTCTAGGGAAGATGGGAGCCAGCAGAGAGCACACTTCAGAGTTATCCCCCTTGAAGTTTGAGGGAGCTGGAGTGTTCACACAATGACCCCAATCTTTTATTGATGGAGACCTGCTGTAGGGGACCATTGACTCTCTGGGGCTCCATTTTACCATTTAGGCAACAAAGCTGCGGAAATTTCCCCAATAAGAGCTGAGGAAAGACTTTAAAGCAAGGGTGCAGTTGGCAGTCTGGCAGATGCACTGAGTGGATAGGGCTAGGAAATTTGGATGTGGCACCAAGGTCTACTACTCATAATGAATTAGTAATTTTCTCAAATTTGCTTCATGGATTATGACATGTCTGGACCCAGCAAATACAACATATGGTACTTTTGAGTTTATTGTTACTGAACTCAAACAACATGATAGGTCTTCTTTATCTTGCTTATTTAAAAAAAAAAAGGTAATTTTTTACAGGAATCCTAATGAATCTCAAGTTTCATGGAAAAGAGTGATTTCAATTACTTTCCATGAAAGTTTCTACAACATATTTGAAAATGAATTTTTAAGAACCTGATAGTAAAATGCTCTTTCTCTTAACTGAATCCCATTTTTATTTCCAGAAAAATAATATTAAAGATTAAAGATGGTGCTAATTCCAACATTGAATTTATTATAAAATGAAAACTCCAGACATACTTTTTATAAATAGAGTCAGGCTCTGTGCATCAAGTAGAAATAGGGGATAAAAAGAACATATCTCACCAATATTCGGCCATGAAATACACACAAGAAGAATTAGCAAAAAAAAAAATCAAAAACTATTGCTTTTGAGTCTGAAAGGCAAACTATTTACTTGGAAGAGATACTGATTTATTATGGACAAAACATATCTAAACACATCAATTTCTAGCTGAGAGCAATACTGTGTTCACTATGCAGGCCTGCATTTATTTCATGTCCTTCATAACATCCTGTGTGTACAAGTGGCCTTTGTTCTTTCTTGGCTATCAGCAGAAAAAAGATTTTCTGGGAAATGTATAAATGGTCAGTAGCCCAGTTTCCTTTTCATAGTTTCAACAATGTAGTGTCTGTCCTTAATATCTTAGATACAATACTGAAAAGAAAATAGCTATTTTCTTCTTCAAATTGGTAACTATTTTAGGATTAAGGAGCAGCCCGCATGTGTCTTCAGATTAATTTTTCTTGCAAAATATTCTTCACATAGAATTATTACTCTGAATCTTTTCAACACACCATCTTAAGTCATTATTTTTCATGATAGCCATGCAGTTCTTTTCTTATTTCTCAAACAGAAATGTATTCTTCAACATAGTTGGTGGTTGGCTTGTTTGGCTCCTGTATTTTGAGACAGGATTTTAAAGCATTATTTTATGAAATACTTAGTGGTGTTACAAATATTTGGAAATATTCACATCTTCATAGCTGAAGGGTTGTTACATAACCTTTTCTATGTGCTAGGTTAATTGTTTTCTGTTTTGTGTTGTGGGAGTTAATTCAAAAAATAAATAAGTTCTCTCAGAATATTCCAGGTACTTTCCAAATATGGAGCTGTACATCTTATCATTTGTTTATTTCATCTAATTTTATGTCCTATAGAAGAAAGTCCAGAAAAAAGAAAATAACTACAACAGAACTAACAAAAACTTCATTCCAATAAACTCAACTCCTGTCTTGGCGCCTATAGCACAGTGGTTATGGCGCCGGCCACATGCATCCAGGGTGGCCAGTTCAAACCTGGCCCAGGTCAGCTAAACAATGATAACTGCAACAAAAACATATCTGGGCATTGTGTTGTGTGCCTGTAGTCCCAGCTACTTGGGAGGCTGAGGCAAGAGAATCGCTTAAGCCCAAGAGTTGGAGGTTGCTGTGAGCTGTGATGCCATAGCACTCTACTGAGGGTGACATAGTGAGTCTCTGTCTCAAAAAAACAAAACAAAACAAAAAAAATCAATGCCTATTTACTAATATAACGATAGATAGAAAGATTGATGGATAGATAGATAAATAGATAGATGGAGATATAGATTTCTTAGTACTTGTGATGGTTACATTTGTAACCACTCCTTCCCTCATATTTATATGTGTAAACCGTAACTGCCAATGTAACTGTATTTGGAGATTGGGCCTTTATAGTGGTAACTGAAATTAAAGGTCATAAGGGTAGGGGCCCTGATCCAATAGGATTAGTGTCCTTATGGAAAGAGACATCAGAGTGCTTACTCACCCTCTTTCCATGCATGTGAGCACAGCGAGTAAAGGCAGATGTCTGTAATTCAAGGTGAAAGCCCTTGTCAGACATAACCCTGTTACTACCTTGATCTGGAATTTCCGTTCCCCAGAACCGTCAGAAAACTCATTTCTGTTTTTTAAGCTACTCTGTCTTTGATATTTTATTACGGTCATCCGAGCAGACAGAGAAAGTGCTATTTCAATTAAATATTTTGTTGAGGTAAAATTTGTGTCTAGAACAAACAGATCCTAAATGAGTTCCATGAGTTCTGATGTCACCCAAAACAATACATCATGTAACCACCATTCAAAGCAGGATATAGAACACTTCCATCAGCCCAGAAAATTTCCTCATTGTTTCCCATTAGAAATAAACCATCACTCATGCCGTCAAGTATGAAGCATTTTTCTGGCTATTTTTATGATGTTCTTCTTGTCATCTGTGCTTTGCAGTTTGACTATGATATGCTGCAAAATGTGCTTTCCTTTTTATTCATCTTGTTTAAGGTTTATTTGACGTTGTCTTTCAGTTCCTTGGTTGATTTCTTTTATAAGATCTGATAATTCCTCAGTCAGTATCTTTTCAAATGTTCCTTTTGCACTGTTCTCTCTTTTCTCTACCTCTGCTCCTCCAATTACTCACATGCAGATTTCTGACATTGTCTTGCAGATCTTACTGTGCTTTATTTTCTTTTCAGTTTGTTTTTTCTCTTAATGCTTCAGTTTGATTAAGTCATTAAGTTGTTCTTTCCAAGTGGTTGAGGCACACTAACAAAGCTGCCAATCTTCCATCTTGCAAACAAAAACTTTTTAAACCTCTTCATACCTTGATTCTTTCATGCTGTTAATATTTTCTGTTTGTTTCTTGCTTATATATAGGAATCTAAATAGATCTTATATTCAGCAAGTTAGGTTAAGTCTTTTTATTATCTTTTAAATTTCTATTTTATCTGTAGTCATGTTTTTCTTTTCATTCATAATGTTGTGCATTTATAGCTTATATATTTTCTTCTTAATTAGTCTTGATAGCGGTTGTCTATTTGTTAGATCGCTCCTTAAACTAACTTTTCACTATGTAGACTTTATTATATTTTTCCTTTTAATCAATTTCTGCTTTTATCTTCAGTTTCTCTTTTCACTATGTCCCTTGAATTTATGCTGTTATTTTTAAATTCTTAAGATGGGTGCTTAGCTGATTGATTTTAATGCATTCTTTTCTAATATAAATATTTTAAGAATGTACATTTTATTAAAGATGTATAGCACACAATTTCACACTATTATAATAGATAATAGTATATCTATTATCACATATGTATAAGTATTTAAACATTTTTGAAATTTGGATTTCACTGTAACCCATGACTTATTTAGAAGTGTTTTTTAAATGTTCAAATATGAATGCATTATCTATTTAACTTTTTGTTACTAACCTCTACATTGCATGTGGACAGATTTTATTTGTATCATGATTTCTCTTTGAATTTTGTTGAGGACTTTTTCTTACAACTTTTGTAACTCAAGAAGGCTATCAATGATCTGAACAGCACAATTAATTAACATAACCAAAGAGGTGTATATTTTGTTTTTCTACCCATGAATAATTAAAGAATGCATATTTTGCTCAAGTATGGAATGGTAAAATTGTACAAAACCAGCCATCTCATGCACTGTTTATGGGAGTAAACATGGGTACACTCTTTCTTTTGCTGGTGATTTGGCAGCACATATCAAAATTTTTACATGTGCATATTCTTCACATTAACAATTCTGAAGAGAAAAGAAAAAGAAGAGAAGAAGAAAGGTGCAAAAGAAAAGAGGAAGATAAACAGAAGGAAACTACTGAGAAAGAAATAAGAATTAAGCTTCTTAAGAAACTGGAAAAGGGAGAGGAAGTAACCACAGAGAGACCAAGACAAGGAGAGGACATTGATGTTGGAGATGGAAAACATGAAGCCGGTGCTGCTTGTGCAGTCGGGAAAGCCAGACTCGTGGAGAGCTGCCTGGAGGAGCCCAGGGTGAAGTAACAAAATGTCAGTGACAAAGAGCACAGGGATATGGACAGAAGGTCTTGAGAAAAAGAACCGGAAGCACAAAGACAGCTCACGGATGACAGCAGGAAGCACACAGAGCTCATGACCAGCTGGGCGGGCTCTGGGGGAGGAGTGAAGATGGGCCAAGATGGGGGAAAGCGTCTGCCCAGACACAGAGAGTGAGGGGGGTGGCCAGCACGGCAGCGCCCCTGGGGAGGCCGCAGAGAGACCCAGAAGAGGACAGAGGTGTGATGACAGTCCCGCACCGACAGGAACAGCTGGGAAATAAGGTCTTTATTAAACCCTAAAAGAAAATCTCAAAAAACAAACAAGCAAACAAACAACAAAAAAACCCCCAACAATTCTGTTTCTAGAAATCTGTCCTGTGGAAATACTTACTCAGGAGCACACAATATTGCTGTACAATAACATATATTTTGTTATCATTTTTAAAAATTCCAAATGTTCTTCAGTAGAAAAAAAAATTTTTAACTACAATAAAAACATAATATGGGTGTTATCCTGCCAGAATGTAAGTGTCATAGGAGCAGGGACTTTGAACTTTTTCTCAAGTTCTCTATCCTCAGTTCTTAGCAGGGGGTATGGCATATAATTTGCATTCATAAGTATCTTCTGGAACATTTATTACAAGAATGCATTTGTTTAAACTATTGAGGTATCACTGTGAAATGATTGAGTGTGGGTTGTGGAATCATGTCTATTTTTTAATCCCATCCCTATTTCTCCTTAGTTATGGATTTTGAGGAAGCTATAACCTCTCTATGCATCTGTTTTCTGATGTATAAATGGTGATACTAACAATAATAACAATAATTCTGGTGATTCTAACACATAATTCTAATAACTACATAGAGTTAGTGTGATAATTAAGTGAAATGATAGATATTAAATACTTAGAATGGCATATAACACACAATAATTACTAAATAAATGTAGATCTTAATATATATACTGACATGAAATGATCTCTAAGACAGTGTTATAAATTGAGACACAACTGTAACTCGGAGCGTTTGTTTAAATAGCAGTAAGTATGTGTATAAGCGCATATTTACATAATGCGTATGAAGAAGTCTGAGAGGACACTCATTAATATTTGGGGATAAGCATGCAGTTGGGAAATGCAGTGGTGTTTTTCAACATTTATTTATGTCACAGCACACTCAAACCTATAGTTAAACTTCTGTGAAAACTTAAATTATGTTGATCAAAAAAAAAAGAGCATAAAAAGAATATATTTACTATGCTTTGAACTTCTTCTGAAAATAATTTCATTGATGATCTTTAAAAATTTTCCCAGCACCACTAAGGTCTTTTCATGGCACATCAGTGTGCTGTAGCACATTGGTTGAAAATCACTGCTCTAGAGGCTGTGAGGGAAGAATCTTTTCCCTTTTCAGCAGCTGGGGGCTGCCCGCATTCCTTTGCTCCTGGCCTCTTTCTCATGTCACTCCAACCTCTAGCTTCACTGTCACATCTCTTTCTACTCATTCTGATCTCCTGCCTTACTTCTGCTTACAATAACCCTCATGATTACATTCGGTCCACTGAGCTATCTCAGAATAATATCCCCATCTCAAAATCCTTACCTTCATCACATCAGCAAAGTCCATTTGCCACATAATGTAATATATTCACATGTTCTGGGTATTAGGATGTGGACATCTTTGGGAACATCTTTGGGGAAGGGCACTTTGAGAACACAGATTTTTGCCCAAATTATTTCAGTAAGTTTGTCAGTCATCTATTATTGACATTCATTTATTCACTCATCTTTTATCAAACCTATCAGTATTTAATAATCATCTGTTGTGGACCAGGCATTGTACCATGGGTCATGGTTATAAAGATGATTACTTTGTATTTTCTATGCTCACCCTCTAGCAGGGGAGAGCATAACTACACAGCATTGTAAATACAATAATGGAAGTACAACAAGGATTTCAGATCACTGAGACTCTATACTGTAGTTCCTGTTCACCACTAAGTGAAAAGACACCATCAAATTTGTCAGGTATATTTCAAAGTAACAAACAACTAACAGCCTATTGTTCCTTGGGAATCCCAGGTGAGGATAACCTATCTAACAAATCTTACTCATTTTATCACAATTTAGAGCTATATAAAGTAGTCAAACTTTCTATCTGGCCAGGCTCAGAGAAGTTGTGATATTGCCTTTTAATAATAAAATGTTAAAGAAGAAAAAAAGATAGTTTTTTAGAAGAAAGTGTTTTATGCATTTACTGCAAACACACACACACACACACACACACACACACACACACACACCTTTAACTATCCTGGTCCCCAATAATGAGCAACAAAGTTCTAGAAGCATTGAAAATGCTTACTCAATACTTCTCAAATTAAACTTGATTAAATTTGATTTTGAGTTTCAAAGAAAGAATGCTCGAAAAGTATCATCCTGGCTGTTACAGGTAGGATTTGAGAAGAGTGTTAATGGGAGTTTTATTTACCTCCACTTTAGCTGGTGGTCAGAGATAGGAGGCTCCCCTTAACCTAAGCTCCCATGAGGTGTGAAATAGAGAAATGATATCATAAGAGAAGACAGTAGTCCTTGGGATTAGGCAAGCTGTCAGGAGAGGTTTGATTTACCCTATGTAGCCTCTATGGAGCTTTGATAACTATATCTTCCCTAAAAGCCTTAATAAGCAATCACCCTGTGTAGCCCTGATGCTGCTCATCACCAATTCCACACTTGGTAACAATTTACAAGCAGCAAACCAAGCCTTAAAGTTTGCAATCCAGAAGTGATGTCAGCCACAGAGGAATAGTGGCCTTGAGGTGCAATAGAGGCTGTAAAAGAGCCAGGATTGGCTAGTTTTGACACTTTTTAATGCTGCCATTAACAGAGCAACTCTGGAGACAAGTTCTGTCCTAGATCAGAAAATAACACTATCATCAATACCAAAGCTTTGTCCTATAATAGACAGACTGTGCTGGGGTGGAAGCCTCTCATCTATAATCTGCTGTGTTTCCAGAGGACGAGGCTGAAATTTATCCTTTGACTGTGGACCAAATTCATGGATCAAAGAGTTTGCTGAGAAAATGGGTAGAGTAAACATGGGCAGTGTTTATCTGCCTTAGGGGTGAAAGCCAAAAAATTAATTTCAATCTCTTTAGCGGATGCCTTGGCATTCCCAAAATAGATGTGATAGCTACAAATGTCTCTTATCTATCAGTCAAAACATTTTGGGGATTCTGTAAAATCCAGAACCTATGAATCTTATCTCCCTTCCCCACTGACCAGGGAGCAGTTCCTACTTACTCTTATTTTCCCTGCCGTAATCATTATCACTCTACCATTTATTGAGCAACTACCACATACCAGGCACTCTAATGAGCACTTTATTTAAATGATTTCATTTGTTTTATTTAGTCCTCTTATGTGAAAAGTTTCCAACCCTACCATAAATTTGGGGTATTCTAAGCCTGCTCAATTCAAACCCAAAATTCAGGGCCTACTATGCTATAACCATAGCCCTCCAATGTCTTTGGGGCTTCTTTTATGATTTCAGATATCCTGACACATGTCAGGGAAGAGCCTTTCATAGAATACCCCCAAACTAGGGCCTTCACTGACATAGAGCCCGGGCTAGACATTGCCCTATTTGCATTATGACTAAGAACAGGTTCTGGATTCTCTAGATGTAGAATGGACGGTTAGCAGATTTTACCCCAGTGGGAACCTCAGGGTTGGTGAGACTCTCTCATACTGGTCAGGAAAACAGTGCTCTTTGCATCAGTTCTTCCCTGTCTACATACCTCAGCAATTTTCACATTGCCAAGCCCTTCTTGAGGCAGGGCCCCAAGTTTCCATGCCCTCCAATTGCCACCTGTTTTCCTGGGGTTTCCACCAATACACCCTGTCTTTCTTCTACACTAGAGCATGTCCACTATCTTCTCTATGGCTGGCATCACTCCTGGACTGCAAACTTTGAGGCTTGGTTTGCTGCTTGTAAATTGTTACCAAGTGTGGAATTGGTGATGAGCAGCATCAGGGCTACACAGAGTGATTGCTTATTAAGGCTTTTAGGGAAGATAGTTATCAAGGCCCCATAGAGGCTACATAGGGTAAATGAAAACCTCTCCTGATAGCTTCCCTAAACCCAAGGACTACTGTCTTCTCTTATGATATCATTTCTCCATTTCACACTTGATGGGAGCTTCCTGTCTCTGACCACCAGGTAACATGGAGGTAAACAAAAGCTCTCATTAATGCTCCTCTCAAATCCTACCTATAACAGCAAGAATGATAGTTTTCATCATGCTCCTTTTATTCCCAGAAAGAACACACAAGGTATCTAGAAATGCTTAATTCCCCTAGACGGAATCCCTAACTATTATTTATAGAAAAATGTGTTTATTCTCTGTAATAGACCAACAGCCCCCCAAAAGACAGGAGTCTGACTCAGCCTGTGACCCAAGTCTGTCTCAGCCTGTCTCAGCCTTAGTCCTCCACATGTCCCCCCTTAGGTTAACTTGGAGAACAGGTTTCAGAACAAGGAAGTTCCCGAAAAGTCCCTGAGAACCCTCTAGCCATGACCAAATAATGGAAATTTACCCAAGTTGAGTTTCCCAAGCTGTCCCTGTGCCAACCGCCACACTGTAACCCCCTGGCCAACCACCACACTGTAACCCCGCCCTGAGCTAACCTTCACGTTTTGCTTCTGTATTTGCCTGCTTGCTTGCCACGCAGCACAAAAAGAGTATAAAAATCAGCCTGCTCCTCATATTTTGGAGCAGCGGTCCCCTGCACAGGTGTAATAAATCACCATCTGAATTGTACCTGAAGTGGGGTCCGAGTCTTTTCTTACAGAAGGCAATGGGTACAACACTCTCCCAAGTATAAAAATGGCTTGGGACTGGGGCAGTGCCTGTGGCTCAGTGAGTAGGGCGCCGGCCCCATAGGCCGAGGGTGGTGGGTTCAAACCCAGCCCCAGCCAAACTGCAACAAAAAAATAGCTGGGCGTTGTGATGGGCACCTGTAGTCCCAGCTGCTTGGGAGGCTGAGGCAGGAGAATCGCGAAAGCCCAAGAGTTAGGGGTTGCTGTGAGTCCTGTGATGTCATGGCACTCTACGGAGGGCGGTAAAGTGAGACTGTCTCTACAAAAAAAAAAAAAAATGGCTTGGTACTGACAGCAAAAATGTGATTCCAGAGGCTTCTAGAGAAAATGCAAACAATTTCCAGTTTTATAATAAAAATTAGAACAGGTTTCCATATCATCGGGAGGAAGTAGAGCATAGTGGCTAGCCTACGTGTGTGCTCAGCTCAGTCTGGCTGGGTTAGATCCGGAGCCCACCAGTGCCTATCTGAATTACCCAGGGTAGAAACCGACACACTTTTTCTGTTAAGGCTGATAAGAAATATAGTATTTTGGCTTTGTGGGCCATAAAATCTCTTTTATACCTATTCAAGTCTACCATTGTATCATGAAAGCAACTATAGACATTATGTAAACAATGAGTGTGGCTGCCTTCCAACGAAACTTTATCCAAAAAACAGGTAGTGGGTTGAATCAGGTCCAACCACTGATCAGGCCAAATCATTCAATGTCTCTGAATCTCATATATAAGTAGGGACAATAAATTATAAAGATGCTTGCTTGGCACTCAATAAATTATTTTACTATTGATATTGTTTTTGTTATTTTTTATGTAATTCTATATCTAACTTCCTACTTAACATTTCCACTCTGTTATGTGATTGATGCTTCAAATTTATTAAGTCCAAAATGGAACTCTTGATCTTCCCTATTAAACTCAACTCTCTCACAGACTTTCCCAGTCAAGCTGGTCATAATTTCATCCTTTCAGTTGCTCAGGCCAAAATCTTGGAATCAATGTCAAGTCTGTTCTTTCCCTCAACCCCTAAGACATTCTGTTGGCTATACCGCTAAATATATCCAGAACCTGATGACTTCTCCCCACTTCTACCACCACTGCTTGGTGTGAGCTCCAATTCCCTTTCTTGGATTATGGCAAGAGTCCCCAAATGAGTTCTCTGCTTCCATTCCTGCACTGGGAGTTCTCCAGTAGCCATCAGTGTGACCTCTCTGAAATGTAAGTCAGGTTGTGTCATTTCCATGCTTGTCATTCTGTGGTGGATCCCCAGTGCCCGCAGAGTAAATTCAAGTCTTCAAGGCCCCACATGACCTAATTCCCTCTGCCTCTCTCACCTTATCTCTGCCTAGTCCCTCTGCCCTAGGACTCTCATTGCACTCTGCCAGGATCACCCCTGCAGGATGGCAATTGCATGATCTATTACTCCTATGGGTGCCTGCATGCACACCACTTTTATCTTTTTTGGGGTCTTTGACAACTTCTCAATGAAGCCTTCTCTGATAACTCTACTTAAAATTACAACTTGGTCCTCCACCCAGGACTCCTGATCCCATTTACCCTACTCTCCACATTAGTTTTCATAGTACTTATCACTCAACCCATATATTATTGGTTTATTATGTCTTTTTTTTTTTAAATTTAGTGTTTCCCTACTATAAGGTAAACCCTATGAAGGCAGAAATCTATTGTTTTCTGCTGATGGTTTCTATGCTTTCAAATTTGTGCCTTGTAGGTACCCAGTCAATATTTGTACAATAAATAAATGAATACATTATTGTCATTAGATGTTGTTCAAGGGTAAGGCAGTATAAGATACAAATCTTTATGATTCTAAAGCATTCCGTTTTTTTCTTCACAATTTCTCCCTTGCAATGTTCCTCTATATCAGCATTTTTCAATCTTTTTTATCTATGACACTTGACTCCATGTTAAACTTCCATGGCACACTTAAATTATATTGTTTTAAAAAACAGTAAAAAGAATATACTTACTGTGCTTTAACTTCTTTCAAAAATAATTTAATTAATGAGCTTTAAAAAATTTAGCTGTATACCTAAGATCCTCTCGCAGCACACCAGTTGAAAATTACTGCTCTATATAATGATATCTCAAAAAAAAAAATTAAGTGAATTTCTTGAAAAAAAAATTAAGTGAATTTCTATCTTTTATGGTAGCTTAAGGAAAACCTTCCTTCCATCTTTCCTTTCTCCTTCTTGAAGTGTTTTAGTTTTTACTCTATTTGTAACTATTTTGAAAGTTTTAGGCTCATGAAACCTAAGAAGATAAGCGACATTTTCATGCCAAGTATATAATACTTGGAGATTGTTAAGAATTAAACACAAGACATGAAATAATCAGAAACTATGCCGCACCCACGGCACCACAGCCGTAGTGAGGCGGCGCTGTCCGCGTTTTAGAACGCTGGTAAGGAGGCTTGTGCTCCACGGAGCTTCGCCCCCAGCGACCCCTGCACAAACGGCATCAGAAACGGTGCTCTACGTGCCAAGTCACCCGCAGGAGCTTGAACGACCGTGGCAGCCTTTAAAATTTATTACTTTGTTTTTCTTTAGCATAGGTCTGTGTGCTCTGACACTAATCACAATGTACTTTCTCAAGGCTGAACCCACCGCACTACAGGATAAGATAAGGCACAAGCCTGCTAGACTCAGTGCCGCCTATAAGTCAGGCACTAAAACGTTTAAGTAATAAATACCATCACAGTAAATACCAATGATTTAGGAGTAAAACAATTTCACAACCATGAGTGGTACTGTTTATTTTAGGTATGCTTTTAACTACTATCAATTACGAACAGAGACAAAGTAATTACATTGTTAAAAATATCTAAAACAATCAGAGCTTACCTAAACACAAAACTGCAACCGTAAGGAAAAAATTTGTAACTTTCCCAGTAATTCAGAATGACCCTTGTGTAACCCATGACGCCCCTGCCTGTGAGCAGAAGTGTATAAGTACTTGCATAAGTTTCACAATGAATTTGCAGCTGCATACTCCACCAAGTGCTGTGTGGCAGACTGTCATTCCTGCGCCGACCTCTCAACCTTCCTCGCTCCTTCTCCCTGCTCTCCCTCGGACTGAAACCCACCGACAGGGCGGTCCGCGGCAAAACTATGCAGGAAATATGACAAGGAAAACACCAGGAGAGTGATTTCAATTTTCTGTGACTAGTCAAGTTCCCGTACCCTACCTGATGCGAGGTAGAAGATTCATCACTAGGGCCTAATTACCTCTTCCTTCTAACCAAGAAGACCAGGGTGGCGCCTGTGGCTCAAGGAGTAGGGTGCCACCATATGCCAGAGGTGGCAGGTTCAAACCCAGCCAACAACTGCAACAATAACAACAATAAAAAGAAGTAGTAAGACCAGATTTGGAAGTAGGATGAGGTCAGTGAGGTATTTGCCTCTGGTAAAAACTTAAGTGTATGCCAAAAACTTTGTATTCAAGAAAAATATTGCAATATTCTGAAAGAATCAAATAAGCATACTATGGAAAACCACCTGTTTTTGTCAATAAAGTTTAATTGAAAATAATGTCTCAATGTCCAAGGGAGATGGGTGACAACTCCTGAAGACAAGCAGTAAGTTCTGTGGTCTTTGTGCTCATTCTTAACTCCTTCCTACAAACAACCATCAGCATCCAAATGACCAGGTTACAGTGGAAAGAGATTGGCCCAAGAAGCTGGAGACCAGCTATCTAGTCTTAGTACTGCCACCATCCCTGTACAAGATTTATCTCTCCTCAACCATGAAATTAAATGTTTGGGCTTTATCGTGCACAAAGATATTTAACTTCTAAAATTCTGCAAAATGAGTTGGCTGAACCTTTTTTGAATATTTAGTCATGTATGCTATTTGTCTTGCTCCTTTAATCCTCTGCAATCACGCTTTCTTTTAACAAAGTTCATTTTATTGCTTAATTTAAATTTTCCAGAAGCTGAATTCTAATTCTGGTGTAGTTAAAGTACCCTGAATTAGCCTCCAAATCCCAGCCTCCTAGCACCTCTCCACACTGACCTCTGCTCCCCTTTCTGTGCACATGATCATGTTACATGCTTAGACTCATTCTAATTCTGTTGCTTTTATTCTGCAAGTGCTTTGATATCCTGTTCATTCATGTTTCAGAATGATGATTTTACATTAGAGACTCATTAAAGGCTCAGCCTTATTTCTACCTGAAAGTGGGACCAAAGCAAATGGGTACATATCAGAAAGATTTGCAAGAGTTAAAAGGAAGGACATGGAAGAACTCACTCAAGCAGGTGAGACACTGCTTCCCTGAAGTGCTCCACACTGGGTTTTGTGAGCAGAATGGAGGGAGGGAATAACAATGTAGAATCAGAAAACATGGTTCAACACTTGATTTGTTGCAGCTAATGCTAAAGCTTCACCCAGCCTCTCTAACAGTTAAGAGACTTTTTTCCACAAAGCAATTTTAATTTAACATTATTTTTACCATGTTTTAAGAAATCTATTTAAGTAGTGCAGAAGACAACATAGATTGAGTTCCCTATGCTTAATCATATTAATTTTTTTCCACATGAGTAATTCTAATTCTTCCTTAAATATCTAATGAATTTGACACTTATTAGACATTGAGATTGAATTCTGATACCGAACCATTTCTATCTATCTCCCCCCGTTCTATTTTCCCATTCTATATAAGGAAATCACTAAATTCACAGAAGCAATCACAAATTTCCATGTTTTCGTCAGATGAAAAAACTTTCCATTCACTTGTCTCATTTGGGGCCCCTTTATCCACCCAGGAAACAAAAGGCCAGCAGGGGACTGGTTGAAGGGAAAGTACATACTTTGTCCTAAACCCGGCCAGTGGCCATTGTAGCTACTCCATCTAGACCAATTAATCATAACCATGACTCAGGAAACATTTTTTTCTTTCCACTCAGAATGATATCTGTTGGGCCATTAGTTTTCAGGCAATGTTTTGTCTCAAGATAACCTCTTCCAGATGGATGTAGGCTGGCATCTTTTCCTTCCATGTTTACTGGCCAATCTTCTGCCTGCACCTTGGTCTCTATAAAATTCTTCCAGGCAGTTGATCTTCTCAGAGAAGCCAGAATCACAAAGTACCCAAGATACTGAACTGAAAAATTCAAACAATCAGTGGATCCACTTGTCATATTATACTACTGGTTCTCTAAGACTCATTCTTATTGTTTCTTTGAGTAAATCTTGATCATCAAATCATCTCTAAGACCTATTTTCTCACCAAAATGAAACTTTTCTAAAGAGAATATCTTTTATTATCTATGAAGATGGTTTGTTATTTTTTGAACATGAAAAAATATTCTAAAATTTCACTGCATTAATAAAACAGTAAGAAAGAATGGGTTAAGTTTTAAAAAGAAGTAATTACTTATAAATATCAGAATACAAAAATAATTTCACTGTTAACTATTGCTTTCCTATCTTGGTCTCTAAGTCTATAGTGTGTATATATGTGTGTGTACATATATATATTTATATATTTATTAATTATTTTTTATTTTTTTGGAGACGGAGTCTCACTTTTTTGCCCTTGGTAGAGTGCTATGGTATCACAGCTCACAGCAACCTCCAGCACTTGGGCTTAGGTGATTCTCCCACCTCAGCTTCCTAAGGGGAGGCTGGGACCACAGGCGACCACCACAATGCCTGGCTATTTTTTTGTTGTTGTTGCAGTTTGGCCGGGGCCAGGCTCGAACCCACCACTCTTGGTATATGGGGCTGGCATCCCACTCACTGAGGCACAGATGCCACCCTGTCTATGAATATTTTTAAAGATGTGATATTTGTATGTGGGCAAGCTTTCTTACACTTTATACAGACTTTTCCCGTTATACAGCCTATACTGGTATTATTTCTTTTCTTTTTTTTCTTTTGAGACAGAGTCACACTCTGTCATCCTGAGTAGAGTGCTGTGGCATCATAATTCACAGCAATCTGAAACTCCTGGGCTCAGGTGCACCTCTTGCCTCAGCTTTCCAAGTAGCTGGACTATAGGCTCCCAGTAGAACACATGAGTAGTTTGTTTTATATTTATTTTTTTAAATTGGAAACAGGGTTTCTCTCTTGCTCAGGCTGGTTTCAAACTCTTGAGCTCAGGTGGTTCACCGGCTTTGGCCTCCTAGAATGCTAGAATTTACAGGCGTGAGACAGTGAACCCAGCCTGCTATCATTTTTAATGGAAGTTTAATAATACTCTGAGTGACTAGATAGTTACTTGTGATAGTAATGTTCCATCTTGTCCTAATGTTGGCAAAGTCACTTTAGGGGCTATAGACTCAACTTCCATTTCACTGTCTCTCTTACCTGTGCCTACAGAGACCTCTTCCAGTGAAGCTTGGATTCCATGGTAATCATGTGACTTACTGAAACGTAAATAAACCACTTTTTGTGATACTTCTCTCTCCATCTGTTGTCCTCATTATTTTTCCCCTAGAATACAAGGATGAAACTGCAACAATGAACAATTTATTGTGTTTGTGGTATCCTACGTCTGCATGAGAATTCTGTAAACACACTAAGGGGAGGAAAGCAGGGAGACTGAACAAGTTTGGATTGCTGAGCCATTGCACCGGCTCTGGACTACCTGAGACAAATAATCTCTTCTATTTCAAAGTATTGTTATTAAATTTTCTGTTAGTGGCAGCTGTACTTATCCATTAATAATACAGTAAGTAAACCAAAAGTTTTTTTTTTATATATCTGCAGGATTTATCTCTAAAGACTTCAGTTGTAAGACAGCAATGCCACTAACCATGATCCTGACAATGACACATTAGAAACTCCCATGGAGTTCTCAATATCCCTATTGGTTCTGCTCTTGTCACTCAGGCAGCAGACACTGGGGTTGGCAATGCTTATGCAGACCCTTCCCATCTAGTGGTTCTCAACTAGCCAATCTTTTTCAATGTTTTATCCTTCCTGCTATCTAAGACCAACACTTGTTAGAATCAAGGCAAATGTCCCAGGTGAGGGGAGATGCTGGGAGCATCTGATGACTTTTTTTCTTTATATATTCATTTATTAAGCAAATGTTGAGCATGGAGTACTTATGAACTATGCACTTGGTAAGGCATTAGTCCAGATCGCTGACTGAGGAAATTTCTGAACTACAAAATACATCTGGAGAGAAGGAACCCAAAACATAAAGATACCTAATATATGGCTGTTATGGAAACAGAGAAGGGTGATTGTGGGTCTGAAGTCAAAGGCAGATTACAAGAAAAAGGGAAGGATGGTGAGGAGTACAATTGGGTGCTTTTTGTTGTTGTTACTTTTCCAACAAATTGAACATTCATAATAGGCGCTGTATACAGGAAGACACACCTATAATAATTGTACAGCTCCACAAACTTTCACAAAGTGAGTACCTTTGTATAACCTGAACCCAGGTCAATACAAAGAAGTATGATCTGCATCCCAAAAGTCCCCTCATTTCCTTCTCATTACAGTCCCCCAAAGGGTAACCACAATTTCAGCTTATAATGCTACAGATTAATTTTGCCTGCTTTGTCACTTTATATTTATGGGACCATCGAGTACCTCCTCTTCTGTGTCTAGCTCCTTTTGCTCTTCTTCACATTAGGGAAATGCTCTCATATTGTTGCATTACATTCATAGTTTTCCATTGTATTGCTGGTCTACAATTTCTTTATTTGTTCTACTTTCATAAATATTTTGGCAGTTTCCAATTAGGAATTATTGCAAAAATATGTAAAAACATATGGACAAATCTTTGGTGCATTTATGTGAACATTTCTGTTGGGAGTATATACCTAGGAGTCAATTTTCTGGGCCATAACATAGGTATATATTCAGTTTTAGTAGCAAATGCCAAGAATTTTTCCCAATCATCTTGTACAGGCTTATGTTTTCATCAGCAGTGTATGAACTAGACACTGGGTTAGGCAGCTGCTTCACCTTCTTGCCAATACCAAGTAGTTTCCATCGTTTTCAATTTAGCTACCATGGTGTGTATATAATAGTAACTCATTACGTGTGTGTATGTGTGTGGTATGCTTATGCTAAAATACTTTGCTGAAATATCATTAAAATACAGCAAAACTCTCAGGCTCAATGAATTCTGACAAGTACATATATATAGCTATCATTCAGATGATGGTATATAATATTTTTTATTACTAAAAAGCTCTTTCATACCACATTTCAGTCTCTCCGGAGGCACTCTTGTAATTTCTAACACTGTTCTTGGATCTCTTGCAAGTAGAAACAGCTTGGATCCAGCTTCTTTAGCTGCACATACTGCAATTCCGCCATGTTGTTGGTATGTTGGTAGTTTGTTCTCTCCCATTACTGGATCATGTTGAATGGCATTTTTTAAAGGGAAAAGGCCAGCCCCACCCAGTCTGAACCTGGTCTACCTCCCAGAGATCTGGGGGTTGTACCATTTCTAATACCTGCCTTTGTAGAATCATACATCTTTTGGCATCAATGGATGGTCTGACTTACTCTTGCCTGGTATTTATAATTGTTTCTCTCTAGATCAGTCATATTTTGGTGGAATTAGCTTGACAGGAGTCATTAATATCAGAATGCCTATTCTATTTTCTAATTGTTGGCTTTTTATTTTTGCTTTTTTTCCTTCTACACACATTTCAGTTTCTTTCTATTAGATTTATAAGTCAAGCATTTGATAAGAATGCCCTTGAAAATCGCTAGTCCTTTATAAGGCTGTGTGGAAATTTGACCCAAGCATTTTAGGTGTCTAGCTACCCTAAGCCTCCCATCCCATGTGGGTATCCCCATAGGCTATATAAATCACCATTCAAGCCAAAGTTCTAAATTTTTTGTTTAATGTTTATTAATAAGGTGCTAAGTGTCCATTAATAAACTATATACAAGTATCTCATTCTTTATATTCAAAGAAAGACATTTATTATAATACATGTGCTACTGTAATCCAATGCTGTGATTTATTTGGAATTACCTTTTATGGGACCACATTTTAATAGTCATCGCTGATTACAGATGGCCATTTTCTCTCATTATAAACAGAAGTTACTTGCATCATGTATAAAGGCACAAACTATCTTCCAGAATACTTTTATGTAAGTTAAGTGCAGGCTGCTTTTATGTAGTTCCTGTTCTCACTCCACGTTGTTTTTCTTTCTCCCTCCTTCCGTTCCTTCCACTTTCTTTCAATGTACATGAATGAGCTTGACATTTAGCTCTTAGGATCAGCACTCCTGGTCATGCTGGAATGACATTCCTAGTCATGATCTGGTTTCTGCTTAACTTATCCAGCTGGTTGACTCCAGTGATGGTTTTAGTTTTGTTGTATTTTCCTTTTTCTGTTGCTTTGTGCTTTTCTCCTTTTTTTCCTTTTCCCCCTGCCCCACTTATCCTCCTTTATTCTTCCCATGGTGGTGTGAGGAGGATGCACTTACACTTTTTGTTCATTATAGGTTGATTTGTTTGTGAAAACTAGAGCTACCCTAAGTTATTTTTCTGATGTATTTCTCTGACGATTTGAATTCCACAGTCTGGCCCCTCTAGTGGCTTCTATCCAAATCCTTAATCCATTCTGGGAGATTCAGGAAAAAGAAGATGAAAAAACCAGGTACAGTGAACAATTAAGACAAGATTTGGTGTTCCCTAGTAAGACACTAATTATCCGAAAAGATTATCCAGTAACTATTTAATTTTTAATATTTATTTATTAAAATTAATAATCTTTTCCCTTTTAATTCTATTTGGAAATCTTTTATTGTACTTATAAAATTTAGCAAATTTATGTCACTCAGCTTTAAAGAGACTAATTAGTGTTCGGTCCTTTAGAAAGCATTAAAAATCAAATTTTTAAATATTTCAAGCTCAATTTATTAATTTTATACATTAAATGTGCTTTTTAAGAATTTCAAATAACTGAAAAGCAAAAAAACATTTAGAGCATTTAAATCACTCCTTCAAGTCTGTAAACTAATATTATGAAATTAGAAATTTTAAATTTATATTGAACGGTTTCACATTGTCTATACACAGAGTAAGAGTTCAACTTCAAACTACATGTCCAAATCAATTACTATGCATTTCACATTGGAATCATAAAGCTGATACGTTACTCTCATAGGCAAAATTCTTTCAATATTATAAACTCTTAAAATATCAAGCACATAATTAATGCAAAATATGAAGACAATAATTCCCTTAAACATGTCTATATTTATTTCCAAATTTTCTCTAAGTCAAAAGATCTCTATTTGATACTGATACAGTTATATTGTCTAAACAATTTTGAGGTTACCTTTTCAACTAGTGTATTTACATAATAACTAGAGATACTGTGTAGGACCTTGATTAAAATTTATTCACAGGCATTTTTGTGGTCACTCTAAAACTTAAACAGAGCAGATTGTCTGCTATTCTGAGTGTGAGTCCTCTCAGTATCTTTTCCTCTGTCTTCTCAAAGAACTTTGCCATTCATGCTGCTTTACATTTGATTCAATTCAGCTGCGTGGTTTCATGCTGAACTATTTTCATCATTCTCCTAGCAGGGGTCCTCAAACTTTTAAAACAGGGGGCCAGTCCATTGTCCCTCAGACCGTTGGAGGGCCGGACTATAGTTTTAAAAAAAAACCTATGAACAAGTTCCTGTGCACACTGCACATATCTTATTTTGAAGTAAAAAAACAAAACAGGAACAAATACAATCACACTGCCTCATGTGGCCCACAGGCCATAGTTTGAAGACCCCTGACAGAGCTACATAGCTCATAGCTTTGTTTGATTCCACATACCTCTGAGGTCAAACATCCTATTTTAATGACACGAACAAAAATAGATTGGTATGTATACTTTGTAAGAAGAGAGGGCAAAAGCTTTAAGAAAGTAAAAGACCAGAGTCTACTTAACTAGTGACGCAGAAGGTGCTTTTACTATGTCAAACTGAGAACTATGTTTACTCATAGAAAATCTGTTCTCATTCAATCATTCTTTCATTCATACACACATTTAATATGGACCTAAGAAAGAAAGAGTTAAGAGAAACTTATTGTTTAAATATTTATTATATGCCAGACATCTTATCTGTACTTAATAACCCTATGAAGTAGGAGCCACCAGATTTATATCACAGATGAGGAAAATAAGGCTCAGGAGGGTGGGGATGAGAAAATTTTCCATTTTATGTATTAACAAAATTAGCAAGTGGCCAAGACCAGATACAAATGGCTGGATCTAAAATGTATTTGTTCTGCATCTAGGGATGAGCTCATCATTTGGGGCATGGAAGATGGCAATAACTGTGGAAAAGGACATGAACTATAGAGAGCTGGAAAGCAGATGGCTAAGGCTTATGACCTTGCTACTAGAATTCAGATGGAGGGGGGTGTATGTGGTGTGCGTTCACATGTGTGTTGGAAATGGGTAATGGGGGTAGACTAGCCATGGAAAGACTAGCCATGACTGTAAAACTTTCCCAGAGCTGGACTTTGATCTATAAAACAAATATAGAATGTTTTTTCAAAGATAAACTGGCAATCAATACCAAGTGAGTACAGAAGAAGTTGCCACATAGCCCTCAGACAAGCCACTTTTTTTAGGTTGCTACTTATGTCTCTCAGTGTCCTAGCAAAAGCATTAAATTCTCTCATTTGATTGTTTCATAGGAGAGGGTAATTTCACTGACAAATCAGAAGGCCTGTGACTGTACCTTGACCTCTTGTCTTTCTCTAGTATCACTGGGAGCAGTGCAGCACTGCCTGTTCTCTTAGCAATTTTACTAACCCTGGGATGACAGCTCCCTGAATTATAGGCATCACATCTAGGAAGAAGAAATTTGTCCCTTGATGCACTTCTTGATAGAGTAAATTCTCTTAAATGATGACAGACTCCATAAGTCCACGGCATACTCATTCTAAAGTGGGCTTCCTACCACGTGAATCACATTCATACTCACAATGTCTCCCTTAGCTATAGCCTTTTTTTATGCCCGCGTTCTCCTTACAGTGTTCTTCCGTCTTAACTATCTCACTCTTGCAATTTCAGAATAAGGAAAAAAAGGAAGTCCAGTTAGTTAAAACTGTCTTAGCAAAGGGCTGCTATTGTATGTGTTTCAGGTTTTGATTTGAATGATGGTTAGGGTCACAATTTGGATTCAACAGGCCAACCAACTCAGCCCAGCTCTTGTAACAGCCATTCTGCAATTTCTGTCTTCTTTTCTATTCTGTGTTGACCTTGAAACCATATTTTGTATGTAAATTCTGCATTTTATAAGTTGGCATTCAGGTAAAAACCTATTTTATTTAGAAAGGCTGTACAGGGTCATGGTGAAACATGAAGATTCTAAAAGCAGCGTTTGTAAGTACCAGAAGTCTTTTGTATCATTTCACAGAGGTCTGAATTTGTGCAAATCATCTAAACTCTTTGTACATCAGTTTCATACTACAAAAGGGGAACAATAATATTTCCTACCCAAACGTTTAGTGTGGGAATTAAATGAGCAAATATTCCTAAAGCTATTGGAAGCATGTCAGTTGCATAGCTTGTACTTGCAACTTATCATCAGTCTTGTTTTATTAGGGAAAGGGCTGACAGGTTAAGCAGAGAATGTAAGCTTTAGGTGGAGCATGCTGCTGTGGGTTTCCTATCAGCACAGGTCTCTGAACCTCAAGGCTGTGATTGAATGACAGTCAGCTGTAGCTTTTATTGCAACTCCTTAGCATGGGTAATGTGCAGGAATTATTTCTGTCTGGTCTGTATCCCCATATCCTTGCAACAATGCCCCTCTTCTTTGCTCAGAACTCTCTATGGCTCAAAAATTTAAAACTCAACAATAGCAATAGCAAACCACAATAGCAAACAAACCTCAGCTATGTCTAAAGAGAGACTAGGAGCTAAGCAAATAAGTTGTCTTGGTTTGGTTCTGTAAGTTCCATATTCTCAGGAGCAAAGAGATCGTAATTATGAGTTACATCTTCCTCACAGGTTTGTTGAAAAAGTAAATCCATAACATAGTAATGGATAGTAACTTCTTTGGAGGCTAGTTATTTTTGGAGTTCAGTTCTTATGACATTAACCAAGTTCTAAATTGTGAAATTATCCTGAGTCAGCCAGTTATGGGTGAGTATATAATAAAAGGCTTGATTCTCCAAGGACAGGGTCTACCATTTCTCCCATTTCAGAGGACTGATTAAGTGGGAGGTTTGGGAACTGGAATCCAGGAGTGCCATCTGGCCAACCAGCCCTCTCTCTCATTCCTCCTTAGTGGGGTTTTCCCTTGTGTTCTTTGTTACATCTGCTCAGTGGGTGAATGCTGATCCCAGCCAATGTCTCCCCACTCTGTTACAAATGCCACCCTCATTATCTTGTTTAGCAGACAAGGGCTACCATTCGAGGGTTAGAAGTCCAAGCCTTATAATCCTGGATGATACAGATTGGGTGTGGGCATGGATTCAGCATTTTTGAGTTAAAAAAGACCAGAATACATCATCTCTATCAGCATTACTGAGTAGAATTTTCTGTGATGATGGAAATGGTTTATGATCTGGGCCATCAATATGGTAGCCACTGGTCACATGTGACTTTGTAATCTAACTAGTATGACTAGCATGTAAATTTTAATTTGATGTAATTTTATTCACATGTAGATGGGGCTATCACACTGGACAACTTGGAATTTTTTTTACTTGTTTTATAAAAGGCAAAACTAAGGCCCAGAGAAAGGAAGAATGACTATCCCAAAGTCACAGGGTTGATAGGGCTGGGATTAGAGATTGGGTACACATACTTCCAGACCAGTGCTTTCCTTCTTTTATCATCCTGAAGCCCTTAACACAGTTCTAGAATCCCAGATGTATCAGTGAGATATCAGAGTCTCTTATCTTTGTGATACCCAGTTTCCAGTTCCCAAGAGGCAGTTCTTATTGTCATCACCCTCTGATATGCTGTTCTTCTGTGTTGATAAGAGGTGAACAGAGTGATGCCTCTGCTAATTTCAGGGACAAGATTTTACCAAAGGCTGGATTAGGCAAAGCACATGGTAATCTCCCCTGTAACCTGGTAGTTTTTTCTTCAAAGATAATGTGCGCTCATTTGCTCAGACTCTGCATCTGAGTACATCATGAGATGTAAATGTTTTCTTAAAATCTTTCCACACAGCAACTTTTGGGATTTGTCAACATTTTCAGCAACTCTCATGATAAATAAAATCCTGAACATTTGGTACATTTCAAAGCAAATTTTTCTTGTCAGGCTTTTGCTAGCCTCTGGGTGGTTTCTTATGAGGACATTAGTATTCATTGAAAGATTGATGGTAAGATACTAGAAATTGGCGCTCAAGTGGAGTGTAGCTAAGGGCTTCAGTCCTAGAAGATTGTCAGCTCCTGAGTGGAGGGATGCACAATAAACAAACAAAAAAACCCCACAAAAACAAAAACCAAAATAAAACAACAAAAAACACTTCCTGTGACTAGATACACACAAATACCACGAGATAAAACAATTTCAAATATTTCACAGCTATCTAGCTCTTTGGGACACTAAAATCATTATTCAAGACTCTTGATCCTGAAACAGGTTCTTCTGAACAGTGTGGACAAGTTGACCAGGAGTGAAAGAAAGACACTACAGTAATCCCAATTTACACCCCTTTTCCTTGCTTTTTCTTCTTTTGATGGTGTAGTGCAGAAGGTTTCAACTTCCTTCCTGCACTTTCTGTTACTCCCATATAATTTTTTCTGAGTGGGAAGATTTTATAGTCAAACCTTTTTTCCCCCTGCCATACAGTAAGTACTTGGTAATACATTTTTAAATATTTAACTTTATGATAATTTTGCATATCTTTTTTCATCTCTTGGGGCATGGGGATGAGGGATGCATAGGAAATAGTAAGCCAGCTCTGTGTAATTTCTTTATCAACAAATAGTTCCTTAGCTCCACTGTAGACTCTAAGGTATCCCCCAAGTCAGCTTGAGCCAGAAGAGATGCCCTGCAAAAACCAGGAACCAAAGATCTGTAAAAAATGAATCAAAGTAGGAGCCAAGAGGTTGACAGGAAACAGAGTTTTTCTTTTCACCTAAAAAGTTGCATTTCTGTCCCTCTTATATGTGAAGGCTAGAGGATTCCTGGCAAAGGGGCAGGTGTATATGGGTGCAATCTATGTGCTTATTTGGAAGGTAAGAGCAGGAGTTTTCTTCTTCCTCAGAATGATCTCAGATTCTGATTCAGATGCAGAAACTTGGTCACCTGATATGGGGTGAATGGGTGATACCAAAACCTGGTCAGGTCACTTCACTGGGCCAGTGATGACAAAAGTTTCTCCATAGACCAAGAGAAATTTGATGAAATAGGTAGAATTTTGTACCTCTTCATGAGATGTTAGGGAAACACAGTGCACACATATATGGTGAACCAGAGGGCACAGTAGATTCTGGATGATTTTAGCATGAATATATAAGTGGAGATAATAATGGAGCAATGAGCTCTCTCTTCCCTTGTACCCAGTTTGTGGTGCCAATATTGTGGATAGTATGTCTACACAGCAAGTACAAAGATCACTGAAGGAGAGTGGATATGAGCAGGCGTTGGAGTCAAGACAACCTGGCCTGAGTTGAATACCCTCTGTGTAATCTCAGGCTAGTTGTTTATTTTTCTAATCCTCTGTTTCTCCATCTTTGAGTTGCAGATAACAATATTCAATTTTTTTTTAACAATATTCAATTTGAAGGATTCTTGTGAGGAAATATATATCAGTGTAGAGCTTGACATGTCGCAATCAAAACATGGACCATGGCCACAAGGTGATGATGTCTACATATTTCCTAAAATAAATAATCAGCTTCTATTAACACCACAAGGCATCCACTGGCATTTCTTCAAAATCTGGGCCATATCTTCTGCTTTCCCAGCACTTACCAGCCTGTGGATGCCAAAAGGGGAAAACAGCAGTGACATTCAGATTCCCTGAATTCTTGCCCTTTTTGTTCAAGCCTTTCTGTGGATGGCTCCATGTGCTCCTGAATAAGACTGGACCCCCAGGCATTTTCTGAAATCTGTCAGTACCATACAAGACCCAAGAGCGCTTGGACTGACTTGATGTGACATGACAAGGTTCAGACTCTCTGTAATACATAGATAAAAATCATATCTCACTTTCCATCAAAGTTGCTTAAACAGCTGAAAAATTATCAACAAGTCAAACCATTTTGGAATAGTTTTACACTAACACTGATATTATCATCTTATAGGCCTCCCTGAAGGGATGATACTGCCTTCCTTAGAATCACCTGCTGTCTATATTCTATTAGTGCAGGTAAGGACAAGTTTGTGTTTTGTGCTGCACATTGTCTAGAAGGGGCTCACATTCTGCTGCTTAGTTCACAGAGCTTCTCAGAAAACAGCCATCTGTACACAAGGCTCATATATAAATCTATCATCCCTGGTGCTGCACACTTATGATACAGTGCATTCACATAGATGAGGACTGAGCTAATTTTAAGGGATGTGATGATACAATAACATGATATAAGTATGAAGAACTATCCAAAAGTAAGGTATTGTAATGATTTCTTCAGAGAGAGCTATTAATGGTAATGTAGATGGTGTAGAATTTTGAGCAGGGTTGGTATTTTCCATAACAATAGGCCGACTAGTGCTCAAGAGATAAAAGCTACTGAGCCTTTTAAAGTAATGGTGTTAAAAATGTCCTTTACAGAAAATAGGCTGTGTCTGTCAGACTTGTCATTTTGATAATTAATTTATTGTCTTGGGAAATTAAATGTTGGTGGTAAATATTCACACTTTCCAGTAATCTGGCCAGATGATGTGAGATTTAAACTTGGTGTTAGGTTAAGAAGCAGGAAATGCAACAATCAGCATGATGCTGCAGGTGTCATGAGAGTAGCTGGAGGATGAAGATGGGAAATCAAATGGAGTGAATCAGCTCCTAGTGTAGCAACATGGGAGGGAAAGAGAATTTTACTCCATCCTCCGTGGACCAAGTGGCAAGGGCACTCTAGAACAAATTCTTTAAATGATTGTTCTGCTGGATTATGTTATATAAGCCAGATCTTATACCTCAAAATATGGTCCCTAAGGAGCATCATCAGCGACATCTGGGAGCTTGTTAGAACTATAAGACCCCACCACACCCCAAGACCTCCTGAATTTGAATCTGCTGTGTCTTACCCAATCGCCAGGTATCCATATATACTAAAGTTTAAGAATCACTAACTTAGAATTATTATGTATGGAAACCATATAAACTGGCTCTATTTAATTTAAGCTTCAAGGGGGAATTTATTAGAAGGGTTTTTTGGGATCTCAAAGAATTGAAGGAGTTGTTGACCAAACAAGAACCACAAAAGGAGGGAATCTCAATGACATGAGAAGCAGGAACTTCTCTATGGAATGTCACCATTAACAAGAAATAGTTCATTTTCCTTCCCTCCCTCCCTCCCTCCCTCCCTCCCTTCCTTCCTTCCTTCTTCCCTTCCTCCTTTCCTCCCTTCCTCCCCTCCCTTCCTTTCTTTCTTGTTATTCTTGATTTGATTCATTAAACAAGTATTTATCAAATACTATTTGTCAAACACTGAGATGGGCAATAGAGATCCAAGGAACATAACTGAAACGGTCCCTACCCTCATGGGATTTACATTCTCATAGGGAATGTAGAGTGAATAAAGAATTAATATAAACATAATCACACAAATACAAACATGGTTACAATCACTTGAAATTGCTTGTGGTTTGGAACACAATGGAGTCCTGTGGTAAGAAGTAGGAACTAGATCTTATTTTATTTATTTATTTTTTTCTGGTTAACATAGCCTTCCTGGCATTTTCTTAGTTATTGTGCTAAGACATTTACATTCCACATTTACTAAGTTTCACATATAGAAGCCCTTAGAAGCCACATGCAGAAGAGAAATCCTGCTTTCCACCAAGGTCCTCTGTTTTCCTCATAGACCCATTAACATTCTGGTTAATTGAATGTGGGTAGGAATTTATAAACATCACCTACAGCCCTGGCTCATAAAAACTTCCCACTGAAACCACACTAGTGCTTACTTTGTCTATTAGCCACTCCCCAAAACCTAAGTACAGTGGAGCCTCAGATAGAAGGCGCCTGGTATCTGAGTGATTACATGGAGCTGACCCATTTTCTGCCAACTTCTCTGGATTGGAAGCTAAGCAATAAATAAGTCTTCATTAGATCAAACCACTGATGATATGTTGGGGGCTATACCAGCACACATTAAAGATTTTGCTTTATAATTACACACATTAAAGATTGTGCTCGTTATCTCGAGAGCTGTGAGAAAGCTTAGGGTTTTCAGTGGCAGAGGTCCCAGATTTATATTCTTGGGAGATTTTCCCTGCATGGATCAGGTATCCACCAAAAGGTCAATCAACTGTGGCAAGGAATCACAGTTACACAACGCAGAAGATGTCCAGTAGGAACTCGGCACTGCATCATTGGGAAACATTCCTGGAGATGAGGGAAAACTTGTGTGCCAAGAAATTACCTCAGGGCTTTCTCCCATACCATCCAACTCATATATTTTAAGGTAAGGGTTCCAAAGAAGAGAGATATCATTATTCAAGCATGAGCAAGGCACCTTTCCATTAGGACAGTTGTCCTCAAAGAATGGTCTCATCCTAACATTAAATTCTAATTGGAATAATGCCAATCACCAGGCCTTACCCCAGACTTACCTGAATCAGGAAGATTGCTGGGCCAGGATCCAGGAATCTATAGCTACAGTTTAACAGCACTTCTCAGTGATTCTAATGCAGGCTATAATTTGAGAACTCTGTGTGCTAGTCTGATAACAATTAATTGAGGGGGAAAAACATATGTAAGACGTTTCAGTTTACCAAAGCACTTTCACATATATTTGCTCCATTTTAATATCATAATGTTCTCTAATGACTTTCCTGGCATTTTCAGTTTCATTTTCTGCTCTTTACAATCCCACTGGGATTATAAACTGTTTTCAGGAAGATAAAACTTAGGTAAAAACAAGGAGAGGAAATTGACTTCCGAAACTCTTAAATAGATAGGTATTCCCAGAATAAAACTGGAGGGTTCCTTTTAGATAGGAAGACAAGAAGGTTTCTAAAGGTCATTCCACCTTGAAAGGCCTGGCCTGACCTCAGGCTGGCCTTGCCCTGCTGCCGTATCCCTGTCCCCACCCTCCTCATGACATCCTCCACTCATTTGCAACCAGGCATCATAACTGAATTTGTATTGGAAGTCTAGTTTCTAATCTTAGAGCCATGTTTACATAGTAAGGGTCCTTGGGCAGGTTCATAACTTCTTGGAGCTTTATCCACAAAGTAGAAGGGTTGTTCAATGGACATGAAAGCTGGGAGCACAATGGACTGTTGTGTGACCTTAGTAAATAGTAGGGGAACCAAATGGAAGGTAGGACCACTTGAGGCAGAGTCATACCTGAGCTCTGCCAGGACATTGGAACCCAGGGGCCCCTTGCTGGTGGTCCCTCACCAATTGTGGAGGCAAACGATGTCATTCTGTGTGTCCTGGTCTGCATGTCTCCACAGAACCAAGCCAGAACAGACCCAAGGAGATGCAGCCCACCACCCTGGGAGCACTTTTTATGATTTATGTTGTGCTGGTAGCTTTCCTTATTGGTGTTTTATGCCTCAGAAGGCTCTTGAGCAAATAGCAATGAAGAGTCTTTTAGAAATTTTCAACCTCCCATTTTTACCACCTCATAGAAAGAGGACAGAAAAACTCTCACAATTCTTTTTTTGTTTGTTTGTTTCAAATTACTTTGAGAGTACAAATGTTTAGGCTATATTGGTTTCAATTCTAAGGTAAAGTTCAAGTTGTAATTGAACCCTTCACCCAGGGAGGATGCCGAACACCCTCACAGTGTGCACATTAGGTGAACTCCCACCCACCAATCACCCCCCCTCCTCTTTTTTCCTCCTCCCATCCCTTCCCCTAGAATATACTTGTGGGTATTTTTGTGTGTGGGGGCATGTAGTTGTTTATAAATTGGTTTCATATTAGTACTGAATACATTGTGTGTGTATGTGTATATATATACACACATATATATTCCATTCTTGGTATTCTTTACTAAGAAGAATATGCTTCTGAAGACTTTTCATCTTTTATGTTTACCTGACAATTCTTTAGGAATAAGCCAGGGAGTGTGGCTCCACAGAATATCCAAGTGTGCCTTCTCTCTTTCTTTCTCGGCTGTGCCCACCTCTCATCCTTATGCCAAATTCTTCTTCTAAAGAGATTTTCTCACTTACTTCCATCTGCTTTCAAAGGACTATCTCATCCTTACAATCTCCTAAGTTTATGCCAAATCCAGAGTGAAATCATCTGTCCAGTGCCACAGGAAACCTAAATGAAGTGTCTCACTAAACGTTCTACTAATTAGCATTCTCATGACAATACTTTCAGGGATCATTTCTACAGTTCGTTACTGCTAATTAGCATTCTCTTCCTTTATCCGTATTTGTTTCCTTCTCTTCTCTCTTTTTCATTACTTCTCAATACAGTATTAAAAATAAAAACTAACCAGTACTGAGGATTTCTTATAGGTCTTATAGGTCCTGTACTTGGTATGCATTTTTTCCTTTTCATCTTCACTGTCATAGTACAAGTGAGCTACCATCACCTCATTTTAAATTTGAATAAGTAGACGCCCAGGGATTGGAGGCCCACAACGGCATGGATGACATGCAGCAGAACAAAAATCAGAATCCCTGCTTCATCTCTCTCCAGAGCCCAGTCCACTGGTCTCCCTTGTCTCTCTTATGGAGATCCCCCGTGGGCAACAGAAAAATTCTGAAATACACACTCGTTCTCTGACACCAGTAGAGATGATCAGTGAGTAGCCATATGCGGCAAATATGGTGGTCATGAGTGCAAATTTAAGAAGTGACTGAACTAAGATTCAAACCCAGATGATATATTTTGGGGATTAGAGAGGAGAATTTTATTTTATCATTTTTATTTTTGGTGATAAAATTTTACTTACTGATAAAATCATCGGTTTTATTTAAAATGTACCTTCGTATACATATAATATAAATGTTTGCTATTGCATGTTTACCTGCAATGTTTAAGGCCTTATTTGTATATAATAACTAATTCAATTTCACAGTGCCTTTTAAGGTAGGTACTATTATTATTTTTGTTACATAGATAAGGGAACTACATTGCAAAGAGTTTAAGTAAATGGGGGAAATGAGATTCTCACCCAGAAAATCTGACTTGGAGTCTAGGTGTTTAACTGCCCTTCTCCACTTACTTCACTCTTCATTTCCCCTCCTAGCCCCAGCCACTTGTTTTCAAGGCAGGCAGAGGATCTACTCAGCTCCCTGTAGGGTAATTCTTGACCATGATTGACTTCCACCATCTTTCCCTTCTCTTTGCACAGCTCTACTCACATCATTGAAGGAGGGTTGGTTTCCATTTTTTGATAAGAGGTAGCAGTATATTTAGTACTTAGTCTCTTTGTCCCCACATTTGGAGCCTTGTTGCCAATTTTGAGACAACAGGAAAAGTTCCATTTGGTTTTCTGTAATGCTTACTAAGCATCTTTCATGGGCTGGGCCTTGTGCTAAGGGAGTTCAAATGTATATCAGCCAAAGCCTCTGTCCTGAAGGAAAAGCTAGTTCTGTTGGAGAAATAAGAAATGCTAAAATGGCCCCAATGCAAGGTGAAATGTGCTTTATCACATTGTAGAAGTCACCACAGTTTAGTATGGGGGGGTTGGCAGAAGCATTACAAGGAGTGAAACTTCGAAGAAGACAAGTTTAATTTGGGTGACTAAGGATAAGCAGGTGGTCCCTTATGGACAATTTTCCAAAAAGAGCCCTTCTTTTACAAAAAGAGCCCTTTCAGATCATTTAATCTGAACCATTTAACTTTCTAGGTAGGGAGACAAACTCAAAGAACAAAGTTTCTCTTTGACGATCATGCTTTGACTGATTTCAGTCAAGACTTATCAGGATACTGACTCTCAAGCCTGGCTGCTTCTCTTATAACATGTAGTTTTCAAATGTTGCAATACCTCCAAGTTTCAAGGCCTCCTCATCATGTACCACTGACTGTTCTGACCTTGATCAGCTTTCCAGGTCAGAGATCAGGGAAATGAGGCTTATGTGTATGTTTGAATTTTACCTTAAGACATGTAGACAATTACGTATTCTTGATGACTTGCCAGAAATGGTCAAGCACAACTCAATAATTCCCTCTGCCAGCTCTTAAAAAGCTCAAGGATAAATAATTTTCAGTCTCGACTTCCATCGACTGCTTACTACACATTGCTTTCCTTCCCCACGTTTTCTATCAGCATGTCTAATCTTCTTTGCACTGCTGACTCTTTCTCCTCTCTGACATTTTAATTGCAATTATGCATAAGCGCTGATGAAACATAGCAAAAATTTCAAAGCGGTTCTTCCCCAATGTTATTAGTTAACCTTTGCAGAGCATTACACATTTATAGAACACTTTCATCTTATTCCCTTCTTCCTTCTTGGAAGGGTGCTATGCAGTTTGTTTATTTCTAGGCCTTAAGAAACAGACTTTGATAATAATGATCCTGTAGAATTAAAAGGGACTTTAAGAGATCATAGAAATGTATTCCCTGCTCCCAGAAAAACCTACATTGAGACTATTCTAGAGTCTTTCTTCCAGATTCTGATGTTCATTTTCCTCTCATACTCTGTCTTCCTAAATTCTCTAGGCGCTACCAGTGCCAACCACTGTCTTTAATCCTGTCATGGCAGGTAGAAATTTGAATTATGTGCTCTCTGCATTTTAATTTTAGTTTCTCAGATTTACCCATTAACAATCAGCATCTCCCATTGGTCATGATACATATTAAGTGGGAAATCATTGTGACCTCACTTCAACAAAGATCTTGAGAACTGGATTCTATAAATCTACTTTGTAGAATTTTAGACATAGATTATCATGATAAATTAAAAAATAGAAAAAACCTATATTCATTGCATAACAGCAATGGGCATTTCATTTTCTAGATAATTTACATATTTGACTTCAGTTAATATAATAGCCATTCTTGATATTTTTATCCCAATTTTAAAAGTAAATAAAGCTGAGAAAAATGTCGTGACTCATCTAAGGTCAAACAGCTCTGAAATGGTAAACTATAGTTTAAAAGAGGATTGGTTGACTCCAAAGCTAGAGCTTTTTGTGCACAACAGACATTGGAGCTTTGAGGGACCTTGGGATTAGAGATAACAGAGGACACATTTATCATTGCTTTCCCAGCATACAATTTTCCTTTATCTGAAAATAGCATGCAAATTTCCCACGGTGAACAAAATTTCCTCTGCTTTCAATACACAGGATGTGGCAGGGCTATGTACCTCTCCACCCAAGAAAAAGACAGAAGCACACATCTCACAAATCACCAGTCAGAGCCCGGTATCACCCTAACACAGAGATTAGTTCAGAGATGAAGAAGTGGTCCACTCTAGGCCCCTGAGAACCTGTGGTAGGCAGAATCATGGCCCCCAAAGACTAAATTAAGACCAGTCCTAATTTCCAAAACCCATAAATACGTTATCTTTCATGGCAAAAGGAATTTTGAAGATGTAATTTTGTTTTAAGATGGAGAAATTATCTTGCATTATCTAAGTGGGCCCAACGTAGTCTTGAGGGTCCTTATAGAGGGAAGCAGGAGGGTCAGGTCAGAGTCAGACTGTAATAGTCAGGGATTTCCAGAGAAACAGAATACATGAAGGTGATTACAAAGATTTTTTGATACAGAAATATATATACACAGAGAGAGACACACACACATACCTACAGAGGGTGCCAAATATATATACATATTTTAAGAAAGAAAAGAACTGTATTAAAATTGTAATATTCAGTTTATACTGATAATATTTGTTATCTTATAAATTATATTTAGTATAATTGCTGAAGTCAAATGTGACTTAAGTATTACAATTTTAATACAGTTATTTCCTTTTTAAAAATGTGCACACATTTATTGCACTTTGTGTGTGTGTATATATGGGGGGAGAGAGAGAATGTATATGTGTGTATATATAGAGAGAAAGGTTTTGTGTGTGTATAGATAGTGTATGTGTGTTGTATAGAGAAAGTGTGTGTGTGAATATACGTATATAGAGAGACACTGAGTACAGAGAGAGAGAGTGTGTGTGTGTGTGTAGAGAGAGAGAGATTTATTGTAAGAAGTGATTCACGTATTTATAAAGGCTGAGAGGTCCCAAGATATACAGTCAGCGAGCTGGAGACTTAAAAATGCTGATGACATCCTTTCAGCTGGAGTCTGACGGCCTGAGACCAGGAGAGCCTGTGGTGTCAGTTTCAGACCAAAACTAGTGGGCTAAAGATTCAAGAAGAGTTAATTTAATGTTTTAATTTGAGTCTGTAGGCAAGAGTAGACTCTCTTCCCTTTTTGTTCTATTCAGCCGTCAACCAATTGGATGAGGGCAAGGTGCATTACAGAAGGTAGACTGCTTTACTGAGCAGACTGATTTAAACATTAATTTCATCCAAAACAACCTCACAGAAATTCCCAGAATAATGTTTGACCAAATATCTGGGCACCTGTGGCACATAAAATTAACCATCACAGATAGACTGAGATATGATGATAGAAATAGAAGTTGGTGAAAGAGAGAGCACGTCTTGAAGATACTCAACTGCTGGCTTTGACAATGGAATAGGGGGTCATGAGCAAAAAAGGCAGGCAACCTCTAGAAAATGGAAAAATCAAGGAAATATATATTTCCCTAGAGCTTTTAAAAGAAATGCAGCCTGCTGACCCATTTGAACTTCTGACTTCCAGAAATTATAAGGTAATAAGTTTGTGCTGTTTTAAGCCACTTAAGTGTGTATAATTTCTTACAGCAGAATTAGGAAACCAATACAAAGCCCTGTTTAAAACTTTGTCCAGAACTGTAGGGGAAAAAACACTGTTCTTTCATGAGTTTTTCTAAACCAGTAAAGTCCTATGTAGGAGCTGATGATGATAATTTTCACTGCCACATTTGGAAAATCTACCTGTAAATAAAATCAACCAAAAGAAAAGCAGAAAACACACACACACACATTTTTTTTTTTTTAAGAAAATGTATTGTAGTAAGAACACTTAGCATGAGATCTACCCTTGTAAGACATTTTTAAGTGTACAGTACATTATTGCTGACTGTTGGTACAATATTGTACAGCAAATCTCCAGAGCTTATTCATCTTGCTTGATGGAAATTTCTCTCCCGTTGCTTGCTAACTCCCCATCTCTCCTTTTCTCTACCCCCTGGCAATCACATTCCACTCTGAATTTGACTACCTTAGATATCTCGTATAAATGGAATTAAACAGTATTTGTCTTTCTGTGTGCGAGTGGCTTATTTTACTTAGCAAGATGTCCTTACCCATAATGTTCATGTTGCTGCATGTTGCAAAATTTCCTCCTTTTTAAAGGCTGGATAGTATCCCATAGTATGAATATACTGCATTTTCTTTATCTATCTGTTGACGTACATTTAGGTTGTTTCCATATCTTGGCTATGGTGAGTAGTGCTGCAATGAACATGGGAGGGCTAACATCTCTTTGATATCCTGGTTTGAATTTGTTTTAATAAATGCACAGGTGTATAATATAGAGTATGCATATAGATCACATAGCAGTTTTATTTTTAATTTTTCGAGGAACTTGTATACTGTTTCCCATAGCAGCTATAGCATTTTGCATTCCCATCACCACTGGGCAAGAATTCCAATTTCTTCGCTTCCTTCCCGATACTTGTGATAATTATTTTTCTGATAATAGCCATCGTGACAGGTGTAAGGTGATGTGTCATTATAAATTTGATTTTCATTTCCCTGATGATTAGTGATGTTGAGCATTTCTTCATATACCTGTTGATCATTTGCATGTCTTCTTTGGAGAAAAGTCTATTTGTGTTTTTAGCTCATTTTTATATGTATTATTAGTATTTTTATTATTGAGTTATAGGAGTGACTTATATATTTGGGAGATTAACCCTCAATCAGATCTGTGGTTTGTAAATATTTTATTCCATCATATAGGTTATCTTTTTCACTCCGTTGACTATTTTCTTTGTGTGCGAAGAGGATATATACACACTACTGACAGCATTGTTTAAACATCTTGAATCAATCATCCCTGAAGACTGATACCATAGACATTTCAATTTCATTAGCCAAATTAAGCCAGTTATAAAAAGGTTTCTAGCACTTTGTAGCCATAGAGTCTTGAGTAAAAATATGAATATAGACTCGCTGATTTTTCATGTGTCAGCATAGGTAAGCTGGAACTATCCAGAATTCTCTTTCCTGTGAGGTTCCAAGTTAGGGATGGCTACAGAGAAATTTGCATGAAATCTAGAACATAGAAGGGAAGAAGTAGTCATTATGCTCTCAAGATCAGTGAAGATCATTTTTTTTCTGAGACAGAGTCTCACTCTGTTGCCGATGGTATCATCATAGCTCACCCCGCAACCTCAATCTCCTGGGTTCAAACAATCCTCTTCCCTCAGCCTCCCGAGTAGCTGGGATTTCAGGCACCTGCCACAATGCCCAGCTTGATTTTCTATTTTTAGTAGAGACCAGGTCTGGCTCTTGCTCAGACTTGTCTTACACTCCTGAGCTCAAGAGATCTACCCTCCTGGACCTCTCAGTACTAGGATTACCTGAGCCATTGTGCCCACCCCAGTGCAGAGTTCTGGTTGTTGCTGTGGCTCATGCATGTTGTCACTTATCTGCTGTTTCATTTTTATTGGTGCATGGCAGCATAACCAGGCCTGCAGCTCCCCAGCTCTTGTGCAGTGGTTCTCAACCTGTGAGTCGCGACCCCTTTGGACTGTATTAAAAGTTCGCGGCATTAGGAAGGTTGAGAACAACTGTCTTGCTGGGTCTCCTTCTACTTCCCTGAAGCCTAGACCAAGTTTAATGTACTGGCTATGCAGCTCTGCAGCAAATCTTACTATCCCCCTCTACAGACCATTCACACCTTTGAGGCTGGAGCAAGTGAGGAACAGCTTCCATCAGTGGTCCTGCTGACTTGTAGTGACTTCAGGCCCACACTGGACACAGAGGCCATGGCCTTCCACAGATTTCTCCTCCAGCTCCCACAATTACACACAGTCTAATCCTTCTAAAAATCCCATATTTTATATCACTCATAATGGCTCTATTGCTCCATCAAACCCTAACCAACACACACACCAATAGTGACCCTAGAGGTCATCAGCAGAGGCCTTGACTTAATGGATTATAGCAACCAGAATAAAAATTCACTTGGATGAACAAAGGTTATAATACTAGCTCTTCCCTGGTTAGAAATTTATTAGGTGGCCAAACATCACCAAATCGGCTATAAGTTGTATAGGCAACATGGTGAAAAGTTTAAGGTACAGGGAAAGGTTGAAGCAAATAAAAATCTCTCCAAAGTGGAAATTAGCATTTCCCTTTTTCCTTTTTTTTTAGAGATAAGTTCTCACTCTGTCGCCCAAACTAGAGTGCAGTTAGAGTTCAGTGGCCTCAGTTCAGCTCAGAGCAACCTCAAACTCCTGGGCTCAAGAGATCCTCCTGCCTCCACCTCCCAAGTAGCTGAGACTACAGGAGCCTGCCAGGATGTGTGGCTAGTTTTTCTATTTTTAGTACAGAGTCTCACTATTACTCAGGCTTATCTTGAATGCCTGGCCTTAAGCAATCCTAAAAAGTGCTGGGATTACATATGTGAGCCCCCTGTGCCTGGCTAGGTAATTTTTTTATCGGGACAGAATTCAAATCTAGGATTTCTGTTTTCCATTTTGTGCTATGATTTAAGTTTCCATTTCTTTCTTATTGTCCTAAAACACATTCTATTTTTTAGATTCAGTTTTTACTCCCTTACATCCTGGAAGCAGTTTTAGGTCATTTTCTAAGGAAGCAAAGCCTGTTGGTAGAGAGGTTTCAGGAAATTTAAATATGAAAGAAATATTTGTGCCCAACAAGAGAGCTCAATAGCTCTCAGGTATGTTGATGTTTCTTACTTTCCTTCCTCGGGATCTAGTATCTGCTTTTCCTGGAGCTGTTTTTTTCCCTCAGGGTGCTGCTCCCTTCAGAGGACGTATCTATAACCCTTGTTAAGTGGCTTCTAGTTGGTTAGGGCCAGTGGAAAACACTGGCAGAAATCACATGGTAGAGAGAAGAGATGTTTAGTAGTCTCCTTTGCTCTGTGACTGCATCTCTGAAGTATGTCTTCATGCAGACTCCCTCTGGTTAACGGACTAATGAATAATGAATAATGTTACTTTCTCTCCTTGTCACTTCAGTCCTAAGTATGATGTATCCATTAGCACTGCAGTGATAATACTGCATAGCAAACCATTCCAAACCTTAGTATTTTAAACCATCATCACTTATATTGCTCAGTCTATGAATTGACCAAGCAGGTCTATTGGTTCTGGCTGGACTTGGCTGGATACTGCTTTTTTTACATTTCAGATTAATATGAGGTTACAAACACTTAGGTTACAATGTTTGCATTTGTTTGGTGAGGTCCCTGTTGTCATGTCCTGCATCCACGAGGTGTGCCGTATACCCTTACACTGTGCCCTTTTAGTAGGAGCACGCCAATCACCCTCCCGCCTCCTCTCTCCTCTCTCGCCTTAACTTGAATTATATTGACTTTTTCTCTCACTTGGTTTTGTATTAGTTCATCCACTGGCTTCATATTACTTGCTTTTCCATTCTTGTGATACTTTACTAAAAAGAATGTTCTCTAACTCTATCCAGGTTAATACAAAAGATGTAAAGTCTCCATCTTTGTAATGGTTGAATAGTATTCCATGTTTTACCCATGTCACAGTTTCTTAATGGATTCATGGGTTGATGGGTAGTTGGAGTATTTCCACATCTTGACGATTAAAAATTGAGCTGTGATAAACAATCTAGCTCAAATGTCTTTATGATAAAATGATTTTTTTTTTCTTCTGGGTAGATGCCTAGTAGATGGTAGGATTATAGGATGAAATGGTAGGTCTATTTTTATTTTTATTTTTAAGATTCTTCATACTTCTTTCCAAAGAAACTATTAGTTTGCCATCCCACCAATAGTGTAAAACTGTTCTTTCACTTCTCTCCACATCCACAGCTAGATATTTCTTATCTCAATTGAGGCTCCCTCACATGTGGGTTGTTAGCAGATGTGTGACAGCATGTCCTGGGTGGCTCAGCACTGCTGCACGTAGTCTCCAACCTCCAGCAGGCTAGCCCAGGCTTCTTCCCATGGTCATCAGAAAAGAGGAAATGTGCAGCTGATTTCCAAGGCTTTGATTACATCAAGGTGGTTACAGCCCTGTTGGTAAAGTCAAGTCACATGGTCCATCCAGAATCAGTATAGGATGAAAAAATGTATACAGTGAGTAAAGGTGCCCACTACTGCTAGTCTCTAGAGCAGGGGGGGTGGGAGTGGGAGATTTCCATAATTCTTCCCATGCTGCTTTAAAATCTGTTCAAGTCATCTGAGATGAATCCTGCTTCCTATCAATTTTCTGACTGATATACTTGGTGATCTAAAAGGATAGTATAATTTAAAAAGAATCAGTCTTCCTTTAGATATCAAGGAGTAACCCTCACCAGAATGATCTACTCTATCAGTGGTTCTCAACCTTCCTAATGCTGTGAACCTTTAATACAGGTCCTGTGGGTTGCAACCCACACGTTGAGAACCACTGTATTTTATAAACTTTATGCTTAATGTTGATTTATTAAGTTGAGAGAATTTTACTTTGTGACCTTGATCCAAGACCTAACCAGGAATATAAATGAATAGAAACATACAGCAAGGGTGTGCTGAGTAAAGAAAACCTGATTCATTCTGTTATTAGATGACTTGGGAAAATCATGTAATATCTCTAGGCTTTTCTAAGTCAGGGGAATCCATTATTAGATCTATCAGATCACCTTTTTCACCAGAGATAAGACCCTTTCTGAACCACTATGGGAAGAACTGCTGAAAATGTTGCCAAAACTGTCATTACGTACTGATACCTCATATGAAGAAAAGAAGCTTACAGGTTGAATAGCTTAAAAATATATGTTTTCTTCAATAATAATGTGTAAAAGCTTACTTTGAGTAAGACAATGGGGAAGTACTGAAAAAAAAGCTGTGAAAACAAGATATTTGGACCATGTTCTTTGAAAGTTTCCAGTTTATCTGGAAGGAATATAATTGAGTAAAAATTATATCCAGTGTGACAGCAGTATGAAGGGGAGCATTTAAAGGGGAAGATACACCTGACAGATTTGGGTTGATGGGAAGGCCTGCTGGAGGTAGTAACACCCATTTGCTACTTGAAATGGAAGTAGAAGATGGCAGGCAAGTGAGACAGAGAGAAAGGGTCCTTGGTAGATTAAATTATAGTTCAAAAATACTTACTCTTCACCACACTAACTCCTATGGATGGAGTATATGTTTTGTCCCCTGGATTCTGTATGAGTTGTTTTGGTCAATGGGATATGGACAGAAATTGCATTGGGACAGTGTACAGCCCAGGCCTGGGGAGGTAATGCTTGGTTCACTCACCTTTTCATGCTTTTCTGCAAATCACCATAGGAAGAATCCATCCCAGCTGGTGTGATGGTCTAAGGAAGACAAGTGACACACTAAGGTGACCTGAGCCCAATTCACCATGAGTGCCATGCCCACTCAACTCCTAACTGAGAAGCAGAAATGTCCAAACAGACTTTTACCCCGTTTCCCCAAAAATAAGACATCCTCCGAAAATAAGACCTACTTACAGGAAAGCTAAGACATCCCCTAAAAATAAGACCTAGCGCATCTTTGGGAGCACACCTTAAAATAAGACACTGTCTTATTTTCGGGGAAACGGGGGTAACAGGTCATCATCACCAGCCCACAGATGCCTGAATGAACACAGATAATATCAACAAAACGTGCCTAGCCAACTCATAGATATGTGAGATTTTGTATTTATCTATAAGATAGAATTGTTATGGTAAGAGTTGACTGATACAGGAAATTTATTTTTTTCTTCTTTCATTCTAGGCAGAGGGTTTATGGAAGAGTACATATAAAAATCTACAGCAAAAGAGATCATGGTTTTCTGGGAATACCACCACAAATGATCACAAAATGCGTGGCTTAAAACAACAGAAATTTATCGTCTTACAGTTCTGGGGACCAGAAATTCAAAATTGGGGTTCCAGCAAGGAACCAGAAATTCAAAATCAGGGTTTCAGCAAGACCAGGTTTTCTCTAAAAGCTCTTGAGAAGAAATCTTTCCTTCAGCTTTTGGCTTCTGGTGGCTCCCAGCATTCCATGGCTTGTGGCAATTTCACTCTACACTCTGCTTCCCTTTTCTTTTTTTCTTTTTTTGGCCGGGGCTGGGTTTGAACCCACCACCTCCGGCATATGGGACTGGCGCCCTACTCCTTGAACCACAGGCACCGCCCACTGTTTCCCTTTTCACATGGGCTTCTTCTTCGAATCTTCTTTCTCTCATAAGGGCATTAGTCATTGGGTTTAGGGCACACCTTAAATCTAGGATGATCTTATCCTGGGATCTTTATCCTAGTTATAGCTGCAATGATCTTCTATAAATATCTATCTTAAATAAAGTCACATTCATAGATAATCAAGGTTAAGAGGTAAGCATATCATCTTTTGGGAATACTATTTAACTCACTACAGCTAATACGAGAAGCTGAAGAAAATTCAGAAGGGCAGGACTCAGTATTAAGTAGATGTCAATAGTAATCTATCTCGTAGAGTCATTGGGAGGATTAAAGAGTTCCTAATGTAGAAAACATTAAAACAGTATCTGGCATATGGCAAGTGGTTAGTAAATGTTAGCCACCTTCACCATCATTCTTACTGTTAAAAAGAATTTAGTATTATCATCATTATTGTTATCTAATCATAATTTAGATAGCCAACGTCAAAGAATTATATGAAAATAAAATGAGATACTAAATGACCAAGCATTTTTGGAAAGTGTTTTTCAAGTATCAAAATTATATTAAATGATGTTGCTTCTGAAAAATTCTCATATACGCTTAATAAAGCGAATCACATCACGCGTGGAGTGAGTATTCAATGGGAATATGTGGTAAATCTTTTCATAAGGTGGAGAACACCCAATATCATTTTTTAAATGAATCAGACTTTGTATAAATCAGTTGGCCAGAAGAGAAGCACATCTGCTCACTCTCCTATTCTTGCAACATGCTACAGAATTGATTTAAAAGTGAAACTTTTATTAAAATAATGGAATTGAAATAAGAACATAGTCTAGTATTTTTCTTGGATAGAATCCTTAGGAACCCTGAATACTCCCACATAAACATACCACTGTCAGATATTTTTCTGTAAATGCTGGATTGTCTTCTTTTGGAATGTTTTATGTGGAGTATAAAATGTTTTTTAAAAGTTATCCTACAGTAACCTTCTAAAATGGGGCTGGGGAATATCCTTTTTGCTAAACAGTGGGAGGAAACCTATTTCACCTTTTAAAATATGAACATTGAATTTTACCGATGAAACACAAATTAAATAGAACTCAGCGTTGCTGTTTCTGGCTCTGTTTCATTCAAGGTTCACAAAGTATTTGTTGAGAACTAATAGTGTTCCAGCACCTATGCCAAGTGTTAGCACAGGAATTTAAGTGAGATATTGTCTTTACTCTCAGTACATACATAAAGTGTTGGAGACCGAAGAGAAAATAAGCAACCATGGAACAGTGCTTGACACTTGTGTTAAGTAATGACTATCTTAGTGGTTCTACATATTAAGAGAGAACTATAGGAAAAAAGGGTCAGGTATCCTGATAAAACAAACTCTGCTAGGGAGAATTGTTGTAGGAGGAGAGCTTTGAGAAAAAGGGAGCTAAAGCCATGTCATGGAGAGGGGGCAGTAATGTGAAAGAGAGGGAACTGTGTGTGAGTATGTGTCTTGATGAGATAGAGCCCACAGAAGTCAGGAATTTTGTTTTGATAAATAAATACATGTATTTGTTGAAAGAATTTCAAATGTTCATAAAGTTAGAAGGAAGACTGTGTGAGAGTAGACAGAGCTATCACTATGGGGACATGCTGCGGCTAATACATGATGGACCCCGTGTGATAAGCTAAGGACTTAGCAGTTTATCCTAAATATGTTCCCATCAGGAGACCCACAGGTAGAGGCACAAGGGAGAGCCTCACAGAGAGCTAGCTCAAAGAAAGTGAAAATGTCTGCCATGTTATTCCTTAGGGGAGTTGCTCTACTTTGACAGGCGCGCGGCATACAGACATATGAAAAAGTGCTCATCAACCTTAATCATCAGGGAAATGCAAATCAAAACCACATTGAGATATCATCTAACTCCAGTAAGATTAGCCCACATCACAAAATCCCAAAAACAGAGATGTTAGTGTGGATGTGGAGAAAAGGGCACACTTCTACACTGCTGGTAGGAATGCAAACTAATATGTTCCTTTTGGAAAGATGTTTGGAGAACACTTAGAGATCTAAAAATAGACCTGCTATTCGATCCTACAATTCCTCTACTAGGTATATATCCAGAAGACCAAAAATCACATTATAACAAAGATATTTGTACCAGAATGTTTATTGCAGCCCAATTCATAATTGCTAAGTCATGGAAGAAGCCCAAGTACCTATCGACCCACGAATGGATTAATAAATTATGATATATGTAGACCATGGAATATTATGCAGCCTTAAAGAAAGATGGAGAGTTTACTTCTTTCATGTTTACACAGATGGAGCTGGAACATATTCTTCTTAGCAAAGTAGCTCAAGAATGGAAGAAAAAGTATCCAATGTACTTAGCCTTACTATGAAACTAATTTATGGCTTTCATATGAAAGCTATAACCCAATTATAGCTCAAGAATATGGGAAAAGGGAAGAAGGAAGGGAGAGGATGGGGGTAGGATAGGTGGAGGGAGGGTAATTTGTGGGACCACACCTATGGTGCATTTTACAAGGGTATATGTTAAATTTGTTAAGCGTAGAATATAAATGTCTTAACACAATAACTAAGAAAATGCCGTGAAGACTATGTTAACCAGTTTGATGAAAATATTTCAAATTGTATATAAAACCAGCACCTTGTACCCCGTGATTGCATTAATGTACATAGCTATGATTTAATAAAAAAAAAAAAGTGAAAATGACTAGAAGGATTTGGTATTGGTGCAGGAGAAAAAGACCCTTCTATGATACTTTTCAAAGGTTTTAGGACTGATGTAAATAGCTTCTAAGTATCGATTTTTAATGCACATTCATATGTGCACACATACACAAACACCGTCCACTATTTATTATTTTGGAATAGAAACTTCATTTCTAAACCAAACAATGCTATCTGTTTATGTCCGATGAATTTGTTTCAATATCTCACAATCATTAAAAAAAATCTGAAGAGTATAATGCTTAGAAACTCTGTATAGCTAACATTGTCTAGTGTTGACCAGCCTTTTCCAGGGATTATTGATTGGTGTCTTATCTTTTCTTTTCTTTTTCTTTTATTTTAAAACATTACGGGGGTACAAGTATTTTTACTACATGGACAACTTGTATAATGCTTAAGTCAGGGCCCTTGATGTACTGGCCACCAGAACAGTGTTCATTATACCTAATAAGTAAGTTTTTATTACTCAGCCACCCTCCCTTTTTGGTTTCTCATGTCCTTTATATTGCTTTGTGCTCACATATACTCATCATTTACATACCACTTATTTTTCATTCCTGAGATACTTCACATAAGATAATGGTTTCCACTTTCATCCAGGGTGCTGCAAAAGACATTATTTCATTTCAATCCTTTTTATGATATGCATATCACATTTTCTTCATTTACACATGAATTGATAGGCATTTAGGTTGATTCTGTATCTTTGCAATTGTGAATGATGAATTGTCCTGCAATAAACAATCGAGTGCTAGTGTGTTTTTGATAAAATCATTTCTTCTCCTTTGGGTAGATACCCAGTAATGGGATTTCAGGATTGAGTGGTAGGTCTACTTTTAATGTTTTGAGAAGTCACCATACTGTTTTCCATGGAAATTGTGCCATTTTGTAACCCCACCAACAGTGCAGTGCATAAGTGTTCCTTTTTCTCTTTATCTATGCTAATATCTACTGTTTTTGGACTTTTTAATAATGGTCATGTGGATAGTGGTAAGGTGGTAACTCACTGTGGCTTTAATTTGCATTTCCTGAAGATTAGTTATGTTGAGTGTTTTGTCCATATATTTCTTGGCCATTTGTCTATTTTCTATTGAAAAAATTCTATTCATCTGGGCACTGTGAGTCCAGGGAGATAGGACTCCAGGCATCTCTGGCTGGTGGGATCTGCCTATCATCAAACCCTGTGAGGATACAGAGAGTCAGTGAGAGACTTCTGGACCCCAAGAGGAGGACTAAAACAGTGGAAAAATGGCAAGTGGTCGTGTGTGTTCAATCGGTCTAAACCCGCCCGCAACTGTAAGTTCAGTAGCAGCGAGACTGCAAACTGGAAAGGCCTTACCTGTGAACTGTTTTGGTGTCTTTGGACTTGGCACTCAGTTGAGCTGCCTTGGGGAGAGCCTGAATGGGAATGCAGAGAACTTTGGCCATTGTCTAGGGCCCCAGTCTGAGCCGCTGAGCCAGACGGAGCTAATGGTGTTTGGCTGTGGGTCACAGGGAGCCATTGTGAGCTATCTGCCCCAGCAAGCTCCGCCCTCAGGGTCGCAGAGCTAGAATCGGGTGGGAGCTGGTAACCCAGTGACCAAGTAGCCTAAGGGTGGGGTCTGAGCCGCCTTATAGCCCTAACCCTCAGGGGCAGAGTGAGACCGGTTTTGGCACACTGGGTAAGTGGATAGCCACTTCAGCAGTGATTCCAGCGACAAGCACTTTCCTGAGAAGTCTTCTGCTCAGCAAGTTTACAAGTTCAAAGTGCCTTTTAAGTGGGCTGAAGAGAGATTTAGGGTGTCTACCTGCTGGGGTTTGAGAAATCAGCAGCCTCCAGTCATATCAGAACTGTGATTAACATCTCATACCCCAGAAGACCACGTGTTGCCCAGACAATATTCAATGACATATACACACTGCTTTGTTTTTGTTGTGTTTTGTTTTTTGTTTGTTTGTTTGTTTCTTTGTTTATTTTGATGTTGTTGATGTTGTTTTGTTTTTTAATTTCAACCTTTTCTGTACAGATCTTTTTTCTTTCTCAATTTTTCTAGTTTAATTATAATTTCCACTTGCTGCCTTTTTTAATAACTAGAACTTCATTTTTGCTAGTGTTTCTACCACTATTATTTGGTTTTTCACCCAATTTTATCCCCGTAAAGTTTTCTGTTTGCTTGTTTTGGTTTGATTTATAGCATTTTTGTCTTTCTTCTCTACTTGGTGGAGGTGGGGTACTGTGTCTGATCAAGTTAGCAAAGAGCTGCTTGACCTCAAGGGAACCACCCAACTGGGCAACCCCAGAAGGTGGGTTTTCTTTAAAGTTGTGTCAAAGTACCCTACTCTACACCTATATTGCTCTGTCTCCCTCTTTCAGTGCCTCTCTTCTTTTTGTCAATATTCCTTTTACCCATCCCCTCTCCTTTCTCTATTTTTTTTTTCTTTTCACTCGGTCCTCCTTTCTTTCATCCCTTTCTTGCTCTTCAACCTTCTCACCCTTCTGGTCCTGTACCAAAAGGACTCATCTAACCCTTAGTCCACAGGCATGAGAACTTAAAGAGCTAGAGGAAGTGAAAGGAAAATTAGGGCAAGGAAACGGATAAAAGAAATCACTCATGAGGAAGAATCAGCAGAAAACTCCAGGCAACATGAAGAACCAGTCCAGAACAACACCACCAAGGGAACATGAGGTAGCTACTACAGATGATTCCACCTGTAAAGAAATGTTAGGAATGACAGAAAGGGAATTTAGAATACAAATGATGAAAACAATGAAACAAATGATGGAAACAATGAAGGAAACTGCTAATAAAGTGGAACATAACCAAAAGGAATTCCAAAAACAGAATCAAATAAGAGATGAAAGATGTGAAGAATATAAAAAGGATATAGCAGAGCTGAAGGAACTGAAACAGTCAATTAGGGAACTTAAAGATGCAATGGAAAGTATCAGCAACAGGTTAGACCATGCAGAAGAAATAATTTCAGAGGTGGAAGACAAAGGTCTTGAGATAACTCAGATAGTAAAAGAGGCAGAAAAGAAGAGAGAGAAAGCAGAACGTTCACTGTCAGAATTATGGGACTTTATGAAGCGTTCCAACATACGAGTTATAGGAATCCCAGAAGGGGAAGAAGAATGCCCCAGAGGAATGGAAGCCATACTAGAGAATATTATAAAAGAAAATTTCCCAAATATCACCAAAGATTCTGACACACTGCTTTCAGAGGGATATCAGACCCCAGGTAGCCTCAACTCTAACCGAGCTTCACCAAGACACATTGTGATGAACCTGTCCAAAGTCAAGACAAAGGAAAAGATTCTGCAAGCTGCCAGGAGTAAGCGCCAGTTGACCTAAAGGGGAAAATCCATCAGAGTGACCGCAGACCTCTCTAATGAAACTTTCCAAGCAAGAAGACAATGGTCATCTACCTTTAATCTACTTAAACAGAACAATTTCCAGCCCAGAATCCTGTACCTTGCTAAGCTAAGCTTCAAAATTGACGGAGAAATCAAATCATTTACGGATATATAAACATTGAGGAAATTCGCCACAACAAGACCAGTTCTACAGGAAATACTTCAACCTGTTCTGCACACTGACCGCCACAATGGATCAGCAGCAAAGTAAGAACTCAGAAATTAAAGGACAGAACCTAACCTCCACACTAATGCAAAAGATAAAACTAAGCAATGGACTCTCACCAAATAAGATGAATAGAATACTACCACACTTATCAATTATCTCAATAAATGTTAATGGCTTGAATTCCCCACTGAAGAGACATAGATTGGTTGACTGGATTAAAAAACACAAGCCCTCCATTTGCTGTCTGTAAGAAACACACCTGGCTTCAAAAGATAAATTAAGCTCCGAGTCAAGGGTTGGAAGACAATTTTTCAGGCAAATGGAATTCAGAAGAAAAGAGGAGTTGCAATCTTATTTTCAGATACATGTGGATTTAAAGCAACTAAAGTCAAAAAAGACAAAGATGGTCACTTTAAATTGGTCAAGGGAAAAATACAACAGGCAGACATTTCAATTCTAAATATTTATGCACCCAATTTAAATGCTCCCAGATTCTTGAAACAGACCTTACTCAGTCTGAGCAATATGATATCTGATAATACCATCATAACAGGGGACTTTAACACTCCTCTTACAGAGCTGGACAGATCCTCTAAACAGAAATTAAACAAAACGGGGTCCAGATACCTTTCCTGTCTTCACCAAGAAGTCTGCAGTCTGATGCATTTTCCTTTGTAGGTTAGTTGTTGCTCTCATTTTGCAGCTTGGAGAATGTTCTCCTTCATTTTGACATTGGCCAGGTTGATGACTATGTGCCTTTGAGATGCACTGTTTAATATGAATGGATCTTCTCAGTGTTTGATGACCATCTTTTATCTGGATATCTGAATCTTTGGTGATACCAGGTAAGTTCTCCTCAATAATTCCCTTGAGTAAATTTTCCATGCTTTTGGCATTTTCATCATCTCCCTTTCATATACCTATAATTTGTATATTGGTTGGCTTCACACAGTCCCATGTTTCTCTGAGTAATTGTTCCTTCTTTTTAATTCTTGTTTCTGCATATGTGACTGACTAGGTTACTTCAAAAGCCTTTTATTCAAGCTCTGAGATTCTTTATTCCACTAGGTCTAGCCTGTTGAAGCTTCCTGATGTATTTTGTAGCTCCCTAAATGATTATTTTATTTCTTTAAGTTTTTTTAATTGTTTCTTATACTTCTAGTCTGACATCTTTGCGGTCAGAGGTGTGATGTTATATTTTTAGGGAACAACACTGACCTAAAATGATTATCAAATTATCTGTCTTGGTTAACTTTGGGACTGTGCTGTCATTCAACAAAGTAAAAATGACAGATGGAGGAAAGTTCTGGGGGGATGACTAAGTGTGCTATTTCTGTCATGTCAACTTTGAAGAGTATTGGACTTCCATATGGAGCTATCTACTGTGTTTACATGTTAAACATGTTTGTTAAAGAGGCTTAGGATAGATCTTGGCTGGAGAGAGTAGATTTAGAATGGTGTGGTCACCCTAAAACTACAGTCAGTGAGTATGTACCATGGACCAGTCATCATACACTGTACTTTACATGTATTTAATTCTCTGAGCAGTCTTGAGTCTTGTAATAATATAGTGATCTCTACTTTTAATATGAGGAGACTGAGGTTAGTGTAAATAAGGTTCCAAATCTATTAGGTACAGTGATAATGATGCTTATTCTTTAGGGCCCTGATCTTGCAAGGACACATTTCAAAGCTTAGTGTGTTTCTAATAATGAAAGCAGAAATTACTACCTCCAGCCATGTTTCCTGAGGGTCACTTCTGTGCCCTGGAAGTGATCCTCGGGTGGCCACTTTACCTATGCATTCAGTTAACTATGCTGTCATCCTTTGTCTGACACATGTATCGAGTATCAGTTCTCTACCTTGACTCCAAAGAGAAGGATCTCAGACAGACACTACTCCAGCAGGACCTGCCACTCAGGCTTCATGGTTACCTGCAGGAATGGAGAACTGAAGAGCAGAAGCCACTGAAGACCTGGCTGAGCTGGGCCAACTGCTGAGTGGTCATCAGGGGCCATGCCAAAGGACATCAAATGTCTAAAGATGATTAAGTTTCTTCTGGGCAAGAAGCACCTCTTTAACAAAAACAGTATAAGAATTTACAAATGTGACATCTCCAAGAGCATTCAAGAAGCTGAAAGGACATCTTTCTAAATTATCAGAAATGAGAAAGAAAATTTCATGCATTCATGTCAGAGGAAATATTGAAATTAACTTCTAATTTTTCTAGAGATAAATTATAATGCTTTTGCTGTGTGAGAGTGCAGTCAAAGGTACAAGTGTGATGAAAATGTGTCAAACTGTTCATAAAACCAGTGTATGGTGCCCCACGATCACATTAATGTACACAGCTATGATTTAATAATAATAAAAAAAAGACTGAACCCTAGTAACAGATAAAGGGCATGCAGAATAGTGGGAAAATGTAAAAAATAGGTTGAAGTGTCTCAGAGGCTATCAAGTTATAAGTTGGCTTTTTCAAAATGCCTGATATTGGGGATATTAAATAATAAATAAACTTTTCTTAATTGCTTTAAAAAAAAGAACATAAGAAGATAATGTATTAGAGAGCTATGTCAAATAAAATGATGATGATAATATATTTTCTGGATTTGAACATATTTATATTTCACAGCTTTAAATGTGACCTATTTCCTAGGATTTCTAAATTAATTCTAAATAAATATGTGCTTTTACACTTGTTTTCTAGTTTCACTTATATACACTTTATTGAGAAATACTTTGTACAAAATGAAACGTATACCTTTTTTTTTTGGAGACAGAGTCTCACTCTGTGGCTCTTTGTAGAGTGGCCACCTTGGTTGAGTGTGGCCCTTGGCATCATAACTCATATCAATCTCAAACTCTTGAGCTCAAGAGATTCTCTTGCCTCAGCCTCCCAAGAAGCTGGGACAACAGGAGCTCACCACAACACCCAGCTATTTTCAGGCTGATCTTACACCTGTGAGCTCAAACAATCCACCCACCCAGGCCTCCCACAGTCTTAGAACTACAGGCATGAGCCACTGTGCTTGGCCTACATTTTAGATGTATTATATCATGAGTTGGACAAAATTGACAAGTGTTACCCTTTTTGTAGTCAACCTTTATTCCCTTCTGTCCTTCTGAAGTAAGTCACTTCCCATCTCCAGCCCTGTGTAACTAATGGTCTGCTTTCACTATAGATTAGTTTTACCTATTTTAGAGTTTCATGTAAGTGAAATAATATACTATGTACTCTTTATATTTGGATTTTTTCACTCAGCATAATCTTTTTTAAGTTCAGGCATGTTTTTATGTGTATTAGAAATTCTTTCCTTTGCATTGTTGGGTTGTATTCCATTGTGTGAATACAACATCTGCTAAAAATACAACAACATTTTTAATACATCTGCTTTTCAATGGACATTTGGGTTGTTTTCAATTTAGGTCTATTATGAATACAGTATCTGTGAGATTCTTATGCAGTCTTTTTGTGAATATTAGTTTTCATTTTAGGGAAAATTGCTTTGTCATATGGTTATCTTTACAAGAAACTCTCTGTCTGGAGCAGCACCTGTGGCTGAAAGGACTAGGGCACTGGCCCCATATGCCGGAGGTGGCGGCTTCAAACCCAGCCCTGGCCAAAAAAGGCAAAAAAAAAAAGAAAGAAACTCTCTGTCTGATCTTCAAAGTGTTTATTTCTCCCTTCCCATATACCAGTGGTTCTCAACCTTCCCAATACTGCGGCCCTCTAATATAGTTCCTGTGGGTCATGACCCACAGGTTGAGAACTGTTACTATATATAAAATCTGAGATAAAAAGTAAATATTTCATATGTTTTTATTCTTTCTTAAAGAGGCCATTCAAATTACACAAGCATAGGACCTCCCAAAATGTGGCCTCCTTTGTTAGGGTAGTAGAGTCAGATTCCAGATTCCAGATACCCAGACTGTGGGGAGAAAAACAGGGGAAACATAACTTCTTGTTTTTTTTTTTTTTTTGGTTTTGGCCGGGGCTGGGTTTGAACCCGCCACCTCCGGCATATGGGGCCAGAGCCCTACTCCATTGAGCCAGCCTTATGGGTAAATCTCACAGAAGTACTTTGATATGGTTAGTTTTGGGTGTTAATGTAGCATGGTGCTCAGATGTTTGGCCAAACATTGTTAGATGTTTCTATGAAGGTATTGTTTAGATGAGATTTACATTGTACTTTGAGTAAAACAGATTATCCTTCATAATGGGAGTAGACCTCATTTAATTGGTCAAAGACAAGAATAGAAAAAAGACTGGCCTCCCTTGGAAGAGGGAATTCTGCCAAGAGACAGCCTTCAGACTTGATCAGCAGCATCAACTCATCCCAGGGTCTCCAGCCTGCTGTCCTTCTCTGAAGATTGTGAGGCAATCTTTGAAATAGTGAGCAAATCTTTAAAATTTCTCCCCACACACCCCTGGGATCCTGAAGGTCTACTAGCATTTAGAACAAACTTCTCTCTAATTTCCTCTCTTCCCTAACTCCAAGTTATTACCCAGTTAAAAAACAAAAAAAAACAAAAAAAACAAAAAAACAAAAAAAAAGAAAACGTTTTGTGTTTTGAACACTCCTAGAATAGTAAAACTTTTTGTACCTCAGAACAACCTTTCTTCCCCACAGAGGAAATTCTTTTAGTTGATCACATGAAGAACCTTTGCCGCCTTGGACATATTAATGTACTTTCTAAATAGGACAGACTCTCTTGCTTTACACCCTGCCCCTATCCTTTCTTCATCAGCTTTTAAATTAGCCTCCTCTTGTCACTACACTGACCATAAGGTATAGTTGATATAGGCAGCTATTAAAGAAAGAAAAATAGGAAATACTGTTGCCATTCTGTACAAGAAGCCACTGTATACATTGGGTCCAAATACAAAATTGCTACTTACTACTCTGCTCCTAGAAATGGGGCCTGGGACACAGGAAAATACAAAGAGCTCCAGTGCTATTAGACATCAGCTAAAATGAGCTCTGCCTATGGGTAAGAGCTACTGAAATCTTCCCTGAGAGGGTGACTTTTAGGAAGGGAAAAGCCTTTCCCTGCTCTGCAGCTGGCCTCTGAGCACTACAGAATTAGCCACCCACCCAACTCCTATCCTTACCCCACCACAGAATGGGACTCATATTATTTTTGCCTTACTACTAATATGAATGCTCTCATAACTGTGATCTGTAAAATCAGTAAAGCTATTCCATTAGTATTTTCTTGTTATACTAATGAAAATTATTATTCTCCTGTGTCTTCCATTATAATTATCCTCCTCCTCCTCCCCATCACCATCATCGTCAAGCTTCCTAACAGCAGTATTTATGCCAACATGTTTTGTCTGTGCAAAACTACATCCAGTTTTCTTTCTCTAAAAGGTAAGAGTCAAGCTACACAATAGGTGAGAACTGTGGATTCTTTTGGCTTCTTTTCTGGGGACATAGCAAAGGGGAAGCCTGTGGGGAGCCATGTGACTTTCCAACCTTGCTGTGAGGGAGAAGTGGAAGCAAACTGCTAAGGAACTGTTTGTATCTGGATTGATTTTTATCTTCCAGTATTAAAACTTCCTCATGTTTTAAATTCCCAGGGAGAATGTAGACAATGTGAAGGCTGTGGTAGGACGTAAATTGGAGATGGAGCTTCTCCAACAGCATCCTGTTGTTAGGAAGGAACAAGTTGTCTTGGAAGGGAGGAGTAGAGGGAGAGGAAGAAGCATTCCTTTCCCATTGCAAATGAAGCATCTAGGCAGTCTTGCTTTGGCCATTTCTGTTCTCTAAAGACTCTGGAAATGCGCTTAATGAAGGTAAAGTGGATCTGTCTTTGCATAAACAAGTTAGGTGCTAATCCCTTTTCCATTTCAGTTTTTTTTGTTGTTGTTAGTTTACTTAATTTTTAGGTTTTGCTATGTTATACTGTACAAGTTCTCAGGGTATGCATCTGAAAACTTCCTTGAATCCTGGCTTTTCCACCACAGTGTCTGCACGACCTCATTAGTTAACCTTTCTGAGACTTATTTTTCTTATATGTAAATTAGGTCAAATAACTATCTCAAAGTGTTTCTCTGAGATTAAATGATAAAATTCTTCTAAAGCCGTTGCCTGCTGATCTCTGGTGGAAATGGCTTTCACAAGACCATTCTCAGTGTGTGCTTCCCTCACACAGTAATTGAAGGGAAGTTACAATTCATCCAGGAACTCTATTTCTTAGCTCTCTTTCATCTAAAGAGGGTCATGTGCCTAGTTCTAGCTATGATTTGTGAGTGGAAGGGCCCTGTCCCACCTTGGATCCTAACAGGGTAAACATACTTGAATGTTTACTTCCCTCATACTTTCCTTCACTCCATCTTTTGATAGGATGACCTCAATGGATCTTGGAGTGGTATAAGATGAAAGAAAATACTTCGCTAAGTCAAATATCGCCTGAGTTACCCAAAAGATCCTAACCTCACAGGACTTCACAGGAGTGAGTAGAAAGAATAATATTTCATTTCATTAAAGCACTGAGATGTTTAAATTATTTTTTAAATAAAATTAGCATAGTCTAATTAATAAGTGAAATTATTCTTATTTCTGCAGGTGGGTCACTAATGTATTATTGATGTAATCACTAACATCACTTCACATTTTTATTTATACACAATTATCGCCACACAGTTGATAGGCCTTAACATTATTTAGTGTTAATAAAGGCTGGCGAAAGATTTTTTATTAAGTAGGCAGAAACATACCTAAGAACACTAAACTTTTTGAGGGTAGAAATTATGTCTATCTCTTTTTCGTCATTTTATTAGTGCCTAGTATAGTGTAGGTGCTTAATAAATATTTAATGATTGAATGATATGTTAGGCAGGGTTAGATAATTACTGCATAACAAACATACTTAAAATCTCAGTGGCTTAACACATTAGAGTTTTATTGTTTGCTTATATAGAAGTTCATTGTGGTTCTCTGGTATGCCACTTTCCCTGAGGAGATTCAAGGGAGCAAGACCCTTCTACATTCTGACACTATCCTCTCATAGAGTCGTGAAGTTCTCTGCTGCATTATTTTTACTTTTCTAGTGAAAGAAGAAAGATACACAGGATCATGAAAAAATATTTTAGTAGCCTGGTCTGGAAGTGATACATTTTACTTCTGCCACATCCCATTGACTAGAACTTAGCCATGTGGTCACATCTAGCTGCAAGGGAAGTTGGGAAAAGTAGTTCAACTATCTATTAGTATACTGTTGTTGCTGTAACAAATTGCCACAAATGTAGTGGATTGAAATAGCACAACTTATTCCCTTTGCTTTCTGTTTGCATTCTGGTTGTCCGAAATCTTAAAATGAGAGTTGAGAGGACTACATTCTTTTGGAGATTCTAGCAGAGAATTCGTTTCTTTTATTTTGCAGCTTTAAGAAGCTGCCTGCATTCACTAGCTCATGGTCCCTTCTTTCATCTTGAACCCAGCAATATAGCATCTTTGATCTCTCACTCTCTCTCTCATTCTCTCCCTCCCCACCCTGGCTTCTATGGTCACATCTCCTTCTCTTACCCTGACCCTGTAGCTTTCCTCTTACTTTAAGCTCACCCCAAAAATCTAGGATAAAGTTCTCATCTCAAGATCCTTAACTTCAATACATTTGCAAATTTCCTTTGTCTAAGTAAGTCCACATATTCATGGGTTCTAGGAATTAGCATGTGAATGTCTTAGACATCTTTGGGGGAAGCCTTATTCTGTCAACCACAAGAGAGAAACCATGCAGAAAAGAGAAACAGTTTGTGGTAAATATTCAGCAGTCTCCACCCATTGCAGATGAATTAATAAAATATGATATGATAACAAGCATTGCTCTGAGTAGACAGGGAGATCATCTTTAACTTTCTCTAACAGATTATAGTGCCCTAGCAAAGTGGGTAAAATTTTAAAAAGATCTACAGTCTAGTAAATTCACCCTTAATTAGGTAGGGCTTCAACTTGGAAGAGATGTAACAAATGTCCAACTTTTAGAACTAAAAAGTAATACGAGGGTTTATTTTTTTTTATTTTTAATTATTTGGGTACAAAATAATTGTGATATTTTGGTACAATCAAACAATGTAAAAGAGGCCAAGAACAAAAAGACAAATTTAGCTTGTTCTTACTCATATGTGAAAGCTAAAAATTAAAACAATTGATCTCATGGTGACAAAAAGGAGAATGATAATTTTTAACAAGAATGAGGCAGTAACAGCCAGTGGCTAGATGACTTTTGGCTGGCTCTTTTTTTTTTTTTTTTTTTGTAGAGACAGAGTCTCATTGTACCGCCCTCGGGTAGAGTGCCGTGGTGTCACACGGCTCACAGCAACCTCTTAACTCTTGGGCTTACGCGATTCTCTTGCCTCAGCTTCCCGAGCAGCTGGGACTACAGGCGCCTGCCACAACGCCCGGCTATTTTTTTGTTGCAGTTTGGCCGGGGCTGGGTTTGAACCCGCCACCCTCGGCATGTGGGGCTGGCACCCTACTCACTGAGCCACAGGCGCCACCTTGGCTGGCTCTTTTATCTAAAATAAATACAGGCGTGTCTGCCTTAAAATTTCTTCATAGATACAGGCCATGTTTCACATGTAATGCCTCAAGGTCCTGAACCTAAAAAATCAACAGTTTATTTAATCAACATTCCCAGAAGGGCAAACTGTGTTTAACATTGTGTTAATTTTACAAATCATAATTTATAAATACCTGTGTTAGACTTTCCTGACATAAAATAAAGTATCCTTATTAACTTTTGGCATACAACTGCTGTTCTTTATTTGAGGAAAACAGACCTAGAAGAAAGGCTTTGAAATATTAAAGGGGAAAATAGACTTTACAAAGAAAACTACAGAAACTTTATGAATTCTTCAACATTGCATATATATAGCAGCAAATTTACTACAATCATAGGAATAAAAGCTCTAATTATTTCTCAATTTCATAATATTAGAGATATTACATGGAACTAATTTTATAAAAATAATACTTCTTTTTATTCTTTCTAAATATTCATTTCAATATGAATTCAGAGAATTCTTTTTTATTCTCATAAGAATGCCTTATGTGGTACTCTTAGTTGAGCTTCTTAGTCACTGACAACAGAATCCACTGCAGCTATTAATCAGAAAGATGTATGAAATTATATTAAATATTTCACAGGGATTCAGGCTTAGATACTACTCAGTGAAAAATGATGTAGCCTAAATGAACCAGAATAGCCCATGAAGCTCTTTACTCAAAACATTGCTGTTGATACCACCTACCTCTCAGCAATGGACCTGGACTGGACGTGGACTTGGACTTCTCTTCCAAGTCCTGGAACTTACAGTTCTACCTATGGTCCAGAATAACCAAACACATGCTTGCAAAAGTTGCATCTTCTCATGTGGGGAACTCAATTTACACCCTTCTCCTTTAGAAAATGTGGTAGAGTGTCTGTGTGATAAAACTTATTTGCCTATGGATTTTAGCTTCATGAGAGTTTTAAAATGTAATTTTTTGTTTGACAGACTATAGTTTAGGGAGGTATGCTATAATGTGTGCTGAGTCTGGCAATCTACAGGAGATACCATAAATATAGTCAGCCCTCTGCATCTGCAAGTTCTACATCCACAGATTTAACCAACATGAACCAAAAGACAATTAAAAAATAAAAATTAAAAATAATAATACAACCTAAAAAGTAATACAAATAAAAACAATGCAGTATAATAACTATTTACATAGGCTGTACATTGCATTAGGTATTATAAGTAATCTAGAGATGATTTAAGGTATTAAATGCATGGGCAGATGTTCATAGATCATATAAAAATACTGCTTAATTTTGGTATCTAAAGGGGATCCTAGGACCAATCCCCATGGACACCAATCAAGGGACAACTATATTAGACTTCCCTCTATGGAGTCTCCCTCTCTGAAGAAATAATGACTTCACTGGACATGTAGAGACACTTATCTGATACTGCATGCTGTTACCATAAGTTAGTAACAAAAATTACATGGACCTGGACACACTTGACCATTACCAGGCCCATAATAATTTTGTGTCATTTCAGTAAAACCTGGGAACTTGCTACTAGCCTATCCTAAAAAAGTCTATTTTCATGTCAGTACAGTGCAACATTTATCTCAGGACTGAGTTTTAAAAATCAGGAAAGAGTTTAAGTCTTGAATAGTGTAGAATCTATCTATGTGTTACAGGATGGGTAAAGCTAGCAACCCATGGCAGTCTGGGTACTGGGAATCCAGGTGTGTCCTTTTCCCCTCCAGTCCTTATTATGAGTGAAACCTGTCAAGGGAATGGAGGAAAAAAGAAATCCCATTAACACACATCCATAGAATACTTAGGCATTTACAAAGCACTTCTTTAGGTAGCTGTAAGCAAAAAGAGATATAACTATCTCCATTTTACAGACAGTTGCACTGAGGCATTGATTAAGTTGTCCAAGTTCATCTAGTTTAAACAAAAAACTAACACCAAAATTCATGTCTTCAGACTATAAGCCTGTCTTTGGACCACCCAATTTGAATAATGCTGGAAAGAAGGAAAAATACTTGAAATGTTTAGTTAGAATTGTCTATATGATAGGTACCTCACATTAAAAACTTTTCATTTATTATCTCACATTTCCTTGAAGCAGTCCCTGGAATAGGTATTATGACAGATAAGAACACAGGCTCAGGTAAATTCCAGAGTCAGCTTCAGACCCAGTTGTTTTTTTTCCAAATGTTTTGATCTGTTCAAAGAAATTTGCTCCCATTTTTGTAAAAATTAAAAATTAATAGTAATTTATGAAATGGGATCCTAGGACCAATCCCCATGGACACCAATCAAGGGAAAACTATATTAGACTTCCCTCTTTGGAGTCTAATAGACTCCAAAGAAAAGCAGAAGTTCTAAGAAAATGAAGAGGAAAAGAGAGGAAGGAAGAAATTCTGGCCAGGTGTCCAAAGACAGCTCACTGCCCGTGTGATGCATATTAAATTCAGGACTCATCTCATAGATAGCTCCTTTCTTTGCTGAAATTTCCTTCCCCACTGGTTTATGGAAACTGGCATTATTGTCTCAACATGTGAGTGGGGGAAGACTTGGTTATGACGAGGCTTTCTCCATCTGTATTAGTTATTTTGCTCACAACTCAAGCTAATTTCCTCCTCGGTGCACCTGCTATTGATCAAATATGTCATTAAGTTGCATGATTTAAAAAGTGGAAGACTAAGCTGGAACATATCATTTAGGAACAATATAATTAAAATCTGAGTGATTAATCATATACCTACATATACCCCAATATTTCTGTTTTGGCAGTTCTCCAAAGAATTAGAGTTGCCATTTGACCCCCCAATTCCCTTCCTACGTATATACTCACAGAAGTAAAAACAAATGTTTGCACAAAAACCTATCCATGTTCATAGCAGCATTTTTCCTAATAGCCAAAAAGTAGGGAAAAATACCTATCATATCAACAGATGGACTAATAAGAAAAATGGTATAGCAGACAATGGAACATTATTTAGTCATAAAAAATGAAGTACTGATATATGCTACAAATAGTTGAACTTGAAAATATGCAAGTGAAAGAAGCCAGAAACAAAAGGCCACATATTGCATGATTCCATTTTATAAAATGCCCCAAATAGAAAACTCATAGTGACATAAAGCAGTTAGCTATTTGTCAGAGGCTGGGGGAAGGGATAATGAGGATTGCCTGCAAAGTGTTTGAGGCTTTATTTGGAGGTAACAAAAATTCCTGAAATTAGTAAGTGGTGATGGATCCATAATTATATGAATATCCTTTTAAACACTAAATTCTATACTTAAATAGGATAAATTTTATGATACGTAATTGTATCGCAATAAAAATCTTGTTTAAAAAGTTAAAAATAAATGTTGCATGCAAAAGAAAAACAAAAGAAAAAAAGTCTCAATTACCTAGTTATATAGAATTTATCAAACATATGGCTATAAGCCTCCACTGGCATTTAGGAGGAAGTTATGCTCACATTGGATATATAGAATTCTTTCCAGAGAAACCCACATTTTAAGTCTCAGAGTAGTGAAGTAAAAATAAACTCTCGCAAATTTATGCTTTGGAAAGAAATCTATACATTTCTTTCAATGTGATTTAATTGGCTGCTTTCAAAAATTTTTTTGGTTTAAGTATTCATTTATTCATTGAAAATATCTTAAAGCAGCTACTATGTGCAGGATACAAAGTTAGGGCTGTATATCGCGCAGAGAAATGTGAAACGAGGATAATATTTAGACTATATAAACGAGGAAACGTGTGCCCATGCACTCCTAAAATAGTCCTGAGTCTGGAGCTGGGATTCCATTCCAGCTAATGCTCATTAGACCCTTTCCCATTGATCCTGAAATTTGCCTTCAAAATTTTACAGATCCTGCTCCCAACAAGCCCTATTAACCCCTAAACACAAAAATTGAAACTTATTTCTGGGCCAGTTTCATCAAATCCCCTCATAAGATCCAGTATGGTAAAGACTTCTTCCAAATATCAGAGCTTGTCAGTGCCGATTTAGGACTAGAATTTAGGTCTTTTGATGCCATGCTCTGTGCTTTCTTCTGTGAAATATTAATGTTAAATACTAATGCATAAGAAGTAGATGAATGGTAGGAGATGTGTTAAGTGGTCTAGAAGATTAGGAGAGGAAGGGTGAATATGGGCCAACAGACTGAGACTCCTTGGGTGGTATAGGGTTTGAAAAGGTGGGAGGCAGAGAAGGAGCCATGCCAGGCTATAGAAAGTGCATGAGTACAGGGCCTACGGTGAGAATGACCACAGCCATGGAGATACAGTTGTATGCCCAGGAGACACACCTTCACAAAATACTTCCCTATCTTTATAAATGGCAATTGGTACTACTGGCACTTGAAAATCAGGAATTTTAACCTCTGTGCATCTTAATATAATACACAAATGACTTTGATAGAAGTAATGCATTATGTCCCTTCATTTTACAGGTATTTATGGAGCACTTGTAATGTTCCATGTTCTGGACTAGCCTGGGCATTCAAAGAAGAAAAGACTTAATATGGGGACAGGCCAATAGCTGTCATTGGTTGTGTGACTCTCAGGATGAGTATTGTTGTCTTCTGCCTTCTTGAGAATGAATTTTTGTGGAGATATGGGTGGAGGAAAGGGAAAGGAAATATAAACTGGGATCAAATTGTTGAGGCTCTATAAAGCCAATATGATAAATGTCAATTTTATTTCATAAACAAGAAGATAGGGCTCATTAACAAATGACCTGCATTAAGGAAGGAGACTCTAGAATGATCAAGCACTAGTCTCTTTTGTTCATTGAGTGAACTAATTGACAGAGAAGGCAGTAATTTGTCTGGGGCCACACTGCCAGGTCATAACTATAAGTGAAATCCCAGGGCTCTGATTCCTGGGCTTGTTTATGCCACTGTCTCCACATTACTTCCCAAGAGTCTTCATGGATTGGAGCTAGAATTGCAGTGAGGGACATGTGTTTTAGACCTAGCTGGGTCTTCATTTCTCACCATTGTGGCTGTTTATTTGCATAAAGTTTGTGGACAAACACCACACAGAACCACCTCAAACTTGCACTTCCCTTTGCTTCAGAGAACTATTTGATTGGCAGTGTGCCAGGCCTGGACTTTAAGGAACCCAGCTGGATACAGCATATTTGATGATGTTGTTTATAATTAATATCAAGAAGCTATTCCACAGTGGAGGAGTGAGGACACTCCTTAGCAGACAAGTGCTGCATTTCTGCTGAAATTCATGAGAAGGGCAATTCCTATGGCTATAGCCACTTCTTCAGTTTGAAAGAAGAGGCTTTTGTGGCCTGTGTAATGTTGGGCTCTTCTATTCTTCCAGGAGTTTGGATCCCACTGATCACCTGATCATCCAGCATCTACTTCAATAAGAATGAATTAAAAATGGAACCTCCTGAAATCCCAACCAGAAAACTTCAGACAGAAATGAGAAACAGTAATGAGATACAGGAGACTAATTAACATAATTTAACACAATTAGAAAATTTCCTCCAAGGGAGAGGAAAGTTAATTATTTTTTTTAAATCAGGGACAAGAATTCCGATGTGTGCATTAAGACGCAGGTAGGTGTTAGCATCAGTGTGTCAAGTGTAGGAAGGCCCTGAGTGGATTCCAAATCGTAAGGTTCATGCGGCAATCTTTCAGAATGCCTCCTATTTGTGGACAGAAGACACAGGAGTAGTGCTGAAATGCATGATATGAGTAGGGCAAATATGGAGTAGAGGGAAGGTAGGCAGAGGGTGGCTTGCTATGGCTCTCCAACTCTATGGAACCCCGATGTCACTTGTGCCCTTTCTTCCATTGAGATTTTTTAAAGTGTGGTGCTCCTTGACATCCCTGCAACTTCCCGGTCACAATTCCTGATAGCACCTTCCACTTTGATCCTGTCTTAGGGAAATCTTCAATTTAGCCACTATCTAAATCTAGCTTGTAACTCAAGCCCACCCTATTCCCATCCTAACGTCTCCTTAGAAAAATCCAGGCCATGTTGATTAGAGTTTTATGGCATCGGAGGAAAGGGGGGCTCATTTTATTCTCCCCAACTCACCAGTCCCCATGCACAGCTGTGAGATAGGGTGCTGCTTGGCTGTAACAGGATGCCACATGAGATAGAAAACTGATGGAGCTGCCTTTTCCATAAAGGAGCCGCATTGTAGCCTCATTTATATGATGTACAGTGTTTACACTCCTTTCCTCCTGCCCATCTTTGGGAGCTATCACTCTTGAGTGACGGTAAATGACTTCACTCAGTCATTTCTCTGCAGTGATTGACCCCAAAAGTAAGTTATTAAACAGTGAAACCTGCCTGTTCTATATTATTTCAATGTTTTCAAGAGACCTTAAAATGACTTTTGAAATAAAAGATGGTAGGAATGAATGAAAGGTACATAAAATAATGAATACATGTTATGAAATCAAAAAGGAGTATTTCACTCCTCTTCCTTTACCTGCCAAATGACTCTGTAATTAAATATACAAAATATTTTTAAAGTGAGGTTAGTGTAATGTTTATTTTTATTTCTATTGCCTTTTTTCCTCCCCCATCTCCAAAAACACTCAAGGATGCATGATAAATGTTGACAAGCTCCATATGAAAAAGTTAGTCCCAAGAATCACAGATGATATTTTTGTTTGTGGTTTGTTTGTGGTTGTTGATTTTCTTTCTGTCAATACTCTTTGAGAGCTTTAACCTTTTCAAAACTGACATTCTACCCACAATCCTGCGTATGTAAAAGTTTTTCTTTTCTTGGCATTCTACATTCTTGAAGTGCTTTTATATAATTTGAATCTTAAATAAGTTTCTATTTTACAAAGCCATCAGAAAGCGACTCTTCTATCCTGGCGGATGATGAGGATACTACTACATGCCCCACCTATGTAGTCTGTTTCAGAGACTGAGACCTTACAAGAGTCGAGTGTCCTGCTAAAACACGTTTTTGGTGTCTTCAAAGAGTTGTTCTTGAGTTGGGCCTTAGATCACTAAAGCTAATGTCACTGCCATAAAGGCCAGCAGAATTTCTATTTATATGAATTGTGTTTCTTTATTCCTTCACAATTGAGTGGGCCCCAATAATTCTTTCCTCAGGAAAGATTTGTTCATTCTGTGAAAAAATTGTTCAGAGGCTAGTTTGAACCAGGCTGTAGGTCAGCAAGTGGGGATATAAGAATGAGTGACAGTGAAGTTTTGTAGGATCGTTAGAAATTCATGAGGAGAAAAGCAGGAAAACAATATCTCAAGTGGTAAGAGAGGCTGTTTAGTCCTTTGCAAGTATCACTTTACTTGATCCAGAATCAACTCTCTTCTGTCTTGCAAAGATGCTTTCAATCATGCAGGAACATACATGGTTGTGGAGGTACCTTCCAGAAGAAAGACGTGTTTCAGTCTTTCTCCCACAGATGCATGTCTTATAAACCTTGTCTCTTTGGAATATCTTTATCCACTGTTAAGGGCTTCCAAACATCAGATGAATATTTGAAAATATTTGTGGCTGGGTTTTAAGCCCTTTTCCAATCATATAACTCAAGACAACTGATTATTTTTCATTTGGCACCACAGGCCATGCACCTATGGAAGAAATACAGACTGTTGAGTAATTTTTTACATGCCTTTTAACTTTATTAAAATACCAAGAGTGCAAGGCACTTGAAGACATACCTTCATTGCTTCTGGATAAAGTGTCAGTATTACCTCTAGATTGTTCAGATTCCCTTTACTCTGTAAGCCAAGTTAAGTCACATTTTTCACTTCTTGCCACATTTAAAAAATGCCTAATTCATGCCTGTGTCTCCCACACACTGGGTATGTGCCAAGAAAGATAAATATAACATAGTCCTTGACTTTAAATAGTGAACAGCTATTTGCAGGAGAGAGAAAAGCAGAAAGTGATGCTTACAATACAATGTGGTAAGTATTGGTGTAGAATTGATTTATTGCATCTGGAATAACTCAGTTAACATGTTTAATAGACCAGAATAATTGCTTCTGAGATCATCTACATAAAAGGGAGATTGGCTGAATCTTGACCTAGGGCTGAGCTATATAGCTCTTGGCTAAGTTGATCACAATGCTAAATTTCATCATGATAGTTGCTCTTGGACCCAACCACTCATTTTCCTGGGTGGATTAACTCCAGCTAAATTACAATAATTCCCATCTTTGGACACTAAGCTCTTCTTCCAGAAGAGTGCTGTAGAATGCTAAAACATCCAAAATAAAGGTGGTTTGTCCTTGAAAAAACATTATTTCTACAGTACCATCACAATTGCTCTAGTTTTTTTTTTCTCGAGAAAGGAAATGGATCAATCTTTGTCCTCCTTCAACTTCTAAAGTGATAAAAATCACCTACAAGCAGAACTATCAACTAAAACTTTGCAGATAAAAATAGAAAACTTCCTGCCAGTCACAAGTTTTCATTCTTCCCTTCATCTTCAGCTCCAAAGAAGCTGGGAAGTCTTGAATCATTCTATAAGCCAAATACCACATTCCATTGCAAAGGAGATAGAATTGTGTGCAAAGCAACTGTGTCTTTGAAAATTCAGGAAGAAATATATTTCTTTAGACATTTCGTATGTTATATATTCTAGGAAGCTCTGCAGTCAAAGGGGAGAAGAAAGAAAGGGCTGAAAGAAAGCAAAAGAATGACAGCTGAAAAGAGAAAGAGAAAGATAACCGTAAGCATAAAGAAAGAAAGTAATAGGATAAAATAGGCAATTTCAGGGATAAGACAATTTTCTAAATTGTGTGTACCTGCTGTTACTGTGACACCTACAATCCATGGATCTTATTTTTTTCTTTTTTATGCCCAATAAAGCAAAGGTAAACCTTGATCTTACTGATCTTATTTTTTAATGTGGCAAAACCTTAGATAGGATAAAGCTAAATCATGTAGTGTGTTAGCTATCTTGTAGGAAAAGCCTACTTTTTAAAAACAAGAGGGCAAAACATTATGTGGCCAAGAGAGCTTTTTATGAAAGGCTCCTTTTGTGTTTACTGAGGCTTTTCAAATCTGCCCCTAACTGGAGGATTTGAAATCTTCTTTAAAAATGGACCTAATGTTTAAACTCTAAGTCTAGAATACGCAAGTATAATTTGTTGACTGGTAATTTAAGGAGACTACATCAATGGCTTGGACTCAAAATTGATCTCTACTTAAGAATAAAAAATGCTGGTGGGATGGGTGAGGGGATTTGTTATAACTTTAAAAGAATTTTCATATTAATATGAGGGTATGAACGATTAGGCTACATCGTTTGTGTTTGTTCCGTAAAGTCCAAGTTGTAGTTGAGCCCTTTACCCAGGAGGTGTGCCATATACCATTACATTGTGCCCATTAGTTGGGAGCTCACTAGTCCTGGTTTTTATTCTCCCTCCCTTTCCCCCCTCCCCCACTTGAATTTAATTGCATTAGAAAAGTAACTTTTTCATAAATGGTTCTTAGTATCACTAGGGACCCACATATAATAATAATGAAAAACATAGGTTTGGAATGTCTTTCTTAAAAAATAATAATGAAAAAGAAAATGGAGTAGAATATCAGTAGGAAACAATAGCAGCTTTGCTTGTAGGGAATAAGTACAGTATTAAAATAATAGTGAAGTTTAAAATGTTTTTTTCTCTGGGTCAGCAAAATGCTACTTATAAAACAGGTACTTTTGAAATAGGAGAAAACTTGATTATTTTGCTCACTTACATCTCTGTAAGCCAGAGATGTAATTATCCTGCTCACTTACATCAGTACCAACTATTGTTTGTGGTGGAACATGAAGATAAATTCCTAGTTATCTGGTCATTTCAACGAGATAAGTAGAAATTTTTATACCTTGTTATTTGGTTGAAATTCATCAGGGCTGTGAATAACTAAAGAAAGAATTGCCCCAGCTAGACATAATCTATGAACTTTTGCTTCAGCTGAGATAATGCAGAAAGACCACCTCACCTTAGTCATCTTTGCATGAACATAAGGCCCACCTGAAAATTCTGGGACCTGGGCTAAGGCCGTATGTCTGACTTTCCATGATCATCAGACATCTTTAATTCAGTCTTGCTTTTCTTTCTTTGGTTCTGACTGCAGTCTCCTCTTGTCAGTCTTGCTATGATGTGTGGGACATTTTGCCTTCAAGGCTCTTGGTGACTCCTATTAGTAGTACTCCAGTCTTCCATTGGGACCTGGAGTGCATTCAGAGCCTGCCTCTGATTAGATCTGCAGGGACGCCTTTAAAATGTTCTTTCCATCTACTGACAAGACAATGACCTTGTAGTAAGCAATGTAGTCACAGGTTTTCAGAGTCAAAAGTTCTAGGTATCACTGCCTACTGATTCCCATAGCCAATGCATGACCTCTCCTACATCCTTCCTAGTGGAGTCACGTGGTGGCTGCTTGATGTGTATGGGAAGACTATCCGGACAGAGTGGATACTCAACAAGCACACAATAGATTGTTTTCTAAGTGACAAATTCCCATTTGGGCTATTTTTTTTCTGATCCAGAGCTTCCTCACAGGAAGTGTCACCCACTGGTGCAGACCCATATTTCTAGAACTTTCCAAAATGAGCTCTGACCCATTTCTGAATAATCACTCTCCCCATGTCCTAAAATAACAACAAAATTTCCCATAGGTGCCCTTCTTTCTTAAACTTTTCTTTAATACTGAACGTGTTCCATGCGAGCACCAACCTGTGATGGAGAGGGGGACAAATGCACACGGCAGTACCGGCTCCGGAGTCTGCACTGCGTCTGCGGATGATAGCATCAGCTGCAGCTTCCTCGCTCCTAGATCATAAATTGGTCAAGGCTAGAAATCCTGCCTCACTTTCCATACGTGCAGTTCCAGCACTGACTTATTCTAATATTTCTGAGTAATTGAAAGAATAAATGGAAGCAGCGTTACCTATTGACTTAATTCACTCTTCCTCTTAGTTGTAGTATGTACTCTTTTATATTCATTACTGCTATTATAGCAGATCTTCCTATACCTGTAAACAATCACTTGTGCAATTGATTTTCTGAGTCTAAGATGTAGAACATGACATTTATTTATGTTAGAGCTTATAATTTCATTTGATTTCTTAAAATGAATTTTATTGTATATATTTAAGGTTTACGGCATGAGGTTCTGGATATATATAGATGTATAGATACCTAGTACATATGAGAGTAAAATGGTTGCTATAATAAAGCAAATTGACTTATCTATCATTAATTTTAGTCTTAATGTACAACATTTTTAGGATGATTTATCTTTCACACATGTATCTGCTGTTCTGCATATTTTGACCTACATTTCCATTTCCTTTCCTTCCTCACCACCTATGGTAACCATTATTTTATTCTCTATCTCTGGGTATCTGAGCTCTCTTTAAAATATTCTTATATTTTTAATATAAGTGAGATCATGTAATATTTTTCTTTCTGTGTCTGGTTTACTTCACATAGCATAAAGTCCTCTAGGCCCATCCATGTTATGGTAAATTTCAGGGCCTCCTTTTAAAAGGCTAAATAATCTCTCTCCCCTCTCTCTCTCTCCATATGTGTGTTGCCATTCATATGTCCTCTTAAAAAAGATTCAGTTTCATACAGAACCCCCAAACACCCTAAGTAGTCAATGCAAGTCTACAAAATAAAAACAAATCTGGAGGCATGATGTTATTAGACTGCAGATTATAGACTAGTCTATAGTGATCAAAACAGCATGGTACTGGCATAAAAATATAGACATTGATCTATAGAGCAGATTTGAGAACCTAGATGTGAAACCAGACTCATTCACCATCTGATTGTCAATAAACCAAAGGAAAGTATATTCTTGGGAAAAGAACACCTATTTAATAAATGGTGTTGGGAGAATTTGTTAGAACTTGTTCACATGTAAAAGAATGAAACTGGGACCTGCACCTCTTTCCACTTACAAGAATTAACCCATGCTGAGTAAAAGATTTAAATATAAGGCATGAAATGATTAAAAACTCTGGAAGAATGTACCACATTTTCTTTATTGATTTGCCCATCCATGAGAATTTAGGCTGTATCTATTTCTTGGCTATCACTAATAATATTGCAGTGAATGTGGGAGTGCGAGTATCTTTAAGAGGTGGTGATTTAATCTCTTTGGGTGTTTATGCAGAAGAGGGATTGCTGGATTGTATGGTAGTTATATTTTTAATTTTTGGGGGAGCCTCCGTGATGTTTTCCACAATGGCTATACCAATCTACATTTTCAGTAGTGTACTTGTGTTCCCTTTTCTCCATACTCTTGCCAACATCATCATCTCTGGTCATTTTTATAATGGTCATCCTGACTCCCATGAAGCGTTATCTAGTAGTGGTTTTAGATTTGATCTAACATACTATATGTTTTAATTCAAATTTTCTAACCCTTTTCATTGGCTTAAACATTTCTAGACCATCTATTTGCGGTGTCTCTCTTCAATGCCAACAAAGGAAGCAGAAGACGCTATCTGATATGTTTGGGTGTGTTTGTGGGGAGATTTGACAGCTAGAGAACTGTGGACGGCCTTTTAGTTTCCCTTTTATCAGCCACATCTTCACTCTTGCTCTATCCATTTGTTTTCTTTGTACAGATACAAACATATACCTACTAAAAGATGACTTTTAAACTCACTTCTAAGAGTCTATCTGGTCTTTCAGAGAGGAGTTTATTCCAATGGCCAGAGAATAAATAGTAAAAGTAGAAACTAAGGCAAACATGTTACAAAAACCCACCGAGCACAAAATTGTGGGCGCATTTTGTCTCATATGAGCAAGAGTTTCGAACTGTGAATAGGGGGTGTAAGTGTTTTTGTTTGTTTTTTTCATTCGTTATGGGAAAGAAAACAGGGCCTTTCCCTTAACTTCCAAAGCAGCTGCTAATTTGGGATTATGTTCTCCAGTGGCTTTTTGACAAGAAATTAGAGGAAACCCAAGTTACTCGAAGTGTGGTACATTGGCTGGCAGCATCAGCATCACCTGGGAGTTGGTTAGAGACTCTTCGGCTCCATCCTAGACTTAACTGAATCTAAGTCTGCATTTTTATCAGCCTTCACAGGTAATTAAGCTAGGAGAAGCACCAAAGTTATAGATACGGAGCTTGAAATGACCCATCAATCTAAAAGAATACTAATGTTGGTGTTCTACCATAAATGTTGTCAGTTTGGCTTGTGACCTAGTATTTTTTTAAGCACCCTGGGTGGTTCTGATGTACAGCGAAGCTTGAGAAGCACTGCCATCAATAGCATAGTCTCTGTAGATCTGCATGTTACCACAGGAATTTCCTCAAACTCCAAAGATGGCTGAGGAATTAAAATTTCACCCCAGTGATTCACAGTGTTCATTACATATTGGAATCACTTGGGCACCTACTGTGAGATACTCTATAAACCCAAATTACAAATCCCCCCAATCCCTGGAAAAGGCTGGTCAACACTAGACAATGTTAGCTATACAGAGTTTCTAAGCATTATACTCTTCAGATTTTTTTTAATGATTGTGAGATATTGAAACAAATTCATCGGACATAAACAGATAGCATTGTTTGGTTTAGAAATGAAGTTTCTATTCCAAAATAATAAATAGTGGACGGTGTTTGTGTATGTGTGCACATATGAATGTGCATTAAAAATCGATACTTAGAAGCTATTTACATCAGTCCTAAAACCTTTGAAAAGTATCAGTAAATATCCTGTATCTTTTCTATTCACAATGGAGTCGAGATAATTTCTCGAGATACAACAATTTATTTTATTCTGAAGGTTAGCTACTTTTTTTAGACGACTAATGTGATTTTGTCCATTAATCTAGGCTTTTAAAGACTATATTTCAATTTATAATTCTAATATTTTGACATAGAACCACACCCCCACAGTAGGAGAGAGAGAATTTGGCTTCATACCTTTTCCTACAAGCATGACTCCTGGTTTCCTATTTCTATGGTGGGGATTTTTTATAAAGTTTGAAAGGTACCATTATTTTCCTTTAGTGATCATATTTTATGTCACATTTCAACTTCTATGCCTCAGATATTTGTCACTTCAACATTGCTTTGTCAAGTCTTCATTATACCATGGCTCTCTTTTTATTCTGTGCATAATGAATGAGAGCATCAAGGGAAAACTGACACTTTTCATGAGTTTATTTCTGAGGTAGTAATTCACTTATGTTGTATCAATGATATTTTAGTATTACACTGGGTACACTACATTTCATAGATGAGACCATTCAGATTGAGAATATTGCTGTTCAAAAGAAAGCTAAATGGGACAAAATTGCTCTCTCTTTTCATAAACTCTTTAATTTGCATACTTTAAGGATGACACATAAAAGATAATTTATTTGGAAGGCTCATAGGCATTACCTGCAGGACATGTGTCTCTGCACCTGCATTTTTGCTTCTTTCTTGAACTAGGGGGGAAAACACATAGGGTATTCTCAAATGGGAAAGCACAGGCCCACCCTGGTCCCACTCTCAGCTGACTCCTTGTTTTCTTATTCTCTTTTCAGATCTTTTCAGACTCCGTTTAGTCCTCCACCTTCTTTAAGGAGCCAGCAATAACTCTTTTTTCACACACTGAGTTCCTCCTTGATTCATATGTATTTTTTTAATTTTTGGCTTTTGTCTTCTTAAAAATACTGTAATTTCTTTAAGTTTAGGGACTATGTTTTATAATTCTTACACTTTTATTAGGCATAGTGCATAGTAAATTCATTTCACTTTTGCACTCATTCAATCAATAATTCATTCAACACATGGTCGACAGTCCTCTTAATATGAGGCATCATATTAAGTGCTGTGATAACTACAGGGAATAAGACAGTCAGTACGTTTTATTTAGTGTAATGATTGAAACTTCAAGAAGTAGTATTCCTCAGGAAGCATGTGCTGTCTCCATCGCTAACCTTCTAGGAACTCTCATAGGTCTTCTCTGAACTCAGGCTTCTCCTTATCCACTTGGGACTTATGTCCAGCCTCACAGGCCAGGAAGTTCCCTGTATGCTAAGATACTGGCAACAACTCTGACATGCTTCTGGGGCTTTCTCATAAGATCACAGTGGACAGAAAGATGCTAGAGATGCTGTGATAATTATGGTCACTATGAAACCTGGCTTTTTATTCTTGCTTCCTGTATATTTTGGGTCACACTGAACAGGAATCATGTAAGTTCAAAGACTGCTTGGATTCTCCCCAGTTGTAGCCCTGGAGCACTTCTTTGTTCTACCCCCAGGATCCAAATGTCAGCTTTTGAGGAGCAAAACAATAGAGGCTAGCAACCTCTCACTTTGGGGAAAAGCAACTAAAGGGTTTTCTGAGAATCTGGAGAGCAGTATTATTTTTCTTGAAAATTATAACATCCTTTATGATTATTATTCATAATATGGAGGGTATTTGTGTGATGATTTCTTCTTCATGTTATTAAGAAAGGAATTCTTGCCTTAGAGTTATGGGATGGCCAAAGGACACCTTACACTGGACAAGTGAGATTGACAGCCATTTACTAGTCACATGTATTCACATCTTAGAGGAGGAGAACATTGCACACCATGTGGGGTTACACCGGGTGGCACTCAGGACCAAAGTAAGCAATGAGTAGCTGTGGAAGTTAGGCTTTGTAGTATCAAGAAGGTGAGATGCCTCCTGGTTTCCACAGGAGGACGTGACTGGCTTGTTTGAATAATTTTGTGAGCTTACAGGAAGCTGAAGCCCACTCACAGGCATAAGTTAGGGCCATGCTTAGTCACCATGACACACGGGGGTGTGTAGACCTTATTCATGGGAACAGATGGAGGGTAATAGACCTTTCTGCCCCTCTCAATTTCACCAGATGTCAAGGCAGCACATAATGCTAAATCTTAAGCTATATTTATCTTAAATCACTATATTGTACTATTCCTTTCTGTAAATTACATCCACATTATATACAGTATCTCATTTAACCTTCTTAGTAACTCCACCGAAGAGTTATTATTACCTCTTGTTTTATAGTCAAGAAAACTGAAGTTTATATTTATTAAGAATAGAGTATAAATGTCTTAACACAATAATTAAGTAAATGAGATGAGGGATATATTAACCTGTACGATGTAAGCATTCCAAATTGTATATGAAATCAGCACATTGTATCCCCTAAATGCATTAATGTATACCTGATCTACTTCTGTATGATTTAATAAAAAAATCCTGATGTTTAAAGAATTTAATCACCTAGTTCTCAACTTCAGCAGTTCCATCGCGTGGAGATACCAGTTGTCTCAGTAGCAGTCTCTGTCACACTGTGACCTGTAGGTACTGGGAGATCTGTAGGGAGGACACCGGGAAATCTCTGAAGCTGGGAAATGCCACTACAGAAAAATTTACAAAAATGTATTCAAAGAAAGTTAAATTGGAGGCGGAGCAAGATGGCGGCCGAGTAACAGCTTCCTTGCATCTGGGCACCGTGAGTCTGGGGAGATAGGACTCCAGGCATCTCTGGCTGGTGGGATCTGCCTATCATCACCCCTGTGAGGATACAGAGAGTCAGCGAGAGACTTCTGGACCCCAAGAGGAGGACTAAAACAGTGGAAAAACGGCAAGTGGTCGCATGTGTTCAATCCGTCTAAACCCACCCGCAACTGTAAGTTCAGTAGCAGCGAGACTGCCAACCAGAAAGGCCTTACCTGCGAACTGTTTTGGTGTCTTTGGACTTGGCACTCAGTTGAACTGCCTTGGGGACAGCCTGAGCGGGAGTGTGGAGAACTTTGGCCGTTGTCTAGGGCCCCAGTCTGAGCTGCTGAGCCACACGGAGCTAATAGTGTTTGGCTGTGGGTCACAGGGAGCCATTGTGAGTGATCTTCCCCGGCAAGCTCAGCCCTCAGGGTTGCAGAGCTAAAATCGGGTGGGAGCTGGTAACCCAGTGACCAAGTAGCCTAAGGGTGGGGTCTGAGCCACCTTACAGCCCTAACCCTCAGGGGCAGAGTGAGACCGGTTTTGGCACACTGGGTAAGTGGATAGCCACTTTAGCAGTGATTCCAGCGACAAGCACTTTCCAGGGAAAGCTTATGCTCAGCAAGTTTATAAGTTCAAAATGCCTTTTAAGTGGGCTGAAGAGAGATTTAGGGTATCTACCTGCTGGGGTTTGAGAAATCAGCAGCCTCCAATCGTATCAGAACTGTGATTAACATCTCATACCCCAGAAGACCACGTGTTGCCCAGACAATATTCAACAAAATATACATACTGCTTTGTTTTTGGTTGTGTTTTTTTTTTGTTTGTTTTTTTGTTTGTTTTGTTGTTGTTTTTTGTTTATTTTGATGTTGTTGATGTTGTTTTGTTTTTTAATATCAACCTTTTCCATACAGATCCTTTTTCTTTCTCAATTTTTCTAGTTTAATGATAATTTTCCATTAATGCCTTTTTCAATAACTAGAACTTCATTTTTGCTAGTGTTTCTACCGCTATTATTTGGTATTTCCCCCAATTTTATCCCCGTAAAGTTTTCTGTTTGCTTGTTTTGGTTTGATTTATAGCATTTTTGTCTTTCCTCTCTACTTGGTGGAGGTGGGGTACTGTGTCTGATCAGGTTAGCAAAGAGCTGCTGACGTCAAGGGAACCACCCAACTGGGTACCCCCAGAAGGTGGTTTTTTTTTTAAGGTTGTGTCAAAGTACCCTACTGTACACCTATATTTCTCTGTCTCCCTCTTTCTGTGCCTCTCTTCTTTTTGTCAATATTCCTTTTACCCAACCCCTCTCCTTTCTCTATTTTTCTTATCACTCTGTCCTCCTTTCTTTCATCCCTTTTTTGCTCTTCAAGCTTCTCACCCTTCTGGTCCTGTAACCCTTAGTCCACAGGCACGAGAACTTAAAGAGCAAGAGGAAGTGAAAGGAAAATTAGGGCAAGGAAACGGATAAAAGAAATCACTCATGAGAAAGAATCAGCAGAAAACTCCAGGCAACATGAAGAACCAGTCCAGAACAACCCCGCCAAGGGACCATGAGGTAGCTACTGCAGAGGATTCCACCTATAAAGAAATGTTAGGAATGACAGAAAGGGAATTTAGAATACACATGTTGAAAACAATGAAAGAAATGATGGAAACAATGAAGGAAACTGCTAATAAAGTGGAACATAACCAAAAGGAAATCCAAAAACAGAATCAAATAAGAAATGAACGATATGAAGAATATAAAAAGGATATAGCAGAGCTGAAGGAACTGAAACAGTCAATTAGGGAACTTAAAGATGCAATGGAAAGTATCAGCAACAGGTTCGACCATGCAGAAGAAAGAATTTCAGAGGTAGAAGACAAAGTTCTTGAGATAACTCAAATAGTGTAAGAGGCAGAAAAGAAGAGAGAGAAAGCAGAACGTTCACTGTCAGAATTACGGGACTTTATAAAGCGTTCCAACATATGAGTTATAGGAATTCCAGAAGGGGAAGAAGAATGCCCCAGAGGAATGGAAGCCATACTAGAGAATATTATAAAAGAAAATTTCCCAAATATCACCAAAGATTCTGACACACTGCTTTCAGAGGGATATCGGACCCCAGATCACCTCAACTCTAACCGAGCTTCTCCAAGACACATTGTGATGAACCTGTCCAAAGTCAAGACGAAGGAAAAGATTCTGCAAGTTGCCAGGAGTAAGCGCCAGTTGACCTACAGGGGAAAATCCATCAGAGTGAACTCAGAATGAAACTCTCTAATGAAACTTTCTAAGCAAGTTTAGAAAGTTAGATCATCTAAAGGTAGATGGTCATCTACCTTTAATCTTCTTAAACAGAACAATTTCCAGCCCAGAATTCTGTACCCTGCTAAGCTTCAAAATTGGCGGAGAAATCAAATCATTTACGGATATACAAACATTGAGGAAATTTGCCACAACCAGACCACCTCTACAGGAAATACTTCAACCTGTTCTGCACACTGACCACCACAATGGATCAGCAGCAAAGTAAGAACTCAGAAATCAAAGGACAGAACCTAACCTCCACACTGATGCAAGAGATAAAACTAAGCAATGGACTCCCACCAAATAAGACGAATACAATACTACCACACTTATCAATTATCTCAATAAATGTTAGTGGCTTGAATTCCCCACTGAAGAGACATAGATTGGCTGACTGGATTAAAAAACACAAGCCATCCATTTGCTGTCTGCAAGAAACACACCTGGCTTCAAAAGACAAATTAAAGCTCTGAATCAAGAGTTGGAAGACAATTTTTCAGGCAAATGGCATTCAGAAGAAAAGAGGAGTTACAATCTTATTTTCAGATACATGTGGATTTACAGCAACTAAAGTCAAAAAAGACAAAGATGGTCACTTTATCTTGGTCAAGGGAAAAATACAACAAGAAGACATTTCAATTCTAAATACTTATGCACCCAATTTAAATGCTCCCAGATTCTTGAAACAGACCTTACTCAGTCTGAGCAATATGATATCTGATAATACCATCATAACAGGGGACTTTAACACTCCTCTTACAGAGCTGGACAGATCCTCTAAACAGAAATTAAACAAAGATATAAGAGATTTAAATGAGACCCTAGAACAACTGTGCTTGATAGACGCATATAAAACACTCCACCCCAAAGATAAAGAATATACATTCTTCTCATCACCCCATGAAACATTCTCCAAAATTGATCATATCCTTGGACACAAAACAAATATCAACAGAATCAAAAGAATTGAATTTTTACCTTGTATCATCTCGGACCATAAGGCACTAAAGGTGGAACTCAACTCTAACAAAAATGCTCGAACCCACACAAAGAGCATGGAAATTAAACAATCTTCTGTTGAATAACAGATGGGTGCAGGAAGAAATAAAACAGGAAATCATTAACTTCCTTGAGCATAACAACAATGAAGACACAAGCTACCAAAACCTGTGGGATACTGCAAAAGCAGTTTTGAGAGGAAAATTCATTGCTTTAGATGCCTACATTCAAAAAACAGAAACAGAGCGCATCAACAATCTCACAACAGATCTTATGGAATTGGAAAAAGAAGAACAATCTAAGCCTAAACTCAGTAGAAGAAAAGAAATATCCAAAATCAAATCAGAGATCAATGAAATTGAAAACAAAAAATCATTCAGAAAATTAATGAAACAAGAAGTTGGTTTTTTGAAAAAATAAATAAAATAGATAAACCATTGGCCAGACTAACGAGGAATAGAAAAGGAAAATCTCTAGTAACCTCAATAAGAAATGATAAAGGGGAAATAACAACTGATCCCACAGACATACAAGAGATCATCTCTGAATACTACCAGAAACTGTATGCCCAGAAATTTGACAATGTGAAGGAAATGGATCAATATTTGGAATCACACCCTGTCCCTAGACTCAGCCAGGAAGAAATAGAGCTCCTAAACAGACGAATTTCAAGGACTGAGATCAAAGAAACAATAAAAAATCTTCCAACCAAAAAATGCCCTGGTCCAGATGGCTTCACTCCACAATTCTATCAAACTTTCGAGGAAGAGCTGATTCCTGTACTGCAGAAATTATTCCAAAAAACTGAGGAAGAAGGAATCTTCCCCAACACATTCTATGAAGCAAACATCACCCTGATACCAAAACCAGGAAAAGACCCAAACAAAAAGGAGAATTTCAGACCAATCTCACTCATGAATATAGATGCAAAAATTCTCAACAAAATCCTAGCCAATAGATTACAGCTTATCATCAAAAAAGTCATTCATCATGATCAAGTAGGCTTCATCCCAGGGATGCAAGGCTGGTTTAACATACGCAAGTCCATAAATGTTATCCACCGTATTAACAGAGGCAAAAATAAAGATCACATGATCCTCTCAATAGATGAAAAAAAGCATTTGATAAAATCCAGCATCCTTTTCTAATTAGAACACTGAAGAGTATAGGCATAGGTGGCACATTTATAAAACTGATTGAAGCTATCTCTGACAAACCCACAGCCAATATTTTACTGAATGGAGTAAAACTGAGAGCTTTTCCTCTTAGAACTGGAACCAGACAAGGTTGTCCTCTGTCACCTTTACTATTCAACATAGTGCTGGAAGTTCTAGCCAATACAATTAGGCAAGACAAGGAAATAAAGGGAATCCAAATGGGAGCAGAGGAGGTCAAACTCTCCCTCTTTGCTGACGACATGATCTTATACTTAGAGAACCCCAAAGACTCAACCACAAGACTCCTAGAAGTCATCAAAAATACAGTAATGTTTCAGGATATAAAATCATTGTCCACAAGTCAGTAGCCTTTGTATACACCAATAACACTCAAGATGAGAAGCAAATTGAGGACACAACTCCTTTCACCATAGTTTCAAAGAAAATGAAATACCTAGGAATATACCTAACAAAGGAGGTGAAGGACCTCTATAAAGAAAACTATGAAATCCTCAGAAAGGAAATAGCAGAGGATATTAACAAATGGAGGAACATACCATGCTCATGGATGGGAAGAATCAACATTGTTAAAATGTCTATACTTCCCAAAGCAATCTACCTATTCAATGCCATTCCTATCAATATACCAACATTGTACTTTCAAGATTTGGAAAAAATGATTCTGCGTTTTGTATGGAACCAGAAAAAAACCTGTATAGCTAAGGCAGTTCTTAGTAACAAAAATAAAGCTGGGGGCATCGCATACCAGATTTTAGTCTGTACTACAAAGCCATAGTGGTCAAGACAGCATGGTACTGGCACAAAAACAGAGACATAGACACTTGGAATCGAATTGAAAACCAAGAAATGAAACTAACATCTTACAACCACCTAATCTTTGATAAACCAAACAAGAACATACCTTGGGGGAAATACTCCCTATTCAATAAATGGTGTTGGGAGAACTGGATGTCTACATGTAAAAGACTGAAACTGGACCCACAACTTTCCCCACTCACAAAAATTGATTCAAGATGGATAAAGGACTTAAATTTAAGGCATGAAACAATAAAAATCCTCCAAGAAAGCATAGGAAAAACACTGGGAGATATTGGCCTGTGGAAAGACTTTGTGAAGAAGACTGCCATGGCAATTGCAACAACAGCAAATATAAAGAAATGGGACTTCATTAAACTGAAAAGCTTCTGTACAGCTAAGGAGACAATAACCAAAGCAAAGAGACAACCTACACAATGGGAAAGGATATTTGCATATTTTCAATCAGACAAAAGCTTGATAACTAGGATCTATAGAGAACTCAAATTAATCCACATGAAAAAAGCCAACAATCCCATATATCAATGGGCAAGAGACATGAATAGAACTTTCTCTAAAGATGACAGACGAATGGCTAACAAACACATGAAAAAATGTTCATCATCTCTATATATTAGAGAAATGCAAATCAAAACAACCCTGAGATATCATCTAACCCCAGTGAGAATGGCTCACATCACAAAATCTCAAAACTGTAGATGCTGGCATGGATGTGGAGAGAAGGGAACACTTTTACACGGCTGGTGGGACTGCAAACTAGTACAACCTTTCTGGAAGGAAGTATGGAGAAACCTCAAAGCACTCAAGCTAGACCTCCCATTGATCCTGCAATCCCATTACTGGGCATCTACCCAGAAGGAAAAAAATCCTTTTATCATAAGGACACTTGTACTAGACTGTTTATTGCAGCTCAATTTACAATCGCCAAAATGTGGAAACAGCCTAAATGCCCACCAACCCAGGAATGGATTAACAAGCTGTGGTATATGTATACCATGGAATACTATTCAGCCATTAAAAAAAATGGAGACTTTACATCCTTCGTATTAACCTGGATGGACGTGGAAGACATTATTCTTAGTAAAGCATCACGAGAATGGAGCAGCATGAATCCTATGTACTCAATTTTGATATGAGGACAATTAATGACAATTAAGGTTATGGTGGGGGGAAACAGAAAGAGGGAAGGAGGGAGGGGTGTGGGGCCTTGGTGTGTGTCACACTTTATGGGGGCAAGATATGATTGCAAGAGGGACTTTACCTAACAATTGCAATCAGTGTAACCTGGCTTATTGTACCCTCAATGAATCCCCAACTATAAAAAAAAAAAAAAAGAATTTAATCACCTATGTAATTTCCCAATAATTCCCAGATTCAAACCTGCATCACTCTCATTTTATAGTTGTAACATTGACAGTGACACAGATTGTGAGGTATTCACCATGAACTATAGCAGGACATTCTTTGAATTAATAATGCATTTTGACACCAGGATGTGAATGAGAATGTGTAGTGGAAATTTTTGGTGACCCTACTACCTCCTCTTCTTAATGAGCTGCAGCTCAACTGAGTTGAATACAGTGAATACCTTGGTCCTAAAGCAAAGTACTAATCATCTTGTGAAACCTTGACAGCTTCCATTTCCCACAGATTGTATTTTGCTTGAGTTTTATAAAGTTTTCAGGACAATCTCAGGGAGATATTTTAGATTAAAATTTAGTCACATGACTTGGAATTGTTCTAATTAAACTTATTTATGGCCATTTTAAAAAGTGAGCTATAGGATTGAATGGAAGATCTATTTTTAGATCTCTAAGTGTTCTCCAAACATCCTTCCGAAAGGAATATATTAATTTGCATTCCCACCAGCAGTGTAGAAGTGATCCAATCCTATAATTCCTCTACTAGGTCCTAGAAGACCAAAAATCACATTATAACAAAGATATTTTTAATATGTTTATTGCAGCCCAATTCATAATTGCTAAGTCATGGAAAAAGCCCAAGTGCCCATTAATCCACAAATGGATTAATAAATTGTGGTATATGTACACCATGGAATGTTATGAAGCCTTAAAGAAAGATGGAGACTTTACCTCTTTCATGTTTACATGGATGGAGCTGGAACATATTCTTCTTAGTAAAGTATCTCAAGAATGGACGAAAAAATATCCAATGTACGCAGCCCTACTATGAAACTAATTTATGGCTTTCATATAAAAGCTATAACCCAGTTATAACCTAAGAATATGGGGAAGGGGGGGAGGGAGGGAAGGAGGATGGGCGGAGGGAGAGTGATTGGTGGGATTACACCTGTGGTGCATCTTAAAAGGGTATATGTGAAACTTAGTAAAAGTAGAATATAAATGTCTTAACACAATAACTAAGAAAATGCCAGGAAGGCTATGTTAACCAGTGTGATGAAAATGTGTCAAACGGTCTATAAAGCCAGTGTGTGGTGCGCCATGATCGCATTAATGTGCACAGCTATGATTTAATAATAAAAAAATAAATAAAAGTGAGTTAAACATTAACAGAGATTCATGCCTACCACTACCTTTTATGTCAGAATCATACTGAACACATAAAAGCATTTTAATACTAATGGTTCACCTGAAGAATTTTATGAAGTAGAAGCATAGGTTATTTTTACACACATCACATACATAATGTATTTCCTTTTAAAATAAAGTGGTTGTGCCCTCTGGGCTCAGAATGCAGTAGCCTTGATTGATTTCTCCTCATTGATGTTGGGGATCATTATAGTAGCAGACAGAAACCTTGAGGATACACTTTTGCTTATCTCTTTACCTGTAGGAGTACTTTTAAGGTTATTCCTTATGGATTGCAGCAGTCAGCTACTGCTGCCATAATGCTATATAACAAAAACCCCAAACATCTTAATGGCTTAACCAAGGAAGTAGTTATTTCTCTTGCTCACCGTTCTGGAGGTTATCAGGGGTGACTCTACTTCAAACTTTTTGATTGTGCAATTCAGGGGCCTCAGGAAGTCTGTTTCCTGAGTTTTTCATCCTTCTTAGATCAGTGTCTACCTGATGTATAGATGAATAGCAGGGGTATAGGAGGGTGAGTGGAAGCATTTGACATCTAGGCTCTGAATTGACACATGGTTACTTTTGTCCAGAGAGAGGTACTGCAAGTCTCCTGGCACTGGGTAAGAAGTGATGGGAGCAGGATCCAATCAACTACAGGGGTACGTGTTCTCCTTCTCTTGAAACTTACCTGCCTAATCCTTTTTCTATACATCTCTATTGATGACCATATATAAAATCACAGTAAACAGCTATATGTAAAGACTCTTTAAAATATCATTTAATTTAAGCAAGGCTAAACCCTCAGGAAAGAAGATTAAAATTATAGAGAGGATGCCCTCAAAGCTGGTATTTTTCTTATCCTTGACGTATTTCCAGGATGAACCAAAAAGTCATTTTTGGAGATCTTTCTCTTGTTTAGGACAAATTGGAAACTAAATTTATTGCGTACTTTCTCAAAAAATGTGTGTGTATGTGTAAATGTATGTGTATATTGGGTAAAGCACCCAATTTGTATTAGAGAAGAGTAATACCAGTATTCATGAACTGGAATTCAGCATTTGCCCAGAATATGAAACATTCTGATTTATTGTCTTGAGTAAGACCTTTTACTTTGATTTCAGCTGTCAGCTCTTAAATGGTTGATAGATTCTCAGTATTTGTAATGTACTGTAATATAGGTGAAAATCAGATGTACATGTGGTTATTAAATTGTTTATTCCATTACTTAGGATGAAAAAAGCAAGAGTTCATGTCAAAACATATAAATGATTGACTCTGATAAAGTCAAAAGGCCTTACGATGCCCAGCTACTCTTCCCCATGACAGGCAGGAGCTAAATTTAGGATTGACAGCACAGCCTTGGAATGAGATTATGTGACACTGGCACAGGACAGAGAGCACAGCACACTGTGAAAACTGAGGTTCGTGGTGTTACTCACTTGTAAAATCTAGTGAGACACTAAAAATTGGGGGTCATAGAGGATAACAGTAGCATATAATATCTGTTCTCAGGCTTAAATGAATTAGAGCAAGTGCTATCTAAAGGTCTGGTACACAATGGTTATAGGTACACAATGCTGCCCATGCTAGGAGATGCCATGCAGACCTGGGATCTCCTAGCATGGGCAGCATTGTGTACCTATAACTTGGCAATGTAGCCTCTGGTATCAGACTGCTTGAACTGAGATCCCTGCTCTACCATTTGAAGGTGGCATGACCTTAGGTGGGTTTATCTTGCTCTGCAAGCTTCAGTTTTCTCATCTGTAAAATGTGAATTGAAACAGTATCTATTTCAGAGGGTTACTGTGAAGAGTAATCAAGGGAGGCATAATAAATGCTAAGCATGATACCTGGCATATAAATTGCTTAATAAATGTTAGTAGCTGAAAATTATCATTTCTGTTATTTTTCAGTGTGTGTTAAATCTATGCAATGCAAAAGAGTCTCAGAGAGGATTTTATTATATTGATTCTTAAAAAAAATACACTTCTTGATTAAATGACTTCTTTTCCTTTGGGTAGCTAGCCAGCAGTGGGATTGCTGGATTGAATGGCAGGTCTACTTTTAGTTCTTTGATTGTGTGTTATTTTCATCAGCAACCTCATAATCATTAAACTTAAGGGCAGAGCACACCAACAGTAAACTGTCAAAATTATGATAGATAGATATAGATAGATAAATAGCATCTAACACAGTAAACTATCAAAATGATGACAGATATAGGAGATAAATAGCATCTAACACTTGTCTATTGCATCTTTCAAGCATCTCTCAAGTTCACCTACTTTCTGTCTCCACTGATATAACTCTAGTTAGGTCATTAGCTTCCCCACCCCCTGGATATAGTGCCACAAATATTTGGGCTTCTCATCTCCAACTTTTCCACTACCCCTGACAAATACAAAGTTGACCAACCTCCCATCCTAGCTTAGAACTCTGCAAATGATTGTAGTGGGTGGGGAAAGAGAGGGGCGATGTGAGTGTTGTTTCCAGGAATTCAAGGTAGGAGAGTCAAGAACCTAGTGGTTTATAGGGATAGAAATAAGATATTATTCTGGAAAACAGGATAGGGTTGTTCAGGTAGGGATTTATTAGCATTAAGAGGTCTGGCCTGAACATGATTGAGAGGAAAGGTGGGAGTCATTATACATATCTGAACAGTGTGCTTATTATTTCCAAGTCTCTTTCATATGAAATTTTATAGATGCATGTACACAGAGACAGAGAAGTCTAGGAGAAAGTTTAGAATAGGAAAAAGTAGTTGCTTCTGAATTGTGGGCTTTGGAATCATTTCTTTCTCCTTTGTGTCTTTTAATATTGCTGTCATTTTCTAAATAATTCTATTTCCTTATATTTTTAAACATTGAAGTTATTTTTACTTTGCAAGCAAAATAAAACAAGTTCTGTGCGGTACCTGTGGCTCAAGGAGTAGGGCGCTGGCCCCATGTACTGGTGGTGGTGGATTCAAACCGGGTCCCGGCCAAAAACTGCCAACAACAACAAAAAATAATAAAAAATAAAAATTAAAACAAGTTTTGTGCTCTTTTTTTTAACCACGTGACAAGGCAAATTAAAACCCTTTAATTGAGACTCTTTGCACTTGTGTCTCTCAACATAGCTGAATCTGTGGCACAAAAAAAAAACAAAAAACAGTTTTCTAATAGGCTTCCTACTGTCTCTGGCTTCAAAGTTCCTTGCCTACAGGAGTCTTTTGAGCCTCTTACTGGCAGAACCATAGCTCCTGCTAGTTAAGCTGAGCCGGCCATATGGATCTTTGACCAAATGATTAGCTGATTCTAATTATAGTGTTTTTGTTACTCTTTGAAAGGGCAGAGACAAGAACCATCATTTAAAATCCTGGTCAGAGATTTTAGAGCCCCTAATCAGAGAAGTGATCATTGGTATTACAAACTGAATCAATCTACTGTGAAAATTGCTGGAAGGGAACTGATAAAGTCTTCTTCTTTTAAAGCCCCTGTTTTTAAGAAAAACTACATTAACAGAGTAGACAGGATTTTTAGCTCTGAGGAAAATTCCTAATGAAGCTGGGACAGGAATGGAGTTAGAATTTGGGTGTAATTAAATATGGAGCAGGAAGATAATTGTATCATTCTCCCAACTGAGATATTTTATTACCTATGGCCATCTTCCCCTTGAAAATAGTTATCTGGAAATGAAGGCAGCATAATCTGATTATTTATTCATTTGGTCTTATTTGCTTTTAGAGCTATATGAAAGTGCTTATTTCTCAGAGTTACTATACTTCTCAGCACAATGCATTTCCAGAAGGCTGAAGTAGATCCATTTCAGAAGCAAAAGTTGCCCCTAAAAACTAAGGGTAACATCAAAAGATCCAGATATAGCACCAAAATGTGATGGAGTTGACTGATTTTATTTCCTAAAATATTCACCTATTATCTTCCAAGAAAACCTTTTAAAATGCTAGCTGGAGATCAAGGGTAAATATGGTGTATTAGTTTGCTAGGAATGTAGACAGACCATGTGGCTGAAATATTAGAAATTCATTTTCTCACAGCTGTAGATACTAGAAGTTCAGGATAAAGATGCCAGCAGGTTTGCTTTCTTTGGAGGGCTCTCTCTTTGGTTTCCTTCTCACAGACTTCACATTGTCTTTCCTTTTACTCAGATATCATTGGTGTCTTTGTGTCCTATTCAGCTGCTCTTATTGAGATACTAGAGAGATTGGATCAGGGCCAGCCTATTTCAATTTATCTCTCTAAAGGCCCCCTGCCTTTAAATGCAGTCACATTCTAAGGCCCTGGGGGTTAGGGCTTCAATATATGAGGTTTGAGGGTCAAAATCCAGTCCATAATAGGTCCCACAAGTTGGAAAGATTAAATTGAGAAAACAAAACAATGAAACAACTAAGATATTACTTGTTCTCTCATAATACCAGCAATAATGATGAAATAATCTGAATATGGGCCTTTTCATACCTTTTGCCAAAAAAATCCCAAGGACTTGCTCAAACCAGATCATTACCCTTCTCTTTGCAATTGCCCGGAAGCCTCTCCAAAAGTGTTCATAGCTCACAAAGGAGAAGTGGATGGTGTGTGAGCTTTGATGTCTAACAACCTCCCTAAAAATCCTAATTCTCTCACTTATTTCCTGAGGACAGCTTGGGCAGGTCGTTTTGTATCCCTGGGTCTCAGTTTTCTCATTTGGAAAATGATACTCTCATTCACTCTACCTTTCTCCTTGTGAGGTGGGTGTGGGATTGGGAGGCTCGAGCTTGTGTTTGATCTGGAATGATGGTGGTTCAGTCATAGCATCATGGCAAACGTGGTTGGATATATGACATTTCTGGAGCATGAAACCAAGTTTGTGGAAACAAATTATAAGAAATAAGAATATAAGCAATACAATATGTGAAATAAAGAAAATGTAAAAGGCAGCAAATAAACAATTTTTCCCTATCTCATTACATAAAGGTCTTGAGAGATCTTAAATACTTATAATAAAATGGAAACATGCAAATGATAAATTTAAAACTGTCAGAGGAACTAATGACATGTATAATATAAATGGTCAAAAGTAATGGAAATTAGACTGTAGCTAGATGGGCTATGAGATCATATATACTAACCATATTTGAAGCACAGGTTATTTTTCCTCTGAATTTCCCAGTATGCAAGGCAAAACTAGAAACATTACTATGGGCACAAAACTTCAAAGGAGAAGAGAATCAATAGAAAAGAGAGGTCTGAACCCAACCTCCAGAGTTTTCCAGTTTGGTAGATCTAGGTAGAAATTTATATTTTTCTAAGGCTGTCTTAATCTGTCTGATCATTAGCTAGGTCTGGAAAACATTGATAGAAAGTATAATCAGATAGCTTAGTTTGGGTTCCCCTAATAAGTGGGCGTTGAGACAAGATTTGAATGCAAGGTGTTTATTTGGGAACACAGCAGTAAGGGAGTGGAAAAGCGAAAGAAGGGAAGGAAGGTGGTAATACTGATGCCTCCCAAGCCCATTCCCCTGGCGTGTGGGCAGAGTTTTGGCGTGCTGGGGAAACTGCCCTGAAGAGTTGAACGCTGCTAAAAGTGAGGGATCTGGGTGTTTATACACCAACTTCTCAGCAGTCGTCAGTTGAAGGCTGCCCACAGAAGGTGACAGCTTTTCAGCATTCCCAACCTACTGTGTGAGTGGCAAAGGGTGTTATGGTACCAGCTGAAATTTTGCTTGTGTTCACTGAAATGGAAGGAGTGAGGGCATGAGGGCAGATGTGGCTGGCCAAAGCAATGCATTGACACCACCCTCACCACTATCCCAGAAGCAACCTTGGAACTAAGGGCTGGAATTCCCATGAGTAAGAGGTATATATACATCTGTCCAGCCCAAGAGCCTGGCTTACATTGGAAATATACGAGATTTCAGAGTTGGGCCTAGTGGGATGGGTGTATAAAAGGAATAAATATCGTGGTCCCCAAATGCAAACTCTACTAACTATTACAGCAGATGGAGCTAATGCTCCCTTTGTTCACCTAAACCTCATTTCTCTCTTAACCCAAACTAAGGAAAACATTTTTCCCTATCCTCTTCCACTTATTTTTATAAGCCTTAAGATGAAACATGATAAAACTAAAGGATGATGCCTACACTAGGCGATGTGATATAGATGGAGCAAAGGACTGGGAAGATAGCTGGACTCCACTATTGCATACTGGCTGTGTGATCCTGGGCTTTCTGACTCTTAGTTTCCTCATCTGTAAAATGGAATAATAATATCTACTTGATAGTAAATATTGTGAAAATTACGATAGGTAGGAATAGAAACTTGTACCATGCCAAGTAAGTGCTGATAGCTTTTAGGGAGAGGTAAAACTATTTAGTAAAAGCTTCTTAGTGTGACTTCTGCCCAGGGATTCCTTACTTTGTGTTTTAATGTGAATATGAAAGGTCTTGTCAATGGTAAAATATTGAAACTGTCAGTTTGGATAGATCCTCGTTGCCCCTCCCCCAAAGCCTTGCTTCAGGTCTACTTTACCGAGATTTCCTCCTTGTTTTCTCATCTTACATTTGCCTTTTGTCACTACAGCTGGCTCCTACAAGAGGCCCGGTGTTGGCAAGTTGTCTGTACGGATAAAAGGCTTTGAGAAAAGACCAGCATCTTTCAGATACTTCCCTTCAGAAGAAATGTAGACAGTTCCAAGGAAGAGGGATTTGTATGAATTAACCCCATCCCACTCCCTATGGGCCATTTTATTTAAAAATCTATTCAACCGTCAATGCCATTAGCTCAGCAGATTGCTTGTTAATCCTTAGGCCAATAGCCAGGTTTCATATTGCCTTCCATTTTATAAACTCTGCTTTGAAAGAAAAAATAAAATAAAAATAGAAGAAGCAGCATGGGGGTTTTGGTCCCAACCCCAGAGAGACCCACTATGTATTCATTTTAGGCCTACCTTCTAAAGTCAAATTCACAGAACTTCCATCATTTGGATCCCTGGACATCCACAGGGCAAGAAAGTAAATGCAATGATTCTGTTGTGAAAGTGGTGAGCAAATTCAGAACATTGATCAGCCAAATGAGGAACACAGCTCATGAAGCTGATCAATTCAGTTGCCATTAGTGACAAGTATAAATATTTTCTTTAAACTTGGAGACAATCTTAAAAATATATCTAATAATTTCCCAAGAAATCTGACACTTAGGCTATCTCTACCCAAATTATGAGCAGGTATGCTTTCTTTTCAGTGTTCCTACAATCTCTTTTCCCTGTGTTTTCAGAACCTAATTCCCTATGTCACCCCAACATACATGTGGACAAACACACATATACTCATGGGGATACTTCTTAAGTGGTTCACAAGAACTCTGGCTCTTTTAATGTTGAAGTTATGGCTATAAAAATTGGTGAATTTCCTTTTGTCACCCACTGAATGAATTCATGGCACTCTATGTCCACCTTGTTGCCTCAACAACATAATTTCCCTGAGTTGGAAAGAAAAAGTCTTAGGCCTGGAGTAGTGTATGTGCCGGATGGGTCTCTGTGATTCACTAAGTCATTAGGTGCTTTTTTGGGGACTATCCATGTAATGAGTGTGGGCAAATATAAAATAAAGAATGCAGGTCTTCCTTTTTCTCAAATTCTGATTCACCTATTCAGATTTGCAAAAAACTGGACAGGGCATGTCCAAATGTGTAGTAATTGAGTCTATCTCTGATTTGCTTTGTCTGGGTCAGACCCAGCCAATTTGATGAATCAGTGATACTATTTTGAGAAGCCATGCTGAAAAAAAGCTCTGGAAATAGAGAAGAGCAGAATTTAAAGCTATCACCCTCCTCCTGCCGACACTGCTGTACTCATGGTTTATGTTGTTACTCAAGCAAACAAATGCTAATCAAGTCTCCCTTTCTCCATGATCACTTTCTCTATCTCTCTCCTTGGAAGCCAGGACATGCTCTGCATTCAGCGTGTTATCTGGGGCTATTTGTAAAGGCAAACAGATTCCTTCATCATGTCCTGAAGGAACAAGAAAGCTTTTCAAATCATACGTACTCTTTATTATGATTCTGTGTTAATGTAGGAGCCTTACATGCCTTCTGAATCTAAAAGGAAATTTGCTGATAATCAGTGACATTTTCATGGTGTTATTCTATTTCTTTGATAACTAGGAAACAATTTATCAGGAAAGGCAAGTGGTGTCCTGTTAGGGACATTGGAGAGGAGATATGGATGCTAATACCCAAGCCAAAGGTTTCAATTGCAACACCTGTAAAACAGGTACCCTGTTTCCCCGAAAATAAGACATTCTCCGAAAATAAAACCTACTTACAGGAAAGATAAGACGTCCCCTGAAAATAAGACCTAGCGCATCTTTGGGAGCACACCTTAAAATAAGACACTGTCTTATTTTCGGGGAAACAGGGTAGGTGAGATCATCCTTAGGACTTTTCCAGTGCTCACAATGAGCCCACCTATCTTTAGTAAAGAACATTTAATTAAGCAGAATTTTCCATTTCCAACTCTTCCAGATAGATGAAATAACTTACTATATGAATTGATAGTCTTGAGCCAATAAGGAAAACCTACCCACATCCCAGACTGCCTTATGCTATTAAAGTTGACAAAAATTGCTGTGAGGAATCAGAAAAGGATGTAAAAAAGAACAACGCATACCTGGCAGAAGTTGTATATCAGTATGTTATATTTTGCCAAAGTGTTCTTGAAACTTAAATCTTCCATTACATAACTTTTCATCACTTTGTTAAAAATGTTCCAGTTGGGTTGGCTGTTTTATTATTTTCCTTGCATCAAAGATAAGCATGTTGTCAAAAATTAGACTAACATTCCCAGGTATTTTTTAATTTAAAAGTTGGTGGTAAGCAAAGAAGGTTGGAATAAGGAAGTTATTAAGATATTTAGAAAGTAAGATGGCATGTGCCTCAAAGAGATGATAGCTAATTTCAAAACCCTTACAGTCTGAAATTGGCTAGCTCTCCATGAATACAAACACATGCAAGGGTTTGGAAAATTAAGGAACAATAGGGGAACAAACTGGAGTGTGCATGTTGGATCCTTTTCTGTACAGAAATGAACCTCAGTAAGTTTTTCTACTGAATGGCAGAATATATGGTTGGTCTGCTGGGATAGAATATTTCTACAAGCCAACAGGAAGAGTACTTTCCTCCAGTTCCGGTCAAGAATGGGCCCAATAACCTGTTATTTGTTTTAGATCAAACACAGAGAAAATTAATTTTCTCCTCTAATGGCTTAGACACAATTCACAGCAAACTAACTTAAAGTTTCCTTTTTTATAAAAGACTTCAGGCACTGTTGACTGGTAATTTATGCACAGAATTCAGGCACGGGGATCATTAATCTATGACACATCTCTCAACTCTCTGTATATGGAGAATTTCAAACTAAATATGTGAAAATTTAACTTTCCTACATCCGAACAGGATATGATTATACTTTCAAAACTCTTAAGAGATTGATTCCTTGAGTACTTTTACTTGACTGATGCTATTGGCCATTAGGAAAATAAGCTCTTATTTGTATGGATACAAAGATTATTTGGAAAGAAGCAGCCAAGAATGGGTTATCTAATTTGTGAAAGCTTTTACAAAACGAAAGTGACTCATACACTCAATAAACGCAATCAATTTAACTTTTTAAAAGGTTGTCTGAGCAAAGACTCAATTTTTCCTATTCTTTGGGGGAAAAAGTATGTGTACTCAGTTTAGTTAGGCATCACTCTATGGTAGTACTTACAGAGATATATTATTATAACATTCTCCTCCAGGGGGCGTTAAATCTTCAGCAAAGCTTCAATTGCACTGGAAAGACATTCAAATTCAGTTAGCAAAAGCAGACACTCTGGTTTCCTTTTTTTACTGGGAAGCAGGAGTTCTAGGGCCAACATCCCGAATTTTACACATGCAAGTCATCTTCTAGATTGGGTCTTACACTTTTTAGTAAGTCTACAGTGGGTGAGCAAAGCCCATGGCCCTGGGGGGATGTGCTGGGAGCCTGGCGTAGCCTCCTTACTCTGTGTGCCTTGTGATGGGTCTTGGATGGACTGATTATTCTTTCCTGCAAACCTTTAAAGAGACTCAGGTTTGAGGGCTTTCCCAGGGCAGACATGGATGCCTGGTGATCCAAAGGTAACCTAAAATAGGTTAGAGAAAGTCATGTGCTTCAAAATGGCAGAGAATCCCTCCTCCCTACATCAGTCATACAAAGGGTTATTTTTTCAATGAAATCATCACTTAGGTTGGTACCAGCAACTTTAGATAGTAAAGTCTATGACTTTAAGTGCAGTGGGTAAGAGGTCCATAGGTTCTGGAGTTCACTGACCAAATTTCATCATTTGGAATATTTCTTATAAACTTGAGGGTCCTGAGCTAATATCTTCACTCTATGTCTCTGATTCCTCATTCACAAAAGATTATCTCCTAGGGTGGTTGTAAGGACTGAGGCAATTCCCAGTAAGTATTTACTACTTGGTACATAGTAAATGTTCCATAAGTGCTGCCTGTTCCTATTATAGGCAGTCCCTGGGTTAAAATTGAGATAGGTTTTGTAAGTTGTTCTTGAGTTGAATTTGTATGTAAGCTGGAAAGGGCATATTTACCTGTTGCATATAATAGCTCCTATTCACAAGTGTGAGTCATATGTCAGTCCGATGTTTGTAAGTTGGGGACTTACTGCAACACCCTCCATTCATAAGTGTGAGCTGTACATAAGTTGGATATTTGTAACTTGCGGACTGCCTGTATTCTTTGGTCTGGAACTGACATCCTCACCATATGCCTCCAGCCTTGTCTCACTTCTTCCCTGCACGGACTCCTTCATCCCAATCACCTTCCTATACTTGTATTTATTTCTTTGCTGCTTCTGCTTCTTCCTTCCCTGCCTGCCTCATCGCCTCACGAGATCCTACTGAAGTTTCAAGGATTATTCATCATAGACCTTAAAACAAACAAAAGCCCACAATTCTGCATTCCAAGAGCCAAATGTGCTTTCTTCTACTTCTGACAAGTGACAGGGACTTGATATCTTGATTATGTGGCAAATGTACGGGTTTATATATTTTTCAAAACTCATAGAACTGTACACTTAACATGTGTGCATTTTCTAACCTATAAATTATACCTATATAAACCAACCCAGTAGGAAAGCAATGAGAAGACCTATTTTTAGAGATAGAAAGACCTGGTTCAAACTGAAGTTCTAATACTTTCTACCAGGCAGATCACTGAACCCCTTTCATTTCCAGTTTCCACCCATGCAAATAGAGTAGTTATCATTTTCTTTTCTTGTAATAAGGGTGAAAAGACTCGGTAATAGTACAGAATGCCTCACACACCATTTGCACTCAGTTGGTGCCATGTGATTATCAGGACCTTCCTTCCTGGCATAGCTGTTTCTGTATTTGTCACACACCCCTGTCAACCAGACGGCAATCTCAAAGACAATATCTGCTGTTTTTTTCTTTTCCATTTTCTCTAGCATAGCAAATAAGCACTTGCTTTCTGTAGCTAATCATACCTCTTTTTGAAGAGTAAATGCCAAAAAGCATCCTGACTTAAGCCTCTGCAGGATGCCACACTTGTGTATAATCACCTAGTAAGGCTCAGTATTTTAAAGTCTGACAGATACTTTATTTGGCCAATAATTCAGCTATGGCTCCCCAGTGTACAGTAGAGCTTAATAACACATTTTTCATTATGATAGTTCTTTAGTTTCAGAAGGATTGTCTGTTTTTCTTTAGAGCAAGTGGAATGACTGTACTGTTTTCTTGTCTAATAAGTCACTCTGTTTTCCATGGTTCAAAGTTAAACTTTTATTTGGTTTTAAATTAAAAAAATAAATTTCATTATTAAATAGTGAGATGGATCTAACTAATGTTCAGATAGTAGCTTACTCAGGAATATACCACCAGGGGTACAATTTAAGGGGGTGGATCACCTAAACTAAAATTATCTGTTATGTTGTAGTGTTTGTTAAAAGTTCAACAGTGGCATAATTCAAAAGAAACTGAAATACAAAGTTTTAAATGTTTACAATAGATGGGAGAAGAAAACCACTTATTCTACTTCAATCACAAACTACTTTCCTTCTCATTGCCAATCAGCTTGGACACTATACCACAGTGCTAATGTCATCAGGTTCATCTGCTTTCTTTTGCCTGCTTGGCAGGGATTTCAAGTATTCCAGGTGTCTCCGGGCATCCTCTTGATTTTGCCTCACATAATATACCACATATGAGATCACCATGGTGAACCAGCCGAACATGGTGACCAGCATGGCATAATCAGTAGTCTTTTTAGGGAGGTTACAAAGGTCAGCATCGTTGGCAGCATTGAGGAATGGTCTCCCGGCGTGTTCATCCAACACAGAGGTTTTACAGATCACATTGTGGGCTGTCTCGTGATTGGACGCCATGCTCCGTAGAACTTGCTGTAGAGTGCAGTCACAGTGCCAGGGGTTGTTGGCAATTCTGGCCCTGGCCTTCAAGTTATTGAAGGCATTTTTGTGCACACTTTGAATCCGATTGTCGGACAAGTCCAAAGTCTGCAAGGTTTCAGCTACTCCTTTAAATGCATGCTCATCAATAAACTCAATGCCATTTTTGGACAGGTTGAGAACTTTCAGTTGATGAAGGTCCTTAAAAATCTCATTGGGGATAGATGTGATCTGATTGGAGTCCAGATACAGTAACACCGTTTCAGGAGGAAGATCTCTAGGTATTTCCTTGAGATTTGCATTGCTACAAGTGACATTTAAACCCCCAGAGGAAGAACAAAGACAGCCCTTGGGACACATACTGGCAGAATGAAAGCACAGTATCATAAGAACAAAACTTTGTAGGAGGAGACACATGGAGAGGGAACGGGTCAACCACAGGTCTACCAGATTCATGCTGGAATGTCAGCATAATCACGAGCCCATTCCTCATTGACTCCAACACATGGGGCAACAGTTCCAGTCCCGTCTGCAACGTTGATTTCCTTCTTTGGTGGTTAAAAGGCTGCAACTAACACACGTGTCTCTTCATTATTCCTGTCCTTGGTTGGGCACCTAAAGGAAAGGGAAACAGATGTAATTAGCTCTTTTGCAGAGGGAGATACCTTGCAATTAAAAGTGCTCTCAGGTGTCTGGCATTCTAAGTGGGCAGGAGGGTTAGTTATGTAGGTAATTTCCATCAACACCACTGGGAGTTATCTGCGAAGCAGTGGAGTCTCCAGCTCAAATCCCAGGCGCTATGGGAGAGAACTGTCAATAAATGAAAACATTTCAGAATTCTATTGCTTTGCTTTCAGCTATACAGAACTAGAGCAAACACTCCCTGTTTTTCTCATCTCCACTGCTTCTCTCCATATCCTGGACCCCTTCTAAATTCTACATCAATAAAACTTAATTACATCTTTATTCTTTTTACAATAACAGATGCATTGATGCAATTTAGCCCCGCACTTGGGCAGCAACGAGAAATAATGCCAATATTTCATGGCTAATAACAGTAGACAGGAATATCTCTCATGGCTTTTGAATGGATGTCCAGTTTGAGATATTAACTCTAAAGAAACACTATATTTGAATTAAGAAAAAAATAAACACATTCTAACCTTCATGACAAAATATTGCTGGAGGCTGACCACCAAGAACCTCCAGAATAGCTGCCTCCTTTGTGACCTTCTGAAATTACATTATACCTGGGAGGATTCTTTTAACTGAATTTCCAAGGATTCTTTTGTTTTCTAAACTAATCCCTTCCTAATATATCTTCAAATATGACACACACTTATAAGACTTCTTTATATAAGATGAGAGATGAGATATGAGAAAGACTAGTCTCTAAGCCGTCCTCAAAGACTAATTTTCTCTTTTCTCCCTATCTACACATACACACACAAACACACACAGAGTGCCTTGTATACACATGTTAAGAAAGGAAAAAAAACTATATTGAAATTATAGTTATCAATACTGATAACAGAAGATGAATACAAGTCATGTTGAACATATTTTGTCACTGCAGATGTCAAATGTGACTTGAGTATTAAAAATTTAATTCTTAATATGTGTATACATTTTTCAGGCAACTTCTGTATATATAGCATTAATATTGGCAGGGACTATAGAAAGTACAAAATTGAGGTGATATAAGCAAGGTTATAAAGCTCACTCAAAAGCAGAGAGCAGAGATGAGATATAAGTTAACCTTCAAAGCTACCCTCCAATATAGAGAAGATGGCATATCTGTGGGACCAGTTCACAGTGGGGAGGAGTGGATCTCAGAGAGATTATGCAACATGCCCAAGGTTAAACAGCTTTCAGGTGTAGAGATAGGACCCTACCCAAAGTCCTTTTTCTGAGTCATTACTCTGTTAGCTCTTTACATTGTCCTCACCTTTCTCATCTGACCCCATCTGCTGCCTGGGATAATCAGGCCCAGCAAGCAATGCCTGTATTTCTGATGTGGTTATGTTGAAGCCCAATCCCCTGTGCTGTGAATATTACTCTAAGATGAGGATCCCATGGAGTTCAAGAGGGGGCCTTCTGCATTGTAGGGGGAATCCATGCCTGACTGAGATTTCCTCCCAGGATCTGAGAAACAAGGAGACAATTCACATTCCTCTTACAGCAATGAGCAACAAACAACTTTCTGCATGAGCAACAAATGGCTTTCTGCAAACTTATCTTTTATGAACATCCCAGATGGATAAATGCAGAGGGAAATGACTCCAAATGTTACCAAACTCACAGAAGAGAAGATTAATGTGAGCTGAAAACATAACGGGTTGTTAATCATGGAATAAATGAGATTAGCAACAGCAGAGTGGAGTGGATGTGCTTTTAGAATCCCGAGTCTCTTAAATGCCAGAGAATGTTAAAGTAGGACCTAGGCTTACTAAGCCATCCATCAACAGTTCTTTCCATTTGCAGTGGAAGTGTCCTCTCTTTCGTGTTTTCCTTCAAAACTGCATTGCATGGCATTTGGGGACTCTAGAAATTATCTAGATCAGAGAGAGAAAAAATAAACAGGTATGGAAGTGAAGACACTCAGAGAAGAAAGAGAAGCAGAAGGATAAGGCAAAGAATGCTAAGAGGAGGGCATGAAAAGATGCAGGAGACAGAAGAAATGAATGCGACTGGAGAAAATATGGGGCGGGGGGCATCAACCAAGTGACTTCCATTCACTGAGTATATATAACCAGCCTAACACCTGCCGAAAGGTGAGAAGCCTTTTCTGGAGGTCACATGTACATTTCTCAGAGATGGATTCAAAGACTTTTGCCGTAGCAGTGTTCTCTAACGCAGACTATAAGCTCCCTGAGGGCAGAGACATTTTTCTGCCTCGTGCAGAAACAACAGAAAACAATTACAAGTTGGAAAGTACACTGGGTTCGTATCCCAGACTTAATCCTTATTAGCAGTGTGCTCTTGAGGAAGTTATGCAATTTCCCTAAACTTCATTTTCCATATCTTTATATAGAGATTGTAAAAGTATCTAATTACAAGGTTGAAATGAGAATTATATGAGATAATCCATGTAAAGCACTTTGCATAGTGCCAAATAGGTAGTAAAATCTCAATGCTTGTCAGTGTAGTTACTATTATTATTCCTGAATACGTGCTCAACACATAGCATAATGTTTTGCATATAGTAACGGCTAAATTATCCATTGTATGAATGGAGCAATAAAATATTAAAGAATCTAGCTGTGCCTTTTCTTCTCTATGGTAATTATTTTTATCAATATTTTTGACATAAACATTGGCTCATCAAATGTCCATGGCTTTTACATGTCAACATAGTGAACTTTCTTTGGAAATGTTACACAATCATCTCTTAGGAGATAGGGGGAAGAATGGAACTCTTTTTCAGCAGACTTAGTCATGGTTTTTCCATCAGGATCAGTCCAATGGCCATGGTTACAAATTTGAAATGTTTAAGACATATATTGAGTTTTCTACCTCAAATTACAATCCCTCCTGAGAAAGAGGTCCATCATGCCCCAAATGGTTCAACTATGCACTGGACGGGATGTTTGTTAAGAGCGTCAATGCAAAGCATTCTTTGCATTCAAAGAAGTTGGATTCAAACTAAGTATTCACTTTCTCTCTGTGATGTTTGAGAATAAACCTTCTGGGACTGGCTAGATTGCTACCCACTGTGACTCAGCTACTAGAGCTTGTTGTCCCTTAGCCAGTGTGCAAAATGTAAAGACCTGAGTCTTTGGGTGTTGCTATGGTCTGAATATTCATGCCTTATACAAATTAATATGTTAAAATCTAATCCCCGGTGTGAAGTTATTTGGAGGTGAGGCCTCTCAGAGGTGATTAGGTCAACAAAGCAGACCTTTCAGAATGGAATTAATAGTCACATAAATGAGTCCCCAGAGAACTCTCTTGCCTCTTCTGCTATGTGAGGACACAGGCAGAAGATGGCCAGCTATAAATCAGACATTGGCCCTCACCAGACAGCACATTTTCTGGCAACTTAATCTTGAAGTTTCCAGGCTCCAGAACTGTGAGAAATAAATTTCTGTTGCTTTAGTAGCACATCCATCTTAGTAGACTAAGACCAATGTCCAGGAGGCAGACAGCATGATCAGAAATATCAAATCAAGGTCATCTTCACCAGGGAGGCTGGAAGAGCAGCTCTTTACTTCATGATACTGAACCACTGATAAGTATGACATTGCCTTGAATTACTGGATAGGTCAATAGTGGCTATTGAAAAAGGAAGATATGGGGAGATGTGCCTCAGAGAAGAGTAAGGTGGACATTCTTCTGACATTGGTAATCATCCAGCAGAGTAGAGCCTGAAAACCTAAAACTCCTTCCTGTTCTATTTTGAATCAAATCTACACACAGACCCAAAGAAGGTGCCAGGCAAAAATAGTGCCTCCTTCCCAACTTTAGAATGAGTATGTCTAACATAAACAAAGGCTTGGGGTCACACTGACGAGGGCACAAATAGCAGTAGCAGTCACTGCCTATCCTTCTGATAAGGACCAAGATCCCCTTGAAGAGACAGACCAAGATAAACAGTGTATTTTCTGCCTCCTAACTCCCCCTTCACAATTCTCAACTCATTAGACTACTTTGTTCTCATCCACTCATTCCCATGTCTGTGTCAGTCAGGAAGGCACAATATTTCTGGATGTGCTATTTAGCTACTGGCTATGCCACAGAAGAAGACCAAAACTCATGTCTTACTCACATCTTTTCTTTTTTCACCACACAGTTTTCTGAGCTGTAGTAGTTAATGCTGGGATCGGGTGGCAACCATCAAACACGGTTTACAGAAGAAAAAGAAAGTGCACTTAGAAGGGTGTTCATTCATTGGAAGACAGTTTGTCAGCTGATTAATACCTCTGTCTTGCTTCTTATTTCTTTGTTCTCATCATTAAAAAATACTCAGGGATACACCAGGATTCTAACTGCAAAGCTTTTATTAACCCTCTGTACCAGATACACCAATTTCTTCCAATTTTATAGCTTATGTAACTTTGCTACCAAATACAAAAATTTGATTAAAGAGCAAAAAAAATAGCAAAACACAAAATTCAAACCAATGTGGAAAATATCCCTCATATGTTTTATTATTTAAAATTTAAAAATTCTGCATGCCAAAAAGGTAAGGCCATACACAAAGTCAAAGAACAGACGAAAAACAAAGGGCTTAGCAAAGTATCTCAAGAATGGAAGCAAAAGTAGCCAAGGTACTCAGCCCTACTATGAAACCAATTTATAGCTTTCATATGAAAGTTATAACCCAATTATAGCCCAAGAATATGGGGAAAGGAGAAAAGGAGGGGAGGGGAGGAGGGAGGATGGGACAGGGAGGGCAATTGTTGGGACCACACCTGTGGTGCATCTTACAAGGGTACATGTGAAACTTACTAAATGTAGAATGTAAATGTCTTAACACAATAACTAAGAAAATGCCATGAAAGCTATGTTAACAAGTTTGATGGAAATATTTCAAATTGTATATAAAACCAGCACGTTGTATCCCATGATTGCATTAATGTACACGGCTATGATTTAATTAAAAAAAAAAAAAGAACCCATGTTAAACACACACACACACACACACAAAAGAAAAACAAAGGGCTGATATTTTTGTAAAAAAGTCCTCATAAAGGAATAAAAGACTAATCCAGAAGGATCATTTTAGGATCATTTGAGCCTAAGAGTTCAAATCCAGCCTGAGCAACATGATGAGGTCTCTTAAAAAGGGAGAGGGGGGAGGGCAGAAAAACAACATACACAAATGATAAATAATATACTTATTACAAAGTATATAAGGTATGCTTTATATGGAAAATAAACCACATGAAAATATTCTTGACCTCACTGACAGTAAAATAAATTCAAGCTTAAGTACCTATCATCTTGGTTAAAATTAGGAAGACTATCCAGTGTCAATGAATTGGTGAAGTATAAAGCACTCTCAAATACTTGATGAGAGAATAGAATGGTGTTCTGTTTCAAATGGTGTATTTGAACATTTTAAGAATATCTATCAAAATTTTTAAATATAAGAATGTTTGCCCAAAGATGAGTCCCAAAACCATCTTGAAAAAATAATAAGCATGATCAAAATTTTTAAATTTTTTTGAAAAGATAAATATGCGAATACATGTGTGTACGTGTGTCTATATAATATTCTTATATATACATAGATCATTTCCAAAAGGATATGGCTATGTACAAAACTACTAAGAATAGTTAACTTTAGGCTGGGCGAGGTGGATCACTCCTGTAATCCTAGCACTCTGGGAGGCCGAGGCAGGTGGATTGTCTAAGCTCACAAGCTAGAGACCAGCCTGAGCAAGAGTGAGACTCTATATCTAAAAATAGCCGGGCGCTGAGGTGGGCACCTGTAGTCCCAGCTACCGGGGAGGCTGAGGCAAGAGAATCACTTTGAGCCCAAGAGTTTGAGGTTGCTGTGAGCTATGACACCACAGCACTCTCAAAGGGACGAAGGGAGAGTCTGTCTCCAAAAAAGAAAAAAAAAAAAATATATATATATAGTTAACTCTGAGCAAGTTGTTGAACTGAGGGGCTGTACAGATAAAAAGTAGAATTGTTTTTTATTTTATATCCTTCTATATTTGTAACTTCTTGTGGTATAAAGATGTATTTTATTATAAATTTAAAAAGATAATAACACAAGGGTACTAATGATTAGGCCAAACTAACCCAAATATTAGCCCAAATAACTAACCCAAATTTAATGGCTCAGAAATAGGCGTTCAGTGCACATCAGAGTTGGACAATGTTGAACAAGAGGGCAAAGGCAAATGGGAAGACAATGAATTTTTAAAAGCAGAACATGTTTCATGATGAGAGACTGAATATACAAATGGACAATGGGCAAACCAGGTATAAAAATAGAACTCTGACCCACAATCTATAGCAACTGGCATCAGAAACCAAGCTACAGCCTCTGTGGCATTGGCCAAATCAGCCAGGAGCTGATTAATAACTGCAGCTTCCCTAATTTTTTACCTTTGATTTCAACTTAGGACCAACCAGAGAAAGGCAAATATGTACCCATAACCAATTACCTCGGATGCTCGTCTAGCTGGCTTGTCTTCTGTGTCCTCACGTCAACAGCCTCTAATGAGGGCACACCTACGTCCTTCCTTTCTTCCCCCACTGTAAGGCCTTTAACACTCTCCTGCTTGCCTCCTTTGAGTCTCTGCCAAATGCAAGGGATGGTGGCTGCCTTCTTTGCTAGAGGAAGCTCTGAGTGAACAGTATTTGCTTGTTCTCATTTCAGTGGTTTTGTTTATTTCCACAAAACCTTAAAGTTTGAGTACTTGGGCTTTCTCATATAAAGTTTATACTTTCCTATAAACTCAGTATAGGTTGCATAAGACATCAATCTGTGTAGTTGTAAATAACTAAAGACAGCTGAGACCTGAATAAGTCTCCCCACTGCTGCTCTTTGGCATCATGTTCAGTGATATGATACAACTCCTTTATTCACACATTTAGCACTGCCATGAATTTCGGTTTTGTATTTCCATGCATGATTGCCTACTATAGGAAGAGTCCCTTGGGACCTCAAACTGGACATACCTAAAAATGAAATCATAACTTTCATCCTTCAGCTCCACCCAATGACCTCCCATTCCTTGATAAACTATCCTTTCTTCCTTCTTGGTTTCTTGAAAAGTTTCATTTTCATTCTCCCTTCTGTCTATCCCTCTCTTTGCATTCACATTGTCTCTTTCCTAGTTCAGATTTCCATCATCTTGTCTGGAAAGAGCACAGGCTTCCTCCCTGGACTGCTTCTGCACTCTCGCTCTGTTTCCATTTTTTTTCTACTGTCAAGTTACAGTAATGCCCTACGCATGTCATCCTGCTGGTCAGAAGGCCTTACTGACCCACTATGGTTCCTAACAATCTTCTTTCCCAATTGTACCTCCCACCTTACTTCCATACACAGGTAGAGAAAACTAAGCATAGCTCTCTGACAAAGCTGATGATGAAAGGTACTTTATACCCCAACCGCAAGATTTATCAGAAGCCACCCCAGCCGAGAGTCTCTACAACTTGGAATAGCTTTCCCATTAAAATCCAATTACGGAGATGTGGCCCATGAGTCATTTAGGTGGCTCATTAATAACAATAGCTGTGATCATTTAGTCCGGGATGGCAACTGACAAGGCAGGCAGATACAGGAGGAAGAGAGGATCCTGATAGATATATTTAACAGAAACATAATCTGGGTTCAGATCCAAAATTATTTAAGGAAGGGAGATCCTGAAATCTCTAAACTTTCCTTTCTCTAATATGCTAGCCTCCACTATATTATATACCATTTCTACTTCAAATTAAAGACCTCAGTTTATTTTCCCTACTACTTGGCCATGAGGTTCCAGAGAGTAGAGTCAGGGTCTTGTCCATTTTTATATTCTCACATTCCCTTGGTAAGAAATATAATAAATATTTATTGAAAAGAATAAGGATCCATTCTCATTTCATCATAAAACAGCTATCATTTACCTGGCACTTATTATATGCATTTATTAAGTGATGAACTCATCTAGGTTCCTGGTTAAATGAATACAAAGTTCCAAAGGGTAGGGTTAAATTACCACAGGAAGCTTGGCTGACACATGTTCTGTGAATCTAACATCTCCTTTCCTATTTTGAGGATAAATAGGGTCAAAATGTACCCACCCTGTCACCTCCCCAAACAAGGCAATAGGTTAATTTTATGACCCCAGCTATGGAAAAAGATATAGCTCCTAGAACAGTACCCGGAATAATCTGTTGTTTGAAGATGAAGTTGGTAAGGAGTTAGGAGATGTTTTGACGTTGGAGTGAGCCTGCATCTCCAGAATTTGTCAATAAGTGGTGAGAAACTACTTCCTATGGGTTAGACATGGTCAACAGGGGGAGCGATCCCCAAAGGAAAAGCATGTTGGGTCTCAGCTCATTATGCCATAGGATTCCTTGGTAGGGCAGAGGGACTCCAGAAACGATAGGGCTGGTGTTGAGATTTTGGGGAAATGATCACCCAGACTGTGTCTTCTACCAGAGTCAGGGGATCCACGTGTGGTAGAGGCACGAAAAAGCCTCAGGAGAAAAGCACCGGGCCCAGACACCATGAATGCTTTCATCCTATTCTCTCTCCCAGAGCAACTGGAGCCCAGTAACGCCCAGCTGTGCCAGGGATGGGAAGGGAGGGCAGAGGGGAGAAATCAAGCTGCCCACTATACTTCCTTTCCCTTTGAGCCTGAAACAAAGGGAAAGAGAGAATATTTGAATATTAAATGAAATACAGAGTTTTGGTTAATCTCTTGAACTAGACATTTAAATGATATTTAAGTTTTACTTTGGTTTCAATTAACTGAGTTTGTGACTTAAAATAACAGTAGGACAACCTATTATCTAAGATGCACAAAATTATGGGGCTGATTGAAGTCTGCATTTAGAGATTAGGGAGGATGACCAAGAGAATAGAGATTAAAGGAACAGTGGAAGCAAAAACTAAAGTTGCATTTTATTCTGGTTACGTACATGTATATAACCTCACACAATCCTCACAGCATCCTAAAAGTTCATAATTTGGACCCTTGCACAGATGAAAAAAATGAGGCTTAAAGACATTATGTAATCTGTCCGTGGTAACAGTTCCTGAGTGATAAGACCTTAACTTTGGCTTCCAGAGCATGTGTGGTCAAATATGGCACCATCCACCACTTTATACCTAAATTCTCTATATTTTTTGTTCTCAACTCGTTCCACTAAGATGTGGAACAGGACCAAGATAGATCTTTCATTCGGAGAATTTCTGAATGCTGAAAAGGAAGACTAGTTGGTTAGTGAGAGGAAAGAGGAAAGGCTGAGGTATGCTTCTAAGTCAGTGGTTCTCAACCTTCCTAATGCTGTGGCCTTTTCATATAGTTCCCGTGGGTCACAACCCACAGGTTGAGAACTGCTGTTAAGTGAAAAGCTCTAAAATTATACATTTATGAACTACTTCAGATGCTTGTGATACTCTCTTTTGATCACATCTAAACATCCTTGTGACATACACATTGTAGACATCATTAGTCCTATGCTAGTATAGTAGAGGAAGTCATAGGATGGAAACTCCTCAAAGTCACATATCTGGTTAGCAAAAGGGCAGAACCTGGCTTTCAGATGTCTCAACAGGGCCCATTCAAGCACTGGTTCAATTAATCTTTTTTCCAGGCCACTTTTTGAAATGGAAAGTCTGTAAATACAAGTGTTGAGTTTCAAATGCCAAATCAGCCCTCTATTGACCTTTTCTTACAAAGTTCGGGAAAATCAAAGGTTTGGAAAATCTGTTAGAATTTCTTAAAGGCCACTCTGATACACAACTTTTATCAGAATCACATGAAATCCATTTGGTCCAGATCTTGGTCAGTTTAGGGAATGCTTTTCCTTTTTTGAAACTTATTTCACAAAATAAATCTTTAAAAAAACTCTCAATGTTTTGGGAAAAAAACTGACACTTCCAAATGTGCTGCTTCCTTCCCACATATTCTAGTGGCCATATATATTTAGGGTGGATTTAAAAGTTCTTTCTACCTATTAACCCACTGGAAAAGCAAATGAATAAATTTTAAAAATCCACTTTCATTTGCACCTAGCAGTCGTTCTTCTATGGGTACTGATCATAAGATAAAGATACCACTATCTTTGCCAACATCTGTATTTATTATGCAACATTCTGCATGTTTATAGAGAGACTGAGTGGGAATCTACCTATCTTGGTATCTTTCTGCTTCTCTACTATTTTTTCCCAGCAAGTGCTTATGGCATTTACAACTTGAGAGCTTTGCAAACTTTTAACACATAATCTACATAAATGTAGGCTCCCCAAGACTCATCAGACTCTAAGATAACTTCAGACCTGCCTTTAGAAAGCCCTAAGTTAAGATAAAATCAGCTGGATTTCTGAGTAGAATGACAGACTGCTACCATTTTAAAAAATGTGTTTCCTGATTAACCCTGCATTACCTTTCTTATAGCAGGTAAATTATGATGACATTCATTGGCTTGGTAGGAAAAGCATAGGATTGAGATCCAAGGTCCAGAAACTAGATTTAAACCTCAGCTTCCCAAGAAATGAATTTCAGAAATTGAGCAAATCACTCACACTTCCATGCTTCAATTGCCCAAGGACTATCATTGGTCACTTATATCCACCTCATTGGTCTCATAATTATGAGTATAAAATAAAATACATATGTAATATACCTCAGAAACTCCCAATGACCATTCAAAGATGGTCTACCATAGGTTTTAGTACTAAGTTATTTTTTAAAATATCAGATCATTCAGTTTTGAGATCCTCATTCTTCTTTGTCTCAAATATAGCCAACTAGGAAGTGGTTCTCACATTACCTAATAGTGTTCAAGACAAAATATATTTAACCTGAATCTAATCAAGAAAGAAGAACCATCATACTGAATAATTTCACTGCTCCAAAAATTCCCTGTGCTTCACCTACCCATAGAATGTCTGACCCAAAGAGTGAGCCCTAACATAAACTGCAAATTTCAGATGATAATAATCTACCAGTATCGGTTCATGAATCATAACAAATGTACCACTCTGTTATAGGATATTGGCATTGGGAGACTGTGAGTGTGCTGGGGGCAGGGGAATTAAGGGAATTCTGTACCTTCTACTTAATTTTGCTGTGAACCTAAAATGCTCTTAGGAAAAGTATGTGAAAACCAAATAGGAGAAGAAAGGACCAGATTAATCTGGAACTTGGGACATTTTACAGAGCGACTAACCCAGACTCACTCTGAAAGGTCACTGATGGAAAAGAAAAACAGCAAAATACAAACATATAAAAGCAAAGAAACAAAACAATAAGACCTTAGATAAAAAAACAGACCTTAGAACTGTTTTAGATTCAAGGAAAAGATATGTCACAACTAAAGATAATGGAAAAGATCAGGTTTTGCACTTAAAGAAAATGTGAGAAGGGGACATTACTGGAGCAATTAGGGAAATTTGAATGTAGACAATGTGTTAGATATTATCGGATCAAATTTATATCTCTTAGACATTACCATGATATGAATACAACAGGAATAATCTTTATTCTTAGGGGGTACATGCTGAGTATTTTGGGTTAAAGTGTTGCAATAACTATAATTTTCAAATTACTTTGCAAAACAAACTATATCTGCATATATACAGAAGTGGCAAAAGAACAATTTGTAAAGGGAAGGTGATAAGATACATAGTGTTCATTATACCAATTTTTCAACTTATCAGAAAGTGTCAAATTTTTTTCAAATAGAAATTTGGGGTAGGAGAGATTCTATTTTTTAAGTTTTATTTTTTATAAAGAACTTTAGGCTGGGCACGGTGGCTCACACCTATAATCCTAGCACTCTGGGAGGCCAAGGCAGGAGGATCCCTTGAACTCAGGAATTGGAGACCAACCTCAGCAAGAGTGAGACCCCACCTCTACTAAAAATGGAAAAATTAGCCAGGCATTGTGGCAGGCACCAGGAGTTCCAGCTACTCAGTAGGCTGAGGTAGGAGGATAGCTTGGACCCAGGAGTTTGAGGTTGGTGTGAGCTACACTGGCAGCATGGCACTCCTGTCTGGGCAGCAGAATGAAACTCTGTCTGCAAAATAAAAAAAAAAAAAAAAAAAAACAGAATAAAAACCAAAACTTCAAGAGGAGAAGGTATGCTTTTTTTGTTGAAGCAAAGTCATAGGAATCCTAGTTGGCCTTGTACTAACACAAAATGGAAACTCAAGGTCAAATGAGCAGCAATTCTCTAAAATTGCATTTTGCAAGCTCCAGGACTGGTACATTGTTCTATGTGACACGTGCAGGGTACACTTGGTGGCAACATGGAGAGCATGGCATGGCCACTTATTAATTGTGTATTTTCTCTATAGGTTTCTCTTCTGAACAGGGATTAATAAATGTTCCCACCTCACAAAGGTGTGGTGAGGATTCATTGAGGTAACACATGTAAAAAAGCCCTTAGAAAACATTCTGTCCATGATAACTTCTCAGTAAGAGTTAGTACCACCACCACCACCATCATCCTTTCACACCTTGTCTTCTCTCTGCTGTGATGATGAGCAGCCAATAGTCTACTGTTTTTGCCCTTATTTTGATGGTCCCTTTCTCCCTACTTTTTCTAGAAAGTCAATAATTGTATTTTTTTAATGTACTATTAACGTTTCCATGTTATTCCAAGGGGGATCTAAATGGTCCACATTCAAAGACACCCCAACAGCATAGTCATGGAATGATAAAGAAAATAAACCATGTAGTGAGGGAAAAGGATGAAAGGGACATTTTATGGGCACCACTATGTGCAGGGCACTGGGCTAATACTTTGCTTTGAAGATGGAAAAGAATTTTCCTCCAGGAAGGCTCATACCCAGAGTCTTTCCATATCTGATTTAAATGATGAAATACAAGCCTTTTAAGCTGATGATACTTGAATGTTATTTTAAACTTTGAATTGACGCTACGATGAGTTGAAAGTTTTGGAGTATGTTGGGATGTGATGAACGTATTTTTTTCATGGAGAGTAATTGTGAATCTTTGAAAGCCAGAGGATAGATTGTAGTAAACTAAAAAAAAAAAAAAAATCACCCCTAAAATATCTAAGTCCTAATGTCTGGAACCTGAAACATTTTATGGAAAAAGAGACTTTGTAAATGTGATTAAGTTAGGGATGTTAAGATGGAGAGGTTATCTTGGTTTATGTGGATGAGCCTTAAATATAATTTCAATCATCCTTATAGGAAAAAGACAGAGGGAGATTTAACAAAAAAAGAAAGGGCAATGTAATGACTAAGGTAGAGATTGAAGTGATGTAGCTACAAGTCAAGAAATTCTGACAGCCACCAGAAGCTGAAAGTAGCAAGCAATGGATTCTCCCTTATACCTTCAGAGGAAGTATGGACCCAGGCCCTCAAATTGATTTTGCCCATTTACACTGATTTCAGATTTCTACCTGTAAGAGAATTGATCTATTGTTTGTAGCCACCAAGTTTGTCGCAATTTGTTATAGCAGCCATAGGAAATGAATACTGTAGTATGTGAAGAATAGAAGCGGAAGTCAGTTCTGACTCCCCATCATACTAGTTAAGAGTTTGTGCTGCAATCAAGCACTTCAACTGGCTCTGAGTTTCCTGGCAGCCAAAGGAAGAAAACAAAAACATTACAAGATGGTTATTATGTAATAACACAAAAGGAATAAGTTAGTAACAGAGATAGTTTTTAAAAGCTCCTGGGAAAGGGCCATCACAATGCACAATGTCTTTGAGGTTTCACCAATGATGAGGATGTCTTCTTCTTTCACTTTAGACATAACATGAAATCACTGATCTGTATTTTCTAAGTCACAGAAAACTAAATTATGACCTAGGGATTATGTATGCTACCTAGGCAGTATAAGACCAGGATGGGATAGAAAATGTGTCAGAACAGGAGAGTCAGTATACCCTTTATAGTAAGATGGTCTACGAGTTTATTCTAAAAAGACGCATTTGAAAGTGAAAAGCAGCACTGGTGACAACAGGTTCCAGTAGGAACTGTCCCAGGCAAAATGAGATACATGGTTACCTCACTTATAAACAGTGTCCTTAAGGGTCAGAGGAGTGTCCTTAAGGGTCAGAGGAGAGTCTAATCAAGTCTACAGAGTGCCATTTAAAAAAAAAATGTAGATCCCTAACTGAGACTAAAACAAACCCCTCTGGATAGGGCCCATGGTCTTCTAGATATCAACAGAGATTGGCTTCTGCAGGCTATTAATTATAAATATTACAAATAGCATTATACAACGGTTGAATTTCTTTAAAGAATTCAATCATATAACACAAATATTTTATCCTTCTAGGCCTTACATGTGTATACATACATCATTTTTATGGTTTCCATTTTAGCATGGGTAGCAATCTTGTCTCTTTCAAGGTTCTAAATTGTTACAACATTTATCATTTTAATGCTTGCACAGCACTCCAGTGAATGGGATTGTCTATTAGATCTATGTACATATCTTTTTTTTTTATTAAACCATAGCTATGTACATTAATGTGATCATGGGGCACCATACACTGGTTTTATAGACTGTTCGACACATTTTCATCACACTGGCTAGCATAGCCTTCCTGGCATTTTCTTAGTTATTGTGTTAAGACATTTATATTCTACATTTACGAAGTTTCACATATACCCTTGTAAGATGCACCGCAGGTGTAATCCCACCAATCACCCTGCCTCCACCCATCTCCCCCCTTCCTCCCCTCCCTTTCTCCCTTCCCCCTATTCTTAGGTTATAACTGGGTTATAGCTTTCATGTCAAAGCCATAAATTAGTTTCATAGTAGGGCTGAGTACATTGGATACTTTTTCTTCCATTCTTGAGATACTTTACTAAGAAGAATATGATCCAGCTCCATCCATGTAAACATGAAAGAGGTAAAGTCTCCATCTTTCTTTAAGGGTGCATAATATTCCATGGTGTACATATACCACAATTTATTAATCCATTCGTGGATCGATGGGCACTTGGGCTTTTTCCATGACTTAGCAATTATGAATTGGGCTGCAATAAACATTCTGGTACAAATATCTTTGTTATGATGTGATTTTTGGTCTTCTGGGTATATGCCTAGTAGAGGAATTATAGTATTGAATGGCAGATCTATTTTTAGATCTCTAAGTGTTCTCCATATCTCTTTCCAAAAGGAATGTATTCATTTGCATTCCCACTAGCAGTGTAGAAGTGTTCCCTTTTCTCCACATCCACGTCAGCATCTCTGGTCTTGGGGTTTTGTGATACAGGCTAATCTCACTGGAGTTATGATATCTCAAAGTAGTTTTGATTTGCATTTCTCTGATGATTAAAGATGATGAGCAAATGGTTGGGTTGTCTCCCACTTTTTGCTAACATAAATAATGTGGAATTAAATTTATTTCATTCATAGTCTACATCATTGGAAGAGCCACTGAAGAACAAAGTGGGCAGTGTCTTTAAAGGGGGGAAAGATTGGTTACGTCTGTCTAGTTTGTATAGAAAAGATTGGTTACGTCTGTCTAGTTTGTATAGAAAAGATTGGTTACGTCTGTCTAGTTTTGTCTAGAACCAAAACTAAACTACACAGAGCTATTCCATGGGGAAGGTAACAGTTTTAAGAGTTGGAGTTGCCCTCTCCTGGTTTTAGCAATTGTGGATTTTGGTCATAAAGATATCTGCTATAAACCATCATCTCATTCACTTTGTTCTTTGGTTAGAATAGAGCAGATCAGGATTCTATTTTTTGTCAAAAAATTGTGTTAAAAAAACACCTTTATTTACAGTTCCTATAATATTTTTTGGCAATATTTTATTTCTCCTAAGCATAGTCACTAGGGAAAATTAATGTCCTTTATGTGTTTTCCATAAAAAATTAACTGCAAATATGATTTCATGTACATATAAGATTGTTTTTTCACCGAGGCACTATTTATTATACCAAACAATTAAAAAAAGAAAATATTTTTTAAAACTAAAAGTAATCTAAATATTCAACATAATGAAATTGATTTAACAGATATGATCATCAACAAAAAGAATGAAGCAATCTGCAAGTCTTAACAAGAAGATGTCAAATATATGTCACTGAGGGAAAAATTAGCACATATTACCCTACCTGTGTAAGACAGAATGGAAGGATCTCTGCATATGCACACAGACACACACACGTGCTAAAGCTTTAGAAAGTTGTGGAAAATAATTTAAAAATTGACAATAGGCTTAGCTTTAAGAAATGGTTCTGGAGGATGCTGGAATAGAGGAGAACTTTTACTTTTTACCTTATCCCATTTTCCAGAATTGTAATTCTTTTACCATGAGAATAATTATAATAATAACTAGGGAATAAAAAAGAGGTTTGGCCAGTAGGCACTGATTGATAACCTATTCTCTGTTAGGAGCAATAGAAGATATAAAAATATATGCCAGATGCATCTATCCTCCCCAGCTGAGCCATCCTTAACAATCGTTTAAACTTTCTAAATCTCAGCGAAGTACACAAGAAACACCGTAGGCCTGAAGCGAGATAAAACCAAGTTCAACTCACAGTTCTGATACCAACTGGGGGTCTTGGAGTCTCAGTGTCTTCAACTATATAATACACAGCTCATGGATTTCTGACGTGGTTCTGATAATGCCTGTCTCATAGAAGGAGAGTTGGCATATATTATTGACTCTAAATATGTGTCTTCAAAGGGGTCAGAATCACATTCAGATTTTTGAAGAGGTCTATGGAAAGCTAGATTTCTGAACGTTTTACCAAATTAGTATTCTGAAATCGTGTAAGTCTGAAAAACACTCTTTTTGAGAGCCACAGTGGAAGTCAGACTGTTAAAGGTTCTGAGAAGTTGCAGCAAAGCAACTAGTAATTTCCCTGATTTCCCAAATATACTTGGGACCACACTGAATGCCTCCACATACCTCATTATTTTTGCAGGGTAACCACCCACAGAATAAGACGTCGATAAATTCAGACCTAATTGAACATTTTATAATACCTCTACTACTGTAACAACTAAGAATAATAACAGTCTCACTTTACCCAAATATTCTGGAGAAGTATGACGTAACAAGTTTTGCAAATCAAAATTCTAGTTTTTACTTGATTGCTATCAGCTTGCATAATATTATCATAAATGCCCAACATCAAATAATGTCTATTGTAGGCAGAGATGAAAAAATTAATAGTTCATAGTTATTAATAAGGGTAATTTTTATTTAATTAAAGAAATTTCCCTTGATTAAAACTATTCATGCCTATAAGTAAACAGAGCTTAATGGGTTATTATGCTTCAATTTTATACTGTGGTATTTTCTCATCATCAGATACCACTTTTTTCTTGTCTTTTTTTTTTTTTTTGAGACAGAGTCTCACTTTGTCACTCTCTATAGAGTGCCATGATGTCACACCCCCCAGCAACCTCTAATTCTTGGGCTTAAGCTATGGTCTTTACTCAGCCTCCCAAGTAACTAGGACTATAGGTACCCACCACAACGCCTGGCTATTTTTTTTTTTGTTGCCGTTGTCATTGTTGTTTAGCAGGCTCGAGCCAGGTTCAAACCCGCCTGCCTTGGTGTACATGACTGGCGCCCTACCAACTGAGCTACAGGTGCCACCATCACCTTTTATTTTTTATTTTTTAAGGGTGTGCATTATATTTTGATACATGCTGCACACAATGTGTAAAGACTAGATGAGAATATTTAGTATACATGTATACATTACCTCATACATTATTAATAGTTTTGTGTTGGAAATATTTCAGATTTTCTTTTCTAGCTGTTCTGACATATACAATACATGGTCGTTTACTGTAATCATCATTTTGTGCTATGGAAGACTAAAACTTATTCCTTTTATCTAATTGAGTTTCTGTATGCACTGACCAACCTTCCTACGCTACTTTTATTTTTGAAAAGATCATTTAATGATAGGACCTTTAAAGCTATTAAAAACCTGAAAAATATTGTTTTAAAAGGGCTTTTGAGTTAGGAATTTCTATGTTTGTCTGTCATTCAACCTTTACTACTTAATGCTAGTAATTTTTTACTTATTTATTTTATTTTTAGGGCATATTACTTAACACTAGACATCCATGTTTCCACCTATAAAACAGGAATGATAATATATCTATTTCACATGCTTGGTAGATGGTTTCCAAAAATGGCTTTCACGAATACTCATCTTCTATTATCCATGCCTTTTTGCAATGTTACCTGAAAAGTTCTTCCCAGGAAGAGGTGGAGTCTATTCTCACACTCCTCAAATCTGGGGTGGCATGGGACTTGCTTTGACCATACAGTAAGGCAAAAGTGACACTATGCCAGTTCTTGGAACCCTGATCTGCCACTATGTGAACAAGCCCTGGCCAGCCTGTTCGATCATATGAAATCATATACAGGAGATGTCAGCTGTTCTGGCTAAGGTATCCCAGCCTACAGCCAGCCATATTCCAAATATACGGAATATTTGACTAGATCATCCTACCTAGATCATCCAACTAGCAGATCTGTTGCTGACCATAGACTAATGAGTCAGCCCCTCCAAGAACAGAAGAACCATCAAGCCACTCCTGGAGTTGTGAGCAATAATACATGCCACTGGGTTTGGGGATATTTGTTATGTGACAAAAACTAATTGATACATGACTATTTTCAATTAATATATTTACATTTCTCATCACTAACCCTGATTAATATTTTACATATAAACCTTAATAACTAATAGAACAGTATATTTCCTGATAAGGGAGATATCATTCAAAAATATTATAAACTGCCCAACATTGAAAGACATCAGCAGTTCCTTTGCCATTAGAAAGAAAATTATTTAATTCTATTTGTTGAATATGGCACTCAATAATGTTCCAAGTTATTAAGATAAACTTTAAGCAACCTAGAAAACTGATACACAAGTAAAATATCTTCATGTCAGTGCTCTATTAGTGTAGGCTGCTAATTCTGAGTGGGAACTCAGGAGATAGACTGAATCTAAATCTCAGTTCTTTTATTAACCTTGCCTTGCCTTAGTGTTCTTATCTGTTAAATGAGTATAACCATAGTACTTATGTCTTGTCTTTGTAGTAAGAATAAACTTAGATTATTTAAGTAAAGTACTTACAGTAGGACCTGCCACTGCCAGTGCACAATCAATGTTAGCTGTGTCTTTTTGTTGAATGATTTTTGTTTTAAACATAAGCTTGGAAACCAAGCCAGTGTGGTAGTTCTAGGCATATGTGTATAGCCATCCTAGTGCTTGCAGCTCTCAAAAGCTGTTGTGCATACACAAAGAGAAACATCAAAGACATAACTACAAAGGAAGCAAAGGTTCTAGAGATTCTGTGAAGAATTTAAATGCCATGTCTTGGCAATCCGGATAAAACAGAACTGAAATCACATTTTTGTTAATTCAGGGGTTATTGCCAGGATATGGATAGTATGAGGTTCTCACCCAGTGCTTTTTCTGCAGAGCCCACTCTCCATTATCCAGGCCCGACTAGAGAAATAATTTTCACTCTGCTTATTCTTCCCTCCAGTTTTCCTCCTAACTATAAATTCAAAAATCTGGTTCCAGAGTCAGTGAAGTAGGTATGGGACTTAGTGTTGAGACAGATTAGACAGATGATGTATAAAATGCAAAGCCAAGAATCATCTCATAACCAGAGTAGCTCTTTTGAATCTCCTATTTTTTCTTTTGCAGAACTACTATCCATCAAGCCAAGTAGAATTGCTACCCCTCCAATCTGTTATCAGAAGCCAAGTGGTGTATAAATCATCCCTAACCTCCATGTGATTTTCCCTTGATTTCAGATTTAGATTCTTCATTCTGTGAAGCATTCTAATATACTTTTTCAAATTTCATCATCTCAAGGATCACATGGGGAATCATGTAAGGGCAAAGTTTTCCTCATTCACTTTGAGGAATATATCTTGTAATATATTATTACAATTGTAATATATTACTACAATTTATCTTGTAATATCTTACAATTATCTTGTAATATATTTTCTTAAAAGAAAAAAACCGTAAGCTCCCCTTAAAGGAGAAAACAATGGAAAAACCAACAAACTGTATCTGTAGAATTATGAAGTCATACAAAAAGCTTGGTACAATACTGCCAATGTCAGTTTAATTCTAACAGTAAGGTCATTGGACAGGCTGCCTCCTGTTTAGCTAACTATGCCAGTGGACAAATGAGGTGGCCCTACTTTAAACCAAAGGCTTGGATATAGTCTAGAAATGTTCTTTCCTCTCTGTTCTTCACCTTTGTCCTCTACCTTCTCAGTTACACATAGGTTTAATTCCAATTAAGAAAAATTCCCCTTTTTGCAAGAAAAAATAACCCTTAAAAACAAAAAAGCAAATCAGAACTGAGATTATGGTCCATCTTTTTCATACTATACAGTTCACTGAAGTTCCATAGGAAAATAATGTTGCCCTGAGTTAGCTTGATTTTCCTCTGGGAACCAACCGGAAAAATTAACAGCTACCCAGGGACTTAGCTTTTGTCAACAACAACCAAACAAAACTTTCCAAACCCATTAACTGTCTGCAAGACGCAGTATGACTTCCTCTATCTCCTTGCATAACATGCCAATTTAAATAAATATTCTCCATCTTGACATTTGTGGTTCTTACTGAACAAACCAGGAGATAAGATACGTGAAAAGGATAGGAAGCAGTTCAGGTGAAGCTAGGAAAGTTAAATGAGAGACAGCCATTTCCAGAACAAGATAGTGGAAACCCCCATCTAGTCACCTCTAAATGCTTACATAAATTTTAAAAAGTAAACCATCATATTAACATGTAGTCACAAATTTCCTTGCCTGTGAGGTGGTTTCAGAAATTATGACTGAAGTGCTACCCATATTAAACCACATTTTAAATGCATTCAGCTCAACAAAGCCCTGTTTGGTCAAGTGCAATCCCATTTATTTTTACCCCACCTGTGGCTTTTATTTTGTGTAGTCACAGCATGTAAGAACAGGAAGGTGATGAGCCTGGTGGGATCTCCCTGTTTCCCTGATTTAATAACACTTGGTGTAAGAGGAACGCAACCTACCTAAGCATTTCTTTCTTTTCCTGTTTCCAATTCAGCAATTCCCCAAATCACAGATGGGAGGATTGGACGGAGCAGAGCAAAATGCTCATGTGTGGGTGGGCCTGTGAACCATCTGACTGTCACAGCTGTGGGTATCCCAAGAGCTGCATTCGGGCCAAAAACACAGTATGTACTCAGGACATGTTTGCTCAATATGGGGCTGAATGGCGAAAACATGACGGGAGCGTCTCAAGAACATAAGACCCTGATGAGTTGAGGGCTGAAGTCCTAGGGGGAGGTCAGCCCACCCTTAACAAGGCAGACCTTGCCACCTCTTCATTTGTATGGCAGTCTATATGGAAACGGAGGAGAAGGAGGAAAGAGACAGAGACGCTAATTGTGAGCTGGTTGTAATCAGGTTCAAAACCAAAGCAGCAAGCCTCCCGCCCGGGGGAAATGCAAAAGGCACTGTCCAGTTCATGGAAGCTGATATCTAGCAGAGCAAGAGGATGCTGCCTCTGCTCTTCCGGACAGCCACCTAGGGATGCTACTGTTAGAGGGAGGTCAGGTTGTTGAGGGGCCAGTGTTGTTTAACATGTTGACACTGGTCCTGGTGACCCAGATGCACTGTCATGGACTGGCCAGCAAGATTTAGGAACATCTAGTCAAAGTTGAAGATAAAATACTTCATGAAGGCAGAGTGAGTCAGGGAGAGACTGAGTCTGTACTAAGCACTTTTTTTTTTTTCTAAAGATGTGCCAGCAATTCTCTCTTTTCTCCTACTTGGGAAGCAATGACATCATTATCAACCCTTGGGGGGCTGGTGTGTCTGAGTCTACCAGGGCTCCTTGTACTCAGCTGCTGGAAGTCCCTGGAGTTGAGGTGAACATCACAGGGCTGCAGACACTGAGGCCTTTCCACCTGCCATAACAGGTGGCACTCATCTCACGATGGGGGAAACTGAGTCCTTGGCCTTATAAAGAGCTGATTCTTTTATTTTCCAGATAGTGTATTATTGTCCATTTAGGGATCCAGGCAGGTCTCTTTACAACTGATAACAATAATCTGTGGCAGAGGTTGTGCTTATGATTCTACGGCCAGGACTAGGAGGGAGTGGCTGAAACATATAGCTAAGCAGCGATTCTGGGGGTGGGACAGGGTTTACTGATGCTGGCAAATATTCCCTGACCTGGCTGAAATTTCTTCCCTAGGACAAAGCAGTAGCAAGTATGATTCTTGCCATAGTTCTTTCTTTAAAAAGTGTTCCTGTGTGAACACTTCTCTGTATGAACAGATGTTCTCTGTTGACCAGACCAGAACAGATTTCTGGGTGTCCTGAAAGGGCTGAGAAGGTATTTTTAAAGGGTCATCCCTTTCTTCTTTATCACAAAGCTTCTTTATCATAAAGCTTCCATGTTACGTCCTCACAGGTGCACCAGGGATGGCCAAGTCTCTGAGATGACTGAGATGGAAGCCTCATTGAAATGTCTCTCTGGTGCCAAAGCAAGGAAGAATCTAGCAAAAGTCTTTCCAGAGGCCACCCGTGAAGCATCTTTTGTTTGGCAGCTCTGTCCAGAGGCTGCTGTGGGATGAGATAAAGCTGCAGAAGGTGGGGGAGCCAAGGCTAATTCTTGATTATTCAGACTCTGGATTATCTCAACCCCTGATCTCTTCCCATCCCATCTGCCTCCTCAGCCCTGGGTCATTTTCACCACTCATTATCACCAGCACCGGAGGGAAGGCAGAGGAAATGAAAAGAGCTGAAATTCAAATGAATCAATTTTGCCACTTGTTCGCAGCTCAGCTCCCAAGTACACAAGGGGAGGAGGCTGCAGCTCCTGTGGGTTTTAGTTCTCTGTGCTATTCTTGTCCTCCATGCTGCCAGGCAATATCGAGTGGGCTGTATGGAAACGCTCTGTAGGTTGAAAAAAGAAGGCAGGTGGTGGGGGTGGTGGCGGGTGGGGGGGAGAGCTCCCTGTAGCAGCAGCTTCTTCAAAGGAAAGCAAAAGGAATCGTATGCTCAGCGGCAGCATGCCACACAGAGTAGCCCAGATTTTATTAAACAAACTCATGTTTGGAAGCACACCATCCCCTCAGAACCAGGAGTAAAGGGATGCTGAGATCACATTTAGAGCCATTGTAATGCAGAGGATACACTGATTGTCATACCAGCAAAAAGATAATGAGGAAGTCTCCTTAAAAGATGATGCCAAGGACAGCAAAAGCAGAAGCAAGCAAGGGCTGTATTAAAACCTGAAAAGATAATGAAAAGGAAGAAAAACACATTACGACCTTTAAAACCAGTCACCAACACAGGTAGCACGACAGGGAGAGAGGACAGAGCCCAGAAGCAGACAGGATTGTCGTGTCTCTCTGAGCTTATAACATAGGAAGGGGTTGGACTATGGTTGCCACGTCCTGGCCTGTTCTGTCTGTGGTGGACACTGAGAGGCACCCTCCAGGTGTTCCTGTGACTGACCTTCCCCGGCTGCTGGGAGCACTCATGGCAGACAGCTTTTGACAGTTGGTCCTTTTGGGAAGTTTCTGTGGCAGACAGCCATTTTTCTCTCCAGAAAGAGCCCAGTGCAGTGACTGGTCAGTAGGGGATAGGATAAAAGTAGGATAAAAAGCTGGCCATCTCGGCTCACTGTGGGACAGCTTTGAAGGGTCAGTGTAGAATCAGAGCCACCTGTGAGTTGTGTGAGACTGTTGCTGAGTCCACATCACAGCAGACCTCCTCCTTCCCTCCCTTCCTTCCCTTCTCATTCACCAGTGTTAATCCTGAGAGCCCCACTTCATACATGGCTCTCATGCCATCCCATCTCCAAGTCATCTCCCTAGAATCCCAACATGGAATAGATGATGGTTGCTATTTGTCGCTCACCCTATCTGGGTTATCACTTTTTCTGAGGTGAAGATTAACTTTTGTGTAGGAAGTTGGTGTATGCCACAAGAAGAGAAAAAATACAAAATTGGGGAGAGAGAAAGGCAATGTATTATCCAAATGGGAATTGAATAAAAAAGTTGAGCTTCAAATTAAATGTGAAAAGAAACAGTGCTGAAGTCACCATATGGAACATGGCTAACTAAGACATAACTGTTTACCTGAGCAAAGCAAGGGGCACAGTCTGTGTAAATCCTACAAGTAACTTTATATGGCTAGGACTGGGAAGATGGTACTTTCTATAGGGGAAAACTGTAGGCAATACAGTCCTAGAGAATATTTTCCATCAGACACAGATAGCGCAAGTGAGAGACTGGACTGAGTTATCAACAGAGCAGGTCTGGACTCCCTCCCCTACTGAAACACGAAATGGCACTTGACTCGCCACGTAGACCCCAGGTCTGAGAGGAGTAGAGCAAGAAACTCCTCACCCAATGGAGACTCATGGAATTTCCATCAATTGAGCTGCCTAAGTAAATTAAGGTATTGTCACAGAATAGTAGGTAGTTGTTTTTCAAAATGAGTAATACAGCAATATTTGTATGTATGTAGAGAAAGGGATAGAAAGGGACACACACACCTAGATATATAAATGAAATGGGTAAAAATATGAATGAGGGGTGTGTACACATATATGTGAGGGATAGACATGTTATGAATGAGGTATATCTGTGACTATACAGAGAGAAAGAGAAGATCTACCACCTCTTAAGATTAAAAGAAAAAGATGCCAGCTACAGAACAATGTGTGTGGCAGCCTCATTCCACTTTAACCAGCAGACACATAGGCAGCATCAGGTACTGCTCTGATAATTTCACCATTACTAACTTAATACTGATAAAAGTATTCACAATTATTGTTTCCATTTTCTGGATGAAAAAATTGGGGGCATAGAGAAGTTAGTTTTCCCAAGATCACAGAGAAAGTAAGTAATTAAACCAGAATTTGAACCCATGCAGAATCCAGGCTAACCACCATATTGGGCTTTCTCTGACTGCTAATGCTTGTGCAAATAAAGAGCATATTAACTGAGACAATTAAAATATCTCCCCTCTCTCTCTCTCTCCATCACAGGGAAATTTAATTGCCATTGCAACAATATTAAGAGGTGAGGCCTTTGAGTGGTGGTTGTGGGATTTGTGCTGTTCTACAACAGCAAGTTTGACTCCTTTTGTCTCTTTGTCCTTCTCCACATGATAACACAGCAAGAAGACCCTTGTCAGCTGCTGGTACATTAATCTAGGAATTTTCAGCCTGGTCAAGAACTGTGAGAAAACCAGTTTCTGTTCATATATATAAATTACTCAGTCTCGAGTATTCTGTTACAGCGGTGTAAAATGGAGTAAGTCAGCAAAAAAGCTGAAGCAAAGAACCAGAAATTGTCAGAGAAGAAATAGAAAAGAGTAAATGTAGCTGCAGCACCTATCATGGTAAAGGCCAGGGTACCATAGTTTTCCAACCAACCTGCCCGATTCCTGATACTGCATAGTTCTTTAAATGCCACATATACTGAGACTGACTTGATTTCATGGGAACCAGCTGGACCGACCAGTCCCATACAGTCTGCTTTTCCCTTTGTTTTCTTGAACACTATTAGAAAATGCAAAGCCTATGCAGAGAAAACTGGAACTGTTCCAACTCTGTTGTCAACTGGGGCTGGTGAGGGAAGTGTTCCAAGGAATTGTTTAACTAGCCTCAATCCTGATTAAATAACTTGAGCAAATCATAGAATTTGGCTGATTCACCAGAAAAAAATTGGATAAGTCCACAGCAGACAACTCAGCCAGAAGGATCCTGAGAAAATATTGCAAGGAACAAGCCCTGTGGACTAAGGTCTAGCTTATGTCAGACATGAATACTCCTTCTACTCAAAAAGAGCCCAAAGAGCTGGTGCCAAGATTTGTTCAGCAAAGTGCTATAAGGTAAGAACAGTAGTCTATTCCCAAGGAATTCTGTTGCAGATATCTTAGGGAAAGGGGGCATCTCAGCTCTGCATAGATAAGTAGGGGTGTGGAAGGTGGATACAAAATGGACATGAGCAGGGATGGGGAAGACCATCTAACACTGCTGTCTCGGGTCAGAAGAATTGGTAACTAATGAGCTGGATTGAATACTAGAAGGGGTCCTGCTTTGAGAAGGCAGTATTTTGGGAATAGAATCTGGGATGAGTTCCATCACTTCAATGAAGTGCAAATTTTAGGCACCTACAGGTCCTCCCAGCCACAGCCCTTCCACCTTCATATTGGACCAGGACATTGAAAAAGGCCATGCTTTCATTTCTCATCTACATTCAACATCCCCTGGTGGGACCCTGCCCTGAACCTCTGCTCCTTGGGGGTCCAACTCTCAGCATATCTTTGATAACCCCTTTCATCATTTCCCCAGACTTTGCTGGAGCTTTGACTACATTGATGGGCCCCAACCAACTGTATTGCCTCAACTGCTCAAATTTGAGTTTGCCAATATTTGAAGATTACAAGTACCACTGCCACAAGGCATCCAACAGGTCAGATGGCTGTGGTGTTGGTGATACCATGTCCTGTAGATGTGATTTGAATGGCTGTTTCCGTCTTCTGCGGAGCAAGGGATACCCCATAGCCTTAGTTTCCCTGTTCCTGGTCCCGACCTTTCCTAAGCTTCTCCCATTCCCAAACTGTGGCCTGGAAGTCCCAGCATGTCCTGCATCTAACTTAGCATGACTGGAATGCAAAATATCTTACAATGAGCTGCCTGGGTTAAACTTGTGAAAAAACAAAGATGGGATTGTTTGTGTGTATCATTTTTACGTGCTGCAGAATGCTTAGATAGAGAAACAAAGGGTGTAAATGAGGAAATCTCAGATCTTGCATTGTTTTGGATAAACAATATGGAAAAGTGAAGCAGGAAATGAGAGCTAATTGATGTAGAAGAAGAACAAACAGCAATCCTTTGACACTAACGTGCTGCGGCTGAATACCACATGTGATGTGCATTGGGAAGGGGAGAACTACCCCTGGGGTCTCGCAGCCCTGATGCGAGAACTCTAAAGGGAGAAGCCACAGAGAAGCCAAGTGGATCTTCAAAGTGAACAACAGTCACCATCAAAGGAGGCATGTGGTCTTTCTCTAGACCGGGAAATGTCTTTCTGGCGGCGCTATGCCTGGAAACCTATTTTCCCACCTTAGTGATGGAACCTCCTGGGAGAGGGAAGATAAATAGCTCTTCCCACCAGGAACAAAAGGAAATTAGTTACTCTGTGAACCAGGTGACTTGATGAGAAAGCAAGTACAGAAGTTCTGTTCTGCAAGTGACAATTTATATGAGTATGTGAGTGGAGAAGCAGGAGTGGGGGAAGGGAAAAACAAAGGAGATGGAGGGTGTGAACTTGAGAGTTTGCATGGGAAAGTGTGGCAATAAAGACATGAAAGGTATGTGTAGAGGGCGACTCAATTTTAGGTAAAGTATAATTAAACAAAAAGACCATAAAACAATTGGACAAGAGAGCAGAAGCTGGTTACAATGTTATTGCCAAGTCCTTTGTGAGATGTGATTGGGGGTTAACTGTAGTACTTTTTATCCACAGTTTTGCTTTTTAAGGTTTCAATTACCCATGGTCAACTGCAGTCCAATAATGGGTGAATAGAGTATGATAAGGTATTTCAACATAGAGAGAGGGCGAGACCACATTCATGTAATTTTTATTAGTATATTCTTTAATTGTTCTATTTTATTATCAGTGATTATTGTTAATCTCTTATGGTGCCTAATTTATAAATTAAGTATTATCATGAGTATGTATGTACAGGAACAAAAGCAGTATATATATTTTCCATACTATGCAGTTTCAGGCATCCCCCAGTGATCTTGGAATTTATCCCCTCCAAATAAGGGGGGAGGGGCAACGTATTCAGCTTGAGAGGCTTTGCTCATTTCAGAAATGCTTTTATTGATACCATGTCTATCAACAACCTGTTTACTACTTCAGTACCTGACAGTGATTAATATTAATGGTAATTAGTGTTAAGAATAATTATTATAATTATAGTGGCTGACATTTATTTAGCCCTTTCTTACTTTGGACTATATGCTTTATACACTTCATAGCATCCTATTCTGTTGGCTGAGGAAATCAATGCTCAAGAAGCTGGCTAAAAATGTTGCAAAGCCTGGATGTCAAGCTGCCAACTGCAGGGCATGAGCTCATAGACATTATGGAATATGTCATCTCTCGCTGAGCAGTAACGATGGTGTTAATGTCTATTCATCCCTAATAGACTGTGAGGAAGAGGGGTTTCATGTACTAGCAATATGTTCTCATAAATATATTTAAGTGTACCTTAGTTTTTTTCTTTCTTTGTCTTTTAGAAACAGAGTCTCATTTTGTTGCCCTCGGTAGAGTGCCGTAGTGTCACAGCTCACAGCAATCTCCAGCTCTTGGTCATAGGTGATTCTCTTGCCTCAGCCTCCCGAGTAGCTGGGACTACAGGTGAACACCACAACACCTGGCTATTTTTTGTTGCAGTTTGGCCAGGGCCGGGTCTCAACCTACCATCCTCGGTATATGGGGCCGACACCCTACTCACTGAGCCACAGGTGCTGCCCCTGTACCTTAGTTTTCAAATTAAATGACTGGTTACAACTACATATTCAATATGACACATTTTCCTTCCACAAATTTATAGTTATAATTGTTATATATCTGTAAATATAATTCAGCAGGATCCCAAAGGTTTGATATCATGTTAATTAGGTCCAAAAGAACTTCTATAAACACAAGAGAAAAAAGAAAAAGGACAAGCAAATGTCAACAAAAACAAACTATCTATTCTTATCTCCCTTCCAACCTATCCTTCCTTCCTTCTTACTTTCTGAAAAGCTTCTTCTTTTGTTTTTTTTTTTTGTTGAACCTGGTCCAGATGACAATAATCAAATTATGTTGTGCAATAGGTATGTGACAAAAATAAACATTTGAGAGAAAAAAAGAATAGTTTTTCTCTTCTCTGTTTGATGTTACTTTTGGTCTTTGGCTTCCCCCCAAAATCCTATGATTAACAATAAAACAAGAAAGATAAAGCCATCTTTCTAGATTAGGATGTTTCTCCAAAGTATTTAGAAAACTGTTTTAGGAAATGCCTAAATAGATCCCCTAATTATGCTTCTTTTGATAGCAAAGAAACAAAAGTTGTTGGAAACCACAAGGGGAAGACCAGCTATAAAGTTTCCTCTACTAAAAGCCATGAAAAATAATCTTTGTGTATCACCCATAGGCTTTACGCACTCTGTGCAAAGATATGGATGGTCAACTATTTGGACAACCTGGGCTGCCAAGTGGGGACTGCATGCCATGATGGGGGTGATGGAGAGGCCTTGCAGAACTACACCAAGGTATCTTACGTTGGCATTTCTGGGCTAATGGATGAAATTAAAAAAATCATATTTTTCGGGCCTATCTGGAAATTTGCAATCTCTTCCCATGGCATTAGTCCTTAAACAGAATAAATTCTGTCAGAACTTTCTTTTACTTTATTTGTAAAATGGAACTATATGACACTTCCTAAATAGATTAACGGGGCTTATATTCCAAAAATGCAATTTAGCAGGATTCCTGAACACAGAAACTTCAAGAAGAAAATTTACTCAGTGAGTATTTTTGAAAAGTTTTTGAGCTCTTGGGACAATAATCACAATTTATCGATACCTTTGAATTAATATGACAAGAAAAAACTTTTTAACATGGCAGGAACCAGGAGACTCAGCTGCCTGTAAAAATTTTCCTGAAGAGCTTCCATCTATATCAGTTGATAATAAACCTCTTTGGATCATTTTCTCAATTAAAAAATACAATGCAAATAGGTTTAACTATAAAACACACATTTGATAGTTCTTCCATAAAAACAAAATTGTCATCCCAGGCTTGAATCTGCTAGCTATCGGCCATGCAACTTTCAGCAAGTTATTTAACATTTTTGTATCTCAGTTTTCTTATTTGTAAAATGGGGACAATAATTGTTCCTACCTCGAGATTTACTTAACTGATTCTGCAGTCAGTGTACTAAGGCTCAAGTTTGCCCTTAGTTGGAGTTATAAAGGCAGGTGATCCAAGCCTGCAGATGAAATGGAAGAGAATCACATGCTGGCCAGGAACTGCTGATATTCTTGCAAAGGGAATGCTCAGATACTCCTAGAATAAACAATAACAGTGCAATGTATCCTCAGGTCACTCATTCTCTCCTGAAGCCTGTCAAATACAGCATGGATGTTACCTCTATTAATTGAACCCTTGAAGTTATAAAGTTACAGATTTCCATGCCTCATTTTGACAGGCAGGCAGTAGACTGGTATCTAATTTCTTAATTACAATCCTCACTTAGGAGGCCTGGCTTTGGGCTGGATCTTGCTTCTTTTCTTTTCTGACAAGGAAAGGATCGTGGTAGAATAAGGGCCTCAGCTGTTTAATAAGAAATACTGAATGGGAATCCTAGGGATGACTTTGTCTTTTTAAGTGGGAGTAGGGGGAGTGGGTGAGAAAAGATGTGAATAAACACTTAGAAAACAAAGATGATATGCAACACTACTAAGAGGAAAGAATGTGGCCAATGAAACACAGCCCCAGTGCAGGCTGCTTAGCACAGATGCCGCTACATTCTATGCATTCAGAACGATTCTCCATAAAATGGGATATTCATCTTAGCACATAGCACTGGCATTCACTCATTCGTCAACTATTTATCTGGGGCCTACTATGAGCTGGGCACTGAGTAAGGAGCTGTGGATACAGAGCTAAATACAACAGAGAGCTCCTGCCTTCGTAACAGTTGCTGCAGATGTCACACCAGAAAGATGGCTACCTGTATATTAGAAAATAATTCCTATGTCTAAATATTAGTGACAACAAAGGATCATGGGGAGGAAGAGCAAGCTCAGGTCTTACAGACTTGCAGTCCGACCTCTGCTGCATGATTCTGGACAGATAACCTAACTGCCCTGAGACTCTGTAAACTTCTTTACAACATGAAAGCAAGGCCATATGGTCTCTCGTGTGTCTTCTTTAGTCTCCACCTGCCATTTATAAACAAAATACAGAGAGAAGCTACTTTCCTGTTCTAGCAAGATCTTCAGGAAGATTATAGATTATCAAACCTTGTTAATTAACTCTGTACCAGATTCATAGCCAGACTATCTTTTTCCACTGTCAGTAGAAACAGTGAAAAGATAAATAACTTTATGAATAGATATCAAAATCCATTAAGGAACTATCCAACTAAAAAGCTCTTATGTTATTTTAACTCTTCAGCAAAGATGAGACATGTGGAAATTGAAATTATGTAAGTTTGAAAAGAGAGAAGACCCAAGGACAAGCTTTTCCTTTCCTCTTGAGGTGCAAAACAACACCTGGGAAAACAAAGTTTACTTTAAAAAATAAATATAGTAAAAAGAAATGTAAATCCCAGAATTCTAGGCAGTCTGGGTTTTTATATTTTATAGTTTCCTGCTATGATTTTATGGTTGCATAAAGCATGGACTCACCTTATCCAAGTGAGGATGAAAAAAATTCAGTGTTGTCACAATAAAGACTTACAATGATAAAAAAAATAAATAAATAAATAATAATTTTCTTAAAAATCTAAAATGGCATCGACTGAGATGCTCATGAGAACTCAATCAGGAGCAGTTTGTCCTAATTGCCTTGGGGTGGGAAGCTGATTCGTGTCGGGCCCTTCCCGTGGCCAATTTCTCCTGCTTTTCTGTCTCTGATCATAACTGCACCTCACCTGAGACCCAAAGATGGGGAGAGGGGAGCAGGCAGGAGGCACCAGGAGGCTGGGAAGTGCCAGTGCCCCTGGGGAGGCCTGAGAATACTTGTCCTGTGGACAATACCCAGCTTATGGACCAGCAGCATTGACGTTACTGTGATGAGTCTTATAAATTCAGAATCTTAGGCTCCTCTAACCTACTGTGTCAGAATCGCATCTTGATACCATCTGGGAGATTTGTTGTACGTGAAGGAGTGATTCTAACTCTCTTGCTATTATTTTTGTACCAATTAACTCCCTCTTTATCTCTCCATCTCCACTACCCTTCCCTTCTCTGTCTCCATGAGATTAATTGTTTTTAATATTTAGCTCCCATAGCTGAGTGGGAAGATACAACATTTGTCTTCCTGTTACTTGGCTTATTCACTTAACGTTTTCCAGTTCCATCCATGTTGTTCGGATGGCAGGATTTCATTCTTTCTTGTCACCATATATTAATAATACCCCATTATGTATGTGTTCACAATTTTTCTCTGCTTAGGCATCTTCTGCAGGCTAAAGAGGAAAAACAAATGAGCTCTGCAGAGGATGGGACAGTGGCCAGTGGGGAAAACAAAGCTCAGGGATTCCGTGCTCTCCTTATATGACATTCGTTTGCTTCCCCCACCCCAATCCTTGTGTCACTCCCCTCTCATTCATTCATTTCTTATTCAACTAATACTTTCTTACCAGCCTCATAAAAGTGCCAGCCACTGCCCTCAGTGTTTCAGATAAGCAGTGAACTCAACAGACCAGGTTTCTGCCCTCATAAAGCTTCACCCTCTAGGGGAGGAGGGCAGAACAGACAGACAAATACAGAGATGAATGAGTCAATGTCAAGTGGAACATAAATACAAAGCAGAGTAAGATGGTGCAGCAGGCTGTGGTGTGACAGTGTTTTGTCAGATAGGAAGGTTATTAGAAGCCTCTTCAAGGACACATTAGGTAAGCAGAGAACTGACAGAACCGACGACTGATCCATGAAGATAATGGGGGGAACAGTGTTCTGTGTAGGAGGAAAAGTGTGTGCAAAGATCTTGAGACATTCCCAGCTCCTCGGGGAAGAATGAAAAGTCCAGTGTGATCAAAGCAGAGTAGACAGAAGAACTGTCGATTTGGAGGGGTCATCGGAGGCCAGACCATGGAGATCCTCAAATACCATAGCAGAGAGTTTGGAATTTATTCTCAACCTGATTAGAAGCCATGTTGCATGATCAGAGACGCAAACAAATAGCAGCTTTGCCATAGGTGTAAACTCGCTCCTGTAATTATTAAATCAAGAAACAGACTACACGAAATGAGATGGCGTGTAGCAAAAATCTTTATTCCAGGTTTTGACTTTATACTTTTCTAGTCACGTACACACTTAATCTATTATCTATTAGTTTCATCATTATCTTATTTTACCTATCTGAAATTAACTTGAAAGGAAATATTTTGTTATCATATCAATATAATCACCTTTGTAGTAAACCTCTTCTTCTAAACATTGACTAATTCCTGAATAGGTATCTAAAGAAAGATCACAAAGAAGAAAGTAGCCACAGGGGAACAGAGTTAATAGAAGAATATCTTCAAGCATTCACTTAGTTTACTCAGTATAAAGTAATGACTGTGTCTTTCCTTCAGGGCAGAGTACCTATAGACCTCTGACTATATGTCGTTACATACGTCAACCCTATGGCCCGTATCTCTGAGAAAGGGTGGCATGCCCTTTGATCTCAGGCTTCACGGGGTGCACAGCTTCAGAGAATGGACTTGTGGAATGTTTAACTCCAGGCAAGCCAACAACTCTGTGTGTGTCCCAGGGGGGTCCAGGTCCCTTAAGCCTCTGGAAGAAAAGCAAGTCATTTTTAACTTACACTGAATTTACTTTGTGTGCTTGATGTAGGATATGTTCATTTCTAAATATTGTCCTACAAAATCTACTGGATTTTTCACCATGGAAGTGAGAGGATCTTATTTACATAAGCAAAAAATCACTCTAGTTGTGACCACATGAATGCTGTCACCATTACCTTTCCTGCAGAAGTACCCACATGATATAGACTGTCCAACCTTTAGGATTTTTACATTTCTGTTCAAGTGTGTGTGGATGGTTGAGTGAAAAATGGAATAAATCGTTGAACGAATGTTTCCAGTTGCCTGGATTATGCCTACTCATAATAACCCTATGCTACATTTGTTAAAATCCTTCGCATAAAATATTTTTGTATTTTTTATGTGATAGCTAACCTGTTATCAACAAAGAGTCTACCCAAATAGTCCTGGAAGATCCAATCTTCTTAAAGAAGTTTTTTTCTAACGTGAAACAACAAAGTACACAATTTTCTCATGGAACGAACTTAAGAAAGACTTCATAACTCTTCCTCCCAGAAATCCTTTGTTCCTTAATTTATGTCTATGAATACATTATTTTATACCCTCCTATTGTACTTTTCCAATCTTTCTTCCACAGTTTCAAGAACCAGCATTATACTTTTTCAGTGGTTTTGAGGGTCCTGTGGCTCTTACATGCAAACCTTAGGATATACCTCAGGATGCAAAGTCTGATTCCTGGGGTGCCAGCACTGACCAAGAACCCCATTACCTCTGCTAGACATTTACAGGTTTCACTGTAAGGTCTCTTGGACTTTTGTATGTATCCAAAACAACTTTTAAAAATTCTAATCTATTTATCATATTGGTGTTTATTTTGGCTAACAGTAATAACATGTTGTACCTATTCAATGTGTGTGGTTATTATTATTTTTTATTTTTGGAGTTCTCACATTATCATTCTTCTATACTCTAAATAGCCTTCAAATGTTTATGGCATTGGTACAGGGGTGCTCCCAGTGTCCTTATCAAACTGGCCCACTGGCCAGTCTGCTTTGATTCACACAGATCATCTCTTTCTCATTTACAAGCCTGCCATCATCTCCAGAGTGGGCGAGAACCATGGTAGAGGAGCCTGTTCTCTGGTAGCAGCTATAATAGCCAAATGTCCACCTCAGATAGTGCCTCCTGCCCAGGCTATGAGCACTGCCTGTCACTAGCCAGACCTCCCTCACATTCATCCCCACATGGGAGCTTATGGGAAGTACAGTCTCTGTAGCATTGGTGATTAAATATTTTCTTTGTCAGGACCCTCCCCAACATTCCTACTCTCTAGAAGTAAACATGGTTTCTTTGTATAATTACAGCCATATTTTTATATAATATAGTTCAAATATAGAAGTACTCCATGCATCTGATTTTCTTTGATTATTCAACATCCTTGTGAGGTAGAAGAGTACAGTTTTGATCTCCATTTTGCCAAGGAGGGGACGGATGACTCTTCTTCTGACTAGTCAGTGGTGGATCTAGAATAAGAATGCATGCTCTTAACCCCTCCACTAGTGCCATTTCTAGTCCACCATAGCAGCTCACCCAAACTCTGCTTCCAAAGTGCTATTCCAAACCACTAACACCTCCATTTACACTGTCACCTAAGGAGGATCCAGAGCGAAGCCTGGACCCCTTCCTTACAAACCATACTGCCAGACACCTTCTGGGGGCAAGACATGATCGCAAGAGGGACTTTACCTAACAAATGCAATCAATGTAACCTGGCTTATTATACCCTCAATGAATCCCCAACAATAAAAAAAATAAAAGTTTCAAAATGAAGTGAATGCGTAGGATTGCCACATTTTATTTTACTAACTACTACCATTATTTCATAAATGAAGTAACAGTATTAACCATAAGAATAGGAAGAGAAACATTCTAGGATAACGGCTAGTTTGTCCCAAGAAATAATCATTAAGGGATTTTATATCACCTTATTTTAAAAAATATTGTATAATTATTTTCAAATTTAAAATTACAACACATTTTCTTTAATTATGCTGGCTGTATGAGTAATTATTTAATTAACACATGTTTGTTAACCTGAGTGTACATTCAGCTTTATACATGTGTGTGCATATGTGTGTGTATACGTATAAATATGACCTGGGATGTTATCCAATACTCAGTCGAAGGTCTCAGCTACAAGCTGACATGGAAGCCTTTGAGAGTAAAGAAGGAACAAAGGATTTCTTGGAGGAAGAGTTATGAAGTCTTCCTTAAGTTCTTTCCATGAGAAAAATATGTACTTTTTATTTATTTATTTTTTTCAGCTTTTGTCCGGGGCCAGGTTTGGACCCACCTCTGGTATACAGGGCCAGTGCCCTACCCCTTTGAGCCACAGGTGCCACCCGAAAAACTGTGTACTTCGTTGCTTCACATTAGAAAAAAGTGAAAACTGGAATTTCTTTAAATTTATATAAATATATGTGTATGTATACCTATATTTTAAACATAAAATATATATTATATATTTATATGCAAATATGTATAAATATGTGTGTATATGTATATTTTAAATATAAAAATATATATTCAAGAACATAAGACAAAACAGTTATTTCAATTAACTTCTTTTTTATCAATACCATTGTCAAACCTCCAGTTTCACACACTGTTAGGCAAAAATGGAAACATCACTCACCGGGACTTCTTCACACAGCTTGGAATATTGTGCACAAACTGAAAGGGGTTGAGTATTAATTGTTTCCATGCCACCAGCTGCTTTTCCCACCTTTCTCCCTCCAGAGTGCCAGGAAGACAGTGGGTATTTGGCTGAGTGTGTGTCTGGCTGAAGGTAACAGATACTGCAAGATGTCACCTGGAGCCACTGCTCAAACACCCAGGGCCGATGGCTTGGTCCTAACACAATTTCAACTCTGTCAGTCAGGAAGTCATCATCAGGCTATCACACATACATTATATTTGATTTTAAGAATCATTAGCTTTGTTTATATGCTATCCCTCAACGTACCTATTTTATTTTAAGAAAATGACAGAATTTTCTGCCTCTATGGTAACTATTTACCCTTATGGGTATACAGATGGGCTTATATGCAATAAAAATCAAGTGGGAATAACTATATAGGGAAGACATACTCCTAAGGTACACAGAAAACAAACATCAAAGACCAGAAAATGTCAGAAGGATTTCTTGTCCTTTCTGCTTGTGATACCCAGAGTGTGTCCAACTATTTAAGGTCAAGTCTATTGCCTGATAAAAAATGATTTTGAACCCACTTTATATTTGAGTACATGCTATTTGAGAAATATTCAGGGGGGACAGTGAACAGGTCTTTGTCTACACTGATGTGCAGGTGTCCAGGTGTCAGGTCACGTGACTCTTCACAGAGAAGGAAAATGTGGGAGAATCAGCAGATTGAGGCTGGAGCATCTAAGGAGGGTGGGGAGAATGAGCACATTTTTAGAGATGCTCAGCTTGAGATGATGTGAAACTTCCAGGTTGTGATGTCTTATAGCTACTGATAAATCCATTTAGTTATCTAAAAACATTTATTAAATATATTTACTAATGGTTAGGTGTTCTAAGTGTTCTAGGCAAGAAAGAACATGGGTCCTGCTTCCATGGAAAACCTAGATTTTAGTAGCGGCAGTTTATGGGGTAATTGATAAAATGTTTTTATTCCTTGAGGAAACTTGTTTTGAAATATATAATTCACTTCAAAATTTTAAAGAGCATCCTTCTTTCTTTTTTTCATAAGAAAACAAGAATAGAAGCCAAGTACTAAGTCATTTGCATAATCCAATATTTTACTTTATTTTGATTGGGCTAAAGCAGTGAAAAGCTTAAGTTTTATTTTCATCTGTTTAATTTCATCTGAACATTTTTTCACATTCATAAGTAAATGTTTTGCTTTTGTCCTAGGACATCATGACAAAAAATATTTACAAACTATCCTGGTAATTAACCTGTTGAACTGGAGATAATATATCCTCCCAGAGACTTCAAAACGATCTTCTTCATTAATTAACTTTTGGAGCTAATGAAAGTCCTCAGCACATTTTCTATAGTGCAGCCTCATTAATCTGAAAACTAACCCAACATAAACCCCTCCTAGAAAATGCAGAGAATCCTTCCTCCAAAAATTCAAGCTGTTCAAATGATTTCTCATCAAATCTTGAAGTTGACCTAGTTCAAAAACTCCTCAATGACAAGTTTATTTGTTTCTTTGTTATTTATTTGTTACTTACAATCCCACAGGAGATGAGGTCAGGAGAGCAGAATGGGCCTCCAGCAGCCTGCCTGGCTTTCCAGTGTGGTCCATGAATTACCCATTCAAAATGCATAATCTGAATTATGCCTCTACGGTAACTAGTTACCACTATGGGCATATACCTTTACTTATATGCTTTTAAAATATGTTTCAAAGATACAGAAACAAGAAATTCAGAAGAGTGGAGTGGAGAGGGCGAGTGTGACTCACCAATTCTCCTGGCTACCCTGGGAAATTTCCTAGAGCTGGCTGATTGTGTCCAGACTTCCTCTCTCAGTCAAGGGGGCTGCTGCCCAGTGGGCTGCGGTAGGGAAGGAGACAAGCTCAGGGAGGTGGCGGCTGAGACCTCACAGGACATATTACACAGTGAGAAGGCAGAACAGTAGCAGACCCAAGCCAGGAAGCAAGATAGAGGGCACTGTTTCTCCTCCATCTTATGCCAGTGGACTGGGGTATTTTCTTTTTCTTTTAGAGGCTAAAAACGGGTGTGGGGCAAGCAAGCACAATGTGGGGTGGGGTATGTTCACCGCACCCTATTGTACTGCCCCATTGCATATGACTACTACAAAGCCCTCCCCACGCAGCTGAGAAAACCTTGATAGAAGTGTGTTTTCATTGTTCTGTGGCTTAACTCTGTTTCCATTTATTCTCCGTATCTACATATCTCCCAAAACCCTGTCCAGCATCATTTTTATCTCACATTAAGTATATCTAAAGGCACAGAACTACAACCATTATGGCCTGAAATGAAAACTTTACGATAAGAGAAATAAAAGACTATATAAGCTCAGTTTTAGATACGGCGTGTTTTCTTTTTTTAAAAAATACATGATTTCTAGAAAAAAATGAAAGCAATCTATGAACAGTTTGATTTTCCTTGATTTGCCGTTTGTGCAAAAAGGATTGCTCGCCACTGTAGCAGACCTCTGTTTGGACTATTTGAGAGTAATTTCTAAGATTCATTTCATGTGGCAAAGTTGACATTTACCGAGGCTAGAATTTGAATCCCAGGTGCTAGGAAACTAGGCTAGTGGAGGGAGACTTTGGGGCAATGGGTAACCCTAGCCTGCTCACCTCACTTGCAATCTTGCTGTTCTCTCACAGTTCTCTCTTATACAGCTGCTCTGCTGGAATGGTAAAAAAAGTGTTACTGTCCCAAAAATAATGTCCCCTAAGAAAAAGTGTGCCTATGGAGTTGTTTCTGAATTAAGGTGTTCTGGAAAGACTCGGATACACACTGTCCCAAAAGTCATTCCTAAAGTCATCATACATGGGGAAAATAGGAAATTGTAACTAAATGTACCTTTACTTAAAAAATAGTCATTATAAAATTTTACAAAATATTTACAAAATAGTCTCTATGTGTCAGCCACCTCTTTGTAAAATTTTGTAATGACTATTTGGTAACAAAAGGTACATTTAGGTACAATTTCCTATTTTTCCTATGTGTGGTGACTTTAGGGGTGACTTTGGGACAGCCTATATCAGAAATGTATTTCAAAGACATAAAAAAGGGGAAAATCAAATGTATCAAATTTTTAAATCTTAAGCAGCCACATAGTATAGCTTACTCTAATTTGAGCAATAGATTTGGGACTGAGATTATAATTGCTGATGGAAACTGGGTAATAAACTTGAGATTTTATGGTTAATAATAAAAAATGGTGCTACCATTTTTAAGTGGTGCTAGGCTGACTAGGTTATAGGCTGGAAGGAGAGATCAGTACGATCTACAAATCCAGGAAGAGGGCGATACAACTCATGTTCTTTCTTGAAAGGCAGATGATCATCCCAGTATTAACACCTAAGTGGAAGTCTCCTTCTTTTGGATTCTTTACAATTAACTTGCAGTTATGGGGAGACAGTTCCATATCTTTGTATCCTGGCCAATGCTTATCAAACAGTTAAGGGCTGACCTAGCAACTGAGGAGTGAAAATAAGAAATTAAACTGGCAACAGTGCATGGTCTATTGCAAACTATCACTACCTTCCTCTCCAATAAAATGCACTGACTATGATTTCTGGTATATTATATAATTTAAATCTGTGATATTTCTTTTTTGTATCTTCTGCTTTGCCTTTTGAAAAATAGAAATTATTTACTTCAAAATTAATTTTGTCAATCAAAATGTAAATATAGAAACACAGAGTTGCATATCCAGAAATCATATTTTAGAAAGGGATGAATACCTCAGTTCCTGGACAATTTATTTTAACTGGTTGATCTGGAGCTCGGGGTGTGGGGGGTGCAGAGAATAACATATTTTTGAAAGGTCTTTAAATAAATTTAAAGTAAGTTTAACAATGAGTCTTTGTTACTTTATTGGGGTTTCAATTTTCTGCTACCTAAATAGATTTTGTGTTTAAAATCCACATTTTAATTTTTTATATTTCTGGGAGTTTTCTGCCAAGGGAAGATTATCAACCTCAAGTTTGCAAATATATGTATCACGTGATGAGTCTCAATTTCTTCATTTGCAAAATGGGGCTAGTCTTGATCATTCCTTAAATAAAAATTATTTTTATAAGACACATGAGAAAATGGACTGTGCCTGCTTCTCCCAAATGCTCAGAACATTATTATGCAACTGGCATAGTGTATAATGAACACACATTAAATGAAAAAATAAAAATACCAGAATTCTCCTCAATAGTTCTCCATATATAATAAAGCCATTAATGGTTATTGAGCTTTTAGTATGTTCTCAATACCCTACTGAACTTTTATGTAGATTATTGCTCTCCATTTTCCTAACCTATTAAGGTAGTAACTATGATTATATTATGCTTGAGAAAATTGATACACAAAGAAGTCAAGTAACTTGCTCAAGGTCACCCAGTTAGCTTGTAGAACAGGGATTCATATCCGGACTCATTACTTCTCTCCACAATAAAGAAACAAATGACTTTTGCCTCTAGCATGTTCATGGAACCTTTCATTCAGTAATAATTCTTGACACTTTTTTAGCACAAATTTCACGAGACTCCCAAATGATTTGGAAATATCCTTAGCTCTATTTTATAGATTTAAAAACCCAAAGCTCAGAAAGAAGAAACGATGGAGGTTATCTACTGCAATATTCTAGCAAGTAATGGGGTAGGAGGAAAGGGACTCAAAGCCAAATCCCTTTACTTTCAGAAACATACTACTGATGCATCTATGCTCCAGGAGACTCCTTTATGTCTCTCATTTCTGAAAGACAAAGTGATGAAATGACTTCTCTTTGAAACTAAGCATCCCCAGGAAATGCACATCCTTTCCTAAATCATGCTCACTTCTTTTCCTGTGATGAGAGAACTAGATTCATTAATGGTACCCACAGAATAAAAATGAATGGGGCAGAAAAATGATTAGAAGGAGGCACTAAACTGATAGTAAATTCAATCAGTTCCAGAAAGCATTAGGATTATTAATTCAGTAACTTACAAAGAAAAAGTAAAGCATTGGATACTTTTTCTTTTTTTTTTTAAGGGTTTTTTATTTATTATTTTTTTTTATTAAATCATAGCTGTGTACATTGATATGATCATGGGACATCATTCACTAGTTTCACAGAGCATTTGACACACTTTCATCACACTGGTTAACTGTACTCAGCCCTACTATGAAACTAATTTATGGCTTTCGCATGAAAGCTATAACCTAGTTATAACCTAAGAATAGGGAGAAGGGGGAAAGGGAGGGGAGGGATGGGGGACGTGGGAGGAGGGAAGATGATTGGTGGGATTACACCTGCGGTGCATCTTACACGGGTATATGTGAAACTTAGTAAATGTAGAAAGTAAATGTCTTAACACAGTAACTAAGAAAATGCCAGGAAGGCTATGTTCACCAGTGACGAAAATGTGTCAAACGGTCTATAAAACCAATGTATGGTGCTCCATGATCACATTAATGTACACAGCTATGATTTAATAATAATAAAAAAAAGTAAAGCAGGGTGTAGAGAGGGGAAAGAACATTTTATTAAACTCAAGAAAATGTGATAACCCTCTTAGTAAAGTATCTCAAGAATGGAAGAAAAAGTATCCAATGTACTCAGCCCTACTATGAAACTAATTTTTGGCTTTCATATGAAAGCTATAACCCAGTTATAACCTAAGAATAGGGGGAGAGGGAGGGGAGGGAGGGGGGAGGATGGGCAGAGGGAGGGTGATTGGTGGGATTACACCTGCGGTGCATCTTACAAGGGTACATGTGAAACTTAGTAAATGTAGAATGTAACTGTCATAACACAATAACTAAGAAAATGCCAGGAAGGCTATGTTAACCAGTATGATGAAAATGTGTCAAATTGTTTATAAAACCAGTGTATGGTGCCCCATGATCGCATTAATGTATACAGATATGATTTAATATTAATAAAAAAAAGAAAATGTGATAAAAATTAAAATGCAATAGGATGAATGAGGAGGGCTTGATCTTTCACCTGCAAGCCAGCCCTTACCCCTAAGGAAGTAAACTCAGCCAAACCAAACTAAAACAAACTAAAATAACATAATCAGCAAGGAAGGGGCATTTGTTTGCATGCTACTTATGGAAAATGCAAGAAATCATCTTTCACGAGCAATCGTATGACTTTAAGTAGGCTTCAACTTGGGGAAAGAAAAGTAATGAAGTGTGAAATAGTTTTTTTCTTTATATGAAAAATGGGAAACTTATTTTCCAAATTATTGCTTTGTTCTCTTCAAGTAGGACAGATTTTATGAAGGGAGTAAATCTTAAAGAATAAGAATCCAGCAATTAGTGAAAAATGGGGCTCTGCTCTCTGCCTCTCAGGGTTATCCTACGGTAAAATATTCACCATCTCCTTATTTTACAAATACTTGTAAATTCAGGCACTATTTATTTTATTTTTTTATTAAATCATAGCTGTGTACATTAATGCAATCATGGGGTACCATGTGCTGGTTTTATATGCAATTTGAAATGTTTTCATCAAACTGGTTAACATAGCCTTCACGGCATTTTCTTAGTTATTGTGTTAAGACATTTATATTCTACACCTAATACATTTCACATGTACCATAGGTGTGGTCCCACCAATTACCCTCCCTCCACCCATTATCCCCTTCCTCTCCCCTCCCTCTTCAGACACTATTTTTGATTGAACAACCAAATCTTTCATTTTATGGATCTACCAAAGCCAGTTCAGTTTTGTTAATACAATGATGGAATAGCAACCACCCAACAATGTGAGCAATTTGGCCCATGCCTTGGTGAGAGGAAGGAAAGGGGGAAAATCAAGGGAAGGAATTGTTCTGGAAAGACACAACCAGCACAAGCTCAAGTATGACGTGGTAGAAACAGCAACAACAATGCTGCAAATCACTCATCGGCCCATTAAATTTTTTGCTTTCACCTTCATAAATACAAGGGTCCTTTGGAATATTAGTACATCTGTGGACCTACCATTAAATAGTTGAATTGACTTAATGCTCATTGACTGAAATAAAGAGCTAGTGGCAGTATGCTCCTCTAAACTCACTAGGATGTTTGAATGAATTTACATTTATTAATCTCAGGGAATAAGGGCATCTTTGTCTATAGAAAATGTTCGACAAGCATGTGGATTTGAGCACCTTTATAAGTAATCCATGGACCCCTGGGGTTCTTCAGCTGCCATGTAGGAACTACTGAACCCTTTTGCTTCTACTAAAGACTCCATGACACAAAAATAGACTTTTAGAAGGCCTTCCAGCATGTCAAAATTTGCAAAAATTTGGAGCTTACAGGCATAGAAACAGAGTCAAAGGATCATACACTGCAATGGTAACTGTTTGTTGCTGTCTACAACAGTTTAGGAAGTTTTATTTGTTTTTCTGCACTTTACAAATTTTCAGCAGTTATCCATTTGGTAGTAAAAACAAAAAAAATCAAGACAAAAAAAGGAACAAAAGGTCTCAGTGCTACTACATCTGGAAGGCCTTAATGGTTCTCTATAAACACAACAACACGGATTCTTGAAAAATGCCCCTAATAGTTGCTTTTGTCTTTTCCTGGGGACTCATTCCTGCACAAGGGTGTAGGAAACTGTGGAAACCTAAATGCATATTCCACAACTATGACACATTCCACAAAAACTATGTTTCTGATCAGAGAGACTCTATTTCCATTGCAAAAATCCTGTCATGCTTCCTGAGGCCCTTCACAGTTCCCTTACTGAGCCTCAGGGCAATTTCACAGCCCCATAAGCCTTCTGATCCTGTCCCACGGACCTCTCTAACTTCATGCTCAACCTTAACCATTTCCTTCAGTAACTAGTTCTTGGCTCTTCACAGCCATCTTACCTGCTACTTCTCAGAAGAATCTAGTTATTCATTAGGTTACATCCTTTGGGGAATGTACACCATTTCTTTTAACAGGGATAATTTATGCAGGAAAAATGACAATTATTTACTCTATTAATTCCAACATAGAGGAAAAAGAGAGCAATTAATTTTTTAGTAATTATTTGCAACCCAGGTGTGCCCCATCATGTAGTCTGAAAACCACATGTAAAGATGCAAAACACTGGCCATACAAAAAGTAATAATAGGCTCAAAACAATGTTGAGTCCAAAACTTCATTATGGATGGCATTCTGCAAATTGTTGGTAATTCATTCACTTGTGTCTGTATATTCAAAAGGAGCTGGACAACATTGCTAAGTGTGGTAGTGACCATGACTGATCTTCCAATTTTCTTGTTTGGTAAAAGAGACCCTAATTTTGAAGGCATATCACCATCCAGAATGAAGATCACATTTCACAGCCTCTTTTGTAGTTAGCAGTACCCATGTGACTAAGTTTTGGCCAATAAGATATAAAGAGAAAGTACTATGTGGTATATCCAGAAAAAGGAGAAGGAGAAGGTCCATCTGTGCATGGACTGTGGATGGGACAACAGGATTTTTACCAGCCCTTCCAAATCATGAGGCTGACTATTCTACCATACTGTAGGGATGGTAGAACAGTGAGCTGGGAAGAGTTGAGGGCCATGAATAGTCTCTGTGATTCTCTTTCTAACTCTTGACTGCCTACTCTGAACTGTTGCTAGGCAAGAAAGAAAAAATCATTACTTTCTTTAAGTCTGTATAAACCCAGGCTGATTTTTTTTTTTTTCAAATCACTGTACTTGCAGCTAAACCTAGTCTTAAATGAGATATGGAACTTTGCATAACAACCCAGGTATTTAAGCAAAATACAGAATCAGAACCATTAGTATACCTAATAATACTCTAAGTTTAGTTAGTGAATATCAAGTGTTAATGATCCTTAAAAATTTATTTAGAAGGACAGCACCCTTCCAAGGATCTGTCAGGGGCCGAAAGGACATAAAATTGGGCATACAAGTCTGAAATAAGGCTTTTGTTCTTGAAAGTAAGCTTTACTAAAAGTGAAAAAAATCACATAGCGACAATTTACCGGAACTCAGGGAGTCCAGACATCACTATAAAACAGCTAGTTTAAACTATTTTTGCAGGCAAAAGCTATTAGTGATATCCTTCTTTTTAGCCAAGATCCCTGTATTTGATGAAAACGTAGTTGACATATTTATATTAAAAATAACACTTTCTATTCTATAAGATATCTGGACAGTACTCCTGAGAACTGTCAAGGTCATGAAAACCAAGGAAAATTTGAGAAACTATCACAGAACAGGGACACAAAGGCAGCAAATGACCATTAAATGTTATGTAAACACTGGAAATGAAAAGCACTTTAGTAGGAAAATGGGAGGCATGAAAACAACGTCTGAAGTTCAGGTGATAGTGATGCATCAAGACTAGAGTCTTAATTGTGACCAGTGCACAGGCAACTATAAGATGGGAACAGCCAGGAAAACTAGTGACAGCATACAGGAACTCCCTGTTCTAGCTTTACAACTTTCTGTACATCTGAAACCATTCTCAATTTTCATTCTTCTTAGTAAAGTATCACAAGAATGGAAAACCAAATATCCAATGTACTCAATACTAATATGCAGCCAGTATATGATCTATTACACGCCCACATAGAAGTAAAACTCAATTCAAGTTGGGAAAAGGAAGAAGGGCAAAAGGGGAGAAGGGAGGGGGATGGGTGTGTTCCCCTTAGTGGGCACAATGTGGGGGTATATGGCAACCTTTTGGCTGAGGGACACAAATACAAGATGGACTCTACCTAACACATTCAAATATTGTGACCTGGATTGTTTGTATCCTCACATTAACCTGAAAAATAAAATAGTAGTATTATTGCCAAATAGTCTGGAAAACTGGTTGAGCTAATAGGTACAAACACCTGAGCTTGTAGTAGGGATTCAGTGAATCTTCTATCTTCCAAGTACATTCTTGAAATCCCACCAATCTTTAACATTTCTGCTCTCAGATAAACTTTCCTGTCTTCACATGGCTGAAAAACTCATCTTATGATGAACTCCCATCTATGTGAAGGCATTTGTTCCTTTTCCTGTCCTTTTCTTCTCCACTATTCATACATACTTGTCTTTACCTTTTTTTCATAATTACTCTTCATTCTTTGAAGTCCTTGCTCTCCATTGTCTTTCTAAATTCATTTGACTAAATTTAGAGTCCAGATGTGCTCAGCACCCTCACAAAGGCATCCTACAGTAAACTTCAGGACATAAATCCTCTTATCCTTGATGCTCCCTCTCCCTCTCTCTCCTTTGCTTTTATCAATACACAGAGTAGGTAGTCAGTATGATTTCATCAAACTGATTTCAGTTAATGGACAATCATTTCATAATTCTTGAATGATTTAGCACCTTTGCAAAAATAAACATGATGTCATGTTTAAATACAACACTGAACTTTTAGCTCTCTCTTATTTATTTCAAAGCACCCAGTTAAACAGAGCTTTTGGTAAAGGAGCTACTCCAGTGAACATCAGATGATGCTTCTGGGCTCTCCATGAACTTGTTCAAAGAACCAGGATTAATACAGTGAAGGAAACTCTCTTCTAAAAACAATCAAAGCACGCCTGAGATTTGATCAGAATTCTCAAAATTGTCTATATAAATAAGATTTCCCATTTATTTGCAAAGAAAACATGGCAAATAAATAATTATTTTTAAAATTCCAGGTTCCTTGTTGCTCATTGAGCCAATTTTAGTGTCTGTTTATTTATTTCTGGTATTATATTTTTATGGTTTGTTATCTCAACTCTCTTTTCTATACATGTCAATACTGAACTCCACTCTTTTCTGACTAGACAGAAACATTCTGAAATTTGCTTTGGTACATTATAATAAAAGAGAACACAGAAAGAAGTCAGCTGGGAATAAAAACACATCAACAACACAAAGCAATGGTGCCACCAGGAAATATTTTTGGCAGATCTGAGTAAAAACAGCTAGACGAGAACAAAAATGATAAGAAATAGTTTAGTAAATGTGATTTTTCAATCACAGCCATGTGAAGTTTGATTTAGTAGTTAAATCCTGGGATAAAATGGTCCTTCAAATCAGGAGTCTGGCCTGGCAGTAGATTGGGGCTAGCAGGCCTCTACTCTGAGCAGTTCAGATCCTCTTGGGGATTAATCAGGGCCAATCCTCAAAGAGAGAAAAGACTTCAAAGAAGAATGGAAATTAATAATGAAAAAAAGGTAAAGACAAATATATATGAATAGTGGAGAATTAAGAGCAGCAATTCTATGAGCTGGGAGACCAAGTCAAAAGGTTATCTTGATAATTCAAGCAAGACACAACAAGGCATGAATCAGGGAAGAATACGGAACCCAGGAAATATGCAGAAGCCAAAATTGTCAAGATTTTGGCTGAATGAATCTGCACAGAACTGAATGACAGAGAGGAACAGGCGAGGACAAATCCAGTTTGTGGCTGGAGTGATGCAATTAACTTAGTCATTATCTTTTCCATTTTGTCAGTTCAGAGTGAGGACCAAAACAGTCACACTGAGAATTGCTCCCTTAACGTGGAAAAGCTAGACACAACTAATATTCTAAATCAACACAGTCAGTGGCAAACTTTGTCAGAGCTAAAGAATGGAGCTCTGATTAGCACTAATACAGAATTGCCTAATCAACAAAATCATCAGGTTCAATTAATACACAAGCTCTGTCAGTTAAACATAATTTAGTCATGATTACTTTAGATGGCAAGCTTATGAAATTTTCTACTATTTCCTAAGTAATTAGTAAAATTCTAACTCTTAAGAGATTTAGGCCTAAAGATATGCAAAATTTTACTATTTTATTCACTATTTTATTCAAATAGTGAAAAGAAGATGTATGTGTGTGGCGGGGCGGGGAGACCAAAAACATCATTAATGTGAGCTTTCAACAAGGCGAACTGCAAAATGAATTCCACCAATCACTAGATAGCCAGACGCAAACACAATAGCTAACTCGGACACAAAAATATTTTCATTCAATGTGCACCTTTCTCAGATGCAGAACTCGGTCGAGCTAAACCTTTCTGCAAAATGGGAGAAATCCATGGAAATGGCTTGGAAGCGAATTTTACCGGTGACATTGTGCCCTGAGAGGCCCAAAGCACAGCCCTGTCTACCCCTAGCCTCTTGGACCTGATGCATTGGGAACAAAGGTGACAGAGTAGCAGAAGCTGCTCAAGAACCCAGATCCCCTTCTGCCCAAGTATTTAGTCTCTTGTTTCCTAGAAGGCTCCCTTCCCTCCCCACTTCCCCCCAAGAACACAGATGTACAGTGTCACATGACTCCTGCCCCATTTGACTTTGAATAGTTGGTACCTAAAAGAAAAGAATTAACAACAGGAAAAGAAAAGAACCAGTTTCAGGCTTTCCTAAAAATAGGGTCAATGGCAGTGGACTGTATCCTCCCATCACTAGCCTGAGAAAAGACTGCTCACTAAAGAAGTGGGCTGAGCCAGCAAGAGGAGGAGGCAGCGTAGGAATCAAGAGATATTCCTACCACCATATACTCCTACCCCCAAAGTAGCCACACTCTTTCCAAGAAATTTAGGTACATAGTCAAAGCCCAGCTTGAACAAGGCAAGGGTGGTGTGAATTTTATACTCCTCCCTCCCACACATGTCTGTCTGTCTATACATCTATCTGTTTGAAGATATGAACACCAGTCAATCAAAATGAGCAATGCTGTAGCTTCAGTAGGCTAAGGAGTCATTTGACGTGAAGTTGTGAAGTTATATTGCCATTAAAATGATGCATATACAGACAAGTGATAATGGTTACAAACATTTTTAAATATAGTAAGAAAATAAAAATATAAAATAGCCCATACAGTATGGTCACAATAGCAACTAAGCACCTCAAGAAATATCACCAAAATATAAAACTATTTGCACCTGACAAGACTTTGAATGGCATTTCTTTATCCTCTGATCTGTTAGCATTTTCATTTTCCCAATTTACTTTAAATACACATGTAATAACAATATGAATCCAAAACAATAATGAGCTTTGGAAAAGTGTGGGTATCTACACTCCTACTGCAGGTAATAAATCTGGTCTTAAGAGAGGAAATCACCCTGCTGGCTCCATACTGGGAGCCACACACCTTGAATTCCCTTTGCACAAGACTCTTCTCTAAACAAAGGTTAATGTCTGTTTATATGTGTACCTATGTGTGTGTGAGTGTGGGTGTGTGTGCATGTGTATGTTATAAAGGGATTTCAGCCAGTAATGTACATATCTCTGAGGTCAATATTTCCATTGACTGATTTGAAAAGCACTTATAATCCATTTGGGATATTTTTAAGATTGTTCAACTATCTAAGAAAAATTATTGGACCTGTCATGATCACACATGGATTAATTATATAATCGATGTGTCAAAAATAAAATCATTTAAAAATTAACTCTTGTACTGACACTTTGTATTATTTTAAGGAATACTTACTACATGCTACACACCATGATTGTAAAATTCACACCACAGACCTAATGATAGGTACTATTGTTATCTCTATTGTAAAGATAAAGAAACAGAGGTTTAGGCAAAATACGTAACTCCTTCAAGGTCATGAAACTGAGAAATGAAAAAGGCAGAATTTAAACTGATTATACCCTGACCTCAAAGTCTGCATCTTTGACCACCAGGTTTATTGTCTGCATTTTTAACATCAGAAATACACACCTAAATACCTCAGAAATCAGGAGTCCTCACAGAACACCTTCTTTTGTGAACATACGCTCTAGAACAGTGATTCTCAACCTTCTTAATGCCACGGCCCTTTAATGCAGTTCCTGTGGGTCGCGACCCACAGGTTGAGAACCGCAGCTCTAGAACAACAGCAGAGAAGGCAAGCAGTGCTCTGTAAGACACAGACACACAGTGACTACTCGAGAATCTTACACTGGCCATTAAAAAAAAAAAGAAAACCAGATGAACCCTATTATAGAAGCCACAGTTAAAAGTAAATGATGATGTTTGATAATTTTCCTCTTATTAAATCAGCTTTACAATGGTACCTACTTACATACAAAATTCACTCTATCTTTATTCTGTTTTGAATTTGATAATTTATTTGAGAGACTTAATCATATCTAATTCTAACATTTACTCTGAAGGACTTATAGTCTGTGGCCTAAACGGAAACAAATTTGAATCTAGGTAAATGAAATGAAATAAATCAAGTCTGGTTTAAAATTCAATAGTTTTCTATCATGTCTTTCTGACAAAGAGAAAATAAAATTAATCCTTGATCAGGGGGCATCCAGGAACCAGAGACATAGCAACACAAGCAACCCCCCCATAACCCTTCCTTATCAGAATTCTGTATTTTTAGGTCCTCTCAATTCTCGGACTGGGTAATGTAATTATGAGGGAGCCCTGTATTATTTCCTGCTAAAATTTGAAGAGAGCAAAATGAATGCAGCTGAAAGATTAAAACTCTAAAAAAAAGTGAGGCCTTCTGCAAAAGGAGAAATTTGCTGGGACTAGGCAAGTCAATAAGAAAAAATATTGAGAGATATTGAGAAATAGTGATGAGTGCAAAATTCTATATTGGGATTGTTTTCATCAAAAAACACCTTTCCAAATGAAAAGCCAAATAAGGAGGCATTAGAGAATCGTTTCAACCCATATGAGCTAACACTTCAGAGAAGTATCTAGAGAGAATCTAATCTTTCACAACATACAAATGAATGAAATCAGTTGGTTTCAAGAAGTTCCAAGGCATCGTTAGGGCATTTCACAGATGATAGAATGGAGATAGAGAAAAGGACTTGTTTAAGGACCAAAGAAAAGAGAAGGATTTGAATTTAAATCATGTGTATGAGAGTATGGGGGTCCCATGTGGGAGCATGGTACGAGGATGGGCTTGGCAGCCAGCCTGCCTAGATTGAAACTCTTAGCAACGCTGATTTGGGGAGTATACTAAACCTTTTGGTGATTCAGTTTCTTTATCTACAAAATGGAGAAAATAATAGCACCTACTTCATAGGATTGTTGTGAAGATAAAATATGTTAATATTTGCAAAGTGGCACCAGATGATTAATACAAATAGAATACTTGTTTTCACTTCTTCTTAACTTAAGAACACATTTATGAGATTATGTCTTCAATGTTTATATTTGGATATCCCAAAACTCTCAATACACTATGCAGAATTATTAGGAATTTAGCACCCTAATCCCAGCCCAGATCCTTAACTGTCTGCAGATACCCACACATTTCTTCTCTTATAGTTAGTCATTTCTTCTGGCAGGTAATTTGTTGGAGTCATGCCGACATCACCAAACAGAATAGGATCAGTTATTTTCCTGTTCCTTGTCAGGGTAGATGCAATCTTAGCTTTGGAGCTGCCTAAATGATGCGAACTCACAATGACCTAGAGGTGGCATTTTGTAAAAATACTGTAGATTGAAAAAATATAAAAGATCCCACTCTCACCCTGATTGCAATTTTTATCTGCTTCCATAAGAACAGCCTGGTTATTGCTCCTTATCACAGAGAACACATTGTCTGAATTCGAAAATGTTTTATATAAAGAATAAGGCCTTGAGACAAATGGGACCAGCCTCATCAACTCTTTCCTCCTCCGTTTGTAGTTATCCGGACCAGCAGCATGCCTGGGGCACTTGTTAGAAATGTCAAATCCTTGGCTCCATCCTAGACCTACTGCATCAGAATCTGCATTATAAGAAGATCCCAGGTGATTCCTATGCCCATGAAAACTTGAGAAGCATAGGGCTATGTCTCTGCAGGTACTTGATTTGCAGATGCTTTTTCATTAGAAAGGTCGTTTAAAGAATGACACCCTCCTAGTTGTTCAGTGGATAGATAAAGCCAAGATTGTCTAAATTTGATAGAAAGTACTGTGGTACAATGCAGTAACCATTCTGGAACCACAGGTAGCCAGACTTTCCCTGGCTTTCTCTAATATCTTCTGTTATTTGCTTATTAAAGCTTGAAAAGGCAGATGCAGCCTCACCTGCAACAACCCAGAAAAATAGGAATGAGTCATTCTCTTCCACGATTAGAACAGGCTATGCTTGTGGATTCAGAGCTGGGTGAGGCAAGTGCTTTTACAGAAATGAATGAAAAGCCAGGCCAGACAATCATCCTTCTATCAAATGCTGCTCAGAGGGCAACCTCGACTGTAATAAGTGCCTTGGCAGAAATTAAGAAGTTTACAAGAGACTTCAACAAGGAAAAAAAGAAGAAAAGCAAAATAACTTAATGAATCACTCTAATTCTGGAACTACTCAAAACATGAAAGCAGGCATGAATCTGTTTAAATGGCGATCAATTGGAAGATGTGACTTAGCAAATAAGAAAAGTGAAAGGTGATCACTTAAGACAAACCTTACCCTCAAAGAGAGACATGGAAGTCATAAGAGCTCCACGTTCCCTGAATGTTTTTGTCATTGACCAGAAAGTTATTTTTAAGTTTAATGTAATTCAGCACGTATCAATTAGGCATGAACTATATACTCAGAATGCTAAGAAGTTCAAATACGGAGCTAATTCAGGCTGTTCTCTCACAGATTTTGCACTCATTCATGGTGTGTGTTGAGAGTGAGCAGCTATTTCAGTTCTTCGACAAAATTTATTATTTTCATATATAAATGCTATACTTCATTCAGGAGGAGAGGGTGAATCCAGGAGACTAGAGTTTGGAAAGCACACTCAGGCCATAGGTAGACCCTTCAGCAGGTGGCTGTGATGATATTAAAAACAGAAATCTTATTATCTCTCTGAAATTTAATGATTTTCAAACTTTCTCACAGGCTACTGATTTGGATACTCTGAACTCTATCAGTAAGGTGAGGCAAGTGGTTTTACTAATAAATTATCAGAAAAGACTTTGCAGCTCAGAGAGCGTGAATGAGTGAGTCATGATTGCATAGCTATGAAGTGGCAGAAAAGAGAATCTGAATTTGAATTTCATCTTCCAATCTAAGTTGCTTTATAAAGCATACCCACATATCTAACTCACTTTAATTTTGATCTTAAATTATCCTGTGGAGTAGAAAGCAACCAGGTCCCCAGATTTTGAATTTCAGATGAGAAACTTGTCAAGTGGCTCTCCCGGCGCTCAGCAGGACTGAGACCCCAACCTGTGCATTTCCAGTCTTGGGTGTTTTCCTCTGCTTCCCTGATGTAAGTACTCTCTAAAACCCATTTCCTCTTCTTCTTGGACCTTGGCTTGACTATATTTCACAGCCTTCCTTGAGATTTGGCGTAGCCATGTGACTGAATTCTGGCCAGTGGAACAGGAGTACAAGAATGGTTGCCTCTTCTGAGGCTTGGTCCAGAAAATCATGTCATGCGTGCTCTTTTTTTTGTTCTCTGGCTGACTAGACTAGAGATAACAATTGCAAACTTGGAAGCCAGGGATGGAAAATAACAGACCCATAGTCAGCCTACAACACTGAATGACTGCTTGGTGCAAAGTCCTCTTCGACTCCCACTTCACCACCACCCTCAAACTGCCCTAGTCAATCATGTGATAGAGAAGTAAACTTCTGTTGTGTTGCCATTACATGTTTAAATCAGTTTGTTAGCATGATTGGACTGTGTAAGCTGTAATAGACAACCAACCCTGCATGTCAGGTCTTCTGGGAAAGCAGTAGCAGCAGCAGCAACAGCAATATGTCTAGTGTTCTGACTTACAGAATCCACTCCTGCAGTGATTCTTCAGAACACTGATAAATCATTTAGCCAAAATAATCTGGGGAGATAAACAACGAGGCACATTCATTTGGAGGCAGGATAGAGAAGTAGATGAGGCAGGCTTTGCAGGTAAACCAACCTCAGTTTGAAGTCTAGCTTTATCATTCACTAGCTAGGCAAATTCCGGCTAGTCCCTTGGCCTCTGAGTCTTGGTTTCCTCATCTGTAAAATGGTGATAATAAGTGGTGAACTTTAAACCACCTCCAATGTATGTGATATGCTTAGACAGACTTTGGTGCAGTCCCTGGCATTTAATAGATACTTGGTAACTCAGTAGACATCATTAATATTTAGCCCATGTACTGAAGAGCCTTTCTTTATCACGAGACAGCTAGAATTACAGCCGAAGGCAATATGGGTTTTTAATAATGCAGAATTAGAGATGTGAGCTCTTCTTCATTTTCTATTCTAAAATAAACATATCTGTGAAAGACAACTAAAAAGATAAAGGTTAGCATTGTTCATGCGAACAGGAAAGAAGAGTTAGTAAAAATGAACAGAAGAATATTTTCCTCAAGCACTACTGGATTTTACTAATAATCTTAAATCAATCTTTCAAATAAGACCTGTTTTTTAGTAAAATGCCTTAGTCATGCCAAACAAAGGAAGGTTCTAGATTGGCTTTTACTAATAATCTACATAAACAAAACAGCGGGTTAACTCTAGATACAAACATTATCGTGCCTCTCAGTGGCTTCTGGAGAATGAGAGAGAATTATATTTCTTTCTTAGTTACTCACTGGCTTTAAAGATATGATCATAATGTTTGCTCTATGACTGCAAGCCTCTCTTTCCAGTAATACCTAGTAACTTTGAAATTTTACAAAGTTCTCATTTGCTTAGTACTTAATGAACATGACACAGACACACAGACACATATATGGACACATAGTTTTCCCATTAATTCAAACTCAAATAATCACCAAAAAGTGTCCTGTAAAACAATAGCCATTCAGGATACTAATTCCAAATTCCACAACATTCCAAATGTTTGTGTTATTTAAAAATGGCAATCTCTAAATCCAAGTGTATTTGTTTACATTATATGTTACCAGTTAAATTGATTCGCATTGTGAACAAGTACATTTTTCCAAACCAAGGGAATTGCCCTTTCTGTAGGCAGAATAAGAGGGAATGGTTGGATCTGAAAATACCTTCAGAGGGTTTTCAGCCACATCCCTTGTAGGTATTTCAGCACCGAAGTAATCACATGGCAGATTGGCCGTGGTCTTTGGGGAAATGCTAACAAAATGCCCATCTCCCCAGTGCTGAACCAAGAAGGACCCTGAGCCAAAGGCTGGAAGTGTCTCCTCTGAGCTGTCCTGCTTGCACTGCTCTGCTGTTAACACCACTTGCAGGTCTTTTCTTTCGAGCAGAGACCAGGCCTCGAACTTAGAATTTGGAGCAGGTGACAGTATCTAATAAGAACCAACTTTGTTTTATTTTTACAGTATGAATTGCTAAGATTTCTATCTGTGAAAAGTGATCCTAGTTTTCCAAGTATTAGATAGATAAATGGATGGGTGGGTGAATGGATAGACGGATAGATATCCATTATACATATAGTTTAGTAAAAATAAGTAAATCTATTTAAAGATAAATGCTAGGAAGTGCCATTCAAATATTCTGAGGACGGTAAGATAATAACTCACGTTAGGAAATATCATTTTAAAGCAATATAAGTTTTAAAGTGACACAGCTTTACCCTTTCCATTTTCTTTCTCCCAGATTACTTTTTAGTTCACTGCTGCTATGTTTCTTTTTTTTTTTTTTTTTGTAGAGACAGAGTCTCACTGTACCGCCCTCGGGTAGAGTGCCGTGGCTTCACACGGCTCACAGCAACCTCCATCTCCTGGGCCCAAGCGATTCTCTTGCCTCAGCCTCCCGAGCAGCTGGGACTACAGGCGCCCGCCACAACGCCCGGCCATTTCTTGGTTGCAGTTTGGCCGGGGCTGTTTCTTTAAAAAAAAAAAAAAAAAAGCAAAAATACAAAAAACAACTACAAAAAACTCTTCTTTCTTCAATGACTATTTTTACCTATGAAACAGCAAGTGAGATTTTCTCCACCTGACATCCACGTCCGCCTGCCACGTATCCGATACTCTGACACGCTCTCTTGCCGTCTCTTTAAGCCTCCAGTGTATAGCCGAAAGAACTTTGCACTGCCCCACTACACGCTTTCCCATTTATCTGTTTTTGCTAATGCTGTTCTCTCTGCCTGTAACATCCTCCCTATTCCCTGCCAGAGAAGTCTTTGCTATAGCTCATCTATTTGAAGTAATCCTATAGTAGATGGGTATTTCTCACTAGCCTCACTAACATTTGTTACATCATGTCTTATTTTACAGCTGTATATAAGAACTACTTGGGAAATGTTTGAAAGTTCTGATGCCTTAGCCTTAGCCTAAGTTTTGGGTTAATTTGTATGGAATGCAACCTGGCCCTTTTATGTTTCCCAAAGCTCTCCAGGAGGTTCTCTCCAGCAAAGTTTGAGACTCATTGCTATATACACTCTCTAAGCCTCTGTATTGAACAGTCAGTCATTATTTTTGATTTTCTTGGTATAGGGGGAATGGCAGTGGAGAAATATTCAAGCAGCCACTTTGGGATTTTTCTAAGTCTGTCTTGGTCTCGTTCCAGGATCCCCAAACCTCTGACAGATTTTAAATTATGATTCTACTCCATTATTGTGTAGGTTATTAGAAACAGATCACCAGGAACAGGAAACCATCACAGCAATTCAGCCAGGCTTTGGACTGCTTCCCCATCTAGGAAATGTATCAAGCAGGCTATTTTAGGTTGTTAATTAGACATGGAAAAAAACAGCCATCTGGTGCCACCAGGTATAGACATTATAAACGTTTTCTTCAATATCCATGTAGCATAATTCACTTCTTTATAAACTAAATGTCACTGATTAGATGAACTATTGTTTTCAATATGTTGTCTTTCAGGCTGGCCATGCTAATTACTTCAGGACACACTGACAGGCACAATTTGCTTGCAAAACCAATAGTTCACAGTGAGTTTAAAAATCTAAAACCTGGCTCTGAGCTGTAATCAGAGAAATGACTTAAGGTCTACCACACCCAGCATGATAAAGAGCTTTCAAAATCTCCATCAGGCTTCAGGTTATCTTACTGTTATTTATAGGACACGATCAGCTTTCTTTTCTATGAGTTCTTCTTTTTTGACAATTTACATGTTCCACCTCTCCCAGCCTCTTAACTTGGTGAGAATTGACATGTCAGCTTCTCCTCAACCATTATTAATGACAAACCAATTTTTGCAGCATCTGAACTCGCACGTATATCCAAGCTCATCTTTGAGAATATTTCAAATTAGCCTTCTGAGTCTTCATTCCTCTGTCCGTAGACAAATGACAGATATTCTAAATTTCATGGAGGAACTGTTCAGGCATAGGCTGTGACTAACACAAGTCAGCTGAACTGAATGTCAGGAAGATGCAAGTCATTTTCCCACTAATTCACGCTAGTATTTTCTTCTCCCCTCAATTTTCTCTTTCCCCACCTATGTCTATTCAATTTTTGGACAGTTCTTCAGACATTTTTGTGTCCTCATCCTTAGCATATTTCCTGATACTTCATTCACTCTTTTTATCCCACAAGCTTGGCCTAAGGTTTTGGGGCCCTCTCTCCTTAAGCATGAATGTACCAGGCAAGGGGCACTGTCAGCCCTGTGCTCTCCTCCCCCTGACCTGGGTGCCTTATGCTGGTGGCAGCTCCCCCCCAGAAATAGGTTTCAGCATACTGAAGAAATGGGTTTACTCCATAATAAAAATGTGCACAGATGTGAACGAGAACTGGAAAGGGAAAACGGCACAATAAAGCAAAAATATTTTTTAGCATGATAAAAATTAGGGAGATGCTTTGTTTCCTCTCTTTAGTGCTATTATACTTTTGTTCATAGAATTTTAAACTTTTAAACTGAAAATTATACAATTTTTAAAAAGTTAACTTACAGGCTCTAAAGCATCTGTGGATTATTTTTAAAAATTAATAAAGGGAGATTTTGGAGGTGGGCAATCCAGGGATTAGACTGGAAATAATGAGTACTTCTGCAGAGACATAATTAGTTCATGGACATAGGAAACTGGCCCCATCTCTAAAGACTAGAGGACTCCCATACATTCTTCACCCAGAGGACCGTCTCCTTTATTCTTACAGGATTTGAGCTGACACTCTATTCTCCTACTCCTCTGCAGCCTAGCATTTAGTTCCCCAGTTCCTCTGTGTGATTCCTTTGGCTTCTGTCTTCCGCCCCACTTCACAGCTGTGTGGTGACATCTAACACTTCCCGGTAGCATATGCTGGCAGGAGCAGGTGCCAAAGCAGCGGAGACTGTGAGAAACGGAGAGGATTCCATAAAGGGTTGGGCTTTGCCTTGCAGGCTCCAGCTGTCCTTCCCTCCCAGTCTCAGCTACGGGGTCACTCCAGTTGATCGCACTAGTGTTATTTCCACACATACATATGGCATTCTTTCGAGCTTGCAGAAGGCCAAACATCACCTCAGCTGGCTGAAACCCCTCTGGCCTTTTTTCCACGTCACAGGGAGTGTGCTATGGGATCACAAACTTTGTACCTACCCACCCACGACTGCCCAGTAAAAATATGGTAAGCAGCAAAGCACCAAGAGTGTGTCATAGTTAAGAGCCAGGCTCTGAAAACCAGAATATTTTTTATTAAAAATTTCAAAAAAGAAACAAACGCTGGTGTCGATGCTGAGAGAAAAGAACACTTACATACTTGTGGTGGGACTACAAATTAGTACTACTTCTATGGAAATCCGTACAGAGATTCCTCAAAGAACTAAAATTGACCTACCATTTGATCCAGTAATCCCACTACTGGGTACTTTACTCTAAGGAAAAAAGTCATTTTTATCAAAAAGACACGTGCACTTAAATTTTTATTTGCAGCACGATTCACAATTACAAAGACATGGAATCGGCAGGAGTGCCCATCAGTTCATGAGTAGAATAACAAAATGTGGTATGTGTATGCCATGGAATATTCCTCAACCACCTAAAGGAATGAATTAAAGCCTTTGGGGACAATTTGTGCAGGGATGGAGACCATTATCCTAAGAGAAGTATCTAAAGAATGGAGACATGTGCTCACTATTAATTTCTGACTCACTGATGAGCACACATACCCACAGAGGGAAGTAAAACACGGATCAAGCAAGGGGGAGGGAAGAGGAGGGGTTGGGTGAAAACTTACCTAAGGGGTATCATGAACACCCCTGAGTGATGGGGACACTTACAGCCCTGACTCAAGCATTACAAAAGTGATCCATGTACAAAAACGTTGTACCCTTGTAATATTTTGAAATTAAAAGAAAAGAGAGCCAGGCTCTGCAGTTAGACCTATGTTCAAATCCCAAACTCTGCTGCTGTGAGCTCCAGGATGCTGGGCAATGTCTAGTGTGATAAGTTGTCATTTTCTCATCTATATAATGGCTATCCTCGAGGCGCCATTAAAAGATAATAAATATTATGTATTAGCTATAATACACTTTCACTATAGGGTAATTTTTATTATAGGGTAATCTTCTGAGTTAGGTTTTCAGACTGAACAGTACAGGCAGGGAAACTGAGGCAATTTCCCAAGTATAAATACTTAAAGAGTATCGCATTCTTTAGATCAGAGAAAAAAATACAACTGAAACCCAGCAGAAGTTTAGCTTCCTTCTCCTCGCTTCAGATTAGCTCCAAAGAGAAGAAAATAGACGAGAAGACTCTTTAGGATATAGTATGACACTTCTCCCATTCATTCATTCAACAAATATTTATTGAGCATTGACCTCGTGCCAGGTTATTGGATGGGTGATCAGGAGGCAGCATTGATAAAGCAAATTTTCTGATCCCATTAAACTTAGAGAACAACAGAGGAGACAAATGCTAAGCAGGTGAATAGACACACACATGTGCGCACACACGTGCTCATTTATAAAGGTTCAGGTGGTGGTGAGCATGTGGAAAAAACAAGCTAGGGTAAAAATGATAGGGAATAGGCAGAGAAGGGAGGGGAATAATTACATGTTCAATAGGAATGATTAGAGAAATTGAGCAGAAACTTCTTTGGTGACCTCTCAGGAAATTGCTCTATAAAATAAAAGTACATCTCACACACAAAAGTTCCTAGGATATACGACTCTCAGAGTAAGTCATTATTAATACACCCCTTCTCTACACAAGGACCTAATTTTCAATGACAATCATGAAATGGACAAATATATTTCAAGTATAAACTAAAAGGTGCACTCAGCAAATAAAACCAGCCACTTTGCAATATCCAAGTATCAAACACCAATAAAAAACACAAGTATAGTCGTAGGGAACAACAGAATGAATGTACTTCAAGGTTAATTTCTTCATTTTTACAATTACATTGCTCTCTTTATTTCAACTCTATTGTTTAAATGCTGGAATACATGGCACCAACAGGGGCTGATGATATGAGCTTTGCCTGAAGCAAGAGAAGAATCTGGAATTGTTATGAGCTTACATATATTGTTATTATTATTAAATTTAACATTATCCACCACAACAAAGCATTTTGGGCAGGAAAGAGTCTTCTATCACTAACCTTGTTCAGAAATGTTAGTGTTTACTGATAACATAAGGAAGAACAACTTTTAGTTGGTTTCATGAGTTTTAAATTCTCTACACACCTGCTCACTACCTGTCTGGATGATGACCTAGGGGTGGCACTGATTGGGGGAGCTGTGTGACCCTTCTCTCTTTATTTCAAGATCTAGCATGATCTCGTCTTCTTCCAAATGCATTTTACACTCTCTGTCACGGAAATTTTACACCCACCCTGTAATATAATAGCCCAGATCCCAGGAGTAAAGCAAAGTGACACTGCTGAGACCCAACAGAAAAGCCTGCTTGATGCCCACAGAAATGGGAGCCAACCAACCTTCCTGTTTGTTGAACTAAGTATACCCTCACATTCAAGAGCAGATAACAGATATTTACTGAGTACCTATCGTGTATACGATGACAAGCTAGACAGCAAATGGGGATACACAAACTTACGAGACATGTTTTTATCAAGTTTCAGAGACAAAACATAGAAATATACACAGCTTTAAAAGGTAGAAAACATAAAGCAAATAAAAGCAAGAGATAGAAGTTTCTTTAAAAAGGGAAATTACTTTCATCAGGGAAAGTCAATGCGAACATCTGTATTAGTATTTGTCCTGGATCTTAAAAGGATGAAACAGCATTGGATAAGTAAAGAAAAAGAGGAGGGAGAAAGTTCCAAGTGGAGACATTGGGATGTAGGAAAAGCAGAGTGTATTAAGACATCACACGACATTTTAGATAATGTTCAATGTGAACCTAGAAAAACAACATGAAGCACATTAGGAGGAGCAGGACGGGCCCATTGGAGGCCTTAGATGCCAGGCTAAGGAATTTAGCATTAGAGACAGTCCAGGTTCACCAAATGCCTTTAACAGGGAGCTAACCAAATTAAAGTCGTATTTTAGGAAGATGGATGTGGTGGGAATGTGATGTATGAGGTAGAGGTTGAGGGCAAAGGAGGAGCAAATTTGCACACAGGTGTAAAGGGTGAAGATGTGAGTGAGTTGAGGAAATGCACCCTCAAATATGATGGAAATGCGTGACAGTGTATACCACCACAAAATTAAAATTCAGAGTTTGAATTTATTTTTAATTTGGGGAATGTGAAGAGAAGGGCCTGGGAAAGACAGTCACACACTGGCATGTAGCAAAGTTCAGCTCCTTGATAGAGTATTCCATGTTAAGTATTCTGTACTAAAGCTTTCCAAAGAAGCAGTATAGAGAAAAAAATCCGAAGGGCAAAGAATTCTTTTTGAATGATAGAACTCAAATGTTGGTTTCTCCACAAAAGCTGGTCAAAGCTGCCTATCCTAAAAATTAAGCAAGCAAGTGAATGGACCCGTTGCATGATGTTCTAACAATATTTGGTCCAGTGTTTTTACCCTACCTGGAACAGCCTGGCCTTGAATCAGATCATACAGTAGGAAATCCTTGTGCCTCTTTAGGAATTTGAGATCTATCCTCTATTTCGAATTCTTTTTTTAAAAACTTAAGTAGCTTCTATTATAAACACTTTTTAAAAAACTGTGTTTTAATCCTCTGAATGGGCTGTATTTCAGGCCTGCACTTAATTTGTGATTTCTTCTGTGCTAGTTAATCCACTTCTCTTCCTTAAATAAAGCTCTCTACAAGAAATCTACAGCTCTCCAGCACAGAAAAAAATGTCCCATTCTTATTTGCGAGTTGCCTTGAGGGAGAAATGTAAGCTTTGAGAGCTGAAGACAGCCAGTATACTTACTGTGTTTATTTCAGATCATTTGCTGATGTTACAGCACAGTCCATGTTACAAATTTGGCATTGCAATTGTCCATTCTTCAAGTTATTTTAAAATTAAAATTAAAAAAAATAAAATAAAATAAAATAAAATTAAAAATGTGATAGTTAAAGTACTACAAATCAAGCATCAAAATCCTTGAGCTATACACATCCCGCCCCCAGCCCTTTGGCACATTTAAGCATTTGTGTGAGGGTTCCTCTCAAGAGTTAAACAAAGAGACCCTACGTCCTAGGAAGTGTGGCAAGATTCTGTTTCTCTGGGGAGGGAACGGGGAAAAACAGTCTGTATACAAAATCTTTATATTTCAGAAAAGGGGGAGAGCATACATTTTGAGAGCCCCAAGCGAATGATTATTTTTCTAGATCCAAGAGTTTCATTTTCTTCAACTGGAGATTTTCATTTCCACTGAAACAAAAAGGACCTGTGCTCATTTCTTGTAAAAATGGAAAGACTAGGGAACAAAAAGCCACAGGGCTCCTCTGGGCCATGTCTGCAAGGTGGAAGGAAGGAGGGGCTTCCACCACCTGAAATTAGCGCCCATCGCAGCCCGATTCATTCTTTATCAGGATGATTTTCACACTTCCAAAAAAACCACGTCTTTCTAAACATCATGAATAATGGATTGAGATTTCTGAAATCCCCTTTCTATCTCTCCACAATTTAAATCAAGCTCTTTCAAAGCCAACATACTATAGCTTGATTGAAGCCTAAAAAGGTTATAAATAGTAAAGGCCAAAATTTTTCCACAAAGGTAAATAGATGAAAAAATAAAAATTCTTTATACCATACATGGGAGAGATGTACTCACCACCCACGCTGCCCCTCATCACTGCGCTGTTGTCTGAAGGAACACAATTCACACAATGGACTATGGCACTGTTGTGTTTGCTTCCAAGGCAAACCACCGGCATATATTTCTGGCCTACCCTAAACCAGGCACATAATTCCCATTTTCTTTAAGCAAAACTCGGCACAGGGAAGCTATATGTAACTTAAATTGTTAATGTAGTCTCCTTCTGAGGCTGGACATTGTTTTTTTTTGTGTGTGTGTGTGTTTTGTTTCATTTTTTTTTTTTTTTATTAAATCATAGCTGTGTAGCACAAGACTATGGGGAAAGGGCCAAGGAAGGGGAAGGGAGGGGGGAGGTTTTGTTGGAGGGAGGATAATGGGTGGGGCCACACCTACGGTGCATCTTAGAATGGGTACAGGCGAAACTTACTAAAGGCAGAATACAAATGCCTACATACAGTAACTAAGAAAATCCCATGAAGGCTACGTTGAACAGTTTGATGAGAATATTTCAGATTGTATATAAAACCCGCACATTGTACCCTTTGATTGCACTAAGGTACACAGCTATGATTTAACAATAAAAATAAATAAATTTAAAAAATAAAATAAAATAAATCATGGCTGTGTACATGAATGCTGGACATTGTTGAAATGGTGTATTCCGTGTGTCTTCAGTGGAATTGGCGTTTACACCTATAAACTATTTGTTTTTTTTTTTTTTTGAGTCTCACCTATCTGCTTTATTTTTATTTTTTTTTTTATTAAATCATAGCTGTGTACATTAATGTGATCATGAGGCACCATACACTGGTTTTATAGACCGTTTGACACATTTTCATCACACTGGTTAACATAGCCTTCCTGGCATTTTCTTAGTTATTGTGTTAAGACATTTACATTCTACATTTACTAAGTTTCACATGTACCCTTGTAAGATGCACCACAGGTATAATCCTACCAATCACCCTCCCTCTGCCCATCTTCCCTTCTCCCTCCCCTCCCTCTCCCCCTTCCCCCTATTCTTAGGTTATAACTGGGTTATAGCGTTCATGTGAAAGCCATAAATTAGCTTCATAGTAGGGCTGAGTACATTGGATACTTTTTCTTCCATTCTTGAGATATTTTACTAAGAAGAATATGTTCCAGCTCCATCCATGTAAACATGAACCTGTAAACTATTTGCTGAGTAGCAATTTCCAAGCTGGGTATTGCTGTTATTTTTTTTTTTTCTTGCCTTGAATTCCTTTCAATTTCATTTGAACCTTTTGCCAGTGAGTTGTATCCAGAGTTTAATCGTACAGCAGAAACACCTGGTCTTTACGATGACACATAGTGCAAGAAGGTGAAGAGGACGCTTCCGGCTGGGACAGTGGAGGACAATTCTTCATAGACAAGATACAAAAGGCTTATTCATAGGTCTTATTCATACAGTGTTTTATCATTTCCAAAATGCTCTCAGAAACGTTGTGTTATCTGATCCTCTGAACTGCCTTGTAATGCTATTTCATTTCTTATAAAGTTCCAAGTAAGTTCCACTCAACAAATACTACGTGTATGTGTGTGTCTGGGAGAGAGAGAGAAGGAAAGAGAAAGGGAAGCAGGTGGAGGGAGAGGGAGGGGAGCAGAGAAAGGAGAGGGAGAGAGAGAGAGCAAGAGGGAGAGAGAGTCTTGTTCTGTTGCCAAGGCTGGGGTGCAGTGGTGTATCATAGCTCGATGCAGCCTCCAACTCCCCAGGCCAAGCAATCCTCCTGCCTCAGCCTTCTGACGAGTTGGGACCAAGGATGTGGGCCACCATATCCAGCTAATATTTTTATTTTTGTGCTTTTTGTGGACACAAGGTCTTGATATGTTGTCCAGATTACTCTCAAACACCTGGCCTCAAGCAGTCATTCTGCCTTGGCCTTCCAAAGTGCTGGGATTACAGACATGAGCCAGTTGGCCATCGAACAAACATTCACTGAGCGATGAGTATGTGCCAGGTGCTGATGTGCATGTGAAAGTGCAGTAGCAAGGATCTCTGCTCCCACAAACTCAGGGCGGAGGGGGAAAAACTAACAGTAAACAGAAAATACAGACCGATCGTCAAAGTAATGTCAGACAGTGAGAGATGCCATGAAGGAAAACCATCAGGGTCACATGCTGAAGAGCAACTACGGCTAGGAGAGCTACTCTTAGCAGTGGCGTCAGAGCTATGAACGGAGAGAAGGGGGGAGCAAATAGTGGGTGATCTGAGGGAGGAACATGCCAGGCAGAGGGAGGTACAAGCTTAGCAGCTTGGAAAGAGGAGTGTTCCCGGTGTATTCTACAAACAGAAAGAAGGCCAGCATGGCTGAGACTGAGGGAGAGAGGGACAAGAACTGAGTTAGAAAGGCAGAAAAGAACTATCTACTTGCGTAAAAAGAACCGAGACAGAGGAGAAGAGGGAGTGGGGCTCATGTTCGTCGATTACTCTCTATCGGCCAGGCCTGGAGCCAAATTCACAGCCGTAGTGCTGGGACTGGGCCTCAAACCAGGTTCTCTGACTCCACACCATGTCCGTCTTCCCCACACCATGCTGCCTCGCCCACACCCTGCCATCTGGAGGCCGGCTTGGGATGACCCAGGTGGAAACAAGGGAACTGGAAGAAGCATTGCTGTTACGAATCCCACACAGGCTCCTCTTTACCTGCTGGCCTGTCTCCGGAGTGAATTTACATGAGCAGTGTATTTCTTGCCTGAATTTTAAAATCGGTAATTTCCCTAAATGCTAAGGAATATTGCCTTTACCTCCTATCCTTAGTGGCCTCTGGGCTGAAAAATCAGCTGACTAATTCTATACTCTGGGGTACGTTCAAGCACTGCAGATAGAATATAATTATCAGCAGAAACTGAAAAGGTGACTGAAAAGGGAAGATAAAACATGTTTAATACCTCCAGGAAACGAATCCAAATGAATCTTGACCGGTGTTGCAAGGAGAATGCAATATAAGTTCTTTCCCCGACTCTCCTTCAAGCAGGTTTGAATACTCTCTCTCTCTCTCTCTCACTGCTGCTTTTACCTAAGCCCAAATTGCTTTAGAAACCTGTCATATGGAATTAGCAAGAGCTGATAGTAATTCAGAGGGGTGCCAATGTGGCATTATTGAAAATTGCTGGTTGGAAGGCTTCCTGCAGCATTATTCAGGGATTATAACTCACTTTCATTACCATGTGTCAGTAGGAACAAATGATGGGATTTCTGTGGTTTTTCGATTAAACTTCTTTAAAAGTCCATCATGTACACTGTGAATGATAAATGCACACAGAATATCTGCAGTCATCAACACGAGTACGAGGGATTGAGAGCACACCCTTGAGTTGGACCCACTCCATAGTCTATGTATGTACATATGACATTATGTGGATACGTTCATGTTTTGGCTTAGTTAGTTGTAGACACCGATGCACTTCATCCGTACATACTCCAGTGTAAATTTCCTACAACCAAGAATATTTTCATATATCACCATTATCACTCAAAAAATTGAAAATCGACCATTTTCTAACAAGTGGTTGGTTTTCAGATTTCTTTAAGTGTCCCCAAATGTCCTTTATAACTTTTTCTTTTTAATCCAGGGTCTCATCAAGGATCACAAATTATATTTAGTTGCCCTATCTCTGTAGCCTCCTTTAATTTAGAATGGTTCGCCAACATGCTTTTTTGCTTGTCCTTTTGACACTGACATATTTGTAAAGTCCAGAGGTATTTTCATTTGTCAGACTGTTTACAGTCCCACATTTTCATTTGTCGGGCTGTTTATAACCCTTGATTATATCCAGGTTACAGTCTAACATTCTAAGTACCAAACATACCCAATATTAAGTGATGTGAGATAGTTCAAAGTTCCCAAAAGGAATATTTAGGCTGACAATTTGACTCACACTTACCAACAGGGGCTATTACAGGTAACAAGTAAATGTACCTGTTCCAACTTACACACAAATTCAACTTAAGAACAAACCTGCAGAAGCTATCTCGTTCTTAACCAGGGACTGCCTATACTTGGAAACCCTGAGCATAGTGTGGCTGAATTCTTCTGTGTGTCTGTGTGCGTGTGTGTATGCATGCTTGCATAGGAGCACGCATTTGTGTAGAATCAGCTTGCAAAAAAGGCCTTCTCAAGAACTATGGAAAAAAGCAGGTGCCAAGGTTCCCAGGACAAACTGAGGACCACATCCAAATAAATGACAAGACCTGTAACTCCTGAGACACACAGCTGCTGTATCTAGTCCCCCAATATCAGATGGACTGTGTTCTCATTCATTTCCAAATTATTTAATGAACAAGACTGACAAGGGGCTCAGGAAAATGCTACTCAGACAACCTCTGGCAGTGATGGAATCTCGGTATCCTCCAGAAGATCACTCTTTGTGGCCTGTCAAAAAGACACATTAGATTATGGAATTCCTGACATTTCATACCCTCTACATTTCCCAGACAAGGAGATGAATGAAGGCCCAGAATCTTAGGGAGTTGTTCAAGGTCACACAGCTAGTGGGTGGTAAGCCAGGAGTTGCATCTATGAGTCCAGATGCCTAGGCCAGCTCTTCCCATCACTCTGCTCTGAGTCTTGGGCTGACACAGACATTAATGTATAAAACCACCTATACACCTACACAATAATCATGTAGAATACACAGACACACATATATAAGTATGTGTGTAAATGTACATGGTTTTATACAGATACATTTCCACATACAACCACATGCCTATGAGTATAAATAAAAATAAATATTAATATATACAAACACATAAACATTTACCTTGGGTATGTATATGTGAATATACTCGTGTGTGTGTGTGTGTGTGTGTGTGTATATACACATACATATGCTGGCAGTGCCAAAAAAACTTAAACAGATCTTGTTGGAAGTAAAATCAATCATTCCCCCAAAGTGCACAAATCGCAGGTGAAATGGATGTGCACATCATGTCTAGTTACACTTGACCGGTAACAAGACCTTCAATTCAACTTTGAGAAGTACCACATAGGTAACATCTCTTAAAATGTGTATACATTTTTGACACCCTCTGTGTGTATGTGTATGTGGGTGTGTGGGTGTGTGAATAACCACATAACCATTGTCGTTTCCTGAGTCCCTCTCAAGTTCTCTTACAACCATAAATACACCTATCCCTAAGGAGAAGGGCATTCTGCAAACTTCACTTCTCGTTGTCGTTGCTGCTCACCACCCAACCACTTTTTCTTGTGTCCCTGAATATGTGAACCAGGCAGACTGGTGCAGCCCACCCTTGAATGCTTCTGCCCATTTGTATAACTCTGCCCGTCTTAATTCCTACCGATGTGTAATCACACAATAAAAGGTCAGTCATTGTTGTTCTAAGGCCAGACTCCCCACGTCCTTTCCACTTTGGGTCAAGCCTGTGGGCAATAGGTCTATCTGGCTCTGGGAGGTTGGAGGACACGCCTGTGCCTGCATTGGCAGCTCCTGGCAGACATCTAGCTATCCTTTGGCCAGATGTTCTCACGGATTCCGCACCCCCCATTCCCATACCCTACTGGTTACTAAGTTCTGTGATTTCTGTCTCTTTAGTTTCTCTCTCTTCATCTCCTTCTTCTTCCCTGTGGATACGCTTTGGTGCAGGCCCTTCTCTTTCTCCCCTAAGCTTCTACCGGTCCCCTTCCTGGTGTCCCTGCTTGCCTGCAGGGCTACTCTCTACACCACCCCCACTGGCTCTCAAAGTGTGGTCCAGGGACTCCAGGATGTCCCTGAGATCTTCTGGGGGGATTCCTGAAGATGAGATGATTGCCTCTTCTACTCTAATTCTCTCACAAACATACCGTGGAGTTTTCAGAGGCTTCCTGTCTAGGACATCACAGGAGTAAATGAAAACGCAGATGTGACAATGCAACTGTCTACTATTAAGCCAGGTATGAAAGAGACGTGCAGAGATGGACAATGATGGTTCTCTTATCACTAGATTATTTTTATTCTGGAAAATATAATTATTTTTCATAAAAATATTTTATGTAAACATGTCATGGTTTTATTATTGTTTTTAGTCAAATAGTAAACATTTAAAAATCAGTTTTAATTTCCAATATGGTTAATATGGCTAAACATAAGGCACATCAATAACATCTCTTCCGTATCCTCTATAATTGTTGTGCATTTAAAATGTTTCTGACACCAACAAGTTTGAGGGCTACCCCTGAACATGGGTATCGGAGTGTTTTTTTTTCCCCCTAAAATAACAGAAATTTATTCTCTCACAGTTCTAGAGGCTAGGAGTGTTTTTTTTGAAGAAAATTCATTTTATCAAGTTACACCTCCATTTTAACCCACTGACAGACAGTGCCCACAAGACCATCCTTTGCACTTGACCTCTCCTCATAGGCGACCATCTGCTTTCTACCTCACACCTCCACCTCACCTCCCCTGTGCTCTGTATAGCATCCAGCCACCCCTAGCTGATTTGAGTTGTTCTGTGCTGTGTTGACCCAGCTACATGGGACTATGTTTCGCAAATTTCTCTACCCTTTAGGACTCCAGTTGAAGTTGGCCACAGAAGAGGTCTGCTTGAGAGTCAAGGCAAGTGCACTCCCCACTATTACCTGTGGACAGCGCCATCCCAGCAGACACACATTGTTGCTGATCTGGTGGCTCACTTCCTCGGCGAGGGCACAGGCCTGGGTCTCCCTGCTCAGTCTACGTGTGCAGCTTTGGGGCAAAAGGCACCAGTCTTTTCTTCAGGCCACCTGAGCTACTGGTTACAGGCCTCAGTTCCTCTTGACAGGTTCCAGTTTGTCCTTGCCTCATGTCAGCCCTAACCTCTGAACCTACAGCAAATTCAGGACCCTCAGGTTAGCCCTAACCTCTGAACCTACAGCAAATTCAGGCCCACCCTCGGTAGCAGAGGCACCAACTTCCACTCATCTTTTCACTAGCCCTCCTTCACAGTCCCTGCGCTGAGTCCCTGCTCCCTCGCTCTCCACCTGTTCCCTGCCCAACCTTTGCATGTTGAGTATTTCTGATGGTGGAAAGTCAGAGTCTAGCATAAATCTGTTATTCCATGTCATTCATAGTGACTCTGTGTCTCTGTTCACATCTAATTCATATGAAGCCTCCAGGTATACTTCCCTGCCTCCATCCATCTGGAAAAATACCAATTTTATCTTTTCCAAATCAATTCAGGCTACCCGAAACCATTTCACCAGCTCACACCCTAACAGATAGGAGTCTTGCCTTCTTTGTGTCTTCCCCATACCCAGAAGGCCTACGAGCACTCCACCCACCTGCCAAAGCTTTATTGAACCTAGTTTACCACAGGTGTGTCCCTTCTTCCTATGCCTGCCAGCTGTCTGAGATCAGAGACAGGATCTCATGATCAAGGGTGTCCAATCTTTTTTTTTTTCTGCCGTACATTGGAAGAATAAGGGTTGTCTTGGGTCACACATTAAATACACAACACTAACAAAAGCTGATTAGCATAAAAAGACCTGTGCATACTTTTCAAGATATCCAACACAATAGACAAGCAAAAAAATCCTCACAACATAAGCATGCAGCCTGCGGGCTGCAGGTTGGATACTCCTGATTTATACTATTATATCCCCAGTCCTGTGTGTGCTGAGTAGCATGAATCTCATTGCTATCCTGCCTTCACCTGCTATGAACCAGCCCTCAGGGTAGCAAGGGACCTGATAAACCCTTTCCAAAGACAAGCCTCAGGAGTTTCAAGTCCCAGGCTGGAGTTTACCGACCTTGATCACCCTCGACATTTAGCGGCCTTACTTCATATGACTTTGGCTTGCTTCAAAATACCAGGCCCACTCCAAAACAGTTTAAGAATGGAAATGGATGAACATATTTAATAAAATATATCACTGATTCTCAAAGAAGACCCCAAACTATTTAGAATAAATTCTACAGCAACTTTCTCCAAAAAGTCCAGTTATTATTTTTTTTTATTAAATTATAGCTGTGTACACGAATGCCATCATGGGGCACCATACACTGGATTTATAGACCGTTTGACACATTTTCATCACACTGGTTAAGCCTTCCTGGCATTTTCTTAGTTATTGTGTTAAGACATTTACGTTCTACATTTACTAAATTTCACATATACCCTTGTAAGACGCACCGCAGGTGTAATCCCACCAATCACCCTGCCTCCGACCCCCTCCCCCCTCCCTCCCCTCCCTTTCCCCCTTCCCCCTATTCTTAGGTTATAACTGGGTTATAGCTTTCATGTGAAAGCCATACATTAGTTTCATAGTAGGGCTGAGTACATTGGATACTTTTTCTTCCATTCTTGAGATACTTTACTAAGAAAAATATGTTCCAGCTCCATCCAAGTAAACATGAAAGAGGTAAAGTCTCCATCTTTCTTTAAGGCTGCATAATATTCCATGGTGTACATATACCACAATTTATTAATCTATTTGTGGATCGATGGGCACTTGGGCTTTTTCCATGACTTAGCAATTATGAATTGGGCTGCAATAAACATTCTGGTGCAAATATCTTTGTTATGATGTGATGTTTGGTCTTCTGGAGATATGCCTAGTAGAGGAATTATAGGATTGAATGGCAGATCTATTTTTAGATCTCTAAGTGTTCTCCAAACATCTTTCCAAAAGGAATGTATTCATTTGCATTCCCACCAGCAGTATTGAAGTGTTCCCTTTTCTCCACATCCACACCAACATCTCTGGTCTTGGGATTTTGTGATATGGGCTAATCTTACTAGAGTTAGATGGTATCTCAAATTAGTTTTGGTTTGCATTTCTCTGATGATTAAAGATGATGAGCATTTTTTCATATGTCTGTAGGCCGTGCGCCTGTCTTCTTCAGAGAAGTTTCTCTTTAAGTCCCTTGCCCAGACTGCGATGGGATCACTGGTTCTTTTCTTGCTTATATGCTTGAGTTCTCTGTGGATTCTGGTTATTAAACCTTTGTCGGAAACATAACCTGCAAATATCTTCTTCCATTCTGAAGACTGTTTGTTTGCTTTACTTACTGTGTTCTTGGCTGTGTAGCTTTTTAGTTTGATCAGGTCCCAGGAATGTATTTTTGAAGCTGCTTCAATTGCCCGAGGGGTCCTTCTCATAAAATACCAGCACAGACCGATTTCTTCAAGGGTTTTCCCTGAACTCTCTTCTAGTATTTTTATAGTTTCATGTCTTAAGTTTAAATCTTTAATCCAGTGAGAGTCTATCTTAGTTAATGGTGAAAGGTGTGGGTCGAGTTTCAGTCTTCTGTAGGTTGCCAGCCAATTCGCCCAGCACCATTTGTTAAATAGGGAATCTTTTCCCCACTGAATGTTTTTAATTGGCTTGTCAAAGATCTACATTTTGGAACATATTGAGTAATATAGGTACTAATCCTCTTTAAAGATTTGGTAGAATTCTGACGTGAAGCCATCTGGTCCCGGGCTTTTCTTTTTAGGGAGGTGTTGTATGGTTGATGCTACTTCAGAACTTGATATGGGCCTGTTCAACATTTCCACTTGATTCTGGCTAAGTCTTGGAAGGTGACGTGCTTCTAATATTGGTCAATTTCCTTCAGATTTTCATATTTCTGAGAATAAAGTTTCTTGCAATATTCATTAAGGATTTCTTGAATTTCTGAGGAGTCTGTTGTTATTTCATCTTTGTCGTTTCTGATTAATGAGATTAGAGATTTTACTCTTTTTTTCCTGGTTAGGTTAGCCAAAGGTTTATCTATTTTTTTGACCTTTTCAAAAAACCAACTTTTTGATTTATTGATCTATTGTATAATTCTTTTGTTTCCAATTTCATTTAATTCTGCTCTAATTTTGGTTATTTCATTTCTTCTACTGAGTTTGGGGTTGGAAAGTTCTTCCTTTTCCAGTTGCTTGACAATTGATTTGGACCTTTTGAAATGAGCCAATCACCCGAGGACTATTCAGGTGGTGCCCTTGGTGTGGGGTTGTAGGAAAGTTTGATTTTCCTTTCCAATTGTTGCCTGTGGGAGGCAGGGTGACTTAATTGCTGGTATTTCTCCACAGCTGAGACTTCAACCCAGAGTAACTGTTTCACTAGGGTTGAACAAAGACCAGCTGAAAACAAGACAGAACCACTTAGTCCCACCACACCAAACAGGGCTCCAGTTTCTCAGGCCACAGCACTGTATGGGTCTTCGACAAGGAGATTAAAATGATGACCACCCTCTTCTGGCTTGAAAAGTTTCAGCAGAGAGATCTGCAGTCATTCTAATATTCTTCCCTTTGTAGGTAATGGATTTCTTACATCTGACTGCTTTCAGAATGTTCTCCTTCACATTAACTTTAGTGAAGTTAATTATGATATGCCTGGGGGATGTCTTATTGGGGTTGAGTCGTGCTGGGGTTCTGAAGCTGTCTGCTATCTGAATACACATACTTCTCATCAGCCCACGGAACATACTCCAAAATCGATCACATCTTAGGTCACAAGTCTAACCTCAGTAAATTTAAAGGAATAGAAATTATGCCCTGCATCTTCTCGGACCACCATGGAATAAAAGTTGAGCTCAGTAACAACAGGAATCTGCATACTCATACAAAAACATTGAAGTTAAATAACCTTATGCTGAATGATAGCTGGGTCAGAAATGAGATTAAGAAGGAAATTGCCAAATTTTTTGAACAAAATGACAATGAAGACACGAATTATCAGAACCTCTGGGATACTGAAAGGCAGTCCTATTCAGTTTTGTTGGGATGAAATGTTCTGTAGATGTCTGCTAAATCAAAATGTTGGATGGTTAGGTGTAAATCTAAATTTTCTTTGCTCAGCTTCTTTTTTTTTTTTTTTGAGAAATCAATTATTTTAATGGAAAAATTTTTACATATCAGTAAAATCCATTATATTTAAAACTATGTATACAGTACATTTCTGGCAAAAACCTTATACATCTTTCGGTTGTCAAGACAAAGTAAAAATGTGGTTGCATAAAATCACAAAAAAATATAAATTGCTGAAAAGATAATAAAAAAAGATTAAAAATCCAACACTGCCAAAGGAGTGTTGAAATCTTCAACTATTATGGAGCTGGAGGAAATCAAGTTGCTCCTGTCTGTTAGAGTTTCTCTTATAAATTGAGGTGCATTCTGGTTGGGTGCACAGATACTAATAATTGAAATCTCATCATACTGAGTATTACCCTTAACTCTCTGAGAAAATGATCTGTTTTTGCTCTCCATTTCTCTTCCTCCTTGAGAGTTTGGGAGCTTTCAAAGGCTTTGTGGTCAGTGTCAGAAATCCTTTCTCCTGCTTGCTCTACTTTGTTACTGAGGGATTGTACTGTATTTTTCAGATCTTTGAGGGCTGCAAATTCTTGCTTTAGTGTGTCAAAATCTTTGGTGGTTTTGTCTTTAAATTTGTTAAATTCTTGAAACAACTTTTGAATTTCTCCTCGAATTTCTAATTCCAAATTTTCCTCCCTTGTATTAATCTTGTTTGCAATACAAATTCTGAATTCGATTTCTGACATCTCAGCCAGCTGTTTATGAATGGGATCTTCAGTTACATCTGCCATATCTTTCCTTGGTGGGGGTTGATCTATTCTGGTTATTCATGTTACCAGAGTTTTTCCACTGAGTCCACCCCATGATTGTTTTACACCATTTGATTTTTCCCCTGGAGCTTTGTTGAGGACCCGTACAGTGCTATGGCCTGAGAAACTGGGGACCTGTTTGGTGTGGTGGGACTAAGTGGTTCTTTCCTGTTTTCAGCTGGTCTTTGTTCAACCCTAGTGAAACAGTTACTCTGGGTTGAAGTCTCAGCTGTGGAGAAATACCAGCAATTAAGTCACCCTGCCCCCCACAGGCAACAATTGGAAAAGGAAAATCAAACCTTCCTACAACCACACACTCAGGGCACCACCTGAATAGTCCTCGGGCAATTGGCTCAGTTCAAAAGGTCCAAATCAATTGTCTCAGTCAGCACCTGTCTCAGGTGGGAGAGTTTAAAAGGTCTCTAGCAACTGGATCGCAGGGGTCTGGTGACTACTCTGATATGGCTTGCTCCAGTGCTCCATGGAGTCAGGAGGACCCACCCAGCAAATAGATCAGTCTGCAAAGTTTGTTGCCTCCTTCCCCACCTTGAACCTCTGTCACACCCAGTCACTGAAAGTCCCACGGGGCTTTGACCCAGTTGCCTGTAGTGAACAGATACTCCAGGGGTTTGCACCTGCCTGAATCACAGGAAATCTATTTCTGCTCAGCCAGGCCGCTGCACTTTGCCTCTATCTAGCAGGGGGAGGTGAGGCCTGACAACCTTGGTCGCTTGATGGAGGCTGGGGGTGTTCACTCAGTTCCAGCCCCACCCCTGATTGCTGTTACTGACAGAACAGAACAGAAGAACTTTGCACGAATTTGTTTCTGTCCCTGCTAAATTCCCCTGCAGAAGAGAAGCTGTTTTGAGTTCCCAGATCCTGTGCCTCAGGCCCTGTCTTTACTTCTTGAGGTTTGAATTCGGTTAGCTGTCAGTTCTAGCCTCCTATCTTCCTTTGTCTATAGGCTGACGATCCCCTGAGGGATGGGTGCATCTTAGGCTCAGTAAAGCTGTCCTCTGGGTCAGCCCCGCCCTGGGAACTTCCCCGGTTTGCGTGTGCATTTCTAGTGCCTGCGCTCCACCCAGGTTGGTACTGCCTTAGACAAACCCTTTATTCACAGGGTCTGAGTTTCTGTCCCAGATCTGTTCTGTGGTGGTTGCCACCTGAGTAGATGCCCGGCCTCCTCTGGTTGCCCAGGGAGACAGGGGGTATGGCTTCAGAATATCCAGGAGTGAGCCCTATTGTTGCTAAAAGACAGCTGCTGCTCTGCGCCTCAGGGCACTGCTGCTCTAGTGTGGTTCTCTCTCAGCCGACCATCCTCTCCTCACTCCCGTGCTGCAGAGTCAGCCCTGACCAGCTGCAGTTTAGGCCCTGTCCACACCCTTCGAGAAATCACCCAAGAATCTGGACTCCTGGGGGACAGGCCTCCAGACCTCAGTGTGAGAGTGGAGGGGAGTGCTGGGAGCTCAGAGTTGCAGGTAGAGAATATATACAGTTTTATACAGTTTTATGCCTGGCAGGAGAATGCCGTGGCACCCTAGTAGGGGATGTAGGTCCAGTTTTTAGAGTGTCTCTCCCATGGAGTGTAGTGGGAGGACCTTTGAACTCTGCTCGTTTGTTTGTGGGGCACTCCGAGCCATTCTCATGGGGGAGGGGACTCCCATCTGCTTGGTGCTGGATTTTGTGCCTTTTGTTTGTATCCTTGGGGTCGCAGCTCACCTCAGCAGGGTTGATGTGCGTTCTTCAACCTTCTCTCTTGGTGCAGCTCAAATCCACCCATTTACTTGCTAAATTTATGTCCTTTAACTCTCCTTCTGGACAGGCGCCTCTGTGGATAGCTGGCTTTAGTCAGCCATCTTGTCTCCACCCCCAAAAGTCCAGTTATTAAATCAACTGTAATCTCTGTTGAATTCTGACAGAAATTGACATGATTTAAAATCCATACATACTTCTCATGTGTCTGATAACTGATTCAGTTGTTATTTTCCATGTCATCAGTTGTTGATTCACACTTTGAGACAGAGGTTTTTAACTTGGGATCCAGAGCCCCACAAGGCTGTGGCCAGGATGCAGGGGACCCACAAATGTATAGGATCTTCTTTGATATTTTTCCTCATTGACCTTCAACTGAAATTCAGCATTCCCTTTCATTTTAAAGGTAGACAATAGACTACACTACCATTATCAGTACTTGTGACATCACCAACAAAAATCATATGGCAATGTAGTTGTTCCACAAACCCTGAAATATCACTTTTGCATATCACAATGTTAAAATATTGATAGTCAATTTCTCCTGACTGTACAACCTGCCTCATGATACAAAAATGCACGTATGGGTCTACTCTTCACTTGGTAGTCACTCAGCCACAGGAGGTGGAAGATGCATCATCTTGCTCCAGTGACCCAGATATCCAGGACACCTGTTGTCTTCCCTAACTAGTTTGTTGTTTGTCAATATATGGAAAGAAATCAATCATTTAAATTAGCTACTCTATTTTTGCAAAACTGGACAGTTCAAATGAGAATTTTTTACTCTTTCAAATTCCCATCATCTTTTGAAACATAATAGGCATATGAGCTCCAACTTTAGACCAGACAAGTTCAAATACATCTGATGGTTAAGCAAGTTATTAAAGTGTGTTATTTAAGGTACGCTGGGCAATGATATTAGTCGTGCATAATATTGTAAGTTCTCTGATAATCAGTATGTTTTGTGTTATTCGGTTTGCTCTTTGTAGCCCTATGTACTTTATATTTTACACTTAAAGATACTATTCTGAGAAGGAGTGCATATTTTTCACCAGAGTACCAAAGGGGTCCATAGCAGGAAAAACAGCTGTTCTAGACAATCCACATGTAATCCAGGATGCTGGACTTCTGTGTAATGCCAGAGACACCTGCTAAGCACAGAATCCACAAATGTTACTCAGCCCCAGTCACAGTCACGCTCACGGTTCCCACTCCCCTCACAGTGGAGGTGAAGAAGGACTTCTGTACTGCTCTCGGCACAAAGGAAAGGGAAAAGGAAAAATAGAGAAAGGCACATGATTTTATAAAAGATGAAATGGCACAATTTCACCTGAGAAAGCCCTAAATGGTGACTTTAAGGGGTTTGAAGCTGGGAAGGCAACAGCACCTTCCTACTAACTCAATAAATTGCCACTAATTTTTCTAGAAATCAGCTGGCCCTTCCACCTTCAACATGAAAAATGAATTACCTGTTATTACTGAAGCTGTTTCTCTCGGTCAGTTGAGTACAACATGAACATATATTTAGAAACTCTACAGCTCCCTTCAGTTAAAAAGAAAGCTATATGGGGTTTCCACAGTAAACCCAGGGTGGGCAGAAGAAAATGACGCATATTGGAGGCCCATATTTCTCAGCACTGTTGTCTCAACATTTAGAAACACCCCTGGCATAAAGACAGCGCTATGGCTTTTGCAAATTTTTTTCTGTTTTTTTTTTTTTTCTTAAATACCATCAAACAAGATGCAGCTCACAATTTAATATTGTCAATACGTATTCTTCATTACACAACTGGCATGCCAACTGTTACCTAAGCACTTCAAGCTCCTCAACTCCCACCCCCACACACTGTGAACTCGTCTGTATCCAGATATGAATAAAGATGAATAGCATCTTGAGGAAATAGCTTCTCCATTCTCAAATGGCAAAAGCCAAGCAGCATACTCCTAGTAGCGTCTGAGGAATTTCTAAGAGCAACAAGAAAGAATCCTAAAGCCACGATTTGGTCAGAAAAGTCACATTCTTCTATAACAACCTGTTAGGCACTTTAAATTTAAAAAGACCTCAGAAATCCCTTCCTGCGATTTTGTTATTTTTAAAAAGACCTTTTTTCTTTTAAACTAAACTCAAGTTAATTAGGTTTTGGCAGGTCACCAGCCCAACTCAGCATCTCTTTATTGAGAATAGTTTTAGGAGACCTTGATGAAATTGCAAATGCTTAGATACAATCACTTGCTTGCGTGCTGGGTAAATAGGAAAGCATGCTGACTGTATTTATTTTACTAGCATTAAGTCTCCGTGGGGTGAGCTAGTGAAAAAAGTAGAGGCAGTTAACATCTTGGTATGTATGTATGACATATACACATCTACCCTAAAATAATTTATTTCTCCTTCATCTTGAATCTTGATTCCATGATTTCAGGATGTTCCCCAAACTAGAATAAATTGTTCTCTAAATGTTTGTTTATAAATTGGATATTTGTCCCTCTATTCATTTTTTTTTTAATTTTTTTATTAAATCATAACTGTATACAATGATATGATTATGGGGCATCATACACTCACTTCATAAACCATTTGACACATTTTTATCACAGTGGTTAACATAGCCTTTCCGGCATTATCTCAGTTACTGTGCCAAAACATTTACATTCTACATTTACCAAGTTTCGCAAATACCCCTGTAATATGCACCACAGGTGTGATCCCACCGATCCCCCTCCCTCTACCCAGCCCCCCTTTCCCACTTCCCCCTATTGTTAAGTTGTAGCTGGGTTATAGCTTTCATGTGAGAGTCCCAAATTAGTTTCATAGTAGGGCTGTTGTACATTGGGTATTTTTTCTTCCATTCTTGGGATACTTTTGTCCCTCTATTCATTACTGTTCATTCATTCATTCAACAGGTGGCTGCCGAGGGCTATGACATGCCAGACAGGTAGTACACACCAGATACAGAAAAACAGGCACATTTTGAGCCCAAGAGTTCTTTAAAAGGTGACTTGGTGCCCAGGCTAACCTGTAGTAACTTCTCAGCTTAGTTAGTTAGGCTGCCATAACAAATTAGCCCAGACTGGGTGGCTTAAACAATAGAAATTTACTTTGTACAGTTCTGGAGAAGATGGGTTGATGTCTGTTGTGGGCTCTTTCCTTGTGCTGCAGATAGCCGCCTTCTCACTGTCCTCACATGGCCTTTCCTTGGTGCATGTGGGTAGACAGAGAGGAAGCAAGCTCTCTGGTGTCTTTTCTCGTAAGGACATTAATACTACTACAAAGGTCCCACCTTTATAACTTTATCTAAATCTAATCACCTCTCTAAGGCCCTGTTTCCAAATACTGTCACATCAGTGATTAGGACTCTAATCCTTCCTGAACAGCAAATGTGCTATTTACCTATAACGTTACAGACCAAGGTGTTTCAAATCCACATCAGAAGAGTGAGGCCTTGGCTCCTCCGTGTCTTTTACAGTGATTAGGGGGACCGGGCTGTAGATACCAGCCATCGCTGGGAGCTATAGAAGCATCAGACATGTCAGTCCTGATGATGCAGCTAGCTTGGGGCTTGGAGGAGAGTGAGACAGACTCTAAGGCTCAGGTTACCTCCTGAAACAGGCAGGGTAGTAAAATCTCTGTGGTGGCACCACAAAATATGTGATAGATGTGCTTTTGTAAGTCAGGTATCCTAACTTCCAAGCCTGTATGCATCTTTGAAGCTTCTTATGATCAAGTTTAATCAGGCAATACAACAAAACAAATAAAGATAACACAAATAAGACAATACCAACATTCAATGTATTATAATAAGCCTAAAGTTTTCACAAAGCTGCTATTACAGTGAGCTTTCAACTAAGCCCAATGAAGCAGGCTGGTACATAGCCAACTCTCAGTAGTACCAAAGCCGACATCCACCCCACTCAGCCCCTCAAACAGAAATAATTTGACTTTTCGAGTTTGATCATTTCCTTAAAAGCCTGTATGATGAAAGCCAGCTTGGAATGGAAAGGGATCAAAAGACAGAAAATTACACAAATGCACGTGCACATTTTGACATGACTCTGACGAACGACTCGTGCAGGTGGATTCTTTTCAGAGAATCCTCCCTACATCTCAATGAAACAATCAACACAAACCACACAGAGCTGGAATGCGTCTTTTCTGTCATCCTGAATCCATGCAGAATCAATCAATAACTCTAAGTGGGATCTCTGACATACAGACTTTCAAATTGGAATGTCAAGCTACTTGTGATGTTTTTAAAAGAATTAAGGTGAAAAATACACCTACATTTTTCTTCCCCCATCTATGGTTAAAATTAACAAGGCAGGTGAGGACATTCAGGTTTCTTTGGGTGACTTAAACCATGCTTGAGCTGTACTGAGTGTAAGGCTCCACCACAGCAGGCTAGAGCTCAGGAATAATTGCAATGCTTACTTGTCTGGGTTTTTTTGCAAGGATTTTTGATCTCCATCATTCAAAAAGCTCCCAACACCAAGGTATGAAAAATAAGAAATATGATAGCCATCTGGCAGATGAGGCTCAGAGAACTTAAGGTACTCTCACATGTGGTCACACAACTAATGGCAGAATCATATTCAAAATCAGGAAGTTCAATCGCAGATTATTTTTAAACAAGCTCTGGTACCCAGAGCTCCACTTTTCTGCGGGAGGCCAAATATAGTTTGCAGATGTGTTTTGTTTTGGTTTTATTTTTGTTTTTAATTTAATTAGTTCTAACATGTCTGAATTGGATTAGTTCTACTAAACATCAGGAGCTTTCTCACATAAAAATCTAAATTTCTGACATTTTTATGAAAATCCAAAGCTCAGACCTATACTGGTAACAGACAATAGAAAAACAGGACTTTTGGGCGGCGCCTGTGGCTCAGTGAGTAGGGCGCCGGCACCATATGCAGAGGGTGGCGGGTTCAAACCCAGCCCCGGCCAAACTGCAACAAAAAAATAGCCGGGCGTTGTGGCGGGCGCCTGTAGTCCCAGCTGCTTGGGAGGCTGAGGCAAGAGAATCGCTTAAGCCCAAGAGTTAGAGGTTGCTGTAAGCCGTGTGACGCCACGGCACTCTACCCAAGGGCGGTACAGTGAGACTCTGTCTCTACAAAAAAAAAAAAACAGGACTTTCGAAGGAGACTGCAGACAAAGACTACCTCTGTCATTTCAAACTTAGCTACCCCAAATCCTAACATGCCATTCATTCTGTTCCCTCCTCTGACCCTAGGCTCATGTGATTTCCTCCTTCTGGGATCTCCCATCTGCCTTGTCATTTTGGTGAGTACATGTGGGATCACCTCTCAGGATTCTGTTCAAATGACCCTTATGTCATGAAGTCAATTCTGATATCTTTAATACCTACCTAACCAGGTTTTGTTCAGGTCTCTTTTTTTTTTTGAAGTTTTTGGCTGGGGCTGACCCACCACCTCCGTCATATGGGGCTGGCGCCCTACCCCTTTGAGCCACAGGTGCCGCCCATGTTCAGGGCTCTTGAATATTTTCTTGTTCTTGTTTTAGTGAACCTCCTTTCACATGTGCATACTCAGTGCCAGCCGCACTGTAAGCGATCAATAAAGTTTTGCTCAGTACTAACAGTGATGATTTAAGTAGTCATTGTTTACCATGTTCCAGACACTGTGAAAAACACTTTATACATGTTAATTCTCTTACGCCTCATAATTACCTGTCATCATAGCCATTTCGTATAAAGAAAAGACACATCAAAGGTTAGGAAACATCTTCACAGTCACTCACTCAGCTATTAAATGGCAAAAGAGGAGTTAGAACTTGGTCTGACTACCTCTGGATGGATGGGTGGACAGGAAGGTGAATGAACAGCTAGAAAGAAGAAAGGGAGGGAGAGAAGAAGAGAAAGCGAGAAGTAGGGAGGTAAGAACAGATGAACTATCAGGAATAGAAAATGGTAAATGGAAAGAAATATGAAAAAGTACTTTCTCTTGCAGGAACTGGAAATCTTTTGGTGAGGCAGGGTCTAGGGTGTGTGCTGGTGAATTTTACAACCAGCCTTCTGGGGGAAAGGGCCTGCTTTGTAATGTCCATGATGTAAATTCTCCCCCCAGGACTGATTTCAAGCTACCGGACATCACTTAAGACACAGTCAGAGAGAGAAAATGTGAGCAAGAGTCAGGACAGGCCAGTTCTAACACAGCAGGACATAGAGTATGCCTAGGAAAATGACAGATGAAGAGACAGCAGCCAGGTGATAAAGGACCTATTAAACCTCCTGAATGGAACTAGGAGTGATTTAAAGATTTTTAGCAGAGTGGTATGACCATACGGTTATGATGAGCTAGACACAGGATGGGCACACAGTCAGAACTTTAGAAACCTTCCTTCATCTTTCCTATATCTTGCCTGGAATGACAATTATTGCTGCAAGGAAAGTGATCAATTATTTCACCTCCTTCCTACCCTGTCTCTTTATCAGCCAGCTATCTTCTTTCTGTAGTATCCCTACCCCCATCCCTTTATTCTAGGCTCCCAAAAGTGCTGTAGGTGTCGCAAACCCTCAGGAGGCGGTATGTCTTACTTCAATGCTAGATCTGTAGCATGTGAGGGCTGGAAGGTCTATGCAAAGAAAGCATCTCAATCAACATCAACAGAGAAGCCTCCCCATGGAGGATAGATACAACAGCATCAGACACATCCTTGACGCTATAAACCACTTAGCTCCTAGCCATCCTTTTATTAAGGGAAGTACAGCCCAGGACACTCAATGTAGCCAGTCCAATGCCAAATAGCTGGTTAGAATCAAAGCTGTAACTAGAACTAGGCTGCCACTAGGTTCCCACTTAAGTAGTCTGCACACACATAAAGCAGGTGTTTCCTGAAGGTTGCCTCCCCTTGCAAAATCAAAGGCTTTCTTAGAAGAGTTCTTCTTCTCTTAAGGAGGGTCCATTTCACTAATTAAAGCAGGCAACAACATGCTGATTTCTAGGAGCAGGGACATCTATCATCTTCCCCAACACTAGAAAATCTGATCTGTCTCTTTGGGAAACACTCCAGGACCACAGTTCCATCTTTGTCACTCGAGGCCTTATTTTCAAGTTTAAGAATTCTTCAGATTACAGCCTTTTCCCATGGGTCTCCATCTACCTGCCTACACTGAGGCCATTTCCTGATAACTAGGAAGTGGGCAGAGAAAGGAAATGTACTTTTAGAAACAACTGTGGCAGCTCTGATTTAAAAAAAAGAAAAATTGTTGGAGGGGAAGTAGAAATTTTTGGCTATAATGCAATGTAATTCACCCTCACTTCAGGTGCTATTAGCCAAGACTCCAGGGAGCCTAGCCAAGGGGCCCATTGGGAACTAAACTGCATGCCAGTGTTTGTCCAGCCAAAATCCAGGAGGCCACTACTGCTCCAAGGAAGCCCATTGTCCAGTTCTCAAAAAGGCATTTTATAGTCTGACTGTGGTCCTGAAAGGGGACTCTCTTTCAGATAAAGGTCTTATCTACTTTTGCATGCCCCAGGATCCACAGCCTTGCTCCCTATGAAAAGGGAAGAAGAAGCCAATTCCCTGAGCCAGGGAAATCAGTGTTGTAAGGAAGACCCCAGAAAGGTAAAATAGCTAGAAAGATGCTATATTACAATTTTCCCAAGTCCATCCCAATTTATACCTACTGTCTGGGAGAAACAACTAAGATTCTTTTTATTCCTCAAAGCATCCCCGTGTTAGATGATAAATTATATGGTCACACTAGTCTAGACTTCTTGGAGTCATAGACCTCCCAGGCATCTACCAATGGAATTGAAGGAATTCATGAACTTGATTGTGAAAAAAAGTCACAACTTTGTTCATTAACATTAAACAGCAATACACATTTCATTCCATTATGAATGCTGGCCATGAGCCTCAAAGGTAATGGCAACACCAGTGATTTTTGTCACAGTGTAATTCAAGTATTTTTGTATCACAGTTGCTACAGTTATCTCACAGTAGCATTCATGCCCACCCCTACTTCAAAACGATTGCAGTCATTAGCCCCCCCACTAGACCTTGCTATGCACACATTACGTAAGGCACACGTGCATTAGTAAGTAACAGACATATATTTTAGAAGATAAAAAGATATTTCAATAACATTAGTTTGTGTTATAATCTTATGTATTGTATGTTAATATCTTTAACGCATTTAAATGCATCATTCTGGCCCCTAGGCTTTGCCAGATTGCCTACCCTCGTGGCATAGGTAAGAGAGAAGCCATGTTCATGAAGTGTTCTGGGATGTGAGCAAGAGACCATGCCCTCTGGCTGAGAAGCTAGCCTGGCTTTGAGTTGATCTGGACTATTGGGAATCATGTAGCACATGCCTTTTCCTTCTATACCTCTTCTTCTGAGGTCTTTACTACTCCCATTCTCTGCCTCAGCCTTCTCTTACTCCTATGCCTTCTTATTCTCTGGTTTAGGCTGACTATAAGATAGCTCAGTCTTCCTATGCTAATTGTTGGGGTCCCTTCCTTCTGGTGGTTGGTTAACCCTGTGGCATTGCCTCTCTTGCTCCCCTTTTTCTCCTACTCCCACCCTTCTCTACTACTCTTCTGCTGTCTCTCATTTGGCCTTCCTGTCCTGACTGGCCACATACCATCCCTTAGTAGACTTTGTAGCAGATGTTATGGGCACTGACAATCTATGCTATACCTTCCGTTTAGAAATCATATTCACTTTAGTAATAGAAAGACTTTCTGAGATATTAAAAAAAACAGCTGGCCACTGTAATAAATAACTCTACAACACTCCACTGTAGGAGGATGAAAGCTTTGAAACCCTAAGCTTAATAATTGTGAATAGGGTGGAAAGTGTTTTGCTTGATAATCCCTGATGGTTGGACATCTAGGGAAGATCAGCAGCTAGACCAGAACTCTTCTCCCTGTACAAATTCCCACTGAAGCGCAAGGAAAGCATACTGCTTAGTCACTGCTAACAAGGGGAGCCTTCTGTAAGCAGGCCTGTACAATGTTTATTTCTCCAAATCAGAGCTGAGGGTAGAAGGTTCAGGGGAAAGCCAACAAGACCACATGACCTTTGTGCTTTAGCTTTGGACAAACATACCAGCACACTGTGCCTTCACCTCTGCCCTCACCAGGGGACACATTTGTCCTGAAATAGCAGGCTCTCCTAGTAAAATACTGAATACCTAGTCTAGCAATGACCTAAAAATGGAAGAAAGGAAGCAAGAAAGGAAGAAAGGAAGCAGAGAGGGAGAGGGAGGAAGGGAGGAAAGGAGGAAGGGAGAAAAAAGGGAGGGTTGTTTGAGCCCAGGAGTTTGGGGTTGCAGTAAGCTGATTGAGCCACTGCACTCTAGCCAGAGTGACAGAGGCACTCTCTCCAAAAAGGAAAGAAAAGAAAAAAGGAAAGGAAAGGAACCCCTGAGAACAGATTCACATACTTTTGATAATATCTTTTTCTATTTTATTTCTAACAAAAGGCACTTAAACCACTTTTTAAAAACTGTCTGAAAATGTACTGACATTTGCACTGGACATGTATTAACATAAAACGTAGCTTAGAGAGCTTAGGGTACAATGAAACCATATAGTTCATAACCTTTGCTAATCGGTTCATTTATCCTCTTAAAGAATAAAATCTGTTTTTATTGGCAGTGGTTCTTTTTTTCAGTATTTATACATTTCTTTGTTTTAAAATAATTAATTTACCACCTGTGCAGAAATGCTGTGTTTTAAGCCTATCAGCTGTTGGGAAGATTCTAGAGTTCATTCTCATATGAAGTGGTTATTTTATATGTCTTGGTGAGATATATTAATTCACAATATTTTTGTAAAGTATATGCAGATATATACTAGTATCTTAGATACAAGAGTTTCCATCATGGCTCCAAACCATTTATTAAACAAAGTTCATCAAAGTTAGAATCTGCAGGTGAAACAAATACTAAATTTATTTATCATATGGATTACTCAAATCTAAATGTGGATTAAGCTATCATATGTTTATTCAAAACAAAATCCACGAGAAAAAGCTTCTCAGGTTCTACCGTAGCCTTTTTTTATTGTTTCCAATATCTTCTTCCAACTCTTTCCACAGAAACTTATTATTTGCCTTCTCTTGTTATCAAAATAGGTAGGGTGAGATGCTCAGGACCTTTACTCATTTTTTTTATTTTTTACAGCTCACAGCAACCTCCAAATCCTTGGACTTAGGCGATTCTCTTGCTTCAGCCTCCCGAGTAGCTGGGATTACAGGTGCCCGCCACAACACCCAGCTATTTTTTTGTTGTAATTTGGCCAGGGCTGAGTTTGAACCCACCACCATTGGTATATGGGGCCAGCGCCCTACTCACTGAGCCACAGGCGCCGCCCTTATTTTTTATTTTTTTAACACAGAGTCTCACTCTGTTGCCCTGGGTAGAGTGCTGTACCATCATAGCGCACAGCAACTTCAACTCTTGGGCTTGAGCAAGTTTCTTGCCTCAGCCTCCTGAGTAGCTTGTACTAACAGGCACGTGCCACTATACCCGGTTAGTTTTTTACATGGACGTCTCACTCTTGTTCAGACTGGTCTTGAACTTCTGAGCTCAGGTGATCCACCTGCCTCAACCTCCCAGAGTGCTAGGATTGTAGGCATGAGCCACTGCACCTGGCCTATTTTTAATTCTTAAATATCTCACCAAAAACGAGAATGTCCACTTATACTCCATATTGCATAAACACATCTATTCATTGCGACCTGAATAAATAGTTATTTTTCATACCTTTTGCCTCAAAGTATGTTGTTTAACATGATTTGTTATTCTAAATGTCAATAAACTCTTATTTATATGATTTAAGATAAATACCCACTTAAAGAATTGTCCCAGAAAAATGTCACGTGCTAAACCACACAGGAGCTACAGTAAAGTAAGTAAGGGAGTTGGATCACATACATAAGTTGCAGATATAGCTAAGTCCCCTACCTCCCATGAAAAAGCTAGGAGTTGGACCCGTATGTCTACCTAGGTTCTAGCAGAGCCTCCTTCCTGTGAACAGAGGACAGCTTCCTAGAACAAAGAACATTCCTTTTGGATTTTATCACATCTGATTTCCACGTTACATCTTTTCCTTTAACACTGCTATGCTCCAACCAATCCAACAAAACCAATGTCCCCACCTTCAGGTTACCTTTCATCATGATCTGCTTTTAAATGACTCTCCTTAAAGAGCGTGCAATGTTTTTTCTACTTTCATAAAAACAATACTCATTTCTGTTAAATTCTCTAGAAAATGAATGCTTCCTATTGAGATAACTGGGGGCTCTGAGATTCAGATCAGTCAACCTGATGCAGATGGCAGCCTGATGTAGAGGGGAAGGAAGGAGGTAGAAGACCAGCTCATAGTGCATGCTGCTCTCTGAGGGCATTCCTACCACAGTAGGGCCCCACAGCAGCCAAGCCTTACATCCATCCTCTCTCAGCCCGTCCCTCCTCTAACAACATGGTGGTTGCCTCACTCTCACCCCAGCTCCTACCCCAGGGCCTCGGTCCTAGTGTTTCACGCATTAAAGATGGAAATCCAGTTCCAGGTGACAAAAGGCACCAGGTTCATACCAAGTACCCATAGGTCTTACCCCTTGAGCAACGGACTAACCCCACCACAAGTGTTTACTCCAGCTGTTATTTCCTTGGTCTGTCTCCAAGAGGAAGACAGCCTGATACTACCACTGTGTGTTAGAAACCACAATTCTATTCCACAAGAAGGCTTCAAGGGGTATGAAATCCCCAAGTGACTGCAGAAAGTCCCCTGTGTTGAAGGGCCTCAGTGGGTAAGGAAGTGGCAAAGGATCTGTCTCTTCTTTCTGAGCCACAAGCACATCCACCGGAAATATATTGTTTTCCATCAGATTTGCAAGAGCATAAAGTTTAACCCAAGGGTCAAAAACAGGAGAAATAATTTGCTCTTATTTAGGTTGTGGAGTTAATTTTTGTTAATTTGAAAGCTTGTGGATATGTCACTGAAATTTTGTTTTTTTGCAAAAAAAAAAAAAAAGAAAGAAGCACATTCATGGTGGCTTATTCATTATATGATAACAGACTTTTTCTGGTTATGTTGATTAACAAATACTCATGAAAAATAAACCAAACAGTCTTTTTAAATAAAATGTCTTTTTCCTAATTAATTCTAAGATGCTGAAAAACAGCATCATAACATAACTTATTTATGTATAAATGCAGTTTCTTTGACCAATGGTTAACAGACCGTGGTTCTAGCACTAGTTACATTACAAACACACCCAATGGCCTTAAGCTCAGCACTGAATCTGCTCTCCTAGTCCGGACTGGGAGGGAAGATATCTGAGATCCCTTTTAGCTCTAACATTCTGTGATTTAATCCCCAGAGAGGTACTTACTTGCAGAATACCGTTGATACCTAAAAAGGCCTCTTGTGTTTGACCACAGAGAAAAATCTCTCTGCACACTTGGATCTCTCTTTCCATTTCTCCTCTCATTTAAAAAATGAGATGTCTACTAAAAAATTCAGAAGAGAAGTCAAATACCAGTAGCCAATTCTCTAAATTGGCTTCCAGTACTAGCATTCCACCATACCAAGGTGTATCCCAACAGACTCTGAAGCAAGAGATACCCAGTATCGGTTTCCTCAGTATTCTAGCCAAGCGGGCTCACGGGACCGGAACATAGAGTATGCCCCCAGATTTGGAGTAAAGGGTTAGGGGACTCTCATGTATTAAACAGGACTGAGATAATGGGCCGCTCCTGGTGTTCTCTACCCACTAAATGAACCAGCTCCACCATTTACCTGTTGGCTAACAATGAGTAAATACATTTCTCCCTGGCATGATTCCCCCACCTAAGTAACTTTACCTGTCTTTCAGGGTTGTTGGGCTGGTTGAAACTGACAAAAGCACATAAAATAGCTATGGCCGTCCTGGTACACAGGAATTAAGAACTCAGTAAATGCTAGCTAGCACTAATTGTTATTGTTACTACTTGTCTCCCCAGCATAGCTCGGCAACCTGAGAAAACTACCTGGCTGTGAATTTGTAGTCTTCTCTCAAGTTCCCAAGGGACATGTTCCAACCTGTTTCTACATGCAAAAGGAAGTAACCAGAGCACAGAGCTAGATATAAACATCCAGAAAGAAATGGGCCCTGGGATGGTTGGATGGTGAATGCTATGGAGTGTGGGGATGAAGGCTGAGATCCTACCTCCGGAATCCAGGTAGTTTAGAAGCAAGCGCTATCACCAAGGAGGCCTGGCCTGTGAAGGGGTGGCCTTTGTGCTCAGGAGCTGCACCAGGAGCTGTGCGGAGGGAATCCCCGGTCTGCTCCTTGGGGCTCTGGAGTTTGCCACAGTGAGACAGAGAGAGGCAGGGCGCTCGGTGCTCCAGAGGACCCCCAGAATGGAAATGACTGCCCTCGTGATTCCCATCTGGCAGCCCTGGAGATTCTATCACTCCTCAAGTGTGGCCAAGTTAAGGGGCCAAAAAACGGAGAACTTCCCTGACTTAGAATTTCTTCTAACTTAACCCTTTTCTCCCAGCTCTACAGGAGAGAAGGAGCTGTCCACACAGCACGGACAGAAAAGGTTGTTCTGCCCCACCAAAGCCTATGTGTGGGAGGACTGATCAGGGAGGACTGAAAGGTTGTCTGGGGCTCCACTCCTATGCAAGCTCTAAATGCTTCTGTATTGGGCTAGTAGAGACTCTCAGCCAAAGGTATGAATCTTCTTGGGGAGAGAAGGGGTGGTCAGGCGTTTCCTGGCCTTGCCGCCTGGAAAAGGGGGGCTTGGAGCTTAAAGGGAAGGAGGGTGCTTCTTCTCAACAGCAGACTAGGCTCCCTCCCACAAATGGTCTTGCCTTCCAGATGGCTGGGGTATAAAGGAGAAAGAGCCTCACCTTCCCGCATCTGCCAAAGCATCTGGAACAACTAGAGGGTCTACCTGGGGACTGCAAGGTGGACAGACCCAGCTCTGCCCGGGATCCCGGGTCTGGAAGCTGGGTCTTCCCTCACCGGATGCCCACACCCTTTGGCTTCTCATTTCCTTCTCTCCCTCCAGCTCTGCGCTCTGAGCCTCCCAGAGCAGCACAGGACTCCCCCACTCCCGTGCTCCGCCTAGGAGCGATTTGTGGAGGGGCGGGGTAAAGTGGCTCCCACTGCAGCCTCCCCCTGTGCAACCTCCTGCAACTAGTTCGGACCCCTGCCTACCTGCTGGGTGCTAGGGACTCCCCCCGCCCCACCATGCACACTCGTCTCCTTCTGGGATCAGGAGTCCCCTCTCTACACTGCGGCTGTGGAGACATCCTTGACTCCCCAGCGCCTGGCAGGGAAGGTGGGCGTGGGTCTACCGACCTGGCAGAGGAGGTGAGAGGTTGTAGAAGAAAGCGGGCGCCAAAGAAGAGGGAATTGTAGTCCCTTTAGAGCTGGGAGAAGCTTCCCTGGTCCATGATCTGACCATCAGTCACCGCCCAAGATGCCAACGCATTCAGATTCTCCCGGAGAGGTTTGTTGGTTTCTGGGGAGGGAGATCGCACCGTCCCAGGCACCTAGACACTTGCTTTCCCAAGTCCCCTAGGCCCCCACATTCCAGGGCTCTATTCCGAGTCTCCATCTCTGCGCCTACCCAGGTATCCAGCCCCTCCCCCATCTGTATTTACACACTCGGGCCAGTGCTTTCCAGACTAAAATCCCTTTTCCTCCTCCTCATACGGCCTCTCAGGGTTGGCCCCTTGCCCACCTTAGCACAGCCTTTCGGTCTCCGCCGACCATGGGCAGATCTACTCCCAACCCTCACTTTCCTCCGCCACCCCCACTAGTAACCTTTCCCTCCCTGAACCACTTACTTCACCCACCCGTATCTGCACTTGCCGTTCCCCACCGCGTACAACCGCAAGCCACTCCAAGGGTTTCATTACCGAGTTGGGGGTGGCGTGCGCAAGGGTGGGCAGACTCTCACTGCTCTGGACAAGACCCCAGGAGTGCCTGTAGCCTTTCCCCACATCCCACTTCTCCTATTTCAGCTTCTCTATTCCTACCCAGCTTCTATAGGTAGGATGAGCACCGCTGAGTCCCCAGCCCTCGCCTCTGGAGCGGGAGCTGCGGGGAGTGAAAAGTCGACTGGCAAGAATACAGAGAGAGAAATGGGCAGATGCAACCGAAGGGGCGCTGGGGGAAGGGCGCACGCAAAAACTAAACGTGCAACTTGTACGGGCACCGGGTGAGCATCGTGCAGGGAAAGGGTCACAAAAGTTTGCAGACTATTTTCATAGCAGCCGGCTGAACCGGAGCAAAGAGGATCGACTCTGTCTCACTAGGCGGGGTCTCTCCATGGGTCTGCGGAAAGAGGACTGGGGGCTTAGACAGACGTCCCTCAGAATTGGGGTAATAGTTCTCTTACACTTGTTCCCGGAGGGATGGCCTAGGCATCTGGGCAGAGGAACGATCCCGCGCTCTGCGAAAAGCAACAGGCGGCTGCACCTTACCTTGCGCCAGTCCGGGACCGGGGTGGCTGCTCCATCCTCGTAGCGCAGGGAGGAGGCGTTGGGTGCGTATGCCTAGGGGTGTGCGCGCTGCCAGAGCTGCAGAGGCCGCCACCTCCAACCCTCTGCAAGCCGGGCTGTCCACCTGGGACCTGGCGGGCCGGGCGGTCTCGACTCCCCAGCTACAGCCGCGACCGCGTCGGTGCGCCGCGGCTGGGGCGCGGGACGCAGGCAGTGCGTGGCGCGGCTGGCGTCTTTGGGCGCCGCCACCGAGCGAGGGTGCGGCTACCAGCGGCCGTGCGGGGCACCACTTGGCTGGCGTTGCTGCGGCGGCCGCTGCAGACCCTGCTCCGGGCGCTGAAGCCTGGCGGGAGGAGGAGACGAAGACGCCAGGAAGGAAAAGAGCCACTCGCCCAGATGCAATGGCTCAGTCCCTAGAGGGGAATCGCCTCCAAATCCGGGCTGGGGATGCGGGAGGAGGGGTGAGGCGGCTGGGGACTAGACGAGCAGGAAGGAATTAACGTTGACAGAGCCTGCCACCGCCTCACTGGCGCTGCGCTCTCTCCTCCAGGTTGGGGGGTCCGGAATGCAGAGAGGGGGCGGGGGCCCAGCGTTTGCCGCGGGAGGAGACAAGCTGAAGTAGGAGCATTAGCTCCCTCCGCTGCTCTCGCTTGCCTTCCTCACACCCACAGCACAGCTCCACTTTTGGGAAGCTATGGCCCCATTCTTTCTCCTGTTTTACTAACTACTGAGATCCGAGCTGAATCAAGCTGGTGGAAAAGGCAAAACCATGGGTTGATTGCCCTAGATAGGGAAAAGCGGATGCTCACAATTAACCCGACAAATGATTGACCACTAGGTACCAAATACTGTCCTAGCCTATTGCGAGGGAGGATGAATAAGGTGAGCCTGCGCTCCCCTCACCAGCTCCGCGCCAGAATCCCCCGATCGCAGGATGACTTTCCCTACATTTTTGAAGCCCAAAGTTTTGAAGTTGAGTTGTGGCCCCTGATCTCGACCCTCCATCAGTCCAGCTTCTCAAGACAGAAAGTGTTAGAATTCCATTCTCTCTTCTCCTTACAGGGATTACTTGAATGTGCAGCTGAAGGGGAGGCTTTTAAAAAAAATCGAGGGTGTGCATGTATGTCTGGGTGTATTTTAAGATAAAGGCAAATTATTGGTTTTATTGATGTTCTTATATTGTGATTTTACTCATCTATCAGATCCACACCAGAAACCAATATGGAACAGAGAGACCTAGCCTCTGCAAATACCATCTTCTTTTTAAAGCCCTTTCCCACTGCAGGCAGATTAATCTTTCCCTTCTTCTCTTTGCTAGCAGAACTAACATCTTTATAGATTCCCATCTCTTCACTCACCTATGAATATTCTCTCTGTCTTTTGGGTGTTCCCATTACCACATCCAGCAATGTTTTGTATCTAATGGGTACAGTACTCTAACCAGTTGAAGATCATTTTCTCCTTTGGGATGAGCTAAATGCCTGTGTCTCTAAGATTAAAGAGACTCTGGGATGAAACTATTAAGAGTTTTGGATGAAGGGCCTCCACTGCAACTTGGACTTTACCCAACAAACGCAAACAATGTAACCTAATTGTATGTACCCTTAAATTAATCTGAAATTTTAAAAAATGGGGGCGGTTGGGGGAGGCACATATAGTTACACTCACAGCCCCTTTGGTGGAAAGGTAAAACTTTTTAATTCATTTTGTTTCTAGACAATGTTCTCCCACCCCACCTATGCTTGCTAAATTCTCAAAGATGAAAGAAAACCAAGCTGTTGAGCAACTGCATAAAGCAAGAGATGTGTATTCAGCTGCCAGCACCTAGAGCAAACCCATTCCAGGTGGAGAATGACCAAAAAATCTTTCTCATTTCATGACCTATGTCAAGTATGTTGAAAGCCTGCCAAAAAATTCCTTATTTTCAGTGAGGCTTTCTTCTTCTGGATGCATTTTAAAACAGTTTAAACAGTGTTTCAATGCTGGGAGATGAAGAAATTTTCTTTGCAGTTTAAGGAGATTTTAAATCATTCTTTGTTTTCTGTCCCACCTTTCTACAAATTACAGAATAGATACTCTAGATCAGTTATGCTCTATGAAAAGTTCCATAATATACATTAAGTTTTGTGGTATTGTGTTTTTAAAGACGGTGATTTAAAGCATTTTTAAAAATTGTTGGGTTTTTTTTTTTTTTTTCAGTTTTGGCCAGGGCTGGGCTTGAACCCACCACCTCCAGCATATGGGGCCAGCGCCCCACTCCTTTGAGCCACAGGCGCTGCCCAAAATTCTTTTGTTTTTAAAGATATCTTAGGACCCAGAAATAGGTACATTTGATAGCAGGTATGAAATTTGGTATAATTTTTCTGAAAGGAAACTTGGTATTACTGTTAAAAACATAAAATTTTTGCATACCATTCTCCCACTGATTCTAACTCTACAAATTCTTCCTTTACCTACAAGCATATTCAGCATAGTGGTGTTTTTAGGAGTGGAAAATTAAAAGGAAACAAAAGTAAATACACTTGTTTAACAAGAAAGGAATAGTGAAATATGTTGTAAATGTATACAATGGAATAACTTGTAAGAGAATAGATAAATATTATAATTAATTATGGTTAAATTTCAATTGAAAATTTCAGAAACACAAGGTGATACATAAAAGAGAAAAATTAAAAACTAGAGTTAGCAAATGATATAGTAAAAAGCAGTAGAATTTGTTTTTAACTTAATTGTCTTTTAATGAAAATGCCAAAACGTTTCTAAGGATCAACGTGGGAAACCTCTGGGCTTCGAGGCTTTCTGCCTTAGTCGTTTCATCAAAAAGTCATCAACATGACTTGCTGGCTGTTGGTGTCACCCATGCTATAAAAAGGATAAACGACAGGGTATGGAGTTTGTCACCACTGATATAAACTTAGATTTGTTTTGTAGCAACCAGGAGTCAAGTCCAGCTCAGCAAAATATGCTCTTTAATATAAGGAGCTGATTGGTTGCTACCCTTGCCTTGTCTTGACAGCAAATGCAAAAAAGAAAAAAATAAGAGAGAGAGAGATCATTAGAAGCTATATTTGTAACTTTCAATTAGTGAACTAAAGAAAGAAGCCCAGTGTTGAAGAGCCATGACCTTTACATCTAAAGTAAAAGTTGTCAGTATATATTACAAATGTTATGAAAATATAGAGGAGAATATGATTGATTGGCATTTTCAGTTTAACATTCATTAGAGACAGGGATTTGTTATTTTAAAATCAATCCTTTCCAAGAAACTTTTGCATGTAGAGGAAATTCCTTGACTTTTGAATTGCATTCTCCTTTTAAAACTTTACAGAAATGGAAATTCCTCTAAGCCCAGGGATTGATTTTCTGAAATTTGAATAGTTGATGTCTAGAATTTGGACAAGGCTCACTGAGGAAGGCTCATCTCTGCCTCACTCAGCATCAGTTTGGGGCCCCTTTGACTCATAAGTGGAGGACATGTTTCCCAAATAGCTTACTCATACGCCTAACAGGCTGTGCTGACTGTTCATGGAACATTTAACATGAGCTGAGAACCAAGGACTTTAGTTTTTCTCAACCTAGGACTCTCCACGTGCATCTATCCATAGTTTCTCACTGCATGGTAGTTGAGTTCGTAACTAATCCCAAGAAGTATTCAACCTTCCCTGGGCAATGAAAAGCTCCATAATTTAGCCTTGCCAGTTATACAAATTTAGCCAGTCTTAATATCATATTACAAATTTTAATCCCAAACTTGCCAGGCAAAGTGGACCGTGTAATGGATGACTTAGGCAAATGGAACAATTTTTCTTCTGTTTATGGAGAAAATTTCATCAACAATTAGAGGACTAATCAATGACATAAATTTATATAATTTTTATATATTTTTAAAATTCTAATGATGACTTTATAAGTGAAGACCAGTTTCCTTTTCATGGATTTTAAAGGCCTCTGTAGTTTAACTCTCCCTAGCCCTGTCTTATCTCTACCTGTAGCTTCTCCTGTTTATTCATCTTATTGAGGCCTTGTTTTGACATGTAGTAGGGCTAGCTACTGAATGTCTGCCTCCCCTACTAGACTCTAAGTTCCTTGAGAGCAGACTCTTTCCCAGTTTATGGCCCCAAAACCCTCAGGCCAGAACAGAAATGGAGTATGTGCTTGACGCATAGTTATCAAAAAGATGAATAATTCAACACCTCTTGCCTTTTTAAATAAATCATTCCTTCTCCATAATGGCAATATTGCTCTTGTGAGCTACTCCATAGGGGAGCTAATTAGTTCTCTGAAACTGGAAAATATTTTGAAGTTTCACAATACTATAGAAGCTCTCAAGAACCTTAATATGTGCAATAAAGACGTTATTATTACTTCCATGACACATAAATGGTGAATAATCCCTTTTCAATGTGTTTGTTTTGGATATACTCAACAAATTTGCAGAAAGTAATGTATTGTTGGCTCATTTCTACTAATAAGACTCCGTATGTGGACTGAACAAGATGTGTCGTCTTCTAGCTCTGTTATTCATTTCTCCAGCTTTCAGAGCTGCTACTTATATGTGAGTCTTGCCGTAAAAGTGATCATAACAAAAGAATCAGCCTTCTGTGGGGTCTATGTTTTCACAGGTAATATGGGTACCTATGGGATTTCTAGAAGTTCTATAGGCATATAATTACTGTCATGTAAAACTGCGTGATCTAATAAAGGACCCCTGTCCCAAGAAAGGTTTGCCTCTTTCCTGAGAATTTTATATAAGAAAACAGGGAGAGCTGGGTTGACCCTTCCGGTATCCAAAGCTGCATGATGTAAATTGTAGGAGCCATGAGCAGGGATATTGTCTGCTGTACGGAGAAAGCCATACCGAAGCATGAGTGATCAAGCTGCACACTGGGACAGGTGTGACAGAGCAATTCCCTGTGATATCTGTGTCCCTTTAAAGGTCCAGCCATAGCTTTTCCCACAGGCTTTTATCCATCCTCTTGTTTAATAAATTCTCTTTTACACTTGAAGTAGTTCAAGTTTGATTCCTGACCTTTGGGAACAAAACAATTCCAATTAAGGCAACATTGAAGAAAGATTTGAGAAATGACACTCAGAAAAATGTTTGATTATAAGTTTTTCTAAGTTAAAACTCTAGCAAACAATGTCAGGTAAAAGTGTTTTTTCCAGACAATAAAAATAGAACCTTAAGTGTAAAAGCAGGATCCCAATGTCTGTGATTTGCTGGGATCTAGCCTTCCCGAGGACAGAGATTGAGATCCTTTGCCACTATACTCCAGCGGGTAGAATTCTGAATACAGTAGGAGCTTAATAAATATTTGTTGAATGAGTTAATATGTTTCTTTGTTGCATCTCTTTTTTATTCTCGGTAGAAATATGAAAAATTATCACTTATTTAACTCATGCTACAAATTAGCTATTGTGCTAAAATGTTGTCAAAATTTCATTTAATTTCTTACCAGACCTTGAGGATGGGGGTGGGGTGGGAACAACTGTAGATTGAGAGAGGACTTGTTCTCATGAGCAGTTTGCTCAAGGGCACACAGGTTCCCTATGTTTCAAGTCAGGACTTGAACCCAGGATCTCCTTTCTCCAAAACGTGTGGTCTTTCTGCCTAGTACAATGATGTATTTTTCTCTTCAGTACAGGTATCTTTTATGGGCCAGCAAACTGAAACAGGGTAGAGTTGGATGGGCATTTTACTTTATATATGATTCCAATTCTAAATATCAAGGGCTTACTGAACACAGAATTCACCCCCATTTTATGAACAAGTAGGGAGAGGTCGATGGTGCTGCTCCAGTATTCATCCGTCACTATTTCCACGTGAAGTCTCTTTATCAGGATGGAAGCTGTGCTCTTTTCCCTCTCACTTTCCAGGAGACTTCAAAACACCATAATCCAGGGATGGGGACTTTTTCATGTCAGAATGTTGCGTTAATTTAGTTGTAATCAAATAAGGCTACATTTAAGAAACTTCAGTTAGATATACTTAAAAAGTACATTATTTTATAAAAATCTAATGACTATGTACTTAATTTCAAAAAATAAAACTATTTCTTGATTTTAACGTTAACTAACCTTTCAATGACTTCATTCTGTTTGATTTTTGTTGGAAAGCATTTGAATATTTGTTTGAAGCATGGAGGTCCACAGTTTCGCTTGGCATCTTTATTTAGATGAGGTAGGAGAATGTTGATTCACAGCAATAAGAAAAGCAAGAAAGGAGTTTCATGGGCAGGCTGGCCAACTCATGGGTGTTTAACTGCATTTCTCCATATTTCCTTTGGATCTTTCATGCAAACCGTGAACTTAGCATCAAACCATGACTTTAAAATGTCATCTACTTGCCTTGCAATCAATGTAACCTGGCTTATTATACCCTCAATGAATCCCCAACAATAAAAAGAAAAAATTCAGTTTATGTGAAATAAAATAATTGCATATTACAGTGATAAAAAAAATGTCATCTACTAAGAGCTAAATCAATTCCATCTGTAATTCATTAGGTGCCTTGGTGATATCAACTAGGTGAGGCTGAATGCTAATTTGAGTGTGATGGTATGATTCTCAAAGTCAGTGAAGTTTCCATTGTACTCTCCAATTAATAAGTCTATAACAGCTGCGTAGTCTTCAAATGTTTCACATATATTATTCTGCTCATCAATGACCTTTGCTAACTGGGGAAAATGTTCATTCAAAATTTCCTTTTGAAAAATAAATGTTAAAAAATGACAGTTTTTTTTTGTTTGTTTGTTTTGTTTTTTTTCTGAAATGCTTGGACTTTTCCCCCACATATATAAATTTAGTTTTACTTTGCAATTAAATACTCAATAAATCCTTCATGTTTTTCTGTCATGGAAGGTGCACCATCTCTCCATACAGTCACTAAACTTACCAAATTCAATCCAGCTTCACGTTTATCTTGAAAGTTGTTGACAATAGCTATTCCTTTGTTGTTTGCAAGAGTCCCCAAAGCAAGTCGCTCTTCATAGCAAAGAAAATCTTCTGTTATGAAATGAATGAAGTATACAACCTGCACCTAGTCAGTAGTATCAGTTGATTCATCCAAAGTGATTGAGTAATATATATTTTCCTTTTGAAGTTTTACATGACGTTGTTCTATGAAGGGTTATATTATGCTGCCCATCGCTACGGTTCTCCTTGAAAGAGACAATTGTTTGTAGTTTGAAACATTATCAGTTTCTAAGCATCCTAAAACTTCTACAATGCATTCTTCCATAACTTTTACATCACTGAATGGCTTCTCTTTTTTCCCAGGTGTATAAAGTACTTTGTAAGTTGCTTCAGTGGTAATATTTCCAGATCTTATTGCTGCTTTAAAAAATTGTCTTTGCTTTTGATTTCTGCAATATAGCCTTTCACACCTCTCCTTCGATTATAATTTAAAACATCTGTGGTCCTTAATGAGTTTTAGAATGCTAACAAGCATCGAATTTCTTTAATGTTGATATTGCCGTATCATGAAGCAAGCAAATCATCTTACCTTCAGCAGAAAAAAGATAATATTACAATTCCCAATCCTCATTAAAAAATCTGTTTCCTTCCTTCAGTGTTCTCTTGGTCTTCTTCGACAAGAAACAGACAGATTGAAAAATACTATCAAGTTCTGCTGCTATTTACAAATTTCACTCCAAACAGAAACACAATGCACCATTGTCAAAAGCTGATAATGGACTTGTGGACTGGACCCGTATAAACCCTTTCTCATTAGCCTTGCTCAGTAGTGGTGCCGGTCAGGCTGGGGAAGTTAGAACTAAATCATGAGCATGGCAGCCATCAACTTAGCCTTATGGCTTACTAATGTTCTAATTGTGCTGGTCATTCTGGGAGGATTATTTCATTGAATCTTTTGTACTTTAAATACATTCATTATGGAAATAAAAATGTATGAAAGACAAACAAACATGTATTAATAAAAATAATGAGACATTTTTTCTGTAAAATTTGGATTCAGGCAAAAGCCTGCATTTAAGGATCTCGAAGGCCACATGTAGTAGTAAGGCCCCAGGTTCTCCACCCCTGCCTTAATCTCTTGTAGCTTTTTGTGGTCTACCATATCCCCTTGATATCACCATTCTTAATCCTAAAGATTCTAACTGTATGCACCTGCTGCTTATACCTGGTTTTTTGAGGAGTACACTGGAAGTGCCAGAGTATTTATTGCTCTACCTTCAATAACTAATGGAAATTGATGAATAAATACCCTACATACTACCACACTGTTGGTGTGACTTAAAGCATGTGCTCCACTATCTCCCAGAGATCCTCCGTATGATTGAGCACTAATTATTCACAGCACTATTTTGTCCAAAAATGAGCCCTTTATTGACTTTCCCTCTCATCCTTTTCTCACATCCCTGTACCTCTATCAGAACTTTCCAAATAGATTACTTGAAATCACTCCCTTTCCCAAAGGTTTGCTACTGGAATAACCTAAGCTAAGCCATCTCTCCAAGAATCCTCAAACTTTTTAAACAGGGGGCCAATTCATTGTCCCTCAGACCGTTGGAGGGCCAGACTATAGTTAAAAAAAAAAAAAAAAAAACTATGAAAAAATTCCTATGCACACTGCACATATCTTATTTTGAAGTAAAAAAACAAAATGGGAACAAATATAATCACACCGCTTCATGTGGCCTGCGGGCTGCAATTTGAGGACCCCTGCAAGCCCATTCACTCCCATCCCTAAAAGAGAGGGTCAAATTGCCTAACCGATGATGAGTTTGAAAGAAGAAACTAGGTATATTATCCATTATCTTCCTCTCTTATGGAAACAGCAAGTCCAGAAGACATACTGTCTGGGCTCCCCTCTGCCACGTGCCCCCTAAACTTAGTAACTGCATAAACAAGGCAGTTGAATTCACAAGTAATTTATTAAGACACCTTCAGGTCCTTACAGATCTAAAATCACATTTTTCAACCAGCTGTATCAACAATGCAGTAGACATTTTTGGGGGGTTGGTGTAAATACCTATTTTTATTATTATTTCAATAAATTTAGGCTGTGTAAGTGTTTCTTGTTACATGGATGAATTATATAATGATAAAGTCAGGGCTTTTAGTGTACCTGCCACCAGAACAGTGTATACTGCATCTAACAGATAATTTTGATTGCGCACCTTCCTCTCACCCACCTCTTTTCTCAGTTTCCAATGTCCTATGTCCTTCATACCACTTTACAACCAAATATACTCATTGTTTAGTGTCCACTTATGAGATTGTATATTTGTTTTATTATTCCTGAGATATTTTACTAGGAATAATGATCTTGATTTCCATCCAAATTGCTGTAAAAGACATGATTTCATTCCTTTTTATGGCTGAGAAATACTCCATGGTATGCATACCACATTTTCTTTATGCATTCATCGATTGATGTACACTTAGGTTAATTCCATATCTTTGTGACTACCAAATGTGTTGCAATACATATGTGGGTACAAGTGTCTTTTTAATATTATGTCTCCTTTTCCTTTGACTAGATATATAGTAGTGGAATTGCTAGACTGAATGGTAGGTCTACTTTTAGTTGTTTAACGAATATCCATATTGTTTTCCATAGAAATTGTACTAATTTACCTTCCCACCAACAGTGTATAAGTGTTCCCTTGTAACCACATCTGTACCAACATCTGTTGTTTTTGGATTTATTAATAATGGTCATTCTGGCAGAGATAAGGTGGTATCTCACTGTGGTTTTAATTTGCATTTCTCTGATGAATAGTAATATTGAGCATTTTTTCATAGGTTTCTTGGCCATTTGTTTATATTCTTTTGAAAAAAAAATCTGTTCATGTCATTGCCCACTTTTTCATGGGGTTATTTGTTCTTTTCTTGATGATTTGTCTGAGTTTTTTTGTAGATTTTGGACATCAGTCCTTTGTGGGATGTATAGTTTGTGAATATTTTCTCTCATTCTGTAGCTTGTCTGTTTACTCTGCTGATTATTTCCTTTGCTGTGCAGAATTTTTTTAGGTTAATTTAGTCCCATTTATTTATTTTTGTTGTTGCTGTATTTGCTATTGGAGTCTTAGTTGTAAGTTCTTTGCTTAGGCCAATGTCCAGACATTTTTTCCCTTTCTTTTCTTCTCGATTTTTAACAGTTTCAGGTCTCACATTTAAATCTTCAATCTCTCATGAGTTAATATTTAGACATAATGAGAGATAAAGATCCAGCTTCACTCTTCCATGTGTGGCTATCCATTTTCCTAGCACCATTTACTGAATAGGGAGCTCTTTTCCCAGTCTATGCTTTTGTCTGCTTTGTCAAAAATCACTTGTAGCTATATGGTTATCTTTCTGAATTTTCTCTTCTGTTTTGTTCTCCATCAAAATTAGGTCCACATGATCCATAGTAGCCAAAAGGCAGAAACAACCCAAATGTCTATCAACTGATAAATGGATAGGTGAAATGCTTGTATGCTATAGCCATATAGTAGAATATTATTTGGCCATAAAAAAGTAATGAAGTTATGATACATGCTACAGCTTGGATGGACCTTTTTAACATTATGGTAAGTGAAAGAAACCAATCTAGAAAAACACACATTATACAAAGTCTGACAATTAAGTTTGCAAACTGATTCTGGAAAAGGTGCTACATACGTCATTGCTGAATATCACGAAGGTCACCTTCAAAGTGCTCTTCTTAGTCATCTGGTGACCTTAGTGATATTCAGCGATATGGTGTATAGCACTTTTTCTAGGATGAGTTCATGAACTTAATTATCTGACCTCATATAATTCTATTCATGTGAAATGCATAGGACTGGGAAATTTATAAAGATTGAAACTAAATAACCAGTTGTTTAGGGCCGCGATGTGGGTGCAGGAGGGAAATGAGCATGATAGCTGAAGGGTGTAAGGTTCCCTTTTGAGGCAATGAAAATGTTTTAAAATCAACTGAAGTGATTGTTGCCCATATCTGTGAATATACTGAAACCCATTGAAATGTATGTAAATTATATCGTATGTGAATTATGTCTCAATAAGACTATTAAAGTTAGGCCCACATGGTGATACAAAATATTAACATTTGAGGAAGCTGGGTGAAAGGTACGTGAGAATTCTGTACTATCTTTGCAAGACCTCTGTAAATTTAAAACAAACATCTTATAAGATGCTTGTAAGAATCAGCTGAGATTCCATATACAGCAGCACTGTCTCTGTCAAATAGTCAGTCTCTCTCACTGTCCACCCCCCCACCCCGCCCCCGACTCCCTTTAAGTACCTGAAATAGGGACCCAAGTGCATAGCACAGTACCACTTCTGCACTGTGTCTGGGCATCTCATTTCTTTCTACGATCTCCATTATTCTATGTCTTCCTGTTACTTTTCAGATGTAAGATTTGGCCTGACAAGATTTGGCCAGAGTTCCAGCAGTGGGATTAATATTCCTGTTACTACAATTTAATATATACAATAAGCAAACTCAGTTTGCAACGCCAGAGATTTACAAAGTTAAAAAAACCAGGGTGACATCAACAATAATGTCAAAGTGGCCCTCCTCAGCAATTATTTGCTCTTGCTTCTTTTGTACCCCAGTACATCTATTTTCATTATTATTTGTGTTTTATGAAAATGGTAACATTGCATCCGACCCACATGTAGCCTGGAGTTGCTGAGGCATGCTTTCTTTTCCTCCTTCTGTATCACTCATGAAAGCAACACAGTATTTCTGTTAGTTGGTCTGGAGTCGGTTCTGTATCTAATTATGGGGTTGATTTTCTACTTTTGTATTAGAGTTTTCTCCACCCACTGGGGGTGTTGCAAGTATTTGACAAAGAAGCTTTCCCTCTCATCCCTATTTATTGTAAGAACCCAAGAGTGTGAGGGAAATGCCCTTGCTCAGAATAGATCCTGGGGTTTCAGTCCTTTCTCTCGACTTAAGGAACAAAGGAAACCACAGAAAAACCATCAGATCTTTCCTAGCTTCACTGTTTTCATCTGTAAAATGTGAGGATTGGCTTGAATCATCTCCAAACTTACTCTCAAGCCTGACATTCTCTGAAATGCAAGCATTTTCCTGAAGTTTACTAACAAGTAGTTCCTAAACATTAGAGGAGTGCTGATGTGTTGTTAGCTAATATTATCTCTCATCTGTTTTTCCCAGCATTTAGCTGGGAAATCATCCCTGGGAGCAGTTCAGTGTTCTGTTGTCTGCTGTGAGGACAGGTTTAGAGAAGACAGGAAGATGTGATATGGAGGGTATATTCCTCCAACAGGGGTACAGATGGTGTTTTTGTGTTATGATGCTGATACAGATACAACTAAAGCAACTAAAGACTGGTCTTAGTGCCCGAGAGGTGAGTATTACATGAGTGCAGTTTTACTTTTTCCATTAATCTTTGCTGAGGTCATTACCCTAATTCTATTTTCAGTGTGTTGTTGTTGTCAGTGCTATGTGGCCTACAGATAGTTGTTCAATAAAAATAGAGACCATACCCTAGAGGAAAAGCACAACATTTATGTGCAGCCAGTGCTCTCCTTCTATGAGCCATTGTATTCAGTTCCTAAGAGTTAAATGGAAAGATGCACTTGCTAGAGTTTTACCAAGAATCAAGATTGAGTAACATTTATAGGTTGTAGTGTATGTCTGGTACACAACTTTGTAAACACCAAGCAACAATGTCAACAAAAAAGTTTCTTTCCAAAATGAAAGCACCACCTGAAAGTTATATTCTTCTCTTTACACACCACATCTTCGCTCTTAGGCCATAGTTCACATTTACCCTCCACTTGCACCAACAGATAGAACCAAGTTTACCTCCTACATATCTCTTCAATGGCCTATATCCTTTCCTGTCCCACTGTGGTCTGGACTCAGGCATATTTCTCTTCTGAATGCTGCAATACCCTCCTAAAAGGTCTCCCCACTCCTACCTTTCCTCTCACCCTCCCTGCCATTGGCGTGATCAGCAACTGGCGTGATCCTTCTAGGCTGTAAATGTGACTGTGACATCCCTTGCTCAGTATTTTTCAATGGTTCATGATAAACTGAGCTTCATAACACACCCACAAATCTCATTATAATCTTCTGCCTGCCATTTCTCTAGCCTCACCCCATTACTCTCCCTTCTTCTATGGTCCAGCCAAGCTTAGATGCTCACAGTTCCCCCAAATTTATCACATTCTTATGCCTTTCCCTGGAATACTGCCTGGTATCTCATGCAGCCAGCTTCTCCTTACCGTTCAGGTATTTCTCAACAAGTCCATCTCAGGTTGCCTTTCCTGACTCTCCAGGCAAACCTAAGGAGTATTTCCTCCCCATTTTCAAGACTATCTCTGAGTATTTCCAATATGGCAATAACCAAACTAGCATTAATCATCTAAAACTGAGACCATATGTTGTTGGATGTTCATCTCTATAGCACCAAACCTGATAAGAGGTGCACAATAATTGCCTGAGGATGACAATGGAAAGAACATCTGTTAAGTGCGTAAAATATGTCAAGCAGCAAGCTTGCGATTTTCACTATCACGTTCAGGCAATGAGGAGTAGTGAGTGAAACAGTAAAAGTCTATGAACTATATCTGACAGAATGATAAAAGTAATGAGAAGATGAGAAGATATATTAATAATAAAAACCATGCAGATTGCAAAGTCAATAAGCCAGAAAGTCCTCTTGTGTTGAGTAGAAACTAATAAATCATGAAAGGGTAGGCAAACTGACGGTAATACTAAGGAAATATAAACTTTGACTCCAAATGACTCTCACCCCACAAGGAGTACAAAGGCCCCCAAGTCCTCACTCTCAGTGCTTCTTGGCATATTTGAAGATGACCTTGAGAATCAAGCATCTAGCATATGGAATGGATTAGAAAGTGTAGATATTCCAAGTCAGGATAAGTTCAGCAATCACTCTTCATAATCCATAGAGATATTAAAAGGAATTTCTAAGTAGATAACTTTATGCCTATGGAATGTAATTGAAGATTATTGCAAAATCATTCTCTTATTCTCTTAAACAACATTCCCCAAACTTTTTAGCACCAGGGACTGGTTTCATAGAAGACAATTTTTCCACAGACCTTGGGTGAGGGTGAAGAGGATTGGCATGAGATGATTTGAGCACATCAGATTTATTGCACACTCCATTTCTATTATTATTACATGTCATATATGATGAAATAATTGTACAACTCATGATAATGCACAATCATTGGGAACTCTGATTGTTTCTCAGCTCCATCTCAGATCATCAGGCATAAGATTCTCATATGGAGCATGCAACCTAGTCCCTCACATGCACTGTTTACAGTAGGGTTCAATTCCTATGAGAGTCTAATGCCACCACTGATCCGACAGGAGGTGGAGCTCAGGCAGTGATGCAAGCAATGGGGAGCAGCCGTAAATACAGATGAAGCTTCACTCATTGGTCTGTGGCCTAGGGTGGGGGATTGTAGGTCTTAAACATCAAAGACTTTGATTTCTAGTGGGAGTGTTGGGAGGTGAGGCCAAACAATTATATTAGAGGAAATTATGGTACATGAAGACTGTACTATGCTTTGTTTTTCTTTTTTTTTTTTGAGACAGAATCTCACTTTGTTGTCCCCAGTTAGAGTGCTGTGCAGTCGCAGGTCATAGCAACCTCAAACTCTTGATTAAGCAGTTAAGTGATTGTCTTGCCTCAGCCTCCCAAGTAGCTGAGACTACAGGTGCCTGCCCCATTCCTGGCTATTTTTAGAGGTAAGTTCTCTCTCTTTCTCAGGCTGGTCTCGGACTTATGAGCTCAGGCAATCCACCCCACTCAGCCTCCCAGAGTAATAGGATTACATGTGTGAGCCACCATGCCTGGCCTGACGACTGTACTATGGAATTAATATTGCATCATAAAAGATACAGAGGAAATTTTAAAATCTTGAAAAATCATGTCACAGTGACATTTTCAGGCTACAAATCTGACTGCTATAGTCAGATAGTTGAAAAGATACAAATACATTGATGGACTGTGAGGCTATTTAGGACGCTGTTGCAGTGCTCTAGGTGAGAAAAGTTAGTGTTCTGAATCAAGACAACAGAAGAGGGTTGATAAGGCATGGGCCAATAAAGGAAGAAGGTTCTGGAGTAAATTAAGACACCTGACTTCAGCTGAGTGACCTATGCTATGAGGGATTCCATGTATTAACTTAATTAGGCATTCTCACTCCTTCAAGATTCCCATGGCCAACAGAACTCCAGCCCACTGTGGCAGGTGATGCCCACCCCATGACTATTATCTTTTCCATCATTCCTCTCGCAGAGCCCATGTCTCATTACAGAGGCTGAAAATGTACTTTCTTAGTGGTCTTTTCAGTGAAGGATGGACATCAGATCTGACCCCAGTCAAATAAAACTAGGAGGAAGTTTTCTGGGAGGTTTTTAATAAAGGCTTTTTCTCTATGAAAAGTTATCAAAAGGAAAAATCACCTTCTTCTTCTACTAGTCATGTGCTTTCCTGGTAATCAGTGCAGCCATTTTAAGACCTTAAGGGAAAAGCCTGAAGAAGAAAGACAGTATGTTGAGGATGGAGGGATGGAATGACGGGAGAAGCCGATGTCATGTTAGCTATTAAACCAGCCCTCTAGCCACCTACTACCAGACTTTTGTTACATAAGGTAATTCAAAGCCTTATTTTAAAAGTTCTTGGTACTCAAAAGAATGGTCAGTGAACCCACTGTATCAACATCGCCCAGAACTTCTTAAAACTACAGAATCATGATCCCCGTCCCTGAAATACTGAATCAGAATCTGACCTTCAGCAAGATCCAAAAAATGAGTTTAAGCCACTTTTAACTGGGTATTGTTTCTTGTAGTTGGAGATATGATAATTATTACATTCACTATGCACACAGTTCCTTTTATGCTAGATTTAATTGCATTTGTTATTCCATAATATTTGGGCATCCCCAATCACAAAATACATTTTATTCTGTCATGTGTGTGTAACAGAGTTGGACTAGCCACAACCATCTGACCCAAGCAACTGTATACATTCCTCAAGTGCAGGTTCTATGTCCTTTCACTTTTGTATTCTTGCTGCCTAGCATTAAACTCTGTGAAAGTAGACATTTCACTATTTGCTGAATGAAAAAATAAAGACAGTAATAATTTCTTTGCAAGTCCTCTGGTCAATAAAAATCTTAGAACCTCTAATAAAGGTAGGGTGGATTCTAAAGTATGCTGATGATCTGCCTTAGGCTATCAATGTATTCCATTTTCTTATGCAACTTCTTTTCTGATAGAGCTCTGTTTCATAGAGCTCTTCTGAGTAAGATGCTTTATTAATCTTTGGACTTTATAGTGAGCCACATCACTACCATCTTCCTAAAGCTTCTTGGCCTTATTATCACTGGAATAATGAAAGTCCTCTCAAGGTTATCCCTGTCAAAGTCATCAGATCCAGCTCTCTGGGACTACTCTACACTCATAGATGCTTAATTTAAAGTAATTGATGCCACAAATCAATCCACCATTCAGCATTAAGCATTGATACTGAATAAGGCCAAGAAAGAGATGACTGGCCTTCTAGAATTCAGGAAAAATCAAAAAGGTACAGGCACATTTCAGCTTCCTCTGCTTTCCTTAAAAGGCTCTGACAGTCATCAAGCTTACAGAAGTAGAATGCAAAGATAAATATAGAAAATTGATTTTCACTTAATAAAAAGCATCTCTATATTTAATGAAGTAAGAACCCTGCATATAGGCTACTCAAACAGAGGACATACACATTCTTACAGCACGTGCACCAATATTTAGCAGTGCCATTTGACTTTCTGTTTTGTCCATGATTTTGTCAATACCCCTTTACAGCCCATCCTATAAATCTGCGTGCTGCCTTCCTTCCTCAGTTATCCAGCAAAGCAGTAGGTATTGTAGGTGTAGTGAGAAAAGTTTAAGATAGATGGGGTCCCATCTTCATTTTGGTTAGAGGTTGGAGGTTAACATCTGTCAGCCTCAGTGTATTCCAATAACGGTCCTTTTTGATTATGATCACTCCTCAACCTCAAATTTTGGAGTAGATGAGAAAAATCATACAATTATTTAGAGTAAATAGTTTCAAAAAATTCTTGAGAGTTATGTGAGATAATTTAGAATGGGTTGATACATCTATCTGTTACAATTTTATCTTCTTATGGACAGCTCTCATTTGGCAAAGTAACAGATGTGTTATAGCAAAATAATCCTCAGTAGTACTTATAATAATTCAATATTGTCAATCTAAAGCTAAACTTAATGAGCCAAATTACTACATAAAGCCCACAAAACACACACACTCACTCGCACACACATACAAACACACATCAACAGCTTTGGTACTAAGTCCTTGATTGTCTTTTCAAAATTGAGAAATTACAGAATCTGAGAATAACTATCAGCACATTTGGCCTGTTGAAATTATGATCTAGATTGCAAAAATTGATCCAATAATTAGTGGGGGCATTTTTTACTCCAGAAGAAAAACTAATCTTACAGTTATATTAATAAGTTCATTTTGTGGTACTTTTTTTATTGCTGGGGATTCATTGAGGGTACAAAGAACCAGGTTACATTGATTGCATATGTTAGATAAAGACCCTCACAATTATAAGAGGGTCTTTATCTAACAAATGCAATCAATGTAACCTGGTTCTTTGTACCCACAATGTAAAAACTGTGTTACATACAGTGACCTTCCTCCCTCCCTCCCTTTCTGTTTTTCCCCTTCCCCCAGCCCCCACTGTGAACTAGGTCATTAATTGTCCGTACATTATAATTGAGTACATAGAATTCATGCTTCTCCATTCTTGTGATGCTTTACTAAGAATAATGTGTTCACTTCCATCCAGGTTAATACAAAAGATGTAAAGTCTCCATCTTTTTTAGTGGCTGGATAGTATTCCATGGTATACATATACCACAGCTTGTTAATCCATTCCTGGGTTGGTGGGTATTTAGGCTGTTTCCACATTTTGGTGATTGTAAATTGAGCTGCAATAAACAGTGTAGTGCAAATGTCCTTATGGTAAAAGGATTTTTTTTTTTCTTCTGGGTAGATGCCCACTAATGGGATTTGCAGGATCAAATGGGAAATCTAGCTTTGAGGATTCTCCATAGTTCCTTCCAAAAAGGCTGTGTTAGTTTGTAGTCCCACCAGCAGTGTAAAAGTGTTTCCTTTTCTCCACATCCATGCCAACATCTGCTGTTTTGAGATTTTGTGATGTGGGCCATTCTTGCTGGGGTTAGATGATATCTCAGGGTGGTTTTGATTTCCATTGCTCTAATAATTAGGGATGATGAGCATTTTTCATATGTTTGTTAGTCATTCCTCTGTCTTCTTTAGAGAAGGTTCTATTCATCTCCCTTGCCCAGGGATATAAGGGATTGCTGGCTCTTTTTATGTTGATTAATTTGAGTGCTCTATAGATCCTACTTATCAGGCTTTTGTCTGATTCAAAATATGCAAAAATCCTTTCCTATTGTGTAGGTTGTCCATTTGCTTTGGTTGTTGTCTCCTGAGCTGTACAGAAGCTTTTCAGTTTCATTAAGTCCCATTTGTTTATTTTTGTTGTTGTTGCGATTGCCATGGAAGTCTTTTTCATAAAATCTTTCCTTGGGCGGATATCTTCAAGGGTTTTTCCCATGCTTTCTTTGAGGATTTTTATCATTTCATGCCTTAAATTTAGGTCTTTTATCCATCCAGAAACAATTTTAGTGAGTGGAGAAAGGTATGGGTCCAATTTCAGTCTTCTACATGTGGATATCCAGGGAAGAATCAATATTTTTAAAATGTGTATACTTCCCAAAGCAATCTACAGATTTAATGGCATCCCTATTAAAATACTAACATCATACTTTGAAGACTTGGAAAAAATAATTCTTTGTTTTGTATGGAACCAGAAAAAACTTCAGATAGCTAAGGCAATTCTTCATAATAAAAAGATAGCCGGGGGCATCAGCCTACCAGACTTTAGGCTATACTACAAGCCCATAGAAATCAAAACAGCATGGTATTGGCACAAAAATAGAGACATAGACATCTGGAACTGAATAGAAAACCAGGAGATAAAATTAACATCTTACAGCCCCTCATCTTCAATAAACCAAATAAGAACATTTGCTGGGAGAATATCTGATATTTTGTTAATGTATTCTGTTTATTACCCATCTCCTTACTAGAAAGTGAGCTCCAACAGCAGCTCACAAAAGGATACAAAATAGAGGCCTTGCCTATTTGCTCTTCTTCGCCTTTTCCATGCCTGGCACAAATAAGTTCTTAGACCAATATGCAAGCAGTGAGCAAATAAATGTATATCTTCATTTAGACCCCTGAAAGAATGTGTGGGAGGGGGCAGTCAGAGTAGAAAGAAAAATCATAAATTTCCTTTTAACCTGATGCTGTATGTTTCAAAAACATTACATTATCAAAAATCCCACATTCACCAGGATTGCTTGCAAAATTATACTTAAACAGTTCTAATTGTCATTTTCTTTCTTTTTTTTTTTTTTTTTTGAGACAGAATCTCACTATATCTCCCTCATTAGAGTACTATGGCAGCACAGCTCACAGCAACCTCAAACTCTTGGGCTTAAGCAACCTCTTGCCTCAGCCTCCCAACCAGTTGGGACTACAGGCACCCGCCACGATTTCTGGCTATTTTCTTGTTGTTGTTGTAGTTGTCATTCTTGTTTTAGCTAGCCCAAGCTGGGTTTGAACCTGCCAGCCTGGGTGCATGTGGCTGGTGCCATAACCACTGTGTTAAGGGCGTAGAGACCTAATTGTCATTTTAATTTTACTTGGTGACCATATCTGTCTTTGTAGACTGAGTATTACAAATAGGTTAAGATGTGGGCAGTGCCCGTGGCTCAAAGAGTAGGGTTCTGGCCCCATATACTGGAGGTGGTGGGTTCAAACTCGGTCCTGGCCCAAAACTGCAAAAAAAAAAAACAAATAGGTTAAGATGTTTCTCAGGTACTTCAGGTTCAGGTATCATGGACACAAAGGAAGAACATTTAATTAGGTCTATTCATATAAGATAGAATTAGTAGTCTTGTTAAAGGATACAAAATTTCATGAGCTATTCTGTACTGACTATGTCAAATATGTAAGTTCAACGAGACTGGTGAGGTAAGGAAAATTCCTCCCTGTTAATTTTGATGAGAGCTGGGTGTCTGAAAAAAACGGTCTTGGGGTCTTGTTTCATGCCAAGGAGACAAACTTTGCTCAGAAAAAAAAAGAACGCTTGAGTTTGGAGAGACAGGCTCCCAACAATCCTGTGATTAGCAAGCAGAATGTGTTGTCATCTCTGACCAAACTTTTTTGAGCTCTGATATTCCCATTCTTCTCCTTTAGCCTCCTAGCTGAAGAACAGACCTATGGCAAGTGAGGAGAATGCTGTTGTGGAGAAGGAGGCACCCATAGTATTCATCAGCATTTGGATTCGTGGACCCCATGTGTTTGGGTCAGGTGCCATAAACCCCAAGCTTGCAATTGGGTATTTTTGGTGTTTTATTAGGGGCTGCTGTTAGGAGAAGAGAAGTATAGGCAGCAAAGTAGGGGAGGGAAAGAAATCTTAACAAGGATGTAGTCTTTACTGGAGTCTAGCTTTAGTCTGATCTTGTGGGGAGCTGGAATACAACGTGTACTGCAGAATTGATCCTCATAAAAGCAAGGGAACCAGCCTTTCATAACACTTAAGTCAGTTCCTGGCTTTTGACTACTCCATGGTTGGGGCTTAACCTCCCTCATGAGGAGCACCTATTCCATGGAAGACAATTCTTCAAGAAAGGGGCAGGTATGAGGCTTCAGCAACCAGTACCCATAATGCCTTTGAGGGGAGGGGCGCCTTTGTCCTGTGAAGGGGATTAGGATGGGGCACCAACAGTATTTGCCTCATGTCTGCCAGAGTGCCAAAGAGACATGAATCACAGATACAATTAGCTAGAGAAAAACACCTCAAGGCATTCTCTCTCAGTATCACTGCTTGGCACAGCCTCATTCACAGTGGCCTTGAGAATCATGTCTGGCATCCTGAGTTTCTTCTGAGGGAATTCTGCTAATACAAGGCAATGTCCACATGGTATTTACAATGCCAAATAATATCTTCTTCTCTCCTTGAAATGCTTTAAGCATTTTATGAAAAACTATATTAACAAAACTATATTAACAAGTCTCCGAGAACAGTGGACAAGGTTATGAATAGACATTAAAACATCAAACTTAATGATTTAAAAAAAAGAGTCTGTTTTACCAGCAACTTTGAATAATTAATAATCAACTGAAGCCATTCCAGCAAGTCCTTCAGAAATCTTATTTGCATTTTGTTTTCCTTTATTTTCTTTAAAAAAAATTCTCTGAAGTAGCAAGATACAGCTGAGGGCTTCTCACCCTCAGCACTATTCATGTTTTGGGTCAAATAATTTGGAGCTGGCCTGTTCATTATAGGGTATTTAACAGAAAACCTGGCCCTTACACAATAGATGTCAATAGGGTGCCTGCCCTACCTCTTCAACCTCATACTGCCAAATGTCCCCTGGAGGACAAAATCACCCTGATTGAGAAGAATTGATAAAACCAAAGGAAACTAGGACAATCTTTGAGTTCAAGGCCAGGCTGTCCACTTAGCTATATGTCTTGGGCAAGCTAAAATGTTCTTCTAAGCTTTGGTCTTCTCGTTTGTGAAATGGAAATAATACCTACTGTATAGGACTATTATAACATTTTAAGTAGATAACATTGGTATAGTGTAGAATCTAGTTCCTTCATTTTATTTCTTTCTGAACTAAAATACTCTCAAAAGTGGTTGTTTCTCTTATGGATAGTATAGTGATTATGAAAGACCATTTTATACAAATTTGGACATGCTGCATGGTTTAACTTCAAAAATCTACAATTGCTAGAGAAAAAACTAATTCCTTCTAAGTGGAAAAAATGTCATTCCTACTTGTCCTTTTCCGATTTTTATTAAATATTATTTTTTAAAAAGTGTGTTTGGAATTTAAACAGGCATTTAAAATAATTACCATTTTCTGAATTCTTTAATATGTGCCATATTCTGTTGTTAGCACTTTATATGTATTTTCTCCTGAGTAGATACTGCTATACCCAATTAAAAAGCAAGAGAGAGAGAGATTAAGAAATGTGTCCAAAATAACAGAACATAGTGGGGTTGGGAGTTATATCAAAGCAATATACTGGAAAATGGAAAAGCTATGACAAAATCTAGAAAGACAGCTGGTGTTTTAAGAAAAGAAATAAATACACCAAGAGAAGTAGCCACAATTAGTTGGCAAGTCTATGTTGTTCTGCCTCTGAAGTCCAGTCCTGGAAACACAATTCTTCCTTGAATTGAATGAAGACTTCAGAAGCCCTAAGCATGAAAGAGTTGAACTTGTTTCTGTCTGCAATTACATGTCATGTGCAATTTAAATGAAAACTATAAAAAACATACAATACATTTATGAAATAACCAGAAAGTTCTATTTTTCTCATGATGAATATATCGAGGTTTTCTTGCACTGCATTTTGCAAAAATATTTTCCTGTGCTTGTCAATTGGGTACCCAGTTTTAATAATTCTAAGTTTCTTCATCTTTCTGAAAATTTCTTAATATTAAATCAGTGCTCTTGACCTTGACCTTGGAATAAATGGTTTGTGATTTTGAACTGGAAGACTTAGCTCCACTTTCTACCTTGATTGGACACCCTCATTTGGATCTTCCATATCTCTTTAGTTCTAGAGAAGGTACCAGAAGACCTTTTCTGTGAAGAGGCTAAATATATTAGGCTTTGTATACCTTGGGATCTCTGTCGCAGCTACTCAAGTCTGTCACTACAGCTCAAAAGCAGTAAGAGGCAATATGCAAATAAATTGGTATTGATATCATGTTCCAATAATATTTTATTTACAAGACAGGCAATCTCTAAGATTTGGCCACTGGCCATCATAATTTTCCAACCTCTGAACAAGGGTCCACTTCCTTCACCATCATTTTTCATGCTTCCAACCAACATTTTGCCTGTAATTAGGTTACACTGCTGCCAAGTAGGTGATGATTCATTTTTGGCCTGATGATCCAGAAGGCCTAGCTTCCCTAGAAGTGGTTACCCCATAATTTATGCCAAATAAACAACTCTCCATAAAAATGCAAAAATACAATAAGTGTTCCAGTTAGATTTACAAATTACACACTTAATGAAGATGAATCATAATTAAAGGAAGTATTTCTGGAGAATGGTGCCTGCAGAAAGTGCTTGAGACTGTGCAACCATAATATTTAGGAGCAGATCCAGGAGTGGAACCAAGCTCCTAGACGTCATACTGATGCCCTTTACTGTACCGTTTTACCTCTTCCCTCTGGTCCTGCTTGCCCTATTATTTGAATAAACATTTTTCATCACCCTATGTCTCTGACAGTTAAATGGCCCTGACACCTGTGTGCCCTTGGTAGTTAGTTGCAGGGTCTCTTCATCCCATTGTGGCTAACAAGAAGGGCCAATGACTGAGTAACAGGTGGCTGTTTCTTAACTCCCACTCCTCTGGTCCACCATACTTCCTGCGATTTTCATTCAATAACCATCCCTTCCTTCTAGAAATTTCCTTCCCTTATTGTTTCCACAGCATTGTTTCTTCAGGCTCCTATTCCATTCCTCTCACAGCAATTCATTTTAACTTTCTTTTACTGGCTCTTTGTTTATGTAAATGCTGGCGCTTCCCAGGGTCCTTAGTCCTTTTCATTTTCTGCAATTTTTCTTAGAGAGCTCTTGTCCATTTCTATGGCCTTGAAAACTATTGAGCTGCTGGTGATTGCAAAATCTATATTTTATCTCTTTTCTGAAATCCATATTTCCATTATTAGTGAACCACACTCAGTTCTGCTGTGATGTGACATATACATTCCAATGTTATGCAAATCATGCAATAAAATCAACAGGACTCATGGGGAAAATAGAGTTGGAGGAACAACACAGTCCAGCAGTAACTGCAATGGAGTGCATAATTATGTTTTTCCCCAAATCCCTATCTTGAAATCCTACAGTATCAGGTGATGGTATTAGGTAGTAAAGCCTTTAAGAGGTGATTAGATCTTGAAGGTAGAGCCCTTATGAACCAGATAAGTGCTCTGTAAGAGACACCCCAGAGAGATCCTTGCCCTTTCCCACTACGTGAGGCTATTTATGAGGAAGTGGGATTACCAAACTCAGAATCTGAATGTACCTTGATCTTGAACTAACCAGTCTCAGAAATATGAGAAACAAATTTCTGTTGTTTATAAGCCACCCAATTTGTGATTTTTTTTATATCTATCTGAATGGACTTAAGACATTGACATACAGAATAAGACAGGTACTTCTTAAAGCAAGATTGCAATTTTACATATGTTAAAATTGTTAATAAATACATGAATACTACAAAAATATTGCACTTTACTTTAAGGAAGACGAAGTTTGCTTGTAGAAATGTGATATGGAATGGTTGTGCTTTGTGAGTTATTGTAAAGTAGCAGAAAGAGGATTGTATGAAATCAGTCAGAAGGTTTTGACATTAGATGTGGATGGGTGTGGCTCATAACACGTTCTGGGAACTGCGGTAGCTGGTACACATTTTAAATGTGCATGTGTGAGTTTTGATATTCCTGTGTGCTTGATTCAGGTAGGTACAATTTTCTGCATTCACCTGGTATTTCTTATGGATGAAATTAAACATAAGCAAATGCAAAAGTCTTATTTCTTATTATTATGTATTACAATTAAATTATTTCCTAATATATTAATATCATTGGGGCACATTTAAGGTTTCACAAAAAGTACTATAGCAGAACTGATACCTCCCAGGCAGCTCAGTGTCAGCACCTCAAACCATAATATGTCTGACTATTGTTCTCTGCAAAATCTTGCTTTCTCCACAAAAGCTGTTGCTGCCATCAACAACTATCCAACTGCCTCAAACCGAAACCTTGATAATATGTCTCCAGTTACTTCTCTGTCACTCACATACAATTAGTAATCAACTACAGTTGGTTCCCCCTCATTCCTAACTGTGTCTCAAATGTATCCCTTCCTCTCCATTGGAGAAGCTGACTTGTTTTTTTTGGGGGGACAGGGCTCTCACAAGTGTCTCCTACTTAGAATTCTGTCTCTATTCCTATCTTATACCCAATTTCTATATATCCACCATAGTGATTCTTCTTTACTGGTAGAACAAGCTTGGTAAGAGTGATGGCACTGTGTTTAAGTCTCATCCACCCCCGTGGGTAACTTACTTAACGTCTCTATCCCTCAGCTTCTTCATCCAGAAAAAGGAAATGACAATAAACTTTGTGTCACAGATTTTTTGTGAGAATTAAATGCATAAACAGCTTAGCCCAGTGTCCAGCACATACATTCAATGAATGGCAATTATCTTGTCACCATGATCATTGTCATCATCAATGTATGGTCGTTCCAGGACAGCTACTCCAAAATAAAAAACTGGGCTGTTTACCATTTATTTCATTTAATTCAACTCAAAGAGACACTTATTGAGTGCTTACTGCATCCAAAGCAGTATCAAGGGAAATACCTAGTTGAATCTAACCACCAATACTGGTAAAAATTGTGTATTAATAATATCTCCATTTTAAAGCAGATTGTGATGATGGCTGTGAACAAAGTGCAAAGGAAGTAAAAAGAAGGAGATAAAATCTAATGAGGAATTGGGAGGCCTCTGGGGAGATAAGATTTGACTAGTTCTGAGGATGTGAATGGCCTTGAGAGATAGTTGTGAGAGATAACTTCTATTTTAGAACTATCATGAACTTTGGATGGGGCTAGAAGGGGTGAAATTCAGAAAATGACAGCTTTGTCTGTTGTGGCTGGAGTGTGGTGTGCAGGATGAGAAGGGCTGGGATGACACACAGATGGACGACTGGGGTGGACTGCGCTGGGGTGAGTCAGCACTCCTGTTCTTTCCACGTTACAATGAAGTCTGAGTACCACTCACCCTCATTTCCACCATTATGCCCTAACCTGGAGCATGGCTCTTGCTCACATAGAATACTGTAAAGGCTTCCTGTGGGCCTTCCCTTCTGCTTTTTCCCTTTCCTCTGGCTCACAAAATTTTCCACACATTAGCCAAAGTGGATGTCATATCATGTTACCCACTTAAAACTCTCAATTGCTTCTCCTTTCTTCTGGAATAAAATCACAGCCTCTGGCCCTGGCCTGCAGGGTCTTGCACCATCTTGGCTTTGCTGTAACATCCCCACATAGCTGCAGGGCTCATCTCAGAGACAGGTCTTCTTGTGTCCTTTGATCAGAACGAGATTGTTACCACCTCCAGGATCTGGCCCTTCCTGATCCTCTGCCTGGAGTCCATCCTCTTTTCTTTGGATGACTACCTTCTTCTCATTATTTGAGTCTCAGCACAAATGTCTCTTTCCCTGAGAAAACTTTTTTGACAACCCTACTCAAAATAGACTACCCTAATCAGTCTCTACAACCTGACCATATTCATTTATCACCTGTCTAAGCCATGAGGACATAAGCTCCTTGTCAGTCTGGTTCACTGTTTTATCTACAATACGCAAAATAATGCCTGGGTGTAGTAAGAAGTTCTGGTTCGGTGGTGCATGACAGTAGGTAGGTACAGACTGTGTGATTGGGGTGGGTAGGAAAGGCCCCGAATGACAGGTTGAGGAATTCAGGCTTTGCTCTGTGACAGTGGGAGTTTTGCGAATGTATGTGTTTTCCCTTCTTTCTCAGTTCTTTTTTTTTTATTAAATCATAGCTGTGTGCATTAGTGCAATTATAGGGTACAATGTGCTGGTTTTATATATCATTTGAAATATTTTCATCAAACTGGTTAACATAGCCTTCACCACATTTTCTTAGTTATTGTGTTAAGACATTTATATTCTACCCTTAGTAAATTTAACATGTACCCTTGTAAAATGCACCATAGTTGTGTTCCCACCAATTACCCTCCACTTCCCTCCCCCTCCCTCTCCCCTTTCCCCTTCTTTTTGGGCTAAATTGGTTTCATAGTAGGGCTGAGTACATTGGATACTTTTCTTCTATTCTTTGAGATACTTTGCTAAGAAGAATATGTCCCAGCTCCATCCATGTAAACATGAAAGAGGTAAAGTCTCCGTCTTTTTTTAAAGCTGCATAATATTCCATGGTGTACATATACCACAATTTATTGATCCATTCATGTGTTGATGGGCACGTGGGCTTCTTCCACGACTTAGCAATTATGAATTGGGCTGCAATAAACATTCCGGTGCAAATATCTTTGTTATGAAGTGATTTTTGGTCTTCTTCTAAATCCCACCCATTCATCACTGCTTAGCTCAGGGTACACCCGTGTGGATTGTTATGCTTGGTCACATCACCTTAAGACACTCTCTCATTTTCTCTCCTCTGCATCCGGAAACTTTTTTTTTAAATCATTTATGTTGTTTTTGGCACAAGTTATATGCTGCAAAGAATTACTGGGCACTTATCCATCTGTTTAAATTTATTCTTTCAAATTGATATCTAGCCCTTTTGAGAAATTGTCTACAGGTATGACTCATGTCCCATGGCTCCTGGTATGACTCTTGTAGGTTTGAAGTGCCCCATCACTTTCTTGTGTGCTTATTTTTAAGGTAATTCCTATATTTTCAACTCAGTTGTATGAAGTGTGTTTGATTTAACACATCTTTACTGAGTGTCTAGAATGTGCTGTGCTCTGTGGCATATCAAGATGAGAACAGTAGAGAGCTCCTGTGGTCAGGGAATCCATGGTCAACTTGGAAGAAGCAGATGTAATAATGAAAGTGCTATCACATTGTACTGACTACAGTGAAACCATGAAGGAAAGAGCAATTGATTCTATCAAAAGTGATAGGGGTGGTTGTCAAAGATAAGAAAGTCATCTGAGCTGAGTCTAACAGGATGTGGAGGATTGCTTGGGAACAAGACATTACTGTTGGAAGAACAGCATGGGCCAAAGCTCAGTGACGTGAATGTGCTGATGCCTCAGTGATGGCCTGCAAACGGTGGTGGCTTAAGCATAAGACGTGGGGGTAGAAAAGGAGCAGCAAGCAGTAGCAATTAATTTGTAAAATATTTCTCATGTTCTTTAGGAAGAAGAGTGTGTACAAGAAGATGCATGCATGTGCCTAGCTCTTTTGAAACCGGTTGTACCAGGATCATTCTGTGATAACAAGTTGCCAGAGGGTGATGGCACTGGAGTGACTGTGGGCAACTCAGCCTATCCTGGTGAGTGCACCCCAGCCTATAGAGCAGCCTGGAGCCCTCAGGGATGTCTCTGCTACTTGCTTCTGTGTGTTTTACATTATTACAAAGTTAACATAACCCAACATAGAAGGGTTGAGCCCACCAGAAGTGTAAACCCTGGGTTTCATCCAATGTGACTCAAGTGCAAAGCATTTCTGAAAATGCATTTGACATTAGCAACTAGAATCTCAGGTCTCTAGAATATGCTTGCCACAGAGATGTGGGCTGCAAACAGCACATGGGAGCACTCGTTTATGCTGAGATGAACAGGATGTTTATCCTGAGAGCCTGGTGGAGGCTCCATGTTGATCACAGAAGTGTCAGTGTAGAGTCAGGCAGGGTCAGGTAAACATGTCTTGTTTGGCAGATCAGGAAGGGACAGGCCTAGTGCAGTGTTGCCTTAGTAGGGAAGGGGAGACTGAAGGTGGGGTGGTAACAGGACAAGTGCACTGTCCCTGTCCTTTTCCAGAATTTGATTAAACTGCTTTCTGATACAGCAGAGGATATGTGCTTAAGAGCTGGCAAAATGTATTGACCTCTAATTCCTAATCTGGGCAAACCAGGGCTTTAACAGTTTCTAATCTGAGTTAAGCAACTACTGAAATGTATTGTCAACAGTGAGATTAGCCACATTTCTCCCTCTCACTGGAGAGGTAATGCTCTGAAGCAGACATCATCCAATGACTGATGGGACTTGGTAGACAAATAACTCTATGACACCCTGGCTCCTTAGCAGAGATGATTCTGAGGTGTGTTGTCAAAGACTGAGCCCACACAATAGCCTGACCAATAGACAGCGCCTCTTCCCCTGGGTGTCTGTTCTTTCCTGCCTTACTTCCCTCCTCCCTCATTGCTGCCTCCTGGGGTCCTCTCCCAAATAAACCACTTTCCCAGTACAGGCGCTGCTTGGCTTGGGAGGCCAAGGTGGGTGGATTGCTTGAGCTCAAAAGTTCAAGAGCAGCCTGAGCAAGAGTGAGACCCAGTGTCTAAAAATAGCCAGGCGTTATGGTGGGCACCTACAGTCCCAGCTACTGGGGGGCTGAAGCAAGAGGATCACTTGAGCCCAAGAGTTTCAGGTTGCTGTGAGATATGACACCACAGCATTCTACCCAGGACAACAAAAGGAGACTCTGTCTCAAAACAAACAAATAAATAAACGAACAACAACAAAAAATACTTTCCCTCCAATCTCTTCTCACTCTTTCTGGGGGAATCACCTATTATAACCAAACTAGGCTTAAAGAACACAATCTGGCCACAGGAACTTTTAAGAAAGTGTAAATGTAAAGTTTCAGACATTTGGTGAAAACCCATTAAGAGCCAGGTTCTCTGCTGGACATTTGCCTATAGCAGCACTGTGGCCACCCATCTCCCTCACCTCAGCACTCACCTCTGCATGTGGACACTGCTCACCACAAATTTCTCTCCCCCTCTGCCTGAGGCCTGGCCTCAAGAACATATTCTGCCTGCACAGTAGACAACTCAGACTGAGTACTGTTGAAGCAATTCTTAACCAATGATGGTGGCAGCCTGTGGATGAATATGTAAGTCTTTCACCCCCTGGGAGAGGAGGGTCTTGGGCATGATTTCCCCGTTTTCCAGAGGTCCCCTGCAGGATTGAGTCTCTAGTGCTCAAGGCAGTGCTTTGACCACTAAGTCATCTTGTGAGCTGCCTTCTCCCTTTTCTCTTACTTCCTGAGCCCTTTGCCAGTTTCCCCTGAGACCCCCCTCCCAGACAAAGGACTTGTTTTCAAATCTTTGCCATAAGTTCTGCTTCCAGGGCAGGCTGACATAAGACGACATGTATATATTATCTCATGTTAATAATGAACAAATGAGTCAGATAATATAATAATGAAAATGGTTACTCTTAGAAGTGCTTTACACGTTAACTAATTTAACTCTCACATCACCACAAAGGTACTAAATGTATGCCCATTTACAGATGAGAAAAGCTAGGCAGAGAACATTAACAGACTGGCCTGAGGTTGCACAACTCGGTAGCAGAGGAGCCAAGATTCTAGGTCAGGCAGGGACCCAGAACTGACCCTATTATTCATATAGAGAATCAAGACTCTGAAAAGTTAATTAACTTGCCAGAGGTCCCAGGGATGGAAAGTGGCAAGGATGAATTGGAATCTGTATCTGTTCCGTAGTCCCTACTTTAATTAAGAAACATTTTCCTATGGGATTGAGACTCCCACTTGATTTTCTGGAGGAACAGGCCTGGACATGTCTCCTGCAGCCCCACACAGAAGTCAACTAGATCACTACACTCCACAGTCCTGTGCTGAGACAGAAACAAATCCTGCCAGGATATCATAGGAGGGATTCCCCCAGGTCGCCATGTAGCCTGAAGCTACCCAATGTGTCCACCTGGATTTTTCCAATATGTGCAATTGCTTAACAAGGAAAACAAGAAAGACCTTACTTCCTATGGGTTTCAGATCTTTGATCCTAGTAGAAAAGACAGTGCTTGATGAATTTATTGTTCTTCAAAAAAAGAGTGGAGGGGGGAGAATAAGGTTGGGGAAGAAAACATCAATACAGCTGGTTTTCAAAATTCTCTGGAGCATCTCTAAGTCACTAGCCACATTCCTAAGCACAAAGCTCTCAAGAGGAATAGCTCAGCTCATGCAGTGAGATGCCTGGTTCATGTCAGAATTATATCCCTTCTTAGGTCTGTGCATTTAGGAAAAATATGTCACCACTCTGAGCCTGATTTTTCACAAAATGAGGACAATAGTACTCCTGGCTATGCTAAACTGAGATGAGAATCAAAACAGCCCAAGGCATAGGAACAATCTTGTGAATATTAGTGTGGTAACAACATTAAAACATTGCAAAGCTTGGTGTGTGTCCCTTTTTTCTAATTTTGCAAATATTGATTTATGTAATAAATATTATTGAGTATATTTGAGTGGCAAGACACTGAGGTTATGAGACCATAGGACAGGTAAAGAAGTGTAATTTATTCCCACACATTCTAGAGTAAATAAAATAAGTAAACAATGTAGTTTGTTTGAAGGTTTTAAATCCTAAGGGGAAGAAGAAAGCAGGGAGGGTCAGTGGCAGCTCCAGGGGCAGAGCTGCCCTTTCAGATGGAGTACCCAGGGAAGGCCTAGCTAGGTAGGTAACATTTGGGTAAAGACTTGAAGAGGGGATCAACTCCAAATGAATCGAAGACTTAAACATAAGATGAAGTTAATTAACTTGCCAGAGGTCCCAGAGATGGAAAGTGACAAGGATGAGATCAGGAAAATTAAATGAGTTAATATATATAAATTGTAGAAGTCCTAAATGATAGCATAAGGAAAAGGCTCCTGGATCTTCATTTTGTCAATGAAGTTTTGTATGTGATGCCAAAGGTATAAGCAACAAAAGCAAAAATAAACACCAAAAATGTTTTTGTGCTCAAAGGAAACAATCAACAAAATACAAAGGCCACATAGGGAATGGGAGAAAATATTGCAAGCCATAACTCTGATAGGGGGCTGATATTAAAAATACATAAGAAACTCACACAACTCTCCAACAAAAAATAAAATGAAATAAAATAACCCAATCAAAAATTAGCAAAGGACCTAAAAGACGGTTTTCCAAAGAAGACACACAAAGAGCCAACAAGTGTATGAAAAGATACTCAACATCTCTAATCATCAGGGAAATGCAAATCAAAATCACAATGAGATAGCACCTCATACCTATTAGGATGGCTATTATTTAAAAGCTGAAAAATAACAAGTGCTGGTGAAGATGTGGAAAAAAGGGAAATTTTATAGATCATTAGCGGGAATATAAATATACAGCCATTATGGAAAATAGTATGAAAAATAAAAATACAGTATCACGTGATCCAGCAATCCCTCTGCTGAATATATTATCTAAAGAAAATGAAATCAGTATGTCATAAAGAATACCTGTACCCCATGTTCATCGTAGCCTTATTCATAGTCATCAAAATATGGAAACAACTGATGTGTCTATCAATAGATGCAAAAAATTTAAAAAATGTATGTGTGTGTACATGAAGCATTATTCAGAAGAAGAAATCCCACCATTTGTGACAACATGGCTGAACCTGGAAGACATTATACTAAGTGAATTAAGCTAGATAAGAAAAACAAATATCATGTAATCTCACTTATGTGTACCATCTAAAAACGTTGAACTAAGAAAGAGTAGAGGGTGGCACCTGGGGCTCAGTGAGCAGGGCGCCGGCCCCATATACCGAGGGTGGCGGGTTCAAACCCATGCCCAGCCAAACTGCAACAAAAAATTAACCGGGCGTGGTGGCGGGCGCCTGTAGTCCCAGCTACTTGGGAGGCTGAGGCAGGAGAATCGCCTAAGCCCAGGAGTTGGAGGTTGCTGTGAGCTGTGTGAGGCCACGGCACTCTACCGAGGGCCATAAAGTGAGACTCTGTCTCTACAAAAAAAAAAAAGAAAGAGTAGAACAGTGGTCATCAAGGGATAGGGGAAGTTGAGGTTGTGTGTCAAAGGGTGCAAATTTCAGTTATAAGATAAATGTGTTCTGGAGACCTAACGTACAACATGGAGACTATGATTAATAATAATGTATTATATACTTGAAATTTACTGAAAAAATAGGTCTTAAGTGTTCTCACCAAAAAAGGTAAGCATGCGAGGTAATGGATAGGTTAATTTGATTGGGGGAATCATTTGACCATATATATATTCAGATATCAAAACATCTCAAATATGCACTGTTTTGTTTTTTTTTTTCAATCATACCTCCAGAAATCTGGGAGGAAAGATTTGAAAAGGAAAGAGCATTGATCATGAAAGAATAACCCAAATTTTGTGACACACCCAAGTTAGCATTGCTCTGGTGGCTAGCCTGGCATTGTCACCTTTCCAGCTCTCCATGGCTGCAGCCCTTTGAAATAAGCAGAGTGTGCCCCCGCCCAGCAAAGAGAAAAGTGATACTAGCCATTCCTGATTCTGAGCATGTTGGTATAAACTATTTGTGATCTAGCAAATTCTAATATCTGGAGCCCTAGTTTGAGAAACCTGAGAAAATAGCTCAAAAAGTTTGCAGCTGGAGAGAATCATTTTGCAAAGCCAACAACCATTGCAGACTCCTGAGTTCCAGTTTGGGCTATAATCATGACAGAACCTTCATGTACATGGTGAGTGCAAAGCTGGCAAGTCCTCCCCATTCCTGACTGCACAGAGAAGCCTTACTTTTCAGCAAGCTGCTTCTGACCATGAGAAAGTAGAGCTCAACTTCGACACATTCATCAGCATCTTCAGCAATGTAGCACCAAGGTCAACAGTACCTCCAACAGCATGGAAGCATTCACAGGCCAGCAGTGACCCCAGTATGATAATAGGAGCCTTAAGGAGGCCTCAGACTGCATCTAGACCACCTGCGGAGTGATTAGATTTGGAGTGCTAGTCACTGTTACAGCTCTGCATGAACTGCATTTTACATGTACAGAGCAAGAATCAGAGCATTGAGCAGAATTCCCAGGCAAAACATTTGGCCTGAATTTTACTTAACCAGTGTTGGGCAGAAGTTGTTACACTTGGCTTCATATCATGCTCCTTCTAGCAATGCCAGCACAAGGAAGCAAGTGTGTCTCAGCTGCTCTGGGATGTATGCTTGCAGCTCAGAGCCGAGGTAAGAGACTCAGAGGCAGAGGACAATGTGAGGGTTCTAATCCCGTGCATGTCTATCCTGGACCTCAGACAGGAGGGTGTAATTCTCTGTGTTACAGTGTTTTCTATCTGTGCCACAGGATACTGTGTTTTCGTTGCTAATGGGGATTTTCCTGAGGATAAGCCATTTTTAAGGGAGAGAAGATGATGTTATTCACGTCTATACAATCAGGTCATCTCACCAGGGTTTGGGCCATAAAGCAAATAATTTCTAGGTCCTGCTGGCAAGCTAAAAATCTCTCTGTGGGAGTTTATATGAATATATATGAATATACAAATGAGTCAGGCCACAGGCTTCCTTCTCACTAGACATACAACATTTTTACCTATTTTTTTTTTTGCCCATCTCATCTTACCGCTCATTAAATTTTTACTAGTAAGTGTGTTTTCTCCACTGTTTTAATTAGAGCTAGCTGTACACCAAATATAGATAAATGAGAATTTTTAAATATTTAGACTTAATTGGGTGTTTCTTGAAACTAATTTTGAATTAATGAGCAGTAAACTATGTGTCAATCTAGTGCTTAAGTGTGTTTAAATTCATCTCCCCCCACCCCTTAATCAGGTCTCTATGAGATAGGTATTTGTGAGATGAAGGGAAATCTGGAGTTCAGAGAGGTAAAGAACCCACAGAGGTTACACAGCTACAAAGTGGCAGTGCCAACCACGGTCTGCTCTATCTCAGCTCCCTGCATGAAACACAAAGCTCTATTAGTTAACTGTTGTTGCATGACAAGTTGCCCCAAACCCCAGCAGCTTGTAACAATAAACATAGATGATCTCACTGGACTTTGGATGGTCAGGAATCTGAAAGTGTCTTAGATGCAAAGTTCAAACCTCTTTTGAAGTTACTGTCAAGGTATATCCCAGGGCTACAGTTATCTTAATACTTCACTTAGTTAGAAGGTCCAAGGTCATGCCCATGGATGTTGGCAGAAGCTTCATTTGCTCAACATGGAGGCTTGCCCATAGGGCCACTAGCAGTAAAACAGCTGGCTTCACCACCGTGAGTGATGTGAGAGAGAGCAAGACCAACACAGAAGTCACAGGAGGGATACAATCTAATCTTGGAAGTGACATGTAATCACTTCTTTCATAAGTTATTGGTTGCAGAAGCCCACCCCAGCACAATGTGGGCGGGAACTGTTCAAGGGTATGATTGCCAGGAAGCAGAGATTCCTGTGGGCTGCCTGGAAGGTTGGCTGCAATTACCTGCCACAGTTTGATGTTATTGCTATAAAGGGACCCAATAGACCCCAAGGCCGGAGGTCTCCCTACCGACTGCATAATGGCATGTAGAATGCAGAGGATGACTTGTCTAGTCATCTTCTCCTTAATACAGAGACCAGAAAAAACGAGAGAAGTCTACACAAAATAATTATTTTTGCATAGTTAATGGTGCCTTGAATAACATGGGTTGGATATGGTGCATTGAGGGTAGTTAACCCCCCTCAGAACCCCCCATCCCCAGGTCTGCTATTTTTGATGATCAAACAGAGAGAATGAAAAATTATTACTAGACTCCCTAGATGCAGACGACCACCATATTTAGTACTATTTTTCTCATAACATGGCAGGACATTATCCGGCTCAGGAACCGAAAAAAACCCGATGGGGAGAGAAAGGGAGAAATGAGCCATAAATGCTGGAATTATTCCACAGCACCAACAAATGATAAACTCCTGCTGTTCCTCACATAGATCTGTAACCACAATTGCATTTGTTCCTTTTAAAAATAGCAGTTGGAGTCTAGGCTATTTCTAAGAGAGTAGAGTGTCATCTTCATTTTTAAACATGAATAAGCTACCGAGTTGAAGCCTGTGGGGGCTAAAGCATTAGACGGAGAGACTCAGAACAGAGAAGAGGGCAGGGACAAATTTCATCAGGAGTTCCAGAAAAGGGTTGTTTATTCATGTATTCTTTCAACTAGCATTTAGAGAGCCTTTATCATGAGACAGCTACTAAGCATAAAAATAGGGGGAGATATAAAAATATTTCAAGCATAGGTCCCTGCTTTCCAAAAACGAAATAGTATAGGCTGATCCCCATATATTTAATGAGCAAATATAATCTCAACCATTTATTCGTTGATTCTCCAACCTATTTATACCATTGATTGCTTTGTCAGGCATTGTGCTAGACACAGGCAGAGAAGAATAGAAATGTTGTCTGTCCTCCAGAGCCCTCAGTATAGCTGGGGGTGTTTATGGGGAATCAGGATTGAGAGGGATCCAGAATGATAAGAGCAAAAAGAAACAAGTGGCACATAAATCAGTTTTGGGGAAATAGGATGAGGCAGGTGCTGGGGGAAGTTTCTAAGGGGAAGTGGTGGCACAGCTGAGCCTCAAGGAGAGAGTTGAAATCAATTTTTAGACTCATAGCTATGTAAGTGACTTTCCAGCTATCTAGTAATGGGGTGCAGCATAGAAGTTAAAATCATAGGCTCTGATTTGAGTCCCAGCTCGGCCATTTATTAGCTGCGCATCCTTGAGTATGTCAGCCTTTCTGCTTCAGTTTCCTCATTTGTAAAATGGGAATAATTAATAGGGATTACCCTCGGGGGTCATTGTGGAATTGAGTTAATTTCTGCAAAGTCCTCAAAAGAGTACCTGGCACATAGTAAGCTCTGTTTAAGTATTAGTCATTTCTTTCTTTCTTTCTTTTTTTTTTTTTGCAGTTTTTGGCTGGGGCTGAACCTGCCACCTCGGGCATCTGGGGCCAGTGCCCTACTCCTTTGAGCCACAGGTTCCACCCAATATTAGTCATTTCTATCAGCAGGACACACTGCGGAACCACAGGTGCACCCAATATTAGTCATTTCCATCAGCAGGACACACTGCAACCCTTCCCACTGGAGTGTCTCCTAGACAATGCATTTCAGGTGTGTTCCTGGATTTGGGGAATTAAAATTAGGGCTCACGAAAGGGAAAGCCCAAGACTCTGGTTTTGAGCATGTTCTAACAGATGAGGTGAGAAATCTTTATGGCCGTACATTGTGAAAAGCGGGAGTTGCAACCTTTTTGGCAGGAAGCAGGGACAAGAGCTCTCAGATTCTTCACAGCATCAGGGGCCTTGAGGAGGAAGTTGTACTGATAAACTCACAGCTGTCCTCGCTTAAAGGACTGGTGTCTGGAAGAGGAGGAGCGCACGGACAAGTGTACAGCAGTCTTCTATTGGGCAAGGAGTGGCAAGTAAGAACTCACACTGGCTTTAATCTCCAAATCCTTAATATTTCTTCCCTTCCCCACTCACTCCTTGGGAGGCCCAGAGACTGAACCCACTGGGGAGACTGAGGCAGCAATTAGTGTATGACAGATATCCAAGTAACTGCTGGACAAAGTATGGAGTGATGAAATCTTACTTGTAGCAAAAGATTGAAAACTAATTGTTACTGTGATTTGACCACGTTGTGGCACCATGATAGGTACATGTTATTAATCCATAACTTGTATTCTCCTGGGGAAGCTATTATTATTATTCCCATTTTAAGATGAGTGAAGAATAGTCAGAGTGGTTGGTAAGTTTCTTTGTATTATTATTAGTGATTGGAGGATTTGTTTTGAGCCTAAATCTAGATGACCCTAAAGCAAGTCCTCATAACTTTTTTGATACGGGGCATCAGACCTAAGGAGTTATGGCATTTGCAGGGAGGACACAGTGACAGCTTCCCTAGAGAGGTGGCATTTGAGTTGAGTATTAAAGATATGCAGGGTTTTTAGACATGGAAAAGGTAAGGCTGGTTATTCCAGAGTGACCAAGAAATGATAAAGAGCATAAGAGCATTGGAGTCATGAATCTCCCAGGAAAACGTGGAGGAATTTGGTGAGGTTAAAGCAGGAGCTATGGTAGGAGGTAAAGCTGGTTGTGGCCAAGTTTAAGGAGGATCATCTGTTCCTTCAACCAAAAGGAAGTGCAAGCCCATCTTTGGGGAGGGAGGGCAGGAGCTGAGGGCGTGGCTCCGTGTTCTGCCTTGCGGCACACCACAGCAGGTCACTAACGTCCTCACTGCCTGTGTCTCTGGCTGGGGCTCAGTTTCTCCATCACTGTCTGAAGGCAGTGGCACAGATCCCAGGTGCTGGGATGCAGGGACTGGTGTTGCCAGAGCTGTCGAGATTCAACTTGATGATGGGAAAAGAATAGTAGAAGAGGAACCAAGAAGCTGAACCGGAGACCCCAGACTGATGGATTATACTGCACAGAGTGTGCCTGGCTGGGCAGGAAGGAATTTCTTCCAGCTCCTGTGGCAACATAGATGACGTCCCCAGCAATGCCAGTCTGGGCCCAACCATTGCACAAAGAGCCAACAACTGCTGGATTGATGAAGATACCAAGTCTAGGATTTGTTGTTAATGATCCTATTCTCTCCCCCGCACCATCTTAGACTAGAAATAATCCTCAGCTGGGTAGCATACCATTTTAAGAGAAAATTTGGCTTCCAAACAAAAAAACTCTGATGACCTCTTCCTTATGGGAGCAGAGAATGGTATAGAAAAAGCATTGGTTTTGAAACCAACAATTCAGATCCAAGCCTCAATTGTTAGAGTTCAGCAATTACGTGATCTTGGACAAAACATTTAGTCTTTCTGAGTTTCAGGTTTTCTAACTGTAATATGGGGCTATGAAAGAACACTCAGGGTAGAGGTGAGCGGAAATGTGATAATACAAATACAAACACACTGCTGTTCTATGGTAGTGAACAATTAGTGTGCATGAGAGACAAGGAAGTCCTTTTAGAATACGAGAAAAATGTCATCTGTTTCTACTATCATGTCCCCTGAGGTGTCCAGCAACAATGCTCATAGGCACTATTCTATGTCCTGTGCTGCTAAGGCCCCCACGAGGGCAGCCGTTGCTTCCTGCCATGTGCATGTAGAGACTGTGACATCTCTGCCTGGCAGACAGAAGAGGGAAAGGTTTGGGGCCCAGCTGGCTCCTGCTTCAAGCACAGTCTCTCATATCTTCACATTCCATTGCTTTTGCCAAATGGTTGAGATGGGCACCTTAGGGTGGATTTATATTTAAGTGTGCTTTCAACCAGTAGCACCAGTCCAAAAAGTATTCCTCTCTCCTGCTTCCCTTCCTTGGCATGGTTAGTTACTATCCATTTGTAGCTCTGGGATTTTGAGAACATCACTTAATCTCTGTGTCTCAGTGTTCGCAAATCTGTGATTTTAATAGTATCTCCTTCCTGGGCGGCGCCTGTGGCTCAGTCGGTAGGGCGCCGGCCCCATATGCCGAGGGTGGTGGGTTCAAACCCAGCCCCGGCCAAAACTGCAACAAAAAAATAGCCGGGCGTTGTGGCGGGCGCCTGTAGTCCCAGCTGCTCGGGAGGCTGAGGCAAGAGAATCGCGTAAGCCCAAGAGTTAGAGGTTGCTGTGAGCCGTGTGACGCCACGAAACTCTACCCGAGGGCGGTACAGTGAGACTCTCTCTCTACAAAAAAAAAAAAATAGTATCTCCTTCCTGGTACTACTATTACGAAGAGTGCTTAGATGTTACACAAAAGGAGAATGGCACATAGTAAGCACTTAGTAAATGTTAGCTCCTGTTAGTATAGTGGTCACTGCACTGCATTGCAATCTTCCCTGTACGTGGTGCCCAGCCCCACTAGAATGACAGTTCCATGGGAGCAGAGAAAGAGGTGAAGGATGGGTCTGACATAAAGCAGAATAAGAAAAAATGAGCCCAGAAAGATCAGCTATCCCAGGCAATGAGCATGGGGAGGAGGTGTATCAGGAGAACTTCTTGGAGGAAAAAAAACCTGAGCTGGAAAACCCAGATCTAGAAACTACAACCTGGTGAGGAAGAGGGCTGGACTGTAGCATCTGGCACAGTGACAAGGTGCAGTGAGAGAGGGCAAGGTGGCCATCCATGTGACCAGAGAGGGAAGTCGAACAGATGCTGAAGGCCTTGAATGCCGTGTTAAGTAGCACGGCCTATTTTCTAAACTTTAGTCAGTCGGTATCTCAAGTTTCATTGAATATAAGTATTGCTTATTTAATCTATCAAATGTATTGCTTGTTTAATCTAATCTAAATTTTCTTAATAAGAAACTCTATTATTATAATAAATAATAACCCATATCATTTCCCATAAACATAAGATAATGAAACCAAGTGAAAACAAATTATATTATTAAACTAAGTACTTTGCTTGCTGAAAGCTCTGAGCCTAAGCCTACAGTCCCTTGGATAAAAAGGGAAATTGCCAGGTTTTTGAGAAATGTGGCAACTATAAAGGATACCTACAGTTAAATTTTCACTTAGGAGGATGGAGAGGCATCCGGGAGGATGCTGCTGCAGCGTCTGATGCGAGGTAACACTGCCATGAGAAGTCTTCAAAGGAATGATCAGAGCTACCAGCGGTAAGTGTCCCACAATTACAGAACTCTCTTGGGGTGAGGAGAAAAATTTTGAAAGGCTTTGGAAAGGGAAATTTATACTTTTAGAATATCTTTTTGGCTATATCAACAGCGAGTGGTCAGAGATGTGTCACAAGGATGTTAGCTAGAAGGAAGCTGCTTGATCCCTCCAGGGCACCCCCTCCCAACAGACCTGGGAAAGAGCTCACACTCCAAGTCCAGCATTCTGCCTAGGATTGTCTCAGGGCATACGGCAGCATATGAAGAATATCTATTTCTACATCTTGCTTTCTCTACTTTACAATTACTGTACAGTCGAAATGTTTTTGAAGAGTATGTCAAGCACAGGAGAAGCAGGACCTTCAAAACTCACCCAGAAAATCCCAGGAATGGAGGGGGAGGTGTGTGGTGACCAGGAGCTTACCACTTTCCTTTTTCCAGTTAGTGGCTGAATGGGACAGAGAAAGTAGAAACTGAGTGTGTGTATTTGCAGTTCAGATCGTCTCTTGGTAGTTGGTCCCAGGCTGCCCTACTTTACTGCTCAGACATCTTGAACTGCTCTGGCAGAATATGTGCCCTTTCCTTGAGAGACCAGTGGTCATCACATCAATTTGCTACATCCTGGAAATGATTCTATCCATCTTATTCTCCCTGGTCCACATGAAAATAACACCTAGAAGTCCCAATATATAGTGTTTGATGAACTAGCTCACACTATGGTGTAAATGACTACAAAACAGGTTAACTGTCTAAACTCCAGCAACAAATTAACCTGAATGAATGAATATCTTGTAAAGTTTCAGATCTTCAGGGTTTTATTTTGAAGTGGAAAATGCATCTGTTCCTCCCTCTGATGCTCCCCTAAATCAAGAGGCAGCAAGGCTCTAAAGTTCCATTGATTGGTTAAGAGTGGTTAAGAGAGGTGCATAAAGTACCCTCCCAGGAGTGTCACTGCAGTGCATTTTCAAGTCCAACCATGGAGTCAGTGAGGTTCTTAAACACCCTCTCCTCTTCCTAAGAATGATCACATCTGTTTCAAAGTGAAAACTCATTTGGTGATGCTCTAAATTGAAAGCACACTACAGGTAGTGGCAAGAATGCATAAAAGACTCTCTGTGGAAAATTAAAATGTTTCCATGTAACTTTGTTAGTAAGTGGATTCGTGATGTAATCTGACATTTCATACGGAAATCCAAATACAATTATCTGAATAGGAAAATGTAGGGAAGCGCAGGAGGAAACGAAAGACATTACAGGAATCATAGGAAAACTGTGGAGTTCAGTATTTTGAGGAAGCAAAAGTTTCTCTTTCCCTCATTATAAATCATTTGGTTACCTTTGAGTTGATGGAATTTGGATTTATCCGTATTAACAAATTTCTACTTGAATCTTTCCTATTGTTAATTCAATGTTGAATCTTATCTACTTGAAAAGACTGAAGAGAATGTTTTTAATTAGGTTTAAAATACTTCTTGTTTCTGATAGGTGTTGAGAATTGTAGCCATTCAGAATCCTTAAAGTCAATGACAGACAACAGATCTATTTCTTTTTACCTCTGGAGTGAGAGTAGATTAAGCATATAGCCGTATTACAGTCTGCTGGGCAGAAGAATCTAAATTAGTGATGTAGGCTGATAGGAGATCACCTTCCTCCAGCAAGTCCTGTTTTTCTAGCCCAGAATCACCTTCTTTGATATAGTACTTAGTTTATTTGTTCAAATCATAGACTCCTAATGCAGAGGCAGAACGCACACATACATCCATGCCTGCTGCTACATGTAGAACATGAATAGTCTTCAATCCTGAATGCTCATCAGAATTCCTAGGAAGCTTTAAAAATTGCATGGGCTTTATTCCATAGCTGCTAAATCATTATCTGTGATTGTTTGGGCCCAGGCAACATAATTTAAAAAAAACTTAAATTTAAATTTTTTTATTTCAGGTTACTATGAGGGTACAAATGTTTTGATTACATGAATTGCTTTTGTATAGATTGGGTCAAAGACACCAGTGTGCCCATCACTCAGGTAGTGTTCGCTGTACCTGTTAGACGTGAATTCACCCCTCCTTTCTTGCCCCCTCCCACCTGCTCTCTTTCCATTTAATTTTACTACCAAAGGCGCACATGGATATTGATTACTTCCAACTTAATAGTGAGTGCATATGGTGTTTTTTTCCCCATTCTTGAGATACTTCACTTAAAGAAATTGTCCCCAGTTCCATGTAGGTTCTTGCAAAGGATACTAGATCACCATTTTGTTTTTTTTTAATGACTGAGTAGCACTTCATAGTAAACATACACCACACTTTATTAATCTACTCATGGATTGGTGAGAACTTGGGTTGTTTGCACATCTTTGCAATTGTGACTTGTGCTTTAATAAACATTAGAGTGAACATGTCTTTCTGATAAAATGACTTCTTTTTCTTTGAGTAAATACCTACTAGTGGGATTGCTGGATCAAATGATAGGTCTACTTTTAGTTCTTTGTGATGTTTCCATAGGACTTTACATAGAAGTTGTCCCAGCAACAGTGTATAAGTGTTCCTTTCTCTCCACATCCACATGAGCATCTGCTGTTTTGGGATTTTTTTCTTTTAGGACAGAGTTTCACACTGTCCAGGATAGAGTGCTATGGTATCAGCCCAACTCACAGCAACCTCCAACTCCTAGGTTAAAGTTATCCTTCTGCTTCAGTCTCCCAAGTACCTGGGACTATAGGCACCCACCACAACACCTGATTATTGTTTTTCTAGTGGAGATGGGGGTCTCACTCCTGCTCAGGCTGGTCTTGAACTCTTGAGCTCAAAGGAACCTCCAACTTGGTCTCCTAGAGTGCTAAGATTACACGCATGAGCCATAGTTCCCTGCCTTGGGATTTTTTGATACAAAGTATAGGCCATTTTCACTAGAGTGAGGGATATCTCATTGTGGTTTTTATTTGCATTTCCCTGATAGTTAGAAATATTGAGCATATTTCTGTATTTATTGGCCATTTGTCTATCTTCTTTTGAAAAGCTTCTATTGATGTCTTTCACCCACTTTTTTGTGGGATTGTTCAATTTTTTTCTTGCTGATTTCCTGGAGTTCTTTTAGATTCTGGTTATCAGCCCTTTATCAGATGTATAGCATGCGAATATTTCCTCCCATTCTGTAGGTTGACTATTAGCTCTATTTATTTGCCCTTGGCTGTGTAAAAGCTTTTTAATTTAATCAGATCGCATTTGTTAATTTTGGTTGTTGCTGTGATTGCCTTTGGGCTCTTCTACATAAATTATTTGCCTGACCAAATGTCTATAAGGGTTTTTACAGCATTTTCTTCTATAAATCTTATGGTTTCATGCCTTAAGTATAAGTCTGTTATCCATTACAAATTAATTTTTCTGAGTGGTGAGGAGTGCAGATCCTGTTTCAGTCTTCTACTTCTGGCTATCCAATTTTCCCAGCACCATTTACTGAATGGGAATTCTTTCCCCCCATGTATATTATTTTCTGCTTTGTCAAAGATCAGATGGCAAGGTGAGCATGTTTTAAACATGAGTTTTCTGTTCTGATCCATTGGTTTCTGTTTCCGCTCTTTTGCCAGTATCATGATGTTTTGGTTACTATGGATCTGTAATGCAGTTTGAAGTCTCATGAAGTGATACTTCCTGATTTGTCCTTTTTACTTAAATTTGCTTTAGCTATTCAGTCTCTTTTCTGGTTCCATATAAAACATAGAACCTCTAACAAAATAGGCATATGTGAAACATACTTCAAAATAATAAAACCATATATGACAAACACACAGACTCATTTGAAGAACGGAAAATTAAAGCAGTCTTGCTTAGATCTAGAATTAGGCAGGGTTTCCCACTGTTACCACTTGTATTTAAACATGGTGCTGGATGTCCTAGCTGGAGCAATGATATAAGAGAAGGAAATCAAGGATATGCAAATGGAAGAGAAGAGGTCAAACTATCACTCTTTGCTGGTTTTATGACCTTACACCTAGAAAATCCCAAAGATTCTGTTGAGAGACTCCGGGAATTGACAAAAATAAACTTAGCGGAGTCTCAAGTTACAAAATCAATGTACACAAATCAATAGCATTCCTATACACCAACAACAGTCAAGCTGCCCATCAAATCAAAGACTCAGTACCTTTTATAATAGCAGCGAAGAAAATAAAATGCCTCAGAACATATTAACAAGGAGGTAAAAGAACTCTACCGGGAGAACTCCTAGTTACTAAAGAAGGAAATTGCAGAGGATGTAAACATGTGGGAAAAATATATCATGTTCATGTTTCAGCAGAATCAACATTGTTAAAATGTCTATACTTTCTTCTAAAAGGGTTGTATTAGTTTGCGGTCCCACCAACAGTATAAAAGTGTTCTCTTCTCTCCACATCTGACCTAGCCTCTGCAGCTTTGAAACTTTGTGATGAGGGCTCTTCTCACTGGGATTAGGTGATATGTGCAGAATCTCCAAAGATTCCAAATTAGACCTCCCATTTGATCTTGCAATCCCATTACTAGGCATCTATCCAGAAGAAAAAAAAAAAATTTAACATAAGGACATTTGCGCTAGACTATTTATCGCAGCTCAATTTACAATAGCCCAAATGTGGAAACAACCTAAATGCCCACCAACCCAGGAATGGATTAACAAGCTGTGGTATATGTCTATCATGGAATACTATTCTGCCATTAAGAACGATGGAGACTTTATATCTTTTGTATTAACCTGGATGGAGTTGGAATACATTCTTCTTAGTAAAGTATCATGGGAATGAAGATGAAAGAATCCAAGTTACTCAATTCTAATATGAAGCCAGCAGACAATCTATTACATACCCACATAAAGAAAAACTCAAATCAATTCAAGATGAGGAGTGGGGGTTCGAGGGACCTGGGAGAAGGAAGGAGAGATGGGAATGGGTGTGTTCCCACTTAATGGGCACAATGTTAGGGTGGATGGCACATCTCTAGAGATCAGGACATTGTTATAAGAGGGACTTTACCTAACAAATGCAAATGTTGTAATCTTAATTCTTTGTACTCTCAATAAAAAAAAAAGTTTATACTGCCCAAAGTGATCTACAGAGCCAATGCAGTCCCCATTAAAATACCAACATTATTTTTTACGGATCTAGAATAAATAATTCTACACTCCATATGGTACCAGAAAAGAGCTGGAATAGACAAAGCAATCTTAAGCAAAAAATATTTTTTAATATTACCTTTCTTCCTCCAAAACTCTGATGAACAGCCATAGTTGTAGATCACTGTCTTAGAATGTAAACTCACTTGTACCGTGAAGACCTTGTTTTCAAGTGACAGATTCAAGCAACAACTTGTGTCATGTATAAGGGTTTAATTTGTGCATTATTTAGTTCATACTCTACAATATTTAATTAATATTCTTTCCAGGTATAAGATGATTTTTTTTTCTATACATGACTCTCATACTGTCCTTTGTGAAAACAATGGGTTTCCTTCTCTGCTCCAAGGTAAACCAGCAAAATACACAGAAACCCACTGGGATATGATTGGAGTCTAGGGAGTTGTCTCACTAGATCCTGAGTACCCTGGTGTGTTCTGAACTTCTGACTGACACACCTTTGGCTTGGGCAATAATATATTTCTCCTCAGGGAGGGAGGGCCACCAGGATTCATCCCAGCCTACAAGCTCTGAGGTACTATATCAGATATATTGGATATACAGATACCCAGTATACTGGATTTTTGTAGTGGCTTCTGCAATATGCATTCCTTACTCTCAAAAATTATGTTTTAGCCATCAACTTTCTAGTTCATAAATAGTTATTGAGCTTCTACTGGTGTTTAACACTGTACTAAGTACTTCTAGTGAAAAGAAAAGAGGAATTAAACTCTAACTTCAGAGAGCACTCTTTTATGCACCTGTGTGTCACACTTTATGGGGGAAAGACATGATTGCAAGAGGGACTTTACCTAACAATTGCAATCAGTGTAACCTGGCTTATTGTACCCCCAATGAATCCCCAACAATAAAAAAAAAAAAGAAAATATTGTGAGTTGAAACACCAGAGACCTCTGGTCCTTTGGACATTGACCAAATTTTATTCTACATGTAGCAGAATAAAAATAATGAGTTGGACCAAAATGGGGAGATACTAGAAAGACTCTTCAGAATCCAACAGGGGAAATTACACTTGGTGCAGGGAGTCACTAGGGGACTTGGGACAGAGAAAGTCCCCAGGGATACCTGGAGTAGCAGTGAAATTGGAGGTAAGGGTGGTGGTGGCAGGGATGGGCAGGGGTTAAGGACCCTGTTAGGTGACTCAGGCAAAGGTGATTAAACAACATTGTGACAATAGAATTCCACTTTGAATAGTAAAATTGACAGGAATCAGTCTTTGGGCATGGAGAACAAAGACGAATGAGTCAAAGAAGTTGCAAGATTTTGAGGGTAAATGAATGTAGACATAGAAGCCAAAAGTCTGCTTTTAGACATATTGAGTTTGAGGCCATTCTAGGAAATCTAAATAAAAATTTCCAGCTGGCAGTTGAAAATAAGAGGCTGGAGTCTGAGCAAATCAAGAGATCTTGAAGTTTAGATTAAGAAAGACCCAGGAGGGTATAGTCTGAAATGATGGGAATGATGGTCTCTTTAAGACTGAGAACCAAAGAAAAACAGAGCACAGAGCCACATAGAGTCTGGGGAACAGCCTCAAGAGAAGCAACCATCAGTGAGGTAGGTCTGCGTGTTTGTCAGAGACGTGCTTGTGTCATTATTTATATGTGTAGATAATTCCTGTCTGGTTTCAGTAAGGCTGAAATCTCAAACTCTTGCCCAAGCTATTCCATGTTACGCTGTCAATTCAAAATCTTCCATGCAGAATGAATGAAGTTCCCTATGTTGACAATTAGATCTAACAGAAAGTTCTGCCAGGGGAAAAAGATACACAAAAAGAGGAGACACAATTACTTTTAAAAGTGTTACCTTTAATTTTTCATATTTTATTCGTCCTCTTTCAGTAGATGAGGTTAAACTCCTTGCTCTCTAAACTGTTAAGGATTTATTGAATTCATGGGAAAAACATTTTAACTTAACAGTATTAAGGGCTATAATCATCTTACTTATTTTTAATTAACTAATGACTTTTTTCCTCCAATTTGCAAATCAGTTTATTTTTAATTAACTAATTAGTTTTTCTACAATTGCCAATCTCTTTATTATTCTAGACTGTAAAATACACAGCAAGCCAGGGTGTTTAGTTTACAATCTGTATGTAATGAATGGATTCAACAGGAAATTGAAGAAAATAGTCATTAACTCTCTTTGAAACCACAAGCGATGTAACTAAAGGGTCTTATGAAAACTGAGTTGCTTACCTAATGATTTTTCTGTTAAGATTAAAACTAAGAAATGGAATAACTTCCTAAAGAATTAGCCTATAGACATAAGAGTCATTACTATTGTAAATGTCACAATCACTCAAAGAGATTCATCTATTATTATCACAGTAAGATAACGCAAAAGAGGGTTTGGGAGGGATGTCACCAAGCAACTCTGAGGGATGCTGAATGTGAGTGTGCCTGAGATGGTCTTGGTCTGAGTACCCCCCAAAGGGGACATCCAGGAGCGGGTCGCTGTTCATGTGTTTTACTTGGGCAGCACCATGAAGGAGTGGGGAAGGGAAATGGGACAGCAGAGCAGCAAAGATGCTCAAATGAGCAGTTACTATGTGGCTGGTGCTCAGTCCTACTGGGGACACTCTGAAGGGCTGAGGAGGGCCCTCCTTGGAATCACCCATCCCAGGAAGTGAGGAAGCTCAGGAACTTGGGTGCTGACTCCCATGTCAACCTGGGAGGGTGACCCCTGGGACCTCAACCTCAAAGCACTTCCAAGCCATGCCATATAGGAGCCAAGCTTATGTGCTCTGTCTAGAGAGCACCTTCAGACAGAGTGTGACATAAATCCATGGGCATCTACAAAGCTGTCTGTTAGTGATCCCCAGGGCAGACCAAGGGCATGCAGGAGTGGCCCCTGAGCATCTGCTTTGGAGCCAGAAAGACTTGGTTCTGAATGCTGTGTCTCCTCTCCTTACGTAATATGCCTATATTACTCAGCTTTCCTACCTTCAATTTCTCTAGCTACAAATTGGGGACAACGACAGCTACTTTGCAGAAAGTTAAATACATTATTATGCATTCTTTTGGTGGCTTATACAGTAGTCAATGTTATTTAAAATTAAAACTATTCACTGTTGTGGCAAAAGGCAAAAAGTGAATAAAAAAGTTCACATGTATTTAGAGTATAAGTCTGATTTTGTGAAGTGTGCATATTTTATATGTAAAGGCAATTCTTGGGACAAAACATACTGAGAGTTTTTTTTCAGTTTTTGGCTGGGGCTGGGTTTAAACCCACCACCTCCCGTATATGGGGCTGGCACCCTACTCCTTTGAGGCACAGGCGCCACCCCATACTAAGAGTTTTAAGAGTGATTCTTTCCATGTGCAGGATAATATTACAGATAATCCATTTTCTTATACACATTTTTCTTCATTTTCCAACTTTTCTATAAAGATTATGTGTTATAATAATACGTAATCATAATATAATCAGAATCAGAAAAATATAATTTTATAGAACTCATTTTTCAGGTCACTTATGAAGATAATAGATAACTTTGCAAAAAAGTGCTTATTACAGTTCATGACATAGACTATGTTCTCAATATATGGTCACCAAAAGCAAGGAAGTGCTACTAATAAACACAGCTAATTAAATGAATAGTTTACTGTGTGTTGGGCCCTGAACAAAGCACTTATTTTCTCTTCTAATTCTTATACCAGTCTTATGCTGTAGATATTGGACTTATCACCATTGCAGAGACGTAGGAAACTGAGAATTATTAAGAAAGTTGGGCGGTGCCTGTGGCTCAACGGGTAGGGCGCCGGTCCCATATGCTGGAGGTGGCGGGTTCAAGCCCAGCCCCGGCCAAAAATAAAAAAAAATAAAAAAAAAAAAAAAAAAAAAGAAAGTTGAGGCTTATTAAAGAAACACAGTTCTATGTCTTAAAATGCCTCCAGACGGCGTGGTGCTTTTAAATAAATCATTCACAATAAAGTTCACTCCCTTACTTAAAAAATAATTTAGAGGATGGGCATAGTTTTGATAACTCCTATCTTAGTGGAAAATAGTTAAATGAAATGTCAAAGAGAGGCCTTTGGTGACTTCAGTTTGTGTGCTGGATTTGTGGTGGAAATTAAATGAATCCAGGAAGCTTTCAGCTTGGCCGGCAAGGTGAAATTTCTGTGCATCTGAAATGCAGTCATCATTCCACCAACAAAGGAAAAATAGATATAGGTATTTCAGCATGTGAAACCCTCATGTCTGAGAAATGAGAATAGAAGAGAAGGCTGTATGTTGGACAGCGGGGTTGCAGGCCAAATCTCACACACACACACACACACACACACACAAATTCTAGGATGTGCTTATTATGAGCAAAGCATGAGAAATAAAAGAAGACTTGTACTAGACAGAATAGTTTTATTTCATTTCCTTTATTTGGCTGACAGTAAAGCTGTGGCCCTTCTCTTGTTTCTTTGTTATTGTTGGTTCACTGTGTTCTCTTAAGGCATTTAGGACTTAATTAAAATAGTTTAAATGGTCGTAGTCCTGTCAAGCTTATAATTTCTCTTGAAAAAACTCTCTGTTCTCCTTTTAGTGAATTTCATTATAAGAAAATCAAAGAGTAAAAAGCTCTGGAAATTGTCACCATAAAAATAAATGCAGAAGAGGGTGTAGGGAGGGAGGGAGGTGAAAGTGCCGCATCAGTTTGAATAGCAGCAAAGCCATTCATAATTTCAGCTTAATTCTCTTCAAATGACAAAGGACTTCAGCCACCATTTGTCAGAACTGGAAGCTTTGGAAATAAATAGATAGCACTAGGACTAGCACCTCTCTGATTCTGTTTTTTCTTAGCAGAAGGGGATTCAGGAAAGGGAGGGGAACAGCAGCTTTGGTTATTTTGATTTGAGGCAGCAAGGGACCTTGCAAATCCTTTAAACATGCACTACCTTCAGATGGAGGCTCCCGTGTGGATAAGCAAAAGACCCTGTATCCCAGACAGAGAACAAACATTGGTTTCTAGGAGCTTTGGACCCTAGGACTTGTATCAGCAGGTTTGTATTTGTATATTTAATCCCTTACAGGATTAGGAAAACTTGGACTTAAAAAAATGCCATGCTAGGCTCGGTGCCTGTAGCTCAGTGAGTAGGGTGCTGGCCACATACACTGAGGCTAGAAGGTTTGAGCCCGGCCCAGGCCTGCTAACCAACAATGACAACTGCAAGAACAACAAAAATAGCCAGGCTTTGTGACGGGTGCTTGTAGTCTGAGCTACTCGGGAAGCTGAGGCAAGAGAATTGCTTAAGCCCAAGCATTTGAGGCTGCTGTGAGCTGTGATATCAGCATTTGAGGCTGCTGTGAGCTTGTCACCGAGGGTGACAAAGTGAGACTCTGTCTCAAAAAAAAAAAAAAAAGCCATGCTATATTTGTTCCATTTGTGACACTTCCCTTTGATTTTACTTATATTTTTCCTTACCTCTTTCTAATTTATATTCTCTTGTGGTATTATGTACATTGTTGGGAGGACAGTGAAGTATAAAAACATTTTAAAAAATAGTTTATAGGCAATAGCAAGGGGGGCACTCAATACTTGGAAAGAAGGAGTGAAAATAATTGCCCTTGAAGAGTGAAAGTAAGCATAGGTCACCTTGTGCATACTGTGTGCCATGAAGTCTGATTATAGACCAGTTGTTTCTTGTGAAGATTTCTGTTAAAAGGGGTAATTTGTGTAGAAAACTAGACTCTGAGATACCAACTTGACAGTACACCATTGTTGCAGAGATCATCCCTACACCTGGGGTCTGGAGAATTCTGGCCATCGGTAAGAGGGTCTCTATTATAAGGCCGGGGAGGCTCAGCAGACCTCATCATCATCTGTATAAATAATCTTATAAACACCCATTTCTTTCTGTTGTCCATCAGTGCCAATCTAGCAACTGTGGAGAGCTGGCTGCAAGGCAGCAATGACCCCACAGACTGTGGAGCATTTAGGAAATGAACCCCCAACTGCTTCTCCTCTTTTCCCAAAACAACCATATTCCTTTCTTCACGCTCTCCCTGCCAGAAGTCACTTTGCTCTTTCTTTGTCTAGTTAATTTTTTTTTTTTTGTAGAGACAGAGTCTCACTTTATGGCCCTCAGTAGAGTGCCGTGGCATCACACAGCTCACAGCAACCTCCAACTCCTGGGCTTAAGCGATTCTCTTGCCTCAGCCTCCCAAGTAGCTGGGACTACAGGCGCCCGCCACAACACCCAGTTATTTTTTGGTTTGCAGTTCAGCCGGGCCGGGTTTGAACCCGCCACCCTCGGTATATGGGGCCGGCGTCTTACCGACTGAGCCACAGGCGCCGCCCTGTCTAGTTAATTTTTTAAGAACTATGCAGGGATCCTTGTGATCTTTCCCTTTTCACTTCTTATCATATGTTGAGTAGAAACCATTCACAGGATGATTTGTCTTTATTGAAGTCATTTACATTTTAAAATCATACTGTAAGACCAAGGATATGTCTTTTGTCTATGCTACTACTTCCCGTAGACAACCCTGCACAGATACTATAAGATAAAGCTGGTTTTATGCTTTGGTGTTGGCTGTAGCTATCAGCTCAGTCAGACCTCCCGATCCCATCTTTTGTCTCTGTGTCTTCTCTTGTGCTGCATTTTTCTTTAATCCCTTCTATGATGATACCACTGAACTCCAGCCCAGGCAATGGAGTAAGAACCTGCCTCAAAAAAAAAAAAAAAAAACCCAAAAAACAAAAAACTAAAAAAAAGAGAAAGAGAGTGGAAAAAAAAAAAATTAATAGTAAACACTGATCATGCCAGTGAACTGTGAAAGTCTAGTGTCACTATCTGTGTTGTGTCCCAGACTGAATTTATCAACTCTTGTAGCAGAGAGCCCCCTGTGTGGTTTCTAAGTGGCCAGCCCACAACCTTCCCTTTGTGGTAGTGAGAGAGGATACCCAAGAAGGGTGAGGTCTAGAAGAACAGGTCTTCTCAAGGAGACCACAAGGATACGCCTGCAGGGTCCTCGCCAGGGTGACTCAGCTCTTGGGAATTTGTAAATTTCCAAGTTCTGTGAAATCCTGTAGTTCTGTAGGGGCTGGAATAGCATCTCTCACTTGATTCAAACTGGCCAATGAGAAGGGTACCCGTGGGGTGGAACTTTTTGATTGTCAATAGAAAGGGAAAGACCAAGGCAGTTGGGGAGCACATCCATTTGGAATTCTATGCCGTAATCTCCTGGCTGGTGAATAAAGCCCTTCCTCTTATAAATGTGGTGTTTGGATGCTCTTTCTCTCCATTGTGCCTCATCTTCCTGCAACAGTAGCCTCTCTTTGGAGTCTTTGTTTGAACTTCCATCATTATCCTTAGATAATAATTTGGGAGAAGATGTCTAGCAGCATCTGAAGGGAAGAGGAGAAGGGAGTCAAGGAAGGAAGGGGAAAGCCACTGTGGCCACATGAGGCTCAGTCCCTCTAGGAGATTCTAGGAGATGGTTTGAACTGGCAGAGTTGTCCCACATGAGGAGGGGGCTATTTATCCTTCATCACGTTTCTTGTTGGGTAGGAATTGTTCCCGGGGACATTAACTCCCTGGGAATCTGCCTAGGCTGAGCACACTTCTTTTCATCAGAGAAAACCCTGAGCCAGAGAGGGGTAGGTGCTGGCAGGAGGAAGTCATTGGGCAGCACAGGAACAGTGAGTGCTGATAAAGTTTGGTGTGTGTCATGGGCAGGGTCGGTCACGAATCTTTCAATAATATCAGCATGTGAGACTGGGCTCTTGCACTGCCTGCATACCACTTGTGCTGGCCTGTGGTTTATTACATTCATTAATTCTGATTCTGAACTCAGTACTAAACTTCATGAGAGTGATTCATGGTGGGTTATTGAAGAAGCACACTAAATGAAGGCTTAGGGTACCAACGGTGCTTGGTAAAAAACAAGCAAACATTGAAACTGCAATAATAAATAATAAAATTTTATCCAACTTCCTTTCACTGATGATATAGGAAGTTTTTTCATTTTGAATTATATGGGTCGTGACTGTGGAGGCATGGTAATCAGAGCTCAGGGCTTCTAATGCTGTTGATGCAGCCCTGAGCATGAAGATGAATCCAATCAGAGACTAATTAACTCCCTAGCCGTGGGGACATTACAAAATTATGGGGACATTTATAGACACTTCCAGGAGGACTTCCCTCTGCAACAGCCTTGCTGCCTTTTCTAGGAATGGTCCCAGTGTGGTGGAGGAGATTAACCCTCAGTGGTAATGACTTCACTGGATGATCCTGCCCCTTTAGCCATGATGACATAACCGAGTTATGCGAATCAAAGCTGTCCTCTGAAGAATTTAAATTTGGGGGAAGCAATAAAGAAAAAGAGTAATTGCATCTGAATAACATTAAGACAGTAGAACTTTGGAACAATGGTCCATGTGCCTTCTAGGGTTGAGGTCCTAATTTTTTCTTTCAATTCTAATAACAATTTTCATTAAACACTTTTTAAAGACTCAACAGAGTAAAGCAAACATTCCTTAGTTGCTTTTTTAGCATCTATCTCCCAATTCCCACTTTCAAACAGGGCCCAGGATGAAATTCAGGTGCCTATTTTAGGGATAAAGTGATCCCATCCTCAGTCAGAAGTGGCAACTGGTGAGACTAACTCAATCAATTAGCCTTCTTTCCCCTGTCATAATGACCAGTTCAGGTAACCCAGCTGAACAATGGAGTGATATTAGGCAAAAAGTATCAGTAGTAAGTTATTTATCTTTAATACAAAATGACTGATCTGAGATCTCATACTCCACATCTGTCAGTCACTGTCTAGCAACTGCCACACAGGGACATGAAATCTAATAATACATATTGTAAAGGCATAATCTCATCAAATGCCAGCAAATGTGCTGGAGTTAGTAGAGACACTGATGTTGTTCAAGGCCTCTATGTGCTTTATTTGCAGCCTACAAATTATCTAAAATACTTTAAGTTGCCTCAGGATTGTCTGCTGCTGATATCAATGGCCATTGAAAATACCATATCATCCAGCAACCCCACTGTGGATATATATATCTAAAGGAAATGTAATCAGTATGTCAAAGAGGCATCTGCACTCCCATGTTCACTGCAGCATATTTACAATAACTAAGATATGGAATCATCAATGGTGTGTCCGTAAGTGTCTGTCAATGGATGAGTGGATAGAGAAAATGTTGTATATATACATATAAAATATTATTCAGTCTTATAAAATAAAGAAGTCCTTTCATTTACAACAATATGGATGGAGCTGGAGGACATTACATTGAAAAAAATAAGCCAGACCCAAAAAGACAAATAGTGTATGTTCTCACTTATGTGTGAAATCTAAAAAAAGTTGCATTCATAGAAGCAGAGAGTAGACATGGTTACTAGGAACTGAGATAGGCGATTGGGTAAAAATCATAAAAAAATTCAAAGTTGATTGGAGAATCTATTTGCACATTTAGCTAAAAGCCTGAGCCAAAGAAGAAGAAGAAGGAGGAGGAGGAGGAAAAGGAGGAGGAGGGGGTGGATAATAAGAAGAAGAAATTAGAGGCAGGCCTTCTAGCCTACTAATCAAATGCACATAAACACATCATTTTGTCAAAAGCCCCTGGTTCTGTCTTAAAACTTGTGCCCCACACTGACCTAATGGCACCAGAAAAAAAGATAAGTTGTTGACTGTTATCTTGACAAGACCACTCATTTTTTACTTTGTACATGTTCTCAGACATAGTAAATTCCTAGATTATAGGGATAATTGTGCACAGTGCTCAACATGCTCTCTGTTCAGTGTCAACTCTGCAGAAATAAACACTCAATGCCTTTTGCTTAGATGAGTATGACAATCATAGTCGTCAGACCCAAGTGCAGTGTTCTGAAAACTTGAAAGCCGAGGTGGATTTGAGAATTTGGGAGCTCCGATAATAATTTTTCCAGACAAATTTGTCCTCTCTGAATACAGGGTTAATAGTGAAGCCATAAAGAAAACTAATCTGTCTAGTCTCTTTCTCACAATTCACATAATTCCTTCTTTTCTGACATCTGGAAATGAAGTACTAGGATTAATCTCTTGTGTTATTTTCTACCCAAAGAATTATTTGTTTTGGATGATCCAAATGACATATACCCATAAATGTAAGGTACATGATTTTAGGTAGTATGTATAATTTGATAAAGGTCAATAAATACCATATCATTAGACATTTCAGTAATTTTTTGTGCCACTGTCCCCTAGTGTTTTTATGTGTAATTTTTACAGATTTATACTAATTGAAAATATTTAAATATACAATTTGAACATATGTATATACATGGGAATCATCATCTCAGCTAATATAGTGAACATGACCTTCCTACTCAAAAACTTCTCTGGTTCTTCCCTCCTGCCCCTCTCCGTCAGCCTCAAGCAATCACTGATTTACCCTCTGCCCCTATAGATTAGTTTGCATTTTCTAGAATAGTACATAAATAGAAACATATACTATGTATTCTTGCAGACTGGCTTCTTTCACTCAATACAATTATTTTGGCATCCATCTTTTCATAGTTTGGCTCTTTCTTGCTGAGTAGTGCTCTATTATGTGAATGTAACACTACTTATCCTTTTGGCTATTGATGAACATTGGAGTTGTTTTCAGTTTTTTGCTATTACAAATAGAGCTGCCATGAACATCTGTGTACAAATCTTTATATGAACATATGCTATTAATTCTCTTGTGTAAAATCCTAGGAGAGAAATAGATGGGTCATACAATAGGTATATATTTAATATTTTAAGAACTTACCAAGCTGTTTTCCAAAATGGTTGCACCATTTGTCATTACCATCACCAGTACATAAAAATTCTAGTTCCTCCACATTTTTACCAACACTTGGTCTGATAAAGTCTTTTTTTTTTTAATTTCAGACATCCCAGTAGGTATCAATGACATCTCATTACTCTCTTAATTTACATTTTTCTCATAACTGATTATGGTGGACACCCTTCATGTGTTCATTTGAGGTCTATATATCTTTAAATCTTTTGCCCATTCTTTTGATTGGGTGTTGTACTCTTATTATTAGTTTTGAGAGGTTCTTTATGTAGTCTTATTGAAAGACTTTTCAAAAATGTTATTAGCAAATATATGTGTGCATGTGTGTGTGTGTGTGTGTGTGTGTATTTCTTTCTATTCTCTTAGGCGTGTCTTCCAGAGAGATAATTCTTAATTTAATGAAGTGTACCTTATAAATTTTTTCTTTTATGGTAATAATTTGGGTGTAGAACAGAAGGAATTTTTATAAAGTCACAGAAATTGTTTCCAATGTTCCTATTCATAAGTTTCATGTTTACATATATTATATCATTTAACTGTTTATGTGTAGGGTTTAAGGTATAAATTGATGTTTATTTCTTGTATATGGATATCAAATCATTCAAGCACCATTTATTGAAGAACCTATGCTTTCTCCTTGGTGCCTTAATACCTTTGTCAAAAATCAATAAACCATGTATGTAGGTATACTTCTGGCCTCTACATTCTGTTTTAGTATTCTATTTTCTAAACTTAAGCCAGTAGCACACAGTTTTGATTTTTATAGCTATCCAGTAAATCTTACAGTCATGCATTACAAACTTTCCAACTTTTTTGGCTAATCTATGTCATTTGGATTTTTATGTGAATATTAGAATTAGGTTGTCAATTATGGTAACACATCCTACTAGAATTTTGTTTGGTATTGCCTTGAATCTCAGATAAATTTGAGGCAAACTGATAACATATTAGTCCTACAATCCGTAAAAGACATACCTCTTCATTTATTTGTGTCTTATTTGTTTTATTTCAACAATGTTTTGTGATGTTCGGTGTGTAGGTCTTGCATAGCTTTCATCAAATATATTCTAAAGTATTTTACATATTGATGCTGGTGTGAGTGGTATTTTAAATTTCAATTCCAACTTGTTCATTGCTTTTATAGATTAAATACTTTTGTTATATTGATATTGATCATAATCCTAAAAACTTGCTAATATTAACATTGGTTCTAGTAACTTTTTTGTAGATATTTGAAGTCAGAGTCAGTAGTCATCTGTGAATAAAGATGGCTTTTCATCTTCCGTTTCAATCTACATGCTATTTTTTTGTTTAAATAATTTTATATTGTACAGGAATATAAAAGTTGATAAAGTTTTCTTCCTAATCCCCCACTTGTCTTCCTCTAATGTTAACATTTTAATACTAGATACATTTATGACCTGTAAGAAATTAACATTGGTGTAGTATTATTAGCTAAAGACTTAATTATAATTAGCCCAATTTTTCTTTTCTTTTCTTTTTTTAACTAATACTTCCCTTTTCTTCCAAGATTCAATCAAGGATACCTTGTTTTCCTACTTCTCCCTGCTCAATGAATTTCTCAATCTTTCTTGCTTATCATGACCGTGACATTTTTGGACAGTAGTGGCAAAGTAGTTTGTAGCATTTGGGTTTATCTAATGTTTTCTCATAAATGTCCTAAGATTTTGAATTTGGAGAATTTTATCATTTTTATGCCTAGTTTTCTGAGAGTTTATTTAATCATTAATGAGTGTTACATTTGGTAAAATTATTTTTCTGTACCTGTTGTTTCATAATATGGATTTTATTCTTTTATGTTAGTCTAACAAATTACATTATTTAATTTAAAATCTAAACATCAACTAATCTTTTATTTCTGGCACAGAAATCACTTTCTCATGATGTCTTATTTTTTCTTTCATTCTAAATTCCATTATCTAATATTTTGTTAAGAACTTTAGTGTCATCTGATGAGTATAAAACACACATTCTGGGTGAAGGGTACATTTATAACTTCTTTTTGGTGGATATATTTTACTGATATATCATAGTTATACACATTTTGGGTATACATGCAATGTTTTAATAACTGTATAACATGTATAATGATCAAGTCAGGATAATTGAAATATTCATCACCTCAAAGATTCTTCTAGGGACATTACAATTCTTGTCTAGTTGACTTGAAATATATAATAAATATTGTTCACTATAGTTTCCCTACTATACTATCAAATACTGGAAATTATTTCTTCTATCAAACTGTATTGTTTCAAGAATTTTTTTTAAATTTCAGAATATTAGAAGGTGAGCATGTTTTATTTACATAATTGTTTTTGTACCTATTTAGTCAAAGTTTTAAGTGTGCCCTTCCTCTGGATAGCACTGTACCGAATAGGTGTGAATTTACCCATTTCCTCCTTCTTCCTCCCCCCAGCTTTATTTTTATTGAGATTTACTTCCATATGTGCACTTAGGTATTAATAGATCGATTCCAATTTGGTATTGAGTACATATGTTTGTTTCACATTCTTGTGATGTTTCATTTAGAAGAATGGTTTCCAGTTCCATCTAGGTTGTCACAAAATTACTAAATTGCATATACCACATTGTATTAGTCCATTCGTGTATTGGTGGGCACTTGGATTGTTTCTATGTCTTTACAATTGTGAATTGTATTGCTATAAATATTCCAGCGCGGGTGTCCTTTTTATAAAATGTCTTTTTTTTCCTTTGAGTATGTACTTAGCAGTGGGATTCCTGTATCAAATAGTAGATCTACTTTTGAATTCTTTGAGGTATCTCCATACAACTTTTCATAGGGGATGCACTAGTTTGTAGTCCCAACAGTGTTAAGAGTTCCTTTCTCTCTGCATCCACACCAACATCTGTTGTTGTAGAACTTTTTAATGTAAGTCATTCTCATTGGAGTTCAATGGTATCTCACTTATAACTTCGGCCTGAAAGGTACAAAACAAACTATATAATCAGAACCTCTATACCCCTGTAATATTCTGAAATTAAAAAAGGAAGTTTTCATGTGTATGTTTTTGGCATATATTGATCTAAAATTTACTCATAACATACCTTTCGTTTTGGCTTCATATTATGCATAATGACTTGGTGAGTATTCTCACCTCCTCTATTTTCTGAAACAATGTCTGTTAGGGATCTATTGTTTATGCCTTAAATTTTGACAGCATCCACCAGTGAAGTCATCTGAGCCAAGAGTTCATTTGTGGAAAACATTTTAATTATTAAATTAACTATTTTAGCAGCTATAGAGTTATTCATACCTTCTATTTTTCTTACGTCATTTAAAAATTTTTATACAAGGAATTTGTCTAGTTCTTATGTTTATTAACATAAAATTATAAATAGCTTTTGTTATGAATGATGTTTGCTGTATGTACTTTAAATGTACATAGGATCTGTAGTGATGTCCCTCTTTCATTTTTGATATTTGTAATATGTGAATTCCTGTTTTTCTTTTAACCCATCTCTCTAGGAGTCTCTTCATTTTATTGATTTTGTCAACGAAACAGTTATGGTTTTATTGTTGTTCTTTAATGTTTGTTAATTTTCTCTTTTGTTACTTAACACATTGATCTTTGCTATTTCCTTTGTTCTACTTTCTTTGAGGTTAACTTGACTTTTTTCTAGCTCCATGAGATATAAGCTTATTTAAATAATAATGTACTCTTCTCCATCATCATCATGTAAAGGCATAGTTTACTTCTTCAGAATGGCATTCCACAAATGTGCTATGTATAAAATATTCTGCCTTTCCATTGTCATTAATTCAAACATTTATTCTAATTACTCAGTGCAGTTTAATTTACAAATTTTTGTGGTTTTCCCAATTATCCTTTTTTACTGTTTCCTAAATAACTCATTTAATTAAATAATGGAATTAATTTCTAATTAATTTCACTGTGGTCAAACATAAGTTGTGTACATTAAAACTTTTAAATTTATTGAGACATTTTCTCAGCTACATATGGTCTATCTCGGTAAATGTTGCATGTGTACCTGAAAAAGAATGTATATTTTGTCATTTGTGAGTATTTTGTTTTAAAAATATTGACTATTTAAAGTTGTTTATATAGCTTTTTAGGTCTTCTGTGTCCTTATTAATTTTATGTCTACTTATTTCTATCAATTAGTGGGAGATTACTGAAATATTCTAATATAATTTTTGATTTGTTTACTTCATTTACTTTTGTCAGATTTGCTTCACCTGTTCTGAAGCACTGTTTTAGGAGCATAGACATTAATAATTACTATAAGTTCTTAATTAATTTTTGTTATTACAAAATGTTCCACTTTAACTTACTTAACAGAGCAGTGTGGTTCTTTGCTTCTTGTTTTTATGATTTGTTAGGGAGAAAATAAAAAGATTTAAAAAGGCCAGGTGAGGTGACCCACATCTGAAATCCTAGCAATCTGGGAGGTTGAGGCAGGTAGATTGCTGGAGCTCAGAAGATGGAGAGCAGCCTGAACAAGAATGAGACCTTGAGTCTACTAAAAGTAGAAAAATTGCTAGGTGTGGTGCCAGGCACCTGCAGCTCTAGCTATTCAGGAGGCTGAAGCAAGAGTATTGCTTGAGCCCAAGCATTTGAGGTTGTAGTAAACTATGATAATGCCATAGTGCTCTATCTACCCAGGGCAACAGAGTCAGACTCTGTCTCAAAACAAAACAAAAAAATAAAAACAAAAAAGATTTCTTGCATCAACTTCACTTTTATAGCTAATTTACCCCATTACTAAGCTGTGATCCTATTGATATCTCTACAAAATGCCCTGGGTATTTAGTGAAGATACATTCCCTACTGTCTGGCTAGCCAGCCGCATGCAGATTCTAGTTATCATGCAGCTTGGAGGTGCCTGGCAACTCTTGTTTACCAGGAAGTCATTCTTTTTCTAGTAGTTATTCTTTTCTTGTCCTCATAAAATTTTAACCTACATGTTTACAGTTTTCAGCCTATCCCTGGCAGGGGCACAAATGTGGATTTCTGGAGTGCTTTCTCTATATAGATCCTTTCTGTCTGGTAGTCTGCTCAGGAAAATTCTATTCATCTCCAGCCTCCTAAACTCTGATCTGTGTCCTGAACTCAGACATGCCTCTGTGTTCTGCTTTGTGTCCCCCTCTTGCTCGGTATTCTCAAAGATGCCTTCAGGCAGATATCTAGAGTGACAAATGGACTTAAGGTTTGTTTTTTTTTTTTTAATTTCTCTTTTCTCAATGCTTACTTTCTTTTGTTTCTTGTCCAATGTTTGAGAACAGTCATTTCATTTATTTTCCCACTTTTTTACTTATAGTTATTTGGCAGAGTATTTGTTTGCTCAGAAGTCTGTAACAGTGCAAAAGTGCACACACTGGGTGATGCAAACAGTAGAGATTAATTTTCTCACAGTTCTGGAGGCTAAAAGCTCAAAATCAAGGTGTTGACAGAGTAGGACTTCTTTGAGGCCTCTTTCCTTGGATTTTGGATGACCATTTTCTTCCGCTGTCTTTACGTGATCATCTCTCAGAGTCTGTGTTCTAGTCTCCTCTTCTTGTAAGGACACTAGTCATATAGGATTCAGGTCTACTGTAATGACCTCATTTTAATTTAACTCCCCCTTTGAAGCCCCTATCTCTAAATCCGCTCACATATAAATTTGAGGGGAAGGCACATAATTCATCCATTATGACCAGGGTAGTAATGGCTATTCTTTCATGTCAACAGCTGAATGTTTGGATAGTTTCTATTTGCCAGTCATTTTATAAGACCATAACTTTTTAAATTTTCCCAGTATCTCTATCAGATACATATTATAAACCTTGGTTTATATCTAAAGACACTAAACTCTGAGAGTTAAGGAATTTACCTAAAATATTATAGCTAATAAGCAGAGGAGCCTGGATATAAATATAGGTATTACTCCAAAGCCTGGGCTCTTAACTACAATGCCTTACTTTCTTTTAGGATACACATGAAAGGCAGGACTAATGTCTCTAGATTATATTCTTGGAACTGTGGGCAGATATTCCTAAAATACCTAGCCTTGAAGCTTAACTGGATACAGAGCTTTACTTCTTAGCAACTCGCGGATTTTTCCACCTCAGAAAACAGAGAAATAATAGTGTATAATTCATTACATGAACATAAACATCTTTCATTTCATTCATCTCTCTCATTCTACCTCTTACTTCTATATTTATATGACATGCCTTATGATATCCTTAAAATAAGAAAAATTTAGGAATTTTACATAAATGAAATATCAAATAGCCTGATTAGCATACCCTAAGTAAGGTTTTCTGTAAAGTAAAAGATAACCTACAGAATGGGAAAAAATATTGGCAAATTACACTTAATGCATTTGATAAAGAACTATTATCCAGAACCACCAATAACCCAAACAAATCAGCAAGAAAAAAATAAATAATTCCATTAACAAGTGGGCAAAATACATGAAAAAAGTCAATCTAAAGAAGATAAACCAATGGCCAACAAACACATGAAAAAATGCTCATCATCACAAATCATCAGGCGGAAGTAAATTAAAACCACAATGAGATAGTACCTTATCCTTGTCAGATAGCCATTATTACTATATTAAAAAATAATAGATGGTAGTGGTACTATAAGTTAGTACAACCTCAATTGAAAACAATATGAAGTTTCCTCAAACAACTAAAAGTTAGACCTACCACTTGATCCTACAATCCCACTATTGGTTGTCTACCACCCCGAAAAGAAATTATTATATCAAAAGACACCTGCACCCAAATGTTTATCGCAGCACAATTCTCAATTGCAAAGATAAAGATCCAACCTAAGTGCCTATCAACTGATAAATAGACAAAGAAAATGTGGGGAGTGTGTATGCCTATGTTTATATATAATACTCAATATATACCAATAACAAAAGATGAATACAAGTTACATTGAGTACCTCTTATAATTGCAGAAGTCAAATGTACTTGAGTATTACAAATTTAATACAGTTCAGTTTTTTCTTTCTTGAAATGTGTAAACATTTTTGAGCACTGTTTGTGTGTATGTATGTATAGACACACACACACATATATACACATACACGATGACATGTTACTCAGCCATAAAAAGGAATGAAATAATTCCTTTCCCAGCAACTTGTATGGAACTGGAAAATAGTATCTTAAGCAAAGTGTTTCAGGAATGGAAAACAAACACCCATGTTCTCACTAATGAGTGAGTGCTAAATGATGGGTACATATCATCATAAAATAGTGTAAAGGACATTGGGACCAAAGAAAAGGGGAAGGCAGGAGGAGGCTGAGGGACAAAAATGTACCTTGTTGGGTAAAATTTGCACTACTCTGGTGATGGGCACACTAAAATCCCTAACTTTAGCATTACTCAATTTGTCCATGTGCATGTATCTATGTAATACTCAATAAGACCCCATTTAATAATTTGAAATTTAAAAATTAAAAACTTAAACAAAAAAATTGGCTCTCATTTTAAACACACATATTTATTACTCATTTACCCTGTTCAAGTAATTTTTTACACTGTGATCAGAATGTTAAAACTGTATTCATGAAGAAAGGGTAAGAAGTCAAAACAAAATAAAATCAAAATTTCTGTTAGCCAGCAGGGAATTAAAAGAATACTCCCCTACCAAAAGCCATTATTCATCTTATTTCATAGACTAATCATAATCTAAAGATCCAGCTTATTCACTGTTTGAATGTGGAGATTCTGGTGTGGTGATAAGGAAAACAAGAGCCTAAGACAAGGACTAAGCCATAGTTGGTTTGGGAGGTAATCCCTGGAAGCAAGAATGAGAAATTAGGAATAGGAAAACAGATTGTCAAAGACAATCAGGATATATGGTTTGTTTGCCACTATGAATCCTGGGACTCAGCCCTGCCAGGGAAGCTTGGAGACACTGTGTAGAGCATGCCTTAGCCTTTCCTCTTTGAAGGACTGTCGAATTGAGGTAGCAGTTTGCAATAACTCTCATGTCCCATTAAGTGAGGGTTGCAGGGAATTCGATCTCTCTCAATTCCAGCCAGTGCCTGGTCGCTGGCTAAGGAGGATTTCTACCTACTAGAGAAAGCACAGGGGCAGAGAAACAGGTGAAATGGAAGGGGTGACATCAGTGGCCAGCACACGGATCTGCCCACCAGGGCTCCTCTGAGATTGAAGCATCAAAAATATTTACCAAAAATTGGGTCTCTGCTCTTTTATTTTAAAAATGTAGGATTTCTCTCTAAGGGGAAAGTTCTTCCTAATGAGCAAGTTTCTTTTCAGTGAGGCATAGAACACCTCAGAGTATTTTTATTAGAGGCATTTGTCCAGTCTTCTATAGAAAGATGAGAATAAAGTTTTATCTTTCTCCACACATGGTGCCATCTGGACCTGGGATTAATGACCATAAAGATGAGATCTTAAAGCATTAATCCTAATGCACTTGGCAAATGCACAAATATAAACATATGTGCAAATCGGAGCTAAAGACTCCTTAACAACTTTTTTTATGAGAAATCTGGAGGGGATTTTTTAAGTGGGGACTTGCAAACAGATAGAATAGGTAGCCGTTTAAAACCTATATTTTGAGAGCTGCCATGCATGAGGAAGAAAGAATGCACTGACAATTTCCCCATTCTTAAGCGAGGGGCAATTTCATCATAATAATAATTTAATAACTTATAATAAACTGCATATACAAAGACAGTATAATTTGCTGATTTTGACATATGAATACACTTGTGAAACCATCACTCCAATCACAACAATGGACATATTCATCATCCCCAAAAGTTTCCTCATGCCCCTCTGTAATTCTTCTTCTGCTCCCACTTCCCCAAGAAACCACTGGTTTGCTATCACTGCAGATCAGTTTGCATCCTAGAGCATTGTATATGAACAAGTTTATGCAGGGTATAAATCTTTTTTTTCTGGCTTTTTATACCCAGCGTAATTTATTTTTAGATTAATATGTTGTGCTGCATGTATAAATAGTTTATCCTCTTTAAAAAATTTATCTGAACTGCTCTAATTCTGGCACTCCAGGTGCCTGAGGTGGGAGGATCGCTTTAGCCCGAGAGTTTGAGGTTGCAGTGGGCTGTGATGAAGCCACTGTACTCTAACCTGGGTAACGGAGCAAGAGTCTGTCTCAGAAAAAATAATAATAAATAAGATATATCTGAATATTTTCCATTGTACTGATACACTACAATTAGTTTATCCATTTGCCTGTTGATGGGCACTTGGGTTGTTTCCAGTTTCTAGCAATTACCAGTTAAACTGCTCTGAACATTTATATACAGATCTTGCATGGGCAGATGCTGTCAGTTCTCTTGGATAAGAGAGGGATGTCTGCGTGATATAGTATGTGTATGTTTAACTTTTTAAGAAACTGTCAGACTGTTTCTAAAGTGGTTATATAATTTTACATTCCCACCAGCAGTGTATGAGAGTTCCAGATGCCTTAAACATGGCCAACAGTTGATGTGGTCAGTGATTTTACCGTTAGTGGAAATGTAGTGATATCTCGTTGTGATTTTAATTTGCATTACCTTAAGGATTGGTGATGGTATTTCATATGTGTATTTGCTGTTTGAATATCTTCTTTGATGAAATGTCTATTGCAATCTCTTGAATGTTATTTCATTGGGCTGCTTGTTTGCTTATTACTGAGTTGTGAATGCTCTTTATATATTCTGAATACAGATTCTTTATAAATATCCACCTTGCAGCTATTCCCCTCCCCCACCTCCTGTGCTTTGTCCTTTCATTCTCTTAGCATTACTTTTTAAAAGCAGAACTTCTTAAATTTGATGACGTCTCGTTTTTTTCTTTTATGGATTGTGTTTAGCCTAACCCCCAGGTCATAAAGAATTTCTTCTAAGTTGTTATATAGAATTACATAATTTTAGGTTTATATTTAAATATATGATGAATTTTGAGTTTATTTTATAGGTTGTGATTTAAAGATCAAAGCTCCTTTTTTTTCATCTGAGTTTCCAATTGCTCAATCACAATGTAATTAGTAGAAGTAGAAGAAAAGGTAACTATAGTTGTAGATCAATTCAGGTTACTCTCTTTGAAGGGTGAGAGGCTGTAGGATTTATTTACTATAGTCAGACAGGTTGTAGATGTTCTGAATCATCTCTAATCTTAACCAAAGCTAAAAAAAAAAAAAAAAAAGGGTAGTAGATGTTTTGGGCAGTAGTTGTTTTGGCATACCCCTTCAACCTACTTCTTACTTCAGTTGTTGCTGCAATAGGTATTCAAGTCCAGCTCAGAGCCATCTCTTTTGCTACATCCGGCCTCAGCACACTGTGCATTCCACTACAGGAATGATGTCACATTCCTAATGTCACAGAGTTGGTGCTCCCCCAGCATTGCAAATGCAGCCTAGTAATGCTGGAAAGTTAATGCCCCAGGGAAACTCTCAACCACAGTAGAGCGGGAAGGAGTGGATAAATGCTCCAGGCTCATTCCACACAGGTGAGCAATTCCGAGGGACACGTAGGCACATGGCTCTTGGTGCCCACAGTACACACAAATAACACAACCTCATGCTGTCTTTTCCTCCAAATTTTATTCTCCCACTCTTTTATTTTGCTGCTTCCTGGATTATCTTCAAAATAAAACACCTGCACCCAGGTCTTTGTCTCAGGCTCTGCCTTGCGGTGAACTCATGCTGGGACAATAGTTATTTTTATCCTTACATTAAAGAAAATTAAATCTTTTTGATTTAACAATAAAGAAAAAAATGCTTTGTTAGAAAAAAAAAAAAGAAAAACCAGCCTGGGCAAAATAGAATCAAGATCAAATAAATAAATAACAAATAAAAAAAAAAAGAGTTTTTCTAAGTTACGAAGGTCATAAACGGTGAAGCTGGGATTTGAGCAAAGACCTATTTGTTTTTAGGACCTATGTTCATTTCTTGATAGGATCATCCTATTAATTCATTAGTACCTTGGCAAAAGCACCAGTGTGTAGTAGTTCGAATCTGAGATTTAGGGGTGCAGAAACCAGAGTTGGTTCTGTCACCTGCTGGCTGTGCTTGAGCAACTTACTGAACATCTCTGTGGCTTAGTTTTATCATATGAAAAATGAATGCAGTTTTTTTTTCACTTTTACTCACAGGATTGAATGAATTAATATTTATAAAGTGCTTCAAACAGTGATTGGCACATAATAAGCATCACATATGTTATTATTACTATTATTATGTTGCTGTGGTTGTCCTTGTTATCACCAAGCCATGCCATACCTAAATTATCTTTCTCAACAGAAAAACTGCGTGGTAATCTGTCCATATTACCTATGGGAGTGAGGAGGAAGAAATGTTGGGAAGGATCTTTATTGGCCCTAGAGGATGACATATTTAAATATTATTATATTTTCACAATGCAATCACACAACTTGAGTAGATAGATAGTTAAAGCCAAGCAGTTTTACAAAGTGTTTGCACTAATTTTTACTCCCAGGAGGGGTATATGAGAATTGTAGTTGCCTGGTAAAATAAATTTATGATTATCAAGAAACCTTATGAAAGCTGTAACCTAATTATAGACCAAGAAGAAGGGGAAAGGGGAGAGGGAGGGGAAGGGAGTGGAGGGAGGGTAATTGGTGGGATCACACCTACGGTGCATCTTACAAGGGTATATGTGAAATTTACTAGGTGTAGAATATAAATGTCTTAACACAATAACTAAGAAAATGCCATGAAGGCTATGTTAACCGGTTTGATGAAAATATTTCAAATTGTGTATAAAACCAGCACATTGCACCCAATGATTGCATTAATGTACACAGCTATGATTTAGTAAAAAAAAAAAAAAAGAAAGAAAGAAACCTACAATAACCATTCAGTGTAAAGACCATTCCCCCACTAAGTCATTCTCTATTATTTTGTTCTTTTAAAAATTTCTTCATAGCAACTCATTCCCATCTGAATTATTTTGTCATTTTTTAATTTCCTCTCTCCTCTGTTGTCAGAAACTCTGTGAGAGAAGAGACTTTGACTGTCTATTGTTTGGTTTCGCCTTTTTTTTATTGATTCACAACAGACGTGTGTATTTTCATGTGATAATATGATGTGTTCATATAACATGTAAAGTTTAAATCAGGGCAATTGGAATATCCATCCCTTTAAATATTTATCTTTTCTTTAGGCTAGGAATATTCAAAGTAGTCTTTTCCAGCTTTTTTGAAATATACACTGGATTAATGTTAACTATAGTCACCCTACTTATCTATCAAACACAGATCTTCTTTCTTCCATCTAGATGAATATTTGTACACATTAATCAGCCTCTCTATATCCCACTCTCACTCCGCTACCATCTCCAGCCTCTGGTAACAACCAATACATTCTCTATCTTCATGAAATCTTCTTTTTAACCTCCCATATATGATTGAGAATGTGTAATATTTGTCTTATTCTGCTTGGTTTATTTTACTTATAATGACCTATAGTTGCATCCATTTTGCTAGAAATGACAATACACTTTTTCTTCCCCACAAAGGTACATTGTTGGTTGACTATCTGATGCCTGTAGAGACTTTTAAAATAAAGCAAAATTTTAAGAACATTAAGGTCAGTAAATTATCCTAATCACTTATAGATATTAGATGATATACTCAACTGTGTTAAAAGCCAGATATATCAATAGGAAGAAATAATGTGAACAAACAGTATAAAAGTCGTTTTCCTTTTTGAAAAGCACACATGGGCTCATTCGCACACTCATGTACTAGTAGGGATGCTAGTACTCAGCAGCCCTCCTTGTTCCATATTCCACTCACATCCGAATCCTGGATCTTGTTTGATGATGGAAGCAGAAATATTTGAAAGATGAGTGTGAGGGAAATAGGCTAGCAGAGATAATCTGAAAAATAGAAAATGTTCTGTTAGGTTGTGAAGAATTAGCTATTAAGAGAAGATGTCGCTGCTGACATCTAAGAACTTTGCCCACTAGTTTAATTAGACAGATAATAAGGAGTGTGGTAGTCGGAACAACTGCTAAAGAATAGATGTCAAACTCAAAATGTCTCAACGAAAAGAAGGGAGCATATTGACTCGTGTAACATGAACCCATGGATATGTTTGATTTCAGGTCCAGTTGGATCTAGGGATCCAGATAACTTCATCAAGACTCATTCCTGATTTCTCCATCTCTGACCTCCGTTTTTTTCTATCTACTCTCTATGCTCAGGCAGATTGTTTCTTTATGGTAGCAAAATGGCTGACAGTATTCATTCCTTTCATCCCACTTAAAAGAGGATTTCTCTTGCTTATAAGTTCTACCAAAAGTCTTAGAATTGAGTGTCACCTGTTTGACTTACTGGGTAGGTTGCAAGCTAATATCTGACCCGATTACAACAGCACAGAAGGATAAATGTTCTGAAACAAGAAATAAGCCTGAATTTGAGGCTGAGGACAGAGATGACTCCAACCTAATAATGTTGACTAAGAATGGGAGTGAGGAGTGAGGCATTTAGTTCTCTAATGGAAAATTGGAGTGTGATTGTCAAATAAAAGGTAAATGGGTAGCAAGCAGGTAAAATCAGTAAATGTCCTATGCAGGTAAAGATTATTTATGGTACCTGCAGAAAGAAATTTGTCTAGAATATTCTACTTAAGTCCTTATTACTGAATTCTATTAGATTTGCCTACTGCTGTTCCTATAGTTTACTAATAATTCCAGCCATACCCTTTATCTTTTTCACTTTCTTCTCTGTCCCTGTCATCTTCTTCATCTGAAAATACTTGCTTTTATAGTTAGGCAGTTGAATAAACAACAAATGGAATAACTACCCAATAGCACGGGGGTTGCTAACCTGGATTTCAAAAACTGCCTCAACATCAGATTATAAGAAAAATATCTCTGTGTGTGCAATTTAATATATAGAGTGTCCATGCTTTAATTCAATTATTATAGGAATCTAGGCCCCCACCAAAAAATTGAAGTCCACAAAGTTAGAAAAGCTGTGAATTAATCCAAGAGTCTATGCTCTCAGAATAAGGATTTTTAACATGGAACTCAGGAAGCCCACAAGCTTGGGTGAGAAAAAGTTATTACATCATGTTTTCACTTATTTCTAAGTGAAATTTAGTGTTTTCTTTTACTGTGAACATAGATAACAACCCACAGATGTATTAGCAGTATTTGTAATGTTGTCACAACTGAAATACCCATGTTTCCCATCACATTAGAGTTTTTGCAAACACTACGAGATGTTCTTAATACTTGTCATCACTTTGAAATTATGGTAATTTTCAGATGTGCTACTAGATCTTGTTATTTAATCATTAATAAAAAATTAAAACTAATATTCAGTCATAATTTTTAAATATTTTGATGATTTTATTATAATACAATGAGTTTCCTTTCTAATATTATTTTCATGTAATGTGTTTTATTTTATGGATCAAGATATTATTCCAAGAAGGTATTTACTGGCTTCATCAGATGATCGAAGGAGTTCAAAGGGGTCAAAAAAAGAGTTAAAAACGATCTTAGTCATTGAACTATTCCCCTTCTGTTAGACTTCTGGTTCCAAATTTTAGGTTGATATAGAGATATGTAGAGCTATAGTTTTAAATGTTAGATAATTATACTAGAGATATAGTTGTGTTTTTTTTTCTTTTTTCTTTCTTTCTTTTCTTTTTTTTTTTTAGAGACAGAGTAGAATGCCTCAGTAGAGTGCCATAGCATCACAGCTCACAGTAATCTCCAACTCCTGGGCTTAAGCAATTCTCTTGCCTCAGCCTCCCAAGTAGCTGGGACTACAGGTGCCCGCTACAATGCCCGGCTATTTTTTGTTGCAGTTTGGCCGCGGCCGGGTTCAAACCCACCACCTTCGGTATATGGGGTCGGTGCCCTATCCACTGAGCCACAGGCGCCACCCTAGAGATATAGTTTTAAATGTTAAGTAATTATTTATCTCAGCCACCAAATCAGAAGATGATTCCCCCGAAATGTCATTTATTTGGAGGGTTCAGCCCTGGTGAAACCTCCTTCATCAGAATGTAGTTTAAATAGAGATTCTGTGCATGTTAAAGTTGATCCACTTCTTTTGAGAGGAGCACTTCATAGATTTAGAATAGAATTGAATGATGAGATATGTAGGTGGATTAGACTGTCATCACTATAGTATGGACAGAGGATAAACCATCCCATCATAGGATTTTTGTGCTTTTTTGTGAATCATGTTCCCCAAATAGGCTTCAAGTTGGTTCTTTTAGCTATCAGTTTGTTTGTAAGAGGAGGAAAAGCAGAGGGTGATCTTTAGTGACAACATTACTCCTTCAAAAATGAAGTTTAGGTGAATACAGGTTTGGGTAAAGTCCTTGGCTAGGAGTTGTATTTGCACATCAAACTTGAGCTCATTGTGCAATTAGGTAGCTAGATCAGCAAAACCTCATGGATATGCTAATTGTTTATTGCTTACATGTTGTTTGAATTGATGCTGCACATTTGAATAATTCAAACTGCATTACATGAGGGGAAAAACTTTAAAATAAAACTCGAGATAAAAATGTCATGTGTAGTTAAGAAAATATTTGGATTTTATTCCACATCAAAAAAAAGAATCATCACTTCTTTAACCAGAAAGCAGATGATGAGTCATGGTTGCCACTGTCTCTAACTGTGTAGGATAATGTTGTTGTTATGGTATTTGTAACCTACCTGTAACTTTATATTTCTAAGCTGCCTATAAACATGTCTTTTTTGTCACAACTGCATGTGTTTATTCTGGAAGGGAAAGAGGATTGGGAGGGATGGAATAGAGAACAATATACTTCAGGTTATTCAAGTCAGCAAATGAGGTAATGGAAGATCTCAGGATAGATTAATTAGGGCCATTTTGGTTGCAAGCAACAGAAAGCAGTTTCTAAACTAGTATAAGATGCTTTAATTTTATGTGCTATAACTGGAAAGTCATTTGCAGACTTTAAGGCTTTAAGACTGATCTTATCCAATGCTCAAGCAAGGGCTAAGTTATGTCTTTTCATTACAAGCTTCTTTCCTTCCATGCTTATCCAATGGCTATGGGCATTTGGTGGCTACAGGCTTCTTTGATTTGATACTGCTAGAAAGAAAGGTTGTCTCTAAATGGCCTTACATCCATCATTTGCTCATCCCTGAACCAATGACTACATGAAGGGATGGGATAGGAGGATTAGCTTAAACTAATTAGGGCCCGTACCTGGAGGAGGAGGTGAAGTAATTCTTTTCTAAATCATAGGGCTTTGGAAATTCAAAGCCTGCTAGTAAAAGGGAAAGAGACATACTAAGAAAGCCTGTAAAAAATATTTCTTAGCAGGAGGCTGAGGCAAGAGAATCACCTAAGCCCAAGAGCTGGAGGTTGCTGTGAGCTGTGTGACACCACAGCACTCTACAGAGGGTGACAAAGTGAGACTCTGTCTCTAAAAAAAAGAAAAGAAATTTCTTATATGAAAGAAATATTTTCTTAGGAAAAGAACAAGTTTAGCTAGGCCTCACAGGTTTTCCTTTCTCTGTAGCAAATTGGAAAAAGTAAGAGTTGGCTTGGACCACATATTAAATACACAAATGCCAACAGATAACTGATGAGCAAACCAAAAGGTTCACACATGCACACTTTTTCACAACATCTGACAGCAGAAATAAGTGAGGCAGGTCTCAAAAAATCAGTGTGTGGCCTGTGGGTGCAGATTGGACACTCTTTTCTAGAGTCTTCTTTGATTATTGGACTGAGATTATATTTAGAGATGAGAGATAGAGACTGGGCTTGGGGATGAAGTGGGTAGAGGCTGGGCTTTGGGGATTTGATAGTGGAAGAGCTAGTGTTGCCATAATTGCTGTTGTTTGTTGTTAATTAGGGAAGAACAGGACTAGAAAGATGGTTGCTAGACTTGGGATCCTACTCCCAGGATTCTGGAAGGATTGTCCCAGAGATAGACCAGTAATAACTGAAACCATCCAAAGCCCAAGTCAGGTATGTAAGGATGAGCCAAGCACTAGTCAAGTGATAAATGCACAGTTCTCATGCACACAACCCTGTGTTACTTTTGGGAGAGACTAGCATGTGGGCTGGCTTGTTGAAACACAATTCCTGGCTTCATTCTTGGTTTCCCCTGCTAATTTTTCAATCCTGGGATTGTGGTGGGTATTTTCTCTTCTGTGAGGCTATGGCGTTGGTGACACTGCTGCTATAGTCCAGATGCCATAAGTTAGGCTGGAGCTATTGATATAGACATTACGGTTGGTTCTCTTTATCAATTCTGCCTACCAACCCCTGCCATTGATCTAGGCAAAAATTACTTATATTTTATTGCTCAAAATAACTCAAAATAATAATGATACTGTTAGGCAGCCTTTATTCTAACCACTCATTAAAAAAAAATAGATCCTTTAATGTTTCTTTATTACCTACAAAATAAAAACTATCACCCTTAGCAGAGCATTCAAAGCTTCCTGTAGTCTAGAAAGTATTCATTTTCGTGACCTGTTCCTAACTACCCTATCTGCCAGACAGACATATGGGCTCTGTTTCCTGAACACCTTTTGCATTTTCTAGCCTTTGAATTTACTCACTCTGCCCAGGCTAACTGAAAAGTCTTCCCCCACATCTCACCACCAAACCATCATCAGTGTCAAGCTTTCCATGGAGCCTTCTTCAATATCCCCCAAACTGTCTGAAATACAGGAAGGGCACAATGACAGTGGATGGAAGTGGGCTATGAAGAACAATATCCCTGACACCATCTGAAATACAGTCAGGGCACATGGACAGTGGATGGAGGTATGCGGTCAAGAATAATATCCCTGAAACCATCTGAAATACAGTCAGGACACACTGACTGACAGTGGCTGGAGGTGGGCTGTGAAGAACAATATTCCTGAACCTGTCTGAAGTACAGTCACAACACTCTAAACAGTGGACGGAGGTGTGCTGTGTAGACAGAGACGAACATGAGAGCATTGGCACAAGATAAACGCCATTCCAGACAAGCTCCGCCATCAAAGGCATGAATATTTCAAAATTTGAGTAATTTTGAAAATCTTGAGTAATAGGATAAGTTTGGAGAGTGTTTTGAGATGCAGACTTTGTGCCTCACTGCATGGATGGTGGGTTAAGCTAAACTTGGTTTCAACTTCTAGCTTTATAGCTTAGAAGTTGTTTGACATTGGCCAAATTATTGAATTGCTTTAAGCCTAAATTTGCTCATGTATAACATGGGGTGTTAATAATATTTATCCTTAGGTAGAGATTCAATAAGAAAATGTATATCAGTATTGTGAACACTGCCTTGCATATAGTGGAAAACTTAAAAAATTGGGGGTGGGGGACAGGAGGTCAACTTTTTGCCAAATTCTCTAAAAGGATGATGTCCATGTTCTGCCCATATTCTCTTAGATACTTTCCTGTTGCATGACCAGACTTTGTGGCTGTTCCTCACAGAACATGCAATGCCTCACCATGCTAGCAGAAGATCAGTGACTGACTGGTGCAAACACCAGAAAGCTCGGCCTCCTCACCTCCGTTTAGGGCAGTGTTGGCAGGTGGCATGACCTACCCTCCAAAGCTCCCCTCTGGGATCTGAAGGTAGCGCCCCTCTGTGCACATTTTCCTGGGCTCCCCTCTCAGTTTGGCCTCCTGCTTTGCTCATTCATTTCATGGTCTTTCTGGGGTGCTCCCTTGATAAACTGCTTGCACTTGAAGCCACACTTCAAGGTATGCTGGGAGCCCAACAGAAAATGTGTCCCTTGTGTCACCCTCCCATTTTATCTCCTGCTTTTGTCAACTTCAATCAGGGCAGTGGCAGGGGCAGCAAAAATAGATCTAAGAGAGCTGAAATGGACAATATGTGGTGACAGGCACTGTGAGGAAAATAGAGGAAGTGACAGTGGGGGCCAGTGGGAGACAGTGGGAGATTCCACTGCCGAGAATTTTCTCTTTCCCTCTAGTGGAAAATAATAGATGCATTGGGACAGATTTATTCTCCACAAAAAAATTTTTTTCTGAGATCCCTGAGCTGTGGACTCCTGATGCTCTCTCTGAAGAGCCACTTGCTTTGTTCAGAGCAGAATGTTAGCTTGCTGTTCTGAGTTGAGGCCTGGTCAAACCCATGCTGCAGCCAGACCTACGCAGTCCTGCTCATTCATGGGCTTTGGAACACAGGGCTAGACAGGCTGATTTCACTTTCTCTAAGTCTGACCCTTCTCTACTGGGCTCCAGTGCCAAAATCCTACTGAAAATTTGTTTTTCTAAATAGCCTTATCCCCAGGAACTCTAAAGATCTGTGGACAATCCAAATCAATTTTGCTGTCCAAGAAGGTCCCTCTGCACCCAGGGAAAATATCAGTACCGTATAAAAGTGCCACTTCATTATCACAAGTATAAATTAGAACAAATCCAAATGAAGCTGTTGTAATATGTCAGGTCTCTCTCCCTAAACATGTTGCTGTCTCATGAAAGTCCCCAAACCAGCCAACTCTTCCAGAACCTGAATACGAGTTCTTCTGAAAGATAGAAATCTGTCGAAGGGTTAACAAGCAGGACGGATTTCTTAAGTTTAACTAGTTGGATGTTTTCTCTCTCTCACACACACCCCATCTCCAATGCAACATATTATCAATAATCTATGTGAAAATCTATGCTATCCATGGAGTATCTGTTATTTAAACAAACAATTATTTTTACAGTAACCAGGAAAATGCATTTTGGTTGAAAACAATGTTTTCTTTTTGATAAGGCTGAATCATTTTAATTAAATGATTATATTTTTAAATTCAATAAATGCAACCATAAAATGTATAAGATAGAGCACAGAGAATCTTTAGGGCATTGAAACTACTCTGCATGATACTGCAATGGTAGATACAAGCTATTATAAATTTGTGAAAAGCCCCAGAAGGTACAGCACCAAAAGTGAACCCTAATGTGATCTGTGGACTTTGGGTGATAATGATGATGTGTCAGTGTAGACCCATCGACTATAGAAAATGTGTCACTCTGGTAGGGGATTCTGGTAGCTGAGGGAGATTGTATATATGTGGAAGCAGGACATATATGGGAAATCATTGTACTTTCTACTCAATTTTGTGGTAACTTATAATTGTTCTAAAAATAAAGTCTATTGAAAAATATTGACCAGAAAGCTATAGGTTCTTTCTACCTCCCAAAGCTTAGAGCTAAAGTGAAGATTTTGTGATGTATTAGTTAATTTGTCTTGAGTCGCCCATGTCACCGTTTGATATATCAAGGTTGGTGTCAGACTGGTGAGGTGGCATGGGGCTCTCATTCTATCTCTGCCATGCTACACCAGAAACTACTCTGCATGATACTGCAATGGTAGATGCAAGCTATTCTGAATTTCTCAAACCTCCAGAAGGTACAGCACCAGAAAGAACAAGATAGGCCACCAGGAAACTTGGATAATTTAATGGTGTCTTTTTTTAAGCCTGTTTACAGATTATTCATTTTGTCAAAGAGAATATCCTGTCCTTGAACTGCTGGGTGTTAAGAGCCATGACAAAACCAGAGCCATTTCAAGGAAAGAAATATAGCTCATTGGTTAGAGTATGGAGAGCCTTGTTTGTCAACTTTCTAAACCAAGGTTTACTAGGGGGATTTGGAGACTTCTTTGGTTTCACAGACATTAACAGGCAATATTCTAATTGTCTTTGATTTCTGAGCTCTGGATGAGAGAGAGGATAGGGTCTGCAGATACAGCCATATATGGAGCTGAGCTCACTTGGTATATCACCAGGTGGAGAAATTAGCTCTATCTAAATATGGTATGTGACTAAGGGCCATGTCCAGTGGGGCAGGAATGTTCTCATTAACTTTATGGCTGCTGTGAGGAAACTAGCCAGCTTCTGTTCTTTTGTTATAATACTGAGGATGTGGTGAGATGTGAAGATTGAAAAGAGCCCTGACATCCTATGAAGTGGTACATTGCACTTGGTCATTTCAAAACCTTTAGTTAGACACTGCATCATCAATCACCCTCACTCTCCTGAATGAATCTCAAATGCGAATTCATGCTCTGAACAGTGGCTGGGAAACTATAGCCGGCAGGCTGAATCTGGCCCACCACCTGTTTTGCTAATTAAAGTTTTATTGAAACTCAGCCATGCTCATTCATGTATGTATCATCTGTATATTTTTTTATGCTATGACAACAGCATTGAATAGTTATAACCAAGAAAAATGACCCATAAAGCCTAAAATATCTGGCCTTCTTGCCAACCTCTATTCTAGTATATGCCATTAAAGAAAAAAAAAAAAAACTGTTAATCTCTTATGGTAGTGAGTTAAGAGAAAAATGTCTTAATAAATGAAGAAATAGTAATATAAATGTATTATTCTATAAAAAGAAAATGTTTTGACACATTCAATTTAATAGCATTTATTTGAGCAAAGGATGATTCATGAATCAGGTAGTGCTCAGAGCCAGAGAGGTCAGAGGCTCAGTTCTACAATATGGGCCGTGACTATAGACAGAACATGGACGTAAAGTGCTGGAAAAGCTTGATCAGTGTCTTAGCCTGTTGCTGTGACATAATACCTATGAGTAGGTGATTTATTAATATAATAAACAGAAACTTATATGACTCATAATTCTAGATCTGAGAAGTCCAAGATCATGGGATTGGCAGCTGACAAGGGTTTTCTTAGGCATCATCTTATGGCAGAATGTGGAAATGCAACTCAGGGCAAGGTGAGAGCAAAAGGGGGGCCGAACTCGTCCTCTTATAAGGAACTGACTCCTGAGATAGCAATTCCAAAACTGCAATTACAGCATTAATGCATTCATGAGAGCAAAGCCCTCATGGCCTAATCATCTCTTAAAGGTCTTGCCTTTTAATATTGCTACAATGGCAATTAAATTGTAGCATGAGTGTTGGAGGGCACAAACCACAATTGACAGCAGCCAGGTGTTTGCCTTATTGGACAGGGTCTATCAGTTGTCTGCCTCTGAATGGCTGAAATTTGGCTGCTTGTGATTGAACAAGTCTCAGCTGTTTGCTACCTTCCTAATTTGGTTTTCAGTTTGTTTATGTGCTAAATTATATTGTGGTTTGTTACACAGAAACTTCGAGTATGGAGATAGCCTTACACCAACTGCCTCCTACTTTTTAAATTAACAGTTTAGAAATAGAATGGAAATAACAAGAAGAAATAGCTAAAAGAGTGAAAAGTGGTTGCTTCTTGAGTAAGGTTAGGGAACTGCTGTTTTTTTTTTAATTAAGTTTTTTAATGCTATTTAGCATTTCAAAATAATAGTATATACTATTTTAATAAATAAATGTATAAAACAAGAAACAACTCCTATACCATACCTCCCTTTACCCACATTTTTCTCTGTAGCCACTAACCCCTTTCTCTGCTTTTTTACCAAAATTCATTAAAAGACCTGTCCATATCGTCTCTTCTATATAGGTCTTCATTCCTCAAAGAAAGTGTTCTTACCAATGCTATGAACATCCTCCATGTTGCCAAGTCAACTTTTCTATACTCTTCTCTTTATTTCAGCACTATCCAACATAGTTTAGTCCTCCTTTTTCCTGGAAACATTTTTCTTATAGAATTTCCATTTTCATCTCCCTCACTAGCTATTCCTTCCCACTGTCCTATGCAGGTAATTCTTTCTCACCCCAATCTTTTTGGATCACTTTGTCTTGGGCTTGATGTAATACCTTCCTCTTCTCTCTCAACACTATCTTTCTAATAGATCTCATCTATTTCCATGAATCCAGCCCAAGTCTCTCCCTTCATTGTTAACATGAGATTCCAGTAGGTTTTATGATAGTTACTTCAAACTTACTACAACTAAAATCAGAGCTCAGGATAACTTCCCAGAGTTCTCACCCTAAATCTGCTTGCATGCTAGCCTGCTACCTTTGTTCAGCAATTATTCTTGATTACCCCTTTCTTTCACTACCTCCTCTAATCAATAACTAAGTTATGTCCATTTTACCCTTAAATTGTATCTAATTTTTTATTTCTTTCCAAGTCTATAGGTAGGTTTTTAGTTCAATTAACCATTACATCTCTCCTGGTTCACGAGGAAGTATCTAAGTACCCTGAGTATCCACACTGCCCTCCATTGTTCATTCTCCACAATGTAGCCAGAAGAACCCTTTAAAAATAAATTACATCATCTTTAACATAAATCAATGACTTTCTATTGCTTATAGGATAAACTTAAAGATGTTACAATAGTTTACGAGGCTATGTAGGACCTAGCTTCTGTTTTCTCCTCTTGCTCTATCTCAGTATTCTTTTCAGAATATCTCAGTATTCTATTGTGCTTCAGTCTCACTGGCCTGCTTCCTACCCTATGAGTTTAAACTGTTGAAACCTTTATTTACCACTAGACCAAAGGGTTTCCACCCTTTTCTCTTGTCTGCTGCACATTGGAAGAGTAGTGTGTCTTGGGCCACACATTTATACACACACTAACAAAGCTGATGAGCAAAAAGAGAAATGCCTGTGCATACTTTTTGTGATATCTGATACCACAGAGAAGCAAAACAGTCCTCAAATATCTGCATGCAGCCCCAACAGGTTGGACACCCCTGCAAGTTAGACCTTTGCACTTATTCTTGCCCACACTTTGAATGTCTTCATTATAACCCCATGACATTATCCAACTTTCCCCTGACCCAAAAGCATTTTTATATTTCCATATCTTTGATTTTTTTTATACTTTTGCCCCAGAAATATACTTCTGTGGCATTTTCTCTAGGGAAATTTTCACTTGTCTTTCGGGCTCAACTTTATTATCTCTTCTCTAATCTTCTCTCTGTCCCATTCTTTACCTGGAGAGTATCAATCCTTCCTCATTAGCTTTATCCCTAGCCTCTTTCACATGAACACATTTGAGCACCTTTTTCTGATTGGGTCAAAGGTTGTGCTTTATTCTTCTGTTTTTCTCACTGATTTGTGAGTTTGCTGATGTCAGAGACTGTATTTCCCCTCATGTTCTTCTCACTAGTAGAGTTTTGAATGCAAAGACTTATTTGTTCTTTATTATAATATTACTCCTATTTCTTCTTCCTTTGGTTAAATTAGAACTGCATTGCAACTTCACACTAAAGGTTTTGTTCCATTTTCTACTTAAAAATGTTCCACCAGATGGCACAGAAGGCTTTGGTTGAATTCTCTATGGGCATATTGGGGGTATTAGGTAACTGCTGTGCATAACAAGGATCTCAAGGAGCATTAGCACAGTCTAACAATTATAACCACCTTTAAAAATCATTGTTGTCTTCAGGGACTCTCAGGAGGTCAGAGTCATTAATAACAAAACATCATCAACACACTCTCCAAATAGAAAGGATGTTGCCCGTGTGTAATGGAAGGAAATTGGATGAGGGAGACAGAGCTAATCCCCCTGGGCTTCCTTTCAGATTGAGACCAATCAAAGCCTGTAAATTAGCTTCAGATTCATAAGGAGCTTACAAAAAATGAAAAGGTGTCTCAGGGGTGACAAAAGTATCTGATTTGCCACTCTGCTTCCTTGAGCTATTCCATAAACAGCATACTGCAATAAAGAAGGATGATTCCCTCAAAGAGTTTTATTTGTTCAGTTGAAATTTCTCATTTATGAATTAATATTTTCAGACATAAGCATGAAAGGATTATAGGGATCTGGAGGATAATCGTGCATGTTAGTTTTTCATAATCATTTACTCTTTCTTACAGAGGATGGGCCATGATGTACTGTAAGCCTATGTTTCCATGAGAGCACATGCCCAAGACTAATGGTTTGACATTCACAAGGAAGGATCTGTTGCAACTGGATGCTGTTATGCAATTATGCCCCCAATCCAAGTATTCTACCAGTCTCTTCTTTGCCCAAGAAAATCTATTCCAGTGGCTTAACTAACTTCTAGAGTTATTGGCTAATGGATTAGCAGAGTCTATTTATTTGAAAAGGGCATCAGTCTTTGGGAGGTTATTATGTCTACTCAGCAGAGAGAATAGAGATAAGAATTCAATACAAAGGCAAACCGTCTATCAAAGTCAGACCCACAATGACCTTATTTGGTTTTGACAAGTTTGATGGCAACATCAGACCTGAGAGCAACAGAGGAAGAAGGTTTTGTGGTAAATATATATAGGTGGAGTTTTGGTAAGAAAATTGTTGAAGACTGAGCAGATCCAGAGATGGATTTGTCCTTCTTTCCTGGCCCATGTGGTTGTTTTTTAAGGCATATCTGCTTCTTTAGTTTGTGCACTTGGTTCTCTCCCTTCCTGTTTAATTTCTTCGTTTTCACTTGTGTGTCTTCTTGACACCCTACTAGCGTCTACTTTCAATACCTTTGGCTGAATCTCTTTTTGCCCTCATCTCTGCTGCTCACTGCCAAATTCATTCTATATATTTAATTAAAATTACTAAAGAAATACTTGAAAGAATATACTTTGTTTTCATACTAAATTAAAGGGTAGGTAAGTATACATTCAGCTCTAACCAGGAAGATAAGGAAGGGAACACATGACATAAATCAGGGTTTCTATTTTGAAAGAGTCTGACCATACTTGGTCAGATAAAGTACATTAAAATTAAATGTATTCGAATTTGGAGGATGGTACAGAGAGTTCCTGTGTATTTCTTACCTAGTCTTCTCATTAATGTGGTACATTAACTACCATCAATGAACTATAGTACTAATACCTTATCATTAATGGAATCCATATTTAATGCAAATTTCTTTAGTTTTTAACCTAATAATCTTTTTTGTTGTTGTTCCAATATTCCACATTATATTTAGTTGTCATCCTTTGGCTTCTCTTTATCTGTAATATTTTTTGATGATCTTGACAGGTTTAGGGAGTACTGGTAAAATATTTTATAGAATTTTCCTCAATTGTTATGAGTTTTAGGGCAGAAGACCACACAGATAAAGTGCTCTTTTCATCATGTCATACCAACCTGCTGTTACCATGACTTACTACTGTCGATGTTGTCTTTGACCATCTGGCTGGTAGTTGTCCGGTTTCTCTGCTGTAAAGTTACTCTTTGTTTTTATCTTTTCACACTCCTGGAAGCAAATTCCTATGTGCAGCCTCCATTTAAGGGGTGGGAAATCATGTTCTACTTCCTTGAGAATAGAGTATCTATATTATTAGAAATTCTTCTGCATAGGGCATGTTTCTATTTCTTCTCCTCCATTTACTTATTTATTCAATCACTTATTTATATCCTGTGTATTCATGGATCTTTATTTTACACTCTGTATTATAACCCAAAACTATTTATTTTCTTACTTAATCTGCTCAAATCCTTCCGCTTTGGCCATTGGGAACTCTTTCAGTTGACTCCCATGTTCCTTTAGCCCTATCATTGTGGGGTTTTATCTTTGTTGCTGCTGGTGATTTATTTATTTGTTTGTTTTCAGCACTTACTAGATAGTACTTTTAAGATTTTTCAAGGCCATATTGTATATTTCCTGTCCCAGTCTTTGAATCAGACATTTCTCTAAAATCCCTGGCTCCTACCATTGGCTGAGCTAAGATCTGGGTGTTAGGTAAGTTCATTGCTATTGGGATATGGTGCTTCTAGGTCCTCTCAGCTGACAGGACAAGGAAAAGTATGTTTGTATACTATAAATATTTTTATATGTAGCCAATCTTTATCTTTATTAAGCTAAATAGGAGTTCATTCTGATTTCTCCAATTTTAATCCATTACTACCTGAGTCATTTTAGCCCCTTTTGTTGTTATTTATTTATAAACTTTTACTCTAACAGTGAGAAAACTGGCCACCACAACCTGCCATTAATTTATTTAGTTGGTCACTTCCAGTGCAGGTGTATAGCACGTCATAATTTTTAACCCATGCACCTATGGAGAACAACGTTATCAACTAGAACACAGTGTTGATGTGTAGTTCCTGGCTCCTTCAGTCAGATAGACCTCGTTCATTTCCAAAGTTACTTAGCCTAACATGTTTACACTTCATCCTCTTTAGTGTGATTATGTCATGCTTTTTAAAAACAATTATATTCTTTTATAAAAATTCTGCTTCCTGTACTTGGATACCCCAAACTATTGAATGATTATTTTTAATTTCATACATGAACCTTTATTCTTTATGCTATGAAGTTCTGTGAATACTAACAAATGCATAGCATCTTGTATCTACCATGATAGTGTGACAAAGAATAGTTTTACCTCCCTAAGAACATTCCTAAAAATATTCATTGAGAAATAACTTTTCATTGTAAGGATAAACCAATGTTTGCTTACTGATTCACATATTGAAAAACATGCTGGTTGCTTCCAGTTCCTGGTGATTATAAATAAAGCTGCTATAAACATGGCATGCAGATTTTGTGTGTACATACATTTCAAATCAGCAAGTACTTAGGACTATGATTGCTGACTCATTCAATAAGACTATCTTTAGTGTTGTAAGAAACTGCCAAACGATATTCCGAACTATTTGTGTCATCTTGCATTCCTACCAGCAATGAACAAGAGTACCTGTTCTCTACATCCTTTTTCATCGATTGGAGTTGTCAATTAAAAAAAATTTTTTTTTAAATTTTAGCCACTCTAATAGATGTGTAGTGGTAAAAATAATATATTTTTAGGGTGAATACACATATATGTCTTACAATTTTTTTTACATGATGTATAAAGACTCATCTGAGTTTAAGTAAGAAGTATTTTAAGTGTATATGTCTCTACTTATATAAATAAATTTATAATTTTTTTGAGACAGGGTCTCATTCTGTGCCCTGGGTAGAGTGCCATCGTGTCATAGCTCAAAGGAATCTCACAGGAACTCTTAGGCTCAAGTGATCCCCTTGCCTCATGCTCCCAAGTAGCTGGGACTTCAGGTGCCTGCCACGACACCTGGTTAAGTTTTCTATTATCAGTAGAGGTGGGGTCTCACTCTTGCTCAGTCTGGTCTTGACCACTTGAGCTCAGGCAATACACCTGCCTCAGCCTCCCAGAATGCCAAGATTACAGGCATGAGCTACTGTGTATGGCAAAATTCATACTTTCTTGATGGGGAAAGTGTAACACTATCGTTGGTATTACCTGAAGGCTTGTAAGAAATGCAGAATCTTGGACCTTAACCCAGACCTACTAGATAATGATCTGTGTTATAACAAGTGGATTATGCACTATAAAGTTTAACAAGCATTGGTCTAGAATAATAATATTACAGATTTAAAAAGGTGGAAGAGACGTAGCATTTTGTGTGCCTGTACGGTTGTGTGTATAACAGTGTTGCCAATCTTCCTGGGTACATTTATTCTAAATGAAGGTGACAGTTTGCTTAAGGTTGCATAATTAATTACACAAAAAGAGAGAAATAAGCTAAGGTTCATTGCCCATTATATAGCAATATAAAAATAATATAATATAAATCTGATATAATGGTGTAAGTCATTGGGAAAATGACACATTCACAAATTCAATTTAAGGATAACTTACAAAACCCGGTAAAGTGAAGTGAGCCAATAGTGGCTACTCACTAGATATTCACTGAGAGAAAATTTGCTGACATTCATATTAATGTAAAACATCTGGTCTCTATTTGGCCTCCAGGAAAACCTAAAAATAATAATTATTTTATTTTATCTTTTATTTACTGGTACCAACCATGAAGCTATGGACTCTTTTTTTTTTTTTTTTTTAATTTACACTCTTTTTTTTTTATTAAATCATAACTGTATACAATGATAAGATTATGGGGCATCATACACTCACTACATAAACCATTTGACACATTTTTTTTTAAATTTTTTTATTAAATCATAACTGTATACAATGATATGATTATGGGGCATCATACACTCACTTCATAAACCATTTGACACATTTTTATCACAGTGGTTAACATAGCCTTTCCGGCGTTATCTCAGTTACTGTGCCAAAACATTTACATTCTACATTTACCAAGTTTCGCAAATACCCCTATAATATGCACCACAGGTGTGATCCCACCGATCCCCCTCCCTCTACCCACCCCCTCCCTTTCCCACTTCCCCCTATTGTTAAGTTGTAGCTGGGTTATAGCTTTCATGTGAGAGTCCCAAATTAGTTTCATAGTAGGGCTGTGTACATTGGGTATTTTTTCTTCCATTCTTGGGATACTTTACTAAGAAGAATATGTTCCAGCTCCATCCATGTAAACATGAAAGACGTAAAGTCTCCATCTTTCTTTAAGGCTGCATAGTATTCCATGGTATACATATACCACAATTTATTAATCCATTCGTGGATCGATGGACACTTGGGCTTTTTCCATGACTTAGCTATTATGAATTGGGCTGCAATAAACATTCTGGTACAAATATCTTTGTTATGTTGTGATTTTTGGTCTTCTGGGTATATGCCCAGCAGAGGAATTACAGGATTGAATGGCAGATCTATTTTTAGATCTCTGAGTGTTCTCCATATATCTTTCCAAAAGGAATGTATTAATTTGCATTCCCACCAGCAGTGCAGAAGTGTTCCCTTTTCTCCGCATCCACGCCAACATCTCTGGTCTTGAGATTTTGTGATATAGGCTAGTCTCACTGGAGTTAGATGATATCTCAAAGTAGTTTTGATTTGCATTTCTCTGATGATTAAAGATGATGAGCATTTTTTCATATGTCTGAAGGCCGTGCGCCTGTCTTCTTCAGAGAAGTTTCTCTTCAAATCCCTTGCCCAGCCTGCGATGGGATCCCTTGTTTTTTTCTTGCTGATGCGTTTGAGTTCTCTGTGGATTCTGGTTATTAAACCTTTGTCAGAGATATACCCTGCAAATATCTTCTCCCATTCTGAGGGCTGTCTGCTTGCTCTGCTTACTGTGTTCTTAGCTGTGCAGAAGCTTTTTAGTTTGATCAAGTCCCAGTAGTGTATTTTTGAAGCTGCTTCAATTGCCCGGGGGGTTCTCCTCATGAAAAACTCACCCAGACCAATTTCTTCAAGGACTCTTAATCTCACAATAGCACTTAATCACCAGCCCAATAGAATATAAATACCCCCCAGGCCAGGTATTGATATAAACATTCCAATGTGAGCTTGTAGCATCACTGTAATTTAAACCTGTAGCTACCACTGGAAAGCAGAGAGAGCAAAATCTTTTCCTTCCTAGGTATGAACAGATACCTTCAGGAAATGCTGTCCTCTACTCCTAACTCCCATGTCCTGGCCAGGCCTATAGTGCAAAGCTCAGAGACCCATCCAGTAAACAAGCTGGGGCTGCCCTCAGTCACACCTAGGTCATGCAATACTGCTAGTATGAAAGGCAGAAGCTGCAGAGGTCTGAATGTTTGTGTCCTCCTAAAATATGTATGTTAAATGAAACAATCTGCAATGTGGTGGTAGTAAGAGGTGGGGCTTTTGGGAGGTGGTTAGGTGTTAAGGTCTTCTTCTTTAGTAGGATTAGTGCTTATGTAGATCCATTTTGTGTTGATATAATGGAATACCTCAGACTGGGCGATTTATAAAGACACTAACTTTATTGGTTACAATTCTAGAGACTGGGAAGTCTAAGGTCAAGGAGTCTAAGGGCCTTCCTGCTGTGACATCCATGGTAAAAGTTGAAATGTCAAGAAAGCTTAAGAGAAGGAGAAGGACAGGGTCTAACTCAGCAGTTCTCAACCTGTGGGCTGTGACATTTCAAGAATGAAAATACATCGTGGCATTTAGGAAGGTTGAGAACCACTGTAACTCATCCTTTTATCAGGACCCACTCCTGTGGTAACTAACCCAGTCCTGAGATCACTTTCGATTCAGGAGGGAGATTTCATGACCTAATCACCTCTTAAAGATCTCACTCACCTCTCAACATTCTTGTTTTGGTGATTAAGTTTTTAACAGGTGAACTTCAGGGGACACCTTCAAACCATAGCAGCGCTTTTATAAAAGAAATTTGAAGAACCCTGTTTAATGCTTCCACCTGTGAAGACACAGCTGAAAGTCTCTCTCTATGAGAGATGGTCCCTCATCAGAATTTGCCAGCACCTTGATCTTGGACTTCCCAGCCCTCAGAATTGCAAGTAATAAATTTCTGTTGCTTATAAATTACTCAGTCTAAGGTATTTTGTTTTAGCGGCGTGAATATAGTGAGATAAAAACTTTCTACCTAATCTTTGCTCCTCCAAATTTTTGTGGACCAAAACTCTAGCCACTTGGGAGCTTGTTAGAAATGCAGAATCTCAGGCCTTACCCCAGGTCTGCTGATCAGAATCTGTATTTTAACAAAATACTTAGGTGATTTGTATGCACATGAAGTTTTGTAAAGCACCATTTGGAAGGAAATGCGATAAGAGGACAAGCATCCAGGCTATGTTTTGATGACAAGTAGCATATTTCTACCCTATGACATAGACATAAAAAGACATGGAGAAGCACTTCCAAGGCTATTCACATTGCTAACAGGAGCACATTCATACTGCCAACAGGAGTACAATTTATTTGCTCATAGGAGGATGAATACTGCAATCTGAAGATGTGGCCCCATCACTAAACCTTCAGTGTCTTGCTTATTAAAAAAGGAGCTAGTAGCTACCTCACCGGATTGCACAGATGAATAAATGGCATGATGTAAAGGACTTATCAAGCTCCATAGTAAGTGCTAAGAAAATTATTACTAACAATTAGTATTCATTGTTATTGTGTGAAATCCCTCTTCTCCAAGAAGGACCACTTGGTCCTGTTTCATAATTTCTTTTATCATGTTATGAAATTGTATTTATATGAATAAAAAATAAATTATGGTGTAAGAATATTCTTCTCTTTTTGTTTTTCTTTGTGGTTGTTGTTAAGTAGAATTTTGGAATTCAAAAATGTATACATGTATCATAACATCACACCGTACTCCATAAATATATACAATTATTATTTGTCAATACAAATAAAATAATTTTTAAAAAGATTAACATACAACTTTTAATGTCTTGGGACCACTTACCCATGGATCTGTTTTCAACCAAATATGGATCAAAAATTGATCCCATTGTTCTTGGGATGCTGGACACTGGGTGGGCTGACTGTTGGTAAACATGGGCTCTGCAGGGCCAACCACAGGACTTGAGTATACGTGGGGGTCCTGAAACGAGTTCCCTGTGTTCAAAGAGGCATGACTTTTTGGAAGTATTTATGTACTTCCTTTCTCAGTTTAAAAAAATGTTTAAATTTTAAAGCGAAGATAAATTGTGGCTGGGTCCAGAAGAAGTGGAGAATATTCAGAACTCATTAGAGAAAGATGCCGATCACCATCTCCAGTGCTCTCTCCTGGGCTTTTCCTGGCAGGCTGTGCTGCTTTGCCCTACTGGGTTCTCTTGAGGATTCTGTAGAATCCCAAATGGTGCTTCTAAGCCCTCCCATTCCAGTCCCAGTTACAGAAACACTTTACAACTATAAGAACTTGCCCAGGGGATTACTCCAGGTTCTCTCTCCTATCTTCTACTTCAAACTTCTGTTCTCTCCTGACACCAAGTTCTCTATCTGTGTTCAGTTCTTTTCTCACTGGGTTGAAGGGTATGCAGAACTTTTTTTGTTTTATGTTATTTTTAGGATGCAGTTTAATGCTTTGGAGTCAGACAAAACTGGATTTAAACCCCTGTGCCCCGACTTGCTAGATCTCTTAGAGATTAAAAGATCATTAGACTCAGGAAGCTTCATCTGTTAAATTGGGATGGCTCCATTTATCACAGGTAGCTGTAAGGATGAAATGAAATTACATATGTAAAATGTTGAGTAGCTCACCCAGCAAGCAGAAAATGCTCAATTAAAGGGGAGTTATTTATGGGGATTTGTTTTTTCTCTGAGTTCATTACATAACAACCCTTAGCTGTTAGACTATCTGAAAGTCTAGGCCTGGCCACTAGGTCCTGGCCTCAGAGCTGCACTTACCTGGGGAAAGTTGATGTGGAATGTGCACAGAGGTTCCTTAACAATTAGTTACAAATTACTAACCTGGGGGGATGAAAATGGAAAGTAAGAAGTATGAATAGGTGAAAATATTCACAAATTTAACAGTACTTTAAGTATTAAATATTAAAAGTTACTGTCTGTAGACAGATTTAAGTTGAAGAAAGCTTTAGTTATCAGGGCAATTAAATAGATTATTAAATGAAATAAAATTGTATTTCAAAAGGCAAAATAAAGCAAGTGAAGTGGTAAGCATGTCCTTCACTTCAGGGTGCAATCTGGAAATAATTAATCTAAAGAAAAGTCAGTCTCAGCTTTTGATGGAATAAATTTGAAGCTGATAGCTCTCGAGAGGCCAGTCTTGAGCATGAATGAAAGGAACAAAAGCACAATAAAATTGCCCCGGTCACATGCTGTGATGTGGTGGTCAGCTGAATTGTTTTGCTTACTGGGTGATATCCTGAGCTACAACCCTGCATCTTGTTTTGTTTTAATTTTAGGTTAATATGAGGGTACACACCATTAGGTTACATTGTTTGCATTTTAAGGTCCAAACAACCCTGCATCTTGACCTTCCCTCACAACAGTCACTTCAGTATAGGTATGGAAGCAGCCCAGGCTTGTGAGAGGGTCCCCAAGCATCTCACCTACCTCCAGTCAAATCTAGTCATAGGGAGCATATCTGAGCATCCTGGTTTGGAGCCAAGAAATCAGAAGCAAAGGAATCATTAACATCTCAGTTATCCATACCTATCCAAATTAATCAGGCCTCTGTTTCAGTAGCATGTGGGTCATAATTGCTTAATTAAAGGTGATTTGTAAGGAGAAGAAATGTAATTTTTAATGTTTAAAGAGCCAGATCTTTTTATATTTCCATAATGGTTTGGATTCTGGCTATCACTGTGAGGAGATCAAGGCAAGGCCAAAGTGTCCTGTGCCTGTTCCCACAAGGAAGTGGCCACAGTGAAATCATGAGCTGCCCAGTTGGCTCTCCATGATGTATATGGCTGAGTAACCCATAATCCAACACTCAGGATGACATCTCAATTATTTTACAAAACCTCTTGAGATAAGGTCTTTGTTATTTATTCCCTGTTTGAGTTTCCTGACCACCAAACCAGGGGCTCTATTCTCTTATTCTTCTGTTTATCTGCTTTTTCTACTGGGAATAATTTGTTTGTTTAAGATAAAATAGTGGGAAGAATTAGACTAATGGCTGCTTGATGAGTAAACTGATACTCTGTGAACAGTTTGTGGCACAACAATTTTTAAGCTTATTATTTTCCCTGGGATATAGAGCAGTTGCAATAACAGAGCCAAACCTCAAGAAACACTTGGAGTTTTGAATATAGATGAATAAAGCACCACCGTTCATCCCCGGGAGCCAAAATATATATTATTGAAATGACATCCTTCTTTAGAATAACATTGGCCATCACAGAGTTTGACCATGCTGCTGTGCTGATAGAACCCAGGTGTCAGGGTTAACTGCAACCCCAAATCTTACGAGAGGATGCCATCTCGTAAACACCATAACACCAGCTAACGGGCAACATTGTACCTTCCTTTCCAACACCATCAACCAGTGAAATATGGCAGGTCTTTCTAAGTATCTAAATACCTCCATAACTGGACTTTTCGGGGTTGGCTGTCCCTTTCTTTCTGTCTCTTCTCTTAAAAATATTCTCACCATTAGATCTTTATCACTATTGAACTTGGGCCTGAAGAACTGAATTTTTATTCTCATTCTACCATATACTATGTGACATTGAACAGTGACCCAACTTCTTTGGGCCTGTTTTCGCCTGTGTAAAATGAGGTCTAGACGACCACCTGCCCCCCAGGAGGGCCACCAATACGTCTGCCTATTCCTTTGAGTCTATTCTTCCCTCGCATCTAGCTTTATGACTTGCCTTAAACAAGAAGATTCAGCAGAAGCTGCATCAGTTCTAGCTTAGGCTTTAAGAGGCCCAACGGCTTCTGCTTTTGCTCTTTTGGAAGCAGGCGAGCTTACGGAAAGAGAGACCACATGAAAAGAGTGACGCTGTGAAGGAGAAGCAGTGCACACATCTGACAGCCAAAACCAAAGCCCAAGCACGCGATGAGCCCAACTTGGCTGTACCAAGCCTCAGCGAGGTCCAGCCAACAAAAATCATCCATGTTTTAAGTATCCTCAGGTTAATGAAGATAAACATTCCCCTCTGAATTTAACATAAATTCCTGACCCACAGAATCATAAGCAATAAAATAATTGTCTTGAACCAACTTTTGGAATCGTTGGTTATTCAACAAAGGCTAACTGATACGTGAGGATAATGCTATTTTCCAAAATTATCAAAGACTTTTGAAAATCAAATAAAACAGCAAATATGGAAGGCCTTTAAAATTTAAAAGTAGTTTAAATTGCAGAAAAATTAGTGGTACTTTACCTCATATTTGATATTATATTACTTAAGACGTCTGGCAGTTTAAAACACCTGCACTCTCCACAGTCTTGCTGGCAGAGCAGAACAGAACAAGACTGTGTGGTGCCTGTTTTTTACAAGGATGATAATAACTACTGTTTCTTTGACCACCTGTTAAGTTCTAGGCATTGTGATGGCTCCAGGGTGGTATCATATACAGACCCACTTTTACAGTAAGAAAACAGACTCTAGAACAGTGGTTCTCAAACTTCCTAATGCTATGACCCCCAACCATAAAGCTATTTTCGTTGCTACTTCATAACTGTAATTTTGCTACTGTTATGAATCATAATGTAAATATCTGATATGCAGAATGTATTTAGGCGACCCCTGTGAAAGGGTTGTTCGCCCCCAAAGGGGTTACAACCCACAGGTTGAGAACCGCTGCTCTAGAGGGATTGAGTGTATCACCAAACTTCATGTAACCAATAAGTAGCTGGGTCTGGATTGTTCACTTATCTGAAACAAAAGCTCTTTTCATCAGAAACTATTGACTCTATTTTCCCTAACTCTTTCACAGGTAGAGAAAGAGATGTCCAAAAATAAAAGGGGCACAGTGAGTAAGTGGGCAGGAGAATAAGCTTCAGGTTTAACGACTTTCCCATCCCCACTGAGAACACATACGCTACTCCTCATTTACCTGTGTCGCTAGCGTCCTGAACTTAACTGAGGACTGTGACAGGAGCCACTAGAATATGAAGCCATTATAAGCCCCCGACTATGGCACAAGCAGATGTCTGAACCCTGAACTCACACACAGGTGCAGCAGGTCCCACGAATATTGGTAGATAAACTGGTTACTGCATTTGCCTGAACAAAAGCCTGTTTTGACAGCCTCTCACACAATTTGAAACAAACAGGCATATAAAAGTGAAGAAAATAAGTATTTTTTTTTTAATTTTTTAATTTTTTTATTGTTGGGGATTCATTGAGGGTACAATAAGCCAGGTTACACCGATTGCAATTGTTAGGTAAAGTCCCTCTTGCAATCATGTCTTGCCCCCATAAAGTGTGACACACACCGAGGTCCCACCCCCCTCCCTCCGTCCCTCTTTCTGCTTCCCCCCCATAACCTTAATTGTCATTAATTGTCCTCATATCAAAATTGAGTACATAGGATTCTTGAAAATAAGTATTATCTGGTACCAGAGCAATGAGAACCGCAGGTCTAGATTTGGGGGATTCCATGTCTCTTTCCCTGTGGAAGATGCTTTCTGTCTGAAATAGCCACATACAAAGCTCCTTTCTCTATCATATTTTGCCTCTGTGATAAGCCTAAAATTTGCTATATTTAATAAGTAATATTAGTGTATACATGTATAGTAATATCATACTCTAAAAATAATGAAACTCCCTCACTGTATTCAAGCATTCCTAAATGTTGAAAAAGGATATAACTTTCATGGCTCAGTGTCCTCAGATTTGAATTCATTGCCTTGTCTTGTAAAATTCATTTCTAGAGCTCTGCACTATATTCTGTCTTCTTTCTTAATAAAAGCAATGGTCCATTTAAAAAATCTCCCACAAGGAAGTGTTCAGATTTCTTTTTAAGCTGCTCCATGTTTGATTGTAGTTATGTGGAAAATATTGAGACACAAAACAAAAACAAAGCATTTTTACTCTTTGCACATTTTAAAAAAGCCATTTTGAACTCCTATTCTCTTTTGCCAGAGTTTGCAGAGGTACATTTTCTTTCTATGTTTGTCGTCTGAAATAGCTCACCCTCTTTAAACATCTGCCAATTCAAATTCATGTTAGGGGAGAATATTTTAAAAGCAGGTAACTTAAATGATAATCAACTTCTCTGTTGGGACCTTACCTAAAATTCCTTTATTCTTTTCTTTCTTTCTTTATTTTTTTCCCCTTTTGGAATCAATGCAACTCCCAGATAGATTCAGGATGCACTTTTGAAGTGACACTTCAGAAAGAATCTAAGAAGGTGCTCACTGCAGACTCGGATAAGGTGCGTATAACTTAGGTGGGGTAACATAACATATTTCATAGATGAAAGAGAGAATTGACAGCTGCCTCAGTAACACAGCTGTTAATTAGTGTTCAACAAAACCACATCAGAATAAGTACTTTCAGATAATTGCTTTCAGGAGGACTGGAGTGCTAACTAGCTTTCTTTCTGCCATGTGAAAATACAATGACAAGTTGGTCAAGGAACTTGAAACAAGGCCCTCCCCAAAACTTGACAGGCTGGCACTCTAATCTTGGACTTATAGTTTCCAGAAGTACAAAAAAATTTTTTGTACTTCTAGTTAGCACTCCAGTCTCTTCTATAAGGTCAATAATCCTGTTCATGAGAACTCTACCCTCATGATCTAATTATCTCCCAACGTCTCCTCATAATCACACTTTTGATAGAGTTTAAACATATGAATTTTGCAAAACCAACGCAGAGCAGCTGATACGGCACCATTCACCTGGGGTAATCAGCCAGTCACCCTGTGCCAAATTGATCACATTGGACATCTTACATAATGGAAAGGGCATCACTTTTTAAATAAATCAACATTGCCCACAACCATATTGGCCATTTCTAGCTGCTTGAGCTAAAATATTTAATCCAGAAACTTAGCTTAGGGGGCCCAAATCAATAAATTCATCCTGATCAAATTTTATGTTTTTTTTTCCCACATCCTAAATGTCTATTTCTAAAAATATTACCCATATACTTCTGTTTACATAACTAGACAACTTCACGTAGTTCTTTGATGTTAACTGCCTCCTCATAGGAAATTCTTTGTACCTCATCTTTTGATTTCTATTGGACCCTGAGTCTAGTTGTAAGTCTCAAAGCACAAGAAGGTTATGGAAGTAGTTTCTGAGCAATACCAGCAGTACCTTGCAAGGGAGGAAGACATTATGGATCCTTTAGGCAAATGGGGGCTGAGCTCCTCAAACAGAATGGAAGGGTTACCTCTGCTGCCAAAGGAAATCTAAAGAAATTAGAAGTTGACAGTATCCGGCTCCATCAAGATCTTTCTGTGTGTTCCCATTGCAATTTCAGTATCCCGTTACTTCTAATGGATGCCCTCACTTTAGCAGAAGAGACTCTGTAGCTGCAGGGTTTGGATTCTGAACACCAAATCCATTCGGTCCCCAGCCAGACTTGACTCCTTCCTAGGCTGTGTGCATTCCTGTTTCTGGGCTCTGTGATGAGCAAAACAATGAGGTCAATAATTGAGCAAAAAAAGCATCAAAAAATCCTGCTCCTGAGCTGTGTTCTGACATCACCATCCAAGTCTGAAGATAGCATTCTCTTTGTTTTGAGACGTGCCTAAGCCTCTAACCCAGCTCCTTGACATCTAAATGCCTCTCCTTATAATCCTGCCTGAGAGAACACTCTGTTCAAGGCGCTGCCTTGCTCATGTCTCTCTTCTCAAACACTGGTTTTCTCTCCTTGAGTTTCATTCCGATAGCTTATCTACTGCTGTCTGCTTTCTCATGTCTTAGGCCTAGCCACCAGCCTGCCTGAAAAGCTCTCCAGATACAGCTAACTTCCAGATTTCTTTGACTAAGTGTTTCACACAATTGTCAGGCATCCCTTGATAAACCTGCAAAAATGGACTGCATTAATTAGAACTCTTCTGGACGCAAGAAATAGAAATTCAACCCAACTGCCTTATGAAAAAAAGGAGGCGTTAACCAGCAGAATCAAACCATGAGAAGGGCAGGGTGTCTGTAGCTCCAGAAAAACTAGAACCAGATTCATAAATGTGTTCATGACTCTCCTTGACCCTCTGCTATTTCTTTGTGTCTATCAACTATGTCATCCCAAACCAGTTTTCTCACCTTAGTGGCGGGGGGCAGGGTGTCCATTGGAAAGTCAGATTTAGCATCTTTACAGTAAGTTGAGTGATCAAAGGGGAAAGGTGGTTTTCTTTTTATCTTTCAGTTTGAAAAATCACAGTGAAACCTATGATTGACCTTGCTTCAGTTGTATGTTTATCCCCTGGGCATTGCTATAGTTGTGGTTTGAGTTTCTTAGTTTCAATGGATTATGTGTTCATTGTTATGTCAAAGAAAGAGTTGGAATTTTTAGAAGAAAAAAAATAATAGCGTAGATGTTACAACCAGGAAAGTGGCTTTCATTGAGAGTCACTCGGTTCATGTCTTAGTACTCACCTGTTTTTCTGAAGGACTATATATTCCACATACGATGTGCTGTTAGCCCGATTCTCTGGAATTTCAATTCAATTGAACAAACATAGGTTCAAACCAATCATTTCATACTATTGGAGAGGGATCCTGGGAATCTGAAAATAAATAATTTATGCACCCTGCCCTTAAATAGTTTACTATCTACCATGTGACCCACTTCTATTTGTTGCTGTGTTACATGACTCCTTTGAATTTGTATCTAATAACAAAGGTCTAAATTTTCTTCATGTAGTTGAACTTGAGGTTTGACTTACATTTTTGACAGGAATTTGATCTAGTGTTGCCCTGCCTTTTAAAAGTTAATGTAAGCATCTTGTTTAGGAATAGAAAAATGGGCCTATGTTGTGGGTCAGTTCCAATCAATTGATAGCAGCTGCTTGGAGAACTCAGTTAAGGATTCTAAGGCTGTATCTGTGCTCAGAGAGAGGGCCATAAGTGACTAGCAAAAATACTATTAATCTGTCATTTCTGACCTAATATATAGTGCTTGGCAGTGCTGTTAATTGCTATGTTATTGTCTAATTGTCAATAGGTATTTATCAAAGAGAAAAGATCACGTTTTCAGTGGTCATTATCAACAAATACTGACATCAGTAGATATTTATATTGTGCATATGTATGTGTGTGTCTATATAGAGAGAGGATAACATATATAGTTAATTTAAATAGATACAACAGTAAAGGAAATTTTTCCTTACTTCTTTTTTAATATAAAAAGGTAATAGATTTAAAAGCATCATCTGTCATCTGACATTAGGGAACACTTTGAATACCCAACATATTGAAAACAGATAAATAAACAATTAGAAAAGAAATACCCATATAGTAGTTAATGGAAGAGTTGAGTCAAGTTTAGGGGAGACTTCTGGCTCTTGATTAAAGGATATTGGCAATCTCTCTACATCGAAATGGTTTTTAGTGTTATCCAAGGGACAAGAAATTTGTGTTTTATTAGTGAGGGGAAAATAATACTTAATGCCTTGATGCATAATATCCATTTCTTTCACCCACACTCCACACACATGTGACTGACCGTGGCCCTATTTGTTCATCAGTATGAGTAACCTTCTCCCTTCACCCAGGCAAGTGATGGAGATGCAGAGCAATTTTTAGGCAAACACTCCTGTGCATTTAATCAGAACATGTTTTCCAGAGGGCCGGAGTGCTGTGGAAGAAATTAAAAGCCCCAAACATTTAGGATGTTTGCATGGTTCTGAGGCAGCCACCTCATTATCTGATAATCGCAGTTGACAGTGTGCTGGAGGCTATTGAATTTAGGAAAGACGAGAATGCTTAGAAAAAATTATGCCTGTTTTCCTGGGATTTCATGACGACGTGAAAGAGAGGACACAGAGGTAGATGAAAAGGTGAGAAGAAACACACACACAGCTGCTGACAAAGAGACAAAGAGATGGAGGGAGAAATAGCTCTTCTGAGGCCTTTGCCAATTGCGGATTTTGAAGGTAATATTTTGTACCACAATGAAAAGCATCTTGCCTTTACACCAGCAGTAACTTTTCAATGTGATCCAGTTGCCATGGGGATGATGTGCTGGGTTGTGGCACTTTATCATATCTCTCTCACTTGTTCTATTATAAAGTGAGTACTGGAGGTTCTAGGCCATAAATATGCATCCACAAAATGTTAATCTGTAAACCAGCCTGCCACCCAAGTTCACAGTAGTAATAAGTTCTCTGGCTGGCAGAACTTTCATGTCCCCCTTGAAAGCAACACAGGCAGGGCAGTGATTGGACGGACACAGACATCAGCAATTAGAGAGATAATTTTCTTCCCAGGCACTGTGGCCTTTGAGCCAAAGCAAGATGAAAAGAAATACCAATTGCTCCGGCAAGGAATGAAATTCACTAATGATCTACCATGTTTTCAGGTTACAATGCAGTCTTTGGTCTAATTTTTTGAAAAAAATTTTCTGAAGCCAATCAGATCCTCTTTCAAACCTCTAGAAAAGAAATTATATGAAAATCCCCCCCAAATAATAGACTGCTAGATGTATTTAAAAATGGCAAAGTATGCCCCAGCAAAGTGTAGATCAATTGCAATGATGTTCTTTAGCTGTCTCCACCCTTTTGGAAGCCATCATCAAACAGGTAGAACATTTCCCCCAAGGTTTCTGCATGCTCCATTCATAACAAAGCTGGAATTCATAAAAACTAGACTTGCACAAAGGCAACTCAAAATTTAGACCAACTTGTCTGCACTAACTGACCCGCCTGGCTATACATTTGTCCCATATTAACTCAGGCTTAATAATGTGGGCTTAACATATATTTTCTATTTGAAGTGTTAATACTTTAACAAAATGTTTGCCTTTAGGAGCAACTTTGCAACTTTTCATTATTTACCAGTGTCCTACTTTGGTAGACTTATTCTGTTATGATTATGCTGTGTGTCAACATTCTCTTTCAAAGAAAGAATTAATATTAGAAATATTTTTAAAAATGCATCTGGAACAGAATTATATGAAAATAATACCCTAATAATCCTTTTAAAAGATGATGTTTCTGCAAACTTGTGTTATTTGAAAAAATAAAACAGGTGATAATGTACTGTTATCACTATAGACATCCTTTTCACAGGAAATATTCAAAATATTTATTCCTCCTCCCTGTGGAAGGAAGATGCATGCCTGTCTTTTTGATATAGGCTTAGTCATTTACTTTCTTTGGCCAGCGGAATGTGCACAGAAGTACTGTGTGCTATTTTCAACAGAAGTTTTACGAGCTGTTGAAGTTTTTGCCATGTTCTCTTTTTCCTTTTCCACAAAGCTTGCACTGTCCCAAAGTGTGTCTGCTCCATTATTCTGGGTCCAAGAATGATGACAATTTAAAGCAGAGCTTTAATTCATCCAAGGTAGGCAGGTTGTAAGATTTGGAGTGTCATAGTTTGCTTAATATGGTTGCTGCCTTGGTATCCTTTGAGGGCCTGACATAAGTTATTTGAAACCCAGTTGTACCCATCACCTTTGCTCAGCTTAAAACTTCCCCCTTCTCCTGTGTGGTTGTTTGCAAAATAGCCTTCTTATTCCTCATCCCACCAACATAAAACTCAACATATTTCATAGCTGGACCATAAAACCTAATGGTCAACAAAAGAGTCATGTAAATAAGTTTCTCACCATCAGGAATGTTTTCTTTAGATTAGCCAACCCACAGGACAGGCTAAGGGATAGTGCTCATGGACCATAGCTCCACAGATCCTTCCTCTCTGTGTCTGTCTGTCTTCCTCTGTCTCTCCCCTCACCCACCTACTGAACTGCCTATCATCTCTGCACATGCAGTCAGCCTTCCACTTGCCACCCCTAACTTCCCTGGCACTACTGAGTAATAAATTTCTTCTACATCATGCATATCGGTTTCATGTCCTCAATGTGCCTCATCTGACACACATACCCAATTGTAACTTTTCCCCCATCAGGATCTATTTGGACTTAATGGCTACTCTCAAGAGAGATACCACAAGACTAAGTTAGAAAAAAAGAATCCACTGATGGAAATCACATGAGAATCAATACAGCATAATCCAGCCTACCCTGACACACTTTTATTTCCCAAATGTATTCATTCACTCAATATCCATTTATTAAGTGCTTACAGCATACTACATACAGTACTGGGTAAAAGGAATTCAAACATGAAAAAAAGATTCAAAAATTGTCCTTGAAGTGTTTAATATGTATATTGCATTAAATACGTCAGTAAAGCAATTTCTGCAAGATAAATTCTATGTTATTTTTTCAGAGGACTTATGAAAATCCTCTAACAGAATTTAACCACTAAAGGTAATGAATTAAAGATGACAACAAATTGTTTTTCATAACACCCCCCTCCCATCTGAATGTAGTTTATTTCTCTAACTTCTTGACTGAAATAGAATATGGGAGTTGCAATGTTGTGCAAGTTCGGGGCCTATTCTTCAAGTGGCAGATTTTCCTCCTTTGGCTTGGTAGCCCTTTCCTCCCACCCTGCTGTGGAGATTGATGCCTGGACAGCACCAGCTTTTCAAGCTGCCCTTGCTGAGAATCCAGGCATATGAATGAAAGAACAATCTTGGATATTCCAGATCCAGCATTTATCACGTGGAGCAGGAACAAGCCATCCCTGCTGTGCTCTGTCCCAATTTCTGCCCCGCTGAATCTTGAGCATGCAGAATAGCGTTTGCTTTAGGGACATAAGTCTGGGGGCAGTTCGTTGGGCAGCAATAGATAACCAGGGGATACAGTGGCTGCCAGAACCACTTTTTGGATATGCTTTGAAACCCTTTCCTATTGATTCCTTCTTCTAATCTTAAGGACGTCACTTATTTTTAGGATTTCCTGAGTCCATGTGGGTTTCTGTCATTCCCTATAAAATATTTGGCAATGCGGTTTGTTGTTTCGAATATGTAAAATGTCGATCAGCCTAAAACGTCATACTTTGCCAGAAGGTACTGCTATCAAATATTAACTTAATATATGCCATTTGAAAATTACCTTAAATCTGAACTCACGGCTTAATAAAACACGGCACTGGAAAACGAAGAGCCAATAATGCGATTTTTAAAGTGAAAAATATAGTGGGAATTTTCTAAGAAATACAAGAAATTGCTGTTTTAGATTATTATATAAATGTAGATAGTTTAATGATTGGCGCTACTCTAACTCAGGGGTTCTCCACTTAGCATGCCTTGGAATCACCTGGAGGGCATATTAAATTGAGTCGCTGAGTTTAGTAGGTCTGATGGGGCCTGGTAATTTGTACGTTTAAAAGGTTTCTAGGCACTGTTCTTGCTTCAGAGGCCACACTTCGAGAATCACTGTGTTACCCTTTCTTGGCACATTTGTTTCTGCTTTGTCATATGTATTCATGATAGATAGACCTAATTAACCACTGGACTTGCTCTTCTTGAGCCAGGACATCAGTCAGATTGCATCAACTCATTTTAGTTGGAAATCTAGATGAAAGCTATTTGCTATATAAGATAATTCCAGAATCTAAGTAACTGCTCTAAGAGATTACTAATGTCTTTTTTCTTCTTGTCTCATATTTATTTCCCTCTTTCTTTTTCTTAATTAGTCTGACATTTTCAGCCTCTCCAATTTTGTTCAGCCTATATAAATTTTATAAGTTGCTGCTCAACAGATAAAAGCATTAAATTGATGTCTGCCCTCCTCTACAGCATTGCTTAAGAAATATTTAGGAAATACAACTTAAAATATTAGCATTCTATGCTTGCTGTGATGATTGAACAAGTGAAAATAATATATAATCACCAAGAGACAGACACAAGATTTTTATCAAAACTATTTTAAATAAGAACCAGAAAGTATTGCATATGATCTCTCTCTCTCTCTCTCTCACACACACACACACACACACACACACACACACACACACACGTCATTCAGGTAAAACTGCAGTTTGGGGTCTATATTTGTATTGCCTACAAAATATTTTCTTTACATAATAGCTTCTTCCATTGCAGCAGTCATGTCAAAGTTTATTTAATATTGCTGCAAACATTCTCTGGAAGCACAAATTTAAATTTATTGATACGGTATTCAAGGTTTGGCAATAAATAATTTTATGCCATTCTTATAGTGAAGTTGAAAAACTTGACTGTTGAAATTGCCATAATACATTTTCTTCAGAAATTTTCTTGTCCTCTGAAGAGAATGTTTTTGTCTTTAAAGTATTTGAAGATTTGGAGGCATAATTTCCCTTTTCTATCTCTGAAAGCTTTGAAATATTCATCATTTCTCTTGGATAATAAATTATGGTCTCTAGTTATGAAGAAAGTCTCTTTGAGCAGAAGTGAAACATCTGAAAATGCCTTTGTTTTAATTTTTAAAGTTTTTAGAAAGGAATTCTGTACTTCCTTGTTAGGCAATAAAAAACGTTTATAAAAAAATAAATTTCAATCTGGAAAATATCAATATTTACAATAACATTTGCCGAATTTTACAATGTTTGGGTATGCCCCAAATCTCTTTAATGATAAGTAATGATGATCATTGAAATAAACCAGGGTTTTTTTTTTTTTGACAAACTGCATAACTTTTTGCATGTAATAACTTTATTCTGCTTATGGTTACTTGTCAAATTTTTGCAAATAAAATACAATACTATACAAGAAATTGACAGTACTGAAGATATTTTTAGAGCTAATTCATGCAAGAAGAGCTCATAGCAACCTCCATTTTTTGAGGGCTTACTTTCTGCTAGGCATTGTCTTCACACTCTTTGTCTTAATTCTTAACAACATATATATAGTGATATTATTATCACTATTTTATAGATGAGGAGACTTAAGATTAGAGTGTGTCATACTCATGGTTAAAAAACTAGTAAGGGATGGGGCTAAGATTTGAGTCTAGAACTTACTAATAGATAAAAATTGCACTTTTAACTACTAAATGATGTTTCAAAAAGCTGAGTGATGTCCTGACCCTTTTAAAAAGGAAAATAAAATTTCTTTAAAGGTATCAACACGCTGAACTTTACTGGTTCCCACAGAATAACTGTACCCCCAAACCCTTCCTCTTTAAGTCCAAAGATCCACATGCATCTGAAGTCTATAGTCACTGTCGGTTAAAATTCTGCTGTAGCCGTTCTCAACCTGTGGGTCATGGGGGTTGAATGACCCTTTTCGCAGGGGTCACCTAAGACCATCAGAAAACACATCCTGCATATCAGATATTTACATTACAATTCAAAATTACGGTTATGAAGTCGCAACAAAAATAATTTTATGGTTGGGGGTCACCACAACATGAGGAACTGTATTAAAGGGTCACGGCATTAGGAGGGTTGAGAACCACTGTCAGCTTCATGACAGTCTCATCATATTTACATTTACTCTGACTTGCTTCAGTTCAGTTCTTTTAATTCTATTTTGTTTACTCTCATTACAAAGGTAATGCATAATTGTTGTTACAAGTAAAAAAGTGAAAGGAGTCCATAAATATATGTTGTTGAGAGTGAAATCTTCCTGACAGATCTTAGGACTTTGATGGGTCCTAGAACACCAAGAAGAGTTTGGGATTGTTATGACTTCCACACGTAGATATAAAGGTTGGTATATACACATACGACGCACATTTAAATAAATACATGTTCTACATCCTACACACTTTTCTGAAAGTTGCTTTTTCATTTAACTTATCTCTTTCCTCTCTCTCAAATCCTTTGACCCAATTTTCTACAATTAGTATGCCATAAAAAACACAGTATCTTTCATTTCTTTTCTGAATGGCCCCTTTAAGTCCTTCATTGAAAGAAACCAGAGTAACCTTTGAAGACACTGAGTCCTATTCAGTTTTCTCAAGTCTCTTCTCCCTCCAACCTCATACATCAGTCCTGCTGGCGTTGGGGCTAACCCTCCTCTTTTCACAATAATGTTTCCAGACCATGACTATTCATGCCCTTGGACAAACTCCAGTTCCCTTAAGTTGAATGCCCTACTGCCGAAGTCCCATCTGCCTTCCTCTACAGCTGCCATTTCCCTGTAACTCCGCATATTCAGGGCTGCAGCACTTTGCTTTAACTTGTGTTATCCTTTCGGGAACTCCCTTGTTACCTCAGGCCATTGTTCCCTCTGCTTTCTCCCAGTCCAGTCTGTAATCTAGGATCAGTGATCTTAACCACACTTTTGTTAATTCTCTGATAGCCACCTTTTCTTTTTATCTGCCTAGGAAATCCCCAACCTTCAATGGGTACAGCTATTTCTCTCCTCACTGCAAGCTCCCCACTGCAAGCTGTGAATGAAGAACCACAGGGTCCAGTGGCTTGCTTGGGGTTAGATTGTATAGGATTTTAGGGTCACTATTATACCTTTTGAATTTACTCTTTATAAGATTTTGAGCAAATGAGTGACACAGTGTTATTAATGTTTTAACAGCATCAGCTGGTGCCTGTGGCTCAGTGAGCAGGGCACCGGCCCCATATACTGAGGGTGGCAGGTTCAAACCTGGCCCAGGCCAAACTGCAACAACAACAACAACAAAATGGCCGGGCATTGTGGTGGGCACCTGTAGTCCCAGCTATTCAGAAGTCTGAGGCAAGAGAATCGCTTAAGCCCAGGAGTTGGAGTTTGCTGTGAGCTGTAACGCCATGGCACTCTACCCGGGGTGACAAAGTGAGACTCTGTCTCAAATATATATATTTTAAAAGCACACATGGAAGCAGTGGCACTAGTAGGCAGGTATTTGCAATCATTCAGACCAGGGGAAGGTGACGGACAGAGAGGGAGCAGTGGAGGAAGTCAGAGGAGACTTTCTTTAGTGTGTGGAGAGTCCTTTTTGTTACAGTGCTAGAATTTACCTGAAGTGAAGTGAAGGTCTGGCTTCTGGACCATAAACCCTCTCCAACTCTTTCCAAAGGCAGATCTCCCTTTTTACATGGAAGAAAGACTCATGCTATGGTTGTGAACTGAGATATGAACACGCTGAGAATATTTCACAGGTGTTTTTATTGTTGCTGCTGTTGTTTGACTAAATGCATTATAATAAGTCTGAGCTCATTTTCCACCTCCAGACCTGGTTTTGCTGATACTGAGATTTTGGGATTCTGCTCAGAAACATTTTTATTTTGGTGGTGGTCATATCTTTGGCCTGTCAATTGTTCACTCTCAATTCCATCTTTCTGCTGTATATGTTTTAGAATTTCCTCAATGTTCTGATCTGTTGATAGCTTTTTTCTGATTTTTTAGTGCTAAAGAAGATTAATTTATATTTTTATATTTTGAAAATATTACGATGGCAATTTGGGAAGATGAATAGTAAAAAAAAAAAAAAACACATGCGCTTTATCATTTTGATCTACACATATAAGCTTCTTCCATCCTCAGTCCAATAATAAAACTACTGGGGCTGCAGGCTCTGCAGCGCACCAGGCGGCATCTGTGGAGGAGAATGTGGTGCCAGTTTCCTTCCTTGGGCACTCCCACCCTCAATGACTTATTTGCTTTGCATTCCAGACTTTGTTATAACCCAGTCATCAACTCAAAGCTGCAAATGAGAACTAGAGGGACCTCATGAAAGCAAACTCAGGAGTCAGTTAAAATGGGCCAGGGATATGAAACACACAAGAAAAACTGAAAGAGAGATAGTCTGAGACTAGCTGGGGAGAAGAGATTTTAGAAAGGAGATGGCTAGTACTGAGGTCACCCTGTTATGGCACTAGGACGCTGTTATAGGCTTCAACTTGATAAAAATAAGTTGTAAGCCTTTATTCCAAAGATGAGAGTATAGGTTTATATTTCTACAAAAAGCAATGTAAATGGATACCTGTATAGCCTTTCCACGTGCTAGGAGCCAGTAGTAAGCCACCGAACTTCATGGAAAGCCAGTCTTGTTTCTTTTTTTTCTTTTCTTTTTTTTGTCCGGGGCCGGGTTTGAACCCGCCATCTCTCATATATGGGGCTGGCAGCCTACTCCTTGAGCCACAGGTGCCGCCTCCAGTCCTGTTTCTTCTCTGTATTTTCCTCCTCAAATTATCCGAGGACTGTTACATCTGCTCTACCTGCTATGGTATCAACCAAAATCTGTCAAATCCCATAAATTATAGAAGATGAGAAACGAACAAGAAGAAACAACAAGAAATTTGTTATTTGACCTAAAGGTGATGCTGGTATCCTCACAGAGAGTAGTTTCAGCAATGATGGGACTAGGAGGGCCAGTGTCAATGCAGGAAAATAGCAAGGAAATACTTTATTGTATATTTTGGATTTTGCATTAAAATAAAGGGAACAATTGAGTGGGCAGTAGGAACAAGAAAAAGAATGGGTATGTTTCTTATATAGGAGAGAGATAAACATGATTAAAAGCACATGGGAAGAGGTCACACAGAGAGAAGGTGCTGGAGAAGAAGGGGTGAAGAATTGAATCTACTGTTAGAGTGAAAGGGCTGGGGTATGGTTCAGATGCCTAGGGGGAAGAGGTAAATCTCCTCTTCTAAGCAGCCTTTGTGAACGCAGAGAAGGCTGCAGAGATAGTTTCAGCTAGGATAGGGTGATCAGGAGGAAAGATGGAGCAAATTATGCCAGCTGGTTTTATTTCTATCTGAAATAGGGTCACTAGTTGTAAGTAATGTGTCTCTGGAACTCAGATGATCAAAAACAGCAGTAAAAGCCTCCCATTAGGAAGATCCACCTGATATTTAAAGGCCGAGGAAAGAGGATCTAGCCTTTCAGTATCAGGACAGTGTAGGCAGCCTTGGTGGGAGGGAACCAAGGAGAGGGAAGGTAGCAAGACGTGGCCAGGGCCATTTGGATAATATTTTTATGCAATAGAACCCATCTGCTCAGCTATGGAATTGTTACTAGGTGCTATTGGGGTTATTCCATGGACCTTCCATGGTTTGAAAACAGGGATGAAGACACCTATTAGTGTGAGCCATGGTTCTACTCACCAGAAACAACTAAGTTCACAACAGGCAGATTCATCTTTGAAATCAGAGTATATAGAAACCTTGGTACCAAATAATAACATAACATAATTACTTGGTAGCCAATTACTCATTATTAAACAAAGAAAGAAATGCTGAATTTTATAGGTTAAAAAATATAAACAAACAATAAAAGAGTTGACAATGACCAAAACAACCCACCAAAAAATGGATGAAGGGGTGTAGTAAAAAGAACTTACCATAACTCACCATTTACTGATGTGTCAAATAAAAAGCAGACTAAAAGAAGGAGCTTTCTTTGAATCACCTCCTCCATTACATAAATTCAAGGCTCAATGTGTGGCTGTTTTAAAACCTGGGAGGATTTTTAGATTGACAGTTTTTCAAGATTGAAAACTAGACAAATGAGTATTTGTCAATTCCCAGAAGACTCTTGGAGTAGACAGTCAAACCTTATCTTTGCTCAGGTTTAAGACATGAAGAGGACTGACACTGTGGTTGACTCACCGGGTGGTCTTAGGCTAGAGATGTTCCCGGGTGCATCTGGGAACAGATCTGGGAACAGGGGTATAAGGGGTGCCATTATGCATCTGGGAACAGAGGTAAGGGGTGCCATTATGAGCTGGGCCAGTGGATATCTACAGTAAGTATCTCTATTCCTTGGTTTTGGAATAGGTTTTCAGTTTGGGGATTTCTCAACCATGTTCTGCAGAGTTCGGGTTTGCCATTTGTTCAAATCAACTGAAAATATTTTTATTTCCTTGAGATAGGGGAGTTGCCTGTTAGCGACAGGCTTGAGTTCTTACATAAATGACATAAAATGCCAAAGAATTTAAGGATAATGATGACTTAAACCAATGAACTGAGTAAATGTCAAAACATAGTGCAGTGCCAAAAAAATAAAAAGAAAGAAATTAGTCCTGTAGCATTTCTTTCATTGGAGGTAATGTAACAGCCAATATAAATAAATGGAGAATTGTTACATAGTTGTAAAATCTACTGTCGTCACAAAAAGATGGATGAGATTGGCACTTAAGTAGGAAAGATGATGAGCTTCCATGTTGCCACTCTCAATATATATTGGAGGTCTTTTCAGAGTAGCTAAAAGCAATGGTCCTCAGAGGTGAGGCAGTCAAAGCAAATGGTTTACAGGAGAAGCTTAAGAGAAACTTATCTAGGAAAACACTAAACTTTAAAAAGGAGTTGCAAAATTCTAGCTTACCAAATTAGAGTGGGCCCTAAATCCAATGACTAGTGCCCTCATGAGGAGAGAGTAATTTGGAAATACACCAAGAGAATGCCATGTTAACTTTCTGTATGTACAAGATACAAAAACGATGAAGAAACCTGGTTCTTATATTCACAATAATGCGTATTCTGCAGTCATTGTATAGAATATTCTGTGTCAGCAATTTAGTTGATAGTTATCCAAGTCTTCTCTATTGTTACTGATTTTCTGCCTAATTGTCCTATCAATTTAGTTGATTATTTTCTTGTTTATAACCTAAGGTATCCTGAGTAATTATATTTGTCTTATGGAGATATATACTAAACTCTTAAGAAAGGTTTACTAAAATAACAACACTATCATCAACATTAGTTGTTAAATAAGTTTCACTAACAATTGTTTTATTTGCTTAGCACACCTCTTTTAGATTTTGTATCATTTGCAGCTGAAAGCCTCCCAGATCTTCAATGTGTAATGTAAATACACATAAACCCTCCTATAATCTTCAAATGTGCAATGTAAATTTTGATTTACATAATGATATATTAGGAATAAATAACACCAGATTGGTTTCTCATCTCCTATCCTAAGAGATGGTTGATTGCAACTGTGATGGGAGTGCTCTCAGAATGTTAAGCTTTGAAAGCTAATTTTATGATGATTCCATCAACTGATACAGGAGAAAAATTACAGAGTTGAGTATTTGTGTATGTAGATGGAGACACTCATGAGTTTCACAAATAACTACTTTTTTGTAAACTTTGGAATTATGTTGAAGATGGAAGCTAGCTGTAAGAAGCTACCCAAGTTGAATTCTTTAAAAACATCTTTCCTGTTTATCCTGTAACTACTTACACACACAGCTACCTGGGTAGTTTCTTTGGCATTCCTATCTCAGCCATTTCTGGATTCTGAATCCGGCCTTAATATCTCTGAATGCACCAAAGGCTTCCTGAGCAGTCATGGTCCTTGATACTACAGGTGACCCATTCCTAATACTCAGACCTTATAGCTACACAAACAATCTCATTTCTTTGTGCTTCTGTTTGATCATCTATGAAATATTAGAATTTGAATAGGTAAGTATTGGGGGTCCCTTGCTGTTTTCTGACTCTGCACCTGTCTATTTCGTCTGTTGCTTATTTAGGGTCTAAAATTAATGCTTACAATGACTTTACTCTCTTTCTTGCTCTGGACTTTAATTATCAGAAACTTCCAGAATTCATGACCTGTTTTTCGGTTCTCTTGGTCTATCTTGACTACCATCTTCTAAGCCATGACCTCACCCTAACTATACTGCATCTGCAAAGACCCTATTTCCAAGAAAAGTCACATTCCTGGGTCCTAAGTATTGAAAAGTCAAATTCCTGGGGCCTAAGTGTTATGACTTCAGCATATCTTCTTAGGGGTCACAATTCAACATATTATGTATGAACATAATTTTTCACACCAAGTTCATATAACATAATTCTTAATCCATATTTTCCACTGAAATTCTCTTTAAATTCTTGAGTTTACATTGAACAGAAAATTAGTTTGCACAAGTAGGTGATAGAAAAATGAAAATATTTGCAGCCATCTAAAGCTAACACTATTTGACAATAATCAGTTTGCTTAGCACCTCTGTTAGAACTTTCATAATTGACTACCTCCCCACATGACCACCTCCTTAAGTTGACCGAATTCATATACTGAACATGCACCACACATATATATTGTTATAGTAGTCCTACTTTCTTATGTTGACCAACTCCATATATTGACCAGTTTGCTATAGTCCCTTAGGTGGTCAACTTACAGGGGATCTACTGTATTGAAATAATCAAACAATTCTTCATTTTCTTTTAATGAAAAAATATAAGGTTGATGTTTTTTGTGAACATGCAAATTATTTTAGACTCTGATCAAAATGTTTTGTGTCAAGAATCTGAAAATGATGAAGCTTCAACTACACACTCTGCTAACAAAGACACTTGGTAGTTACCTTGGACACCACTAAAAGGGTGCATCAAGCAAAACTGACACAAGAATCAAAGACAGAGATTTAGATTGCTGCTTGGTATAGATCCATAGGAAGCCCAGGCTCTGCTCCTCATCACCTTCCTGACACTTCCTGGCTTTGGGATGCCAAGTACAATCCTTGAACACCTGAAATAAGAACTCACTCAGCAGTGCCATGGACAGCAGAGTGCTTTGCTGTTGGCAGATCACTCTGATGGCGTTTAGCACCAGAATAGCAAAGCAGCAGATGCTGGAAGTTACTCATCAAGCTCACTGGCTGCAGAAACGTGGAATCTGCCTTCAGACACTGCTTCAGTTCCACAAGAAGCCATTCAACATCTGAGATGGTAATCCTGAGGGTCACATCTGTCTGTCTTCTGGACATAAAGAACTCTTTGTCAAACATCTGAAATGTAATCTCAGCTGCCTGGCAAGCTCTGCTATTGACAGTGCAATTAAATAATAAACACCTCAGGTTTTTCCAAGTTCCATCTTTCCCTTGATGTGCAAATCAGTGCAAAGCTTTTCTGTTTGAAATTTAGATAATCTGACATGACAATTTAGCTGTGGGATTCAAAGATGAAATGAACATCAGATACATCAATTATAAATATTTTTATTACTCTCAGGCCACCATTTCTAAGTATACTTTTCACCTCAGAGTGCCACAGTGGGAAATGAATTGTTGTTATACTCCCTAGTTCAAGCATGGATGTGAACCTCTCTGTAGACCTTGATGTATGTAGCGGGGTACTTCAAGAGGGCAATTCCTTTGGGTTCAACATGCTTTAATTTGTAATGACATACCTCTGAGAATCCAGGAAAAAGGAATTTGTGAGCCTGGGCTAAGCTCAAGTTGATATTTGTACTTTTATGAAAATCACATTAAAGATATAAGTGTGTTATTATGGATTGTAAGGTAGCTTCTCCTTGCAAATAGTAGTTTTCATTTTTCCTTTATTTTGTGCCATCTTTGAAAATGAGTGGGAATAAATTCAGTAGCCTTTGATTTGATCATTTAACCATCTCCTGAGTTTATTTAGGGCACTGTGAAAGGGTCATAATTCCATCAGATTTTAGTGGAGGTGTAAGAACTTTGTTCTCTAGAAGACATAAATTTTTAAAAAACAGATCAAGATGATCAAATTCTTTTCCCAAGTCTATGAATAGTGTCACCTCACCTAGTACCCTTTTCATATTCTCACCTCTTTCCAATAATCTGTGTATTTTCAGTCTGGGAATTCCTTTTCCTCAATTATCCTCAACATTCAGGACCTGTCATGTTCAGATATGCTCCCCCTTTCTGGGGCTTCACTATACTTTTCCCCCTAAAAACCAAGAAAAACTAATGGTGAAGTCATTAAATCTATTCAAGGACTTTTTAATTGAGGGAGGAGGAAGCAATTACCACGTGGCTCAAAGTCCAATGAGAGGTGGGAAAAACACAAGTGCAAAGTGCTCACGGGAGAGAAAACTGGCCTGATCCTTTCGAATCAAATTTGCCTTAAATTTTTACACTCATCTGATAACTTACAGAGATCCATTTAAAAAAAGAAATTGAGAATCATAAAACCATTCTATGTACATAGATGCTTACTGCCACTCTATAATGTTGTTAAAAAGGAGAACAGTGAGGGTGGCGCCTGTGGCTCAAAAGAGTAGGGCACAGGCCCCATATACCGGAGGTGGCATGTTCAAACCCAACCCTGGCCAAAAACTGCAAAAAAAAAGGAGAACAGTAAACAGTCTAATTATTTAAAAATATAAAGGAATGATTAAATAAATATATACCATGCTATACACCAATGAAAACAATATTTTCAAGAAAATTTCAATATATAGGGAAAATATGTCATAAAGAGTTAAGAGACAATATTCTATTATAAAGTTGTATATCAATATGAATTAAACTATGTAAAAAATAAACAAAAACAATCAAAAACATAAAACATAGAGAAAGAAACATATTAACATAAAGATAGTAGTTATGAGATTATTTTTATTTTCTTTCTTATAAATTTCCTTACTTTACACATATTCTACTATGAGCATGTGTGTTGCTTTTTTGTCAGAGAAAGTAAGCAAGCTAATAGGAATACATTTTTATAAAAGACTCAAATATTATTAATAAAAGGTGAAGAAACGGGAATACTACGATCTATTTATTTGAGAATGGACAAATTTTCCAAATATCTCAGATGCACAGCAGCTATTCTTTAAAAGGGATCAGAAAATAGTAAATATATAATAAATACTTTTTCTTCTTTGATTTTATTTCCATAGTCAGGAAATAAGAAGCAATTTATATCCCGAATCCATAGTTTTCCCAAAAATCATCATGTAAAGACTCATATGTTTAAATAGTATGTTTCTTTTCTTTAATGCATTAGGCTAAAGAAACTTTTGATTCAGATTCTAAATTACTCAATACTTGATGCTATTTACCAGTTTTAATCCTTCCTTTCATTATCCACTCATAACAATCTGTAAAAATCCTACTCTGCGGCTACTTTGTGAAGATTCGAAGGTCTTTTAGTGATAGCAAGGCTGGCTTTATTCACCACTAATTAGATTATGATTACTGATAAAATACAATGACTGGAAGGACCAGCATTTAAGTTAATGATTAAATCTAACTCTTTAACAGTTTTGCATTTTCTATTAAAATGAAAACCAAAGTAATTGGATGACTCACTAACTCAGAAAGAAGCGCAATGGTTTAACACTATGTTATTCAGCACATTTGTATCCTAGCCAAAGTCTTAGATGCCAAAGGGAAAATAATCTTATTCTGATTTGTAGCTCACTTCTAAAGAACATAAATAATTACCAGGAACACGTAAATGAAGAGAAATAAAAACAATGCCCTGACAAAGGAAGAGTGCCCACGTGGGTGTTGGCCCATGGAACCAGTACAGACATTTAAAAAACGAAACCCTTCCTAATTCTGTACCTTTTCCTAAAATTAACATAGACCTTTAAATGATGAAAATTATCAAAAAACGGTCAATTATATGCTGATAGAGCTTTGTCTTTTTCATCTCTGTCATGTAACCATTTTCATTTAAGTAATCAGCTATTAGGCTGAAAAAAAGGAAAAATCATTTTACTAAGCTGATAATGGCTAAATCCTTTCTCCTTTCAGTAGTTTTTGCTATAGAAAGACTCTGTGTACCTTGCGATGTTTAAAAAAAAATTGTATTGGTGAAATTTCCAGCATTAATAATTGAAAATATGACAAAGAAACAATATGTATCTCCTATAGAACACTCAGCAAATCAGACACAAAATGTAAATTGCTCTCTCTTAAATCTTAACAGCTCCACCTCATAAGGATATCCATGTCAATTTTACACAGACAGGAACAAAAGCTCAGGAAGGCCAATGCACTTTGCCCAAAATGATATAGCTGCTAATGACGGAGACAGAATTGGACACAGATGTGTTTCGTCTCTGTGTATTGTCCACTTTCCACTTCACTATGTTGTGGTCCTTCCACATTGTAAGGGAAATTTGTAAGGGTTGCAGAGCCCTTCCTAATACCTTACATCCGAGCTGGAAGCTTTTCTGTTTGCTACCAATGTAATAATGTTCAAAGAATTACAGACCAACAAAGAAAGATGCTTTATTGACATGGAGTCCTACGAATTCATAAATTGTTGTACATCTGCCCATGTATTTCCTATTGACTTCACCACTTTTTAATGTTTTCCCTTTTTAAGTGGAAAAAATAATAGAAAAGAAAATATGTCATAGTCATAGTCACTTTCTGATTTATGCCTCTTCAGTTCACTACCATGCATAAATACTTCTCACCATCCAATAATAATTTGCAGGCAAAATTATATGTGTATGTATACATTTACTGTTTTGAAGCCAAAAGCTGACAATAATCTGGCATTTATAGACTTCTATCACCAATAATTTACCTAATGTTATTTTTCTCAAGGCTAACTAGACATTTTTCTCTTACTAACATACTTTAAAAGATTAAATGTGACAAGTGAAACCCACAAAATGAAAGAAAATATGTGATAAAAAAGTGGAAACGCTTATATTCTTTCATCATTTATTTGAGATGAGGGTCTTCCAAATTACATTTTTAAAAGATACAGCTAACCAACATCAAGCTATAAACTGTCACATCACATACAACATCATTACTTAAAAAAAGTATCTGGGGCACTTAAAAATCTATCCTAAAAGATTAATTTCTAATAAAATGATTTCTAAATCCAAAGTGTTTAGTGAAGTTTGATGGCATGTAGTGGACACTTGTGTTGGTTTTTGTTGTTTGCTTGGTTTTTGTTTTGTTTTGTTTGCAACTAGAACACAAACTTTTATCTTCTTCCTATCTAAAACATACATGCAAGCCCGTGTTGGAATGCAGATGGTATGACACCCCAGCCAATTCCCAAAGTACCGTGGACAATAAGTATATGCAATTCAAAAATAAAAGCTTTAAAATTGCTTTCTGTCAAACATCACAGCATATGTATACATGATTGTGTGGCATCTATACCATTTATCAAATAGCTTCAATTTAGCAGACAATGAAATGGAAAACTCACTTTCATGCTAAAGTGCAGATATCTCAGGAAAAAGGGGGGAGAGTCAGGCTTCAGAAGAAGGTTTCTGTAGATAGTGTTTCACATGAAATTTCTACTTGCCCTAGTATTCAGAAAAATCACTGATGTCTACCAGTGGGCATTGTCATTCAAAGAAGGTGAGTGGAAGAGCTGAGTTGTAAAGTATTCTTCACATAATGAAAATCAGAAAACTCAGAGTTCACCAACACTTTCTGATTTATGCCTCTTCAGTTCACTACCGTGCATAAATACTTCTCACCATCCAATTTTGAATGAAAGCCAAAGAGCCCAAAACCTCACAGAATGATAATATATATCCACAGAACCATCAATCCTATTGCTCTTTTGCTCAAACTCCTTTTTCAGGTCACAGCTTACTTTTATTTTTCTCTACAGTTACTCTAAGTAAGAACATCAGTTATGAGAGCTCACAGAAACAAATTCATGGATCCCCAAATAGATGAATTAGGGGAAACCTCAGATGTTACATATCTCTCCCTTTCTTTAGAGAACAAAATGTTGAGAGCCGAAGCTGGTTTTAACTATAATGCTTTTGTGGATTCATCCCATTATAGTAAGGTGGGCATTGGGTATCACGGGTGAGGTTGGTCCTTGTTTTGTTTCCCCAGGACATTGGACCACTTTTGCTTAGAGCTGAAGTTGGGATAAACCAATGTATGCTCTTCTTTCACTTTTATTATTTATAAATAAAATGTATTGTATTCATTTGAGGTTCATGCCATGATGTTATGAAGCATATAGATAGATAGTAAAATGGTTAGTATGGTGAAGCAGATTAATGTATCTGTCATCTGGTATAGTTGCTTTTTTGTGAAAAGAGCAGCTAAAATCAGGTTGTATGTTTTTCTTTCTCTCTGTTTGCAGGAAGATAGTCTTTAAAAGGTTCTACCGAATTTCTTTATCAAGTTTAATCAAATAAGACATCTAGATGATCACATGCATTTATTTCACTTCAAAGAGAAAACTGATTTAGTTTTGAAGAGGGAGATATCTGGATGAAAATAATTAGTGGGTCTTTGACCAGTCACTCTGCCTTCTTCTAAGGCAAAGAGGGCTTGTATCCAAAGTAGGAGTCAATTCAGTAATAGTCTTTTTTACAACAGTTTACCCCAGTAATAATTTAAAAATCAGTGTGATTATCCAATGAGAGTTAAATTGGATGATCTTGTTTTTTAAACTTACTAATGTATAACAAATCTATAAATCCCCCAAATCGAGTAGCTTAAGAAACATTATCTAATATGATTATTATACCATTTATAAAATTACAATAGTACTTAGTTTTTTGTTTGCTTATTTGTTTGTTTTTGAGACAGAGTCTCACTTTCTTGCCTCTGGTAGAGTGCTGTGGCATCATAGTTCACAGCAACCTCAAAGCAATCCCTTCCCTCAGCCTCCCAAGTAGTTGGGACTATAGGTGCCCTCCACAATGTGCAACTACTTGTTAGAGATGGAGTCTTAATCTTGCTCAGGCTGGCCTCAAACTTGTGAGCTCAAGCAATCCACCTGCCTCAGCCTCCCAGAATGCTGGGATTATAGGCATGAGCCATCACACCCAGCCCCTAGACTTAGCTTTTCAACATGACTGTATCTTCCAGAAATTTTCAGTGAGTGCTTACACGACAGTCTGATATGCCATATCATGTCCCACATCCAATATTGATGATACATAGTTATTCATTTTGGATAATTGTGAGAAAAAATATTTATGACTCATACCTAAAATAAATGAAAATCCTAAAATGCAGCCGCTAGCCATGCTCTTGGAAATGTAGCCTTCAATGTGAAGGAAAGCATTTCATGAGGGAAAACAAGCAAAAAAACAAAGATGGCTATGGATCGATGTGCTAAGAGAACAACTCGGAAACATGTTTTATTGTATAACTTGGCAAGTTCACTCTCAAATTAATACTTAATGGGGAGGGGGTGAAGCAAGATAGTCAAATAGAAACCTCCAGGAATCATCATTCCACATGAATGTTTAATTTAACAACTATCTAAACAAACAAAGCACCTATAGAAGATCCAAAACCAGGTGAGCAATCATACTACCTGGTTTTAAATTATATCAAATAAAGAGGCACTGAAGAGGACAGAAAAGACATCTTGCATTGCCTACACCACCCCTCCCTATGTTAACCCTCCGTCAGCCCCCACCACTGCTGCCCCAGCACACTGAATGGAGAGAGAATCTGTATGCCTGGTAGACGGAGAGTAAAGTGATTATGGGGCTTTGCATTGAAATCCAAGGCCACCCTGGCATAGGGGAACACAATGTAGGGCAAAATTCTGCCAGTGCCTACAGAGGGAGCATGTTGGCCAGCCTGACCAGAGGGAAATTCACCATCCATAGCCCGAGTTCCTACTAGTCTGATCATCTGCTGAAAAAAAGCAGCTTGGGTCCTGAACTAAATTTATAAGGCAGTGGGGTCATGAGGGCTAAAATCCCTGGATAATTTCTGTAGCTATGCTGGCTCAGAGCTAGTGGACGTAGAGTACATGTGAGGCACCAGCAGTGGTGAACAAGCCAGTCCCTTTCTCACCTTCTGTCCCCAACTACAGTCATTGTGTCTAAGGGAGAGTCTTCTTCCACTTGAGGAAAGAAAAATGAAGAGCTCAAAGGACTTTGTTTTACAAGTTAGGTACAAGTTCAACCTCAGTAAAATAAAGTGCCGAGCAAACTCTAAAGGCCCATGAATCCAGGCCTTAGTTCCTAGAAGGCATTTCTAGATCCAACTTGGGCCAGAAGGAAACACGCTGCCTTGAAGGGAAGGACCCAGTCCTGGCAGGATTCACCACCTGCTGACTAAAGAGCCAGCTCATGGTTTTGAGTAAACAACAGAGGTAGCCAGGGCTTCAGATGACATTGGGCTGGTTTCAGATATGGCTTGGCATTGGAGGCCAGAAGTTATGCCCGCATAACTCCTCCCCCAACACCAGCACAGAAAGTGAGGGAAGAGGGTGAGAGACTTTGTCAACCCAGGGAATTCTCCCATATTTTACCCAAAATCACCAAATAGTAACAGAAAACTTTCCAAACCTAGAGAAAGAGATTAATATTCATGTACAAGAGGGTCATAGAATACCAGTGAGATTTAACACAGATGAGGCTATCTGAGGGCATTAGTAATCGATCTCCCTGAAGTAATAAGGAAAGGAAAAGTCCTTAGAGAAATAAGAAAAAATAAAAATAATAACATATAAAGGAGCTTCAATACATCAGACAGTAGACTTCTCAGGGGAAACCTTATGAGCCAGCAGAGAGTAAAATCATATTTTCAAAGTGCTGAAACAAAAAAAAGTTAACCCCAGAGTATTGCATCCTGCTAAAATATCTTTTAAACATGCAGGAGAAATAAAGACCTTTCCCAGAGAAACAAAAGCTGAGGGATTTCATCAACACCATACCTATCTTATAAGAAATGCTAAGAGGAGTTCTCCAATCTAAAAGAAAAGGATGTTCATGAACAACAAGAAATCTTCTGGAGGTGTACAACTCATGGATAACAGAAAGGACACAAATACAGAATATTCTATTGCTGCAATAATGGGATATAAACTACGGATATCTTGAGTAGGAAGAGAAGATGGTGTTAGAATTCTCTCTCTCTTTTTTTTTATTAAATCATAGCTGTATACATCATTTTTTGTACTACATTTTTTTTTTTTTTTTTGAGACAAGAGTCTCAACTTGGTCACCCTGAGTAGTGCACCTAGATGGTAATTTTTGTTTTCTTGATCAGGAACCTAGTTTCATGGGTGTGTTTAGTTTGTTAAATTTATTATGTGTTAAAATTATAAGTTGTACACATTCCTGTATGCATGTTTGATGAAAAATAAAAACAAAATTAAACAAACAAAAATAAAAAAGAATTCTCTTAGATTTCTCTTTGCTTATTTATTTGCTCGTTTGTTTGTAAGCAGAGTTGTCATATGTTTAAAATAATTGGTTATAAAATATATTTTTTCAAGTCTCATGGTAACCTCAATCAAAAAACCTACAAATGATATTTTTAAAAAGCAAGAAATTAAAGCACACTACTGGGAAAATTAATAAAGGAAGACAGAAAATAATTAAGAAAGAATGAGAGGACCACAAAATAACCAGAAATTGAGTAACAACATGACAGTAGTAGGTCCTTACCTAAAATAATAATGCTGAATGTGGACAGTCCAAAATCTCCAATGAAAAAAGACATAGAATGGTTTAACAAATCTAAAAAAGAGGCAACTATATCTTGTCTGCTAAACATATATACTGAAAGTAAAGGGATGAAAAAAGATATTACATGCAAATGAAAACTCCAAAAGCAGAAGGACTTGCTATACTTGTTGCCATACTTCTATCAGATAAAATAGATTTTAAGACAAAAACTATGAAAAACAACAAAGGTCTTCAAATGATGACAAAAAGGTCAATTCACCAACAGTATGTAACAAATCTAAATATATAGGCACCCAACACTGAAACACCCAGATAAACAAAGCAAATATTATCTGAGCTAAAGAAAGAAACAGATGCCAATACAATAATTGTTGGAGACCTTAACACTCCATTTTCAGCAATAGACAGGTTATCTAGAAGGAAAATCAATAATGAAACATTTGATTTAATTTACACTATAAACCAAATGGACTTAATAGATACCCTGTTTCCCCGAAAATAAGACAGTGTCTTATTTTAAGATGTGCTCCTAAAGAGGAGCTAGGTCTTATTTTCAGGGGATGTCTTATCTTTTCTGTAAGTAGGTCTTATTTTCGGGGAAACAGGGTATTTGCAGAATGTTTCATCCAACAGCTAAAAAATTCCTATTCTTTCCCTCAGCTCATGGATCATTATTATTAAGGGTAGACTATATGTTAGGCCACAAAACAAGCCTCAAAGAATCAAGAAAAGTTAAAATCATACCAAATATTTTTCTCTGATGACAATGAATAAACTAGAAATAAATAACCAGAGGAACATTATAAAATAGACAAACATATGGAATTAAACAATAATCCTGAGCAGCCATCAGGATTGCATCAATGAGGAGATTAAGAAGAAAATTTAAAAATTTCTCAAAACAAATGAAAATGAAAACACAACTTGTACAACCTATGGGGTATAGCAAAAGCAGTAATAAGAGGAAAGTTTTTAGAAATTATGTGCCTGCATCAAAGAAAACTTCAAATAAAGAACCTAGTGATGCATCTCAAAGTTCTATGAAAACAAGAAAAAAACAAACCCCAAATTAGTAGAATAAATAGCAAAGATCAGAGCTGCCATAAATGAAATTGAAACCAAAAAACAATACAGAAGATTAGTGAAACAAAATGTTGATTTTTTTTTGAGAAGAAAAACAAAATAAAAACACCTTAGTTAGACTAAGAAAAAAAGAAAGAAGACCTAAGTAACATAAAATCAGAGTTGAAAAGGAGACATGACAACTGATACTGTAGAAATCCAAAGACTACTGTGAGCAGTTTTATGCCAATAAATTTAAAAAGAAGAAATAGATAAATTCCTAGACACATGCAACTTATCAAAATTGAGCCAGAAAAATATCGAAAACCAATAATAAAGCAAGAGTAAAAAGTATCCTATCAACCGCCTCCTCCCCCACCCCCAAGATCGGATGGTTTCACTGATGAATTATACCAAGCATTTAAGAGGAACTAATCCTAATCCCACTTAAAACTATTCCAAAACCCTGAGGAGTGAATACTCCCTAAATCATTCTATGTGGTCTGTATCAACCTCATACCAAAACCAGATAAAGACACACACAAAAAGAAAACTAAAGTTCAATATGTATGGTAAACATCGATGCAAAAATCCTCGATAAAATACTAGCAGATAGAATTGGACAACACATTAAAAAGATTCATCATGATCAAGTGGGATTCACCCCAGGGTTGAAAAGTATGGTACAACGTATGCAAATCAATCAATGTGATATATTGTATCAACAGAATGAAGGACACAAACCATATGGTCATTTCGATGAATGCTGAGAAAGCATTCCACAAAATTTAATGTTCTTCGTGAAAAAAAAAATTCTCAAAAACTTGGATAGGGAAGGAACTTTACTCAACATGATAAAAACCACACATGACAGACCCACAGCTAATGTACAGAATGAGGAAACAGTGAAATCCTTACCTCAAATGTCTGGAACAAGACAAGGATGCTACTTTCACTACTTTTATTCAATGTAGTACTGTAAGTTTTAGCGAGAATGATCAGACAAGAGGAAAAAATAAATGGAATCCAAATTAGAAAGGAAGAGCTAAAATTATCCTTGTTTAGGCAAGGTGCAGTGTGGCTCATGCCTGTAATCCTAGCACTCTGGGAGGCCTAGATGGGTGGATTGCCTGAGCTCACAGGTTCGAGAATAGCCTGAGCCAAAGTGAGACCTCCTGTCTAAAAATAGCCAGGTGTTGTGGTGCGTGCCTGTAGTCCCAGCTACTTGGGAGGCTGAGGCAAGAAAATTGCTTGAGCCCGACAGTTTGAGGTTGCTGTGAGCTGTGATGCCCTAGCACTCTACCAAAGGTGACAAAGTGAGATTCCGACTCCAAAGAAAAAAATTATCCTTGTTTGCAGATGATGTGATCTTATATCTAGAGAAATGTAATGAATCCACTCAAAATCTATTAGAACTGATAAACAAATTCAGTAAAGTTGCAGGATACAATATCAACATTCACATTCTTTTTAGTAAACTATCACAAGAATGGAAATGCAAGTATCCAATGTACTCAATACTAACATAAAACCAATAGAAAACAACTACATGCCCCAGGAGAGAAAAACACAAGTATATTTAAGGTGGAGGATAAGGGGAAAAGGGATATGGTAAGGGAATTGGTAAATGCACACCTAATAGGCACAATGTAAGGGTATACAGCAACACGTTGGATGAAGGGCTCAACTACAACTTGAACTTTATCTTAGAAACACAATGTAACTTAATCATTTGTACCCCCATATTAATCTGAATTTAAAAAAATCAACATACAGAAATCAGTGGACTTTCTATATTCTGATAGCAAATGATCTGAAAAGGAAACCAAGAAAATAATTCCATTTAGAATAGCTATAAATAAAATAAAATACCTAGGGACAAACTTAACCAAAGAGTGAAACATTTCTATAATGAAAAATATAGAATATTGATTAAAGAACTTGAAGAAGACACAACAAGAGAATGGAATGATATCCCATGCTCATGGATTGGAAAAATCAATGTTGTGGAAAATGTCCATGCCACCCAAAGCAATCTACAGATTCAATGCAATCCCCATAAAAATACCAATGACATGCTTCATAAAAATAAGAAAAAAATCCTAACATTTATTGGAATAAAATTGACCCAGAATATCCTAAGACATCCTGAACATAAAGAGCAAACCTAGTGGAATCCCTGGAGAGCTGTAGCAATCAAACCAGCATGGTACTGGCATAAAAAACAAGTGCATAGAACAATGAAGAACCCCCAAATAAATCCACACATCTATAGTATGTATATCTTCAGCAAAGGTGCCAAGAAAACACAGTGTGAAACAAACAGCCTCTTCAATAAATAGTATTGGGAACACTGGATATCCACATTGAGAGGAATGAAACTAGACCCTTATCTCTCACCATGTACAAAACTCAAATCAAAATGAATTACAGACTTGAATCTAATACCTGAAACTATGAAACTACTAAAAGAAAACATTAAGAAAATGTGCCAGAACATTGGTCTAGGCAAGGACTTCTTGAATAATATTCCCAAAGCCTAGGCAACCAAAGCAAAATTGAACAAATAAGATCACATCAAGCTAAAAAGTTTCTGCATAGCAAAAGGCAATAGTCAGTAAAGTAAAGAGACAACCCACAGAATGAGAGAAAATATTTGCAAACTACCCGTGTGACAAGGGATTAATAACTAGAACATATGTAAAAGGAGCTCAAACAACTTGATAGAAAAAAAAAACCAAACAATGTGATTAAAAAATAGGCAAAGGATCCAAATAGACATTTCTGAAAAGAAGACATAAAAATGGCCAGCAGTTATACAAATAATACTCAACATCATTAGTCACTAGAGAAATGGAGATCAAAATTACGATGCGATATCATCGCACTTCTCAAAATGACTTTTATCAAAAAAGATAGGTGTTCACAAGTGCGGATGAGGATGTGGAGAAAGCAGCACCCTAGTACACTGTTGGTGGAAAAGTAAATTAACGCAACCACTATGGAAAAGAGTATGGGAGTTCCTCAAAAAACTGAGTATAAAACTACCCACATGACCAAGCAATTCCAAAATCTGGAAATTAAGTATATCAAAAAGTTATGTGCATTCACTTATGTATTGGACCACTATTCACAGCAGCCCAAATATGGGATCAATTTAATTGTCAACAATAGATGAATGAGTAAAGAAATAATGGTACACATACACAATGGAATTCTTCCACAAGGAAGAATAAAATACTGCCATTTGAAACAACATGGATGGAACTGGAGATCATAATGTTAAGTGAAATAAGCCAAACACAGAAAGACAAATTTCCTATGTTCTCACTTATATGTGGGAACTAAATAATAAAGACAATTGACCTCACGAAGACAGGAGTAGGATGATGGTAACCAGGCGCTGAGCAGGGTAGCAGGATGGGATGGGGGTGAGTGTGATGAAGGGGGGATGGTTAATAGGTGCAAAAATATACTTAGGTAGTTAGATAGAATGAACAATATTTGTTAGCACAACAAAATTGTTAAATTCAACAGTAAGTTACTGTATTTAAAATAACTAAATTCCAATTCTAAAAGAGTAGAATTGGAATGTTTCTAACACAAAGAAATGTTAAATGCCTGAGTTGATGGATACCCCAGTTACACTGATTTGATTAATTTCCAGTGTATACTTGTATCAAAACATTATGTATACTCTATAAGGACATATGACATACTCATAATAATTTAAAAGTTTTTAAAAACTAAAACATGAAAAAAATACTTAATAGGGAACTGTGAATGTACTGAAGAAATGAGATCCTTTTTTCCTTCATCTCTTCTCAAAACTGTATGAATTACCCACTTGAACATACATTGTGGACTGAGCTTTGGAAAAACCAACCAACCAACAAAAAACAGTGATAATGCAAAATTCACCGATTTAAACATGATGTGAAATGACTTGTTTTTCATTTGTGGTCATTCAGTTAAATGATTTCGTTTTCCCCTTATAAAGTGATAGCTAAACCAATTGGCATTATTTAACTCAGAAAAAAATGAATTCCATGTTTTCCCAGCAACGTGGCTAGTAAATGAATAAATTAGGGATGAATGATGATGTTGCTGAATGGTTTATAAAATGGAAAACCCTAACTGGTTTGTTATATTTCTATGATGTCATTAATTTTTGACAATACTTTTTTTTCTTCAGTTTAATTGTTCTTCTAATATAAATTCATAGCTCTTAAAGCTGGACTGTGCCTCAAGAAATCATCTAATCATGTTCCTTGCCCTCCAGCAAAGAATTCAATTCGACAAATTGTTATTGAAAGCCTGCTACATCAGAGTCACTTTTCTCTTCCCTGGGGCAGATTCAGAAAACAAACATGGCTACTGGTCTTGAGAAATTCATATTCTTTTTAAATAAAAGATTAGGGAACTGAGTCCCAGAAAATAAGTTATTTGCCCCAGGTCAAACAACAGTGATTTTCCACTATTTAAAAAACATATTATCTTTAATGTATTCATGATTTCCTCTCAGAGTTGGCAATTCTTCACATCACATTATCAATTATGTGACAAAAACAGACTCTGTGGTGATAGGAGGGTAATTTTTTCCTTCAGATTTAAAATATATGCAGTAACATAGGAGAGAAAAAGAAATTTGAAACACACAAATTAGGAACTAGGATATAATCACAGATGAAGAAGATTAATCATTTAAAAGACACAAAACTCTCCTTGAGATGAATAATTTTCTAAGAAAATATGAATGACAAAAATAGAAAAGAGACTTTTATCCATTAAAATAAAAGAAATAAGAAAAGTTGTCAAAAACTGCATGCACCTTTCATCCAACCCCTAAAATCAGAACCAGAATAATTCTTTCAAATTTTCTAGGAACAGACCCCCTTGTAAATTCTTTTCAAAAAGGCACAGTATCTTTAAGACTCATGAATATATACCCAATTATATTGTTCAACAAAGATATTTTTGAAAGAAAATACAAATGTTATTTACTATTGAAAATAATCTCACAGTACCAAGAAAAGAATAGAGGTGACCACAGCTATTTCATCAAGCTAGCTAAACTGATCGAAAAATCTAAAAGGATTGCCAAGCAAGAAAACTATGGACCAAGAATGTTTCTTATAAATTATAACATCTAAAATATTCAACCAAACATTAACAGATCAATGCACAATACATGAAAGGAACGATCCTCCCTGACAATGCAGAGTTTATACTTTGAAGGCAAGAATAATTCAGTATTAAGAGCTCTATTTATACAAATCACCTTACTATTTACTTAAAGATATGAAGACTCATCTCATCTCAAGACATGTGAATATGTTTTTGATAAAAATAATTATCTTGGGCGTGGGACACACCTATAAGCGACTTTACCTAACACATGGAAACAATGTAACCTAATTCTTTGTACCCTCAATGAAACTGAAGCAACAATAAAAACAAATTATCTGCGCCTGTGGCTCAACCGGTAGGGCGCCGGTCCCATATGCCGGAGGTGGCGGGTTCAAGCCCAGCCCCGGCCAAAAAAAAAAAAAAAAACAAATTATCTGGGGCGGCACCTGTGGCTCAAAGGAGTGTATGACACCGGCCCCAGATACCAGAGGTGGCAGGTTCAAACCTAGCCCCAGCCAAAAACTGCAAAAAGAAAAAAAAAAATTATCTATGACTCATAAAAAATCCTTTAAAAATTAGAAAAAAAGATATTTTGTTAATATGATTTTTTAAAAAATTATAACTCAAATATAATGGTAGCATTTAGATTAACAGTGAAATAAATTAAATTAAGAAGGAGACAAAGATGTCCTTTTTCCCTATGATCAGTTCACAATATTCAAAAGTATTCCATGTGATCAGGCAAGGTAAAAAAGTGAAAGGTATAAAATTCAAAGTAAGAATATTCTTAGTGGCATATAATCTAATTATTGGACTGGAAAGAGTGAAAGAATCAACTGAAAACTATGCACAACATGAATATGTGTTAGTCAAAATACCACAGGAATAAAATTATAGTAATAGATTTCATAAAAACAATTAATGATATTTTATTAAATAATCAGCATATAGTATAATAATATAATAATATATATAATATATTATAGTATAATATATAATAATAATATAGTATAGTATAATAATGCAATGCAAAATGATTCCATTCAAATTAGCAACAATTATGCGTACTATGTTGGGATTCAATTTAATAAGTATTGGGAAGAGTATGAGAATAAAAATCATCACATTGTATTGAAGAACATAAATAACAACTTGAATATTGCAAATGCTAATTTGTAAAAATGAAAAGAGAAAATATTTAAGATAAATATAGCAGACAAAATGTTAATTAATTTTACGCATATAAAAATTTGTACACAGCAAAATAAGTAGGGCTAATAAAGTAAGCAAGCAATTTACAAACTAATAACTGCAAAAAGCCAACAAAACTATGGAAAGATGTTTAACTTTTCTGGTAATTAAATAAATATTAATTAAAATGGACATTATTTGACACTGGAAAGAGAGCAATGATTAAAAAGAATATTACAACTGGGCGGCACTTGTGGCTCAAGGAGTAGGGCGCCGGCTCCATATGCCAGAGGTGGTGGATTCAAACCTGGCCCTGGCCAAAAACTGCAAAAAAAAGTAAACCCCTAAAAAAAAAAAACAATATTACAACTAACTTCAGGATAGTTTGGCAATTTTTCACTTTCACCTACTCCTGGGAATGTATATTGGCACAGCCTTTGGGGAGGCATCTTATAATGTATGTTAAAATTGAATATATGCCTGTCCTTTAATGAAAAAATTAGACTTTTGGAATGTATCTTAAGAAATGTACTTAGACACATGCACAGATGTATATATGAGGATAGTCACTACATTACTGTTTTTAAAGGAAAGATACAGCTTTAGCTTAAATATCCATCAATAGGGGAATGGCCAAATCAATCATGGTTTGTACATACAATGAAATTATCTGCTGCCATAAAACGTGATGATTCATATATATAGTTATTGACTTAGAAAGATGCCTATAATGTGGACTTAAACAAACAAAAAGAACAAACAAAAATATAAGTTACAAAGCCCTTGAAAAGAAACAATTTTCATATAGTCATAACTGATTCTTGTGTAAGTATGTTCTGGAAGCAGATAGTCAGAATACTCAGACAGAAAGTATGGGTCTTTCTGCTTTTCAATATATTTACCTGTGTTTCCTGAAAATTTTTCAATGAGCATATATAATTTTTAATATCAAACAAAAATGAAGGTTTAAGAGAAAAGTATTATTTGGAGTTAGAGAAACTCTGAAAGGTGAGCTGATGTGGTATTTCGCTCAATATAGTGAAAAATCTACACCCAAATCCATGGAGACCTAATAATAATTTTGCTGATTCTAAAGCAGTTAAAATTACTTCCTGTACAGTCCATCTTTCATTGATAGAAATGTGCAGTTGAATTCGAAAATAAATAAAACAAGTGAAAAACTCTCCTCTCTAAAATGTTATACCCTTTCTAACAACCTGTAAACAATCCACTCAAAGGTAGCCATAGTTAAGAAAAATGTCATCTTAAAAATATACAATGTACATTACCTCATATTAAAAAAAAATACCAGTTTCTAGGGTGAAAATATAAATTGGTACAACCACTTTGGAAATCAGACAGTACCTGCTAGAGCTAAATAGACATCTGTCCTGTGATCCAGCAATTCCACCCCTGCGCTCATACCCAACAGAAATGTATGCTTAATTCACCAAATGCCCTGTGCATGAATGATCATGGTGATTTAATTCATAAGAGCCGAGAACTGGAAATAATTTAAATGCAATCAAAGGGGAGTAGTCAATAGTATGAAGTACTACACAGTATACATAGTATAGTCATACTATGAAATACTATACAGCAATGAAAAGACCAACCACTGCCAAAAGCAACAACAAAGGTGAATCTCAGAGACACCTTTGTGAGTTAAAGAATCCAGTCACTGAAGCATTATTACTATCTGATTCCATTTACATCATTTCAAAAAAATGAGAAAGTAATCAACAGAAATAGAAGTCAAAATAATAAGTGCCTTAATAATGACGTTATTGCCTTTGAAGGGAACAAGTGACCTTCTGGGATGTTAAAAAATGCTCTATAACTTACCTGAGTGGAGGTTATACATGTGTCTACACAAGTAAATATTTACTAAGCTACACATACAGATTTGTGCATTCTACTTATAGCAAAGTTGTACTTCAATTAAAAAGTTTTTTAAAAAGTAACTAAAAATAAAAAGTCAATCTTTCCAGGAAGGAAAAAATAGGTCAGCACACTGAGCTGAGGCTGCTTCAGGGCGTTATGTAGTCAGCACATGTTCAAGAGATGGGAAGGTTATTATATCATCTGAATACATTTAATTATTACAACTGCCCAGCAGTCATTTATAGAATTGTTCATAAATATTTAAACACACTGCCTGAGAACATTTCTGAAGAGCTTTTAATACCTCCTAGTTGAGGTACATTGGTGTGATTTTCCAAGATCATGCTCTTGACATCTAAGTTATTGAAAAAACCAGTGCAGAGTGACTGATCTTGGTAACAAAGAAATCCATTGCTTTCTCGTCCTTTTTTTAAATTTCATACTTCTTTATTTTAGGCCCATCATATTCGTTCTGCTTAAATGGGATTCTAAATATGGAAATCCTGCCTGACACTTTCCAATTTGCCCACCGTGGTACTGTTGCCAAACTCCTCCCCATCCCCCACCCAAGGGCTCTGAGTCAAGCCTCTATTAGCAAATCTGCCTGATGGTTTACCCATAAGAGGAGGATGGAGGAGAATTTGGCAAGGGCAAGCTATAAAAATGTCATCAGTAGTTCTAAGAATTTTAAGATCCTTTTAAAATTATTTTCACTCTATCATTTCTTTACTGAAATATTTTGCTTCTAATTAATAAAATTTCAGGCTTTTCTGGTTCAATAGTGTCTTTTTTGTACAAACATTCAGTCACTCGAAGTTGGACACTTTATGAGGTCTCTGAACCTTCTAAATGCTCCGTTGGGCAAGACATACCTTTCAGGTAAGGTGGTTCTTCTTTCATCTCTCTTCCTCCTTCATGGCCATATTTCCAGGTGGCATTTGAGTATCTGGGTGTAAGATGGGAGAGGTGTCACTAGTGGGACCACATGAGTGGGCAGTGGAGCATATCTAGGATAGCATTGCGTCTTCTGCTTCCTTGGGTGTCTCTCCAAGGAGCTGTCCCTTTGCTTGTAGCTTGCACAATGTACGCCCTGTACATTGCACCTAAAGTTGGAGGGCTGATCTCTCCCAGCTAGGTCACGGTTCCCTAGTGATCTCAGCTTCTTCTTTGTCCTAACTGGAGTCATAAATGCCTCTGTATATCTGCACATTCCCCATCCGGTCCCTGGCCTAGGTGTTCCGTCCTGCTGGCCCCCTTTCCTCTTACCTAGGTAGGCCCCAAGGCGCAGTGTCTTGCCTTCACTCAGCCTCCTTGGTGTCTGCCTCTGGGGACCTGTGGAAATATCCAAATTTAAATCCAGGCCATGGGGCAGTAGTCCTTAACTTTAGGGTACATCAGAAACACCTGGAGGACTTAAACACAGGTTGTGGGCCCCACCCTTGGAGCTGCTGACTGGAGTGAAGTAAAAGTTTGAATTTTTAACATTTTCCCAGGTGAAGCTGATACTGGTGCTGCTGCGACAGTTACCTTTCGATAACCACTGGCCATAGGAGAATAAAGGCAAGCTGAGGAAAGCAAAAACATTGGTACTTAAAATTTTACCTTGGAATGGCTTGATATGGTTGATGAGAGCCTATGAAATCCCCTTCTGTTTGAGTCTCTCCTTATCTGACATTAGTCCTTCTTTGACTGTCTCATATTTCTGATCTTTCATGCAACTTCCTTACATCATTTCATCTCTTCACAATGAGAATAAATAGATTTGGCTTTCACATCTCCTGTATGCAATATTCTCTCACCATAGGCAACAAGCCAAATAACACAGCTGTCATAGGAAGGCAAAGTATCTTCTTCACACTTTATGAAAGACCTGGGTGTGCAAACGCTCAAGATACTTAGAAAATTTTCTCTTTCTAAAGGAAGGCTGGCTTTGAAGACAATTGTCTTTCTGAGGGACCATATCTTGGTCTAACTAAATATTAACTCTTTTTCAGAAGCCTAACTTTTTTTTCTTTCTCTTCGCATTCCTGATGTAAGAGCCTCACCTCTCTGCTTTCTTCCTCCCTCAATCCACAGCAGACAATTGGATATGTCCAGTTAACTAGAGAGAAGATTATGGCCAAGTAATGACAAAATACAGAGTTAGTTAATATTTTACTAAGTTGTCTTTTTTTATGGATAATGTCCATTAAGGACTCCACTCTGTTTCTTTATTTGAGAAACTGGTGACCAAGGGGCTCAAAATACATGCGGAGTATTATGAAGTAGAAAGCAAATCTATCCTTAGTGCTAAAATACTATTTAAATTAATGAAACACTGCGCAACCAAAAAAATCTCTGTATACTGTAATCATTTTCAAATACTCACTTTCCTGCCAATAGCTATATTTTGTCAGGTTGTGGAGACAAAGCAAGTTGGCAAGATGACAAGGAACCTGTAATTGGAGGCACAGAAAATCTTTCTGCTGCCAATTTCATTGGGCAGGTTCCTGGATCTGATAAGATATGAGAGGACAAAAAATGTTGCTATGATTCTGAACTTTATAGAGAGCTACTTCCTGTTTTTTTAATGTTAATGACCCCAAATCTATGCTGGTCAGATTTTTCAGGTAGATATGCTAACTTCATGAGCCTACCACCATCCTACAACTTTCCACATATGGGGAAGAAATGTAATAATTAATCAGGTAGAACATCTATAGACAATAAATCACAATCCATAGAACAAAGCATCATGATAGAAGACTCTTAATAAAGTATATTATTTCCTGTTTATGGAGCTCACTAAAAACTGACTTATACAGGGCATTGACATTGAACTCTAATCTCTTAAACTATCTTTAAAGACAATCAATTTTTAAACCATACCAAAGGTGTGAGGTTGGGGTACTTGCCATGGACATCAGACAGGAATGGGGCACAGTCATTGATTCCTTACTGATAAAGGGAAAATTTTACCAAGACTTTGTATACTTTTGGATTTGCTCCTGTGGTATCTAATTTCTATTAGTATGAACACACAGAAGTCTTTTACACTAAAACAAGGAGCAAAGTCAGTAGTATGGTGTATTATTCATTGTCTCAATTAAGAGATCTGACCCTGAACACTGTCTCCTTTCAGTGAAGCTCCTTGCCCTGCTAGATAGACCCCAGCAATAAAATGGGCATCTACTTTTCCTAACATGGATCCTGGCACTTTCATTTTTTCTCACCCATGTTTTCCCTAATGTTTTCTACTTCCTTTTTCCTAAGGAAGGGTCTTTACTATAGAAAGAGTTATTCAGAAGAGAAGAAAGTCATTTTCAAGGGAGTCTACATTGAGTAATCTCCTTTAGTTTTTAATCAGTCTAACGTAATGGATAGAATACCAGATCAGAGATGACGAAGGCTGAGTTTTTTTTCTAGTTCAGGTACTAATGGTGGGTACCCTGGAGCAGGTAAATTCTACTCTCTGGGTCTCTTTCACAAAATAGAAGATGGGACACAAAATGTCATTCTTTATGGTAAGTTGTAACAATACAAAGATTAAAGTTCTGGTGCCCCAAGTCAGGAAAAACAAACCATCCTGGTTTCTACATGCACAAGTTTAGTTCCATAAACTTGCTGAGACCTATTAGTGAACAACCAGTCACAATATATTAACTTGTCATCTGTGGCTGAGTAAAGTCTCTAAAACAAGACTTTCAAGAAGCTTTTGTTATGCCTATAATTACCCCATGCTAGTTGAGTCTAATTTTAATACCTACACATAATATGCCAGGAAAGGAATTATATGTACAAACCAGCTTTTAATTAAGAGGGGAAAAAAACCTACACGTCTTTGGCTGCTTGGTGTTCTTCCAGTTTCCTTAATGCAGAAAATGGCATGTTAGCCTTTAAACGGCTCCTGATTAATAAGTACTTGTTTCAGGGCCACAGAGACTAAAATAAGATAAACACATATTAACAGAGTGGTAACAATAATGTAAGGAAGTAAGTGTCACCGGTTTAAAATGCATATTGTAAGTGATTCCAAAGGCATTGAAAATGCAGTTATTAAACCAGCGCAGAGGACCATGGGCCAGTTTTGTTGAAGTAATTAAATACTCTCATCAAGTTTATGGCTTCTTGGATCATTTCAGCCAACTGGAAAATAGAGAAGAAATGTTAATTGAGGCCTAATAGCTGGCAGATAGCCTGACTTCTTGACTTCACTGGACACAACGGCAAACTCTTAAGGCTCCCTTACTATGGAAACTGCATGGCCTATTGAATTGGGGAGTTAAAGTGAAAAGAGGATTTGAACAGATGGCACCATAGTTAACATTTCCTTTAAATGGCTATATAATTGTGGGATTAACAATTACGACAACAATAACAATAGTGAAGCTTTACTGGGTATACATACCAGGCATATTCTAGACAGTTGATATGTTTTAACTCATCTTAACTTGACCACGATCTCACGGAGTAAGAAGTATTCTGTCATCATGCTGATCATCATAACACCCTCTTCCGATCCTCCAAATTAGAGGTGCTCTTTAGTCCCTCAACAAACCATGAAAATGGCCAGGATGTCCTCCTTCTTTCATGTCCTGGAGTGTGTATTTTGATTTCTGTTTGCCTCTCTCTGGCCTTCTTGTTGCTACTGAGATCAGAGACTGCATCTAACCAATCAGTAGATCTTCATGGTGCCTAGATCACTAATTCATCCTTCGTATATTTATAGAATAGGAGATTTTAATAAGAAATACTGTATTTTTTTCTCTCAAAGACTATTTCAGGATATGTTTTAAATATATACAGCTTATTGATTAAAAACTCAGAAATTCTGATTATGAATCAATATGTGAAATTTGATACCAATTTATAAAAATGTGATAGATAAATATACATACATTAGACTATATGAAAATGTTCAAAGTGATTATTTCTGTGCACAAAGATGATGAGTGATTTCTATTGGCTTTCTATTTTCTAAAGCAAAGATACAAGACTATAGTGAATGGTGGCTATACAGTTTTTATTGATTGGAATACAATAACAGTTTAGTACAATTGCACCACAATTTTATTGATCCGAATATAATAATAATTTAGTCCAATTGCTTTTTCTGGATACTAAATGGCATAAGGAATAAATTGGGAGAAAAATTGTAACATCCAAAAGCGTTTCATAGAAATTTCTAAGTAAGCATTATATCTGTCCTTTGGAAAACCCAGTCTTACTGATAAAAAGTTTGGCAAGGTAAAACTGCCATCTTCACAGATTTCTGTCTGTCCATTTCTGTCCTCTACACAGATTTAATCTATTATTTGTTCCCAAGACCAAGGTGTGAAACATCAGGACCCTTTGGAAATCCAAATCTGGCTACAGATTCCAGGCCAAGGGCAAGCCAGAAAGAGAAGCCTGTTTTGGGACACTTGCTTTTTGCATGCTTCCTGGAGGCATACTCTGAAAATCTGACAACGTGAACTGGGGTTACTCTAAATAACAGTGCTTTGAACAACTCGGAGTATTTAGGGTCCTTTAAAATCATACTTGGCAAGTTTCTTATTGATCAAAGACTTTCTTCCTCTTTAAAGCTTTGTGGTTGCTAAAAAAAAGAAAATTTAAACAACGGCAGCTAAAGTCTGCCTAGAACTATTTGAATGTCAGCTAATACCAACAGAGCAAACTCTGCAGCAAGTTTCAAATTTATGGAAGTGCAAAGGAAGTTTTCTATTTCATTGCTGTGGCTAAATAAAATTTTTGTCCTCTTTGCTTTTTATTATAGCTGTAGGAATAATTCTATGCTTAGTTACTTCACAGAAGGTTTCATCTGGCCATGTAACAATAGATAAGGTGACAGGTACAGGAAAAATCTAATCTGAGCGGGAGTACCATTTTGCCATAAAACCTTTTCCATTTGATGAAACTGTCCAGATAAAAGTTGCCTGGATTAAATCATTATTCACAGGCACTTGGAAAATCTGACTTTATCAGAGTTGGAAGCTTTGTTATTCCCAATATATTAGTTATGCTTTATTTAATGTCTGTATTATTCACCAACATTCTTGAAATTTTATTTATTTATTCTATTTGGTTATAAATTGTCAAAACTCTCCTTTTCAATGGGGCTGGGGAACAGAAAGTACTTCAATATTTTTTTCTTTTCAACATAAATACACTTAAATGGTAGTATCCAGAGCTTCTTAAAACTGTTTTCCAATGTAAAAATAATAAAGAAAAATATGCGTAATATTTTTTAAGATTCATTTTTACTTACATTTTACAAAAATGCATTCTTGCTGTAGAAAAATTACAACACAACAGAAGCGAAATGAATATAAAAATAATTCATATTTCCAGTATTTTTAAGTAACCAGTGTGAAAATTTAACATATACCTTTTATATTTTTCTTATTTTGTACACAAAGGAATATATGAATTTATTCAAAAATGTGATCATAATTTTATGGTATTATAATCTGTTTTCTATTTTTTTGCAACATAGCAAAAATCTGTATTACGAACGCAATTCCACATTTATATTTAAAAAAACCTTAATATTCCATTATTTGATAGTATCACAACTAAATAATCTTTTATTCTAGGAGATTGAAAAGATTTTTAAATATTTTTTTATTATAAATGTTACCATAATGGATTTCCTTTTCACTAAATTTATAATCATTTCCTTAGGTTACATTCTTATAAATTTAATTCTTGCTCAAAAGGTGTGCACATTTTAAAGCTCTTGTGATTTCTTGCCAGATTGCCATCTAAACAAGCGGCACCAATTTTTCTCTCAACATTATTTATGACAGTCTCATTTCTTGAAACCTTCTGGAACACTTAGCATTATCACTGTTATCTTTCATGATAGAAAAATAACACCTTAGTATTTTGAATTTGTTTAATTATTGGTGAACTGAAATTTGATCCTATCATTATAATTCACTTGTATTTATTTTTTGTGAACTGCCTTTCTCATTGGTCTTTTTAAAATTCTGATAATGTTTTTCATGCCTACTTTAAAAAACTCATTTTGTATTTAGAATATCTATATGTCTTTGCTGCCTTACATAGGGTTAGTATTTTTTCAATTTTCGTTTGTGTTAATGATTTTAGATACTACCCCTTTAAAGTTCATAAAGACCAAGTTAACAAATAGAAACTGTCAAAATAAAATTATTCGTAGAACCAGTAGGCTAGATAGGACCAAAGTCTAACTCAATGTTTTTTTTCCCATCCTGGACAAGATCTAACTCCATCCTGTGATATTTATAGTCAAGTCCTATCCTTTGAAATTGGGAAAAAAAAAAAAAAAACAATAAATAATGTCTGACTCTGTATCTAGCAGTCTGTTTTCTGCAAGATAATTTTTCTACAGCTTGGTTTTTCCAAGTATTTTCTCAAAGATAACTTATAGTTCTAATAAATCTAGCCAACATGTGGACTCTCCTATGATTTCAAATGCAGCTTCCTAGTGTAGGACTGAGATGGATTCTGACAAGTCATTGACTTGCAGGCATCCCACTAAAGACAATAGTTTAGAATCGTGCCAATTTTCTGACAAGTACAGAAGTTCCTTAACACAGACATGAATAAAGTTTGATTTACACATGACAACTTCTGACAGACTTGGGATTCTGGATGAATTCAATGATTAATGTCTTTGGCCAGCAGAGTGGGACATGTCTGTGTGATCCAGCTGCCCCTACATGCTGCAGTGTTTCCATAATATGGAAACATATTAGCTAGTTAGCTAGTGCCTTTAAGGTGTGATGTTCACAAAAATATGTTTTGAGCATCTGTGTAATGGCCATCAGCAAAAAGAGAATTAAAGACACATGCGTGCATGTTCTAAGAATTCTGTGGTAATTGCCCTTGTTTATTACTTCTTTGTGCAGATGAAGAGAACACTTTTTTTATTAAATCATAGCTGTGTACATTAATGCAATCATGGGGTACAATGTGCTGATTTTATATACCATTTGAAATATTTTCATCACACTGGTTAACATAGCCTTCACAGCATTTGCATAGTTATTGTGTTAAGACATTTATATTCTACACCTAGTAAATTTCACATGTACCCTTCTAAGAAGCATCATAGGTGTGATCCCACCAATTACTCTCCCTTCACCCATCCTCCCTGTCCCCTTCTTCTTGGGCTGTAATTAGGTTAAAGCTATAAATTGGTTTCATAGTAAGACTGAGTACATTGGATACTTTTTCTTCCATTCTTAAGATACTTTGCTAAGAAGAGTATGTTCCAGCTCCATCCATGTAAACATGTAAGAGGTAAAGTCTCCATCTTTCTTTAAGGCTGCATAATATTCCATAGTGTACATATAACACAATTTATTAATCCTTTAATGGGTCGATGGGCACTTGGGCCTCTTCCATAACGTAGCAATTATGAATTGGGCTGCAATAAATACTCTGGTACGTATATCTTTGTTGTAATGTGATTTTTGGTCTTCTGAGTATATACCTAGTAGAGGAATTGTAGGATCGAATGGCAGGTCTATTTTTAGATCTCTAAGTGTTCTCCAAACATCTTTCCAAAAGGAACGTATTAGTTTGCATTCCCACCAGCAGTGTAGAAGTGTTCCCTTTTCTCCACATCCACGCCAACATCTCTGGTTTTGGGATTTTGTGATGTGGGCTAATCTTACTGGAGTTAGATGATATCTCAAAGTAGTTTTGATTTGCATTTCTCTGATGACTAAGGATGATGAGCATTTTTTCATGCGTCTGTAGGCCATGCACCTGTCTTCTTCAGAGAAGTTTCTCTTCAAGTCCCTTGTCCAGTCTGAGATGGGATCACTTGTTCTTTTCTTGCTTATATGTTTGAGTTCTCTGTGGTTTCTGGTCATTAAACCTTTGTCGGAGACATAACCTGCAAATATCTTCTCCCATTCTAAGGGCTGTCTGCTTGCTTTACTTACTGTGTTCTTAGCTGTGCAAAAGCTTTTTAGTTTGATCAGGTCCCAGTAGAACGTTTTAAGAATCCATTGAAATGTATGGAGTTGCACTGTTGAAATGCACACATGCACATAGAGAAAATATTTTGCACGTAATTTGTAGAGGTGCAGCTATCTATCTGAAGTGCATGTTTGGGCCCCTAAAAGGGTAGAATGTTCTCCTCTAAAATAATATGATTTATAATATTTAGGTGAGAGTCTAAGAGACAGCAAGAAAGGACTACATTCACCTGCAGGCCTCCCATCAGAGTCTTGTGAATGTTGAGACTGTTGTATGAATGATTTTACTTGCGACTTGACAACAGAATGTCCTCCTGTATCAAAAAAACTACTCGGGAGGCTGAGGCAAGAGAATCGCTTAAGCCCAGGAGTTGGAGGTTGCTGTGAGCTGTGTGATGCCATGGCACTCTACCGAGGGCCATAAAGTGAGACTCTGTCTCTACCAAAAAAAAAAAAAAAAAAACCTTTTGAAGACCAGAATGGACATCTGGTCCAATTATGTTCTTCTAGGATAGTTGACCAAGCATTTTGCAAATGCATTCACATATAATAAATAGCCTACCCAGACTAAGATTGTTTATCATTTCCATCATCTAGAGGGAAGGAGGGAAGCCAGCCTTCCTCCTGATGAAGGTGATATAAGTGCCTGCTCACAGAGAGCACATTTTTTTCTAGAAGCATTGACCTGATCAGTGAGAAAACTGATGTGTCCTTTTTCTGAGTCACACGCAATCCCTTTCCTCTCTCTCTAGCTTTTATCATTCAGCTGTAATGTAAACCCTGATGACAGCCAAAATAATAAAATTTTGCTTTAAAATCATATTATATTTGCTGACCATTTCATTTTGATATGGGAAAGCTGATAAAGACTTCAGGTGAAAACATACTCATGAGAATGTTTTAAAAAATCATAATAACCAGACTGCAAAGTAAGATAGTTTCTTAAAAAATCTGGAAACTTCCAATAGGAAGTGATCAGGAAAAAAAGCTATTTATATATTATACATAAGTATATACACATTGTATATAAAAATATATATAAGTAGTGGCAATCCTTGGACTTCAGAAGCATGTCTGCCTTTATACTCACATGAAATTTTCTTTGTATGTTTGTCACTGTCTAAATTTCCCTTTTTTTATAAGAATACCAGTCATATTGGATAAGAGCCACCCTAGTGACTTTATCTTACTAATTACATCTACAATGAGTTTATGTCCAAATAAGGTCATATTCTCAGGTATTGGTGGTTAGGACTTCAGTGTAAATTTTAAGGTGACAAAAGTCAACTCAAAAAAAAAATAAATATATATATATATATATATACATAGACACGCAAGTATATTTTTACACTAAGGCATAGTTTTGAGATTAAGGACCTCCTGAAAACTCAAGACTTGCTGCTTCCAAATCTGGTTCACACCTTCAGTTCCTCAAGTTATTTGGGAAGATGGCTAGGCATAGTGGCTCACACCTGTAATCCTTGCACTCTAGGAGGCCAAATTGGGTAGATTCCCTGAGCTCAAGATTTAGAGACCAGCCTGAGCAAGAGTGAGACCCTGTCTCTATTCAAAAAATAGAAAAATTAGCCAAGTGTTATGGTGAGCACCTATAGTACCAGCTACTCAGGAGGCTGAGGCGAGAGGATCACTTGAGCCCAGGAATTTGAAGCTGTGAGCTATGATACCATAGCACTCTAGCCTGAGGCAACAGAGTGAGAGTCTGTCTCAAAAAAAAAAAAAAAAGTTAATTGGGAAATCCCTGAATCTGTATGATGAGTCTGAGAATTCTTTTCAAGTATGAAAAGGTTTAAGACAGGAAGAACTATTTATCTTCCTGCACTCTCTCCCCTCCTGTCCCATGATTTCAGTGTATTTGGGGAGAGTACATGTTTCCTTTTGCATTCTCTTGAAGCCCCAGTCAATCTGAGTGAGTCATTGGTTAAGAAAAGATAGAGAGTTTACATCTTTTGTGTTTACCTGGATGGCATAGAAACACATTCTTCTTAGTAAAGTATCTCAAGAATGAAAAAAAAAAAATCAATGTATTCAGTACTAAGATGAAACCAATATATAAACAAGTACATGCCCACATGAATGATAAAACACAAATATAGTCTAGCAAGGGGGAGGGGAGAAAGGGGAGGGGCAAGGAGCAGGAGCAAAGGGGGCAACTGGTGGGATCTCACCCAGTGTGCACAGTGGGAGGGTGCTCAGCATGACCCCTGGGTGAGGGGCTCAATTACAATGTTACAGAAACAATGTAACCTAAACATTTGTACCCTCATATTAATTTGAAATGAAAAAAAAAAAAAAGATACCTGTCCCTGAGCAGCCTCTGCTCCAAATAGACCACAAACACTACTGGACAAATGAAGGCCTTTGATTTGCTCTGATCTATACACTAAATTGTGAAGCTGTCCAAGATCACATACATATTCTAGGCTCTTCCTCCCAATGGAACCAGAAAGGTCTCACAATAAGAGAAGATTTTAGTCAGACAGATTTATGTTCAAACCTTGACCTCAGTCCTTATTAGTAGTGTGACCTTGGACAAACTACTCAGCCTCTCTGAAACATAGTTTCCCTCTCATTTCCCTCAAAAATAGTTTGGTAATATTTCCTTCCCAAAGCCCTTTCAGGATTAAATGAGGTAATAATATACACGGAGGTACATAGTTGGCCATTAACACATACGTGGCACATGTACAATTCCCTTCTCATTCCACATGGATTGTGATAACAGATCATGAATTAGATGAATTTTTAAGAACCCAGTGATCATTAGGTCCTAGGGCTTTGGAAGATGTACCCTTCTTTAATGAGATGTAACCAATATAGTAAGAATTTTTACATGTTGCAGCTCTGGTGATTTGAATCTAGTTAGAAAGCACACTTGTCTTTGCTCCCTACTCTCTCCTCACACTTACCTCTTCAGTTTGTTTTTCTAATCTAATACAACAATCTTCTCTCATTACCTTTTCCCACATGCTGCCAAGAAAGTAAATTACCTACCCGACATATTCATTAGTGGATTTTTTCTTTATTTCTATTCTGTTATTTCTATTTCTATTTCCATCTGTCTATCTACCCACAATTTAGGGGTGAGATTGAGAGATAAAAAACTCATCCCTACCCAAAAGATTTTCTGTTAATCAATAACTAGGGTCATTAAAATCTCCAATATTCAAAAATCACCCACTGAGTTTAAAGGCTTTTACAATACAAACAGATATAGCATTAGCTCACTGTTTGCTTGGCATTGCAGCACCTATTGCCACAGTAGATCACTTCTATCTTGAAATCTCTCCTAAGACATTACATGTTCCTGGTTTCTCTGGTGTGTGTTACATTCCATCTCTTAGTTTCCTTCTCTCTTCTTGATCTCTAAATATTGGGGTGTCCAGGACTCACTACTGGCCCCCTCTTTTATTTTCTATTCTCTCTAAGCAATCTCATCTCATCCCATATCATTTTTTTTTAGCCCTGGTTTCTTAAAATCCAGATGCCTACTTGATCTTTTCACTAGGATGTCTAAAACATGCCATCTTGCTATGTAAGATAATAAAAGATCTTGATTATTTAAATCTTTGGTGATTAGTTTTGTTTTTTTCAGTTACATACAGCAAAATGCATGCTGACTCATAGGGTATTACCTGCATTGTCATAGAAGAAGAAAACCTTCAGGTCATGAGGCTTAAGGGAGGGGAAACCTTGGCTAGTTAGAGGGCAAACTGGTGGCACTGGGGAAAAGGTTCTAATGACAACTTCTAATGACGTTTAAATATATTATCATAATTTGTAGAGATACATATGTGATTTTGTATCCATTTACTCAGTAAAGTCTTGTTATTTTTTATCTTCTTAGCGCAGGATCCAGTGTACCTAACCAAGTATTTCCACTATTGTTCTCACATAGTGGAATGCTGTGCAAGGCGATAATGACACAGTGAGTTACATGTGCACCTAGCCATCGGGTGAATGACGAAAGCATTGACTCTCCCTGAATCTAAGTTTCCACAGCTATAAAATGAAGTTATTAAATTAAATGCTCTATTTGTTTTGTAAAATGAGAGCCAACATACATGCTCAGATATTAAACGTTTTATTTAATATTCTGGAAAATAGAAACCATGTTGTACCATCATTGATGTAATAAAATATCAATCAGTATGATTTAGAGGCAATGAAAAGTTTTAAAGTGACTTCAGAATCAACAACAAAAAACATAAATCTACATTGATTTCATTATTCATGTTGACCACATCGTGTTTTATTCATAAAAATTCATGATACCCATGATAGCCATATGAATTTTTGGTTGACCAAAATAATTATTCCACTTTAGACAGCGCAGTTTATACAAACGGAATGAGATCATGCTTTTATTCCGCCACCCTTTGACTGTGTTCAGAGCCCTCTGAAAGTCCACTTTCCACGTACGTTTATCACCTATTTGGCTACTATTTTCATTCCTCTTAAGCTTCAACCACTTTATGGTTGGAGGGACTATTAAGAAACAGATATAGTTTTATTTTGTACAATTTACTGGAGTCCAAAGAATACATCCAACTTCTTTTCCTCAAAATTGAACTGCTTTTCTCCAATTCTCATGTTCTTATATAGTCATTCCTGAAAAGTCAAATTATTTGTTTCCTGAAAAAACAATGCTCAAGAGGGATAGACTTTATACTTCCTGTTCAAACTTTTATAATCCCACACCAATAAATATTCAGGCAGACACAAAAGAATAGAGTTGCTTATCTTCTGATGCTCACAGTTTCTGGTCCCCCAGAAGACAGAGGAGAATGCTTTCTGATGACCTCAAAAAACATGTCTCTATTTTGCTGTTCCTGCTAAAACTCACTCTGTTAGTGCCCATGTCCTCTCCTTGTCAAACGCTCATCTTACTGACAGCAATGAGGAAGCTTGTTGTGGCATTGTTTGTGAGTGCATAGCCTCTTGCAGATAAGGTCATCTGTGTATGTTTAACTGCTTTGCCTCCCAAATTTATCCCAAACATTGAGATCCAAAAAAGCTGGTTTTGTCATTTTCTTTCTAAATTGGAATTATTAAAAAAATAAAATAGCAACTATAAAATAAAAATATGTCCAAATTTTACAAAACATATTTTATTTTTTTGAGAAAAATTTCACTCTGTTGCCCTGGGTAGAGACCCATGGCATCATCATAGCTCACAGCAACCTCAAACTCTTGGGCTCAAGTGATCCTCTTGTCTTAGCCTCCTGCGTAACTGAGACTACAAGTGCTTGCTTGATGCCCAGCTTGTTTTTTCATTCTCAGCAGAGAGGGGGTCTTACTCTTGCTTAGACTGGTCTCCAATTCCTGAGCTCAAAGAATCCACTTATCTTGGCCTCCCATGGTGCTAGGATTGCAGGCTGAGCCACTGCACCTGACCATAATTTTCATCGAAATGGAAATCATATCATCACCATTATAAACAAATTTATAGAATATAATTGATTTCAAAACAGTTTATTTATTATATTTCTAACCATGTTTTTATTAGAAAATAATTTCCCAAACATCAATCTGTCAAGAAGTTGTTGTTTTTCCTGTCACAGCTTTCTATTGCTATTTTATTCTGCATTTTCAAATTAAAAAAAAAAAAAACCTAATTCATTATCCTCCCGACCCTTTCATACAATGCCCCTCCATTCTCTATTTAAAAATAATTCTCACTAAAATTTCCAATGCACTTTTAAAATATTTAACAAGGTTCAGTAAACCTTTGGGATTTAATATTGTTTTATTTTAAGTAATAACAATAAATTAAATTTTGTCTAAATTTCAATAAATTGGAGCAATGATTTATCCCATGAGTAAGCCTCAATTGTACTCCATGATAAGAGCAAAAAATATTTATCTTAATTTTAAAATCATTTTTATCATTTTTAAATTACAGAAATAATACAGGCAGATTAGTTAGGTTGAGGATTTTTAGTTAATATTGATGGAGTTACGATATTTCAACAATATTTTTGTTTTGTTCTCAAATACTAGACACACTCAAACAATAGAGAAGAAACTTCTATGTCAAATAATACAAAGCAACTTTAACAAACTCGAATCACATTCACAGAATACATCCCAATTATAGTAAAATTTGAATTACAATGAGGCATGATAACCAAAAGGTGACACAAGTTTTCTTGTAATTCAGAAAAAACAAACCTTTTTTTAAAGTGAGTGCTGCAGCCCTGAAAGGTCATATAACAAAATTTTGTGTTCTAGCAAAAAAGGGCATGGAGGCAGGAGACAATCCAGAAAGGTAGATGTCTAACTACAGAGATCTACCTTTAAACCAGGAAAGAGAGAGTCAGGCTGAGGTGACAGTGACGAAGACAGACACACTCACACCATCATCTTCAGCATTGAAACAGTAGACTGAAATGGCCGTAGACGAGATGGGGGGAGGGAGGAAGTGGCAGCCAACATGAGTCTGCAACATGAAGAGTCAATATGACTTTAGAGTGTTTCAAGGGAAGAGGAGACATGACCTCCAGATAGAAGATGCATTTTGTAGAGGGGGAATGAAGCCCAAATGAAGCAGAGAATTGCCCTTGTCACTGTTGGTGGTATTCTTGGTAAAAAGCTTGCACAACTAGACCTTCCTCATCAAAAATTAGTAATAATAAGAAAAGAATGTGTCACTTAGAGTTAATACACTATTGATTTGGAAAAAAGCAATGAGTGAGAATAATTTTTTTAAAAAAAAAGTAATAAGGTCCAGCGTGGTGGCTCACACCTGTAATCCTAGCACTCTGCAAGGCTGAGAAGAGCGGATCGCTTGAAGTCATGAGTTCGAGACCAGCCTGAGCAAGAATGAGACCCCCCATCTCTACTAAAAATGAAAAACTGAGGCAAAAGGATAGCTTGAGCCCAAGGGTTTAAAGTTGCTGTGAGCTGTAGTGCCACAGTACTCAACAAGAGTGACAAAGTGAGACTCTATCTCAAAAAAATAAAATAAAATAATTAAAAAGAGTAATAAACTATGTAAACATTTTCAACTCATTAATGTCAAATCAGTGCAACTGAAATGAGACACTATTTTCATTTTTAAAATAAGATTTGCATACATATCCACACCCTCCCCCATATCACCTACCTTGGTAGAGAGAGCTGTCCTCAGTCCCAGAAAGGCAATACAAGACTCTTTTACATTTTCTTGATAGCTAAATATGTTATTGGTAGAGTCTTTTTGGAAAGCAATTTACCAATACAGTAGAACCTTTGTAAGCTGACCACCCAAAGAACTATAACAAACTAGTTGACATAGCAAGGTGGTCAACATAAGGAACTAGGCCTACTGTGCTGATACGTACATGTGGTACATGTCTATAAAAATTAGGTCAACTTAAGTAAGTGATCAGTATAGGGAGGTGGTGAACTGTGGAGGTTCTACTATATTTACCAAATATCTTAAAACGTTCTTATACGTCAATGTGCTAATTGCGTTGTTAAAAGATAGCCTAATAACAATGTCATATTTAGAGGAAACATATAGGTATAAGGATGTTCATTCAGATATTTTAATTCTAGGGGGAAAAGTAGAAAAGTATAAAGGTGCAAGTAAATTGAAATAGATAAATTGAAATTTTGTCTATTATTTAGTGCCTGTGGTCTTCTGTTTATTTTGGGAAAAGGTGGGGATCCATTAGGGCAATACAAAATTTAAAAACACATTATATTTGTAAATGTAGACATGTATTCTTTTGTAATTTAACATCTTCTGTTATATGACTTTACAATATGAAATGAGGTCATGTTTCATATAAGATTCAGATTAAGAGACTGCAGGTTCACTAGGATGGAAATGGTGATCTCTCATCTTTGGTTCCAACAAAAGCACTGGATGGAGTCTCATTGACTGTTGTGGGCTTTGCATGGTTTTGTAGCCATCTGTTCCAGCAGAGTAGCCAGCATATAGTTATAGGCACTTAATAAATGGCTAATCAAACTGAGCTTCTTGAGACAGGTTCCACTCATGTTCGAATAGTCAATTTTCAGTTAACCTTAAATTGTTCTGCCTCTCTGTAACCACTCATTTCTCTCCCTTGTGCCATGTGTCCGCATATAAAACTTTCACACATTTTGCTAATCATTGCTAATTAGGTCTTAAACTTCCAGATGTTTTTGGTTAACAGTTCACTGTTCATTGATGAAATAACCTTTTATTTTATAGGTACCTTTGCTTCTATGTCCACGATTTCCTAAGAAATGTTTCAGTGGCTATATCATGTCTAGAAAAGCTTTCCATATTTCTTTTGGTAGTCTATGGCTACAGGATAACTTTTATCTACTCTGATTTTATGTCCTATAGGTCCTAATTTTTGATCAAGCAAGACACTTATCCTCTCTTCCCCTTAGGAAAAAGATACATTTATTTCCTGCATCTATTTTCTTACTTATCAGTTGAATCAATTATTGATAAAGGAAACTCTCCTCTTTTTAAAAGTTGTACTCTTTATCATTTTCACCAAAGATATATTTAATGTCATTGACTGTTTTGGTCAGATTTCAAAAAAAATTTCTTGAAAAAAATCCTACTTCCTCTATTCAAGGGTTAAAAATAACTGTGAGAAACAGAATAAACTTCCAATTCATGATAAGCACAGGTTTCGGAAATAAATAACTACTTGTTTTTATAATTCTCAATGTCACTCTAGTTTGAAATAATGTCATTTATAATTTATCTTAATAAAAGAGGTTTATGTAAACATGAGAGAAAAAAGGAGGATTCTAAAAATCCTAACATAGAAGAAATCTTCTGTTACTTCTGCATTACTTTTTGAATGAATAAGTATTCTGTTTTTTCTAAGTACAATTTAATTATCCCAACTTTCACAAAAGATGTTTTGGATGTAAGTCTAATAATTTACCTCAGATCAAAAGAAATAAGTGCTTGTTTTGTGACAAATCAAATCAAAACAGCAGAATCAATTTTAGGTTCCAGAAACCACAGCCTACAATGTTCTAGGTACTCTGCTGGGTGTTGAGACAAACCAGTGGGAAAACCCACATGGTGCCTGCTGTAATAAGGCTGCTGACAGTGGGGTGGTGGGCGGGAATTAAGTAAACACACAAATGAGATAAAGTTGTTCACACTTCTAGCAGCTAAACTTCACTATGAGAAAGAGGAATAAAGATCTGACACCTGAGCTGAGATTTGAAGGGTCAGTGGTGTTCTAACTGAAGGAGCCAAGTGAAAGGGAAGAGCATTCCTGTGGAAGGGAGAGTAGTGCCCTAAAAGAGGCACATCGTGGTCCTGGAACCCGTGCATGCCATTACTTGACAGGGCAAAGAAACTTTGCAGATACATTAATTTAAAGATTTTGAGATGGGAGAATACCTTGGATTATCCAGGTGGGCCCAATGTAATCACAAATGTCCTTATAAAGTAGAGAGGCAATGGGGTCAGGATATGATGGGGGATAAGATGAGGGAAGCTGGGATTGGCATGGAAGGGCCGAGAGCTAAAGTGTGCAGGTGATGTCTAGAAGCTGGAATATGCTAGGAAATGAATTCTCCCCCAGAGCCTCCAGAGGGAATGCAGCCCTGCCAACAGATTAATTTTAGAATTTCTGAACTCCAAAATAATAAAATGAATTTGTGTTGTTTTAAGTCATTAAGTTGTGGTAATTTGTTACAGAAGCAATGGAGTGCTGATACAATTCCAAAGAGAGTAATCAGAATGTATGACCAGTTTGGGAGGCTTTTGTGGTGGCCTGTGAAAAAGATGGACAGGCAAAGGGGAGGTGGAGATAGAATAAGGGGGACAGACATAAGCTACACAGACAGAGTGAAATCCATAAGGTGCAGTGAGAATGGTAATGGTCACTCATAGGAGAAAGAGAAGGCAGGCCCAACTGTTAGCTGACTGGCTTGTGATACCAAATGAATGACGTTACTGATAGAAGGAGGAAATGAAGTGGATTGGGCATGGAGGGAGGATGAATGAACGTGAGTTTTATTTTAAGCATGCTATTTCTGAGGTGCCTTTTCCAAATGCTTTATTCAGTTCAACACTATATTCAGGTCTAGAGTGCAGGGAAATCTTAGATGGAGATCTGCATTTTGGTAATCAAAATCATAAGCCTGGATGAGTTAATGTAGTTAAAAAAAAAAAACAACAAAACTACAAAGTGAAATGGAAAGGGGACCTAGACTGAGCATGGAACCCCAACGTTTAACTGAACACAAGAAAGTGAGTCTGGAAAGGGGTAGTGAGGACTCCATGGAGTCAAAGGCTCTAGCAAGGAGAGTGGGGTCAATAATTAGGATGCTGTAGAGAGAAGAGGTGAGATGCACACCACAAAGAGTTTCATTGGATGGAATAATACAAGTTAATGGTGATAGGCTACTTGGTGGAGTGATGGGTTCACGGCCAGAATGGAGCATACGAGCAAAGAAGACGTGACATGGAGAAGTCTGGTAATGAGCAAAGAGGAGAGACCTGGGGAAGTGGTGGAGACAGAGAAAAGAAGGAGATTTATTTAGGAGATGGCAAAAGACACAAATAATTTTATATACCGATGGGGAGGATTTAATTGAGAGGAGGAAACTGGATAAACAAAGGATAAAAAGAACAATGAAAAATATGTAACACTCTGGAGCAGTGGTTCTCAACCTTCCTAATGCTGAGACCCTTTAATACAGTTCCTCGTGTTGTGGTGACCCCCAACAATAAAATTAGTTTTGTTCCTACTTCATAACTGTAATTTTGCTACTGTTATGAATCGTAATATAAATATCTGATATGCAGGATGTATTTTCATTGTTACAAAGGGGTCGCAACCCACAGGTTGAGAACCACTGCTCTGGAAGGTAAGATGGGATAAACACAAAGAAACTACCACTATATTAAAACCATCAGCTGCAGCTGGTCTAAATGAATATACACCCATACAAATTCCTTGCATGCATGGGCTCAACTTTTGACTAATTAGTGACAATAACTAAAAGTTCTTAATTTGGTTGTAATAGCCTATGAGTTACCTCATTCCTGGCTCTGAAGCAAGTAATTCACATCGTGTCCTGTGGGGTTTTTTGTGTTACCTCATTGAAGATATTCTGAGACACTATGAACAATTCCATTCAGAGAGGTGTGGATGTTGCCTCTATACTTCAACAGATCGCGGGGAACAATCATTTAATCTGTAAATATCACGTGCAATGTATAACAAATTAGCTACATGTAGGACCGTAAGGAAAGCAACAGGGTTAAATACAGCACACTTTCCTCAAGAGACTGGAAACTAACCATGGAAACAAAATATACTCATTAGGTAACACCAGGTACTGGCTATTATGAGGAGCAATGCACATTATACCACTTAGAGGTAGTATACATTGGTACAACTGGTCTAGAGGGCAACTTGATAGGATTTAGTAAGATTGAAAACACTATTTCCTACATCCCAGAAATTCCAATTTTAGGTATACAATCTAGAGAAATGTTCACACATTAGAATAAAAGCACATGTGCAAGTAGGTTCTACACAACCCAAGATTGAAAACCAACTAAATGAGTATCATTAGTGAATGGGTAATGAAATATTTACATTCGTATGATAGGAGACTATCAGTTAAAAAGAATAAACTGGATAGTTACATATTAATGAGTGTATCTCTGAAAGATAATAGTAAGTTTAAAAAACAAATTGTAGAAAATATCGAGGACATCTATGTAAATTTTTTAAAAATACACACAAAATGTATTATTTATGAAGAAAAAATATAAAAGCATGTCCTAGAAGAATATATGTCAAATTCATAGTTATGAAGGCCTCCAGGAAAGGAAAAAATGGAGCAGGACTAGACTTCAGGCACAGAGACCTTGGCGTCTTCTATTATAGCAGACCCTTATTTTTTAAAGATCAACACAATATTATAAAAAGTCTACAATTGTCAACTCTATTTGGTACAATGGTGTTTTTCACATTATTCTTTAAAGGTTTCTGGATTTTTATTCAAAAAACAAAGCTTAAAATTCAACAGGCAATATAACACAGGATGTAAAATGTATTGAATAAGAGTTGTAGGCCCAAATCCACAGGAATGGAGGAAGAAAAAAAAAATCAACATAGGTTGATTTTAGGGCCTCCCAGGGGAGGTGAAATTTAAGCTGGTTTGTGAGATCTCAGCAGACCAGTGTAAGTTAGAAAGGTGATGCTGGCTCAGGATAGCACCTTAAGGAGCTTTGGGGTTGGAGTTAGAATTCCTTATGCCCAAACCCAGTTTGATACATACCTGCTGTGTGACTTTAAGAAGGTGGTGCATACCCCTGAGCCTCGGTTTCTTATATAATGTGTGTGGTGTTGATGAAATGAAATATCAGATATTAAATCAGCCATGGCAGGTTCTTTATGAGAGGAGATAAGGAAAATCCCATAGTGGTCATTTCTTCTTCCTCAACCTCAGTCCCCAAACAATCACCACGAAATTACTGGTATTTTTTCCATGTTTGTCTTGTCAAAACTTGAGATGGCAGATACTTTCCGGATCTGATATTTGGATTCCTAGTTTGATCATGCAGTAAGGCAGAGAGATTATTGAACTTGATCCAGGTGGACGAAAGTTGGTTATGACAAATTTGATTAGGCCAAATGAGTATGTTTGGGTCTCTGTGTGTGTGTATTTCATGCACACAAATGCAGTTCAACCTGTTTTTTTACAACCTGCACATCTATGATTTATTTTTTTGTGTGTATGTGTGTGTGTTGAATTTCTAATTCTTTTAACATTTCAGATTCATATAAGGGTACAAATAAATAGGTTACAATGTTTATATTTTTTAGGTAAAGTCCCCACATGTTGAAGGGGTTCCGTGGAGTAAAATTGGTTATCAATTACTTGTAATATAACAAGCAGTTTCACAAGTTTTAGATACATGGCATCAGAGACTTGTCTTCTAAAAATTGCCACATGCCTGTTATTTATGTACAAAAACTTATCACTACCATGAGTTACAACTATCAGACATTTAAAAAATTAAGTGAAATCATATTATTATACCTCCAGCTATCAGAATTTTTTTTTCTTTACCTTTCTTCACCTCCTTCTCCCCATTTTAGAAGGATGATTAAAAAAAAAAAAAGAAAGAAGGAAAGAAAGCAAAACCCAATGGGGAAGGAAATATTCCCAAGTGGCATTTTGATTGCCTGGGGCATTTTAAGAACTGTATGCATTTGGCACCTGGAGAAAAACAGAAGTTGATAATGCCAAATGGTACATCATCACAAGTTGTTTTGGAGGATTAATTGCAGAGTGGTATACTGTTCTAGAAAACGCAACAACAAAAATATCTTACCTTGGCTACCAATAACTACAAAGAGTCAAAATGTGGTAATTGGAATTTTTCACTTAAGTATAATAACCAAAAAGAAAGCCAGTTACAGTTGTGTTCTGGGTCATTTCAGGTAGGATGAGTTAGTTGTCCCAGTGATATGTACAAATATGAATATTGCTCCCAGAAGATTACTCCACTTTATATTCTTGCAGTCCTCTAACCTTGACAACCTGCCAGCTTCTCCAGCTACATCTCTTTGTCTCCCCTTCTGGCGTACCTCAGCCTTCTGGTAAACTGCATTTTTCTAGATGTAAAGTGACTCAGCAAAAAGTCCCTTTCTTACCCATTGTAAGTTAAAATCAACTTTTTAAAGTTTTAAATTTCTCTTGCCCACGGCATTAGTGGATTTTTTTTGTTTGTTTTGCTTTCTTTATCCCTTACTATAATGTTTCAATTATATAAAACAATTTTTGCCAAGAAATACAAAATCACAAAAATGGAAAAAAGAACTTGGGGAATTTTCTTTGAATTGTCATTAATCTAAGATCCTTGATTTTCTTTCTCATTGTTTGAACTAGATTTTGAGAAGTTTTCAGATTGTAGACTGGGTTAAAAATTTTTCAATACTCCTTGCATTAAAAGATGGAGTCTATGTCCCTTCCTTGGGTTGCATCTAGACTGCCTTATAATAGATGATCTCAATCAGTGGGGTAGAGCACAAACCTTCCTACTGACTTCTGAGGCTAAATCATACAAGGCAATGTAGTTTGTGCCTTGTTTGCAAAAACATTAACTTTTGTAACCCTGAAACTCTGAGTCGCAGTCCAAATCCTCTGAGGCCACCATGCTGTGAAAATGCTCAGGCCATATGAAAAAACCATGTGCATGTGCTCTGGTCAGTACGTCCCACTGGGGCAAGCCCTCTTAAGTTACCAAATCATAGATGCCAGACTGATGAGTCTGCTGAGTCAAGGTGCTTACAGGAGATCCTGAGCCCAGCTGTCAAGTCACCCCAGATGATTGTGTTTCCCTAAGCCAAAGCCCCAGATGTCATTGAGCATAGTCAAGCCATCTCCACTGAGCCTTGTCTGAATTCTGGGAGTTCTGAACCACAGAATCCATGGGCATAATAAAGGGCTTTTTTATGCTACCAAGTTTGTGAATGGAGTATGCAGCAAATGTACAGGATTAACTTGCCTTCCCTTATCTCTCCAATTGTGGTTGTGAGGAAGCCTTTCTGTATCAGGAGTCTCTACTGCGGGATGAACCCCTGTCACAAATAATGAAGTCCAAAGCCAGTTGAAACAGTGTCAGACCCTCTGTGAGACTAGCACATCTAGTGGCATCAGATCAAATAAGCCAAACAAAACACAATGGTGTTAATTGCTGGGAAATAATAATGTTCTTCTCAAGGATGTCAGAAAAATAAATGAAAATAAAAGGCACGTGCACGCACAAATTCACACATGTATGTGGACAGGTAAATAAAATAATAGAAAGTTATACATTATAACATAAACGGCTATTCTCCCTGGATAGTGAAAAGATGGGTTATTTTTATGCTTACTTGTATTTTCAAAAGTTGTCTACCAATGTACATGTATGACTATCATACTTTGCTAAAGAACCATCTCTTTAACTCATTCAAAGTAATATGGACATACATCCTTGCCACCTCTTATGAAATTGTTTTTCTCTGGCTGCTAACCACCATATGTCAACCCTCATTTATCTACACTAAAGTGAATGACTTAAATAGAGCATTGTTGTAGGCTCAGGGGTCACAGCTGTGTCATACCCTTATAGTTAATCTGTCTGAATGAGACAGACTCTGGCTCATACTGTAGACATCTTATTTTGTGACTTGCTGTTTGTCCACCCTCTCAGGTCTGACTAGAACTCCAGAGTACGAGACACAGCCTGCCTACTTAGGGTTTAAAACCTTAGTTCTCAGAAACTCTCCTATCCATGGGACCGCATGGTGTTGAAACACAATGCAGCCCTCCGTTTTAAAGAACAGGATAATCTAACTCTGTTGCGAGTGAATTTAAGCATCAGTCAGTCCCATGGTTATAACCTACACTCCATCCTGTGGTCCACTCCAGTCTGCTTCATTTGGTTGTTTATATCATCCATCTACCACCACAGACCTGGCATGATTCTCACTCTTGCACAGGGAGTCGCTGTGGTCAAAGGATATATAAGAAATCAGAATATTTTTTTCCCTAGACATTTTCACCATTGAATAATTAGTCCCAAAATATTTCTTTGTGATTCAGACTTTTACATTTCATTTTTCTTGTTATATTTTTTGTTTTATTTTGAAAGAAACATATTAAGCTTTATCATTTTGTGTAAACATTTCTTAGATTACTAATTGATTATTTAACTAACACTTTTTATAAATGTTTCCATATCAGGTCTTCCCTAGGAAATAAGGGATATGGGCAGCACACAATCTCTAGGCAGTTGGAGGTGCAATTGGCAAGAAAAACTAAAGAAAGAAAAGAAATGCAGAAAGAGAAGGCAAAGACACAGGAGGCCATCTTTGTTCATCAAATTGCCTCCCTGTCTTTAATTTGTATAGAAGAATCCTATCTGTTTCAGCTCTATGTAGTAGATTGCCTTTAGGGCACAGAAACTATCTTCTCATATAAAAATTCACAGACTAAATTGGGTAAACTAGCACTTTTATGTTCCAAATCAAGAAAGTACCAAAGTACTTCAGTATTATTATTTTTTTTATTTTCCTGCTGAAAAAAAGAACTGTCATGATAACGCGGGAAACTCTTGGTTGCCAATAGAGATCGACAGACTAGGAAAAGAACAGAATGTTTTCATCTGAACATTCTAAGTTAATGCTGCTCTCCAAGCCTGTTCATGAAGAACTGTGTAGACAAATGGTCTCTAAGCAGATACCCCTAAAGAACATAAAAAATATGAAATAGTCACTGTCTTCAAATAGGTAAAAAGTGATATATGCAATTTAAAAGTCCATATCCCGATGCTTACATATTCAAAAATGACAAAATGTGGATGTTAATGGTAATCAGATCTGATCATAAAGATCTCTTGTAGTTTCTAATGTCCATACAACTACCCGGTTTGTACAGAGCAGGAAGATGAATCCAAAGTGGCAGCTGACTCAGCTGCATTTCCACATGATGGCAGGCAAATGGTGGCTGGCTGTGTGTTCTAAAAGGATCCAGGGAAAGAATGCATCAGGAAAAAATCATTCCATAATTTACAATCAGCCAGTAAATGATATGTTCCTCATGTTTGATTCCAAATGTGATTAATTCTACTCATGTGATGTTTGATGTCATTTTATCAGTTTGAGTTTGAAAGGTTGATCAATAGAAATTACTTGGTCGCATTATCACCATAAATCATGCATGTTTATTATGTTTTGTAGCTTTAGAGCCTCAAAAGTTCAGTAAGTCAAGTCAGAAAACATTTTTGTCTATGAACTTGTAGTATAAAAATTGAAAAACTTTCCTTAAATGTAAATATTAACTGATAAATATGCTTGACAGGATGATACATTATTTACATAGTGATTTACAGCAGTGGCTGAGAAACTTACTTTGTAATAGGTTAGATTGCAGATATTTATAGCAATGCAAGTCATATGGCCTCTATCACATCTACTGCCCTCAAGTAGCTCTAAAGCGGCCATAAGCAATTCATAAACGAATGAGTGTAGCCATGGTCCAATAGAATTTTATTTACAAAAACAGATGGTGGGATAGATTTGGCCCATGAGCCATATTTTGTCAAGCCCTGAATTAAAGTAATGTAGCATTTATGAGCATCACAATTATAAAATGTTGTCCTTTCTCCATGTTCTGTTATCACTCTCATACATCGTCCTTGAGTATAGGTATTTCTATAGTAACTACTATTTTAAGTAAAGCATACTAGGGGAGAGCCCACCTAAATGAGAAATCAGAGCCTATGATTTTAATATTTAATGAAAGCACGGGCCCATATCAGCTGTTTCAAAGATAACCTCTTTAAGCTTCATTTTTTCCATCTGTCACTTGGCAACTGCCTTTCCCATTTCCAGGACTAATGTAAAGTTCCAATGAATTAAAGTATGTGAAGACACATTGTGAATTTTTATAGTATTATATAAGCTAGAACTAACGTCAATATATAATATGATGTCTTAGATGCCAATAACAATTCATTACTTAGCATCACTGCAAGGAGAAAATATCTCTTATAACAATTCTACGCTAATCCCTTACAAGACTTTTGAAAATGTTCTTCTGTACTTGTTGTATTATATCAATTTCCTTCTGGGGTCCAGAGCAGTAATGAGACATACGTATGGCAACATTTGCTCCAGGTTTTGGCAGCATGATTTCCCTCTGGCTATTCTTTCACTAGAAAATTTTTTTTTCCTCTCACCATTTCGCTAAATCTTAGCTCTTTGTCTTTTGAAGCTAATCTTTTGCAATTCTAATTTGCACAGAATGTGTAAATTTACCTATTGACTGTTTTCTTTAGTAGTTCTGGTTCATAAATAGTCACAAGCACTTGTCTAGAATGCATCTTTAAAACCATATTTAAATAGATAGTATGTTCTTGTTCTTAATAGAACGACCTTTCTTTTTTTTTTTTTTTTGTAGAGACAGAGTCTCACTTTATGGCCCCGGGTAGAGTGCCGTGGCATCACACAGCTCACAGCAACCTCCAACTCCTGGACGTAAGTGATTCTCTTGCCTCAGTCTCCCAAGTAGCTGGGACTACAGGCACCCGCCACAACGCCCGGCTATTTTTTTTGGTTGCAATTCAGCTGGGGCCGGGTTTGAACCCGCCACCCTAGGTATATGGGGCCAGTGTCTTACCGACTGAGCCACAGGTACCTTCTTTTCTCATTGGTATCTCTCCATGGGATTTCCTAAAGAGCCCTTTTTCAATGTCTTAAATCTTGCTTTTATTTTTCCATTCACAATTTGGGGTACAACAGTTTTTTAGGGGGGATTTAGTAATTCTCAGGTTCAGATCTAAGTGACTGATGCCAATTTTTCTTCAGATATACAAATATTTTCTTAGAAAGATAAATCCACACACCACTTTTGCTTTTCTTATTTTTTTATTTTTAGAGACAGTCTCACCCTGTTGCCCTGGGTAGAGTGCCATGGCATCATAGCTCAAACTCCTGGGTTCAAGCGATGTTCTTGCCTCAGCCTCCCAAGTAGCTGACCCCTTTTACTTTTGACAGAGACTCTACTACTATAGTCCATATCTCTATTATGAATACATTAGATTCAGGAAATTATTGTCTTATTGATAAAATCAAGAATAATAACATTACTCTGCTTCTCAGTTAATCACAAGATGTGTTGTTTTGTTACTAATTCATAAAATTTTATAATTGTGAACATAAAAGGGATATTTATAAATATAATTGACTTACACTTTAATCTTAGTCCGAGATATCAACCCAAGAGACCATTCATGGGGTTACAAATTTTCCAGCTGGATTAGAAGTCATGTTAACACTGAAGGGGATGACATTTATACACTAACAAATGGGAGAACATACCATGCTTTTGGCTGGGAAGAATTAACATCACTAAAATGTTTATTCTACCCTAAGCAATCTATAGATTCAATGCATTCCCCACTAAAATACCAATATCATATTTTGAAGAACTGGAAAAAATAGTACTTTGTTTTATATGGATCCAGGAAAAAAAAAAGCCATATAACTAAGGCTATTCTTAGTAATAAAAACAATGTTGGAAACATCACCCTACCAAGAACTTCAGGCTATATTACAAGTCCACAGTATTCAAAACAGTATGGTATTGGCACAAAAATAGAAACATGGACATAGGGAACAGAAAGGAAACCAAGAAATAAAACAAGTTTCTATTTGCCAGCTGACAAAAACATACAGTGGGGAAAACAATCCCTATTCAACAATAGGGATTAGCATGAATCCCTATTCAACAAATGGTGCTGGGAGAACTGGATAACCACATATAAAAGACTGAAACTGGACCCACACTTTTCACCCCTTACAAAAATTGACTCAAGGTGGATAAGAGAATGAAATCTAAGACACAAAATGATAAAAATATTAGAAGAAAGTGTGGGAAAAACTATTGAGGATGACAGCCTGGAGAAAGATTTTATGACACAGACATTAGTGGCCATTGCAACAACAAAAATTAACAAATGGGAGTTAATTAAACTAAAAAGATTCTGCACCACTAAGAACACAACAAGTAAAGCAAAAAGACATCCTTCAGAATGGGAAAAAATACTTGCAAGGTATCAATCTGACAAAGGGTTGATAACTAGAATCTACAGAGAACTCAAATTAATCAACGAGAAAAAAGTGAACAATCCCATCTACCTCTGGGCAAGAGATATGAACAGAACTTTCTCTGACAAACACAGACGAATGGTTAACAAACATTTGAAATCAGAGGAAACGGTATTGAATAAAGGAAGATGACCAAGGATATCGGAAGCTTAGGCAAGTGGCACACATCTCTCAAAATGGACTACTCATACATGTCAGATGTCAGTAGAGTTTGTGTTGGGGATTTTATGTTACTTCATAGTTGAATTAGTTTCCTATTGCCATTGTAACATATTATCACAAAATTAGTGGCTTAAAACAACACAAATGTGTTATCTTACAATTTTGGAAGTATAAAATCTAACATGGGTCTCATTGGGCTAGAATCAAGGAGTCGGCAAGGCTGCCTTTCTTTCTGAAGGCTATAGAGGAGAACTCATTTTCTTGCCTTTTCCAGTTTCTGGAGGCTACGGGAATTCCTATCTGGTGACCCTATTCCATCTTCAAAGCCACCAACAGTGCATCTTTCTCGCAATCATTTCTCTGATTCCAACCATTCTGCCTCTCTCTTTCTCATTTGTGAACACTTGTAATTACAGTGGGACTACTGGATAATTCAGAATAATCTTCTTATTTTGAAGTTTATTAAAGTTAGCAATCTTAATCTCCTTTCTCCACATAACATGACACATTGACACAGGCTCTGGGGATTGGGAATATTCAAGGATGACTTTAAGAGGCCAACATCATAATACACAGAATACAAGACAACTCAAAATTTGTCTTTTTTTTTTTATTAAATCATAACTGTATACAATTATATGATTATGGGGCATCATACACTCACTTCATAAACCATTTGACACATTTTTATCACAGTGGTTAACATAGCCTTTCCGGCGTTATCTCAGTTACTGTGCCAAAACATTTACATTCTACATTTACCAAGTTTCGCAAATACCCCTGTAATATGCACCACAGGTGTGATCCCACCGATCCCCCTCCCTCTACCCACCCACCCCCTTTCCCACTTCCCCCTATTGTTAAGTTGTAGCTGGGTTATAGCTTTCATGTGAGAGTCCCAAATTAGTTTCATAGTAGGGCTGTGTACATTGGGTATTTTTTCTTCCATTCTTGGGATACTTTACTAAGAAGAATATGTTCCAGCTCCATCCATGTAAACATGAAAGAGGTAAAGTCTCCATCTTTCTTTAAGGCTGCATAGTATTCCACAGTATACATATACCACAATTTATTAATCCATTCATGGATCGATGGGCACTTGGGCTTTTTCCATGACTTAGCTATTATGAATTGGGCTGCAATAAACATTCTGGTACAAATATCTTTGTTATGTTGTGATTTTTGGTCTTCTGGGTATATGCCCAGCAGAGGAATTACAGGATTGAATGGCAGATCTATTTTTAGATCTCTGAGTGTTCTCCATATATCTTTCCAAAAGGAATGTATTAATTTGCATTCCCACCAGCAGTGCAGAAGTGTTCCCTTTTCTCCGCATCCACGCCAACATCTCTGGTCTTGAGATTTTGTGATATAGGCTAGTCTCATTGGAGTTAGATGATATCTCAAAGTAGTTTTGATTTGCATTTCTCTGATGATTAAAGATGATGAGCATTTTTTCATATGTCTGAAGGCCGTGCGCCTGTCTTCTTCAGAGAAGTTTCTCTTCAAATCCCTTGCCCAGCCTGCAATGGGATCCCTTGTTTTTTTCTTGCTGATGCGTTTGAGTTCTCTGTGGATTCTGGTTATTAAACCTTTGTCAGAGATATACCCTGCAAATATCTTCTCCCATTCTGAGGGCTGTCTGCTTGCTCTGCTTACTGTGTTCTTAGCTGTGCAGAAGCTTTTTAGTTTGATCAAGTCCCAGTAGTGTATTTTTGAAGCTGCTTCAATTGCCCGGGGGGTTCTCCTCATGAAATACTCACCCAGACCAATTTCTTCAAGGGTTTTCCCTGCATTCTCCTCTAGTATTTTTATAGTTTCATGTCTTAAGTTTAAATCTTTAATCCAATGAGAGTCTATCTTAGTTAATGGTGAAAGGTGTGGGTCCAATTTCAGTCTTCTGCAGGTTGCCAGCCAGTTCACCCAGCACCATTTGTTAAATAGGGAATCTTTTCCCCACTGAATGTTTTTAATTGGCTTGTCAAAAATCAAATAGCGGTAAGTAGCTGGATTCATCTCTTGGTTCTCTATTCTGTTCCAGATATCTACTTCTCTGTTTTTGTGCCAATACCATGCTGTTTTGATCACTATCGATTTGTAGTAAAGTCTGAGGTCTGGTAGTGTGATTCCTCCTGTTTTGTTTTTATTTCTGAGTAATGTCTTGGCTATTCGAGGTTTTTTCTGATTCCATATAAAACGAAGTAATGTTTTTTCAAGATCTTTAAAATATGACAGTGGAGCTTTTATAGGGAGTGTGTTGAAATTATATATTGCTTTGGGTAGTATGGACATTTTGATAATGTTGATTCTTCCCAGCCATGAGCATGGTATGTTTTTCCATTTGTTAACATTTTCAGCTATTTCTTTTCTTAGAGTTTCATAGTTCTCTTTATAGAGATCTTTCACGTCTTTTGTTAGGTAAATTCCCAAATATTTCACCTTCTTTGGCACTACTGTGAATGGGATAGAGTCCTTAACTCCTTTTTCAATTTGACTGTTGTTGGTGTATATAAAGGCTACCGATTCATGAATGTTGATTTTGTAACCTGAGACGCTGCTGTATTCCTTGATCACTTCTAGGAGTTTTGTAGTAGAGTCCCTAGTGTTTTCCAGATACACAATCATATCATCTGCGAAGAGCGAGAGTTTGATCTCTTCTGACCCTATGTGGATACCCTTGATCGCCTTTTCTTCCCTAATTGCGGTGGCTAAAACTTCCATTACAATGTTGAAAAGCAATGGAGACAATGGGCAGCCTTGTCTGGTTCCTGATCTGAGTGGAAATGACTCCAATTTAACTCCATTCAATATGATACTGGCTGTGGGTTTGCTGTAGATAGCCTCTATCAGTTTAAGAAAAGTCCCTTCTACACCAATTTTCTTGAGTGTTCTGATCATGAAGGGATGCTGGATATTATCAAAAGCTTTTTCTGCATCAATTGAGAGAATCATATGGTCTTTGTTTTTTAATTTGTTTATGTGCTGAATTACATTTATAGATTTATGTATATTGAACCAGCCTTGAGACCCTGGGATAAAACCAACTTGGTCATGATGTATAATTTGTTTGATGTGTTGCTGGATTCTGTTTGTTAGGATCTTGTTGAATATTTTTGCATCTATATTCATTAGTGATATTGGTCTATAATTTTCTTTTCTTGTTGGGTCTTTTCCTGGTTTGGGGATCAGGGTGATGTTTGCTTCATAGAACGTGTTGGGTAGTCTTCCTTCTTTTTCTACATTTTGGAACAGGTTGAGTAATATAGGTACTAATTCCTCTTTAAAGGTTTGGTAGAATTCTGACGTGAAACCATCTGGTCCCGGGCTTTTCTTTTTAGGGAGGTTTTGTATAGTTGATGCTATTTCTGAACTTGATATGGGCCTGTTCAACATTTCCACTTGATTCTGGTTAAGTCTTAGAAGGTGGCGTGCTTCCAAGTATCGGTCTATTTCCTTCAGATTTTCATATTTCTGAGAATAAAGTTTCTTGTAATATTCATTAAGGATTTTTTGGATTTCTGGTAAGTCTGTTGTTATTTCGTCTTTGTTGTTTCTGATTGATGATATTAGAGATTGTACTCTTTTCTTCCTGATTAGGTTGGCCAGAGGTTTATCTATTTTATTGACCTTTTCAAAAAACCAGCTTTTTGATTTATTGATCTGTTGTATTATTCTTTTGTTTTCAATTTCATTTAATTCTGCTCTAATTTTGGTTATTTCTTTTCTTCTACTGGGTTTGGGGTTGGAGTGTTCTTCCTTTTCCAGTTGCGGGAGATGTCCCATTAAGTTGTTAACTTCCTCTCTTTCCGTTCTCTTGAGGAAGGCTTGCAGTGCTATAAATTTCCCTCTTAGAACTGCCTTTGCAGTGTCCGGAGGTTCTGATAGTTTGTGTCTTCATTGTCATTTTGTTCCAAAAAATTGGTGATTTCTTTCTTAATCTCATCTCTGACCCAGCTATCATTCAGCATAAGGTTATTTAACTTCCATGTTTTTGTATGGGTATGCAGACTCCTGTTACTCAATTCAAGTTTTATTCCATGATGGTCCGAGAAGATGCATGGAATAATTTCTATTCCTTTAAATTTACTGAGGTTAGACTTGTGACCTAAAATGTGGTCAATTTTGGAGTAAGTTCCGTGGGCTGATGAGAAGTATGTGTATTCAGTTTTGTTGAGATGAAATGTTCTGTAGATGTCTGCTAAATCTAAATATTGGATGGTTAGGTTTAAATCTAAGATTTCTTTGCTCAGCTTCTTGCTGGAGGATCGATCCAACACTGCCAAGGGAGTGTTGAAATCTCCAAAGATTATGGAGCTGGAGGAAATCCAGTTACTCATGTCTGTTAGAGTTTCTCTTATAAATTGAGGTGCATTCTGGTTGGGTGCATAGATATTAATAATTGAGATCTCGTCATATTGAGTATTACCCTTAACAAATATGAAGTGACCATTCTTGTCCTTCCTTACTTTTGATGGTTTAAAGCCTACTGTATCTGCAAATAAAATTGCAACACCTGCTTTTTTCTGATTACCATTTGCCTGAAATATGGATGACCATCCTTTCACCCTGAGTCTGTATTTGTCTTTTAAGTTGAGATGTGACTCTTGTATGCAACAAATATCTGGCTTGAGTTTTTGTATCCAGTCAGCTAACCTATGCCTCTTTAGAGGACAGTTTAAGCCATTCACATTGATGGAGAGTATTGATAAGTCTGGTGGAATTTTGGGTATCGAGTTTTTCAAAGGTCCAGTGGACATTTTTAATCCTTTCGCCAGTGTGGAAGTTGGAGTTTGATCCGAAGTTTCTGAGTGAGTTTACTTTTGTGGTATAGGATTGGGTTGGTCATTGTGGAGGATAGGTCTGAGAACATCCTGAAGAGCTGGTTTACTTATGGCAAATTTTTTCAACATATGAATGTCATTGAAGTATTTAATTTCTCCATCATAGATGAAACTCAGTTTAGCTGGATACAAGATCCTGGGTTGACAGTTTTTTTGCTTTAGGAGATTAAAAGTTGATGACCAGCCTCTTCTTGCTTGAAAAGTTTCAGCAGAGAGATCTGCAGTTATTCTAATATTCTTACCTTTGTACGTTATAGTTTTCTTTCGCCGGGCTGCTTTGAGAATCTTCTCTTTCATGTTAACTTTAGTGAAGTTAATTATGATATGTCTGGGAAATGGCTTATTGGGGTTGAATCGTGCTGGGGTTCTGAAGCTGTCTGCTATCTGAATTTCAGATTCTCTAGGCATGTCTGGAAAATTTTCTTTCATAATTTCATGTAGAAGGGCCTCTGTGCCCTTGGCAGACACTTCATCGTTCTCCGAAATTCCTATAACCCTTATGTTGTTTTTTTTCGAATTATCTGAGAGTTCTCTGAGTGAGTGATCCGTTTTTGCTCTCCATTTCTCTTCCTCTTTGAGAGATTGGGAGCGTTCGAAGACTTTATCTTCAATGTCAGAAATCCTTTCTTCTGCTTGCTCCATTCTGTTACTGAGGGATTCTACTGTATTTTTCATATCTTTGAGGGCTGTAAGTTCTTGCTTCAGTGTGTCTAAGTCTTTGGTGGTTTTGTCTTTAAATTCGTTAAATTCTTGAGACAATTTTTGAATTTCTCCTCGAATTCCTAATTCCATTTTATTAATCTTGTCTGCAAACCAAATTCTGAATTCGACTTCTGACATCTCAGCCAGTTGTTTATGAATGGGATCTTCAATCACATCTGCCGTATCTTTTCTTGGGGGGGTTGATCTATTCTGGTTATTCATGTTATCAGAGTTTTTCCGTTGATTCCGCCCCATGGTTTACTCCCTTTGGTTTTTCCCCTGGGGTTTTATCGAGGGCCCGTACAGTGTTGTGGCCTGAGAAACTGGGGCCCTGTCTGGTGTGGTGGAGCAAAGTGGTTCTGTCTTGTTTTCAGCTGGTTTCTGTTCGATCCTATTGCAACTTCTACTCTGGCTTGAAGTCTCAGCTGTGTGGAAAAATCAGCAATTAAGTCACCCCGCCTGCCCACCTCTGGCCCCAATTGGAAAAGGAGAATCAAACCTTCCTACAATCGCACACCCAGGGCACCGCCTGAAAAGTCCTCAGTCTATTAGCCCAGTTCAAAAGGTCCGAATCAACTGTCTCAATCGGCACTTGTCTCGGGTGGAAGGGTTCAAGAGGTCTCTGGGAACTGGATCACAGGGGCCTGGTGACTCCTCTGACACAGCTCACCCCAGTGCAGCGTGGAGTCAGGAGGAGCCACCCAGCAAACAGAGCAGTCTGGGAAGGTTGACGTCTCCTTCCCCACTTTGCCCCTCCATTGGACCCAGTCACTGGTATCTCTGCAGATGGCTAACCCAGTTGCCTGCAGTGAACAGACACTCCAGGAGTTTGCACCTGCCTGAATCGCAAGGAAGTCTGCCAGGCCCCCGCAGACTGCCGCTATCTAGCAGGAGGAGATGGGGCCTGACATCTTTGAGTGTTTGATGCAGGTGATGGGAAGGAGGTGTTCACTCAGGCTTAGCCCCGTCCCTGATGGATGCTGCTAACAGAACAGAACAGAACAGACAACTTTGTGAGGTTCTGTCTCTGTTCCTGTCGTCGCCTACAGAAGACGGGCTGTTTTGAGTTCAAACGTCTTTGCTGCTGGAGAATTGCGTCTGAACACCTCTCTGGGTCAGCCCGCCCTGGAAGCTTCCCGGGTTTGTGAGCCGTCACCGGTGGCCTCCTCTGGTTGCCCAGGGAGACAGGGGGTGTGGCCTCAGAATATCCAGAAGTGAGCGTTCTGCCGTTAAAGAAAAAACGGCTGTTGATCTACCTCCAGGGAACTGCTGCTCTGGTGTGGGCACTCAGGCAACCCTTTTCTCCTCTGTCCCGCGCCCCAGAGTCAGCACTGAGCGGCCGCAGTTTGTGCTGGGTCCACACCCCTTAAGGGATCCCCCAAGAATCAGAACTCTTGGGGGATGGGCCCCCAGACCCCGACTGGGAGTGGGGGTGGGAAGCTAGAGTTTCATTCAGTTTTACGCAATACTACGGTCTGGGGAGGGCTCCTGCACTGCACCGCAGGGAAGTGCCGCCAAGGCTTGATTTCCCCTCAGCAGAGTGCCCTCTCCTCGCTCACGTATCCCAGAGTCAGCGCTGACCTGACGCAGCTCAGGCACTGTGCACTCCCCTCGAGAAATCACCCAAGGAGCCGAACTCCTGGGGGATAGGCCCTCAGACCCCGAGTGAGAGTAGGGGTTCTCAGCTCTCAGCGGGGAGGCCAGAGTCTTATTCAGTCTTGGGCCCCGTATGCCCGTGGAGGGTTGCTGCACTGCACCGCAGGGAAGTGCCGCGAGGCTTGACTCCCCCTCAGCCCGGTGCCCTCTCCTCACTTGCGCGCCTCAGAGTCAATGCTGACCAGTCGCAACTCGGGGACTGTCCACTCCCCTTGAGAAATCACCCAAGGATCTGAAGTCCTGGGGGACAGGCCTCCAGACCTCAGTGGGTGGGAGGGGAGCGCCCGGGATTTAGGGTTGCCGGCAAAGGATTCCCAAAGTTTTATTCAGCCCTATGTCCGGCAGGAGAACGCCACGGCACCCCAGTAGGGGAGGTAGGTCCAGTTTTTAGAAGGTCTCTCCCGTGGAGTGTAGTGGGAGGGCCTTTAATTTCTGCCCGCTTGTTCAATTGTGGGGCTCTTGAGCCGGTCTCATGGGGGAGGGGGACTCCCGTCCGCTTGGTGGTGGATTTTGTACCTTTTGTTTGCGTCCTTGTGATCACAACTTGCCTCAGCGGTGTTGATGTGCTTTCTTCAGCCTTCTCTCTTGGTGAGGCTCAAGTCCACCAGGATACTTACTAAATTCCTGTCCCTTAACTCTCCTTCTGGATGGGAGCCTTTGTTGAAAGCTGGCTTCAGTCCGCCATCTTGTGTCCCCTCTCCTCAAAATTTGTCTTTTACCAATAAATTAATTACTTGTCTACAGAGAAGGCTGTTAGAGACAAAAGCACACACAAAGAGAAAAAAATATATATAAATCAAGATAAAGTCACATTTCATCGTTAGAGCTTAAAACGCTTTCTTTGATAGATTAGTTTTCTTAAATTCGTTTAAACTGGAAGCTGAGAATAAAACCAGACTCATGTTTTTTTCCACCTCCTTACAACTAAAGTCCTAATTCATTTCAAATACCATAACTCCAATATGAAGACAGCAATGTACATAAAGCATGTACTAAGAACCAATGCAAAGCACAAAGCCATAGGAAAGCATATTTACCCCACACTGGATTGTTAATATCTCTTCTACATGTGTTAATTTCTAACTAATATGATTTAATTACTATCTACAGAAATACTCTCCACTTTTGTAATAAAATTAGTGAGGGATTACGTAGATGCTTAAACTTCACTTGGCTAAGGAGCTCATACTAAAGGCTGTCACTTACAAGTAGAAGGCACATGTAAGTCACTCAAGGCATCATCTTAGAAACTGTTTTAGTTCATTGTAAGTATTATTACAAGATGAGCCACTAGTTGAGCTAAAATCAGTGAGCAAAGCTGAAAATGAATCTGAAGAACTATATTCAAGATTCTGCTAGTAATTCTTAGCTAGAAGGACTCAATCTAATAAAACATGCACTTAACTCTTGCCAGAAAGAAGAGATCAAGGTTGAAGTTGCTACTGATACAGATTCTGTCTTTATATCCATTGTATACACTGAGAAACTATTTGATTTTGGAGATACTCTTGATTTCATATAATTATTTTTGCATGCATTTCAATAACCTCCTTTCAATTACCTTTATTTAAAAAACAAGTGCACTATCGAGCACTTTTATGAAGGTAAGAGAAGCCTGTCAGAAAAATATAAGTATTATTTACCTAACAGATAGAGCCTAAGAATATGAATTAAAAGAAGAAAGAAGCTTTCTATTGCTCTCTCATCTTTAAGAGCAAAGGTCCCTGGACCTACTGGAATTAACATCTCCCAGTAAGACTTTCCTAAATTAAACGAAGCACTCACCCATATCAGGAAAATGAAGACTACTGGGATACCATTTCAGAAATTGCTTTTTACAAGTGTGTGTACAGAGAGAGACAGAGAAAGAGCGCTTCCTAGCATCTTGGAAGAAGTTTCATTTGTCTCATACTGGGAAACACTTTGCACCTTTTGGCTCAACCCAGCACCAACTATATATTAATGACCAAAAGTCAGGAGACCAGGCTAGGTTCCCAATAATTCATTACATTTCTCACAGAGTTTTTTGAAAAGGCAAAAAAAAAAAAAAAAAAAAAAAAAAGAAAAATCTTCAAGTGAGGAAAGAAGTGACTTTCAAGTAGCTTTGCTAACTCAAAGTTAGAAATGGATAGGTCACCAATTTGTTTTCTTCCCTTCCATTCTCCTATGCCTTCTTTTCCATCGTAGAAGAATCATTCTCTCTAGGTGAGCATGTAAAATAAGGCTGTAAAATGCTCCATTCTGGCATTTTCTTTAGTCATTGCTTCATTGTACAAAAGTAAAGAAAGAATCTTTTAAGCAGGAACCATTGCCTCTTCATCCTCTTCGACCCCTGAATTCTTAGTATAAATGAATTAAGAGGAAACCATTACCAAAACCATTCACTTCACATTAGAAGAATTTTTCTTTCCTGACACGAACTCCTTGAAATATCTTGTTCTTTTCTCAAAGACTATGAGAAAGGAAGTGCAGGCATCCCAAGCCTTTTTCTAACATAAGTAAAATGAAGCTAAAATGTCTTGAAATGTAAGTACATATTGCTAAAAAGTAGATCTTATACTTAGCAAGTGATGAAGCAGCACCGCAGGGAGAAAACTTGGAGAAAAGCTTTATTCTTCCATTGCCCACTGGAAAATAATACCACATTAAATGGTTTATTTCAAATTAAGTTACATTGCCCCTTACCCATACATACAGTAACGTATTTCTAAAAAGTTGTACCCGGATCAACTTTTGTAATCTAAATTATAAGTCACCAGAAACTTAAGGATTTCAGAAATTCTTTGTCTTCATTTTGAAATCTAATGATTTAAGCTTCAAGTCTATGCTTGTCCCACTTTTAGTTAAATAGCAAACGATCTATAAATAAAAATTTAAATGCACTAGGTTGAACTCTCTATTTATAGTAATATTTTTGTGCCGAGAATCATTTTTCAAAGTGAACAATCAAAACCCAGATCCTCTGCTTCATATAATTTAATAGTTACATAATAAATTTTCTTAGAAGAACACACACCTTTATAATTAAATATAAAGGGAAGTTGCTTTGATGGACTATAACTCTGTCATTTATATGAAACCTAGTACAAGGTTGATGTTTAATATTAATAAATAACATCTTCCAATCCATGTCTCTGTTCAATGTATATGTGCACTTTGTTTATCCTCTTTTCTAGATCAGCTGCTCTTACTGTGACTCATGCCTAGTTGCATAGGTTACTACGAAAGTTTTGAGACAGACTGTGTTATGGTCCACTATTTCCCCTGCAAGAAACACAGTCCACAGCGTCCTTTCTGATTCACCTGTGCAAGTTTCAACTTGCTAATCTCATTGGTGTTGCTGGGAGGGCTTCATTTGTTTCCATCTGCATGGATTTTACTTTCCTTGATTTTTATGTATCCCCAAACTTTTATAATGACTCATATACAACTGAAGAGATATTGTTGATCAAAAGCGGCTACTATCTTCCTCATGTTGGTCATTGCATATCTTCATGTCATTAAGCATCTCTATTAAATTAAGCCCTTTAACAAATATGCCTCTGTAGTTCTCCTTTTCTTCTTCTTCTTATATATATATATATATATATAAATACCTATGAGTATAATGAGGACTTGAAAGGTCAACTCCAGGAAGGGAGTGTTTACAGCCTTTGTGCAAGGCAAGAAAACAGGAAACCAACACTAATGATTCTGGCTACACACACTTCTGTCCACTGCTCACTGCTTAAACAGGAAGCCCACTCCACCCTAGGCTTACTTTTCTCAAATGTTAACCAGTCCTGCTGTCCTGCCACCCATTATACTACACATGAGCTGCACTGAGAAGGAGCTGATGACATATGACACATGCTGCAATGTACTTAAAGGGCAGCTGGAAGAATGAGCCACAAATTGGAGAAAGTAGCTTAAAAGTGATCATTGAGAGGATGAGAAGCAACATATAGGGGAAAATACATGTGGTGGGAAATGACCAGGAGAAAAAAAAATTTTTTTCTTACAGTACATTCACTTTCTGCAGATTTCTAAATGTGACTCTTCAAGATGATTCCAGTCATCTGTGTTGTATAAATAGATTAGCAGAAGACAGGGGTATGGGATGTGATCTGTTTGAGGTAGAAAGCCTTTGTTTTCACATCTGGCTGGGACTGGCCTCAGGGTAGGATGCTTGCAGACAGCAGTCACAAGTTTCTAGTCACTGTGTACTGAACATTTCAGAAAAAGAACATCACAGGAGTAAGGCAGGAGAGGAAACCTGTGTCTCTGGCACCGTCCACCTGTCTCTAAGCTGTTCTCAGTTAACAGCTGTTGTTTCTGGTATGGAGAAATTCCAGGAAGATAAAAGAAAGAGAATTGCTTTATTTTGGTGAAAAATGAAACATCATTCAAAAAAAAATCAGGAAACAAGTTATAAAGGAAAGAACAAAAAGTGATAGAGGGCAGAGTATTGATTTTATTACGGTCTAGTCTACAATTATAAAGATGTTTTCCCTGCAGCTGTGGTTCACAAAGTGCGATCCATGATTCAGCAGCTCCAGGATTATCAGGGATGTGTTAGACATGCAAACTTCAGAACCCACCTAGACATACTGAATCAGAGGCAAGGGAACTAGAGTCCACCAGTCCGTTTTAATAAACTCATTGGGTGATTCTAATGCATCGCAAAGTCTGAGAACCATTGCTTTGAGTGTTCAGTAAATGACCAGTGAAATACAGAATTGTCATTTGGGGCACATCCCTGCCTGCCAAGATTTTATTAGATTATTAGGTTAAATATTAGATACATAACCCAAAACAGGAAGTTTAGGGACCTCAAATGTCTGCAGAAATTAGGCAGCTGTGCAGAGCCGTGAAGATGGTATGATGAGGTCAAAAGACCGTGAGGAACCCACAAGAACACAGGCCTGGTCCATGGGGGTCCTAGACGTTATTTGGGTCTGGCTTCTTGTTAACATGAAGAAATGAAAGCCTAGCATTGCTAGATTCTCTAACTTTTTAAAGAAACTGGAGATAAGTTACTATAAAGATACTATGTATAATAGAAATATTTTAAAATCTTGACAACTAATTCAATTTGTAAAAAGGGAAATAGCGTTTAAGCTAAAGAAAACTGATTTGCTCAGAGTCAACCTCTGTGTTAGACAGCAGAGACAAGGAGAAAATGGCACAAGAAAATATGGTAAAAGTTGTTAAAAAATTGTTTCTCTCTTATGTCATTGTTCCAAAATTACATTTAAATAGATATAGCAATTGCGTTTATTCTCTAATTTTAAATACTCTCAGTCTACCATTTCCCAAGAAATCTCTCCCCATATATCTGCAATAATATCTGAAATTTCATCATTATGGGCAATTTCCATTAGTTCAATTGTTCTTGCCTCAAATGTTTTCCTTCTCCTAAAGTTGTCGAGAGTGGTGGTCACATGAACAAGGCCATTAGAATTCCATGGCCTGGTTTGAAATCCAGCTGGCTTTGTCATTTACCAATGTGAAATATGCTACCAAGTCTCTTTAAACTCCAGTTTCCTTAGCTATAGCTTAAGGATAGATAATTATACCTTATTTGTTATGATTAGTAGAAATTTTTTGACAGTTCTTCAGATCCAATAAATGATATTTACCCTTACTCTTGTTTTAGTCATAAGCACCTTCCTGTGATGAGTTTATTAGACTGCTTTCTTCTGGGGATTTGAGAAAAAGAAAGTTTATTTCCAGAGGTCCTAGAAATTAGACCTGGTAGCCAGGAGCTGCAAGGGAGTGTCTTGGTCTATATGTCACACTTCTGGTTGGCCTTGATCTGAGCCCTCAGGTGTGTAAGGTGATAGAGATATGATATCAGTTCCCTGACAACAGACCACTACCAAGACATCCTTGCTGAAGGACTTATTCATTAATCCACAAAACTCCTTGAAATCAAGTAACCAAAATACCTCATAAATATATTTACAAATAGCCTCAGAAACATTTTGAAAATGTTGGTGCCTCTGGTCTTATCTCACATGCCTTGTCTCTCCTCTACCACTCTGCACATTTTGGTTAACAATTGATAATAACAAAATTTAATGTGACATATATTCAATTATGTTTCATATTTCTCTTTTTATGATAAGAATGATCAGTTCTCATTGGCATGGGGAAAGTGATAAATTCACAAGTAAACCCCAGTCCTGGATAGTATCTTCAGAAATCTAAATTAAGGATTTAATTTAAGCAGGTAAACACTCAGAAGTGTCATGCCAGGTTTCTTTTAATTTTCTTATATAACTTTTCTGCCCTGATAATCTTATTTTGAGTGAACTTAGTCCAGTGTGGCTTCATTTTGGTAGGGATAGAAAATGACACAGGAGCTCCTTTAGAGGGGTGGGTTGAAAAGCCTGTAAAGGAAGAAAAGAAACATCTAACACAGTGGTTCTCAATGTTCCTAATTGTTGTTACAAATGGAACAAAGGGAGGGCGGAGACAAGATGGCTGACTGAAGCCAGAGTTACACAGAGGCTCCCATCCAGAAGGAGAGTTAAAGGACAGAAATTTAGCAAATAACCTGGTGGATTAGAGCTGCACCAAGAGAGAAAGTTGAAGAACGTACATCAACCCCGCTGAGGCGAGCTGCAACCCCCTAGAATACAAACAAAAGGTTCAAAATCCATCACCAAATGGACGGGAGTCCTCTCCCCCATGAGAACAGCTTGGAGTGCCCCACAAACAGATGAGCAGAGATCTAAGATCCTGCCACTACACTCCACGGGAAAGACCCTCTAAAAACTGGACCTACCTCCCCTACTAGGGTGCCATGGCATTCTCCTGCCAGGCATAAAACTGTATAGAACTGTATATATTCTCCACCTGCAATTCTGAGCTCCCAGCACTCCCCTCCACTCTCACTCTGAGGTCTGGAGGCCTGTCCCCCAGGAGTCCAAATTTTGGGGTGATTTCTCAAGGGGTGTGGACAAGGCCTAGACTTCAGCTGGTCAGTGCTGGTTCTGTGGCACAGAAGTGAGGAGAGGACAGTCAGCTGAGAGGGAACCACACTGCAGCGGTGGTGCCCTGAGGTGCAGAGCAGCAGCCATTTGGGGGAACAATAGAGCTCACCCCCGGATATTCTGAAGCCACACTCCCTGTCTCCCTTGGCAACCAAAGGAGGCTGGGCATCTTCTCAGGTGGCAACCACCATGGAACAGATCTGAGACTGAAACGCAGGCCCCATGAGTAAAGGGTTTGCCTGAGGCGGTACCGGCCTGGGTGGAGCGCGGGGACGAGAAAAGCACATGCAGAGCCAGGAAGTTCCCAGGGCAGGGCTGACCCAGAGGACCACTTTACTGGGCCTAAGACGCACCTGGCCCTCAGGGGATAGTCAGCCTATAGACAAAGGAAGGCAGGAGGCTAGAACTGACAGCTAACCGAATACAAACCTGCAGGAGCAAAGACAGGGCCTGAGGTGCAGGCTCTGGGAACTCAAAACAGCTTCTCTTCTGCAGGGGAATTTAGCAGGGTCAGAAACAAATTTCCACAAAGTTGTTCTGTTCTGTTCTGTTCTGTTCTGTCAGTAACATCAATCAGGGGTAGGGCTGGAACTGAGTGAGTATCCCCCCAGCCTCCATCAAGTGCCCAAGGTTGTCAGGCCTCACATCCCTATGCTGGCTAGAGGAAAAGCACAGTGGCATGGCTGAGCAGAAATAGATTTCCTTGTGATTCAGGCAGGTGCAAACACCTGGAGTATCTTTTCACTAGAGGCAACTGGGTCATATCCTGCAGGGCTATGAGTGACTAGGTGTGACAGAGGTGCAAGGTGGGGAAGGAGGCATCAACCTTCCCAGACTAATCTATTTGCTGGGTGGGTCCTCCTGACTCCACGGAGAACCGGAGCAAGCCATATCTGAGTTGTCACCAGACCCCTGCAATCCAGTTACCAGAGACCTTTTAAACTCTCCCACCTAAGACAGGAGCTGACTGAGATAATTGATTTGGACCTTTTGAACTGAGCCAATTGCCCAAGGAATATTCAAGTGGTGCCCTGAGTGTGTGGTTTTAGAAAGGTTTGATTTTTCTTTTCCAATTGTTCCTGTGGGGGACGGGGTGACTTAATTGCTGGTATTTCTCCACAGCTGAGACTTCAACCCAGAATAATTGTTTCACTAGGGTTGAACAGAGACCAGCTGGAAACAAGACAGAATCACTTAGACCCACCACACCAAACAGGTCCCCAGTTTCTCAGCCATAGCACTGTATGGGTCCTCGACAAAGCTCCAGGGAAAAATCAGTGTAAAACAATCACGGGGTGGAATCAGTGGAAAAACTCTGATAAAATGAATAACCAGAATAGATCAAACTACCCCCCGCCCCCAAGGCACATGTAACTGAAGATCCCATTCAAACTACCCCCCGCCCCCAAGGCAGATGTAACTGAAGATCCCATTCATAAACAGCTGGCTGAGATGTCAGAAATCAAATGCAGAATTTGGATTGAAAACAAGATTAATAGAATGGAAGAAAATTTGGAATTAGAAATTCGAGGAGTAATTCAAATGTCAGAATTAGAAATTCGAGGAGAAATTCAAAAGTTGTCTCAAGAATTAAACGAATTTAAAGACAAAACCACCAAAGATTTTGATGCACTGAAGCAAGAATTTGCAGCCCTCAAAGATCTGAAAAATACAGTAGAATCCCTCAGTAACAGAGTGGAGCAAGCAGAAGAAAGGATTTCTGACATTGAAGACAAAGCCTTTGAACACTCCCAAACTCTCAAAAAGGAAGAGAAATGGAGAGCAAAAGCGGATCATTCTCACAGAGAGCTCTGGGATAATTCGAACAAGGCTAATATCTGCCTCATTAGAATCCCTGAAAGTGATGAAGTGGCCTCTCAAGGCACAGAGGCCCTTCTCCATGAAATTATGAAAGAGAATTTTCCAGACATGCCCAGAGATTCTAAAATTCAGATAGCAGACAGCTTCAGAACCCTAGCATGACTCAATCTGAAGAAGACATCCCCCAGGCATATCATAATTAACTTCACTAAAGTTAATATGAAGGAGAAAATTCTGAAAGCAGCCAAATGTAAGAAACCCATTACCTACAAAAGGAAGAATATTAGAATGACTGCAGATCTCTCTGCTGAAACTTTTCAAGCCAGAAGAGGGTGGTCATCAACTTTTTGATGGTTTGGTTGTTTGTGTATTTATTTATTCATCAACTTTTAATCTCCTAAAGCAAAATAACTTTCAACCCAGGATCCTGTATCCAGCTAAACTGCGTATGGGGAAATTAAATACTTTAATGACATTCATATGTTGAAGAAATTTGCCATAACCAAACCAGCTCTTAAGGATATTCTCAGACCTATCCTCCATAATGACCAGCCCAATCCTCTACCACAAACGTAAACTCACTCAGATACTTTTGATCAAACTCAAATGTCCACAGTGGTGAAAAGTTTAAAAATGTCCACTGGACTTTCGAAAAACTCGATACCCAAAATTTTATCAGACATATACTATTCTCCATTAATGTGAACGACTTAAACTGTCCATAAAAAACCATAAGATGAAACTAACATCTTATAGCCACCTGATCTTTGATTAATCAAGCAAGAACATACACTAGGGAAAAGAATCCCTATTCAATATATGCTGCTAGGAAAACTTGACCTCTGGGATACCGCAAAGGCAGTTCTAAGAGGGAAATTAGTAGCACTGCAAGCCTTCCACAGGGGAACAGAAAGAGAGGAATTTAGCAACTTAATGGAACATCTCAAGCAACTGGAAAAGGAAGAACATTCCAACCCCAAACCCAGTAGAAGAAAAGAAAGAACCAAAATCAGAGCAGAACTAAATGAAATTGAAAACAAAAGAATAATACAACAGATCAATAAATCAAAAAGCTGGTTTTTTGAAAAGGTCAACAAAATAGATAAACCGTTGGCCAACCTAATCAGGAAAAAAAGAGTAAAAAATCTAATCTCATCAATCAGAAGTGACAAAGACGAAATAACAACAGACTCCTCAAAAATCAAAAAAATCCTTAATGAATAATTACAAGAAACTTTACTCTCAGAAATATGAAAATCTGAAGGAAATGGACCGATACTTGGAAGCTCGTCACCTTCCAAGACTTAACCAGAATCAAGTGGAAATGTTGAACAGGCCCATATCAAGTTCGGAAATAACATCAACCATACAAAACCTCCCCAAAAAGAAAAGCCCGGGACCAGATGGTTTCACATCAGAATTCTACCAAACCTTTAAAGAGGAATTAGTACCTATACTACTCAACCTGTTTCAAAAGGTAGAAAAAGAAGGAAGACTACCCAACACGTTTTATGAAGCAAACATCACCCTGATCCCCAAACCAGGAAAAGACCCAACAAGAAAAGAAAATTATAGACCAATATCACTAATGAATATAGATGCAAAAATATTCAACAAGATCCTAACAAACAGAATCCAGCAACACATCAAACAAATTATACATCATGATCAAGTTAGCTTTATCCCAGGGTCTCAAGGCTGGTTCAATATATGTAAATCTATAAATGTAATTCAGCACATAAACAAAGTAAAAAACAAAGATCATATGATTCTCTCAATCGATGCAGAAAAAGCTTTTGATAACATCCAACATCGCTTCATGATCAGAACACTTAAGAAAATTGGTATAGAAGGGACATTTCTCAAAATGATAGAGGCCATCCACAGCAAACCCACAGCCAATATCATATTGAATTAATTTGGATTAATTTGAAATCATTTCCACTCAGATCAGGAACCAGACAAGGCTGCCCATTTTCTCCACTGCTCTTTAACATTGTAATGGAAGTTTTAGCCACTGCAATTAGGGAAGAAAAGGCTATCAAGGGTATCCATATAGGGTCAGAATAGATCAAACTTTCGCTCTTCACAGATGATATGATTGTATATCTGGAAAACACCAGGGATTCTACTACAAAACTCTTAGAAGTGATCAAGGACTATAGTAATGTCTCAGGTTACAAAATCAACATTCATAAATCGGTAGCCTTTATATATACCAACAATAGTCAAGCTGAAAAAACAGTTAAGGACTCCATTCCATTCACAGTAGTGCCAAAGAAGATGAAATATTTGGGAGTTTATCTAAGAAAGGACGTGAAAGATCTCTATAAAGAGAACTATGAAACTCTAAGGAAAGAAATAGCTGAAAATGTTAACAAATGGAAAAACATACCATGCTCATGGCTGGCAAGAATCAACATTGTTAAAATGTCCATACTACCCAAAGCAATATACAATAGTAATGCAATCCCTATTAAAGCTCCACTGTCATACTTTAAAGTTCTTGAAAAAATAATACTTCATTTTATATGGAATCGGAAAAAAGCTCGAATAGCCAAGACGTTACTCAGAAATAAAAACAAAGTAGGAGGAATCACACTACCAGACCTCAGACTACACTATAAATCGATAGTGATCAAAACAGCATGGTACTGGCACAAAAACAGAGAAGTAGATGTCTGGAACAGAATAGAGAACCAAGAGATGAATCCAGCTACTCGCTGTTATTTGATCTTTGACAAATCAATTAAAAACATTCAGTGGGGAAAAGATTCCCTATTTAACAAATGGTGCTGGGTGAAGTGGCTGGCAAACTGTAGAAGACTGAAACTGGACCCACACCTTTCACCATTAACTAAGATAGACTCTCACTGGATTAAAGATTTAAACTTAAGACATGAAATTATAAAAATACTAGAAGAGCATGCAGGGAAAACCCTTGAATAAATCGGTCTGGGCGAGTATTTTATGAGGATCCCCCGAGCAATTGAAGCAGCTTCAAAAATACACTATTGGGACCTGATCAAACTAAAAAGCTTCTGCACGGCTAAGAACACCATAAGTAAAGCAAGCAAACAGCCCTCAGAATGGAAGAAGATACTTGCAGGTTATGTCTCCGACAAAGGTTTAATAACCAGAATCCACAGAGAACTCAAACGTATAAGCAAGAAAAGAACCAGTGATCCCATCGCAGGCTGGGCAAGGGACTTGAAGAGAAACTTCTCTGAAGAATACAGGCACACGGCCTACAGACATATGAAAAATACTCATCATCTTTAATCATCAGAGAAATGCAAATCAAAACTACTTTGAGATATCATCTAACTCCAGTAAGATTAGCCCATATCACAAAATTCCAAGACCAGAGATGTTGCTGTGGATGTGGAGAAAAGGGAACACTTCTACACTGCTGGTGGGATTGCAAATTAATACATTCCTTTTGGAAAGATGTTTGGAGAACATTTAGAGATCTAAAAATAGATTTACCATTCAATCCTATAAATCCTCTAGTAGGTATATACCCAGAAGACCAAAAATCACATTACAACAAAGATATTTGTACCAGAATGTTTATTGCACCCCAATTCATAATTGCTAAGTCATGGAAAAAGTTGAAGTGCCCATCATTCCACAAATGGATTAATAAATTGTGGTATATGTACACCATGGAATATTATGCAGCCTTAAAGAAAGATGGAGACTTTACCTCTTTCATGTTTACATGGATGGAGCTGGAACATATTCTTCTTAGTAAAGTATCTCAAGAATGGAAAAAAAAGTATCCAATGTACTCAACCCTACTATGAAACTAATTTATGGCTTTCATATGAAAGCTATAATCCAGTTGTAACCTAAGAATGGGGGAAGGGGAGAGGGAGTGGAGGGAAGGAGGGTGATTGGTGGGACTACACCTGAGGTTCATCTTACAAGGGTACATGTGAAACTTAGTAAATGTAGAATATAAGTGTCTTAACACAATAACCAAGAAAATGCCAGGAAGGCTATGTTAACCAGTGTGATGAAAATGTGTCAAACGGTCTATAAATCCAGTGTATGGAGCCCCATGATCGCATTAATGCACACAGCTATGATTTAACAATAAAAAAAAGAAAGAAGAATGAAAAAAAATGGAACAAAGGGGTCGTGATGCACAGGTTGAGAACTGCTGAACAGATGGGAAGAGTTATTAAGAGAGAGAGAAACAGAGCTTCTTGTTTTTCTTCTCATATGTCTCTCCCAGCTTCCTTCTCAGGATCCAATAAATAAATAAATAGATAAATAAATAAATAAATACATGTTCCTGATCAACATCACGTTTTGCCCGAAAGCTGTTTAACTCGGCCCTCCTTATGAATGTTTACAGAGAAAATGGTTAAATTTTTCAACTATGTGGATGCAATTCTGGATACTATAGAACCTCCATAGTTTACCACCTCCTTGCAATGACCTAATTTTCATTGACCAGACATGCAGCACATGTCAGTACGGTAAGCCTAGTTCCTCACGATGGACCACCTCCATATGTTGGCAAGTTAGGTGCAGTTCCTTAGAGGTTCCACTGCATTTTTCAATGAAGAGAATGTAGAAAAAAGGGCAGAAGAAAAAAACCTCAGTGAAGAACCACCAAGATTCAGCAGTAGATGGATATTTAAATAATTTTCTGATAAGCAAGAAGTAGGTTTCCATCTGAAGGGTGAAACCTGTCTATGACCTCAAACAATGGGGTTCACAGAATGTCTCGAACCAGTTTAGTAAACATTTGTTCAATATTTACTCTGTGCCCAGCATAGGGGAATACTGCTGAAGGTGAAGGTGTAACTCTAGCTCCGTCTCCAAAGATTGGCAATCCAATAATGAAAGAGATAGTATGGAAAAATATATATAATTATTATATTTTTATTAAATACCAAGGATGAGTTGCATAGAGGATGTGGGTTAATCCTAATTTGGCGTATCTGGCATGATTTTCTAGAGGAGCTAATATCTAAGATAAATTTTAAGTAACTTACTCTAGGTGGGTGAGTGTGAGCCCAAGTTGGAAAGTGTGTTGCATATGTCCACTGTATTTCACCCTGATTTCAGTAGCCTGGTACATTTCATCCCCCCAAACATCTCCCCATACCACTTGCCCCATCAAATCCATTCTCTATGTGGCAGCATGGGTAACTCTTCAAAGCATACGTTTTTCTATGTTTTCCTCCTTCTTGAAACTTCATAGGCATGTCAACAGCAGTGAGGTCAGCATCATCACTCTTCTCCAGAGATTATAAACCTTGCACAGCGTAGCCCCTATCTCTTTCTAGCACTCCCTATTACTACTTTTCTTACTCTTCCCATTCACAGGGGTGCCCAGAGCAGGTTCTGGAACACCTTGCTCATTTCTGCATCAGAGGCTTTCTCCTTCTCTAAATGGTTGTCTGCCTCCTATCCTTCCACTTTTTGCTTGAAGGCCTCTCTCTCACGAGGTCTCTTCCAGCTCCATTTCAACAGTAGACTTTCCATTTTCTTCACATCCATCATCATTACTATAAATTTAAAATATAAGCCCCAAACTCAGTATTTTTCCAAACACCTAATATACTTTATAGTTTTCAATTGTTTTTACATTAAATTTTAAAGCATAAGCTTTAAAGTATAGTTTTAAAGCATAGAACACAGTAATGTGTTGTAGTCAATCTCCCCCACTAGCGTATCAGTCTGGGGCCACATCTATTTTATTTCTCTTATTTCCCAGCACCCACCAAAGAACCTAGTGTTCAGGTTGTGTATGTATTTTTATGTTCAGTTATTTTTATGTGATGAATTACTTCAAAATGTAATGGCTTAAGACAACAAAGCTGAATTGTCTCACAGATACTGTGGGTCAGGAATCTGAACAGAATTGGGTCCACTGGCTCCGGGTCTCGTGTTACCCTGTAATCACCATTTCTGCAGAAGCTGCAGTCATCTCAAGGTTCTGCTAGGGGAAGGCCCACTTCCAAGCCCATCCATGTGGATTCAGGTCCTTGTAAGATCTGGCCCTAACAGAAAGAAAGACAGATGGAGAGTGTGAGAACGATAGATTCACAGTCTTTTGTAACCTAATCTTAAAGTGACATCCGATAGGTTTTATTGTATCCTATTCATCAGCAATAAGTGGCTAGATCATGCCACACTCAGGGGATGGCATTACACACGGAATAATACCAGGGCCACCTGAGACCCTTCCTACCACAGCATGGAAGGACATGATGTGCGGAAGGACTTATTTATGATCCGTATAGTGTTGGACTGATGATGGATAGAAGAGATGTGAGCTCTGGGAGGGGACAACCACATTCCCTTAATCATTCTTTTATTTCCTATAACTAAGACTGTCTCCGGACATGCGAGGTCCTCCATTTTTATTTCTCACATGAATAAAGAACACAGTATGATATGGAGAAAGACTACTGTAAAAGGAAAACTGGCCCTGACAGCTTGCTTTTGCTTTACTTTCGCTTTTTTCATAGCATGCAACACCTTTATTTTTTAATATTATGCTTATGCTTTATTATTTGTCTTTTTCTGCTGCAACACAAGTACCACTAAGCCAAGAACTGGATTTTTATTTTGTTCTTTTTTCATTCTTTTGCCAATGATGTATCCTAAGTTCCTTGAACAATCGTATTAAGCATGCAAAAAAACCTTCTACACGTGAGCAGAATTGTCAGCATCCTCCATGCAGAAATTCAGGTCCCACCTAGAAAAATATGCTTGTTCAGCTTAACAGTGTGTGCAGGTGATTTATACTCTTACTGGTGTTTGGAAAACAAGGTTTTAAATGATTCAAACAGAATCAAATAAGAGGGAATTGGCTGTGGAGTCTGCCCTCTTCGCTGCTACACTGTTTTGCCTCTAGCAATAGTTGTAGTGCAGAGGTTAGCAATGACTTGTTTGAAAAAAAAATGTATAATCTATAAAGTAGAATGGAGTTGTTAATTTTATAATATTCATCTCTCACATTTTCATTCCAACATAGCTTCTTGTGGGGGGCAGGGGTGGAGTCACGACCAGCGTACAGGAATTCTTGAGTGTGAATATAGACATGATCTTTCAGGTAGAGCACCATGGAAAACATCCTGAGAATGCTACTCTGAGGCACACCTAAATCAATTTCGAGTTCCCCTAAATTAAGTTGCATTAATGCTTATTGGCTTATCAATATGAATTACTTTGGCCATACATGTCAATAAATGACCTAAAAATTGAGAAAAGTCACTGGAGTAAGATTCTGGGCTCCTGCCAATATTTCCTTCTTGCTGACTCTCTGAAACAGTGAAAAACAGCAGCAATATCTACAACAACACTTTAAAAAAGAATCTGTAGCAGTGAATTACCTTTGAATCATGGGACAGAGCACCTAAGTCATCTCTAAGGTCCAAATCAAGAGTTGACTTCCAGGCTCATAAAGAATCTCACAAAATGCTGAAGTAAATACTGCTGGGCCAACACGAGCTATCTGACAAAATCTGGCAGGAGGGATGCCTTATGTGCAGATCTTCATGCTCAGGGTGGATTTCACTGTGGCGACCCCAGCTGCCTTTGTTACAGATGATGGAGCCAGAGTCCAATGGGAGATTAAGAGATAGGCAATAGTCTGCAAGTCGGCTGGTGGCCTAGCAGGAGTATTTAGACTAATTAAAGAATGACCCATACTTGATAGTCAAAATGTAACTGGGGTTTCAGTCACAGTGGTGGACCCCAATAAACCATTGGTATCCATGCTCTTCTACAATCTTCTCCTTTTGAATCTGGGCTGAGCCTGTGACTTGCTTTCATCAACAAAATGCAATAGAAATGACACTCCGGAATTTGGGGCCAAATTTGGATAACTTTCTACCATCTGCAGGACATAGCCACTTCAATAAATGTTTTCCTGAGCAAAGATAGATACCGAGCTCCCAAACTGAAAGGGAGAGGCCTACCATGAAGAGCTGAAGCCCAACTTCCTAAGGGTGTGATAGGCCATGTGTCAGAACATCCAAACGTGGCATCTGCGGCCTCAGACATTCAGTCGAGGGACAGAAAATAAACTCTCAAGCAGTAAATAGTTTGCTTTTTAAGCTTTCTTATATCCCTAATCAAGCTAGGAACTGAAGAAAAGGGGACAGGAAACTGAATTCATGAGAAACAGGAAATGGTTTGTTTAAGCTAAAGATTTAAAGCAGAATTTACCCAGAACACCAAGATTCTTCCTGCAGAATATGATGAATGAAGCCATAAAAGCAACCAGGGTTTTCTTTCAAAACTATTCATGAGTCTGGGCCCCACTGAGAATTATTGCTAACATTATTCATGCATCTTTCATCTCTCACAATGAGCTACAGTTTCTCAGTGAAATTATCAATACATGTTAGTTCCTCATGGGGAAAAATAACTTAGAATTTCAGCCTGAGGCAAAAGGCACTGTTCCCACACTGGCATCCTCACTACTCTCTCCCAAGCTCCCACCAGATATGCACATTTCTTTTGTTTTGTCTCCAACGTGGATGATTATATTGAGTAGTAAAAGGGTAACTTCCCTCCCCATTTCCACCTGATGTGTGGCATAGAGTAAGACAGAACCTTGGTCACTGGACATTAGCAAGTTACTGCTTTTACCAGCAAGTCCTTAAAAAGAGAAGAGAAGCTATTTCTCAGCATAAAAAAATAACCTTTGAGCAGACTGTTGCAATGTGGGGAGGGGCAGGTTGAGTTTGTGCTCTCTATGGAGGATGTTTCTTTTAATTGGACAGTTTAATTTGCCAGCCACTTAGGAAGGCATGTCAGCTCCTGACAAAAATCAAATAGCCTTTGCCCAAACCATTTGGGCTGGCTCCCCTCTGAAGCAGCTACCTTGACCTATTATAGCTCCCTATGTTCTCAAGGGAATCAACCTTTACCTTCCACACTTTCCAAGAAATTCTCTGAGCAATGAGTCAGTTGTCCACACAAAGGAAATCCATTTGTCAATAACACCATGGAAGACTTAAAAAGCTTCATTATTATAATGTGCAGATTTAATATCTAAGACAGTTATTCCCATCCACTTTGGATTCTTATATTTAGCCTGCACCAGTCTGGGGAGACAACAGACATTCCTTAGAGCCCAGCTTATCTGATAGAACAACATAACCTTTAGGTCTGATAACCATGCCAAATATTGAATACTTAAAAGCAAATGTTATTCTAATTAACTGTATTCACAAATGACAGAGCTTCTCCTTCCAAAGCTAAGTTGACAACTTCCCCTCAAGACTCAAATCAGAAACAGAGCAAAAAAATAATATATGAGCATAAAGCTAGGTTTGCACTAGGTAACAGGAAGCCATCCATGACCTTCAAAGGTTAACGGGTATTGTAGTTGAGTATATTTTGCAGTGCACAGTAAAGCCATGGTCAATATTATACCCACAGAGCCAACAGCCAGAAGCTGGCTGGGTGTTTTCACTGGACAGGATTATGAGAGGATGGAAACATAAAAATGGCTGATTTAGCTCATTCACTATAAATAAATTTCTGCTCTTCCTGAAATGGCTTTCAGGGACTCAATGCTATCGTGAGTTCTTCATAGACATTCTACTTATTTTCTCTTTATTTTTATGCTTATCACAAGAAGTACATTTGTTTTATTGTAGATAAACTAGAAAATGCTGATGAAGAAAAGAACCATAATTTAATTACTCACATACAAACATTGCAATACTCTAAAAAAACCTAAAACATCTTCACATGTATTGTATATACTCTGATTATTTTCTTATGAACATTATACACAATATGTTATTATAGGAAACATTCTTTCGTATCAACCTTTCAAAAATTAATGTATCATATTTCCATATAAATATATATCTATACTATCATTTTAATAATGATCCATTATGAAGATGAGCTATAATCTGTTTAATTACCCTCCTATCATCAGACCTTTCAGTTGTTTCAAGTGGGCCTGTGCAGAAATGTTTCTGATGCCTTCCACAGCTTTCTAAAGTTCACATTTCCAAAGGATTTCTGGACATTTCCATGTCAGCACTGCAGGAAGTCGTCCATTTCCGTCATCAGTGCACCTTTTGGCATTGTCTTTCAGCACTGCCTCCAGCATCTGCAGCATGTGAGGGGGAATGTTCACATTTTTCCACTAATACATGTGCTGGCAGTCAGGGAGAAGAGAAAGCATAGTCCCCCCAAATATGGAAGGGTGGCCCAAAGTGTCCACAGAAATCTTGACATTTCCATAAAGTCTTGCTTCATTTTAAACACAAAAGTGAAATTTTTACCTCTGTCCTCTCGTCTATCTATGTCCGCACTCATATTGTTTTTATTCATTATCTACATAGTCAGTGCCCTGTGTTTATGCCAATGTATCAGGGTATCCCCGGCACACTGCTGTGATTCATGGGGCTGCAGGGGAACAAAAGTCCCTTTCGGTCTTTCAGTCAGGTTGGACTTGTGCAAACCTCAAACCACAATCAAGTGACTATTAGTGAGAGAGAAAAGCAAAGTAGGAGACTTATTTTTCATTCAATGTCATCAATAGCTCCTACATTTGTACTCCAGCCACGCACTTTTATATATCTTATCTCACTTGTCTATACACCAGCTTTGTGAAGCATCCATATTGTCATCACCTCTGCTTTATCTGGAATGTTAGAGTGTCACTTATTTTCTGAAGCTCTAAATGGAAAAGAGGCTTTCCAAACTTTTAGCTCTACTTCTGATTCCACATGATCTGCTATTATGTGCCTACAAAATCTCCTTCTCATTTGAATCCCTTAATATTTGGCTATAATACACCTGTCTATGTCCATACATTACCTACTCATAACCTACTTGTATAGATAATTCATACATGTTGAATACACACATAGGAACCTTGCTCTTCAAATATCAAATATCAAATTACCACACCCCTATTATTAGTCTTAATCTCCTTTACCTCAATAATTGTCACTTATGATCTCCATGAGCAAATCTTTCCTTGGGCCATCTGTTGGGTTTGCTTACCAGCTGCAGTGGTTCTACATGTGAATTCTTAAATTTCATACTCTGACCACAATTTTCCATCCTTCTTTATCAACTATTATTCTATTTCCACCAAACAATTTTATCTCTTGAATTCCACAATATTTTCTTAGTCTTTCGGCCACTTCTTGCTTCACACCCTTCCCACCTGAATGTGATAATCTGTCATCACCTCAACTATACTCTGAACAACATCCTACAAATTCAAATTCATGATCTAAAGTTTCCATGGGAATCTTAAAGTCAATATTTGCAAATGAATACCTTTCAGTCCTATATTTTCTTTCTTATTCTGTTTCTCTTTCTCAGTAAATTGCCACATTACCTACTCAGCAGCTCAAGCTGTAAATCTTAAAACCATTCTTGATATTCAAGCAGTCCTTATATATTGCACAGTACATATTCCTACTATTTCTTGAATTTAATTCTCTCTCTCTTTACATTGCTAAAGCTACTGTCTTGGCACAGGTTTTTGTTTATCTATACAAATGATAAAGACTTCTGACTTGCTTCCCTGGCTCTCACTTTACTTCTTCAACCCATCCTTCATGTTATGCTGATGATTAAAATACCGTACCTCTCACTTTTTCAAACCAGGAAACCAGGCAGAATTCTACAAATACCACATGATTATTTCTTTTGAAGTTTTTCAACAGAGGAATTGGTGGTAATTTATAGAAAAATATACAGAACTATCTACAAAAACAGATGGAGAGAGAGAAGAGATTATGTTAAGAAAGAACAAAATTAAACTAAAGGTAAGGATTTATGCATTAAAACAAACACAGTTGTTTGTCAAGCATGTAAATTTGCATTAGCACTTCCTATGAACAAAAGCAAGAAAGAAAACTTGCTCAGTTATAAGCTTTCATTATTTCTACAAGATATTATAAAAACAAATTAGTTACTGGTTCTAAGACCTGGGAGAAGTGTCTTTCAGGGATACCCTGGGTACTCAGGACTCCAGGCTAAACATTCAACTCACCCTCCAACACTTGGGTCTAATCCTTCCTTATTGTAAAGTCTTCCCTTGTCCCACTCCCACCCTCTCTCCCCCAGAATTAATGTTTCAGTCTTTCTCACTCACTCAGCACCTGGGAGCTGTCCCTCTGTGTGCACTAATTAGGTGTACTGGAAGTGCCTGCCTCCACCCCACACTACAGTCTTACTGAGGGAACAAACTCTGTCAAGTTCATCTTTGCATCCTCGTCAATAATGGGACTAGTGAAAACATGTCTCAATGTTTTTTCAGTTGTAATTGAAAGGTAAAAGATGTGCGCCTTTTGGTATGTCTTTGTAATCCAAGTAGGATTAAAGACAACACTGACTTCTGTGAGCTAATTCTAATAACGTACAACATACCTTCTTATTTCTCAGCCAACCTGTGAAGTTCAATTGAATTCGGCTTACTTTAATACCAGATATTTACATCAAAAAGACATTTATCTAGTGTGTTTGTAGTCAAAGGGGAAAAGCGAGAAATGGGGTCAGCCAATCTCCTTTCTAATAACCTACCCCTAGCCCACTGCAAATGACCTCTGGTCTCCACATGTCCCCTAGCAGACTGGTGTGGCTTGAGGCAGACGTGATGGCAATGGCTTCCTTCCTGACATGTTAAGGGTGTTAGACAAGCAGGGAGGGTCTCTAAATACCCTCTAATGCAATGGCAGTCAAAGTGAAATACCTTCAGTTTATAAGCAGGACCACTAGGGCTCTTTTTCTACACTTATCCATCAGAGCTGAACGAACTTCCTGTTGGTTTCTCTGCCCCAAGACTGCAATAACTGAGAGTATTATTATATCTTTCCTTGGCTTATTTCTGGCTAAGTCCTTAGAAAAGGTGGGGAGGGACAGCAGGTGTCACCTCATAGAGAGGTCTACTTCTCCTTCCCTTTCTGAGTACATTACATTTTCTGACCGTTTTATGGTAGGTAGGACCATGTAACTAGCTCTGACCAATAAGTTTGATTATAATTCAATTCTTGACATATTTTCCCCATGTTACAATGAAGATGTAATCATTTTCAGACATGTAGCTGCCAGCAAATGAAAACATCCTGGAATACTGAGCCACTGCATAGTAAGTGGGTACTCTTAGATCCATCAAGATCTGCAGAGGGTTTTTGAAAGGAAAGAAGTAAACATTTGTTATATTAAACACCAGAGATGTTGATAGTGCTTTTTATTGCAGCATTGCCTAACCTAGCCTGACTTACCCAGAGGCTTTTCACCATCACCACTGACTTAACCACTTTGCCTTACTTAGAGAAGCTTAATCAGAACACTTTTCTCAGTGAATTCCCTTCATAGATAGAAAATTATCATTTCATTCAACATATATTTTGAGCCAAAACCAGATTCACTATTCAAGCTCTGGGGTTTTTTACTTATTTTTTATTTTTTTGCTCTATTTTCAAGGGAAGAAAAAAGATAATCAAAAGGAAAAAATTCCAAAATTAAAGCTAAAACCTGCTTCACCTTTTTTATTTGACCCTTCCCATTTACAGAATGGTATACATATAATAATTCATAGACTGAAAGAGCATGAGAGAGACTGAAATTTGGCATTCAGGGTCTTGCTGTAAAAATGTGCATTTTTATGTGCTCATTCATTTGGGAAAATGTACAATTCTGAAATAAAAGTAGTAAATGATTTTCAAGGGGAAAAATCAACACTTTTTTTTTTTTTACAACAGGGAAACAAACACTAAAGTTGGCTGGAGGGGAGGAAGAACAATTTTTAACATAATGGGCTGGTGTGGGTTACTCACTTTCATACAACCATGAATGACTTGGTCATGAGGACAGAATTTGAGAGGATTGTTTTTGTCAGACAGAGCAGTCAGATGGGAACAAAAACCCCAGATGTGGAAATGTTCTACATGGAAGAGCTGGTGGCATGCTAATTCATTTAATAAACTCTCAGCATTGTGTCAGATCCTATACAAGAGAAGAAAAGTGTCAAAAGGAGGTTGATGGCAAGATTTGTATTTACCTGTCCCTCTCACTTCTCACCTCCAAGGTCTGCTTCAAACAAGGTTGTATACTCATGTCACATGGCCTTTCCAACATGGCTATTTGCTAATGAGACTGTGGTGAGTACAATAACAACAACAAAAAAATGATATGGTCTTTCCAACATGGCTATTTGCCAATGAGATTGTGGTGAGTATAATACCAAAAAAAAAAAGAAAGAAAGAAAAAAAAATGTTAAAGAAGAAATCCCTCTCTTAAGAAGTACCTAAAAAGGCAGTGTCTTCAACAATTAAAATAATTAACCTTCCAAGTGAAGAGGTTCTTATTGCTGAACACAGCTCTCAAGCCCTATGATTTTGATTACTTAAAACCCTCACTGTAATGTACGGGCTCTCACAAACAGACACTTCTGCAGAGTGATAACAACTTGTCATGCAGTTATAGATGTGGATGTTATTTGTAAAGCTTGTACATGGTTAATTCAACTTTTATCTTAAACACAGTTTCCACGGACTGGTGAATTATGTGTCTATATTTGAGGACCTTAGACTTAAGATATTTGCCTGAGTTTGGGTTAACACATCTGAACTCAAAATGTGCTGTTGAGATCTTTAACTATTCATATTAATCACTAAGATATACCGAAAATTTATTTATAACCAGCACAATTCTAAGTACTTTTACACAAATTGTGTCATTTAAGCCTTTACAATGTCCTATGAGGAACCCCCTTTACTCCATCCGAGGCACAGTTTTAGTAAATTGCTTCTGTAAGTTTTTCTGAAGTTTCACAAATAAAATACCCATTTCCAGATAATGAAAATGAGTGCTAAAAAAAAAATTAGAGCCTGTTGAAAGCCTATGAAAGGCCAAGAAGTCCATGGCTAGTTTAGTGGTAGAGCCAAGTCTAAAGCCCAGCAATCCAGATCAAGATTCTAGTCTTGGTTTACTGCCTCTTCACCAGAGCTATCCAATTCTAAAGCTCATAAACTCTCAGGAATTATTTTACTTCTCTCCACTCTACAGTGTTGTTTTTCAAAGGTAGAATATAAATGCCTCTTGGCAATAAAAAGTTTTAAATAATCAAATACTATTTAGGAATCCAAAAAAATGATGCAAAATGGAAGAGAAGCACACAAATTTTTAAAAATGGTTTAGTGTGGTGGCACTTGTGGCTCAAGGAGTAGGGCCCTGGCCCCATATACCGGGATGGTGGGTTCAAACCCAGCCCTGGCCAAAACTGAAAAAAAAAAAAAAAATGATTTAGTGAGACATAGTACTGATTCTAATGCCCCCCTTCTCTGTATTAGCCTAAGGCTATGACATCAGCCCTCTGTGTCCTGCTGAGAATAAATACAACGCTGACCCTTGCTGTTTTCCTTCCTACCTGAGAGTCAGCTTGGTAACTGATCGCTCAATAACCAGGTGGACGCCAATGGCTGAGGAATGTTCACAAAGCATTGCCTTTGAGTGAGCTTTACCTCTTTCTCAGGATTACTGAATGTGCAATGACATATTGAATGTGAAAGTATTTTATAGAGCATGGAGTGCCAGGAAATAAATGTTTTGCTCTCTAATATGTCTTGAGAATGATGACCGTGGACAATCTGCCGTGTAAGATGTACTTCAGACCTTCAGTTTCCCTTCAGAGGGGTCAAAAGTCAATAATGACTCAGCAATTCCCATGCGTTACTGCCAAATTATATGTCAGGTACAATCCACAAAGCCATTTTCTGAAACTCATAGACTTAGATATTTTGGAGAGCCAATTCATGCAGAGAACACAGACTCATAGACTATAGTAGTTGACTGTGGAATATACAAAAGACAAAAGAAAATCTAGAATCAGATTTCTGCTGCGGGGAAATCAGATCCTTAAGAAAACTTCTTCAGTGATAGGATAGGTTAATAATGTCACTTTCTTATGAGAACTAAATGCTATGCTTTCTAAAACCTAGGAGTAAAAGTAGGTGGTCGTTAAGTGAATGAATACATGAATGAATAAAGGAGCAAAAGTTTATGTTACTGAAAAAGTTCTATTGAAGAAACAAATGCACAGAGAGAGCCCCCCAAATGCTTGAATAATGGTAAGATATTAAAAAAAAATTAAGACTCAAAAATTTTCTTTCTAGGCACAGGAAAAAAGTAATTTGTCCCTGGCTAATGTTACATACAAAGATGAACCCAATTAAACAGGAACTAGGAACTATAAAATAACTCACAACAAAAAATTTAAATATTGGCTTTACATGAAACTTCACAACAACTATATCATTAGTTTACTGACCACAGAGATGTTAAAAACTTGCCAATCACACCGACAGTAAGTGATAGAGCCAAGTTTAAAGCTCAGCAATTTGTATCAAACTCTAGTCTTGGTGTGCTGCCTCTTTACGTTTTTCCACCTTTGAGTTTAATCTTCCAATAACCATATTAGTTGATGTACTATTGTTTGATCTATTTCACAAATAAATAAATTGAGGAATTAGGCTGGGTGTGGTGGTGGGCACCAACATTTTCTTTCTTTCTTTCTTTCTTTCTTTCTTTCTTTCTTTCTTTCTTTCTTTCTTTCTTTCTTTCTTTCTTTCTTTCCTTTCTTTTTTTTTTTTTTTTGTGTTGTTGTTGTTGTTTTTGCAGTTTTTGACCAGGGCCAGGTTTGAACCTGCCACCTCTGGTATATAGGGCCAGTGCCCTACTCCTTTGAGCCACAGGCACCCCCCTTTGTTCATACTTCTTTAAAGGGTACCCATGAAAGGGTACCCATGACCTACAGGATAACATTGAAACTACCTCATGAGGCATATAGAACACTTAATGATCTAATCCCTGCATATTGGATTAAAAGGACCAGGCTCACTGGTTCATGCCTGTAATCTTAGTGCTCTGGGAGGCTGAGGCAGGTGGATTCCTTGAGCTCAGGAGTTTGTGACCAGCCTGAGCAAAAGTGAGACACCCTATCCTCCCCTTACCCCTGTCACTACTAAAAACCTCCAGGCATTGTGTTGGGTACCTGTAGTCCCAGCTACTCAGGAGGCTGAGGCAAGAGGATTGTTGGAGCCCACCAGTTTGAGGTTGCTGTGAACTGTGACATGATAGCATTCTAACCCAGGCAACAGAATGAGACTCTCCTCCTGCTCCCCCAAAGGAGATTAGTTAATGAAAGAACACAAAGACTACATAACTAATGACTTTGTGTTATTCTCCTATTAAAGGGATCTTTTTTCTAACATATTCTGCAAAATGTTTGTAGCCTGCTGTACTTCTGAACCCAGAAAGGCCTCTTTTTCTCTAACCTGAGTGTTGCATCATGCCTGCATACTCTTCTGTTGTCTGTGCATGCCACAAACTCTATCACATCAGTATGTTCTGCTAGAGAGCGGGAAAGGAAAAATAAATTGCTTTTGGCAAAAATAGTCATTTCTGGATTGAGGTCTTAGGCAGAAATAGGCTTACCTCCTTGCTGCTGCATTTCATTGCCCTATCAATTGCCTCTTCTTTTGTAACACTTTTTAATATCCCAGTTTTATTAACATTATTATTCAATCATGGCAAATCCAAGTGTTATTTGGTAGCTTTGTCTGTATATATATATAGATATGTGTGTGTGTGTGTGTGAACGCAAGCAGGCATATGTTTGTGTGTGTGTGAGAGCCCTAAGTCTTTAATTATAATTCTTTATTTTCTCTAAACCTATGTTCATGTTACCTTTTAAAGTGGCAGCCATTTGTCAACTGGAAACCCTTTGAAGTATATGGTATTAATACTTACATTTCTTTGTCTTTCTAGTATAAAAGCAGTATGCAGCATTATTCCCTCCAGGAAGAGTATACTGCCCTATCCCAGGGATGTGGGAATTAACTCTGTAGCTTGCTTTGGCACATATGACACATTGGCCAAGAAAACACTGTAAATTTGATTGTGTATCTGTCTTTAAAGGGTACCCATATGGTACTTTAAAGGGTACCCATATAGAACCCATATGGTTCTATATGCCAGATTGTGCTGTCATGAGGAGGACATGTGATAGAGAGAGGTCTTTGAACTTGGGTCCTAAAATGTGGAGCAACACTAAACTCAAGGGCAGGAGTAGAGCCATGGCAGATAACCCAAAGCCACCGACATGGAAAGTGAGCAAGAAAAATGTTGTTGTTGGAAACCATTGTGATTTTGTGGTTGTTTGTTATGTAGTACCACGTAGCAAAAGCTGGTTAATATACCTTCTAATGACTTCCCTTCTCTTACCAGCTTCTTACCAATCCATCCAGTCCTTCCATCATTAAATGTCTGTCCTTTCCTCTAGCTTTCATCACTCTAGCTCACCTTCATGAGATACCATGTCTAAGATGTGTGTAATGCCTCATTTATCTCTTCCTTTGCTTATAATGTCTTCTCAATCTGGAGCATTGCTCACATGCATTGTAATCTGAATCTGAATCTCTCTCTCTTTTTTTTTTTGAGAACATAGTCTCACTTTGTTGCCCTCGGTAGAGTGCTGTGGTGTCATTGCTCATGGAAACTTCAAACTCATGGGTTCAAGTAATCCTCTTGTTTCAGCCTCCCAAGTAGCTGAGACTATGGCACCTGCCACAATACTTGGCTATTTTTAGAGACGGGGTCACATTCTTACTTAGGCTAGTTTCAAAATCCTGACCTCAAGCAATCCACCCTCCTCAGCCTTCCAGAGTGCTAGGATTACAGGCATGAGCCACTGCACCCTGCCTCTGAATAACCCTTAAGTCCATACCTCCTCCGGAAGCGTACTCCAGCCCCTCATAAGCATGTTTAGATGTTCCACCATCAATACTGTATATTGTCTTTAATATTCAATATTTATCAATAGCTTTAAATTATTTATTAACCTTTTTAAATAGTCAATATTTATTAAATACTCAATATTTTAATGCCAAACACTGAGTCTATAATGGTGAACAAGATAATTTCATTCTTTTTCTTGTGGTATACACAGTCTAACTGCTAATCATCGAACTTATCTCACTTGTACAAAATCATCTGTTCTTATGTCTCTCTCTTAGTGTAAGCAACAAGCTTGTTGAGAACAGAGGTTCTGTATGACTCACCAAAATGGCTTAATTTCTTCCATGTACTGAGCCCTCAATTACTAATTGCATGACTGAAGTACTGAATTAGTAAACAAGCATACAAATAAGCACATAAGTAAATAAGCAAATAAATAGTTTTGGCCATACTTTGTCTTTTGGGTATCAACAGGAGGCACCAATAGATATCCCTTTTCTTATGTGACAAACATGAAAGTCAAGTTATACAAATGGCCTTTTATTAAAACATAAACATTTTTAAAGAAAAGTGTTACACATGAGCTACTCACCTCCATAGCTACTTTAACATAAAAAAAAAAAACCGGGCAGCGCCCGTGGCTCAAGGAGTAGGGCGCCGGTCCCATATGCCGGAGGTGGCAGGTTCAAACCCAGCCCCGGCCCAAAACCACAAAAAAAAAAAAAAAAAAAACAAGCAGAAGCCAAGTGCAACAGGCTTGCACATAGAGATCCAGATAATTCTGTCTATAATTATTTCACAATGTTTGATATCTTAGAGCTAATGCCTTTTCCAATAGCTGAAAAATGATAACCTTTGCTTTCAAATATTTTCTTAGAGTTTATAGCCCAATCTATTTTCTCCATGGTATTTACCAGTCTTTTATGGTTTATTTGTCATTGTCTAAGACAGTACATAGCTCATTCCATTTTCCTCAGCTTTTCTATGAAAATTAAAGGAAATAAGTATTCCAGAACTCTTTAATCCATTAAACATTAAAATATCAGAGCACTAGCACAAATTTTTATGCTGTTTTGGCTGTTTAATTTTGTTTTGTCAGTAACTGATTCTTAAGTTCTTGACTTTGGGGAGAATTTTTTGAAATTTCTTTTTTTTTTTTATTAAATCATAACTTTGCACATCGATGCATTTATGGGGTTCAGTGTACTGATTTGATATACAATGCGAAATGCTTACATTTTAATGTGACAATTTCACACTTATAATCTGGGTTATATAGCCACTTTTTTTCTTAAAATGGCTACTGTTGATAATTTATAGTTGTCTTTATAGATTAAGGGAGTAAAAATAATAATCTTTGTATTAACAGTTTATGCCATATAAAAGTTTGATACTTCTGAGTTTATTCAGCCTAACAGTGACATAACTTTTTTTTTTTTTTTTTTTTTTTTTTTTTTGCAGTTTTTGGCCGGGGCCAGGTTTGAACCTGCCATCTTCAGTACATGGGGCCGGCACCCCACTCCTTTGAGCCACAGGTGCCGCCAGTGATATAACTTTTTAAATTTCAAAATATTAAGGGGGTATAAATGTTTTTGTTACATAAATTGCTTTGAAATGCTTGAGTCCTGGCTATAAGTGTACCTATCACCCAAATAGTGTTCATTGTACCCATTAGGTAGGTTTATGCCCTCTCCTCCCTCCACCTCCCACATGCTTGATTTCCTCTGACTTTCACTTCCCTCTATACACTTGTGTTCATAACTTACTTCCAACTTAATCATGAGTACATGTGGTGTTTGGCTTTCCAATTTGAGATACTTCATTTAGGAGAATGGTCTCCAGTTCCATCCAAATTATTGCAAAAGGCATCCATTCATCCTTTTCATGGCTGCATAGTATTCCATGGCATACATATACCACATTTTATTATTATTATCTATTCATGAATTTAATAGCAATATAATTTAAATGTAATTTGATGTGCACACACTCACTCAGACCTTTATTTTGATTTTCCAATTACTTGCTGAAGGCAGAAAAGGTTAGACTACCACCTCCATCTCTTGTCAAATAGAAAATATTGTGCTGAATTTCATCTGTTGCTCAAAGAGAAGAAATATACTTCCTAGGAATATACTTACTGTGTGCTCTAGAACAGGATTCAATTTTTCCAGATGGGTTCCTAAGTGCTTCAAGCTCCAGTGTTGCAAGATTTTACAGAATTGAAATCTAAATAAAATTAAGTTAAAGAAACATAAGAAATATGACTGCCAATTATATGTTATAAATATTTTATACAATGGAGACACATTTTCAAAACAAACACTTTTATTTTTTTAAGTCCATACCTGGCATGGCCAATTGACAAAAAATTATATGTATTTTTTAACATTCTAAAAATCCAGTAAGATGACAATTGAAGAATTTAAAAAGTTATACAACCAAAGTAAAGACTGGGAAAAGAGAAAAACTATGGCCACATAGTTATGAGTTTGACATGGTTAGACAGTGGGAAAGTTCTAATAGGTGTAGGCACATGGAGGCAGGTTTGGCTTAATTACCTGTCCTGGAAGATACAGGTGAGAAGACAGCAAGAAGGTCCTCCAAAATCCCTGATAAGATGGGCAAAATTCCAGCAAATGTGAAAAGTGGCAACGAAGCAGCTTCTGATTACATGGACAGTAACTGAAATTCTATATCCCAAATATGTAAACTCTGAGTACATGATGTAATGTGATTACTCTGGTGTAAACTCTGGTACCACCTCAGTGATACCAAACTGAGCAATTATTGAGCTCCTCTCTACATAAATATATACTATTCACCTCTCTGTAATTAGCCCATTATTAAATTGCCTCGTTTGATGATGCCTTCTGTGTGATGATGAAGCTTTCACCCGATGCTGTAATAGGTACTAAGAGTGAGTCAAGGACCAAATCTCCCAAGTGGGACACTGCAATTGAGTTGCTCTAATATTCAAGATATAAATATTTCATTTTTTTCTAGAGGAAATAGAAGATAAATAATCCACAACACATTGCATAATCACAAGTTCTCAATTTATCACCAGTGGTAGTATGGGATAAAGTACAGGTTGAAAGCAAGGCATTGGTTCCCTTAGTTGCTAAGGGAACACATGATTGTGAAGATGTGGAGTCTTCTGGCTCATTATGGCCCCAGAGAACCAACATGGGGAAAAAAGAAAATAAAAGCTATGACTTGTGGCTAATTGATCACAGAGTTCATAAAGATAGAATGGACTGGCAAGCTATTAAGGCATTGGCAGAGAGAGAGAGAAGAGAGAGACAGAGAGAAAAAGAGAGAGCGTGCGAGAGATTTTTGGTTGCCAGAGAAGAAATCTAACTCATGTTAGCATGGTAATGATTCTGACCTCTTACCATTTTTCAGACCTAACCCAGTTCACAAATGTCCAGCTTTTTGATTAAGAAAAGAATCCTGCTCCTTGATCAAACATGTATATTGTGACTCTTTCCCTAGTTTTTCCAGGACAGATCAACCTGTACCTATTGACAAACGTGACTGTGCTGGAAAAAGGAAAATAGCCTGACATTTTAAGGATTATTAAGCATTGACATTGAATTTATGCTAATTCTTGGAGACCTTATGTACCAATGAGGTCCACCAGTCAAAGAAGGGGTTAATGGGAATCTGGTAATAGATAGAAACTTGACCCAAGCCCATCTAACAAAGGATTATTTCTGTATACCAGGTGGGGAAGCATACTCAGTAAATGGAAAAAATCCACATTAGATCCCCAACCCATGGAGAGAGGGCTATTATGTTAGAAATGGCCAAATTGAAGCTAATGAAATTCTCCCTCTTGTGCCACTATCAAAAAACTGAGTAATATGGGAGTGATAATTCATATAGAAACCCAAGGAATAATTTTTCAATATTCTCTCCTTTGTCTCAACGTATTCCCAACATTTTGTATTGTCTGTTTGTTAACTAGAGGAGATGGGCACCTTTGTGCTTGTTTTATTTTTTTCTCTATAGTACTTTAAAAATATCCCATGTTTTGAATTCTGCATACTCTTAAAATAATAAAAAATTCAGTTTTAAAAGAAAATAAGATGATATGAATATTAGCCAATTTGTAATTCCAAGGAAAACAAAAGTATGAAAACAAAATCAAATCATAGTATGCTACTTAACAAAGCATTACATAGTCAAAATTATAAAATAAAGACTACTATTTTATTGCTAGACATATGTTAGTATATGCTGCAAGTATTGTGGGGAGGAGAAGAAAGGGTAGAGGAGAGGTAGCCATGTTATAGATGGGGTAAGTGAGGCACAGAAAGATTAATTGCCCAAGGGCATATAGCTTAAAAACAGTCTAGAGCCAGGTGTCCAAAGCAGGCAATTTGCATTAGCCTATTACCAAATGGACAGCAGGTCAAATCTTGTGTGGATTCATGAAAAATTAGTTTTTCAACACATCCCTATAGGAAACTACAGAAAGGGGGTCAATTTAATATTATATATAGATGGCTTACATTTTTGAAATCTATATTTCTCATAAATCTTTAATCTTAGAGATTACTTTCAGCTCTTGACAGGCTTAAGAAAAAAGTTTTCTAATAGCCGGGCTCCTGTAGTCTCAGCTACTCGGGAGGCTGAGGCAAGAGAATCGCTTAAGCCCAGGAGTTGGAGGTTGCTGTGAACTGTGTGAGGCCATGGCACTCTACCGAGGGCCATAAAGTGAGACCTTGTCTCTACCAAAAAAAAAAAAAAAGAAAAAAGTTTTCTATATTTTCTATGCTCGGTTTATATCCTTACCTGTTTTTAATTCATCACATCTAGATAATTTGATTTTTCTTAACTTTGTTAAGAGTTTTTTACTTGTAATGTAAAACTCTGATCCACATAGACATGTAGAATCGGAATTAAGTGCTATGGCAGGAGTCACAAATCTATGACTCTATTTAGGAAAAAAAAAAGATAATGGAAATGAGTAAAGTGAATTTGGCATTAGCAAAACAACAGTACATATCTGATGATAAATAACACTGGAATGTCAGTCAGTTGGCCTTGGTCTTTGAGGATAACTATTACCAGATCTTCTAATTCTTAAAAAACATTTAAAATTTTCTTATTATGGAAAATCTTATATTTACATCCTATACTGGTTTCCAATTTCATTTTTTTTTTTTTTTGGCCAAGGCTGGGTTTGAACCCACCACCTCCAGCATATGGGACTGGGGCCCTACTCCTTGAGCCACAGGTGCCGCCCTCCAATTTCATTAAAATAATACATGGGTCTGGACCAGGGTTTTCAGCCGTTTTTAACTCTTGGCACATTGAAGCTATAGTTAAACATCCATGGCATCCATGACTTTGGACTTTACCATACAAACACAAATTTTGTAACCTAATCATATGTACCTTTGTAATAACCCATTATTTATATATACATATATATATATGTATATATAAAACATGGTTCATAAAGAAAAATACATGGGAGTGAACAATTGATCTTATAGATGATAGGTATGTAAACTTCTACATGAAGATGAGCTGACCACATTGAAGAAATATTTATATGATTTAAAAGTCAAATAGAATGTCAGAACTATTGGGGACTTTAAAAATCATCACTTTCCATTTCATCATTTTACCTTTCAGAAAATCAAAGCCTCATGTTCTTATAGCCAGGTAGACACAGTCTAAAAACACACATTCACTATCCTACATGCCAGACTCAAACTAATCATACTTATTCAGCATTTCTTTCACCATTAGTTTTTGTTTGATCATTTTTAACATCCAGAGGAACTTTAAAGTTTATACCTTTAGCAAAATGAAAGATCTCAAGACTAGAATAAAAAGAGCTTGTATAAAAGCAGACTTACAGAAAATATTCTGCCTTCTTTGGTGCTGTGATCTTTTTCTTTTCTTCTTCTTCTTTTTTTTTTTTTTTTTGCTTGTTTTTGTTTTTTCTTCCTTTTTAAAAAATATTTATTTAGGGCAGTGCCTGTGGCTCATTCAGTGGGTAGGTCACCGCCCCCATATACCAAGGGTGGCAGGTTTGAACCCAGCCGCTGCCAAACTGCAACAACAACAAAACAATAGCCAGGCATTGTGGTGGGCACCTGTAGTCCCAACTACACAGGAGGCTGAGGCAGGAGAATCGCCTAAGCCCAGGAGTTGGAGGTTGCTGTGAGCTGTGATGCCACAGCACTTGGCACTCTACTGAGGGCAATAAGGTGAGACTCTGTTTAAAATATGTATGTATTTATTTATTTATTTATTTATTTACTGGGGCGGAGTAAGATGTTGAATTAGAGACAGCTTCTTTGCAACCAGGCATGGTGGGATTGGGGAGAGAAGACTCCAGGCACCTCTGGCTTGTGGGCTCTATGCAGAAACATCCCTTTGAAGGCACAGGGAGGCAGCTGGAGACTTCAGGACCCCAAGAGAAGGACAAAAACAGCAGAGAAGTGGCAAGTTATTTGTGATCAGGCAGAGGCTAGCTGGCCATGGTGGCGGCAGTGGCAGCAGCTACAGTAGCAGCAAGAGTTTGCAGACAGCGAAAGCCTTCCCTGTTAGCTTTTTGTTTGTTTCTTTGTTTGTTTGTTTTGTTTTTTGACTCGGATACTTGGTTGAGTTACCTTGGGAGATCTTGGGCAAGTGAGCAAGTGAGTATGAACAGTTCACAGAGGCCAAGACTCAGCTACCAGGGTGGAACAGAGCTTTCATTATTCAGCTGCAGGCTGAGTGCAACCATTGTGGAAGAGTTGCATTTCAGGCTCAGCCCTCAATGTCTTAGAGCAAGGCCAGTTCTGGAGCACTAGATAAGTGGCAGAGATTTCTGGAGGGGTCTGAATAACACATACTTTACTGGGAAAGCCACTGCTTAATCAAGGAGCATGGTTTGGAAAGGTTGAAGTGTGTCTATTACGCGGGCTGAGGAGAGACTCAGTCTCCCAATCCTGTGGGAAAGCAAAGAAGCAAACCCTTCTTTGAAAGCAAAGAAGTCAGCATACCCCAGAAGATCACATGTTGCCCAGGCAATATTCAGCAAGATCTAATATATACACACACATACATACATATATATGCACACATGTATACATATATACAGTTTTTTCTTTTCAAAAAAATTTTTAACTTTATCCTCCTATAGTTTTCTTTTCCTGTTTTTCTTGTGTATACATAATTTTTCATTTTTGCCTGCTTTAATAATAAGGGCTTCAGTTTTGCTAGTTTTCAGCCCATTATTTATATTTCCCCCCAATTTTATCCCTTAAGTTATTTTGTCTGTTTGTTTGGGTTTGATTTATAGTATTTTTTGTTTTTCTTCTCTATTTGGTGGAGGTGGGGTCCTGTGTCTGCTCAGGCTGGCAAAGAGCTGCAAAAGTCAAGGGACCCACTTAACCCTCTCTGCCCCCCAGAGATTGGGATTTGTGGGTGTGGGTCAAAGTATCCTACTGTACACTACTGTTACCCCTATCTTTATCTTTCTTTTCCTATACTCTTTTTTCAATCTTTACTTTTACTCACCCCCTTTCCTTTCTCTTTTTTCTTTTTTTAATCTTTTGTTCCTTCTTGCTCTTCTTCACTCTTCTCTTCCTTTCAGTCCTTTACCAAAAGGTCACTTCAACACCTTAGGTCAGAGGCATGGTAACTCAAGAAGCAAGAGGAAAAGAAAGTAAAAATTGGGGCAAAGAAACAGACAAAAAGAAAACATTCATGAGGAAGAAATAGCAGAAAAATCCTGGCAACTTGAAAAACGAGAACAGATCAATACCTCCAAAGGATCATGAGGTAGCTTAAGCAGAGGTTCCACCTATAAAGAAATGTTAGAATTGACCAAGGTGAGTTTAAAATATGGATGTTAAATCAATGAAGGAAATTAATGAGAAAGAGGAAAATAATCAAAAGAAAATCCAAAAATAGAATCAAATAAAATGAATGTTATGAAGAATATAGAAAGGATATAGAGGAGCTTGAGAAATTGAAGCAATCAATCAGGGAACTTAAAGATGCAGTAGAAAGTATCAATAACAGATTAGACAATGTAGAAGGAAGAATCTCAGTGGTAGAAGATAAAACTCTTCAGCTAATTCAGGAGGTTAAAGAGACAGAAAAAAGAGAGAGAGAAAGTAGAACATTCACTGACAGAATTATGGGACTTCATGAAGCATTCAAACATACCAGTTATAGGTATCCCAGAAGGGTAAGAAGAACACCCCACAGGAATGGAAGACCTACTAGAGGATAACATAAATGAAAATTTCTCAAATATCATCAAAAATTCTGACACACTTTCAGATATCAGATCCTAGGTCATCTCAAGTCAAACAGCACATTGACATAAACCTGTCCAAAGGCAAGACAAAAGAGAAGATTCTGCAAGCTGCCAGGAGGAAGCACCAATTGACCTATGGGGTAAATACATTAGGGGGACTGTGGACTTCTCAAATGAAAATTTTTAAGCCAGAAGACAATGGTCATCTATCTTTAATCTACTTAAACAAAACAATTTCCAGCTCAGAATTCTATATCCTGCTATGCTAAGCTTTAAAATTGACAGAGGGTGGCACCTGTGGCTCAAAAGAGTAGGGCACTGGCCCCATATACCGGAGGTAGTGGGTTCAAACGTGGCCCCAGCCAAAAACTGCAAAAATAAATAAATTAATTAAATAAATAAAATAAAATTAACAGAGAAATCAAATCATTTACTGACATGCAAACACTGAGGAAGTTTTCCACAATAAGACCAACTCTACAAGAAACACTTAGACCTATTCTAAGCAGTGACTATCACAATGGACCACCAGCAAAATAAACACCAACAAACTAAGGACAAAACATGGCTTTCACAATGATGCAAAAGATAAAACTAAGCAATGGACTTTCACAAAATAAGATGAGTAGAACTCCATCACCCTTATCCATTGTCTTAATAAATATTAATGGCTTGAATTCCCCACTGAAGAGGCATGGGCAGGCTGATTGGACTTAAAAAGCACAAGCTATCCATTTGCTGTCCATAGGAAACAAACTTAACCTCAAAGGACAAGGTAAAACTCAGGGTTAAAGGATGGAAGATAATTTTTCAGGCAAATGGAAAGCAGAAGAAAAAAGGGGTTGCAATCTAATTTTCCAATACAACTGAATTTAAAACAACTAAAGTCAAAAAAGACATGATAGACAGTTCATATTGGTCAAGTAACAATACGGGAAGACATTTCCGTTCTAAATATTTATGCATCCAACTTAAATACTCCTGGATTCCTAAAACAGACCTTAAATAGTCTGAGCAATATGATATCCCATAACACTATAATAACAGGGGACTTTTAACACTCCTCTTACAGAGCTGGACAGATTCTCTAAACAGAAAGTAAACAAAGATACAAAGGACTTAAAAGTGACCCTAGAACTGTGCTTGATAGACATATTAGAACACTCCATCACAAAGCTAAAGAATATACATTCTCATTGGCCCATGGAACATTCTCCAAAATAGATCATATCCTAGGATATAAATCAAACCACAACAAAATTAAAAGAATTGAAATTTTACTTTGTATCTCAGACCACAAGGAAATGAAAGTGGTACTCCATCATGCCTATAATAGCAGCACTTGGGAGACCGAGGCAGGTAGATTGCCTGAGCTCACTGGTTCAAAACCAGCCTGAGCCAGAGGAAGACCCCATCTCCAAAAAATAGCCAGGCTTTGTAGCAGGTGCCTGTAGTCCCAGCTATTTGGGAGGCTGAGGCAAGCGGATCATTTGAACCAAAGAGTTTAGGGTTGCTGTGAGCTATGACCAGGGCATTCTGCCAAGTGTAACCAAGTGAGACTCTGTCTCAAAAAAAAAAAAAAAAAAAGTGAAACTCCCCCCAAAATTGTCACCCCCACCCAAAGGAATTGAAATTAAACAAACTTATGCTGAATAACAGAGATAAAAAAAGAAATTATTAACTTCCTTGAGCATAACACCAATGAAGACACAAGCTACCAAAACCTGTGGGACACTGCAAAAGCAGTTTTAAAAGGGAAATTTATCACATTAGATGTCTACATCCAAAAAACAGAAAGAGAACACATCAATAACCTAATGAATCATCTTAAAGAAAAAAAAAAAAAAGGAAGAGCAAACCAATGCCAAATCTTGCAGAAGGAAAGAAATGGCCAAAATCAAATCAGAAATAAATGAAATTGAAAATAAGTATCATTCAGAAATTAATGAAACAAAAATTGGTTCTTTGAAAAGATCAATAAAATCGATAGATTATTGGCCAGATTAACCAGAAACAGAAAAGTAAAATCTTTAAAAACATCACTCAGAAATGAAAAGGGGGATATAACATCTGATACCACAGAGAAACAAGAGATTATTTCTGATGAGTACCAAAAACTTTATGCCCAGAAATTTGACAAGGTGGGAGAAATGGACAAATACCTGGAATCACACCATCTTTCTAGGCTTAACCGGGAGTAGTTGGATCTTGAACAGACAAATATCAAGCACTGACATTGCAGAAACAATAAAAAGTTTCCAGAAAAAGAAAAAAAAAGTCTGGGACCAGATGGCTTCATTTCAGAATTCTATCACACTTCAAAGATGAGCTTATAACTATATTGCAGAATCTATTCCAAAACATTGAGAAGTAAGGAACCTTCCCCAACACATTCTATGAAGCAAATATCACCTTGATCCCAAAACAAGAAACGGACCTAACTAAAGAGGAAAACTAAAGACCAATTTCACTAATTAATAGTGATGCAAAAATACTCAGAAAAATCTTAGCTAATAGATTACAGCTACTCATTAAAAAAAATTATACTTCATGATCAATTAGGCTTTATCCAAGGAATGCAAGGTTAGTTTAACATATGCAAGTCCATAAACGTAATACACATTTCAATAGAAGCAAAAACAAAGATCTTATAATCCTTTCAATAGATGCAGAAAGAAACATTTGACAAAAATCAGCATCCTTTTCTAACAAGAACACTGTAGAAAATAGGCATAGGTAGCACATTTCTTAGGCTGAATCAAGCCATCTATGACAAACCCACAGCTGACATCATATTGAATGGCATAAAACTAAAAACTTTCCTACTTAGAACTGGAACTAGACAAAGATGTCCACTACTGCCACTATTATTCAACAGAGTTCTGAAAGTTCTAGCCATGCAATCAGGCAAGAGAAGGATATAAAGTATATAAAGAGCATCCAATTGGGAGAAGAGGAGGTCAAACTCTCCCTCTTTGCTGATGATATGATTTTATACTTAGAAAACCCCAAAGACTCAACCACAAAACTCCTAGAAGTCATCAGGAAATACAATAATGTCTCAGAATATAAAATCAATGTCCACCAATCAGTGGCCTTTATATATGCCAATTACAGCCAAGCTGAGAAGCAAATCAAGGACACAATTCCCTTCACAGTAGCTTCAAAGAAAATGAAACACTTAGGAATATACCTAACAAAAGAGGTGAAAGATTTTCAAAGAGAGTTATAAAACCCTAAGAAAAGAAATTGCAGAAGACACTAACAAATGTAAGAACATACCATGCTCTTGGCTGGGAAGAATCAACATCATCAAAATGTCTATTCTACACTATACAATCTATAGATTCAATGGATTCCCCACTAAAATACCAACATCATATTTTGAAGGAGTGAAAAACATAGTACTTCATTTTGTATGGATCCAGGAAAAAAAAAAAAAAAGCTATATAGCTAAGGCTTCTTAGTAATAAAAACAAAGTTGGAAACATCACCCAACTTTCAGGCTATATTACAAGTCCACAGTAATCAAAACAGCATTGTATTGGCACAAAAATAGAGACATAGACATAGGGAACAGAATAGGAAACCAAAAGATAAAACCAATCTCTATTTGCTACCTGATCTTTGATAAACCAAAGAAAAACATAAAGTGGAGGAAATAATCCCTATTCAACAAATGGTGCTAGGAGAACTGAATAACCATATGTAAAAGACTGAAACTCAACCCACACCTTTCACCTCTTACAAAAATTGACTCCAGATGGATAAGAGACTGAAATCTAAGACATAAAATGATAAAACTCTTAGAAGAAAGTGTGGAAGAAACTATTGAGGATGTCAGCCTGGGAAAAGATTTTATGACAAAGACTTCAGCCATCACAACAACAACAAAAATTAACAAATGGGGCTTAATTAAGTGAAATGCTTCTGCACAGCTAAGGACATAAATAGTAAAGAAAAAAGACATCCTTTAGCATGGGAAAAGATATTTGCAGGGTATCAATCTGACAAAGGGCTTATAACTAGAATCTACAGAAAACTCAAATTAATCAACAGGAAAAGAGTAAACAATCCCATGTACCTCTAGGCAAGAGATATGAACAAAACCTTCTCTGAAGAAGACAGACAAATGGATAACGAACATTTCAAAAGATGTTCATCATCCTTATCATTAGAGAAATGCAAATCATAACCACACTGAGATATCACCTAACCCAAATGAGAATAGTCCACATCACAAAGTCTCAAAGCTGCAGATGCTGGTATGGATATGGAGAGTAGGGAACACTGCTACTCTGCTGGTGGTGTATTCACTAATACAACCTTTTTGGAAGGAAGTATGGAGAATCCTCAAAAAACTCAAATTAGACCTCCCATTTGATCCTGCAATAGCATTACTAGGCATCTACCCAGAAAAAAAAAAATCATGTTTTCATAAGGAGATTTGCACTAGACTATTTATCTCAGCTCAATTTACAATCACTAAAATGTGGAAACAACCTAAATGTCCACCAAACCAGGAATGGTAATTAACAAACTGTGGTATGTGTATCCCTCAGAATACTATTCAGCCACTGAAAAAGATGGAGACTTTACATCTTTTGTATTAACCTGGATGGAGTTGGAACACATTCTTCTTAGTAAAGCATTACAAGAATGGAGAAGAAGAATTGGATGTACTCAATTCCAATATGAAAGCAGTAGGTGATCTAATACAAGGTTCAGGGAAAGGGAATGAGGGATCAGGGAGTGCAGAGGAGGTCCGAAGATTGGGGTGGGGGTCATAGTGTATGGCACACCTTTTGGGTACGGGACACAATTATAAGAGGGAGTTTACCTAACAGCCACTATCAGTGTGACCTAATTCTTTGTACCCTCAATGAATCCCAAACAAAAAAAAAATTATTTACTTTTTAATTGACAAATAAGAAATGTGTAAAATTTCCTCAAATAACTAATTGCTTTCAAATACATTGTAGAATGGCTAAATCTAGCTAATTAATATGAGAATTTCCTCACATACTTATTTTTTTGTGGTGAAAAGACAAAAAATCCAGTGCATTATTAAATTTAAAGAGTACATTACACTATTATCAATTATAGTCGCAATGTTATACAATAGACCTTTTCAACTTACTCCTATCTAACTGAAATCCTTTGACCAAAATCTCCCTGAACCCACTCATATGCTTTCCCAATCCCTGGTTTAACCACTCTCTGCTATTAATTCCACCATTTTAGATTCTATATACGTGAGATCATATGATATTGGTCTTTTTGTGCCTGTGTATTTCACTTACAATAATGTCCTCAAGATTCACCTATGTTGTTGCAAGTGACAAGATTCCCTACTTTTTAAAGGCTGAATAATATTCCATTGTGTATATATATGACATTATTTATTTATTTATTCATTTGATGATGGATTCTTAGGTTAACTCTACATCTTCGCTATTGTGAATAATGCTGCAATGAATATGGGAATGAAGATATTTCTTCAACTTACTGATTTTATTTCCTGTGGACGTAAACCCAGAAGTAGGATTGCTATGTCATATGACAGTTCTATTTTTACTTTCTGTAATAACCTCCATACTGTTTTCCATGATGCATAGCACCATAATCTTTATTGGGTAATCAGCTGGAGCCCATCCAGTGCAAATGTCTATCATAATTTCATCAAATGGATTTTTTAGGTTAGCATTTCTTTTTAAGACTGGCAGTAATATTTCTGAAGAACTAAAGTTAGAAGATAGGAAACAATTGCTAGAGTTTTCAACTAGCCAGCTGCTACTGCTACTATATTTTTGTAGAGAGAAGTAGTAAAGGTACTGCAGATGAATGCATGAGGCTTATTCCTAGATAGGATTTTGAAACAAACCTATCTCCTCTCTGTTCTCCTTACCCTGATGAGCTAGTCCCCAACCAAGGACTCTTTCTCTTACAAAGATTCCCTAGCTGCTGCCAGCCATGACCTTTTCCCACAAGATTTCACTTTGATTTGGGGCTGGCTTTCTAGTCAAAGTGGAATCATTCCTCAATGCAATGAGAGTATCCTGACTGAGCTGAAAGGCTTTCCTAGGTGAAAGAAATATCTTAATAGAGAAGTGACATTGATGTCAAAGAAAGGACATTCAGCCACTTTGTTTCTCCCACAAAAAGCACAAATCTCACTACAGTTCAATTATAGGTGCTTCACCTGAATCAGAACCCCCCCTCTTCAATGGAAGTAAAAAGGTAATTCAGTTATCCCTAAAGTTTTCCATTAATAGGGGTTTTTTTAAAGACTGAAAAGGTAAAAAACTAAACTATCCAGAAAAGATAGTTTAAATGTAAATTGTGCAAGTGCATATATAAAAATAAACACATACAGGTTTCCATATACAGTTAGCCCTCTGTTGTCTGTGGATCCATATCTGAAGATTCAACCAACTGTGGGTTGAAAATACTTGAAAAAAAACTATGTACATATATACACACACACAGTTATATATATATATACACAGTTGTTCCTCAGTATTCATGGCGATTGGTTCCAGGACTCCCCTTGGATTACAGTATTCACAGATGCTCAAGTCCCCAATATCAAATGTTATAGTATTTGCATATAACTTATACATATCCTTCTGTATACTTTAAATAATCTCTTTATTACTTATAAAATAAGTATATAAGTATTATTTATATATATATACTTACATATACATATAATACTTACATAGTATAAGTATATATGTATATATGTAAGTATTATACATATATAAACACCATGTATATATACATATATATTATAATTGTGAATAATTACATATATATGTATGCATTACATATATAATACATTGTATATATATTCACAGATGCTCAAGTCCATATATATGTGTATATATGTACGTATATATATGTATAAAACACTTGGGGACTTGAGCATCTGTGAATTTTGTAGTCCAAGGGGAGTCCTAGAACCAATTGCCATGAATACTGAGAGACAACTGTATAAATGGTAATACAACATTGTTGGTGGAAATATTAACTCTTAATATACTTGAAAGAAACTTGTCAATATCTACTAAAATTAAAAATACATAGATCCTTTGACCAGGTCATTTCATGCTTGGGAATATATCTCACAGAAATATTAGTATGAATTTGTAAGGACATACACACCAGACCAAACATGGAAGAAGGTGAATGGCCATCCATAGGAGATTACCTGAATCATCATGGCATACTCAAGCATACAGTATGACATGTGTACAGTCATAAAGAGGGCTATGTCAGAGGACTTGAAGAATTTTCATTATGCATGGTTTCATGAGAAAAGCAAGATGCAGATGAGTATGCATAATATGATCTCAGGTGACCCCATTGTTTTAACACTAACAATTACAAAGATGTTCCTTCCCTGTGTTTGTGTGTGTGTGTGCATATGTATAAGTGTGTGTGTGTAAAATTATTATTTGAGTAAAGTAGAAAGTATGGACAGGTACACAAAATGCTATTCATAAGGGCTATCTAGGAGAGGTAGATGAGGATGAGGGTTTCCAGAAAAAAAAGGTACCAAGTGTCCCTATTCCACCAAAAAAATGAAGAAAAGGAAAAAGTTATTTTAACAAGTATATAATCGCATGTATGCATTAGGTAAAAGTATGTATAAATGTGAATATGTGAATAACACAATAAAGAATTTTTTAATTAAAAAACTATAGTAGAGTAAGTTTATGTATTCATTTAACAAATATATAAAAGATTTGGGAAATGACATATTAGGTAGGCATGATGTATTAAGTAGATGTGACCTCTGTCTATTCATATATTCATTCTGATGTTCTTCATGTCCTCAATCTATAATTGTCTAAAATTTAGACTTTGATTATTAGTTCTCTCTTAAGTATATTTATCTGACTTTGTGGCCCTGCTTTCTTCTTTGCCTGCATATGCTTATAGAATTTCTCCTTGCTTAGAACATACTCTTTTATCTGTAGATACCCTCCCTCCACTTGTTGGACCATTCAAGCATCTGTTCCCTTTCCTTGTCCCTCTCACCCCCTGAGGAATCCTTGATACTTATCCATGATTCTTTGGCATAGTATGGTGATGCAACTTTGACTTGAATTATGCTTTACATATTTCTGCAGAAATAGTGACTTCAATGTATTCTCACTATGGAGAACCATCTATCTCAAGTGCCTCCAAATTCAAGCTGAAATATTTCTCTGTATGAAATATGAACATTATGGAGGTTCCTCCCAAAACTAAAAATAGAAAATGTCATATGATGCAGCAAATCCACTTCTGAGATCATATTATGCATACTTGTCTACATCTTGTTTTTCTCATAAAACCATATATGATGAAAATTCTTCCATGGCAGATACTTGTTCACTTCTCCTTTGGAAAAAGAAAACTTTTTTCCATTTGATGTGTAGATAGCAAGTATTTTTATTTGCAAAATGGAGATATACCCACTTTTATAACACACTAGTCATAATTTATTATGAGACAGTATTAGCCTACTTTTTCATTCAATAAGAAAGAACATAATTTCTTATCCATTGGCTAGACAAAGCTAATTTTTTTAAAAAATGCTCATTATTATCTAAGATGAGTGAAAGGACATGCTTATCAGAATAATGAAATTGTTTATCATTAAATAATGGCTGAAGGTATTTAGAGTTAGTGAGGTAAACAGGACTTCTAAGGTTAATATTTGAAAGGAAAGAAAACTTCAGTGAGTACAAAACCATTCTATGAGATGATTTTAGGAATAGGTTGAATTGTAGAGAGCAAAAATGATTGGAAATATAGCAAGAAGCATAAGAGATATATGATAACCAAATCACAGATCCAGCATATATATAATTGCTGGACAAAGTCCAAATGTTTTCCAAAACTGGTGAAAAACAATGTTACAAATTTAAAAAAATTTTTTTAATAAAAAAAAGAAAAAAAAATTTTTTTTAATAAAGAATGAAAAAAAAAAAAGCTAGTAGCAAAGAGATGCCCCAGGACTGGGATCGGCACCCCCCTGGACCTCTGGAAGAGCTGTGCTGGGACTGGGATTGGCACCCTCCTGGACCTCCGGAAGAAATGCGCCCACCCAGACCCTGGTAAGAGTTGCACCCTGCCCACCGGGCCTCCCAAGCCCTGACAAGGAACTCCAGGAGCTGCAAAACCCTGTGTCCTCTCTCCTGTACCCTCCCTGCCTCCACACCAGTCCGCTCATCTGGCCAGGGACTCTGGTAGCTGCGTGCCCTCCGGAGCCCTCCCTGCCTCTGCATGGAGCCCTTCTCCTGGCCAGAGGCTGCTGAGCCTTGGGTTCTCTGTGCCAAAGTCACTGGGTGCCAGGCACTCGCAGAACCGTGCGCACCACCCTCTGCCCTGTTGCTGGATCTGGGGGTGTCACACTCCAGAGCTGCTCCCAAAACCAGAAATCCCTGGCTGGGGCAGCCCCAGAAGAGCTACACAGGGTCACTCCCTACGAAGATCCAGCAACAATAGAGTGACACCCCCCAGGGTCTCATCTCAGCAAGACACCACACCAATTCTGAGGACAGCCTGAGGCAATGGTGAAAAAGAATCATGAGACGAAATCAAGGGAAAACCTGGCAATATGAATAATCAGAGTATATCAACTCCCCCAAGGAACAATGAGGCAGGCACAGCACAAGACCCCATGCACAAACAAATAGCTGAGATGTCAAAAATCGAATTCAGAATCTGGATAGCAAATAAGATCAAATTAGAATTCCAAGCAGTAACCCAAAAGATGTTACTTGAATTCAATGAATTCAAAGACCAAATGACCAAACATTTTGATACATTGAGACAAGAAGTTGCAGCGCTCAAAGATCTGAGAAACACAGTAGAATCCCTCAGTAACAGAATGGATGAAGCAGAAGAAAGGATTTCTGACATTAAAAACAAAACTTTCGAACACTCCCAAACTCTCAAAGAGGAAGAGAAATGGAGGTCAAAAACAGATCACTCTCTCAGAGCACTGTGGGATAATTCAAAGAAAACCAATATTCGTCTTATAGGTATCCCCAAAGGTGAGGAAGTGGCTTCACACGGCACAGAGTCTCTTCTCCATGAGAATATGAAGGAGAACTTCCCAGACATGCCAAGAGATTCTCAAATTCAGATAGCAGACAGTTTCAGAAATACAGCATGACTCAAGCCAAATAAGACATCCCCCAGACACATCATAATCAATTTCACTAAAGTTAATATGAAGGAGAAAATTATGAAAGCATCCAGATGAAAGAAAACCATTACCTACAAGGGGAAGAATATTAGAATAACTGCAGATCTCTCTGCTGAAACCTTTCAAGCTAGAAGAGGATGGTCATTAACTTTTAATCTCCTAAAACAAAATAACTTTCAACCCAGGATCCTGTACCCAGCTAAACTGAGTTTCATTTATGATGGAGAAATTAAATACTTTAATGACATTCATATGTTGAAGAAATTTGCCACAACTAAACCATATCTCCAGAATATTCTCAGACCTATCCTCCATAAAGACCAGCATAATCCTTCACCACAAAAGTAAACCCACCCAGAAAATTTTGATCAAATTCCAACTTCCACAGTAGCAAAAGGATTAAAAATATCTACCGGACTCTGGAAAGGCTTATCAATATTCTCAATTAATGTGAATGGTTTAAATTGTCCTCTAAAGAGGCACAGGTTGGCTAACTGGATAAAAAACGCAAGCCAGATATCTGCTGCATACAAGAATCGCATCTTACATTAAAAGACAAATATAGACTCGGGCGGCACCTGTGGCTCAGTGAGTAGGGCGCCGGCCCCATATGCTGAGGGTGGCGAGTTCAAACCCAGCCCCGGCCAAACTGCAACAAAAAAATAGCTGGGCATTGTGGCAGGCGCCTGTAGTCCCAGCTACTCGGGAGGCTGAGGCAAGAGAATCGCGTAAGCCCGAGAGTTAGAGGTTGCTGTGAGCCGTGTAACGCCACGGCACTCTACCCGAGGGCAGTACAGTGAGACTCTGTCTCTACAAAAAAAAAAAAAAGATAAATATAGACTCAAGGTGAAGGGATGGTCATCTATACTCCAGGCAAATGGAAAGCAGAAAAAAGCAGGCATTGCAATTCTATTTTCAGATGCAATAGGCTTTAAACCAATGAAAATTAGGAAGGATAAGGATGGACACTTGATATTTGTTGAAGCTAATACTCAATATGATGAGATTTCAATTATTAATATTTATGCATCCAACCAAAATGCACCTTAATTTATAAGATAAACTCTAACAGACATGAGCAACATGATTTCCTCCAGTTCCATAGTAGTTGGAGATTTTCACACTCTTTTAGCAGTGCTGGATTGATCCTCCAAAAAGAAGCTAAGCAAAGAAATCTTAGATTTAAACTTAACCATTCAACATCTGGACATAACAGACATCTACAGAACACTTCATCCCAATAAAACTGAATACACATTCTTCTCATCAGCCCATTGAACATACTCCAAAATCAACCACATCCTAGGCCACAAATCTAACCTCAGCAAATTTAAAAAAATAAAAATTATTCCTTGCATCTTCTCAGACCATCATGGAATAAAAGTTGAACTCAATAACAACAGGAATTTGCATACCCATACAAAAACATGGAAGCTAAATAACCTTATGCTGAAGGATAGATGGATTATAGAAGAGATTAAGAAGGAAATCACCAAATTTTTGGAACAAAACAACAATGAAGACACGAATTATCAGAACCTCTGGGATACTGCAAAGGCAGTACTAAGAGGGAAATTTATAGAACTGCAAGCCTTCCTCAGGAAAACAGAAAGAGAGGAAGTTAATAACTTAATGGGACATCTCAAGCAACTGGAGAAGGAAGAACACTCCAACCCCAAACCCAGCAGAAGAAAAGAAATAACCAATATCAGAGCAGAATTAAATGAAATTGAAAACAAAAGAATAATACAACAGATCAATAAATCAGAAAGTTGGTTTTTTTGAAAAGATCAATAAAAGAGATAAACCTTTGGCTAACCTAACCAGGAAAAAAAGAGTAAAATCTGTAATCTCATCAATCAGAAACGACAAAGATGAAATAACAACAGACTCCTCAGAAATTGAAAAAATCCTTAATGAATATTACAAGAAACATTATTCTCAGATATATGAAAATCTGAGGAAAAGTGACCAATACTTGGAAGCACGTCACCTTCCAAGACTTAGCCAGAATCAAGTGAAAATGTTGAACAGGCCCATATCAAGTTCTGAAATAGCATCAACCATACAAAACCTCCCTAAAAAGAAAAGTCCAGGACCAGATGGCTTCATGTCAGAATTCTACCAAACCTTTAATGAGGAATTAGTACCTATATTACTCGACCTGTTCCAAAAGGTAGAAAAAGAAGGACGACTACCCGACACGTTCTATGAAGCAAACATCACCCTGATCCCCAAACCAGGAAAAGACCCAACAAGAAAAGAAAATTATACACCAATATCACTAATGAATATAGATGCAAAAATATTCAACAAGATCCTAACAAACAGAATCCAGCAACACATCAAATTATACATCATGACCAAGTCAGTTTTATCCCAAGGTCTCAAGGCTGGTTCAATATCCCTGTAAATCTATAAGTATAATTCAGCACATAAACAAATTAAAAACCAAAGAGCATATGATTCTCTCAATTGATGCAGAAAAAGCTTTTGATAATATCCAGCATCCCTTCATGATCAGAACACTTAAGAAAATTGGTATAGAAGGGACATTTCTTAAACTAATAGAGGCCATCTACAACAAACCCACAGCCAATATTGTATTGAATTGAGTTAAATTGAAGTCATTTCCACTTAGATCAGGAACCAGGCAAGGTTGCCTATTGTCTCCATTGCTCTTTAACATTGTAATGGAAGTTTTAGCCATTGCAATTAGGGAAGAAAAGGCGATCAAGGGTATCACATAGGGTCAGAAGAGATCAAACTTTCACTCTTCGCAGATGACATGATCATATATCTGGAAAACACTAGGGGTTCTACTACAAAACTTTTAGAAGTGATCAAGGAATACAGCAATGTCTCAGGCTAAAAAATCAACACCCATAAATCTGTAGCCTTTGTATGTACCAAGAATAGCCAAGACGAAAAAACAGTCAAGGACTCTATTCCTTTCACAGTAGTGCCAAAGAAGATGAAATATTTGGGAGTTAATCTAACAAAGGATGTGAAAGATCTCTATAAAGAGAACTATGAAACTTTAAGAAAAGAAATTGCTGAAAATGTTAACAAATGGAAAAAACATACCATGCTCATGGCTGGGAAGAATCAACATCGTTAAAATGTCTATACTACCCAAAGTAATATATAATTTTAATGCAATTCCTATAAAAGCCCCTTTGTCATATTTTAAAGATCTTGAAAAAATAATACTTTGTTTTATATGGAATCAGAAAAAACCTCGAATAGCCAAGACATTACTCAGAAATAATAATAAAACAAGAGGAATCACGCTACCACATCTGAGACTGTACTATAAATCGATAGTGATCAAAACAGCATGGTACTGGCACAAAAACTGAGAAGTAGATGTCTGGAACAGACTAGAGAACCAAGAGATGAATCCAGCTACTCACCGTTGTTTGATCTTTGACAAGCCAATTAAAAACATTCAGTGAGGAAAAGATTCCCTATTTAACAAATTGTGCTGGGTGAACTGGCTGGCGATCTGTAAAAGACTGAAACTGGACCCACACCTTTCACCATTAACTAAGATAGACTCTCACTGGATGCAAGATTTAAACTTAAGACATGAAACTATAAAAATACTTGAAGAAAGTGCAGGGAAAACTCTTGAAGAAATCGGCCTAGGTGAATTTTTTATGAGGAGGACTTCCCAGGCAATTAAATCAGTATCAAAAAATACATTACTGGGACCTGATCAAACTAAAAAGCTTCTGCACAGCCAAGAACATAGTAAGTAAAGCAAGCAGACAGCCCTCAGAATGGGAGAGAATATTTGCAGGTTATACCTCCGATAAAGGTTTAATAACCAGAATCCACAGAGAACTCAAACATATTAGCAAGAAAAGACTTGCTAATCTCAGGTTGGGCAAAGGACTTGAAAAGAAACTTCTCTAAAGAAGACAGATGCACGATCTACAGACACATGAAAAACAGCTCATCATCCTTAATCATCAGAGAAATGCAAATCAAAACTACTTTGAGATATCACCTAACCCCAGTAAGAGTAGCCCACATAACAAAATCCCAAAACCAGAGATGCTGGTATGGATGTGAAGGAAAGGGCACTTTTACACTGCTGGTGGGAATGCACACTAATACGTTCCTTTTGGAAGGATGCTTGTAGAATACTTAGAGATCTAAAAACAGACTTGCCATTCGATCCTATAATTCCTTTACTAGGTATATACCCAGAAGACCAAAAATCACAATATAACAAAGACATCTGTACTAGAATGTTTATTGCAGCCCAATTCATAATTGCTAAGTCATGGAAGAAGCCCAAGTGCCCATTGACCCAGGAATGGACTAGCAAATTGTGGTACATGTATACCATGGAATATTATGCAGCCTTAAAGAAAGATGGAGACTTTACCTCTTTCATGTTTACATGGATGGAGCTGGAACATATTCTTCTTAGCAAAGTATCTCAAGAATGGAAGAAAAAGTATCTAATGTACTCAGCCCTACTATGAAGCTAATTTATAGCTTTCATATGGTTATAGCTATAACCCAGCTATAGCACAAGCATATGGGGAAGGGGCCAAGGGAGGGGAAGGGAGGGGGGAGGTGAAAGTGGAGGGAAGGTAATGGGTGGGGCCACACATACAGTGCATCTTAGAATGGGTACAGGTAAATGCAGAATACAAATGTACACATACAATAACTAAGAAAATGCCATGAAGGCTACATTGAACAGTTTGATGAGAATATTTCAGATTGTATATGAAACAAGCACATTGTACCCCTTGATTGCACAAATGTACACAGCTATGATTTAACAATAAAAAAAGAAATTAAAAAATTAAAAAAAAAAGCTAGTAGCATCATATAAATCCACAAGAAAACAAAGAAAAAGAATTTCTTAAAAGAAGCCATAGATAAAATACACATTAATTTCAGTGGAGCAGTAAGGATTTAGCTTACTTGTCAACAGAAATGTTGGCAACTAAAAGGTAATGGAATGACATCTTTAAATGTTGGTGTAAAATTACTGCCAAGCTGGAATTACGTAAGAAGTGAGATTGTCCTTTAAGGTACAAAATAATTATACAAATTCGTAGAGAAGCAAAACCTGACATAATGTGCTTGTATCTACTACACCCAAAACAAAATGATCTAAAATGGAAGTGTAAAAAGGCAAGAAAGGATAATGAGCCAAAGGAAAAGTTAATAGGTAAGCAAATACAAAGATTATTAAAAAAGTATTATGGGTAAAAATATATGTTACCAAAAGAGAGGCATTTTCTTACTATTATGATGAGTATCCATAAAAATCCTACAGTGAACATTTTGCTTAATAGTAAAATATTGAATATTTGCACTAAAATTAAAAATGAGATAAAGATTTTATTTGAAAGAAAGTATAATAAAACTAGGAAAAGAAATTAAGAACCAGAAATAACACCTCAGAATGATTATTTGCACAGAAAATCTAACGGAATTTATAAACTGTCAAAATTAACTAGTGAATTTAGCAATGTGGTCTAATGTAATATCAATACAAAAAACCAGTTGCATTTTTACTCCTGAAATATAAAGATAAAATGAAAATATTAATAATAAAATGATTCAAAATAATTTAAAAATCATCAAATGCCTATGAATAACACTAATAAAAAATGCAGAAGAATTCTACATCAAATATTGTGAAACAATATTGAGAAAATTTTCAGAAAATTTTTTTTTTTTTTTGTAGAGACGGAGTTTCACTGTACCGCCCTCGGTAGAGTGCCGTGGTGTCACACGGCTCACAGCAACCTCTAACTCTTGGGCTTACACAATTCTCTTGCCTCAGCCTCCAGAGCAGCTGGGACTACAGGCGCCCGCCACAACGCCCGGCTATTTTTTTGTTGCAGTTTGGCTGGGGCTGGGTTTGAACCCGCCACCCTCGGCATATGGGGCCGGCACCCTACTCACTGAGCCACAGGCGCCGCCCAATTTTCAGAAATTTTAAATAAAGGGAGTAATATGCCTGGTACATAGATTCAAATACTTAGGATTTTAAAGATGTCAGTTATCTCTGGATTAATTTATAGATTTTAGCACAATCCCACAAAAATCTTAGTAAGCATTTTTCTTGTAGTTCATGAAAATCTGATTCTAAATTTTTATTAGAAATATAAATGACAAAACAAAGGCCAAGATAATTTTAAAGAAGGAAAACTAGAAAGCTACAGGACTCACACAACTAGTAATCAGGCTTATTTTTAAATTAATTGAGAAATTGTAGTGAAAAGTACAAAAATCAGAAGTAGAATAATGAAATAATTTCTGGGACAATTGGATATCCAGCTGAAAGAAGTCAGTTCCAGACAGATTAGAAACCAAAATGACAGAAGTCCAACAAAAAGTTCCTAAGAGAGACAGCCCCTCTCAGCAAGGCGTTCTAGGTCTGCGCGCCTCGGCGGTAGGTCTCTTTGTCTCGCGCAGTTGGGTGGACTGACCCGCCACTACTAAGTAGCGGGTTTCGGGCCGGACTTGGCCTGCGGCAGCAAGAGCCCTACTCCGGCCGACCTTGGGCCTTGGGAGTTCGTCGCCGGCGTCTGCGGAGGTGCAGAGGCCTCAGGTCTAAGCACAGGTTGAAAACTACAGGCACAAACTATGGAAGCTGGGATGCTCTGGTGTTGGTATTCCCCTGACTTATATATACCAAATGTCATTCTGTAAAGGTATAATAAGAAAGTGCCTCGAGCAATAAGGTCAAATACAGGGGTGCCAAAAAAATGTATGGTATTTTAAGAGATGTTACCTAGATAGTACGCAGTCTTCTCAGGCACCAGTTACGAATGTAATTACAGTAGCAACGTGTAGTATGACATAAGCTTAAACGATCGTGCTAACCTAATCGGATGATTGCCAGCGCCAGTCACCATGCGACAGGCAGGACAGTCAAAGAAAATGGCCGAGTCGCGGTTGTCCTTCGAGGAGCGCAAGGTCATTTTGAAGTGGTATTTGAAATTCGAGAACATTGTGGAAGTGCGGCGACAGTGGAGGCGTGAATACGCGACAGACCCTCCAACGCGCCTGACGATCGCACGCATTCGTGATAAGTTTGAGACGCACGGCACCGTGTGCGACGTGCACAAGGGACGGTCCGGGAGGCCTCGCACAGCCACCAGTCCCGCTGTGTCTGCGCTGGTGCTGGAGCAGTTCACGCGCTCGCCGCACAAGTCCACCAAACAGTGTGCGCAGGAGACGGGGATCAGCAGAACCAGCATACGGCGCATTCTGAAGACCGCAAAGTGGGAAGTAGTTGTCCCCAGATTGTTACATTCGCTGAATGAAGACGACCCCGATCGAAGGGTGCAATACTGTGAGTGGTTCCAAAACATGGTGCACGTGGATGAGGAGTTTGTGGGGAAAATGGTTTGGTCTGATGAAGCACAGTTTAAACTAAATGGAACAGTCAGCCGACATAATTGTGTGTATTGGGCTCCAGAAATGGCACATGTGGAAAAAGATGTCCATTTACTGGGCCTCAATGCCTGGTGTGGACTGTCACTGAGGGGACTCATTGGACCGTTCTTTTTTGAAGGTCCTGTAACTGGTCCAGTGTACTTAGACATGCTACGTACATCCCTTTTGCCTGCAATTCGGACACTTTTCGGGGATGACGTGTTTTACTTCCAACAAGATGGTGCCCCACCGCACTTCCACCCAGATGTGAGAGCTTACCTCGATGAGAACTTGCCAGGACAATGGGTAGGACGCAGAGGTGTGGTTGAGTTTCCCCCACGGTCTCCTGACTTAACACCCCTTGACTTCTACCTGTGGGGCACCTTACAGGATGCGGTGTGCCATAGAAAACCAGCTACACTGGTGGAACTTCGGGAAGAAATTGAAAGGGTGTGTGCAGCGATAGAAGCAGACACTTTGGTCAGCGTGGCTCAGGCAGTCCTTCTCCGAAATCAGAAGTGTCTGGATGTTGGTGGTGACCACTTTGAGCACCTCTTGTAATTGCAAAAGTCATGTGACTTGTATTTATTATCTTTTGTGATAAGTACATATTCAGTATTACAGTTTTAGTAGTTTTTGTTTTTCTTAAAATGTGTATATGCTTTTTTGGCACCTTCTGTATTTTTACTAACTTTGTAGCAACCCTGTGTCCATGCACTGAAGTGGAGTTAAAGAAATGAGACAGTGCTGGTGGTGACAGGGCAGTGTAACAGATGCTTCATGTTCATCTTTTCATTCAATTCTCACACATTTGGTGTATTGTATTCTCCCATTTTACAGATGAAGAAATGGGTTAGATAGTACTTCAAGTTCGGTTATGTATTAGTAGCTCTGAACAAGAAGCCATGTGTGTAACTTTTATCTCTTGAGATTTGATGTTGTGGTTTAACAGGCCATTTGGAGGAAAGGCCCATAGTAGAGCTGGTAAGAATCTTTTTTTTTTCTGAGAGTTTTACTTTGTTGCCCCTCAGAGTGTGTGGTGTCACAGCTCATAGCAACATCAAACTCTTGGGCTCAACCAGTCCTCTTGCCTCAGCCTCTGTGTAACTGGAACTATAGGCACCTGCCACAGCTTCTGGCTGTTTTTAGAGATATGGTCTCACCCTTGCCCAGGCTGGTCTTGAACTCCTAGAGTGACCCACCTGCCTCAGCCTTCCAGAGTGCTAGGGTTAGAGGCGTGAGCCACGGCATAAATTCTTAATAGTATTTAATTACATTGAACCTAGAGAAGGTTCTCAAAATTTGGCACAAGCATCTGTCAGTACATAAGGTGTTTTTGACATCATAAGGCGGTGTAAATGGCAACTTAATATGAAAGTATTGGAGGTGGAGGTGATAGGGAAAGTTTTCATATGGGAGGAAACATAACAGTCTAGCAAGATGCATGGAGCCTGTACATGCTAGAACAAGTTCATTCTTAATAACTAATCTGCATGTCTAGCAATTGAGATCTTCATATTTAAAAGCACGTATGTCAGTTAAAAGTAAGTCATTTTCCAGAATCTTTAAATAAACATACTTAATATTCAAAAAAAAAAAAAAGTTCCTAAGAGGAAAAAGAAAATAAACATTATGATAATAATGTTATGACAGTGGAAACAGTAATTTCTTAAGCAGGATGCAAAATCTATAATCACAAAGTAATAATCATAAATAAAATATGTAAAAGGAACTTCTCTTCATTAAAAGATATCATTAAGAGGCGAAAAACAGGGAGAAGATATTCACCATGCAAATATTCAACAAAAAGATTTATATTGGGAATATATTAAGAATTCCCAATTAGTAAGAAAAAGAAAACTGAACACAAATTTGGACAAAAGATGTAAATAATCAGTTGAATTACCTATATGAAGAGGTGCTCAAACATCTTAGTAATCAAGAAAACATATTCACTGGATTGCCTAAAATGAAAAGATGGACAATATCAAGTGTTGACACCTGTGGAACAGCTAGAGTCCTCTATTACTTCTGCACTGAATGTAAATTAGTACCCCCACTTTAGAAAACTTTGCAATAGTATTTACTAAAGTTAAACATGTTCATAATTTATTACATATTGTTTCTACTCTTATACATATAACCAACAAATTCATACATATGTCCACTAAAAACATGTACTGAAATATTCCTAGGTGTGCTACTTTCAATAGCCACAAGAAATTAAAAATAAAAAACTGAAACAACTCAGATTCCTGTTGAAAATAAAATCAGTAATGAAACAATGATTTGGTCAAATATGTAATACAATACAACAACGAGAATTATTCATTTATTAGTATAGGTAAAAAAATGAATTTTACAAATGAAATTTTTAACAAAATGAACTGCATATGTTGTATAATTTTTTTATTAGAAGTTCAGAATAAAATTCATCTATTAAATTAGAAGTTGGACATTGATTATTTTGGGGGAGTTAGTGACCAGAAGGGATGTGAGAATGGCTCCTGGGGTGCTAATGTCTTTTTAGATATATGTGATGGTTACTTGTCTGTATTCATTTTGTGGAAACCCATTAAACTATACACTTATGAATTGCGAGATTATTTACAGGTATGTGCCAATTCAATGAAATTTAAAAAAAAAATCAACTTAGAACGTAGAAGCCCCTTTTTGATTCAGAATTAATTGTGGAACACCTAGAGAAGTATTCTTGCTGGTAAGTGGATCTCATGGAACCAATGTAAGGTAGAAAATCAATAAATGGAGAAAAGTAGAAGGCATGTGAATGTGACAGTGCTAATGCTGAAAACTGGTTTAAACTTTCCCATTTTCTCTGATGTTTTAATAGTCTTACTTTCTGTAATACTAAAAACTATCAGGCAGAGTATGTGCATCATTATAAATACAATCTGTACTAAATTTCTGCTCACTGGGTAACATTCTACACAACATTCTGTGAAGTTTTATCATTGAGATGAAGAAAAACAAAGGGATCTCTGGAAATTCCCAGGCATTAGAGAAACTATAGTTGAACTACAAAATTTAGGGTAGTAGATGCTAACAATAGCCAGGATGCATGGCTGTTTGCAAAATTTTGAGACATATATTTTTATTTTGAGGAAAGGTAATTAGAAAAATTTCCATCATAACTTTTATTTCAGTCAACAGAATGATTTTCATAAAATATTTCAGTTTTCAGATAATTTGTCACTACACTTATTGGTGTTAAAATAGCCTACAAACATAATTACATTTATAAGCCTTCGTACAGAAAGAAGCTATGAGAAAAACAATTTTAAGCATCTTTTCTTTCCACAAATTAGGCATTTGTTTCTCAAAAGCAAGCTAATGTTTATAGACATTTGGACAGATTAATGAATAGACATACAAATTCGCACTGCAGGACAAGTACTAGCTTTAAGATGAAAGGGTAGTGTAAGGTGATAAACATTCAAGTAATACAAACTTGTCACAGAGGTTCTGATTATACCACCTGACCATCAATAAAAAATGAGAACGCACACAAGCCACATGTCAAATAGGCACCCTCCAGACCAAATGGCATTTATAAATTCTACTGCAGGATAAATTATTTAAACCTTTTCAATTTTGTTGTCTGTTTTTACAGTAATTACCAAATATGTATTGTATCTGGAATGTGACTTCAAAGCAGTCATTTCAAGTTTTCTTTGTATCAAGAAATTTCATAACAGAAACAACTTGGAGGACTGGACAAAAATCATTGAATTTTTTGCCTTTTGCCAAGTAGAATTGGTTAGCCCACTTACTATATAATTTATGTTTTCAGGACGGAAAATACACTCCTGAAAAGCAGAATATCAGTTTCCAAACAATATACAAGGAGTTGAAAGCATAGCTCTTGGCTACTGAATGATAAACCAAAGAAAAAGAATTCATAATTATTAAATGTCAGACACTTTATTCTCACAACAACCCTCTGAAAGCATCATTATTGCCCTAGTTGATCAATGCTTCAAAAACCCTCAGATTTATGGTTTCTATAAAAATCAGGAAGATTTGGCAACAGCTGGGTCTGTATTCTGACGCAGCAACAATGAACCAGAGGTGAGAAGGAGCTTCTCACTTGGATAGGGCCTGTGGATCTTGGTTACCATCAACTTTACTGCTTGTCTTCTGGTCACCTGCCTGGCTCCTATTCATGAGCTCCAAGAGAGACCCAAGGAAGATGAAGCAATTGGCCCATAGCTTTTCAAACAACACACCTGTAAAGCAACATTGGTAAGGCACGAAGAATTGTACAGTGAATAAACATTTTAGATCTCTAAAGTAGTCCTCATATGTCCTGTGAGAAAGATTCATGAACATTGAGGACCAGTTAGAAAACAATAAAATAAAGGTACATATCCCAAGTCTGAAAAGATCTGGGGTTTTTTCCCTTACAATCCTATTGTTATTAGTATATAAAATCTATCTTACCCCAATGTCAATTTTCATGTAATACAACTAATGTAAATTTTCTGAGATTGTTTATATAGTGTAAGAAATAAGTTTTGGTGTCCTACTCAGCCCTGTTCTCAGCTCTGTCACTAGGACATCCATCTAGGATAAATTGGTTACGGATGTTAAACTTTTAGTTTCCTTTCTAACCACTTAGGGTAGTAGTTCTCAAATTTTAGGTATATCAGAATCACTTGGAGGGCTTGTTAAACCACAGATTGCTGTCCCATTAAAAATGTAAAAGAGATCTCCTCTCTCCACATTCATGCCAACATATGCAACTTTGGGAATTTGTAATGTGGGCTAATTTTACTGAGGTAAGTGATATCTCAGGGTGGTTTTGATTTGCATTTCTCTGATGATTAGGGATGATGAGCATTTTTTTCATATGTTTGTTAGCCATCCATCTGTCTTCCTCAGAGAAGGTTCTGTTCATGTCTCTTGCCCCATGATAGATGGTTTGTTTGTTCTTTTTTTGTTAATTAATTTGAGTTCTCTATAGATCCTAGTTATCAAGCCTTTGTCAGATTCATAACATGCAAATATTTTTTTCCCATTCTGAAGGTTGTCTATTTGCTTTAATTGTTGTGTCCTTAGCTGTGCAGAAGCTTTTCAGTTTAATCAAGTAGCATTTGTTTGTTTAACCATTATTGAAGTATATTTTAAATATAATATAGCATACAGATTTTATTTTATTTTTTATTTTTTCAAATTAATATGAGGGTACAAATGTTTAGGTTACATTGTTTTCAATTCTGAGGTAAAATTCAAGTTATAGTTGAGCCCCTCACCCGGTGACATGCTGAACACCCTCACTTTGTGGCCATTAGGTGAGATCCTGCCAATCACTCTCCTTCCTTCCCTCTCCCTTTTTTCTCCTCTATCCTATATTTATTTTTACACTACATTTATAAAAAACATAAAAACTATATTTATGTTTTCTCTTTCATGTGGGCATGTAGTTGTCTATGTATTGGTTTCATATTAGTATTGAGTGCATTGGACACGTTTTCCCCCATTCATGAGATACTTTATTAAGAAGAATGTGTTTCAACTCCATCCAGGTAAACACAAAAGAGGTGATTTGTTTATTTTTATTGTTGTGTGATTGCCATGAAGTCTTCTTCATAAAATCTTTCCTCAGGCCAGCATCCGCAAGAGTTCTTTCCACACTTTCTTCTGGGATTTTTATGTTTCATGTCTTAGATTTAAATCTTTTATGTATCTGGAGTCAATTTTTGTAAGTGACAAAAATGGTGCAAGTCCAGCTTCAGTCTTTTTACTTGCAGTACTGCAATTCTTCTAGCCCCATTTATTGAACAGGAAATCTTTTCCCCAGTGTATGCTTTTGTTTGGTTTACCAAAGATCAAATGGCTATAAGAGACTGGTTGATAGGATTGCAAACTCATACAGCCTTTTTGGAAAGAAGTGTGGAGAATCCTCAGGAAAATCAAATTGTACCTCCCATTTGATCTTGCAATCCCGTTATTAGGCATCTAACCAGAATTAAAAAAAAAAAATTATCCTAAAGACATTTGCACTAGATTGTTTATCACAGCTCAATTTACAATTGCCAAGATGTGGAAACAATCTAAATAAATGCCCATCAATTTAGGACTAGATTAACAAACTGTGGTATATGTATACCATGAAATATTATTCAGCCATAAAAAATATGGAGACTTTACAACTTTTGTATTAATCTGGATGGAAAGGAAGTACATTCTTCTTAGTAATGTATCATAAGAATGGAAAAGCAAATATTCAACGTACTCAATACTGCTTATAAAGCCAATAGATGATCTAATACATGTCCATGTAGAAGTAAAACTCAATGGGGGAAGAGAGGTCAGAGAGAGAGGATCAGGGAGGAGTGGTGTGCTCTCAATTAATGGGAACAATGTAAGGGCATATGGCGCATCTTTAGAGTGTGAGACATAACAACACGATGGATTCTAACAAATTCAAATAGTGTGACCTGGTTGTTTGTACCCTCGCATTAACCTGAAATTAAAAAATAAATAAATAAATCAGACTGCTGGACCCTGTACCCAGAGATTCTAATTGAGCAGTTCTGGGGTAGGGATGGAGAATTTGCATACCTGATGCAGCTGCTCCAGGAAAGATGCTTTAGGAAACGGTGTAATAGTTACCTTGAGAAGGTAACTTCACCCATCTGGCTTTACTCTCCTCATTTGTAAAACAAAAATAGCATTTTATCCCCTCTGAAGACTATTTTTTTTTCCTGTCAAAGAACAGAGAATAATTATTTTAAAAATAGTTCTGTTTTGTTTTTTTTGGCCGGGGCTGGGTTTGAACCCGCCACCTCTGGCATATGGGACTGGCGCCTTACTCTTTGAGCCATAGGCACTGCCCATCTTAAAATTAGTTTTTTTATTTCCCTGTATCAGAATCTTAGTGCTGTGGTGGTTTCTTTCTTGATAGGCATGCAATGGGTTAAAACTAACCTGAGGAGTCTTTATTGGAAAGAATACATTGTTATTGTTTTCTTAGCATGTCTACAACATGTTTCCCCTGAGAAAGAGCATTCTCATTTGTTTTCTCCAAACTTCTTTTGAAAGTAGAGGAAAATGGGAATGCTTGCCCTTCAAATAACCCCAAAGCCCTTAGAGAGTCTTCTGCCAAATCATTTGCTACGTAATGACCTTTACATTAGTACATTATTAGGATTAGGTAGACGGGAAAAGAAATATGCTTCTGGCCATTTTAATAAAAGTGTGGACTTCTGGGTTGGGCCCAGTGCACGTCAGCAAACTCTGGTGTTCCAAGCACGTGTCATCCTCCTCCAAGTTCTTGCATACATTTTACAATGTTAATTTATGTTGAAGAGAAGAATTCTTCATCAATAATGCATGCTTCTTTTACCTGGCCCTTATTAAGTGAATTCCTACCAGCTCCTTTTCTTTTTTCTCTTTATATAATAAATGCTGAAATTTAATAATTTAGTAGAAAAGGATAAGCACAGCATTAGGAACTCAGGAAAATTAATATTTCTAACTCAACTTAATTATTTGGGGACTATGAAAATATACAAATAGTTTTTTCAGCAATGTCAATCCTGTCATTGATAAATGTATCAGTGTATTTACAAATTAATAAATAATAAGTCTAAATATCCTGTCTTTTATGTTTTATTACCCACATTCAAAAACAGAAGAAAAAGAAACAAAGAATGTTTTATATCTCTGTACATTTTTAAAGGTTTGAAATAAATACTGTTGATAATATTTTTCTTTATATTTGGCCTTAATTTACCAGTCAAAAGATAACCAAGTCACATTTTTTTGTGTGATGAATAGAGAAGCATCCACTGCCTCTTAATAAATGAGCTTCATTGTGTTTTCAGCCTAAAGATTCCAGATTTTAAAGATAGCTCTGAATGAGCTTCTGTGATTATTTTACTATAATCTTTCCTATGCTAATGAATGAGGCACAGAGGCCATTACTGAGAAGTCAATACAATTTGATTCTGTCAAAGTAAATTTCATTTGACTTATATTCTACCTTTAGGGTCACCAAAGATTGATTATTAATTTATTAAAGATAGGCCTTCTTTAGAAGCAATTTTCTAATAACCATAAATATAATCTAACTTCCAGGCACCTAAATCCAAAAGCCTTTTTTTTTCCAGGTTAATGTGAGGGTAACTAGGTTACATTATTTGCATTTAGTAAGTAAGTACAGTCTCTCTTATAATTGTGTCCCGCATCCAAAAGGTATACCGTCTACCCTTACAGTGTTCCCATTAAGTGGGAGCACACCAATCCCCTCTCCTCCTCTCTTCTCCTCTTTCTTCCCTCTCTTGCTCCCCTTCCCGCCAACTTGAATTGAATTCAGTTTTTCTTTTATGTGGGCATATATCTTGCAATACTTACTAAAAAGAATTTGGTTCAATTTCATCCAGGTTTATACAAAAGATGTAAAGTCACGATTTTTTTTTTTTTTTGAGACAGAGTTTCACTTTGTCACCCTCGGTAGAGTGCCATCATGGCATCATAGCTCACAGCAACTCTAACTCTTGGGCTCAAGCACTTCTCTTATCTCAGCCTCCCAAGTAGCTGGGACTACAGGTGCCCACTACAATGCCAAGCTATTTTTAGAAATGGGATGTTGCTCTGGCTCAGGCTCCTCTCCAACCTGTGAGCTCAGGCAATCCACCTGCCTCAGCATCCCAGAGGGCTGGGACTACAGGCATGAGCCACCACACCTGGCCAAGTCACAATCTTTTTATGGCTGAATAGTATTCCACACTACACATATACCACAATTTGTTAAACCATTCCTGGGTTGATTGGCATTTAGATTGTCTCCACATATTAACAATTGTAAACACAGCTGTGTTTTCAGGTTAATGTCAGGGGAAAAGTGTGGACTTCTGGGTTGCACCACAATCTAGTGCAAATGTCTTTATGATAAAATGCTTTTTTTAATTTTCTGGGTATATGCCTAGTAATGGGATGGTAGGATCTAATGGGAGGTCTAATTTGAGTTCTTTTAGGATTCTCCATGCTTCTTTCCAAAAAGGCTTTATGAGTTAACAGTCCTTCCAACCATGTAAAAGTGATCTCTTCTCTCCACAACGGTGCCAGTAACTGCAATGTTGGAACTTTGTAAAGTGAGCAATTCTTACTGGGGTTAGGTGATATCTCAGGGTAGTTTTGATCTGCATTTTATGATTAGGGATGATGAGCATTTTTTCATATGTTTGTTAGCCATTTGTCTGTCTTCACTGGAGAAGGTACTGTTCATGTCTCTTGCCCAGTGATAGGTGGGAATTTTTTCTTTCTTTGTTGCTTAATTTGAGTTCTCTATAGACACTAATCATCAAGCCTTTGTCAGACTCAACATGCAAAATTTTTTTTCCCATTCTGAAGGTTGTCTATTTGCTTTAATTGTTGTGCCCTTAGCTGTGCAGAAGCTTTTCAGTTTAATTAAATCCCATTTGTTTATTTTTATTGTTGTTGCTTTTGCCACTGAAGTCTTCTTTGTAAAATATTTCCCTAGGCTGACATGCTCAAGAGTTTTTCCCACATTTTCTTCTAGGATTTTTGTGTTTCACATCTTAGATTTAAATATGGGGTTATTTATCTTGAGTCAATTTTTATAAGAGGTGAAAGGTATAGGTTTAGTTTCTGTCTTTTACATGTGGTTATCCAGTTCTCCCAGTGTCATTTATTAAATAGGGAATCTTTTCCCCAGTGTATTCTTTCATTTATTTTATTAAAGATCAGATGGCTATAAGAGACTGGTCCATCTCTTGGTTTTCTATTCAGTTCTATATGTGTCTGTCTCTATTTTTGTGCCATTACTATGCTGTTTTGATCACTATAGATTTGTAATATAACCTAAAGCATGGTAGAGTGATGCCTCTAGGTTTGTTTTTATTACTAAGAATTGCCATGGCTGTCCAGGTTTCTTTTTTTTCTCTGTTCCACATGAAATGAAGAACTATTTTTTATAGTTCTTCTTGAAAGTACGATATTGGTATTTTATGATATTGAAAGTATGATATTGGTATTTTAATGGAAATTGCATATGATATTGAAAGTATGATATTGGTATTTTAATGGAAATTGCATATGATATTGAAAGTATGATATTGGTATTTTAATGGAAATTGCATTGAATCTATAGATTGCTTTGGGCAGAATAGACATTTTGACAATGCTGATTCTTCTCAGCCAAGAGCATGGTATATTCTTTCATTTGTTAGTGTCTTTTACTATTTCTTTTCTTAAGGTTTCATAATTCTCTTTGTAGAGGTCCCTCACCTCTTTTGTTAGGTATATTTCTAGGTATTTCATTTTCTTTGAAGTTATTGTGAAGGGAATTGTGTCTTTGATTAGCTTGTCAACTTGGCTGTTATTGGTATATACAAAGGCTACTGATTTGTAGACATTGATTTTATAGTGGGAGATGTTACTATATTTCTTGATCACTTCCAGGAGTCTTATGGTTAGGTCTCTAGGGTTCTCTACGTGTAAGATTATATCATTGGCAAAAGCAAAATTTGACCTTCTCTGCTTCCATTTAGATGCCTTTCATTTCTTCTTTTGTCTGATTGCATTGGCTAGAACTTCCAGAACTATGTTGAATAATAGTGGTGATAGAGGACATCCTTGTTTGGTTCCAGTTCTAAGTGGAAAAGCTTTCAGTTTTACTCCATTCAGTATGATATTAGCTGTTGGTTTCTCACAGATGGCTTCAATCAGCTTAAGAAATGTGCCACCTAATGCCTATATTCTTAAGTGTTCTTGTTAGGAAAGAATGCTCAATTTTATCAAATGCTTTTTCTGCATATATTGAGAGGATCATATGGTCTTTGTTTTTGTTTCTATTGATATGGTGAATTACATTTATAGATTTGTGTATGTTAAACAAAACTTGCATCCGTAGAATGAAACCTACTTGTCATGATGTATAACTTTTTTGATGAGAAGCTGTAGTCCATTGGCTAAGACTTTATTGAGAATTTTTGTATCTATATTCATTAGTGAAATTGGTATGAAGTTGTCCTTTTTAGTTGGTTCTTTTCCTGTTATTCCAGGGTCATTTCCAGGGTAATGTTTCCTTCGTAGAATGTGTTGGGAAAGTTTCCTTCCTTCTCAATGTTTTGTAATAGGTTCTCAACATAGGTTTGAAGGTTTGATAGAATTCTAATGTGAAGCCATTTAGATAAAAGCCAGGGCTTTTATTTTTGAAATATTTTTTATTCTTTCTTTGATCTCAGTGCTTGATATTGATCTTTTCAAGAGATCTATTTCTTCCTGGTTAAGCCTAGGGAGATGGTATGATTCCAGATATTGGTTCATGTCCTCCATATTGTCAAATTTCTGGGCATAGAGTTGCTTATAGTAGTCAGAGTTAAGTGATCACCACTCAGATCAAGATCCAGAACACATCTGTAATTCCATGTCCTTCCCAATCAATACGCACAACTTTCTGCCCAAGTAACCCACATATTAACTTCTATTACTATCAATTGGTTTTTCCTGTTCTTTAAATAGTATCAGTTAGGATATGTACTCTTTTGTATCTTTCATACAACCTATGACCTAATATCTGTGAAACGGTTATATGTATTTTTTTTTATTGCTGGGGATTCATTGAGAGTACAAAGAACCAGGTTACACTGACTGCCTTTGTTAGATAAAGTCCCTCTTTTTTTTGGGGGGGGGACAGAGTATCACTTTTTCACCTTCCATAGAGTGCTATTGCATCATAACTCACAGCAACCTCTAACTCTTGGACTTAAGCGATTCTCTTACCTCAGGCTCCTGGGTAGCTTGGATTACAGGTGCCCACCACAACACCCAGCTATTTTTAGAGATGAGGTCTAACTCTGGCTCAGGCTGGTCTCCAACCTGTGAGCTCAGGCAATCCACCCTCCTCAGCCTCCCAGAGTGCTAGGACCACAGGCATGAGCCACCACACCCAACCCTGGTAAAGTCCCTCTTATAATTGTGTCCCACCTCTGACAGGTGTGTCACACCCTGTGACACCTCACCATCCTCCCTCCTTCCCTCTCCCTGCCCTGCATACCACCCACCATGTACTATTGTCATCAATTGTCCTCAAATCAGAATTGAGTATGTAGGTTTCTTGCTTCTCCATTCTTGTGATGCTTTACTAAAAAGACTGTGCTCCACATCCATCTACTTTAATACAAAAGATGTAAAGTCTCCATCTTTTTTAATGGCTGAATAGTATTCCACGATATATATATATACCACAGCTTGTTAATCCATTCCTGGGTTGCTGGACATTTAGGCCATTTCCACATTTTGGCGATTGTAGATTGAGCTGCAATAAACATTCTAGTGCAAATGTCCTTATGTTAAAAGGACTTTTTTTCTTCTGGGTAGATGCCCAGTAAGGAGATTGCAGGATCAAAAGCTCTAGTTTGAGTTCCTTGAGGATTCTCCATACTTCCTTCCGAAAACGTTGTATTACCCTGATACCCAAACCAGGAAGAAACCCAACTAAAAAGGAGAACTTCAGGCCAATTTCACTAATGAGTATAGATGCAAAATTTCATGACAAAATTCTAGCCAATAGACTGCAGATTCTCATTAAAAAAGTCATACATTGTGATCAAGTAAGTATCATCCCAGGGATGCAATGCTGGTGACACTGCATGTTCTTGCATGTGTCTGTAGTTCATTCTTTTGTATTGCCAAGTAGCATTCTCTTGCATTAATATATCACATTTTTTCTGCCCATCCTTTTGCTTATGAACACTGAGATTAATTTCAGTTTCCAGTTGTTGGACTATGTGGCTGTAAACGTTCCTGTACATGTGGTTTAAGAGTCCTTAAAGCTAAGCTTTTCTGTTACTCACCTGAGAGGGAACTGGTAAAGGAATGAGAGGAAACTTGCTCTCCTCCCCGCCCCCAGACAATTTCTCTGAATGATCAATTCATGATTAAGGTGGATTAATAAGAGGAAGGATTTATTTACCATATGCCATGCACCCAGGGAGAAATCACAGAGTGGTTACCAATGTTTCAGAGTAATTTCAGAGGGGAAGGGGGAATGAAGGAGTATAGGGCATAAATGGTTGCTAGGGAGGTTTCTAGGGAGAACAAATGGATGGGAGAGAAAAAGATTGATTTGTAGATTAATCCGGGAAGCAGGTATTTATGACTCAAATGATTTGGACTGGGTCCACCTGTATTTCTCATCCCCATTTCTGAAATATTATGAGATAAAAAGAAGAGGGAAGGGGAACCAACTGCCCCCTTTGATCCTCTGATGAGGCCAGTCCAGTTTATGGAGATAGACAAAAGGCCTCCTCCAATGTTCCTTGACCTTAAATGGACTTCAGTTTGAAATATTCTTTATACCAGGGAGTGATATTTAGGTATGAAATTTCCTTAGTTTCTTCACTGGTAAAATGACTTGTTTAGAAGCCCTCCTATATTTTCTGATTTTTATTAACTTGAATGTGACTCTGACAAGATGTTTGTTTACATCTCTATATACCTAAGATATTTGGGAAAAATTGAAAGGAAAGGGGATCAATATTGAGAATATGTTCCCATTAACCCCCCAGGTAGTCTAGGCTAGAACTATCTAGACCAGTTTCACGGTGTGACAATCTGAGAGTCACAAAAGATATCAAAAGATAAGCCAAGCTACACACTCTGGAGAATATAGTTGGCTACTTCTCTGGTATTTCTTGGCTGGAGAACATTTGAATAAGTCCTGACAATTGACAATAAAGGCAGAATCATTTCATGGTGAAACAGTCCAAGACCTTGAGAGACACAGTTGACTCCCTTCAGAATCAGACTTTTCCCTTTCTTTCTACCCTACACAGTAGAAATCAAAAAGCATTCTTTTGAAGGAAAAAGGTCACCTAAGTGTTTCAAGGGGCCCAAGAATCATCTTTCTACACAGTCTATTAGAATATCACTACTCCCAATTAAAATAAATCTTTCCTTCCCAACATCCTCCAAGGCAGCTTATTACCTTTATGCGAATTCTTTTCCCTTTTCAATATGTCCTTCATGCTTATTTTTCCTGTCATAAACAAATTTCGGATGGGTGAGAAAGCAGGACCACAAAGTTATTTATTTCTCCCACCCGTCATGATACAATTGTGGAGACTGAGTCGGAATTAGGAAGGGATATTGTTGAGTCTGTCTGGGAACAGTAATTCAGTTATTATTGAGTTAATCCCTCTAGTCTTGTGTTGGTAGATTTTCATGCCAGGTTCCACAATAAGGACAAGAAATAAACCAAGGCAGACAAAAAATAGAAGAGCTCCAGAAATGAACTCAGGTCATTGCAATTCTGTAATTAAGTCATAAATCCCTTCTCTCAATTTTAAAAGAATACATTCAACAAATGTTTACTAGACACCTATTAGGTTCCATGGATACAAAGAAAAGACAAGGTCTCTGTGATCAAGAAAGTTTCTATTTGAAAGGACAGTTGGGACAAGGTATTTTTAGTTTCTTTATTCATTGATTCAGTAGGGGACATTGAGTTTCTACACACTTTTAAACCCTAGAGGCTCAGCATGCATAAATGAATAACTTTGACCTCATGATCTAGAACAATGATAACATATAACATAAAAAAATGGACTAATAGAATAACACTAATAATAAAACTTTATTCTATAAATATTAGCCCCACTAGAGACAACCCAGATGAACAAAACATACAAGGATGAAGCTTTTTATGTTTTACTGGAAGGGTAAAATAAATAACAAAAATATTACAGACTTTTATATGTGCTAATTATAAATATTAATGATGAATACATAAATAATAATCATTTTTAAAAATCAATAATTAAATTGCTACATGTCCAACAGTGTGCATTTCACATCTATTTTCCCTATTTAGTCCTCCAAATGTTATGGAGGACTAAAGTTTCTATTTGAAAGGACAGTTGGGACAAGGTATTTTTAAAGTTATTATAATTAGTATAATTATAATAACCAAATTGGTTATTATACCAATTTTCAGAATATAAAAATGAGATTCAGAGAGGTAAAGAGCTTTCCCAAGGTCACACAGCACAGCCAGCAAAAGCAGAGCCAAGTCCTTCTGCATCTAAAGTGAAAGCTCTGTTGGGTATGGGGGCTCACGCCTATAATCCCAGCACTTGGGAGGTCAAGGCTGGTGGATTGCCTGAGATCACCAGCCTGAGCCAGAGAGAGATCCCCATCTCTAAAAAATAGCTGGGCGCCGTGGCAGGTGCCTATAGTCCCAGCTACTTGGGAGACTGAGGCAAGAGAATCACTTAAGCCCAGGACTTTGAGGTTACTGTGAGCTATCACGCCACAGCACTCTACCAGGGGTGACAAAGTGAGACTCTGTCAAAAAAAAAAAAAAGAAAAAGAAAAGTGAAAGCTCTTAGCCTCATCACTGTAGAAGTGAGTGCTTTAAAAGTTCAGTAGTGGAATATGTGTTGGGATGGGGAGGAAAAATTCCAACTGGCTGGTAGTAGCACTGGGAATTGTTTCCTAGAGGAGAAGAGCTTTGAGACAGGCTTTGATGGGTCATCTCTGAGACACATGACTGGGAAAGAGCTTGCCAGGCAGAACAAAGTGTTTTCATGTTCACTGATTATCAACACTCAACAAGGACCTGAGTGATAATTTATAGGTTTTTTATCGTTAATTTAGTCTTAATTAAACTTGTACTTCATATACAGCACCCCAGCATTCCCTCGGGTACAAGTGTGAAGAAGGGAAATGTAATATTGGGTAGCTGATTCAAGCTCTTCTGTGTAAGTTAAAAGTGGGTGGTGGGGAGAGTTTTGTTCCATGAAGTCAGTTAGGGAGCCAGACTTCTCCCATCTCATCAAATTCATAAGGTGTTTCAAAGCCTTATTAATAATTGACTGGTTCCTAAAACCAGCTGAAGTGAATAAAATAGCTGATTTAAAAAGAAGTACTTGCCCGGGTGAGAGAAATTCACGAGACATTCAGTATCTACAAAGGGCTTTCAAAGCAAGCTGGTTTACTCCAGGTTGATTGTATTTATAAAACAGGCATATATTAGGGGTGTTTGGACAGTCACTAATAGGCCTATTAAGCCTATGGAGAAATTAGCTCCTTGTAATTCTTTACCTCCTTATTTCCTGGCATCTTCATGGATGCAAACAACCACAAGGGAAGGAGCAGTGAGGCATGGCCAGGTGAGCCCTCTGTTCAGATCATCCACGGGCTGGCTGTACCCCTGTCATCAGGCTCTGACACAACCAAAAACGTGAATTGCATCTTAGAAAGGAAGCCACCAGTGACCTCCCTATGGGACCCTAATGCCATTATTCAGGCTTGGACCTTTAACAAATCTGTGGCATTAGCTACTGGTCACCCAGGGTAGCAGTTACAGTTATGGGTTACAAGTGATAGAAACTACTGGACATTACAGAAAAGCAGGAAATATAATTATACACACAATACCTGAGAGAGTGGGGAAAAGGCAGGTGGCTGGGATGGAAGCAAGACAATAGACGGACACTTCCAGGAACTATGGGGCTACCTTAGCCTGGGGATGCTGCTGCCTTAGAAGCAGCCAAAATGTTTGTCCTCATTACTCAAGATTAGAAGGATGGGAGTAGAGCGAGTGTCTGACCTTGCTTGGATCTTACACCTGCTGCTGGGCTGGGGCAAGCCAGACACCATCCGGACAAGGGTATTCCCCACAAACAGGTCAAAACACTATTAGAAAATGGGAGGAAGAGAAGTGCCCAGCCAAAGCAGCATCAAATGTCCACCATGTCATATTTTTTTAAGATTTTTTTTCCTTCCATGGTATAACACTATCTTGATTCTTCTCTTATCTTTCCATCCATTTCTTCCTTTACCCCTACATTATAATATCCTTGAGAATAGGAACTATGTTTTATTCAATTTTGTCTTCTCCAGCACCCAACACAATACCCAGAATGTAGCTGGCATTCAGTTTTCCATTTTTAGTTGAATAAAAGTGAGTGAACAAACAAATTTTCATGAAACGTAATGCCTAGCTGAAAAAAAAAAAATTCAAACTGTCCACGGGTAACAGGAAAGGAAAAATAAGTCCAGGAAGTACATATACACTACAATGCAGGCACAAAAGAGGGATGCAGATTCCCAGCGACAGAGGTGAGGCTCTCAAGAAAACATTCACACAGGACTTGACAGCCTTGAGGATTACTAGGTGGCCAAAGCAGGGGCATATCCCCAACAGCATCCGCAAATTAATGAGGTGCAAAGAGGGCGGTGCAGGCACTAAGGCAAGTGATTGATCCAGCTGCAGTTGAAGATGCAGGAAAAAAATTGGAGAGAGGTGAATCTGAACAGGAGCAGTGAAGGTGCATTTTTGGAGGCCTTTAGGTAAAATGATAAGAAGTTTGGACTTGATTGCTTAAAGCAGGGGAGAAACCCAATCATGTCTGCATTTTAGGCAGCAAAGCTTGACAGGAGCCAGACTCGAAGGGTGTGTGATGAGAAGGTGGAGTTCAGCTTGGAGGTTGAGCACACATTTGCATCTTCTCCCAGGTTCATGCTGCTTCCTTCCCAGCTGCTTCTCCTGCCTATTTGGATTCTTCACTTAAAAAAACCTGTTACGTGCAGCTAATTCTTATGTCCCATTTAAACATATGCCCAATCTTAGGTTTCTACCTGAAAAGCAAAGCTGCCTTCAATTTGGCCTGGCCCTGCTCATTCTTTCCACGTGTTTGTATGATGTTGTTTGAAGTGCTTCCTGTGGCATTTGATTTTGTTTATTTAACATTGTGATGAGGTATCTTTTCACACTTCTAGTCTAGAGTGATCTTACTATTTTTCATACGTGCAGACAATTCTGCAGGGTGGTGAAGTACTAGTTCATTTATGTAATCATTCTCTTAGACATCCACTGATTGTAGTCCGTTTGCACCATTCCAGTCCCTGTTAAAATGAACATTGCTGAGCATGCCTGCCTGTGAGCCTGTGAATGTGTCCCAGGATAGTCTCTAGGAAGGAAAGCTTGTCGCTAGATGGAAAATTATGCCCAAATGTAATTAGAATAGGTTTTGCCAGCTTGTTCTCCTAAGTGTCTGCATCACTTAATACTTCAACAGAGCCTATGTGTTGTCTAGTTGATATCTATCCTTATTCTTGCACCTCTATGCCAGTCCACAAAGACTACCTATTTCTTTGAATATTTTTCTCTGCCTCTCACCTAATGAGGTTCTTCCTTGTATTATCCTTATTTTATATGGTTTCGTCTTCTTCCCCTAATCAGGCATGTCCACCCTGTGACCTGTGGGCAGCATGCAGATTATTTGAAGACTACCTTGCTTATCTGTGGTATCAATATCATGAAAAGTATGGAGCTTTTCTTGTGCTTATCAGCTTTCATTAGTGTTTGTATATTTAATGTGTGGCCCGAGACAACTCTTATTATTCCAACATGTGGCAGAAAAGAGAAAAGGTTGCGCTCAGCTCCCATAGCACAGTGGTTAGGGCACCAGCCTCATGGACTGAGGGTGGCGGGTTTGAACCCAGCCTGAGCCAGCTAAAAATAAAATTTAAAAGTAAGCTTCTGGGGACAGCACCTGTGGCTCAGTGCGTAGGGCGCCAGCCCCATATACCAAGGGTGGCGGGTTCAAACCCAGCTCCGGCCAAATTGCAATGAAAAAATAGCTGGGTGCTGTGGCGGGTGCCTGTAGTCCCAGCCACTTGAGAGGCTGAGGCAAGAGAATCACCTAAGCCCAGGAGTTGGAGGTTGCTGTAAGCTGTGATGCCACCGCACTCTATCAAGGGTGATAAAATGAATGACACTCTGTCTCTAAAAAAAAAAAAAAAAAGGAAAAAGAAAAGTTTGCACACCCCCATGCCTACATAGACTATAAACTTACTCCAAAGAAGAGCCTTATTCATGTTTACATATTACAGTGTCTGCCAGAGGTGAACCAACCCAGTAGTTATGAAGAAATAGTGTGAAGGCAGAAACTAGACTGGATTTCTGAATCATAGAAAAATTTACAGTATTCAGAATTTTGGCTGTCATCACAAGGGTTGATAAAGCATTATTGCTATAATACCTTAAAGGAATAAGAATTCATAGCAGGTCAAATCTAATCCTTTTCCATTTTGCTGCCAGAATTTTAGTTTATTACATTTGCTAGTCATACCTCCTCCTCTCCCCATTTTTGCTAAATGGGTAATAAATACCAGAACGGTAATGCTAGTTTCTTAATGAACGAGCAAATACACTATAAGCAGTCCCCTGTCCATCCCCTGTGGGTGCTCTATGGTATGGTTTGCTAGAACATTAACATAGGCTTTTTACAAAGCTAAAAAAGTTTTCTTCTATCTTGAATATAAGTCCTCAAAGCAAACTCCAAGTCTGAGATTTGCCCTAGCTCACTAGGAAAATGTGGCCCAATGAATGCACCACGCTTACTAATCACTTAGTAGCTCCACCTGCTATGAAAAGTGGTTAATACCTGAGTAGATGGTCTCTCTCCGGAACAGTACAGTGGGACAGGATCCTCAGAATTGTAGCATTCTTAATCTTTTTCTAGTTTAACAACTGCTCATCATTATTGCAAACGGTATCAAAGAAAAATGTTACCCCTGTGAAGCCAAGGGACTCATCAAGAGAAAGAGCGATGTAACATTTCAAGCTCATATCAAAGGAATACATTTGGATCCAGTTTATACAGATCTCAGAAACCTGTTCTTCCACCTGTATAGCTGAATGTTAGCAGGGTCTGATCCATAGGAAGGAGAAAAGAGTTACCTGATGTCTGACTTTTCCAGAACTGTGTGTCTTAGGTGACATACAAAACACAAGGTATCTTCAGAAACATTGACCCTTTAAAACTTGTTAGGAAATCTTTTTAACAATTCCAAGTGCCTCATTTTTATGTACCAAGGGACTACTGTGAGTTCTGATTAGATGCTTTAAAAAGCTATAATAAAAAAGAACGTGGGGAATTATGAAGGATAAACTTTAAAGCTATCTAGATGCACAGAAAAAAACAAAATCTTAATTTGGAAACCTAGATATGTAGTCTATTCTTCTTTAAGATACCATCAAATCCCTAGCAGTTAATTGAAGAAGAAAGTTCAACTTTTCCATTTGCTTACACAGTTTGCTCAATTGTTTTATATTTTCTATAACATAAATGTTTATTCATAGTCTTTATTGAATAATGAGGATGATGGTGGCGATGGTGAGCATGGGGTTTATACTCAGGATGTTCAAATTTGGTGAATTAATCTTCTTCCCTTACATCCTTTGAACATCACAAGAGGGAGTCTTAGGAAGCCAGTCTTTGAGAAGTTCAGTTGATGTTCAGTGCCCCTGTGGCTTGATGCCAGGATGGCACTTAATAATTCATGTTCCCCCATGGAGCACATCCATGCATCAAATTATATATATCCTTTGCAGCAAACTTGGAGAAGATGAACAACCTCTTCTATACCTAAAATCGCAAAACCACAAAAGAAAACTACAAAGGAAATAGAGAATGTCATCATAACTATCTATCATAGAGCTGTCCAAAACATGAACCATAATAAAGCACTTTCATGGGGTAAAGTGAGAATACTATAGGACAATGGGTAAGTTAACAGAGGCATTACCCTTTTTGTTCCCTTTATAGAGGCTGCTCACTTCAGTATCATTTATGAACTTCTCTTCTGTACTTTTAACAATAAGGAGAGAGTAGCTGCTCAAAGTCTGTGGATTAGTTCAGGTGCAGTGGCTCACACCTGCAATCTTAGCCCTCTGGAACTAGCCAGGCATTATTTCCCAGCTACTCAGGAGGTTGAGGCAAGAGGATTATCTGAGCCCAAGAATTGGAGATTGCTGTGAGCTGTGATGATGCTGTGGCACTCTATCCCAGGTGACAGAGTGAGACTCTGTCTCAAGAAAAAAAATGTGTATGTTGATTAGTTGTTGAATTTTCTATCAAATTCACTTCTCAAATACTTCACTATTTAAGAACTTTATCCATATCTTCCCAGAGGATCATAATCAGACCCAAATGAATTGAACCCAAACCTTGAAGACTGAATTTTGTCTAGGGTGCTAACTGCTACCAATTATTAGCAGTTAATACCAACTATTACCAGTTATTATCACATATTATACCAGTAATTCATTGGAAGCTATAATTTTACACAGAGTGCGTTTCTTATATCTTTTCAACCACTAAAGTATTGCCCTAAGGGGTAGAATGAGAAATTGGATTTGTTACCTTGGCAAAGGTTTTTGGAAACTTATATCATATTAAGAACAAGAAACCTCATGTAAATGTTTTTCAAGACTCTGTATCTACCTGTTATGGTGGTTTGCACATGTAAAATAATGAGAACAATACCATTATCTAAGTTAGAAGTTCATTAGATAATTGTCTTTGATTATTTATGCCTTGGTTGGTGGAACCTGCTCAGTGAGTTTATCAAACATTCTGGTCATTTTGTGAATTCAATTCAAATAGTTTCTTTTTGAAGCATCTATCTTATTCCAAATGGCATGCTAGACTTAGGAGTTGCTAGGAAGAGTAAGACATAATTCCTATCCTCAGGATACTTACATGTTAGTAAGGACATAAATCATTTCATTGGGTCATTGGAAGAAACTAATTATATATGTAATACTGATATGTGTTATCCTTAGGATTTCCGTATATAATGGTAGGATATTCAGTATCTTTTTGACTAAGAAAGGATTTTATTTCCAAGGTGTGATGTTGTATCGAGCCCCAGATGCAAAGTACTGATAACTATGACTGTCAAATGTGTATTGTATCAAATATATTTCAAAGTAGCTAAGGGAGAGGATTTTGAAAGTTCTCACGATAAAGAAATGATAAACATTTGAGGTAATAGTGATGTGTATGCTAATTAGCCTGATTTGATAATTTCACAAGGTATACATGTATCAAAACATCACATTTTACCCCCCCAATATCTACAAGTATTGTTTGTCAATAAAAAATAAAACCTTTTCTAAAAGATATTTGAAGAAGTCTTACATATGTTAGATATGTGGGCTTTTCCATGAATGAATGAGAATGTTTTTGTAGACCCCCCCCCAGCTCCAAACAAAACATTAATTCCCCCAAATGGTTCAATCTCAAAGGATATTATGAAAATAAAAATCTCACCAATCAGGTTGCCTTTTTTGCTGAATAATGGTGTCAAATAGTTAATAATAACCTGTAGTTACTGAGGTATAGTTATCTTTAAGTCAGCATTAATGTTCTATACACAAGCACATACATTATAGGCATGCAAATAAATGTTTTAAGTGCTTAAAAATGGTTTGAAATGAAAATATTTCTCCAAGGATCTCTATTATGCTATTTATTCATTTATAAAATTAAATCCTTTCCTTACAGATCATGCAAAAGTAAATTGTAGTCCAAACCATATTGGAATTATGAAATGATTAATAGGATCCAAACTAATAATATGTTCGTATACTTTTAAATGATTAAATAGTTTTCATTTTAAAAGTTCAAGCAATTTTAAAGGTACTATGGAATTAAAACAAATAGAAATATCATGCCATTTCCATTCCCCTAAACCCTCAATTTGCAAAAAAGAATCAGGCAAATTCAACTCCTTGGTTTTTCATTCAAAGCTTTTTATTATCTAATCCTACTCTAGTTTTCCACTACTCAATTTTTAAACAATATTTCAGCCAGACCAGCCTAAATAGTCTCCATAAACATGTTATGGACTTTCCCCATATTATATCGAAATTTCCAGGAACAGTGTTTTACTCATATCTCTTTATCTCTAGGACCTTGCATAGTACTTACTACATGGGAAGTAGTCTGAGAACTGACTTAAAATCCTGTAATATTTATTCAGTCTAGAATTCCATTTACCCCATCCTTTTCTGAAGATTAGATGGGTACTCCCTCCTGAAGGCTTCCACCATCTCCATTCCCTGTGCTCTCTCATCATTGCACTCACACTGCTATTATGATGCATACTCTACACTGCTTTAAAATTATTGTGTATATATCTTGACTTCTCCATTAAATCATATGTGCCGTGAGTTCAGAGATTACTTCATTTCCCTTTACATTCCCTACTTTGTAGAGCTCCTTCACAGAACTAGTGAGTGAGTCTTTTCATTTGCTCAAGAGTCTTCTATTTCTTTTTTTTTTTTTTTTTTTTTGTAGAGACAGAGTCTCACTTTATGGCCCTCGGTAGAGTGCCGTGGCCTCACACAGCTCACAGCAACCTCCAACTCCTGGGCTTAAGCGATTCTCTTGCCTCAGCCTCCCGAGTAGCTGGGACCACAGGCGCCCGCCACAACGCCCGGCTATTTTTTGGTTGCAGTTTGGCCGGGGCTGGGTTTGAACCTGCCACCCTCGGTATATGGGGCCGGCGCCCTACCGACTGAGCCACAGGCGCCGCCCAAGAGTCTTCTATTTCTGAATGTACTCTTCCCTAGGCGTGAAAAACAAATTCATTAACCAATGTCTGGCCCTTTGAGGTTGAAGGCATATTCTTTCTCATGGTTTTGAATATTGTACTTGAACACAGTAGAAGTAGCATTGGTAATTGTGTTCCTTTATTTCTGTCCTGGGAGTTAGGATTTTGGAACATAGCGTACCAGTTTCTATCAATTTTCATAAAAATATAAACAAAGATATAAAAATAGTCATCCCTTCTCATACTCAACATGGAATAACTTATTGCTGTAGTTATCTATTGGTAACTTATACCTAAGCAAGTCTGCATAGTGGAAAGATAGCAGAGGTAGAGGTTAGCACCTTGAAGAGTTTGCAGGGTAAGGGCAGAAAAAGGTAGGCACAATCCCACCGTGCAGTTACCAGTTTTTCTCCTCTGGTCTGTTGTGGGGTCTCAAGCACCTAAGGTTCAGGAGCATCCTGTAGTTTCAAATGCCTAGTCTCAAAACACGAGCTAATTCTCACATAAGCTTCTGAGAATAAGCACTAAGCACCTGCTCCTTGATTTTTTTTTTTTTTTTTTTTTTGACCAGGGCTGGGTTTGAACCCACCACCTCCGGCATATAGGGCTGATGCCCTACTCCTTTAAGCCACAGGTGCCGCCCACTCCTTGATTTTTAATAGGATTCTAGGCCAGAGAAACAAAACATAATGCCTTTGACTGCAAAAAGCAAGTTTCCATTAATACCACTTCTATACTTATGATACAAAAGTAATGGCTGAGAAACCATTTATAAAAAGGAGAAAGAGCTCTTTAACATTTCATCTGGACAAAAGTGTACAAATTTTGCCAAGAGATTTGGGTCTAAAAACTATAAATTTAGAGTGTTCATTCACAAACCTGCTACTTACACTTCCCAAGGCAGACATCCCTAATGGATCATGACATTAGATTCCTTCTATACTATACTCTAAGCAGTCACTGACAATAGATCTTATTTGCCTACTTGAAGTTAGGCCAAAGAGCCCATTGTACAACAGACACACAGCTAACAGGCCACTGGTTTTCACTGTGCTTTCAATTTCACTCAACAAACTTACTGAGTTTATCACTGGTCCCCGGTGAATTTAGATCCTCCAGTGACATTATAGTCAGAAGGGAAGACAAATTCTTAATAATTCATTTTAAACCATGGAAAAATAATTAATTTCAGTATAGAAGCACTAAAGTAAGGTGCTTAGTTAAGTCTGTGGTAGAGATGATTATATAATAGATCACATAGGAGGAAGCAGGAAATTGTTGAGCAAAGAAAAGAAGGAAAGGTATTCATGGGGAAAGAAACAGCACAAGCAAAGCATTATGATGTAGCAGCATAATGTGTGTGTATGTGTGTGTGTGTGTACTGGGTATGTGGGAGGCATAATATAAAAAGTGTGGAGTTGCTAGAAAGAAAATTCTGAGATGGGAAATTGCTATAAATGAGGTTGGGTAGATAATCCAGGAGACATTTGGGAAGCTCTCCTAGGAGACTTAACTTTATTCCCCAATGCTCCACTGGGAAAAAAAAAAAAAAAAAAAAAACAATGCAAAATTCCATGGAGATTGAGGGATTTTAAAGACAGATTATGATAAATAAATAAAGACAGAGACAAATACAGCTTATACATTACTTACACATTACAATACATTAAGCTTATATAATAAGCTTATACATTACTTTTGTATCATGAGTATAGAGGCAAATCAGAAGAACTTGAGCGGCAGATCATAACTGAGGAGTGGCGGAAGTAGTAAGAAGAATCCAGTAAACTCAATCATAGTTATAACTTACTTGGAGCCCAGCCAAAAGTGCCCAACATAATGCAAACTGACCATGGCAACTCCCCTACATTCATTCCCCTGGTCTACAACCATCTCCATTAAAATCAATACTTAGACAAAACAATAGGAGATCACTGATAAAATACTCACATCATATCTGGATAGACAGCGACCTGGCTTTGCAAAAAAGGAGACCAGATGAAGCAACTCCATCCTATTTCATGAATTTTTCTTACTTCTGAAGGTAATTATCCAATCAAGGTGTGGTAAAATAATATTTTGGAAGTGGAATTTGGCAGAAGGGAATATAAAGGGAAAGTGTTAGTATACAGGAAATGCTCTCGAAAAAGTTGCCCTTCACCAGAAAAACTGCGTAACTGAGAAATCATATGCACTTTTAGAGCTGGCCAGTGAAATCTTTTATTCAATAGAATTATCAGCAAACATTCATCAACACCTACCATGTCCCATTGATAGTGTGAGACCTAACGATATCATAAGATATAAGCCCCACTTTTGTGAAAATCTGGCTTTAAGTGGTAGATATGCATATGTTAAACTGAATAATGAAATTAAAAAGTAAGTTATGTACTATATGTGCTGCTTGACAATTTATAGGGAGCTGATAAAAGAGGATTATTCCTGGGGATGCTTAAGAAAGTAAAATTGAATTACAAAAGATGTAAGATTAAAATAGGAAGAAGGATCCTGGTGTGAAAAAAGTTTAAAATAACTTCCAAACTTCTCTCTGTAACATAGAAAAAAACCAAGAAGAAAAGACAGAAGAAAGAAAGCAACCGATACTCATTGCACACCTGCTATGTAAAGGCATGGAATTTTCTATGTATCTCCATTTGATTTTAAGTCATCACTTCTACTTTATAAATGTGGAAACTGCACAGAGAGGTTAAATATCTTGTCCAAAGTTCATAGAGTTTAAATGTCTTGTCTAAGGTCACACAACTGGTAAATAATTAGGCCAGGAATAAAAGCCTGCAGATGTCTGCCTTTAAAACAACCTCTGCACAATGAAACTTGGAGGCAGGTATTTTGTGTAGCGGCTGACTTGTGCCCACCTACATCCTCCTCCCCCCAACCCCGTTCTTGATGTCTGTAGCACTATATTTGCTATGAAAACCACAACCAAAAATATCTCCAGACATTGCCCAGTTGAGAACTGCTGGGATAAAGATCATGTCCAGTTGAGAACTACTAATTTAAAGACTCTTCACATGATAATAGGCTAAGAATTAGAATATCATGAACATGAGTTCAGGAGACAGTAAAGATATCAACTTTGATGGATCATTGGATACATTTTTAAAACGTAGAAAATTGTACTAAATAAATACTTGAGTACAACGGCTTGAAAAAAATCAGATTCAGAAAACAGGCAGAAATAAGATAAGGTAGGCAGCCAGGCTCATAGGCCAAAACATTATAAAACCAGTCCTATGAGCCTGGCAGCAACTGAAGTCCAATACTGGACACCTCACCTTCCACAGCCCCGCCCCTCCTGGGATAAGAAGCTGGGAGTGCTGCTCTGGGAAGAGGATATTGTTGGACAGCAGATGGAATTCTTCTCTACCACCCTCTTTTTGACACTACCTCTGGATGTAAGTCTGATGCAAGTTCATCTGATTGTTAAGTTCTCAAGTTTGAGTCTCTTCTAAAAGCCTGGATGAATAGGAGGCTATGATCTCCACATTCAGGTTTCTACAGTGACAGGAGGGCTCAGAAGTCCTCTGTTCACAGGAAGATAAATGAGATGCAGAAACAGAGAGAGAGTAAAGAAAAGACAAAGGTCCATTACAATTTTTTACCCAAAACTATAGATAATGTTAACACTTTGGAGAATGGAAAGAGATAATCATTTTTACAAATAAAAATCTTCTCATTCCTACACAGGTAAATATTGAAGCAAGCTGAGAAAAGCAAAGAGGGTTACCTACCATATCTCACATTGAACTAGTGGAATAGTGTGTGCTTTGTTTCTGCTGCTATAGATCTTGCTAGAAACAGGGGGCTACTTGAAAGGAGAGCAGGCTCTCTAGGAAGCTCTTAGTGTGGGGGAGCTTAGTGATGGCAGTACAGATGCTTGGGAGACAATTTTAGGTCCTCCAATATCCCCTCTGAGCCCCTCATCCCTGACATCCAAGCCACTTTCTCCCCAAGCCCTCCTATCACTGCCAGGCAGTTTCAATTGCCTAAGTGCTGTTAAAACAGAGTGACTTCCCTTCAGGCATGCATGATGAATATCCAAACAATCTTCAAAGGAATGTAGATTTTTCTCTCATCTACATGTTCCAGGAAGTTTATAGCCCAATTTCCTATCCTCTTCCAGGGATAGCTTCAAGAGGGGGAGAACTAAAACCCTTGTCCACTGTGATCTACTAGATGAAGGCTTGTCCAAAAGGAATACATCAAAGAGATGCATTTTCTCTTTCTGCACTAGTTCTGAAACAACTTGTTGGCTTTATAATCAGTGCTTTCATGTAAGTTGCACCTTGAATTACTCAGGAAAAAAGACCCGACCTTGCAGAAGTCCTTTACTTGCAGCCAAATATCTCTTCTTACCTTTTCCTCTGGTTTCTGCTGTACAAATTGTTCCTACATCTGGCTAGTGGTTCACTTGGTCAGGAAGACTAGTTAGTGCTTCCTTTCTTCTGCTTATAAATACAGAGAACTCTTTCCCTGGAAAGAAATTGTTCTTCCTGTGATAATCAAAAAGTTCTTCTGACTTATTCTATTGAATGTATCAATAAAGTTGATCTATTAGTTGGTCCTTGAGTCTAGATCCCCCCCCAAAAAAAAATTCTCCTTCCATTAAAAAATAAAGGGAAGAAGGCTAATGAAGATAATGGGTATCTAGAAATAGCAAAGGACTGAGCCTACCAATAAGCTCTAGGAGATAGAAGTTTATTTCTCCTTTCCTCTAGCAAAGAAAAGATCCAGACCCCCCTTCCTCTCACCTGATGACTTGGGAGAGGTGGGCTACACGTCAATATATATTTGGTTGAACCAACAAAGCTGCATGCTATTTTTTCCAAATAATTTTCCTCTGCTTTTAAATCAATTGTCTGCATGGACCAGGGGGAGAGAGGGAGAGAAATGACTTGTAACACAAATTTGGCTTTAACTCTCAAAAACAATGCTCTCTGGGCACTGCTGTGGGTCAGTGTGTAGGGTGCCTGTCCCATATAACGAGGGTGGTGGGTTCGAACTCGGCCCTGGCCAAACTGCAACAAAAAAATAGCCAGGCGTGTGGCGGGCACCTATAGTCCCAGCTACTCGGGAGGCTTAGGCAAGAGAATGGCCTAAGGCCAAGAGGTTGAGGTTGCTGTAAGCTTCGACACCACAGCATTCTACTGAGGGTGACAAGTAAAACTCCATCTCTAAAAAAAAAAAAACAATGCTCTGTGTGGTTGAAAATTTCCCTTTTTTCCAGGTAAGTTTAAGGACCAAGTATATTATATATATTATTTAGGGTGTTTTCAGCTACAAGTAACATAAATCTCAACTCAAACTGGCTGAAGTGCTAACCAAAGGACATTCCAAGGTAGTGCGGACCTCAGAGTCATTTGGTTTAGCAGCTCAGGGACCCAGGATTTTGCTATTCTTCCAGTGCAGCAATCTTGTGATTGGTTTTATTTCCAGGAGAGTAGAAAGATAGTAGCTCAAGATGATCAGTGTAGACATGACATAATCCAGAGGAAAAGGTCATGTCTCATTGCAGCCTTCTTGACAAGTGAAGAAACTTTTCCTAGATGTTCCCCAAGAGAATTTTCTTTAAATCTTAATAGTCAGAATTGGATTATATACCTACTCTAACAACTAGATTAGTGGTTTATGGATTAAATAATAACAGTAAGGGACATTTTAGTTGTCACAGTGACTGGATGACTTTATTGATATTTAGCAGAAAATATGTAGACTTCTAAATATCCAGCAATGCACTGACAGCCTTACAGGCATGCATCACTTTGCATGCATCAACTCACTAAATCCTTACAATAACTCTTTAAGGAAAGTACTATTGTTCTTCCTGTTTTACAGATGGGGGAAATAGGGCCCAGGGAGGAGAAGAAATTTCCTTCTCTACAGAACAGTAGTCTAGGCTGGAGTCTAGGTTTCAATTCTACCATGAACTATGACATTGAGGAAGTCAAGCTCCTCTTTGGGTCTCAGTTTTACAAAATATTAAAATCAGTTAGGTTGACAAGATAACCTTTAAAGGTCCTCCATTTATGTTGCCCATATATGTTTCATCACTTAAGCCTTAATCTATGTGTTCTAATACCATCTCCTATAATCCTTGTCACAATCACACACTGGCATGACACCAACATTAGCAAAAACTGAATAAAGGCGTATTATAAGCCAATGTCTGTGTAAAGTACTTAAATTTTATTTTATTTATTCTTTACAATTGATACATAGAACACGGTGGGAATGGTGCTGCCAGTTCCCTTAACTGGCCTGAAATCTACTTTCTCCTTTTCAGAATCCTTCCTCTTGGAATGTTCCTTTTAGGAACTCAGATGCCACACGATGAGGTGGCCCAAGCAGTGATGAGGAGGATAACCAAGGACCCCCAATCTCTAGCTTTAAGTCCCACCTGGCCTCCAAATGACCCAAGCTGATACCACCATGTAAAGCAAAAATGTGTGGTCCTTTGTTTCTCCATAATAAGTAACTAAAAGAGTTACTACTAATATGTCCGTGGTACAGACAGAGAAACTGAAGCTTAAAAAAGTTTAATTAATTGTAGATCACGCACCAAGAAACAATGGAATAAATATCTGAAGAGAGTTCTGTCAGATTCCAGAATCCATACTTGAAAACACAATACCAAACCGCCTCTCACCTCAATGCCAAATTATCAGTCCTATCTTTCTGCAGCATTTGAATTTGCACAATATCTTCTATTATGAAGAGAGCTCCTAAGCTTACATGGACATTACAGAAATCTGTTCACTTAAATTCTAAAATTCCAGAGGTATTCAACAAATAATGTGCATTAAAGATTCTCTGAGATACTTCACATGGATTTCAAATGAAGAGCCAGAAACCTGAAGGAACTTCTTCTCCCAGTGGGGTTCTTTAATTTCCTAAAGCCTGAGGCAGTTACATTCAGCCTTTAAATTCTCTTGTCCATCTTGCCAACAATGCCTTAGACACCTGTGTATTAAATTACTGCAATATTGCTTTCAATGTGCACTTAGCATTTCCAAATTTTTATCATCTAGAAAAAGGCACCAATACATCATGACTAAGTTCCAAGCAGATGGTGCCAAATTCTATTTACCTGATACTTCTTTTTTTATGAAGCTAAAGTAAAATACATTCCACAAATGCAGCATAATAAAATAATTGGAGGAAGAAAATAAAGCAAATGGGCTAACACAGCAAAAATGAAGATCCTCAGTACTTTACATTGAAACCAGCTGAGACAGTGATTTAGAGGTCAGCATATCCTGTCCTTTTGTGCTGCACCCCCATGCCAGCCCCACACTAAGTACCCAGTGGATATTGAAATGTAGTTTGAATAAAGATTGGATAGCATTTTTTTCTGTAGATGATTGCTAAAGATTAGGGTGAATGGAAAATGTACTGGAGTGTGAAGTAAAGTTGGGAAATTATGCAGGTAGCCAAATGTAAATACATCACACTTCTTAAGTGAAATCAGTCAAAGTCACTGTAGTATAATAAATAGTATGTCTGCTTAACATGTTTTACTAATGGTATTCCTAGCCTTCTGCTAATTTAAAGGTAAAAAGTCTGCTTGTTGTTTTCATATTAATTTAGACAGTAGTAACAACAGCGATAATATACACTCATGTAGTGCTTTATGATTTACAATGTGCAATTATATATGACAATTGATTTGATCCTCATCACAGCCTCTAAGTAAGTACTGTTAAATGCAACTTCATAAAGATAAATGTCAAACCAGTAGATAGTCCATAACTTCAGGTTGAAATCTTTGACTCCTGATTTTTTTTGTTTTGTTTTGTTTTTTAGAAAAAAGGAGGGGTTAGTGATTTTTTTAAAAAAATGTTTGATTTATTTTTCAGATATATACCTACAATAATCTGGTATTAATGGTCATGTAAAATATATAGGCTTTTTTATTGAAAACAACTTAATGCTGGCTCCTGCCTATAATCCTAGTACTCTGGGAGGTGGAGGCAGGTGGATCTCTTAAGTTCAGGAGCCTCAGCAAGAGTGAAGAATCATCTCTACTAAAAATAGAAAAACTATCTGTACATTGTGCCAGGTGCCAAAAGTCCCAGATGCTAGGGAGGCTGAGGTAAGAGGATTTCTTGAGCCTGAGACTTTGAGGTTGCAATGAGCTATGGTGCCATGGAACTCTACCCAGGGCGACAGAATGAGACTATCTAAAAAAAAAAAAAGAAAAGAGAAAAAAAATCTTAAAGTATTCTTCATAGAGCAATGAGGAAATTATTGAAAGAGTTGTTATTACCTAATATCTGCTCCTCCAGCTCTTTCTGTAATGGAGTCCAGTCTTCCAAAGAAAGTAAATGTCATCTTGGAGCCAGTTCAAATAACAGCTGTCACCGTTATGGCCATCTCTTGACATGTCCACTGATAGCCATTTTTCTAGGCCCTTTTTGTAACTTCACTTTTTAAATTCAATTTATTTCCTTTCATTGAGGTATGCGGGTTATTGCAAAAGTTTTGAGATATACAGATATCAACAAATGTAAAATCTATCTAGACAGAAACTAATGCAGCCCTCGGAGCAACATTGATAAGCCGAGCAAGTTGAAATTTGTGCGGGATCAGAAAAGCTGCTATTAACTGAGTTTTTTGGAAGTGAAATAACAGACCATAGCACAGTCTGTCTCAAAACTTTTATAGTGACCCAGCTACAATTAACATGTAGTAAAATTTGCAAATTCTAAATATTCTATCATGCCAGAAAGTTGTTTCTTTCCCCTTTCAAGGCAAACCACTCTAGAGGCAACCAACTTTCTGTTATTTTTAATCAAATACTTGTTTTGCCTGTCTTAGAAGTTTATATAAGTTTATTATTGTGTGTGTGGTGGGTGCACTCCTAGCTTCTTTTCCTAACATAATATTTTTGAGACTCATATACACTGTTCTATGTATAAGTATTTGTTCTTCCTTATTTCTACATACCAGCCCATGTATGAATGCACCTGTTTCTTTATCCAGTCCCCTGTTGGTGGACATTTGGATTTGTTTTTTGTTTTTGCCTTATTTTAAGCACTAAATTTTTAGTTCTTACAATGGATCCATATATTAAGAAATCTGTCAGCAAATGGACATTTTGCTTTGTGGTTATATGTTCATGTGCCCTTTAAGGTGGAATTTACTTTGTGACTCCATGTAAGAACATTAAATACTTTGAAATATTTTAAAATATGAAATAAGTGGGTCTGGCTCCCAGACTTCATGGGTTGTGGAGAAGACAGAAGGGAGTGGAGGGGGTAGGGGGAGTAGTTTGCTAAAGGGACCCCACGGAACTGAGAGGCCTATTATCTCGGGCAAATGGTAGTTGGTGTCTTCACAAGAAAGAGACATAGGGTGGTGCCTGTGGCTCAAAAGAGTAGGGTGCTGGCCCCATATGCTGGAGGTGGCAGGTTCAAACCCAGCCCCGGCCAAAAACTGCAAAAAAAAAACAAAGAGACATAAATTCAGCTTTCGCTGTCAAAACAGAGGACTAGCTCTGTGTACAGCACTTTGGCTGTTGCAATGCTTCTGCAGTACTCACCAGTGAGCTTCTGGCATCATGCGTGTAAACAGACCAGTGATTTCGATCATTTAAAATCCTGGTTTCAACAGCCTTTCTCCCTGCCTCTAAGGCACTTGGGCTCATCATGGTTCGCCTATTAAAGCACATTACTAAAGCCTCTCAGCCTGGCCTGTGCAGCTAATTCTACCTTCAGGGATGCAGCAAATGGGTCAGTTAACATTCTCTGGCATGCATTTATCTAGTACCGCTGTGTGCCAAATACCACACAGTGCTTGCTGGGTTTCTTAACAAGTTGCAGAAAGGAAGGCTGATGCGGCAAGTTAGAGAACATTGAGGTTGATGTTAGGAAGTCAGTTCTAGTCCTACTCTTTCCTTTAACCATTTCTGAGACCTTTAACAATCTATTTCAACCTGATTTGGACAACTCACTTCAACCTGAAATCCTGGTTATTTGCTTGTGCATGGGAGCTTCTAACTTTCCAAGTCAAAAACTAAGCTGCGAAAATGAATGTAAATATCTTAATTTTTCTACCATGCAACTACTTGGGTCCCAGATTCCTCAGAATGGCATAGGTTTAACCTCAGTGAATTTAGATAATTTTACATACATGAATAAGATTTTTAGTCAATTTAAGATCCTTCTCATTTCTTCCTAGAGCTGTCACTGCAGGTTTATATAATACTCATGAGGGAAAAACTAACTCTTAGTCAACATCACTTATCCATTTCCCATCCACTGACTCTCATATGCTCTTTGACTATCAGTTCCTTACTTTTCCGGAAAGCTCCTTATTATACCTTCTTGAGCCAAGGTCTGGTTCTTCTTGCAGCCCCTTCAGCTGAAGGAACTCAGGAAATTTCACTCCAAATATGACTTCCTGGTGTAAAGAATACTTTGAATCGAAGGCCATTCAAGGTCAAGAAATACTGAAAGAGGCTTTCCCCCTATCTGCATAAACCATAGACTTCCCTTCCCCTTGCTATTATTTTAACATATTTCAGGAATGAAGGTCAAGAATCAAGCAGAACTGGCCCAAATCATTTAAGTCATATATACCTGCCTCTGAGGTTGATTTATAAGTCAGTCTATTCCCCCCCCCAGTCCATTTGTTCTCCCTAGCAACCTCTTCCCTAGCAACACTTTCCCAACCTATTCTCCTCAATTTCCTCCTTCCCTTCTAAAAGGATGTATTAAAATATCTGAACTCCTTTTGGTTTTCACTCTGGGGTTATCAGTTTGTGATTTCTCCCCATGCACAAAGTCCTTTCTCTTATTAATCTGCCTTAATTGTGAATGATCTTTCAGCAAACTTATGAGAAAAAGCGCAAGTTTTCCCTCACCCCTACACAGCCAGTGACAACAGTAGCTGTCCAGGCCTTGGTTGTTTCCACCTGAAAAATGATGTCTTTTGAAACAGTCCTTTCTGTGGACCTCCCAGGTAAGCTTATCCTTAGCTGAATTTCTGTTAGATGTGTGCTGTGGTCTGAAGCTCTCCCTGAGCCATCATATTTTCTCCACCTTTATCTTTCACAGGTGTTATCTTCAATGAATCTCTTGTACTCAGGACCCAATGTCACCTCTCACAGAATTCAAATCGACTCAGATATAAAAATACATTAGGTAATCAATGTATTTTGCTGAGTAGAGGGGGATTGACATAGCCAAATGTTCAATAAAATTCCCATTGCCCCTGATATTCACTTATCACTCTCTCATTCCTTCCTAGAAAATACATGAGTGAAAAACAAGTGCATTCCGAGGTAAATCTCTCCAGTTGGCAAATGTCCAAATGTAGAGGTTTAATTATTCCTGTGCCTCTTCCTGACTTCCCACCAGTCATCCTCATTAACAACAACAACAAGGAAAAATGGCATAAAAATTACCTTGCAAAGCCAGAACTAACCTCAAAGCAATAGTTCTATTTGACGAGAGTCCTGTTTTATTTTAACTATCCTTTCAAAACTAGGGAAAGTAAATAAATCAAAGTAAATTGGAAGTTGTTGAAACTGTTGGTTTGGTAAACAACTGGTTGGCAAAGACACCGGAAACATCACCTTAGCCATGTACGAAGCAGAAGCCAGAAAGTGGTAACTTTTATGTATGTGATGAAGGTTAGTCACATTCATCACATGAATTCATATTCATAGGTTCTGCATTCGCAGATTCAACCAACCATTGATTGAACATTTATTTTTTAAAATACAACAATAGAAACCAATATAAACACAAAATACAGTATAACAACTATTTATGTAGTATTTACATTGTATTAAGCATTATGCATAATCTAGGGTTGATTTAAAATATATTGGAAAATGTCCAGATTTGTGGATTTCCTCATCTGTAGGAGTTGTTAGAACCAATCCTCTGTGGATAAAAATGGATGGCTGTGCCACACCTTCTGGGGGCAAGACATGATTGCAAGAGGGACTTTACCTAACAAATGCGATCAGTTAACCTGGCTTATTGTACCCTCAATGAATCCCCAACAATTAAAAAAAAAAAAAGGAAAAAAAATGGATGGCTGTATATTCTTTTAATGAAAAATTCCACCAGTATAGCTATCATGTTTGTTTGTTTGCTACTCTATACCTCACTTGGAACTCAAGCAATATGTTATTGAATAAATGCCTTTCAGACATAAAAAAGACAATTAAATGATGGACTTCCTCAGCCTAATCACCTAAATTATTCACTAGACCTAGACTTAAAAGATATGTGACTGTTCTCCAAAATCAAATCCCTTTTTAGAAAGACATGCTATGCTGGGAGATAGCATACATACCTCATTAGTTCTGTTTCATATAACCTAGAAGAACTGAGGAGGAATTCATTGGTCCTGACTCCAGAAGAAAGCCAAGCTTGGAGCTCTAACTTTCTCTCCTACAACCAGAAATGGTTTTCTTTTCTCAGGCATTTCAGTTAGAGAGAAGGCTGGTGGATTGTTAGCAGAAAGTAGAGATCATGTTGGTTTGGGATGCATTCAAGAATGGTTTTGGTTTTTTGGTTTTCTTCAAGCTTTAAAAAAAACATTGCTATTTGCCAGTATGGTTGGGGGTCGGGGTCCCAGTTCCCTGAACCCAATTGACCTGGACTGATGACTCGGCTGAGCTGCAAAGTTCAAATGAGGCAGGGATGTAACCAAAAGTAAAAGTGAGTGGAAACTGAAAATAAAACTGGAGCAGCACAGGCAGTGTGGATAGAAGGTAAAAGTCACCTACATAAGTTTCAGGATAACAGAGAGATTTTATTTAGAAAGAACGAAGAGAATGTTTAGAGCACTTCCAAAGAGAGTTGGAAGCTCTCCATGAAGGAGAGAAGGTGAGAGAAACAGAAATGCAAAGGCCTCCAGGGCCTTCTCTGTTTGAAGTTGGTTGCAAGTCTTTCACTGGCCTCTCTGCGCCTCCAGACAGTATTGTTCTTTTGTTTTTGTTTTTATTTTATTTTATTTTTTATTAAATCATAGCTGTGTGCATTAATGCGATCATGGGGCACCATACACTGGTTTTATATACCATTTAACATATTTTCATCACACTGGTTAACATAGCCTTCCTGGCATTTTCTTAGTTATTGTGTTAAGACATTTATAGTCTACATATTGTTCTTTTGTATTGGTCATTGTTTGCCTAGGTTCCTTCATATCCACATTCTTATGGGTCCTCCAGACTTCCTGGTACATCAGGCCATGTTTTCCTCCTGCCTCGTTGAAACCACTTTCTCAGTGTTCCTTCTCAAGTACCACTGCTAAGAAGTGGGTGGGCAAAGGCTCCAGGTGAGAAAATGATTGACCAAAGTCCTAAAGACCAAAATAGGAAGAGTTTTTTAAAAATCAGGATGGAACTGCATATATCCTAAAGTAGGGGCCAAAAATAAGTTAAAGGAAAAGAGCAAAATGGTTGTCAAAATATTGAGGTTGTCCAAAAATTCTTACCGTCTATGAGCTATCATAGGCTTAATATATGAGTTTTTTGTTTGTTTGAGGCAGAGTCTCACTTTTTCACCCTGGGTAGAGAGCTATGGCATCATAGCTCACAGCAACCTCAAACTCTTGGGCTCAAGCCTTGCTTCAGCCTTCTGAGTAGCTGGGACTATAGGCCACGGCTATAGTCCCGGCTACAGGCCACAACATCCAGCTATTTTTAGAGAAAAAAAATAGCTCTCTTTTGCTCAGGCTGGTCTCAAACTCTTGAGCTCAAGCAAGCCACCTGGCTGGGACTCCCAGAGTGCTGAGATTACAGGCATGAGCCACTGCACCAGGCTTGATATATATTATATAATATTTCAGTTTAATAGATATGTAAATAGAATTTTGTGTTTTAAAACAGATTGTAAGGACAGACATGTGAGGGAAAACACTTCGGTATTGAAACAAGTTCAGATACACTGAAAAAGAGTGATCCAGACTCTGCAGGGTAGTTACAACCAATAGAGATGAAATTTACATGTCACATAATTGCAAGCTCATGGTAGGTTCTCTATGCATATTTTAAAGATATAACAGATACAGAAATGTAACAGATTTTATAACAGATATTATGTTGAGTCAATGAAGATTTTTGCTATCTTAAAAAATTTTACAAATCTCCGCTGCAAAAGCATAAGGTAGTTCATAAAATGGAAGATCCAAAATGATTTCACCAGGGGCATTACCACTGTAATACCCATAGCACCAACCAAGCTCACAGTGGAGTTCAAAATACTCACCTGGATATAAAAGTTATATGAACATAACTTGGTTATATGAGTATGAGAAATTAACTGACTTACTTTATCTCATACCTTACACTAGTTGCTATTGTGGCATGGAAGGAGAGTTGAGGATAAACAGAAGGGGTTTGGGGGAAGAATAGATTCCCTTAGTTTATACCCTGAGAAGTTTACCATCTACTTTTAGAAATTCCACATATAGGAAAAGGATTTCTTAATAAATAGAGAGGGGGAAAGGGAGGACAAACAAATTCTATTACTTGAAAACATATTTCCCTTCCAGTGGTCTCAATTAGGATTCTTTAGCTATATGCTTCTATATACTACCAACTTTAAACATTTCAGCTCTTTTCTTACCACGCTTTCTTTGGAATCTGTCAAATTCTATGTTAGACAGAGCAGTATTGACAAAAAGAAGCCATGCTCAGTAAAATAATTTAAAGAGGTTTATTCTGAGCCAAATTGACTCAAAGTGGTGGGTTACAGTTTGGTTTTATACATTAGGGAGATAGGGATTACAGGTGCAGTCATAAATCAATACATGGAAAATATATGTTGGTTTGGCCCCAAAAGGTGGAACATCTGAAAGTAGGGAGCTTACAGGATATAGGTGGATTTAAAAATTTTCCAGCTGACAATTGGCTGAAAGAGCTAGGCTTTTCCTAAAAGACCAGGAGTCAGTAAAAAGAAATGCTTAAGATAAAAGTTCTGTTAATTAGATACTGGAGTAGTTTGTTATGTATATGGAGGACCTGCCGGCAGGGGCAGGTCTTGAATAGTCTTAGGCCTGTTAGTGAGTCACAAAGAACATCTCTAAGGAGAGGGGGCAAGAGGAAGCATGTCTGATATCCTTTCTCTGGGCTACTACTCAGTTTTAGGGATCCCCTTGGCCAAGAGGGTGCCCAGTCAATCAGTCACGGGGTTGGGGACGGTGGAGAGCCCTAAGATGTTATTTTAGTTCACGGAACAAAGTAGAAACAAGGTTTTTAGAGCCTTAGCCAGAATTTGGAGGTTCTCCTAAGCTCCCTCTTACTTTTTTAATGTTGTAGATGTAGAAAAGTGATCTCAACTGTTCTCTAGTAAGCTATTTCATCCATCTCTATTCTTTTCATAGTTAAAATATATGCTTCTTATATTATACATATGGTATATAAGTAACACATGGTATATAATTTCATATGGATTGGCCTACTAAGAAATTCGAAAGAAGCAAGGCAATCCAACAAGGGACTGTGTATTCCTGAACCTCCAGAAATGATTCTTGTGTTAGTAGGATCTTTATTCTATCCTAAACTTATAACAAGATGCATTTTCATTACACGACCTTGAAACATCAAATTCAGCTTTTCTGATGTGTGGAATCACATTACTTCTTTTGTACTGTGATTTCCTCTTCCCTGCAGACCAGGTGATCCCCTTTAGCCTCTTCCCCAGTGCCTTGATGAGTAAATTAAAGAGTAAATAGAGCAGTTGTCTTATTTGATTCCCTCAGGAATTAGTGTAATGACAAATAAGCTATCTAAATGTGCAAATAACTTTAAAAAGAGATTTATTTTTCTAAGGACTCTAGTCTCTGGATCACTCTTTCTGATATCAATGACCACAGCTCTGACTGAGGTTCAGAAAGTGAAAGTGATGAATTATTGCCCCAGTTAAAAAGTGTCAAAAATGAAACCACCAGGGATAAGCCAAAAATGCACTTCACTCTAATGTCAATTATGAATGTGCCTTAGATCACATTAAAGCAACTATTTTGTTTCCCTCCTGGATAAGAAGCTATTTGAAGTATTTTCTCCTGTGTTTTACTCTCTGGAAATTGCTTTTGTCTTTTCCTATCCTCAATGCCATGCCCTCTATAACCGTCAGTAAAATACAGTTGTCCATTGGTATCCACAGGGCATTGATTCCAGAATCCCCTGAGATACCAACATCTGTGGATGTTCAAGTCCCTTCTATAAAATGGTATGGGGTATTTGCATAAACTTACCCTTATCCTCCCATGCACTTTAAATCATCTCTAGATTATTTGTAATGCCTAATACAGTTTAAACACTATATAATAGTTGTTGTGCTGTATTTTTAATGCATTGATTTTTAATGTTGCATTATTTTCAAATTATTTTTAATATTTTTTGATGTTGGTTGACTCCAAGGACACAGTACCTATGGATACAAAAGGCCAGCTGTATAAGTAATTGTTGTTTAGTATGTTGTCAACCAGAATCATCTTGAGCAAATACTAAAAATTAAAACACACGGAAAGGTTTGGTAGAAATTGAAGAAATATGGTGACACATAATGAGAAATAAAGCAAAATCTCAAGTACTCAAAAGTTCCTCCATGACTCCTATTTCTTCCTTTCAAAGAAATCTGTGCTCCTTTTCACAAATATATTTTAATTAACATTCAACTGTGAGGGTAAAGGCAAAAATTCCCCTTGACTCTGGGAAAGTGTGCTAAAAAGTCAACTTGTAATAAAGCAGATTGTTGGTAGGAGGTACATAGGCTGATCTCTCCGTGGGCCCCCTAATTCAGGCTAAAGTATGCAGGCAGGCCATCCCTGAGGCTTCTCCCAGATCACCAAAGAAAAAAGAGAGGTAACCCTATTAGGGAAACATCAACATGATTATCTGTGCATCAGGGATCAGCAGAACAGGTGGACTAAGACCTTGGAACTCCTGATCAGCAGTTTAGATTAGGGAGGTTTCTGCCCTGTAAGGATAAAAACTGCTCTCCCTCTTTTCTAAATATACAGTATCAGACCATTCCAGACATTCCTTTATCCTATGTTCCAGATTATCCCACCTTCCTGGGAGCAGAGGTCTCTCTCTAATCCTATTTTTAAACATAATAAAAGACCCCTGAGAGATTGGATGAGTTCTGCATTGCCTCAATCTGCCACTTAGTGCATGGGATGATGTAAGCCTCTCCAGTCTTCTCAGACCTTTTGCACTAAGTTGGTGTGAAGACTCCTTCTTCCTTCAGTGCCATCTCCCTTGTCATCTCACAGCCTAGGTCAGGGTCTCCTCAGAATGATGACAATTATTAAAAGAAAGTCTGTCAAATTTTTATTTAATATCTATATGCAGGAACCCCCAGAAAAATGAGGATTTAACTCTCCAATGGGGTTTAGGAGCTTAAATGCCTTTCTGGTTAAATGGGCTTTTGGAGGGGAAAAAGAAGAATTATGTTAGGAGGGAACAAAAGACCACCAGGGAGGATGAATGGGTGGGAAAGGAAGATTAACTGGTAAATGTTCCTTTTGGGGACTCAAATGAGTCTGAGAGAACATTATCTTCTCAAAGAGTTGTTCAGGTATGGTCATAGCCTTGGTCTTACAGGGAGGGGAAGAAAAGGATGAGTATTCTCCTCAATGGGTCTGGATCTCAGGTAGATAAAGAAGCTGCAACAATTTTGGATTTGGGGACCATCTATGGTGATGGAGGTATGGGAAGGTCAGAGGCTTCTTCAATCTAGAAGGTCAAAAAATCCTATTTAGGGGTAACAATATTTCTAATTTTATTCAAACATCAGGGTCAATAAGTCACTGCGGAACAACAAGGACTAATCAATTATGAGAAGTGAATATGATTTTCAACTAAAATCTATAGTATTTAGCAGTTCTTTAAAGGCAAAAAGTTAATTGAGACTTCCAGAAGACACTGAGGCTCATTTCACTTGATCATATGGATCCAACTCCCAGGAAAATAAGGCTAGTCCAATTGTTATCGGAATTTCTATGCTGGGTTGTTGGTCTCAGGAAATCAAAGAATGAATTCATGGATGATAAGTAAGTGAAAAGGAAAGATTTTATTATTGATATTATAGATAAAAGAAAAGAAAGAGAAAAGCCTCCAGTGCAGCTGAAAAGGTCCCCCAGTAGGTTGCTGATTTTGGCCCTCTGTCTAGGGCTTTATATGCAGTTTCTAATCATCTCTCCTTCTCTGCAGGTAGCAGGGTTTGGGAAATGGAATGTATGTCCATACATTCCATCACAGCTGCTGGTGTCAAAGGTCTGTGGGCAGAAGTTAATTTCAAAACTGCCATTGTGCAAGAATGTGGTCACGTTTGGGGTGTTCTGCCCTTCCTAGGGCATGGTGGCATAGATAGAATATTGATTGAACTGGTTTACGAACCAGCTTATGCCCAGAAAATGAGTCCGTGTCTAGACCTGAGTGGAGGGAACTGGCATCACCATCACTCCTGTTATAGAAGAGAAAACAAAAACAGAATTAGACAATTAGTTTTTAAGTGGTGGCCTGCACCAAGTTTTCTGAGGGCACTCAAAAAAATAAAAACCCAGAATCTTTTTAGAGAGTATAATTCTAGATCCCTTCTCTGCTCAAAAATTGGACTAATTTCTGTTTCACATTATTAAAACTGTTACCTTTTAAATAATTCAACACTCCATTAAATCAAGACATTCTTTTTTTGAGACACAGAGTTTCACTATGTCACCCTGGGTAGAGTGCTGTGTCATCACAGCTCACAGCAACCTCAAATTCTTGGGCTTAAGTGATTCTCTTGCCTCAGCCTCCCAAGTAGCTGGGACTACATGCACCCACCACATCACCTGGCTATTTTTTGGTTGCAGTTGTCATTTTTGTTTGGCGGGCTGGGCTGGATTCAAACCCGCCAGCTCCGGTTTATGTGGCTAGCCGCTTGAGCTACAAGCACAGAGCCAAATCAAGACATTTTTCACAAAACATTCAAATTTCTTCATATTTTAAACCCAGTGGGCATAACTAGCCTTAAGTATGCATATTAATTAATAAGAAATAATAAAAATTATTAATTAATAACAAGTAGATAAAACTAAAAGAATCCATTTAACAAAGCTAAAATCCAAAAATAGTGAATTAGAAAAAAAAAAAAAACAGATAATAAGTGAGCTGATATCAAGTAATCAGAGAGCTAATATTTGGAAAATAAAATTTAAAAAGTCATTATATAACCATTAAGCTATAACAGAAGGTATAAATGTCACCAAAAGTCCAATATTTGTCCTTGAGGCTAAATCAGTGAGAATGAAGAACCAGGACAAGTGGTTTGAGGGAAAAGAATGAGAAGTTTATTAATTTACCAGCAAATGAGGAGGGCAGTGGACCAGGGTCTCACAGACTATCATCTTGGGTTTAAGCAGAAAAACAGGGCTTTTTAAAAGGGAGGGATTTCAGTGGGTAGGCTGGAGTCTACATGACCATTGCCACATGTTGTGGCTTTAGGCTATTGTTGTTTAACTATAATGATAATTTCCATGATGATCTCATGATCCTTGTCCAGATGATTTTGTTGAGCCAACTCAACAGTGGTTTAAGATACTAGAAAACAAACAGCAAAGAACATTTTTATGCCCCTTTGATTACTGGCCTCAGGCAGGAACTTGGGTTTTAATTTCCAAACAGGGTAGGGGAGAAGGGTTAAAGATAAAACTGATAAAATGTTTTATTGCTCTTTTTTGGACTTTTACCTCTGTTACACAGAGCAAAATTATTTTCCTAAAAGGTACATTAATATGTAAGGGATAAGTATATTCAACTCCATGTACATTAATTTGAAAGTGTAAGAAAATTAAATTGTTCTTTATTAAAATATAATTCATTAAAATTGACCCCAGCTGATATGGTAAAGCAAAAAAAAAAAAAAATGTTTTTCTATTTGGACTTTATTTGAGAATCCTCCAGGGTTTTGAAAAACATTGTGATGACCCCTATCATACTAAATCAGGACCACAGCATCTACCCAATCTGCCTTCATCAAGTATTAGAGAAATCAGACTACAATTCAAAGTAGTCACCATAGAGATTCACAGGCATCTAAGCCTTGAAAACCAAAATACCAAAGAGAAAGAAACTCCAAGAGGTGAGTTGATACTTTGCATGTTTCTGTTCTCTTTGGGGAATATACTGATTAATGGGGCAGGAGCAAAAGCCTGAGGATACAAGGAAACAAATGCTACAAAGAATAGAAAAATCAGCAAGGCATTGTGATCTCTCAGGACTAGAGATAAAAATTAGATTTAGGACTAGTAAGGCAGCTGGAACCAGAGGGACCAAGATCCCAGAGAAAGAAAATACAAAGAAGTGGTACATTCTGTCCCCACCTGCCCCCCCCCTCCAAAAAAAACATCAACTGAATTCTCAAGTTGTTCAGACTGAGGGGTAAAAATCCGTGTAAAAACCTAAAAAATGCAAAGAGAAGTTTCTGACAGTCTCATAGTACTGGTTGATGAAAAATAGAAATTTGGGACTTGTTTCCCAAGTAGTCCCCAGCCTCTCAACTGAAAATCCTAGAGATATACACCCTAACGCTAAAAGGATATCATATGTAAACTGAGCCTTACAAAAACCTAGTCTGAGCCAGCTGTGTTCTTGACTGAATTTCTTTCTTCTTTTCTTTTCTTTTTTCTTTTTTTTGAGACAGTCTCATTATATCACCCTTGGTAGAGTGCAGTGGAGTCACAGCTCACTGCTTGAGCTTCAAACTTCAAACTCTTGGGCTCAAGTGATTCTCTTTCCTCAGCCTTCCAAGTAGCTGGGACTACAGGCGCCCACCATGATGCCTGGCTATTTTTTTGTTGCAGTTGTCGTTGGCCCAGGCCAGGATCAAACCTGCCTGCCTCAGTGTATGTGGCCAGTGCCCTAACCACCGAGCCATTCTTACTGAGTTTAAATTGATTAGCCCCAACATCATCCAGAGCATTCACAATTTTTCCTACACAAAGTACAGAGTTAAATAAAAAATTATTAGGTATGTCATGAAATAAGACCCAGAGGAAAAAATTAAACAATAAACTATACCCACAGTTGATCTAGTTATTAGTAATTAGTCACATTCTTCAAAATAACTGTGATTAATACATTCCAGAGGATTTTATGAGCCAAATGAAATTGATTTTTTTTTTTTTTTTTTTTTTGTAGAGACAGAGTCTCACTTTATGGCCCTCTGTAGAGTGCCCGTGGCCTCACACAGCTCACAGCAACCTCCAACTCCTGGGCTTAAGCGATTCTCTTGCCTCAGCCTCCCGAGTAGCTGGGACTACAGGCGCCTGCCACAATGCCCAGCTATTTTTTGGTTGCGAAATTGATTTTTTTTTTTAAAAGCAAATGAGAATGCCTGGCTAGCTCAGTCGGTAGAGCATGAGACTCTTAAAAAGTAAATGAGCCTAGAAATTAAAGATACAACAAATAAAAGTAAAAATTCAATAGATTTTTTTTTTTTTTTTACAGTGGGCTTGACACAGCAGAAGAGAGGATTAATTAATCTGAATACAAATCAGAAGGACATCCAGACTGAAGCACAGGTGCCTTGGTATGTGTTAAAACCCTCCATGGGAAAAAAAGTCCATTTGGAATAACTATTATAATTAAAGTCATTATTAAATTTTCAATAGTTTGCTATTTTTCAAAATCCATCTGCTTTCAGCTGAGGCTAATCATGGACTTTAAATGAGGACGAGAGAGCATGCGGTGAAAATAAGATGAAGTCTGTCAGGCTAGGGTAGACATGACAAGGCTGGTCTTCTCCTTTGAGATCCTAAGTCAACTTCACCTCTTGTCTGCCATTCTTATTGTTTTGTAAATTTAGCTCCCACCCTAAAAATACCCATCTTGAAGAGTTTAGAAAGATTGACTTAGGAAATTGACTTTTGAATTGGAAATGTAATGGATTGTCACTGAGTTGTACTGATTACCATTTAAAATAAGAGTTAAGGTGGTTTTTGCTCTGAATCTGAATGTACAAAAGTGTGGTTTTGGAAGTGGAAGAACAGAACAGTCTTAGAGAGGCTACCCTCACTGTTCTCTAGAATTGCTGGCTGACAAAGTTTGGTGGACCTATCCCCATCTCTGCAGATTGGCTGACAGTGACAGGTGGCTGGACCCTCTTCCTCCAGTAACAAGGATGTGGTAGAGAATATGCCTTCTCATCTTCCAAATCTCTATTAATTTCCTTAATTTTCATGACTTTCTCATAGAGAGAGTTATAACATCATTTTGGTTTATAATTTTTGTAGGAAAGGAACACTCCAGGGAGTTCCATTTGGTCCTTCACTCTGTAAAAGTCCTCTCTTCATAAGTCAGAAACCCACTGCAGGATTTCTACAGGATTGGATCAGGACCTGCCAAGCCTCTATGAGATAGACTTGGGTTAAAACTCCATTTTACACCTGTTCCTCATGAGCATTCCAATACACTTCAGAAGTACTGGGAATCTCAAAGAATCAATATTAATTCAAAATGAATGTCCAAGACAGAAAAATGGTGATGATCAGAGGCTGAGGATGAGGGGATTGGAAAGATGTTGGTCAAAGGATACAAAATTCAGTTAGAAAGAATAAGTTTAAAAGGGCGGCACCTGTGGCTCAAAGGGGTAGGGCACTGGCCCCATATGCTGGAGATGGCAGATTCAAACCCAGCCCTGGCCAAAAGTTGCACACACACACAAAAAAAAAAACCCAAAAAAGCAAAGAGCATGACCCAAGAATTACACGTGCAGCCAAGCTGGTGTTCATGTTCAAAAAACAAAAAGAAAGAAAGAAAGAATAAGTTTAAAAGATCTATCACAATAGATCATGGTGACTACAGTTAATAACAATATATTGTATATTTGAAAATTACTACAAAAGTAGACTTAAAGAGTTATCACCACAAAAAAGAAAAATATATGAAATAATATATATGTTAAATAATTTTATTTAGCCATTCTACAATGTATACTTACACCAAAACATTGTGCTACATATCATAAATATATATATATAATTTTTGTTTGTCAATTAAAAATAAATAATAAAAAGGAACTTTCTCTAACAAATGCAAACAGTGTAGCCTAATTCTTTGTACCTTCAATTAACCTGAAACAATAAAAAACAAATAAATAAATAATAAAAATGTTTTTAAAAATTTTAAAACAAAATTGATGTTCAGGTTTGCACACAAATTCTACATATGTCCTTTGTTCCAAGGCAGAGTCATATTAGTAAGTTATCCTAGGTGTCCTTCAGGATGACTGAAAAGTCACATTACGAAGTTCAGATGTTATAACATGGCCTTGTTTATGGGGACCCAGATGTCATTTCATTAAGGAGTCCTGAATGCAGTGATACAAATCAGTATTATCCAGATCTCCCCCACCACACTTACTCAGACTAAAAAAGTGGTTAATTCTGACCTTCTATTTGGACCTAGGGATTCCACGATCTACCACTCTCTTTCAAAATTCTCTGAAAGCCAATCCATTTTTAGTCCACCTTTGCTGCTATTTTACTATCATGGGATCATTCTTTTCTAGCCATATTGCAGGCATTTTACTTTTATCTCCATTCCTAGCCTCTAAGATTCTCACTGAAATTAGGAAACCTATTTCAATAGCATTATTTCTCATCATCATAGCCATCAAACTAAACTTGGCAGACAAAACCCTATTTTCTAATTTGGGGGTTGAATCAATAAGATCCAGAATTTCTTCCAGGCACTTGAGGAGGATTAGAAGGTGAGCAAGTTGAAAGCCACCATTCTTGTATGGCACTCACCATGGTGGGGGATGAGGTAAGTCAAGAGAAAATGGAGGTGAATATGGCTCAGACTTACTCAGTTAGAAAGAAGCCAGCCAGGGGTGGACTAGTCACCAGGTAGACATTACCAATTTTCCTGTCTAGATGAGAGAGACAGATTCTAGTTTTTAACTTCCATCTTGGGTAGTAAATGCCAACAGGATGAATAGCAAGCAGCTAATAACAGAGACATCACCTTTGAGAACCAAGAAGCCCTCAAGCAACACATTTGAGCATCCTGGGTATTCTCTTCACAGGGTTACATCACCTTCATTTCCCATATTGTACTTGGTCCAGATGTCACCTTAGAAAGAGGAAAGGAGAAGGAAAATGAAAATCAAAAGCATCATTTTATAAGGACTATTTAATTAACAGAACATTTTAAAATATAAAGGACCAAAGGTTAATTATTCTTTTTCCTTGACAAAAAAGTCTTGGCTTTTGAGGAAGATCAAGTTAGTGATAACAATATTTTCTTAAGAAAATTTACAGATTTAATTTAAGATTTAAATCTACATATGAGTAAAATTGTGAACATACTGCATTTTTACAAGCCATTTTAAAATAAAAAAGAAAAGATTTCTGTTTAGAACATCATCAAAGATCTGAAATATCCATCTCTCTATTGATCCAGCTAGCCAACAATCTAACCATCCTAAGCATAAACGTAATAAGATAACAGCAGTAATTATATTAAAAAATACTTTTATGAAAGATTAAAAAGAGACATTCAAGTTCCTGGATGTAAAGTATAGTATATAACGACATGCTGTGGACATTTAAAAATCCATGGAAAAATTTAAAAAGCAATACCATGGAAATTGCCTAACCTAACAGATTTGTATGCATACCATTCCAGATCCTGCATATTTGCCTTATTTCTCTTTGTTCTCTTGCTGTACCTTTAACCATAAATTTCCTGGAGTAACTCTAATTAACTCCTTTGGAATGAGTATGTGAATAGACATTTTTTTGCTATTCAACACTTGCAGTTCCTAATTTTTGCCCTGCTAATTTAAAACCTAGTGATAATATTTTTAGGCACTATATTTAAAAGAAGTTGATGAGATTTGGGGTCTCATGATTACTTTTAGGAAAATGAACTCTGATATGTCACATATTTTAATATCCCTCACTCATTCTAATGCTACTCTAACCTACTTCAAGATGATAGTCTGACTTTTTCAGGCATGCCAAATAGAATTTTCCTGGCCATATGCACTGGGCATACTGAATGCTTAAAAATTCATGTGAGTGGGAAAGGTGCAGCAACTTGTGTTAATAAAATGCGAAATTCACGACCAATTATAGAGCATAGCTGATAACAGAGCAGTGGTATTAGCTCACTTTCACCAGCTTGATGATATGAGCAAATTGAAAATGAGGAAACATAGATGCTTTTTACTATTAATTGTGACATAGGATCAAAAAAATATTAAATCCTCTGAAAGATAGGAGTAAGCCCTGAGCGGGAGACTGTATTTGCTTTCAATATCCAAAAGCATTTTTAAAAATATATTCAAAAGAGCTTTACTAAAAATCTACCACGTATGAGTTTCTGTACTAGTGTGCTAATAATATTGAGATAAATGATAGTTTAAGTCTGGGGAGAAAATTTATAAATAGAGATTGAAAGGCATCAGATGCTGTGAGGTATGATGATAGATAGGTAGGTAGATAGATAGAGGGACAGGGAGGCTGAGAGGGAGAAAGGTGGGGGACAGGGACAGAGAGAGAAAGAAAGAGAGAGAGACTAGGGCAGTAAGAGCTCAGAACAATTAATTTTGCTTGAAGGGTTTGGAAAAATGTACAGAAATATATACTTGAGCAAGGTCAAAGCTTAGGAGAGTAAGAGATTAATATTAACATATCAAGTAGAAAAGAGCAAGTACAAAGTCAGGAAAGAGTGAGAGATTACGTAAATTTTACCTGAAGGACATTCAGGTAAAACAACAGCAGTAGATGAAGCCAAAGAGGCAGGCTGGTCGCAACACGGTAAAGCTTTTCTAGATCATACTCAGAGATTTGGGCTTTTCCTTATAGGCAATAAGAAGCTGAGGATATTTTCAAGTAAGGGAGCAAACTGATTAGATTTGAATCTAGGAAAAGGATGTTAGAGGTGAAATGAAGAACGAAATGGAGTGGGGAGAGAGAAAGGCATGAAGGAGGATTAGGGTTAGAGTCACAACCAAGGCAAGAAGAGATGAACTGAAGAAAGACTCTAGGAATGGGTCAAAAAGCTATGCAGGTGGCATACTTAAGAGATCAGGTTATCGGCGTGTAGGTGTAACCAGTTTGGGGAAATTGGGGGGAAATTTTCAGGTTCCCGGGTTAGGCGATGAAGAACAGGTACAGGAAGAAATGGTGACTTTGGTTTCAGTTATTTAAGTTTCTGTCTCTAAGCTTGATATGCACAGAAATATCTATTCAGAAGTATGTTGTTTATAAAATTCAGGATGTACTCATGTGTCATTCAAACAATGTAATTTCTAGCTCCATCATCGTGGTGTTCTGTGATTTTAATAAAATTGTTTGAACAATTTGGCCAATAGTTTCCATCAGCAAAGTATAATATTATCTAGCAGTATAATTTATCAAAACTTTACAACATACATCATGTGCCTTAATGGCATGGTACATTCTTTTAAGCTCCTTAAAAATAACTGTTATGTTGGAGTAGGGTTTTTTCAGATAAGAGCTCTTAGTGAATGAGTCATGGTTGAATTTATCATTCCTTTAAACAATAATTTAAAATATGCTTTACCAACTTTGAATGAAATTTTCTAATTTCTAAAATACTTCTCTGCCTTATTTAATCATATGTATTGAGTATAATTAAACCTTTTTGTTGATCAATAGAAGTGATTTTTCTGAACATCTGTGTGATGATAATTCTGACTACTGACAATTTTCCCCAACACTAAATCATTCCAAGTTGAAATTTATTTTCATTTAATCTGCCAAATTTTTCCAATAGTTTATTATGAATTTTCTCAAACATATTGGCATTTTCCATTTTTATGCATGTCTTTCACGCATTCTTTTATATCAAACTATCGCTGTTTACATTTGCTTTTTGGATGTGCTTAACTCTAGCAATGCCTCTTAATTTTCTACAGCACTCTTCCTGCAATAAGATTTTGTAACAAACCAACTATGTGTAATGGCATAGGTACCTGTGACAACAACTTTGGGTACGCCTGTTCCCTCCATAAATGCTCATTTTTCCTGAAACATGTCTTTTGATGATTAGAGTATGTCACAAGACTCTAGGTCTTAAATATGAAACATTGCCTACTGCGATATTTTATATTGCAACGAATAGCCACGGTTCCCCTTCATTCTTGAGGCTAAGCTCCTGCTAAGCACCCCAACCTAGTGACTCAACCTCCCAAGCCAAGCTCTGAGCAGCTGTTACATCCTTCTCCAGGCCACCAAGCAGAGGTAGAGCCACTCCGTCTACCCCACCCGCTGCCCTCTCAGGCTGAAGCTAAAGCAGTGCCCTGCTGTTGGACGCCACCTCCTAGTGCCCTGCACTGAGCACGGCCAGGCTCACAGATGAACTGGCCCCCAGGAGAGGGGGTCATCGAGGCAGCCTCACCGCATCACGGACACACAGGACCTCCATGTCACCATCCCAGGCTGCTGTGCCTGAGGTGGGGAGGGACATGCTATCTCCAGCCCCACCTTCTCTCTTTCTACTTGACAGGTGGAGAAGGGCCTTTTTGGTCTCTTACCTTGATGGGTAGGGGGTAGTGGCTAGGCCTAGTAGGGGAGGTACACGCCTTGCCCTTCATCTCCCACCCCACCCAGCTTCTGTCTTATCAAGGAGGCTGCTGACTAAAGGGTGTGGCTAAGGATGGAAAGTAGGAGCCTAGTTAGGAATAGGGACTGTCCCCCAATCAGACAGATAATGAGGAGCCCCCAGTGACCTTACACTGACCTAGGCTCATTGGGCCAAATATTATATAATTAAACTTAATGGTTTCAACTCCTGTGGGTTCTTTGGGAAAGTTGGAAGGAAAACACATGGGTATTAAGAAATTTTATTATACAACTCCAAGCTGTCAATACCCAAAGGCTGGAAACAACCACCAATCCTGCCAGGAGAAAGATGGGGAAAACCACTGAGCTAATAAAAGGCTACTGTGTGCTCAAACTCGGAGTCCTTCTCCACTCCCGGAGACTGACCCCATTCCTCTCTCCATGGAACATGTCTTCGCTTCATGTCATTCTATGTAGCTTCCTTACAAACTTTCATTTTGTAGGGCTTCTTTCTTTTACCTGTAACAAAATGTATGGGAATGCTTTGAGTTTGTGGTCATTCTGTCATCTGCTTGTCTTGGTACCAGTCCTCATCCTTGACACTGGGAGCCAGGCAGGGGACCAGGGAACATCCACCTCCAGGGGGATCTGGCACTGTCTCCCGGGGAGACAATACTTTGGCCACTCCAGGCAGGTACGCTTCCCAATGCTAAGGTAGAAGCAGTGGTCTGCAAGCAATGGTGCCTTGGTGTGATTATACACACAGAACCTAAACTGAACAGTGCTTATGGGTTGGAAGAATTGATATTGTGAAAATAACCACAGTACCAAAATGCAATCCTGATTAAAATACCAAAGACACTCCTCACAGAAAGAAATGGCAATTCTAAAATGTGTATGGCATTACAAAAGATTGTGCATATCAAAGCAGTCCTGTGAGAAAAGAACAAAAATGGAGGCATTATACTGCCTGAGTTCAAATTAAAGTCCGAAGCTATAATAACCCAAACAACATGATACTGACATAAAAACAAACACATGTACCAGTGAAATAGAATAGAGAGCTATGAGTTCCCTATTTATAGCCAGCTGATTTTCAACAAAGACACACAAATTTATTGGAGAAGGGACAGTCTTTTCAATAATGGTATTGGGAAAATTGGATACTCACATGAAGAAGAATAAAACCAGACAATATGAAAACCAACTCAAAATGAATAAATACTTAAATGTAAAAGAGCCAAAACTATAAAATTACTTGAAGAAACATTAGGGAAATATTTCAGGTCATTGTTTTGCCAAAGATTTTATGGAAAGGACCTCAAAAGCATAGGCAACAAAAGCAAAAATAGATAAAAGCCAAATAAGTTATATCAAACTAAAAAGCTTTTGCCCAACAAAGGAAAAATCAAAAAAACAAATGGACAACCTACAGAATGAGAGAAAATATTTGCAAGCTATTTGTCCAACAAGAGATTATTAATATCCAGAATATATAAGGAGCTTACACAACTCAAGCAAAAATGCAAATAATTCAATTTAAAAATCAGCAAATGATCTGAATAGACATTCTTTCAAAACAAGACATACAAATGCCCAACAGGTATATCACTATTCATTAGGAAAGGACAAATCAAAACTATTAGATACCATCTCACACATTAGAATGGCTATTATCAAAAAGACAAATAATAATAGATGCTATTAAGAATATAAAGAATTGGGAACTCTTATATACTGTTGGTGGGAATGTATTAATAAATTAGTATAGCCAGTAAGGACACTAGCATGGAGATTATTTGAAAACTGAAAACAGAACTACCATATAACCCAGCAATGCCACTAATGAGTATATATCCAAAGGAAAGGAAATCAGAATGTTGAAGAGATACCTGCACGCCCATGTTTACTGCACCACTAGTCACAATAGCCAAGATATGAAATCAAACTTAATGTTCACAAACAAATAAATGGGTAAAGAAAATATGATATATATATATATATATATATATACAAGGTGGATTATTATTTAGTCATAAAAAAAGAACAAAAGTCTCTTTTGCAGCAATATGGATGAGCTTGGATGACATTACATTAATGGTATAAGCCAGGCATAGAAACGTAACCGCCTCATGCCCTTGTTCATGCGAAGAAGCTAAAAATGTTGAACTCCTAGAAGTAGAGAGAAGTCAATCCCATGTTGGGGGCGTGGCCCATTCCCAGTGATAACAATGTTTGCAGGACAGTAACAGCAGAAAATTGCTGGGCTTGCTGAGCTCATCTCCAGCAAGGCTGCTGTGACTGGCTCTGGACACATTTTTGAGAATGGGGAAGGAGTCACCAGATACCTATAACTTGGAGGCCTTTCCTGAGGTCCCACCTTCCAAAGACTTCTGAGGATGAAAGTGGTAAAAGGCAAATCAGGCTAAATAAAAAGTGGATTCAAGAACACACAAAGTAAAGCCCAGTACAATTGGCAAGGAGTACAGGAAGTAGAAGACAAACTTATCAGGTCCTAGATGATCACTTTCCAGGCTCTGCTTCTCTTTATGTAATGCGTTTGATCTATCTTATTTCAGAAAATGTATCAACCAAAGAAGCAGAACAGCTTGCTCCCTGCTAGACTTTGAAAGAGCTTGAAAGGTAATTCTGGACAACGGAGTAACTGCTGATAATTTTCCTATTATCAAAATAAAAAAGTAACCTCATGAGAACACTGTACAACACGTTACCTGGTGATCACAGTGAGCACATTAGTTCTGTGAAAAAGTGTCCTGTTTTCCTTTTCTTAGGATTTCAGGACACTTAAACAGGACTATTCTTGCTTAGGGTCATTTTGATTTTTGCAACAAATTGTTCTACCAATCACTACATATTGATCTTTCTTTCTTTGGCCATGTTGATTCTTCTTTCCATTCTGAAAAAATTTTTTTTTCTTTTTGTGGCTTCTCTGTAAACTTATTGTCCCTCTGTTCATTTATTTTCACCAAAAGGATGGACTTTACTTTTTGTTCAGATTTACTGTTGAATCAGGTTCTTTATTTCTCCCCTTCCTTCTTCAAATTCAAGTTGAGTGAATTAAATTGGTGACCTAAATTTTTTCCTTTGGTTCAAAAAGCAAACAAATATACACACATGTACACACATAGAAGTCTATCCAACGTCATATCTCTATTAAGAGTGGTCCTGGAACATACATTTTCTGGGGTGTGCTTATATTTGAAGGAACAATCTCTGAGAGAAAACAGACATTTGCAAATGCATTTCTTTGGCTAAATCTAGATGCTCCCTAAATAGAGCTTCATCTAGGTTACCAAGTCAGTTCTTATTTTTCCTTTATATTGTTAAAGGTGTTGCCCTGGCTCCAAAAATCACTCTATCTATAACAAATGCAGCTCTAATGACTATTGATTGGGAGATCCTAGCCTTTCGTCTAACTGTTAGCTCCCTCTGGCAAGTTGGAAATAATCAATAGCAAAGTAGAGAGAAGTGGAAACAACAGAGATTGTGTTTCAAATGGATTCTGGTGGTGGTGCGGGTGGTCACTTAGATTTGGGAAAGCTAACTAATGACAGCTTTGGGGACACATTTTGGCTACCAAACACTTATGATGTACTCCCAGATAGAAGATCTATCCAACATAGACATAGCAGCATCTCAAAATAACCCTAAAAATGTGCCACACTAGAAAAGTGTCCAAGGGAAGTCCTTTGAAACATAATAGAACAAGGCTCCAGTGGAAAGGGACAGTATTCAAATGGCATGTCAGTTCAAATGCATGGGCAGTAAGGAATTACAGCTGTATTCAACCATCATAGGATCAGACATTCTGAGTTGAACTCTTAGCAATACCAGTCAAAAATTGTGGGATGTCAGGCAGGTTACTTTAAATCACTAAACCTCAGTTTTGTCATCTGTAAAATGGAGATGGCGTTAGTACTATTTTACAGGGACTTTTGAGGATGAAGTAGTTTGTATAAAGCACTTAGCTACACGGTAGGTAAACACTCCACAAACATTAGCTACTCCTTCTGTTATTGTTAACAGTGGTGTTAGCTCTAGCCTGAATATTCTGTATGGTCAAATAGAGCCTTTGGCCAAAAAAATACCTGGCAGACTAATTCTGCATGGGATGCCCAAGGTTATTTAGAAATTCTAATTAAATTTAAACAATGACTTAATAAAGTATGGTTGATAAACTCATTTCTTATGTACTATACATTTTTATTTAGCACATATAAAACAATTGCTGGGGCGGTGCCTGTGGCTCAAGGAGTAGGGCGCTGGTCCCATATGCCAGAGGTGGCGGGTTCAAACTCAGCCCCGACCAAAAACCACAAAAAAAAAAAAAAAAATTGCTGTTGTAAACCCAAATGTGCAGCACTGTTTATCCCTGTGATTATTTGACCTTGTTGGTTGTAGCCCAGCATATCAATGTTGACTCTTGAGTTTGTCATTTCCCGTCCTTTATTTATCCTCTTCCCCATGGCATATTAACTGTAAATCTAACCAAAATACACAATAATCAGCTCATGTTTGAGTCCTCTGCACGTATTTCCCACCACAGGATGCTCTATACTCTGCTTCCAGTGGCTAGAACTATCTCCGTACTCAGTGGCAGCTCAGTCTTTCTTTTGTTACTTTTTATATCAACTTTTCTTTGGGGGATAATTTTAGTCAGACTGCCAGGTGTTTTTTGGCCAACAGCTCTAATTTGACCATAGCTAGAGTTAATACTACTGGTAACAGTAACAAGCAGCAGCTAGGCCCAGCGTGGTGGCTCATTCCTGTAATCCTAGCACCCAAGGAGGCTGAGGTGGGTGGATTGCCTGAGCTCAGGAGTTGGAGACCAGCCTGAGCTAGAGTGAGACTTTGTCTCTAAAAAAAAAAAAAAAAAAAAAAAAAAAAGGCTGGGCTTTGTGACTGGCGCCAGCTACTTGGTAGACTGAGGCAAGAGAATTGGAATTGCTTAAGCCCAAGACTTTGAGGTTGCTGTGAGCTGTGATACCACAGCACTCTACTGAGGGCAATAAAGAGAGACTTTGTCTCAAAAATAAATAAATAAATAAGTAGCAGTGAATGTTTGTGGAGTGTTTCTCTAGTATCAAGTATAGCTAAGTGACATCATAAAAGAAATTGTCAACAAGTTTGTATTTCTTTTTTTGTGTAAGAAAATATTTATCTTTTTCCCTCTCTCACTGTGGGCAGAGTATATGTCCCTACCCCATTGGCTTTTTGCTAGATCATGTGAATTACTCTCTCAAAAGGCATGTTAGTGGACTCGACACAAGAAGAGACCTTTCAGTATAATTGAGTTTGGTTTTTGAATGCCAGTGATCTGCCAAGAAAAGTGTATGCTTTGGGCACTCAGTGGATGGTCCAAGGAAGATGAGAGACGTGTGAAAGAGGCCTGAACCATATCTCCACATGGAGTAAAGTGCAGATTATCTAAAGCCTGATGCAGAACACCCAGCAGACTTCAGCGCAGACCAGCCAAACTACAGTCACCCATAGATCCATGAGCAAGAGATAAATTCTTCTCGATAGAAGCCACTGAGTCTGAGCCACTGATGTCACTTGACATCTTGGGGCAAATCTGATGAATATTCCTTCTATTGTAAGCCAGAATATCACAATCAGTTGCTAAATTCCTTGCTGAAACTGCAATGTACAATCTCTATAGTAGAGTCCTGAACTAATGGTCCCATAACCACATCCCAATGGGAATTTAGGAACTTGGTTGAATACAATGGTCATTTAATCCAAGGGCTGCACAATAGACTCCATTCTACCTCCCAGGATTCTGATAACTGATCAGTAGTGGGGATCTAGGCATTAGTATTTTATAGAAGCTCCCAGAGTAGTATCAGTATCTAGTCAGGCTGGAGAACCGCTAACTAGTAGGATGAGACGTGAAGCCTGAGCTGTTTTGGGAAGGAACTAGTTAAGGAAAAAAGAGAAAGCACAAAAATCCCCCTCAGACTATGAGGAGGTCTGTGTAGTGAAACTGTGGGAGCATACCAAGTAGAAGTTCCATTATATTTTTTAAGAAACTATAAAATCTCATTCATTTACTGTCATTCGTTCAGTAAAGGCAAAACAAAAGCTAAGGCCTGGGGTCAGTCACAGCTGTAGATGTTGAAATGTTGAGTGACTGTATTGATCTCCTTAAGGGAAGATCCATCAAGTAGTAGTGGTGGAATGGGTGGATAGAGAAGAAATCTTTCAGTCTAGAAAATCTTTTAAAGACGGCACCTTGGGATGCCTGTTTAATTACGGCTGCCTCCAATTTTATAACCTAAGGGATTTTTTGGTTTCCTTTTTAAATAAACAACCCAGTGAACAAGTTTTCCAACCTGTTTTAAACTCCCCTGAGCATACTTGAACTTGTCAGCTCTGACTCCATGTAATCACTCTACCCAAATAATGTTGATTGGAAACATAAAATCTGACAATACGCCTTGACAGAAGCAGGAACATATACAAATAATAAAGTTATAAGAAAAACTGATTCAAAAGAACGAATACGGTTATTAGTCTGAAATACTCTGGTTTAAATTTGCATCTGCTTTTTAATAATAGGAGGATCTTAGGCAAATTAGTTTCTTTAGTTGTTTTGCCTCCACTTCCTCATGTATGTGAAACAAAGTGCAGAATTTTTCACTAGGATTAAGAGTTGAGAGAAGGATGCTAACTAACCCTAAGGCAAACTATGCTTCTCAGAGGGTGGCATGCAGGGGAAGGAAAAATAAAAGCAGCTCCAAAGGTGGGGGGAATAAAAACTGGAGATGGCCTTGACCAAAGGGAGCATGGGAACTGTGGAGAGCAGAGCAGTGTTTGGTTCAGGGGGGCAGTGTCAGTACCTGCTGTGGGGAAAACATTTGGAGGGAGGGAGAGATGTCTGGGGAGGGTTTTCCCGAAGTCGAAAGGTGATGTCAGCACAAAGCTCCATCTAGTCCCTTTTTAGAATGGCTAAGGTAAAGATTCACAGCACCTGTCATGTTTTCCAGAGTCAGAGTTGAGAAAACGTTTATACAGAGGTTGGCTCTACTGTGGCCTAATATCAGGGCAGTTGAGAGATTGAAAATATGCTAATATGTACAGAAGCATTTGTTTCAAAGCAAAGAAAGCATCTGGCAAGTGGACAATAATAAACCAATTATTATTATTCTGATTATTATCATGATTCATTTTTCCTGTGTTTAAATGGACACTCGTTTATTCCAAAATATTCATTATGAAAGCACAGACCACTGCATGAAGCATTGTGTAAGGTAAACTGCAAAACAAAAAATGAAGTGCATAGATGGAATTCATTTTCAGTTTCTTCATTTCAGAAAGTGGAGCATTTCCTTGCGATTTTGGAGGCTGTCTATACTGACGCAATTGTTTGACTATTTCAGGTCCAAACAAAAGTGAACAAACTGAAGTTGTCAGGTTGTGCAGAGGATGCAATCAAAAGGAAAATACCCTTTTGTCAGATGCAGAACATCAAGCCAAATGGTGAAGTCAAGCCTATTTGCTACTACAGTTTCCGAACTGTTCGTAAATGGAAAAGAAAAATGCTGAATAGGATAAAATGCAATGAGATTAAATAAAACATTTATGGTTTTTCAAGTCCAAAGCAACAACAACAAAAAAAACTGGACCCTGAAATAAAATAACTTATTCTTCTTAATTTGCTCCATTTCTATTTGGCCAAAGCAACTTTCTTGTCTGTTCATTGAGTTGAAGACAAACCATTCAGCAAGCTGGTATAATTCACTCAGCAGCATCCCAGCCACAGCCAACAAAGCCCAGAGGAACTTGATGCAAGGCACAGAACAGGCAGTACTGGGGAAATGCTCCTGCCAGCAGCCATGGAAACGAAGGCTCCTCTTTCTGAAAATGCTCAAGGGGGGAAAAAAAGCTATTGCTCAAATGTTGGCTTTAAAAATGCAAAGCATAAAAGAAAACCCTACTTCAATCTACACTGCACAAAAGCCCCTTTCATCTGGGTGACAATTCAATTTCCAGTTGTGAATCTCTGCTTCGACCTTTACCTGCCTATCTACAATCTTCTTCAACTGAATGAAAAATTATTAGCATTATAGCTAGATTTAGCTACATTTTAACTAAAATTTTAGCTAACAAATTTGAATGAATCATGCAGCTTAACAGAAATACGATTGTGTACCAAAGATGAACTTCCCTGTGGGAACATTGAATTTTCACTTCAGTGAATGCTTACTGCAGGCCCTTTGGATGGGAGACTTAAGATCTATCTTGTCTCCAGCTAATTCCATTAGTAAGGAGGAAATGGGAGGTTTGGAATGCATGCTTCTGTTTACACTTCTATCTGCTTTCTGTAATGTGTTCAGATAAGGCCTTTTGTTCACCAGAGCTATAAGTGTTGAAGAAAGTGCTCGCTAGGCTAGTATGAAATAAAAGAAATATAAACATGTCTACTCATGCAGAAACATTTTTTGTTCTGTTTTATTTTCCTTTTTAACTTTAGACTTATAGAAAAGTTGCAGAACTAGTTCAGAGTTCCCACATACTCCTCACCCACCTCCCTTTACTGTTACTCTCCTAAATAACCAACATGATCTATCTATATCTGTCTTCTATCTACCTATCTTTAGGTCTGTGAATTCTTTTATATGAAAAGTCTTACAAACTGGTAACAAATCGCATTTCATTCTGTATGTTCTGAACCATCTTAGTAATAAAGAATAAAATTCCACAAACTCAGGGAAATACCAAAACACCAGCTTGTGAAATAAAATTGACAATAAAAAAAAAAAACCACCCAACATGAAGGTAGTAAAGACTGTCTTACTTGTAAAATAATATTTTTAAAATGTGCTTCTCAAAGACTTGTTAGTTATTGAGAATGCTTGACAACCCTGTAGGCCATAGGTTCTCAATCTAGATGGAATTTTGAACCCTATATGTTCTGGAACTGTGCCAAAACATATTGACGCATAGTCACACTAGTAGCTTTCATCCATTTTTCTGGTTTCATGTCCCCAAAAAATACCTATGCAATACCTATGCAATCTGGCTTTTCCCATCTCCACTGTCTTGTGTGAAATCTTATTACCTACAACTTATATGGTCCCAAATATAGTCACCCCCACATTTCTTTTATAATTTGTATATTTGAGGGGGTGGGGAAGGAGATTTATATGAATACTTGGTAACCTAGCCTGACTCGTTAGCTTTCCTGATATCATTGATTGATTACTTCCCCCTTCATGAGGTTTACACTAACTTAAACTGGTTTTTGGAGAAAATTGTGTAGTGTTTTGTTGATGCGTACACATAGTGTAGCAAGGATTTCATTTTGAAAAATATAGAATTTTAAAGAGTATAAGCAAACAACATTTAGAGACCCAGTCATAAGTGATTGCTACACCATGGGTCCAATTACAATACCATTTAGCAGATGATATTAACATCATTTTCATGTAGAAAGTAATAGGACTCCAAATATTTCAAGCTTCCCCTTTAGTGACATGGTATTGCAAATATCTGGCTAAAGGTTCAGGGAAGGGTTTTTTTTTTTTTTCTGTTAGATCATAAATCATTCTTTTCCATTATGGACAATCTTAGGTTTGAAGTTATTAGCTTTTTAACCCTTCTTTGTAATTAGATCAGCATAATTTTCTGTTAAAAGGCAGCAAATCAATAAGTCAGCTGGAGGAAATATTCCCCTCCTCAGGCAATATATAATTAGCCTATTAGCCTCAAACGTCTTTGAAGTAATTTGTTTGAAGTTTATTGTCAAATTAAAACCCTTCCAATTTATGCATCTACTATAGGTTTGTTTACATCTATTGCTATACAGTAAGTGTAATTCAGATATTTGTTTAGTCACTTTTTTCATATAAGTCCCTCTCTTATTAAAACTGAACAATGGGGGTGGCGCCTGTTGCTCAGTGGGTAGGGCGCTGGCCCCATATGCCAAGGGTGGCAGGTTTGAACCCAGCCCAGGCCAAATTGCAACAACAACAAAAAATAGCCGGGTGTTGTGGCAGGTGCCTATAGTCCCAGGTACTTGGGAGGCTGAGGCAAGAGAACTACCTAAGCCCAGGAGTTGGAGGTTCCTGTGAGCTGTGACGCCACAGCACTCCACCAAGGACGATAAAGTGAGTCTCTGTCTCTACAAACAAAAAACTGAACAACAGTCTGCACACTGAACATGAAGAGTAAAAAGCTCCCATTATAAAATAGAAGAACAAAAGTCTAACTAGTCAGCTCCACCAAATAATCTACTTTGAAAATTTTGTTTATAAATACATCATCTCTCACATTAATCTATCTCTCTAAAATTTCATCAAGAAGCCATTCTAAAATGCAGATAATGAAGGACAGAGTATAATTTTGATGAGGACAAAGGAGTTTGATGACTATAAAAGGAGATCTAGAAACTAATAAGATATTAGGTGTCTACTAAAATATAAATTCTTTTTAAATAATTTGGCTGTACTTAATCTAGTACTGCATCCTCAACCCCCAGAACCATGCCTGGTACATAGTAGGTCCCTCACAAATATTTGTTATATAACTCCTTATTTGGTGTAGCTTTGTGTAAAAGAAAACAATGAATATAAAGGGCATAAATATTTCAGTTTTTGAAAAATGATTTTCTGTAGCAGAGCAGAAATATTCTGCAAACTCCATCGCTACTTATATGATTTATTCTGCAGTTAGAGTTTCTTCCAACTTTATGTTTCTGATTGCTAAACTCATTTTCAGGGATGGAACACAGTAAAAGGTAACTGAATTTTCTAATTATCAGTTATGCATATTCGTTTTTCAGTTAACACACTGATTTCAAAATTCAATCTCCTATATGTTTGGCTGTATTGACGGAGTTTCTCAGAGCCCAACAAGACCTTGGTGAACTTAAAGCTTTGGAGTTCAAAGCTAAAAGTTAAATCCTACCAGGTCCCACCAAGGGACAGATACTGTTTTAGAGCCCTACCAGAAACATCTAGTCAAATAATTTCTCATTTCAGAACAATGACTAATTCCAGACATCAAGGGATGGAGACACCAGCCAACATGAAAAAAGGTATTCAATGACTATAGCATTCTCTAGCTGAAAAGACCTATACTTTGGTTTGGGGGAACCTGGATGTGAAACAACCCAACTCTTGACTCATATTCCTAAACCTCTTGCTTTTTAAGCTTTTTTCCATAAGTAATACTAGAGCTATCGCTATCTGTTTTGTGTGCATGTGGTTGGAGAATGAAAAATAAATAGCCTATTATATAGTGCAAGGGAATAGTAAAAATGAAAAAAAAAAAAAAACATTTTTCTCTCAATGTTTATTATTAACTGAAATTCAATATATCTCAAAATAGAGACCTCTGCCCTCCTCCTCATCTCTAAAATTCTGGCTTATCTTCTCAACTAATCTATTTTATTCAATGGTATGTGTCATTATTCTTAATGTACTAGGTAAAAATTCTTGAAAGTGTCTTCTATTCTTCCTTCCCCTTTATAAACCAAATCAATTTATCATCAAGGCCCATCAATTATTCAAAATAATTCATTTATATCCTTCCTCACCTATTCCCTCTGCCACTATCTCAGCCAAAGCCCTCACCAGGATACCTGATCATATAAAACTAAGCTCACAATATGTCCCATAACTTATAGATTTTACTCATTAAGTCCTCCATTTTATTATTTTGTCTTTTTGCCTTGTTTTCTTTACTGGAACATCTATTCCTTTGGGATAGGGATGTGGTAATTATGAAATCCGAAGAATTTATGTGGTTAGCTAAAATGGGATGTGATTATATTTTGACAACTTATTTTTTTTTTTTGGACTTACTACAGAGTCTACCTTTTTAAATCAAAAGTCTTAAGTCTGCCAAATAATTTTTCAAACACTATTTTAGTTACCTATTGCTTCGAAAGCCTTGAGCTAGAGGGTCCAGTCCCAAGTCAACCCAATCCAAGACTATTGGCAGGAGATTTCACCTCTTACCAAGAGGCCTCAACATGGGCTGCTTGAGCACCCTCACAACATGGTGACTGGATTCCCCCAGAGTAAGCAGTTTAAGAACAAACAAGACAGAAGTCAGAATGTTTTTTATGCCCTGTTTTTGAAAGTCACACACCATTTCTTCATCATTCCCTTGATTTCACAGGTCAGCTCATTTAATGTGGAAGAAGATTATAAAATAGCATGGATACCAGGAGGCAAGGATTATTGAGGGCTATATTTGAAGGTGAGTATGACAATTTTCATATGTGTATGTGCGTGTGTGTGTATTATGATCATAAAACTCTTCTGTGGATCACTTTATGCTATAATTTCCAAGATTACAAATGAAACTTTGATTAGAAGAGTAGCTTATAGATTGAAATTCAGGAAGACACTAGGCTGAGGCCCTGTACAAAGAAACACAGCAATAAGAAAAGACAAAAAAAAAAAAAAGAAAGAAAATAGTGACTAATTCTCATATAAATTGGATTTTAATTTGACAGAAGTACATTACTTGAACATTAATCTTTAATTCAACTTGTTAATATATTGTTTAGGATATTGCATCCTCATTTATAAGTGAAATATGTTTGTAATTTCCCTTTATAATAATATATTTTTTCCAATTTTAATATCAGGTATATCCAGATGAAGTAGAATGATTTTGAAGTATTTCTTCTTTTTCTATTGTCTATAATATTTGGCATGATCTGTTTTTTTATACTATCTTTTATTTTTATTTATAAATATTAGTTGTCTATTTTTTGAGAGTTTGGAAAAAAAATAAGTTAACTGATGACTCCATACTGAACCTCAGAGTCAAAGAGTATGATAGACATACTCTTATCTGACAATGTGAATGTTACTTTTTTGCATTATTATTATTATTGCTCAATATTTTGTTGCAGCAATCACCCAATTTCTTTTCTGAATGTATTTATCTTATTCGTTCTTTACGAGGTTTTTATTTCTAGTCCTTATTTTGAACATTGTTATTATCATTAAATTTTAAGACTTTTTAATTTTGTGAAGGCAAAAAGTGGAAACCAGATAAACACATGTATATGTAGAGAGAAAAAAAAAAAAAGAAAAGAAACACAGCAATAAAAGTGAAACCAATTTCTCATACTAAGGTAATTCTAAACAACCAATTTTAATAAATGGCTACAACAAATTGTTCCCTGGTCTCACATATTTATATTTATTTGGATACCCTCTCATTTTGTATCTTAATTTACATAGGGTAAAAAAACTGTGGAGTCTCTTAATTATGAGTTCTGGTTTCCACTTGCCATTTGGATTTGAGAACTTAGATAAACTTCAGATTCCATTTCAGCTGTAATCTTTGCCTTTTCTACTCAGAGTGTAGTCCAAGGATCAGCAATATCAACATCACCCAGGAAATTTGTGAAAATTATTAATACAGGTCTCATTTCAGACCCACTGAATCAGAATATATATTTACGCACACATATACATACATATAGATGTATGTATATACATTTATTTGTATACATATAGATGTATATATGTGCGTATATATAGTTTTTTAAAAATACATACACACATATGTATGTATACATGTGTATTATATATATATATATATATACATATACACACACACTTTTTTTTCTTTGAGACAGAGTCTTACTTTGTCACTCTGGGTAGAGTGCTGTGGCATCATAGCTCACAGCAACCTCAAACTCTTGGGCTCATGCAATTCTCTTGCCTTAGCCTCCCAAGTAGCTGGGACTACAGGTGCTTGCCACAACGCTTGGCTATTTTTAGAGATGGGGTCTTGTTCTTGCTCAGGCTGGTCTCAGAATCTGTATTTTTAATAAGGACCAGGTGATATATTTAGGGAGTGCTTATATATGAACTACTTCACAGACTATGGAAGTTGTTATGTAAAGTTTTTCACCTCACTATGGAAAAATACCTATTGGAAGTCTTTACACAGCAGACAGATATTACACACTGTTGACTGAGGGGCTTCATCATGATCTCCTTTGCTGGACACTCTTGCTCTTTTCTTTCCCAGGGAAAAAAACAATTGCTCATTGCTGGTTACCTCTCGCACCCAAGTACTAAGCAGGCCTGACCCTACTTAGTTTCTGAGATCAGAGGACATCAGGTATGTTCAGAGTGGTAATGACTATAAACCTATTACCTCTGTAACATGTAAATGTGCACATAAGCAGAGCAGAATGTGGTGAACACATCTTTGTTTTCATTTTTATTAAGCTTTCTTCCAATGTACTAAGAACAAAGATATCAGGCTCATGATTAATATTACGCTGAAAATTTTCCTACTTTTCAAAAGATAAAATTGCAAATTTTAATCGATAATGTAGGTTTTTCAACTCCCACAATGAACTTGGACAAATCATCAATCCACCTTTCTGAGTCCCAGTGGTCTTGTGAGTGAAATATGGTCATAAGAATAACTCTTAAGGTCCTTCTTTTTATATTTTTACACTTTTTGCACATTTATTGTCAGAAAAATATACAGGTTTTAAATGTACAGCATGATTTTTAATGAACATACACATCTGTGTAATTAACACACCAATTGAAATATATAATACGCCCAACACCCACAAAGTTCCCTTGAGTGCCTTGGGGGTCAATCTTATCCACTGGGAAGGATGAGTGGAGAGAAGTTTTCTAGCTAATATTGAGGGGGGTAGAGCTAGAACAGACCTTCATTTTCAAGAAGAAAGAACCTTTCACAGCTAGCAAATGGCAGAGCTGAAAGTTGACTCTAGCATTATAAATCTCTCATAATTTCTTTCCTGTAAGTTTATAAACAGTATAAAGGAGTGTTAAACGTGTGATTTTCATCACCATAAATTATTTTTGCCTTTTGTGAAAATCCATATACATGAAATCATTGAAACTATGTCCCTTGGCTCTGGCTCCCTTTATAATGGTTCTAAAATTCATGCATGTTGTTACATATGTGAATAGATTTCACAGTTTTTTTTTTTTAATTTAAATGAGATAAATGTAAAAGTAGCTGTTTCCACAGATACTTTTCAAGTATGAATAACCCAACTAAGGGCCTTTGGAGTCTCTTTTTTTCAAATACTATAAAGTTAGGAGATAAAATGTCATGGCCCATTAAATGACCTAACTCTAATTGTGCTGCCTTTACTCAGATTTCAAATATGTCACTAAGATTTTTGTAGCAACTAAAATGGGCTAAGCTCTCTCCCCAACAGCCACATTAACTGATCATGTGACAGGTTTTCTTTTGCCCTGGAGAAGATGCCCAGCCTTTACAATGATCAGATCTGATAGGAATGTTCCTGAAAAGCTCTAGCATCTGAAAAAGATCTCTATCTGCCTATTGTCACTATGGCAACCTGTAATTATAACTACCCTTATTGAAAAAGCCTCTCTCTACTCAACAGTACAGTTACAGTGTTTCAAAACCATTCATTTTCAGTGGAATTGCTTAGCATAGACTGACAATATGATAACTCAGCTACAATAATGATGAAGTTTATTATCTGAGCCTTTCCAACTCTTCAGCACAGAGATAAGGTTGTAACTGTGGGATCACAAAATACTAATCCAAGAAAGAAGAAAAAATAATCATTGTGGCCAAAATTTCATGGCCAATGTGAAGCAGATAATTGAGGTAATTATTTGGCAAATTCAAGCCAAAAGCATAATAAAGTCACAACATTGTCCAGCGCTAATGGTACTCTTGTGTAAGATCACTACAATTATTTGTCACTACAGCAATAATGCTTGAACACTTTCTGTGGGTCTTAATTTCAGCTTTTTACAAGAAAATCTGATTTCTGATGCTTTTTAGAATTAAGTAGCCACTTCAAATTCAGTTGTAGGGTTTCTTTTTAAGAATATGAAGGTGAAAATTCAGTATCTTTCTCAATTATATATACGATATGTGTAATTTTTTTCAGACTCCAGCAGCAGTTTAAATATATATTTAAATGTATGTAAACATTTATAAATGTATGTAAACATTTACATATATATACACATATATAAATATTATATACAATATTAAACTGCTGGTGGAGTCTGTTGAAAATTGACAAGATATTATCCTTACCATTGACTCCAAGGCAAATATATTCAAGAAAAAAGATCTTTTGGTTATGTCTTACTATGTATATGATTGATGACTAATTTAGAACTAAGGTACAGTATATTAGACAGGGCTAGTGCAATAACAAGTTGTACAGTTTATTTCAAACACTTGAGCCATGAAAATTTTGAAGGTAGGTACTACTAGATCTTGATGGCATGCTTTGATCTGTGCCTCAACATGTCATCCCAAATTTGTCTCTTTCCTTCAGGATAATTTTATTATCAGGCAGAATCTTTCTAAGTGGCAAAGATAGCAACCCTAGCTTCCTTGCTGGCTTTTGACTTAAACACAGGAGTGTTCAACCTTTTTTCTTTTCTGCTACATATTGGAAAAATAAGAGTTGTCTCAGGCCACACAGTAAATATACAAACACTAACAAAGCTTGATCAGCAAAAAAAAAAAAACAGTCAATGCATACTTTTCCTGATATAAGCCACCACAGATAAGCAAACAAAACTCACAAAACCTGAATGTAGCCTGCAGGCTGCAGGTTGGACACCCCAGACTTAGCAACTCCAATGGAACATAACAATTTATTTCCTGATGTTCCAGTTAGAGTCTCAGGAGGATCTAGGTGGCCTTATTAGGTTACACATCCACCCAGAAGGAAAAGAAGGAGTCTTTTGTTGTTGATGTCCACCTGAAGCATACCTAGCAAGAAACTCAATTTTACAAATTCATTTCTAAAGCTGACTAAAGCTTAGGATCATCAAGTTTAGTGGATAATTAATTAATTAAACACATAATAATAATAAACCAATATGCATTTATTATGCACTTACAGCCCTATGCTGTTTGTTTTAAGCAAAAAAAAGAAATAAATGGTAACATGTGGCTCCTACGATCCAAGAATTTATCTCCTACAAGGGAGGCAAGACTTAAAATAAGTAAGCAATAAGAGAATATAAGACAATATACACTCCTATGCAATATTAGAGAATTCAGATTAAAATGGGTATAGAAATTCATTAAAGCAATTAATCAGTGTTGTTAGAGTATCTTTACTCTATGGCTCAACAATTTCACTCCTATGTATTAACCCAAGAGAAATGAAATCAGATGTACACAAAAATAATTGGCACAAGAATACTTATGGGAACTTTATGAAACAACATAAATAAGTTGTAGAATATCCATATAATGGAATATAACTCACCAATAAAAAATAGAAGGATCTAACATCAATAATTGTCAAACTCATTATGCTTAGAGAAAGAAACCATAAACATAATGCAACATACTATATTCCATTTAAATAAAATACAGAAACAAGCAAGTAATATCTAGTGACAGAAAACAGATCAGTGATTACTTATGGCAGTGGTCTAACGCCGCGATGTATTTTCGTTGTTACAAAGGGGTCGTGACCCACAGGTTGAGAACCGCTGACTTAGGGTCAGAATGGGGGATTTTTCTTAAGAAGATATGAAGACTATTCTAGAGTGATAAAAATATTCTATATGTTGAAGACTCGTTACATGGGTACACATATGTGTAAGAACTCAACAAGCTGTACACTCAAAAGGAGAACATTTTAGCTTACATAAATTATACCTCAATAAGATGATTAAAAATAGCTAAGAGTTGTTCATGAAAGTTATGAGCCAATGTTATCTGAATAACTGAAGAGGTAGTATAAAAAGATTTTACCATTAAAAATCCCACTGATTATAGGATTATTGTGTGTGTTTGTGTGTATGTGTGTGTGTGCGATTTTTAAATTGGCTGGTGTGATGTATGAAGAGAATCTGGGCACTGGATCCAAACACATCCTCATCTAGATGCTTTCTTTGCCATTCACTTGCAGAAAAATGAGCCCACTTTCATCCCATATAAAATTACCACCTATCTTGGCATAAAGAATGATACTAATTTTAAAGATTAAATGACATTGAAAAGATTTTTTGTAAAATAATGATGTGATGGAATGAAGATTATAATATATAAAACAGTGAAATATAGAAGATAAGTGAAATAGACTACAGTTACTTTTGGCAAGAGGTTTTGCTGTGAATAAGGAGGTGGTCCTGTACAAAAAGCACACTGCATAGGAATTTCTTAGTCAGAAATATAAGAAAGAGGAAGCTACAGAGTGATTCAGTATTTTGACCTCAAAAGTAGTCAATTTTATAGCAGGGTAAATTGAGGCAAAGATATCCACAAAAATTAAAGTATTCATTTCTCATTTATCTTTCCCACGATTACTGTACTTATATCATAGTGAGGTAAATTGTGACTACAGGTCTTAGGCAAAGAGTGAGATATTAGAGGGTGGTCTTGAGTTGGTACATGAAGAAAGTGGACTGAGCCTTCACTTTAGGGCTTACCCTAGGTGCCACCCGATCTGCCTCATCTCAAGCCAACTTAGTCATTCAATGTATTATAAATAAATGTTCTATATATACAAATCATGTACTTTCTTGCTCCTCAAAATATGGTCCATGGACAAGTGAGCTTATTATAGAAATGTAGACTCTCAGGCTCTATCCAGGATATCTGCTAAATCAGGATTTGCATTTTAACAATATTCTCAGGTGATATATGTGGACGCCAAAGTTTGAGACCAAATGACTTGCTTCACTGCTGAATAAAGGAAATCCATGACTGGGGAAAAGCAGAGCTTATTCTCCAGTTGTGGAGAATCTTTCATAGGTTTGAAAGTGCTGACTCAGAAGCTCTTCTAAAGCAATATGTGGCCCATGGTAATCAGGAAAGTCAGAAAACCAATGTGTGCTAAGATGCTCAGTTTCAGTCATAGTTAGAGACGTGCACCTCAAGAGATCACTTCTCACCACCATTGATAAAATGTAAAAGAACAATATATATTGGTTAAAGCTATAGAGAGAATGGTACTTTCATTTACATTGTTGACGAGACTGAAAGCAGTGCCATCATTTGGAAGAATATTTTAGTATTAGCTATTAGATCAATAGTGTGCACCCTCTCTGACCAAGTCATCACATGTTTCAGTATCTACTCAGAAAATCCCTTGCACAAGCACCTGAGGAGCGTTATGTAAGGTTTATTCCATAAGGTTATGACAAGCATCATTTGCAATAGGAAAAGATAGGAGCAATCTACATGATATCTAAAAGGAATATAATTAAAATATGGCATTTATACATTCTGGAATTCTAAGAATCTAGTAAAAATGTTGGCATAGTTTATGTAAATTCACATAGGAAGATTTCTTAGGCAAGATTGCTCAATCAAGTGAACAAAATTGCACAACAAGGTATAAGATATGCTACTATGTTTCTCAGAAAACACATATACAGTAACTCTGTATTTCTATAGGTACAATTATGCCCAGTGTACACATACATCATACATCGGGAAATGACCAAAAGAATATATATGAAATCTTTTGCAGTTATTATCTCTGAAGAAGCTGGACTAGCAGATGATGGCAAAGGGGAATTTTAGTTGTATGTTGTTCCATTTTTGTTAGCAAAAATAATAAAGTATTTTTTTCCCAGGATAGCTGACTTGAGGATTTTCCAGTATACCTCATCTTCTTAAGAGAACCAAAATACTATGTGGACAATTACCCTTTTAACTTTTATCCAAGAAAGAATACAGGAGTTCAACAAAAAAAGTGAAAAGAAAACTCTAGAACCTGGGAAGGAGGGCAGGCAGCCCTCGGAATACCAGGAGTTAATTCCCTGTATGGGAGAGGGTGAGTGAGTGTCTCTCTGCAATCCACTTTCCTGCTGCAGAATTGTGCAACCCAGGCCACAGGAGAGCACTTTAACCCTCCCAAGTCCTAGGTTTAACTTGGGTAGCATCTGGGTGCCTATGAGAAGGGACTGGCCCTGGAAGTATCTTCCAGGAAGATGTGGCCCCACTTCCCCACATCTAGGAGCCTACACTAAGACATCATTCTTGATGCTACCTCTTAGTGAGCTAAATGGAGTCCTGGCAGCTAGGAGCAGCATCAGCAGTCCTTGGTATTAGAGAGACTTGGGCTGGGGCTTAGAGCTGGGGCTGAGTGTGTGGTGGTGATGGAGGGAAGATGGTTCCCACAGCCAGAACTGAGAAACAAGTGTAATGCAGACTATAGCCATTGGTACTCAAACTGGGCTTCTCCCCCAACATCCTACAGAATAGGAGCAGGAGGAACATTACTGAGGAGGTGTGGTATTGATCAGAGCACCTTCTACTCCTATGGCCCAGGGCTACACTGTGGACTAGAAGAAAACTGCAGTGACTAACTGAATATCACAACTGGCTGCCACAATCAGGGCAGGGGACTGAGCCCTGCCAGGAATGGGGTGTTGAGAGGGAATCAGGTCCCATTCCTGATGCCCAAGCCTGTGGTGCTGGTATAACCCCTACCTTTCTGGGCTGAGACTTGGGAACAGCAGCCATTGTCCTCACCCAACATGTCACCAGGGATCTAAAGACTTTCCTGCCACCTTGTCAAGGCTGGTACTTGTACCCACCACCAAAGGGGCCTGAGTACAAAATTTCCTGGCCCATATGTGCTCAGGTTCACCCCCACAAGATAGAGTGTGGTACCCAGGTCCCTGATGTTCCATGGCAAGCCCATCCCCTGTAACACCCATGCACTTCTCCTGGTTAGCAGGTCAGACATAAACCCCACTGCTACCACATAGCTGGTGCTTACTTGCAAGCACCGTCTACTGGCCTGAAGATCAGCCCTTATAACTGCTGACACAAGAGTACAGAGCTCGAGACCAAGAAAACCTTCTCATGACCAATGCTGCTTCATCACCCACTCCACCCCACCCACTCAGGAGGTAATGAGTCTACTCCCCTGCCTGGTACACGGCTATTACAATCACAGTTTGAGAAATCCACCACACTAAAGCTATAGCCAAGGCAGTCAGACAGAATATTTACCATTGCATGCAACCAGAGGCAAAGCCAAATGACTTTACTCCACATACATCATAGTCACACCTTCAAGGAAAATAGCCATCCTCAGTGAAAGTAAATTCAAAAGTAAGAAAAGGTGGCTATTACTTCAGATGCACAGAAATCAGTGTAAAGATAGAAGCAACATAGAAAAAGCAAGGTATTCAGTTTCAGTCTGAAGATATACAGTAATTTTCTAACAATAGATCCTAACCAAAAAGAAATTCTTGAATCCCATACAAAGAATTTAAAATATTGGGGATTTGGGGGATTTTGTTTGAGACAAAGTCTTACTTTTTCACCCTCAGTAGAGGGCTATGATGTCATAGCTCACAGCAATCTCAAACTCTTGGGCTCAAGCAATCTTCTTGCCTTAGGCTCTTGAATAGCTGGGACTACAGGCACCCACCACAATGCTTGGCTTCTTTTAGAGTCAGGGTCTCGCTGTAGCTCAGGCTGGGTCTTGAACTCCTGAGCTCAAACAATCCACCCACCTCAGCCTCCCAATGTGCTAGGATTACAGCTGCAGGTGTGAGGCACTTCATAAACTATGAGTTTTAAAGAAGCTTGGAGGGATGCAAGGGAAATCTGAAAACCAGCAAAAGAAATCAGAAAATAAATTCAGAATATGAATAAGAAATCTACCAAGGAGATAGATACCTTTAAAAAAAATTAAACAGAAATTCAGGAACTGAAAACTTTACTGAAGGAGTTACAAAATGCATTCAAAAGCTTCAGCAGTATACTATAGCAAATAGAATAAAGAATTTGAGGATTTGAAGAAAAATCTTTTGAAATACTGCAGTCAGGCAAAAATAAAGGAGAAGAATAAAAAGGAATGAATGGGGCCTTTGAGATACAAGTGAGGGACTACATAAAGTGATCAAACGTATACATAATTGATACTGGTATTGAGGGAAAGAGTGGGCCAGGTACAGTGGCTCATGCCTAAAAATCCTAGTACATTCTTTAGGTGTTGGAAGCAGGAGAATCACTTGAGGCCAAGAGTATGAGACCATCCTGAGCAAGAATTGAAACCGTCTCTAAAGCATGAACCTGTAGTCCCAGCTATGTAGGTGTCTGAGGCAGGAGGATCACTTGAGCCCAGAGTTTGAGGCTACAACCAGCTATGTTGATGCCATTGCACTCTAGCCCATTTGACAGAGTGAGACTCTGTCTCAGAAAAGTGGGCAAAGGATATGAATAGACATTTTTCAAAAGAAGACATACAAGTAGCCAAAAACATATGAAAAAATGTTCATAATCAGCTGGGCGAAGTGGCTCACACCTGTAATCCTAGCACTCTGGGAGGCCAAGGCAGGTGAATTGCTTGAGCTCACCAGTTCAAAACCAGCCTGGGCAAAAGCAAGACCCTGTCTCTACCAAAAATAGAAAAACTGAGGCAAGAGGATTGCTTGAGCCTGTGTTGAAGGTTTGCTGTGAGCTATGATGCTACAGCACCCTACCCAGGGTGATCGCTTGAGACTCTGTCTCAAAAAAGAAAAAAAAAGTTCATAATCATTATTATCAGAGAAATGCAAATAAAAATCACAATGAAATAAATCATCTTATAGCAGTCCAAATGGTTATTACTAAAAACAAGAAAAAAAAAAACAGATGTTGGTGTATGCAGAGAAAAAGGACTCTTCTACTACACCGTTTGTGGGAATGCAAATTAGTACAACCTCTATGGCAAACAGTAGAGGGATTTCTCAAAGAACTAAAAATAGAACTACCATAAGATCCTGCAATCCCACTCGTGGGTACTGTGTGAGCAATGAAGACAAAACTTCCTCTTCACCCTTTGAAGGTTCATTGAAAAACCAACTCACAATAAAGCAGATTAATAAAAACAAGCTATCAAATTTATTTAACATATACATACAGGAACTCCCAGAAAATGAGGATTCAACTTTCCAATGCAATTCAGAAGCTTATATGCCTTTCTGATAAAATGGGTTATGGGTGTCAGGGAGGGAAGAGAAAATTTAGGGGGAATGAATGGATGGGGAAAGAAGATCAAGTAGTCAATAACTCTCCTTTTGAAATGTAAATGAATATTAGAGAAGGTACTTCATATTTTTAAAGAGTTTGTTCAGAAGTGGCAACACCTAGCCTTACAGGGAGGGAAAGAAAATGACAAGTATTCTAAGTGGTCTGTGTAGGTAGATAACTTTTTATTTTGGCATAGTTCATGGTGGGGACTAGGGAAGGTGAGAGAGACCTTAAGCTTCTTCAGTCATGTCGTATTTGTCATATATGGGTGAAAAATACTTCTAATTTCCTTTAGTATATACCTAAAGGAAAAGAAGTCATTATATCAAAAAGATACCGGCCCTGGTATGTTTATCATAGCACTATTCGCAATTGCAAAGATGTGAAATCAACTTAAGTGTCCATCAGTGGAAGACTGGAGAAAGAAAATGTGCTATACATACACAATGGACTATTATTCGCCATAAGATATAATCAAATCATATTTTTTCTCTTCTGTAGGAGCATAGATGGAACTGGAGACCATTATCTTAAGTGAAACAACTTAGACACAGAAAAACAAATACCACAGGTTCACACTGTTAAGTGGAAACTAACTAACGTGTACCCGTAGATATAGTAAGTAGATTGGTAAATGGACTCAGAGGGTGGAGGGATGGCAGAGGATGGATGATAAGAAATTACTTAATGGATAAAATGTACCTATTTGGGTGATGGATACACTAAAAGACCTGACTTCACCATGTAACACAATGACACCTGTTCCCTATACATTTATATAAATAAGTTAAAAACTTTTTAATTTAAATTTAAGCATGCACTCTTAAAAATAATAAATAAATATAATAGCTTCAGGGGAAATATTTATATAAGTTCAGTGTGTTACTTTGTATTTTTTACTGCTGCTTATGTAAAAAATATTTTCCCATAGAACTGACCTTTATATTCAAAGTGAAGAATACAGTCTGGAGAATTATCATTTTATGGGATTCTGTCTGGATTTTCTAAATGAAAAGATGCTTTAAAATCTTTACACCCCAAAATAAAAAATTTTAAAAAATGTTTTACTATAAAACCCTTGACATTTGCTGTGTCTTAAATTCAGTTATTGCTTATTTCCTTTCCAAAAAGACTAACAAAACACTTTGAATAATGTGCAAGACTAACTTTCCTCAGAAATGTTAGCATTTCCCAGCAAACATAACATTGGCATGAGTCACCACACTGAAATATCTTAAGTGTGTTTTTATCGTGTATTGTGCTCCCATGACTACTCATCTATACCACTTCCTATCTATCCCTGGGTCCAGTGATCTACTTTCCCCCCTGTCATGAGTTTGTACCTTCTCTGCTTTAACTGAAGGATCCCTAAACCTTACATTTCTTTTCTACTCATCCACCTAGACAATTGCTCTAGCAATTCTCCTCTCTTCCCTCATGATTAGTTTTCCTTCGCTAATTTATCAATATTCTAGTCACGTCATAAAAAATACATAGTAATCTGTCTTGCCTCTTTCTTCTCCAGCAAACCCCATTTCTCTCCTTTTGTTTAATGTAAAACTCCTTAAAAGATTTGTTTCTAATTTCTCTTCTACCATTCTTTTCTTAGGTAGATAGTTAGGACCCCTGACTCTTGTAGGGACAAGGTGCTCCCCTCGGTGCTGCCTTGAGCAATTGCCCCAAGTAGGAGGAACAGCAAGGTCTGGCTCTCCCTCTTGGTCTACTCTGCCATTGATCCTACCTCAAGCCATTGCCACGCTTGGGAGAAAGAGGAATGCCCCATGGGCCAGGCAGCCCAGGTACAATAAGATTTGGAACATGACCTAGAGTAACCTAATGCTAATTATCATGTCAGTTAACTGTCCATCAAAATGGTTCATGGTGACATCTGAACTATAAGAAGGGCCCAATGCAGACAGTTTAAAACAAGACCCCATGCTGTAAACAAATCCTTTTTGTTATGACGGGGAACCCATTCAACAACTGTGGTGAACGTATTTTGCTCTTGTAAACTTACATCTTGCACTTGCTCTGAAAACCTATCTTTCTCTTTCTCAACAAATTTCATTTCACATTTGCCTTGCTTTTCGTGTGTCTGGTCATCAACCAAGAGCGCAACAAGAACCAAGAAAGCAGACAACTAACAACGTAACATTTTCTGGAATTTTCTCCAAAAAGGCCTTTTCCTCTGGAAATCAACTGACAAAAGGCAAACTAATAGGAAAAAAAAAGCATTCAAAATGTATTAATGAACACATGTGTGCATATGAGTCTTAGGAAATATAAACAGCAAAGAAAAGGCCAGATAGCTGATACAGGGTGGGCCCACTCAGGGCTGGACAAGCTCCTACCCTCCAATTCTCTAACCCTGGATGAGTTCTGAAATTAGACCCTCCATCTCTAGGCACAAACATGCTGCCCTTTCAAGACACCCTCTGTGCTTTAGCAAGAGGGTCCTGAACAAAGCAGCTTGAAAGGTTTTGTGTGATTCCTCCTTGAGCAGGGAGCACAAACCCTAATTCCTTGCCTGAGGCAAAAACTTCAAAGACCTATTCTTGTGCTAGTGTTAGAATTATTTCAGGATTATTTTCTTTCCACAGACCTCTGGCCAATTGTGAGACACTTCCCCAAGACCTCTTGCCAAGAGGATAGGCAAATAGAATTTAAACCGCCTAGACTGAAAACTTGAGAGACTTCCTACTTGGATTCCCACCTCTGCTGCCAGAGGTTCTATTTTCCCTTTTCTGTTTGCCCTCTTTTGCTTATCCTGTTTGTCAATCTTTCTCCCTGTCAATAAGCTCTATCATGTCATCTGCCAGCCTGGTTTGGTCTATGGTTTCTTTCTTTTAAGCCCAAGACCAAGAACTCAGCTTAGAGAGAAATTCCAGCAATAATACCATAGTTACAAATGTAGAATGTAAATGTTTTGGCACAGTAACTGAGATAATGCCAGAAAGGCTATGTTAACCACTGTGATAAAAATGTGTCAAATGGTTTATGAAGCGAGTGTATGATGCCCATGATCATATCAATGTATACAGTTTTGATTTAATAAAAAAAAATAAATAAAAAAAAAATACCATAGTTACTGAAAGTTTTGTACTTGTCCCGAAGACTGAATGAGTTGTATGCTGGTGTAGTACCCAGCAAAAGGACCCCTAAAAGCCCCTAACTGTCTCAGCCTGAGTCCCTGCATGTCTCAAACCCCCCCTTGGGTTAATTATGAGAACAGGTTTCAGAATAAGGAAATTCCCTGAGTTCCCAAAAAACTCCTAGCCACAGGTAAAACAATGGTAGAACTTACCCCAAACCCCTAGCAATGGCTAACCAATGGTGGAAAGCTTACTCAAGGAAAATTTCCCAAGCCAAGTTTGTCCCCATGCTAGCTGCCATGATGTAACCCCCTGAGTCAACCAGCCCCCCTGACTGTAACCCAGCCCCAAGCGACCCCCTGAGCTAACCAACCGCCACATTCTGCTTCTGTGCTCGCCAGCTTGCCTGCCAACACAGCACAAAAATAGTATAAAAGACAGCCTGCTTTTCTCTTTTGGGCTGTTTGCCCTTTGGGGCAGTGACCTGCCTCCACAGTTGTAATAAATCACCATCTGATTTATACCTGAAGTGGGATCCGAGTTTTTCTTCCAGGTGGCACGTGAGTACAACACTGGGAATGAGAGCAGGTGATTTAAGGAAAAAGGAAGAGAAGTTTATTAATTTGCTGCAAATAAGGAGGGAAATGGACTAGCATCTCAAAGACTGTGATTCTGACTTTAAAGAGACCTGGGCTTTTTAAAAGGAGGATTTTCACCTGGGTCTACATGACCAGTGTAGCATGTTGTGGCTTTGGGCTATTGTTTTCAATTATATTTTGTGGTTTCATAGGACTTTATCTCTGATGACCACAATCTCATGATCCATGTTTGGACAATTCTGTTGTGCCATCTCCTGTGCTTTAAGATACTGGAAAACAAACATCAAGGGACATTTTTTTCTCCCCCTTTGATTACTGGCCTCAGGCAGGAATACAGGTTTTAACTTCCCAAAAGCGTGGGGGATTTTAGAGAGACAATTCAAAAATATTTCATTGCCCTTTTTCAGACCTTTACCTCTGTTACACCATATTGACCTTAGAGAAACAACAGAGGCATGGAGTATAGATATGAGTTATGAGAAGGAGGGAAAGAAAGGCATGGAACAAAGATTGTCTTTTATTTTTTTTTTTTTTTTGCAGTTTTGGCTGTGGCTGTGCTTGAACCCACCACCCCCGGTATATGGGGCCAGCACCCTACTCCTTGAGCCACAAGTGCCACCCCAAAGATTGTCTTTATTATGTAGATGAAACTGCACAGGTAGCCTCTCTCAGAAAGAACAGATGGCAGCCTGTGGTTGAGTTAATATTTCCTATACGTAGAGAAGGGGAAGGAGGCTCAGGGAAAGCCTGACTGTTTATTTCCCCAATGCATATTTGCAGATGTAAATCTCCTGCACTCATGGCAGATTTTCAGGGCCATTCCTGGCTGCAGGACCTCTGAATAGCCATTTCAAAATATGTCAAAGAAGCATATTTGGGGGTGAAATCTTTTTGTATTACTTTAACCCCCAACATCCCGTGGCACCTGTGGCACCTGTGGCTCAAAGCAGTAGGGTGCCAGCCCCATATACCAGAGGTGGTGGGTTCAAACTCAGCCCCAGCCAAAAACAAACAAACAAAAAAACAAACAACAACAAAAAAAAAGTAGCTTGCTAAAGCGGCGAAAGGCCTCCCACGTTGCTAAATGCAATGATTAATTCTCAGTCCTCAATTATTTTGAGAGAGGATACCCAAGAAGGGTGAGTTCTAGGAGTACAAGTCTTCTCAAGGAGACCACAAGGATACATCTGGCAGGGTCCTCTCCCTGGTGACTCAGCTCTTGGGAATTTATAAACTTAACTTCCTGGAACTTGGAAATTTCCAAGTTCTGTGAAATCCTGCAGTGCTATAGGGGCTGGAATAGCATCTCCCTCTTGATTGAAACTGGCCAATGAGAAGGGTACCTGGGGGTGGAACTTTTTGACTGTCAATAAAAAGGGAAATACCAAGCCAGTCAGGGAGCATGGCCATTTAGAACTCTTCTATGCCCTAAGCTCCTGACTGGTGAATAAAGCCCTTCCTCTTATAAATGTGTTTGGGTGCTCTTTCTCTCAACTGGGCCTTGTCTTCCTGCAACAATTTGACTTGTCAACAGTATTTGGTATAGGAGATCATTTTCTCCTCCATGAACCATTTTTCTTAACTTGGCTTCCAGTATGCTACTAGCTCCTAGATGATTCCATTCTACTTCTATAAACTCACCTTTTTGATCTCCTTCCCGGTCTTCTCCAGCACAGATCTGTTCTCTGGGCATCAGAAGTATATATCCAATTCTATACAGTATACCGTTAGACCTAACAGGCACCTCAAACTCAAGCTATAAACTGTATAGAATTGAACTCCTTATTTCCTTATTTTCTTCAATTCCTCCCTCTCCTGCTGTCTAAAAACTCATGCTCTTCCTGCAGTCTTCCACATCTCCACTAATAAAAATTCTGTTTTCTATTTGCTGCTCAGGCTAAAACACTTGAATTTGTAGAGGTCAAGGGAAAATCTTCTCCCTCTAAAGGTTTACTGAAAAATCAACAGACAAAAGACAGATTAAGGGAAGAAATGAGATACAGATTTGTTAATGTGCATGAGAGAGAAACTGATTACCTGCACTCCCCAATGGGGCATGCTAGCTTATACACTCTTTTCCATGGGAGAAGGAGGAGATGGGGAATGTGGACAATTATTTTATGGGGAAGTAAATGATTATTAAGAAGAATAAATGAAGCATGGAGACAGAAATTAACATGTATATGTTGGAATTTGAATGAGCCCAAGAGACAGGCATTCTCTTGTGGAAAAGTCTTTACAGGTGTGGTTGAATTCTTTAGTTTTCTTTTCTGCAGTAGATAATAAGGTGATAGAGAAGAGATAGAAGGCAATTGTGAGGGGTTTTTGTTGTTGTCGTTGTTTGTTTGTTTGTTTGTTTGTTTTTGTAAGACTCTTGTTCAGATAAGGAAATTGCAGGGAGTGATTCTCCCTGTGCTTGGGTAAGGGGAGGTAGAAACAAGACAAAGTTAAAGGGACCTTGATCCTGAGGCTTGTTTCTGAGACCTTATTGGTTTCAGCAGATTAATCCTAAATTCTGCTCTTTCTACCTTATTGTTTATACAATTAACAAGTTTGAGAACACTGTCCACTCAAACTTCTGAACATATTTAGAATGTTATGCTTCCTGCCACCTTCACAGCACCACCTGGTACAAACCACGGTTGTCTCTCACCTGTATAAAGCAGGTCTCCTGGCTTCTGCCCTTGTTCCCTTTCAGTCTCTTTTTCTTATGGATGCCAGAATAAGCCTCTTAAAACACACATCCATTCATGTTATACCTCCGCTCCTAACTCTCTCACAAGACTCAGAGAAAATGTCCAAGGTTTCACTGGCTTTCTCCCTGGTAAATCACTGCTATTACCCCTTCTTGTCCTGTGCAAGTCACGGGATCCTCTTTGATGTTTTTTTTGTTTGTTTGTTTTTTTTGTTTTTTTTTTTTTTTTGGCCGGGGCTGGGTTTGAACCCGCCACCTCCGGCATATGGGACCGGTGCCCTACTTATGCACTCACTATTTCCTCTGCCTATAATGCTCTCCCCTCAATACCTTACTGACTTACTTTCGCTCCCTTCAGATATTCAAATGTAAGCTTCTCTGGACATCTTCCCTCATTAGTCTGACTTTATAATCTATCCTCTTTCCTGACATTTCTTACCCGACTTTAATGATTTTTTTTTTTTATTTGTTGGCACTTATTGTTGGTGGAATTTCTTTCTGCAGTAGGTCCCTGGTCTCAGAGATTTAAAGAATGAACCCATAGACAACAGATCCGTGGCAAGATAGGATTTATTAGACAGAAAGGAATACAGAAAGAATGAAAGCACCAGAGCTTCTGGTAGAGGAAAAGACCCAAGTGAAAAGTTGGCCAGAACTTGGTAATGGAAGACACCTTTTCAATATTGATGAGTATATTAACAAATGAATGCAGTCCCTGTCAGCTCTGGGCAAAATGGAAGGACATCCACTTCAGAAGAGACCAAGCTTACATGCAATTTCCCAGTCCTAAAAAACTTACATGAAATTGCTCAGGCCTCAGAAACTGGGGTCCCTGTTCAGCCCGAATAAGGGAACCCTGTGTCATTATCACTGTAAATCCCTATATAATAATCACTTTTCATGTTTATTGCATGACTCTTCCATTAGGATACAGATGATAAAAGAAAAATTTTAGGCAAATTAAATTTTACATATTTAATTAAGCTAAGAATGATTCATGAATCAAGCATCATTCATAATCAGAACAGATTCAGAGTGACTACATACTGCCTTTGTGCTTTGAGAGGATTTATGAACAGAAAGAAGAAAGCAAGGAATGGAAAACAAAAGTGAGGTACAGAAACAGGTGGTTTGGTTACAGGTTGGCATTTTTTTTTTTTTTTCTGTCTTGTTTGAACACAGTTTGAACTCTTATCTGCTTGTGATTGGCCAAATCTCCATGACTGTTACAAAAGTAAGTTGGGCCTGTTTACATGCTCAGTTAGGTTACAGTTCATTATGTATGAAGAAAACTTTAGGCCAAACCTAAAACATGTAAGAAGGCACCTTTAGGCTAAACTTCAGTTTTCCCCTTTTGCTCAACCTCTGAACTTTAGGCATGGACATCATTCTGTCACCATTGTAAGTGTATTTATTTGGTCTTAAGTCCTACCAGGAAATAGCAGAACAGTTCACAGAAACTTGGAAAGTGGGAACAAGAATTTTAGGGTTTTTTTTTTTTTTTAGTAAGGGCTAGAACACAGATTCCTCTTTATGTTGGAATCTTTAGTTCTCTGTAGACAAAAACAAAACAAACAAACAAAAGAACTCCTAGCTTATTCTGGGATTTATCTGTTTTTTGGCATTTGCATATTGATTAGTTTGATTATGTCCCATTTAGCATGAGTGACTCCATTTTGGTTTGATCTGATCTGTTCTGTCTGTTCTTTTTGGACCCAGTGCATAAGCTCCATCCCAAACAATGGTTTCTCATTAATTTTGTTTAACAAATGAAATAGGAGGCTTTATTCACTGCTGTATCCTCTGGTCCCAAAACCAAGCATGGTGATGGTTGGCAACCAATAAATACTTGATGAATGAATCAAAATTTTAGAATTCAAAATTCAAAAAGAATTCAATTTTATTCATTGTCAATATTAGGAACATTGCCTGTTATGGTTGAAAAGAGAAGTAAATGTTCACAACACATTGCAACTCTGAGAGAAAGCTAGTGGATCACTTTGCTCTTTAAAGCTCTTCCATGTCCTCTTTCCCCATAGCCCAATCCTGGAACCTCTTCAGATGACTACATGCTCCCTCCTTTGGATTCTTGCCACCTTTTTCTAAAATGACTATACTATGACTTTCTTACTTCATATAATGTACATATAGGAAGGCACAAACTGTAGTGAACAGCTTAACTTTTTTTTAAGTAAGCATCTTCACACAATTACTAGTAGCTCATGAAACAAGTACTCCAAATTCTCTTCTAGTTACTACTCACTCCCCACCTCCACTTCTTTATCAGAGCAATACTACCCTGTTTCCCCGAAAATAAGACATCCTCCAAAAATAAGACCTACTTACAGGAAAGATAAGACGTCCCCTGAAAATAAGACCTAGTGCATCTTTGGGAGCACACCTTAAAATAAGACACTGTCTTATTTTTGGGGAAACAGGGTACTCCCCTGACCTTTAATCACAGACAAGTTTTGCCTATTTTGTACTTTACATAAATGGAATCATATCATACGTATTCTTTCGTGTCTCACTTCTTTCACTCAATGTTATGTTTTGTAAGATCTATCCATCTTCTTCTGTGCAGCAATAGTTAATTATATTTTTCTATGTATAAAGCATTTTTATTTGATGAAATTTTTGAGGTAAAAATAAGGATGTACTTTGTACCTGAGTAATACCAATTTTGTATTCATAAATTCTTTTATTTATGCCTATGTTTTAAAAGTATAATGCTCGAAAGCAATAATGATATCTATATGCAAAATAATACCCTGGAATATATTAATTGTGTTCCCTCCTTGCTACCACCCTTCCTGGCCACCCCTTCCCTGGGCAGGCACTAAAGCTACAGGAGCCTCCAGCATGGCTGGTTGATCATGCCAGAGATTACTGCGGACATCACCCTGGAAGTGGGTGCACTAACAGTGATGCAATGGCAAAAGGAGGACCTCCGCAAAAGGAGGATGGAAGATGCCATGCAGTGGCACCTCCTTGTCTTCTGTGAGGCACGGAGCACAGAACCAGCTGCTGCAGAGAAGCCAGGAGTAAGCCCACACAGCAGGAGAGAGGGATCTGGATGAATTGAGTGCCCAACTTCCCCCAACTGTCCCCTCCCAGCCAACCCTCATCCCCACATTCTCTTATTTTCTATTTTCGCCCTTGTTGGGAATGTTGCCACAGCTGTTACACTAAGAACCTTTGTGGGCTTATTTCCTGGGAATCTGGCATGAGGTGTCAGGCTAGAGCCCTTCGCGTTATGATTTTAATTTTAATTTTTCCAGTGCCTAAGGGAGTTGAGTGCTTTTTTTGTATGTTTGTAGGGATTTGCACATTATTTCCTGTGAATTGCTATTTAAGATATTTGCCTGTTTTTCTATTGGTGTTAATAGATTTATTTTATCTGGGAAAGACATGAAACTCAGATTCTACTACCAAATAAAAGCCCATTGGCATTTACTGATTAATCATTTACTTCTACTGATTTATAAGGTGTCTCAGCAGCCTCATACCAAGAATACTTGGACCCTGTTCCCTGACAGCATTCAATTATATATTCAAACATCTGCTAGACTGGGATGTCCAATTGAAGGCAGATTATAAAAGGAAACAATGAGAACTTATGGTAAAATCTGCCCTAAAAGATCTGGAAAAAGCCCAGGAACACAGGTTGAGTCCAAAAGGACTATGGATATGTGACAGCATGGCAACCTGATATCTGAGCTCAACACAACCTTAGTGGCAAGCCTATGGCATGGGTGCAAAGGACTGCATCTGAGAAGTGAAGGAACTTATTTACTCATTATACTGATGGAAACTAGAATCTTTTGCCCTCAAATATATTTCTTTGGTATATTTAGAGATGGCTATTCAGAAGGGCTGCAAACACAATAATACCTCAGAAAATCTATCTTTTGTGAGAGAGATTTACATCTGCAGAGGAAATCTACAGTAGTGAAATGAAGTTAGCAGCAGATATAAACAGGCTTTCTCTGAGGTTCCCCTTTATCTGGACTTAGAAAAGATTAACTCACAGGAAAAGAGATTTATAGTCTGGAACTTTTAAAGATCTGACAGAGACACAACCTGCAAATATCTTCTCCCATTCTGAGGGCTGTTTGCTCGCTTTACTTACTGTGTTCTTAGCTGTGCAGAAGCTTTTTAGTTTGATCAAGTCCCAATAGTGTATTTTTGAAGCAGCTTCAATTGCCTGGGGGGTCCTTCTCATGAAAAACTCGCCCAACCCAATTTCTTCAATGGTTTTCCCTACACTCTCTTCTAGTATTTTTATAGTTTCATGTCTTAGGTTTAAATCTTTAATCCAGTGAGAGTCTGTCTTGGTTAATGGTGAGAGGTGTGGGTCCAGTTTCAGTCTTCTACAGGTTGTCAGCCAGTTCACCCAGCACCATTTGTTAAATAGGGAATCTTTTCCCCATTGAATGTTTTTAATTGGCTTGTCAAAGATTAAATAATGGTAATTAGCTGGATTCATCTCTTGGTTCTCTATTCTGTTCCAGACGTCTACTTCTCTGTTTTTGTGCCAATACCATGCTGTTTTGATCACTATCGATTTGTAGTATAGTCTGAGGTCTGGTAGGTGATTCCTCCTGCTTTGTTTTTATTTTTGAGTAATGTCTTGGCTATTCGAGGTTTTTTTCTGATTCCATATAAAATGAAGTATTATTTTTTCAAGATCTTTAAAGTATGACAGTGGAACTTTAATGGGGATTGCGTTGAAATTATATATTGCTTTGGGTAGTATGGACATTTTAACAATGTTGATTCTTCCCAACCATGAGCATGGTATATTTTTCCATTTGTTAACATTCTCAGCTATCTCTTTTCTTAGAGTTTCGTAGTTCTCTTTATATAGATCTTTCACGTCCTTTGTTAGATAAACTTCCAAGTATTTCATTTTCTTTGGCACTGCTGTGAATGGGATAGAATCCTTAATTGTTTTTTCAACTTGACTATTGTTGGTATATATAAAGGCTACCGATTTATGAATGTTGATTTTGTAACCTGAGATGCTGCTGTATTCCTTGATCACTTCTAAGAGTTTTGTAGTAGAGTCCCTAGTATTTTCCAGATATACAATCATATCATCTGTGAAGAGCGAAAGTTTGATCTCTTCTGACCCTATGTGGATACCCTTGATCGCCTTTTCTTCCCTAATTGTGGTGGCTAAAACTTCCATTACAATGTTAAAGAGCAATGGAGACAATGGGCAGCCTTGTCTGGTTCCAGATCTGAGTGGAAACGATTCCAATTTAACTCCACTCAATATGATCTTGGCTGTGGGTTTGCTGTAGATGGCCTCTATCAGTTTAAGAAATGTCCGTTCTATACCAATTTTCTTAAGTGTTCTGATCATGAAGGGATATTGGATGTTATCAAAAGCTTTTTCTGCATCGATTGAGAGAATCATATGGTCTTTGTTTTTTAATTTGTTTATGTGCTGAATTACATTTATAGATTTACGTATATAGAACCAGCCTTGAGATCCTGTGATAAAACAGACTTGGTCATGATGTATGATTTGTTTGATATGTTGCTGGATTCTGTTTGTTAGAATCTTGTTGAATATTTTTGCATCTATATTCATTAATGATATTGGTCTATAATTTTCTTTTCTTAACCAGAATCCACAGAGAACTCAAACGCATTAGCAAGAAAAGAACAAGGGATCCCATCGCAGGCTGGGCAAAGGACTTGAAAAGAAATTTCTCTGAAGAAGACAGGCGCACGGCCTTCAGACATATGAAAAAATGCTCATCATCTTTAATCATCAGAGAAATGCAAATCAAAACTACTTTGAGATATCATCTAACTCCAGTGAGACTAGCCTCCATCACAAAATCCCAAAACCAGAGATGTTGACGTGGATGTGGAGAAAAGGGAACACTTTTGCACTGCTGGTGGGAATGCAAATTAATACATTCCTTTTGGAAAGAGATATGGAGAACACTTAGAGATCTAAAAATAGATCTGCCATTCAATCCTGTAATCCCTCTACTGGGCATATACTCAGAAGACCAAAAATCACATCATAACAAAGATATTTGTATTAGAATATTTATTGCAGCCGTATTCATAATTGCTAAGTCATGGAAAAAGCCCAAGTGCCCATCGATCCACGAAAGGATTAATAAATTGTGATATATGTACACCATGGAATATTATGCAGCCTTAAAAAAAGATGGAGACTTTACCTCTTTCATGTTTACATGGATGGAGCTAGAACATATTCTTCTTAGTAAAGTGTCTCAAGAATGGAAGAAAAAGTACCCAATGTACTCACCCTTATTATGAAACTAATGTAGGACCTTCACATGAAAACTATAACCCAGTTACAACCTAAGAATAGGGAGAAGGGGGAAAGGGAGGGGAGGGAGGGGGAATATAGGTGGATGGAGGGGGATTAATGGGATTACACCTGTGGTGCATCTTACAAGGGAATATGTGAATCCTAGTAAAAGTGGAATGTAAAGGTCTTAGCAAAATAAGTAAGAAATGCCACGAAAGCTATGTTAACTAGTGTGATGAAAATGTGTCAAAAGGTCTATGAACCAAGTGTATGGTGCCCCATGATCATACTAATGTACACAGCTATGATTTAATAAAAAAAAATAAATAGTAATTAAAAAAAAAAAAAGATCTGACAGAGACACTTTACCATACCATCATGTATTCTTTCTCAGGGCAGCTCTGAGATTCCCTGGGAGATTTTTATCTGAATAACAAGATAGCCCTTGGTTGCCAGTCTTTTCTCCTCTGACTTTCCCATACCCTGCAACTCCTCCCAATGATCCCTCCCCCCTTATTTTTTTATCCAGTTCCTAATCCCTTATTCTTCCTATAATGTCAGGTTATAAGAACTTCAGGTATAAAAATTTTAGTCACCTGGCTGTTCTTTGAGTCTTATATTTTGTATATGGCTCCCATGTTCATATATATGTTAATAAATTTGTACACTTTTTATCCTATGACTCTGCCTATCATTTGTTTGTTTTATTATTAAAGCTTTAGAAGAGAGAGGTAAGGAAATTCCTTTGTTCCTATAATACTAGGTGGAGATAATAACCTTACTGTGAGACTCCCCTCTATTTTTTTTTTTTTGCCTTATGTATTAGGAAATTTATTTATTTATTTATTTATTTTATTTTTTGAATATGCATTGGATAATTTTTTTAATTTTTATTTATTAAATTATAGCTGTGTACATTAATGCAGTCATTGGGTACAATGTGCTGGTTTTATATACAATTTGAAATATTTTCATCAAGCTGGTTAACATAGCCTTCATGGCATTTTCTTAGTTATTGTGTTAAGACATTTATGTTCTACATTTAATAAGTTTCACATGTACCCTTGTAAGATGCACAGTAGGTGTGGTCCCACCAATTACCCTCCCTCCACCCATCTCCGCACTCCCCTCCCCTCCCTTTCCCCTTTTCCCATATTCTTGGGCTGTAATTGGGTTATAGCTTTCATATGAAAGGTGTAAATTAGTTTCATAGTAGGGCTGAGTACATTGGATACTTTTTCTTCCATTCCTGAGATACTTTGCTAAGAAGAATATGTTCCAACTCCATCCATGTAAACATGAAAGAGGTAAAGTCTCCATCTTTCTTTAAGGCTGCATAGTATTCCATGGTATACCTATACCACAATTTATTGATCTATTAATGGGTCGATGGGCACTTGGGCTTCTTTCATGACTTAGCAATTATGAATTGGGCTGCCATAAACATTCTGGTACAAATATAATTTCATTATATCATGGTGGTGAACTTTGCCAGTCACCTAACTTTAGATTATAAAGTGAGAGTGGACAACCATTAAGAGACTAAACAGTCTTTGATTCTTTAATCTTCTCACATTTATTTCATTCCTTATATAAACTGGATAATACCTGTTACTATTTCTCTTATGAGCTTTTAGATAGCAGTCTTTCAAATATTTATTTTCTTTATTACTTCCATTTATGTTGGTGCTTCCTTTGGCTGTCCAAGGCTTTTTCCAATATATGGCACTTCATCTCCACCACTCCCATGCTGCAGAAGCAGAATTTTCTTCCCTGACGAACATACAGAAACCATTCCCAGAGAACATACATAAATAAATAAATAAATATTGCTTGAATCAGCAATTTAAAAAATGAGAGGTAGACAACATTCAATAACAGAGATTCTGATATAACTAAAAGAAAAATTGTAGTATGCAATAGATTAAAAAGAAAACTATTAACAATTATAAGGCATGGTCCACTTACATAGAAGTAGATGTTTTTAACATGAGATAAAGTTCTTAGAGTTTAGCTGAAATTAAGAGGGATATCCAAATATTTAAATCAGAATAACTTGCTTCTAATTAGTGTGTTTACATTAAAATTCTGAAAGAGGATACCACAATCAATGAGATCATTACATCAACAAATAATAAAAAGATGCTAAGAATGACTTTTGTTTTCTTTCCCATTACAATAAAAAATGTGGTTTTCTTCACCCTACCAAAAGGTCAAAATAGAACAAAAACATAAAGTCAAGGAGTTAATTCTTAACCACATACTTGTCTATTTCTCTTGAAAATTTGGGGTAATTCCAATTGGCTAAAAGAGTACTAATGTTGAAGAAAAGGAAATGAACATAAAGTAAAAGCTGGTTCACAAATGTAGGGATGGCTAACTTACTGTTTGACCCTTAACAATAGCTTTTATTCAATATGATCTATCAACTGTCTCTTTCAGTGGCAAATTTATGGCATTTTATAAACATTTATGTTTGCTTGTTAAAATATTTGCGAAGATTTAGTAATATGACCCATTGAGACTCCCCTCTATTTTAAACCAAATAAGCCAAAAATTGAAAAGGAATGTCATCTCTATCATGTAACCTACCAAATTTCTCTAGCTTTGAAAAACTGTGAAAATAGTGCAATATTATTCCATATTTCATTTTTGAAAATATTTATTTATTTTCGAGATAGAGTCTCAAGCTGTTGCCCCGGGTAGAATGCTGTGGCGTTGGGTTTTAGAGATTCTCTTGACTCAGTCTCCCAAGTAGCTGGGACTAAAGTGGCTGCCACAATACCTGGCTATTTTTTGGTTGTAGTTGTCATTGCTGTTGGGCAGGCCTGGGCTGGATTTGAACCCGCCAGCTCCTGTGTATGTGGCTGGTGCCCTAGCTGCTGAGCTACAGGTGCTCAGCCATTTTGAAAAATTTTTTTTTTTTTTTTTTTTTTTTGTAGAGACAGAGTCTCACTTTACTGCCCTCGGTAGAGTGCCGTGGCGTCACACAGCTCACAGCAACCTCTAACTCTTGGGCTTACGCGATTCTCTTGCCTCAGCCTCCCAAGCAGCTGGGACTACAGGCGCCCGCCACAACGCCCGGCTATTTTTTTGTTGCAGTTTGGCCGGGGCTGGGTTTGAACCCGCCACCCTCGGCATATGGGGCCGGCGCCCTACTCACTGAGCTACAGGCGCCGCCCCATTTTGAAAAATTTTTAATCTAATGAAATATGAAATTTAAAACACTCATTTGCTCATGGCCTAGTATCTGTATATTTAACTTTACAATCTTTATCACATATCTATTTATTCAAGTACACATCCATTAATACATAATATATTTTGATGTATTTCACAGTAAGTTGCAGATATCAGTGCACACCTCCCTAAATCCCCGAGTATGCATTTTATTAACCAGAGTTCCAGTACTGCAATTTTATCAATGTTGGGTGAGACAGACTCCTATGTCTCTAGAACCTAGAGGGGATTCATAGCTGGGATAACAAGGGAAAGATTCCAGCTTATTAGCTATAAAATTGTAGAGGCATAAAGGCAACAGATTCCTGCCTTAGCTCTCAGCAGCAAGGAGAGCTAATTCCACAACAAATAAAAAGTAGTGTCTCTGATGATTCCCGGAGATGTAAAAGGCATGTAGCCAAACCCATGGGCCAAAGAAAAATGAAGATTTAGATGTTGATGTTACTAGAACCACATCTGTAATCACTGGCTTGCAAAACCTATTTATATGTGGTCATAAGTCTCATCTTTCATCTTATCTCTCCTGTTAGGGTAAAAATTAAGGGAAGAAGTTTAGGGAAAAAGCAGAAGATTTGGGAGCCCAAGAGGTCTGAGGCACAAAACCTGATCTTGAACTTAACTCTGCTGAGTCTCAGTTTCTTATATATAAATGCGGGTAATAATAAGTATATTATAGAATTGCAGGATTATTAATAAAAATTTTGTGTGCAAAGCTCCAGGTACATTGCTAGGAGCAAAAAGGGCCAACAAAAAATTGAAGTTGTAGTCATTTTTTCTATTGCTATTATGGTCAATAAACTCTTTGAAGTCAGGGTCTTAACTTATTTGTTGTTTTTGTTTGTTTGTTTTACCCATATGCTTAGCCTATGTTAAGAATAGGCTCAAATAGATATTGACTATGTGGATAAAGGGATAAAGAGCTCCAAATTAGTCAATATATTAAAAGTTAAAGTATGTAAATCACATATTTACATAATCTTCTAGAAAGAGTAAGAACCTAGTTTTGAATGTATTTACGTTTGCTGAAAACCATGCTAACATGTGCTCTAAGGATAATTTTTCATTCTTTGATAGAGGCTTTATTTGATGATTTCAAGAAGAAATAATGATAAAAGATGATGAACTAATGACTCTGCTCATAGAATAGATGTGGCTTCTCGGACTTTTCCCATCTTTCCTGTGCTTTGGAATTAGCATTCTCGACTAAACGGCACTTGATTCACTTTTGTGCATGTTAGTGACCAGCATATCAGCTTCTAAGTGTTTCTTAATCATTTTAATTTGCATTTTTCTTGTATTGGGGGCCATTGCTGAATATAGATTAAGCTGAGAATCATTATGGAAATGCTATAACTAACCCTTGACCTTCTTTGTGATTTTATACCTCACCAATTAGTCATAGCCTTCTGTGGACAGGCTTCCAAGACAAAGCTAGAGAAATCCAGGCAATTTGGTTTCCTGGACAAAAAGTGTTACTGGAATCTGATCATATAATAAGTCACCAGAATTCTTCATGTGGCTTTCATTGTGGAGCCATATACAAACATAAGTAATTCTTCAGAGAATGAAGACAACTAAAATATCAGGTTAATATAATGACCTTTGTGAGAGAGAGCGAGCCAGAAACCTAGAATGTATTAGTCTTCAATGAAAATGTCTAAAGTAATGTGGTTAATATCTCCATAAAAAGCAGAGGTTCTTATTCTTCCCTTCTACCTCATTCTCTAGACCTCACGTGTAAATCTGCCTATCTAAATTATCTGAGATTTAAATAATGGGCCTTCATGGTCCTTGGCAAATTGTTTTGGAATATCTCTGTCTCATCATTCATCTCCACATTCTTTCCTGTAATCCTCTCATTGCAATGCATGATTTCAGAATTTATTATATTAAATTTAATTAATTTGGGATCTCTAAAGTATTATATTCAGAAACACTCAAGAGTCTGAATTGCTGAGAAATTATGACCTCAGATTATGATTAGAGTTCAGAATCATAAACCACCCCCCCAAATCCAAAAACAAAATAAGGTGAAATCAAAGCCTCTCCTATTGCTTCTATTAATAAGGATTGCAGGGTGTTATGGTAATGAGGTTGTGGAATCAGGAAAAGACGGGAGAATATATGACAAACTAGGGGCTATTAAGCCTTAGAGAAAGTTTGGTTCTCAGGATCTTGAGTAATTAACATGATATGATTCAAGCATTACAAAGTCAAAAAAATTCTCTATGATTCCCTAAGTGAAAAAGTGATTTGTCTTCCATGACAATAATAAGAAAATAACACTAAAAATCTACATAGTCAAAAATTACATATTTGCCAGATTTTAATTTTTGTTTGTTTCATTTATCTTGGTGGATTTCTGGCGAGGAAGAGAATTGGTTCTTTCCCTGAGATTCCCAGATAATCACAACAGCCATTTGTTGCCATTTGTTAGATTTTAGAGGTAAAAAAGAAAATCAGTCCATCCTGAAGCATAAGGAAGAGTGATTTTGAGAAATTTAAAGAATACTGATTTGTTCATTAAGGAGGGCAAAATATATTTAGTGACGGTTCTTTCACCTTTTTTCCTTTTTAAAAAAAATGCCCAAATTCTTTTCAAAGACCCTTTATTTACCTTCTCAGAGCTCGTTTGTCTCTCTGCTCAGTTTTCAAAGAGCATTTATGCTCAAATTACAAACCTCCAAGAAGCTTCTTTTATACCCTAATCTGCATTGTTTTACTCTGTGTGTGACTGTAAAAAAAATCACTTAATAACATTACCAAAGCCTGAGGAAAATGCTCATTGATACTCAAGGGTACTGGTTTTATAGTCATTTCATTTTCAGCATGAGTATTTTGAATTAATTTGTGCTGAACTATTTTCTGTTTCCCTAAAGAGTTTTCCTAATTAATCTGGAGAAAAAGCACTTCCAGTGACACAGTTCAATGTTTTATTGAAAGCTGATGTCACCTTGATTCTCATAAGTGATGAGAAAATGAGCTGAGGCAAAAGTAAGCAATGTGGTCTCAAAACGAGGTTCCCTCATCTGTATCTTAGCTTCAACTAGAATTGCCAGTATGTGGATGCTGAAATAAGCTACCTTTAAATCAAACCCCTACTTTGATTGCTTTTGGCTTTTAGATAACTTTCCACATCTTGTTTTACACAAAATCATATTATATAACACAGATTTTCAAATATTTGACTTTGAAATGTTCTCAAATAAAAGAATCAACCTATTTCTATAAGAAACCAATCATTTTTTAGAAAACAAATTATTCAACCTAGTGGATTTCAGCTTTGTGGGATGCTGTAACCAGACATAGGTCTCTATAGAACCTGCCGCTGAAAACAGAGGCAATTAAGCTGGATCTAGACCTGTTTTATGGCTAAATTTCCAATTTCACAAGGTGAGATCTAACAATAGACTTGTCTGTTGTGTTCTGTTTGATTTTCATTAGTTTGTTTCTGATGGAGAATAACTTTGACAAGCTTAAGAATGGAATCCTCTCTCTGCTATAAATTAGAAGTAATTCATATCAAGGAATAAACTAAGTAGCTGGATGACCTTCAGAAATATATTTCACCTTGCTGGGCTTCAGTATTAGCATCTACAAAATTAAGCCTTTGCATTAAGCCATTGTCCCTTCCACCCCTGAATTCTTATGAAAACACTTAAAAATTCCTGTAAGCACAAATAACTTAAATGTTAGTACTGATGCTGGAAGAGACCAACCAGTATCATCACTTCTAATGAGACCAAGACAAGATAGTGACTATCTGGTGAACAGTCATAATGATAAATATTTTAGATTTGAATGAGGTTGCACAGTTTACAAAAAGCATTCATGCTTATCATTTCAGTGTCCATTTTTTAGTTCCCCAAGACTACACAGCTTGTAAGTAATAGGTCCCAAACAAATCTTTCCATTCTAGAAAAAGAGTGTTGTTTGTGATAATTTGCTGTCTTTGTAGTCATTTTGCAGGTGAATATAGAATTGACTGTTAATGGCAGATTTTATTAAAGTCTGAAAATTAAAATTTTCTTTCTCCTTTTTTTTTTATCTTATTAACTCATTCTTTACTTTCTGACAATATGATAATGACACAGGAGGAAAAATCTTGAACTTTAATGATATTTTTCTGGTATTATCATTCAATAAGCAGTCATCCTCCTCTCTCTTTCTTTGGATGGTCAGGCAGGACCAAACAGAACAGTGGACAGAGGATGGACTCTAGAAACTGACGCTGTTACTATGAGTGTAGTTTGTGTAGCTGCCTAGGTTCCTTAGGTATAGAGAATAATAACCTACCTCAAAAAGATGAAAAAAAAAAAAAAACTTGAATGTGAGTGTGTGTGTATTTCAGTGCCTGCTCATACTAGTTAGACCTATACTATATGTTGATTTTATACTCACCTCTCAAGAAGCACCAGGAATTTCAACAGTTAAAATGCCTGAAATCCCTTAAAAGAAGAAAAGTATAAGCATAGGTCCAAACCCAGACCTACCTTTACCAACTGGACATTATTTAAGTCCTCTCAACCTTAGTTGTCTCACTTATACAAAATATGTGTAGGTATCTACCATTCAACAGAAAAGATTTATTACAAAAATTAGTCTGATACACCACAATGCTTATTTTTATAGTGTGAATTAGCTGATGTGTGATCATTAAATAGGGGGATTATGCCAGTGTAATTCAGAAACAGGTTTGTTTATAGACTTTTTTTTTTCAGCACATGACGCTTTGTGTCTCTAAGTAACTATAGCTGAATGTTAAGTACACCAGCGTAGCTAACTACATCATGTCTTAGAGGAATACACATGGTAGTGTACATCATGCCCTGTTACCTGTGCATTCTCTCTTGGCTCAGTTTTGCCCTGTGCTCTGCTTTGAGCATGTTATTGAACATTTTCCCTGTAATTCAGCAGCTGCAGCCCCTACTTATGCCCCCATTCTGTCAAAGCACTTTTACTTTTTTAAAAAGATAAAGTCTATGTTATTTTAACTAAGTTAGTTTGTTTTTAATTAAGATCATTAGTGCTTGCATTAAAGAGTCGAATAGGTTTTCTGGGGCCTTCCAAAGTCTACTGTTTCCATTATGCTGCTATTTTTTACACAATAATTTCATGAAATATGTTTTCTTTATTTACACAATCACATTATAGTAGAAACACCTGTAAATCAGATAACGCATGCAAAGGACCTACCATAATCTTCAGCATAGAATTTTTAACACTAGACTCCTTCCTTTTTGCAAGATGTCAGTATTACACTTCAAAAGGCAAATAAATAAATTAAATTTAAGATATCTTGGAGCCTTGGAGGTATTTTCTGAGTCTGTGAAAGGAAGCACAATTCATACTAAAAACGCTAGCTAAAAGCATAAGCTATGAGCATCAGTGCGAAACATCTTGAGAGTTAGTCACGGCTTAATGTAAAAAAGCTGCAAGGTCAGATAAAAAGAAAAACAAATTGGACCTAATGTTTTAGTGCAGCTACTGCATTTTCTTCAGTCCACCTGGTAGCTCCCAATCAATAGGAGATTTCCCTACATACCTGTGATTTTCATGGCACGTTATTGGTTTCATTGAAAGCTCCCCTGAACATTGACCCAATTAATAGGTACCTGTACTTTCATGAAGCTCTTATGGAAGTTTCTTACTCAGCACTATTCCTGAGATTACAATTATCATGCAACAAGTAATAAAAGATAGCTGACTGAGAGAACTCTTATTAATCACACCTTTCTGTTGGAACCAACCCTCTAATTCACCAAACCAAGGTGTCAAAAATCTAACTTCATATGGCAGTAAAAACATTCAAATCAAACTGAACCCTTGGGCCCTGGGATTAAGTCAGTATTGATGTTGAAAACCAATTGAACTGTGTGATTAATTTACTTCCAGATGACATCGCTAAATTTTCTTGAGATCATGCTATACTTTCTTCAGGTGCTTACCTCCCTCTAGTTCATTTACTTCGCTGTGGACCAGAGAATGCAAAAGGATATTTGGACTTGCCAAAATAGCCCTGTAGAGCATAACCAAGGGCCATTTCAAACAAAAGAACATAGCACAATGTCTTAAAAATCATAGGTGACAGTAGGGAGAACAACATGGCCAAATAAAAACCTCCAGCATTCATTCCCCTGCACAAACACAAAATTCAACATCTACCCACATAAGCAAACATCTTCAGAAGAACCAAAAATCAGGTGAGCAATTATACTGTCTGGTTTCAATGTGATATTAAAGAAAGTGACACTGAAGAGGGCAGAAAAGACAATCTTGCATTGCCTATGCCACCCCACTCTCATCTCTTGGCGGTACCTCCTACCAGCACACTGAGTAAAGAAAGAATTTTTCAGTCCAGGGAGGAGAAGTGAAATGATGGTGGGACTTAGCATTGACTCAGGGCTGCCGTGGTACAAGGGAACACAGCACCGGGCAGAATTCCACCAGTACCCACAGAGGGAGCAATTACATCAACCTGGCCAATGGAAAGATCCTCTGCCTCCAAACAGCACTTCAGGCTAGTGCTACCACCAGCTAAAGAAAAGCAGCCTGGAGCAGAAACTAAATTTGTAAGGCAATTCCTGCAGCTGTTCTGGCTCAGAGCTAGTGAATTTGGGATGCATGTGATCCAATGTAACCCAGTGAGCTACTACAGGTGGTGGCCAAGCCAGTACATGTATCATTTCTGGCCCCAAACTACATGCAATGTGGCTGAAGGGAAGGACCCAATCCTGGTAGGGTTCACCACTTACTGAAAATAGAGGCCCTGGGCTATGAATAAATATCAGAAATAGCCAGGCAACAGTCACTATAGGCTTTGGAAGAGACTTGGCTGGGTTCAGAGCTGGTGGCACCAGGGAGTACACACATAACTTCTCCCCCAATTCCAGGAGCCCAAGATAGAGTGAGGGAAGAGAGTGGTAGACTTTGCCTGGTAATCTAGGAAATTCTGCCATATCTTACCCAAGTTCACCAAAGTAGTAACACCAGGAGTCTGTGAGAGTCACAGCAGTACTGAATTTAGGGTACCCCCCGCTCCAGGACTAATACAGCAATAGTGAGCCAAGACTTAGACCACAATACTCAATTCCCTTTGAATATCTGAAATGCCTTCTCAAGAAATTTGAGTTCAAACAGGTCCATATTGTGAAGATTAAGAGAAATACCTTACCCTTCAATCCACAAGCATCAAGAAACCCAGGAAAACATGACCTCACAAAACAAATTAAATAAGGCACCGTTGACTAATCATGAAGTGATGGAGCTAGGTGACCTTTCAGATAAAAAATTCAAAATAGCTATCTTAAAGAAGCTCAATTAAATCCACAGAAGGAATTCAGAAGAGCAACAGAGAAATATAATGAGATTGAAATTAAAAAAATAAATAAATAAATAAGCAGAAATTCTGAAGGTGAAGAATTCAACAAACTAAGAAATTCCTCACAGTCTCTCTACAGCAGAATTGACTAAGCAGAAAAAAGAATTGCTGCTGAATTCTACCAAGCATTCAAAGAAAAACTAATACCAATCTTACTTAAACTATTCCAGAAAACAAAGTAGGAGGGACTACTCCCAAACTTATTCTATGAGGCTTGTATCACCTTGATACAAAAAGCAGACAAAGGTATAACAAAAACAGAAAACTGTAAGCAAATATCTCTGATGAACATAGAAATATGAAAATCCTCAACAAAACAGAATTCAACAACACATTAAAAAGATTATTCATTATGATTAAGTATAATTCATTACAGAGATACAAAAATGGTTTACTATATACAAAACAATCAATGTGATACTTCATATTAATAGAGTGAAGCTCAAAAATTATATGATCATTTCAATTGGTGCTGAAAAGCATTTGATAAAATCTAATATTTTTCATGATAAAAACTCTCAAAACAAAACAACAAAAACTGGGTATAGAAGGAACTCAACGTGATAAAAGCCATATATGTCAGACCCACAGCAAGCATCATACTGAATTGGGAAAAACTAAAAGCTTTCTTGCTAAGATCTACAACAAGACAAAAATGCCCACTTTCACCACTGTTATTCAACATAGTACTGGAAGTTCTGTCTAGAGAAGTCATACAAAAGAAAGAACAAAGGCATCCAAATTAGAAAATAAGAAATCAAATAACTTTTATTTACAGATGATCTTATACTACAGAAACCTAAAGACTCCACCAAAAAAAAAAAACTATTAGAACTGAAAAAAAATTCAATAAAGTTGCAGAATACAAAATCAACATACAAAAATCAGTAGCATTTCTATATTCCACAAGTAAGCAATCTGAAAAAGTAACAAAGAAATTAAACTCGTTTACAATAAAAACAAAAAAGAAGACATACAAACGGTCAATATGTATATGATGAGTGCTCAACTTCATTACTCCTTGGAGAGATGCAAATCAAAACTACAATTAGATATCATCTCACTCCAGTAAAATGGCTTTCATCAAAAAAACAAGCAATAAAAAATGCTGGAGAGAATGTGGAGAAAGGGGAGCCCTTCTACACTGCTCGTGGAAATGTAAATTAGTGGAAACATTATGGAAAACAGAATGGAAATTCCTCAAAAAAACTAGGTTACCATATAACCTAGCAATCTCCCTCCTGGGTGTGCATCCAAAGGAGGGAAAATCAATATCTCAAAAAGGTATCTGGACTCCATATTTATTGAAGCACTATTCACAAAAATCAAGATTTAGAATCAACCTAAGTGTCTATCAATGAATAAATTGATAACAAAATTGTGGCACATGGACACAATGAAACATATAGCCACAAAAAAGAATGAAGTTTTGCCATTTGCAATGACATGGATAAAACTGGAAAACATTATTTTTTTAATTAAATAATAGCTGTGTACATTAATGCAACCATGGGGTACAATGTGCTGGTTTTATATACAATTCGAAATATTTTCATCAAACTGGTTAACATAGCCTTCAGGGCATTTTCTTAGTAATTGTGTTAAGATATTTAAATTCTACATTTAGTAAATTTCACATGTACCCTTGTAAGATGCACCATAGGTGTGGTCCCATCAATTACCCTCCCTCCACCCATCCTCCTCCTCCTCTCCCCTTGGAAAACATTATTTTAAGTGAAATAATCCAAGCACAAAAATACAAATCTCACATGATCTCACTCATATGTGGGAACTAAATATTAACAATAATTGATCTCTTTTATGGACTTGCATATGTTAAACCAGCCTTTCATCCCTGGGATGAAGCCTACTTGATCATGATGAATGACTTTTTTGATGATAAGCTGTAATCTATTGGCTAGGATTTTGTTGGGAATTTTTGCATCTATATTCATGAGTGAGATTGGTCTGAAATTCTCCTTTTTGTTTGGGTCTTTTCCTGGTTTTGGTATCAGGTTGATGTTTGCTTCATAGAACGTGTTGGGGAAGATTCCTTCTTCCTCAATTTTTTGGAATAATTTCTGCAGTACAGGAATAAGCTGTATAGCTAAGGCAGTTCTTAGTAATAAAAATAAAGCTGGGGGCATCGGCATACCAGATTTTAGTCTGTACTACAAAGCCATAGTGGTCAAGACAGCATGGTACTGGCACAAAAACAGAGACATAGACACTTGGAATCGAATTGAAAACCAAGAAATGAAACTAACATCTTACAACCACCTAATCTTCGATAAACCAAACAAGAACATACCTTGGGGGAAAGACTCCCTATTCAATAAATGGTATTGGGAGAACTGGATGTCTACATGTAAAAGACTGAAACTGGACCCACACCTTTCCCCATTCACAAAAATTGATTCAAGATGGATAAAGGACTTAAATTTAAGGCATGAAACAATAAAAATCCTCCAAGAAAGCATAGGAAAAACACTGGAAGATATTGGCCTGGGGAAAGACTTCATGAAGAAGACTGCCATGGCAATTGCAACAACAAAAATAAACAAATGGGACTTCATTAAACTGAAAAGCTTCTGTATGGCTAAGGAGACAATAACCAAAGCAAAGAGACAACCTACACAATGGGAAAGGATATTTGCATATTTTCAATCAGACAAAAGCTTGATAACTAGGATCTATAGAGAACTCAAATTAATCCACATGAAAAAAGCCAACAATCCCATATATCAATGGGCAAGAGACATGAATAGAACTTTCTCTAAAGACGACAGACGAATGGCTAACAAACACATGAAAAAATGTTCATCATCTCTATATATTAGAGAAATGCAAATCAAAACAACCCTGAGATATCATCTAACCCCAGTGAAAATGGCCCACATCACAAAATCTCAAAACTGCAGATGCTGGCGTGGATGTGGAGAGAAGGGAACACTTTTACACTGCTGGTGGGACTGCAAACTAGTACAACCTTTCTGGAAGGAAGTATGGAGAAACCTCAAAGCACTCAAGCTAGACCTCCCATTTGATCCTGCAATCCCATTACTGGACATCTACCCAGAAGGAAAAAAATCCTTTTATCATAAGGACACTTGTACTAGACTGTTTATTGCAGCTCAATTTACAATCGCCAAAATGTGGAAACAGCCTAAATGCCCACCAACCCAGGAATGGATTAACAAGCTGTGGTATATGTATACCATAGAATACTATTCAGCCATTAAAAAAAATGGAGACTTTACATCCTTCGTATTAACCTGGATGGAAGTGGAAGACATTATTCTTAGTAAAGCATCACAAGAATGGAGAAGCATGAATCCTATGTACTCAATTTTGATATGAGGACAATTAATGACAATTAAGGTTATCGGGGGAGGAAGCAGAAAGAGGGACGGAGGGAGGGGGGTGGGGCCTTGGTGTGTGTCACACTTTATGGGGGCAAGACATGATTGCAAGAGGGACTTTGCCTAACAATTGCAATCAGTATAACCTGGCTTATTGTACCCTCAATGAATCCCCAACAATAGAAAAAAAAAAAAAAAAAAAGCTTTGCTATAAAACCAAAAAAAAAAAAACAATAATTGATCTCACAGGGACAGTAAAATGAGAGTTATAAGAAGTTGGGAAGAGTAGCTGGGAGTGATAGATAGAGTGGAGATGGATAATTGTTTCAAAAATACTTACATAGTTAGACATTATGAACAATATTTGAAAACACAACAAAATAACTGTAATCAACAATAAGTTAGAGTGAAATTGGAATTGTTTCTTACACAAAGAAAGGATAATGCCTGAGTTAATGGATACTCCAATTATCCTGATTTGATTAATTCACTTTGTATACTGTATCAAAACATTTCAAATACCCTATAAAGATATACAACTGTTATGTACCCATAATAACTAAAAATAAAAATTTAAACATAAATATTTTTTAAATAGTAGGTGCTCAATAAATATGAACTAATTTTCATTTCTCCTGCCATAGATCAAAAATATATAAAAATCTATCCCAGTAAGAATGCTGGTTTCCCTTAAATGAAAGCAAGGAGATTCCTACAGAATAAAAATGCTCACATCTAATTTGAGTCTCTGCTGACTGTATTAAGGCATGCTTTTTCTCTGAAAGTTCTTCCAAAGTGTCAGGGACTGGACACTGAATTTTCAATGAGTGACTATTTTTATCCTTCTATATTCCTAACTCTACAAATAGGGTTATTCACTTTGTCGAGCAATTTTCTTAGTAAATGGCCCTAAATTCCATGCAACAAAGAAATGATGGTGAACCAGGAAATTATGTCTGCCCACTGTATTCTTAGTGACAGAAAACCATACATTTATTAGCAACAAAGAGACCAGAATAAAAATTAAATAGAGTCACTGCCCTAACTTACAAATGGTCTTACAGGTATGCTTTTGTTTATTGGGAACCTATGATGTACTTACTGTTAAAGAAATAGTGAAGAACAAAGACATGGTTCCTGCTGTCATGGAGATTACAGTTTAGTGAGTAAGACTGATATTAATCAAGTAATCACACTAATGAATACATAAATTAAAACAAATGCAACAAAAGAGAGTTCAATTTTATCAAAGTATTTGATAAAGGAACCTGATAAAGACCAGAAAGTGAATTAGAAAGCACTTTCCTGAAACAGTAGCTTGTGCTGAAATCTATAAGAGTAGGAGTTAATTAAAGCTACGAGGTAGACAGTAGGGAGAACTGACTGACTATGCAAAGGTTATGTGGCAGAAAGAATGCAAAGTTTTGTAGGACTGGACGATTTTGGTACTTGCTTTTAGACCAATGGAAAAGCTTTGAAGAGAAGGCAAAGAGTTAAAGCAGGATGACCAAGCTGTATACTATAACTGAAAACTAGGGGAAAAATGATGGTAGCCTTTTTTTGTAGAATAGTGGTAGTGGACATAGAGAGATTTTGACATATACAAGAGATGCTCTGGAGGTAAAAAATCTTCAAACCATGAGGTAAGATTGATTTTTTTGGAGAAAGGAAGTCAGGAAGGAAGAGAGATATTTCAAGGAGGACTACTAGTTTCCTGATATATGCAACTAAGTCCCAACTTACTCAAGGAAGTAAGGAAGGTGACTAAGCTTGGGGAGTGGTGGCCATGAGTTTAGTTTTGGTCTTAGAGTTACCCAAATTAAAAAAAAAAAAAAAAAGTTGAACATGCAAATAGGATATTTGAGTCTGGGTTTCAGATGATAGTTCTGTATTTGACATGGCTATTAAAAAGTTAGATTATTAATGATAATTGATGTAGTGAGTATTAGTCACATTGCCAAGGAGGAGGATATGGGATGAGAAGAGTAAAGAACCTCAAACTCAGCTTTGAGGAAATACTATGTTCATATGAGGAAGATGAGCTAAAGATGGCTGACTAGGAAGGAGTGACCCAAGAGAGAGGCAGAAAATCAGAAGAGCTAGTGAAAGGTCTAGGAAAATACAGCAAAATCTCAGGTTACAAAGTCAATGTACACAAATAAGTAGTATTTCTAATATGCCAAGAACAATCAAGCTGAGAGCTATTCTGAGCTATTCAGAATAGCTACAAAGAAATAAAATACCTAGGCAGATACGTAACAAAGGAGGTGAAAGAACTCTATAAGAAGAGCTATGAAACACTGAGAAAAGAAATCACAGAGGACAAAAAACAGGAAAAACATATTATGGCCATGGATTAGTAGAATCAACATTGTTAAAATGTCCATACTACCCAAAGTGATTTACAGATTCAACATAATCTCATCAAAATGCCAACATTATCTAGAAAAAAAATAACTCTACAGTTTGTTTGGAACTGTAAGAGGGCCCCAGTAGCCAAAGCAATCCTAAGCAAAGCAAAACAAAACATCACATTACCAGACTTCAAACTATACTTCAAAGACACAGTAACCAAAACAGCACGGTATTGGCACAAAAATAGAGACCAACAGAACAGAATACATAACCCATATATAAGACCGTCTACCTGTACCCAACTGATCTTTGACAATGCAAACAACACATACTAGGGAAAAGAAGCCCTATTCAATTTGTATAGCCATATGCAGAAGAATGAAACAGGACTCCTATCTCTCACCACTCAAAAAAAAAATTAATTCAAGATGAATAGAAGATTTAAATGTAAGGCATAAAACCCTGAGAACTCTAGAAGAAAATGTAGAAAAAGTTCTTCTAGATATTAGCCTAGGCAAAGAATTTATGACTAAGACCCAAATAGCTGTTACAGCAATAACAAAAATAAATAAATGGGATTTGATTAAACTAAAAAGCTTATGTACAGCTAGAGAAATAATCAACAGAGCAAATAGACAACCTATAGAATGGGAGAAAATATTCACAAACTATATAACAGACAAAAAGCTAATATCCAGAATCTATAAAGAACTCAAACAAATCAGGAAGAAAAAAGCAAACAACCTCATTAAAAAGTGGCCAAAATACATCAGCAGAAGCTTTTCAAAAGAAGACAGGCAAATGGCCAAAAAGCCTACAAAAAAATGTTCACCATCACTAATGATTTGGGAAGTGCAAATTAAAAACCACAACCAACTTATCCCTGTTAGAATTGCTTTCATAAAAAAATCCAAAAGCAATAGATTTTGGCATGGATACAGAGAGAAAAAAACACTAATACACTATTGGTAGGACTGCAAGTTAGTACAACCTCTATGGAAAACAGTATAGAAATTCCTCAGAGAACTAAAAGTATACCTACCATTCAATCCAGCAGTCCCATTAGTGGGTATATACCCAAAGGATAAGGAATCATGCCCTTGAATGTTTATTGTAGCACAATCCATAACTGCAAAGATGTGAAATCAACCCAAGTGCCCATCAATTTGTGAGTAGATTGAGAAAATGTGATATATGTATACTATGGAGTATTACTTAGCCATAAAAGAACAAATTAATGCCTTTTTCAATAATTTGGATGAAGCTGGAGATCATTATTCTAAGAAAAGTATGTCAAGATTGGAAAATCAAACACCAGGAGTACTCTCTATTAAATTAGCATGTACTAATGTGCACCCACATGCACAGAGCTAAGTAAAATTCTTTGGAAATCAAGCTGTTGGAAGGTGGGAGGAGGCATTTCAAAAGTGATCCATGTAACAAAAACATCTGTACCTCCTTAATATTTTGAAATTTAGATAAAGGATTAAAAAGAAAGTTCACTGGATAAAGTGACATGGAGATTCTTCATGACCTTTATGAGGAAGCCAGGTTATGTATTGAGAAATGGGTGGGAAGAGTGAAAATGAAGATTAATTTAGAGAAACAAGGCTTTGATAGAGAAAGAGTCACAGCGTTATAGTGGGAGAGAAGTGCCATTTATATTGGAATTTTGTTCTTAAAGACTCAAGTAAACTCAACTATACTTCTATAGGAGGTATCTAGTAGGGATAGGAATAGCTGAAGATACAAAAGAGAGAGGCAATCATTTATGGTATCTTGTTCCTAGAAAGGGGAGAGAAAGGGTGGATGGATTGAATGTAGACAGGATGAGGGGCCCTCTCCCTGGTAAAGGAGGTGAGAAGTAGGACAGAATGAACCCAGATGTAGGCAAGTTTGCAAGTATGACAGCCAGAAATTGAAAGAGCCACCGTAAGATAGCCTCAAGTTTCTCTGGATGTAGAAAGTTAATCTCCTCATTCAGAATGGTGATACAAATGCCTACATACAGTAACTAAGAAAATGCCATGAAAGCTACATTGAACAGTTTGATGAGAATATTTCAGATTGTATATGAATCCCGCACATTGCACTAATGTACACAGCTATGATTTAACAATAAAAATAAATACATTAAAAAATAAAAAAAAGAATGGTGATAGAGATGGGAGAGGTAGAGTTCTGAGCATGAGGTTGGAAATTGTGAAACATGAGGACTACATTGATTAGAAAAATGCTAGGTAGTGTTGAGAATGCATCTGAGGTTGACAATCATGAATTGTCAGCGAGACAAGGCTGTCCTGCCCTGTGACTTCCCCCACATGATAGATGGCTGCTCAGAGCAACCTCCAAGACAGAGAACTGAAGGATTCTTCTGGGACTGAGGTTTGGTCAGATGATGCTACATAAAAACAGATGGCAGGAACTTTAAAGTGTGGCAAGAAAATTGTTTAAATGTTAACCATGGTGTTGAAGCTGGATTGTTGTTCTGTTTGTTCCCTCCAGCATATGGTTGGATTTAAAATTCAAAGAATAATCTAAGGAAAGCCCCCAGCTTACCCCTGCCAGGTTTCAATGGGTTGAATAAATGACTGAGTGAAGTCTTGTTTTATCTCTGTTACTATTCTACTGTAAGAACTAAGCTCATCCCTACTGCTTTGCAACTAATTTCAGTCATTCAGTTTCTTTTTCTTAACATTATGATTTCTATGTGTGATTGGCAACAAGAAGTGGCTTTTCCTGTATATGGCTCTAAAGAGTCTTTCACTTATCCCTACTATGCATTCATTCAATAATAGCAGCTCCTATGAAGGGAATGAGCCAGTCACTTTAGCTACATAATGTCACCATCATTTCATAGACATAGAAGTTGAGTCTCAAGAACATTAAGCAACTTGTCCAAGGATACACATTTTAAATGTAAGAACAGGACTGGTGCCAAAGCCATTGTGAGGAGTATGCCATATTGTCACTGAAAAACTAAATATTTCCAGATAAATAGAATCACAAATGGACAACCTCTTTATATAGTAAGTTCTGACTTTCCTGTTACAATGTTCAAATATCCCATGCTAAGTAGAATCTTTCTTTTGGATACAGAAGACTGCTATTAAAACGACCATCTTTTAATAGAGTAGTTTTCACACTGTGACACACGGGCAGCATTAAGACCACCTGGATTAAAGGTGAGCCTGTCAGTCCTGTCAGCTTCTCTCATTCCCAATCCTATTACACCACCACATTCTGTCAAAATTCAATTTCAGTAGGCTGAAGTAGACCCTGCAGTCTAGTGAAGCAGAGTTGCTTGCAGTTCTAATAAGGTTTCACTTAAGATGTTTTTTCTGCACCCTGAAGTTAAGCTTTCTTTTGCACACTAAAGTTTGAAACCCACTGGCTTAGAAGGACTCAATTAATTCTTATTGAACTGACTTGAAAGAGTATTGCATTTCTGTACATATATTAGTAAGGATTAAATTATACAAATTATAAATATTTATAGGATACATTTCATAATTTATTATGGAAACCACAGAGCTGAGGACATACCACACAAACTGGATAAATAGGCAGTCCAGAGATTAATATTTGAGGAGAATTTGAGGAATATTTTTCTATGTGGAATGGCAGAATAAACGTTTCATCTATTAACTCTCTTGCCCCCACTAGCCACTTGTCTGAGAAGACAAGATTTAACCACCTGCATCTTCTGGAAAACTGGTTTTGCCACTTGACAAAAAAAAAAAAAAAAAAAAAAAAATCCTTAGAAGGCAGAGGGTGGAAATGGCCTCTACAAGGGATTACAGATTGCTATGATTCCATTCTGAGGGCAGATGCTAAGAATTGTGACCAAAAGCAACATTCTTATCCACAGGGGATTCCTTTAGGTCATGCTCATGTCTGTCTTCCAAAATGTTTCATTACATTCTCAGGATAGTTGCAAATGCAGAACCCTGAGACAGGTATTGGTTTATCAAAAGTCCCTCACTGGCAGTGACTCAGAAAAAAACATCCTTTTGTTCCCTGACCTTTATGACATCAAGCTACAAAGATTACTTGGCATTTCTCCAGTTATTTCTTATTGTCAAAACATCCCTGCTACACTTTGAAAAAAATGGTTTATACATGGTATGAAAGTGTGGAAGGATATGTAGTTTCTCAACCCCTAGTACAAAAGGATAAAGAAGCCGGAAGGTGCAGGAGAAGATCCAGACTAAAGCAACCCAGCAGGGCTAGACCCAATCATGTAGAAACTTGAGTTTCTCCAGAACACTTTGACAAGCTAGTGCATGGTCAGCCACTAGTTTTGATGCAGTTTCCTAAAGAAATTGATCCCGAATGAGGGGACCCTGAGGATTCTCCTTCTCCAGAGGGTACATTCTTTGCCTGTACAAACTGGATGTTCCCTCCTGATGATTGGCAGGGCACAAAAAACTCCACAGAAGTACTGACCCACATAGACCTTGCCATTCACCAGCATGACAGGAGAGCGGTCCTAGGGACCTCTAGGAGGGGAGATGGGGGAACAGCAGCTTCAGCATGCTGTGGACAGCCATGCTGCATTTGTTTGCATACTTCTGCAGCATATGAACTGAGAAGACCCCAAACTGCCAGCTGCCACATGGATGGATGTGTCATTCTTTTGGTACATAGAAGGGTCATTTTTCACTTGAGCCTTTGCTCTTTAAGAGTTCATTACTCTTAAAAGCCAAAGACTATAGATGAGGACTCCCCTGCTAGTAGAACTGGATTAGAATCTAATTCGGTTCAACAAAAATTTATTGATAATTGACTATGGTCAGATACTAAGAATAGTCTGACTTTCAAAATACTATTTGCCTTGAACTCACCCAGAAAGCTTGTTAAAGAGAGAGTGTTGGACTCCATCCCCAGAATTTCTAATTCAGCTGATCTGGGGATGAGGCTCAGAAATGGCATTTTTAACAAGTTTCCAGGGAATGCTGATGTTGCTGGTCTAGGAACAATATGATCACTGCCATAGACAGCTAAAACATGGCCTTCGGTTCACAGTTAATCCAGTCCGTGACAGTTTATTTGCCAGTAACAGGCACTGAATAGTCATTGAGTGGATGAACAAATAAATGAAATCACAGAATATACAGTGTGCAAAAAAGTAAGAGGAATTTATTCTGGTGATAGAATGTGCCATTTGAAGAGGCATCAGGAAGGAGCTAGTTGCATTCTGCTTTGAAGCTCAAGTAGGATTTTTATAGCGAGACGGCTGGCAAGAACAACTCCTGAGATAAGAGAAGGGAGATGTGTGTGGTGTGCAGTAGTGAATAACCAGGCTTGAGCCTTGTGCCACCAGCAAAAACCACTCTGCTACTATTCCTCCTTCCTTTACCTTCCTGGAAAGCATCTGCTTCTTCCTTGACCACACATTTCCTCCCCTATTCCCCTATGCTTCCCTCTTTGGGCAGTCTTAATATCCTTATCTGAAGATCCTTGGGGACGTGGCGGTTGCTTCGAGCATCACAATCATATATCCGCTTAACTGACCTCTTATTTCTCTACAGCTGTAATAAAGAATTTCATGCACATGGCTGAGACTCACTCAACTCTTCTCTATAGTTTCTGTCTCAGGATTTCCTCCAAATTTTAGAAACTGTATCATCACTTATGCACAGCAGCCAGAAGACTAGGGCAGTTTACATTGCCTGGAACAATTATTATACAATGGGGACAGGAATCAGTGAATGCTTGACCCAGCATCTTGTTCTCTGGAAGTAGGATTTCTCAGTGTGTCTGCTGTGGGATTAAATCCAATCACCACAGTGGTAGCCATATCAGTGACATGCTCTTTATTTATTAGTATTGTTCTTGTTGACTTATCCTCCTTCCCATTCTCATTCTACCTCTCAACCTCAATCCAGTCTCCTGGGATCATCTCCCAAACACATGTAACATGTGTAAACACATCTAGCTCCTCATCTCAAGAACCCAAACTCAGATGCAGCCCTGACAGGAAGCACACAGCATGGTCCTAGCTGTGCTCTCCTTGCATGCTGTCTGAGGTGATAGGTGAAACTTCAAGAGCAATGGCCTTCTCCTTCGATGGACTTGCAAACAGCAGAACATGGATTAACCAATTTCCTTCAAAAATGCAAAACTGTTTACAGCATTGATGATAAGATAGGTTGTTTGTAATTAAAGTGACAAATTTACTTAAAAATAACTTTAGATTTTTGTGACTTTGGTCTTGTAGCTTTAAATGAGAACTATATCCAGGATATTGCAGAACTTGTAAATTGTTTTTCCTCAGTGATATCTAAATGAGTCCTAGCAATGTTAGAAAGTGAGATATAAAAATACCTGCAATGCACTTAAATTGACAGACTTATTAATCTGTGAAACAAGAACACGTTTCCAATTGCAATGAAACTCCAGGAACAGAGAGTCAAGTGAGTTCTCACTGGGGGGTTGAAAACAATGAAAAGGAGTCACAGAAAGGGTTCTCACAGTTTCATCAAAGATCCATGCCAAGCTGATTCAAACTGGAAACTTGATTTTGTGGATCGATTTGGGCTTTTTTTCATAAAAGCACAGGCATTTAGCAGCAGGTAAATGTCGTAACTCCCTTTCAAGAGGATGATAGCAGAGGCTTTTAGTGGAGAGAAAATGAATGGTCACCAGCATGAATATTTCATCGTTCCCTCCTCAGGCACCAGGAGATCAGCATATACAAATTATACTGGTGCACTGCCAAGAGGAGGCTATCCAGAGCTTTCAAGGTAGGAGGTTCCGGAAAAGCACTTGAAATTCTAACCACCCCATGATACGATTTGAAGACAGTTGGAAACCTCACTAAGCTTTTAAGGGTCTTAAAAAGCACTCTATTTCAGGTGTTCTTACTTTTTGCTAAAATCACTGAATATGCTGATTGGGGAACCACTTTACACACACTTTTCAGTCCACATTCTATTATGAATGAGTTATCTCAATAAAGACCTGAGTTCCTCTCTTTCTTGTTAATATTCTCAGAATTTCTCCCACTCACACCAAAATTAAAAAATCCCTTATCTTACAGGTCAGTAAGAATAAAAGACAAGAACTCTCAAAGTGAAGTAAGAAAAGAGTGGATGGAAAAGAAAGTATGTATGGGGAAGGTCAAAGAGCATCTTCTGTATACTAAGAGCTTAATTCTTTCAGCATACAAAATATATAAAGTCCTTCTATTTAATATTTGTAGAGAGCTTTTTATTTCATATTTATACTTTCACACACATTATATCAATTGATCATAATAACTACCCACTAAAAATAGGCAAAGCAGGTGTCTTCATTCCTGTTTGAAGGATAAGGGAGCTTAATTTCAAAGGGCTAAGAGATGTGCTCAAAGTCATAAGGGTATTTAGCAGCTTGGATCCAGAATATTGGACTTCTGTTGCTCAGGCTCAGGCTTTCTCTGTTAAACTGCCACTCCTAAGCCAGATGGCAGATTGTCCTTCACTAGGACAATATCCCTAGCAAATTGTCCTCATTTGTAGGTAAAAACCAAGAGGTGCCTGAAAGTGGGTTCTGTAGTTTATTGCATGTTTCTTTGTCCTCTGAGAACAAGTTCTTGGGTCCAATTGCCTAGTTTGTACTCTGGATCATCCATTTCCTAATTGTAAGTCTTTGGTAAAGTTATTTGACTTCTCAGTCACACTTTTTCCATTTATAATATAAACTAGGAAATGGTGTAATCATTTCCTAGGAGAAATAAATTTATCCCTGTTTGTGGATCACATAATTCTATAGAAAACACTAAAGACTTTACACACACACATACACACAAACACACTGTGTTAGAACTAATACATGAATTCAATAAGTAATACAATACAAAATATACATGTAAAAACCAGTTTAATTTATTTACATCGATAATTATTTGAGAAAGAAGTCAAGGGACCAATTCCATTTACAATAGCATCAAAGAGAATGAAGTACTTAGGAATAAATTTAACCAAGGAATTGAAAGATCTGTACATTGAAAATTATAAAACATTGATGAAAAAATTTAAAAAGATACAAATAAAGCAAAGATATCCCATGTTCATGGATTGGAAGTATTAATATCCCTCAAACGTTTATACTACCCAAAGCAATATACAAAGTCAACACAATCCCTATCAAAATTTCAATGACATTTTTCATAGAAATAAAAAAGCAAAAAAAAAAATAAAATAAAAGAAAGAAATAAAAAAGCAATTCTAAAGTAGAATTGCTCATTTGGAATGACAAAAGACTTTGAATAGACAAAGCAATCTTGAGAAAGACAAACAAAGTTGGAGATATCACACTTCTGGATTTCAAATGATATTACAAAACTGTAGTACTCAAAACTGTGAGGTACTGGCATAAAACAAAAAAGACACATTGACCAAAGATAGAACAGAGAGCTCAAAAATAAACCAAAGTACATGTGGACAAATAATTTTTGATGAGGTCACAGAGAAATACATTGGAAAAAGAAAGAACAGCCTCTTCAACATATAGTGCTGGGAAAACTGGATATCCACATACAAAAGTAGAAACTGGACCCTTACTTTCCATCATACACAAAAATCAACTCAAAATTGATTAGAAACCTAAATTCAGGATCTCAAATTGTTAAACTCCTAGAAGCAATCATCAGGGAAAGCCCTTAATGTTAGCTCTGGCAATGATTTTTTTGGCTATCACCCCAAAAGCTCCAGCAACAAAAGCAACAGTAAATAAGTGGGACTACATTAAACCAAAAAGCTTAAAAGCAACCATAAATAAGTGGGACTGTATTAAACCAAAAGCTTCTGCATGCCAAAGGAAATAATTTTAAAAAATTTAAAGGCAGCCTCCTACAGATTGGGGAAAAATATTTGCAAAGCATATATCTGTTAACATGTTAATATGACAAATATATAAGGAATCATGAAACTCAGTAGTAAAGACACCAAATAATACAATTTAAAAATAGACAAAGGCCCTGAAGACATTTTTCAAAAGAAGCCATACGATTGGGCAAAAGGTACATGAAAAGGTTCTCAACATCACTGACCATCAGGGAAACAAATTCAATCCAGAAGAATCACCTCACACCTGCTGGGATGGCTATTGTCCAAAATACAAAAGATGCTAACTGGTGGCTAAGAGGTGGAGAAAGGGAATCCTTGTACACTGTTGGTGGGGGTGTAAATTGGTATAGCCATTATGGAAAATAATATGAAAGATCTTCAATAAATTAAAAGTATAACTATCTGGTGGGGGCTGGGTTTGAACCCGCCACCCTCAGCATATGGGGCCAGCACCCTACTCACTGAGCCACAGGTGCCAGGCGTTGTGGCAGGTGCCTGTAGTCCCAGCTGCTTGGGAGGCTGAGGCAAGAGAATCGCGTAAGCCCAAGAGTTAGAGGTTGCTGTGAGCCGTGTGACATCATGGCAATCTATCTACCTGAGGGCGGTACAGTGAGACTCTGTCTCTACAAAAAAAATAAAATAAAATAATAATAAAATAAATAAATAAAAGTATAACTACCATATGACCCAATAATCCCTCTACTGGGTATATGCCCAAAGGAAATGCAATCAGAACCTCATGACAATATCTGTCCTCTATGCATTGCAGCATTGTTCACAATAGCCAAGATATGGCAACAATGTAAGAGTCAATCAACAGAAATTGTGGTATATACACAATAGATCGTTCAGCATTATAAAAGAAGGTTGTACCATTCACGACAACACAGATAAACTTGAAGTACCTTATGCTGGGTGAAATAAGCCAGGCACAGTAAGATAATTACTAAATGGTCCCATTTATATGTGGAATCTAAAAAAGTCAAATACACAGAAACAGTGAGTAGAATAATGGGTAGATGGGTGGCAGTTGTGGGGGGTGTAGGTCAAGGAAGACAAGCTCACAGCTATGTAAGAGGACTAAGTCTAGAATTCTAAAGTAAAGCATGATGACTAGAGTTAAAATATGTTATATACTAAAATTTTGCTGAGAGTAGATTTTAGGTGCTGTTATTCCCACACATACACCAAGGTAACTACTCCAGAGGATGGATATATTAATTTGGTTGACTGCAGTAATCTTTTCACTATATATGTATGTATTAGTATACCATAGCTTCATGTTGTATATCTTAAATATATACAATGTTAGACATATAGGTAGATAAAACATTTCAAAAAAGCCTGGGGGTGGTGGTTCACGCCTGTAATCCTAGCATTCTGGGAGGCCGTGGCAGGTAGTTTGCCTGAGCTCACAAGTTTGAGACCAGTCTGAGCCAGAGTGAGACCTCCGTCTCTAAAAAATGGCTGGGCCTTGTGGCAGGTGCCTCTAGTCCCAGCTACTCCAGAGGCTGAGGCAAGAGAATCACTTGAGCCCAGGCAAGAGTTTGAGGTTGCTGTGAGCTATGATGCCAAGGCACTCTATCGAGGGTGACAAAGTGAGACTCTGTCTCAAGAAAAAAAAAATTCAAAAGAAAGTATAATCATTTCCTGAGAACATGGAAGAATAAAAAATCCAAGCAAGTCATCTTGCACTGAGTTTGTACATAGATGCTAGTGGCTATGAGGATGATGATGGTGATGCTAATTACTGTTGTAAAACCCAACTGAGTCCAGCATTCCAAGATGGTCTGTGAATTAGGAAAACTTTTATTTTGACAAAGTACACCTACCTTTTGGATTACCTTTTACACAAACACATTTATCTAGAACTTTTATGTAATTCAATGTTATCTGCGCTAGTAGATTTTAACATTTTTAAATCCAGGGCCATAATGTTTAGTCCTAGAGTACCACATAAAGTACGATTTCTTTAAGTTTAAAAACAGTGTTTAGGAAAGCTACTATATATGTGCCAAAGTCATATATAGTTATCTATACAGTTTTTATACATAAAATACTGGAAATGAGAAACACAAAAACAAGACAGTGATTACTTCTGAGGATAAAGCAGGTAAAGCAGGGTAATATTGTAGAAAAGAAACACACTGATAGATTTAAATTAATGACTTTGTTTTGGAATTTTGTTGTTAGTTTTGTAGATAATTATGTTATTAAATAAATACATAAAAAATAGGGATGTGTACATTTCAGGGCTGATAGTGAGTAATCAATTAAGGATTTTATTGATTTTTATTTCAGAGTATTACTGGGCTACACATGTTTTGGTGACATAATTTGCTTTTTCACATTTTGAGTCAAAATTATAAATGTGCCCTTCACCCAGAATATAATCAATTAAGCATTTTAATTCATCCAATGTTTCATGTCTAAAATATTAAAATTAGAGGAAGCACATGCGCAGTTCAAAATAATTTAATATATTTTTAAAGAATATATTTATATATAAGGTATATGTGGAAAGGTATACATTTACATTTACATTCCACATTTGCTAAGTTTCACATATACCCTAAGAAAATGCCAGGAAGGCTATGTTAACCAGTGTGATGAAAATGTGTCAAACGGTCTATGAAACCAGGGTATGGTGCCCCATGATCACATTAATGTACACAGCTATGATTTAATTAAAAAAAAAAAGGTATACATTTATTGAGAATACATAGCATTTAGTATTTAGCAAACTAAATGATTCTCAAGAAACTTGAAGTTATTCCCTGGGCACATTTCTGTTCTCAGTCAGTGGGCATATCAATAATTACATCTATTTGAGTGGTACCAGAGAATGCAGTTCCATGGAGTCAAGTGGGCTCAACCATTGCTAAAACTTTGGTTGACTTAGTAAAAACAATTATAAAAATGTTGAGATTCAATTTTGTATATAAAATTTCAGGACCCTATATTTACTCTGTGGGCATGGTGTGCTTTTCACTCAAGTCCTCTTAAATTTAGAGCCTTCGTAATTTAGACCCACCCTGGTGCAACTATGAATACAAAAACAGAAATCTGAGTGGTAATATTTGTAAAGTACTTAGAAATTAGTCCGGCAAGTAGTAAATGCTGTATAAATGTTTGCTAAATAAATAAATCTCTTTGGAAATTATGATTGTCTTTCCTACAAAATGTTATTCCATTCTTCAAAATTGTATGGTATATTTGCCTTAAGAAGAATTTGCCAAGGGAAAATGAGTACAGCTTCTATTCTGTACTTTAGTGAATAAGTTAGCAATGTTTTTCATAGCCTAATGCATTTGCAAGTCCAGTGGGTCATATTAATGACAAGATTTGACTTTAATCTAGAAAATCCAGCAAGTAGACCTTGTGGCCCTTGGATTCCAAAAACGTTCTTATCTAAAGGTTTATTGGGTCAACCATTCCCATGAATATTTACAACACATATACTATGTATTTAGCTATTTCACACACCGAAATAAATGAAATTTATACACTTTGCTTTGCAGACAGTGTGGTTACCTTCCTAATGCTCATTCGACACCTTCCTCATTGTGTAGCAGTACTGTTATCTGGAGTAGGATTGACCTAGCTCAAGTTCCAGAATGCATCCCAATTGGTTTAAGCCAATTAAGAAAATCCTCTGGTCAGAGTAATTGAGCTGGGGAAATTCTTACAGAGAAAGCATAAATACCTTAATTCAAATAGTTGTGGGAAGCTATGTTCTTCCCACTCCTGACATAAACACAGAAGTGCATACCCTTAATTCTTGCTAGTGGCTGTCTTGTGACTCTGAGGAAATCAGCTAGGAATGAACCCAACTTACAAGGAAGGTAAAGCAAAAACAACTGCAGACAAATAGATTCAAGACCTTAGTTTAACTATGCCTGCAGGCTGCTACACCTCTGAAATTTTCAGTTAATGAACTACAAATCTAATTGGTTAATTAGCTTGAACTAAAATCATTTTAGCATTCAGATTTTGATAACAGAAATGTATGATTGGTTGCATTTAGGTAAAGAGGACAGTAATGGGACTCTTCTATCCATAACTTGTTAATTGATAATCCTCTATTTTTTTCTTTCACTCATGCATTACAAAGTTTTACAAAACTCTTTCACATTTAGATTTTTCTTATAACCCATAAATCACAAGCAATCAAAGAAATAAATATGAAGATAAATATCAGCCACATTTCTGGAGATTTCCTTCATCATATTATTCAATGATTCTGACTTGCCAAAATAATAGCTATGCATGAAACCTCTTCTTTTATATCAATCAGTGTTCCAAAGACATATGTATTTCCTATGGAAAGGAAATATAAATTTCTCATTATCAGAAAGCTCGCATACCCATTGATTTAGGTGTGCTAGCTTATTATTTTAAAAATTTTATTCTAATACCAATTTGGTGATATTCTCACATCAGAAATATGTATTCTGAAGTGAACAGAACTATGCTTTCTTCCCTTGACTCAGTGCAATTGCTTCAGTAATGAGAATACACTGAAATTCAAAAGAGTGAGTAACTTACATAAAGCCACCCAGGTACTAGCAGAACAATGATTAGAATTCAAAACTCTGGTATCCTTATGCAGTGCTTTCTTGACTGCGCAGTGAAGGTAGATTAGAAACACGTGGTATCCCCTGTTGCTGTGTAACAAACTACTCCAAACCTCATTGCCTTGAAATTATTCTCTAATCCCTTGAATCTGTGGGTGGGCTGGGATGGCTCTGCTTCAGGCCACATATTTATGGGCTGCGGCACTTGCTTCTAATCTTCCCAGATCAGAGGCTCATCAGATAAAGTTCTTCTCGTGAATGTGGCAAGTGTCCAAAAGAGATCACACATGTGCCAGCATGTTTCAAGACCCTTCCTGTGAGGATTGTGCTAACTTCCCATTGGCCAAGACAAATCACATGGCCAAGTTCAGAGGAGAGGGAAGAAATTGACAGATTAACAGAGAGGTGTGAAAAATGGGGCCAATAATTTGATCTATTACATGGGCAAACAGATTAAAGAACATTATGTTAAAAATATAATTTCCAAAGTAAAGTCAACAAAACCCAAATAAAGCCTGTTATGAGGAGAAAAGCTCTAGGGCATTGCATAACTGCATTGCCCTGCAGAATGAGGGTAACGTGAGTGCCTCGTCTGAATCAGGAGGGGTTGTTTAGCTTGATATGAGGATTAGTGCTACAAAATTTAATATTTCTCATTAAATATTAAATTACAGTTCTCTTATCCAGGAAAATTATCCTAGATATTAGTAATGTTGATGAAACTCTATCCAGGCTCTAAATTGAAAGGTGTAGATTTGAGCACAAACTGGTTGTGTATAAATAGACAGCTTTACCAAGGACAGATAAACAAAATGTCCCTTTCTCCAACCTTGAAAATCATATTGCAATGAACCTTCAGATTTTGTTGGGACCACTGAATTTACTTTGGGCCAGAAATAACATTGTGCTTGTTTTGTCCAAACTGTCAAAATGCCACCTATTTCTGATTCTCTCCTCCTGTGCTAAGGCTCAGGAGGCAGAGTCTGTGAGAGGACCATTCATGGAACAAATGACCAGACTCTAAACACCTCTAGCAGGGAAAGCACAGTGGGGTTAAAGAAATCAGGGAAGGCAGAAATTTGTGTTGAGGCCATGTGAAATACTAAAAGCACATCCAGCAAAACCACATCTAAGTGCAGGGGCAACAGAGAGAACAGCCGGAGCAGCAGGTGGCTCTTCTAAAACAATCATCACCATAGCAGGATACCCTGAGGTTGGTACCTGTCATCACATTCTCAGTGGAAACCATACCTGGGGTTTGTGTAGCAAGAAACAGCGATCATTTACTACATAACAAGATTGACTCTGGAGTTAAGTCTGGGTACTACCATAAGAATGAGTCCCAGCCCACACTACTTCACTAGCTGTGAAGATTTTTGCAAATCACTTTTATTATCCTACTCAAGTCTCAGTCTCCTCATGCGCAAAGTGAAGAAATTAATCATGCCTATCCCTTAGTGATGTTGGGACAATTAAATAGAGATAAGTCAATACTAGTCAAACAACTAGTATGATGCTTAGCAAGTTGCAAAAGTATACTATATAGTAGCTAAAAACATTTAAGTTACTATATTGTAAATTTTTACCACACTAGGGGGAAGTTAACTAATGTTTGTTGAAAAATTGTTAAATTACTTTTTTAAATCTCTTTCTGGACGGTATTCCAGGGAGTTTCACCAGTGTGTATCAACACTTTGGATAGAAAATAATGATTTTATTACAATGCAGCAAAAGAAGTTTCAATAAACAAAAATAATTACATACCTGATCTGCTAGTGTCTTAATGTAGATCAGATAAAATAAAGATCCCCAAATATCTGATTCAGTCACTTAAAGGAATCTGAACTTCTTAACTTCTCTGGGTTATTCTAAGGCAGATGGTCTATATTTTGAGATAAAATAAAAATAACATAAATCATGTTCTCCTACATATAAAAAGCAGAAAAATATTTATAAATACTTCCACAGATCCTCACCAGGCTCCATGAATTGCCATTTCCAAAGAGATTAAAAGCAGACTTATAAATGAAAGTGGATGAGTTCAGGATATACTATTTGTAAGAGAGAAAGTTTTCTCTCCAACACTGAGTTCTTTAAAGAATTTGGGACATGTCATTTTTCTGTGTAATGTTCCACAATACAGTAAAATAAATAAGGATAACCTAAAGCCAGCAAAACCCCTGCAAAAGGTTCTTCTTAGAAAATGATAACAAATGAAAGCTTTCAGGACAGACTTACAACCCAGGAAAGCAACCTCATGGGAAAGAAAGCTCTTTCAGTACTGGGAGTAACCCTGTCCTACCACCCCATTCAAAGTCCTCATGTTTGTATCAGTGACACTAAAGCTGCTCACAGATGGAGAAATAGTGCCATAGACCGTCCAGTTTATTAGTAACTGGGCTGCAGTGAAAACCAAAGCGTCAAAGGTCCTTTTGTGTATCTGTGATATTCATTTTATTGCAGTGGTCTCAAACCAAATTCAGTATCTCTCAGGTATGCCTGTATATCACTCAAAAAGCAGGACATTGAGTTGGAGTCCTTTCAATGTCAGGAGTTAAACATAATCACCCCTTGCAGCGATTATGGATCAAAGGTTTCTTTTTTGTTCTTTCTTCTAAATCAGTGATTTTTCAGCCTACTGTCCCAGGTTAGTGAATGAGGAAAAGTGCAGACTTAAAAATCATTTTCAGTAATTCTAGAAATCTAATAGGAAATTTACTCATAATAAAGCTATGAAAGACAAATTTAAAAATGAACTTTTTATTGGCCATTCATCTGTCTTCTTCAGAGAAGGTTCTGTTTACATCTCTTGCCCACTTACAAATGATATTGTTTGCTCTTTTCTTATTGATTAGAGTTCTCTGTAGATTCCAATTATCAGCCCTTTGTCAGATTCATAGCATGCAAATACCTTCTGTCATTCTGAAGGTTGTCTATATGCTTTAGTTGTGATACCCTTAGCTGTGCAGAAGTTTTTTAGTTTAATCATGTCCCACTCATTTATTTTTGCCATTATTGTAATTGCTAAGGGGGTCTTCTTCATAAAATCTTTTCTCAGACCAATTTTTTCAAGTTTTTCCTACACTTTCTTCTAAAATGTTTATCATTTTGTCTCTTAAATTTAAATATTTTATCCAGCAACAGTCAATTTTTAAAAGTGGTGAGAGGTATGTGTCCAATTTCAGTCTTCTACATCAGGCTAACCAGTTCTCTCAGCACCATTTATTAAATAAGGGTTCCCCCCACCCCCGTACATGCTTTTGTTTGGTTTATGGAAGATCAGATGGCCATACATGGCTGGGTTCAACTCTGTGTTCTGTGTTCTATTCCATAGATCTATGTCTCTATTTTTGTGCCAGTACTGTGTTGTTTCAATCACTGTAGACTTGTAGTTTAATCTGAAGTCTGATAACATGATGCTTCCAGATTTGTTTTTATTCATTAGAATTAAATTGGCTATTCAGTTTTTTTTATTTTCTGGTTCCATATGAAACAAAGTACATTTTTTTTTAAGTTCTTCAAAGTATGACGTTGGTACTTGGATGGAGATTGCATTACTTCTCTAGATCTTTTTGGATAATATAGACATTTCAACAATGTTGATTCTTCCCAGCCATGAGCATGGTATATTCTTCCATTTCCTAACATCTTCTGCTATTTCTTTCTTCATGTTTCATATTTCTCTCTGTAAAGATCCTTCACATCCTTTGTTAGGTATATTCCCAGATATTTCATTTTCTTTGAGCTACTGTGAAGAGCACTGTGTCTTTGATTTGATTCTCAACTTGAATGTTATTGGAGTTTACGAAGGCTACTGATTTGTGGACACTATTTTTGTATTCTGAGACAGTACTATATTCCTTGATCACTTCCAGGAGCCTTGTGGTTGAGTCCCTGGGTTTCATCTCTAATCATCAGAGAAATGAAAATTAAAACTAAAATGAAAATTAATACCACCCAACCCCAATGAGAATAGCCCACATCACAAAGTCTCAAAGCTGCAGAGGCTGGTCTGGATGCAGAGAGAAGGGAACACTTTTATACTGCTGGTAGGATTGCAAACTAATACAGCCTCTTTGGAAAGAAGCATAGAGAATCCTCAAAGAGCTAAAAGTAGACTTTCCATTTGATCCCACAATCCCATTACTGGGAATCTACTCAGAAGAAAAAAAAATCATTTTACCATAAGAACATTTGCACTAGAATGTTCATCACAGCTCAGTTCACAATTGACAAGATATGAAATCAAGTTCACATCAACTCATGGACGGATAAATAAACAGTGGTAAATATATACCATCGAGTAATACTCAGCCATAAAGAAAAATGGAGACTTTACATCTTTTGTATTTACCTGGATGGAGTTGAAGAACATTCTTCTTAGTAAAGTATGGCAAGAATGGAAAAATAAGTATACAATGTATGCAATACAAATATGAAATGAACAGATAAGCAACTACACCCCACATGAAAGAAAAACAAAAATTAAATTCAAGTGCGGGGTGGGGAGGAGGGAAGAGAAAGGGTGGAGGAGAGAGGGAGTACTGGTAAACTCACACCTATCAGGCACAAGTAAGGGTGTACAGCACACGCCCTGGGTGAAGGACTTCACTAAAACTTGAACTTTACCTAACAAATGCAAACAATGTAACCTAAAAATTTGTACCCTCATATTAATCTGAATTTTTTTAATTAACTTTTTTCTTTTATATGGAATGATAGAAGTTCAGTATGGTCACACTGATGCGCTCATAATGCCCAGCAGCTCCACAAAATTTCTGGAAAAGATTCAAGAAGTTAGTGCATTACAACAAATTATCTCATGGTAGAATTTTCTGGGACATAATTGGTGGACCTGACTCTGACATGGGACCTGTCAAGTAAAGACATTCCCATCCAAAAAGAATTTGTTCATTCAGACCAAAATGCAGAGACAGCCTAAAATAAAGTTGCCTGTAGCAATAAATGGCTTGTAGTAGCATCATAACTGAAGTAGTAATTTATGTTTTTTCATAATATATAATAAACTTGGATCCTTGTCTTAAAGCAGTCACATGCTATTTCAAGATAGAGCAACTTGTTGCTGCCAATAAGAAAAGTTTTGAGGGCTGGGCACAGTGGCTTATGCCTATAATCCCAGAACTCTGGGAGGCAGAGGTGGGCGGATGGCTTGAGCTCATGAGTTGGAGACCTGTCTGAGCAAAAGCAAGAAAAATAAAAAACTGAGGCAAGAGGATCTCTTGAGCCCAAGAGTTGGAGGTTGCTGTGAGCTATGACACCACAGCACTCTACCCATGGCGACAGCTTGAGACTCTGTCTTAAGAAGAAGAAGAAAAAAAAAGTTTTGAGGACTGTTGACCCAAGACTGCTGATATGGGAAAGTAAGTAAGGTCCTAATAACAAAACTCCTAAATGATGAAACTGTAACTCCCTGCATAAACAAATATACAACAACAATAACAGTGGAGTCAGTTACTTATCCCTATTGGTATACAACTGTTTAAATCCAGATTTGTGTTTAAATAGAAAACCAATAATAACCCAGATGGAACTAATTATTTATTACTTAATAAATATGGTTTTGTAAAAGAATCTTTTAAAATACAAGCATTTGGTCACATTAGAAAGAAAAAGAATCCCAAAATTATTATACTATATCGTTACTTCTTGCTACAAATTCTCATTTTAGGACCTTGAGATACAATTTTAAAATTCCCAAAGTGAATGGATTTCCAGGAAAAATGCCTACAAAACATGAGCTGTTTGGACAGAATTTAACTCCTCATTCAAAATGAATAGAAAAAAATAATTTTTCCCATTGGAACTTTCAAATTCCGAAACATATTGCTTTGCAGCTTAAGATAAATATACCAAGCTAATCTGGTTGTATCAAACATTTAAATTCATCATAAGAGAATCATTTTGGGAATTCTACATATTTATGGCCCCACCTATTAGAGTAAACTCAGTTAGTTCATTAGAGCCACACGAAAGCGTATTACTCCTACTTAACCCTCCTGCCAGGATTTCATCTTTCATCTTGCATTCCAGTTACAAAGCTTCTTGAGTCTCCTTGGGAAGCTATTTGGCCTTACCCAATTTTTCTTTCTCATAGGATTCATAAAGGACCAGGGAAGAGACTCCTCACCATTAAAAAGAAAGATGTAGTAATTTAGTTAAATATGAAGTGTGTAGGAATTCTGCTATCTAAAGAAATTGAAAACAAACAAACAAATCAAATTGCCTATCTAGGTACTCTAAAAACTATTCATGACACAAAAAACAGAATTTGTTATCAACATATTAAACAGGAGGTACCATTCAGGATACTTGGTCAATGCTCTCACTACAGTCTTTAAAAGAAAAAAAAGGTGTGCTCACATAGCTGCAACTGGACGTAACTGGACACAAGTTTTGTAGATTATTGTATTTTTACCATTTCCAATTGGCATTTTTAGTTTACCATTTCCAATTTATATTTTCAGCATTTTTAGTTTTTTTTATTCAATTTCTGATAGTTCAAGTCAGCCTTCCTTCTAAATCTCAAGACTTGTATCCAAAGTCCTAAATTCATTCTGAGAGTACCCAAGAAGCAACCGAGAACTGCACTGAAGTGTTTACCTTCAAACTAATTATTCCTGAAGTATTTAAGTCATGCCAAGGAAAAGAGTTTACCTACCATGTTCTATGCATCATACTCAGTACTTTGGACAAAATATCTCCATGTCTGTATACATGATTTTACTGTACTCCTTTGTAGCAAGGATCAGAGCTGCAGATGGCAATGCTGAAACATGGTCCTCTACAGAAGTGGCTCAAATCTGACTACATTATCCTCACCTAATTAGCTACAGAGTTGTACTCAGTACACACAATTAATGTACTAGAGCTATTAGGTTGCAAGTAATAGAAGAAGAGCTTAAATAAGTTTATATAAAATAAGAAAATGTATTAATCCCCATAAACAATACTTAAGAAGAAAGAATTGGAACAGGCTTTAAAAACGACTAGAATAATGAGCTTGAACAAAGTCAAATCTGTCTTGCTCTCCACCCTGACCTCTCCATCCACACAATGAAAAACATGGTCCCAGAAACATCACTCTCTAATACAAGGTGTAATTTATTATTTTAAATTGCACACAAACTTTATGGACACCCTATAGTATAGTCTTGGCATATAAGACCCTCATATCTACGCTAGGGCAGGGTTTTTCAACAACATCATCCAATTGAATTGGGTAATTATTTGCTGTGAGGTGTATCCTGGGCATTCTATGTAGTATATATTTAATACCATTGCTTACCTCTACCCACTAGATGCCAATAGCATCTCCCCATCCTAACAATCAAAATTGGGTCATTTAAAGAGATGGCAACTCCAATTCATATCACATGACTCAAGTGGGACAGTGGGAAGGGGGATGAAATTCCTTAGGAGGAGAAAGGCACAACACAGACATGGTCACTAAGGGAGGCATTGAGACTGGATATTACTCTAATTTGTGTCCATTCCATGCAGCAAAGCTAATGAGCTTCTTCACCTGACTCCTATAAGTCTTGTGAATCTTTCATGGTCAAATGCCCACAATTTCTATTTAGTATGAATTTCTGTATTCTGTATTCCAATTGTTCTGATGGAATATTTAATATACTCTCTGTCTTTTCCTTTGAGCACATTTTTTAAATGTGTAGCAAGTCTACTTCTTCAAGGTATAAGATAGTAACAGCACTTACTGAGCATGCAACACTGTGTGTCAGGTACTGACTCATTTTTCATTCATTTTGTTTAATTCTCATGATGTCTCTATGAAGTGGGCACCATCACTATTCCTGTCTTACAGAAGAAGGAAAACATCATAGAGAGGTTAAATGACTTTCCCAAAGGTCATTAGCTGACATTTCATACATGGCTGCCCAAAACTAAAGTTGATGGCTTTATCCACAAAAAAGATGTGAATGGCTTTTCAGGGCTCAAAACAGTGGAAATAAATGTTCTTCTTTCCCCTTTTTTCCCATTATATCCCTTCCATCTTTCCCCCAATCCATACATACATCTTTCTTCTGTAATAAAAAAAAAAAATCACTGACATGGTTTTCAAAGGCAAATTTCTAATAAGTAGTGACAATCAATTAACCCCAAAAGTAAACTCTACATAGGATGGCTGAGGGTGAATCAGCATTCATTTCTACTAAATTATGGCTCGTTTTAGTTGATGTTTATGAATCAGGAGGGCAAAAGGTGGGCTAGATAACTATTCTGAAATATAAACTGCTCAGGGATCAGCGTTATGACAGAGTTCTTTTACAGAAAACTATAAAAAATAGTTGCAAATCCTCAATATTTCAGAGAGTTATAAAGACATCCCAACAAGGTAGAGTCTAGGGGAGCTCCTCAGCATCAGCCAGCCCTGAAGTTTTGAGCTTTGAGATAATTACCAAAGAGGATTTTTCTGCTTTGGATAGAAAGCCCTAGGAAGAAATGGGAGCAGAGAGATACATGGCTAATGGTTTTAACTTGAGCCCGACAATTTGACTGACTTCATTTGATCAAATATTGGGTCTTGATTTTCTTAACTCTCAAATTAGTGAGTTAGATCATGTTGCCCACTGGATCACTTCTCCCTGTTGCATTGTGTAGTCCAGTGCTGAGAGTCTGTGGTGTTGATGCCAGAGGACAACGCTTAATCCTACTTAGTCTAATCCAAGTAGATCTTGAGCACTTCTCTCGGCAACTTTAATTCAGTCTGTTCAGGAGTAATGCTTTGTGCAACCCAGCAATCTACCTACATAGAAGAGGCTCTGTACCAGCAATGCCCCATTTCATGGCTCATCACTTTCTACTTTAATACTTTACCTCATTCTTCATAAGAGCTGCCACATGTCTCTATCTTAAGCCCCTCATGTGTAGTTAGACATCTTCTTATCCTTTAGCCTAGGCATGGAAATTATTTTGGACCACACCACACAGATCATTATGTTGTGATCTTTATCCTGGTCCTGTCAGCCCCTGCCCTCCCTTTCACTGTCCGCCTAGCTTGTCTATGATGAAAAAGGAATTCTATTCTCTTAAATAATCTTCCCAAGTATTAACATTTGGGTTTGTTTTGAAGTTCTGAAAGCAACCTGAACTAAATCTAAATTCGATGCAATGTATAGAGCCCTCAGATGACGCACCTCACTGCTCTCCATAGTTCTGTGTTTGCCTGTAGCCCACAGCCTGCGTCACCTTGAAGGCCCCTTCCATTGATAACATTCTGTTATGTAGTGATATTATGGCAATGGTATTAAATATATAACACACAGCAAAAGAGACTTGCTCAGCAGCTGTTTTTAAAGGACCAGATCATGAGCAAACTTTTGAAAACAGTCCATCATTAGGAGCAGATTTTCAGGTTTCAGATTTTCCACCCAGCTGCTCGGGAGGCTGAGGCAAGAGAATCGCGTAAGCCCAGGAGTTAGAGGTTGCTATGAGCCGTGTGAGGCCACGGCACTCTACCAAGGGCGCTACAGTGAGACTCTGTCTCTACAAAAAAAAAAAAAACCTAGATGACACCACTATCAGCATCAAAATATAGGCAGGAAGCCCTGTACCCTCTGGATTTTAGAATAAAATACAATGCTCCTGTGCTGCAGGCAAATTACAAAATGAGGAGAAATGCCTAGGATCCCAAGCAATTTTTCTCTATTCCCTAGATGAGTGGGAGCCCATATGTACTTTCCTTGTGATGTGTTAATCACTATGACTAACTCTTTACCAAAGCTTCTCTTTTTCTATGGTTTATGGGGGTGGAGTGGGGTAGTGAAATTAAAAAAAAAAATCAGAACAAATATATCCAAATTAATGGCCTTCCTCAAAGGGCATGCCCTTTGCCTAACAATGCTTACAGTTATACAAACTTCTTTGAAACTATAGTTGGGAAACAATTTCAATGCCAGTTTATTAATTACATATAATGAAAAGTCTTATCACTTTATTTTCTACCATATATTTAACAAGAAAAAAAGAGTCAACTTGATTACCCCATTTAATGAGCCATCTAGGTTAGCAGGCTTCACCATGAAACACTTTTGGGCTTTTTCCAAAAATTAAAATGGCCCATAAAGTCTTCCAGTCATGGAAAACATCTACACACTGTGCCAAGAGCATAGGAGAAAATTTTAAAAAAGAGAAGTTTCAAAGATGTTTTCATTGATGACAACATCAGTTGTAACAAGTTCATGGTCTGTCAATAATAATGATAATAATGATACTCATTAGGAAGTCTAACTTCTGGCCTGTGTGTTGTATATTTCTTTATTTTTTTTTATTTAGTCACTGCTCGTATTATTTATTTATCCTCATAACACTTTGTTTCAGAAATAGGTTAAAATAGTTTACAATGAGATATTAAAATATAAGAAATAGCAAAAAAATTAAAAGTGAAGCAAGAGATAAATTCAAAAGAAAAACACATTAGGGACATGAACAGAGGATAGGAATAAAGTTTAAAACGTACCTCCCTGTGTGAACTTGTGACCGGCAGAGTGGCTGGCAGCCAATGGTAAAAGGAAAACCAGGTCAGCCACACAATTAACAATATCCATAAGAAAGGAAGTAAATCAAAGGCTCAGAAGAATTCTGTAACTTACAGCATTTCCTTTTTCCCATCAGCCCACAGGCAGGATGAGTCAATCATGTGTTACATAAATGGGGCCTCAAATTCTGCTCGAATACTACTTTGTGTACTATGGCTGCAATACTCAAAGCTTTAAAAATGTGGAGGCATGTGCAATGAGACAACTGCCTTTCTCAAAGTAAGATTTCAATGCCTAACTTTGAATAACACTAATATCTCCCCCCAAAAAATTTTTGAAATGCCTCCTAACATTTATTTAGGCCACTGTTGTATGGAATTAATATGCAATGAATTAGCAAAATTTAAAGAATATCATCCTAAAATGTTTTTATAGAGAATAGTTGATGTGACTTTTCTTTTTTTTTTTATTTATTATTTTTATTAAATCATAGCTGTATACATTGATATGATCATGGGGCATCATTCACTAGCTTCACAGACCGTTTGACACACTTTCATCACACTGGTTAACATAGCCTTCCTGGCATTCTCTCAGTTACTGTGCCAAGACACTTACATTCCACATTTACCAAGTTTCATGTATACCCTTGTAAGATGCACCGCTGGTGTAATCCCACCAACTCCCTTCCCTCTACCCCCCTCCCCCCTCCCTCCCCTCCCTTTCCCCCTTCCCCCTATTCTTAGGTTGTAACTGGGTTATAGTTTTCATGTGAAAACCCTAAATTAGTTTCATAGTAGGACTGAGTACATTGGGTACTTTTCGTTCCATTCTTGAGATACTTTACTAAGAAGAATAGGGACTTTTCTTTAAGAAACATTTAGCTGGTTGATGTTTTTAATGGTTGCAGCATCTTATCGCATTTCTCTGAAGGTATTAATTAGACTCTCATGTTCAAAGAGGCTTGTACATAGCTCATCTTTGCAAATTGCATATAATAATAGAAAATTGGAAGGTGCTTAAATGCCCTTCAGTAAGGTAATGGTTAGATGAGATATGGCATATCCTAAAACAGTATACATATGGTAGAAAGAATAAGGTAGACTTAAATTGATTCTAAAACATATTTACATTCTTTTTCTGTTTGTTCTACTAATTCTGACCATTCATGGTCATTCTATTTCTTGATTCTGGTGGTTTTCTTTCACATTAGCTTTTCTAACAATTTAGTAATTTTTGGTAGTGTGAGTACCTTTGATTTTGAGAATACATACTGTCGGCCATCCATATGCATGGACTCTGCATCTCCAGATTCAACCAACTTCAATTGAAAAAATATTCCAAATAAATAAATAACAGTACAGCAATAAAAATAATACAAACAAAAATAATTGCAATATAATAGATATTTGCATAGTATTTATGTTTTATTGGGTATTATAAGTAATCTAGAAATGATTTAAAATATATTGGAGGATGTATACAGGTTGTATGAAAAGACCCCACCATTGTGGAACTTGAGGATCTGTGGATATAAGGAACTTGAACATCTGTGGATTTTGGTACCCAAAGGAGTCCTGGAACAAATCTTCCCAGAGCAAAGGATGACTATATTTACCACCATTTATTATGGAGAGAGGAGGGTGTGCAGCTCAGCAAAACAGGTTTGAGTTAGTACTCTGGGGACCCTCCCTCTAATTTGATATCAACTGTAGGCCCTTTGTGTCAGGCCCAAATTCCACTCATCTCTTCAGAGGGAGATACTTCTATTGCCTATTGCTTGGCACAATTTCTGGGTTTCCTGACTTCTCTTTTGGCGGCTCCTCATACAGTCATTGTGGGGTTTATACCAGAGCCTCTTCCTCCTGTTCTGTTCATCACACCTGAATTTGAACCTCTCCTGACATTGCTTCTATTTTGTAGAAAAGCCACCCTATTTATGTTTTAGGCTGTCAGTTTCCCACTCCAATCCAAGGTGAACTAATTTTATTTCCGGGTTTTCTTTTAATACATGTCCTATCTAGATTCTAAAGGATCCATTTCTGGATTTTCAACACTGTTGTAATTTTTATTTTTAAATTCTATGCTCTGCATCGTTTTTATTATTTTATTATTATTTTTATTTTTGAGACACTGTCTCACTCAGTTATCATGGGTAGAGTGCTGAGGCATCATAGCTCACAGCAACCTCAAACTCTTGGGTAACTGGGACTGAGCTCAGGAATTTGAGACCAGCCTGAGCAAGAGTGAGACTCTATCTCTACTAAAAATAGAAAAACCTGCTGGGTGTTGTGGCAGGTGAATCATTTTTAGAAATGTGAAGTGGGAATAGGAGGCAGGCACGTGCATTCAATCCCCTTTTGCTCCCTCTTCCATAAACATCCGACCTTGACTTTCATGGGGACTGGTTTAACAGAATTGATTTTTGCAATAATGATTCTTCTAATACATGAACAAGTATTTTTTTCTCCATATACTTTCTTTAAAGAATGTTATAATTCTGTTCACATAGGTCATAGATATTTTTTATTATTTATTGCTAGGTAGTTTATACATTGTTGCTATTATGAATGGCATCTCATTTTTTACTAAAATTTCTAACCAATTCCTGTCAGTTCGTTAGGAAAACTATTGATTTTGATACTTTCATTTCATAACTGACCACCTTGCTCAGCACTTTTAGTTTCTCTAATAATTTTCAATTGATTCCCTTAGAGTTGCCAGGGAGATGATTACAGCACAATGTACAATATATGTACCTGTATTTTCATTTCAATATTGTTTGTTAAGGAGAAAAGTAGAAAATATTCTCAATCTTCACCAACAGGAAAATAAGAAATAGATTAAATAAGTTATGATGCATACAGATGATAAAACACCATTCAACCTTTGAAAATAAAGATATGTGGAAAAAATCCACATATAACAATTAATAAAGAATAATACCAGTAGCATAAATATTTTGACACAACTTCCTTATTCTTGCAAAAAACTCTTTGTGTATGTATTGTGTATCTGAAAAAGAAAGAAGAAAAGAGGAAGGAAGGAAGGAAAGAAGGGAAGGAGGGAGGGAGGGAAACGGAAGGGAAGAGAAAGTAGGAAAGGAAGTAAAGAAAGGAAGGAAGGAAATAAAGTTAGACAGTGACACAACTAAATTTTTTTTTTTTGTACAAAAGGTTTTTATTGGTAAGGGAGGGATGCTGCAGGCAGCACCAAGGAAGAGAGAAAAGAAGAGAGAGATGGGGGAGAAAAGAGAGAGACAGGAAAGGGGGGGAGATGGGGATAGAGAGAGGAGAGACCAAGAGGGAGAGAGGAGAGAGGAGGGGAGAGAGAGAGCACAACCAAATGTTTTAAATGGCTGTCTCTAGGTGGAATTTTTTCCTAAAGTACCTGCCATGACCACGTATTACTTTTGTAACAAGAAATAATAAATGCTATTTTCAAATGTATGTAACTGAGAGTGGGGCTTGTTATCATTTCTAATCAGCATTTTCTAATAGTGCCATGCTTTTCATGTGACCAGTCACACTATTCTGGTCTACATAGGACTAAGCCATATGGCAGGTGAGTTAGCCCGATAGGGTTCTTCCATTGAAGCAGAGACTACAGAGAGAATGGTAATAGAAGATTCGCAGGGGCTATTATAAAAAAGATGAGCTGGACAGAGCTCATGTTGAAGAATCAGTTTATGAAAACCTACCATGAAGTCACATCCAGTATGGAGTAATTCCAACCAGGCTGATAAAGCTGTGGGAATCTTAAATATTGAAAGTGCTCGATCTAATACTCACCAAGTATGTTTCATGTAAATTAGTCAGGCCATATAGACACATCTGGTACAAGTTTAAAATTACATTTTAGTGGAAGATTAAAAGATAACTAATTGTTACCTCAGATATTAACACTCAAAAAAGCTCTCTGTTTTTACAAATGAGGCTCATTATTTGAGTAGAAATACCCCAAACATTAGTATACATACTCTGGATATTGATCTCCATGTATGGAAAAAGTTATGTAACAAATACAAAAAAAGATCTCAGACAGTTGAATACATGCCCTTATTATGATCACAGAAATATAGACTGGTGAATGGAAAGTGCTTTACTGGTGATTCAGAGTGTTCAAAACTAGATGAGGTTAGCATCTTGTCTATTATATACTCAACATATGGCCAGTTAGAAAAAGTCAAAACTCTTGTCATGGTAGAAAAAAAAGTAATTTTTGTCCCTTCACCATAGCTTCAAAGAAAATAAAATACCTAGGAATACACCTAACAAAAGAGGTGAAGACCTCTATAAAGAAAATTATGAAACCCTAAGAAAGGACATAGCAGAGGATATTAACAAATGGAAGAACATACCAGGCTCATGGATGGGAAGAATCAACATTCTTAAAATTTCTATACTTCCCAAAGCAATCTACCGATTCAAATGCCATCCCTATTAAAATACCAACATCGTGCTTTCAAGATTCGGAAAAAATGATTCTGCGTTTTGTATGGAACTAGAAAAAAACTCGTATAGCTAAGGCAGTTCTTAGTAACAAAAACAAAGCTGGGGGCATCAGCATACCAGATTTTAGTCTGTACTACAAAGCCATAGTGGTCAAGACAGCATGGTACTGGCACAAAAACAGAGACATAGACACTTGGAATCGAATAGAAAACCAGGAAATGAAACTAACATCTTACAATCACCTAATCTTTGATAAACCAAACTAGAACGTACACTAGGGGAAAGACTCCCTATGCAATAAATGGTGCTAGGAGAATTGGATATCCACATGTAAAAGACTGAAACTGGACCCACACCTTTCTCCACCCACAAAAATTGATTCAAGATGAATAAAGGACTTAAATTTAAGGCATAAAAAATGGTATAAGAAAAACAGTGGAAGATATCGGCATAGAGAAAGACTTCATGAAGAAGACTGCTGTGGCAATTCCAACAACAAAAATAAACAAATGGGACTTAATGAAACTGAAAAGCTTCTGTACAGCTAAGGAGACAACAACCAAAGCAAACAGACAACCTATGCAAAGGGAAAGGATATTTGCATATTTTTTTTTTTTTTTGTAGAGACAGAGTTTCACTTTATCGCCCTCTGTAGAGTGCCATGGCATCACACAGCTCACAGCAACCTCCAACTCCTGGGCTTAGGCGATTCTCCTGCCTCAGCTTCCCGAATAGCTGGGACTATAGGTGCCTGCCACAACGCCCGGATATTTTTTTGTTGCAGTTTGGCCAGGGATGGGTTTGAACCCGCCACCCTCGGCATATGGGGCCAGCGCCCTGCTCACTGAGCCACAGGCACCACCCGATATTTGCATATTTTGAATCAGAAGAAAGTTGATAACTAGGACCTATAGAGAACTCAAATTAATCCACATAAAAAAAGCCAACAATCCCATATATCAAAGGGCAAGAGTAATGAATAGAACCTTCTCTAAAGAAGACAGATGAATGGCTAATGAACATATGAAAAAATGCTCATTATCTCTAATCAAAACCACTCTGAGATACCATCTAACCCCAGCAAGTATGGCCCACATCACAAAATCTCAAAACTGCAGATGCTGGGTGGATGTGGAGAGAAGGAAACACTTTTACACTGCTGGTGGGACTGCAAACTAATACAACCTTTTTGGAAGGAATTAAGGAGAACCCTCAAAGAACTCAAGCTAGACATCCCATTTGATCCTGCAATCTCATTACTGGGCATTTACCCAGAAGGAAAAAAATCCTTTTATCATAAGGACACTTGCACTAGACTGTTTAGTGCAGCTCAATTTACAATTGCCAAAATGTTGAAACAGCCTAAATGCCCACCAACCCAGGAATGGATTAGCAAGCTGTGGTATATGTATACCATGGAATACTATTCAGCCATTAAAAAAAAAAATGGAGACTTTACAGCCTTTGTATTAACCTGGATGGAAGTGAAACGCATTATTCTTAGTAAAGCATCACAAGAATGGAGAAGCATGATCCTATGTACTCAATTTTAATATGAGGACAATTAATGATGATTAATGACACAGTGGGAGTGGGGGAAGGGGAGAGCAGAGAGACAAAGAAGGAGAGAGGGGGAACAAAGAGCAGAGAGAGGGAAGGAGGGAGGGGGTGGGATTGTGTCTTTGGGGGCAAGACACAATTGTAGGAGGGACTTAATAAAGAAAGAAAAAAAGTAATTTTTGTCAATGTGAAGAATGTCAAAAAGCATGCTATAGGGCAGTGGTTCTCAACCTTCTTAATGCCATGGCCCTTTAATATAGTTTCTGTGGGTCGCGACAGGAGAACTGCTGCTTTAGGGGAAAGTAGATATTTGTTGATTAAATTGTTCTGTATACACCTGATTACATTTTACAATAAACTTACAATAAACCATCATTTATGTCTATAGAGGGAAAGAAAAATTGGCAACAAGAAAAGATAAAGCTCAGGGATTTAAAATAATTGTCTTGCTATTTGACTTTACTTCTGCTGCATCTAGTTTGCGTGTAAATAAGTATATAGGAGTCTCCTGGTGCTTCCTAATCTGTAAGAAACAAAGATCTACCCATATTTATTCCATCTCGGTTTACATGTCTTTTGAGCAAAGAATGGTTCAGTTACTCCTTGAGATAAAAGGTATTTAATTCTTTATCAAAATGTTTCTGGTTGCAAGTAATCATGACCCGACTTAAACATTCTAAAACATTTTTTAAAAAGTATTATCTCATATAATATGAAGCCCAGTGGTGAAATAGACTCAGATTTTGTTGACATTAATGGACCAAATCTCATTGAAGACCAACATTCTTTATTTTTCTCCCATTGTCATCTCTCGTGCCTTTTGCTGCCCCGCAGTTTGGCTTCCCTCGTGGTCTCAGGATGGCTGTTGCTAATTCAGACATCACCTCTAACTTTATGAAACTTATACACATGTCTTTTTCTAGAAAAGGGAACTCTCCTAGAGTTCTGTTCACTGAGCTCTAATGAGTCACATGCCCATCCCTCATGCAGTCACCTGCAACAGACATGGGATCTTCTTGATTGGTTTGGACTAATCAAGATCCAGTATCCAGAGCTGGGGTTGGGGTAGTTTTCCCTGAAGCCTGTGGAAGATACAAGACTTGTTTGAAATTGTGAGTGTTGCAGAACATAAAGGTGAGGGTGGAAGAAAAGGAGGGTAGGCAACCAACAAGTCCCAACACCAGAGTAAGAAAACAAGTCCAAGATCACTCAGCCAGACCAGCTCACTGGAAGTCTCCAGCATTTGCCCCTCAGGTTTCTCTGAATCCAAGTGTTACTGCTTTATGACAAATGGCCCATTTGCTACTCTTCTAGAAATCTGAATTTAACCCAACATTTTAGATTCAGTTCACTCTTACCTCTAGCTTGTCAAAATCTCTCTGCCTCTGTCTCTGTCTCTCACAGCACCTCTCCTATATGGCTAATTTCATATCTGACTAAAAGACATTGGATTAGCCATAAACTCCATTGGCAGCCCTGTTGCCCTCGGAGTGTTAGCCCTCTCCCTGGGTTATTGCCACACCCTTGGCCAAAGCAGCCACACATCTGGAGTTTTTGATTCTCTCATCTCCTCTGGACTTACATCAAAGTCCGCACTATAGGTGACAAGATTTGGCATCCAGGAAGCTAGCAAAAAGGCCACTTGATGCAAATCAGAAGTGTGAGGGAATTAACTTTCCAGGAGATGAATTGAGAAAGAGAAGAGCAGATAAATTTCTCTTCCTTTATTCTTCTCATGCACTTCTCTGAGCCACAATTTCTCCAAACAGACTGCCTAGAGATGCCCTTTAGATTGAGTAGATATATTAACTGAGCCACTTAAATCGTATTTTCATAGCCAATTATAAAGCGATATCCTGTGCAGTAAGGTAGCACCTCACATCACTTCACATCTTTCTTTCTTTCTTTTTTTTTTTGCAGTTTTTGGCCAACGCTGGGTTTGAACCTACACTTCTGGCATATGGGACCTGTGCCCTAGTCCTTTGAGCCACTGGCGCCGCCCTCACATCTTTCTTGACTATCTCTGTCCACACTCTCCTGCTCTAGACTACATCTCCCAAATATAGCATCAGCACATCACCTTTTCCTCCAGCTCTCTCTGCTCCCCAGGGATCAAGGCAATGGCAGATCGCATAAAGAGCTGTGGAATGCATGCCTCTCTGGACCACCAGACGTTTGCTTGGGCTAAGGGGAAGTGTGAACATTCTGGCTTCAGACCCATCGCAAATTTTGCATAAACTATGCCATAAAATCATGAAATACTTTCAGGGCATTTTTGAGGGGGAAAATTTGTTTTGTTTTGTTAGTTCATTAAACTGGGCGTAGACATTTACTTAAAAAATGTAAAACTATTCTATAGTATGTAAGATCTATAACATGACTGCACTGCAGAGGCAATATCCATATCTTCCTTCTGAACATACAGCACTGGCTGGCTGACATTAAACAAGTAGAAGGACAACAATTTCATCTGATTGGAATTCAGAAGTGCCTTAAGTGCTTAGAGTTGGTTGCTTATATCACCCCTCAGAACTCAGTAACTAAATCTTTATAATAGGTTAGGTAGAATATTATAAGCCACAGACATCAACTAAAAGAGTAATTGGCCATAAATAATAACAAATAATAAAATAATCATAAAAATGACTAGAGTCATACAAAATATGGTAAGGATGGCAAATCTGAATCAGATTAGGCAATATAATTTTTAATTGGTTTGCTTCTTTTGTGAAATTTGCCTGATGACCTGTTCACCTAGAAGCAATCCCCTCACTGTCTTCTGACTCCTCTTTACCTTATCACTTTGTTATTTAAATCGTCATCCTGTTCTTGATCATGCTTTCCCATCTGCCTGCAACACCTTTTTCCCCCCTAGTTGTCTGATGCTTACTTCTAACTCAGATCCTGTGTTATTTCCTTCAAGAGTCTTTCTACACCCCTAAGCAGTGGTTGGCATGCTACATCCTATGGCTAAACCATGTCTCACCCCTGGTTTTTGTACTGTCAGGCAGCCCAGAATAGCTCATACAGATAAACATTTGCAATCAGTCTGATGATAGGGAACACCAACTTTAACTCCCAATAAAGCAAGATTATTATTTATCTACCTCCCAACAACAACAAAAATAATTTCATTCTCCTCATTAGAATACCTACATTATAAAAAGTCATATCCAATTATTATTAAGACATTGAATTACTTCAGTAAATATTTCTGAATATTTCTTTTCTCTCCTGTTATATAAATACCTACACAAGATCCTCAATTTTCCCTCAGGGACCACAAAGCCTAAAATATTTACTACTTTAACCTTTATAGAGAAATCCTACTAACCCCTGCACCAGAATCATGGAGCCCTAAGCAGCCAGATGAATTCAGCATACTGATTATACAGGTAAGGAAACTGACACCCAGAGGAGAAATGGGGCCTTCCCCCCGACTTTCCCAGCAGCCCATGCCCCTCCCCAACTCAGAGCTCAACAGATACATGTTAAACAGGATTTCTCAAAGAACACGAAAATCAGACAGCAAGCCCAATCTCCATCAGTTACACCTTTTCCCTTCTGCCTTTGTTCCGCGTTTAATTTAATGGAAATCATTGCTTGGATGAAATTCAAACCTCACTCTGTCTCCAGCAAGTGCAGAGGATGTTATGTGAGGATGTTATGTGAGAAGCAGCTGTGAAGAAGGAGTGTGATCAGCTAAATGCAAACACAATTGAAAGCCTGAAACGAGTCCTACTGCCTAAGAATAGCTTATTAAAAATCTCTGGCAAAGGCTGCACACATTTGACAGTTGGCCCTCACCTTTCATCTTCCTTGTGAAAGAGCTCAGTAAATCGAACCTCCCTCTGCCTAAAGACCTGCCATTCTTCAGGGTGGAACTTTTTACCATGGGCATAGGGTTCACATCGGAACTCTATTCATCATATATTTACAAAAAGGTCAGACACAACAGACTACCTGCAGATATTATTTAAGTTTTCTGTTTCTTTTTCTTTTTTTTTTTAACAGAGGCTATTTTAAAAATGTAATATATGGCAAGTCTGTGTTTGTAATGGGGTCATTTTATTCGTGTGATTTGTGTCTCAGATGTCATTCGCTGTGGGAAACCTGTTCGGCAGAGATCTGGAGTGGTCGGGACATGACAAACACTGGGCAGCTTTCCCTCTGTGTTTGTGCCTCTCTATTCACGGGTATATCGATTGTGAATACTTTACAATATACACTCCTGTCACAGTTGTGCTTGGGGAAATTAGAATCCCAACTCAGGTGTTTTATGAACCAACCTAGTACAGAGAGAGAGAAAGAGAGAGATGATTGATCAACAGATCGATGGATAGATAACATACATACATTTATTATAGCTGAAAAATGTGATTCTCTGAGCAAATGCTTAATGATGCAGATCTAGTCTAAAGCTCAGAGAAAAGACGTGGAGTCAAGCATACCGTGCTTATTTTAAAAAGGAATTTTCAGAAATAATATTCACATTATGGTGGTGGTTGGCTGGGAGGAGGGGCTTCTTCCTACATCTTCCTAACCGCCTTCTGGTCGCGTGTGGCCCAGAATGGACTGCTGCCTGCAGCTGGACGCTTATGAGGACAAAAGCATGGCCATGATGCCTATGGGGGCTTTCTCTTGAAGCAGCCTCTTTCTTTCCTGCCCATTCTGATAAGTTCTGCACAAATAAAACTCTCAATAGACCACAAAAATATTGTTAGTGTTGATTCAGAAAACAAAGTCAAAGATCCAGGAATGTTTTGACGGTTAAAAAAATAAAGCCTAAATTCCATTTCACCAACCCAGGAATGGATTAACAAGCTGTGGTGTATGTATACCATGGAATACTATTAGGCCATTAAGCAGATGGAGACTTTACATCTTTTCTATTAACCTGGATGGAAGTGGAACACATTCTTCTTAGTAAAGCATCACAAGAATGGAGAAGCAAGAAGCAAGAATCCAATGTACTCAATTCTGGTATGAAGGCAGTAGATGATCTAATATAAGGTGGGGGTATGGGAAGAGGAGTGGGGAGAAGGTTAGGAGGGAGGGAAGGTTAGGAGGGAGGGTCATGGAGTATGGCACACTTCTTGGGGTGGGACACAACTACTAAAGGGACTTTACCTAACAAATGGAATGAGTGTAACCTCTTTGTACCCTCAATGAATCCCAAACAGTTAAAAAACAAAAGCCATCCTATGTTAAAAATGAAAGAAACATGCTTCACTAATGAGTCAGAATAAGGGAGAATGAAGAACCTATAGGACTGAGATAGGTCTGAGAAATGAAGGGTGAAGGAGGAAAAGCCGGAAGTGTCTCTCACATTTGCTGTTTCCCTATCTTTTATGGGATGCATTGCTTCTGATTCTTAGGCCTTGATGCTTAGTTGCTTTTAGAATAAAGGCAGAGGAGAGAATCAATGGAGAAAACCAACTTTAGCCATCAGACAATCTGACTTGAATCTCCATTCTGCTGCTAAGTCAGTATCTAACTTCCCAGTACCTGAGTTACACAAACATAAAATGATTATACAAATAAGACCTTCTTCATTTCTTTGTTGGGAAGATTAAGTGAGACAGTTGATATACACAGCACACAGAGGTGCCTGACTTTGATAGGCACTGTAAAAAATGTGATGAGATGGACAGAGAACAAGCGCAAGTTTATCACGGCGCCCCAAGGAGCCGCTCTGGGTGCTGTCACGACTGTCCCACATGGACCCTTGTCTTCCTTAGCAGCTTGAAGCTGAGTGTTAGGAGAGAGATTAGAGGCTTTCCTGGTTCTCAGACTTGACTGCACATCTGAATCATATGAGACACTTGCTTTTTTAAAATCTTGAGGGGTAGGGTAAAAGCACACCTAAAGGGGGTAATGCACATATCCTGGGTGAAGGGCATACTTACCAACTTCAGATGTGCAAATGCAAATTATGTAACCAAAATCATGTACCCCTGTAATACTCCGAAATAAAAAATAAATTTATAAAATCTAGACTCTTGAGTCTTTTCCAACATTTATAGGACTAGAATCTCAGGGATAGGTCCCTGACACTAGTATTTTTTAAAAGTAGCTTCCAGATGACTCAAATACAGCAACTAGAGGTGGAGCCTTCTGATTTCATCCACCCTCCATCAAATGAAGGAATCCCTTCCTCGGCATCCTTGCTTCTATCTCTGCAGGGCCCTTCAACACTCTTAAGCAGCCAGGATCATCTGTCTTGTCCTTTCAGTTGTCAGACAAAGATTTTCTATGAAGTGTAAAAATCGTATAATTTGTACACATCCATATTAGTTCTTAGTGTGGAATAGCCCATCTTATAGAATAGCTTTTTTAAAATATAAAAGTCTAGTCTTTAGGTCTTCTGTATAGATCTTTTTTTTTCTTAAGCTCCTTCAAAGATTTCTCCTGGGACAGCGTCTCTGAACCAACTCATTATCATCCTCATTTTAATACAAGCAAAATTATAATATTCTTCCTTAAAAGATCATATAAAAACTCAATACAATTTTCTGTGTGGACTAATCAGCACAAATACTTTTTAAATAATCTAATAAGCAGTCTGTTTTATTAGTTTGTTTCTTTTGTCTGCCAGCTGTGTCATTTGATTCAGGTTGCAGTCCATCAAGACCACATTCTTCAGAAATGGCTGCCAAACCAATTTTCCTTATTTTTACACCCCCTATTGAACATAGTTTCCACTCTTTTTTTATTTCAAACTTTTTGAGACAAATTTAGAATCACATTTTTCCTACTTTTAGGTTTCCTTCAGAAGACTTTGGCTGATTATTTCAATTTGAGGAGATGATATGTAGAATTTTTATTGCAGTAAACATACTCATTATTCTTACTTGCTTTTTATAATCTAATTCTACAATTGGCCTAAAAAAATGCATTGCAGAAGTCAGGGCTGAATCCTGTGAAATTCCACCAGAGACCTCCGCCCAGTTAGACACAGATCTACACAACCAACTATAAGTCTGATGCTATCGAATGCTTTGCTGACCTAGAGAAAAATTTTAATAAGATAGCTCCTTGGCTCTACTAACCTCCTAAAGATATCTGTTAAAAACTTAAGTCAGCTTCAGATGTCTTCCTCTTAATGAATTAAAACAAGTGGCAATAGGTCCTTGCCTTTTCTAAAGATCATCTAATTCAATCATCTAATTCAATCATCTATTTCAAAATTTTGTTGAAAGTGTTAAACTTATCAGTTTATTTATAAACTAGAAGCTAGTTTTGTGAAAATAAGGAAATTATTTGATTGACTGTTGCCATTTGTCTGGAACTTCATTATGAGTCCTTAGAGGTTACTGGCAATGACTCATACTCAGAAATCACGTATCTAAGTTTTGTTAGCATTTAGAGTATGACTCCTTTTATTCCCATGTACTTGAATTATTTTACATCAACTGGGTCTTCTTTTACTAACTCTTTTTATATCTTAGGTCATAATACCACAGTATTTGGTTTTTAGTTTCTCTTCCCCACCTCCACCCCCGTCGTTGGTAAATGCCTTCCCCTTCTAGACAATGGAAACAAAAATAGGAACCATGAGTTCTCCCTTCTTTCCCTCATGTTAACACCTCAATAATTTTTTTAGGCTGCAGGATTCGTACCTCTTCCTGTACCTCTCTGGTACTTCCTGTCTCAAAGATAGCTGGAACAGCTTTCTGACCCACCATAAGTCTGAGAATTTCCTTATAATCATGAAAATACTATACTCTGCTTTCAAATTTAACCTTGTTTATTTGACATTTGAGGCCAGATAATTCTTTCCTGGGAGTGGAGACCGTCCTGAACACACAGGCTGTTCAGCAGCATCACTTCCTGGCCTTTTCACAAAGGATGCCAATGGCACATATTCAGTTAAGGTAACTGAAAATGCCTCCAGACATTGCCCTAGCTAAGGTCCTAGTTCTTTTTAAATTTTCACAATCAAGTATCAAAATGTTTTAGATTAAAATGTAACCTTCCTTGGCATGTACCTATAGGTCTAGACTGATTCATACTTATTTTTGCTGTTAATATCTCCAGGCAGTTAGGTCCTACGTGGACATCTTCCTCTAGGGGACCCAGACTGCCACGTTGTCTATAGTTCTAAGAATTTGTCTCTTAAATCTGACATCTTCCCTCTACAAAGAAGAAGCTGAACGCAATCCTAGAACTTTTCAGATTACAAAAGATAATAATAGTGAAATTATGGAACAATACTCAGAAGTTCTCAATAATTCTAATTTCAGCACCTATGATATTCAGGAAATGGAAGAAATCAACTAGGTTGCCTTGTGATTTTCCAAGAAATAGTGATTTATTTACACCAGAGGTAATTTTTTTCTCTCATGGTTTATTTGCAGCTACTTTTCCAGCAAAGCTTTTCTCCCCACCCCACCCCACCCCCTTTAACTAGCACCTCACTAGATGTACATTTCAGTGATGTGCCCTAGTAATAAAGTCAACTGAGCAAAAACCCAGAGGGGAAGATTCTTTCAAATGTCTTTCAGAAAGAAAGAAAACGATCCATAAAAAGAAATGCAATAATGTTCTTTTAGAAATTGCCTGCTGTGTCAAAATGGAACACACAGAAAAGAAACAATTTTGTGATTCAAAAGGAATCCCAAAGTCAGGATTCCTTCCAGCACAGAAGGACAGAGGAGCATGGCACTGGGATGGGAAGGTCATCAGGCTTAGTTTACACAGACAGAGCAAGTATAGCCACGCCCACCTGGGAAGACAAGCCAAGGATGTCTTTCCACCTAAGTTCAGAGAGAGGGTCTTCTTTCTAGGATCACAACTCTGTAAAAGTATTCAGCACAAGTTCTTACATATTCTCAGAAAGTTCATGGGGTCAACCCCGAAGGGTGTTGTACACCCGCCAGTAGCTCCCGTACCAATAGCTTTCAAACTCTTGTGTGCATAAGAATCATCATAAAAACATATTTAAAATGTAGTGTTCTGGGACCTGCCCACCAGAGCTTTATCATGTGTAATCCAGGGCCTGAAAAATCAAGATTGGACATCATTCCGGGTGTCTGAGGGTGAAACCAGGAAAACACTGACACTGTGGCCACAAAATTTATTTTATAATGGCATTCAGTATTTCTGTCTCCAAGAATAATGCAGGGGCAAGGTAAAACTTTCCCTTTATTCTCTGAAGGTTTGCTGAAAAATCAACTGACAAAAAGGCAGAATAAGAGGAGAAAATGCATAACAAAATGTTATTTTCACATGCATAGCATGGAAGAATTATAGGACAATGATTATTTAATAGTCTAATGGATTCAATAGTCTAGACCAGGTATCCTCAAACTGCGGCCCGCAGGTCACATGAAGCGGTGTGAATTGTATTTGTTCCTGTTTTGTTTTTTACTTCAAAATAAGATATGTGCAGTGTGCATAGGAATTTGTTCATAGTTTTTTTTTTTTTTTTTTTTTTTAAACTATAGTCCGGCCCTCCAACGGTCTGAGGGACAGTGAACTGGCCCCTGTTTAAAAAGTTTGAGGATGCCTGGCTAGACTATTGAGAAGGAATGTTTATATACCCTTCTTCATAAGGAAAGGGGCAATGGGGAAAATGGGGAAAGTCAAGGGATACTAAAGGATTTCTGGGGGATTCAACAGGCCTAGAGAACATACAGTGGCCTGGGACAAAATCTATCGGGCCTACAGAGCAGACAGTGGTTTGCGACAAAAGTCTGTACAGGTGTGCTGGCAAACTTTAGTCTCTCTTCCTGCAATCTCAGCTAAGTTAATGAAAACTCAGGGAAAGCAACTGTGTTATTCATTCTTCAGCAGGCCTAGTTTCCAGGTAGGTAAGAGAACTTCAGAGAACAACTTCACCTTGTGCTTTGGGAGGGACAGAGGACTGAGAGACAGGAGTGGGAGGAAGGTTAGCACGACCTTGAGGTTGTTTCAGCATGTCAAGGTATAAATTTCGGTATATTTGAAGCCCCAGTATTCCCCAAAACTTTCCTAGAAATTTCATACATTAAAAGCTGAAGTGGTGAGTATGTAGAGAGGAAAATCAGGTTAAAAGTGAAGGATCCTAAGAAGCTAGCCTCTCATTTCTGGGAATAGGCCGGTTCAATTAAACAGTTGTGACTCATTTTAGTAAATGGAGTTGCCGCTATATATGATACAGACAAACAGATCTTTAAAAACAGGAATATAAACAGAAGAAAATCAAACATTAATGTTTGGAGTACTCTATAAACTGGTTTGTTCTAGAATCTGAAGGGCAGTGATCTGGAAAGATTGTAGTTTGTGTGTAGAATTTGTCCAAATATAAGCTATTTTAGTATTTTTTCTGGAAAGCTAAGTTAATTAGATTCATCTTGCACAGCCTTAAGAAAAAGGTAGTTTTAATTCTTCGTGATCCCAAGTCAGGATAGGAGAAAAATTTAAAACATTAGTCTGGAGAGCTGTATCCAAATGTTGGAGGAAACTAAAAATTTAGGATTCACCCTAGGTAACAAAAATAAAACGCTCAAAAACAATAAACTAACAGGTGTAATATGATTTTTTTTCTGAAACATCATTTTTCTCTCTCCAATCTCCCATTTCTACCAAGATAAATCATTGCAAGACTAATTGGTTTGCAAAATAACTTTAGTCTTTGACCTGATTATTTATGTAAGTTTAGTAAGAATGGGAATTGACTATATGGGCTTTTTTAAAGTTTTAAAGTTGGTTTTGCTGATTTTTTTTTTCATAAGGAACCTCATGTCAAACTTTAAAAAAGCCTCTCATTGCTTAGAGCCATGTCTAGGACTTGCCATAAGATTATGCCTGTAATACCTTTATGATTAGGTGAATGCCTTTCTTCTTGAGGTCTTCAAGTTATCCTGAGGTTCCTAGACCCATCAGAAAGTGACATTCTTTACTTGCCACAAGGCTAGGAAACCTGTAAGGGAACCATGTAAACAAAGTAGGCCACTCTTTCCATAATGTCAGAATAAGTTCCATAAAGTTGTCTGGTCATATCTCAAGAAATGGCATTCCATTCAAAGCATGGGTAATATAACCAATGTTTCTTATTGTGTCTTATTACTCACCCCCACAAAAAAAGACAAAAAAAAATTCTTATCAAACTTACACAGATAACGGACCGCGCCTGTGGCTTGGTCGGTAGGGCGGCGGCCCCATATACCGAGGGTGGCGGGTTCAAGCCCAGCCCCGGCCAAACTGCAACCAAAAAATAGCCAGGCATTGTGGCGGGCGCCTGTAGTCCCAGCTACTCTGGAGGCTGAGGCAAGAGAATCGCTTAAGCCCAGGAGTTGGAGGTTGCTGTGAGCTGTGTGAGGCCACGGCACTCTACCAAGGGCCATAAAGTGAGACTCTGACTCTACAAAAAAAAAAAAAAACTTACACAGATAACTACAAATTAATTTCTAAATTTTAAAGGGATCAAATAGAGAAAAAAAGGTAAATGTTTCAACTTTGCTCCCAAAAGAATACTTTAACAAATTCCTATAAAGTTCAAAAGAAAAAACTTTCCTTAACTCCAGAAAATAATAAAAAAATCAGAAGTTTAAAACAAATAAAAGTAATAAAACATTATTTCAGTGCAAGGTAATTATTTTTTATTCTACTTACTATTAGATTAGCAATTTGATGAGCCCAGTCTTTTTTTTTTTCATTTGAATTCTGAAAATGTTTACCCAGTCCAAGGACACATCTCAAAACTGTCGGAAACTGTTTGTTCAGAGGTTTTTTTCTATATTTTCCAAGAATCTCCTTGAAGATATAGCACTTTTGAATTTCCCAAGTGTTTCCAGGAAAGAAATGTCAGAACAAAGCAGTTAACTATGGCCAGTAAAATAGCCATGGTTAAAGATGGAATTGACATAAAAATTTAGTCATTTATTTTGGCTACAGAAATTCAACATAGTAATAAAGACTGATAATGTATACCAGGACATATCACAGTTTTAGGATTTTTTAACCCATATCAATAATCTATTCACACAAATATAAACTTGATTAAACATCATTACTTACTTGAACATGTTTGCTATATAATTTAACATATCAAACAAGCCTGATCTGTGCTTATTATCTTTTTTTCATATATCTCAGGGTCTCTTTGGAACATTCCAAAGTTAGTTTGAGTTCAAAAAACTTTAATTTAGAATTTGAAGTCTTATTTTGTGGAATGTATCAAATATGTCAATGATTTAAAACACTTCAACAACAGGATCATAGGTCACTGTAAAATGATCATCATTCATTTAGCCAAAGTGATATTTTATAAGATTTTAAAAAGCAAAAACATTTACTCTGATAGAGAGGATACTCTGTTGTCCAAAAAATCTAAAGGACTAATAAAGGCAGAATGAGGCATCCAGAATCTGTTTTATTCTCTCTCTTCAGGGCACTCAAAAGTGAACAAAAATATTTTATTATCTTTTATTAATTCTACCAGTAAATCTTGTTTAAAAGAGAAAACCAAGTTTTAGTTCTCTATTAGTGTACTTTTAATGCCAAAGCTAATTTTAATAAAACCCAATAAACAAATCCATCCTATTTCGGTCAGCTTTGACCACACAAAAGGACTCCCATAAACCATTTATACCTTTTACACTTTTTTTATTCTCTCTTCCCCAACTCTTTATATTCATTCAGTTTTACCTATATCATTCTTACTTTATTCTTTTGTTTTGAAATAATTTTTTTCAGTATTTTGTAAACTAGACAAAGTTACTTTCTTTCCCTCAGTGAAAACACAGGGCTCCATGCTTCTTATAATTTTTCTCACCAGAAATACATCTTGTTTCTCTTGTACATATTGCATTCAGAATTATTTCTCTTATTTCTAGATGTTTCAATTACAAATATTTAAATTAATATTATTTTTATTCACCAAAGATGACTAGAATCACAGAACTTAAAAAGTATTGAGGCTTATTTACTTAGTCTATGAATACTTATTTCTAAGTTCTCTAAGCGCCACACACACAGAGTACATACACAAGTCAAGACGCATGCACACATTTAGACAGTGTACAACCCGCGATGTGTGCATGTGTGTATACAAAAGTGAAGGAGTGTAGGCCCAGGGGTCCAGTGTAAGAGAGCAGAGCTTTAGACCTAAGAGGAACCTGCCCCTGACTTTTGGGGCTCCCTGAAGGAGACAAAGGACCCCAAAATAAGAGAGTGAGTGGTGACTTGTGTGTGTGTTTCAAGGGGTCTCAGGGTTGCTAGATGTGCCCTCTAGATCCCTCTATGTGATAAGAGGAAGGGAAAGTAAAAGGAATTGTAAGTACAAGTCTTAAAGGAGCCAATTTAGAGAGATTTTAATGACTTGTACATTGTCTCCAGCAAAAATCCTGCCAGCAAGAAAGGAAGTGAACAGAAGGGCCAAACATACAATTAAAAAGGGGTTTCAGTCAACTGGAAAAAATTCCCATGGGAGAAATAGGATCCAAACGAGAATATAGAAGTTTTAAAAAATGTAGTCTGGATGTCAGCTTTTAATTAAGCTGAGTTTTGACCATAGAGCTCTTTAAGAATGTTTTAAAAATCTCTCATTATCCTACTTTAGTCATTACAAAAAGCCAACATTCCCGGTCTTTGAACTTCTTTTCTGCTTTGTTTTAAACCAAAGTTACCTGCCAAGTGATTCAGTGTCAAAACCAATCAACTTTTATGACTAAAGGAAGGACACACAAGGAATCTCCAAAGAGGTATAAAGTAGCCCTCAAAATGTCCACAGTCACCACTAAAGACAGCTAAAAGAAAAAAAAAAAAAAAAAAACTTGGATAACAGAAAAACAATAGCTATTGTGAGAAGGAAAAGGATCAATAACAAATAGGTAATCCCCGTCAATAGTCACACAAATACAAACTCAAAACAAACAATTAAAACCAATTTGTTAAAATGTAATGCTGTTTATTTAACTTCAAAAACATTTCAGCATTCTATAAGACACAAAAATTAACAGAGCATTGCAAACCGTGTTTAAAGTACAGAAGGTTCTTGAACTTTCATTGATGTAGCTGCTCTTCATTTTGCTGATCATGAAGATTCTAAAGTTTATCTAAAAACAATTTAAAAACTACCACACTTTTTATTATTTTTTTTTTATTGTTGGGGATTCATTGAGGATACAAAGAACCAGTTACACTGATTGCATTTGTTAGGTAAAGTCACTCTTATAATTGTGTCCTGCCCCCAAACGGTGTGTCACACACCATCACTCTCCCCACCCCCACCTTCCTCTCTCTGCTCTTCCCTTCCCCCACCCCTCCTTCCTTCCCTCTCTCTGCTCTCCCCTTCCCCCAACCCCCCACCATGTACTAGGTCATCAACTGTCCTCATATGAGAATTGAGTACATACGATTCTTGCTTCTCCATTCTTGTCTACCACACTTTTTTAAAAAATCTAAACACGGGCGGCGCCTGTGGCTCAGACAGTAGGGTGCTGGCCCATATACCGAGGGCGGCGGGTTCAAACCCGACCCCGGCTGAACTGCAACCAAAAAATAGCTGGGCGTTGTGGGGGCGCCTGTAGTCCCAGCTACTCGGGAGGCTGAGGCAAGAGAATCGCTTAAGCCCAGAAGTTGGAGGTTGCTGTGAGCTGTGTGATGCCACGGCACTCTACCGAGGGCCATAAAGTGAGACTCTGTCTCTACAAAAAAAAATAATAATAATAATCTAAACACTTCTAATGACAGCTTCTCCTCCCCACATACTTTGCCACAGCTAACAATGGCAGTAGAATCCCACATAACAGTTGGGTTTGGAATACTATTCAGCCATTAAAGGAGATGGAGAGTTTACATCTTTTGTATTCACCTGGAATGAAGTGGAGGAAATTCTTCTTAGTAAAGCACCATGAGAATGGAGAAGCAAGAATCCAATGTTCTCAATTCTAATATGAAGGCAGTAGATGACCTAATACATGGTGGGAGGTGGGGGAATGAGGGAGCAGAGAGAAGAGAAGAGGGAGGGGGATAAGGGGGTATAGTGTGGGGCACACTTCTTGGGGGCGGGTCACAATTATAAGAGGGACTTTACCTAACAAAAACAATCAGTGTAACCTAATTCTTTTACCTTCAATGTATCCCAAACAATAAAAATAAAAAATAAAAAAATACTCTGTATTCCATAAATAATTAATGAAGAAAGTTGATTATAAATCCTTAACTATTTTTGTTATGATTCACCTAATTCAAATAATTATTATTTACATAAAAAAAGAATCCCACCTACAACCTGAAACTAAACAGCTTCCTGTCCAGTGTCAGCAAGCCCAGCCTCACAGCGCATGCTCTGAGCAGTGGCCCCTCCACCAAAAGGTATCTTCCCCACCCATCTGGGCTCCACACAAGGAGCATCAAGAGTCAGTCTCAGTTGCTTTGTTCTTTTTACAAACTATCAATACATACAGTTGATAACTCAGGATTTCTAACCAATAATACTATCTTACACATTTTTATTTTAAATGCTGGAAACATCTTTGAATGCTTTGCCATGCCAAAAACAGAGCACACAGAGGGAGAGAATGTGAAAGTGCCTCTTCATTTTATCCTTGATCTTAGCCAAAGATTGGAAAGCAGTGCCTTTTCATTTTTAAAATGCTTGGAAATATGTACAACTTTCATATTGTTTCAAGATGCCCCATATATCATGTCCACTTCATGTAGGTTGCTGAGAATTTCTAGGACAGTTTTGGAAACTAGAATACGATCATGATCAAATTTGTAATTAAAACTAATAAGGGCAAGAGATAAGCAACATGTGTGTCAACTAAGGTGTTCCCCTACTCCAAGGTATTCACAGTAGACAGACCAAAATTTTTACTCACCTCCTCCTCACTTCATTCTTCTTCCTTGTCAGACTTTCCCACTTTTTCCCAGGCAACGTCAACTGCACCATCAAACTTTCCTTTAGACTTAAAGTCAGCATTGTCTTCCTCCAGATGTAAGGCTGCTTTCATTGTCACTTGTGTTGTTCCACATCTCATCCAGCTTTTCTGCCACATCTCCCATAAAGTCACCAGGGTTTGTGGATTTGATCTTGGGGTGGAACTCTGAACAGATCAGAAAGAAATCAGAGAGCAGACTTTGGGTGCACAGAGTCCTTCTTCCTTCCGCCCTTGGCGGGTCCATAATCCTTCATTTCCTAATCTTAACACATGTTATACACCTTTCCATTTCATCAGATTTAAACTCCTCTTTCCTAGACATTGTACTTGTCAGAGTACCCCTTGGAAAAGTCTGCAAAATTGACATGGATCTCCAGGTTTTTCTTCTTTTATTCTCCAAATGTCTGCACAAAGAAGGTGTAAGTAGACATATTGCCCTTTAGCCCTCCTGACTGTACTGTTCACTAGTCTGGGCAGTAGAAGGCTCACTCCCTAACCTCATACCAGCTACCTCCAGGAGAGCCTCAAATTAATTTTTATGAATCTTTTTTCTTCTGAGTTTAAAGGGTTTACATTTCCAGAAACTGATTCCCTGAAGAGGAATTGAACTAGGGGGTTTGCAATAAAAGTGTGGAAAGCTAGCCATTAGACTACAGGATTGAGTTCTGTTTTTACAAATCCCTCAGAGGATCCAAAGCAGGCAGTTTGAGGGTACAAAGGACTTTAACTTTATTTTAAATCTGATTTCTGCCTTTTAGAAAATATTACCAAAGGTGTTTCTAAGGCTATATTCCTTTTGGATCTTTTCATGGGTGCCAGTAAGATAGATGTTTAAAATAAGAGCTCTCTAAAAAGCTTTCTTTTAAATATAACCAGTATATGTATTCCTTAAGCAACTCAAGCCAATAGGCCTTTTCATTGGGTAGTCCTAGAGATAACTTTCCAAGTTTAGAATAGCATGGATGTAAGTGTGTTTTAAAATGGCCACAGACGATGTAACCTTTTACAAAGTAAAGCAAATTTCCTTTCAGATAGAGTCTAAGATAGCAAAAGACTCTCGTTGCCTCAGATGGTTAAGAATGGGGTTCATGCATACAGTACCTCTAGTATCCTACAAGTTTGTGGGGGGCCACCTATCACAGACCTCCTAATCCATAACTCTGTGTAGGCTCTCCTGGGAATGGACTTTCCCAGGACTAACCAGGAAACAAGAGTTAAGACAACTAAAGCTGTTAAAGAGGGGACTTATTGAAGCAAAATCCCTGACAGCTTGGTATGTTCAAAACAAAGTGTGCTGCTTAATATCTTACGCATCTTGGAGTTTCCATGATTAGTTATTAAATGTGAGCTAAAAATCACTCCCAAAGTATAATGAAGACCAGGAGAAAGTGGTCCCACTTGTCACAAGTCAAGCTCTCAAGGGTGTGAAGCAAGACAAGAGAGATAAACAACACAGAAAGATACAAAGGAAAAAACAAAGACTATTTCCGGGAGGCAAAAGATCAGACAATTAGAATAGTCATAGATCAGAGTCGCTAAACTTGAGACTAGCCTACACATGCTTTACTCTCATAAATCGTTAATTCGGGAATGAAAAAAGAGACAAATACCACTTAGTGATTGGTCCAGCTCAACAGGATTCCACAGAGAGAGACCAGGAATCCAACTGGGAGTCTGATTGACAAGAAAGTTTTACTTTAATGCCAGCTTATCAGGTCTTGGAGTCCCTTCACTGCAGCTTCCAGAAGAGCAGAACAGTTTAGAATTATCCAGTTCATGGTGCTAAAACTGTAGGGGTGAAGAAAAACTTCTTTTCCTCGTCCGAAGTTTTGCTGAAAAAGCAGATCAATGGAAGAAAAGACGTACAAGATTTTATTTTGACATGCCATAGCCTAGAGGAATCATAAAAGAATGATTATGCAATAGTGGGTACAGATGTCTATACATCCTTCTTTATAGGGTAATGAGGAATGGGGAAAATGTAGCAATTCAAGGGATAGTAAATAATATTTAGGAGGATTCAATGGGCTTGGGCCAAAGTCTATTGGACCTGCAGGACAGACATTCATTTGAACAAAAGTCTGTCCAATGGGGTGAAAGATTTTAATCTCTCTTCCTGGGACGTGAATTAAATTAATGAAAACTCTTGGAATACAACATGTTGTTCATGTGTAGATCTAGATTCTAGGTAGGATAAGGGGACTTCAGAGAACGACTTTATCCTGCACCTTTGGGGGGGAAAAAGACTGTGAGTCAGGAGTGGGAGGTAGGGAGAGGAAAATAAGAGAGACTTTGAGGCTGTACTTCAGTCCAGCATGTTGGAGTGCCATGTTTTTGGATATTGGTCTCTGAGCCCCAATAACAAATAGGAAGAAAAACAGTATAAAATCCTGTTGCCAGAGTTTGTATATCTACCCTTTCATAAAAGAGAAGAGACAGAAAAACTATTTGTGCTTAATAAGAATATGCCGTTGGTCTAGTAAATCTTAGTTTATGTGTATTCTAAGATTTCCTTTTTCAAAAATATAATAATGGGCTATAAGTATGTATTTTGAATAATGTAACAGACTGTGAGATCTGAATGTCTGAAAGGAGATACAAGATACCTTGTTAGCATTTCCCACAAACATCTGTCCATGCTCTCGCAGACCTGAGCCAGGAGCTGAGCTATGATCACACCAATGACTGGGTTCCCATCAGACAACAGACAGGAGTCATCTGCCACCTCTGATTAGCATTCTGGGTTGTAGGAGAAACAAGTTCTAGGTTGTCCATCTCAGATGACTGGCTGACTTTGACTTCTCTGTAAACCTTGTTGCTAAGTCTAGAGACAGCCTTACATGAACAGCATTTCTCATTTCCAAGGTATATGAGGCAGAATGTGTCTAAGGTAAGTCACAACAACCTCGTCTTTATTCTGAGCCCAAACTGCTATTGCTTTTTCTCTCATTCAACAAAAATAAATAGGAAAAGACAAACAAGAAATTTCTTTCTTTTATGAATGAATAATAAATAGACACAAAAAATGCATAAATTCTAAGTACTCAGTTGAATAAATTTTTACAAAGTTAAACATACCTGTATAACCATCCTCCATATCAAGACACATAGAATATCACATTATTCCAAAAACCTCCTATACTCATCCAATCACTGCATCTCCTGGGATAGGGGCAAAGATATAGTTTGGCTTGTTTTTTAACCTCATACCACAAAAATAATGTTGTACATCCCTTTTGTGTCTGGAATCCTTCAAAATAAGTAATTTTAATATGTGAATGTCCATCTGGTGCCTATGTTCTTTCAGGATACTAGCATTAATCACACATCAGTAAAGACCATTAAAAAGTATTTAGTGGAGCAAAGCAACTGATTTACCTCCTAAGAAAATGCTCTAAATTTTAGCAGCAGTTTCTCATGAAACTGACAGACACTCACTGTAAATAACATTTCTGCCTTTCCATTGGACGGGAAGTTCACGTCAAAGCCTCCTGTGCCAAACCCAAGAGGGCTGTTAGTTCTGTGTTAGTATTATGGGATAGAAAATGCATAACTCATGAGCTCCAAGTAAGGGACAAGGTAAAACAATTAAAAGGAAGAAAAGAAAATGTATAGTTCACTTCCAGAAAACATTCATAATGTTATCTGAAAAGATCAGTACACCAAAGAAAGAAAGTTCAAGACCTGGGCATATGTTACTAGCACTACCCCACGTGGTCTAGACCAGGGGTCCTCAAACTTTTTAAACAGGGGGCCAGTTCACTGTCCCGTTGGAGGGCCGGACTATAGTTTAAAAAAAAAAAAAACTATGAACAAATTCCTAAGCACACTGTACATATCTTATTTTGAAGTAAAAAAACAAAACGGGAGCAAATACAATCACACTGCCTCATGTGGCCCGCGGGCCGCAGTTTGAGGACCCTTGGAAAAAGAACAAAAAGTTAAGCATGAACCCTATGTACTCAATTTTGATATGAGGACAATTAATGACAATTAAGGTCATGGGAGGGGGGAAGGAAAAGCAGAGAGAGGGAAGGAGGGAGAGGGGTGGGGCCTTGGTGTGTGCCACACCTTCTGGCGGCAAGACATGATTGCAAGAGGGACTTTACCTAACAAATGCAATCAGTGTAACCTGGCTTATTGTACCCTCAATGAATCCCCAACAATAAAAAAAAAAAGAAAAAAGAAAAGAAAAAAAAGTTGCTACTTGAGTTATAGACAATTGCTTGACTTACAGACTATAATTACAAAGTGAATTTTGGATGAAGAAGCTCAATGCAGGCTTGTTGCCAAAGTAAGGTTACACAGGAGAGATTGCATTGAACCCCATCTACTGCATGCAAAGGTTACATTGCTCATGGCCCTAAGGTAGGAATAGGCAGCTCTGCAGGTAGCTCAAGATCCAGCCAGCCTGGATGGGCACAAAACCAATTTATGGGGCCTAAAGGAAGAAAGAGAAGAATGGAAAGAGGGAGGGAAATATTAACATTGAGAATCAGTAATAGTTTGCCTCTGATGTATTTTTTTACTTAAGGAAACTCAGAAACTCCTTAAGGAGAGTAGTTACACCAAATAAAAAGGTACCATAACAAGGTGCTATTACCAGCACCTGGTAATAGCCAGACAAAGAGTTTCTGGCAAAGGTCAAAAGGTAAAATGATAACAAAATATTCATTAACTGAATGGCAAGAACTTATATGTTAGCCATAATCCTCACCACATCTTAAAAGGCAAATATGTGAAAAGTGAGACTTAGAGAGCTCCCATTCCTTTCTCAAGATTAAAGAGCTTATAAAAGGAGCAGCCTGGATTTGAGGCCAAATCTACCTGGATACAAAAAACAGTTAGAAGGTAGGAGGTGATCCCTTTAGACGAGTGTGCTGCTATTGATTACGGTGGTCCAGTATCATCAATAATCATATGGTATTTTCTCTCCCTTAAATGCTTTGTAGCTCTTCACAGTCCTACAAACTGATCCATCTCCATTTGACCTTCGCAATGATTGTACTAAGCAAAACAAATCTTAGCTATGTCACAGAGGAGGTCACCTAGTTTGTAAGTGATAAGCCACAACCAAAGGCCATGTCTTCTGATTTCATGACCAGTATTGTTTCTGCAGAATGGAAAAGCACAACTTCAGTACTACTGTGTGGATGTGGAAGATAAATCATGGTATGGTCCTTGAGTCATAAAGATACAGGGTTTACTCACTGATGAAATATCTTTATAGCACAGTTGCTCTAAATGTTCTTCTTATAAGAGACCCTGGTATGAGAAAGAAAGGAGAGTGGTAAGACTCAAATAGTACTAAAATTTTTTTACTTCATCAAAACCCCGCCTTGTTCAGCAGCATGAAAATTTCTACAGAAAAGACTTTGCCTGCATCTGTTTGAGAATAAGAGAAGCAGAGGAAGGTTAAATATGCAAATGATGCTGCAAAATTTATTATTGTAGATCCGTGTGCATTCCCGGCCCTCTGCTTTTCCAGGATAAAAGGAAATAAGCAAGGAAAGAAACTGGCAGTTTGTCCCAGTAAACACACTACTCCTGGGGGCCCTGCCTGAAACAATCAGGCAACATAGCAAGAGGGTTTGAATGCTCCCTTGCTAACCTCAGCCTGGAAGAAGCCCACGTTGGCAGGCCTCACTGAGAGTCTTAAGCTTGGTAAACACACCAGGTATCCCATACCACTGATGAGCCACAGAAAAGAGCTACTTTGAGGGATAGTTCTAAATGAGAGCCCCCACCAAGGCAGAGATTCATGAACACGGTTTCCAAAGGCAATTAGGATGAGTCGTCATCAAACAGATGTGTTTTCAAGGATTCTCTTCACCTTCCTCCTTCCCAGCCAGCTTTATTTACTTGCTTGAGTTCTCCCTCTTGTATTAGCAATGTTAGGGCTCCACTCTGCTCCCCTGCTGTGTTTGTGTGCCTATCTCTCCTCCTTTTGGTGTGCTCTACCTTCCAACAGCCAGCATGTTTTTACAGAATGGCCAGACTACTGGAAGAGGAGCCTAAAGCATATGAAAATTCATATGCCTCCACAAGTATCTCTTAACCAGTGATTGACAGGTGCCAGACTATGAAGGCCCCACTTCCTTTGCCTGGGCCTCCAAATAATTCTGTTTGTGCCTAGCAGGTGGATTGCCTGAGCTAACAGGTTCAAGACCAGCCTGAGCTAGAGTGAGACCTTGTCTCTAAAAACAGCCAAGTGTTGTGGCAGACTCCTGTAGTCCCAGCTACTAGGGAGGCTGAGGCAAGAGAATCACTTGAGTTCAAGAGTTTGAGGTTGCTGTGAGCTGTGATGCTACAGCACTCTACTGAGGGTGACCAAGTACGACTCTGTCTCAAGAAAAAAGAAATCTATGTTGCAGCAAATCCTCCTGGTAATTCTGAGAAACCCTAAAGCGCGTCACTAGTCTAAGATATAAGTATTGTAGAAACCATAAAGCCATCAATTGAGTAGCTACTACCATTCTGTAAATACTGAATGCTATAGAGATAAACAATTGAGGCTTTGCAAAGCTCTCATTTGCAAAGCTCTCATTGATCCGTGTTGGTTCATAAGTTTTATTACTGTAACTTTAAGGCCTTCAAGAGGTCAAAAATCTCTACCTATAGATGTAACATTCCCTTGTGGGTAGATAAGGGATATGGTGGTTCCAATCTCAGCCCTCAAAAGTGTGGGGGCTGGATGGGGTTTTCCCCTCCTGAAAACACTTTGGTAGACTATCTGGAAAAGTCTTCCAAAGATAAAATATTCCCTGTTTGGAAGAAAAGCCTCTTCAATTAGTTCCAGCTGCTCCTCCTTGTTTGTTAACCTACCTCTCAGGAGTTGTCAGGAGACAGGATCAGGGTAACAGAGGGGATAACAAGAGGAGACACATTATCATGTGTGCTAGACTCCACTCCCTAGTGCAGAATCTTTGACAACTTCAGAGACACAAGCAAGGCAGCAGCCACCAGCAAGAAATTCATTTTTCATCCAGAACACCTGTACTGGATGAAACACCTACCTGATAGGGTCCTGCAAAAATCACAGCAGATTCAAAGAGCAGGAACCAAGTTATGCAGAAGCACTAGTCCAGTCCTACCAATCTAGCATGGGAGATATTAAAACGGATGTAAAACCAAACCAAAGTAAGGAAGATAAATAGAAAAGTAGAAAGTCAAGCTGGAAGTTCTCCTAGTGGGAGTGCCAGAGACAACTTCTCTGGGCTTCTCTTTCCAGTTCTTTAAAATGAGTGAGTTAACTGGATGACCTTCACTGGCAATGCTCAGCTCTAAACTCTTTGTAAATTTGTTACCACAGGCTGGATCTCTGCCCCCTCTCCCCCCGATAGCTGTACTGAACTGTGGTTGTAATTATCACTTCCTGATTTCTAGGGACATTTTTTTCCCTGCTAACTTTCCCAGGATAAAACTTTTGTGGATTAAAAGTCTCCACCTTTGAACTGGGTGTATAGTTGGTACTTACAAACCAGGGTAAACATATTTGGGAGTAATTCATTTCAGCAACAGAGGCAGGGAAAGGAATAAAGTTTAATAAATATTAAGAAAAAATCTACTTTCACAAATATTAGGATGCATCAATTCTGAGCAACACAGTAAGACTCCATCTCTACCAAAAAAAAAAAAAAAATATATATATATATATATATCATTCAAGTGTGGGGCTCGCACCTTCAGTCCCAGCTACTTGGGAAGCTGAGGCAGAAGAATTGCTTGAGCTCAGGAGCTTGAGCTTACAGTGAGCTGTGATCATGCCAAGGTATTCCAGCATGGGCAAGACAGTGAAGTCCCATTTCAATCACTAAATAAATAAATAAATAAATAGTAAGAGAAATGTTCTCTCTCCATTATCTTAAAATGCATTTTACTTTTTGTTATTTTTTATACTTACTTAGCTCTTTTTTCCCTATTTATTAAACTCACCTCATATTCTTACCATTCTTCATTTGCATGAATGATCCTCCCAACCACCATATGCAACAGATATTATTATGATCTCCATCTAACGGTAAGGAGACCGAGGTTTAGAGACATTAATTAATATTCCCAAAATGACACAGTGAGTTAAGTAGCAGCGTTGAACTCAAATGTGGGGTCAGTGTCATAGCTCACACACTTTCTTTATGAGCCTTTAGTTTGACATAAAATTGACTTTTAGGAAGTCTGTAAAGGGTTTACCTATTCCTTAAAGTAGCCCTTAATAGGCTGTGTTATAGTCCTTCAAGCGGGGAAGTAGATCTTCACATTGAATCCCAAGAGTTATTTGAAGAGCACCCCTTGCATCCAACAGGGAAGTCGAGGGGGCAGAAACTGAGCTGGGCCCGTTGACATCAGACATCAGGTGTGAGTGTTCATCAGCAGAGGGTGAGTATGAGGCCACGTGCTCTTCTGAACATGCTGTGGCAGTGAGAAAGTCACTGGACATTGTAGGAAGCACCTGTGAGAAATACCTTAGTGATAAGGGATTGGGGAAGGGTTTAACATCATTTAGTATCATTGGTCTGTTGTTGAAGCGCACAAGAGGAGAACACTGACATTATTGCATAGCAATTTCCACACCTGTGGTGTATCAGTTCTACAAAAGCTTCCAGAGAAGTTAGTTGGGCTCATCCTTTGGCTCTGCTCCTTGCTCAGAGGACACCTGATCGTCAGTCCCCTACTAAGACGGCTGCAGAGAGGTTGCTGCTGAGAGGCTCGCTCCTACAAATACTGACTCTGATTTTTAAGGTGCTTCGGCACCAGAGACCTGAAGGAGACATAAGCAGAGCAAAAATGTACATTGCTCTGACAGGACATCTCTAGGCCTTTATCTGTAAATTGAGGGAGGATTCTTTCCCTAAGCGGGAAAAATGTCTCTGATCTTTCTCATCACTTAAATCTTCAGGAAGATCTGATGTTTCACAACCCAGTTCCTTTATATTTGCAGAACAAACCCTGTAGTGATGTTGATACCAGAATTTCAGGTTCTTGGTCTTGGCAATTTGAAGAATAAATCCATGGACAACAAGATCAGTAGTAAGTCAGGTTTTATTTACAGAAACCCGAAACTACAACTACAAAAACCAAACCTCCTGGCAGAGAGAACCCAGGAGGGGAACAAGATTTCCTGCTCCCTTTTCCAGGTCTGTCTTTGGGCTCTCTGCTCAGGGGTTTATATAGTGGCAGGGGGGTTGTTCTGCTAGGGTGTGAGTCTTCTCAGTTACAGCCAGCTGTCCAATGAACTCTCAGGCCTTGGAAACTGACAGGAAATCCACCAGTCAGAAGTGCATGTGGAGGAGACAGCAAGGCGCCAGCATCTCCCCTGCAGGTGTTCGGATCTTCCAGCAAGCTGGTTCCTCCATCCTCAGGAGCCTCAATACCTCCAGGGCTAAGGCAGCAGGTCTTGGTGCTGCCTTGTCCTGCATCAATGTTAGACAAGTAATCAGGTGTTAGCAGTTGGTGCCTGGAATTTGTGTTCTCCTGTAATTAAGACTCCTCTGATCCTTAAGTTACTGCATTTGCACACCACATATTTGTCAGCAGGTTTTGTTTTTCTTTCTTTTGTTTCACTGCCCACAAGTTAGAATACTGTGAAACACATTTGACTGGCTATTACAGAAATCAAAAGCCTTTATTTTAATGTACAGCAGTCACCTTATCTCACACTGCAGTATCTCACCTCAGCTTACTTTATTGGCCCAAGTCTCTAAATTTACAACTTTTGCTTTTTCTTGTTTAAGCCTTTGATAGAAAGGACCCAGTGTCTCTCTAAGGAAACATCCTTATCCCTGCAAATAGTTCATAACAGGGAAATAATTGCTCACCTCTCTCTACTTTGGATCATCTGGCTCTCTCTGGTTGCTTGCATTTCCAATCTTTTTTATTGATATTTTGTATTTCTTTTTTTAGACTTACAGATCGAAGAAGTAGCAGGCAAATCAGAGTAATTTGGAGTTTGAATTTAAGGAAGAAAATTACAGTGTTGATGGGCCCATTAGGAATAAAGTTGCCCTTCCTATTTTTTTCCTACCAGGTTCAAAAAGTAAACCCAGAATACATAATATTACATCTTTGCTGCACACACATAATGAATCTTTCTCCTCCCACTTTCCCAGTGCACATGGTCCAGTTCAATTTAGTCATCAAGTTGTATCAAGACTAATAACCCTTTAGAAGAGCAATCATTTTACCCCTCTACCCAAAGGAATCTCCCTCAGTCGGAATTCTGAATCTTCCAGCTAAATCCAAGTCTTAGGAATCATGGTACTGGATGGAAAATTCAGAGATATTCTAGCTTATCTTCATATCTGGACTGAACCAAATTTAAAATAAAAGAGAAAAATGTGATTTTTTTCTTTTAATTTTTAGAGATGAGGTCTTGCTGTGTTGTACCAGCTGGAGGGTAGTGGCTAGTCCCAGGCATGATCATACACTACAGTCTCAAACTCCTGAGCTCAAGTGATCTCCTATGTCAGCTCCCCGAGTAACTGGGATGACAAGATGCATGACTTTGCAGCCACCACAACAATTTTAAAGCAGTCAGAGATTCAGTGCCTTTGGCAATATAATACTTATTTCAATAGACTAATACAGGAAAATAATGTACTTATATTTTTCAGAGAAAATGAGTAAAAGAAGTGATGTTGACTATAAGATTTTTTAAAAATATATTAATAATTTAACCCCTAAGGTGAAATTTGTACATTGACTCATTAAGGATCCTCTAAAGAACCACAGACTTATTGCCTTGAAAAGAAGTTAGTGAAATACAGTATGGGCATCTCTAAAATAAGTGTATTGTCACAGACAGGCAGTAGTATTCAAAGCAACTAATTTATGCTGCCAGAAATACACTAAAATAGCACTGTACATTAACAAAGAAAATTTCAAAATTAACTTATATATTATGTTTCTTGGGAATCTTATTTGCAAGTATCACAATCAAGCTGATTTGATCAGAAAATGGAGGAACTGAAGTTATAACAGCTGTTTCAGAATTGAGTCACTTGGAAGGCTGGAAAATAGGAATAAAGGAGGTTAGATAAGACCCTGGCCAGGACAGCATTTTTCAATGGGGCCTCTCCTGCAGATGTCCTTTAAAACCAGGCCAGCAGTTTGCAAAAACCTTTACTAATAGCTCCAGACCCCAGATGTTACTGTTGTACCCACTGCCCCCAGTTTACCCAGATAGGTATATATTCTCCATTACTACTGCCAATACAATAAATGGGAATGAATTATTCATTGTTCCTACTTTTTTGCATTTCCACCTCCCAATTTATGTATTTGGGTAGGTCTACTGATAGGTCTACCTATGAGGAAGGTAATGAAAGCAACTACCTGGCCTTTGTACTTCCATAATGTGACAATGGGGTAGGGATAACAGTCAGGCTAGGCCAAGCTATGCTGCAGTAACAAGGAGACCCCAAAATTTTAGTGACTTAGAGGATGCAGATATTAGGCAGCCACAGAGTGACCACCATCTACTACCTGTTAATGATAGTTAACATTTCTTGAATGGTTATCCTGTTCTAGGCACTATCATTATATTACCTTATATGCCTTACTCATTAAATTGACCCTGTGATCTACCTTTTACTATTATCCTCATTTATTGATGAAGTAATTAAGGCTTAAAGAGATTATGTGACTTGCACAAGGTTACATACTAAAAAATGAAAGCTGGGATTTTAGTTCACAATTACTGAGAACTATGAACTGAACATTAAAAAAAAAAAGTAAGGTTTTCCTGATTGAACAATAGCTATAGCAAGCTCAAACAAAGTGGTAGCTATACAATCATAAGAGAAGTAAAGTTTATCTTTTTCTGCTTCCAACCGCTGTTTTCATTATGTTTTAAGCTCCCTGGGCTTCTCTTTTTGCTTCTCACTAATGCAAGTGCCTAATTCAAGTCTCCTTCATGGAGGCTTTGACCATAAATTTGAGAAAAGACACCTGAACCAAGACCCAGAAGGCCTAAGTTCCTTCGCTACAATTTGGACTGTAATCAATTCCCAACTACTCTTGAGACTCAGTCTTCTCAAATGTAAAATTCTAATTGTAATTGCAATTTATAGGATTGAGGTAGAAATAAAAAAAGTTACAAGGATATCCTTTGAAGAAAAACCCAAGTGTTATACACTGAAAGTATTTTAGTGAAAATGTTATCAATAAAGAATGTCTGCTATGATAAGAAACATCTGAAAAAATGTTTTCAAATTTTAAAATTCAAAACGAAGAACAGCTGAAGAAATTCCTAGCCAATCAGGAGACATTTGAAGGATTATCTTTTTCGTATGTTTTTCTGAAATAATGCCAGATAGTTGAGCATTTGATTGCAAGGCCAGTCTTGCTTTCCTAGTATCTACTAGTATGTGAGAGCTTACTAAGCCATCTCTTTGGCTCCATCCTTTCTAAATAAGTCTAATTCCTTAAGCCTCTTCTTCTATGACTCTCCAGTGCATTTCAGGAAACAGTGATACTGCAAATCATATTATATCATATTCATTTAGTTGATAATAAACAATAATCATGTGCCTTTCAGATTGTCTATTGTAGAATTCATAAAATGATTCTGCTAATTTTAATCTACTGGAGAATTCTTAAAGTGATTCTGTTAATATTAGGGATATCATTGTGAAGCTAGAATTACTTTCTTTGAGATAAGTGGATGGGAGAGGCCAATGTGGAGTAAAAGTAGAAACATAGCTAAATTTTGGGAAAAGGGACTGCTGATAATTGGAGAAAATGTCAGTGCCAACTAAAAGTTTCCATTAAAACATCTCCCATTACAATTTGTCATGTGATTGCTGTGGCCTCAACTGCCCTTTGAACCTTTTCCAGTATCTATTAAGATACTTTCCATTGTGTAGATTAGAGTAGAACCAATTGCCTATAAGTATTCACATCCACATCATGTCTAAATTAATGATATAATGCTGTTTTCCAAAACCTGCTTTGTGCAGAGCAAACCCAGTGGTAGCAGATGGACATTTTCTGGTGCTAAGAGAACTGTGTATTTAGTATAAAATAGGAATTAGGTTGCTTCAGAAACAGTGTACTGTATGATTCCTTTAGAAAAATAAAAGATGCATCCTCTGCCACATGTCCAACAATTATCTTAGCATAAATAATAGACAAATAAGAAAACAAAAGACCAACGAAAGATATGTCTGTAGTTTTAAATTGTTATTGGATAAATTAGCCACTTTTATTACTTCCTCAGAAATGTTTACAAAGTAGCATTAATTTCCTGAGAGACTGAATATCTTTTAGATCCATATCATACCTCTAACAAATTTTACTCATGTCTTAAGCAAACTGCATTGAAGGTAAAAACATTGCTCTATCTTTCAAGTCAAACAGATGATTATTTGGCACCAATATTGATTATTTTCTATTTCTCTACCACATAAGCCTGGGTCACTGTAAGTGATTTTTTTGATGTTTTAACCAAAACTTCTGATATTCAAAGAAGGAAACTTTAATTGGTGTAACACAACTTTAAGACCTATTTTATCCCTGAGTTGTTTATAAAACTCCTGTCAACTTGTCAGTCATCAACTAAAGGCATTATTTGCTGCTTCTTATTGATGAATTCTAATATCAAGGAGCCAATGAACTAGGGGCATTATTTTTGGAATGCATTCATTCAGACTTCACAAAGATATCTGCAAAGAGGATAGCATGAAATTTAGCATCATTGTTTCCATGTAGGTTCAGGGGTTGCAAAAATACAATCCAGTTTTCCAAGTAAATATTAGGAGCAGTTGGAAAATGTTCAAGATAGCAGTAACTGCAGTTTTCTCTTCTATGGACACAGGTTGTCATGGTTGTGCCTCTCGGAATACATACATCTACTCTGAAGTCTGCCTTTTTTGGCATTCTTGATGTGTGTTTCTTTGTTGAAAATGAGATCAGTGGAAGGCATCCTTTTGTACTTTTCTCTTCTGTCCTTTCCTCTTGGTGTCACTTTCCTTTTCCTATGTCCTCTGCAATTTCTTCTAATAACTAAACTTTCAAATGGAAACATTGAATTTCTTACTTTTTGTATTTATATTTTTGGCTCTTAGTTTGAAAAATGAAGATTGGTTTATATTTCCATATTAAAGAGGAAAAAAGGCAGTCACTTTCACTTACATAATTTTAAAGTATTTCTTTCCCAGAAACCCTTGATACAAAAGAAAAAGAAGCTCCTCCCCCTGTTGACAAGTCCCTAGGAGGAAATGCAATTAGCCGCTATTATTCACTTGAGGGAGAAAAAGATAACCACAGGCATCTTTCACCCCTCATTGGGAAATCTGGGAAATGAGAGCCATTACACATATTTGCTTAATTAAATTTTTAAAGTTTGTATTTCGCTGAATCTGTAGAACTATTTCTTTTCTTTTATGAATATATGCATCTTAAGTATATGCTTTTGCCCTAAATATTTATAATCTATTCTTTAGAAAAAGCAACAATATATAACCTATTTAAAACATCTCCAACTCTAAACTCCAGTGTTATTTTCTCTTGTAAGACTAAAAATGTGTAAATCAGATTTTTCAGAGCCTATTGTTATTAGAGAAAACAATATAAGTCAACTTCTCATTAAAGTGATATGTGTTTCACATTAAAAATGACTTTTAATAAGCAACAATGATCCATCACTTCCATGAATTTTAATATAAGAAAGTGAGGAAGCCAAGAATAAGAATTTTGTAACCAGTACTTGGCCAATGGTGTCCTGGGCTATTCTACTAGGATTGAAAAAATTCTTGAAGCTTTCTCAACTTTTCTTATAGGAAATAAAATGTCTTACATCCAAGATAGCTTAAATATGAGATTGCTGGTACTTATAGCCATGTCTATACAGAGTGTTCTAAATTACAAGCAACAGAATCCAACTGTAGATCATTTTAACCAATAAGAAATGTATTAGACAAGTTATCCAAAGAACCACAGGACTCATTGGAGTTTAGAAGATCAGGCTTAAAAGCAAGTAGAATTGTAGGACATTATAAAGGGTCATGATTTAGAAGCCATAAGAGTGTTGGTTATAGTCTCAGTTAAATTACTCCTTTCTCATTCTTGGGTCTTTCATTCAAGACTCATTATCTGGTTGACCATGTAAGTCACATTCATACCATAGAGGAATGCAGGGAGCAGAAAGGACAGAAAAATATGGTTCCTTTCATTTTCATATTGGGAAATGAGCAGCCTCACTCTAAAAGGATGATTTGTCTTTACAATTGGAATGTAAAGACAAATCAAGGTGGAGGCTGGGAAAATGAAAATGGCAAATGGTCCAGCAAAAGAGCACATGGGCTTTGAAGTTACGCAGACTCCATCTACTAAGTATTCGACCTTGAGGAAATTACTTTCTCTCTACAAATTTCAGTTCTTAAATCTAAAAAATGCTAATGATCATGATGATGAAAATAATTTTCTTCTGTGTAGAATTCTTCCAAAGGTCAATAAAATAATGTAATCCCAAGGAAGAAAACCACTGCAAAGTAACTGTGGCTCTTCAGCACCATCCTCACCAGCATCATCCTCAGAATTTCCAGAAGAGGTGGGAGGTATCTGCTGACATTAGCTCTTCTCAATTATAAGATGCTCCTTACAAACTCATGGCTTCGATAGCTACATCCTTGAAGATGCTCTGGGCAGGAAACCAGTCAGGAACCCTCTAAAATCCTTAATTTCAGTGTTGAGTCTAAGAAAGAGAAAGCTTATTGTGCTTTGGAGTCAAGAATCCAACACCCTGTTGATGTCTACCTAAGTGAAGAAACTTCTGCATGCTGGCTCTCCAGAAAGATCAGGGACTATCACTGAGACTGGCCATGTCTTGTAGCTCAGATTCAGTAATCCTTTCACTGAATTCTAGTCCTGAAGAATGGATTCTGATTCTTTGACACAAGATCTGGAGACATAGCTTTGCAAGGAGGATTCTCCTTGCAAAGTAGCTTCTTCCTCTGTCCTTCAACCCACTAGAGGGCTCTGGGCAGGACAAGTGGGCTTTCAGTACTCAGGATCTGTGAGGCAGAGCTCATTGTGGAGCAATGCCTTCCACCAATCGGAACCACCTGTACTGGGATGTGATGTTTAAGCCACAAGATGAGGTTCACCTACTCTACTCAAACCAACACACAAGCAAGCACTATATAAGCATTCTCATATTTTCTCTAAGTTTTTTTCCCTATACTTGGTTCTCACATTTTTTGTTAAGGAATTGTATGTAATTCAGGATGTTATAAAGCATGGTAACACAATACTTAACATATTTTTCTACATTTTTATATTCTTGTGAACAGAATTTAATGATTATGGGAACTTTTGAGTGGATGCTCCATTTTCTTATTGGTAGAAATTTATTAAAGGGTGCTAATCTTTCACACTTTAAGCTAATCCTGTATAATGAATAACTAGAATTGACACTGCATCAGAATGTTCTATATTATCTAATAATATTTCATGAACATACTTATTTTTACATATAAGCATATTTTGCCATATTTGTAAAAATTTTTAACATAATCTTCTCCTCATTATTAAAATAAACTTAATTTGATTAAAGATTATGAAGAGTTAGACTAAGCCTCATTTACCCCATATGGTTTATCTTCTCTCTTCTGAAGGACACAGCATCAACATTCATCTCTTCTAACGCCGTTTAGTGTGATTATGTTTGAGGCCAGGGATTGTTTTTTATTGTTTTCAGAAGACAGATAGCAGCTGGCTCCTAGTCTAGGTTCCAGCAGTGACCAAATCATCAATCTTAAAGGATTATTCCTGACATTAACTGATTTAATAGCACAGCTTATCTTTTATATCTTAAATTGAAAAGGAATTAACTAAAATTGTGTTGTGATGATTGATTTTTGAAAACCACCACCACAACAAAAGCCTGTTAGCTGAGCCCCAAAATTGATTGTGGTACAAGAAACATGTTATGTTATGTCAAGTAGTTGATAACTAAGTAAAGCCCATGCCACAACATTTCAGAAAAGTATATTCTCTGCCTTTGCCTCTTAAATTTGGATATTTATTGAACAACAGAAAAAACAGCTAAAAGAGTCAGATAGAATTTTAGATTTCAGAATACATGCACACATGGGCCTTTACATAATCTTCCAAGCTGTATTTAACAACACATCTATAATTTCTCATGATTTGGTAAACTAGAAAAATTCAAGTGGGAGAAGAAAATATACTCTGAAAATGGAAATAGGAAGATGGTTTTGAAGGTCCTGGCTTTATATTCCCAACTTTGTACATACCTTTGTACAGAGAAAACTACATCTATTCCTTCTTTATTCCTTAGAGAAGAAAAGAGGGAAGAGCCAAAATTATGCTGTAAAAAAAGAGAAAATTTGTATCTAAGTTTCTCTTCACCTTGCCTTTAAATTTTAATTTTTGCTCATTTGCTAGAAAATTTTTTGCAGTTTTTAAACTATAACTAGTGTGTTTGGGGCATATCAGAAAGAGGTTTCAGTCTCATAAACTATTTGGTCTCTGCCTTTTCTCCTTCTCTCTAGGCTTCAGAAAATGAAAAACAATAGCAACTCTCCCTAATGATTCTGAAGGTGGAGTATCTGTCAAATTACTGTGTCTACATGACTAGCTGATCTGGTCCAGATCACACTCCATAGAAAGCTACCAGCTACATATGCAAGGAGCTACATATGCATATGCTACATACATGCACATCAAGACACTTGTAAACCAGACTTCACTCAATGTGGAGAATTTTCCCCCAATAGTTCACAAACCATGCAAGAACTTACTCAACCAAGAAGCAAAAACTGTCTAAAGGGGCGGAACGGGGGGTGGAGACGGCTGACTGAAGCCAGCTATCCACAGAGGCTCCCATCCAGAAGGAGAGTTAAAGGACAGAAATTTAGCAAGTAACCTGGTGGATTAGAGCTGCACAAAGAAAGAAGGATGAAGAATGCACATCAACCATGCTGAGGTGAGCTGCAACCCCAAGGATACAAACAAAAGGTACAAAATCCATCACCAAGTGGATGGGGGTCCCCTCCCCCATGACGTCCTCCCACTACACTCCATGGGAGAGACCCTCTAAAAACTGGACCTACCTCCCCTACTAGGGTGCCACAGCATTCTCCTGCTAGGCATAAAACTGTATAAAACTGTATATATTCTTACCCACAACTCTGAGCGCCCAGAACTCCCCTCCACTCTCACTCTGAGGTCTGGAGGCCTGTCCCCCAGGAGTCCAGATTCTTGGGTGATTTCTCGAGGGGTTTGGACACAGCCTAAACTGCAGCTGTTCAGTGCTGACTCTGCAGCATGGGAGTGAGGAGAGGACAGTCAGCTGAGAGGGAAGCACACTGGAGCAGCGGTGCCATGAGGCACAGAGCTGTAGCCATTTTTTGGCAACAATAGGGCTCACTCCCAGATATTCTGAAGCCACACTCCCTGTATCCCTGGGCAACCAGAGGAGGCCAGGCATCTACTCAGGTGGTAACCACCACGGAACAGATCTGGGACGGAAATGCAGGCCCAATGAGTAAAGGATTTGCCTGAGGCGGTACCGGCCTGGGCAGAGCATGTAGACTAGAAATGCATGTGCAGAGCTGGGAAGTTCCCAGGGCACGGCTGACCCAGAGGAACACTTTACTGAGCCTAAGACGCACCCGGCCCTCAGGGGATCATCAGCCTATAGACAAAGGAAGACAGGAGGCTAGAACTAAAAGCTAACCACACACAAACATGCAGGAACAAAGAAGAGCCTGAGGCACAGGCTCTGGGAGCCCAAAACAGCTTCTCTTCTGCAGGGGAATTTAGCAGGGACAGAAACAAATTCCCACAAAGTTGTTCTGTTCTGTTCTGTCAGTAAAATCAGTCAGGGGTGGGGCTGCAACTGAGTGAACCCCTCCCCCAGCTTTCATCAAGCGCCTGAAGTTGCCAGGCCTCTCACCTCCCCCTGCTAGATAGAGGCAGAGGGCAGTGGCCTGGCTGAGGAGAAATAGATTTCCTTGTGATTCAGGCAGATGCAAACCCCTGGAGTATCTGTTCACTACAGGCAACTGAGTCACAGCCTTGCAGGGCTATCAGTGACTGGGTGTGACAGAGGTGCAAGGTGGGGAAGAAGACATCAATCTTCCCAGACTGATCAATTTGCTGGATGGGTCCTCCTGACTCCATGGCGCACGGAGCAAGCCATATTCTGAGTAGTCACCAGACCCCTGTGATCCAGTTGCCAGAGACCATTTAAACTTTTAAACATGAGACAGGTGCTGACTGAGACAATTGATCTGGACCTTTTGAACTGAGCCAATCACCTGACTATTCAGGTGATTCCTGGGAGTGTGGTTGTAGGAAGGTTTGATTTTCCTTTTCCAATTGTTGCTTATGGGGGGAGGGGTGACTTAATTGCTGGTATTTCTCCACAGATGGGACATCAACGCAGAGTAACTGTTTCACTAGGGTAAAATAGAGACCAGCTTAAAACAAGCCGGAACCACTTAGCCCCACCACACCAAACAGGTCCTGAGTTTCTCAGGTCATAGCACTCTATGGGTCCTCAACAAAGCTCCAGGGGAAAAATCAAATGGTATAAAACAATCATGGGGTGGAATCAGTGGAAAAACTCTGGTAACATGAATAACCAGAATAGATCAACCACCCCAAGCTAAGATATGGCAGATGTAACTGAAGATCCCATTCATAAATAGCTGGCTGAGATGTCAGAAATCAAATTCAGAATTTGGATTGAAAACAAGATTAATAGAATGGAGGAAAATTTGGAATTAGAAATTCGAGCAGCAATTCAAAAGTCAGAATTAGACATTCGAGGAGAAATTCAAAAGTTGTCTCAAGAATTTAACAAATTTAAAGACAAAACCACCAATGATTTTGATGCACTGAAGCAAGAATTTGCAGCCCTCAAAGATCTGAAAAATACAGTAGAAGCCCTCAGTAACAGAGTGCAGCAAGCAGAAAAAAGGATTTCTGACATTGAAAACAAAGCCTTTGAACACTCCCAAACTCTCAAAAAGGAAGAGAAATGGATAGCAAAAATGGATCATTCTGAGAGTTCAGGGATAATTCGAAGAAGGCTAATATCTGCCTCATTGCAATCCCTGAAAGTGGCCTTGCAAGGCACAGAGGCACTTCTCCATGAAATTATGAAAGAGAATTTTCCAGACATGCCAAGAGATTCTGAAATTAAGATAGCGAGACAATTTCAGAACCACAGCATGACTCAATCCAAATAAGACATTCCCCAGGCATATCATAATTAACTTCACTAAAGTTAATATAAAGGAGAAAATTCTCAAAGCCAGATGTAAGAAATCCATCACCTACAAAGGGACGAATACTAGAATGACTGCAGATCTCTCTGCTGAAACTTTTCAAGCCGGAAGATGGTGGTCATCAACTTTTTAATCTCCTAAAGCAAAATAACTTTCAACACAGGATACTGTATCCATCTAAACTGAGTTTCATTTCTGATGGAGAAATTAAATACTTTAATGACATTCATATGTTGAAGAAATTTGCCATAACCAAACCAGCTCTTCAGGATATTCTCAGACCTATCCTCCATAATGACCAGTCCAAACCTCTACCACAAAAGTAAACTCACTCAGAAATTTTTGATCAATTTCCAACTTCCACAGTGGTGAAAGGATTAAAAATGTCTACTGGACTTTTGAAAAACTTGATTCCCAAAATTTTACCAGACTTATCAATATTCTCCATTAATGTGAACGGCTTAAACTGTCCTCTAAAGAGGCACAGTTTAGCTTACTGAATACAAAAACTCAGGCCAGATATTTGCTGCATACAAAAGTCACATCTTAACTTAAAAGATAAATATAGACTCAGGATGAAAGGATGGTCATCCATATTTCAGGCAAATGGTAATCAGAAAAAAAAACAGATGTTGCAATTCTATTTGCAGATACAATAGGCTTTAAACCAATAAAAGTAAGAAAGGAAAAGAATGGTCACTTCATATTTGTTAAGGGTGATACTCAATACGATGAGATTTCAATTATTATTATCTATACATCCAACCAGAATGCACCTCAATTTATAAGAGAAGCTCTAACAGATATGAGCAACTTAATTTCCTCCAGCTTCATAATAGTTGGAGATTTAAACACTTCTTTGGCAGTGTTGGATTAATCCTCCAATAAGAAGGTGAGCAAAGAAATTTTAGATTTAAACCTAATCATCCAACATTTGGATTTAGCAAACATCTACAGAACATTTTATCCCAAGGAAACTGAATACACACACTTCTCATCAGCCCACGGAACATACTCCAAAATTGATTGAATCTTAGGTCACAAGTCTAACCTCAGTAAACTTAAAGGAATAGAAATTATTCCTTGCATCTTCTCAGACCACCATGGAATTAAAGTTGAACTCAGTAACAACAGGAACCTGCATACTCATACAAAAACATGGAAGTTAAATAACCTTATGTTGAATGATAGCTGGGTCAGAGATGAGATTAAGAAGAAAATTGGCAAATTTCTGGAACAAAATGACAATGGAAACACAAATTATCAGAACCTCTAGGATACCACAAAGGAAGTCCTAAGAGGTAAATTTATAGCACTGCAAGCCTTCCTCAAGAGAACAAAAAGAGAGGAAGTTAACAACTTAATGGGACATCTCAAGAAACTGGAAAAGGAAGAACATTCCAACCCCAAACCCAGTAGAAGAAAAGAAGTCACCAAAATTAGCACAGAATTAAATGAAATTGAAAACAAAAGAATAATACAACAGATCAATAAATCAAAAAGCTGGTTTTTCAAAAAGGTCCATAAAATAGAAAAACCTTCGGCCAACCTAATCAGGAAAAAAAGAGTAAAAACTCTAATCTCATCAATCAGAAACGACAAAGACGAAATAACAACAGACTCCTCAGAAATCAAAAAAATCCTGAATGAATATTACAAGAAACTTTCTTCTCAGAAATATGAAAATCTGAAGGAAATTGACCAATACATATATGCACATCTTCTAAGACTTCTAATATTTCTAAGACTTAGCCAGAATCAAGTGGAAATGTTGAACAGGCCAATATCAAGTTCTGAAATAGCATAGACCATAGAAAATCTACCTAAAAAGAAAAGACTGGGACCAGATGGCTTCACGTCAGAATTCTACCAAACCTTTCAAGAGGAACTAGTACCTATATTACTCAACCTGTTCCAAAAGGTAGAAAAAGAAGGAAGACTACCCAACATGTTCTATGAAGCAAACATCACCCTGATCCCCAAACCAGGAAAAGACCCAACAAGAAAAGAAAATTATAGACCAAAATCACTAATGAATATAGATGCAAAAATATTCAACAAGATCCTAACAAACAGAATCCAGCAACACATCAAACAAATTATACATCATGACCAAGTCAATTTTATTCCAGGGTCTCAAGGCTGGTTCAATATACGTAAATCTATAACTATAATTCAGCACATAAACAAATTAAAAACCAAAGACCATATGATTCTCTCAGTTGATGCAGAAAAAGCTTTTGTTAAAATCCAGCATCCCTTCATGATCAGAATACTTAAGAAAATTGGTATAGAGAGAAATTTCTTATACTGATAGAGGCCATCTACAGCAAACCCACAGCCAATATCGTACTGAATGGAGTTAAATTGAAATCATTTCCACTCAGATCAGGAACTAGACAAGGCCTCCAATTGTCTCCACTGCTCTTTAACATTGTAATGGAAGTTTTAGCCACTGCAATTAGGGAAGAAATGGCGATCAAGGGTACCCATATAGGGTCAGAAGAGATCAAACTTTCACTCTTTGCAGATGATATGATTGTATATCTGGAAAACACCAGGGATTCTACTACAAAACTCTTAGAAGTGATCAAGGAATACAGCAGTGTCTCAGATTACAAAATCAACATTCATAAATCAGTAGCCTTTATATATACCAACAATAGTCAAGCTGAAAAAACAGTTAAAGACTCTATTCTATTCACAGTAGTTCCAAAGAAAATGAAATATTTGGGAGTTTATCTAACAAAGGACATCAAAGATCTCTATAAAGAGAACTATGAAACTCTAAGAAAAGAAATAGCTGAAGATATTAACAAGTGGAAAAACATACCACGCTCATGACTGGGAAGAATCTACATTGTTAAAATGTCCATACTACCCAAAGCAATGTACAATTTTAATGCAATCCCTATTAAAGCTCCACTGTCATACTTTAAAGATCTTGAAAAAATAATACTTCATTTTATATGGAATCAGAAAAAACATCGAATAGCCAAAACTTTACTCAGAAATAAAAACAAAGCAGGACGAATAATGCTACCAGACCTCAGACTATACTACAAATCAATAGTGATCAAAACAGCATGGTACAGGCACAAAAACAGATGTCTGGAACAGAATAGAGAACCAAGAGATGAATCCAGCTACTTAACGTTATTCGATCTTTGACAAGCCAATTAAAAACATTCAGTGGGGAAAAGATTCCCTATTTAACTAATGGTGCTGGGTGAACTGGCTGGCAACCTGTAGAAGACTGAAACTGGACCCACACCTTTCACCATTAACTAAGATAGACTCTCACTGGATTAAAGATTTAAACTTAAGGCATGAAACTATAAAAATACTAGAAAAGAGTTCAGGGAAAACCCTTGAAGAAATCGATCTGGGCAAGTATTTTATGAGGAGGACCCCCTGGGCAATTGAAGCAGTTCAAAAATACACTACTGGGACCTGATCAAACTAGAAAGCTTCTGCACAGCCAAGAACACAGTAGTAAGTAAAGCAAGCAGACAGCCCTCAGAATGGGAGAAGATATTTGCAGGTTATGTGTCCGACAAAGGTTTAATAACCAGAATCCACAGTGAACTCAAACGTATAAGCAAGAAAAGAACAAGTGATCCCATCACAGGCTGGGCAAGGGACTTGAAGAGAATCTTCTCAAGAAAATAGGCGCATGGCCTACAGACATATGAAAAAATGCTTATCATCCTTAATCATCAGAGAAATGCAAATCAAAACTACCTTGAGATTCCATCTAACTCCAGTAAGATTAGCCCACATCACAAAATCCCAAGACCAGAGATGTTGGCATGGATGTGGAGAAAAGGGAATACTTCTACACTGCTGGCGGGAATGCAAATTAATACATTCCTTTTGGAAAAATGTTTGGAGAACACTTAGAGATCTAAAAATAGATCTGCCATTCAATCCTATAATCCCTCTTCTGGGCATATACCCAGAAGACCAAAAATCACATTATAACAAAGATATTTGTACCAGAATGTTTATTGCAGCCCAATTCATAATTGCTAAGTCATGGAAAAAGCCCAAGTGCCCATCGATCCATGAATGCATTAATAAATTGTGGTATATATACACCATGGAATATTATACAGCCTTAAAGAAAGATGGAGACTTGACCCCTTTCATGTTTACATGAATGGAGCTGGAACATATTCTCTTAGTAAGGTATCTCAGGAATGGAAAAAAAAGTATCCAATGTACTCAGCCCTACTATGAAACCAATTTATGGCTTTCACATGAAAGCTATAACCCAGTTATAATCTAAGAATGGGGGAAGGTGGAAAGGGAGGGAAGTGAGGGGGAAGTGGGTGGAGGGTGGGTGATTGGTGGGATTACACCTGCAGTGCATCTTACAAGGGTATATGTGAAACTTAGTAAATGTAGAATGTAAATGTCTTAACACAATAACTAAGAAAATGCCAGGAAGGCTATGTTAACCAGTGTGATGAAACTGTGTCAAACTATCTATAAAACCAGTGTATGGTGCCCCATGATCGCATTAATGTACACAGCTTTGATTTAATAATAATAATAATAAAAACTGTCTATAGATCCTACCAAAGGACAATGAGGCTGTTAAGGTTTTATAGGCTCACCAAATGAAACATGATGACTTACCATAAGAACTATGACTCCAGTAATCAAAGTATATGAAGATGAACATTATATAATGTTGCATCCATGATTTTTCCCCTTTTTACCTAGCGTGCAGCATTTGGGAACTCACAGCATTACAACAGGCTCACTCCATAATTGTGGATAATGCAGCAGATTGATGTGGACACTTTCTGACCCCTGGAAAAGGGTGCTAAGATACCTACACATTTTGTTTCCAAAATGAAGCAGATGAAACAGATAGCCTGAGACTATTTTTGTTGATAAAAATCAGAGAATAGAACATCTATTTTTTTCCCCACAAACACAACTTCTCAGCTCAGAGTCTAAAATCTGACTCAAATTTCTGATACTCTTATTTACAGACAATGTAAATGAACTAAACAAAGCAGCTGGTAGATTTATTTTCTCCTTTCTCTACATGCCACTCTCAATCTTCTTATTTTTTTGTTTAAAGCATTGTCTGAAGAAAGGTTTTTTAAGCAGTGAGAAAGTCAGTACCTAGTTTGCTGGGAAATTGATACAAGAAGAGTGTTAATTAAAAATCAGTCATCTGGGAAGGTCTTAGCAAGGTGGTATCAATGAGCTGATGTCTACATAACAAGAAGCCAGTCATGTGTCTGGAATATTCAGCAGCCAGTTCAAAGGCCAGAGGCTTGAACTGTTCACGGTGCAGAAAGCCTCTGTACCTGGAGCTTGGTAAAGAAGTGAGAGCTATGGAGAATTTGCGAGTGGTCCTGGGGCACATGGTACGTGGTCAGGAGCTCAGCTAGTATTCTGAGTGCAATTGGTAACTTATTTGAACAGTTTAAGCAGAAGTTGACAAGACATATTTTACATTTCAAAAATCACTTCTGCATAGAGAACTGATTGTGAAGAGACAAGAGTCCCGGTTAAACCAGTCAGAAGGCAACTACAGTAGAGGTAAGAGGTAATGGTAGCTTGTACTAAAGCCATAGATGCAGAAATGAAGATAAGTAGGCCATTTCAGAGATGCATTGGATGTAGAGCTAAAAGAAATCAGGATTAGCTGAGTGTAAGAGAAAGTGAAAAATATAGAATGACTCGTAGGCCTTTGACTTCAGTATATAAGTAGATGATGGTACTCCACCAAGATAGGGCACCAGAGGGATAAGAGGAGAAGAGAGATATAGTCATGAGCTCTGACTTAGTCTTGCTACATTTTAGGAGACTGCTGGTAGGTAAAGGTATTTGAATCTGAAACTCAAGAGAGAAGTTTGGCTAGATATAGAGATTATATAATACATAACATACATACATATTATATCCTGTATATTTTATATGTACACATATGCTATATGTATATATAAAGTCATAAGATTTAGATGAGACTGTCTAGGAATAGGAAATAATAGTAAGCCACTTAATAATATGGAAACTATAACTGCTGTGGGACAGTCTATAAAACAGTGAAAGAAGCAGACAGAAAAGGAAACCCAGTCAAGAGGACAGTGAAGTAGAAAAATAAACTTAACTGGGGTCTCTAACATGTGGCCTACAGGGAAGCATGCTGATTTTATGGACTCTTCTGCTTATGTGTGGTGTTGGATACCATGAAAAGTATGCATGAACCTTTTTTGCTAATCAGCCTTTGTTAGTGCTTGTGTATTTAATGTGTGGCCCAAGACAACTCTTTTTATTCCAATGTGTAGTAGAGAAAAACAAAAAAGGTTGGATTCCCCTGATGGTACTACTTCACTGGCCTCTTGAGGTAGGTAAAGGTATTTGAATCTGAAACTCAAGAGAGAAGTTAGGCTAGACATACAGATTATATAATATGTACCATACATAAGCCAGGAGAACAAAGGGTGTCTGGAAGGCACACTGTGTCTAACTTTATAGAAAGACTGGGGAAGATAAGGAGAGCACTTGTAGGAAAAGAAAGTCAATCAAGGTCCATTAAGGAAGGTGGGGCAAGAAGAAAAAGAAACAATGGTAATAGTAATGCTTTCAATACATTTCTCTGAAAAAGAGCTCATAAAGAGAGTTTAAATAGAGGACAGCCCATATCTAGGGGTGTTTGTGTTGTTGTCATTATTTGGAAATGAATGGCCTTGTTTGTATACGTATAGGAGGAATCCAATACAGCAGGAAACACTAATTATGAAGGGGATAGGAGAATATCACTAAGAAAATGACATCTTCAGAATGTGAGCGGGTTGGAATACACATGACAGTGGAGGAGTTCTCCCTTGAGAGGAGGAGGGAAGGTACAGAACTCATGGTCACAAATCCCAAAAGGTGGGATACCTATGGGTAGCATGGAGTGACTCAAATTACAAAATATGAACACCCTGGGATGTTTGTGGGAACTCAGAGACTTTGGTGATGGGATTCAGATACGCAGCTCAGTCTCCAGTAAGATCTATCTTTTCATAACCCATTTCTGATCGCTTCCTTCATGACTAGCTTGTTTCCAATTAAACTTCAAACATTTCAATTATTTCTTTTTTTATTAAATCAATTATTTCATCTGAAGCTATGATCATGTTAGAGATGATGCAATATATCTGTGTCTATTTGGTGCTTTTGACCCCTTGGGTGGTGGGCATCTCAGTAAAGGCAGAATGTCCAAGAAGGATAGAAAAGGCTGGTTCTCATTAGCTAGCTCCAAATTCATTGCTCCAATTTTTTTTTTAAACTCTGTGCAAATGAAAAAATAGCTGAATTGTCAATAAAGTAACAACTGGACTCTATTTTGTTAATTATAATATGAACTGCTTACCGGAGAATTCCAATCACTGATCCCCTCTTCACCCAAACGCCATGTGCCCCATTTCTTAAACATGATGGTTGGATTCTACCAGTTGTTTGTGCCTAAAGACCAAACTTGCTCTCAGCCCATTTACAAGATAGATTAGAAGAAGAAAATGGTAGGAAGGGCTGGCAAGGGGGACAGAGTGATATTGCAGTTATTTAGAAGTCATTAACTCAAGCACAGAAAAGGCAAAGGTTATCACACAGAACATTCTGTAGAACATAAAGGTGAGAAGGAAAATACCATTGTTCCTTGTAGCAATTCATAATGTTTTACTAAATGACTTTCATGACTGAGAAGTATTACTTCATAATCAAGAAATTCAATTATCTTTTAAGTCCTGTTGAAGGCTTATTGAATGCTTTTAAAATTATCATAGTGGAAAATGTCTTCTGGATTTTTTCTTAATTAATTCTCCCTTACCTTTCGTCCTACTCCCTAGCTTTGCTTCAACCAAATCCTTCTAGAATCAACTAGAAAAAATATCCAAAATTTCCTTTTCAAAAAAATCTTCTCCATAGGAGAAATGACAAAATTTCACACCACTTGGAGTTTAAGACAAATTTAGTCATTTTCTGAAAACAAATTAAAGTTACCTAAATATACAATCTAAGAGAGAAATGTTTCCTTTCTTTGAATTTCTTCTTATAAGTGAACATGAGAAAAGTTACCTTCAATGCAATTTGTAAGCAGTCATTTCACCAAAGGTGCAGAAGTACGTTTCTAAATTGGTTTAGAATCATTGCATCTTATACCTGCTTTCCTTTGCTGAGAGAAATAACTTCTAATTAACAGTGGAATTTTTGACAAATAGACAAGAAACATGTTTTCCCCTGTGAGTAATACCTTTCCAGTAGTGTTCCTTGGCTCAGTGTGCTCTTTCTACCCTGGGCCATTCTTTTTTTTTTTTTTTTTTTTTTTGAGACAGAGTCTTATTTTGTCACCTTCGGTAGAGTGCCACGAAGTCACAGCTCACAGCAATCTCCAGCTCTTGGGGCTTACGCAAGTCTCTTGCCTCAGCCTCCTGAGTAGTTGAGACTACAGGTGCCCACCACAATGCCCAGCTATAACCCAGTTATAACCTAAAAATAGGTGGGAGGGGGAAAGGGAGGGGAGGGACGGGGGAGGCTTCATGGGAAATCTTTATGAGGAAGCCTCTCCAGATCCACTCACACTCCCTTTGCACCATTGCTAGACTTGGTACACATTTACCTCTGCTGCTTTTACCACCTATAGTGCCATTATTAATTTGCTCATCAAAACTCCACACTACCTATCAGCTACTTAAGGGCAGGGATTGTTCTTTATCTCTCTTCATATCTCCATTGCACCAGTATATATTAAATAAATATCTGATTAATTAATGATTCTCACTCCATTACTTACAAACTATATGATCCTGAATGCATTCTGTCGTCTCCCTATCCCTCAGTTTCCTCACAAGCGGTTAATAATACAAACATTATTGGTTGTGAAAAGAAGTCAATGAAAAGAGACTATGCAAAATGCTCCTCAGTGTGGTCGGTCCATAGAAGGAGCCTGTGGCAGAGAATACTGATTGCTTATCGTCAATGCTTTTTGCTAACAGATACCAAATGTTAGCCTGGTGTGGGGCAGCAATGTATTTGGAGAAGGCCAACCCATCCTCCACACTCAGATGGGAACTCTTGGTATAATTACTGGTTTAGGAGTGAGCATTAGACTGGTTATTGGTTAATGAAATTTGAAAGAAATCTACTGATGGTTTCAAAAATTTTCTTTCTTGATAAAAAGTGACTCGAGAAGATAAAGACTACCCCATCTTGCTATCATGAGAGAAAAGCTAAGACAGTTACAGAAAAATCAAGGAACCTGACATCTTTGGAGTTGCTGTATTAATCAAATCTGAGACTGCTTCCTTGTAAACATTTAGTTTGTGAGAAAAGGAAATGTCCTTATTTTTATGCCACTTTAAATGGCTATTCTTTGCCTCAAAAGGATAAAAATACCTAAATAACAGCATGCTCGACAAATGCTATATATTCATTATTATTAATAGTTTTAATCAGTATTAATGGTTTCTGACCAATCTTTGCTATCACAGGAAGGAGTATTTCCTAAAATTATTCCATATTTTCCCTGGTATTATCAACAAAGCAGGAATTCCATAATATAAATCTTTGTTGCCTGTTTAAAAAATAAAGAAAGAAAATACCAGGTATCCACAGCCCCCACTTAATCCTCAATATATCTCTAAAACATCAGGGAAACAGCACAAAAACCAATAAATTTGACTTGTAAAATCTTTGAATATTTAAGGAGGGGATAGAAAAAAAAAACCCTTTCAATATTTAATTGATTTTATGGGAAATGACAGAAAACTGAAGCAGGTGTTTGTGTCAAGCCCAAGTCAGAAAAGTTGAACTTGATTAGGTTGTGGTGAGTTGACGTCTGTTTTTCAGAGAATGTCTTCAAATCCTAATATTCTTCTCCAGATTGATTAATATCCTTATTCTATAACACTCCAAATAGATTGTCAAAGCCTCCGATTTCTGCAGTCATTCTCAGACTTTTATGTGCTCATTATGTCACACTGTTTACCCATCTTCCCTACTACATCCACCATAGTACACCAAAGGTCTCCACTGTGGATAGAAATATGTATATTACTATTGTACATGTTACATGTCTTTATCATGGTGCATAACAACAACAAAAAAGGAATGTATGAGGTAGCACATACTCTCTTTTGAAAGCTCTTGATGAATGGGGAATGGTATTCCCACCACATATATACCCCATAAATCCACTGGATTCCACTCAAAATTGCACATAAAATGTGATCATTCAAGTGGGATTTAGAAGAAGTTATCACAAAGGCATAAAGGCAGGGTTCCACTAAGGGATAACACAATAACTGTGAGCACTAGCAGCAGAGTGATGAGCACCCACCTGTAGGGCAGAAAGACTAAGGAAATGCGGGAGAATCACCTACTGTAGAGAAAGCTGCCTCTGGAGTGACTTTTGGCTGAGGGACCAAGACAATTTTTCAGTAGACAATTTAATAACTTGGCCTTTTCTCTGATCCTGGGCTGAGCCTCACAATTGATCAAATCCAATCAGAATCCAGATGGCCTGGGAACTTGTTGATGAAGTTCACACAGATCAATCAGCCTGTGGGACAGAGAAGGGGAAGGGGGGACACCTCCCATGTCCAAAATGGGATTATTGTGAAAAGAAAGGTACAGTGTCAGAGACAGTTAACTTTCCAGAAAGTTCATTTAATTGTGCAGATCCTAGCAAAGTTTAATTGGGAGAGAGAAAAAAAAATAAGAGAAGGCAGAATCAAAACACTTTTATCTTTCACCTACCTTTGTTTGATATCAAGTTTCCCCTATTTCAGGCCAATTATTAGGCCTCTAAAACACTAACAGAAATTCGAATATGGATGAGAGATATGAGAAGGACAGGACCAGAGGTAGAAAAAGTGAAGCAAAATGAAAATGAGAAGCCAATTTCTCTCCCAGTGGCAACCAGAAGTTGCCTTTTTTTTTTTTTTTTGGACTAGTTGGAAAAATGTCTAAGCCACAGAAAAAAATTTTAAAGCCCTCAAATTTTTTTTTTCTTCTGTTAATTTTTTCATTTTATTCTTTTTAATGGCAGTATAATGTTACCTATTATGAGTACAGCACAATTTATGTAATTAATTGACATTTACATTGTTATCAGTTATAGTTATTTAATGTAAAATGACAATAAACATCATTATATTAATATATATTAATTAATATATATTATATATTAATGTGTGATATAGATGTGTGATGTCTAAAAGATATGTTTAGATTGGTTATATCTCCAGTCGCTAAATTTCTAAGAATGGAATTGATAAACTTTGCTACATTATGATTACACTAATTGTACTTCAACATTGCTTAGTCTTCAGCCAATGATGGTTTTATCAAACTTTTCATTCTTTGTTAATTTACAAAGATATTATTCTGCTTTAATTTGCATCTCCTTAATTATGCATGTGATTAAACATCTACTAGATGTAGATGAGAATTTTTTTTTTTTTTTTTTATTGTTGGGGATTCATTGAGGGTACAATAAGCCAGGTTACACTGATTGCAATTGTTAGGTAAAGTCCCTCTTGCAATCATGTCTTGCCCCCATAAAGTGTGACACACGCCAAGGCCCCACCCCCCTCCCTCCGTCCCTCTTTCTGCTTCCCCCCCCCCATAACCTTATTTAAGCTGTTTTTTGGCTGGATATTTACCTGGCTGTTCACAAAGCAATACACATAACTTTTTATTTTTTTTTTATTTTTTTTTATTGTTGGGGATTCATTGAGGGTACAAAGAACCAGGTTACATGGATCGCATTTGTTAGGTAAAGTCCCTCTTATAATTGTGTCTTGCCCCCAAAAGTTATAAAGAGGGCATTATTCATTCAAACCTCAATGTAGTATCTACTTGTCTAAACATTTTTAGAAATTCCTTGACAAGGAAATGTATTAATTCACTTTTGCCCAACATCAGCCTTTGGGTATAAACGAGATTTAGTAATTTTTTATTCAAACATATTTTGTAAATTCTTACTTAATTTTTACTTAGTCAAATAAAAATAGATTGATTTTCTCTTAAAAAAAACCTGAGACACCACATATAAGGCTCAATTCCCTCATGAATGAGTCCAATCCTTCTCCTGTCACCAAACATACTAGTTTGGGAAAAACCTCCTTCCAGATCTTTTATCCATATTTTATACATATTTATATATAAATATGCATTTCAAGAAAATTATATAGTATTACATAAATAGTGCTGTACTGTACATATAATTTTTAAGTGTCTTTTTTCCCTCAATAATGTATAGTAGAGGTATACATATATAGTAGTCTCTTGCTTCATATAGTTTTATTAACTGCTTTTAATTTTGGCATGAATTTACCACAGTGTACTTATCCACCTATTGATCAGTATTTAAGTAGATGCTACTTGGGAAATATAAACAGTGTTACAATGAATATTCAACACATCTTCCTGAGCATAGTTGTATTAATTTTAAAAAAGGCAATGAAAAAGACATAGTGGTGCCCATCTATAAGTGTGGTAAATTGTCTCCCAAGATGGCTATTCATGGTCTAAGAGTGTCTTTTTGTTGCTTTTACAATAAATGTTTTACCTCCCTATAAACTCATGCTGCTCTTTATATCAATAGGTAGAGTCTAATTCTCATCTCTTAAAAATTAGGCTAGGCTTAGTGACTTACTTGACCAATCGAATGCAATAGAAATGATGTTTCTGCACTTCGGAGGCCAGGTCATAAGAAGCCTAGCATTTTCTATGAGAGCTCTTGAAATACGAGTCTAGGAAAACCAATCACCATGTAAGAAGTATGACTTCTTCTGAGGCCAATATGCCTCCCAAGACAGCCATGTGAAATAATTTTATGGGTTGAGAGGCAGCCCACACCTGCTCTAGCTATCCTAGCTGAAGCACCACATATACTATGAGTGAAAAGGTCGTCTTGGTTGCCCTCCCCTAGTCAAGTTTTTCTATAACTCTAGCATTGGCCAAGTTATACATCTGGATGCAATCACATGAAAGAACCAATGAGAATCACATAGCTGAGCTCAGTCAACCCATATAGCCATGAGAAATCGTAGTAAATATTTTTAAGCACTACACTTTGATAAATTTTTATGTAGCAATTAATAACTAAAATAATAGGATACATAAACTTTTATTTTTTTAAATAAGTGCTTCCCAAGTGTCCTTGATGGTGACTATAGCTTTTACTCTCCTGTAAAGATTCCTATGTCCTTACAACCCATCATTTAACACTGAGAAAGCTTATGAAGTATTTTTTAGATGACATTTTTACTTTGGTTCTAAACCCTGAAAAGTCTTTGTAATTTCCATTTGTAATGAAGAGGGTTTGTTGTTTCTCTTGTGACCAAAACACAGACAAACAGGGAAAAACACTCTTCTTCCTTTTTCAAATAAATGAGTTAGAGAGCTTCTTGTTTATCCTCAAAACTTTGAAAATAGCTCATGGAAATTGTAATGTCTGGTTATCTGGGATCCCAAGTTTGCAAACAACAGTGTTCAAAAGCAATCATTGAAAAATGATTCCAGATCACACATGCAGGGAAAAAGCTTGTCTCAAGGTGAACGTGGTTCTAAATATATAACTCTACTTCTTTGATCTCTTCAATCCAATTAAATATAAGCAAATCCAACTGCTAACAGGAAATGAACATAGAAAATTGGGTCAATGAACCTCTGTGAGAATTTCTTCTGGGCCAAGAAGGGTCAGCCCAATTATTTTCAGTGATTTGGTGGGTGACAGAAAGACTTTCCTTCAATCCTATTAATTAGCTGTTGAACCTATAGTCTTAGCACTAAGTCAATAGAATATGGCATTCCCAGCATGGACTGAGTACGTGTCTATGAGTGATTCTGGCCAGGAGAATCAATCCTTTTATGTCATCTTTCTTTATGCTCCCAGTTAAATTCATCACTTTACTTCTTCAGTTTTTTTCTATAAAATAACCCCCAAACAGTATTATTTTATGATAAATGTCATGTGTTGTTATTTTCTAAAATCAGGCAATGTAGAACTATGTATTTTTAAAATTCTCCTTTCTTGGTGTCCCCTTCCCCAGTAACAAGACTTTTGAGAGTAGGTGAGTTTTCTTCCAGACATATTCTCATGCATTTTCGTGCTATTTCTACATGCTGTTAAATGAATGCATCCTTTGCTTTCCTATGCATTGTTACTCCCATGTACTTTTGTTGTACTCACATGGGATCAGAATACTATTTTTACAGCTATCAATTTTCACTTCACTATATACCGTAGACTTTTGTCATATGTACAAGTGTTTCTACCTCTCTTGTCCTTTCTTAACAGCTGCATAAGGTTCTCCTGTTTCATTCCTTTCTGATGGGAATTATGAAAAATTACTGGAGAAAAGTGAGCTTTTACCTTTTAATTCTAATGACTCACCCAGAATAAGACCAGTAAAGTCTTCAAAGCAGAATAGAGTAACAAATAATTTGGAAGTGGGGAAAAATGGAATGGCAAAATGGTTGGAACCATGGATTCTGTGGTGTTGACTCAGGTTAGTGAGGAAAAAGAATGACAGTGTTCATGTTAGCACCAACATGATTTAGCTGGAGCTTAAGAGCACTGATAAGAGCATCTTTTTAATAAGAACATGGCAGCATTCTTAATCAAATTAATATGGTCCAATGTTTTTAAAGCACAGGAACTACTATACATTCTCTTGCATGGAGACACACTTTGCACTGAATCCTGTTCTCCAAAACTGAACTGAAATACAGGAAAATCCTTTCTATTACAAGACCTTCCAATGAGACAACTGTTAGGCTTTACCAACATCACCATTTAAAAAGACTAGAAATGGTTCAATCCACCTCTTGGCATTATAAAATCATCAAAATAGTCATTATTTACCATCAAAAGATATTTATCAAGTACAACTAGTATTAATAAGAAATCAAAAAAAATTTTTCCAAGTTTGGACCATTAAGTAAAGACAGACTTCTTATGGTTAGTATTTTTCTAGGCATAATGAAAGAAGCAATACATCATAACTATCAATTATCTAAAAAGCTTCCCATGAGTGAGCCTGAGATCTACCTAGGAATCTGCTTTACTATTTAAATAAACCAACAGTAATATAGTGACACTGAAAAAAAAAAAAATCTGGCTCTCCAAGTCAAATTGATCTCAATCAAAGGAAGTAGAAGATAATGAAAGTTGTAGCATCCCTGAATATGTATCTTCCTCAAGAACAAGCATGGTGAAATCTGACTCAGTCCCTCAGATACTTACCAGCCTCAACTGTCCAAAAGAAACAGAAGAACCGTAAGTAATTGAAAACACCTTGAGCATCCAAAAGGATTGCCACGAAATCAAAACACATAGTACTGCACAATTTATTCAGGTGGTACTGACGCCATCAAAGCTTACTTATCTTGCTTCTCAATTCATAAAGAACTAGAAATGGCAATCTAGGGGAGATAGAAAAAACTTTCTGCTAATGATAGATAAATTGATATTAGCAAGAATTATAAAGAAAACATACTATTTCTTATTTCTGATAGCTTGAAGCCATTTAGTGTAGTAGCAAACAACCCTGAAGGTCTTAAAGCATGAAGAAAATTTGTTTATATTTCTCTTTCTTTTACTGTAAGAAAGCAGAAAACTGTGGAACACATTTTTAAAAGACTTTAACTTAAATATTAAAGTGTGTGTGTATGTTTGGTGTTTTAGTTTTCAGAAAAATTTATTAAGATTCAACTCTATGCATTATCTCACGAGGCACTAACTTTCCATATTCAGATGTAAGAGAAAGAATAAATGAACTTTTCATATATATATAGAGAGAGGTAACATGGTGCTATCTTCTCTCTAAAACACTCTATTACTGTCCCCTTAGTCAAATAAAATAAGGGTCTTTCCCTCTTACTTTCTTGAAATGTGTGTAGAGGGCTGAGTAGATTCATGGAAGAAACCAAAACAAGACCTAGCTCACAAAACTGAACTAGCATAATGGAAAATTCAGATAAACTAAATTTCATATCACATTTAATAGAAGGTTAGATTTTGGAAAGGAAGTTGGGAGAAGCAGGTGGATTTAGAAAACACCTCATCCAAAAGTTTCCATATTATATTCCAAGGAGCCCTCAATTCAGAAGAGATGCATCAGGAACCACTTCAGGGAATAAGGAGAAGACCAAGCATATTGAAGGCAACTCCACAACCCCCACCCCTGCCACAACCAAAGCAACCCTGCTTTCAATTGTCTGTCATGTCCAAAGGTCTATAAAATTTTATTTTAAGAAAGAACTCTACAGCCAAAAACACGAATTTAAAATCACTAATTATAAATTAGATAAAATATGCATCAGTCTTAAATAAATAGTGTCAAATATACAAAGCAGGAAACTAAATGAGATTGATAAATAACACCTTTGTGAACATTTAAAACACACATGCTGGGTGGCATCTGTGGATCAGTGGGTAGGGCGCCAGCCCCATATATCAAGGGTGGCGGGTTCAAACCCAGCCCCGGCCAAACTGCAGCAAAAAAATAGCCTGGCGTTGTGGCAGGCACCTGTAGTCCCAGCTACTCGGGAGGCTGAGGCAAGAGAATCGCCCAAACCCAGGAGTTGGAGGTTGCTGTGAGCTGTGTGACCCCACAGCACTCTACAGAGGGTGATAAAGTGAGGCTCTGTCTCTACAAAAAAAAAAAAAAATAAGAAAGAAAGAAAGAAAAGAAAAAAAAAAACATGTGTTCATAAAGTCCACACATTTTGTAAGAATAAATGCATATTTAACAAAATAAGTTAAACATACTTGATTCCTCTTTGTGGGAATAAAATGGAAGTGAGGATTAAGGAAGAAGGGGAAGACAAAATGAAATAACAATTAGAAAAAAGAAGATTCTTGAATGGAAAATGATGACCATATCTTAAGGAGAGCACTCTCTGACCCAAAGAAATCCAAAGAAAAAAATAAAGATAAAATAGTCTGCTAGTTCAGTTCAACATTCACACTTTAATATATATCTTTTAAACTTGGCTTCCAGATGATGATGCAGCGTCTTCCTGAACACCTTCAAGTACAGTAACCCTAAAGGGCCAGAACTGTTACTTAAGATGGATTCACCAGTAAGTAGTTCTTCCTTGTTCTAATCCTTCATACTTTTGCACATTGATAAAGATTTTGAATTCTGAATTAGTAGTATATTTAAAAGCCTTGGTACCATGTGAATATTGTGTTTAGAAAGCAAAAATGATCAATGGGTACAAGAACCAGGGAGGTCTTACCAAAACAGTCTGCCTCAGCTTACAAAAGAAATTTTTTTTTTTTTTTTTTTAGAATGGGAAAAAGTGTAAAATATTTTATTAGTACTTTAAAAATTGTGTATTAAAACAGTAATAATATTGGATATATTAGGTTAAATAAAATATAGTATTAAACTTAATTTCACTTTTTCTACTTGTAAAGGATGCAGCTACTACAAAATTTAAGGTTGCATAGGTAATGTGATTATATTTCTATCGAACACCACCATTTTAGACATCGTGCTGGCATTGGGAATATGAAGCTGAACATCCTCATAACAATCTTATGCAATGGTGGCAAATCCACTGCTATGGCAGAAAGGGATAGAGGAATGCATAGGACACTATGGGGACACAGATAACTAGTGACTGAACCAGGGTGAAGTCAAAGCTGGCTTTCTGAAAGGACTGCTTGAGTTGATGCTTTTTCAAAAATATTTTTATAATGAATATTTATTAAATTTATAATCAGAAAAATACAATAAAACAGTTTTCATATTGAAAAATTGCATTGAAAAATATTGGAATCCCTCTAAGAAACCATGATTATTATTATTATTATTATTATTTTTAATTTTAATTTTTTTTTTATTGTTGGGGATTCATTGAGGGTACAATAAGCCAGGTTACACTGATTGCATTTGTTAGGTAAAGATGTACTCAATTTTGATATGAGGACAATTAATGACAATTAAGGTCATGGGGGGGAGGAAAAGCAAAAAGAGGGGAGGGGGGTGAGGCCTTGGTGTGTGCCACACCTTCTGGGGAGCAAGACATGATTACAAAAGGGACTTTACCTAACAATTACAAAAGAAATTGATGATGTAAACAGAGACACCAAGCCATCTTTGGGCTCACAATTTGAGAATGGTCATTTAGTACCAAGATATTCATGAGGTTCTGCGCCGGCGCCACACGTGACACGCGGGCCAGCAGAGGCTTCCGGGTCATGTATCAAACTAGAAAAAGGAAAGACGCCAAGTCCCGGCGCGCCCAGGCGAAGTGACTCCAGAGGTTGGAGTGCTGGGGAAATAGCACACAAGTCTTATTGCAAGACGCACGCACAGTGAAAGGCACTGGAAGTTCGGTGGGGAGGATCCTGGGACACTTTGTGAGAAAAGAAATAGTGCACAGACATCTTATCAGAAGTTCTTCAGGTTGAGGCTTCACTTTGGAAATTTTAAAAGGTCTCAATCTCTGCAGCACCGCACCATGCATCTTTCACACAAAATTTTGGTGCAGTGAGCAGGGTGAGCTTTGCGAGGGCAGCCAGGGCCCGCTTCCTTGGGATCGCATCTCTGTTTCAGGGGTTGTCAGCTTAAGTCCACAGGCACGAGAACTTAAAGAGCAAGAGGAAGTGAAAGGAAAATTAGGGCAAGGAAACAGATAAAAGAAATCACTCATGAGGAAGAATCAGCAGAAAACTCCAGGCAACATGAAGAACCAGTCCAGAACAACCCCGCCAAGGGACCATGAGGTAGCTACTGCAGAGGACTCCACCTATACAGAAATGTTAGGAATGACAGAAAGGGAATTTAGAATACACATGTTGAAAACAATGAAAGAAATGATGGAAACAATGAAGGAAACTGCTAATAAAGAGGAAAATAACCAAAAGGAAATCCAAAAACAGAATCAAATAAGAGATGAACGATATGAAGAATATAAAAAGGACATAGCAGAGCTGAAGGAAATGAAACAGTCAATCAGGGAACTTAAAGATGCAATGGAAAGTATCAGCAACAGGTTAGACCATGCAGAAGAAAGAATTTCAGAGGTAGAAGACAAAGTTTTTGAGATAACTCAGATAGTAAAAGAGGCAGAAAAGAAGAGAGAGAAAGCAGAACGTTCACTGTCAGAATTAGGGGACTTTATGAAGCGTTGCAACATACCAGTTATAGGAATTCCAGAAGGGGAAGAAGAATGCCCCAGAGGAATGGAAGCCATACTAGAGAATATTATAAAAGAAAATTTCCCAAATATCACCAAAGATTCTGACACACTGCTTTCAGAGGGCTATCGGACCCCAGGTTGCCTCAACTCTAACCGAGCTTCTCCAAGACACATTGTGATGAACCTGTCCAAAGTCAAGACAAAAGAAAAGATTCTGCAAGCTGCCAGGAGTAAGCGCCAGTTGACCTACAGGGGCAAATCCATCAGAGTGACCGCAGACTTCTCTAATGAAACTTTCCAAGCAAGAAGACAATGGTCATCTACCTTTAATCTACTTAAACAGAACAATTTCCAGCCCAGAATTCTGTACCCTGCTAAGCTAAGCTTCAAAATTGACGGAGAAATCAAATCATTTACGGATATACAAACATTGAGGAAATTCACCACAACAAGACCAGCTCTACAGGAAATACTTCAACCTGTTCTGCACACTGACCACCACAATGGATCAGCAGCAAAGTAAGAACTCAGAAATTATAGGACAGAACCTAACCTCCACACTGTTGCAAAAGATAAAACTAAGCAATGGACTCTCACAAAATAAGATGAATAGAATACTACCACACTTATCAATTATCTCAATAAATGTTAATGGCTTGAATTCCCCACTGAAGAGACATAGATTGGTTGACTGGATTAAAAAACACAAGCCATCCATTTGCTGTCTGCAAGAAACACACCTGGCTTCAAAAGACAAATTAAAGCTCCGAGTCAAGGGTTGGAAGACAATTTTTCGGGCAAATGGAATTCAGAAGAAAAGAGGAGTTGCAATCTTATTTTCAGATACATGTGGATTTAAAGCAACTAAAGTCAAAAAAGACAAAGATGGTCACTTTATATTGGTCAAGGGAAAACTACAACAAGAAGACATTTCAATTCTAAATATCTATGCACCCAATTTAAATGCTCCCAGATTCTTGAAACAGACCTCACTCAGTCTGAGCAATATGATATCTGATAACACCATAATAATAGGGGATCTTAACACTCCTCTTACAGAGCTGGACAGATCCTCTAAACAGAAATTAAACAAGGATATAAGAGATTTAAATGAGACCCTAGAACAACTGTGCTTGATAGACGCATACAGAACGCTCCATCCCAAAGATAAAGAATATATAGTCTTCTCATCACCCCATGGAACATTCTCCAAAATTGATCATATCCTGGGACACAAAACAAATATCAACAGAATCAAAAGAATTGAAATTTTACCTTGTATCTTCTCAGGCACTAAAGGTGGAACTCAACTCTAACAAATATGCTCGACCCCACCCAAAGGCATGGAAATTAAACAATCTTCTGTTGAATTACAGATGGGTGCAGGAAGAAATAAAACAGGAAATCATTAACTTCCTTGAGCATAACAACAATGAAGACACAAGCTACCAAAACCTGTGGGATAATGCAAAAGCAGTTTTGAGAGGAAAATTCATCGCTTTAGATGCCTACATTCGAAAAACAGAAAGAGAACACATCAACAATCTCACAAGAGATCTTATAGAATTGGAAAAAGAAGAACAATCTAAGCCTAAACTCAGTAGAAGAAAAGAAATATCCAAAATCAAATCAGAGATGAATGAAATTGAAAACAAAAGAATCATTCAGAAAATTAATGAAACAAGGAGTTGGTTTTTTGAAAAAATAAATAAAATAGATAAACCATTGGCCAGACTAATGAGAAATAGAAAAGTAAAATCTCTAGTAACCTCAATCAGAAATGATAAAGGAGAAATAACAACTGATCCCACAGAGATACAAGAGATCATCTCTTAATACTACCAGAAATTCTATGCCCAGAAATTTGACAATGTGATAGAAATGGATCAATATTTGGAATCACACCCTCTCCCTAGACTTAGCCAGGAAGAAATAGAGCTCCTGAACAGACGAATTTCAAGCACTGAGATCAAAGAAAAAATAAAAAATCTTCTAACCAAAAAATGCCCTGGTCCAGATGGCTTCACTCCAGAATTCTATCAAACCTTCAAGGAAGAGCTTATACCTGTACTGCAGAAATTACTCCAAAAAATTGAGGAAGAAGGAATCTTCCCCAACACATTCTATGAAGCAAACATCACCCTGATACCAAAACCAGGAAAAGACCCAAACAAAAAGAAGAATTTCAGACCAATCTCACTCATGAATATAGATGAAAAATTCTCAACAAAATCCTAGCCAATAGATTACAGCTTATCATCAAAAAAGTCATTCATCATGATCAAGTAGGCTTCATCCCAGGGATGCAAGGCTGGTTTAACATACGCAAGTCCATAAACGTTATCCACCATATTAACAGAGGCAAAAATAAAGATCACGTGATCCTCTCAATAGATGAAGAAAAAGCATTTGATAAAATCCAGCATCCTTTTCTAATTAGAACACTGAAGAGTATAGGCATAGGTGGCACATTTCTAAAACTGATTGAAGCTATCTATGACAAACCCACAGCCAGTATTTTACTGAATGGAGTAAAACTGAAAGCTTTTCCTCTTAGAACTGGAACCAGACAAGGTTGTCCTCTGTCACCTTTACTATTCAACATAGTGCTGGAAGTTCTAGCCAATACAATTAGGCAAGACAAGGAAATAAAGGGAATCCAAATGGGAGCAGAGGAAGTCAAACTCTCCCTCTTTGCTGACGACATGATCTTATACTTAGAGAACCCCAAAGACTCAACCACAAGACTCCTTGAAGTCATCAAAAAATACAGTAATGTTTCAGGATATAAAATCAATGTCCACAAGTCAGTAGCCTTTGTGTACACCAATAACAGTCAAGATGAGAAGCTAATTAAGGACACAACTCCCTTCACCATAGTTTCAAAGAAAATGTAATACCTAGGAGTATACCTAACGAAGGAGGTGAAGGACCTCTATAAAGAAAACTATGAAATCCTCAGAAAGGAAATAGCAGAGGATATTAACAAATGGAAGAACATACCATGCTCATGGATGGAAAGAATCAACATTGTTAAAATGTCTATACTTCCCAAAGCAATCTACCTATTCAATGCCATTCCTATCAAAATACCAACATCGTACTTTCAAGATTTGGAAAAAATGATTCTGCATTTTGTATGGAACCAGAAAAAAACCCATATAGCTAAGGCAGTTCTCTGTAACAAAAATAAAGCTGGGGGCATCAGCATACCAGATTTTAGTCTGTACTACAAAGCCATAGTGGTCAAGACAGCATGGTACTGGCACAAAAACAGAGACATAGACGCTTGGAATCGAATTGAAAACCAAGAAATGAAACTAACATTTTACAACCACCTAATCTTTGATAAACCAAACAAGAATATACCTTGGGGGAAAGACTCCCTATTCAATAAATGGTGTTGGGAGAACTGGATGTCTACATGGAAAAGACTGAAACTGGACCCACACCTTTCCCCACTCACAAAAATTGATTCAAGATGGATAAAGGACTTAAATTTAAGGCATGAATCAATAAAAATCCCCCAAGAAAGCATAGGAAAAACACTGGAAGATATTGGCCTGGGGAAAGATTTCATGAAGAAGACTGCCATGCCAATTGCAACAACAACAAAAATAAACAAATGGGACTTCATTAAACTGAAAAGCTTCTGTACAGCTAAGGAGACAATAACCAAAGCAAGGAGACAACCTACACAATGGGAAAGGATATTTGCATATTTTCAATCAGACAAAAGCTTGGTAACTAGGATCTATAGAGAACTCAAATTAATCCACATGAAAAAAGCCAACAATCCCATATATCAATGGGCAAGAGACATGAATAGAACTTTCTCTAAAGATGACAGACAAATGGCTAACAAACACATGAAAAAATGTTCATCATCTCTATATATTAGAGAAATGCAAATCAATACAACCCTGAGATATCATCTAACCCCAGTGAAAATGGCCCACATCACAAAATCTCAAAACTGCAGATGCTGGCGTGGATGTGGAGCGAAGGGAACACTTTTACACTGCTGGTGGGACTGCAAACTAGTACAACCTTTCTGGAAGGAAGTATGGAGAAACCTCAAAGCACTCAAGCTAGACCTCCCATTTGATCCTGCAATCCCATTACTGGGCATCTACCCAGAAGGAAAGAAATCCTCTTATCATAAGGACACTTGTACTAGACTGTTTATTGCAGCTCAATTTACAATTGCCAAAATGTGGAAACAGCCGAAATGCCCACCAACCCAGGAATGGATTAACAAGCTGTGGTATATGTATACCATGGAATACTATTCAGCCATTAAAAAAGATGGAGACTTTACATCCTTCGTATTAACCTGGATGGACGTGAAAGACATTATTCTTAGTAAAGCATCACAAGAATGGAGAAGCATGAATCCTATGTACTCAATTTTGATATGAGGACAATTAATGACAATTATGGTTATGGGGGGGAAACAGAAAGAGGGAAGGAGGGAGGGGGGTGGGGCCTTGGTGTATGTCACACTTTATGGGGGCAAGACATGATTGCAAGAGGGACTTTACCTAACAATTGCAATCAGTGTAACCTGGCTAATTGTACCCTCAATGAATCCCCAACAATAAAAAAAAGATATTCATGAGTTGTACCAGGGAGTCGGGGTTCTCTTCTATCTTAGAAACAATGAAATGTGAAGACAAAGTGAAAGTTATGCTTAAGGGATGTAAACATAATTAAAAAAAATTTAGAACTACCATGGAATATTCTAGACTTTATGATATAAGAAGAAAATAAACATGGAGATGTAGCAAATTATATCAGCCAAGATTAGCTAGGCATAAGGAAAATGCCTAGCTAATCTAAACGCATCTATTTTTTGCAAATATATGCATATGTACTTGTATTCATATATTCTAGTATATATGCATATATTTGTTTCTATTTATATTGTTAATCATATCTACTATTGTTAATCATATTATATAATCTATTTATATTGTTAATCATATCTACTATTATCTGTAGCCTCAGTGCTTTCAGAAATTATTCTCTAAACATCAAATTTCCTAACTTCCCAGCTTATTAAATCCTAAGAATTAGCAATTCTACCTTCTTCAACTTAAATTATCATTCAAAATTTCAGATATAATGTGTTAAAGCTGAAATACATTAATTAATCATTTTTATTTTCATATTTTTATTTATCTTGAATAGAAATCCTGGGGAATAAACATGATAAAAATCATTTCATTATGCCTAAGAAGATTTTTCATTTAAGTCCCTAAGAACTTGTGAATAAATCATCATTGTTGCTTCTTTCTTCTTTCATTTATTAACAGCATAGATTTGTTGCTATTTCCTCTAATTTCTTGGGCATAAATTTACTTATAAATTAGCCAAAGAAAACATACTGATCACTTATATCCCTAGTTGGATTTTTGCCTACTCTTTTACTTGTGAGATTCTAACTTTCTTTCTCTGTGAATTATTTGTTACTAGTAAAAGTATAAAGTCTCCCTAGTCACACAACATTTCCTGCTCATGTTCTTTAGATTTTGGCACTTAGGGAAAATACTGACCTGGAGAGACTTCAACATTTAGACCTTTATGAAGACCTTTATGAAGACTTCAACATTTAGACCTTTATTTCTTTAAAGTTTAAATTTAAGGTCATCACAAAATTCCATGTTTCACAGGGCAAAATAGAATCTAAAACCTAGGGATTCCTTGTTTTCTCAATCAAAGGATTTTTCAGAGCTGTGATATCCATCTAAACGGAATTCATTTCAGTATTTTGAGCGTTAGAAATAAAGATTATTACATTTGCATTGCATTTGCTATTCAGTGTACTAATCCTTCACAGCTATAATCTAGTTCCATTTACTTTTATGCATTTTTTTATTTTTTATTAAATCATAGCTGTGTACATTGATATGATCATGGGGCATCATACACTAGTTTCACAGAGCTTTTGACACACTTTCATCACAATCGTTGACATAGCCTTCCTGGCATTTTCTCAGTTATTGTGCTAAGATATTTACATTCCACATTTACTAAATTTCACATACACCCTTGTTAGATGCACCACAGGTGTAATCCCATCAATCCCCCTCCCTCTACCCCTCTACCCCCACCCTGTGTTTACTTTCATGTAATGAATCTTATTGAACATTAGAAAATTAAATTTTTTTAACTGTATGCATTTTTCTTTAAAATACAGTAACTCTTACCATGGATAATCACAGAACTGACTTTGAGATACTATTTGTGTATTTGGGTTCCACCACCCATGAAATTCTTTGAATACATTCATTTATTACCCTGCATAGTCCAGATAAAGAAAAAGTGAATTTCATAAATAATGGACTGAGTTGTGTGTATTCATGGAACCTCCAGGTTCTCACTGGTTTGTGAGAGAAGTTTCTTAGGAAGCAGCTTTGAGAAAGGGGTACAATGAAAACCATAATGTAGCCTATGAGGAAAAGATGACTATTAGGAATGTTCAAATGGGTAAGTCTGGAAAGCAAAAACTTTGCCAAAGCTTAGACCATCTGTGTGATGAGGATAAAGACCATAGCTTATCCCCAGAACTAAGTCTGGTAATTGACATATAGGAGCTGCTCAAGGAATGTTAAATACCTTCATGAGCTACAAAATAAGAGTGCATGTCATCTGTTCAGGGTCATGGGAGGTTAAAATTATTTCAACTGTACCCAGAAAGAGCTTAGCATACATGATTTTTCCAGAATAACACTAAGTGGTACAAAATTAGGTGTCAAGTCAGTGGTAAAGACAGGACAAATATACGTTTGAGAAGAAACAAAATCACTGGGATACAGCACATGTCTGGAAGAGGAGGACACTCTCAATGCCTTTCTGGTTCTTTGAAAGAGTGGTGGGTGGGGATGTAAAAACACAGAATTGTGGATGAATAAGGGGTACCAGGAGGACAGGACATCAGCCTGGAGAGATATAGGAGGGTAACACGGGAAGGTAGTGGAAGCCCTAATGAGAAAAGATTGCTGAGACTTGTACATTTGTGTGTGTGTAGGGTGTGCACACATACTTGTGTGAAAAGGGAAGGGTTTGACTGGCAGACTACAAAAGTCAGACTATTGAAATTAGGCCTGAGTGTATTTGGGAGGTTTCCACACAGGGAAATGACATATGCAAACAAATTTAAGCAAGCTTATCCTAGTAGAATGAAGGAATGGATTGGAGAGAGGAGAGGCTAGAGAAACAGGAGTTCAGGGCTTGGAACATAAAAAGAAGTCCCTGGATACTTATTCAATTTATGCATAAAATTAAGAAGACCCCTCTGAGCCAGCCCTTCTCAACCTATGGGTCGCAACCAACAGAAACTACACTAAAAGGAAGGTTGAGAACCACTGCACAATGCTGATGGACCAGAATCTCAAATACCTACAGGTTCTTTGATTCGGCATTTTTGCTTCTAGAAATGTGTCTGATGGAAAAAAATTAAGATGTGAGCAAGAATTTGTCTAGTAGACTACAAATTACAGTATGCTTTAGATAAATTTAAATTATGGGAAATTATGTAGCCATTAAAAATGATGTAAATGTACCGATGACAAAGGGTACATGTTCATGATATGTAAATTGAAAATGAAGATTTATAAATAATATGCAAACATGATCCCCATATCAGCATGCATACTGTCCACTCTGTGCAACAAAACATTAACTCTGTCTAGCTCATAGGACTAGAAGTGAATTTTTCCAGTATTTATTTTCTGATATTTTTGCACAAACAAATTATAATTAAAGTTATTTTTATAAAATAATAACCGGGCGGCACCTGTGGCTCAGTGAGTAGGGCGCCGGCCCCATATGCCGAGGGTGGCGGGTTCAAGCCCAGCCCCGGCCAAAATGTAACAGAAAAATAGCCGGGTGTTGTGGCGGGCACCTGTAGTCCCAGCTGCTCTGGAGGCTGAGGCAAGAGAATCGCGTAAGCCCAAGAGTTAGAGGTTGCTGTGAGTCCTGTGACGCCACGGCACTCTACCCGAGGGCGGTACAGTGAGACTCTGTCTCTACAAAAAAAAAAAACATAATAAAATAATAATAATAATAATAATAATCAATACACAAAATTTTAATGGTGGGAACTAAAATAGGTAGAAGACGTAATGGAAGAGAGGTACCATAATTTATTATGGACTCACTTGTTTTCCATGGAGATGGGCAGTAACCAGGAGATGCATCCCCATGAGCCTTGACAGGAAGGTCAATTCCAAATCTGAGAGACAGTTGCATAAATATAAGAGATGGTGCTATAAAAATCACTCTTCTTTAAGAGAGAGGTTTGAAAAAAAAATAGAAAAGCAAAAAATTTTAGAAAATGCCCAAATTACGGAAAAGGGAAAGAACCTGAATGCACGAGAAAAGTCCTCTTCATCTCAAATCTTCAAAACCTACCAGAATCGAACACATGATGAGTTCTCCACAATCCTTTAAAAGGATAAATGATCAAAGAGAGGGGATGAAGATGAGGACACGATGGTGGGAAAGGTACTGAGAGATATAGGGATTTCAAAAAACAAGAGGTAGATGATAGAGCAAATACTGTAGAGAGACGTACGTGAGTGAGAAAAAAAGCACCAGGTATAAAAGTCACCAGTTCCTTTCATGAAGTTGAAAGATCTTAAAATTTATTATTTTTATGAAGCTCAGAGAAGGGATCCAAAATTTCAGGGATTTTAGAAAAAGATAAGTGATACTTTAAAAAGAAGAAGCAGGTAGATTTTTGACTTTAGAAGTTTGCCATTTATGCATCCATTTATTCAATCCTCAAGTGTAAATGGAAGAACCACTGGAAGTACTGAGAAAGTGGGGACAAATGAGGGAAATGGTCCTAGCAAATATCTAATGATATGTTAGTTTTATAAGGTACGGTCTCATAAGCGGGGAGTATATCTTCAGTGGACAAAGAAAAATAGGAAAAGAAGATAAAAGAGTCAAATGGAAGGCTTTGAGATAAAGAAAGGAGTGAGTGAAATATTTCCTTTTAATGATCTTTAGCTTAAATGTAAAAGTTGTCAGTGTCTGCTGTTGGCACCCTGTTACTGCACGCATGAACCAGCCGGGACATGGGTTAAGGTACAAGCCTGCAAGAGGTAGTCTTCCCGTCCGTCCAGGGAGAGAACTCTGAGCAACCTCTGTTGTGACCTTTTATTGAAACATTATACAACAGGTGTGGGGCCCATGTACTTGGACTCCAGCTAGGTGCTTAATGATCACTATGTGCTCTTTCCCCACGGGCTCGACTCCCACCCTGCTGCACTATGAATGTCTTACGTATAACAGGTGCTTGCTAACAAGAGACCACTTTCATCTCATTAATGCATGCAGTTGCTTGAGGGCTTCTCTCTGGGCAGCAAAGCATCTCCGTGCTGGCTAGGAGATTGTCTCCTTCCCAGTGCTTTCTTCAAATGTCTGTGGCTGTTTCTATCAGCCTGGTGCTTGATCTCCTACATAAAGTAGCATGAGAAGTTATCTGTCAATAGTGACAAGGCAAAGAGGATTCTGGCTTAAGGAGTGTAAGAACATTGGAACTAAGCACCCTATATGTGAAGCCAGAGAATTAGGATTTCCAGCCACAAACCACAATGGATATATTATTAGGTAGTAGTAGGAGCCCAAATAACATTAGGGAGCATAAAATGAACCAAGAGCCACTACTTTCATCAGCCATTACTTTATTGTGCAGCTTGGGGCAGTGAGGAAAAAGGACACGCTGGGGATGGCTCAGTCTTAGACCAGCAAAAAATTGAGGAGCAAGTACAGAAGATACTTCTTGGAGCAAAGGAATTTGGACTATCAAGAAGAGCTTGGCTGGAACCCGCTGTGGTTTCCAGGCATAGCCAAGAGATAAGTAGAGCCAGAAGAAAATCCTGTGACTGGACAAATAGGGAGAAGTTGAATCTGTCAGAGAGTATTACCAAAACCAAACTCTTTCTTCAAATAGCTACACAGCTCAACTCTATTTCCTAACCTGGCTTATAGTTAGATGTGGTCAGTGACCAAGTGCTGGAAAATGAAATGAGAACAGGTCTCATACATAGTACGCCATTTTGGGGATGAGATGTTTGAAGTGTGAGTGTCTTTTTCTCATGGTCAATTGAGAATTTGACCTTGCCAATTTACCATTTTAAACATAAGGATCAAGAGAAAAGTGAAAACAAAATAGTAGGGACCTGGGCCTCATGGATGACACAAGATGCCCGATGAGACATAGACATGTGAATGGACTATGATGCATGTGAAGAATAAACTTCTATTGTAATGAGCCACTGAGATTTAAGGTTTTATGTATTATAGCAGCTAGAATCACTTTGATCAACATGTTAAGCTATTGGTGACTTATGAGCATTGACTGGGAGAATCAGCATATTTAAAAATAAGTTGAAAGAAGGAGAGCCAGGTTTGAGCTGCTGGAAATGCAAGGGTGCCAGGCGGTAACGATGGCTGGAAAAGTGTGTGGCCTTGCTGGTGAGACACACATGCAATTGTCCTGAATGAAATGCCATGTCATCCTCCTGGGACCTCTGCATCAGAAAAGGTAAATGCAGGATATTGCACCAAAACAACTAAGGATTACTTTTTTGTTTACAAATAAAGAAACTGAGTCTCAGTCTTAAAAATCTTGCCCAATGAGGACTCTTGAATCAGATGAACAGAACTTCTAGCTATAAGAATCCAAAATTTTCAATTTGACTTGCAAGAGATCATAGAGTATTTCACAACAATGGTTCTCAACCTGGGGAGTGATTTTGCTCCCCAGGGGACATTTGGCCAACTCTGAAAACATTTTTGGTTGGCACAAACAGGGGTCAAGGTGCTACTGGCGTCTAGTAAGTAGAATCCAGTCATGTCCCTCAACATCCTAAGATGCACAGGATAGCTCTGCTCAGTGAATAAACATACACATATACACATATATACCTGTGTGTAGACATACATACACATACATATACATATGTGGTATATTCAACCCCAAATGTTCACACAGATGTTCCTTGAGTTATGAACCATTTTAAATTGAAAATATTGTGTACTGAAAATGCATTTAATACACCTAACTGACCAAACCTCATATCTTAGCCTAACCTACCTTAAATATGCTCAAAACACTTATATCAGCCTACAGCTGGGAAAAATCACCAAACACAATCCCTGTTTTTATGATAAAGTGTTGACTATCACATGTAATTTATTTAATAATACTTTACTGAAAATGAAAAACTGAATGCTTGTATAGGTAGTCAAAGCTTGGTTTCTAGCACCATTGTAAAGTCAAAAAATAATCTCAAGTTGAACCGTCTTAAATTGGATACCATCTGTAGTAACAACATTGAGAAACCTTGCTTTGTGTTATGTGATCAGCCACAATAAAAATTTGGTTTCCCATTTTTATAAAAACTAATTATAGGGCAATCAAAAACTAGTTTGACCTTGACATTGGCCTATCATTTGTGTATATTTATTTTTCAAAATCTCATCGTCTAGAGTAAAGTCATATGGAAACAAAGACAAACTTCTCAATAAAGTATGTATTAATTGAAGAAAGGCCCAGGGAGTTTGGCTTATATAATACTTACAAAGTTACACACCCTTGAAAATTGAGATTTGCCAAGGACAAAGTCACTGCATAAACCAGTAACCCCCTAGGGTAAAAAATGCTCACTCTGCATGGATATTCTGTTTTCACTTTAAGATTCATAATAGCTTGCCATATTTGTGACCCCTGTAGGGAAGGCATAGGCAAAAAATCCATTGTGCAAAAGGCATCATAGTGTTTTCAGGGTGATTTGAACAACACTGAGACTAAAGAAGTTGTAGGGGTCTATTTTGCAGGTGGATAAAGAGGACAGAAGATTACAAAGCATAAGTCATCAGCAATCAAAGCCTAGGTTAGTTAGACTTCATGCTGCTTCCTTAAAAATGTCTTCCTGTTCTTAATGCCCCATTATTAATCTCAGCTTGCCAGACAGAATTTAATATTTCCTCTCTTCATTTTGTACTCATTTTTAGTTGCAAGAAAATACTTTGTCTCTCATATTAATCCTGACAGGAGTACTCATTTAAATACCACATTAGGGTTATCTACCTATATAGTCACACTACATAGATGTGTGCTTGTGTGTGTGTGTGTGTGTGTATATATATATGTGCATATGCACACACATAAAGGTAAATGTCCCAATGTTATGTTATTAGTAACATCATTCTTTTCTGATAATAATTCAGAAAAGATTCCAAAATCTATTAAATACTCTTATTTTAGTTCTATGGACAGTTATTAGACAACTTACTTATCATCTAAATGCAACTTGCTAAATGGTTGCTGAAGGTCCATAGTTTAGTCTTCTGACTTTCTGTAATTTTTTTCAAGTCTCATTCTTAAATTAGACCATTAGCTATTCTAAAATGTTTTTACGGAGGTGAAATTTAATGATATAACCTATGTTCTTATGCAGTCACTAGAATAATAGGTTGTTTGAGCAATATCTACTCATCTTTTACAAATTTGTCAGTCAAGATAACATTGTCCATTGTATCACTCAACATACTTCGTAGATATTTTGGTATCTATGTAATAAAGTTATCCTTATGCTTATTTTTTTTTTTTTCTGTAGAGACAGAGTCTCCCTTCACCGCCCTCGGTAGAGTGCAATGATGTCACAGGACTCACAGCAACCTCCAGCTCTTGGGCTTTTGCGATTCTCCTGCCTCAGCCTCCCGAGTAGCTGAGACTACAGGCACCCACCACAACGCTCGGCTATTTTTTGGTTGCAGTTCAGCCAGGGCTGGGTTTGAACCCTCCACCCTCAGTATATGGGGCCGGTGCCCTACTCACTGAGCCACAGGCGCCACCCATCCTTATGCTTATTTTAAAGGTAAATGTACAGAAGAATAATATATATTTCCCTAGGTTATGGAATTTAGGTTTTTCATTTTCAATTTTAATAATTATGTATGTAATTATGAAGCACACATGTAAATAGGGTTACAAAAGAAAGGAGAGGAGGAGAGAGGAAGGGAGACAACAGAGGAGGGGACTTTTAAGGATGAATTAAGAGAGCATGTCTTGTTACTAATACATATCTCTAATTGCTTGATACATAAGATAACTCTGAAAACCAGTTTATTTTCTATTTATTTCCATACCATACTGGATGGTAGAAAAACTCAGAAAAATTGGAACCTAGAGTTGTAAAGACAGTCACAAAAATATTAGCTAAAAAATATAGAACTACAGATTACAAACTGATGAAAAGTCAAAGAAAGTTTAGCTCACTCCCTATAAAAAATGCTTAATTGGTCTAAGGGAAAAATGGAACTCAGTGGGAACTTCTTAAATACTGACCAAAAAACAAAACATGACCAGACAGCTCACTAATAGGAATGCTTGGGGCTTGAGTGAATTTTAAGTCCATTTGGAGAAAAAAAATTAACATAAATGAAGTAAGAAGAACATACCTTGGGGGAAAGACTCCCTATTCAATAAATGGTGTTGGGAGAACTGGATATCCACATGTAGAAGACTGAAACTGGACTCACACCTTTCCCCACTCACAAAAATTGATTCAAGATGGATAAAGGACTTAAATTTAAGGCATGAAACAATAAAAATCCTCAAAGAAAGCATAGGGAAAACACTGGAAGATATTGGCCTGGGGAAAGACTTCATGAAGAAGACTGCCATGGCAATTGCAACAACAAAAATAAACAAATGGGACTTCATTAAACTGAAAAGCTTCTGTACAGCTAAGGAGACAACAACCAAAGCAAAGAGACAACCTGCCCAATGGGAAAGGATATTTGCATATTTTGAATCAAACAAAAGCTTGATAACTAGGATCTATAGAGAACTCAAATTAATCCACATGAAAAAAGCCAACAATCCCATATACATCATATATCAATGGGCAAGAGACATGAATAGAACCTTCTCTAAAGAAGACAGACGAATGGCTAACAAACATATAAAAAAAATGTTCATCATCTCTATATATTAGAGAAATGCAAATCAAAACCACCCTGAGATACCATCTAACCCCAGTGAGAATGGCCCACATCACAAAAATCTCAAAACTGCAGATGCTGGCGTGGATATGGAGAGAAGGGAACACTTTTACACTGCTGGTGGGACTGCAAGCTAGTACAACCTTTCTGGAAGGAAGTATGGAGAAACCTCAAAGCACTCAAGCTAGACCTCCCATTTGATCCTATAATCCCATCCCTGGGCATCTACCCAGAAGGAAAAAAATCCTTTTATCATAAGGACACTTATACTAGACTGTTTATTGCAGCTCAATTTATAATCGCCAAAATGTGGAAACAGCCTGAATGCCCACCAACCCAGGAGTGGATTAACAAGCTGTGGTATATGTATACCATGGAATACTATTCAGCTATTAAAGAAAATGGAGACTTTACATCCTTCGTATTAACCTGGATGGAAGTGGATCACATTATTTTTAGTAAAGCATCAGAAGAATAGAGAAGCATGAATCCTATGTACTCAATTTTGATATGAGGACAATTAATGACAATTAAGGTTATGGGGGGGAGGAAAAGCAGTGAGAGGAAGGAGGGAGAGGGGTGGGGCCTTGGTGTGTGCCACACTTTCTGGGGGCAAGACATGATTGCAAGAGGGACTTTACCTACCAAATGCAATCAGTGTAACCTGGCTTATTGTACCCTCAATGAATCCCCAACAATAAAAAAAAAAAAAGAAAGAAAAAATTTTAGAGTTTTCAATGTTTTATACTCTTCCATTTTTTTAAATCACCCTGTTATTTATTAACACTTATATAAAGATATGTTTTAGAATTGTAAATACATGATTATGTACTGTACATTAATAAGCAGCATCTTATCATTGCTTTCAATTATTTCCAAAAATTGGTTTCATCTAAATTATTCAATATCCACATTTCAGTCACAGCCCTGAATCCTGTCATCATGCTTTCTTAGTTGGATTATAAGATCAGGCCAAGTTAAGTCTCTTAAAATACAAACTATGAGCATTTGTGGAGGTTTTCACTCAAAGCTCTAAATCAAGGATTTTAAATAAGCAATGATATAATCCTGTAAAACAAGATGAGTTCTTTTTATTTCTTTAACCACTCCGAATTTACGAAGTCAGTGCCTAATAGAGATAGCCATCTCATCACAGGAGCTTCCTCACTGCCATGCCTCTGTTCCCTTGAGTATTCCTGGATTAATTTTAATTGTTATACTTAAGTGTTCAAACTCTTACCCATACAAAATAAAATGTATTTTGACTTTTCAGGAAAACAATTGTACTCAGATTAACATTTATAAGCAATGAATAATTCAGAAATAATCACTTTTCCCATTCATATTAATGCAAATTATCCTTACAGATTAACAAGTCCCACAGGCTCAGGATCCAAAACTAATTGGTTATACCTAAAATAAATTACACCCTGAGAGTACAGGAATATCAGCAATAATTGAAATTATGACCCAAAGCAATAATATTGCAATTCTCTAGGCTCCTAATATTCACTTCCACAGACTACATCATAACTAGGCTAAACTAAATATATGTGGAAAGATTAGTGAAAAAGTCATGTGTTGATTAAATTACTGTGCAGGACAATGAAGTTCAAAATTTATTTGTAAGTTTGTACATGTCTATATATAGTAGAATCTCACAAACTCAACTACATGAGTGCAGAAGGCCTACCTCAATTAGCAAAAACATAAATTGTGAAGGCTTTTAAATAAACGCATTCAAGTGTATATATTAACTTCAACCAGAATAACAACATGCTGTCTTTTAGAAACCCCAAAGGAGACTAATTTCAATGACTAGAGGAGTAAGATTTGCAATTAGCATTTTCATTATTAGTATGTAAATTGATGATTCTAACAGTTGGTTAAGAGTGTTAAAAAACAATTTGTTCTATTAAGCAATTTAAACATTCTCCTTAAAATCTTGTTTACCTGTTTAATTTGCTGAACAATATCTTTGCTCAATCAGAAGACTCAAGGAAAAATCAACTCAGTTTGCCTATCTGCTGTTATTTCAGAGGGATTACAGAAGAAAGGGAGAGGCTACAGTTCAATGCTAATATTACCTGTTGGTGACTTTATTCCTTAAGTGCTACAGTGTGTTTTTGTTTCTGGTAGGGATATATTCTGCAGCAGTGAAGATTATCTTGCTACAACAGTGACGTCTCTTTTAGTGATGAATTCTCTATTAAAGCTCCAAATAAAAAGGGTAGAGAATTTAAGACAAGGTAAATTTATTTTCAAGGAGATTAGTAATCAATCAACTATGACCTTCACCCCAGCACCTAATCTGATCATGTCTTAAAACTAATGACTGTGAAAGTACTGAAGAATTTTATGTCTCTTCCCTTCTCTAGGATGCCAATTGTTCCAAGATCTCTCATTATCTCGTGTTCCTCTCCCTGCAACAAAAGCAAACTATTCCTTCAGCTAGCTCCTGTCAGCCCATAAAAATAAACCAGTGCTAGGGCTTGTTCAGAACATGGATTGAAATTCTTTAACCCCCACTCCACATTCATTCCCATCCCTTCTGTCTGTTGCTTGATCTAGACCAGTACTTTCCAAACTTCAGTGAGAACATAAATTACCTGGGAGGTCTGGTTAACATGCAGATCCCAAAACATGAAATCCTGAGTAGGGCCTGAGATACTGCATTTCTAACAAGCTCGTAGGGGATGCTGCTGACTGATGGACCACACTTGAGTAGCAAAAGAACTAGAACTTTTTCTTAAGTACCTGGTTTTAATACTGGCACAGTAATAATGACAAAAATAATAATAGCAGCTAACACATGTATAATATAAGTATTTATCACTTAATTTGTTGTTAGTTTCTTTGTGAATGTGAAAACTGAGATTAAAAGACATTGAATAATCTGACCCAAACCTTACAACTAGGGACATAATGAGGATTTAAATCCAAGCAGTCCAACCTCAGACCTACTACACTCTGGGCTCAGATCTGGGTTTGAACTTCAACAAAACTCTGAAACTTTCTGATTTCCCTTCTAGCTTTAGGCATCAGCTTTCCTACTGATTTTCTCATTCTCTTGTGCTTTCAGCTCCAGCTTCTCTCATTTCTCAGAAAAACATCTATTAAGGTTCCAGATCCATTGCATTAGCTACGACAAGGAAATGCAGAAATAACAAGGGGGATAAGGGAAGGCTCACTTCACCTTAGACTGAGACATTTGATAAACTTTTAAGATCTCTAAACATACACCTCTCACTTTTGCTAATCAGTGCTGCAAATCTGCAAATCTGCATTAGTTCATTCAATACACTGGCATCTATCAGATAATATGCTGTGGGATCTCCATACATCCAGCTCTTGCAAAATCCTTCAGTGGAATTGGTTAACCAAATTATGCTTGACAGTTGCGATGGTCTAAAAGTAGGCTTTACATTTTTTGCTTTTTGTTTGTTTATTTTTCACTCTAATCCTAAGTTTATTCAATACAACTCCTTCACTCTACACAACAAAGTACAAATACAATGTTATCTGCACTACTGCACTATTATTAAACCTGACCCATCTTGGATAAAAAGGAAAACCGGCTGAGAGTCCTTCACATTGGTAAGGCAGAGTTAGAATAGCAAATTTGAAAACAGGGGATGGGACAATATTATACATGTATACTTAGGGGAACTTAACAGCAAGAATAAAGCCTTTTCCGCCAGCATGTTACATACCATATCTTTTTTTAAAACTTTTGTAACAAGCCCTTGAGCAAGCACATTTATTAAAAAACCAGTTTTCAAGTGATACAAAATGATGCTCAGAGAGGATATATTATTTTCACAAGATTATAAAACTGACAAAAGCCAAGGTCAATCAAACCCAAGGAATCTAACTCAAAAAACAAAGCTCTCAAAGGCCATGGTATGTTGGCCTCTCAAAATGTGGCACACGGTAAGAGAAAAGTAGAACATGGGCTAAAGTCACCTATAAGTTGATTAAAAGAAGATGCCAGTTTAGATACGGTTGAGAATAATAAATCAGAAACTAAAAGCTAATCCCAGATTGTGGATGACAGAAGTTGGGAGGGAGAACAGTAAGCCAATTTTCTGGATAACCTTTTTTTTTTTTGCAGATTTTGGCCGGGGTCGGGTTTAAACCCACCACCTCCGGTATATTGGGCCAGCGCCCTACTCATTAGAGCCATAGGTGCCACCCTGGATAACATTTTTTTGTGTGTGTGGTTTTTCTGAGACAGAGTGGATGCCCTTGGTGGAGTGCTGTGGCATCACAGCTCACAGCAACCTCAAACTCTTGGGCTTAAGTGATTCTCTTGCCTCAGCCTCCCGAGCAGCTGGGACTAGAGGCGCCCACGACAACGCCTGGCTATTTTTTTGTTGCAGCTGTCATTGTTGTTTAGCAGGTCCAGGCTACGCTCGAACCTGCCAGCCTTGGTGTGTGTGGCCAGCACCCTATTCACTGAGCTACGGGCACTGAGCCCTGTATAACAGTTTTGGATAGAGTTTCCTAAAAAGATCTATGATATTAACCCTGAGCACACATTTCAGATAATCTTCAAGGCTGAGCTTTACTCCCCCAGCATCTCATAAATATGCAACTTCTTTACCACCGATGCTTTATCTCATGGTGTTGCCACTATGCTTAGTCACAAAGTACTGAGTAACACTGAGGTAGCCACCACCTTTCCAATACTGTGCCACTTACCAAATGCAGTGAGGAACAGGTGGATTTTTCTGTTGTGGCAAAAGATGAGGAGTCCTCTGACAAAATCCACAACTGCCTTGTAAATCTCTATTAATCATAAGTCCACAATAGTAATTTTCTTGGTAAAATTCCTTTCCCTTAGCTATGTGACAGTATTTTCAGGCTTGAGGACTTTGCCAGGTGCTTGGGATAATGTATTTCTCCATGCACTCAGGAGAAAAATACAACCCTGAATCACCTAGGCCACTTACTCAATCAATTTTAACATATTGAAACCTCCCTGATGCCTTTTTTTGGTTGATCAAATATCATAAATAACTGGAATCTTAGATAGCCCTTAAATTACATGTGGAAAGGGTGACCATAAGTGACACTCACTGAGAAATTTCATAAAATTTATAAAGGATCAACTTCAGTTATCTGACTATAACAATGCCTTTCACAGAAAAAAATCACATCATTCCAGAAAATATTCTTTACATTATCTTGTTCACATTAGATGCTGCATATCCAAAAATAGGACCCCAAAACAATGACAGACAACAAGGTTTTCTGGTTAGAAATTTAACCACCCCCAAATCTTCTGACCCCAGACCTCTCACCCTTAGCCTTTATACTGTACTGAACAATCTGCTCTGACAAGATAAGAAATTTGGACTCTATTCTGTAGACATGAGTGAGCAGAGGATTTTAAAGTAAAGGCTAAGATGACTAAAATGACTTTAGGTAATTACCTAAGTTTAGAACTGAGAAGACTTATTGAAAGGAATAAGGGAATGCAGAGAGGATTTAAAATTATATCAAAGATGGAACATTTATAGTTATACATTTTAGTCTAGATTTTTCCACCAGCTTGTTCCTAGCCCAAGTCTTTCCCGAGCTAGCCTCCTGAAAACTATCTTTTTCTGTTTTGCCCAGTTTCTAACCAGCCTCTGATGAGGTGCTCAAAGTTCCCCCAGTTTCTGAGGTACAGGCCTTTTTTTTCCATTTTTCTATCTGCCTTGCTTTGGAGCAAAGAGCAGTCATGTGGTTATGAGGTGTCCAGTTACTACCACTCTGTAACAAACTACCACAGATTTGTTGCATCTTACAATTCTGTGGATCAGGAACATGAGCAGATCTTGACTAAGCTTTTGCTTCTCATGGTGTTGACTGGGGTCATTTGATGGTATTCAGAGGAAGATAAGATGGTCTGGAGAATCCAAGCTGGAGTCACGTACCGTGGTAGGTGCCTTGGTAGGGTTGACTGGAAAGGTTGGGCTCAGCCAGAACTGTTCACAGGAGCTTCTAATACTGCCTTTCCAACATGGGAGTCTCAGGGTCTACTATGTCAGCTGGCTTTCCCAGGAGCATGGGTCCTCAGAGAACTGGACAGAAATTATATGGTCTTTAGATCTTTTCTAATCTAGACTTGTAGCTATCTAGTGTCACTTTTGCCATATTTGGTGGGTTATAAGTGAGTCATAGGACAGCCCAGATTCAAAGAGGTAGGATTTAGACACTACCTCTGATGGGAGAGTGGCAAGTTCACATTGTGAAAGAGTTTGTGGGATGAGAGATAATGTTGTGGCCATCTTTGGAAAATACTCCCAGCCACAGGAACAAAGAGCTGAAGTCAGATAGACCTGAGTTCAAATCCACTCTTTCCCTGTTGTGCAACTCCTGGAAAGTTACATACTCCCCCAGAGTTTATTTCTTCTAAGATGGGGTTAAAAAATATTACTTCCCATGGACCTATGAGGGTATTAGATGAGAAGATATACACAAAGCAGCCTGACTATAAAAAAAAGATCAACAGGTGGAAGCGTTTTTCCTCTCACATTCCCTCCTCTCTAGAATCAGTAATATTCCAAACCATGATTCTTACAGGACAGAAGTCTTCACTGCCTCCTAATAGTGAGTTCATGTCTCCTCTTTTCTCTTTTAATCTTACCTTGTTTGCCCACATCTTTTTAGCACCCCATCACTCGGGGTGCTGATAGATCACTCACTTCAAATCAGCCTCCACAAATGCTTCCATTTCCTCAGAATATTACCAGGAATCTTGAGCATCAATACAGAATGGGGACTCTGTTTGTCTTGGGACAGAGAGCAAAACCCCCAATAAGCCACTGTCTCTAACTCATTCTAAATTCTAAATATGTAGCACACATAATGACATTTGTTTTCCAAAATGAAAATATAGAGCAAATTTCACTTTTGATATTCAATGCAGTGACCAAGGTTTTTGTGGAAAATTTCAAATCTAGGGCTTAAAAAGCATGAACAGTAAACCAGTTAGATGCAGTTATAAATCTTTTATAAGAACACCTTCATACTTATTTATTTCTGTTCTACATTTACATAGTGCTTCTTTTATCCTTTCTTCTTTCCTTCCTATCTTTCTTCCTTTATTGTCTTTCTTACTTTCATTTCTCCTACTGGTGACAGGACGCCTCATTGTCTACGATGGACTTATACACATTCATTCCCTGGAACACATAAAATTGTAGCACAATACAAAATCCAGGCCAACCTGACATGGAGCAACCCTAGGCCAGTTTTTCTTTTATTTCAATAAATAAAGCAAGGAACAGCAGTGGAAGTAGGCTTCCTGTAGCTTGGCTGTCTAAATGGACTGCGACATGATGGGAAACCTGAGGGAAATGATGCAGATCAATATAGCTATGTGAGAGGAGTGTGGTGATGCTTTCTTGCTGTTACCATGAAACAAGTTTAAATCCCCTGATGATTCTTTTAGCTGCAGGCATGAAGCTGCACTCGGTTACTTTGAAGAAACCAGAGAAGACTGGCAAGGACAGTGGCCCTAGACATCTTTCCTTCACAAAACAGTGTGGGCTCTAAACAGCAATCAGATCAAAAGATGACTTCACCGTGGGGGATCTCAAACTCAGAAATGTTCAGTATAATCAAAAACATCACACAGCAGGACCCTCAGGGGAAACGACCGTGAATAGTCCTGTATACAGTCTCTGCCATCTTTGTGTTTTTCTTCTTAAGAAAGACAAAGATAACCAGACTCCTGCCAATGGCTTGCGTGCGTCTTGTCCCATCAAAGGATGCTGGGAGTACTGTTTGAGCAAACATGATGTGGCCTCAGACAAACCAAAGATAACTGGAAGCTAATTTACCATGAAATATTAATAATATTTGAAATTACAGATGAGTGCTTTAAGGAGATAACAGGAGGAATACTCAGAGCAGGCAAGCCGGCACAGTAACACTGACAGTTACACTTCTTTCCTCGTGAAATGAAACTAGCCCCTGGTAATTCATTTGTCTTAGATCATCAAGCTGCTAAAACAAAATATTATGAATTGGGTGATTTATTTAAAAAAACAGAAATTTATTTCTTACAGAGTCAGAGGCTAGAAAGTCCAAGATGAAGGCATTAATAGATTTGCTACCTGGTGAGGGCTTATCTTCTCACTCTAACCTTAGAAGGGAGAAGAGATGAGAGCTCACTCTCAGGCCTCTTTTTAAGGACACTAATTCTTTTTTCTTTTCTTTTTTTTTTTTTTTTTTGTGGAGACAGAGTCTCACTTTATCGCCCTCGGTAGAGTGCCATGGCGTCACAGCAACCTCCAACTCCTGGGCTTAGGTGATTCTCTTGCTTCAGCCTCCCCAGTAGCTGGGACTACAGGCGCCCGCCACAATGCCCTGCTATTTTTTTGTTGCAGTTTGGCCAGGACCAGGTTTGAACCCGCCACCCTCGGTATATGGGGCCTGCGCCCTACTCCTTCAGCCACAGGCGCCACTCTTAAGGACACTAATTCTATTCACAAGGGCTTTGTCCTCATGACATAATCACCTCCCAATAACATCACCTTGGGAGTTAGGATTTGAATGCATGCATTGTAGGAGGAAATAAGCAATCACCAAAGCATCATTCTCTTAGGCAAAGTTTCTGTGCCCAAACTTCTTCCACAATGATTGCTGCTGTTTCCTTTTTGAATAACTTTATGGAGGTATATTTGACAAATAAAAGTTGCATATATTTAAAGGGTACAATTTGATATTTTGATATGTGTATACATTGTGAAATGATAATACATTCAAGCTAATTAATATCCACCACCTCAGATAGTCACTATTGTTTCGACATGTGTATATGTGTGTGTGAGTTTAAAACACTTGATATCTACCTTCTAGCAAATTTCAAGTCTCCAGTTCATCTTGAATAACTGAAACTTTGCCCTGTTTGACAAACATTACCCCATTCCCTGCTCCCTCCAGCCCTGCTAATCACCATTCCACTCTGCTTCCGTGAATTTACCTATTTTCTGTTTCACTTGTAAGATCATGCAATATTTGTCTCTCTATTTCTGCCTTAGTTGACTTAGCAAAACATCCTCGAGGTTTACCCATGTTGTCACAAATGTCAAGATTTCTGTCTTTTGTGTGCCCAAGCAATATTCCATTTTTTATGTATACCACATTCTCTTACTCATTCATCCATCAATAGACATGAGGTTGGGGCGGCACCCGTGGCTCAGTCAGTAGGGCGCCAGCCCCATATGCCAAGGGTGGTGGGTTCAAACCCGGCCTCCAGCCAAACTGCAACAAAAAAATAGCTGGGCGTTGTGGTGGGCGTCTGTGGTCCTGGCTACTCCAGAGGCTGAGGCAAGAGAATTGCTTAAGCCCAGAAGCTGGAGGTTGCTGTGGGCTGTGTGATGCCACGGCACTCTACGGAGGCCCATGAAGTGAGACTCTGCCTCTACAAAAAAAAAAAAAAAATAGACATGAGGTTGCTTTCACATCTTGACTATTGTGAATAATGTTGCAATAAGCATGGGAGTATGGATATCTCTTCTAGATCCTGATTTAGGTCCTTTGGATATACCCTAAAGTGGGACTACTGGATCATACAATATTTCTGTTTTTAATTTTCTTACGTGGAACCTCCAAAGTATTTTCCATGATCATTGTGCCAATTCATGTTTCCATCAGCAATGTGCAAGGGTGCTCTATTCCTTACCAACTCTTGATATCTTTTGTCTTTTTGATAATAGCCATTCTAACAAATGATGTCTAATTATGATTTTGAGTTGTATTTCCCTGATGATTAATGATGTTGAGCACTTTTTCATATATGTGTTGACCATTTATATGTTTTCTTTCCAAAAAATGTCTATTCAGGTCCTTTGTCCATTCCATAATCTTGTTATTGGTTGGGGGGGGGTGTTTATTTTTTGCTTTTTGCTATTCAACTGTATGAGTTACATATATATTTTGGATATTAATGTCTTATGAGATGGAGGGTATGCAAACTTTTCCCATTGGGTAAGTTGCTTTCTTTCCTTTGCTAAACAGAAGCTTTTTAATTCCATGTAATTCTTCTACTCTTAGTTTTTTGCCTGTGCTTTTGGTGTTACATCCAAAAGAATCATTGCCAAAAACAATGTCAAGCAGCTTTTCCTCTATGTTTTCTTGTAGTAGTTTTATGGTTTCAGATCTTAAATTTAAATATTTAATCAACTTTGAGTTGATTTATATGTATAATATGAGATAAGGGCCTAATATTATTCTTTTATATGTAGATACCAAGTTTCCCTGTTTTTTGAAGAGAATATCCTTTCTTCATTGTATTTTCTTGATGCCTTTTGAGTAAATTTATCTCTAGGCTCTCTATTCTATTCTATTGTTCTACATGTATGTTTTTGTTTGTTGGTTTTTTTCAATACCGTCCTATTTTGATAACTATTGCTGTGTAGTTTATTTTGAAATCCTCAAGTGTGATACTTCTACCATTGTTGTTCTTACTCAAGATTGTCTTGGCTATTCAGTGTCTTTTGTATTTCCACATGAATTTTTAAATTGTTTTTCTATTTCTATAAAGAATGCCATTGTGGTTTTAAGGAGGATTACGTTGAATCTGTAGATCACTTTGAATAGCATAGGCATTATAATGATATTAACTTATCTCACCCAAGGACACTGACTGTCTTTCCATTTATCTGTTTTTTTATATCCTTCATCAATAATTTGTGATACTTATTATAATAGCACACAAGTCTTTTATATTTTTGGTTAAGTTTATTCCTAAGTATTTCATTCTTTTTGATGCTATTGTAAATGGGATTGTTTTCTCAATTTTTTCAAGAGAATTGTTAGTGTATAGAAATATAATTAACTTTTAGATGTTGATATTGTATCATGCAACTTTATGAGTTCATTTTTTAGTTCTAACAGTCTGTTTTAAACTGTCTTTTATCTATTCTGTCTGATACATGGGTCATTTTGAAAGTTTTGAAATACATAAAAATCAAGAAACATAAATTTCCTCTTAGGACTGAGTTCTGTTAATGCAGAGGAAGGGGTAATATAGGTAAAATGAACCTCTTCTTCCTACACTATGCAAAATGGGAGCTCCCCTTTGTCATGTAAGCCCTTCCTGCCTCTGGAAAAGATCCAGATGTGATATCTTAAGAGATTTCATGTTAAGTGATTCTAAGCTTAGAGTCCCAGCAAATATTAATTGTTGATATAATACAGAGAGAAATTTCTCAGTGTGGCAGTACTGCCAAATGGTTAAGAGCTTGGGCTCTGAACTTCGTCTATCTGGGCTCAAATCTGTGTTCCCCTATTTCCTAGTAACTGACAGATTATGTGATCTCTATTGCCTTGGATTTTAATCCATAAAGTTGGAATAATAATAATGCCTTAGGGCTCATTGAGAGCACTGACTGAGTATCCTTGTGAAATCCTGTCATAGTGCATGGCACATGATATGTGCTCAATTGTTTTTTATTATGAAATGGGTCCTTAGTGTATTTTGTGAGGTGCAACAATACATGAGAACATAACATAGGATTTGCAAACAGAAACTGAGGCACCTCAGTTACTAAATACTAAGAAAACCGTGCTGGTGTTAGAAGAGAATGGTGAAGAGGAAGGTGAATTCAAGAGTGAAAACTGACCTCAAAAGAATGCAGACAGATGGGTCATGGGCCAGTTGTCATATATCACCATTAACCAGTGCCCCGAGTGTCACCCAAAGGATGCATGTTACCCACCACCCAAATGCATAAAAGTCTTTAGAGTACCATAATCAAATTCAGTGGGATGGAGTCTAGCACAAGGGAAGCTCTGCCCAGTCACAGAATATCAATGAGGATATTCATCCACCTTTCCAGATTAAACAGAGGATCTTGCAACCAATAACAGCAATTACTTACTTTCATCCGTGAAGTCATTCTTCCTAGTTGGACAGTGAAAGTGGAGGGTAGTTTCTGCTAAACTTCTCTTCCTAATAGAAGAGAAGAGGGATACATCTTGCCTTAACATTAAAGATAAAACCAACCTCAAAGACTATAAGGGTAAATTGCTCTGTAATGATGCAATGTTATGAGTCATATTTAAGTTTCTTTGCTATTTCAAAAGAATCATAAAATATGTGTATATATCTATACAAGAACTGCCTGAGGAGTATCCATCCATGCATGTCTCTGTTTTTCATATTATACACCTGGATACTTTCCAGACAGCCCTGGTATATACACGTGTGTGTGTGTATGAAAACAAAAATAGCCCTTAACTTAACTACCTTATCTAGGCAACTAACAGGCACAAGGACTCCCCCAGAACTTGTTTTAGCTTTTGCTCCATTTGCAAATAAGTAATTCATTTATATCATTTTTCTTTTTTAGTGGAAACCAAAACATTATCAAGCCTGTCCTACTAGAATATACATTTTCAGATGTTTTTAACATTAAAGCTAGGTAGTGAAAGAACAAAAGACAAATTATTTATTTGTCTTGTTTACACTTATATTTATAAGGTTATTGTTTAAACCTGCCAAAGTACCTTTATAGCAGGCCTTCTGAATCTAATAAACTGTATTCACTAGTGTTACACCAGAGTATGCAGACCAAGGTGACCGATTACTTCCAAGTAGTAATAATACTGCTGATAATAATAAGCTTTAATTTGACAACTAATTAAATAGATAACACTAAAAGGAAAAATCAGTCTTTTCCTACTGTGAATATTTCTTTACCCATATATAATATACAAGTCATTAATTTTATCATTCCGTCAAGAGAGGGAGTCTCAATTATCAGAAAACTCTTGAGCTAATAGTTTGCCTACCTGACTAGTGATTCTAAATCAAAAACTATTTTGCTACAGGTTAAGGTAGGGAGTGCTTTGAAAAATAAACCTCTTTTATACTCTTTAGCATTCTTCATGACCTGGCCCTGCCTACCTTTCAAGTGTCATATCTTCTTTGTACCCTGGGTGTTGCCTGTTTTGCCATTTTAGGTGCCTCAGACAATTAATGCTGTCTTCTGTTCTGAGGCCTACATGCACACTCCTTCCTCTGCCTAGAACATCTGTTTCCACCACAAACCTCTCATTGGTATTGGTGAAGTTTTCCCCTATTCTCCAGATCACTGGCCTTATGCTTATGTAACTTAATATGTCTACATGATACAAATATCTATTTGTGTAACTATTTCATATGTTACTCTCACAATTCTGAAACTTCTATGAGAAAATGAATCTTGTCTTTTGTGCCTATTATTGCTTGCCCAGCATCTAACACAGGGCTTTATCTGCTCAATCAAAGCTCAATAAATACTTGTTGAATAAATACATGGCTTCTTTTTTTTTTTTTTTTTTAAGTGATCAACAATTTGATATTTTCCCAGATTGGGAGCCAATTAACACCATGCTGGATATACCAGCCTGAACAGGGTAAAAATTGATATCTATTAAGCCCTATGAAGTAATATATCATGTGCATCCAAACTTACCCCCTTTCGTAAAGGTACCTTTTATGTAATGATGTAAATTTTGGAATGGAATATGGTGACAAGACTCTAAGCATCCTATTTCAAGTATCGCACTAATAAAATTAGCTGTTCTGCAGGTCATTAGCTTCTGTGATAAAGTGTACAATAAGGCAGAATGTAAAGTTGGAATGGGGAAAAAAGCCTCAAGTTCACATACTTACTGATTTTCTGAGCACCATATTGACTTTGGAGAACACTTAATGCAAAATCTAACAGAGTCCTTAGGAGAGAAAGATATATTCTGTTCTCAACAACTATCCATCCAAACCTGTGACTCCTGAAGTCTCCTTAAGAAGTGGTAAAAATTGCCAACTTTCAATCTCCCATTTTTGCCAGACCTGCCTCCCTAGGGAAACAGCAGAATGCTTGAAAAACCTTATCAAGCTCATATTCAACACCAAAACTTCTCCCCATTGTCTTTAGGTAGCTGTCAAATTCCTCAGTAGTTCTTTTTTTCCCAACAAGAGATAAGATTAACATATACTAACCTTAAAGAATTATTTCTAATGTACAGTGAATCAAAAGAGCTGAGAAACTGCATATACATATTATAGAAGTGTCTAAAATGATTAAGAAGGGATTCATTTCAGCTTCACAAATCTTTGCAGCTTTCCAACATCATAGAAAAGCTAGCAAAAATAAAATACTTCATGACATTTCTCAGAAAATAAAAAAGAAGAACATAAATTTCAAAATAAGAAAGTGTCATCAAGAAGAATATAGAGCAAAAGATTTAAAATAGAATTTCTAAAACTTAAAAACAAACCCTTTGTGCCTCAGTAAGAGTAAGAATAATATTTGACATGACTAATAATAGAATTAGGACTCAAAGAATGTTAATAAGCATTCACAGATAATATTATTTATTAGTATGGCCACAACTTTATCTGGGGTAAAATTTTTCTTTTCAAGAGTGAAGCCTTATAGGAAAATCAATTTTGTGTCTTATAAATATAACATTTTTAGTTTCATTTATTGCAAATGATGCAAAAAATGAAGCAACACCTTATAAAATTTTATTCTTATTTTTCAACGCTGAATTTGTTTTCTCTTCCTGTTTAAACATAATCTAGTTCAAACCTTCACACAGACATAATTTTTAAGAATATATTTTTTTTAACACATAGTTATTGTTCCTTGAGTGTCTGAATTGAAAATTTTGGCAACATTCTTGGAAAATTTAATCAGGGTTTGATATTCTGATCAATTTCAAATATATATTCAACAAATAAAGCCATAAAACCATGGTCTATTGGCTTGTATTTACCTAAGGAGGCAGAACTTCACTCATCACACAGAATTTTTTTGTTTCCTTGGAACAAGTTATGCAAGTGAGAATATTCTCATTTTGCATGTTACAAGATTTGTGTTGAACTAGGGTTCAACTAGATTGTTGGTCAACTTCCTACTTTGTACCTAAACTTTCTCCCACATGGTCATAATCAATCACTCCCTGAACACAGGGAGAAATCTTGAATTCCAAGCTAAGTGCTACCTTGTCTTCTTGGCTGACTCTCTTCCTCCTTGGTGAAAAGTTCTTGATGGGCTAACCTGTGTGTTTAGAGATCTTGAGAAGAGAAGAAAAGGACCTTGACAAGGTTAAAAGGAAGACTTTCAGCCTGAGAGGTAATGAGATAGGAGGTAATTCAAATTCACAGGAAAAAATGAGCAGAACTGGAAATGCCAGATATGTAGGTTAATATAAAACACTCTGAAAATGCATTTTTTTCTCATTTCTTCTCATAATTTCTTTGACCCACAAAAGACTGCATAACACAATAAGTATAACACTGTACTGTTAGACTGATAACATAGATAGATGTAATACATATAATTTTATTAGCAAGCACAAAGACATGGAGCTGTATTAGAGTAATATTTCTGTATCTGACCAAAATGAAGTTAATATTATTCTATAGGCAATTGTAATAAATTATCATGCATTTTATAATTCCTAGATTAACCATTTAGACAATAACTCAAAAATAGTTTAAAAAATCAAAAGAGGAATTAAAATAGTACATTAAAAAAATCATAGAAGAAAAGGCAGTAAAAAATAGAGGAACTATACACAGCACAATTCCTAGGTGAGAGGCACAAGTACAACAGGGCTCTTAACTAACAAATGTAAATATTGTAACCTAATTGTTTGTACCCTCATATTAATATGAAAAAAAATTTTTTTTCCTTGTGGAACTGTGCATATTAATTTTTATTTTATTTTATTATTATTTTTTTATTGTTGGGGATTCATTGAGGGTACAATAAGCCAGGTTACACTGATTGCAATTGTTAGGTAAAGTCCCTCTTGCAATCATGTCTTGCCCCCATAAAGTGTGGCACACACCAAGGCCCCACCCCCCTCCCTCCTAGAGAAACTAACATATAGGCAATTCAACAATGAGGGTTTGAGATCTCAATACTAAGGATTTGACAACTGATGGAACTACTACATTTTTAAAAATCATTTAAAAAAAAAAGAAGTAAAGATGCAGAAAACATGGAAAACATCAGTCAACTAAATATGGAGCTATGTTGAACATTCCACTCAACAAAGGCAGAATGTTTTCCACATGAGACCATATTGTAGGCCATAAAACAAATCTCAACAAATTTAAAGAGACTGAAATAATAAAAAATATGTGTTCCATTGCAATGGAATTAATTTAGAAGTCAACATCAAAAATAAATCTGGGAAATATTTAAATACTTGAGAACTAAACAACATATTTCCAAATTTAAATAAAAAGTCCATGAAACTAAAATTTGGTTCTTTGAAAAGATTAAAAATTGAAAAAAATTATAACTAGACCAACCAATAGAGAGGGAGTAACAGAAAAAGCAAGAGAAAGTGTTATAATACATTCAATTTATGACATGCAGCTAAAGCAATGCTAGGGAAATATTTATAGCTTTAAAGACATGTATCAGAAAAGAAGAAAGGTCTCAAATCAATAACCTATGCCTCTATCTTAGAAGAGTAGTAAAATAAGAGCAAACTAACTTCAAAGCAAGCAGAAGAATAGACATAATAAAGACTAGCACATAAATCAATGAACTAGAAAACAAAAAAAATAGAAAAAAAGGAATGCAACTAATAGTGTTTTCTTTCAAAAGATGAACAATAGAGGCAAGATGGCTGACGTGAGCCAGCTTTCCACAGAGGCTGCTGTCCAGAAGGAGAGTTAAAGGACAGAAGTTTAGCAAGTAAGCTGATGTTTGAAGCTGAGAAGAGGCAAGGTTGAAGAAAGTACATCAACTCTGCTGAGGAGAGCTGCAACCCCAAGGAAACAAACAATAGGTACAAAATACATCGCAAAGCAGATGGGAGTTCCCTCCCCCATAAGAACAGCTCACAGTATACTCCATACAAAGTGAGCAGAGTTCAGATCCCCTCCTATTTTATCCCACAGGAGAGACCCTCTAAAAGCTGGAACTCCTTCCCTAGAGAGGACTTACGAATGTGCCATGGCATTCTCCTGCCAGGCATAAAACTGTATATATCCTCTCCTGCAATTCTGATCTCCCAGCACTCCCCTCCACTCTCACCCCAAGGTCTAGAAGAAGCCTGTCCCCCATGGAGTCCAGAGTCTTGGGCATTTTCTCAAGAGTTGTGGACAGGGTGTGGGCTATTGCAGGTCTGTGCTGATTCTGTGGCACAGGAGTAAGGAGAAGATGGTAAACTGAAGCAGAGGGAACCCCACGGGAGAGGGAAAGGTGGTGCCCTGCAGTACAGAGCAGCAGCAGTGGCAGCAGGAACAATAGAGCTCACACCCCTGGGGACATTTTGAAGAGACACTCCCTGTCTCTCTGGGCAACCAGAGGAAATAGGGCATCTTCTTCAGTGGCAGCCACTGGCAGAACAGAGCTGGGACAGAAACGCAGGCCCAATGAGTAAAGGGTTTGCCTGAGGTGGTACCGGTCTGACCAGGGCAAGGGGACTAGAATACATATGCACAGAGATGATATACTCCAAGGGTGGGGCTGAGCCAGGACTGCTTTAGTGAGCCTAAGATACACTCAGCCCTCAGGGGATCATAGCTGAGACAAAAGTGGACAGGCAGAGGCTGGAACTGACAGCTGAGTGCAGTCCAACACAAAGTGCAGCTAAGACTGAGCAGTGGCACAGACTGGGGCTGAGTCGCAGTTTCTGTGAACTCAAACAGCATCTGATCCGCAGGAGAATATAGCCAGGACAGAAACAAATTCTGCAAAGTTGTTCTGTTCTGTCAGCAACATCAATCAGGGGCGGAACTGGAGCTGAGTGAACCGCCCCAGCCTTCATTAAGCACCCGAGGTTGTAAGGCCTCACCTCCCACCACTGGATAGTGGCAGAGAGCAGAAGCCTGGCTGAGGAGACATAGATCTTCCTGTCACTCAGGCAGGCACAAACCTCTGGAGCATATGCTCATTGGAGGGAACAGGGTCACAGCTCTGCGGGGTTACCAGTGACAGGGTGTGTCAGAGGTGCAAGGGGGAGAAGGAGGCATCAACTTTCTGAGACGAATTTATTTGCTGGGTGGGTCCTTCTGACCTCACGGAGCACCAGAGCAAGTCATATTTAAGTTGCCAGCAGACACCTGCTATCTAGTTGCTGGAGACATTTTGAACTCTCCCACCTGAGACAGGTGCTGACTGAGACAATGGATTTGGACCTCTGGAATTGGGCCAATCACCGGAGGACTATCCAAATGGTACACTGGGTATGTGGTTGTGGGAAGTTTTGATTTTCCCTTTCCAATTGTTGCCTGTGGGGTGGGGTGGAGGGGGTGACTTAATTGCTGGTATTTTTCCACAGCTGAGACTTCAACCCAGAGTAACTGATACACTAGGGTAGGACAGAGACCAGCTGAAACCAAGTGGGTCCCCAGTTTCTCAGGCTGTAGCACTGTACAGATCCTTGGCAAAGCTCCAGGAGAAAAGGTACAGACACCAGTCCCAGCTTTGGGGCAAAAAGCTGGTTAATCACTACTCTAGGAGCCCCCAACCCAACTTCCCCTTATCTGCTCATCTAGCCAAATGGTATAAAATAATCATGGAGCAGAATCAGTGGAAAGATTCTAGTAGCATGAATAACTAGAGTAGATCAACTTCCTTAAGGAATGACATGGCAGACACAACAGAAGATCCCATTCATAAATAGATGGCTGAGATGTCAGAAATCAAATTCAGAATTTGGATTGCAAATAAGATTAACAGAATGTAGGTAAAGTTGGAATTAGAAATTCAAGAAGCATTTCAAAAGTTGTCTCAAGAATCAATGAATTCAGACTAAATCACCAAAGATTTTGACACATTGAGACAAGAATTTGCAGCCCTCAAAGATCTGAGAAATACATTAGAATCCCTCAGTAACAGAATGAAGCAGGCAGAAGAAAGTATTTCTGAAATTGAAGACAAAGCCTTTGAATGCTCCCAGGCACTCAGAGAGGAAGAAAAGTGCGGAGGATAAATGGATCATTCTCTCAGAGAGCTCTGGAATAATTCAAGGAAAATTGATATTTGCCTTATAGGAATTCTGGAAGGTGATGAGGTGACTTCAAAAGGCACAGAGACTCTACTTCATGAGATAATGAATGAGAACTTTCCAGACATGCCTAGAGATTCTGAAATTCAGATAGCACACAGTTTCAGACCCCAGCATGACTCAACCGAAATAAAACATATCCTAGACACATTATAATTAACTTCGCCAAAGTTAAAATGAAGGAGAAAATTCTGCAACAAGCCAGGTGGAAGAAAACCATAACCTACAAGGGAAAGAATATTAGAATGACTGCAGATCTCTCTGCTGAAACAATTCAAATTAGAAGAGGGTGGTCATCAACTTTTAATCTCCTAAAACAAAATAACTTTCAACCCAGGATCCTGTACTCACTGAAACTGAGTTTCATTTATGATGGAGAAATTAAATGCTTTAATGACATTCACATGTTGAATAAATTTGCCATAACTAAACCAGCTCTCCAGGATATTCTTAGACCAATCCTCCATAATGACCAGTGCAATCCTCTACCACAAAAGTAAACTCACTCAGAAATTTTTGATCAAATTCCAACTTCCACAGTGGCGAAAGGATTAAAAATGTCCACTGGAATTACGAAAAATTCGATACACAAAATTCTTCCAGGCTTATAAATATTCTCAGTTAATGTGAATGGCTTAAATTGCCTTCTAAAGAGGCACAGGTTGGCTAACTGGATGCAAAAACTCAGGCCAGATATCTGCTGCATACAAGAATATCATCTTACCTTAAAAGATAAATATAGACTCAGGGTGAAGGTATGGTCTTCTATATTTTAGGCAAATGGAAATCAGAAAACATCAGGTGTTGCAATTTTATTCACAGATATGATAGGCTTTAAACCAACAAACATAAGGAAAGATAAAAATAGTCACTTCATATTTGTTAAAGGTAACACTCAACATGAGATTTCAATTATTAACATTTATGCACCCAACCAGAATTTGCCTCAATTTATAAGAGAGACTAACAGACATGGGCAACTTGATTTCCTCCAGCACCATAATAATTGGAAATTTTAACACTCCTTTGGCAGTGTTGGATAGATTCTCCAAAAAGAAGCTAAGCAAAGAAATTTTAGACTTAAACTTAACCATTCAACAGTTGGATTTTTATTTATTTATTTATTTATTTTTATTTTTTATATTATTAACAAATTAATGTGATTAATTAATACATTAATACATTAAATTAATTAATACATTAATGCAATCATGGGGCACCATACACTGGGTTTATAGACCATTTGACACATTTTCATCACACTGGTTAACATAGCCTTCCTGGCATTTTCTTAGTTATTGTGTTAAGACATTTACATAACATATCCAACAGTTGGATTTAACAGACATCTGCAGAACATTTCATCCTAACAAAACTGAATACACATTCTTCTCATTAGCCCATGGAACATACTCCAAAATTGATCACATTTTAGGTCACAAGTGTAACCTCACCAAATGTAAAAGAATAGCATCTTCTCAGATCATAATGGAATAAAAGTTGAACTCAATAACAACAGGAATCTGGATACTCATACAAAAACATGGAAACTAAATAACCTTATGCTAAATAATAGCTGGGTCATAAATGAGATTAAGAAGAAAATTAATAAATTTTTGGAACAAAACGACAAGGAAGACATGAATTATCAGAACTTCTGGGATACCACAAAGGCAATCCTAAGAGGAAAATATATAGCACTGCACGCCTTCCTCACGAGAACGGAAAGAGAGGAAGTTAACAACTTCATGGGACATCTCAAGCAACTGGAAAAGGAAAAACTTTCCAATCACAAACCAAGCAGAAGAAAATAAATAACCAAAATTAGAGCAGAATTAAATTAAATTGAAACAAAAGGATTATACAACAGATCAATAAATAAAAAGTTGGTTTTTTGAAAAGGTCAATAGAATCGATAAACCTTTGGCTAACCTAACCAGGAAAAAAGAGTAAAATCTCTAATTTCATCAATCAGAAATGGTAAAGGCGAAATAACAACAGACTCCTCAGAAATGCAAAAAATCCTTAATGAATATTATAAGAAACTTTATTCTCAGAAATATGAAAATTTGAAGGAAATTGACCAATACTTGGAAGCACATCACCTTCCAAGACTTAACCAGAATCAAGTGGAAATGTTGAACAGGCCTATATCAAGATCTGGTATAGCATCAACTATACAAAATCTCCCCAAAGAGAAAAGCCTAGACCAGATGGCTTCACAACGGAATTCTACCAAACCTTTGAAGAGGAACTATTACCTACATTACTTAACCTTTTCCAAAATATAGAAAAAGAAAGAATACTACCCAACACATTCTGTGAAGCAAATATCACCTTGATCTACAAACCAGGAAAAGACCCAACAAGAAAAGAAAATTATAGACTAATATCACTAATGAATATTGAAGCAAAAATATTCCACAAGATGCTAGCAAATAGAATCGAACAACACATCAAACAAATTATACACCATGACCAAGTGGGTTTTATCCAGGATCTCAAGGCTGGTACAATATATGTAAATCTATAAATATAATTCAGCACATAAACAAATTAAAAAACAAAGACAATATGATTCTCTTGATTGATGCAGAAAAAGCTTTTGATAATATCCAGCATCTCTTCATGATCAGAGCACTTAAGAAAATTGGTATAGAAGGGACATTTCTTAAACTGATAGAGGCCATCTACAGCAAACCCACAGCTAATATCATATTGAATGGAGTTAAATTGAAATAATTTCCACTCAGATCAGGAACCAGGCTTGGTTGTCTATTGTCTCCACTGCTTTTCAACACTTTAATGGAAGTCTTAGCCATCACAATTAGGCAAGAAAAGGCAATCAAGTGTATCCACATACAGTCAGAAGAGATCAAACTTTCACTCCTTGCAGATGATATGATTGTATAGCTCAAAAACACCAGGGATTCTACTAGAAAACTCTTAGAAGTGATCAAGGAATATAGCAGCATCTCAGGCTAAAAAATCAATACTCATAAATCTGTACCCTTTATATACACCATCAATAGTCAAGCTGAAAAAACAGTCCAGGACTCTATTCTGTTCACAGTAGTGCCAAAGAAGACGAAACACTTGGGAGTTTACCTAACAAAGGATGTGAAAGATCTCTATAAAGAGAACTATGAAACTCTGAGAAAAGCAATAGCTGAAGATATTAACAAATGGGAAAACACCATGCTCATGGCTGGGAAGAATCAACATTGTTAAAATATTCATACTACCCAAAGCAATATACAATTTTAATGCAATCCCTATTAAAGCTCCACTGTCATACTTTAAAGATGTCAGAAAAATAATACTTCATTTTATATGGAATCAGAAAAGACTTCAAATAGCCAAGACATTACTCAGAAATAAAAACAAAGCAGGAGGAATCACACTACCAGACTCCAGACTATACTATAAATCAATAGTAATCAAAACAACATGGTACTGGCACAAAAACAGAGATGTAGATGTACGGAACAGAATAGAGAACCAAGAGATGAATCCAGCTACTTACCGTTATTTGATCTTTGACAAGCCTATTAAAAACATTCAGTGGGGAAAAGATTTCCTATTTAACAAATGGTGCTGGGTGAGCTGCCTGGAGACCTGTAGAAGATGGAAACTGGACCCACACCTTTCACCACTAACTAGGATGGACTGTTACTGGATTAAAGATTTAAACTTAAGACATGAAACTATAAAAATACTAGAAGAATGTACAGGGGAAACACTTGAGGAAATCTGCCTGGGAGTATATTTTATGAGGAGGAGCCCTCGGGCAATTGAAATAACACCAAAAATACATTACTGGGACCTGATCAAACTAAAAAGCTTCTGCACAGCCAAGTACACAGTAAGTAAAGCAAGCAGACAGCCCTCAGAATGGGAGAAGATATTTGCAGGTTATGTCTCAGAAAAAAGTTTAATAACCAGAATCCACAGAGAACTCAAATGTATAAGCAAGAAAAGAACAAGTTATCCCATCGCAGGCTGGGCAAGGGACTTGAAGAGAAACTTCTCTGAAGAAGACAAGTGTATGACGTACAGACATATGAAAAAAATTCTCATCATCCTTAATCATCAGAGAAATGCAAATCAAAACTACTTTGAAATATCATCTAACTCCAGTAAGATTAGCCCACATCGCAAAATCCCAAAACCAGACATGTTGGTGTGGATGTGGAGCAAAGAGAACACTTTTACACTGCTGATGGGAATGCAAACTAACATGTTCCTTTTGGAAAGATGTTTGGAGAACACTTAGGGATCTAAAAATAGACCTGCCATTCAATTCTACAATATCTCTACTAGGTATATATCCAGAAGACAAAAAATCACATTATAACCAAGATATTTGTACCAGAATGTTTATTGCAGCCCAGTTCGTAATTGCTAAGTCATAGAAGAAGCCCAAGTGCCTATTGACCCATGAATAGATTAATAAATTGTGGTATATGTACAGCATGGAATATTATGCAGCCTTAAAGAAAGATGGAGATTTCACCTCTTTCATGTTTACATGGATGGAGCTGGAACATATTCTTCTTAGCAAAGTATCTCAAGAATGGAAGAAAATGTATCCAATGTACTCAGTCTTAGTATGAAACCAATGAAAGCTATAACCCAATTATAGCCCAAGAATATGGGGAAAGGGGATAGGGAGGGAAAGGGTGAGAGAAGGCTAGGTAGGGGGAGGGTGATTGGGGGGGCTATACCTACAGTGCATCTTACAAGGGTACACGTGAAATTTACTAAATGTAGAATTCAAATGTCTTAACACAATAACTAAGAAAATGCCATGAAGGCTATGTTAACAAGTTTGATGAAAATATTTCAAATTGTATATAAAACCAGCACATTGTACCCCACTATTGCATTAATGTACACAGCTATGATTTAATAAAAGAGAGAGAGAGAGAGAAGATGAACATAATTGGTAAATCTTTAACTAGACTAACCAAGGGAAAAAAGAGTGAAAACACAAGTTACCAAATTCAGGAATAAAAGAGGTCATATTACTACTAATGCTATGGAAATTGAAAACATTATAAGGGCATTTATAAATAATCATCCCAGAAAAAATAAGTCAGATAAATGAGATGAAATGTACAAATTCCTAGAATTTATGATCAAAATATTTGAATAGACATTACACAAAATAAAACAGATAAAGAATTGACCAGTCTACATATGAAAGTATATTTAGCATCATTCATCATTAGGGAAATACAAATTAAAACCACAATGAGATACCATTATATACCCACTGGAATGGCTATAATTCAAAAAAAAAAGGTCTTTCAAAGTATAAACCAGGTTGTAGAGAAACAGGAATCCTTACTTATTGATAAACTATACAGCCACTTTGCAAAGCACAGTTTCTTATGCAGTTAAACATAAACTTACCATATGGCTTAACAATTACATTTCTTGGAATGTATCCAAAAGAAATGAAAAATATCTGTCCACACAAAGATTTATAAGTGAATGTTCACAGCAGTATCATTCATAATAGCTCAAAATTAAAAACTGTCCAAATGTCCATCAAATGCCAAATGAATAAATAAAATGTGGTAAATTTGTATGAGACACTATTGAGCAATGCAAAGGAATGAAGTGCTGATACATGCTATGGCATGGATGAACCTCAAAGACACCATACGAACAGAAAGAGATCTAATCCAAAAGACTACATGTTGTATGATTCCACTCATATGAAATATCCAGAAAAGATAACCTGATAGAAACAGAAAGTAGATCAATGGTCTCCTAGGGCCATGCATGGGATGGGGAATTACCTATAAATGGGAAGGAGATAACAATTTGTCATGCTGGAAATATTCTAAAACTGGATTATGGTGATGGCCGCAAATATGAATTTACCAAGTAAAATCCTTGAATTGTTCACCTATAATGGATTAATTTTATGGTATGTAAGTTATACCCTAATAAAGTTTTTTATGGTTAATAAATAATATTTAAAAAATACAAATGATACTTTACTAAGAAGAATATGTTCCAACTCTATCTGAGTTAATACAATAAGTATCACAAGAATGCAGAAGCAAGAATCCAATGAACTCAATTCTAATATGAAGCCAGTAGATGATCTAATACTTACATCAGAGAAAAAACTCAAATCAATTCAAGGTGGGGGGGGCAGGGGAATGAAGGTGGGAGGGGAAAGAAGCAAGGGGGTGGGGAATTATGGTGTATGGCAAACCTCTTGGGTGTGGGACATGAGTATAAGAGGGACTCTACCTAATAAATGCAAACAGTTTAACCTAATTCTTTTTAACATCAATGAACCTGAACCAATAAATTAAAAAAAATAAATTTTAAAATACACATGCTCTGTTTGGATAAAAATGGCTGATTTCTTATAAAAACAGAAATGCAAACTAAGAGTATAAGATATGGGTTTTATAGCTCAGGTTTGCTAAAATTATAAAGTTTGTAAATACCTAATTAATAATGACATAACTATCCTTATTAATATCTGGAAGGGATATAATTTTGTATTTTCCGTATGAGGAGCAATTTGTTTTTATCTATCAAAAATTAAAATTAGATGTTTCTTGATTCAGTAATTACATTCCTACTCATACTGATGCCAACTGATACATTTACAATATAGTCCCTACAAGCAAAAAATTACAAACAACCCAAAAGTCCATCAACAGAAGACTAAGATAGATTATAAAATAACCAATGTGTAAAATCTCATGTAGATGTAAAAATATGCAGCTCTAAAATTATATCTGCTCACAGATGGTATAGTCTTAAATACAGAAAACTCTAAAGATTCCACCAAAACAATGTTAGAACTAATAAATGAATTCAACTATGTAGTGAAATACAAAGTTAACATTAAAAAATCAGTTCCATTTCTTTGCACTAACAATAAACAATGTGAAAAAGAAATTTACAATAGTACCAAAAATAAAGTACAAAAGAATAAAAAATAAAATACCAAGAAGGGAAAGACTTGCACAATGAAATCTACAAAACATAGCTGAAAATTATTTTAAAAGACATAGACACACAGAAACACATATAATGCTTGTAAATTGGAAGAATTAGTATTAAGATTTATTTCCTACTAGCCAAAGTGACCTACAGAATCAAAGCAATGCCTATCAAAATCCCAATGATATTTTTATAGAAACAGAAAATCCCATTCTAAAAGTTACATAGAATCTCAAACAACCCCAAATAGCCAAAACAGTCTTGTAAAAGAAAAGAATTGCTAATATTGGGAGAGGCTATATGTATATTTGGGGCAGGCTTTGTATATGTAGGCTATGTATGCATGGGAAATTTCTGCATATTCCCCTCAATTTTGCTGTGAACCTAAAACATTTCTAAAACATTAAAGCTTATCAAAAAATAACAAAGCTAAAAACTCATACTTTTTATTTTAAAATATGCTACAAACTTACTACAAAGCTATAGTAGCCAAAACAGTGTGGTAGTGGTATAAAGACAAATGGAATAGAATAGAGTTCAGAAATAAACCTTCATATTCCTGGTCAAATGACTTTTTTATTTAATTTTTTATTAAAATCATGACCATACACATTTATGGGTTACAATGTGATGATTTTATACACAATGTGGAATGCTTAAATCAAATGAATTAAAATAGCCATCACCTCACTTACTTATTTTTTGTGGTAAGACATTTAAAATTTACTCTCAGTTATTTTGAAATATACCATTGCATTGTGCACATTAGGTGAAATTCCACCAAATACCCTCCCTCTTTCCTTTTGGCAAGAGTTCCAACACCATTCAATGGTGAGAAGACAGTCTTTTCAACAAACCGTACTGAGAAAACTGATATTTACATACAGAAATTAAATTGGGACCCTTACCTAACACCATATGCAAAAATCAACTTAGCATACATCAAAAACCTAAACCTTTAGAAGTCAAAAAATATATAGGGAAAAAGCCTTCTGATATTAGATTTGTCAGTGATTCCTTGGATATGACACCAAAGGCACAGGCAACAAAAAGAAAAGTAGACAAATTGAACTTCATGAAATTAAGAACTTTTGTGCATCAAAAGACACTATGAACAGAATAAAAGGAAATGCATAGGATGGTAGAAAATGGTAGAAAAAATTGCAACTTATATATCTCACAAATGGCTAATATCCAGAATACATAAAGTCTTAATATTTAACAAAACAGAAAAGCACAAGGCTCCAAAATGGAAGCACACAAGCTAGCTGACTTCACTCTTCAACACAGAAAACCAGCAACAAATGTACAACACCAAGATGATTACCAGAATATCCCAGAACTCTAATATGAAGATGAGACAGTTCCCAAGGCCACAGTGAAATGAAAACACTGAACACTAAACAAGGAATCAGACTTCCACACGTGCAATGCCCCCTATAATGCCCAGAATCAAAGGCATTGACAATTCTCCCCCAACTCTCTACTCTGACAATTAAGTTTGTAAATTCACCCTAGAAAAAGTACTACATACCTCTTTGCTAAATATCACTGTGGTTATGGTTATCCCCGACATACCACCTTGGGAAGCTATGCACTGATACCAGTACCTAGTATGCTTTTCAAAGCAATTTTTTTTTTTTTTTGCAGTTTTGGCTCAGACTAGGTGTGAACCCGACACCTCTGGCATATGGGGCCAGCACCCCACTCCTTTGAGCCACAGGTGCCGCCCCTTTTCAAAGTAATTTTGAAACTCTTTCTGGAATGGCCCTGTCATTGTATTACCCTTGATATCCTGAATGTCATCAAAATGTCTTCCATTAAATATTTCCTTTACCTTTGGGTAAAGAAAAAAGTCACAGGAGGCAGATCAGGTGAGTAGGGAGGATGTTCTAATACAGTTATTTGCTTATTGGTTAAGAATTCCCTCACAGACAGTACTGTGTAAACTGGTGCATTGTCATGATGCAAGAGCCATGAGTTGTTGACCAAGATTTTCACTTAGGATTTTCCTAATTCTCTATCAATATTTACTGGGTTTGCTTTGCTTCTCATAGTTAGCCCATAATTTTGATACATAATTTGGTAAATTTTTGTCATGTTTTCATTAGTTCTGCTTGTTACTGGCTGTTCTGACCTCTATCAGTGACATTTTCTCTCCCCTGGGGGAAAAAATAATGTTTAATCCATTTGTACACTGCTGTTGTCTTCATAGTATTATCCCCATAAACTTGCACTAACATTTCACTTTCTCTTTTGCCCATTTTAACAAGGAATTTACAAATGTGTGTTTATAGCTCTACTTTGAGCTCTGACACTCTCACAATGGCACTCAAAAAGAGGCAACAGCAATAATGAATGCTGCTCAGCAAGACACTGTCTCATGTTGACATGAACACAACCAAGGTTATGAAACCATACTGAGTTGTTTGTATAGTTGTCAACACAAGCATATGGTGGCAAGTTCATGACATAATTGTCAGACCTCGTATGCTGGAAAAAGTGAAATCAAGATGGACAACCAGTTTCCCCCCATCTTGGCTTCCCTAGTAGGAGATCTGTCCCTGCCTTCACACATGGGATGCATCCCCAGTGCCCAAAGGGAAAGATATCCCCAAGGGCAGCCAGAGACGAAAGGGAGGAAACTCTGCTCTGTTACCTGGCGGAAGGAAACACCAATCAGAGTGCACATTAGGCAGTGCACAGTATAGGAAGTTCATCCCTCAGGCCTCCTGGCCACTAACCCTTACACAGCCTTCCCAATCCCCAGGATGCCCTCTTTGGAACCTCTTCCATTTGGGAAGGGCAGACCTGTTAACTAGAGCTGAGATGACCCTGGGCTGAGCACACCACCTGGAGCTGAAAGGAGGCAGTGACCTACTGTTAAAGATCCTGTAAGCCTAGGGACAATGTAACTGTCACTTGGCATTCATCTTCACCACAGGAGGAAACCAATGCAATGAATAAATAGCTATAACTTGACCCAAGTGTCTAAGATAGAGTGCTGGAGTGCAGTGAGGGAATAGAAACACATGTATCAGAAGTTCAAGAGGGCAGTGTGGAGGACTCGGCCTTGGCAGTCCCATATCCCCCACTCAGATCAGATCTGCCTGGAGTCAGGAGGCACTTCCCACTGTGGGTAAAAGGTAAGCAGAAGATCCCCTTCAATCCCCCATTGACACCACAAACACCTGTTGTCCTTACAGCAGGAGAATCCCACAGTCTCCCAGTTGAGAGAGCTAGTTTAAAAAAAAAAATCAGGGTGGCGCCTGTGGCTCAGTGAGTAGGGCGCCAGCCCCATATACCGAGGGTGATGGGTTCAAGCCCAGCCCTCGGCCAAACTGCAACAAAAAAATAGCCGGGCGTTGTGGCGGGCGCCTGTAGTCTCAGCTGCTTGGGAGGCTGAGGCAAGAGAATCGCGTAAGCCCAAGAGTTAGAGGTTGCTGTGAGCCGTGTGACGCCACAGCACTCTACCCTCGGGCGGTACAGTGAGACTCTGTCTCTACAAAAAAAAAAAAAAAAAATCAGTCATTCAGAATATTATTTTATAATACTGGTTGTATATAGAGGGCAATTATACTAAAAAAAATAAAAATGAGACTTTGACACATATTTTAAGAGCAGAAATCACTTTTTTCTGTTCTAGTTTAAATTCTAATAGATTTAAACTATATTTAACTATATTTAAACTATACTCAGAGGAAACTTAGAACAAGGATTTCCCCTGGATAATTTCATATAGACACATGTTCCTTTCCAAACCTCATTACATATAAATATTTTTAGATCCACCAAGCCTTTTTTGGTCACTCTTTCTTTCTTGCCCAAGATTTTTTAAATTTGGTGTCAATCCTGTTTTCCTTCTGTAAACTTTATTCTGTTTCCTTGAAACTTGAAAATTTCTGAGTAGCTTAACAACACATCCAAAGTCACAATGCCAACAAGCTACAGAATGTCGAAGGAAACAGAATGCCAAAAACTCACACAGAGTAGGCAAGAAGAAAAGCTAACAGCAGCACTGTGCCAAGGGGCCTTTTCTACTGCAAGAATTTCCCATCATCCCCTCAAAATCTGCCTCCAACAATTGACTCCAGGCCCCAAATGTTTTTTTCTTTTTAAAATCCATCCAAATTCATTCAGAATATTTTCACTTGCCATTTAGCTAATCAAGGATCTACTACGTCAGGGACATAAATAGATAATAATCAAAAAGAATGAGTCTACTTAGCATTAAAGATGGAAATACAGATAATGGAAATACAGATAGTCCCAACCTGCCAGGATCTCAGAGTTCAATAGGGAATACAGACACATCCATACATAATTATAATAAAGTGTCCTTTGGGCAATAATAGAAGTGTGTACAATTTAGAAGGCACTGACAAGGAAGGGAGGAGAGGGATGATTAACTCTGGTAGTGGCAGGAAGATGTTTTCACAGGAGTGGTGACGTGTGAATAGGCTTTAAAAGATGAATCGAAATTTGTTAGGTGTTCAGTGCTGGAGTGCTGGGAAGCACTCCAGGAAGCTACGAACCAGTATGGCATGTGAAGGGGAATTTCAAGTAGTGAGGTATTAATGGAAATTAACTAAGAAGGTGCAGGTTACAATGATAGGAATGTGAGTGGGGAGTTAACATCAACTGTCCCAGTTTCTCCTCTGTTCCTATGAAGTGGTGTTATATAGCTAGGTGAGTATTATAGGACTTGAGGAAATTCAGATCTTACCTTTATAGGTATCATGTAGACTGCAATTCAGATACAAACATACCTTGCAGTGTTATTTGCAGTGGCAAAAACATAGATGCTTGCTATTTTGGGTCTGATTAAGTAAATCAGATATTGCTATAAAAAGCAATAGTATTCAATATTTTTTTGAAAAAATAATTCTACAAAAGTAAAATGGACCTCACTCCAGAATATAATATTTATTGAAAAACAAAATGGTGCCGTTCATGTTGCACACTGCTTTTTTTGTTTTTTTGTTTTTTAATTTCCTTGCTTATTTATTTTTATTTTTATTTCTTTGCTACTGCTGCTGCTGCTGTTGTTGTTGCTGAGACAGAGTCCCACTCTATGCCCTGAGCAGAGTACAGTAGTGTCATAGCTCACTGCAACCTCAGACTCAGGATGTGGGCATCCTGCTGCCTCAGCCTCCGGAAGCCGCTGGGATTACAGGTGCTCAGGGCGGCACCAGGCTGGGTTTTTCATTTTTGTAAGAGATGGGGTCTCTCTCTCTCACTCAGGCAAGTCTCAAACTCCTGAGCTCAAGCAATTCTCCCTCCTCAGCTTCCCACAGTGCTGGGATTACAGGTGTGAGCCATTTCAAATGATACATACACATTACTAGGCAATGACCTATGAAGCACATAATATCTGTTATGTTTTATTTTTTTTAAATAAGTTCAGGAGCTCATTTTCTTCCTTCATTCCCTTTCTTTCATCTGTGAAAATTAACAAGATATACTATTAATAATTAGAACAGTGGGAGAATGTGAGTTACAGCAGATCATAAAAAGAATTTATAGTCAACTGTAGACTTTCCCACAGAATTAAACATAGTTAACAGCAGTACTCCATATAATACTTCAGTAAGAGTTTTTCACTAGCACATTGACCTTTTAATCAACAAATAAAATTTTATTTTTATTTCTTCTGGGCACACGAATGGTGGCTATGATGTTGAGGCAAGAGGCAGAGGCATGCAAACTTTCAAGACTGTGTGTCTCCTGGAACATTGTGGTTCATTTTCTAAGTACATAGTTTAAGAGTCTGACATTGAGGCAGCAAGTAGTTCTGTTTAACAATAGTCTGAAATTAAAAGATGACAAAATGAATAGTGTGAATGTTTTCACAGATGCTGCAAGATACTGCAATGTTGCAATTACTTCTGTCATTTTGAGTTTTTTGATTTAAGATTAATATGAGGGCACACACATTTAGGTTACATTGTTTGCATTTGTTACGTAAAATTCAAGTTGTAGTGGAACCCTTCACACAGAGATGTCCTATATATTCTTACATTGTGCCATTAGGCAAGAGCTTTATAATCCCCCTCTTAGTAAACTATGGTATATGTATTCCATGGAATACCATTGAGCCATAAAAAAGTGGAGACTTTACATCTTTTCTATTTACTTGGATGGAGTTGAAGAACATTCTTCCTAGTAAAGTATCACAAGCATGGGAAAACGAGTATCAAAGGTGTCGTTTTGAACTTTGTACTAGGTATCCTAATATTTGCTTTCCTAATATTTGACATCTGTCATGTTATGAAAGGTCAGGTATCATTGTTCAAATCATCATCCTGTTCTCCAACACTATCACTTTTAGACATTTGATCTATCCTCAATTAATCATGAATGTATCTGTGCATATCCAAGGAAATAAAGAAGCTGAATTTAAAGAGGGAAAAGGGCATTAGGGGAGCAAAAGCACCACCTGATACCAAGATACCTAAAATGTGGGGACTCTGAATAGCTAATATTTCAAAAGTAAAGCAGAAGTTAGGAACAATTGTAAAAACCTGAAAGAGAAATTACAGGACGATGATTAATCAAGTAGATAGAATTCACTGCACACCTAGACAAAGAATGCCTTCAGAAATGTATCCTTTATTTTGAAAGGTCACCTGGTTTTCTATGCTACCATCTACTCTCACAATTACTAAGATAGGGTTCAGTGTTTCACCAAGTGAAACCTGCGGAGGTCACAGCTATCACAAAACCCATGCATTACTCAGAAGGGGATACAGTGTGGCCCTGTTGTGATCAACAGGATATTAGTTTAAAAGTAAAAGATTTAACATCATTCCCAAGACATAACTGCAAAGCTAGGAGACAGAGCTATGTATATATTAAAATGTAATAGAATGAAGGCATTTTATATAACATCAAATACTTCAAAAGCAAGAAGGCTATTACACTAACAGAGTAAGTACAAACACTAATGGTAATGTTAACAGTTTTACATCATCCAAAAATTTCCACAATTTTAAGTTATGCTCTTTAATGGAATAGAAAGGGGATACAATATTTTACCAAGATTCCTATTTGCTAAAATATGGATAAGTTGCTAGGTAGACAAAGGCCTAGTGGCTCCCAAAGGGAAATTCTTTCTGAAGCCAGAGAGGATGCACAGCTCAATCTTATTGCAGATAAGATAAAGGGGAACTCACAGGTAACTCTTTGGTCTATTCAGAAATGTTCTGTTCCCAGTAATACAGGAGAATCTTCACATCTCTCAGTCCTTGAATCAACAAAGAGGAAGAAAAAACGAAAAAACTCATGGATGGTCACGCACTTAGTAGCCAAGAATTGGCAGCCACATTTGAACATGAGACAACCTTCCCTAACTATTTGGAATTTTGGTGGGAAAAAGGGTGATCAGGGATGAGAGGTGTGCCCCCTTCTAAAGCCCCTTTTTGAGCCCAAATTTGCTGTATTCTCAGATGCTCTTGTTATAGTTCCTGGGTTATTGTTTTACCACAGAGAGAATAGCTCTGAGAAGTTAGGGCTACTAAGTAAGAATCTACAAATGTATTATGCAAAATTGCTTTAATCTGCACTGATTTTCCAGTGACAAGAAACACATCTCCGGAGAACACATCTACACTGGTGACTGCAAAGATGAAAACAAGCCGTGTTCTACTTACTCCCAGAAGTGCTTTCTACACCCCTCTTGGGTCTATACCCCGATCTCACTCTCCACTGCCATGAGCACAATTTAGGCTGCCATCAACTTTTTGCTGGAATCAATACTTGGCGAACATTCTATAAGATTTCCCCAGTGCTTTCCTGATAAAATTCCAACTGTTGTGCACAACACAAGAAGCTTTCCTTTGGGTAAGAGACATAGTTGTTCATTTACACATTGATATGCCTGTGAATTTTGCAGGAAAAATGGGCATGACTTTTTCTCTTTTAATCTTGATGTGTGTCCCAGCTCCTGAAATCCTGAGCAGTGCTAGAAGACCCTGAATTAATGCCTGTGGAATGAATGGCAATAAATCCAAAGTTCTGAGAATAAACATACAAGGTATTGAGCTCTATGGTATAACATGGTACATTGTATCATCCAGAGAGATCCGAGCAAGTTACTCAACCTCATTAAGTCTCATTTTCTTCAAATTTTGAAGAACTTTTCTAGGTCATGGTGTTCTTGTGAAAATTTAATGAGACAATGATATTTATTTAGTCAACATACAGCCCATCTGTTTCCTTCTCTTTACCTTGGTTTATAATCTATAAAATTAGAAAAGTAAATTAGGTGGTTTCTAAGATCCTTCTAACTTAAAATACAAAATAGTAGTGCACAATTATCAGTGATTGATAGAAAATTCCCACAAAAATGAGATCAATAAAATTGACCTAGATGATGTTATATTGAATATTGTACCCAACACTTACAGAATATGCATTCTTTTCAATGGTACATAGAATATTTACCAAAATTCACCTTATGTTGATCCATAAAGAGGTCTTATATCCACCACCAACTACAAAAAAAAATATGGCCACATGTAGCAATATAGTACGTATATGAATCTCTTAAATTAAAAGTGTGTTTTTAAAAAGCCAAACATTTTTAGAACGCTAAAAAATAGGCAAATTGGTTTATAGTCTTAGAGGTCAAAATAGTGATTATTTTGGGAAAAGGGGGGCATGAGAGATGTTTCTATTTCTTAATTTACACAGTGTTAAATGTGTGTGTTCACTCTGTGTTAATTCAAGGTATACACTGATGATGCTTCAATAAGTTTATTAACAGCCTCCAAAAGGAAACCAATGTGGACTAAAATGCCCAGCTAGAGAGTGGTAGAAATGGAACTGAATCAGGACTGCAGAAACTCAGCATCTTTGAGGTATTTGTAGGAAATCTTCATTTGGTAGGCAATGAATTCCTATATTTGTACCTCAGCCTTGTAAAATTTCTGAAAGCTCCTCTCAGCCTCTCAGGCTCTGTGTCCCTGCTTTGGAAGGTATTTCTCTCAAGGGGAAAAGAATGCACCAATTTTGGTCTTCCATCCCTATGCCTCCCTTCCATTTGGAATTTTTTTTTTAATTTTTTTATTAAATCATAACTGTATACAATGATATGATCATGGGGCATCATACACTCACTTCATAAACCATTTGACACATTTTTATCACAGTGGTTAACATAGCCTTTCCGGCGTTATCTCAGTTACTGTGCCAAAACATTTACATTCTACATTTACCAAGTTTCGCAAATACCCCTGTAATATGCACCACAGGTGTGATCCCACCGATTCCCCTCCCTCTACCCACCCCCCCCCTTTCCCACTTCCCCCTATTGTTAAGTTGTAGCTGGGTTATAGCTTTCATGTGAGAGTCCCAAATAAGTCATGGAAAAAGCCCAAGTGCCCATCGATCCACGAATGGATTAATAAATTGTGGTATATGTATACCATGGAATACTATGCAGCCTTAAAGAAAGATGGAGACTTTACCTCTTTCATGTTTACATGGATGGAGCTGGAACATATTCTTCTTAGTAAAGTATCCCAAGAATGGAAGAAAAAATACCCAATGTACACAGCCCTTCCATTTGGAATTTTATCTCTTTACGATTTGAGGGAGGGTGCAGTTTGAGCACCATCTGTTTTTAACTTCTAACAGATGACTTTTTCCATGTTTCATTCATTCAGTTGTCCTCAGTTGAGAGGTGTGTGCAGCAAGGCATTCCACCATCATGAGAAGTGGGGGGGAAACCTACTTCAACTTTCTTATATCGTAATTCATTTGTTTAATTATTCAGCAAATATTCATTGGCTATTTCCTACATTATAGGCACTATTCTGGGAGAAATGCAGTAGTGAATTAAACCAAAGACATTGCATTTGCACCAATAAAATTGAAATAATAATTGCATCATTTTCACAGAGATTAAATTGGATAATGGATATAGCATGCACAAGTGTGAAATATATTTTAGTCATCATTTGTGCCTTTCATAGCTTAGACCCCTTCATTAGAGTTCTGTATTCAAAAAAAGAAAATTGTACTCCATTTTATTTATTTATTCATTTATTTATTTATTTGGTTGTTTTTAGAAATAGGGTCTCACTCTGTCACCCAGGCTGGAGTAGAGTGGCTTGGTCATAACTTAATACAACTTTGAACTCCTAGGCTCAAATGATCTTCCTGCCTCAACCTTCCAAGTAGTTGGGACTACAGGCGCAGACCACCAAGCTTTGGCAATTTTTAAATATTTTGTAGTGACAGGGTCTCACTATTATCCAGACTATTCTCAAATGCCCAGTTTCAAGTGATCTTTCCTGCCTTGGCCTTCCAAAATGCTACGATTACAGGCATGAGCCATGGTGCACAGCACAGATTCCATTTTAACAACCTTCTGCATACTAGCACAAAATTAAAGGAAAGAAAACAAAGGCAATATATTTTTAATCTGGCAACAGTTGGAGTTCACACATGATAAAAGCAATGGCACATCCCATTTCTGCTCCTGACAAATGATCTGGCTAAAAGGCCTATAGAGACCTCTGTCGCTACCACTCTCTAACCCTGCAGAAGTCATGGAAGGCTGAACTATGTCTCTGGTTTCACTGAGTATAGAGCTATTTAACGATGACAAATTAAGAAAGCCAGTGGGGTCATGCCTCTGGCCACCTCTGATTATAAATTATAAACACATTGCTCTGAAGGAGCTGGGCTCCGACTTGCCTTTCTTAGATCACTGCCTTCACTCCTTCATCACCTCAATCTTCCCTGCCTGCTCCTTCCTGGAGTAGCCAGCCTGACCCCAGAGCACTTTTGTTTTATGTTTAAAAAATAACTTTGCAAAGCTACAGTCTGTGGCCATGTAAACTCTGGGATTATCATGGCTGGAATTCAAAAGGGCTTTCCTCCCCTGCTGTCACATCTTGAGAAAGCAGTGCTGGGGCTTCCCTCCTCTCAGCAGCTGCAGTGTGTCCCCATGAGGAAACGTGTCGAAGCTGAAGTTTTGCAGGCTAAAAATATGTGACCACATTTTCAAAACAGCAATCACAAAGCATACCAGAGTACCTGCTTTGTCCATCTGATTCACTGAAGAAAAAAATACAGGACTCCTATAATTCTTCCCCTGCCCCTTGTTCACACACAAATCCATTCTTTAGATTGAATTCCTGAGATCTGAAGTACACTACTGGCATTCTATTCCTGAAGGGACATGTTGAGAGGTTACTCACAACACATTAGCAAGCAGTTTTCCAAAATTATATACTATGAGTACTCTAGACAGAGCACCAGATTTGCATTCACTTCCCTTACTCTTGTAAATGGTCTCCTTTCAATCAGCATCCATGATTCACCACATCATGGAGCCAAAAATACACAATTATGTTCTGCTGCTTCTCCAGAGAGAGATTTTGATGAAGACAAAATTAATTAATTAATTAATTAAAAAGAAAGACTGAAAAAGTTTAAGTTTCTTTAGCCCATCCAAAATTCTCTACTGCCATTACTAGTGACAACACATTGCTATGCTAAAGGCAGCTATTTGAGATGATGAATGCTATAACTATTTGTCATGATCCAATTCAGGAGGAAACAGAATAGACCTTGGGTACTATTTTAGATGTCTCAAGGTGGCCAGCATCCAGAGACTACACAGAGTCCCAGGGTGGATCAGAGGTTCAAGAAGAACAGCTGAGGCAAGCAGTAAGAGGATAAGACCAGTTGAGTCAAGCACATCTCTGAGTTCCCTGACAGCAAGAACTGTGGTCTGACTATAGCTACATCCCCAGGCATCACTACCATGCTTGGCAGAGGTGCCTAATGAACGACCGTTGAATGAAAGGAGAATGAATGGTGGATGGTATCAGTGCCCTTGAAACAGCGTGATTGTAAGATCTAAGGAACAGTGTCTCAACAGCAGCACTGTTGACATTTTGGCTGGATAATTCTTTGTTGTGTATGACTGTCCTGGGTACTGCAGAATCTTTAGCAGCACAGCTGGCCTGTACCCAATTATTCTCACTTAAGATAACCAAAAACATCTCCAGATATTTCTGTATGTCCTTTGAGAAGCAAAGTTAGGAACAGGAACAAGTTAGAAGGTTGGAGTAATCCTCAGAATCAAAGAGCAGAATGCCAGCTAGGATGGCTGAGGCTCAGGGATGAACTCTGACAAAGACCTGAGAAATACATCCATTAGGATTCTATCAGTTAAGAAAGTGGCCTAACTTAAAATGGCCTGATACTCCAATGAAAGATGATTTGTTGGAACACTACCTAAAAAATTCAGAGATATGTTAGCTGCAAGTATGAGAACTCAAATGTCATCAAGATTCAGCTTCTCACCACTGCTGTACTCTGCCTTCCTACACGGAGACGCCCCCTTATGGTAGCAAGGTGCCCACCACTCTGGGGGCAGCTGGTCTCTACCTCCCACCAGCTCAGACATCAACTCCCATACAAAGACAGCTTCTTTTTCTCAATAGTTCTAGAAACAAATTCTGACAATTGAGTCTCTTTGGACCAACCTGAGTCATGTGTTCATATGTGATTCATCAGAGTTGGAGAATTGACCAGTTGTGGGACAACTAAGTGTGCAGGTCTGAGTCATGTGCCTATTCCTAATCCTAGGAGCAAGGAATAGACCACTGGGGTCATAATAGAGTAGGGCGTTGGTAGACAGTGGGCAGATAAAATAGTGCAAATGAGCAGTCCATGCCTGGAAAAACTAGGCTACTATGCCAGAAACCATAACAAGGGCCCCTGTACTAGTATGAATACAGAGACCAGGGCTGGCCTCAGTGTCCAGGGGACTCACATGGGATACATTTTATAACTATTTTTTTTTGAAACTTTTTCTTTCCCAGATCCTTGAGTACTTATTAAACATGAAGAGGTTTATGCATTCAAAGAGCAACATTTAATCTTTCTCCCTGCCTGGCTTTATTTGCATAACTTGGCTTTCTTTCTGCCCTTTCTGAAGATCCCCTTGGGTAAATTCAACCTTGGAACACCTCTCCCAGCTTGATTACAGTCACTTTCTCTCTTCTGCTGCTTACAGAGACTGAAGATACATCACAGAGTAGATCTGCTGACTGCCAAGGCCAGACTTGGAAAGGGAAACTTAAAATACCTTGCCCTGGTAGCAGGAGAAAGAGATTTCTTCCTGACTTAACTAGTGAGCAGTTTATGTCCAGAAACAGTGTGATCACCCCTACATGGTCTCCCCAGTGGGACCATAGGTGCCGTTTTATTTATTATGTGCTAATCCCTTTCATAAATCTTACTGAGTGTCTCTACAGATTGTCTTGTCACGTCAGTCTCAAACAACATGTTGCTGTATGGGATAAGTGAAGACCACTCTATGTCTCTTTCAAACTCGGAGCATTTTGGTCTCATGATGTGACAAAATTAGGAGTTCTCATTTCCTAATCAGGCTGGTCAGTTATCACAAGTTTAAGACTATTTGTCATAAAGTGGAGGCTCCTTGAGGTCAGCAACTTCTTTTGTTTCCAGGCAGCTGCAGTGTGTAGAGTGACCAAATCTTATAATGACAGCAAATTAAACCAGGAATCACTGATAAAAGGGTCTTGACTGCTCTGGAGGGCAGATTCTTAGATTCCCTGATGAGAGCAAAATCAATATCTAAGATTAGATCTGAAAGAAGTTCTTCAAATGTGTGCATTTCTAAAATGACCACAAGGGAGTTATTCATTTATAAGCACAAGGATACTCACTGGATTTGATTATCAGTCCAAGTTATTCCTCATTAGTGACCTGACAACACTCTGGAATCTTTTTTTTTTTGAGGCAGAACCTCAAGCTGTCACCCTGGGTAGAGTGCTGTGGCATCACAGCTCACAACAACCTCTAACTCATGGCTCAAGCGATTCTCCTGCCTCAGCCTCCCAAGTAGCTGGGACTACAGGCACCTGCCACAATGCCCGGCTAGTTTTTGGTTGTAGCCATCATTGTTGTTTGGTGGGCCCAGGCTGAATTCAAACCCGCCAGCTCAGGTGTATGTGGCTGGTGCCTTAGCCGCTTGAGCCACAGGCGCCAAGTCAATACTCTGGAACCTTTATAGAGATAAATTTTTTAAAACTCCTGTGGTTTTTGTTGTTGTTGTTTATTTGTTTGTTTTTTGAGACAAATATTTACTCTGTCAACCAGGCTAGCATGCTGTGGCATCAGCCTAGATCACAGCAACCTCAAACTCCTGGGGTCGAGCAATCCTCCTGCCTCAGCCCTCTGAGTAGCTGCCACCACGCTCGGCTAATTCTCTGCTTTCAGCAGAAATGGAGTCTTGCTCTTGCTGAGGCTGGTCTCAACTCCAGATCTCAAATGATCCTCCTATCTTGGCCTCCCAGAGTGCTAGGATTACAGGGGTGAGCCACTGTACCTGGCAGTTTTTTTGAAAGACCTTATTGAAACTGTATATGTTTAATGTGTACAATTTTGTAAGTTTTTACAAATATCTACACCTATAAAACCATCACCATGATCAAGAAAATAAGCATATCCCTTACTCCAAACATTATCTCATTTCTTCCTACGTACCCTCGCCCCCCACACCTGCCCCTCCTTCCTCCGCAGGGCAAACACTCATCCTCTCTCTGTCACTAGGGATTAGTTTGCATTTTGAAAGTTTTACATAATGATAATCAGACAGCAAATATTGTTTGGGGGATCTAGCTTTATGCATTTATCTATTGATAGGCATTTGTGTTGTTTCCAGTTTGTGACTATTACCAATAAAGGTGCTATGAAAATTCTTGTGTGAGTCTTTCTGTGAGCTCTCCGTTGTGATAATTTCCTACTCTGGATTTCTCTTCCATTTTATAACCTTCCTGGCCCCCTTTAACATATCAGAGAAAGCCTGTCTCTTTCTACTCTGTGCTAAGGCATCATGGGCAGTACACTGGGGTGATTCCAGATTTGTGGAACCACACAAACCTAGAGTCGAGTCTTTGATCCGCCTCTGACAAGTTGTCACCAGAAGTCCACTTCACATCTACTTTCCCATCTCTGAAACGTGGGCTCACCTATGCGACGGAATTGTGCAAAGGTTTACCACTGAGGCACATGTAACATTTGACACAGAGCAGGAGCTCTACCAATGTATTGTTTCAGGGTCTCCACTTATTATTTGAAAATCATCTTCCGTTTCTGCATCTGCCACTACATAACGTTCTCTTTCACTGTAATCTTTACAGAGGCTTTGCTTCTCTAGTACATACAGCAAAATACTGGCTTCCTGCTTTACTTGTGAACCCAGGGATGACTGGGATTTCCCTGATCCTGAGCATCTGTGAGCAACCACTGTCCATGCACATGTTGGCTCCCTACTCTGGGCAGCATAGGGTTGTCATCCATGAGTAAAGCATGCCAAAGACATAACCATTTAACCATTACATGCCCACTACAGTGTTAACAGTATAGTGGCTTAATATGATGCCAACAGTGAGTTATGCCTATGTACATATATGTATACATGTAGTATTGTGCTGTAATATCTGGTATAGTATAGTACATAGTATATACCTACATATATACCTACATATACATGTGTGAGTGTATATGCCTGTGTGTGTGTGTGTGTAGACAGGCAAAGAATTCCACTCCTGGACAGAGAGCTGCTGAGTCAGAAAAGACCATTACACAAAGAGAAAGATAGATAGATATTCATGCATTTATACACACACATATATGTATATATCATGAGTAGAACAAATGCTGCTCTAAATAAGGGCAACTTCATCTAGGAACTGACCTTTATTTGATGCAAAGCATCTCTCACTACTGAACAAAACATATTTGCTGAGGTATCTTCGCTTCATTCCCTTTTTCTTCTATTTATCCACCCAGAGTAAATAGAGTTAGGTCACAAACACATCACCAGCAAAAAAACTTAGACAAAGCTATGATTCCTTGGGGGCTATCTGCATATTTTCTTTATGCATACTCAGCATTCTTAGCAGCTGATTGTGTGACTCATTTTCATGGGTGGTCAATCTCATCTTCCATGTGTTATATTCAAGTCTAAGCTCACCCATTAGGATTTTATCTTTTGTTATATATGTCATCTTAGATTTCTAAGCAATCCATTTATTTAACAAGCATATTAAGCATTTCCTATGAATGAATGTCAATGCTAAGAGTTGAGGTTACATGTGTAAATGAACCATCTCTGGAACGCAACACATAATACAGTAGCAGATGTAATAAACACATGGCTATACGCCACACAGCATAAAACAGCATAGATGATCAGAAACTGAACTTATGGGCCCCTTCATCTCAGCCTTAGTGCTAATGCTGCCACAGCTGGATAAATGTGGGAGTGTGATCTCAGATGTGGTGACCCCCAAAGTCATGACCTTATAGCAAAGGATTCCTCTCCTGCCCAGACTGCTGGCTAAGAAAACAGAGGAGCATGCTCTTGAGGATTTAGCTGCTAAATGAATCAGAAAAGACTATTACATAAAGATCAAAGGGTTGATTGCATATTTCTTTGCTCATCTAGATCTTAGTTTCAAGGTTGTCACAAATGATTTTTCATATGTGAAAGGGATTTATGACTATTGCATTCATGACCACTACTGGAGAATTCTCTGAGAGGCCCAGGAGATAGAGACTGAGTTTTGTTTTTTAAGGCATAACAATGTGTTTTCTACTTTCTTGCTTTGAAATAACAACTCTTTGAAGTATATTTAATAAAAGCTAAATCAAATTAATGGAGAAATTTGGACAAAGAGAATTTTTCAGAAACAACATGTTTAACAATCCTTAGGTGAGCTACGAATCTAAGAAACCCTGAGGCGAATCCACATAAAGGAACAATCCTTAAATTGACCAAGTTGAACCTCACCTTTACCAGGACTGATTTTATAAACAGTATAAATCTCAGGTGATATAATTAAAGGCTTAAAGCTGTTTGTTAGAGTGCTTGATGTGGGTGTACAATCTTCTGGTTCTAAACAGAACTTGAGAAACTGGTATAAATAGGATTTGTAGGAAGTCACACTCCCTCCCGTGTACAAACATGGTGTGTCTCTGTTATACCCAGTGTGGAACTGAAATAAATGTTACATCACTTTGCCCCTGTTCAACTCCAGCACACTTTCTGTGCTGCCCACCAACTCAAATGCTGTTACCCTTCCAACTGGAGTCTAGAGGTGACTTCTGAGTGTGTGAGTCAACTATCAAAAATCTTCAGTGACTTTCTATTTTTGTTTGGTTTCCTCCAGAAACAGACTTCAGACAAGGATTGAGTGTATAATTTACTTAAGTGATGTGAGGAACACAAGCCAGGAAGTAGGGGAGTGAAAAGAGGAAGGGAAGGTAGCCAATTAGCGTGTGTTACAAAATCATCTACCAGTGTACAGTCAGGGCTGTGCAGAAACTCTGCTGAATAGCATGAAACCCATACAGCAGAATGTTCTCACCCTAAATGTTATGAATTGGATTGTGTCCCCTCTAAGGCATGTTGAATCCTAACCCCCCAGTATCTTAGCATAAGTCCTGGTTTACAAACAGTCACTGTAAGTGTAATTAGCGAATATGTAGTCATATTGGAGTAGGATAGGCCCTTAATTCAATGAAGATGAAGATGGAATGGAGAAGCAAAGGAAAATGCCATGTGAACACAGAGGCAGAGATTAGAATTATGTGGTTCCTTGGCAACCACAAGCCAAGGAACACTAAGGATTGACGACTGCCACCAGAAGCTAGAACGAGGATGGAAGAATTCTACCCAGAGTCTCAGAGCCCTGCCTGGTCCTGCTAGCACTTGAGTTTGGACTTAGTGCCTCAGTTGTGAGACAATAAATTTCTGCTTTTTCAAGGCCCCAAAGTTGTCATTCTTTATTATGGAATTCCTGGGAAACTAACACACTGAGTGAGGATAGTGCAACACTATTTTTCAATCAGTCACTAGTTGAGGACTTGTCCTTAAGGGAGAGATGCAAGGGCACAGTACTTTTTGACTATCGTGCACAGGCAGAGCAAATTTTCAAGGTTTCAGAAAAGTCCTCAGGCACAGAGTACAAAAACTGGCAGTTGGAAGTTGATAGAGCATGCTGAAATGGTCTAAGGAATATGTGATGGGAACTAATCATCTGTTCCACTTTCTTACTGTCTGTAAGGTTAAGTCCAATTCTGTAGGCTGCAATTCTAGACTCTCCACAAGTGAGTTCCCACTTATATTTCCAAGAGTATTATCCAGCATCTCTCTACTCCGTCCCTCTCAGGCAAATAAATGAGTGTTTTCTTTTAATTTCCTAAACAAATATTGATTTATTTCTTTTTTTATTGCTTCAGTGCAGTGCATTTTTCCCTTCTAAGGTTAACTTCACCCTCCATTGCATGCATCCAAATTCTACTCACCCTCCATGCCGCAAATCAAATGCACTCCCTCCATTAAAGGCTTAAACAGACAGCACTCATCCTCTCCTCTGAACATTTAAATTATTTCTCTACTGACTTATCTCTCATTAAATAGTTCTAACAACTGGCATCACCCACGGTCTCTATACTGTGCATTTTTTCTTCCCAACTTAGATCACAAGCTAGTCCTGAGAGTAGAACAGGCTCTTCTTTAACTATCTATTCAGTATCTATCTTGCATGGACCAGGCACCCTGGACAGAGCTGTTCACTAGTAACTAATTGTAATAAGAGTACTTTGATAAACATCCCTTGTGCAAGTTTATCCTATATATACCCTATGCCTAGGGTTGGACCACTTCACATTGGAAATGGTAATTCACTCACTCAGCAGCATTTATTTGAACTTTGACACATTTCAGATATGAAGAATGCAGCAGTGAACAGGATAGATAAGGACTTGTTCTTACAGGTCCTATTCTAGGGCTCCATATTTCCTAGGAATGAAAGAGAACTACAGAAAAAGTTATATAACTTTCCATTGTTTGTTTTGCTTGGTTCTACAACACTTCCAAGGCTCCAGAGCCTCTATCTGATTAGTCACAATCAGCCTGGAATAATTAATTTGTAAGTAAGCACATCCTCTCCCATCCTTTCCCATCCTATACTCCTAAATCTGGGTTGGCCTTGTGACTTGTTAAAATGGTCCCCACCCAGGATTGTGTTATGTTACGTGTCTCAATTAACCTTAAGATAGGAGCATTCACTTCTAGAAATATATCCAAATGAATTGAAATCAGTACCTCAAAGAGATATTTATACTTTCATGTTCATTATGCACTATGTAATCCACCTAAATGCCCATTAACAAATGAGCAGATAAAAAAAATGTGGTCTAAGCTTGGCATGATGGCTCAGGCCTGTAATCCCAGTACTCTGGGAGGGCAAATTTGGTGCATTGCTTGAGCTGACAAGTTTGAGACCAGTCTGAGCAAGAGTGAGATCCCATCTCTGAAAATAGCTGGGCTTAAATAAATAAATAAATAAAGCAGGGCACTGTGGTGGATGCCTGTATTTCCAGTTACTTGGAGGGCTGAGGCAAGAGGAGTGCTTGAACACAAGAGTCTGAGTTTCCTGTGAACTATGATGTCATGGCACTCTACCAAAGGTGACAAAGTGAGAACCTGTCTCAAAAAAAAAAAAGTGTATATACACAATGGAATGGTATTTGGTCTTTAAAAGGAAGGTAATGCTACCATTTGTGGCAATGTGAGTGATCCTGGAGGTCACCATACTAAGTGGAATAAGCCAGGTACAGAAAGACAAATACCAGGTGATCTCACTTGTATGTAGAATCTTGAAAAGTCAAGTAGACTCTCATAGAAGTAGAGAGCAGAATGGTGGTTACCAGGCACTGGGGACAGGGAGAGGGAGGGCCTGGGAAGATACTGGACAAATGGCACAAAATTTTAGTTAGACAGGAGGAATCCATTTTTGTGATATATCACACAGCCTGGTGACAATAATTAATATTAATAATAACACAATTACATTTCAAAACTGCTAGGAGAATGGATTTTAAATATTCCCACCACCATAAAATAAGTATAAGAGATAGTTGACATGTCAATTAGTTTCATTCAATCATTTTATAATGTACACATATGTCAAAACATCACATTGTACCCCATAAACACTTACAAGTCTTGTCAGTTAAAATTAAAAAAAAAATTATTTGAAAATAACAGCATGGGAAAAAGATGGGAAAATCTGGGTGGGCTTTAGTTACAGGAGCCCTTGAAAGCAGAGAGCTGTCTGCTGGCAGCAGAAGAAGGCAGAAGGGTGCGAACATGGGAAGGAGAGGATGATCTGTCGCAGGGGCACAATGAGAAAGAACATGGGTGACCTCTAGACACAGGGAGTGGCCCCCAGCTGACAGCCAACAAGGAAACAGAGAACCGGACCCTGCCAACAACTCCAATTAGCTTGTATTCTTACCCCAAGCTGCCAGACAATCACCAGCTAAGCCAACGTCTTGACTTCAGCCTTTTGACTCCTTAAAAGCAAAGAACACAATAGAGCTTATTTTGACTCCTGACCTGCAGGACTGTGACATAATAAATAAGTGTTTAAAGCAGCTAAGATTGTACTCACATGTCACCCAGTAATAGAAAACTAATAGAGCTTTACTGACCAATAGAAGGTAGGGTAAATATTCCTGTGGTAATTGGGGGATTAAGTCAAATGCACACGCCAAAATACCACCAAGGAGGGGAAAACATGATAGAGGCTTTTCTCTGCCTCTGTGTTTTATTCTTATATGGATCAAGCTCCCAGACAATAAGAGGTCCCGCTGGACCCTCCGATCTCTGTCAAGATTCCAGCTAAATACAGCCACATGAGAGACCTCAGTCTACCATGCAAAGCAGAAGAACTATCCAGTCAAGTCCAGTTAATCCACAGAATCTGAGAAATAGATCATTTCTCCACTAAGTCTGGAGATAGTTTGTAAGGAGCCATAGGTAAGAGAAACAAAGTCTTGTCTGACCTTGGCCCACAGTTGAAATACTTCTCCAGGTAAAGCACATTGTATGCGTTACCTCTTACCACACAACAACCTTAAACTTGGATCCTGTGAGTTTACCCCCATTTTATAGACAAGGAAACTGAGCTTCCTAGAGGCCAAACAACCCATGTCTATTTATAATCACTGTCCATGGTACTTCTGCTCCTGCTTTGTAATGATAAAACAATACTCAAACCACTACTTCTCACAAAGTCATTTCCCAACTTGTGCCATATAAAGAAATTCTAGGGCAGCCACTGATCAGAGGCTCAGCTTCATGCTGCACTGGAAAGGGAAGCATCACTGCTATAAGAATAGACAGACACATGCCCCCAAATATGCTGACCTTGCCAGGAAAGGAGTTGGGGGAAGAAGCCCTATAGGGAAGTAAGAGTCCACCCACCACTCACCATATGCCAAGCAGTAACAGGTCAGCTTTTGTCCAAGATGAGAGCATTCTCAGAGTCGTCGCCAGGAGCATATGGCCATTGGAATAGAAGAAAATACCTCAATGACATGTCAAGTATTAACTACTAGTTGCCAAAAATATATATTGTTTTTTAATAGCTTTTAATTTGTGGAGAAAGGTGGAGAGGCATTTTCCTCCCCTAGGCAGCTTTGTGGAACTACACAGTTACATTCAATAAGCTATAACAGCTACACACAGGCCAAGTGTCCAGTCCAGCCCTGTCCAGTCCAGAATACTGGCCATAGAGATAGTTCTATGTTCTTTAAATGTGATCCCAAATTATAACCTAAGTGACTAAATATGACAAACAAGACAACCAAATAGAAAAGTAGGCAAAAATTAGAATGGACATCCCACAAAACAAGTATCCACGTGATTGATAAACATGCTAAAAGGTGCTCCCAGATGCTATGCACCAGAGGAATCAAACTGAAGCCTCAGGGAGACACCACTGACACCCACCAAAAAGATTGAAGAGCGATGTTCATGAAGTATCAGTTTCCACAACAATATCACTTATTCACAAAGATGAGGATCAATGGGAATTTCAAACACCACTAATGGAAGAAGTATGAATTGATACTTTTGGAAAATCTTTAGCAGTATACAGCAAAGTTGAAGAAACAACTTACTACATGACCTAACAATTCTGTTGTCAAATTTACCTAACAGGAATGTGTGCATGTGTTCACCAAATGACACAAAAAGACACAAAAAAGAGTGTTCATATACATGGAGATTATAATAAAAAGTTGCTTCCCTGCCTTTGGCCAAGATCAGATATAAAGTGCTCTTAAAAATCAACTCTCCACATATGAGTCCCAATCACTAACTTCCAGATTCATGTCAGATTCTAACATGTGGTCTGTGGTGTAGTGTACTGAGAGGTCCGGATGGAAGGCAGGCCTCATTAATCAGGAGTTTAGAAACCCAACTTTACCATTTTACTACCTTGCTTTAGAAAAGTCACTTAAATATAAGTTTTCCTGTCTTTAAAATGGTGCTACCTATTTCACGAGATTATAATGAGAACTCATTAAGTTTGTCAAAGAAGAAAATTCCAACAAATTGACTTTTAAAAATGTAACTGGTTTTTATTAGCAACTCATGACTGAGAAACATTCCATCTATGAAATACAAAAGTGCTCTGCTGAGCTAAGCAAATGGGGTAGACTTTACAGGCAGAAAAGGTTGAAGAAAGTGGAAACATGATCTGAGCCCCAACACTCTATATTGTCATTTCAAAGATAATTTCCTTGTATGGTTTAAAGTAGAGGGGATTTTCTTTATCATGATGACTCAGATTGACTGGGCCTCTTTTAATTGGTTGCTGTGAATCTCCTGTTGTATTAAAACCTGCCTGTTAAAGGGTTTGTCTATTCTTTCTTCCTTGATTTCTCAGATGGTAAGATCTTACAAGCAAACAGGTTTTGGTCTGGTGACATGAGACCTTAGAGTAAGTATAAGTGACGATACTTTGAATTGGTCCATTGGGGCCTAATACAGAAGCTTACTGGCCTCCCATTATTTTTATTTAACAAGTTAATGCAAGTAGAGCAGTTATAACAGTCCCTAGCACATAACAAGTTCAGATGCCTATTAAACCACCTCTCTTTCCACATGTATACACTTAGATGCTCAAGTATGTTTTTGGTATACTCAGTCAGGTGTGAATTCATATGAGCCCTTCAAGTCAACGGAGAGTTAAGCATTAGTGACCCTGCTGACTGATAATGTTGAAATGTGATGTTACAGACAGCCTTCTAATGATGCCCACAGTATGTATTTCTGAGCACTCAACTTTCTAGTGTTTAATTAAGCTTATAATGTTGATAATGTGCTTTATTAAATATATGCTACTTTAAACTCAACATGGTATAGATTTTTTAAATTAATTGCATGTATATCTGAATATTTGTTTAATCAATCTTTTCATTTGTTTTCAGCTTTACTCATTTATTGAAGGTTTGAAAAGTTTGAAGGAATGTAAAACAGACTAAACTGTTGTAGGAGAGAAAAAGTAATACACTTTCCTCACTCATTGCAAAGCTCATGGCTGACATCACATAACAAAAGGCAGGTTAACAGGAGAAAAGCCTAACAAAAGTTTTATGTGACACCAGGACTCTCAGAAATGAAGTCCCCAAGACCCAATGAATACTATGTATACTTTATTCTATGTCCAATGAAAGAAGAGGTATTTTAGTTAGAGAAACATGATTGGACAAAAATGGTATGATCTAGTGATAATAAATGGGAAAAACTTCAGCAAGCTCTATTTGTTCACATTCTTTTCTGTCTCTGTATGACATCCCCCTCCCCGGGCATGCAGGACACCTGTCACATAAGGATCTTCAGAGAAGAAGTGAGAAGTTCAGCGAATGGTCTTCCTAGGTTTTATGGCTTGCTTTTGGGAGAGAGAAATTCTGCTTTCTATGAGCTGTTCTGATGGAGAAAGGAGGCAGGGAGAAGGTCAGAGAAACCTATTTGTTTCTGTGGCTCTCTCACTCTCCTTTTCAAAAGTACTAAGCACGCCAAAACACCATACGTTAGGGTGTCATGATCTGAGCCCCAACACTCTATATGATAACCTTGATGTCTTTAGAAGAGAGATGAAATAGAATATGGAAATGGTATCAAAATCAGTGGCCAGGAAAATGGGGAAACAGCATTGAGTAAATAGAAAGACAATTGGAAAGGAGAAGAAAGGAGGAATACAGTTGGATAAACCCAACAAAAACAGTTAATACAGATGGTCAGCCATCTGTAATAACAGAGAAGTAGAAAAGAAAAAAAAAAAGTAGCTTTTTAAAAATTGTTTCAACACTGAGGCCTGTATATAAATCTCATATCCTCTGATAAGATATGCCTTTAATATTCATTTTCTAGGTCCTGAGCCTTTCCAATTAGCCTTCCTATCAACAGTAGAAGGAACAGGTTTTTGATGGGATCCGTTTGTATCTTCCAGGGTAATATTAATATTTTGTTTTCTCAGAAACATCAGCATTGGAGAAAGAGTCCCAGGCCATAACTATGTGGCAGCAACCAGTAGGAACCAGTCCTTGGTGGAGCAGGAGGAGGCAGGGCTCAGAGAATGCCTCCCTGGGAAAACCAGAGTTGATGGTCACTGCTGTGCTGGGCCGTGTGGGGAAGATCTGCCCAGCTTAAGCAGAGACTGGGGGTAGGGAAGCAGAAGTAGTTATGGCTAAAGATTAAACTAAGCAATAGAAAAATTATTACAACTCCAGGACAAAGCAATAGGGGGTACCAGAAAGAAAATACAATCATATTATAGAGCCTGCTCAGTCAGGAGTAATATTTACATAGCTATGATAATGAAAACACAATATTGATTTAACACAATATTATAATATAACTACTGTGTTGGAAGAGTTGAAGAGAAAGAGTGTGTGTGAGGAATATTGCTGTATTTTATTGTAAACACTACCAGTCATCTCGTTCTTTTTCAGAATCAAGACTCGATGAGTCCAAAAATTAACCCCTTTTTATTAATAATCTAGTATTTTTATCAGAGTGCTCTGGTAGTGTTTGGAATAAAATGTAGCAATGCATGGATTTAATGTGTTCGTATTTTATAAATAATCATGTGACTACACTAGATGGCTTATGTTACACCCATAAAAGTGTGGTTAACAGACCTGTTCTCCAATTAGTCAAGTCCTGCAAGACTTAAGACGAAAGAATAAAGGTGCAATGTGATTATAATGCTATATTTTTTTATCTATTAAAAAATGCTGTGTTCAAATTCTAAGTATATAATGGCACTTAGTAATATAATTTGACAAGATTATTGTATTATGCTCATGTTCCCAGAGTAGCCCTGGATTTCTTAGCCATTCTTAACAACTTTGACTTCCCTGACTTTAACTGAATATCCTGTGAAAGAGGCAACCCGCCAGCTGCCTCTGGCAAACATCCTGAGATTATATTCTGTCTATTTCACTTGCAGCTTGTTTGCACAATTAATGAAGCTTCTCTGACTAGGTGAGACTGAACCATGTCCTTGAGGATGTGTGGGCTGCTAGGATATGCTCACCTCCTTCTGTTCTCTGCTCTGGAGAGCACAAGAAAGAACATGAAAACTTTTGTTTTTCTCATTCCTTTCTTTTCTGACTTGGTTAGAAGATAAAAATGGTCTATATTCAGTTAAAACTAGGCACAAGGTGGATAACCACCCCAAAATGGCAGTGTTAAGGATTAGCAGGTCACATCCAATTGGGATGAAGAAATCTTAACCAAGATACTCTTCCTTGTTGTAAGATCCAAGTGGCAAGAAATTAATGAATGAAAATTAGAGAGAAAATGGGCAGCACCTGTGGCTCAAAGGAGTAGGGCACTGGCCCCATATACCGGAGGTGGCAATTTTTAAACCCAGCCCCAGCCAAAAACTGAAAGAAAGAAAAAAAAAAAAGAAAATTAGAGAATAAACTTAAGCTGTTAATTACACTTTAAAAATCAGGGGGATATTTTGCAGGATATGAGAAAAAATGCATACAGAGGAAAGTAAAGTAATCTTAAACTCATAGAGTATATTGTGGTTAGCGCCCCCAAATCTACTCTACTACGCTAAACCCAGCCTTAGGGCAGGATTTGATTGGGCCAATTCACCATGAAAATCTCAACTTCTTTGTCAAAGGTAATTTTCCAGATAAATCAACCATTATCTTAGAACAAAGGTTTACCTTGGGGCAGTTAGTCTGCACAGTACTCAGTAATTTTACTCAATAATTCTAGAACCTACATCCTCTTAGTGGCCAATGTGTATCCATGTGGGCCCAAAAGCTGATCTAGAAAAGCAAAGCATGAAGGTTTACAATGAAATAAAGCAGAACCTAGAATAAACTGTGCTTGAGACTTGCCCCATTTCTATACTCTTACATAATGTGAGCCAATAAATGCTTTCTACTGTTGAAGTGAATTTGACTCTCATTCTCTTGTCTTGCAAGCAAAAGTCTCTGACACAGCACATGAATGGATGCATGAAGAAGCCAAAAGGTGATGGATTTTGGGGCACCAGAACCAAGGATTGAATGCATCTGAAAATAATCCCATTCAAGCAGAATCCAGAAGACAGTGAAAGAAAAAATTCAGTGCTGGTAACTGAAGATAATTGTTTAATTACAGTTTGAGTCCAGCACTTATAAATGGGGACATCTCACCCCAATGAGACTTCAGAGAAGAAAATTACTGATTGTTCTCAAGCTGGCAAAAGCTGAAATCCCTTGTCTGAGGATTATTGTTCTCTGTAATGACTCCATAATATTCTGTTAACTTCCTTACATATATTTTAGAAAGGCGTGTTTTTCCTAGGAGATTTAGAGGGGATGAATAAGAACAACAGAGGTGAAAAGTTGGCAGTTTCATGAAAAAAATAAAGTATTTATTTTCATAAACATTCTGGATATAACAGAATCTTCTATTTGCAACGGTCACTGTAAGTGCTAAAGATTGAACTTCTAGGTAAAATAATACAAGGCAAAATGCAAATCAAAACTACTTTGAGATACCATCTAACTCCAGTGAGACAAGCCTATATCACAAAATCTCAAGACCAGAGATCTTGGTGTGGATGTGGAGAAAAGGGAATACTTTTGCACTGCTGGGGTGGGAATGCAAATTAATACATTCCTTTTGGAAAGATATATGGAGAACACTTAGAGATCTAAAAATAGATCTGCCATTCAATCCTGTAATTCCTCTGCCAGGCATATACCCAGAAGACCAAAAATCACATCATAACAAAGATATTTGTACCAGAATGTTTATTGCAGCCCTATTCATAATTGCTAAGTCATGGAAAAAGCCCAAGTGCCCATCGATCCACGCATGGATTAATAAATTGTGGTATATGTACACCATGAAATATTATGCAGCCTTAAAGAAAGATGGAGATTTTACCTCTTTCATGTTTTCATGGATGGAGCTGGAACATATTCTTCTTAGTAAAGTATCTCAAGAATGGAAGCAAAAGTACCCATAGTAGCCCTACTATGAAGCTAATTTATGGCTTTCACATGAAAGCTCTAACCCAGTTACAACCTAAGAATAGGGGGAAGGGGGAAAGGGAGGGGAGGGAGGGGGCAGGTGGGTAGAGGAAGGGGGATTCGTGGTATTACACCTGTGGTGCATCTTACAAGGGTATGTGCGAAACTTAGTAAATGTGGAATGTAAAGGTCTTAGCACAATAATTAAGAAAATGCCAGGAAGGCTATGTTAACCTTTGTGATAATAATGTGTCAAACGGTCTATGAAACTAGTGTATAATGCCCCATGATCATATCAATGTACACAGCTATGATTTAATAAAAAATAAATAATAAATAAAATAAGATAAAATAATACAAGGCAAATTGCTGTATGTGCTTCTAAATGGAAATCTTGTTCCAGCCTTCTCCATTCTGCCCATAGATTGGGCCTTCACACTTATTTCCTCCCTCACCTATAGCTTCCCTTCACTTTGCACCATGGCCATTCTATTTACTCGCACAAACTAAATTATTCTGTGGCAAGAGAATTCTTAATTTGTGTGTTAAAATTGCAACTTTGCAACTCAATACTGAATTCTCCATTTTCTCTTATTTGAATTCCTGAGTCAAGTCGCACAAATGCGCATGTTTTTAAAAACTTGCTAAATATTAAGTGTTTACGAAAGAAGAGATCATCAGCATCTAGAAAGAACAGACCCGAGAGGAAATCACAGCACATGAAGGTGTAAAACTGAAGAGATGACTCTGTTCCATTGAGTCTAAAGTGCACAATTTGTTCTCGGTGCAGGTATCAAAATTGACTAAGGCTGCCATAGCAAAAATTAGGCTATATTTTAACAGCCTTAACCTCAATCGGACAAGTCACAGTTTTGGTATAATTCTACTTGTCTACATAAGTCTGAACTTCTCCCGTATGTTCACATTGTTGGCCCTTTGGGGAGTTACAGGAATCGTTGGGCCTTTAGGTTTTGACTTTAAATGTTGTTTAAAATATTTTCCTGGTTGTGTTAGTTTGCTAAGGCTGCCATTGCAAAATACTGCAGACTGGGTGCTCAGGTAATAGAAAGGGATTTTTTCACAGTTCTGGAGGCTGGAAGTCTTTAATCTCTTTGGGCCTTCTTTTTTTTTTAATTTTTATTATTAAATCATAGCTGTGTACATTAATGTGATCATGGGACACCATACACTGGTTTTATAAACAGTTTAACACATTTTTATCACACTGGTTAATATAGTCTTCCTGGCATTTTCTTAGTTATTGCATTAAGACATTTATATTCTACATTTACTAAGTTTTACATGTACCTTGTTAGATGCACTGCAGGTGTAATCCCACCAATCACCCTCCCTCCGCCCATCCTCCCCCCCTCCTTCCCCTCCCTCTCCCCCTTCCCCATCTTCTTAGGTTATAACTGGGTTATAGCTTTCATATGAAACCCGTAAATTAGTTTCATAGTAGGGCTGAGTACATTGGATACTTTTTCTTCCATTCTTGAGATACTTTACTAAGAAGAATATGTTCCAGTTCCATCCATGTAAACATGAAAGAGGTAAAGTCTCCATCTTTCTTTAAGGCTGCATAATATTCCATGGTGTACATATACAACAATTTATTAATCCATGCGTGGATCAATGGGCACTGGGCTTCTTCCATGACTTAGCAATTATGAATTGGGCTGCAATAAACATTCTGGTACAAATATCTTTGTTATAATGTGATTTTTGGTCTTCTGGGTATATACGTAGTAGAGGAATTATAGGATTGAATGGCAGATCTATTTTTAAATCTCTAAGTGTTCTTTTCTCCTCTGCTTGCCAGAGCCAGCATCTTACTGTGCACTCACATGGCATTTTGTTGCTCCTTTTTTTTTTTTTCTTTTGTGTGTCCAAATATCCTCTTCTTATACGAAGCAACCTGTGTAGTTGCAATCTTAACACACAAATTAAGGACTCCACTCAGATTGAATTTGAGTCCACTCTAACTGCCTCACTTTAACTTAATCACGTGTTTAAAGGCCCTCTCTCCTCATACAGTCACATTACAAGGTACTGAAGTTAAGGTTTCAACATGGATTTGGGGAAGGGTGGGGAGTATAATTCAGTCCGTAATGCTGATTGTTGTCTGAAAACCTTTAGTGGGCATCTTTTGGTAAGATCATAAAAGCATCAACATCAAAACTTGCACAATGGGTGTCTGCAAGTTGGGAAAAAATATCCAAGTGACAATAGCAAGGTACTCTTTTAAGAAATGTTGCTTCTCAACACTTCAATGGCACTGAGGGCAAAAATCCGTGGGAAAAAAATTGGAGCCGTGAAAGCACTTTGCTGTAATTTGTCAGTTTTTCTTCCCTCGTGATAGATGAAATAACGAGGAATATCACACTCAGGAGCAGAGGTGCAGGTTCACCTATGCTTCTTGGCCTCAAGCCCTCCTTATGTACCCCACGATGCTAGACATGGAAACCACAGATCCCACGTCTCCCTGCCCACAGCTTCCTGGGAAGCTCTGCCACTGGGAGATGTGACAGGGAGCAGGTGGAAAGAGAGAAGGAAGAACTTATTTCTTGTTCCAGGTCCTGTCAACAGTGTCCTCAGATAACAAAGGACAGTTGTAGCTACAGCCTCCAGAATCTTTTGGTAGTTGTAGGCCAGCCATACAGCATGTTCCAGGAAATATAGCCACCGATAGCCATACCAGCCAGCCCCTTAGAGATTCAAGTACCAAAGACACAGAGCCAATCTCCTCAGTTAATGAACCCTCCTCGTTTTATTCCTTACCATGGTAGCAGAAGTTATCATATCTAAGTAACTTCAGCATCTACTTTTATCCTTCTGAACATTGGCATAACCAGTTTCCTATGTCAGGTTGTCGCTATTTGAAATATCTGGCATGGTTCATCTTTTTCTGCCTAGATCCTAACTAATATAGTGTCTTAGATTAGATGAAATACAGAACCTTGACAAAATTTAAATGTTATCTAAATTATCTGTTTATCTTTAATTCTAGGATTTCTATAAACTGCTTTATGTATATATTTTCCCTTTATTATTCATTTCTTCAATTTGGAGTTTTGGAGTTTATTTTCTGTGCATTCCTTTTAGTCTTTACAGTTTCACAATAGCAGTTCATTGGTTTTATATTGTTTCTGTGGCTTTTGACATGCTCATTCACTGAAACTTTTATCTATAAAGGGTAACCTTAAAGAAGGGAATATACACACAGGTTTGCTAAATGTTAAATATGGCCTATATTTTTCAACTTTCTATTTAAAGATCTCTTGACAGCTGTGGAAGACATAATTTTGAAAATGTGTGTGACAAAATATTTACACAGATATAAATTATCCTGGGTAAATTCAAACGTCCACTGAGAATGAGAAAGCTTTTTAAACTTGATATTTCTTTCAAAAAGTTGTTAACATGTGAATTCTAGACTTTGCTCACTAGAAATCTCTAGATTTCATTTCTAAATACAAGCACTACTGCTCTAGATCTCTGTGACCTGCAGTAAGCCAGTTCCTACTCTGATCTCTAATGTCTTCTTGCGGAAAAACCAAGAGCTGGACAAGATCAGTGTCCTTTAATCATTAAACACACATTTTCTTATTCTTTTCTCATAAACTTCATACTCTTGAAATTTTTACCCACCAAGACTGTATTTAAGTTTAATTCTTTAATATTTATTAAGCTCAGACACATATAACTTTCAATTAGATATTTTGATTTTTAACTTCTTCTATTTTTAAATTTACTTCAACTTTTTAAAAATGTTGAACAAAATGTGGTATCCCCAATTATTATGTTCATGAATAGCTCTACCAGTGTTCTGCGTTTGGAAATGCTGATCCCAATAAAATCCATTTTCCTATGCAGACTAACCTCTGTGCTCTTAGGTGAATATACGTCAGAGAAACATTACCTAGAATTGTCATCCAAATATGCCCAAGAAGAACCAAAATAGAATGGAACCAAATACACCTATGCATCTGTTTCCTTCAGGATAATTTTATTAATCACTGCCACAGAAAGTAGGGCCATCAAGTGACTACTTTTAATCCCACAAGATTAATCATGTTTGGAAAGGCAAAGTTTTTAATTTCACTTATTTATATAATCACAGAGTTGAACAGAACCGCAATTAATCCAACTGAATCCTTAATTTAAGGCCATTGACCTTGCCCATTGATTGTCCAAACTATGCCTGAATAAATTAAACAGACAGGGAAGTTTATAACTCAAACTAGGCAGACACTTGCACTTGTACCCAACATATTTTCCATGGCCTGAAACTAAAGACTGGCATCCTTTCCGTATCCCATTTCTGATGCAGAGGAGGTAGTCATAAATTAATGTGTAATGCTGAAGGAAAGAGCAGATCTACTTGACTGGTATCACTGGTTAGTTTTGCTTTAGCTCATCTGTATGAGCTGAACACCACCACACCCTACTGTTTATCTACACAGGCAGAGTAAAGGAGGTAGTTAAAGCAATCCTGTGGATAATTCAGGTCAATGGGAAAATGCATTTATTGAAGTAAAAGGGAATTCAGGGTTTTCTATATCATCCAGATTGGAATTTGTTTTGCTTAAATTAAAATAGCTGCTCACTCTCTACTTAATCTGTATATTCAGTCTCTCTCCCATATGCCACATTCATTAGAAAGAACTTTAAGGCTTCCTTTAGATGGTGTTTCCTCTTTTGTAAATGATATTTTTAGAAAGGATTTCGATCACCCATTATTCAAGCAATTATCAGTTTCTAACAGACTTGTTGATTTTCTTAATTAAACGTAGCTAACAAATCATTAAAAAAAGAAAGAAAATGCAATAGTTTTTCCTAGTCCAGTTAATTATTTCTTATTTTATTCTATACCCCCTAGACCAGAAAGTAAATTGTGCATAAAGCAACACTTCTAATTTTAATGCTGTCATCTTAGGCTCATGGTTCTAAGTTGCCAAGAAAAAAAATTATTTTAGAATACTGTTTTTTGTTGAGAATAGCATAACCAGCTTGTGTCTTAAGGCAGATTATAAAAGGAAACCAAAAAAGAGAAGCGACTTTGGAAGTTTCACAAAAGGGAAGTGCAGCCTTTCAGAGACATCTCAAATTATTTTGTGGAGATGATACTTGTTACAATGTAGATGGGTTGTTTTTTTTTTTTTTTTCACCATGCTGTCTCACTTGTTCTTTGACTTGAAATTGAATACTGTTGCAGCTAAAATAAATTGTCTCTCTCTTTTCAAATATTTTCATATGACCAAAGCTATTTCCTTTCTCATTTTCTTAGACAAATAATTCTTTCTTTTGTATTATTTCCCATGGAAATTTGTTTTATTCAATTTCACAGATACCAATCTAATTCAGGCTCTCAATTCCTCACTTGTGGATGATCATAATAATCTCCACACTGGGCTCCCTGCCTTCACTCTCTGGAATCTGGTCTGGTTGTATTGTGGGCAGGTTAAGAGCCAGACTGCCTGAGTTCAAATCTCAGCTCCAGCATGTTACTTTACCCTTCTATTTCCCTCTGTCTCTTTTTTTTTTTTTTCCATCTCAAAAATGGGAGCTATAATAGCACATACCTAACTAATCCTGGAACTGTTTATACCTTCATCTGTTCTGTAGAACAAGGGTGCTTAATATTCGGGCTGCATGTCTCAGAGTCCCACATCAACTATCTTCTACTGGGTTCAGTCAAGGAGTGCACTAATGTGACAGTGGAAGGTGGAAGGAAGGAAAAAACCATGGGTCCCTTTCCTCCTCAGGGAGGCTCGCCTGCAGTGGCCATACTTTCTCCATAGCTCAGGCTGTCTTTGGATAGGTCTGGCAGAGTTCCAAATTTAACCAGGTGACCCCCACCTTCCACCCCTGCTTCCTCCCTTTGTCCTCTCAGCCCAGGAGTGACGGCAGCCTCCTGCTGCTCTCATCCATGGTGCTGCAACATCACCTGCTTGTTGTCTTCCCATCAATCTCATCACCTGTGTAAATACTTTCTTACATTAAATCCCCTCCATTTCAATTGTTTGAGGTAGACTTTTCCTGGTTAGAACCTGAGCAACCCAGTACCTCACAGTATCACTGGAGGATCTTACATTAAAATGTTAAGAACAGTACTCAGGATTTGATAATTATTAGTGATTATTAAGTATTTTGACATATTATTGCTCCACTAAGTAACTAGAAATCTTTTCAGCTTTATTCTTCTCAGGATACAATTGAGTTCACTGTGCCATTACTACTTCACTTTCACAAGCATAGTTGCTTTACCTGAGGGAATTCAGAACTCTAAGAATCATCCTACCCCTCAATATTTCTGAAGTCTCCAAAAGTGACTAACATATATTCACAAGGTAGTTGATGCTTCGTAAAATTTATAATTTAGCATAAAACCTTATACTCAGATTAGATCCCTGGGTAGCCATAACAAAGTACCACAAACTAAGTGGCTTAAAACAGTAAAAAGAACTGAAGCCAGCTTTCCACAGAAGCTCCCATCAGAAAGGAGAGTTAAAGGACAGAAATTTAGCAAGTAACCTGGTAGATTTGAGCTACACCAAGAGAGAAGGTTGAAGAATGCACATCAACCCTGCTGAGGCGAGCTGCAACCCCAAGGATACAAACAAAAGGTAAAAAATCCATCACCAAGCAAACAGGAGTCCCCTCCCCCATGAGAACGGCTCGGAGTGCCCCACAAACAAATGAGCAGAGTTCAAAGGTCCTCCCACTACACTCCAAAAGAGAGACCCTCTAAAAACTGGACCTACCTCCCCTACTAGGGTGCCATAGCATTCTCCTGCCAGTATAAAACTGTATATATTCTCTACCTACAACTCTGAGCTCCCAGCACTCCCCTCCGCTCTCACTGTGAGATCTGGAGGCCTGTCCCCCAAGAGTCCAGATTCTTGGGTGATTTCTCAAGGGGTGTGGACAGTGCCTAAACTGCAGCTGTTCAGTGCTGACTCTGGGGCACAGGAGCGAGGAGAAGACAGTCGGCTGAGAGGGAACCACACCGGAGCATCAGTGCCACGAGGCGCAGAGCAGCAGCTATATTTTAGCAATAATAGGGCTCACACCCAGATATTCTGAAGCCACACCCCTTGTCTCCCTGGACAACCAGAGGAGGCTGGGCATCTACTCAGGTGGCAACCACCACGGAACAGATCTGGGATGGAAACGTGGGCCCTGTGAATAAAGGGTTTGCCTGAGGCGGTACCAACCTGGGTGGAGCGCAGGGACTAGAAACACACTCAGAGGCCCAGAAAGTTCCCAGGGCAGGACTGACACAGAGGACCAATTTACTGAGCCTAAGATGCACCCAGCCCTCAGGGGATCGTCAGCCTATAGACAGAGGAAGGCAACTGACAGGTAACTGAATACAAACCTGCAGGAGCAAAGACAGGACCAGAGGCTCAGGCTCTGAGAACTCAAAACAGCTTCTCTTCTGCAGGGGAATTTATCAGGGACAGAAACAAATTCCCACAAAGTTGTTCTGTTCTGTTCTGTCAGTAACATCAATCAGGGGTGGGGCTGGAACTGAGTGAACATCCCCCAGCCTTCATCAAGCGCCCAAGGTTGTCAGACCTCACTTCCTCCTGCTAGATAGAGGCAGAGCACAGTGGCCTGGCTAAGCAGAAATAGATTTCCTTGTGATTTAGGCAGGTGCAAACCCCTGGAGTATCTGTTCACTATAGGCAACTGGGTCAGCCAACTGCAGGTCTATCAGTGACTGAGTGTGACAGACATACAAGGTGGGGAAGGAGGCATCAACCTTCCCAGACTGATCTATTTTCTGGGTGGGTCCTCCTCACTCCACGCAGCACTGGAGCAAGCCATATCAGAGTAGTCACCAGACCCCTGTGATCCAGTTGCCAGAGACCTTTTTAACTCTCCCCCCTGAGACAAGTGCTGACTGAGACAATTGATTTGGACCTTTTGAACTGAGCCAATCACCTGAGGACTATTCAGGTGGTGCCCTGGGTATGTGGTTGCAGGAAGGTTTGATTTTCCTTTTCCAATTGATGCCTTTTGGGGGCGGGGTGACTTAATTGCTGGTATTTCTCCACAGCTAAGACTTCAACCCAGAGTAACTGTTTCACTAGGGTCGAACAGAAACAAGCTGCAAACAAGACAGAACCACTTAGCCCCACCACACCAAACAGGTCCCAGTTTCTCAGGCCATAGCAAAGTACAGGTCCTCAACAAAGCTCCAGGGGAAAAATCAAACAGTGTAAAACAATCATGGGGCGGAATCAACAGAAAAACTCTGGTAACATGAATAACCAGAATAGATCAACACCCCCAAGTAAAGATATGGCAGATATAACTGAAGATCCCATTCATAAACAGCTGGCTGAGATGTCAGAAATCAAATTCAGAATTTGGATTGCAAACAAGATTAATAAAATAAAGGAAAATTTGGAATCAGAAATTCGAGCAGCAATTCAAAAGATGGAATAAGAAAGTCGAGGAGAAATTCAAAAGTTGTGTCAAGAATTTAACAAATTTAAAGACAAATCAACAAAGATTTTGACACACTGAAGCAAGAATTTGCAGCCCACAAAGATCTGAAAAAATACAGTAGAATCCCTCAGTAACAGAGTGGAGCAAGTAGAAGAAAGGATTTCTGACATTGAAGACAAAGCCTTTGAATGTTCCCAAACTCTCAAAGAGGAAGAGAAATGGAGAGCAAAAACAGATCATTATCTCAGAGAGCTCTGGGATAATTCAAACAAGGCTAATATCCATCTCATTGGAATCCCTGAAAGTGATGAAGTGGCCTTGCTAGGAACAGAGGCCATTCTCCATGAAATTATGAAAGAGAATTTTCCAGACATGCCAAGAGATTCTGAAATTCAGATAACAGACAGTTTCAGAACCCCAGCATGACTCAATCCTAATAAGACATCCCCCAGGCATATCATAATTAACTTCACTAAAGTTAATATGAAGGAGAAAATTCTGAAAGCAGCCAGACATAAGAAATCCATTACCTACAAAGGGAAGAATATTAGATTGACTGCAGATCTCTCTGCTGAAATTTTTCAAGCCAGAACAGGGTGGTCATCAACTTTTAACCTATTAAAGCAAAATAACTTTCAACCCCGGATCCTGTATCCAGCTAAATTGAGTTTCATTTATGATGGAGAAATTAAATACTTTAATGACATTCATATGTTGAAGAAATTCGACATAACCAAACCAGCTCTCCGGAATAGTCTCAGACCTATCGTCCATAATGACCAGCCCAATTCTCTACCACAAAAGTAAACTCACTCAGAAACTTTTGATCAAACTCAAATGTCCACAGTGGTGAAAAGTTTAAAAATGTCCACTGGACTTTCGAAAAACTCGATACCCAAAATTTTATCAGACATATACTATTCTCCATTAATGTGAACGACTTAAACTGTCCTCTAAAGAGGCACAGTTTAGCTGATGGGATACAAAAACTCAGACCAGATATTTGTTGCATACAAGAGGCACATTTTAACTTAAAAGATAAATATAGACTCAGGGTGAAAGGATGGTCATCCATATTTCAGGCAAATGGTAATCGGAAAAAAGCAGGTGTTGCAATTTTATTTGCAGTTACAATAGGCTTTAAACCAACAAAAGTAAGGAAGGATAAGAATGGTCACTTCATATTTGTTAAGGGTAATACTCAATATGATGAGATTTCAATTATTAATATCTATGCACCCAACCAGAATGCACCTCAATTTATAAGAGAAACTCTAACAGACGTGAGCAACTTGATTTCCTCCAGCTCCATAATAGTTGGAGAATTCAACACTCCTTTGGCAGTGTTAGATCGATCCTCCAATAAGAAGCTGAGCAAAGAAATTTTAGATTTAAACCTAACCATCCCATCCCACATTTGTATTTAGCAGACATCTACAGAACATTTTATTCCAACAAACTGAATACACATACTTCTCATCAGCCAACAGAACATACTGCAAAATCAATCACATCTTAGGTCACAAGTCTTACCTCAGTAAATTTAAAGGAATAGAAATTATTCCTTGCATCTTCTCGGACCACCATGGAATAAAAGTTGAACCCAGTAACAACAGGAATCTGCATATTGATACAAAACATGGAAGTTATATAACCTTATGCTGAATGATGGCTGGGTCACAGATGAGATTAAGAAGGAAATTGTCAAATTTTAGGAACAAAATGACAATGAAGACACGAATTATCAGAACCTCTAGGATACTGCAAAGGCAGTCCTCAGAGGGAAATTTATAGCACTGTAAGCCTTCCTCAAGAGAATGGAAAGAGAGGAAGTTAACAACTTAATGGGACATCTCAAGTAACTGGAAAAGGAAGAACATTCCAACCCCAAAACCAGTAGAAGAAAAGAAATAACCAAAATTAGAGCAGAATTAAATGAAATTGAAAAGAAAAGAATTATACAATAGATTAATAAATCAAAAAGTTGGTTTTTTGAAAAGGTCAATAAAATAGATAAAGCTTTGGCTAACCTAACCAAGAAAAAAAAAAGTAAAATCTCTAATCTCATCATCAATCAGAAATGACAAAGACAGAATAACAACAGACTCCTCAGAAATTCAAAAAATCCTTAATGAATATTACAAGAAACTTTATTATCAGAAATATGAAAATCTGAAGGAAATTGACCAATACTTGGAAGCAGGTCACCTTCCAAGACTTAGCCAGAATCAAGTGGAAATGTTGAACAGGCCAATATCAAGTTCTGAAATAGCATCAACCATACAAAACCTCCCTAAAAAGAAAAGCCTGGGACCAGATGGCTTCACGTAAGAATTCTAACAAACCTTTAAAGAGGAATTACTACCAATATTACTCAAACTGTTCCAAAATGTAGAAAAAGAAGGAAGACTACCCAACACATTCTATGAAGCAAACATCACCCTGATCCCCAAACCAGGAAAAAACCCAACAAGAAAAGAAAATTGTAGACAAAAATCACTAATGAATATAGATACAAAAATATTCAACAAGATCCTAACAAACTGAATCCAGCAACACATCAAACAAATTATACATCATGACCAAGTCGGTTTTATCCCAGGGTCTCAAGGCTGGTTCAATATCCATACATCCATAAGTATAATTCAGCACATAAACAAATTAAAAAACAAAGACCATATGATTCTCTCAATTGATGCAGAAAAAGCTTTTGATAATATCCAGCATCACTTCATGATCAGAACACTTAAGAAAATTGGTATAGAAGGCACATTTCTTCAACTGATAGAGGCCATCTACAGCAAACCCACAGCCAATATTGTATTCAATGGAGTTAAATTGAAATCATTTCCACTCAGATCAGGAACCAGACAAGTCTGCCATTGTCTCCACTGCTCTTTAACATTGTAATGGATGTTTTAGCACCACAATTAGGGAAGAAAAGTCGAACAAGGGTATCCATGTAGGGTCAGAAGAGATCAAACTTTCGTTCTTCGCAGATGATATGATTGTATATCTGGAAAACACTAGGGATTCTACTACAAAACTCTTAGACGTGATCAAGGAATACAGCAGCATCTCAGGTTACAAAATCAACATTCATAAATCGGTAGGCTTTATATATACCAACAATAGTGAAGCTGAAAAAACAGTTAAGGACTCTATTCCATTCACAGTAGTGCCAAAGAAAATGAAATATTTGAGAGTTTGTCTAACAAAGGACGTGAAAGATCTCTATAAAGGGAACTATGAAACTCTAAGAAAAGAAACAGCTGAAAATGTTAATAAATGGAAAAACATACCATGCTCATGGCTGGGAATAATTAACATTGTTAAAATGTCCATACTACCCAAAGCAATATATAATTTTAATGCAATCCCTATTAGAGTTCTACTGTCATACTTTAAAGATCTTGAAAAAACAATACTTCATTTTATATGGAATCAGAAAAAACCTTGAATAGCCAAGACATTACTCAGAAATAAAAACAAAGCAGGAGGAATCATGCTACCAGATCTCAGACTATACTACAAATCGATAGTGATCAAAACAGCATGGTACTTGCACAAAACCAGAGATGTAGATGTCTGGAACAGAATAGAGAACCAAGAGATGAATCCAGCTACTTACTGTAATTTGATTTTTAACAAGCCAATTAAAAACATTCAGTGAGGAAAAGATTCCCTATTTAACAAATGGTGCTGGGTGAACTGGCTGGCAACCTGTAGAAGACTAAAACTCAACCCACACTTTTCACCATTAACTAAGATAGACTCTCACTGGATTAAATATTTTCAACTTAAAACATGAAACTATAAAAATACTAGAAGAGAGTGCAGGGAAAACCCTTGAAGAAATCGGTCTGGGCGAGTATTTTATGAGGAGGACCCCCTAGGCGATTGAAGCAGCTTCAAAAATACACTACTGGGACCTGATCAAACTAAAAGCCTCTGCACAACCAAGAACACAGTAAGTAAAGCAAGCAAACAGTCCTCAGAATGGGAGAAGATATTTGCAGGTTATGTCCCTGACAAAGGTTTAATAACCAGAATCCACAGAGAACTCAAACGTATAAGCAAGAAAAGAACAAGTGATCCCATCGCAGTTTGGGCAAGGGACTTGAAGAGAAGCTTCTCTGAAGAAGACAGGCGCGCAGCCTACAGAGATATGAAAAAATGCTCATCATCTTTAATCATCAGAGAAATGCAAATCAAAACTACTTGGAGATATCATGTAACTCCAGTAAGATTAGCCTATATCACAAAATCCCAAGACCAGAGATGTTGGCGTGGATGTGTAGAAAAGGGAACACTTCTACGCTGCTGGTGGGAATGTAAATTAATACATTCCTTTTGGAAAGATGTTTGGAGAACACTTAGAGATATAAAAATAGACCTGACATTCAATCCTATAATTCCTCTACTAGGCATATACCCAGAAGACCAAAAATCACATCATAACAAAGATATTTGTACCAGAATGTTTATTGCAGCCCAATTCATAATTGCTAAGTCATGGAAAAAGCCCAAGTGCCCATTGATCCATGAATGGATTAGTAAATTGTGGTATATGTACACCATGGAATATTATGTAGCCTTAAAGAAAGATGAAGACTTTACCTTTTTCATGTTTACATGGATGGAGCTGGAACATATTCTTCTTAGTAAAGTATCTCAAGAATGGAAGAAAAAGTATCCAATGTACTCAGCCCTACTATGAAACTAATTTATGGCTTTCACATGAAAGCTATAACCCAGTTACAACCTAAGAATAGGGGGAAAGGGGAAAGGGAGGGAGGGAGGGGGTAGGTGGGCAGAGGAAGGGTGATTGGTGGGATTACACCTGCAGTGCATCTTACAAGGGTGTATATGAATCTTAGTAAATGTAGAATGTAAATGTCTTAACACAATAACTAAGAAAATGCCAGGAAGGCTATGTTAACCAGTGTGATGAAAATGTGTTAAATGGTCTATAAAACCAGTGTATGGTGCCCCATAATTGCATTAATGTACACAGCTATGATTTAATAAAAAAAATTTAAAAAAATAAACAGTAAAAACTTACTTTCACATAACTGGAAGTCTAAACTCAGGAAGCTGGGAGTCCAATTGCTCCATCTGAAGGCCCTCGGGAAGAATCTGTCCTTGCATTGTCTTAGTTTTTGGTATTTCATAGCATATCTTAGCAAACCTTGGCGTGCATCTGCATCATTTTAATTTCTGCCTCCATGGTCCTGTGGCCTTCTTCCCTGCCTGTGTTCAAATCTCCTTCTTTATATGGAAACCAGTCCTTGGATTACTTCTAACCTAATCTTAATTTGATTATATCTGCAGAAACCCTGTTTCTAAACAAGGTCACGGTGACACGTACAAGAGGTTAAGACTTCAACTAATTTCAGGGGTAACACAATTCCACCTATAGCATATACACTTTACTTTATACACATATCTTACCTATGTGGTCCTAATTAATTATTATAAGATGCTTGAAGTATTATACTTATTTTCAAATTGGGAAGGCTGAAATTAGAGATGTTAAGGGAGCTATCCAAAGTAATACAGTAATTCTAAAGTCAGAGACTAAATTCAAGCATTCTGGATCCCAGTTAACTTTCTTTCAATTTATATCATTTAACCCTTGTATTCAGTGAAAACACCAATCTTAGGATCTCAGTTCTTGAGATTTAAGTTCCTGAGTACTCCATCAAACTCTATTCTGTATTTCTAATGCAATCAACCAGGCAAATGAAGGTCTGGAATGGCAAAATATCCTGTATGAGTTAGCTGTTGTCACATAACAATCACAAAATATTAGTGACACACGATAATAAGCTTTATTATTCATGCATCTGAGATCAACCTGGAGTTATCCGGGCAGATCTGCTGTCCATGGTGAGGATCACTCACAGTTCTGGATTTGATGGGCTATTGACTGATCTAGGATGAACTCAACTGACTCAGCTCACCACAATTCCATGAATTCTTTATCCTTCCCCTGAGACCAGCAATGGGCTTGTTTTCATGGTGATGCCAGAGATTCAAAAGAGCAGGTGAATAATAATGTGGAAGCCCATTTTAAGTCTATCTGCATATATTAGTGGCTAATATTTATTGGCCAAAGCAACTTCCATGCTTCCCAGAGTCAATCAGCAAGGTAGATCATGCTGCCAACACTGGGAGAAACTGCAAAATAACATGGCAAAGGGCATGGACAGAGGGAAGGGTGATGAACTGGCACCCTCATTGCAATTTTCTTTGCTGCCTTAGGGATAACTGATGAGTAGTTTTCTTCTCCCAGCTAGCTTTAAGTCTCTCTTCTCTCAGGGCTATCAGCATCTGGACCACAGAACCATTGAACACCTGAAGTTTGTTGCCTGCCCTCTTTACCTCATAAGTGATCTTCCTACAGTCCCTCAGTAAATTTTGAAACTTCTTGTATTTCTGTGGCTGGCTTTTTCATATAGCTTAAGCCTATTCAAAATGAAAGGGTCATCAGTTTAGAAATATGGAAGTACTTGTAGAATGAAGAAACATAAACTTTTTACTGCAGCAGACGGAATCATTTACATTGAATTGTATTTCTCTCTCTTTTCTCAAGTTCCAATACTCTTCTTCGTATTTCAGCAGAAGGTTTAATTTTTCATTTTGACACTGTGAGTCACCCTTTTCTTCAATAGCTTATATCTAAAAGAGGATATTTTAGAAATCTCTATAAAATATTCCCTTTGTTCTTTAAAAGGAAAACAGGTATTAACAATATTTCAATGAGTTTTTCTTAACAAAAAATTTTTATAGGTTTCACTCTTTTACATGGAGATTCATCACTACATTTAAACATTCTAACAAATAGTTGATCCTCAGTAAGTGTTTATTCAATAAATAAATGAATGTGTTAGAACATGTATGAGAATTCATTCACTAATGCTCAATCAATATGCCCCTTAGAAGAAAGATTATATTGGCCATGAAATTTGGGATTGGCCATATGATTTGCTTGTGGTAGAAGTGTTAGGTTCCAAGTATGGGCCTCAAAACACCTTGAACACTGCTGCTTGCTCTCTTGGATCCCAGAAACCACCATGAAAACAAACTTGAGCTAAGCTACTGAGGAATAACAGGTTACATGGATTGGAGCTGTGTCATCACAGTCAAGGCTACTCTAGCACACCAGCCCCCTGCAGAGTGAGTCCAGACAGAATCAGTCAGGCCCAAATCAAATTAACAAAACCACCAAACTGATCCATAGACTGATAAGAGATAATAATTAGTTATTATCTTAGGGCACTCTTAGGGAATTGCTTGTTAGGTGGCAATAACTATCTATACAAGGTCCAATGTGGATGAATTGCAGAAAATAAAGGAAAATGCCATGTTAGATGAAGTAGGAGAAATGGGAAGATAATAGTATCAAGGTTTACATATACACATAGCAGTGAACATTTGAAGCTCACCCCATCCACACCCCTACCACAACATATATTCACTCTTCTTAAAGCAAGAGCCCCAATTTCTTCTTTTTTAAAAATTTATTTATTATTAAATCATAGCTGTGTACATTAATGCAATCATGGAGCACCATACACTGGTTTTATATACCTGCCATTTGACGTATTTTCAAATATGTTATATTGACTGGTTAACATAACCTTCCTGGCATTTTCTTAGTTATTGTGTTAAGACATTTATATTCTACATTTAATAAGTTTCACATGTACCCTTATAAGATGCAGCATAGGTGTAGCCCACCAATTACCTCCCTCCACCCATCCTCCCCACTCCCCTCCCCTCCCTTTCCCCTTTCCCCATATTCTTAGGTTATAACTGGGTTATAGCTTTCATACGAAAGCTATAAATTAGTTTCATAGTAGGTTGAGTACATTGGATACTTTTTCTTCCATTCTTGAGATACTTTACTAAGAAGAATAAGTTCTAGCTCCATCCATGTAAACATAAAAGAGGTAAAGTCTCCATCTTTCTTTAAGGCTACATAATATTCCATGGTGTACATATACCACAATTTTTTAATCCAAGAGCCCCAATTTCTGGCCAGTATCTGTGCTGCCCCTACTCTCAGTCTACCTGGTTTGTGTGAGGCAGAATCTAGAAAAAGCAAATAATTCAGACCTTGACCAATCCATATACAGATACTATTTCCATAGCCATAATAATTGGTTTATGGAAGAACATGTGACCTGGGTCAGTCCAATTAAAGTGAATTGCAAGACATTTTTTTCCAGGTTTTTTTTTTTTTAATTTCAGAATATTATGGGGGCACACACATTTCGGTTGCACAATTTGCTTTTGTACATTTTAAGTCAAAGTTATAAGTGTGCCCTTAACCTAGAAAGTGTGAATTGTACTCATTAGGTGTGAATTTACTCATCTCCTCCTGAATTGCAAGACTCTGATGGGACTACTGGGATAAGGGTTTATTCCCACACCACATAAATCAGAGTTGTTGATAGTTGTGTTACGACCTGAGGGAGACATCTCATCTGACAAAAAAAAGGTAACAGAAGAAATGGAAAGAAAGCATATCTTTATTAAATCTTTTATAGTTCTATGCCCATCTGAGCCTTTATTGTTGGTTGGATATAATTACCCAAAATAACATTTCCTTTTTTATTAAAGTCAGCTTGAATTAGATTGCTTGTAATTTACAAGCAAGAGTCTGAACTGATGTGCAGTTAAGTATTTTTATCTTTATCCTAGAAACACTGCTAAGACCACTGAAAGGTTTTAAGCAGGGATGGAGGAGTAAATTTTCACTTCAAAGAATTCTTTGGTTGCTGGGTAGGAAGTGAACTGGAGAAGCTCTAGGGTGGGTACTGTAAACCAGTTGGGATAATTTTACAGGAGTCTAGGTGAAAGTAGACAGTAACTTAGACCAAGGTCAGGCAAAAATAAAGCCAACTCTGAGCAGCTGCTTAACAAGAATAAAGGCTGTCCTAGAGAAAAAGCGTATCCGAGGCATGTTGATTCTGCCTCTATCTCCGTAAACTGAGCCACAGAATGGAGGTTGTGCTGCTGATAAAGCCTGGCCCACACAACTGCGGGAATTGCATTCTGAAGCCCTCATTTACCCCTCATCTCTCTAAGCTCAGTTTTCCTCATGCCTACGGCTTTGAATAAATTTATCCTCCCACCTAAAACTGAGATAACTCCCCAGATTCCTTTTTTGTGAACTTAAAGAGTAGGATTACCTGTTTCTCTTAACTCCATTTCCTCTCACTCCTTCCCCCTCCCATTTTAGACTAAGATCTTTATTTACAACTTTTGTGCCAAAATTTTACATCATCTGTTGAGATGAGTTCTAGAAAACAAAAACTTGGTTAAGAGCAAATGTGGTTTTTCAGAGCCTTTTAGTAGCAATAAAAACTTCTACCAATAATGGAATTGTTATATACAGCAATATGTAATAGTGACTTATTAAAATGAATATTAAAAATGACTACTATGAAGATATTATAGTAAGATGTAAAGATACATTTCTATCTCAATGTAAATATATCACTCAATTACATGAGCATTATATTTATATTTAGATAAAAATATGTATAAAACTATAAATGATTGTGTGAAAAATGATGGTAGCTGTGTTTTAAGATGTTTGCCCAATAAGGCTAATTTTTCCCTCTTATTTCTAAACTTTCTTTGATTTTATTTAATTTTTATAATTTCCACCCCCCAAAGAAAAAAGAAATAGAAATCCTCTAATTTGTCCCATCAATGAATAATCTAGAAAACTCCAATATTAATATAATTAAATATATGAAAGTGATTTAGACATAATATTATGATTACTACTAACGTGCCCACTTTATAGATTTGAAAAGAAGCATTCAAATAGAGTAATCTTAATGGAATTGTTAGATCCACAATCCTTTACATGCAATTTTGACATTAAAAAACTATAAAAACTAAAAGCTTTTTATAAAGCATTTGATGGCAACACCTGACCTGAATTGACATCAGGCTACTTTTGCCATTTAGTGTGAAAATTCATCCATTTCACCTGCAGAAAGATTGATGCATTTGATTACAGGGTGCACGCTCAGTCCCTGATGTGTTATGTGATTTGTGGTAAACATACCATATTGCCTTCCCCAAACCCTAACATCTCATATACTCTGGTAGGGAGGGTTTCCTATACAGGATTATGAGCTTGTCTCACTTCTCCTTCAGGTTCAATGATATAATTATAAAAAGAATTCTCTTCATTGTAATATGATCGTAGTCTGCTGAGGTACTGTGTTCACATGTCTGCTATGTGCCAGATGATGTGGTGGTTTCACGCCAGTTCCTCTGTATTCTATTTCATTTAATCCACACAACCACCCCACAAAGAGGCTTTTGCTATCCCAGCTTTCTGGTTGAAGGAAATGATGTCCTGAGAGAAGTGACTTGGCCGTGGTCACACAGAGGCCAGCAGTGGAGTTGGCATTTATGGGATTTCCCTGGCTACCTCAGTATCAAGGATTTCTAGCTTCTCAATTATTTTGGCTTCCATGATTCACTATACTTCCACTCCCATGGTTTCTTGCCTATGCAAACTCCATTCCTACATCTCTTTTCTGTCCTTTAGCTCTGACTTAAGTCAAACAAGTGAGTTACCTCCTAAATTGGTCATTCTTTAAAGTTCTTAATGTCGAATGTTCTGGTCCTTTATGCCTTGTTGGGAAAAAGAAATACTATTTTCAAAGTTTTTTCTGCATGTCAGACACATTGCTTTCCATAGAGTGTCTTCTTTGAGCTTCCCACCAGAGATTGATGTAGGCTTTACTATCTTGATTTTCAGGTGAAATGCTGAGAATAATTATGAAAGTGATCTCAGATTTGTTCAGAAAGAAACTTCAGTTTATTAGAGGACAACATAATACAGGACAGTGTTTATCAAAGTGCAAACCAGCAATGAAAGGCATAAGAATCATGGAGAGTCCTACCCCCCTCTCTAAAACAAACAAACAAATCAAAATATCTAGAGGTTAAGCCCCAGAATCTGCATTCAGGAAAGCTTCCCCAAGAGAATTCTGATATTGGAAATTTTGAGGCACCCTGAACTGGAAGAACCAGTTGTGGACTTGAAACTACAGAGCCCACCACTCAAATCTTGGTTCCATTGCATAATGGCAATGTAAGCTTGGCTGTCTTGCCCCCACCTCTGAGCTTCTGTTTCCTTTTGTGTAAGGTAACACTTGCCTTCCTTCTCTCATAGATTATGGAGAGCAGCTGAGGTACTGTATCTGATGTATTTAGGCTATGGTAAGACAAGTGTTCAATAAAGGGTCATGGTAAAATGAATGGAATCAACAGATAAAAAGAGTAAAGAAAAAATAAAATCTACTTGGCTTGTGTCTGTTTCCATTAGCTAGCTATGCTACTTTGCCTGAGTTTTTCTTTTCTAAAATTTCCCTTAGTGTCTGCTTGTTGACTTAACTTGGAGGCGGCATAATTGGAAGCTAAATATCTCTCTTGTACACTTAATGCTCTTTTATTTGAGCTTGGATTTTAGTTCATACAAAAACATTATCAAAAGTGATAAGAGGTTTGCAGGCACGGGTGGTATGAGCTGGCATTTCCAAACCTTGCTCACAGTGATGGAAATACTCCGATGAAAATCCCTAAGATACACCAACTCCAATTTCACCTGCTAATGTTATTTGGTGTCTAGACATGACCTTTGAACCCAGCTGGTCTTTCCTAACATCCAGACGCTGGCCACTTGCACTGAGAGAGTGCCTGTGTTTTATCATGTTCATGGTCATAAAACTGACAAATTCTGGGTCCAAAAAATCTATTTCTAGTGGATGGCTTTGACCATTTTTAAAGTTTCCTTTGACTATTTTTAAAAGTAAATAATCTACCCAAAATAGTAATTTACATTAAATCCACAAAATAGAGAAATATTGCACCAAATTCATTCATCTTTGTCATATAAAATGAGCTAATGCTAGATATTATGATTCCATTTTTCTGATGAGAGAATTGAGGTAGTGTTTCAGAGTCAAACTTTCTGATTCTGTGATGCCTCCTTTCCTAGGTTCCTGCAGCATTTGCAAACATGTGTAATTTTCTGATTTCAAATGCATTAGAGTTTTGTTTCTTCATTTCTTTTGGTTTTTTACTTGACAACTTTATATTCACTTAGAGATTTTTTTTTTGCTCATTTCATAGAGCACATTTTTTGTCAATAGAAAATTTTATTTTTTTCTAATCACTAATATGGCAAGTGCCCTTACTTGTTTATTCAGAGGTTAAGACTGAAAATCCTCTTGGGTGGACTTAATTCTATACACAATCTACGACTAACAGTTCTCAGAAATTCAGGTCAAAACCATTATGAGAAGCTAATATTTCAGAACCTCTGCCCTATGACTTGACTCCAGACCAGAACTCTGAGATACCACTTCTCAGAGGTTTCTCTTTTACTATATCAATGTATTATTTATAGCAAAGACATCAGAATATAATTTTGAGAACATTGAAAGAAGTCAGAGGGAAAAATATTTCAATCATTTTTATTCAGAATAATGTATAATACATTAAAAAAAATTAAAAAGAGCAAGCCATGAAGTTTAGCATGTGTGAGTTTGAAACAGGCCATCCTACCTGCTGTACTAACTATAGCAAAGAATTTACTCCTTTATGAAATGGTGACAATGCTCCCTTCTTCGGGCTTGCTGGCAGGAACAAACAATGTATACTTGGTATATACTGGCACATGGTATGCACTAAATATGCTTATTTTATTTCTGAGTCCCTTTCTCTCCTCATTATGAAACCTGATATTCCCAGGCTGGTGTGGAGTATGCTGGCTGAAAGCTTGTGTTCTGGCCTTAGCTGATCTGAGTTTACAACCATCTGAGAGGTAAACCTTAGTTCTCCCTATAAAATGGAGATAGTAACTTCTTCACAGGCTGTTGGGAGAAGCCAATAAATGAATATATGTAATGCATGGCACAGGGTGTGTAATTAGTGTTATCTGTCACCATCACCATCATCACCCTCTACACTGAACCTTTTATACTTTTGAGAATTGCGTTTCCCTCAACAGGACAGTAGCACAATATTTAATAAAGCATTGCCTTGATGTTTTTGTTCCAAAATGCTTTCAAAAAAAGATTTGAAAGTATAGTTGTCAATTGCCCATTAAAAGAATCTACTTCATTATTTATAAACTGTAAAACAATATGAACATTTTTTGCAATTCTGTCCCTTTCATCCAAATTTTCCAATACCCAGGGTACATATTGTATTTTAAACAACATAAAACAAAACAAAGATATTTCAACAAATGATGCTACTGCTTAGCTTTATTATAGAGAAAATATGAAAACTTCTTGTTTGTTTGGTCAAGGCCTTTGGGATCAAAGAGAATCTTCAGCTTTCTAAATTTTTCAACCATAATCTCAAAGCTAATAAAATCACTTCTCTCTATGGGGATTATTCCTTGAGCAAGGATTTAAAAGGAGCCAAGTCTTTGCAGGGCTTTTGTCTCACCAGGCTCAGTCTGTGCTTTGCCCTTTATTAAACCGATTTCATTTTTGATAAACAGGGAAGGGATGCAAGCTTATGCTTTTTCAAAAGGCTAAACTAGCATCTGGGCTTGAAGTGATCTCTGCCGTGTGATACAATCTGGGGTCTCACTGACTCTCTTTCCACTGCTTGATATTTAGGATCTGGTGCATTTGAAAGGAGAGGCAGTGAGCCCAGCAGACCTGCAGGAAGTGAGTGTCACTTTAGTGGCATAGCCTTAGAGGAATTAGCCAGGAAGTCTAGCTCCTGATGGTCTAGCCCTGCCCTGCCCAGTGTTCCCTCTTCCTTAATCCAGAGAGATCAACTCTCTCTTAAATTCTGAGACTGCCCCCAATATCTTTCCAATCATGTCCTTTTTTCTTAAGTTAAGCAATGTCCATTTCTCTTGGTAGCGAAAGTAATCCTAACAAATCTATTCGTTGTGTACTCATAAGGCTCGTGCTGTTCCATTTCCTATTATTTCTTAATCTTTGCAATATGGTACTATATATTATTCTTTTTAATTTCTTACTTTTAATTAGTGTGGGTTCATAAGATATATGTGATGTTTTGACATAGGCAATGTATGATACTCAAATCTTGGCAATTGAGGTATCCACCTCCTCAAGCATTTATCATTTCTTTGTATTAGGAACATTCCAACACCATTCTTTTAATTATTTTAAAATATACCCTAACTTATTCTTAATTATAGTCACCTTGTTATGCTATTAAATACTAGAACTTATTCCTTCTACTTACGTTTTTGTACCCATAAGCCATTCCCACTTTATACCCTTCTCCCTACTTCCCTTCTGTGACCATCATTCTACTCTCTGTTTCCATCAGAGCAATTGTTTCAGGATTTAGCTCCCATATGCAAGTGAGAACATGCAAGATTTGTTTTTCTTCACTTGACTTAATTCCTTTAACATAATGTTTTCCAGTGCCATCCATGTTGTTGCAAATCAGAAGATTGCATTCTTTTTTACAGATAAATAATATTCCATTGTGTATATGTACCACAATTTCTTTCTTTTCCTCTTTTTTTTTGGCCAGGGCTGGGTTTGAACCCACCACCTCTGGCATATGGGGCCGGTGCCCTACTCTTTTGAGCCACAGGTGCTGCTCTGTACCACAATTTCTTTTTTTTTTTTTTTGTAGAGACAGAGTTTCACTTTATGGCCCTAGGTAGAGTGCCATGGCATCACATAGCTCACAGCAACCTCCAACTCCTGGGCTTAAGCGATTCTCCTGCCTCAGCCTCCCAAGTAGCTGGGACTACAGGTGCCCGCCACAACACCCGGCTCACAATTTCTTTATTCATTCATCCATTAATGGACACTAAGGTTGATTCCAAATCTTGGCTATTGTGAACAGCTCTGACGAGCATGGGAGTGCGGATAACTCTGAAATACTAATTTCCTTTCTTATGGGTATCTTCCCAGATGGATCATATAGTAGTTCTATTTATAGTTTTTTGAAGAGCCTCGATATTGTTTTCTATAGTGGTTGCACTAATTTACATTCTCAACAATAGTGTATGATATGAACAATAGTTTCCCCTTTGCTCGTATCTTTGCCAGCATTCATTAATGCCTGTCTTTTCGACAAAAGCTATTTAACTGGGGTGAGGTGATATCTCACTGTTGTTTTTATTTGCATTTCTCTGACGATTAATGATGTTGTACATTTTTCATATACCTATTGGCCATTTGTTTGTCTTCTTCTGAGAATTGTCTATTCAGATCTTTTGCTCATTTTTAATCAGATTATTTAACATTTTCCTATTGGTGGATTTTCTTAAACTTTGTAATTATTAATCCCTTGTCAGATGGGTAGTTTGAAAATACTTTATCCCACTCTGTGAATTTCTATTCATTTTGTTTACTGTTTAATTTGCTGTGCAGAAGTTCTTCAACTTGATGTGATCTCATTTGCCTGTTTTTATTTGGTTGTCTGTGCTTTTAAGGTATAACTCAAGACGTTTTTACCCCAACCAATATCTTGGAACACTTACCCAGTGATTTTTTATAGTAGTTTCATGGTTTCATGTGTTATATTTAAGTCTGTAACCTATTTTTATTTGACTTTTGTAACACAATAACATAGTACTATAATTATCAGCCTATTTTACAGAAAAAAAAAAAAACTGAGGCAAAGAGAGGTTGCATTATTTTCCTAAAATCACACATTTAGTTAGTGGGAAAGATTTGATTTGAGCACATGCAGACCAGCTGGAATGTGCTTGTGATAAACCCCCATACTGTGCCCTTTAGAAATTGTCCCTAACTGAAAGACCATTTAGCACCACTTATGCCTAGAGAGAGAGGTAAAATTAAACAATTGAAAGTTATAGGGCACTACTTACAAGGCAAGACTGCAGAAATGCTCTTTCCATTAACCAAAACAAAAGCAAGAAAGAGATAAGTGCTTCTTATTTGAGTAAATATTTCCATGCCTGTGGACATAATTTAGGCCAAAATAATATGCAACCAGTTTCCATTAGCATTATCATAGAAAATGTATCTGAAGTGAGAGAAAGGTCAAATATCTCTAACTATGACTATGAAAATGGAAAGTAGATATTTGTTTAGGGCACCCTCTTTACCCTCACTTCCACTCATGGCTCGTTCTTCGTTTCCCAACAATACCTCCAGCTTCCTGCCATTCTCTTTTCTCTGTTGGTTTCCTTACTGCATGTGAGATTCAAACTCTGCTTCTACTTTTTCTGTTTCTGAGTCTGACTTTCCTTAAGAAATCCTGGCTATGGGGGGGAGAGGGGGAGGTAAGATGGCTGACGGAGCCAGCTTTCCACAAAGGGTCCCATCAAGAAGGAGAGTTAAAGGACAGAAGTTTAGCAAGTAACCTGGTGGATTGGAGCTGAGCCAAGAGAGAAGGTTGAAGAATGCACATCAACCCTGCTGAGGTGAGCTGCTACCCCAAAGATACAAACAAAAGGTACAAAATCCATTGCCAAGCGGACAGGAGTCCCCTCCCCCATGAGAATGGCTTGTAGTACTCCATATAAATAAGCGAGCAGAGTTCAACAGTCCTCCCATTTTATCCCATGGGAGAGACCCTCTAAAAACCAGACCTATTTCCCATACTATGGTGCCATGGCACCCTGCTGCCAGGCATAAAACAGTATAAAACCATATATATCCTCTACCTGCAACTCTGAACTCCTAGCACTCCCCTCCACTCTTATCCCAAGGTCTGGAAGCCTGTCCCCCATGGAGTCCATATTCTTGGGTGTTTTCTCAAGAGGTGTGGACAGGGCATGGACTGCTGTTGGTCAGTACTGATTCTGCACCAAGGGAGTAGAAAGAAGACGGTCAGCTGAGAGGGAACCATATAGCAGCAGTGGTGTCCCGAGGCACAGAGCATCAGCTGCAGCAGCAACAATAGGGCTTGCACCCCTGGGGATATTCCAGAGTCACACCCCCGTCTCTCTGGGCAACCAGAGGAGGCTGGGCATCTTCCCTTGTGGCAGCCACTGATGGAACAGATTTGGGATGGAAACACAGGCCCCATGAGTAAAGGGTATGCCTGAGGCAGTACTGGCCTGGGCAGAGTGTGGGGACTAAAATACGCAAGCGCAGAGACAGAGGACTCTCAGGGCTATGCTGACCCAGAGGACTGCTTTACTGAGCCTAAGACACATGGGTACCTCAGGGATTATAACTGAGACCAAGGTGGGCAGGCAGAGGCTGGAGCTGACAGCTGAATGTGAGTTCTAACTGCACCTCCCCAACATAGCAGCACAGACCGGAGCTAAGTTGCAGTTTCTGTGAACTCAAACAGCGTCTGATATGCAGGGGAATACAGCTGTGACAGAAACAAATTCTGCGAATTTGTTCTGTTCTGTCAGCAATATCTATCAGGGACGGGGCTGGAACTGAGTGAACCGTCCCAGCCTCCATTAAGCACCCAAGGTTGTCAGGCCTCACCTCCACCTACTGGTTAGTGGCAGAGAGCAGCAGCCTGGCCAAGGAGACATAGATCTCCCTGTGACTCAGGCAGGTGCAAAACCCTTCAGCATCTGCTCATTGGAAGGAACAGGGTCGCAGCCCTGCAGGGTTATCAGTGACTGGGTGTGACAGAGGTGCGAGGTGGGGAAGGAGGCATCAACCTTCCCAGATGAACTTATTTGCTTGGTGGGTCCTTCTGACCTCACAAAACACCAGAGTGAGTCATACTTGAGCTGCCAGCAGACCCCTGTTATCTATTTGCTGGAGACCTTTTGAATTCTCCCACCTGAGACAGGTGCTGACTGAGACAATTGATTTGGACCTCTGGAACTGGGCCAATCACCCGAGGACTATCCAAGTGGTATCCTGGGTGTGTGGTTGTGGGAAGGTTTGATTTTCCTTTTCCAACTGTTGCCTGTGGAGGGTGGGGTGACTTAATTGCTGGTATTTCTCCACAGCTGAGACTTCAACCCAGAGTAACTGTTCACTAGGATAGGACAAAGACCAGCTAAAAACAAGACAGAGCCACTTATCCCCACCACACCAAGAAGGCCCCCAGTATCTCAGGCTGTAGCACTGTACAGGTCCTTGGCAAAGCTCTAGGAGAAAAGGTACAGACACTAGTCCCAGCTTTGGGACAAAGGACTGGTTAATCACTACTCCTGGAGCCCCCAACCCAACTTCTCTTTATCTGCTCATCTAGTCAAACGGTGTAAAATAATCATGGGACAGAATCAGCAGAAAAACTTTGGTAACATGAATAACCAGAGTAGATCAACCCCCGCAGGGAAAGATATGGCAGACACAGCTGAAGATCCCATTCATAAACAGATGGCTGAGATGTCAGAAATCAAATTCAGAATTTGAATTGCAAACAAGATTAATAGGATAAAGAAAAAGTTGGAATTAGAAATTCAAGGAGCATTTCAAAAGTTGTCTCAAGAATTCAATATATTCAAAGACAAAAATCACGAAAGATTTTGACACATTGAGACAAGAATTTGCAGCCCTCAAAGATCTGGAAAATACAATTCCTCAGTAACAGAACAGAGCAAGCAGAAGAAAGGATTTTTGACATTGAAGACAAAGCTTTTGAATGTTCCCAAACTCTCAGAGAGGAAGAAACATGGAAAGCAAAAACAGATCATTCTCTCAGAGAGCTCTGGGATAATTTGAAGAAAACTAACATTCACCTCATAGCAATCCCTGAAGGTGATGAGATGGCTTCACAAGGCACAGAGGATCTTCTTCATGAAATTATGAAAGAGAACTTTCCAGACATGCCAGGAGATTCTGAAATTCAGATAGCAGACAGTTTCAGAACTCCAGCACAACTCAACCTGAATAAGACATCCCCCACACACATATCATAATTAACTTCACTAAAGTTAATATGAAGGAGAAAATTCTGAAAGCAGCCAGATGTAAGAAAACCATAATATACAAGGGTAAGAATATTACCCTGTTTCCCAGAAAATAAGACAGTGTCTTATATTAAGGTGTGCTCCAAAAGACGCAGTAGGTCTTATTTTCGGGGGATGTCTTATCTTTCCTGTGAGTAGGTCTTATTTTCGGAGGATGTCTTATTTTAAGGGAAACGGGGTAGAATGACTGTAGATCTCTCTGCTGAAACGTTTCAAGCTAGAAGAGGGTGGTCATTGACTTTTAATCTCCAAAGCAAAATAACTTTCAACCCCAGATCCTGTATCCAGCTAAACTGAGCTTTATTTATGATGGAGAAATTAATTACTTTAAGGACATTCATATCTTGAAGAAATTTGCCACAACTAAACCAGCTCTCCTGGATATTCTCAGACTTATCCTCCATAATGACCATTGCAATCTTCCATCACAAAAGTAAACTCACTCAGAAACTTTTGATCAAACTTCAACTTCTATAGTGGCAAAAGGATTAAATATGTCCACTGGACATTCAAAAAACTCGATACCCGAAATTCTACCAGGCTTATCAATATTCTCCATTAATGTGAATGGCTAAAATTGTCCTCTAAAGAGGCACAGGTTGGCTGACTGGATACAAAAACTCAGGCCAGATATCTGCTGCATACAATCTCATCTTACCTAAAGAGATAAATATAGACTCAGGGTGAAGACATGGTCATCTATATTTCAGGCAAATAGAAATCAGAAAAGGGCAGGTGTTGCAATTCTATTTGCAGATAAAGTAGGCTTTAAACCAACAAAAGTAAGAAAGGATAAGGATGGTCACTTTATATTTGTGAAGGGTAAAACTCAATACGATAAGACTACAATGATTAATATTTATGCACCCAACCAAATGCGCCTCAGTTTATAGGAGAAACTCTAACAGACATGAGCAACTTGATTTCCTCCAGCTCTATAATAGTCGGAGATTTTAACACTCCTTTGGCAGTGTTGGATCAATCCTCCAATAAGAAGCTGAGCAAAGAAATTTTAGATTTAAACTTAACCATTCAACATTTGGATTTAACAGACATCTACAGAACATTTCATCCCAACAAAACTGAATACACATTCTTCTCATCAGCCCACGAAATATACTCCAAAACTAATCACATCTTAGGTCACAAGTCTAACCTCAGTAAATTTAAAGAAAAAGAAATTATTCCTTGCATCTTCCCGGATCACCATGGAATAAAAGTTGAACTCAGTAACATCAGGAATCTGCATACTCATACAAAAAGAGGAAGCTAAATAACCTTATGCTGAATGATAGCTGGGTCACAGACAAGATTAATAAGGAAATTACCAAATTTTGGGAACAAAACAACAATGAAAACACAAATTATCAGAACCTCTGGGATACCACAAATGCAGTCCTAAGAGGGAAATTTATAGCACTCAAGAGAACAGAAAGAGAGAAAGTTAACAACTTAATGGGACATCTCAAGCAACTGGAAAAGGAAGAAATTGGAATTCCAATTCCAAACTCAGCAGAAGAAAAAAATATAACCAAAATTAGAACAGAATTAAATGAAACTGAAAACAAATTGATTACACCACAGATCAATAAATCAAAATGTTGTTTTTTTGAAAAGGTCATTAAAATAGATAAACCTTTCCCTAACCTAACCAGGAAAAAAAGAGTAAGATCTCTAATTTCATCAATTAGAAATGGCAAAGACGAAAATAACAACAGACCCTCAGAAATTCAAAAAATTCAAAAAATCCTTAATGAATATTACATGAAAATTTATTCTCTGAAATATGAAAATCTGAAGGAAATTGACCAATACTTGGAAGCATGCCACCTTCCAAGACTTAGCCAGAATCAAGTGGAAATGTTGAACAGGCCTATGTGAAGTTCTGAAATAGCATCAACCATACAAAATCGACCATATGATTCTCTCAACTGATGCAGAAAGCTTTTGATAATATCCAGCATTCCTTCATGATCACAATACTTAAGAAAATGGGTATAAAAGGGACATTTCTTAAACTGATAGAGGCCATCTACAGCAAACTCACAGCCAATATCATATTGAATGGAGTTAAATTAAAATCATTTCCACTCAGATCAGGAACCAGGCAAGGTTTTCCATTGTATCCACTGCTCTTTAACATTGTAATGGAAGTTTTAGCCACCGCAGTTAGGGAAGAAAAGGCCATCAAGGGTATCCATATAGGGCCAGAAGAGATAACTTTCACTCTTCACAGATAATATGATTGTATATCTGGAAAACACCAGGGATTCTACTACAAAACTCTTAGAAGTGATCAAGGAATACAGCAGTGTCTCAGGTTAAAAAATTAACACTTTATATATACCAACAATAGTCAAGCTGAAAAAACAGCCAATGACTCTATTCCACTCACAGTAGTGCCAAAGAAAATGAAATATTTGGGAGTTTATCTAACAAAGGATGTGAAAGATCTCTATAAAGAAAACTATGAAACTCCAAGGAAAGAAATAGCTGAAGACGTTAACAAATGAAAAAACATACCATGCTCATGGCTAGGAAGAATCAACATTGTTAAAATGTCCACACTACCCAAAGCAATATAATGCTCCACTGTCATACTTTAAAGATCTTGAAAAAAAATACTTCCTTTTATATGGAATCAGAAAAAACCATGAATAGCCAAGACATTACTCAGAAATAAAAACAAAGCAGGAGGAATCACGCTAAAAGACCTCAGACTATACTATAAATTGATAGTGATCAAAACAGCATGGTACTGGCACAAAAACAGAGAGGCAGATGTATGGAACAGAATATAGAACCAAGAGATGAACTGAGCTACTTAACGTTATTTGATCTTTGACAAGCCAATTAAGAACATTCCGTGTGGGAAAGATTCCCTATTTAACAAATGGTGCTGGGTGAACTGGCTGGTGACCTGTAGAAGACTGAAACTAGACCTACACCTTTCACCACTAAATTAAGATAGACCCTCATTGGATTCAAGATTTAAACTTAAGGCATTAAACTACAAAAATACTAGAAGAAAGTGCAGGGAAAACTCTTGACAAAATAGGCCTGGGTGAATATTTTATGAGGAGGAACCCCTGGCAATTGAAGCAGCTTCAAAAATACACTACTGGGACTTGATCAAACTAAAAAGCTTCTGCACAGCCAAGAACACAGTAAGTAAAGCAAGCATACAGCCCTCAGAATGGGAGAAGATATTTGCAGGTTATGTCTGATTTAATAACCAGAATCCACTCAAACGTATTAGCAAGAAAAGAACTAGTGACCCTATCTCAGGCTGGGCAAGGGACTAGAAGAGAAACTTCTCTGAAGAAGACAAGTGCACAGCCTATAGACACGTGAAAAAATGCTCATCATCCTTAATCATCAGAGACATGCAAATCAAAACTACTTTGAGATATCATCTAACTCCAGTTAAGATTAGCCCTTATCACAAAATCCCTAAACCAGACATGTTGGCATGGATGTGGAGAAAGGGAACACTTCTACACTGCTGGTGGGAATGCAAACTAATAAGTTCCTTTTAGAGAGATGTTTGGAGAACATTTAGGGATCTAAAAATAGACCTGCCATTTGATCCTACAATACCTCTACTAGGTATATATTCAGAAGACCAAAAATCACATTATAACAAAGATATTTGTACTAGAATGTTTATTGTAGCCCAATTCACAATTTTTAAATCATGGAAAAAGCCCAAGTGCCCACTGACCCATGAATGGATCAATAAACTGTGGTATATGTACACCATGAAATATTACGCAGTCTTAAAGAAAGATGGAGACTTTACCTCTTTCACGTTTACATGGATGGAGCTGGAACATATTCTTCTTAGCAAAGTATCTCAAGAATGGAAGAAAAAGTATCCAATGTACTCAGCCCTACTATGAAACTAATTTATAGCTTTCATATGAAAGCTATAACCCAATTTTAACCCAAGAATATGGGGAAAGGGAAAAGGGAGGGGAGGGAAGGGGGGAGGACAAATGGAGGGAGGGTAATTTGTGGGACCACACCTACAGTGCATCTTACAATGGTACATGTGAAACTTACTAAATGTAGAATATAAATATCTTAACACAATAAATAAGAAAATGCCAGGAAGGCTATGTTAAGCAGTTTGATGAAAATATTTCAAATTGTATATAAAACCAGTGCATGTTACCCCATGACTGTATTAATGTACACAGCTATGATTTAATAAAAGAAAAAAGAAAGAAAGAAAGAAATCCAGGCTGCCAGGCCACCTCTGAAGAAGGAAGGCGTACCTGAAGTCACTCAAAGTGGAATTTCCCTAAGGCAGGGCTTTTAAGTGGGGCGGTGTGAACAGGATTACTCATGATTGTGACTACCATTTACTTTGTGACCCTCTGTGTCTGTCACGGTGCCAGCATCTTTACTTGGTCTCATTGGCTACATAACCCACTCTGTATTATTGTTCCAATACTAGAAATGCAGAAACTGAGACTCAGAGTGATTTAAGTAACTTGCCCAAAAGTGTATAAAGCCAAGATTTCTGTAGAAACTAACTCTGGCCAACTGGAGCAGAAAGCAGAATCTGTTGGCAAAATGTTGGCTGTTTCCTGCACTCACAGAGAACTAGAAAACATAACAATAAGGGAACTACTCAAACATTGGGATAAATGGGACTGACCATTTTTATAGACCTTGCTTAAAACTCAGATCTTAGGAGGGAAAATCAGAGTTCTAGCTTGGCTGGGAAAGAGAAGTACACTTAAAAAGACCACTAAAGGGACAAGATAGTCTCCCTAAGGGAAACCACATGCCGTTAGGAGGCAGGGTGAGAAAAACATCACCTATATCCTTGATATTCTCAAGTGGATGGAAACAGGATTCAAACCTACCTCCTTCTGACAGCAAAGCCAGAGGACTTTTCTTGCTCTTGGTGAAGATACCATGGAGGGTTGGTATAGCTGATAAGACTTTCTAGGGGACTTAGCATCTTTAGCTAAAGTGATAAGGAATGGAGCCATGCTGGACACAAAATAGGAGCTTGATGAATTCTTGCTCTATGAATAAATCAAATAAATGTATAAGAAAGCTGGAGAAGTTGATGTTCTGACTCACATTCTCCCTACTTTTCCATTCTTGAGGGAATAAGCACCTCTTTGTCATCCTCAAAGCTTATCTGTCTGAACCATGCATTGCTTGAGGGCCTGAGTGGAACTAAAAACCTGAGCTTTCTTTTTGTTTATGAAACCAAGATATTGCCAGCATGCCCCCCTCCACCCGTAGGACTGGACGGTGAGTGACTTGGCTGATCAATGCAGGTCCAGGCAGACGTACACAGAGGAATTTTCCTTTGTTGGAAGAAAGAAGGTAAACCACAGTGCCTGTCTACTGCCTCCTGCTTTCAGGGGCAACTTGAATGATTCTTAAAAGAAATTTCAGGAACCTGTTATCCTTTACTCTCTTGCCAATTCAAAATTTCAAAACCCAACTGAACAAATCCAATGAAAAGGGGCATGCATGCTGTGTCCATAAAGAGAGAAGAAGGAAGGATCATATAATTGGAGGTTGGAAGGAGAATACCATTATAAACATGAAATTTCTCTGTTGGAGCTTGGTTGGCTCTGGAAATAGAGGAGGGAACTTTTCATCTTTAAAGCATCACTTGGGTTTAAAGTAAAAAATAAACACTAGAGGAGATGTAGATTTTCTTTTGACCTCATTGATCCTGTGACCAATGGTACTCACAAAATCATGCATCATTGGAGTTGGACCAATTCGATGTTCATTTATGTTCAAAATGAGACCTCAGCCATGAGATTCAGAGGCTGGGAAGCTGCTAAGTTCATTTCTGTTATTTGCAAGGTCAAGCTCCAACAGGGATAGTTCAAAATAGTTCATTACAGAAAGAATGAGGAAGATGCTAAGATAACCAAACATGAGGGAAATCCCAGGAATCACCACAACCTATCCCAAAAAATCTGGATGTTTCCCTCCTTGAGAATAGAATTTTTAAAAGGACCAACCATATTCTGGTTTCTCTTCAGATTGTGTAAATCTTTTGCTTTTACCAAAAGAACCAACCATATTATTGTAAGAAACTGAAAGCAAAACTCATATGAAATATTTTATTTTATGACTATAATGCCAGAGCTTAATAAATCTTGTTTTGTGTCCTCAGCCCAGGACTGTGAACAATCTAGACTTCCTGTTTCTTGTGAATTGAAAAGTGTATTATTATGAGTCCTCACAGAAGAGAAAAGAGACAGTAGCACTCAGTAACCCTGAACTTAAGTTTCCTTAAACTTCAGGGAGAAATTCTCCATATTTTTTTTAATAATCAAAATGGTAGGTAGGGAGGAGCTATAACTTGGATTACTCAAATATCATGACTGTTTTTTCAGTAACACACTTTAAACTAAGATCAAAGTACCAGGGGTGTTCCTGATGTGGCAGCTCTTCTAGAGATAATGATTAGACTGCATTATGAAGATCGAGGTAGGGAAAAACTGGAGAATTTCAATGTCCCCTAGTTCATGAGCTGTTTCAATTTCTTATGACATGGAAGAAACAGATAATGCCATAACTCCAAGTGATTCAAAGCACAAAGTTTGTCAGAAAAGCCCTCTCTTTAGTTTGCTGTCAACTCTGTTTCCTCAGAAGGGTGACGGTCAGGAATGCCAAAGAGCAGTTTCATTTATGTATACCATGGAATACTATGAAGCATTAAAAAAAATGGAGACTTTACCTCTTTTATGTTTACATGGATGTAGCTAGAGAATATTCTTCTTAGTAAAGTATCTCAGGAATGGAAAAAAATATATCCAATGTACTCAGTATTACTGTGAAACCAATTTATAATCACTCACACTTGCATATGAAAAATGAAACACAACTATAGCCTAAGATGAAGGAGGGAAGGGCAGGTAGAAGGGAGGTGAGGGGGGTGGGTTGATGGAGGGATAGTAGGGGGACCACACCTATGGAACATATTGCAAGTACAAGTTGGATCTATCAGGTATAGAACACAAATGTCTTAATGCTGTAATTAGGTAAATCAGGTGAAAGCTATGTTGATTAGTAAGATGTACACACTCCAATTTGTACAAATAATCAATACATCGAATCCCATAATGGCATAAATGTATCTATGATCTATGTACAAATGACTTAATAAAAATAAATTAAAAAAATAAAGGAACCTCAGACTGAGTTCTTAGAATATCCTCTTTCTATTTTATGATTGACTCTGAGAACTTTGGAGACAGTAAGAGCTTGCTAAATTCTCACTTAGTAGGTAAAATAAAGTAAGCTTTGAACAAAGAAAAAAAAAAACCCTGAGGCATTACTTAAGAATCATCTTCACTAATGTAACAATGGCTTCTTTAATCATGGAGCTGGTTGATAAAAATAAGCTAGCTATGCAAGATTCATTCTTTAATTTATTGAATAGACACTTAGTGAACATGTGCTATGAGCCAGGCCTTCTTCTATTAGACATTGAGGACACAGTAATAAACAGTCTTTGCCTCCATGGGCTTTCACTCAACAGGGGAAGACATACAGTGGCCATGTTATCAGCCAACAGGTACCACTTTTCATGTCTCCCAAAGGGCACTGAAGAAAACAAAGCAGGTTAATGCGATAAAACATATGTTCCGGGGTGAGTATATATTTTGATGAAATATATCTTGGTTTCATTTTTTATGTTTTAAAACTCATTTGTTACTACATATTTTCTTTCTTTGGAGTTTATGTCCAAGTAAGCAGAGAGTCTGAGAGGCAATTATTCAATCATGCAGAAACTTTGCTTTTACAAATAACAAAATATAACTAAAAATATCCATATATATACAAATATATATTTTTAATACCAGTAATACATTTGAGATATAGCATTTAATACATTTTGTACAAAGACATGAAAATGAAAAAGTAGAATAGTAGGAGAGAAGTGAATTATAATGCTAACTGAAGAATTGAATTTAGCTTTGAACACATCAAATAGAAAAGATATCTCTGATCATGGCAGACTCCATGTTTTCCCACTAGTGGTAGAATCACTTCTTACTTGATAGTTTTTATAATAATTATTTCTGACACTGACACAAACTCTTTAAATTCTTTAATGTGGTTTATTTATTAGAAGTAACTCTTCATTGTTCTCACTAATGGGAACAAGGAAGTGCTGGGAAAAAAATGTAGTCATAATCCACAAACTTAAATATAGCCTGAGGGTCAATAACTACCAACTCTTTGACCAGAGCTGTTAAAAAGAAAATAATAATAATAAGGGAATACATACTCAGTTTCCTTTCCTTTGATTTTCACTGTCATGAAACTACTTCAGTCAGTAAAATGGCTCACAGGCAGAAAGTGGCTCATTGAAAACAAGGACATAGATAAATAAAGTGAATGTGATATCATAACAATTTAAACAAAAGTGGCAAGTTCAAGGGTTGCATTACTTCATTCCTTCAACTTCGCTATATGTTTGAAAATTCTTAAACCAAAACATTGGGGGGAAATACAATAGAGTAATGATACCATGGTCTCTAGTAGAATGAGAAGTACAAACATGCAACTAACTATAAAACTAGGTAGAGGAAATGAGTGCCAAATATAAAATTTTTTGCTTATTTATTTAAGTATTATTGGAACCAAAGAGTATAATGACTAATTCTGACATGGGGACAAGAAGACTTCACAAAGGAAGTGCTCTATGAATCGTTAAAATTGAAAAGATTTCAACAGGCAGGGAGATGATAAGTGCACTGCTACAGAAAGGAGCAGTGCCAGGAAAGGCATAGACTAATACACGTGACATGCTTGCAGAAGGACAAGTGTGAGCAGAAGTTGAGTGTGAATGGAGGAGTCCAGGTGATGTGGGGACAGGTGGAGGAGAGGCAGGATGTGGGCTGAGCCAGGTTGCAGATGGCTTTGAATGGTACACTCATGACCTTAGACTTTATATTCTGGGTGAAAGGAGGAATGCTTGAGGTTTGTTTGCTTGTTTTGCTGTTGTTGTTGTTTTTCTTTTTTTAGCAGAAGAGTAAGACAATGATTTATATATTTATATATTTATTTATAAATAAATATATAAATATTTATATATTTATACATTTCCCTCAACATTTCATTACATTTATGTTTTTGAAATACTGCTCTAATAATTGAGATGTTTAGAGGGTAGTTGTCACCTCTTGTATGTGCAGTCTGGGCCACTCTCTTCTAAACATGATATGTATATTAACGCATGCCATTATCACCCCTTCTCCCTGAAGTAGATACTTTTATCACTTTTCCCATTTTACAGAAGAGGAAACTGAAGCACAGAGGCCACACAACCTGTTCAAATAGCAGAAGTAGTATGAGTCGGAGGGAGAATTAAAATCTTAGCAGACTGGCTTAAGAGGACTTGATCATACAGGTTTCTCTTTTTAAGAGAAAACAGAAAATTTAGTTTTTGAGAAGCCCCTTTGAGAAACTAAGAAAATCTTGTCCAAGAAATATTATTGATGGTAAAAATATAAATATTTTATATATATATATATATTTACACACACATTTTAATTTTTATTATATAGAAGTATATAAATAATTGACCAAGGCGTGGTGGCTCACACCTGTAATCCTAGCACTCTGGGAGGCCAAAGTGGCTGGATTGCTTGAGCTCAGGAATTTAAGGCCAGCCTGAGCAAGAGTGAGACCAAGTCTCTACTAAAAAAAGAAATAGAAAAACCAGCAGGCATGGTAGCAAGTGCCTGTAGTTTGAGCTACTGAGGAGGCTGAGGCAAGAGAATTGCTTGGGCCTAAGATTTTGAGGTTGCCGTGAGCTATGATGATGCCACAGCACTCTACCCAGGGTGACAGAGTCAGACTCTGTCTCAAAAAACAAAATAATAATTATATAGATTATTATGCATTATACATTATACATGATGCAGAGAGAGGAGTTATATAGATAACATATACATCTTATTGCTATTAAAGCAAAATAATCCCTAAAATTTTCATCCTGAAATCAGGGTAACCAAAAGAGAACTAAGCAAAATGAAGGTAGAATTTGAATCTGACTAGGTGTGAAATAAATAAAATAAGCTAAAATTATTCCCGACAGCAATTACTCAGCTTTAGCAACTCCAGGTCAGTCCAGGTAATTTAAGGTGCCAACCAGCCTCCATCCTACCTTCCTCCTATGGTAAAGGCAAACATGAAACTCCCTGTAGGTGCAAATCTATACTTGCAAATATTTCCTTTGTCCTCAGGAGGACATGGCTCTAGTGGCTCAGAGGTAAAAATTAACCACTATCATGGAAGACAAAAAACAAATTGTCATTGTTATTGCCGTTGGTTGATGTGAGGGGAAGGCTCCACTGACAGAGAAATTTTCAGATTCTTCTTTGAATTGATTGATTTTGTTAATATTAATATGTGTGTCTTCCCTTGTACCATCTCCTTTCCTTTTCCAAAGGCAAGTAGGCAGAGGAGCACAGCAGGCCAGAAAGCAGAGTGTGCACACTTCCACTTTGGCTTTTGTTTGCTAACATCTAAGTGGATTGAAGAGATTATTTTAAGGGTAAGAAGAGAAGAGGAGGAGAAACAAGGGGGTTGACCAGACACACTAGCTGCCAGATCCTCTCAAAAAAACGGAAAAAATTTAGATGAAAAAGGAAAAAACAATCATAGATCAGGTAAAATTCTGAGGGGAAAATGCCAGAATCTACAAGAAATTCCACAGGGAGAAGTTGCAGAGCAGAACAGGAAGGATCAAGAAAGATGTCAGCAGAGGGCAACCCCTGAGAAGCCTGAAGTCCAGGGGAAAGGGTAGGTGGAGTGGTTTGTTTCTCCTTCCCTCACCTCTCGGGCACTCAGCTGTGGGAGAGAGCCCTTCTACCCTCACTAGCCCAGAAGATGCTGTTGCCAGTGAATTGGGAGCCTCTTGAGGACAAAGAACCAGGCTGCTAGCCCCAGACCCCTTGGATTCTTCCCTTCACCACAGACCTGAGCTGAGATGGCAAGTGTCCATATTGCTGCTCCACCCACTGACCTTTGACCTTTTGCTTTCTCCACCCAGTGTGCTTCAGCCCCTCAGTTTTGGTCTTCCACATACCCACCTGAGTCTGTATGTGTCCTTGTGAGTTCAGTGTGTTTCTTGGAGACCATAGATACTTAGCTTACATTCTTTTCATCTATTCAGTCAGCCTATCTTTTTTGAGTGAGATATTCAAACCTTTCACAATTATTGATAGTGTTAATACATGGGAGGCTGTTCTGTTCATTGGGGGGGAGTGGCACCTTATTGCTTTGTTTTACCGCTTGGGATACTATTTCATACAAGCTCTGAACTTTAGTTCTCCGGTGATCCATGTAACCAAAACCATTTGTGCCCTCATAACATTTTGAAATAATAAGAAAGAGATATGAGGAAAATTCACAGGAATTGAAGAGGGGACAGGGAAAAGTCCCCTGAGCAGTAGGTCTGGGGCTGTGCTTCCTGAAACATCCCAGGCAGATGACAAAGCCTCAGAGGGATAGCTCCATGATACTGCTAGGAAAGTCACAGCCTAACCTCTGAGGTTTGCAGCTTGTCAATAATTCTTTAGTACCCCCAAATGGTTGGTAGCTGGACCTTAGGGGATCATGACCACAAGGACATAGCATACAGGATGCCAAAGCCTCCTCCTGGCTTTCCCCTGCCCCTGAGACCTTGGAGCCCAAAGAACACTAAGGTTACATTTTCTTAGCCAGGAAGATGGGTACTTACTGTCCAAATTGGGTTGATTAAGAAAAAAAGAAGTAAGGTATTTCTTACCTACTTAAATCTGTGAACTGAGTCATGTCATGACACCTGCAATATTTCAACTTCAAGTATTTCCAAAGCCTTATAACAATTGGATAGAGAGAGAGAGAGAAGAGAAACATGGAAAAACAAACACTACAATCAGAGCTGACAGTAGCAGATGCCTTTAGATTGTGATTTCAGGAAAAGCATAAAGACATTAAGCACTGTTCTCTATTGATGCCTAGAACCACATTACTAACAAATACGCTAGGTTCTTACACATTACTCCCTCCTTGTACATTTCTTTTAATGTGTAAATACCACTGAGAATAGCCATGAGGAATTATGTTCATTTTTCTCTGTGACAAGAGGGCTAGACCTCAATGAAATAAAATAGCTTTGGTGTCCAGGGTCCCTGAAATTAGTAAACACAGAACAGAACAAAGAATACAACCAGAGAACCCACAAACTAAACAAAAACTGTGCCATTTTGTGATTTTGCTCAATGATGTGGTTTTGCTTGTTGAACTCACAAAGGCTGTATATATAAAATATATACACCATGGAGCACTATTCAGCCATAAAAAGGAATGAAATGATTGCTTTCGCAGCAACTTGGGTGGGATTGGAGACCATTCATCTAAGTAAAGTAGCTCAAGAATGGAAAAATAAGCACCACATGTCCTCTTTAATAAATGGATGCTAATTGTTGGAAACACACGGGCACAGGCGATATAAAGGTCATTAGAAATCAAGAAGGAGGAAGAGAAGAGGGGAGGGATAAAAATCTATTTATGGGGAATAATGAACACTAGTTAGGTGACAGGCACACTAAAAGCCTCAACTTAAGCATTCTAAAAGGTATTCATGTATCAAAAACATTTGTACCACCTTAATAGTTTGTGATTTAAAAAATAATAGAATAAAAATAAAAGGGCTTGGGAGAGTGAATTTCTCCTTCCATCTCTGTCCCCCGTAAGTCCCTTCTGCCATGTGATAGCACAGCAACAAGGCACCATCTCTGCAGCAGAGAGAACACGTGTCACAGACACCAAACCTACCAGTGCCTTGATCTTGTAGTTCCCAGCCTAGAGAACTCTGAGAAATGATTTTCTATTATTTATAAGTTACCCAACCTATTTTGTTACACCAACAAGAACAAAGACACTCAAGTTAACCAGTACTACTGCCATTGCTTACACAATGAAAGGACCATCACTAGGCTGTTTTGAACAAATCTGTTTCTTTTTCTTTTTTTCTTTTTAGACACAGAGTCTCACTTTATCACCCTCAGTAGAGTTCTGGGTGTCACAGCTCACAGCGAGCTCCAACTCCTGGACTTAGGCAATTCTCTTGCCTCAGCCTCCTGAGTAGCTGGGACTACAGGCGCCCGCCACAACGCCCAGCTATTTTTTTGTTGCAGTTTAGCTGGGGCTGGATTTGAACCCACCACCCTTGGTATATGGAGCCGGCGCCCTACTCACCAAGCCACAGGCACCGCCCAACAAATCTGTTTCTTGAAAGAAATCTATGTCTAACCTCTTTAAATAAAATAAGGAGGAAGATTTGGTGGAGGGAGCAATAGAACTGGATGTTTAAAATTCAACTTTCATAAAGCATCCTGTGAGGTGGGGCTTGGGAATGCCATAGGAACACAATTTGACCTTAAGCAAAAGATCCATTGTGCTGAAAGTTCATGCAAAAGCTTCTACATTTACAAAATGAGATTGTACAATGACTGGCCAATTAAGAGAAAGAGAATCTCTATAAATCAGTTTCAAGGTTTAGCTTTCTTCTTGCCAACCAAGTAGCTGAATCCCTAATAAGTACTCACAGTAAGCGTGAGCATATCTCCCTTCCCCAACCTTCACACATGGAGCAAGCCTTTCTAGCAAATGCAGCCTGAGATCAATTAGTGAGAAATACCTGAGTGATTTCACACAATGTGACCTGGGCTCAACACCGCGATTATTTCTGGGGCCTTTGCATGTCATGTTATTTTTATACTCGTTTTTCAACAAGCCTTGCTATGTTTCCCAAGTGTAATCAATCACATTTCATTATTTCCAAGTTTCTCTCAGCTGTTACCCTTGGCATTGGGGTAACCACATGGAATTTCACAGCCCAAGAAAACACGTTGACTGTGTGGCATTTTCATTTCTCAATCTTGGCAGGCTGTGGAAAATGGGGTTCAGCCACTCCGTTCAGTCACTCATCCTGCAGCAACAGCATTCATCATCTGTTGCTTTTCCTTTGCCACAGAAATCGTCCATTTTATTCTTCTGCACTTTATGAAACATAAGATTTTTACTGTACTGAATTTTAATGTTAATACAAAGCACTCAAGTTTGACCTTATATTATCATATTTTATTTCTGCAAAAGAAGCAGAAAATGGATTCTTATTAGGTTCACCTTAATACTTTTAGTTCTGGGTTTCAAGATTCTATAATGCATTAAATATCCAAAGCTAACTGCAAAAAAGAAAAAAAGAAAACAAACCTAAGCCTATCATAAGAAATATCTTTTAAGACTATTATTAATATTTAAGATATTGTTCTTAAACCCTTTTCTTTCCCATCAGAATATATACTATGAAAGGCAAAGTGACCTCTCTCTGTAACTGACAAGCTGAAAAATAGAAATTTCAAATATATGTTTCTCTAAGCAGGGGTCCAAAATCCAGGTGCAATGTTAGAAAACTTTTATAGGCCTAAGAAAAATGAGTGTGAACTATTTCACTAAGTGGTAGAATGATTAGAATGAGAGAGTATTCCTAGCACCAAGGGTGCATCAAAAGCAAGTACACAATATTGGTGGGCGAGGCGAGGATTGGGAAGTATATACACATTGTCTTTACCTAACATGTCCAGTCTGCCCATCAATGACTCCTAATTATTAGGAGTACATGATGCAAAGTTACCACTGTGTACTCCATTGAAAAATGAAGTACCTATTTAAAACATGCTTAATGTATGCCAAGTGCTGTTCTAATTTCTGGAAGACTTTGAGGCAGAATTGAGCAAAATCAAGTGTCAGTTTTCAAGGAGGTTGCATGGTAAGGAAAAGCCAGCAGTCAGTAAGTGCCACATAGCAAGACACACAAAGGGCTTCGCAGTGTGAAAGAAGGAAGGGAAGATGCGAGATGAGGGAGACACAGGGAAGGCTTTCTACAGGGCTGGATTCTAAGCTGCCAAGGGAAGCCTGCCAGCTAAATGAGGCCCATGCAGGGGTTCTGATCAGCACATGTGATATTTTTTAAATATTTTCTATGAATTTATTGCCGACATTAAAGCTTTATAATATTACATTTAAATATCTAGAATTCTGGTTTCCCTTAGATAATCAGAAAACCTGAAAATTCTGGGTCCTCATTCAAACCTAGTAATAATTACCTAAAGTGGGAATTTTGGCTATCTCTTCAAACCAGGCCCACCCTGACCAGTTTGCAACAGTGTCCACCACTCCCTGTTGGACCCAACCCATGGCCTACTCCAGTCTTTTCATTTGTTCTGCCCTGCTCCTATGTGAATAGGGGTCCTTCAAAGATAGTCAGGATATTAACACACAGAGGGGGAAGACCAAGGCAAAGACACAGAGGAAGAAAAGTTCAGATCATGTTCAGGGAACAAAGAGCAATCTGCTTGGTCTTAAGAATGAGATAAATTTAAAAATATACAGTCATAGCTAGGGCAGATGAAGAAGCAAGGGTAAAGAGAGTTAACTTATTTGATCAAAATCTGAGGTCAATTAAGAATGTGAGATCAGAGAATTGTCACCATTTGGGGTAGCTTTCAGAAGGACTAATCACAGATGAGCAGAACACAGCTAGGATTCTATTGCAGACATTCAGGTAATTAAGTGACAGGAGGAATTAGAAAGAATGGCATGGACTTGGTAAATGACAAGGACATGATATAAATAGGGCCTGGGAACTGTTCCATTAGGGAAAGGAGTGAAGTAGGCAGGAAGAAAAAAAATAAAAATACCTCTAAGGCTGAGGTCATGAGCTCAAATGTCCTCAGGCACAGGCATGTAACAGAAATATGCTACGTGGCAGGTATAAAATGTAAAGGATAGACTTTGATGAACAGAGGAGAGCATATTTGAAATCAATTTATAAAATAAAACCAACCAAAAGCAATGTGCCCTTCAAATAAAATATGTTAACACAACAGTATCAACTGGCCACAAAACTTGAAACTGGTTAGCAGAAATGAAAAGGCATGATTATAGGTCACGCAGAGTAAACACTCATCTGAAATTCAGGAGGGAGAGAAAGGCATGACTTTTGATTTGAGTGTCAACAGAAAAACTATGGAAACTCAGGATTGCAGATTTTGGGTTCAGGGACTCATTCACATGCTGATAATATTTGAGTCTATAATGTAAGAAGAAAGGAGAGCCAAGGGCAGAGATAAGAAGAGAATAGATACATCCCAACGGCAGGTCCTTAAAAAGCACCTGGAGACAAGAAAGAGAAGGCTAAGACGTGAGTGGTGAAGTGGAAAGTGAACTGAGATAAGACAGCGTCATGAAAAATATAGGAGAAAAAATTTTCAAGAAATGGGAGGTGATCCTCAGTATGAAATTACAAGAATAAATTGCTTTCCCCTTCTCAAAGACTCATTGAATTAAAATACTTTCCTTCCAAAAGCAGTAATTTCTACAGTAGCATTCTACAGTGTCAAGTGAATGGAGTTCCATCTGTTCTCAGATCTTCATTGCTTTCTCCTTTGTCCCAGGACAAGTTCCAATACTGTACGTGAATAATATGCAAAATGGTTGTTGTTATTTTTTATTGTTGGGGCTTCATTGAGGGTACACAAAAGCAGGTTACACTGATTGCTTTTGTTAGATAAGGACCCTCTTATATTTGTGTCCCACCCCCAAAAGGTCAACCCTATCCCTTGACACCCCATGCCCTACTTGCCCCTGCCAGGAGCAGATTCAGGTGAGATAGTGTCTTCTAATATGATCTCTCAAAACCCTATCCCCTGCCTTCTTTGGTGGAATTTGGAACTGCCCAGAGGAGCTGAGATTTATGGACATCCTTAGGAAGCTGGGAAGTGAATAGTGAGGATGCAAAGATACCACAATAAGTGGGAAACCTCCACTGGATTTAAAAAAAAAAAAAAAACAGAGAAATCAGGATCTATGACAGACTATCCTGAACCTCTCTCTCAAAACTATAAATCTGGAATTGAATTTACTTTATGGTTCTAGCACCATCACTGAAGCCAAAATTACTCCTAAATCATCCAACTTTGCTTTAAAAATGAATAAATAATTGTTCTTCTTGCTTCATTGAAAAAAAATGAAATAGCAAATAGGCACAGCACACTATTTTTCAATTCAGGGGGCATCTGTCACTCAGAAGCTCGGCATGGAAATTGCAACATCTGGCCATGAATTGCTTTAATTCTCTAAGGCAGAAGGGGCATGTGATAACTGAGCTTGATCCAGCTGGCTTCAGAGCCTATCATGAGGCCCTGATTGAAAGAATGGCAGGAGGTCTTGAGCTATCTTTTATTTCAATGCACCCTGCAACTTTGATTTTGATATACTCTATCACCTCATCTGCTACAATCTAAATATTTATGTCCGTCCCCTAACTCATATATTGAAATCCTCACCCCAAGTATTATAAGGTAGGGCCTTTGGGGGTGATTAGATCATGATTAGATCATGCATGAATGAGATTAGTACCCTTATAAATGACATCCCAAAGAGTGACCTTGCCCTACCTATGAACAAAATGACTTGCTCAGAAGTCTATGAATCAGAGAGCAAGCCCTCCATAGACAACAAGTCTGTGAGTACCATGATCTCAGATTTCCAAGACCTCAGAACTGTGAGAAATAAATTTCCAATGTTTCCAGACCACCCAGTCTGTGGTATGTTGTTAGAGCAGCACAAATATATTAAGATACCAACCTGCACGGAGTGACTTTGGGAACTGAGCCAGTGTCCCACATCACCTTCCTAGAAGGAGACATTAAAAAAGCAGTTATCTTTCAGTTTTCCATCAACAGCAGTAGAATTCTGAAGTACACATGAATGATAGAGGTAAGCATCAAATACCTGAGACAAAAAGGTGCCTGGGCTCCACCCAGAAAAGGAAGAGCCCTGTGCCATGTAGGGAGTACCTTTCCTCCAGAGCAAATGATGTCTCAAACTAGAGATGCTCCAACTTAACAAAAAGTTCAAAAAGAAAGTAGATGGGAAGGTCTGCTATGAGATGTGGGGTTTCTGTAGTGAACAAATTGCAGTTTGAAAGCAGGGCAGTTGCTTTCATTCTACTGAGGCAGCCAAAGACAGAGAAGCTTGCCCTCCTGGTTCCTCAGATACATCAGACATTCCTTGAATCATACCATCCATTATTCCTATTTCTCTCAGCAGAAACTTACCTTTCCTTCTGGGCCTGGTCCAAATCCTACCTGTTCTAAGAGGCTTTCTTACCTTTTGGACCCAAATGCATCCTGTTCGTGTGTATCTCTCCAATTTTGCAGACTATTGTACTCAATCGTATGTGCACTGTCTTAGATGCTGCAAGTCAACGTCTGGTCTCCTCCAGTAGACTGTAAATTCCGACATAAGAGCTCTTTGGATGTCTTCCTGTTCTCCGTAGCACTAGCACAGTGCCATGCTGCCAGGCCTTTCCAAAAACCATCATTGAAAAATGGTTATGCAGACATATTTAGCCTGATGTAAGAGGTAGGAGAACAAAAAATTCAAATAATTTTCTTATTTAATGGAAATACTTAATTACTCCCATAATACTTTGCCAAATAAGTTCATACTGCTAATTCCCATGTAGCAAGAATACCCATTCAAGGAAAAGATTTTTCCTGAAACTTCCACAAAATCTGTCTCTTAATATGCAACATGAAATATACTTCCTTTTTTTCCTTCATCACCAAAATTGCCATAATTGCTATTATGTACATTTCAATCAGATGCTATTTATCATACCAGATCATCTGTTGTTCTAAATAGGCTGAAGATTTGCAGCTAGCCTGCCCTCTTTCTTCCCTTCCATTCTTCCTTTCTTCCTAACTTCCATACAACAGTGCAAGGTACTGTTCTAGATTCTCAGAATAATGTACTGAGTAGGACAAAAACCCTCTCTTATGAAGCTGGCTGAGATTCTAATGGCCAAGTAAATAATATCTGTATGAAAAAAGTGATAATTATCAGGTAGTGATCACTACTATGGAAAAAAATAAACTAGGAAAAGGAGCTAAAGAGAAATGGTAAATGAAGGAACAGAATGATCAAGGGAGGTCTGAAGAGGTGACATTTAAATGAAAATTTTACAAAAGGAGGGAGTAAGCAATGCTCAAGTAAAGAGAGCCTGGTCAGAGAGAACAGTCAGTGCAAAGGCCCCAGGGAGAGCTCTAGTTTGGAGCTTTCAAGGAAAATGAGGCCAGTGTGTTTGCAGCAGAATGAGCAAGCGAGGGAGTAGTAAAAGACAAGATTGATGAGGTTGGCAGAACTCAGATTTACATAACTGGGACAAAAAGAGGGGAAAAAAATCTTCCTTAACGTAGCAAAGAAAAATCAAAAGTGACTCTTGGAAATGATCTCTATTCAATTCACCCCTAAGCCCATATGTGTGTTTTTATGGTCTGTGGATTTGTTAAATCTTCTCCAACAGAAAAAAATCTGAAGAGAACTGAATTCTTCATAGCTGAGTCTCTTCCTTATGATTTAATATGGAAAAATTGATAGTAAATCTACTGTGTAGCACCAAGCTAGATAATTCCAGGCAAAAGGAAATCTGGAAAACTAAGTTATCCTTTATTGGTTTTTGACCTGTTTGGATGAAATGATTTCCACTTTCTACTACTTCTCTTTTTGTCAGGTAAACAATAGTCATTTAATCATGTGACAATTGACTCTTTATATATAAGGGGTCAGGGTGAGAGGAGAAACATGAATTATCCATCTGTCACTGTTTATGCAGAGTTGTATAATACAATCCATCCCTTTTTATTCACATTAAATTCAGTTTACAATTGAGTTGAAATGTTACAGAGTGAGAGATTAAAAGACTACCAAGGACGCCAATTAATTGATGCCAATTTACGAAACAGTAATAGGTTGACCAACCGACTGCCCCTCTACGTGGATACAGAGGGAACAGTACTGGCCATGAAGAGGGAAGGGTATATGTAGGCTAAATTATCTATACTATCAGGGCTATGTGCAGTTTGGCAAGAGAGCAAGTTACCAACTTTTACAGAAATGGAAGCAGTTTGTGGCACTTGTGGTTACATAGCAATTTACACAAGAGGGAAAACAGAACAATTATACAAGAGGGAATACAGAAGAATTATACAAGGGGGAAAATAGAACAATTTTAAACTGGACACTGGGTTAGCTGGTTACAATACCACCAGTGAGGTGGCCGGCTTCCTGTTGCTCATTGCCTCAGTTTCCCATTTCTAATTTTCCTTACTTTCTTATGGGGGTACTCTTGAGTCAATTAAGGGGGGTCCCTTCACTTCATTCCCCCCTTCTCTTAGGGTCAGACTAAATCTTAGTTTCATCTTCAGTCTGGTCAATGTGCTGATAGGAGATTCTTAACACTAATAATTTTACTGCCTGTACTCGTTTCTGGATATAGGAGGTTAGTGTTTCACATCCCTATTTAGCACAGTGGTATGAATTCCCTTTAGCACAGTGGTATGAATTCCCTTTAGCACAGTTATTCTTTCCTACACTAGGGCAAGCATAATGCTGTAAAGCTCCCAGTTTTTTTGTTTGTTTGTTTTTTGTGTGTGGGTGTTAGGAGTTTTATATTTAAATGATTTTAGACAGAGTCCTATCCCTTCTCCTGTCCCTTGAGGAATGTTTTACTGAGGGGGATTTCTATTAGGTGGAAATAAATTATACATATTAATTAAAAATATATTGTGTATAGTTTCTAATCTTTGTTTAAAATGGGGTTGTGCTCTTTCTTCTTTGAAAACAGCCATTTTTTTCTATTTAAACTCATTAATACTGGTACATTAATTATTCCTTGGACAAATTTTAGCTTTAATGAGTCTTCTCTGGGTTGGGCTCGCCATCTTTCTCCGAAATCCTGCTGTGCCTTTTTGATTTGAGAGTGGTGAATCCAGTGGCAATGACTGGCTACCTTTACAGCAGTGGGAGTGGTGAGTATGATAGGCAATGGTCCAACCTAATGAGCATCCGATGTTCCGGGCTGGTGATGTTTAATCCACACCAGGTCTCCTGGCTGCAGGGACTCCAGGTGAGGATTTCTTCCACCTTCGCTGCCATGGGTGCGGTCAGGATGATGGTGTAAAGTTCTTTCTATTTTGGTTTGAGGGGAATCAGGTTTTGATTCTGGAACTAGATTTGGTTCCCTTGATCCTCCAGAGAAAAAGGATGTACAGACACAAAAGACTAAATAGAACATAGTTAATTTTTTAAATGTTCCTTAGTGCCTATTAAAGTGACCACAGAGTAGGGTATTTCCACTGAGATTCTGTCCTAGAGTTAGCTTACCAGCTTCTTGCACAAGGAGAACAGTAGCGGCTACAGCCTGTAGGCATTGTGGCCATCCTTTTGCCACTCCATTCACCTGCTTAGAGAAGTAAGTTACAGGCCTTGGCCAGGACCTAACCAGCTGGGTTAACACACCCACAGACATCTGTCCTTTCTCTGAAACACACAGAGTGAAGGGTTTGGCCAAGTCTGGTAGCCCCAATGCAGGTACAGTCATCTGGGAGAAGGCATGTTCTTACTCTTCTCTCCTTTCCAAAGGGTTTCTTTTTTCTCCTTTAGTTGTCTCATACAAGGGTTTGGCCAAAATGGCAAAGTTGGGAACCCAAAGTTAGCAGAATTTGACCATGCCTTGTTTTCAGCTCATGAAGGTGAGAAGGCAATTAATGACCTGCCTAAGCAATTAATGACCTGCCTAATCGATTCCATGCCTAGATTTCTCTCCCCCTTCTGGATAGTAAATCCTAGATAATGTACTTGCCACTGGCAAATCTTGGCCTTCCATTTAAACACTTTATAGCCACATACCTCTAGATATAAAAGACAGTCCATGCAGACAGCACCTATGGCTCAAAGAGATAGGGCACTGGCCCCATATGCTGGAGATGGCAGGATCAAACCCAGCTCCAGCCAAAAACTGAAAAAAAAAAAAAAAAAAGACAGTCTGTGCTTCTGGTGCAGCTTTCTAGAGTAGGAGAGTAGGGTGCCCTAAAGGAAATCATTGATATACTGGAGCAACACACACTCTAAGTACTCAGCTGGAAATTTCTGGAGATTACCAGTTAGCACTTCTCCAGAAATCATGGGTGAGTTTTTGAGCTTTTATGGCAATCTGGTGCATGTGTACTGGATTTGTCAGCTTCCAGGTCTCTTTCACTGGAAAGTAAACAGCCTCTGGCTTTCCAGAGCCAGCCTTATACTGAAAAAAGGCATTTTTAAGTTCAAGCAACTGAGCCACTTGGTTTCTGCTGCCAGCAGACTCAGAAAAGTATACAGATTAGGCACAGTAGTATGAAGTGTTATAGTTACACCATTTACTGGGAAATTTTTATTTGGGTTCTAATTTTTCCTGAGGTATCTATAAAGGCACAGCAGATAACATTTAATACTGTACAAAGTTTTCTAGTGTAGCCATCAAATGACCTTTCTTTGGCCAGTCTCTTAGTTCTATTTAACAGATCAATTTAGTAAAACAGTTATGTCTCATTTTATGAGTTGACAGTACAAATAAGGCTGGGATTTAATATGGATGGCCTCAGTCTCTTTTCTTCTTTTAAACTACTTTTCTCTCTCTAATTTTTCTTTTCACTAAAGAAAAATTATAGCAGAATTAACTTAGTTGCTAAAATAAACTTTACATTCAGTATACTGGGTCTGATTATTTGCATAAAGTGCAGTAAGAATTATGATTGACCATCTAGACTCTTCTTTCCTTTAAAATTGGCTTTGCTGGAATCTTTTAGAAGGAATTTCAGGCTGGACTTTCTTAAAAGCCTTTCATGAGCCCAGGTTTCATCTGTGAGATTAGATACCTTTATGCATTGAGTAAATCTCTCTTCTCTTGAGGTCCCCAAGCATATTTTGATTCCAGGACCTTTATTACTTACCACAGATCAGGAAATGTTATTGATGGGTATCTGGCCAGTTTTCTGAAGGGCTGTTTTTATTGGGCTTATAAAGTCAACCTTAATTCCTTAATGAAGTCTGGACATCTCTGGAAATGCTATTCCAGCCAAAGCCTTGGTAAAATAACCAAGGTCTATAGAACAAAACAGATTCTTATTGAACTTATGCAAATAACTATATTGTTAGAAATTAAGAATACTTACAAATGGCTTTCAAATTCCAGAGAAATCAAGGAGAGAGAAAAAATACATGTTTCAAATTCTGCTCATAAGTACATACATTGCTGAAAACCTACAAATAGGTCAAAAGATAGAAAATGGTTTTCTTGAATTCTGGAAAGCAGAATACAGAAAGAATTAACAATATTTCAAATAAAAAGCCATAACAAACTAGCCCAATTCCACATAACTGATTTAGCAATACTTATAGACATGTTAACGTTCCAATGAAAGTTCTAAAAGTCTGCTTTTAGTCTGAAGGTACTCAATTTCCAAAGACATCAGGAATTTGAATTTGAAAGAATTTGTCAGCTTCTCTCAATATTTCTTTTTCTTTTTAGGATAAACTTTGAATTTATCCAGTTATAAAAAACACTTTTTTTTAGATGAATTAAAATTATTATCAATAATATATTTTAGGACAGATTAATGTCTTATATGTTAGGACAGATTATTGCTTTATAATATTGGAACATATGTGTAATTATAACCCATGCAAAATTAATAAAATTAATAAAAATTTAATAAATCAAATAAGTTCAATTTGTTTTTCTCAGGTTTTCAGTGGTTTGAATATTTCAAAAAGACCAAATTTAGAGTTTTGGGGGTTTTGTTATTGTTGTTGTTTAGTTGGCCTGAGCTGAGTTTGAACCCATCAGTCAGTCTCAGTGCATGTGGCTGATGCTGCAACCACTGTGCTATAGGCACCAAGCCCCAAATTTAGAGTTTTGATATTGGAAGGTTTGTCAAATATCAAAAACTTAAAACGTTTGTTTAAAAAAAATTACAAGTCAAAAGATTTTAAAGGAAATGTATAGTTAACTGGATCACATGTAAATTCCTTTGCAAATTCTCTTTTGAGTGTTCTATTTAACCTGCACAGACAATCTACAAATATTTTAAACTTTTTTAAATTTTTGCCCTGCCTTTGACTTTCTTATGCAACCATTCTGTTTCAGGACAAATTCATCACACAAGATTCTTTCTTTACATAATGGCATTTTCCTTTCTATCCAATTTTTCTTATTCTTAAAAACTTACTTCCCACAAAACAAGATCCTAATTTACTAAGAAGTCATCCATTCACTGGGCTAAACTGATAATTAGAAGGTTTAAAAGGTAAGAATCTTATCTTTAATAATTTAAATAACTAAATAATTACATTTTACAAATGAGAGACATTTTATGAAATATAACATTGATACAGGATTTTCCTACTCAGGGTTAGACAGGGAACTCTCATTTTTCAGGCTCAGGTGAGCTCAGACATCAAACTCCCATCTAGGCACAAACATGTTGCAGGCCAGACCCTCTGAGCCTTAACAAGGTCATGAACAAAGCAGCCCCAAACATTATGGTTTTTGTTTTTTTTTCATTGTTGGGGATTCATTGAGGGTACAATAAGCCAGGTTACACTGATTGCAATTGTTAGGTAAAGACCCTCTTGCAATCAGGTCTTGCCCCCATAAAGTGTGACACACACAAAGGCCCCACCTCCCTCCCTCCGTCCCTCTTTCTGCTTCCCCCCCATAACCTTCATTGTCATTAAATGTCCTCATATCAAAATTGAGTATATAGGATTCATGCTTCTCCATTCTTGTGATGCTTTACTAAGAATAATGTCTTCCACTTCCATCCAGGTTAATACAAAGGATGTAAAGTCTCCATTTTTTGAAATGGCTGAATAGTATTCCATGGTATACATATACCACAGCTTGTTAATCCATTCTTGGGTTGGTGGGCATTTAGGCTGTTTCCACATTTTGGCGATTGTAAATTGAGCTGCAATAAACAGTCTAGTACAAGTGTCCTTATGATAAAAGGATTTTTTTCCTTCTGGGTAGATGCCCAGTAATGGGATTGCAGGATCAAATGGGAGGTCTAGCTTGAGTGCTTTGAGGTTTCTCCATACTTCCTTCCAGAAAGGTTGTACTAGTTTGCAGTCCCACCAGCAGTGTAAAAGTGTTCCCTTCTCTCCACATCCACGCCAGCATCTGCAGTTTTGAGATTTTGTGATGTGGACCATTCTCACTGGGGTTAGATGATATCTCAGGGTTGTTTTGATTTGCATTTCTCTAATATATAGAGATGATGAACATTTTTTCATGTGTTTGTTAGCCATTCGTCTGTCATCTTTAAAGAAAGTTCTATTCATGTCTCTTGCCCATTGATATATGGGATTGTTGGCTTTTTTCATGTGGATTAATTTGAGTTCTCTATAGATCCTAGTTATCAAGCTTTTGTCTGATTGAAAATATGCAAATATCCTTTCCCATTGTGTAGGTTGTCTCTTTGCTTTGGTTATTGTCTCCTTAGCTGTACAGAAACTTTTCAGTTTAATGAAGTCCCATTTGTTTATTTTTGTTGTTGTTGCAATTGCCATGGCAGTCTTCTTCATGAAGTCTTTCCCCAGGCCAATATCTTCCAGTGTTTTTCCTATGCTTTCTTGGAGGATTTTTATTGTTTCATGCCTTAAATTTAAGTCCTTTATCCATCTTGAATCAATTTTTGTGAGTGGGGAAAGGTGTGGGTCCAGTTTCAGTCTTTTACATGTAGACATCCAGTTCTCCCAACACCATTTATTGAATAGGGAGTCTTTCCCCCAAGGTATGTTCTTGTTTGGTTTATCGAAGCTTAGGTGGTTGTAAGATGTTAGTTTCATTTCTTGGTTTTCAATTCGATTCCAAGTGTCTATGTCTCTGTTTTTGTGCCAGTACCATGCTGTCTTCAGCACTATGGCTTTGTAGTACAGACTAAAATTGGTATGCTGATGCCCCCAGCTTTATTTTTGTTACTAAGAACTGCCTTAGCTATACGGGGTTTGTTCCAGTTCCATACAAAACGCAGAATCATTTTTTCCAAATCTTGAAAGTACGATGTTGGTATTTTGATAGGAATGGCATTGAATAGGTAGATTGCTTTAGGAAGTATAGACATTTTAACAATGTTGATTCTTCCCATCCATGAGCATGGTATGTTCTTCCATTTGTTAATATCCTCTGCTATTTCCTTTCTGAGGATTTCACAGTTTTCTTTATAGAGGTCCTTCACCTCCTTCGTTAGGTATATTCCTAGGTATTTCATTTTCTTTGAAACTATGGCGAAGGGAGTTGTGTCCTTAATTAGCTTCTGATCTTGACTGTTATTGGTGTATACAAAGGCTACTGACTTGTGGACATTGATTTTATATCCTGAAACATTACTGTATTTTTTGATGACTTCTACGAGTCTTGTGGTTGAGTCTTTGGGGTTCTCTAAGTATAAGATCATGTCCTCAGCAAAGAGGGAGAGTTTGACCTCCTCTGCTCCCATTTGAGTTCCCTTTATTTCCTTGTCTTGCCTAATTGTATTGGCTAGAACTTCCAGCACTACGTTGAATAGTAAAGGTGACAGAGGACAACCTTGTCTGGTTCCAGTTCTAAGAGGAAAAGCTTTGAGTTTTACTCCATTCAGTAAAATATTGGCTGTGGGTTTGTCATAGATAGCTTCAATCAGTTTTAGAAATGTGCCACCTATGCCTATACTCTTCAGTGTTCTAATTAGAAAAGGATGCTGGATTTTATCAAATGCTTTTTCTGCATCTATTGAGAGGATCATGTGATCTTTATTTTTGCCTCTGTTAATATGGTGGATAACGTTTATGGACTTGCGTATGTTAAACCAGCCTTGCATCCCTGGGATGAAGCCTACTTGATCATGATGAATGACTTTTTTGATGATAAGCTGTAATCTATTAGCTAGGATTTTGTTGAGAATTTTTGCATGTGTATTCATGAGTGAGATTGGTCTGAAATTCTCCTTTTTGTTTGGGTCTTTTCCTGGTTTTGGTATCAGGGTGATGTTTGCTTCATAGAATGTGTTGGGGAAGATTCCTTTTTCCTCAATTTTTTGGAATAATTTCTGCAGTACGGGAATAAGCTCTTCCTTGAAGGCTTGATAGAATTCTGGAGTGAAGCCATCTGGACCAGGGCATTTTTTGGTTGGAAGATTTTTTATTGTTTCTTTGATCTCAGTGCTTGAAATTGGTCTGTTCAGGAGCTCTATTTCTTCCTGGCTGAGTCTAGGGAGAGGGTGTGATTCCAAATATTGATCCATTTCCTTCACATTGTCAAATTTCTGGGCATGGAGTTTCTGGTAGTTTCAGAGATGATCTCTTGTATCTCTGTGGGATCAGTTGGTATTTCCCCTTTATATCATTTCTGATTGAGGTTACTAGAGATTTTACTTTTCTATTCCTCATTAGTCTGGCCAATGGTTTATCTATTTTATTTATTTTTTTCAAAAAACCAACTCCTTGTTTCATTAATTTTCTGAATGATTCTTTTGTTTTCAATTTCATTGATCTCTGATTTGATTTTGGATATTTCTTTTCTTCTACTGAGTTTAGGCTTAGATTGTTCTTCTTTTTCCAATTTCATAAGATCTCTTGTGAGATTGTTGATGTGCTCTCTTTCTGTTTTTCGAATGTAGGCATCTAAAGCGATGAATTTTCCTTTCTTTGCAGTATCCCACAGGTTTTGGTAGCTTGTGTCTTCATTGTTGTTATGCTCAAGGAAGTTAATGATTTCCTATTTTATTTCTTTCTGCACCCATCTGTTATTCAACAGAAGATTGTTTAATTTCCATGTCTTTGGGTGGGGTCGAGCATGTTTGTTAGAGTTAAGTTCCACCTTTAGTGCCTTATGGTCTGAGAAGATACAAGGTAAAATTTCAATTCTTTTGGTTCTGTTGATATTTGTTTTGTGTCCCAGGATATGATCAGCCCCAAACATTTTGGATGGCTTCATCCTGACTAGGGAGCACACACTCTAATCCCTTTCCCAGACAAAAACTGTAGCAAAGACCTAACAACCTTGTGAGGGGCTGCATTCATTCATTTGCTAGAACACCTATTCAGTTTGAACAGGTATTTTCCATCTATCAACTGTACAAAATATTTCACAGGGCCAATTATTTACCCCTAGATAAAGGACTCATGCAGGAAACTTTCAACCTGGGCCTCCTCCCAACTTCCAGAGGCTCCTCACCTTGGAGACCTGCTACAGATAGGGATGCAGCCCTGCCTGGCACAAGATTTATACTCTCTCCTCCAGATTTTCATGGACTCTCCAGAGCTCACCGGATTGCCTGAACCACAATGCTTTCTAAGGCATGGCCACTCTGCCAATAGCTCTGACACCTTTCACTCCTTCTGCAGGCCCCTCAGTCCAATTAAATCCCATTTTATCACTGATCTGTGGCCCATGGGCTTAATTCTCAAATTCCTGAGACCAAAGTCTCACTGAAGAAATTCTAGTAGCAAAACAACAATGACATGCTTTCTAGAGTCTTTTCTTTTTTCCCCAAGTCCCACATGGGCCATGTGACTACCACCAAAGACAGAAAGCAGAAAACCTGGAACTTCCAGTTTTTTCAGAATAGGCAGAGGCCAAAATTGGAGCAGGGAAGAAGGGGACACTCACGTAATTGTTCTGCCTTGTGAAGATAAGGGGCAAAACTTTACTTATTGTTACTAGTTTCAATTAGTTTTTAAGCATTCACATGCACACAATTTACTTTTTTCACTCCACCTGCCATTTAGCTATAGGAGGGAAGCCAACACTCTCTTAGGTTCTGTGAGGGGAGGTGGCTGATAAATGTGTCTACTGCAGTTATGAGGAGGACTAGTCAGTTGGTCAGAGGAATTCACAGGAATCCATACCCCTCAGCTCTTTTCTTAAAATCTTGGAAATGTTTGGAAGAGGCAGGACAGGGTGACCCTGCCTGGACTGAAGATTTTGTTCCATTCCTACACTATTCTGCCTAAATGTAGGAATGGGGAGAGGTAGCTAGGTAGATGCAGAAGAATTAAAACTAGCTGTGAAAATTACTCCAAGTGAAGACAGAAGTATGAACAAGGTCACCACAAAGAAATAGAAACAAGTCAGGGCCACACACTCTCTGGTAGACCAGTCTGGAGGGGCAGCCACTACCAAGCCCAATACCAATAATAGTGATGAAGAGAACAATGATTGCCAGGCCAAGGACGCACCAGGAGGTGGGGAGTGTAGGACACATAAAAGCAAGTAGGTAAATAAGGCAGTCTCAGAAGGAACAAAGTCTTGAACGGTCCCTTGAAGGAAAATCTACTCACAAATGTCTCTAAGTCTGTTTTGTTTTAGGACGAGACCAATCCTTCAACAAACACTGAACAAATGACATAAAACAGCAAGACAGACACAGACCTGACATAAACAACGTTTAATAATTCACTTAATTTCACATTCCTGTACTCTCAGAACCAAAACACACTCTCACATACCTCTCAGCAGACCTACTGGTGATCTAATGCCCCAGGGGTTAATCAGACTTCTGTTTCCACCCAAATAATGGGAACCCCAAATCGATCCTACCTTGCCTTAAGACAACTCCTTGTGTAGGTACTTGTTCCTGCATGCCAGTTCCCCCTGGTGTTTGACTCCTTGAAGACCTGCCAAGGGGGTCTGGAGGATTGGCAGCAACTACCAGGTGCATGTGAGCTCTCCCTCCCCAGGTGGTCTCAGTCAGGAAAATCCAGTCATCTGAATTTCCTGAGGCTGTTCTCTAAGCCCAGAGAAAGGGCTCAAATGCACCTGTGTGGGGTTAGGGAGCAGCCCACACCAAAAGCTCACTCAAGTTCACAAAGGGTCCTGAGGTGCCCTTTGGAGAAATTTATTCCATATTTATCTCTTTTGTCTGTGGAAAAGCAACTTTAATGTGTCTGAGGAGGTAGCTCAGGGGTGTGTCTACTTTCAAGGATAAAGAACTTATGTTAGAAATGATGGGAATACAAATCTTAAAACACTATCTGCTCAAAGCAACACAAAAAATCATGAATAACAATTAAAACACACACGATTGTGAACAAGACAAAAAAAGAAATACATACAAATCTAAATTGTGCATCTGAGGTTAAGACTTTCCACCAGCGTCCCAGTGTGTTTATAGCAGCAGGTCTGCACAACATCAACACACACCTCTGAAAGCCTCCTGACAGGTTATCTCTTGACAACAACCAAAACAAACAACTATATATTTCCATAACAATCCACAGTAACAGATAAGCACAACAAAAAATGAATACAATAAACAGTTACACTGAATGTCTACAGACACTAGCCAAAAATAGATAGTTAAATGGATTTTCTCCAGTGGTGAACTCACAGGTGAATTTAGGGGTAATCATCAGCCAGTCTCCTGAAGGCACTGGGTCCTTCCGGGGCCCTAGAGTCATTCCAGAGGGTGCCTCCCCTCAGAGGGACTGTGATCAAAGAGACACTTTGCAAAAAAGTATAAACCGACAGAACAAACAAGTCAGTTACCTCACTCAATCATCACATTCATACACAGAAAAGTCCAAAACCCATCTGGAAAAGACTGAAATACGAACAGTCTTTGGAGAAGACTGCTACCCAGAAGACCCAGTCAGCCACTCTGATACGGATGCAAGACCTAGCTGACCCCTGGCATAGATCCAAACCTGAAGACCCTGGAAGACCCTGTCAGCCACTCCCACACAGATCTGGGATCTGGCCAGCTACCCTGGCACAGATCCAACAGAGTCACTTGGCTGTATCCAGCCACTAAAGTGACTGCAGAAACAGAACTTACCAGTAAGATTTTAACCAGATAACTCCATCAAAAACCCAATTAATCATATTAGCAACTTTAGGTGAGCTGTGTCTGAAGTTGGGGCTTTAACCTGAGGCTGAGTAATATCTCTTGGTGGCCACCCTCTAGGCGGAGGTGTGACCCAACTCTGACTCCTGAGTATAGTCCACAAACCTGGTGGTCATTCGCCGGGGAACACCCCCAACCATCTCGCTGGGGCCTCCAGATGTTACAGAGTGCAAGATTAAAAGATCACCAAGGATGCCAATTAATTGATGCCAATTTAGGGGTCTTTATTAGGTCGGCCAATAGACTGCCCCTCTACATGGATACACAGGGAACAGTATTGGCGATGAAGAGGGAAGGATTTATGTAGGGCAAATTATCTATACTATCAGGGGCTACATGCAGTTAGGCAAGAGAGCAAGTTGCCGACTTTTACAGAAACAGAAGCAGTTTATGGCACTTGTGGTTACATAGCAGTTTATACAAGAGGGAAAAGAGAAAAATTATACAAGGGGGAAAATAGAACAATTTTAAGCTGGACACTGCGTTAGCCAGTTACAATAGCGCCAGTGAGGCAGCTGACTTCCCCTTGCTCATTACATCAGTTTCCCATTTCTAAGTTTGTTTGTTTTTTTTTTTTTTTTTTTTTTTGCAGTTTTGGCCAGGGCTGAGTTTGAACCCGCCACCTCTGGTATATAGGGCTAGTGCCCTACTCCTTTGAGTCACAGGTGCCAACCAACCCCATTTCTAATTTTTTTTTTTTTTGCAGTTTCTGGCCAGGGCTGGGTTTGAACCTGCCAACTCTGGCATATGAGGCCGGCGCCTTACTCCTTTGAGCCACAACTTTCCTTACTTTCTTATGGGGGTACACTGGAGTCAATTGAGAGGGGTCCCTTCACTTCAGAAATACCAGAATAAGATTTAATTAGTAATGTTATTCCACAGACAATGTTTTCATATCAGTGATCTACACACAATTTAAAATCACTGATTGATTTTACAGAGTCCTCAGAAATCCAAGGATTTCAAATTGACCTACCTAAACCCACCAGGGTAAGCCAATTTGTACCAACTCAATCCCCAGTTCAAGAAAAACAGGGTTTTTAAAATTGTGTTTAATATATGTGAAGAAAGGATTAAGCAATTCAGTTTAAAATTTTTTAAACTATAGATAATCAATTTTTCCATTTCACAGATAAGGGAAACAGTGGCCAATGTGAAGAAATTTCACCTACAATTAGGGACGAATTCCTGAGATCTGAATTCAGCACTTGACAACAGCTGTGTCATCATTTATTTATTTATTCACCAAACATTTTGAGCATTCAACTCCCTCAGGCATCAAATTCAGCACAAAAATATGATAGAATCTTGGTTTGAGTATCACCCTTATCTAATACAATGAGCAGATAAGTAAATAAAAGGTCATCCATAAATTATAATTAATATGATAAGAGGTATTAAGGAAGAGAGTGCAAAATACCAAAGGTGTCCCGAACATGGTTTACCTGAAAACCTCCCAGGGCAGGTAACATTTAGCAGGTCTTTTTTGTTTCTTTGTTTTTCTAGTATTAAAGAACATACTTTATTGATCTGATCAATTAACATAAATAGTAGACTCCTACTCTGTGACAATCAAGAAATGCTATTTTTTTTTTATTAAATCATAGCTGTGTACATTGATATGATCATGGGGCATCATACACTAGCTTCATAGACCGTTTGACAAGCAGGTCTTCTTAGTCACTTCTGTTTCTTAAATTTCTCTCATTTTCATGTAAGTACTGGCTGAGATTGCTTTGTGTAAGAAAATTCATTGTTCTTCAAAGTGGTAGTATTCTTATCTATATATTTTTAGACATTTTATACGCTCTTTGAGTGAGATTCCAGAATCTACACCCCACTTGGCTCTATTAAAATATTTTATATCTCTTTTCATTCACTAAATGTAATAGCATTTCTTTGAACTTTAATTAATTAATTCAGTGATCATTGATCAATCTACCTCTTTCATAAGGTACTGATTATATGAGAGTCTTAGTTCATTTTGTGCAGTTTTCCAGGAACAGCTGAGGCTGGGTAATTTATAAAGAAAAGAGGTCATTTGGCTCTTGTTTCTGCGGGCTATACAAAAAGCCAGGTGCCCACATCTGCTTCTGTTAAGGGCCTCAGGAAGCTTCCAATCATGAAGGAAGGGAAAGGGGATCAATATGAAATGATGAGGGGAAGGAAGCAAGGGAGAAGTGGAGAGGATTATTAAGAAGTGCCAGGCTCTTCTTAATAATTGGTCCTCACAGGAACTAAAAGAGCAACAGGAACTCACTCATTCCCATGAGGATGGCACCACACATTCATGAAGGATCCACTCCCACCAACCACACACCAAACCCACCTCCAACTCTGGGTATCCAACTTTCAAATTTAAACATGAGATTTGGAGGGAACAAATATCCTAATTATATCAGTCTGTTCTTTGGCAGAAAAACTTGCCAAGAACATATATCCTTATGAAATATATTCTTCTTTCATTTTGTTCATTCTTCTCCTAAAACCCATGAGCCACATAAATCCTAAGACAGAAAAAAATGAATCAAAAGTCCTTCTGTTCATGCCATTTGTATTTGGTTCATCAGATTATGATGAGAGTGTTAGGAGCTCCATCTGTTCACAATACGCACACAGTCAATCCTACATAAATCTCTTCATTGGATGTTATTTTCTTTACCTGAAACCCAAAGTCCTTCTAAGAGATTAAAAGAAACTTAAAGTAACAAAGAGAAATAAAGAAGTAGAAGATGAGCTTCCCAAGTGGGCTAAATTAAGGCTTTGGGAGTTGAAGTTTATATTGCATAGTTTTACAGATTTTGTTGTGGAAATGTGTTTGTTGTTTAGAGTTTCATTTTGCTATCTTGTTCCATAGTAAGAAAAGTCACACCATTTGCAAAACTGAGAAACTTATTAGGAACCCGCAATGTTTGCCTGCTTTGGTTTTCACACAGTGGAGGCAACGTGAAATGAAGGATAACACTGCAGAGGGAAATGTGAAACACTTGCAAAAATTCACAGCTGGAGATGGCAACACCTAGGCTGTGAGGAAAGCATCTTCCAACTTAGCAACCTCCTTCACAAACAAAGGTAATTTAAAGTTTGGTTTTGTCTGAAAAAAATTGCACCTATTGTTAAAGTCTTAATTGTGGGTTGGAACTATACCATGTAGTCAAGAAAATTGCCGTGGATAATACCAAGAGATATTTTACATTCATTTTTTTAATCAATACAGTTTACTTCAAAGGGACTTTATATCATCAAGTGGTTTTAAAATGCCAAGGATTTCCACTGCTCCACTGGGTTGAAGTGAGAAAAGGCTGAACTAAGTCAAAAAATGTGTGTGTGGGGGAGGGGGGTGTTATTTAATTCTTTATCAGGCATCTGTGCCACTATTTTTATTTTTCCATCTGTATTTTATTTTGTTTTGTTTTATTGTTGGGGATGTATTCAGGGTACAAAGAGCCAGGTTACATTGATTGAGTTTGTTAGGTAAAGTCCCCCTTGTAAGTGTGTCCTGCCCCCAAAAGGTGTGTCACACATGATGAGCCCCCACCCCATTCCCTCCTTCCCTCTCTTTGCTCTCCCCTGCCACTATTTTTAATAGGAACACTAGGAAAACCTAGTTCAAAAATCACATGAAAAATTAATTAGATAAATAAGCCTCTTTGGAAAAGGTAGATTGGAGGAAATCAATTAGGTAGAAATTTTGAGATGTACTATAGAGAACTACAAATGCAAGCTGAAGAGAGAAGCCAATGGATAACCAATGAAGTAAACCGATAATTGAAGGAAAAATATTCCTAGAATAATATATTTACTTTCTCATTTAAAAAAAATGGCTCAAGCTAAGACAATGGCTGGTGAGAATTCAACAAATGAACATTCTGAATTTCCTAATGATACTTGTCTGTTCCACTGGGTTACAAAGTCTCCAATAAGAGGAGCATATGCTCGCAAGTGACAAATCCATATTTTTTGGCAAAGGAAAACTGTTTATCCTCCCGCCTCCTTTGGCTATTTCAGCCTCAGAATTTAAGATTGATATATTTTTCAAAGTGTCAAACTGATTCTTACATAATTCTTCTCATGTAGACCCTGGTGTCTCCCTGATAAATGTTCTCGTTAACAAAACTTTGACAAAGTCTGCAAGTTCTTCTACATTATTTTAGATAAATAATAGTAATACTTGAATAAATTTTCTCTGCTAAAAATTTCAAATGTCATATAAATGCCTGAAGATTTCTTTGATTGTTAGACCCAAGCCTGGCTCCTCCCACTTCCTACTCTTTGGTATGAATTCTGTACTCCCTGTCTCTAGAATATACACATTATAACACATACATTTTGTGGTGCTTGTGTTTCATAAATGGGGTGATATTATACATACCTTTCTGAATGTCATTGTTGTTGCTCACTGATCAATGGAACATGAAATTCGTCCATGATAATACAAACAGATGTGCCTCATTCTTTTTGATCAGATGCATAGTACTCCTTAGGAATTTTACTACACGATGTATTTTGCTATTCTTCATTGAGTGATAATTAGCTTGTTTTTAAGTATTTTCTTTTATAAAAAATCTTGAATGAGCATCTTTTCCCATGTCTCCTTGGGCACACCTCAAAGATTTTTTTCCAAGGTACAACAGACAAAAGAAATGTCTTAAACTCTTTAATTTCAATGCTAAAATAGTAAAGTAGTAAAGAATAGCATAAAATGCATCTGTCAGAATAAGAGAAATAAAATTAGAACTTTGAAAAGAAAAGTTACAGCTTTCTGGCTTGGAGCAGATTCTTAAAAGTCAGAGTTTCTTGAGTTCAAATCCTAGTCTCAGATTCAAATTAAAAATAATCTAAGTCACCATCAATAGGAATGGCAAAATATGTAAGAAAATGCCTAAGAAATAATATGTAGCTGGTGGGGAAAAAACTGAGGCAGGTTTAGATATATCAACATAGTAGAGCTTGACTTTATTTGGTTTTTTTTTTTGTTTGTTTGTTTTGATTTCAGAATAGTGGGAAGGGAGGGGTATAAATGTTTTGGTTACATGAATTGCTTTTGTGTCTCTTGAGTCAGGAGTGTGCCCATCACCCAGACAGAGTTCATTGTACCCAGAGATATGGTATCACTCTACCCATCCCCTCTTCCCCCAATCTCTTGATTTCTGTTAAGTTTTACTTCCATCTGTGCACATGAGTGCTGATCTGTTAGTTTCAATTTAATAGTGAGAACATGTGGTGTTTGCTTTTTCATTCTTTAGATACTTTATGTAGGATAATGATCTGAGTGTCATCCAAATGTCACAAAAAAGATTAAGTCATCTTTCTTCATTACTGAGTAGTATTCCACAGTGTGTGTGTGTAATTGTGTGTGTATATGTATGTACTTATATGTCTCACATTTTGTTAATCTACTCACAAATTGATGGACCCTTGGGTTGACTCCACATCTTGACTGTGGTAGGAAGTAACATATAGTCATTGAATAGCTAGCAAAGATCTAAAACACACAGCTGACTGAAATGTACATCATTATTGAAAAATCATACAATAGGGTGGAGATCTTGGTGTGTGACACACGTTTTGGGGGCAAGACACAATTATAAGAGGGACTTTACCTAACAAATGCAATCAGTGTAACCTGGTTTCTTGTTCCCTCAATGAATCCCCAGCAATACAAAAAAAAAAAAAAAATCATACAATAGAACTCAGTTTCATGATAAATAATGGCATTAGTAAATTAAAACAATATAAAAGATTGCCTCTTTAGCTGTTAGAATTCTAACAGTTTATACAACTGGCCTAAGAAAGTTCCCTGCATTTTGTCTAACATTTATTGACCATCTAATACATGCTGAGAACCTTAATAGGAGTTATTGGACAGAGAAGAAAAAAATCAGGTACAAATCTCAGTCTACAATCTTAGGCTTTATTAAGTGGCTAGAACATGTTCACTAATTATTAGATACAAAGGGCTGAAACAAAAGTAAACCCATGTGAAGTCTAGCCTTGATAAGTATCAGGTGAAACATGCCATAGTAAAGCTTTCATCAACAAGAATAGTTACTTTTCAACTTTTTCTCATGCTACCTTGACCATTGCCTCTGGTCCCTGGACTACCTGTAGCTTTTGACACTTTTTTTTTTTTTTGCTTAACTTCATGAGGCACCTCCTCATTAATTCCATAAATAACATCTGCCAGCCCCACAACCAGGCATCCTCAAACTTTTTAAACAGGGGGCCAATTCACTGTCCCTCAGACCATTGGAGGGCCGAACTACATTTAAAAAAAAAATACTATGAACAAATTCCTATGCAAACTGCACACATCTTATTTTGAAGTAAAAAAACAAAATGGGAACAAATACAATCACACCGCCTCATGTGGCCTGCGGGCCACAGTTTGAAGACCCCTGACAGGTGTAGTCACTTGGCTCCTCACAGAAGCTTCCCTGTGTAGGCTGTTCTCGGGTACATTAGTTTGTACCTGGAATTATTGGTTTGACCCACCCTAGCCATAAAAATTATTAGCTCCTAAAAACTCAAATCAATTCCAAGTGGGGAGAGGGAAAAGAAAGGAGGGGAGATAGGGAAGGAGGGAAAGGCATGGGGGTGGTCCTACTTCATGGGTGCAATGTTAGGGTGGATGACACACATCTTGGGAGCAAGACACGAGTATAAGAGGGACTCTACCTAACAAATGCAAACATTGTAACCTATTTCTTTGTACCCTCAAATTAAATTAAAAAAGATTATTAGTTTTGACATAACCATAACCCAGAGTAGACTGAATCATGACCATAAGCTCCAACAATATAATCACCTGAATTAAACTGATTACTTCTGTTGCTATTCATAAAGAATTCTAAAATAATTGTATATTGTCAGTTATGTGACATATGTACATATATTATATGTGTACATCCATTATACATGTATAATTCATATATGCATTTATAAACACATATATTAAAATATACCGTTTATGTTGTCAGACTTCCTGGGTGCTTATTAGCACATGATGAGAAAAATAATTTGTGATGTTCTTTATCTGTCTTGTCTGCATTTGTTAGCCTCCTCCTTAAATAGGTATAGCCCCCAAACATTTTTCCTATTTAGTTCCACTGAATTACCAAGTAGAAAAAGTGGAAAAAATAGTACAATTACACTTACTTGTTCTTTCTCTTCTCCAGGTTCAGGCTCTAAGACCTGCTCTGACGCTCTTTATCACAAATAAAGACACAACTGTCTAAAGTAGTCACTGGAAGGTCTACTAAGGATTAACAAAATGGCCATTTTGGAAGCATACTTTTACTCTCTGATTCTTTGACCAAACACAGAATTCAAAGGCAAGCCAAATAAAAAGTGAGAGAAAAATCAACACATCTAGATATTGAAATCTACTGAAGAAGTGAGAAATCTTCAAATGTGTGCTCTAAAATTAGATCTGGCATTGAATGCCTTTACTTTTTCAAGTGTGGATACTTTGACCAAGTTTTTCTTATGCTGAATAATTCAACATGAAAGCCATCTTATTGAGACAGTCAAGGCACATTATCTGCAGTTGCTATTACTAGACAGACTCTTATAAAAGATGATCAGCAGAATCATTTAATCCATGAGAAAAATTAAATGAAACTACACTTCGTTGGAATGTTGAGATTAGGTCACTGAATACTGAAGCAGATTCATAGAGATCATCTTCAAAGTGTAGTCCTTGGACAACCCTCATCAGCATCAATTTGACACCCGTTATAAATATGTATATGAATTCTTAGCCCAGACCTACTGATTCAGAAACTCTGGAAGTAGACCCCAGAAATCTGTATTACCAGACCCTCAAGGTAATGCTGATTTACACCTGTGTTTGAGAACCAGCAGTCCAGACAGTTTCGTACTTTGGAATTGAAAAGGCTGAACTCCGTAGAGTTCAAGCAAGTTGCTGAAATAGGTGACAAGAACCAGGTGGAAAACTAACACAGCACAAAGTAGGGTTGCTATTGGAATACTAGAGAACGCCCACCACAGGTCTCAGTACTTTATTTAGTCAAAGTCTTAACAGGAATTATTTGGCACATTCAAATTAGGATAATTTTTATTTTTTTACACAGGTATTGGTAAGTTGTAAGGAAACCGCAAGGGGTAGCGAGGAAGCCGAGAGCTATTAACAGTGGAAAAAATGAATATTTACAGGCTTAAAAGGGCAATGGGACAAGGGGAAGAATTTATGTAGAGAAGGGAGTATACAGGCAGCCTCTACAGGCAAAGAATGGGGAGGAAGAGAAAGTGGAGAGTGAATTTGGAAGGGCACATGGAAAATACTTGACACAACATAAGATTAAGAATGGATAGCAATTCCTGGGATTGACAACAAATACCAGGAATTTATTACCCTCTCCTGTTCTCCAGCTACTTTCTTATTAAGAGGGGGGATCAAAACACCCAAACCACCTAGCAGTCAAAAAAACTTAATTATGTTTAATTAGTAGTTTTCTCACAGTGACTGTCCTTCCTTTATTTTTCAATAATAGAACTCCATGATTTTAGCTGGGGATGTAGCCACTTGGAAGATAACATTGTGTATTCTCACGTGCAGTTAGGTATGCAATGTCACTAAGTTCTGGCCCAATAGTATGTATCTATTAAATACAAATTTTACTATAAAGTCAGGAAAATATTCTTAAAGATTCTCCTTCAAGGTTGCTGTGAATTCAGGCAATCTCGAATCATGAGCCATCTTGGATCACAAAGTAACCTTGAGAAGGATGCCACATATAGTGGAGCAACAAGCTAAAAGGAGGCTGGGTCCCTAACACCATGGAACACTAAATCAGCTGCAGGTTGACTGTCTCTCCACTTCCTAAATGGGAGAGGTAAATAAACTTTTATATTCTTTAGCCAGAGTTATTTGGAGCTTTCTATTACCAGCTGAAGCTAATTGTAACCAATATAGTCTATACATACTAAATAGTAAAATCAGCAAAGGCATGTTATTGAATTAAAGAAAAGAAGCAGCAAAATGCAGCATGGGAGGGAGGGCAACTGATGAGATCTCACCTAATGTGCACAATGTGAGGGTGTTCGGCATGACCCCTGGGTGAAGGGCTCAACTACATCTTGAACTTCACCTTAGAAATGAAAACAATATAACCTAAACATGTGTACCCTCATATTAGTTTGCAACACCTGTGGTGCATCTTACAAGGATATATGTGAAACTTAGTAAATGTAGAATGTAAATGTCTTAACACAATAACTAAAAAAATGCCAGGAAGGCTATGTCAACCAGTGTGATGAAAATGTGTCAAACGGTTTATGAAGCTAGTGTATGATGCCCCATGATCATATCAATGTACACAGCTATGATTTAATAAAAAAAAATAGAAACATGATGTATAAAAAAAGAAAAAAAGAAAAAAATGTAGCATGTGACCTGGTATGTATTATTTACAGGTAATATGTTTATTTATAAACATCCATAAACAAAGTTTTGTAAATAAACACCCAAAAAGGTGATAACTATAGTCAAAACTGGAGAGCTGATGGGGGAGTAGGATTAAAGATGGAGGTCAATGAATAATTTTACTTTATGTATAATAGAAAAATACACTCAAAATTAGATATGAAATTAATATTTTTAAAGATATTAATGTACTAACTTCTTTGGCAGGGGATAGGTTCATGATTTTAGAGAACTTTTAACTTGCTAAGCTCTTATATTTAAAACCTGATGCTTCCACCCAATTAATGATACCCAGGATAAAGAGAAGCTAGAAGCTTGGTAATATGTTTGAGTCTTACTGTGGTTTTTGTAATTGAACCACAGTATCCCAGATACTGTGATTAGAGGAGCCAAAGAATCATGAAGAATCATGTACTTTGGCTGCATGATTTGCAAACTTGTGGAAGAACAATCAAGGACTGACGTCTACAGAGCCATGAGTTCCTTCATGTTCATTTGGATTACATGCTAGGCTGCCTTGGATCAAACCCAGAAACACAGATAAGTAGCAAGAGAGCTCATGGTATAAAATATTATCTGGTTATAAATTCAGTGACCAAGAATGTGTTGTCATGTGGCTTACATTAAAGGAAAGAAAGTCTTTTATCAAGAATCAGATTAGTGATTTTGAATTTTGTATTATCCCAGGAGAAACACATTTGAAAACAGCACACAGAATTGTCCTGGTCTAGACATTTCCATACTTTTGTGTGAGAACCACACAAGGATGTCCTCCTCTATCACCACTACTATTCAACATAGTGCTGGAAGTTTTGGCTAATGCAATCAGCCAAGAGAAAGCTATAAAGGGCATCCAAATGGGGGAAGAGAAAATCAAACTCTCCCTCTTTACTGATGATATGGTCTTACATTTAGAGTACCCCAGAGACTCAACCACAAGATTCCTGGAAGTGATCAAGAAATACAGTAGCATCTCAAGGTGTAAAATCAATGTCCACAAATCAGTAGCTTTTGTATATGCCAATAACAGCCAAGTCAAGATGCCAATCAAAGATACAATTCCCTTCACAGTAGCATCAAAGAAAATAAAATACCTAGGAACATACCTAATTAAAGAGGTGAAGGATGTCTACAAAGAGAATTATGAAACCCTAAGAAAATAAATAGCAGAACACTCTAATAAATAGAAGAATGTGCCATGCTCTTGGTTGGGAAGAATCAACATTGTTAAAATCTCTATACTTTCCAAAGCAATCCCCATTAAAATACCATCATACTTTGAAGAACTGGAAAAAATAATACTTCATTTTGTATGGAACCAGAAAAAAATCCATATAGCCTAGGTGACTTTTAGTAATAAAAACAAAGTTGAAGGCATCACTTTAACAGACTTTAGGATATAAGTCTGCAGTGATCAAAACAGCATGATATTGGTACAGAAAAAGAGACACAAACATATGGAACAGAATAGAAAACCAAGAGATGAAACCAGTGTCTACATGCCATCTGATCTTTGGTAAACCAAACAAAAGAATACATGGGGAAAAGGATCCCTATTCAACAAATGGTGCTGGGAGAACTAGGTAACCATATGTAAAAGACTGAAACTGGACCCACACATTTCACCACCTACAAAAATTGATTTAAGATTTAAATCTAACACATAAAATGATAAAAATCCTAGAAGAAAGCGTGAGGAAAATTCTTGGGGATACTGGCCTGGGGAAAGATTTTATGTAGAAGACTTCAGCAAAACTCACAACAACAAAAACAAATGGGACTTAATTAAACTGAAAAGCTTCTTCACAGAGAACGACACAACAACTAAAGCAAATAGACAACCTTCAGAATGGGGAAAGATATTTGCATGCTATGAATCTGAAAAGTCTTGATAACTAGGATCTATAAAGAACTCAAATTAATCAGCAAAAAAAAGAGCAAATAATCCCCTCTATCACTGAGCAAGAGACATGAAAAGAACCTTCTCTGAGGAAGACAGAGGAATGGCTAGCAAACAAATGAAAAAATTCTCATTGTTCCTAATCATCAGAGAAATGCAAATCAAAGTCACCCTGAAATATCACCTACTCCCAGTGAAAATATCCCGTATCACAAAGTCCTGAGTTGTAGATGCTGATGCAGGTGTGGAGAAAGAGGGAAACTTTTACACTGTTGGTGGAACTAATATAACATCTTTAGAAAGAAGTACCGTGAATCCTCAAGAAACTCCAATTCAGCCTCCCATTTGATCCCACAATCCCACTACCAGGCATACCCAGAAGAAAAAAAAATCATTTTATCATAAAGTTATTTGCACTAGATTGTTTACTGCAGCTCAATTTACAACCACCAAGATGTGTAAACAGCCTAAATGCCCATCAACTCAGGAATGGATTAATAAGCTGTGGTAGATGTACACCATGGAGTACTCTTCAACCATAAGAAAAGATGATGACTTTACATCTTTTGTATTAACATAGATGGAGTTGAAACACATTCTTCTTAGCAAAGTATTATAAGAATGGTAAAACAAGTATCCAGAGTACTCAATTTTATGAAGAAGCCAGTAAATTATCTAATACATGCCCACATAGGAATAAAACTTAATTCAATTCAAGTTGGGGGAAGGAGGAATGAGGGAGAGAGGAGCAGAGGAGGGGATTGGTGTGCTCCTACTTAAAGGGTACAAGGTAGGGGTATATGGCACACCTCTTGGGTGTCATACACTACTGCAAGAAAGACTCTACCTTATAAAATAAAGATTTCTGGGTGGTGCCTATGGCTCAAAGGAGTAGGGCACCGGCCCCATATACTAGAGGTGGTGGGTTCAAACCCAGTCCTGGCCAAAAACTGCAAATACTACTACTACTACTAGTAATAATAATAATAATAATAATAAATAAAGATTTCTAGAACTGAATGACAAATGGGAAACATTAAAAATATATGGAATTCAGCAAAAGCAGTCATAAGGGAATGTTCAATGTTTTAAATAGCTACATCAAAAAGACAGAAAGATCACAAATTAATAATTTGAAATCACATCTCAAGGAATTAGAAAAAGAAGAACAAACTAAACTCAAAGCTAGCAAAATTAATAACAAAATTCAGAGCAGAAAAAAATGAAATGGAAACAAAAAATAAAAAATACAAAGAATCCAAGAAACAAAAGTTAATTCTTTGAAAAGATAAATAAAATTGATAGAGCACTAGCCTAATTATCCAGAAATAAAGGCCTCGAATACGTTCAATCAGAAATAAAAAAGGAGACATACAACAGATACCACAGAAATGTTGAACAGGCCAATATGAAGTTCTGAAATAGCATCAACCATATGAAATCTCCCTAAAAAGAAAAGCCTAGGACCAGATGGCTTCACGTCACAATTCTACCAAACCTTTAAAGAGGAACTAGTACCTATATTACTCAACCTCTTCCAAAATATAGAAAAAGAAGGAAGACTACCCAACACGTTCTATGAAGCAAACATCAACCTGATCCCCAAACCAGGAAAAGACCCAACAAGAAAAGAAAATTATAGACCAAAATGAATGAATATAGATGCAAAAATATTCAACAAGATCCTAACAAACAGAATCCAGCAACACATCAAACAAATTATACACCATGACCAAGTTGGTTTTATCCCAGGGTCTCAAGGCTGGTTCAATATACGTAAATCTATAAGTATAATTCAGCACATAAACAAATTAAAAACCAAAGACCATATGATTCTCTCAATCGATGCAGAAAAAGCTTTTGATAATATCCAGCATCCCTTCATGATCAGAATACTTAAGAAAATTGGTATAGAAGAGACATTTCTTAAACTGATAGAGGCCATCTACAGCAAACCCACAGCCAATATCATATTGAATGGAGTTAAATTGAAATCATTTCCACTCTGATCAGGAATCAGAAAAGGCTGCCCATTGTCTCCACTGCTCTTTAACATTGTAATGGAAGTTTTAGCCACTGCAATTAGGGAAGGAAAGGCGATCAAGGGATCCATATGGGGTCAGAAGAGATCAAACTTTTACTCTTTGCAGATGATATGATAGTATATCTGGAAAACACTAGGGATTCTACTACAAAACTCTTAGAAGTGATCAAGGAATACAGCAGCGTCTCAGGTTACAAAATCAACATTCATAAATCGGTAGCCTTTATATATACCAACAAAAGTCAAGCTGAAAAAACAGTTAAGGACTCTATTCCATTCACAGTGGTGCCAAAGAAGATGAAGTATTTGGAGTTTATCTAACAAAGGACATGAAAGATCTCTATAAAGAGAACTATGAAACTCTAAGAAAAGAAATAGCTGAAAATATTAACAAATGGAAAAACATACCATGCTCATGGCTGGGAAGAATCAACATTGTTAAAATGTCCATACTACCCAAAGCAATATACAATTTTAATGCAATCCCTATTAAAGCTCCACTGTCATACTTTAAAGATCTTAAAAAAATAATACTTCATTTTATATGGAATCAGAAAAAATCTTGAATAGCCAAGACATTACTCAGAAATAAAAACAAAACAGGAGGAATCACGCTACCGGACCTCAGACTATACTATAAATTGATAGTGATCAAAACAGCATGGTACTGGAACAAAAACAGACAGATATACAAAATATATGTGAATACTATAAAGATATACAAAATATATGTGAATACTATAAAACCTCTACATGATAAAAGTAGGAAACCTAGAGAAAATGGATATTCATTGAAACACACAATCCCCAACAAGCCTTAATCAGAAAGAAATAAAAATTCCAGACCAACAAGCAGGGAGATTGAAGCAGTAATAAAAAATTTCCCTAAAAAAGGCAAGGGTCAAATTCTAACAGACCTACAAAGAAAAACTTGGACCTATCCTACAGAAAGTATTCCATAATACAGAGGAGAGAATCCTCCCTAACTCCTTCTATGAAATCAGTTATCACCCTGATAGCAAATCCAAGAAAAGACACAACAAAAAAAGAAAACTAAAGACCAATATCCTTTATGAACAAAAATACAAAAATACTCTATAAAATAGTATCAAACAAAATTGAACAGCACATCAAAAAGATAATCAACCATGATTATCAAGTGGGATGCAAAAATGGTTCAACATATATAAATCAATAAATGTAAATCGCCACATAAACAGAAGCAAAAACAAAGATTATATGATCATCTCATTATATGCATAAAAAATATTTGATAAAATCTAACTCCCTTTCAGGATAAAAACCCTCAGCAAACTAAGCATAAAAAACATATTTCAAAATTATAAAAGCCATATATGACAAACCCACAGCCAACATCAGACTCAATGGGGAAAAGTTGAAAGCATTCCTCCTAAGAACTGGAACAAGCCCACAGGGGCCCATTGTCACCACTTGGATTCAACATAGTATTAGAAGTCCTACAAAGAGCAATCAAATAAAAAAGAAATAAGGGGCATCTAAGTTGGGAAAGAGAAGATCAAACTAGCCCTGTTTACCAATGATATGATCTTATATCTACAAAACACTAAAGACTCCATCAATATACTGAGAATTGATAAATGAACTCAGAAAGTCTCAGGTAACAAAATCAATCTACACAAATTGGTAGCATTTCTGTATACTAACAGCAGTCCAGTGGAGCATCCAGACAAGAACTCTATATCATTTACAATAGCTACAAAGCAAACAAAACCTAGGAATATACTTAACGAAGGAGGTGAAAGAGGAAAGAGTTTTCCACAAGGAAAACTATACAACATTGATGAAGACATCATAGAAGACACAAACAAATGGGAAAATAACCCATGCTATGGACTAGTAAAATAAACATTGTTAAAATGTCCATACTACACAAAGTGATTGACAGATTCAGCAGAATCCTCTTCAAAATACCAACATCATATTTCACAGATCTAAAAAAAAAAAAAACAAGCTTTATTGGGAACTACAAAAGCCTGAAAAAATAAAGCAATCTTAAGCAAAAAGAAGAAATCTGCAGGTATAACCTAACCTGACTTCAAATTATACAACAAGGCTATAGTAACCATAACAATATGATTCTGGTATAAAAGTAGAGACTAGAGCAATGGAATAGAATAGCGAATCCAAATATAAAACCATCTACCTACAGCCAACTGATCTTCAATAAAGCAGACAACAACATATACCAGGGAAAGGAAGCCCTAGTCAATAAATGGTACTAAGAAAATTGGATAGCCACATGAAGAATGAAACAGAACCCTTATCTCTCTTCATATATAAAAATTAATTTAAGGTGGATAAAAGACTTAAAGATAAGGTGTGAAACCATAAAGATTCAGAAGTTCTGGAAGTAATTATGGGAAAAACTTGTTTAGACATCGGACACCAAAGGCAAACATCACAATGTGAAAAAAAATAAGCTGGATTGAATTTCTTGCACAGTGTAGGAAATAATCAACAAAATGAATAGACAACCTACAGAATTGGAGAAAATATTCATGAGCTATACATGCATATATCAATCAAAGGACTAATATAATAATCTACAAAGAACTCAAGCAAATCAGCAAGAAAAGAAAAACATCATAAGTGGGCAAAAGACATGAATGACCGTTTTTCAAAAGAAAATAGACAATTGTCCACCAATCATATAAAAAAATCACTAATCATCAAGGAAATGCAAATTAAAACTACAATTGGATACAACTTTATGGCTATCAGAATAGCCATTATTGAAAAGTCAAAAAAACAGTAGATGCTGGCATGGAATCAGAGTAAGGAAAGCTTATACACTAATTTCAGTCTACAAGTCAGTAAAACCTATATGGAAGATAGCATGGCAATTCCTCAAGTAAATAAATGTAGACCTATCATTCCATCCCCAGCAGTTTCACTACTGGTTATCTACCCAATGGAAGTAAAGCCATTTATCAAAAAGACACCTGCCCTTGAATATTTATTGCAAAACAATTCACAATTGCAAAAATGTGGAATCCATCTAAGTGCCCATCAAATCACAATTGAATAAAGAAAATGTTTTATATATGCATAAGTTAACATATACACACATGCATATACACACACATATACATATAACATATACGTGCATACACATACTGTGGAGTACCACTCAGTCATAACAGGGAATAAAATGTCATTTGCAGCTACATAAGTGGAACTGGAGATCGTTATCCTAAGTATCTCAGGAATGAAAAACCAAACACCATATATTCTCACTAATAAAAGCTAAACAATGGGTACATACAGACAGCAAGAGATATGAAGGACATTGAAAACCAAGAAAAGGGAGGTTGGGAAGCGGTGTGTGGGATTAAAAACTTATCTCTTGGGTCCAGTAAACACTATTCTTGTAATGGGCCCATTGATAACCCTAACTAAAGCATTACACAAGGTATCCATATAACTAAAACACTTATAATCCTTAAAAATATTTAAGTCCTATTACTCTCACTATAAAATGATAGTTTAGATTCATACAGAGTTCTATTCAGACATTATTCTACCTTATAATTTAGATGCTTTTATAGTCTTATGTAATATACTTTTGACAATAAGTAGATTACTTTCAGTCTGATTGTTAGGACTTCAAGGTCATCTGTCTTTCTACCTTTAGAAATTCTCTTTGTATCTTTGAAGGTTTGCATTTCCATTATGTTATGTCCACTCTGTGAAATTGTTTTATTTTTAATTCAGGAATTGTGATCCTCCTTTGCTCTCAAGATTCCTTTTTTTCTCAGTTCTGAGAAGTTCTCCACCATTGGGTCTTCAAATATTGGCTATTTCATGTTCTACCTTATGCTTAAAGAATTATCATTTGATGGATAATGATTGAAGTATGTGATTTTATCTTCAATATCTTTCTGAGTTTTTCTTTAATATTTTCCATTTCTTTCCCTCTCAGAACTACCTTTTTAGTAATTTCCAAGATATATTTTCTAATCCTATTTTTATCTCTATGTAGTCTTCTATGTAAACTATTCACGCACATTATTTTAAAATAGATATTTTCCATTTATAAGCTTTTATTACTTTATCAAATTTTCTTTTTATACCTTTGTAATATTATGTTTTCTTGAAGTATCTTTTATTGTTGTGTAATTTATAGTAATTGAGATGTGAATTTTTCAGTTTCTTTGATTTGCTGATTCTTATTACTTTTAACTTTCAAACATGAAATTGAAAGCTGTTTCCCAAGAGGTTTTCATATAATTTGGGCTAAGATAAGTTTCCTTATATAGCAGTTTAATCTTTGTTACTATAATTGTCCAACATTTCCCCAGTGTCCAATCATGTTGTAAGTTATTTAGCTAGAAGTTTCATACCACACAGGGAAAGGGAATTGGGATCCCACATCTCTACTTGGTGAAGGTTTCATGTTCCATTTTCCACATACCCAAGCATGACAGTTTTCTTATTATTTCTCTCAAGCTGGTAGTTATGGACTTAACTGGTCCCCATCTTTCAAATGAAGTTGTGTTGGTTTTATTCAAGTGTCTTCAATTCTAGTTCTTTTCTTTGCTATGGGCTTTATCAAACTTTATTAAAATATTGGCATTTTAAAAGCTTTCCTCCATTACTATTTACATCACAAGGAAAGAAAATATTATTTTTGAATATTAAAGAAATTAGAAATTTACAATCAAAGTAAAATTTTTCAAAACACAAGAAACAGTCATGTGGAAAGCACAGTTTTGACTTCCCATTTTTTAAGGAGAAACTATTTCTAGGAGTATTTAGAGAAGGCACAAAGTGAACTAAAATGCTGCTGCTGCCACCTGTGAGGTAGGGAGACCTGGTGAATTGTGGAGCTATGAGCTCCAAAATGTAGATTTGAGACTCTTTGAACTGTGAAGTTTGCAAACTTGTCTGCTTTTCAGAGTTTTATTCCCAGATGTCAAGTCAGAAAGTTTAAAAAAATAAAAAAAGAAAGAAAAAGGACCTGAGGAGTGAAATCACCAACATGGTGGAATTGGAAACTCTTGATTTACCTTCTAACCACTGATATACCAAAAAAAATTTGTCAGTAGATCAATTCCCTGGAAGAGAAAGTCAGAGATTTGTAGAAAGATTCCTATCCACCTCCAGTAAGCAACTGAGAAAACATCCACATCTACCGGATGGAAAATGCCAAGGCACTCTTGGGCATTAACCCCAACATGAGCACTGAACCATAAAATTAGGGAAAGAATTCCCAACACTCAGTTTCTTCCCGTGGAGACTAATGTCTAGACCTAAAAAATAGGGTAAAAACCCTAGGTTTCTACTCAGCTTGACTCTTAATTCACCAACTACAGGAGCAGAGGTTATTTGGCATGTATGTCTCTCTAGAACAGTGTTTTTCAACCTTTTTTATCTCACAGCATACTTGAACCTATACTTAAACTTCCATGGCACACTTATATTATCTTGATTTTTAAAAAGAATAAAAAAGAACATACATACTGTGCTTTGAACTTCCATAATTTAATTAATGATCTTTAAATTTTTTCACAGCACACTGGTTGAAAATCCTGCTCTAAACTGTAGAGAAAAAAAATGATGAGTTTATGCAAACATGAAAGCTCTTCCTCTTCCAGGGGACTGCATTTCCCTGGAGCAGTGTAGATAAAGGTCTTAAAGAAAACATAGCTTTCTATTTCCCTCCCAGAAGAGGTTTCTTTTTTTTCTTTTTAAAAAAATTTTTTTTTATTAAATCATAACTGCATACATTAATGCGATCGTGGGGCACCATACACTGGTTTTATAGACCCTTTGACACATTTCCATCACACTGGTTAACATAGCCTTCCTGGCATGCTCTTAGTTATTGTGTTAAGACATTTATATTCTACATTTACTAAGTTTCACATGTACCCTTGTAAGATGCACCGCTGGTATAATCCCACCAATCACCCTTCCTCTGCCCATCCTCCCCCCTCCCTCCCCTTCCTCTGCCCCTTCCCCATATTCTTAGGTTATAACTGGGTTATAGCTTTCATATGAAAGCCATAAATTAGTTTCATAGTAGGGCTGAGTACATTGGATACTTTTTCTTCCATTCTTGAGATACTTTACTAAGAACATGTTCCAGCTCCATCCATGTAAACATGAAAGAGGTAAAGTCTCCATCTTTCTTTAAGGCTGCATAATATTCCATGGTGTACATATACCACAATTTATTAATCCATTCATGGATCGATGGGCACTTGGGCTTTTTCCATGACTTAGTAATTATGAATTGGGCTGCAATAAACACTCTGGTGCAAATATCTTTCTTATAATGTGATTTTTGGTCTTCTGGGTATAGTCTCCAACAAAGGTTTAATAACCAGAATCCACAGAGAACTCAAACGTATAAGTAAGAAAAGAACAAGTGATCCCATTGCAGGCTGGGCAAGGGACTTGAAGAGAAACTTCTCTGAAGAAGACAGGCACACGGCCTACAGACATATGAAAAAATGCTCATCATTCTTAATCATCAGAGAAATGCAAATAAAAACTACTTTGAGATATCATCTAACTCCAGTAAGATTAACCCATATCACAAAATCCCAAGACCAGAGATGTTGGCGTGGATATGGAGAAAAGGGAACATTTCTACACTGCTGGTGGGCATGCAAATTAATACATTCCTTTTGGAAAGATGTTTGGAGAACACTTGGAGAACTAAAAATAGATCTGCCATTCAATCCTATAATTCCTCTACTAGGTATATACCCAGAAGAGGTTTCAAAATACGCCACCAGCAGAAGTGGGAAACTGGGGAATTAAAACGATAGTCAATTAATAGCCTACTGCCATCCTAGAAAGAATTTGCACTCACACTTAGATCCCCAACTCTTACAACATTCATGTAAAGGACTACATCCCAAATTTTCTGGTTCTAGAAGCAGAAGCAACTGGCATACATGTCACTCCAGACTGCAGGAACAAGCAGCATCTTTAAATAAGTATACAAGCATCTCTAGGGACTTCATCCCCCTATAGCAACGTAGAGAAGGAACCCAAAACCACAATTTCCTGTTTCTCTCTAGAATGTGAGAATTCCAATTTTTAAAGCTACTGCACAAAAGAAAACTAAGCTAAAACTAATAGCTCTAGGAATGTAAGGGACTATGCATATGCAAGCCTCTTTTGAATTCAGAACAAACAGGTGATTTTAGATGACACTCCCAGAAGCTACAGCTCCTTGGAGTAATACAGGAAAGGGGCAGAAACAGGCAGCTCTCACTTTCTCTCCTGAAGGGATTTATGACACACACTTCTGGTGTGAACTTGATAGCTTGATACCCAATGAATGTGTGTCAAGGAACTAATGAGACAAGCAATAAAAAAATAGTATTTCATTAGCTAGAACCAGAGCTTTGTGCTTAATGAGACCTTCTTCCAGATCACCCCAGAGATAATTCCAAGTCTATTCATTCTTTCTGGAAGGAGTTTGGCCATGCACTAAGTGCCACAACTTACGTAGCTCCCACCTAAGAAGTTGTGTTCTTTATGACCTAGCCCTGGAAGTTGAGGGTGCTTTGCAATCCTGAATGACCCAAGAGCAAAGAACAATTTGACGAATATATAATGGACTCACATCTAGCAGCTATTCCTCCAGGATCAGAAGGCACAGGCTGAATATGAGTACAGACATTTCCCTAAGATGCTCTTACCAGTTAGTGGGAGAGAAAATGAAGAATAAACACTTATACTCAGCCCCATCATGAAAGCAGAAAGACATGGGGACACATCCTAATACCCAAACTTTCTAGCTACATCTAAAGAGTCTTTCACATAATTTTTAGGGTACTAACAATCCAGGGGTCCACCAAAAGCAAAGATAGCAGTCTGGAAAAAAACGCAACAATTATGTTGGCATCTTAAAATCCTTGGCCAGACTGATTGGTGAAAAACTTCCCCTACACAAGTCTTTCTAACAAAATATAAATAGGTAGGTGTTATCTATTATATAGAAACCAAAAGAGAATCAAGGAATGTGAAGAAACAGGAGAATATGTAACAAATTAAAGATGAGTAAATCTCCAGAAACCTATCAATTGAAGTAGAGTTTTGTGAATAACCTGCAGGAATTTCAAAATAGTAGTCTTAATGAGACTCACTGAAGTCAATCCAGTAAGGCAAGAACAAACTGAGAATTTCAACAAAGGGCTAGGAAGTATACAAAAGTACCAAACGGAAATAATAAATTTGAAGAATGCTATAACTAAACTGAAAAATTCAACAGAGAGTTTCAACAACAGACTAGATAAGGCCAAAGGAAAGATCAGTGAACTTAAAGGCAAATAATTAGAAATCATCTAATCTGAGGAACACAAAAAGAAAAAATAAAAATGAAGACAGCTTAAGAGATCTATTGAATCAGCTAGAACAACAACTTATGCATTACTAATGTGCTAGAAGGAGAAGAAAGAGAAAATAAGACATGAAATATACCCAAATAAATAATGGGAGAATACTTCTAAACTCTGGGAGAGGAATAAAAAGGGACATCCAGGAAGCCCATAAGGCACAAAATAAAATGATTCCAAAGAGACTCACACCATGACACCTCATAGTTAAAAAAAGAAAAAAAATAGAGTATTAATGGCAGCAAGGGAAAAGTGAATCACTACACATAGAGGAAACTCCTGTGGGATTACCAGAGAATTTCTGAGCAGAAAACTTGAAACCCAAAAAGGAATGGGGTAATATATTTGAAATCCTGAAAGAAAAACACTGTTAACTAAGAATATTGTACCCAACAATGTGATATTTCAAAAATGAGTAATAAAGACTTTCTGAGACAAACAAAAGCTAAGAGTTTATCAACACTAGACCTTCATTACAAAAGAAAAAAAATGGGTAAATGCAATTCTTCAAACTGAAAAAAGAAGATGCTAACATATATTTATATAAAAGTATAAAATTCATGGGTAAAAGTAAGTACAAATACAAAAGTCAAATACAAAACACTTTTCTACTGTGACTTCAGTGGGTAGATCAATTATATCTTTTATGTAAAGGTCAAAAGTCAAAACTGTTAATAATGACTAAAGCTATGATAATTTACAACGGGATACATATTATCAAAAGATGTAAAGTGTGACACCAAAATCAAAATAAAATATGGTTTGTGTACATGAACAAAATTAAGCTGTTATCAGCTTAAATTCATTTGATATAAGTGTAGTTAGAAGTACAAGATATCTTAAGTAAACCTCAGGGTAACTATAAAATAAAACTTGTAACAGATACACAAAATATGAAAAGAACCAAAGCATGCCACTACAGATATCCATTAAATTACAAAGGAGGAATGCAAGAGAGGAAAAAGGAAACAAAAGATCTACAGAACTACTAGAAAACAATACCCACATATTAATTTGAAATATAAAAAACAAAAATGATACAAGTAAGTCCATACTTTTCAATAATAATCTTGAATTTAAATGAATTAAAATGGCCAATTAAAAGATACAGAATAGTTGAATTGACTTTAATTAAAAAAAGACAAAGCTATAGTTTTCACCAGTATACATGGGGCATTGGTTCCCAGAACATCCCACAGATACTAAACCTCATGATGTTAGAGTCCCTTATATAAAATGTGTAATATTTGTATGTAACCTATGCAAACACTCCCATATACTTTAAATTATCCTAGATTACTTATAATGCCTAATCAATGGAAATGGTATGTAAATAGTTGGTATGCCATATTGTTTAAAGAATAATGACAAGAAAAAAATCTGTAAATATTCAGTACAGACATAATCACCATTTTAAAAAATATATTTTTTTGATTCATGTTTGATTAAGTCGATGAATGCATAACCCATGAGAATAGAAGGCCAACTATACCTGCTTCCCACAAGCCACAGACAGAATTCAATTCAAAATTAATCAAAGACTTAAATTTATAAGACCCCAAAACTGTAGAATTAGTGGGAGAACCTTGGGAAAACACTTCAGAACACTAGTCTGGGCAAAGATTTTTTTTTATAAGACCTCAAAAGCACAGCCTACAAAAGCAGAAATAAACAAAAACAAAATAAGTTATATCAAACTAAAAAATTTGCAAAGCAAAGAAATTAATCAAAACAGTGAAGAAACAACATACATACACAATGAAAGAATATATTTTCAAACATTTGTCTGACAAGGAATTAATATCCAGAATGTGTAAGGAACTCACACAACTCAACAGCAAAAATACGAATAATTCAATTTAAAAATGAGCAAATGATCTGAGCAAACATTTCTCAAAAGAAGACTTACAAATGGCCAACTGTTATATGAAAAAATACTCATCATCACTAATCAGGGAAGTGCAAAGAAAAACCATAATGAGATACCATCTTACCCCAATCAGAAAGGCAATAACTAAAAAGACAGTAAAAAACAAATGCTGGTAAGTATGTAGAAAAGGGGGAACTTTTATACATTGGTGTGAATGTAAATTAGCACCGCCATCATGGAAACCAGTATGGCTGTTCTTCAAAAAACAGAATATACCTACTAGCAATCCAGCAATCCTCAAAGTGGGTATATATCCAAAGGAAAGAAATTAGTATGTGAAAGAGTTACTGAGCACTGCTGAGTTCACTCAGCACTATTCACAATAACCAACATATGGAATCAAACTAAATGTCCATCAACAGACAAATGGACAAAGAAAATGTAGTATACACGATAGAGTATTATTCAGCCACAAAAAAGAAAGAGATCCCATCATTTGTGGCAACATGATGAACCTGGAAGATACGACATGAAGTGAAATAAACCAAGCACAGAAAGTCAAACACCACATGTTCTCTCTCACACGTGGGAGCTAAAATAGTTGATCTCATAGAAATAGAGTGGAATAGTGGTTACCACAGGCTGGGAGGAGTAGGGGTGAGTGGAGTATAGGGAGAAGTTGTTTAACGGGTACAAAATCACAAGGTGGAAGGAATAAGTTCTAATGTCCCACAGCACAGAAAGGTAACTATAGCTAATGATATTTATTGTATATCTCAAAATAGCTAGGAGAGAGGATTTTGAAAGTTCCTAACACAAACAAATGATAAACATTTGAGGTGATGAACATGCTAATTGCTCTGGCTGGATCATTACCCATTGTAATCACGTATCTAAACATCGCATGTACCCCATAAATGTGTACAATTACTATGTACCAATTAAAACTTTTCTAGCGACTGCTATAAAGAAAGGTAAATCCCTATGGAAAAATACATAAATAACATTAACAACATAATCTTTTTCAGTTATATTTCATGATGCAAGAAGACAAATTTGGGGGGCAATAAAAACATAAAATAAAGACATATAAAGTGAGTCTGCTTCAAAGAAAGTCGGCCCCCAAATTTTTGTTCTTACAGTGCCCACCTACTTAACTGAAAAAAGTCTGAAAGAAAAACACCATTTTCTGGACTTTGGGGGCTACAGTTTTTTACAAGTAGGACATTTCAAAAAGATAGGATAATAAAGCCATTTTTAATTGATAGTCTTGTTTAGTCTGTTCATGAAGTAAAAACTGGTGTAATATAGTTCTCTTTAGTTGCCCTTGAAGGATCATCTTCCTACCTACTTTGGTCATTATGTAAGACCGTCTCCCTCATGAGACAGGAATAGTTTTGAGACTTCAAAATACATTTCTGATTTGGAAGAAATAACAAATAAAATCTAGGTTCATTTCATCTAATCAAAAACAGTGATCAGTTTATAGACACCATAGAAACGTCAACATCCCAGCAATGCATTAAAGCCCAAATGTCATAAATGATGTATCTTCTGTTCAACCAGGACTCACCTAATACCCATAAGTTAATCTATATGAAAGTTTTAATTTAGGACAGACTTCCATTCTTCCATTCTTTCCTTCCCCTAATTCAGTGAACAAATGCATTAGCCAGTAAGACTAAGCCTTCCAGGATGAAATGTCTCATTTTTCTAACCATTCTGTTTCATTTCCAGGATATTAATAAGACATTTAGAAATGATTTTAAGGATGATAAGATATACCCCTTTAGAAGAAAAGTAGATTAAGGCTTCCAGCAAGTTCATTACTAAAGACACTCACTGAAACAGTATCTTAGAAGATTTTCTCTCTTAAGTTGTAGTCATCTTAGAAAGGCTTTTCAGAGAAATACTCCCATTGGGGGGCCTACAGAAAGAGTCTAGCACTCAGACCAAGCCTCATGTCCAAAGAATGAAAGATTCCAGGGCTTTTCTCTGCAAAGAGAGAAAAGACAATCAGTATCTGCTGACTTACTCATGAATTCAGCAGTGATGAACATATGACTTGGAACAAACTACTTGGACAGTCTTTTAATTTTTTTTTTCAATTACCCCTGTTGTCAGCTGAAATTTTAACTCCAGATGTTGCTATCTGACAGTACCATCTGCCTTGAGTGTGAGTGCTTTATTATTTTCTGTGATCAGTCCAGTTTTGCACATGTTTCCTTTTCCTTAAAAGTTATCAAGGGGGAAAAAAGAATACAAGCAGGCACAAGGAAGACTGCTGGCTCAGCAGCAGCTGAAGTGGCAATCCTACCTTCTGGAACACTGATGCTTTATTTTCTTTCCTGTCCAGCAGAGAAGAAACCAAAGAATGCCATTCTGAGTCATATGGAAACTGGCAGGGCCCTTGTCTTCCTGGAACTTAGATTCTCATGGAAGAAATATGGACAATTAGCAGGCAGCAAATAAATCATATCAGATAGTAATAAGTGTTAGGAAGTTGGGGAAGTGAGGCAATGAGACACAGTAATGAAGGGACGGAGGTGAGTGGCTATTTTAGAAAAGGTAATCAAGAAAATCCTCTCCTGGGAAGTGGCACTTTAGATGAAAGCTGAAAGATAAATAGTAGCTAGCAGCTAATCTACTTTTAACACTTTAGAGTGGTTTTTATACTTTCTTTTTAGATAGGCCCATAATTTATAATATGATGTTTACTCAATATATTATAAAAGTAATTTCTGTTCTTTAAATACTTTCCCACAACATAACTTTAACATTGTATTTGAAGAGAAATAAACATACCAAGAAATAAACTATCACTTGTAATCCCACCACTTAAAAACAATCATACAATGAAGTTAGAGTTCTCTATTCCTCTGCCTCCATCATCTTTCCAATCTCCATGCCCGCTAATCCCTGACCTTCACTGTTGCACCAGAAGGAATCACCATAACACTTTGATGGATGACTAAATCTCTGACAAGCACTCACTATTGACATTCATATCTTTAATTCAAGTGTAGCAGATAATTTGAAAAGCCTTAGTTCTTTTGTTGTTCTTTTGCCTCAACATCATTTTACCATGGTTGTGCAAAAACTAATACAAGTCCCAATGGCTGCAGACTGCCCTCAGTTCCCTTTTACATACATAAGGAAGCTGCAAGAATCACACAAATAGTAGCTCTCTACACAGTAATGGTGACAAATACAGGCCAGGAACTATGTGCCTAGGAACAGCAAAAGATTTTACACACATTCTTATTTAACCCTCACAAAAACCCTACTCTAAAATGCCAACATAAATCTCCCCATTTTAAGAGTGAGGATCAGAAAGAATAAATAAATTGTCAAATATTGCATAGTAAGTGGCACGCAAAGGTTGATATCCAGGTCTGGCTGATTCCATTAGCCCTACTTTAGATCAGATGTTGGAAAACCATGATCCAAACCAACTCAACATTTGATTTTGTATAGCCTGAGAACTAACAATGGATTTTACATTTGTAAATGATAGGAAAAAAGAATAGTCTTTTATGACCCATAAATGTTATATAAATTCAAATTTCAGTATCCATAAATTGTTTTGTTGACCCTCATTACATTCATTTGTTATGTATTATCTAAGTTTGCTTTCACACTACAACAGGGTTGAGTAGTTGAATAGTTGCAACAGAGGCTGAATGTCCCACAAAGCCTGAAATGTTTACTGTCATCATTTAAGAAAGAGTTTTGTAACTCCTCCTCTAGATAACCAACACCACCCAGACAGTAAGGGGGTAATAGACTGTATGGTACTCACTTTGATCAGAAAAAACTAAATTACAATAATATCACAGTACTAGAGAGTTTGATAGGAACCAAAACCTACAGAAAGGTGGAAGAAGTTCAAAGAGTGAAAATCTATAGGCTTCAGCTGGAGGATCTGGAAGCTATTAACTGTTGACCTCTGTTTTTAGCACCGGAGTGGGCAGAGAAAGCAAAACCCATGAGGAACCACAACATGGCTGCACAACCTGTAAAAGGGAGTTCATGGAGAGCTCTGCAAAGCCTCCAAGCCAGGCAGTCAAGAGATCTCCTAAGAGCAATGGCTTCTTCACTTTCTAAATCTCTACAGTGGTGACCTGTAACCCTAAACTATGGAGGAAAAGGGATTCTGGGAAACAGACCCACCTTTACAAGGAAGTGGTGATTGTATAGATTTGACAACATAATCCAGCACATGTCCCAGCCAGTGGTTGGCATTATCAGAGGCGGTATTTCTCCAGTGGTGACTGGTACCTGCAATTAGCTGGCCAACTTGCCTATGGTAATGGGCATGTAGACTGGGTCTCTAGGGTGCTTATGGGAGGTCAGGATGCAGCCTTCCCAGACCATACCTACTAGGTATGACATGTCTGCCTGCCTGGATTTCCACCATAATCCTTAATCACAGTACCTACTGTGCTTCTCTTTGGGGAATAGATCCAGACTTGAACTCCAAACCAGTCAACTGGAAACCCAGTATTTTATCATCTTCATCATCACCATTATCTTCCTTGTTGTTAAAAGACACTTCCACTTACGTAGTTCCTACTTCTTACTTTGAACCATTCTGCAACCATTTATAAACATCATCTCATTTCATCCACTTAACCCTTTCAGGTAGGGATATTTTAATTCTTTTTACAGATGAGGAAACTAAAGTTTGAAGTAGTTAAAAAACTTGATTTATTTCACAGAGTTAATGGCTGAGCCAGGCTTGAATTGCTGTCATGTGTAACTCCCAAACCTAGTACAATGAACTGTTATGCTACCTGCCATAGGAACTTCTTCTCAGACCCTGATCTGGTACCCTTCCCTTTGCTCTGGTCTACAAATTGAAGAACTTCTATTTACTAGTAGTCTAAGTACACACAACCACGTTCACATTCTCCCTCCCTTAAATTAGAGCTTTGAAAATGTCCGTGTCAACCAGATTTCGCTTAACCTCTTGGGTCATTATATTAACTATTCACTTCATCTTAGATGTGGGTCAGGATCAGATATATTGTCTTTGGGGGGTTTTCTTTTTTAGCAGACACACACAATGCAGCATAACTCAACCCATCTGCCCTACTAGTTCTCAGCAGATAGTGTAGTCTGGGGTGTTCCTGAATGTAACAACAAACAGCTGTCTTAACAAGTCATATTCTCTTCTAATACAGTATATTTAAGGGAAGAGCTCACATGCGGTCTAAGGCAAGAGACAACCTGTTTTAATCCAGGCTCTGTCACTTATCCTTGTGTGTCCTAACCCTGCATCTGTTTTCTCATCTATCAAACAGAGACTGCAATCTTTTTTACTTGACAGAATTATTGTTAGGATTAAATAAACTGAGACATGAAGATAACTTACTGCAATGGCCTACTTAATGTAAGCACACACTCTTGCCTATGTTTATTATGATTATCTTTATAACTCAAAGACATCAGAAAATACTTGCTTTTTGAAATGACACACAGGACACTTTCCTACCCAAGCCACCCAATTTGAACAATTGTTTGTGGTGTGATAAAATGGTTTCTCAACATAGTGATGATTAAAAATAATTAATATTAGTTACCCAATATGGTGCCTTGCGATTTTTGAAATAGCTTTCTCATTAATCATGAGCATGCACAGTCATTTTTGTTCATGGCCTAAATCTCTAGTTAATGGATTCTGAACCGAGGCTGTGTCAGAGCAGCCAGAAGGTGTGGATTTTCGAAGAAGCAGAGAAGGGCTTAGAAAGCTGTTGTTCAATTGCTAATGTGTGCAGGACCCAGTGCAGCTGATCTGCATACCAATTGCACTGCAAGAAACCAGATTATGCAGAACAGACACAAACAGTATTAGTGATATTTTCTCTCCTTCTCCTTCTCCTTCTCTCTTTCCCCTGTCTCTCTTATTGCTCTCTCTCTCTTTGATACCAAAAGAGAAAAACAGCCCACCTTGTCCCCAAAATTAAGCAAGAACTCTGGAACTAGTCTTTTATGGAGCTTCCACAGCTGAAAAGTAATTGTCAAAATGACCCTTGGGATCCATACATACTACTCAGCTTAAGCTTTAAGGTGTCATTGTCCGATTTGCCTTCTAGAAAGATCCATCTGGAAACATGGAAAATGGAATTAAAGAAGGACTAGCCTAAAGGCAGATATTATTTGTCACAGTAATCCAGGGAGATGCTACTATGGCCTGAACAAGGTGCTACGAAATGGGGAGAAATGGACAGATGCGGAAGGCATTTATGAATTAGAACTGAAGACCAATTGGCTAAGGAGTTGAAGAAAAAGGAGTGGTCAAGGATGACCCCTAAGTTTCTATCACAGACAAATGGAACCTTTGGGCCTAAAGATAATTAGTAATCCAAGCTATTTGATTAAATGGACTCAAACACCCAATTCATTAACCTAATGAGTTAATATATTCATACTAATTGAGACTATTTATCCATCAAACATTCTAATATGAGAGAAACATCAACAGGGTATTTAGGAAACAACCACCTACTATGTACAGAAAGTACCAAAAAAATGCATGCACAAGTTAAGAAAGGAAAAAGTATTAAATTTGTAATACTCAAGGCACATTTGACTTCCACAATTACAAAAGGTGCTCTATGTGACTTGTATTCTCTTATTTTAATCAGTATATATTAAGTATTACAATTTTAATATAGTTTTTTTCTTTCTTAAAATGTGTATACATTTTTGGTACTGTGTGTATATATATATATATGTATACACACGCGCACACACACACACACATATTATATGTATGCTATGTCACACACCAGGAAAGATACAGAAATGAATAAGACCTTTAATACAGTATTTTCAAAGCAAACTAGATAAGTATTACGATAATGTAAAAATGTTATTCTATATTAAAATATAGTGAAACAAATTAATTCCAATCTGCCAGAATAAAAGGTGGCTTCAGAAAAAAAAAGTGGCATTTAAACTGGTCCTTGAAAAATGAGCAGAATTTCCAAAGCAAAGGCATCTCACAATCATGAAATGCTTTGAGCAAAAAGCCCAAGGCATGTGAATTGCTCCCCATATTCCAGCACTGCTGAGTGCTACATTTCTTCTCACCTTTGACTTGGATGTACCTTCCTGACATAAGCAGAGCTGGGAGGTGTTTCAGAGAGAAACACATTAAGTACAGATCAATTTTGAAATGCATCTTACTTTTTTTTATAGTTTTTATTTATTTATTTATTTATTTAATTTTATTATTAAATCATAGCTGTGTACATTTGTGCAATCAAGGGGTACAATGTGCTGGTTTCATATACAATCTGAAATATTCTCATCAAACTGTTCAACTTAGCCTTCATGGCATTTTCTTAGTTATTGTATGTAGACATTTGTATTCTGCATTTAGTAAGTTTCGCCTGTGCCCATTCTAAGATGCACCGTAGGTGTGGCCCCACCCATTACCCTCCCTCACCCCTCCCTTCCCCTGCCTTGGCCCTTTCCCCATATTCTTGAGCTATAGTTGGGTTATAGCCTTCATATGAAAGCTATAAATTAGCTTCATAGTAGGACTGAGTACATTGGATACTTTTTCTTCCATTCTTGAGATACTTTGCTAAGAAGAATATGTTCCAGCTCCATCCATGTAAACATGAAAGAGGTAAAATCTCCATCTTTCTTTAAGGCTGCATAATATCCCATGATGTACAATTTTGAAATGCATCTTATTTTTAATAAAATTTTTAAAGAAGCATATCTGGGGATCAAAGAAAGCCAAGTGTAACACAGGAAACACATTGTGCCGGGGGAGGTAAAGCAGAAGACACTTCCGGGAGAGGAGTTTACACTTACCTTGGGGACAATGGTGAAGCATTCAGAAGGTTTTGAGCAAAAGAGGGATGCTATGAGATCTGTGTTTTAAGATGAGGCCCTCAGTGCCAAAAAGGTCAAGAAAAAGGAATAAAAGTTGCAAAAATCAGAAAAGGAGAGATAAAATTATCACAATTTGCAGGTGATATAAATTTTTATTTCACAATTCCTAAAGAATCTACAAAATAACTAATAGAACTAATACTTGGATTTATTAAGTGGAATACAAAGTTAATGTTATAAACCTGCATTAAATCTTGGCAAGTAAAATTGTTCAAACATATATTTTGCATGCCATCTAAAAATATATTTAGGAATATATTTAACAGAAGACAGGTAAGACCTTTACCTTGAAATTATAAAATATTGCTGATAGAAACAGAAGAAGACCTGTATATGGGGAGCTGCGTACCACATTCATAGATAAAAAGAGTCAATATTGTTAAGATGTCAGTTCCCAGCCATGTATGGTGGCTCACGCCTATAATCCTACCACTCTGGGAGGCCCAGGCAGGTGGATTGCTTGAGCTCAGGAATTCAAGATCAGCCTGAGCTAGAGTGAGACCCCATCTCTACTAAAAAATAAAAAAACTAGCCAGGCATTGTTGTGGAGGCTATGGCAAGAGGATAGCTTGAATCCAGGAGTTTGAGGTTTCTGTGAGCTATGGTGCCATAGCACTCTACCACTCTCATTGATACAGAATGAGACTCTGTATCAAAAAAATAAAATGAAAAGACATCACTTCCCTCCAAATTAATCTATACATTTAATAAATTCAAATTCAAATTATAATGGCAGAAGACTGCTTTTATAGAAATTGACAAAATGGTTCTAAATATATACAGAATTACAAATGGCCTATAATGCCTAAAATAATTTTGAATAGGAAAACACTTATATTTACACTACCTGACTTCCAGACTAATAAAGCTACAGTCATCAAACTGTGTGGAACTGACATGAGGTTAGACAAGTAGACCAATAGAGCAGAATTGAGAGCCTGGACAAGAGCCTCTCAAGTACATATAGTCTTTTGATTTTTGACAAAGGTGCATAATCCATCTCATTAAGGTAGGAAAATATTTACACAACTGATTCTTGTACAACTAGATATGGAAAAATGAACTCTGACTCCCTACTTGGTACTATACTGAAAATTCATTCAAAATGGCTCATAAAGCTAGATGCAAGTGAAAACTGCAAAAATTGTTGATTACAGAGGAGAATATTTGCCTGATGATAAGTAAAGATTTCTTAGATGCAAAAAGCAATAATGATAATAGACAAAACTGATAAATTGGAATTTGTTACAGTTAAAAACTCTGACCTCAGAATAAACCTTTACAAAAAGAATAGATAGGCCATATATTGAGAAAAAGCAATTGAAAATATATCTGACAAAGGCTGTGTATCTAGATATTTTTTTAAATGTCAATAGTTCAATAACAAAAATGTAAATAATTAATTTTCAAAATAGGCAAGAGACTGTACACTTCCCAAAAATAGATACATGCTGGCCAATAAGCACACACACACACACAAAAATTTCTTTATGTTGGTCATCATCAGGGAAATACAAATTAAAAATAATACCTATCAAAATGGCTAAAATCAGAAAGATTAACAACACTGTTAATGAGGATGTGCAACACCAAAATATTCATACATTGTTAGTTAAGAGTGGAAAAGGAAACAAAGATTTTGGGGGAAAAAACTGTCAGTTTCTTTTAGTTTTATAAAAACCTGCTCTATGACCAAGAATTCCACTCCTAAGTATTTTCTCAAGAGAAATACATACATACACAGAAGGAAAGGAGAAAGGGAGGAGGGGAGGGGGGAGGAAAGGAAGAGGGAAAAGGAAAGAAAGAAATAGAAACTTGTACACAGATGTCCAGAGCAGTCTATTCATAATTACCATAAACGAAATAATCTAAATGCCTCCAAACATGAAAATGACTAAACTCCAAAATACTTCTGAGCTATTTTTTAAATGAACTGCTAATATATGCTATAACATGAATGAATCTCAAAAGTTTCTAGATTGGATAACTGGATGACAAATAGTGATTCTACCAATAGAGAGAATGTAAGATAAACACTAATTTTGAATGAAAAGACATCAGATTTGGCTTCGGACATATTAAATCTGGGTGCAAAAAGAATATCCGTGTGGAAATGGAGGTCTGCTGTTAAGGAGAAAGACAGGGCTAAAGATAGATATTTGGAAATCAGTCAAGCCCAGAAAGTGGATATGGTACCTTAGAGAAAGAATACCCAATTGGTTAGAAGAACAAGAGTTTTGAGAACACTCAAATATAAAAGAACATAATAGCACAGGAAAATGAGGAACAAGTGAAGGGCTCTGCCTATATAAGTATGTTCTCTAACAAGGGTACATTCACACATTTTTCATAAAGTAGGAAAGAATATTGGGACAGGTAGCTTTCATTATGAGTGATATAAAAATTCAACTCAAACTAGCTTAAGGTCACATCAAGAATCAAGTCAAGTCATTAGGATTCATCTTGTCCCTGTCTTAACGCTGCTGAGCCATGGTGATAAGCTCTAAACTCACATCATCTCAACTTCAGTAAGTTAAACAAAAAAAGGCAACCCCACCTCCTGGGTTCACACAAAAAACCAGAATTGAGTCAAATTTATTCTAAATGGTCTACCATGGATTATGAGCCCATCCATGAATAATTACTGCTCTCAGGATCATGCGGCACAAAGCTTGGCCTAGTTGTTTCCCTTGAAACTGGGAGTCAGGTCACTTCTACAGGACCCCACTGGACTGAAGATGTGTCTGGGTGGGGAAAAGGAAGGAGAGTGGAGGTGGACAGTGGATCACTGAAAGAAAATCAAGGTTATTATTGGAGTGAGAAAAAGAATGAATGGGTGCCAATGTATGTAAGTAAACAATAAACAAAATAAATACATGCTATTTTCATAGAAGACAATATAGCAGAGTAGAAAAACACTGACTTTTGTTTCAAATACTGGATCTGCCATTTAGCAGCCCTGAAAATTTGAGAAAGTCACCTATATTCTCTCAACTTTGATTTTCTTATTTTAAAAAGGAACAGGAATAACAATATATATCACAGGATTATTGAAGAATTATATGAAATCATGCATGTGAATATATTTAGCATGCACACCCATTGGAATCCCAAAACTTCAAAACAATAACATCAGCAAATGCTGGTAAGGATGTGGAACAACAGCAACTCTCATTTACTGCTGGTGACAGTGCAGAATGGTACAGCCAACATGGAAAATAATTTGATGATTTCTTGCAAAATTAAACATATTCTTTGCCTACAATAAAGCAATCATGCTTTCCTTGGTATTTGCCCAATAAAGTTGAACATCATATAGTTGGAATTATGCGGTATGTAGCTTTTACAGTTTGACTTCTTTCACTATGAAATATGCATTTAAGTTTTCTCCATGTCTTTCTGTAGTTAGCTTGGTAGCTTAACAAGTGTATGCTTTATATCATGACCAAAAAAATCTTGAGTGAACTCCACACAGTATTCTCTCTAGTAAACTTTTTATTAGTAATATATTCAAAGTTGGGAGGGGATATGGGTGTGTCTGCCATATCAAACATCATTATATTCGTTTTAATGACTACATCATTCAATATAATTTGCAATCTTGGGACAAATTAAGAGTAGGCAGGATTTGAAGAGGGAGGGTCTTGAGGCAGTAGGTACAGCTAGACCCATCCCAAACCAAGGGTCTTAAAAGAACCTTGTTACCAATAAATAGTATTTCCTTCCCTTAACTTCTCTTGGGACTAAGTGCTGGGGCCTTCCCAGAATTCACAGACAAGGGATCATCTCAGCAAACATCTCTTTGCTCAGCACCTAATTTTTATTTTATTATTTTATTTTATTTTTGAGATAGAGTCTCACTCTGCAGCCCTGGGTAGAATTCCATGGTGTCATCATATCTCCCAGCAACCTCAGTCTTTTGAGCTCAAGCAATCCTCTTGCCTCAGCCTCTCAGAGTGCTAAGATTACAGGTGTGAGCCACCACGCCCAGCCCGAGCACCTAATCTTTTAAAAAAATCTATAGGGTGGCACCTGTGGCTCAAGGAGTAGGGCGCCAGTCCCATATGCTGAAGGTGGCAAGTTCAAACCCAGCCCCGGCCAAAAAACCACAAAAAAAAAAAAAAAAAAATCTATAAACACTTCTACATGCACATCCTCATATATATACATTTTTGTGCACTCTCTCTCTACATATATATAAATTATAATGTGTGTATATGTAGTGTATACACATATACATTATACAGATGTATACTTATATACTACATATATACATATACGCACATGTACTATATATGTATATATGCATATAATATGTATACACACACACACACACACAGTTAATCTTCAATACCAAGAGAGTAGGTCTGGTGTGATCTCAAACTGCCAATTAATAAATTAATTTATATTTCACCATCTTCTTCCTAATGTTACCTGTTGTGGAGAAAGGGAGACTTTACTCCATTAATCCATTGAAAATCCAAATACCTATGTGAAGTCACTTTTTATATAGAATATGTTTCCCGGAAGAAAAAAAATTCTCTTAAATTTATCAACCAACAGATTGGTTTTAAGATAATGTCCTATTCTTATGAAAACACAAAAAGTGAGCAAGAGAGGGCATCATAATGGATTCATTGGCACTTGGCCTTAAATGGAATTATATTGCACATTGTATTAGGAAATTATGTTAGGCTTAATTACCTGAACTTTTGGGACCTCCCAATCAGGCGCTGGGTATCTGCATACTTGACAATTTTCCTAAGGGAGTCTATAGCTTACCAAAATTACAAAGTCACCATTGAGTGCTTAACCTTAATGACCCCACAAAAATCCTGATTGGGCAATATCCAAAAAACAGAAATGGAAAATAATATATTTTATTTAGAGTGGATACAAGAACTTCTTTTAAGGAGTACCATGTCTTTCTTTATAATGTAACACTTGGAGAAGTAGATGAAACCTAAGGGCATGGATGTTTGTAAGGTGCAGGTTGGCTGAACTTCTGTGGATGAGACAAGAAACCAATTTTGCTCCCGAATGGATGAAACAGAGTAAAAAAGGAAGAAATACACAAAAAGAGGAAGCTGAAGAGCAGAGAAGGGGAGGAAAAGGAGGAGGGAAAGGAGAATGAGGAGGCCGTGGTGAAAGCAGCAATTTTCACTTGAAGTCCTGTTGCTGAAAAGTAGACCCCAATTCTGTGTCCCCAAGACCATCACCACCACCACCCCAAATCTTCAGTTACAATACTGGGCACAGAAATTGCTTTGCAGAAGGCATTTGTGAAAAATTAAGAAAAGTCCAAAGATTTATGTTAATCAACATCCACATAGTGGAGAACTGAGATAGCACTTATGGAATCCTGCACTATTTCATAAAGAAAGGGACAAAAACTTTCAAAACCAAGATTTCTATAAAACCAAAAGTCCCCTGGAAATGTATAGGGATCTTGAAGATTGTCATGTGGTAAGATATCTAAGGTTTGAACCATCCTTTCCTAGAACTGAAGGAGGAGGAAGTCTACAGTTGATATCTGACAGCCAGGCGCGTAAGCGTCCTGGTCAAATGAAAGAAACTAAGCAACCCTTTGAGAGACGCCTCAGCTGACAGGTGTATGTTTTGAAGCTGAATTTTGCTGATATAAATTATTGATTTTTAGCCATCTGAAGGACAAACTACAATGTCCATAATAAACATTCAGGCTACTCCTATGAGCAAAAACCTGCTTGACTGTTTTTAACAGGTGACATGAAGGGGAATAAAGATAGCAGCAAGGCATCAATGTATAGAATAAGATTCTAAAAATACATACAGTTGTGAAGACTGACAGAATAACAGAAGAAAGAGTAGGGGAAATAGCCCTTAACTACTCCTTTAAATTGAGCACTTCAATTCCCCAGGGTGTTTAACTTGTCTTTTCCCTTTTATATATGTCATTTGAATGGCCTTTAGGTAGAGCTATTTTATTTCATGATAAGCTGAAAGCACCTTTTTTAATACAGAGCATATCCCTGGTGCAGCTTCGTACCAGTGTTCGTGACCTCGAAGAATTCAGCGACTGTGGCTTTCCACAGAGAAAAACATGCAGCTAGTATTTTTGTAAAGGTTACAAGATATTAAACTCAGGTGAATAATAGTTAGAAAATCAAGCATACTGATCAATCCATCATATTGAATCTGTTCCAAGCTCCCACAGTGTTTAATTATGTGAAAACTTGCCATAAATCTATATTTCTTCTGATATTCTAGAGCTGGAAAAGAACCAGGGCACGTAAGTATCAAAAAATAGACTAAAAAATAGTTACAAGATTTGTGCAAAAACTTTACTATCCACTTACAGGCCTATGTGCCATCACCATGTCCTTAAAATGTCCTATAACCCCAGGGTAGCATTTGCCATTTTCCTCCTGAGAAACTTCTAGAAACAACAAAAGAACAAAAACCCTTATCACCAGCACTAAGAAAAGATAAAATTGCAGCATTGTTTTTCACTACACAATCAGAGGTCTTTGCTCAAGGTCAGGCATTTCCCTCTGCTCTTAAGGAGTTTGCTGTAATTGCTGTTGGCATCACAAAAGCCAGTGTCCCTAGAGCACCAGTTATTATCAGCCAGGACAAGAGGAAAGGGGGATGGGCTGCTTTGTTGTGTGACAGCCCTCTTATTTTGAAATGTCTGCACTTTGTCAAAAGGAAGGACATATATAGAAAAGGAAAAGAATGCTCTCCCAAAATATTAATGCCATCTGATGCATCATGCCTTCACCAGCTAAAATGGTTCCTTTGCATACGGCACTTGAACTCAAATGGTATATCTGGCTCTGTGACAACATAAGAAATACTGGGAACAATCTGGAAACAGAATGACAAACAGAACATGGGAGTTAGTCCAGAAATGACTCCCTCCCCCCCAGCATATCCTGCACTATTGCCTTAACTGGTTTGAATAAAACATCATGACAAGAAATCTGAATTATGTGAAAATCATATTTTGCCATTTATTCCCTTGTGTCACATACCTTTTAGTAGGCCAAAGTTTTCTGAGCAGAGGATTTCCTAATATTCTCCCAACTCTCAATCTTGTGACTCTACTCTGCAGTCCCTGTAATGAAATCACCAGCTTGGAGTAAAAATAGGACAACTTTTGCTTCTTCAGATAATGACTCAAACCCTTACTTGCCTTATTGTCAGATGTGTAGGTTCCCTACTAAATCCCCGATTACCATCCAGAATTACCTAAGTACTTGGAGAGGACTGGTCCCCTGCATGGTGCTGTGAACATGAGGAAAAAAGTAGAAATCCCAGTCAATCCACTACCTCTGATGCACATGGTGGCTGCACATCCTTGGCAATACTTGCTTTTGTCCACCTCTTTGATAATAGACATCCTAGTATGTGAAGCAATACCTTCGCGTACATTTTCCTAAAGATAAATGATGTTGAGCATCTCCTCATGTGCTTAATGGTCATTTGTATATCTACTTTAAATTTCTATTTAAATTCTTTGCCCAAAGTTTAATTTTTTTTATTGTTAAAGTTTTAGGTTTCTTAATATATTTTGGCTACTAGCCCCTTATACATAAATAATTTGAAAATATTTTTCCTACTCTGTGATTTGTCTTTCTACTTTTTTGACAGTGTCTCTTGAAGCACAAAAGATTTTAGTTATTGCTACAGACTAAATATTTGCATTCTGCAAAAATTCACATGTTGAAATCTTAACCTCCCTCTGATGTTATGATATTGGGGGGGGGCCTTTGGGAGGTGATTGGGTCATGAGGGTAGAGCACTCTTGAATGAAATTAGTGATCTTATAAAAAAGACCAGAGAACTCCCTTGCCCCTTCTACAATATGAAGATACAATGAGAAGACAACTTTCTATGAACTAAGAAGCACCCCTATGAATGAAGAAGCAAGACACAGAATTTGTTGGCACCTTGAACTTGGACTTCCTAGCTGGTGGCCCCAGAGAACTGTGACAAAAAAACCTCTATTGTTTGTAAGCCATCCAGTCTATGATATTCTGTTATAGCAGCCCAAACAAACAAAGCAATGATAATGAAGTCAAATGTATGTTTGTTTGTTTTTTAATTGCATGTGCTTTTTGCTGGTACTTTGTTAAAGAGTTTTATCTCTATATTCATAAAGAATATTGGTCTGTATTTTTCACTTCTTGTGATGTCTCTCTCTGATTTGGGTATGAGAATAATACTGACCTCATAGAATGAATTTGGATGTATTCCTCCTCTTCTGTTTCTTGGAAGAGTTTGTAAAAGATAGATATTAATTCTTCAAACATTTTGTAGAATTCACCAGCAAACTCACCATCAAGTCTTATTCTTTTCTTTGGGGAATGGTTTTTGATTATTTAAGTCTCTTGCAGATAAAATATAGCTAAATAATTTTTTTATCCATTCTGCCAAACCCTGCCTTTTGGTTGGAGTGTTTAATCCATTTGTATTTAATGTAATTACTGATAAGGTAGAATTTATATCTTCTATTTTGTCATTTGTTTTCTATATGTCTTATGTCTTCTCTGTTCCTTTTATTCTCTGGAAATTATAATCAATTTCTTAAATTATAACCATCCATTCAGATCAATACAAATTTAATTTCAATTGTCTACAAAAATGTTGTGTTTTAGCACAATTCTCTCCTCCTTCCTTTATATTATACATAATGTACATTTTATATAGTGTATGACAAACAGGTTTATTGCATTATAAAATTTTCTTTTAAATTATATGAGTAAAAAAATAAATGAATTACAAGCAAAAAATATATTATCCTGAGTTATAAACATACATAGGTAGTTACCTTTACTAGTGCTTTTTAATTCTTCGTTGTCTAGTGTTCTTTTAGTATTTCTTGTAGGGCATGCCTGCAAGTAATTCATTCTCTCAGTTTGTTTTTCACTGGGATGTCTTAGTATTGCTTTTATTTAATTAAAGATAGTTTTTCTGGAAATAGAATTCTTGGTTGAATTCTTTTTCTCTCAATACATTGAACAAATCATGCCATTGTCTTCCAGTTCCATGGCTTCTACTGTTAACCTTATTAAAGATCCTTAGTACATGATGAGCCATTTTTCTCTTCAAGCTTTCAAGATCCTCTTTTGCATTTGGGTTCTGACTACAATATGTCTAAGGGTGGATCTCTTTGAATTTATTCCACCTAAAGTTTTTTGAGCTTCCTAGATATATGAATCCACATTTCTCATAAAATTTAATGATTCTGGGCGGCGCCTGTGGCTCAAGGAGTAGGGCGCTGGTCCCATATGCCAGAGGTGGCGGGTTCAAACCTAGTCCCGGCCAAAAACCAAAAAAATAAATAAATAAATAAAATAAAATAAAATTTAATGATTCAATATACAAGATTTGCCCATCTGTAAAAAGAGGTAGCTTTACATCTTTCTCTCCAATCTTAACGCCTTTCCTTTATCACCAAATTTTCCTGCCCCAAACCATTATTTCTTCAAATATTCTTTCTTTTTTTTTTCTTTTCTCTCCTTCTGGAATTCACATTATGTGCATGTTGCTACGTTTGGTATTCAAACAGACTCTCTGAGACTCTGTTCTTTTTTTTATTCATTCTTTATTCTTTCAATTATTCAAGTGGATAAACTTCATTGGCCTATCTTCAAGTCCACTGATTGTTCATTCTGCCAGCTCAAATATGCTCTAAACCCCTCTCATGAATTTTTCATTTCAGTCATATTTTTCAAATCTACAATTTCTATTTGGTTCTTGTTTATAATTTCTCTACCCTTATTAATATTATCTATTTGATGAGACATTATTCACATACTTTCTTTTAGTCCCTAGACGTGGTTCACTTTCTTAATTTTCTTTCTAGACATTTTCTCTAAATAGATCATTTAAAACCTTTATCAATACCCGAGCTTCCTCAAGGAAAGTTTCTATTGACTGCTTTTTCCCTATATATGAATCATACTTCTTCAAAAATCAATATTGCCTTTTACTAAGATTCTGATGGTCCTATTTAGACCATAAGTCCCATATTAAGTTTTTAGTAAATATTTATTGAAATTAAATTACTTTGAATTATTAGTCTATCCCCAATAAAAAAATGAATTGTTAAAATATTGTCATTTCTCAGGAATTTTGTAAATGATTACTGGCAATAGAAGAAAAAAATATTCAATATGTCCCTTTAGGATACATTTCGATCCAATCTTAACAATACCAGATTTGCTCAATATGTTTATGGGCAATATTAATATCATCCCAGGGAGCATAGCTTCCAGAAATCACAATGATGTTATTATATGCAATAATTGCTCTCCAAAGAGGATACAAATATTTTATTTTTCCACAATTGTAGTAAAATTTTCTCATCTGCCAGGTTCTAAATAAAAAGCATCTGGCTTCATTTAAACAGTTTACCTTGGGTGTTTGTTCCCAAAGAGTGTGCACATAATGAAGAATTATAATAATCAAATCCAGAGCAGGAAAGAAGAACCCATAAGCAAAATATTGACAGTGATAAAAACAAATGCCACTGAGAGGAATAAGCAGCCTTATTTTTCAAGAAGGTGAATGATTTCCAGCCTCCGAAGCCGAACTTCATAAAGTCACCCACGGCCTTTCCCATTTGAATATGTACGCCTGCCAGGTTTCAGGGAAGTACAGATTCTAATGTGGGACTTTGATCCCTATAAATAAACTTCAGCAAATTGGTGAATCCTTTGTATCTATATAAAGAGTTTTATGTTTATGATGTTTCTAGGTAGGAGCTTCACATTTCCAATTGGTTTTTTAAAGTGTTCCAAGCTCCAAAAAAGTTAAGATCACTGCCACAATTCCAATAGGGTACTTGGCCAATAAGGGTTGACAGGTCAATCCATGAGCAAATACACCTAAGGCTGCTTATATAGAACTATGCATTCTTTCACAGCCACAAGTAACTTGTCTCTCTTGTTACTACTTTTTATTCAATCTGCCACACTAATGACTTCCCTTTCTTTCTTCTGATTTCATGCCAATTAGAAATCACACCTAGGCAGGGGGCCAACCAGCAGGCACTCCCCATTCCCAAGGACAGGACCAAAGCCTGTAGAGGTTTACCCACAGATGGACCATCTAAGAGACAGCATTCTGAATCATCAGAGAAGCAACTGGAGACACTCAAGGCCAGGGGTAGAGAAGAGGAGTGATACTTGGCAAGATCAGAAGGTACCCGGGGGAAGCATTCCCACATGGGGAGACATTCCTAGGGCTCCTCAGTGTCCCAGCAGACACTACAGTTCCAGCTGTGAGGGGCCTCCCCCACCACATCAGGCCTCTAAACTGAATGGGGGAGTTTCTTAGAGACTATACAACACCATTACACTGTGGGGTCCCACCAGCTTCTGGTCTCAGGTCACTACAACAGACAAAAGATACTCAGTGCTTTCAGCCACAGACAGCTCAGTCTGCAAAGGGATCAGCAACACTGCAGCCACCTCCCCATTACTCCTGCCAGGCCAGGGGTGCATCAGGGAAGTCAAGCCCTCTCATACACAGAGTGACTGAGTGCCATGCACCCCTCCAACCCTCCTCCTGCCCCACTGGCTGCCTCCCATGATCTGAGCAGAGCAAGCATCCACCATCCCTCAGCACAACTTCTGCCACCTGTGTAGCACAACAGCAGCAGCCACAGTGAGACCTGGATGGAGGGAGAGCCCCAGCCACTTCAACTCCCCACTGGGGCACCGCACATTTTCTAGCCCTACTAGCCGTGGGTGATCCAGCCACTGTGACATGAGGAGCCAAGCTGCTGCCAGCCATCTAACTGCAACCTTCTAGGCACTTGGCAAGGATACCAGCCTTGTCCACGTACCCAAAATTTCTGAAACCCACAAAGGCACCTTCCAAGGCCCTGCTCCCCACCCCACCACCAGCTGCAGTCCTATGACACAACCATGCACCTATGCAGTTCCTATGACCCATCCCACTACTAGCTGCAGTTCTGCAAAGTGCCCAGGTGCTCATCAAGGTCCAATGATGGTCCCAAAACATGGACAAGCATCCACCAAGGTCTCACAATCCACCCCACTACTGGATGCAGTCCTGTGATGAGTCTAGATACACACAAATGTTCTGCAACCTACCCCACCATGGGCTATATTCCTATGATGTGCTCATATGCCCACCAGGGTCCTACAATGCACCCAGGCAGTGGACAAGGACCCTCAACTCATCCAGGGCCCTGACAAAGTACTATGAGCCACCTAACCTATGCAGGTGCCCTGCAAGTTTGCACAACATGGCCAGGCACCCAGCAAGTTCCCATGACATGGCCCCCTGCTGGCAATAGTCAAACGATGTGAGTATGCCCCAGCCAAGGTCCCACAACCTGTTCAGTCACTAGCTTTAGTTCCATAATGTGTCTAGGAACCTGACAAGTTTCCATGACCCACCCAGGTGCCAGCCAAAACCATGCCACACATCTCCATGGAGAGAGACTTACTCAGCCACTGGCAAGACCTTCCAACAGTGGGCTGGGGACCAACTCACCAATCTGAACAAATGTCACCAAACACCACCTTGGACTGTGACAATCACAGGGGAATGGATAACATAGTGTAACAGCTGCATAAAAGCTCTCAGTGCATTGGCCCCCTCCCGTCAGGTCAATCTTCCAGAATAGCACGCAAAAAGCACTATGTAGGGACCATTCCTCCTTCTCACTAAGTAGGAGATTTCCCAGTAAAGATGAACAGGTATGTTACAAATCTATCAGCCCTGAACTGAGAGAAGAGTTTTCAGATTAGAAGAAACCTGCACAAAAATTCTGGCAACATGAAAAAACAGCAAGTTCAACACTCACAAAGGAGCACATTAGATCCACAGCAGAGGATATCAACCAAAAGGAAATCATCAAAATTCCAGACATGGAATTCAGAACGTGGACGGCAAACAGGATAAATAAGGTTAAAGAGGAAGTTGAAAACAGGCACAAATAAACAAAAAATATATATATATTTCAGGACATGAAGGGAAAATACGAAAAACTCACTAAAGAGATAGATAACATAAGAAAAGATACAACTGAAATTAAAGAAATGACAGACACTTAGGGAATTAGAAAATATAGCAGAAACCTCTAACGATAGGCTAGACCAAGCAGAAGAATCTCAGAGCTTAAAGACAAGGTTTTTGAACTAACCTACACAGTCAAATATGCAGAAAAAAAGAGTAAAGAAGAATGACTCAAATAAATATTGGATTATGTGGAAAGAGCTAATATATGAAATTATAGTTATCCTGGAGAGAGAAGAAAGCAAAAAGCATGGAAAATCTATTCAAGGGAATTACTGGGGAGGACTTCCTTGGTATCACAAGAGATTCAGATATCCATATACAAATAACGTATCATCAAAATCTGGAAAGATTCATAAACAATCCAAGACATATGGTCGTCAACTTGCCAATGTGAAAATGAAGGAGAAAATTCTACAACCTATAAGATGAAAGTAATAGCAGGAAAACCTGTCAAGCTAATACCAGATGTCTCAGAGGAGACTCTACAAACCAGATATAAAACTATTTCTTTGGGTTAAGGGCATCATAACCAGGCAGTTATCTTGTAACAGGGTGATTGCATTGGATTCTCTATCAGTGTGAGGACACTAATATTTTTCTCACTTGAATAATCACTATTTCTGGATTTGGATTTGCAGAATACGAAACAAGGCATCTTTGCAAATTGCTCCTATAGTTTCTCAGCAATTTTAAAGCCTGGTTCTCCACCCTTCACACTGATTTTATGGTAATGTACAATATCCTACTAATAAATTTTCAGATCAAAGGCAATTTCTGCTATTTAAAACTAAGAATCCATACTGAAAAACAAGCCCCTTGGTATTTCTCATAGTCACTTTCCTTATGAAATAAAGTCCTAAATACTCAACTTCTCCATAAATGAAGAAGGAATCTTCCTGTCTCCTAGAATTATGGGCCTTGCATCTAAACTATAATCAGATTAATCCAAGAGGAATTTCTTAGAGATTCAAGTTTAGGCTTCCCAGGCAAAACAAGGGCCAAGGTGAGCAATTATTCATCCAATTTGTTCAATATAGGAAGTAAATCTCACTTATTCACTTTGTCAAATTCTTTTTCTTAAACTGTTGTATATTCCCCAGGATTTTCTGTCATCCTTTTCACATACTTCATTTTTTCTTGCATACAATAAGTTAAATTAGACAGCTCAATCTAAAAACTAGCAGCTATTGCTAGAATGTCTATAATTTTTTCCATGCATCTTTCCTAAGGAAATATGCATCTATCAACTTCTTAGATGCCAGAATAAGAAGGAATTCAAGCAACTCCAAAGCAACCTCTTAGCACCTGTCTAGATCTCTAGAATGCCTTTCAAAAATGTCCCTATGCTACACATGCCTGCCTGTGTCAAATCGCTAGTAGTCTTGGTATAGTAATTTAGTGGAGATAGATTAAACTCTGAAATTGTAGTGACTTAATGCAGCAAAGTTTCATTTTATTTGTATTTTATTCATTTAACATTTCATGTAAGGTGGCATTTCTCTATGCAGCATCCTGGATCACCGAAGTTTATGGTTCCGTGGTCTCTGTATACCATAATCCTTATGGGATTAACAAAAGTTGAGTTGTGAGTAGCTTCCCAAAGGGGAATTCATCAGAATTATGAGTTCTGAAATGCTCCACGACAAAAAGATTCAATACTTAAATATGTAATAGTTGGGGGAAACATAGCAGATTATATTTATATTTTAGCATAACTGAAGGTTGTAAGAAACCCTATGGTGGGGTACTCAAACTTTTTAAACAGGGGGCCAGTTCACTGTCCCTCAGACCGTTGGAGGGCTGAACTATAGTTTAAAAAAAAAAAAAACTATGAACGAATTCCTATGCACACTGCACATATCTTATTTTGAAGTAAAAAAAAAAAAAGGGAACAAATACAATATTTAAAATGAAGAACAAGTAAAGTTAAATCAACAAACATACCAGTATTTCAATGAGAACTATAGGCCTACTTTTGGCTGATGAGATGGTTAATGTCCGGTTCCATATTTGTCACTGCTAGTCATAACAAGTGATGCAAGTGTGCATCAGTTAATCTACATCTGGTTGGAGATTTCAGATGTTTCATTCTGGAAAAAGTCTGTCCACAGACATAAGTGCTGCCAAAGATGGTTGCCACTTTGAGTGCATGGTTCCTGACATTATGATATGTCTCACAGGGGAGAAATGCATAGAAATTAGGGAGGCTGCTTGACTTGAATGTGTCTTTCAGAGAGTCACAATTCTGCAGTTCAGCCAGTTCCATTTGGTAAATTGTATCCACATTTTCAATGTCAATAGAAAAATGGGTTACAGGAAAGCTGTATGTCCTGTTCATGGAGATGAAGTTCCTTAAATCTAAATTGGAACTCCCCTTGCAACTTTTCCAGTGAATCCACACATGTTTTATTTGGGAATACAACCAATGGATTTTCTGCTAACAGATTTTGAGTTGTGGGGAGATGGCAGAAATTTTCTTCCTTCACTTGTTTGATGAGGAGGCCTAATTTTACTTCAAATGCTTTCACATGTGATTGCGTATCACAGAAGAGCTTCCCCTTTCCTTGAAATTGCACATTGAAACTGTTGAGTAGCTCTGTTACATCTGTCAGAAAGGCAAGGTGCCATTTCCATTCTGCATCATTAAGCTCTGGTACTTCTTTATTTTTTGAAAGCAGAAAAGCTGTAATCTGTGGAAGTCATAGAAATGTTTCAAAACTCTCCCTCGACTCAGCCAATGGACTTCTGTGTGGTACAGAACATCTTCATAGGCAACATTTAGCTCAGACAGAAATTCCTGAAATTGTCTGTGGTTTAGTGCATTACCTCTAATGAAGTTAACACAAGATACCACAGTTTTCATAATAGAGTCCCACTTCAGTGATTTACTACACAGCGCTTGTTGGTGGATGAGGCAGTGTATGGCTATTGGATAAGAATGGTTATGTTTGTCCATCTCTTGGTTAATGCGAGCAATTACTCCTTTCTTAGACCCCCACCATGCTAGGAGCACCATCAGTTGTCACACTGGCTAGTTTTGCCCAGTCCAGCTTCAAACTATTCACAGTTTGGCAAAACTTGTCATAGATATCCTCTCCTGTAGTTGTTCTTTTCATGCTTTGCAGTGCAGCAAGCTCTTCCGTGACTTCAAAATAGTCATTTGTCCCACAAATAAAAATTAGAAGTTGTGCAGAATCACGAACATCATTACTTTCATCAAGTGCCAAAGAAAAATAGGAAAGTTTTTTTGTGGAGTTTTGCAAATGCCGATGCAAATTGTCTCCCATTTATTCAATCCTTCGTGTAATTGAGGGTCCTGAGAGACTCACTGTACTAAATAAATTGGCCTTCTCTGGACACATCTCTTTGGCAACAGAAAGAAGGCATTCTTTAACAAATTCTCCCTCCACGAATGGTCTGCCAGTGCACGCTTTTAGCTTGGCAACTTGAAAACTTGCTCACAGTGATGAAGTATTTAGCTGTTTCTGCTTCACAAAAGTATTTTGCTCAGTTGTCAATGTATAATTCAGTTTTAATATTTTATCTTTTCTCACTTCTCTGACCAAACAATAATATTTATCTTTATGTTGAGTTTGATAGTGTTGACACAAATTGTATTCTTTGAACACAGACACTATATTCTGGCATATCAAACACACAGCTCTTTCTTTGTACTGCATGAAAAAGTAATCATAAGTCCACTGTTTTTTGAATATCCTACACTCTGAGTCAGTTTTTTCTCTTTCTTGATATCATTGTTTCCTAGGGATTCCAAATTGCTATTAGTAAAATACCAATATATATATACAGCACTCCAAAAACAACATACCAGCAATAAATTTGCCCACACAGAGACATATAGACTGCACTGCCCATCAATGCAGTCTGATCAGTGTCCATCAATGCAGCCTTGCCAGTCCACATCATTTCAGCCTCACCAGTGCCCATATGGTAGAACTTCACTTTTACCTTGGCTCACACTGGTGCAGTGCAGGAACAGGCATAGTTAAAGAGCTGGTTCCTCCACCATCTTTCCAGTTCACACTACCCTGTGCGAACCACACTGAGATCTGTGAACTCGCACAGGAATCTGATAGCATGGATCTTCTCATTTGCAATCTCTGAGCAGTGCAAGTTCAGCCATATGCTTGCATGGCTGAACTCACATTAGATTCGGAAGAAAAAAGGCATACGTGCCTTCTTTTTTCCTGCAGTGGAATCTGATCGCATGGGTGAGAAGACACATATGCCTTTTTTCTTCCGAATCTAATGTGAGTTCAGCCGTACAAGCATATGGCTGAACTCGCACTGCTCAGAGATTGCAACAGTGTGAACTGAGGCTTGCACAGCACACAACATACAACATCATACACAACTGAATAGCAATCAGAATATAAATGCACTTACTGTCAATTAAATTGGATTTCCTACTCCTCAGTTGTCTGAAGAGCCGAATTAAGTTCCCATGGGGCCCTAGGCAGATTACCAGTTTGGGGCCCCCATGCGATAACACTGAGCACTGACCATTTGCAATAACACTGACTGCTGACAATTTGCATTAATACTGAGTGCTAACAATTTGCATTAACACTGAGCACTTACAATTATCATTACCACTGAGCACTGACTATTTGCATTAACTCTGAGCACTGACAATTTGCATTAGCACTGAGCGCTGACTATTTGTGTTATCACTGTGATGCAACCCCCCTAGAAACCACCTGCAACCAACTAACCAACTTAAAAAAAAGGCTCTTCTAACTTCAAAAAAAAGGTGCCCCCTATCCGCAAAAAAAAAAAAGACCTCCTAACTTCAGGAAAAAAAGGCCCCCCCTTAACCGCAAAAAAAAGGCCTTACTAACTGCAAAATTAAAAAAAAAAATAGACCTCCTAACTTCAAAAAAAAAAAAAATCCTAACTTGTTCTTACCTCAGTCCTTAGGCAGTAGGAGGCTCTGCACAGGCAACCTGGTGACTCCTCCAATTACACCAGAGACTGAGAGGAGGAGTTGAGAGACAGGAAGGAGGGGAGTCGGAGAGTTGGCACAAATTCCACATATGCACACTGCAGACCGGGACAAGTGGGCTGCTAATCAGGATAGCAAAAACAGCCGGCGGGGAGAGATAGAGAGAAGGAGCGGAGGGGAGAGACAGAAGGAGTGGAGTGGGAGAGTTGGCGCACATTCCACACATGCGCACTGTGGCCCGGGACAAGTCGGCTGCTAAGCAGGACAGACAGCTGTGGCAAAAACACCCGGAGGGCCAGATAAATGTCCTTGGTGGGCTGCATGTGGCCCATGGGCCATAGTTTGAGGACCCCTGCCCTATGGTATCTGAACCAGTTTGACCTTTTTTCATCAGCATTTGCAAAACTCAATATGAAATCCTAACAATAGCTCATGAAATCAGTATCCTAGGGAATAGAGATGGAGAAAATCAGGGACTAAGAATTTAAATGTGGATCAAAAAGGGCATAAAGAGTTTGATTCTTGTCCTGAATGTTATTGGGAAAGTGCAGAACTCTAAATGCAGTAAAAATTCAAAGGTGTTACTATGGTATAATAATGTGAGCAGGAAGTTATTACAGCCTGAACAGATACTTTTCAAATGGATCATGTTGAATCCACTAAGCCATTTGCTCAAAGGCAGGGTTCATAGTTTCTTTATCTCTATACACACATTCCTAGCCCAGGGTGTTGTATATAGCAGAGTCTCCAAAAACTGAAGAGTGATTTTGTGTAGTAGAAAGCTTCTGAAATAGTTCCCAATGATCCCTACCCTCCTGATACTCATGACCTTTGTGTAGTCCCTTCCCCTTGAATGAGGGATGGGCCTACTGACTCACTTATAACAAACAGAATACTACATAGGATGTCACTACCATGACTGGTTGATGAAAGACCATGACTTTCATCCTCTCTCTCTCTTTTGCTGGTATTCACTCTTGCCCTCTTGCTTGCTTGTTACCTTGTTGTAAGATATTTCATGGAGAAGCCCACATGGCAAGGAGCTGAGAGAGATCTTTATCCAATAAGGTGACAACTCATGAGGAACTCAAACCTCAATGTAACATACCACAAGGAATTATGCCCTACCAATACGCATGTTGGTGAGCATGGAAGTGGATTCTTACCAGTCAAGCCTTAATATGACTACATCCTTGTAAGATGCTCAGAACTAGAGGACCTGTTCAAGTGTGCCAAATTCCTCATCTACAGAAACTGGAAGACAATGAATGTGTACGTTTTAAGACAATTTGTTGTGTAGCAATAGATAAATAATAAAGTAAATCAATCAAGTAATATTATCTTTCTACCTTATGTCCTTGACATAAGGACAAATCAAGTCTTCCTTCATTTTTTATGCTTAAATTACACAATAAGCTATGTCTGATGACATAATTAGCTTTATTTTTTTAACCCTTCCTGTGAAAATTTTTTTGAGTTTTTGTTCTTTCTCATGTGATTTTGCCATTTTTTACATTAAAGAAGCAAAAACATTTTCCTATCCTTTAATATTGGGTTTAGTTATGTAACTTGCTCTAGCTAATTGAATAAGGCGGAAATAGCAGGCTATCATGTACAAGCCTAGATTTAAGAAGCTTGTAAGTTTAAGAGTGAAATGTTTTAATGTTTTCATTCAAATTTTGCCACTGATGTAAGAAGAATGTGTTCAGACTCATCTCCTGAACATTAGAATGTCTTCAGAGGATGAAAGACATGAATCTGAGCCAAATGGTCAAGCCTACTCTCAATCACTTAACTACAAGTCTATCCACCAAATCATGAAATAAATAAATATTTGCTCATGTGTCCTGCTGAAATTTTGTGACTTTTTTTTCTTTTTGAACATTGTTCCACCCATAGTTTACTGATATATGCTATGTTCAAGAAAGGGGATGGAAAACTTCCTGTTGAAGAACTGGTCTTTTTAAGAAATCTCTGTGCCCAAACATTAGATCAAATAAAGGGATCTACATTTTCAGGTAATATCAGTAATTTGACCAATTTTTATAAACTCTGGAATTCCTAGATCCTATTGTTAGTAGCTTACTAACAAGTTAACAAATCGTGGGAAAGAAAAATTGACTGCTATTAATCATTTACCTTATTGAGTTATATGTATATATGAAGCTATTTAAAAAAAACCTTCTTCTCTTGGATAAAATTACTTTTTCTAGAGATTTCATTGGTCTGATTAGTGTAAAATCAAGAGGGGAAAATACGTCACCTAGTTCCCCCTTTCCTGCTACTGTGGTTTACAAATTTGATACCTTTGAGGAAGCCATTAGCTCCTTGGGATCATAATTAGCTAGCAGCTGTGTAACTGTAGAGTGACTCTAATAGATAAGTTACTTTTTCATTAGATTTGTGAACATGGGGAGGAGAAAAGGGTCAGAGAAGATAAATTTATTTCCCTAATAGTCCATGAATATTTTATTCCTAGTAAGGAAATTAAACTTTTGGTGAACTGAATTATATTAGAACCAAAGATTCCTATTTGAGATTTATTACCTTTATTTGGGAGAAATCATTAGGGCTTGCATGTTACCAATATTTTTTTCTGACCTTCTGATAAAAGAACTTTTCTTATTGCTCTGCTCAAATTGCCAAATCCCTTTGTAAGACAGTTGAAGTATTCTAAAACATTTGACACATAAACCAGAGGTTTTTGGTTGTTTGTACTCTGAACAAATCTAAGCTATACATTTTTCATGTTTCTGTAGTACTGATAGTAGAATATTCTAAAATTGACAAAATTGGGGGGGAAAGTGTTTACCACTCAAACCATATGGAAAATTAAACCAGTTTTAATGATGATGTGAAAATACTGCTTCCTTGAAATACTAGTCTGGGCTTTAATTGCTGTAATTATCCCTCGGCAGGGGGATGGCATAGATTTCCCAGCTGTACCAGCTGCATGGCATGCTGGGACCAAGAGAAAGAACAAACTAGAGACTCACAGAGTTTCTGGGATAAACAAAAATGCAACTCCTAGGAAAGAAATTATTCCCCAAAGTCCAACTTTAAACAGAAATATAGCAAAATCAAGCTACATTGATCACTAAGGATAAGTAGGAATGAGGTATGGCCATTTAGGAATGTACAAGAAAGACCTTGTCAGTGCCAGTTGCCAAGTTGGGTCTTTCCAAGTGTTTCATTAAAACAGAGCACATAAAAGCAAGAGTATGAACCAGACTTGAAGATGTTTCAATTATATATACTATCATTATAACCATGGTGGGTTTTCCCTTGTATTCTACTGAAAAAAAAAAAAGAAACTTGGTAAGTCTCTGAACTGTTTCATTTTCCTTTTTATTTTTGACAGCTTTACTAATATACCATTATATAATGATATACAATACATATACTATTAAATTCACCCTTTTAGGTACACAATCCAATGACTTTTATAAATTTTCAGAATTGTACATTGCCATTTTCATCACCCCAAAAAGAGTCCTTATGCCCATTTTCATTAACTCATTTTCAATTCTCATCTCCAGCCCTGGGAAACCACTAATCTACTTTCTGTCTCTACAGATTTGTCTTTTATGGACCTTTTGAATAAATGAAACAATGCAATATATAGCTTTTTTGTGTGTTTGGCTTCTCTCTTCACACAATGTTTTTGAGGTTCATTGATGGCATAGCAGGTATCACCAGTCCATTCTTTCTTATTGGCAAATAATATTCAATACTATGAAAATATTACATTTTGCTTATCCATCCACCAGTTGGTGGACATTTCATGTTTTCAGTATCTGGTTTTTAGTATAGGGCTATTCTAAATAGTGTTTCTACGAAAATTCATGTTCAAGTGTTTGTGTGGACTCACATTTTCATTTCTTTTAAGTAGATTCCTAGAAGTCAAATATCTGGGTCATATGAAAAATTTATGATAAACCAACTATGTTTTTTAAGAAATGGCCCATTTTCAAAAGTAGTTGCACCATTTTGTATTCTACCCACTATGCATAAGGGTTCCAATATCTCCACATTCTTGCCAGCACTTACTATTGTCTGTTTTTTTAATGACAGCCATTCTAGTGTGTGTAAAGTGGTCTTCTGTTTGTGGTTCTAATTTGTACTTTCCTAATGACATGGAGCATTTTACATATATATATATGTGTGTGTGTATATATATATATATATACTTTTTAGCTATTTGTATATCTTGCTTAGTAAAGTGTTTACTCAGATTCTTTGCCAATTTTTTTGTGTTATTTTTCTTCCTATTATTGAGTTGTAAAATTCTCTATTATTCTGGATATAAGGCTTATATATCAGATATATAACTCAAAAGCATTTTTCTCCTAGCCCGTGGCTCACCTTCCTTTTTTTTTTTAATGATGTCTTTTAAAACAGAAAAGTTTTAAATTTTTATGAAGTTCAATTTATTACTTTTTTCTTTCTTGGATCTTTCTGGAGATGTTTTATTTTTTTCATTTAAAAACAAAAGGTCCTCTCCAGTTATTTCTGCCTATTTGTCATTGGCCAGAACTGTGTCACACCACCAACACTAGTGGTAAGAGCATTTGACACTAACAAAATTTGCCCCAACATAATTGAATTCACTTTATAAAGAGGAAAAAAATGGTAGAATGGCTATTTGGTAATCAATTAACATTGACAGATGATCAAATTCTATGTTAGAGGGTTAATGAGTTTCTCCATTGTCACTATAATGCTTTATAATAACAACCACAAAATCTCTGTGTCACCCGTGATAAATGTTTCTTGCCCATGTGTCCAGCTGAACTTTTGCTGGATGGTTTTGCTAAATTTAGCTGACTCTCTTACATTTCTATGGCTGGGCTGGCTGTTGGTTGGTCAAGGCTGGTTTAATAGGCTGAGAATGGCAACTCAGCTCTGCTCATCCTTGAATGGGCCAGCCTGGCCTTGGTCTGTGGTGATGGCAGAGGTGCAAGATGGCTATGTAAGTCACAAGGCCTCTTAAGGATGAGGAGAGAAGTGATATTCTCTGGCTTCTGCCACATTCTATTACCCAAAGCAAGTTATAAAACCAGCCCAGATTAAGAAGATTTATTTCACTCTTTAGTGAGGAACATTGCAATGTTTTATTGCAAATGTGTGTACACAGGGAGGGGAGAAGAATTGGCACCATGCAAGCAGTCGATTCAATATACAAAACAATGAGCCAGCCTCAAGGTAAAAATACTAGTGAGACTCCAATTACAATAACCCAGGTGACAAGATGGTAGCCTGAACTGAAGTAGAGTCTGTGGGCGTGGAGAGAATAGACCAATTTCAGAGGCATTTAGAACACAGTGAAGAAAACTTGACAATTGATTGAGTCAAGGAGGAGAGGAGAGGAGAGGACAGGGAGAAAGCAGGTAAGTATTCATGTAATATTTACACTTTCTTCTTTTCAATGTTATCAAAGAAAATGACTAGAGAAAGAAAATAGAAAATAACATAGTGATATAAGAAAAGAGTATGACATACGTTTGAATTTTACTTATTGTCAAAACTGACCCATTTTCATTTTAGCTTCGGGTTGATTTTATAGTGATCTCTTAGAAGTATTGCAAGATGGAATAATTTGTGACATGTGTCTGTCACTGAGATCTAGTCTAATGGAGCATTTTATTCTCAATGATGTACTGTGGGCGAGGTGAGAATAAAAATGTTTTTCCAGAGCCATACAGATATGGCTTTTGGATGATTAGCCCTGGAAATTGTCCAAAATAAATTACCACTTCAAAAAAGCAAGAAATCCAGATGTCAGGTTTAATGGGGAGTCACAAAGTATCATGACAATGGTGACACAAAAGAACTGAAGGAGCCTGCAAACCAAATGTTGCTAGTTCTGTACATTCAAGGCTGCAGACACAGCCTTTACTGAAGTTAAGATTTTCCAAGGCTTATAAACATGGAATATGGTAGGTATTCCATAGTGTTCATATGGTCTTCAAATGGAGAAGTTCCAGTTTAAACACCTAAGGTAGAAACACATATTGTGCTGCTCTTGATAATTGTGTTCTTCAGTGGAAATTTCGAATTACATTATATAGGAAAAAATATTAGTTTCCTGGCTCCCCTAGCAAAAGCTCATTGATTTCAAGAACAAGACAGAAATGCTAGCATGATGTGGTGAATCTGTGTCAGCTGAGGTGTATGCAGCACATTGAAGGCTGTGCTGTACCTGGCAGGAGGTAGAGGAGAGGAGTGAGATCCCTTTCCAGGAAAAAAATCTCACATACTTCATCACGTGCCCACAGAAAGGAAGTAATCAGAAGTGGGAAGGTGAATACTATAATGGTCCTCACAACAGGTCTCTAATGAACACAGCATTTGCTCACTCACTGGCTCTTTCACACAGATTATTATCAAACACAATCAATACCATGGACTTCATGGATGGTGACTTCTGCTGTGTGATATGAAGACACAGATAAGATGGACACTGCCCTTCCTAAGCTAACAATGACAACAGTCTCCATTGACAGCTGGTGTCATAGCAAGCATTTCATATATTTATCTTATTTACTCCTCTATGACCAAAATGTAATCACTTACAGCTGGTATTTAAATGATAGAGAAAGTCGGGTTCAGAAAGGCAAAGTGATGCATCCAAGTTCATGTATCTGAAAAAGTTGTTCAACCAGCATTTGATCTCTTGCTTGAGATTCCTTGCTCTTAACATGGCTAGTTTACAGTCTAAAAGGAAAGATAAAACGTGAATGAAAGTATGATCAGGATAGACATAATGATCATTCTAATGTTTTCTACATGCCCAGCATTGTTCTAAACACTGTGCATGCTTTTTTCTGTAATCTCTATGATAATGCCATGAGAACGGTGCTAGTATTTTCCTCATTTTTAAGGTGGTAAAACTGAGGCACAGAGAAATTCAGTAAGTCACCTATGGTCGCCTGCCCAATAAGTGACAGAGTTGGGATTTGAACCCAGGGAGGCTGGCTTTAAAAGTCCACACTATTGGATGTACAGAAAAGGGAAAACTTGTGCACTGGTGGTGGGATTGCAAACCAATAAAACATCTATGGAAAGAAGTATGGAGAATTCTCAAAGAACTAAAAATGGACCTTCCATTTGATCCTGTAATCCCATTATTAGGTATCTACTCAGAAGAAATCATTTTACAACAAAGAAATTTGCACTAGAATACTTATTGCAGCTCAATTCACAATTGCCAAGTCATGGAATCAACCCAAGTGTCCATCAACTCAGGAATGGATTAACAAACCATGGTATAAGTATACCATGGAGTACTTATTTTCAGCCATAAGAAAAGAGGGAGATTTTACATTTTTTTGTGTTTACCTGGATGGAGTTGAAATACATTCTTCTTAATAAACTATCACAAGAATGGAGGGAGGAGTATCTAATGACTCAATACTATATGAAACCAATATATAAACAGCTACAATCCCACACAAAAGACAAGCACAAGTGTAGTCTAGCAAGGGGGAGGGGAGAAGAGGGAGAGGAGAGAGAAAATGGAAGGTGATTGGCAAGTTCTCACCAAATGTGTACATTGTGAGGGTGTTCAGCACACCCCAAGTGAAGGGCTCAACTACAACTTGAACTTTACCTTAGAAATGGAAACAATATAACCTAAACATTTGTACCCTCATATCAATCTGAAGTTTTTAAAAAGTCCACGTTATCAACACTATACTCTGCTGCATCTCTCAGAAGAAAAGCACAGGTGCAAAACTAGAAGAGGGAGTGATTTTTTTGAGGCTGTAAGATTAAAAAGAGTATGTGGGTTGGGCGGCGCCTGTGGCTCAGTCGTTGGGGCGCCGGCCCCATATACCGAGGGTGGCGGGTTCAAGCCTGGCCCCGGCCAAACTGCAACCAAAAAATAGCTGGGCGTTGTGGCGGGAGCCTGTAGTCCCAGCTACTCGGGAGGCTGAGGCAAGAGAATCGCTTAAGCCCAGGAGTTGGAGGTTGCTGTGAGCTGTGTGAGGCCACGGCACTCTACTGAGGGCCATAAAGTGAGACTCTGTCTCTACAAAAAAAAAAAAAAAAGTATGTGGGAGAAAATGAGTCAAGTATTTGCGTAAAGATGAGGATGCATGCTGAGTTTTTAAGAAGAGATGGATATGTGAAGAGAGGGTAAGGTTCAGGTGCAAGAAATTCTACCTAAATAGATTTCTTTCCACCATGCTTTCTTTATTGTCTATTCTCAGCCTTATTTCTTTCACACCATTTTGTGGTGTGTAATTACTTACACATTCCTTTACTTTCTCACAGGATGACATGAGATGCTCTTCATCACCAGTGCCAGGCACATAGAAGGCACTCAACCAGGTGAGAGAAGGAAGGAAATTAACATAGTGGGAAAATGAGTAATGGACTGATAATAAGTTCTGTAAGAACTCAGAAAATATGGCCAATATTAGTCAATGGGAATTTTATATATCAGGTGGAACTTGAGCCAATTAATAATTTTTGAAATAAATCATACAGCATTAATTCTAAGACATATTTTCACACTTTATATCTCTGGAGTTGGAGTCCATATTTTAATTAATGGCATATTTGAGTTTAATAGGCATCACTTTTTCTACTTTAGATGGTAAATTAAAATAATCCATTTCAAAATTGATGGTATCTGAGATTCAACAAAATGAAGTACTAATGTAGACTGGTCTTCTCTGACTCTTCTGGGTGGTACCTGTTGGGAAATGAATGGGGGAAGACTATGGAGCCTCCTGAGAACGAGTCATATTCTAGACTTGATATGAGAGGCAGTGGGGAGGCACAGTGACCTTCAGAGCAGAGGAGTAACCTGATCAAAGAGAAAGAAGTGACTGGACTCTGCATGAAGACTGAAAATGGAAGAGAATGAGATTAGTGAGGGCAGCCCAGAGGTGAGGAGGTGGGAAGAATCACTCCTGAAGTCAAAGTCAGGAGTCCCATTCACAGCTGCGTCATTAATTCTGTACATGAGACACATTGCTTTACCCTTCTGGGTCAGAACAGAGCCACTCCCAAACCCCCTGAATTTCAAAAGGTGATGGTTATTCCAGGCATGGGGCAGCAGAGACCTGCTGTGGGCTGTGCACCAGGATATGGAACATGAAAGAGGGGCAGACGAAATAGTTTGAAGGAAGAATAATGTGTGCAAAGGTGTGAAGCTGGAGAAAGGATGGAATGGAAAGCAGTGCAGTGTAGCTGGAAAGGAAGAGGAGGACGTGGAAGAGCAGAGCCTTGGGAGTCATATTGAAAGTTTATACTTTATTTCAAGAATAATGGAACAACTTCATAAACTTGGACTGTCATAATCAAATATTCACGTAAGCACAAGAGACACTTTAGCTTCACTGCAGAGTGAAGACATGGGAGGGACAAGACCAGAAAGAAGCCCACTAGAAAATCATTATGGGAATCCAGTTTAATAAAAAGAGAAAGAGCCTCAAATTAGAGTGATAGTCCTAGGGACAGAGAGAATTAGACAGGTTTCAGGGCACTTAGAATACATAATTAGCAGGATTTGTTAAATGATTTAACAGTTAGGGAGAAAAAAATTATAACAGTAAATAATCAAAGTAGATATTCATGAACTGCTGACCACTAGTTTTATTGTCTCACTTTTAGCTGTTCTGGACCACATTTATCTTTTTGTTAGCTCAACTGCCTTCCCCCTCATGCCCTGGCACTCTGAATCCACTACTGTTGTATCAGACACAAAATCACACCTCAGAATCCTCCTTCCTAATTTTCTAGCTGTTCATTCCACCCCTTATTTCTCATTGCCCCCACTTGATCTCACCTTCTCTAATCCAAACAAAGAAATAACTACCATCCTAACATAAAGGATGTTGACCTTGCCTTACTTTCCCTGGGCAGTCACCACCTTGGTATAAACTCAAGCCTCCTACTGAAAAAACACTTGCAACTGCCTGAGTGCAAGTCCATAAATTGGGTTCTCCATGGAGCAGACTGTGTGCAGGATGTTTGTTAAAGAGTTCTGTTGAGATAGACACACATGTAAGAGATTGGAAAGAAGTAAGATGAGATGGAGGGAGAAGTCAAGTTGCAAAGCAGGCTCAACGACAGCCTTTGTCAGCCCTATGGGAGGCTCTGGAGCCAAATTAGAGTTGCCCTGAGTTGACCATCATGGTCCCACTTTAACTCATCATAGGATGTAAGCCACCAGGGAAGAACATGACCTTGGCAAGGAGGCTTTCTGTAGCTGAGATAATTGCAGAATGGGTTGGCAGGGGGAAGTTGTGCACTTATAGCATCCCCACTAGCTAAGCAACAGGTCTTTTCTTAAATGGTTATCTGATTGGCATCTCATGGTGTCCTCCATGGTGCCCCAGAGGACAGGCCCCAGACAATCCCTGATAAGAGCTGGGGAATAAATACTCCAGTAGCTTCACCTCTTAGGCTTAGGGCAAGTGAGGAGATAACTCTAAGGCCTGGTCTATATCATTGCGTAGAATTCCTCAGTGGTCTAGAATGAGAAAGCCTGTTCAGTATCACAACACTTGTGATTCCTTTCTTTTCCTATCTCACTTCTTCACTCACTACCTGTGCTTCCCAAATAGACCACATGCATTCAAATCTTTATGTCAGGTCCATTTCCGGGAGAGCCCAACCAAAACCATTCCCCCAAATCTTCTTTCCTCATCTATTCTACATGATAGAAACAAACAATTTTTAAGGGAATGACTTATATCCGTAGGCTATACTGCCTCTCTTTCATTATAATTTACACTAGTTTTTTTTTTCCCCCTACTGAGACAGTTATTCAAAGCAGTTGTGAATGAATGCCCTTGAAATATGTTAATGCCTCTGAGGTGTAGACTGTTCACAGAAAGTGCTGATTCCTCTGCATGCTGTTCATTGCTTATCAGAGAACTCCACCCATTCATCAAGAAAACATCCTTAGCACCTCTCTTTGACTTACTCAAAAGTAGGTCAGTGAAGCACCCTAGTCATAAACCCAGCCAACAATAAAATCAATCTTTCCTGAATGCCTAAGTCTGACACCTGTTAACAGCAGCTTGTTGACTGCTTGAGTGCCCACCTCTGCATTCAGTAGCAGCTTTCCAGGGAGAAGTCTCCATATATCTCAGGGATACCTGCTGTTGGCCTGTTTGCAGAGGCAAATATAACCAAAGAAAAGCTCCTCATGTCAGGGGATGACAGATGGGCTAAAAAACCCCAGTGTGCTTTGTTGCTATGCCACAGTAGCAGTACCAGGTGGGGTGTGACTACACAGACACCCTTAACCAAGAATAGCTTTTCTTAATCCCGAAAAGTTGCCCTAGTTGACAGATACAACAGCCTCCCTTTATCCATGAGGAAGATCTTTCAAGACCCCCAGTGAATGCCTGGAATCACAGATAATCCTGTATCTACTAAGTTTTTCCTACATATGCAAACTTATGATAGAGAGTAATTTATAAATTAAGCATAGGAAAAGGTAAACGGTGTATGACAATATAATGTGATAAAAGTTATATGAATGTGTACACTCTCTGCCACTCTCTCTCCCAGAATATTTTATTCTGTGCTCACCCTTTTCCTCTTGTGATCCATTGATCTGATAATCAAGATAGTTAAGTGACTAACAGGCAGGGGGCACTGGACAAAGGAATGATTCATGTCCCAGGACGGACCGAGTGGGACAGCGTGAGATTTCATCACACTACTCAGAATGGTGTGCAATTTAAAACTTATGAATTGTTTTATTTCTATACATTTGCATTTATTATTTCATTCCATGGTTGATGGCAGGTCACTGAAATCACAAAAAGCAAAACTGTGGATAGGAGAGAACTAGTACACATGTGGTAAGAGGAATGTCTGCTTCCAGTTTTCCTCACTTCCTTTAATCTGCAGTCTTTTGAATTCACGTCAGTTGCCAAGAAAGAACATAGGAGAAAAATAGAAAATACTTGGCTTTTAAGTTCCCACACCTCACTAGCTTGGACAGTAACACGTAGACTGACAATGATATTAGAAGTTGATCTCAGGATGCATATAAAAACACAAAAGACTACAAAAGTGGATAAGGAACGGTATGAGGTCATTCTGAGAAAGGAAACTATGGGAAAGAATTCCAAAACTGGTGGCCAAGGTCAGTGGGAATATGGATATGTCAGTAGAAATCCAGATGAAAGGTTAGTGATGGCCAGATGGCAAGTTCTGGACTTCTCCCTCCAAAGCCATACACTCTATAAAGTCCCTAAATCATCAACGCTTCTTCAGTGCATTGGTCTCCAGGACTACCATAACAACAACAGTAACAGCAAAATTACAAAAATACAAAAATACTGGCTGCCTTAGACAACAGAAACTTATTTTTCTCACAGTTCTGGAGGCAAAATGCCAGCTAATTTGGTGTCTGGTAAGGCTCTTTTTGTGGCTTGCAGATGGCTGCTTTCTCACTATGTCTCAATAAGTTGAAAGAAAGAAAGAGATAAAAGGAGATGGAGAGAGGAGAGAAAAGGAATCTATCTATTGTCTATTTTTATATGAATGCCAATTCTATCACATCAGGGCTCTCTGCTTATGACCTCATTTAGCCACAGTTACCTCTTCATAAGCTCTGTCACCAAATACAGTCACATTGGGGGTTAGAACTTCAACATGTAAATTTGGGGGAGCCATAATTAAGTCCATAGCATTCAGGAAGAAGAGGGGAGGGAAAAGTGTCTGAACTGACTTAGGTTAAAAATCTAAAATTACGATGCACCTTACTTTGGATTTCCCAAAAAGGAGAGCGTGAAATAAGGAATTGTGTGCAGGTGGTTCACTAGGGAGGTGATTCCAGAGAGCAGAAGTGAGGCAGAGCAGAAGTGAGGCAGAGCTGACGTACAGGAGTGTTGTGCTATTTAGGTATCCTGTTGTGGGCAATATGAGTTCAATTCCACTGAGATTCCTGAGAGTCATGAGAGTTGCCTGAAGAATGAGAGACCTAGGCATTTATCTGTTGGCTTCCCCCAGTGGTCAAGGGATGTCCTCATCTCATTTCTATGTACACATACACATAAACACACATACATACACATATACACACACATATACATAGTGTGTACATAAATATCTATTAGAAGGTTTATTAGAAGGTTTTGGCTCACATGATTATGAAGGCTGGTAAGTCCCAAGATATTCAAGACCCTGACAAACTGAAGACATAGGAGAAACAAAAGTGCAGTTCCAGTCCAAATCTAAAGGCCCAAGAACCAGGAAAACCAATGGTGTAGTTACAGTCTGAAGGTCAGCAGGCTCAAGACCCAGAAAGAGCTAGTGATTCAGATAAAGTCCAAAGACAGGGACAATTCAATGTAGCAGTTCAAAGACCATCAGGCAGGGACAATTCTTGCTTGCCCAGGGTTAGGCTTTTTATTCCATTTAGGCCTTCAATTGATTGGATAAGAGCCATGCACTGCTTTACTCAGTCTACTGATTTAATTATTAATTTCATCTCAAAACACCTTCTCAAAAACACCCAGAATAATATTTGAACAAACATGTGGGAACCACAACCCAGTCAAGTTGACATAAAATTTTTCCATCATAACCTCAAAGAGATTAATTCTTCTAAACCTTTTTCTTTGTTGTTAGACAATCTCACTCTGTCACCCTGGGTAGGGTGATGTGTTGTCATAGCTCACAGCAACCTCAAACTCCTGGGCTCAAGTGATCCTCCTGCCTCCGCCTCCCAAGTAGCTGGGATCACAGGTGCCCACCAGCACTTTTTAGTAGAAATGGGTCTCTCTCTTGCTGGGGCTGGTCTTGAACTCCTGAGGTGATCCACCCACCTAAGCTTCCCAGAACCCTGGCATTACAGGCGTGAGTCAGCACACCCAGCCAATTCTGCACTTCTAAGCTGCCTATGCACTGCAGGCCAAGTGAGTACCAGCCAATGTTTGGGAGTGTAAAGGAATCCGTGGGCAAAAAAGCAAAAGCTCAGAACATAGGCGTCTGACTAGAGGATGACAATTGGGAGTAAGGGAAAGACCATATGAAACTGCAAACAGCAAGGCTTCAATCAGAAGTGAGGCAAAGATAAATGTGATTTGGGGTGTGACAGTATTGTACCCATTAGGGTTTTCACACGTTACTAAGATGTTTATTTTTCTGCAATTAACAAAATAGAGATTCCAAAAAGAGTGTATATTGAGTTATGGAAACATTTAGAAAAACTAGACATTCTACACACCTGGATTTTATAATCTGAGATATTCATAGCCACATTGCATATATAAAAATTCTTAACACACTAGATCAGCTTAATTAAATCTTATCAATCAATTGATTTCTGTCCAATCACCTCATATCTAATATCCTTGTAACATATTTTTAATTATAATAAATTAATAAATTAAAGATATTAATTTGTACACTGAACATGAATTGAGTATATAAGCCACATACAAGGTGGGAGCGTGGAAGGTGGAAAAGATGAATTCTCTACTTACAGCTTCCCTATTACTTGCCTTCAAAGACAAAGGTTGATTTTGTGAAAAACAGCAGTTGTGTGTTATTATGACTTTTGGCCTTATTTGGATACCTATGGACGGAGATTTAGAGGGAAAGCAATTATATACACAAAAATTGGATGTCATAGACATCCACATTACTTATAAGTCATTGCAAATTGTCTGACCTCAAATATTTAAGCACGCCTACATCTAAATTTACAAAGATAAAAAATATTTCTCTTCAATTCACTACCACTACCACTCTTTTCCTTTTAATTCCTTGTCAATAAGGAAGTCAGTCCCAACATGTACTCTTTTTATTCTTCTTCCTCATAAATAAATATAAGTAAATGACTTCAAAATAGTCCTTCTGCATTTCTTTCTTACTTTTTCCTTCTTATTTATTGACTTTTATCTTTCTCTAGCTTTTGTTTCTCCCATTCTTCCCAAAAGTCCAAGGAAAAAGAGTGGGAAACTGATGATGAAGGGAAGAGCAGGGAAAAAATGGTCAATTTTTATGGAAAACAATTTCAGCTCCTTTTCTTTCCATTTCAAACCCCAAACCCCAAACAAGAGTGAAGTCTTACAAAACTAGCACTTTATTCACATGAGCCAAGGAGACTCACCATGCAGTCTGCACCCCATCAGTGAGCTACATGGCAAACGAATTATTGTTTTTATCATATTGCATCAATAGGTCTAATATATAAATAAAAATAGCTAGTATTTATTGTTTATCATTGCCAGGCATTCCAACAAATACTTTACGTGTATTAACTCATTTATTCTTCATATCAAACGTAGGAGATACTTTATCATCCCTATTTACAGATGGCAAAACAGGTGTGCAGAAAAACAATGCATTACCCAAAGTCACCTAACCACTAACAAGTGTAGCCAGAATCTGAACCCAGGCATTCTACACTAAGTTACCTCTACCTGCGGTATTACATGTTACTGAAATTTAGCATTTATAAACTAAAATTAGCACTTTACTAAAGTTTACTAAGTATTCTCATTCAATAGACTAATAAACTAGCTGTCTACTCAGAAACCTCACAAATCTCCAATCTAGAATGAGCATACATAGTGTTTAAATTTTCCTCAATTGTTAAATCCAATGGTTAATTCTCAGTCCTCATGGTACTTAATCTATCAGTAGCATTTGACACAGACCACCTCCTCTTTGATATATTTTCTCATTTCACTTACAGAATACCAGTATCTTTGGAGAGGACTATAATTGGCCCACAATTTAGCTTTTGTGGTGGGAGATATTTTATTAGTGATAAGTTGTCTATTTATCTGGGTTATTTAAATAACATAGTATCAAGATAAATGTGATAAAGTTACTACCATATTTCAATTTACAAGGTAATAATTCTCTTTCAAATTCTTTCAAATTCTCCTCAAATTCTTTCAAATTCTCTTCAGTTTTTTATTATAAGGCCTTTTTCAACTGGCAAATGGGTCTAAAGGACCACTACAGCCCATCAGAGCCACAGTCAAAAGTGTATGATACACATATCCAGTCATACATTGGGGTCGCTGAATGTGTATTTGGGGGGGTATATGATAAAGTGATTAAGAACTCCATCTCTAGAATCAGACACACTGAAGTGTGAATTCCTGGACCACCAACTACTAGTTATGTGAACTTGGATAACTCATGTAACCTCTCAGCACCTCCATTTCCTCATTTGGAAAATGGTGATAATATTAGTACTCACCTCACAGAGTTGTTCAGAGGACTAATTAAGATAATGCAATGATAAGCACTTAGCACATGATCTGGTATTTGGCTTGTGCTCAACAAATATTAGCTATGATTAAAGTAATATTATTTTTAACAAGATATACACAATGAAATCATAGCATTGGCAATGAATTATGTCACCCAGAAATACAGGGATTTTGTACATTGACAGAATCCAGGTCATGCCAAGAGGGAAAAATGTACACCAAATATTGGTTTCTTGAGTTTTTAATGGGAAGATAGAAAAAGAACAAGTTAGTTTTAATATTGTTTTCCTAGGTCAAAATTAATTTTGCTTTGAGCTTTGCAAATCCCTACTTTAATTGTCAAAATATCTGCAATTGAGAAAAGAATGAACCGTATATGTAAGCTTATTTCCTCTAGCGATAAAAGAATAAAAGAAAAATCATTGAGGAAGGTCACCAAAGCTCTTTTCTTGTGCATAATATAAAGATTTAACAGGGGAAATAGATCTTCAAAGACACAGGTGGCAATCACTTTTCCAGCCATCATGACCTTACAATACATATTCATTTTATGAACTGATAGAAAATTAGGTCTCATCTATTCTACCTTTGATTTTTTTTCTTCCCTTTTGCATTTACAATTTTAAATGATCCATAAGAATCAATGCACAGCATACATATAATACATGTAAGACAGGTATTTCAAATTTAGTATTTCCTGATTTCATGAATACATAATTTTTAAGAACAAATTTTATGCTAACACCTTCCATTTATTCTAATGCAACCAAATGATGCTAGTGGGAACAACTTTCAGCTAGGGAGGCATTACCATATGTCACAGGTAAAGGAAAGGCATGCATTCTTTGACATTCTTTTCATCAAGAGGTGGAGCCTATGTCCCCAACTCCTGAAAATGAATAGACTCTGTCACTATTTCCACCATGAAAGTATGGCAAAAGTGACATTGTTCCAATGTCTGAATCCAAGCCATAAGAGACAAATAGCTACCAGCTCCTGTCTCTAGGAACTCTCTCTGGCAGAGGCCACATTAAGATTCCAGCTCCGCTGGGACCTCCATGCATTCAGAAAGATTCAGCTAACCACATGGATAGTCCTCAAGGACAGAATGAGGCCACTAACAAGACCACACCTATTCCAGCCAACCCAGTCCAATCACCAGATATGTAACTCCCACCTTAGCCACCATCTGACTGCAATCATATGAGATACCTTAACCCCTTTGATCTAAACGCTTGCACTTCCAGATCTTTGAGGATTTATTACATAATAGATAACCTGCATAGAATATAATATGCATTATAGCTTTTCACTTATTAAAAGAACATAATTAACTGCAAGCCAAAATAGGCTTTCTTTCTATTCTTGCTTTATAAGTTTTATGTAGAAACGGCCTGACAATGAGCATTACAATCCTATAAGCTTTATTCCAGAGTCTCAATCCAATGCTCATTTCAGAGTTTATTCCAATGTTTATCTTAATGTTTATTTCAGACTCGCAATACAAGTAGAAATAGATTCTATTTTTTTCAAAATAATCACAATTATCTACTTTTTCACTTTCTCTCAATTCTCTACTTGTAGCTATTGCTAAACCTTCCTAAAACAGTTAGATCTATTGCCCTTCAAAGTCTTGTTAAATCGGCTTTAATGTTATTATTAGTGAGCAATAAGATCACAGCCAGCACTTTATAAATTATGGGCTTTCATCTCTGTATTTTGATAGTTAAAATACTAAAGGATGGAAGTGATTGTTGTCTATAGGCTGAGCTGAAAATACACTAGGATGAAGGGTGAACTTCAGTGAAATGCCAATCTTTATAAAAAACATGATGTTTTCCAAGTTAATCACAGTTTCCTAGCTCAGTTGAACCATGACTCACTGAATAAGATCCACGTTTTTAATGGCTATAATTAAATGTACTAAAAATTAAAGTATGAAAGGACAGCATCTACTCTCTATCCTTGCTATTTTCATTTTTTTGAACAGAAAGCTTCAAATTCATTCCATTTTTCTCATTTACTATGTAAATTAGAAACTTAGCCTTTTCTCAAGCAGTAGCTCATTGATTCATCTATTCATTCATTTAACAAATTGTCTACTATTTGTCTAACACAGGGGTCCTCAAACTTTTTAAACAGTTCACTGTACCTCAGCCCATTGGAGGGCCCAATTATAGTTTTAAAAAAACTATGAACAAATTCCTATGCACACTGCACATATCTTATTTTGAAGTAAAAAAAAACAAAATGGAAACTATACAATATTTAAAATGAAGAACAAATAAAGTTAAATCAACAAACTTACCAGTGTTTCAATGGGAATTATGGGCCTGCTTTTGGCTAATGAGATGGTCAATGTCCGGTTCCATATTTGTCACTGCTAGTCGTAAAAAGAGATGCAAGTGTGCATCAGTTAGTCTAGATCTGGTTGGAGATTTCAGATGTTTCATTCTGGAAAAATTCTGTTCACAGACATAAGTGCTGCCAAAGATGGTTGCCATTTTGAGAGCATGGTTCCTGACATTAGGATATGTCTCAGAGGAGAGAGGTGCATAGAAATTAGGGAGGCTGCTTGATTTGAATGTGTCTTTCAGAGAGTCACAATTCTGCAGTTCAGCAGGTTCCATTTGGTAAATTGTATCCACATTTTCAATGTCAATAGAAAATGGGTTACGGGAAAGCTGTATGTCCTGTTCATGGAGATAAAGCTCTTTAAATCTAAATTGGAACTCCTTTTGCAACTTTTCCAGTGAATCCACACATGTTTTATTTGGAATGCAACCAATGGACTTTCTGCTAACAGATTTTGAGTTATGGGGAGATGGCAGAAATTTTCTTCCTTCACTTGTTTGATGAGGAGGCCTGATTTTACTTCAAATGCTTTCACATGTGATTGCATATCACAGATGAGCTTCCCCTTTCCTTGAAGTTGCACATTGAAACTGTTGAGTAGCTCTTTTACATCTGTCAGAAAGGCAAGGTGCCATTTCCATTCTGCATCATTGAGCTCTGCTACTTCTTTGTTTTTTGAAAGCAGAAAAGCTGTAATCTGTGGAAGTAAGTCATAGAAATGTTTCAAAACTCTTCCTCAACTCAGCCAATGGACTTCTGTGTGGCAACATTTAGCTCAGACAGAAATTCCTGAAATTATCTGTGGTTTAGTGCATTACCTCTAATGAAGTTAACACAAGATACCACAATTTTCATAATAAAGTCCCACTTCAGTGATTTACTACACAGCGCTTGTTGGTGGATGAGGCAATGTATGGCTATTGAATGAGAATGGTTATGTTTGTCCATCTCTTGGTTAATGCAAGCAATTACTCCTTTTTTTTTTTTTTTTTTTTTTTTTTTTGGCCAGGGCTGGGTTTGAACCTGCCACCTCCAGCATATGGGGCCAGTGCCCTACTCCTTTTAGCCACAGGTGCCACCCCAGAAATTACTCCTTTCTTAGACCCCCACCATGCTAGGAGCACCATCAGTTGTCACAGTGGCTAGTTTAGCCCAGTCCAGCACCAAACCATTCACAGTTTGGCTAACCTTTTCATAGATATCCTCTCCTATAGTTGTTCCTTTGATGCTTTGCAGTGCAGCAAGCTCTTCTGTGACTTTGAAGTAGTCATTTGTCCCACAAATAAAAATTAGAAGTTGTGCAGAATCACAAACATCATTACTTTCTCCGAGTGCCAAGGAAAAATAGGAAAGTTGTTTTGGCAGAGTTTTGCAAATGCTGATGTAAATTGTCTCCCATTTGTTCAATCCTTCATGTAATTGTAGGCCCTGGAAGACTCACTGTACTAAATAAATTGGCCTTCTCTCGACACATCTCTTTGGCAACAGAAAGAAGGCATTCTTTAACAAATTTTCCCTCCACGAATAGTCTGCCAGTGCATGCTATTAGCTTGGCAACTTGAAAACTTGCTCACAGTGATGAAATATTTAGCTGCTTCTGCTTCACAAAAGTATTTTGCTGAGTTGTCAATGTATTTTTTAGTTTTAATATTTTATCTTTTATCACTTCTCCAACCAAACATATTTATCTTTATGTTGCGTTTGATAGTGTCAATGCAAATTGTCTTCTTTGAACACAGACACTATATTCTGGCATATCAAACACACAGCTCTTTCCTTATACTTCATGAAAAAGTAATCGTAAGTCCACTGTTCTTTGAATATCCTACACTCCAACTCAATTTTTCTCTTTCTTGATATCATTGTTTCCTAGAGTTCCAAATTGCTATTAGTTAAATACATATATATATAGCACTACAAAAACTATATACCAGCAATAACTTTGCCCACACAGAGACATATAGACTGCATTGCCCATCAATGCAATCTGATCAGTGTCCATCAATGCAGCCTTGCCAGTCCACATCATTTCAACCTCACCAGTGCCCATATTGGTGGAAGTCCGCTTTTACCTCAGTCTCACACTGGTGCAGTGGGGGAACAGGCATGATTACAGAGCTGTTTCCTCCACCACCTTTCCAGTTCACACTACCCTGTGCAAACCGCACTGAGATCTGTAAACTCACACAGGAATCTGATCGCATGTGAGAAGACCCATGAGATCAGATTCCACTGAAGGAAAAAAGAAGGTACATATGCCTTTTTTCTTCCGAATCTAATGCGAGTTTAGCCATACAAGCATATGGTTTAACTCGCACTGCTCAGAGATCACAACAGTGTGAACCAGGACACAACATACAACATCATACACAACTGAATAGAAATCAGAATATAAATGCACTTACTGTCAATTAAATTGGGTTTCCTACTCCTTGGCTATCTGCAGAGCTGGATTAAGTTCCCATGGGGCCCTAGGCAGATTACCAGTTTGGGGCCCCCATGTGATAACACTGAGCACTGACCATTTGCATTAACACTGACCAGTGACCTTTTGCGATAACACTGACCGCTGACAATTTGCATTAATACTGAGCGCTAACAATTTGCATTAACACTGAGTACTTACAATTATTATAACCACTTAGCACTGACTATTTCATTACCTCTGAGCTCTGACCATTTGCATTACCTCTGAGCACTGACTATTTGCATTATCACTGTGGTGCAACCCCCCCCCAGAAATCACCCCCAACCAACTAACCAACTTTAAAAACAAAAAAAAGGATCTCTGGGCGGCACCTGTGGCTCATTTGATAGGGCACCTGCCCCATATACTGAGGGTGGTGGGTGCGAATCCAGCCCCAGTCAAACTGCAACAAAAAAAAGCTGTGCATTGTGGCAGGTGCCTGTAGTCCCAGCTGCTTGGGAGGCTGAGGCAAGAGAATCACCTAAGCCCAGAAGTTGGAGGTTGCTGTGAGCTGTGACCCCACAGCACTCTACCGGGGGCAATGAAGTGAGACTCTGTCTCTACCAAAAAAAAAAAAAGCTCTCCTAACTTCAAGAAAAAAGGTACCCCCTATCCGCAAAAAAAAGAAAGACCTCCTAACTTCAGGAAAAAAAGACTCCCTTAACAGCAAAAAAAAAAAAAGGCCCTACTAACTGCAAAATAAAAAAAAAAAAAAATAGACCTTCTAACTTCAAAAAATAAATAAATCCTAACTTGTTCTTACCGCGGCCCTCAGGCAGCAGCAGGCTCTGCACAGGCAAGCTGATAACTAGTTCGATCACACCTGAGACTGAGAGGAGACCGAGAAAATGAGGGAAGTCAGAGAGTGTGGCACACATTCCATAAATGTGCACTGTGTCCGGGGATGAGTCGGCTGCAGAGCAGGACAGGCAGCTGTGGCAAAAACACCCATGAGCCAGATAAATGTCCTCAGCGGGCCGCATGTGGCCCGCGGGCTGTAGTTTGAAGACCCCTGATCTAATACCATGTTAGATTCTAGCAATACCAAGATAAGCAAGACTACTGTGGAATTTATGTTATAGCAAAAAAGTAGGCATTAAACCAAGAGCAAAGTGTGTGAAGAGCTATAAAGAAGGAAGCACAAGGAGTTATACAAACATGGGGAAGAATCCAACCTATTGAAGAAGACCTAAGAGGGATTCCAGTGTCGCATACAGCTTGATAACAATGCCACCATCATGTCTCAGTTTTTAAACAATTTAAGGAATAAAGCAATGACACGGCAGAGGAGACCAAAATTTTATCTCTTAATTTGTTAAGGCTGAATTGGAAGACCTAACATAGCATGAAAACCAAAAAGATGTACTATCTATGATATACCCCAGAATTAAGGATAGTCATATGGTACTGGACCAGGTTAAACAAGAAGGGCAGAACTGAATGAGGCATCCTCTGTTATTATGCTATGTCCAATCTTACCAATCAAGTAAATCTCTCATGAGTTTTTAAAAATAGCATAAAGGAACCTGAAATCTAACAAGAGTAGAATTTCTTCCCTTGGAAGAAATCGTTGTAAATTGGTAAGAAGCAGGACCCTTATTTACACAAGAAAAAGCCATTACCTCTTCCTCTACCTGGTTTCTTCTTGTCCTGCTCTTTTCCTTAACAAAAGAAAAATCATTCTGGAGAAAGTCATCTCCAACATCCTGATGGCTCCTATTAACAGCAAATACCCATTTTGCACAAACAGTTCAAAATTTAATAAATAACTTGGATGTATAAATGATCTTCTTACTGATTCATCAATCAGAATGAAAATGCAGTTTGATGAAACTGGACACTTCAAATGCCTTCTCTTATGCTTTCCTGAGTGGGAAGCTGAGTGTCTAAGCTATTCCAATTAAAATACAGTAGTTTAGTGTAATAAATGCTTATTGAAAAGCTTCTGGCAAAAATTTCATGGTAATTTTTCTTTGTTCTATCATCTGAGGAACATGATAATAGAATCTCATACTTGGGGTGGTGCCTGTGGCTCAAAGGGGTGGGGTGCTGGCCCCATGTGCCGGAGGTGGCGGGTTCAAGCCCAGCCCCGGCCGAAAACTGCAAAAAAAACAAAGAATCTCATACTTGGCTTGATTCTCCACTTCTCTGTCCCCTGCATCACCTGAGAACTCTAGGAGGCCTAAATAAACCAGAGAGTCAAAAAAAAAATCTAATAAAATAGTTTCATTTTTAAAAACTCAGGAGAAAAAAATGTTTATGAAAATTTTGAATATTTCCAGATGTCATACAGTTTCATTCCCCATCCTTACACCAGACTCAAAATTTTCTTTGTCTATCCTCTATGTAAGTAAATTTTCAGCACCAAAAATATTCCAGAAAAAGAGCTGAACTCAGCAGGTAAGTGAAATAGTGTATGTAAAATTATTTTCTATACTACACACAATAAACAGATGTAAGATTTGTTAAGAGTTACCATTTTGTAAAGATGATAAGATCCCTTTAATAAATTAACCAAAAGATTCATATTTCAAAGCAATTAACAGAACAGATGATGTTCACTCATTATCCCATGTCCAGACTTCCCTGTATGTTAATTAATAACACGTGGTCTGTCATTACAGCCCCTTCCTTTCATATGCTTTCAACTTCCTTGTGTCTTCACCCTCCATTAAACTGTCCTGGTAAACCAACCATGTTTAAATATAGCTCTTTGACAACTCTGTTCTCTCCTCCGCACAGCTGACTATGGCAGGAGAAGATTTCAAAATCGGGCTGATTTACCTTACTTTACATTCATGGTCACTGGCCTAAGAATTCCCTCAAATGGGCCCAATAATGATATTCTCTTTTCTTTCACTTTCGTCCTCTGCCAATTCCTGTTTTATACCCTTTCCCTCCTTAAACATTCAACTCTTTGTCAACTGTCCTTGCTCTTGCCTGGGAATGCTACTTTCCATTTCACTGAGCGAAATAGAAGTAATTGGAACTTTCCCATCCCCGTTATTACGGACATTCTCCATTTTTCCCTTCAGACTCACTCTCTGGCCTTTCCCATCCTACTCTGTGCCCTGGGAGGCTGACCACTATGGACAGCACCAGTGTCATCCTCTGAATGTTTGGTTCAGCCAATGGGAGGGTCAGAGAATCCAGAGTGGGAGGAGACTAGGATCCAGGGCTATATTCTCCTGGCTTTCTCTGCTCCGGCCTGTGGGCTGGCAGTTGCTACACTTCCTCCACCAAAGTCTCCAGCTCCTGTCACTTGGCCCCTCCTAGAGCTAGAGCTTGTGCTGGGTTCCAGGGACAGCCCTTCCACTTCACTTTTCAGGCCCAGAGTGGCAGCAGCTCCCTACTGTTGCTCATATGAAGGGCTTCCCCAGCTCTTGCTAGTTTCCCCAAGTTGTCCACTGCTTTGTAAGGAATTACTTAATTAACTACTCCTCAATTACTCCATGTGAATATGCTATCAGTTTCCTGCCAGCATCCTCCTGATTCATTCTGATCTACCCCCTTTTCTTCCCTCATTCTGTGCCAGTGCTCCTGCTACAAGGATGAACAGTCTGGTTCTTTTCTAAGGTTAATCTCTGCATTTACTGGCAACTCTCTCACCTGTTAAAGGATACCCCTCTAGCAATAAATCACTTTAGCTACTGCTTCATCATTTTTATCTCTCTACTGGATCATATCTATCAGCATGTAAACATGCTTAAATAGCTCCAAAATCTTTTCTCCCAGCAGCTGCTCCATTTATCTGTTCCACTTAGCACAAAACTCCTCCAAAGTAATATCTACTGTGTCTCCACTGCCTTTCCCAACATTATCTCTAGATCTCACTCCAATCAGACTCTACCACTCAACCAAAACAGCCCTCAAGCAGGAAACCCATAACCACCCTATTTGTAATCCAGAGACAGACTCCGTCACTGCTTGCTTGACCCATCAGCAGCATTTGACACGGGTCAAATGTTCTTCTTTCCTGAAATTTTTTCTTCCTTTGTCACCAGGACATTCACCCCCATCTTGGTTATTTGCTGCTTCACTGGACACTCTGTTTCAATATAGTTTACTGGTTGTTCCCTATCTAATGTTGAATGATGTTAAGACTCAGTTTGCAGACCTTTTCACATACCTACTTAAGTGACATTGTCCCACTTCACATTTTAAATTGCACGTTTTTCTCTAGGCCAACCCCCGCCCCCCTGCAAACTACAGGATGCCTATTATACCCAGCTGCCTATTTAACAAACTTGGAGGTATACTCTGCCCCTCAAATTTAATATGCCCAAAATAAAACCACTGAGTCCTCCCCACCCACCTCTTGACCTGTTCCTCCTAAATTTCCCCATCTCTTTAAATGTCAACTTCACCCTTCCAGCTCTGGTATTAGAGTCATATTTCATTGCTTTTTTGGTAATGCTCTCTACTCTATCCATCAACAAATCCCATCAGCTACATTTGCAGAATATATCCAAAATCTTATCCCTTCTCACCATCTCCACATTTTCTCTGAATTAAGACCACACCATTTCTTGCCTGATCACTGTAATAACCTTCTAACTGGTTCTCCTGCTCAGTTGAGGTTTCCCCCAGTGTCCAATATAATAGACACTGTCCTCTTCACTCAGTTGTATTTTTTCCATGGCACTTATCTAACATAGCCTATTTATGTGTTTGTTTAATCACTTCTTACCAGAAAGGAAGTCTATGAGAGTAAGGATCCCTATTTTTGCTTATTACTATTCCCAGGGCCTGGAACAGTATTTGGCATACAGTAGTCACTCAGTATATATTTGTCAAGTGAATGGCTAAATAAGTATTGAAATAAGCCACAGCAATTTAGTGATCTAAATTCATCATATAATTATAATGGGAGACCTGTATGACTAGGATGTGATGAGAGACACTTGCCAAATCCTCATGTCCTTCACAATTAGCCTCAAACCTTTGTGAAATACCAATGAACAGAGAATCTTATCTTGCTTCTGCACAGTCTAAGTTTTAATGAATTACTTCATAACAAGCTCGGAAAACTAGCTCTGGAAAGGAAGTATATAGTATTTCTTAAGGAAGGAAAATGAAACTGTTTCCAGCTGGGCTAAACAATAAATGAGAGAGGAGAATAAGGCAGAAGATGTAGGCTGTGATTGGAGTATAGGGCCATGATGGAAGCCATGAAAGACTGTGTACAGGAAGATTGACTGTGAGGTGACATTCATCAAACATGTATTAAATGCCTACTGCATGCAAGGCATGGTGCTGGAAGCAAGACTGAGGCACATTTACATGTGCATAAGATAGGTTCCTGTCTCCAGAGTTCATAATCAAATATAACAAATAGAAGACGTGTTTAAATCTAAAGCATAACATGAGTTGTTGAAAAGGAAGAAAAGGTGAAAAGAAAGAGGCTGCTGGGTCTTTTAATATCTCCTGAAATGAAGCAGCAGATGGAACCAAGTATGATTCTTTTTTTTTTTTATTATTGTTGGTGATTCATTGAGGGTACAATAAGCCAGGTTACACTGATTGCATTTGTTAGGTAAAGTCCCTCTTGCAATCGTGTCTTGCCCCCAGAAGGTGTGGCACACACCAAGGCCCCACCCCCCTCCCTCCTTCCCTCTCTCTGCTCTTCTTTTCCCCACCCCTCCCTCAAGAAAGAAGGAACCAAGTATGATTCTAAACCTTTAACCCTAAAGTTTCAGAAGAGTTATGATAACAAAAACACAGTGCGGAAAATCAGTTTGTTTAGTAAATCTATAGGATCATTTGAAGTGACAGTGGACCATTGGATGAGCCATTGTCCAGGAGTTTCCACACCTGGCTGTTCTTGATAAAGAATTGCCTGACCAACTTCCAAAAACTACTGACTCCTAAGACTCAGCCTATAACTACTGTATCATGATCTCTAAATATGGTGCATATTGATGTGTGTATGTGTGTGTGTGTGTGTGTAGGAGGTGTTTATATCATACATGTGCGAGTGTGTGTACATATGTGTGTTTCTCGGGTGGTTCTGATACAGCAAGTTTATAGATGATTATTTGAAGTCTTGCTATTGACAGCATAAAATATAGGATTGAAAAGAAGATGAAAGGTCACTGTTACAGAAATTATAATTTTAAAATCAATGATGACCTTATTTGTACACTTAGGATTGGTGACCCAGACAATGGAAGGAAACCTGTATAATTTATAGCTTCATAAGAGTGAAATTAGATTGACAAATATAAGACCCAAATAGGTATTTTGAAAACAGACCAAAAATAATACTTAGGAGGAAAAATAATGAACTGCATCAACTCAATAAGCAAGAAAGTCATTCCTGTGTTTAATAAAACACGGAGTCATTTGTCGGGTATATCTGTGCCAACATACATATTTTCCAATTTTTCACATTTTGAAACTTTAGTGATGTAGTGTACCAGAGTAATTATTCATTTCCTTTTCCAAATATTTTTGAAAAAGAGAATTTTTTTCTCAAAATAATGAAGTCTAAACTGAATGTTATAGAACAGATGCAGTGCCCAAAAAGACAGGTCTTGCTAATTAACTCAGTACTCATTAAAGATGAACAGCTCATGAAGCTAAAACATAATTGTGCTCTGGTTTAAAATGTATAATTAATATAGATGAGACTGTATTATTAAAATAAAATAATTTGTTAATGAAATCATCTATGGCCTACTTGGGAAAGTAGAGCCTTAACTTTCACCATTGTTAGACCTAATTTCTTATTTAAGTGTTTAATGCCAGTTACATAACACTTGTTGTATGCCAGGCACCCTTCTGAATACATTAAAAATTTTAACTCACCTAATGTTCTCAGGAAACCTTGAAGTAGATACTGTCTACCTCAGATGGGAAAATAAGGCATAATGAAGAACCACAATCAGAAAGGATTCAAACCCAGGCTGTCCATCCTCAGGGTCCTTGCTAAGGCAAAGTAGTTGCCATAAGAATGAGAGTAATTTTATTAATTTTGGCTAAATTTAGCTTTTATCTGAAAATAGATGTCAGAAATTAATTTGTAGCCAGGCGTGGTGGCTCATGTCTGTAATCCTAGCACGCTGGGAGGCTGACGCAGGTGGATCAGTTCAGCTAACAAGCTCAAGACCAGCCTGACCAAGAGTGAGATCCCATCTCTAAAAAGTAGCCGGGTGTTATGGTGGACATGTGTAGTCCCAGCTACTTGGGAGGCTGAGGCAAGAGGATCACCTGAGCCCAATAGTTTGAGGTTGCCGTGTGCTATGATGCCGCAGCACTCTACTGAGGGTGACAGAGTAAGACTCTGTCTCCAAAAATAAATAATTAAAGAAATATTGTTAAAAGGAAATTAATTTGTAGTATTTCACCACTATGGCTAATGAACATATTAGAATAAACTTATTTGGAATATGCATGAGTGAAATAACCAGAGTTATCCATGCATCTGATGTATAATAAGGGTGGGTTCTCCCGGTAACAAACCCTGAGACAAGGATGTGAGCACAAGTAATTTATTTAGGAAGTGATCCCAGTAAGCATCAGAAAAGAAGTAGGTACATGAGACCAGAGAGGAAAGAAGCCAATAAAATGCATTTCTGAGCAGGTGACTGCTGTGGGCACATGTGGATCAACCCCACCAAGACCAGGTTCTGAGAGGCCATGTACAACATGTATCTCCAGGGCATGAGGGAGCATAGGCATTTATCTAGCAACTCCTGTATATCATTGATTGAGGGCTACTTTCAGGACCTGGTAACACCTGGAGTATCTCTGGCAGCCAGAGAAAGCCTTCTGGGAAAGAGCAGCAGGCATTGACAGCAGGAAGCCATGGGATTACTATCAGCCAAAAGTGAGTACTCAGGGCATGTGGGCAGTGGGGTGCACTGGTCTCTTACACATCCTGATGTGTCTGTCTCTCACTTCAAAAAATAAGGAGTTCCCTCCGAGATGACTGTAATTATATAAAATTGTAATTCCATGAAGTTAATGCTATTTCCCTTTTCTTTAAATAATACAACTACAAATGTAAAATATTTTTTAAGAAATAATTTTATAGTCAAATATAAAGTATCCTACACATTGTATTGAATTAGTAAAACAATAACACTAAGTGAACCTCCATAGAAGTGTTCAATACACAGTTTTACATAGAGGGAAAATGTGACTAATGTCTTAAATCAAGTTCTATTCAGCTATGTGATATAAGACAAGTGATTTAGCTTCTCTCAAACTGTTTCATTATATGAAAATATTTACCAAATAGTCTCAAAGAGGTTTCCACCTCTTTGTACAATTTTGTAATGAATATTTTGTAAATAAAATGCATTTAGCTGTAATTTTCCATTTTCCCTATATATGGCACCTTTATGGCTGATCTTTAGGATACTCTGTAGAAACAATAATATTTACCTCTGGAAGGTGACAATAGATGCATGCCTTTCATCTGAAGTATTTCTTTCTTTGGGAAATTAGCCCTCCTTCATTCCATCTGTCCACAGAGGAGCTATCTACCACAATAGCTGGTCACCCCTCAAGAGGTGTAGGCAAGAGACCCAAATAGGGCCAACGAGAGATTTTCTTGGGATTAAAATAATGACTCCAGAAGAGGAAATTCCTCATCTACTGCTTTGCTACAATTGATGGGATGAAGGTTTGCACAGGCTAGCAGTCCTCACAGCAGATACAGAGAGGGATCCCATTGGCAAGGAAACAAGTTGATGCATCCAGGTCTGAGATGGAAAGAACCAGGGTCTTGGGACCATTGTGTCAGTCCTTGAATCTGGTCACAGCTGAAGATCACTCCATCTCTGAAAATTCCCATTGAAATGCCTTTTATTTGTGATCGTTCAATCTCTGTATTAGTTTGTACAAATTGAACTAATTTGTATTAGTTCAATCTCTGTCCCTTTGTACCAAAGCAATCCCACTTCAGGCTTATTATAAGCATGCATTTAAATCTTGTAGCACAATGTTTGGCATATTATAGATGCTTAACAAATATTGGCTCTTCCCTGTCCCTAGGACTTCTACCAGTTTCTCAATTCCTGCCTCTGACTTGAAAATTTAACCCTCTTACTACCCTCCAGTAATTTCTCACACTTCTTTTTTTTTTTTTTTTTTTTTAGTATTAGATCATAGCTGTGTACATTAATGCAATCATGGGGCACCATGCACTGGTTTTGTAAACAGTTCGACACATTTTCATCACACTGGTTAACATAGCATTCCTGGCATTTTCTTAGTTATTGTGTTAAGACAATCATATTCTACATTCACTAAGTTTTACATGTACCCTTGTAAGATGCACCGCAGGTGTAATCCCACCAATCACCCTCCCTCTGCCCAACCTCCCCCCTCCCTCCCCTCCCTCTCCCCCTTCCCCATACTTTTAGGTTATAACTGGGTTATAGCTTTCCTATGAAAGCCATAAATTAGTTTCATAGTAGGGCTGAGTACATTGGATACCTTTTCTTCCATTCTTGAGATACTTTACTAAAAGAATATGTTCCAGCTCCATCCATGTAAACATGAAAGAGGTAAAGTCTCCATCTTTCTTTAAAGCTGCATAATATTCTATGGTGTACATATACCACAATTTATTGATCCATTCATGGATCGATGGGCACCTGGGCTTTTTCCATGACTTAACACTTATGAATTGGGCTGCAATAAACATTCTGGTACAAATATCTTTGTTATAAGGTGATTTTTGGTCTTCTGGGCATATACCTAGTAGAGGAATTATAGGATTCAATGGCAGATCTATTTTTAGATCTCTAAGTGTTCTCCAAACATCTTTCCAAAAGGAATGTATTCATTTGCATTCCCACCAGCAGTGTAGAAGTGTTCCCTTTTCTCCGCATCCATGCCAACATCTCTGGTCTTGGGATTTTGTGATATGGGCTAATCTTACTGGAGTTAGTATCTCAAGGTAGTTTTGATTTGCATTTCTCTGGTGATTAAAGATGATGAGCATTTTTTCATATCTCTGTAGGCTGCGCGCCTGTCTTCTTCAGAGAAGCTTCTCTTCAAGTCCCTTGCCCAAACTGCGATGGGATCACTTGTTCTTTTCTTGCTTATACGTTTGAGTTCTCTGTGGATTCTGGTTATTAAACCTTTGTCAGGGACATAACCTGCAAATATCTTCCCCATTCTGAGGACTGTTGCTTGCTTTACTTACTGTGTTCTTGGCTGTGCAGAAGCTTTTAGTTTGATCAGGTCCAAGTAGTGTATTTTTGAAGCTGCTTCAATCGCCCAGGGGGTCCTCCTCATAAAATACTCGCCCAGACCGATTTCTTCAAGGGTTTTCCCTGCACTCTCTTCTAGTATTTTTATAGTTTCATGTCTTAAGTTTAAATCTTTGATCCAGTGAGAGTCTATCTTAGTTAATGGTGAAAGGTGTGGGTCCAGTTTCAGTCTTCTACAGGTTGCCAGCCAGTTCACCCTGCACCATTTGTTAAATAGGGAATCTTTTCCCCACTGAATGTTTTTAATTGGCTCGTCAAAGATCAAATAACGGTAAGTAGCTGGAGTCATCTCTGGGTTCTCTATTCTGTTCCAGACATCTACTTCTCTGTTTTTGTGCCAGTACCATGCTGTTTTGATCACTATCGATTTATAGTATAGTCTGAGGTCCAGTAGCATGATTCCTTCTGAGTTTTTTTTATTTCTCAGTAATGTTTTGCCTATTTGAGGTTTTTTCTAATTCCATATAAAATGAAGTATTATTTTTTCAAGATCTTTAAAGTATGACAGTGGAGCTTTAATAGGGATTGTATTGAAATTATATATTGCTTTGGGTAGTATGGTCATTTTAACAATGTTGATTCTTCCCAGCCATGAGCATGGTATGTTTTTCCATTTGTTAACATTTTCAGCTATTTCTTTTCTTAGAGTTTCATAGTTCTCTTTATAGAGATCTTTCACGTCCTTTGTTAGATAAACTCCCAAATATTTCATTTTCTTTGGCACTACTGTGAATGGAATAGAGTCTTTAACTGTTTTTTCAGCTTGACTATTGTTGGTATATATAAAGGCTACCGATTTATGAGTTTTGATTTTGTAACGTGAGACACTGCTGTAGTCCTTGATCACTTCAAAGAGTTTTGTAATAGAGTCCCTGATGTTTTCCAGATATACAATCATATCATCTTTGAAGAGCGAAAGTTTGATCTCTTCTGACCCTATATGGATACCCTTGATTGCCTTTTCTTCCCTAATTGCAATGGCTAAAACTTCCATTACAATGTTAAAGAGCAGTGGAGATAATGCGCAGCCTTGTCCGGTTCCTGATCTGAGTGGAAATGGTTTCGATTTAACTCCATTCAATACGATATTGTCTGTGGGTTTGCTGTAGATGGCCTCTATCAGTTTAAGAAATGTCTCTTCTATACCAATTTTCTTAAGTGTTCTGGTCATGAAGGGATGCTGGATATTATCAAAAGCTTTTTCTGCATCAATTGAGTGAATCATATGGTCTTTGTTTTTTAATTTGTTTATGTGCTGAATTATACTTAAAGATTTACGTATATTGAACCAGCCTTGAGACCCTGGGATAAAACCAACTTGGTCATGGTGTATAATTTGTTTGATGTGTTGCTGGATTCTGTTTTTTAGGATCTTGTTGAATATTTTTGCATCTATATTCATTAGTGATATTGGTCTATAATTTTCTTTTCTTGTTGGGTCTTTTCCTGGTTTGGGGATCAGGGCAATATTTGCTTCATAGAACGTATGGGTAGTCTTCCTTCTTTTTTTACATTTTGGAACAGGTTGAGTAACATAGGTATTAGTTCCTCTTTAAAGGTTTGGTAGAATTCTGAAGTGAAGCCATCTGATCCCGGGCTTTTCTTATTAGGGAGATTTCATATGGTTGATGCTATTTCAGAACTTGATATTGGCCTGTTCAACATTTCCACTTGATTCTGGCTAAGTCTTGGAAGATGACTTGCTTCCAAGTATTCGTCAATTTCCTTCAGATTTTCATATTTTTGAGAATAAAGTTTCTTGTAATATTCATTAAGGATTTTTTGAATTTCTGAGGAGTCTGTTGTTATTTCGTCTTTGTCGTTTCTGATTGATGAGATTAGAGATTTTACTCCTTTTTTTCTGGTTAGGTTAGCCAAAGGTTTATCTATTTTATTGATCTTTACAAAAACCCAACTTTTTGATTTATTGATCTGTTGTATAATTCTTTTGTTTTCAATTTCACTTAATTCTGCTCTGATTTTGGTTATTTCTTTTCTTTTACTGGGTTTGGGGTTGGAATGTTCTTCCTTTTCCAGTTGCTTTAGATGTCCCATTAAGTTGTTAACTTCTTCTCTTTCTGTTCTCTTGAGGAAGGCTGGCAGTGCTATAAATTTCCCTCTAAGGACTGCCTTTGCAGTATCCCAGAGGTTTTGATAATTCATGTCTTCATTGTCGTTTTGTTTGAAAAATTTGGCAATTTCCTTCTTGATCTCATCTCTGACCCAGCTATCATTCAGCATGAAGTTATTTAACTTCCATGTTTTTGTATGAGTATGCAGGTTCCAGTTGTTACTGAGTTCAACTTTTATTCCATGGTGATCCAAGAGGATGCAAGGAATAATTCTATTCCTTTAAATTTACTGAGGTTAGACTTGTGACCTAAGATGTGATCAATTTTGGAGTATGTTCCGTGGGCTGATGAGAAGTATGTGTATTCAGTTTTGTTGGGATGAAATGTTCTGTAGATGTCTGCTAAATTCAAATATTGGATGGTTAGGTTTAAATCTAAGATTTCTTTGCTCAGCTTCTTATTGGAGGATCTATCCAACACTGCCAAAGGTGTGCTGAAATCTCTGACTATTATGGAGCTGGAGGAAATCAAGTTGCTCATGTCTGTTAGAGTTTCTCTTATGAATTGAGGTGCATTCTGGTTGGGTGCATAAATATTCATAATTGAAATCTCATCGTATTGAGTATTATTCTTAACAAATATAAAGTGACCATTTTTGTCCTTCCTTACTTTTGTTGGTTTAAAGCCTATTGTGTCTGCAAATAGAATTGCAACACCTGCTTTTTTCTGGCTACCATTTGCCTGAAATATGGACAACCATTCTTTCACCCTGAGTCTATATTTATCTTTTAAGGTGAATTTCTCACACTTCTAAAACTCACATGAATCCACAATCATATCCTCCAAGGGAGGGTATGAATTTCCTAACTAGGTATATTAAATCCCATGTTTAATAAGTATTACTACACTCTAAAATTTGAATTCTGAAGAATTAATCTACCTATTTTAACTATTTTTGTAACTAGTTAATTTAACTTAAAACATAAAGTGTTCATGTGTTGTGGAATGAGAGGAGAAAAAGAACTAAATTTTCACCTTCTGAAGGAGGGCTTTAGATAATGCTCAAAGTATGATAATAAAATAAAATGGAAGCCACAGAGGCAAATAATTTATTGCTATGAAGCTGAATAATATACACACTTATATACAGTCATGCACCACATAGCAATGCTTTGGTCAACAACAAACCAGATATATGATGGCGGTCCCATAAGATTATAATATTGTACTTTTGTTATACTTTTTCTATATTTATATACACAAATACTTACCATTGTATTATAGTTGCCTGGAGTATTCAGTGCAGTAACACACTCAGCAGGTTTGTAGGCTCAGCGTAATAGGCTTTACCATATAGCTCAGATGTGTAGTAGATTATACTATCTAGGTTGGTGTAAGTACACTCGCTGAGGTTTACAAAATCACTAAATCATCTAAAATACATTTCTCAGAACATATCCCTTTCGTTAAGTGACACATAACTATAATTTTATGTGTCTCAATTAAAAGAGATGAAAGTGATTGTTTCTGGGAAAATGGAAATGGGGGTAGAAAGCATTAGATAAATTGTTAGACATTGTTAGACAATGTTAAGATACTTAACATTGATTCTTTAAATATAGGTATCTTTATGCCTTTGATAAAAATAAAGATTTGTAATAATAAAATGCAAAAGGTTACCTATAGATTCATTTTTAAGCTACTTTAAAACTGTGCTATTTCCTTCACTCACACTGCCTAGAAAACATATTTCCTTTCTCATTCCTTTTTTGTACTCATTAACTTTCACCAATGTTGTCATTCCAATATATGTCTATACTCCAAAGTTCAATATAGTAGTTCTAGAAACACATTCAAGTATATGTGCCATCGCAGCATATGGGCTTCCAATGATGACCAATCACTGGATTGAACAAACCCCATTACTCATCTGTAGAAGGATAAAAGAGTCACAAAAGATATCAACAACCCCAAACTGATAAACTTATTTTTTTGTGCCATTGAAAGTTTTTCTTTTACCACATATGATGACTAAACATCATCACACATTATTTTACATATTGATATTGGAGCACTGGGTTTGCTAAAAGGTGTAAGAACATGAAAGGTTATGATAAACATTTGGCATACAAATGTCAGAATCAATAGTGGAGAGCAAGAGTATGAATCAGTGAGTCAACATCCAAACCCACATTGTAGATTGTGCTGGGCGATGCTCACCTGAAATATAGTCTTGTTAAGTGGTGGTGTAGGAGCTGGATGGACAGAAAGATGGTAAAAATACACATTTACCTGCCTATCCATACCATAGCAAAACACACTTGGTTGAAACAATATATCTTAGCTACACAGTAATTCCGTTACTGCCAATTTTTAAGGGAGAAGTTAAGCCATTAAATATGTCTCCAATACAAAGCTCTATCAATATATCAATGAGCAATTTACCTTTGTGCTTTAGAAAATAAGAATGTCATCAGAACATAACAAAGCATTCAGCAGGCTTTGATAACAAAATATAGTTAGATTTCCTTTTTAATAGATGAATTATTACAACAGAATTTCTCATCTACTTAATTACTAGAATAATCTCCTTCCAAGTGTCCAGCAAATGCTAAGAATGTTCCTGCCTATTGCCTATGAAGACACCAAGACATGACCTTCATTTCCCCCACTGTGACCCCCTCCTGTACTAAAGGTGTGGTGGCTAATTCCAGTGAACACTGAGGGGTGACCATGACCAGCACCTTCATATAGAATGCTCTGCTTTTCTCTTGGCTAATCATTTATTCCAAATACTGCCAATACTAGGTTTTTGTGGAGCCCATGGGTTTAAACCCTGGTGTCTAAATCTCTACCTACTCCCTTGGCAACATCCATGTAACTTAGGTCAACTCCCTGTTACTTCCTAATGTATGGCCTAAATTCACTTTCCTGTCCCAGAGAGAGAATATATCTACATCCCCACCCCACACTGACCTCCCTAATACTAAGAAACATGCCTTTTATCAATATATTAATGAATAAAAAGGGCTTACCCAAATGGGATTTCTCAGAGTACTAGCTGCCCCATAGGCAAACTATAGTCTATAGTTTAGAATTTCTTGCACATGCATATTTTGTAAATGGTAGTTTCTTCAAATTAAAAGCAAAATTAAACTCTGAAAAAACCTTACATTTCCATCTCTCTCAGGCATCCTGTTACAGATACAGCTTAAGAAAGTAAAGTCAGCCTTATGTATCTATAGATTCTTCATCCATGGATTCAAGCATTCACAGACCAAAAATATGCTTTTAAAAAATTGCATCTGGGGCAGCACCTGTGGCTCAAAGGAGTAGGACGCTGGCCCCATATGCCAGAGGTGGTGGGTTCAAACCCAGCCCCAGCAAAAAAAAAAAAAGAAAATTGCATCTGGTTGTATTGGTCTGAACTTTCAGAACCATGTTGAATAATAGTGGCAATAGTGTACATCTTTGTCTGATTCCAGTTCTAAGTGGAAAAGTTTTCGGTTTTACACTATTCAGTATCATGTTAGCTATGGGTTTGTCATAGATGGCTTCAATCAGCTTAAGAAATGTGCCACCTAAGCATGTTTTCTTAAATGTTCTTGTTAGAAAAGTATGCTGAGTTTTGTCAAATGCTTTTTCTGCATCTATTGAAAGGATCACATGGTCTTTGTTTTTTCTTCTATTGATATGGTGAATTACATTTATGGATTTGTATGTTGTATGTTAAACCAACTTTGCATGCCTTGGATGAAGCTTGCTTGATCATAATGTATATATTTTTTAATGAGTAGTTGCAATCTATTAGCTAAGATTTTGCTGAGTATTTTTGCAACAATATCCATTAGTGAAATTTGCCTGTAGTTCTCCTTTTCAGTTAGGTCCTTTCCTGGTTTTGGCATCAAGGTAATGTTTGCTTCATAGAAAGTGTTGAAGAAGGTTCCTTCCTTCTCAGTGTTTTGGAATAGGTCCTGCAGTATAGGTGCAAGCGCATCTTTGAAGGTGTGATAGAATTCTGATGTTAAGCCATCTGGCCCTGGGCTTTTCTTATTGGAAGCTTTTTTGTTGGTTCTGCAATCTTGTTGCTTAATATTGGTCTATTCAACAGATGTATTTCTTCCTGGTTAAGTCTAGGAAGTTGGTGTGATTCCAGGTATTGGTCCATTTCCTCCGCATTGTCAAATTTCTGGACATAAAGTTTTTGGTAGAAGTCAGAAATAATCTTTTGTATTTCTGTGGTATCAGTTATTTCCCCCTTGTCATCTCTGAATGAGGTTATTAAAGATTTTACTTTTCTATTTCTGGTCAATCTAGACAATGGTTTATAGATTTTTATTGATCTTTCCAAAGAACTAACTTTTTGTTTCATTAATTTTCTGAATGATTCTTTCATTTTCAATTTCATTTATTTCTGATTTAATTTTGGTCATTTCTTTTCTTCTGATAGATTTAGGATTGGATTGATCTTCCTTTTTCATTTCTTCAAGATGATCCATTAGTTTATTAATGTGCTCTCTTTCTGTTTTTTGGACATAGGCATTTAATGCAACAAATTTCCCTCTCATGACTGATTTTGCAGTGTCCCACAGGTTTTGGTAGCTCAGGTCTTCATTGTTTTTATGCTCAAAGAAGTTAATGATTGCAATCATTCAAGAGAAGACTATAAAGAGCATCTAAATGGGGGCAGAGGAGGTCAAACTCTCCCTCTTTGCTGATGATATGATTATATACTTAGAAAACTCCAGAGACTCAACCACAAAACTCCTGGAAGTCATCAGGAAATATCATAATGTCTCAGGGTATAAAATCAATGTCCACCAATCAGTAGCCTTTGCATACACTAATCACAGCCAAGTTGAGAAGCAAATCGAGGACACAACTCCCTTCACAGTAGCTTCAACAAAAATGATATACTTAGGAATATATATAACAAAAGAGGTGAGATCTTGTCAAAGAGAATTATGAAACCCTAAGAAAAGAAATTGCAGAAGACACTAACAAATGGAAGAACATAATGTGCTATCGGCTGGGAAGAATCAACACTGTCAAAATGTCTATTCTACCTGAAGCAATCTACAGATTAAATGCAATCCCCATTAAAATACCAACGTCATATTTTGAAGAACTGGAAAAATAGTACTTTGTTTTATATGGAACCAGGAAAAAAAACCCTATAGCTAAGGCCATTCTTAGTAATAAAAGCAAAGTCAGAGGCATCACCCTACCAACTTCAGGCTATATTTCAAGTCCACAGTCATCAAAACAGCATGGTATTGACACAAAAATAGACAAATAGACATATGGAACAGAATAGAAAACCAAGATATGAAACCAGTCTCTACTTGCCATTTGATCTTTGATAAACCATACAAAAGCATACAGTGGGGGAAAGAATCCCTATTCAACAAATAGTGCTAAGAGAACTGGATAACTACATGTAAAAGACTGAAACTAGACACACAACTTTCACCCCTTACAAAACTTGACTCAAGATGGATAAGAGACTTAAATCTAAGACACAAAATGACAAAAATCTTTGAAGAAAGTGTGAAGAAAACTCTTGATGATGTTGGACTTAGGGTAAGATTTTATGACAAAGACATTAGTGGCCATTGCAACAACAACAAAAATTAAGAAATGAGACATAATTAAGCTGAAAGCTTCTGCACAGCTAAGGACACAGCAAATAAAACAAAAAACAAATGAAAGAAAAAGACAACCTTCAAAACAGGAAAAGATATTTGGAGGGTATCCATCTGACAAAGGGTTAATAACTAGAATCAACAAAGAGCTCAAATTAATCAACAGAAAAAGAGTAAACAATTTCATCTACCTCTGGGCAAGAGATATGAACAGAACCTGCTCTGACAAAGACAGACAAATGACTAACAAACATTTGAAAAAATGCTCACCATCCCTGATCATCAGAGAAATGCAAAGCAAAACCACCCTGAGTTAGTGCCTAACCCCGATGAGAATAGCCCTCATAACAAAGTCTCAAAGCTGCAGATGCTGGTGTGGATGTGGAGAGAAAGGAACACTTTTACACTGCTGGTGGGATTGCAAAGGAATACAACATTTTTGGAAGGAATTATGGCGAATGCTCATAGAACTCAAATTAGATCTCTCATTTAATCCTGCAATCTCATTATTAGGCAGAAGGAAAAAAAATCCTTTTTATCATAAGGACATTTGCCCTAGACTGTTTATCACAGCTCAATTTACAATCATCAAAATGTGAAAACAGCCCAGATGTCCACCAACCCAAGAATGGATTAACAAACTATAGTATATGTATACTGTAGAATACTATTCAGCCACTAAAAAAGATGGAGATTTTACATCTTTTGTATTAATCTGGATGGAGTTGGAACACATTCTTCTCAGTAAAGCATCACAAGAGTGGAGATGCAAGAGTCCAATGTACTCAATTCTACTATGAAGACAGTAGATGATCTAATACAAGGGGTGGGGTAGGGGAATGAGGGATCAAGGTGAGGGGAGAAAGGTGGGGGATGGGGTCATGATGTATGGCACACCTCTTGAGGGCAGGACACAATTACAAGAGGGACTTTACCTAACAAATGAAATCAGTGTAACCTAATTCTTTGTACCTTCAATGAATCCCAAACAATAAAAAAGATTGCATCTGTACTGAACATGCATAGCCTCTTTTCTTGCTATAATTCCCTAAACCCTATAAGACCTTATTAAAACTTAGAGGCCATAAATTCAATTCCCAGCAATCTGATTCCTGCTTCCTCTCTAGATAGGCTTCATCTGAGCTTTCAATATCTTGCCAATCTTTATTCAAGGAGATGATAGAGGGCTTATCATTTAATCTTCTCATCAGCTCTAAATTCACTTTTTTGTTTCTTCAATCACAACTACTATGTCATTTCTACATATAGTTTCTCAACTATATTGTTACTTCTTTTAATCCACTTGCTCTGACACTCTGCTTACTGGTGCACAGGTACTCTGGACAAATGCACAGAAAACAGGCATTCTGCTGCTGATGCCTTTGCTCAGCCAGAAGTCTCGCTCTGTTCTGGTGCATCTCTGGTCACCAGCTATGCTAGATATTTATTTGCCCATCTAGATCTGTGCTTCACCCTTCACTCTGCTCTGCACCCCTGAACACAGACCTCTATGGAATCAATGAACTCCCTTACCTTCTGGTTCCTAGTTGGATTCAGCCAATAGGAGACATGAGCTTATCAGAGGATGAGAGAAGAAAGAGAAAGGGATATTTATGTCCTTGGCTCACTCCCCACTAGGAGACAGATTAGCAGTGGTAGTATTTCTCCCCTAAAGGCCACTGCTCTTGTCTTGCAGCCTTCTCCTACAGGCATGGCTCTTCCTAAAGTCTGGTAAGTATTGCTCCTTCAAGCGAGAGGCAGAGCATGTTTCCTGAAAGGCTAATCACTGGTAAAGGAATGTTCCAAGGCCCTGGGAGAAGCTTCAGCAATATGTTCATATAGTAATATATAATTTTGTGTTTGTAATTTTTATTCCTTTTCTAAAAGACAAGAATTATGTAAGCTCTGGTCCTTCAAAATATGGCACTGGTACTTGGCACTGTCCTTAACCCTACTATCATTAGTCCTGATGCTTCACCATCACATGCTGGCTTCTTTAAACCTGAGCACAATGGTATATGTAGCCCCTTCAACAGTTTTCTGGTCCACTGGGCTGCTGTCACAAAATACCTTTAGGCTAGGTACCTTACTTTTGTATTTCGGATTAATATGAGGTTATATTGTTTGCATTTGCAAGGTAAAAGCCAAGTTGTAGCTGTTTCCTTCACCCAGAAAGTGTAACATATACTCATGCATGGTTCCCTTTGGATAGGAACTTGCCAAACCCCATTCCCCACCCTCCTCTTGAATTGAATTGCGATTTTCCTTCAAGTCAGCATGTAGTTTTTAATCTACTAGTTTCAATTTTGTATCAAGCACATGCTTGTTTTTCCATTCCAATGATATTTTGCTTAGGAGAGTGTTCTCCAAACCCATCCTGGTTGTTACCAAAGATACAAAATCTCCATCTTCTTTATGGCTGAATGGTATTTGTAAACAACATAAATTTATTGCTCATGTTTCTGGAGACTGGGAAGTCCAAGATTAAGATAAAAAAGTCAGTGGCTAGTGAAGGTCTATGCCTCACAAAAATGGTACCTTTTGTGTCCTTACATAGCAGAAGGGCTGGGAAGCTCTTTTCAATCTCCTTTAATATGGGCAATATTCTCCAGATCTAGGTGGGCAAATAATAACTCATAACTAATAACTTCTCAAGAGCCTCCACCTCTTAATATCACTATAGGGATTAGGTATCAACATGAATTTTGGAGAGACATATTCAGGCTGTAGCAAATTGTCTTCAGTTTTCCCTTTGGAGTGTGCCATCTATTTCCTGCAGGACTATCAATGATCTACAGTCTCTTACCTGCCTCTATGCATTTCTAGTCCTCATTCTACCCAAAAGCTGCTATTTACAATGCTAGAAAGACAAGTCAAAAAGTGTCAGATATTTTCAAAGAACTCTTTCCCTGAATGGCTACTAACCTGTGGCAAAAATATTAATAGAAACATGAATCTTAACTGATTTTGGTGGCCTTCCTCACAAACAGCCTGTAAAGAATTAAAATATTTGTGAAACAGCATGGCTTAATACAAAGAACATTAAATGAGGAGTCAGAAAACTTAAATTCTACTGTTAGTTGTGGCACTGAGTACCTATGTGACTTTGGAAAAACCATTTGGATATTCTGAGACTCAGTTTGCTGGTGTAACCCCAGAGAAGATGCATAGGTGAATTAAATAAGTTCTCAGTTTTCCTTCCAGAATGAAAATTGTTAAAATAAATTAGAAATGATTTATTTAAATGAGAAATGATTTATTTTAACAGCTTTCACTCTGGAAGGGAAACTGAGAACTTATTTAATCAAACTATGAAAAGACAGACGAATGGCTAGCAAACATATGAAAAAATGCTCATCTTCCCTAATTATTAGAGAAATGCAAATCAAAACCACTCTGAGATATCATCTAACCCCAGAAAGAATGGCCCACATCACAAAATCTCAAAACTGCAGATGCTGGCGTGGATGTGGAGAGAAGGGAACAGTTTTACACTGCTGGTGGGACTGCAAACTAAAACAACCTTTTTGGAAATAAGTGTGGAAAAACCTCATATAACTCAAGATAGACCTCCCATTTGATCCTGCAATCCCATTACTGGGCATCTACCCAGAAGGAAAAAAATTCTTTTACCACAAGGACACTTGCACTAAATTGTTTATTGCAGCTCAATTTACTATCACCAAAATGTGGAAACAGCCTAAATGCCCACCAACCCAGGAATGGATTAACAAGCTGTGGTATATGTATACCATGGAATACTATTCAGCCATTAAAAAAGATGGAGACTTTACATCATTTGTATTAACCTGGATGGAAGTGGAACATATTATTCTTAGTAAAGCATCACAAGAATGGAGAAACATGAATCCTATGTACTCAATTTTGATATAAGGACAAGTAATGACCTAGTACATGGTGGGGGGTGGGGGGAAGGGGAGAGCAGAGAGAGAGAGAGAGAAGGAGGGAAGGGAGTGAAAGAAAGGAAGAGCAGAGAGTGGGAAGGAGGGAGGGAGTTGGAGTCTCCGTGTGTGACACACCTTTTGGGGAGAAGACACAAGTATAAAAGGGACTTCTAACAAATGCAATGTATGTAACCTGGTTTCTTGTACCCTCAATGAATCCTCAACAATAAAAATAATAATAATAATAAATAAATTAGAAATTACTTGCTCCATTTCAAAGAAAGAAATCCTGCTTTCTGTTAACAAAAATATAAATTTCAGTATTCTAGTAATGAAACTAGCCTTAATCAAATTGTCACAAGTCTGAAAGCAAAACGTGGCTTCCAGGAGTTCAAATCTTATCAGTACTGCTCCACCACCACTTTCCACACCATCTCTATGTCAAGGGAAGGAGTGGCATTCCAACAAAGAGCATTGTGAGCACCAATTAGTTGTATTCTGAAACACTGATTGCTGTATTTCCTAAATGAGTCCAATGGGGATTCAGTTTGGTATATAGGATACTAATTACTCATCTTTTTTCTTCTCCTGTTTAGTCTTCTACCCATGTGTGGGTCACTACAAAAGCTTTGAGACAGACTATGTTATGGTCCCTTATTTCACTTCCAAGAAACTCCATCAACAGTGTACTTTTTGATTCACCTGTGCAAGTTTCAACTTGCTTGGCTATCGGGAGGGCTTCCTTTGTTTCTTTCCACATAGGTTTTATGTTCCTTAGTTTTTGTGTATCTCAAAACTGTCATAATGACCTATGCACAGTTGAAGCAGTGAACAAACTGGGGGTCTCTTAAAGTTGGCCATCCCAGGGTGGGGGCCTGAGAGTCCCAAGGGCCCGAAATCTAGGAAACTCAGCACAAAGGGTTGGAAGTGAATCCACTCTTTCTTGCTGTCTCTCAGATTTTATTTTGTCTGATATTGGTCATTACATCTTTCTGTTCAGTAGGCAAAGTAAATATTGACATTTGAAGTTAGGTTAAGAGAGAAAGGGACTATTAGGAGCTTAGAATGCAAAGTTAGTCAATTGCAGATGCTGGATTTAAAATCATGACTTCTTGATTCAAGAGTCCTGTCAGTCCCATTATACTCTAAGTGTACTAAAGGTAATATGGAGAAAATTGCATAAATATTGATGATCTTCTTGTAATTGTAAGAAATTAGAACACTTCTCAGGATTATCTAAGTATTGGCAATCAATTAATAATAATAGTGCAGTGTCTCAGATGGAATAGCAACAATAATCTTTCAATACTTCATTGAGAAAAAAGAAGGTGGGAAGAAAATAAATTTGGTTTTAACATATTTAATAATGGCTCAAGATGGTAAAATTATGAAAGAAGCATGAGAAATAGATGTGTCATTCAAATGACTAATATTTTTGAGACTGGAAGTTGTTATATAAATAAAGAGGTTTTGTTGGTTTTAGAATAGTTTTTGCTGAATAATTTTAAAATAGTACATAGAAATAAAATATGAAGAAGACATTTACATATGCAGCAGGTAATATTTTATACAGTGCCAGTGCTACAGAAATAGGTGTTGATATGAATAATTCATAAGAAAGAAATTACATATCACTTCTGTAACATTTATCTACAATTACTTTCAGCCTCATTCAGGTGCTAAAACTCTTCAAAATGAATGCAGGATGACAGTGTGGCAGCAGCATCATGACCAATAATATTTGGATCAAAGAAAAGATAACAAGTCTGAGTTTTGTTCTAAAAACCTAGAAACAATTTTGGGAAAACATATGGCTTTGTTAATATTATTCAAGGCTCTCTCAGCTACATTCAAGTAACTATTATTTAAATGGATAGTGATCACTGTGATCTTAGTCCAGTCCACCTGCTAAATTACAAACAATGAGTATTCAGCAGAGAAAAATCTCCCTGTCAAGTTAAAAACAAAACAGGATTCACTGGATTTAGCTGCCGTTAGCATCGCCCATGTTACTTAAAGAGGATTGAGCAATTACAAATTGAGATGTATCACTGCTCAAATTTGATTCCATTGAACTCAAGATATGTAGCAACCAAGGCCAGAACTTTAACGTATCTTGGAAAATAAAAATTAAAAGATAGTCTTCTAGCTATTTGAATACAGGCTGTCACTCATTCTCTGTAAGCAGCCAGCAAACAATTCCTTTCATCAATATTAAAGGGCTGAGAATGACTAAGTTTCATTCATTCAAATATCTCTCAAGAATTGGCATAGGTTAATGCATTTTAAAATGTCATCCCCTTACCTAGAATTGTCATTTTATACCTTGATATTACACCCAGTGTTGGATGACATAAAGAGTTGGATCAAAGAGAGTCAAATCTGAAGGCAAAAAAAACAGAACTTCCTTTGCAATAGTGGTCCCAAGTGGGTCTTCAGGATCATACGCTGGCAACACACACCAAATCAAGTGCCTGACTTTGTACAGCATTAATTCCATGATGAATCTCTTGCTGATAACATACTTATAAACTCATAGCCACTGCTACCTAATTCTCCCTTAATTTATAAATTGGAAGATGTGAAAGATCTATTTCCTGTATCCTGAAGTTTACTCTACCCTGAGGTTGCCATGGTCTTACCATAGTGTAAGTCCACTTGGTGCAAATGTGATCGCAGTAATAATAATAAAATTAATTTCAATGATCCTTTCCCTCACCTGTATGATGCAGTGTCACATGCCCCTGCAGAACTCCCTCCAAAAGTGTTGCATGTGGGCCAAGTGCAGTGGCTCATGACTGTAATCCTAGCACTTTGGGAGATCAAGGCAGGAGGAGTTCAAGATCAGTGTGAAGAACATAGTAAGACCCTATCTCTACCAAAGATAAAAATAAATTAAAAATAAAAAATTAGCCAGGCATGGTGGTGCACACTTATAATCCCAACTACTCTGGAGGCTAAGGTGAGGGAATCACTTGAGTCCAGAAATTCTAAGCTATAGTGAGCCGTGGTCACACCACTGCACTCCAGCCTGTGCAGCAAACAGTGTCCCTATCTCGATTTAAAAAAAAAAAAAAAATGATTAATTTATTTTAAAATATCTTTTGGCTCCCAGGAAGTATTTCATAAACACTTACCATGAGTCCTCTTAAACTTGAGCAATTAAATTAAAAATAAAATCACCAAGGATTCAAATTCTTCAGGAATAAAAGTTTGGATCACTTTCTAGGAAAGAAGAGGCTAGCTAAGGTACTGGCAGGGGATTAAGAGAACAAGAAATGCACTGTAAGAGCTAAAGAATATGAGATTATCAAATCAGACCTCATTCCAGATTCAGGAAGTATGGCCACTGTACTTACGTTAAAGTTTATAACACAAACACCTGAAGCACTAGTTACAGCTAATAATATAATATATTTCATCAGGTGAAAGTATCGCTGAATTGACGTTACCCTGTGATAATATAAATATGATGGAACTTTGTGTGCCCCTGTTTTGAAAACACATGTTTTTAACCTTTTACCCCCAAAATAATAGAAGATGCCCAGGGACAAACCTTCTCAAATGTACTCCTTCCTCTTCCCTACTGTACACAGGGCCTGAAGAGAGACAACTGTCGTCACAGTATTCATGGGCCTCCTTATCCCTGATTCCCATGAAGTCTGGTCAGTAGGAGACACTGGCTAAAGATCAAAAGGAAGGGAGACGAGATCAAGGGATTTATTCTTTCAACACCTCTCCTGCTAGATTGCTATACCTTGGCTGCATTTCTTTTTCAAAAGCCACAGCTCCAAGAAGCAGCCCTCTCCAGTTTCCATTAATTGCTTCCTCTCCTCACCCATTCAAGTAAAAGATTCTTAACCTTTTAATGATTGCCAGTCCTAGCAAGCTTTGCCATTTTCCATTGTTTTGTCTTTACCTTGTCCACATCTTTGCAAATATTCCCTTATCAACTCAATCACTCCACTTAAGGAATTCACTATTTTCCTGTCAGGACTCCAACTAAAATACAAACCAATAGCAAAAAAGAAAAAAAAACTTACATGCTAAACATAGGATATTCTCCTAGAAATTCAATATGCTGTGCCATAAAACAAGTTTAAATTACAAAGGATTAAAACTATACAAAAAATGTTTTCTCCCATGACAGTAGAATTCACATGATTGAAAAAAAAAACCTGGAAAAAACTCAGAATGTTTGGAAATTAAACAAAAACACATCTAATAATTGCTAAGTCAAAGGAACTTCTAAAAAAATACCTTAAACTAAATGAAAACAAAAACGCAATACATCAAAACCTATGGGATGTGGCTAATGCAGTGCTTTGAGGGAAATTTATATCTTAAAGTGTTTATCAGAACAGAAAAAGAAAAAAAGATTTCCATATAATAACCTAATCTTCCGCCTTAAGAAAGTAGAAATAGAAAAACAAACTAAATGAATGTAAGCAAAAAAGGTAGTGGTAGGGAATAGAATGTAAATCAATGAGAGAGAAAGTAGAAAAAAACATGACTTTCCCCCCCTTCTTCTTAACAGTAAAATGAAGCAATTTAAATAGCTTTACATTTTCCTGAAGTTGCCTTACTGAAAATGTCACATTAATTGATATCCCCTTAATATATATTGTATACTACTTGTTGAAAATTACCTAGTATTCTACGTAAGTTGGGGGCCTGCACTAAAGAATAGGATAAATATACGTTTCTTTTCCTTTGAAACTCCAGAACAATTGCTTATGTGCTCCTGCTTCAGAATTATAAGAACAGCTCCCTTTCAATGTGCTCAGATGAACTTTTTCTTCACAAAATATATTACGATTTACCCTGAAATACATGCTGAATGTTGACTTTCTCCTACCTCTGTCTCACCAACTCCTCCTCCTATGGAAGCCCTGCCAGACTATTCATTTGTACTCAGTCTTCAAACCACCTTTTTAAAGCAACCCCCAAGGAATTTTATTCTCTATTCTAATTTTCTTTTCAAATCCGTTAATCAAGAGCTTCATCAGGATATATACCCACTCTCTAACGTTACCCTGTGCCATACGCACTGCTCTGCAGACTGACCCTGAACAGTCATAAAGCCCTGCTTCTAATCTAAAAGTGATTGTGATTTGATTGGGAAAACAAGATGTAAGAAATCATAGAGAATCATATTTTTCAATTCAGTTCCAGATAAGGGGAAAGGTCAGTGTCTTAGATGGTTTCCTGGAAAATATAACTGGAGAAAAAGTTTTGAGTGCAAATAGTTTGGGGGGGGAAGAAATCTCAGGAAGCACAGTATTGCCACAGTCAAAAACAACATTGTGAGAGATGGCATTTCAAATGCCCTTACCTTAGAAGAACAGAGTTCCCAATAACATTAAAAAAAAAAAAAAAGGTAAGAACACACATGCTGAAAGGAGGGAAATGAGAAAGAACATCATCAAGACTCCTAGGAAATTATTTTTCAATGAGGATTTAACAAAGAGATCCCTTTTGTCCTAAGATCATTGCATTTGCGAGAATTAAGCATCTCATGTACAGACATGATTAATCTCAGTGGGAAAAAGATAGCTCTTGGTTCAGAAACAGAAACAAGCAGACAACTTGGGAGATTACAAAAATTATTAATAATATTAATTGCTAGAAAATAAAAACAGAGAACTAACATATAAAAGTTTCATTATATAGCAAAGAAATGAACATCAGCCCTTAAGTCAAGTCAAATGCCTATAAAGCACAAGGCACATAAAACTCAGCCCAAGAATAGATGCACAGGGTCTCAAACAGTAGCCTTCAAAGGGGCTTGTATTTAAGAATCACCCATAATGTTCTTTAAAAATCAAATGTCTGAGCCTAACACACAGATTTTGAATCTCTTGAGATAGATTCCAAGTATATCTATATTTTTAAGATCCACAAATGATTTGAACATGAACCTTGGGCCATAAAACCACTGGGGAAGAATGTAATTAACTACAAGTCATGTATTTTTTTCCCAGCAATTTTTTTTTCATTTTTCTCAAGATAACTAGTCTAATGCCATGTTAAAAATATAAAAGGTCATAAATTTTTTCTATTGGGGGGGAGGTGATCTATTTTGTGGATACCTTAAGCGGGTGCACAGTCTGTCTACCATGTAACACAACAATAGAGTCCCTCCACAAGGTTCCAGTCAAAGCACAGATTGTGGAGTAACATGAGTTTGAATTCTAGCTTCACTATTTACTAATTACATAACCTGAGCAAGTAAATCAACTTTTCTGACTCTTTTCCTCATCTACAAAATAATTCCTTTCTCTCAGGCCTCTGAGAGGAGTAAGAATAGCCAGTACTTATGTAGTGCTCGCTGAACACCAAGCTCTGCTCCCAGCACTCCACATACATCAACCTATTTAATCATGAAAACAACGTTATGATCCCCCAAAAAAAACCAGCCTAATGTGCATAATGCAATGATACATTTCTATACTATTAAGAATAGAGTATGAATGTTTTTGCCACAACAAATAAGTAAGCAAGGAGATGGTTATGTTAATCAGTTAGATGTAAGCATTCCACATTGTATATCAAATAAGCATTCCATTGTACCTCATAAATGCATTAATGTACACAGTTATAATTTAATAAAGAATTTTAAAAAATAAAAAATTACAAAAAGAAAACAATGTTGAGTTAGGTGCTCGTTTCAAAGCTGAGAGGGCTGAGGGACGGAGATGTTGAGTAACTTCCCTAAAGCCACACAGCTAGCAAGTGGCTGATACAGGGTTTATACCCCCAGCTAGATTTAGAATTTATGCTCTTTACCATCGTACAATACTGGTAATGTTTATGAGATAAGTATTACTTATCATAGAGGTTTTGTTTTCTCATAAAAACTAAAATATTAGTGATTTACATAAAATAGAAAGAAAAAAGAAAAAAATTATTTTCAACCAACAGTCACCCAGCCTGCCAGAGGGGTGAAAGGGACAAATGGGCAGGTGTCTGTCCTTTCAGGGTAACCCCAGAAGTCGATGTCTCCCTTTAGTTCACTTCTCATTGGCTAGTGTACTGTCACATAGACACCTCAAGCTTCAAAAGAGGTCACAAATGTAGCTTTTATTCTACATTCTGTGTGAGAATAAAGCAAATGGGGCCCAAATAAAGCAAATGGGTGTTATCGATAGTATTATTCTTGCAATTTTTCTGTAAGTTTAGTTTTAAAGGGAAATGTTTTTTAAAACTCTATTCATAACCTGAGGATGGGGGGTGGGAAAAAAAGTAATATCTACTACTTAAGAAGTTAAGTGGCATAAAAACAAACAAATAAAAGTTAAATGGCATTTTTTTTATTTTTAAAATTTCTGTCTATAGTAAACTTGGCCCTTTACCTTTGCATATATTTTCTAATAATTTGTCATTTGACATTTGATTTTCCTTCTAATATATTTTTGCCCATGCAAAGTGTTTTTTAACATAGTGACACATCAATATTTTTGCATCTTGACTTTACATCATACTTAGAAACTTTTTCTACACTGAAGTTAAACTAGAATTTACCCATGTTTTCTTCTAGTGCTTTTTAAACAGGCACATACGTGTTTACTTATTTTTTAGTTTGGGGAAGTGGAGGGTTTTTTTCTGTTTTAATAGAGTTAGAAATTATAAGTTGAATTCCATTACATGTGTATATTGTACAGTAGTGGAGTCCAGGCTTTTGGTATACCTGTCACCTGAGCAGTGTCCATTGTACCCCACTGGTAATTTTTACATTTCACTCCCTCCCATCTTCCCTCCTTTAGAGTCTCAAACCTCCAATATGCTACTCTATGTGCCCTTGTGTAACTATAAGTGTAGTTTAGTCCCACTTGTAAGCAAGAACTAAGACATTTATTTTTCTGTTCCTGGGTTACTTCATCTAGGATAATGGCCTCCAGGGCCTCCAGTTCCATCCAAGTTGGTATAAAAGACATTATTTCATTTTTTTCTTATCACTAAGTAGTCCATAGTAGATAAACATACCACATTTTCTTTATCCACTTACCAGTTGATAGATACCTAGGTAGATTCTATATCTTTGCAATTGTGAACTGTGCTGCAATAAACATGTAAGTATCTTTTTGATATAATAATTTATTTTCTTCTTGGTAGATCCCCAGAAGTGGGATTTCAGGATCAAATGGTAGATCTACGTTTTGTTCTTTTAGAAATCTCCATTCTGATCTCCACAAAGGCTGTATTAATGTACATTCTCACCAACAGTATATAAAGCTTCCCTTATCACAGCATCAGGGCCAACCCCTGCTGTTTTATCCCTTTTTAATAATGACCATCCTAACTGCAGTAAGATGATATCTCATTGTTGATTTAATTTGCATTTCCTTGAGAATTAGTATTATTGAGCACTTTTTTCATATGTTTGTTGTCAATTAGTAAATCTTCTTTTGAAAAATGCCTGTTCGTGTCATTTGCCGACTTTCTAAGGGTTTTGGTTTTTTCCTCATTTGAATTCCTTATAGATTCTGGATGTTAGTCCTTTGTACTTTCTCACATTCTATAGGTTGCCCATTTACTCTTTTGATTATTTCTTTTGTTGTGCCAAAGGCTTTTTAATTCAATCAGGTCCCATTAGTCTACTTTCATTTTTGTTGCATCTGTTTTTGTGGTCTTGATTATAAATTCTTTGGGTAGGCTGATGTCAAGAACTTCAGTTTTCCTTAGTGTGTGTTTTAGGATTATTATTGCCTTAAGTCTTACATTTAAGTCTTTAGTTTCTTTTTTTTTTTTTTTTTTTTGCAGTTTTTGGCCGGGGCAGGGTTTGAACCCACTACCTCCGGCATATGGAGCCAGTGCCCTACCCCTTTGAGCCACAGGCGCCGCCCACATTTAAGTCTTTAATACACCTTGAGTCAATTTTTGTATATAGTGAGAGATACAGATCCAGTTTTGTTCTTCTACATATCTGATTTTCCCAGCACTATATATTGAAAATGGTGCTCTTTCTACTGTCAGCGTATGTCAACTTTGTAAACAATCAATAGGCTATAAGTACATAGTATGTAGCTTTATTTCCAGGTTCTCTATTCTATTCCACTGATCTATGTGTCAATTTTCACAGCAGTGTGGTGCTATTTTGATCACTGTAGCTTTGTGGTATAATTTGAAGTCAGGCAATGTGTTTTGTTCTTTTTCCTTAGAGTTGCTTTGGTTCTTCTGGCTCTTGTGATTCTATATGAATTCCAGAATTGTTTTTTCCAATTCCACAAAAAATGACATTGATATTTTGATAAAAATTGCATTTAATCCTTTGATTGCTTTGGGAAGTATGGTCATTTTAACAATATTGATTCTTCTGAACATGAGCATGAGATGTTTTTCCATTTGTTTGTGTCATCTATAATTTTCTTCCTCAATGATTTACAGTTCTCCTTATGGAAATCTTTCACCTGCTTAGTTAAATTTATTACTGGGTATTGTTTTCTATAGCTCTTATAAATGGGATTGAGTTATTGATTTGTTTCTCTGCTTAGCCATTGTTGATGTATAGAAATGCTATTGATTTTGTACATTGATTTTATGACCTGAGGCTTTGCTGAATTCATTTATCAAATCTAGGAATCTTACGATTTTCTGTGTATATAATCATATTATTGGCAAACAGAGATAATTTGACTTCCTCTTTTCTAATTTGGATACCCTTTTCTTCTTTCTGTAGCCTGACTGCTATGTCTAGGACTTCAAGTTCTATGTTGAATTAAGTGGTAAAAGTGGGTATCCTTTTCTCGTTCCAGTTCTCAAGGGGGACTGTTCTGCTTGCAACTTTTCCCCATTCACTATGATGTTGGCTATCAGTTTATCATATATGGCTTTTATTATCTTGAAGTATGTTCTTTCTATGCCGAGTTTTTTTAAAGGTTTTTCATCATGCAGGTATGGTGGATCCTATTGAATGCTTTTTCTGCATCTATTGAGATGATCATATGGTTTTTGTTTTTAATTCTGTTTATGTGACAAATAACATTTACTGACTTGCATATGTTGAACTATCCTTACATCCCTGGAATAAAATCCACTTGATCATGGTTAATTATCCTTGGAATGTCCTATCGTATTCAAAAAATTTCTAGTATTTTGCTGAACATTTTTCTATCTATGTTCACCAGAGATATTGGTTTATACTTTTCTTCTTTGTTACATCTTTTCTTGGCTTTGGTATCAGGATGATACTGGATTTGTAGAATGAGATAGAAAAGATTCCCTCCTTTTCAATCTTTTGGAACAGTTTAGTATGATTAGCACCAGTTCTTTATTGTTTATCTGGTAGAATTTGGCTATGAATCCATTTGGTCTTGGGATATTTTTGTGGGGTAATTTTTTATTACTGAGTCAACCTTGCTACTCATTATTGGTCTATTCGGGAGTTCTTTTTCTTCCAGGCTCATTCTCAGGAGGTTGTATATTTTTAAGTATTCATTCGTTTCCTCTAGGTTTTCTAGTTTATGAGTAAATAATTGTTTATAATAGCCACTGATGATGTTTTCTACTTTTGTAGTGTTAGTTGAAATATCTTCATTTCTGATGTGTTTATTTGGATATTGTCTCTTCCTTTCTTGGTTAGTCTTATCTAGTATTTTCTCAATTTTATTTAACTTGTGAAAGAACCAATTTTCATTTTACAGGTCTTTTATATTTTTGTTCTTTACTTAATTTAGTTCTGCTCTGACATCTTTTATTTCTTTTCTTTTTCTAGCTCTGATTTGGCTTGGTCATTGTTTTTCTGGTTCCTTCCTTAAGGTGTGATATAGTGTGTTAATTTGTGATCATTCTACTTTCTGGTGGTGGGCATTTAATGCCATAAAATTCCCTCAGCACTGCTTTTTCTGTTTTCTACAGGTTTTTGTATATTGTGTTTTCGTTTTTATTCATTTCAAAAATTTTCTTAATTTTTCTCTTTATTTCTTCATTGATCCAGCGGCCGTTCAGGAACATGTTTAATTTGCATGTATTTGTAAGATTTGTGAAGTTCCTCTTCATATTGATGTCTAGATTTATTCTACTCCAGTCTGAGAAGATACTTGATATAATTTTCAATGTTTGGAATTTGTTAAGACATGTTTTGTAGCCTAAAATGTGATTTACCATGGAGAATGTTCCATTTGCTAATTAAAAAAAAAAATGTGCACCCTGTTTATGTTTTACAAAAGTCTTTTAAGTCCATTTGCTCTAAAATCTAATTTAAATCTAATGTTTCTGTCTTGAAAATATTTCTAGTTTTGTGAGTGGGGTATTGAAGTTCCCCACTATTATCATGTTACTGTCTATCTTTTTTTTTTAGGGCAAGTGATATTTGTTTTGTGAATCCTGGTGCTCCAATGTTTGGATGCATATATATTTAGAATCATTATATCCTCTCACTGGATTGATCCTTGTATCATTATATAATGACCTCTTTTTTTAATGTTTTTTATTTAAAGTCTGTTTTATCTAATATAAGTATAGTTTCTCTTGACTGCTTTTGGTTTTCATTTGCCTATATCTTTTCCTACTCCTTTACTTTCTGTCTATGTCTTTATGAGTAAGATGAGTTTCTTGTGAACAAATAGTTGCATCATTTTTTTAACCATTCTTACAATTGATATCTGTTAAGTGGAAATTAATATTGATATGTGAGGTCTTACCCTTGTCATATTGTTAATTCATTTCTAGTTATTTTATAACGTCTTTATTTCTGTCTTTGTCTGTGTCTTTTTGTCTTTGTGGTTTGCTGAACTTATTCATGTTGTCATTTAATTTCTTTCCCTGCATTCTTTTTATGATTGTTTTACAAGATCTGTGAGTTTATATTTCTATGTGTTCTTGTGATTGTGAATATTGTCCTTTAGCTTCCATGTTTAAGACTCATTTGAGTATTTCCTGTATGGCTGGTCTAGTGGTGATGAGTTCTCTCAGTGCTTTCTTGTCTGGGAAAAATTTAATTTCCCCTTTATTTATGAAGCTTAGTCCAGCAGTATATAAAATTCTTGGCTGACAGTCTTTTGCTTTCAGCACTTTGAAAATGTCATCTCATTCTCTTCTGGCCTATAAGGCTGAAGGATCTACTGTTAGTCTAATGGAGTTTCCTTTATAACTGACTAAATGTTTTTCTCTTACTAATTTTGAAATTCTCTCTTTCACTTTATCTTTAGTCATTCTGATTATAATATGCAATGGTGAAATCCTTTTTGCAATGTCATTCCTTGGGGATCATTGAGCTCCTGTATCTGAATGTCTAACTGCCTTGATAGTCCTGGGACGTTTTCACCAAGTATTTTCTTAAATAGGTTTTCTAAACATTTTTATCTCTCTTGCCTCTTAGAAATACCAATAATTCATAAATTTAGTCACTTTATGTAGTCTCAGATGTCTCAAAGTCTTTGCTCATTCTGTTTTTGTTGTGTTTTTTATTCTTTTTGTCTGACTGAATTATTTCAAAAGACATATTCAGGTTCTCAGATTCTTTCTTCTGCTTTGCCTCATCTATTCTTGAAGCACATTTTATTTTGCTATATCACTATAGATGCTACAATCCTTAGTTTAGTAACATAAAACTACTACATGATTTCTTTTCTTTAAAAAGTCTTAGGCTAAGCTCTGATTTAATGGGCAAATTCTTCTGTGTGGGCTGGATTACTAAACACTTCAATAAAATCTGTTTCCAGGAAAAATGGGCCATCCACGTTTATCAGCCAAGGTGGATCCTATAGAAGAGATCTTGTCAAGTAGAAGCTGACACTGAATATCCCACACTCTTCCTTCGTTGGGGAAGAAAAAATTGGAAAAAGGAATCTTAACCTCTTGCCAGTAGGGCCTCCCACCCCAGGTAAACATGAAGTAACAGTAAATGTGATACTTCTTCTGTATTATATTTATGTCCTTCTAATGTTCATCATCCAAGACCAACTGTCCCACAAACATGGATATATAGACCAGTCATAATACCTCTTTCTCTTACAGGGTTGCTTGGAATTCTAGGCATCATTGCATAGAACCCACTTCATCCACTCTCCCCATCCTGAGGCACCTTGGAGCTAAGAGTTTCACAGAGTAGTGCACTTTGGTTATTCTTGTCCATTTTCAAGAAAATTTCACTTCTACTTCCTTTGTCTTATGGGAAGTCACTGTACACTTATCCAAATCTTCTTTCTACGGAACTGTCAAACAACCTCGGCTTGTTTCAGAAAGACCTCATGCAGGGGGCAGTCTTCTAGTCCTATTAAATTTTATCTTTCAAATGGCCCTTTACTTCATCTTTAATTGCTTTATCAAAAACTAACTTCAAGCCTCTCCTCAAGAGAAGTCACATTTAAGGAAGCTTCTTTCTGGTGATGCCCCTGCAAACTTCCTTCAGTCTTCCTTTGTGGGGAGGCTTTGTCAAAAGCAGTCACTAGGCTCGGCGCCTGTGGCTCAAGCAGCTAAGGTGCCAGTCACACACACCTGAGCTGGTGGGTTCGAATCCAGCCCCAGCCCGCCAAACAAGAATGATGGCTGCAACCAAAAAATAGCTGGGCGTTGTGGTGGGCGCCTGTGGCCCCACTACTTGGGAGGAGGAGGCAGGAGAATCACTTGAGCCAGGATTTGGAGGTTGCTGTGAGCTGTGATGCCACAGCAGTCTACCCAGAGTGACAGCTTGAGACTCTGTTTAAAAAAAAAAGCCGTCACTGGTTTCTGAAGACTAACTGAACAATAATCTGCAAAGTGAAAACCCCAAAATGGATACAAGGCAGTATGTGACTTTGGATATTTTCTGAGAATATAAGTGCCATTTAGCAATTTGTGAACCAAAGTCATGGTAAGAAAAAATTCAAAATGTAAATTTCTCCCTGGGAGAAGAAATTTAGAAAGAAGTTTTAGTAAATAACCCAATTCTACTAATCACTAGCTCATGACAGCTCACCTCCTTTAGTTATGTATTTATGTTGTTTCATTGTGAAGGGTGGCTGGGGAAAAGAGGGAGAATGATAATGCAACTGAAAAATTCAATTCTAGTAAATAAAAAGCTAGAGAGGGAGAAAGAAAAGATTGTGGCAACACCACGTAAAAAGAAGTCTCCTCTCCCACTTTCACCATACCAGAGTGAGCTTGGTGTGTGTCTTCTAATTCTAAATAGTATTTATGGATATCTATACACCTAAATCAGCAAGCAAATTAAAAATGCCCCTTAGAATCAGGAAAGTGGGGCCAACTGCAGCATGAGTGTTAATAAAGCAGGTTACAAAGTTAAGAAAAATTTATGAAAAAACTTCCTATTTCTTCAGCCACCCTAAATAAAAAATGTAATCAGAAAGCAAAAACTTGGTGGGATACAGGATAGAGAAAGGAAATTTATCATCCTCATGTACCAGCCACTAATTGAAAGTTGAATATTGAGAGTTTTGTTGATTAAATTTATTAGTATAATTCTGTGCCAGTAGTACACATAAAAAATGTGTTTAGGGAAAGAGCAGTATTTGATTTAATGAGTTCTAGCATGCTAAATAAAGACTATTTATAAAACTCTTAATCCTCCAAGCCAACAACATGTACAAATGTTGTGGGGACAACATTTATACACTTCGGGAAGATATACAGTAGCTATGTGTAAATTCTTTCTCCTGTACCATGGAAAACATCAGAACCACAAGAAATACCTTGTAATGAAAGCTTACATGAAAATTGTGCAACAGTTCTAGATATTAAACACCAAATTGGATGAAATGGTATATTATCAGGGTCTCTACAATTCTCTCTCCCTCTGGAATTTTGCAAGTGGTTCATAGATCTCTCCCAGCCTCATGAATTTCTAAATGTTGAGTAATAAAAAGTAGTAAAGGTTATCCAATCATCTGTAACTATTTATTGAGCCTATACCAAGTGTCAGCATTATGCTAGGTGTTTGAGGGGATATAAAAATAGCAAAACGTTCGACTCTTGTTCTCAATGATTTTATAATCTAATATAAACTAATACAGAATATGATGGCAACATATCACACACACGGTAGCAACAAGTAAAAGATAGTTTATATTGTGTTTCTTCCATTCTCCCATACTGCTAATTATAACTCACATTGATTTCTCAGAAAACAAATTCTTAAGGAAAAAAAGCAACATTTTAAACATTCACAATAATTGTTCAGAGGCATCTTAATTCTAAAAACATTACATTGTGAAAAGCATGTACATTCTACAATCAATGAATTATTATAACTAAGAAATATGTTGCATAACGCAAACTTCAACTTTAGGGAAAAGAGAGATCAAAATGAGAATTACTGTTTGCCTTTCAATGTCTAGTTCACAATTAAGATTGTCCATCTCACACACTTAGTATTCCCCAGAACTTTACGTATCTTCTTACATAAAGATAGTAGATTCTCAAGTAGATTGTAAGCCTCCCAGGCAGCAGGGTCTTCTTATACTAGTGCTTCTCAAACTTTGCTGTAAATGAGACTAACCTAAGGAGATTTCAAAACTGCAATGCCCAGGAAATAAGAACCTCTAGACCACAGAGTGGGTGGGGGGCACAGACCTCAATGCTGTATTTTATAAATCATCCTGGGTGATTCCAGTGTAAAGACTCAGCATTTAATACCCTTTTTTCTATCACCAATCTCTAACAGCATATTTTCTGAATAAATGTTTTTCGTCAATGATATTTTTTGAGGAATTCCAGATAGAGTTTAATTATTCCATCTCTCATGTTCGCTTTTTTCCCTTTGAAGTTCCTGAGAAAACTTCGCACGCAAGACAATAACCAAATGGGGGATGATTCACCTATTTCTAAGAAGCAGAGCAAATATCCCATAGCCATTCATGAAAGACTCATAAATAAAAGCTAGATTAGAAATTTCAGCTTAAGCCTTGGACACCATATGGCCCATGTTATGGTTTTCTTTTACATGTAATAGGCCACCACAAAAATATAAAGCCTTAAAAAAAATCTATCATATGTTTCACTCACTCATGTGCAATTTGGGCAGAGCCCAGCAGGACAGCCCATCTCATTCCACACAGCATTATCTGGGACAGAGAATCCACCTCCATCTTGGCTCATTCACATGAGTGGCAAGCTGGTGTTGGCTGTTGGCTGGTGCTCAGCCAGCACAATTGTCCCAGGGACTTGGTTTCTCTTCCTATAGGCCTCTCCATAGGGTCAGCTTCAGCTTCATTATAGCATAGCAGCTGGGGTTCAAGAATTAGTATTCTAAGAGACTGGGAGCTGTAGCTATCTCTTCAGGCATGGGTCTGGGAAATGGTTATTCCCATCATGTTTTATTGGTCAAGCAATTGGACTCTAATCATTCCTCTAATTGGAGGATGTGATCCACCAAGGAAGAAAGCAGGAGCATATCATTTCTATTTTCCTAGGAGTAAAAGGAATAACAAAGACAAAGTAGTGTCAAGAGAATCCTGAAAATGGTGCAGGCAGAGGGACAATCACACGTTAAGAGACTAATAGTTGGGTACAAAGTAGGACAGAAGAAAACATATGGAGTTCAGCGTAATTGGGTCACAGGTAAATTAATCCCCCATTACATTTGTGTCTGAGGGATGTGAAACCCACATGTGGTAGCATGAGAAGGGCTAGAAATTGGGTGAAGACAAAGATTATTGCCTACCCATCAATTGTCTCATGCCCAAAATGTGGGTCTAGGAGAAGAACTTCATGTAGAAGATAAGAAAGAAAGGGAGAGAGAGAGAGGGAGGGAGGAAGGAAAGAAGGAAGGAAGGGAAGGAGGGAGGGAGGGAGGGAAGGAAGAAGGAAGGAAGGAAGGAGACTTTTAGGTAAGATAAAATTAAAGTCATAAACTTTAAGAATAATAAAAAACATTTAAAAAATAAAAAAATAATCCATGACTCTTAAGTCAAATTCAAAAAGATAAAGGGTGCTTATTCTGTAATTCATAGAATAACATGTCCACAGCCAATGTGTTATTAAAATCTTGACTAATTACACTGCAATCAGGGTTCTATCTGTGATACAACATTTCACATTCATTTATCTCACATAAAATATAACTGACTTCAGTGAATTCCCATCACCCAGTTCTTATTATTTTTGTAATCTACTAAATTAGTCCATTTTTTCAACTTTTCCTTATTTATGACTATTAAGTATACTTCAAAATGCCACAACCCTCCACAATTAATCTGAAAGGACTATTTTGCCATCATTAATGTTGGTCATACTCTCAGAGGCAAAAAGAAATTAAAATTGCTCTTGTTAGAGAACACACCACAAGGAAAGACAGCAGAGTACAGCTTTGGAAGTCGTGCATATGGGGACACAGCCCTTGAAGTCCAGTACCTGTCTGCTACCTACCATAGAAACCCTGGAGGTTACTTATTCTCCTGGAAGCTTTATTTTCCTCCTTGGATATGGGGAATTAGTAATACCTACCTTATATAGTGTACCAGTTTGTCATTAAAAATAACAAAAATGTTTTTTTAAATCATTTTCAATGGTTATAACAACACAAATAGTTCATTTATATTTTGAAATTTAAATGAAGAAAGGAGTTTCTCTAGAGTTGGTTTTGAAGCAGAAATCTATAGAGCTAGGACTTGAGATGAAGAGGCTGGACTTTGTAATCAGGTAAACTGGGTTCTGATGTGAGGCTTGCCATTAGTTATTTGTATGTCACTGGGAAAATATTTAAATGTTTCTGATCATTTGTTTCTTACCTATAAATTGCACATCATAGTGTCATACACTGTGATGGTCAAATCACAAAATACATGTATTTTCCCAGGACTAAGAAGAATAATAAGAACAGGGTAATGTTAAGACAATCTTGAAGGTACCTGGCACATGATATATCCTTAATAGCTAGTAGCTAAGATTACTGTCAATAATTCATGTTAAAACAGAAAATACATCTTTTTCTCTTCCTTCCAGCTCCCAATTAAATTTAAAGTGCATTTTCGTAATAACAGAAATAATAAAGGGAAAACTGGAATATAACTTATTAGATATGTGCAGGTATGTACGTACACACACGCACACACAGGTGGAGGGAGAGAGAGACATTCAGATTGTCACTGGGGAGTACTATACGGAGATACCACAACATAATCAAGAGAAGGTCTAAAATGAGAAAGACAATGAAAAAAAGAAACAAAACCCACCACATGTCAGCAAGAATATGAAATGATCAGAACTGTCATCCACTGCTTTGGGGAAGTAAATTGGTAGATACAGTTTGGGAAACTGGAAGTATGCAAACCCTGTGCATCCTCTATCACCCAGAAATGTTGCTGCTAGGAATACTCCCAAGAGAAATGCATATGTGTACTACCCAAAAGATATGCGCAGAAGTGTTCATAGAAATACTATTCATTGTAGGCCCAAACTGGGAAGCACACTGTAAACTGTAAAATGGAAATGTGGCATATTCCCACATAGGGAACTATAAAAAAAAAAATGAGAATGAACTAACTACCACAACATACAAAAAATATGGGTAAATCCCACAATTTAATTTTGAGGGAAGGAAATAACTCAGAAACAAGAGAAAACATATAGTATGATTTCATACGAATAAAGTCCAAAATAGGTTAAAATATTCTATGGTATTATAAATCAGGATGAACCTAGTTCTCCAATAAATGGTTCTTCTTAATTTGCAGCCCTCAAAACCTCAGGCCATAGAAAATACCAATTCCTGAAACTCTAGTTCAGAAAAAATGTGTAAGCAGATGTGCAAGGGAGATGTTCAAAAAGTATTCATAAAGACTGCATTTGAGCAAAGAGAAAATTCTGGTCAAGCTTCACACACTACATGGGAGCTAGTTCAATCACCATGAGAATCATATAAACAGACTAGAGACAAAAAAGAGAAAAGAAGAAAGAAGAAGAAACAAAGAAATGAAAAGAAATAAGAGAGAGAGGGAGAGAGAAAAGGAAATGAAGAAAAAGGAACTGAAAGAAAGGGAAGAGATTTAGAAAGGGAAGGAAAATGCCAGGAGGGAGGGAGAGAAGAAAAAGAGGAACAGAAGGAAGAAGGGAAGACAAGAGGAAGCCAGCACGGAGTGGGGAAGAAAGAAAGGTACCAAGCTCCAAGTCCAGAATCACTCGCTGATGCCCAGATCTCTCCCTGAGATCCAGAGGTGGCCCTTATCCATCCAAAGCCCCAGAAACTTCAAAGGACAAGTTATCTGCCTTTCCCCTTATCCGATACACAGCAGTTGAATAAGAGCAAGATAGCTACAATAAATATTTCATTCAGAAATGAACTTGTATTTAGTAAGAGGAAGAGTGAGAGGCTCACAGCAGTCTCTGGTCCACGGCACTCCTGGAATCCTGCTGGGAAGAGGTTATGGCTAAGATTCTGAAAAGGGAAATGTGCCCTCATTAATCTGGTTCTGCAGCCTCTGCCTAGCTTACCTGGCACTGTTATTTATGGATCTTGGGTCCACACTCTAGAAGAGGCATCCCTTTCAATAAAACTTCTTTGTTACACTGAAAAGGGAATTAAACATGTATTCTCTTTCTGAATTGATGGTCCTTTTGGCAGTCCAAAGGATTTAAGCTATTAAAATTTGGCAATCATCTATTTTTGCAGCATCACTTAGCCTCAGCTGACTAATACAGAGACCTAAAATAACAGTGATCTAAACAACAGAGAGTTGTTTCTCTGTGAGAAAACAGAGTATTTTCTCTCTCATATATCAGTCCATAAACAGATGATTCAGAGCTGATAACGTCTCCCACTGTTTAATTTTGTTTTATTTTATTTATTTATTTATTTATTTATTTTGAGACCGAGTTTCAAGCTGTTGCCCTGAGTAAAGTGCCATGGCATCATCATAGCTCACAGCAACCTTCAAATCTTGGGCTCACGTGAACTTCTTGCCTCAGTTTTTCTATTTTTTAATAGAGATGGGATCTTATTCTTACTCAGGCTGGTCTTGAACTATTGAGCTCAAGCAATCCACCCACCTCAGCCTCCCAGAGTGCTAGGATTGCAGACCTGAGCCAACACGTCTAGCCTGTCCACTCTCTTTCCTCATTTCTTCACAGGTGTTGATCCTAAAATCAAGTCCCAGTAAACTTTCTGTGTATAAATCACTGTCTTAAAATTCCAAGGAACCATACTTACAAAATGACTTCAGCCTGGTTTACCTTCAATGGTCACCAACCTGGAATGTTTTCATTGTTCCTTTCACCCTGTGTTTCCTTGAGCTAGGGCAGTTCCCACAGAGGGACTCAGCCATGACCATCAGAAGGCAATGCTTTTAGTTGGAGGGATTCTTAAGAGAGGATTTGAGCAGTGCATCACAACATCCTCCACAAAGTGGACATAAACACAGCTAAGTCATGTGTCTTTGACAAGATTAATTTAGACCAGTAGTTCTCAACCTTCCTAATGCCACAACCCTTTAATACAGTTCCTCATGTTGTGGTGACCCCCAACCATAAAATTATTTTTGTTGCTACTTCATAACTATAATTTTGCTACTGTTATGAATTGTAATGTAAATATCTGATATACAGGGTGTATTTTCATTGTTACAAAGGGGTTGTGACCCACAGGTTGAGAACCACTGATTTAGACAGTGAAAAGTTGCAGAGTAATAGCAACAAACAAGGATTGAGAAAATCCTTCTATATGTCTCCTGTTGTCTACAGTATAAAGTTGTAACCCCTGGTCTCAGAGCCAAGGCTCTTCAGAGTTCAGCACCAACCTGACTTTCCAGTCTTACTTCCCTTGATTCCATTTCATACACTCTAATAATCTGGTAAATTATTCAAAGGTAATAAGCTATTGAGAATGTCACACCCCAGATTCAGTGTGTATATTTCTTATTGAGACCATAATAACATTAAATAATAAAGATTCGTTAAAGCATTGTTGCATTATAATTATTTCTGCATATGATGCCCTTAAGGGTCTGAAGAAAGAATTTGGATGGTTCTCTGCTCCAAACTCAGCAGGATAATGTTCCATATTCAGCCTTTGAGAAGGACTAACTGCTTCATAGCTTTACAGCACTGATTTTCGAAAGAGCTTGATCTTTGCACACTAGGAGATATTTGCTAATGTTTGGAGACAATTTTGGTTGTCATAAATCAGGAAAGGGGGTCATCTAGGAGATGCCCATCTAAGGGGTAGAAGTCAAAGATACCGCTAAACATCCTGCAATGCTATGAAAATTCCCCCTTCACCCCAATAAAGAATTACCTAGCTCAAAATGTCAATAGTGCCATTGTTGATCAGTCCTGTGCCATACTGGGGTCTACACAGCCAAGAAATGGCCCAATAGAAATACAGGGATAGACACTTAGACCAAACAGTTCTCATCACTAAAGGAGTTGGGGGCACGCTGTTGGCAAAGAGCTCAAGAGAATAAAAGAGCAAGACTGCACCTCCCTCCATTTCAGCAGGTCCACACTCTACCCACGCCTTTCCCAGATGTCCCCGTTCACTCTCCAGATCCTAGAGGGAAGGAGCACAAAAGCCAGATGGCTTCACCTCTCTCCCTCTGCTTGTCCACTCCTCTCTGAATGCATCAACTCAACACAGATAGTCCTCATTACCATGACTATTTTCAGCTTAGGACAGATAATTCCTGACTGCACAGGGCATTTGTACTAGGGAAATAAAAAAAAGACAAATTTTTTAAACTTGAAAAAATCCTCAAACTTAAATCCTTGGCAGTGAGTGCTTTAATTTCACGTCAGGAAGCCTGGGCTTGGCCTGAAGGGAAAATGCAGTAGAGTGTGCCACCAAAATAACTAGGTCAATTTTCAGCTTCTTCTTGGAAGGCTTTCTGCTTCTTCTCTCCTCTCCCTGCTGGGCCCTCAGCCTGTCCGTGCCAGCCACCCTCATTTCAAATAACTCACTCTCTCAGCCTACATCTCCAAGTCCAAAGGCCCCTGGGATTAAACAAATTGCCTACGCACCTTGAACCAAAGCTCTGCCCACTCAATATGGGCATCTGGAATGGGTGAGACCTACAATATTTGAATCCTAGACCACCTGGTGGAGAATGAAATTTACACAGTGCCTGCTGGCACTTTGGCTTCATCCATTGGCTCCATCAGAGCACACCATTGGACCCTAGGAACTGCTAAGCTTCACAGTGTAACTAGAGACACAGTTTCAGGTGTAAGCCAGTGGAAAAAAACATGATTTATCAGGCTCACACAAAATCAAACAATAAAACCTAAAATAAGCCCAAGGTATCAGATCTGAGGAATCCAAAGCCTTAGGGAAAAAAACAGATGTTGGAAAAGATTCTTTCCAACCAAATCTGCTCAGAACATGACACTCAAAATTTGGATAAAATTGCGATATGAATAAAGTTGTCTACTATAGCTTTCAGAAATCTTTGACTATTTGTTTACATCTTTCTTTCCACCCTTAAACACCAATTTATTCAAAGGATGGAACATATTTTGTTCTCTTGCATACCCAAAATACTGTAGAAAGTTTCAAACATAGTAGGTGCTTAATGAATTGATTAGTTCTTTGACCTTTTCGTTCATAAATTCTTTTTCCCAAGACTACCCTTAAACATTCTTCCAGAGGCAGCATTCTCTGATGGTTAAGCACACCCTGACTCTATGGCCTTACCTGACCCCACTGACACCCAATGCATATTTTAAATGTACATTTTAAATGTTTTACCAACAAAAAAGGCAAGTGTGTGACACAATGGACTTCTTCCTCAGCCTACTTTAATCATTCCCCCTTGTAAACTTATATGGAAACAGCACATTGCACCACATAAATATACACGATTATTATTAATTAAGAATAAAAAAGTGTTTTTAAGAGTTAGCACATCCCCTCTTGTGAACTATTTCTTTTACGTCAACAGGCTGCCTCTCAGACAATCAGTTGGCTAGTATCACAAACCATGTTAAGTTTTTGTCCTAATAAATTTTAAAAATCTACCATCACTTTTAACTGTGCCTTTTGAATATAATCTCTGCCCTTATTTTCCTCATCAGTTGATATTGCAAGCTGCTGAATCCAATTCTTTCTACCATAGTATTTTACATATGGTAAATGCTTATAAACACTTGAACAAATCCTAACTTCATTAAAGAGACAACTCTCTCTCAACATCATATGTGTATAGGGGAGTTATTAAGTGTATCTTTATATTACATTTATATATCAAACAAGAATATGATGACTCCCACATAAACTTTTCCCAAGGAAAAATAAAATAAAGTAAGTAAAAATAAAGGATAAATAGGATAAATCATATTGACAATCATAACCCTCCCTCCAATAACAACCTCCAAAAAAAGGTATCTCTGGACTGGAATAAAATAAATATTTACTCCTAATCAAAGAATCCTGGTATAAATTTCTTATAATAGGACAACATATGTCTTATAATAGGACAACAAGTAAAAAAAAAAAATTGCTATGTTAGGAAGTTAAAACTTGACAAAACTTAAGAAAGTATTTCCTAAGCTCTAGAGTATAAGGAATAACATGAATTCAAGATAGCCCAGTGGCTAAACTATTAAAAAATCAGTCGAGAAGGGATAGTAAGTAGGGAGAGAGACCAAATGCAATGTCAAGAGAAAGCAAGAGCAGCATGAGTTATGTCTGAGAAGTAGAAGAGTTAAGAGATGTGATCTCTAATATTCTATCATGCTACAAACACACGGACAGTGACCAACTTCTGCACTATACTCTTATCTTAGGACACTCATCTCCCTTTGTTAGCTCCAGAAACATTTTCCTAAAGTCAAACTAACATCCAGTAGACTATTAAGACTTGGACAACAATCCTTTTGAAGTAAACCTAAAATTGTCAGAATTTCTTTGAAAATTGCTGCTATAACCCCACAGTGAAAGCATTGAATTTCCTTGAAAATTGTTGCTATAAGCCCACAGTGAAAGCTTTAAAAGCTAATTTTACAAAAGTATATAATTATAGTGAGAAAACTTTTAGAAATGATAAAAGCATCATTTTCCTCAAGACAATTAGATAGATTTGATCTATCTAATGGAATTTTTTAATGACTACATGGTGCTAAGAAATAAAAAGAAGAAATAGAACCAACATTTATTGATTTATAAATCATCTCACACAATTAATATTCACATCATAACTTCGCATTATGCCCTGACTTCGTAGTAGCAAGTGTATCAGGAGGAAACTATGTGCTAGCCATTTTCTGAACATTTTATGAAATGAAAATATTTAATCTTCCTGAGGTCAAAGCTAAAAAAAATAAAATAAAATGACCAAGGGAAATTAAAAATTTTTTCAAATTGCATATAGTATGTTAGTATAAATGGCCACACAAGATTTGAACTCTGATTCTTGTAATTCCAAACTCTTTTTTTTTTTTTTTGTAGAGATAGAGTCTTACTTTGTCACCCTCAGTAGAGTGCCATGGCGTCACACAGCTCACAGCAACCTCCAACTCCTGGGCTTAGGGGATTCTCTGGCTTCAGCCTCCTGAGTAGCTGGGACTACAGGGGCCCACCGCAATGCCCAGCTATTTTTGTTGTTGTTGTTGCAGTTTGGCCTGGGCCAGGTTTGAACCCTCTGCCTTCAGTATATGGTGGGGGGTTCAAACCTACCCACTAAGCCACAGGCGCCACCCTGTTCCAAACTCTTATGTGTAATATTTATTTTTTAAAAAAAGAATATGTTAACTAGTGTGATGAAAATGTGTCAAACGGTCTATGAACCAAGTGTATGGTGCCCCATGATCATACTAATGTACACAGCTATGATTTAATAAAAAAAAAAAAAAGAAAAAACAGACTTTAAAATATCAAAAACATTTTGGGGATCAGCATAAGATGGTCACCTTTCAATTTTTCCAAGGAAGGATATTATACACAAACACATACACACACCTGTCACCATTTCCTAAAAAATAGGACATTTTAACATTAAAATAGTGACTAAATTTAGCTTTATAAATTATGTTATATAATACTAATTACATTACCATGAATGGCAAAATTTGAATAAGATGATAAAAATGTTAGCTTGACACTGAACTTCCAGGGATGTCCACTTGGGAACTGCTGCAAAATGCTATATAGTCCCTTCATTGTATGATAGCAACAAAGTTCCTCTGACTAGGATGGGTTGGATCTACTATTGCATACCTAAAAGTTGCCAGTGTTGACAGTAACAACAGTTTTGCTACGTCAACTTTCAGCTGTTGACATTTTTATAGATTCCAGGCTTGTAGATTCTTTCCACCCTGGCTTAATGCTGTACAAGATTGTTTTTCTATGTCACTTAGTTCAATATTTTTTGTCTGGATAAATATGAATAAGGATATGTTTTCAATTATTTTTCTAGGATCATAATGGAATCATTCAAGTTGCCTAAACTAGCCTTTTTAGCTCATCTTTCCATTTATGTTTCTTTCTTCTGTCTAGCATTGATCTAATGAACACAAATTATACATATGTCGAATCTTGCTTCTCTGTCTTCTGTTTTTATTATCTTCTTTCTCTTCATTTTTATCTATTTTTCTTTTACTTCTATATTCAAGAAAAGGGCGTCTTCATTGATCTGATTTTCTAGAATGCTAAATTATCACTTTTATTTTTGCCTTCACTGTAGACTTTAATTCTACCATTTAATTTTTAATGTACTTGAAATCCATTCATCTCCCTTTCAATTTCTGTTTCTTGTCTTTTTTATAAGCGCTTTTTACCTCCTTATAAGTTTTGGCAGCTGTTCCATAGAGACCACATCTCTCTACATACTTCTCAGAATATAAATTTCTTCATAGTTTATATCTCACAGTAGATAATTTTTAGAGAGATTTTGAGTCAGTCCCCATCACTTATTATATGACATTTTCCTTTTAGCTCCATATTGGTTGTCAGCTTGATTCCTCCTCTTTCATTGTCCTTAATGAGGCCATATTGCCTGCCCTGGGCCCAGCTCTCTATCCATTGAAGTAGTGGTCAAACTTTAATCCATTTGCAAGCTTCTTGCTACCATTTACCTGGAGCAGCACGCTCTACTCTACTGAGGTACTGTTCCCTTCACACCATCTTCCTCATTCTATGGTTCTCTGAATCAACAAGCAAGTTACCATCTACAGAATATACTGCCGAGTTCTTTCACCTTTCTATCTTTAGCACCTTCTTCCTGGAGACTATATCTCCCAGAATGCCGCCTGCCACTAATAGATACACTGATCTTTCTTGTCAATAGTCTCCAAGAATGGCTTTCTCTGACCTTGAAAATAAAGTTGGTGAATAAAGAACTGAAAAAATGATCTGCCTGCCTCAAAATCAGCACTTTAGGGCTATCAGAATCACCCACAGGTGATTTTGGATCCCGTTTCGAGAGTTTCTGATTCAGTAGGTCTGAGGGAAAGCTCAATCATTTTCATTTCTAACAGTCCCCACGTGATGCTGATTCTGCTGGTTTAGGACCACACATTAAGACCCACTGCAGCAGAAGGATGTATGTCCTGTTCTCTGATTGGTAAGATCCCCATGAGTCAAAATAGACAGTGGTGGGCGGCGCCTGTGGCTCAGTGTGTAGGGCGCTGGCCCCATATGCCGAGGGTGGCGGGTTCAAACCCGGCCCCGGCCAAACTGCAACAAAAAAATAGCCGGGCGTTGTGGCGGGCGCCTGTAGTCCCAGCTGCTCCGGAGGCTGAGGCAAGAGAGTCTCGTAAGCCCAAGAGTTAGAGGTTGCTGTGAGCCGTGTGACGCCACGGCACTCTACCGAGGGCGGTACAGTGAGACTCTGTCTCTACAAAAAAAAATAAAAATAAAAAATAAAAAAACAAAATAGACAGTGGTGGGTGTGAAGAGTACCTTTTTTTCCCAGGAGGGATTCATATCATGAAGTCAAACTTGAGCAGATTTTCTCTGGGCAGAGGAAATTAAAAACTTCCAGCATCAATTTGTCTGTTGATTTTGACTTTTAGGAGAGGTAATTATGGATAGTTTAGTGAGAGTGTATGCTTTAAAGCTGCTAGCTAGATACCATTTTAAACCAGAAGTTTGTGAACATCATTTTTAAAAATAACATTATATTCCTTCAGATGGATATTCCATAATTGCTTCATCATTCTCCTAATGCTACATTCTCAGGCTATTATCAATTTTTCAGTATTAATAGTTACAGCCACGTTGAATACTTTTGTAAATGAAGTTACTTCTGCATTTTCGGTTGTTTTCCTAGATTATAAAAAGAATAATTACATGACTACTTTTATGGCTACAGATACAATAATTGCCAAATTGATTCCTCAGAAGTACACCAGAGCAATTAGTATAGGGTATACACGGGGGGGAAACTATTTTGTTAATTTAATATAGGAAAAGGAATAAAGGAATTGTAGCTCATTATTATTTTAGTTTGCTTTTCTTCAGTTTTTCTTGCCAAGGAATGTGTCTCCTGCCACCCTTCATAATCAAACCTTTTCTGGAACCAGGCACATATCCAAACTAGTATAGCAGAGGGGTCTTTAGTGAAATCCCAGTAGGAAAAAAGGCTAGCACTTCTTTCATCATAATAATATACAAAAGATATAAGCAGGTCACTACAACAGTTTTGAGACAGGCTATGTTATGGTCCATCATTTCACTTCCAAGAAACAGTCAACAGCATTCTTTCTGATTCACCCGTTCAAATTTTGACTTGCTTGGCTTATTCGTGTTGCTGAGAGGGCTCCATTTGTTTCCATCCATGTAGATTCTATGTTTCTTGATTTTTGTGTATCTCAAAACTTTCCTAATGACCCACGTATTAGTAATAAGCTAGCTTCGGACATGTGAAAGGCCTTTTTTATATTCCTTCTTAAGAACAGGTTGTGTTAAAGGCCTGATTCTCACTACCCACCTCCAATCCACCCCCAGTATCTAAAGCCCTGTGATGCGTACAGTAGCAGAACTAAATCTAGACTAATGACCAAAACTGTCAGCAGAGGCAAGGCACAATAAAAGGTAAATCCCGGGACAAAAAATGTAGAAGGGGAGAAAAGAGGAAGGAAGAAAAATGACATTAGAAGACCAAAGGGAAGAACTGAGAGCTGGAAGTGGAAAGATCCTTAGTTGACCTACAAAAGGTGCCACACTAACAGTGGGAAAGTCCAATCCCACACCACTCTTTGAAAGAGCCAGGGAGGGGGGATGAATGGGTTGTAGACTCTATTTTTTAATACTTCTTTCCCAAAACATACCAACTACCTCATTGGATCCTATAACATTGGGTTTTTTCAACCCTAGCTGCAATTAGAATCATCCAGGAAATTTTAAAGAAAAACTGAAATCCAGTACCACAATTGAGCTTGTTATTATTTAGAAATTTCCCAGGTAATTTTAATGTGAAGTCATAGTTTAGAACTAGTAGTGAGAAGTTTGGGAAGAATTATTTAATTCCAAAGTTTGATTATACTTCGGTGTAAGTGTCTGCCCAGTGAATGCAAAGAGCACTTAAGAATGAACTGTACCTGCCTTCCACAACAAAGAGTGTAAGGTTGGGTTTATCCATAAGGCATCCCTTAGTCAGTTGGGTTTAATATGTATAAATCAGGATAGCCTCTGCTTACTGTCTGAGTCCACCAGCTCAGAGCAGATTGGTGGTCATGTGTAAAGTGCTGTGAAGTGTGGCTTATGGACAGTTCTAAGTACAGTATTATTATCTCTCTTGTTCTACCACATTCTGGAGTGTGCATTTAATGGTGTGTAAACAAAGCTGCTGAAACATAAATGCTCACTTACAGAAGCCAAATCCCTTTAGTTTCCCTCATCTCAACACTTTGTACTTGCACATCTATGACAGCAAAGCTTATAAAGATGAATTTGAAATTAGATGTTGTACTAATAAAGCTCTTTTGCCATTTAAAATTTTAAATGACTAAGGTGGCAGAATGCTGAAATAGCTCTCTAAAGGATCTTAAAAATGTAGTAATACTATCAAAGGATATGCATTTAGGATATACAAATAACTTCTTCAATAAGAAAAAAGAAATAAGCCAATAGAAAAGGAAAGTGCAATGTTTTGAACAAGTACTTCACAGAAAAGGTTACCCCAATGACATATGAATAGATGCTCAACTTCATTAGTCAGCAAGAAAATGGAAATTCAATGACATCTGTACACATCAAGAAGAATGAGTAAAATAAAATACACAGACAATACCATGTTCTGGCAACGGGACTGTCACATACTGCAAATAAGGCTATAAAATGGTATAACAACCTGGGAAAACTTTCAGAAAGCTAAACATAATACCCTTTATGATCCACCAGTATTGACATAGCAATATGTAACCCCATAACCCAACAATTCCACTCCTAAGGATTTCCCCAACAGAAATTTTTCTCTAAACATAAACAAGAATGTTCATAGCACTACTCATAGCAATCAAAATGTGAAAAAAAAAACAACCCAAATATCCATCAAGGGTAGGTCAGATGAATGCATTATGGATACTCAAACAATGAGAGTACTAACAACAATGATAAAGACCTACCTAGAAACTACACATAACAACATAGATAAATCTTACAAACAGAATAATGAGTAGAAGAATCCAGAAACATATATTATACACTGTATGATTTTAGTTATATAAAGTTTGAAAACAGGCAAAACTAGTTTAGTAGTATAATTCTGTTGGGATAGTACTGCCCTTGGGAAATAAATAGGAGATGGTAACTGGCAGGGTGAAAATGGGATTCCTGAGGTTCAACAATATTCTACTTACTGACATGAAGGTGGTTACACAAATGGGCTCATTTGTGTTAAGTAGCCTCTATAGTGATGATTAATATATTAATGATATATTATTCTGTGATACAAATTTCATTTTTAAAAGTGTAGTATAATTTAGTTGTGAATACTTATAAAAAGCTAATTTATTTATAATTTAGGGAATAGGGAGGGAAGATGATTATTCTTGGTAAGTTAAACACTGTCTCAAAGCTCTTGAATCTGAAGTCCTTATTATATCCTTTAACAAAAACTTGTTAATAACAAAAATCATTGTATATAGACAACCATGTAAGGTAGGTACTAGTGTAGCATGTATGTCAGAGATGAGAAACCAAGCACTGGATAGATAAAATAATTTTCCCAAGTCAATGAATAGTAGATACAAGTTTCAATTCCAGGAGGTCTAGCTTGGGTGATTGAGTCAGGGATATTACTCTAATCACTTTACCTGTAGTCCCCAAATGCTTTGATGAGAGCCTTCTTATGCTCTTAAAAGTTACTGAGGACTTCAATGAGGTTTTTATTTATGTAGATTATTTATCAATATTTATAATGTTATACTAACATTAAAACAGAAAAATTTTAAATCTAAGAATCTATAACAATTAAAGAAATATCATATTTCATGTAGCATGCATGAGATAATGACAATGAAAAAGTTAAATAATATCCTTATTTTATGAAAATAGTTTTGATCTCTTATATTCCACTCATTGAGAATAACTGTAGACACTCTGATGCCTTTCTGTTCATGAGAGGAAAGTGAACATTTAATGATTGGAAAGACACCACGTGCTATTTATCACATCACAACTTAGGTATCACAGTGTAAAATTAAACCCAGACTTTTAGGAATACAGGACAGAATCAGAAAGTAAGTATTTGAATTCTAACACCATGACTTTCTCACAGGGTACTGTTGGGAAAACTGTTTTATCCTTCTGAGACTTTGCCCTTCAACTGAGCAATGAGAAGAGAGAGCAACACCTTAGCTCCTACAGCAGTTAAATGGCTTACAAATTAAGTGAGAACGTCCACCACAGTGTCCAACACAAAATAGGAGTTTCATAAACATCTATGGAATTTCTATGTGGTATGAACAAAAAAAAATAAAACAGTAAAGAAAAGCCTTAATCTACTTTTCTTGGCAGTTGACCAACATTAAATGATTCAAATCTATCTGAGTGCAATATTTTCAACTTTTGTGCCTGGCCTTATGTTCCCTGGAAGATAATGGCTCCTAAAAATTAATCTTTGGGTTCTTTCACCTTTGCTGAAGTTTATCTAATACTCTTAGTAGAAAAGTTAAGTTGTCATATCAACATCAGGAACCCCAGGTTGTCTCCAAGTATATCAAGGACTGTAAGGGAATTTTCTAAACAAATCTACTTCACTTTATTTTTTTAAGACATAACTACATATTTTAAGCATAATCATAAAGATACGTGTAGAAGACAAGAGGTAATGTATAGTATCATGAAACGAAATAAACTGTGAAAAAGTCTTGGGAATCATACATTTAAATGAAGGGGTCATTAATTTTTTTTATAAAGCATAATAAAACTTTTAGGCCTTGTAGGTCACATTGTCTGTAACTCTGCCATGGTGCCAAGGTAACCACAGACAACATGTAAATGAATGGGCATAGCTGTGTTCTAATCAAACCTTTATTTATAATAATCTGTGGTGGACCACATTTGGCCTATAGACCCTTGTTTTTTGCCCCCTGATTTAGATAATAAAGCCAAAAGTTCAATGATTCTTTAAAAAATAATGATGTCTCTCTACTCTTTCAGCCTTGTTTTAAAATAGCCTGTAAAAATAACCAGATGATTAAATCTAAACCAACTTGGGGCTTAAATGTTGGGGGAGGGCCTTTCTTGTATCCCTGGGCTAATTAAGGACTTGTTTCTCTTTAACCTAAACTCATGACAGCTCCACAACTCTCAGGCACTATATTTCTATTCATCTTCTAGTTTTATCACAGCTGTGACATTCCTGTCAGCAAAACTTGGGGGCTGTCAGCATTTTCATTATAATGCCAGCATCTCAGGAGGTTATAAATCTGCCTAAGATAGCTTAAACTAAAACTTAGCACAACGACTTCTAGACCAAAGATGAGCAAGCTGGCTCAACAAAACTAAATTCATATAGAAAGGTAGGCAAAAAAGTTATCTTTTTAAAATTAAGAACAACTTTTTGGTTGTGGAGATTCTTTCACAATTCAATTTAACAAACATTTTTTTGAGTTCCTACCATAGATATTACCACAGTTATTTTATCTGTCTCACTTTACTTCCCTCTGAAATGGCATCTCATCCAATTCATGTCAGCCTCTAGCTGTCAATGAAGGAGTCTTATAGTGCCTTCCTTCAGAGTGGTCCATGTGATCCGGTGGTCCAAATGGAATTATCTCACCTCCCTAGGCCCAGAATAGGCCTAGGGACAGTTTGGAATTGTTTCCTTTTTCAGGGTTGTCTTGGCTATTGGGAACAAGAGAATCTCTCTTCTTCTATGCTATTCTAAAGTGAAAACATAAGCCTGGAGCTTCTGTGTGTAATGAATTTGAGGGATCCATGAGACATCCTGTTGGTAATATTCAGTAGGCAGTTGGATTTATAAGATTTATAATCCAAGAAGAGTTTAAGGATGCAGCAATGAATTTAGAAGTCATTTGGTGTGCTTCAAAGAACAGCTTGGAGCAATGTCTGGGATCATGAATTCCTTCGGAACAATTTAAGGATAAGAATACAATTAGAAAGTAAAAGCACTCAACAACTATTCAACAAATACACTACACTTCTACAATGCACTTCACTCTGAGCTAAGTACTAGGAATATAAACGTGATACACAGTGATGGATAATACTGATAAAGAGGCACAAATTCAAAGCACTTTTCCACTGAGGTCTCCCATTCCCTTAAAATGTAAGTGGTATGATGTTCAATTCCTATATCATGACCCATGTCCAAAGCCCTCATGAAAATTTCTGTGGAGTTCTAGGAGCTAATATTTTTTAGTCACCTCTCTCTCCAGGTTTCTGCTTCTCCATATGTTATTTCCATTTCTTATTGCAGCAGCATGGATTGGAAACACATTTATGAACCCCAAGATCACATATGACTTATTCATTTGGTGTGTGTTTGTAGTCTATTCATTTACTTTGCATTTACACATTTCTTCAACTCTGCGATGAAATTTTTGTAAACATAAATTCTATCCCTAGACCTCACTCTATTTAATCACAATACCAATAAGGTCTCATTCCAGTCGTTGTCCCTACACTACACTTGAGATAACTCACCTTTTTCTTTGTTGCGTGTGACTGGGAAGCATCCTGCACGAAACACCAGTTAACCAAGCCAACCCAAGAAAGCAACTATAGGATTCTCTGTTGTGACATTGCCAATATAAAAGTCAGAAAAGATTGTGTCAATTCACAAACTTTTGGTGTATCAGTGAGGCCAGGCAAAACTGCTATGACAAATAGGCCCCAAAATGTAAATGGCACAAGCCAAATAGCCATTTAAATTTTGTTCACAAAACAGTCCAAGTCAGATATTCTTGATCAGCTGTGACTCTCTTCCATGCAGTGATTCAGGAACCAATACTCCTTCCATCTTGTAGTTCTGGAATACCTTATGACCTCAATAACTTCTATATCTAACCCATAAAGAAAAATACTATGGAGGAGGCACACATAAACTTTCTTAAAAGCCCTGATCCAGAGGTGGTTTATATCACATACATTAGTCCCATGGATGCACTTGCCATCGACACAGTCAGAAATAAAATTCATCCATCTGTTCTGCCAAAATCCAATCATGGTATAAAAGAGAATGAATAGCCAGGGAACTTTGTCATTCTCAGTTTATCTACTCTGTTTAAGTAGTCCCAGCTGCTCGGGAGGCTGAGGCAAGAGAATCGCATAAGCCCAGGAGTTGGAGGTTGCTGTGAGCTGTGTGACGCCACAGCACTCTACAGAGGGCAATAAAGTGAAACTCTGTCTCTACAAAAAAAAAAAAAAAAAGACCACCCCAGCAGATAAAATAAGAGGCTTAGTTTATCCTTTTCTATATCCTTTTTATCTATTACTCAACCATTTCTCTTGTGCTGTCAGCTATTTCCTTCTATATAGCCTCCTCCCACATGCCCTATAATTCCACCCTCTCCCTTGTGGTTACAAAGAGGTGAAAATTAAATAATTTCTCCATTGTGATGATGGCTGTATTTCTAAGCATTTTGCAAGCCAGTCATGAATGTCTAATTTAGTCATTGCCTCTACAAACAGAATGCAACCTTCAATATAATCCCAACCTCACAAAATCACACCTGGGAACTCTTACAAGACAACTTTTCCAAATATGTTATTTATCCTTATGATTTTTCCGTCTTTCAGCAAACTTCTCCCTTGAGTAGAATTGCAGTCTCATACACAATTCTACATCCTCAGTATCTAGCATTAAGGATAATACTTTTATTAAACAAACTGTCTTCAATGTTCTTAGTTAACCTAATCTGCAAAAAAACATTGTGCATACATTTGGTCAACAAATATTTATCAAAAGTTACTATGTGCTGAGAAATTTGAAAGATACTGGAGATGAGGATGAAGAGAATATAGTTACAGATCAGCAAGGATTTATAGTCTAGTGTAAGAGACAGGTTATAAACAGGTATTTATATAGCTCACTGCTCTAATGGAGCTCTGAACAATGTTTTGTAGGACAAGAAAAAAAGGAAGCATTGAACTGTGCTGGAAGATGTCAGGGAAATATTATTCACCAGCATTTATTGAGTCCATCTGTGAAGGCTACAAAAGAAATAAAATGTTCTGTCCTTGTCCTTGATGAGCATATCATCTCTAACTATGGAGCAATAATGTTCTCTACAAGGCTGTGTACAGTGTTGCAACTCAATGTAAGACAACGTTAATAATAGCGAAGATGGGGGCAGTGCCTGTGGCTCAGTGAGCAGGGCACTGGCCCGATATACCAAGGGTGGTGGGTTCAAACCCAGCCCCGGCCAAACTGCAACAAAAAAATAGCCAGGCATTGTGGCGGGCGCCTGTAGTCCCAGCTACTCAGGAGGCTAAGGCAAGAGAATCGCCTAAGCCCAGGAGTTGGAGGTTGCTGTGAGCTGTGTGATGCCACAGCACTCTACCAAGGGCAATAAAGTGAAACTCTGTCTCTACAAAAAAAAATAAAAATAAAATAATACCAAAGACGAGTTAAACTTCCTGGAGGAGGTCACATCTTAAGTTAGACCTTGAAAATTTGTTTTGATTAGGATGGGACTTGAATGTGGATCTGGCTTTGTTGACAAAGGAAAGAAATAGAGTGAGATAGCCATTGTATGCCTGAAACATACACGTTAAGAAAGAAATTAATCTTCATGGAAAAAGCCCAAGTGCCCATTGATCCATGAATGGATAAATAAATTGTGGTATATGTACACCATGGAATATTATGCAGCCTTAAAGAAAGATGGAGACTTTACCTCTTTCATGTTTACATGGATGGAGCTGGAACATATTCTTCTTAGTAAAGTATCTCAAGAATGGAAGAAAAAGTATCCAATGTACTCAGCCCTACTATGAAACTAATTTAAGGCTTTCACATGAAAGCTATAACCCAGTTATAACCTAAGAATAGGGGGAAAGGGGAGAGGGAGGGAAGGGAGGGGGGAGGATGGGTGGAGGGAGGGTGATTGGTGGGACTATACCTGTGGTGCATCTTACAAGGGTACATGTGAAACTTAGTAAATGTAGAATATAAATGTCTTAACACAATAACTAAGAAAATGCCAGGAAGGCTATGTTAACCAGTGTGATGAAAATGTGTCAAACCATCTATAAAACCAGTGTTTGGTGCCCCATGGTCGCGTTAATGTACAAAGCTATGATTTAATAATAAAAAAAGAAAGAAATTCATCTTCCTGGAGTGAAAGGAATTAGCAAAAAATAATGGAAGAGAATATGAGAGAGGCTAGATGGAGTCAAAGTTTATGAGTTGAGCAGGTGAGATAACATTTAGCATGTATAAATTAAGAGACTATTCAAGTCATGTGAGTGGAGAGACATTTGACAGTAGTGTTTAAAGAGATTCTCATACTTGCAGTGACCTAGTCCATTCAACAAACACTTACAAATTTTTACTTGCATAAAAAATAAGTTATATAAAAATATAGGAATGTAGTATATTCTTCACTTTCAAGGACTAAGAAGCACGGGTGCTGCTGGGTCATTCTGTATTAAATGGTATGATTTTGATATTCTGGGTTCCAGAAGTCAAGACGTAAATGAAAATCAGTCAGAAACATTCTAAGAATGGTACAAGTAAAATATCTTCAACTTAATGATGCTATTTTCTAAATTCTTTAGTGAGATTTCTTCAAATGGAAATCCATGAAAGTCCCCCTTAACTCATCATATTTCATACATACTGTCCTGAAATGAATAAACTAGTTAACCTTTTTTAATGGAAATTTGATTGGGTTTTATTTTGTTTCTAAAGCTGTGCTGTTTTTATTGCAAATCTGATCATCTTCTTGGTAGACGAAAATTGATATCTCTCCTCTTTATCTTTCCCTGCCAGATGTGACAAGTTGATATCTCCAGTCGTAACAAAGTCTGGTTATCCTCCATTCTCTAAACAGTCATTTCTGATTCTGCTGTCAGTCCTCAACCACAGTTTTTAGGTCTGACTTTAACTTATTTCCTTCTACATTAAACTTGAAATACTGATTCTTAATTTGGGCTTCCAAGAAATGATTCAGGGAATCTGTGAAACCCATGGAAGTATACACAGAACTTCCATTTGATCTACAAATGCTTAAAATTATAGAAGATCTATTTTAAAATTAGGTTTTTCGGGTGGCGTCTGTGGTTCAGTGAGTGGGGCGCAGGCCCCATATACCGAGGGTTCAAACCCCGCCCCAGCCAAACTGCAACAAAGAATAGCCAGGCGTTGTGGCGGGTGCCTGTAGTCCCAGCTACTCGGGAGGCTGAGGCAAGAGAATTGCCTAAGCCCAAGAGCTGGAGGTTGTTGTGAGCTGTGATGCCACAGCATTCTACCAAAGGTGACAAAGTGAGATTCTGTCTCTAAAAAAAAAAAAAAAAAAAAAAAGGTTTTTCTTCTTTAAAAGCAAAACTTCACATATAGACAACAACCCCAGAAAATCCCTATAAGCCACTGTGTTTCTTGGTCTTACTATTTAAAGAAATTCATCTTGAAATGTAAACCAAGTAACGTGAACAAAGATTCCTCATCTAATAAAAACAACAAGACAAATGCAATAAAGAATAGCAAATAATAGAGTATCGGTAACGGAAAGAAAATGAATAATACTGAGACATGTAGCAAAATCAATTCTCATGCCCCATCTTAATGGAGCAGCTGCTACTGAGAGCTGGCTTATCTTTTCTACACAAGAATGTTCAGTATTTCCAGATTTTTCTCATTTTTCAAAATATGGTGTAATTGAGATTTTCATGTGCTGTCTCTCAATTTTTTGATTTTGGCAACCACAGCAGAGACAGCGATGTTGCTGCCCAGTAGCCATTCCTGAACCTTTTAATCATCATTCGCCTCCTATTGCAAAGTTTGAAAACTCTACTTACTCACTTTCCCAGATTTCCTGTTTCTAGAAATGGCCATATGACACATTTTTGGTCTTTCAGCTAAAAAAAAACAAATTAGTTTTCTGGGAAGATTATAAACAAAGGTGTTCTGGGAAGATTTTTTCCTCTTTCCTGATAAGAGAAGAGGCAAGCAAGACCATATTTACTATTCTGGCTCCACCCCACTTTTGCCCATATGTGGTGTGATGCCTGGAGGTGTGGCGGCCATTTTATAACCATGAGGGGTAAGACCAGTGAATAGTGCAGATGCCAATCTAGAACTCTGATGTAGTTGAGCCACTGGTCTAACACTGAAAATATCTATCCCTACCCTTTTTTATATGAGATTTTTTTTAATGCCTCATTAGCAAAACACTTTGTAGAATCTTTTTACTGTCTATTGTCTTAAGAACAATAAGAATTTCCTAACTATTAACTAGGATCATTAAAGATTCAAAATATGACAGCTTCCATATAGCTCCACTACAGGTCACACAAACATGTTCTTCTTTTTACTCTTCTATGACATTTTGGGTCAGTACAATACTGTTTAGAATTGTTTTGGTAATTGTGTTATGGGTGGTAATTCAAAGCTATTAGATAGTGAGTTCCTTATGTTTCTCTGAGAAAGAAGCCATGAGTCATAGCAACTAGAGCATTTTTTTTTTTTTGGCCAGGGCTGGGTTTGAACCCGCCACCTCCGGCATATGGGACCGGCGCCCTACTCCTTGAGCCACAGGCGCTGCCCAGCAACTAGAGCATTTTTAATCACAGTGACCAGCTTGAGTGATGCTGCTCTACTTTTGGGGAAGAGGGGTTTATCCCTATAAGAATCTCTTGACGGACTTGGTTTTTCTCTCTGGAAAAATGTACTCTCATCACAATTAGATCTGTATACAATTCTATGGGTTTTACAGACTCCCTGAATCATTCCTTGGAAGCCAAATTAAGAACCAGTTATTCAAGGCTAATTTAGAAGGGAATGTGTTGAAGTCAGACCCAGAAAACTGTGGGTGAGGACTGACAGCAGAATCAGAAATGACCATTTAGAGAATGAAGAATAACCATGCTCTGTTGAAATATCCCTGTGGCCATTTGATATAAACTCAATGATGAGCCGATCTTCCACAAGGATCTGTTTCCTGTCTTTGGATACAAATACAGCCTTCAAAGGGGAAACCTTACATTACTTACCCTCCACATCTAGATGTTAAGTAAAATACATAGCACAACTAGGCTGAAATAAGCCATCCTGAGATGATCATTCAGTAAAGAAGAACAAGTAAGAAGAAGCCCTTCGTTTTACCAAATGTTGGCACCAGAATCTTAGCATATAATGGTCATCAGGCTTCTTTGGAAAGAAGTATGGAGAATCTCCAAAGAATTCAAATTAGATTTCCCATTTGACCCTGAAATCCCACTACTAGGCAACTACCCACAAGAAAAAATATCATTTTATCATAAGGACATTTGCACTAGATTGTTTATCACAGCTCAATTCATAATCACCAAGAAGTAGAAACAACCTAAATGCCCATCAACTCAAGAATGGATTAACAAATTGTGATATAATGCATGCCTTGGAATACTATTCAGTCATAAAAAATATGGTGACTTCAATCTTCTGTATTAACGTGGATGGAAATGAGATACATTCTTCTTAATAAAGTATCACAAGAATGGAATATTATCCGATGTGCTCAAGACTAGCCTGAAGCCAGTAGACAATCTAATGCATGCCCACATAGGAGAAAAGCACATTTCAATTCAAGTTCAGGGGAGGAAAAATGGGGGTGGAGGTCCTGCCACTGAATGATCATGGTCTGGAGGTGTTTGGCACCCCTTTTGAGTGTGGGACATAATTACAAGAGGTACTCTACCTAAAAAATTCAATTTTGACCTGATTGTTTGTACCTTCACATTAACATGAAATAAAACTAAAATAATAAGCTGAAGCAAAAAAAAAAAAAAAAAAGTCAATGGGCAATGTCTCTGCCTGCCTCTATTAAGGAGCTTTGACGTGGACTTGTAAGTAATTAAGTTTTAGTACTAGTAATTTATGTCAGGACTAGTTTTCTCTCTGATTCTCTAGGCCTAAAAGATATACTTCTATGTTGATTTGTATCTTAAATAAATAGCAAGATCTTTACTGCAGTATTGGTAAAGCAAGACTCTGCTCAGTGAAGCCAAGGAATCCAACAGGCAAAGTTCCAACCTCATCTTGGAACAGCCAGCCAGCCAAACAGCAGGCAGCACTGTGATAATTTGAACATTTTCCTTTCGAAAGCATATGATTCAAAACAGTGTTTTTCTCTACATTTTATCTCCTTGAATATCAAATATCTTTTTTTAAGTAAGGACTATTTCACAATCCTGTTTTTTAAAAAATGGGTAAACTAGTCACTGTAGATTAAAAAAAAAAAGATTAATTTAATTTAGTCCTAAAATTTCCTGAAGGAGAAACATAACCCAAAATATCTAGAGACTACCTTTGCTTCATTTTACCAAATTTTTCTCTGAGTATTTTAAGTTTGACTAGTGGCAAGAAATTACCTGTTTTGGATAAAGTCAATAAAATCTGGATGTTTTCACCTGATTAAGGAAAAAGTACCCCTCAACCTTTTGAAATAGGAGGAACCCTTGGATATAGCCCTCACTTTCTATGGAGAGAAAATAATTTACCAAGTGAAGAAAAGAAATTTCAGGAAGGAAATTACTACACCAAATTTGTTTATTTTTATTATTTCAGGTTAATGTGAGGGTATAAACAACTAGGTGACAATGTTTACATTCTTTAGGTAGTCTCTCTTGTAGATGTGCCCCACAACCAAAAGATGTGCCTATACCCTTACATTGTGCCCATTAACTGGGAGCACCCCAATCTGCTCTCTTCTTTCCCTTGTCCCCCATACCCCCAACTTGAATTGAGTTTTTCTCTTACATGGGCATGTGTCTCAGACTCAGTGTCAAAACCTTTGCTCTCATGCGTAAGCCAGTAACTAGATTAAGAGCTAAGTTAATATGAGCTAAACTATGCATTTTCATCCTCTATGTAAACCTTTCAGTGATTTGGAAATAAAAGATGACTTTTAGAAAAATAATTTCTTTTTGTTATTTCAGATTAACATGATGTGAATCATTATGTTATGCAGTTTACACATGATAAAGTCTGAGTTGTAGCTGTGTCCTTCACCCAGGATGTGTACCGTATATCCATGCGTTATACCCATTGGGTGGGAACCTACTGAATCCCCACCCCTTTCCCCCCCTTTAATTTCATTGAGTTTTTCTCTTATGTGGGTCTATGATTGTTAATCTCCTACTTTCAAATTAGCATTGAGTACATATGATGCTTTTTTTTTTCAATCTTGTGACACACTTTACTAAGAGAATTTTCTCCAAATCCATTGAGGTTGTTACAAAGGATGCAAAATCTCCATCTTTTTTATGGTTGAATAGTATTCAATGGCATGCATATATCAGTTTATTAATCCATTCATGTGTTGATGGGCACTTGGGTTGTTTCCACATCTTGGCAATTGTGAACTGAGCTGCTGTGAGCCTTCAAGTGCAAACGATAGGTTTACTTTTAGTTCTTTGAGGAATCTCCATACTTCTTTCCATACAGGCTGCACTACTTTGCAGTCCACCAACAGGGCATGGGTATTCCCTTCTCTCCATACCTACATCAGCATTTGTTGCTTTGGGACCTTGAGATGTTGGCCATTCTCACTGTGTTTGGATAATATCTCAAAGTGGTCTTGATTTGCATTTCTCTGATAATTAGGGATGATGAGAGTCTTTTTTTTATTATTATTCATTGACCATTCTTCTGTCCTCACGAGAAAAGTTTCTATTCATGTCTCTTGCCCAGATTTCAGTGGGGTTGTTTGCTCTTTTCTTGTTGATGTGTTTGAGTTCATTGTAGATTCTGGCAATTAGCCCTTTGTCAGATTCATAGCATGCAAATGTCTTCTCCGACTCTGAAAGTCGTCTTTTTGCTTGATGGATTGTGTCCTTAGCTATGGAAAACATTTTTAACTTGATCAGGTCCCATTTATTTATTTGTGTTTCTGCTGCAATTGCCAGCGGGATCGTCTTCATAAAAATCTTTTCCCAGGCCAGTATCATCAAAAGTTTTCCCAGTGCTATCTTTTAGAGTTGTTATAGCTTGTTTCTTAGATTTAAATCTTTTATCCATGAAGAGTCAATTTTTGTAAGTGGTGAGAGGTGCAGGTCCAATTTCAGTCTCTTACATGAGGCTAATTCTTTCACACCATTTATTAAATAGGGATTCTTCCTCTAGTGTATGCTTTTGTTTGAAAAATAATTTCTTAAACCCATACTATTTAATGTAAATGTAAAGTATAAATCCAATGTTTTCAATAAATTTCTCTTATGCTTTGCTCATTCAACAGCAGTGCCCCAAGACTAGTTCCACCCTCAGCTGATTTGTCCTGTGTGCCTGTCTTTCGCAATTATCCAGGACACACAGAAGTCCCAGAATAAGAATTCTAGGACTCCTAGAGTTTGAGGCCTTCTGAGCTGGAACAGTAATTAATGACATTACAAAAGTTGTATACTATGAAAACCACTAAAGAACATGAGTCTTCCAAGATGTATGTATTGATAGGCTCAGATAAAGGCAATATTGAAAAAAAAATTCTTGCATACTATAATTTTTCCCTCTATTCTCATCTCTGCTCTGCTATTTATTATCATCTGTGCTTGGCACTTTCTTCCTCAAAACCAAACAATCAATTTAACATAGTATGTGCTGGTGGGCTTACAAAATCCAAATTAAGTTAGATTTTGTTCTATGTAACAAACCATCTCAAAATGTAATGGTTTAAAACAAACCTTTATTATAACTTACTAATCTACAGGCCATATAGATGGTTCTGTCCATCTACCCAGTATTGGCTGATCTTGGCTAAGATCTTTTACATGTTTGAGGCCTTGCCTGGGAAACAAAGATGCCCCTTCTCTGGTCCACATAGCTTCTCCCTTTCCATTAGCCTGCCAAGGTTTGTTCACATGATGCCAGGCAATGTTCCAGGAGAAAGAGTAGAAGCTCACAAGGCCTCTTGAGGCCAGGATTCTAACCCCACAAAAGAGCTTCACTGCATCCTATTTATCAAAGGAAGCCACAAGCCCAACCCAGGTTTAAGGCTTAGAGAAATTAAATTTACCTCTTCTTGAGAGAAGCTTCAGTCTGATTGCAAAGAGAAGGCACGTAGGGAGAGGTGAAGAATGGTAGCTATTTTTGTAGCCTGCCACAAAAACAAGTAACTCTTTTAAGCAAAAATGGTGTTTCTTTGTAGAGGGTTTAAAATGGAATGAGGGGAAGAATTCTTTCTGACACCAAAGGGTCTTCACAAATCTAAGCATATTAAACAGGTAAAGCCAGGCTCCCAAGTCACCAAAATCACCAGTTTTCCCCTCTGAATTTTGTTGCCAAACACTCCCATTCCTATCAAGCAATCTTTCCATTTGCACCCAGGAAGGAGGGTTTGGAGGACAGTATTTGTTGAAAAGTAATTTAGGCAGCCTCTGGCCTAAAATGTATCCACTGAACTGGAAGATTCAGTAGCTACTAAAATAAAACGCTTGATGGACAAATGAATGCTTGGCTCCTTCTAATGGAGGGGGCTGGAGAGCTGAGAAACTTGGCAGAAAAGGTCAGTGCAAGAACACAAGCACCAGAGGCCTCCCTACAGTACCACCAATTCCCAGAGAGGCTCAAAGCCCTCAGGACAAAAAGAGGAGAGGAAAGCCCCTGCAGAATACACATGAAAGCATACACATATAAAATGGAAAAAAAAAAAAAAGAGAGAGAGAGAGAGAGAAAAGAAGCAATAGAAATCAAGACCAAAAAATAAAATGTCTTCAGTTTTAACAAGGTTAAAAAAGTACTAGTCTTTCTGGAAAATGAATCACTATGCATGCCAATTTCCTTGACAAAATGTCCATAATATTTGGACATACACTAACAAAAATAAATAGCACCTTGATATTTAAAGAGTTTATTCCCAAGCAATATATTATGCATTATTCTTTCTTCTTCCTGCTTCTTTCAGCGTAAGAGACTCACAAAAACATAATAATGAAAGAGGATAGCAGGGAATAAAAGAAATTATTGAGTACTGTATATCAAAGACTTGACGCATCTTCAGTGTCAGCATCCTACTGATTCCAAGAGGAAGTTGCCACTATATATCTTTGACAAATTCAAAACGTCAGGATTAGAACAGTAAACTCAGCTTCACAAGGTTTCGCAGCTCACTGGATTCACCCCCATTTCTGCTGGGCCTTAAAGCCCAGTCCTGTAACAAGTTCCCTTAGAACTCTGTGTTGAGGTCCCCAAAACCAGCAGCTGGGTTGAGCTGCCCAACTGGTGTATCTGGTTAATGACAGATTCTGGGCTTAACCTCTTTCTGCCACCTTCTGGTCCAAGGCTCTCTAAATCACACTCCTAAGGTGGAAAATTCAATTAGTTAATTTATTCATTTATTCCAAATTTGTTTGTTATCAGCTGCTATGTCCCAGCTGCTATGTGAGGGAACACAATGAGAATGATACACCAAGTTCCAGCCCTCGTGGAACCTAAATCCCAGCCAGGGCAAGATGAAAACTGCATTGGAGGGAAGCCTAAAATAAGGCAAAAGAAAGTTTGAGGACTCAATTATCCCTACAGCACTCCTACTTCCTCCATCTCTCTCAGTCCTTTGATGTTTTGTTCTTCACTCCTTTGGTCGTCCCATTCACAGTAGTTTTTAGTGGCAATCCTTTATCCAGTATTATTCAATGACTCAAACAGAACTGATTCGAGCTCAGATTTCCTACATCTGAAACTTTCTCCTGTAATTAAGGAATTGAAAAATACCAAAAACAACAGCTCTGATGTTTTGAAAGTCCTGAGTCCATTAACTATCATCATAGCTGTTCTTTTAAACCCTCTAATACACTAGTAAAATTCATAGCCAGGAGTTTTCTCCATAGGGTGCTTACTGAAATATCTCATTTTTCTATGGTTTCATGTCTTTTTTTTCTTCAGCCTTATACTAATATGTCTATAGGAAATTAGTCTAGGGTAATAACTCCAAAAAGCAGAACTTGAAACAACGGCTGTGTGCAAGATGGTTTTGTGAGAGGCAGTCCCTGAAAGCAGAAGTGAGGGAGTAGGGACAGGGGAGTAAGAAAAGACCATACAATTGTGTGTTCATGTGCTGGTTATTTCTGTGAGCAACTAGAGTTCACTCTTGCTGAGAAGCCTCTGAGGAGTAGTGTGAAACTTACCTAGACTTGCCTTGGCCAAAGGACAAGAAGCCTAAGACACTACATGGTGACTCCCATCAGCCTTTGGGGCGGGCATTAACTTCCCCACACTTCCAAGTTGCACCTGTAGGAGGCTGATCAGCCTTCTGGGGCTTCACTAAGGCAGCTAAGCAGCGAGATGCACATCCTGCCTTTCATGAGCTGCACTACAATCAGAGGAGCTAAAAGGATGAGCATGGAGTTCATAGGTGTCTGGCTAGAAGTAACATCATTGTTTTTGAAATAGTAGTAATTATAGATACTATTCAGCACCTTGAAATTTATAAACTGCTCTTCACATAATAATTTTATTTAGTCCTCATTATAGCCATACCGCGAGATTGAAGACTGGTATTGTTATTATCACATTTTCCCCATGAAGTCCTGAGGATCAGACAAGTTGAAAATGGTATGAACGCCCCATAATTACTTAAGAGTTCTAGTCTGCTTCTGCCAGTTAGAATTCACTTAATCAGAACATCTTTACTTGAATCATCAATATACCATCACCTTCTGACTCAGAAATGCTAAACAAGATGTTTTTCCAATTTGAAATTATTTCACAACCACAAACACCAGCCCTAATAATGCTCCAGAGGAAAGTCATCAACAACTTATATTTTTCTTAGCCTCCAATATATAAATGAGAACTATAGAGTCCAAAAAATAATTAACAGCTATCCTAAAATAGCTCCCCTCCCAGTATAACTAATATGGCAATTTCAGCAATATGAATGTTTATTGTTTCATGCCAAAAATCCTCCGTAGAAATCTGTTGCTGAAAACATTATGTGGCCATGTTCCCATCAGCAGATATGCTTGTTTTTCTCTGTTCCATGCCAAAGCACTTAATCTAGTCATCATAATGATTGCTGTTTTCTCTGCCTCTTTATACAATTATTAGTGTATGTATCTGAAAGAATCTTAAGATTTTAAGAATATAGGAAAATCTACCAGAAATATTAATAGAAACCCTCCCACAGTTCATTTCTCTGATCTTTGCATTTTCAAAAAATAGGCAACTAAGTATATTTCTTCTAAAATGTCACTGTGCATTAAAAAAGATTCCACATGATATTTATTTTTGTCTCACCCTATGTAGCCAAATCTTACTTAGCAAATTTTGTACTTTAATAATACAATAATAGTATCTTTTGCTTTGCCTACTAACGGATACACACACTCATAGTCATTAAAAGGAGAGTGGATGAATTAACCTAAAGAGTGTAAGTTTATCACAAAGAATGGTAAAATTGCAATAAAATTTTTGAAAAAAAAAAGAGGAAACATATAGTCTGTTGGTCGGCCTGCATGTCATAACATGAAGAGACAAAAGTATTCCTGGTTCTTCTTAATAATCTGTGTATTACAATTTCCTGTATTCCAACCATTCCTGTCAGATGATTCTCACTAATAGAGAAATGTATCCACATTACAGTTTTCAGTTCCTTACTTATAAATATCACTTCTTTTCTCCACATCCACGCCCATGTAAATAAATAAATAAATAAATATCACTTCTTGTTGCTTCCCTTTGATGTATTTTGCAAACCACATCAGGGCCGGAGAGCCTCCTACCAACTTCCCTCAGTGTTTATAAAAGGGTTTACTGTGTGTCTCTCTTCATCCTTTGATATCAGAAAGGTTCCGTGTATAAAACCAGGAGGATTAAAGGGATGTGTATTAAGAAATTATTATTAACAAAGTTCTGAGTTAAGTCAACACACCAAGTTTGACAGATTTGTACATGCCTTTAATATATTTGCTTGACGGCAGAGAAATGTTCTAAGCAACCAAGAAAGTAATTCATTAAAATATTCAAAAGACTAACCAGCTTTTATTTTAGACTAAACTAACGAGAAACAGTTGTTTTCTTATAATATGCATGAAAACTTCAGGTATCACTTGACAAAGGCAGATTTGGATCCACCTTAAATCCTTCTGGGATAAAGTAGCTTTCAATATTGTTGCTGAGAATCGATTGTTTTTCACAACAAAGGTGGAAAACAAAAGTTATTTCCTAGTCATTGCAAAAACAAGGAATAAAATTGCCTCCAGAAAGCACAGCAATGGAGATACCATATTGCATTCTGCGTGTGATCACAAGACATTATTTTTGAAACCATTTATTCCAGTTGGAAATTATATTTTATACAATCATATTTCTAAAACTTTCAATAAGTAATACTTCTTAAGAAGGAAAAACATATATAACCCCATCAGCAAAGGAAAAAAGACTTTTATCTAATATTTTTGAGTAAATACAATTCAATAATAGATCATCCCTTATCATCCCTTACCTCTTTTTTATTCATGTATGCAAATGTGGGTGAGTACCCGACATGTGCCGTGTGGTCTATGATACACTGAGGATAAACAAATAAAGAATGCTTAGTCCCTGAACTAGGGGGAAATCACTATCCAAAAGGAGATGTAAACAGATGAAGACCATAGCAAATACATGTACCCTGATGAAACTATAATCTAGATACAATGAGAAACCAAAAGAAGCATGTGTTTGGCTTCTGACCAAAGAACTAATGTTCATTTTGGAAGTTATTTTGTTCTTAGTCTTAAGCAATGATGGTGTTCACCAGGGCTCACAGTGGGAAGCGAGGTATTATTATGACATATCTACATATACAAATTCATAGCAAAGCCCAACTCAACTGGTATAATATAACACACACACAAAATGCAAGGTTTCACATAGGTAAAATATCCAGGTATACACAGCCTTCAGACATGTCTAGATCTAAGCACCCAACAGATTCTGAACTAGCATCTCGTTTCATCCTGAGAACTACTCTGTTCTGTAGACTCATTACCGAGTCAGGCTTCCCCTTCCTGGTGGCCAGATGGATGGCAACAGCTCTAGGTTTACATTGCAGACTTTCAATAACCCTAATGAAAAGGAATTTTTCTTCTTTTCTCATAGTTCTACAAAATCCCTGAAATTGAGCCTCACTGTGTCCAGTTGAATCACACAATCCCCTGTTACTATGGTCAAGGGAACGTGACATGCTGGCTGGGCATAGATTACAAGTCTGCTCCTGGAGCCAAAAGCAGAGTCATCATCACCCAATCCACATGGAGAGAGAGTGAGGAAGGTCTCAACAAAAATAAGGATTCAAGATGCAATGACCAGAACAGAAATGAGTGGGTAGACCTAGCACAGACCCAAAACACATGGCCACTCCCAGGGTGTTTGGGACTCCACAATGGTTCCACATGGCTAGGGTGAGGCAAGTAGGTTCACGAGGGCAGGAGGTCTGGCTGCAGAGATGGTGACAGCAGATGGTGAAGGTTTTATGCTATGCTATATAGGTCAAGATGTAGAGGAACAGAACTTCTCAGATTATTAATGTTTTTCTAACAGCACAGATGAATCTACAGGACTTAAATCCCCAGGGCTTGAGGTGGAAATTAAAGCAACTTCCTTTATGGGCCAAAAGTATTAGAAATTCACATGTTTTGTATGTTCATTTATACTCTATTCTATAAAATAGCCATGTTTAACATTTTTTAATGTTTTTAATTTTGATTGAGAAAACAGTACTCCAGGAATAGGCAAGAAGGAGGATGTTTCTGCTTTGGCTTTGTTGTTACAACAGAAACAAGTATTTATGGAGTCCCTACTGCATGCCAGGCACGATTTGGACTAACACACTACCACATACTCCTAATTGAGGAGCTGTATGGAGGCAGTGAGCAACCATTTTCGGGGGTCCTCAAACTATGGCCCGCAGGCCACATGAAGCACTGTGATTGTATTTGTTCCTGTTTTCTTTTTTTACTTCAAAAGAAGATATGTGCAGTGTGCATAGGAATTTGTTCATAGTTTTTGTTTCCTTTTAACAATAGTCTGGCCCTCCAACAGTCTGAGGGACAGTGAACTGGCCTCCTGTTTTAAAAGTTTGAGGATCCCCCCTGATTTAGATGATTAAAGACGGTGTTGCAGGCTGGGTTTTCTGGAAGCAGGTACTGAGATAGCATTTAGGAAGCAAGATGTTTATGTAGGATCAAGATCTGTGAAGGGGAGCTGAAGGGGGGAATCATGAGTGGGTGAAAAGAGAAGTTCAATGAAGACCCAGGGCCAATGAAATCTCTGTCAACCCGGTAGGGGAGTTCTAAAGCAAGAAGAGCCCTTCAGCATCCTACTGCTTCCAGCAGAGATGGCCAGGCCTTTATCCCTCCAGTTCTACCCAAGGTGGTAGAAGTGTCAGAAGGGAAGGTACAGTCAGAAGGCAGGGAATATAGTCAGAAGGAAGTAGGGGAAAACTGGGAACTGAGAGCTGAGGCTGAATGCTGATGACTTTGCCTGCTGTAGAGAAGAAAAGTTCTCCCTTGAAGAAGGATCTAGGTCGGGTATCTCTGTTTACCACGGGTGGAAAGTGATATGAACAGATTGGCTTCAGAAGGATTAATTGAGGAACTCCTGGAGAGGCGGGATTGTTGAAATAGTCTAAATGAGAACAGATAGGGTTTGCTTTTTCTTTCATTCTCCTTGGTTTTACTTTTTAGTGTCTGGAATCAGGGAAAACTGGGAAGAGCAGGCTGGTGGAATGGAGAAATGATGTGCCAATGTTAATTTCCATGGTTTTCCTCCTAAATATTCACACAACCTTTATTAAACTGACTTTGCATCAGTTTAGAGTTATCCAGCACGATCATATACATCATCTCATTTTTGTGATCTTCACAGTAAGTCTACATAACTACATTATAACAGAAATAAGTCAAATTACATTAGTTTGCTACTCCCACCTGCATGAAGTAGGACCGCAGAGCACCATCTAGTCCTCCTTTACACATTCCCTAAGAGTAGTCTCACATGTTCTGAAAAATGAGTCCCTCCTCTCACCTCCTCCACCAGACACCATCTCCCCCTGTTGACCATTCTTCCCCACTTGCTTTTCTTTTGTCTCCTCCTTTAAATGTCCAGTTTCTATAGCAACAGAAAAGATTGAAGCAAAGAAGTAGCCTTGTCCATTATACCCTGCCATAAGTCCCAATTCTCCACCCCCTACCCCCGCCTATTTCCAATACTAGCCAGGAAGATTCAATGACCCTATCAGAATTGCTTAGAATGATTAGATCTTGTTTCATATAAAGTCACCCTGAACCTCCTACCACCAGGCAGCAGTGTGCCCAGAGAGAAATCCTACCTTCTGAGGTTGCTGTTCCTGAGTTCAGGCTTGAAAGGGCTGGTCTAGGAGACATCACTGGTGGCTGCATACAAATTGACATTCCTTTGCTGGATGTTAATCAGACCTTCTTTAGACCCTATGCAAAGTGGTATTAAGCAGAAAATGGGGCTGCTCACTGTTCCATTAGGAGCCTATTTTCCCAAAAGAATCTTTGCTTATGTCCAATAATAGAGTGGCAATGCATAGTTGCAAAGAGCATTAAGTATTTCCAGAGCTGGCAAGTCCAAAATCTGCAGGGCAGCCCAGCAGTCTAGAGATGCAGGGAAGAGTTGCAGTTTGAGACCACAGTCAGTCTGCTAGCAGGATAGCCTGTTAGCCTGTTCTTCAGGGAAGGTCAGACTTTTTCTTAAGGTCTCAACTGATTAGACAAGGCCCACCCACATTGTGAAAGGTAATCTTTTCTCAAAATCTATTGATTTAAATATGAATCTCACCTGAAAAACACCTTCACAAAAACATCTAGAATTATGTTTGAACAAATATCTGGGTACCATGGCCTAGCCAAATTAACACAAAATTAACCATCACAACTATTAAGATATAAAATATAACATAAGAAAATAGTACCATTAATACGTTGGGCATTAATTATCATAGGTAGAAAATTAATATAAAAGTTACCATGCTATTACCATACAAAGTTTGTTTTGTTTGATTTTGTGCATTTTTAGCCTTTCATATCAGTTTATGGTTCTTGAATACAAGCAACAGAAACTGACTCTGGTTGTCCTAATTGAAAGATAATTGGAAGAACGTGGTTATTCAAGAAAAACTTAAAAACCAAGCTTACACAAATCAAAACCACTTTGAGATATCATCTAACTCCAGTAAGATTAACCCACATCACAAAATCCCAAAACCAGAGATGTTGGCATAGATGTGGAGAAAAGGGAACACTTCTGCACTGCTGGTGGGAATGCAAACTAATACGTTCCTTTTGGAAAGATGTTTGGAGATCACTTAGGGATCTAAAAATAGACCCGCAATTTTATCCTTCAATTCCTCTATTAGATATATATCCAGAAGACCAAAAATCACTTTATAACCAAGATATTTGCACCAGAATGTTTATTGCAGCCCAATTCATAATTGCTAAGTCATGGAAGAAGCCCGAGTGCCCATCAACCCATGAATGGATTTATAAATTGTGGAATATGTACATCATGGAATATTATGCAGCCTTAAAAAAGGAGGGAGACTTACCTCTTTCATGCTTACATGAATGGAGCTGGAACATATTCTTCTTAGCAAAGTATCTCATGAATGGAAAGAAAATTATCCACTGTACTCAGCCCTACTATGAAACCAATTTATAAGCACCCATACTTCCATATGAAAGCTATAACCCAACTACAGCCCCAAATGAAGGGAAAGAGGAGGGGGAGGGGAGGGGACAGGGGGAGGACAGGTGGAGGGAAGGTAATTGGTGGGACCACAACTATGGTGCATTTTACAAGGGTATAGATTAAGTCTTCTAAGTGCAGAATATAAATGTCTTAACACAATAACTAAGAAAATGCAGTGAAGGGGCATTCAATGACCCTAATCAGAATTGCTTAGAATGATTAGATCTTGTTTCATATAGTCACCCTGAACCTCCTACCAGTTTCATGAAAGTATTTCAAATTGTATATAAAACCAGCACATTGTACCCCATAATTGCATTAATGTACACAGCTGTGATTTAATAAATAAAATAAAATAAAAAACAAGCTTGCAAAAAAGACCAGGGTAGCTGAAGAGGTGAAAGAACCAGATCGCGGCTACTGTAGGGCAGTGCAACCGCCACCACTAGATGTCGCTGCCTCCCCACCACTGTTGCCACTATTGAATATTGGTACCTCATCTTTGTGCCATTCAACAGAGATTAAAAGTCACTCATCTTTTAAATGTCCAGTTTCTAACGGGACACATTACATTGCCCAACTCTGGATCATGTTCCCACTCTCCAGCTTCCACCCCAGGTAGAAGGAACATTAGCTTCCATGAAGGGAGCTAACACCCTGCATTCAGTAAGATTCAAACCATAATGAAGTCCCACAAAATCAGAATGTTCCAATAATTCTAGCCAAGGAAAAAATAAGAAATATATCCATTACTTGCAACCAGAAGCACCAGGTCTACCTAAACAGTCTATTTCCAATTTAGACACATCATCTTTTCTTTAAAAATTCTGAGAAGAGCATGAAGATTTCAAAGGAATTCCAATGGGGTGGCTGTGAGCCAGAGTTTCTGCTCTCACACCTCTTCCATCATTCCTATAAGGGATATTGGCAATGATGAGGCCAGAAAATCCATCCAAGGGGGGTTGGGAAGCAGCCGTGAAAGAGCTAATTTGTGATCAAACACAACTGATCACAAGAAATTCAAGAGTTATCCAAAAGAGCTCTGGATACACAAGTTGGCCTCTAAAAGAAGTCATGTGTTCAATAGATACGTATTAAACACCTATTGTATGCCAGACATTGTTCTATGCGTTGGAAATACAACAGATGTAAAAACCCCAAACAGGTAACATCCCTACTCTATTGAAATATACATTCTAATAGTGAAAGCCAAACAATAAATAAACAAATAAATACATTTGCCAGGGGAGCCCAAAAGCAGATTCTACAAGTGCATAGCCCCTGAAGTAAAAATGCACTAGGCGTATTTGAAAAATAACATGTAGATCTGTGTGACTGGACCCAAAGAAGTATCAGAAGAAGAAGGAAGTGAAGTTAGAATGGTAGCAGGTAACAGGTGATATAGGACCTTGAAGGTTGTGTTTAGAGGCTAATAAATGTGGGTTTTATTCTAAGTAAGATAGAAATTTATTAGAGAATTTCTAAGCAGAGACGTAGTGAGCACTAACATATTTTTTAAAGGTTACTCTGGCTACTACGTTGAGTAGAGAATTCTAGGAAGAGGGTAGGAACATAGAGTAAAGGATTCTGATACCAGTGAGTAATGATAAGGCTTGAACTAGGCTCTTAGCAGTAGATAGGATGAGAAGAGATCTAGATATGGACATTTTTTGAGAATGGAGCCAATAGGATTTATGGACAAAATGTACAAGGTTGAACAATTAAGTTCATGAACTCATCCTAGAAAAAGTGCTTTGAAGTGGATTAGGCACTGGAATTGGAGCATAGTTTCCCAAGGGAAATACTTCAGAGGTGACCATAGTGATATTTAGCAATGAGGTATGTAGCACTTTTTCTAGGATGAGGTCACAAACTTAATTATTGAAACTTGTAGGACCTGAAACAAAAAGAAAAGACAATGAAGATGTCAAACTTTTTGGCCAGAGCAACAATAATGATACAGTTGTCACCAACTAAGATGGTAAAGACTGAAAGATGATGATATTTAGATTAAAATTTAGTTGTGGACATGTTAAATTTGAAATCTATTAGGCTTCCATGTGGAGATGTTAAGAAGTCATGAAGGAAAAAGGATCCAGCAAAGAGAATGTAGCCAGAGGGGCAAGCCGAGAACCAGAAGACTGTGGTGTATGGACTGGGAAGAGTTCAAAGAGTTTGAAGGAGGAAGAAGTGATGAACTATGTCAACTAATATAAGAACCAAGTAAAATGAGAGAATTATGTGAAGTAAGATGATGATCACCATTGGTTTTAAAAACATGGGGGTCATTGGTAACCTTGACAATACAATTCCAGAAGACACAGCCTTATTGGACTTAATTCTATTACAAATGGGAGGGGGGCAGAGAAAAGGAGTATAAAAGGTAATTGACTTGTTCTTGAGTTCTCAAAAGAAACAGAAAAAATTGAACTATCGCTAAGGAGCACGTGGAGTTGAAAGAAACATGGTGGTCAATTTTCTGGTGGAATTACGTGAATATTCTCTTTCAACTGCTTCTAAGCTCTTAGTAGGGGACGGGGCAGAAGAAAGGAGCTGTTAATATTTAAGGAGAAGAGAAAAGTTATATAGCAAAAATGATTTTCCCTAAATCCATTGTGTCTCTTAGTAAATGAACTAAGAACACATATACTGTGTCTCATAGTATATGTTCCCTCTTCCCTTGCAGTCAAGTGTAACCAGTTGACTAAATTCTGGCAAATGAGAATCATGAGAAAAAGTCTGAGGTTACTAGGAAGAGTCCTTACAGGGAAGTTCCTCTGCTTACATCTGCCGCGTGTGTTTCTTGCATTTTTCCTTTCAGCTCCTCAGAACTTCAGCAGCTGTGTTAGTCCCCTCCATGGTGAAAGCCATGGTGAAGAAGAAAGCAAAAAGAAGGAAAGTTCTTGGACCCCTAATGACCTTGTGGATCTGCAAGAAAAGCTGTGAAATACTTTCTTGAGCTTTATAAGAAGATTCATCCATGGATGTCTGTTATGTTCAACTAAATCTAATCCAAACTGTACCATTTAGGGTCTGAAATAGTCATATGGAAATATGGGAGAATGTTGAAAGGGGAAACATCCCAAGCTTGCCAGACCACTAAAGCTTTGTGGTCACAGATAGAGAGTGAACTTGGTCATCACGGTTGGTCTTTCTCTGTTGCTCAAGTGTGGGGGGCACAGAAACTTACCAGGGTTTAAGTTTTGGCAAAGATGCACCTGGAGAGAGGAACAGAAGAGTTAAGAATGCACAGAGCAGGGTGTTACAGTGATGGGAAGTGCATTCTACGTGAAGTAACAAAAGAAATGAAGACTGGTAGGTGTGAAGGGCAGTGAAAATATGTTAGCATCCTTAGACTGAAGGTCCTAATGGGGTTGAAAAATTGAAACAAGTATGGGATATTTAAATTAAGATCATAAAGGGGTGAGGCGATAGTTGGTACAAATAGCTAAGGCATGCCTATAAAAGTGGGTGGCTGAGAGAGGGTAAAGGACAAGATGGGGGGAAGTGAAGAGATTAAGTTTACACTGAATCCTATGAGTTGGGCCTGGCTCTAGACTACATTGCCTTTAGAGATTGATACCTAATTTTTAACATGAACATTTTGCCTGTTTCTAGACTTATTTTTAAAAGACATTTGGTTTAGTACTTCATCATTATCACAATCCAGTGATAATCATCCCCTCTGTGCAACTACCGTGCCATCTCTCTTGGGCATGAAGTGGTTGTCAGGATATTAGGATCAGTTACTGTGATATTACAAAGTCCCCTATGCCAATGGTAAACCTTTATTTTTTGCTGTTATTAAATTAGCAACCTGACACAAAGGATAACTACTTGCCCAAGAATACACACATGTAGGGCAGGTGCTTTCATTGGCTTTCTAAGTGAATAAGTTTATCTAAGTGGATAAATGTCTTCATCAGAGTAACTGATAAAATAGGAACATTTATGCCCTACTGACGTTGTTACACAGAGTGAAACTCCATCCTCCATTCCAGTGGGAATTACACAAACCTGAAACAAAAGAAATGAAGCATCCCTGTTGTTATTACAGGGCAGACTCCTTAATTTTTCGTAAGCATTTAAGAAAACCTAGATGTGCTTCTCCAAACTTTAATACATATTGAAGTCCAACACCTGTAATTCATATAGTACACTGGTTTTCTTGTTTCAAATCCCCAATGTGGAAAATATAAAAGTGAGTTTGCTTTGGTTAAAGCAAGGGGAGCTTGGTGCCATACACACTTGGTCTCCTTCTTACCTAGGTTTGGTACCAACTGAGGACACCCATTCAAGGAACCAGGGCGGCACCTGTGGCTCAAGGAGGAGGGCGCCAGCCCCATATACCAGAGGTGGTGGGTTCAAACCCAGCCCCAGCCAACAAAAAGAGCAGCAAACCCATTCAAGGAACCATAGTTTGGAAACAGAGGTCAAGTTCAGTCCTTATTTTGACCTGTCTGACCCTACTCTACACATCTGGTTTATGGCAAGGTTAAGATCATACTATTAAAAGTAACTTAGTTAATTGAACCAAGTTTAGCTATTGGTGAGAAAGCCTCATGTCCCTGAGCAACAGAGGGTCTAAAACTTTAGCCTACATAAGAATCATGATAGAATGAAATTTCCTGGGCCGTCAACCAGACACTCTGATGCAGTAGGTTTGAGCTTGAGAATCCGCATCCTCCATGAGCATCTTTGGTAAACAAGTTACTTTCTAATATTCTTGTAATACCCTAATGAAGAGTATTATTTAAAAGCATATTAAAGTGGAAATAAAATGTATAGATAACCATCTCTATGTTATATAAACAGAAGTAGAAGTCTTTCTTACCAGATACTTTACTTTTAACTTTTTTTAATTAACAACATTGGAAGTCTTACAGTGTACCTAGCATAGTGCTAGAGAATTTCACATTTATAGTCTTGTGAAAGTGAATGTCAGTGAATTTGACTTGTCAAGGCATTCTTAAGTCTTACAATATTTTCACGGACTTGAGTCTTTATGCCACAGTAAAGGGTAATCCATCAGCTTTTTAATACTTTTTCCAAAAATCTCTTGGAATCATTGCCACCTTGCAAAATAATAGAATGAAACAAAGAAGAGATGTGCTTTATTAAAGGAACAAATGACAGACTATGAAGTCCCTTAGAAGAGCAAAGAAAGAAAGAATCAGAAGGGTAACTAAAAACAAACCTGGAGAAATTAGAGATTCTATAGCTTTGGAAAGTTTGACTAGACAATTTGCCAATTGATTAACCTAATAGGACCTCAAGATTAACTCAACTTCTTCTAAGCCCATCATCACTCTCTCCCTATATCCCCACGAACATCCCATTGCATCCTCATATCTTACTCGGGATTTCTGTATATTCAAGGTCAGAAAAGAAAATATTGAATAGATTCTTAATGGAGTCAACTTAATCATAAATATAAATTTACAGCCCACTTTCATGGTATGATTAGAAAATTGTTTCTTGTGAAAATACAACAGTAAATATTGCATTTGTATGAAGCACAGATTGGATAAATCATTTAATTTTTTTTTTTTTTTTTTTTTTTTTTTTTGGAGACAGAGTCTCACTTTGTTGCCCTCAGAGGAGTACCATGGCATCATAGCTCACAGAAACCTCCCCAGCTATTTTTTGGTTGCAGTTTGGCCAGGGCCAGGTTTGAACCCGCCACCCTCGGTATATGGGGTCGGCGCCCCACTCACTGAGCCACAGGTTAATTTTTTTTTAATTGTTAAATCATAGCTGTGTACATTAGTGCAATCAAGGGGTACAATGTGCTGGTTTCATATACAATCTGAAATATTTTCATCAAACTGTTCAACATAGCCTTCATGGCATTTTCTTAGGTATTGTATGTAGACATTTATATTCTGCATTTAGTAAGTTTCACCTGTACCCATTCTAAGATGCACCATAGGTATGGCCCCACCCATTACACTCCCTCCACCCAAATCTCCCCCCTCCCTTCCTCTGCCTTGGCCCTTTCCCCATATTCTTGTGCTATAGTTGGGTTATAGCCTTCATATGAAAGCTATAAATTAGCTTCATAGTAGGGATGAGTACATTGGATACTTTTTCTTCCATTCTTGAGATACTTTGCTAAGAAGAATATGTTCCAGCTCCATCCATGTAAACATGAAAGAGGTAAAGTCTCCATCTTTCTTTAAGGCTGCATAATATTCCATGGTATACATGTACCACAATTTGCACAGGTTAATTTTTAAAGACAAACTTTTGCTTTTTAAGATTCAGTAAGAAAAATGTTTAAAGGAATTGTCATTAGCATACAATATAGAGAGATTATATCACTCCCACTTTTCAAGCAGTTTTCTTTTTAAATGCAGTCCTTTGTAACACAAAGCCTCTATGTCTTCCCACTAATGGGTTCCTGTAATCCAACAAGGCCTCATACTCAGTCAGACTACGATATTACAAAGTCCCCTGTGCAAATGGTAAAGGCAGATATTAATAACCTTTATTTTGTTGCTCTTATTAAATTTGACACAAAAGATAACTATTTGCCCAAGAGTACACACATGTAGGGCAGGTGATTTCATTGGCTTTCTAAGTGAATAAGTTTGTCTAAGTGGATGAATGCCTCCATCAGAGTAACTGAGAAAATAGGAATATTCATGCCCTACTGATGTTGTTACACAGAGTGAAACTCCATCCTCCATTCCAGTGGGAATTACAGGTAAGGCCAGCTGTTTTGAATTTTGAACATGATTATTTTATATTCAGAAAATTCATTATAGAATAAAAATATTTATAAGAAAAGCTCACTCTAGCTGTGGTACATTTTAACTTTATCATTTTAACTAGTTGATTGTCCTAGCAGAATGTAAGGTGATTTATCTAAGTTACAAATTTGCTGAATTATTGAATAATTTGAGGTTTAGATGACTGTTATGCCTAATAAACTATGGATGAAGTTGAACAGAGTGTGATATATGCTAAGTAACAGTCCTATTTTCCTATACTACTTAACAGATTATATGAAGAAACACCATAATTGCTTTTTGTGTGCTGTATTATTAAAAAAAGTTTCATCCCCAAATCAGATGCCTACCTCTAGGCTAGAGTTAATTGATAGTAAATGCAAGGATATTGTGTGCTGGAAACCAGCTCTCATTTAGATGTTCTCTGAATACTTCATGACTTTGGGGACTAAAGGAAGTAACTTCCTAATAAGCTTTCAGAATCCTTACCAGTCAAGGGGATTATTTAAAATATTCCACCTACTTGAATAGCCAAGTGAGAGGTTGTTAAAATTTCACTGTTTGGGGATAACACCTATGGTGCATAATGCAAGGGTACATGCCAGAACTATTAATATAGAGTATAAATGTCTTAACACAATAACTAAGTAAATAAGATGAGGTATATATTAACCAGTGTGATGTAAGCGTTCCTAATTTTATATGAAATCAGCACATTGTACCCCATAAATGCATTAATGTATACATGATCTATGTGTTTATGATTTTAAAAAAAAGGAAAGAAAGAACATTAAAAAAAATTTCACAGTTTGTTTTTGCTGCCACGGGGTACTATAGAATAACCAAGATGTTGAAATTTTTACTAAGCACAAAGTGCTGGAAAAAAAGAAAGAAAGGAAAAGAAAGCAAGAAAGAAGGAAGATCTAGAATATTCTTAGGAATTTACTAGATTATCCTCAAGCATTTAAGCTACAAATACAGTAGCCAGTATCCCTCGTCCTCATGTGGAGGTCATGCCCTTTTTTCGTATTTTACCTGATGCAGACTCACCTAAGTCAGTTTGTCCATTCAACCATTGTTCAATACTTTGCTGGTCAATACACGATAGCTTCCACTAATTAAAGATGAGTGACAACTTCTCTGCCAGGTGGTGGACTATATTGAAAGTCAGTCTCAGGTTAAATTTCCCCAGGCATGCATTTGTTAACAAGTAGTAGCAACAACAATTGAAGTCATGCAACTTGTGGTGTAGGCAGTCCTGGAATTATGAATGAGGTAGGTTCTGTAAGTTTGTTCTTAATTTGAATTTGTATGCAAGTTGGAATAGGTACATATATTTACCTGTTACTTGAATAGCCTCCATTTGTAAGTGTGAGTCACACATCAGTCAGATGCTTATAACTCAGGACCGGCTATGTATATAGTGCTATTATCCAAATACTTTCAACTCTCTGTCTTGTGGTCGCAAGGTAGCACTGTATTTTCCAATAGGAAACCCTCCAGCAGGTGTTTCCTTCTTCCTTCTTTTCAGTCCATGAACCATGTTTCAGTTAATGGCTGGTCTGTGAGACAGAGTCTTTGCATGATGACACTGTAGAGTGGACCCTCAACTGACATGTAACATGAGTAAAAAATTAAACTTTATTGTTTTAAGCTACTGATGAAATTCTAGGGATTATTTGTTATTGTACAAAACCAATTTCCCCTAACATACAATTGTTATTGTAAACTTACTGAAGTCTCCTTAATGGTCATTTTCTTTTATTCCAACAAGTACTTTAAATGACAGTTTCACTGTGAAGTAAATTATATTATCATGGTAGGATCAACTAATCTTCTAGACAAACAAGGTCTGACAAGTTTGCAAACTCATCCTAGAAAAAGTGCTACATACCTCACTGTTGTATATCATAATGGCCACCTTTGAAGTACTCCCCTTGGGAAGCTATGCCAATGCCTAGTCTACCCTTCAAAGTGATTTTGGAACTCTTTTTCTGGAATGGCTATCAAAGTTGTCATCCTATTAATTTTTTTTAACCTAAAGATAAAGAAAATATTGAAAGAGAGACATTTTGATGACATTTAGGACATTAAAAGTAATAGGATCAGGTAAGTTGGAACTGTAAGTTCCAATGCAGTTCTTTGCTTACTGACTCAAAACTCCCTTGCAGACAGTGCTTTGTGAACTCGTGCATTGTTGTGATGCAAGAGCCATGAGTTGGCAAAAAGTTCCCGTCATTTTCATCTAACTTTTTCATGCAGCCTTTTCAGCACTTCCAAAGAGTAAACTCAGTTAACTGTCCAGTTGGTACAAATTCAGAATGAATACCCCCATCCTAGTTGGTGCTACAATAATCATGTATATCCCTTGCCACAACTAGCCCTTGCCCCCAGTGTTTTGTTTTGTAGTTTTAAACTTACTCTATTTGTCAAAGTGCCAACAGATAGTTATTTTAAAACAAATAGTAGTTTTTAAAAGTGACTATTGTTCAAAGTTATAGGGAGGATGCAGGGAAGCCTAAGGGACTTCTAGGGACTTCTCTGCCCAGCCAGATTCATCTTCCCGCTGCCAAGGAGGAAGCCAGCATCCAGAGACAGCAGGGTTTACAGCAGAGAGTTTATTCTGCAGAGCACTGAGTGGGGAGACAGGAGATATTTCTCAAATATCCCTCCCCAAGAATTGGGGGGATGGGGTTTTTAAAGACAGTTTGGTGGGCAGAGGGATGGGCTATCAGGGTCTACTAATTGGCTGATTTCAGAGCAGAATAAGCAGTTCTTCAGTCTGGGTCACTGTCTGGGTGGGTCAGCCGATCCATTGGAATGCAGTTCCTCAGGTTGTTGATCTAGGGGTGCGGGGGTCAATCAGTCTGCTCGAATGCAACACCTGGAAAAATATCTCAAAAACTACCTGTAGGTTCTGAACAGGTGATGTTTTCTTGGAGAAAAGTTAAGAATCTTTACAAGAGAAGCAAAAAAGGAGACAATGACTATTATCAAGCAAACAAAGGGACAGTGGCTGATAATCTTTTTAGGTAAGCCTGTTCCTTTAGAGAGTTTGGTTATTATATTTAGGCAGCTTTACTCCTTCATGAAGTTCTGGGGATCCTTATTCTAGTTTTCACCTTGCATCCCTTCATCAGTTTGTATGGGCAGTTTTGGCTCAACACTCCAGAGGTAGGCCCAAGAGTTGGGAGGAAGGAAGACGATACAGGAGACCAGAGATAGGACTCTGTGAAAGGGTGCTTGACAAGGGCTGTGATCCTTGGTTAAAGGACACAACCAGCCTGCAGCAAGCCCACAGGAAGAGAGCTGGGGAGAGGGAGATATCACACTTTACCCTTCAGCATCCTGCTGGTGTGTCCCATTGGTAAACCTAGTATGAAAAAACTGGACAAGAAAGCCCAATGACGTGATCCAGACAAGCCAGCATCCCAGAGTAGGGAAGGGGAGCAAGTGCATCTGTAGGAGCAAGTGGGAAATACCCAGGACTATTATGGCTACTTCACAGGGCACAGCCTGTCCCAGGAGGCTGGGCTAGATATACCACCTCCTGGATCTAGCTCCAGAACCACCTTTGCCATTGACCCTGTCTACAGTCCCAAGAGCATAGAAAAAAAGCTTGTCTTTTATTGGAAAACTATACCTTGTCTACATATATATAGCACATCAGATTCTAGCCTTCCATTGCTTTGAGCTATTTTCGAACTCTTTGTAAATTAGTAGACATACAAATTCTATCTCTTTCAGTAGATTTTCTATTAACTTCCCTACTGTAAAAAAAAACAGTTTTATCTTGATTTGCAATTCAATTCCTTTACTTCATATGAATTTGGGCTTTTTGATTTTTATTTTGAATGAGACATAACTCTGCTTCTGTTATACATGAGTAAAATAAAATCTTTAACACGTATTAATTTTTATACTGTGTAAGAGTTAGGGTCTTATCTTTTGTGGAAAATTATCTGTTAATAGGAGTCCCATATCCACAAGTAAATTTACCCAGCCTTGCTGTAACAAATTATAAATTTGGCATATTGATAATTTATTTTGAAAGATTTTTTAAAATAGGCCAGGTGCAGTAGCTCACACTTGTGATCCTACCACTCTGAGAGGCCAAGGCAGGAGGATAGCTTGAGCTCAGGAGTTTGAGATCAGCCTGAGCAAAAGTGAGACCCCATCTCTACTAAAAATAGAAAAACTAGCCAGGCATTTGAGGCAAGTGCCTGTAGTTCTAGTTACTAGGGAAGCTGAGGCAGAAGGATCACTTGAGCCTGGAGTTCAAGGTTACTCTGAGCTTGGCTAAGGCCATGGCACTGTAGCCTGGGCAACAGAGTGAGACTCTGCCTCAAAAAAAAAAAAAAAATTTAAATAGATACCTTGTTATACAAGTTTATGGAAAATAAAAAATTGATGGCCTGCTAAGAAAATAAATTCTCTGTGGCTAATTTGTGAAATGTTGAAATGCTAATCCCTTAATAGCATTTTATATTCCTATCCTTTTGATCCATTTTGCTGCTGTGACTGTGACTCTCAGGATTACTATAAAATGCTGAATTTGATAGCAATGGTGTTTGGTTTCACAGTATAATTACTGTATTATTTTTCACCTCTTCTCAAATATCTGTTGGAAACAGCAGCAAGTCAGCTATACAAGGTGTGAAAGCCTTTGGGTGAGTGTTACCTAAAAACCTTTGAGCACTTCTATAATAAAACTCTACTGGGGTGTGAGAGTATGTGTGTGTGTGTGTGTGTGTCCCATCTTCTGTGAGCAGCAACTGGAAAAAACAAAACAAAGTAACATAAAATTCTAGAGATAATTATTTTAAAATAATCACCTGTATTTTTGAGAGTGCAGGCTTGAAAAATTATTTCCAATTCAGTTAATCAGTTATGTTATCCTTTCAAAATTGTACCTCACATTATTAAAAGGCTAATACCAGTTACATCTGGCCCCTGCCTTGTTTTCTATCTTAACTATATCAAAACAAAAACCTTCTCACAGAGCTCAGATTTGACTGCTTTTTCAGCTGACCACTGTTGGACTTCTCCAGAGTTTCACCATTGCTCCCATCAGGCCTCTTCTGAACTGCTAATCAACACATTCCTACCAATGTAAATGAACTATTCCTTCAAGATCAACTGAAGCACCCCTTCCATGAAGTTTTTCCTGACCATACTAGTGATAAATGACTTAATATCTGTACCTCTTTAGACACTTGCAGCTTTCTGAGTCATACGTTCAGTGGTGCAAAGTGGGCTAAGTCAGAGGAAAAAAGGATTACGGGCAAGCTAGATCTGTTACTATGAGAAGAAAACAACAAGACTACTGAGCACATATCTTCTTCCTGGGGATACTAAAACAATTAAGAAAAAGATTCAGGAATCCTTCTGGCTTCAAAATGTCAGCTTTATTACTAGAAAAGCTGGATTAAAGGGTAATGCTTGGACCTGAGGATGAAACCAAGCTTCCTATGACCTCCCCTTGAAATGGATCAGTTTGCCCATCTAATAAATGCTTCTTGGAATCAAGAAGCCCTACCAGGGCTGGTATATCCACAAATTAAATACAGAATTACCATATGATCCAGAAATGCCACTCCTATGGATATACTCAAAAGTAAGAAATCAGCCTCAAACAGACACTTGTAAGACCGTTCATTGTAGCATTATTCACAATAGTTGCCAAAAGGTAGAAACAACCCAAGTGTCATTCCACAAATGAACGAATAAACAAAATGTGGTATGTACAGATAATAAATCTCATTCAGCCTTAAAAAGAATGAAATTCTGATCTATGGTGCAACATGAATGAGCCCTGAAAACATCCTAAGTGCAAACAGAACCAAAAAACAGATATTGTATGATTCCACTTATGTATGATATCTAAAACAATCAGATTCATCTAGGTGAAAAGTAGAGTAAAGGTTACCAGAAGCGTAGGGGGTATAGGGATGGGGAGTTATTGTTTAATGGGCACTGTTTCTATTGAGGATGTTAAAAAATTCTAGAAATGAATAGTGGTCGTGATGGTACAACATGGTGAATGTATTTAATGCCCCTGAATTAAACACGTAAAAATGATGACAATGATAAAGTTTGTGTTATATGTATTTTACCACAATAAAAACTTAAAACTAATTGCTGTTTAGAGTCTCTGGATCAGTGCCTCCCATTCACTCCCAATTAGTGCTAGTAACTAAGAGGTACTGAGTACATAAAATTAAACAGACTGAGTTGTGAAGCAGCATGCAAAATTGTTATCACAAGCATTATAGGATGTGAGAAGAGAGGATTTAAATAGGTCAAATCATGGAAAACTATATTATTAATTTCAGTGGTGAAAGACATTCACAATTTCACAGTCTAGGAAATAGAAAAGGGCATTCTATGTATAATCATTCAAAAAAGTTCACATATTTGTGAACACATAGGAATTTGAAGTCCTCTTTAAATCTCAGTACAAGCAAACCTCTAATGTATGGCTGAGATCATGCAATGGTGCATAAATACCTCTGCATTTTATAGAAGTCATGTCTGTCTTCAAGTCCAATAGAAAAAGGGTAGATTTGAGCACATGCCACAATTTCACTGCAACGACAGCTGCATGGAGCAGACATTTTCATTAAATTTATCTACCACAGACCCCTTCCAAAATGTTTTAGCTTAGAAAGTGCCAGAAGTTCATTACATGGAAGATTTAATATCCAAGGCAGTGCTCGTATATTAATTCCAAGAACAGCACTGTTGTAATTTGGTTCTGGAAAGTTCTGACTGAGTTGTGCTGGGTCTAAACAACCACAATGCTAAGACCAAGCTCACAGTTTCTTTGGGTCTTTTCAACCACTTAAATTTTGATAAAAATTACCACTGGTTAGATTGGCCTGACCAAAGCCAAACTGATTTGGTTGATCAATGCTCAACCTCTAAGGTCCCTCATAGTTCTAACATATTTCAATTCCATTATAGCAGAAATTGTGGAAATATCCAGCTTTTCCAATCTAAAAGCTATTAATTTTGAGCCTACGAGTACCCACCATCTTAAGTTTATGATAATTATCTACCTCATTGTTTAATAAGATATTAGCAATTGTCAATTAAGCTTTAATGATAGTATTAAAATGCAAAGCAGGATAATTCATATACTTTTCTTTTTTTTTTTTTTTGGCCGGGGCTGGGTTTGAACCCGCCACCTCCGGCATATGGGACTGGCGCCCTACTCCTTGAGCCACAGGCAGTGCCCTACTCCTTGAGCCACAGGCGCCGCCCTCATATACTTTTCTATTACTTGGAAACAGAACTTTGTTCTATGGAACAAAATCTGTGAAAATAGTCACTATGCATAAATTGAAACAGAATAATTTACATAAAATAGATAAAAATTAACATACTTTAATGGGGCTTAAAATTTTACAAAGTGTTTTAACATACATTTCTTCATTTAATTCTCATTAATATGCTGTGATGTGGGCTGTAGACTGAGTATTTAAATTTTCCATTATAAAATCTAAAACAAAAGGCTGGGCTCAGTGGCTCATGCCTTCAGTCCTACCACTCTGGGAGGCAGAGGCGAGAGCTCAGGAGTTCAAGACCAGCCTAACCAAGAGTGAGAGGTGTCTCTTCTAAAAGAGAACATATAGAAAAATGAGTGAGGTGTTGTGGTGAGCACCCGTAGTCCCCACTACTCATGAAGCTGAGGCAGGAGGATCATTTGAACCCAGGAATTTGAGGTTGCTGTGAGTTAGGCTGACATCATGGCACTCCAGCTTGGGCAACAGAGTGAGAAACTGGCTCAAAAAAAAAAAAAAAAAATCTGAAACCAAAACATAATGCAAACAGCAATGGCTGTCAGAGTGATCTGAGTACCACCTAAATTTACAAAAGAAACCTTCACCATTTTTTTTCTCAATAAAACTTCCAATAGTTTTGGGGGTCTAGAACTGTAGTATTCATATTTAGGCCTAAACAACTGGTTTGAGCCATTCAACAACATTATATTATGTGAGCAAGGGAAGCAAATACAAAGGTAAACACAAAGATAAAAATGATTAAGTTGCTATAATATTAGTCACCTTAACCACCACAGAAAGACAAAGAAGAAAAAAGGCTGAAAACCAGCTATTCAAAATAAATCTGAGTTAACTTTAAGCTATTTTCAGCAAGATTTTAGTTTTTAAAATTTGTTTCTTCTGTTTACATTTTGAGAATTTTGTGTTTTAAATATACAACAATAATAAACAAAAGATTTTAAAAGAACATAAAAAAAAATGACTGCATTTAAAATTGAAATAAGCCAACTCCAAGGAGCAAATGGCACAAAACATGCAGTAATGAGAAGGTTGCAAGGGCCTGTGGTCCTTTGCATACATAATAGGTAGAGATTCAGGGAATCTGGCCCCTGCTGGGAAACAGGTTGGAGTTGGACCCTTTTGCTGCTGACAGGAGGAGGACTAGCTGCTGCCCACCATTGCCTGCAGCTGCTGCTCACATGAGCCTCATGCCTGAACAGGCAGATGTGCACACACACACACCACCTTACAGTAATAAGCTGAGCCAAGCTCCTCCGACTCTGTGAATGACTCTGCCATAGCCCCATCATCACCGAGAGGCAAGAGCTCAGAAGCAACAATACAAGCCACGGTGCTAGATTAAAGGCTCAGGTGGGAGGCAGGTAGGTGCAACCTCAAAACGACCTAATTGGGAGAATAAGTACGGAGAGAGATAAACTTCAGTACATGATATGATGAGCCAATATCAAAATACATAAATAAAACTACGGTGAAGAAAGACAGTCCATGAATCAGAACACGAAAGTATGCCAAAGAAGTTGCTTGATAGTCTCAAAGAGATAAAGGAATAACACTCTTGGAAACAAACAAGAAACCAAAATCCAAAGCAGCCAGTAATAAAATAACAACAGATAATAATAAGTAAAACTGGTAAAAATAAACATATAAGCTCTGAAGCTTTAAAAGATAGACAAAACAAAGGGCTACTTCAGCCCATAAAGAAAAATAATTAATAAATTGGAAAGCAGTGTATGAATTTTACTCAGATGCAGTACAAAGGAACAGAAGGGTTTTAAAGATATCTGTATCCATATGGAGAGAGACAGAGAAGAAAAAAAAAAAAAACAGAGACAAAGACAAAGAGGAAAGGCTGAAAAGATACCTAATAATAGTGTCATATAAATAGAATAGAGACGATGGTAGGGAAGTAATATTCTTGAAGATAATTACTCAATGATTGAAAAGTAATTTGTCAATATCCAACATGTGCCTTGCCCAATCAAGCAATTCCATAATTAATAAGAATATGAACAAGAATATACCAATCATTTCTAAAGTTAGATAAAATGAGTAATTTTCTAGGAAAGCATGAAAACTTTAACTCAAGAAAAATGGAACTCCTGAATGAATAACTGTTAAAGAAACTGGAATAATTTTTTTAAATCTTTACCAAAAGATAACCCTAATCTTCCACAATTTTATAGGCACAAATTATGCAATCTTCAAGAAACAAATAACTTCTCTTATACAAAATATGTTAATATAAAGACTTATTAAGCTTTCATAAATTAAAATGGTGTGCTACTCATGTAAGAATGGAAAAATCCATCAATGAAACAGAAAAGAAAGCTCAGAAACAGATGCATCTATCATGATTCAGTACTTGACAGAGATGTCCTTATAACTTAGTAAGGAAAAGTCCATTATTGCCTACAGAATCATATAGATGTTCCATTTAAAAAATTCAAAGCCATCCATCCCAAAATGGCTCAGACCTAACTTTGTATGTAGTCTTACAGCTCATTATCTTTCTAACTATATTTTCTATCCTATCAAAAACTCATCTAATCGCTATTTTCCTAAAGGAACCATGTGGACCTCCCTCTATACCTTTATTTTAGCTAAGGTTTTCCACTTAGAATGCCCTTTTTAACTCCCCAGTAACCCCAGGCAAATTACAGACTGTTTCTCATGGTACATCTCAAATGATACATAGCAAAAATATATTTCTCAATAGCAAACATCACACAGTGCTTATATGCTGGTTATTTATTTGGATGAGTGTGTTATCTCTTCTATTGAAATGAAAAGCATTGAGGGCAAAGACTATTTATCTTAATGATGTCTCTTACCCACATAGTCACAAATACCTCTAGTGACCTAAGACTTGATAGATTCTCAATTTTAAAAAGACATTCAAATTGAATTCAAGAGTTAACATAGGGTCAAGAAAACTATTTCCTACTAACTTGGAATGTTTCAATTTTTCCCAAAATGGAAGAGACATATTCTATACAATAATGTCTAGCAATACAGAACAGAGACTTTGGATGACTTAAATATAAGGAATTTTAATAAGAAAACACCAGAAGAAAAATTCCTAGAGAAAAATTTCTGTTCACTAATTACTGATGTGTTTTAAACTATCATGCCATTCCAAGATTAGAGACCCACAAGGTGTCAGGACAAGTTACAAATTCTGACCATTCATTCAATTATGTTTTATGTGTATCAGTTATTTTTAGACCATCAAAACCCTTATTCAAACCTTTGGAGTTTCACCTACCTCCCTTCTTAAAAGTATTTCCCTCAACATATCTAATTAATAACAGAAGCTTTTGCTGAACCTTTACAAAAACATACGAAATTACTGAGACAAAAGCAAATATACTTCCGGAATTATTCAAGTATAGGAGTATCAAGTCTCTAGAGAGAATAACAGCATAATAATATCTGCTATGTCAAAGATGGAAGACAGTGGGAAATCTTCTGGCATGCATAGGGAGGGTATGTGGCAGGAAATCTGTGTTTTTCACTGAGGAGGGGGATAATCAGTCGATAGACATAGATATACCTTCATCCTAAGGAGAAGTAGACACCAGTGGGATCAAGTTAATAAAATTAGAACTTGAAGAAGGACTGCGTAGTAGTGGAGGCAGGATAGAAAATGTGAACATTTAGGTTTTCACCGTATCAGTGACAATTATCTATAAGTCAAGAGATAGAGGCAGAAGCTACAGAATCTAGGCTAGCAGTTGTCAGGTGTTATCCAAAGGCCTGGAAGACAAATCTCAAAGGCAGAGATGATAGGAGTCTTGGGTAGCGGGAATCAGGGGCAACTCAAGAACTGGAAATACAAAAAGGTCAAAGCAGAGGTAAGGAGGACTACGGGATTTCAGTAGCTAAGTAGCCATGAATGCAGAATTCTGAACGTCATCCTGAGTAAGAAGAAAAAGAATGCAAGAATTCCTGGCTTGTGAAATAATCATGACTGGTTTATGAAAACTGATACTTTCTGATTCGCTCTATACAATTTTACTAATTGTGGATTATTCAGGGTCAGCCTTTTGGCTGAGATCAAGCACGGAGTTGACAGGTAATGCAGGAAGTAATTAAACCAGCTGGAGTCCACGACTACTCGTGATACAGGTGAGTTCTGTTGGTAGCTGAAGTAGGATCAGAAGAACTTCATGTGGCAGATTGCATCTTCCAAAGATAGCCGTCACAATGTCTCCTACCCAAAATGCTCTTCTGCAATCGACCCTGACATTTCCTCATCAGAAAGTGGAGTCTCATTTCTTTACCTTGGGCTTGGCTTTGGTGACTTACCAGACCTACAGGATGGGACAGAAGTTGTTAACAAACCCACCAAAGGTTCTTTCCCCTGCCTAGGCTCAGTTGCTCACTGCATAGAAAGCCAATTATTGAGGCAAGGAGGATTTTCAAGGAAGAAAGGAAGATTTTGACAAATGATATCAACCAGGAGGTGGGAAGACTACTTCAAATCTTCTTCCCTGCCTGCCAGAGTGAAAGGTAAAGTGAATAATGAAGTGAGTGATCAACATTTCAGGTTAAAGTGAGTGATCAACATTTCAGGTTCAGGAATATTGTGGTATATGGCAGGGCACGTAGGCACAGTGAGAAATCACACTGGCGTACACATCACATGATCAAAATGGTGGATAAGCCCCTCCCCGGGCAGAAATTCCAGTAGTGTAATGAGCCGGAGGTGATATCAGTCATCCTTCCAGTCTTGTGCATTTGTAAGTGGTAAGGAACGCAGGTGAGAGGGAGTAGGGCAACTATTCCTTGGGCAAGAGTTGTGGTGGAACACCACCTGACTTCTCTGAACAATTAGGTAGTGTGAGGCCTTGTAATTATCTCGTTACTGCAAGAAGGGTCCACGGTTTCTGAAAAACAACTCAAAGGAGCTGAGACCAGTGAAACAGAAAATTACAACATTCTGGTCAGCACATCTTACTGACTTGGGAACTTGAAACATAAGAGAACTGCAAAAAGGTCTGTTTGTTGATGAAGCTGGTTACAAAGTGACACTCTGAGACGTCTGAGACAAGATCATAAAAAAAGTCTTATGACCCTTAAAAGGGTCACTCTTGAGATGCTCCTTCTGAAGGCTGCAGCCATGATATGAGAGGTCTCAGCCACAGGGAAAGGTCATGAGTAGGTGTGCAGGTGGGTTCCCCTAGCTGAGCTCCTGGGGAATAGCCAGGATCAGATGCCAGCCCTGTGACGTTCCAAACTGACCAAACCTTCAGACGAATGCAGCCCTACAGGGAGGCTATTTGACTTCAACTACATAGGAGATGCCAAGCTGAGCCCAGTTAACCCACAGTGCTGTCAGAAAGAATAAAAAGTTTTTTTCTGAGGCTTATGTTTTGGGGTGGCTTGCTGTGTGTCAATATATAATCAGTACTTGGGTTTATAGGGATGGTTTTGAAAATTATCTCTATCCATCGCTAATAATTTTGGGATCATGACACATAGTTATCATCTCTAGCAGACTCAGAAATTCACTCAGTTCCCCTTGCTCCATCCTTTTTGATACTCTAATAAAATGTTTAGTGGCAGATGAATATGAAAGCGAAATGAGATTTCAGATTACCTGGGGAATTTGATTCTCAGTGTCTCTATCATGCCTATTGGTGCACAAAACTGAGGTTGATAGAGCCTGGAACAATAGAAATGCAGAACAGTCTGTTAAAAGGCCAGGATGGTGAGTGAGCCCTGGAGATAACTGAGTGATTCCTGAATACTATAGAGAATCCACACTCTGCCGATAATTGCCATTCTCAGAAATTTTCCAGAGAGAGAAATGAGACCTTTCTCAAGCAATTAATACCAGTGGCTGTGCTGCTTGTTGCTGCGTTTCCTCCTGAAATGTTACAGGCACACAGGCTATTTCACTTACCTCCAAATCTTCAATTGTTGGGTCCCTGTTAATGCAGGGGCATAATGCAGAACCTAAAGTGATACTCAGTTTATACTCAACTCTCAACTATCCAAAGCTTATGGAATTACAGCACAGGCCATTAGAGCTCTGTTTAAATATTGGCTTCATTGACATTTGGGTACATCTGGAAACTCATTCTGTTTAATTTAAATTTAGCTGACATCTAAGTTCCCTAAATCTAAATACCCAGTCACCTCCCATGCAGTTTTGAGATAGATTTAAGGAGGAAAAAGTAAACATTCATAGATCATCTTTTGTGCGTTACATACATTATCTAACTTTGTCCCCATAGCAACTCCATAATATATTATTATCCTTATTTTATGGACAATAAAACTGAAGTTTGCTTCCTTCCTCATTTTGTTGCTTAACATTATAATTAAGAGTGTAGAGTCTAGAATCAAACAGCCGGAATTAACTCTCTGTTTTAGTAATAACATGTTTCCATTAAAATGGGTTTTTTGGCCAGGTACGGTGGCTCATGCCTGTGCTCTCAGCAATTTGGGAGGCCAGGGGATGAGGATCACTTGAGGCTAGGAACTTCAGACCAGCCTAAGTAATAAGCAAGATCTAATATCTACAAAAAAAAATTTTTTTTTTAATTAGCTGAGTGTGGTGGTGTGTGCCTATAGTCCCAGCTATTCAGAGGCAGAGGGAGGAGGATCACTGAAGCCCAGAAGTTCGAGATTGTGACAGTGAGCTATGATCTGGCCGCTGCACTCCAGCATGGGTCACAGCGTGAGATCCCCATTCCTAAAAAACATACATAACATTTGTTTTGTTTTGTTTTTTTATTGTGTAGATCATCTCTGTATTTCTATCTGGCAATTTCTCTATGACTTAGCTTTAACAGTTGTATTTTTCTCAAATGACTTGGACTTTACCTTCCGTAACTAACAACTGCACCTATCTGCCAAATACCTAGCCTTAGAGGTGAACCCAGCAACCATTTAATGGCAAATAGTAGCCGTAGCAGGAACTAAAACAGGATGAAAAATGCAAAGGACATAGCAGATCATTTGAAAACTTATATGCCTTATAATTTTTAAACAATGCTTAAGAAACTACAATTCTACCAGCCAGTGTATCCTGAGTTTTATTTGGAAAGCACGGTCCCCCTCCATATAGAGAAGAGCAGTCCCGGAATGACAACACTAACTAAAACCGGCTATTGTGTGGCCTCAAAGTACACATGCCATCGGTATTGCCTTCTGGGCCTTCAATGTGGATCCACGGATCATGGCCAATTTTACTTCATATTTTGCATGACACACAGGATGGCATATAAATGGTTTGCAATGTGACTCATAATTTCTGCCCATTAAAAAGCTTTGTGATGGTGACTTATCTGTTAACTAAGGGACCTTAAGTCCAGGAAGATGGTTCTAACTCTCTTTTCAGGAGTGTATCATTTGCCTGGTTCTCAACTGACAGCTGAAACTAAACAAAGAAATGAGTTTTTTTCTACACTGTGGCTATCATATAGGAATACTAAGAGGTAAATAAAAAATTAGTCCACAATCTCATGTAATGAAAACACAAAAGTATTTGCAGGTATCATGTAAGCTACAACAATAAAACATGGAGTGTTCTGAATCAGAGAGCTGAAGATTAAATAATGACAACGCACAAATTAACTCTAGTGGTAATCTTTGAGGGATATAATTCACTGGAGTAATAGTGAATAATACAATAATATTTTTAGCACAGGTGGGCAGGAGAGAAAGAAACAAATAAAATCTCAGATCCAAAGAGACTCCCTGGTAAATAGATATTCTATAATTTCTAAAATGTAAGGTAAAATGAAGGCACACATATTAGACCTAGCCTTTTTTAATCTAAAAGGAAGTGTGAAGAAATTATAATTGTCTGTAACTGATAACCAATCAGCTAGAATTTCCTGTCAATGTACAGAGACAAAAAACTAGTAAAGACAGAAGATTATTTATATCAACAATCAAATAAATGTAAAAAAAATTAAGATATTGGAAAAACAATTTCGAAAATAAGATTCACCGAAGTAAAATTCTCAGGGACACACCTAAATACATGACAGACTGAACTGACATGGGCCACCTTCCCATTTCAAACTATAAAACTTCCAGACCTGGTACTGGCCCCAAATAGAGGCTCAAGAGGATAAGGGTTTAAAGTTTTAATGTCTTGGGGGCGGCACCTGTGGCTCAAAAGAGTAGGGCGCTGGCCCCATATTCTGGAGGTGGCGGGTTCAAACCCTGCTCCGGCCACAAAAAAAAAACTGTAAAGTTTTAATATCTTGGCCTGAATGCGGTTGAGGGAAGGGGAGGGTGATGCTAGAACTAGGACCCCTGCAAAAAATCCAGAAACTAGGCCCAGGCCTAGTTTCAATTCATAAAATAGAAACTAGAAAGATTCATTTCCCCCTAGAAGCCACAGTGTCAAGAAAACTTGCCTTCTGGGTGGAAAAAAGAAAATCTTCTGAAAGAAGTATGCAAACCAAAGCTTGCTCCACATGCAGAAGTAGAGTGAAATTCCTTCTTGGGGTAGGACTTTCAAACTAAGAAATTAAGGTTAAAAAAATGATCTGGAACCAATGAAACATTTGAAGCACAGACAGAAGCAAACAATACCACTTTCAAGGGATACTGCCAACTCAACTGGCAACTCAGCACTGGTAATGCAATAGAAATAGCCATGAAAAGTTAGGCTCACTATAGACAATTGCAAGTCACAGAGGGAAATGAATCACCACACAGAAGACATAGCATATCAAAACATGGAAAACTTTATAACCTAACTTTAGAAACATGGCTCGGTGCCTGTAACTCAGCGGTGAGGGTGTCAGACACATGTACCAGAGCTGGGCAGGTTCGAACCCAGCCCAGGCCTGCCAAACAACAATGACAATGGCAACCAAAAAATAGCTGGGCATTGTGGTGGGCACCTGTAGTCTCAGCTACTTGGGAGGCTGAGGCAAGAGAATTGCTTAAGCCCAAGAGTTTGAGGTTGCTGTGAGCTGTGACGCCACCGCACACTACCGAGGGCAACAAAATGAGACTGTCTCAAAAAAAATAAATAAATAAAATAAACAAAAAAAAATTAGAAACAATACAACTATTTGAGTTTATAAACCAAATACGTTTAAAATTATTAATGAAATAAAAATAGAATAAAATTAAATATCTTAGACATTTCTAGATTTCTGAACTATGACCTTTGATAATTTTAGAATAAACTCTTGTTTTTATCTGAAAATGGGGATAGGAAGAGTGTAGAGACTATAAAGGGAATAGGGAACTGGGGGGGGGAGTGATAGTAATATTTTATAACTTCATTGATGTGAAGTTACAAAGCTGTGATTGATAAGTTTGTCAAAACTCATCATACTGTAAGCCTAAAAGGGTAAATTTTACTGTGTGAAAATTACAATAAAAATTCCATCTCTCCTCTTTCCAGGTATCTACGGACAAAAAAAGAACAAAATAGACATTTTCACAAAGAGCAAATACATTTTAACAAAGATTCACCAAGAAATAAACTCACCTAAAAAACAAAGTCATGGAAAAGACGTAGTTTTGAATCACATAAGTTCTAAAAGTTTATGACAATTTGGACTAGGACAAAGAACCACTATGACTTCAGAGTCAAAATGCTAAATCAAAGAAAAATTAGAAACCTGCAAAGTCTAACTGCTTTGGTAAATTGAAGTTGTACACCTTCATAGAATAGGAAAATTATAAATTTCTCAAAAAAAATCCTTTGGGGAATTTTATTGTAGAAATTAATTTCTACACTGAAATGGGAACAATCAGTACTTGATATTACTTTTTGATCCTCTGAGGCTGTATTATAGCTTTTTATGACCCCAACCAGTATACTGCAATTTAATTCTGATACTAAGCACTTGGAGTTAGCACAGACCCCACAAGTTAAGGGCTCAGACTTGCAGAAGATTATCTGAACTTCGGACTTCAGCCAGACATCAGGGGTCTGTAGGACACTTGCACTTCTGACTGACCAACTCTAAATTTGAGGGTTTCCACAATCCCTTACATTTGATAGTTCTTTAAGATCAAGTCCCAGAACTTAGGAAAGTGCTATACTTATTATAGTTTTATTTTAAAAGATGCAGATGGGGACCAGCCAAATGAAGAAACCCATAGGACAAGGACTGGGAGAGTCCCTGGAGGGACACAGATCTTCTTTGTCCTCTTCCCAGGGAGTAGAAGAGGTTCCTCTCCTAGCACATGATGATGATGTGTCATTTTCCAGAAACCTCAGGGAGCTCTGATGTCCAGAGTTTTAATGGGGGTTTCATTATGGAGGCATGATTTATTAAATCATTGCCAATGCAATTACAATAAATCCCCAGCCCTCTTTCTCTCCCCGGAGATCACACTAGCTTAAAGTCTTAACCCCTCAATCAGGTAGCTGGACTTTCTGGTGGCCAGCCTCAATCATGACATTGTTTTAAGGACTAACCTTGAGTCAACCTGGACATCATGGCTATGGCACAACCCTGAGTTTACTTCAGCTCCACTTGAAAGGCCAAGCTAAAGAAAGTTAGAATTCCTTAGTTCCAAATTTCTTTAGTTCCAGAAGACACTATCTGATTGACCCACTCAGCTCCAACCAGCCATGGACCAAGGACAGGAGTCAAAGTGTAAACGGACCTCCTGAGGGCCCATCCCTCACAGTCCAGTCATGTAGCTGGACAAAAAAGCAGGATGACAATGTTGAGAGAGAGGCAGAAGGCAAAACCTATTCAGAGAAACTTCCTGGGCTCCTGGAGGCTTCTGAAGCATGGTCCCAGCCCCTTCTGGAGGCCAGATTGCACTTTACATTTGGAGTTCTTGAGCTGTCCCTTCATCATTCTGATACATTATCATTTTTCTTACACTAACTTTAGTTAGAGTCCTTTACCTTTTTTCCCTTCAGCTCACATATATAATATTTGGTTATTCTTTGTCTGTCTTCTATTAGCTCTCCATATTTTGATAGCAGAAAATACTTCCAAATGGAATTTTGCTTTCTCCCATTTGTCATAAACTACTCTCTTTCTTTATAGTGACTCTCTGAAACCAAATGGAACCATTTTTGTACAAGAAAGGACATGCCAAATTTGGGTGGGTCGAGGAGGTGGTTAAGAAATCATTTGTGAGTTGAGAAGATGCCCCAGAAAGTGGCTCTAATGCTTCTCCAGTTATTTAGTTGGAGAAAAATAACAGTTGCCCTGGATAAAGATGAAATCTAAGTAGCATCTCTCCAGGTATTGTGGTGGGTTGTGTATTTAAGATCTTTAATTTTTTATTTTTAACTATTATGTGTATTTAATATTTTTATAAATTGCATGAAGAGTGAATGTTCAAAAAAACCACATATTTGCAATTAACAAAAGGTATGAATTAGCCAAAGTGATAGGGATAAAATGCCAAGTGATAATACTTCATCAAGTGAAAGGAAATGATCCACTGATTCTAAAAAAAATCAAAGGAACATAAACTTAGATGCACTGACGAGAATTTCAGATAAAACCCTATCAGAGATATTCCTATGATCTAAAAGATTAATGAGGCACTTTTATCTACTGAATAACTTCTAACACTCAGGTCTTAGTCACTCATTTACTAATGTAACAGAAAATGGAGAGAGAAAGTAAGGGGGAGGACAGAAGAGGGGAAGGAAAGAGAAAGGAAGAGAAGGAAAAACACGTCTTAATACATTGTGACTACCTCCCTGGGCAAATGTTATGGATACCGTTTTTCAGATAAAGAAGCTATGACTGGCTGGGCTGGTGGCTCACACCTGTAATCCTAGCACTCTCGGAGGCTAAGGCAGGAAGATCCCTTGAGCTCAGGAGTTCAAAACCAGCCTAAGCAGCACAGCAAGACCCCATCTCTACTAAAATAGAAAAATTAGCTGGGTGTTGTGGCAGGCACCTGTAGTCCCAGCTACTTGGGAGGCTGAGGCAGGAGGATCGCTTGAACCCAGGAGTGTGAGTTTGCTGTCAGCTAGGTTGATGCCTCTGCAGTCTAGCCCAGGAATCAGAGTAAGACTGTGTCTCAAAAGAATAAGAAGAAGGAGAAGGAAAAGAAACTGTGACCGAAGATTATATGAATTAGTAAATAGAACCTAAAGTTTCAGCTCAGGTATGTCTTCAGACTTCAAAGTTTATATTCCACATTATTACTCCACATTTTTGAGATTGGACATGAAATTCTTGGCAAAATTATTAAATACCACCAAAATATCTTAATGAAAAACCCTGAGAGTCTGAATATTTTTAATACTACATGAAAGACTAGAGATAAAACAACAACCCATTTGAAGCCAGTGTGTGAAACAAAAAACTGTAAACACCGTTTCTTCACCACCTTCTTTCACACACCAAAAATGCTGCCCTGCTTACTGCCTGGGCCCTAAAATTTCTAAGAGGAAAACTTTGGTCTCAGTTAAAATGAAAATATTCAAACCCAAGGGCATAGAGAAAATGATAAAGAAAAAGACCGATGCACCATTTTAGAAAAAACAAAAGCTACTTACAGGCAAATGAAGTTCAACTGGAAGGCATGTTTGTAATATATTACAATATGCTGTATTATATATTGTAAAATATACAATACTTTCTATTATTGTTATAAAATAACTGTTCATATTCAAGGTATACCTCATGATGTTACTGGATACAGGTAAATAATAAAAAGGTTACTATAGTGAAGCAAATTAACATGTCCGTCATCTCAAATAGTTACCTATTTGTGTTCTTTCTGTAGCAAAAGTAGCTAAAATCTATTCACTTAGCTCGAATTCCAAATACAGTAAAATTTTACCTGCAGTTCACATGTGATACATTAGCTCTCCAGATTTTTTTTTTTTTTTTTTTTTTTTTTTGGTTTTTGGCCGGGGCTGGGTTTGAACCTGCCACCTCTGGCATATGGGACTGGCGCCCTATTCCTTGAGCCACAGGTGCCGCCCTCTGCAGATGTTTTCATCCTACATATCTGCTACTTTGTGTCCTCCAACCTACATCTTCTTATTTCCTCTGCACCCCTGGTAACCACTGTTTTCTCATCTGTGTATTTGAAATCTTTCTTTAGATTCTATATATGAGTAAGCTAATGCAACATTTTTCTTTCTGCATCCGACTTCCCCTCGCATACTGCCTTTCAGGCTCATCATGTTGTAGTAAATGGCAAAATCTCATTCCTCATTAGGGCTGAATAATATTTCATTGCATATACACATATCATAGTTTCTTTGTCCTTCCATCTTCTGATGAACATCTTGGGTATTGCTAAAAATGCTGTAATAAACATGAGAGTACAGGCAGCTCCCGAGTTACAAACATGTGGCTTACGTACAACTCACACTTAAAACTGAAGCTTTTAAGGTAATAGGTGAATGTATCTGTCCCAACTCGCATACAAATTCAACTTAAGAAGACACTTACAGAACCTTTATACCTGAGGGACTGCCTGTACGGGTGCCTTTACAAGGTGATGATTTCATTTCTTTGGGGTGTATGCTTAGAATAGAGATTGCTCTATTTTTAATTTCTTCACAAACTTCCACACTGTTTTTCATAATGGCTATATCATTCTACATCCTCCGACAGTAGTATATAGGAATTAGTCTTCTTAATAGCTAAAGAACTCAAACACTAAGAATGATTAAACACATCAATAGAAAAAGGGCAAAAGAGTAAAGGAAGTGTGCATTTGGCATATAAAAAAATGCCCATCCCTCTTAGTAACACCATTACTTGTCTTACTGCAAGTTTTCTTTTTTTGCGGTTTTTGGCTGAGGCCGGGCCTGAACCCATCACCTCCAGCATATGGGGCCAGCGCCCTACTCCTTTGAGCCACAGGTGCTGCCCAGCAAGTCTTCTTTTTTTATTAATGACAATACCCAGGAATGTGTAGTGTATTTAGAAATGTCCTTCTTTAAATATTGTGAGTGTATAAAATGTCACACATTTTCTATAATATAATCAATACGTACCAAAAAAAAGACAAATATATGTCTACCCTTCAACTCAACACTTTCACTTCTAGGAATGTATTCTAAGAAAAGATTAGAACTAAAGAACTAAAATTAAGGCTCGGCATCCATAGTATGGTGGTTATGGCACCAGCCACATACACTGAGAATGGCGGGTTCAAACCCAGCCCGGACCGGCTAAACCACAACTATAGAAAAAAAATTAGCCAGGTGTTGTGGCAGGCACCTGTAGTCCCAGCTACTTGGCAGGCTGAAGCAAGAGAATCCTTAAGCCCAAGAGTTTGAAGTTGCTGTGAGCTGTGATGCCATGGTATTCTACTGAGGGCGACACAGTGAAACTCTGTCTAAAAAAGAAACTAAAAATAAGTCTGGGCGCTGTGGCTCACACCCAGCACTCTGGGAGGCTGAGGCAAGTGTATTGCTTGAACTCAGGAGTTCAAGACCAGCCCGAGCAAGAACGAGAACCTGTCACTACTAAAAATAGAAAAAACTGCTACAACTAGTGCCTATAGTCCCAGCTATGCAGGAGGCTGAGGCCGGAGGATAGCTTGCGCCTTGGGGTTTGAAGTTGCTGTGAGCTGTAACATCATGGCACTCTAGTCCAGGGTAACAAAGTGAGACTCTGTCTCAAAAAGAATAACTATAATTAATAATTTTTTACATGAAAGTATCTATTAAAACTAAAAATAATCTACTGTGCAAAAACAACAATTGTATAAAGTTAATCCACTTAAATGTTAAAATTCTTTGCAACCACTAAAAAGGATGCCATAACAGAATATCAATGTTCTAAATAATTAACAGTATACCTTGTAAACACACATGCACTCACTCACCGGAAAGCACCTAAAAATATTAACAATGGTTCTTTGGGGTAGTACTCTTACAGAGAAATTTTACTTTGCATATGTTACATTGTCCTCCATTTTTCAGTTTCTGAGAATATAACAAATTAAATTGCTGTATTTTTCTATTCAGAAAACAATTATTTATTAATTGAAAATCATTCAAATTGGGAGTCCTTATTTTTATCTGTCTGTGTAAAGGTTTCAATCTTGTCAGAGGAGGCCATAAATGTGGCAGCCCATTTTAGGTGGCTGGAAGTATATTGTCTTCACAAATTTGCAGAAATTGGACATGATGGTGTGTGCCAAGGAAGGTGGCAGTAGTCTTGAGGGGCTGAGGCAAGAAGATCACTTGAGCCCAGGAGTTCAAGGCTGCAGTGAACTATCATGAAGCCACTATGTTCCAGCCTGGATGACAAAGTGAGACGCTATCTCTAAAAACAGAAAAACAAACAAATTTGCAGAGCCTTTTTTAAAATATTCCTTCCCGTCATAAAACACAACAGCATATTTTTAATAAGAGATGATGAATTCTATCAAAATAATTAAGACGGTATTCAGAATCTTCAAAAGCAACAGTACAAGCAGTAACAACATAAAACATAAGATAAAAAGAACAAAATACAACATCAAAACAAAGTCATCTCATTAAAAACAAGATATTATTCTTGAAACTGTCTAGGCTGTCATCAGAAAGCACTTATTTTATTTAATAATATTTTTGATTTGTGAAGCCAATGGCAAATGACTTTATTTTTCCTTCTTAATGATGTTTTCATGATTGTGTTTGGGTTTCTCTGAGAGTATGCTGGTGTGAAGGTCAAGGGAAAACTTCCCCTTCACTTATAAAGTCTTGCTGAAAAGCAACTGATAAAAGGCAGATTAGTCAGAGAAAGCCAAATAAAATTTATTAATGTGCTCATGTGTGCATGAGAGTCACACAAAATTTGAAAACTCAGAGTGAAAGTACAATCCAAGGGTCATTCTTTTGGTTGGTCTTATCTTTAAAAATTTAGAATTAACCTGATGCTTGCTTACATAGCTGCTGGGCACAAGGTTAGAAAATGACCCTGAGGAAAACCAGATCTAGAATACAGACTAGGACAACCTTAGACTGGCAATAATACGATCTTCCAGTTGCCCATTGTTTGATGATAACCATCAAGCAAGTCAGGATGCCTTGCACAAAGCTTGCTTTCTGCTGCTAGCCTCCTTTATTCTTTCCTTTCTAAGTGTCTCAGTAAACAGAGGAGATAAGATGGTCCTTGAGACAATAGCCCACCATGTCCTATGGCTGTCAGTGCGTGAATAAACCACCATTCCTTCACCAACACTCATCTCATGTCTGGCTCCCAGGTGGCTGGCAGCCAAACCTGTGTTCAAAAACAAATCAAAGGGCCAGATGGCTGATGCTTTTATACTATTTTGAGCTTCCTAAAAGAATGGGGGCTTGCAGCATGTCAAGACAGGTTATGGGAGAAAGATAGAAAGGTTCTTGCCTTTCTTTCTCTCTGATGATGAAATCTCACAGATAGCAGCTCTGAGAAAGAATAAATGGTACCTGTGGTTGAATTATTCCTTCCTAGATCTGGATAAGGGAGAAGGTCTTAGAAAAAGCCTGACTCTTTATTTTACTAATGTAGTTTTTTCTCTTGAGATGCATATCTTCTCCATAAAAGGCAGCTTTTCAGGGCTATTCCTGTCTGCAGGGCCTCTGAAAAGCCATCTTGAAATATGTCAAAGAAGTGTATTTTGAGATGAAATATTTTTGGTTTTCTTTAGTCCCCCATTTGAAACTTTCTTTCCAGAAAGTTTCACATATTAAAATAGTTGGTGGCTATGAAGAGATTTGGGTTAGAGGTTGTGATAAAAAAAAATTGATGATGGAGAATTTAAAAAATATGTATATTGGAACAAGCAGCCCATATCCTCCTGAATCAGTCTCAGTAACTCTAAATTCTTCTATAGGTAGTGAGCAACCTTGAACTGTTTTATGTCAATATTTATAAATGAAAACTATTTCATAGTTCTTTAAAATGCTTTTTTTTTTTTTCAAATTCTTGTATTAACAGAGCTAGATATATTTAGCTTTTTTATACCATATGAAAATAAGAGGTCACAGTGTTACCCAAGGCTTGGTACTTGTGCCCAAGACCAAATCAATGAGAATGAAGAATGAAGACAAGGGGTTTGAGGGAAAAGAACAGAGAAGTTTAGTAATTTGCTGGTAAATGAGGAGGGTGGCAAACTAGTGTCTCAAAGACCACAATTCTTGTTTAAAACAGAAAAACAGGACTTTTTAAAGGGGAGGGAGTTGGGCCTTTGGGCTCGGATCAGACACATATCATCATGTTGGGCTATTGTTCTTTAACAATGATTAGTGGTTTTAGTCAACCTTATCACTGGTGATGATGATCTCATGACCCCTGTCCAGACGATTCTGTTGAGCCATCTCTTGTGATTTAACATAATAGAAAACAAATGGCAAAGAACATTTTTCTTGCCCTTTGACCACTTGCCTCAGGAAGGAATGCAAATTCTTTTTAATTGTTAAACAGGAAGGTTTCTTAAAGAGAAAACTCATTAAACATTTCATTGCCCTTTTTCAGACCTTTGCTTTTGTAATGAAAGTATATGAACATAAATTCATGTTTAATCATTACTGTTTAAGTATTTTAATTTACTTAGAAATGACTCAAACATTTTGTGATTATCTATTACTTAAAGTCATAAAATGACTTTAACATTTTAAATTACTAAAAAGAATTATTGAAGCTATGAGTTTATGAATACTATTTAAATTACTTAAACTCATAAAATGACTTTAAGATTTTAAATTACTAAAAAGAATATTGAAGCTATGATATAGGTACCCTCCCTAATGTCTTCCCTAGTCACCCAAGGGAATGCCCATGTGGCATCCAGGACTTCTATAAAGGGCAGGCCCCGGCTGGGTCTAGATTTACAAACCAGATGTACAGCTCCAGACAAAGGACAGTGCTGAGAAGATGGCAGCTTGTAGTCCAGGTGCTGAAGACACACATATGTCCCAGGACTTATTATAACCACCTGACCGGACCCCAGGCTTGAAACCAAAGACACAAGCTCCCAGTACGACATTGGCAAGGCTTCAGGGGAGCCCAACAGTCAGTGCTTATAGAAAAATCCAGCATCAACATTTTCACAGAAGAAGCAGTTTTGTGAAATTTTAAAATATAGCAAAGATAGTATCAACCCAGATCCAGGCAAAAAAAGTCTGAATTATGTTTAAATACTGATACTCCTTAAGATAGTTCTATTCTATTTTACCAATAATTTAAAATCTAGCTTTATATGCCAGAGATGGTCTCAGATTCTTACCTGCAGTTGATGTGAACACTCATAATCAAAGAATGGAATCAAGGGACACAAAAGTTTAAATCAGCAAACAAAGAAGTTTATTAGTAAACAATTGTACATTTCTAAGAGGGTAGGAGCAGGCGGCCTATAGCCTACTTCCAATGAACAGTTGCCCTGGGGTTTCTGTATCAATCCTTTTCCTACCCTCTGGCCTCTCCTTCATGGTGTTATCTCTTCCCCTTTTTTTCTTGACCAATGGGAATGTTGTCACCCTCTTGCCGAGGAGCGGGGGAGTTTTTCACCTTATTTGGTTAGGCCCAGATGTGTCATGGCACCCCAAGCTCACTGGGGGAGTATGGGGATGCAAACCATAATGTCTTAGTGCCTTGTGTTGTTTCTGTTAGGTTTCCTGTGAGACTTGCGTTATCTTGTCATTGCTATGATATGTTTTCCTATTCAGCATCCCTTTTGCGTACATTGTTTCATTTTCCTACCTACACTAGCAGTCTGAGACACTTGTGGTTGCCCTTACCTTGTTATTGTCATAGTAGGTTCTCTTACTAGATATACTGTTCGTTCTGTATTTTCACTGCTCATGTCTTCCTTTCTTACCAAAACTAACAAGATCACATAGAAATATCACATAGATATAAATCACATAAAAAAGTAGACAGGTGGATACACAGATAGAAACAGATCTTACAGGTTTCATTAAGGATCTTCATTTGCCATCTTCCCCCACTCAGATCATTAATTTACTGATTAGTTGTTTCATTGCTCTAAGCCATGGTTAGGTAGGCAACCCTAACTATTCACTTCTAAGGAGATGATGTTTAGGTGAAACAAGGTAGAAAGACACAGAACCTAGATCTATACATAATTATTTGCCAAGACAATGAGGGGCTTAGGTTAAGGAAAGGCACCTTAAACAAAGGTCAAGTTTGTTATGTAAACTTTTAAGTCAGTGCCTTTCCCATTGTAAAAGTTTCTAGTGGTTTAAGTACAGAGAGGGAAATGCCCTTACAAATGGAGATTTTTCTTTATAGACATAAATTTGTTTTTTTTTTTTGTTTGTTTGTTTTTTGTTTTTTTTTTTTGTAGAGACAGAGTCTCACTTTATGGCCCTTGGTAGAGTGCTGTGGCCTCACACAGCTCACAGCAACCTCCAACTCCTGGGCTTAAGCGATTCTCTTGCCTCAGCCTCCCGAGCAGCTGGGACTACAGGCGCCCGCCACAACGGCCGGCTATTTTTTGGTTGCAGTTTGGCCGGGGCTGGGTTTGAACCCGCTACCCTCGGTATATGGAGCTGGCGCCTTACCGACTGAGCCACAGGCGCCGCCCCTAAACATAAATTTGTTTTGCAAAAAGTTTTAAAATACCCACCTAAATTCCAGAAAGTTGTGCTGTGGAGACTAATTTAGCAGGCTAGGGGCTATTTAATTCAGTTTCTGTCTCTTAAAGAGGGGATTATTGAGGTCAATGTCTGCTAAAAACTACACTCACAACTCTTAGGCCTCTGCAAGGAAGATGAGGACCCAAAAAGGGATCAGTAGTACCTGGGCTGCATTCCTCAGGGATCTCAGAGACACAAGAAGCCCTGTTTAGGTCACTTTAAGTGATGATCAGAAATTTCCTATTTTCTCTCAACAGTTTTTCATCTATTGACCACCAGATGAAGGAATGGTTACCAACGCAAGTTACAGGGGTCTGCTCACCTGTAACTGATTCCATGAACAAATTTCAATAACTCCTATGTTTTGTTTTGTTTTGTTTTGTTTTGTTTTGTTTTGTTTTTGAGACAGATCCTCAAGCTGTCGCCCTGGGTAGAGTGCTGTAGCATCACAGTTCACAGCAACCTCCAACTGCTGGGCTCAAGCGATTCTCCTGCCTCCACCTCCCAAGTAGCTGGGACTATAGGCTCCCGCCACAACATCCAGCTGTTTTTTGGTTGCAGCCGTCATTGTTGTTTGGCACGCCCGGATGCAAACCTGCCAGCTCAGGTGTATGTGGTTGGCGCCTTAGCTGCTTAAGCCACAGGCGCTGAGCTGACCCCTATGTTTTTTTAATAATCCTCTACCCCTTGACCTTTTAAGATGCTTCCTAGAAATGGTGGATTTTTCACAAGACAAAGGAGTTGAGATTCTGTCCCTGGCACCCAGATTTGCCACCCCCCACAATCTGCTTCAATGCACATAGGCCTTTGTTAGTTATATTACAAGCTGCCCTCAAGGCAAGTGGTCCCTCTTTTATGAGCTCATAATCTTTGTTAGTTGGAGAGATGGATTTGAGTGAGGCAGCTTCTCCCATTCTCCCAGCAAGACATCTGTCACATACTTTTCTTCCTTGGCAATCCTCATTGTCTAAGCAATTGTATCTTTGTGCAATGAGCAACTGGATCTAGACCAAAACCCCCCTGCAGTTTGGACAACACACTCAGTGCAACAAAGCCAAAAACTGAAGCTGAGAGTTGCAGTGGGAGAAAGAAGCATTTTAATTGCCTGGCACCATGCAAGAAGAATGGGCAGCTAATGAGTAAGACCCAACCTCCACCAGTGGCTTACAAACCAGGGGTTTTAAAGGCAGGAATATAATTCTGGAAGGCAAAATTGCAAATCAATACATGGAGGTTATACATTGACCTGACCCAAAAAGGCAGAATATCCCAAAGTTGGGGGGCATAAAGAGCTTTAGAAATTCTTGGATTAGCAGAAAGGAATATTAAGATAGGGTGTAACAGGCCCCTCAGGAGTAAATTTTGAAAAAATAATGGTTGTCAGAGTTCAATCCCCCCATATCTGCATTTTCCATCCAGTGAAAATTTCTAAAATACAACTCAAGAACACATGTTAAATATCTTCTTATGACTATGTCCAGAATCCCTCAATTTTTGTCCACCATGAAAAATGTTAGTGAGCAACAAAGCAAAAAGTAACAAAAGGCCAACAAAGTGGGAGTAGAAAAAGAATTTCATGACAAGCAACAAGGAAATGGAAGCACGCTCCACCTGGCGGGAGCAGGCCTTCGTCCTCTCGGACTTGGGCTTCTGTGCTCTTTGTCTCTGGGCTTCTATCATTTTCACCTAGTGAGGAAAGGCCATGTTGTTTGTGCTATCCAAAGGAGTGTTTGCCTCTGCCCTGGTGCACTTGACAAGTTGGTGCACTTCCCAAACTGTCCTACTGCACGGGCATGCTTATCTCCCTGAGCAAGCTCAGAAGCCCCATGGGAAGTTCTTTTGTCTTTCTTATGTACTTGGTTCACTTGCCTGCCCTCTTTCTGCTCATATCTAACTAACCTGCCTACTCTAACCATCTTTTATTTCCTTAGGAAACCAAAACAGCTTGTGGTTCTAGCTTGCATGGAGGACCACTATTCTCATCAGGTTGCCCATTCACTTTTCCAGGCTAGTCAGGTACCTGGAACTTCCCCTCAAGGGACTCAAGATTTTCCTTTATTTCCAGTTTTGAGGGGACCTTGCAGGCCCCTAACAGGGGTCCCCGCACTGTATCAGAATTAGGGGTTTGAAAGGGAACGTGTATCCATGATTAAAGGAAACTGGACGAGAGAATGAAGATGGCAAAGGAAAGGCAGAAGCAAATGAAAAAATAAGCCCTAAAGGAGTCAGTGTGGGGATGCCGGGGGTCCCCACCCCGGGGCAGGGTCCATTAAGACCTATGGATCTGGCAGTAGTCAGCTGAAGAAATGTGAAGTTAGAAACAACAGAGATAAAGAGACAAGACACACAGAATAGAATTTTCAAAGGAGGGAGCACAGGGAACCATTGCTCATTTGTGGGGTTCTGGCAGGTGGCCCAGAGTGTCAGTTCATTCAGCTTTTATTGAAGGCTATTTGCTCATTAGTCCAGAGGGTAAGCTGAGGAAGGGAACAAGGACGCCAGCAGTTTCTCCAACCAAGCATATCAGCTCCTATTGTTTCTATAATCATTAACTTTAAGGATCTGAGGACTCTTGAGAAATCCAGAACCTGAGCCTTGTGTGGGGGCCGTCTCCTGTGTGAGGTCATACCCACAGATTCCTAGGGGTGTTTAATCCCCTCTAATTCACTGTGAAGTAAAATGCCACTGGCCTCAATCTCCTCTGAAGAATCGGTGGGAAAGAGAAATTTTCCTCTCATCACCACCACAGAGGGTCTTCCTCTGTGATAAGAAATATAAGCCCTCCTACCCCTTATTTCAGGGTTCGAGCTGTTCTCTTGATCTCTGCCCTAGCCAAATACAAATCTCCCCAACTGATATTTGCTTTGACTGTCAACTGGACACAGTCTAGTTAATATTTCTTTTCTTTTATTTGGGGGGGGGTTATAGCTTTCTTTTTTATTATTATTATCATTAAATCATAGCTATGTACATTAATGTGATCATGGGGCACCATACACTGGTTTTATAGACCGTTACACACATTTTCATCACACTGGTTAATATAGCCTTCCTGGCATTTTCTTAGTTATTGTGTTAAGACATTTACATTCTATATTTACTAAGTTTCACATGTACCCTTGTAAGATGCACCGCAGGTGTAATCTTACCAATTACCCTCCCTCTGCCCATCCTCCCCCCTCCCTCCCCTTCCTCTCCCACTTCCCCCTATTCTTAGTATCTCAAGAATGGAAGAAAAAGTATCCAATGTACTCAGCCCTACTATGAAACCAATTTATGGCTTTCACATGAAAGCTAGTTAGTATTTCTTGCTAGGCCTTGCACACAGCATCCTCTGTGGCCATTATTTCTTCAGAGTGTTCACAGACCCAGCAGGGGTGATTGCAAGCTGTATCCCCTACAGGCCAGGCTTCCAGGAAACTGCTCAAATAAGAAACTTGGCAGCTGCTGGTTTAAAGGTAAACGAGCTGAGTTTCCTTTGTTTCACCTTGCTCAGCTTATTTTTTTATTTCCCCCTTTTTCTGGGGGTGTTTTCCCTTGCCAAGAATGGGGTCTTCACTCCCCATTCTGCCTGCCTAGGGAAAGCTTAAGCTTCCCCAAAAGACCAATGAAATTTTACCTTTTTTAAGCAAAAATCTTGCCAACAAGAAAGAAAACAAAGGAACTGAACATACTATTAAAAAAGGATTTCAGTTGAATGAAAAATTCCTACAGGAGAAATAGGATCAAAAGAGAGCAGAGTTTTTAAAAATATTTAGTTTGAATATCATGTTTTAATTGAGCCAGCTTTTGACCAAAGGGTTGTTGGAATTTCTCTCTGTGTGTTGTTTGAGTCCTTGATCTCAGGGTTTGAAAAATGAAACCTGCATCTTACAAGGGTACATGTGAAACTTAGTAAATGTAGAATGCAAATGTTAATACAATAACTAAGAAAATGCCAGGAAGGCTATGTTAACCAGTGTGATGAAAATGTGTCAAACGTTCTATAAAACCAGTGTATGGTGCCCCATGATCGCATTAATGTACACAGCTATGATTTAATTAAAAAAAAAAAATGAGACCACATACCATGCAGATAAGTGACAGGATAGAGTTTATTGACAGCGAAAGATTGATAGAAAAATTGAAAATGCAGGGGAACAGAACCTACAGCAGCAGAGAGGGGGATCCAAGTAGGAAGTCTTCAGTCTAGGGGCTTTATATCCTATCCTGCAGACAGAGGGTTTGGGGGAAGTACGCCACAATTGGCTAGAGATCTGTGGGCAGAAAATGATCCTAAAATTAGGACAGAAATGGGGCCTTTGCGCCTTCTGAGTCAGGCCGGGAATTAGGGTGTGTGCTCCCTACTCAAGGAGGAACAGCCCAGATGGAACTTTTCAGGCTGCCTAGCTCAGGACCTTACAAGAGCCCAGAGGGTGTGGCCTGGAAAGGGTGGCCTGTCTATGCCTAGAGATGGGGATCTGTGATGAGACTAATTTCTGAGAGAAATTAGTGGGTGCCAGGGTATCCCTGTCCAGTCCTGAGCAGGGGAACCCTGTATCAAAAGAACTCTTTAAAAAATCTTTTTTGGTCTCTGATTATAAGATTTTAGCCAAGGCAAACAGCTAATATTCCTGACTTTTTGAATTTTTTTTTCTTGTTTCTTTTACCAAAGGTACCCACCAAGTAACTCAGAACCCAAACCAATAAAAGCCTTTTATGACTTAACCAAAGACAGATGAGCCATCATCTAAGACGTGAAAAGAAGCAGTTCTCACAAGATCCAAAGCCACCCCCAAAGACAGCTAGAAGAAAAAAGACTTAGAGGAAAACAACAGGTGAGGAAAAGGAAAAAGGGACTAACCACACCTCTTCCTTCAGGAACAGCTATGGCCCATCGGATGACAATAACTGCTGCTCCTTCTAGTGTAAGTGACTGTGATAAGGAGGTGCCCAGCCCAGGACTCTTTGGATCAAAACTGAACTTCTCAACATCTGTGTGGACGCTAAGCATCACAGGAAAAGCCAAGCCCAAGGGATAAGTTGCATGAACAGTGCATTCCCTGGAAGAGGATTGCTGCTGCTCCCCCACACCAGCCAGGAAGCCCATAAGGATATCCCTTACCTGTGTAGATTCCACTGGGACCACTGTGGAGAAATGGTGCCCACCTGCAAATTGCATTCCATCCAGGACACCTGCCTCTGCAAGTGCTCCCCTAACTTGGGGCCTCGGATCCAGCAGGTGGACCAGAGCTAGTGTGAAGAGCAGATCCTCAAAGAGGACCATCAGCATTTGTGGGAGGACTATCTCTCTTCCTACACCTGTGGCTGGCACAAGAGCTGGACTCAGTGGAAGCTGACTGCACCTTTCCACTTCTACTCCCCCACACCTGTTGTTCTATACAGTGAAATCTGCAATCATTCCTACAAAGTTAGCAACAACAGCCAAGAGATCAGCCACTACATCCACATGTGGTTTGACCCAGTCCAGGGTCAAAAGTGGAGGGGGTGAGGTTCTCTCCTGAGGCCATGAGTAGTGCTAGGCTCCATGGTGCCTGACCTCTCCTATTCAGCCTGGCTCTGATGCTGCTCTGGCTGCTCTGCTGACCTTTTGCCCTGTGATACCTGGACCTCCCGCTCCTGTTTAGCTCTGCCTCGTCCAGCTGTTCATACCTACTCCATAGTGGGGCCTCTGACAGCCAGTTTAAATAAACTAAACACTCCATAACAAAAGAAAAAGAAAGGAAAAGAACCAATCACAAATGGGTACCCCCAAAATTAAGAGTTACACAAATATAAATTCAAATTAAATAATTCCAATTCATTCACATAATTTTTTTCTTCTGAGTTAAAGGATTTACATTTCTAAGGACAGTTTCCCTGACCAAGAATTGAACCCAGGCCAAAAAAAAGAATTGAACCCAGGCCATAGTGGTGAAAGTACGGATTCCTAGCCACTAGACTGCAGGTTGGCATGCCTTTCTTATAAATCCTGCAGGATCCAAAACAGGCAGCATTAGTATACAAAGGACTTTAACTTTGTTTTAAACCTCAAGTATGCCTTTTTAAAAATATTGCAAAGGAAATTTTTTAAGGCTGTATTTCTTTTGTATCTTTTCATATATACCAATAAGATAGCTGTTCAAGCTCTCTAAAAAGTTTTCTTTTAAATATAGTCAATTTATTCCATAAGCGACTCAAGGCAACAAGCTTTTTTCATAGAAAGTCCCAGGGGTAGCTTTCCAGGTTTAGAATACTGTGCACATAAGTTGTGTTTTTAAAATGGGCACAGAAGATGCAGCCCTCCATGATTCCCTGCAAAAATTCACTCACAGAAATGGGCCAAGATAACAAAAGACGCTTGTTGCCACAGATGGTTAAGGGTGGTGTTTGCACATATGGTGTTTGTCCCATGAGTTTGCAGGAGGCTGTCAGTCTCATGCCTGTTTAGCCACCAGCTAGGCCCTCCAGAACTTGGACTTTCTAGGACTAACCTAGCAACAGTGTGGAAGCAACAAAAGCCCTATGGATGGGACATCTTATTAAAAGGAACTTCCCTGAGAACTTGGCACATTCTGAACAAAGTATGTACTAAAATAAATTCTTAAGGCTCTCCCCAAGCAGCTGACTGACTGGAGCCTCTCTTGGCTAAGGGAATCCCTAAAACTTGCTAGCCATGAAAAAGGAAATCACACATATCTCATCATGTCCTCCACCCCTTCTTAGAGATTTCCTTTGTGACTTTTTAACAGGCCTAACATACATATACTGACATACCTGCAGGTCCTCAGTATATATAACAAACCACTTGAATCTGGGCATGTGTTCAGTAGTTTGTCTCTGACTAACTGACCATTTTTTATTTCAGATTAATATAAAGGTACAAATTAGTAGGTCCCATTGTTTGCATTTATTAGGTAAGGTTTACGTTAGAGTGAAGCCCTTCAGCCTGGGGGTTGTGCTCTATACCCTTCCCTTGTGCCTATTAGGTAAGAGCTTACCAATCCCCTTCACTCTTCCTCCTCCTTTCCTCCTCTCCCTTGCCCTCCCCGTGAATTTAATTGTGCTGTTTCCTCATGTGAGCATGTAGTTGTTTATGTACCGGTCTCATATTAGTATTGAATACTTTTCCATATTTGCAATACTTTTCTTTTTTTTTATGTTAGTACTTTTATTTCCATACGTTTAAATAAACAAGCAAGTAAGTAAATACATAATTTAAAACTTCTTTTAGAATTACTTGATAGAGTCACTCACCCTATTTTTTTTTAATTGTTAAATCATAGCTGTATACATTACTGCAAAAAGGGGTACAATGTGCTGGTTTCATATACAATCTGAAATATTCTCATCAAATTGTTCAACGTGGCCTTCATGGCATTTTTGTAGTTATTGTGTGTAGACATTTGTATTCTGCATTTAGTAGGTTTTGCCTGTACCCATTCTAAAATGCACCATAGGTGTGGCCCCACCCATTACTCTCCCTCCACCCCAATCTCCCCCCTCCCTTTCCCTCCCTTGGCCCTTTCCCCATATTCTTGTGCTATAGTTAGGTTATAGCCTTCATATGAAAGCTATAAATTAGCTTCATTGGATACTTTTTCTTCCATTCTTGAGATACTTTGCTAAGAAGAATATGTTCCAGCTCCATCCATGTAAACATGAAAGAGGTAAAGTCTCCATCTTTCTTTAAGGCTGCATAATATTCCATGGTATACATGTACCACAATTTGCTAGTCCATTCCTGGGTCGATGGCACTTGGGCTTCTTCAATGACTTAGCAATTATGAATTGGGCTGCAATAAGCATTCCGGTACAGATGTCTTTGTTATATTGTGATTTTTGGTCTTCTGGGTATATACCTAGTAAAGGAATTATAGGATAGAATGGCAGGTCTATTTTTAGAACTCTAAGTATTCCACAAACATCCTTCCAAAAGAAACTTATTAGTGTGCATTCCCACCAGCAATGTAGAAGTGTGCCCTTTTCTCCACATCCACACCAACATCTCTGGTTTGGGGATTTTGTTATGTGGGCTACTCTTACTGGGGTTAGATGATATCTCAAAGTAGTTTTGATTTGCATTTCTCTGATGATTAATGATGATGAGCTTTTTTTCATGTGTTTGTAGATTGCGCATCTGTCTTCTTCAGAGAAGTTTCTCTTCAAGTCCTTTACCCACACTAAGATGGGATCACTTGTTCTTTTCTTGCTAATATGTTTGAGTTCTATGTGGATTCTGGTTATTAAACCTTTATCAGAGGTATAACCTGCAAATATTTCCTCCCATTTTGAGGGCTGTCTGCTTGCTTTACTTACTATGTTCTTGGCTGTGCAGAAGCTTTTTAGTTTGATCAGGTCCCAGTAATGTATTTTTGATACTGCTTCAATTGCCTGGGAAGTCCTCCTTATAAAATATTCACCCAGGCCAATTCCTTCAAGAGTTTTCCCTGCACTTTCTTCAAGTATTTTTATAGTTTCATGTCTTAAGTTTAAATCTTATTATCCAGTGAGAGTCTATCTTAGTTAATGGTGAAAGGTGTGGGTCCAGTTTCAGTCTTTTACAAATCGCCAGCCAGTTCACCCAGCACCATTTGTTAAATAGGGAATCTTTTCCCCATTGAATGTTTTTAATTGGCTTGTCAAAGATCAAATAACAGTAAGTAGCTGGATTCATCTCTTGGTTCGCTATTCTGTTCCAGACATCTACTTCTCTATTTTTGTGCCAATACCATGCTGTTTTGATCACTATCAATTTATAGTACAGTCTCAGGTCTTGTAGCGTGATTCCTCCTGCTTTGTTTTTATTTCTGAGTAACATTTTGGATATTTGAGGTTTTTTCTGATTCCATATAAAATGAAGTATTATTTTTTCAAGATCTTTAAAATACGACAATGGAGCTTTAATAGGAATTGCATTAAAATTGTATATTGCTTTGGGTAGTATAGACATTTTAACAATGTTGATTCTTGCCATGAGCATGGTATGTTTTTCCATTTGTTAACATTTTCAGCTATTTCTTTTCTCAGAGTTTCATAGTTCTCTTTATAGACATCTTTCATATCCTTTGTTAGATAAACTCCCAAATATTTCATCTTCTTTGGCACTACTGTGAGATGTCCCATTAAGTTATTAACTTTCACTCTTTCCGTTTTCTTGAGGAAGGCTTGCAGTGCTATAAATTTCCCTCTTAGGACTGCTTGCGGTATCCCAGAGGTTCTGATAGTTCATGTCTTCATTGTCGTTTTGTTCCAAAAATTTCGTGATTTCCTTCTTAATCTCATCTATAACCCATCTATCTTTCAGCATAAGGTTGTTTAGCTTCCATGTTTTTGTATGGGTATGCAGATTCCTGTTGTTATTGAGTTCAACTTTTATTCCATGATGGTCTAAGAAGATGCAAGGAATAATTTCTATTTTTTTTAATTTGCCAAGGTTAGATTTATAACCTAGGATGTGATCGATTTTGGAGTATGTTCTGTGGGCTGATGAGAAGAATGTATATTCATTTTTGTTGGGATGAAATGTTCTGTAGATGTCTCTTAAGTCCAGATGTTGAATGGTTAAGTTTAAATCTAAAATTTCTTTGCTTAGCTTCTTTTTGGAGGATCTATTCAGCACTGCTAAAGGGGTGTTAAAATTTCCAACTACTATGAAACTGGAGGAAATCAAGCTGCTCATGTCTGTTAGAGTTTCTCTTATAAATTGAGGTGCATTCTGGTTGGGTGCATAAATATTAAAAATTGAAATCTCATCATATTTAGTATTACCTTTAACAAATATGAAGTGTCCATCCTTATCTTTCCTTATTTTGGTTGGTTTAAAGCCTATTGCATCTGTGAATAGGATTGCAATGCCTGCTTTTTTCTGCTTTCTATTTGCCTGGAATATAGATGACCATCCCTTCACTTTGAGTCTATATTTGTCTTTTAATGTAAGATGAGATTCTTGTATGCAGCAGATATCTGGCTTGAGTTTTTGTATCCAGTCAGCCAACTTGTGCCTCTTTAGAGGACAATTTAAACCATTCACATTAATTGAGAATATTGATAAGCCTTTCGAGAGTCCAGTGGACATTTTTAATCCTTTTGTGGGTGTGGAAGTTGGAATTTGATCAAAATTTTCTGGGTGGGCTTACTTTTGTGGTGGACGATTACGCTGGTCTTTATGGAGGATAGGTCTGAGAATATCTTGGAGAGCTGGTTTAGTTATGACAAATTTCTTCAACATGTGAATGTCATTGAAGTATTTAATTTCTCCATCATAAATGAAACTCAGTTTAGCTGGGTACAGGATCCTGGGTTGAAAGTTATTTTGTTTTAGGAGATTAAAAGTTAATGACCATCCTCTTCCAGCTTGAAAGGTTTCAGCAGAGAGATCTGCAGTTATTCTTCCCCTTGTAGGTAATGGTTTTCTTTCGTCTGGCTGCTTTCAGAATTTTCTCCTTCTTATTAATGTTAGTGAAATTGATTATGATGTGTCTGGGGGTTGTCTTATTCAGGTTGAGTTGTGCTGGAGTTCTGAAATTGTCTGCTATCTGAATTTCAGAATCTCTTGTCATTTCCTGAAAGTTCTCTTTCATAATCTCATGGAGAAGAGACTCTGTGCCTTGTGAAGCCACTTCATCGCTTTCGGGGATCCCTATATGATGAATATTGGTCTTCTTCGAATTATCCCAAAGCTCTGTGAGAGAGTGATCTGTTTTTGCCCTCAATTTCTCTTCTTCTTTGAGAGTTTGGGAGCATTCAAAAGCTTTGTCTTCAATGTCAGAAATCCTTTTTTCTGCTTGCTCCATTCTGTTACTAAGGGATTCTACTGTGTTTCTCAAATCTTTGAGGGCTGCAACTTCTTGTCTCAATGTGTCAAAATCTTTGGTCATTTGGTCTTTGAATTCATTGATTTCTTGAGACATCTTTTGGGTTACTGCTTGGAGTTCTAATTCGGTCTTATTTGCTATCCAGATTCTGAATTCGATTTCTGACATCTCAGCTATTTGTTTGTGCATAGGATCTTGTGCTGTGTCTGCCCCATTGTTCCTTGGGGGATTGATCTACTCTTATTATTCATATTGCCAGAGTTTTTCCATTGATTTCACCTCATGATTATTTTTCATCATTGCCTCTGGCCATCCTCAGAGTTGGGGAGGTGTCTCTCCAAAATTAGACCCTAGCGAGATCACTCTATTGTTGCTGAATCTTTGTAGGGAGTGACCCTGTGTAGCTCCTCTGGGGCTGCCTTAGCCAGAGAGTTCTGGCTGTGGGAGCAGCTGTTGAGTGTGACATACCCAGATCCAGCAATAGGGCAGGGTGTGGTGTACACGGTTCTGGGGGTGCCTGGCGCCCAGTGACTTTGGCACAGAGGACCCAAGGCTCTATCAGTCTCTGGCCAGGAGAAGGGCTCTGCGCAGAGGCAGGGAAGACTCCGGAGGGCATCTGGCTACCAGAGTCCCTGGCCAAAGGAGCAGGCCAGTGTGGAGGCAGGGAGGGTACAGGAGGGAGGACATTGTGCGGCTCCTGGAGTACCTGGTCAGGGCGTGCAGAGGCCCACAGGTGCAGGTCGGGGGTCGCTGGTCACAGCACCGCTCATATGGAAGTCCGGGCAGTTGTGGGTCGAGGTCGCAGTCACAGCTCTTACAGAGGTCCGGGCTGGCGCCAATGGTGGGTCAAGGGTCGAGGTGCAGCTTCTACAAATATTACCAGATGATGTCCCAAGGAGATGTGTCTAGAAACCAACTCTGCTGGTTAGTCCTCCTCTGCAAGGTGGGAAACCATGCCCAGGCACCTGTCCTCAGAAGATTGGGATGTTTTACCTGAAGTGGAGCACCTCAGGAAGCAGCGAGGTTGGCATTTCTTTTGTGATACACAGACTGTCACTCACCCTATATTTTTATAGTACCCTGTTTCCCCAAAAATAAGGCATCCTCCGAAAATAAGACCTACTTACAGGAAAGATAAGACGTCCCCTGAAAATAACACCTAGTGCATCTTTAGGAGCACACCTTAAAATAAGACACTGTCTTATTTTCGGGGAAACGGAGTAGCTTGGAAGTATCTAATCTAGCTAGCAAAGACAGCAGCAGGAGGTTGAGGAGGCTGGACATCGCCTGCATTCTGATGGGGGTTTCTGCTCACTCTTGACTCTCTTTTCTGCATCCGCTCCACTCTCACTGCAGAGACCTTCCTCCCATCAGCCACAATTTCCACCCACCAGTCTTTGCAATACTTTTCTAAGAAGAATGTTCTTCAACTCCATCCAGATAAATACAAATGATGTAAAGTTTCCATTTTCTCTTTTGGCTGAATAGTATTAAATGGTATACATATGCCACAGTTTATTAATGTATTCATCTGTTGATGGGTATTTGAGCCGATTCCACATCTCAGGGATTGTAAATTGTGCTGAGATGAATATTCTAGTGCAAATATCTTTATAGTAAAATAATGCTTTTCCTTCTGGGTAAATGCCTAGTAATGGGATTGTGGGATCAAATGGAATGTCTACATACAGCTCTTTGAAGATTCTCCATACTTCTTTCCATAGGGGCTGTATCAGTTTGCAGTCCCACCAGCAGTGTAAGAGTGTTTGTTCCCTTCTCTCCACATCCACATCATCATCTGTAGCTTAGGGACCTTGTGATGTGGGCTATTCTTACTGGGGTTAGGTGATATCTCAAGATGGTTTTTATTTGAATTTCTCTGATGACTAGGGACAGTGAGCATTTTTTCATGTTTGCTGGCCATTTGTCTATCTTCTTCAGAGAGGGTTCTGTTCATGTTTTTTTGCCACTTGTAATGGGATAGCTTGCTCTTTGTTTTTCCTCTTGATTAGTTTAAGTTCTCTACAGACTCTAGTTATCACTGGCAAATATCTTCTCCCATTTTGAAGCTTGTCTGTTTGCTTTAGTCATGGTACCCTTAGCTAGCAGAAGCTTTTTAGTTTAATCATGTCCCATTTATTTATTTTTGGTATTACTGCAATTGCTAAGGAGGTTTTCTTCATAAAATCTTTTCCCAGGCTGATATTTCCAACAGTTTTCCTAATACTTTCTTCTAGAATTTTTACTGTTTCATGTCTTAAATCTTTTATCCAGCAAAAGTCAATTTTTTAAGTGTCGAGAAGTGTGGGTCTAGTTTCAGTATCCTACCTGTGGCTAACAGTTCTCCCAACACCATTTATTAAATAGGAATTCTTTTCTTCAGTGTATGCTTTTGGTCTGTTGAAGATCAGATGGCAATTTGTGGCTGGTTTCATCTTTAGGTTCTGCATTCTATTCCATAGATCGTACCTCTATTTTTGCACCAGTACCACACTGTTTTGATCACTATAGACTGGTAGTATAACCTGAAGAATAGACCCTTATCTTAATTCAATCATTCCTTTTGGATGACTCCTGATCTATAACACAAAGTTTAACTCTTCTAGTCAATTGTCAAGTAAAGAATCTTTAAATCCACCTATAAACTTTAAACCACCCCCCCACTTTGAGATGTCCTACCTTTTCAGACCAAACCAATGTATGCCATCATGTATTGATTTATGACTTTGCCTATAATTCCCTTCTCTCTAAAATGTATAAAACCAAACTGTAACCCCACCACTACAAGTTCACTTATGCAGGCTTCTTGGGTATGGCTCCAGGTCATGGTCCTCAAATTTAGATCAGAATAAATCTCTTTAAATTATTTTATAGGGTATGGATTCTTTTCTGTCCACAGAAGAGTGTGAAGCTTATATTTACAGCTCTCAGTTCCAGTCCTTCTAGACTGGCCACCAAATATGACCCCAAAATCATGACTTCTGATGTTAGAGGCCAAGAGAAAGTGTTCCCACTGGGTCACAAGTCAAGGCCTCAAGGACATAAAACAAGATGAGAGAGACTCTTTATGACAAATTACACAAAAAGACATAGAAAAAAATTTCTAGGAGGAAAAGAATCAAACATATGAATATTGATACCAAGAAACATGCCAAAATTACTTCTCTCCCATTAATCTTAATTTGGAAAAGGAAAGACATGAGCAATGATTTTTATCAATTGCTTGACCGGATTCCACAGACACACACCTGGGAATCTGACTAGTGAGAAAATTACCTGTCTGCCAGCTTGTCAGGTCCTGGTTTCCCTTAACTGCACTTCCAGAAAAGCAATGTAGTTTCAGTTATCCTGCCCATTACACAAAGCTGTAGGGGCCAACAGAAAACTTCCCCTTTGCTCTCTGAAGTTTACCTGAAAATCAACCAACAACAGGCAAAATAATAGGAAAAAAGGTCGTACAAAATTTACATACACATAACTGCCCTGGAGTCATAAAATATGAAAACTCAAAGAAAAGGACAGATGGTTGATGCTTTTATACCATCTTGAGCTCACAGAAAGAATAGGACCTGGAGCATAGCAAGACAGGTTATGAGGGGCAAGAGGAGCAAAAGGTAGCTAATAAAATAGTCTTTTTACATAGATAAAACCTCACAAGCAGCAGCTCTCAGAAAGAATAGATGGTAGCATGTGGTTAAGTTACTCTTTCCCAGATCTCAAGATAGGGAGGCTCTCAGAGAATGCCTGGCTGGTTATTTCACTCATGTCAATTTTTCTCTAGAAATACCAATCTCCTTCACAAAAGGCAGCTTTTTGAGACTATTGAGGTCTGCAAGCCTCTAAATAGCCATCTTGAAATATAGCAAAGAAGTGTGGTTTGCAATGAAATATTATAATTATGGTTTCCTTTATTGGTGAAAGAAAAAATGTATTATTTACAATATTCAAAAGAAATAAAATGAAATAGACTGTGATGATTGATAAAAATGTATGTTTTTAATTTTCCATAAAGATAGTATAGATTGAGTTCGGTTTAAAAAAAATCTAGACACTCTCTTCCAGCTTTCTCTTCCCAAATATTTCTTCCCCCACAGCCAAAATGGCCAACATACACCAGTACTGAATCAACTCCTGAGGTATGACTTATTGAGAGTCTTTCACTATTAACAAACAAATACTCCCTGAGCTAAGTTCAGCTAAGTCCTTGATTAGTTGCAGTCATCTAGAGTGAGAAAGTGAACGGAAATAATATACAACTGAGGGGACTGTGTTCCAAGGCTATTTTAAAAAGGAATATGGGAAATAAAAGACAAAGCTAAAGGGTGATAAAACCAGACACTCCTTATTAGCTATTTATCTGTGCAGAGAAGGTGGATATAATACACAAATTCAGAAACAAATTACTTATGTGTTTTTAATTCTTTCTTTTTTTTCTTTTCTTTTCTTTTCTTTTTTTTTTTTTTTTTTTTTGAGATAGAGTCTCACTCTGTGACCCTAGGTTGAGTGCCATGGCGTCATTATAGCTCACAGCAACCTCAAACTCTTGAGCTCAAGAAATCCTCTAGCCTCAGTTTTTCTAGACGTGATCTGGCTCTTGCTCAGACTGGTCTTCAACTCCTGAGCTCAAGCAATCCACCTGCCTCAGCCTCCCAGTGAGTGCTAGGAGTACAGGCATGAACCATCATGCCTGGAGTTGATATGCTTTTAAAATCAAGTAAGTTTACTTTATCCTATCCTATTAAGGAATAGAAAGCAAACCACTCCCTTCCTGAGATGAGCTGCTTCATCTACTAACCAGAAGGTGGGGCTCTACTCAGTAACTTCATCCTCTGAATCTATACTCAAAGCTGAAACAGTCAGCAGCTTGCATTACAAATCCCATTTACACACTATTCCCCACCAGTCAAGTCAGTTTTAACTAGTGCTTGCTACTAATGAGCCACTCTGCCCAAGTATAGACTTCGTTACTGAAGCTGCATTTACTCAAAGTCAATGTTACGCTTCAGCATCAGAAGCTATCACTTTCTGTTATAGGCTGAATGTTTGTGACCCCCCCCCTCAAAATTTATATGTTGAAGCCCTAATTCTCAGTGTGATAGTATTACCTGGGGGGATCTTTGGGAGGAAATTGGGTTTAGATTAGGTCATAGCCTCCATGGTGGAATTAGTGTCCTTTTAAGGGAAGGATTTCTGGCTTGGGGCCCTTAGTTCAGTGGGCTCAGTGGGTAGGGCGCCAGCCACCTACACTGGGGCAGGCAGGTTCGAACCCGGCCCAGGCCTGCTAAACAATGACAGCTGCAACAAAAAATAGCAGGGTGTTGTGGCAGGTGCCTGTAGTCCCAGCTACTTGGGAGGCTGAGGCAAGAGAATCCCTTAAGCCCAGGAGTTAGAGGTTGCTGTGAGCTGTGACACCACGGCACTCTACTGAGGGCTCCATAGTGAGACTCTGCCTCAAAAAAAAGAAACAAAAAGACTTCCTATTTCTATCATGTGAACTTGTAGCTATAAGAGGTCAGATTGGGCTGTCCGGTAACCAGGAAGAGGACTCTCACCAAGAATTGAAACAGCACTTTGATCTTTGACTTCCCGTTCTTCAGAATTATGAGATATTTATGTGTGTATGTTATTTAAGTCATCCAGTCTGTAGTAATTTGTTATAGCAGCCAGAGCTAAGACAGAAATTGATACCAAGAAGTGGGGTGCTACTGTATCAAATATCTAAAAATGTGGCAGCTTTGGAACTCAATAACAGTCAGAGGCTACAAGAGTATTGATAGTCATGCTAGACAGAGTTAAGATTGCTGTTCAGGTACTATTAAAGGTGCTCTGGCCCAGGCATTGTGGCTCACACCTGTAATCTCAGCACTCTGGGAGGCCAAGGTGGGTGGATCTCTTTAGCTCAGGAGCTTAAGACCAACCTGAGCAAGAAGGAAATCCCATCTCTACTAAAAAGTAGAAAAACTAACCAGGGGTTGTGGCAGGCTCCTGTAGTCCCAGGTACTCAGGAGGCTGAGGCAAGAGGATCACTTGAGCCCGAGAGATTGAGATTGTTGTGAGCTGTGACACCACGGAACTCTGCCCAGGGTTATAGAGTGAGTCTCTGTCTTAAATAAATAAATATGATTCTGGTGGGGCTCAGAAAGAAAAGAACTTGAGAAAAAACTTACATCTTCTTAGAAAATACATAAATAAGTAGGAAGAAAATGTTGGTACAACTAGGTAAAGGCCATCCTGATAAGGTCTCAGATGGAAATGAGGAACATGTTATTGGACAATGGAGAAAAGGCAATCCTTGGTATGTACACACATATAAAGTGGCAAAGAGCTAGGCTGAATTGTGTTTATGGTCTAGTGTTTTGTGGAAAGTAGAGCTTCTAAGCAATGAAATTGGATATTTAGCTGAGAGGATTTCTAAGCAAAGTGTTGAAAGACTGGTTTGGTTCGTCCTGTCTCCTTATAGTATTTATGTAATACAAGAAGAGAGAAATGACTTCAAGACAGAATTGTTAAGCAAAAGGGACAAGGAACTTAAATATTTGGAAACTTCCTACCTCTCTCTTCTGGAAAAAATAAGAAAGCATGTTCAAAAGAGAACACCAAGGGTATGGCTGACCATTTGATAAGGTGATTAGTGTGAGTGTGAACCACAGACCTAATCTGATCCACAACCAAAGCCTGAAATAGAGATGAAATTGTACCAGCAGAAACTCTCCCAGCTAAAACTAGAGAAAACATAAAAAATGGAACAGAATGAAGAAGGCTGTGACCACGTGCTATTCTTTAAGAAAAGGAAAGAATTCCCTCTCCATCATGTGAGGATACAGCAAGATCTCTGTCTGTAAGTCAAGAGGGTCCTCACTAAGAACCAAATCTGTTGGCACCTGGATCTTGAGTTTCTCAGGCTCCAGAACTGTGAAGAATAAATGCCTGTTGTCAAAGCTACCTAGTCTACAGTATTTTGTTATAGCAGCCCACACTGACTGAGACACTTTCTTCTTTAAGGTAAGGTTTCTGCTATCATTATGCCTCCCCCTCTTCCTTCCTTTATTTCTTGGCTCTAGTCATTTTATATTTGTGTCATGACAAGTAAAGTGAAATATCATGTAATAACAGATATGGGGACGTGCCACTCAGATCACACTTCAAGAAAGGACTTGCTGCCCAACAGTAAGGAGTTGGCAGTTGGCCCACCAGGCAGCCTCCGGCTGTCAGCTTCTTTATAGTCTTGACTACAGAGCAGCCTGCAGAAGGTGGCTGAGTAGAACAATGGCAGGGGATGAGTGGAGCAAGGGAAGAAGTGGGGGCATGGAGACCCAATCATTTCAATGCAAAGTAAGACACTCCAGCAGGACAAAACTCTTAGAAGTGATCAAGGAACACAGCAGCATCTCAGGTTAGAAAATCAACATTTCATAAATCGGTAGCCTTTATATATACCAACAATAGTCAAGTTGAAAAAACAGTTAAGGACTCTATCTCATTCACAGTAGTGCCAAAGAAGATGAAATATTTGGGAATTTATCTAAGAAAGGACGTGAAAGATCTCTATAAAGAGAACTATGAAACTCTAAGAAAAGAAATAGCTGAAAATATTAACAAATGGAAAAATACACCATGCTCATGGCTGGGAAGAATCAACATTGTTAAAATGTCCATACTACCCAAAGCAATATATAATTTCAATGCAATCCCTATTAAAGCTCCACTGTCATACTTTAAAGATCTTGAAAAAACAATACTTTGTTTTATATGGAATCAGAAAAAACCTCGAATAGCCAAGACATTACTCAGAAATAAAAACAAAGCAGGAGGAATCATGCTACCAGACCTCAGACTATACTACAAATTGATAGTGATCAAAACAGCATGGTACTGGCACAAAAACAGAGAAGTAGATGTCTGGAACAGAATAGAGAACCAAAAGATGAATCCAGCTACTTACCGTTATTTACTCTTTGACAAGCCAATTAAAAACATTCAGTGGGGAAAAGATTCCCTATTTAACAAATGGTGCTGGATGAACTGGCAGACAACCTGAAACTGGACCCACACCTTTCACCATTAACTAAGATAGACTCTCACTGGATCAAAGATTTAAACTTAAGACATGAAACTATAAAAATACTAGAAGAGAGTGCAGGGAAAACCCTTGAAGAAATTGGTCTGGGTGAGTATTTTATGAGGAGGACCCCCCAGGCAATTGAAGCAGCTTCAAAAATACACTACTGGGACTTGATCAAACTAAAAAGCTTCTGCACAGCCAAGAACACAGTAAGGAAAGCAAGCAAACAGCCCTCAGAATGGGAGAAGATATTTGCAGGTTATGTCTCCGACAAAGGTTTAATAACCAGAATCCACAGAGAACTCAAATGCATTAGCAAGAATAGAACAAGGGATCCCATCGCAGGCTGGGCAAGGGATTTGAAGAGAAACTTCTCTGAAGAAGACAGGCGCATGGCCTTCAGACATATGAAAAAATGCTCATCATCTTTAATCATCAGAGAAATGCAAATCAAAACTACTTTGAGATACCATCTAACTCCAGTGAGACTAGCCTATATCACAAAATCCCAAGACCAGAGATGTTGGCACGGATGTGGAGAAAAGGGAACACTTCTGCACTGCTGGTGGGAATGCAAATTAATACATTCCTTTTGGAAAGAGATATGGAGAACACTTAGAGATCTAAAAATAGATCTGCCATTCAATCCTGTAATCCCTCTACTGGGCATATACCCAGAAGACCAAAAATCACATCATAACAAAGATATTTGTACCGGAATGTTTATTGCAGCCCAATTCATAATTGCTAAGTCATGGAAGAAGCCCAAGTGCCCATCGATCCACAAATGGATTAATAAATTGTGGTATATGTACACCATGGAATATTATGCAGCCTTAAAGAAAGATGGAGACTTTACCTCTTTCATGTTTACATGGATGGAGCCGGAACATATTCTTCTTAGTAAAGTATCTCAAGAATGGAAGAAAAAGTACCCAATGTACTCAGCCCTACTATGAAACTAATTTAGGGTTTTCACACGAAAGCTATAACCCAGTTACAACCTAAGAATAGGGGGAAGGGGGAAAGGGAGGGGAGGGTGGGGGGAGGTGGGTAGAGGGAAGGGGATTGGTGGGATTACACCAGCGGTGCATCTTACAAGGGTATATGTGAAACTTGGTAAATGGTCTGTGAAGCTAGTGAATGATGCCCCATGATTATATCAATGTACACAGCTATGATTTAATAAAAAAATAAAAATAAAAATAAAGACACTCCAGCAGGCAATGCTCTGGAGCTACCTATGGAGGCTTCGTTGGGCCTACATCACATGTCCATGTTCTCTTCCAGTTAATGCTGCTCCTAACCCTTTTCCCTGAACTACGCCTTAGTATCTACTTCTGGAGAACACATCTTGCAACCAAACAAATAACTTGCTCAGATCATCTGAAGATGACTGGTCATTACATAATTTGGAACACTAACCCTTTGCTTTTGCACAACTTCAGATTTTTTTTTACTGAATCACTATTTATTCATGTATTCCTATTTGAGTGTATCCTCTGACCTAGGCCTTGTGCTTGGTGGAGGGCACATGAAAAACATCGGGAATGCAGACAAAGTACTAGAGGTGAAACAGCTAGTTTGGACCATGAAAATGAAAGCAACATTTTAAGGGATGGTAGAACAGAGGCCAGAAAGAGCTTTCATGAAGGAACAGTAACTGCTCTGGATTGCCTATCTCTGGCTTTCTTATTAAAAACAGCCTCTCCTTGGGTTTTCTGTTTCTCACAATGGAACATAAACCCTGACTGATGGAATCCCCCCACACTTGGTACTTAACTACATCTAATGTAAATACCATGCCTTAGCAATTGTTTGTTACTTATTGATTGAATGAATAGATAGATGAATGATGGTGCTTGCTCTTATTATATCCCATGTTCCTTGGTCAAATCCACAGTGATAAAGCCCTGCCTGAGAATAGTGTGGTCTCTATTTGCCCATCCCATGGCTCAAATCTGCTCACCCTATTCTTCCTTTTTCATTTCAAAAGCATATTCATGTTATTATTCCTTTTAGGACATCAGTACATGAAAATGAACCAAAAAAAGGATTTCTCCAGTGAAATCATTTTTGACTTTTTTTTTATCTATATCTCATATTCACATTAAAGGAAAATTTGACACTTGGGATTTGAGGCTGTAGAGACATACAGCATTACCTGAACACTTCAGTTTCAGAGGCACTGAGAGATAAATGGCATGTCTATAATTATCCCTTCACCATCAGTAAGCTTCCAATTACTATCTGCTCTCAAAGGTAGAGAAAATTTAAAAGTGGTTTTTTATGACATTTCAAAAGTTGCATATTTATTAATTTGCTATATCATGGACTCCTAGACACAGAGACAGAAGGTGTCTTTAGATTCTGTTTACTTGGAGGGTAGTATTCAGTCAATCTGTTTGATTGAGATATAATATCATCACAAAGATGAGTCTAACTGCCAAGCAAATCCAGACTCTTTGAAGCTTAGAAAAGCTTTTTACCAAAATTAAAACCACTGATGGTATGACGCTTCATTCAGCTTATCTATCAATTTCCTTCTTCCAAACTATGTTTCCTATTATTATATATGTGTATATATCTGTATATGTGTATACACATACACACACACAAAATAAACATTTGTTTAACACCAGTTATGTGCAAGAACAGTGCCAGGTACTAGAAATAAATAAGGTATAACCCAGGAGCGCAAAAGAAGAATTCACATAAAAAAGCACTTCAATAAAATATACCATGTCAAAAAGAAGTAAACATGGGCTGCTTGGGAATACTAAAAAGGGAACACAGCCCAGCATGAAGGAAGAGTTCAAGGAAAATCTTTCAGAGAAGGCAGCCTTTGAATTATCTCGATGAACGGAGTTACCTCTACCCACTGTAAATATTCAAATCCAACTGCTTCTCAGCACATCCACTGCTATCATCTACCTGGATCATTTCAGTAACCTCACAACAGGCATCACTACCACAAACTCTGGGCCCTACAGCAACCACAATGAGCCTCTTAAAAGGTGACCAGGTGATGTCAGCCCTTTAATGGCTTTCCCATGTTTTTAAAATAAATGTGTTCACCAGGTCCACAAAGCCCTACATAATCTGGTATCTGCCTACCTATTGGACCTCATTTCCTATTACTCTTCCCCTGGCTGACTGCTGTCCATCTTCTATGGCCCTTTTGGTGGTCCTCAAAAACACCACACAATCTGCCTGAAAGCCTTTGTGCTATGCTGTTCTCACTGCCTAACACATTCTAATGACTTAGTCACTTCATTTGTACCTTTGCTCAAATATTGGCTTCCTCAGAACCTCTCAGGGCTCGAGGAGGAAACCAGCCCTAGACAGGAGGCCATCCCAGTGCAGGACCCACTCACACTCACACTGTGATCACTGACACATGCCAATGAACCTGAAGTGTACATCTTTGGGATGTGGGAGAAAACCAGAGTATCCAGAGAAAATCCATGCAGACTTGGAGAGAATGTGGAACGTCCATACAGACAGTGGCCCCCACCAGAAATAGATTATTTTTTCACGTCAACATGATAGCAAAACCGTGTTAAATGAAACCACATATTCCAGGACCTGCTGTACTCTGCAGCATGCCGCCATGCTTACCACGGCCTCTTTATTACCTCATGTGGGTTTCCTCATTTATTATTTATCATTTATTCCTGTCTGGCCCCTTGCCGCCTTTTAAGTTTTGATTCCTTGCCTTAAACTTGATGGGTTACTCGTCCCGAGGACAGGGAACTCATCAAAGAAGCAAAAACAATAATGCCTATGAGGAACTGCTTATTAAAATGATACAAGTCTTTGTAGAAATGTGGAATGGAACCTCAGAAATCATCCAGTTTTCTTCATTATTATAGATGGGGCATCAGAAGCCCAGATGTATCAACTTTGAGCAAATCAAAGACTAGATATCTTAATGCCCAAGAAGGTACCATGTCTCCCACTGAGCGGCTACAGGACATGTATTAGTATGTTAGCAAGCATGGCAACGTAACCCTGGGAGTGCTGCGGCCACTCAATGGCTCACATCCCTAGTGTTCTGAAAAGGTCTTTTTAAAGACTAAACTTTAGAAAAGGCAGAAGCTTTAGCCAATAAATGCATTTCAAAAAAGTATCTAGAATAAAATTCTCATGAGGACAAAACAACATTGGGAAAACTCAGCCTAGGTCAGGGCCCAGCTTCTGGTAAGGAGCTGGATAGTAAATATTTTAAGCTCTACTCATAGCAACTACTCAACTCTCCTTCCACAACAACTCTGCTGTGGTAGCAGTCATAGCCATATGTAAGTAAATGCGTAAGTAAATTATGGTGTTCTGATATAACTTTATATACTCTCAAAACTGAATTTCACATAATTTTCATGTATCATGAAAAAGTATCCTTTGATTTTTTTTTCTTTGAATGAGTTACAAATCTGAAAAGCATTCTTAGCTCACAACCAATACAAAAACAGGCAAAATTTGCCCCATGGGCCACAGTTTACCAATCTTTGGCCCAGATCACAAGAGTGAATGAGAAAAGCAGGCAAACCTGCTTGTCCTAAGATCTCTGGGTTTTGTTCAGTCCGAGTACAAAAACTCCTCTCCTAACCAGAGCAGCCTAACTTGTTTTTTTTGCAACAAAGTCTCATTTTGTCATCCTTGGTAGAGTGCTATGGCCTTGTAGGTCATAGCAACCTCAAACGCTTGTGCTCAAATGATCCTCTTGCCTCAGCCTCCCGAGTAGCTGGGACTACAGGCACCTGTTACAATTCCTGGCTATTTTTTTTTTGTGTGTGTGTGTGGTTTTTGGCCAGGGCTGGGCTTGAACCCACCACCTCCAACATGTGGGACCAGTGCCCTACTCCTTTGAGCCACGGACGCCGCCCGCCACCCGGCTATTTTTAGAGACAGGATCTCACTCTTGCTCAGGCTGGTCTTGAACTCCTAAGCTCAAGCAATCCACCTGCCTTAGCCTCCCAGAGTGCTAGGATTACAGGTGTGAGCCACTGTGCCTGGTCCCCACACCAGCCTAACTTTTTAATGGTAGAATTTGATTGTCTCAAAGTTTATCATGCCACTTACTCACTTTGTCAGTCCATCTTCACAATGATCCTATGAAGTCAATGATATACGGTACATTTCAAATTTGTTCATTTGGGCAAATTATAAAAGCAATAATAGAAGAAAAGTTCACCCAAAATGTCACTACCTCCAGAAGAAATATTTGTCATTTTTCTTTATATTTCTTTATATCTTTTTCACATGTATGCAAAATTCTATAGAATTGGCATCATAAAGTAAATGTAATTGTATATTCCAGTTTTTCACATAACAGATCCATGCATTATACTGTATTACTTAACAGGCCTCATGATGAATATTTAAGATGCTATATAATATATCATAATTTACTTGTCTTTTCTCATTTGTTGGAAATTTTAAAAGTTTCCAATTATTTGCCATGATAAATAATGTTGAAATGAATGCTATTGTTCACTTTACTTGTACAGGAATATTTCCTTACAATATTCCCAGAGGTGAAAGTACCACATAAAAGACAGTAACATTTTTTGATTAGTAACACACTTTGAAAGTTTCTTTCAGAAAAGTTAGTAAGTTAAGCCACCAGTAACAAGCTAGGTAAAAAGAATAAATTCTAGTATTCTATAGCACTGTAGAGTGACTATAGTTAACAATAATTTATTATGTATTTTCAAATAGCTAGAAGAGAAGATTTTGAATGCTCCCAAAACAAACAATAAATGTTTAAAGTAATGGATATGCAAATTACCCTGATCAGAGCACTGTAAATTGTATATGTATCCATAAATATGTATAATTATTATGTATTGATTAAATAATTTCAAATAGAAAAAGTAATGCATGCAATCCCTGAAGAAAATTTAGAATAGGTAGAACAAATATTAAAAAATAAAATCTTTTATTTAAAAACAAAAAAGGCCACCAGTAATGTGTGGATGTACCAGTGTAGAGTTTCCATTAGCACAGGATTAAAAAAGAGTGGACCCAGCTCTGGCATTGATCCTCATGTCACCTTGGGAAACCTTTAAGTTTCAACTTCCTCATCTGTCAAATAAAGAAAATAATATATACTTTATGTCAACATAAAGAAATGATCTATGTAAAGGTGACTCATAATAGCAACTTCCAAATTGTAGGGAAGATGATATAATGATGATGGTGATGAACTTCACTTTACTCATGAAGAAACAAGATTCAGATTATTTAAGTGTCTTGCCTAATCTAACACAATGGGTAAATAGCATTTCTGACTCTAATTCATGCCGTTTGCTGTTTATCTTTGATGACACCCAAGTATCTCCTGAGACTTTTATTATAACATATAAATAGTTTTGATTTCTTGCTTATTCTTAGGGACATTTCATTTTCAGACTGACTTCTAAGTCACAGATTGTGACCAGTCTGTTCCTTCCGTGTCTGAGAATCCCACCAGTCCAGGTCTAACCTGCTATACAAAGGCAGAGATGAAACTTTTTTCCTTTTTATTTTTTGAATTAAGCAGGTAACACATGAGCATTATATGACATAATATTAGTGCCTTCGAGCTCTCACATTAGCCTAGTTACCAAGCTTTCCACAACAACCTTTTTCTTTCTAACAGTATTTATATTACTGTTTAAAGTAGATGTCGACAGGTTTTAACTCTGAGTTCATTTATATTCATAATCTTTCATTCACATTCTGATATTTCAAGGTTAATGAAATCAGTACTTCCAAAAATAAGAACCAATATCTAAGAAGAATTTATACTTGAAAAAAATGTATTATTTCCCTGTCTTTATTTCTCTCCATACATAAACAATATTCCTAAGAAAGGTCAAAATTATAGTTGGTACAATTAACATGAGAATTTAATTGAGAATTAATATGAGAATTTTGATTTTTGAAACCTATAATCTTTGTCTAAATTCTGTAATCTTATTCTGAATGAAATGCAAAGATAGAGTCTACAAACTTACTTGGCAGCTTTTGTCAGTACTTAATTACTCCTCTTAAGATGGTTTTTGTATGTCTACTCATTAAAGCAATTGTGTTTCTAAGAGTGGGTTGCCCATGGTAGTACTTTTGATTTAAATTATTCAAGGCAAATCTGGTTCTAGGAATTAATGACACTTTTTATTATAGATTGGTGGCATTTGTTTTTTTGTTTTGTTTTTTAAGACAGAGTCTCACTTTGTCACCCTCTATAGAGTGTTATAGCGTCATAGCTCACAGGAACCTCAAACTCTTGGGCTCAAGTTATTCTCTTGTCTCAGCCTCCCACGTAGCTGGGACTACAGGCACCAGCCACAAGGCCTGGCTGTTCTTAGAGATGAGGTCTCACTCTTGCTTAGGCTGGTCTTGAACTCATGAGCTAAAGGAATCCACCCTCCTTGGCCTCCCAGAGTGCTAGGATTACAGGTGTGAGCCACTGCACCCTGTGATTTGCGGCATTTGTGAGTCTGGAGAAGGTGTCAGCAAACTTTTTTCTTTACTAAACAGTAAAGACTTTAGGCTTTGCAGTCAAAACAACTCTGTTGTAATTATTAAACTCTGCTAAAATAGCACAAAAACAGTTACAGACTGTTTTTAAATAATGAATAGGCACAGTTGTATTCCAATGAAACTTTAGAAAAGTGGATATTAGGCCTATAGGACATAGTTTACTGACCTTTGGTCTAGAAGCTGGTAAGACTTATCCTAGATGTCAGTGGCACCAGCCATATCTTGACACTTTGTGGCACTTAATAATAATTTAAGGGCACATATTCTAAGTTTTGCTGTGTTATGGCAATTTGTAGAATCAACATATGCTGGGGGCTTCTTAAGGCTGGGTGAGACTTAACCATTCTAGACCCTGAATGCTTGGTGATCCTTATGGCCTTGAATGCTGGTGGCATTTACAGTTCTAGGAGATGGTAATTTATGGCATTAAGGGCCATTTGTCAATCCTAAAATCATAGCTGTGAGCCCATAGTAAACACTAAGAGAATGTTTGTGGAGTAAACAAATGTTCTATGCTTGGTTCTCCAAGAGGTGTTAAAAATTACACCTTTAATATTTGCTGATTTCTACACTCTACATTTTGTATTCAACAACTGACAACTTAATTTGGAAAGAATAAGAGACTTCAGCAACAAGTGGTTTGAGTTTTAATTAATTCATACTTTCATTCACTGTGTCAACAAATATTAACTAAGGGTCAACCTATGTAAGGTATAGAATTACTTCTAACTAATCATGTCCAATATTGTATCTAAGTGTCTGGGCTCACCAGCTTTATAAATATCTCCTTCCAAAAGTACTACAGAAAAGTTACTTTATTCACAGAGGAATGGAAATGCTACCACTTAGAGAGCTTATTGTCTCATCTTAAATAAATAAACATAGGATTATATTTCTCTTTTGCAACACTCTGAGAATGTGCAAATCTGGGTTTAGAAAACTCCATTTTTACAAATACAAGTATAAAATAATGAGGACAACCAGTTTGATGTAAGCATTCCAAATTGTATATAAAACAAGCACCTTGTACCCCATAAATGCATTAGTGTATACAGCTATGATTTAATAAAAAAATAAATAAAATAAAAATAAAATTTGAAATACAAAAAAAATAATGAGGACAAAGTTAGGTCTACCCGTTGACTTAAGAACATGATTAGAAATAAAACATCACTAGCTGGGTTTTGTGGCGGGCACCTGTAGTCCCAGCTACTTGGGAGGCTGAGGCAAGAGAATCGCTCAAGCCCAAGAGTTGGAGGTTGCTGTGAGCTATGTGATGCCATGTTACTCTACCTAGGGCCATAAAGTGAAACTCTGTCTCTACAAAAAAAAAAAAAAAAAAAAAAGAAATAAAACATCACTTTGAAAACATACACAAACATTTGTGTTTAACGGATTTGTTTTTAAATAAAATAACTAAGGCCAGAACATTTGTTCACACTTATAATCCCCAAAACTTTTGGAGGCTGAGGCTGGAGGATCCCTTGAGGCCAGGAGATTGAGGCTGAAATGAGCTATGATTGCTCCACTGCACTCCAGTCTGGGCCACAGAATAAAACTTTATCTCTAAAAAAAACACAAAACTAAAACAAGTGGCAATATTTCTGTAGAAAAAAGAAATTGCAAGCTCCACTGAAAAGCCATATTAACTTCCAAGGCTTTGGCACCATCGTGTGGCCATTTAGATTTATTTTCTATAATATTTTCCAGGATTGTTGAGGTATGATAGGCAAATTAATGTTGTATATATTTAAGGTGTACAATGTGATGTTTTAATATACATATACATTGTGAAATGATTACCCTAACTAAGCTAATTAATATATTGATCACCTCACATAGTAATCATTTCGTTTGCACACATAGGGCAAAAACACCTAAGATCTACCCTCTAGGTGAATTTCAAGTAAACAATGCACAATTATTAATTACAGGCGGTCCCTGGCTTATGAATGAGATAGGTTCTGTAGGTTTGTTCTTAAGTTGAACTTGTATGTAAGTTGGAATTTACCCAACATCTGTCATAGCCTGTGTTTATAAGTCTGAGTCATATGTCAGATGGGTGTTTGTAATTTGGAGAATTACTGTATACTCACCAGGCTGTACTTTATGTCTCTAGAATTGATTTATCTTACAACTGAAACCTTATACACTTTGACCAATATCTCCTCATTTCCTCCAAATCCCAGCCTTCTATTTTCTATTTCTGTGAGTTCAACCTTTTTAGATTCTACATATAAGTGAGATCATGCAATATTTATCTTTCTGTGGTTGGCTTATTTCACACAGCATAATGTCATCCAACTTAATAGATGTTGTCACAAATGGCAGGATTTCCTTCTTTTTAAAGACTGAACATTATTCTAGTGTGTGGGTCTATGTGTGTATATCACGTTTTCTTTCTTTTCTTTTTTTTTTTTTTTGAGATGGAGTCTCACTATGTTGCCCTCAGTAGAGTGCTGTGGTGTCATAGCTCACAGCAACCTTAAACCCTTGGGCTTAAGTGATTCTCTTGCCTCAGCCTCCCAACTAGCTGGGACTACAGGTGCCTGCCAAAATGCCTGGCTATGTTTTTTGTTGTTGTTATTGTTGTTGAAGTTGTCATTGTTGTTTAGCTGGCCCGGGCTGGGTTCAAACCCGCCATTCTCAGTGCATGTGGCTAGTGCTATAATCACTGTGCTATGGGCACCGCACCCACATTTTCTTTATTCATTCATTCATTTATCATAGACACTTGGTTTATATGCATAAACATATTTCCTTGTGAGAGTTATTTTATTTCCTTTGGATATATATACCCAAAAGTGGAATTGATGGATTATATGATAGTTCTGTTTTTACTTTTTTGAGTTATCTTCATACTGTTTTCTATAATGGCTATCCCAATTTACATTCCCTCCAACAGTGTACAAGCATTCCCTTTGCTTCAAAATATGAACAATGCCAACATTGTTCATATTTTGACTTTTTGGGAATAATCATCCTAATAGGTATGAAGCAATATCTCATTGGAGTTTAGATTTGCAGTTCTCAGATGGTGAGTGAGGTTGAGAACCTTTTCATATACCTGTTGACCATTTATGTTTTCTTTGGAAAAATGTCTATTCAGGCTCTTTGCCAATTATTCAATTAGATTATTTGTGATTTTACTGCTAAGCTGTATAGGTGTCTTACATATTTTGAATATTAACCCTTTAGAGGATACATATTTTGCAAAGATTTTCACCCATTCCATGAGTTGGCTTTTCATGTGGATGACTGTTTTCATTTGCCGTGCAGAGTTTTTTAGTTTGATATGGTCATTGTGCTTTTGCTGCCCATGCTTTTACTGTCCTGTTCAAAACCTCATAATCCAGTCCAATGTCAAGAACTTTTCCCCTATTTATTTTCTAGTAGCTTCACAGTTTCAGGTCTAATGTTTAAGTCTTTAATCCATTTTGAGTTTTTATTTTTGTGTATAGTACAAGATAAATGTCCAACTTTGCTCTTTTGCCTGTGGATATTCAGTAATCCCAAGATTATTTATTAAAGAAACTTCGTGTGTTCTTGGCACCTTTGCCAAAGATCAGTTGATTGTGCATGCACGGGTTCATGTCTGGGCCTTCTGTGCTTTTCCATTAGTTTATATGCCTTTTTTATGGCAATATCATATTGTTTTCCCTACCATTGCTTCAGAATATAATTTGAAATTATGATGCCTTCTAGCTTTGTCCTTCTCTTTCAAGATTTCTTTAGATGTTCAGGCTCTTCCGAGTCTCTGAAAGACCACTAAACTTCAGGATTGCTTTTCTATTTTAGTAAGAAATGTCATTGGAATTTTTATAGGGATTGCACTGAATTTGTAGATCACATTAGATAGCACAAATATGTTTTTCCTTTTACACCCAACTTTCATTTCAGTTATAAATTGGCATATTTAAATTAGAAATAAAATCTTTTACATAATTCAACATGAACTTGTCTATTCTAATTTTTAAAAATTATTTATATTTTGATGTATTTAAAGGTACAACTGGCTTGAGGTTACATGGATGAATTGTATAGGGGTAATGTCCAGGCTTTTAGTGTATCTGTCACCAAAATAGTGTACTGCACTCAATAAGTAGTTTTTCTTCCCTCACTACCTCCCACCATTCCCCTCCGGTGTCTCCAGTGTTCATTGTACCACTCTGTGTGTCCTTGCATATCCATAGCCTAGCTCTCACTTACAAATGAGAGCTTCTGGTGTTTGCTTTCCATTTGTGTGTTACTTCACATAGGCTAATGATCTTCAGTTCCATCCAAGATGCTGCAAAAGGCATTATTTCATCCTTTTTATGGCTGAATAATATTCCATTGTGTGTGTTATGAATAACATAGGTTGTGTAAATTTGTTCTTAAGCTGAATTTGTATGTAAGTTGGAACCAGTACATTTACCTAATAGCCTCTGTTCATAAGTGAAAGTTTTATGTCAGTCAGATGCTTGTAATTCGGAGACTGCCTACACACCAAATTTTCTTTTTCCATTCATTATTTGATTGGCCCTTAGGTTGATACCATGTCTTTGCAATTGTGAATTGTGCTGTAATAAACATGTTAGTGCAGGTGTCTTTTTGATACAATTATTTATGTTCCTTTAGGTAGATGACGAAAAGTGAGGTTGCTGGATTGAATGGTAGATCTACTTTTAGTTCTTTGAGAAATATCCATACTGTTTTCCACTATGTTGTTTTCCAAACAGGTTGTACTAATCTGTATTCCCATCAACAGTGAATAAGCCTTCCCTCTTCAGTACATCAATGCTAGTATCTACTGTCCTTTGACTTTTTAACAACAGCCATTCTGACTGGAGTAAAGTTGTATCTCATTGTGATTTTAATTTGCATTTCCATGAGGATTGGTGATGTTGATATGTTTCTTGGTCATTTGTATATCTTCTTTTGAAAATGTTTATTCATGTCATGTGCCCACTTTTTAATGGGACTATTTGGTTTTTTTTCTTGCTGTTTTGATACTTGTAGAATTGACATTACTCCTTAACAGATGTATAATTTGCAAATATTTTTAAATTAAGAACTCAATCTCATTTACAATAGCTGGAAAAAAATGAAATACCTAGGAATATACTTAACCTAAGATTTCTACAAGGAGAACTATGAAGCCCTGATGGAAGAAATCATAGAAGACACAAATAAATGCAAAAACATTCCATGTTCATAGATTGGAATAATCAATATTGTGAAAATGACTACATTGCCCAAAGCAATCTACAGATTTAATGTAATTCCTATCTAAATACTATCATTTTTTACAAAATTAGAAAGAAATCCTAAAATTTATATGAAACCAAAAAAGAGCCCAAATAACCACTGTAACCATAAGCAAACAGAATAAAGCTGGAGGCATCATATTATCGAACTTCAAATTATACTACAAGGCAATAGTAACTAAGAACAGCATAGTGTTAGTATAAAAATAGGCACATAAGTCACTGGAACAGAACAGAGAACCCAGAAATATACCCAAATACCTAAAAGCAACTGCTTGTAGACAAAGTAGACGGAAATAAACACTGGGGTAACACCCTATGCAACATATGCTGCTAGGAAAATTGAATAGCTATATGCAGAAGAATGAAACTGTATCTCTATCTCTCACCATATATTAATCCAAAAATTAATATACAAAGGATCAAAGACTTAAATGTAAAACCTGAAACAATAAAAATTCTGAAATTCTCCACTATTCTTAGGAAAAACTTTTCTGAACATTAATCTAGACAAAGAATTCATCATGACCAAGACTCCAAAAGTAAAAGCAACAAAAATAAACATAAATAAATGGACTTAATTAAATGAAAAAGCTTCTGAACAGCAAAAGTATGGACATTTTGGCAATATTAATACTCCTAATCCAAGAATACAGGGTATCTTTCCATTTATTTCTTCTTAATTTCTTTCATCAATGATTTACAGTTTTCTTTCACTTCCTTGGTCAAATTTATTCATAGGAATTTTTTATGCTGTGGTAAACGAGATGGTTTTCTTAATTTCTTTTTTCCAAGTTTTGCAGTTAGTGTACAGAAGCATAATTTATTTTTGTACATTTATTTTGTATCCTGCCACTTTACTAAATTGTTTACCAGTTCTAACAGTTTTCTTTTTGGTAGACTCTTTAAGGTTTTCTATAAACAGAAATAATTTAACTTCTTCCTTTCCAATTTGGATGATTTTGTTTTATTTTTCTTATCTAAGTGTTCTGGCTAGAACTGCAAGTGCTATGTTGAATAGAAGGTGAAAAAGTGAGCATCTTTAACTTGTTTCTCATCTTAAAGAAAAAGCTTCTGGTTTTTAAGCATAGAATGTGATGTTAGCTGTGAGGCTTTTCATGTATGGTTTTTATTGTGTTGAGGTGGGTTCCTTTTAATCCTATTTTGTTGAAAGTTTTTATTGTGAATGGATGAAAATTTTTGTCAAACATTTTTTTATACATCTATTGAGATGATCATTTGGTTTTTGTTCTTCATTCTGTTAACATGGCGTATCATGTTGAATGATTTGTGTACTCTGAACTATCTTTGCATACCCAGAATAAATCCCACTTGGTCATGGTGTAAGTGCTGTTGAATTCAGTTTACTAGTGTTTTATTGAACATTTTTCCCTCTATGTCAGTCAGGAAGACTATAGTATTTTATGGAGAATTTTTACCTCTCTGATCATCAGGAATATGGACCTACGGTTTTCTCTTTTCTCTTTCTGTGATGTGTTTGGCTTTGATGTCAGGATAATCCTGGCCTCACAAAATGAGTTTGAAAGTATTCACTCTTTTTTTTTTTTTTTACTCTTTTGAAGAGTTTAAGAAGAATTGACATTATTTCTTTGAAGGTGTGGTAGAATTCTCCCAGGAAGCCATCTGGTATTGGGCTTTTCCTTTATGGAAGTTTTTTGATTGCCAGTTCAATCTTTGTATCCGTCTATGCAGGCTTTCTATTTCTTCTTGATTCAGGTTTATTTCAGTTATTTCTTATTTTTCAATGAAGGCATTCATCTGAATAAATTTCCCTCTTGATACTGCTTTTACTGCATTCCAAAAGTTTTGGTGTGCTGTGTTTTCATATATTTTTTTCATAAGATTCTTTTAAATTCTCCTTTAATTTCTTTGACTCAATGGTTGTTCAAGAGTGGTTGTTTTGTTTCCATATATTGGTGTCTTTCTGTTACTAGTTTCTAGTTTCATTCTTTTTTCGTCAGAAAAGATACTTGGTGTGATTTTTAATCTTAAATTTGTCAAAAATTTGTTTTGTGATCTAACATATGATCTGTCTTAGAGAATGTTCCTTGTGTGCTTAAAAAGAATGTGTGTTCTGCTATTAGGTAGAAAATTCTGTATGTCTGTTAAGTCCATTTGGTATATGGGATTGTCTAAGTCAGCAGTTTTTTATCTTCTCTCTGGATGTCCTATACATTACTGAAATTAGGGTATTGAAGTCTTCTACTATTATTGTATTGCTGTAATTTCTCCCTTCAGATCTGCCAATATTTGTTTTATATGTTTATGTGCTCAGATATTGAGTGCATATATACTTGATTGTTATATTTTTCTGTTGAATTAACACTTTCATCATTGCATAATGACCTTCTTTGGGTTTTTTGTTTGTTTGAATTTTTTGGTTTTTGTTTTGAGACAGAGTCTTACTCCGTTGCCCTGGGTAGAGTGCCATGGCATCATAGCTCACAGCAACCTCAAACTCCAAAGCTCAAGCAATCTTCTTGCCTCAGCCTTCCAAATAGCTGGGAATTGAAGCATCTGCCATGACATCCAACTAGTTTTTTCTGTTGTTTATTTTTGTTGTTGTTGTTTGTTTGTTTGGGGTTTTTTTGTTTTTATTTTAGTAAAGACAGGGTCTTGCTCTTGTTTAGGCTGGCCTCAAATTCCTGAGCTCAAGCAGTCCATCTGCCTTAGCCTCCAAGAGTGCTAGCATTAGAGGCATGAGCCCCTGCATCTGGCCTAATGATCTTCGTGAAAGTTTTTGAGTTAAAGTCTATTTTGTCTGTTATAAGTATAGTCACTCCCACTTTCTTTTGATTACCATTTGCATGGAATATCTTTTCCATCCTGCCACTTTCAACCTATATGTGTTCTAAAGTTAAAGTAAGTCTCTTATACAATATCACTAAATCTTGTTTTTTATCTGTTCAGCCATTCTAGGTCTTTTTACTGAAGAGTTTAATACATTTAATTTAAGGTAATCATTGACAGGTGGGAATTTGCTATTGTCATTTTGTTAATTGTTTTCTGTTTTGTGGTTGTTTCTTCCTGTCTTCTGTTAATGAACCCACAAAGTGGAGGTGAGGGGAGCTCGGTGCTGCTCACCACACAGAAAGCCAATTACTGAGACAAGAAGGATTGTCAAGGAAGAAAGAATTTATTGCAAAGGACACAACAACTGGGAAGTGAGAAGCATAGTGCTTCAAATCTGTCTTAGACCAATAGAGTCAGGAGTTTCTCTGGAGGTGAAATGAATAATGCATGAAAAGAGTGAGCATCATTATATATTTGGGCCAGAGTGCTGGGAGGCAGTGAGAAATCATGCTAGCACATACATCCCATGATCAAAAACTGCCAGATAAGTCCCTCCCAGAGTAGGGATTTAATAGTATAATGAGCTAGGAGTTAATCGCACAATTCTTTCAGCATTGTGTGGTACTTATCTGTCTTCTCTGAGCAAAACAGGGAATGTAAGGCTTTATAGTTATCTTGTGACTGCAAAGAGATACTGCCATTTCTGTGAAAGAAACTCAGAAGGAATGCATCAGTACATGGAAAGTTACAAAGTTGTGTTCAGCAAATCTTACTGAGTCTGCTAAGCTCTCTGCCTACAGCGTGTCACAAAAGTTGCCCCTAAACTCACCAAACATAGGCAAGATGGGAAATTGTTATCAAATGTACCTTTATTTACAAAATATTCATTACAAAGGTAATATTCATTTAACTACAATTTCCCATTTTCCCTCTTGATGTTGACTTTAGGTGTGACTTTTGGAATACCTTCCTGCCCACTTTGAAACTGCAGTTGCTAATTTACTGATGCTGAGATAAAACTACCTGTCTATGGTACCACCAATTCAAGGCCACTTATAGCAGCCAGCTCTAGCCACAATGTGAACACTGAAAACATTTGAAACAGAAGGGAAAGGGAACTAAAAATACTATTTAAAAACCATTTTCTTTCTTATGGAGCTGGTTACACTTCCTCTCTTCTTTTGTTATTTGATGATTATTTGTAGTGATTTGTTTTTCTTTGTAGTTACCATGAGGACTAGATAAAATATCTTGTAGTTATAACTGTCTATTTAAGTTGGTAACTTCAACTGCATACAAAATTTTACATTTTTGCTCCCTCTATACCAGTGGTTCTCAACCTGTGGGTTGCAACTCCTTTGTAACAATGAAAATACATCCTGCATATCAGATATTTACATTATGATTCATAACAGTAGCAAAATTACAGTTATGAAGTAGCAAAGAAAATAATTTAATAGTTGGGGGTCACCACAACATGAGGAACTGTATTAAAGGGTCATGGCATTAGGAGGCATTAGGAAGATTGAGAACCACTGCTCTGTACACTAGGTATTCTTAAAGTCAGCTACTTCTTTTTATACTGTACATCTATTAACAAATTTTTATGATTATAATTATTCTTAATATTTTGCTTTTAAGTTCAAAAGTAATTTATACCCACAATTATTGTGTTGCAATATTTTGTGTTTGTACATTAATTCATTTTCACATTTTCACATTGCTATTTAGCATGTTTTCATTTCAATTTGAAGAACTCCTTAGCATTTCTTGCAAGACAAATCTAGTGGTGACCAACTCCCTCAATTTGCTTTGCCTAGAAAAGATTTTACCCTTCCATTTTTGAAGGATAGTTATAGAGGATTAAACCTCATACTTACCACAACAGCCACCAATATCATAACTCATCTGAGGAATTACTGAGAACAAGACATTCTTCTGGCAAGCCTGGAAATCTCTTGTGACTTGGAAGGCAAGCCACCAAGTAACTCAGTAATCCTGGAGGAGCAAAGTTCAGTCCTGTAGTAGTAAAGCTGATGTTAAACATTAAGCATTTTATGGCAATTCCTTGAAGGATTAGTGGAGAAAAATTGCATGTAGTATTTTTGGAGATCACTTTCCTTGCCACCCTTGAAGATCATTTCCTTGAGTACATACTCTCTTGGCACCTATGAGATCATTTCCCTGAGCATGCAGCCCCTGCATGTCTTTGCTTAGTAATCTTTCCACCTATTATGTATCTTCTCAATAAAAGGAGTCTGGGAGAAGTGCTCAGTGCTATCTTGCACCTATGGTTAGCCTCACCTCTTGCAGAACATATTGTCAATCTGTGTCTTGTGTGATCATTTATGTGGTCGCAACAGATAGTGCTGCCAAGTACAATATCTTTATAGTTTTATAGAGGCTCCCATTTATGTGACAAGTCATTTTTCTCTTGCTTCTTTCAAAATTCTCTACTATTGACTTTTGACAATTTAATTACTCTGTGTCTCAGCATAGACCTCTTTAGGTTCAACCTGTCTGGAATTTAGACTTCTTGAATCTGGATGTCTATTTTCTTCCCCAGATCTGGGGAGTATTCAGTCACTATTTCTTTAAACAAGTTCCTTTCTCTTTCATGTCTCCTTTTAAGATTTCCATAATGCACATGCTGGTTTGCTTGATGGTCCTCTATAAATCCTGCAGCCTTTCTCATTCTTTTTTTATTTTTCTTTCTCTTTTCTTCTCTGACTGTACAACTATGGACCTGACTATGCATTCATGCATGCATTCAGGTCCAAGGCCTGTGAGCCTGCCACTGGGGACTTAGAAAGTCATATCTCCCAAACTTAGCAGGCAGTCTTTGAGTCACAGATTCTGTTTTCTCCTTGATCAAGTCTACTATTGAAGCTCTCTGTTGGATTTTTTATTTCATTTATTGTATTCTTCAGCTCCAGAATTTGTTTATTTTATATTAGCATTTCTATTGTTTTGTTCAGCCTCTCATTTTGTTCATGTATTATTTTCCTGAGCTATTGAGTTGTCCTTTTGTGTTCTTTTGTAGCTCACTGTGCTTTCTTAAGATAATTATTTTAAATTCTTTATTAGGAAATTTATAGGTCTCCATTTCCTATTAGGTGGTTAGTGGGGTTTTATTAGTTCCCTTTGGAGGTGTCATATTTGCCCGGCTCTTCATTACTCATGTAGATAGGTACATGCATTGCTGTCTGCTCCTGTCTTCCTGTTTTTGTTTTTGTTTTTTTTTATTGTTGGGGATTCATTGAGGGTATAATAAGCCAGGTTACACTGATTGCAATTGTTAGGCAAAGTCCGTCTTGCAATCATGTCTTGCCCCCATAAAGTGTGATACACACCAAGGCTCCACCCCCCTCCCTCCGTCCCTCTTTCTGCTTTTCCTCCCCTCCCCATAACCTTAATTGTCATTAATGTCTTGCTGTTTTTATATGCTGCTTTCAGCAGGTAAAGACCTTCTTGTCTCATTCTCAGATGGATGTGACTGCTTGTGAAATCACTATCAAGAGGGGTTTAAGCTGGGTCACATGGTTATTGCCTGGTCTGTAGTTGTTTCCGCAGTTGGCAGATGTATTACCAGAAGTGTGGGCAAGCATGGGTCCTGCCCAATGCTCAAATGGATGGAACTACCTCTAGGGCCATGGTTAAACAGGGCTGGAGCCTGAGCTCTTGTGTCTACAGTTGAGTCTAAAGACACGGGCTTGCTACCAGGAAGCATTGCTATGGGTGTGACTCCCACCTGGTCCCTGGTTGGGTCCTAAATGGGAAGGACTGCCTGAGGTACTATGGTAAGGCAGTGCTGGAGCCAGTTGACAGTGCTGCTACAGAGTATGCATTCAGGTCCAAGGCCTGTGAGCCTGCCACTGGGGGCTTAGAAAGTCATGTCTCCCAAACTTAGCAGGCAGGATTTTTCTGGAACCACAACAGAATGAGGCTAGACTTGAATTTCAGTGCTGCTTCAGGGTCCACCACAGAGACTAACTTCCAGGTCCATGGCAGGATACCAGGATCATAGAGAGATATTACTGGGTTCCTGGGTTAGCAAAATGGAGAGCAGGGCACTTTAGGATCCACAGGGAGGATAAAAGCTGGGACACAGACAGCATGTCTGGTACAAGATCCCTTTGCAGACTGACTCCAGACTGGCAATAGAGCAGGGCTAGAGCCACGTCACAGGAACATTTCAGGATCCATAGTCTGCTCCATAGCCAACGGGTTGTAGCCAGGGGCAAAAACAGCTGTGACTTCTCTCAACACCTTTGGTAGATAGTGCTAGTTGCAGGATTATAGCCCAGCAAGGGTAGAGCCATGTCCACAGGGGTATAGGCCTGCTTTGGGTCTGTGTCTGAGACAGTGTTCAGCAAGCCTGCTCCTGGGGCATGTGCATGCCTTCTCAAAGCAGCTCTCTTTGGTCTTGAGCTTCACCGAGGTTTCACAACTTCTAGTTGGACCCCAAAGCTCCCACAAAGGCACTTTTTTCATGAACAGCTGCCAGACTATTAATAGTGTGGGGGAACATGAACTGAAAAACCTCTTATTTTGCCATCTTATTGACACCTGCAACCATTTATATTTAGCCATTAATAAGTAAAGTAAGATCTACATAGCCAGCATGTTTCTCTGACTCCAATCACAACCAATATCTGGAAATAAAGGGAAAATTCTTCAAACTAATGTTCCAGTGAAATCTGTTTCTATCTTGTAAGGGACAAAGGATTATTATAATCAAACTGTTATCTGATTAATGAAGTTAGTTTGCCTAAGAATCCAATTATTGTTAAGCCCTCTGGAATTTGCTGGCTCAGTGTCCCCAGACATGTCCCTCTTCTATCCTTCCCCATGACCACTACCCTAGTTCAGGTGCCCACCTCTATCTCTTGTCTGATCTGTCTCAGGGACACCTAAACACCTGTGGTTTTCCCACATAAATTCTTTTTTTTTTTTTTTCAGATTGCTATAAGGGTGCAAACAATTAGGTTACATTGCATTTATTAGGTAAAGTCCAAGTTGCAGTGGAGTCCTTCACCCATGAAGTGTGTCATATACCCCCGTCTTGTGCCAGGTAGGTGATAAAACTCTAAACCCCCCATTTCCTCCTCTCTCCCTTCTTCCACCCCGCACTTGGATGTGGTTGTGTTTTTCTTTCATGTCCTCACATAAACTCTTTTCTCTTATCACTTTGCTTCTTATTATGTACATATCAGTTGAGCTCCCTTAGACTTACATGGACATAGCTTTTTAATACATGTAATTTTTACATGTACATTGAAAGGAAACTAAATTAGTTAAGTAATTCTAAAAACCTTTTCACTATCATAGTCTGACTCTCCTGAATTACTTTTATACTGAGTTGTCCAAAGATGCCCAAGTTTTTGGACTTGGTATCATCATCCTCTGGTCCACTGAGTGCATTGGAGATTCTTCTTTTCTTTAAGAAGTACTTCACTGTTGTCTCTGATATTTTCTTCCATGTTTCTATTGACCATTTTGAAAGTTCTATGCTAAGGCATCGTTTTTATCTTATAAAGTTGTCTTCTTATGTTCCACATAAGACCAAGACTCACATTCCTTTCTTCTTTTCTTTTTACTTCAGATTAATATGAGGGCACAAATGTTTAGGTTACATTGTTTCCATTTCTAAGGTAAAGTTTAGGTGTAGTTTAGCCCTTCACCCAGGGGGTGTGCTGAATACCCTAACATTGTGTACATTGAGTGAGATTCCCACCAATCACCCTCCCTCATCCCCTTTCCCTCCTTCTCTCCCCTCCCCCCTTTGTGGACTATACTTGTGTTTTGTCTTTTGTGTGGGCATGTAGTTGTTTATATATTGGTTTTGTATTCGTATTGGGTACATTGGATACATTTTTCCCCATTCTTGAAATACTTTACTAAGAATGTGTTTCAACTCCATCCAGGTAAACACAAAAGATCCACATAAACTATTGATTCCCTCCAATCTATTCACTACTCTACTGCCACAGTGATTTGTCTAAATATGAAACTGATCACATCTCACTCCTCGACCCTAACTAAAACCCTTCAGTAACCTACTTATCCTAAGAAAACTTAGAATTAGTTAAGGAATTCTAAAAAAAATTTTTCACTATCATAGTCTGACTCTCCTGAATTACTTTCATATTGAGTTGTCCAAAGATGCCCAAGTTTTTGGACTCGGTATAATCATCCTCTGGTTCATTGAGGTGCACTTTAATTCTAACGTGGCCTGTCAGCCACAGAGCACTGTCAAATACTGTAGCCTCTAGCCACATGAGGTTTTTAGCACTTGAAATGTGGCTTTAGTAAAGGAAGATATGTTATTAATATAAAATATACCATAGACTTTAAAGACTCAAAACATAAAAAAATGCAAATGATCACCTTAATAATACCATAGTAATTACATGTTGAAATGGTCTTATAATTATTTAAATATAGCATGCTATTACAATGGTTTTTGCATATTTCTTTATATTTTTATCATTTAGACCTAAAACCTGAGTATAAATGAACCAAACAGGAAAAGTATATTTCCCTACGAAGTTTACAGTCTCATGGAAGAAAAAAGAGATGACATATATCAGATCTAGAGAATGGAAGATAGTGACATGTGTGCTAAGGAAAAGGGCAATATGAGGGGTTCAAGACTGGTTGTGCTTTAGGTGAGAGATTTTAGTCAAGGCATCACTGAGTACATGGTTTTGAGTCCTAAAGAAAGTGAGGAAAGACGCCTGGAGGAAATCATTATAGGCAAAAGAAACCACAAAGGCAAAGGGTATACAGAACCAAAACTTGTTTACTGAATAAAAAGCAACGAGGTCAGGGTGGCTTAAGTTCAGTAAAAAATAGAGTAAGAGGAGGAGTTGAGGTCAGGGCAATAACAAGAGCTAGATCATTTTCTCGTAGGTTGTACTAAGAACTTCAGCTGAGTGAGTTAGGAAACTACCAGAGACAATAAATACCATATTTATGCTGACTTCAAAACTTTTATTTCTAGCCCCAACTTCTTCCCTGACTCTTGTGCGTGTGTGTGTGTGTGTGTGTGTGTGTGTGTGTGTAACCAATCACTTACTTGATATCTTTCCCTGGTTATCTAAAAGCTCTTCCAAACTTTACATATCCAAAATTGATGCCCCAAGACCTGTTCCTCACCTAGGATTCCTTGTCTTACTAAATTGCATCTATACATAAAACCATTTATTACTTAAATATTAATACAAATAATTTACAAAACAATTCTTCCAGTTTCATCTCCAATATATACAAAGATTGGTAGTCATCTCTCACTTCTTACAATAAGAAGAAGCTGAACAAACTGAAAATTGATGAATTTCCTTGGACCCATCAGAGACTCAGGTGGCAGAGCAAATAACTGCCCCCAAATCTGAAGAGACAAGTACATCCAGAGTCATAGCCAAGATCTGCTTACCTGGAGCAAAAGCGACTTGAGTCATAAAGTGGTAACTACAAGTTCCATGTGGTGGCTACAATTAGATTGAAGAATTTGACTTGCAGGCACCTGGCAGGTATGGTTTTCATTTCTAAGTAAGAAACAAAACCCAGAAGTAAAACATTTACACAAGCCATGAAACCTAAAAAACAGGTGTGACTACATAAAAGTGAAGCACATCTGTATAGCAAAAGGGCCAAAAATATTAGAAGATAGTGAGAAAACTGGAGGGAACTATTTACAAAATTGGTAACAGAAGGACATTACACATAATTTATAAGCATTACCTAAAATCTTTTTTTTTTTAAAGACAACTCAATATATTGAAAGCTAAACAAGTATTTTGAAAACAAATGTATTTTGTGAGGGTGTCTTGAAGATTGAAAAAAAAAAATTGTAAGAGAGATAACATTCAGTGTTAATAAGGATGCAGATAAAAAAAAAAAAAAACACTCCAGAACAGCATCTGTAGTATACATCATTAGGAAACCTTTTTTGGAAAGCAATTTGACTGTTTGAGCCAGGAATTCCATTTCTAGAAATGTATTAAGTACTAGCATGGGTATATATAAATATGTACGTGAGCAAGTTTTTATAATATTGTTACCAATATGGAAAAATTGGAAATAACCTAAAATTCATCATTAGAAACTAGTTTGGGTAAGTTATACACATTTAATAAGTTTCTATGGAACTAATAAAAGTACTGTTGTTAACTCATCTACTGCCTTAGGAAAAAAATGTCTATGATTTGCATTTAAATGACAAAAGTATGATCAATATTGAGAGTTTCATTATCTCAAACCAAGGTATTTGATTTATGGAGTCAATACTTCTAAAGCCAATGAAGTTTTACATTTTTCTTTCAAAAGGTCCTTCACATTTTTGGTTAAGTTTATTTTTGGCTATTTTATTTTGTTATGTCAATATGAATGAAAGATTTTCTTTCATTAAATTTCCTATATAAATTTCTATACAGCTTTTATAACAATTGCTATCATTTATGTAAGAAGTATTCTGGCTTTATGTATTGGCTTCCTTAATAAATTATGTTATTGCTTCTAGCAGTTCGTTAGCTATACCTACCTACTCCAATTTTTATGTTTCCCTCTGCATACCTAAGGAGGAGCTGTTAAATATGATTAAAGTTCAGTGGAATGTTATTGCTAAACACCTGGGAAAAGAGAGAAAGGAACCATAAAATTACGTACATTTGGAAATAAAAGTTTTGCAAAAGCAAGCAGTGACTTCATGCACAAAGTAATATGCATGGTGGGGTCCCTAAGTTCTCAATCCCCAAGTGTGGCCCTTAAACCAAATCCAAACTTCACAGAACAAATCCCTTTCTTAAAAGGATTCAGTCAAAAGGCATTCAAGGATGAAAAAGGCTACAAGTGGCCCTAAGGCCACAGGTCCCCCACCGCTTCTCCAAATATACCCTTGGCATGAGCACAATATCTAGATTGAGCTAATCTGATGGAGGCTGTGTCTGCCTCAGGGGCTGTAGCAACCTGGGTAAGTGAGAAGCCTCCTCAGAACCCCTCAGAGATTTTCTTGAACAATGCACCAAGCACAACCTGAAAACCCCTGAAGTTAACCTGGTCTCTTTCCCCTTTCCTGAGGATTGAACTCAAAATTGTTTTCGTCCTTATCTGCTACCCTTCTGTAGAATTTTTATTTCTCCTCTGCCATAAAGATTGCTCTCTTTCCATGCCTAGGAGCCCCAAGATAACTTTTGGACATAAAAATAGGGCATTGGGGCTCAGCGCCTATAGCTCAGCGGCTAGGGTGCCAGCCACAAACACCGGAGCTGGCGGGTTCAAACCCGCCCAGGACCTGCCATACGACAATAGCAACTACACAACAAAAAATATAATAGCTGGGTCTTGTGGCCTGGTGGGAGCCTGTAGTCCCAGCTACTTGGGAGGCTGAGGCAAGAGAATGGCTTAAATCCAAGAGTTTGAGGTTGCTGTGAGTTGTGATGCCACAGCCCTCTACCATAGTAATACTCTGTCTCCACAAAGAAAAAAAAAAAAAAAAGGCACTGGGTCACAGTTCCAATGGAAGGTTCTATGATCATAATATCCTGAGATTTGGTTTGACTTCAAGGAACCAGAAAACAAAGTATTGTGCATGGTGAATTTTCACTTTAAAACTTACTTAACCAGTTCTTACTGGTTGACCTTAAAATCATACCATAGTGAGTAACGAAAATGCCATTGTTTCTGCTGAATTATGTCTTCATGACATATTAATTTAACAAAGGTTTTACTCTTGTGTGCCCACAGTTGCTTGAGGAGATAAGAGCTTCTCCTCAAGTCAGGAAAATCAAATCAAATCAAAACTGGTAAGGAAGCGAAAAAAATATGAAAAGAGTCTAGACCCAGGATAAGGCTTTCCAAGAGCAGGGCTTTCATCTGACACTGTGTCTTGTACAAATAGTTCTTCAAGGTCTATTTACATAATTGGCTTAACTGAGAGGTCTGTTGTCTGGCAAGCACCCGCTTATAAATTTGGTTCTTCCAGTCCTGTGTTAGGCAGAGCTGGCAGCTGTGCTTTGAAATTTCTCCTTTTACTATCCTGGCACACTTCTATGTGTGCTTGCATAAAATTCCATCTGGTAGTATATGAGGTGATTTTCACTGGAAGACAGCATTTGGCGAGTAGATGAGATAACGTATCAGAAGTTTTCCACACGATAAAATTGCACCTCCTAACACTATACTTCCTGATTAACTGACTAAGCTACATGACATTGTTTTTGAGCAAAAGCGTTCTATTCAAATCATGTCATCCAGCAGAAGGAGCTGTCATGCTCTGAACGATCCCACCAACCAGAAGGCTTTCTGTAAAGTACACCCTGTCAATTGCCAGAGGCTCTATAGAAAGTAAAGTATGGCAGTGAGATTAAATTAATATCTTTGATAACTGGTCTGCCACAGTTGTTGTAAAGAAAATAAACACCCAGTTGAGAAAATTATAGGTAATCAGATTCACATTACTTAATTAAACTTAGCCAAGACTGAATGCGCTAATCATTTTGCCCTTACCATACCCTTCTTTCACTTCTCTGTCTTAAAATATTGTCATATGCCCATCCTCAGTCTAATTTTCTGTCTGGGTTTAAGTCCAGCCTTAGCAGTTACACAACGCAGTACTTCTTCTCACAGCCAGATGTATATATATGTTCTGTTGGTATCCTTTTCCTTGCTGTCCAGAGAACTTTGCCATTGATTCTGAATATACTGCACATTTGTTTTATGCATTAAGCATTGCTGATGAAAAGTCTGATATCATTCTGATTTTCTTTCTTTTGTAGATAGTCTATTTCTTATGACTGGTAGCATTTAGAATTTTTTTTTTTTTGACCTTAGTGTTTTGAAGTTTTGCTATGATGTGTTGATTTTTGTGAAAGATATGCTCTTTTTTTTAGCATATGAACTTACGATTGTTCCATCACCATTTGTTGAAAAGACTATCTTTTTGCTATTGAATTTCCTTTGTTCCTTTGTCAAAGATCTATGTGGGTCTACTTCTGGGCTTCCTATTCTGTTCCACGGATGCATGCCAATCTATAAATCTATTCTTTCCCCAATACCATGCTATCCGTTTACCTTCTATCTTAGTCCATTTTCTATTGTTGTAACAGAGTACAAAAAACTGGGTAATTTACAAAGAAAAGAGGTTTATTTCTTACAGTTTGAAAGGCTGAGAAGTCCAAGACCAGGCAGCCACATCTGACTGGCAGTGAGGGCCTTGTTCTGTCTGTGTCCTAACACAGCAGTAGGCATCACAGGGTGAGAGGGGCATACTAAGAGCCAAACTGGCTTTTATAGCAGATCCACTGTTGAAATAACAAACCACTCCTGCAATAACCCATTAATCCAGTAATCTATGAATGGATTAATTCATTTGCAAGGCCAGAGTCCTTATGATCCAATCACCTCTTAAAGGCCCTACTTAATATTGTTACATTGGGAATTAAGTTTCACATGAGTTTTGGAGGGGACAAACATACCAACCATAGGACCCCCAAGAAAGGTTTATTAGTATACACTATTAACTAACTGTTTTAGATTGAGCTTTTCTCTACATACCCATCATCACTGAATGTTACCTGTTTTTTTAATGTTTTTCTAGTCAATTAGTCTCCTTCTCCCCAAAAGTCTTTCTTTTTAAAAAATATTTGCTTGTCTCTAAATGAAAAAATTTCATGATGTGTACTATTTTCACATTATAGGTGTTGCCCTTTGGGTACCCATGTTGCAAATAGTTTCTTAGTTACCTTTTAACTTTTTTTCCTTTTCTTATACAGAAACTCTTCATTTTTATGTAGCAAACCTGTCTTTTAAGTTTCATTGCTTGCCTAAACATTTTACTTCCAGGTTTCATTTTTTAACTTAGAAAAGCCTTTAACATCTGCCAGGTACCTATAAATCAAATTCTCAATCTAATTATGGCAAGCATGTTGAACCAGTGGTGTAGACATTTTCATTTGAAATTTTTGCTTTCTCATCTCAATATTCATTTCTAATTTGTATTTATATTTTTCTTAATGCTATATAATATCCAGTTTTGCTAATATATCTAATACCAGCTCAATAAATGTTTGTGTCTTACAGGAAATACATTCCCAGAATAAAGTGAATAAAAATAAATATGCATTCCACTCCTAGCAATATACCTAAAATAATTGAAAATGGGTGTTTAAACATTAATTTTCATATAAACATTCAAATAGCACTATTCCTAATAGCCAAAAAGTGTAAACAACCCAAATGTTCATCAGATGATAAATGGATAAACAAAATGTGGTGTATCTTAAGTGGAATATTATTTAGTCATAAATAGGAATGAAGTACTGATACATGGTACATTCTACATGAACCATTTAAACATTATGCTAAATGAGAAACCAGATACAAAAATTTGCCTATTATAACCTTCCATTTAGAGGTTACTATGTACCAAAAATAGGTAAATCCAAAGAAACAGAAACCAGATTAGTGGTTTTCAGGGGCTTAGGAAGAGGGCAGTGGAGAGTGACTGCTTCAAAACAATACGATCACATAGCAATGAGGGCAGGGAGTCCATTTTTTATATATTTGTTTTTTTGTTATGTGGTGGCACCCTAGCTGCTGAGCTACAAGACCTGAGCCTATACATTTGTTTATATAGGAAAACAGAACAGGTGAAAACAAACCATCAGTGGGGTTAGTCCCTAACATGCCCCCAATGGTATGTGACTCTTTTAATGAGTATAAGGTATCCCTTTGGAGTGACAAAAATTGTCTGGAACCAGGAGGCTATGGTTGAAAACATTTGGGAATATATGAAATACCATTGAACTGTGCACTTTAAATAGATAAGCTTATATTACATGAATTTTGCCTCAGTTTTTTCTTTAAAGTATAAATGTATCAATAAACATTTCTTTCTAAGGTGAAAATCTTAGTCCCTACTTACCACAAATAATTGTTACACTACTTAGATAATACAGAGTAAGTAAAACATCATACAAACATAAATTATCATAGTCATGATGATTTTCCTTTTTGGGCCTGATTTTGCCCTCCTTTCAAAGCCTCTCAGCTGTAGTTTGTCATATGTAAAATCTGCTAGGATGACAAATCACTCAGTTTTCACTACTGCTCTGCCTTGAATTTCAATATAAGGAAGGTCATGGTTATAATTCTAGCCCATCTCTGTCCCTGCTACAATTAGGAGAAGCAGCTGGTGTCCTTACTGACTGGATTTCAACTATGGTGGCTCTAAAAAGCAAAAATGGGGAATAACTGTGAGCCTTCCCTAAAGGCAGAGCTCATGTCCTATCAATGTCCTCACTATATGTGCTGCATTTCATTTTCTTATTCAAAAATGAAATATTTTGGAGGCACCTACAGTGTGCCAGTCACTGTTGCAAACATACGCGATAAATTCAACAAAACAAAGATGCCATCCCTTGTGGACCCTGTCTTCTGTGGAGAAAATGAGAAAAATATATAATAAATTTAATAAGAAAGTAGATTTTGTAGTCTGTAAGAAGGGGCTGAAGTGCTATGGGAAAAGAAAAGGTCGGGAGCTTTAGACATGTAAAAGGGTAGGCCCATCCATATTTCAATAGGATGATCAGGGTAGGCCTCTGGGATAGTGGCCTGGAAACAAAAAGGAAGGAAAAGTTAGACCTCCAGGGGATCTAACAGTGGTCATAGTGCTTACTCCAGGCAGAGCCTGTGCAAATGTTCTGAGGCAAGAGAGTAGCATTATGAGAATGTGTATTGTGGAAGACGGCAGAAAAATGAGATCAGATCAGGGAGGTAAAGAGAATATCATTTTGGTTATTTCAATGAGAGAAATAGGGAGCCATAGCCAAGGTTTTGTGCAGAGGCCTTAACTACAACCTGCTTGATTTCTCATAGTCTCAAGTGGATTTCCCTCAATGACTCTGGCTCAGCCCATCACCTCCTGAATCAGACACTGCTTCTGCACATTTCAAAGCCTTCTTGGCTCTGCATCTTTAGCCACTGCTGCAGTTACAAATACTACCCAGGATTTTACTTCTGTTGTGCCAAGACTGCTGGATTGCACTTTGCCTTCAGCTAAACTAAATACCTCTTACTTTCTGCTCAGGGATCAGGTTGGCTCACCATGTCTTCCAAATCACATAGAATCCATACATCCTTAATCCAGATTTATAGGGAAGTTAATGCTAGTGAAGCCATAATTGATTATGAGGATAGAAGCAGATGAGTAAAGTCTCCCTTACTTCATCCCCCATGGAAACAGTTCTCAGATGCATTGTATAAGGCTCCTTGTCTGATCCCAATGGATCCAATACTAGATACCTGTGGCAGTGGGCCAAGGCAGTAATGGCTGCTTGCACTGGCTTTCCCTCCTTACCTGTTTCATTCTTCCATCTTTCACCTCTGCTCCCTGGGATTATATTTCTAAATAAATCGACTTCATACCAGCTTACATCTCAAGTCCTGCTTTAAGAGAAGCCAAGCCTAAGATACTGCCCTAGACTTTCAAACTGTGTCCTTATTTCTCCAGAGTAGAGCCCCTTGGAACATGGTGCCTGCCTGATATCTTGAAAATTGTCACTCACTTGGCCTTGATTGACAGCCTTAAGTTTCTTCTAGTTTCTGGTTGTCTTCCACTTTCTCCTGGCTGAAAGGCAGAAAATGAAGCTGAAAAATAGATGGCCACCAGATTGCAAAAGGCCTGCAATGCCACTCCCAGAATTTATGGGCAGAGAGATTCTTTCAGTGTTTTTTAATCAGGGGAGCATTGTGATCATGTTTTAGAAAAATAAGCAACGGTGGCAGAGAGGGCAGATGGGAGGAAGAAAGTCTGGACCCCTGAAGATTAGGAATGAAGAAAGTTGAGAAACATATGCCAATAATTCTAGCCTCAGAGTGAACTGAGGGCCTGAAGGGAATAATAGATGTGCCCCTCAATGACATCCTTCTATGGATGGTTGGGTTGTCCTGGGAGGGCTGCCATGTAGGTACAGTGGAAGGATAAACAGACAAAGGAACTGGTGACGCAAGGAATGTGGTTGCAACGATGAATCATGAGACTTGGATTGAATGGGGAAGGCAAGGAAGCCAGGAGGCAGCACTGGTAGTCTGAGAGAATCCAAGCAGCAAAGAAGTGATGAGTTTGAGAAAGGGCAAGGAGGGAAAACTTTAAAATTTCCATCTGACTCCTTTATTACAGTTCTGGGTGGAAGGCTTGGTAGAGAAAACAGGGATAATAATCACTCAAATGAGGTTTGGGGATTATCTCTAGATTTCAAGGATAATTGGATTGAATACGCAATGAAATTCAATCCTGCTTAACTTACAGGAACTAATTATCTCATTTTAAAGTCTAAAGTGAGAATGGACAAAAATTTCAATTAGTTCAGCATAAATATTAATACTGGCCAACGGTTGTAGAGCTAGAAAAATGAGGCCAGAACCAATAAAGAAACTTGATGTTGGCAAATAAGTTTTAATGATTATTGAAAATAAGATCCAGAGACATGACCCTAATTTTACTGCAAATAATGCTCATCATGGTCAGAAACTAAAACACACAGCATTCGAAAAGGTTGAAGAGGCTGATAAAAAAATAAGAAAATTAATGTCTTTTAAGCCAACTTTAAAAATACATGTGATTTTTTTAATTTGGTAATTTTTCCTTGTTCTTAGTAATTTAACTTTTCCATTTTCTTTCTTTAATAATTAGTTACTCATTTTCTTTTCCACTATTTAAAAGAGTTTATTATATGTAATCAAAGCCAAAATAAATGCAAAAAGTCTAGTTAGGAATCTGGTCTAGAAACTACCGAGGAGATTTTTGCCTGTTTTGTACTATTATCTAATTATAATGGGTGTATATTGTCACTTCGACACAACTGCATTTGAGTGAACCCAGCAAGATCAGCAGAACCACACAGCTAACCCACGGGTATGTAAACACTAAATGCTTATATTTGTTTGTAAATGAGAATTTGTGGTTGTTTGTTATACAGCATTAATGTGGCAATAGATAACTGATAGAGTGTTTTTATTGGTACTTTTTTTTTATTTAATTTTTTTTTTTATTTTTTATTGTTGGGGATTCATTGAGGGTACAATAAGCCAGGTTACACTGATTGCATTTGTTAGGTAAAGTCCCTCTTGCAATCATGTCTTGCCCCCAGAAGGTGTGGCACACACCAAGGCCCCACCCTCTCCCTCCTTCCCTCTCTCTGCTTTTCCACAAAGTTCTTTATTGTTACTTGTATTGACTTGCAGTGTTTCAGGCCTAGATACATTTTTCTGGATATTTTTCAAGGTAATAAATACAGTTGTGTTGAAATGACAATATACACCCATTATAATTAGATAATAGTATAAAACAGGCAAAAAAATTCTCACATTTTGTCATTTAAAATTAACTGGGCTTGCTCTGTTGCCCAGGAGAGAATGCCATGGCATCAGCTTAGCTCACAGTAACCTCAAACTCCTGGGTTCAAGCAATCTTCCTGCCTCAGCCTCCCAAGCAACAGGGCCTAAAAGCACCCTCCGAAATGCCCAGCTAATTTTTTTCTATTTTTTAGTAGAGGAAAGGTCTGGCTCTTACTCAGGCTGGTCTCAAATTCCTGAGCTCAAGGATCCTGCTGCCTCAGCCTCCTAGAGTGCTAGGATGATAGGCAGGAGCCACCGTACCCAGCTTATATATGGGGGATTTTAAATGACAAATTCCAATATTGCATGTAGGTATGATGCACACAAGCCTATGTGCCAAAAATCTGAAACATTTCTTGTGGACTATTATTATACCTACCCAGTGAAAACACAATTATAAATCACCTATTCCATACCTACACTTATGCTGATGAGCTGTCTCTTGGAAAAAATAACATAACCATGAGCTGGTACCACTACAAATTCAAGCTTTCAAATCTCAAGTGGAAACTCAGTACTAGACAGAAATCCTGTCCCTGATCAATTCCCTTTCCCATTTTCCTCAGCAGCTATTTACACCTTCACCATTTTCCTTAAGCCTACCATCACCTTTGCCTACCATCTTCTTCTATCATTTTTCCATGGGCAGCCCTGTTCTTCCTTCAAAGAGAAATGAAGCCTCAGGTAAGAACTCCATTTCCTAAACTTCTGTTTCCTACCTCCAACTTTCAGATATTGATACCACTTAACCCATCCTTTTATGGTTGTTGTCTGAGTCCAGTCATCTCCCACCATCTTAGGAATTGCTCCATTAACTCTTCCATCCCTTGCATATTCAACCTTCTTTCTCTTTTCTCTGCTCCTTCTCTCTTCAGCATATAAATAGGCTCAAATTTCTCTGTCTTGAAAATCCTCTATATCCAGTTATTGCTTCTGTTGCTTTCTCTACATCTTTTCCATACAACCTACAATTCCTACTTCATTAAAATTGCCATAAAACCATCAGATACTTCCTCCTGGAAAATCCAATAGAGCCTACTCTAACTTTATATTATAGTTTCTCAGAAACATCTCACAGAATTGGCATATCTCTCCATGAGCCCAATATCTCTCCTGATTTTTATCATCTCTGCCACTTTTTAATAATCTCTTGGCAGCTTTTTCTCCCTTTGCCTATTTGCTGTTCCTCAAATTTCAATCATCTACCTCCTTGATTTTCCATGAGTGGTCCATGGACCAACAGCTCCACTATCACTTGGAAACTTGTTGGATATTCAGAATCTTGGGCCTCACCCCAGACCTTCTGAATAAGAATCTGCATTTTAATAAGATCCCCAGGTGCTTTGTGCATTCAAGTTTGAGAAGCACTGCTTTCCTCTTGTCTTTTCTCATTCTACACATTTTTTTCTGAGTGATCTCATCCATTATGGCTGTCACTACTACCCACATATTGATGATTCTCAAATGTGCGCCTGAAGCCCAGTTCTCTCTTCTGAGCACCACACACATATATAAAATTGCCCAGTGGACATCTCTACTTGTTTGCTTGACAGGCATACCAAGCTTTGTATGACCCACAAGCCTATGTGACCCCACATGTTCACATAAGGGGAAGATCATAAGGGAGGGTAATGATTAAGGACCTCATGTTGGTGTTGGGGTTGAACTTGACTCGAGCCCTGAAGGATGATTTGGGGGAGAGGAAGGGATTTAGATAAATGGAAAGTGAAGGAAAGCATAATACACATTTATCTTCAGAAGTGATAAGTAACCCTTCCTCCTTGCCAGGGAATCCAAGGAAGAGGTAACTGTTGGGGGTTTCTTCAGCTTATATGAGAATTCACCTAGATCTCTTGGTCTCTATCACCTTCAAATTTCTTTTCTCTTTTTGAAAAGATATTTTTGGGTTCCTACTATGTGTCAGGTGCTAGAGATAGAGCAATGAGCAAAACAAAGATTCGTATTCTTTGTAGAAAATATTTATTATCTTCCCTTGATGAGTCATTTAAAAAGGAATTGTCATGCAAGGTGAATCCATTTGTGATCAACTCCCTGTCAAGCTCCAGGGCTCAAAAAGAATTACAAAACTTCACATGTAATACTTTAAGACAAAAGGTTTAAACTGGGGAAATGAACAAGTGAGAGTCAGCTGGCAGAGAAGGCCTGAATTTTGCATGTTCCCATTGCCTGTATAAAGAGGCTTGCTGGAAACTGACCCCCTTGCTGGCCCAAAGTGATTGGTTCATTTTTTCAGTGCTTATACTTACTTGGACCCTGATAACACAAAAGTAATGTCTCTGCCCTCCAGCAGGGGCATCAGGAAAAGTATGAATGGAAATGTACATATCCACCACCAGAACTGAGAAACTTTTTCAAAGTAAATTAAGAGGTTCATCAGTGTCCATAAAAACAGCATGAAACATCTTGTTGTATTCTTATTTTATGCAGATTTCACTTGTGATACATTCTTCATTACTATGATAGATTAATTAAGACCAGTAACAGAATTCAACTACGATAGTGCACTCTTAAACTAGTAAACATAGAACTAGTGACACGTGCCCACAAATGTAAAAGTAATTTATTAGAGTTCAATGATGACCAGAAAAATAGTAATAACACCAAACCACAGAAAATTTATGGAGGAATTGTAGAGTAATTGAGAAAAGGGCCATTCTCTTGACACTTCCATAAGGTGATGTCTTCCTCAAACCTTTGAAGTTCTAGCCCTTAAGTGTATCTGACAATTGTAAATAGAGTTTCAACTTTGTCACCCTCAGTAGAGTACGTTGACATCCCAGCTCACAACAACCTCCAACTCTTGGACTTAAGTGATTCTCTTGCCTCAGACTCCCAAGTAGCTGGGACTATAGGCGCCAGCCACAACGCCTGGCTACTTTTGTGCTGCAGTTGTCATTGTTTTAGCTAGCTGGGGCTGGGTTCGAATTCCGGCAGCCTCAGTATATGTGGCCGGCACCCTACCCACTGAGCTACAGGCACCACCCAACAACTACAAAAATTTGAACTGTAAATCACCACAGTTACCTGTTTACATTTCTATTTTTGTAGTTGTATTACATCTGAGTAATAACAAAATAAAATAGAGGAGAAAAAATAGAGCTTTGGTATCAGACCTCTTACCATTTTAGTTGATTTCAATCCCATTATTTCTAGAAATGCACAATCGTACTAAATCATTTCCTCTATTTTGGGTTGGTTTTACCTGAATATTAGCTGTCAGTGTACAATTATTATCCCTCCTACATGGCAACTAAAATTCCAAATGATGGTTACTGGCAAATTTCTCTATAGTTCACTGATTCCTCAAAGAAAATGGATTTCTACTCAGCTAAGATTAATTGCCATTGTTAGAAAAATTGGAATGCATCTGACAGCTTGAACGGAAAACACTGTGTGCTTTGCTTTCCTTTTCATTGTGTCAGTAATCACACGCTCCCAAATCAATTAGTATTGCATAATCTTCCTAAAGAAATGGCTACCTATTATATATTCTAAAGAAAAATCAGGATATGTGGAAACAGGGGAAGCAGGCTTGGGGATTGAAGGAAGGCATCTGGGGATAGTTCATCACTTTTAGCCTGACCCAAGAATATGCAGGATCTAAGAAACGGATACAATGGTTCAAGACAGCCCAAGGTGGGAGGTTCAAGGCAGCCCAACGTGGGAAGTTCCATGGTTTCCATTAGCATTTCTGCCTAACGAATCTCCCAAAACTTAGTGGCTTAGAACAACAACCATGATGTCTCATATATTTAAAGGTTAGTCAGACAGTTTGTCAATCTAATCACACTCTTATGCTTAGTTAGCTGGTAGGTTGGCTATGGAATGGTTGTTCAGTAACAGATTCAGCAAGGACAGGTATGAGGTCTTACGTCTGCTCCATATGGTCTTATCACCTTTTAGCAAACTAGATCAGGCTTATTCTAACAGCAGTAGCAAAGAGAACAGACATGCAAGGCCCCTTGATGACCAAGCTTAGAATTGGCATACCATTATGTCCACTGCATGGTACTAGCCAAAGCAAGTCACCAGTCAGCCCAGATTCAAGAGATAGGGAAACAGGCTCTACCTTCCGACAAGGAGATCTTTAAAGTCATATTGCAAAGTACTTAAATATAGGGGTAGAAAATGAAAGTATTTTAGTCATAACTCTCCCACCCATGAGAAATCCCTGGTTAGGCTCCCTAGATATCTCATTTCAACATGGCACATCCGTGGGGATCATGTTCTTGCTGAGACTTTATTTTACTGTGGTCGTATTCTGCAGGTGCTCTTATACTCTAAAGGGTGAGTCAGAAAGGGATCAGGCAATAGGAGAAGAGGAAGACGCTGCCTGTGTCTGGAGGATTTTATTATCCTTAACCCCCACTAATAATGCATACAAAACTCTTGCTGTGGTTTCACAGTGGGTAGAGTAAACCTTCCTACCCCTCAACTTTGAGAGAGGCCATGTACCTTGCTTTGGCCAATGGGATGTGCCACCAGAAAAGTCTTAAAATGCACTTATGCATTAAGCTTTTACTATTGCACTTCGGCTATTAGAATGAGAAAAACAGACCCTGGGGAGACACTGCCTCTTTAGCATGGAGGAAAACCAACTCAGCCAACCCACAAGTGCATGAGCCAGAGACAAATGCTTATCCATAGTTGCGTGTTGTTAGACAGCAAGAGTTTACTGATAAACTGAATTAACAGAGTAGAAGAAGGGAAGAAAGAGAAGATTTCTGAAGGTAGGAATCTAACAGAGGGGATAAAAATCAGTCTTTATTTCTAGTTCATTCAACACATGAATTTTCTGCAGACAAGTTATGCACAGACTTTTTTCTTCACTGAGCATTATGAGCACTGATCTAAGAGCATCTTTTCTACTACTTGTGTGTGTAAATATGTTTCTTGTTTCTTAATAGTAAGTGGTAATTGGGGCCTCTCATTAAGAGAGAACGTTGCCTTATTTTTGTTAGCATAACAGGGTACATTGGTGTTTGTTCAAGAACTGTCCCATATTCTCCCAACTGTAAAATGGAGATTAACATGCTAAGAAACCTCAAAGGGCACCTCTTTTTTTTTTTTTTGGTCAAAGAGTAATAGAAAAAATAATTGGAAACATTTAAGAAATACAAAGCTCTATAAACCCTAAATAATAATTACTTGTAAGAACTGAAAAGAGAATGGCTTTGCAAGAGCTTTGAGTTAGATTATAGTCTCATTATTTGTGAGCAACAGCTAATAAGAACCTTCATTAAAATTTCTAATTTTCTACTGACTGACTCCTTATCAGATCAAACTGATTAGCAAATCCACATCAATCATCATGAAATGGAATCTAGCTTAATTTTCTTTTGGGATATGGTTGACCAGGGTTGCCAGAAGTCATAGAAGCACAGCAGAAAGATGTGATACTTCCCCTTAAAGAAGAAAATGATCTTTTCCCCTGACAGAGAAAGCTTTACAGGAATACTCTTGAATCGTGGTTAGAATGCTAACTGATGTGGTGTTTGTATTTGGCCATTCCAGCAGACTTACTGATGATGTACTTGTACACACTGGCAATAATAATGACAAAAATAAAATAGCTGCTATTTGTTAAACAACTTTTATGTGCTGGGCCTCATATAGATTATTCTTATTTCCAACATTTATTATGTACAGTTCTTCATACATAAGAACTGTATGAAGAACAGTTCTTCATTTATTTGCATATAAAATGCAAATAAATCCTTAATGAATGAATGCTTACAGGGTGAGAGTTGTTAACTCCTTCTTACAGATAAGAAAAATGATTTTCAGAGAACTTAAATTATTTGGATAGTAAGTGACAGACTCGGAATTTAAAGAAACTATCTTTTAGTCCAAATCATTATCTGTCTTGCTTCCCCACCAGAGTAGACCCAAAGACCAGAATGTAAACTAAGACAGTCCTTGATCTTGAGATATTTCTGATCTAACCCAGTGTAGAGAGTTATCTGTAGTAACTTTAGTTCAGCTGGGTCCAGCTGTCCTATGCAAGGTAAGATGGAGGGCCATGACCCAGATTGAGTAAACTTTCTTGGCACCCCACTCTTATTCCTTTGAGGCTGTGCCCTCTAAAAATCAGTTTGAAGTAAGGTATCCTGGTGCCTCCAAGCAGAGAATCCACTCTAGCTAGGCTCCTAGCTTCACCCTTTCCCTATTTCTTCTATCTGGTCTACTGGCCTGCAAAAGTACTAACTTGCCCTTCCTCCTGTTCTACCAAGATGCACCTGTTACCCAGCTCCAGGAAAATACATGAGTAAATTTTTCCTTTATCTTCCTGTCTAATTTTCCTCTCATAGACCTACCCTCCCAGAAACACTCCTCCTGTATCACTTAGTTCACCACATTCTTTTCTGATGTTTACTATAGTATCATGAGTACACAATTTGAAGCCAGAAATCTCAGCTCTACCATTTACTAACTGATTTTTGAACTGATTTTGAGAAGTCACCCTAAGCATTGGTTTTCTCATACATTAATTGGGGCAAGTTTGAAGTTTCACCAAAGCTATCATTAATCCAGGTACTTCAGATAGAATATCATGAACATTTGGGATAGAGGAATTTTATAAGGGAAGCTTCCTCTAAATCATATTTCCTAAGAGGCTGATTGGTCCCCTTCCATATTAGCCCCGAATCACATTTCTTAAGAATTAGATGTAACAAAATCTCAGTGAAGGCAAGAACTTTTCTTTGTTTTGCTGATATATCCTAAGGACTTAGCACATAGTCAGAATTCAAATATTTGTTGAATGAATGAATAAGTGAAGAGAGAAATTACCAATGTAACCAAACTTAGACTTATTCCACTTTCTGTGGTTTAAACCTGGTGTTTTGGAGTCAGACACATTTGAATTTTAGTCCTAGCTCCACATCTTAACAGCCATGAGAGCTTGGACAGCAGCTAAACTTTCCTAGACCTGAGTCACCTTATCCGGAAATGGGAATAAGTTCCTATTTTCTTAGGGTTGTTTGAAGGATGAAATGAGGTAATACTTGTGTAACACTTCAAACAGTACCTGACACAGACTTGTTGCCTAGGGGGAAGAAAGACACAAAGTATAGGGAGGGGATGGTCAAAGGCCTTTCACTTGCAGAACGATTTTGTGTTCTCTTTGCAGGTATAAGTGATAGCAATGCAGTCATCCATTTAACAGCTATGCTTTAGGCACCTCCTATGTACAAACATTGATTAATCATATAAGATGATTTAGTGAACAAAATAAAGAATCTTTCCACTGGGAAACTAACCTTCTGGCAGAACTAAAAATAAAATAAACAACAGACATAATAAATAAGTAAATTATAAGGTATGGTAGAAGATGACTAATGCCTTGGGAAATTAAAAGGTAGAGTGAGGGAAGAGCAATCAGCGGTGTGGAGTGGGGGGGCCAAATGCACTATTTAATAGAGTTATCATGCAAGGGATTTTTTAAAAAGGCATTTGAGCAAGGATTTGAATTATAGGCAGTCCCTGGGTTATGAATGAGATAGGTTCTGTAAGTTTGTTAGTAAGCTGAATTTATATGTAAGTTGGAACAGGTACGTTTACCTATTACCTGTAATAGCTCCATTCTTAAGTGTGAGTCATACATCAGTCTGATGTTTGTAACTTAAGGACTGCCTACAGTCATGTGGGAGCCTGGGGGAGTCTGAGGTCCTTGGAGAGATATGATGGGCATTTTTAAGGGCCTGTAGAGAATTGGCCAGGGATGGAGTGAAGTGAGAAGGAGTAAGTCTGAATTATTTATTTATTTTTTTTCAGTTTTTTTTTTTTATTAAATCATAACTGTGTACATTGATATGATCATGGGGCATCATTCATTAGCTTCACAGACCGCTTACCAAGTTACACATATACCCTTGTAAGATGCACCGCTGGTGTAATCCCACCAATCCCCTTCCCTCTACCTACCTCCCACCGCCCTCCCCTCCCTTTCCCCCTTCCCCCTATTCTTAGGTTGTAACTGGGTTATAGCTTTCATGTGAAAACTCTAAATTAGTCTCATAGTAGAGCTGAGTACATTGGGTACTTTCTCTTCCATTCTTGAGATACTTTACTAAGAAGAATATGTTCCAGCTCCATCCATGTAAACATGAAAAAGGTAAAGTCTCCATCTTTCTTTAAGGCTGCATAATATTCCATGGTGTACAGATTTGTAAGCCACTGTATGGGCTTGAAGAAACAACATCAAAAAGCAAACAAATAAAATATATTTTGAATTAATTACTATTATTGGTTAGCCCTGTACTAACCACTTTACATGTATTAACTCATCTAATCTTCACAGCAACCCTAAGAAATAGGTACTATTTTTTTCCCCATTTCACAGATGGGAAACATTTTACAGATGAAAAACTACAAAGAAGTTAAATAAATTGCCAAAGTCACAAAATTTATAAGGGGCAGAGCCAGTACCTGAACCCAGGCATGTGGGCTCCAGAGCCAATTCTCCTTACATATTATACAAGTTACTTACCAGATACAAGATGCTTATGGATTTGGATAATTCTTTCTCTGTTCTCTTCTAACAATGGCTCTTTTCTAGTTAATATGCTGCTCTAGCAATGTCTTGTCTAGGGGATTACCTCCTGGATCTTTGCACTCTACATTATTATTCATTCATCTTTCTGAACCACAAATAACTGAGCTTAGCTATTAAAATAATTTAATTCCTTCTGTATCTGAAAGCATTTTTATCAACCTTTTCCCTCTTGCTTTAGACCAAAATGCAACTGAAAAAACTTCTTGAGAAGAAAAAGGCCAATGGTTTGTATAAAACATGAGCATTTGAGTCCTGTTAATTTCAAGTATACAATTTTAACCAGGCAGGCACAGATGCAGATCATGAGTGAGTGTGTTCATCCATCTTTGTGTACAAAGGATTTCACATCAGCAATATTAGCATAATCTTTAAATAGACATCAAGGAACAAAACCACAGCTAGAAGGAACCTTGAGAAGTCATCTAATCCACCCCTGTTGCTAGGCTTTCTAACCTTTCATCTCTTCAGAAGAAATTTCACTACCTTCTTTGCTAATATTTCAATGCCTTAGACTGTTCATTTTAGGGGAACTTCCTATAGTCTGGATATGGTTCTTTTTACTTTGACAAAGCTTCTCTCCATTTAATAGGTCACAGGGACAACATCATGATGATGATGATGATAACTTGGCTTAGATATAGAAAAATAAAATAAAAACCCAATCCATTTGTCTAAACTTAGTGATTAAGTTCCTAGGAAATTCATCAATATGAAAAAGACCACATTCCTCTTTTAATATAATAACCATTCTTTGTACAGAGGATTATATTTAGTGCATCAAGCAACTGTATTTGCATCTCAAAACCATCATTTGAGAGGCAGTATTATTGACTCCATTTTACAAATGAGAAAACTGAGGCTCAGTGATAAAGATTTAGATCCCGTACTATTTAGTCCAAATCTCCCATTTCTTCTACCATGACATGATGGAAAAGCAAGGAGATGTTCTTGTGACCATCAGACCATCTTTAATAGAACTTGGTCATGGCAGAATTAAGCAATGAAAGGATAAAGTAAGTTCTCACATGCTGTTTGCTGAAGTTAGACCAGACCAAAATGGCAACATATATTTCTGTTCACTGAGGTTGTAATATTATTAGCAAGTGGTGAGGGGTGTAGAGAAATGGCTGACTCATATCTTCTGTATTTCTTTAAGTTTTTAAAATGAGCATATATCATATGACCTGTCATCTGTATTTTTACTTATGGTGTAAGAAATGTATATATTAAATACCTATAGTATTTATACATGTAAAAACATACCATCAGTGTTTTTACCTATAAATGAATGAACCTTTCCCATGAAGTACTGTGATCTTTTTAAATTGTAAATAAAGATACACATAATATTAAATATGAAAACAGTAGAATATTTATACCTAGAGAGTAATCATTCTGATTTTTAGGTTGGGGTTTGGCTATCAGACTTTATACATTATAATTTAGTTTATCAGTACCCATAACAAAAAAACAGGGAACATCTTTCTTCTTTTCCAAACAAAAAAAAGGGTTTGTTCAATCAACTTTTCTTCTCCAAATTCAGAAAAGGGTCCAAAAGAATTAGTTCTTCCTCTCACAACAGTGTCCTGTTTTCTTTTCTGCTGAACATCAGAAGAATAAGAATATTCTTGGGCCACACATTAAATACCCAAACACTAATGAAAGTTGATTAGTAAAAGAGAAGGTCTTTGCATACTTTTCCTGATACCAACACTACAGATAAGCAAAACAGTCCTCAAATAACCCGCATGTAGACAGCAGGCTGTAGGTGGGGCATCCCTACAGGATTTCCCTTCGTGGAGAAAGTCAGGGCTTTCTCTTTGGGAAAGTGGTATATTCATGAGATTAAGAGACTATTCTCTGGAGTCAGAAAATACTTTTCTGTCCCTGTTCTGCCTCTTTGTAGCTATATGACTTTGGACTAGCTTTTTAACCTCACTAAACTTCAGATTTCTTATCTATAAAATGGGGACAACAAGATTACCAAAACTTAAATAGCTGTTGTGAGAATTAAATCAAATGATATTAAGAAAGGTACTTGAAACAATGCGTGGCACATAAGCACTACATGAGAGCACTAGGTATTTGTCATGTTGTTGGCATTATTATTATAGTACTAAAATTTAGCATTTAAATCTTATACTGCAACATTTCTGGATACTCCACTGACATAGAAAAATTATCTGGCTAAACATTTCAGAGAATGTGCTTCTTTTCAGAGTTAGAACAGGAGTCATAAAACTATAGCCCATTGCCCAAATATGGCTCCCTGCCAGCCAAATCCTTCCATGCCCACTTGTTTATGTTACTTTTTACGGCTGTTTTTGCATTATAAGGGCAGAGTTGAGAAGTTGCAACTGAGACCATATGGCCCACAAAACCAAAAATATTTACTAGCTGTCCCTTTATAGAAAAAACTGACTGAATCCTGAGTTGGAAGCATTTTTGTTCAACATAACATATTTAGTCTCTCTTATAATTCAAGATATGTTCCTTGTGCCAAGCAATTCTAAAGAAATTACCAAAATACCCATCATCCTTTCCTCGTTGGTGTCAAAGATTAAAGCAGAGTCTCAAGTAACTAGTAACAGAGAATAAGCATCACTGAAGGTAACAGACAGTAAGAATTACTGCCTCCACTAATCATGGCTATACCAGCCACACTCTGTACTTATTCTTGAAAGAAACAATAGCTCTCTTATTTTTCTAAAACGATGGATGAATTTCTCTTTGCTGTCCTTCCAGTATAGAGATATTTTCAGTCACTATTGGAACTAAGATTTTTTTTGTGTGTTGGTATATGTGTTTGTGTGTACACGTATGTGTGTATATATTTATATGTCACACACTTCACAATGCTATTTTTGTTCACAAGATCTCTCCCATGAAGCTTATGTTCTAACGGAGGGAATCAAAAGTCCCAAAGATATATATATTTTTAAAAGATAATTTCCGATAATATAACAGACACAAGGAAACAAAACAGGACTCTGGGATGGAAAGAGATTGGAAAGGAATAAATGGGACTACTTTAGATTGAGTGGCTAGGGAAGGCCTCTCACAAGAAGAGACATTTGTACCAAAACCTGCATAACAAGAAGCAGCCAATTCCACATAAATAAAAAATAGTGTTCCAAGTCAAAAGCAGAAATGAGCTTGGTGTGTTGAGGGTAGGCATAAAATCACCAGCAAGGCTTGAATGCAAGCAGTATAAACTGAGATTAGAAAGGAAGGTCATGTCTAGACCATGTGGGGTCTTACAGGCCTTGGTAAAGTGTTTGAATTTTATTCTAAATGAAATGGGAAGCCATTAGTATGTTTGCAGCAGGGAAATAACATGATCTGATTTGTATGACAAGAATGTTGATCTGACTTGTATGACTGGTGTTTGGGAAGCAATGGAAAGTGAAAGCAGAAAGACAAAAAACACCCTGCAGTTCAGGGTAAAAATAATAATGGTGGTAGAAACAAAGAGCAGTGATTACTCAGGGTATGTTTTGAAAATACAATTGGCTGGGATTACTGAAGGATTAGGAAAGGGAAGGAGGAAAGGGAGAAATCAAGGGTGACTCTTACTAGTCTTGTGATCTAAGCAACCAGGTAGTTGATGGAGTAATTTACCAGTGATGGATTCATGCACTGTTCATTCAACAAATGTTTACAGAGATCAACTTTATGCCAGGTACTGTTCTAGGCAACAGCAACTACAGCAGTGAAAGAAGTAGCCAAAATTCCTACTCTGGTAGAACTAATATTCCAGGGAGGATAGAAAACAGAAGAGATTTAAAAAGATGCAAGGAATTTGGGGAGAAAAGTGAAGGTAACCAACTAGCAAATCCTGTTATTCTGTCCCCTATGTCTTGTAGTAGTTCAGGTTGAAAACAGATGGCAGCTGCAGTATAGCCACATTTGGGGTATACTTGAAAAATGTTGGGGGGAGGAAGATCTTCCATATGGGCTGAGCTATTAATACATCTGGTCACTCACTTTGCTTAGCAGAAGTAGCCCATGAAATAAGAATATATAGAAATTCCTGGGCAATGGCCGAAGGTATTTTTAGTCAGGAGTCTAGAAGGAAAGGAACTGGGAAAGTGAGAAAATTTCTCAAGTAGAGGCATGTATGGACATAGAGATACTTTATGAAGGGTAAAGACTTCTGTATCACACATTTATATCCACTAGAAAGCACCCATTAGAAGGGTTGAACAATTAAGTAGACAAAATGACTACCAATTGACATTAGCCAGCCTTTGTCACTGGCTACTTGCAAAAAGGAACATGAACTTGCAAAAAAAGAACATGAACAAAGTGGCTACAGTGGCTGAAATGGAGGCTACTTATGGACTCAACAATATGACTTTCATTTACCAGGACAGATGTAGCTACTGCCGCCTCCATTTACCAAGTTGAGTCTAGTTACTGCCGCCTCTGAATGTCCAACCTAGCTCAAAAGAAGTATCTGGTTCATCCTCACAGGCACAGATACCTGTTTCAGGTGTGGCTTTGCCTTTCCTGCCTACAGCCTCAGCTAGCAGCACTATCTGCAGCCTTGTGGAATACATGACACATAGGCATAGACCACTTACAACACAGCATCTAAGCAGGGGGACTACTCCATAGCAAAGGTCCACAGGCCCATGAGAGTAAACCTATCACATGGACCCGTGGGTTATATCATACATCACATCATCCAGAACAGCCACCCTCGAAGAAGCTAAAACGATCTTTCATAGGAATACCTGAATCACAGCTCAGAGGCAACATTCGGACTGGATGTGATGCCATTCTCAGGATGCAGCCTATATTTAAATCAAAGGCCTTCATATGGGGCTATGTCTCCAACAAAAACACATGTATTCAGTAATCAAGAGAGTTGGAAAACAGGAGTAGCCCACTTAGCATCACTTCCAATGATCCAATCACAATAAGGAATTCTATGCTTTCCATCTTTGCAACTCTGGGCTATGCAGTGTTGGAAGTCGTGCTCTTCACACATCACACTCTTCCCAGGGGACACAGCAAGTATCACATTGAACAAGGCTGTAGATGTCACTGGGACCCTAATCAGCTGGAGAAGGTAGTGCTGTATTCACACAAATAGAACTGGGAGAATGCACATGGTATCTAGGTGGTCTGCTTGGGGACATCCTAGTATTCCCTTTCCTCCCAATTCCAGTGCTCAATGATACATGCAGCAACTGCTATCTGAAAAGGGTCTAGTTATGATCACCAACAGTGTACAATACTCAGGAATGAAGGTTTGGGTCACATACCAGGGAAACCACCCACCTGCCAAGATGATAGCTGAGAGTGAGGGGAATTTAGAATGAATAGTAGATTTGAGAGAGGATGAGTACCAGTTGTGGACCTGGGAACTGCAGCATCACAGGCTAAAGTTTATCCTACTAACTTCTTTCTTCCAAATTTTCCCTTAGGAGGTTACACAAAAAGCCAATTTCACCACTACATAATATATCCACATACATATCTGCTCCTGTAACCCCTAATCAATATAAATTAAAAAAAATAGAATAAATGTTCTCCAGGAAAAGATGCCCACAGGAATCAAGGAGGAGCTGTCCCACAAATCTGCTTGAAGAAAAAGATTTCTGTGGTGTAAGGGGTGGATTACAATGGTCATGAAAAATGCATAGTCCAGATCACTGTGCCCGGGCAGTTCCCAGCCAATGACCAGACACAGAGACGGTATTAATGCAAGCCCATTCCTGAGAGAGGTACAACTCCTTTAAAAGATTTTGGATAGAAAAGAAATATCCAAAATCAAATCAGAGATCAATGAAATTGAAAACAAAAGAATCATTCAGAAATTAATGAAACAAGAAGTTGGTTTTTTGAAAAAATAAACAAAATGGATAAACCATTGGCCAGACTAATGAGAAATAGAAAAGTAAAATCTCTAGTAACTTCAATCAGAATTGATAAAGGGGAAATAACAACTGATCCCACAGAGATACAAGAGATCATCTCTGAATACTACCAGAAACTCTATGCCCAGAAATTTGACAATGTGAAGGAAATGGATCAATATTTGGAATCACACCCTCTCCCTAGACTTAGCCAGGAAGAAATAGAGCTCCTGAACAGACCAATTTCAAGCACTGAGATCAAAGGAACAATAAAAAAATCTTCCAACCAAAAAATGCCCTGGTCCAGATGGCTTCACGCCAGAATTCTATCAAACCTTCAAGGAAGAGCTTATTCCTGTACTGCAGAAATTATTCCAAAAAATTGAGGAAGAAGGAATCCTCCCCAACACATTCTATGAAGCAAACATCACCCTGATACCAAAACCAGGAAAAGACCCAAACAAAAAGAAGAATTTCAGACCAATCTCACTCATGAATATAGATGCAAAAATTCTCAACAAAATCCTAGCCAATAGATTATAGCTTATCATCAAAAAAGTCATTCATCATGATCAAGTAGGCTTCATCCCAGGGATGCAAGGCTGGTTTTACATACGCAAGTCCATAAACATTATCCACCATATTAACAGAGGCAAAAATAAAGATCACATGATCCTCTCAATAGATGCAGAAAAAGCATTTGATAAAATCCAGCATCCTTTTCTAATTAGAACACTGAAGAGTATAGGCATAGGTGGCACATTTCTAAAACTGATTGAAGCTATCTATGACAAACCCACAGCCAATATTTTACTGAATGGAGTAAAACTGAAACCTTTTCCTCTTAGAACTGGAACCAGACAAGGTTGTCCTCTGTCACCTTTACTATTCAACATAGTGCTGGAAGTTCTAGCCAATACAATTAGGCAAGACAAGGAAATAAAGGGAATCCAAATGGGAGCAGAGGAGGTCAAACTCTCCCTCTTTGCTGACGACATGATCTTATACTTAGAGAACCCCAAAGACTCAACCACAAGAGTCCTAGAGGTCATCAAAAAATACAGTAATGTTTTAGGATATAAAATCAATGTCCACAAGTCAGTAGCCTTTATATACACCAGTAACAGTCAAGATGAGAAGCTAATTAAGGACACAACTCCCTTCACCATAGTTTCAAAGAAAATGAAATACCTAGGAATATACCTAACGAAGGAGGTGAAGGACCTATATAAAGAAAATTATGAAATCCTCAGAAAGGAAATAGCAGAGGATATTAACAAATGGAAGAACATACCATGCTCATGGATGGGAAGAATCAACATTGTTAAAATGTCTATACTTCCCAAAGCAATCTACCTATTCAATGCCATTCCTATCAAAATACCCACCTCGTACTTTCAAGATTTGGAGAAAATGATTCTGCGTTTTGTATGGAACTGGAAAAAACCCCATATAGCTAAGGCAGTTCTTAGTAATAAATATAAAGCGGGGGGCATCAGCATACCAGATTTTAGTCTGTACTACAAAGCCATAGTGGTCAAGACAGCATGGTACTGGCACAAAAACAGAGACATAGACATTTGGAATCGAATTGAAAACCAAGAAATGAAACTAACATCTTACAACCAGCTAATCTTCGATAAACCAAACAAGAACATACCTTTGGGGAAAGACTCCCTATTCAATAAATGGTGTTGGGAGAACTGGATGTCTACATGTAAAAGACTGAAACTGGACCCACACCTTTCCCCACTCACAAAAATTGATTCAAGATGGATAAAGGACTTAAATTTAAGGCATGAAACAATAAAAATCCTCCAAGAAAGCATAGGAAAAACACGGGAAGATATTGGCCTGGGGAAAGACTTCATGAAGAAGACTGCCATGGCAATTGCAACAACAACAAAAATAAACAAATGGGACTTCATTAAACTGAAAAGCTTCTGTACAGCTAAGGAGACAATAACCAAAGCAAAGAGACAACCTACACAATGGGAAAGGATATTTGCATATTTTCAATCAGACAAAAGCTTGATAACTAGGATCTATAGAGAACTCAAATTAATCCACATGAAAAAAGCCAACAACCCCATATATCAATGGGCAAGAGACATGAATAGAACCTTCTCTAAAGATGACAGGCGAATGGCTAACAAACACCTGAAAAAATGTTCATCATCTCTATATATTAGAGAAATGCAAATCAAAACAACCCTGAGATATGATCTAACCCCAGTGAGAATGGCCCACATCACAAAATCTCAAAACTGCAGATGCTGGCGTGGATGTGGAGAGAAGGGGACACTTTTACACTGCTGGTGGTACCGCAAACTAGTACAACCTTTCTGGAAGGAATTATGGAGAAACCTCAAAGCACTCAAGCTAGACCTCCCATTTGATCCTGCAATCCCATTACTGGGCATCTACCCAGAAGGAAAAAAATCCTTTTATCATAAGGACACTTGTACTAGACTGTTTATTGCAGCTCAATTTACAATTGCCAAAATGTGGAAACAGTCTAAATGCCCACCAACCCAGGAATGGATTAACAAGCTGTGGTATATGTATACCATGGAATACTATTCAGCTATTAAAAAAAATGGAGACTTTACATCCTTCGTATTAACCTGGATGGAAGTGGAAGACATTATTCTTAGTAAAGCATCACAAGAATGGAGAAGCATGAATCCTATGTACTCAATTTTGATATGAGGACAATTAATGACAATTAAGGTTATGGGAGGGAGGAAAAGCAGAAAGAGGGACGGAGGGAGGGGGGGTGGGGCCTTGGTGTGTATCACACTTTATGGGGGCAACACATGATTGCAAGGGGGACTTTACCTAGCAATTGCAATCAGTGTAACCTGGCTTATTGTACCCTCTTTGAATCCCCAAGAATAAAAAAAAAAAAGATTTTGGATCATGAATTGCCCAATACCCTGACCAAAACTTTCTTAGAATGTCATTTCAGTCTGAGACCTTTCCCACCCACTCCTCTTTCATTCCTCACCTTCACAGGTGTCAGACTTTCATTGCAGTCTGAAGGTTCTCTCTGCCTTCTGCTGCTTGCTCCTTTATCCTTCACAAGACATCTTCCACAATAAACTTCTCAAACAGAAAATCCTATTTGGGTATGTGCTTCTCAGACCTGAATGTAAGAAAGTCCTTTTTTCTTTCTTTCTTTTTTTTTTTTCCTTAAATGTAAATCCCCAGGGGATGAGGGTGGAATATTTGTGTCTAAAACTAGTAATATACTCATAGCTCAAGGCTACAGAGAATCCTCAAATATGTAGTAGTACTTGTACTCATCTCAGTAATGTATATAAATATGTACGTATCCTTCTCAAACCCTTTCTACATTAGTGATTTTCAAGGAAAGTATTCTTTGCTTTAGATGTTTTTCTTCTATAAATTAAAAAAAAAATCCTTGACTTTCTTCTATTCAAAAGGCAATACATATTCACTTAAAAAATGAGACAAGGTATACAATTAAAAAATAAGCTAGAGAGATTAGGAATAGAATAAATGTCAAAGATACCTACATTGATTAACCAATTTAAAAAATTCAAGCCAGGCATAATGCCTCACACCTGTAATCCTAGCATTCTGGGAGGCCAACACAGGAGGATCCCTTGGGCCTAGGAGTTCAAGACCAGCTTGAGCAAAATCAAGACCCCATCTCTACATTAACCAGGCGTGTGATGATGCCTGTATATAGTCCCAGCAACTTGGGAGGCTGAGGCAAGGTGATCACGTCAGCCCAGAAGTTTGAGGTTATAGTGAGATATGATGATATGACTGTACTCTAGCCCAGGCAGTAGAGAGACCACCTCAAAAAAGAAGGCAAAATCAGCAATATAAGAAGAATTAATTACTGATAAACCTCAAAAACATTATGAAATCCAGGAGCAAAAGAATATATTCTATATGATTCTATTTATATAGAATTCTAGAAAGGGCACATCTTACCAGTAATGACAGAAAACTCTTCAGTGATCGCCTGGAACTGGGGGGACTGACTACAAAGAGGCACAGAGGCATTTTGGGGGTGATAAAAAATGTTCTCGATTTTGATTAATGTGGTGGTTACTCGCGTGTGCACATACCTTTATCAAAATTCATTGAACTATACACTTAAAAAATGAGTGTATTTTATTGTATATAAATTATACCCTAATAAAGTTGATATATAAAAAAAAATTTTCAACTTGGAAGAAACTTGGGTCAAAATATTCTGCTTCATGCAGGCTACAATCTTTTCTTACCTAGATTTTACAATACCTTCTTACCGTATTCCCTTAAGGGAATCAAGCCTCCCTCTAATCTGTTTTTCACTCTACAGCCAGTGATGTTTTTACAAGAAAATATGGTTATGTCACTCCAAATAACTCCCATTCTTCACCTTATCAGTCAGGGTTAAATCAGAGAAACAGAACCACTAAAACATATTTAGTGGGAACTAGTTAAACAGTATCTGTAATGCTATTACATTCATCTATCATCTTCTGATGCTGGAGTTTGAAGTCCACGGGGCAGGCTGTTGGAAGAGAAGATGGATGTACAGTTCCAATACAAAGACAGAACCCATAAATGCAAGAAACCTGTCAATTCTTACCGCCTCTGACTCTGATGGTATAGAGAAGAAGTTGGGCCTTCCATTATCATGGAACTAAACACATACCTAGCGATCCAAGAGTCAGAGAAACTAGAGGATGACCCAGGGTAAGATGAAGCAGTTGCAGGCTCAACCACTACCTCACACCAAGGGGAGCCAACAGGCAGGCAACAAGTATGAGTTACAAAATAGCCAATTCACTTTCATCCTCCAAATCTCCCACAGGAATCTCTTATGGACCACCCTTACCAAGCATACACAGTAAAGGGAATGCTGGGAAATGTAGTTCAGCCTACCAAATTGATACATTACAAAGCCATCCTAAACCTTCAGTGCTTCCCATTATCTTTACTGCCTTAACAAAATGTCTATTAAAATGTGGGAAACCCTGTTCATTGCTGAAGAACTTATTTATCCACTTATTCACTCCATCCCATTGCTACATAAACTTCCATTACAACATAAACTTCTGTCTTAGTTTGAGTCACCCAGAAAGCAGACCCTGAAAAAGGTGGTTTGCAATTCCTATAAATAATATTAAAAATCAGGAAGTGTGGGAAGGGTTAGGAAAGGGGGAAAGCAAGTAAAGGGAGTGTTAGTTAATGCTGTGGGCAACTGGAACTCCAGTATCTCTGGAAATCTGAGGCACTGTGTAGAACCCTCTGAAGGAGGGTGAGCCACTTACCCCCTAACTGCCATCCTCATTGCTTGAGTGTCGCCTCTGAGGAACTTGTCCTCCTCCCCCTCCCAAAAGTTCCAGCCAGCTACAGATGAACTAGATCTCTTGGCCTCAGAGAAAGCCTGAAGGCAGAAAAGTAGAGGGACGACCGGCACTTGCCGTTGTATGTTGGAAGAACATAAGACACTACCAAAGCTACCATGAAGTTAGAGTAGGGTTGAGGGGATGTGGCCTGAGTCACCAATAACTTCTCCTCTACTTCCCAAAGACTTTTACCTCCATTAATCTCTAGATGCCAACATAAATACAAAAAGAATAAGAAAGAATGCCAAACCAATTTCACTTTCAGAGTACTGATGAGTTGGGAGTTTAGGAAAATTTCATTAACTTACTGAATTACAGTATGGATAATATAAAGAAACGAGAGCTAGATAAGTAATGGGTCTATAGATTAACAGCTAAAAGATACACTCAAAGAATATTGATGAATGATGCAAACTCCTAGTTATATTGTATTTCTTCCTACATAGGAAGGGGTACCCCTGGAGCTGCACACTGCAGCAACCCTAGACAGCACAGAGTAGCTACTCACTAAATGCCCAAAGGGACAAGAGTAGGTGAAAGATCATAGACGTTGTTTGACCTGGCGTATCAGGAAAACACAGGTAAGTGGTTCTCAAGCGGGAGCTATTTTGTTCCCCAGAACACATATGGTAATGTCTAGGAACATTTTTGTTTGTCACACATGGGGAAAGGGGTGCTATAAGAATCTAGTAGGAAGAGACCAGGATGCTGTTAAACATTTTATGATGCACAGGACGACCTCCCTTTCCCCAACAAAAAATTATCCTACCCAAAATATTAAAGTGCCAAGATTGAGAAACCCTGATACAAAAAATACAACATTTAAAAAATCAATATATTTAATTACAAATGATTTGTCCTACATGCCAGCAATACAAAGTGTTGCATTAGTACCACCAAAGCCAAAGGAATTGGTGAGTCCAATACATCTTTTCTCAGTTTTCCATTCCTGTGCCTTTAGTGGAACATAATTGAGATCAAATTCTGGTTCTGTACAATCCAGGTTTAAAGTAGGTGGTAGTTTTTGATAATAACAAGCTAGAGTGGTAAAAGCTGCCTCAACCGCCCCGGCAGCGCCCAGCAGATGTCCTGTGGCTCCCTTAGTTGAGGAAATAGCAAGAGCATATGCATGGTCTCTGAAGAGATGTTTGATAGCTTTGTTTTCAGCAGCATCTCCCAATGGTGTAGAAGTAGCATGTGCATTGATGTAAGATATCTCTTCAGGTTGTAGCCCTGCATCTTTTACAGCAGCAGCCATACATCTAATAAAACGAGAAAGAAATTTATGAGGACTAAGTTTTATTTGAACGGAGATTCTTTTTCTGTGTGACTTAAGCAAAAGAAATATAGGCATCCTAGTAGACAAGGAAAAGAATTCTTTGCTCTACTAGCAGAACTCCATCTTGAAGTACAATATCAGTTATACTATCAGCATGGAAATTATGAGTCATACACTTGGACTGATTCATCCCCATGAGTTAAATATACAAGCCTTTAATTGTATAATCTCTAATAAAATAAAATTCTATTTATTTGAATTGGCATTTTTCCATGTTGACTCAACTAGAATAATTTTTCATCTTGGGATTTTTTATGAATATGGCAATTTTTTGTGAGCATTATAACTATGTTTTAATTTTTCTTTTACATTTAAATGTAAAACTTAGAATATTTCTCAATAATCTACTACATTAGTGGTTCAAATAACTTTTCAAAATCTTCATTTAGGCTGTAAGAATTCTAAATGAGCCAGGTGCAGTGGCTCATGCCTGTAATGCTATCACTCTAGGAAGTTGAAGCAGGAGAATCTTTTGAGCTCAGGAGCTCTAGACTAGCCTAAGCAACACAGCAAGACCCCTATCTTTACTAAAAACAGAAAAATTAGCAGGGCATTGTGGCAGATGCCTGTAGTCCCAGCTACTCAAAAGGCTGAGGTGTCACTTGGATCCAGGAATTTCAGGTTGATGTGAGCTAGGCTGATGCTATGGCACTCTAGCCTGGGAAAAAGTGAGACTCTGTCTCAAAAAAATAATAACAAGGCACGGTGGCTTATGCCTGTAATCCTGGCACTCTGGGAGGTCAAAGCAAATGGATTGTCTCAAATTGAAGACTCTCAAGCTTGAGAGTTTGAGACCAGTCTGAATGAGAGCAATACTCTGTCTCTATTAAAAATAGAAAAATTAGCTGGGCATAGTGGAGCATGCCTTTAGTCCAAGCTACTCAGGAGACTGAGGCATGAGGACTGCTCAAACCCAAGAGTTTGAGGTTGCTGTGAGCTATGATGTTACAGCACTCTACTCAGAGCAAAACTTTGTCTCAAAAAATAAACAATAAAAATTAAAAAACCTAAATAAAGAAAGAATTATGAAGCTAATCCAAAAAACAAATAAATCTAACACTAAAAAAATTTCTCTGGAAAAACTTTTGAACACTTTTTAGATGTCAAAAATCTTCCTTTTAGTTCCCGAAACGTATCTATACAGATACAGATATTTCTTAATATATCTAATGTATTACCTTAATATATCTACATTTATACAGATACAGATATTTCTTAATAGGCAGCTCAGAGTATAATTTGAAGTATGCTGAAAGGATTCTGTTAAATATTACTATTTAAATATTACTATTTCTTCATCTAGCTTTTTACTATGCTTGACATTTACATCACCAGCAACTACTCACTAAAACTCAAAAGTATAATTTAGGGGTTGAAAAATCATGGCCCTGCTTTTGTAAACATTTTCATCAGAACACATAATATGCCCATTCATTTACATATTGTCTATGACTGCCTTCACCCTACAATGGCATAGCTGAATAGTTACAACAGACTTTATGCCCACAACGCCAAAAATATTTACTACTTGTCCCATTATAGAAAAGGATTACTAATTCCTGGCTAATTTAACTGAGTAAACATAGTATGATTTAAAACACAAAGCCATTATCTAACACACTGACATATTATTTTTTTATTTTTTTAAACACGCTACTTATCTCTTTTACAACTGAAAAACTGCTTTTCAAAGTGTGGCCCTTAGACCAGGAGCATCATCATCACCTGAAAGCTTATTAGAAACACAGACTCTCAAGCACCACCCAAGACCTTCAGTGTCAGAGTCAGCATTTTTAATAAGATCTCTGGGTAATTAAAGATGGAGAAGTGCTGATTTGAAAAGAACAGAAGTCTGATGAAATGAAGCAGAAACAAGACAAATCTTGTTTGGCTTTTCTCTCCCCATCTGATGAAGGGTCAAGGAGGAGGAAGACTTGGGAACGAGCACACTGATAGTTGTTAAACAGAAATGAAGGCATGAGAAGTTGGCAGAGACACATACGGCCTTCTTCACAATTGTAATGGCCTTAAATCAAATACAATTTTTATAAGGATGTTCAGATGTTTTCAAATATTTCAAATGTTTAAAGCAAAGAATTCAAAAACCATATTTAGTCTAAAACAGAAAAACAAAGATATTGTGCAACAAGGTGTGATACTACAATTTTCCTTAATTTGGTTCTTCAATAAAGTGTTTTATTTGAAGGAATATTTGGAAAGAAACAACCATTTTTTACCTTAAAGCACCTTGTCCTTCAGGATCGGGGGCAGTTATGTGACCAGCATCACCTGAGAGTCCATAGCCCAAAATTTCTGCATAGATTCTGGCCCCTCGTTGAACAGCATGTTCATGTTCTTCCAGTACCAGCATAGCTGCACCTTCTCCCATTACAAAACCATCTCTCTTTGGATGAAAGGGTCGACATGCTAACTTAGGATCTGAGTTTGTGCTCAGAGCCCGGGCTCTGGAAAACCCAGCTAGAGATAAAGGGCTAATGCAAGAATCTGTACCTCCAGCTACCATCACATCAGCATCACCATGTGCTATAAATCTAAAAGAGTCTCCTACAGCATGAGCTCCTGTGGTACAGGCTGTGGATACTGCATGATTGGGGCCCTTGAATTTATATCGAATGCTGACCTGGCCTGCTGCCATATTGACCAGAATCTTAGGAACAAAGAATGGGCTAACTTTACTGTAACCTTTTGTCTGAAACATCAAAGCGGTTTCAGAAACAACTTCAAGAGGAATCATTCCCATGCCAATTGCAACACCAGTAGCCACCTGATCAGCTTCTGACTGAGGATGCCAGCCAGAATCTTTCAAGGCTAATTCTGAAGCGGCAATGGCCATAATGGTGGGAGAAGACATAGACTTGATATCTGATTTGGACACAAAGTTTTGTTCATTGAACTGACCTTCATCACAACCTCTTGGCACATAAGCAGCAACACTGCAAGGGATACTCTTATACTCTTCACCAACCACTGAAACAATTCCACTCTCTCCTTGGATAAGACGTTCCCAAACCAGCTGAGTTCCAACACCAAGAGGTGTCACTAAGCCAATTCCTGTGATAACAACCCGCCTATGCAATTTAGATGTTGGCACAGTTCCCAAAAATCTTTTACTTCTTGTTAACTGCTGCCATAATCTTGAATATAGAAGAGAAGTGCTTGTAATTTTCAGGAAATTCTGCAAGCTGTTTGACAACATGGTTGAAACTCCGATGATCAGAAACACATTCCTGTAACAGACCACAACACACTGAGAAGTTATCCTTAGGGCTAAAATAACAATATCTAAGATGTTCTTTTGGGTGCCTGATATATACTGAGCATGGGAAAACAATTGTTACATCATTTTAATTTCTATTTTATCATCAAATAACTTGTTCAGACTTAACCCCCTCTTCAGACTGTAAGTACCTTCAGACACTGGAAGAAAATAAATGAATTAGTCATTCAATTCACCAAAACAATTTTTTTTCAGTATTACTAAGGACTTATTTTAAATAGCTTTTCCGGTGCCAGTGGCACAGAAAACTTATTTCAGGGCCTATTCTTTAAGGTGCAGTAAACGGGCTTTACCAACTTTCAATTTCTAGACATAACCAGCCTGTTTGCAAGGCCGCCCAGAACCAACAGCCTTAGCCCAGTTGTTTGGACGCTTAGGTTGACAACAGACTGTGTCTAGGCTTGCGACTGGGAGAGAGGACAGATCTTTCCACTCAGCTAAACTTCTCCAATCCGGTTATCTGTGGAAGGAGAGGTTACGTCTAGCCTATCATTCCAAGGGAGAGAGGAAAGGGGTGTGGCCATTCCCTGCACTGCCTCCAATGAAAGCATATTGAGAGGTAAAGAAATCAGGCCCCAAGTCCTTGTACGCCCCTCTCGAAATTCGTCCCCAACCCAATTTGGCTGCGGAGGGACTGAAGGAAGAGAGCAGCGAACTGCTACCTGTAACAGGGCTGAACGCAGCGACGGACCTCAGCGTTGACGCGCTCGAACGCACGCGCACGCGCACGCGCACGTACGCCCATGCGCGCTCGCACGCACACGTCACGCCCGAGCCGGCTTCAGCCGGTTGAGTGCTGCGGGTCACCTTGGCCGAGGTCGGACCCTGGGTGGGCAGTGGCTGGGTGGGAGTTTATTTTAGTTAAGACAATCCTGTCGGAACCTCAGTGATTCGCGGATAATACAAGACCTGCTAAAAACGTGATAAGATAGCATTTTCTTCCATCAAAAGGGCATTTTTCTTTGGCAGTGGTGTTGTCTGAGAAGGTACACGTCGTATTCCACGGACTCCTGGAAAAGAACGAAATGACTACCGTACTTCCAGAGTTATTTATAATAATGAGTAAAGTATAACAAGAATGCCCAACATCAGGAAATTGTGTGATTTTGTGACACATCCAAATGTCATGTATCCACTTAATAATTTTAGGGGTGAATATTAATGTGCAAAGATGTTGAGAATATTTGTTAGGAGATATAGCCACCTACAAAACATATTATTTTCAAAAATGTTTTAGAGGTCTGCAAAGGCATACAATGATGGTGTTACTATATTTTTACATAGCCTTATTTACTACCTTTTCTACAATTCTTTTGTAATAGTAACAAAGTTTTTACTTTTTAAAATTGGTCTCCAGGTATCACACCCTAATGTTGTAATAATGGAGGCATTTATTTGTGTATGAAAAATTCATTAACTTTACTTGCACAGAGCTGGCCGTGAATCTATAAAGGGAGAATATGAATATAACATGCAAATACAAAAAAGTCAGTGACGTGGTATTTATTGCCCATCTGCTGTACACAGGCCTGGAGGCATGAGATGCGAGATGTCACGGTGTCTTCCACGAACTGCTGAGTATTGCAGTATGATCAATGTCAAGGTGTGGAACGACGCAACAGTAAAAGCAGATCACAGCAGCTTTGGGAATGATAATGAGGACTTTGGATTTGATACAATGGGCCAGACATATGTGATAGCTGGGCTAATTTGGAGCAGAACATTCTTTTACTAAATCTAAATTTCTCTAGGAAATTCACGGTAAACTGTCTCATTTCCTTCACCAGTCTTCCCTACCCCTTTTTGTCTTTAACAAAGCCACTTCATTTAAGTTACCAGCCTGGCTCCTGGCACTATTTGACTTTAGAATGTGGGCAAGGGGAGCTGTAAAAACCTTTTCACCAGGAGAATAACATGATCAGATGTGTGCTTTAGAAAGTTCACTATTGCAGCAGTCTACATGGTGGACTGAAAGAATGTGGGAATGATCACAGGGAGAGAGTTAAAACTGGATGAAACATGATGAGGCCCTGAACAAAGGCAATGGCAAGGAAGAGAGATACAGGAAATGCTCAGAATGAAATACTGTTGGGATATTGTTGCTGATGGAATGGGGAGTCCTTGGTCCCCTTTCCAACCTTAATCTAAGGGTTCTATTCAAGTTCTCAGTGGAACTACAGCTCACAATGAGATTTTCCTTCCTCTGAACTAGTAGTTCTCAAATTTTATTCTGTATCAAAATCATCTGAAGGGCTTGTTACTACACAGGTTAATGGCCCCAACCTTTAAATCTGGGGCTTGAGAATTTGTCTTTTTGACAGGTTTCCTGGTGATGGTGATGTTGCTGGTCTAACTACTGCTCTAAACTCATTATAATATGTCTGTGGAAATAGGGACTTATCTCCTTCAAGGCTTCACAGTGCCTACAGCACAGTGCTTGGCATTTAGTAGTCATTTCGTAAATATTTGATGAATGAATGACTAATAGAAAGAATGAATAAACACCCTTACATTTGATAGTTAGTATATGTGCTCTTTTTGTGCACTTCTTACTGGATGACATTTGATTTTCAAACCTTCACAATAACTTTTGTTTCATCAACTAAAGGGCTATTTGTGTGTAAATTGCTATCATTAGATTTGTCTTCCCTACTAGATTAAAACTCTCATGCTATCTCAGACTGCTTTGCACATATCAGGCACTGAATAAAGTTGTTGGTTAATCAATATAATCACACAATACTGAGTCATCACACCAATTCCTAAAAGGCTTCAAACTCCTTACTGATGATCTACATTGAGGTAAACTTTATATGTATGTGTATATATATATACACATACATATTTTTAACATATATATATGCACATCTGTAACAAAACCAATACTGGGAAAAATTCTGTAGGTTATTTCTTTGTTGTTTCTTTTAAGAATAGTGCCATAATTTGTCAATTCCAGAGATAACATTCTTAACAAAGGTGGAATCCTGAAAAAATATTGTTTTGGAACAAAAAAATCAAAAGAATAGGAAGTTTAAAGCTGATACAACACTAGGTCATCAATGAATGAACACTTACATTGACGAATGTAAAGAAATGAAGAGTAGCTTATTCAATTTTTCTAAAGAAAACAAAATATTTCTTCAACTTTCAAAAAAAATCAAATAGGAAGTTTAAAGCTGATACAATACTAGGTCATCGATCAATGAACACTTACATTGATGAATATAAAGAAATGAAGAGTAGCTTATTCAATTTTTCTAAAGAAAACTGAAAATATTTCTTCAACTTTCTTGGAAGAAGAGACAAAAACCCTTATTATAATGGGTTATTATAATGAATTCCCTTAATAGCCTTATAAAAAACTATAGTTATTCAAGAACTTAAGAGATGTTGATAAAGTGTTATCTAGAAGGACTCAAATTTCAGGTGATTTTAAAAAACGAAATGGTGATTTCTATGATTTTGTGGACTATACATTATTATCACAGTATTAATTCTATGGCATTGGTTTTCACACTGTGGTTGCATGTTTCCCCACAAAAGTGTTTTTTGGCAATTATATCTGTAAAAGGGAAGGCTCAGCTGACATCATTCTGCCCCTCTGCATCCCCCCTGCTTCAATTCCAGAGCATTTCCACTTTGGTGTTTTGTATATAGAGAGTCTTCCTAAGATTTTATTTGGAAAACAAGTGTTCTGTTGCTTTAAAGAAATCATAAATATTGTATAATATACAGGATGGCCATAAAGTTAGTTAAAGTTTTAAATTGCACACTATTTTAAATTGTACATCAACTTCATGGCCACCCTATATAATATCTTTATATAAGGATAAATGTATGGATTTAAGAAGCCCAAATTAAGGGAGTTATAGTTTGTGGCAAAGACTGGTGAGCTATAGCTCTAGCCCTGTCACCCTTCCATTCCATTGTGTAGTTGTAAGAGGCCCTGTGCAGCTAAGAACTACATTTCCCAGCCTCCCCCTTTTATCTAGAAGGGGCCTCTTTCTCCATAACCATATGGTAGAGAAAATGGCTGTATGTCATTTCTGGACTCCAGTGGTTAAGTAGGTGTGCCCCCTATTTTTTTCCAACCACTAACTAAATGCAAAATCTCTGAGGCTCTATGGCAGAAGTTAGCAAACTACTGGCTAGTTAGGAAACTACAACCTACAGAAGGCTATTTTTAAAAACAGAATTTCATTAGAACAGCCACGCCCATGCACTTTAAAGTATTGCCTATGGAGGTGCAACTGCAGAGGCAGAGTTTAAACACCTGAGACAGACCCTATGATCCATAAAGACTAAAACATTTACTTTCTGGCCCCTTACAGGAAATATCTGTGTACTCCTGTTTTCAAGGGATGCAAGGAGCATGGGCCCACTGACTAATGACATTAATAATGCATTATTTAAACTGTTATGTAAACCAGAAAGAAATTACTTTTGTGTTAAGCCATAGAAAATTTTAGTTACAAGTGCTAGTAACATGCTGTTGAACACACTATTCTTCCAAGCTGGTCTAACCTGTTTATTAGAAACTTAGGTATAGCTAGCAGATAATTATAGCAGAGAGCATAGCTCAAGGTCTTGTTCAGAGATAGTGAAAGAAAACTTCAAATCTTAAAATCAAACAGGAAATGAAACATCAATAACTTTTTAAGAGGTTACTTAGGCCAAGAACTTATCTTAAAAACAGGTCAAGAAAAATACTTGAGATTTGGAAAGGAATTTATGCAAAGGAAGCCATTGGTGAAGTATACTATCAAGGTCATGGTAAGGCAGAGGCTGCATTTAAAGTATGATACTTAGGGATGCATCTTCTAAGATGAATAAAATACAGTGACCACGTGATCTATCTGCACAACAAAAATCACAAAATAAATACCCTTCCTATGTGGGATGCAAGTTTTTATTCCCCTCCAATTCTATTCTGTTCTATTTTGTTATTACTGTGTATTTGTTTTATGCTGGTCACCAGATGGTAATGTATTTCAACCTGTGGTTTAAAAAACACTTCTTTATAGAGGAATCATTATCTGAGCTGGGACTTAGATAAGAAAATTTCAATCTTTTACCTAATTCTTAAAAGAAATCGGACATCATAAACCCAGCAGAGTTTACCACCACGGTTTTGTTTTTGAACGTTCGTCGTTCTTTCCTCCTGGGTCTTTCATCTACACTTCTATCTAGAACACTTTGACAATCCGCGAAGGCTGCTTATTGGGAAGGGAGAGCGGTGCAGACGGTTTCTCCACCTTAGCGGCTGGATCAATTGAAGCTGACCCCGGGCCGCGGAGGAATCCGGGTTTCGGCGAGGAACAGCCCTGCCTGTCCCGGCTCGGTCCCCGCGGGCCGAACCATCCCAATCCGCACGCCTCCAGGCCTATTCTCGCTCCCCCGCCCCTCTCGGCCAGGCCACCGCCCCCCACCCGACAGAAGTCCCCCAACCCTTACAACCGGGCACCCTGTCCGTCCCGGTGGAACCTCCTCCCTGCCGCCTCTGCTCTGCTCTGTCTCAGCGGACAGCCCTGCCGGGCAAGGGGCCCCCACCTCGCGAACAGGCCCTGGCCCGCTGCTCCCGGCCAACTTCCCAGCCCCTCCCGGCCGCGGCCCCCGCCCCTCCCGCCGGTTGCGGTGGCCGCGGCTCGCTGAGGCGCCTGCTCAGTGCGGGACGCGGCGCGCGGAGGGCGGCGACGGCCGCTGGCGCTCAAGCATGGCGGCGGCGGCGCTGGGCAGCTCCTCCGGCTCGGCGTCCCCGGCAGTGGCCGAGCTCTGCCAGAACACCCCAGAGACCTTCCTGGAGGCCTCCAAGCTGCTGCTCACCTACGCTGATAACATCCTCAGGTGCGAGGCCGTGGGGTTGGACTGAGGTGCCGGGGCGAGCAGGCCGTGGCGTCTGCTCGGCCCGGGTCTGGGGGCGCCCGGCCCGGGCCCCAGAGGGCGGCCAGGCCCAGAGGGACCCGGGCCCGGACCTAGCGTCGGCGCAGCGTACGACCCCGCCGGCCAGGGGCCTTGGGACGCGGCTGGGTTCCACGGCTGCCCAAGAAGAGGAAGTTTGTTGGCAGTTGTGACTTGGCAGCTGACCTGGTGTCGAGGTGCTGCTGGGCGTGAACTGGAGGTCCCAGCGACAGGAGGGCAGAGGGAAGGTGCGAACTTGGCCTCTTACCTCCTTGTTTAACTGTCTTAAATGTCAGGACATAAATCGTAACGGCGTTTCATTCCCGTTGCCAGTGTCTTACTGAGCAGGGTGGCTTACATTTCCTCATGTTTATCAGCAGTTAGTTCCTGACAAAGTTATATTTTCTTTTCATTTTGTGAATATCCTAATACTAAGGCATAATATTACTGACAAGGTGGGATTTTGAAGTTTTAATGTTTGGGGGGGTTTTTTGGTGCCTGTTTTTGTTGATTAAAACACTTAACGTAGTATTTTAAAGTTATGGTTTTTCATGTTAGTGTCTGGATTCTACTATTCGACATGATCCTTTAAATAAGAATAAGTGATGGTATTGATAGGAGTACTTTGCTTCTTTCTCTCGTGAGCAAAAGTATGCTTCTAGAACTCTCGAAAACTTCACAGATTTGGGGGATTGGGAGGAAAGTTTGATTATTCATTGAGAAGCATAACCCCACTTCCACCCCTGCAGTTCCTCAGATCAAATGATGTGGCTGTCTTGTCCTAAAGAGGGACTTGGTATGTGGGGCAGGAAAATGGAACCTGGCTTAAAGGAGCTTCTGGTATTTTAGTGGTGGTATCTAGTTCAAAGGAGGAGGACCTGTAGTCTTTTTTTTTTTTGTAGAGACAGAGTCTCACTGTACCGCCCTCCGGTAGAGTGCCGTGGCGTCACACGGCTCACAGCAACCTCTAACTCTCGGGCTTACGCGATTCTCTTGCCTCAGCCTCCCGAGTAGCTGGGACTACAGGCGCCCGCCACAACGCCCGGCTATTTTTTTTGTTGCGGTTTGGCCGGGGTCGGGTTTGAACCCGCCACCCTTGGCATATGGGGCCGGCGCCCTACTCACTGAGCCACAGGCGCCGCCCCTAGGACCTGTAGTCTTAAGGAAACTTGTGGCCTTCCTGGTCGTTAAGTGTGGCCTTTGAGTGAATTTAAATTCTACATAAATTCTTTTATTAAAAGGGGTGCAGCAGAGAAAGACTAAGCTTTTCTTGCCTCCTTTGGTGCTTAGAAAAGAATGGTCTTGAAATCAGAAGGCCCCTCACTCCTGCCAGGAACTCTTCTCACTTTAAGGTTATAGAGTTTATGTGACCTATCCTTTAAGAGACATTAGTTACAAATGCAGTTTTTTAATTTGTGCCAATAATATTGTTTGTTTAGGTAATAGTTTTTAAAATAAAGTGAAGGGAAAAGTTTGAGTCCTTATTATGTGCCATATGTTATGAGGGATACAGCATGTGGCCTGTTCATAGTTACAATTATGACCTATGTGGGAACCACCTTCTTCCTCTGTGACACATTCTCAACTCACCTGTTTTTCCTTGAGAGACCTTACAGCTTCTTACTGTCCGTGGATGGCAGTGGACTCTCCGAATGAACTAACAAGCTGAGTTCTTCAGAACCTAACAGCTGGGACTTCCCACCTGGAAAGCCACCAAGTTATTTAAACCCCACCATTCAGAAAAGAGAGATTGCCTTTTCATAAGGGCTCAGGTCTGCTTTCAATACAGTGAAACTGCAAATGCTAAGATCTTGTTTGTTTTGAGGAAGAAAACTAAAAGTTGGCATGCTGTCAATTCATGTTACACTCTACTAATGGCTTATGTTTCTGATCTTGAAGAGTTTTTATCTAAAAAAGAAATTAGGGAAGTTTAGAACTCATGTAATTGGATGTGGTTTGAAAAAGTGCCCATTTTGGTATTTCTTAGGTAATAGTCTCTCTGTCCTTATACTCTTAGAATTCAAACTCAGGCTGCAGTGGGAAGGTGGGAGGGGACTGATTACCCCAAGTTCAGTGTCTTGCTAACCTCTTAACAGAAAAGCTACAAATCCCTTCTTGATCCTCAGCCACACAACATTACAGATACAGTGTAACTTATTCTAGAGTAGAGAAAATTAAAGTTTTCTGTTCCTTTTGCTGTTTGGGAAAATCCACTAACGTTAGAGGTTGATATCCTTTGCCCCTTAGACAGAGTCCAATATGCGGTTGGCCCTTGAATAACATGGGTTTGAACTGGGCAGGTCCACTTATATGTAGTATGGGGAGTTTTTTCCAACCATATGCAGATGGTAAATATAGTATTCTCAAAGGCCAGTTTTTCATATAAAAGGGATCTAGAGAGTGGGTTCTGGGACTTGAGCATGCATGGATTAATGTAAGTGGGATTTGGGGGTTCTTGAAACTAATTTCCCATGTAAACTGAGGAGTAACTATAGCGTTTTTATAGAATGAGTGCTGAAATGAGAATTTCATTTGCAGATTTGGTTTGTTTAAAACAGTGATACTTTTTGCTGTACACATTGAATCTCAAGTGAAAAATAATACTTTTGATTAAGTTTTGAATTTCTTCTTTGGATGATGCTTATCCTGTTCTCCAATTAGCAGTCATAAATTCTTCCATAATAAGATAATGTGCTAATTTGCAGGAACATGATGCCATGAGTTAGGACCTTTTTTTTTTTTTTTTCAGTTCACTGGCTTCTAGATAAAGATGAGCTGTTTTCAATAATATCTACTTCCTCAAAGCTCTATAATAGTTTCACTGACATTCCACAGGGATTTTTTTAATTACTATGCTTCATTGGTTCCTTAAAAAGTATATTTGATTTTATACTAATTTCCTTTACTAACTGTACACAGTTATTAATTACCAGCAGCTTTGGGGTGATTGGAAAGAATGGAAAATGGTTTCTTTAAAGAACATAAATATATTTGAGAGAAAGGAACAAGTATGGAAAACAGTTACGGAATAAAATCTAGAGAGCAATTTCCAGGCGATGTTTAAGGACTTAAGTATTTGTGTGAGGAGCTAGTCGGGGAAACTAACGAGGGACAGTTTTGAGAATATAAATTTGATATGGTAGGGCTGGTTGATGGAGGAACAGAAGACATATCTGACATGATAAACAGGAGAAAGCAATTGTAGTTTCTGGAGTCAAAGAGAAGTATAATGCAAGAGTTTCATATAGAATAATAATGTGAGATTCAAGGCATTGATTCTATTGTGAAGCTCTTGCATGGTTATAAAAGTAAATGGGGATGGACTAGAGAAAGAACTTATAGGCAGAGACTGGCAGTTCTCAATGACTGAATACATGGAGTAGAACTGGCAATGAAGACAAAATAGTCAAAAGTAGCTTTAGATTTCTAATCTAGGGTACCATTGACATCTGGAGAAATTGAGGGTGGGTGGTTGAGGATTGGTCAGTTTGTTGGCAGCTTGTGTGGTAGGGAGTATGTAGGTTTTATAACCACACGTGTTTTGTGTTAAACTACATTAAGTGTACAAGTTTTGCTTGTCAGCAATAGAGTTAGAGCCAGAGATGGTTCACATAATGGTTATTAAGGCACATAGATGTTTTTGAAAATTTTAGAGATATCTCAGAATAACTGACTTTTAGGACTAGATATAAAGTTTAAAATTATCCACAAACAAATATAAGATTATGTTCTTGTTTACATTTATGCGAACCCTTTCAGGGATTATCCATGCTAACCAGGACAAGGACTAGTAAATGATAAGATATATTTAATTCCCAAGTTTCTGAAATTGTGGAATGGGTAGTTTTCTTTTCTTTTTTTTGTAGAGACAGAGTCTCACTGTACCGCCCTTGGTAGAGCGCCGTGGCGTCACACGGCTCACAGCAACCTCTAGCTCTTGGGCTTACGCAATTCTCTTGCCTCAGCCTCCCGAGTAGCTGGGACTACAGGTGCCCGCCACAACGCCCGGCTATTTTTTTTTTTTGTTGCAGTTTGGCCGGGGCTGGGTTTGAACCCGCCACCCTTGGCATATGGGGCCGACGCCCTACTCACTGAGCCACAGGCGCCGCCCAGTTTTCTTTTTTCTAATATGCTATTGTTATTGCCTACCATTAACATGTCTTACAGTCTTAGAAATGTGGTAGATGTGATGTTTAAAGTGATGTGTGACTTTTTCCTACCATTAATACTATAAGAACAAAGACTAACTTTTTGTAAGTTAAATACAGTCAAACCTTTATAGTTGACCACCTCCCTAAATTGACCACCTCTTAAGTTGACCTAATTTTCACAGACCAGATACGCACCACATGTATTTATTAGTACAGTAGATCTAATTTCTTACGTTGACTAGTTTGTTGTTACAGTCCTTCAGATGGTCATCTCATAGAGATTCTACTGTAATTTAATAACTATGGGGGTATGACAACTAAGAAGACACAAAAATATATTCAAAGTGATCGTTGAGTGACATACAGGAAATTTTGCTGCCTTTCCAAGAACTCATTCTTTCAGCAGCATCAACAACTCAAAAAAATCCCCAGCAAAAAATGTGCGAAATAATTGCTATCAAGCAATGTAAATAAGTTACAAGTTACAGAAATAGTTAATGGACAGCAGAGATAGAAAAAAACTACAGAAAAGCATTATAGCAAAAACTGCAAAAAGTCTGAAGAGAAAGTTAATAAAAGATGATCAAGCAAAAATGAAGTTGATCCTTTGGATTACTTTACACACTGAAGGATTTTGAGTGTGGTAATAAGCTCAAGGGTAGTGTACACACTAGGATGATGCAGAAAAGTTAAGAGTTTAAGAAAATATTTGAATAGCACTTTTCCTAGAGTAGGAAACAGGATCTGATGGGTTTGAGCTCTGATGGCCCTGCACCCAAGATCTCTAAGTCTTTCAGTGGTTCAAGGGTAGACTTTTGACATTAGTCTATGCTCAAGATCGTGGCCAGTTTGTTCAACATATTTACTAATAGAAAGATAGGATTTGGAGAACTGGACTTGATTCTTTACTGGACCTTATTTGCAGTATACTTTTAGTGAGGAAAACATACATGGTATGTGAGATTTAGAAATGGTATATAAAAAGAGAAAATAGACTCATAAAAACTAAAGAGGAGGATGGTGCCTGTGGCTCAGTGGGTAAGGTGCTGGCCCCATGTACCGAGGGTGGCGGGTTCAAACCCAGCCCCGGTCAAACTGCAACAAAAAAATGGCTGGATGTTGTCGCAGGCACCTGTAATCCCAGCTACTCGGGAGGCTGAGGCAAGAGAATCGCCTAAGCCCAGGAGTTGGAGGTTGCTGTGAGCTGTGATGCCATAGCGCTCTACTGAGGGCGATAGAATGAGACTCTGTCTCTTAAAAAAAAAAAAAAAACTAAAGAGGAAAGCCAGGCATGATGGCTCACACCTGTAATCCTACCATGCTGGGAGGCCAACATAGGTGAATTCCTGGAGCTCAGAGTTTCCAGACCAGGCTGAGCAAGAGTGAGACCCTGTCTCTACTAAAAATAAAAAAAAAATTAGCCAGGCATTGTGACAGGCACCTGTAGCTCCAGCTACTCAGTAAGCTGAGGCAGGAAGATTGCTTGAACCCAGGAGTTCGAAGTTGCTGTGAGCTAGGTTGATGCCATCTAGCCTGGACAATAGAATGAGACTATGTTTCAAAAAACGAACACCCCAGAAAAATGTAAACTATATATCAACATTTATATTGAAACAACATGTAACATATCAAAATAAGCTATGTTGGAAGTTTTGTAAGAGTTTTTAAATAGTGGAGAAAGAGTTTTCAAATAATTTTTAAACAGTGGAGAAAGAAGAAGCATTAGGAAATCAAGCAGAGAGAAACACTCTCAGCATGTAAAGATTGAAATCTATTGGGGGAAAAAATAGTTTAAAACAGCTCAAGCAGTTTTGAACCAGTAGGTTATGTCATACTGACATGTTTATCACCTGGTGGAACATGTTGAGTGTCATGAAAAGATGCCTCATTTATTTATAACTAGCTTTGATAAATGTAGGATTATGTTGTAAATTTTTTTGTTTGTTTCAATGGTAGGAAAGAGAGGTGCACTTGTGACACATTGTGACTTGGAAGGGCCAAACATTCTGCAGTGCATAAGGAAGCCCTCACAACAAAGGCCGCAAACTTTAATAATGCCAATATTGAGAAACTCTTAGCTAATACACAGAATGAATGAGTACGGGAGACCTTTTTCTTTTTGTTTTTCAGCTATCTATGATTCTCAGATTACCTGTGGTGAAGAACAGTGTTTTTGTTTTTAATTCCCAGTACTTTGTAGATCTGTAACCTGTGTAAAATACAGTGAAAATTTCATGGCAAAATCAAATTGCTGTAGAAATTACTGAACACTCTCAATGTCTGTACTTCCAGTGGTTGGAGGATGGATAGCTAAGAATTTATGGATCAGCAATCTGTGGACCTTTAGAATAGCACTCTTAAGAGCTTTTATCTCTGAATATTCTACAATAAACTTGTGTAATTTTTGAAATTAGGGCAAAGACTTAAAAACATTTATTTCATGTTTATCACCATTTGGCAACAGGGAATTATTTGATGGAAAATATGCAAAACTCATTAAAACTTGCACAATTAAAATACATTTTGAGGGTTTTGTTTTTACATCAGAATATCTAGAGAACAGGTATAGTTAGAACACAGATGATAACTCAGTTGCTAGCATTTGCCCACACCCAATTTCTTACCCCAGACAGATAGGCACAGCACCCCTATCCTATGGATTCCAGGTACAGCCTCAGAATCCTTCTTAACATGGTGCTTATGGAAACCACTACCACTTTTAAAGCAGGTAGTATCAGATCTGAAACTTTTCATCCTAAACTATGTTTTGAGGGTTTTTGAAATATAATACTGTGATTATCTTAACTTTGTATATTTTCTTTCTGATTTTTTAAAAAAATCTTTCTGATTTATTAGGGTTATTAAAAATCACAAAGCTTTTAATGTGCTGGTTGCTCATCTTATGTATACTATTCAGAATCTTAATTATAGAAGAAATTTATATTTTCCTTTTATTATGACTCTATGTCAAAAACGTATCATGAACTGAAGCAGAACTTATAGTAGAAACAATCATTGATGAAGAAAGAAAATCAAATGACTATAAAGGTATACCTAAGTTTATATTTGTCAGAAGTAAAGTCTTTGAGGAACTATGATCCATTCTTACATAGCTTTCTAATTCCTTTATTTGTTCATCTTCACAAATGTTTATTAGCTACTATCTGTCAGGTACTGTTCTAGATGACGAGGATTCATTAGAACAAAGTGGACAAAACCTTCTGGAGTTTATATGGATTTTGTTTTAACAATCTAAAAGACTCAGAAAGGTGTCAAGCTTTAACAACACAAAATAAAAATGTCACATGAATTATCATAATGGCCACATTATCAGCTATAAAGTCAAGCAGGTTGTACTAGACGTGTATGAAGGTAAGCATCACAGAATTGTACTTTTCCAGACTGCTTCCTCTTTCTTTAAAGCTGGAGTCTATACCACCATCTAGTAGGTTAGCCAGTATGCAGTATTAAATGTTAAAAGGATTGCAAAAGCACTGTGAAAAATATAAATTACTATATATAATCAAACTTTTGATTTTTTTATTAGAAACCCTAATGATGAAAAGTATAGATCTATCCGGATTGGAAACACAACTTTTTCTACGAGACTCTTGCCTGTCAGAGGAGCCGTTGAATGTTTATTTGAAATGGGCTTTGAAGAGGTAAGTTAAGTGTGTTCAAGGGTGTCCCCTCCCCACTTCTTATACAAAGCAATCATTGTGTTGGTGAATAATTGTTTGAATGAAATAGTATTTTTTATTAATTTTAATTGATTTTTATTAATTGTTCATTTTGGAAATCTGTAGAAATTAATTCTTTATCTATTAGACATTTGAAAATCAGTAAATATACTTTAAAATTGCACTGAAATATAATAACTCTCCACAGAGAAGTTTTTACACATCTCAGTTCTTTAAGGGAGAGTCAGACATGTAACCCAAGGATCAAATGTGGTTCACTTTAGAACTTTTAGCAAAAATATGATCTGCGAATATGCACGGATACAAATAGGGTCTAACCACCTGTCTCCAGTAAGAAGTGAAAAAAGTCTGAAGTAAATGCAGAAAAGCTGAGTTCAGTTGCCACACGAAATGTTTTTCTTCTGTGACAGGAGTCCCAGTGTGGTGTTTTGTTTTTACTTCAAAGGAAAAGTTTGATATTATCTTCTGGAATCTGGTGGCATAGTTTAGTTTTATGACACACTGAAAGTAGTTTTTAAGATTGTGAATTTTCTTTATGTTTATATATTTAAGTGTTTCTAATTTGTGGAATATTGAGAGAAATTAAACATGGTAGAGAGACTCAGTAGTCTGTGGCAGTCAGAATTGGTGATTGTAGAAATTGTTAAAGAGATAAGCTGAGCAGCTGCCTCTGCTTTCCTCCCCAGATCCCCAAGGTAACAGTAGTGAACTAAAGTAGTAGATATAATCCCATCTCACACAGAGTTTGCATTCTAACAGGTTAAACTGACAGTAGACATGAAAACAAAGAATATGAGTGCAAAGAAGAAAGTAAGACAAGGTAATAGAACGAAGAGCAACTGGCGTGGTGGGCAGTGGTCAGGGAAGGCCCCTGAGGATGTAACGTTTGAGCTGGGACATGAGTGAAGAAGTAGTTTAGGTACCTGAAACTCAGGTAAGAATATTTCAGGCAGAAAAATTAACATGTGCAAAGGACTTCTAGCAGGAGCAGCACTGACACAGAAGTTTCAGAGGCAGGCAGAGACCAAGACATGGGATTTTGAGGACTGTGGCTAAGACTTAGACTTTATTCTAAGTGAGATGGGAACCCACTATAAAGTTTTAAATAGGAAAGAATATTTTTGAAGATTACTCTAGCTGCTGTAAAGAAAATATTCTGGGTGTTCTGGAATGGGGACAAGGAATGAAGCAGGCAAATCAATTAGAAAGCTTATTAGTCTGAATACATGGTAGTGGTTTTTATAGGTTTCTTGAGAGGCAGGGCTTTTATTCTCTTTGAATAAAAGAGGCAGTCAGCGAACATTTGTTGAATTAAATGCTGATAGCAGTGGTGATGGGGAGCAGTAGATGGATTTAGGGTTTCCTTTTATAATGGAATCAACAGGACGTGGTGGTGAATTGAATGTGGGGTATAAGAGAAGGAAGGAAAAACAGACTTTTTTTTTTTTTTTTTTTTTTTTTTGCAGTTTCTGGCTGGGGCCGGGTTTGAACCCGCCACCTCCGGCATATGGAGCTGGCGCCCCACTCCTTTGAGCCACAGGCGCTGCCCCAGGAAAAACAGACTTTTAAGTTTTGGTTTGAGCATCTATGTGCATGGGAATACAATTAATTGAGATGAAAAAAATCTGGCAGAGTAGCAGGGTTCAGGGGAGAAATCATTATTACCCATCATTTGGACAATTATGATTCATTTACTGTTAAATATTCAAGTAGAAATGTCAAGTAGGAGCATGAATGTATGTGTCTACAATTCAGAAGGAGAGATCAGGCTAGGGATATGTAGTGTCATGTGATTGGAGATTATATGCAGATATCTGAACATAAAGAATTTTGGATTATAGAGGAAGAACAAATGAGAACATTGCTGATTTTGTTCAAGGAAATGCAGATTTTTGAAATTCAAATTGGACAGGAAAATTGAATAAATGACAACTGGAAACTCTCTATTTTTCATTGTTGAAGTGTCACAGATTCAGTGGAATCAGATTTGTCTTTCATTCAGCAAATAGGGTAACAACCATCCCAGATTGCTCTTCACCATCCTGATTTTAGCATTGAAAGTACACATACCAGAAAACCTCTCCACCTCAGGCAAATCAATGGTTGGTCACTCCACTGTCAGATAACAAGCTACACCGAGACTTGTAGTAGTATTTGCTTCAAATAAAGTCAGTTTCTGAAAAGATGAACATGTTTCAGTAGGACTAAGTTATATTTAAAGTTTCTAGTTTGCTTTGGATGTTACACCCCAGAACCTGTCTGAACTAAATGTTTGTCAGTGTGGCTAAGTTACAGGAAGAACTGATAGAGCTGAAACTGAACTCTCCCACCAAAAAGGGTTTTTGTGGGCTTTTTAAAAAAGATGTTTATGTGGGTATATAAGAGTTCTGTGTATTTATGGGGTACATACACTTTGATAAAAGCATGCATCAAAGATTGATGTAAGATTTAATTATCAAATCTCAGTACTTGAGATACATAAATGTTTGAAGAAACACTCATGTTTCTGTTTTGGGGACATTCCTAATCTTCTAGGTATTTTGGTATATACAATAAATTATTAACTATAGTCACCCTATTATGTTACAGAACACTAGATCTTTTTTTTTTTTTTTAATTGAGACAGTGTCTCACTTTGTCTCCCTCAGCAGAGGGCTGAGGCATCATAGCTCACAGCAATCTCCAAACTCTTGGTTTCAAGTGATCCTCTTGCATCAGCCTCCCAAGAAGATGGGGCTATAGGTGCCTGCCACAACACCTGGCTAATTTTTTAGAGACAGGGTCTTGCTCTTGTTCAGGGTGGTATTGAACTTCTGAGCTCAGGCAGTCTACCCACCTCAGCCTCCCAGAGTACTAGGATTTCAGGCATGAGCCGCTGCACCTGGCCTTGAACACTAGATCTTATTCCTACTAACTGTATTTTTGTACCCATTAACTATCCTTTCCTCATACCCATTACCCATCCCAGCCTCTGATAATTACCTCCACTACCTCCATGAAATCAATTTTTAGCTTCCACATATGAATGAGAACATGTGATATTTGTCATTCTGTTCATGGCTTACTTCACTTAATATAGTACCTCAGGTTCTGTTCATGGTGTTGCAAATGGTAGGATTTCATTCTTTTTTATGGTGAAATAATATTTCAATATGTATATATATATATACATACACACATGCACCACATTTTCTTCATCCTTGTATCTGTCAGTGGACACTTAGGCTGATTCCATATTTTGGCTATTACAAATAGTGGTGCTATAAACATAGGAATTCAGATCATTCTTCAAGATGCAGATTTCCTTTCTTTTAGGTATATACCCCACTGTGAGATTGCTGGATTATCTGGTATTTCTATTTTTAGTTTTTTGGGGAACCTCCATGCTGTTTTCCATAGTGGCTGTACTAACTTACATTGCTACCAACAGTGTTATAAGCATTTTCCTTTTTTCTGCACCCTTACCAACATTTCTTATTTTCTTTCTAAGACCTGTCTAAAATTTTCAGCTGTGTATTAAACTCATGGACACTATAGACACACTTGTCTCTGAGGTTGCATTTTTTTTTTTTTTGAAAACTTTGTGATGTTGAGAAAGATAGGTCTAAATAGATACGTGCCCCTATGGTTTAGCTTAATGGTGAGGCTGGGGCATGAGATTTGTAAGGACAGTTTGTCAATGACCAGAAGATATTTATTGGTCAGAGGCCAGGTTCACCGAACATCCTGCATCAAAAACTGTCTCAGCAAAAATACCTTGGAAAATAGTTTGTTAATACTAGAATTTTTACTGATTCCTTAAAATGTTATTGGATCTAGTGCATTAAGCTTATAATTTGTCCTTTTCTGAAAACACAGTGCTGTTGATTACATTTTTCGGTATAGACACCTGGCCATAATCACATATTCTTTTGGGACTGAAAGAGACGGGAGGGTAGGGAGCAATGTGTGAGCAGCATCTCTGCCACTGGAGTCCTCTCTGAGGTGTGGACTGAGACCTAGATTCAGATACCTGTCATGCAATTTTTCCTTCTATGTCTATGGTGTTAATACTTTTTCAGTTGTGCTGCACTACTCATGTGAGATCAAATGCTTCCATGTTTGTTTTTCAACCAGATATCCAAGTTTCTCTTCCCAGGCCTTGTCACTGATGTGAAGTGGTTTCCTTTCTAATGTTGAAAAAGGTGTTGTGTTCCAGTTGTACCTGCCATTTAATCATGACAGTTGTAAAGACTTTCTCTGTTGGTTCATCCATTCCAACTCTTGGTGCAAGCTTGTGGTTTTTGGTCTCTGTTTGGTCTGAGATGACATCAACTATGGCGTAACAATTAAAGTCATGCAGTTTGAGTCCTTGCTCTGCCAATTATTCTGTAGCTTTAGGCAGGTTATTTAATTTCTCTGAGCCTTTGTATTTTCATATGAAAAGTGGAGATAAAGCTAATACCTACCTTTCAGGGTATTTATTAAATTACTTGAGATAACATATTTAAGATGCCCAGCATAGTACCTAGAACACATAAACATAATAAATAGTGGTAGTCTTTTTTACAGCTATTATGGATAACATGTGGAGCTTGCTGGCCTCTTCTAGCTTTTTATTTTTTATATTTTTTTAATTTCAGAATATTAGGAGGCACACATTTTGCTTACATACTTTGTTTTCATACAGATTGAGTCATAGTTATAAGTGTGCCCCTTTCTCCAAGCTACTTAAAAAGGATTCAAATGGAATTGATTTTCATGTCATTATTGAGTAATGTGTTGATCATTTGGTTCCTATAGGTCTGTCACCCCAGGGAAATAAGGTCATTCTCAATGTGGAGTTTAATTTAAATGCCCAAAATCAGCAATTTTGTGTACTGCATAGAAACAGCCATTTTATATCATTTGCATTTGGTGGAATTACAGTTGCTTCTCAGCACCTTGAAAGTTGATTGAATATATTTTTATTTCTTTTTTTTCTTATCTTTTAATTTACTGACTGTTTTACATTATGGGTTTTGTTGTAATGTTTATTTTACCTAAAAGTTCTCTCATTATACTATGGGTATTTATTAAATGAATCACAACTCAAAGACAAGAATTTCAGGTTGGTTGGTTTGTTTGGACCACCTTTTTATTGTTCACAGTCGTTAGTTTTGAATTAAGTATCAGGGTGTACTTTTGTTACCTTGGAAAAATTAGTGGACATATATACACTTCTAATCACACAGCTATTCTTTAAAGACTTGGATTTAGAAGATTCAAAGGTTGTTATGTAACTTCTTGTTGGTTTTATGTGACACCTACCCTGTTTGTATGGCTGTATGCCTGCTATCATTATTATTTCATAGAGAATAGTAGTGTCATATACTATTGCAGAGAAGATATGAATGTTCATTTTTGCAGCTCTTTTTTTTTTTTTAGACAGAGTATCACTTTGTCACCCTATATAGAGTGCGTGACATCATAGCTCACAGCAACCTTGAACTCTTGGGCTCAAGCAATTCTCTTGTTTTAGCCTCCCTAGTAGCTGGGACTACACGCACCTGCCATAACACCTGGTTATTTTTGTTGTTGTTATTGTTGTTTGTATATTTAGCAGGCCCAGGCTGGGTTCGAACCCACCAGCCCTTGTGTATTTGGCCGGTGCCCTAACCACACCACTGAGCTATGGATGCTGAGCCTTTTTTGCAGTTCTTTTTTTTTTTTTGAGACAGAGTCTTACTCTGTTACCCTTGATAGAGTATTGCAGCATCATAACTAATATAGCAACCTCAAACTTTTGGGCTTGAGCAATCCTCTTTCCTCAGCCTCCCCAGTTGCTAGTTGATAGGACTATAGGCCCCCACCATAACACCGGGCTGGTTTTTCTATTTTGAAGTAGAGATGGGGTCTCACTCTTGCTCAGGCTGGTCTCAGACTCCTGAGCTCAGGCAATCCACCTGCCTTGGCTTCCCAAAGTGTTAGGATTATAGGCATGAATTACCACACCCCGCCCATTTTTGCTGCTCTTATGGGGCTTTCCTACTTGTTATTATTCCTAAAGATCAAATATTTTTTAACAATCCTTTGAATTTCATTAAGAAGCTAAATATTATATGCAAATAAGGAGACATTTTCTTAATGTCTTGGTTTATGTTTTGGCATTATTTACCTTTGTATTTTAAAAAGTACAATAATTGTAAGAAAACTGTGATTTTTATGCCTGTAATCCTAGCACTTTGGGAGACCAAGGAAGGTGGATAGCTTAAGATCATGAGTTAGAGACCAGCTTGAGCAAAAGTGAGACCCTATCTCTACTAAAAATAGAAAAACTGAGGCAAGAGGATCTCTTGAGCCCAAGAGTTGGAAGTTGCTGTGTGCTGTGACACCACAGCACTCTACCTAGGGTGACAGCTTGAGACTCTGACTCAAAAAAAAAAAGAAGTATGATTTTTAAAATATGATGCAATCTGTAGTATTGGCTTCATTTTATATATATATGTGTATATATATATATATGAATGTCATTATAAAGCAAATTTTTTTCTAATTTTATAAATTTCAGGGAGAAACACACCTTATCTTTCCTAAGAAAGCATCAGTGGAGCAGCTGCAAAAAATTCGTGACCTGATTGCTATAGAGAGAAGTAGCAGATTGGATGGTTCAACTAAGAGCCACAAAGTAGAATCATCTCAGCCACCTGCAACTGGTACCCAGGTTTCTACAACAGAGTCTTCAAATCCTAATGGGTTAACCCAGCATGCAGAAATCCATCAGGGACAGTCAACAACTTCACCATCTGCTCCAATGGTAATGTTGGAATTAAACCTTCTTTAGTGTTCGTTTCAAAATGTTGAACAGCAAAAGCTTTAGAGTGGGTCATACTTAAGTCCTGAATTGGTGCCCCCTGTATTCTTGGTTCTTCCAACTCCTAACATCCAAGTTTCTTCAGCTCCTTAAAAAATTGGCAAATTTCTGGTAAAAGTAGGAAAACTGGCTGCCTTTTATTTATGTTTTAGATCTTGGCTTATGGCTTCTTCTGAGGTAACTTAAAGTTTGTTTGGTTTATCATTTATGAGTGAACATTAGTACTTAAATCAGTTATACAAATTAGCATATGTCTAACTTAAAACAAAATAATGGACCTGCTGAACAGAGGTATGACCATGAAATTAGATTTCCTGTACTGTATTGATATTCCTAATCTAGATTTTACTTTCTGCCCTTCACCATGGGGTTATATTCAACAACCCAATCATGTTATCAACACCTTAATTCAATGAAAAGTTAAGTTTTTTAGGTTTAAGTTAAATAAGTTAATTTACTGATAGTGGATGCTAGCAAATTGGTGAAGTTTGTTGGAATACACAATATATACTTCTGAAGAACTAAAATCAAATTTATGATGTCTTATAGGCATCTTGGTAAATTTAAATAAGCTCCATTCCATTTAATAGGAGATTATCCTGTTTATAAAAATCCCTTTTGAGGAGAGTAATTGGTGAGACCATACCTATGGTGCGTTTTACAAGGATACATGTTAAATTTACTAAGTGTAGAGTATAAATGAACACAATAACTAAGAAAATGTGGTGAAGGCTGTGTTAACTAGTTTGATGAAAATACTTCAAATGGTCTATAAAACCAGCACATTGTACCCCATGATTGCATTAATGTACACAGCTATGATTTAATAAAAAAAACAAATCCCTTTTGATACAGGTCCTTAAGTATTGTTCTCCTAAATTTTTGCTGTTGGAAAAAATGTTTGTAATATTTCTATAGTAATTTTGTCAGTAGCCAACTTAAACTCATACCCTCCTATTTTAATTTTGGTAGAACAACTTGTCACTGTCCTCCACACAGCAGAAGTTTATATAGTGGCAGTTGTTAAATCTACCCTTAATCTTCTCTAGATGAATAATTATAAGGCTTTTACTGTCTTCCTTTGATTGTCAAATGATTGGGAAGACCCCAAACTTCTTTAATATAAACTTCTTTTAAAAATAAAAGTGTTAAGGGGCTGGCCTTTTATGTAATTCTTCTTCAGTGGTTTCTTAACTTGTTTTGTGGGGATTAAGCCCTCTAACATAATCTTTTCTACCTCAGTTGACTTAACCTTTAAGTCTTTAAAATATTTTCTCCAATTTTTAGCTTCACTGATCATGTTCATTTATAATAATAATAAACAGAGCTAGTGTTCATGAATGTTTCTGAGAAATTGTTCCTGGATAGTATTGGATCAATTAATGATGATACTAAAAGACTGTGGCATCAGATGAGATAGTATATGTTAAAGTTTGGAAACTATAAATAAAGAGTTGCCTCTTAGTAATTCTGCTTCATTATGTAGTTGTTACAGAAAAGTGGGACTGCTTAACTCTAATGTTAAGTAATTCTAATTATTCCATGTCTTATAACAGTAGTTTCCACGCTTTTTGATTGAACATCTGACCAGTAATAAAATATCGAGTATATAACCAGTGTCTATTTATTTATAAATTATATGCTTCTATACTAATTTATTATGTGCCTTATACAACAATCATGTGAAAAATTAAAGGGGGATATAAAACGTGAATCTCCAGAGCACTCCATGGATTCTCCTGCTCCTCCCTAGAACATGTGCAAACCATCTTGGAATACCTTTGTTCTTCATTTGTTTTGCAGTTAAGGTTGGTAGTGACACAGAAGCTCACTTAACATCTTTCTTGACTTTTAACATCTTTTATTAGGGTTTTTCTAAGTATCATGTAAGAATATATCTTTTAAGATTTCCTACTTTATTTTTTTAATTGTAGCATACAGTTTAAAGTGCTCACTGCTAACCAATCTTACAAAAATGCTTGAAAACATTTTATTTTATAAAATATCTCTTCTAGGACCCAGCAGTATTTTGTTACTGTTTTGTCTCAGGAAATCCACTCACTTTTTTTTTTTTTTTTTTGAGGCAGAGTCTCACATTGTCACCCTTGGTAGAGTGCTGTGGCGTCATAGCTCACAGCAACCTCAAACTCTTGGGCCCAGACAATCCTCTTGCCTCAACCTCCCAAGTAGCTGGGCCTATAGGCACCTGCCACAATGCCTGGCTATTTTTATTTTTCTCTTCAGAGACTGGGTCCTCGCTCTTCCTCAGGCTGTTCTCAAACACCTGAACTCAACAATCTGCCTGCCTTAGCCTCCCAGAGCCGCTAGGATTGATTACAGGCATGAGCCTTCACTCACATTTTCTGAATCTTCTTTAAACTCCTTCCTTTTCTTCTTTCTTAACATTGCAATTCAGATAGTTTGGGGTCTTTAGAGCCCTGTCAGTTGCCACAAAGCCTCTGGACACTACACAAAAAAATAAAACATCAAGTCTATTTCCAAAACAAATTCTGGAGATTAGAACAAAACAAACTTTCTCAAAGATATATGTTATTAATAAACTAGTATATATCAATTCTTACTATTATAGTCTTGAGACAAAAATATCTTTCTCTGAGTTCCGTAAAGGAGTTGGGAGAAATTAGAATGAATCTTACATTATATAAACAACTCTTTATTATCCATGAATCACTGGAACACACAGATTTTTTAATTTTATTTAATTTTTTACTTTTTTTTGAGACAGAATCTCATTTTCTTGCCCTCTGTATAGTACTATGGCATCATAGCTCACAGCAACCTCAACTCTTGGGCCCAGGCGATCCTCTTGCCCCCAGTTTCCCAAGTAGCTGCGACTATAGGCATCCACCACAACACCCAGCTATTTTTAGAGGCAGATTCTTGCTCTGACTCAGGCTGGTCTCAAATCTGTGAGCTCAGGCAATCCACCTGCCTTGGCCTCCGAGAGTGCTAGGATTACAGGCGTGAGCCACGGCGCCCGGCCCAGAATACACATATTTTTAAAAAGTATTTTGTTATTTAAACTTTCAATGCCATTGGTTGCCTATACATTCTATAGAACTTGACAATTATTTTCTCCTGCCTTGCCCATTTGAGTGGGATACTAACTGAAAATTAAAATGGACTAAAGTCAGCAGGTGAAAGATTTTAAAAAGCATTTTAACCTGTATGTAAACTAGATAAATCCTAGAAAACTTTATAACTGTTTTATTTTTTTTGGTTAAAACTATCAAATAAAATTTTGAAATATAAGTCAAGATGATAGTCACTGATGTTGAAGTTTGCCAGTAAAGTTTTCTTTTAAGATACAAAGTACTCACGGCACCTGTGGCTCAGTTGGTAAGGCGCCAGCCCCATATACCAAGGGTGGCGGGTTCAAACCCAGCCCCGGCTGAACTGCAACCAAAAAATAGCCGGGCGTTGTGGGCGTTGTGGCGGGCGCCTGTAGTCCCAGCTACTCGGGAGGCTGAGGCAAGAGAATCGCTTAAGCCCAGGAGTTGGAGATTGCTGTGAGTGGTGTGATGCCATGGCACTCTACTGAGGGCCATAAAGTGAGACTCTGTCTCTACAAAAAAAAAAAGATACAAAGTACTAGAATATATTGATACTTAATAAGTGAAAGATATTTTGCTCTCTTTTCTGGACAATTTATGTAAATGGAATTTATGTGATGGAATTTAAAATTATGTAGTGTTTTGCTTCTGACTTCTTATACTTTGTGTAACATTTTTGAAGTTCTTCATTTTGTAGGATTTATCAGTATTTTTTGTTCCTTTTTATTTCTGAATATTTGTCCATTTGAAGGATATAGCACATTTTGTTTGTCCATTCCTAAGTTGATATTCATTTGGGTTATTTCTCTTGTTTGCCCGTTGTGAATAGTGCTGTTATGAACATCACTTAGTCTTCAGACATGTGTGTTTATTTCTTTTGGGTAAATTCTTAGGAGTAGAATCACTGGGTGATTCTACTCCTAAGAATTCTACTCTTAGGAGTAGAATTTTAAAAAATTGCCAAGTGTTTTCCAAAGTTGCTATACTATTTTACATTCTCACAAGCGGTGTATGAGGATTGCAGTTTCTCACTAACTCTTCTTGTCTTTTTAATATAGCCATTTTAGTGGCTGTTAAGTGGTATCTCATTTAGTTTTACTTTACGTTTGTTTAATGACCCAACTGATTTTTATCATTGCTAATTGTATGTGCTAAATGTTTGACATTCCTAATAGAAATAACTTCCTGATAACCCTATAGGTATTTTTAATCCTTTGCCTTCTACAAGCAGATTTGAAACAGCAAGGACAGTTTTTCAGTGACATAATACCACAGAATGTTAGAAGCATTGTGTTCCTAGTTTTGCAACTTTATCTAGGTTGAAAATGTGATTATGAAGTATGATTTACTTAAAATATACATTCAGAATTTTTACTCAGTATAAATGTATGCTTTTATTTGCCTCATGACTACTTTTAAGATGTATGTGAAATTGTTAAGAAAGCTCTTATCACTCTTTCATCACCCTGGAAATTACTGCCCATTGTGTATATGGATGTGTAGTTATTTAAAACAATTACCATAATTTGTGATTATTTCATTGAAATTATAAAAATAATATACTGTTAGATAATAATTATAAATAAAATGAGCTGGTTAATTTTAAAACTAATTTTATCTCATAAACCTCTTAGTCTATGTGTGATATTTATAAGAGAAGATATCTTCTGTTTGGACATCAGATTTAAATATCCAGTTTCTTGTTTGTGAACCTACTACTCTTGCAAGTAAATTATACCTACATGCCTCAATAGGGGGTTACTAAAATTATTAGACATCCTTATGTCAACATAGTTAGTGTTTATCAAAAATGAAGATGTTTGCTGAGAATTCCAAGATTAAATAATGTGTGTTGTATGTGTGTAATATTTTGATTTTTCTTATTGAAAACACATTTTTAAAGATTTGAAAAACCATACACAGACGTCTTAACCATAATTTCCTCTGAGTAGTGAAATTATTGATGATTTCATATTATTTATGTCAAATATTAATATTTTTGTAGCAACAAAATTTTTGTAGCACAAATTGATTACACCTGTCATTTAAAATGTATTGTTAAACAGAGCTTTTGTGTTTAAAAACAGATTCTCAGCTTAAAAGCCTCAAAAGTAAAGAATTACATAAAAATAGAAAGTAAACTAGTGGGCTTGGGGAGCCTTGAGCTTTTTACTGAAGAAGTGAATTTGTTAATCCTGCTTCCACTCATTAATTCACATGATTTAAAAAAACAAACACATTGTACCTTTTTTCTTATAAAGAATCTTAAATATATCTTACATCAGAAATCAACTGGATGTGTGATTAATGAAGAAAAAAGCTTCTTTGATCTAAAGCAGACTTCACATTTTAAACTTCCATTTGTACCCCAGATAACTTTTACACTCTCAGACAATTAACTGCTGCCTTATGTAGCCTAAGCACATGGTTACCCAGCTGCTGTGATCACCATGCAATCAACAACCTTCTATTTTTATGACTTAGTTTTTTTGGAGTTGTGCCAGTGAATATGTAAAGAAATAAGGCAAGAAAATAAACTTTATTGTTCAAGATCATTTGAATGCCATTAAAGCCACAATGAATTAGGTAATTTCCAGACTGAAAAAGAATTTAATATTCTGGAAGAATTCTTACCCTCTTAGTAAATGAAAATCTGCATTAAGAAAAAGATACCACTGTAATTGCCTCATTTTTATAAGAATTTTTCACATAAACATGGTGATATTTTATTTTTTTCTGTTTTCATATCAGTTCTGACAAAGGAACATATTTCTCTCCATTGTGAATTACCTGAACTTGTCATTACCAAACCTATATTTCTTCTATCAGCTATTGCATTCACTCTTGTGTTAATGGAGGCAAAGTGTCTGATCGTAATAAAGGCCTCCTCCCTTCTCTTCTGTTCACCATAGAATCTCACATGGATATTGCCCAATCTTGTCTCCTTGTGGAAGTCTTCTCAGTGGCATTTAAACTTTGCTTTAGGCTAGTTTTCATTTAAGGTTGTTCCACTGGCATCACATACATATTTCTGAACATAATCCCCGACTGACCGCATCAGAATGGAAGAAAGGAATCTGTTTTAACAAACAGAATAATGAGTAAGAACCTTTCCTGTGAGCTCTCCTATGTTAGAAACAAGCCAACATACAAACATTCTTGGATCTGACATGTCACATGTTTCTCACATTCTCTTCTCTATACTCATCATTGCATCTTTATTTTTCACATACTGTACTTTCCTAGTGAGTCTCCATGCTTTAATTATATGTGCTATCATTAAAACTTTTTTGTGCATAATAGGAGTTTTGACAATTAAGTTCGTGAACTCTTCTTAGAAAAAGTGCTTTATAGGGTAGACTAGGCACTGACATTGGTGCATAGCTTCCTAAGGGGAGTACTTCAGGGGAGGCCATAGTGATTTCAGCAATGAGATATGTACCACTTTTTCTAGGATGAGTTTGCCAAGTTAGTTGTCTGCCCTTGTACAATGACAACTCTGATGGCCACTCCAGAAAATGAGTTCTAAAACTACTTTGAAGGGTGGACTAGGTGCTGGCATCAATCTATAGCTTCCCAAGGCAAGTATTTCAAAGGTGACTATAGTAATATTCAGCGATGAGGTATGTAACGCTTTTTCTAGGATGTTTGCGAACTTGTTTGACCTCGTATATTCTAAATACGTTTTTATATATTCATTTATAATTTATATATACATATTGCTATGGCAATATACTATACACATTATAAAACAATGTAAAGAGGTGCTAAAGAGTAAGTTTAATTCTAAAACAGTATATATATCATGAGATCATATAATGAATGTAGACAGTTTTTTGTTTTTTGTTTTTTTTTTGAGACAGTCTCACTCTGTTGCCCAAGTCACACTGATGTATCTGTGCTGTCACATCAGTCTATCTCACAGCAATATCAGACTCCTGGACTCAAGCAATCCTCCTATCTCAACCTCCTGAGTAGCTAGGACTTCAGACACCTGCCATAGTGCCTGGCTGGTCTCAAATTCCTGAGCTCAAGAGATCCTTCTACCTCAGCCTCCCAGAGCTCTAGGATAACAGATGTGAGCTACCATGCCTGGCTGACAAATGCAGGTTTTAAATTGTCTTTGACAGTTTTGAATTTACAGGGCTTTCTTAATGATTTTCTTTTTTGCATTAAAATGTAGCTTTTGAAGGGCTCAAGGCATAAAAAGCAGATGGTGTTGGCCCTTTCTCTTTGTTCACATGTATTTTCATACAGTTTTTTGTAATCCTTCTGTGCCATATTGAATAAATGTACTAAACCAAGCACATTTGAACTGTAAAACTTTGTAACATGACTGTAGAAGTAGGAATGAACATACCATGTTACCCTTCTGCTTTGTGGCCTTTTCTCCCATCCCTTAGCTCTCCAGTCTGTGAAACAGGCACTATTAATCCAAATATTAAATATTATTATAACTTCATTGCTTTACTTGAGCAAAAAATGACATCAATAGAAGGTATATTTTTTGCCTACATTCCAGTGAACCATTTTTTATAGCTTCTTTGGCACACTTAGCCCACTTTGGTATACCACTTGTACAACTCAATCTCTTGCAACTTGTTTTTCTTCTTTTTTTTTTTTTGGAGACAGAATCTTAAGCTGTCACCCTGGGTGGAGGGCCGTGGCATTACAGCTCACACCAACCTCCAACTCCTGGGCTCAAGCAATTTTCTTGCCTCCACCTCCCAAGTAGCTGGGACTACAGGCACCTGCCACAACGCCCAGCTATTTTTTGGTTGCAGCCGTCGTCGTTTGGCGGGCTGGGCTGGATTCAAACCCGCCAGCTCAGGTGTATGTGGCTGATGCCTTAGTTGCTTGAGCCACAGGCGCTGAGCTGCAACTTGTTTTTCTTATTAATGGTATTACATACAAGACTGTTCTTATGATCATCCACAATCTCTCCAATTTAATCCACAGACTTTAGTTTGTTTTTAATTGACTATGTAATAACCTTTAGCTCATTTGGTCAATTCCTGGGCTTTCTCCTATTGGAAGTGGTTCAATTCCTGACTTAGTTGATCGTGTCAAAAAAAAAAAAAAAATGTTGGGTCATTTCTATACACTTTTCTCCTTTTTTAACTACTCCTGACTCCCTGTAATTAAGACTTGTTAATTCTCCTTCCTGCTTAATGGTGCTGTCACCAATCCTCCTTGATTTTATTTCCTACTTCACCGTATAGTCACTAAGACTTACCAATTTCACTTCCTAAAATTCTTCTCATATTCATTTACTTTTTTCTACCTGTGCTACAACTACCCAGTTTAAGCCATCAGCTATCTTGGAGTTCTGCAGTAGTCCAGCATGGACTGATACCTGCTTTATCCACATAGCAGATAGAGCGATACTTTGCAAACACAAATCTGATCATTTTACTCTCTTGCTTAAATCTCTTTAATGGCTTCTCAGTACAGTGGCCAGATACCAAAAACATCTAGCTGCTTACCAACCTAGTTTTATCTTCAGCTTTACTTCCTACCATTTTTCTGTTAGTTTTCTGTGCTCTAAACACCCTGATCTCTCTGATACTTCAAAATATGCTATGGCTGTTTATGTATCCCCCAGCACACAAACTTCCCATCTATGTATGTGCTGTTCTTCTGCTAAGAAGGGTCTTTTCTCTTACCTCTTTGCTAGCTTCTTCTTATCCTTCATATTCCTCCACTGCTTAGATTTCTTCAAAGAAGTCTAGGTTCGATACTCTGTAAATTCTCATTTTATCCTTTGTATTTGCATAAATAACTTAACATACCCATGGATTAATTGTTTAACTTACCATTGTATCTCCAGTACCTAGCAAATAAAGGATCAATAAATATTTGTGTAAGTGAACATTGTTTATCACAATTTGTTTCTGTATTTATATACTAGTTCTGTGAGGGTCATGACCTTATTTATTTTTGGTCTCCCTCATTTTCCCAATAGGTAACACATTTACACACAGACGCACAGACACATTTGTTAAATTTCTGTGGTAGTTCTGTCATTATATTTTTATTAAGCCTTTTCTCTTTTGACCTTAAATTGATCACACCAGTCTTGTGCACCCATTCCAGTACTTAATGCAGTGCCTGACATTAAAGAATTTAGTCATTGTTTATTATTATTTTTTATCAGTCTGTCTCTACTTTATAATATGCACATTTAACCCTTTTTTACTGTACTTACTAATCTTTGGACTGATTTCTGACATCTTATTTCGTATTGTCTGTGTCTTTGCTTTCTTTATTTTTTTTTCTTTTTTACCTATTATGTTTTGTTTGGATTGAACAAGTTTTTCCCCATTTTTATCCTTATATGAGTTGAGAAGTTTATAGTTGGGAATATTATCTTTTCAGTCATCTAGGTTGTCCTCTGTCACCTTTACTATTCAACATAGTGCTGGAATTTCTAGCCAATACAATTAGGCAAGACAAGGAAATAAAGGGAATCCAAATGGGAGCAGAGGAGGTCAGACTCTCCCTCTTTGCTGATGACATGATCTTATACTTAGAGAATCCCAAAGACTCAACCACTAGACTGCTAGAAGTCATCAAAAAATACAGTAATGTTTCAGGATATAAAATCAATGTCCACAAGTCAGTAGCCTTTGTATATGCCAATAACAGTCAAGATGAGAAGCTAATTAAGGACACAACTCCCTTCACCATAGTTTCAAAGAAAATGAAATACCCAGCAATATACCTAACGAAGGAGGTGAAGGACCTCTATAAAGAAAATTATGAAATCCCCAGAAAGGAAATAGCAGAGGATATTAACAAATGGAAGAACATACCATGCTCATGGATGGGAAGAATCAACATTGTTAAAATGTCTATACTTCCCAAAGCAATCTACCTATTCAATGCCATTCCTATTAAAATACCAACGTCATACTTTCAAGATTTGGAAAAAATGATTCTGCATTATGTATGGAACCAGAAAAAACCCCATCCGTATAGCTAAGTCAGTTCTTAGTAATAAAAATAAAGCTGAGGACATCAGCATACCAGATTTTAGTCTGTACTACAAAGCCATAGTGGTCAAGACAGCATGGTACTGGCACAAAAATAGAGACATAGACACTTGGAATCGAATAGAAAACCAGGAAATGAAACTAACATCTTACAACCACCTAATCTTTGATAAACCAAACAAGAACATACCTTGGGGGAAAGACTCCCTATTCAATAAATGGTGTTGGGAGAACTGGATATCCACATGTAGAAGACTGAAACTGGACCCACACCTTTCCCCACTCACAAAAATTGATTCAAGATGGATAAAGGACTTAAATTTAAGGCATGAAACAATAAAAATCCTCCAAGAAAGCATAGGAAAAACACTGTAAGATATTGGCCTGGGGAAAGACTTCATGAAGAAGACTGCCATGGCAATTGCAACAACAACAAAAATAAACAAGTGGGACTTCATTAAACTGAAAAGTTTCTGTGCAGCTAAGGAGACAACAACCAAAGCAAATAGACAACCTGCACAATGGGAAAGGATATTTGCATATTTTTAATCAGACAAAAGCTTGATAACTAGGATCTATAGAGAACTCAAATTAATCCACATGAAAAAAGCCAACAATCCCATATAGCAGTGGGCAAGAATCATGAATAGAACCTTCTCTAAAGAACACAGACGAATGGCTAACAAACATATGAGAAAATGTTCATCATCCCTGTCAGAGAAATGCAAATCAAAACCACCTTAAGATACCATCTAACACCAGCGAGAATGGCCCACATAAAACTGCAGATGCTGGCGTGGATGTGGAGAGAAGGGAACACTTTTACACTGCTGGTGGGACTGCAAACTAGTACAACCTTTCTGGAAGGAAGTATGGAGAAACCTCAAAGCACTCAAGCTAGACCTCCCATTTGATCCTGCCATCCCATTACTGGGCATCTACCCCGAAGGAAAAAAAATCCTTTTACCATAAGGACACTTGTACTAGACTGTTTATTGCAGCTCAATTTATAATCGCCAAAATGTGGAAACAGCCTAAATGCCCACCAACCCAGGAATGGATTGACAAACTGTGGTATATGTACACCATGGAATACTATTCAGCCATTAAAAAAATGGAGACTTTACATCCTTCGTATTAACCTGGATGGAAGTGGAAGACATTATTCTTAGTAAAGCATTGCAAGAATGGAGAAGCATGAATCCTATGTACTCAATTTTGATATGAGGACAATTAATGACAATTAAGGTCACAGAGGGGGTGGGGGAAGGGGAGAGCAGAGAGAAGGAAGAAGGGAGGGAGGTGGGGCCTTGGTGTGTGCCACACCTGGGGGCAAGACACAATTGCAAGAGGACATTACCTAACAAATGCAATCAGTGAAACCTGGCTTATTGTACCCTCAATGAATCCCCAACAATAAAAAAAAAATTTTTTTTCTACTAACATCTTACAACAGGACAGGAGTCTTTGTTCTCTCTTCCTTGCCATCTTCCTTATGAAAATACTTTGAAATTTTGCTTTTCAGTGTGATTTTTTTTGTACCAATCAAATCTTAAGTTTTGCCAGATTTTTATTTGTTTGATCTTTTGTTTTGGTTTTGTTTTGTTTTTTTGTTTTTGTTTTTGTTTTTTTAAAAACTTTTTTTTTTTTTTTTTATTGTTGGGGATTCATTGAGGGTACAGGTTTGGTTTTGTTTTTAACACATCCTTGTTGCTTTTATTTCAGATCTTATTCCTGGGTATCTTATTTGCTTATTTAGGATGTATTATATTTTTGGCTACCATAATTTCTCTAATAATTCTTTTAGATAGGATTTAGAGAGGATATACTTTTGTGCTGTTACATATGAGAAAATGTGTTTGTTTTGTCCCTTTACATCATTAGTTTGACTAGCTATGAATTCTATGTTCTGAATTCTTTTCCCTCAGAATTTCAAAACTTTTGCTTCATTGTTTTCACTGAGATGTCTGACATCGAGTTATATCTTTTTGCTTGAAGGCTTTTAGAATTTGGGCTTTTTTTTAACCTGTTATGAAATGTAAGCATTGCATGCCTAGTTTTTGTTTGCTTGCTTTATTTTCCATTCGTACTAGCTATCAGAAATTTTTTTCCATTATTTTTTTGAGACGATACTTTCTTCCATTGTGTTTACTCTTTCTAGAATTTCTGTTAACTGTATTTGGGAACCTTTGGATTTATCCTCAATGTCCGTTTGTTCTTTTTATATCTTAGTCACAGAAAATGCCTTTGCTAAGCCTTTAAATTATTCACTCTTCAGCTATGTTTATTCTACTGCTTGACACCATCTGTATTTTGTTCTTTATTTTAATGTTTAAATTTTTATGTCCAAGCTCCATGGTGGAGTCTTTCTCTGAAATACAGTGTATCTTGAATTCCTGAAGATAAGCTGTTTTTAGTCTTTGTTTGTATTCATTGCCAATCATTTAGCAATAAATGATTATGCAAATTCACTGCCATTGCTACATGATTAGCTCTTCTGCTATTGATTTTAGTGCCTCTCCTCAACAGTATGGTTTATTGTTATAGATCTCTATACACTTGAGACTTCCTGCCAGCTTCTGGGCAAATGCTGCATTTGCTTCTGGCAATTGGAGGAGGGACAGGACACCCTGCATGGTGGGTTGTGGTTAAAGTAACTGTTCTGGACTTGGTTACTTCTCTTTAGTTTGGGGATTCCAAGCATGCACCCCACCACTCTGTGTGTAAATGTTGGAGGTGGGACTTCTTTGTTGATGGGGTAACAAGGAGGAATAGGCCAAAATAACTAGCTGTTCTTCCTGCAGAACCCAACCTTCTAATGCTTGCTCGAAGGTTCCTTCCTGCTCTGTGGATCTTGTGGCTTCTCTGGCCTTGGGATTATTTTGCAAACTTTTTTTTTTTACTTTTTGTCACCACCCTCTCTGGAGGGTGTTATTAAATACATTCATAATGTTGTGCAATAATCACCACTATCCTTCTCCAGATGGTCATCATGGTTTCTTCCTCTAGTCCGCTCATATCTGAATTTTCTCATTTAGGAATTTCTTGAGATTCCTGATTCTTTAAAGGCATGCCTCCTTTGCTAATAGTGTCCCTTACGTAGACTTGAAGTGGAAAGGGCTGTCAGATGCATTGCTCAGAATGCTATATTGTTTCAGGCTTGTGGTCAATAATTTAGCATATCCCTGTTGATATATTCAAGAATGTGTAGTGAAAAAGTAGATCTTAGACTCTGACACAGATGTGACTGTATTCTAATACTATGTTATAAAGATATGAGGTATACTTATTTTATTCAATCCATATATTGCCTTTGATGAAATAAAAAAGCCACAGTGTTTTTTATTATATATTTTTGTAGCATATCATGAAAAGCTAATTTCAATATTTTTTTTCTATTAGGTTACTGCTAATTCACCTATTCTAAAAGCTCTTCAGTCCAACATTCAACATGTGCTGGTGTATGAAAATCTTGCGCTCCAGGAGAAAGCATTGACTTGTATTCCAGTCCAAGAACTAAAAAGGAAATCACAAGAAAAGTTATCTAGAGCTAGAAAATTGGACAAAGGTAATAGCTTTGCATAATCATTTATTGCTAAATATGTGAAATTGCTAAATAAACATAAATAACTGAAATATAGTTGACTTGTGAACAAATATACTGGTTTGAACTGCAGGAGTCCACTGATACATGGATTGTTTTCAACCAAATGTGGATATTCTTGAGTTTTGCAAGGCCATTTTCGGGACTTGAGTGTATGTGGAGTCCTAGAGCCACTCTCTTACATACCAAGGGACAATTGTAGTGCTGTTTGCTGTGTAAATTGTAAATATTTAACCCATTTCTATTTAGATTTTTAAGAAATACAATAATATAATTTTTTTGCAAATACCTCATATTAACATTTATTGATACAAACATTTACTTTCAATGTTTATTGTGGTAAATATAAATCACATAAAATATACCATCTTAATAATTTTTAGGTGTACAGTTCAGAGGTGTTAAATAACATTTATAATGTTGTGCAATCATCACCACTGTTCATCTCCAGAATTTTTTCCTCCCACACCAAAATGCCATACCCATTAATCAGTCACTTCCATTCCCCCATGTCTGTAGCTTCCGGCAACTATCCTTCTACTTTCTGTCTCTGTGATTTTTAACTGCTCTATATCATATAAGTGGAATCCTACAGTTGTTGTAATCGGCTTATTTCACTTAACATAAAGAACCCCAAAGGTCATTCATATTGTAACAATTACCTTCCTTTTGTAGTCCAACATCCCACGTGTGTATAAACATTGCTTATCCATCTCCTCTGTCCACGGACATTTGGTTTGCTTCATGTTGTAGCTATTGTAAATAATGTTGCTTTGAATGAGACCCTGGTTTTAATTCTTTGGGGTGTGTACTCAGAAGTAGAATTGTTAGATCATATGGTAATTCTATTTTTAATTTTTTTGGGAACCACCATACTGTTTTTCAGAGTGACTGTATCAGTTTATATTCCTGCTAACAGTGTACAGGGTTGCAATTTTTCTACATCCTTATCAACTCTTATTATTTTCTGACTTTTGATAGTAGCCATGCTAATGAGGATGAAGTGATACGTAATTATAGTTTTGATTTGCATTTCCCTGATGATTAGTAATGTTGGCATCTTTTCATGTGCTTATCCGTCATTTTTCTTCTTTGGAGAAATGTCTATTTAAGTCTTTGGAACATTCTTTGAAAAACTTTACCTAAATATATATTTGCAGTCTAATCCTAGATATGTGAATGTTTTTAGGTGAAGTAGGACTTTAGTCCATGGAATATGTGATGGTATCATTTGTGAATATGAATTCCTAAATTTTTTTTCAGTGTAACAAAGAGAACTTTTATTTAAGAGAAAGTTTAGAACACTTCCAAAGAGAGTTGGAAGTGGGTCCCTTTCATGAAGAAGAAGAGGAAAGAGAGACCTGAATTAGTGAATGTTAATGTAAGTTCTAAACCATGTTTAGAGTTAATCCATGTCAGTAGAGTCTAGGCCATTGACTCACTATTGTTAATAGACGTTATTTACTAATTAAGACTAGGTTTTGAGGTCAAGTACGGTGGCTCACACCTGTAATCCCAACACTTTGGAGGCCAAGGTAGAAAGATTAGTTGAGGCCAGGAGTTAGGACTAGCCTGAGTAACACAGGGAGACCTCATCTCTACAAAAAATTATAAAAAATTAGCTGGACAAGGTGGAAAATGCCTGTAGTCCAGCTATTTGGGAGGCTGAGGCAGGAAGATCACCAAAAAAAAAAAAGTGGATCTGAAGCCAAGTGTCTTTGTGTAAACTCAGTTCTGCTGTTCTATATCACTGAGCAAATAATTTAATCTCATGCCTCAGTTTTTTTGTTTAAAATATGAATGATAATTTTAAGAAAAAATGAGTTAGTATATATATGTAAACAACTCAGAATAATACCTGCTATATTCATCACCCCAAATTTTTTAGTATTGTTTTCATGGCCTTTGGGATTTGAGTTATTAAATTGTCCCAAGTATAGCATTTTTACTTTGAGTTTTTATGTAATTGCTTTTTATTTCTTAAGTCATTTCTTAACACTGTAATTTCTGGAGCATTATTCATTTTTTTTTTTTTTTTTTTTTTGGCAATTGCCCTGGTTTACAATAAATATTTTAAACTAATCTTAGTCCTCCTTCAAAAACGCTATTCTGTTTTATGTAAAGTTGCAGGTGCCTTTTAATAGAATTGTTCCAGTTCTTTCCTCCTGTCCCTTATGACTGCAGTCCCCAACCCCTGGGCCGTGGACCAATACCTGTGCATGGTCTGTTAGGAACCAGGCCTCTCACAGCAAGAGGTGAGCCAGTGAAGCTTCATCTGTATTTACAGCTGCTCCCCATTGCTCACATCATTGCCTGAGCTTGGCCTCCTGTCTGGTTGGCGGTGGCATCAGATTCTCATAGGAGCATGAACTCTACCACAAACTGTAGGCAAGGGATCTAGGTTGTGAGCTCCTTATGAGGATGTAATCCCTGATGATCTGAGGTGGAGCTGAGGTGGTGATGCTAGGGCTGGGACCATAATATGTAGTTGGCTGGAAAACAAGCTCTGGGCTTCCTCTGATTGAGTGTTAACGGTGAGGTGTATAATTATTTCATTATATGTTACAATGTAATAATAATAGAAATAAACTGTACAATAAATGTAATGTTCTTGAATCATCCCAAAAACATCCCTCACACTACCCCTGTCCTGTGGAAAAATTGTCTTCCATGAAACTAGTCCCTGATGCTGAAAAGTTGGAAATCAGTGCCCTGTGATATTCCCATCATTTGTTTCACTTATCTGTAGATGGCAATCTCCCAACACATTGCTATTATTATTATTTAAAGTAGTTTTTTAGATTAAGTAAGAAAAATAAGTGATTTTATGTTATTTTCATCTGTTTATTGTCCGATGTTCTTCCTTTGTTCATGCAGATCCAAGTTTCTAACCTATACTATTTTCTTATATTTCTTTTGGAGCAGTTCTGCTAGAGGTGAATTTCCTTAGTTTTCGTTTCCCTGAGAAAGTATTTATTTTTCCTTCACTTTTGCTGGATAATATTACTGAGATATAGAACTCTAGGCTGGTGGGCTTTTTCTCTACATACTTTAAATATTTCACTTTGTTTTCTCTTTTTGCATTGTTGCTGATAAAAAGTCTGCATACTATATTTTCTGTCCATATTCCTTATTCAAGATTTTCAGTGAGGAGGGAAGGAAGAAATTAAAAAAACAAAAATGGGATTTTCACTCTGTTTTGTTTCTCTGCAATTTGAATAAAATATGCCAAGATGAAGATTTATCCTGCTTGGGGTTCTCTGAGCTTCCTGTATTGTGGTTTGGTATTGTATTAGTTTTTTGAAAATTCCGACCTTTCTACTTCAGATATTGCTTCTGCTTCTTTCTCTCTTTTCCTTCTGATAGCTCAGTGCCATATTTTATTTTACTTTCATTTAGCTCTCTTCCTTAATTTGCCACAGTTCTTAGATGTTCTGTTCCATTTTGAAATTTCCCACAGTTATATTAATGTTCTGTTCCTTGCTTTTCCAATAGTTGTAGGTGTCAGAAGCTTTGATGCCTCTGGTATTCTTGTCTCCCCTGTTGTCTTTGGGCTTCCCTGAGAACTCCTCCTTAGAGTGTGTATCCTGTACATGTTGTAATCACAATCATTGTACTGTAGCCCTTTGGGGGTATAGTACAATGGTAAGATATAGGGAGGGAGAACCTTCTGTAATCTTTTGATATCAGTATTAAAAATCTCAGTCAAGGGGGTGAGTTTGCTTAAATGCCTGAACAACACACTGCAGTTGGGTAAGTGCCCTTCCCCAGTTCAGAAAAGGCTCTGGTAAAATCTTTTTCCTGAAAGAGTAGTCCTTAATTGTAGAGAATACTTCATGGTTCTTACTCTTTCCTTCTCCTTCCTCAAGTCACAAAGGGGTCTTTCCTGTTTCTTCATCATGACAGCCTGGTAGGGTTCCTGGAGACAAAATGCACCAAAGCATGGAGACCTTTCCCAAGACTGCATTTCTCCCTTTCAAGCTAGTACATACTCAGCGTCCAGCAGTTTGTCAAAATTACCATTTAAGTGTTCTTACTAGTTTATGGCTCCAGTGGCTTCTGCTTTATGTAAGCAGGATCTTGTTTGTGATTTTTCTGTATTTGCCTGTCTCTCTGGATTATAGAGTGATCGTCTTCCTTGTGACCCTAGATCTTTAATGGATCCAAGAAAAGTCATTGATTTTTCAGTTCAGCTTTTTATTATTTTAGGGCTGTGTCAACTCCTGCTTTGTAGAGAAACCAGGAATTTCTCTTGAGGACTAACTGTATGTGTCTTTTTCTTTCTTTTTTTTGTTGAGACAGGGTCCCACCCTATGCCCCTGAGCAGAGCGCAGTGGGCGTGGTAGCTCACCACAACCTCAGACTCGGGCTGCGGGCACCCCGCTGCCTCAGCCTCAGGAAGCCGCTGGGATTACAGGCGCTCGCTCACCGTGGCACCCGCTGGGTTTTTCCTTTTTTTTTTTTTCACGAGTCGTTATTCGGGTTTCATGTATGTCATTTAGATATGTTGCTATCTCTTGTATTTTGGTAATTTTTGTCTTCATTCTACTGTGATACTGTGTCATTTCCTTATTTTTGATAACTGGCCTGGGCCTTAGACTTATTTCTGCTATAGGTCTATTGATCTTGAGACAGTTCTTCTCTTCTTGCACTAATACGTGATCACGAAGGCCCTATCCACCTTCACATTGCTGTGGTCCTTTATATGAAGCCTTACATAAATGTCTGTTTATCAGGTACTTAATGAACATGTTCTCTGTTTGAGTATTTGGACTGGGCCCTGCAGGGGAGAAACAGTTATATAGCCCTGCCTTAAGAAGCAGCTGAACAGTGGATGAGAATTAAAATATAAAGAACAACTGAGTGTGAAGCAGAACCCACCAAATGTAATGTATCAAGTACAATTTTAGAAACATTATGTTGCCAAATGAGTAAGTTGCAATGAGAAATATCTCAGAGAGGGAATGCTCTTGTTTGTGTCTTCCTCATTCTATCCCTCTAGGCAAGTAATAGTTAGGAAATTGCTCAAGGAACAAAAATCCTCAAAAAGGAGAATTAGTGACTGGGTGTGGTGGGAGGACTACTTGAGCTCACCAATTCAAGACCAGCCTGAGCAAGAGCAAGAACAAGATCCCTGTCTCTACTAAAAATAGAAAAATTAGCCAGGCATGGTGATGTGTGCCCATAGGCCCAGCTACTTGAGAGGCTTGAGTCAGGAGTTTGAGTCTGCAGTGAGCTATGATACCTCTGTACTCTATCCCAGGTGACTGAGTGAGACTCTGATCTCAAAAGAAAAGAATTAGTTGGGGAATAGTATCGTTATTCTGACGGATTTGTCCATCTGTCATCACAGCGGGAATGGTCTTGTCAATGTACTAAGAATTATTCAAGTCCATTAGCTAAGATTTCAAGTCCATTTCACATAAAAATGTGCTGATGGTTTCTGCTAACATTCATCCCAGTGTTTTTCCTTCTTTTTTATAAAAGTAATGTGTTTTTTATAAAAAATGTGAAAAATGGAAAGAAGATAAACTGTCCATAATTTCATCACTTTGGAGTACAACTTTTTTTTATGCTTTTTGAAATTATTTTTATTTAATCATAGCTAGAGTACAACTTTTAAGAGTTTTGTATATATCCTTTGATACTTAAAAAGTTTTAGTTGAAATAGGCAAGAAACAACACATCGAGTTGGTAGTGGGGTAATATGAAAATCATTAACAGATTGGGCTTTTTATAAAGATCATGAAGGATATTTGGGATTTATAACCTGATATGTCAAAGGACATGCTAAGGCAGAGATTTTCTTTCAAGTGTTGTGATCAACATGCATGCAGGTGGAAAACTACAGACTCTATTTGTAGAGTAGTGAGCAGTCCAGTTTAGCTGTGTGCAGGGCAGGGCATGTGTGTGTAAAGCAATAGTGGACATTGTAATTTGGTTGACATTGAATTCCAGGCAGAGCACTTTATACTGAGTTTCTTTTTTACTGTTTCAGAAAATTAGAGGTAAATGAAACAAAAGTTATTTCTAATAAGATTTGAAATAGAAAACAAGGACCAAAGAAATTCAGAGGAAGCATATACCTTAGCCAAAAGGCTAATGTTATTGAATATATGATTACCATGATTAAACATATACCAAAAATGTTACATAGCCTCATTCATCTGCAGGAAGTAAAAATGATTTTTCTTTCTTTTTTTTTTTTTTTTAAGAGACCGAGTCTCATTTTATCACCCTTGGTAAAGTCCTGTGGCGTCACAGCTCACAGCAACCTCCAACTCCTGGGTTTAGGCAATTCTCTTGCCTCAGCCTCCCCAGTAGCTGGGATTGCAGGTGCCCGCCACAATGCCCGGCTATTTTTTTGTTGTTGCAGTTTGGCCGGCGCCAGGTTCAAACCCACCACCCTTGGTACATGGGGCCGGCACCCTATCCACTTAGCCACAGTTGCCGCCTGTGAAAATGATTTTTCAAGGAAATTAGGTGTTCTTGAATACTTGATTGAGCAGAGTTAAACATTGAAGCTTTGAGTGAGTGATGCAAGAACTGTGTTTAAGGACGATTACTCTAATAATAGTTTATACGGTGAGTAAGAATCAAAAAAGTGAAAGGAGAGAAGAATTAAAACATGATGGTAATCAAATTTACATAAGAAGAGGATGAGCAAGATATGGGGACTGCAACAGAAAAGATAGATGTGAAAAATGTTCCAGTGATAGAATAGGTGGTATTTGCACTTGTTATGACAAGGAATTGTGTATACACAAGGAAAATGTCAAAGATGACTGGCTACTTTTGAATCTAAACAACTAGAAAATTAGAGGAGTCAGCAGGAATAGGTTTTGAAGGGAAAGGAAGAGCCTGGTTTTTATGGTACTTGCTGGATATGCTCTGGACTGTCAGGTGAAAACATAAGCCTGGGAATTTCTATAAAAAGTTAAGCTTTGAAATTTGCTTAAAGGTGTTAGGTGGAGCCATGCAAGTAAATGAGATTGAAAAGGCAGAGGAGGGGCCAGGGGCTGTGGTGGTTCACACCTGTAATCCCGGCATTCTGGAAGGCCTGAGCTCACGTGTTCGAGACCAGCCTGAGCCAGAGCGAGACCTCATCTCTAAAATATCTAGCCAGAGTGAGACCTTATTTCTAAAAATATCTAGGCTTCCCCTCCACTGTAGTCCCAGCTACTTGGGAAGCTGAGGCAAGAGAATTGCTTGAGCCCAAGAATTTGAGGTTGATGTGAGCTGTGATGCCACAGCACTCTGCCCCAGTGAGACTCTGTCTCAAAAAAATTAAAAAAAGAAAGAAAAAAGAAGTGGTTCTAGAAAACTGTGTAATATAAGCCACATGGGGATATTTACGTTCAAATTAATTTAAATTAAAAATTGAGTTCTTAAGTCATACCACATTTCAGGTACCAAATAACCACAAATGGTTCATGGCAGCCCTATTGAACAGTAGAAATATGGATTATTTCCATTGTTGCTGAAAATTCTATAGAATGGCAATGTTTTAGAAACACAATAAGATATTAGAGTGATAAGTGAAGAGAATATAAACATATAGTGAAATAAGTGGTATGATAGGCATAATGAATTTGTAAACTAGGGTTAGATTGGGCTAGGAATAATAATGACTCCAGTGTCTTCGGAGTGATTACTTTGTTGTATAAGAAATCATCAAGGGATAGGCAGGCTGATGCTAATGGTGTGCTATATCATTAAAGACTTAGGTGCCTCTGTCTTTTGACTCTGGCATACATTATTTCCATTCTTCATGTTACCTCGTAGTCCAGAATGGATGCTGGAGCTCCAGCTGTTATGGACCAGAAATCAGGAAGAAGAAAGGGAGAAAAAGCAAAAAGGTTCTGTCTCTAATCTGAGCCTATTCTCTTGAAGTTGCCTTTCTTGGAGTGATACAAAGCTGAGTATTTTAGCCTCACTTAGCTGCAGGGGAGGCTGGGGCATATAGTCTTCTATGGTGCATTGCCATCCCCTCCCAAATTAAAACTGTATAAATAAGGAAGAAGTGACAAATGGATATTATGTGGCAACCAGCAGTCTCTGCCCCAGCCACTGCCTGGCATTGAAATATTGACAAAGCCTCTACTGGCTAGTTTCTTGATTTTTTTTTTTTTTTCTCTTTCCTTGTGGGCTCTTTTGTCTTCCTCAGACAAAATCTTATTCTGGGTTTGTGAACTAGGAAAAGTGTCCGGATTTGAAGCAGAAGTGGAGCCCTTGTATCCCTGCCCACTGAAGTATCTGCAGAGACAATTAAGGAGAAGCAGGATTTAATAGCTCTGGCCTGGTAGTTTGAATATTTTTCATGATTGTTTCAGATACAAGTAAGACACTTTTTAGAAGACAAAGAACCTTGTCATTTTAGAAAAGTGCTAACAGTATAAGTTGGCCTACTAAATAGTGTATGAAGACATGGTATGTAGAATATTGAATCTTAAAGGTGTGTATAGACATGGGGCTACCTCTACTGATGTTTTCCCTCATTGTCTTCTCATTTCTCTTTCTTGTACATTGATGTCAGTGATTTCAGAGGGTGGATTTAGAGCTAAGCTGCTTCTTTTTATGGTGTCACTGAGAAGTTACTAGAAATCTATATTTATATGGTATTTTTGAAGATGCTAAATTTATAAATATGAAGTCTTAATTATACTTTTAAAATAAACTCTCCACACTCTAGATGTTTTCTTCACTGAATTTAGGATCTAAGTCAGAGCTCTCATTAACCCCCATGTCAGATTTCTGAGCTCCTCTTGTCCTATACATACAGGAATCCATTTGCATTTCTCTGAGCAATGAGTAAGGATATTACTTAACTGAGAAACACTGACCCTCACTGGTCTCACTGTTAGGTAGTTATACTTCCAGGTAGAAACTTGACGTATGCTTAGAGTATGTAACACAGAACTGCAAATTGGCTGTCTTTTTTCCCTTCTTTAACTGTCTTGATGATGACTATTTGGTGAACATTACTGATTCTAAGTAATATTTTGAGGCTTATTTCGTCTTTCTAACATTCTTTCAAATATTTACTGAGCACCTGTTTTATAACAAGCACAGTTCTAAGTATTGAGGATATAAATGTGAACATAATAAAGTACCTGCTATTAAGGCTAAAAAAAAGGAGGACAAAAAAAACAGTGCTCAACTATGTCAAGTAATTATGTCAGGAAGACAAACAGAATAACAGATTAGAGAGTAAGTGACTAGAAAGAATGGTGTTTGGTATACGATTATTAAGGGCTTCTCTGAAAAACAGTGATTTCCCTTTTAGGTAGAGGGCACTACCAATTGCAAAGGCAGCCTGAGGTGGGAGTGTTTGACATGTTTAAGGGATGGCAGGGAGGGTAGTGTGGCTGTAGCAGAATGAACAAAACAGATAGAGGTAGGGTTTGAGGTCAGAGAGATAATGGGCAGATGGAGTTTCTTGTGGCTGCTATCACAAATTACCACAAACATGGTGAATTAAAAAAACAAATTTATTCTCTAACATTCTGGAAGCAAAATTCCAAAATCATTAACCTAGGCTCAAAGCACGGTGTCAGCGGAACCATGCTCCTTTGCCTCTTCAGCTTTTGGTGGCTGCATCTCTCCAGTCTTCAAGGCCAGTATCTTCAAATCTCTCTCCACCCCATGTTCACATCGCCTTCTCCTCTGTGTGTAAAATACCCATTTGCTTTCTTCTTAAGAGGTTACTTGTGCTTGAATTTAGGGCCTGTCCAGATACTCCAGGATAATCCCCCTGTCTGAAGAGCCTTAACTTCATCATACTTGCAAAGACTTCTTTTTTCTTACTTTTTTTTTTTTTCCATTTCATAGACTATAGGGATTAGGACATGAATATCTTTTTTTTTTTCTTTTTTAGGCACTTAGCTAAAGTGCTGTATTATATATGTATTTTTAAATTTATTTTGGATTAATATGAAGGTACATATGATTAGGTTACATTGTTTAAATTTGTAAGATAGAGTCCAAGCTGTAGTTTTGGACTTTACCCAAGAAGTGTGTCATTTACCCATACATTGCACCTGTTAGGTGGAGACTTACCAAGCCCCCCTTTTCCCCTTTTGAGTTTAAGTTTTTCTCTCATTTGTGCACATTGTTGTTAATCCACAAATTTCAATTTGTATTGGGTACATAGGATAATTGATTTTCCATTTTTGTGATACTTAGGAAAGTGTTCTCTAAATCCATTCAAGTTGTAACAAAAGATAGAAAGTCTCCTGGCTCTACGCCTGTGGCTCAAGCGGCTAAGGCACCAGCCACATACATCTGAGCTGGCAGGTTCGAATCCAGCCCGGCCCCACCAAACAACAATAACGGCTGCAATAAAAAAATAGATGGGCATTGTGGCGGGTACCTGTAGTCCCAGCTACTTGGGAGGCAGAGGCAGGAGACTCGCTTGAGCCCTGGAGTTGGAGGTTGCTGTGAGCTATGATGCCATGGCACTCTACCCAGGGTGACAGCTTGAGGCTCTGTCTCAAAAAAAAAAAAAGTCTCCATCTTTTTTTATGACTGAATAGGAAGTATTCCATAGTATACATATGCAGTAGTTTATTTATCTATTCTTGTGTTGAAGGGCACTTGGGCTATTTCCATATCTTTGCAATTGTAAGTTGGGCTGCTATAAACAATTGAGTGCAAATGTTCTTATGATAAAATGACTTCTTTCTTTTGAGTATATACTTAGAAATGAGATTGCAGGATCAAATTGAAAATCTACTTTAGTTCTTTGAAGACTCCATGGATATCTTTTTGAAGGGCCATTTTTTAGTCTATCACACGGGCCCAGCTAAAAAAAACAAAGAGTAAGGACTTTGAATTTTATTCTGAATGAGATGAAAACCCATTGGAAGGTTTGTAGTGTCATAATCTGGCCTGCATTTTTAAAAAGTTTACTCTAGCTGCTATTTGTAAGGAGGAGGGGATACTAGTACTCTGTAAGTGTTCACTTCTAATGTAACTAATTCGTGGATATCTTCTTGTTGGAAAACTCACACTTTAAGTAAAAGCCAGTTTCCCTGCCATTCCGTCCTATTTTTCTTTCGTGGGTAATAGTTATTATATGAGGTGGTTTTTTTCCATCTCCTATTTTGCATATTCATACCTATAAATAGTTATAAAAATGAATGAATTTAACTTTTGTGGGTTTTACATAAATGTATTATATATATTTAGCTCTTTGATATTTTTCATTTACAAATACATCTCGGGAGCCTTTTCTGCTCTTGTTAGTGTTTTATAGTACACATACACTGTTATTTATGTAATTCCCTGTTGATGAGCATTGACGTTGTTTACTCTTTTTCTCTATTCTAAAAGCTACAGCATTGGAAATTCTTGTGAAGCATGTCTCCTGAGATAGATACCAAAAGTATCTAGTGTGTGACAGTTTTAGACTGTAATGGATCCTGCCAAACAAAATGCCTTCCAGGCTGTACCAAAAGTGTCTAAGTTTTCACTTAGTGAAATTACCGAATTTCTTTTACAGACTTCATAAATTTTTCTAATGGATTAATATTCTTACTGATTTGTATAAATTCTTTATGTATTTTAGATGCTTTTCTTTGTTAGACAAGTAATTTTTTATCTAAGTGTTCTTTGTTTATTTTAGTGTATCTTTTGAAATTCAAAAATTTTTAATTTTAACATAAAATTTAATTTTTTTCTTTTCTTTCTTTCCTTTTTTTTTTTTTTTTTTGAGACAGAGTCTCACTTTGTCGCCCTGGGTAGAGTGCTGTGGCATCACAACTCACAGTAACCTCAAACTCCTTGGCCCAAGGATCCTTGGCACTCCTTGGCAAGTGATCTTCTTGCCTCAGCCTTTCAAGTAGCTAGAGCTACAGGTGCTTGCCACAAGAGCAGGCTAGTTGTTCTGTTTTTAGTAGAGGTGTGGTATTGCCCTTGCTCAGGCTGGTCTTGAACTTCTGAGCTCAAGCGGTCTACCTGCCTTGGCCTCCCAGAATGCTAGGATTACGGGTAGGTGTGAGCCATTACGCCCAATTTTTTTCTATTATTGATTTTACAATAAGACGATCGTTCCTAATCCGTAGTCATAACTATATTCTCTTAATACTTCTACTACTACTTTATAGTATTCAGAATAAGTAGGTCAATCAATAGCTGAGATTTTTTTTTTAATGAATGAAGTATGATAGTGACCTGATACTTGACAGCTGCTTGTTCTAGTATCATTTATATATCCTCTTAGAACTGCTTTGAAATTCTAACTTTATTAAATACCGTATGTTTGCTTACAACTCTGTCTTTCAGTACTTTTTTTTAAACTTTATTCAAATTAATATCAGGGTACCGTATTTAGGTTACATTGCTCTCACTTCCAGGGTAAAGTTCCATTTGTAGAAGAGCCCCTCACCCAGGGGACATGTTATACAACCTCACAATGTGCACATTAGGTGAGATCCCACATCATACCCTCTCTCCTTCTGCCACACATCCTCTCTCCTTCCCCCTCCCGCTTTTCTCTACCCCCAAACTGTACTATAATTGTGTTTTATTGTTCTTAGGAACATATAATTGTTTATATACTGATTTCATATTAGTATGGAGTACATTGATATTTCTTTTTCCATTCTTGCAATACTTTACTAAGAAGAATATATTTCAACTCCATCCAGGTAAATGTAAAAGATGTAAAATCTCCATCTTTTTTAATGGCTGAATAATATTCCATGGTATACATATACCACAGTTTGTTGATCCATTCATGGGTTGATGGGCACTTAGGTTGCTTCCATAATTTGGCAATTATGAATTGAGCTACAGTAAACATTCTAGTGCACATGTCTTTGTGGTAAAATTATTTTTGTTCTTCTGGGTAGATACCTAGTAATGGAATTGCAGAGTCAAATGGAAGATCTCTGAGGATTCTGCATACTTCTCTCCACAAAGTCTGTATTAGTTTGCAATCCTACCAGCAGTACAGAAGTGTTCCCTTCTCTCCACATCCACTCCAGCGTCTGGTGTTCTGGGACCTTGTGATGTGGACTAATCTTGCTGGTGTTAGGTGATATCTTAGAGTGGTTTTGATTTGCATTTCTCTGATAATTAAAGACGAGCATTTTTTCATGTGTTTATTGGCCATTCGTTTGTCATCCTTGGAAAAGTTTCTGTTCAAATCACTTGCCCACTTATAGAGAGGGTTGTTTACACTTTTCTTACTGTTTAATTTTAATTCTCGGTAGATTCTAGTTATCAGGCCTTTGTCAGATTCATAACATGCAGAAATCTTCCATTCTGAGGGCTGTCTGTTTGTTCTGTTTGAGCTGTGCAAAAGCTTTTTAGCTTGATCAAACCTTAGTTATTTATTTTTGGTGTTGTTGCAATTGCTGGGGGCGGAGTTGGGGGGATCTTCCTCATAAAGTTTTTTCACAGGCCAGTATCTTCCAGTGTTTTCCCAACACTCTCTTCTAGAATTTTAATTGTTTCATGTCTTAAATTTAAATTTTGTATCCAACGAGAATCAATTTTTGTCAATGGTGAGAGGTGTGAGTCCAGTTTCAGTCTTCTGCATGTGGATAACCATTCTCCTAGCACCATTTGTTAAATAAGGTTTCTTTTCCCAATTGCATGCTTTTGTTAGGCTTCTCAAAGATTACATGAGGATATGTGGCTGGGTTCATCTCTAGATTCTCTATCTTATTCCATAGATCTGTGTCTCTATCTTTGTGCCAGTACCATGCTATTATCACTATAGCTATGTAATATAGTGGCAAAGTGGTGCCTCCAGATCTGTTTTTGTAAGAACTGCATTTGCTATTCGGGGTTTTTTCTGGTTCTGTATGAATTGAAATACTATTTTTTCAAGATCTTTAACGAATGACATTGGTCCTTTGATGGGGATTGCATTAAATCTGTAGATTGCTTTGGGTGGTGTAGACATTTTAACGATGTTGATTCTTCTCGGCCATGAGCATGGTATGTCCTTCCATTTGTTGACATCTTCTGCTATTTCTTTTCTCAGAGTTTCATATTTCTCTTTATAGAGATCTTTCACATTTTTTGTTAGACATATTCCCAGGTATTTCATCTTCTTTGGTGCTATTGTAAAAGGAATAGAGTCTTTGATTTTGTTCTCAGCTTGACAATTGTCAGCGTATACAAAGGCTACTGATTTGTGGGTATTGATTTTGTAACCTGAGATGCTGCTATATTCCTTGATCACTTTTAAGAGCTTTGTAGTTGAATCCCCAGGGTTTTCCAGGTATAAGATCATGGCATCTGTGAAGAGGGAGAGTTTGACCTCCTCTGCCCCCATTTGGATTCCTTTGATCTTCTTCTCTTGCCTGATTGCTATGGCTAGGACTTACAACACTATGTTAAATAGCAGTGGAGACAGTGGGCATCCTTGTCTGGTTCCAGATTTCAGTGGGAATGCTTTTCAGTTTACTCCATTCAATATGATATTGGCTGTGGGTTTGGTGTAGATAACCTCTATCAGCTTAATGAATGTTCCTTCTAAGCCTATTTTCTTGAGTGTTTTTATCATGAAAGGATGCTGGATATTGTCAAAAGCCTTTTCTGCATCAATTGAAAGAATCCTATGGTCTTTGTTTTTTATTCTATTTATGTGGTGTATTATATTTATAGATTTGTGTATGTTGAACCAACCTTGTGTGTCTGGGATAAAGCCCCCTTGATCATGGTATGTAATCTTTTAAATGTGTTGTTGTATTCTGTTTGCTAATATCTTCTTGAATATTTTTGTATCAATATTCATTAATGATATTGGTCTATAGTTTTCTCTTTTTTTTTGGATTCTTTCCTGGTTTGGGGATCAGGGTGATATTTGCTTCATAGAATGTGTTGGGAGGATTCCTTCTTTCTCTATATTTTGGAAAAGTTTATTCATTAAAGGAACTAGTTCCTCTTTGAACATTCATGAAACCATCTGGTTCAGGGCTTTTCTTTTTGTGGGTATTTTGTATAATTGATGCTATTTCAGTACTTGATATTGGTCTATTCAAGACTTCTAAATATTTCTGGTTGAGTTTGGGAAAGTATTATGGTTACAGCTATGAGTCCATCTCCTCTACATTTTCATATTTCTGGGAATAGAGTTTTTGTAGTAATTATTGAGAATCTTTTGTATTTATGTGGCATCTGTTGTTTTTTCCCTTTTATCATTTCTGATCGTAGTTATTAGAGATCTTGTTTTTCTATTTCTGGTTAATCTAGCCAAGGGTTTATCAATTTTATTAATCTTTCCATAGAACCAACTTTTTGTTTCACTAATTTTCTGAATAATTCTTTTGTTTTCAATTTCAGTTAGTTCTGCTGTAATTTTGGTTATTTCTTTTCTTCTGTTGGGTTTGGGATTAGATTGTTCTTCCTTTTCCAGTTGCTTGAGATGGCCCATTTGGTTGCTGACATGCGCTGTTTCAGTTTCCTTTATGAAGGCATCTAATGCTATAAATTTCCTTCTGAAAACTGCCTTTGCAGTATCCCACAGGTTTTGATAGTTTGTGTCTTCATTATTGTTTGTTCTTGTTTCTATTTGGTTCAGCCTGGGTGATGTGTACTCACTCAGTCCTGTCAATGCAGAGCTCCTCTCATTTGGCTTCCATCCACTTCAGTCCAATATCTCTCCTTTTGGGCATGAGCCTCTGCGAAAGCTGCTTCTAGTCAGCCATCTTCCCATAATTCCTCTCTCTCCTCCTTAGCACCTCTGGAACCCCTCCTTCTCTTCTAGAATTAAGCTATAAAGTAATCAGGCCACCTACCTATTCCATATTGTTTCCCCTTAATCCACCCAACCAGCTTTGTGCAATGCTCAGTCTGCCACATTGACTATGCCTGAACATGAATGTGCTTTCCCACTCCTATCCTATGCCTATGCTGTTTCACCTGGCTGGAATTCCTTTCCCCTGTGCCTCTCCCACCTCAGTACTTTCTTTTGCTGCATGGATCTATTTGTTTATTCACCAATATTGTGATTGTTATATTTTAATTATTAGGATTTTGTGATGTATTTTGAAATACACAGTAGATAATTTATCTCATGGTTCATATTCAAAGTTGTGTTGGTTATTCTGTATATTTTTTCTTTTAAATGAATTTTGTGGCTTGCTTGTCAGATTTTATGAAAAAATTATTTTATAAAATTTTCATTGGGATTGCATTAAATTATGGATTAATTTGTGAAGAATTAACAATTTTAGAAATATTGAATTTTCCCATCTAGGAACATTTTATATCTCTAGCCTTTTTATATTCTCTGTGGTTTTGTTCTTCTATATTTTTTTTTATTTTGAAATAACATTGAACATAAATATAAGAACAAAGTATATCAGATACCAATGACCAACATCAAACTGTATTAGATCTTCATATTATGCCATATATTTCCTTCACATATATTTTTACCACTTTTTAAAAGTGATAAATAAATATAAAGCATAAAACTTTAAAGATAGAAATGAGAGCCCCCTGTATATCTCTGATTCTTTTTCCTTCACCTTCTTGCCTAAGATACCATGGTCTTATGACCATGGGCATATCTTTTTACTTGGTGAAGTAGGTATATAGTAATACTGGTTCACTTGCTAGGCTTGTTATATACACTATAGACATGGTTGTGTTTTTATGTGTTTTGGGATGAGTATCCACAGGGAGGTTATATTGTACAGTAGAAGCCATTGTAGAAAAGCTAATAGAATGATTTTAAAACTGTGATTTCTGCCTGTGATTTTGTAATTGTTTCACATTTACTTGTGTACATACCTGATAACAAATTTAGTGCAGCCATTTTTAAGTGTTTTTCAAAATCAGACTATTTTTCTACCTCCCTTGTGTTTCAGGAGCAATTCCAAACTGACCATGGTTCCCTAAGAGGTTATTGTGGTCAGCTCACTTGTTCATGCATAATGTCAGTTAGAAGATTTACATGGTAAACATTCTACTGTTCTAAACATGTCATTGTGTTTCAGCCTAGTTCAGTATACTGACAATTCTTTCTTGCATCTTGTTTGTGAAAACCTTTTATATCAACTATTTTCATGTATTTCAGCTCCATATTTGAGAATAAACGTGTGGATATTTTTAGATTTTGTCATCTTTGGACCTTACTTTGTTCTCTCCTTTAACTTCATAGGTACTAATTTAAGTAGTGAAGACTTTCTTTTGCTGGAGCTTTTGCACTGGTTTAAGGAAGAATTTTTTCACTGGGTGAATAACATGTTGTGCGATAAATGTGGTGGACAGACTAGGTCTAGAACCAAATCGTTATTACCCAATGAGGATGAGCTGAAGTGGGGTGCAAACAATGTGGAAGATCATTACTGTGATGCATGCCAGTTGAGCAATCGATTCCCAAGGTGGGTACTCAGACAAGAAAGGGTCATTTCTTAATTGAATGGTTGGACATGAATTTTTTAGTATATGAAATTCTTTTTCAGTCTTTCTTTAAATTACTAAAAATATATTCCTCTAGAACACGCATGAGCAAACTGTGGCAGGGAGGCTAAATCCAGCCCATTTCCTGGTTTTGTAAATAAAGTTTTATTAGAACATGACCATTGCTGATTCATTTACTTATGGTACGAGACTCTTTTCACACTACAATAACAGAGTTAAATACTGGTGAAAGAGAATGTATGACCTGCAAAGTCTAAAATATTTGCCATCTTTTCAAAAAGACATTTAAGAAATTTATAAAATCTTGTTCTAGAATATAAATTGAATATAGTCATAGCATTAAACATAGTGATAGTATGTTTAATCCTATAAATCTTGCATTTTTTAATAGATAATTTTTAACTTTCTAGTAACTTTAATAATATTGATCACATATAACAATACTAATAATGCTGATCATTTTGATAATAAATACAATGCTGTGCATAATCATTATATGATAATATGGAAAGTTAAAAGTATCATATTATTTTCTTTTTAAAGACAGAAGTTTGTTTTAATTAGGTACTTTCCCTGCCCAATCTAACTTATCCAAATATCCCTAAATTTTAAACAAAAGAAATTTTAATTTTTCACTTAACTTTTTCTATCCTTTAACTTATAAGCTTCTTGTCACATTTTCTTAATTGGCAATATTTACAAAGTTTGGTTGTATTATCAGGCAAGAAAAGATACCACATTTTTCTTGGTAAACGGTCTGTGAAGCTAGTGAATGATGCCTCATGATCATATCAATGTACACAGCTATGATTTAATAAAAAAAGATACCACATTTTTGAAATACCTGATTTTGGGGACTTGACTCAGTTCTGTCCCTAATTTGGAACCAGCCCTACAATATATAGAATTGTAAAGAGAATCTAATATCCACTAATTATTTAAAATTAGTTTATGTTATTTCTTCATTGAACATACATTTGCAAAGATTAGAAGAAAAAATATATGTAATTAAATCTCTCATAAAATCTAGGCAGTGGATGTAAACTAATAATGCAGTGTGGAAGGGCAGAGCAAACAGATATTGATGCAAAGAGTTATTATTTTCCTTTGTAATCAATTAATTTACTGTTAGCTGCTCTTTGTTTAAGAGTGGGATGATGAACTTTATCAATTAGAGGTTAATCTGGTCTTTAGACTTCAATAGTAGTATGTATTGAATGTGGAACATGGGTTGCCCTAAAACTATTGTTATTATTCCATAATGCAAATGTACAGCTTTTTTCCGTAACTTAATTACATAAGTTCTAAATTCACTTAGCTTATTGCAAGAGCATCTGATTAACCTCACATTGCAGGGCCGATTCATTCATGCCACTGTTTCCTTTCCCCCACAGGCACATGTTTGATATCTCTGCTCACTTGGGGCACTTTTCCTTCTTAGCTGTATAAGCTCAAAACCTTTCTTAACACAATATGCAAAATGTAGTATTCTGCAGTTGTGTCACTTGATCACTGGAGTAACTTTTGAGAAGAATGTTGCAAATACTTTCTAAAAAACAATTTCCAGCCAGATGTAGTGCCTAACACCTGTAATCCTAGCAATCTGGGAGGCCGAAGTGGGTGGATTGCTTGAGCTCACAGAGTTCGAGACAGCCTGAGTAAGAGCGAGACCCCCATCTCTAAAAATAGTTGGGCATTGTGGCAGGCGCCTGTAGTCCCTGCTACCTGGGGGACTGAGGCAAGAGAATCACTTCAGCCCAGAAACTTAAAGTTGCTGTCAGCTGTGATGCCATGGCACTCTACCCAGGGTGACAAAGTGATACATTGTCAAAAAATAAAATTTCCAAATTAGCAAGCACCTTTAAATACTAAAGAAAAAAAATAAAATTTTATTCAAAATGATTATTAGAAAAATAACATGTTAAGTAAAATTGGATTAAACTGAGCTAAATTTTTTATTGAGTAAAATTGTTTACCTTTTAAATATAATGAGCTAATTATACCACTTTAATGCTAATGCTTTAAGCAGATTTCTTAGAGAATCCGCCTGTCCAAATCTTCTCTGTCATTCAGAGCTCAGTTCAAATACAAGGTCTTTATCCTAAACACTCTTCATAACATTAAATCTGAGTGTTTGTGTCACATTCTGCCCTATATTGCAGTTATTCATGTTAATTCCTTTTCTCTTTAGGACTGCAAACACCTTGAAAGCATACCACTGTTCAACCATTTTCCACCGAAGATTGTAACACTAACACAATGCCTCATATATTCTAGACTCTCTAATTAATATTTAAGAATAAGAAGTATACGGTGCATCTTACAAGGGTATATGTGAAACTTAATAAATGTAGAATGTAAATTTCTTAACACAGTAACTAAGAAAATGCCAGGAAGGCTATGTTAACCAGTGTGCTGAAAATGTGTCAAACAGTCTATAAAACCAGTGTTTGGTGCCCCATGATCGCATTAATGTACACAGCTATGATTTAATAAAAAAAAAAAAAAAGAATAAGAAGTATAAGAAGTGTTAGTTCTGTTTAGTATAGAGGTAATATAAATTTTTGTGTTTTTTAAACACAGATATAATAACCCTGAGAAACTTTTGGAAACAAGAAGTGGACGGTGTGGCGAGTGGGCCAATTGTTTTACACTGTGCTGCCGAGCGTTAGGGTTTGAAGCCCGCTATGTTTGGGATTACACAGGTACAGAACGTGGTGTGAGCAGAGAATAGTTGGGCTTTGCAGATTTACGGGATTGAGTTTACATTCTGTCTGCTACTTTCTGGCCTTGTCAGTCTGAGCTTCCATTTGCCTTTTATAAAATAACAATACCAACCTCCCAGATTTTAAAAGGATCACAAGATTTTGTACATCTAGTACCATGCCTGATACTTTGCACTATAAATAATTCTCTTTTTAAAAATTAATTTTATTTTTATTTATATATGTATGTACATATTTTGAGGGTATATGTGATAGTTTAATACATTTGTTTAATTTATACGGATCAAATCAGTATAATTGAGATATCCATTTGTCTTTTCTTTATGCTAGAAATATTTTAATTATTCTCTTCTAACTATTTTGAAATATACAAGTAATTATTGTTGGAGTCACCCTACTAAGCTATCAAACACTCGGTCTTATTTCTCTTATTAAAAATTTACCAAAGCACTTATAGCAATGATACTTCTATATGCATAAGAACATGTGTAACAGTGTGCTATAGGAATCTTATTTTTGTAGGGATTACTGTAAGAAAGTTCAATAAACTTAAATTGCAGTATACAAAAATAATGTTATAAAAGACGTGTGACATTTGTGTTGTCTTAATAGAAATGCCTGTATTTATATATCAAAAAGTTGTTTTCCTTGTCTATTGTGTATAATGACCACTGTCCTGGTGACAGGCACACTGAAAGCCCTGACTTGAGTATTATACAGTGTATCCATGTAAGAAAAACATTTGTACCCCTTAATATTTCAAAAATTTTTAAAAGGCTGTTTTCCTTATTCTTAGAGTTTTGCTTGTATTTCTAGGTTTTTTTTAGAATTACGTGAAACCGTCTCTTAATAATTATTCTTCTAAAACCAAGTATGAAATATTAACAACTAGAAATCCTGTTAGATGTCCCATTGGTTTAGGGTCTTAAAGTCCAGAGAGACTGTAGTTTTAAAATTCCTTCGTAATGGCAAACTGAGCCTGGTATTGTTGATGCTGTTCAATATGTCCTGAAGCTGGCTGCATTAAAGGAGATTATTTCAAAAACATTTTCAGGGATTTCAAAGAGAGAAATTAATATTAGTATTCTAGAAACTTGTCACAAATTTTCACTCTTTTTAACTAAAATTTAGAATATTATTATGTGATTCTTGGTTATCATACGTCATTCTGGTTTTATAAACTTAACTTTTATTTCCTCTTTTGCATTGCTTTCTTGTGTCTTTCTTGAGTAGACCATGTCTGGACAGAAGTCTTTTCTTCTTCTCAGCAACGGTGGCTGCACTGTGATGCATGTGAGGATGTCTGTGACAAACCTCTCCTTTATGAAATAGGATGGGGCAAGAAACTTTCCTATATTATAGCATTTTCTAAAGATGAGGTAGGGCATAAAAGAAAAAAATATTTTTCTAAGATTAAAGTATACTACAATTAACATTCAGTAAGCTGCATATATTTAAAGTGTACAATTTAATAAGTTTTGTCTTTTGTATACACTCATTAAATCATCACTGCAGTCAGTATTTTATGGATGTACCATAGTTTATCATTTCATCTGTTGATAGACATTTGGGTAGTTCCTCATTTTTTACTATTTTGACTTAAGCTGCTGGGAACATTTAGGTGCACAATCTTTTTTTTTTTTTTTTTGAGACAGAGTCTCACTTTGTCGCCCTTGGTAGAGTGCTATGGCATCACAGCTCACAGCAACCTCAAACTCTTGAGCTTAAGCGGTTCTCTTGCCTCAGCCTCACAAATAGCTGGCATTACACGTGTCCATCACAATGCCAGGCTATTTTTTTGTCATAGTTGTCACATTTTTGTTTAGCAGGCCCTGGCCGGGTTCAAACCCACCAGCCCTGGTGTATGTGGCTGACACCCTAACCACTGAGCTATGGGCACCAAGCCTAGGTGCACAGTCTTTATGTGAGCCATGTGCCTGGTTTTCCCTTTGTTTAATGTCTAGGAGTAGAATGGCAGGATTATATGGTAGGTATAAGTAAAATTTTTTAAAAAACTGCTAAACTGTATTGGCGCCTGTAGCTCAGTGACTAGGCCACCAGCCGTGTACACAGAGCAGCCCCGGCCTGCTAAACAACAATGACAACTGCAACCAAAAAAATAGCCAGGTGGTGTGGTGGGCGCATGCAGTCCCAGCTATACTTGGAAGGCTGAGGCAAGAGAATCACCTTAAGCCCAAGAGTTTGAGGTTGCTGTGAGCTATGACGCCACCGCACTCTACCCAGGGTGAAATAATGAGACTCTGTCTCAAAAAAGAAAGAAAGAAAGAAACTGCTAAACTGTTCTGCAAAGTGATTTTGTCATTCACATTTTCACTACCAATATGAGAGAGTTCTCAGTTTCTCCATTTCCTTGCTAATATTTAGTATGGTCTGACAATAATATAGTCCTATATCTCATTATGGTTTTCATTTGCACTTCCCTAGTCACAAATAATATTGATCCTCATTTTCTGTGTTTATCTGCTCTTTTGCCTATTTTTCTTTACTTGACTGTTTTGTTATTAAATAGATGCTTTGCAAGGATTTTTCTCTCTGCAGTTTGTCTTTTCATGCTCTTAGTGACTTTTGAAGGGAACAAATAGATGAAGTCCAGTTTACCCATTTGTTCTTTATGGATTGTACTTTTTTGAGTTTGTATTTAAAAAGATTTTCCTTAGCCCAAAGTTACAATGACATTTTTCCTGTTTCCTTTTAGAATTTTTCTATTTTTAGTTTTACATTTTGAGTTAATTTAATGTATGATCCAAGGTGTGAACTGTAGGTTGGTTTGTTTTTTACATTTGGATAATGAATTGTTCTGATACCACTTATTTAAAAGATTATCCTTTTCTCCATTAAATTTTCTTCGCATCTTTGTAAAAAATCAGTTCTATAATATAAAATCAATACAATAAAAATAGTATTTGTTAAATTTTATGGGATCAACTTTGTAGATAAATCTTAAAAAGCTAGTGTTTTGAATTTCATCTTTTTTTTTTTTTTTTTACAGTTTCTGGCCGGGGCTGGGTTTGAACCCGCCACCTCTGTTACATGGGGCTGGCACCCTACTCCTTTGAGCCACAGGCGCTGCCCTGAATTTCATCTTTTTATCAGAGTATTTCTTGGAAGTATACCTATTAGAAAAAAAAAAAAAGTGGATTCTCTTCATTTCTTACACAGTTTTTTAAATTTTTAAACAAAGGACAGTATTTTAAAAATTGCATTTAAGAATTGCATATATTCTAGGTATTTAGCAAATAAATATTTGTATTCTAAATTTTTTTCAGGTAGTTGATGTTACTTGGCGATACTCTTGTAAACATGAAGAAGTGATCTCCAGAAGAACTGAGATTAAGGAAGAATTACTTCGAGAGACTATTAATGGGCTTAATAAGCATGTATGTGAGGGTTGTTTTCATTCTTGAGAGTACATTTGACTTTTTTTTATATAATGAAGAATGGCCAATTTTTCACCCATTGAAATTCTTAAAGTAGTAGCATTGTTTTGCATGCACGAATAACTTAATATCTTAAGTTTATGTTTACTGAAAATTTTGAGGCCTCACTTTAAATATTATGGGGGTTTTTTATTTTATATTCCTTTGATAGTTGAAATTTTTAACTATGTATGTGGGGTTCTTTTTTATAATTTAAAAAATAAACTAAATTTATTAGACAATTAGAACAAGGAAAATCACTCTAAGCCAATCAGAAATTGAGGTTCAAGGGGAAGTTTTAGTTTTAAATTTGCTTTTATTCCTACTGAGAATAAAAGCAAATTTAAAGAGCCCTTCAGAGACTCCAGCCTGATTTGTAGAGTCTGTTGTCTCAGAAGGCTCTGAACTCCAGTTTATGTCCTTCCTAGCAGTGTGATTCTGCTAAAGCAACTTGTTTTCAGCCCTGTAGTCACATTTTGTGCATGGCTTCTCAGGCTCTTCTCATGCTATTTAACAATTGGCAAATGCTTGGAAGGAAAAAGAGGTACAGTATGTTTCCTTCCCCTCACTTCATTTCTTGCTAGCTTGGTGGCTTTTTGTTGCATTCAGACAGGTGTGTGCTCTGTAGGTGTGTCTCCTCCGGCTTCTCTAGCTTTTCTCAGCAAGACAGTCTAACACAAACTGATCCATCGTATCCAGAAACAGAAATCACTTACCTTCATTGTAAATACGTTTGTAGTAGAGGTAATGGAGAGTTGGAAATAGGTGTTACGTGATTTTGCAACATAAAATTTGTAAAATTTTTCAAGTTTCCCAGTGTCCTTTTTATTTTCCAAATAATATACATATAAAAATAAAAGTGATGTTTTTTCAAGACCCCTTAAAATGCAAATGTTCCAAATATATTCTTGCTTAGAGATGGACCTCTCCATTCCCTTAATTATAACAACTTTTTTAAAACATCAATTACAGAGGCAACTATCTTTATCAGAAAACAGAAGAAAAGAACTTCTCCAGAGGATAATTGTGGAACTTGTTGAATTTATATCTCCCAAAACACCTAAACCTGGGGAACTTGGTGGAAGAATTTCTGGGTCAGTGGCTTGGAGAGTAGCCCGAGGCGAAATGGGCCTAGAGGTATTTAACTCATTTTAGCATGATCTTCTTGTCATTTTTCTGCTTTCTACACTATGCTTTTTGCTTACAGAAAACTTCATTGACTATGACGTTGGATTAATTTTGTAGAGTAATTATTTAAAAGTGGAAACCTTTGAGGAGAACCAATAACTGACATAGTAAATCACATGTGAGAATTAGCAAAACATTTTGGGATTTTCTGTTTTTTACCTTATGTAAATTCCTAGTGCATTATTACTTTTACCGAAGAGTATATAAAAAAAATGCATGAATGATAAATGTATAGCTTAACAAGTTTTTGCAAATTTATCACTCATGTAACCCCAAACCAGAATAAGAAATAAATCACTAGATCCCCAGAAACAAGCTTAAGTTCTTTTCCAGTCATTGCCTTCCCTAAAAATAGCCATTATCCTGGCCCATCATATATAAGTTTTGCCTATTACTGTGCTTTACATAAATGGAATTAAATAATACACACTTTTGTGTATGTTTTATATATATATATATGCACACTCTTGTACAGATTATATTAGTGAGATTCATGTATCTTACAAGGTTTATACTCACTGCTGTATAATTTCCATTGTATGAATAGCCTATAATTTGATAGCTGTTTGGGTTATTCCTAGTTTGGGCTGTTGGCCAGACATTCCTATTCGTGTTCTCAGTGAATATCTTTATGTGTTCAGTTGGGTGTAGATTATACCTAGGAGTGGAATTGCTTGCTGATGGAGTGTGGGTATGTTCAGTTTTGGTAGCCAAACAATTTTGCAGAGTGGTTGTACTAGATTTTACTTTCAACAGCAGTATATGAGATTTTCCCACATCTTTGTGTATACTTATTACTATTTGTCTTTTTCATTTTAGCAATTCTAGTGGTATATAGTAGTATTTTAGTTTCCATTTTGGTGATGACTGAGTTCACTGTTTGTTCTTTACATTTTTGGATATCCTCTTTTGTGAAGTGCTTGATCAGGTCTTTTAAAATTAGATTTTTAGTGCATTTAAAAGAGCTCTGTTTTACTTTTCTGTCCCCATATTTGAAAACTTTATAAAATACAGTGGGGTAAATACAGAATTTGGGGACAGCACAGAGCCTTTCTTCAGAGTCCCTTATTATAAAAAAATAAGATTTTGAGTAATTCAGCTGATGAAAGTGTGTATTTCTTGATGTGTGCTTGCATACATCCAGTATTAGCTAGGAATTTTTTAGTGTGATTGTTATTTTATCAAATTTATTTTAAGAAATTATCACTTGATTTATCTCCTAAAAATTAAATAAGAATGGATATATAGTTTCTATAGTTAAGCCCTATAATTAGAGGCCAGGTAAAAATCAATGTGTTATGGTTTTATAATGGACTTTGGGAAAGTAAAATAGTCCGTTCTTTGCCCTTACCCAACTTAATCACTGGAAAATATTTGATGTAAATGTATAGGTCTATTCAATAAAAAGTGCTTGGAAAGAAAATAACCCATTCCAAACGAAGTTTTTTTTCTGTTTGTTTGTTTTTCCAAAAAAAGGTTTTATATCTACCTTTTCCAAATTTTCCATTGATATAACTTATTTTTCTAGTAAAGGAATGTGTCCAAAAGGAATGAATTATCCATAGTAAATCTTTTATTTGCTTTTTAATTTATCCCATCATCTGTAGCAGGCAGTTAGAAGTGTTGGTTCAGTCATAGAATTACAAGATCTAAATTCAACAAATAATTCAAATCACTGCTGATGCAGTGCAAGTTACAAGTATAAATCTAAATGAAGCCAGTTAAAAAGAGCCAATTTAAGTCACAGCTGTGTTCAATTTTAAAGCATGGATATTATTTAGGCCTTCATTTCTTTTTCTTTTTATAGATGGGTATGCTACCTCTTGCATGGCATGTAAGTTGATTAACTTTAAAAATACAAATTGGGTCACATCCCAGAATTGTTTTCCTTTTTGAAAAATTTTTTTAATTTTTCAGTTCCTAGGGACAATTTCAAGGCCATGGATTTGACAAAAAGTTACTTTCCCCTTTAGAAATGGTACTTGTTTTAAAAGCAAATAGAAAATTGTTAATTCTAAAGCATTTTGGAACTAAATCTTGCAGTCGGTTGTAAAAAGAATGAAACGTTGGTGATATGCTTTCCAAAAAGAAAAAGTTTATTAATTTTAGGTTTAAAATATTTTATGATACATTGATGTTATTTTGGACTAGAATATAAAAATTGCCTGGAATTTTAAGGTAAAACATGAGCTTTTGTAGTAGTGTTAACACATACAGACTATTTCAAGCAATAGTTCTCAGATGCTCTTCTAGCCTAGAGAGTATCAGAAAAGAGTATGAAATGGCTTTAGGTTGAGATCTGAAAATGAGCAATAGTTAAGTATATAGAAAGTAGAAAGAACAGCATTCTAGAAAGGGAGCAGCATATGTCAAGGCACTGAGACAGAAACCAGCTGACTTTTTTTTTCTTTTTTTTTTTTGAGACTGAGTCTCTGTTGCCTGGCTAGAAGTAGAGTGGCATCATCATAGCTCACAGCAACTTCAAACTCCTGGGCTCAAGGGATCCTCCTGTCTCAGCCCTCTGGGTAGCTGGGACTATGGGTGTTCACCACCACACCCAGCTAAGTTTTCTATTTTTTATAGAGAGAGGGGGTCTCACTGTTGCTTAGGCTGGTCTGGAACTCCTGACCTCAAATGATTATCCCACCTCTGCTTCTCAGAATGCTAGGATTACAGGCGTGAGCCATGGCCCAACTCCAGCTGAACCTTTTTAAGAAACTAAAGGAAAAGTAATATGGAAAAGAGTGAATAGATGAAAGGATTGGAAGAGTAATATGAGATCTTATTGGAGAAGTGAGCAGGGGAGGATCATTTAGGTCCCTATTAGCCTTGGTAAAGAGTTTGGGGGTTGAGTATATTGAGAAGTCAGTGAAGTGAACTAAGCAGGAAAGTGATGTGTCTCAGTTTTAAAAAATCACTTCCATTTGCTATGTGGAGCATGCATAGGAGAGGTAAGAGTGAAAGCCGGGAGTGTACTTTAAGAGACAATCGCAGTACCCAAGTAAGAGATGCCACTGGTGGTAGAAAAGAAGAAAAATGAATGGATTCGTGGAACACAAAATCACAAAAATATATGTCAGAACTCATACTGCTTTTTTTTCTCTAGTAATGTTTGGTGCTACATCAACATCATGCTAATTGTATTATAATTTGTCAGATGTTTTCCCTATTTTTCAGTAGTACCAATGCTTCTTTTCAAGTTGAAGCCATCTCATATCACCATACGTAGTAATTCCTTTCCTTGTTCCTTTTATTCTAAACATCTTTCATAAAGTTGAAAAATTAATTCTGCTTTCTTTTTAAGAGAAAAGAAACTCTGTTTATCCCCTCTGAAAATGAGAAGATTTCTAAACAGCTCCATCTTTGTTATAATATTGTGAAAGATCATTATGTTCGAGTTTCAAATAACAATCAAACCATTTCTGGATGGGAGAATGGTGTGTGGAAAATGGAATCCATATTCAGAAAAGTTGAAACAGACTGGAACATGGTAACTCAATGCATGAAACCATTTTAAAGCTTTGTCATTGTTTAAATAAATGTAGATTGGCTTTATTTTTCATTTGTACAAAATGTGAAAACTGATACATCAGCATTATTTTCAGTAACTTTTTAACCTGGAAAAGAAAATTCCATTCCTAATGTCTAATCAGAAGTCTTCTGGAAATTCTTGCATTTATATCAAGAAGTATCTGTTTTCATCAGAGAGGCTGAATTTAATTCTTTTGTGTGGAAAATAATCAAGTATGTCACCAGTTCATGTGATTGTTTTATTGTGTGAATATATAATGTATATTACTATTTAATTTCTTCACAGGTAACGTTTTGACTACTAAATGCAGGCCATTAGGGAATATAATAGATTTAATCCAAAATCCCAAAAAGGTACCTCTCTAACAAGCTTTCATTTCTACTAATGTGGATGATTGAGCAGTGATATTGGTTATTTCTTCTGTGTCCTAAAAAAAAATGAATAACTAGAGGCTAGGACCATGGTAGTTCAGGTTTACCAACTTGCACATTGATTGTTGTCATGTTATCAGTAACAAGAGTTTTTGCCTTTAAACTGCCCTAGTTTTTAGAAACACACCAAAAATAAACTCAGAGCTATTCATATGACCTAACTAGATGAGACCGTATTGTTGATAAATTTTCACAGGAGTTAATTACAGAGAGCTTTTTTTTTTTTCACAAGAGTATGAAATATTTATAAAAAAAAAATCATACATCAGATTGTACAGTCTAGAAATAAAAGAAGATTTAAATTTAGTAATAAAGGTAAGAGCCATAATTGCTCTAAATATTTAAGAAAGACCTTGAAGTCCCAGAAGGTCCTGGGGCTCAGTTATCCTTTTCTGTTTGCAGAGAAGTAGCAGCCAGGGCTACTGCTGTGACTGGTTGGGCAATCCCATGGAGTTGCATCTTTGCCATTTTCTTCTGTTCACATTCTGTGACCAATCGGTTCAACTCTGCTGCACTGTATCCAATAAGAGTCTTCAAGTCACAGACAAACTTGTACACAAATCTCTTGCCTTGAACTTTACAAATCATGTCCCCATCATAATAATACCTTAATGCACGAATTACAGAGAGCTTTTAAAGTTGACTTGCCAAAATATGTGATTGGGAAGGAAAGTTGTTCACTTATAAGACATGTTGGATGGATTTAAAAAGTGAGTCACAGATGAACAGCTGCTAGTGTTTATGAGCATCTACTATACGTTGTCACTGTATTAGGCAATAATCAGAGTACAAAAGTCATACAGAGATAAGAGCTTTCCTTTTTTTCCCCTCAATCATAAGTTTTTGTTTCAAAATTTATCATGGTCCTTAAACATATAGATACTAAGTTTATTTATTTTTTTTTTGTAGAGACAGAGTCTCACTTTATGGCCCTCGGTAGAGTGCCGTGGCATCACACAGCTCACAGCAACCTCCAACTCCTGGGCTTAAGCGATTCTCTTGCCTCAGCCTCCCGAGTAGCTGGGACTACAGGCGCCCGCCACAACACCCGGCTGTTTTTTGGTTGCAGTTTGGCTGGGGCTGGGTTTGAACCCACCACCCTCGGTATATGGGGCGGGCGCTCTACCCACTGAGCCACAGGCGCCGCCCGGCAGTTTATTTTTTTTTTATTTATTTTTTTATTAAATCATAGCTGTGTACATTAGTACGATCATGGGGCACCATACACTTGGTTCATAGACCGTTTGACACATTTTCATCACACTAGTTAACATAGCTTTCGTGGCATTTTCTTAGTTATTTTGCTAAGACCTTTACATTCCACATTTACTAGGATTCACATATACCCTTGTAAGATGCACCGCAGGTGTAATCCCATTAATCCCCCTCCCTCCACCTACCTCCCCCCTCCCTCCCCTCCCTTTCCCCCTTCTCCCTATTCCTAGGTTGTAACTGGGTTATAGCTTTCATGTGAAGGTCCTACATTAGTTTTATAATAAGGGTGAGTACATTGGGTACTTTTTCTTCCATTCTTGAGACACTTTACTAAGAAGAATATGTTCCAGCTCCATCCATATAAACATGAAAGAGGTAAAGTCTCCATCTTTTTTTAAGGCTGCATAATATTCCATGGTGTACATATACCACAATTTATTGATCCATTCGTGGATCGATGGGCACTTGGGCTTTTTCCATGACTTACCAATTATGAATAGGGCTGCAGTAAATATTCTGATACAAATATCTTTGTTATGATGTGATTTTTGGTCTTCTGGGTATATGCCCAGTAGAAGGATTACAGGATTGAATGGTAGATCTATTTTTAGATCTCTAAGTGTTCTCCATATCTCTTTCCAAAAGGAATATATTAATTTTATATACTAAGTTTAAATTACATTATCTAATAGTAAAAGTTGAGGTCTTTTTGTATTAAACCAAGAATAACTTAAAGCAGCGGTTCTCAACCTGTGGGTCTCGACATTAGGAAGATTGAGAACCACTGACTTGGAGGATTATTAAGATTATTAAATTTTGGAATTTTCTTCTTTAGCTAAGGAAGTGCTTAAAAAATAAAAGAAGGTAAAATTTAAAATTTTAAGATGTGTATGTCTTAAAATGTGTGTAAATGATAATACATCGAACATCTTCTATGTGAAGATGTTATGAACATCTTCTACACAACCATACTTAGTCTAAAAATTCCTCTGAACAGAAAGCAGGATGGAATAAAAGTGATAATTTATCTGAGAACTATCGCTTTCTGAACTGGAGAAAAATCACACATTTCTTCCTAACTAGCAGTGTTAATAGAGAAAGTAAGATGGAGAAAATAATGACATGTTATAGAAGATGTGCTGGGTGGAGCAACAGGGTTACTTTATGGCATATTCATCTTTGTCTTATACACTCATTTGTTCATCAGCAAACATTTGCTGAGTGCCTGTAGTGCCAGGCATTGTTCTCAGCTACATGGATAAAAAGACTGTTCCTGCCCTCATGATCTAATAGGGAAAACTGGAGCATAAACAGCCATCTTAACTAAGATGCAGAGTTCTATAATAAGGATATCAACACATTGCTATGGAAACACTGAGGTGGGAGTAATTAGTTCTGGCTGTGGGAGTTGGGCAAAGCTCCACAGAGCAGGCGACATTTGAGCTGAACGCTAAAGGATGAGTAGGTGTTTTTTGGGTAAGGAAACGGAAGAGAAAAGGCCTAGAGTATATGGCATGTTTTAAGATCTTGAAATAGAACTTTGTGGCCAGAGAAAGTATATTGTATGAGAAGAATTTAAATGATATAAATGAAATGCAAAGGCCATTAAATAGAAAACACCCTATTCAAGAAAAGCATATGCTGATGTACTTTTATGAAGGTGCCAGTTTTTAAAAGTTGAGTGTATCTTCTAGCTATATTTTTTTAGTCTCAAATGAAGAAAAGTCCTAGAATTTTAACTATACTTGTAGAGAGAATTAACTCAGAAGCAATGATTATCATTAAACTTGCATATTCCATCTAAATCAGCATTTCTTCTGTACCAGTAGGCCCCAATTAGGGATCTTCTCCCTCTGTTGAATAGTAAAACTACTTCCCATCACACCTTTCCTCGGTCATCTTCAACCCACCATCATGACAGATCACTTGCAGCCTGCTCTTAGATTTTTAGAACAGATTCTTAATTTCTCAAAGAGGTATACTCCCAGGAGCACAAAAGACTTACTCAATTTTACTTCTTAGTGTATACATTGTTTAGTAATGCCTGAATTGGAAAGAATACAAAAAGCAAAATCAAGAAGACTAGAACACTTTGGGGGAGCAAATGATAACATTTTGATAAAAGCAGGGTTAATAAATTCCTACCTAGTCTTTCTGTATCTTCCCTTGTCCTTTCAAAGATGTGCTCCATGCTGTAAACACTTTCAAAACTTCAATTATTTAGTGCTGTTAGAGTAAGAAACAGCTCCAAGGGTCTTCAGAGTCTGGCCCATGTCTCCTTCTCTGGCTTTGCTTTGCACTCTGCCACCTCTTGCTCTCTGCACCCCCTTGCTCGCTGCATTGCAACTGTGTTCCTTCTATCTTCTCTACAGAACCTCCTTGATTTTCTTTTTTGCTTGATTAACTTATTCTTATTCCTAGAACTTGGCTTAAGTCTTATTCCTTTTGGTCCCAGCCAACTGAATCCATTTCCCCCTTTATAGATTTATTTTATCTATTGTACCTCTTTTTCATGACATTTATTTAACAAATATGTGTAAGAACTTGTGTCTCACTAGATTGTATTCATTTCTTAGGACAGAGACCTTATCTTTTTCTACTCATTTTTGTACTCAAGCATTGTTTATCTAGCATAATGCCTAATACATAAGTATTTAGTAAAGATTATTGAATGTAAGAATAATTGAATATATGTGGCATAAATTCTGCCATCACCCTAGGCCTGTGTATAATGCTGTAGATACTCTTCTTCGTTCATAAGGTCCCTTTGGATGCTCTTAGATTTTACTTTTGATGAGTTTTATCACTCTCTTTGTCTCTAAGTGAGTCATTGTAGCATTTTTTGGTGCATGGCATTATGTCAAGATTGTATTTAGCACTCAGGAAATATCCACATTGTGAAACATTGTACTTGGCCTCTGGGTTGTAATGGTGAATTAAGAAACAAGACTCAAGGTGGGCATTGACTAATATAAAAGACAGACACATAGGGGCCAATTGTTTAAATTAATAGGGTAAGTGTTAAAGGAAAATATGTATCTGTGTATGATACCACAGAAGGAAAAACAGAAGAGCACTAACATCTTGAGTCTGAGTGAAATTTTAAAAACTCAATTTTTTTTTATTCTCTGAATAACGATCGGCATAGAAGGCCTATATCATCAACTACCTGGGCTTCCTACCCACCCACCCCCAACAAGCAAACAAGCAGTTCTGTAGCAGCCAACAGCAAAGTGTCCTCTCATTCAATTCAGTTCTGACACTAGCTCCCTGCAGATAGCATCAGATCCCAAAAGTTGAGGGCTTAGTCCCTAAGACTGCCCACCTCCCTTCAGATGCAAATCACAAGCTCCAACTATAAATTAAGCTGTAAATTAGGGTTCCCACATCTCCTTCCTTGGATTCTATTAATTTGTTAGATTTGCTCAGAGAGCTCCGGGAAACGTGTTGACTGGTTTATTACAAAAGACATTACCAAGGATATAGATGGAGAGATGCATAGGGTAGGTGTGAGAAGGGGGGCAGAACTTCCTTGCCCTCCCTGGGTGTGCCACCCTCCAGGACCCGCCACATGTTCAGCAGTCTGAGAGCTCACCAAACCCTGTCTTTTTGGCCCCTTTATGGAGACTTCATTGGATAGGCATGATTAACAACCGTGTAGAAATATGGTTGGATGTAAAGGGTACAATCTAACACTAATAGACTGAGTAGAGAAACCCAGCAAGGCTGTCTGTTCAGATTCTTTCTGGCTCCTCTGTGCAGTCTGCCTTCCTCCAAGGTATGGGGCAGGAACCCTTCTGAAATGGGGTTCTTATGACCCACAATCACAGAAGGTAGGTCAGAGAATTTCCTTATGGCCGGCTCCAAGACAGAAAGGCAAGGAAAGAGTGTACTATGCATATTTCTAGTTTCTCTAGTCTGCCTTGAAGAGAAATATAACAAGGGCTATGAGATTTAAGACTAGGACCTACACACAGATAAAAACTCATGGGTTCGTGTGTGTATATACATACACTCATCATAATATCACAGTTAGGGAAGGTCTTGCAGCAGAAGGGCTCTCTGAGTGGACTGGAGAAGAGGGAGAGTTTCTCAGTATGAGAACAGGATTTGGAAGGGGAGGTTGTTTGGGGGCATGAAAATGATGTGTGCAAAAGTACCGAGATGAGAGACATTGACATATTCAGGGAAGAGTGAGTAACAGAATAATTGAAAATGAAACTAGGAAGGTAAACAGTTGCCAGGTCCTGGGGACTTTGGTTACCTTGCAGTTAGGTAGTAGGAAACTGAAAGGGTTCACAGAGGAGAAGGACATGTTCGCATTGGTGTTCCAGAGAGGTAATTCTAGAGGGTGCCAATGAAATAAATTGGAAGTATGGCATAGAAAAATTTAAATGCAGTAGGAACTGACACTGGATTTGTGTTTAATTTCAGTGATAAAATGGAATAACCAAAAATAGGATCCATGAGCATTACTAGATTACCAGCATTGAATTAAAATCCAGTAAAATATAGCTGCTTTGCAGGTTATCTGTAGGAAAGACTGACTTCAGGGTGCCTGCTATATGGTGAACTCAATTTGAGTAAATCGTAGCGGCCTTAAGTAGAAGAATAATTTTGAGAGGGTACTAAAGAACAGCTTTAAGAAGCTGAACGTACAGGGAACCATAGCAGCCTGACATGTAGTAATCAAAAAATCTTTATCCAAACATCTTCTATAGAATGTGAAGTGAACAAAGAAGGTGCCATGCAAATTGTTCTGCCCTGAAAATAATGGTTATAGCTACAACCCAAAGGACAAGTTTCATTTGTATATATTATGAATAGTATAGCTTAGACCCTAAGCCATAGATACATTGGTTTTGCTCTGACCTACGTTTTTTGTATGCCTGTATATGCTCATATGTATCAAAAAGGTATAAGGGCGGGTCACTGGTGGGAGAGGGATAGGAATAACATAGAGAATTCATTCTACAGGAGAAAAGCTCTCTTCTGGTTTTATTAGCATTCCTAATAAAGGAATTCCATTGCTAAAGTAAGATAGCAACTCACCTCTTAATACACCACAGATTGCAAAACTGTACATGTAAAACTTCATACAGTAACTTAAATTCATGAACTTAAAAAGCCAATAGGCAAAAATATGTCTCTCATATAATTCAGGAAGTTAGAAACAGCCAGCGGTTAGAAAATGTTTATTTGTCTCTAACCAAACAAGTGAATATTTGAGAGCTTAGAAAGTATTTTCACCCCTAAATGAATTACAGTTTCTGGTTCTGTTGATATTATGCATAGGTAGGACCACAGCTAGAGATTTTTATATATATTCTATTATTTTGGTGCATTTCAAATTACCAAACTGAGTATACATATTCTTGGTAACTTTTAAATACTTCAAAAATGATTTTTTGGTAGAATATCTGGTATGGAAAAGATGATATGGATTTTTGATATAAATAAGGTCTATTTTATCTTCATATACTATTTTTTTTAACTTGAGACCCTTTATTTGCTCACAGTATGTATGTTTGAATGTTTAAGCATTTAAGAATTCAATGCTGTCTTATTTTTTACTTTATAATATCTTGTTGTTGTTGTTGTTGTTGTTGCAGTTTGGCTGGGGCCGGGTTTGAACCCGCCATCCTCGGTATATGGGGCCGGCGCCCTGCTCACTGAGCCACAGGCGCCACCCAATTTTATAATATCTTAAAAACTGATACCTTCAGGATTCCTTCAAGTGTGTTCAACAGCTATTATAAACCTTCTATTATAGTTAAAATCATAATTGTGCCGGGTGCAGTGGCTCACACCTATAATCCTAGCACTCTAGTAGGCCAAGGCGGGCCTGTGTGCCTGAGCTCACCGGTTCCATTATCAGCCTGGGCCAGAGCGAGACTTTGTCTCTAAAAATATCCGGGTATTGTGATGGGTGCCTGTAGTCCCAGCTACTTGGGAGGCTAAAGCAAGAGAATTTGCTTGAGCCCAAGAGTTTGAGGTTGCTGTGAACTATGATGCCATGGCACTCTACCAAGGGTAACAAAGTAAGACTCTGTCTCAAAAGAAAAAAAAAATCATAGTTGTGACCCAAAACCATACCATGTAATAAAGGCAATGCTTGGAGTGAACTAGAAGTTTGGAGCTGACCTGACTTCAACCTATCACATTTTATACCTACACTTTGGTGGGGAGTTTGAAGCTACTAAGCTCTGAAAATACACAATGCACAGGAGTATATATATTAAAACATAAATCTGAGTATATCTATTTTTGTCTTTCCCCACATCTGTTAGTTCTTTCCAACCTCCTTTCTTCCAGTTACCCCTGTGTTTGGCTCATCTTTCCCAGATAACCATCTTTACTAGCTATTCCTTTGAAAAGTAATTAAGCTATGGATAATCCTCAGATGCTCCGTAATTTAGAGTGGGTGAAACTAATGATCCCCAGAGAACCCTGGTACAATTCTGAGCCCCAGAATTTGTTCTCTTTACAAACTGCTCTAAGCAGAGCGTGCGGGAGGAACGTGTGAGCATCAGAGGATGTGACCGTGAGGTTGCCCTGAACTTAGTCTAGCAAGTGACGGTTTCACGTATCTAGGTTTGTTAACAGCAAACAACGGTTGTCTATACATACCTAGTTTAAAATTATTTTCCTTAGAGAGTGATTGTTCAGTTGTTATATAATCTCTTTTAACTCACTGATTCTAAAAACTTAATAGGTATATTTAAGCTGGAAGAAAATTAGATACAGATTGCCAAATAGTGACTGGAATACTTGTAGTGATTGATTTTTTTACTTGCTGCGTAAAGATGAGAATATAGAATAGTACATATAGTAGATTATTACCCTGGAAAATGTGTTTTACATGGTACTTTCAACTATATGCCCCTGAGCTAAAGAGTATGGGTTAAATGTTTCTGAAAGGATCAAGTCTAACTTGAATATATGTATGTTTCTATATAAATTTTTATTCCTTAAAAGCCCTTTTGTGAATCCAGAATCTGTGCCCCAGAATCTGAGCTTATGATTTGGTTAAGTTAAATCAGGCAAATACACATGAAATAAAATACAGTAGAATTCCATACTTGACCACCTCCCTATATTGACCTCCTCCATAAGTTGACCTAATTTTCATAGACCAGAAGTGCCCCCTGTGTACATATCAGTACATAGGCCTAGTTCCTAATTGACCACCTTCGTACATTGACCAGTTACTAGTCCCTTGGGTGGTCAACTTACAGTGGTTGTACTGTAATTATATGTGGGTAAAAGAGTATTGGAGGTTCATGTGGGATAACATTATGGAGGACTTGATAGCTAATACCTTACACTTAATCTAAGAGCCAGGTACTTGTTAAGCATTCCAGGCCAGGCAGATGATATGAAGAAAGTGAGATTTTATTAATAAAACATTGATCTGATTGTATCAGTTATAATTGAGCAATGTTAGGTGGTTGCATTAAGATGAGTTTCAAGTCATAACTACATTGGTAGTGCAGTATAAATAAGGAAAGGGTGTTTTTCCCCAAGTCTTATTTATTTCAAATAAATAGATGTTTGTGGGAGTTCAGACATAAGGGATAAATGAAGTGGTAGATACTTAAGGGTTTGAAATTGGTTGAGTGGAGCTACCTGTAAAAGACCAAGTCTGTGGATGTCAGTTTTCATGTCAACACCTTGAAGACTTTACATGAAAGTGGGAGAGAGAAGCAACCAGTAGACTTGCAGGCCTTAAATGGTGTCCATTTAATGTGGTAAGGGATATTGACGATGAAGTAACACCGAGTGTACCATTTAGGGAAGTGGCTATGGATGTAACCTTTTATATCATAGCCACGGTATTTTCTTAGAAGCTGTTGCCCACCTCACTTTAGAAAAGCTTATATGAAAATCCAGACTTAGAAGATAAATTAAAGAATAGTTGCATTTAGAATAATTCTTCATTTCCAGCAGTATTAATCTTAAAGTTCATTTTAAATAGCTAAACTTCTTAGTTTAAAAAATGTGATTTACTAAAATGTGGTTAGCATGCAGTTCTTTAGAGCTACACTTACTGAAGGTACTTGCACTGCATTCAAATAACACCTTTCTTCTAGAGCAAAAGATGCCTCAGGAAAAATAGCTTTGAAAAATGAAAAATTGTTAGCTATGAGAATCTTTTCAGTGGAGAAAATTAATTTTTTAATAACCATTTGTACATAGTACACTGTGATAAGACTCTTCACTGTGTTTATTTCCAATATTGATTATTTCTGACATTTTCTCTCCCTCTTCTCTCCACTTTACAGGTATATTTAGCCCGAAAGGAAGGATCATCTTTTGCTTATATTTCCTGGAAGTTTGAGTGTGGGTCAGTTGGCCTTAAAGTAGATAGCATTTCCATTAGAACAAGTAGTCAAACCTTTCATACTGGAATAATACAGTGGAAATTGCGGTCTGACACAGCACGAGTAGACCTGATAGGCGGTAAGCACCTGACTGGGAGAATTAATCGTAAAGTATGTATTTACCACTCTGAAGACTACTTATTTCAGATGTAGCTCTTTTTCATACCCAAGGGTTATTAATACTGTTGCAATAAAAAAATTTTTAAGTGCCTGGTTTTGGTGGTTCACACCTGTGATCCTAGTATACTGGGAGGCCAAGGCCGGTGGATTACTTGAGATCAGGAGTTTGGGATAAGCCTAAGCAAGAGCAAGACCCCATCTCTGCTAACAAAAAAAAAAAAATAGAAAATAACTACCCAGGCCTGGTGGTACATGCCTTTTGTCCCAGCTCCTCAGGAGACTGAGGCAAGAGGATTGCTTGAGCCCAAAAGTTTGAGGTTGCTGTGAGCTATGATGCCATGGCACTCTATTCAAGGCTGTGGAGTTAGACTCCGTCTCAAAAAAAAAAAAAAGTTTTAGAAGTAAAAACCTGTGTAATCTCTTTGTAACAGGAAGGCTGATTTTTTGTTGTTATTGTGAAATGCAAATGTAAGGAGAAAATCATTTCATTGTTCCAAAGGATGCATTACTCCATAAAGAATAATTTGTATTTATTTTTTAAGGGTTGCTTGTAACCTATAGGTCAGCCTATATAAAATGCATTTCAGAACTATCTCTTTATGCTCTTTAAATTACCAAAAGCAAAAATGTTAATTTTTTTTTCCCTCTCCCACAGATAAAAATCTTCGCTCCTATCATGATTTTTCTAGTGCCACTGAAGTTATTTTGGAAGCAGAATTAAGCAGAGGAGATGGTGATGTTGCTTGGCAACATACCCAGCTGTTTAGACAAAGCTTAAATGACCACGAAGAAAATTGTTTGGAGATAATTATAAAATTCAGTGACCTTTGAGAACTTGAATATTATAGAAAAGCTGGCAATAATCAAGGACTTAAACCATGGTCTAAAGTAGTCTGTTGGTTCAGTGCATGCTTAGTTGGCAATTTACTATTCTGTGCTAGCATATTTCTTTTGCTAGCTATCCATCATGTAACCCTTATGAAAATATATCTTTATACTGTGAACCATAATGAAACCTTGAATTAAAAACTTCTTCCATATGTGACTATAATTTGGAGTAAAGTCTTGTTGGCCTAGTGACCTTTTAGTCTAAAAACTGTAAGAATAGTTTTAAAAGTTAAATGATGGTATTCATGATTAAGTGCGATTAAACACTATTCATGATAATGGTAAAATCTTAGGCTTATACTAGTAATTTGACAGTTTCTGATCAGCCATTCATTTCTTCATAAGTGGTTCAATTAGATTTTCTTAAAATTTTTAATTTTTAATAAATGTGAAAGTATAGTATCTCATAAGTTACATAATGCATGAAAATTTTTATGATTGTAAATATGTAGGCATTTAAGAAATAAAATGAATTATTTTGCCTTATATCTTTTTAGTGATTACTTTGGCTAAATAAAGATCTTTACTAAGTTTATTAAATATTGAAAACCACTTCAATATGTGTTGTTGTGAAAAACATTTAACATTGACAGCATAAATTCAAAGATACATTGTAAATTTCATAATCTGTGGACACTTGAAAATGCTTTGCCTTTCAGTTTTAATTTTATCTACCTCATTTGAATAAAATATTCTTTAAAACTGTGTAACTGTATATTATACAGTATATCAAGGGTTTTTTGTGTTTTCCATATAACCTCTCCAACTATGTTTAGTGAATATTAATTATTTGTGTGCAAAGTACTGTGCAGGAAGCAGTGATGAAAAAGAGACCCAAGCCTCCATATTCCTTTTGTGATATTTTGCAAAGTGAATTCTCAATTTTTTACAAAAAAAGGACATACTAAGAGATTCTCATCCTGTGTAACTTGGTAGAAATACATGCCTTATGGAATATTTAATAAGGGCTGGACACAGTGGCTCATGCCTGTAATCCCAGCACTTTGGGAGGCCAAGGTGGAAAGATTGCTTGAACCTAGGAGTTTCAGGCTACAGTGAGTTTTTTTTTTTTTTTTTTTTCAATAAAATGTAGAAATATTTTAATTTACATATTACAATGAATCAATATGTAATCAAAATCCACAATTACACACTCATAAAAATTCCACACATTGTCCTCAGAATAATCAGTTTCTGTACAAAGATTTACAGATGTCCAAGTATGTAGTTTTTCTTCAATGTGCTACGGAGTTTAGAGGTTCTGCCCGAATATTCCCCAAATCAAGCGCAGAATCTGTTTCTTCATCAATTTCTCCAATGACTGCAACATTGTCACCTCTTACAATGTACAATCCTAGTACCACTTGCTCTACTCCTTGTGAAGAGCTGAATACTCGCTCGTGGCTTTCATCCAAAATCAAATTAATGGTCTGGTCAAAACCTTTCAGTGTTCCCACAATCATTCTCCCATCAGAAGTAATAACAGCAACAGTTCGGTTGATGTAGTTCTCCAGGGCGGATGTCATGCTGCTCGGCCCAGCAAACGCGGGTTGTGGAGCCGCACCGGTTACGAGCAAAGCTGAAAGGCCTACAGTGAGTTTTGATCATGCCACTGTACTCCAGCCTGGGTGACCAAGTGAGACCCTGCCTCAAAAAAAAAAAAAGGAGTAAGATTCTGAAACAAAGATCTTATATTTTCTTTTTAATAATTTTTTTTTATTTCTTTAGAGGTGGGAATTCTTACTATTTTGCCCATTATGAAGTCAAACTCCTAAACTCAAGCAATCTTCCTATCTCAGCCTACTGAATAGCTAGAACAACAGGTAATACCACCACATCCAGTGTATATTACTTGATTTTTTTTTTTTTTGCAGTTTTTGGCCGGGGCTGGGCTTGAACTCGCCACCTCTGGCATGTGGGGCTGGCGCCCTACTCCTTTGAGCCACAGGCACTGACCCTATATTTGTTTTTTCTAATTGCTTTCAAACTTGGTTGGGAATTTTTTGCTAAAAAGTTATATTTTAAAAGAAGTAGTTTATGTATCTGAAGGTACTATATATTACATAATATGTCTTCAGTACTGGAAAGTTTTCTGGAATTCTCAGATTAAGTTATCACATCAGCCTATAGTGGCCAAGTATTTAAAATTGGAGAGATCCTGACATCCGTCTTGCACAGTGGTTCTCAACCTTCCTAATGCCTCTGAATGCTGCGACTCTTTAATACAGTTCCTCATGTTGTGGTCACCCCCAACCATAAAATTATTTTCGTTGCTACTTCCTAACTGTAATTTTGCTACTGTTGTGAATCGTAATGTAAATATCTGATATGCAGGATGTATTTTCATTGTTACAAATGGGTCTTTTTTTTTTTTACAAATGGGTCTTGACCCACAGGTTGAGAACTGCTACTCTTGCGTATTATTGGCACAGTATTTTGATACCATGTGCACCAACCCTTTTAACGCTCAAGAGAAAGCCTAGAAATCCTCAGCAGTTTTATAAAGATGTTAACAGAAATGTAGGAACTCAGTAGAACATACTTTATCTTAGATTAGGAAACATAATTTTTACTGTGGCTTTAAGGAGAAAAATGATCGGCGTTCAAATGTCCCATGTTTTTATAGAGCTGAACTGGCAAAGAGAAAAGGTATTTGCATACTTAAATGAATTCCATGAGAGCTTCAACCACAGCAGACTCAATATGTGTTAACACATAATAATTTATTATACAGAGTAGTTTAGAAATACTACAGAGGGTATGGAACAAAATAATTCCTAATACATTAAGTGACAGTAAACAGTCACTTAGGTTAGGCAAAGAAGGGCCAATAGTACAGACCCTCAATAAACCGGTGCTAATATTAAGGTATAATTCATAATAATCATTTAGGATCTTTTGATTGAATAGCTTTCCACTGACATTGCCCATTGAATAAAAAGAATTTATTCCCTGGTTTCTGGCCAGATCCCATTATAATGAATTCCACAAACAGTCTGGTTTTAGCTATAGAGTGTGTGTGTGTGTTAGCAGAAGTCCTTTGCTAGAAATCACATTCTTAGGGTGAGCAAAAAAGTACATCTGATGTTTTGATCAATTTACAAGTAAAAGAAGCACCTCTGAATTAAGGGAGGGCTAGAGAGCACTTTTTGTCATAGAACACCTTTGAGGTAGAAAGGGTTTTTAGAGATAATTTAACCCAGACTTCTAACTTTTCACTGAGAAAAACTCAAGCCCAGAGAAGTTAAATGACCTGTCCAAACAAATGGATGAAACAAGGGTGTGGGCAAGATTCATTTATACTCCTGTCTTTCCTTCTATCAAGTCGCAAGGTTATGGAATCATAGACTTGTGTGTGGGTTGCTTGTTTAGTAGGTATTTCATGAACATAGATACTGATAGAAAAGTTCAAATTGAGAAGATATTACAATTCAAATTAGAATATGGTTTTTTCCTAACTATAGTTAACCTATTCTAAAGATTTTTTTCTTTATGTCTCACTAAGTTGTGTTTTGATTTTACAATTTAGGCAAATACACTCCTAAGTGTAGACCAGGTGACATACCTTCCTTAAAGACTTTCTGGAGAAGAATAAGAGTAAACCAAAACAAGTTGTGATTGTTTATTCCACATAGCATATATTCAGTTACATCCTCTTTATTGACCAAAATAGTGCTTTATTTCTGTTAAGAGTCTTAGGATGGACCTAAACTAATAGTGGCCACTTTTTTAGTTCATAATAAATGCCAATGACTTTCAAAGTCTCATTTGATGATAGTGCTGTTGGACAGTAGCTTGTGTTATCTCCATTTCACAGACGATGAAACAGAGAGGCTGAGCCAGTATTTTAATGCCTGTATGTATAACATCCTTCCCTATTTGTTAAACCACTCTAAGTGAAAATAGAAGTTGAGACCTTGCTCTATTAATTTTCTAAAAACTTGATCTGAGATCAACAAAATTGTAGCATCAGCTAGAAATCTATAAGTCAGTCAGAAAGGGCCTCCAAAAAGCTGAAGTAGATATCATGGAGTCTAACCACTAAAGCTTTTCTGAGAGGACTTTTTAGATTGTAACTCAATCTAAGAAGTAACAATCTGATTTTTAAACATTAAAGCCATTGTTGTTAAATTCAAAGAAGAAAATATTCTAAAACTGCTGCCTTCACTCCTCACTCTCTACACTGTTTTCTGAATTAGCTGCCAAAATTTTTATGTGTTCTTCCAAAGGTTTCCTGTATATTTCCATGTTTATATATGTCTGCATCCAGCCTGCATGAGGCTGGATGAGGTGTGGGTCACGCCTGTAATCCCAGCACTCTGGGAGGCCAAGGTAGGTGGATTGCCTGAGCTCAGGAGTCCGAGACCAGCCTGAACAAGAGCAAGACCCCGTTTCTACTAAAAGTAGAAAAATTAGCCAGGTGTTGTGGCAGGCACCTGTATGTAGTCCCAGCTACTTGGGAGCCTGAGGTAAGAGAATCGCTTAAGTCCAAGAGTTTGAGGTTGCTGTGAGCCGTGACACCATGGTACTCAACCCCAGAGTAATGAGTGAGAATCTGTCTCATAAAACCCCCAAAAATGGTTTTGCTGTGTTTAGTTTATGTAAATAGAAGTGTATTCTTTTTCCACTTGTTTTTCTTAAAAACATGTCTTATGGCTGGGTGCCTATAGCACAGTGGTTGCAGCGCCAGCCACATACACCGAGTCTGGAGGCAGGTTCAAACCCTGCCCAGGCCAGCTAAACAACAATGACAACTGCAACAAAAAACAGCTGGGCATTGTGGCAGGCACCTGTAGTCCCAGCTACTTGGGAGGCTGAGGTGAGAGAATCGCATAAGCCTAACAGTTTGAGGTTGCTGTGAGCTGTGACGCCACAGCACTCTATGGAGTGTGACATAATGAGTCTGTCAAAAAAACATGTCTTAGAAGTCTTTCCAGATCAGTCACAGATCTGCTACATTCTTCTTAACTGCTCACCAGTATTCCATAATTTATCCATTCCCTTATTTTCAGATTTTTAGATTCCCTCCCTTTTTTATAAGCACCCACTACAGAGAACATCCTTATACATGCTTCTTTCACATAGACTATATGCAAAGATATGTGCATTTTAAATCTTAATAGATAGTGTCAATTGCTCTCTAAATAAGAAACAGCAATTAATACACCCAGCAAGAATGTTTGAGGCACCTATTTTCTCCCATTCTTGCCAAAACTACGTTGCAATTGCGGTAGCCAGCTGTCAGTGATTCTCACCTCCTGACCTTCATGCCTTTGCATTTATCCCCTTTAAATTAGAGCTGATCTGTTCTGAGACTAGGTCATAAAAAGCCTTGGCTTTCTTGGACTGCCATGCCACTAGGATGCTCAAGCAGACCTGTGGAGAGGAACTGAGGCCTCCCTCCAACCAGCAACACCAACTTGCTAGTCAGGGAGGTAGATTCTTCCACCCTAGTCAAGCCTTCAAGGTTGTAGCTTCCTACCCAGAAGCAAAAAAAAATCATTTTATCATAAGGACATTTACACTAGATGTTGATCACAGCTCAATTTATGATTGCCAAGATGTGGAAACAACCCATGAATGGATTGATAAACTGTGCTAAATGTGTACCATGGAATACTATTCAGTATTTTAAAAAAATGGAGACTTTACATCTTTTGTATTAACCTAGATGGAGGTGAACACATTCTTAAAAAGCAAATATCCAATGTACTCAATACTAATATGAAGCTGGCAGACAAACTAATACACTCCCACACAAGAGAAAAACTCAGTTCAATTCAACTTGGGGGGAGGAGGTGAGGATGCAGAGGGAGGGGGATTGGTGTGCCGCCATCTATGGACACAATGGAAGGGTGCAGGACACAACTATAACAGGGACTTTACCTAACAAATGCAAACATCGTAACCTAATCATTAGTACCCTCTTATTAATCTGAACTTTAAAAAAAAAAAAAGACGATAGCTTCATGGGAATGAGACACTCCAAGTCAGAACTGCCCGGCCAAACCTCTACCGAATTCCCAGTGCATGCGCAGAAACCATGAGAGAGAATTAATGCTTTTTTTTAAAGACATAATGTTTTGGAGTGATTTGTTTACACAGCAGTCAATTACTAAAACAGCAATGTTATTTTTGCCATTCTAAAGACTGACAACATGTAGGTTTAATTGCTATTTCCTTGTCTGCTTCCAAGATTAAACAATTTTTCATATGTTCATTAGCCACCTGGTTTCTTTAAATTTTCTGTACATATGTATGTATTTTACATATAAATTTATACATTAACATGTATTATATATTAATATATGTTCTTTAGAATTTGTAGACATGTATAAATATACCCTCCCATATCTTTGTCTCTTCTATTGAGTGGATTGTTTTTATGATCATGTTTAATATCTAAGCCTTTATAATTGCTTTCCTTCGTATCAGCTTGTGCTTGTTTGTTGTTTATCTCCATGAGATTAACAATTAGAAATATTCTAGGAATCTCTTTTGTTGCTAAATTATTTCCTTTTTCTCCTGGATTCATGTCATATTATTCATCTTGGTTCTCCATGTAATTGGTCTTTCTTAAATGTTTGATCTACTGTGATAACAGGGAGCTGGCCTGGGTTTTTTCACTCACTGTTTAGTTCACATTCTTACCAAACCCCTCCCTTGGTTGAGGGGGCTGACAGCAGAACAGTCGTGGTGGGTGTGGCGTGCCAACCAAGAGCTTCCTGACAGGGTGCCTAGACATCCAGCAGGCAGACATGCTGAAGACTCTAAACCCCACCACTCCCTGATCACTATTTAGGTTCATTTCTTTTAGGGATTTTCTTTTTTCCTTTATGATTTAATTTTATTTTTTTCTTATGTAAAAGATATTCACAGTTCCAAAGTCAAAACTATATGTCAAGGTAAGTGCACAGAAGTATCTGGCTAAGTTCTTTCTCCCTTCCCTGTTCCTTTCTTCCACCCACCCCACCCCCATGGGTAACCATTTATGAGCTTGGGTTTATTTTTCCATTTTTAAAATTAGCAGAAAAAAAAAATTTTCTCCTGGCAGGGCATGGTGGTTCACACCTGGGAGGCCAACACAAGTGCATTGCTTGAGCTCATGAGTTTGAGACCAGCTTGAGCAAGAGTAAGCCCCTGTCTCTACTAAAAACAGAAAAATAAGCCAGGATGTTGTGTTGGGTGCCTGTAGTCCCAGCTGCTCAGGAGGCTGAGGCAAGAGGATCACTTGAGCCCAAGAGACTGAGGTTGCTGTGAGCTATGATGACACCAGTGCATTCTACTTAGGGTGACAGAGTGAGATTCTGTCTCAAGAAAAAAAAAAAAAAATCTCCTTTCCAAGAGTATTGACACTATACTACACTACACATATGTTTTGCACCTTGCCTTTTTTTTTACTTAACATTTCAGGGAAATCATGCTACATCACTAGTTTAAAAATTTCCTCATCTTTTCTACTGCTGTGTATTAATTGAGTGTACAATAGTTCACATTTTGAGTTGTCTTTAGCCTTTTTCAACTAACAATTAAAAATTAATAGATTTAACATAAAATCAGGATTTTTAGCTTACATTGACAAATTGGATAAGGTGATACGTGTCCATTATTTCTCTGTGGCAGCAGTTGGCTAAGCCTGAATAGCACCTATACTACACCCCTTTAACAAAAGACTGCTTGCACAGGACTTGTATTACCTGTTCACCATAAACCCCACTCATTGTTTTCAGCTCCAAAGCTGAAATCTAGTGCCAGTCACCATTTATTTTAACACTTGCACCATTTTTCTTAGGGAAATATTCCTCTGGGTTCCCATGTCTATCAGGAGCATAAAATCAAAGTAGAGTAAATAGGTTGCATGATTTTATTTAGGTATTCATTCATTCATTTTTACCTACCATAACTTTACTCATGAAAATTACTTGCCTGAAAGTACGATGTTGGTATTTTGATAGGAATGGCATTGAATAGGTAGATTGCTTTGGGAAGTATAGACATTTTAACAATGTTGATTCTTCCCGTCCATGAGCATGGTATGTTCTTCCATTTGTTAATATCCTCTGCTATTTCCTTTCTGAGGATTTCATAGTTTTCTTTATAGAGGTCCTTCACCTCCTTCGTTAGGTATACTCCTAGGTATTTAATTTTCTTTGAAACTATGGTGAAGGGAGTTGTGTCCTTAATTAGCTTCTCATCTTGACTGAGCTAAGGCAGCTCTCTGTAACAAAAATAAAGCTGGGGGCATCAGCATACCAGATTTTAGTCTGTACTACAAAGCCATAGTGCTCAAGACAACATGGTACTGGCATAAAAACAGAGACTTAGACACTTGGAATCGAATTGAAAACCAAGAAATGAAACTAACATTTTACAACCACCTAATCTTTGATAAACCAAACAAGAACATACCTTGGGGGAAAGACTCCCTATTCAATAAATGGCGTTGGGAGAACTGGATGTCTACATGTAAAAGACTGAAACTGGACCCACACCTTTCTCCACTCACAAAAATTGATTCAAGATGGATAAAGGACTTAAATTTAAGGCATGAAACAATAAAAATCCTCCAAGAAAGCATAGGAAAAACACGGGAAGATATTGGCCTGGGGAAAGACTTCATGAAGAAGACTGCCATGGCAATTGCAACAACAACAAAAATAAACAAATGGGACTTCATTAAACTGAAAAGCTTCTGTACAGCTAAGGAGACAATAACCAAAGCAAAGAGACAACCTACACAGTGGGAAAGGATATTTGCATATTTTCAATCAGACAAAAGCTTGATAACTAGGATCTATAGAGAACTCAAATTAATCCACAGGAAAAAAGCCAACAATCCCTTATATCAATGGGCAAGAGACATGAATAGAACTTTCTCTAAAGAAGACAGATGAATGGCTAACAAACACCTGAAAAAATGTTCATCATCTCTATATATTAGAGAAATGCAAATCAAGACAACCCTGAGATATCATCTAACCCCAGTGAGAATGGCCCACATCACAAAATCTCAAAACTGCAGATGCTGGCGTGGATGTGGAGAGAAGGGAACACTTTTACACTGCTGGTGGGACTGCAAACTAGTACAACCTTTCCGGAAGGAAGTATGGAGAAACCTCAAAGCACTCAAGCTAGACCTCCCATTTGATCCTGCAATCCCATTACTGGGCATCTACCCAGAAGGAAAGAAATCCTTTTATCATAAGGACACTTGTACTAGACTGTTTATTGCAGCTCAATTTACAATCGCCAAAATGTGGAAACAGCCTAAATGCCCACCAACCCAGGAATGGATTAACAAGCTGTGGTATATGTATACCATGGAATACTATTCAGCCATTAAAAAAAATGGAGACTTTACATCCTTCGTATTAACCTGGATGGACGTGGAAGACATTATTCTTAGTAAAGCATCACAAGAATGGAGAAGCATGAATCCTATGTACTCAATTTTGATATGAGGACAATTAATGACAATTATGGTTATGGGGGGGAAACAGAAAGAGGGAAGGAGGGAGGTGGGTGGGGCCTTGGTGTGTGTTACACTTTATGGGGACAAGACATGATTGCAAGAGGGACTTTACCTAACAATTGCAATCAGTGTAACCTGACTTATTGTACCCTCAATGAATCCCCAACAATAAAAAAAAAAAGAAAATTACCTGCCTGTTGAATTTGTGACTCTGCCTTAAAGGACATTAGTGTGTATTTCTGTCAAGTTTACTCTAATTACTCTAATTTACTTGTCTATGTTACAAGTTCTTAAGGTAAGAACTCCTTGTGTAGCTACATGTTGTATAGCTTTTGAGGAGGTTGTCATCTTTGAATTTGCAGAATTTAGAATCCACCATTAAGTTCCTTAAGGATGTGACTTAAGGAGTCACTACTGTTACCAAATACAAATGGTAGGAGACTTACCAATTTTAATGTTTTATTTCTGTAAGTTGTATCTTTTCTCAACTATTTTCAATTTTCTGTGAAGCAAATATACACAGTTCTCGTAGTTGTCTTTGGATTCTTGCAATGAGTAATTCGCAGAGTGCTTTGTAAATATCACCACCGGGTATTGTGAAACTAATGCAGAGCTGGCTAGCCCCATAATAACACACTCACAGTTCTAAAGAATTGTCATTAATATCTTTACTTATTTTTCCCTCCTTAATTATCCCCTGCTATTATTTGTTAATATTTTAAGTTTTAATTTTTAAGAAAAAACACAAAGTACACAGAATAAGATGACACAAACCAATGTACTTTTCACTCAAGAGTAACACACATATTAGCATTTTGTTTTATTTGTTTCATCTTCTAATGAAAAGCAAAACGGCCTTTAGGAAGTCGAAGCCTCCTATGGACCCTCTTTCAGTCCCATTTCCCTTTCTTCCTTCCCCAGAGGCACTTGTATTCTGGAATTCATAGTTTTTTTTATTTCATGATCTTTTGCTATGTACATGTATTAACTAATAATACACAGCATTGATTTGTATAGTTTTAAATCTACATGAATAATATACATAGTAAATAATGTTCTGCAACTTGCTCTTTCAGTCACTGTCTATGTCCATGTTGCTACATGTAGGTCTTGTCAGCCTATCTTTTTTTTTTTTATATATATCTTAAATGTTGCACAAATATCATCATTTAACTGGACGCAAATCACGTTTCTCCCTTACCAACCTGATGGATGTTTGATGTTTATTTATTCCAAGCAGTTATTGGTACTATCACAACTAATTCCGTCTGTATCTCCTTGTGGATAAGTGCAAAGTTTCTCTAGGATTTATTTTAGAAACAAAACTGGTCAAAATAGGTCATAGGGTATGTACATTTTCAAATTTCTTGCCAATTGTTCTTTAAGATGTTTAGTGCCAACTCACAGTGCTTTTGGCAGTTTACCCAAATTCCTGCTTCTCCTCACCCTGGCCTACATGCAGCATTGTTACACTTTATAATCCCTGCCAGTGTGATGTGTGTGAAATAGGATGTTGTTATTTTACTTTGCATTTTCCGGATTACTGGTGTATTGGAGTATCCCTGCCCCCTTATGGATCGTTTGGGCTTTCTGTTCTGTGATTGTTCAAATATTTTGCCCCCTCTTCTATTAAATTGTTTGTCCTTCTCTTAACTGATTTTTAAGAGGCCTTTATGTTGTTTAGACATTAACCTTTTATCTGTTACATATTTCTATAATATTCTCCCTGTATGTGATCCATCTTCAAAATTCATTGATGATCCTTTGTGAACAAAAAACACAACAAAAACCATCTTTTCTACAAAATCTATTTAAAAATACAAGAATTTTTTTTATTGATACTTCCTTATAAGTGCTGAAGCCAGACTTACTAGAAATAGGGCTTCGTAGAAAGAAAAGGGACAAAGCAGTATCTGGTGGCAACAAAGAATGGTGTGCTAAATTCCTGGAGTTCTTGAAATACAATGCTGAATAAAATTTCATGTGATGGAAGTATGCTTATAATTTGGGGAATGTTTAGACTTACAAGTAAATGTTTGAAAGGAAAGGCAATCTCATGGTGAATTCTTTGGTGGAAAGAAAGACTGTCATCTGAAATGTTATGTTACCCTTTTGGATGTAAAAGACTTAAAAAAGCAAAGAGGGTCTTTGATCTTCACTTAGTAAATATGAAGACATCTAAGCTCTTGAACTTCTTGTAAATTTAAATTTGAAACAGATTAACTGCTGAGGGGGGTGATGGCAAGAGACCTTCGTAAAACAAATCAAAGAGTAGCTGAATTTCAAAAAATTCATGGTTGAGGAAATGAGGGCTATAACTTCACTTGGTTTCAAATCATCTGCCAGAATGAGGAGTGTTAGCCCTGAATGGTCATGCAATCAAGCCATGCATCTTTGCCACTAAGGGAAAATATGTATTTTTAAGAATAAAATACTATTAGCCTGAAAATGCCAGGTGACAGAGGAATTGCCCCCCAAGTAAAGTGCAAGCTCAATTACCATTTTTCCATGTCTGGATGTATAGGTGTGTGTGTCTACGCTGTTCTGCCTAAGGCCCCAGCTGAAGTCCAAGGTGCTTCACTTCCTGCTGTCCTTCCACTTCTCTGCAGAATACTTCCTTACTGGTCCCTGGATGCACACAAGAGCTGCATGAATGCCTAATCATGTGTGTATATTACATAAGCATGACTCCTAAAACTTATTTTTGGTGAAAGAATGGAGACATTTTACATTTGATTTCTCAATCCTTATACTCAGAATTATAAATCATAACTCATGATATCTTTTAGAAACTTTTTATTTTGCTTTGTGAGTCCAATTTTTTTTCTTAGTTTGAATGCAGTCTTATGTTTAAGCCTCATTTTCTAATGCAAGTATAATTTTGCAGAAGGAATTGCTTACAGATTAAGTTATAATTCTATTTATAAAATCATTCCTCCTGTAAACTACTTGTAACTGTATTACAATGGGAATACATACATAGAAACGAAGAAAATAAATTGCAAGATGTATATTCATTATTTCTGCCATTTCCCTTTTGCAATGGAGGCTTGCAGAGCATGATCTCTGCTCCCCATATCTCTGGGAACACTGTATCTCACTATATGAGGGGTGACTGTATTTCACTATATGAGGGGTGTGTTTAAAATACAGACTTCTGGGCCTTATGCAGATTTGGGATCAAGATCCTTGGGCTAAAGCGGGGAGATTTGGTTTATTTATAGGTCCTGATTCTTAAATGGTCAAACATTTGCAAACTGCTATTCCAACCCAATGCTCATGTTTTCATGATAAGGAAATTAAAGGTCAGAGAGTCTAAGATATTGGTTAAGATCACTGAAGTTAGCAATTCCTTGACCAGTGCCTCATAGCCGGAAAATTCTACAATTGCTAACGTGTCTCATTCTCATTTTTACCAAGATTTTACTAACATGGCTTTTGTTTATAATTTCTCTTGTGTGTCATTATGTGTTGACAACTTTTTTTTTTTAACATAAAGAAGGAGCAGCTTCATCTTTTTATGGTTTTCTTCTCTCAATGTATTTAGAACAAACTGAGGTTATCTCCAAAGGGAGAAGGGATTTCAGGGGAGGGGTTTAGATGGCTGTGTCCATTTCTTCATTTCATTTTGTTTCATTTTCATTTTGTTTCTCCTGTTTCATTTTGAGCCCACTGTAGTTTCTCTGTTACCCACACTCTGCTGAAACACAAGATGCCAAGCCCCTTAATTCCAGGAACTGAATTCCAAGCATAATCCCCAAGAGGGACATAGTTAGAAGCAACAAACAGGATAAACTATAGAATAAAAGGATCCCCAAATGGATTCCATGCCTCTCCAAGGAGCTGCTACTCTTTGGGGATGCATTTAATAGTTTTGCTCCAGGACGAATTCTGTTAATGAAAATTTTGCACTTACTGTCTATAGATTATTGTATAAACTTGTGAAATATTACTGAAGATCTGCTTTTCATCTCTTTTTATCTTAGTCTCTAAGTAGCAGTCTCAGATACGTGGATATCTTTTCATTCTCCCTCAGTTATGGGGACTCAATCTCTCTCAACCTGCATTATGGTCCCTTTTCTGATCGAATCTGTCAGTATAATTCAACTTGGCTTTCTGGTACCCTAAATGCTGTTGAAAAAATGCTCATCTATTAAAATTAAAATTTCTATTATTATTATTTAAAATCTATGGTTAAAATCATCACTGGGATAGATTGATGGCAAGAGGCACATACCACATTTCCTACAACTTTTTTTGTCACTGACAGTTTTTATCCATCTTTCAGTTCTTCCTACCTAACTGAGGTTCTTGCCAAAGCTCAGTTCTGAGTCTTCTAATTTCACTATTTCTTTTACAGAACTAAACATATCTCAAAGTTTTACTGATCACCTAAGACATAGATAACTCCCACAGTTGGACCTCGTTCTGACATTTCAGGGATGTTAAGTTCCATATCTCCAGCCACCTGAGGTCCATTTCTATCCAGACATTCCACTGCAATTCTCAAACACAGTCCTGTCTTTTCTATGGCAACCTTGTTACCAACTCTGTAGGAGCCACCTTGATCTTCATAGCATAGTTGATTCAATCATTCAGTAATTATGATTGACAGGTCTGTGTCAGAAATTGTCTTAGGTACTAAGAATACAGCAACGAATAAAACAGACAAAGCTCCCTGTCCTTGTGGAATGTATATTATAGACAAAGAGATGGGTTTTAAGCAAAATACACACATATTTAGATGGTGATAAAGAGATAGATATTTAGATACAGTCATGAATTCTAAAGAGAAAAACAGTTTAATGAGCAACAATTTGGTGTGGCTTTCTGGTAGGTGATGGTTACAAAGAGGACACATTACCTTTCATCACTATCTCTCTCATTATAAGATTGAATAATTTAGATAGGCTGTGGATTTTGTGCAATACTTGAGCTAGCCACAAGCACCCCCTTTTCTTTCACACTGTTGCCTACACATTGTGTGTCATCAGGATAAAACCAATGCACATTTTCATCACGTGAACTTTCTTTTCCATGTGTTGTGTCAGTGATGTTAACTGTGGCCCCACTTGTTTTTGACCCCAACCACTGGCCCATTGGTTTGGACCAAACACTGATCAGGAAGAAAATTGAAGTGAAACTCATGGCTTCTCAGCATATTTCTCTCTCTACCTGAACCAATTTGCCCTCTTGCTTTGTTTTCACTAATGTCTTATCAGTCTAGTGCAGCTGCTTTGTTAAGTAATTGTGTCACTTTAAGCAATTTCCTTCTCTGGTTATGTTTTATTGTATAATACTTTGGGGGTAATAATCCCAACTTTTCAGTAGTGTAGTGGGGATTGGAGACATTCCTGTAAGCATTGGCACAATGCTGGGATACGACAGGGCTTAGTGAATGGTAGTGTCATTGTGACTGATCTTTCTCCAGGAGGGCCAGACATAACCAAATCTCACTTTCTGGAATGTCAGCCATGGCTTCTCCTCTTTGGATGTCTTTCTCCTCATTTATAATTGTTTCAACGGTAACATCATTTGTAAATTTGCAGTTGTTATTTTTCAAAAATATAGCAAGGAAATCATATTTTTCTTTTTTCTTTTTTTTTTGAGATAGAGTCTCACTTTGCTGCCCCCAAAGAGTGTCATGGTATCACAGCTCACAGCAACCTCAAACTCTTGGGCTTAAGAGACTCTCTTGTCTCAGCCTCCCAAGTAACTGGGACTACAGATGCCACCACAACCCCTGGTTATTTTTAGAGACGAGGTCTTGCTCTGGCTCAGGTTGGTCTCGAACTCATGAGCTCAGGCAATTCACCTCCCTCGGCCTCTCGGAGTGCTAGGTTGCAGGCGGGAGCCACCACACCTGGCCAGGAAATCAGATTCTTTTTTTTTTTTTTTTGTAGAGACAGAGTCTCACTTTATAGCCCTCCGTAGAGTGCCGTTGCATCACACAGCTCACAGCAACCTCCAACTCCTGGGCTTAAGCGATTCTCTTGCCTCAGCCTCCCGAGCAGCTGGGACTACAGGCGCCCGCCACAACACCCAGCTATTTTTTGGTTGCAGTTCAGCCGGGGCCAGGTTTGAACCCGCCACCCTCGGTATATGGGGCTGGCGCCTTTACCGACTGAGCCACAGGCGCCGCCCAGGAAATCAGATTCTTAAGAAAATGTTATTTCTAACTAGCATGCAGTAAATATTCTAACTTGAAAACTACTGGAATTTATTTTGACTTTCTCTTGAAATTATTTTCTCATTATATATTCACTGGAGAAAAAACTAAAATATAGATAAGCAAAAATTAAAAATCACCTGTAATCCCATTGCTCAGAAATAACCACTGAATAGATAGATTTTGTCTTTACCAAGATACATATTTATCCAAAATATAAATACATATTTTAAAGTATTTATCCAAAATATAAATACATATTTTAAAGTAGTTTATATAGCTACTTTTTCACAAAAATAGAATTGTACTATGCATAATGTTTTGCTATTTAAATGTCTGTGAATCATAACGTGCTTTCCATTATACTATTGCATAGTAATCATAGATGCATTGTAATTTGAAGCAAAACAATTTCCTGCTGGATTTTTAGTGGTTTAATTTGTTTTACTAAGTTTTCTTTTTTCTTTTTCTTTTTCTTTTCTTTTTTCTTTTTTTTTTTTTTTGAGACAGAGTCTCATTGTCCCAGACTAAAATGCCCTGACATCATAGCTCACAGCAGTGTTAAATTCCTGGGCTCAAGTAATCCTCTTGCCTCAGCCTTCTTGAGTAGCTGGAACTACAAGCATCACCACATGCACCACCACATCCAGGTAGTTTTTCTATTTTTTTAGTAGAGATGGGGTCTCCCTCTTGCTCAGGTTCATCTTGAACTCTTGAACTCAAGTGATCTTCCGACCCCTGCCTCCCAGAGTGCTAGAGCTAAAGCACCCTACCTTTACCAAGTTTGTTAGGCTCACATGGGTAATCCTAGCACTCTACAAAGGTTGAGATGAAAAGATCCCTTGAGCTCAGGAGTTAGAGACCAGCCTGAACAAGAGAGAAGCCCTGTCTCTACCAAAAAACTGAAAAAAGTTAGCTGGGCCTTGTGGCAGGCACCTGTAGTCCCAGCTACTCAGGAGACTGAGGCAGGAGGGTTGCTGGAGCCCAGGAGTTTGAGGTTGCAGTGAGCTAGGATGCTGCTGCTGCATTTTACTCAGGTGACAGTGACACCCTGTCTCCAAAAACAAAAAGTAAATGATAAGAAAAGCAGCTCTTATTAAATATTTAAAAGAAAATCAAAATATGCCAAACATGTCCTGAGATGATATAGCTAGATTCCAGTTTCCCCATACTTTAATAACATTGTAGAGAGGTCACCAATTTGTTGTGATGGTCACCAAAGCACTTTTTATTCCTCCCTTCTTTCCTCTGTCATTATTGGATGCCTCCTATATGTCAAATACTGTAGTGGGAATTGAGGATACAATACCAGCATCCAAGGAGCTACTCTGCTTTTCAGTATGGGACTAATATTTTTAGGATAGGAAACGTTTTAGTGAGGATTTTTAAAGACATTTTTGGTTTACACTAACATAAATTAAATCAACTGGATTTTGTGGTACATGTATCATTAGTACAGAGATATTCTTTATATTCAAATCTCATGTTTATTAACTAGTTCTGGATATGTAAAACATTAAACATACTATTTCCTGGTCTCATTTCCTACTGACTTGTCATTTGTTTAAAAAACAAAAAGCAATTTCCTGCTTAATCTCAGAGAACATAAAGAGAAAGGGACTGTCATGAGAATTAGAAAGGACTTCTGTAATCAGTGGCAGATATGTTTGACATTGCAAAGTGACAGTAATTTTGAAGGGGAAGTGAGATTAAAATAAAACTCGATGGCTAAATGTAGGCCTGGTGGTCCTCGAGCTGCAGGCTGTTTTACATGAAAGCAGAGATGTGAAGGCTGCAATTCCTAGAATTCAGAGATCTGCGTGGAGCTGAGTACACAGGCCTCTGTGAGCTGTTTTAAAGATGATGGCAGTCTGTTATTAACAAAGCACTGTGCAAGATAGGCACAGCTTTTCAATCTCCCGGACAAAACTGCCAACATGGGCAAAGTTTGAATCTGTCTAGTATTTGTATGTTGATAAAATGTAAACAATGTTCTCTGTAGAAGTGAAGATTCAAAAATAAGAGTTAAATCTCAGTATTGTATCTGCATAGCATTAGTTAACAGAAGGTAAATGTGTAAAAATATAATTGATAGATTGCTTCTTGCCAGGCTCAGCCTCATCACTGCATAAAATTATGAGAGACACCACTGGAAGAAATTGCACGTACTTTGGGTTCTTATGGTAAATCAAATTGATCCAGAAACCATTCAAACGAGCCACCATCAATTTCAATGGAAGGTATTTCACACCAACCCAAATCTAGTTCATGTCCAAATGATTCCCTTCCCAACTTTCCTATTTCTATCAACAATATTTCTTATAATGAAACCTGATAAAGTCCATCTTGTTGATTCTTCTTTTAAAATATTTCTATCTTCTACTCTCTCCTTTCTAATCCTACAATATTGTCCAACCCCTTATCCCTTCCTAATTAGTTTCTGTGCTCTGGTGTCTCCTTCTCCATATCACTACAAAGTGACTTGTGATCTTTTAAAAAAACTTTTGTTTAATCGGAACAATTCTCAGCCCAAACTCTCCTTTGGTTCTCCACAAAAAAAAGCCTTACTTTAATTCGTGGCACATAGTAGATTTTCCAGAAATGTTGAATGCCTGATGAACTAGCTCACTGATTGGTTTCTAAAATTTGACATTTTTGTTTTATTTTAGATAACATATGAGTTCCTAAGCTTGAACTTACAACTATGGTACTATATTTAATTCAGGTTATTTTTATTTACCACTATTAAATGCACTGTGGCATTGTGAAATGATTGTTGACAATGAAATAAACTAAGGAGATTGAATCTTTGACTATACTTCCATCTTGTGAAATAATTCACAGTCCCAATCTAACTTGCACCTCATTAAAACTCGAATCATTCACAATGTATGCCTTTAAGGTGAAGATACTGATTTCCATAAACCTAATTTGAAAATCAGTCTCATTATTTTCTGCTTTCCTGTATATACTCAACCCCTTTTTGTCATTCTTTTATTTTTAGACCCAGCCAACCTGCCAATCATCTGTCCGTGAGCTGCTTATGAGCAAGACCATCACTAAACAAGACTGTAACGTTAGGGTTTTTGGCTACAGCATAAATGTTGGTAAATCAGTTGAATACATTGAGTATGCAAAGTTTAATAAATTTATGTTGAAGAGAAATTTTAAATGAAATGTTAAATATCTGTATTTGGATTGTAAGTGTTTTCTCCTCTTCTCCACTCCCCCATGTAGGATTTCCAAAAGTTACGATGATTTATAATTATTTTAAAAAAGGATTAAAAAGAACTTTAGAATAATTATATAACCCAGATAAAAATGATACATATAATCAAAGCTCACAAACTGAACACAATCAACAAATTAATTGCAGCCATTCCTAGAGTGATTCTGATGTGTCATGGCCTCTCAATTACCCCAGCTGAGAACTACTGCTATGATTCTTTATTTAGGTTTTAGAGCCCTAAATATTAGCTTGTAGGAAATTCTCCTTTCTCTCTCAGCTTAATTTTCTAAGAATTTATGGCAAGTGTACAGCTCGTTGATCAGTGACTCAAAATAAGGGAAACGAAGTAGATCCGAATGGTTCTAGCTAATATTGGATAATTCTAGATAATTAACTCCTGAATAATTGGCTATAATATGCATATTCCTTTGATTCATAGTTAGAAGCTCTTTAACTTTTCTGATTGCACACTCCGTATTTTCTAACTAGAGGCTCAGTGTCAAATTGCCCATATTTCAAAGATGGGGAAGAAATGTGGGAAGTTAGCTTATGTTTCAAAGTTATTTAAAATGTGCATAATTTTTTTAAGTTGTGTTATATATTTTTGCCAATAGGCTAAATCTAACATTTCTCTCACTGTGCTGCAATGATGTTGCTACTGTAAAATGCCATTGTGTAGATTGGAAATTGAAAATGTAGTTACATGTTCAAAGGGCTTTAAGCCAAGTTCAACTGCATGTTTGTTAAGAGTTTTGCCTCCAGCCAGTGTGATAATAAACATAATAGAAGTTACTCATTCTTTTTTTTTTTTTTTTTTTTTTTTTTTTTGTAGAGACAGAGTCTCACTGTACCGCCCTCGGGTAGAGTGCCGTGGTGTCACACGGCTCACAGCAACCTCTAACTCCTGGGCTTCCGCGATTCTCTTGCCTCAGCCTCCCTAGTAGCTGGGACTACAGGCGCCCGCCACAACGCCCGGCTATTTTTTTTTGTTGTTGCAGTTTGACCGGGGCTGGGTTTGAACCCGCCACCCTCGGCATGTGGGGCCGGCGCCCTACTCGCTGAGCCACAGGCGCCGCCCAGAAGTTACTCATTCTTAAGTACCAGACAACATCAGTAGCAAAATCTGCAAAGACCTAACAGTAGTCACAGAAGAAGCTATTCCCTGCTGAAGTGGAAACGTCAGGAATATACAAGGTAACAGATAAAAGATGCAGTGACCTCTTTTGTATGCCTGATGGTGGGAATTATCTTTAAAGTTTTTTAAGTGTTATTTTTAATCAGGGAACATTACCTTTTGCAGAAGCCTTTTTCTAGCTTTTTTTTTTTTTATTTTTTATTTTTTTGTAGAGACAGAGTCTCACTGTACCGCCCTCAGGTAGAGTGCCATGGCGTCACCCAGCTCACAGCAACCTCTAACTCTTGGGCTTACACGATTCTCTTGCCTCAGCCTCCCGAGTAGCTGGGACTACAACGCCCAGCTATTTTCTAGCTTATTTTAATATTATCAATATTTAATATTGCCTTGATAATATTGAACTAGAAAACGTCAACAGAATGTATGTATACTACTAATTTGATTTAGTTTGTACCAAACAATGAAATGCATTAAGTGTGGTAATCTCATTTAGTAGAGATTTTTAGTAGAAAATACGGAGTGTGCCATCAGCAGAGATTTTTGGAAAAGTTACACATTGCTATGATTTCCCCCTTCCCTTCTTCTTCCTCTTTCTTCAGAATGAATTAGTAGTTCTGACATTCATATATACAGGCTCTAACTTACCAAAGGGCTGTGTTTCATAAGTCTATCTGAAGTCAGTTAGTTGAAACAGCAGAAAGCCCAAGGACTCAGAACTAAGCCAGACCTGGTCGAATCCTGCTCCTATTATTTTTTTTGCTGGATTGAATCCCTTAACCTTTCAGAGTCTCTTTTTATAATACATGTGTGAAAAAAAAGAATAGTATATTCCTGACTGAGTTGTTATGAAGATTAAATAGAATACATACAAAAAGCAAAACAGTGCTTAAGACATGGTAAATATTTTATTAATAACATTAATAGACTACAAGTCATAGATATAGCTGTAGTTGTTGTCAGAACTTAAAATTAACAGCAGGAATATAGGTTACTCACTGTGGATTAAAATGAGTTTTTGTGTGCTGGGCACAGTGGCTCATACCTATAATCCTAGCACTTCAATAAGCTGACATGGGAGGATTGCTTGAGCTCAGGAATTCCAGACCAGCCTAAGAAAGAGGTGAGACCTGGTTTCTACTAAAAATAGAAAAATTAGCCAGGTGTTGCTGTGGAGGCCTGTAGTCCCAGCTACTCCGAAGGCTGAGGCAGGAGGATTGCTTGAGTCCAGGAATTTGAGATTGCGGTGCACTAGGTTGATGCCATGGCACTCTATAGCAAGACTCTGTCTCAAAAAAAAAAAAAAGAAGAAAAGAAAAGAAGATTTTGTGGAACATCAAAAAAAAAATCTTATTTAAAACTAAGGTAAACAAAAATTTTTATAACATTCAATTCTGGGAAAACAAAAACATTTAAGACCAATTTTTATTTTTATTATTTTAAGACCAATTTTTAAAATTTTGATGGTGAAATTAGCTTTAGCCTATGGGGAAGAATATTTTTACAAGCTAAAGAAGCTTTTGGATTAGGAAAAACTCATAGAGAATATTGGCACTGTGTTTTTGGCACTTTTATATCTGCCCATGTTTGAGAAGAAGCAAAGCAGTGACAACTCCTTCATCCTTCATGTGCACAGAACTTTGGAGTTCATAAATTTGTTCACAGGCAATATCTCAGGGGTCATACCAACTTTACAATGAGAGAAACTGAGGCTCAAACAAAATCACTTGCCCAGTCACAATAAATTAAGAGCAAAATAGGGACTAAAATTGGTGCATTTAATTTATGGAAACATTTTATGACTCTTTGAATGCCAATCCTGGGGATATGAAAATAAATACATCTCTTATCACTTCCACCTGCCAACGCCAAACACAATCCAGGTATTCCTCTTCAAGGATTTTAACCTTCCTCTCTGCTTGAGTAAAGAACAGTGAGTGGTATACTCCAGAACCACCTGTTTCCTGAACATGTCAACTACAAGCATTCAGTAGTTGTCTGTCATTTGACCAGAAGCCTCTTGGGCAGAGGCCTAGATTTCCCTCCCTTTCCCCACCAGTGCACGTGTATCTCTGACGGTCCTAGACCCAGAGAAATTTTCTGTTATATCAAGACAGTATAGCACCAATTCCTCCAGAAAGTCTGCATATCTCTCATTTGGGTATTTTAATCGTTAACTATGGACAAACTGTCAACTTGTGTCTCTCAGAGCACCGGAAATTAATATAGTTTATTTTCTACAATTGAACAATATTCTTTGATTACCATTCCCTCATAAAAGATTTTTAACACATTAACTGATATGTGAGTTGTATTTAACTCATACTAGTTTTGAGCCCGGGGCCTTGGGAAGTTCTGAAACCTCTGCTCATTGTTTTCACCATCAATCAGCTTGTCTCCCCCACCTCCTGTTGCCCAACCTGCTCCAGCCAGCCTGGCCAAGGAGCCACACGAGCTGGTTTGTGTTCTCTGATTACCATACCAGCCCAGACAATTAAGCTTGGAAACTCATCCTACAAAAAGTGCTGCAGACATTGATGAATATCTCTGTGGTCACCTTCAAAATACTCCCATTGGCCATCTGGTGACCACAGTAATATGACTACAGTGAGGTATATAGCACTTTTTCTAGGTTGAGTTTCTGAACTTAATTGTCTAAACTCGTTGATGACAGCTCTGATGGCCATTCCAGAATAAGAGTTCCAAAATGGTTTTGAAAGGTGTTTAGATGGTAGTGTTTGTGCCCAGCGCCCCAAAGGAAGGAACTCAAAGGTGACCATAATGATATTTCCCAAGGACAAGTTCTTGAAATTAATTGTCAAACTACCTAACTTCTAATTGTGCCTTTCTCCTTGAAAGTATGCTTATCTGCCCTTGGAATGAAATCAACATTATAGTATGCAGTATTGTTGCGCATAGTTAGTGGGCATGGTTCATAGGTCGTTCTCCAGGACCACCTAAGTTCCACTCCAGACTTATGTCTAAATATTCAAAAAATGACAAAAGACTAAATTCTAAGCATGGCATGTAGTGTAAAATTGATTCTAGTGCCACATGAGTTGCACTCATACACAGAAAACAACATAAAATAACAAATTTTTCATTAAATTTGAAAGGATTATTTTGGTTTTGAAGTTTTTATAAAACATCATGGCCCTAAGGAAAATGATTTTTTTTTTTTTTAAGTGTGGCAGTCAATGTGTTAAAATGGTTTTTTTTGTTTTTTGGGTTTTTTGCAGTTTTTGGCCGAGGCTGGGTTTGAACCTGCCACCTCCGGCATACGGGGCTGGCACCCTACTCCTTTGAGCCACAGGCACCACCTTAAGATGTTTTAAAATAAAATTACATCCCAGTGTTAGGGAGCCCTAGCACAGGATGAAACAATGTACAGACATGTCAGCTGGGCACGGTGGCTCATGCCTGTAATCCTAGCATTCTGGGAGGCTGAGGCATGGATTTCTTGAGCTCAGGAGTTCGAGATCAGCCTGGGCAAGAGCAAGACCCCATCTTTACTAAAAATAGAAAAACTAGACAGGCGTTGTGGCAGGTTCCTGTAGTCCCAGCTATTCAGGAGGCTGAGGCAAGAGGATCACTTGAGCCTAAAGAGTTTCGGGTTTGGGGGAGCTATTACACAATGGCACTCTACCTAGGGTAATAGAGTGAAACTCTGTCTCAAAAACAAACAAACCCAAACCATACAGACATGTCTAAGATAGATGTTTTAATTTTTAAGAGTGAGAAGTGTGCCTTTTCCTTTTTTTCTCCTTTTGTACTATTCACAACATTTTAATCACCAATCCCATGATTAAGTAAAATAAAATTTTCAGGTTTTAAGAATTCAAATCATAGGCTCGACACCTGTAGCACAGTGGTTATGGTGCCAGCCACATGCACTGAGGCTGGTGGTTTGGAGCCTGACCCGGGCCAGCTAAACAACAATGACAACTGCAACAAGAAAATAGCCAGGCATTGTGGCAGGCACTTGTAGTCTCAGCTACTTAGGAGGCTGAGGCAAGAAAATCGCTGAAGCTCTAGCGAGTTTGAGGTTGCTGTGAGCTATGACGCAATGGCACTCTCCCGAGGGCAACATAGTGAGACTCTGCCTCAAAAAAAAAAAAAGAAAGAAAAAAATTCAGATCATAAATGTGTATTATTACCTTTGTCTAAAGCATAATGTATTACTGGGTTTATTTTGAAATATTCAAACAACTAATGGTTTCGTTCAACTGTATTTTCTTCCCCAAAAAGGGCATTCTAATTAACTCAAGCAGTTTGATTTGATTCAACTTCTACAATTTAAAGATTGGGGGTTGTGCTGTAGTCGGTCTTAGTTTTGCTAACGTTCTTTGTTAGCCTCATAAAAACTTCTATGGATATGAATCTTAATAGATTTCAGTTCTGCTCAATTTTCACATTCCTGCTTGTCCTGAGGGAGTAGTATAGTTTGATTATTGTTGGTCTGGCATGCAGCTGGAAGAAGAATGTGGAGTTTATGGGAATAGGGGGCCTCTCTGTTTATTGCTGCTGCCAGAAATGTGTATCTTGCAACTGCTAGATTTTATGCAAGACTTGTGCTATAAACAGAACCATGCACCTTGATGGTTATAAGTGAGTCCATCAAAGTTGGGCTTAGCTGTGTGTAACTTCTTTTGTGAAGAGAAAAGATAGAAAGATTATTCGTATTCGGGAACATCTTCTCCTCCCCTTCTTCCGCCTGTTTTTTTCAGAGTCCAACTTCCACCCTCAGGGAGAGTTACTTGTTTGAATGAAGGAAGCGTGTTTTGAGGAGTTCTCTTAACGTGTCTACCAGATCATTTGTCAGGACAGAGACCAGAGGCTAGAACCCTGGCCTTGTTGCATATGGGAGATGTGAATTTTGAGAAGAATGTTAAGCGGTAAGTATTGTAGCTACAACCAATCCCTTGACGTCGTCCTTTTCTCCAAGCCTGTCAGATCTTTCATGGCATTGCTTCCTTCACTACTCAGCCTAGACTCTGGGCTGGAATCATTTCAGCATCTGCCCCATCCCCTCTGCCAATCCTCATTCTTCAAGTGGTCCCTTCTCTCCTGTGCTACCTGCTATTTGCCAGGCTTCTGGTGAAAGTGACATAGTCAAGCAGATCATCCCACCTGCCCTACAGCCTGTGCTATTCTGCCTGGTCTTCCTGGGTCAGGACATCTACTCTGAGGTGTCCCCTGGTAAACCTTTGCTGGTATGCTGCAAACTTTGATCAGCAGCTCATGCCTCTGTCCTGACTTGCAGACTGTCCTCCTCCTATCTGAGGAAGATACTCACTTAGATTTCCCACACAGTATTCACTTACTTCTCTGTCAAATCTGTATCTCTGTCAATAGTCAAGATCTTAGGATCCCTGGAGAGAACAACAACAAAATACCAAGAAATCAAAAGCCAACAGTATAGAATCCTCTGCCTCTTTCTCTCATCCACATCTAATTAGAGCCCAGTGCATTGAAAGTTTCAGGCTGGCAGAGCCTCATGCTTTCATCAGTAACTTTATGATCTAAGTCGTTGTATGCAGAAGATCAGGATTGCAGGATGGGACATGTTCACTCATTTATTAGGCGTCATTAATGATGCCAGATGTGGGCCTGGATAAGGAGAGTTATTTGGATAAATAATGCCTAGGTGTGCTGTTTTCTTTCTATCCACTGGTATACATTTTAAATTTCCTGAATAGCCAGTCTTCCTGGAATATGCACACTCTTTCCAAGCTTCTATATACTGTCCCTCTATCCCTCCCATCATGTGAATAATTCGTATTGAAAGCATTATCCTGAATGTATGAAAGGTGGATCACGAAAGGACTGTTGATTTTCTTCAAGGTTGATATGAAACAAATGGCATATTGAGTAGGTAAAAATCATATGCTTCAGTTAGAAAAAGTAATAGTATTAGGTATAATTACGCTTAGCCTGAAGGGCCGAGCTATTTGAGAAGACTTCAGACTGTGGGGCAGATTCCCACACTGGCGTAACTTGGCTCTGACTACCATGGTTTCTTAGACTTAGAGCACTTCTCTGAGCTTGGTTCCCAGGGCTTCTGGCCATGCTTCATCCCTGCCTCTGCAGTTAATGTGTCCTGCCATTGTCTCAAAAAAAATAATAATAACAAAATGATGATTGATTTTTACTTCTTCAACAAAGGTTGTCAAAAATAAAGATATACCTGTTGAAGTTTGTTTTTTCTTTAGGGATATATTAAAGTGGAAAAAGCAAGGAGCCAGAAGACAGCTGTTCCTCGGAGTTGTGTGATCTGAATCTATCACTTTGGTTTCCCAGCTTCAGTTTCTTGTTCAGTGAAAAGATGATTTTTGTATTTCACATTGAAGTCCCCTCTGATCTCTAACAGAACATGAAAGAAATTCACTGCTTTGCGATAAATACATTTTTACACCCCCCCAACTATTTAAGACCTTCGTTGCATTGATTATAAGATAATTGCTATATTTGTTTTTCAACAAATCAATCCTTAAATTTGAAGTACAGATGACCCTTGGACAACATGGGCTTGAATGTGTGGGTCCACTTATATGAGGATGTTTTTCAACCAATAATATATGGAGGGCTAACACTTTGTGTAAGTGGATTCCATCGGGTGGACTGAGAGACTTAAGTATGTATGGATTGGAGTATATGCAGGGGCTCCTGGAACCATTTCCCCACATCTACCAAGGGGATTCCTACAACATTTGGTAGGACTCCTACTATTGTTGGATTTGGCAAATTAAATTTAAAAGGTATGGTTATAGCATATGGACTGTGAGCTATTAATATCCAGGACTACTTATACAAAATAATGATGTATTCAAAACTGCAGTATTATATTGAGGGACTATGAGCCTGAAGAAAGAAAATGGAGTATTAGATTGAGGGACTATGAACCTTAAGAAAGCCAGGAGTGGGGCATGAGCCTATAGTCCCAGCTACTCAAGAGGCTGAGGTGGGAGTATTAGTTGAATCTTGGAGTATGAGGCTGTAGTGAGCTATGATTGCATCATTGCACTCCAGCCTAAGTGACAAAGAGAGACCCTGTCTCTTAAAAAAAGAGAGAGAGAGGGCTCGGCACCTGTAGCTCAGCAGTTAGGGCCCCGGCCACTAGGGCTAGTGGGTTCAAACCCAGGCCAAGCCTGCTAAACAAACAAACAAAAAAAATAGTTAATGTTGACAGGCTGAGGCAAGAGAATTGTTTGAGCCCAGAAATTTGAGGTTGCTGTGGGCTGTGACATCATGGCACTCTACTAAGGGTGACATAGTGAGACTCTGTCTCAAAACAAACAAACAAACAAAAAAAAAACACAGAAAGAGAGAGAGAATGGAGAATGGGAATTATGCGGGTCAGATGATGGAAGGGCTTTTCATTGAGGCAGAGAACATGAGGAGAAGCAGGCTGGGAGTGCGGAGTTTGGGTGGCTATACATCAAGTCAGAACCTGTCACTCCCTTGCTCAAAACTCAAATGGCTTCTATTCCACTAGCTGTAAAAGCAAAGTTCTTCTCACAGCTGCTACACCTGTACCACCTGGTCCCTGCTGCCTCCCATGCCCCACCCCCATGTCACTATCTCTTCCACTCCAACTGTCCCTGCCCTGTTTCTGGGCTACACCAATGTGCTTCTGCCTCAGGCTTTTGCACTTGCTGTTCCTTTCCTCCTGAAATTCTCTCCCCCCAAGACTTGTTGTCTCACATTGTCTCACATTTTTCAGGTTTTTACTCAAATAAAAGGGGTCTTTCCTGAACATCTTAAATAAAAGAACACGCCTTCCTCTGCTTTCTTGGCTCCAGCACCTTCTCTCTCCCTTACCTGCCTTTGTTTTTCTCATACCCTCACCACCTTCTGATACCTCTTTTTTTGCTTAATGTCTATAAAAGCTACTGTAAAACTTCAGAAATTGGGGGGAGGTGATGCTTAATTATTACTGTGTTCCCAGCACCTAAAACTGGCTCACGTAGGTGCTTTCATTTCACAATGAAATCACTTTGGGACTTGCTGACTTAGAGTTGTTTCAGTTACATTTAACAACATAAAGCAGTTTAATAATGCAGAGTCTTGAGAGAGGTCTGGGCTACAGATTGGAAATCATCTCCATATAGCATGAAAGGTGATGAGATATGCAGGGAGGAAGGAAGAAAGGGAAAAGCCAGGGACACACCTTTGGGAACAGCAGGTGGATGAATGGATTCAGGAAGGAGACGCAGAAGGAGGAGTCAGAAAACAAAAGGAGAGGGAGAGGTGTCTTGAAAGTGAACTGTGTGGAGGACCCCGGTGAGAGAGTGACAAGTGGGGTCCAATGCTCTGGAGTGAGACCAATTCCTCAGAGCAGTGTCCCTGGACTGGTGAAGGGAGGAACCGACTGCAGTAAATGGACAACTGCATCAGGTGAGATGGGGAGGGTAGAAACTGGTCGTGAAAGAATGAAGTTAGTTGAGGCAATAACAGAAGCATCTTTATTTATTTATTTATTTATTTTTTAAAGTAAATCATAGTTGTGTACATTAATGCAGTCATGGGGCACCATGCACTGGTTTTATATACAATTTGAAATATTTTCATCACACTGGTTAACATAGCCTTCCTGGCATTTTCTTAGTTATTGTGTTAAGACATTTATATTCTACATTTAGTAAGTTTCACATGAACCTTTGTAAGATGCACCGTAGGTGTGATCCCACCAATCTCCCTCCCTCCACCCATCCTACCTCCTCCCCCTTCCCTTTCCCCTTTCCCCGTATTCTTATGTTATAATTGGTTTATAGCTTTCACATGAAAGCTATAAATTAGTTTATAGTTTCATAGTAGAGCTGAGTACATTGGCTACTTTTTTTCCCATTCTTGAGATACTTTGCTAAGAAGAATATGTTCCAGCTCCATCCATGAGAAGCATCAGTAAAAGGATAAGTTGTATTTGTCTCTTGATGGATTAAAACTTAGGAAATGGAGATGGATTTGAGGGTACAGATGAAGAATTGACCACAATCTGCAAGAAAGCCACCTCTTCTGTTGAGGAAGAGGGGGAAGGAGTGAGCACAGAGGTAAGTGAAATTGTGATGGGATGGGATTTAGGCAGTGAGGAGAGCAAAGAACTTTCTTCCTAAAGCTGTCTATAGGTAATAGGAGGAAAGTTATGGATAAATTTCCAAAGAGAGGATTATGTTCGAAATCGCCACCTCAAGGAATGGGATGGCATGCAGAGCTGTCTAGGATGTCCAGCTGTTCTGAGGTTAGTTTGCGCTTGTGTTAATGATTGATCAATTGTGTACATATGAATCACCTGGGGCTCTTGTTAAAGTGCAGATCCCCATTCGGTGGCCGTGGGGCAGGGTTAAGAGTCTGCCTGTCCTACAAGAACCCAGGTAAAGCTGATGCTATTGATCATTGTGTAGGAGGTGGTTTCACCATCTACTTCAGCACCACTCAGCAGGCCTGGGTCAGAATGGAGCTGGTGGTGAATTGCAGCCAAGACTGGGGTTTGCCAGTCCAGTTCAATAGAAGGAAAAGGAGGAGTGGAACGATGAGGCAGTTAGACAGAAAAGTTGAACCAAGAAGCTATTGGTTTGATGAGAATGGTTAAGGGATTGAAGATTGGGGTAGACTTCTGATGGACTGAAAGTAAAAAACGCACAGAACCAAAGGTAGGTACAAATTATGATATATGCTTGGCTGAGAGAGGTCAAACACAGCTGATGCAGGTTTTTTATTTTTTAAGAGACAGTTTCACTTTGTCACCCTCAGTAGAGTGCTGTGGCGTCACAGCTTACAGCAAGCTCCAGCTCTTAGGCTTAGGCAATTCTCTTGCCTCACTCAGCCTCTGGAGTAGCTGAGACTACAGGTGCCCGCCACAATGCCCGGCTATTTTTTGTTGCAGTTTTGCCAGGGCCGGTTTTGAACCTGCCACCCTCGGTATATGGGGCCAGCACCCTACTCACTGAGCCACCGGCGCCGCCCAAGGTGATGCAGTTTCTAAAGGTTGAAATGGAAATTCAGCTACTCAATACTGGCATATGCGTAACATGAAAGAAAAAAATTACTACCCCAAATCAGTTTATAGTTTTTCCTAAACACATAAAAGTTAAACTAAGTGCATGAAAATAATTTTTTTTCTTTCTCTTCTCTCTTTTTTTGTTTGTTGAGACAGAGTCTCTCTCTGTTGCCCAGGTTAGAGTGCTGGGCATCAGCCTAGCTCACAGCAACCTGAAACTCCTAGGTTCCTTCGAGTGATATCCTTCTATCTCAGCCTTCCGAGTATGTGGGACAGCAGGTGGCCACCACAATCCAGCTAATTTTTCTATTTTTGGTACAGATGGGGGTCTCAGCAATCCTCTGATGTCCTCCCAGGCCTCCCAGAGTGCCCCCATGCCCAGCCTCCTTTCCTTCTTTTAATTAAATGTCTCCTTTGTTTCTGTAATATTTGTTCTAGATTTTAAATTTCTACTGACAAAGCCCCACCCTGCACAGGAGCTTGGCTAATCTTCCTGTGTGACACAGGGCTTTTCTTCTGGACAAGTACATGGACTTTACTGATCCAAAAATCGAATCATTTTTTGATCAGGAAAACCAGTTATCATCATTCTCAGTTAAACAGTGTAATCCCATTATTTCACATTTCATTTTTCTTTTGAATAAGACATTACCCACATTCTTAGAAACAACTATTCAGTAAAACTTTGAAATAATGTGGCAATCCATAGCCTAAGTATTATACCTGTCCAATTATACTGCGCTTGTAAAAAGATTCTTTCAGGTTTGAATCACTTTATTAACAATCTTTAGGAAGTGGTGCTGTGTAATGGGGATACAAAGAGTCATGATGTCGGGTGTCTTCTCTTGGCTTTGTTTGGAGACCATGAAATACATATGTAAGTGGTTTTTTTTTTTCTTTTATTAAATCATAGCTGTGTACATTAATGCAATCATGAGGTACAATGTGCTGGTTTTATATACAATCTGAAATATTTTCATCAAACTGGTTAACATAGTCTTCACGGTACCCTCTTAGTTATTGTGTTAAGACATTTATCCTCTACATTTAGTAAATTTCACATATGCCCTTGTAAGATGCACTGTAGGTGTGATCCCACCAATTACCCTCTCTCCACCACATATGTAAGTCATAATGAAATAATACTAGGTGATGTGTTCATCAGGTACCTGAATAAATGAAATGAAAAATTCAAAGTAAGGGTGCTTTGAAAGGAAAAGTAAATACAAGTAATTAAAAGCAAAAGTAGTTACTAGATTTTTTGACTAAGGCTCAGGTGAAGGCATAATCTTTAATTAGTGTTAATTCTAATCAGCTTGAGTGTTGTATTTTTGAAAACCTGAAATCAATAATATTAGCAGTTATCACCAACACGTAACAATTAGTTCTTAAAATCGTATATTATAAAATATTTTAGATCTGCAAAAAGCCATAAAGGAAAGATAATAAATACAAAATAATTATTCTTTCACTTTCATCAGTCTTCATCCTAGCAGGTACTTAGTAAATGTTTGCTGAATGAATAAACGATTCTCATGTATTATTAAATGCCTTGTCTCCATATTTATAATATCCTTGGAGCCAAGGACAATGCTTTAAATTTGTCTTCTTTTCTATGGTGCCTATATAATGATGCTTATGTGGTTGGTGTTCAATAAATACTTGTAGGTTGGTTGATTTATTCAAGGCCTAGTTGTCCTGTTAGTGGATCTCATTATTCTAACATAATATTAATCTAATTGAAATTACTTTGTTGTAACACATTGTTGAAGTATACCTCTACAAATCCACATTGAGAAGTGCTGAAAAAATTTTTTTTTTTTTTGAGACAGAGCCTCAAGCATCGCCCTGGGTAGAGTGCTATAGCATCACAGCTCACAGCAACATCTAACTCCTGGGCTCAAGTGATTCTCCTGCCTCTGCCTCCCAAGTAGCTGGGGCTACTGGCACCCTCCACAACACCTGGCTATTTTTGGGTTGCAACCGTCATTGTTGTTTGGTGGGCCCGGGCTGGATTCGAACCCGCCATGTCAGGTCATACGTATGTGGCTGGTGCCTTGGCCCCTTGAGCCACAGGCGCCGAGCCTGAAAATCATTTAACTATAGCTTTTACTTAGTTTTATTATTACATCATAATACCTTTTATTACTATAGTCTACATTAAAGCTTGAATTAAAAATGGGAATGGTTTGAGGTCCTGATTTCTAACTAGAGTTAGCATAAGTCAAAAGCTTATTACAAAATAGTTAAGCATAGATTTTTCTTTTTAAAAAAACTAACACACTTTTAAGAGTTCTTCTCTGACTTTTAGGTATTCATCTCCATGAAATATCATAAAATCTCTGTAAAATTATTCAACCACTGCTATGTGCATTTATTTTCTGCTTCTTCCTCTAGTTCGTTTTTTTAACATGGGGTTCAAGGACCACTTGCAATGGAATTGTCTGGAGTGCTTATTGTATAGGTTCTTTCACCTCAGGTCCTTTCGTATGTCAACCAGGGTAGTGGGGTGGCAGTTTGGTACCCACATTTTTCAGCTCTCCAAATGCTTCTTGAAGAAGCCAAATTTGAATGCATTGTCATTGCTGTTGTCTTAATTCTCTTGCTCACCTTCCACCTCTTGCACTAGCTTCGGATTTCGTCCTATTCTTTCTCTTTCTCTCTTTTATACCCAACCTCTGCTCCCAAATCTGGCGCTTCCTAACAGCTCTCTTCTTTCCTTCATGTCCTCATGCCAATATGAAAACTTTGGAGTAGCCACTCTTAAAGGATTACTTGCCCTTCTCACTTTAGTCTCAATAGCCACAATCACCAAAGACACTGGAAACCATTCTGTTTGGTGTGTGATGCTGTAAGTCAGTGCTGCTCACAAGAGTCTATGTATGAGATACGTTATGCTGAGATAACCAACAAACTATTAATGCAACCTTTTTGAGAAAGTCTTGTTATGATTTTATATTGTGGTATTAGCTCTTCATGTGTGGACTAATAATGAACAGTTCTATGGAAGGAACTATTCCATTGACCAGATTTTGACACCTGTACTACAGACTTTTAGGGGAAATGGCTGCATTGAGATATAATTCATATACTATATAATTCACCTAAAGTATACAAAAAATATATTCAGAGTTGTGCAGCCTTCACTATGATCAACTTTAGAACATTTTCATCAACTTAGAAAGATACCCTTTACACTTAAACTATTGGTCCCAATCCTCCATTCCCCACTACCCCCAACCTTAATCAATTCCTAATCTATTTTCCATCTCTCTATATTAGCCTATTCTGGATATTTTATGTAAATGAAATCACATATGGTTTTGTGTTTGTCTTGTTTAATGGAACAATGTTTTTAAAAGTCATCCATATTGTTGCATGTATTAGTACTTTATTCCTATTCTGGCCAAATAATAGCCCATTGTAGAGACAAACTACATTTTGTTTACTCATCAGTTGATGGGTCTCTGGCTTGTATCCACCTTTTGGATACTACAATAATGCTGTTATGAACACCTATGTACAAGCTTTCGTGTAGACATAGGTATACTTAAAAGAATTAAACATAAGAGTGGAATTGCTGAGTCAAATACTAATTCAGTGTTTAAATTTTGAGGAACTGTCTGACTGGTTTCCAAAGTGGCTACACCATTTTACATTCCTCACCAGAAGTAATAAGTGTTCTGATTTTTCTACATCCTGACCAACATTTATCATCTCTGATGACTGCCATCTTTGAGGGTGTGAAGTGTTATCTCAATGTGATTTTGATTTGTGTTCCCCTATGACCAGTGATATTTAGCATCTTTTAATGTTTATTGGCCATTTGTGTATCTTTGGAGATTTGTCAATTGGATCCTTCACCCATTTTAAAATTGAATTATCTTCTTCTCATTGGAAATCGTAAGACTTCTTTAAATACTCTGAAACAAGCTCACTATGAGATATAATTTGCAAATATTTTCTTCAATTTAGTGGATTGTTTTCTCATTGTCTAGATTATATCCTTTCCAGTACATAAGTTTCTAATTTTATAAAGTCAAATTTATCTATTTTTGTTGTTGCTGCTTATGTTTTTGGTTTTATATTAGGAATTTCTTTGAGGGCCTTATAGTTTTGACTCTTCCATTTAAGCCTGTGATCCACTTTGAGTTTTTTCTTTTTTTTGTATATCGTATGAAATAAGGGTCCAACTTCAGTCTTTTGCATGTGACTGTCCAGTTGTTCGTTCACCATTTGTTGAAAAGATCATTATTTCTCTAATGAACGATCTTGGCACCTTTGCTGAAAATCGTTTGACTGTACATCCAAGTTTATTTCTGGATTCTCTATTCCATTGACCTGTATGTCCAATCTTACTCCAGTTCCACACCATCTTGATTAATGTGACTTTGTAGTAACTTTTGAAATTGGGAAGTGTAGGTCCTCCAACTTTATGCATCTAATCTATAAAATATGCATTATTTTAGCTATTCTAGGTCTCTTTTGAGTTTCTTATGTGTTTTAGGATCAGCATATTAATTCCTACAAAACAGCTAGCTGAGATCCTGCTAAAGATTGTGGTAAATTTATAGATTTATTTGGGGAGTATTGCCTTTTTTTTTCTTTTTTGATATGGTCTCACTTTGTCGTCCTCAGTAGAGTGTCATGATATCATAGCTTACAGCAACCTCAAATTCTTGGGCTCAAGTGATCTTCTTGCCCTAGCCTCCTGAATAACTGGAACTACAGGTGCCTGCAACAATGCCTGGCTAATTTTTCTATCTTTAATAGAGATAGAGTCTTGCTCAGGCTGGTCCTGACTCCTGAGCTCAAGCAATCCACCTGCTTTGGCCTTCCAAAGTGCTAGGATTATATTCATGAGCCACCACACCCAGCCAGCCTGCCTTCTCAACAATATTGTCTTTCTAGTCCATGAAGGTGGTGTGTCTTTTTATTTATTTAGATTTTCTTTCTTTCCACAATATTTTATAGTGTCAGAATGTGTTTTTCACTTCTTTTGTTAAACTTATTCCTAAGTATTTTATTCTTTGTGATACTATTGGAAACTAAATGGAATGATTTTTATTTTATTTTTTGATCATTTATTTATGGTTATTACTCCTTAAGGACAGATGGAGGAAAAACTATTGCAGGGAATACTTGGCTGGTGGCCTGTGAGCCAGCATTTCCCAAAATGCATTCCTTGAAATTTCATGTGGAGAAAAGTGTTCTGTGGTAAAATAATTTTGGGAAATGCTGTGTGATGTGTCTATGATACCCATAAACATACAGAAGGGTCTAGGAAATCAGACTGCACCTTGAAGCTTTAAATCCTATAAAAAGCCAAGTCGTTCATTTATTCTGAAGCACTTCATCTTGAATGCAAACGATTTTCAGATTCTTCTTAAGATGTGATAAAATACGGAATTTATGTGGCTTATCTTCAAAGGCAAACATAGCTACTTCAGAATTTTGCCAATAGTAGATATTAATGGTTGGTTATGATATCTATTACAAAATGTATTTTACTTGCCAGTAAAAATAGTTCTTTTTCTTTTTCATTTTTTTATTTATTATTAAATCATAGCTGTGTACATCAATGCAATCATGGGGCACCATACACTGGTTTTATATACCATTTGACATATTTTCATCACACTGGTTAACATTGCCTTCCTGACACTTTCTTATTTATTGTATTAAGACATTTATATTCTACATTTAGTAAGTTTCACATGTACCCTTGTAAGATGCACCATAGGTGTGATCCCACCAATCATCGTCCCTCCGCCCATCCTCTCCCCTCTCCTCCCTCTCCCCCTTCCCCATATTCTTAGGTTATAATTGGGTTATAGCTTTCATATGAAAGCCATAAATTAGTTTCATAGTAGGGCTGAGTACATTGGATACTTTTTCTTCCATTCTTGAGATACTTTACTAAGAAGAATATATTCCAGCTCCATCCAGGTAAACATGAAAGAGGTAAAGTCTCCATCTTTCTTTAAGGCTGTGTAATATTCCATGGTGTACATATACCACAATTTATTAATCCATTCGTGGATTGATGGGCACTTGGGCTTTCTAAAAATAGACTTGCTATTCAATCCTACAATTCCTCTACTAGGTATGTACCCAGAAGACCAAAAATCATATTATAACAAAGATATTTGTACCAGAATGTTTATTGCAGCCCAATTCATAATTGCTAAGTCATGGAAAAAGCCCAATAGTTCTTTTTCAAAGTGCCGTTTAAATTCAACCAGTAGCCTCGTGCGATAGCTTCTAGTCACAGCTACTCAGGAAGCTGAGGCCAGAGGATTTCTTGAAGCTACGAGTTCTGCCTGTGTATAGCAACTGAACTCCAGTTTGGGCAAAATATCAAGACCCCATATCTAAAAATAATAAATTCAGCCAGTAAAATACTGTCTTTTGGATATGTTCTTTCAGTCAAGTGTTCTGAGTGGAGGTCTACTAAATGTTTGCATTAATATTCTATAATGGTAAGAGTAGGATATTTAGAAGTAGAGAAATGGAGATGGGGGAGCTGTTAGAAAGATACGGATATAGTAACTTTAAGATTACATTAGAAAGGTAAGATATGAAAAAAGGACATGGCCTGAGGAGTTGGACATACATATATTTGAATTCCAGCTTTGTATTTACTTGAATAATAGTGGACATATCTCATGGCCTCTCTGCACTTTAGTTTCATCACTTTAAAATGGTCTTCATAGCTATATCATTTTATAAAATGCATAGCACAGTATATACATACCTCAAATGTAAACAGATTCATTTTCTAGAAGAGGAGTATAGTATTTATAATTCCATTTTTGCATAGACTTTACCTTTGTTCCTTCAAGTCCAGCCCTGGAGACTTGTGTCTGATTTAAATGAACACTGGAGATTGAATTCTGGAGCCAGCTTAGAGCCTACTTAAAAGGAGTGAATTCAAGAGTTTCACCTTGGATCAGAGTCAAGTGAAGTTCATCTCCAGTGTTCTCTCTCCTGTCGGCTTCCTCTGTAACTCATTTCCTACTCCCTCTCTGAAACACAAACTTCTTGTTGTAACAAAACTAACTTTCTGGAAATGTAATGTAAAGCAAAATTGACTCCAGTTACCTACAACAGTGATATTTATAATTTTTCTGTTTTCTCTAAATGTGGAATAAATGGCATTATTTCTAGTTAAAGAAATTTTGGAGCTTTGTCATGGATAGCAGTGAGAAGGCATGATGTTCTGTTATGAATAGGTGATTTTTTTTCCTAATGATTCTGATTTTATTATGTTTGCATGATCAATTCCATTGCATCTCTTTTATGTAATTCTAGTTTACCAACTTTCTAGAGAGTGTAAGGCATCAACCTCAGGTTTTTTTATGCTTTCTTGTGTTTAGCTCTGGTGTTAGGAGGAAGGAGAGAAGCTAGTTACAAGGATACTGAGTAAATAAAAAAAAAAGTCAATAGAATTCAGGCCCAATAATAAGGCATAAAAAAATGTGACTATATGTCTTTATTATTACAATTTCCAGGGTTGTTTTTTTTTGGGGGGGGGGGCTACTAGGGACAATTTCCCCTGTGAAAATGGATGTATAGCAAGTTCCTGTGGGGTATGACAGTTTTTTTTTTTTTTTTAGTTCTTGACCTTCACATGACTCGAGTTTATTAGCAAATGATCCTGTGACTTGTTTTAAACAGATGTAAAAATTTAACATAAAGTCAAGGGGTAGAACAAGGGAGGTTTAGAAATAGAAAAAAAATCATTTCCATAAAAATTTATCCAGTTTATGTGGAGACCTTTAAGGGCTAGGGAAAATTTGGGTGGCCCGTCTTCACCAAGATTGAAATGAATAGGCAGCTCACTCAGTGCCTGAACATTTCTAACTCTGAGATATTTCTTTTGTGGAGATTCAAGACACAGCTCTCTCCAGGGGCAAGAGATGTTGGATGACTAAGATTAGGTAAAACAATAGTCTTTCAGAAATGTGACCTTTTCCCCTGTGACCTTTGAAGAGGACACTTTAATAAAAGGGCAAAATAATTTTTTAAACAGGCAAAGGCATTTTTGACCTTACCTAAAACAAGCACAACATGGATCTGGTCACATGTCTCTTTGTCTCTCCCCTAGTTGTGAAACTAGAATATTTAATTTTGAACCATACTGGTAAACAATGGATGTTCTCATTCAGTGCTGTTGGAAGAAGCCTGGCTGTATTCATTCTTTCAGAAGCCAACAGTGTGGGTAAAATATGATATGTTTGGTATCAAGTTACAGAGAAAGAAGGTTCCCAAAACAAGCTTTGAAGGGAGAATGCAACTCACTGGTCATATCTCTCAAATGATTACCCTTACACTCAATTAATGGGAAGAGTAAAAAATAATTCATAGAAATATTTAATTGGAAGGGAATACCAAATCCCTTTCATTTTACAGATGAATAAATGAAAAAGCCGGAAAGATTATAATTTGAAAGAATTATTTAACAAATGAAACCTGTAAAATTCAGGTCAAAGAATTAAAAACAGCTGTGAAATCTTCCCTTTGAAGTTGGTTACTGGAGACAATTGAATAAACAAGAGACAAAATGAAGAGGAAGATTAGCTTTCAGGGCAAGAATCATGCAGAATGACACAATTCTGAGAGAAATTCATAACCAACAAGGTAATGGCAAAACACTTCAGGTTTTTACTATTAGGTATTATAAGATGTCCATAATCAAGTGAAGCAATCATTATGGGATTGTCAGAGATCTGGGAAGGGTCAACTCATAAAGATTTATTCACCACTGGTAATATAAGAAAGCAATGAATTTATGAATGATGTATTCAAGGAAGCAATTTTAAGATGATAGTAACAAATGTTGGTTACCCAGATTTAATACTAGACTGGGCATTTTTTGTACTTAGAACTCTAGTAAATACTCTTCAGCCTATTCATCAAATTATTCATCAAAAGAAATATTCTCATTTTACAAGTGGAAATTAAAGAAAGCGGAAACAGAATCAGTAGTAACATATACTCTGTTATGCTTTCAGGGATGTGGTTCATCATTTAACTGGAGGTTTCATAATTCCTTATAAGGAGAAAATTTAAAGGCAATATTGCAAAGGTGTCATTGGTTATCAAGAGGAAGACAATGATAATCCTGACCCACATTATCTTATTTTTCTGGTAGTGAAAGGAAAGAATATTTTGTAGCAGGCAAGCTAGTTTAATTTCTAAGACTTGGTCTCTGATTTTCTTTTCTGTAAGAATGGGATAATAATAATATGGCCAATAAAGTAGGAAATACCAAATTTAATTATGACATACCACTGCTTAAAAATTCTTCAGTGGTTGCCATTGCAAATTTTTGGTTTGTTTTTAGGAGGCAAAGATAAAAATCTCTAACTTGACCCAATAGGCCCTGCTTGGTCTGGCCTTGGTCTTCCTCTCTTGAGCTATAGTTGTCTTCTCTCACTTCTGCTGTGCCACGCTCCATCCTGCCTGAGAGTTTCACACAGGCTATTTGTTAGACTTGAAATGTTACTGATAAGCTCTGAGCATGGAATATGAGTTAACATGGACTAGCAGTGTTCTACTGTATGCAGTAGAAGCTTGATACACATCTCTACTCTTTAACGATGAAGACAATAGCAAAGCTACCTGGCCCGTTATTGTTTAGAACCCTCAACCTGGACCTATTATCACTATAAACTAGGCTAGCTTTCAGGGAACTTTTGTAGTTGAACATATTAGCTGATACTATATTAGCTATCTATTTAAACAAATCTTGAAGTTTTCTATTTAGTTTAAATGTTTAAAAGCAAAGGACATTTTATGTTATAGGCACTTTCAAGAAAGCTAAAAAGTTTGAACTCCTGGTTCTGTCATAAGCTGAAGAATGTTTGTCAGAGCTAAGATATTTTAGTATTTGTGTTTTACTCTGAACAAGTACTGGATATTCACTGTTCTATCTCCTTTAGATTGGTCTCTAAAACAACCTTGTGGGTAGTAAAATAAGAGAATTGGAAAGGACATTAAAATCACAAACTCTGGAGAAGAGAGAACTGTGTTCACATTTCACCTTTACTACTTACAGCAGTGGGACTTGGCTCTCTACTACTTACAGGAGCCTCAGTTTTCTCATCTACAAAATGTAGTTTATAATAATACCAAGATGTTCATGAGTCCCTTTTACATTGTCGAAGACAACAAGATAAATATCCTTCTGTACCAGTGGTCCTGGATGGTGATGGAAGGGAAGGATTTTGTTTCTCAAGAGACAAAATAACTGAAGATATTTTTATTTGTCACAATGGGAATGGTGGTGATGGTAGTGATGGCAATGACAGTGGTATGTTGTTGGCTTCTAGTGGGTAGAAGCCAAGAATGCTGATAAACCTTCTACAATGTTGTAGCACAAGTTTGTAAAGAATTTTCTAGTCTAAAAAGTCAGTTGTGTTCCTAGTTAGTTGAGAGCCTTGTCTGTTCATGGTGAACTTGAGAAATCTAATTCATAGTAAAATGTTGAACTAATCACTGCAGTCATTATTAGAATGAGGGAGATCTGTGTGCAGATATTGAAAGATTTCCAGAAGGTGTAGTTAAAATAAGTAAAACAACTCACAGAGCAGTTGTTTATGATATCTCATTAATTACTGAACTGTCTTCTGTGTGTGTGTTTCCATCTACACAAAGAAAAGACCTGGAAGAACACATACCAACTTGTTAACCAGTGACATCTATAGGGAGAAGATGTTAGAGTGTTTCAAGTCTTTTTGGCCACACTTCATTATTAATTTTTTACAACCAGAAGATATTACATTTACACTTTTGAAAACTTTTGGAACCAAATTCCTAATCCATACAGTTCTTGTGAGGATTGAAGTAGACATTGCAAGTAAAGTGTTGGCAGAGTGCTAATGTATGGTTACGTGCCAATGATATCATAATTGTTTGTCATTATGAAAATTCTATATTTTTTTCCTGAAAATCAAGGGAGTTAGATAAGGGGGTGAAGACATATAGGTAAACACAGTAATTAAAAGATTAATTTACAGAGCTTGAGATGCAGTGGTGTTCATTTTTCTATTATATGAATTTTATTTTGTACTTACTGAAAGATTTTTTTTAATCTTATATCATTTTGTATCCACTAATAAAGGAAAGTGTAAGTGAAATAAGTTGGTGAGAGTATTCCTACCACTCTGATTTCAGAGTGTAAATCTTTGAGTCACCGATCAACTCGGAGGCATAAAGAATCCTCATTTTTCTACACACTCTCATCCTATTTCTGTCAAGTATTGGTAATACAGCAATTTTTAAGTGAACTTTTTATTAAAACATAACATTCATGCAGAGAAAATTCAGAAGCATATAGCTAGATGAACTTTCAAAACAAACATATTCATGTATTTACCACTTAGTTCAGCAAATAGAAATCACCAGCACTCAGAATCCCCTTGCCACAGGTAACCGTATCACCTGACTTCTAATACTATAGATTAGTTTTCCTTGTTTTAATATTTTATATAAAGGAAATTGTATAATATGTATTCTTTTCTGTTTGACTTCTCTAGCATGATATTGTATTTGTGAGATTCATACACGTTAAGTATAGTTGTAGATCATTTTTATTGGTGAATAGTAGTCCATTGTACATCATACAATATATCCATTCTATCACTGATGGACATTTGGATTGTTTCTAGTTAAGGACTATTACAAAGAGTGTTGCTATGTACATTCTTGTCTTTTGGTACATATGTATATATATACATATATACGAACATACGCATTTCTATTTGTATATACCTAGGAAGGGAATTTCTTATTCATAAAATATGTGAATGTTCAGCTTTAGTTGATATCAAGAAACAGCTTTCCAAAGTGGTTTCCAAAGTGGTAAGCTATATACTACCAGCAGTGTATGAAAGTTTCTGCTGTTCCACATCCTCAATAATATTTGGTATTTTGGTTATTTATTTATTTTTGAGACAGGATCTCACTATGTTGCCCTGGGCTAGAGTACCATGGCATCATAGCTCACAGCAACCTCAAACTCCTGGGCTCAAGTGATCCTCTTCCCCCAGCCTTCAAGTAGATGGGACTATAGGCTGGGACTATTACCACGCCCAGCTAATTTTTCTATTTTAAGTGGAGACAGGGTCTCGCTCTTGCTGGTCTTGAACTCCTGAGCTCAAGTAATCCTCCTATCTTGGCCTCCGAGAGTGCTAGGATTAGAGATGTGAGCCACTGCCCCTAGCCCTATTTTTGTCTTTTAAATTTTAGCCATTTAGATGAAATAGCATCCATTTTTAATTTTAAAGAACTTATTGGAACCTATTGTTTCCTTTTTGAAAAGTACATATTTTTAAGCATTTACAAAAGGAGTGGAAAGATATTTACCAAACTGCTAATAGTAATTTTAGTGGTGGAATAATGGGTCACTTTGTTCTTTTTATGTTTATAGTTTCTAAACTTATAAACATGTTCTAAAGGATGTTAATAGATATTCCGAAAATAGTTTTAAGGTTAGAGAAGTTTGACTTCTTTACCTCAGGATTGCTCAGAGATTTTAAAAATGCTAAGAAGTTATATGAATCCCTTACACATGAGTACTATACCCTAGTGTGCATGGTTTCTTGGACTTACAATTTCCAAAATATCCATTTATACCTCAAAAATCTAGTGTACTGAGAGACATTATTTGCAAAATACTGGAATGGGAGAAGCAAAAAAATGTAATACATAAATATAGATTACTAGAAGGAAAATTCTTACAGTTAAAATGTTGACAAATAAATCATCCCCATTTCACTATTTGAAACTCTTTATGCTGCTTTCAATATCTTCTGTGAATTTGAAGATATCCAAAATATGAATCCAAGAGTGCAATGCTACAGAACATCTATTTTCCCCTCTGTATGTGAAAATTAATATTTGAGTATCTTCTATAATCAGCACACTGGATTTGGATTTTAAGGCTTAAAAATCACATAGATGGAAAGGTACACAGAATCCATAGATCTTGAGCCTCAGGCCCTTCTTGATCCTTTGGACTTCAAAAGGCAACTTACTTTGTAACAAGGTAAATCAAAGATTCAGGCTGGTTTCAAAGAGAACTTCTAGTCCGTCATTCAAATTAGAGATATTTGTCACAATTCAACAATAAAATTTAACAACCAAAGGACTTTAGTGAGGGCCAATAGCTAGAATTATTCACCAGTGTTGCCAAGTTCCTAAGACATTGCCAAATATGCCATATTGCCAAGTATGTTAGCCAGCTTGGCAGTGGGACAAAAGGGTGTGGTTTGGAGTAAGAGAGACTTAGGTTTGAATTTCAGTTCCACTACTTACTCAGTTTTGACTTTCTATGACTTTTAATTTTCTTGACTGAAATAAGAGGGATACTACTATCTGTTTATGGGCTGTTGAAAGTTAATATGTATGGGGCGGTGCCTGTGGCTCAGTGAGTAGGGTGCTGGCCCCATATGTCGAGGGTGCAGGTTCAAACCTAGCCCCGGCCAAACTGCAACAAAAAAGCCGGGCGTTGTGGCGGGCGCCTGTAGTCCCAGCTGCTCGGAGGCTGAGGCAAGAGAATTGCGTAAGCCCAAGAGTTAGAGGTTGCTGTGAGCCGTGTGACGCCACGGCACTCTACCCGAGGGCGGTACAGTGAGACTCTGTCTCTATAAAAAAAAAAAAAAAAAAAAAAAAAAAAGAAAGTTAATATGTATGAAAGGGCCTGAGAGTACTGTACTGAACAGATACTAGGTTCTCCATACGTGGGGTTTTCCTTAATGGAATGAAGCATAAACATTGGCAAGGCTACAGTCGATCCAACTTTCAAAGCAATAATGTGTTTCCTTTCTCCCCTCAGTTTCACACAATTGGATCCATTTGTTCTCTGGTTCCTTTCCTCTCTCCTTTAGTTTTTTTTTTTTTTTTTTTCTTTTTTTCTCTTTTTCTCTCCTGGTACCATAATCTCTCTTCTTCCTTCCCTCTTCACACTATCCTGTTTCTCATACATAAAGATAAATAATGCTTTAATCCATTCTTCATGTTATTTTTTAACACAGATTCTCACTCTGTTGCCTCTGGCTAGAGTGCCTTGGCATCATAGTTCACAGCAACCTCAAACTCCTGGGCCCAAGTGGTCTTCTTGCCTCAGCCTCCCAAGTAGCTGAGACTACAGGTGTTTTCCACCTGCCTTGGCCTCTCAGCGTGATAGCGTTACAGGCATGAACCACTGTACCCGGCCTGCTTTAACACATTCTTGATAATCTGTTAACTAAGTTTAAGAATCCTTGAAAACACATATCATGAAGAATGAATCTCAAGTGGTCAAGTTTCAGCACCATTATAGATGGTGCATGAAATGTTTCACTGGAAGGTGCTTCTTGATACACCTCAAATCCATTCTTTAAACCCTTATTTATGGAACACTGACTATATGCCAGACACTTTCTAAGACTAGCTAGAACTATATGGTGTACCATTTACTGAATAGGCTGGTTTTGTTCTTTTCCTTTTCCTAAACAACATTTAAATCAGGATGCTCACCGAGTCAGCATTCCTCAGTCTTCCTCTGACTCTTTCCACATTCTGATAGTCTTCTCAATGTAAAGAAGAAAGCTAATAGACAAAGATATCAGTTATATATGATATCCAGGAGAATCTATGAACAGATTTGAAGATAATAATGTACTGGTGAGTTTTTTCATTATTGACACACTAAAAGATGTTTTTTCAGAGTTCTGATTTTTAATTATTATGGTAGATAATTTGCAGGTGCCTTTTTTTATTTTGTCCAAAAATTCTTCTAACTTACCTCCTAGGTTCTTCTGGTATAGGTATTTCTCACTCTTCATATCCCCCAAATTAAAATTTTTAATGTACTGCAGAATGACAGCAACTTGACAACACTGCCTTTACAGTTCACCACTCTTCTGAACTGGAAACAGTTGAGTGAGGAAAACCAATACTATCTCATTTCTTTAGATCTGAGTCTTACAAACTTATGAAGTTACAGAATCAGATGACTCTAGGCAACCAGAAACTTCAAAACAACTTAGTAATACGTATGCTAGGACTGAGTAGTATTTTGTTGGTGAACAGTAGGTGAAGGATAGCATCTAATGTCTTCCAAAGCAGGGTTTTCTCAGAACATGATGCTTCTTTAAAAGTCCAGCCTATTATTAGACTCCCTTAACAAGGGCCAAGAACAGCTTTCTTAAATAAGGCATATGCTAATTATGTTCTCCACAATATATAGTTTAGTAGAATAGTTAAGAACACTGAATTTTAATTGATCTATACCACGTAAAATAAGTGAAAATGTCCCTACTATCTATGTAAGTAGAATATTGCCAGAGCATCAGTATAGCTTACTTGGATAAAACCAATATAAAATTCTGTAAAACAAAAGTCAAAACAAATACTGATCTCATATTTATTGTACATAGAAGTTAAAGACTGTTAGCTTTTATCTGTCTTCCCAGAGATTATAATGCTCAGGATTATGGTTATCACTGATATCTTCAGCAATTCACAAATACTTGTTACCTTTGGTGCTTAAGTACCTTTTAAAAAGTAACATAACAGTTAATAGTCATTGTTTGGACAATCACTTACTGAATTTATTGTAGGCCAGACATGTGGATTTTTCTTCTTGTCTTTAGCCTAGCAATTTTCTATATATTAAGGATCCATAAAAACTAACACAATGAGAAGGGAGAGGTAAAATTACAAGCAGAAAAGTTTGAATTTAAAATATAAACTTCTTTAAATGTTTAAAGAAACTAGCATAAAGCTTAGTTTCCCTCCCCTGCTGAATCATAATTTTGAAACAATACATGATTTAAATGGAAACTCTATTTAAATTTTGCCAGATATCTAGAAGCGTATTTTTGAGTTGCTATCTTCTTAGATAATTTATTAACTTACCTTCTGTGTATAAAGTACAAAGACAGGTTGACTCATGAGGTAAGCTGTTTATTTTTTGGAGAGAGTCTCACTTTGTTGCCCTTGGTAGAGTGCTGTGGCATTATAGTTCACAGCAACCTCAAATTCTTGAACTCAAGTGATTCTCTTACCTCAGCCACCTGAGTAGCTGGGACTACAGGCGCCCCCCCACAACGCCTGGCTGTTTTTAGAGACAAGGTCTCACTCTGGCTCAGGCTAGTCTCAAACCTGTGATCTCAGGCAATCCACCCACCTTGGCCTCCCAGAGTGCTAGGATTAGACTGTGCCCAGCCTGAGGTAAGCTGTTTATTAAATAGCCAATGAATAATTGTAAAATTGCTTTTGGACCTGAAAGATAAATTAAAAACTATATTAATATAGGTGTGAACTCTGGGGAGAAACTGAATCTTGATCACCTTTTGTAATTCCTAGGTTCTTAGTACCTAATAAAGTATGCATTTAATTAATATTTTTGATTGCTACAATATAAGATCTAAAAATAAAAATTCTAAGTAGTTAGGATAAACTTTATGGAAGCTACCCAGCAATATTTGATTAAATAACGACCTTTGTTTTTACAGTTTATAGAAATTCCTATAGTTTTCATTTTGACTGAGACTTGCTATGGGATAGAAATTAAGTCTTTATGCATATATATATAATATATACCTATAAAGCGATATCCAAAAACAAGACAAACCTGATATAGAAATTGTGTTTTTTGAGACAGTTTCACTCTGTCACCCTTTGTAGAGTGGCATCACTGTCTGGTCATAGCTCACAGCAACCTCAAACTCTTGGGCTCAAGTAATTCTCTTGCCTCAGCCTCCCAGAAAGCTGTGTGGCACCCACCACAACAATGGGCGATTTTTTTAGAGATGGGGTCTTGTTGTTGCTCAGGGTGGTCTTAAACTCCTGAGCTCAAGCAATCTATATGCCTCAGCCTCAGAAGCTTTTTAATGTGGCTGTTATTGCTATAATCACTCTAATGAAAATTATTTGACATTACCCCAGAAGGGAAAGCTGTGCTCAAGATGGGAACAATCCATTTTATCATAAAGGTGTGTTAAGTCTGCTGCACACAGTTAAAAAGACTAACAGTTCTTCCATAGCTGAGATAGTTTTGATCATCTTCTGCCATTCATCACAGATCTCTCCTTTAGAACATTGATTTGCATTTATATTCAACAACTTTTACTTGCCATTCTTTTAGGTGAATCAGTATTTTCTTATGAATGAAAGTAGTAAATTTATCAGTGTAAATTTATTCTTCATACTTAGAAGGCTAAAGGACTCAATAATGCCTCACCTATGAGGCAAGTTGAAAAGATGAACATCATTTTCATTAATTGTTATTTGACTTTTGAATACATTATTCACTTCAAAATGTGAAGCTGAAGATTGTTTGAAAACTGAAGTTTAAAAAAGGAGAGAGCAATATATTTTATAGCTTGGCTTCTACTTAATGCATATATCATTATAAAAAACTTACGGCCTCTGAAATTACCCCTTTTCAAACATAAAATATATATTTGAAGATAAAAAGTCACAGTGAGTACATGAGAAAAAGTACTCACTTTAACAAAGTTCTGACTGAGGTTTTGTTAAATAACAAAGCTCTGGATACTAAGTTGGTCAGGTTCAGAGTCCAGATTAGGCCCTGGTCTGTCTGACTTAAAAGCTTGTTCCCCAAGTTCAAGGTAAAGAAAGGCCTCACTGTTCTGAACCAAAGTCCCCAATATGCTTACATAGTCACCAGAGAGCTAATTAAGAAAAACTATGTTTTAATTATTTCCATGTTTTGGAGTTCTCCACCTCTGGATTCATAATGCAGTTGAAAGATGTGACCTAGACGTTTTTGTTTTCCCTTGAGAGGAAATGCACAGTTGGAAGGGAAGTTCACAAAAACACCTCTTCTCAAAGGTGCAATACCGTTTATAAAAAATCTTTATAAAAAACTCTTATCACAATGCTTTGGTGGCACTTCATGTCCTCAAAAACTCATTTGGGTGATGGTGAACTCTTAGTTTGTGTCACAAGCCAGATTGCAAATGGCTAGAAACCAGGGTCCCTGCTTTTATTTTGAACCCATGGCAGAGTCTGGCACAGCCTGGCAGAGTGTGAGCCCAATAAATACTTGTGGATTGGAATTACATTCAAAAGGATGAAGTAAAGCCATCTCCCATCTGCCAAACATTTTGGTGTTGCTGTGTGGGTAATTTTCGTTCTTAGAAAGCTTTAATGCGAATGAAATTATTCCCTAGTGTGCATTAGAAAATTCTACTGAAAGCAGTTTAAAAAAAATTAAGCGTGCCCTCTTAGAGGTAGGGGGCACAGTACTGAACAGGAGAAAAGTGACAGTGACAACTCTGCATTATGCAGGGAAGAAAGGTCAACAAAGAGTAGAAAAAGAACGTTCAGTCCATCCTGTGTTCTTTCCCTGGAACGTTCCTTGTGCCTCACTTATTTAAGTTCTTTAAATGCAGTTTTCTGGAGACTGAGCATATCCTCTCTTGGGAGTGAAGGAAGAAGAGGGAGGAAGGAGAAAGAAGAGGAGGTCTGAGCAGATGACGACAGTCGCGTCCCTTGTTGGGCGGGGGTCCGGGGTCACGGGGCCCTTCTTGGACCTGTGATCTACAACGTTTTGCCTGCGGTTTACAACCGCTCTTTAAAAATAATTTCCCTTTGGGACGGCCCTAGCTTCTTCCTGTCACCTCCACCCCACCCCCACCCTTTAGAGCCCCCAGGCAAAGGAACGCCTCCGCTTTCCCCGCTGGTGTTGAAGTAAACAGTATGATGCTACGAGGATTACAATCGACCCAAGGCCAATTCGACTCTTTCCCTTTGCCGCCCTCAATTGACCCTTGACGGCAGCCCCCGCTCTCGCTTGGATGGAAAACCCACAGACACACACACAAACAAAAAACCCCAAGTCTTCCCTTCAGTTGCTACCCGCAATGACGTTTTCCCCTCGCGTCCCGCCCCTCCGGGGGCTTGGAATTTTAGGATTGGCCGAGAGGCTGCGGTGACAAGGCCCCTATTGGACGGCAAGGCGTTGACTGACAGCCGGGACGGCCGCCGCGCCCTCCCTCTCTCCCCGGTGTGCGAATGTGTGTGTGCGGTGTTATGCCGGACAAGAGGGAGGCAACCGTGGCGGCGGCGGTGGCTCTGTTTATTGTCCCTCTCCGTGTGTGAATGTGAGGAAACCGGGGCTGCAGTGCGGCCGACGAAGGAGGCCTTTGGGGCAGCGGCAGTGACCCGGACGGCGTCTCCGGCGACTCGAGTGGCTGGCCTTCGCGGACTGTGAGAAGGACAAGGCGCCTCTGCGTCTCTGCCACGTCCGGACGCCCCCGGGACCCGGACACCCTAACGGCTCGCGCCTCTGGGCTTCGGCCCCGCGTGCGTGGCGCCACCGGCGGGCGAGGAGGCAGAGCCGCTGCTCGGGCGCCGTCAGCGGCCTTCCGCTTTCTCCTCGGTCGCGGTGCTAGGCCCGGGCGACTCGGCTGCCGCGCCTCGAGTTTGAGGGCAGCGGGCGGCGCGGCCTCCTCGGCGGGCTCGGCCGGACGTCCGCTCCGGGTCTCCGCGATGGGGCGCGGCGGCTGGCGCGGCTAGGAACGCGGCGAGCGGAGGGGTCGGTGAGGAGCGGCGGGGCCCAGCGGCGCGCAGGCAGGCGGGAGCGGCGGCTGCGGCCTCGGAGCCTGTGAGCGGGAGGCACCAGCCATGGCCAAGTCGGGCGGCGGCGGCAACGGGGCGCTGACCTGGGTGGTGAGTAGCGGGGCTCCTGGGGCGGGCGGTCGAGGACCCGGGTGCCGCATTGTTCGCGGCGTGTGGCGGGGAGGAATTCCGCGGGTTGGAGCTGGGCGGGGGAGGGGAGAGAGGGAAATCCAGTCCCCTGAATGTGCGCCCCGTCGGGGCTGTGCCTGCAGAATTCTCCCACCCCTGCTCCCCGAGCCTTTTTCTTTCTTCTCTTTATCTCTCCGGAGGCTCAGGCTGCAGGAGTGTAGTGTACACACGAAACTTTGGGGAGACAAAGTCATGAATATAATATGTAGCCTCCGCTTCTCCTCTTTTCCGCTCTCCCAGACTCTTCCAGGGCAGCTGGGCATGAGATGAGGGGATGGGATAATGCGTGTGTGCCTGTGTGGGTCAGCACTTTCTCTAAATGTGGTTTAAGAAAACCCTGTTGAAAGGGGTGTGTGTGTGTGTTCTAAACAATTTCTGGTGTTCAAATCTCTTGAAGTATGAATTTGGATATCTGTAGCAATTTACACTGCAATTCAGCAAGATTTATTCAGCTGAGAGGGCATTCGGGCCGAGTTTCACAGCAGTTAATAATGCTGCACATCGTCCATCTGTCAGGGTGGGATTATTAAAAGAAGCTCTCACCCACGTCAGCATCTCAGGTGAAAAGGGGTGGGGGCTGCGTAGATGTCCTGGAGTTGAAGAGTTCCGCGCTCAGTTCCTGCTGGGAAGTAGAAGTTGCAGTAGGGGAGGGAGGAACTTGTGAGACTGGATTCCCACGACAGATCGATAATTCACCGGCATTTCACTAGCTCAGCACAGAGTTCAGACCAGGGTCATTTCCTACACAAACTCTCAGCTCTGTCAATTGAGTAGGTATCCCACAGAAAAAGCATTGCATTTTTCTGTCTACTCTCCACCCCACCTTCGAAACACCCTAAGGGAACTTTTAACTTGGTGGTTTTGTTAATTATTCATTTTCTCTTTGTTTGGATGAGGTTTAGGTGACTTGAGTAGCAGTTGTCTATACTGACAAGTGTTTCTTGGGAAAAGGGTGTTAACTGACAGCAGAATACCAAGGTACTTTGCAAAATAACTTGCCAGGCTTTTATTGTTGAATTTCTCCAAATCTTGCGTGTTACTCCAATATTGTAGTATGAAAGTATAAGTGGACTAGAAGCAGGAGAGAAAAATGTTAGACAATAATTAGTGGTCCGTGTAGGCTTGGGGAGGGAGGGGATACATACATGCAAGAGGATAATTTTTAAAATTAATGGCCGTCATCTCTGTAACTAAAATCAAACATCTGAAAATGAAATTAGACAGCCACATTGTGTTGCGTTCTCATTTACTATTTGGAAGTGTTGAGGCCTTACCTGTGTTTCCTCTGAGCATTTCGGATTCTATAATGGTAAACATTTTGTTCCACAGATGGATTGGTTGCCTTTAACATTTGATAGCAATATTTTAATGTGCTGTTATTTACTGTTGTAGATAATTAGGTAATCATATTTTTCTTTCAAGCTCAATAAGAAACTTATTTACATAAGAAATTTAGCCAAACTTGGAGTGTCTTGTTCAACATTAGAAAAATTCATTTGAAACTCAAATTGACTTACAGATTAAAAAATTTTTCATTATAAAACTAATTATGGGAAATACATTAAAGAGAAGAAAAAAACACTTATTCTTTTGTTTATAGAGTATATCTTGTTGAATTAGAAGTTTATTAGAAAGATAATCACTCCTGTAAGTTCTCTTTCAGGACTCTTTAAGATTGATGCTTTACGATTTGATGCTTACTTTAAGTTAGGTTGTATAAGCATCTTTATGTCCTTAATATACATCAGTAATCATAGATTGGTTTAATATTATGGGAGGCAATATACTGAGGTGGTTATGCGCTTTGATGTTACATTGATGTAGGTTCAGATCCTGTTTGCAACACACATAGTTTGTGGGACTTTTTGCAAAAAACTTAAGCCTGTTTTCTTATCTTTCAAATAAGATTGCATTGAAAATTAAATGGGATGACATATCTAGCACAGTGCAGGCTTAATAAATGTTTGTTATTATTGGTAAAGTTTAAGAAATGCACACTCCGAAATAATTGCAGTTGTTTTTGCATAAAATATCTTTTAGCTGGAGCAAAAGCAATTTTTTTCTTTGTAAGAATTGAGCACATTCTTCTGTTTTGGAAGAATGGTAACTTTGCTTTACTAAAGCTATGTTGCCACCTGCTTGTGGATAACAGAAAGAAGTAAAAATGAAATAGGTCCCTGATATCTTCTTTTGGGGATGGGGGCATATAGGGAGAGGTGGTATGCCATGTACTGCTGTTGGAATATAGCATGTTGTTAATGTTGTCTTTGCAAAAGTTTACTTTTCAGTATAGGAAACCACAAAGCAAAATGGTTTAAGATTGGCATTAACTTCTGCTTTTAATTATTTATTTGGTGTATGTTTGATTTGCAGTATTTTAACCAGAATTTTTATAATAAAGTAAAATAAATATATCAACATAATGAAAGTATTTTGAGTTAAAGTAGATAACAGCTGTAAAGACTTTCCTAAAACAAATAATTTCTTAAATTCTTAGTTTGTGAAGCTTTGGTAAATAGACAATAATAGTCTGTTTCGTTGTTGGTCTTTTATTATGTTTAATGGTTGCAGCAAATCTGTACAGTATTGAATATATTATAGTTTTTCTTGACTACTTTTTGAGGCTAGCGCAGTGTCTCACCAAATTTTATTTTCCAGTTTAAACTCATCCGTTTCTTTTTTTGAATTTTTGTTACTCTGAATTATAGAACATATTAAAAAAATATAACTTTCATGTGTGGTAACTGTCATAACAATTATTAATACCTAAAGACCATGCATTTTCCTTGTTTATGTCCTTTTTTTCTTTTTTTTTACAGTTTTGGCCAGGACTGGATTTGAACCCGCCACCTCTGGCATATGGGGTCAATGCCCTACTCCTTGAGCCACAGGAGCCGCCCCATGTCCTTTATAATGTATACAAATAATATATATACAAACAATATTATATATACAACATATATACAAACAAATAATATATACAAACAATCCATCTGGATACATAATCACATCTCAGTTGTTAAATTATATAATTGGTATACTCACTTTCAGAATAGTCTTATATCATTGCTAGGACAAGTAACAATGTTTTAAAGATACATGTTTAAGTCAACATAATAGCAGTATTTAGATACAATTTTAATAAACTGTATTAACTTCTCTGGATAGAAGTGAGTATATTCATGTGTAATTTCAGATTTACTTAGGTGGTGGCAACACTTGCATTTTACTGAGTGTGCTTTAAAAAAGGAGCCTCTTATATTTTTAAAAATATTACTGCAAATAGGACTCCCTTCTAAGGAAAAGATTTTCAGAGAAGGAAACTGGCTTAGAGATTAGGTAACAAATTGTTAGAGACAGGGATGAGGCACAGTGGTATTTAAACCAGACTTGTTTTCTTAACCATCATTTATACACTTTCCACTTCAAAAACATTAAAAAACAAAACTCATCTTTATACTCTTTTATATATTCCATCTTTTATGTGACAGAATAAACTTTTGAGATATACCTATCTATCTTTCCACTAAATGTTTACTTTCACACAAAAAGCAAAGGGGTATTGTTTTCTTTTCTGGGTATATGTATGAAGACTAGTTTAAGAATATGGGCTTCATTGAAATCAGATCACCTATTTTCATAATTCAGCTTCTTCAAATATTAGCTTTATAAACTTTTGGAAAACAACTTCCCAGGCCTCAGTTATCTCATCTATAAAAAAGGAATCATAATAGCATCTGTTTCATAGCACTCTTACATAAGGATTAATTTGGATTATCCTTAATTCCCATAGTGCTTGACATGTAGTAACTCTCGGAGGGGTTTGTGAGCTCATTTGCTCTCTTTCTTTTAAAATTCAATGGTATTTTCTTTTATCATAAGGAAAGCATATTTTTTATTTTCACAGTAAAACTCTGTGCATTTTTTATTATTTTAACTTTCCATTATCTTCTACCTCCTTGTCCCTTGGTTTGGGAGGGCATTTCTGGGGGAGCATAGATGAGGGACAGATTTTCACTTTTTGCTCCATTCATGGTGGGTAGTTAAAGTGAACATCATGGGATAGTAGCCTGGAGGGAGGGAAAAAAAGAGAAGAAATGTTACAAAAGGTTAACTTTAAGCCTGGGGGGCTTGTACCCAAGGTAAGAGAAGGGGCTTGTTGCTAGGCTGCCAGCCCCCACTTACACTCTGTTGGCTTGGTGATGGTGTGCTTTCTGTGCCGATTATGTGAATGAGTGGCTCAGTTCTTTTTAAATACCAACTGGCAAACCATCTCCTTTCCTCTCTTTGTCAGCAATTCATTCTCCCACAGAAAAGCAGGAACTGTGGATGATTGTCCTAAATTGCTATATCTCAGGTGACAACTCTGTGCATGGAGGAATCTTTTTACAGAATGATCTTGGTGTATACTTATTCTGAAAAATAAGAGGTTGTTTTATTCTTTTTGTTCTAGTGGTTGAGTAGTTTTTTTGTTTTTCTTTTGAGACAAAGTCTCTGTTGCCCAGGCTAGAGTGCCCTGGCATCAGCCTAACTCACAGCAGCCTCAAACTCCTGACTTCAAGGGATCCTCCTGCCTTAGCCTCCCTGAATAGCTGAGACTATAGGTGCTTGACACAAAGCCCCACTAATATTTTCTATTTTTACTATAGAGGGGTCTTGCTCTTGCTCAGGCTTATCTTGAACTTCTGACCTCAAGGGATCTTCCCACCTTGGCCTCCCAAAGTGCTAAGATTATAGGTATGAGCCACCTTGCCTAGCCTGAGAAGTATTCTTAATAAAGGTGAAGTGTTGGATAAGTATTACATCTATTTTTCTTTTCTTTAGGAGTTAGCAATACTGCAGAAATACTATAAGATAGATTAATATAAAAAAATAGATCATGTGGATTTATTTTGGTAATTTTGCTATAATTAAAATGTTCCCAATAAAGTCTTATTTAATTTAGCAACCAGCTTTTGAACTTCAGAAAAAGTCAATTATGGCATCATCATATGTATAAATTACAAAGAATAGAATTAAAACAACTTCTAGATATGTTAGGATATTTGTCTTAATATGGTAATTATTTTACATTTTCATTGGCTTTTTATATGGGAATGAGAATGTTGCTTTGATTTCATAGATTCCTATGTCACTGGGTGCTAGAATTATTTACTACTAAAATAGTTTGGTAATTTGTCCACATAAATTAAAGCATTACAGTAAATTTCAAAATAAACTTAAGTCTTAAGTTTTCAGTTACTATTAATCTAAATGCAAATTTATTTAGAATGCTCTTGTAAATGGTTATTTTAAAAGACATTGTTAATTTTTATTAAATATCAAGTTCTGAGAGCAATTACTTTAGTATATAATATCTTATTATTGTGAACATGTAAGAATAAGAAAAAGTTAAATCGAAAGACTCCTTGCCCAGGCATGGTGAGTGGGATGTGCCTATAGTCCCAGCTACTGAGCTGGCTAAGGTGAGATGATTCCTCGAGCCCAGGGGTTTGAATTTAGCCTGGGCAACATAGCATGACCCTATCTCTAGGTTAAAAAAAAAAAAAGAAAGAAAGAAAAAGGAGGAAACGAAAGACTCTTTTCATTGCCTAAAATGACCATAATTCTTTTAGCTTACATGTGTAAAATATACATCATTCTTTTATCATCTGTGGCATTGAGATTGCTTTTATAAATATGCAGATATGCGTTTGCTGGTCTGTGCTTGTTCAAGTTAATTTCTTGTTCTCCTTGATGAATATTGTTAGTAACAATGTTAAAACTGAAGAGCTATTTATTTAAAGATAGACATAGTAATGATAATTGCTGGGGTGACAGGACAAAATAGATATATTTAACTTCTCTCTTCTAAGGTCAAAAGTGTTTGTATTTATACTTGTTCTGAGGATGGGACCATCCTATTAATTGGAGGAAGTTGCCCTCTCTTCCCTTACCCCAAGATGTTGATTTTTAGTGGTTTGGACATTACTCAGGGCAACTTTCTACTATTAAACTGGAGCTGAAAGAAGCCATTTTTTTAAGGTTTCTGTTAGAAACGCTTATAGATGTCTCAGAAGAAAACCTGTATTTGCTGTTGGAGAGCCAGTAAACAGTGCAGACTACCACTTATTGATCAAGGGAATATCAAAACATATTGGACTCCCGTGTTAATTTCTACTTTCTACTCCTGAGGCTGCCAATCTCACTTGTGTATTTTATTTTTACTTATCTTTTTGCTAGATCCTAGTGAGAAAGGTGGGGCTGCAGAATAAATAATATAAACAATGCCTCCAAAAGTAGAAACATTCGGGCGGCGCCTGTGGCTCAAGGAGTAGGGTGCCGGTCCCATATGCCAGAGGTGGAGGGTTCAAACCCAGCCCTGGCCAAAAAAAACCCCCAAAATAAAAAAATAAAAAAAACAAAAAACAAAAGTAGAAACATTCCTTTTTATTCTAGCTTAATTATGTTTTCATATACATGGGTTTATAAACTTTTCCTTTATGAACACATATTCCTTTGTGTTCATTGTAGAAAATTAGAAAAACGTGTCAAAAAGATAAAAATGATCTGTATTTCTACCACCTGTAAATAGTTTGTATTGATATTCTGTTGGGTGTATTTCATGTTTTTTCCTGTATATGTATATTATTCATAATATTTTTCTGACAAAAATGTTTTATATATACTCTTCTGTAACATTGTTCCCTAAACAGTATGGTTTTAATAAGTGACTATATAATTTTAAAATACTTGATTATCTTTACTAATATAAATTTTATTATAAAAGCTATAGCCATAGAAGATTATAATTAACACAAGTATTTTTTAGTATAGTAATTATAAACATACTTAATGAAACATCCAGCTTTAAAGATTTATATCAAGTTTTAGACATTATTTTAATATCACAATTGAGAGTTGATTTGAAATCTCTATCAATGACCTCTGTTATGGCATTCCATAAATAATATTTATCTATTACTGTTTTCATTACTTTAAATAGAATTGTACCTGTTTTTATTTCCTGGATACTTGTCATATGACATTTAGGAAAAATATTTTGGCTTAAAATTTTTGAAGTATATCATCACACTTACAATATTTATATATTCTTCCTAGAGAAACTTACAGGTAATAATTAGATAAAGAAAACTACACATTTTGCATGTTTTCCAAGCTTTTTTTAGTTGTGATAAAAGTATGTGTAACATTAAATTTACTATTTCACCATTTTAAAGTATTGAGTTCAGTAGTGTTAAATATGTTTATTGTGTTATGCAGCATATTTCTAGAATTAGTTCATTTTGTAAAACTGAACCTCTATAACAACTGAATAGTAATTTCTCCTCTTTCATGTCCTTTGGTAACGGGACAAGTAAGAAAAGCCTTTCTTTCTGTTTCTATGATTTTGAGTATTTTAGATACTTTATATGAGTGGAATCATACAATATTTGTCCTTGTGACTGGCTTATTTGTTTAGCATAATGTGTTTGAGGTTCAGCCATGTAGCATGTGGCAGGATTTCCTTCTTTTTGAAGGCTGCATAATATTACATTGTACCTATATAGTGTGCTTTCTTTATCCATTCATCCATCAGTGGACATTTGAGTTGCTCCTGCCTCTTGGGTATTATGAATAATGCTGTGATGAACAGCATTCATCATGAATCTTGTATGAATCTCTCTTTGAGATTCTGCTTTAAATTCTTTTTATTTTATTTTATTTTATTTTTTTGCAGCTTTTGGCCGGGGCTGGGTTTGAACCTGCCACCTCCAGCATATGGGGCTAGCGCCTACTCCTTTGAGCCACAGACACTGCCCTCTGTTTTAAATTCTTTTGGATATACACCAAAGGGTGGGATTGCTGGATCATACGGTGATTCTGTTTTTTACACTTGCTCTTAGCCAAAAGGCCGAAAAGTGATGGTAATTCTATTTTTAATGTTTTAAGGAACCTCTGTTCTGTCTTCCATAATAACCACAGCACCTTATATTCCCACTAACGGTGTACAGGGGTTTCAGATTTCTCCATATCCTTGCCAACACTTGTTATTCCTGATGGCCATCTTTTTGTGTGTGTGTGTGTGTGTGTGTGTGTGTGTGTGTGTGTGTGAGACTGATTCTCACTTTGGTGCCCTCAATAGAGTGTCCTGTCATCATAGCTCATAGCAACCTCAAACTGTTGGGCTCAAGTGATTCTCTTGCTTCAGCCTCCCAAGTAGCTGGGACTGCAGGCAGCTGCCAAAACACCTGGCTAGTTTTTAGAGATAGGGTCTTGCTCTTGCTCAGGCAATCCAACCACCTCAGCCTCCCAGAGTGCTGGGATGCTGACCATCTTAATAGGCGTGAAGTGATATGTCACTGTGGTTTTGATTTGCATTTGTTTATTAATGTGTTGAGTAACTTTTCATATGTTTCATGGCCATTTTTATATCTTATTTGGAGAATTGTCTACTTTTTATCAGGTTATTTTCTTGATGAGTTATAGAAGTTCCTTATATATTTTGGATATTAATCTCTTATTTGATTTGTAAGTTTTTTTCCCATTCTGTATGTTGCCTTTTCACTGACAGTTGTTTTCTTTGATGCACAGAAATGTTTAAGTTTAGTGTCCTACTTGTCTACTTTTCCTTTTGTTGCCTGTGCTTTTTGTGTCATTTTGATGAAATCATTGCCAAATCCATTGTCCAAAACTTTTGCCTTATGTTTTTTTCTAGTAGTTTCGTAGTTTCAGGGTGTACTTTTAGATCTTTAATCATGTTGAGTTGAATTGTGTATATAGTATAAAGTAAGGGTCTGGCTTCTTTCTTTTGCTTGTCGTTATTCAGGGTTACCACTACCATTTGTTGGAAAGATTGTCCTTTCCCCATTGTGTAGTCTTGATACCTCTGTCAGAAATCATTTAGCCATTTACACAAAGATTTATTTCTATACTCTCTATTATTAGTTTCCTTGGTCTACATATCTATCTTGATGCCAGTGCCGTGCTGCCTTAGATTTTTGTGGCATTGTAATAAAATCAGGTTTTGAAATCAGGAAGTGTGAGAACTCTTTGTTGTTTGAGGATTAATTGGGCTATATAGGATTGAGAATACATGTGAATCTTAAGGGTTTTTTTTGCTATTTCTGCAAAAAATTACATTGGGATTTTGATACAGATAGCATTGAGTTTGTAGATCACTTCAGATAATATGGGCATTTTAATAGTATTTTAAGTCTTTCAATCTATGGGAATGGAATGTCTTTTCATTTGTTTGTATTTTCTTTCATTTTACAGTGTTTTATAGTTGTCACCATACAAGTCTTTCACCTCCTTGGTATTTTCTAAATGCTGTTTTTATGCTGTAGTAAATGGGATTGTTTTCTTAATTTCCTTTTTGATTGGTCATTATTACTTTATTACACAACTGATTTTTGTGTGGTGATTTTATGTCCTGAAACTTTGCTGATGTCATCCATTAGTTGTAACAGTCTGTCTGTCCTTCCTTCCTTTCCTTCCTTTCTTTCTTCCTTTCCTTCCTTTTCTTTCTTCCTTTCTTCCCTTCCTTTTCTTTCTTCCTTTCTTTCCTTCCTTTTCTTTCTTCCTTTCCTTCCTTTTTTCTTTCCTTCCCTTCCCCTTCCTCTCTTTCCCTTCCCTTTGCTTCCTTCTTTTCTTTCCTTCCTTTCTTTCCATTCATTTCCTTCCTCCCTTCCTTTTCCCTTTCCCTCTCTTCTAACTTTTGGGTTTTTTACTACAAGATCATGCCGTTTATGAATATATATTTTTATTTCTTTGCCTATTTGGATGTTTTTCCTTTTCTTTTTTTTTTTTTTCAATTTTTGCTCCAGGCTGGGTTTGAACCCGCCACCTCTGGTATATGGGGTCAGCGCCCTACTCCTTTGAGCCACAGGTGCCTCCCCTCCTTTCCTTTTCTTGTGTATATGCTCTTTTAGAACTATGTTGACTATTGGCCTGATTGGGCATACTTACCTTGTTCCTGATCTTAGAGGAAAAGTTTTCAGTCTTTCACCAATGCACATGGCCTTTCATATGTAGATTTTGTCATACTGAGGTAATTTCATTCTACTCCTAGTTTAGGTATTTTTTATCAGGAAAGGGTGTTGAAGTTTGTAAAATGCTTTCTGTATATAACTTGAAATGAATTATAATGATTGATTTTCCTATGTTCAAACATTCTTTCATTCCGGTATAAATTCCACTTGTTTGTGGTATATAATCCTTTTAATGTGCTGTTGAATTGGGGTTTTGGGGGGGGGGGTGATTTTTGTATCAGCATTCATCAGAGTGTTGCTTTGTGGTTTTCTTGTTGTGTCTTTGTCCAGTTTTGGTATCAGAAATGCCAGCCTCTAGAATGCTTCAGGAAGTATTTCCTGCTTTCATTATTTAGAAAGAGTTTGAAGAGCATTGTTGTTAATTCCTTTTGACTATTTGGTAAAATTTTCCTCTGAAGCCATTTGATTCTGGCCTTTACTTTGTTGGGAAGTTTTTGATTACTTCTTTAATCTTACTTGTTACAGATCTGTTCAGATTTTTAAATTCATCATTCAGTCTTGGTAGATTGCATGTTTCTAGGAACTAATCCTTTTCTTTTAGATTGTCCAATCTGTTGCTATGTAAATGTTCATATAAATCTCTTACACTTTTTTTATTTCTGTGAAATTAGCTGTGGTTTTTTCCTTTCAAATTTTAGTTATTTGAGTTTTATTTCTTTTATTTAGCTAAGGGTTTGTCAGTGTTGCTGATCATTTTGAAAAAAAAAAAAAAACCCTTGATTTCCCTGATTTTTTTTTTTGGTGTTTTTGTCTCTATTTCATTTATCTCTGCTATAATCTTTTATTTCCTTCTTTCTACAAGTTTGTGTTTAGTTTTTTCCCAGTTTTTTGAGGTATAAAGTTAAGTTGTTGATTTGAGATGTTTCTTCTCTTCATTTTTAAGTGCAGTGTACTGCTTTACCTGTGTCTCATAAATCTGTTCTGTTTTTCTGTATGGAGATAATTTTCTAACTTCCCTTGTGATATCATCTTTAATCCATTGATTATCTAAGAGTGAGTTGTTTAATTTTCACATATTTGTGAATTTTTGTTTTCCTTCTATTATTGACTTCTAGTTTCATCATATTGTCGATGAAGAAGATATTTTATATGGTTACAATGTTCTTAATATGTGGTCTGTGTTGAAAAATGTTCCATATGCACTTGAGAAGACTGTGTATTCTGATGTTGGGTGGAATGCTCTGTGAATAATTGTCTGTTAGGGGTGGCGCCTGTGGCTCAAAGGAGTAGGGCGCCGGCCCCATATGCCAGAGGTGGTGGGTTCAAACCCAGCCCCGGCCAAAAACAAAAACAAAAACAAACAAACAATAACGTCTGTTAGGTCCAGTTGATTTATAGTATTGTTCAAATCCCTATTGACTTATTGATCTTCTGTCTCGTTCTATCCATAATTGAAAGTAGGGTGTTGAAATCTCCCACTATTACTGTGTGACTCTATCTCCCTTCACTTCTTAAACTGTTAACTTCATATATTTGCAGCTCTTAAGTTTAAGTGTAATGTGTTTGTAATTATTTCTAATTGGTGAATTGATCTTTTATCATTATATAATGTCTTCTTCAGTTGCTTGTGACAGTTTTTGTCTTAAAGAGTATTTTGTATGGTGAAAGTATGGTCTCATATTACTTTCTTTAGATTCCTGTTTTCATGGAATATCTTTTTTCACCCTTTCACTTGTAACCTTCATGTGTTCTTGCATCCGAGTCTCTTATAGACAGCATCTAGTTAGATCTTATTTTTTTATTCAGTTAGTCAGCCTATATAATTTAATTGGGTTGCTTAATCCATTTACATTTAAACCAATTATTGATATAGAAGGATTTACTATTGCCATTTTGTTGTTTTCAGTATGTCTTGTAGGCTTTTTTGTCCACCTTTCCTCCCTTGCCTTCTTTTGTATTTTGATTCTCTTTTCATTTCCCTTCATTTATATCATTTATATTTGATATTTTCTTTGTGGTTATCATTATAATTACATAAAACATCTTAATATGAGTGCAATTTTAGATTAATAAGAACTTCAAGCCTATGTAATAGCTCTCTAACCAGGGGTGTTCACTCATTTGGGGAGGATTTTTTGTGTTTGCTTATCTGTGGTGTCGGATATCATGAAAAGTGTGCATGAACCCTTTTATTGCTAATCTGCTTTCGTTAGTGTTTGCATAGTTACTGTGTGGCCAGAGACAAATCTTATTCTTCCAAAGTGCAGGAGAAAAGAAAATAGGTTAGGCACCCCTGTGTCTATGTCTTTATATCTCTGCCCTCCCTAGTTTGCTACTGATGGCATGAATTACTCTTTTCATGTTGTGTATCCTATAACATGGATTTATAATTACTTTGCTTTTAAAATTCTGTACCATATTTTGAAATGATCTATGTACTTACATTACTAGAAGGGTCCATATTTGTATGTATATAAGACTTATTCAAAAAGTTGATGGAAAATGTGTATTATAAAAAAAATCCTATGCACTCCCTTCAAACATTTTTTGTGCCAAAGTAAATTCATACTAACTTCTTCTAATATGTTTGATCATGATCTAATTTATAGTACTAAGAAGGATAAGAATCAGTTTGAAAAGAGTCCCTGTCAGAGCAACATGAATTGTGCTAAAATTGAAGGAAGAATGGACATCAACTTTATGGCAAGATCTGGGTGAAAGAAGTATTGAAATTGATGCTTTATGGAAAGTTCATGGGCACAATGCCCTGAAGAAATCAGCAGCTTACAATTGGATAACTTTTTTAAAGAAGGGATGAGATGATGTTGAAGATGAAACCCTAAGTGGCAGACTATCCACATGAATTTGTGAGGAAAAAGTTCATATTAATTTTGTTAAGAGGACTGACAATTACCGGAAGAAACAATAATCAACACCATAGATATCTTGGTTCAGCTTACACAATTCTGACTGGAAAAGTAAAGTTGAATTATCTTTCCATTCAATAGATGCTAGGACCTTTGCACCCAGATCAACTATGGCCAAGAGCAGAACTTTTGATGGAAATTTTAAACAAGTGGGATCAAGATCTTGAAGCATTTCTTTGAAGTTGTAACAGAAGGTGAAACACAGCTTTACCAGCACAGTCCTGAAGAGAAAACACAAAGCAATGGCTACCAAGAGATGGAAATGGTCAGTTAAAGCAAAAGGGGACAGATCAAGAGCAAAAGTCATGGCAACAGTGTTTTGGAATCCTCAGGGTATTTTTCTTTTTTGGAGGGTCAAAGAATAATAGTATCTGTTTATTATGAGAAGGCTTTAAGAAAGTTAGCCAAAGCCTTAGCAGAAAAATGGGAAAGCTTTCACCAGAATTCCTTTTCCACCTCAGGTTCCTCCACCACAACAGTGCTCCTGCTTATTTTTCTTATCACATAAGGACAATTTGGTGAGAGTTTTGATGGGAATTTATTAGGCGTCTACCTTATAGTCGTGATTTGGCTCCATATGACTTCTTATGGTTTCTTAATTTTAATTTTTTTTTTTTTTTTTTTTTGTAGAGACAGAGTCTCACTGTACTGCCCTAGGGTAGAGTGCCATGACATCACACGGCTCACAGCAACCTCTAACTCTTGGGCTTACGTGATTCTCTTGCCTCAGCCTCCCGAGCAGCTGGGACTACAGGCGCCCGCCACAACACCCGGCTATTTTTTTGTTGCAGTTTGGCCGGGGCTGGGTTTGAACCTGCCACCCTCGGCATATGGGGCTGGTGCCCTACTCACTGAGCCACAGGCGCCGCCCGGTTTCTTAATTTTAAAGAACCTTAAAGGGCTCCCATTTTTCTTCAGGTAATAATGTAAAAAAGACTGTCTTGGGTGGCGCCTGTGGCTCAAAGAAGTAGGGCGCTGGCCCTGTATGCCGGAAGTCACGGGTTTAAGCCCAGCCCCAGCCAAAAAATGCAAAAAAAAAAAAAAAAAGACTTTCTTGATCTTCCCAGAACTATCAGTTCTTTAGAGATGGATTAAATGGCTGGTATCATCACTTACAGAAGTATCTTGACCTTGATGGAGCTTATATTGAGAAATAATTTTTATTTATTTATTTTTTTTGTAGAGACAGAGTCTTACTTTATTACTTTAGAGTGCTGTGGCATCACATAGCTCACAGCAACCTCCAACTCCTGGGCTTTGGTGATTCTCTTGCCTCAACCTCCTGAGTAGTGGGGACCACAGGTGCCTGCCACAATACCCAGCTATTTTTTTGTTGTGGTTTGGCTGGGTTGTGGGGCCGGCGCCCTACCCACAGGCACTGCCCGAGAAATAATTTTTATTTTTCTCTTTTAATTACATTTTCCCGTAACTTTTTGATATCCCCCTAGGCTTTATCAGGGAGTTTTATATTTTTGTACAGTTTTGTGTTGCTTTTTTTTTTGTCCTTTTACTTTAACTTGAAGAAATCCCTTCAGAATTTCTTATTCAGCAAATGTAGTGGTGATGAACTCCTTTAATTTTTGTTTACCTAGGAAAGTTTTAATTTCTCCTTCAAAGAATATTATACCTAGCAAAATGGTAGTTTTGCTAGGTATAATATTCTTTGTTGGTAGTATTTTCTTTTAGCACTTGCAATATATCATCCACTCCCATTTAGCCTGCAAGGTATCTGCTGAGAAACTGGTGATAATATAACAAAAGCTCCCTTGTACATGATGGTTCTCTTTGCCACTTTCAAAATTCTCTCTTTTGTGTATGACTTTTGATAGTTTGATTATGGTGTATCGCCATATAGGTCTTTTTAGATTTTCCTTGGAGTTCTTTGAGGTTATTGAATTTGTATGTTCATCTCTCTCATGTTTGTAAAGTTGTCATTCACTATTTTGTCAATGGTCTCTTTACTCATTTCTCTCTAGCGTCTTCTTTGAGACTTTCATATGTACATGTTGTTGTGATTTATTTTTCATCTTTTTTGTCTTTTTTTACTCCTCTTGGTAATTTTGAAAGTCCCATCTTCAAATTTGCTGTTTTTTTTTTTTTTTTTCCTTCTGCCTGGTCAAGTTCATGATGAAGATCCTCTAGTATGGTGGTTCTCAACCTTCCTAATGCCGTGACCCTTTAATACAGTTCCTCATGGTATGGTGACTCCCACACATGAGGAGCGGTGTCTCGGTTCCTCAGACCATCAGAAATATGTGTTTTCTGATGGTCTTTGGTGACCCCTGTGAAAGGGGAAAGGGTTGTTCGACTCCCAAATGGTTCGTGACCCACAGGTTGAGAACTGCTGCTCTAGTATATTTTTGACTCAGTTATTGTATTTTTCGGTTCCAGAAATAATGCCTACCCCTCCCTTATAGTTTCTCTGTTGACTTTCTCTGTTCATGTATTGTTCTACAGTTTTTTGTTCAGTTTTCTTTTTCTGTTCACTTAAATCATTGAGCACCTGTATAATGGTTATTATTAATTCTTTGGTAACTCATATATCACCATTTCTTCATGGTCAATTTCTGGAGATTTAATTGTTCCTTCAACTAGGTTATATTTTCCTTTTCTTTGTATAGTTTATCATTTTCTCTTGGGACCTTTGCAATTGAAAGCTAAACCGTCTTTCTAGTCTTTGCAGTCTGGTTTTATGTTGGGAGGAGTTTCTTCATCTAGTTAATCTAGCTAGAGTATCTGGGGAACTTGCAAATCTTTTTTGGTGATGCATCCTGTCTAACACTGTGTGTGTCTCTTAATGGAAGAGGTTTGCCTGTGTTTAACATAGGAACTCTTCCTGTTGTCTGCTGTACTGTGGCCGCTCATGTTGTAGTATGCTACAGTACCGGAGCTCCACCTTGTGGGTATCTCTGATATTGCAGATTTTGATTTTAGACCAAACCATGTTGATTGCCTTTGTTCTCAATGGCCCCCAACCTGGTATCCTATTCCTGTCAGTATTTAGATTGGGCAAGACAGAAACCAGTTTCCAGGGTGGTAGAACTCTCTATCTCATTGGAGGTATATTCATCTTCTTTTGCTCCCCAAGGAGAAATAGGAAATTGGGGGTTTCTTCAATTTTCCCTTGCTGGGGCTGGTAGAGAGGATCATGGGCTTTGATGTCGGTTTTGTGCCTCGCCTGGGTACAGGAACCTCTTACGTGTGTTCCAGATTTCTCACAAAGGTATTTGGATTGTATGTTGTTGTTAAATCCATGTCTTCATGGGGGAAGAAGGGTCTGAGGTCTCCTATTTTGCCATCTTGCTGATCTCACTCACATTGTTTTCTGATGTTTCAGATATTATCGTAGCAACTTTTTAAACTTGATAGGGATCTGGGTGGGGTTCTGGCTAAATATATTTATTTTTTCATATATCCATTTGGGAAGAGAGGGAGGAAAAGGCAATTGAGAATGGAAAAAGTTGTAAATCCTTGAAAAAGGAGTGAGATAGGGCTTTACTCCTGTTTCCATCCTTATGTGCTACTAAAGTTTAGTGTAATTCATCAGGACCAATGCAGACATCCATATTAGGTAGGCATGAATCTCTGGTTGAATCTAATCTTGAAAATATTTTCTTCATGATGGAATTTATTTTGGAGGAATAGCCTGGGACATGAAAGCATTTACTTGTGTGAGTATTATATGCCCCTAACTTTTTTGCCAATAATTGGAAGCTTAGAATTGCAATACTAAGTTAATGGTAAAATGTTACCTACTTTTAATTCCATAGCATCTATCATACTTCAGCATGTTGTTAGGGGCCAGGTGTAGTGGCTCTGGGTGTCGCTTGAACTTAGGAGTTCCAAGACCAGCCTGAGCAAGAGCAAGATCTCATCACAATTAAAATAGGAAAACTAGCTGGGCACTTGTACTCCCAGCTACTCAAGAGGAGCTTGAGTACAGGAGTTTGAGGTTTCTGTGAGTTATGATGCCATGGCACTCTTCCAATGGTGACAGAGTGAGGCTCTGTCTCAAAAAAAAAAAAAAAAAAGAAAAGCACATTCTTAAAGAATTGATCTTAGTCATTATGAGCTGTCTTCTATTTTGAGGATCCATTTTAAAAATTGATTTTTATTGTTAAATTTGCTTCTATAAACTAGTAACTATTAGTTCATTAAAAGACTATCTGGTATTTTTAAAATATAGTTTATATTTCTGGCTCGCTAGTTTGTCATCTAACTTTTGGTAGAAGAATAGGCAAACCTTATGAACAGAATTATTTTCCTTTGTCCAAAGCTATTTTTAAGTGACTCTTAAGCAGTGTTAATGAGTAAACTTATAAATGAAGGAATGTGTGAGAATATAGCTTAGAATTTAGTAAAATGAGTTATTTTTAGTACTCTTATTTTGATGCATTAATAAATCTCCAATTTTATATAAAGTTTATGGCATTAGGAAAGTATAATTAATGTATGAATTACTTTGGGGTAGGTATGTTACAATTCTTATTTAAATTCATTTATTTTGTCTCACATCATGGGCTCTTGTGTAGGTATGTTAAAATTCTTCATATGAGGCTACTCAGAGGTCATGCATTTTGATTTTTAAATGCTTTAAAACATAAATGACAACATATTTTTTTAAAATGGAAACTTTAAACATGATGGTGTGTTTATGTCTAGGACCTGAATTGCAGTTGTATACTGATACTGTTTAAATGTATCAAATCTGTTATCTGTTTTGTTTGTCCTCTGCTTCATTTCTACTAAATTTTGAAAGCCTATGAAGGTATCTCAGTTTTCATTGTGTCTTATATTTGAGTTGTTTTTAGACTCTGAAAAAAGTAGGCTATCTTAAATACCCTTCTTTTACTGGGTGTCATATTTGTTAGCATTAAGAAATTCCAGAAGGATAGAGGTATGTTCTTTGGAACATAACATACCTCTAGACCTTGGAAATTTGATTTGACATCCTTGTCAAATACTACTATAGGAATATGTTTCTACTATAGGAATGGTGAGGATCTCCAACCTCCTTGAAACTGGTAAAGAAACTGGAATCCTAGGGTGCCTCCAGTATTGGGGCACTGAGAGCTTATATGTGAGGGATTATAATGTGTGAAATTTGAAGATTTCATAAACTGTTATTTTCAACCTTGTCAATGTTTATTAATTACGTAGGTTAATATTTTGTGTGGCTTATTTTTGTCCACCTCTTACTATAGTCTTCAATAGCTTAATGTCAAGGAACCTGAATTGAAAGCTTTTGGGATGCTTATAGCTAGCCATAGTCATTGTGGTTCTGTAACCTGGATAGAACTCATATTCCCTGTGAAGTTTAGTTGCGAGGATCACAAGAATTGATATCTTACAGAATTGGGAAATATTTATTTTGGGGTTGAATAGATGGAGGCTCTTCTAGTGATTCTGGTGACTGTACCCACATAATTGAGCTGAGTCAAAACTATACCTTCATATGGTATTACAAAGAGAATTAGACTATTAGGAAATAGACCTATGTTCTCTATAGAGCTTAAAAAAATTGTTGAGTTGGAAAGATAATTTTGATGTCACATGTGAAAAAGAAAACCCATATGATATGTCCGTACACATTTTAGTTTGATAGGTTATTTAAATTTGGTTTTTTGGTTAATTTTAGACTCTTTTTGATCAGAATAATGCTGCAAAAAATGAAGAGTCAGAAACTACAAACAAAAATGATTCTTCAAAGAAGCTGTCTGTTGAGAGAGTATATCAGAAGAAGACACAACTTGAACACATTCTTCTTCGTCCAGATACATATATTGGGTCAGTGGAGCCATTGACACAGGTAATTATTTGCTAAAATTGATTGAGGAGATGTATATCTATATCTACTTTTTAGTATGTTGATAAAGTTATTGTGATTATAATCTTTGCAAGTCTGTAATTTTGTTTCTATGTTTAAGAGCAAAATTTGGGTGAGAGATCTAGGAGAAATAGAAATGTCTATCAGAAGAAAGAAAGTATAAGGTAAATTGGTGCCATGTGAATATTTAAAAAGTCCTTAAGATCATGCTATGGCTTATTTTAATGGTAGTGCCTTCTAAGATTTGTACATATGCACTATTTTGTACTTAGTCTGGACTTGGTTTACATATACACACATTATCTTATTTCATCCTAACAATTTTGGGAAGTAGGTATTGTTATTTCTTTTCCATTTTATAGACGAAGAAGGGAAAGGTTAATAAGTTTAAGAAATGTGCTCAGATTTCTCAACTTGTGAGAACTGAGTTAGTTCAGTCCAAAATCATGTTTTGTTCATACTATTTTACTTTGTGTTTTCTATAGTATAGAAAGGTAAAAGGATGAAGTAGAAGTGTAAAGTGAATATGTTTTTATATTTTTCTATTTCATTTAAATGCTGTTTTCAGTAATTCTTGGTGCCTTATATTAAAGCTGACTCTATGTATGACTGAGAATATACTTGGTACATAGTGAATAATTGCTCAATGTTGAGGTTATTTAAGTTTAATATGAATAGTTAAGTTGACTATTACTGAAGTTATATGATTTTATCCTTTGAAGGTCTAAGTATTTAAGTGAACATAAACGAACATAATGTGAATTTATACTATGAAAAATTGATGTTAAAGATCAGTGGTGTAAAAAAATGTTTCTGAATTTTTCTTTCCATGCAGTTAATGTGGGTGTATGATGAAGATGTAGGAATGAATTGCAGAGAGGTTACCTTTGTGCCAGGTTTATACAAGATCTTTGATGAAATTTTGGGTGAGTACTTATTTAGGATTTAATGCATCTGTTTCTATTAATGTTATTATATTGTCTCTATATGTGTATAAAGCCAGATTTACCAGTATAAATCTAAAGGTATATCTGTAGCTTTTAACCTGACAACCTGTATGAATGTTCTTCAGAAACTTTATACTACTAGTTATAATATGTTCATATCCTGTGTTTCATATCTTTGTGTTTGATTTCGTTTATCTGCACAACCAGTATGTTGTATTTGTAATCCTTTGGTTTGTACTCTTGTGTGTGTAGTCATCTGGGATTTGCTGGCATCACAGTTACCTTGGGGGTATGTTAACACATTGCCACAGTAGAAAAATAATTTTTTCTGGGTGGTGCCTGTGGCTCAAGGGATAGGGCGCCGGCTGCATATACTGGAGGTGGCAGGTTCAACCCCGGCCTGGCAAAAAAAAAAAAACTGCAAAAAGGATTTTTTCTTGGGGTCACAGTATCTTATTAGGCCACGAGATATGTGAGTTATATTTGCTTCACCAGGCCTTGGGCTTAAAACTAGCATGAGTTGCATGCAACTCACATGACACCTAATGTGCTAAATATGGAGATGTCAGGGAGTTGGCTGTGGAACATGTAAATTTGAGTTTTTCCTTCAATAAATCATGTATTATTGGGCAGCCAAGTTTAGTAACTAAGTGGCCTAAGCAATCTCTGTACCTTCCAAATTACATGATTAATAAAATTATAATGGAATGTGAATGTCTAATTGATTTCTAGGGAATGTATATATTTTTAAGCATGGACTTTCTAGAGAGTCTTTGCTTTGGTACCTCAGCAGTGAGTTTTCTTAAACAGAGGGGTTGTTTGGGTCTCCGTGAGCTGCTGCTGCTTGGTCTTTAGGAAAACTACAGGAAAATAAAACTGGTTATATATAATACCTTTGCTTTTTCCTCCCAACACTCTACCTAATTTTACTATTTATTTTAAGTTGACCACACAGCATTTGCTAAAAACATATTTCTTCTATGATTGTGTCCAATCTTTTTTGAAGCAGTGGTTATTTTTATTATCAGCTGTAGTGCATAAGTTTAGAATTTTGATTTCTGAGAGTGTTAAGGACTTCTTTGTAATTCAAAAACATTTGGTTTCAGTTCAGTCTGCTAATCAAGTCACTAGTTTATTAAAGGAGGCAAATAGAAAGTAATTGATACTTCTAAGACAATATATAATTGAGCAAATTTTTTTACTTTTAGACCTAGATTAGGGGGTTATAAAAAAAATGCAGGTGTGCGTTCTTACTTAATTTGTTTGTCATATTGCACTAAAATATTTCCTCCTTTTTGTATGGTGAAAAACATAACAGTAAGTTGATATGACATAAAATTTAAGAATATTATTTGGAAAATAAGATTTGTGTTAGAAGTTAGCAGTAAGTATTTTCATTAATTATTACCATACGTAGATATTTATATTAAGCAGTGATGCATATACATTTGTGTCCATGTATTTATTTATATAATTTTGTATGTTACTCAATAAGATACTTAATTTTGTAGTTAATGCTGCAGACAATAAACAGAGGGATAAGAACATGACCTGTATTAAAGTTTCTATTGATCCGTAAGTATATTTCAAGTTTTATATTTTATGCTTAGTTTTTTTATTTAGGTAATCCTTACTTTATGAATACTCCTCAAATGAATAATATACTCTTATGTTTCCCCTTTGCTTCATTTTGTTATTTTTGCCTCTTTTTTGTGTGTCAGTTATTACTCTTTTCCCCAAAGTACTTCCCTGGAAGCTCTGGAGATCATTTTTCTTTGAGCTGTTTCATCTGTTAATCACTGTATCTTTCCTTCTTACCCTTACTTTGGGACTCAAGTCTAAGAGCTATTGTTACTGCTATTCCAGTTACATTATGGTTTAAATTTATTTTTCCTGACTGGTATTTGGACTTTTCCTTATTTATGAAGACATTTAATTATTTAGGTATTGCTAGTTTTACAGAACATATACTAAGTCTTTACCTAATTAGGTATCACTGGTGATTTATTTTGGCGAGTGAAGGTGTATAAAATTGTTTTAAATTAAAAATCTAGTTGTTACATTTATGTTTTTACTAGCATGCTTTTTATAAAATATTATATTACATTTATCTTTTTTAATTTCATCAGTAATTTAGCATAATTTTTCTTAGTAAACGTGAAAATTTAAAAATTCTGGTGCAGATTTATTTTCAATAATCTAATTTCCAAAGTCATGGTCAAGATTAGTGGTATGGAATAGAATTTATACTTGATGATACCATGAAGTTATTTGTATTTTATATGAAAACATTACCAGATAACTATGTTGTTGAAGTTCTTGATTTTTCTTTTTCTGTCTTCCTTTTTAAAAATTTGTATTTCTAAAATGACTGCATTTTTAAGAACTTGTATGGTTAGGAGTACAAGACATTTATAAGGTACAACTTATACAAAAAGTTTGTTTTGAGAAAGTTTTAGCTGTCAAGATTCCTTTTAATTTTTCTTTTTTTAAAATTTATTATGAAATCATAGCTGTGTACATTAACGCGATCATGGGACACAATACACTGGTTTTACAGACCATTTGACATATTTTCATCACACTGGTTAATGTAGCCTTCCTGGCATTTTCTTAGTAATTGTGTTAAGACATTTATATTCTACATTTACTAAGTTTCACATGTACCCTTGTAAGATGCACCGCAGGTGTAATCCCACCAATCACCCTCCTTCCGCCAATCCTCCCCCCTCCCTTCCCTCCCTCTCCCTCTTCCCCATATTCTTAGGTTATAACTGGGTTATAGCTTTCATATGAAAGCCATAAATTAGTTTCATAGTAGGGCTGAGTACATTGGATACTTTTCCTTCCATTCTTGAGATACTTTACTAAGAAGAATATGTTCCAGCTCCATCCATGTAAACATGAAAGAGGTAAAGTCTCCATCTTTCTTTAAGGCTGTATAATATTCCATGGTGTACATGTACCACAATTTATTAATCCATTCGTGGATCGGTGGGCACTTGGGCTTTTTCTGTGACTTAGCAATTATGAATTGGGCTGCAGTAAACATTCTGGTACAAATATCTTTGTTATAATGTGATTTTTGGTCTTCTGGGTATATACCTAGTAGAGGAATTAGGATTGAATGGCAGATCTATTTTTAGATCTCTAAGTGTTCTCCAGTCCTTTTAATTCTTATTTAGGAAATTGTCCATGAAAACCAATACCTTTGTTCATTTATTATGTTTTAGGAGAGGTAGTAAGAAGCAATAGATGTTGAATGTTTGATATCTTTAACCTTTTTCAAAATTCAGAATTGAAAGATTCTGATTGACAGTTAAAGAAGAAGGGAGGGTTCTTGAAATACATTCTTGATGAACATAGTTACAGTTGTTTCCTTTTTTTACCTTAATTGTTTTAGCCACATTAATCAAAGAATACTGAATTTTAAAAAATGGTATATATAGCATACCTTAATAAAAAAATGACAAAGAAGTGAGCTGAGAAACAACAGCTCTACAGATAAGAGCTCTTGGTGTATTTTACTTACCAGTTATTATATAGTAGATATTTTGTACACAGACTAATTCTATATAATTCATAGCTTCCCCCTCCATTTTAAACTTCCTTTTAAACCAGCAAACATTTTTATGTGGGCATAAGAGGAGAATTATCACCACATTTATTTAGTTCTTAATGGCAATCTGATATTAGGTTATTTTTTTCTTTTTTATCTCCCGCCTCATTTTAACTGCCTCTGCTAAAAAATTATTTTATTTCAGTGTCAGGCAAAAATTCTTAGCTATTCCAATGAAGAAAAGGTGAAGGTAGTATATTTTTCACTTCTTTCTTCATTTTTTTTGTTGTTGTTCACTAATCATTGGTGAAAGATTATTGAGTCTTACCCCTGCCTTTAATTGAATTTTATATATCTTTAAAGTTGGCATTAGGCAAGCATTTTGTGAGAGTTGTTGCTTCTTAGATTTTATTTCTAAGTTTTAGCCACAGCTTGACTTTCAATTTTTTCCCCCCTGCAGTACTATATGATGTAGGAATAAATTTTAAGTAAAAAGTCAAGGTTGTGAAAGATACAGAATGGATGAGCAAGGCATGCCATGTAGAATTTGGATATCTCTTCTAGAAGTTAAAGAATTTGGAGCATGTGTTAGTCCGTTTTGTATTGCTAGAAAGGAATACATGAGACTGGGTCATTTATAAAGAAAAGAGATTTATTTGGCTCAGTTCTTCAGTCTGTACAAGAAGCATCATACCATCATTTGCTTCTGATAAGGACTTCTGGGAGCTTCCAATCAAGGAAGAAGGGGAAGCAGGTGTGAAAGGAGGAGGCGTCAGGTTCTTTTAAACATCTCTTGGGATCAAAGTTCAGAATGAGATTTGGAGGGGAAAAAATATCCAAACTGTATCAGAGAAGTTTCTTACAGAGGAGTTTAGGTATGTTAAGTAACATAAAAGTTTTTATTGAAACAGTTTTTCTGCTGGCATCTATCTGATGCCAACAAAAACAAATGTATGCAAAGCACATTAGCCAGAGTTCAAAATATTTCTCTAGTTTATATATTCTTATTTATTTAGGGTTGATAGCTTGAAACTATAGCTTTCCAAAAATACCACACACTCATGCTAAATTGTATGTACAAATCATTTCATTGTTAAGCAAATAGGATTATAACATGTATACTATTTTATATCTTTGTATTTTTATTTAACTTATTATGTACAGCCTTCCTTACTGATCTGTTTAATTCTTTTAAACTGTTTGCCAGTACTCTATTATGTTGATGCATCATAATGTATTCACCCACTTTCTAGTTGGTAAGTCGTAGATACTTAGATTGTTTTCAATGTTTCCTTTTAGCCTTGATTATTTTTGAAATTTTATATGTAGCCTATTCAAGCACAGTATTTTTGTGAAAGATTGTCAATGGAGCATTAGGATTGTTAAAACTGACTCTAAAAGTTTGGGTAAAATTTGGCTAGACAAAAGAGAGAGAGAAAGACGTCACACAAGGGAAAGACACATAAACAAAGAAATGGAAAAATTGAGAATGAATATGGACGAGTAATAAACTGACCTGAAGGAACGGTAGGATGCGTGTTGTAGAATAGTGGCAATTATATTTGGCTACCAGGAAGGCTATAGATAACAGGCCTTGAACATGCAGGTAGAGGATTCTTAAACTTGATTTTGTTGAAAATGTGGACCTACTGTTGTGTTCTAGATAAAAAAAAAAAATAGTGTTATAAAAGCTAGATTAAGTCCATTAAAGTTATGCAAAATAATTTTAAGTGGAGTGACTATACAGGAAACTATTGCAGTGATCGATGTTTAAGATATTAGTCTATACTACTGAATTTGGAATGACAAAGAGATTGATACTGATATGAAATGAATCTAATAGGACAAACTAATAGGATTTGATGAGTTACAATTCTAGAGAATGATATCAAAATTTGAGCCTAACAGATTAGCAGAAGTGAAGCTCTGTTGCAGAGTGAGAGAAAGAAAATTAGCTGATTTGGAGCGGGAGGGTTATGTGTTAACTTTTTATTTTAGTTTATTGTTCTTTACTTTTGATTTGATTATCTCCTGAATCTTTGATTTTCATTTTGGCTTTTATAACTAAATTTTTTAGTATAATAACTACTTCTAATAATTCTTGAGAGATTAAGGTATGTGTAAGTGAAACAATTAGAAATTAGATTGGTAAACGATGCATTTTTAAGCTAATTTCCAATATTGGTTATGAAGCTGTGTCTCCTTTAAAATTTGTCTCTTAAATGGATAAAGGTACATACTACTCTAAACAGTGGAGTACATAAAATTTTCATTTGCATGTCAAGTTCCTGTTACCCATAGGGGGCTCTCCTCTACACCATTCAGGGCTAAAACTGTTGATTTTATTATGGAAAGGCTTATAAGACCAAAAATAGGTAATATCTACAAATTTTAAACTATTAAAATTTATGACAATGATTGACAAAATACAAACATCTCTTTAATGTTTAGGCTTAGGATGGGATACATTTAAGGCTGTTTGTATCTTTTCCACTTATACTCCTGTAGCATTTAGGTAGAAAATGAAAATAGTAATGCCCATTGGCTCCGCAGAGCTATGTGGTTCACAGGTGTTATGCTGGTAGAATTAAGCAGGAAGATCATGGTTAATGTATGTAAAAAGAAAAGCAAATCTATAGCTGTAGATTTAGATTAATGTATGCAAATAAAAGCTGCAGTTCTCTGGGAGGCTGAGAATTTCTTCTGAGAAATGTTGCATTGTTACGTTGCAGAGCTTATTGATTCTAATTTGAATTATGGCTCAGGGGTAGAAATGTGTGTCCTCAGCAAATATTTTCTTGAAAGATGAATCAGTGTCTTCCAATTAATGAATCTTGTTTGTGATCATTCAGGTTTTAAGGTTACTTTACTTTTTAATTAACGTATCTTTAAACTATCTTAAGCTCTAAACTCTGCTTGTTTATTTACAGTGAATCTAACATTATAAGCATTTGGAATAATGGGAAAGGCATTCCAGTAGTAGAACACAAAGTAGAGAAAGTTTATGTTCCTGCTTTAATTTTTGGACAGCTTTTAACATCTAGTAACTATGATGATGATGAGAAAAAAGTTACAGGTAAAGTCCGAATAGAATTTTGATTGAAAAGTATTGTTTTCTTAACAACTTCTCTAACTTTGTTTATTAAAATACTACAGGAAAGGAAACCTGTGCAGTTTTTTGTGAGAACATCCTTTTTAGAATTAATGTCTATAAACTATCATGTATAATAAATATTGTTTTGATAATAGTCTAACAGCAACATTATTAAGTCTGGTAGTACATTGACTATTATCTTAGCACTGCTGGAACTTTAACCTGACTGCCAGTTTGAGTTTTGATTTAGATAAGACTGGTGTGATGCTTATATATATGAATTCATTATTATTTAAGCCCTGTGTCTTTTGATATTAAGTTACTCTTAAACTATTTTCCTTAAGAAGATCAGGATCAAAAATGTAGATAATCCTTGAAAGTGCTTTGATCAATACCAAATGTTTTTGTACTTACTTATGTTGCCCAAGTAGATTGTTTATTTTTAAAACCAAGGTTCTGGGAAGTGATGTAGATTAAAATTTTATAATAGAGAAGCAACTTTGATAGAAAGTTCAGATTTCTTACTTAATGTAGACTTACTGAGTAATGAAAGATACCAAAGTTGATTCTTTTGAAATTGTGATCGAGGGTTATGAATCTACAAAGTACCCATTTAAATTACATTAGTATATACCAACTCTTAATTGTATCTTTCTTTAAATGAAAACCAATCTAAAAATCCTCTAGAATATTCAATTGATGATAAGATAATGCAATAGGGACACTATTTTGGAACAGATTTGCCTTGTGGTAGGTAAGTTAACAAAGTTCTTTTAAAATAGTTTTCACTGAAGTTTTTTACATTTAATTTTTCTTAACAGGTGGTCGCAATGGTTATGGTGCAAAACTTTGTAATATTTTCAGTACAAAGTTTACAGTAGAAACAGCTTGCAAAGAATACAAACACAGTTTTAAGCAGGTATGAGAGAATCATATTTATTTCTTTTTTTTAAGTAATGTTTTGTTAAGCTCATAAAACCTTAAGTAAATTGCAGCTAGCAGTGATGCATATGTAACTTTTTTTTTTTTTTTTTTTTTTTCAGTTTTTGGCCAGGGCTGAGGTTGAACCCACCACCTCTGGCATATGGGGCTGGTGCCCTACCCCTTTGAGCCATAGGCACCGCCTTTTTTTTTTTTTTCCTGAGACAAAGTCTCACTCTGTCACCCCAGGGGAGAGGGCAGTGGAGTCATCACAGTTCACTGCAACCTCAAACTCCTGGTTCAAGTGATCCTCCTGTCTCAGCCTCCTGAGTAACTGGGACTGCAGATGCATGCCACTATGCCCAGCTGTTTTTTGTAGTTTTTGTAGAGATGGTGTGTTGCTCTTGATCGGGCTGGTCTTGAACTCCTGGCCTCATGCAGTCCTCCCACTGGAGCCTCCTGGAGTGCCATAAAGCCACTGTACCTGGCTCATATATAATTTTTCTTTATTTTTAAACATTAAGTCATAAGAGTAAAGAGATGTCAGCACAGAATACGTTGGAGATTTCATATAAGCCTATCTCTCTACCGTTCCTTTAAAACAAAATGCTTTGATAGACAGACTTCAACTTAGTTAAGTATTAGTGAAAATGTCCTGAACCTCACAGACTCATTTCAATGTGACCCCTTTGCATATTTGAAAGATTCCTCATTGAGTCATCAAATTCGTATTTCAGAATTTTATTGTATTTTATTGTTAAGTCTTTTAAAATAGTTCAATATTTTATGTAAACTTAATTTTTTCAGGAAAAGCATTATGCCTGTTTACTTTTTTGTGAAAGTCTATATAATTGTGTTGAAAAAAATTAAGATAATTTGCTAAAAGTGTGTAAAGTTGTGCAGTTTATTTTTGACATGAACTCATTATAACAGTAGTGTAGTCATTCTTTGAGGGGATTAGTTCCAGGATCCTCCCTCCTATACTCAAATCAAAGGATGTTCAAGTCCTTCATAGAAAATGGTATAGTATTTGCATATAACCTAAGTATAATTTCCCATATATTTTAAATCATCTTTAGATACTTATGGAATATAAATGCTATGTAAATATTTGTTATGCTGTATTTTAAATTTGTATTTTTTATTGTTCTATTGTTATTTTGTGTCTTTTTTTTTGCCCCAAATACTTTCAAGCTGCAGTGGGTTGACTCTGCAGATACATGACCCATGGATACTGAGAGCTGATTGTATTTAAAATTTTTTCATCTGTAATATAATCAGGTTCAAGGATTTGTTTAGTTTGGTTGTAAAATGGATATAGTGGTGATAAATGAATATTGCATGAGCTGAGTCTTTATGTATTATGAAATGAAGCATTATATAAAATATTTGATTTTTTTTTTCTTTTAAAGACATGGATGAATAATATGATGAAGACTTCTGAAGCTAAAATTAAACATTTTGATGGTGAAGATTATACATGTATAACATTCCAACCAGATCTGTCCAAATTTAAGATGGAAAAACTTGACAAGGATATTGTGGCCCTCATGACTAGAAGAGCATATGATTTAGCTGGCTCGTGTAAAGGGGTTAAGGTCATGTTTAATGGAAAGAAATTGCCTGTAAGTGTCCTCTATAATAGATTAATACTTTGCTATTTTGTAGACAAGATATAATTGGATCTTATTTTTTAAATCTAATCTGATAGTCTCTTTTACTTGTATATTTAGATGATCACATTTAAAATGATTGATACATATGGATTAAAATCTATCATTTTTCTAGCTGACTTCTATGCATTATATTCCTTTTTATTGTTTCTTTTACTCTGTTTTCTCTGGTATTGATTGAACATTCTTTAATCTCTTCTGTTTATTTACTATTTATACTTTTTTCAAAAACTTTTTTAGTGATTGCCCCTAAGGTTTACCAATAAATACATTTTGAAAATAGTTTGAGCCTACCTTCAAATGAGTGTAGTGAAAGGACTTTATAACAGTGTAACTCCAGCTCTCCTTCCCATTCATTGTGTCATTGTCCTTATACATTTTACTCCTACCTATGTTATCAACACCAGAAGGAGAAAACAGAATGAGCCAGAAGAAATATTTAGAAAAAGTAGTGGCAGAAATAATTCAAAATTAGTGATGTCTTTACTGCTTTAGTAGAGCAATTAAAAATACAGTTCAAGGTTATATTTTACAATTCCATTTCCAGTGCTCTCCTTTTTTTTTTTTTTTTTTTTTGGAATAGGTCTAAAAATCTGATTTTAATCATATTCTTTCTGCTTAAAGGGCTTCTTTCAACACTTCTTATAGAGCATAGCTAGCAATGAATTCTCTATTTTTGCCTGAGAAAGTTTTTATTTTTCCTTCATTTTCAAAGGATATTTCACTGGACTTAGAATTTGAGGTTTACAGTGTTTTTCTTTTAATACTAACGGTGTCACTTCATTGTCTTCTTGTTTGCATGGTTTTTCAGAAATCTAGTGTGTTCTTATCCTTGTTCCCCTGTTGTTGTGGTGTTTCTTTTTTCTCTGGCTGCCTTGAAACTTTTCTCTTTATCTTTGTTTTTTTGAATATGATATGTTTTTTGTTTTTGTTTTTATTTATTTTGCTTTGTGTTCTTTGAGCTTCTTGGGCCAGTTGTTTGGATCTGTATTAATTTTGAAATATTTTGGTACTATTTATTCAAATATTTCTTCTGTCCTGTTCTTCCCTTTCTTTCTGGTATTACTCTTATGTATATGCCATATTGTTTCATATCATCTCAGGCTCTTGGATGCTTTGTCTATTTTATTCTATTTTCTCTTTTTAAGTTTTTTAAATTTGTAATGCCATTTTTTTTTTTTTTTTTTTTCAGTTTCTGGCCGGGGCTGGGTTTGAACCCACCACCTCTGGCTTACGGTGCCCAGCGTCCTACTCCTTTGAGCCACAGGCACCACCCTGTAATGCCCTATTTTTTTAAGTTCACTGATTTTTTTTTTTCCTTCTACTTTGTTAAGTCTGCTCATGAGAGCAGAATGTCAAAGGCATCCTTTCATGTCTTCTGTATTTTTCAAGGGAGATGAGTGTGATGGGTTTGGGCAGATTTCCCTTTCCAGGCCAGGACCACAGGAGAGGGGATCCATTTTTCTATCTCTGATCTTCCCTGTGAGAATCTGGTGAGGTTTTTGGAGGAAAAACTTTGCAAAGAGCATGAGTCCCTTACGACTGAGATCCCTACACACATTTATACTAGTCTATATTGTTCCTGTAGCAATTAGTCAAAATTTCTAGTTCAATGTTCTTACTAGCTCATGAAACTTATGTTCCCAGAAAGCAAAAGCTTCGGTTCTATAATTTCCTACAGATATTTTTGTCTCTCCAGACTTCAGGATGGTCACGTATCTTGTGATGTCTATTCTTTGATAGATTCATGAAAATCATTTATTTGTTGTCTGACCGACTATTTTCCTTTAAGGATAGAAGCTTATTTTTTTCCAGCCAACTATATGTATGACTGAATTCAAATTGGAAGTCTACTTTGTTGTTTTAAAAACAATTTTTGAAAGATTTTATAACAATTTACCTGTCCTCTCTTTATCAAGTACACAAGAAATGAATTCCTTCTTAAAGAACAACAGTTAAGGAGTAGATTAGGGAAATGCCACTAATTAAGATTTGAATCTATATATTAAGAGCTATGCACCTATAGTCCCAGCTACTTGAGAGTCTGAGGCAAGAGGATCTCTTGAGCCCAAGAGTTTGAGGTTGTGTGAGCTATAACATCATGACAGAGTAAGATTCTGTCTCAAAATAAAAAAAAAAAAAGAGGAAAGAAAAAATAACTATTACAAATGAAATGAAATTGTAGGGAGTACTTAATTTCATTCACATTGAGGTACTAACATAGGAGTAATTGTATATTGTTTTTGTATTTTAATAGGTAAATGGATTTCGAAGCTATGTAGATCTCTATGTGAAAGACAAATTAGATGAAACTGGAGTGGCACTGAAAGTTATTCATGAACTTGCAAATGAAAGATGGGATGTTTGTCTCACACTGAGTGAAAAAGGATTCCAGCAGATCAGCTTTGTAAATAGTATCGCAACTACAAAAGTAAGTATGAAAAGTCCTTGTTCTAAGTTATTGGTAGAGCAGTGCTTCATTAAAAACTACAAAATTAATTTTCTTAGAGTTTCATAGTTCTCTTTATAGAGATCTTTCACGTCCTTTGTTAGGTAAACTCCCAAATATTTCATCTTCTTTGGCACTACTGTGAACTGAATAGAGTCCTTGGCTGTTTTTTCAGCTTGACTGTTGTTGGTATACATAAAGGCTACAGATTTATGAGTGTTGATTTTGTAACCTGTGACGCTGCTGTATTCCTTGATCACTTCTAAGAGTTTCGTAGTAGAATCCCTGGTGTTTTCCAGATATACAATCATATCATCTGTGAAGAGTGAAAGTTTAATTTCTTCTGACCCTATATGGATACCCTTGATCACCTTTTCCTGCCTAATTACAATGGCTAAGACTTCCAAAAAGAAATAACTTGGTGGGACCACACCTACGGGGCATCTTGCAAGGGTACATGTGAAATTTACTAGGTATAGAATATAAATGTCTTAACACAATAACTAAGAAAACGCCGCGAAGGCTATGTTAACCAGTTTGATGAAAACATTTCAAATTGTATATAAAACCAGCACATTGTACCCCATGACTGCATTAATGTACACAGCTATGATTTAATAAACAACAACAACAAAAACCTACAAAATTTAGCTGGGCATTGTGGCGGCTGCCTATAGTCCCAGCTACTTGGGAGGCTGAGGCAAGAGAATCGCTGAAGCCCAAGAGTTTGAGCTTGCTATGAGCTGGGATGCCATAGCACTATACCAAGGGCAACATAGTGAGACTCTGTCTCAAAAACAAACAAACTACAAAATTAATAACAAAAATAACCAAAACAACACCTCCAACTCTGGTTTTGTTAAATCAAAATTGACTTATGAAAATGAAAGCTTATTTTCTATGAAACAGCTGTATTATAATTTATTTAAACAGCCATTAAGAAACAAGCTTATATGATTAGTTTTGGTAGTTGAAAGTATTTGTTACATGACATTTAGAATGATAACAGATTCCTTACTTTGTGTCTTGAGTTTTGATATAGAACACAATAAGAGGAGATTAATCAGTTTTGGGGTCAGGTTGTGGAACATATTATCTGCCATTCTAAGGAGTTTGAACCTTTTTTTGTAGGCTTTTGGTTTTCAAAATCAAATGAAATTCTTATCATCTGAAAGCATTTATTTATTGACCATAATAAAGTGTTGGACAACATAAGCTTTCAATATTGTTCAAGTTTTACCTTCTTTTGATGTTTCATGTTCAGTATTTTGAATAATCTAGCATTATCACTCTCTCTAGTTGATAGGAATTCTGAGTCAGTTATGATCGCACTTTGTTATATAATGAAAACCTAATATGCAGTGGCTTAAATATATAAACTAATTTTTATTTGTTTCCTCTCACAACTAGGGACTGGCTGTGTAGGTAGGCTTAGGCTGGTTTTGTAGCTCCACAATGCTGTGAGGAACCTGTGCTCTTCCTGGCTTTCTTTTCTGCCATCCTTAGCATGTGTCTTTCATTCTCAGGCCCTCCGGATGGCCTATTGTACCCCAGGCTCAATTCCAAGTTCTAGGGCAGTGCTTTTTAACTTTTTTTTTTTTATCTCATGGTACACTTGAACCTATAGTTAAACTTCTGTGGTACACTTAAATTATGTTGATCAAAAAAAAAAAAGAATAAAAAAAGAATATACTGACTGTGCTTTGAGCTTCTTTAGAAAACAATTTAATTAATGATCTTTAAAAATTTTCACAGCACACCTAAGATCTTCTCATGGCACACAAGTTGAAAATCACTCTTCTAGGGTGAGAGAATAGGTTTGGCAGATGCCTATGCCAGCTAAATATCTCCCTTTTTGTCAGGACTACAATAGTTTTCCTAGGAGCCTTTCCCAGTAGATCTCTGCTAATATGTTATTGATTAGAAAAGGAATGGCTATTCCCAACTACAAGGTAGTCTAGGTTTGCAAATCTTTTTATATGGACATGTTACTATTTAAAAATAATTTGTATTTGTCAATGAAGTAACAGGATAGTGGAGAATGGGATGGACAACTGACAGTGGTTGCTGCAGGCTCTAGGCTCAAATCATGTGACTGGTATCTTTTATTGTTTTTCCTTTATAATCGAGTTGGCTGTATGGAATTGCATGGAGGTGTATGGGACAATAAGAAATACATATTTAGTCTTTGTGCCTGGTTCCTGACACAGAACTCCCTGAAACACTTTAATTTCCAAATAGGAGTGTCTTTTTGTTCTAATATTGATTTTTGTCCTTGGTTCCTGACACAAAACTTCTAAATCCCTTGTAGTTTCTTGGGTAACAGAGGAGCATCTTTTGTTCTAATATGATGACTCGTGGTGGTCTCTTAGATAGCTTCAGGATAGGGGAGCTATTTGCCAGAAAGACCAAGCCTTGATTAGCAGCCTAGAATTTTCAGTTTGCCCCTCATCCTAACCTTTGTAGAGGGGTGGGGGCTGGAGACTGAGTTAATCACTCATGGCTAGGTGATAAAAGCTCCAAGACCCCTAAACAATGGAGCTCAGAGAACTTCCAGATTGGTGAATATATTGAAGTGCTGAGAGGGTGGCATATCTAGGAAGGGCATGAAAGCCCTGTGTACCTCTCCCCTCATAGCTTGCCCTATGAGTATTGAGTTGTATCTTTTAAAATAAACTTGTAAACGGAATTAAACTATCTATACTCCTGAGTTCTATGATCCAGTTTAGCAAATTAAAAGTGGGTTGTGGGAACTCCTAATTTATAGGTATTTGGTTAAAAGTGTGGGAGGCCAAGGACTTGCGACTTAAATCTAAAGTCCTGTGGAATTGAGCCCTTAAAGTTGCTTACCAATGGGGGGCTGTCAGGGAAGGTTTGTTTTTCCATGTCCCTGACCTCCCCACCATTGGTTTGACTGTTAACCTGTAGAGCAGGAGTCCTCAAGCTTTTTAAACAGGGGGCCAGTTCACTGTCCCTCAGACCATTGGAGGGCTGGACTATAGTTTAAAATAAAACTCTGAACAAATTCCTATGCACACTGCACATATCTTATTTTGAAGTAAAAAAACAAAACGGGAACAAATACAATCACACTGCCGCATTTGGCCCGCGGGCTGTAGTTTGAGGACCCCTGCAATAGAGTCTATGCTAACTCCAGGTGGTTAGTATCAAAATTAAATTACATCATTGAACATCCAGTTGATGTCTGGGGAATCAGAGAATGGTTATTGGTATGGAAAACATTCCAGAATTAATGTCAGAGAGAGATGAAGTAAAAGACCACAGAAGTTGACTTACCAGTTCTGTGCCCAAAAAGTCTTATTTATTTATTTATTTTTTAATCCCGACCCATTCTGGAGACTCATATTACCCATTTAGAAAATAGGGTTTATAAGACTGATGTCAAGTACTTTGTTATCCTAACAATAGAAGATTTTGGATTCTATGCTCTTTTTTCTTTTTAGGGTGGGCGGCACGTGGATTATGTAGTAGACCAAGTTGTTGGCAAATTGATTGAAGTAGTTAAGAAAAAGAACAAAGCTGGTGTATCAGTAAAACCATTTCAAGTAAGTGATGTTTTATATATTACTTTGAATTACTAAATATCAGTTCTGATGCTGACTTCTTTTTTGTTATGTTTTCAACAGGTAAAAAACCATATATGGGTTTTTATTAATTGCCTTATTGAAAATCCAACATTTGATTCTCAGACTAAGGAAAACATGACTCTGCAGCCCAAAAGTTTTGGGTCTAAATGTCAACTGTCAGAAAAATTTTTTAAAGCAGTGAGTAAAACTTGTATTATTTTTCAGTGTTATTGCATGTATCAAGTAGTTTTCTCGATTTATTTATTAATTTGTAATTAGTTTCTCTTTCATCATATTAACTGGATATAGGCATGCTTACACTGTAAACCAATATGCTTTAATTCTGATAACTTCAAAAAATAGACTCTATTGTTTTGTTTTGACAAGCATTTAAGGTAGGGAATTAAATAACTAATTGTGTTTTAGGCTTTGCATTCATTATGGTAAAACTCAGATTTCCCTCTAATAAATGTATGGTCCTTACAAGACTTTATTCTTTTCTACTCTCATTTTAACATCATCTGCTGATTTTTGCCATTACATGTTTTATTTTTTTTATTGTGGTAATATATACATAAGCTAAAACATGCTATAGTCTACATATTTTAAAATTGCATTTTATTTTGCACATAATTTTTCAGGCTACATTAACTTTTCCAAAAAAAGGTGAGAATACAAATAAAAAATCTTAGATTTGTAACAGCCTTGTGGCTGCTAGTAGCTTCTTGTAATCTATACAGAGGTCAGGATTTTTTCAGTTCCCTTCTTCAGTAGTACTGTCAGTAAATACTATTAAGTACTGTATTGTGCCTTTAAACACATTTTGGCAGTAATCAATCAGAACCCCTCCCCTTTGGAAGTTTAGTTAGGTGGAGGAATAATGTGTAATTGCCATAGAGATAACGTATTTGTCAAATTCCAATATTGGAGTTTTTTTTTTTTTTTTTTGAGACACAGTCTCACTATGTTGCCCTCGGTGGAGTGCTGTGGCGTCACAGCTCACAGCAACCTCAAACTCTTGGGCTTAAGCGATTCTCTTACCTCAGCCTCCCAAGTAGCTAGGAGAGGCTAGCTACTTTTTTGTTACAGTTGTCATTGTTGTTTAGCTGGCCCAGGCTGGGCTCGAACCCGCCAGCCTTGGTGCATGTGGCTGGTGCCGTAACTACTGTGCTATGGATGCTGAGCCCCAATATTGGAGTTTCAAAGGTAGGTTATCAGAAACAAAAACACAAGTTGTTTTTTATGTTGTAGTTTAAAGCCTATGGAAATAGTACTTTTGGATCTAATCATAATGAATTCTGATCACAAATTATCCTATATTAATGCTTTCCCAAGTTTCTGTCATCATAGTAGTTGTTTTCATGGTGAAGTGATTTGATTTTAGATTTTATACTTTTTCATTTTAGGTGGAGTAATTTGGCAACACAACTCACCTCTATATGTCTTTAACAACTGTTGTATATACTTAAAATCAAATCACCCAGGATGATAAAAAGATAACTTTGGAATTGGATATGCTTAACTTCTTTTCTTTTTTCTTCTTGGGTTAATACCTTGTCATATGTTGACTGACTGCAGAGTATAAACAATATATAATATACTTAATGTTGAAATCCTCATTACCAAGCTGTTTAAAGAATAAGGCATATTCATAAGTTCCCAAGTTTTTCTTGTTGTTCCCTTCAGGTTATTTTTTATTTGTCATAGTAAATTCAGGATTCATGTCTTGTATTGAAGGATATCAGATATGTCTATGTCTAGAATTTGCCAGCTAATGAATTCATAGGTAGATTAGCTTTTATTGTTAATTTTAACAAAATTAATTTGTAACAAGAACAATGCATGTTCCTCGTGGAGTTTGTATGATAGAATTTTTTCCATATGTCGTAAAGTCATCCTTTTTATATATATTTATTATATATAAAAATTTATTTATAATATATATACATTTATATATATGTATTTTAGTACCAGTAGGTCATTGTGGATAGCTGCCTTATTTTCACTGTAGTTGAATAAAATTGACTAGCATGTTACCATCATGATTATCATCATTATTGTTTTGTCCTAAAATACCTTAAAACTGCACAGATTCCAGGTTATCACATTAAGTCCTATAAATTTTAATTGAATTCTTTGATTTTTTAGGCCTCTAATTGTGGCATTGTAGAAAGTATCCTGAACTGGGTGAAATTTAAGGCTCAGACTCAGCTGAACAAGAAGTGTTCATCAGTAAAATACAGTAAAATCAAAGGTATTCCCAAACTGGATGATGCTAATGATGCTGGTAAGATTCAGATAATTTTGAAAAAGATTTTATGTTTAACTTTTAATTTATCTAATTTTAGACATTTTTTTATTTTCTACATAAAGTTAGAATATAATTTTCTGTGCAGAATATAATTTTATTTCCTGGAAATCATCAAATGCACCATATATTAATAATTTTTAGGGGAAGGAATTCAACAAAATATACGTAATATTTAAACTATATTGAGCTTAATGTAAAATGATTCTTTCACTGTCAGCATGTGATTATAATTTTCTCTCAGTAAATTATGAGGAATTTTTAATATATGTAATTTTTAATTTCTCTCAGGTGGCAAACATTCCCTTGAGTGTACACTGATATTAACAGAGGGAGATTCTGCCAAATCACTGGCTGTATCTGGATTAGGTGTGATTGGCCGAGACAGATACGGAGTTTTTCCACTCAGGGGTAAAATTCTTAATGTACGGGAAGCTTCTCATAAACAGGTATATGTATATACTCACACATACAGTGATATTTTAATACTTTGCTACTAAAATGTTAAAATGTAAAGTCTGACTCACTTTTTGTATATTTTAACATTTAGAAGTATTTTCAATGCTTTTCCTTTTTGTATAGATCATGGAAAATGCAGAAATAAATAATATTATTAAAATAGTTGGTCTGCAATACAAGAAAAGTTATGATGATGCAGAATCTTTGAAAACCTTGCGCTACGGAAAGATTATGATTATGACTGATCAGGTTGGTTTGAAAGTTATCACGTGTTTAAAATTCATATCTTCTTCAGATTATCCTTTTAATATTTGTTTAATGCTAGATTTTCTCCAAAACAAGTAATTGAAAGAGATTATACATCAAGGAGAAGAACACATTGTTCAATGGAAATGTTTGTATGAAGCACATTTTACGTTATCTAATTTTTGGGATAACAATCTTATTATTTAAAAGTATTTTAAAATATAGCAAATGCTAGAAGAATAGAATATACTGTAGTACTGTGGGATAAAGCCTACATATAGGTAGGAATGAAATGATGGAATTAACAAAAAGAAAGAGTAATGAGATAATTGTTAATTTTGCATATGACAGCATGATTTGTGATGCATGAAAACTAGGAAGATTTGGATAGTAAACTCAAGTAATCAAGAGACAATTACAAAATTGAAAAGGAAGAATTTTATATACATCCACCTGTTTTGTCTCACTTGTATGCTAAGTAAAATTATTTGTAGAGAAAACCTGCAACTGAAAAAAGCTACTGCAAAGATTTAAGCAGAAATTCTGCAATTTTTATGTCGAGAAGACTTCTGAATACTTGTATTCTATGGGTTTTCCCTTCCATTGCCTTATTTTCACTGTAGTTGAATAAAATGGCATTAGAACTTTATTTTATGTATTGTCCATCCTTGAGTCCTTCTTTTAGTGCAATATTGGAAACTATAAAAGAGATAGAATGGTAATATATTTTGTAATGACAGGAAGAGTTGCTATTCATATTCTTTATTTGCATTTTACAAAAAAATATTATCTAAATAAAATCTAGTATATAGTTCTAAAATTTGGATGAAATTTTGCCTTTTTGCTGCATTCATACATTTTAAAATTTGGTAATGTGTTTATATTTTATAAAATTATAGAATTTTTAACTTTACTAATATTTGTTTAGGATCAAGATGGGTCTCACATAAAAGGCTTGCTCATTAATTTCATCCACCACAATTGGCCATCACTTTTGAAGCATGGTTTTCTTGAAGAGTTCATTACGCCTATTGTAAAGGTACTATTTGCATTAATATATTTTTATACTTTTGTCTAAAGGGTAGCAGAAAAACTAATTTGTTTTTTTATTAATTTAAGGCGAGCAAAAACAAGCAGGAACTTTCCTTCTACAGTATTCCTGAATTTGATGAGTGGAAAAAACATATAGAAAACCAGAAAGCCTGGAAAGTAAAATACTACAAAGGTTTGTATTTTAAAATACTTAAAATTTCTGAAGTTACTACTGATATAAATTTATTGTTAAGAGAACAATCTAAAAAATATTTTAAAAGTATCTCTTTTAGATTTTGAAATAGCTATTGCTGATTTGTAAAAATTTACTATAGAATATTTTGTGAAAGTTGAGTATTATGAGGGATTCTGTTGAACGGAATCACTGTTTCAGTGGCCCATCTTGATTCATCTATACTTCTTTCACCACCCCAATAGGCTTAAATACTTCCAGATGGTATACATGCAGTATTTCATCAATAACTACTTTAATATGTATTTCTAAAAGAATTAAAAAAAAATTATCCATAATATCATTATTATGCCACTTTTTTTAGAATTTCAGATTAGTATAAGGGCACCAATGATTAGGTTACATTGTTTGCATTTGTTAGGTAGAGTGCAAGTTGTAGTTGAGCCCTTCATCTTATGTTATGCCTATTACATGAGAGCTTACCCAACTCTTCTCCCCCTTCCCCCCTTCATCTTCCTTCTCCCCTTATTTGAGTTTAATTTTTTCTCTTGTGTTGGGGTGTAGTTGTTTGTCTACTGATTTCATATTAGTAATGAGAATATTGGCACTTGCTTTTCCATTCTTGTGATACTTTACTTAGGAGGATGTTCTCAAAATCCATCCAGGTAAATACAAAAGAATATAGAGTCTCCTTTTTTATGGTTGAATAATATTCCACGGTGTACATATGCCATAGTTTATTCATCTGTGAATTGACGGGCACTTGGGTTGTTTTCGTGTCTTGGTGATTGTAAATTAAGCTGCAATAAACATTCTAGTGCAAATGTCCTTATGGTAAAATGATTTTTTTTTCTTCTGGGCAGATACCTAGTAATGGGATTGCAGGATCAAATGGAAGGTCTATTTTCAGTTCTTCGAGGATTCTCCATACTTCTTTTCAAAAAGTCTGTATTAGTTTGCAGTCCCCCAACAATGTAAAAGTGTTCCCTTCTCTCCACACCTGCACTGGCACTGGGGTTAGGTGACATCTCAGGGTGGTTTTGATTTGCTTGGAGACAATGGGCATTTTTTCATATGTCGGCCATTCATCTGTTTTTTTTTTTTTTTTTTTTTTGAGAGAAGGTTCTGTTCATGTCTCTTGCCCAGTGATAATGGGATTATTTACTCTTTTCTTGTTTGAGTTCTCTGTAGATTCTGGTTATTAGCGCTTTGTCAGATTCATAACATGCAAATATCTTCTCCCATTCTGAAGATTGTTCACTTTAATTGTTATGTTCTTAGCTGTGCAGGATCTTTTCAGCTTAAGTCTCATTTGTTTATTTTGGGTATTGTTGAGATTGCCAGTGGGGTCTTCTTCATAAAATCTTACCCCAGGCTGATATCATCAAGAGTTTGCCCCACATTTTCTTCTGTAGTTTCTATCGATTTGTGCCTTAGATTTAAATTTTTTATCCATTGTAAGTCAATTTTTGTTAAATGGTGAGAGGTGCAAGTCCTGTTTCAGTCTTATACATGTGGCTAACCAGTTCTCCCAGGACCATTTGTTAAATAAGGATTCTTTCCCAAGTGTATGCTTTTGTGTGGTTTACCAAAGGTCAGATGACAATATGATGCTGATTTTATCTCTGTTTTCTATTCTATACCATAGATCTATGTCTCTAGTTTTGTGCTAATACTATGCTGTTTTGATCTCTATAGACTTGTAGTATAACCTGAAATCTGGTAAAGTGATGTCTCCAGATTTTTTTTATTTCTAAGAATTGTGTTGTTCATTTGGGTTTTTTCCTGGGTCCATATGAAATGAACTAGTTTTTCAAAGTTCTTCAATGTATGATACTGGTGTTTTACTAGGGATTGCTTTAAATGCATAGATTGCTTTAAGTAGTATAGACATTTTAACAAATGTTGATTCTTCCCAGTCACAAGCAATATCATATCATTTTTTATATGCTTAAATACCTTGCCAGTGTTAAAATTCCCTTGATTATATTAAACATGTTTATGCACTATGTATTTTTATAGATTTTTTTTCTTTTCAGTCAGGATCCAACCAAGATCTATACATTGCATTTGGTCGATAAGGCTTTTAAATCTCTTAATGTATCATTTCTCTGTTCATACTTTTTCCTTGCAGTTTGTTTAGAAAGTTGTGATTTTTGTTCTGTATAATTTTCCACATTCTGGATTTTGCTAGTTGTATTTTATGGTTTCATTTAAGGTATGGCACTTTCCTCTTCCTCTTATTTTCTGTTAACTTATAATTAAATTGGAGGTGTTATCAGATTTGTTATTAGATTTATTTGGCAAAATTATTTAATAGGTTGCTTTGTGTACTTATGTCAGGAAGTGCATAATATCTGGTTTGTCATTTTTTTGTCTATTAAGGTTGATCAGTTGGTATGGGTGTTACCAGGTTGATTCATTATTTATTTTAACTTGATTCATGATATTATTATACTTCCTCACTAGCTTTTCAATTGATAGTTTTAAACAGCCATTAACATTCATGTTCTTTTTAAAATTCTGCAGGTTTGGGTACCAGTACAGCTAAAGAAGCAAGGGAATATTTTGCTGATATGGAAAGGCATCGCATCTTGTTTAGATATGCTGGTCCTGAAGATGATGCTGCCATTACCTTGGTAATTAAGCTAATTGTTAGCTGTCTGCCTACCTGCCATACTTTTCGTCTCACTCCTGATTTTTTATAGTAAGACTCTTGAAGTTCTAATGCCCAGACTAGTTAATTTTAATTTTCCTCCCAGATTATACCATGCTTTTCTACTTCTTTAGTTGAAAGACCTTAGTTCAAATGTATTTTTGATAAAAATATTGAGAAAAAAATGTTAATTTCTCAGAAATTATTAGTTATGTATGTTTTAATTTTCTAATAGAATTAATTTATTTTTAATATGTGAAATCATTATCTGGAATCTTTCAGGCATTCAGTAAGAAGAAAATTGATGACAGAAAAGAATGGTTAACAAATTTCATGGAAGATAGGAGACAGCGTAGGTTACATGGCTTACCAGAGGTTAGTCATAAAGGGGGAGGGGAAGGAGGAGTGAGAGACTAAATTTCATGCAGTAATAATGATATTAATAATTTTAACAGTAATGTTATTATATAAACTTTCCTCTTAGCAATTTTTATATGGTACAGCAACAAAGCATTTGACTTACAATGATTTCATCAATAAGGAATTGATTCTATTCTCAAACTCAGACAATGAAAGATCTATACCATCTCTTGTTGATGGTGAGTAACAATTGTTTAAATATCTTTTTCATTTTTGTATGTTATTGCATATAGTTTGATTTCATGTACTTTAAGCTATCCTTATGACATATTTTAAAATTTCTACTTGAAATCACATAATACATGAAGAATTGATTCAGAGAAATTTAAAGTCTTTTTGATGTTGTTTTTGAGAGATGTTTTGGTAGGGCTCAAATCTTTAAATATTCCTTAGTTTGAAACTCTTAAACCCTTTTTTCAGGAAAATTAACATTAAGGCTGATCTTTAAAGCTGTTGCTCGTATCAACTGTAGAATTTCTAATATAAAAAGTAAAATGGGGCCGGGCACAGTGGTTTATGCCTGTAATCCTAACACTCTGGAAGCTGAGGCAGGTGGATTGCCTGAACTCACAGTTCAAGACCAGCCTGAGCAAGAGTGAGACCCCGCCGCTAAAAATAGCTGGGCGTTGTGGTGGGTGCCTATAGTCCCAGTTACTCAGGAGGGTGAGCCAAGAGACATGAGCCTAAGAGTTTTAGGTCGTTGTGAGCTGTGATGCCATGGCACTCTACCAAGGGCAACGAAGTGTGAATCTGTCTCAAAAAAAACCAATTAAAATGGGACTTTGATAATTTCTAAAACATTTATCAGAGATTGAATTTTAAAACACTTTTATACCTCATTACCCCAAACTAAGCGGTTTAACTTACAAAAGAAGTAGAAACTTTTTATTTAGTTAAAGCAGATTCTGGTTTTCTGGTTCTCAACCTTCCTAATGCCGCAATGTATTTTCATTGATAAAAAGGGGTTGCAACTCACAGGTTGAGAACAGTGATATAGAGCTTTCACCCTCTCAATTTTTTAACTTTTAGCAAGTTTGTTGATCTTTTTTTGTTCCTCCATTTTTCAGCTAGTAGCAGATAGTTCTACCCATCCATCAAGTTCTAGCCTTAAGTTACATCCCTTCTATCAAGGCTTCTCTAACATTTCTATCTAAATGGTCTCAGATGCCTAAACATCTATGCTAATTATTGGGTGCTCTTATTTTTGCTAATTATTTGGTATCTATATTAATTTTGTTCCCTCAGTTAGATTATAAAATTATCAAGGAAATGGCTTTTTTTTGAGACAGAGTCTCACTATGTCACCCTTGGTAGAGTACTGTGGCAGTCACAGCTCACAGCAACCCAAACTCTTGGGCTTAAGCAATTCTTTTGCCTCAGCTTCCCAAGTAGCTGGGACTACAGGTGCCCACCACAACACCTGACTATTTTTTTGTTGCAGTTGTCATTGTTGTTTAGCTGGCCCAGGCCAAGTTTGAACCCACCAGTCTCAGTGTATGTGGCTGGCACCACAGCCACTGTGCCATGGGTGCTGAGCCGAAATGGTCATATTTTATTATCTTCTAGTTTCTACCATCCTCTGAGAATGATAGTTAGCATATACTAAAAGGGTTATTTCTATGCTCATTGGCCTAGAGTGAGAAGAATAATAAGGAAGCAGAATGATTTCCTCACATTGTCTCATATAGACCTATGAAAACTGTATTAGGTAGGTAATTATTTCTATTATGCTGATGAAGACACTGAGACTTACTGGTTTAGTAATTGCTCAGTCACATGGGAAATGGCCAAGTTAAGAAAAATATCCAGATTAGTGAGGATTCTAAGCGGGCATTCTTAGCTACTACAATAAACCTCTTCCTTATTAAGGATTTTCCTAATTTGGGATACTTAAAATATTTTTCAGGCTCAACAGTGATGTGTTAATATTTCCAATGGAATCTGAAGGTAGTTAAGACTTTGTGGGTTTTGTGAAAGCAATGTGAAAACATTCAAAATTGAAAAGTTACATTTGAAATTGTGATCACTTAATATATTCGTATTACCAAAACTACCCTGTTTTCCCGAAAATAAGACAGTGTCTTATTTTAAGGTGTGCTCCCAAAGATGCGCTAGGTCTTATTTTCAGGGGATGTCTTATCTTTCCCGTAAGTAGGTCTTATTTTCGGAGGATGTCTTATTTTTGGGGAAACAGGGTATTATACTGGGCATGTTTTTTTTTTTTTTTTTTCTCCTTTTTTTTTTTGGTGTTACAAAGGTTTAATTTTACATAAGTAGTTACTCAATGTGATTTTTTTTTTTTTTTTTATTGTTGGGGATTCATTGAGGGTACAATAAGCCAGTTACACTGATTGCAATTGTTAGGTAAAGTCCCTCTTGCAATCATGTCTTGCCCCCATAAAGTGTGACACACACTAAAGCCCCACCCCCCTCCCTCCATCCCTCTTTCTGCTTCCCCCCCCATAACCTTAATTGTCATTAATTGTCCTCATATCAAGATTGAGTACATAGGATTCATGCTTCTCTATTCTTGTGATGCTTTACTAAGAATAGTGTCTTCCACTTCCATCCAGGTTAATACGAAGGATGTAAAGTCTCCATTTTTTTTAATGGCTGAATAGTATTCCATGGTATACATATACCACAGCTTGTTAATCCATTCCTGGGTTGGTGGGCATTTCGGCTGTTTCCACATTTTGGCGATTGTAAATTGAGCTGCAATAAACAGTCTAGTACAAGTGTCCTTATGATAAAAGGATTTTTTTTCCTTCTGGGTAGATGCCCAGTAATGGGATTGCAGGATCGAATTTTTTTTGAACCCTTAAAAAAAAAAAGTGGCGATGTATACATTTGTTAACAATGCCATGAAAGCATTTTCTTTCTCCTGGGGAAAAGTGAATTTATTATCAAAATAAGATATTGGCTGGTCCTGTAATTTAAATTAAAATAAAATTTTGGACAAAGAAAAACAAGATATTCTGCAGGCTCATTGTTAGTTTGCTGGTACTCTAGTTACAACTGGTAATTTGGTTGTATGAATGTTTAGAAACTCCTATGAAAAGAATTGTGTGCCAGTGGGCAATTTTTTTTAAGACTAGAAGATTATCTTTCAATTGGTAGTTCATTTTTGGAAAGGTGGAAATGGCATAAAAATGTTTTTAGTGTCTACTTATTTTGTTATAGAATCTCAAGTAACAGTTATATTCAGTTATTCTTCAAAAGCCAACTCTCTGTTTTTGCCTTTTTCTCTTGAATATATAGAACATTATTGCCACTAAACGAATTGTTAGAACTATATCTTGAAGTAATATTTGGTTGCTCTTTTTAATGATAGGCTTCAAACCTGGACAACGAAAAGTTTTATTTACCTGTTTCAAGAGGAATGATAAACGTGAAGTAAAAGTTGCCCAGTTGGCTGGATCTGTTGCTGAAATGTCTGCTTACCATCATGGAGAAGTAAGCATTAAGATTGGAATCAATCGAGAACTGTAATTATTGGCTTGAAAAATGATACTTACTGGCCAGGTGGGGTGACTCATGTCTGTAATCCAGCGCTCTGGGAGGCTGAAGCTGGTGGATTGCTTGAGCTTGCAGGTTCGAGACCAGCCTGAGCAAAGTTGAGACCCCATCTCTACTAAAAAAATAGAAAAAGTGAGGCAAGAGGATCACTTAAGCCTTAGTTGGAGGTTGCTATGAGCTATGATGCCACGGCACTCTACCCAGGGCGACAGCTTGAGATTCTGTCTCAGGAAGAAAATAAATAAATAAATAAATAAAAGATGTTTACATATAATGAAATAGTTTTCCTTTTATGAGGACTTTGGAAATGTGAAAGAATTGAGAGTTTGGATAGTAATACAAATTGGGGACTAGTTATAGAAAATTTAGAATATTAATGTTATTTCTGTTTTATCCTATCATAGCAAGCATTGATGATGACTATTGTGAATTTGGCTCAGAACTTTGTGGGCAGTAACAACATTAACTTGCTTCAGCCTATTGGTCAGTTTGGAACTCGGCTTCATGGTGGCAAAGATGCTGCAAGCCCTCGTTATATTTTCACAATGTTAAGGTAAATATTTGCAGATGCAATGGTATCAAATTTGATTTGAAGTTTATTGGAACCAGTTAAATGTTTAATAGAATTGTAACTATCAAGAGATATGATTGGTTCTTTAAGGGGTGAATTTATCAAATTATTTGATCACAAATACAATCAAGTGTGTTGATCTTAATTTTAAGGAGTTACTTATGAAATCAGTACTGATGAATGTATAGATTTTTTTCTCTCACCCAGTTTTACTCCTTAGGCTGGAAATGGCTTATGTGCTTTATTTAGAGTAATAGGAAATTCTTAAAAAGTTATTTATTAGTTTTAAAGAACTTAGGTAAGTAAATACATAAGTAAATTATAGATATTTTATTCTGGCCTTGTGCCTGATAGAAATGTGCATTTAGTAATAATGTTAGATAAATTTTAAAAGATTTTTTATTATATGTAAAGTTTTTAATTATGTATAAAATTTTATTTCCTAAAGTCATGACATTTATTCATTTTCTGTTTTTCCCTTTCGTTAGCTCTTTAGCAAGACTACTTTTTCCTGCTATGGATGATAATTTGCTTAAGTTCCTCTATGATGATAATCAACGTGTGGAGCCTGAGTGGTATATTCCCATAATTCCCATGGTTTTAATAAATGGTGCTGAGGGCATTGGTACTGGATGGGCTTGTAAACTACCCAACTATGATGCTAGAGAAATTGTGAACAATGTCAGACGAATGCTAGATGGCTTGGATCCTCACCCCATGGTAATTATTTGGAACCTATTGCTTATGCTATTTATTTAACAAATGGTAATTTATAAACTACAAAGTACAGAGATTTTGAAAAGTAGTGGAACATATCGTAGACATTAAAAACCTAACTAGACTATAACTTCATATGGGCTTACAGTGAAAGATATAAACTTTGGAATGAGTCTAGAGGTAAGTTTTATGAGGAAAAACTGTTTATTGAAATTTAAAAACGTCCCGCATTTCAGGCTTTTACTTTTCTAAATCATGTAGAGAATAATGCTTTTATGTTAAAATTAAGTTACTTTGTTTTTCTTCTTCAACTATGAGGTCTTATTAGAGTTATAAGGATGCTTTAAAAACACATTTTATTTGGTACTTTACTGTCGTAGAAATAGCCAAGTAAACAAACACATTGTTTTGTATATTTTAATGTATCCCCATATTTTTTATCTTTGTCCTTTCCTTTTTCTTTCTTTCTTTTTTTTTGTGTAGAGACAGAGTCTCACTTTATTACCCTCCATAGAGTGCTGTGGCGTCACAGCTCACAGTAACCTCCAACTCCTGGGCTTAGGCGATTCTCTTGCCTCAGCCTCCCGAGTAGCTGGGACTACAGGCTCCCACCACAACACCCAGCTATTTTTTTGTTGCAGTTTGGCTGAAACTGGGTTCAAACCCGCCACCCTTGGTATATGGGGCCAGCACCCTATTCACTGAGCCATAGGTGCAGCCCTCTTTGTCCTTTTCTTACATCATTCACTGTACTTAGGTTTGTTCCCAAACCACCTCTGAGAAAAATCTCTCAAGTAAATGATCTTTCCCTTCACATAATTGAATGTTTTCTGGACGTTTTCCTTACGATATACTAAAGAAAAAGTGTATTTTTAATTTCAAAACTAATAATGCTCATTGTAGGTAATGATAAGCAAATAGGAAGAAAATTTCATAAACTCATCATATAGAAAAAAATTGTTAGTATTTTGATTTTTTAAAGTTTTATTTCATTTTTGTATTTTAAATTAAAAGTTAGATTAATATGAATGTGATTTATGTTCTGCTTTTTCCCTTAAATCCTTTAAAGTACTTTAAAATATTTCTAACATAAGCATCAAACGTCTTTTTATGATTATGATATTTTATTTAAATTGTTTTGTATGTATTGATTTTTTTTTAAATATGTTTTAGAATTTTAAGCTAGTATATTTGATCAGTACATGCTTTTTGTGTGGCTACTATATGATGACACTGTGCTAAGTGGCAAGATAGTTAAGGCTTTTGTCTTCAAAAAATTAATCTGTTATCAAGAAGATAAGACATTGGGACTTGAAGTTTATAGTGATAAAAGATGTTAATGGTTGCTCAGTATGCCAGCAGAAATGTCCTATGCTATGTTCCTAATTTCTTAGTGATAATAACAAAAATTTTAGAAGGGGGAGAGATCACTTGTAATTCAGTTGGGAAGGATAAGTAAGTTTTATTTAGATGAATGGAATAAGGTGTTAGGGCTGGTGGATAAAGAGAAAGTGAGAATATTCAAAATATTCAAGCAAAATGTGGGAGAAGAATAGTGGTTCTATAAGACAAGCCAATGGAAGAAAAAGTAGAAAATTAGATTGAGTCTAGATTGTGGAAGGCTTTCAGTGTAAGGACCAAGGAGTTTGAATTGAAAGGATATATTAAGTAGGGAAGAAAAAGGTATGGAGGCAATAGGCTGAAAAAAAGTACTATTTTAGGAAGATTAGGAAAAATGATGCTAAGATTTTGAGATTATGTTAGCAGAAGCTATGAATTCAAGATTGAGTGATCATTTGGAAAGAAACAATAGAGAATGAGGAATTCAGTTTGTCATGTTAATCTGTCAGTGTCAGTAGACTCAAGACTAAAGGACATTCAAATGTGGTGCTGGCATTCAAGAGAGGAGTCAAGACTTCAAATTATTTCCATTTTTCTCTGCAGCTTCCAAACTACAAAAACTTTAAAGGCACAATCCAAGAACTTGGTCAAAACCAGTATGCAGTCAGTGGTGAAATATTTGTAGTGGATAGAAACACAGTAGAAATTACAGAGCTTCCGGTTAGAACTTGGACACAGGTTAGTATACATATGTGAGCTGCTTGTGAGAAGAGCATTGCATTAAGCAATTTTTTCTGGTAAGACTGATTCCATTGTTGTTCGCCCTAAGTCTGTATAGTGTTTAAAATTTTCCATGTATGTTTTGTACTCATTCATTTGAATTTGTACTTGAGTTTGTACTTCATTGAATATGCAAATAGTAATTTAAAAGTTTTTAAACCTATCTAAATAATGTAGTATGACTTAGATTAGGTGAGTGCCTTTTTAGAGACTATTTGTATTTACCTTAAAATAAAAGAAGTAGAATAAGAAATAGTGTTTTGAATTTTTATAAATATGGTCAATAAATTCATCTGAGTATCAGATGTTAACAGAGCTAAAAGCATGCATGTCATATCTTGTTAGTTCTAGTTGATGTCATTTTCTTTATTCTTTCATCCTTTATCTTGCTATTTGGAGTATGAGCAAATTGGAACCATTCCTTTGTACAGGGAGTCCTGAGGTTATAAACAAAAGATAGGCTCTGTATGCAGGTTTTATCTGAAACCGAATTTGTATTTAAGTTGGAACAGGTACATTTACCCATTACCTAGAATAGCCTTCGTTCGCAAGCGCAACTTATGATAGCCAGATGTTTGTAACTCAGGGACTTAACTATGATAGCCTCTGTTCGTGTAAATTGTATATGTAAGTTGGATGTTTGTAACTCGTGTATGTCTTTTTTCACTGCTGAGATCCTCATGTATTGTCTTCTGTAGTGATTAGGCAGGAGACCATAGAAGTGGAACTTTCCTTTTCTCCCCCAACGGAAGCTGAGAATTTTTAAAAGATTGTATAACTTATAGTATGAGAATGTGAGAATGTATCATGAAAAGAATTACTTATTTTTAAATCTTTTATAGGTGTACAAAGAACAGGTTTTAGAACCTATGCTGAATGGAACAGACAAAACACCAGCATTAATTTCTGATTATAAAGAATATCATACTGATACAACTGTGAAATTTGTGGTGAAAATGACTGAAGAGAAACTAGCACAAGCAGAAGCTGCTGGATTGCATAAAGTTTTTAAACTTCAAACTACTCTTACTTGTAATTCCATGGTAATTTATTAGATTTGCTTTTATTTTAATCTTTATTGCATGTGTAAGTTGGATTGTTGTAATTGGTTTCATGATGGGAATAGTTATAGTAAGCCTGAATGAATTTTTCCTCTGCATATTTGCTAAAGAGTCAAGGGGCACATTCCTTCCTTCTACTATTATCAACTACCCTCACTGTCAACTCTGTGTTTATGCATCTGGGCTTGAACACAGAAGGTACGTCTTCACACACACTGAGTAAAAGTTGTAAGAGTGATTGTTGAAGGTTTTCATGTGTCTTATGCTCATCCGTATTAGCCTTTTAACTATAGGGTACTTATCTCCTCATTACTCTACTATGCTTCATTAAACTTAATTATTTATGCTTATATATAATTGGGGAGGAAGTTAGAAAGTCAACGTGTATGATTACCCAGGTTCCATTCCAAATTAGCTTTTACATTAAAAAAAAAAAGAGTAAAAGAAAAAGTCTGGCAATAGCACACTGGCTATGAAAAAGTACCACAATCTGTTAAGAAAGGCTAGTGGAAGAAAGAGAAAAAGGACAGATAGGGAGTCTGAGTGACTGAATCATAGCACAGTGATTTCTATAAGAGAGAAAGGGGAGCAAATGTACATCCCTTGAATTATATGGAGGAGGGAGAGCTTTAACATTTTTTAGAGATAGAATGTTTACATGGTATATGGTCTATAAAACCTAAGAAAACAATTTTTCATGGGTAGCTTTATAGCTGCTTTAAATAAAAACTCTTTTTTAACAGACTTATTTTACCTCTCAAAATTATGCCTATTTTAAATATTTTCATGGTTTCGAGAATTGAATTTATTGGTTTCTTACGATCACCAAAGGGATTTTCAGAAATGTGCTTTAATAGTTTTGATTGTGTTCAATGCTTAGGGGTAGTCTGTGTGGATATAAGTATTACAGTTACTTTAAATACTATAGATGTCATATAAGTTAAAACACCAGTACAGATTTATGTAATCTACAAAAACTGCATTTTGCTTAGGTACTCTTTGATCATATGGGATGTTTGAAGAAGTATGAAACTGTGCAAGACATTCTGAGAGAATTCTTTGATTTACGATTAAGTTATTATGGTTTACGTAAAGAGTGGCTTGTAGGAATGTTGGGAGCAGAATCTACAAAACTTAATAATCAAGCCCGTTTCATTTTAGAGAAGATACAAGGGAAAATTACTATAGGTAAGATGCAACTTTAAAAAATTTGAACATTAGTTAAAAATGGAAAAAAAAATCTTTATTAATAGAAGACATTTTTATCAGTAGAATATAAACAAATACAAATTGAATCTCTTTTCTTGATCCTAACTTTATTTTTCCCTCACATAGAGAATAGGTCAAAGAAAGATTTGATTCAAATGTTAGTCCAGAGAGGTTATGAATCTGACCCAGTGAAAGCCTGGAAAGAAGCACAAGAAAAGGTAATCATTTGCAGAAAAAGACATTCAGAGAAGCTTTTAAAAACAACTTCCAAAAAAAACAAAAAATATCTCCTAAATTTTAAATGTAGTACTGCTAGAAGTGTTGAGTTGTCTTTTTGGAGACTGAAGTCTTCTGTTTATCCACAGAACAGATACAGTACAGGAATTTGCAGTGCACACCCACCACACTTTGCCAGTGTGACTCAACCAGAGCCTGGAGAAATGACTCCAGGTGTGAGAAGGTAGCTCAGTCTCCTTGGCCTTTTTTTCTGAGCCTGCCATTAAAAGGGTGTTAGTTTGTGGTGGTGGTTTTTGTGAGGTGTGTGTATACTATCTGGGAACTAGACTGGTAGCACTCAGAATATTTCTAAACTGTTAAGTCTGTGGTCACAATATGGCATCCAGTCACCAGTCACTTAATTTGGTTTTAGTTAATGCTGGGAAAACTAGAGACAAAGCATTCATTCGTATAGGAGGGATTTATTGAGCACCAAATATGTGCCCTGTCCCATGCTTAGATTCTTTTTTTTTTTTTAAACAGTTTCACTTTGTCACCTTCGGTAGAGTGCTATGCTGCTGTAACTCACAGTAACCTCAAACTCTTGGGCTCAAGTGGTCCTCTTGCCTCAGCTTCCCAAGTAGCTGGGACTAAAGGCACCTGCCACACGGCCTGGCTATATTTTAGAGACAGGGTCTCATTCTTGCTCAGGCTGTAACTCCTGAGCTCAGGCAATCCACCAGACTCAGCCTCCCAGAGTGCTAGGATTACAGTCATGAGCCACTGTGCCTGGTCCTTTAAATTCTGGAGGTTCAGATTAAAAATCTAATGTTTTATTAACTAAATTGTCCATTTCAGATCATAAAGTAGTTAACATTAATTGTTAGTGGGATATTGAAACTTTGAGATTCCCCTCAATTAGCTTTTTGATGTTGTATGTCATTAAAACAAAAATTTAAAAGGGCGATACAACATTATGATTGAGAACAAAAATGTAGAAAAGGAAGGAAATCTGAAATGATTAATTTTTTTGATATTTAATTAGGTTATTTGCATATATGGTACTGATAATATTAACATCTTTAAAAAGTTATGATTATAAGTTGAACTGAAACTTTAAACTTTTCTACACCTGAGTTCTCAACCATAATGTAGTTTTTCATCCAGTTACATTGAAACATTGTTGCTATTGCTTACATTCTTTAAACTTTTTCGATTTTGAAGTGAATAAAAGCTATGTATTAAAGAGAATAAAATTAGAATAAGGTTTATAATGTAACAATTACATATTAAGATAATAGGCTTATTCATCATTTGAAGAAAATGGGGTAGGACATGATGGGGCACATTCATAATTAGAATGATTGAAGAACTTTCTTTTCACATTAATGTGTTTTATGATACTGTTAAACCCCAAATTATGGCTTATACAATACTTGCCCTTCTGTATCACTGTTGGTTTAAACTGTATCTTTTAAGGAAATTAGCTAGTAAGCTAATAAATTTAGAAGATAAAAATGTCTATGGTTTGAAAATGCCTTTCTGATGGAAGCAGAGTACATGGGTGTAAAGCCTAGCTTGCTTTCCGTGATTGCATTGTTACCATCAAAATTTATTCAGCATCTTGGCCATGTATATTCTTGGGGGGAGGGGCAGGGTTCAGATAACGAGCTGTTCTTACAAGAGTGTCCTATTTATTACACAGAGTTGGAGAAGAGTGTTAAAATTATAAAACAGCTAATCATAAGAAATGGAATTCTGTCATTAGAACTTGAAAAGTTTATTTTTCTTTATTTCTAAAAGTGTCCTTAGTCATATTTTTGTAAACAGTGATAGATAAACATATTCATAGAGCACTCATTAATAATACTTTGGTGTCATCAAAACCAAGATCAGATTTTCTAAAATGTGAGTTTAAATAGGGTTTTATGACACCTTGATAATAGTTTATTAGTAGTCTAACGACCTGAATACTCCATAGCAACATACTGTTTTATGAAGAATTTTTAAAAACTCTGGAATTATTAATTTGTCATAAATTATCTAGATACTTTATCATCTGTCAACTCAACAACAGCATTTCTTATTTGGCTAATATTACTTAATTGAACTTAATACTTTTGTTTATATAATGAAACATCTTGCTTTGTAATTTTAATTTTTATCCTTTTATTTCTAAAGTATACCTGAACTTTACTTTGTATATACACATTGTTTTACTTAAAAATTTGATTAGATTGTAAAGTGTATTTTTAATTCTTTTTCCAAAAGTGAACATTTTTTGGTTTATGGAGTATCACGGTTAACTCAGTCTTTTTTTAAAAATCCCATTACTCCTTGAAAAGTCATTTTGATGTATCTGAGTACTTCAAACAATTTAGATAAAATTTTTTTTTATGGCTGTTGTTATTTTTAAAAACTTTAAAGGTGGTTTCACCTAAAATAACTTTTATTAAATTTGTTGTATTTTGAAATTTAATATTAGCACAGAGAATTTTTTTGTTGGAGCTGTTTCTATGGGAAAAAACTTATGAATAAAAGTTAAGCAAAGCCCTGATAATTCTTACTCTAACTCACCAACTCTTAAATTCTTAAATTGTCTAAGTCATTACATACATTTTCTTACTTGAAAGAATTTTTATTAAGAATTCATCTTAGTAAGTGAATGTGCCTTGACATATTTATTATAATTATAAAACATTTTTCATAAGTTATTATTTGGGGTTCAGATTTTTCATTCACTTACCAATGTAAAAATATGACAAGACATAATAATAAAACATTAGTGCCACTCTATTAATTTTAAGATGTGGTATCTTCTCATTTTATTACTTAGTTCCTGAGGAAAACATTAATTTTTCATCAGATTCCTGGTTAAATAGGGACAGATTCTATCATTCCTTCTGAAGATTATATATCTTTAGAAAATTTTAAATGTAAATACATTTTTATTAGATAATCTAAAATAACCCTGCCACCCTGAGGTGTAACATTGACAGTGTAGCACTTGTAGAATTTTTAACTCAATAAAATTCAACATTAATTTGATAGTATACAGGATTTTAATATGAAGTTTATTATTTTTTACAGGCAGCAGAAGAGGAGGAAACACAAAACCAGCATGATGATAGTTCCTCTGATTCAGGAACTCCTTCAGGCCCTGATTTTAATTATATTTTAAATATGTCTCTGTGGTCTCTTACTAAAGAAAAAGTTGAAGAACTGATTAAACAAAGAGATACAAAAGTATGAACTTTTGTGGGTTAAATAATTTGAAAGTATTTCATTGTTATCTATATAAACTATTTTCATTTACCCTTTATACATTTAAAAACTATTAAATGTTTAAACTATACTACTACTTTTTTATTATAGGGGCGAGAGGTCAATGATCTTAAAAGAAAATCTCCTTCAGATCTTTGGAAAGAAGATTTAGCAGCATTTGTTGAAGAACTGGATGTAGGTTGAGTCTCTATTAAAATGTATTTGGAAAAGTAATGTTTATGAAATAATGAAAATGTTTAAAATTAAATTAATTATTATATTTCTTTCAGGTCTGTGAGGGTTAATGTGTTTGTAACCTGAGCTAGGATTAAACTTCAATTTATATGAAGTTACAAAGAAAAGTTATTTCTGATATGGATGAATATAAATGGCCGTGGAGTCGAATTTTAGAATAAATTAAATCCTACTTTGTATTAGTTAAAATTTCTTAGGTTACTTAAATTGGCTTATTGATTTAGTTTATTGGGTTTTCTGCAAGGAGGTAAGACCAATATGTGTATATAATTGAATATAAGTACTTTAAATTTAGGAGTAGAATGATAGTCTCTTTAGTTTTATAACAGAGAAAAGTCAATTTTTATGTATTATAACCTAGTTTACTCCAAGTACAATTCTAATTTTAAAAAGAAAAGAAAAAAATGTAGAGGAAAAGTATAAAAATGTAAACTTTTTCTTAAATTACCCACTTAAAATATTAGAACTAAATTAATGGTAGCAGTGTGAGATCTAATTTTGAATAATGGGTAAACTGCTATTTTTTATTACTCATGGATATTACTTTTGCTTTTTACTTGTTTCACTGATTTTTTTTGTTTATATTCTCTGGAGTTTTATTTTTGTGGCCTATGTCAGAATTAGTGCTGTTAAAAACAATATGGTATATTAGTTGCCTGAAAGAATTTCTGAAATTTTTAGTACTGTTATATAAATAGCACTCAATGATCATTTAAGTGCCACAATATAAGTTTTTCTTGATTTGTGCTTTTCTTATATTGTTCATGAATTATATTTTTAAAAAATTTGGGGTACTTTTTTTTCCTGCTGGCTTATATTATTCATTAAAAATTAATAGCCATTAAAAACTAACCATGCATATATTGAAAGGAAAATTATTCCTGATCAGTACTAATGATATTTTGATACTGTTTTAAGTTTGATCTTAAATATAGTGAAATGTAGGGAACTTTTTGTTATGCCTATAAATATCCTCACGATTGAAAAATTGTCAATCAAAACAATACTAGTGAAGAATATGCTTTTCACTTTGAATTTATCATTTTTTACAATTTCAGATTAATATGAGGGTACAAATGATTAGGTTATATTGTTTTCATTTGTTAGCTAAAGTCCAAGTTGTAGTTGAGCCTTTTAGCCAGCGGGGTGTGCTGTATACCCTTACGTGGTGCCTATTGGGTGACAGTTTACCAACCACCCTCCCTCCTCCTCCTCCTCCTCCTCCTCCTCCTCCTCCTCCTCCTCCTCCTCCATTCTCCCTCCCTCCCCCACTCAGTTGAATTTAAGAGTGTTTTGCTCTCATGTGGGTGTGTAGTTATCTATTGGTTTCATATTAGTAGTGAGTACTTGGATATCATTTATCATTTTATTACTTGATAATTAGCAAAGTAGGTCCAAACAACTAAGTTCTGGCTATATGTAGTCTTTTTAAAAAACATCTAAAATTTAAATTTTATGTCTTCTATATCATGTAAAGCCTAAGGATACCTGTAATTGAATATCTATCATATGCCAGTAGTGCATTCTATGTAATGCCCAGAGTAACCTCCACCACCACCTTCAATGAAAGAAGTTATTATTGACTTATACAAAAAAGGACACTATTAAGTTTAGAAAGGTTAAATAATGTACTTAGAGAGGAATTATATCATTACAGTTAAGAGCAATAACTCATTCTCTGAGACCTAGTTCTGAGCCATAAAATGGGGACTACAGGGTTTTTAAATTCCTATCACATGGTAGACACTCTGTAAATTATCTGTTGTTTCCCAGCTATACATGACCAGTTGAAATTCAGGTCTGTCTGATTTTAAATCTTACATTACTTTTAATCTATTATGCTACAAAGATCTTTTAAAAAAATATTTAAACAGATGTCATTTTCTCTTTGACCATCAATGCCTGCTAATTATTTGAAGGAATAGTTTTGGAAAATGTAGACTTTATGGCAATTAATCATAATTATATGCTCATTTATTGTTACCCGCCTAAGTTTAATTTAATTAACACTTAGAGTTTTCCATGCTTTCTAACTTTAATACACATTTATGAACCTTTTCTTCCATTTTTTTTTAGTATATCTAAAGCAATAGAAAAGAATAGCTTCATTCTTGTTAACAGAACTGCCTATGTGTGATTTGCTAGGATTCTTCGGATGATATTAGCTCATCAGAGGTCTTGATTGCATTATACATCATGGGATCTTAGAATTGGAAGGGACTATTTGGTCATTTAGTCACATTATCCTCTTGTATTACAAATGAGAAGCTGGTTAGATGAATTAGGATTACAATCTAGATCTTCCAGTTTAAAATTCTTGTTTTTTCCCCCCATTACCTTTATCTTGGATTAGATTAATTAAAAGAAAAGCTTTATTCTTTAGTGAGTGAATAAAGTATCTTTCAGTTACTTATGAAGTAGTGATCATCTTTTCTAAGAAAGTTGTTTATGGCCTGCTCACCCTTTATAATTATACTTCAGAAAGTGGAAGCTCAAGAACGAGAAGATATTCTGGCTGGAATGTCAGGAAAAGCAATAAAAGGTAAAGTTGGCAAACCTAAAGTGAAGAAACTTCAGTTGGAAGAGACAATGCCCTCACCTTATGGGAGAAGGATAATTCCTGAAATTACTGCCATGAAGGCAGATGCCAGCAAAAAGTTGCTTAAGAAGAAGAAGGTATGATGCATCTCCTGTTTTAGTTCATTAGTAGACTCCACCTCAATAATGAGATACACATATGTATATAAATTTCACTGTGTACTTAAATCATGCTTTATTTCTAATGTATTTCAATGATGATAGGAAATGATTCTTGGAGAGCAGTTGATTAATAGAAGGATAACATTGCTGAAAGATCACATACGTGTAAAGAGCTACTTAATTCAGTTTTTAAAATGAGAGATAGAAACACACATTTAGCAGCCTTCTATACTAAAATCTTAGAACCAAAAAGAAAAAGAATGAATATATCAACTTTAAAATATAAAGTTTAGTTCTGTGTCATGATCAATTAAAGAAGTTAGTAGAGAAAAGTTTATTTGGCTTACACAATAAACTATACCATGTTTTACTGTTTGTTTTTTGCCCTTAAACAATTACCAGGCACAGCGTATGTCATTGTCGATGATGGGTGCTATTTAAGATTTTTAAAAATACGACATTGATCTGTCCTTGAGCTGTATGGGCCAGAGTTAGCCAGAAGAAGGAAATGTCAGAAAAATTGTTAAGAGCAGAGAGGATAATATTTCTGGACAGGTTGGGTTTAGAATTCAGGGAATATATATGTAGGTAAGTCTGCTATGTAGTTGGGAATATAGGCTCAGTCTAATTAGAGCTTAGGAAATGAACCTAAGAGCTAGAATTAGAGATTGGAGAATTCTCTAATGTTTGAAGCACAGGAGCATTTTGATTAGGAGAGCAGACACACACTTCTGTTCTCTTACCTAGTTCCTTACCACACACAGGTTCATTTACGATGCAGGCTTACCTCTTTAGGAAAATGGCTTCTTTCCTTTTCAGTTGGCACTTGTCAGGTTCAGTTCTCAGCACTCTTTTCTCTACCTCATGTAGTCTCCAAAAGTAACCTCATCTATAGCCAGAGGTTATTGCACACACACCTAAATCTATGACTTCTAAATCTATATCCCTAAGCTACAGTGTTTTTAGGAGTGTCAGGCTCATATAGTCACTTGAGTGCTCAAGGCCTTCAAACCCAGCATGTTTCAAACTGGACCCATTGTCCTGATTTCAAAACCTGCTCTATATCATATTTCAATAATGACACTAAATCAACCATCACTTAATATAAGCCAAAAACCTGGGAAATTTCACACTTAATCAGTAACTAAATCATACCGACTGCCTACTAAGTCATTCCAAAATCCACCCTCTTATCATAATCCCCACTGACACTGCCTTAGACTTCCATAAGTTTTGTCTGAGATATTTTAAAGGTCCTCTCAACAAGTCCCCCCATTTTTAGTCATTTATAATCATGATTTCTACCTTTCTCCACTTCATTTCTTTAAGTCCGGTCTTTTCTTACCAGAATGAAAATTCTGAAAAGTCAGTCTTGGTTATTACACAAATGCTTAAAAACCTTCAGTGATTCCCCACTGACTACACAGATAGTTTTGGTATATATTGATTTAGCACCTGCATGGCTTCCTGTTTTTCTGTCCTGGCTACTTTTTCCTCTCACCTTTCCCTGAATCCTGTCAGACTATTTCCTCTGATTGATGACTTAATTCTTCATATGCGATGTTTCATGCTTCTGTGCCTTCTGCCTTGGATGTTCTTCCCTCCTCTTTTCTCCTTACCTGACAAACTTACTCTGCTTCCTTCAGAACTCAATCAGAAAAGTCCCTTCTCCTTTCAGGTTTTCTTACCTTACTTTAGGCAGAAATGCTCACTTTTCCCCTTTGACCACTGCTAATCTCCCTCTGTATTTGTTTGTATTTTGATGACTTATCCTTTTGTGTGTGTGTGTGTGTGTGTGTGTATGTGTGTGTTGGGGGAATGTTTTTCATAGTTGTCAGGTTGGGGACTTTGCCTTATTGTGGCTAGCAGTGCATGACATGTGTTGCTTATTTTCCTTCAATAATTTGAAGATATTTTTTCTAGTATATAGAGGCCTGAGTTATAGGAACTTACTTTGCAGGTATCTTTTAATATACTTAGTCTGTTGGTCTGGAAATCCCTTTGATAATCAAAAGCTACCTTGTTTTTTATGGTTGCTTCTAAATAGCTATCATCCTATTGAGTGTACCAGAAAAGTAGAGTTATAAACAGTATTGCCTGCTACAGATAAATGAAATAGAATAAAACATAATCCAATCAAAGTCCTTAGCAGCAGAATTCCTTTTTTTTCTTTTTACTTAAAACTATCTTTTGACTGGAACTAAAATATCTAAAATACGTGGTGTTAATTTTTGTTTTTAATCAATGGTTTGGTTTTGTTTGTAATGTATAGGGTGACCTTGATATCACAGCAGTAAAAGTGGAATTTGATGAAGAATTCAGTGGAGTACCAGTAGAAGGTACAGGAGAAGAGGCACTAACTCCATCAGTTCCTATAAATAAAGGTCCCAAATCCAAAAGGGAGAGAAAGGAACCTGGTGAGGAATTATTACAGTTTTGGGGTTTTTTTTGTTTGTTTTTTAATGTGAGTAAAGCTGTATGTACAGGATATTGCTAGATTCTTTTGATTGTGCTTTTTTCTAGTAGTTGAAGTAATGCTTTCAATTTTGTGAACATTTGTTATTTTATAATGAACTCATTATAACAGTTTTATTTTTACTAACATTTGTATAAGTATTGATATATATCTTATTGTTGTTCATTTGCTTTTAGGTACTAGGGTGAGAAAAACACCTACTTCATCTGGTAAACCCAGTGCAAAGAAAGTGAAGAAACGGAATCCATGGTCAGATGATGAATCCAAGTCAGAAAGTGATTTGGAAGAAACAGAACCTGTGGTTATTCCAAGAGATTCTTTACTTAGGAGAGCAGCTGGTATTGTGATACATTTTATATTTATTTTATTGCATATTATAGTTTGACCTATAAGTTTTTTTTTTTTTTTTTAAGAGACAGAGTCTCACTTTATTGCCCTCAGTAGAGTGATGTGGCGTCACAGCTCACAGCAACCTCTAGCTCTTGGGCTTAGGCGATTCTCTTGCCTTAGCCTCTTGAGTAGCTGGGACTATAGGCGCCTGCCACAACTCCCCACTATTTTTAGTTGCAGTTTGGCTGGGGCCAGGTTTGAACCCACCACCTTTAGTATATGGGGCCAGCGCCCTACTCACTGAGCCACAGGTGCTGCCCTATAAGTTGGTTTTTTTTTCTTTTTTTGTAGAGACAGAGTCTCACTTTATAGCCCTCGGTAGAGTGCCGTGGCATCACACAGCTCACAGCAACCTCCAACTCCTGGGCTTCAGCGATTCTCTTGCCTCAGCCTCCCGAGTAGCTGGGACTACAGTGCCCGCCACAACGCCTGGCTATTTTTTGGTTGCAGTTCAGCTGGGGCCGGGTTTGAACCCGCCACCCTTGGTATATCGGGCCGGCGCCTTACTGACTGAGCCACAGGCGCCGCCCTATAAGTTGGTTTTTGATGGTAAACCTATTGCCTAAAGTACTAAACCATTGCTATTTCAGAAAGTTATGAAGATGAAACAAATTCTTTTATAGAATGGTGTTTCCTAGCAAAGTTGGACATAAAACAAATTCCTCTAAAGTGAATCGTGATTTCTTATTGATTTTTTGCTATACAGTTTGGGTTATACATGTTATTACTTCCATAGTTTGAAGATGTTTGTTAAAAAATGTACCTTTGGGACCTTGGTGTAATATACCAGCAGTGATAAATCTAAAGGAAGTGCTTTGTAGTTTTGTTTTTATTTCCTATCTCTTGTATTATGAAAAGTTTCCTCCTCCTTTAAGAGTCTGATTCCATATATCTCTTTTAGATAATTCCAGTAGTTATGGTTGGGCTGCAGAATCCCATTTTGCTATTATATATTGCTGTTAAGCATGTGATTTGATTCTTTCTCAATATTTATTAACTTAAAGTGTTAATCTAATGAATTTCCTATTTTATAGATTTTTCTGAAATTTTGTTAAGTACTAATTTACTAAAATGAATGATACAATATTATGGTTGTTATCCTCTGGGAGATACATTTTTAATTATATGTCAGGCTTAAATTCTTTGTCTTATCACCAAGTGATTGAATTTCTAGTCCTACTGTACATAGGTAGTATACTATAGGTAAATCTTTAACATGAGTAATTTAAGTTATATGAAAATTAATTTATTAAAAGCTTCAAAACTATATTTAGGCTTTTCCATACATCTAAAATGATGTGGGCCAGGTGTGGTGGCTTTTGCCTATAATCCTAGCACTTTGGGAGGCCAAAGCAGGAGGATCATTTGTTTCAGTTTAAGACCAGCCTGAGAAACATAGTGACATTCCTTCTCTACAAAAAAATAAAAAAATATTAGTTGGGTGTGGTGATGCACTTCTGTAGTCCCAGTTACTTGGGAGGCTAAGGCAGGAGAGGATCATTTGAGCCCAGGAGTTTGAACTGCAGAGAGCCATGATCACACCACTGCTCTCATGCCCGGGCAACAAAGCAAGAAAGACCTTTTCTCCAAAAAGAAATATATTAAAGAAAAATGATGTGTAAAATTATATAGCATCCAAATAATTTTAGAATTTTATTCCATGATACACAGTAGAAATTGAAACAAAACTTATTTGCATTATACCAGTATGCCTTTTCCCATAACTGGTACATATTTATGCATTATATTATTGTTTTGCCAATATATTGAGGTCTTATGTTTCCTATCTTTTCTCATTCATCTGAAAAACTGTCTTTGTTATTTTATAGTAAAACTAACCCTGAAGGGAAGATAGAATTTTTTTCTAAGAGGTTAAGAGACAGTTTAGCCCTTTCAAAAGAACTAAAAAAATTTGTCATTTGTGATTGCAGAAGTAGAAAATTTTATGTTGGTAGTTGCACAGTGGCTGTATAAGACAAAACTGTATAGAACTGTCCTCAGTGTTTTTCAGTAATATTTAAGTGTGACAAGCAGCATTCTAAACAATCAGTTCCATCAATTTATGATCTCCTAAAATGTGTAACATGACCCAATAGCCTGCTGCAAAGACATATATTAACACCATCAAATAATTATAGACCACACAGATGTTGGGTTTTGTTCTATAAACGCTTGTCTTTTTTTTTAAAAAGTGTATTTTTAGAGATTGCTGGAAGATTTTTCAGATGTATTATCAGTAGTAGTATTTCATGTGGATAAAGCTAAGATTTGAGTTTACCATTCATATTTATTTTTCTCCTAGCTGAAAGGCCTAAGTACACATTTGATTTCTCAGAAGAAGAGGATGATGATGCTGATGATGATGAAGACAATAATGATTTAGAAGAATTGAAGGTTAAAGCATCTCCTGTAACAAATGATGGGGAAGATGAATTTGTTCCTTCAGATGGCTTAGATAAAGATGAGTACACATTTTCACCAGGCAAATCAAAAGCTACTCCAGAGTAAGTAATGAATATGATTGTTGTAGACATCTACCAAATATAGTGAGTTCTCTGTAAGAAATTATCATTCTAGGAAAGATTTTCCTCATGAAGGAATAAATTTTGTTAATATTGCAAATGTTCCTTTAGCTGTTGCCATAGAGGAGGAATTGGTGAACTTTTTCAAAAAGGGCTTCATAGTAAATACTTTAGATTTTACAGCTCATATGGTTTCTGTCACAGCTAATCAATGCTGCTGTTCTAATAAGAAAGCAGTCATAAGCAATATGTAAATAAATGAGTGTAGCTCTGTTCTAGTAAAACATTTTTTACTAAAATAGGCAGTAGGCCTATGGGATATAGTTGGACAATATTTGGTTTTGAGAACAGTTCTGAATCTTTAGAATTGAGAGGTTTATATTTCTTCCTTAGATTTGGCCCTAATTGCTTTTTCTTGCTTTTGGTGAGTGTGAATACTAGTACGTGGGGTATGAGGTCTGTGAACTATTTCAGAAAAAAAAAAATTTTTTTTTTTTTTTTTTTTTTTTTTTTTTCGAGACAAAGTATCACTCTGATACTTGGGCTAGAGTGCAGTGAAAAGTGGTGTCGTTGTAGCTCACTGTAACCTCAAATTCCTGTGCTTAAGTGATTTTTCTACTTCACCCTTCTGAGCTGGGACTACAGGCATGGGTCACCACACCCAGCTAAATTTTTTTTTGTAGAGACGGGGTCTTATTTTTGCTCAAGCTGGTCTTGAACTTCTGGCCTCAAGCATTCTTCTCACCCTGGCCTCCCAAAGTGTTAGAATTAGAGGCATGAACCATCGTGCCCAGCCCCTCAGACTTTTTAAAGAAAAGTTTTCTCACTTAGTGCGACTGGCTTTGACCAAATTCTGAACTAACTGCTCATCTATAGTCTAGAATCAGAAATAGGATTGTTGTTTGCTCTCTCTGATGGGTATTCTATCTTTCTACTTGGGTTTTTGCACTTAAATTCGCTGATATTAAATACTGGAATGATTATTTTTATCAGCCACAGAATTTGATTTAATGGTATTTTGAATAACTTTAGACTATTGCTCAGTCTTTATGCTACATCATTGATTTGTCTGGTATCTGTGTGCATGTATGTGTGTACACATGCTTGTGCACATAAGAGAAAAAAAATTGCTTGCCTTGTCTTTAATAGAGAAAGAAATGAGAGATCTAGAATTTTGTTTTGTGGTTATAATCCTGCAGTACATACTATGTATAACTTATCAGAGTTGAAATCAGGTATTTAAATTATAATCTTTTTGTGGTGTTTTATTTTCTCTGCAATAGAAAATCTTCGCATGACAAAAAAAGTCAGGATTTTGGAAATCTCTTCTCATTTCCTTCATATTCTCAGAAGTCAGAAGACGGTATGCTCATTTGATCTCTTCATTGGTTACTTATTATTTTTTGCCTTTTTAGTGGTGGAGAGAGAAATAGTAAATACAATAAATAATTAGGTCATGACTTAATTTCACAATTTTTCCTGAGTAGAAAATTTACCTTTTTATATTTTGCTCAAGAGAATAGGTTAATTTACTTTTTCTGAGGTGACTTCTGATTGATAATTCACAATAGGCGTTAGGGAAGCCTTTAGGTAGATAGGCAGATACTAACTTGAATATATATGAAGTATGCATATGTGAAGTGTTTTTGTGAGAGAAAAGAAATGCAAAAAGGATTGAAATTTGATTTTAATGGCAATTTGAATATATATGACAGTTTTCTAAAGCTGTGTAGGTACCAAATTCTAGTTCTGAGAGACCAAAACATTCACAGGAAATTAAATTGGAGTGTATGTTTTTTACTCCCCCTATTTTTTGGTGTGGAATTTTTAAGGTCATTTACGGACATGATTTACTGTCATGTATTTTTTAATATACATATCCATATGTACAGACATACCTAGATTTGATCCATGTTCTGCCTGTACAGATAAATATTAATTTTTGACAGAATGTCAAAACAGTATTGTAAAAATATTTACTCACATCCAAGTAGCTATTCTAACAGCTTCTGCCATGGTTTGAGGGAGGGAAGAATTAATTGATTGTTTAAATTAATTTGAGTGCAAAAGTAAACTGAAGGTAAGCTTGCATACCTTTTAAATTAACCATTAGTGATTTATTGATTTTTAAAAATATGAATACTTATTCTTTTAGATTTGAATATTGCTGATATTCCTGAAATGGTTAATAATATTATTTGTATAGATTCTGAAATACAGTGGGATTTTTTCACATCTTATATTAAAATAAATCATCAGTATGTATTTTTGAATTGGTTAGTTATGTTTTAAGTAATTAGCATTTGAGACTTTAATTTTATTTTTTGCATTTGGGACGTTTAATTGCATTACTCTATACATTTCTATGTTTTACAACAGAGTTAAAATTTTTGAGGTATGACATTGGTATATTTTATTTTCAGCTATTTGTATATTGTAGATTGCTTGATCAAAAAATAGAAATTTAGAAGATCAATTACCTAGCTGAAGTCATCAGTTAATTCAAAGTTTACTGAGAGACCTTTATAGAATCTGTTTACTGAAAAAGTTTTGCAATTTTTAGATTCAGCTAAATTTGACAGTAATGAAGAAGATTCTACTTCTGTTTTTTCACCATCATTTGGTCTGAAACAAACAGATAAAGTTCCAAGTAAAACAGTAGCTGCTAAAAAGGGTATGTACTTATATTTGACTGTGTTAAATAAGTATTGCGTAAAGTATGTAGGAATAGTTGATGTAAAAGGAATTTCAATATAATTTGAAACTATTTGCCCTAGGACTTCACTGAAAAGCGGTTGTAAAGTATAAATGTGAATAAGGAGGATCCCTCTTGTTTTCTTACCATGTCAGAGAATTATTAAAATGTCTTTTAAGACTTCATTTTAAAGCTGTTGTAATTATAAAAGAATTCCATGCAATTTTCCATTAAAGCTCCCATATGGCTATTAGGTTGTAAAGTAGATTAAATTTTTTTTCTTTTTAGTAGTCAGATTTTGTTATCTATGTTAAGTCCTAATGTAGAAGGATTGATCAGTTAGTTGGGGTCCTCTTTTTCTTTGAGTCACATAGCTGCTGCTGCTTTTCTTTTTCCCTGTTGCCTTAGATTGTCCATGAAACACTTTAAGATGGTTTATGACTCTATTACTAGTAGCAAGATAATGTTCCTTGGTCTTTTTGAAGAAGGTCAGTGTTAGTGCTTTGCATTTGAAACATAATACTTAAAAAAAAAAACCGCTTCTAATTGAAATGGATGCTATACTATGTATAAGACACAAGTAAATAATATGGATCCTCAAGGATCTTAAATTCACAATGAACAGCATTATTACAGACACATATATATTGAATGTAGCAGAACAACAATTTTAAAAAGTTCTACTTTAAATGTACTGAGACCATATATTGAGAAATTGGTTGCCTTCAGGAGTCTCTAGTCTTACCAATGTCCCATTATCTTTACCTCTTTAGTGCACTTTGTCTAGTGTGCTTTGTCCATTTCTTTTCTTGGGAACTTTCTCTTTGCCATTCTGCTAGAATATCAACACTCCCTTTCCCCCATCTGCCCTTCACCAGTGATTGAAGAAAGTTGGTCTGTAAAAATTTCAGTGCCCTCACTTCTTAGGTGAGCTGACTGTGGGATGTGTTTTTTGTATGGGTTTCTAAAAATATCTCATGGGGCTAAGTTCCCAGAGTGATGATTGGCTTGGAAACTTATCCATTACTGGCTGCCCTGTTTTCATTGTCTCATTTTTGTACTTCTTTTCTTTATCTTCCAAATAAATATTTGTACTTGATTCTTGTTTTAGGATCAGTCGGTGTCTGCTTCTGGAGGACCCAAACTGAGAACCTATAATCTCCCCCCCACCTTTTTCTTTTAAATCAAAAGGCATCCTTTAAAAAAGATCATCTTCATAAACATATCTAGAGCATCTTATAAACATTCTGAAAACTTGGAAGCCATGTCACTTCTTGAAACATCAGCCTGTTTCCTTCATCAGTTATTCACCCATATTTAGTGAGTTAAGAGTTTAGCTGTAGCATTAACTAAAAGGCTAGAATATCACACCTGTTTACATGTTTTTCCAGAGACCTAACTGGCCTTGTATTAGTTGAATAGGTGATTGCCTGTGTGGTATGATTTCAGGGACCCCAGTAAGTCCTTAGCCTTCTCTGAGTGTAGCCTCTTCCCCAAAATACAACTCCCATAAGATATCACTTCAAGGAGAGGATGCATCCCATCCTTCTGTGGGATTGTCTGTGTTAACCCCAAAGTACATCTATTAAACGTGTTAACTTCTATAGTTCCAATAGTTCACAGCAAAAAAGCAGCCCACAGTACTCAGATATCTGATGCACATTTGCCTGGTAGAGTTTAATGTGCCACCTAACTCCAAGCCTGCAAACTGTTAAAGAAAAAAAAGTGGTCCCTAGAACATCCAGTTTTTTCAAGCCTATGCTCTTGCTAGGAGCTTCCGTACGGCTCTTTTGGTAAATTTAGTCATGTAGACTCAGGGAGCAAAAGTCATAAAATCTATGGCTGCCACTGCCATGAAGAACTAGGGCTCCTCCTGCTACTGGCTAATAAGGGGCATTATCTCTAGCATCTCAAATGGAGACTGGGAATTAAACTCTACTATTTTCTGTAGAATCAGCATGGGTTAAAAAAAATTTTTTTTAATAGGAAACTACAGTTAATTTAGATTCATTCAATACTTTTTATTTTCCAAATTAGGTTTTATTAATAACAAGCAAAAAGTGATTTATCAGTTTTTACATAAAACTGCAGATGAAACTGTTTTAGGTCTGTTTTAAAAACAAAGTTCAAGAAAGTAAAGGTCTTGTGTCTATTGTCTAATTATATAGGATATTTGTATTTTTTCCACATAAAAATGCTATATCTGTCAACTTGTGAAAGTGGTTTCTATACATTATATGTGAGGATCCTATAAAATTACATTTTTTTCCACCTCTAAAACATTTTAAAAGTAGAACTTGAGTGATAATTGATATATAAAATATGCTTGTCTTGACTGTACTATATTTAAAAGTTAGTGGTTAATTCATTTTAATGGATTTTGCTTAAAACACCTAATTGAATTATCTAAAGGCAAATTATTCATAATTAAAGAAAAAGCAATTTGTCATTTATGAGAAATTGTTTGCCTTTATACTGGCACCAAGCAGAGAAAAACCATTTCATTATTTAAGGCTGCTTAATTTCTTATTAGTAAGAAATGCCATTGTTATAGGACTCACTTCAGCTAGTTTTTTGGGTAAGTATATCACATTAACCTATGGAATGGAAATTTGCTTAATAGGAAAACCATCTTTAGATGCAGCCTCTAAGCCCAAGAGAGCCCCCAAACAGAAGAAAGTAGTAGAGACTATAAACTCTGACTCAGATTCAGAATTTGGCATTCCAAAGAAGACTACAACACCAAAAGGTGAGGATTATCTTCCTATAACCCTTAAAACATATGCCAGGTGGAAAATATTTATTTCTTTCTGTTTCACTGCTTTGGAGAGGTGGGGTGGCTTTTTTATTTTAAATTGCTTTACTCCTAAATAAGCAGTGTTTAAGTTTCAGAATCAGTGCTGACTTAGAGTTCAAATGAAGTATAGCAATTTAGGTCTGTCACTTTGTTTTATAAATTAAAAAATTGAGACTCCCAAGAGATTTAGCTAAGAATGGCCGAAAGACCTTCTGCAAATAACTCCTTGGAAGTTGTTTGTTGGTTTGTTCTTTTGCAGTTTTTGGTTGGGGCTGGGTTTGAACCCGCCACCTCTGGCACATGGGGCCAGTGCCTTACTCCTTTGAGCCACTGGCGCCGCCCTGGAAGTTGTTTTTTAAAGGCAGATTTGTATCTCATACTAAATAAAGTGTGACACTTAATTGGAGTGGGCCAGCTCTAGGACTTTTAGACCAGAACTTTTTTGCTCATGTTGGAAATGAAATAGCTGTATTCAGGGCCCCACAAGGCACTGGCACCAGTTATCTCTGGCATGGCCTGTCTCTAAAATCTGGAAAGCTCTTAAAGGTGTTTTGTAAATTATATAAGACATGATAGCCTCTGAGGGTAGCTGCCCAGCCTTTTACTCAACTGAAGGATATTTTCAGCAGTGTTTATTTTACTTCTTTAAGGGGTGGCTGAGTTAACGGAGCTATAGACTTACAGGGAGAAAGGGAGAACAGGAAGCAGGAAAAGAATGAAAGTGACTGGGGAGGTCAAATATTACCTTTCCCCTTCTTTCAGTATGAGAATATGAGGTTAGATGGGTATTAAAAAATGTGGTGAAGCTAAGTCTGAGAAGGAATATGGATTTGACGGATTATTTTATGATTAATATGGGGCAATTTATTCTAAGACTATGCTACTTAAAGTGGGATCTGTGTTGGTTGTTACTAGTCTGTGGTAAGTAAAATTGAGAGTAAGAATTTAACCCTTTATAACAAATTTGTGTTAATAAGAAAGGATGTGATTACTTTTTAAAGTAATTTGTGTTTTATTACATTTTTAAAAGTATCAGCCCATGACAAATTGGAAATTAAATTATATTTATTAGAAGAGTGCTTCTTAAAATTTTTTCTAAGTGATTTCCTTTTCATGCTCAAGGATCACAGAGCAAAATGCAAACTGCTTTCTTGAATGTTTCAGAGGCTCGGTCATTAAATTTTGTCTCCAGGACTTTTCCACTAATTTAAATGCTTTTGTGAAATACTCAGTAGGCATGTCAATCCCAGGATAGAAAGGATGCTGCCAAATTGTTTGTACATTCATAGTAAGAGACCAGAACTGCAGTGTCCCACTGATCAGGGATGCCATCGAAGAACACTATAATGTTTTGACATTTATTTTTTTATACTGCCCTTAACCTTGGGAGAAATAAACCTTTTGTGTTATTTTAAGGTAAAGGCCGAGGGGCAAAGAAAAGGAAAGCATCTGGCTCTGAAAATGAAGGTGATTATACCCCTGCCAGGAAAATATCCAAAACAACAAGCAAGGTAATCAGGAACATCTTTTTAGTATATGATTTTGTTTAAGATTATCTGTAACTAATTTAGTTTGCTTATTACTTGTAACAGCTTTAAACCTAGCATCTCTTATCAACAGGGGGCCCATATGTTTAAGAAATTATTCAAGTATAAATTTATGTGATCAGGACTGTTTCTTGGATAAGTATGCTATAAATTATCCTACTTAGAATCTTCCATTTTATTCATTAAGCTGTATTAGTTGTATGCTACCTGAATATTAGACTAAAGAAATATTTAGTCTGAAATACTGTTTTTTACACTAAAGACTGTTTCTTTTTTTTTTTTAATTATTATTAAATCATAGCTGTGTTCATTAATGCAATCATGGGGCACCATACACTGGTTTTATATACCATTTGACATATTATCATCATACTGGTTAACATAGCCTTCCTGGCATTTTCTTAGTTATTGTGTTGAGACATTTACACTCTACATCCCGTAAGTTTCACATGTACCCTTGTAAGATGCACCATAGGTGTGATCCCACCAATCACCCTCCCTCTCCCCCTCTTCCCCCTCCCCCCTCCCCCTTCCCCATATTTTTAGGTTGTAATTGGGTTATAGCTTTCAAACGAAAGCCATAAATTAGTTTCATAGTATGGCTGAGAACATTGGATACTTTTTCTTCCATTCTTGAGATACTTTACTAAGAAGAATCGGTTCCAGCTCCAAGACTATTTCTTTTTAATTAGATTTCCCAATTAGTCTGACCCTTTCCCAGAAGTATGCTCTCTTTTAGGTAAATGAATGACATCAGCTGTCTCCTCCTACCCTATTTATCCTCATAGTAAAACTTAAAAGTATGTAGATGATTATAACTTTATGTTGATGTCTATATTGTCTTCTATTCAGTCTTATTTATTTATTGGTTTTGAGACAGTCTCCCTCTGATACCCTGGGTAGAGTGCTGTGGTGTCATAGCTCACAGCAACCTTAAACTCTTGGCCTCAAGAGAGCGATCTTCTTGCCTCAGCCTCATAGATAGGAGTACAGGCACCTGTTGCACCAGCCCACTAGTTTTATTACCATTTTTAGTAGAGACAGGGTCTAGCTCTTGCTGAGGCTGGTCTCCAACTCCTGAGCTCAAGCAATCCACCTGCCTCGGCCTCCCAGAGTGCTAGGATTACAGGCATGAGCCACTGCACCTGGCCTGTTCAGTCATGTTCTATGTCTCTGGTTCCTATTGGTGACTCTTCTCTGCATTTTTAGAAACACTTACAGTGTGATTACATGAGTCTTGTTTTCCTCCTATGAATTCTTGATATGAACTTACAAATAGGATAACTTGGATTTTTACTAATTTGGGCATTGTGCATATTTGAGTAATACTTGGATAATATTTACTTTCAAATATAAATAATGGTGTTGCATTTTTGATGCTAGAACTTAGTAAATACAAGACCAAGGTGGCCTTGTTTTTTTTTTTTTTCCCCAGTTAAATTAGCATTACAGTTCTGATGTTAGAAGCACCATTATTTGTAATACTTCCTATAGGTAAAAAAAGTGTAAGGAATAATAGTTCTTAACACTTGTCTTTTTTCCCCCTAACTTTGGAGTTTTAAATCTTTGTTTTTTAAATGTCTAGAAACCGAAGAAAACATCTTTTGATCAGGATTCAGATGTGGACATTTTCCCCTCAGACTTCACTTCTGAACCACCTTCTCTGCCACGGACTGGTCGAGCTAGGAAAGAAGTAAAATATTTTGCAGAGTCTGATGACGATGATGATGATGTTGATTTTGCAATGTTTAATTAAGTGCCCTAAGAGCACAGAAACATTTATCAACAAGTATCTTGTGTTGTCCTTTTGTCTTTTCTGTCTCAGACTTTTGTACATCTGGCTTATTTTAATGTGATGATGTAATTGATGGTTTTTTATTATTGTGGTAGGCCTTTTAACATTTTGTTCTTACACATACAGTTTTATGCTCTTTTTTACTCATTGAAATGTCATGTACTGTCTGATTGGCTTGTAGAATTGTTATAGACTGCCGTGCATTAGCACAGATTTTAATTGTCCTGGTTGCAGACTACAGACCTGCTTTTTGAAATGAAATTTAAACATTAAAAATGGAACTGTGTTTTCTGTCTCTTTACTGAAGATGAAGATATAGTGAAAAGCTCCCACACACATTTAAAATAAATATATTTTATTCTTTGCCAGGAGACTCCATGGAAAAAGGTAAACAGTATATGAACATAGAAAGCATTGTTAAACAATCTCAATGTACAAACAGAGCCAGTGAAAGTACATCACAGACTTGCTAATATATCAAAAAAAAAAAAAAAAATTCCACTAGTGCTTAAATGAGAACTAAGAAAACTGACACTTGTGTCTGTTAACCACTCTACCACAGCTTTCACTCTGCTTCATAGTGATTGAACAAGGTCAAAGGAGGCAGATTCTATGCCCATGTCTTTGGGAATTAATGTTAGCCCCTTGGCATCAAGGCAGCTGGAAAAAAAAAAATCCCAATATCAGGCATGAATCAGGAAGGACACTGGAGTTACATGGTCTAAGTGGTAGACCAAACCGGCTAATTATCCCATGAAATTTCCCTAATGCCTTGTGACTAGGTAAACAAAAACTTATTAACACTGAAAAGTGTTTCTGCCTTGGAGGCTATCATTACTGTAAAAATGTATTTTTTTCTTACTGTATATAGTTATGTCATTAAACAAGTAATAAACCACTTAATTTAAAGTGACATTAACAATTGAACAAATGACATTTGATTAACTGAACTGGCAGTTACACTTATACAGAATTCTCTTCTGCTAGTGCAGTGAATTTGTATACTTTACTGGGCAACATGAAATAAAAGATGCAATTTGAGAGCATCAAAAAGAGCAAGGACAAGATTCCATACTAACTAAATCAGAATATCTTTAGTCTTATCTTGTCATACTGTACAACAGTCCTGATTCCTTACCTTGATGTCTTGATTATTCCATGAAGGCAAGTCGGTTTACCTTTTTGAACCTTTCTTAGGTAGACAGGTACAGTCTGTTTCATAACCTTGGTGTCTTGGTTATTTTGAGTATGCAAGACAAAAGGAAAGCACCAAACATACAGTATAGAAAGAACAGAGCCATACTTCTGTATGTACAAAGTCTTCAGAAACTTAACCAGGCATAAATCATTTTGACTGGGTCTCTGCCATGCAATCTTGAGTGTTCAAAGAGGAAAATATAGAAGCTTTTAACTAGTTTCTGGTTGCATGAAATGGCTGATTTTTAGAATTTGAAAAGTTGGTATTTCTAAGTAAGTTACACAGTGAGGAGTATATATATTGATACATATGAAAACTTCTTGGTCCTTCTTGAGTTTTAATATATTTTCAGTCCAAAAACTAAGCAGCAGTAAAAATGTTTTTTCTTGCATTTTAAATCCTGGAACTGAAGGAACTGGGGAATGTTTGAAGTAGCTAGAAAATGTCTTATTGCACCAGTGGTGACTGACTGACTCCACTGTTTTCCACTGAGCTGGGTGAGATGCTGGGACTGTGCTCTGCTGTGTTCCCACTTGAACTTGGGGTCAAGGGTTCATGTCCTTCAGAATTCTCCAGCATTTCCTGGATGAGAGGTGGCATTGATCCAGGAATTTCCATTTTCAAGGTAATTACACGTTCTGCACCTTTTAAAGAGAGTTAATAGAAGGCTGGTCAAGATAAGGAGTCAAGCAGGATAACCAGGGGCCAGCTGTTATCTGTTTTATCAAGTGTTTCCTCAGACTCATTCTTGCTTATAAGAATGAATTATAGAATATAGACATCAAGTGGCTTTTATCTTTGTTGAAAAGGGTCCGTTTTCTACTATAAATCTCATAAATACACAATGTATTTAGAATGAGAATCACATCCACCAAAAATCATGTTAGTGTACTATGAAGTCAATTCAATATCCAATTGGTTTCTTTTTTTTTGGAGACAGAGTCTGACTATATCACTCTAAGTAGAGTGCAGTGATGTCACAGCTCACAGCAACCTCAAACTCTTGGGCTTAAGTTGATTCTCTTGACTCGGCCTCCCAAGTAGCTGGAACTACAGGCCCCTGCCACGATGCGCAGCTTTTTTTTTTTTTTTTTTTTTTTTTTTTTGGTGGTGGTGGTGGTTGTTGTAGTTGTTTAGCAGGCCCAGGCTGGGCTCGCTGGAACCTTCCAGCCTCGGTGTATGTGGCTGGCACCCTACTCACTGAGCTATGGGCACCGAGCCTCCATTTGGTTTCTTAACCAGAATGTTGATAAAGCGTTTATTATGTGATAGAACTTCACTCATCTTTTAAGGAAGCAACAGCTAATACTATTGCTCTTCATCCTAACAGAAAATTATGGAACAAATGCTTCACAGAGACTATCCTAATTTTACAACATTGTAACATTTTTACTTTATGGACAAGCAGCAGAGAGGTGGTGACATGTTTAAATTTGATAGTTTTAGGAAACAGTATAATTTGCAAAGAGAAATTCCTGATGAAATCAGAAAGAAGTATATCTAGAAAATAAGACAATCGAAAGCATGCCAGTTGCCCATAAATGGAGGAATTGAGTAATGTGTGCTGATTATCAACAACTTGATCTAGCACTGCACTGTCCAGTATAGGTAGCCGCTCACACACGGGGCCAGTTAGATTTATATTTGTCAAATACAATTAGAAAAGCAATGCCTCAGTTGCATTAGCCACATTTCAATGTGCTTGAGAACAATATGTGGTGAGTGGTTACTGAATTGGACAGTGAAGACGATACGGTATTTTCATAATTGTGGTGTATTCTGTTAGATATCACTGGTATAGCCAGCTGTACAGGACGGCAGTATTAAACAGCCTCATTTTTAAAAATCAAAGATAACCATTGCTTAAGCAGTGTAATCATAACTATGTTATCTGCTGTTGCTTCTACTCACTCCCATTCTAGGGATGAATTGTGAATGCTCTCTGAAGACGCCTTTTAGATGGAGCTCAGGAATTCAGACTCCCTGTCAAACAAGTTCACTGTAGAAGCACTTTTTGAAATAAGAGTTTGTTCTTTGGCTTGCCAAGGTCTTCAGAGATAGAGGACAGTAATGAAGGAGAATGACAATAGCATATTTGGTACCAGAATGGCTGCTGAGTTGTCTATCTACATAGAAAAAAACCTTACAATAACACTTACCTGTGATATGGCTCTAGGCACTTCTGTAATTGCTTGAGTTGCCACATAAACTGAAAATCACTAGGCAAAGAATATTTATACCTCTCAGGAAGGCAAGAATTCCTTTGCTTAGAAGTGTGCAGAAGTAAATCTGCCTACATACACAATAGAGCAGTAAGGCTACAATGATTGAGAGAAACTTAAACAGTTATTCTAAGTACTATTCATTTCTCTTGTAGTTTGGATATTCAGGAACTGGAGTCACATTTACATAAACCAGAGATATATGGAAAGCTGGAATGAACTGTATAAAGGTAGAAAATTAAAAAGCCTATCATATAGTATATTCTCTTGAAAACATTTTTCTGATCATTCACCTGAATTTTAAAGCACTCAAATCATCTATATCAAGTAGGGTAAGATTTGAGACTTTGTCCCCCCCCCTTTTTTTAAAGGAAGGGGAAGGGCCATTTAAATCCTTTTGATTTCAATGAAAAGTGAGTTTAAAAGAAATCAGCTAGTGAACATCCTAAATTAAAACTTGGTGTTTAATAAAACAACACAACTTGACAAGATCTTCAAGTCCACCTTGCAGAGCATAAAGACATATCTACCTTTAGCACTGATGCTGCGGAGATCTGTGATTTTCATTAAGATCTTTGGAAACATATGAGGCTTGCTGGGTCGTCTTTTTCTGATATAAATTTTTAGTGCTTCCAGCAATGGTTCTTGTAGCTTATCTACTTTCGTTGGTTCCTCAAGATCCTGGCGGTCTAGATACCAAGAACAGAACATCAAACAGTATCAGAATTTATGCTCATTTCCCCTCTTGTTTCCTTGTTCCTACAATACCATAATTTTATTAATTTCATAATTTAATTACATAAACAAATTTTCAGATATATGCAATTGCTTTCAGCAGTGATTCTTGAAAGTAATTGAACCCTTTGGTAGTCTAAAGCATGTTTTGATGGCTTTTGTTCCAGGGAAAGAATTGCGTTTTGTGACCAGGAGGTGTCACTACTGAACTGAATTAAAACAAACGTTGAGCAGGATATTTATAAAAGAAAGGTAAATCTGCCCCTTAATTAAAGCCATTACTTTTTAACCACTTATGATTCAGCCTCCTGTGAGCCAGTAGGAAGAAATCCATATTTTATCCCAGTTGTATTGGTTGGTGGGAGGCCCCAGCCAAGAACTTGTATTCCTAGCCACTAGTAAACAGCACATGCAAGTCCCTTGGGTCATTAAAATGTCCCTTGCCAATTTCTTTTACAATAGTCTAATCTTGCCTTTAAAAAAAAAAAAAATGACAATTGGATAAATAGCATTTTAGCATTTCTTTCAGAGCAGAAATATCCCAAATACCCTTATTTAATTTGTAATAACATGGAAAAATACAACAAACCCTGGCATGTGGTCCTGGCTTTATTCACATGTCTTTTCCCATGCAAAATAACTCCAAAATGGAGACGAGGAATTTCCCATAAATTACAAGTATAAATTGTTCCTCATGGAATCTCATGAGAGTTTTCTAAGTAATTGTTACCTCCACAAATTAAGCAGATGGCACTGAGAAGGCCTGTTTCTGTATCATCCATTTCCAAAGGCAGGAGCTGGTTGGCAAAGGTGAATACAAGGTCAGTCAGAGGACCAAAACCAGCATTGTGCATCTGAGTTCGATTTAGGGTAAGGCCATCTGAAAAAGTCATGGTGTCTTGTTCTGGGGTATATCTGGTGCAAATTCTAAGAATCTGAAAGAAAAAAAGAAACAGTAACACTGATGAATGATGTAAGCTAGCCTGTTCTGAGCGCTTCTTTACCAGGCAGATGTAAGCAGGAAATAACACGAAGATTTCCAAGGAGCTGTTGCATCACGGGGGATGCTCTCTCCTCCTTTTGGATGTTGAATGTCTTCTCTACTCTTCCATTAAAAGACAACCAGAATCAAAACAGAAGGCCTAAAGTTATTTATGGAATATTAAACAAGATGAGAAATTTTGAGAAATCTTTTTGTTAAAAGTAATTAATTGTTTGATTCAAATAAACATTTACTGAGTACCTACTTATGTCCCAGGCACTGTGCCAGGTGCTGGGATAATAAGATGAATAATAGTCTACTCTTGTTTAAGAGCTTACAGTCTTAATAAATGACTATCTATCATTTATTAAATGCCTAACGTATATCAACTACTGTGCATAGCCTGTACTCAGTCTTTCAAACTATTTGGTAAAGTGAATATTCTATATACGGACTTAAGGCTCTGAGAGGTTAAGCAATGTTCCCAAAGTCACACAGTTAACATGTAACTGAATCTGACTCAAACCCAAGTGAAGCTGTCTTTTCCAAGATGCTTCTGATCACGCAAGACAGCTATAATACAAGGCAGAAGAATGGAACCAGCAAGCTTCTAGGGAGTTCAGAAGAATGAAAACTCAGATACAGCCAGAAAGAAATCAGCTGCATGGAGAAGACATGGCATTTCAACCAAGCCCTGAAGTATAGGTGGGATTTCCATAAGGAAAAGCGTGCGGTGCTCTGCCATAATCTTCCAGTCCTACCTGATGTGCCCTGCTGGCCACCCTGTGGTGCCTGCTGCCAAGGAAACTCCTCCCTGGACTGCACTCTAGGCCTCACTCAGTGCATGGCAAACTAAAAAATGCCCTCAGCCCTGTCTCATGTCCCAGTGTCCTATTAATCCAACTTCCTAACAGAGTTAAGGGCTCTGTGCATTCTAGAGCACTTACCCACCAGAACTACTTTTCTGCATCAGTAAGGGGGAAGGGCCTCTGGTGACCAGGTTTCCATACTTGAATTTTCCTTCTGAAAAAAGGCTTAGAGCTGCTTGAAGCACAGAGAGAAGTTAATCCCACCTGGATAGAAGTGGATAACCCACCAGGTTGAGGAGGCTGAGTTTTTTCCAGATTCTGGTGCTCAGTTTGAGTGGGTATAGCCCCCATGAATGTTCACCGTATTGTTGACCTACAGGAGGACTGATGGGACCAGAAAGGTCTGTGTGCTTCTTGCACATGGCCATGTACAGAGGAGTGGATCTTTGAGGATGCCAGACCCTTACCTATGAGTCCTTTTGTAAAGCACCCACCCCCACCCTACCCATATTTTCACCAAGACTCCTAAAACAAGAAATCATGTCAAATCTTTCACCTTGTCAGGGCATTTCTGGAGGTCTGGGGCAAGGATACTTCCTACGGGAAAAGCCATCCTAATCTGACCAGTGGTGTGATCAGCAAGAGCCTGATATCCTTGAGATATTATCCAAGTTATTGCAATGGAAAGGTCACATGCTCCTTCGTCCTTGCTCTGGTTCTCTGACTCTCCAAGGAGACAGTGAGCGAGGATCCAGCCCTCCTCCTACATACAAAATTCCAGCATGAACGTGGAGGGAGGAAGTAGGACATCCCACAGCGTGAGGGTATGGGACCTTGGAAGGATGAATGATTAGAATGCTTCACCCCTAACACATAAAAATACCTAATGTTTTATTGATCACCTACTATATGCCAGGTCCTGTGGTAAACACTTGAATGTATTATTTCTCTTATTGACCCATGAGTTAAGTAGGACTATTACCCATATTACAGATGGGTAAATGAAACCGAATAGCCTACGTTAGGTCACAAAACTAGGGTCATGATTTGATTTATGCTGTTTCCAGAACCTGTGCCCTTAATTATTGCACCATAGCTACCTCACTCTTACTTCATGCCAATATCCCAACCTAGAAACCTCCTCTGTAAGCTTAGATGACCTCTGTTGACTTGGGTAACAGTCTTATTTGACCCTGGGCTTGGGTGCCTTTGCACAATACATAACTGGTGGAGTGTTCATGGTGGCCTACCTGGTATCAGGAGAGCAGAGCCTGTGTCCTGGAAATAAAACCTTTAGTTCCTATGTAGAGGGGCAGTTAAAATTTCTAAATCAGGACATGTTCTCAACTTTCTTAATGTTCTTAGTATATGATCAAGTAGCATAGGGAACTGGACAGCACTTGATCATGAATGTGAGTGAATATCAAAACTTACAATGATCTCTCTTCATGGGATGAGTTTTGGTTTCACCTCTCAGATATTTGCCCAGGGACCTGTCTGAGCTAGCCTCATCCTTTTCTCTGGGTCCCCAATTGGCTGACTTGTTTAATTTCATCTTTGTAGTAGGTGAAGTATAAAGAAATTCTCAACGGCAGAGCAACCAGAAAACCTGGAAGTCACTGGGCACTTTACCTCCCGTGAAAGCCCCAGGAGGTAAAGGGTGGTGCCCAAGGTCACACAAGCAATGGTGCCACAGCCTAGATCTCAGGTCTCCCAATCCCTTCCCTAATATTCCTTCAACTACCTAAAGAAATACTGCCTATAACAGGGGGGAGTTAACATATGATGATCAAAGTTAGTATGCTCAATCTTTATGTGCTCAAAATCCCCAGACACATTTATAGTCTGAAATCAAACAGGTACTAAACAAGTCTGCAGCTTTAACATGCTGCCAAGATGTGAATGCATGAGCTCTGTCCCCTGCAAGAATGAAAGGAACCAGGGATTTGTTGGAAAGGAACAGAACAGTATTTAGGCTTTTGTGAGTTGTCAGCAACTCACTTAGAAATCCACGTCCAGATTCTGTTTCGAAGGGTTTTCCTCCTAAAAAGTTGGAATATATTGGATTCTGATGAAGCATCTACAACTATGTCCTACTGCCTTTCTCTCTAGAAAGTTCAAAACCAAGTATAAGTGATACATCCAGAGAGAAATGCGTGTGGTCTCAGATGAAAGACTATTCAATGTCTTCTTTTATCTGGGGAGTTTCCATCCCTGGGCCCCGCCCCTGCCCCAAATAGGATGAGCCCAGTGTGCAGCAGGCAACTGCCCCTGCCCCCACACAGCTCTGGCCTGTCTCTGCAGAGAAACCAAGTGGTTTCATTTCATCACAAAGAAGTCATGCCAGTGGCAACCGCTAACTTATTCTCTAGGATTAAAACACTCTTTGTTTGAAAGGAGGGTATCTTATCTGGGGAAAGACCAGCATACAAGGCCCATGAGATGGGTAAAAATAGCCTGGGCAAGGCTGACTCGCCAAGGAGGACCCTGTAGGACCACACAAAGCTCCTGTTGATGGTCAAAGCTGATCTTCCTGAAGGCACAAAGTGCCCTGTCTTCACCAAAGACACTGTGCTTCTTTTTACTGCTCTCCATGAGAATATGTGTCCTGTGTGCCTCTCAAGAGCAGCCTGCCTGAGGCCTGGAGCCCTGGAAGGATCTGAGCATGTGAGACCTGGAGGCAGAGGCAAAGACTTGTCCACCAAGCTACCACCTTCTCTCCCTGGAGAGGGCCTCTTAACTGACCCCTTATTTCCACTCTTGCTTGGGTACTATTGGTCAATCTACGGCAACCACAGACCCTGTTCAAAACGTTCCTCACAGAAGACCTGGCCCTTGCTAAAACTCCTCCAATGGCATCCAGTCATTTTCAAATAAAATTCAGACTTCTTTCTGTGGGCCTCCAGGGCTTCTTCCCACCCTGCCAATCTCAGCTCCTCCTGTTGTCCCTTGCTCATTAACTTTTGGTCATACTGGTCTTTGTGACTCAAAGTGGCCCAAATGCCTTTGTTCTTCCCAATGCCTTTGATGCTTTCTCCCTGATCTTCATGTGGCTGACTCCTCATTCAGAGCTCAATGCAAATGGCACTTCCTCAGAAAGCCCAGCAAGCTTACTTGCTAAGACTCATCGCTTTATATCATCTTTTTAAAAAAATATGAAAAGATTGTTTTAAAATTGAGCAATAACATGATGATTTTAAAATATGCCCACAAATTCTTTGATGTTATTCCTTTAAGTAGTAGAGCTTACTTCCCCTCCCCTTGAATGTGTGCTGGCCTTAGTGATTAGCCTCAAACAAACAAGGATCCTGCAGAAGTAACATCTTTTTGCACTGAAGTGTGATACTCTTATGTCACAGAATTATGTGCAAATAATGTCAAGTACAAATAATGTCTGTTTTTTATTAGCTGGTAATCTATATCAATCTTTTATTAGAAAAATCATGAGTGTGCAATTCTGTAACATAACACTATCACACTCTATCACAAAGAGCATTACTTCTGCTGGACCCGGTAGAATATGCTGGAAGCCATGGAGTGTGACTTCTGGGACTAGTTTATAAAAGATATTGTGACCTCCTTGCTTGCTGTGTCTTGAATCTCTTGCTCTGGGGGAAGCTGGTTGACATGTCATAAAGACATTCAAGCTTCCCATAGCAAGAAACAGAGCTGGCCCATCAAGAATTAGCATTAACTTGCAAGGCAAATGTCATGAGCCACCCCAGAAGCAGACCTTTCAGCCCCAGTCAGTCCTTCAGATAACTGCAGCCCTGACTGGTGTCTTCCTGCTACTTCACCAAAGACACAGAGCCAGAATCACCCTGCTAAGTCAGTACCAGATTCCTGACCCACAGTGATTACGTGGGATAATAGCTCATTGTTTGAGGCTGCTCAATTTTGTGGTGATTTGTTACGTAGCAGTTAGCAACTAATACAGCATACATCCTTGCAGCTGTACATAGCTCTCCAGAGTTCAGCTTAATGCATTTTCCCTAACTATATACCTGTGTAGTCATCACCTAGATCAAGATATGCACACAAGGTAGCTGTAAAGTTCGTGTGCAATTTAAACTAGTGTGCATGTGAACTTTATGGCTACCCTACATTTCTAGCACCTAGAACAGGTGTCCTCAAACTGTTTAAACAGGGGGCCAATTCACTGTCTCTCAGACTGTTGGAGGGCCGGACTATAGTTTAAAAAAAAACAAAAAACTATGAACAAATTCCTATGCACACTGCACATATCTTATTTTGAAGTAAAAAACATAACATGAACAAATACAATCACACCGCCTCATGTGGCCCGCGGGCCACAGTTTGAGGACGCCTGACCTAGAGACTCTTTCGGCTCCTCCCAATCAAACCTCCTTCCCCACAGTAACCAATATTTTGACTCCTTTTCCTCTAGGATAATTTTGCCTATTAAAAAAAATTTGCCTATTCTTGAACTTTAGATCACGAGAATCATACAGTATATTCCCTTTGGTGTCTGGCTTTTATTCATTTGATATACTCGTGCGATACTGGCCCACATGAGTGCTCACAGCAGTGGTTTGTTATTCTTCAGTGCTGTGTGATATTCCAAATCATGAGCACTGCTCTTTACTGTTTCATCTTCCTCATAGCATTCATCACTCATGAGCTGCAAGAAGGAGCTTGCCCTCTTTCTTTCCTCACTCTTGGCTGTGCCTTTAGCATCTAGCACAGCATTCTCCACTCAGTAGGTGGTCAGTGAATCTTTGTTGAATAAACCAACTGGATTTTCTCATTAGACTGTCCCTCATCTGGCAAACCCCAGAGGAGGGCACCTAAATGATCGCTCAATTTAGGCAAAGGAGGAAGTATAAATTGCTTGGGCATCTTGGTCTCTCTCTGATTGTGTTTGGTAACTGGTGGGCAGATTCTGATCTGATTCGACTATCCACAAGTGCTTGTGGGAATGATACTAATGACATACAGAATGGCTATTACTAAAAGTGGGTGCTAAAAATGTGTTTACATGGACATAGGGGAATGATAGACAATGGACACTAGGAAGGGTGAAGGGGTGGGAGACAGGAGAATGGTAAGTTACTTTTTGGGTACAGTGTATGCTATTTGGGTGATAAACACCCTAAAATCCCTGACTTGACCCTACACAATGTATGCCTGTAACAAAATTGCTCATGTACCCCATACATTTGTACAAATAATAATAATAATGATGATGACAATAATAATAATAAAATGAAGCCACATACAAGGCACATAGTATCCCTGTAATGAACTCTTTGGGAAGAAAATGCTTTCCCAAATAGGACCTGGGGCCAGCCTTTCCTGAGAAGTAAATGCTTCTTGCTCAGAAGCAAGAACACCAGGTCACTGCCACTGCTGTCTAGACCAGCACTCTAGCAGCTATTGTTTTACAACGTCAAAAGAAACAGGTGGAAGTATTTTAATAATATATTTTTAACCTAAAAGAAACAAAATGTTTTGTTTCAATGTGTAATTGTTATTAAAAAAAATGAAGGAGATATTTGACTGTTTAAAATACTAAGTCTTTGAAATGCAGGATTGGTCTTGCAATAATACGGTGAGCTCTTTCAGACCACCCACATTTTAAGGTGACCCGTGGCTGCTGAACTGGCCAGCACAACTCTGGGTGCCATTTCTTAGCCACTTAGGACCAAACTGTTCACAGAGACAGTCTAGGTCTCTGCAATGCTGACGATGATGGCTTACTTAAAGGAATATTTTACTGTGTGCCGGGAATTAATCAATTTTCCCAACAACCTAACTGGCGAAGAGCTACTATTATGCCCATTTCACTGGTGAGGTAATTGGGACTCCAAAAGATTACTTAGCCTTCTTCCTAAGTCCATGCAGCTCCTAAGTGGCAGGGCTGGGATTTGAACCCATGGAGTCTGGCTGCAGAGTCTGCCCTCTTCTTCACAACACTGGCTGCCTCACCGTGACTCTCGATGACTGGTGGGGCCATTGCCCCACCCTCACAGGTGAGACAGGGATCTTGTCATGAGGGCACAGGTGGCCAGGGGCAGTGCTGAGGCCTGCAGTCAGGCTGTGGAGCTCCATGTGCAGAGCTGGCCCCCCTCCAGCCTGGGCTCTAGTCCCTATTTAGTCCTGGGAAGGAGGGAGGGGGGTACAGGTTCATGTGGGAATGGCATCTAGGGCTGCATAGCCACACAGCCTCAGGGCCTCAGGAGCCAAAGATCTTGTTCTGAAGTCACAGAGGCTGTCACTTTTGCGTCACCAGGAGAAAAGTGCTGCTGTAACTGGCATGGGAATATTTTCCTTGGGGAAAGTAAGGGCAGCAGGTGGCAGGAAGCCACATGCCCAGCAAAGGAAAGACCTCATGCTTGAAGCTTGCATAGACATGATGTTCAGAAAGCAGCACGTGTGCTGGAGTTTGAATTCTGACTTTGAATTCATTCGCTCACCCATCCATGCATCCATTCATTCACAAAGATGCACTGGATGCCTCTTCTGTACCTGGAACTTTGACACAGCAACCAGCTCTATCCTGGTTCCTGCCCTGACTGAGTGACAGTTTGGGGTGGAAGACAATGGGAAACATGCTTCTGATGACATGATGTCTTAAGTGACAGGAGAGAGACCAGCAGTGTGTAGGGGGAATGGAATGGCTGGTCAGGGAAGAATTCTGTGAAGAGATGGCATTTAGCTGAGGCCAGGAAGGAAGTGAGGGGAGGGTGGGGATGGTAGAGAAGGAGTGGAGCGTGCAAAGGCTCTGGGGCAGGGAGAGCCTGACTGCGGCTGGACGAAGTACCCAGAGGTAAGCAAGCTGGGAGAGCCTGCAGGCTGAGGCATGGCAGGTGGACAGACGCAGCAGCCCCACTTCCCCACTGAAAACTGAGAACGGCCAGTTCTGAGAAACATAAGCAACGGCTGCTGTGGGGCCTCTTGGCAGAAACAGGGCAGCCACCCTCACCTTCCTGAACATCACTCTGGCATCCCATCATCCGCCAAGGGGTCCGATAAGAAAACTCTTGTCTTTTGAATTATGAACCATTACCCTGTGCTGTGTTCTCATGTGGCTTAATTTCACTATATAAAATACTGCTACTGTGGCTCAAGGAGTAGAGTGCCAGCCCCATATACCGGAGGTGGCAGGTTCAAACCTGGTGGTGGGTTCAAACCCTGCCCCGTCCAAAAAACCGCAAAAAGAAAAAAAAAAATACTGCTGCTCACTGACTCCCCATCACACTCCTTAAATCCTGGCAAAGCAAGTCATCTTCTCATCAGAAAATGGCTCAGGTTTTTCCACTTTGCAAGGGGCAATTTTGCCCTCCTTTATTCAAAGGCCAACACCTCTCTCAAGGGACCCCTATAGCCCTTTGGCTTCCACTGTCTCATCTGCAAAATGGGAATAAAAATACCCCCTGAGGGTGTGGTGAGGCTTAACAATAATAACATGGAGGGGACTGAGGCCCACAGTGTGCCAAACACTGTCCCAAGCCCTATGTACCACCTCATTTCACTTTCTCCAGACCCACAAGAAAGCTCCTATTGTCACTATCATTTTAAATATGAGGAAACTGAAGTTAGAGAGGGGAAGTAACTTTCCCCAAGTCACACAGCTTATAAGCAGCAGAAACAGAGTTCGAACCCAGGCAAGCAGGCTTCAGAGCCCACACTCAACAGCTGGGGCAAGCGACAGGGAGCAGGATCAATGTGGAGCCATGTTTGGGTAGGGCTGGGGGAGACAAATCCTCTGGTGATAACAGGAGTGGGCTCAGGCCGGGTAGGAGAGCTCGACTCTAAATCCCAGCAGGGACTTTTTACAGGGACTCCCTCTTCTCTCCCATCATATGCCCTGGGCCTGGTACACAGTAAATGTTCAGTAAGTATGTGTGGGAACCATTACTTCAGCCAATATTTATTCAGTGCTATAGGACAAGACAGAGCAAACATTTAAATCAAAAGCCAGAACACGGCACACCTCTGCTCCAAGCCCAATGACTCTTTAGGTCACTGAGAATAAAACTGGCCCTGGCATCAGGCCCCACCTTCTCTCTGATCACAGCCCTGCAGCCCTTGCTCACTCCCTTCTGGGCCCACTCACCTCCCTGAGCTCCCGGCCGCCCCTGTCCTTGGGCCTGTGAACACTAGCACTATTATGCCGTTATGCACACTTCTCTCCCGTTAGTGTTTCCTGGATTTTAAAAAGTTTTTGAGACAGTCTTGCTCTGTAGCCCAAGCTAGAGTGTAGTGGTGTCATTATAGCTCATAACAACCTCAAACTCCTGGGCTGAAGCAAGGAGGTAGGATTATCTCAGTCTTTTGAGTAGCTGGGCTGGCACATGTCACTAAGACAGTCTAATTTTTCCCATATTTGGTAGAGACGGGGGTCTCACTCTTGCTCACACTGGTCTCTTGAACTCCTGACCTCAAGGCATCCTCTGGCCTTGGCCTCCCAGAGTGCTGGGATTGCAAGCGTGAGCCACTGTTGCCAAACCCTGGCTCTTGCTCTCTCTGTTCCTTCATTCAAATCTCTTCAAAGGCTGCCAGCATCCCTAGCTGAGCTATAGAAACCAGCCCTTGCCTGGCTCATTCACCTCTGCGCCTGACTCTGTTTCTGTTTTCTTTGTAGCACTTAAGACCCTGTCTAATCTGTTGTGTCTGCTTGTTCCCTGTCTCCCCCCAGGAGAGGGTCATCTCCATAAGGGCAGGAACTTTAGCCTGTTGGGTTCCTCGCTGCATCCTCAGCCAGACAAGTCCTACCATAAAGATGTAGGAAGGAAAGAGGAAAAGGAGGGGAAGAGGATGGGAGGGGAGAGGGAAGGAGGGAGTGAGGGAGCAGATGGAAACCAGAGCGTCCCATCCCCTTAAAAGCTTGTTTTCATGACTTTTAAGTTAAGAAAGACTTAATCCTACCTTCAGAGAGAAGAGGCAGGCAAGAGGGAGTAGAAGATAGAGATCAAAGAAGGAGGAAACAGGAGGACAGAGCCCGGCTGAGGGGACAACTCCTGGGGGCTCCCTGGCTTGCCTGACCACAACTTGCCTGATGTTATAGCTCTTGGGTAAGCAAAGGTAAGCAAAGGAAGATAAATTTACCTGCAGTAGTTATGAAGAGTTTGCCCATCTTAAAAACCACTTCATGGATACTTGGCCCCTGTGGGAAATCATGAAACGCAAAGCGAGGCCTCAAAATCAATCTCACTCCAACCTTGTGCAAGAAGCATCCACTCCAGGAGGGCCCTGCCAAGAAGGGCTGGGGCAGGAAATCCCCTGGAAGGTGACGTGGTGGCAGCAGGGCAGGACAGGTAAGGCCTTCCTTCTGCTTCTCTCTGTGTCCTTCGTGATTATAAATCAGCTCTTCCCCAGAGCACTGAGCACCGGCTGCACATACCACTGACGGCGCCAGCCCTGGCAGACATGCCTTTAGAAACACGAGGCCCCGTCTTTTTGGGGGACCACACATGACACAGCGAGATGCGTGGCTCTGAGTGGGTGGAACTCGGGGATGGGACCCTCAGTGCAGGCTTGATTTCCTCTGTAGGAGCCAAGGTTAATCTCAGCCCACGTCTGTCTGTCCATCTGTCCATCTGGTTTCTCTGTCTAACTCTATCCATACACCAATCGCTTAGATGAGAAGATTCTTCTAAACAGCTCAGCCAGTTGATATTCTCATCCAAAAGATGCTCTTTGAAGTTGTGCATTTTTCTGGACCTTGTGATTAATTGCCTTTGCTACAAATTCTTGGAAGTGAGCTCTTGTCTTGGGCCAAATAAGTATTCCTTCTGCTTCAGCTCATAGAGGGGAGGGCCCTGCCCTCCCCATACCAGGGCTTCTCCCTCCTCTGCCTGCTGCTTCCCCACCCAGAATCCTCACCCCTGTGGCCAGGAAGGCATGCCTGAAAGTTTCCTGACTCCTATCACAAGAGTTAATTGCCCACATCAACCTATCTTTGGCCTCGCTTTCTACATCATGAGGTGACCACCTACTACAAGCTAAGTGCTTAGAACCATTACCAAATTTAATCCCATTTAAGCAATTGCCTTATTTAATGTGTGACCGATTTGTATTTCTATTTTATGCATAGGTAAACTGAGGCTTGGAGAGGTTAAATAACTACACCAAAGTCACAGAAATTGGTTCCTATTCCACCCAAACCAGGGGCATCCAGGGACAAACTGAAGGAGAACGCAGGGTTCAGAATCAATGCGAGATGCAAGAAGATGGCTGCTGGAGGCAGGAGGGACATGAACCTGGTAGAGGTCGTACCCTGATCACCAAGCATGCGGCTTTGCAGAAGCAAGACACTTTCCTGGAGCATCCTAAAGCACATCTCTCGTTCCATATCTTCCTATAGGGCTGGGGTGGGGCAATCACAAACCGTCCCAGTCTGGCGGCTGGACAGCAGAAGGATTCAGAAACAAGCAGAGGGTCCAGGTCAGGGCCCGAGTCCTGGGAAGGCCCCAGGCCCTGCTGGGTGGCCACGGGATGCAGAGTCATAACCACATAGTGTCCCCTGCTGCAGGCTTGATTTGCTGTGTGTCACCTCACAGACTGCTCAGCCACGGTAGGCCTTTGAGGCACCTTTATGTAGGTGGTCAATTCCAGTCTCTGCTGATTTCTTGAGGGTGTTCTGAAGCTTAGGAGAAACTCACTGAGCATTACACTTTATACATTTGTCAGAAAAGCACTAAAAAGCCTAGACATTGTCATTGTCATTAATTATGGTGATAGCTTGGTGTTAATGTCACGCCCACCTTGCCTCTGTTTCTCTCTGAGGTCTGCTTGGCCTGGTTCTCTCCCCAGGGTCCTCACCTCTCTCACTCTGCTATCTCCTTCCCCAGGACTCCTGTTCATGCTTCTTATCCTCCTTTACATCCTCTGAGGTCACCGAGGTCACAAGGCCTGGGTTTGCAGTGTAGGCTCCAGCACCCCGCTGACCTGGGGGACTCACATGGCCACCCGCTGCTTATCTGTAAAGTGGGCTGAATTCCTGCCCCTCAGGCCCAGTGAGCTGTGTGAGGCTCAGACGAGCTGAGGTCAGCAAATTCCACAGAGTAAGGCTGCTCTGACGTTTCCGTTCTCCTGAATGGTCATAGATTCACCCAGATCCTCTGGGGTTATGAGCGGTAACAACACCAGATATGCTCTCAGCATCCCTGGCACGTATGGGTGACGGAGCAACCACTGCCACTCTTCCCCAGACCTACCTGGCAAACTGAAGAACACAAAAACATCCAAGTTTCTGTACAGCCACCCTGGCAGGTGGGGATGGAGTGGGATCGTGTATGTATGTTTTTGACTGTAGCCATTGTGTTTGCTTTGTAGACTGGTTTATACCCAAAGATATAATAACAAGAAACATTTATGCCTTTAAAGCACTTCAAAGGCTAATTTTACTTTCTCTATTTTCTGTTGCACCCCTGGGACCCTGTCTTCCCTCCCACTTCCTCCATGGGCCTGTTTGCACACATGTCCCCCCAGCAGGACACATCCCTGATGCCTCTGATGGGAGTGGATCTACATCTAAGGAAACAGGCCCAGCCAGAACAGGTTACCCCATCCCTGAAGCCCCTGCTGGGGAAAAAGAGAATGTTCAGCCAGCAGAGATAGTGATGGTGTCTTTACCCTCTGTAAGGCTCCAGAAGCCCCAGTGTGAGAAGGGAAGGGGCCCAGGAGGCCTCAGGCATCCCCTTATACAGGTGAGGAAACTGAGGCCCACATGGGTAGTATGGACTGAATACCTACAACCCTAATCCCTGATCCGATGGTATTGGAGGTAGGAAGGGAGGGCTTTGGGGAGGTGAGGTCATTGTGATATAGCCCCCATGGTGCGATTAGCACTGTGTGAGGTGATGAGGGGACTGGAGTGCCTGCCTCTGCCTGGTGAGGATGTAGCAAGGACGCAGCTGTCTGAGCTGGGGAGAGCCCTCACCAAGAACCCCACTGTGCTGGCTCCCTGGTCTTGGACTTCCTGCTTCCAGCACTGTGGGGAACAAGTGTTTTTTTGAGCTGCCGTGTCTCTGTTACAGCAGCTCAAACTAAGAAAACAGAAAGGGATTTTCCTAAGACCACAGATGGAGGTAGTGCAAGGTCTTTGTCACTTCTGGGCCCCCTTCAGTGGTTTAGCCTGGAGAACCCTGATGGCCTTTCTGGATCCCCACCCCCCCCACCCCCAGGGCTGTCCTGTGGAAGGAGACAAATGCCTATGAAGTTCCAGGGACAGGGCAGGTCGAGCAGCAGGGAGGAAGCAGGGAGGAAGACGGTCACTCCCCAGCCACATGACCTTGCTGATGTGCTGTGGCCAGGCTTGCACTGGAAAAGGCTGCCTCGGGGAGAGTAAGCCACCCACCAGCAGGGCGTGTGATCAGGTCTGGCTTGCCTCTCTCCTAAGGTCATGGAGAGGGGCTTCCTACAGTGGGTAGAGGGTAGGAAGCTTCTGTCCAACTCCAGGGGTTTGCTAAGCTTTTGCCAATGGAGCTGAGATTCAGCAGGGTTGTGGTGTGTGCAGGAGGCAGCCAGGAGTGAGGCTGGGGAAACAGGGGACACAGGCCTCCTCTGGAGACCTTCAAAGCCTCTTCACCCTCCTCCTTCCCTCCCTCCCCCCGACCCCCTCACTGAGAGCACAGAAGGGCACTTACCAGGATGTCCAGGCAGGCGGCCTTCAGCAGGGTGATTTGGTCTGCAATGGTCAAGCCGGTGAAGCCTGGCAGACGTTTAGCAAACTCCACGATTTTAATAATGCACTTGGTGGCCAGTTCACTGAATTTGTCCCAAAGGCCCAGGTCCAGTCGGACTCGATGGTCAGCACTAGAATTCTGTGAGGGAGAGAAAACGCCATCAGGTGTAGTTTGGGGGAAGCCCCCCCCAGGGGAGGAGTCAACATGTTTTCTATCAATAGGCTGACACTTCAGCCTTGACAGGGGAGCTACTTGGTGGAGTGGCTGAGTTTTTCACCAGGATTCATCTTTTTAAAATGCTCAAAATCGTATGCCTGTGCCCTGGATAATTGAGTAACAGATGAGGGGGAGTTTCTCAGCTAATAATAAAGAAGGAATGAGAGAACGAGGAGTCACCATTATATACTGAATTACTGGCTCTGGGCATTGACCATCAGTGGTTGCTAATGTCTTATACTTGATCTCAGCCAAAAGCCCAAGTAGTAACAAGGTTGCTCATATCTTCAAACAGGCAACCTGTCATGCTGGTGTCCTGATGGAAAAACGCACCACCAGCTATGAAATAGTCTGGCCAAAAATCAAACTTGAATTTGACTGGGCCTCTAGATTTCACTGCAGGAAATACAGGAACATAGTAAACTACACCACAGGGATGCAATTGTCAACATCCAGATTGCCAGAAATCCTATAAAACCAATGAACTGGTTTCTTCAACAAATACATTGCAAGGAAGAGAAAGACATGGAGAGAGAAATCCAAAGATTAAAAGCAGCTCAACCCGAATGCTCATTAACTGATGAAAGGATAAATAAATAGTGATCCCGACTACACAATGAAAATGCTAGGTAGCAAACCAGTGATACACACTCCAAGAGGCTAAACCTTAAACCTCTGCTAAATGAAAGAAGGCAGAGATAAAAGCCTGCACACAAAATGATTCTATCTATATAACATTCTGGAAAAGGCAAAACTATAGGGACCAGGTCTGTGGTCTACCAGGGGCAGGGACGGGGAGGGGATTGACCACAAGGTGCATGAGGGGACTCTTTGGAGTGATGGAAATGTTCTACACCTTGACAGGAGTCACATTACATGACTGAATACTTTCATCACACTCATCAAACTATACCTTTAAAAAAGGGAAATGATGTAAATTATCTTTCAATAATCTTGATTGTAAACAGGTGATTAGGGGATTTATCAATCAATTGCAAGTTATAAACCGTACCTGAATTGTGATTCAAGCAAATAAACTGTAAAAAGATTGTGACATACATATATGAGAAAACTAGAAATTTGAGATATTAAGGTGTTGGCGATATTAACTTTATATTAGGACAATAATGATGACATTACTTTTTTGCTTTTGTTTGCAGAGGTTTTTATCATTTAGAACACATGTTGAGATATTTACAGATAAGATGATACAGATAAAATACCATCCAGACCTGGCATTTGGTCCTCTGATGAATGTGAAGAGCTCAGGACAGGTATCCTGCTTCTCAAACTGATCTCTTTAGTTTGCCACCTAGTTAAATTCAGTCTGCAGAAGTCAAACTAGCTCTCGCTGGTAACACGGGCAAGGAAAGCCTGGAGGCTAAGTTTGCACGAGATGCCCCAGAAGCCTTAAGCACAGTAGTAGCCAGTGCTGGCTGCCTTCCGCGACATTCCTTGCAGATAGCAGAGGCATGCATCCTCCAGATTTATTTTATTCCTTCCTCAAGGACCTTGGTGGAATACAGTGCACTCGGGGGAACATAAGATCAAGATGTGTGGCCATTCGGGCTGTAATTAAATTTAATAGGCAGTTTATCCTGTCCGTAGGAAGATGACACTGAAAAGCGGGGAAGAGAGGCAAGCTTACGGTAGGAAATCATTTTACAGTAGAGTATCCATCTGGAAAAAAAGACATTGCCCCGACCCAGCAAGTGTGAACGAAATCTTCATCAACATCGGATGAGGTTACTTTATCATGTGCAGGGGCTGAGAGAGAGGAGCCTGTCACACCTTCTATTAAAAATAATGCACAGCCGTCTTAACGGCATGTAAATCTAACTCACTATTATGCAAACTGAAGGGAAGAGGCAGTTAATAAAACACAAAATAACCTGGTGTTTTATTATACTGGTTGCTGAATTCATAGGCACAAGGCTTAAAATGGCTTATGTATTATCTTCCAGCTGCGCAAATGGAGAGCCCTGGCCTGTTTGGGTTGGTGATGAAGGCGCGTGGCTCTCAGCAGCATTGCTGAGTGTACAGGGAGGAAAACCAGGGAGGAGGGGGACAGGGAAGGCCAGGGAGAAAATGGGGTGGTGAGGCACGCTGGTGAGGAAGACAGCTGGCACGGAAGGGGAAGGGGCTCTCCTCTGTCCCTGCCAGGTTGGAGCTAGGGCTGGCTCCTGCAGAGGGATGCTGGGCCCTGTGCAGGAAGGAGAGTACCCAGGGCCTTCCCCGGCCCCTTAAGCAGCAGAAAAGTCCAACCCCACTAGGAAATCCAACTCAGTGGCAACTTTTGCCACACAAATGGACCTTTTTCTTCTGCTGGTTCGTTCTCTGCTGCAACCTCCCCGCCGCCCCGATTTTCTAGGGAAAATGTAGACGGAGGCTGACAGGCACCGAGGGAAGAGGGTGTGCCGCTTTTCTGAGCGGCATTACTTTCAGAACAAGACCCATAAACTAAGGTGGAATCACCAGTGTCTTTACAATCCCATTTGTGGCAGCTGCTGGGTGCAGTGGTTGCAGTGGTTTACTCAGGGCTGCTTGCTAGTTTTGTTTGTTTTCTAGCTAAGGAGGACATGTACCTTTTTAACAAAAGAATAAAGAATAAAGAATCGTTCCGTGGCGATGTTGGGCATGTGCACGGAGGCGACCTCCTCCTGCTCCAGGCCTGAAGTCTTTAGGCCATCCCGAGAGCCTGATGTCCTTGCAGGTTCCATCTGCAGACTGCTCCGGCCATCCACATCCCATTCCCTTGGGTCACACGCAACCACTGCTTATCTGGGGCTTGCATCATGCCGGCGGGATCTGCTCTATGTTTTCACAATTATTGCCTTGCTTTACTGCTCACAACCCCCCAGGAGGGAGGTACTGTTAAGGTCAAGTGGCTGAGGAGGAGGCGAGAGCAAGAGGAGCAAGTTCATTTGTGCAAGAGCCCCCGGGGCAGGCAGAGGGAACTGGATTCATCTGGGCAACTGTGCTGAGGCGTCCAGGCTGTCCTCTCCCACATCATGTCACCCGTCTCACTCTGGGTTCCTCACGTACTCAACTTCTAGTTAGAACCTCCTGACTCCTAAAGCCTGTGATTGCCTCTGTGATGTCCCTCCCGGCTGGAAACTCAGCTTCCAGGAGATGGCTACAAGATCCCCAGCACTGCTATGAAGAGAATGTTATGCTGCAGGGTCAGCAGCTCTCTGTGGTCAACAGACACGTATCCAGGCACTATGACCACCTGGGCTCCAGATGGTACCCGCTGGGGCATGTTCACACTTGCTGGGTTGGCGCAATGTCTTTTTCTCCAGATGCATACTCTACTGTAAAATAATTTCCCACCATAAGCTTATGGTGACCTTAGAAATAGGGTCTTTACAGAGGTAATCAGGTAAAATTAGGGTGGGCCCCAATCCAATGTGACTGGAGACTGAGGACTGGTGTGGTGCAGCTGCAAGCCAGACAGTGCCAGTGGCTGCTCATAGGTGGCAAGGAAGAACCCTCTCCTGGGGCAGTCCGACAGAGAGCATGTCCTGCTCACACTGATCATGGACTTTTGGCTCCCAGAGCCATAGAAACAAAATTCAGGTGTCTCAATCCACCTGGTCTGCATTACTTTGCTCCTTCAGCTCTGGGAAACTAACCCTGTAGGTGTGCAGGAAATGTGTTGCAAAATGAAAGACTGGCTCAGGTGATACTAAAAGGGCAGGCGTGCTTGCTGGCAAGAAACTGAGGCTGGCCAAGATAAGGGCTGGTTCAAGGTGAGCCAGGTGTGAGGTGACGTGGTGGTGACTGGAATACAGGTCCCGTGACTATCCCCTGAGCCTCCAGCCCATCTGCTGCGTCTCTCCTAGGAGGCTGACCTGCCTGAGTTTCAGGTTCTGAGTCTTTGGCTGATAACATGTTAGTTTTTTCATTTGTTTTTGTTTTTGAGATGGAGCCTTTCCTCTGTTGCTAAGGCTAGAGTGTCGTGGCCTCACCCTAGCTCCCAGCAACCTCAAACTCCTGGGCTCAAGTGAGTCCCCTGCCTCAGTCTCCCGAGTAGCTGGGACTACAGCTGTTTGCCATGACACCCAGCTAATTTTTCTATTTTATTTTTTGGTAGAGATGGGTGTCACTCTTGCTCAGGCTGGTCTCGAACTCCTGAGCTCAAGTACTCTACTTGCCTCAGCCTCCCAGAGTGCTTGGATTATAGGCGTGAGCAACTACACCCAGACTATATTAAAGAGAAAGCCACGTCTGCCAAGGGCTATGACTTCTTACAATAGCCTTCCTTTTCTAAATTTCATCTCCTAGAAAGTTGTTTAGTGGTTTAATAATTCTCTTTGTGGTCATTTTTCTGACTACATTAAGAGTTCCTTAAATCTTCATAGTTCATATTCATGAGCCCCTCAGAGGACACCTCATGTCCCACCAAGCACGTGGATGAACAGCCTGCACAAGGCAGCCCACAGCCGGGCAGGGCTGCCCAGCCTGGAATCTGTCTCACTGTCACACCCACACTCTACTTTTCCCAAACTGGAACATGTGACTAAAAACAGTGACAAGCCATTCATAACAGGATGAAGGGCAGAAGACCCTTTTCCATGCCAGGAATGGTGTAAGGGGTTCTGATACATTTTTGTCATTGAAACCTCTAGGTATGGGGCAGGTACATTAAAATTTTGATATGAGGACAATTAATGACAATTAAGGTTATGGGGAGGGGAGAAAAAGCAGAAAGAGGGACGGAGGGAGGGGGGTGGGGCCTTGGTGTGTGTCACACTTTATGGGGGCAAGACATGATTGCAAGAGGGACTTTGCCTAACAATTGCAATCAGTGTAACCTGGCTTATTGTACCCTCAATGAATCCCCAACAATCAAAAAAAAAAAAAAAAGATTCTCCCTATACAGATGAAAGTTCAAATGAGGATGCAAGTTTCCAAAAATACAGAACTCCTAAGTAGCACGGGTAAGATTTGAATCTTGGTTTATGAGGCCCTAAAGCCCAAATAACACAGTCACTAGGGTTTGATCTAGGGGAGCAGAGTAAACATCCTCTGAGCTGGGACGGCTCCTTGGGTTCACTCCTGGGTCTGTTTGGGAGAGCTCATCTATAAATAGTTCTTCTCTCGCCTTCACCTGCCTTCATGCTTCCACCTTTCAACACGGAATCCATCTCCCCTTTTGTTGGAGGGAGGGCCATTGGTTAGAAACCCTCCCGAGAGTACTGTCTCTGAAGCTGGGAGGTGAGTGCCCTGGCCAGGCCTGAAGTAGCAGGAGGTGGGCCTAAGTGCCTCCTCCATCCATTCCTGCCGTCCCCTGGGACCTGACCATTTGTCCCACATCTATCCTAATTAGGGAAGAAAAAGGAACTACTCTTTCAAAGATCTGTGGGTGGGCAACTGGCTGCCTTTTTCATTCCTTTCTGCCCACTTATTCCAAAGGCATCTGACAGGGACTCCACTCTGGTGACGATGACAGGAAGTTTCTTGCAGTGGAAGCGAGTGCCTGTCTAAAAAAAGCTCTCTTTAAAAACTGTCGACTTGGAACTAAGAGCTTGCAGAGAATGTATTATGGCTGCTGTTATTTATTTATACCTCCACCCACTTCCAGAAAGGATTTGAAGTGGCTCACAATAACAACATGGCTAGATCTGTGTGGCGATAGTAGAAATTTAAGAGACAAGCCCTTGACCCAGTGAAGGGGCATGTGTGTCTCAAAGGAGCTCAGCTGCTCAGTAGGTAGGAGCCGGCCTCTGGAGATGACCTTGTATTTTTATTTCCCCTGCTTGATTGAAAGAGGGGCAAAAAAGTCCCCACAAAGTGTTTAGAACGACGTGCCCTGTGCAGAAACAATGGTGTCTTGCTTTCAAAGCCCACTGGAAGCCCCTGGGTCTCAGGCCAGAAGCCGGCTCTAAGGCTAGCATTTCAATGCAAGTAACTTCTGCGTGAGGAGGTTCTAGGAAGCTCTGGAGGGGAAAGGACGGAAGGAAGGTGGCCGGTAGGGGTCACCACTACTGGCAATTGGCCCTTGGTCTTGCTGGGAAACTCTGGGAGGTTGTTTAGAGAGCCCCTCAGAGTTGTCCTGCCCATGGAAGAGGAAGGCGAGGTGTTCAGCCACCGCTCCCACCCCAGCCTCCATATGCATCTGGCAGTGGTGGGAGTGTCAGTGCCTCACATGTGAGCCATCCTGGAACCAGGTCACCCCAGCGTGCATGTTCTAGGAGGAGGCAAATGTTCTACGCTGTGATTGTCCTTCCTTTTTCCAGGTTAGAGTGGGGTCAGGGGTGACTCGGGGGGTCTAACTAGGCCATGCTCTGGGGATGGATAGTAGCTGGCGATCCCAGGTACTACTGGCTCAAAAGTGTCCTCTTCCAGGAAGACCTCCCCACTCTGATCTCTTTTATTCTGTATTTTCTAGAGCTAAAAGTTTTATTTATTCCTGGATAACAGCTACCTCCTCCGCACTAGATGCCCCCGGTGGCTCCGTTTCCATTCTGCCTTGTGGATAACCCTCCTGAAGTATTCTGTATACAATGTAGTGGTTAAAAGAATGGTCTGGAGTCAGACTGTTCGGATTCAAGTCTCACCTCTACTACTTGTGGGCTATGAGACAAGGCGAAAGTTATTTAGCCCTTTTATGCCTCAGTTTACTCATCTATAATGGCCTCATATCGAGTCCTCATAAAGATTAACGTATGTAGAGTATTTGGCATGGTCTCTGTTTCATTGTACATGCTCAAAAAACATGAGCATTGATAATATGATAACAATGATAAAAAACTTGTGATCTCAAACTGTCAATTTCTCTCCATTATTTACAGACTCCTCAGTAAGTATGCAAGACTCCGCCGGGCTTTTCCAGTGCCCGCTTCCCACAGTCCTGACAGTGGGCAGCATCTGTTTGCTCTCATCTTCTCCCATGTATATTCCCTCAGCCTAAGTTGATGTCCCAGTTTCTTAGGTCAGGGCTCACTCATGTTGTTCCTGAGCCCAACACAGAGCCTGGAACAGGGCTGGTAATCAGTAAGTATTTCTGAAAAGGATAAATGACATGCTTCTTGGCACTGGTTTAGAATTGTTTCACTTTTCCGTATTGTCTGAAGCCCCGGCATGGGCCAGAGGCAGGTGTGTGGTAGATGGTACTTCTGTTACAGTGCTGCTGAGGAGATATTTCCAGGTCACAGCACAGAAACTTTTCACGAATTGTTTAATTTCATCCTTTCAACCATTTTACATTATGCCCATTTACAGATAGGAAAAATGAGGTTGGGAAAAGTTAAGTAACTTGTTCACGTTCACAGGGCTGATGATACCTGGGGAAGATTTGAACCATGCTCAATGTGGCTCCAGGCCCCTGCTCTGGATGCCTGGTGTCACCTTGCACAGCCTCTGCTGTCCTTCGAAGCTTAAAGGGAAAGCTCCCCTATGATGTCCTGCCTTGTCTTGCTCTGGGTCCCTGCTCAAGCTCAGTCGGGCTGGCCCAGGGAGCCCAGCCTCTGCCCTGGCCTGCATGCTGGAATCTCTCCTCCCTGATACCAAGGGCTCGGTGGGCCTCAGAAGATCATCCTGAGTCTTGCTCCTCAAAGTACGGTTCATTTGCTCTCCAGACTGGTGTCTGCAGACCTGAGCACTGGAAGGTGGTCATAGCACCCCATCCCCCAGGCCATGTCTGCTGCAGAGCCCACGATTATCAGAAATCTTCCGGGCACCCCAGGCTCTTGCTGGGATGGGGACACACTGCTCAGGGACCTCCTCTGCTTCCAGGGGGGGCAAAGTCTCTGCTTCTGCCAGGAGACTTGCCCGTCTCATGCAGGTACCAGGCCTTCAGAAGCCAGTGCTACCCAAACCTGCAGCCTCCTGCTCACCTGAGGAGCTTCTGGGTGTGTACCCACACTGGTTTCCATAGGCCACCCCCAGGGACTGCCCCTGGCTGTCATTCCCCCCAGCATCCTAAGGATGATACCATGTGCTCCTCAAGAATTGCTTCAAACCCCTGCTGCTGGCCACTCTTTTATCTCTCTAGCCTTACCATTTCATCTTTTCAGTCTTGGGATCTTTCATGCTATTCTTTTTCTGGCACATGAGTTGCCCAATCAGCAAACAATATGATACTTTTTTTTTTTTTTTGTAGAGACAGAGTTTCACTTTATTGCCCTCGGTAGAGTGCCGTGGCCTCACACAGCTCACAGCAACCTCCAACTCCTAGGCTTAGGTGATTCTCCTGCCTCAGCCTCCGGAGCAGCTGGGACTACAGGCGCCCGCCACAACGCCCGGCTACTTTTTTGTTGCAGTTTGGCCAGGGCTGGGATTAAACCCGCCACCCTCGGTATATGGGGCCGGAGCCCTGCTCACTGAGCCACAGGCGCCGCCCTATACTTGTTTTTTTTAAAAAAGTATGTTTACTAGCGTCTTAGGGAAACAACCTAAGCTATTTAAAGACACCAGAACAACATTCTCATTATACTAATTAATTCATTCATCCATCAAGTATCTATCAGGGGTCTATTATGTGCCACAAACTAGGAAAATACGTTAGTGAACACGGTTCATGAGAAATCCACTTTGAAAAATTAAAGCACTGCACGACGTCCACTGACGCAATCTCGACCGGGCCACATAGATGCGGCCTACCTTTTCATCTCACTTTCTCTTTTCTTCCCTTTCTTTTTCGACCTAACCTTAGTGAAAGGAGAAACCTGGAGCAGAGGGGGAGCACTCACCCTGCGGGGGCAGGTAAGGCCTGCCCTGAACTTTTCCAGGCCCTGTTAGGGGTTTTATACATGTCCTCTTAGACCTTGGCTCAAGGGATGGCCCTGATAATCTTGGCTGGATTTTACAACTGGTGTTTTCAAAAGACTGACCCTTTGGTCCCTCTGGGTCTCCTCTGCACAGGTCTATCATGACCCATGCAATACTTCACCAGTTCATTCGACTCTGTCACCAGAGCAAAATCCCCAAGAGCAACACAAACAGTGCATCGTGCCAGGGTCTCTACATGGCGTGGCACGTAGAGGGGGCTCAGTCAGTGCTTCCCGTGAACGTGTGGGCATCTGACTCAATTGAGGAAACACTCATCCCACTCCGTGTCTGCCAAAGGCTTCTCCACAGAGGGAAGTGCTCACCCATCTCCGCCATAACACAGGGCCAGGGCCAAGTTGGGGTGGACTTCCCTGCTAGGCCCTGGGCAAAGTCCGTGGGTATGTGTGTCTGTCTGTGCATGAGGGCCCGTGCCCACCAGACTCCAACAGCCCAGGGCAGGAGCTTCTCTTACCGTGGTGTATTTGCCCAGCTGGCAGAGAGAGGGGAAAGTTTCCTGGTGAGCTTTTCGGATCTTCTCCGTGAGATCGTCCAGCTCAGCTGTCATTTCATAGCTTTCTGTGCATTCTTGCTTTGAAGGCTCCTTCTTTTTCTTGTTCCTGTCATTCCTGACAGCTGGAACCAAGAGAAAAGCAAATCAGGGGTCACTAAATGCTGGGCCTGCACTGCTTAGTCAGTGAGGTTCCATCTCCCAACGCAGTCTTGGAGTCATTTGACATTTGGAACACAAATGGCGGGAAAAGATGGTATAAACGCATCTCCTCAGAAAAGGGATTTGGCCGCCAGGCGGGGCCTGGGCAGAGAGCTAGGCTCATCTGTGTGTGCCCACGTCAGGCAGTTCTTACGAAAGCTTAGGCTCCCCCAGGAGGCTAACAGTCTTGGCGTTTTGCAAGAGAACTTTCTATGTGGACTGATTCCTTGAAGAGGGAAGGATTTTTCCAAGATCCTTTTCCAGAGGGGATACCTTAAGAAACAGTGCAAGGGAATTCCTTTCACCTGAGAGTCAGGTCCCTAAACAAAGCCTCTGTTGCTTCATAATTAGTATTTCCTAGCTAAGCACTTTGGTTTCTTTGCTTTTCAGTTCTCTGAATTAACTGATAATTGTGAAGAAACTCATCTTAGAGGGGTTAGGATTATGTTTTGTGTCCCTTCACGGTTTTCTGCTTCCTAAACTTCCTGAATGAACCATGCAGTCTTTTGTAATTTAAAACTGTTATAGTATGAAACCCTCAGTGTGGAAAAACACCCATTCACTTGTCGGCTCCACACCTCATCCGGCCCCTGGGCCCCTGGGCTGGTGTGTGCCCTTGGCCTCTGGACACTCCTATCAAGCGCGGATGGGCACAGAGTAGGGCCCAGGACTCGGTGTGGTAGAAGCCCGTGCTCCCACCCACAGCACCGGCCTCTTGGGTGACTTCAAATCCACGTGTAACTCAAAGCTCTAGCCCCTGGCTAGGATCTCCTGGGGAAGGAAACTGAAACCCAGGGAGGCCAACAGGTGAAACCAGACCACACCAACCCCTCTGGGGAGTCCAGGTTCCCTGGGGACCTGGGGGTGCCAGGCTGGATGCTGCCTGGCCGTGCATGCCACCACCGTGACCTGGGAATCCGTCCTGCAAGATGACCCAGGGCATAATATGATCTGCCCTCAGAGGATTTGGCCTGAGCAGCCTCCCCAAGAGCACACCGGTGATTTGAGAACTGGCAGTGCTCTGGGGCTTCGTTATGATAATCCCCACGTTTGGGTTAGGAGCTGAGGGCAGAGTAAAATAATAGCAGGGGGAGAAGAGACTGAGGTGAAAGGAGAGGGGAAAAAAGAAGAAAAAGGGCAAAGGGTGAAAGATACTGCAAAATCATAGCGTCCGCATAACCAGTCAGACCCGACCAGGAAGAGGGCGGCTGGGCAGAAAAGCAAAGACACAATTTTTTAAAAAAGTTTTGTCTTGAACATGATATTGGGAGCTTTGTCTACAGCACCTCACTTAATCCCTTTAACAAGTAGGCAATTTTAAACTCTTTTTACAGATGAAGAGACGAAGTCTCAGAGTAGCTAAGGAACATTGTCAGGTTTATGCGGCTGACAAGTACTCTCCTCATTTGGACTCACTTATTCCTAAGGAAGTGGACAAATGGGAGAAGAACACCTCTGTGGGTGGTTTCCTTCCCCCGGGACTCTGCAATGCTGCTGCTCCTTGGTCAGAACATTTCCAGATCTTTTCCAGAGCAGATGGGCCCATCAAGGCCTCTGAGACCAGAAGCCTCCCAGAAGGAGCAGGATGCAGAGTGAGAAGGTGTGGTGGTTTAAAGCTTGTAGAATACGAGGAATGTGGTCTGCAAAGGGGATGTGGACGGTGAGGAGGGGGCTGTACGTGGCAGCAGAGACGCCTGGGGGCTTGCTGTGAGGGGGGAGCTGGGCTGGTGAGGGCTGAAGGTTTGTGTGTGAGTGGCAAGGTCTCAAGGGGACAGACTCCCACCTTCCTTTGCCTCTTCCTTAGCTAATGCAAACTCAAATCAAAGCAGCAAGAGTCCTTGCAAAACATAAAACATGGCCCAGCAGTTCTTCCCAAGAAAACCGAAAATATATGCCCATGCAAAACTTGGACCTGAAGGCTCACAGCAGCATTATTCCTAACAGCCAGGAGGTGGAAATGACCCAAATCTCCATCAGTTGATGGATGGATAAACAAAATGGGATATAGCCTTACACAGAATATTATTTATCATAGAAAGGACTGAAGTATTGATATATGTTACCACATGGATGAACCTTTAAGACACAGCGGAAGATGCTGGTCACAAAAGGCTACACGTTGTATGATTCTATTTATATGGTGGGTCCAGAACAAGCCAAGCCATAGACAGTAAGTTGATGAGTGGTTACCAAAGGCTTGGGCAGAGGGAAGATAGGAAGTGAGTGCCAACAGGGACAAGGTTTCTTTTTTAGGAGATAAAAATATTTTACACTTAGATAGTGGTGAAGCTTGTACAACTTTGTGAATGTACTATAAACCACTGAACTGTATACCTTAAAATGATGAGTGTTATTTTATGTGAATTATATATCTCCAAACACCACCACCACCAAAAAGCCCAGAGCCCTGAGGGAGGACACAAGTGCCTAAACATCAGTGACACTGGAGTATTACTTATTGTGATAGTGAAGGTGTTAGTTACAATCATTGTACAAGTGTCGGAGCCCTCTATTCACAGTTGTTCATTCAGTCCTCACCATGACCTGGTAGGGTGGGTATCATTATTACATCCATTTTGCAGATAAGAAATGGAGGTACAGGGAAGTGATAACTTGCCCAAGGCCCTGCATCCTCTGAGTGATGTAATAAGGGTCCAGACTCAGGAAATCTGTCTGCAGAGTCCCCTCTTAGTCATGGTGCTGTGCTCGTTGGTCACATGCACAACAATCCCTGAGCAGTGATTGTTGTGACGGATGCTCTGGGGAGCTCTGTGTACATGTTACCAGGTGTGTGTGTGGGTCCTGCTGGTCCCGACCAGAAAGCTAGGGCTGGGAATGGGTGGTATGGATGGTGGGCAGGGAGCCCATGACCATCCTCTCTGGGAACTTGGGCTGTGCCACTGATGCTAAGCCCCAAGGGCTGCCTGGGATATCAATGGCAGCCCCTTCTCTCACTTCGATTGCAACTGGTTGGTACATATACCCCTATGTCTGGGAGGGACCTGGGGGTTTGACAAGCTGCTTCAGGCGTGGTTCACCCCTGGGAAGGCATGGAGAGGCAAGGACAGGGCACACGCTGTCACGCCCGCATGAAAGCCTGCTCCACACAGCCCTCCCATCCCAGTCTACAAATGCCTAGAAGGCAAGGGCCATATTTTATTTCTCTCTGTGTCTCCAGGGCTTGATCCAGCACCTGGCCCACAGTGGTGGCCCAAAAACTGTTTTACAAATAACAAGGTAAAAATGTGGCATTCTGAGCACTGTTAAGGCCTATGTGTGGCAACAGAGTTCACTTGAGCCTCTTTCTTCCAGTAAGTAAAGGTCCCATTATCACCGGCACCTGCTGGTGAGTTGCTAACTGCTCTCCCCCCTACTGCAGCAGCCAGAAGGTTGATGAACAGGTGGGGCAGCCAGAGGGTCACAGGTGTGATTTTTGCACCTGCTGGAGCCCGGCCGATGTCTGCAGGGCGCTTCTTAGATGGAAGGTGCTCCATAAAATATCAAGTGTTCTCCTTGTGAGGGGCTAAGTGCTACAAATCAGATTTGGTGGCATAAAAGTAACATATTTATGATCCACTATCATATTGCAAATGAAATGAATGTAATAAAAGTGTCACTTATACAAATACCTCTGATGTACGGATCTCAACCTATGAATATGAAAACAGACACCCAAGCACTTTTATTTGAATGTCTAATCATGGAAATAAATGAAGTCATGGTCATTTTAATGTGTGCCCTTGTGCATGTATCTGGAATATTGATCTCCATGCACACAGTAAAAATTAAATGCAGGAAACACGCAAAAGATGTGGATTTCACTGGGATTCAAAAAAAAAAAAAAAGATGAAAACAACGCTTCACCAAAAATTCCTTCACACTGGGGGGGGGGGGAGGAAAATACAACTGATAACATTTTTGTCCATGAAATTCTTTATATTCAGTTTAGCAAAGGAAGCATAACAGTCTATTTATTTTTGCTTGAAAAAAAAAAAAAAGTCTGGAATTTGTTCATTTTGACTCTTTAGCCCCTGCTAACTGCCAGCATAATGAGTCACAGTTGTGATTAGAGCTATCTGGTTGTCATGAGTGGGCAAGGGCCTGTAACTAACCTACTGAATTACTTTATTTTAGTTTAACAATTATTTTCTAAACTAATTTTGCATGTGAACCACCACAGATCTGAAGGCAGGTAGATTGACTATTGTTAAGAGACATACTTTTCGCAAAATTTAAGGATTTGGGGTTGGTGCTCAAACAGGCCCCGGTGTAAAGCTGGGATAAGTAATACCAAATCAAGATCTCTTTGAAGGTGGGGACTCTGTCTCTTTCCTAAAACAGTGCCTGCCAAGTCAGTGCTCATTGAAAACTGGACAAATACTGGACACAGAGAAAGAAGGTTAGAGAACAAGGCTGCAGCTAAATATTCTTGCCACTAATGAGACACGTGCCTTTTAGACCTGGTAAAGGTAGGGAACCCAAGAGTGTCAGAATGAATAAAGTCCTTTCATTTCCTGAGACCTTGATTTCAGAATTTGTGCAGTGGAGGTCAAAATAGAATCTTCAAAGAACTGTTCCAAACCCACAACATGGCAGCGTCCGTGCCAGGACTTCAAAAGGCTGCTCCATAACGCCGAGAGGTATAAGGGATGGCCTGGCGTCTGCTGGGCCAGCAGTCAAGCTCGGGAGCATACTTAGAATTTTTACGATGAATATTCACTTCTTGGGGGGGAATATTCACATCTGAACATAGCATTCTGAGAGTTTAACAAGGATCTTCCAGCCTAACTCAGCTTATTGAAGCTATTCAAAAACATTATAGAAAAATCTCCAAAACATCAGATGTACAGACGCCAAACACTTCTAGTTAAAGTGGTATGTCACGCTAATGAAACTTCAAAAAGATTTTAAACACGTTTTCTTTCTCCGGTTAGTTTAGACATGGGAATGTTACCTCTTCTTGAGTGGACAGCGTTCTAAATGCGTTCTTCCCCCTCTGTACAGGCTGGCAGGGGCCTAGACAGAACCTGCTGTGGCTGCAACTTGTTTTTGGACAGTGATGGGCATCCTTACAAGACAAGAGATTTGGAGTTTAGAGGCTCTGTTTTAAGTGAAAAAGTCTTTTCTTTGGACATAGCTTAGACTCAACCCCAGAGATGAGGACAAAGAAAACATTTTGGCGTGATGTATAAAACAGGAGTTTGACAGTGAGGAGAAGAGAAACTGCACGCACTTCTGAGGTCCTTCCCTGCGTCACCTGCGGGCTCCTTTGTAAGTTCCCTCTGGCAGCAATGGGCTACCGTCAAGGAAGACTTTGCCTAAATTCTGACCACGGGAGGCCCACGTGTCTTTGGCATCATGCTTGTGACAGAGTTATCCAACATGAATGAGAGCTGAGAAGAAGGCCTTTACTGATGGCATAAAACCGAATGTCAAAAAATGGAAATTTAAGTCATTGAGTCTGGCCATCATCTGCCTTTTCATCAGGAGTAAAGGCACACCCTGAAGGTGCAACCAACTCACCATGTTCTTAAAAACCTCTGATCTGGAAAAGAAGAGTTTAGTATCCGCTTCCATCCTCAATTTTCATAGGCAAGAAATTCTTTGCTATACCAAGCTCACTTCTGTTGAAGCCCAACCTGTTCTTGTGTATCTAAAATACTGTTTAGTGGGTCTTTTAACTTTTTTGCAAAAAGGCAGGCAGGATCAGGTTCAGAAATCAATAGTTTTGATGACTATTGGTCACAAAAAAATAGGAGTCACATGTATCGATGGCAAAAAAGTTGAGTAGAGACATGCGCATCCTTTAAGTATTTCTTTCATGGAGTTGGCTTACACTGTCTTTCAAAAATAGTTCCCATGGCCAGGTGCAGTGGCTCACACCTGTTATCTTAGCATTCTAGGAGGCTGAGGCAGGAGGATTGCTTGAAATCAGGAGTTTGAGACCAGCCTGAGCAAGAGCCAGACCCTGTCTCTACTAAAAATGGAAAAATGTAGTAAGGTGTTGTGGTGGGTGCTTGTAATTCCAGCCACTTAGGAGGCTGAGGCAGCAGGATTGAGGAGTTTGAGGTTGCTGTGAGCTAGGCTCATGCGACAACACTCTAACTCAGGCAACAGAGTGATACCCTGCCTCAAAACCAAAACCAAACCAAAACAGTATCTGCAAGAGGGCAGGAAGGCAAAAAGAAATTTCACAGCAACAGACTGTTCCAGGTAAACTTGTTTTTTGGTCTGTGTCGTACATATTCTTCATAATAAATTACGGGCTTTCAAATATTAAACAACAATCTCTATCATGACAAATTGTGATGACAATTATATGTTTATTATACATATAAATTATAATAACATCCCTACTGTCCTCTAAACTCAATCAATGTTTAGCAAAGGAAGTGAAGTTTTCCTTGATATTCTTTTTCTTTTATTTGTTTAAAATTTTTTTTTATTTTTTTTGAGACAGAGTCTCACTTTGTCACCCTTGGTGGAGTGCTGTGGCGTTACAACTCACAGCAACCTCAAACTCTTGGGCCCAAGTGATTCTCTTGCCTCAGCGTCCCAAGTAGCTGGGACTAAAGGCACCTGCCACAATGCCTAATTTTTTTTTTTTTTTTTCAGAGGCAGGGTCTTGCTCTTGCTCAGGCTGGTCTCAAATCTGTGAGCTCAGGCAATCCACCTGCCTCGGCCTCCCAGAGTGCTGGGGTTACAGGTGTGAACCACCACGCCTGGCCATCCTTGCTATTCTTATCATACTTTTCCTCTTCAAGTCGATTTTAAAATAGAAATGAGATTTTTCTCAGCTTAGGAAAAGTTCTGAGAAACAGAAGTTCTGAGAAACCATGAGGAGGAGAGACCAGTTGTTGTGGGCATGAGCATTCTAGATCAGGGTGGAGCCAGCCTATTCTTGGACCTGGGAAAGAGCTCATGCAAGATTAGCAGAGTTGCCTACCCAATCTGCAGCTAACCACAGACTCATGAGAGAGTCCAGTGAACCCAGAAGTACGACCTGGCTGTTCCATGGTCTTAGGAGCAATAACAAATACTTACTGTTTCAAGCCACTGAGCTTCGGGGTAGTATGTTACACACCAAGGGCTAACCCATACAGGCTATGTAAAGAGTAGTTTGACACAGCAGTAGCACAAGCCCACGTACCTTTTGGTTCATGGGCTACTTGAAAAAATGGTCACTTTTATTCAGCAGTTAAGGCAAGAAAGGAAATAACGTGTCATTCCTGCAACTCAAAGTTCCAGAGCCCATCTACATCTGTTACAGCACACAGCAATGATGGAACTGTTTTCCAAAGATCTGAAATAATAGGACAGGAACTTTGAGCAAATGAGAAGGACATTGGGGTAAAATTCCAAAGCCTGCATATTAATTAAGAATGGAAAGTCAGGATAGCCTCCTAATATCTCTGAGCTTTAGTTCCCTCATCTAAAAAGTGAGGAGATTAAATTTTTGTCTATTACACACAGGATTCTCACGTATATTTAGATATATAAATTGTCTCCATGCAGTGTAGCATGTGGAAATCCTATACCAATTTGTTTATTCACCAAACGCTTCTTGGGTCTGTAGCTACTGAAGATCCTGAGTCAGACAAGGCAGGTGTTCCCCTCAATGGATGAAATGCACATGCTATGTAATATAGAACATAAGGGTTTAATGTACATGCATGCCTTGAAATAAGAACTGGTAAGGTACAGTAGAGGGAGAAAAGGTGGAGAGAAAGAGGGAAGGAAGATAAGAAAGAAAGGAAGAAATGAAGGAGGGAAGAAGGAAATTTTATGCAAGACCAATGTTCCAGCCTGCTGCCATACAACTGGGGACTAAGAGGATGACAGAGTTTAAGAACTGGCAGTCCTTAAACTTTCAGCGAGTTCATCTCTTATGTCAGGACTTTCCATCTGAACTTGGCCTAGTAAATTGATATGATCATATTCACTTTCTGGTGATTCAAATTTTTCAGATATTGCTTGACATACTTGCTGAATTTCTGCCTGAGCCACCTAAGCTATCTGAGACAGATAGACAAATGGCTTCCAATTTTATCAGTTTTTGCCAAATATCCTATTTCGGATATCAATATAGAGAAGATTCTATATATTGTCAAATAAAGTTTAGAAACTCAGATCACTAAAGAAATGGTCTACATGTGGTACATGGATGTTTATATTATGCATTTAGTTTAAATGAAAACTTTCAGGGCATTTCAAATGTTTTATACCAGTCTATATACCCCAAATGATTCTCATTGAAGTCCTGAAATACTAAGGTTTCTAAGGGTCTTCAGAGTCTCCAAGTAAAAATCATGTTCAGCATAGTTTTTGTTATAAATGTATTCTATTAATTTTAATTTTTAGAGAATTGGAAGTCCATGTATGAGGTTTATGCTAGCCCAGTATGGGATACAATTAGTCAATTAACTATAACCTCCTTTTTTAATGATTATAGCTCTGAAATTACTTCTAATTTGGGGATTTTTTTTTTCATCCATCCATTTGTCCATCCAGTGATTTGTCTATTTATACAGTCCTTCCATCCATTCATTCCTTTACCCGTCCCTCTCTCCTCCCATCTATCCATTTGTTCATTCGTGTAGCTGTACACCCATCTGTCCCACTTTTCTACTCATTGATTTGTCTATCCACCTATCCATCCTTCTGTCCATCCATCCATGCTTTCATCCACTCATCTGTCCATCTTCTTGTCCATCCAACTATTTTTCAAATTGTATATAAAACCAGCAAATTGTACCCCATGACTGCATTAATGTACACAGCTATGATTTAATAAAAAATATTGTATGCATTTAAGTTATATCACTTGATGTTTATATATGTATACATAATAAACTCTTCACCACACAAAAAATAAATGTATCCATTTTCTGTCTAATCACTCATCAATTATCTACTTATTTATTCTTCTGTTCAAATAGTTATTAAATACTTAACCTGTGTCTTGCGCTATGACAGATGTTAAAAATATAGTGAAACTCCATGGAAATCATGCAGGTGGGAGGGTGGTGGAGGGGATGGGTAAAATCACACCTCACAGGTACAGTGTACACTATGCCCACTATGTGGGTGAGGGGCACACTTATCACTTTGACTACTCAAGCTGTACAAAAGCAATTCATGCAGCCAAAACATTTGTAACATGCTGAAATTAAAAGAAAAATAAAAAACAAGAATGAGAAAGTATCATTTCAAGAGATTTACATTCTAGTAAAAGACATGGTCATCTCAAGAAATAACTACCATCTACATGTGAAACTTAGTAAATGTAGAATATAAATATCTTAACACACTAACTAAGAAAATGCCAGGAAGGCTATGTTAACCAGTGTGATGAAAATGCGTTAAACGGTCTATAAAACAAGCGTATGGTGCCCCACGATTGCATTAATGTACACAGCCATGATTTAATAAAAAAAAAAAAAAGAAATAACTACCATGCCTTGAGCTAGATGCCAAAAGGAGATATTCATTCATTGATTTAAGGATTAGGAATACAAAAATCTAAGGAGCAGGTTGTGAGATGGTACTTTGGCCAAGAGATGAGACTGATGGTTCCAGGGGTCCTCAAACTGCGGCCCGCGGGCCACATGAGGCAGTGTAATTATATTCTCGTTTTGTTTTTTTTACTCTAAAGTAAGATATGTGCAGTGTGCATAGGAATTTGCTCATAGTTTTTTTTTTTTTTAAACTATAGTCCCACCCTCCAACAGTCTGAGGGACAGTGAATTGGCCCCATTTAAAAAGTTTGAGGACGCCCGTGAGAGAACAATATGTGTACAGGTGTAAGGGTTGGAAAGAACAGTGCCACAGGATGGGATTCAGCTGTGGGATGGCCTTTAAATGATGGAGCCTCATTGGGGGAGGTGGAAAGGGGAAGGAGGAAAATTCTGAATGGACAAAATACTGGGAAATACTTCCAAGAATGATGGCATGATGTCTGAAGAAGAGTAGGGAAGCTGCTGTGAGTACAAGGAGCCTGGAGACAGGGACAGGTGGGGAGAAAAGATCAGACTGATGTAATGGGAACAGTCTGAATGTGTGGATACGGGCAATGACTTAGAGTTAATGGTAAGGTTTAAACCCTGGTACTGGGCTATTAATGGCACCATGACAGAGAAGAAAATTGGGGGTAGCTGGTGGAAAGTAGGAAATCTGTTTTTTGGCAAGGAAATGATGAATTTGGTTTGAGGGGAGGTGAACCAGGAATCCGGGTGGCAAATTCAAGGATTTGTTTGAGAGATGGTCCTGTGGACTTGGCAAGAGGAGTGCTCTGGAGTTTGATTACTTAGTAGTCAGCCTTAGGGATGAGTGCTGAAGGTGTGAGAGGACACGGGCAATCTCAGGCTAGAGAGAGGACAGGGGACAGTGGGCGGCCAGGAACTGGTCTTGGGAGTGGCCAGTAGTTGGTGGGAAAGGGAAAAGGACACTGATGGAAGTAGCTGAATAGCGGGCAGGAACTAGAATAGCAAAAACTACAGGAACCGTTGATGAAAAGAATGTGAAGCGGCAGCAGCAGCCTGGCCAAGTGACCAACAGTAGCCGCCAGTCGGAAAGAATGAAGGAGAAAAATTCATTAGTTTTGGCAATGGAGAAAGGGATGACTTTCAAGAGAATAGTTATAGCAGACCTATGAGGATGGAAGTCAGACTTTGGGTCAGGAGGAAGGTTAAAAGGAGGCCAGATTAAGTCCTCCAAAAATCAATCTAGGAAATAAAGTTGGGTCCAAGCACGGGAACAAGCATTTTTCTGTGATAAAACCTGCAAGAGAGGTCAGTGAAACCACCCATATTTACAAACATGAAAAGGCTATGAATTTCCCATCTGAAATTGCTCATATGTAGAGCAATTTCTGGAGTAATGACATCTTGGAAGATGCATCCACTTATACACTGTCTATGTAGGTATCCAGAGCAAGGGGAGGGTTTGGCTAACCAAAGGCTGCAAGATGGGAGGGCTTTCTAGGCAGAAGACTGCAAGTTTGCAGGCCTAGAGGAAGCAATAGGGCAGCTTCGAAGCTTCACAAGGAGTAGAGTGTAGCTTGCAGTTCAGGGTTGAGGCTGGACCACAGCTCGTGTGATTCTTGTGAACCTGGATGGAGACTGGACTACAAGTTCATCTGGGCTGTTGGTGGTAGAGAAACTATCAGAGTTGTCTTTTAGAAGGGTCTCTCTGTCCATGGTAAAGAAATGGTTAGGGATAGAGACTTTACCATGGTGGTGCCAGAAGCTGTAGGTGAGAAAAGAGGGATGTCTGAGCCAGGACAGGGTGTGGAGAAGGGCCAGGAGGAGGGGTGCAGGGTGTCAGGCAGTTGGAAGGGTCAAGGGTGACAAGAGTGAGAGCAAAGGAGGAGCGGGATGTATGGGGTTCCAGGCATCCTTGTGACAGCCACCTGGATGTACGCCACGTGCAGTTGGCTCTCTGGGTCCCAAGCTAGGAGAGGTGACTGGATGGAGACAGAGCCTTGGGAAACATCCACTGGTGACTGAAATGAAAGCTGTGGGAAGTGATGACAAACTCCTTAGTCCATCTGGGTTTTGTTTCTTCCAGTTCTTGGCTTCTAGGAATCAATTTAGTGTGAAAGACACTCCGTTTAGAACTTGACACTCCTTCTACTAAAAGTTACTGAGCTGCTACCGTGTATCAGATGCTGGTGTAAACAAGGGGATGAAGAGGAAACCAAAGGGAACGCTCCTGCTTTCATGGAAATCGTGGGCGTGTGTGGAGTGGCTGGAGAACGCAGTGTCGCGTGGCAGCAAAGCACAGGGGAGAGAAAGTTCTTCCACGTGTGAGAAAACGCCTCATGCAGGGATGGATTGATATCGTTTATTGACCTACCATGGAAATCTGAAATTGTCCATAAGGATTATTATTAGAAAATATTAACTCTTCCTTGTCCTTGGCTTTGAAATGCAAAGATGGGAGAAATTCTGACCCACTGTGGAAATTGGAACTCAAAATCATCAAGTTTTTCAAATCAGGTCTGTGGTGGATACTCAGACTTCTCTCATGCCTCCCTCAGCTGTCAGGACAGTTTGGTGTTATCAGACAATGTCACGGCCGTCACCCTCCCACCCTGCAGGACAGCTGAGCTCTGCTTTGTCCTTTAATTCTCACAGCAACATGACATGGTCGGTGGGACTATTACTTCCCAAACTACACATGAGGAAACTAAGGGATTTATTTCAAAGGTCACATTTAAGCTATTAATAGTAATCTACAGGGTCAGAATTTGGACCCATTTCTATATAATTCCAAAGTTATACATTACTCATAAAATAATCTTAAAATTAAGCAGAACTTACTCAGTCTGAGCAATATGATATCTGATAATACTATCATAACAGGGGACTTTAACACTCCTCTTACAGAGCTGGACAGATCCTCTAAACAGAAATTAAACAAAGATATAAGAGATTTAAATGAGACCCTAGAACAACTACGCTTGATAGACGCATATAGAACACTCCACCCCAAAGATAAAGAATATACATTCTTCTCATCACCCCATGGAACATTCTCCAAAATTGATCATATCCTGGGACACAAAACAAATATCAACAGAATCAAAAGAATTGAAATTTTACCTTGTATTTTTTCAGACCATAAGGCACTAAAGGTGGAACTCAACTCTAACAAAAATGCTCAACCCCACCCAAAGGCATGGAAATTAAACAATCTTCTGTTGAATAACAGATGGGTGCAGGAAGAAATAAAACAGGAAATCATTAACTTCCTTGAACATAACAACAATGAAGACACAAGCTACCAAAACCTGTGGGATACTGCAAAAGCAGTTTTGAGAGGAAAATTCATCGCTTTAGATGCCTACATTCGAAAAACAGAAAGAGAGCACATCAACAATCTCACAAGAGATCTTATGGAATTGGAAAAAGAAGAACAATCTAAGCCTAAACTCAGTAGAAGAAAAGAAATATCCAAAATCAAATCAGAGATCAATGAAATTGAAAACAAAAGAATCATTCAGAAAAATAATGAAATAAGGAGTTGGTTTTTTGAAAAAATAAATAAAATAGATAAAACATTGGCCAGACTAACTAGAAATAGAAAAGTAAAATCTCTAGTAACCTCAATCAGAAACGATAAAGGGGAAATAACAACTGATCCCACAGAGATACAAGAGATCATCTCTGAATACTACCAGAAACTCTATGCCCAGAAATTTGACAATGTGAAGGAAATAGATCAATATTTGGAATCACACCCTCTCCCTAGACTTAGCCAGGAAGAAATAGAGCTCCTGAACAGACCAATTTCAAGCACTGAGATCAAAGAAACAATAAAAAAGCTTCCAACCAAAAAATGCCCTGGTCCAGATGGCTTCACTCCAGAATTCTATCAAACCTTCAAGGAAGAGCTTATTCCTGTACTGCAGAAATTATTCCAAAAAACTGAGGAAGAAGGAATCTTCCCCAACACATTCTATGAAGCAAACATCACCCTGATACCAAAACCAGGAAAAGACCCAAACAAAAAGGAGAATTTCAGACCAATCTCACTCATGAATATAGATGGAAAAATTCTCAACAAAATCCTAGCCAATAGATTACAGCTTATCATCAAAAAAGTCATACATCATGATCAAGTAGGCTTCATCCCAGGGATGCAAGGCTGGTTTAAAATACGCAAGTCCATAAACGTTATCCACCATATTAACAGAGGCAAAAATAAAGATCACATGATCCTCTCAATAGATGCAGAAAAAGCATTTGATAAAATCCAGCATCCTTTTCTAATTAGAACACTGAAGAGTATAGGCATAGGTGGCACATTTCTAAAACTGATTGAAGCTATCTATGACAAACCCACAGCCAATATTTTACTGAATGGAGTAAAACTGAAAGCTTTTCCTCTTAGAACTGGAACCAGACAAGGTTGTCCTCTGTCACCTTTACTATTCACCATAGTGCTGGAAGTTCTAGCCAATACAATTAGGCAAGACAAGGAAATAAAGGGAATCCAAATGGGAGCAGAGGAGGTCAAACTCTCCCTCTTTGCTGACGACATGATCTTATACTTAGAGAACCCCAAAGACTCAACCACAAGACTCCTAGAAGTCATCAAAAAATACAGTAATGTTTCAGGATATAAAATCAATGTCCACAAGTCAGTAGCCTTTGTATACACCAATAACAGTCAAGATGAGAAGCTAATTAAGGACACAACTCCCTTCACCATAGTTTCAAAGAAAATGAAATACCTAGGAATATACCTAACGAAGGAGGTGAAGGACCTCTATAAAGAAAACTATGAAATCCTCAGAAAGGAAATAGCAGAGGATATTAACAAATGGAAGAACATATGATGCTCATGGATGGGAAGAATCAACATTGTTAAAAAATCTATACCTCCCAAAGCAATCTACCTATTCAATGCCATTCCTATCAAAGTACCTACATCGTACTTTCATGATTTGGAAAAAATGATTCTGCGTTTTGTATGGAACCAGAAAAAACCCCGTATAGCTAAGGCAGTTCTTAGTAATAAAAATAAAGCTGGGGGCATCAGCATACCAGATTTTAGTCTGTACTACAAAGCCATAGTGGTCAAGACAGCATGGTACTGGCACAAAAACAGAGACATAGACACTTGGAATCGAATTGAAAACCAAGAAATGAAACTAACATTTTACAACCACCTAATCTTTGATAACCCAAACAACAACATACCTTGGGGGAAAGACTCCCTATTCAATAAATGGTGTTGGGAGAACTGGATGTCTACATGTAGAAGACTGAAACTGGACCCACACCTTTTCCCACTCACAAAAATTGATTCAAGATGGATAAAGGACTTAAATTTAAGGCATGAAACAATAAAAATCCTCAAAGAAAGCATAGGAAAAACACTGGAAGATATTGGCCTGGGGGAAGACTTCATGAAGAAGACTGCCATGGCAATTGCAACAACAACAAAAATAAACAAATGGGACTTCATTAAACTGAAAAGCTTCTGTACAGCTAAGGACACAATAACCAAAGCAAAGAGACAACCTACACAGTGGGAAAGGATATTTGCATATTTTCAATCAGACAAAAGCTTGATAACTAGGATCTATAGAGAACTCAAATTAATCCACATGAAAAAGGCCAACAATCCCATATATCAATGGGCAAGAGACATGAATAGAACTTTCTCTAAAGATGACAGACGAATGGCTAACAAACACATGAAAAAATGTTCATCATCTCTATATATTAGAGAAATGCAAATCAAAACAACTCTGAGATTTCATCTAACCCCAGTGAGAATGGCCCACATCACAAAATCTCAAAACTGCAGATGCTGGCATGGATGTGGAGAGAAGGGAACACTTTTACACTGCTGGTGGGACTGCAAACTAGTACAACCTTTCTGGAAGGAAATATGGAGAAACCTCAAAGCACTCAAGCTAGACCTCCCATTTGATCCTGCAATCCCATTACTGGGCATCTACCCAGAAGGAAAGAAATCCTTTTATCATAAGGACACTTGCACTAGACTGTTTATTGCAGCTCAATTTACAATCGCCAAAATGTGGAAATAGCCTAAATGCCCACCAACCCAGGAATGGATTAACAAGCTGTGGTATATGTATACCATGGAATACTATTCAGCCATTAAAAAAAATGGAGACTTTACATCCTTCGTATTAACCTGGATGGAAGTGGAAGACATTATTCTTAGTAAAGCATCACAAGAATGGAGAAGCATGAATCCCATGTACTCAATCTTGATATGAGGACAATTAATGACAATTAAGGTTATGGGGGGGGAAGCAGAAAGAGGGATGGAGGGAGGGGGTGGGGCCTTAGTGTGTGTCACACTTCATGGGGTCAAGACATGATTGCAAGAGGGACTTTACCTAACAATTGCAATCAGTGTAACTGGCTTATTGTACCCTCAATGAATCCCCAACCAAAAAAAAAAAAAAAATCTTAAAATTTTTTGCCTTTTCAAAAGATTACTGTTGGTAACAAGAATGTAATGAGGACTACAACTAAGGAATTTTTCTCCTTGGTCTTGGCTGCCCTGAATGCCAGTGAGGGGTCACCCTCAGGCCACATGTGTCACGAAAAGAAAATGTTAAAAAATGAAACAGCAGAAGTGAGCCACAGCCCTCAAGTCAATCTCAGTATATGAAGTGTTGGGCAGAATTGTAGCCAATTTAGCCCTCCCTGGAGTGAACATATCAGTTTCTCAATATAAATAGATCATCCCAAACTGCAGTGTCTATAAAGGACTGCAGAATCCTATTTAGTTCACAGAAATTCTCTTCTTGGCCTACAGAACTTTAATTCTCAGGTATTTATTTCTCCAGAGAGTCATCTGGGAAAGAAAGAATGCAATCTTTACCATTCTCTGCATGGCTGACAGCCACATACATGGATGTCTGACATTAACAGAAAATCAAGTTTCTATTCCCAGGAATGTTTCTGCTAAGGGGTCAAACATGCACGTGTGTGCACACACTTGCACACACGTGCACACATACACGCACATACAGATACACACGTGCACATTCACACACACATGAAATCCAAGAAAAAAACACACAAAACATTCCTGCCAGAGCTTCACAATCCGCTTCCCTTTGCCCTTCCTTTAACACCCACACCCACAAGCAGAATGTGCTTTCTTTCCCTTTTAATCAAAAATACATCTGCTACTGCCTTCTAAGGTAGAGGCAGCCTGCAGGACTCGGGAAGGAGGAAAGGCAGAGTCTAGGACAGCAGTAACACAGACAGACTCCAGCATCCCCCAGGACACCTACTTCTTACCAATCCATACCTGGGGGGCATGAGATCAGTGCAAAACAGTGTTTGGGATCCAGTAGGAAGACAGTTGAGGACCAAGAAACAACAAAAAGCAGTCCTGGGAGGCATGCAGTCAATTCTCAATGTGATCATTAATTTAAATATTTACTGACTTGAATGATACAGACATAAATTAAACCTGAATTCTGAAAGAGTTGGGAAAAAAACATTTATTGAGTACCCACTGTGTCCACTATATTCCAGGCACTGTTCCAGACATGGGGGATGTGCTAGTGAAGAAAACAATGCCCCTGGCTTCATGGGGTGTATTGTCTTCTTGGGGAAGGCAGACAATACCCAAATGTACGTCTACTATAATGCCAAGTAATGGTAAGTGTTGTGAAGAGTAGCAATGTGGGGAGACAGAGTGACGGGGATGCTGTGTTACAAAGCCCAGCAGGAAAGACCTCTCTGAAGAGGAGCTGAGCAGAGAGACTGAGAGATGAAGGAACAAGTGCTGTAGACATCAGGGGGTACACTGTATACAGCGGAGGTAAAGAGCATCCCTTCAATTAAGCATGAGCACTAGAGGGGTGGTTTATCTACTTATCCATGTGTCAATTCATTCCTTCCTTCGATAATTTTACTCAAATGGTTACAGGGAACCTGCTATGGTTTGAATGTTTCCTCCCTCCAAAACTCTTGCTGAAACCTTATCCCCAGTGTGGCAGTATTGAGATCTGGTGTCTTTAATGTGCCTAGATCAAGAGGGCTCTGCCCTCCTGAATGATTAGTCCACTTGTGAATTAATAGATGAAGGGATTAATGAGTTAATGGATTAATGGGTTATCATGGGAGTGGGGCTGGTGGCTTTACAAGAACAGAAAGAGAGACCTGGACTAGCACCCTCAGCCTCATTGCCATGTGGGGAGGCCATACACAGTGCCCGCCAGCAAGAAGACCCCCAACCAGATGCAGCCCTTCCACTTGGGACTTCCCAGCCTCCATAACTTTGAGAAGTAAATTCCTTTTCTTTCTAAATTGCCTAGTTTCAGGTACTCTGTTACAAGCAACAGTACACGGAGGCTGTGCCGTGCTGGGCACTGGAGAGACTGCTGGAGACGTCCGGAATGAAGGAGGCGGGTGGGACTCCTTGTGGAGTCACATTCTAGACCCCAGGTGGCAAACTTTTCCCATAAAAGACCAGAGGGAAATATTTTAGGCTTTTCAGGCCCTCAGTCTGTTACAACTATGCAACTGTATCCTTGTAGCACAAAAGGAAGCAGGACCATATGTCAGCAAATGGGCAAAGCTGTGTACCAATAGAACTTTCTTTACTAAAACAAGCTGTGGGCTGGATTTGACCCATGGGTTTCAGTTTGCTGATCCATAAGCTAAAGAAATGTCCTTGATTGTAAAGAAGTTGCTTGTATAATGGTAGGAAGAAAGTATGTTTAACAAAAAGTAAACTATGTGCCACCTGTGTTTGATTTTTCATTTTCATTTTATTTCAGTTATCAGGGAACATAGATGTGGATTGATTTTATCTGCACAGAAATGAACCCTCCCCCACCCCCCGCCTCCACATATAGACACATTCTTCTAGGAAACCCCTTTTGTCACCCCTAACAATGGATCTAGAGATAGATGCCAAACATTCCCCACCTGACCACAGATTAATGTGTCATTACGCCTTGAAAACATCTTGGGGGACAGTGTAGCAGACACACTGACTTGGGCTTCTGCCCAACTGGGGAAGGAGCGGAGAGATGGGCCCAGGGAAGGGAACATTCAAGCTGAGGAACATTTGGGCTGAGCAGCAGTTAACTAGGGGAAGAACATTCTAGGCTGAAGGAAAAGCATAAGCAAAGATCTTGGGAACATAGAGAGTGAGGGATCTGAGGTTGTGGTATTTGAGAGGTGTCTGGGAGACGTGAGGGAGGTTTCAATCCTCCCAAGGCCTGGAAACAAAGTGTGGCCTCCAAATCTGCCAGGCTGTGATGAAAACCCAATGATAATATGTACAAATTCATTCAAAAACTGCATGCCAAATGCCTTTGGAGGGCAACACTGTCAAGGTTGAGACAGCATTGACAAATAAGATAGTATGAATGGAGTCTATTCACTCCTCCCAGTTCCTAGGAAGCAACCCTCATGACTTTTTTTTTTGTGTGTGTAGAGACAAGGGCTTATTCTGTTGCCCAGTCTGGTCTCAAACTCCTAGGCTCAAGCAATCCTCCCATCTTGGCCTCCCAAAGTGCTGGGATTATAGGTGTGAGCCACTGTGCCTGGTTTTTCATTTTCAACTTTCAAAAACACAAAATCATACCTTACGGGGTATGCCATTAATTTTTCCAGTCTTGACCACTGGAATATATAATTGAGCATATCTGTTATAGAAAATCTCAGACATACATAAGCTAGAGACCATGATACAGTGAGCCCTCATTCACTCAGCACCCAGCCTCAGTGGCCAACTCACAGCCAAACTTATTTCCTTTCCATACTTCCTGACGTTATTTTTTTTTTCCTGACGTTATTTTTAAGTAAATCCTAGAAATTGAATGTTTTCATGTATATTTCAAAATTATTTCTTTCATAACTATTATCACACCATTGCTTTATTTTAGAGAGGTGAACTATCTCCTTCATGCAGATTTGAATAAGGGAGGTCAAAAGTGAAACCTGACTTTCTAAAAACCTGAGAGGGGAAACCTGACTAAAAGAGATGGTGGGATCCCACCAATCCCCCTCCCTCTACCTGGTAGTCTCTACACCCACTACCCACCCCTACCTGTGGTGCATCTTACAGGGGTATTTGCGAAACTTGGTAAATGTAGAATGTAAATGTTTTGGCACGGTAACTGAGATAATGCCAGGAAGGCTATGTTAACCATTGTGATGAAAATGTGTCAAATGGTCTATGAAGCGAGTGTATGATGCCCCATGATCATATCAATGTATACAGTTATGATTTAATAAAAAAAATAAAACAAAACAAACAAAAAAAAGAGATGGTGGGGTGTCCACTTGACCTTGATGAATTCAAAGCATAGCTAGCTATCTGGAACATAGGCAGAGAGAGAGGTCAAGTTGCCCTAACCAGACACTGGTATGGTTTTACCAAGTGCCTTTACCAAGTCCTTTCCACTTAACAGCCATGTCTCTTTCAACAAGAGCTGGCAGCTCTCCCCCATCTCAGCCCTTTTCATTTTCCTGAGAAACATATGGTTTAATTGTGCATGCATTTAAGGTTGGCCCAACCTTAAGCTGGAAAGGAATGCTGGACCCTAAAATAATATTGTTCTCATTAATTTCACCAGACTTTCTCCTTCCCAGCCTGCTCCCCCACTTACCCTATAATCTTTTGACCAAATTCAGGAAATTGCACAATGGTTGGTCAGCTCCAGCACTGCCATTTTCAATCACGTAAACTGTTTTTTGCTACTACCTACCTTAACTGGGGAGAGGCCTGTGGTCAGCTGTGATTATTGGCTTTGCTGTCTCATCCCAGGGCTCTTACTCATATCCAAGTTTATTTGAAAACAGAGCAGGGTTAGTAGGCTATGGGAACATTTTAGGATACCTCCTGACTTTAAAAACTAGCAAGAATTATAAAACGTGGTTATTAAAAAGTTCCCTGAACTAACTAACTTTAAAAGAGGAATGCAAGTCGGTTTAGACTGGGATTCCCCTCTCTCAGAACTGCTGCTAACTCCCAGATTTATGAAAGAGATTGAAGGCTTGATTGAAAAAGCTAAGGAACACTCAACTTGAGAGACCTGCATTCTGGGGTCCCTACAAAGCCTTGCAGCACAATTTAAAGGCTTCCCATTTTCTCACTCTTACATGTCCTGAGATCCCTGCCTTCCACTTTCAAGTACATATATTTAGAAGACTCAAATCTTCAAGTCTACTCAAAACTTTCTTCTAAGTATCGGATCTGACTATCCAACTGCCCACTAGACATCTCTGGCATCTCACACAAGGATCTTCTCCCTAAAATGAGCACTTTAGCTGCCCTACATAGCCCTTTCTCCTTCCATGGTGCCAGCTCAATGACGGGTGCCATAACCCATCTGGAGACCTAGGTTTTAAAGGGAAGAGGCAGACTCATCCTGCTTTGCAGACAATAGCTTATCTGCAAAAGGCAGGAAAAAACATTAAGACAATAAAAAGTAAAAGTAAAAGTAATATTGTTAGAGCTAAAGACAGTCCGTTTGTTTCCACAGATGGATCCTTAGTTATTCTCTCACCTGTGGCCTGTTCAAGTGTTGTTAGTTTCTTACTACAAGGACATCATTTAAAACCTCTCCTCCCCACCCTAACTATGCTACTAAGACCATGCTACTAAAGCCTTCAAAGATAGTTTTTGTCATAAATTTTATAGGCCATCTCCTTCTCAGTCTTGCTTTGCACAGTGTGCCATTACTGACTCCCAGATTTATGAAAGAGATTGAAGACTTGATTGAGACTGAAAGTTTGTGTCCTCACATTCATATGTTGGAATTTAATCCCCAATGTGATGGTATTTAGAGGCGAGGCCTTTGGGAGGTGATGAAATGATGAGAGTGAAGCCCTCAGGAAGGGGATTAGTGCTCTTAGAAGACTTCTAAGAGAGTCTGCTTCCCCACACAGCTGTCTATGAGCTGGAAAGTTGGCCCTCCCTGAATTTCTCCCAGGACCTTGATCTTGAGCTTCCTAGCCTCCAGAACTGGGATAAATAAAATTCCATTATTCAAAGCCACTTAGCCTATGGTATTTTTGTAATAGCAGTTCACAGTCCCTTCTCTCAAGGCACTAGGACATTGCGTGATGTCTCAAAAAGTGATAGAGACAGCTTTTCCTGCCTAATTGAAAAGGGGTCCTTATTTTCTCAACCTTCATTTATCTCAGGTGAATCTCATCTTATCGTGACTGCTGTAACACACACATTTGGTGTGTTTCCAAATAATAGGAAATGATTTTGAATTTTTATCCTGAATATAAAACTACAGAATTCTATAGTTGGAAGGAATGTTGGAGAATCAGTTCATAGAAAGTCTCAGTTCTACCAAGATCACAAAATCTGGGTAAGAAAGACCTGCATTTAAATCTTGACTCTGTAGTTCTTTGTTTTTTTGTTTTTGACTCTATAGTTTTAGTAGCTGTTAACTTTGGGCAATTTATCTGGCCTCTCTCAGTGTTACTTTCCATGACCATTAAAGAATGGTAATGATCTAATAGAGGTATTGAAAAGATCCAGCACTCAAGAAATGGTAGCAAATTTATGATTTTTCTTTACCTCATGGACCCTATCATAGTTTAGAGCAATTATCTTCTCCCTTTATTTGGTTTTCTCCACTCTGTGAATTTCCAGTGTATTTAATTATATCTCTTAGCATACAGCTTTATGATCTCACACCATCTTGGTCAACCTATTTGGATAATGTTCAGTTCTAGATCACTTCCCTCTTAAAATGAAACACTCAGAACAAAAAGCAATAATGTTTCAAGGTATGCTCTGATCACCACAAATTCAGAGGGTTGTGGTTTTTCATGATCTGATCAAAGACCTTTAAAAGAAGGACATGTTACTACCTAGAGCTGGTTCACGGCTAGCTTGTGTTCTTCTCCCCCCTATGTAGTGCAAGCACTGGGCTTCCCAACCTACACTTCCACTCCTGATTTGGCTGAGTCTGAACCAGGACTTGACATTCACCTCCATTAATTGGTACCTTGTTTATAATGGCCCATAATTTAGTTCTAGTTAGATCTTCTGGAAACTTTAGACCTTGTGACGTTCTCATCTTTCCATGTTCACATCTAGGACCAATTTTAGAAATGGGCCTTTTGCTAATCCTCCTCCTTTTAGTCTCTAAAGGCCATTAGGCCTGATAACTCTTCAGCCCTCTTTTCTACCTGCTGCCCCTAAAAACCCTGCATCAAGAGCAGAGTGCATGCTAGGGCTTGTTGGGCCACCAGGTTTTGACAATATTTCATACATGCCAGACCAAATGGAGCTGCATGCTGTTATAGGGGAATTCATTATCATCAACTTAGATTTGGACATGACTACAATTGGTAAGAAGCCACAAATATCAAAAGCACAACTTAATTCCCAGTAAGTCAGGCCTCTTAACACACACACGCACACCCGCACACAATCAGGTAAGGATTAGACTCTAAATATGGAGTTAGACCTCTTTCAAATTAGACATCCCATGGCTTCCCCTAAAACATCCATAATAGTCAGCTGCTACTGCAACGGATAATTTGAAAAATATTTAGAACTAAAATATGGTATTACTCCAGGGAATGTATATCAAAAATGGGAAGAAAGCAACAATTACTAGAGAAGTTCAATAAAAAACTTAGCAACTTGGCACTTTTCTTCAGGTGCACTGATAACATACATTAAAAAGATTCAAAATTTGTTATTTCCTACCTAAAATGGTTTGTGTGCGTATTGGGGGTTGGGGTCGGGGATGGTTTGTCAAGTTTTCTGGCAAAGTTCCATTCAGGTCACCAGCAAGTGGGGAAAAACCCCCTATGTAGTGCAAGCAAAGACTGAGAATGCACAGCACACTGAAAGGAATGGGTCTGTCGAAGATCTTCCCTTGGCACTGCCTTAAAATGAAGGGAATCTGAACACTGGTCCTCCTGTATTATTCATTACATAATTGCCGTGTTTTATTAGAAATATGATCTATTATAACCTTGAATAGAGTACATTAAATGACATTGAAAATTAGATTATTCTGATTATTAGAGAAGTGAGAAATGTGCTAAACATTTGTAAGACTGATAATCAATCAGGGTATCCATTTGAGTGTAATAAAAATCAATCTGGAGCCAGTGTGTTTAAATCTAATTTTTTAAGCATGACATTTTCCTCAGAGTTTCTTTCTAAAATGTCACCATCTTCTACAACAGTGATTGATTCTGTCTCTAGGGAGGAGCACTCACTCCAATTACTTCATCTACTGCACACAAGCCACAGTCCACTTCAAAAAAAAAAAAAAAACCAAATCAATCACAGCAGTAACAATATATTCAGTATATTTTATGGGGAGGGTCCCACAGATTTATGTCACTCAAGGTAGAAAATCACTCATCTTCCTCTCCTAGGCTCAAACAGATACAATATGCTTCTTAGATCATATGTGGCTCTTTACTTTCTTCCAATAGAAATGAGGGATTTTCATCTGGGGTTTTATTTTACCAGAGAAAAAAAAAGACTACACTGGATTATGTAAAATCATTACTCCACTTACATCTTTTTAGAGAGAAAAAAACACACACACATACAATGATTTTGTCTTAATTTACCCTTTCTTCCTTTCACCTACCACCCTCTATCCTTCTTTCTTCCCTTTTTTCTTTCTATATGTCCCAACTCCATCCATAATACTGAATTCCAACTGAGGTCACCAAGAGACTCATCCACTTAGGGGATCATTGTTCTTTCTTCTCTTGAGTAGACTCAAATGTGTACAAGGTGTGAAGGGTGACTTCTGCCATCCACAGGAAACTTACCAAACTGGTCCTATGTTCTGTAGAAGTTTCATTCACTTGGCACAAATAGGAATGACTGCCCAGTCATTCAGCTTGGCCCATTTGGTAGGCATATGAGAATGTTTATTTTATGAAATTCTGGTATTTTCATGGCAATGGTAGAGAAAGGGGGAAGATGACATTTATTGAGCATTTTTCTTGACTGAGTAGTTGACATTCATTAGTCCACTGAAACCCCCATAGTAGGAAGACACCTCTGCTTCCCTGGCCCTGGGTTTTCATATATGAACAGGTTTTTCACCAGGGTGACACCCCTGCCTTCTTTTCTCATTTTCCCAAGGAGGAGGAGAGACTTATCTTGGTGATTCTAAAGAAAGCCACTTGGCATTCTGGGTTCAAGCTCTTCCAGGCCTTCTGCCTGCAGGGAAGGGCACCTGGGCCTATTCTGCATGATATAGAAGTTCCCAGGAGAAGGCTCTGCCCTGAGAAGAGGCTCTCAGGTACAAACCTTGCCCTTTACTGGACAGGTAAACTTATCTGACGTGGGGGTGGAAGTTTTAGGATTTAAGGGTTATGTATGTGTGCCGAATTCTCCAGATCAGAAAAACTGTGAGTGTGTGTGTGTGTATGTATGTGTAGAAAAAAGAACCAAATGCATGAAAATTTATTCAGCATATTTCTTGTGATTTATATGTTCTTCTTTATAAATTTCGATCCTTTCCAAATTATCTGCTGTGATCCTATATTGCTTCAATGATTGTTAAAAGGGTACTTTCGTTGTTCAAAAGAGAGGAGCTGTTCTCTGGCACTAATAAGGTTCTCAGACTAGACAGCAATTCTTGGACAACTGGGCCTGGATGTGTGAGCGGTGGAGACGGCTATGACTACTGGAGTCCTCCCCACTGCTCACTGCTCCTGCCAGTATCTCTCACCTGCTTAGCTTTGGGAGCCTCCTCACAGCTCTTTCTTCTTGTCCCTTCCCTTCCCTACAGTTTATGCTCAACAGAGCAGCTAGCTAGGTCCTGTTCACCCACATGTACTACACTTCCATCCCAAACACTTGACACTACTGACCTTGGAGTAAAAGCCCAAGTCTGCACAAAGTCTCACAGGCACAAGTGCACAGGTGTCTTCCTGTGGTCTCTCTGATTCCTTGTCCTGCCTTGACTGCTCGTCTATCCCCTCCAGATACATCCTGATGGCCCCACAATACTGGGGCATGCTCCAGTTCAGCACCTTTGCACTGGCTGTTCTATCTGCCCAGAGCACACAGCTGTCGTTGCCTCCCAGAGAGCCACTCTCTCCCTCACCACCTTCAGTCTGCAATGCTACCACCTTGTGAAGCCTTCCTGGGCAACTTCATCAGAAATTACTATTCTATTTCCTTTCCCAGCTGTATTTTACTCCATTTTTGTCTTCTTTATTATCTTTCTTCCCCAATAAAATGTAAGCTCCAGCAGGACTGGCATTTTAGGAATTCACATGCTAACACTAGCACTCAGAACAGTGCCTGACGCGTCTGCTCAGCCCTCAGCACATCTTTGTTGAAGAAGGCTCCGGAAAGGGAGGTCACACAGTGAGCAGACAGAGGAGGGGCCGACAGGAGAGGTGCAGCTCTTCGTCTGTGGGCTCGTAGCTTCCCGTGTAGGAGCTGCAGGAGAGGTGCAGTGCAGAGAGACGTTCTGTCTGATCTTTACAGCCCTGATCCCAGGGCTGCCCTGCTTTTCTGGCTTCACCCGCTGCTCAGAACAATGCCCACTGCATGCACAGGGGCACTGAGGGAGTGAGAGTGGAAGGCACGTGAACAGATCACTGGCTGCCTGAGAAGGATCTACTCCAAGTCACACTGTGTTAAACAATCTTAACTTCTTATGTAGCTTTTGGCTTCAGAGGGGAGGACACAAGAGCACATAGCTACAGACTAAGCGGCCCAACCCAGGCAGATGCCCGAGCCACACTGAGCACCTTTGAGAGGCAAAGGTACAAAGCAAAGACGGCTTTCTTGTGATTTTAGCAGAACCCATCACTGCCATCTTTCTTAAGAGAAAAGTATAAAGGTATGCCACATAGAAAATGTGCAAAGGACAGGACAAATCCCTAAATCTCTTACATCCTTGTTCTTAAAAGCCACAACTCAGGTGAGCTGGATGATGCTATGACAACCACTGATTCTGCCATGAGCTGCTACTTGGAAAGCTGTGCTCAGATGAGCACAAAACCCACATATTCCAGAGAGCTGGGCTAAAAACAAAGATAGTGGGGAGTGCTCAGGGAAGGTAGCGACCCCTTAGGGCACTGCCTGCAAGGTACCTGTGCTGGAGCAGCACTTTGGAGGAGAGGATGGGGGAAGAACCAGGTCAAAAGGGCCAGACAACAACTTCACCAGCAGTTACGTAATTTACTGACAGAAGGAAGAGAAGGAGAGTTGTTTGGTGTTGCACTAAACACTGGGGTGAGCATGGCAAGAGACACAGGCACAAGATAAACTAATTTAATTAATCTTCCAGGTAGTAACCTTTTGGTAAGGACAGTTGCTACATCAAGTGTTGAGTAAGTAGTTTCCTGGAATCGCACTATAATATGAGAAACTTACCGTGTCAGAGAAAAACTCCTTTCTTTTGAAAGAAAAAAATAGTTGATTTAATAAACAATAAATAAATAAAAAATAGCAGCATAGGCTCATTGCAGACAATTTGGAAAGTACTGAAATTTGTAAGGAAGAAAATATAAATCACAATTAATCCATGTCCCTAAAATAAACCTCGTTAATATTTTGATTTAATTTATTTTACTGTTTTTTCTATACCCTTATATGTTTTTTCAACACAGATCATATAGCATCCAATTTTTCTGATCTTGTTTTCCATTTAAGCTAAACATTGTAGTCATTTTTCTATGTCATTAAATAGCCTTTGGAAAGAAAGTGCTTTTAATAGTTGTGTAATGTTCTCGTCTATGAGTATGAATTAATAAATGTGGTCAATCTTTGCTTGTTAGTACTTTGTGTTATTATAATTTTATGCTAACATACCTAATACTGCAATGAACATCTTTATATATCATAATTATCGACATTTTTCATTATTTCTTCAAAAGAGCTTCCAGGAAGAGGATTATAAAGGCTTTTGCAATACATGACCAAATCATAGGTAGTTCTAGTGACAAGCTTGGGTCAGTCTGCGGCAGGCTTGCTTCTTGTCCTTCTTTGAAGATCACAGGATACATTCTCTAGATGGAGTTCACTTTTGCATTCCCAATCTCACTCATCTTTGTGGAGAGCAGCCAGCTCATTTCTGTCAGAGCAGCCCCTCTGCTAACCTCACTGGCTCGCTATTACACCATCCCTCTAGTCAATCCATCCTTCCAAGGAACATTGCTATCGTCTATCTCACTTAGGTCAGTGCTGCTAGCTTAATAGTTCCCCCAGTGGGCCACAGATGGGCAATGGGCGGATATAGCAACATAATCTGATTACAGGACAACCATGATCCCCTTGACCAACCTCAGCCTTGCTTTGCAAACAGGCAACTACCCAGAAAGAGTAAATTTTCCAGGCTGCCCCTCCAGGCTGCAGAGTTATTGAGGTGCTCACAGAAGAAACATCTTGAAGCATAGGATTTAATCAGTTTCACTGCCTGACCAGACTCACTTTTTGTCCTCTTTGGAGGATATGTGTTAAGGAGAACAGAAGCTGGGAGGACATTAGGAAAGATTTCTTTCTGGAAACCCTAGTTAATTAAGAAAACATTAGCAGCCAATCCCTACTCACAGTGAGCTTTGTCTTTTAAGAACCAAGTCATCCGCCTATTCTGGCGCCAAAGCTCTAGGTGTACTCGATGTGATCACAAACCACGTGTGCATGTGTGTATACATACAGGTTTCTCTGCCTCAGCAGGAATTACATTTTCAGCCAGATAATTCTTTGTCAGAGGGCTTGTCCTATGCATAGCACTCTATTTAGTGGCATCTCTGGCACTACACCACTAGAAGCCAGAAGCACCTTGCCCTAATGTTTTCTGGGGGACAAAAATAGTTCATAGTTCAGATTTGCATACACTAACACTGTAATCTTGAATGATGCGAGCAAACTACTTAGATTTCCATGCTTCTGATTCCTTACCTGCAAACAGGGACAATAATACGTACTTTATAGAGTTATTGTGAGGATTATGCAAGAAAAGAGATGTAAAGTACTTGGTAGGAACCTTAGTAAGCACTCCATACACTTACTAATAACAGGCTCCCCAGCAGTTACTAAGGCTGTTAAGCATATTTGCAGCCACACCCAAGGGAACAAGGGCACAGGTGAGGGTAAAGGGATGATGACTTTTGCAGAAGTCTGTACATGTAGCTGCAAAGTTTCAGTATGTAAAATTTTGTATCTTGGCTAAATTCCAGCTGTCTTGAGCCATTCTCAGATAAATTAAGACTTAACTGAACTGAACAGCTTTTATTAATACTGTAATAGAAATAGAAGACTCTTGATTGTACCCTTTAGTGCACCCTCGACAGTTTGGTTGGTTGGAGGGGAAGCAGTTCTTCATATCTATTTCTCTACTTTACCATTATCCCAATTTCTGTTGGAAAAATTACCTCTACTCCTCTGGGTATAATTCTGGTAGGATGAAAAATCCAGGTGTCTGTCCTGTTCATTCATTATAGAGGATGAGGCTCACTTGTTCCAAAGGCAGTCAGACTAATATTCTACTCACATAATCATTTTAAAAAGTTTTTGTTGTTTTGGTAGACATTGGCTTAATAGCCTAAAAGTTGAATATAAAAACATGGCCTGTAAACCCCTTATTTCAACGTCCATAGCTCACAGCACTAATTGGTCATAGCTCTTTTTCTCGCTGAATCTGAACACAGTCTCAGTCTGCAACAGATCCCAGCAACCACTGCTAATTGTTCAGCATCAGCCATCAGCACACAAAGTGATACCTTCTCTTTGCTAACCCTAATCTGAATAAGAAAAGACTTAAATTACTCTTAGTTTCCCTTTCTTCCTCCCTTCTTTTCTCTCTTCCTTCCTTCTTCAGATAATTATTTATTTGACAAACATGATCTAAGTCAGCTATGCGAAGATGGGGAAAAAACAGCCAACTTTCACAAAATGAATGGCAGAGTCTTCATTTGTAAGCATGGTGGTGGCCACAAAGAGGCCCAGGAGTCCATGGAGAAAGGAACCAAAGAATGGTTTTGTAAAGTCCTAGGAGACTAACCAGTTAGGGGGGAACAAGAGATTTACAGAAGCCCCACTACTTGCCTATATCCAATGTCACAAGAAAGAGTCCAGTGTTGGAGACCAATGAAATGGAAAGCAGTTCCCTACATATCTAGAGTCTTGGTTGTGTAAGAGGAAATGTTCCTGATTCCAGGCTAAACTCTCCTCTTTTGACTATCCTTGGGATCCACCTATTTACCTGTGAAGTCCAAATAGGACTTTTTGCAAGGTGATGTGAAAGGAAGACTTCTAACTCAGCTTTCCTCCAGAGCAAGACTCATTAATCCACTCAACAGGTGCTATTCTAGGCACTGGTGACACAGATAGGAACCAAAAAAAAGAGACAAAAACCTGTGCCCTCATGTATGGTTACAGGTGAGGAAATGTCAGAAGACAGAAAAAAGAGTGGTCAGAGAAAGAAAGAGAGAATAATGAGATTCAGTCACAGTGGGTAAGGGAAGATGTTTTTAATAATGGAGTTCCTGACAGCCAGAGGCAGGAGAGGCTGAGGACAGTGAGAAATGACTCAGGGCCATCATAGTAGCTAAATCAATGGATTTATTAATGTAGAACAAGGGTCAACAAAACGATCTTTGTAAAGGAAAAGGGCCAGAGAGTATTTCAGGCTTTGTGGGCCGTACAGTTTCTGTCACAACAATTCAGTTCTTGGTTATACTAGGAAAGCAGCCATAGATGATTTCATATATACATAAATACCCTGTTTTCCCGAAAATAAGATAGTGTCTTATTTTAAGGTGTGCTCCCAAAGATGCGCTAGGTCTTATTTTCAGGGGACGTCTTATCTTTCCTTTAAGTAGGTCTTATTTTCGGAGGATGTCTTATTTTCGGGAAAACAGGGTAGGTATGGTTTTGTTCCAATAAAACTTTATTAACAAGATCAGGTGACTGGCAGGCCACAATTTGCTGATCTCTAATTTAGCTCATTAGTGAACTTGGAAAAGCAATTTTTTCCCTCTGTAGAATTGTGGGGGTGGAGGTCTGAATGCAAGAGGTTAAGAAATGAGTGGGTCATGAGTAAGTCAGGCAGCCACTAGGACATGAATAGCCAACAAGTCAGTAGGGGTGATTCCTTTCTTCCCTTTAATCTTTTCTTTTATTACTTTTCTTAATTACAAAAATCATACATGTTCATTATAGCATGTGAAACAATAACTTTAATCATCTCCCTCCCACTCCTCCTCTGTCCCCAGCTCCTTGAGGCAACCCACATGAAATGTCTGGCGTGGTTCTAGGATGTAGTGACTGTGTCCTCAGAGGTGCGGATGCTGGGCGTAATCAGATGCCCAATCTGGATGCTAAGGAAACAGACGTCAAAAATGAAAAGTAAAGAGACCTCCTTGATTAGTGATTCTAAAAGGAAAAGAGGATGAGGGTAGCAGTTAAAAACAATGAAGTGTCTACCCACAGAGCTCACTGATCAACTTAGATTCTAGAGAGTCCCATAGTTGGGATTTAGCTAATTGGCTAACCCTATCCTGAGGTGTAGACCAAAGAGCTGGGGCCGGCCCAGACACTGAGGCTCCAGATCAAATTAACTGGGAAGATTAAAAGGCCTAAACCGCTTTCCTTAAACTGAGCATGATTTCTTCTCAAAGTATCTTATGGGATTAAAATCATGAAGCAGATATTACAGATTCTACTGCTTGACTGGCTGGGTGCTTGGTGGGACGTTAGGTGAACAAAGAAATCAATCAATTAATAAATTAGTGCGTCAATAATAAAATAACTAACCCAATGAAGACAATCACATTAAAAAGACTTAGCACTTTAATCTTACTACAGGACAACAATGTGATAGGGATGCAGTGTTAAACTGCATTATAAGAAATAGCATGTGGACAGAAGGAAATGACGGTTTTCCTGGGTTTTGGACAGACCACTTACAGAATACCAGGTTCAATCAATGGGGCTCCCCTACTTTAGGATGGACTTTGATTTAAGAGAATGCAGAGCGTGTGGCCAGGGGGTGAGACTGGGCATTCACACAAGGAACCACTGGAAAAACCAGGGATATTTGAATTGGGTTAGAGGAAGGAAATTTAGAAGGGGCACTATGCCTATGACCAAATTTGGGACTTACATTCAGCACCTTGAGAAGATAAGATATAAGGTCGACAGGTAGAAGTTAGAGAGGCAGGGGTGGGCATCAGACCAAAAAGGACTTTCTAATTATCCCTGATGCCCTAAAACAGAATGCTGCTGACCAAGGGACATTCTTCCCATGGTACATAGGCTGTCTGCTGGACAGATCAATGCCAAGGGGCTGTGTGGTCCTCCTGGGGTTTCTTTCAAACCTAAAACTTCTCAGCTACTTTGGGAAGCACAGGGAATTGGTCAGTTGGTTTGTATGTAAATAGTTTTATGAATTGAGAGAACTCAAGGGTCATGAAAGCTTATCTGTTCATAGACCATTGAAGGTTAGCTGTACACAGAGAAACCTACTTTAGAAAAGAGCTTGGGGGAGGATGTGTGAAGAGAGGGTAATTGGTGGGACCACACCTATGGTGCATCTTACAAGGGTACATGTGAAATTTACTAGGTGTAGAATATAAACGTCTTAACACAATAACTAAGAAAACACCATGAAGGCTGTGTTAACCAGTTAGATAAAAATATTTCAAATTGTATATAAACCCAGCACTTTGTACCCCACGATTGCATTAATGTACACAGCTATGCTTTAATAAAAGAAAAAAATAAAAAAGAGCTCGGGCAAGAGTATCTGCACGTGAGCTTGATTTAACTTGTCCACGATTAACAGAGCGGTATCTTGTGAAGTGCTGGCTTCTGATAAGAAGGTCTAAGCGGGGACATCAATGACATTGTACTTCTCTGAACCCAAGTTTATTTACCTGTAAAATGGGGCTGAAAAGGCAATCACGGGCTCAATCACAAAACCAGGTAGCATCAAATGAGATGATATATGCTACACGACAGTTTTTTCTCAAATGACTGTGGTAAAGGACAAGAATTTTTGTTTTTTGTGTTTTGTCATCCCCCATTTCTAATCTATCTTGGACAAATACTTTTATAAAATACAGTAAAGATGAACTACTAGAAGAGTGAAATGCTGCTGGAATGTTGCAGTAATATCAAATTGCTATCACTTCTAAAGCCTATCCATAGCTCCTGTCCTGATCTCAATGGGCCTGGTAACAAACAGTTTACGAGCCAGCACTGGTCCACGGATCATACTTTAAGTAGCACTGCTCTAAAATGTTGAAAAGTTTTCTCATAAACAGCACTGCGGTAATGTCAAGACATTTAAAAAAGTCACAATTATAAGACATCTAGAACTGGGATGAGAAAATAATAGAATTTAAAGTGATGTTTAGCAACCAAAGTCTCCTGTTCTCTTTTGATACCCAGATGGGTTTAATGATATGTACTGGATCAAATTACAGGATAATAAGGAAGTTCTAAAATTATGAAATGGGTCTAGGCCTCTCCCATTCTGTCAGGTGGATTCCAATCTTTCTGGACACTGATGGAGTGACCCTGGCAATTTTATTTACAGTCCTTTCACAATCAAATGGTTGAATTGATTTAGTGTCTGATAAAACAGCCGAAAAGACAGACATTTATTCCTGGGAAACACCATTTCTGAGAAAAAAAAAATAAGGGATTTTCATTGTTGATTTTAATCTACATGATTACTTGAAAGCCTCTGAAAACTTCCAGAGACAGTGTCCTGGACACCAGGGACTTTGTTTCTACATAGCAAAGAGGCAGCAGTTTGCACAGAGTTAAGTCAATAAAATAACACTTTCTACTTGGATAAACTGACCTAGATTTCCTGACTGCCATGTAAAAACGAAATAGGCAGGCTGAGATTTGGGGAGCTGTCCATGAGGAGAGCAAAGGGGTAGGAGATCAGGGCTGGGGGAAGGCTCTGAGTGAAGAACAGCAAGATTCTTCTTTTTAATTATACTTAAAACTTCCATCCTCGGCTTTGGGAATTGACAGGGTATGTTCCAGACATTCAAGAAGAGGTTCCTAAGTCAAATAATATCACAATTCAGAGTGGGCTGAAAGAAGAGAGCCTCCTTATAAAAAGAAGCTGCAGAAATACACACTTGTAATGCATTTTCCTCATTCCACAAGCATTTTCATGATACGACACCATGGGGTTAGGAATTTAGAGCGTCATGGTTAAACGGCCCTGAGAGAAAGAGCCTCAGTGTCTACATCTGCGACGTGGGAATTCTAATGCCCGTTACATTGAATAATTCAATTGTGAAAATGGGATGAGTACTGGGAATGTGGACTACATCAACAAATGGTGTGCACAACACTCAGCACAGCGCACTCAGAGGCTGTTCAAACACACAACCAATCTCCAACTGCAGGGCAAGGCAACCTCAGGGGAAGGACTACATACAGTTGAAATAATTTACAAGAACATAAGCTCACATTACTCAATTAGCTTGGCATGAGTTTAAAGCATTAATAGTGGCCCCTTCCAGATGCTTCTTGTTTTCAGCCGTTTTCCTGTCAGCAGGCCTCTCTTGACCAACCTCTCTTTCTTCCACTAAGCCAAACCACTCTTTCAACTCCTTTTTACCCTGTGGGTTTGGGGTCTTTTCTTGACTTACTTCCAAGCCACCCTCTTCCAGTCTTCAAGTGTGCCAAGCCCCTCTTCAGCAACCTGTAGAGAGGGACCCTCGGAGTCAGCTTTTTGATCTGGGTGCTCCTCAGGGAAAGCCTTTGATTAGATTTTCTCATGATTCTGGGAATTTCATCTCTTACTCAATTTCTCTGAACTGGATCCACCATCTTGTTTAGCACAACATGGGTTTATTTTCTTTCTCAGTCTAAAGTTTCACTGGAAAACTCCCCAACTTTCTTTTTCTAGGGCTTCTAAAAGTCTTGTTTAATGGTGACTGTCCTGTACTCCTGGGAGCTCTTAAAACTCCCATGAAATCCTTACCACTTACCTCACAAACCTCACCCCTTTTTGCCCGCCCCCCACATTTCTGAGAGAATATTTCTTTCAGAAATACCCAGGTGCATTTGCTCACAGCAGCAACACATCTGCATTTTATTTTTCCCCAAATTTGAACTCTTTTAAATGTAGCAAACTAATTTCCCCATATTCACCAGAGCCCAGAGATAAAGAAAAGAAAAATCTTTGATTGTTTGCTTGTTTTTTGAAACCACAAATCTTATCTAGTCTTGTACTCCACTTTCCGAGGAAGAGTTTGATGTGGAACATTTTCCCCTCCTCCAAATGTCTCAAATCCATTTTGTTTTTGTTACCTCCACCCTTTCTGGGTCTGCTGTAAACTAGCTTGTGGGGTTTAGATGAATTGGCATAATCTAACTTCCATTTAAGTCTTAAAGCAACTGATCCTTCTGCCTTCTGGGATATTTACATGTTATAATTCCTTATTCCAGGCAGAAGTTAGCATGACAGATGTAATGAGCACTAGACTGGAATTCTGTAGACTGGGGTCTCCAGGCCTGGGTTTGTCTCTAAGCAGCTGTATGGTTTGAGAAAAGTCCCTCAATAACTCTTGGCTTTAGCTTTTGTCCTTAAAATGAGATTAGATGCTTTTGTATTTCCCTATCAACCCTAACACTTGGGTTTTACTGAATATGTTTTAAATGGTAAAATAGCATGTATGAAAAAAAGTATGATAGTGGTAGTGGGTGGGCGAGCCCAGTGTCACTGTTATCCTTTTTTTTTTTTTTTTTTTTTTGGTTTTTGGCCAAGGCTGGGTTTGAACTCGCCACCTCTGGCATATGGGACCGGCGCCCTACTCCTTGAGCCACAGGTGCCGCTCTGTCATCCTTTTTATATCCTCCTCATCTTGGTTAACAAATGTTTACAGATGGCTATCTGTGTGTCCAGCACTCTTGCAATCCACTTCCACATACAGATGTTCCTCAACTTACCATAAGGCTGCATCCCAATAAACCTACTGTAAGACAAATCATTGTAAATTGAGGACCATTTGTATTGACTCATTCCAGCTGCATAGCAACCTAATGAAGTAGGAATTCATATTCTTTCCCATTTAGGAGATAAGTACACAGACACATGGGCAGATCAGTTGCCCAAGGTCACACAGCCAGTGGGCTGTGAAGCCAGGAGTTAAAGCTAGTTTGCATTCCTAAACCCTGGACACTATTGCCCTCTCTGGCATCACCAAAGGTGACCAATGACCCCAACCAAGAGATTTCCAATTCAGAACTCATCAACACTTGTCAGCAACAAAATAAGAGAAGTAAGTTCTGTAACTATTGACCCAAAGCCCTGAGAAATCAAGTACCTCATAGAACATGGAGCTGGCCTGGCTAATAACTTGGTGAAAATCAAATCTCTGTCCTTGGTGCTTTTCTTCCACTAGGAAACTCAGCCTTGATTATTCCTCTTACCTCGTTCCACTCTATAACATTAATAGAACTAATTCCATCTCCTTTATTTCATTTCTCTTACAGCCACATGGATATTTTGATCATTTTCATTCACTGGCAAGTATACAGAATTTGGTTTTGGAGTTTGAGAATAACACAGCTGGGAAAAATCCTAAAGCCAGGGATTTTTCAGGAGCTATCTGGGTACCCCAGGGGCACCCCCACCTCTCCAGTAGAAGCAGAAGGCTTTTCCAGCTTTCAGGGCACTGGCAGCATCAGTCTGTCCTTCTGGTTAAAGATCAACAACTATTAGGTGGTAATCCCAAAGCTCACATGTAAGGACTCTGTTGTATAAAACAAAATATAAACTTGAAATGCAGTTAGATGTGTTTTATAAGAGTTTCTTTGAAAAGAAATATGCCCCTGTCTAGAAAAAAGTCTACATCCAAATAGGTGGGATCAGTGAGCACTGTGCCAGAGGAGCCTAGGAAAGCCAAGATGGGAGAACCGATTACACTAAGATACTTGGTGGAAGAAGAGAAAGAATAGGAAAAGTACGTGTGATGTTCCCATAGGATTTGCGGAGCAGTGACATTCCTTGGCTTTTACTTACGGTATCAAAAAAAATGTAAGAATCAGGCCAAATCTAATGAGAGAGCAGAATTTTCTATAATCATAAATTACCTTTGCAGATTATTCAAGATCTTAAAGAGGGAGGTTATTAAGAAAAATGATTCTAAACTTACAAAAAAGAAAAATAGATTATTAGATATTCTTTCAGTGCAATGTTGGGAGGCCACTGTGATTGAGTTTCTGTTGACCAGACTGTAACTTCTGGTAGAAGATGTACAGCAAGGAAAATTACTTTTGTCTGAAAGCAATGAAAATGATGCTTGAGAAATGTAAATTGTGTCTGCTCATGAGGCAAGTGATTATAATTTATAGGAAAGGTAACTCACTGCAACTTCTTTTTTACCTGTCCAAATATATAAACTTCTGTTCTTCAAAGTCTCATTTGAATTTGTCTTAACATTATCACTGGTTCCCTAATGAGGGGAATAAAATCTTTGGCATGTGCATTTAAAAAAAAAAAAGTAAGAACTCTGAGTACTTCTCAGATTCAGATATGGCAATTGCAAACTCACTAATAATAATACCAGCAATAATAACATCTAATATTTGTTGAATTGAATACTTATTATGGACCAGGTACCTAGTACCCCGACACTATACAAAGTCCCCATCCTACCTTTTCTCCTTTAAGGCAGGTACTAGATTTACTCTAATTTAAACATGATCTTGGTTATTTGCTCAAGGTCAGTGAATGGTGAAGCTGGATTCCCAAATCACATGGACTGACTTCACTTTCTGATGATTCACACTTTCTGATGATTGGTTATAAAAAATAAATGGAAACCTTAATTCTATAGGAAGTCAGCGCCTCACTGAGACAAACATAGTCAAGTGGTACAGAGTAAAAGTATTTCTTAAATTGGGATACACACTAGATATGAGGCAGGACTTTCCTTCCATGGAGGAATTCTGAGACGCCCCATAAGAGCACTGCAACTTCCAGTGGGTGTCAGTATCACAATTCCATGAGAGAAATGTAGGGATTAATTAAAGATTAACTCATAAGAGTTAAAATGTTAGGAAATAAGGCATTTAATTCTGCCCCAGAGTTCACATCCCTTTATGTCATGCTCTCAATTGTATATAGCTTAATAACTTATTTATAAAGATAGTGCCTCCTTTTAACTTAAATTTTGCAATTGGTTTTCTTCATTCATTTTAGACTAATGTAGTCCTGTGGATTACTTTTTGCTCCTTTTGTCAGATTGTTTTATAATTTCTGCCAGTGACTGAGCAAAATGAAAGGAGCAAAATATAAAACTAGATACACTATTTGCAAAGTAAGAACTTATTCTATTTGCTAGCACATAAGATGCAATCTCCCACCCTTCTACGGTCTTACAAATCAAACAAAATCCTATGTTCTATGTGCTGGCACTGCCCATGGAAAATTAAAAGCCAAAGATGTAAAATAATAAACAATACTATCTTCCTGTGAAATAACAAGCTGCAAGCCAGGCAGCTCATCAGATTAAGTTTGGCCCATTGTCTTAATGTTTTAGATAGACTTTAGTGCTATTACTATATTATAGCATATGCTGATATCAATATCTTTATTTTATCAATGGGATTTCATTTTTTTCAGAGGTAGTAAAGCACAACCACACATATATATGTGTATGTGTATATATATATATATAAAATTGTTATAGCTTATTGAATTGTGATATAAAATATAATGTTGTGTTTACATAAATAAAATATGTCCTCCCATAAAAACACATAATTACTTTCAATATATTTATAAAAATAGAGCTTTTTGTTGGTGTGCACTGGCATGGCCTTTACAATGAATGCATTTGACTTAAAAGTGGAAGCAGCTTTTACAGTACTTTTTATAAGTATTATTATTATTTTGTTTAGAGACAAGGTCTCACTCTGTTGTCCAGGTTGGAATGCAGTGGCATGATACTAGCTCACTGCAGCCTTGACTTCCTGAGTTCAAGTGATCCTTCTGCCTCAGCCTCCAGAGGAGCTAGAAATACAGGAGTACATCACCACACCTGGCTAATCTTTTTCATTTTGTGAGACTTAGTCTCATTATGTTGACTAGGCTGGTATTGAACTTCTGGCCTCAGGTTATTCTCTCACTTCAGCCTTGCAAGTTGCTAGGATTAGAGGTGTGAACCACTGCACCCAGCTATAAGTATTATTCCTTCACAAAAGAATTCTCTTCTAAGTCTTTAATACCTTTTGACTCATTAGCTGCACTAAAAGGAACTATTACTGTGTATAATAGTAAGTCGGGCATGACTTTGGTACTGCCTGCCACCTAGTGTCAGCATGGTAAAATTGCAAGCATAGGACTCTAGCTGATTCAGAAGAACAAGACATGCAAAGGCTAGTCTGTAATGTCTTTCCAGGATACCCAGCTGTATTTCCTGGGAAGAATTTCCTCGTCTATGGCTCAGCATGGCCCACTATCCACAAAGAATGAACTTAAATTCTCAGTTTAGAGACAGACATAGGTAACCTGTTTAAGGGCTCCAGCCATTTGGAGTATATTCTTAATAATCTGTGAGTTGGATCTTTAGCTCCACTTTCTGAATGCTAGCTAGAGAACATTTGTTAACCAAATCATTTGGTCAAACATTTTCACATAATATATGGCAGATTTCAAACATACATTGCTCTTGGGAGGCAAAGTGCTACAATGATAAAATAAATTACTAGCAGAGAAACTACCACAGGCCTCTATAATACTCTTCCCTCTTTTGCTTTGGGGAAGCAGTATCATAAATAGTAGACATATCTTTTAAAATAAAAATTACTGTTTGTTTTTTAACAGCTCCACCCCTCTCTCATTTTCTTCCCCATCTGCTATTAATAACATCTGATCTTACATTTAAGCAGGAAGAAAATGTAGCCACATGATTTAAAAAGCATGTGTTTATGACTTGCCATGTTTAAGCACTGCTGAATAAATGTATATTGAAAACATATTTCAAGTGAGAAGCCATAATAAGGGGTTTAGGGATATTCAATATTACTCTACTAATTCATAGCACACCATAATTACGGAATGTGTAGACTTTCTAGATGTAAATTATAATCCGTGACTTGGTGAGAGCCCTTTGCAGCCCTCCCTCGGTGGAATGCCATAACATTACACACTTTAGGCAAATTGACACAAAATAGAATAAATCATATCAAGAGCTGTACAGAACCATTATTTCAGCCTTAAAATTTTCATTAAAGCTACACAGTTCAAAATCTCCCTTCCCCATCCCCCACCTCTCATCCTGTATTGAAATGAATAGATTTAGGTACGAAGATCTTGAACAATGCATTTTTCTCATGGAAAAATTATTATTACCAACAAAACTAAATCCAGATTTCTGTTCTTGTCCCTTCAGCAAAGACCCTGAGGGAAATTAAATTGAGTTCTTCTTTGCCTCTCTCAAATTCCTACCTCATAGAAAAGATTCCTGACATATAATTTTTATAATTTGTAGAACAAGAAACCAGTACTTTTTTTTTAAGTGTTTATATCTTTTCTTATTTTTCTAGCAATCTTGATATACCAAAATAAAAGACAGAAAACCGGGGCACTTCTGTTTGAAGTAAGGATATGCTACGGAGTTGCTCGGGAAGTCTCTGTAGAATCCTTCAGAAAATACTTGAAAAGTTCCTTAACTATCATTAAAGGATCCCTTTTAGTTACTCAGCACCATGACTTTACTACATTTGAATTTCCAAATTCCAGTGCAAGTTGTTGTTGGTGTCCTGTGCTCCCCATAAGTGTGGGTGTGTGGGTGTGTATGTGGGTGTGGGTGTGAGTATACATAGTAGAACCTCCATAGATGGTTACCTCCTTAAGTGGACCTAATTTTTATAGACTGGACCTAGCACTACATGTACGTATCAGGATAGCAGGCCCAGTTTCTCATGTTGACCAGTTTTTTATAGTCCCATGGGTGGTCAACTTACAGAAGTTCTACTGTATGTAATTCTACAAGTTTTGGCAAATGTATAAGGTGATTTAAACACCATCTTGATCAGGATATAGAATAGTACCATCACCCTCAGAAATTCCTTCATGGACATTTAAGAGAGTATGTCATGTTTTCCTGTGAAGTGCCCTGGGTGCTCTTCTTATTCCCTTCTCATTTCCTCATCTTTCAGAAATAACCCTACAGGGTGCCTCAAAAGTTTCCTTATATTGGCAAATTACATCATGGATGGGGGAGCTGACCCTGTGTATGTATAGAATGAGGTCAACATTAGAGAATATTTTATAAAGTTTTGTAATCATTTTTTTTTGTAAATAAAGGTACATTGAGCTGCAATTTCTCAGTTGCCCTATGGACGGTGACTTTTGGGACATATCATGTTCTAAATTTTATGTTTATCATTTCCTTGTTTTCCTTTTTAATTTTACCCTATTTCCATTGATAAAATGTTTGTTTACATGTTGTAAAATTTAACATAAATAAGAACATAAACATTTTTCTGTGCATTGATCTTATGTTAAAATAAATCCTAAGATTTACCCACATTTTCTGCTATACAATTTCATTGTTGTATAGTATTTCATTGCTTGAATTATTTATGCATTCCACTGCTTTTGAAACTTGAGTTGTTTCTAGCATTTTGCTACTTTGAATAGTATTGCTAGGAACATTTTTGTTCACTTTTTTCCTAGAATATAGATGTATGTGTTTCCACATAAACATCCTATATGTCCATATACATACCTAGGGACATAAACATATATATTTTTTTCTTGGTCACAAGGTATATGCATCTTCCACTTTTATTATTTTTCAAAACTGTTGCTCCATTTACTCTCCAATCAGCTGTAAATAATTCTCCAATTATACCTCATCTTATTGCCCCCTTGGATAATTTTGAGCAGAAGGGAACTGCAATTAGGTATTTTTTTTTTCCTCAGAAAGACCCTGGTGACCAAAGGAAAACATATGTTTAACAGGGCTAACGAATGTGAAGGACAAAAAATTCTAACTTGAAAAGATTATATTGGATTCATAGAAGGCATTCCTAGAGAGGTGGGTGTTTATGTTTCCATTTTTGAGAAGAATGCTGCCTTTTCAAGTTACCATTTCTGAAAGTGAACACTTTCGATTACTCTTGTTGAGAGGTCCACTGGTGATATGTAGCTATAGTAGAAGCAAGAATCTCCAACCTCTTATCTCTGGGGAATATGAAACCCACGGAGGAAGTGGGAAGCGGGCACTTGCTTCCAGAGCCTCCCAGGAGGAGGAAGATGGAGGAGACCTCTTCGAGGGTCCACCTGATTGGATCACATCTGCTGGTCTGAGGTGGCAGGAAGGGAGTCCCCCTCTCTCTTTCTCCTCCAAAGAAAACTAAGCATGGAAGAGAGAAACATTTGGATGGGTGAATTACCCCAGCTTAATAACCAGAGAAGAGCTAGTTCCAAACACAGCATGTGGCTAGTGCTGTAACTCCCCTGACCCACCAACCCTAGTTTGGTGCCACTGAAGTCTCTTAACGGTTTTGGGCCAATTTTGCGTGGAGTTGTTCAGCTTCCAGAGAGTGCACTTGAGACTTCGAGCATATTCCTGCCTCAGTCTCCAGCAGTCCAACACCTCTAAAGCTAATGCTGGAAACTTCAGCACACCGTCCAGGGGTTTAATTGACCATTTCAAAACAGTTTGCCAAACTTCCTTGAACTCCATGTTGGCCAGGCTCTTTCTCCAAGATCTCAGTGCTCGGCCTCAAGTCTGGCTTTCTTCCTTCATCAATAGACACCAGACTCTCTTCTTTCTTTTCTCCTGGTGCCAACTCCCCAGACATTACCAATTAGTCAAACATCAGCGTTTGGCAAGCATTTTCCTAAGACCTCTTGGCTTGCCTTTCAGAGCACCTCACCCTCAGGCCTCTTGCCAGCTTTGCAAAGGGCCTTGTTGCTGGAGCAAAAACAGTGCTCATTATACTTTGAGTAGAAGCAACTGAGGTAAAGAAATGTACAGCAAGAAATCAGGGCGTGGGGTGCTTTTCTTGGGAGGCTTACAGCATGAATTTGGGTTATTTTTCTCTTAAGATCTGAAGCGGCAAAGATAATCACCAACAGTTAATTTTTATTCACTCGAGGAGAAATAATCACATTTAGATTTGTTAAAGGGATGCCAAAAACATGTAATTACCTACCTTCATAAACCTCAAAAAACCCTTTTTGCTTTAAGACATAGAAGTATAATAGTTGTGCTTAGTTTTATTTACCCTGTGCTCAGAAGGTTCTGGACTAAAGCTTCATGTATAAGCTAATCATCTCTCACAACACACTACTGAGGTTGGTACTTAGGGTACTTAGTGACTGTGAACTCCCCTTCATAGACACTTTGGAATCACCCTTGAATCCATAGTTGACCCATTTCAAAGGCCAGCTTTCGTTACCTCTATCCTACAGGGAATTGGTTTACTTGAAAAATACAGTGGGGGTAGCTCCCGTGGCTCAAAGGAGCAGGGCATCAGCCCCATATGCCAGAGGTGGTAGGTTCAAACCTCAGCCCTGGTCAAAACTGCAAAAAAAAAAAAAAAAAAAAAATGTATATATATATATATATATATATATATATATATATATATATATCACCCTTTCACTAGTGCCTTGGTTCCTCAGCCAGGTTTCCCTGAGGATGCTGTGGGGTTAGACTGGCAGTTAGCTCACAGGGGACTTATAGGGTCTTTGCCTCACAGACAAATGATGCTTGAACAGTGAATAGTTCAGGGCTGAGGTGCAAAATTTTGGTCACTCCATTTACCACAGAAAACCAAAATGTAGGGTCTGGCTAATTGGAGCAGATACTGAACTGCACATCTGGGTCAGGGAGGGAATCAGTCATTCCTGTACTGACCAGTTGTGATCTGTCTTCTCTAGGCCTTTGGTTCCTCATGTCACAGGGGCCAGATGGCATCAGCCTCACAGGACAGTTGTAGAAATGAACTGAAGTAGCCTGTGAAAAATAGCCCTTCTCTGCTTTGCAGTTTTCTGTGTTAAAACTTCAGTCAAGTGTTGTGAGTGTAACTTTTTCCTTAAGACAAAGTTCCTATCACTAGATGTGACAATAATCGTTAGAAGATCAGTGGGGGCAGAAGGGAAGAGTGTGAGTTGGCACTGGGCAGAGCTCCTTGGCGTTCCACAGGAAGCCTTTGCCCTTCACTCCCAGGTCCAGCATGTCCTGGGAACTGTCCCCAGGGGTGGGGGGGAGTGGTGCGCAGGGTGAGGGAGGCTGGGCCCTCCATGTGTCCTGCAGCTCCTGGCAGGCAGGCAGGCGTACCTGTTGCTGCTTCATCCAGTCACCTGGACACACAGAGCCTCCACTCACAGCCACCCCCTCAGCCATGCCTGGGCTGTAGGATGCTCCCTCCTCCAGGTGCCTGTCCTCTCAGGCTGGCACACACACAGATCCCTCACACACCTACTCCTGACAGGATTCATTTCAAGTGCTGTGAGCACATTTTCTAACTCTAAAGTTTCTTTTTGTTAGTTGGGGCTCACCTATTTCTTCCTGTCCATTTTTTCCTTCTCTTTGCCCCCTCCCCCTTCCTTCCCTTCTTCCATCTTTTCTCATTTTCTTACTTCCCTTGTTCCCCTCCTATGCTCCGCTTTACCACTATTTCTATCTTTATTGCCTTCTCTCTAGGCCATGACTCCCACTCCCTAGGGCAAAGGTCAGCAAACTACAGCCCCGCTGGCTGGCCCACCTCCTGACCTTGTAAATCAAGTCTTGCCGAACACAGCCGTACCAGTTCCCTTACGTAGCAGCTGTGGCTGCTTTTACACTTAAGGGAAGAGTTGAGTAGCTGTAGCAGAGACTTCAGGGCCTGCAAAGCTGAAAGTATTTGCTCTCTAGCTGTGTGCTGACCACCGCTCTATTTAGGACTTCGCTTCTCAAAGTGGAGCCTGAGGACTGGAACCATTGGCATGATGTGGGAGCTTGTCAGATTCCAGAATTTCAAGGCCCCCTTCCAGACTGGCCAATGCAGAATCTGCATTTTATCAAAATTTGCAGGTGACTAATGAGCACAATCCATTTGAGAAGCTGCTCTAAGCAACTCAATCTTTCCCTCTGTGGCTCTACCAGGGGTCCTCAAACTAAGGCCCACGGGCCACATGAGGCAGTGTGATTATATTTGTTCCTGTTTTGTTTTTTTACTTCAAAATAAGATATGTGCAGTGTGCATAGGACTTTGTTCATAGGTTTGTTTTTTTTTTTAACTATAGTCCAGCCCTCCAACAGTCTGAGGGACAGTGAACTGGCCCCCTGTTTAAAAAGTTTGAGGACCCCTGCAAGGGGTAATTACACACACACACACACACACACACACACACACATGCCATGCTCCCAGTTCCATGCTTATCTACAAATAAGGTTTCCTGGAAGAACATTCATGAGCACATATAATAATATAATTCATCGCTTCACCAGCAGAACTCCATCACTCAAGTCATGAGTAAGAAATCTTGGGACACTAAGGATCCACCTGAGGAAGGGGAACATCTCTAACTACCAGCTTAGATATCATCCTGTTCTCTTTAAAGTTTGAGACAGGCCTGCCAGAACTGTATTGGATGCCAGAGAACTAGTAACCAGCCACTGTCTGTCCATCCACCCGCCTGCCCGTCCATGCAGCCTTCATCATTCTCCACGTGTCAAGTCATGTTGGTTCCATCTCCAATTTGTCATAATCTACTCACTTCTCTTTATTTTTAGATTTAACTCAATTTTTTCACTTCTCTTTATCTCCATTGCCACTGCCTTAGTCCAAGCCACCATTATCTTTTCTTGGGACTTCTGAACTGGCCACCTCACTTTCATTCTCAGCCTCTTCTCCAATCTGTTCTCCACACAGTAGAATAAGCAATCAATATTTTCCATAGCACTCAATGTTGATCACTTATGTATGGTGCCACAGCACATTGAGAACAAAAGTCTAACTCCTTCAAGTGCGCTACAAGAATGCTGGCCTCAGGCCAGGCACGGTGACTCATGCGTGTAATCCTAGAGCTTTGGGAGGCCTAGGCTGGTGAATCCCCCAAGCTCAGGAGTTTGAGACTCTGCTAAAAATAGAAAAACCAACCAGGTATTGTGGCATGCACCTGTACTCCCGGCTACTCAGGAGGCTGAAGGGTATATGTGAAACTTAGTAAATGTGGAATATAAATATCTTAGCACAATAACTGAGAAAATGCCAGGAAGGCTATGTCAACGATTGTGATGAAAGTGTGTCAAACACTCTGTGAAACTAGTGTATGATGCCCCATGATCATATCAATGTACACAGCTATGATTTAATAAAAAACATAAATAAATAAAAAAAAAAGAAAAAGAACTGCAAAAAAAAAAAAAAGAAAGAAAAGAAAAAAGAATATTGCTTAAGGGCAGTGCCTGTGGCTCAAAGGAGTAGGGTGCTGGCCCCATCTACAGAGGTGGCAGGTTCAAACCTGGCTCGGGCCAAAAATTGCAAAAAAAAAAGAATATTGCTTAAGCCTAAGAATTTGAGGTTGCTGTGAGAAAGAAGAGAAGAGGAGAGCAAAGGGAAGAGGGGGGAAGAATTTTTCTTAAAGGTGTTTATGTAGTATCAGTCTGTGGTTTTAGTCCTTAAGTTCTATAAGACCAAAAAAAAAAAAAAAAAGTACTAAATTACATAGACGCCTCATCCTTATTCCTACCAAGATGGAGAAGATGGTGGTACCAGCAGGGCTGCTGGTATTTTTCGAATCTAACCTTAATTCCTGCTGGAAAAAGGTCTGATTAAATTATTCTTTGGATTTTACTTTCTGGCTAACACTTTAAACCTTGACTATAAAAGTACTTTGTGTTCAATCTAATTTTTCAAGTAGTTTAAAAATGATCATTTACGCGGGGTGCCATGGTAACAAAAGTAGGTCACCGTGATGTGGTTGCACATCTTTCTGAGTCCATTAGAACTGTCAGGTAACTAAATTCAAATTCCTCAGAAAGCGTGTGTTTGTGCCTTGTGTGGAGGAAAAGGCAGCATTTTATTTTGTTCTGATTTCAAAATGCTTCTTAGATATTTCAAGAATTCCCTTCACTTTTAAAGCACATTCCCTCCTAGCTGCAATGAGCAACTGATTCTGTATAGGAGGGCACAGCAGCAAAACCCCGCAGATAATTCAATGTGCATCAGCCTTAGGCATTGCCCATAGTAATGCTCAACTTTTTAAGAGGTAGTTTTCAAATTGTACTTTATATAGGAATGGGAATGAGAGATTCCCCCCCCAATTATATTGCTAAAAATGGCCCATTAAAAAAATCATGCAATGTTACTGATAGATTCCATGCACAAGAGAGTTTATAAAAATCATTGCAAAAGTTTTACCTTTCCCCCTTTTTAATTCTGAAAGTGTGAGTGAGAGCTGACTCTTTATTCAAATAAGGAAGTGATAGGTAAGCTATTTCCTCATCATTTTCAAAAAGCATTTGGTAAGCCTATTTTGAGAGAACCACATAGAGTGCACAGGGTAGACATGGGCCCAGACTTCCAGATGCTCTTAATTTGTAGTTTATTCATCTTAGCTGGTAAAAAGCCCAAAGAGTAGGATGCTGTGGTAATAAAGGTATTTCCCTTAGAATCAAGACAGCCAGATTCTATTTCTAGCACAACCACTTATTAGCTATTGACATTGGCCAAGTCATTTTAGTTCTATAAATCTTATATTCCTAGATCTTTAAATAGAAATTTGAGTATCTCCCTTGCATGCCTCACATGATATCTGCCAAAATCAAAGTAGCTAGAGGTGATTATTCATATCATAAAATAAATAATCATCCACTTTGCAAAAGAAACGTACACATACTTCCTTGAAATAGTCATCATCTCTTACATCTGAAGAAAACGTCTTCTCATGTATAAGGATTTGATTCTTATCCCAATAGACCAGAACTCAAGTAGATACAAGGGCAGAGGACCATTACCCTTGGAAGACCTTGGAAGACATCCTTTAATTCCTCATTCTGATTACCTTGGCAGAACGTACTGGAAACAAGGGATACTCTCAGCTCAGTGACACTCTCACACTCAGGCACACATTTGTTTTCATCCCACTGTGTGTTGAACATCGGGCTGAGAAAAGCTGTCACCAAATCAAACATTTCCATGTGTAAAACATGAGCCCTGGTGACCAAAAGAACTTCCTTGACTGTACCATATAACTGTGGATCAGTTAAACTGGATTCTAATGACATGTTCATTTGTTTCATACCCAGTGCCTACTGGGGGCTGTGCCCTGTGCAATGTAGGGCTACAACCTCTATGCCCAAATATACCTCGGGGTCTGCTGTAGGTCTGCCTGAGGGGGGCAGGCCTCAGGAATGGAGGGGCCCGAGGGCTCCGAGAGGACGCACAGACATCTCCCTTGCCCAGGGATGTCCTTCCAGACAGCAATTCTGGCCATGGTTGTGTCTGGGCCAAATCTGCCCAGTGTCCTCTATCTTTGCTTCTCCTCCAATTCTTTTCTCCTCTCTCCTTTCTCCAGTAAGAGGAGTCAATGCTTCATTTTCTCTCAAGGGTCAGAAAGTGATTAAACTTGCCACCTTTCCTGGAGAACTATTTTCATGGGATTTATTTTTAAAAGCCTTTCTGCTAAATGAGGAAACCATCCTTTCATGTCGAGGATGGGAATCCAAAACAAGCTTGGGACCTGGGGTAGCGGTGGTGGGTGCACACTGTCACCGACTCAAAAAGTGTGCCCTGCTCCCTGTACCTACTAAAGGGGTTGTTTAGACTCAATTCTCTTAGCGTTTCCCTTCCCAAATGCAGGCTACTGGCAAGCAACGCAGCAAACACAAATCTTCTCATGGGAGTTTTATATCTACATATTTATGGTTGATCTCTTAGAAAATGTAAAGTATATAATTCCAACTTTACTTTATCTCCCACACCAAGCATACGAGTCTTTCTCTCCATCACTTCTGCTTGAAGTATTTTATTTTCCTATATTTTCTTGCATAAAGTAATTAACCTCTGTGTGTCTCTGGTATTTCATCTCTAATGTGGTGATACTGCCTTATACAACACCATGACAAAACTGTTCAGAGATCCCCACATAAAAAGGTGATATAGGAGGGGAGAAAAGCAGCAAGAAAGTCAATCTTGGCTCATCATTATGCTCGAGAACCACTTAACTTTCTGTCTACTTTATTAGGAGCAAAGCACAGTATGAATTAGGTTTCCCTGTAATTATGTCCTAGAAGCAAATATGATTTTCAATGAAGAGGTTTTACTGACTTTAATTAAAGGGATGTTACAGTCTATTGTCTCAGATTGTGCAATGTCTGGAAGGGATCTTACCAATTATTGCCTCAACACACTTGTTTTACAGATGTGTAGTAGCCAGAGAGGTTAAGAGACTTGCCCATGACCCCCACGGCAGCTCCAGCATGGCTAGCCCCTAGGGATCACATTCTGGTTTCTCGATCGGCTTTTTAGCAGATTGCTATTACATTAGACTAAAGTTGGGACTATATATTCATTCCTTGCATGTATTTCTTCTCCATTTATTAATGAATTACAGTCCAGCAGAAGCAAAATCTCAGTGGATTCTCATTTCTTATTTTCTCTTCTCTTCTCTTATTTTCTCTTCCCTAGAAACTGTCAGAGGTACCAGGAATAACTCAGAAGCAGCTGTCAGCTCTCTGCAGCAGCAAAGTTCACATGTTGTTTCACCCTTGAACAGGGAACGTGTGTGATAAGTTTGGATGGGAGGCAATGCTCACGGCACCCCCAGCTTCATAAAATTAGATCTGGGGGGAAGCCCTAAGAAAGATGCTTGTATCTTTTAACTGAGCCAAGTTTGCAACCTAAGTAGGCCGGGAAAATTTTACTGTGACAAGACTGCGGTGGAGTGGATGTTTCTTCATTGGAGACGGGCTCTGCAGATGGAAAGCCTTCTTCCCATCTGGGATGATGTGGACTACTTGAGAAAAGTAATGCCCTGTCCTCAAGTCCAATGAAAGATATCCCAGACACAGGTTGCTTTGTAGTTGTGGACCAATAAAATGAACTACAATTACATATTTTGTTTCTAAAGCATTTCAATTTGTTAAAGCACTTACAGTTTTTTGATGCTACTTATATTTTGCTTTCACAAACTCCTTTAGTTGTAGAAAGGGTAGAAATGTAGATCTTCACATTACTGGTGGCAAAACAGAGGCAATAGCCATTCTTTCTTTAAGTCCATCTTTAAAACAGGCCAGTACACTTTGCTAATTTATTTAACTCTCTTTAAGTGCCTCTTGGGTAGTTTATTCAAGGTATCAGTGCACAGTAGTAAGTTTGTCATAAGCTATCATGTAAACATTAAAGCATTTCACTGTATATAATGAATGGCTATAAATGAGGGAGGTTTTACATAATATATGACCATCTAAACAAAGAAAAGTCATCCTGGGAGTTACCTATTCCCATTCCAGTGCCACATTTTTCTCTCTTCTCTTCTAGAGCTGCCTTTAGAGTCAATTTCTAGACAAGAAAATCAAGCTTGTTTATTCACAGTCATTATTTATTTTATCTATTAAAAGAGTTATCAGTTTAAGATCTTGTCTGAGTATGTTTTTAAAAGTGATACAACCTTACAAAATAAAAAAAACAGCTGGGCATTCTGGCAGGCGCCTATAGTCCCAGCTACTCAGAAGGCTGAGGCAAGAGAATTGCCTAAGCCCAGGAGTTGGAGGTTGCTGTGAGCTGTGATACCACAGCACTCTACTGAGGGCAATAAAGTGAGACTGTAAAAAATAAATAAATAAATAATAAAAGTGACATAACCTTATAGATAACTGCGTTTCCATCCAGAACAAATTTCTTCTGGGTTCTCTGCACCTCAAATGATTAGATTAATTCATGAATTTGTAGTCCAAAGTTAAAATCAGAAGGTCCCTACTGAATTGTCAAGAAGATATGATTGTAAGGAACATGACCCTGAGTAGCTCATGCAAATCAGATAGAAATGAAGGCTGTAGTAACAAACTGCACGTATGTTTGGCATGAAACTAAACTCTCCTAACCAGTGTTTGAATTAAAATAGAAAATTTAAAGATAGTGAATAGCTTATGGCAGGGATTGGCAAACATTTTACTATAAAGGGCCAGATAGTAAGTACTTTAGGCTTTACAGGCTATATGGTCTTTGTCATAATTACGCAACTCTGTTGTGACATAGCAGGAAGGCAGCTACAGACGAATGTAAATGCATATAGGTGGCTATGTTCTAATAAAATTTTATTGATTAAAAAACAGGCAGCAGTCCAGATTTGGCTTGTAGGCTAAAGTGTGCTAACCCCTGCTTATGGTCTTTTACATTGAGGCGAATATGATATCAGAGATAGATATTATATCACAGAGTTAGATATGAAGTCATTGAGATAAATGTGATATCAGTTATGAAGATGTGTAAATGTACGGGAATGAATGACTTTGATCCTCTCTGGGAAAACAAAGTAAATACAAAAACAGTATTGGCATCGATTTTCTCAACCATGTCTATCTAAAGCATCATCACTACCCCATGTTATTCAAAGTTTTAGAAAATTAAGAAAACTGAAGTTCTACCTCGGATTAATCTGAGTTAACTTCCTTTTTAAAAATAAATTAGCTTTTCTTCTGTATTGCAAAATCAACAAATATACGTTAAGGTTAAATGAATAACTAAAAGACAAACTCAGAAAAGAATATGACATTAGCTTTTAAACATTTTAAGCTGTATTTTCCAAACTTCGTGTTTTTACAAATATGAGATCAAACTGTGCAGAATTTTGTTTTATATGTGTATTTTCTTTTTTTTTAATTTTTATTGTTGGGGATTCATTGAGGGTACAATAAGCCAGGTTACACTGATTGCATTTGTTAGGTAAAGTCCCTCTTGCAATCATGTCTTGCCCCCATAAAGTGTGACACAGACCAAGGCCCCACCCCCTCCCTCCGTCCCTTATGTGTATTTTCTAACTTAATTTTTTTGAGTTTTTATTAAATTTTTTAAAAAGCAGTATTGTCAGGAAAATGCATGCTAAAACCACAATGAGATACCACTTCACTCCCACTAAGACATCTAAAATTAAAAAGACTGAAATATCAAGTTTGGCAAGGATGTGGAGCAACTGGGATTCACACACACTGCGAATGGAGTGTAAAATGGTAGGCAGAACAACCAGTTTAGAAAACTGTTTTTTACAACACCTGTGTCTCTGTGACCAAGTAATGCCATCTCTTAGGTACATACCCAAGAGAAATAAGTCTTGGGCAGCACCTATGGCTCAGCGAGTAGGGTGCTGGCCCCATATACTGAGGGTGGTGGGTTTAAACCCGGCCCCAGCCAAACTGCGACAACAACAACAACAAAAAATAGCCAGGCATTGTGGTGGGCACCTGTTGTCCCAGCTACTTGGGAGGCTGAGGCAAGAGAATCACCTAAGCCCAGGAGTTGGAGGTTGCTGTGAGCTGTGTGATGCCACAGCACTCTACGGAAGGTGACAAAGTGAGACTCTCTGTCTCCTACATTAAATTAGTGAGAACTGCATACCTATAAAATGGGATACTACTCAGCAATATGACACGTGCATCCATATAGAAAAATCCTCCAGACATAATGAGGAACAAGAAGAAGCCAGACACAAAAGAGCACAGACTAGATGATTCCAAGTATATGAAGTTCAATAAGCAAAACTAACCTGTTGTGATAGACATCAGAACTGTTTACTGTTAAGTATAACCATCACTCACATCAAGATATGCAATGTTCCAACCCCAGAAGCTTCCCACATGCCCATAATTCTGACTCAGGAGATGGTTTAAAGGATGCATATATTCATCAAAACTTATTAACCAGTATGCTTATAGTCTATGTATTAAGGTATACCTCAATTAATTAACATATATTAAGGTATGTTATACCTTAATAAAGAGAAAATGCTCTAAAATATGCAATTGATTTTTACTTTAAAAGGGAAAATCATAGGTGTGACTGTAAATTGGTTTCATAATAGTACCGAGTACATTGGATATTTTTTCTTCCATTCTTGAGATACTTTACTAAGTAGAATATGCTCCATCTCCATCCATGTAAATGTAAAAAAGGTGAAGTCTCCATATTTTGTAAGGCTGCATAATATTCCATGGTATACATATACCACAATTATTTTTTTGCAGTTTTTTTGGCCGGGGCTGGGTTTGAACCTGCCACCTCCAGCATATGGGGCCAGTGCCCTACTCCGTTGAGCCACAGGCACCGCCCTATACCACAATTTATTAATCCATACATGGGTTGATGGGCACTTGGGCTTCTTCCATGACTTGGCTATTATGAACTGAGCTGCAATGAACAATCCAGTGCAAATATCTTTGTTATAAAGTGATTTTTGGTTTTTTGGATATACACCTCGTAGAAGAATTGCAGGATCCAATGGCAGGTCTACTTTTAGATCCCTGAGTATTGTCCATACTTCTTTCCAAAAGGGATGTATTAGCTTGCACTCCCACCAGCAGTGCAGTTCCCTTTTCTCAGTTTTTTTTTGGCCGGGGCCAGGTTTGAACCCACAACCTCTGGTACATGGGGCCGGCACTCTACTCCTTGAGCCACAGGCACCGCCCTCCCTTTTCTTCATATCCATGCCAACATCTGTAGTTTTGGGATTTTGTTATGTGAGCCACTCTTACTGGAGTTAGATGATATCTCAAAATGGTTTTGATTTGCATTTCTCTGGTGATTAAAGATTAGAAGCATTTTTTCACGTGTCTGTAAACTGTGCACCTATTTTTCTTCAGAGAAGCTTCTGTTCAAGTCCCTTGCCCACAATGAAATGGGATTACTTGTTCTTCTTTTTATTAATAAGTTTGAGTTCTCTGTAGATTCTGGTTATCAAACCTTTGTCAGAAGTATAACCTGCAAATATCCTCTCCTATTCTGAGGACTGTCTGCTTGCTTTACTTACTGTGTTCTTGACTGTGCAGAAGCTTTTTAGTTTGATCAGATCCCAGTAATATATTTTTGGTGTGGCTTTAATTGCCCAGGGGTTCCTCCTCATAAAGTATTCTCCCAGGCCAATTTCTTCAAGTGTTTCTCCTGCATTCTCTCCAAGAATCTTCATAGTTTCATGTCTTAAGTTTACATTTTTTATCCAATGAGAGTTAATTTTTGTTAATGGTGAAAGGTGTGGTTCCATTTTCAGTCTTCTATAAGTCACCACCCAATTCTCCCAGCACCATTTGTTGAATAGGGAATCGTTCCCCCAATTTATATTTTTGATGGGCTTATCAAAGGTCAAATGACGATAAGTGTCTGGGTTCATTTCTTGATTCTCAATTCTGTTCCATACATCTACCTCTTTATTTTTGTGCCAATACCATGCTGTTTTGATCACTATAGATTTATAGTATAGTTTGAAGTCTGATAGCATGATTCCTCCTGATTTGTTTTCATTTCTGAGTAATGCCTTGGCTATTCGAGGTTTTTTCTGGTTCCATATAAAACAAACTATTTTTTCCAGATCTTTAAAGGATGACAGTGGTGCTTTGATAGGGATTGCATTAAATTTGTAAATTGCTTTGGGTAATATGGACATTTTAACATTGTTGATTTCTATTTGTTAACATCTTCAGCTATTTCTTTTCTCAGAGTTTCATAATTCTCTTTATAGAGATCTTTCACGTCCTTTGTTAGCTAAATTCCCAAATACTTTATCTTCTTTGGCACAATTGTAAAGGGAATAGAGTCCTTGACTATTTTTTTGGCTTGACTATTATTGGTATATATAAAAGCTACTGATTTGTGAGTATTGATTTTGTATCCTGAGACGCTGCTGTATTCCTTGATCACTTCTAAGAATTTTGTAGTTGAGTCCCTGGGGTTTTCTAGGTATAAAATCTTATCATCTGTGAAGAGTGAAAGTTTGATTGTGTCTGACCCTATTTGTATACCCTTAATTGCCTTCCCTTGCCTGATCGCGATGGCTAAGACTTCCATTAGAATGTTAAAAAGCAGTGGAGACAATGGGCAACCTTGCCTGGTTTCTGATCTGAGAGGAAATGTTTTCAATTTTACTTCACTCAATATGATATTGGCTGTGGGTATGCTGTAGAAGACCTATGGTGCATAATGCAAGGGTACATGTCAGATCTATTAAGTATAGAGTATAAATGTCTTAATACAATAATTAAGTAAATGAGATGAGGTATATATTAACCAGTGTGATGTAAATGCTCCTATTTCTATATGAAATCAGCACATTGTACGCCATAAATGCATTAATGTATATGTGATCTATGTGTTTATGATTAAATAAATAAATAAATAAATAAAATAGACATGAAAATTTTTAAAAAAGGGAAAATCGAACAGAAACTGAGATAATACCAAGAAAGGCAGGATTTGAAGGAGAACTCTTTTAGATTATAAAATTAGAAACAGAATGAGGAGAGTGAACTGCTGTTATGAGGAAGCTATGTTTATTGTAGTTTCTGTAATTTTATGTTCACCATACTTCTGTTTGTTTGTTTTGTGAGTTTTTTCTTTTCTTTTCTGTTTTTTTGAGCCTCAGGTCATAAACATTGCCTTGCTTCTCCATGCCTTTTTAAATTCCAATTTGGCAAACAGACAAGATATAACTATATGGAGGGATGTCCCAAGGAAGTGCAATGAAAAATGTCAAGGACATCCTAAATGACGTCTCCCAGTGCTCTTTTTATAAGGACCTATGGGAAACATTTATCCCAAACATCAGTCTCTAGAAAATCGGTGATTCTTCTGAACAATGAGCTGTTTTCATCTTCTGACTACCAACAATCTTGTCACCGACCTTATCCCCTTTTAGTTCTATCAGAAACACCTCAACCAAATAAGAGCCCTGTTCTAGCACATACAGTATACATCTCAAGGACACTAAGGTTTATTTTCTTGTGTTTTCCCTTCAGTTAATTAGCATAACATTTTAAAATCCTTCAGTTGTTTTATAAAATAGAGATATAACTCGTGTGCTATATAATTCATCCTTTTAATGTGTGTTATTTGGTAATTTTTAATACCTTCACGAAACTGTGAAACCACGTCTGGAATATTTCCCCCCAAAGGATCCACTAGCAGTCATTCTCCACCTGTTACTCTTTCACAACCCCTAGCAACTCTTAATGCACTTTGTGTTTCTAAGGACTTGCCCCCTTCTGCCCATCTCCTGTAGGTGAATTTATACAATATGGTACCTTTTGTATCTGGTTTCTTTCACTAAGCATAACATTTTCAAGGGTCACCCACATTGTAACGTATTATCAGTGATTAGTTCCTTTTAACGTTTGAATGATATTTAATTGCATGGATATATTATTAGTTTATTTGTATATTTATCAATTAAAGGTCATTGCAGTTGCTTTTATGAATAATGCTGCTTATTAACATTTTTGTCACGTTTCTGTGACAAAAGAATATACTTGGATATATACTTAGGAGCAAACTCAATGGGTCATACATAACTCTATGTTTAACTCCGTGAGGATCTGCCAAACTATTTCCCCTAGGGGGTATGGCCATTTATGTCCATGCTAGCAGTAAGTGAGGGTTCAAATTGCTATATGTCTTTCCCAACATGCGTTTTTGCCCATCTTTTTGACCATAGCCATCTTAATGGGTGTGAAGCAGTATTCAATTGCGGTTTTGACTTGCATTTTCCTGATGAGTAACATCATTTCATGCATTTATTGGTCACTCATATATGTTATTTGAAGGAATGTCTATTCAAATCCATTGCCCATTATAATTGAGTTATAATCTTTTTTTTAAACAATATTTTTGTAAGCTCCTTTGTATTCATTGAAGATAGCATTGAGATAAATCCTTCTATTTATGGAAGGAGTTGGGGTTTGCTGAGATAACTAACTCCACTAGCTTTGATCCTTCCAAGGTTATATTACAAGTTCTACATCAACTTGGATTTGTTATCCCATCAAACCACAAGTTCTGTGTCTTTATGTCTAAAGTTCAGATGCTAGATTAATTTCTCCCTATTGGTACCAAGGAAGAATTTGCCATTTTTACTGTTTTCTCTTTACTTAAAAATAAAAAGGACAAGAAAATTAAGATAGATTTTTGATAAAATTGGAACTTCTTCTTTAAATGTGAATAATCTCACAAAGACATTACTCTAATGGCTGTAAAAAAAATTGTTTTTAGGTTGTCTATTCTACCAAATGTTTTTGCTATTGTTAAGTTCCCTCAGCCAGTCTCAACTTGTTCACTTATTAATTTCAAGCCCCAGTTGCCTTTAATGAATGAATCAAAATGAAAAGACACCTTGTTACTTTTTTTAATTATGAAAAAAGGGACAGTCAACTAATTATTAAACTAGACACCATATTTTGATTATATTATGCATCTGAGAGGAATTCACTGACACTACTGAAATTTAACAATATTTAAAAATAATAATTCTTACATTATCTTCTTTTAGGTGTTCATTATCTGACAGCTGAAAAAAATTTTCAAACATAACAAATTTTAACTGGATCCACAGGCTTTTAATTTGCAGTGTACATCGCAAAAAGGAAGAGCTAGTTAGGTGAGTTGATGTAATTCTGGGTATTAGACAACCATCCTTAATGAACGCAGAGTAAATCAAGGATCACTGTCTACCTTTAGTGCTCTTCAGGCATTCAAAGCTGCAAGTGAAAATAGTCTGAGATCAAAGTAAAAGGCAAAACGCAGAGATGTGAAAACACCTCTTAAAGAAATTTTAATGCGTTAAAAGGGAGGAAGATTCTTCTTATGAGAGGTACACTTCTCTTTGGTGATTACACAATTTCTGTATGCATAGAAAGGAGTGGCCATCCATGGCCTCTTGGTACTTCTACATTTTAATCTTTTTGATTGAAGTATAAAACACATACACAGTAATGTGCATATGTGTCAGATTAAGGTTAGGAATGGCCAGCAACCCCTGTGCCTCTTTTGAGTCAATATCCTCTTTCTGCGGGTAACCACCAGTCTCATCTCTACCACATAGATTAATTTTTCTCCTTTTTAAACAAATGAAATCACATAGAATATTTCTTCTCATTTATTCTAAGTTCTTTTAGTCAGTATTAGATCTGTGAGTTCATCTATGTTCTTTGTTCTTTTTTACTGTTATATATGTACATATACCATTATTTAAATATGTCACAATTTATTAACACATTCTACTATTAATGGACATATGGGGTTTTTTCTAGGTTTTTGCTATTACCAATAAAGCTGCTGTGAACATTCTTACAGGAGTCTTTTGGTGGGTCCATATACTCATTTCTCTTGAGGATGTTCCCAGGAGTAGACTTAGGGGTACACAGTTTAGTATTAAGAAATATTGCTAAACAGTTTTCCAGACTTTGGTTTGATTAATATTCCCACTGGCCACCTATGAGAGTTCCAGTTGCTTCACATCTCACCAATACTTGCTATCATTAGTCTTTTCAATATCAGCCATTCTGACGGAGTAAAGCACCAGATTTCACTCTGATGGATACAAGTCTATTTTTAAGGAATAAGTAGTCACACAGAAATGCAGTATTTGTAGGAACAAAATGGGGCTTGGCACTCTATAGCCTGGATGCCATTATTATCCTGAGGAATGTGGGGAAGACCATCTCCAAGTGTTTGCTCAGCCCCAGGAGCCAAAAGGAAGCTCTGATGTCCCTTTTGGCAATGACTCACACAGTACCTCCATTAGAGCAGGGCGGGAGTCCATTCTGAGCCTGCATAGTTGCAGTTTTCTGAGAGCTCAAAGTCTAAGGGCACCATGGCCAAGTTTCCATTCTGTTTAAAATTACTCAAGAGCTTTGTCAGGACACAAAGTGGGGATCCTTCACTCATTATATTTTGTACTTGATTCTCTTCCTGTCCTCAGTAAATCCCCGGAGTTGGCAGAGTTTAGCAGAAGCAACTTTTGTCTGTTCCTTAACATGACCAGCTCCTAAGTGGCTTCATTTTAAAATGCCAATGAAATTTCCTAGTTTTATTTTCAGATTTAAACAATGCTGCTGAATCAAAATACCGTGGTTTAAAAGTCAGACTGACTGATGTTATAACCATCCCACCCCCACCCCCAAAGAAAGCAAGCAAAGAAAAATGAGTGATCTGTATTTTTCAATATCACTTTTGTCCTAACATCACTTTGAAAATAAAACAACCAGAATTTTTTTAAATCATGGAGGCATTTTACACTGGTAAAATGAACTGTTGGAACAATCAAGTGTATTTGAAACAAGAGCATTCCTTCTCTTGAGGAAATAAGAGTGTTGCTTTCTTTGGTCCCAGCACCAGAAGGTGCCTGTCTTCATTAATCTAGTTCATCAGATTAATTGCTCAACTCTTTGTTTTCCCGCTATAAAGAGAGAAGGATGAAAGAAATAACCTAACTGTGATAGTTAGTATTTTGTGATGTCCAGGGGAGAAAAGACAGGATTTAAGTGCTCAATACCACTCTAGGAAAAGCAAATTCCAGACTGTACTCTATGCGTGGATTTATTGAGTGATTTAGGTAGTAGCCACCCTCTAGAGAATTACTGTCACTGGGAGAAGGTACTTAAGGGGCTGTGTTCATCGCCTCAGAACACAGGGACCGCAGGAGAATTTCGGGTTGCTATTTTCACAGAGACATTTGTTTCCAAACAAAGGGCTCTCTGCCAGCTATTTTAGAAGCACTTGCATAATTATTCAGCCAACTCTCTGTGTCGGGGATTGTCTTTGGGCACTGAGGTTTTATCAATGTCTATTTAAAGAAGAATGAAAAATAGCCCAAGATGAAAACATAGAATATTTCCAGTTTAGAATGTGAGATGCTTCCTTTTACTTACAGGGTTGATATCTGGTTTCTCCCTCCCTTCTCCCTTCCCTCTCTGAAATTGCCACCTGTCTCTTGGTGTGTCTTAGTTTAATTGGTGCTGTTTTCTTTGTAGTGGTACATAAAATAATAGTGCATCTTAAATTACAGATTTGATGAAATACTTGTGTATGTGTGTGCACATATATGCACACACAGTTTTAAGGGAAAGCAAATCTTCTCTGTTAGGAACTATTTACAAGCTCTATCTGGTTACATCCACCATGGAACAAAAAACATCAGGTCACATTATGAAAGGGGCATAGGCTATTATTCATATGGAGGCAAAATGGGAAAGGTAAAAATGGGCTTGTTATATCAATGATACTTTAACTCTTGGAAAAATCAGAGAAATGTCCTGAAGCAGCCTCTCCAAGTCCTCAAATACCCCTGGCTTCCAGTCCATTATGGAAAAATCTATTAAGTACAAGGCATCAGGCTCACAGTTGAAGAGCTACATAACAATCAAGCTCTGAGCATGTCCTCAAAGCACTCCCAGCCCATGCAGAGAACCCTCAACAGAAGTTCTGGGACCCTGTCACACTATGGAGAGGTGATAGTAACCCCCATGTGCTCTCTGTTAGAAAAGTGTGCTGCCTGTGTATGTGTGTGTGTGCAAGTACATCTGTATGTATGTGTGTATCTGCTCATTTGGGAGGGAGGTGGCTTCAAGGAGGAACAGGGGAGGGGAGCAGTAGGGCATTTGGGGCAGAAAAAGTAGCAAGCACACCCTGAGGCTGCAGCATCCCATGACAGGACAGCAGAGGCAGTGACGGCTGGTACACAGCACATTTGGGGGAATGTGACAGGAGATCAGTGTCAGGGCAGGCTATGGCAGGTTGCAGCAGGCTGAGACAGCTGTGCAAGGCTCTCTGCCCACGCTGATACACTTGGAGTTGATTCTGTAAGTGATGAAGGGCCATAAATTCCAACATGGGATCATTTGGCTCCAAGCTGAAACTCGGCTCTGGTTGCGTGTATCCTTCACTTTGCTTTGAGCCCCCAAGGACAAACTGTAAATTAAGGGTACTTCTTGCCTTGAGTAAGTGGACTACCGGGTTGGAAAGAGCATTAGCTGTTCTGTACAGTCACTGAAGACCACTGATAGACAAGTATGCTAGTCTTTGGAGGCCAGGATGCCTCGGTATCATAGCAGGAAGAACAGGAGGAATTCACACTTTGCTACACACTGCTTTTAGCACCTGCCCCATATTTAATCATTTCCTGCTCATAAGAGCCATGTGAAGTAGGAACTATTAGTCTCTCCATGTTACAGACAAGTAACCAGAGGTGCACACGTGTCCAGTGACCTGCCCAAGATCACACAGAGCTGAACCAGTGGGGGCCGGGCTTTGAATCCAGGCTGCATGTGGAATCTGTGCTTTAAGCCATAGCGCCGCCTGGCCACGCCTCAGGAGGTACGGCCAGTGGTGCAACTTGAGACTGTTCTTGCTTCTCCCATCCTCTCCATCAGTTCACCTGGACGCTTAAAATCCCACTGTGACAGGTTCACCTTGCTGTTCACTGAACTTTTGTTTTATCAGAACAGAACTAACCCACCGAGGATCTAAGAAAAGCAAGACCCCACTGCCCATCCTCAAGTTGTGCACCATTTAGGACATAGAAGGGGCTGGTGTGTGTGCAGGAAGTAGAGGCAGGGCGGTGGGATGGCGACCAGCAACTCAGCCAAGACAGAGCTGAGACTCCGGCTCCAGGCTGTTGCTAGTCCTGTTAAGATACAAGAGCCCTTGACCAGCCTTTATACAAATCAACATTTCTCAAACTTCAGTCCTCCCGGCACCGCCTACATGATCCTGCACACATCACAGGCTAAGAGTATGCTCTTATCATTTCTGACTCTTTTTCTTTCATTTTTTTTTTGTTTATGTAAAATTTACAGGAAAATTTTATATCACTATTATAAAGGGAAAAGTAGCATCCTTTGCCATAAATAGAAAGATAGGGCAAAAAAATAAACAGAGTTTTCAGGTCAACTGCCTTTTTGCAAATAAAGCTTTGACTGGAACAAAGTGTGTGTCAATTGCCAATCATGCTGAGATAGTAGTTGCCACACTTGCTAAGGAATCCACAAAAGCTAAAATACTCACTGTCCAGCCATTTGAGAAACAGTTCGCAGATCTCGGAAATAAATACAATTCAATCCTAGCTAGGAACTGCTGCCTGTCCTCTCTCTGACAGAGACTGGAAAAGTTTTGAGAGGTATTAATTAAGAATGAATTGGCATCAAACTAAGATTTTCTCATTGGTAATGAAAAGACTGACTGAAGCTTGAGCAGGGTCCAACTTTATCATTATATGATTTGATACTATCCATGCCAAGCTCAATATTCCCTAAAATTATGCTTCATATCATTGTCTACAGAGTTTACATTCAGGGAAATACTACATTATACTAGTATATACAGAAGGTGCTAGAAATGTATACACATTTTAAGTGATAATCTATGTATTTTGAAGTTGAATTGAAGGTACATAGACAGGCTATGCCCATTCATTTTATGTGCAATTTGTATACTTTGTGGGAATAATCAATTTTATTTCCAAAGATCTTTTAACATGCGTATACTTTTAGGGGAACCCCTGGCATATCGAGTCAAATCACATATATGATGATAGAATATTTGATCTGGGATCAAAGATGGGTGAAGATACCGGAACTTTGTAACCTCAATGCATGCAAGAACTTCACTGTTAGAAAAGCAAATTGTTGAAAGGATGCTGGGAACTAGACTTAAGAACTACAGTGTAGTGTAAGCCAGCTGTGTGACTTCAGGCAGGCCTCTTATCCTCTTTGAATCTTAGGAAACTGAGAGTCAGCATGCTATTCCTGTCCTATCTGGTGCCAGGGATGACCTGAAGTCACAGGAGACTGTGCTGGTGGCAAAGCTCCTCGTGACCATTAAGGGTCATGGTACCACTGACATCTTCCCCAGTGTTACTCTCATTGGAACTGGCTACAGTTTTGCTGATGAGGTCAAAGGGTGGATGAAATCTGGTTGGGAGAAGGGATATGATGGATCCAGAGAAAAGGCAGGCTGCAAAGTCCCCCAAAAAGCATAAGGAGAGATGAAGGTACCAAATGAGTAAAGAAATGATAATGCTGGGAGTGAGGAGAGTCTTTGCCTCCTCAGTGATCGGGCTTGGGTTCAGTTCTGCCTGGGAGAACCCTTGGCCTAGCCTCTAGCTGACTGACGCAAGAGGGGCTGGGCGTCCTTTCTAACACCCCAGTTCAGTTTTCTCTATGGAGTTGGGTTCCACAATCCTGGGATACTCTCCCATTCTCTGATTACACAAGTCTTGGCATCTCTGGGCAAACGAGCCATCTGCCTCTCCACTTGCAGTAGTCGAAGAAGGAGGATATTTATTTTAGAAACTATGCTCGCAAGCTTGATTTTTCATGCAGGGATATAATATTTAGGGCTGTACATCTCCACTGTGGTGTTATAAACAATGAAAAACAAATAGAGCCTCTACGCTTAACTTTCCTCCTGAAGTATAATCAAGGCTGTAGTTATAATAAAACACAGCTGTGGCAGCAACAGCAGCACCAAACCGGGTCATCCCCTGAAGAAGAATCTGAGGGAACTGCTGTCATCTTGTCAGCACCCACTGTGTGCCAAGCCCGGTGCTCAATGTACTACCTTCTTGAGGTCAGAACCACAGAGCAGTCCCGCAGGGCCACTGTGACAGCCCCCGTCCCATGGTTAGTGCATTCCACGTGAAGCAAAATTATGCAACATGCCCAAGTTGAGACAACTAACAGGTAGGGGCGGATTTGAACCCAGCTCAGGCGAACTTCAAAGTCCTTTGTTCTTCCCCCTGCTCTGTTCTATTGTGTAATGGAAATTTCTCATTTTTCTGAGGTGAGAATGTACTGAGTGTCCCTTCTCCAGGAGACAGGCAGCGGGGAGAAATGTGTTAGTAAAGCTGAAGGAATTTTAATACTTCCTTTGCAGTCTGAGTGTTAATGGGCTCCAAGTCCCACAGTGGCACTGACATCACTGGGAGGCTGCTGCCCAAACAGAATTTGTTTTTTGGTTTTTAATCTCCCAGACAGATGTGGCAAATATTAGCATTTGGCAAGTAGAAAGGGGCAGCAGATTTTTATTTTCCAGTTTCGAGGACCCGTTTTTGTTTTGATATAAAAACATGAAGTTTCTAATCTTTGGCTTACTTTTGGGGGGCTTTTTAGAGATCTGTGTGCCGTGAGCAAAGGGAGAAGGTGAGGGTTAATGGTCATCTCTGTTGAGCAGAACAAAATGATCACAATGAACCTTGGAAATGTCGTAACAGGCCGGGATGTAACATGGGAACAAATGAAGAAATAAACTAAAATTAGAAAGACATTAAGTGCCCTGATGATGATTTTTATGTAATTTCCCAAGTACACAGGGCAACCTACAATATGAATTTCCTTGTTATTAAGCCAGTAAAATCCAGCAGTAGAACCAATGAGCACATCAATATAATTTGTGCACCAGCAAAGGTGATTTTAACTGAGGTTAAGTGCCTTTAGTCCAAAAGGTTTGTTTTAATGTAAGTTTAACAGTAAAGGGGAAATGAGAGAAACACAGAACAACAAAATTCTCCAATGGAAGTATCTAAGTGTCCGTACAAAGCACATTCATTCCATCCAATCGACCCATGGGGACGTTCACATCTAAAGTACAAATCGGAATTTAGAGACTTTATGAAAAGCTGTTTTTAAGCTCAATATGCCCCAAACGAGAAGGTGTCAATGAGTGCTTAGGGACGCTTAAATTCAGAGATTATTCAATTGCTCTATTCTACAAATACACTTGTGAAACTGTCATAGGAAAAAATGCTATGAAATAAACGCTAAATAGCATTCTCAAACAAAATCAAAGACATGGTTTGCCCACGACTCAAGGGCATGGGCCACATAAACAAAACCTCAAGGAGCAATACAAAGAGGTCCCCTATGTGAATTAATGGCAAGTGACTTTCAGAAAGCAAAGAAGAAATAGAATGTGGGTGGTAGGCACAGCCCCTTCTGTGGTGTCTTTGTTAGAGGCATAGGGTGGGGGGCACACAAGCTGGGAGGCCAGAGGCCCATGAGAATCAGCCAAATGTTGGAGATACCCAGGGCCCATTATTGTTCTTTCATCACAGCAACAAGTTCATGATCTGGCCTAATTCCTGTCTTTCTTTTTGGGGGGGCCTTGCCCTCATGGCTTTTTTGGCTTCTGAACTTTTACATCCAGCCTATCTCTGGGTCCCCTTCTTTAGTTAGTGAGCAACTTGTTAACCAAGGTTTCGTGAAGGCAAGGCTCCTAACCCCATCACCTGCCCCTCTCAGCCTCCCCACCTGCACTGGGCTTTTGTTAAACACAGGTACACAAGATGCCTGCCCAGCTCAACCTTTCTCGCTGGCAAAAGCATGAGACTCAGCAGTGGGGAACCTGTGGCCTTCAAGCCATATGTGGGCTTCTGGATCTTCAAGTGAGATTTTTCGACTGAATCCAAATTTTATAGAACAAATCCTTTTAATAATTAGATTTGAGAAGATCTAATATTTTCTAGGGGAAGGAATGGGGAAGAGGAAGCAGTTTGAGGAAACCCTGTTGTCTAAACAGGATTAAAAGCATCAGTTCTCAAGTCACACATGGGCTGTTAGTCAATATCAATGTTTTTCTTAACCAGATATAAAACACAACCTCAAAGAAGTTGAATAACTTGTTCTGGGTCCCTACCAGGCAAGCGAATGACTGTGATTTGAACAGACACACATCCAGAATTGTTTAGTGTCTGACAATTTTTCTGAAAGTAAAGCCAGGGAGAAGCTGGGTTTGGTTGTCTTTCAAAACTAGCCCCAATTAAACCCTTGACTACTCTAATTTCATTGAGCAAGGCATTAAGCTAAGTTCTAGCTACAAGGTGAGAAAGACATGATGTTTGCCTTTTAGGAGTTTACAGTGACACCGATGTTTGCCTTTTAGGAGTTTACAGTGACACCCGGGAGACTCTGTGTGTGTGTGTGAAACTTACAGCTACACCTGTCAGTTTGCAGCTCATAGAGGCACGTGCAAAGCGCTCTGGGAACACAAGGGGAAGAATGAATAACTCTGCCGGAGTTGAGAAGAGGCCTGGGGCAGGCTTCAAAGAGGAAATGATATTTCAGTAGGCTCCTGGGGTTCAACTAAAGGAGAAGGAGGTGGAAGCCTTAAAAAAACAGAGAGATAAGGCTCCACAGCCCAGTGTGGCTGGAAGCTGGGCGTCTTGGTGGGAGGTGACTGGGATGAGATCACAGAGAAGCTGACGTAAGTGCCATCCTTAGCTACTGGGCAGAAGTTGGCAAACTATGGCCTCTGGGACAAACTTAGCCCTTCAACTGTTTGGTAAAGTTTTACTGGAACTGAATCACACCTGTTTTTATGGGGGGTTTTTTGTTTGTTTTAATTTCTATGGCTACCTCTATTCTATGATGGCAGAGGTGAGTCTGGAGATAGAGCCCTTATGGCCCACAAAACCAAAAATATTTTCTAAAATTTCAAACCTTTTTTTTTTTTTAAAGGCCAGCTCTCTAAAAAAATTGTTTGCTGAGTCTTGGCTTTCAGATCTAAACTATTCATTTTCCATAACAGACTCAAGTGCGTATGGTCAGGCTTTCTAGGGCCTCATTCCTATAGTCTCTAAACAGCATCATCTCGAATCTTCTTCCCCAACACACACAATTAGCCATTTATCTTTATCATAAGTTTGTCTGGACATCCTTTCACAATCCCACACGTTAAGCCTTCATTTATTATTTCCTTTTTTTTGTTTCTTATTTTTATTTTAGGGCTTTCCCACATGCTTTCCTTTGCTGACATCATTACAAGCCTTCCACCCCACCAGCAGAAGCTCATCACTCAAGTTTGAATCACTTTGCTTTTTTTTTTTTTTTTGCGTCTTTCTCCAATTCTTCATAAATTTCTGTACCACTTTTAGAATGCTGTTGAAAATCGATTTTTTTCACTTGCCATTACTACTTTCAAATTTCATGTTCTGACAGACAGCTATTCCTCTGCAAAACAGCTTCCCTGGTTCTACAAAGCTGTGAAAAATATAAGGTATACCCCACCAGCATTTACAAAACAGAAAAATGGAGAAATAATCATACTGTTCTGGGAGGCCTCATTAAAGAATTTCTTTTACTTGTAAATCCTCTCACACATTTAAAATCAAATTTTATCTCTAAAAATGAAATTTGCACTTAATTTTCTAGGGGGCATATCTCTAATATGGAGCAAGGAGTGTGGTTATTGTTTTATTAACCATTGACAATAAAATAAGGTAGAAAAAGGAACTAGAAGTTTTAAAGGCTGCTTTTTCTGGCAGGCAGTATGTATTTCAGTTTTAATACACAGTTTATAATCAGACGACCTGGCTCCAGATCCCAGCCTTGTTCCTGTGTTACCTAGAGCATGTTAATTAATCTCTCTGTGCCTCAGTTTCTATACCTGCTTCCACAGAGGGAGGGTGGGAGGGCAGAGGGAGGGCTATAACTAACCCATCTCATAGGGTTGTTATCAGGATCACTGGGACAAAGCACCAAAAGTGGTTAGTGTAGTACCCGACACACAGAAAACATCCTGTCATCTTAGTTATTGCTATAATATGATTCTTCGATTTCTTCAGTTTTATCTCCCCCTTCTTTCCCCCTAGCATAAAGAAGAATGCATAGGGAACAGCACCGTGAGACTAACATATTCTGGCGGACATGAGGTTGTTTGTTTCTCTCTGTCTTTCTGAGAGGGGTCTGAGGAACTCTTCCTCCCATACTCAAGGCCCATATGGTTTGGGTGGAGTCAATTCAGTCCTGGGCTCTGGAGATGAGACACAATCGGGACTCAGCCAATGACAACAGTGTATCATGTGGCCAAACTCAGGCATTCATGGACAGGCCCTGAATAGTGACCCAAGATAGGCCAATGAGAATCCGTCCCTAGGCTTTAATGGAATAACTGGGATCTGAGAGTCTGTTTCTTTTTGCTGGGTAGATTCTCAGCCTGGAGCTATTGGGGGCCATCTTTGTCAGCCAAAGGGGAAAATCTTCTCAAGAATGGAGCCAACACAGCAAAAATCAGCTATGAGACAGGAAGAGAAAGAATGCCCTGGTGGCACTGGATCCAACCTTGTCACTCTGGACTTTTCAGTTACATGTGTCGATTTTTGAGCTTAAGCCAGTCTGAGCCGGGTTTTCTGTCATTTGCATCAAAAGGGTTCTGACACATACTAATGAACTGACATGTCCTATGACCAGAAATGAATGTGATTCTTGCTAATCCTGCTATTTCAGAGAAGGCAATGAGAGGTGGCAGACTTGAACCATAGTTGTGGTTCTGTCTTTAGCCAGTCAGGGATCACTGGGGAAACCGTTTCATCTTTCTGGGTCCTCGTGTACGTGTATGTCAAATGAGAGAGGCGAATGAAAATCAATCTCTATCCTTTTCAGTTCTAACATTCTTCGAGTGTCTTTTATACTCGGGTTCATTTCAGTTGCGTATACTATGGTGTAATTGGTTACTGATTCTCATATTTGCCTGCTTCCTTCTGTTACAACTTTAAAAATATCCTATTAGACTCTCAATCCCTATACTCCAAGTGTTTATTTCTTCCTTTTCTATTTTCCTCTAAGAAAAATATATTTATTCTGTATACTTGCACATAATGATGCCATTTTCTTTTCATGTCTATATTTTTAAAATCTAATTAAGGTGGTAAGTTCCTTGAGGGTTGAAGCTAGAGGTTTCCTGGGGGTGTAAACATTATTTTTTTTTAATTGCCAACCAAGCTGCCAGTTTTAACAGAACAGCAGGATATGGGTTTTAAGTAATGTAAGCAGGAAATGGGTCTCCGGCCCACACAAAATAATGCAAAAGTACTGGTTTTCCCTAAGTCCACATCTGGCTTACTCATTTATAATTTCAGCCTGAACTGAAATTCTCTTACAGAAACACAGCGTGACATCCATGTCTGCAGAAACATCATACCAAAGATGAGCATTAGCTGGGCATGGCAGCTCACGCCTGCTATCCTAGCCCTCTGGGAAGCCAAGGCAGGTGGATTGCCTGAGCTTACCCGTTCAAAACCAACCTGAGACAGAGCAAGACCCAGTCTCTAAAAATAGTTGGGTGTTGTGACGGGCACCTGGAGTCCCAGCTACTGGGGAGGCTGAGGCAAGAGAGTCACTTGAGCCCAAAAGTTTGGGGTTGTTGTGAGCTATTACACCAGGGCACTCTACTGAGGGCGACAAAGTGAGACTCTGTCTCAAAAACAAAACAAACTAACAAACCCCCAAAGATGGAACATTAGGTGAGCCCCATGTGAGTCTCACACACGTAAATGATCTGGCTGTTTTGGGTCATCATGCTTTTCTCCCCAGTGGTAGGACTTGGAGCTTAATTAAAGATTAGCTTCCTATCTCCATGTTCATTGATTTCAAGTGATTCAATAGCTCTAAATTTTATAGAGATCAAGGGGAATGGGAAGAAATGTGGTCATCTGCAGAGGAGAGAGGGGCCCAGAGGAAAAGGAAAGTTCCAAAAGGAATGGCACCTGCAGGAGGCTTTCCTGTGTGACGACTGGTCCACTGTTGTTTATGAGGACTCTGATTATGAGCAGGGCCTTAACTCCAGAGGCTGTAGTGGGCTCTTCTTGGCAAATATAACAAAATGACCTGGAGGCAGTGGTTTCACAGAGTTGGCTGGTTTATCGATTTAATGATTTCATTAAGGGCCTGATGTCTATTTTTCTAGCCACAGTGCCTGCTTTGTTCCACAGTCGATTCCCTTGGCTGGTGAACGGTAGCTACCAGGGTGGATGTGGCTACTTGTTTCTTTGTTCACAGATGTCGGGGGGAGGGTACGCCTGTCCCAGTATTCTACACTTACGTCTTCATTTCCCTCTCTTTGGAGCAGCCTGGGTTACATGCTGACACAGGGGCCATGACTGTGGCCAGAACACAGAATATACTGACTGGCTTGAATTAACGGCATTGGTCCTAACGCTGAAGTTTTCCTGGAAGTGTAGAAACTTCAAGGAGAGGAAGAACAAACTGAAATCCAAGTGCAGTTAAGGAAGGGAAAGGGATGGAAGTACAGTTAGGAAAGGAAACACCAGTGGCAAACCCAAGAAGCAGCTCTAAGCAGAGGCCCCTTTCCCAGCTGAGCACCCGCAGAGCATGGCTGCGGCTTGGATACAGGCTTTTTCCCTCTTTAGCCTGTCCTCTCCCAAGGGCCACATTTCCCAGTTCCAAAACCAAGCGCTCTTGATTCGTAGCCTAATTCTTCCAACCCCATTGTAGGATCATGGTTGAGGTACCTGGCTGTTTGTCCCATGCTCTGGGTGAGCAGTGGCCCTATCTCAGGCATCTCCAGAGTCTTTGTACAGCTCTGAGCCCAGTGCCTCATTTCACACACCAGGCCTCCCCTAAATCCCCCAGTGATGGAGTAAAGAAAAATCAGCAATCCACGGGTTCCTCCCCTGGCACACAGCTCTGTCTTCCCTAGGCCTGATAGTGCCAAGCCATTCTCCTTTCACTTTCTTATTCCCTACATTTAAATGCATCAAACAGAACCTATAAATAATAGAAATTTGGTTAGTAAATATATTCTATCTATATTAAAGGATATGCATTTAAAATCCCCATTATCAGATGTTTATGGACCACTAGTCAATTTTTAATTTATTAAAATATCCTCCTTTTCACTAAGAAAATGTACATTGTTTGGAAGAGATGGATTGGAGGAGAAAAACTGAGTCAACTATGGAAAACCACCAATGCCTTCGATTTCCAAATGTTTCTTCCACACCTAGAATTATATGATCTTTCCCCACTCTGAAAAAATTATCATGACTGATAATATTCATACCTTTCATCTTGTTTTACCCTCCCCAACAGAGGCAAAGATCCTTATACCTGTGATGAAAATGGGGAAATGGAGTCAGCAAGGGCTGCATGCTACGCTTGAGTTTCAAACGCTCCCGGACTATATGGTGAATTAGTGTCTGCTCTGGAACACAAATCTGTCCTCCATGACACCCAGCTCCTGCCTTTTCACCGACTGCCACTCAGTTTTTATCTGAAAATCTGCACAGTTATTCCATTTTCATGTCACCTCTGTTTCCACCTACCCTTGGCAAGATATCATTAGTGTCACATCTGAATTCCACACGCTGACGTCCTGCGTGACTTGATTTTGCAAGGTGAACACATCTTATTTAGAGATAAGGCAAAAAGAGAAAAAAAAATTTTGAGACTCCACTTACATTCTTTGGACATTCCCACTTCAAAGCACTTCTGGAGTCGACAGTACTGGCATCGATTCCTGGTGACTTTATTAATAACACAGTTCTTATCTCGGTGACAAGTGTAAATCATGTTCTTCTGAATACTTCTGCGGAAAAAACCCTGCAAGCAAGCAGATGAGAAAACTAAGTACAACAACGGAACTTTATGAGAAATCAAAGCCAACCTTATCAATGCACCGATTGCTTTTTTTTTTTTTTTGAGTAATGGAGTGATAGTAGAAGAAAAGCTAAGTTATATACTCTTAAAATCCTTGTGGAATATCAATGGCTCTCCTTTTGCTACAAACCAAAAGGCCCCTTTAATCAAAACTAGACATGACTGTTATTACCTAGCTAAAGGAAAGTTAATCCCAAGTTGATTCCCTTGGAAAACATCAGGCAGAGTTGGATCCCTTTCAAACAGGCTTAGCTTCATAACTAGCACTCTTGCTGGCCAGAACAATTTCAGGTGAGGCCACTACCAAGAAACCCAATATGGGACGCATGGCATTTGCAAAAGACGTGATCTGTTTCATACAAGAATTAGCTCTTTTTCAAAGGAGTCTTCTCTGAGTTCTTTTATTACGTATTTAACTCCTATTAAAATACTTAACGTGTTTAATTTACAGAGTGTTAAGGAAAAAATTATCCAGAATTGGAAAAAAGGCGTAAGTGACTATCTGTTCATTTACAGTGTATTAGAGCTGCACTGTCCAATATGGTAGCCACATGTAGCCATTTAAATAAAAAATCAATAACAATTAATGAAAATTAAATAAAATACAACATTCAGTTCCCCAGTTGCATTATCTACATTTCTTTCTTTCTTTTTTTTTTTTTGTAGAGACAGAGTTTCACTTTATCGCCCTTGGTAGAGTGCCATGGCGGTAGAGTGCCGTGGCGTCACACAGCTCACAGCAACCTCCAACTCCTGGGCTTAGGTGATTCTCTTGCCTCAGCCTCCCAAGTAGCTGGGAATACAGGCACCCGCCACAACGCCCGGGTTGTATGAAACAGATCACGTCTTTTGCAAATGCCATGTGTCCCATATTGGGTTTCTTGGTAGTGGCCTCACCTGAAATTGTTCTGGCCAGCAAGAGTGCTATTTATGGGGTGGGTTTGAACCCGTCACCCTCGGTATATGGGGCCCGTGCCCTGCTCACTGAGCCACAGGCGCCGCCCCATTATCCACATTTCTAATGCTCAATAGTCACATCTGGGCAGTGGCTACCATGTTGGACAGCACATATATAGACTATTTCCATCATTCCAGAAAATTCTATCAGGGAACTCTGGACTACAGCACTGACTGAAAAGCCCACCTAAGAGTCATCCGACACTTTTGAGAAAGGCAACCTTATTTGACTTACTATTTACCACTGATGGACCCAGGCTCTATAAAGACTGTAGCAGACTAGTAAAGTACATGTAATTTTTGGCTACCAGGTGAATTATAACCCCAAAGATTATTGTTTTATTGTATTGTTAAGACATTAGCCATTTAATATCTAACTTTAAGTCTGCAATTTTATTACAGCATCCCTTCTTCCTTCCTTCCTGCCTACTGGCATATTTTTCTTATATCCTCCTTTGAATCAGCTTTGTCATCCTACTGTTCCTCTCATTAATTAAATTTTGAAAAGAAAAAAAGAAAAGAAAAGAAATTTTTGAGATGTGTTTACTGAAAATTTGAATGAGGTTTATAAAAACGTCTCAACAATTGTATTTTGAGTAAAGAAGCAGTTTCTCCTAATTTTTGTGAAACATTAATGAAAGAAGGTAGACTTGGGGCTCCAAAGGAAGGGTCCCTGGCCTTCTCTTTGTCCTCCTCTTTTCTACCTCCATCTTTGCAGGCAGCAAATGACTGAGTGAAGCTGGTTGGATATACAGATGGATGAACACTGAGTGCCGAAGAGGACACTGCCTTTTCCCTCTCCTAACTGTCAATCCAAAACCAGTACGTTGCTATGAGTATTAAAAATAAGGAGCTTTACCTTGTCAGTCGTGATGTGACCTATACCTGCACTGGAAACAATTCTCCTGAATGTAAGAAATACAGACTGTGCTGAATAGAAAGCAAGACTTGCCAGCTGAGTTCAACTTCCCCTGCAGTACATTAACACTGCAGGAACCAGAACTGAAAACAGTCTAAGCGAAAGCACATTAGCAAAGAAAGCTCATGTAACACACATTGTTTAGGATATTTACATGGGCACCCCAGGATTTTAATGTCTAAGTAAACATATTTTTGCTGGCATGGTTTAACTGTAAGCGCCTGGAAATCTTGTTTAAGGGTGCAGCTCCTGTCACATATCCCAGACGCATACAGTTTTCCAAGAAAACACAGTTTATTTTTGTACTTCTGGAGCTACAAATATGCTCAGAATCTAAAATAACGGGTTACCAATGCGCTGAAACCCTTACAGAATCTGCGCAGCGTGGTCACCTCAAAACATACCTTTCCTTGCAGAAAATACCTATGGGCTACTTTTGGCTGCCGGATGTACAGACTCGATTTACAGAGCCCTCGACTGCTCTTCTGCCAAGAAACACTGACACGAGGGAAGACAGTCTCCTTGCATGTGTGAAGGAAATGAGGTGCAGGCAAAGGTGACCTCCTCCGTTTATTAAAAAGCAAACATTCAGTTCAGCAAATTCTTTAGGAGTGACCGTGGAGGGGAGAAAAACAATCTCATAATGCTCAAAGGAAAGAAGAGAGAATTAAAGAACTTTATATGTCACCAATTACCCAGTCAGTTGGTTCAGTAACACTGATGGCAGAAACTAAATAGGACTTCTTGGTTTTCCAAATCAGATTTTTGGCTGGATTTCAGGAGAAGGTCTCAGTTTCGGTAAATCATTTCCACCGTGGTATAAAGAACACTTGCTGACTAAAATATCTGCTGGGAGGTACTTTTATACATGGGTTGGGGTAAACAGAAATGTCCTCTGAGCCAAAGAGAGGTTTGTATTATACGAATCCTACTTCTCCTTTGTGGAAATTATGAATTGCTACATAAACTTTTGCTTCCTTGTAGACCACTGCTTTGAAGACTGTGTGTGTGTGTGTGTGTGTGTGTGTATGTTTGGGGGGAGGACATATCTCCACATCATCCAAATTTTACTTCGTTAATATTTTCATATAAGTTGACTCTTCCCTTTATTTTTAACATTATTTAAAATGGAAACTCTTAATCTCTCGCTTCACTTGGAAAACCAGCACCGACTTTGAGTATTAGTAGGCACTCATAAAATTAAGTCAGATAATACATTAATCAGATGTCATTTCAGTCTCACAGGATACTGGGTCTACCAAAGCCTTGGAGCCGCAGGCCTCCTCCCTCCTTGCTGAAAAGGGAGCTGAACAAATGTTAGAGAATATATCAGCGTATATCTGATTTGAGACTTTATAAAATAAACAAAATAAACAAGTTTCTCACTATGTGATGCAATGTGATTTAAAGCCATGGATCTGTCCCACCTAAAAGTAGTTGCTTCATATGTTGGGAAGCAAAATTGTCACCCCAACTTTGTCACATGTAAAAATAAGCCTAAGAAGTACTAAATTGAAGGGGGATAATTCTTGAAGCCAAGGGATGGGGAGACACGCCTGGAGGAGAAAAAGACTGAAGAGCTGAACATGTGAAGAGGATGGATTTAGTCTTATCTGGAGGGGCAACCTGTGAGGAGACAGGAGGTAGGAAGAACACTGGACCAGAAGTTGAGCCCCTGGGCTGCAGCCTCCTCATTGCCTCTATGAGGCCTGGAGCGAGTCATAACCCCACAGTGCTAAACTCTCTCTTCTCCTAAGTGAGGGCTGGGCAATTTGTTTCTAAGGTACTTTCCAGTTGTAAACTTCTGGGATCCAAGTGTGTCATCACTTTAGATATGGCCTTAAGCTGGGCATCCTTCCTTTTTCTAATACTCTTAAATGCTTCCTTGAGGTTTTTTCCCACACACATGAACTGTTTCACCTTCTAGTTTTGAGGGAGTGATGAGTTGGGATGGCTCAAGAGTGAGACTGAGGGAGATTCTATGGGCAAAGAGAATGGCCAAGGAAAAGGTAGTGTTTGAAAACTGAGAAAAAAGAGACCCCTCACGTGTATGGGTATGAATGACAATTTCTTGAGAACAGCATAGGGCTTAAAGGATGTCAACCAGGGGGCTTTCAGATGGCGTTTGCTTTTATCTTAGAATAAGGCATTGCAACATCTCTGTGCAGGGCCTCAGGCAGCATCTGTGCTGGACAAAGTTGGAATGCTTTGATACTGTCCAAAAGATTAGGGATAGAAGCTTTAAGACCTGGTTTTCTTATACCAAGTCTAGAGCTGCTAACACCACAATTTTACTCTTTCGTTTTCTGGGAACTTTCTCTTCCCAGTAATCCCAGGTAACTGGCTTCTCAGACTGATCTAAGCACACACGAATGCTTCCTCCCCTTGGCAACCTTGGTATTTTGCCTTTCCTTTCATGTCACACCTATTCAAGGATGATACTTAAAGTCTTAAATAGCACTGTCTGCTTCAGAGGGTACATGGGTGACACGGGGGAATGCCAGTCTGTGGCCAGTGGCCACAGCCTCTGGGAGCCCAACAGCCATTGTGTATTTCTCCATTAGGATGTCATAGTACCACCAAGTATGTCACCCTTCTTGCTGGTATCCAAGCCTCCCTGACAGGAGGCAAAGAGGGGTATGAAGGCTGGCTCTCGGGAACCAGAGCTAATAAGTTGGTGGGCCTGAGGTGGCCTCTAGGCAGTGTTTAATATGGATTTTCTGGATTCAAAACAGTGTACTTTAGGTGGGGTGGTGGGAAGACTTAAGGCAAAGGCTAGTCAACACGTAGTAGGAAAGTATTTCAATTTTACAACACCTAATAAAATTGTCCTGGAACATACCAGCTGAATATCCCAGGGCTGGGACTGAACCTGACACATGGTAGGTATGCCATCAGTCATTGTTGGCTGAATAAATGAGTGATAAAGCCCTAGTTATAACAAGAGCCAAAGTGATAGGCTTGAATTTGTTATGCCTTAGTTCCTAAAACATTCCTGAATGTCACATGTATTCCTTGAGGGTGATATTATCTGTACCTAAGAAACTGAACAGATTTCTCTGAAGTTAGTAGAAAACCTACTGATTTGAGTTGTAATCAGGTTAGTCAGTGAGGACTTGTGACTTGTGCAGGTTAACTATGACTTTGGTTGTTCATCGTAGCTTCTGTTGGCTGATCATGACTTTGCTAATTAGTCGCAACTTCTTTGGTTAATAATGACTTTTCTTGCTTAATCAAGACTTGATTAATCATGACTTCTGTTGTTTGTGACAGTCAAAGCTGGTAACACAATTAACCCTAATTACCTAGATCAAGAAGGCACATCTGTATTACAAAATGAGTCAAGTATTTTCTAACCATGGATTTTTCAACCTTCTTACTTCATGTTCTTCTACTCTTAGTAGCAAAAAACTGGGGTACAACCAAAAAGAAAAAAGAAACACTTATGTGGTGAAAAAGGCCATCTGGTTCATGTATCAGCAATAATCCTGGAATGCCCATCTCTTGCTCAGATTACTCCTGTCTTCCCCTGAGCATATGAAGTACCATTACTCTAAATCATTTCTGTCACTTACAATGACAGAACAAGCCTAAATCAAAAGAATACTGTCTCTTTTGAACCTGATTATCCTTCTATACATTAATATGAAAAATTTACTTCCCCTGATGGACTTGTATTAAATCCCAAATCTATAAAGAACATGGAAGAAAGTGGTTTTTTTCCTTCCCTTCTTCATATTTAGATATGGGAGTAAGCTGGGCCTCCTTCCCTCTTCTAATACTCTTAAATCCTTGCTCTTGGGTTTTTTTCCCCACACATGAACTGTTTCATCTTCTAGTTCTCAAATGTTATCACACATAAGAATCTCCACCATCTCCCACAGATGGTGATTTTTTTGGTTTAGATACTGGTTTAGAGATTAAGGATTAGGCTTTAGTTCAGGCACACGTGGGTTTGAAATCTGACTCTACCACTCTTTATCTGTATGATGTTGAGTGAATTAGGCTAAGCCTCCATTTCCTCATCTGTAAAAAGGTGATTACAAAGTACTTTCCTCATGGGGATCGATGTGCCTCCAACAGGGGAACGCATACAAAGTGTTATCAAAACCGCTGGCACAAAGTTAAGTGCCCAATGAATGGTAACTACTGTTATTGGCAAAACTTCTCTTCTTAAAGCTTTCTTTTGGATAATTTCCCACATATTATAAATTATGTGTTTAAAATGAAGATTCCTAAATAGGATAGGACAGTGTTCTGAATCGCTACAATACAGAGGCTGGGGGACAACCTCATGACTCCAAAGGCCATCTCTTGTATTTACTTACTCACTTATTGATTCATTCACTCAAAGCCAGTTAAGTGAATGGATGTGATCAGCTCTCTTGGGGCATACATAGATGAATAAGGCATAGTCCCTTCCCTTTCTCAGTCTACAGAAAATGAGTCAAGTGAGCACTATGCAGGAGGTGCCACCAGCAGTGTGATGAGAACGTTAATGGAAGCAGAAAGTGAAAAAGTTTCTATAGGCCCAATATAGTGCCTGGTGCACATAAAATACTTATTGAGCAAATGAAGGCCATAGAATCTGAAGAATTAAAAAGGGAATTATCACTTGATCCCACCTATCATGAAGAGGTGGGTTTAAATGGCAAGCTTTGCCCCAAGAGGACTGTCGTGAGTAACAAACAGGGCAAAGGTCAGGGCAAAGGACCCAGCAGTCCATGTCAGTAGAGATGTGAATGATGGAATCTGCATGTGTGTAAGACACAGTTGGGAGAGGGGGCTGATGTGCAGGCTGGGGAAGATCCTGAAGACCGTGGCAAGCAGGTACCAGGGAGACACTGTATTTTTCTGTGCAGGAGAGGGCTGGGGGCAGAATTATACTGTACCGAGATTGTTTGGGAAGCTGTGAATCACTGACTTCATCACACATTTATTTAACACATATTAAAGTGGATATTGAACCCTGGGTATCAACACGGATATCTCATACTCTGAGCCTGTCCTTGGGTCTGGGCAGAAATGTAGCCCTAAAATCTTTGCCTTCTAAAATAACAATGCAAACAGCTGAGTTATGTTTAAAAATACAGTTGCTTGTGAGAATTCATACTGTGGTGTTGCGAATGGAAGTTGTTTTTGAGCCTTACGGCCATTTGCATCAGGTATAACATGTGTGGAATGTGTCCTGACTGTTTATAGAAAGGCACTATATATAAACTGTTATTATTTTTTTTTAAGTAATTTGGCACCATATTTAGTCATAAAAAGCATTGGTTCAGGGGCAATCCACCTGGAAAGTGGTGTGGGAAGCACATCTATGTGAACTAGATAACTGCAGAGTTAATTTCTATCCCATGCGAAGTTCAAAAGGGAATTTCTCCTTCCAGAGCAGAAATTTAAAAAAAGGAAAGAAAGTGAGGAGCAGTACTCAATTGTTTATTTCTCAGCCATTAAAGGGAAAAGATTCTAACCTCGTCTCACTCAAAAGGTAGCCAGGTGACAGGCCAGGTAGCCATTTAGGGCCAGTACAGAGCTGCCAAAAATTCCCATTTCCATCCAGAAGCCAAGGTGCTGCCACTGGGAGGTGAGTGTGGAATAATCCCAAACAGCCACTCTGGGAAACATGGCTTTTAGACCAGGAAACATGTTGCCTTAAACAAACAAAAAACACCCTCTGGAGTGAGTGGAAGTCTATGCGTGACAACGTGTAAAAAGTTATTAATAGCAAAATTTGGGGGGAGAAAGAGAAAAGTTAAGACCTTTTCACCTCACTAAAAGACAATGGGTGAGAGGGAGGGAGAAAGTAGAAAAACAGCCTGCGATTTTGATGACGGAGAGTTTCCTTCTGAGCAGGGAGGGTGGGCATGAATGTAAAGCAAAGAACGCTGAGCAAGTCAAGTTAGGGAAAGGACCAACCTCAGAGCCATGAAAAAGGAAACACCACAAAATCCATACTCCAAACAAAAAAGCAGACTTGTCCCCAGGGGCAAAGGCTCACCCTGTCAGGACCTGGCCTCAGTGCTGGGAATTTGGTAAAGATGAGTGAATAATCAATGGCCACAGGAAGGATTGCAGTGCTCTGATTTTTAATAGCCATGGCTTCTATTACCTAAGGCCCACTAGGTCTTGATGTCTCTTGCCCACTAGCTCAGAAGGCATCTCTTCTGGCCTTTCAATTGGAAACTATGTATTTTAGGGTCATCCCCCTTCAACTCTTTTGGTCCAGAAGCTTCCTCAGCACACTTATTCCTGCCCACGTTAGAAAGGCAATCCTGTATTTTGAAAGATACCTAGAAAGATGGCTCTAAAAAAGGCATCTGTTTTTGCTACAGATTTAGCAAAAACATCATCTTTGTGCAAGCTAATCTTTCCAGAAGAGTATGAATACATTTTCTTTGACTTTGTCAAGTAAATGCCTGAGATCCTTCTAATCCCCAATTAATTAAAACTCCCTGGGAACACCAATGAAAAGGAGGCCCATGTTCTTCACTGAGAACCTGAACTCACATCACTGGAGATCAAGGTCTAAACTTCCAAAGTCTGTGATATCCCAGGAAAGGCAAAAGTCAAGGAATTGAGTTCACAACATTCTTTATATTAGGGGAATATGATGCTGGGAAGAAATGGTGCTAGAGTAATATCAACTGGAATTTATCAGTAAGGAGATGACTGGTTGGGTAAAATCTATTTTAATTTAGGTGAAAAAATGTCTCTTTGTATTTCCAAACATGACCTTGGGTAAAATAACTTTTGAAAACATGATCAGGTGTCATACAAGTCTGATTATCATAACCTCCTTCTAATTGGTAGGAAGCAAATCCATTACATTTTGTGGCAGATCATCTCAAAATGAAATCTGGGGGGAGAGAGTTTCATAAGGCAAGTAAACACTGCTAGTTAAACACTGGCTGTTTTCAAAGGTGAAGAGGTTTGTTTGGGGCAAGGCTGGCCTCACGGGAATATTTCTGTGCACTTCCACAAAGCCCTGCACTTAAAAGGCTCCTCCCCTCGTTTACTGCTCTGCTGTCATTGTTTTAAAATTCTAAATAATCTTTTAAAAAGAGACAAGCATTTTCAGTTTGCATAGGGTCCTGCAAATTATGTACCCAGTCCTGGCTCTAGAATACAGTCTACAGCCGAAGTGTTCTCCCTTTTCCCTTTGTGAGGATGTGGAAGTCTTAGATAGTCTTTCTTCTCCTCTGGTTGACCTTAAGGCTAGTTTCAAGACTGTAGATCAGACAGAATTAAGTATTACACCTCAATCACACTTATTCCCCTCAGACTCCCTGGGGATGATTCTGAGAAATTTCACTACCTCAGCAAGAGCCAGAAAGAAAAACCTTTCAGGAGGTATTTAATGTTTTACTACTGGGCTTTATTTCCCACGTGGATAAGGAACTTTGGGAGGAGGGGGGAGGCTGGGGGTGTGGGAAGAGTGAGCAGAATACACAGCCTGTCTTTGGAACTGTATAAAAGTTCCTTCCAAAGAACACATATATATCTAGGCACAATTTCAAGAAGATCTCCAAAAGCTCATTCAGAGACCTCCTAGGTGTCTCTGAGCACCACTTGGGAGCCACTGAAATAAAGGATGAATTAAAAAGAAGGTAAAGAAAATGAGGTTGAGTAATTGGTTATCCAAAGGATTTATGTGCAGCAGGTTAAATGTTATAATACATAATATGATATCTCAGGGACCACTTCACCTCTTCTTTTAAGCGTTTGACTTAAGATTTGGTTGAGAAAAAAACTAACAGAAAAAAACGAAAACCTCTAGATGGAAGATTTCACTGGACTCCACATGCTTTTTAAAAATCTGGTCTTGAGAATTTACTTTAAACCAACTAAAGACATCTGTTTTCTAAATTACTTGGGTCAATTATTTTGTGCCCTTCCCTCGGTGAAACCCATAGTTACCAATTTATTATCAGGATTACTCTAAATATAACAGGGCAAGAAGCCAGTGAATTTTAAGTTTTTAAATACTCAATTATTTTACTGAGAAAGTGCACCAAAATAGCTCCTCAGCTACGGCACAGGAATTAGCAGACCCCAGCTGCTTTGCACATTAATTATTAAGTCTCATCTGGACCCAAATTAAAGATTTTCATCTGTACTGAAAAGGAAAGAAAAAAAAAAAGGTAAGCAGAAGGAGAGCCAAAACATGCTCAAATATACTTAAAATCTTTGCAGAAGATCATGCATTTTAAAAGCTCTTTTAGAAGTTTGGTACGCAACATTTCGCCATCAACAAAGCCCAGACTTAGCTCTATCATCACATGCTGGTTGATGGCAATGCACAGCCCCATGACAACACTACGTATCACACTATTCAAAGGCCTTTCTTAGCCCCCCCCCCAATAATGATGATGTACTTGCATTGCTTTATGATGTTAAGGACCTCACTAGTATAGAAAAAAATGCTTGTCCACAACTCGGTTTATTTTTTCCAAGTTTATTTACATTTCAGGCCCATTTTTAAGTCTTCTCACTGGAATTTTTCTCACAGTTACATCCTGAACCTGAAGAAAAAAGGGAGAAACCATTGAGGATGTGAGGACAGGAGAAGAGAAGCCAGTGAGGCCTTTCCATTTCAGTCTTCCCGAGTCCGACAACTGGAAAATAACAGGATTTATTGAATGTAGCCTTCTGCTTCTCTTCACCCAGACACTGCTCTGACAGTGCAAAAATCTCACTAAGCTTATTGAGAAAATACTGCTTAAGTTCCAGCTCTCAAAATGGATTCTGTCCTTGTATGGAAAAGCCGTGGTGACTCCAGGCTGAGGCTTAATAATGCTGAGAGATCATCAATTTCTAAACAGGGAGGTAGTGAAATGGTTTAAAGCCCACCTGCCCTCAGAGTTGCTGGTGCCCTTGTCCAGTCCTACCCAGGCCCTCCAAACCTAGAGTGTCTCTCTCTGCTCTGTGCTGTGCACATGCTCTGTGACTCGAGGTCCGTTCTCTGCCCTGTGCTTTGGTTCAGGTCTGCTCATGCTGCAACATATATCCCCCAGGATAGCTCCGGCTCCACCTCAGTCCATATGCTACCCGCGCATACGGACTGAGGTGTTGGAACACACACTGCAATTGTGCAATACTGATCTTTGTGTCTCGTTCTTCCTCCAAACAGGTGTCCTTTACAGGCAGGGACATGACGATCTTTCTTGTGATGGAACATAGGTAACTTTTAAAATCAAAAAATAACATCATAGTATAAGGATATTTCACAACGAAGGAAAGAAGGGGGGAAAGATGAGCAAAGAAACCTAAATTCCATAAACATAACCACTACCACAATTCTTTAAGTAGAAGAAAAGGAGAAAGAAAGTTACATTTTCAACGGTAACACTCTAATATGTGCATATCATAAATCTAGGCAGCAATGTTCACTTAATGATTTATCCCAAACTCCCTTCTTTCTTATTCCAAATTAGCAAAAGTAGGCTCAAATTTCACCCACAGGCTTCTCTTTCTTGATCTTAAAAATTAAAGTAGCTATATCACGTCAGCAAGGTGCCAAGATTTGAAATTAAATAGGTCTCCAAAGCAAAAGGTGAAGTTCTTTTAAACAACATGAACTTGCCTGCAATTAGCACATTATAGCTTCCACCTAAGCTCTATGCTATATAAAAATTCACTCCTGGAGCTACTGCTGTTTCAAAGACCTTAACTTTTGTATTGTCTGAACCTATTTTGTACCAGAAAATTTAGAAGAATACATACAATTAATTTTTTAAGGGTTGCTTCTCCGCTTTTCCACTTTATACCTGACTTTAGTTGGTAAAAAGAATAGCAGCCCTTTAATTACACTAGAGAGAAAGGGGAAAATAGTCCCAGTAATAAAAGAGGTACCTGCCAATTAGTTAGATTGTTCTCCAGTTTTCAATTAAAGGAAGCCTAATGGATGTAGGGGGACCTGTTTTATTTTCCCTGACAGAGTCCTTATTTTTAAACTCTTAGCTTCATTTTCCAAAATTGCCGGCTTTAGACAGAAGAAATATATATCTTGAGAGGAAAGCTGTACCATTCTTCTTATATTTCCTGGATCAAAATTACATTTTTCTCCTCAGTGGCTACTTCCCATCTGGTTTCGCAAAGCTTCCCGCTGTCCAGGACGGGCTTGTTACAGGATGGTGGTCCCTGAGGTTATAACCCACTGCAGAAGATGGGGTGTCACAACCTGCCTTTCAGCCGCGGAAAGCTCGAGTGGGATCTTGGGGGGCTGTTTCAGCCTAATTTTGCTCTCTTCAGATGATCATTCCATGAAACTTCATTTACCCTTCTAGTTTTCTCCAGAAGGACAAAGAAGATAACTTAGGAGGGTGTGTTTATTTTGAACTCATCCAAAAGCACTTCGATCTCTCTCAAGCATCTGCCTGTGTATGGAATTTGGGAATATTTTCCTTAGGTCAGACAGGACTGAACCTTTCCTTGGACATGGCTGGCTTTCTTCCTTGGAACACACACGTTTTCAGGATGGCTATTTTTATCCAGAGTTTTCTCAAATGAATAATTAGGTGATGTCCACAGGCAGGTGTAGGAAAAAGATCTGGGTCTCTATAAATCATGATTAAACTCCATTTAACCGCCAAAGGACTGAATCACCTTTTGTAAACATCTTAGCTGTTTTGTTCCTGTGGGATGGCACTGTCTGGACCTGGGGATTTGTGGGGACAATTCTCCTTACTGCCAACAAGAGCTATAGCATCTGAAGAAATCCCTTAGGATCGAACTGATCACTCTAGGGCTGGAAAATAAGCCATGAATCACATTAGCCTGGTAATTTGAGAGGTAATGTACCTACAGAGAGGAGACATTATGTATCCTATATTAATTCCTATTTGTTTTCGATATCAGTTAAAGTTTATTTGATTCAGACTAAAGACAGCTGTAAGAGACACAGTAGACCAGAGCCTGACACCTTCATGAGCGTTAGAACAGACCCCGTGAAAATACCAAGCAGTGACACAAAAAGTAATGCTTTCATCCTGCCAAGGAAACAGAAAGGGCTTTTAGAAACCCCTCAGAAGGGGATTCTGAATTAATTCATAATGTCAGGTTTCCAAATGGCATTTATGAGCATGCTTACCCAAAGTATTGCAGAACATCATCTCTTTTAATTTTTAATTTTTATCCGCACACTGCTCTAAAAATATACCGATCTGAATCATGGCCTCTCATCTTGTTATCTTAATGGGGTCAGGATAGAGTATCAGGCCGGCCATTCCGCATTAGGTGTCCTCATTTACAGATTGAAAAAAAAAAAGTGCCAGACATACATTATTTAAAATCTATTGTATCAGTGTGTGTTCTGTAAGCATTCACTACCGGCAAAGCAGACAGATTATTTTTCACTTTTAATTGTGTTGATACCTTATCTGCTTTATTGAAAGCGGAGAGTGGTAGGTGAAACCACATCACATGCTGAGGAACAGAGAAGCAATGGGGTATATTATTTAAAGCCAAAGAAACCCATTTAGTGGATGTAAACTTAACACACTGTTAAGGAAGGGAAAACCTGGAGGTGCTATTTAAGTTCGTAATGTGTATCTATTACTGTGTCAAACATGAACGAGGGTAGCACAGGGCCGAGTCCCTTAAAGAGCTCTTAGCCAACTGAATTGGTGATACCAGACACTTAGGCCACTCGCCAAGCACAAAGGAAGCCACGAGTGTGAATGAGATTGGAGGGGACCTTGCTTAGCATCCCTCTTCTCTCTCCCCTCCAAATCTCAGGCGTGTCTTAAAGCAATATAAATCAGAAGAGATCGTCACTAGGTGTGTTTAATCTAATCTAAACCTTGTCTTAATCTAAGGAAAATCTTTAGAGCAATAAACACATATTTAGATGATGAGATTACTTATGTTCGAGTGGAAATGGACTGAAATAAAATTGTACATAGAATATAGGATTCATTGTTAGAAAATAAAATTGAGCCCTAATCCACCCTTCTCCCTTCCATCCCCATGACCATCATCAAGAAGTACATAAGTGTGCTGGATATGTCAGTATATTTCCAGAAAGTTCCTTATCATCATCCAAATTTAAAAGACTTTTCCACATCTGGCAACTCGGAAATTCATTTGGGTGAACTGACAGATGAGTGGTGGGATATATACAGATAGTGACTACAGAATGTCTCTGTTATCTTCCTCCTCACTATTAACTTCTTGAACTTGCCACCAAGAGTTTACATGGACAGCACTGTACGAACAACGTGGTATGGTTTCATAACCTTTGTATATCAATGTCTCACAGTTGTGATGGTGACTTGCTGAGTGGTGTTCATTATTGTTGTTGTGTGTTTTTATGTGCCATCATGAGAATGCCAGAGCTTAACTTAGAGCAACAAACATCAGTAAATTTCTTGTTAAACTTGACAAGAGTGAAAGTGAAATCAGGGACTGTTAGTCCAAGTTTATGGGGATAATGCTATGAAGAAAATGGCATTATCCCCATAAACTTGTACAAATGGATTAAATGTTTTTCTAAGGGAAGAGGAAGCATCACTGATGAAGAGAGGTTAGGGCAGCCAGTAATGAGCAGAACTGATGAAAACACTGCAAAAATTGTGTGTCAAAACCATTGGTTGACTATGAGAAGTGTAGCCGACCAAATAAATATCGATAGAGAAATGTGAAGATCTTAACCAAAAATCCTGACATGAGAAAGGTGTGGCTCTTGCATCACAACAATGCTCCAGCTCACACAGCATTGACTGTGAGGGAGTTTTTAGCCAGTAAGCAAATAATTATACTGGAACACCCTCCCTGCTTACCAGATCTGACCCCCAGTGACTTTTTTCTTTACCAAAAGATAAAGGAAATATTGAAAGGAAAGCATTTTGATGACATTCGGGACATTAAAGGTAATATGACAACAGCTCTGATGGCTATCCATTAGTACACTTTGCTAATTTATTTAACTCTCTTTGTTTTAAGTGCCTCTTGGGTAGTTTATTCATTCCAGTAAAAGAATTCTAAAATCGCTTTGAAGGGTATACTGGGTACTGGCATCATTGTATAGCCTCCCAAGGGGAATACTTCAAAGGTGACCATAGCGATATTCAGCAATAAGGTATGTAGCACTTTTACTAGGATGAATTCATAAACTTAATTGTCAGAATGTCATAGTTGATGAAATTGAAAACTTGTCACAATTCTGAAGGTTTCTGTATCCTCAGCACCAAAGTCTTACCTGTCTTTCGGTAAATAATTTCTCATACGGATAAGTTGGAGGGTTGTACTCGGGCATGACTCAGTTTGCCTAATGTCCTCTGCTGGGACATTAGAATGGTTGAAGAGAAAAAGTCCCAACTAGACCCCAAAGGGCTGCAGGCTAGTTTACTGTCTGCCTTTTACTGGCTTTGGGACTGTGGCACATTGTTGAACTAGCCCCATAGTCCATCTCACAAGTTTGAAATGATCTCTGCATGATCTCATATGCTTTCTAGCACTGATGTTTGAGATTTCCTTGTGTCTGAACAAGGACACACACATTAATCATGTCCCGATTACGAGCCTTAGCCGTGTACTGTGTACGGTACATGGGTGGTTTAGTAAGATGTGAAGAACTAAAGATAGCCAAGTCTCCCAAACGTGAATCCTTTCTGCATTGAGTCAAAATCTAGCAAAAAGACAACTCCTTGCAAAATACTCAAGTGGATTACAGGACAGGAAAATGAACTGCATCATATTGGATATTTGTGAGTTTCATTTTCACACAGTCAAATATAATTTATGGCAACCCCCTTCAATGAAAGCCCAATGTATGGCACCATTCTCACCATCCAAACTCCACCACCCCAACCAGTATGAGCTTCACATTGAACTCCTGACCTTTCCAGCAATTATCCCCGGAATCTAGACAGCCCCATCATCACCTCCAGCCAACGTGTGAGAGGAGCAGCAGCCAGGAATGTTCTGCCTCTGGTCCCGAAGGGAACCAGAGTGAGGGAGAGGATCCTGCTTTCCTCTCCATCTGGTTTCTCCAATAAAAGGAAAAAAAAAAATAAATGGAAATGAAAAGTATACAATTAAAAAAAATTACATTTAACTTCCTTTTGCTAATGTCTGTAAGATGATTTTTGGCCTGGCAGGAGACTCCAGATGGGCCGTATAATGAATATAATTTAATACAAAAAAATGGAGTTCACAGAAACACATTTTTCCAAGTCTGAAGGTATTGGGTTGTCTCACACTGTTTAATGCAAAACACCAGGACAAGCCATTGCGTTTCTTTTCTTCTGCACATTGGCCTTTAAACCTAATATCAGTGTGGCTAGACCCGAAGCCATCAAAACCAGAAGCTGTCACTTTCTGAGATGAGGCCTGCACCAGCATACATTCACCCCAAAGGCCAGAGACCACTAACCACTCAATGTGTTTTTCCTCCAGGATCTCAGGATTTATATCACCAATTAAGGCCATAATGAGTGCCCCAAGTTGACCTCCTAGGAGCAAGAATTAATTAAGCACAGTATTTCTTAGTAAAGAATGACATTTTTCCAAACGAGTTATATAAAATAGCCGTATTTTGTAATATTACTATCCCTCTATGTACCAATCCTAATTGTTAACACAAACAGAACAATTCAGGAACACAGCTTAGTTTATGTTTTTAATTTGACAATAGAAGAAAACAATTTCTACTTTTATCCTTATTTTGGGAGCGAAGAGAATGTTTTGAGTGCATTGTGTGTGTGAAACACACCATCATTCACGTTAGTCCTATAACAACACTTTCAAATATTAACACCACCACAAAATAAGAAGGAAGACAGGACTCATATTTATAATCTTCCCAGCTTTCAAAAATGAAGAGGAGTTTTACAGACCTATTTGTTCCCAAAATTCTTGAACTTCCATAAATGTTATAATTGAGGTTAAAAAAAAAGTTACATCTTCCATTTTGTAAACTACACATTAGATAGTCTAATCCAAGGGTTGGCAGACTTCTGTAAAAGGCTAATATATTTTTTAGGCAGTTGATCATACCATCTCTGCTATAAAAAGACCCCTCTCTGCCCTCATGAGGTGAAAGTAATTACAAACAAGAAATGAATGGGGTTGGCTATGTTCAGAGAAAACTTTATTTATTAACACTGAAATCTGAATTTCACGTAATTTTCACGTGTCATAAATTTTTTTTTAAAAAATCTAAGCATTTTGGGCAGCGCCTGTGGCTCGTGAGTAGGGCATTGGCCCCATATACCAAGGGTGGCGGGTTCGAACCCGGCCCCGGCCAGCTAAAACAGCAGTGGCAACTGCAACAAAAATAGTTGGGCGCAGTGGCAGGCACCTGTAGTCCCAGCTACTCGGGAGGCTGAGGCAAGAGAATCGCTTAAGCCTAAGAGTTTGAGGTTGCTGTGAGTTGTGATGCCACGGCACTCTACTGAGGGTGACATAGTGAGACTCTTTCAAAAAAAATTTATTTTAAGCATTTAAAATGTAAAAAATATTCTTAGCTCTCGGCTGTACAAACACAGACGGAAGACCAGATTTATACATAAACATACGTATATTTTTTAGTAATCAGTGAGGTCTGAGAGAACACGATCTGTCTCATTCTTTATCACACACATGCACCACACACATACATACGCCTTAATTATCAACATCTGAAACTGTTCATGTAGTACAGAAAAGTATGGACGAGGCCAAGAACAAAACCTCAGCCTTGAAGAAACATTGTGAGAGTAAGGCAAAGAGGCCTCCTTCCTCTCCATCCTTTCTCATAAAGAAAATTCCCATTCTAAATTAGAAATCATGTCCTCCCCTTTTTTAAGGAGTTAATGTAGCCAGCACGGATGTGGAAATCCCTACAGCCTAGTTGCCAATTAATGTATTTAACTCTAAAGAGCAGGGGCTTTTTAATTTAGCTCATTCATCACTAATGAAACATTTTGGTAGAAAATATTAGGATTTCCAAATAACTTTATAGCTCTGTAAATTGCCAACATACCATCTGCAATTGAATTAACATTTATAACCAAACTGAAATAATAAATAAAGCAAATTACACTGCAAATATTCGTGAGTGCCCAATATGCACTTGAGAACGATAATTAGCATTTTATAATCACGCTTCATTTTCTTTATCCAACTCCCTGTCACATTAATGATAAAATATTTTAAACTGTGTTCTATCAGCAAATGGCAGTACAATCTCTAGATTAGCCATTAACTAACATGGGGAATGAAAACAGTTTGTGCTGGTGACATTATGCACCCGCAGAAGTTTTACTCATAATCACATCCTCCAGCCTCCCTTCCTCTTATCTCCCTCTATTTTATTTTTTCTGTGCTACCAAAACAAGACTCAGAAAGCTAATGTTTTATTTGCACCATCTGAACCTGAAGCTCTGTGGAAACTAAAGGTACTCATTCTTTTTTTAAGGAAAAAATGAAATCTAATTTAAACATTTATTATGTTTTCCTGATCTAGAAAACCGAAAGGGGTCCAGAGGTCAAGAGGCTTACGTCATTCAAATGGATAACTCCTGTCTTCAAATAATTCCAGAGTCCTCTCTCTCATAATGATCTGACATCCTCTACTGAAGTTCCTGTAATTTTTTTCCTAACTTCAAATAAAAATTAATTAAATTAGTAAAGAATATTTATACACACACATAAACACTTTTTAACTAGATTTTCTCCCAGTTAGCAAAATGGCCCCATGTTTTCCCATCACCTTCCTCTGAAGTCAGCTCCCTTAAAACAACTGTATCCAGACACTTTCTTGAATCTTTTCTGCCTCATGCTCCATCTCCATTTGCATCTGACATTTCAGGGTTTTCTGCCCGTGTTGCTCGGCTGTGTGTGATTCCCACATCTCTTTGGTCCAGCGCTATTCTGTCTATTATGGCAGCCACTAGCCATATGTGGCTATTGAACCCTGAAAGTGTGGCTCATACAAATTGAGATGTGTTAGAAATATGAAACTTCAAATTTTCAAGACTGAGTATGAAAAAAACAATGTAAAATATCTCGATAGTTTTATATTAATTATTAAAATGCTCATATTTTTGATATTGCATTAGATAATGCATATTAGTACAATTAACTTCACTTGGCTTTTAAAAAATGTGGCTCTAAGAAAACTTAAAATTACATATGTCACTTGTATTTGTGGCTAGCATTATATTTCTTTTTTTTTTTCATGTTCTCACTTCTTTTTTTTTTAATAGCACTCAAAGTACTTTTATTGTTGGGGATTCATTGAGCATGTTCTCACTTCTAAGTGGGAGCTAAATAATGAGTACTCATGGACACACAGAGCAGGATAACAGATGCTGCAGACCTGGAAGGTGGGAGAGTAGGAGGGTGATTTGGGAGGAGTAATGGGGGCTGTATATACTAACTTGGCGAGGGTTACCCAGAAAACGCAGTCTTCATCACCACGCAATATATCCATGTAACAAATCTGCACATGTGTCCCCTAAATCTATAAAAGTTAAAAAATATACATGCCTTAAAATTCACCCATTGAGTGTTCATTTGAATGGTTTTTGCTATATTTAAGAGTGCATCTATTACCATAAGCATTATATTTCTATTGGACAGAGCTAGTCTAGTAGGGCCTAAATGCAGTGATGCCTGAAGTTTTTTGTTGAGCACACGCTCAGCTACTGACCAACATGATTATTATTAAAGGACCAAATCAAGCAAAGCTTTTGATCAACTAAATCCTGCATGAGTTCCATCAGGCAACTCCAGACGTTTCAAAGAACAGTAATCTCGGTCTCAGCCTGCACACTGGGCAATCCTATCTGTACTGAGATAAAGGTTTGATGAGCCAGGCATCTACTTGGAGATAGAAGGAAAGTGGAATGATCATTTCCCTATAGGCTGCTATGTGCTCAGCCTCCCCACACAGCCAGGTCCTAGAGGAAAAACAAGTAGTTGGAAGCCTTACTTATAGACAGCTTAGAGATTGTGGTCATGGGTCCTGCTGCCAGATAGCCTCCGGTCAAGTTCTGTCTCTATCTGTTATCAAGTGTGTGAACTTAGGCTAATCGCGTAACCTCTCTGTGCCTGGGTTCCTTACCTTTTAAATAGAGATCGTACTATTTTCTATCTTGCAGAGTTGTTACGGAAATTAAATGAGCTAATACATGCAAAGCGCCTAAAATGGTACCTGCCAAAGCATAAGCGCTCAAAAAATATCAGATGTTATTACCATTACTAGTCTACCTTTAAAGGCAGACAGAAGCTTGCAACAAAGCAAATCGAACTGGCAAAAGGTGCAAGGGAAGCTGAAACAACGAATAAGGCGAGACCAGGAATGAAAGCAAGCTGGATACAGGTGGCGAGAAAAAGAAAAAAGTCTCCTTAACTACAGGAAGGATACGTTGAAAACAAGCAGAAGCGCTTGTTCTGGATCATTCACACAAACCGTGCCTGCCACTAGCTGATCCTCTTCTTCACTCAGTCACCACAGCTCGCAGGCCGGCATTCCCAGCCAAGGCAACACCTGTTAATTCTAATAGTCTGTGGATTTCCTTTTCAGGTTGTAAAAGCAAACTGTGGGTTGTATGGGCTAACTTTTGGGTGAGCTTTTCTTTAATTCTGCTAATGGTTTTCATAATTGTTTTAATGACAAAAAAAGAAATTCAAAAAGCATAATTCTGTTATTCTCATCTGTTGTTATCTTCCCACCATCAGAAGCAGAGGTTGCAAACTGCTAATCTGCAAGCCGAATTGAACTAACAAACACGTTTATTTTGGCTCAGACAGTGGAGGTCAACACAGTCTTGTAAAAATGTTGAAGTACACTGCCAACATTTAAAAAGCAGGAGATTTCACTTACAAAAGAAAGTGACTAGATGTTCTTTCCTAGTATTTTGTTGCCTAATCAGTGCGCGACCTGAGAGTTTTTCAGTACCGAAATATCTAGAGAATTGGAAAATACCTTGAAAAAGCTGCAGTCATCAAGTAACAGAGAAATGCTCTTGAAATATTGGAAAATCTGGAAATGCTTTTTCCATACCCCCATAGGGCAGTGGCTCTCAAAATGTGGTCCTTGGACCAGCACCCAGCATTACCTGGGGGCTTATTAAACACACCTTTCCCCACCATGCTAAAGCTTGTACTTCACTGATAGAAGACAGATGCTATCTTTGCTATACTACCCCAAACCCCACCCTCCATTTACTGTATTAACTCAGCCTGCATTATTCCCTTACTTGCCCTCCCAAAAAAGTATCTGAAGTCTCAAATCCAATAGTAAAATGATTTCCAATAAGAAAAAGTAAATACAACTGCTTAATAGGCTAATTCCCACAGAAAATGATGAGGTATCCTTTTACCTAAACTCAGTTAAATGGATTGTCACTGATTCTTACCTTTAGGATTATATGAAACATGACCAAAATGTATCCTTGCCATACTTTCAAGGAGTAATGAATCATAGCATGTTAAAGATGGAAGTTACCATTTGATCCTCACCTGGCTCATGTCATAGGTAGAGAACCATGTTCCTAAAGTAAAAGGGAAAGAGAAGTAACCTGTGGGCCCACAGACTTGACCCAGGTACTAGGCCCCACCTGGAAAACGTGGCAGTGATAGTACCTACTTCATAAAGCTGTTATGAGGAATAAATTAATTAAAATATGTGTATGGCACATAGTAAATTCTAGATAAATCTTTTTCAATTAAAAAGCACTGTGCATATGTGAAATTGTTTATTTCACAAAATAATTTCACTGTGCATAAGTTATCATCCTCATTTTATAAAAGATGAAATGAAGTTTCAGTGGCCTATCCAAAAAAAGCGATGGAGTCAGGATTTGAACCAAGACTATTTGTTTCCCAGTCCCGTGGAAATTTCTAGCTCAGGCTGAAGGGATGCACGCAATAACAGGATAGTTGTAACCACACCACTGCAATATTCCACCTCGCCAAAATCAAGCCTGTGGTGAAGTATACAAGTCTCTCGCTACCAAACAAATATAGCCAGCTCCTTTTTATTTAGGGGTGATGGTCATTTTGTGGGTCATGTAAATTCTTTTCCAGCTTCTTGGTCATTGCACTACTGGTAATCCATGCAGGGAGCAAAACTGGGGAGGAAGTCAAATCCACCTGTTTCACTTTCATGTGACTCCTATTCAGACACATCCAGTAGAGGAGGGTTTGAAACATACAGTGGAATTAATATGACCTGTTGGTTCTGTGATCACTGATAATCCAGTCTCCTTTAAAAGAGAATAATGGAGGCTTGGCAGGTGGTAACCCAATGAAATGTTTGAAGCAAGTATGAGATTTAAAGACTTCCAAAATTTCTCAACTCTGTCTAACCAAGTAATAATTAAGAGCTGTCAAAAGCACTTCTAACATTCTCTACATCACCTTAAAATCCATGAGATTCATTACTTTTAAAAAAGTCATGGTATGTACTTTACTTAAAAGGGGTTGAACAAAATTGCATTTGGTTTTGTGTTCAAATTTTAAATAGGAACAATTTAAACAATAAACAGCTTTTGGAGTTTTGATAAAATTTGAAATGTAAAAAAAGGAAAATAAAATTCATAGTCAGAGACTGACATGGACTACTTAACCCCAGGCACAACAAGCTTGAAATTTTAAAGAGCAGTCATTTCAAAGACAGTGAAACATCCCTCATTTCATAATACTATACACCATGTTGAAACCCATGAACACACCATGATAGATTCACTGAGTAATTTTTAAGTAAATACTCTGCATGTTTCTCATTGCCCTTCCCTTGACATTCTATACTTCACAAAAATTCATGTCCAAATTCAAAGAGGAAAAAAAAGAAGAAAGATAGACAGACAACATTTTTTTAAAACAGCCCAGCCTTGGAAATATGTACAGAATTTATGCATGTTTCAAGTGCTTTTTCTCTTTTGCCAGAGGCTGTAATTAAAGGCCCATAGACAACTTCCAAACTGAGGCCAAAGAGAATTTTGGTTGAAGTCAGGAAGAGTTCAGCACCCTGACCATGCACAGGAATAGCTCTCCCCAAAAGGAATGAATTACTGTCTTGGTAGGGGGCACCCTGGAAACACAGGGACCAGAGCAGCTCTCACATTAGAACCCACATTTGGTAAAAATAGAAAATTCATTCAGTGGCCTAGAATCACTTTGTTAATAATTGTGTGTTCTGATGCAGACCAGGAGAAAGCAGAGGGCCTGCTTGGAGACCACTCCCTAAGAAATTAGTGGCAGTCTGCTTCCATAAAGCTGGCAAAGCCTGATCTCATGTGAGGCTTCTGATTTAAATTTTCCTCTCTCTGTTGCCATAGATATTATGTACATCGTAAGTATATTTCATTTCTCTCAGTGACCTGTGAAGCCAGAACTGACTCATGAGTTAAATGCCAGCTGGGCAGAGGGATAGAGGAGAGGGTAAAAGAGACATTTAACTCACAGGTTAAATGTCCAGCTGGCATTTAACTCAGTGAGTGTGTGCCCCGAAGTAGGGCAAGATGGGTGGTGGGAACCCAGAGCTCCCCCATTTCCCACCTACTTTTCAAAAGTGCATAAAAAGGCACATATTTTTCCTACCACAGACTTTTAAGAAGAAGCTGTCTATATCACCTGGCATCTGAGTGAAGAAAAGAGCCTGTGATTCAAAACTAAACCTAGTTTTGTAGCAATCTAAATTTTCCCAAGATGGCCACAATGATATGTGCCTCCCAGATCCCCCTTTAAAATGACTCTGGCACTATTTCAATTTAAGGAGGGTTTATGTTTCCTCCTCTTAAATCTGGTGGTTTTATGACTAGTTTAACCAACAGAAAAAAGGCCATGTGGCTTCCATTTTGTCCTCTGAAAGTCTAGCTTTTGGACTTCTGAGCCACCACATAATAATAATATGTTTAATGACTCTGAGACTGCCATTTTGTAAGGAAGCCCAAGCCACAAGAAGGTAAATGCAGGTGTACTGGTCAACAGAGCTAGCTAAGAGCTTAGTCAATAGGCAACACCAACTACCGGACCTATAAATGAAGACACGGCCAAAGGATTTCACCTCTAAGACAGCAAGTCACCCCCAGATGATGAGTCTTATCAGCTGAGACACCAGATAGCACTAAGCCATAAGCCATCCTCTCAATTGTGATGGAAAGAAGGATGTCACTGTGATAATAATAAACCCCAGATTCACTGCCAGTAGGAATAATAGCACCACAGAGCAAAGGAGACTGATGTTGAAGGCTACTTTAGAACACTCTTGGTCAGCCTGGACACAGCAGAGGTCCTTCAAGATGAGGAGAAGGGAGATGACTTGTGTTCCAGTAAGGATTCAGAACCAAAGTTTTACCCACACCTGTTTGACTGTGCTCCCCAGATGACTTAAAGAAAAGGAAACAAGTCTTTTTTTTTTTTTTTTAAGACAAAAGTACAAATTTTATTGTGAAGGAATATGAGTCAGCCGTATCAACCTACCACCTGTTTTTCTGTGGCCTATGAGCCAATGGATTTTTTTACATTGTTTAAGGATGTAAAAATATCAAAAACAAGAGAATTTCATGACACAATTTATAAGAAGAGCAAATTTTGAAAATTTATCTCAGTTATTTTTTTTCCAATTTAAATCCTGTTTAATGTTACTATGCTGGTGGTACTGCTAATACAGGCTTTTTAGAATGAAGTATGGAGAGTCCTCAAAGAACTCAAGTAAGACCTCTCATTTGATACTACAATCCCATTACTAGGCATCTACCCAGAAGAAAAAAAATCATTTTATCATAAGGCTATTTGTACTAGACTGTTTATTGCCGCTCAGTTTACAATTGCCAAAATGCAGAAACAACCTAAATGCTCACCAACTCAGGAATGGATTAATAAGCTGGAGTATATGTATACCATGGAATACTATTCAGCCATTAAAAAGACAGAGACTTTACATCTTTTGTATTAACCTGGATGAAGGTGGAACACATTCTTCTTAGTAAAGCATCAGTAAAATGCAGAAGCAATAATCCAATATACTCAATTCTAATATGAAGCCAGTAGATGATCTAATACAAGCGGTGGGGTAGGGAAATAAGGGATAGAGGAGAGGGGATAAGGGAGGAGATGGGGGTGGGTGGGTCATGGGGTATGGCACACCTCTTGGGGGCGGGACACAATTATAAGGGGGACTGTACCTAACAAATGCAATCAATGTAACCTAATTTTTGTACCCTCAATGAATCCTAAACAATAAAAAATTAAAATAAAAAAATTAAAATAAAAAATAAAATAAGCTACTAAGCTGGGTGCGGCAGCTCACATCTGAAATCCTAGCACTTTGGGAGGCTGAGGCAGGTGGATTACTTAAGCTCAGGAATTAGAGACCAGCCTTAACAAGAGTGAGACTCTATCTCTACTAAAAATAGAAACACTAGCTAGGTTTTGTGGTGACAGTCTGTAGTCCCAGGTACTTGGTAGGCTTAGGCAAGAGGATCACTTGCATTGGCCAAAAGTTTGAGGTTGCTGAGAGCTAGGACACCACGGCACTCTACCCAGGGTGAATGAGACTCTGTCTCAAAATAAAATAAAATAAAATAAAATACTAAGCATATAATACTAATATACTTAAACATAACTTGTCTTCAGTTATATTTCCCCGTTTGCTATGTAATTAAGAGCCTACCCACTTTGACCCAATACCAGGAAATATTTAGGTCCTTGGGGGTCATTATTGTTCCTTATCCAGTGCTCTTTATTCTAATAGTGTACATAGTGGAGAACAGAAACACTCTTCCTGAGGCCCAAAGATGGAAAACAATGAAATATCAAAAGCCTACCTGATCTAGAGTCACTAATTCAAACATACTTTTAGATTTCTTAAACTACCAGATTCATGAATATTAATCTAATGAACTCTCTTAACAGCAGACATCCCACATGTGAGTATAGCAAAACAAATAACTTCATTATGAATTTGGGTTTAAAACTAAATAATAAGACCCATTTAGGCTTTGTTATGTAATTCACAATTTTGCATAGATCCTACCCATCACAAATATTTACAAATAAATTTAATATCTGTACATATATTACATATGACACTCAAATTTTTGTTCAACAGGCAAACATTAACACCAAATAAGCATTTAAATAAGACATACCTTCCACCTAATTCTTAAAGCAGGAAATGATAATTTAAGACCAAACTACAACTGGATAAGGAGCTGTACATTTAATCCTATTTCAGGGAAATAAACAGAATTAGCAGAATCTCTTGATTTCTAATGCCTTCTTCCCATAATTTCTGTTATTAGTGAAAACTTTCCTCCTTTTTCTACCACAGTGCAACAAAACGAACATATTGAAAGCTACTCAAGCATTTCAGCATAAATTTTTATGAAGTCATAAACACCACAAATTGTGGATCCAAATGGAATAGGATGTCATCAAAAGATACATTATGGCTTATTGGGATATAAGGTGGCTAACTTAGAGTCCCAACAAAGAAACTGATAAACAACAAAAAATACACTCCCCTCCCTCAAAATGCTATTATTCTGAATCTAATTCTTCATGTGAACGTAGTGTGATACATTTAAATTAGGGTAGCAGCTTTCAAAAGTTTCTTATCAAAAAGTATGCCCGCTCTTTCAAAGTCCCCAGATACAGCACATCTTATCTACAATTTGCATACAACATAAAGAAGTAAGATCCAAACTAAAATTTTCATTTCCCTGAGGACCAAGTCAGATGATCTCTGCTGGGTTTGACTAATAAGGATAATTTTCATGATTTGGGGGACTTTCCAGGCCTGTATGAATGGCGGTGTTGTGTACTTAGAATTGCTGCTATTTTCAGACTCAAAAAGCACAGAGGAGAATTAACATTGCTTGATCATTCTAGTTTCTCCACGTTTTTTTAACCATGAAAATCTTTTACAAAACAATGGCATTCTCTCTGTCACTGACCCACCTCAGAGTTTTCTACCACTTATTATTTTAAGGCTCACAGTCCTGGAAAAGTACATTTTACATGCTCCAGTTCAGAGTTGTAACCAATATAAAGGGTTTTTTTTTTTTTCCAGTCATAAAAAAATGCGTCCCTGGAAGCAGAACTGAATAGGCCACCGAAGATTGTATTTTTTCTTATTGAAATATTTACTTTGCAAATCCACAGATCTCTGTTATAAATGAAGCATTACATGAAATTCTGAGAGGGGAGGAGGGGGCCCATGTTAAAACACAAGAGCTACCTGAGGAACACTTAAGAACAAGTTAAGAAGTTAAATTTTCTGCATATGCCTTCTCGAATTTTGACACAGTGAATAGGAAGCGGACACCCTGGCAGACAGGCCACCTTGACTGTACTGACAAGTTTGATGACAAGCTTTATAAAAACAGTTCTACCTTGTCCATTATGCAGCCCACACTTTGCTGCTTTTGAAAGAAAACAAAACCAAGCCAAACAAAAATGCCCCAGGCGATAGTGCTGGTCATAGAACTGGTGCCAGAAATCTGGGCAGGACCTTGCTAGCAAAGGAATGTCATCTTTTCAATATGTAACAAGAAACAAGGCTCTAATGGGACAAGCCTGCCAGAACCCCAGCTTTTCACCCCAGACAATGCTACCATTGTACAGGCAGAAGACGCACACAGATTTTTACTCCCCTCTCTAGATTTTGTTCAGGGATGAGTTCTAGAGCTCACAGAACAAAAATTTCCCCATTCTGGCATCACTTATCCATATGACACTTCTAGTCTTCTTTTTAAAGTGGAAAAATACTGAACAACAACATAAGAGACAGTTCATAAAAGGCACAAGAGAAATTCCAACCTCAAAGAAACTATTATGGTAAGAGAAATTCAGTGAAAAGAAAACATTTTCAAGGGGCGTAATTTTCATGACAGCCTTGTGTTATAAGAGTATGCTTCCAGAACTGAAGGACACATATTTTTCATAGAACATGATAACAGAAAACTATTTAATATTTCATCTGGTGTTTCATGGAAGGGACAGAAATCTGTTTTCGGATCTGGAGGAAGAACTGGCTTTGTAGGGCCTAATGAGAGACATATGTCAGTCTCCAAAAGTTTGCTTTCTAAACAGATTTTCTAGGGTCTTTTGTCTACATGTGATTTTTGCTTCTTGGGCTGACACTGGAATCTAACCTCTGATAATGGTCTAACTCTGCTGGGTTAGGCTTTCCCAGCCTCTCAAGATGTCAAAACAGAATACGCTAGGAATACAGAGATATTTAGAATCAAAGGATTTGAAAAGACAGTTTAGTAAATTTCAGTGAAACTTGCAGAAATGTATCTAAGGAGGTTTCCACACTAACCATTTTAGTAATACAATCAGATTATAAATCAAGGTCTGGGATGGTGGAATTTAGTCTCATAAACTCTTAGTTTCCTCATTTGTGAAATGGAGGGATAAAAAAACCTGTTCCACCTAGTAAGAGGAATGAATTAAAAATAAAAACAATTGGGTGTAGTGGTTCATGCTTGCAATCCTAGCATTCTGGGAGGCTGAGGCAGGTAGCTTACTTGAACTCAGCAGTTGGAGGCCAGCCTGAGCAAGAGTGAGACTAAAAATAGAAAAATTAGCTGGGCATTCTATGTGCCTGTAGTCCCAGCTACTGGGGAGGCTGAGACAAGAAGATCGCTTGAGCCCAGGAGTTCAAGATTGCTATGAAGCTATGATGCCACGGCACTCTAGTCTAGGACAAAAGAGATTCTGTCTCAAAAAAAAAAAAAAATTAAAATAGGTGGAAACTATTAGTTTTCTACTAAATCCATTATTTCTTTCCATCATAATAGGTCTGTTACTGGGCACATGGCTAGACTACATCTCCTAGTCAACACTGCAATTTGTTTTGGTCCCACTTCTAGCTATGACGTCTGCCATTCCAGGCCCAGGTTTTGAAGACGGTGTCCAGTCTCTTTCCCATCTGGTGGCTAGCATCCCAAAGATGCTAAGGTCCTAACAGATGCCAGGCTACAACATTGGAAGGAGCTCAAGTTTCTAATTACTGTGTGGAAGAGAGAACGTTGTCAACCAGGAATATACGCCTTAGACTGTTACATGAGAAAGAAAAACATTCTGTAGAAAGCATTGTACATTTGGGAGTTTATTTTTATTTTGGCTAAGCCTGGCCTATTTTAACTCCATATGTGAAAATGTATTATATGTACACAGGTGGGGAAAGAGACAACATAGAGAATAAAAGGCCAGATAATTCTAGGAAAGCACTGTATTGTGCTCGGTTCCCTTTGCTTTAAATCAGTGCTTTCAACGGGTGCCACACACGCTGGTGTGCTGTGAGGGTGCCATGAAAATTTTTAAACATCATTGACGAAGTTATTTTTGAGAGAGATTCAAAGCACAGTAAGTATACCCTTTTTTTAAAACTCTTTTTTTTTTTTATCAACATAACTTAAATATGCTGTGAAGTTTAATTATTGGCTCAAGCGTGCCATGAGATAAAAAAGGTTGGAAAACGCTGTAGTTTAAATCATAACATGGAGTAGTGATTTTTGGTGATTTTTTTAATTGACCAAAACTACATAAAACAGGTACTTGTGACATCATTGAACCAGGAGCCATTTTCAAATTGACAAGTTAGCCATGAATGTTGGAAACTGTTTCTCTATTTGTGTGACGAAGGCAAAAACCTTTACCAACAATGGCAGACCTGTAGTTTGTCTAATGCGATGCAAACAGCAAATGAAAGTGTTATAGTTTCACACTACAAACAAGCAAAGTAATATTTAAGCATTCCTGAACTTTTAACCATTAAAACCACCAAATTAAATAAACTATTTTTACTAACCAACACTAGGAAAAGAAAAAAAACAAAGAAGGGAGTTGCAGGCTAATTAAGAATTCACCCTCTGCTTCCTGTTTATTCATACACCAGAAGGGGAAAGAAAAATGGTTTGTTGTTTTCTTTTTCTTTCTTTCTTTCTTTTTTTTTTTTTTTTGCTTTTTCAATCTGAAACGATTTCTCAGTTTGGAGCAAAATTTGTCCAAAAGAAGAAAAATGTTTTCTCTTTCTGTAGGAGTTATTACTAGGAAAAGCTAGATTGTCATTTCAGCTGTCTCAATATTCCTAGACATGGAAATAGACTCTGCAGATTAGGATCTCTCTGTTCTTTAAAGCACTTTAAGAGCTTACAGTATCCTTCCATTCCAGTGTTATCATTCCAGTTGCTAGTTCTTAGTGTTTGCTTAAAGACAGTATCAAAGAGAACATAACTTTCCCAGTGAAGATTAACTCTGCTATGGAAAGCAGAATTATTAAGAAAACGAGCTGGATGGACGAACTAATACACACCCACACGAGAGAAAAACTCAATTCATTTCAAGTTGGGGGAAAGGGGGAAGACTGAGAGGAGAGAGGGGGAAAGGGGAGGGGGATTTGTGTGTTCCCACCTAATGGGCACAATGCAAGTGTATATAGCACACCTCCTGTGTGTGGGACATAACTACAACAGAGGCTTTACCTAACAAATGAAAACATTGTAATCTAATTGTTTGTACTCTCAAATTAATCTGGAATTAAAAAAAAAGAAATTGAGTTGGACTTTGGTCACCAAAGGCTTTGTCCTGCTTATAACATTTCATGAAAGCTCACAGGAATGTATAATCCAAACCCTATGTAATTAGATGCAATTCATTACATAGTTAGATAAAATGTATAAAATTATACTACTTTGTGCTTTTTTTTTCCTTTTCTTTTTTTGAGACAGAGTCTCACTATGTTGCCCTCGGTAGAGTGCTTTGGCATCCCAGCTCACAGCAACCTCAAACTCTTGGGCTCAAGTGATTCTCTTGCCTCAGCCTCCCAAGTAGCTGGGGCTACAGGCACCTGCTACAATGCCCAGGTATTTTTTGGTTGCAGTTGTTTTAGCAGGTCCAGGAGGGGCTCAAACCTGCCAGCCTTGGTGCATGTGGCTGGCGCCATAACCACTGTGCTATGTATGGGCGCACGCCTACTCCATGCACTAGTATAGATAGTTGAATCTCCATAGTTGACCACCTCCTTAAGTTGACATAATTTTCATAGACTGGACATGAGCCACTTGTACATATCAGCGCAATGGGCCTAGTTCTTTACGTTGACCACCTCCATATGTTGACAGAGGCTTTCCTGTAATTACATCTGATTTATTGCATGTAATTTATAACTTTGTTAATTATTGTATAATTAGATATAATTTATGGTAAGAACACAAACACATTAAGGCCCTACTTCATGCCTCATGAACACTGTGCTAGGCACTGGTAAAAAAGCTGTGACAAAAGAAGCCTGCACCAGCCCTCCTGGAGTTTCCAGTGTGACAGAGGAGGCTGATATTAACAAATGATCCATAATAATGGATTAATTTTAATTGTGTTAAGTGCTACAAAGGAGAACATAAGTGAATGTAAAAGAGGGAGGCCTAACCTGGTGGTTCCCGAGAAGGCTTCTCAGGGGAAGTGGTATTTAATGAGTGTCTCTGCCTGTCTTCAGCGTCTTATGGATTCCTGGTTGCTCACAGAGGGTTACACAAGCGAAATGTTAACAGAATGGATAAGTTTCCATTTTTCCACAGAATTCTTCAAAGGCCATTTCTTTCTCTGTTCTCTTGTCTTCCAGCCCCGCCTTTGGCTTTTCCCTGGAACTCTCCTCTCCCCTTCATCTGGAAAATGCTTACTATTTATAAAACCATCTCTCATAAAGCTTTCCCTGACTGTGTCAGGGGGATCTGAGGCTCCTTCCCTGTGGACACCTACGCCGTAACAGCAATTGCCAACGCACCTGCCACAGGGCACTGTTTTCTTGTCTGCCTGTCCATCCATCCAGCCACGCAACAAATTATTTACTGAGTGCTTATTATTTGACAAGCACCACTCTAAGGACTCTCAGGGGTGTCTAACTTCTTTCTCATCTGTTGTACATTGGAAGAAGAAGAGTTACTGTGGGCCACACATTAACTCCACAAACACCGATGAAAGCTTGCATAATGTTCATGATACCTGATACTACAGATAAGCAAAAAAAGTCCTCAATCAGCATGTGGCCCGCAGATTAGACATCCCTACCAGACATTGGGCTACATCACTGGGCACAAAATACACAAAACCCTTTAGTGCCTATACCTTAGCCTCTGCCATATCCAGGGTGCTTCATAAATGTCTGATGAATGAGGGAGTAACTAAATTCTCCATGTGGGGACATGTAACAGTGAGGAACACCTCTTTGGGTCTTTGAAGGAACCTAGTGTGTGTGAGTCAAGGACTATAGTGATAATGAACTTGATGGCAGCCTTCATAATTGAGTTTTAGCTAGAATAGAACCCAGACATTGTCCTGTTTTTGTTATTGTGTTATGTTGTTCTTGGGGATCCATACTGTGGCAAACCCCTGAAACACAAGTAATTACCAGGGTGAAGTAGCTAAAAATATTCTCCAAACAAAGCATAATGTTCATGTTTACCCACACCAATTAAAAACATGTACTTTTAAATGGCCTTGGTCAAATAAAATCACTAAGCACATTTGTAGTATTTAATAGAAGTTCTAAATTAAGTGCAGACATCCATCTTCCTGATGGCAAAACTTTTTGTGACTGAGCATTCCGCTTGCTGCCTGCCAGGAAAACCCAGCCCAGCAGCCCAACGCAGTCATGGAGATGAGGACCTCCCTCTCTTCAGAGGCAAACAAAACAAAGGCAGTTGAGAAAATGGACAAAATTAGCCCTGAGGGACTGAGGGGGCTAGTGGAGTTTAAATTCTTAAAGACTGCTTTAAATAGAAAGCTACCAATGTGACCTCTGCAAGCATTTCCTCTGCTCCCTTATGGAGAAGACAGGCCATCATGGCTGCACCAGGCCTCGCCCTACAGGCTTCTGTGTCCAGGCTGACCGATGACCCCCAAATGGGAAGTTTCCACCCATCCATGGCAAATGTGTAGAGAACAAAGACAAAGCAACACTTGGAACGTGCCCATGTGTGGGTCCTGTCTGTTAACTGTCTCTTCTTGGGAAGGACTGCCTTGTAAGCTCTTCCTTTTAAAATGTTTTGTTATAAAAATGTTATTTCTTTTATGAAACAACCAAGACAATGGATTTTTTAAAAAGTTTTGTTTTCAATTTGATAACCTCTGAAAACCTCACTCTAGACCAGCAGTTCTCAACCTATGGGTCATGACCCCCTTTGGGGGTTGAATGACCCTTTCACAGGGGTCGCCTAAATACATCCTGCATATCAGATATTTACATTACGATTCATAACAGTAGCAAAATTACAGTTATGAAGTAGTAACGAAAATAATTTTATGGTTGAGGGTTACCACAACATGAGGAACTGTATTAAAGTGTCGCAGCATTAGGAAGGTTGAGAACCACTGCTCAGACCGTAACATAATTCTTTCTGTTTTAGTGCAGCTGAAGTGGTAGGATGTTTTCCAACAGAAACAATATTTAAACCCCAGCTCTAGCAAAGGCTAGCTGTATGCCCTTGGCCAAGTTCTTCACTGTCTCTGAACCTCAGTTTCCTTGTCTATAAAATGGGGCTCATAAAGCCTACCCTGAACAGATGTGAGAATTAAATGAAATGTGGATATAAAATGCCTGAATAGCTGGTATAGAGGGGATATCCAGCAAGGGTTGTTTTCTTTCCCCCTTATTCCAAACTTGGACTTTCAAACACCAAGGACCTCCTGCTCCACATAAGCCATCCCTAACGGGAAGTCAAGGCAACTACTGGGTTCACAGTTTTTATTTGGTATAGGACTAGGTTCAAATTTGTGGATTTGCTTAGGCCCAAAAGAAGTCAATGGACCTAGCCAAGACAGGTAGAAATAGCCCTAGAATCCAGGTGTTGGGTTTCTGGCCTAAAATGTTTTCCCTCCTTTACTCACATAACTGGTTCCTTCTCAGCCATGAGAGTCCACCTGCACCCTCCCCATCAAGGCAGGCATTCTTGACCCCTGCCAAATTGAATACCCCTCAATTATTCTTTATCAGACCATTTTGTTCATTTCCTACCAACTTTGAATTGTTTATCACCTGTGCCTTTCATGAGACAGTAAATTCCGTGAAGAACTTTGTCATTTTCATTGTTGTATCTCTACCATCTGGAATAGGCTTGAAACTTAATAGGTATCCAACAGGTATATCCCAAATGATGACTGAATGGTGAATACAGTGATGAGAAGATACTTGCCCATGAGACTAGGGAATAATAGGAAACAGTATATAATCAAATGCTCACCCTGGTAGGCTCACCCTTTTACAAGGTAACTTTGCCACTTCTTCTCTTAATTAGTGAAGTCTATTTCTCCACCCATTGAATCTAGGCTTAGTCATGCAATTTGTTTGGCCAAGGTCACATTAGCAAATGTGATGCAAGCAAAGGTTGAAAAGAGTTTGCACATTGGTAATTGCCATTTCTTACTGATGGGAACCCATCCACCATTAAGCCTAGGCTAGGCTCGTGGTTAGTAACAACATGGGGAGAGGATATAGTTATCCCACCAAGGCCCCAGTCATGTGAGGGAGGCCATCCTAGACCACCTGGCCAGGCCAAGCCCCTCAGACAGGAAGATCTGCCCATAATTATAATGAATAATAAATGTCTATTGTTGTAAGCCAATAAGCATTTGGGTTATTTATTAAGCAGGAGAAGCTAACTGATACATCAGTTCATGGAATACATTCAACAAACCTCTCCAAAGTGTGATGCCAGGGTCAATGACAAGGATATTGCTAATTTCTCTGACTTTGAATGAGGAAGTGGGAGTTGAATGAATGGAGGGGCGGAGGAATGGCTGAACATGGCTCAAAGATTCCGAGTCATGAAGCACTAGGTATGTGAACATCCACTCTTTTCAGCAGTGAGGGGTTAGGGGTAGGTGGGTACAATAATCCCAGGCCTACAGGCCACCAAAATGGCCTGACAGAGAGCTTTGGGCTACCAGCTTCGGAGTGTTAGAAATTGAGAAAAGAGACATATCACCAAGAGGCAAATCTAGCCTACTGTTTGTTTTTATGAATGAAGTTTCATTGGAATGTAGCCATATCCTCTTTTTTATATATTGCATATGAGCCATGCTTCCACGGCAGAGTTGAACAGTTGTTATGGAGACCATAAGGCCCTCAAAGTCTAAAATATTTACTAACTGGCTCTTTGCAGAAACAATTTTCCAACCCCTGTAACTAGGGCAATCTAGGGAGGTTCCATGGAGTGGTTTATTTTGGTACAAAGATATGAAGAATTGCTGAAGGAATATATGAGAAGAAAACTATGATTATCATTGATATCACATCACTGTGTGCAAAAGTCATTACAATAGCTTCATGATAATGCAAAAAATAATGTTTAGTGATGTTCCAGGTACTATTCAATATGGTTTGTAAATAGGAACTCACTTTGTCATCACAATAATACCATAAGTATGTGATATTATCTCTTTTTCTGGATGATAAAAGAGAGACTTGCCCAAGGTCACCCAGCTAGCAAGTAGCCTAGTTAAGATTCAAATCCTAGTAGTCTCACTCTAGACTCCACACTCATTGAAAACTATAATAATGGAAATGTAAAATATAATTAAAGCTAAAAATTGTGCATAAATTTTAGCTATGAGCAATGAGACTGTTTTCTAATGGCATTATTTTATGTTGTCTTATTATTTTATTTTTAAGATTGCTTCATTATTTCATATGGTTAAAAACTTCCTGGGTAACTACATAGCACATTCATTTTATGTACTATTTGTCCCCTACAAAAATCTCTCACCACTCAGCTGGAAATCCCCTAAATAGGGCATCCCTATGGCATGTCTAGTGGTTATGTTGCCATGGAATGCTTCAAGACAGCAGCCACTGACCATCCCCAGACGTGGACCATAACCATTCATTAAATTCTGACCACCATCATATGGCTGCAGCAGAAGCTGAGACTACCACCCTGGTCTCGAGTTCTCTTTCCCAAAAGTAATCAGTAAGGTCATCCTGGTTATGACAAGCAGAAGTCATTGTAGGCATTACTTCTTGAAGATATTTAAGTGGATTCTGTTTGGGAGTCCTACTGTAGAGAAGAGGTTCCCAGCCCACAGTAATGATCTTTGATTTCCAGCCATAGGCCAGGTCAGTTTCTATAGGTCAATCCAGGACGCATGATAAATCTGCTGATAGCCTAAACTGATATCATGCATGAGGCCCATAGTAAATATCAAATTAAATTTAGGCAGAATTCCAAAAGAGACGTTGCTCCTTAATTTATTACCTTATTGTCACAAAGGAGAGACTGCTAATCAACAGTTTGCAATAGGATTGTCTTTTTATAGAGTGACAGAGTATAAAGTGATACACATTTTTTGGAGGATATTTTGGTGATTTGAACCAAAAGCCTTAAAAATATACAAAGACACTGTCCTAGAAATTTCACATCTACTAACTTATCCTGAGGAGAGTATCAGAGATATCTAAAGGCTATATATTAAAACGTTATTTATAATAGAGAACAATTAGGAACTCTTAATTGTATAATAGGGGATTAGTTAAGTAAATTATAATATAACCATAAACCACTATTTAATGTGTAACCATAAAAACTACATAGTTGCTTAAATTGTCCTTATGAAAGTCTATTAAATTTAAAAAGCAAATTAAAAACCAGTATACAACATAAAATCCTATTTATAAAAAAAACTATAAAAATAACAACATGCATAATATACTCATAGAGAAACTTTGTTTTAATAAGGATTCTCCCCTAGGGTAGAATCATAGGATTTTCTATTTTTACACCATAAATTCTATTCTGTATAGATAACTTTTAATGCCAAAAAATTATATTTAATTTTTAAAAAGTTATATTTCTTTTTCTTTGGCTGTCAAAGTTTACTTTTGCTTTCTCATGTTTTTCAGTCCTGTAAATTTTGTCACTCTATTTCCCCAGCAAGCCTAAATGCAGCTGTCTTTCTCAGCAACCAACGTGAAAGGGAGTCCACTCACAATATAGGAATTATCAAATTCACAACAACTGCCTGGTGAACTGATCTGACCTTATTGGGTTTATAGTTTTGTTAAAAAGTTATACCATAATATGACTCTGGACCACTTAACTGAGTTTATCAAAGTTGTTTGTGCTGGTATGAGTTTTATTTTTGTTGGGGTTTTTCCTAAAAAGAGTCAGAATTCCAAATTAAAACAAGAGGTCAGAGAATTAGCTGACTACAAGCTGACTAAAACAGTTTGTACTGTACAGATTGTGAAACAACTCAATATGCAGGTCCTGGTATTTGCCACAGAGACACGTTGGATAATTTTTATCCCCAGGACACCATGGGAACAAATAAGCTGAGCTTAACATACTGTATTCAGGTTTCTAGACATGGTCATCACTTAAAAATTTTCAGAAATAAAGGAGTATCTTTTCATGTAACTTTCAAATGAGCATTAGAACATGGTTTATTCACACATTGTAAAACAAATGGACAAAATGAACTGGTAATTCTGTTGAAACCTTTATCAACATCAGGATAAATTTAAGTAAGTTCAGCTACAGGTTACTAACAATAAAGCCATAATTAGATACACAAATGTTTTACTTTTTAGCCAGCTGCCAACTGGCTGCCCATATAACTTTCCTGACTACCATATCACAAACTACTAACGAAATGAGAATTCTTTTAAAATAATCAGTACAATCCCAGAGGAAGAGAGATGCTCCTAAATCTTCAGTGAATTTCCCCAACCTGGTCTTACCTTATTTATAAAAGTAATAAACCATAATAAACATGTTTATTTAGATAATTTGAAAAGAAGTGAAAACACATAAAATTTCTTTGAGGGGCTGAGTGACATTTATGCATTGTCCAATCTCCATCTTTAAGCACCTGCTGCGTGCCAGAGTGTGTGTGAGGTGCTGAGCAATATGCTAGGGTGCAGACCTACTTTATGCTCAAGGGCAATTAGATATGCAGTATGGGAGTCTGAGTACAAAAATGACCCCATTTCCTCCCTCTATTTCTGTACTCCTTATAATGTGACTTGGAAGCTCCTCCCATTAAGAAGTTGAGTTTGTGTTCCTGCTTACTGGGTTTAGACTAAACTTATGACTTGCTTTGGCCAACAGAGGCAGCGGAAGTGACAGTGAGCTGCCTCTGAGCTGGGCCTCAGAGACCCCGTGTGCTGCTGCTCTCTCTTCTGAAACCCTGCCTCTGTGAACGAGCCAAGACTGGAGTGGTGGGAAGGGGGTGTCAAACGGAGGCGAACTGAGGCTTCCCAGATGACAGCCAGCACCCCCGGAAGCATAACCGACTGGCTAACCTACAGCTGATCAGAGACATGTGTGAGAGCTAAGTCTGTGCAGATGAGCCTGGCAGAGACTGCTGACCCACAGAACTGTATGCTAAATAAAGGGTTGCTGCCATAAGCCATTATGTTTTAAGATAATCTGTTACACAACAATGCCTAATCAATGCATACCGTAAGTGCTAACTCTGATAAGCCAAACACAAAATGCCATGGAGCTCCTGTAATATTATTCAAACATGCTAACAATTACAAATGAATCGTGCAATTTAGACGTATAAACAACAGGTCTGAACAGCAATCCAGAGAGGACTTAAAGAAATTATATATCTAGGGAAGGGCTAGCTCAAGACAGCCACAGTTCCTCTGAGAAATTTTTATGGATGAGTTGAACTTGCCTATGAAGTAATTCTTTTATTTTCTCTTTTTAAAAAAATAAGAAGCTCGTTCACTCAATTAAGCCTGTTAGACTTGATAACAATTGTCTAGTTTGATTCAAAGCAGCCATAGACTCTCTGACACATGTTCGGCCTCCAATACTCTGTAGGTAGGAATTTTAAATCCAGGTCCCCTGAATTTATGATACACATACGGTAGCAAGTCCCTACAGGCTGAAAATCAAACTGTAATTCAAAGGAAACAGCTAGGACATAAATCCCAATTTCAACCTCAGATTCTCTGCAAGTTGATTCAGTAGACTGTCAATCATATTTAAAAATAAAATAAAACTATAGACATCAGAGGCATATTCTAAAGAAAAACAGGATGATGTTTTTCAAGATTCCACCAACAGGTTCTTATTACCTGAAAAGAACTATTATGTGAGGGTATTAGAAGGGACCTAGAACCTTTGGCCCTAAGCAGTCATTTGCAGAAGTTTCTGAATTTCGAACTAAAGAGATGTAAAAAAGTAATGAAAACCATCAAATACAACTGACCATATTGACTGAAGGTGACATTACAGAGCCAGCCCACATCTGAAGCTGGGCAGTCACTTCCAGAGAGTTCGTGGAGAGCAAACACTCTGGGCACAGAGGCGTGAGCACTCACCTTACATCCTTCACAGGCGCTGACCCCATAGTGGTACCCTGATGATTTGTCCTGGCAGACGAAGCAGGGTTTGTACACTCGAGGGGGAGGAAGTGGAGATGGAGGGCTTGGGACGAGTTCCTCAGAGCTGGTGCTCTGTGTTTCAATTGCTACAGGGGATGGGGTGGGGGAAGAAAACAGAGAAACTATATTTCAGTTCATTTCTTTGTCCATCAGTAAATTCACTTGTCTCTGCCCCCAACTTAGCATTAACACTAGAAGGTAAAACGCAGAAAAAACAGTTATCATTGCAGGCACAGAGGTGGTGATAATGACATTGGTGTGGTACTCTACAGTTTACGGAGCAATCTCAAATGTCTATCTCGTTTGAAGTTCACCATAGTGCTGTGATGATGATGATGATTTTTATTCTCAAGAGAGACAATCATGAAGAAGGATGAAATAAGGCCTTCAGGCCTTCTGCGACTATTTGGATAGAACTGTTATCCTAAGTGAAGTATCTAAAGAATGGAAAAACAAACACCACATGTACCTACTATTAAATTGGAACCAACCAATTAAAACTCAGTAGCAATCAAACAGGGAGAGGCAGAGGAGGGGACTAGTGAAAACCTACCTAATGGGTACAATGAACGCACTATCTGGGTGATGGGCACACTTAAAACCCTGATTCAAACATCACAAAAGCAACCCATGTAACCAAAAACATTTGTACCCCTGTAATATTTAGAAATAATAACTTTTAAAAAGAGTTTCTAACAGATATTGCTAAAAGGGAAAAAAAAAAAGGACACAAACTCAGAGGAGGGCAGTGACTTGTCTAGGACCAGGAAGACAGTGGCAGAGCTGAGAGGCCAATTCAGATCTTCCCACTACAAACCCCAGGCTCTTTCCACTCTTCTGTTTACCCTAGCTTATCACTCCTGCTCAAATGAATTGTTTAAATCTGTTGCTAATTTAACCACAAGTCAATTTCCTTAGAAAACACGAAGAAATGCCCAACACAGTCATCCAACAAGCATATGGCCAGGGCCCTTAGCATGATGTGGCTGTAACTGATCTTCATTAACAATATGGGTAAGACCTTTGATCCTTGAAGGCTGCTCCTTGGCCTAGCAGCATTAGCATTACTTCAGAGTCTGCGAGACAAGGTGGTATCAGGCCTCAGCTCAGGTCCATGGAATCAGAATCTATATTTTGACAGAATCCCCAGATGACTGCCTATGCAATTAATGTTTGAGAAGCAGTGGGTTATACTTAATCAAGGCATGGAGTGGAGCAATTCACTTCTAAGTCATGTTGCTGTTGATTCTATATTTAAAATTACACGATTCCTGTTTCCTTATCTAACTACCCAAATTCCATGGGAAATAGGAATTCACAAAATATAGCACCAGAGTGTTCTCCCACACCCATTTTCCAGGGTTTTGTTCAAAGACAGAGCAAGAACTGGACTTACTCCTATCCCAGACCAAAAATGCTCATAAAGTATGATGAAAATTGGGAAGATGATTAAAGGTGGTTCAATAAAGTTCCAGAACCTTTTGGTTTCCAAACCACTTTATAACATATTATACAGTATGATTTCCAAAGTGTAATGGCTCCAGCAGTTCTAACTGCTATAATCTCCCAGATGAGATATTCTACTGACTGGATTATCCCATAGACAAGCTTTTAGCAGGTCAGGTCAACTTTACTCCCACCGTTCATCCCCATCACTATCCTCCTACCACACCAGCTTGGTGGTCTAGCTCATCATTTGTCTCTTCATCCCTACTCTTCCTACCTAAGGTTCATTATTCAAACAAGGCAGTCAAGATAATTACTCAAAAGCAAAAATCAATCTCTTTTTACTTACCTATCAATTAGATCAAAGTCAAAGTCCTTACTATGTTCTAAAAGACTTTGCATTACCTGGCCCTTTAGGAATATCATTGTATTCAAGGATTCCCCTCACTGACAGAGTTCTAAATAACTGGCTTCTATTCTGACTTTTGAATAGGCCAAGCTCTCATGCCAACTTTAGGTTATTGCACTAACCACTTTTCCTTCCTTGGAAAAGCTCAAACATTCGCATATCTAGCTATTTTTCATCTCTTAGATCTTGGAGTAAGTGTTACCTCCTCAGAGGTGACTTCTCTAATTAAAATGCCCCCTTCCCAGTCCTGAGCACTCTATCCCATTACTTCATGTCTATAAAACACTAACCAGTGTCCAAATTTTAAAAGTTCATTTGTATACAATTTTATAGTCTACATTTGCTACCCCCTACCCCTGACACACACGCTCTGAACATTAGGTTTTATAAGGGTAAGAAACTTACCTGCCTTGTTTACACCTGTGCTCCAGGACTAATAGAGGTCCTGGCATGTATGTAGTAGGCAATCAATAAATATTAGTTGAATTAATGCATTAACTTTTTCTTTTTCCATTTTCTTCCTCATTTTAAGCACTAAATTCCCTTCTAAGTTGTTGAATGATAAAATTAAAAATCAAATAGCTCTCTTATACTCATTTGGTTCCTCAAAAAAGTAATTAATTAGCCTTTTGGAACAGAATCAACTATAATTATAGTATTTTCATAATTCAGAAGAATCTTGGAACGAATTCATTAAAGTAATGCAGGTCCTAGTAGATAAATCTGTTACAGTCTTTACTGTTTGAAACAGCGGTATCTGGGATAAAGACATCAATGCATTATTTCTTGTGGCAAATAAAGTCTCATTCTAAATAACTTGGCACAGTGATTGCAAATGTTTTGTAGAAGGGCTGACATCTAAGATGTCACTAAAGCTTATTAGCTATCAAACTGTAAATGCAAGCATTCCTCACACTGAGCTCATCAGCTTCACTGAGCAAAATCAACGAGAAAACACTACTTGTTAAAATAATAAAACAATATATAACTCTTTATTAAAATTGAAGAAAACATACACACACACACAATCACCAATAATCCTTTTACTCAGAGAAATTCCCTATAATCCCCTGGGTATATAATTTTCCAGACTCTTTTTCTACATACATAAATGTTTTGGTTTTGTTTATCAAAGTGGAATAATCCTGGGATTACTTGGCACTTTGTTCAACTTACAATGTCACTCATTTATTTCCTTGTCAATAATTTTTTTTCCCATAAAACATTCCATTCTGATGAACAATTTTGTAGCTAATCTCAGCACATCTCTATTTTCTTAGAACAAATTCTCCAAGTGTAATTATTAGTTCAAAAGGCTTGTTATTTTAAAAATACTGTTAGGTTTTAACTCATGTTGATGAACTGACTTCTAGAAAGGCTGTGTCAGTTTACACTCTTAACACCAACATAGGTGAACGCTTCCCTAGATGCCTCCCAAATCTTTTGGGTTGGACTGATTTGTTTGCTTCTCCTTTCACCCCTGTGTCTCAACAACTGACAGAGCCATGTCATCCCCTCTAGGATCAATCTTGCATTATGCTCTTCACACAAGCAAGGTGGGGTGTGTGTGTTTTAATGTTCTCTTCACTCATGCGGAACAGCTAATCTGGCTTGTCTAGGAAAGTTGTAAATAGGATTCTGTTAGGGCTGGATTCAGCTGTCAAAGCTATGCCCTGAATTTCAAAAGTGGGTGGTAATTTCCATAAATATGCCACTTCAAATACATGTCCTGAAGGGAGTCCAGCATTTCATCCTCCTAAAGAAAGGAAACAAAATTGTGCGTAATATCCAAGAAACTTGGGGCAAAGCACACCAAGAAGGGGAGGCCTACTGCATGTTAAAAATCCCAAAACATTTTACCAAGGTTAGTAAAAGCTTTTCTTCCTATGGATGAGAGTCGTTGATAACAAATGAATGAATCCAGAAGGCTTTTCCTGAACAGTTGCCATGAATGAAAATGTTCTATTGTAACCAATCTACAGTGAGAGGCCTAAACTTCTATCAAGGCTGTGGTGATCTCAACAGTAATTTTTATGAACTGTCCCATATTAGTACCATGGATTCTCAGACTGTTCGCGTGTTTGATCCGTTATTTTGCTGAGTGACTATAATATGTGCTATGCACAGCACCTGGTATAATCTCTTATCTTTGACAAATTTGCCCTAATAGAGAATATACCAATAATCAGAATATAGTAAGAGTAGTTCTCAAACTCAGCTGCTCAATAGAACTACCTGGGGGAACTTTCAAACAGCCTAATTCATGCCCCAAGTTATATCCCAGACCTATTATTCCAGAATCTCTGGGAATGGAAGCCAAAAATCCCTGTTTTCCCAAGTGAGTCCAAATTGAAGCAGTTTGGGATCCATTGATAGAGCATAATAAAAGAGGGAAGTCTTGGCCTTATTTAGTGCAGGAGAAATCACGGGAGGCTCCTGAGACGAGGCAACGGGACTACTGTGAAGAATGATTTGTAATTTGAATCCTTCAAATGCCATAAATGAATCCCCCCTCCCTCCCCAACACACACAGAAATAGAAAAGTCTTATATATGACTAAAACAAATCATCTTTGGAAGATTTTCCCCACTGGTAGTAAAGAATTAGACATTTGACTATATATTCTAATATCACCCTCGAAATAGACAGTTTATGTTCCTTTATTTCCTCTCCGTGGCCTATAACACTGGGAGCAATGCAAGGTAGAAAAGAAAATTTCAGTGGTGTATTAAGTCAGTCAGATTGCCAAAGCTAGCCTCGGGCAAACATGCCAAGACAAGTTCCAGAATTACAACCAGGGTATGGCATCAATATCAAAGATTTGTACTTAATGCAATCTCTTGCCTTTTTGATAACGTACTTTGGCAAAATTTATTTGAGCTTCTCTTCCTTTTTTGTCCTTGCTCCCCAGAACGACAGGGGGAAACGGGAGGGGGACAGCCGATGGGTCCCTTTTACTAGTCGTTTTTGGTATTTAAGGCAGATACAGAGTGCTCAGCCAATGATCTGTTCACTGTCATCCTATTTAAATCAATAATCTATTAGTCCCTTTAAATTAGAGTTAGATTCATCATATGCCCTTGAGAGGCCTCAAACATTTTGTTCCTTATTCCAGGCAAGCACAATCAGTCTATGGAATGATAAAATTTTTGCTCGAAAACTCTGCCGGCTCAGCAGACAATGTGTTCTGTATTAGCTCATTCAGCGATCTCAGGCAGGCCAAAAAAGCAGTTTTTAGACTTCCCAGGGGGAAAAGAGGCTTGTGTCATTCAATAAAACAACTACACTGCAGCCATCCTGATGTGATTTCAGTTTGGAGAAGCAGTCTTTGAGGAATAATTCGGATCTGCTTTTTGTCTCCCACTTTTATTTATTTCCTTGCTTACTTATTGACTTATTCGGTTCTGTCTGGTGATTGAATGCCCAACAAGCAGCAGCCTCCAGTGTGGCATCCAAACTGCTAACCAGATGGGCTGCCTTGCTTCGTCAGGGAAGGGCCAAGTCAGAGGAACTTCTGCTACTGGGGTGAGATGGATGCTTGGCTCTGTGGGTCCCTGCCCAGAGCAGAGTCAGCACCCGCAATGCTGAAAGGGCTCCTCTGGGCTGCACACACGTGACTGGACACCATGAGCCTTGAGGAAAACATGAACAAACCTGCACTGTCCGAAGCTTCTAGCTCATATTTTAAACTCCTCCACCCCCACAACTCCTGATGCTTGTCACTAAGGCAAACAAAGCTGGAGTCACCTTCCTTGTAAAATCAGTCATGGGACTCCTTTGCTTTTAAATCAATGTTCCTCAAAGTCCAGACCAGCAGCAGAATTCTTGGGGGTAAGAAGGCAGGCATTTATTTGCTTTAAATAAGTGAGTTTCAATACTATTGATGATAAAGAATCATTTCTTAGTCGCCCTTGCCCCCAACTCCTCATCATTGATACAATTAAATAAAAATGAATCTCTAGAGAAAAGGAATTAAGGAAAACAAAGATATTCGAAGCATGAGCTCCAACTTAAAAATTAGATTTAACATACACAGAATTAATCTGCCAAGTGGCTGCAAAAGTTTCAAAATACTTGCTGTCAAGGTCTGCACTTCTTTAACTGGGGACTGCTTCTCAGGGAGTTCAGGAACCCTCACAAGTCCATAGGCTGCACTTTGAGAAGCACTGCTCTGAAAGGACTTCTAACTCAGAGGTTGTTTGCAGACAAAACAAAAACAAAGCTAAACAAAATCTCCACTGACTGGGATGGTACAAAAGCAGAATACCAGCGCTCCCACAGCCACAGCTTCCTTAAACACTGCTGCAACTCTGAGGGATGGATTCATTCCCAAAATAAAAGAAAAAAAATTAACATTGCCGCCTGTTAGGAGGACTTGGCACTTAAGAATTTAGCTCACCTGAGAAAACACAGTATAAATGTCCTTGTTGTTACAACACACCTGAGTGTCATTTAAACACATAGAAAGTCTCCAACAATAGCTCCCTTCACAATTCCTTACATGCTTGGCATTTTTCTAAAGGTTAGATTAAGTAGCAGATAACATTTTTAAGAGAGTTCAGTATACTTTTTTCTTTTTTCTTTGTGAGAACTAATTTACGGCTGGCTAAACTATGTTGACAGATTTCAGGATTTTATGTTGGTCCTGATTAGAGGCAGGCAGGCATCATGCATTATGAAAGCCCAGCCTTCTTTACTAGAACCTTCCATGATTAAGACAGTATTTTAATGCACTCTCTGGGCAGCTGAGCCTTAAAAGAAAAAAGAGTTATAAAGAAAAGACATTTCCTGCATGGCCCCAGGGGAATTTTGTGCCTAGAGCTCTGGTGGTGGGAGGGAGTAATTTCAGCTAATTAAGGGAGAATAGCAAAGTGTTGCATTTGTTCAAAACATTCGTTGGTCTTCATTTTTGTTGGCACCAAAGAGAGCCGATCTGGATTTTTTCCCTCTTTTTCTGTGGATTCACTGCAGGATTGCAAAGCCTACAGCTCACATACATTAGGGAGAAAGTCAAAGGAAACGCCAAAGTTCAACTAAAGTACAAGTAATTAGAACCAGACTCTCCACTGCTCACGTGTGCGCATGCGTGTGTGAGTGTGTGTAGACATTTTATTAAATGTAATTTACATGCCTCCAAGCGGTTTTTTGGGGGATGGAGGTGTCACTCGTTTAATCTTTATGTTGCCTCTTCAGGAAAGGATCTGCTTTTAATCATCTTTCAGGAGCAGTTTCCCCACACATGGGTTTTGCAAATCTGTGAATCTCATTTTGAAATTAAATAATTGACAAACAAGAAAAACTTTGCTTTGAAATTGTCTTGCCTCACTCTGCTGCTGACTTTGTTATTATTAAGCTGCTGCAAGATCAATACTGGGTTTGGGGCAAGCAAGGGAGGGAGGAGGATGGAGCGTGAAAGAAAACATCATCGTGGAGCTTTGGCAGTCTTGACTCAGTAACCTGCCCGTGACCCTGATGGAGTGTGTGTTTGCCCGGGTCACTCAGAATCCTGGCCGAGGGCTGGAGCTGGGTTATGAGAAACCCTGCTATTCTGACCACACATGCAACAGGTGCCCGACATAGGCAGGAGACAAAAAGAGGGACTGAGCTTTCAAAGAAAAAGCCTTTCTTTTCAAACTGTGGTCTGGGACTAGCAGCATCACTTGAGAACTTGTTGACATGCAGAATCTAGGACCCAGCTCAGAAATGTGGAATCAGAATAGGCATTTTAACAAACCCCCCTGGTAATTTTTATGCACGTTAATGTTTGAGACACACTGACATAAAAATGTCTTGTCCTAAACTCCCCGTAATCCCCAAAATTTGCTGAGTCAATTTAGCTTTGGAACTCTGTCAGCTTCCCCCTTGCACAGGTCCTTACTAAATACTCCACCTTGTTAAGTACTTAATGCATTAAAATCTCCAGGCTGGGTGTGTTTATGCTCACTATAAACCAGAAACCTTCTTCTCTCCCACGGAATTTTGGCAGTGGCTTTTAGTTGGCACTGGGTTCAAAGTTGCACGGAAGAGCCTGAACAAATAGTAATTACTATTTGCTGAGCACTTACTATGCATCAGGCACAGTGCTAAGCGCTTAGTATCTATTAACTCATTTACTCTTCCCCAAAACCCTGGGGAGGAGAGGGAACAGGAGCTCAACACCCTACAATTAGGAAATTTAAAAAACACAACAATGCTTTCATTGAGCATTTACGCTCTTACAAATAAGATTTAGATGATTTAACAGGTGCTATCCTTATTTCACTAAACCTCTCAGACTTTTAACTTGTTTTCTGTCTCCTTTAACTATTTTCTAGTCAGAAAGGTCATGGGATTTGATCTGGCCAGGCCTGCTTACTCAAATTTGAGAAGTATAGAACTTTTTGTGACTCTTTCTTTTAATTCATAGTCATTATTTCCCAACACTGATTTGATTCAAGGTATGGTTAAACTTGACCATATCTTGTGGGCCTTAGAAAGACGGTGAGGCACAGGACACGCTAATCACTCTGTGTTTTAGCTATACCTGTCTGGGCTCACGGCCAGCAGTAGAAACTATTCCTGGGACTGACTTTTCCATGGGAAGTGCTGTCAGAATTTCATAAGGGACCACGACATGTTCAACACCAACATTTTATTTTTACACATGTCATATGCCTTCTTGCTCAAGGAACATATTCAAAAATTATCTCGTAGGTTGTGTTATGCGACGGTTTTAACAGACAAATGTTTTATGTCACTTTTTTAGGACACACTAAGGTAGCTTATGACAGGGTTCAAATAAATTCTTCCTTAAAATCACTTAACAGGCCGACACATCTAACTGCTTATTAATGATGTGAACTGTAAGGCATCAGAAATGCAACTACATTAAGTGAACAAACGCTGGAACAGGTCTCCGGAGTCACGTGTAGATGAAGCTAATTGCTTCGCAATATTAAGGTCCCCTGAAGAGCTTAGCCACCAAATGACTTAGTTCCATATTCCACTCCTTTAGTAAAAGGCAAAAGATTTATTGATCTGAAGAGAAACCACAGTATTCCACTTCTAATCGGGATTCCAATAATTTTTTAAAAAGCACATAGTAAATTATCACACTAATAAGTGACATTCTTTTATCTGCTCAAATTTCCTGCACCCAAAATAGATTAAAACAGAAGCACTGACATATGTGTCATTCCAGATACACCTTCTTTGCTTATGATCTGGGAACATATTTGAAAACCATGTTGGTTTATAAAGAAGAGTAATGGGGAGATACTCGGAAGACAACAATGAAATGATGTTGTGTCACACTCCTTGCAGGCTCCTGTGGGATCTGAGGTAGGTCAAGTGTGACTGATTACACTAGGGGGTGTACCAAAAGTCACCCTTAAAATCACCATACATGGGAAAAGGGAAATTGTGTTAAGTGTACCTTTATTTCCAAAATATTCCTTACAAAATTTTACAAAGAAGTGGCCAACACATACAGGATATTTTGTAAATAGAATTTAGCTAAAACCTTCTTTCTCAACAAAATAATGTTCTGATGATCAGTTACAAGTTTGCTACAAAAATCCTCCCCCCCCTTTTTTTACTGGCGTATGAGTACAAGTGTATGAGAGCTGTCCAGAAAGTAACAAAACATGTTTGTCTCTATTTTTCATATTACATGGCTGGATACTTTCCAGACAGCCCTCGTATATCATATGAACAGCTTCAGAATGATGTAGGAACTAATTTAATCCTCATTGGTGTGGGATTTCAGGGATCCTAAAAATAAAGAAAATGCCATGAGCTTCCATGAAACTGTGTGGAGGAGTAATGGGAAGTTCATGGGCTTTGCTGCCAGGTAGATCTGAATTTAAATCCCTCTTCTGGCCCTTACTAATTTAATGGTCATAGGGTTTTCTCTGAGCTCTGTCTACTTCCTGAGAAGGCAGATAATCCCCAAATTCCTGTTGGTAAAAGGGAGATAATGTTTGCAAGTTGCCTGGCACATAGTAAATGTTCAATAAATGATAACTAGTCCCTACCTTCACCTCCTCCCAACAAACTTCCCTTCCACTTTCCTTAATCTACTGTAGGGCTTCTCCACTAGCATGGATTTTGCCCCTCAAGGGACATTTTGCAGTATGTGGAAACCTTTTTGACTATTACAGTTGGGGGCTGCTACTGGCATCTAGTAGCGAAAGGCCAGAGATGCTGCAAAATACCTGACAATGCACAGGACAGCCCCTTCCCACCGATTAAAGAATGATCTCGCCCAAATTATAAATAGCGCGAGGTTGAAAAACCCTGATGTAGGGGAAGATACGACTGGTGGAGAGACTCTGGGATTAAGGAATGAAGCAGCAAAGAAAATAATGTACTACAGCTCTGGAGAAGTGGTCGCTGCAGAGTCTCAGAGGGGAGAGGCAGGAAGTCTGTTCCTAATGTTGTCTCCGACCAGCAGTCACTTACCTTTCCTGATGTCCAGTTTCCTAATCTGAAAACTGGAGATGACAATCGTGCTTACTGCACTGTATGTAGGGTTTACACTTTGTAAACTACCAAAAAGTAAAAACAAAAAAATACTAGCTAACACTTTATTACTAGAATATCTGGGGAAGGTGGGTAAGTCCATATCTTACTAATGTGACAAACAGTGTCACCATAGAAAATGACAGAAACATCTCCAAAGTAATAATAACATTACAATGATAGTAATAGCTCATGTTTACGAAGCATGTGCTATGGTCTAGTTATACGCTTCCTTCTATTGTAAGCATTTAAAATATATTCATTCATTAGATCCCCATAATGACCCTCTGAGATAGCTAGTTTCAGCATTTCTTTGTTACATGGAAGAAACCAGAGGCACAGAGTGGTTAGGCAATTTACTCAGGGCCATGTAGCTGGGTAACTGATGAGCACGGGTTTGAACTCAAAAAGTCTTGAGTTCAAGAGAACGGATCTGACCCTGGTGTTGAGAGAAGGCAATGACATCCTCTCATCTTTCACAAGCAACTGTTCCTGGCAGGAAGTTTTAAAGTACATAGAATATGTCTAAATCAGACAGACACACTTGATACAAAAATTGTTTCAACATGTAGAACAACAACAACAACAACAAAATAGAAAACTGAAAAGAAAGAAGCTAAGGAGGCAGAAATAATGCCCCTTTTTCTTTCCAGTCAGAGCTATAAAGTAGGAAAGTCCCCCAGAAGCAAACACAGGAATTAGAAGGCAAACACAAACAGACCCACCACCCCCTCCCACATCTTCCCTGCCGAGAAACCAGCCCTCAGAAGGGAGAGTGGCAGCAACCACTCTCCCAAGCTTCCAAGGCCTCTGGCAGGGGTCCAAGGGTGCGTGACTGAACACTGTCGGGGGCAGTAACTCGGGCCAAATGTGGCCTGTACAGCCGCCAGCTTCAGGGCTCTGCTGGGGGTGGAGGGGAGGTGGGCTCTGAGTGCCCCCCAGTCCCTAAACTGGTCTCCCTCCCTCACTTGAAGGCAAAACACATCCCCTCAAAATTTATTTGGCTCAAGAATGAAGTTAACATCCAGAATCCTAAAGTTGTGTGATTGTTCTTCTATCCTTGCCTGCAGAATCAGAATGCCCCAAATAAGGGGCAGGATTACTCTCTTCCCAAGGTGACCAGGTGAGTGGGAGAAGTCACTAGAAGTAGAGGGACAGGGAATATCCTTACTCCACCTTCTAGCTGACTACTAGCTGGAGCTGAGAATAATGCATCAGTTAAAAAGGATGCACTGGATATTTCATGCGGAAAGATTCTCATGTTTCTATATGGAATTGTTCAGTTTACAGAAATGTTATACATTGTTGGTTGATTTTCTTTTCTTTCTTCCCTTGATATGAGAAGGGGCTTTAGTTTTATTTCTTAAAAAATTGCTAAGAAAAACTTAAAAAGTAATTTATAGAAATATTCACCACTCAGGGTACATGTGAAACTTACTAAATGTAGATTATAAAGGTTTTAACACAATAACTAAGAAAAAGCCAGAAAGGCTATGTTAACCAGTGCGATGAAAATATTTCAAATTGTATATAAAACCAGCGCATGATACCCCACGATTGCCTTAATGTACATAGCTATGATTTAATAAAAAAAAAAAAGAAATATTCACCACTCTTTCAACTGTGAACAATGCCCACGGCTCAGGTTTTCCTTGGATATTCCCAGAACTTGTCTACCTTTGTAGACAAATTGTTGAAGGCATGTGGTTGGAAGTATAAACTTTAAAGCCAGCCTTCCTGGATTCACATCCTAACTCTGCTAAGTACTAGCTGTGCAACTTTGGGCAAGTACTTAGCTTCTCTGAGCCTCTACTTCTGCTTACATGAAATGATATCCCTCACTGGATCACTGTGAACATTAAATGACAACAATATACAGCATGCAGCACAATGCCTGTCACATAGTGGTTTTATACAAGCAAAGTTATTATCACTACTATATCATGCTTGTGCTGATGAAAACCAAGGTTATTCACCTTCCCATTTTTCTCGTATGATTAGTCTCATGTCTTGATTTGCTGACCTTTACTTCCATTTTTCCTTTTAAAATAATTTTCCCTCCTGATGTATACAAGGGATTCTCTACAAGCTAATGTGAGCATAGCAAATCATGTCAGCTTTTCCTTTCTCTGGACTGTCTGTCGTTTCCTTCCCAGACCTACAGGCGTTAATCTAAAGCACGACAACAGTCCTCTCCCATGGGTTTTCCTGGCTAGTCCCCAATCCATGCTGCTTAGCACCCTTAGACATGAAGTGGTGTCTTTAAATCCCTCCTTACCACAGTAATATCTTGAAAGCCTTTGATAGCTGTTCAAAACCCAAAGTCCCAAACCTAGTTTAGATGGACCATGAGGCAGGGCAGCATGAACCAGTGATTATCAGTTAACAACATGCAGCTGCTGACAAAATCTTTATGGAGCACCAGGCAGGGGAAAGACCCTATAATATATGCTGGGTTATAAAGAACTTAGAAGATACCATCCCTGCACATGTAAACAGACAACTGAAAAAAATCAGACAGCAAACATGGCCCTAGCTACAGGAAGGATTTGATGGGGGCCTGAGGCTGCATCCTAGTAGCACACACAAAGGTTTCAGCTGCCTTGCCCTTAAATACCCAGGGCTGAAGAGACTGTCTGGTTTATAGCAAAGTTTCAATAATTATCAGTTGAAAAAAATAAAATCAGCATCGAAATCTTTATAAGCAATGTCAAATAAATAATGATACTTTCAGTCAATGAAGCCACCAACAGCACACATCATATGGTGGTGATGACTTCAGGTGTATTCTTATTCACATTACCCCAACTTACTTTCTCGTTAGAAAAGTGTGAAGAAAAGCAAGGATTATTATCATTATGAGTTGTTGGGTTTTTTTTTTTTTTTCCTGCAGTTTTGGGCCGGCTTTGAACCCACCACCTCTGGTATATGGGGCCGGCGCCCTACTCCTTGAGACACAGACAAAACGTAAACCTACGGGCATAGCACATCCCAGTAGAGCAGGATTTACAAAAACAGGCTACAGGCCAGAATGGCCTCAGTTTGCAGAGTCCTGCTTTTAAGATAAAGGAAATTAAAATTATACTTTCTTATAGTGACCATACATGTTACTATAAAATTCCTTCTTTTCCTCACGTGCAGGCAAAGACAGAATTTGATAGCCATGTGTCACAGAAATGTGGGCAGTATTTTAAAGATATTAACACCATAGTGTATAGCAAGGAGTATGTATTTTCTTCAAAACTAACCTCATGCATACATTTTTATTAGTTAAGGAGGTCAATATGTCTGCCATAAATACATTTTAAAGTTCCCTCCTACATATTCTGTCCATTGGGATTATTTATCATGCCTGTTCCCTGGCCTAGAGCCAGACAGAATATGGGAGCTTTAATACCTTTAATCCATTACATGGATTTTTTAGAGCTCCATAAGACAAAATAAAATGCACTCTCATGGTCATATATGCAATAAAGCTGATACGTCACTTAATATTTCATGTCCCATTTTATATTTCAATAGTGACTGTTTCCAGCTTTCTGTATGTAAAATGACACAATTTCAGCCATCTTTTTGCTCCAGTTTTCTTTGCTTAGAGAACTCCTGACAATTCATAAACAGTAAATCTCACTGTGGACTTTGAAGGGCAATTGTTATTCTCCCCAGTATTCTGAAGAAGTATTAAAATAACTCTCTGCTGACATATGCCACCCAGTGTATGGCAATGTGGTGAATGGGTCCTGTTTATTTTTATGAGGCCACTTCACCTAGTCTTGGAAAAGCAGTACACATTTATTTCTACAGCTACTTGGTATGGAAGTATTGATCTCTGAAGATGGCCTGCTTAATGAATCACACCTCCAGTAAGGCAACGGGTCTATTCTTCTCAAATTGCTTATAAAACTCACTCACACATCCACCTGAGCCCGCATGTGAACACCACCTGCCTATCACCTGCACACACCCTCTCTTATTTTGAGATGCAGATGTCTGGTTAGAGGGATGCGGTATTTTTATTTGTTCCTCCAGGAGACAAATTGAATCCTCCTTCCCACACTGGACATTGCAATTCAAAATAATAGCAAAAGACCTGCAGGTAATGGGCCATAATACTCACTTGATACCCACTAAAGGAGGGTTTGGATCACTTGTTCTCTGTTACCTTTCGTGAAACATCTGTTTCATATGAGCCAGTTAAAAGTGCATACATCTGTAAATAATAAGCCTGTGTGTGCACATAATTTAATGAATTAGGACATAAAAAGGAATTGAACAGTAGGGGCACAGCAATTAGAGTAACTGCCCATTTTGTTAAAAATGTATTGTTTCCAGCATTCACTTGGAAACCTTTTTATTATTCTGAGGCTTCCAATCTTCCTCGTCTTCCTTCCCCACAAAGAAACAGGAATTCATATTGTTGGTAAAGAAAAGAAAGCCTACATTATACAAAGCTGAGCAGGATGCTTCCAGTGTACTTTCTCCTACCCAGGAGTTCGAGGTAAGTGTTGGCCATGGTGGTGCCTAAGAGTCTGTATCTATAAAATGGGGGCAGGGAACAGCCCTGCCTTGCCCTTCAGGTTGTGGTGAGGATCAGACAAGTTTGTTTAAGCACTTGGCACGTAATAAGCACTTAATAAATATTATTTATAAGGATAGTGATTGTTGGACATTAATAAAAATCAATCAACATGAAGTCATTGGAGGGAAAAAGAAAATCTTGGTTCAAAAGTTTCTCTTGATTTTTGTTACAGCTTTACCTTTATTACTTTTTGCACACCATTTCTGGGATTGGAAAAAATAAAAGGAGAGCTTGAGTGGGGCTGTAACGTCCTGGTTAACAGGAAGTACCATCAGAAAGGCTTATTCCCGTGACACCAAAGCACGTGCCAGAACCCAAGGAAATATTCCATTCTTATATTTTCAGGCAGTTTCACAAGAAATCCATTTATATGGGCTTGCTGTAAGAGCCAACTTGAACCTCTCAAATTCTTGATAGCCCCTCAAGTTTGCTTAGGGTGTCTCTGAGTGACCCCCAAATACACAAGCAAATAAAGCAGAGACCACCTGAGAGGGTGGTCTCTTATCTCTCTTGAAATAAAATTTTAAGTTTATTGTCACTGAACTACACTCAATTTATTTTCTGAGCCTTTCCTGTGTGCCAGGGACGAGGCTGTGAAGCAGAGCACACGTGTGTGGTGAATTAGAGGGAGCTCCTGAGAGGGAACATGTGACATTTTCTAGAAGGTGCTCAGAGGCTTCCTGTTCCTCCTCTGCCCCCCTGGAGTTTACTGAGATGTTCAAACTGAGTTGGAAGCTTGGAAATGTTGAAAGATACGCTGTGTCCATTTGAAAACCAAGCAGGTGCAGAGCACAGGAACAGGTCACCTTGGTAAAATTGCTATAAAGGAATATAATTTAAGTGCAGCCCACTGGGATTCTGAAAAAAATCTTGGTTTAGTGCTGCAAAATAAATGTTGGCAAAGTAAGTGCTGCATATTTGCCAGACCCCGGGAAAAATAGTTCCACTCAGAAGGGAAAAGAGTTAACAATGAATGAAATCACCACCCTACAGTATTCTGTTTACATTCTCCAGCAGTCTATTTACCAGCTACATAAAGAGATAATTAGAGCTTGTTAATAGCAATGGGAGAGAAGAGTAAAGGCTAAAGGGAAGAGGGAAATAAACAAAGAGAATGCACAAATATTGAAAAAAAAATGACTGAAGTAAATAGAGCTGCATTGTCCAATACAATAGCCACTGACCATATGTAGCCAATGGAAAGTTAAATTAATTTCAAATAAAATTAAAAATTCACTTCCTCAAATGTATTAGCTGCATTTCAAGAGCTCAATAGTCACACATGGCTAACACATGTCCTTGACTACCACACGGGGCAACGTAGAATTATAGATCATTTCCATCACGGTAGATAATTCTATTGGAGAGCACTTATGTTGAGGATATTACGGGGCTATTTACTTGAACCCATCTGTGGACTCAACCATAGTTCATTGAGTGCTGGTCGTAGACTACTAAGTACTGTCCTAACACGGGGAAAACACACAATACCTGACCTCAAAGACTTCCAGTTTAGCGAGGGAACTCAGTCAACAAAACAACAACAATATAACACAAAGCAAAACAAAACACACAGACATACAGACACATGGAAAAAGGTTGGAATACAAAAAACAAAAACCTGAGAGTTTTAATGGTAGATACGGTGATGAATATCCACGTTTGCTGCTAAGGTTTTCAACTTTTCTGCATTAATTTTTTTTTTGCCATAATAAAATATCAGGGAAAATAATCTATTTACTGAGTGTTATGTGCCAAATACATTCTCTTATTTAAGTCGTTGATGAAAACTCTGATCATAGATTGCAAGGAAAGCATTATGAATCCATTTTACAGATGAAAAACTGAGGCAACTTAGAGCTGCTTACACAGCAGAAGCAGGGCATGAAGAGTGTCTGGCCAGCTCCCCAACACAGTACTATACTGTACTTTACTGTATCACATGTCAGCATCTTAGAGATTTAGATCTGTTTCCTCATAGAAACCACTACACGACTTCTAGCAAGTTGCTTTAATTTCCTCACCTGTCTCTTTTCCCTCAAAACATAGCATTCAATAACAGCAAGATTTCAAACAAAAGAAACAGACAGACCATGGTATCCAGGCATCCTCAAACTTTTTATACAGGGGGCCAATTCACTGTCCCTCAGACTGTTGGAGGGGCGGACTATAGTTTTAAAAAAAAAAACAACTATGAACAAATTCCTATGCACACTGCACATATCTTATTTTGAAGTAAAAAAACAAAACGGGAACAAATACAATCCCACTGCCTCTTATGGCCCGTGGGCCGCAGTTTGAGGACCCCTGGATATACAAATCCAAAATACAGAATACTATCTTGCATTTAAAGTATCTTTGAAGTCACTAAAATAAGAGCATTATCAAAGAGGCTAATAAATCATCATTATGATTCATGTAAATTGCACAAATACTAAGTGTCAACTTTGGTTTGGGATCCTCTAAACACAATAGTTAGTTAAAATAGGTGGCAAACATCAACTTCGGTATCTCTTAGAAAGTTTTCTTTCTTCCTTCCCTTTTTCTTCTTTTTTTTAATTTTTACTCTTATTTTTATTTTTTATTCTTTGCTAATGGAAGATGCCCTGGTGCTGCTTCACTAAGAGGCACCATCTAGCATGAGCAATCAGTACCTATCTTTAGATCAGGGTTAAGAGTAAACCAGAATAGCATGAAAAGCCACATTTCCCATCTCTCGTCTTCTGGAGACTCCTCAGCAAACACAAGACTGATCCTACTTCTCACCCCCTGAGCACAGCAGTGACGAGACCAGCAGAGACTTCAACAGCAAACAGGATGTAAAAACAAAAGGGCAAAAGACTAAAACAGCCTCATAGTTTGGGTAGAGTTTCCTCCACAATTTAAAAGACTGTGGTTTATATTAAAGAAAATAATGTAATCAGAGGAAGTTATGTGAGTTACAGTTCTGTACCTCTCTCTTTTTCCATTTTTCCCCTAAACCAAAATATTCGATGGGCCTTTCTTAGTATTATGAGGGCATTACTTTTTTTCCCCAGGAATTCTTCACAGGGCTGAGTTCTTCACAAACCGCTGAGCAGAGGACCTCTAAGTGAAGAACGGCACATGGAGGTGGAGAAAAGACCTCCCTGGACTTGTGTACTACCTGTGTGAATTCAGTCCCACGACTCCCCTTCCCTGAGTCTCCATTTCCTCATTTACAAAACAAGGATAATATCTTTGGCATAGGGTTGTGAGGATTAACCGATAATGGATACATAGTCATTGGAGTAGAACTTTCTTACATAGTTAGCCAGCCAAAAGACAAACTAAAAACCCCACATTCTTCCATTTCGTCATTTTTAGAAGACAATATTTTCTTTCTCATTATAAGGCCTCGATGCTATGCCAGTTAAGGAGCACCGAAGATGGCAGGGCGTTCTTTGCTACCTCTCTACTAAAAGGTAGATCTGTTGGATCTCGGCTGGCTCTGTGACTGCTTCTTCACCAGTGGAACACAGTGAAAGTGACTCTATTACAGCTCTGGGTGTAGCTTTTAAGAGAACTGGGAGCTTCTGCTTCCTCCTTGGAAGGCTCATTCTTGGGCCGCTACCTCTCGGAATATTGCTGCCATGCTGTTAGAAGCACATGCCACACGCAGACACAGCGCTCCAGTTGACAGCCCCAGCTGAGCTCTCTGCTAACAACCAACAGCCACTGCCAGCCCTGTGAACGTGCACTTCTAGCCCAATTTAGCCCAGGATGATGCAGCCCCAGCTGACACTTTGTGGACCAGAAGATCTGCCCAGCTGAGCCCTGTCATTCCACAGAATAATGAGATAATAAATTGTTAGACCACTAAGTTTGCGGATGGGTTTGTTACATAGCAATGAATTATAGAAATGATCATAAATAAGGGATTTTTAAAAATCCAGTCGAATCAAACCCAACCCTAAAAGGGTATAATTACTTTAAAAATAAGAAATATCCATATGTAAGTCTTTAAGAAGCAGGTTTGGAAAGTACGCACATATTCCATTGCTCAGGATAAATTTAAAACTCCTCTTTGTGAACTACTTTTAGAGATTATCTATGAGGCCTACACACCGAAACACTTCACAGCTGCTTCACTGTGACAAAAATGTAGAATTCTCTTGATCACCCGCCTAGGGACCAGCTGTGGTTCTTGGTGGGTTTTAGTTCTTTCCGTCGTCAGTCTCGGGTCTAAAATCCTGAGGAGATTTATGTGTTTATGTTGTAAGGGGGTTGTGTCACAATAACTTGTGTACCCAAGTTCTTCCCATTACATTGTAAGCCCAAAGGGAACAGGGAGAGTGTCTGATTCATCTCGGTGTACTCCACAGATCTGATCAACAGAGCCTGGCACATGGCAGACACCCAAGAGCCATTTGTTGAATGGCACACGGCAAGATCTAATCCATCAGTGAGCAGTAAAGATGTACTGTTCCACAACAGCATCTTTGGGCTAAGTGTATTGTGACAACTTTGAAGGTGACAATGGCCCCTTGTAAAAGTCAATCATTTGTCTGAAATCTGAGGGTTGGTAAATGGAGGCTTCTGAATCATGACACAGCGCTACAGGCCACAGTGCTACCTGATTAACAGGAAAGACTGTCACTAGGTTATGAGCTATAGAAAGAGGAACCACTTCACTGAGAAAATGAGATGGGACTAAAATTTAGATGGGACTAAAAAAAATATATTGTTCACTCTTAGCAAAGGCACATAAGCAACAGGTGGCATGCCGAAATCAGAGCAGGAGGCCTACCCAGTGACTTCTATATGTTTTCAAGACAAGAATAGAACCTTAAGTTACATGATCTCTAATCCTTCCCCAAATCCTGCTTTGGAGACACTATTATTCCCATTTCATTGCTATAGCAATCCATCCTGTGTCAAGCCAGGCTGTTTCCATTCTCTCAGACCATCAGGCAATGACAGCAGAGCAGAAACAGAGAAATGAATGAGAGAGTGTGAAGTGGGGAGAAGCAGGAAAGCTCTCTTTAAAGAGGGACTTTTCACCGCCTCTGCTCAGGGCAAAAAAAAGAAAAAAATTATTATACCTTATTCTCTAGACAGCCTTCAAGGGATAGCTAATAGAATAATCTCTGCAAGAATATTTGCAAGCCTACTATAAGCCCAACGTGAGTTTCTGGAAACTCTTGCCTGAGTAGCAGAGAGATGCCCTATTCATCTGTATCTTCCAACTTTCCCTGCAAATCCAAACCTGTTCATCCTATCTTTAGTTCCTATTGTTTCCTCTGATAAGCAGGGCCCTAGTGAACAATTAAACCTTTCAATAAATAATCTCTAAGCACATTCATTTGATTGACTGTTATTTGATACAGCAGTTAGTTTCAATGGGGCAGTTAATATTGATCACATAAAGTACTCCAGACAAACATGAAACAGTTCCAGAACTCCATGGATTATTACCCTTTATCTGCCAGTCATCTGGGTTACTTGTAATGGTCACAGAATTTAAAATCAATAATAACAATTAGTGTTCTGTACACCAAAACGGATGAATCATGTGAAATGGGTTTTCATATAAAATCAAAGGTAAAACAGGCCTATAACAGCAAAAAGACTCTCTGAATTTCCAGCGCAGGTTGGCAAGGCACTTTCATGCAAATCTTCAGAACAGTCAGCAAGAGAGAAAGAAAGGTGTTCAGGAGAAGATGTGCCCATAAAAATGCACATGAAACCCCTGACGGTCTTAATCCAAAAAGATGAAGCATAAAAGATAAAAGTGATCAAAATGAGTTTCTAACAAATGTAGTAAAATTAATGGAACTGGCAATTTACTTTCTCAGACGTGTGTGTCTAGCTACCTTTTTGAGCCTTCAATTTGTAGGCATTAATAGTGATTTTTTTTGCAATAAAATGGCAACGATGGTATTTTAGCTCCGTGGCACCACTACTGTAATGTAATGTATTGATAATTAAAATGCAAAGCGACAGAGACATGTTTCATCATTAAACTGTAACCAGAGTGCTATGTGAAATCATCCATTCCAAAGACTTGTTTTTCATCAATTATTTGTTATTTATCTGATGTAAATATAAGAAGGACTAATTAAAATGTATGTCTTTTTATACATCTTCTTGTCATTAGAGCCAATGAAAGCATTCTGAAGACCATAATGAAATAATTATGTTTGCCTTTAAGAATTCTCTTCAATAACACACAGCAGTACTGAGCTAAATTAAAACATCAGGAACTAAATTTCGCTGCCTCCATTTCCATTTTAGTTAATTATACCCTCAAGCTTTCCAATAGACCAGACCCGAAAAAATGTTTTGAAGCTGAAATGGCCTTCAGCTCATCAGCCCTTTTATAATTATGGACTTTGATGACACGACAAAGCCAATAGCTTTAATATTTTTGAGAAGATAGATTTGCTCTGGAAATTGGAAAAAAATTGGTATAAATGTCATCCAAATCTGCTTTTCCTAGTTATGATAATTGATGCACTCATCCTATTTGGTCTTACCTGCATACTATGTTGAATTTAGCTTTTCTTTAACTTGGAAAAATTTTATCTATGATGAACAGTAATTGATCAAAAACAACAAAAACTTACATTCCACTAAATATGGGTCAAATGGGGGACAAACTCCTCGTTCAATATTGAAACCTAAAAATAAGGAGCTATCTTTCTTTAAGACAAAACAGAAGAATCTGTGAATTTTAAAAGCAAAATGAAACCCTTTTATTTGAATTTCTCCTTCTATAAACCTCAAATCAGGGACATTTCAGAAACCAAAAAAATCTGAGTTCAACAGAAAAGGAAGACAGAAAGAGAAGAGGAAAACCGCTATGCGTTTCAGGGCTGGTGGCAAATGAAATGGCTTTAGCAACGTTGTCATCTGATGTGGATGGGGGTGGGAACTTTGGATTTAACAAAAGTAAATAGGAGCACCAGGGATTAACTCTGACAATGCAAATTCCCTCACGTTTTGTTCTATATGGAAAGTTGGCAAGATTTGTGGGTAGATGATATTTGGTGACCGCTAGACATACTGCCTTAGGAGAGACATGGGGGAAACTGTTGACAGCTGGGAAACAAATGCCTATTCTGTGAAAATGTAAAATCTCAGAAGCTGCTTGTATTAAAATCACTTTCTTCAACCCAAGTTATTCCTTGTTCTCTTTAGAGAAATCTGCTGTTGGAAATCGTGAACATTATCACCCACCCTCACTCTTGTAAAACGTAGTGTTTTTTTTTCCCCTCCCTCCCCTATGCTAGTTCACTTCGAGGGCTGCTGTGGGAGGCCTGAAGGCTCCTGGGATCCCTGTGCCCTGAGACTAGAGGAAATGCTTGGCCAGGTTGGGTCGCCTCACTGACGTCAGTTCCTGTTATCTTCGCCTTATCTTGCAGGGGGCCCACAGTCTTATCTTACTGAATGACCCCCTTTCAGCTCCCCACCCTGCAAGGCTAGAGAAAAAGCAAGTCAGCAGTTTAAATTCCCATCTAAGAAGCTCTGAAAGCGCAAGAAAAATATTAAAATGCCTGCAGACTTACCCTGTACTGTTTCCTATATAGAGAACTTTTACAACTTTATTTTTCATTCATTTAAAGAGATTTGGGGTGGAATGAAACAGGAATCATGCTTCTTAAGGATAAAGTAAGGAAGCTGTGAATGAAAAGAGAATTCAGAGCAACATACTGACTGATGAGTTTGTGTTATTAGATCTTATAGATTGGACAGGTTATCTCATTTCCTATTTAACAAGAGGTACTTAGGCCAAGCCACTTACAGGCAGGATACTGATAAATCTGAAACCTGAGTTAACTCTATCCACCTCCTTCCATCACCCCCAACTCCAACTTTTTAAGAAGCCGCTGACAAAAGGGCCGATAGAGATTTGTTCATAACAATTCGATTCTATCCCCCGCGATGCACACATGTGTTGGAGTGAGAACCACAGTCCATTTCGCAGGGGATGCCTTCTGTTTACAGATCTACAGTTTGTTACAAAAGGAATTCATGTTCAGAAGAATGACCCAGAAACACAAGGCGATCTTCAGTCATAATGGAAAAATTAAGCTGTGAGCGCTCTAGTTATATTGACCATGGAATCCAAACAAAGACTTTCTGTGCCACTCCTGGGTTCAAGGGACAGCCTAGGAAATCGTGTAATAGTAAATATCTGGCATATTTCAATGATTTATGTGGGAACTGTGGCAGTATATTTGAAAGTGGGTTATTGTAGTAAATCAGAGATATATGATTGCCATAACTACAACCCTGTAATTTGAAAGGAAAGATTATACATTAATATCTTTGGAAAGGTTTCTAGCCAAGATTTTTCTGATTAACCTTCATCGAAAACTCCCATTTTTAAAATAATCTATTTAATTGATAGTTAACTGAATTTATATTAGAACATTTAAAGTATAAAAATGTCATTTAGGATAAATTTATTGAAACTTGCATGTAATTCATACTCTATAGAAGATTCTTTCTCAGATGCTCTACAAGGAATACAGTATTTACTATTAACTACAGTCCTATACAACTTGAAAAGAGTTTTACATCTTGCATCTTGGTTTTCTATATCCATTTTTCTCCCAGAGGGTGAGTTTCTAATTTAAAAATTCCCAGCATTTAAAAAAATTGATTAAAAATTATAAATTCCTTAAGAGTAGAATTTATAATCTGTGTTATTAATCACGTATTTCCCTTTTTGGGTAGAGTTTAATGACATTTGTGGAATGTGTAAAGGAGAAAACAATAAGGTTTTCTTATTATAAGCATCTGATATCCAGAAAAACTTTCCTTCAGTCTTATGCTTTAAAGAAAAATCCGTAATAATACTGACTGGTTGTATATTTCTTATTATAAACATCTGATATCCAGAAAAACTTTCCTTCAGTCTTATGCTTTAAAGAAAAATCCGTAATAATACTGACTGGTTGTATATTTCTTATTATAAGCATCTGATATCCAGAAAAACTTTCCTTCAGTCTTATGCTTTAAAGAAAAATCCGTAATAATACTGACTGGTTGTATATAGTCAGACCCAGGTTTCCAGAAATGGGAAGGAAACTTTTGATTCAGCCTATCAGAAATTGCCATTCTTGTCATTTATCTATTAAGAAAAAAAGGCTTGATTCAACACAAGAGTTTTATATTAAGACTGGCAAATCAAATCCTAATGAGAGCTTCCAAATCAATTCTGCAGCTTAACTTCAAGCAAACATATCTACCTCTCCTACTGTTTTGTTTTTTTGGAATTCATACTCTCTTGGCAATAAAATTTAAACTCACAATTTTTTTCTTCCAAGTTGCACAGCAATACCCCTCTGTCAAATGTACCAATTTATCTGGACCTTGACAATATTATAATTTTTTTTTTCCCCCCAAGGAAGGAAAACTTTGTGAGTCTTTCTCTTGCTTTCAAACGACCCTGTCCTGCACTCTCCTTGGGATTTAAGCAAAACTCCTTCTCCTTCTCTTCCACTTTCTGATGGTATTAGTTACTACGGTCATGTGGTTGAGAAGCAGAAAATTATGTCTTACTTTAGAAAAACAATTGGGCCTTTTCACTGAAATATTTATTCAAAACCCCATTCAATTCATACGGTGGCTGTCAGTCTTTATTTAGTCTTTCTTTCAGAGGGTATCTTTGATTTTGCCACTTTGACCCCAATTTATATCTCACTAGGAGAGGATTTAGATACTGTTTAATACTTAAAAGTGGTGTCCCGGAGTTGTGTAAAGGGAAGTTTTCTTGTGACTTACTCAAACATCACTCCTGTTTGTTTTAAAAATAATTTCTTCTCATTAATGGGCAAATCCTATTTCAAAAAGAAAGTGCTTTTTTCTTTTTCATGTTGATATGGTGAGCAGGCAGAAGACAGGGAAAGGGGCCAAGAAGTTGTCACACTCGTGATTTCACCAAAAGCAACTATACTTAGACCACAAAATATTAAGATTTATCCTGTGGCCACTGAGCAGTTAATGCTGTAAACATCCGGAGCAATCTAAAACCAAAATAATACAGGAGGTATCAGAATAGAAATTTACTGACTCTTATATCTTCCAGGGGCAGTCTTCAGTCGTAATATTTATACCACATTCCCTTAGTAGCCCCTTAATCCTGACTTTGAATGCTTATAACAAGCAATTCACAGGCCCTGCTACAACCGGCAGCTGGTTGGCATATCATTTTTCTGTCTTTAAAAAGAAAATAAAGGGAATATTCTAACAGCTTTCAAAGTAAGCTTTTGGTGGCATTTTACACAAAGGTTTTACTTTATTTACTACATACATACACACACCATAAAAAATAAGTAGAATCTCAGAGCAGAAAATAGTTTTGGTTGGAATTTAGTTCTATTTTTTTCCTCTTTGCCCACTGTTTCCTTTGTGTTAAAAGCACAAACAGATCTGCTTCTCGTCAAAACAGCCATTAAGTAAAATGGAAAAGGTTGTGGTTTTTATGTTCTTACTTATACAAACATAGCCCTAATATGCTTTTATTTGGAATGCTTTACCTAGCTATATCGCCCTGAACCAGACATGGTATGGCACAGACATTTGCTAGAATCTTTTTAAAAAATATTTTAGTTTTATTTATGCTAAATAAAAAAAAATAGTAATTGCTGGAACAATTGAACTGACCAGTCATAAAATAGTTCTGGAAGGATAAAACAACTCTTCAGAGATAAAAGATATATTTACATTTAATTCGTTTAACCTAAAGTTGGGGTGTGGGATTCAAACCCTGGTGAAATTGACCACAATAAGAACTAATTGCCCTGCTTACAAAAATAAGACAGTGGAATTTCTGAAATCCCTTTGTCAAAACCCTTTATTTACTTTGTCTAATGCAAGTTTCTTTGATTAGCTAAACTTTGCTGTTATCAACACTTCTTGCTTATCGGCTAGTTTTAGGGGAATGACACATTCACCACTCCTCTCCCCAGATAAAGCAAATCCCTTGTTTAACTTGTTCAAGAACAAACAAAGCTTTTCCCCCTACTCTTACAACTTAATAGGCATGTTTGGAGGGTTAATTACAAAAGGAAGAATGTCTACATGTAAAAGCTCTATTAGGTCTAATAACTTTTGGCAAAGATCCTGAGCAATTTTTACTCCTTCTGTTAAAAAATATGTTTCTTAACAACTTTCTCTAATAAGAAAAAGTTTTGGAGAGCCCCAGTTCCGTGGGATTCCAAGAGAAATCATTCATAATAATGTTTTAATTGCTACAGAGAGAACTGGTCTAAAAGATGTTAGTGGATTGGAAAATTATGTTGTAACACGTAAGTTCCTTTGAGTTCTCCAGAAAGAAAATAGGCAGCAAGAAAGAAAAGACATTTGAAAAGCAGCTGAAGATTAAGGCGCCTTCTGCAAACCACATTCTTTATGCCCTGCTTACAGATCTATGAAATGTTAAGTCAGATAGCCAGACTGTTGGCATCAAACGGTTATTGATTTTTCAGCTACAAACCTGTTGATCTCCTGGCCCAAGAAACAAGTCTTTAGTCTTAAGAAAAAGTTTCAGAGAGGGCAATTTAAACCCTGTCATTGTCTCCTCTCTCTCCTTTTTATTTTCTCTCTTTAGATAAGCCACCATGTTATTAGGAAAACTCAATTTCTTCCAGTTAAACTTTGACCCCTTTGAAAACAAAGATTTAAAATGTCATTTTCAGGCTAATGCTCCAGTGAATTGTCAAATAAAGTACTAAAAACATTTTGATAGATAGCTGAGCTATTTATCTAAATCACTGTCAGGGCAGCGAAGCATCCTGCAGGCTCCCAAGTACAGCCACCCGAAGGTGGGAATTTCTGGGACTCCCGGTCATTTCTCAAGCCTGCAGCCAGGCTACTGTTGACCAGATGCGTGCTTCAGCACCGTGTCAGCATCAGATAACAAAACAGTCAATATTTTTTTTAAAAACTGGGCTACCCTACTTATATTTCCTTTTCTTTAACTGATGTCCACATTCCTGGCTGAATTGCAAGATATGGAAATAATGGATGGCTCAGCCCAAGGGGTGTTCATTGCCAGTAGTTTTCTAGCAAAACAGCAACTTCTTAGACCAACAAAGTGACTTGGAAAGGTGGCAGCAGGGTCAATGCTAAGAAATATTGCCTTTCCTTAGCAAGGAAAACATTGGAGGCAGCAGCCTGAACTGGTGGTTTATGAACTTCGGGAGCAGCAGCCACCTTAATTAGGCTAAATTCCTTGCAAGGAAGATGTAATATTTTAATTACTTTGGACTGCTGAAAACACAAGGGATGGGGGCATATATATACAACTAGTAACTAATCCAAAGAGCACCAAACTTAAATTCCTCTCTGCATACATTTTAGTAAAACTGCACAATGTGTCAAATTGCCCTACTTGAAGAATGTTTCAAAGTCCTGTGGTCACTCTCCACTTCTTCCCCCCACCTCCATGCATATTTTTAAAACTGTTTTCAAGAGACTATAAGGTCAGTAAGGAGAAGAGCGTGGAGACAGGAGGGGTTTCTTGAGAAGAAAACATGTAACAGGAAATTTTCAGCAGAGGGAATCAATATGCATGCCAGCATATCACACTCCTTCAGCATTAAATCATTAAATCCTTTGTCTTGCTAGCAGTGCAGTTTATTTCCAATATCTTTATTGCATGCAAGAGAGACAATTAATTTTTTTTTTCTTGGTAGAAGAAGGGAAAAAATAAACCTACATTGAGCAGTGTGCCGATGCTGCCATTCGGTTTGGGTCAATCCACTGAAGCATGCTTTGAGAGCTTTCTCCTGGAGCATGCAGGAAGACGGGCTCGCAGTGTAGAAATCCAGGATTTGCCCAGGACTCACTGACAGAACATCCATACAGTCAAACATGATCTCCCCTGCACCGAATGTCTGCAAAAGTGCTTATCCTCTAGGTGTGGAGGCAAATGGCATAGAAAAGTCCACCCAACTCCATCAAACTCTGCCCCCTTTTTGGCACGTAGGCTGTTGGTCTTTTTCCCAGCCTCGAATCATGAATTATGACAGACAAGCCAGCTAAAAGCCTGTAATTGATCCAAATGATCATTTACCATTTTCCAGGCTTGCTCGGCCAATCCAGCCAGGGCGGGGGGTTCCCAGAAAGATCCCAAGTTCTCCTTCCAAGCAAATGCTTGCAAAAAGCCTTCCGAACGCGCTCCGGATCCTACCCCGACGGTGCCCAGGCAAGCCCTGCCCGGCTCGCTCGCGTCCTCGGCATCCCAGTCCTCAAACAGCTCGCGAGGGGGAATTCTGGTCCCCCCTTTGGCAAAGAATAGACCCTCCTGCCTCTGAACAGCTCACTTCCTACTACTTCTGTCACACAGAATGAAAGATTGAATTGCCTAATATATGCGAGTGAACTTTCGGTGAACCCTTCCCGGGCTGCTAACCTTCAAATGACCCAACTAGTCTGACATCACCAACTCCCAGGATTCTCACAGAGCTTAAAAACTCCCAGCAGCCCTGCAAAAGCAGACAGCCAGAGAGGCAGGCGGCGAGCGCACAAGCCGCGCTCGCTTTCCCATTTCTCACCTTAAAAACAATGCAAGAAGTGCTTTTAAAAAGAGCAGGGGAGGAGCCAGGACTCCGCTCCAAGCCAACTTCTCTCCCTTTACGCCTTTTTATTTCGGTGGCTCAGCTTGGAAACCAGCGCTCCCCCCTTTGCCCGCTCGCCTCCCGCCCTCCGCCTCGCCCCTAGCCCACCCTTTAAATTCCTCTGTGCGCCTTGCTGTCTGTTAAATTCCTTGTAACTTATGTATTTTTCCACTCCTGAAAAAGCACATGCAAGCCCTAAACTGTAGAACAGAGAAAGGCTACCCCTTGGGGAAGCCTTGGGTTGAGAAACTTTCCATTCGCTAATCTTTTTTCTTTTTCTCCTTCTTGCAAGCCCCGGCTAAAAGCATTGCATTTGTTCTGCAATTCAGCTTCAGGGGGAATTCGTTTACTTTTAAAAAAACCTTCCAGGCTATATGCAGCATATGTAGTCAAGAATGAGTTATCACTGCCTCCAGCACACACAAACACACAGTCACACATATATACAGGATTTTATATCCTGACCCAAGAAAACATAACGTAGTGATCATGAGCATGGGCTTGGGAGTCAAACTGAATTAGATTCCAATTCCAGTTCTATCACTTAGCAGCTGTATGTTCAGGGACAAGTATTCAACCTCTTTGGGTCTCTGTTTTCTCATCTGTAAAATGAGTATATAATACAACTCACCTCAGTTGGGTCACTGGGAGGGTAGAAATAATGCTTGGATGGCACTCAGTGAATGTCTTGGAACAAATGTTACCTGTGACTGGTATTTTTCCATGGGGAAGAGGGCACACAACTCAGAACCAATAATAGAACCCAGCTCCACGGTATCTCAAGCCAATGTGAAAATTTCTTTGCTGTTCCCACAGGCTTGCAGCTTGAATAGCCATGTTGGAGGCTTCACTCACCATACATATACACATATCTCGCCACATAATTAAATATGTACTTGTATTTTGAAAACTGGTTTAAGTACGAGAGTTTTATATTTCCAAGGGCCAGTTTTCATCCATTCCAGTCCTTGCCCAATCAATCTTGGCTATTTATTAAAATACAGCAATTTTAAGAGAAAATGATTTTTGTTATACCTCCCACACTCACCCAAACTACAGGAAGGAGAAATTTTCCAGACAGTCTTCAAATACGGAGCATGGATGAAATATTCACAGAAAACTCCAGGCAGACAGATAGCTTTAAAAGGAAGAGACAGCTACTTTGCACAACTTGCTTAAAGGATGCAACACACATCAAAGAAAAGAAACTCTGGGGAGGAATTAAGATACTCTCTTTCCTCCACTACTTTTCTAGTATTTACTTATAATTCTCCCACAAAACAGGGTGGGCAAGTAGGTGGCAGGAGGGAGAGCCACCTTGCCCCTCTCAGGAAGAGCTCTGCTCTGGTCTCCTTTTTGTGCAAGGTGCTGGAATGTGCATTGGCATCCAGGCCTTTTAAAAGCCTATCAGGGGGCACCTCACCCCATGCTGAAATGCTGCTCTGTCTAGTCGAGTTGCTAAGTGGCACTTGTGGTGTAACATGAAAAGTATGCATCACACACACTTACCAAGTCAAAGATCCTTTTATGAAGGTACATTAAAACAATTTTCAGCCCAGCAAGCTCAGTTCTTGCTATTGAAAAGTTCACGGCGATAAAGGGGTGAGATTTTGCTGAATCTGTGTTTGTTATTTTTTTTTATCACTTTTTTATATGACCATCATTTTTAATAGAGCCTTATTATAAGAAACCTTTTAACTACAAAGAAAACACACATTTTAAGCAAGGGAGCACAGAGGAATTTACAAAACATTTAACACACTGTCATTAAGATAGTTGTAAAGATACACAAAGCACTACATTATGTGCCAATTTCTACTTGGTCCATGAGGCTTATAGCTCTAAATGCTTATTTAAGGTCCTCAGAGTTCCTTGGGAACTGGACTCATTTATAGCAGATAATGGAAATGGATAAAAAGTTGTTAGATGCGGGGGAGGCAGCAGTTCTACTTAGAGCAGTGGTTCTCAACCTTCCAATGCTGCGACCCTTTAATACAGTTCCTCATGCTGTGGAGACCCCCAACCAACAAATTATTCTCGTGACTTAGAGTATAGCAGGAGGAACTTCAGTTAGAGATGTTACCTGACACCGCTGGTAACTGTGTGCATGTACGTATGTATCTCTTATTCAGGGGGGCCGCCACACTTCTTGCACAACTCTTTCCAAAGGAAGGGGATCCACTGGTCACAGGGAAGTGAAGATGGGAATGAAAGTCCCCTAAATTCTGTTCACTCTCTTTTCTTAAGCCAGAGAATCAGCCTCATCTAGAGGGGAGAGGTGACTGCTTTCAAATGTCTTACCCTTATACTGTATTATTGCATATAAACAGTAGAGTTTGTGTGTCTTTGTGCATGTGTGGTAGGAACTGGAAGACTTGATGCTTTCTTTCCTTGCAAAAAAGAATTTTAAATTTATAATCACCTTGAGACTCTCTTAACTGTAGAGAAATGAACTTGGGCCTTGAAATAAATGATCAGCATTTAAATCCTTGTGAATGGAATATTATGAGTTTCTGATAATGCGACGGTATTCACTAGTCAATTCATCATTTCTCATCATGAATTAATTATGCTGATAGCAATGATTACAGCTATTAATCTAAGTATTCATTTATAAAGCAGAGCCACAATTTAGTCACACACTTATTATTTTTTCATCAGTAAATTTAATTCTTATATTCTTGAAAACTTGATTCTTCCTCCAAATTCTTCATCTTAAGTAAAATTAAGGAAAGACACATGAATAAGCCACAATTATTTAACAACATAATGATGTACTCTAAACATTGATGAATAGCATAGAAAGTGAAACATGCCCATTTGCCCTAAATGAAGTTTATGTTATTGATACCCATTTTAAAATGTTAGTCAAACAGTTGGAAGAAACCTTCACAAGTATCTTCTTGGCATGGCATAAAATAAAATTCTGATATGTGGATATATGCCATCACCTCTGTTTTCTTTACCCTTGATCAATGATCTAATAAAAGTATTTCCAACCAACAAGCAAACAAAAAGTAAAAACAAAAAGCAAAAGTTTGAGAGCAAAATCCATTTTGTTTCAGAGTAACTGTATATTTGTCAGTGTGACACAGCACATTTGAAACCCATAATCATAAAACAAAAATTTATAGCCAGGGTTCAGGGTCTACATCTGTTTCTCTGGTTTTTGTACAGCAATTACCCACTGGACAATCCAGAAAGAAACACCATGAATCATGCTCTGCAAACATGTTGGAACTGGAGAGTTTTCTGAAGAAAAAACAGGCGTCTCTGTACACCAGTCTTGCAGCGGGCCGTGTTCAAAATTGGGCTAATACCTTCTGATGTCTAAATAAGATTCCCACAGGCCCAGACATATCTCTGCCCACCCCTTTTTCCCCCAATGCCAGGCACAAGGCATGTAAAGTGCAGGCAGACACTGAGGTAGGGTGGTGGGAAGGTAGACAGTGATTTTTTAAAGACACACCTACTTCTTTTGTGGGTTTTTTTTTTTTTAATTTATGTTTGCTTTAAAAATTTTTTTCCTGTTAATCCTTTTTTGCCACAATTCTGTCAGAAGAAAAAATAGATAGTTATGAGTGATGCGTGTATTTCGGCAGAGAAGCCAGGGCAGGGATATGTTGCCAGGACAAAGCAAGTACTAAGGCTGTTCCCAGGGCTTCTGTTCTACAGAGCAGAGCTGCTTTTGTGTTGGCAGTAGGGAGACTTTCTAACACTAATCAATGCATAGACACTTTGCTTCTGGCCCTTCAATGTGAACACTTGCTAATGTAACAGGACTGTTGACATCCATGGATCTTATACCAAAAGATATCAAAGTGCTGTCAGAACAAGAATTTTGTAAGGTGGTTCTAGACATTGGTGTAGAGACTGGGTCTTTGTAGAAACCCAAGAAATACATATTCTTCCTTAATTGAAGCAGTATCAAAAATATACTACTGGGACCTGATCAAACTAAAAAGCTTCTGCACAGCCAAGAACATAGTAAGTAAAGCAAGTAGACAGCCCTCAGAACGGGAGAAAATATTTGCAGGTTATACCTCCGATAAAGGTTTAATAACCAGAATCCACAGAGATCTCAAATGTATTAGCAAGAAAAGAACAAATGATCCCATCTCAGGGTGGGCAAGGGACTTGAAGAGAAACTTCTCTAAAGAAGACAGACACACGATCTATAAACACATGAAAAAAAGCTCATCATCCTTAATCATCAGAGAAATGCAAATCAAAACTACTCTGAGATATCACCTAACCCCAGTAAGAGTAGCCCACATGACAAAATCCCCAAAACAGAGATGTTGGCATGGATGCGGAGAAAAGGGCACACTTCTACATTGCTGATGGGAATGCACACTAATACGTTCCTTCTGGAAGGATGTTTGGAGAATACTTAGAGACCTAAAAATAGACCTGCCATTCGATCCTATAATTCCTTTACTAGGTTTATACCCAAAAGACCAAAAAATCACAACACAACAAAGACATCTGTACCAGAATGTTTATTGCAGCCCAATTCATAATTGCTAAGTCATGGAAGAAGCCAAAATGCCCATCGACCCACGAATGTACTAGCAAATGGTGGTACATGTATACCATGGAATATTATGAAGCCTTAAAGAAAGATGGAGACTTTACCTCTTTCATGTTTATATGGATGGAGCTGGAACATATTCTTCTCAGCAAAGTATCTCAGGAATGGAAGAAAAAGTATCCAATGTACTCAGCCCTACTATGGAGCTAATTTATAGCTTTCACATGAAGGCTATAACCCAACTATAGCACAAGACTACGGGGAAAGGGCCAAGGAAGGGGAAGGGAGAGGGGAGGTTAGGGTTAAGGGAGGGTAATGGGGGGGGCCACACCTACGGCGCATCTCAGAATGGGTATAGGCGAAACTTACTAAAGGCAGAATACAAATGTCTACATACAATAACTAAGAAAATGCTATGAGGCTACGTTGAACAGTTAGATGAGAATATTTCAGATTGTATATGAAACCAGCATATTGTACTCCTTGATTGCACTAATGTACCCAGTTATGATTTAACAATAAAAAAAAATTAAAAAAAAAAAGATCTCTCTACCTCGAACATTGGCCACTATATCCTTCATTTGGCTCCTTTCTCTTCAGTTCTCTGCTTTTTCCATGTTTCCTCCACAAAGTTTTCTTATAAACATTGTCCCCCCCAGGACAAGGACATACTTTTCTTTCTCCACACTTATGAATTATTGTCTTTAGTGCTTCTGGGACTTCTGCTGTTCGTGACTCATAAAGACAACTCTTCAAGCCCAATAGTTTCTATTGGTCCCAACTTGAAAGTTAAATATATCCTTTCCTGAAAGCCTCAATATGGAACAGTGAGCTCTCAACTATTTCTCAGCCGACATCATCTTAATATCAGTTTGTGGGAGACCTGTCTGAGCTATTTCTTCTTTATTATATTTCTCTTTTTAAATTTAGGCTTTCTAAAGTAACACATGTGCATAAAAATTCAGAGTCAAGTATTAAAGATATAAAGTAAGAATTAAAAGCATATATATGGTAAGTACTCTGTATTCACTCATGAAATGATGAATACCTACCATAAGCCAGGAAATGTGATAGGTACTCAGCCTGTATCTGTATGCCTCTTTTTTTCTGGGGGGGGGAGGGGTTGTTGTTTTTGCCTTTACACTAATACTGTCTTTTTAAGACGGAGTCATGCTCTGTTGCCTGGCATGCACCACCACTCCTGCCTAATTTTTCTATTTTGTAGAGACAAATCCTTGCTCTGGCTCAGGCTGCTCTCAAACTCCTGATCTCAAGAGATTCTCCCACCTCAGCCTCTCAGAGTATTATAATAGCGAGCCACTGTGCCCCGCCCAATATTGTCTTATAATACATATTTTTTCAAACTTTTTTTTTTTTTTTTTAGAGACAGGGGCTCACTGTGTTGCCCAAGCTGCAGCGTAGTGGTGAGATTACATTTCACTATAATCTCAAACTTCTTTCTTTTTTTTTTTTTGGCCAGGGCTGGATTTGAACCCACCACCTCCGGTATATGGGGCCAGCGCCCTACTCCTTTGAGCCACAGACACCACCCTATAATCTCAAACTTCTGTGCTCAGGGATCCTCTGCCTCAGCCTTCTTAGTAGTTGGGACGACAGGTGCATACCACCATGTCTGGCTCATATTGTAATTTTTTGTAAGTACAAGGTCTCTCTCTACATTGTCCAGGTTGGTCTTGAACTCCTGGTCACAAATGATTCTCCTGCCTTGACATCCCAGAGTGCCGGGATTGCAGGAATGAGCCACTGTGCCTGGCCTGAACATGTTACAATTTAGCAATATGTCTTGAATATCCCTTCAAAATAAATAGTACATATAGAACTAACTCATTAAAAAACCAATTGACTAGAATCTCTTTATATTAATGTGCTGCAATTAATTTAATCAGTGCCCAACTTGTGGACATTTTGGTTGTTTTTAGTTTTTTAGTGCTATAAGAAGCCCTGCAGGCATATGTATCAACACATCTGCTGGATAAAATTGCAGTAGCAGTACTGCCAGGCCAAACATTTGATAATCAGACAAAATTATACTCCAGAATGGTTATGCTAATATATATTTCTCTTTTGTTCTAAAACAGAGGTCAGTAAATATTTTTTATATAGGACCATAGGAAATATTTTAGGCTTTGCAGGCTACAGAATCTGGTCACAGCTGTTTACTTCTGCCCTTATAGTATTAAAGGAGCCCTAGACCAGGAATAAAGAAATGGGCATCGGTGTGCTTAGTAAAACTTTATTTACATAAACTGGGTTTGGCTCTTGGGCTGTGGTTTGTCCACCTCTGTTCTAAACCAACTTTTAACTCACTAAATTCTACATTGCCTTGTCTCTATTCTTATAAATCCTAGCTATAACCTGGATGGAGCTGAAGGGCATTCTTCTTAGTAAAGTATCACAAGAGTGGAGAAGCAGGTATCCAATATCCTCAATAGTAATATCAAACCAATAAACAACTACACACGCCCAGGAGAGAAAAGCACAATTAAATGCAAATGGTAAGGAGGAGGAGAAGAGAGAAAGGGGGAAAGGGGAGGAAAGAGGGTGATTGGTAAGCTCTCACCTAAGGTACACAATGTAAGGGGCGGTGGATAAAGCACACCCCCTGGATGAAGGGGTCAATTACAACTTGAACTTTACCTAAAAAATGCAAACTATGTCACCTAATCATTTGTACTCTCATATTAATCTGAAATAATTATAATAAAAAAACTCCTAGGTATATATATTTGGGTTTGTTAGCCCTCTTCTTTTTCCTTTAAAAGTTTTGTTATACAATTTATACATTATAAAGAAAAATGTGGATCTTTTATTGTGTTATTCTTCCGGAATGTGTTATACTATCTCATTCTGAATAATCTTTCCTTCTCTCTTGGCTTGCAATTTCTCACTTTTCTACTTTACTGTCTTTATTCTTTATCCCCCCTCACACACCTTTTTTTTTTTTTGCAGTTTTTGGCTGGGAATGGGTTTGAACTCACCACTTCCGGCATATGGGGCCGGCACCCTACCCCTTTGACCCACAGGCACCGCCCCAACACACCTTTTTTCAGAGACAGAGTATCACTATGTTGGCCAGGCTAGTCTGAAACTCTAGTCTCAACTGAACCTCCTGCCTTCTGAGGAGCCGGGATTAGAGATGCAAGCTATTGCACTCAACTTCTTTACTTTCTTCTGTAAGAGAAGGTGTTGGATGGAATCTCTGCCTTCCAAATGTAAAAGATTAAATGAGGTGCATCCAAATGTGCACAGATGTTCCAGTTCTTTCTATCACCAAACCCTGCTTTAAAGTCCCTTATTTCCATCAATACTGAAAACCACCGCCATGTATGATGGCTGTATTTTAGACACAGAAAATGTGCCAGTGATTCCTGAGAATAAATGCCAATGGCATACCTGCACAACTTGGTTTTGACTTCCCTGTATTATTTTGCCTGATTTTTTTTTTCTTTTGGTCTCATCTCAACACATCTTCCAATGAGCTAACGTTAGAGGTGCTACCTAGTTGGTGGAATGTTTAGAGAACAGCTAGACTGTTCGAAAGGATGGAATGAAACACAAAGGTCTCTAAGAGTGCTTTGCAATTATTTCCTGTTAATATTATTAACAAAGGAAGATGTCTATAACTGAGAAACCTGCTTAATTCATTTTATTTGAGATCATATGTATGAACAGAGACTACTAGTTGGCTCTTAAACTGTGCTATCTAAATTAATTAAAATTAAACAGTTAAAAACTCGGGTCCTCAATCCCATCAGCCACACTTTGAGTGCTCAAAAGCCTCAGGTGGCTGTGACTAGAGCAGTGCAGATGTAGAACATTGCTACCACTGCAGAATGTTCTGTTGGGCCACGGTGCTCTAAGAAGTCTGCTTATTGAATAGAGAGGCACTGTAACATGGTGGGTGGCACCACAGAGTTTGGGGCACAGACTGACTGTGTTTAAACTGCAGCTTCACCTCTTACTAGCTGTCTGACCCTATTCAAGTTACTTAACCTCTACATACCTCACCTGTAAAATGGAGATATTAATGGTACCTACACAAAAGGTTGTGGTAAAAGATTAAATGAGGTAATACATGAAAAAGCACTTAGAACATTGCCTGAAATATAATTAAGTGTTTTGAAAGTGTCAGTGCAATGTCTGCAAGGAGAAAATTATGTCAGGTATGCATTGCTCACTACTGCTCAAATACCCTGCTACCAGACACAGAGAATCTTCTGTCCAAGTAGCTGTTTTCAACCAGAATGAACATTTCAGGCTGCCAGGGTCTACACATGTGCAATTTGGGCAAGTTCCCCAAGAGATTTTGCTGCAGAAGTTTGATTAAGTAGCACTGAAGCATTTTTATACTCACAGTATAAAGGAGGTATATACGCAGACACTGAGTCAGAATGGCAGTGAAATATTCAACAAGCCCAACCCTGCTGTTCTTATGGGAGACAGGAAGTAGATCACATGATTGGCTGTTTTTTTGCATAAGCAATGTTCAGCCTCGGGAACTTAATGCCAATTATAGTTAATTAAATGGCAAAGATATTATCTTGTCTTGTCTTGTTGCCTTTCCATCCATTCATCCCATCTCCCTTTTCATTCATCTATCTACCTATCCGCCCTTTCATCTACCTGCTATCCACCCATCCATCCATTTACTCCGCTAACAATCTATTTACTCATCTACCCATCCATCTAGCCTTCTAGCTATCCATCCACTGATTTACCCATCTACCCATCCGTCCATCCTCTGACCTATCACCTACCCATGACTTAAGCTCCTAAATGAAGAAGCAGAGTACGGCTTTGGGGCAGGCAATATAGAGAATAGGGAAAGGGATCAAAGTAAAACTTCTCACATCATGCATGTGTCTTTCTCCAGAATCCTTGGAAAGGATTTTCTGATGAGAGGTGCTGGCTCTGGAGATTTCAGTTAAACAGGGTTTGATAAATCAAGTTGTGGCTAGAGAGCCCCTGAGATCTAACTCTGATCTCCAAGAGCACCCCAGGATTGAAATGCTAACGAAAACAGGTTCTATTAGCAACACAAAAGTTTCTGACTCTAAGGGAAAGCTAGAGGCCAAAAGGAATTTCCTTAAGATTTCTATAGGTAGAAGGAATGTAAAAGCACAAATACATCAGAAAGGCAGTTAGAGAGGGAATGGAATTTAAATTCATCTTAGTGTCTGACAGAGAAAAAGGCAAATAAAAAAGATCAATGTGATTGAGTGGGAATTGTCAAAGTAACGTTAAGTCATATGGAAATCTTTGTGAAATTTCCATTGGGGAAATAATAGCATGTATGTAAGCACATCACACACACATATACACTATGCACATACATTATAAATATTTTTGGTGAAAAAAATACTTTTTTCTCTCTCCTTTCAAACTACAGGGTGTAAAGCTACCTTCTCAATATCTACTTCAACCAAGAGCTTCAAAAACTTCTCCTGGAGAGATCATGGCAACTTCCCAAATTATTAGTTTTTTGGATTTTGTTCTGCTTGTTTGATTTCAGAGTTAAAGATGCCTCAAAAAGATTAACAAAGATACTTCAGAAGAAAAAATAGAAATATAACTATCTGTCCTCTATGTTTAAGCAAAATGCAATGATAAAATGTAAGATCAATTGCCAGGATTCCAAAAGCATGGCCATTCTTAGGTGTCATATGCAAGGCTACTTGGAAAATTTCTGTGTTTAGGGTCTGGTGATCTGCTTTTTAATTGAGATCCTCACGTTTTACTCTGTGCAGTATATAGTGTCAGATCTTCTGATCTTATGTGATCAGGATAAGTGGATATTATTCCACTTGGTAAGCACTAAGGCACAGGAGAACCTCTGGAGATGGTTGTGTGACAAAAACTCTCTCCTCTGACCAAAACTTTAATCAGGCTCCTCTGAGTCCTCTGTTTGAATAGGTCCAACTTTGGGCTTCCTCTCTGTCCTTGCAGAATCCAGTTTCAGCCAGAATCCTACTAAAGCAATTTAGGGAAGGTCCTTCTCTCTTGTTATTGATGGGGTTCAGGACATTGTCACCCCCTCCCCCAACATGGCACTTTAGCATTTGAGAAAACAAAAAGAAGGAAAGTCACTTTCACTTTTCCCTTGATGTTTTGCCCTGAAGTGGGTCATAAGACCCTTAGTTGAGAGATGCCCTCCCATTACATGGAAAAAAGGAATGCGCTTATCTTTGAAGTCACAGGGACACAGAAGAACCTGAAAAAACAGGCCTTGTTAAGTTTCCCCTGTTTTATTATCATTTGTCCAGTCATACTTCCACACAACTGTCTATTCTTCATTCATCCTAAGCTTAAAAATAGACAAGATTCCTTATTTCTTTGAGTCCTCCTATCTGAAGGCTCCGTGTCTCATAAAACTTAAGTTTGTATGCTTCTTCCTGTTAATATGTAGGACAGGAAAGAAAGATATTTCTCATCCTCTATACTGTTTGGCCACCTCTGTTCAAGTTGGTTTAGCCAGAAACCCCTTATTCTTGATGTTTCCTTTTAGTGATTTTCCATCTACTGGCCTTACCTGCTCCTTGGTTATAAATCCCCACTTGTCCTTCTTGGAGTCAGAATTTAGTCCAATCTCTCTCCTCCACAGTAAGACCTTGTTACAGTGGTCCCTTTTCCTATTTCATGGTCCCTTGTGAATAAAGTTTGCCTTTCCACCTTTTAATGAGAATCATGAATGATTTTATTTTTCTTTAATAGATATTAAGAAAGGTAACAGAAAGTAGAAATGGTACAGTTTGGAGCTTGCTGGATTCAAGTTTGGTTTCTGTGGATTTGGTAATCCCATTATATTTCTGTGTCTCACTTACTCTTTTTCTTTGTAAATGAAGATAATGTCTATTTCAAGTGATAGAGCCTACTCGAGGGGGAGATCATGTTGAAAAATTAAATGCAATAATGCATGAGAAAGATTTTTGTAAACTCTGAAGTACTACGTAATAGTAGGTGATACCCAAAAAGACAAAAAATATTTTCCCCTCTTTTAAAAAATGTCTGGGCCCTTCTCCATGATCTATAATCACCTTTTTTCATAAGAATAGGTTTCCAGGTGAGTATGTGACCATTTAGATCAGTGATTTTCAACTGGTGTGCCATGAAAAATGTTAAAGATCATGAATTAAATTATTTTCAAAACAAGTCCAAAGCAGGGCGGTGCCTGTGGCTCAAAGGACTAGGATGCTTCCCCCATATGCTGGAGGTGGCGGGTTCAAACCCAGTCCTGGCCAAAAACCAAAAAAAAAAGAAGTCCAAAGCACAGTAAGTGCTTTTCTTTACTCCTTTTTGGATCAACATAATTCACATGTGCTGTGGAAGTTAACTATATAGGTTCAAGTGTGCCATGAGATAAAAGAGGTTGAAAAACACCAACCTAGGTAGATATCACATTTCCCTGACTCCCTTGCATGGCCATGTTCTCATCAGCAAAATGTTATTAGAAGTGTTGTGTGCAGGTTCTATGTCACTTCCTTAAAGTAATTTCCTCCTTCCACTTGCTATCTTGTCCCTTCCCTGCCTGCTGGAATACAGACCATATGAGGAAAGTAGCTTGCAGGAAGTCAAAGACACAGACGGAAAGAGCCTGAGCTGCTGAATGTCCGTCTGGAACACAGCTGCCCTGCCAGCTACCTCTAGACTATTACATGATAAAGAAGTAAATTTCCATTTTCTTATGCCATCATATTTGGGGGGCATTTTTAAAAATAAAGTTTAGTCTGGATTGTAATTAGTCAAATTTTCTTTAATCTGTTTAAAATTTAAGATAAGAAGAAAGATGATCTTGGTATTTCTCATGCAATTTCCCAGACTCAGTAGGATCTCTTTTGTATTAAAGACCTACTCTTTCCCCAGCTTATTTTTTCTATTTATTGCTGGCAGGCAACATAACTGGTTTCCACCCCCACCCATTCTCTAGGATTCAAAGACAAGTGGCAGAGTATTTCTTTTTCTTTTTCCTTTTTTTTTTAACATGTATAAACAGAACATGACAAAAGTTCCATAGAAGCCCTCACTTCTATTCTGAACATTCCCAAGTGGCTTCTGAAGAAAGGCCCAGTCTCAAGCTTAGGCTGGTTCAGGGTATGTGGACTGCGTTTGGAATGGGAGGCAGTCCCCAAAGCTCTATTATCAAATCTGTGAAGTGATTTGTGGTGCTTCTAAAGGGGTAAAGACAGGTTACTGTTGGGGGGCCAGAGTCTAACTTTACACTAAACAGCTTGTGAGGACTTCTCTGGTTTTATTGGTAATATGAAGAGGCTATCACGACCCAAACCAAACACCCTGCTGAAATGCCCCATACACTTCCATGACAGTGTTACCAAGGCATTCCTCTGAAAGATCCGGGTAAGCTGCCCAACACCATACTTGATGCCAGAGTTTGGCAGACTCCAAAGGCCAAACAAAAGCCCATCACCCTGGTGTTATGAAATAAAGTTTTATTAGAGCACAGCAATCACACACTAATTTGTTTGCATATTGTCTATGGCTGCTTTCACACAACAACAGAGTGGAGTGACTGCAACAAAACCTATATGGGCTGAAAAGAGGAAAATATTTATTATCTGTACCTTTACAGAAAAAAATGGCTGACTGCAGGCATTCGCTACCAATCCTATTGTTTCCAGGGACTAAGAATATCTCCCTGTAATTAATATTAGGACCGAATAGTAGAAGAAATCATTAAAAAAAAGAAATCTATGGCATACATTTTTGCTTTTAACTCCCCAGTGGGGAAGTTCAACTTACATGCAGATCAGGAAAAAGGATAATATTTTCAAAATGGTCTTGGAACAATGATATATCTATTGGTTCAATTCAATAAATAAAACAAACAATAAACAAAAACAATGATCCATAGCACATAATAATATAAAATTCATTCAAAGTGAATCATGGGCCTAAATGTAAAGAATAAATCATAAACTTTGAGAAGAAAATACTAAAGAATATTTTGTGAACGTGAGTTGCACAATGGTTTCTTAAGGCGCAAAAGCATGACATATTAAAAACCAGAATGATAATTTGAACATCAGCACAATTATAAAAAAACACCTATTTTATGAAAGACTTTGCTAAAAGAATGAGAAGACAAATCACAGATTAAGATTTAAAAAACTGTGTGAAGCATATATCTGATAATGAAGAAATTTAAAATTTCAAAATTTAATAATAACAAAGCAAGTACCCTTTCCCCCGCTCCCAAGGGACAAATGATTTGAACAGAAATGTCACTGAAGACAATATATATACAGCAAATAATCCTATGAAAAAATGCTCATCATTAGTCACGAGGCAAATGCCAATTAAAACCACGATGAGATACTATTACACACCTATTGGAATTGCTAAATTAAAAATACACTGCCATACTAAGTATTGCAATGGATGTGGAGAAACTGGAACTCTCATACAGTGCCACAAGAAATATAAAATCATAAATCACTTTGAAAACAGTTCGGGAATTTCTTAAAAAGTTAAACATGTATATATCAGGTGATCTAGGTATCTCACTCCTAGGTGTTTATTCAAGAGATATTAAAACATATTTCCATTTAATCACATGAATGGTCATAGCAGCTTTACTTGTAGTGAGATCCAAAAAAACAGAAACAACCCAACCCTCCATTGGTGAACTCATGAACAAATCATAGTATATTCTTACACTGTAAAACTTTGATATATGTTGCAACATAGATGAATCTCACAATAATTAGGAAGAATTAAAGAAAAGGAACACAAAATACTGTCAAGTGTATGGTTCCATATGTTTTAGATTCTAAAAAATTCTAGAAAAATGCAATCTAGTAATAGCAGAGAGCAAATTGGTAGTTGCCTAGAGACAGGGCTTGGGGAAAAAGGATAGAACAGGAGGACAAGGTAACAAATACAGGCGGAGGAACTCCTGGGACATGATTGGGAAAATGTTTCTAAGTTGACTGTGGTGATGGTTTTACAGGTATACATGTTTGTCAAAACCTAACAAATTTTACACTTTTAAAATATGCAGTTCATTGATTGTCAACTATACCTCAGTGAAGTTGTTACAGAAAATAGCATTTAACATCAATATGGTCTAGACACTAACCCTTTAGACTAAACACAGTTCATGCCAGTCTACTGTAGCTGATTAACAGCTAGCCTTGCTTGGAAAAATGACCAATTGTGGTGGTTACTTGGGAAATAAATTTTAAGAGCACAATGCCATAGCACCACCCATCCACCAACAAGACTAAAACAAAAACAAACAAGATACCAAAAGTTGCCAAAGATGTGAAGAAATCGAAGGAGGTGGAGCATGATGGCGAATGGGATGGATGTGTAGCCCACCTCTCCCAAGTCATCAGGTGAGAGGAAAAGGGGTCTGGACCTTTCCCGCACATGGATTATTGGTGTGGACGGACAGCTGGAGATGCTCAGAGAATTGGCGGATTGCTGTATATGAGGGGTAATTTAAAACCATGGACTCTGTTGTAGAGATTTTTCCCTGCTTGGCCATGCTGGCCAGCAGTCATCTCCCTTATAGAGGACAGCAGCCTGCTAATACTGGCAAAACCCAATTGATGAAAATTTATTCCTGGGAGGCGGAGCAAGATGGTGGCCGACTAACAGCTTCCTTGCATCTGGGCACCGTGAGTCTGGGGAGATAGGACTCCAGGCATCTCTGGCTGGTGGGATCTGCCTATCATCACCCCTGTGAGGATACAGGGAGTCAGCGAGAGACTTCTGGACCCCAAGATGAGGACTAAAACAGTGGAACAATGGCAAGTGGTCACGTGTGTTCAATCTGTCTAAACCCGCCTGCAACTGTAAGTTCAGTAGCAGCGAGACTGCAAACCAGAAAGGCCTTACCTGTGAACTGTTTTGGTGTCTTTGGACTTGGCACTCAGTTGAACTGCCTTGGGGATAGCCTGAGCGGGAGTGCGGAGAACTTTGGCCATTGTCTAGGGCCCCAGTCTGAGCCGCTGAGCCAGATGGAGCTAATAGTGTTTGGCTGTGGGTCACAGGGAGCCATTGTGAGTGATCTGCCCCAGCAAGCTCCGCCCTCAGGGTCGCTGAGCTAGAATTGGGTGGGACCTGGTAAGCCAGCAATCAAGTAGCCTAAGGGTAGGGTCTGAGCCGCCTTTCAGCCCTAACCCTCAGGGGCAGAGTGAGACCAGTTTTGGCACACTGGGTAAGTGGATAGCTACTTCAGCAGTGATTCCAGAGACAAGCACTTCCCTGGGAAAGCTTCTGCTCAGCAAGTTTACAAGTTCAAAGTGCCTTTTAAGTGGGCTGAAGAGAGATTTAGGGTGTCTACCTACTGGGGTTTGAGAAATCAGCAGCCTCCAGTCGTATCAGAACTGTGATTAACATCTCCCTAGAAGACCACGTGTTGCCCAGACAATATTCAATAACATATACATACTGCTTTTTTTTTTTTTTTTGGTTTGGTTGTTTTTTTTGTTATTTTGATGTTGTTGATGTTGTTTTGTTTTTTAATTTCAACCTTTTCCAAACAGATCCTTTTTCTTTCTCAATTTTTCTAGTTTAATTATAATTTCCCATTGCTGCCTTTTTCAATAACTAGAACTTCATTTTGCTAGTGTTCTTACTGCTATTATTTGGTTTTTCACCCAATTTTATCCTGTAAAGTTTTCTGTTTGCTTGTTTTGGTTTGATTTATAGCATTTTTGTCTTTCCTCTCTACTTGGTGGAGGTGGGGTACTGTGTCTGATTAGGTTAGCCAAGAGCTGCTGACCTCAAGGGAACCACCCAACTGGGCACCACGAGAAGGTGGGGTTCTTTTAAGGTTGTGTCAAAGTACCCTACTGTACACCTATATTGCTCTGTCTCCCTCTTTCTCTGCCTCTCTTCTTTTTGTCAATATTCCTTTTACCCACCCCCTCTCCTTTCTCTATTTTTTTTTTTGTTTTTCTTATCACTCGGTCCTCCTTTCTTTCATCCCTTTCTTCCTCTTCAACCTTCTCACCCTTCTGGTCCTATAACCCTTAGTCCACAGGCATGAGAACTTAAAGAGCAAGAGGAAGTGAAAAGAAAATTAATGCAAGGAAACAGATAAAAGAAATCAGTCATGAGGAAGAATCAGCAGAAAACTCCAGGCAACATGAAGAACCAGTCCAGAACAACCCCGCCAAGGGACCATGAGGTAGCTACTGCAGAGGATTCCACCTATAAAGAAATGTTAGGAATGACAGAAAGGGAACTTAGAATACCCATGTTGAAAACAATGAAAGAAATGATGGAAACAATGAAGGAAACTGCTAATAAAGTGGAAAATAACAAAAAGGAAATCCAAAAACAGAATGAAATCAGAGATGAAGGATATGAAGAATATAAAAAGGATATAGCAGACCTGAAGGAACTGAAACAGTCAATTAGGGAACTTAAAGATGCAATGGAAAGTATTAGCAACAGGTTAGACCATGCAGAAGACAGAATTTCAGAGGTAGAAGACAAAGTTTTTGAGATAACTCAGATAGTAAAAGAGGCAGAAAAGAAGGGAGAGAAAGCAGAACGTTCACTGTCAGAATTATGGGACTTTATGAAGCGAACCAACATACGAGTTAAAGGAATTCCAGAAGGGGAAGAAGAATGCCCCAGAGGAATGGAAGCCATACTAGAGAATATTATAAAAGAAAATTTCCCAAATATCACCAAAGATTCTGACACACTGCTTTCAGAGGGCTATCGGACCCCAGGTCGCCTCAACTCTAACCGAGCTTCTCCAAGACACATTGTGATGAACCTGTCCAAAGTCAAGACAAAAGAAAAGATTCTGCAAGCTGCCAGGAGTAAGCGCCAGTTTACCTACAGGGGCAAATCCATTAGAGTGACAAAAGACTTCTCTAATGAAACTTTCCAAGCAAGAAGACAATGGTCATCTACCTTTAATCTACTTAAACAGAACAATTTCTAGCCCAGAATTCTGTACCCTGCTAAGCTAAGCTTCAAAATTGATGGAGAAATCAAATCATTTACGGATATACAAACATTGAGGAAATTCACCACAACAAGACCAGCTCTACAGGAAATACTTCAACCTGTTCTGCACACTGACCACCACAATGGATCAGCAGCAAAGTAAGAACTCAGAAATTAAAGGACAGAACCAAACCTCCACACTGATGCAAAAGATAAAACTAAGCAATGGACTCTCATCAAATAAGACGAATAGAATACTACCACACTTATCAATTATCTCAATAAATGTTAATGGCTTGAATTCCCCACTGAAGAGACATAGATTGGTTGAGTGGATTAAAAAACACAAGCCATCCATTTGCTGTCTGCAGGAAACACACCTGGCTTCAAAAGACAAATTATAGCTCAGAGTCAAGGGTTGGAAGACAATTTTTCAGGCAAATGGAATTCAGAAGAAAAGAGGAGTTGCAATCTTATTTTCAGATACATGTGGATTTAAAGCAACTAAAGTCAAAAAAGACAAAGATGGTCACTTTATATTGGTCAAGGGAAAAATACAACAAGAAGACATTTCAATTCTAAATATTTATGCACCCAATTTAAATGCTCCCAGATTCTTGAAACAGACCTTACTCAGTCTGAGCAATATGATAACTGATAATACCATAATAACAGGGGACTTTAACACTCCTCTTACAGAGCTGGACTGATCCTCTAAACAGAAATTAAACAAAGATATAAGAGATTTAAATGAGACCCTAGAACAACTGTGCTTGATAGACGCATATAGAACACTCCACCCCAAAGATAAAGAATATACATTCTTCTCATCACCCCATGGAACATTCTCCAAAATTGATCATATCCTGGGACACAAAACAAATATCAACAGAATCAAAAGAATTGAAATTTTACCTGGTATCTTCTCAGACCATAAGGCACTAAAGGTGTAACTCAACTCTAACAAAAATGCTCAACCCCACCCAAAGGCATGGAAATTAAACAATCTTCTGTTGAATAACAAATGGGTGCAGGAAGAAATAACACAGGAAATCATTAAGTTCCTTGAGCATAACAACAATGAAGACACAAGCTACCAAAACCTGAGGGACACTGCAAAAAGCAGTTTTGAGAGGAAAATTCATCGCTTTAGATGCCTACATTCGAAAAACAGAAAGAGAGCTCATCAACAATATCACAAGAGATCTTATGGAATTGGAAAAAGAAGAACAATCTAAGCCTACACTCAGTAGAAGAAAAGAAATATCCAAAATCAAATCTGAGATCAATGAAATTGAAAACAAAAGAATCATTCAGAAAATTAATGAAACAAGGAGTTGGTTTTTTGAAAAAATAAATAAAATAGATAAACCATTGGCCAGACTAATGAGGAATAGAAAAGTAAAATCTCTAGTAACCTCAATCAGAAATGATATAGGGGAAATAACAACTGATCCCACAGAGATACAAGAGATCATTTCTGAATACTACCAGAAACTCTATGCCCAGAAATTTGACAATGTGAAGGAAATGGATCAATATTTGGAATCACACCCTCTCCCTAGACTCAGCCAGGAAGAAATAGAGCTCCTGAACTGACCAAGTTCAAGCAGTGAGATCAAAGAAACAATAAAAAATCTTCCAACCAAAAAATGCCCTGGTCCAGATGGCTTCACTCCAGAATTCTATTAAACCTTCAAGGAAGAGCTGATTCCTGTACTGCAGAAATTATTCCAAAACTTTGAGGAAGAAGGAATCTTCCCCAACACATTCTATGAAGCAAACATCAAACTGATACTAAAACCAGGAAAAGACCCAAACAAAAAGGAGAATTTCAGACCAATCTCACTCATGAATATAGATGTAAAAATTCTCAACAAAATCCTAGCCAATAGATTACAGCTTATCATCAAAAAAGTCATGGCTAGGAAGAATCAACATTATCAAAATGTCCATACTACCCAAAGCAATATATAATTTCAACGCACTCCCTATTAAAGCTCCACTGTCATATTTTAAAGATCTTGAAAAAACATTACTTCGTTTTATATGGAATCAGAAAAAACCTCGAATAGCCAAGACATTACTCAGAAATAAAAACAAAACAGGAGGAATCACACTACCAGACCTCAGACTTTACTACAAATCGATAGTGATCAAAACAGCATGGTATTGGCACAAAAACAGAGAAGTAGATATCTGGAACAGAATAGAGAACCAAGAGATGAATCCAGCTACTTACCGCTATTTGATTTTTGACAAGCCAATTAAAAACATTCAGTGGGGAAAAGATTCCCTATTTAACAAATGGTGCTGGGTGAACTGGCTGGCAACCTGCAGAAGACTGAAATTGGACCCACACCTTTCACCATTAACTAAGATAGACTCTCATTGGATTAAAGATTTAAACTTAAGACATGAAACTATAAAAATACTGGAGGAGAATGCAGGGAAAACCCTTGAAGAAATTGGTCTGGGTGAGTATTTCATGAGGAGAACCCCCCGGGCAATTGAAGCAGCTTCAAAAATACACTACTGGGACTTGATCAAACTAAAAAGCTTCTGCACAGCTAAGAACACAGTAAGCAGAGCAAGCAGACAGCCCTCAGAATGGGAGAAGATATTTGCAGGGTATAACTCTGACAAAGGTTTAATAACCAGAATCCACAGAGAACTCAAACGCATCAGCAAGAAAAAAACAAGGGATCCCATCGCAGGCTGGGCAAGGGATTTGAAGAGAAACTTCTCTGAAGAAGACAGGCGCAAGGCCTTCAGACATATGAAAAAATGCTCATCATCTTTAATCATCAGAGAAATGCAAATCAAAACTACTTTGAGATATCATCTAACTCCAGTGAGACTAGCCTATATCACAAAATCTCAAGACCAGAGATGCTGGCGTGGATGCGGAGAAAAGGGAACACTTCTGCACTGCTGGTGGGAATGCAAATTAATACATTCCTTTTGGAAAGATATATGGAGAACACTCAGAGATCTAAAAATAGATCTGCCATTCAATCCTGTAATTCCTCTGCTGGGCATATACCCAGAAGACCAAAAATCACAACATAACAAAGATATTTGTACCAGAATGTTTATTGCAGCCCAATTCATAATAGCTAAGTCATGGAAAAAGCCCAAGTGCCCATCGATCCACGAATGGATTAATAAATTGTGGTATATGTATACCATGGAATACTATGCAGCCTTAAAGAAAGATGGAGACTTTACCTCTCTCATGTTTACATGGATGGAGCTGGAACATATTCTTCTTAGTAAAGTATCCCAAGAATGGAAGAAAAAATACCCAATGTACACAGCCCTACTATGAAACTAATTTGGGACTCTCACATGAAAGCTATAACCCAGCTACAACTTAACAATACGGGGAAGTGGGAAAGGGGGGGGTGGGTAGAGGGAGGGGAATCGGTGGGATCACACCTGTGGTGCATATTATAGGGGTATTTGTGAAACTTGGTAAATGTAGAATGTAAATGTTTTGGCACAGTAACTGAGATAACGCCGGAAAGGCTATGTTAACCACTGTGATAAAAATGTGTCAAATGGTTTACGAAGTGAGTGTATGATGCCCCATAATCATATCATTGTATACAGTTATGATTTAATAAAAAAAAAATAAATAAAAAAGTCATTCATCATGATCAAGTAGGCTTCATCCCAGGGATGCAAGGCTGGTTTAACATACGCAAGTCCATAAACGTTATGCACCATATTAACAGAGGCAAAAATAAAGATCACGTGATCCTCTCAATAGATGCAGAAAAAGCATTTGATAAAATCCAGCATCCTTTTCCAATTAGAACACTGAAGAGTATAGGTATAGGTGGCACATTTCTAAAACTGATTGAAGCTATCTATGACAAACCCACAGCCAATATTTTACTGAATGGAGTAAAACTGAAAGCTTTTCCTCTTAGAACTGGAACCAGACAAGATTGTCCTCTGTCACCTTTACTATTCACCGTAGTGCTGGAAGTTCTAGCCAATACAATTAGGCAAGACAAGGAAATAAAGGGAATCCAAATGGGAGCAGAGGAGGTCAAACTCTCCCTCTTTGCTGATGACATGATCTTATACTTAGAGAACCCCAAAGATTCAACCACAAGACTCCTAGAAGTCATCAAAAAATACAGTAATGTTTCAGGATATAAAATCAATGTCCACAAGTCAGTAGCCTTTGTATACACCAATAACAGTCAAGATGAGAAGCTAATTAAGGACACAACTCCCTTTACCACAGTTTCAAAGAAAATGAAATACCTAGGAATATACCTAACGAAGGAATTGAAGGACCTCTATAAAGAAAACTATGAAATCCTCAGAAAGGAAATAGCAGAGGATATTAACAAATGGAAGAACATACCATGCTCATGGATGGGAAGAATCAACATTGTTAAAATGTCTATACTTCTCAAAGCAATCTACCTATTCAATGCCATTCCTATCAAAATACCAACATCATACTTTCAAGATTTGGAAAAAATGATTCTGCGTTTTGTATGGAACCGGAAAAAAACCCGTATAGCTAAGGCAGTTCTTAGTAATAAAAATAAAGCTGGGGCATCAGCATACCAGATTTTGGTGTGTACTACAAAGCCATAGTGCTCAAGACAGCATAGTACTGGCACAAAAACAGAGACATAGACACTTGGAATCGAATTGAAAACCAAGAAATGAAACTAACATCTTACAACCACCTAATCTTCGATAAACCAAACAAGAACATACCTTGGGGGAAAGACTCCCTATTCAATAAATGGTGTTGGGAGAACTGGATGTCTACATGTAAAAGACTGAAACTGGACCCACACCTTTCCCCACTCACAAAAATTGATTCAAGATGGATAAAGGACTTAAACTTAAGGCATGAAACAATAAAAATCCTCCAAGAAAGGATAGGAAAAACACTGGAAGATTTTGGCCTGGGGAAAGACTTCATGAAGAAGACTGCCATGGCAATTGCAACAACAACAAAAATAAACAAATGGGACTTCATTAAACTGAAAAGCTTCTGTACAGCTAAGGAGACAATAACCAAAGCAAAGAGACAACCTACACAATGGGAAAGGATATTTGCATATTTTCAATCAGACAAAAGCTTGATAACTAGGATCTATAGAGAACTCAAATTAATCCACATGAAAAAAGCCAAGAATCCCATATATCAATGAGCAAGAGACATGAATAGCACTTTCTCTAAAGATGACAGACGAATGGCTAACGAACACATGAAAAAATGTTCATCATCTCTATATATTAGAGAAATGCAAATCAAAACAACCCTGAGATATCGTCTAACCCCAGTGAGAATGGCTCACATCACAAAATCTCAAAACTGTAGATGGTGGCGTGGATGTGGAGAGAAGGGAACACTTTTACACTGTTGGTGGGACTGCAAACTAGTACAACCTTTCTGGAAGGAAGTATGGAGAAACCTCAAAGCACTCAAGCTAGACCTCCCATTTGATCCTGCAATCCCATTACTGGGCATCTACCCAGAAGGAAAGAAATCCTTTTGTCATAAGGACACTTGTACTAGACTGTTTATTGCAGCTCAATTTACAATCGCCAAAATGTGGAAACAGCCTAAATGCCCACCAACCCAGGAATGGATTAACAAGCTGTGATATATGTATACCATGGAATACTATTCAGCCATTAAAAAAAATGGAGACTTTACATCCTTCGTATTAACCTGGATGGACGTGGAAGACATTATTCTTAGTAAAGCATCACAAGAATGGAGAAGCATGAATCCTATGTACTCAATTTTGATATGAGGACAATTAATGACAATTATGGTTATGGGGGGAAGCAGAAAGGGGGACGGAGCGAGGGGGGTGGGGCCTTGGTGTGTGTCACACTTTATGGGGGCAAGACATGATTGCAAGAGGGACTTTACCTAACAATTGCAATCAGTGTAACCTGGCTTATTGTACCCTCAATGAATCCCCAACAATAAAAAAAAAAAAAAAAAGAAAGAAAATTTATTCCTGAGCTGAGGATGGCACCCGAAAGGAGAGCCACTGAATACCACGGGGAGCTGGGCAACCCGATGGAAAATTGAAGGGAAGCGATCCTGCCCTGGAAATAGACATTTTGAACTATCCAAAATGACGGACACCTTTCCCTAGAACAACAGGAGTGATTCAATAGACTGGAGCATTCCTGGTGGGGAATGTTGGAAGGGGCTGGCAGTTCAGGCTGCGTGGCGAACTGGTGGGTCCCAATTCAAAAGGGAAACTCTGAAGCACAAAACTGAGTATAAGGTCCCCAAGCCCTCCAGCTGTGGGACCCTTCACCAGCTGCAGGACCCGCCAGCAGCCGTGCGAGCTGGCAGCAGCACCCTCCCCCACAGCCGATTGCAGTTGCCAGTTTGCAGGAGAACATGGGAGCAGAGTGGAAAGATTTGTGAAGCATGGACTCCTGCACTGAGTAGGGAGATCGGATAGGAGTACTGTCTGAAACAGAGCACCTGAGGGTGCACAATAGTTAGGTAACAAACTTTTACAGAAACTCCAAAATGGCCATCGGCCAGGTAGGGTGGTTACCGTGGTAACAGTATAAACTGTGAATCAGGTATAAGCCTGGGAACCCTCACAGCACCACCTGGTGTCCAGAAAGTATATTGCATTATAAATATATTCCATCGAAAGTTGATCCCTACATCATACATATAGATGTATATTTCCACATATATACAAGAATAATATTTTTGTGGTTGGTGCCTTTTTTTTCTTTTCTCTCTCTCTTTTTTTATTTTTTGTTTGTTTGTTTTTGTTCTGTTTTTTCCTCACCATTTTCTTGGAGGAACTATTGTTAATTTTTTATTATTTTTTTATAGATATATTTTTTATTTCTATTTTTTCTATTTTTAATTTCTCCTTTTTTATCTTCTTTATGAACACCACTTTTTTCTTTTTTTTCAATTATTTTATGATTATCACTATTTTTATTGTAGTTGTTTTTTGTTGTTGTTGTCATGAGTATTGTCTGTATGTCTATGTGTCTCCGTCTGTGCATCCATGGGCTCGTTTGTCTGGTAGCCTTTGTATCTGTTTATTTGCTCATTTGGTCTCAATGAGCTTGGTGTTACAACCTGTAATTCTGAGCTCCCAGTACTCCCCTCCACTCTCACTCTGAGGTCTGGGGGCCTGTCCCCCAGGAGTCCAGATTCTTGGGTGATTTCTCGAGAGGTGCAGACAGGACCTGGACTGTAGCAGGACAGTGCTGATTCTGCAGCACGGGAGTGAGGAGACAATGGTCGGCTGAGAGGGAATCACGCCGGAGCAGCAGTGCCCTGAGGTGCAGAGCAGCAGTTGTCTTTAGCAATAACAAGGCCCACCCCCAGATATCCCAAAGCCACTCCCCCGTCTCCCTGGGCAACAAGAGGAGGCCAAGCATCTTCTCAGATGGCAACCACCGTGGAACAGATCTGGGACTGAAACACAGGCCCCGTGAGAAAAGGGTTTGCCTGAGGTGGTACTGGCCTGGGTGGAACGCGGGGACTAGAGAATGCACAAGCAAAGCTGGGAAACTCCCAGGGCAGGGCTGACCCAGCGGACCACTTTACTGAGCCTAAGACACACCTGGCCCTCAGAGGATCATCAGCGTATAGACAAAGGAGGACAGGAGGCTAGAGCTGACAGCTAACCATGCTGCAAATACAAACCTGCAGAAGTAAAGACTGGGCCTGAGGCATAGGTTCTGGGAACTCAAATCAGCCCCTCTTCTGCAGAGGAATTTAGCAGGGACAGAAACAAACTCCCACAGGGTTGTTCTGTTCTGCCAGTAACATCAATCAAGGGTGGGGCTGGAACTGATTGAACACTCCCCAGCCTCCATCAAGTGCCCAATGTTGACAGGTCTCACCGCCCCCTGCTGGATAGAGGCAGAGAGCAGTGGCCTGGCTGAGCAGATACAGACTTCCTTATGATTTAGGCAGGTGCAAACCTGTGGAGTATCTGCTCAATAGAGACAACTGACTGGGTCACAGCCCTGAGGGGCTAGCAGTGACTGGGTGTGACAGAGCTGCAAGGTGGGGAAGTCGGCATCAATCTTCCCAGACTGATCTATTTGCTGGGTGGGTCCTCTGGACTTCACAGAGCACCAGAGCAAGTCATATTTGAGTTGTCACTAGACCCCTGCATTCCAGTTGCCAGAGACATTTTAAACTCTCCTACCTGAGACAGGCGCTGACTGATTTGGACCTTTTGAACTGAGCCAATCACCCGAGGACTATTCAAGTGGTGCCCTGGGTGTGTGGTTGTAGGAAGGTTTGATTTTCCTTTTCCAATTGTTGCCTGTGGGAGGTGGGGTGACTTAATTGCTAGATTTCTCCATGGCTGATGCTTCAACCCAGAGTAACTGTTTCACTAGGGGTGAAAAGAGACCTGATGAAAACAAGACAGAACCACTTAGCCCTGGCACATTAAATAGGTCCCCAATATCTCAGGCCGTAGCACTGCACGGGTCTTCGACAAGGCTCCAGGGGAAAGATCAAACAGTGTAAAATAATCATGGGGTGCAATCAGTGGAAAAACTCTGGTAACATGAAAAACCAAAATAGATCAACCCCCCCCAGGAAAGATATGGCAGATGTAACTGAAGATCCCATTCATAAACAGCTGGCCAAGATGTCAGAAATCGAATTCAGAATTTGGATTGCAAACAAGATTAACAGAATGGAGGAAAATTTGGAATTAGAAATCCGAAGAGCAATTCAAAAGTCAGAATTAGAAATTCGAGGAGAAATTAAAAAATTGACTCAAGAATTTAATGAATTTAAAGACAAAACCACAAAAGATTTTGATGCACTGAAAGAAGAATTTGCAGCCCTCAAAGATCTGAAAAACCCAGTAGAATCCCTCAGTAACAGAGTGGAGCAAGCAGAACAAAGGATTTCTGACATTGAAGACAAGGCATTTGAACGCTCTCAAACTCTCAGAGAATAAGAGAAGTGGAGAGCAAAAACGGATCATTCTCTCAGAGAGCTCTGGGATAATTTGAAGAAGGCTAATATCTGCCTCATTGGAATCCCTGAAAGTGATGAAGTGGCCTCGCAAGGCACAGAGGCCCTTCTCCATGAAATTATGAAAGAAAATTTTCCAGATATGTCAAGAGATTCTGAAATCCATATAGCAGACAGTTTCAGAATCCCAGGATGACTCAATCCGAATAAGACATCCACCAGGCATATCATAATTAACTTCACTAGTGTCAATATGAAGGAGAAATGTCTGAAAGCAGCTAGATGCAAGAAATCTATTACCTTCAAAGGGAAGAATATTAGAATGACTGCAGATCTCTCTGCTGAAATCTTTCAAGCCAGAAGAGGGTGGTCATTGACTTTTAATCTCCTAAAGAAAAATAACTTTCAACCCCGGATCTTGTATCCAGCTAAACTGAGTTTCATTTATGATGGAGAAATTAAATACTTTAATGACATTCATATGTTGAAGAAATTTGCCATAACCAAACCAGTTCTCCAGGATATTCTCAGACCTATCCTCCATAATGACCACCCCAATCCTCTATCACAAAAGTAAACTCACTCAGAAACTTTTGATCAAACTCCAACTTCCACAGTGGCGAAAGGATTAAAATTGTCCACTGGACTTTTGAAAAACTTGATACCCAAAATTGTGCCAGAACTATCAATATTCTCCAATAATGTGAACAGCTTAAACTGTCCTCTAAAGAGGAACAGGTTAGCTGACAGGATACAAAAACTCATCTTACCTTAAACGATAAATATAAACTCAGCATGAAAGGATGGTTGTCCATATTTCAGGGAAATGGTAATCAGAAAGAAGCAGGTGTTGCAATTCTATTTACTGAAACAATAGGCTTTAAACCAACAATAGGCTTTAAACCAAAAAAAATTTACCTCAGTAAATTTAAAAGTAAAGAAAGATAAGAATGGTCACTACGTATTTGTTAAGGGTTAATACTCAATATGATGAGATTTCAATTATGAATATTTATGCACCCAACCAGATTGTGCCTCAATTTATCAGAGAAACTCTAACAGACATGAGCAACTTGATTTCTTCCAGGTTCATAATAGTCGGAGATTTCAACACTCCTTTGGCAATGCTGGATAGATCCTCCAATAAGAAGCTGAACAATGAAATTTTAGATTTAAACCTAACCATCCAACATTTGGATTTAGCAGACATCTACAGAACATTTCATCCCAACAAAACTGAATACACATACTACTCCTCAGCCAATGGAACATACTCCAAAATCGATCACTTTTTAGGTCACAAGTCTAACCTCAGTAAATTTAAAGAAATAGAAATTATTCCTTGCATCCTCTCGGACCACCATGGAATAAAAGTTGAACCCAGTAACAACAGGAATCTGCACACTCATATAAAAAACATAGAAGTTAAATAACCTTATGCTGAATGATAGCTGGGTCAGAGATGAGATTAAGAAGGAAATCGCCAAATTTTTGGAACAAAATGACAAAAAGAACACGAATTATCAGAACCTCTGGGACACCACAAAGGCAGTTAAGAGGGAAATTTATAGCACTGCAGGCCTTCCTCAAGAGAAAGGAAAGAGAGAAAGTTAACAACTTAATGGGACATCTCAAGCAACTGGAAAAGGAAGAACATTTCAACCCCAAACCCAATAGAGGAAAAGAAATAACCAAAAGTAGAGCAGAATTAAATGAAATGGAAAATAAAAGAATTATACAACAGATCAATAAATCAAAAAGTTGGTTTTTTGAAAAGGTCAATAAAATAGATAAATCTTTGGCTAACCTAACCATAAAAAAAGAGTAAAATCTCTAATTTCATCAATCAGAAACGACAAAGATGAAATAACAAAATAGACTCCTCAGAAATCAAAAACACCTTTAATGAATATTACAAGAAACTTTATTCTAAGAAATATGAAAATCTGAAGGAAATTGACCAATACTTGGAAGCACGTCACCTTCCAAGACTTAGCCAGAATCAAGTGGAAATGTTGAACATGCCAATATCAAGTTCTGAAATAGCATCAACCATACAAAATCTCCCTTAAAAGAAAAGCCCAGGACCAGATGGCTTCACATCACAATTCTACCAAACCTTTAAAGAGGAATTAGTAACTGTATTACTCAACCTGTTCCAAAAGGTAAAAAAAGAAGGAAGACTACCCAACGCGTTCTATGAAGCAAACATCACCCTGATCCCCAAACCAGGAAAAGACCCAATAAGAAAAGAAAATTATAGACCAATATCACTAATGAATATTGATGCAAAAAATATTCAGCAAGATCCTAATAAACTGAATCCAGCAACATATCAAACAAATTCTACATCATGACCAAGTTGGTTTTATCCCAGGGTCTCAAGGCTGGTTCAATATATATAAATCCAAAGTATAATTCAGCACATAAACAAATACCATATGTTTCTCTCAATTGATGCAGAAAAAGCTTTTGATAATATCCAGCATTCCTTCATCATCAGAAAACTTAAGAAAATTGGTATAGAAGGGACATTTCTTAAAGGCCTCTATCAGGTCATCTGATAGAGGCCATCTACAACAAACCCACAGCCAATATCATATTGAATGGAGTTACATAGAAACCATTTCCACTCAGATCAGGAACCGGACAAGGCTGCCCATTGTCTCCACTGCTCTTTAACATTGTAATGGAAGTTTTAGCCATTGCAATTAGGGAAGAAAAGGCAATCAAGGGTATCCATATAGGGTCAGAAGAGATCAAACTTCCGCTCTTCGCAGATGATATGATTGTATATCTGGAAAACACCAGGGATTCTACTATAAAACTCTTAGAAGTGATCAAGGACTACAGCAGTGTCTCAGGTTACAAAATCAAAACTCATAAATCGGTAGCCTTTATATATACCAACAATAGTCAAGCTGAAAAAACAGTAAAGGACTCTATTCCGTTCACAGTAGTGCCAAAGAAGATGAAATATTTGGGAGTTTATCTAACAAAAGACGTGAAAGATCTCTATAAAGAGAACAATGAAACTCTAAGAAGCAATAGCTGAAAAAGTTAACAAATGGAAAAACATACCATGCTCTTGGCTGGGAAGAATCAACATTGTTAAAATGTCCATACTACCCAAAGCAATATACAATTTTAATGCAATCCCTTTAAAGCCCCACTGTCATACTTTAAAGGTATGTGGCTCAAGGAGTAGGGTGTTGGTCCCATATGCCAGAGGTGGCGGGTTCAAACCTAGCCCCCACCAAAAAAAAAGAAAAAATAATACTTAGTTTTATATGGAATAAAAAAAAACCTCGATTAGCCAAGACATTACTCAGAAATAAAAACAAAGCAGGAGGAATTACGCTACCAGACCTCAGACTATACTATAAATCAATAGTGATCAAAACAGCATGGTACTGGCACAAAAACAGAGAAGTAGATGTCTGGAACAGAATAGAGAACCAAGAGATGAATCTAGCTACTTACCGTTATCTGATCTTTGACAAGCCAATTAAAAACATTCATTGGGGAAAAGAGTCCCTATTTAACAAATGGTGCTGGTGTCCTGCCTGGCAACCTGTAGAAGACTAAAACTGGACCCACACTTTTCACCATTAACTAAGATAGACTCTCACTGGATTAAAGATTTAAACTTAAGACATGAGAGTATAAAAATACTAGAAGAGAGTGCAGGGAAAACCCTTGAAGAAATCAGTCTGGGTGAGTATTTTATGAAGAGGACCCCCCGGGCAATTGAAGCAGCTTCAAAAATACACTACTGGGATCTGATCAAACTAAAAAGCTTCTGCACAGCCAAGAACACAGTAAGTAAAGCAAGCAGACAGCCCTCAGAATGGGAGAAGATATTTGCAGGTTATACCTCTGACAAAGGTTTAATAACCAGAATCCACAGAGAACTCAAACATATAAGCAAGAGAAGAACAAGTGATCCCATCGCAGGCTGGGCAAGGGACTTAAAGAGAAACTTCTCTGAAGAAGATAGGCATATGGCCTATAGACATTTGAAAAAATGCTCATCATCTTTAATCATCAGAGAAATGCAAATCAAAACTACCTTGAGATACCATCTAACTCCAGTAAGATTAACCCATATCACAAAATCCCAAGACCAGAGATGTTGGCATGGATGTGGAGAAAAGGGAACACTTCTGCACTGCTGCTGGGAATGCAAATTAATACATTCCTTTTGGAAAGATGTTTGGAGAACACTTAGAGATCTAAAAATAGACCTGCCATTCAATCCTGTAATTCCTTTACTAGTTATATACCCAGAAGATCAAAAATCACATTACGACAAAGATATTTGCACCAGAATATTTATTGCAGCCCAATTCATAATTGCTAAGTCATGGAAAAAGCCCAAGTGCCCATTGATCCACGAATGTATTAATAAATTGTGGTATATGTACACCATGGAATATTATGCAGCCTTAAAGAAAGATGGAGACTTTACCTCATTCATGTTTACATGGATGGAGCTAGAACATATTCTTCTTAGTAAATTATCTCAAGAATGGAAGAAAAAGCCAATGTACTCAGCCCAACTATGAAACTAATTTTTGGCTTTCATATGAAAGCTATAACCCAGTTATAACCTAAGAATATGGGGAAGGGGGAGAGGGAGCGGAGGGAGTGGGGAGGATGGGCAGAGGGAGAGTGATAGGTGGGATTACACCTGCGGTGCATCTTACAAGGGTACATGTGAATCTTAGTAAATGTAGAATATAATTGTCTTAACACAATAACTAAGAAAATGTCAGGAGGGCTATATTAACCAGTGTGATGAAAATGCGTCAAACTGTTTATAAAACCAATGTATGGTGCCCCATGATCGCATTAATGTACACAGCTATGATTTATTATTAATAATAAAAAAATATTAAGTGCAAAAAAAAGATGTGAAGAAATCTAAATTTCATAGACTGACAGTGGGAATGAAAATTTGTATAACTATCTTGAAAAACCATTTATAAATATGTACTGAAATACGATAGGACTTTAGGACCTTCAAACTTTAGGACCTGAGAATTCCATTCCTATGTATATACCCTGTAAAAATGCATACACATGTTCATGTAAAACTCACATACAAAAAAAAAAAAACGGTCATAGCAGTACTAAGCAGAATAGTTCCAAAGAGAGAACTGCTCAGATATGATCAATAGTAGAATGGATAAATACAATGTGATATATTTGTGCAATAGAACACAATTTAGCAATGAGAATGAACTTCAACTATATGCAACAGTACATACATGTTTGAATGAATGCCACAAACATGTCATGTGAAAAAAGCCACAAAACACACAAAAATATGACTTTATAATTTTATTCTTATAAAATATAAAAACTGGCCTAATTTATGTTGTTAGATATTAGGATACTGGGTACCCTTTGCTCAGGGACAATGTGGCTTTTGGTGTCCTGCTCATGTTCTGTTTCTTGACCTGGGTGCTGATTAAATGTTTGTGTTCAGTTGCAAAACACCCTCAAATCTATTGAACTGTATAATTATGACTTGAGTGCTTTTTTCTACATATGTTTTATTTCAATAAAAGTGTTTAGTTAAGAAGCAAAGAGTGGATGGAGAGATGACTCACAGATTTTAAAAACTTCTCTCACTTGGTTCTTGAACTTAAAAAGCTTGAGAACAACTACTCTGGTTGTTCTAAACAATCTTTAGAAAGTAAGGGGCTCTCATCCTTAGGCAAGTTGAATATGGAAATTGAGAACAGGGAAGGCTAGGGGGTCACTATAGAAACCACTTTGACTACTTAACTCTAAAGTACAAAGTGCATTTGAAAACTGCATACCAGAATCTATATAACCAGGCCCCATGGGCTAACAGCAACATTTAATGAAAAAGCAGTAAAGCCTCAACATATTAAGATATAATTTTTATCTTTAATATACATATTTGAGTAATTAAATGCAAGCTAAGAAGGGAATGAGGGACAGAGGGCAAAAGGAAACTAAAATATCCATTTTCCCCTTAGATAACTGTCTGTTATCACTTCTGCACTAAGAAGCACCTTGACCAGAAGTTTCATTAGAAGCTCCAAGCCATTAGATAATTTGCAGGGTTATTTCCAGGGGGGCTCCAGTTCTGTAATGTCTCATAAATTCTGCTTCTCACGCTACCTGTAATTTTTGCTTCTCACGCTACAATTTCTCAAAGTAAGATGAGTGATTTCACTTGCAGTTTCCCAATTCCCCAGTGTGAGCTGCTTCTGTCCTCTTGCTACCCCTACTCCCAGTTCCTAGATTGCCTATTGCACTGCTGTTATCCTAAAGGCCCCTTGTTGTCTCTCTAAAGCTATCCTTGAATTCGTTAGATTCATGGAGAGTTTGGGTACATTGGAACCTTCTTCTGGATGTCCAGGCGATCCCTCAATTTTAGCTAGTAAATTCTCCTTTTTCATACCAACCGACAAAGATAAGTGGGTAGAGTTCTTTGGCCTTGATTTCAGGTCCTGGTTTTCTAGGATGATTTGAGAGTCTTTGGGAGATATTCTTTTTTTTTTTTTTTTAGTATCTCATTATAGCTTTATTGGAATTTCACTTATGTTTAATGATGTGGATTATTTTTCCAAATATTTGTTGGATGATTTTTTTTTTTTAGAACCTTCTCTATTTTTCTTTTTTTGTTAAATCATAGCTGTGTACATTAATGTAATCATGGGGTACCACGTGCTGATACAATCTGAAATGTTTTCATCAAACTGGTCAACATAGCCTTCACAGCATTTTCTTAGTTATTGTGTTAAGACATTTACATTCTACATTTAGTAAATTTCACATGTACCCTTGTAAGATGCACCGTAGGTGTGGTCCCACCAATGACTCTCCTTCCACCCATCCTCCCTCCTCCCCTCCCCTCCCTTTCCCCTTTCCCCATATTCTTAGGCTATAATTGGGTTATAGCTTTCATATGAAAGCTATAAATTAGTTTCATAGTAGGGCTGAGTACATTGGATACTTTTTCTTCCATTCTTGAGATATTTTGCTAAGAAGAATATGTTCCAGCTCTATCCATGTAAACATGAAATAGGTAGTCTCCATCTTTCTTAAGCACAACTGGCATTTATTGAGTAGTTCCAGAGAAGTCATCCATTCTGTACAATGAAGAACTATCCACATCCCACACAACTTTAGAACATAGGTGATTAACATAGGTAAATACTCTGAGCCTAGAACCTAATTCTTTCTTACATATCCATCTTTATAGTTTGAATGTTCGCTTTCCCAAATCTCATGTTGAAATTTGATCTCCAGTGTTGGAGGTGGGGCAGATTGAGGGGTATTTGGTTCACAGAAATGGATCCCTCATGAATGTCTTGGCTGGTCTTGCTGTAATGAATCAGTTCTTACTCTATTAGTTTTCCTGAGGGCTGGTTTTTAAAAAGAACCTGTCTGATTGTATTGGCTAGGACTTCTAGCACTATGTTAAGTCCAAACCAATGCAATCAGATAAGAAAAGGATATCAAAGATATCCAAATGGGGACAAAAGAGGTCAAACTACTTCTCTTTGCTGATGATCTGATTGTATTCCTAGAAAACCCCAAGGACCTTAATGCTAGACTCCTGGAATTGATGGAAGAAATACAGCAACATCAATGTGCGTAAATCACTAGCCTTCATATTCACCAACAACAGTCAAACTGAGAATCAAATCAAAGACACAATGCTTTTCACAGTAGCATCAAAGAAAGTGAATTACCTCTGAATATATTTAACAAAGGATGTGAAGGATTTCTACAGAAAGAACTTTAAAAACTAAAAAAAGAAATTGTAGAGGATGTTAAGATATGGAAGAACTTGATTTTTTTTTTCCCTAGACAGAGTCTCAGTTTGTCACCCTTGGTAGAGTGCTGTGGCATCATAGCTCACAGCAATCTCGAATTCTTGGGCTCAAGTGATCCTCTTGCCTCAGCCTCCTCAGTAGATAGAACTACAGATGGCCACCACAACGCCCAGTATTTTGAGAGACAGGATCTCGCTCTTACTCAGGCTGTTCTTGAGTTCAAGCAATCTACCTGCTTTGGCTTCCCAGAGTGCTAGGATTACAGGCATGAGCCACCACACCCAACCTGACATTTGGTATTTTAATGGAGATTGCATTAAATTTGTAGATTGCTTTGGGTTGTATAGACATTTTATTGATTCTTCCAGGCCATGAGCATACTTTAAATATCTTGAAAAAATAGTCCTATTTTTTTTTTTTTTTTTTTTTTTTTTGTGGTTTTTGGCCGGGGCTGGGTTTGAACCCGCCACCTCCGGCATATGGGACCAGCGCCCTACCCCTTTGAGCCACAGGCGCTGCCCAAAATAGTCCTATTTTTGTAATAGTTTTGTATGGGATTAGAAAAAAAAAAAAAAACCTGAATAACCAATGCAGTTCTACAAAATAAAAACAAATATGGAAGCAGACTTCTTTACCAGACTTCAGGTTACACTGCAAGTCTGTAATGATCAAAACACCATGGTATTGGCACAAAAATATAGACATAGATCTATGGAACAGAATAGAAGATCTTGAGATGAAACCACCCTCATATTGCCATCTGATCTTTGATAAAGCAAACAAAAGCATACACTGGGGAAATAATCCCTTATTCAATTTTGAATCAACCTATTCAAAATTGCTGGGAGAACTAGCTAGCCACATGTAAAAGAATGAAACTGGACCCACAACTCTCACCACTTACAAAAATTGATCTTTGAGAGATGAAAGATTTAAATATAAGACATGAAACTATAAAAACCTTAGAAGAAAGTGTGGGAAAAATTCTTAATCTTATCAGCCTAGGGAAGGAATTTATGAAGACAATCTCACTGGCAATTGCAGCAATAAGAAAAATAAATGGCACAGCACTGTGGCTCAGAAAGTAGGGCGCCAGCCCCATATACTGAGGGTGGTGGGTTTGAACTTGCCCCCAGCCAAACTGCAACAAAAAAATAGCCGAGCATTGTGGTGGGCACCTGTGGTCCCAACTACTTGGGAGGCTGAGGCAAGAGAATCGCCTAAGCCCAGGAGCTGGAGGTTGCTGTGAGCTGTGATGCCACAGCACTTTACCGAAGGTGACAAAGTGAGACTCTGTCTCTAAAAAACAAAAATAATAATAAATGGGACCTGATCAAGTTGAAAAGCTTCTGTAAAGCTAAGGACACAATCAACAAAGAGAAAGCCTGCAGAATGAGAAAATATATTTGCATGCTATAAATCTGACAAAGAACTAATGACCAACTCTATGAAGAACTCAAGCAAATCGATAAGAAAAGATCAAACAACCTCATTAAAAATTGGGGAAGAGACATAAACAGGAGCTTCTATTATGAGGACAGACAAATGGCCAACAAACACATAAAAAAATGCTCATTGTCCCAAATCATCAGAGAAATGCAAATCAAAACCTCTTTGAGATGTCACATAACCCCTGTAAAAATGGCCTACATCACATCAATGGTCCCAAAGCAGCAGGTACTGATGTGGGGATGGAGAGAGGGGAACACTCATGCACTGTTGGTAGACTACAAACTAGTACAGCCTCTGTGGAAAGAAGTATGGAGATTCCTCAAAGAACTAAAAGTAGACCTACCATTTGATCCTACAATCCCATTCTAAATATCTACCCAAAAGAAAAAAAATGACATTTTAACCACAAGGACATTTGCACGTGAATGTTTATAACAGCACAATTCACAAAGATGCAAAGATGTAGAAATAACCCAAGTAGATGTAGAAATAACCCATTCAATACATGAATGGATAAATAAACCATGGTATATATATATATATATATATACTATAATACTATATATAAAATATAATATATACATATACATTTATATATAATATGATATATATATATAAAATATAACATATACACCATGGAATACTACTCAGCCATTAAGAAGATGGGGATTTCATCATTTGTAACAACTTGGATAGATTTGGAGAACATTCTCATAAGTGAAATATCAAAGATGGAAAAATAAACATCACATGTTTCAATACTTAATTAGAACCAGTAGATTAACAACTATATCCTCATATGAGAGAAAAATTCAATTAAATTCAAGTGGGGAGTGGAGGGGTTGGGTATATTCCCACCCAATGGGTATGTTACACAGGTATGCATACTTCCTGGGTGAAGGACATGACTACAACCCTGACTTTAACTTACGAAAGCAAACTATGTGATCTAATCTTTGTAGCCCCCCATATTAATATGAATTAAAAATAAAAAAGAACCTTGCACACCCCCTTTCTTCCTCGTTCAGCATGTAACCTCTGTAGAAGCTGGCTGCCCTTAACCTCTCACCGCGAGTGGAAGCATCCTGAAGGCCTCAGCAGGCTAGGGCCATGCTTCCTGCACAGCCTACAGAACTGTAAGCCAAATAAACCTCTTTTCTTTATAAACTACCCAGCCTCAGGAATTCCTTTTAGCAACACTAAACCCATGGTTTTAACATGTACTAGATCTTCCAACATGTGGTTACCTTTGGGTTGAGGGAAGAGCGTATTTTATAGTGTGCAGAATTTTACCAAGAGTTGTTCATTATTTCAGAAAATCATGTTCATTCACCAAAATCTCACTGTTGTCAGTCTGTGTTGTAGCTGCTGCTTTCACCCTGGTCCTGCCTAAAGATAACAAAGTCTGGCTTCTTATCTTCCAGTGTAGTCATGCCAAAGCATTTACATAGTAAAATATAAACTATCTTATTATAAATTACTTCCCTTTCATTTTTCTTCTATTTGTATTTATTTTTTAATTTATTTTGAAATAGGGTCTTACTTTGTGGCTCCCCAATAGAGTACCATGGCATCAGCCTCGCTCACAGAAACCTTAAACTGCTAGGCTCAGGAAATCTTCCTGCCTCAGCCTCTGGAGTAGCTGGGAGTACAGGCGTCTGCCATAATGCCTGGTTAATTTTTTTCCGTTTTTGGTAGAGATGGGATCTCGTTCTTGCTTAGGATGATCTTGAACTTCTGGCCTCTTGCCACAGCTTTTCATAGTGCTGGGATTATAGGTGTGAGCCACCATGCCTGGCCCATAGTTATATTATCATTAGGATGTTATGCTGAGCTTTGAAAAAAGCTTTGCTCAGGTAGACTCTAGTATCTATGAATTTCATTTCAAAATGACTTATCACATGTTATAAAATAGTCACTGTATAAAGGAAATATTGGGTCTGAAAGGAATGGGAGCCACTGATTTAGAGAAACAGCTCAAATTGTTCTAAAAATTGTTTACATTATTTTATAAGGCCTTATGTCAAATATAGGCTGACCTTTGCCTAGTGATATGTTAGTAAATATTTCACAACTGGCTCTCTGGAGGTGGCAGGGAGGAAGGAGGAGCAAAGCCTTGATTTGCAGTGTTTGCTGATTTCCACAGTGTAAATACTGTCATTGTGGCAATTTCAAGAATCAAACAACATGATATTTCTGGATATAGAGTTGAGTGGAGATACCAAAAATTAGCTCCTATGAACTTATACAGGTGAGAGGATGCGAGGACTCATTACTTATCAAACATCTGCTTAAACACCACAGTTTTTTCAGGTTCCTCTAACAGGGCTTAGGGGACCATAAAGAAATGAGGTAAAGAAGAAATATATAAACAAGTCCCAAACTTATATGGAAAGAAACACAGGTACCACTAGGCTCGGATAGTCCACATCTTTAAGACTAAGAGAATGAAGGCAATGAATTAAATAATTCCTCCAAAGTCAGCTACTGCTATCCAAAGATAGCAATTGAGATTCCAAGATTCAAAGAGCTACCTTGTTCACATGAGAACTAAAGGACATGACAACGTGATTCTAACGTTTATTCTGTTGCTGGCTTGAATGAAAATACCAGAGGCAGATTTGTGATCTTGTTTAAGGCAGTACCTGGAAAAAGCACCATTTAATTCACCAGGCAATGGAAATTCATGGGAGGCAGACTAGGTCTACTCAGTGGAATCTTAGCTTGTAAATATTTGTTAATCAAAGAAAGGGCCACCTATTGTGAGTGACAGGCTACCTTACTTTCAGTTGTTCTATTATCAGTCATTTTTAGTACTGGGGGATCTGTATAATGTGTTTTGGTCAGAGTACAAAATCTCATCAAGAGAGAATAATGAGTGAATGGCTAAGAGAATGGGTGAAAACAAGAACTGGATTGGTGTAAGTGGTGCTTAGACATGAAAAAGGAATCACTATCTACTAGCAAAGGGAAACTGATGCAAACACTTGTCTGATTTAGGATTGTTTAGGCCAAAATTAGCAACATTTCCATTGCTTAGGCAACTTCTTGCTAAAGACCACACTGAAAGATTCCTAGAATATGAAAATAAGACCCCATTGTATAAAAGGCATTAAAGTCCTGTTAGGACCTATGGTAACATGAACAGATGCGGGGGAACTCCTTCGTTGGCTTGCATACGGCTCTAAGTTTCATTAGCTACTTTGAATGCTGCATGTGATTAGAGAGGGTACCAATATAAAGTCATTTGGAATACAGAAAGAAGGATACTGCACAGTTCACACTCTGCATCTCTATGCTTTCAGGTCTTCAGGAACTTCACACAAAGTCCCGCATCATAGGTGCTACTGGCCAATGTTAAAAGAGGTAAGACTGTGGGATTTTACATTCTCTTTGAATCCTAAATATTCAAGTAGATCAGAGAAAGCCCTTATATACCCCATGGCACTACAGAGTTAACACAAATTCTGATTAAAGTCTTGAGTCTATGATGAATGTGTTCCAGACACGAAAAAGTTTACAGAGACTGTCAACCAGGAAAATGTGCAACCCCAGCAGCTGATGGCATATGGTGTGTGATTTGATGAGGGGGAAGAAGGTTTGCAGAGCCTTTGCTAACAGATGCTCAATGACAAAAGCAAAGTAGTTGTATTATCTTTTGGGAAAACAACAAGAAAACGTAGGTGAAAATATTTTTTCTTATGTCAGTGAAAGATACCCATAAAGCTACATGTTTTCCTCTGGTATCAATGAACGAGGAATGGAGAACTCATGGCAATGGGCTTAGGCCACCATGGCCATAGGGTCCTACATCATCAGATCAAACAACCAAGAACCTGCTGCACTGGCACTTTCATACTCGAGCGTTCATTAGCATCATGGCTTTTGCTGTTGTTATTTTTTAAATGCTGTGCTAGCACTTACTTTGTTGTTGCTTGATTTGCCTGCTGCCCGGAGCCAGGCAAGTCTTCCCTTAACATCCTTGTAATGGAGAACTCCAGTAACACTGGAAGCCCTGCATAAATCATAACTTCAACTTCCTATGGCAACTGTGTGGAGTGAGCACCAGCTGTTTGTAGCCATTGTTAGGTGTTATTGGAGAAGCAAGAAATGAAAGACTGAGCCTGTTCAGTGTAGTTGATGAAAGACGACACATGTTATGTTTGTGTGTTAGGTTGGGTTTCCCCAAAAACAGACACCCAGCAAAGTCTTAAGTGTAAGAAGTTTACGTGGGGAACCCTACGAAGCATTGGTAGAGAAGCAGAGAAGTGAGACAGCAAAGGGATACAGGTCAACAAAGGGTGTGTTATGGAGAAGTTACCACTATAGATGACTACATTTCAATCCTGCAGAGGATTTTGGGAGACAGTGTAGCACACACTTGTGAGTTATCTTCCTAGAAGGACAAGACAGCTTGAAGATTTATCCACCAACTTCCATCTGTCCTTCTTGAGGGCTGCTTAATTTTCTGGTGCTTAAGCTTATATTGCATTTGGGCCAAGGATGTCCTCGTGACCAGGCAGAAAAGCCTTTATGCAGAAAAGTGAAGATGTTCACAGCAAGCGGCCTGTGACATATAAGGGGTGAAAAGATATGAATGGGACTTGACAGTGGTCTGAAACTGTGTACCTGTATACGTGTGTGCGCAAAGGTATAAAAAGTGGTGGACCTTAAAGAATGCATCTAAGATAAGCATAAGCATAACCCCTAGGAGAGATGGTATGCTCAAAGGACAGAAAGAAGTGATCAAAAGTAGAGCCATGGATAATAATAAGCATTATGCTTTTAACTGAGGATCTACATTATTCAAGCAGGTACCTATTATGAAGTGTCTCCCCGGCCACATTCAAGGTTAAGTATTATCATTCTCATATTATAGGCAGGGAAACTGAATTTCAGTTAATGTGTTTCAAATCCCAATGAGTAATGTCCTAACTAGAATTTGAATTCAAGTCTGTTTTTATGCTGAAGAAAGACTTTTTTCTGACCAGCAAACTATCTAGTAAGCCCATTTGTTTGCCTGGAGGGAGACCCACGGAAGCTGTCAGGAAGCTAGGTTCTGTTGAGGAACACCACCAATGTTGGACCATAGGCAATGGGGAACAAATGAAAACATTTTGAAGAGAGAGGCACATCATGTGGCTGGCAAAAATATCCTGAAAAGACTGTCATGGAAGCAGCCAATTAAGTAACTGTCAAAAATTGTGGGTGGCAGAAACAGAAAAAAGATAGTTGTGAAAGAAATATTTACTCCAGAAAATGTTATAGGACTTGGAAATCACACTATTAAAGGCAGAGAGAGGGAAGCAAAGATAACTTAGACCATCAAAGCAAGGGGTTGGTTGATGATTAGCAGCCATGGAGATGTGTGAACGATGGGCTCCATTACCACCCCAAAGGGAGGCAATGCGGAATGTCTGGGCACTGACTCTGATGTGCATGCTGGTGGCCATGGCCTCTGCAATCCTGCTCATCCCTGTGTCTAATCTGGCTTCAAGGCAATACTCCTGTCTCCTTTCATCCTTGATGGGATGAATTGTGTTCCTCCAAATTCATATGTTGATGTCTCAACCCCCAGTGACCCTGAATGTAATTGCATGTGGCAACAAAGTCTTTAAAGATGAGATTGAATAAAATACAGATATTAGAGTGAGGCTTTTACCTAATATGACATTATCTATTATCCTTATAAGAAGAGGAGGAAGTAGTGAGAGTGCACCACACACAGAGGTTCAACCATGTGAGGACACGGCAGTGAGCAAGTGGCCATCTGCAGGCCACAGAAAGTGCTCAGGAGGACCAACCTGCTGGCACCTTGATCTTGGACTCTCAGCCTCTAAAACTGTGACACCATACATTTCTGCTGTTTAAGCTGCCCAGTCTGCAGTATGTTGTTATGGCAGCCTGCTCAGACAAATAAAATCCCCCGTAAAGGCTTCCTGAGGATGAGCGCCCTTCCCACACAGAGGACCGTAACTCTTATGACTCACTGGAACCTCCAAAGCTCAACAGGAGGTAATGTCCATCTGTGACCTGAATGTGGCCAGCGCTGATATAGAAGGATTCTAGGGCATGCTGGTAAAGGTTAGAGTTACAGGAATGGAGAGAGAGCAATCACATGAAAAAGGGAACGAATAATGAGAAAAAAATGGACAATTCTCCTCAGGGCTAGGAGGTGGCAGCCATCCAAAGGAAGAAGAGGAGGAATGCTCTTAGGATAAAGACTCTGGTACGACTGCTCCTAATTCTGCACCAAACTTGCTTCAACAGTGCCCTTGGCTCCTGCCTTCCCTCTGGAAGGTCTGCTCACTCTCTCATCAGCATCCTGCCACTCCACCAGGAGGTGGTTCCTTTGTCACATCTGCCACAAAACCTCCCCTGATGAACCTAACAGAAGTGCATTCTTATTTCTCTGAACTTTTAGAGTAGCACTGTCCAACAAAACTTTCTGGGATGATGGGAAATGTCTGTGCTCTATAATACCATAGCATCAAACACATATGGTTATTGAATACTTGAAATGAAAAAACGTGCCTGAAGGACAGAATTTTTGATTCCATTTCAATAGCCACAGGTGTCTATAGCTAGCATATTTGGCAATGCAGATCTAGCATGTTTGCTGTGCCATCCCTGTCTCATATGTCACTGCTCCTGACGATGGATATCATTACAAGACATTCTCCAGCGCCACACCGAGCCAGATTAGAGTAGGGGCTCTCTCTGTTCCCACAACACCAAACTCAGGGCCTGATGAGTAACAATGCTTATAATAAGCTTGTGAGCATATTATGGCTGCCATGTTGTACTGGCTCACTGATATAGTAGAGTACTTGTCAATCTTGTGGCTCAAAAGAAGGCTTTGTCAACCAGTGTGATGCAAATGTGTCAAACTATGTATAAAACCAGTGTATGGTGCCCCATGATTGCATTAATGTACACAGCTATGATTTAATAATTAAAAAAAAAAAGAAAAAGCTTTCAATGACATTCATGAGTTCCGTTAGATGCCAGGTCTCCTCTCTAGTGTCTGAGGAGTAAGAAATGGTTAAAACACAGCTTTGGCATCTTAGAGCTCACGTCTCATGGAGCAGGCAGAGAAATGAAAATAAGCTCAGCTCTCAGTTCTGCAAATGCCATTTAGCCAGACCTACCATCAGCCTAAGGGGATTCAGGTTTATATGCCTGGATTTTTTTTCCCTTTGGTCTCCATAGAATCAATTTTCTTTTCCAGGGATAGGAAAAAAGTGTAAAACAAACATTGACTGGGCATGAAACCTGCTGGGTTCCTGAAAGAACTATGTAACGAGCCAATTAGGTTCTTTGAGAATCAATCAACAATTGGGGATGAGAAGGAGATTGGTATAAAGAGGAGTTGGGTATGATCTTCCAGGATATAAATGTTGGAAAACTTCACTGATTTCACCTGACTGAAACATGAGTTGACTGACCATCAGAAAGGACCTTTCTCTTCATGGCCAATCCTTGAAACACAGAAGCAAGGTGTAACTTAGAAGAATCTCCCTTCCCTGCCTCCCATCATCAGTTTCTACACTGAAGACCTTGCAAATATTTAATAGCAGGTGCTCAAAAAGTACTCAAACTCTCCTCTTCATAATTTGTGAATATTGGAGAATGTTTATGCTTACCTTCTCTACTTCCTAGAATCCTCTCCTTCACAAAAATGGAAGGTGTGACATTAGCCATCACATCTCTCTTTGGTCTAGTCAGCAGTAACAGAAAATACAGTGACTCCAGGGAGTTACAGGAGGATAAGCATTCCCAAGTCAACTTTCTACCAGGGAGCGTGTTACTGTTGGCTGCACAATGCTCCAGGGCAGCTAAGCTCACCCTTTTGGAATGTTAAAGGGAGAGCAGCCAACACCTTGCAAATGTGGAAGGAAACTGCCAGGGCTTTGCCAGGAGCACTCATCAGTGAGAAGGGTGCCCTGGAGAGAATGAAGAAACAAAGACCACTGAGGAAAGTGTAAAGCAACCCGAGAATCCACTGACGTGCTGACAAATATCACTCCTCCCTGCTTTCTTCAAATCAGAATCAAGAGGTTGAAGTAAGAATAATTTCTAAGGTTTTTCACAGTCCAAGACTGGGCTCCTCCTTGCCTTATCACCCACCTCTGAAAGGTTCCAGGTGGATCCTGTCCAGGAAAAAAAAAAAAAAAATCCTGAAATATTCAGTAAAAATTATTAGGGAGGCTTGGCCCTCTAGCTATGAGCTTCTGGAAAAGCACACTCAATTCTTTTTTTTTTTTTTTTTTTTAATCTTTTTTAAAAAAAGGAATTCACAGCTTGTAAAACTTGGCCTTTAAAAAATAAAGATAATGGCTGATTTCATACAAGAAAAAGAAATGAAAATAAGGGTGCTAAATATCAGCACTCAAATGTCAAAGAAGGCAAGATTTTCTAGGAAAATATCAGAACTCATCAAAAAAGCTGAAAAAGTTATTAGAATGGTAATATAGTTTGGGACACAGTCTTCTCACTTCAGAGTATATTAAAAAATTAAATCACACAGCTCAAATTTTTATTTTTTATTCTGGTTCTAAAGTTAAGCCAGGGTAACTTGATCCCAGAGCCTGATCTGCCCGGGATTTCACTGGTTTAAAGGCAAAGTTGAGGTCAAATTTAATACTACATCTCATTCATTAGCCTAAGTAACGTGAATTCAAGTGGCTTCTCATGCCTTTACTTTTAAATCATGAACAAATCTATAGCATTGGATGAAATTGGCTTTGAATAATTGGATTTTATCCAGCTGGAAGTTCAAATTATGTTCTTTAACCTGTAATGTTATCTTCTTCTAACTTTGGAACATTCGTGGCCTTTTTCTCTTTAAAATTGTTTCTGTTCCATTCTTTCTCCTCACTCTTTCTGGGAATCCAAATAACAAATACATGTGTTAAAGCTTTTCAATATGTCTTTTTGCTCTTTTCTCCATTTTTCATCCCTTTATCTGTTTGTGCTTCAGTCTGAATTCTTTCCCCTGACCTATTTTACAGTTCACTAATCCATTCTACAGCTGTGTCTGATTTGATTTTTTTTTTTTTTTTTTTGAGATCGTGTATCACTCTGTTGCCCAGGATAGAACACAGTGGTGTCACAGCTCACTGCAACCTCAAATGCCTAGACTCAAGTGATCCACCGGTGTCACCCTTCTGAGTAGCTGGAACTACATGTGAGCGCCACAACACCCAGCTACTTTTTGTATTTATTGATTTATTTATTTTGTAGATATGGTGGGGGGGTGTCTCACTTTGTTGTGCAGGCTGGTCTTGAACACCTGACCTCAAGGTGATCCTCTTGCCTTGGCCTCCCAAAGTGCTAAGATTATAGGCATGAGCCATTGCTCCCCACTCAATCTGCTAGTAAACATAAAACCTTCATTTTACTTAATAGATATTTCTGTTCTAAAATTTCTATTTGATTCTTTAATAAAGTCCAGTTTTCTGGTGAAATTCTCAATCTTACCATTTATTTCTTAAATACACTAATCACATTTATTATTTATTTATTTATTTATTTTTGCAGTTTTGGCCGGGGCCAGGCTTGAACCCACCACCCCTGGTATATGGGGCCAGTGCCCTACTCCTTTAGCCACAGGCGCTGCCCTGATCCCATTTATTTTAAAGATAACTGTACTACCCGAGTCACCTGTGGTCCTCCTCTATTATCTATTTTTTCTTGGCCCCGTTTCTCAGCGTGGTTGGTTAGTTTTGGCAGAATGAGGAACTGTATAATTTAAAGGCTCTGGATGATGTTCTCTTCCTTCAGAGAGGATTTACCCTGTTTGAAGGTACATCTAGATATCTGGAGCAGGAGGAGTTTACTGAAACTCAAAGGTGCAGCTGACCGGATGGTTTATTTTCTCGGTCTGGGTCTACCTTGGGTGTTGCCCTCTAGAGCAGCGGTCACGACCCACAGGAACTGTATTAAAGGGCCGCAGCATTGGGAAGGTTGAGAACCACCCCTCTAGAGGGTTCCCTAAAATTCCTTTTGTGTGTATGTGTGTCTTTCTGACACAATGAGACTCAGAAAACTCCACTCCGCTTTTTGCAGCTTTTCTTTTGCTTGGCTTCTTAACCTCTTACCTCATGCAACTAAGAAATGAGAAAATTACTGAGGAGGAATGTTGGGTCTTTTCTTAAAAGGGTTTGCCCCTCAGATCTTAAATGTCTTGGCAGATCTCTAATACTGTCAAAGAGATTTTCATTTTAATGTTGTTTGACGTTTCTAGCTCTTGCTGAGCGCATTGGTCTGCTACCAGCTGTTTTACCAGAGTAAGAAGAAATGTTATATAGCTGTTGTTTTTTCAAAGGCAAAATCCTAGAGGCAAAAAATCATCAAAAACCCAACTGGAATAATTCATTTTATTTGCCAGGAACTATACTTTTTCTGGGGTTTTCAAATGAATAAGATAATATGCCTATCCTGGGGGGGGCATTCCCATCTTACCAGAACTCTTCTAAGGTGCAATAGGCTGGCTCTATTCAGTTCTTAATCTCTTTTTCACTCACTCATGCACTCATCTTAAGGGATAGGATCTTGCTATGTTGCCTAGCTTGGTCTTGAACTCCTGACCTTAACTGATCTTTTTGCCTCAATCCCTCCCTCTACCACAGTAGCTGGGACTACAGCTGTATGCCACCACACCGTGGTTTTTGCTTATTTTTAACACTTAATTAAAGACCCCAATAAACCTTTGATGAAATATTTAGGCATATATTGAAATTATCTTTCTCTGAAGATGTCACAATGCTTGAATTGTTTAATGAACTATTCTAGACTCTCTACTCCCTTCTTCCTCCAGAACATGAGTTCCTTGAAGAGAAGAACTAGGTTTGATACTTACTATACCTCCAAATCACTATCTATATTTTTGAGACATTGCTTTTCATCATGATCTCTCCCTTAACATACTCCCAACTTTTGTGTGGGAAACAATGGGGAGAAGGAAGTGACCCTCGTTATAGGGTCCTGTCTGTAGAAAAGGGAGATTTACTGGGACTGTGTCTGGGAATTAGTTCTTTTTGCCTATACAAAATCAATAATGATCAGCCTCTCTTTTCCCAGATCATAGTAACAGTGGGTAGCATTATTAAGCACTTCCAGTATGCTTGGTTTAAGCACATTATTTTTATTATCTCATTAAATCTTTACACCAATCCTTACAGATAGGGTTTATTATTATCCCCACTTTGCAAGTGTGGAAACAGAGGCGTAGAGTGGTAAAGTTGTACAAATTCAGTCAAAAAGTTCACTTCTCTGGAAACATCAGCTGACACCCTAACTCAAGGCATCCTGGTGGTGGACCCTGGCCAGGGGTGCACCGTTGAAGGGAGACTTGTTAGTTGTATATAACAGTCTCTACCTGAGAGACAAATCTTGGATTTTCTTCTGGTTCCAGCTAACATTTTCTTCCTTCATTTTTAGTTTGTTTTACTGTATCAATTGGGAGTGAGTTCAGTCACAGCAGCTATAGTGGCTTCACAAGCTAAGGGCCTGTGTTTTCCCCAGAACAAGAGGTTTGGAGGCAGACAGTTTAGGACTCATACAGTGGCTCCACAAGGCTCTGAGGGAACAGACTCTTTCTGCTTTTTTACTCTTTTAATTGAATATGGAAGTGTCCTCCTCATTCTTGCAAACTGGTGGCTATCTCTTCAACATTGTGTCTATATTTCAGACAGGAAAAAGAAAGAGGATGAAGGGGATAAGATAAAGAGCAAAGCCAACAATTCTGCTCCCATTGAAATAGTTTTCCCAGATCCCCACCCAGTGATTTTTCTGCAGTGAGGTGGCTCAGACTGTGTTGCATAGCTACCCCTAGATGCCAGGGTGTCTGGAGGATGAAATAATCTGAAGGGGCACATTGTTACACTGAAGAAAATAAAGATGCTTTTAGTAAGGACTAAGGGGAGAACAGCAATCTAATAATCTTTAGTTATTAAAGTTCTAACTAAAGTCAGAGGAAAGAACTTAAAAGACCAGCAACCCAATGGGCCACATTTGTCCGGTACGCATCATAGTGATACATGGAGCTAGAATAAAAAACCCGTGTCCTCTTGGATCAGGTCTATCTATCTACCTATCTGCAAATAAGCACATGTTGCAAAGCCAGGAGGATACAGTCAAATGAGCCCTGAGTTTGGACACAGAAGAACAGGGTCAAATCCTTCTTTTACCACATATGGTCGGGGGGACTTCGGGCAGGATATTAACTTTCCATTCCTTATCAGTAAAACACACAGAAATGCATGTGCCCTATGCATGTCACAGAATTAGGAACCTCAAAATAATGAAAGTGAAAATGCTTTGAAATCTGGTGATCTGTGCAATTGATTTATTTGTTATGCCATGTTTAAAAATTAGAAATGGACAGATATGAACAAAGAACAGGTAATCATTTTAATAATCCTTCCTTTGTATAAGTCCTTTTAAAATTACATATGTATATAAAACATAGTATATATCATTTTAACATTTTGTATATATAAATAAAATATATATTAGTGTAGGCAATTTTATAACAGCATATATATATATATATACATATTTGTAAGGTATGTAGTTATTACTTTAATGAAATTTTGTAATATTTTTGTAATGGAATGTGGTGGAATTTAAAATATTCCATTTCAAGACATAAGCTTCTGGAACTGAGCTGGTTGCTTCAGCTACTTCCCATATAGGGGCAAAAAAGAGGGCTTGGTTTATCCCATATAGGGGGAAAGAAGGGCTTAGAATTATCTGTGTATGTCAACATTAAAACTGTCATTTTTCCCACTGGAAATACGGCAACTGTGTTGTGTTTTCCAAGATATATGCCAGCAATATTTCAAGATATGATTAACAGTGCCAATACCTTGTACAGTTGAGCACATCTTTTCTTGTTTTGTCTTAGTGATACCGTCTATCTTTGTGAAAGCTGATATATTAAATAGCTTTTTAAAAGCCTTATTGCGGCCTTTCTTTCCCCTTGGTATAGTAGTGCAAGTTTTATCGATAATAATGGGAGTTATGTTGGAGCATACAGAGTGGTTATGTGGTTCCTGTAGTTAATGGTGATGGACCAGCCTTGCAGGTGCGGCCTGGAGTTCAGGAGCCTGTCTCAATTATTTATACTCTCAGGGAGATGGAAAGGTACCTGTTCACATCTCTTTGAAGATCCAAAACTTGGAGTTTTTCTGCCTTTTTTTTTTTTTAATTTTTTGCCTTTTTATTTTTATACCAAATGCTATACAGAAATATAATTAAGTGAGATGGAATGAAAAAAATTTCATGTAAAATAATATGATACTCAGATTCAAAATTGAGGAAACTTTCACTTACATCTCAAGTAACTGGAGAAGGAAGAACACTCCAACCCCAAACCCAGCAGATGAAAAGAAATAACCAAAATCAGAGCAGAATTAAATGAAATTGAAAACAAAAGAATTATACAACAGATCAATAAATCAAAAAGTTGGTTTTTTGAAAAGATCAATAAAATAGATAAACCTTTGACCAACCTAACCAAGAAAAAAAGAGTAAAATCTCTAATTTCATCAATCAGAAATGGTAACAATGAAATAACAACAGACCCCTCAGAAATTCAAAAAATCCTTAACGAATACTACAAGAAACTCTACTCTCAGAAATATAAAAATCTGAAAGAAATCGACCAATACCTGGAAGTACATCACCTACCAAGACTTAGCCAGAACAAAGTGGAAATGTTGAACAGGCCTATATCAAGTTCTGAAATAGCATCAACTATTCAAAATCTCCCTAAAAAGAAAAGCCCAGGACCAGATGGCATTACGTCAGATTTCTACCAAACCTTTAAAGAAGAACTAGTACCTATATTCCTAAACCTCTTCCAAAATATAGAAAAAGAAGGAATATTATCCAACACTTTCTACGAAGCAAACATCACCTTGATCCCCAAACCAGGGAAAGACCCAACAAGAAATGAAAATTATAGACCAATATCACTAACGGATATTGATGCAAAAATACTCAATAAGATCCTAACAAACAGAATCCAACAACACATCAAAAAAATTATACACCACAACCAAGTGGGATTTATCCCAGGGTCTCAAGGCTGGTTCAACATAGGTAAATCTATAAATGTAATTCAGAACATAAACAAACTAAAAAATAAGGACCATATCATTCTTTTAATTGATGCAGAAAAAGCTTTTGATAATATCCAGCATTGCTTCATGATCAGAACACTTAAGAAAATTGGTATAGAAGGAACATTTCTTAAACTAATAGACACCATCTACAGCAAACCTACAGCCAATATCGTATTGAATGAAGTTAAATTGAAATCATTCCTACTTAGATCAGGAACCAGGCAAGGTTGCCCATTGTCTCCATTGCTCTTTAACATTGTAATGGAAGTTTTAGCCATTGCAATTAGGGAAGAAAAGGTGATCAAGGCTATCCACACAGGGTCAGAATAGATCAAACTTTCACTCTTCACGGATGATATGATCGTATATCTGGAAAACACTAGGGATTCTACCACAAAACTTTTAGAATTGATCAAGGAATACAGCAATGTCTCAAGCTACAAAATCAACACCCATAAATCTGCAGCCTTTATATATACCAACAATAACCAAGCCGAAAAAACAGTCAAGGACTCTATTCCTTTCACAGTAGTGCCAAAGAAGATGAAATATTTGGGAGTATACCAACAAAGGATGTGAAAGATCTCTACAAAGAGAACTATGAAACTTTAAGAAAAGAAATAGCTAAAGATGTTAACAAATGGAAAAACATACCATGCTCACGGCTCGGAAGAATCAACATTGTTAAAATGTCTATACTACCCAAAGCAATATGTAATTTTAATGCAATTCCTATTAAAGCTCCATTGTCATATTTTAAACAGCTTGAAAAAATAATAGTTCGTTTTATATAGAATCAGAAAAAAAACTCGAATAGCCAAAACATTACTCAGCAATAAAAACACAGCAAGAGGAATCACGCTACCAGATCTGAAACTGTACTATAAATCAATAGTGATGAAAACAGCATGGTACTGGCACAAAAGCAGAGAAGTAGATGTCTGGAACAGAATAGAGAACCAAGAGATGAATCCAGCTACTTACCGTTATTTGATTTTTGACAAGCTAATTAAAAACATTCAGTGGGGAAAAGATTCCCTATTTAACAAATGGTGCTGGGTGAACTGGCTGGCAACCTGTAGAAGATTGAAACTGGACCCACACCTTTCACCATTAACTAAGATAGACTCTCACTGGATAAAAGATTTAAACTTAAGACATGAAACTATAAAAATACTCGAAGAAAGTGCAGGGAAAACTCTTGAAGGAATCAGCCTGGGTGAATATTTTATGAGGAGGACTCCCCAGGCAATTGAAGCAGTATCAAAAATGCACTACTGGGACCTGATCAAACTAAAAAGCTTCTGCACAGCCAAGAACCTAGTAAGTAAAGCAAGCAGACAGCCCTCAGAATGGGAGAAAATATTTGCAGGTTATACCTCCGATAAAGGTCTAATAACCAGAATCCACAGAGAACTCAAACATATTAGAAAGAAAAGAACACATGATCCCATCTCAGGGTGGGCAAGGGACTTGAAGAGAAACTTCTCTAAAGAAGACAGACACATGATCTACAAACACATGAAAAAAAGCTCATCATCCTTAATCATCAGAGAAATGCAAATCAAAACTACTTTGAGATATCACCTAACCCCAGTAAAAGTAGCCCACCTAACAAAATCCCCAAACCAGAGATGTTGGTGTGGATGTGGAGAAAAGGGCACACTTCTACACTGCTGGTGGGAATGCACACTAATACGTTCCTTCTGGAAGGATGTTTGGAGAATACTTAGAGACCTAAAAATAGACCTGCAATTCGATCCTATAAGCCCTTTACCAGGTTTATACCCAGAAGACCAAAAATCACAATGTAACAAAGACATGTACCAGAATGTTTATTGTAGCCCAATTCATAATTGCTAAGTTATGAAAGAAGCCCAGGTGTCCATTGACCCATGAATGGACTAGCAAATTGTGGTACATGTATACCACGGAATGTTATGCAGCCTTAAAGAAAGATGGAGACTTTACCTCTTTCATGTTTACATGGATGGAGCTGGAACATATTCTTCTTAGCAAAGTATCTCAGGAATGGAAGAAAATGTATCCAATGTACTCAGCCCTACTATGAAGCTAATTTATAGCTTTCACATGAAGGCTATAACCCAACTATAGCACAAGACTATGAGGAAAGGGCCAAGGAAGGGGAAGGGAGGGGGAGGTTAGGGTGGGGCCACACCTATGGAGCATCTCGGAATGGGTACAGGCAAAACTTACTAAAGGCAGAATACAAATGTCTACATACAATAACTAAGAAAATGCCATGAAGGCTACGTTAAACAGTTTGATGAGAGTATTTCTGATTGTATATGAAACCAGCACATTGTACCCCTTGATTGCACTAATGTACACAGCTATGTTTTAACAATAAAAAAAAGATTGATTTTGGTTTCAGCCTAAATTTTAGAAATTTAAAAGGAAAAAAATAATTCAAATGGACTTATTTTATAAATGAGGGAACTGAACAGACAGGGTTTATTATTATCCCCACTTTGCAAGAATTAAACAGATAGGGTTTATTATTATCCCTACTTTTATTCATTTAACCAAGGTTCATCAAGGTTAAATGAATTACCTGAGTTGTACAAGTAACTGTAATCTCTGATCATGGACATAGAAAACATTGTGATAATGTGGAACTTGACAGTTAAATACATATGCATGTTTGGGACAGATAGATACTCAGTACTTTTAAATAAATTCCATCTTGGGCTTTTAAAATGCAAAGCACAGAGCTAAACTAACATAAAACTATTATAAACATTATTTCTGTCTTACCGAAAAATACCAGGCAAATTCGAACTATTGTAGTCCCAAAGGGCTTAGCAGGGCTCTCAGCACATAATAAGTTCTGAATAAATATTTGTTGGCTGGAGAAAGTATGTTGCAAGTTTATTGTATAATACACGTGATGAAATACCCCAAAAGATAATTTTTAACTTTTTCCTTTGATGAGGTCTTTTATTACTGTGAAGACCAAGCTTAATACATATGATGGCATATGGATTTAGTTATTCTATCTGGAGTAGATTTCTACTATAATACATATTTTAAAACCCGTACTATTTTTTATTTATTTATTTATTTATTTTTTGCAGTTTTTGGCCAGGGTCAGGTTTGAAACCACCACCTCCCGTATATGGGGCAGGCGCCCTACTCCTGAGCCACAGGTATCTCCCTGTACTATCTTTTGAAGAGGAAAAATATTCTAATATTTTTCTATATTCACAGGTACCTTTGGTGTTTTTTACATCCCATAGATTGTCTTTTACTTAAAGTCTTAGTTCGTTTGGCCGCTGTAACAAAATACCTCAGACTGGGTAAGTTATGAACAACAGAAATTTACTGCTGACAGTCGTGGAGGACTGGGACCTGGTGAGCACCTCCTTCTCACATAGATGTGCTTTTTATGTATTCGCACATACCAGAAGGGGCACACAGCTACCCGCAGGCCTCTTTCATAAGGGCATGTATCCCATTCATAAGGGCCTCACCCTCATGACCTAACCACCTCTAAAGCCCCCGCTTCCTACATCTCACCATACTGGGTGTTAAGTTTCCACATATGGATTTGGGGAGGACACCAATATTCAGATCACAGCACCCAGTAAATAGCCCCATCCCCTGTTCAAGTTGTCAGACTCAACTTTCACCAACCCTGATTTACTCCTTTAGCTACAGCTAACCCACACTCTTAAGCCTCCTTAATACCCATTGTAGAACCTCATTCTTTTCTCTCAGTGTCAGTCCTCTTCCCCATCTGGTTTGTCTTTGTTCAAAACTCTAAACATATTACCTTCTCTTTTAGGCCTTTTAAAGCTCCCAAACACTCTTTTTCCTTGCACCCCAATATATACTCCAAAAGGAACTAGGTGTTTTTTTTTATTTAAATTGTTGGGGATTCATTGAGGGTACAAAAATAACATGTTATACTGATTGCATTTGTTAGGTAAATTCCCTCTTATAATCGTGTCTTGCCCCCCAAAAGTGTGGCACACACCAAGGCCCCACCCCCTTCCTCCTTCCCTCTCCCTGTTCTTCCTTTCTCCACCCCTCCCTCCTTTTTTTCTTTCTCTGCTCTCCTCTTCCCCTACCCCCACTGTGTCCTTAATTGTCCTCATATCAAAATTGAGTAGGATTCATGCTAGTTATTTTAAGTATTTCCATGTACACTTTTTGCCTTTCGTTTAGATTATGAATTGTGAGAGGGCAGATATCCATGCATTCTATTTATTTTGGGGCTCACAGCAAAGAAGCCCTATGCTGAAAATAGAATCCATACTCAGTAAATACTTGTAAAATGAATGAATGAAAGACCAAGGCCTCCCCTAGTGCCAGCACCCAGTTCTCTCCACTGGTCCTCTCCGCTAAGTACTATGATAGCTTTCCACACGCCTTGCAGAGCTGCGAGCACGTGTTACTGCGTTTCATCTGCACAGCAGTGCCATGAAGCTGGCTCGGTGACTGGTGCTCTTTAACTCATGAGAAAACTGGGACTCGAAAGATGTTTAATGACTTTCTTGAAGTCCTATAACCAGTCAGTGACAGATATCTCTCAAATAGCTATGCTGTGGGAAAACTAGGGAAAAAAATTTAAAGAAAGGCGGACTTTGCTGAGTAAAAGCCACACCAATAACCACAGCAATGCACATGGTAGAACAAAAATTCCGAAAGTGTTACCATGTTAAATAAGAAAGGTGGGGCTGCCAACAACCTCACAGGTCATTCGGTCAAATTTGGTATCTAGAATTAGATCAGGAAAATGGCCACATTAAGAATTTCTGCCACCTCCTCAAGAATCCCTCCTAGAGCTTCTGCATGTGAAAATGTGTCCTTCAGCCAACCTAAACGTGGCGTGCTACACTCTGAGCGGCACGTCTGCTACAGGCTGTTTTCATCATCATCCTTTTCCTTTCTCCTTGCAGATGGCAATATATTTCTGTCCCCCATTTCACTCAGAAGATTAGATCAAGTGTTTCTATTCAATGAAACAGACCAGTGGCATTCTGTCACTAAATCAAAAATCTCTCTCCTTCTACAACTTTGGAGAAAAGCCCTGGTTATAAGTCTAAACAGTTTCTAGATTTTTTTTTTTAATGCCTACAAATTCACTGCCAAACAAGATAAAAAAAAAAACCTTTCCCACCTACCCCACACATTTCTGAACATTTACAACGCCATCATTGTTTATGTTGAATTCTATTCACTTTTGTCAGCAGGCTTCCCTTGTACAGTTAAACTACTTTCTCATTCTAAGCCCTCTGTGAATTGTCACAATGGTTAATGAGAAATTATACATCAAATACTATTTAATTTCAAGGCATCTCTATCTGCTAATTTATTACTAACTACAAATTTCATTTTGCCAGGGCAAAATATAATTTGTTTGTTTCATGTTGAAAATAGTTTTTCAAATACATTCTGATGGTACACTTATCAAGCCCCCCATCTTTCATTAAATTAATGCTTTCAAGCATAATTAAGAATGAGCTGGAAAACTAAGTACATTGTACTGGTCTGATATTAAAGAAGACATATCAAAATAAATTTGCAATCCTATCATTACATCAATCTCTACTACGACTGTGATAGTATTATAACCATAATTAATTAGCTACCGTACAAATTACTAATCTTTAGATATTAAATGCCTAATTTTTCAAAACCGTATGTCTTTGTAAATTGATTATTTAGAATTTAGAGGCTTTTTAATTAGGAAGAAATTTATGCAATGCTGTATGTAATAATTAGGAATCAGCTTTTCTGCAATACTTTTGAAGATCAGCAAAAAATTAAATCTTTAGAAAATAGTCTGGGTTAATCATAGTATTTCACTGTCAAAAATCAACATATAGGTAAAATTTAGAGGTTAATGCGGCCTTTCCATTTCTTTAACTTCCACCTAGCCTTATGTTCATAGTGCTAGAATCATTAACCGAATCCAAAAATCAATGAGACAGGGGGAAAATCTCCCTCGTGATTTATGCCTCTCGGAAAGTTTTCATTTTATCCAATAGTTTCAGCAAACCTCATCAATCCAGGTTAAACATTTAGCACTCTTTTTTTTATTATTCCCTTAGGATAAAGGAGGGATATTTTTGAGCCTTGCCATCATTTTTGGCAAGTGATTATTTTGACATAAGACACAAAAACTGCTTTGTCGGGAGGGTGGGAACATCATTTAGGGTCGAACAAAGATGTTAGTGAAGTGAGACCTCATTATGTGTGTGGTCAAAAGACCCAAAGAGATGGGGAAGAGGACCTGATGGTCAGCCACTTTAGACTCACGGAGGCCTGCTGGGAGTGGGTTTCAAAGCCAAGATCCTTCCTCTGTCCAGAAGATTGGTGAGGAAGTGGCTTGGGACATAGCTTATTCCTGCCTACACTAAAATGCATGGAGGACATTCTAAATGCGAGAGGAACACTATAAAACTCAGAAGGAATGATTGCTTCTACACAACCCAGAAACCAAATGCTTTTTTCCCATTTTGTTTCACCTTCTCTTCACATTACTTCTCTGGATATGATTCAGACAATGTGTTTTATACCCAGAAATGCTGTAGCAATAAGACCAATCTGGGTGCAATTCAAATTTGCTCATCTAAGCACTTTCCCTTATGTCTTCTTTTTGATTCATCTTCCTCAGTGACAAACTGGATCTAGCATTCTCCCAAAGCCAATGTCTCCTTGTCTACCCCGAGAAACAGAATTTTTCTTCTTTCTAGCTCCAAAAAAGGAGTTAAGCCACTATTTTCTCCTGTTGGGTTTCTGCTGTGTATCAAGCCATTTCTTCATCTGGAGGTTTTCTGGAAAATCTATTAAGCCTCTTGAGCACATACTCAAGAGTGAAAATTGCTAACAGATGCATTCATACTCCAGCAGAATTGGTCTTTTAATTGTTGCTCATAGGAGAAAGGAAGAGCAACTGTAGCACCTCTGTTCACTGTCGCTGGCAGATAACAAACTTGAGATGAAGCCACATTTACAGGGGAAAAATTGCTTACGCCTACAGAATGAAATTTCAGGCTTTGACAGCTGCTAGGTAAGTAAATGAGAAGCATTTTATTCTGGGCAAATGTAACACCCAGCACATCTTGAACAATGAGAAGGAGTTGGTGGCCCGAGGGCGGTGACACCCCAGGTTGTACATGTTCAGAAGAATCTCCTGGGAGTAGAAATATGGAACAAGTGGCTAAAAAATCATCCTGTTACCAAAGCCTGGTTCCTCATAATCTTAAGTAAAAGGCATGGCTCTTCTGAAAGGGATCCTCAGAAAATAGCTTTAATTCTCCAATTAATTTTCAATTCAACAGACAAATAATGCACATTGACTCTGAGAAAGCTCTGTTTGAGAGCCCAAGGTCTCTGCCTGAATCCAGGATACCTCCCTTTCATGCATGGATGCCTATACAACCTCTTAACTGGCTTCTCAACTTCCATTCACTTGCAGCATTCTTACAATTAAAAAAAAAAATGCTTTCTAAAAGGCTGCAATTCCCCTTCTCAATATGGTTGAGTCACTCTTGCCTGCCATCAGGAAGCGTTCCACTTCCTCACATGGACTTCCAAGGTCCTCCATGCTGGCCCCTGTTAGCCCTCCCAGCCTCACATCTCCCTATGACCCTCTCCTGTCCAGGCCTCTGGGAGGCTATGCCTCTTTTTCCACCCCCATTCCACTTTTCTGGCCAACCTTTACATTTCAGCTTAATTGCTCCTTTCCCTGAGTAAGCCTTCTCTGACTTCCCAAGGTGGGTAAGGTGCCCCACACTTTTTGCTCCCACAGTCCCCTTTGAACCCCCTACCAGACAATTGCTTGCTCATTTATTTTGTTTCTGGATTTTTCAAGATTGAAAGTGACAGATACCCAACTCAAATCAGCTTAAAGAGGAAATTTGCTGGATGCTGGGTTACCTCATGAGACCAAAGGAAAGGCTGAACCGATAGGCTTGAGGAATGCAGAAATTGGGGCTCCTCCCAGATCTCTGGGTTCTGCATTAGGGCCTTGAACACTGGTCTTGGCGTGTCTGTAAGAATTCTGATGGCTTCTTCTTGGATTCCATGTTTGCCCTAGACCAAGAATTGTGGCCATGGTTTAGGGAGGATATAAAAAGGGGATGAACCCTACTGAGACCTCTTTTTCAAGCCCACATGTAGAAGAAGAGGGATGGAGGAAAACAGGCAGGGCAGAGGTGAGGGCTGGTATATATGCCACCTGCTGCTGTAAAGCTAACCACCACAGAATCTCAGTGGCAAACAACAACAAGCATTTAGTTTAGAGATGGGGTCTCACGATGTTGCCCAGGCTGGATATGAATACATTTAAAAAATGTTTTATGCAACTATACCAAGTTGACTGGTATTGATTTTGTGTCTCTGCTGAATCTGCAGAGACAAAATTCCTTGGTGGGTGAAACAGGCTTAGTCCATGTATACTCATTCTGGGGCCCAGGGTGAAGGACAAACTCTTCTTATGGAAGTAATAGAAGTGCAAAAGAGGAAGTGAAGGTCCACAGTGAATCTTAAGGACCAGGCTTAGAAAAGACACACTGAATTCCATACCATTCTATTGGCTAAAGCAAGTCACATGGCTGAGTATGAAGTCAAAATGAGGCAAGGGTATTGCACCTCTAGTAGGAAGGACTGCAGAGTCACACGGCAAGAGGCAAGGGTACAGAAGGTAAAGATTGGGGGCTAATGATTCCATCTATCATGGGGAATATTTTTCAAAGGAAAGGTGATACAATTTCCAGAGGAGGGAATAGGTGCTAAGCAGGCAAAACAATGCCCCTTACAGTCTCCCTGGCCCTAACTTCAGTGCAGGCAGGAAATGAGGTTTATTTACCTGTTTCTAACACAGTGCTTGGCACAAAGAAGGCAGTCAATAATTATAGGTTGAATTTAATGTAAATGATTTAGGGGTTACAGAGAGCACAGATGCCTGAACCATTTTCTATAAGAACTCAAAACCTGGTTAAAGAGCCAAAGGTCATGTAAATAACTGGCACAAAACAGAAAGAATTATGTGCACCTTAGTTGAAGAAGTATGCTACATGCTTGATGAGGAGGGAGAGATGAATTTCAGCTTACAATAGGTAAGCTCCTTGGACTAGGTGGTATTTAAACAGAGTGTTGAAGGGGAAGAAGAAGCTTTTGAGCATTCATCATGTGCCAGCTTTCTGACTAAGTCAAGGGGTGTGACCGTCTTGGCAATGACATGGCAAACCTGAGAGGAAGGGAGCAGCCTCATGGTTTTTCCATGTGAGGCTCATTAAGCTGAATGCCCAAAGTCGTCTAGCTAGAAGCTGACAGAGCCTGATTTGGAAACAGGAAAGGAGGCTGTCACCTTGTCATTGTCTGCGCCTTGCCCAGTTACTGGCATTGAGGACAGATGCTCCCTGGAAGGGAATAAGTGAATAAAGGTAGGGTTCTTTCTATGGATCTTTGGCAAGTGGAGAAGTCAGGAAAAGGCACTTGCGACAAAGGTAATAGTGTGTATTATAGGAGGGAGGCACATCTCAGAAATGCAAGGAGAATATCAGCTTCGTGGAGTGTGTGGCAAGCTACAAGGCTAACGTAGTAAACAGGGGCAAGTGTGGAGTGAAGGGTATACACTTTATTCTGCCTGTGAGTATCTATTAATGCCACAGGGTATGGCTCAAGGTAAGAGTTTATGATGCATTTATGTCAAAACAGATTGTAAATGTTATACAGAATGCAATAATTTGAAAGCAATGCCTCTATACAAATTTTAATTATCAACCTGCTAATCCAGGAAAGAATTGTACCTAATTGGATAAAAAATTTATTTCTTATCCCCTTTTAAGCTTTCTGAACAAACAGAATTTGGCTTCCCATCACTAATCTTCTAAGCTTAAAAGCATAAAGAAGGCTCAACTGTCTGAATTTTTTTTTTTTTCTAGCATAGACACCTGAAAAAACTATAACTCCCTGATTCCGAATATATCACACATCAGCCCACCTCCTGCCACTGCAAGCTCCTGGCAGAGAAAAGAAGTTCTCAGGTGAGGAGGGATGTCATCCTCTTCCTAGAGAAAGGGGAGCCCATCTTGCATGTGGGTGTGATTACAGAGCTGGGGTTCTGATGATTTAAAGACAAAAAGAGCCAGCATTAGCCTATATGCTGGCTCTTATCCCACCCTGTGGGTTAACAGGAAATAAAACAATAAATAATACTTGCTGAGAAAGAGAGAAAGAGAGAGAGAGAGAGTGCAAATACGCAGGTGTGAGTGAGCCACTGACTTTTCAGATAACAAACAGATAACTTAACAACTACCATGTGGTAATGGGGGGCTCCGATGGGGAAACATGGACCCCAGATCATTCTTTTTTTTTTTTAAGAGACAAAATCTATTTCTGTCTTGCTGGCTCACTGTAACCTTAAGCTCTCAAACTCAAGAGATCCTCCTCCCTCTGCCTCCTGAGTAGCTGAGACTACAGGTGTGAGCCACTGTGCCTAATTCCACATCATTCTAAATAGACAGGCTGGGTATTTGGGAGAAAATGGGTTCTGTGTATTGGTTTAGGACGTTAAGGGACTGAAGTTCAATTATGTTTTTGTTTTTTTCTTCCTCCAACTGGAAAATGATTTTTTAGACCTGTATACTCTAATATGGGAACAACTACCACATGTTGCTATTTAAATTTGAAATTAAAAAAAAATTTAAAAAGTTAAATTAAAAAATGTAACATAAAAATCTTAGTTGCTCAGCTAATGGCTACAGTATTGAATAGCACAGATATGAAACTTTTTGTTATCACAAAAAAGGACAACACTGCTGAAGTTGGAGAAAATACTGAAGAATCACAGAAGCTATCAGTACAGAGGCTGTCAAATCTAGTAAGCAAATTACTTTTTCATCTCTTGGATTCAGAAAGGGGCCTCCCTGCCAAGGACCTATGCTCTTTTTATTACAAAGAAGGACAGCCTGCCACATGTAGTGCTGTGGCAGAGAGAAGCCATGTGCTGAAGTAGAAAATGCCCTGTATTGTCGTTCAGAGGACATGGACTCTCATGTTGGCTATAGGACTAGTTTTATGTCTCCATTCCCACTGCCTTTCTGAACCTCCATCTCTGCATCAGTAAAATGGAAATAATGAAATCAATCTGGCTAAGTAAACATATAGATTGACTATCCTAATCCAACACAGAAATTTATACTTGCATAGTGACCACATCAGTAGTATGCCTTCAGAAATTATTGCTCATAGATGATAGTTATGAGCAATAAGCTTCCTCATCCTCATGTGCTCTCCTTCTTCTATAAGGATGTCTAGGAAATTTACCTATGGGAGAGGATTGTATCCTCGGATCCTTGTCTTTTTGGGATGTTTCCTGCAGCTGGTGTTGCTCAGTCTGTGTGGGGTTGATATATTTAATAAGAGAGATGTCTCTAATCTTTGCCCATAGTCAACAGAGAGCTTCATGGGTCCTTGTGGTCACCTGGTGCTCTTCAAGACATAGGCAATGACACACAGATAACACCCATGGAAAGGGATATGCAGGGTCCATATCCCTGAAAGAGAAACTTCTCCAACCAACAAAGCTCTTAGAAGAGAACACAGAGGGTTTTCCTAAGTAGCATCACATTTGAAAGGTTCCAAACATGCCCCCAAAGTCACAACTTGGAAACCGTAAGCAGAGGTCATTGTACATGTACTGCCAGGTGTCCTGATTATTTTGAGAGGTGAAGAGCGCTCATGTTGAAGGTTATGTCTGGACCATCTGGTCTTATTTACTTATCCTATGAGAATTAAGGACATCTTCTTTTGATCTGTCCTTATTTACTATATGCTTTTGGAGCCCTACTCTTTGGACAAAAGAAAGAAACAATTCACCACCAGGGCCAGAGGAAGTGATGATTCTCATATTCTTTAGTTATAATATTGCTACCTTATACCCAAAGGGTATTTCCTACTTGAATTGCTTCACAGATCATGAGCATGGACCACTAGCATGGAACTTGCCATGTTGCTGGTGGTAGTAGTCGTGAGGGTGGTTATGATGGGTCCAACTATTTTCCGTATTCTGGAGGCACTTTTAGAGAAGGGAAGATATCCACCGCATGGCGGGAGGTCTCAAACCTTAGTATCAGAATCCCTTGAAGGATTTAAGACTTGAATTGCATCAGCCTCACCCTTTATGTTTCTTATTCAGTTAGAGTAAGTAGTGAGTTAGGGATAGGACTTGAGAATTTGCACTTCTAACAGGATCCTAGATGATGCTGACACTGATGGTGTAAGGACTAAACTTTAAGAATTGCTGCTCCTCTCAAACTTACACACACAAGGGGAAGTGCATTTCTCAAAACGTCTATTTCCTTAAGTGTGATAGTAACTTGAGTAATTTAAGCAAATAATAATAATCAAAGTTAATACTTACAAAGCTCTTACTGTATTCCAGGAATTGTTTTAAGTGCTAAAATATAGTAATTCATACAATTCTCAAAAAAATTGCATGAGGGAGGTATTACGTTAGCATTTCTCTTCGACAAATGTGCCCAGGGAAGTAACTTTCCTAAGATTACACAGCTAAAGTTAGTATTAAAGTTGTTATTGAACACAAAAAGTCTGGCACCAGAGGCTATAAAGACTGTTCTATACTGCCTCTCCCTCCAAAACCCCTTGCACCCCCCACCCCCTCCCCGCAACATTTTTCTCATCCCTGGGCAAATGCCCATTTTCCTATAAGAGAGTGAGAGTCTCCCTGAAATGCAATGTTAGCAACTTCAAGGCTATTTGATGTTAGCCTGGTCAAATTTATTTTTAATACTTAGTAATCATAACAGAGCAGTTTCTCATTTGCCCTCTACCCTATCTTCTTAGGAGTATGCTTGGTTCAATAATCGTCATTTTACAAGGAATGTAGAAAGACTGGAAACTGGAAACATGAGTGAAGTAAGAGAAATAATAAGCAGGAAAGAGAAAATAATAAAGCAATAGGAAGAAGGGTAAAAGTAACCAGATGGAAAGGTCGGGGTAGATAAAATGTGAGATAAGGATAGGAGAGATATGACAGCAAAGTCTGGGTAGATGTCACACTGAGAAAATAGAAATATAAAATCTAAGAGTAAAACCAGTCAAAAGGTGAAAACAGAGGAAACGAGGAGAGAAAATTCGCAAGCGGAGGGAGACAAAAGATGCCACTAATTGGATTTTGAACTCTGGTTATTATCATTGGGCATTTAAGCTATATCAACATTTGTCTTCATCTTTAGAATATTTTGCAATCTTTTAAAATACAGGAAACACCATTAGATTTTGTCTTAACTCCAGCCGCTCAAGTCCTGGTTGCTTGTTTATTTTTTCTTGAGCAAGAGAAGTTTCACTAAAGGTTGGCATGTGGGATAAATCTTTTGGAGGAAAGAGGAGAAAATAATTCAATAGGAAGGAAGGATTCATTATGACAAGGGCCGGGTCAGGGAAATGGCCACATAACTGCATTCCTGAAAGCAAAGGCCTGCGAAAAACTAAACCTGCATTAAGGCTGTTTGTGCTGCCCTGGGATAGAGTTGGGGTCACTCTGGAGACCAGTCACAGAGCCTGAGACTCTGCACGTTCTGTTTTAGATTAAGAACTGGGTTCACCCAACGGGTACAGAATGGGAATGCGCATGGACCATGTTAGCTGTAGGCTGAGGGCCACTGTCATGCTTGTAATGGTCCCATCACTCTGGAACCTCCCTAGGAGTTGGCTGTTCCGTTACGTGGGGCAAAAGATGGTGGGTGAGGATGAGGGCAGCTTTGACTTTTTATTCAGTGTCCTTCCTATTAGTTGTCAGATTTTTTTCTTTACATTTCTATTTTGATGGGATAGGAAATTCTTAGATTTTAAAATACAGTAGAACCTCTGTAAGTTGACTACTCAAGAGATTACAACTGGTCAACATACAGAGGTGGTCAATATAAGGAACTAGGTCTGCTGTACTGATATGTGCATGGGGTGCATGTCCGGTCTATGAAAATTAGACCAATTTAAGGGGGTGGTCAATGTAGGGAGATGTCCATGATGGGGGTTCTAGTGTAGTATGCTTGCAAAATTTATCTTTCTCCCCAAACTAGTTCCTGTCTGGTCCAATGTTAATTTTCGAGTTATGCAGCTTGCAAAGTATCTCTTTCTGCAGGATTTCGGAATCCATTCTCCTGGGATCCACCTCTATTTTCCCCTGGGCTCCCTCAATCCCAAAGGTGAGTTATCTGAGAGGCCATTTTGTGAAATTTCATGGACCCTAAGACACGGTTTTTCATTGCCACTGTGAAAGAAAAAGTGTGCTTACTACATATTATACTAAGATATGTTGTTAGTTGTAAGATATATCTCAATTTCAGAGATGTTATTCTGTTAAATAAACACTATCTTAGACCTCGAAATGTGGCATCTTCTCTGGCCAATTGTAAACTCCTTAAGTATAGTGACTGTGCCTTCATCCTTCACCTTTTAAGCCACCTACCCCAAGGCAAACAGCTTTCTGTATTTCCAAAGCCAGGTTGCTGACAGCTCTGACTGAAGTGCATGTGTGTGTGTGTGCATTTGTGTGTGTTTCATCATGCATTTGTATAACAACTTATAGCCTTTTTGCCTTAAGTCTTCCCAGGAAAATTCAAGAATAGGGCAGATATTGAATTATTTTTTCTGTTTAGAGCTGATCAGCCTAAGGCTTAGAAACACGATCTGACACAGCCATGGCCATCTCATCGGTAAGAGTGAAACTAGGACTTGAAGCTGGGTCTGAATCTTGTACTTTTTATGTTTCCAGGTCCAAGAAGTAGTAAAAGGTAAAAAGACAAGGTGTCCTCATCTCTCACTCCAGGTCCTGAGCAAAATCCTGCATTTGACTACAAAATAACAAATGTTTCCAGGCCCCAGTATGCTCTGGCATGGGGTCCCTTATTTTATCTCGGTGGCAGCCACCTGTCAACGTGTGGTGCTTGGAGCTGATGGGGGAGAGTTTGTACACACCAAGACTGTCTAAACAGACCATTAAGTGGTAGTAAAGTAACACATGTGAACGACAGGTCAATAAATCCCCTACAACTTATCCTGCCTGCAAGGAGCTGGCTTTGCTGTTGTTGTGTTTACATAAAATCAATTTTACAGGCAATCTTAAATAATTAGAGAAGATACCATCATACAGAGGATATTCCACATTCACTGGAATAGCTTTGGCATTTGTCTCATTGATCCCTTTTGTTGGACATTATGTGTGTGTGTTTTTTTTTTCTTCCAAACTGCTATCTTCTCCGATAGCTTCTTTATGAGATGCTGAAATGCTGCCTTATGAGGAACCAAGACACACATTCTTATCAGTATTTTACAGACAAAAGACCTTGAAGTTACCTATTAGCTGAGTCTTCGTGAATCTGGGCTTTATATGTATTTTCCTTTTATTCTCTAACCTGAAGCCCTTAAAACCTTAGGAAGCAGCTCCATTGGGGAGGGAAGGGGATAGATACAATACATACTAAGCACGAAAGCTGGAGAAAGAATAAAAATGAAATAGGATGCTATGATAATAGCAGAGAACATATAGACAAATGTTAAGTTTCTCAACTTTCTAGCCTTCTGGGTGATGCTTATTTAACCTTTATAAAGTTTAAATAAAATACAATAGATATTTTGTGAATAACAAACACCCATTAAAAATGCATTGCAGGGGTATAGGATGAAGCGAATAGACCCCTGGGGACAGAATTTCCTTTAGGGCCCCCCATGCCAGTCATTACAAGCCAGAAGCATCATACCACTTTAGTTGTCCTGTCAGATGGAAGGGAGCCACTCTTGCCAGTGATGGTAGAGCTATAAATCCACATTTACCATGGGATGCTACAAGTTCCATCTGTTCCCTAAAGTGCTTACATAAACGGAGTCTCTGCAAGCCATCTGCAAAGTGCCCTCGTGCATACGTGCCGGAGTCTTGTGCTAAAGCAACATGGTGATTTTGCAACTTCAAATCAGGTTCATTTTCATTGTCATTGTTAAGATTGAATGCTTTGCAGCTGTCTCTCTTTTACAGAAGAAAAACATAACTTTGATGGCTAACCTGATGAACTGTTATGTTCGATTTTTTAATCTAAATTGCTACACATCAGTGCCTATGTGCTGTATGTGCTTAACAAATATTTTTGATTTAAAAAATTGCGAGAAAGGTAGTGCACAGCAGTATGGGAAAAATATAAGTCTCTTAGATTAAAAAAACGTGGATTTTGGTAATTTCTTGGCTACTTGAGAGCCATGTGACCTTGGCCATTCAACTGAATCTTCTGGGCGTAATTTTTCCCATATGAAAAAAGGGTGTTTTTTTGTTAAATGACTCAAAAGCTCCTGCCGGCTCTAAAATTGGGGGTCTAAATTTTCACCATATTCCTCTCATGGGTGACTCTAACCTTGGTTGAATTTTCTTATCTAGGGAATGTGATCCAATTTGGAAATTGTGTCTTTTCCCCTTTTCTTTTCTCTGCAATTATAACTAAACCCTTATATACACCAGTTCAGAGATTTTCAGGTAATTGTAAATGAAACTACTCAGTATAAAAGACTACTTAATTAACTCTGGTTGGTACATTTTATCTATTTTAAGATGACCTATTTCCTATTACTGTACTTTAAGTAAAAACAAAAGAGCAATTTATGTAAAGAAATATCTCATGTACTCAGTGCCACGCCTAACAAGTAAGAACGCTCCCATTCTGTGAGAACTGTTTATACGACTTCCACACATGTCAATCTGCACATTTCTTCCTCTGGCTGCCTTATACAGGACCAAAGCAATGCACAGCTCTGAACACTGTTTTGTCAAATCCCCTTTACAATACGAGTTGGTATTTAGTCTACCAAGGAAAGCAAAGAAAAGATAATCAGACAAAGTCCAAGAATATCTGGTTGTTTACTGCTGATAAGCTCAATTGTGTAGGGGTGTGTCTGAGCAAAATCTGTCCTTAATACAAGGTATTGTTTGTCCAAACATCTATAGGGCACATTATTTCCCTATAAGCCAATGATAGAAAAAGCAAAACCCAAGGCGGGTTATTAATCACTTAGTATTTCTCAAGAAACCAAACCAAACCAAACCAAACCAAAAAGAAACCAAAACAAACAAACAAAAAAACCCATAACAAATTGAAAGAAGAAGAAAAACAGCATTTTCCATTATTGTGAAATGGGCCACCCAGGTCCCACTAAGACCACATTTTGTACGTGGCATAGTGGGTAGCTCTAGGGGTCGTGGGGGTGGAAAATGGGACCAGGGCCTGAGGAAACTCTGGTAGCTCTCCCTTCCTTCAGAAGGAAGTGGCAATTCAGACTTGCACGTCTTCTCTATTTGTGTTGGAATTGTTTCCACCAGGGTGTGGGAAACCCAAGTGGATGGAGCAAGCTGGACAATTCTTGGAATAGCCTGATACTGTTAGAGACAGACAGAGCTGGGGAGAAAAGTTCAAGTGTTCATTAATGCCAACTGGAAAGAAATAGTGTGGTTTACTGACTATCCACAGCTGTCAAGGTGATAGGGAATTGTATAGGTAGGTACACTTTTACACATCTGTCAGCAAAAGCCTGTTTCCAAATAAAAATATCTATTACTCAGGAACAGCATGTGTATTGTTGGCTCTCCCAAGTGGATTTCAGTTTCACAGAGAAAAGAGTAGATTCCAAGGTGACATAAAGACAAGGTTGTTTCTGGGCCATAAAGACTGGTAATTATTCACAGAGACAAAAACTTATGGTATATGCTACACTAACAAAAGATAATATTTTGAAACAAATTGGAATTATGTTCCATTGAACTACATGCATCCCACAAATGTTAATAGAATTCCCTGCTGTGTGTCATGCATTAAGCACTTTTCTAAGGGTTCCAGGATTGGCACCCGTAGCTCAGTGCTTAGGGCACTGGCCACATACACCAGGGCTGGCAGGTTTGAACCCAGCCTGAGCCTGCCAAACAACGATATCTATAACAACAACAACAAAAAAAAACAGCTGGGCGTTGTGGCGGGCACCTGTAGTCCCAGCTACTTGGGAGGCTGAGGCAAGAGAATCGCTTAAACTCAAGAGTTTGAGGTTGCTGTGAGCTGTGACACCACAAGACTCTGTCTCAAAAATAAATAAATAAATAAATAAATAATAAATAAATAAGTAAAGAAATAAAAATAAGGGTTCCAGGGAGGTAGAGAGGTAGCATCATGGTGGGTAAGGGAAGGGGTAAAGATATCCAAAGTGGAGTGAACAAAATACCATTTTATGTGACTTATTCTATACAAATTAATAACCACTTGACTTTGAGGTTTTCTTAATAAAAAATGCAATATATCATTAGACCTGCAATAAAATAATACCTAAGTGCTAACATTCACAGAATATTCCCTATGGGCCAGGTGTGGTTTTAAGAGCTCTACATGTATTAGCTCATTTACTCCTCATTAATCCTGAGGAGTTGTATGTAACATTATCCCTATTTCATAGACGAGGAAATTAAGCCACGGGGATCTTCACTAACCCTATGGTCACATAGCTAGTAAATGGTTGGTGAAGACTTGAATCTTGGAAATCTGGCTTCTGAGTTCAAACTTTTAATCACTCCCTTTCAAAAAATGGTATAGCTGACTGTAAGCTAATAACAAATAGCACCTCAATTTTTTTTTTTTTTTGAGACAGGGTAGAGTGCTATGGCATCATAACTCAGAGCAACCTCAAACGCTTGCGCTCAAGTGATCTTCTGGCCTCAGCCTCCCAAGTAGCTGGAACTATAAGAGTCTACTACGTACCTGGCTAGTTTTTCTATTTTTAGTAGAGATGGGGTCTCACTCTTGCTCAAGCTGTTCCCAAACTCCTGACCTCAGGCCTCCCAGAGTGCTGGATTACAGGTGGACCTCAGGCCCACCCGCCTCAGCCTCCCAGAGTGCTAGGATTACAGGTATGAGCCACCGCACCCGGCCAGCACCTCAATTTAGATCATGGACAACGTGTCCCAGAATATATTTATATGTTTAGACATAGAGAATTTAGAAGTAGGAGGGATTACGCAGATTCTCTCAGCTAATTGGTGGTGATAATCTATTAATTGTTAGATACTACATATTGAAATGTAGCCCCCCAAAGAATATAAGTTTGCTTCAAACAAATGTATTCATTACATAAACTATATATATTAGCCCCACTTAGTACCTTCATCCACCCAAATGACAAAAGGACATTTCTTTGATCCCCCAAATTAGTTGTAGAAACCTAGGAACCCAAAAGAAATTGATCACTTTACTTGACTCAACAATCACCGTATTATCACAGAGCTCCTTAGTAAGGTGGTAACTATTGATATTAAAACAATAATAGCATCTAGTAAGGAAACCCTCACAGTTAAAGATTGATGCCTGTGATGTCTCCCACAACACCCACTGTTCTCAAGACATAAAATAGATCATCATTATGAGGTAATTCAGCTCCAATGACAGGATGGTAGAAATACATTGTTATCATGGAGAAGGCATTGGCTCACCTACTATGCGTAGGGTCTTATATTTATTGCCTTATGTGAAGCTAATGATTTTTCAGAGGTAGAATATGCTGATGGATGATAATTTCCCAGGCTTTATTTTCTCCCTGGCAGATTCTCCTGTAACACAGTTTTGGTGGCTCGCCCCATGGAGTAATGATTTTTCATTCTTTGTTGACAACCTTGTTTATTTCTTTCAGCTTTAAGTTTTCAGGAAAGGCTATTTTCAGCCTGGAAGATTATCAGTGCATCTTGCACTAAATAAAAGGCAGTGAGTTTCCAAAAAGGTACTCAGGAAAAAAAGAAAAACTAGAAAAACTATAAGGTAATCTTAGGGTCTTCTCTGTAGCATTTTCTGGATGTGATCCTCTAATTCTTTTGTTGTCAAATTCAAGGTCAGAAGTGGTCAGTGTAGCTAAATTTCTGCTCAGATCTTGAGCACCTAAAGACGTGCTGTTTGTTCTGACGAGAACACATGTTTAGGCTGGACCTACTCATGTCAGAGGAATTCCGCGCGGGAGGGATGTCTTCCATTTGCACCTCTAAGTCTACTCTCTACTCTTCTTCTTGTCCCAGGAGGTCAACATCTATTCTGCCTTCTGACTGGAGATTGGAGATTGATTGGCAGAAAACAAGGAAACTGAAGTTGAGCTGCTGATTCACTCCCGCACCCAATAGAGCAGGTGGGCTCTAATCTGTTACTGAAGGGCCCTGGCTTCTGTGGGGAGGCTCTCCCCTACCCTGTCCGGGATCTGGTAACTGTTTTCACCCTTCAGCCATGGGTATGATAATGAAGCCTTGCTATTGCCAGTACCAGGGCACTTAATAATCTCTTGTGGATCTTCTTTTAGCCCTAACCATACACTTACCTTTAGATTCTCCTCAATTAGCCTCCCTGTTTCCTACTGGAGGCTATGGCATCCCTGATGCAAAGTCTGGCCTGACACAACTGGTTCTGAGATTTAAGTAAATAGTTCCAATTCTCAGACCCTCTTTCCTATTTCCTACCGTTCCCTGGCACATGGTCTGGGCATAGTGTCTGAGTGTATCTGGATGCCTGGGAGTGCACTCTAGCTGTTGATGGACTCCAGTCCTTTCCTTCTACATCCAGCTCTGTCCACTTAGCTGACCTGCCCAGACCACTCACCCTGCTCGAAACTCTCTTGAGCCTCTAGTGTTTAAGTAGGAGTTCAATTTGAACTTGACTTTGTATAAAGTGGGTTGAAATAGCCCAATATACCTAAGGGTTTAATGTAATCATTAGCCTTCCTCACTTCCCTTTTCTTTCGTTTGGTTTTCGTTAGTTTAATAAATGATAGTTTCCCAGTCATGCACTCTATGTAGCCAGGTATTATTCTGGCTGCTCATCTGTGAGCTACTCTGATTTCTGGTTCAGTCTTTTTTTTTTTCTGCCTGATAGTCTCCCATCACCTGGAGCTAAAAGTCAAACCAAGACAAAGGCCAATGGCTTCTCTGTATATAGATAGTTCACATCACTGATCAGTATCCTATAAGAGCACTGACTCACAAAGTTAAAGGAGTATGAGAGGTTATGTTGTCCATTCCCTGCCATGGTGGCAGAAGGGAGTTTATAGTTCCCTTTCAATGACCCAAAGAGAGTGCCCAAAAATGCACATTTAAAGACTAAGAAACAATAGTATTTAAAGTGCTTTAGAACATTGGGTGACTGACCTATTAAATCAATATTATTATATTATTTTAATTGTATATGTATATAATATAATCTATATTGTATATATAACATAATATATAATATATTATATAATATTATATTGTATAATATATTACTATATTATACAGACTAGATTTTACAGCTAAAAACAAGTTAGAAGCAGCATTCTTTTATTATAAAGACACTTGTACTAGGCTGTTTATCGCAGCCCAATTCACAATTGCCAAAATGTGGAAACAACCTAAATGTCTTCAACCCAGGAATGGATTGGTAAGCTGTGGTATACCATGGAATATTATTCAGCCATAAAAAATGAAGATTTTGCAGTATTTTTACTAACCTGGATGGAGGTGGAACACATTATTCTTAGTGAAGCATCACAGGAATGGAGAAGTATGAATCCTATGTATTCCATTTTGATATGAAGACAATTAATGACAATTAATGACATAGTGAGGCATGGGGGAAGGGGAGGGCAGACAGAGAAGGAGGGAGTGGGTGAGGGTAAGGAAAAGAAGAAGAAGAAAAAAAAGACAAGACAAGAAAATAGTGACTAATTCTCACATAAATTGGATTTACTTTTGATGAAAGTACATTACTTAAACATTAATTTTTAATTCAACTTGTTAATATGTTGTTTGGGATATTGCATCTTCATTTATAAGTGAAATATGTTTGTAATTTCCCCTTTATAATAATATATTCGCTCCAATTTTACTATCAGGTGTACCCAGATCAAGTAGAATGATTTTGAAGTATTTCTTCTTTTTCTATTGTCTATAATATTTGGCATGATCTGTTTTTTGAAATTATCTTTTACTTTATTTATAAATATTAGGAGTCTATTTTTTGAGACTTAAAAAAAATAATAAGAAGAAGTTAACTGATGACTCCATACTGAATCTCAGAGTCAAAGCATTCTATAATAGACATAATCTTATTTGACAATGCGAATGTTACTTTCTTTGCATTATTATTATTATTATTGCTTAATATTTTGATGCAGCAGTTCTCTGATTTTTTTCTGAATGTATTTATATTCACTCATTCTTTATGAAGTTTTTGTTTCTAGTCCTATCTTAAACATTGTTATTGTTATTAAATTTTAAGCCTCTTTAATTTTGTGAAGGCAAAATATGGAAACCTAATACACACATGTATATGTAAAAAAAAAAAAAAATTCAGCTACCTGAAGCCCTGGACAAAATATATAGCTTGCAGGCTGCTTGTTGGCAAAGTCACAGATAATTATATTAATTTAAATTATGAATGCTCACCCCAATAAATGTTGAAATTATCTTGGGAAAAAAAAAAGAAGCAGCATTTAGGATTTCTCAATACTAATAACACTGTTAATTCTGACTTCTGGGAACTTCTCATCAGCCCTTGTCTTTCTAGCTCAACAAAAGAATGCCTCAAAAGTATTAAGGTCTGCGAGATGTTGTGGCTCACCCCTGTAATCCTAGCACTTTGGGAGGCCAAGGTGGGTGGATTACTTGAGCTCAGGAGTTTGAAACCAGCCTGAGGAAGAGTGAGACCCTGTCTCTACTAAAAATAGAAAAACTTGCTGGATGTTGTGGTGGCTACCTGTAGTCCTAGCTACTTGGGAGGCTGAGGCAAGAGGATCACTTGAGCCTAGGAGTTTGAGGTTGCTGTGAGCTCTGAAGCCATGGAAGTCTACCCAGGGTGACAGAGTGAGACTCCGTGTTAAAAAAAAAAAAAAAAAAAAGTAAATTCTGCTGTGTGCCTCCCAATGTTCTTCATTGATTTTCTGGATCCACATTCACTGGACTGTCCTTAATTTCCTATGTTAATTTCTCCTCTGACAGAAACTTAAGTATGATACACCCTAAACCAAGTCTCCTGGAACCTTCCTGGGACCCCCCCACCCCCTTCTTCTTTTCTCTATCCATACTCATTCATATTCTCTTCCTTTCTCTCTCAGCTCTAATCCTGATCATGGCTGTAAATACCATCTGTATGGCAAAGACTCCAAAAATTATCTCCCTACCTCTGAACTCCCTCAACTCTAGATTCTGTATCTAATAGCCTACTTGACTCTTTCCTCCTTGGATGTCTAATATGTATTTTAGACAGAAACTTCAAAAGCCAAACAAGGGACTTCACTCACTAAACCTTTCTTCACCATCCTTCTTCCCCTTGATACCCCTTTTCACCAAATTGCTCAGGTCACAATTTGGATTCTTGGATTCTTTTTTCCCCCTAAATTTTGGATTAATATTAGGGTACATATGGTTAGGTTACATTGTTTGCATTTGTAAGGTAAACATTCCTGGATTCTTATCTTTCCTTATACCCACACTTCAAATCCATTAGTAAATTCTGTGTCTGCCTCCAACAAATATTCTAAGTCTGTTCCTTTCCTTTTTTGCACAATGAATAATTATCTTCTTCTCTTGCCTTTAGCATACTATAGCCTCCCCCTAGCCTTTTGTCTTCCACTATCATGTCTCCTACAAAAATTTATCTTCACAGTAGCCAGAGAGTGATTTATTAAAATCAGTGATTTTCATAGTTTCATGTCTTAAGTTTAAATCTTTAATCCAGTGGGAGTCTATCTTAGTTAATGGTGAGAGGTGTGGGTCCAGTTTCAGTCTTCTATAGGTTGCCAGCCAGTTCACCCAGCACATTTGTTAAATAGGGAGTCTTTTCCCCACTGAGTTTTTTAAATTGGCTTATCGAAGATCAAATAACGGTAAGTAGCTGGGTTCATCTCTTGGTTCTCTATTCTGTTCCATACATCTACCTCTCTGTCTTTGTGCCAGTTTTGATGTTTTGATCACTATCGATTTATACCTGCCATTCAATCCTATAATTCCTCTACTGGGTATATATCCAAAAGATCAAAAATCACATTATAACAAAGATATTTGTACCAGAATGTCTATTGCAGCCCAATTCATAATTGCTAAATCATGGAAGAAACCCAAGTCCCATTGATCCACGAATGGATTAATAAATTGTGGTATATGTACACCATGAAATATTATGCTGCCTTAAAGAAAGATGGAGACTTTACCTCTTTCATGTTTACATGGATGGAGCTGGAACATACTCTTCTTAGCAAAGTATCTCAAGAATGGAAGAAAAAGTATCCAATGTACTCAGCTCTACTATGAAACTAATCTATAGCTTTCATGTGAAAGCTACAACCCAATTATAACCCAAGAATATGGGGAAAGGGAGGGGAGGGAAGGGGGGAGGATGGGTGGAGGGAGGTTAATTGGTGGGACCACACCTATGGTGCATCTTACAAGGGTACATGTGAAACTTACTAAATGTAGAATATAAATGTCTTAACACAATAACTAAGAAAATGCCAGGAAGGCTATGTTGACCAATTTGATGAAAATATTTCAAATTGTATATAAAACTAGTGCATGGTGCCCCACGATTGCATTTATGTACGCAGCTATGATTTAATTAAAAAAAATCAGTTATTTTCATCTGGGTGGAGCTTGACCCTCAGAGGCTACCTGGCAATGTCTGGAAATATTTTTGGTTGGCACAACTGTGGAGGGTAGGTTCTATTGGCATCTAGTGGGTAGAAGCCAGGGATGATGTTACACACCCACAACACACAGGACAGCTACCACAACAAAGAACTGTCCAGACCAAAATGTCAATAGTGCCAAGGTTGAAAACACATGATTTCAATGGAAATCAGATCCTGCCATGCTCTTGTTTAAAATCCTCCAACGTCTTCTGTTTGTATTTAAATATAAACTTTTTACCATAATCCATAAGATTTTAAAGGATGGGATACTATACAAAATTTGGGCCTCGCCCCATTCTCACTTTCCCTCAGACAGGCCAGGCTTAGTCTTCAAGGCATTGGCGGTAGCGAAGCCTGAAATGCTCAACACCCAGATGTGCCCAGAGTTCAATGTCAAATGCACCTGCTCATCAAGGCCTTCTGTTACCATCCAACCTCAAATACCCCTCATAATTTCTTTTAAATCACCATATTTTATTTTCTTTTTGTATTTATTACTCTTATTTTCTTTTACCTATTAGTTATGTGCTGATTTCTTAGTTCATGGAAGCTGGGAATGTTTTCAAACTTATTCACAAAGCCACAGCAAATGGTCTAGAAATATTTGTTAAATGAATTAACTTCATGCTTGTACAGTAAAGGCAGACTGGGTTTGTGTACTTTTGAGTGGCCTAATAAGGGACACATATGTTTAAGAATAATTTTTGCCCCAGGACCAACATTTATTTAAAAACACTTAGTGAACCCCTCCTGCAGGGCAAGTACCTTCCTCATCTCTAATGTTTGCAATCTTTTCTTCACAGGCTTATAAATTCATTTATTTTTTCATTAATTCAACAATTAGCAAGTCAGAAACTGTAAAAGGTACTTTGCTCTTAATAATAATCAAGAAATAGCTCCAGTTCTTGAGGAACTCTCAGGTTTGACCAGCTAGCTCCATCTGCAAAGAAGTCAGATCTGATAATATTACTTCTTTGCTTATGACTTGCTCATCAGCACTGTGGAGGGTTGAATGGTGCCCTTGCCCTCTGAGCTTTGTCTGCATTCTGTGACTTCACCTGTGACTGCGACCTTATTTGAAAAATGGGTGTCTTAGTCTGTTTTGTGCTACTCTAACAGAATAACTAAGACAGCTAATTTATAAAGAAAAGAGATTTATTTCTTCTAATTCTGGAGGCTGGGAAGTCCAAGATTAAGGGGCCTCATTTGGTGACAGCCTTCTTGCTGCATGATCCCATGGCAGCAGGTGGAAGCACATGAGAGTGCAGGTGCACGCACGAGAGAGAGAAGGAGAAGCAGACAGAGAGAGGGAAGGGGGCTGAATGCATCTTTTTATTGAGTCTACTCCCGCCATAACTTAAGCCACTCCCAAGATAACGGTATCAATCCATTCATGAAGACAGAGTACTCGTGACAGAATCACCCCTTAAAGGTCCCATCTCTCCACACTTGCTCTGAGCATTAAGTTTCCAACACATGAAATTTGGGGGGCACATTTAAGGGTCTTAGCAGGAGTAATTAAGTTAAATATCTCTAGATGAAATCATCTTGGATTATTCAAGTGGGATCTAAATTCAATGTCAAGTGTCCTTACAAGAGCCATGGAAGCACATGGATGAAGAAGACAGGGCCATGTGAAGATGGGGACGGATTGTAGAGTTATATAGCTATGAGCCAAGGAATCCCTGGAGTCACCAAATGCTGGAAAAGGCCAGGAAGGATTCTCCCCGAGCGACCCCAGAGGAAATGCAGCCCTGCTGAGTGGTAGACTTCTGGCCTCCAGAGTGTAAAAGAATATATTTCTATTGATTTACTTCACTAAGTTTGGGGTAATTTGTTATAGCAGCCACAGGAAACTAACACAAGCACCCACACACTAAACTCCTGGTTCTCTGGCTGTCACTTCAGACTGCCCTGGTGTGGGCTGCTGCCTGCCTTCCTGCTTGTCCTAAGGGTCAGTAACTGATTCCCACAGGCTGTGCTTCTCCCTGGCCAGCACTACCACACAAACCAGGCTTGAATCAGAAGAGATCATGTTCTCCAAAAACTAGCTCATTCCTCTCTCACATTTAAGCTGGTATTTTTTGCCTGTCCTGTTCCTCCAATTCCTTTCCACGCTAGTTAACCTACTGCTATTTCAAGCCCAACTTAGGGCCTCCTTGGTGGTCCAGTGGTCAGGATTCAGCACTCTCTCAAGTCCAAATTAGATTTCCCCGGTTCCTCACTCCCCCTGAAGGCACCTTACTACTCTTATGGTACCAATTACTTCCTTACGGAATTTCCATAACTTAACTTTCCATAACATCGGTATGTACTTACTCTAACACAAACTTTTACGGTAGTGTATTTTGATGATCCATTTTTACTAATTTTACTAATTTGCATTATGAAATATTTCACAAATAAACTCTCTATTTAAAAAGGAGGATTGTAGATAATGCTAATGTACCCCTTTAATCACACCCACATCTTCCTTTTTCCAAGAAATACGAGAAGTACGGCTTGTATTTCTCCAGATCTAGTTTACCTATGTAAGTAAATCTTATATTAATAAAATGTACAGAATTATTTTGTGTTTTAAAACATAAGTAGTATGTACATATCTATGTATGTGCCTATGTGTACACACATTAATGTGGTGTGTTTTGTGTCTATGCAGCATGTTTCGTTTTGCTCTGTCCTCCTTCACTCTGCTTTCCTAATGTAAATCAAACATTCAGGCTATTTCCAGTGCACTGTTATTGCAGACAGTGTGAAAGTGAACATCTTTGAATGTGCTTGTTGATGCCAATGTGATAGAATTAGTCACACCAGACGCAAAGAAGCAGGATCACTGGAAGAGGAGCACACATTTCACGTTTTAGAAAATACTGCCAAATCTTCCATCACTGTGGAACTGGAATGAGTGTACTCACTTCATGACTGTTTTAAAAAAAATCTCTGTTGTATTTTTGTAATCCCCCAGTTTATTATGAAAACAAACTTTTTTGACATACATCCCTATGAATTTGAGATTATCTTAAAGTACATAGAAATTACCTACATCCCTATGAATGACATACATCCCTTTGAATTTGAGATTATCTCAAAGTACATAGAAATTACCTACATCCCTATGAATGACATACATCCCTACGAATTTGAGATTATCTCAAAGTACATAGAAATTACCTACATCCCTATGAATGACATACATCCCTACGAATTTGAGATTATCTCAAAGTACATAGAAATTACCTACATCCCTATGAATGACATACATCCCTACGAATTTGAGATTATCTTAAAGTACATAGAAATTACCTACATCCCTATGAATGACATACATCCCTATGAATTTGAGATTATCTCAAAGTATGTAGTAATGACCTACATTTGCCTGTAGGTAATTTTTGTTAAATGCTGATAGATAAATATGCATTAACATAGGAATATGTATGTATCCCCATGTCATAGAACCTTTTCCAACTTTTTAAATTATTTTTTTCCCAACTAAACCAATTTATGTTTGACATCTGGGTTACACGTTCATGAAGCACCAGACATATCCCTCCATTGACCAAAGATAAACCAGCAGGCTAGTGTCCTTTACTTTTGGATATATTTAAGCTTGCAGAGGCAAAGTAGTTCAAATGGAAGCAAATAAGCTGAGCTCCTCATCGAATCAACTAGATAAAAATTAGGAAGTGTTAAAGGTGCTAAAGATCGATTTCATAAATCTTTCTCTGTACTATTTTTTAAGTAACAAGCTTGTGCTTTGGGTGTGTGTGAATTAAAATGCTTCTAATCTAGACTTTGAGCTCCTTCGGAGGGGGCTACTGTAACTCAGGCCATGGGGCAGAGAGAGAGGTGGCCTAGGGGAGCAGAGGGCACGTCCATCAAGCTATCGGCATAAACTTACTCAGGAGGTAGACTGGATTAGCCAAGTCTCAAGAGGCTTAGAGGATGACCTGGGCCTTCAAATGAGATTTTATTTCATTCTGTTTCATTTGCTGTTCTCTATCTTATTTGTTCCACCAACTTTGTGAATGGGGCAAAGTGAGAGGTTCAAGGAGTCCAAGAACGCTTACTATACCCCATAAACCAGATCAAAAAATTTTCAGTTTTCTGCCAAACACAACTGATTTCCATCTTCAATTATTTTTTTAAGATAAGAAACAGACACCAGCTGAAGAAAGGGCTGGGGCAAAGGGCTGTCATGGCACTTAAGCACATTGACTAGGACACGCAGAGCTGCTGGGGTCTAGGTGCCATTAGTTGCAGCCACGCGCAGACCCAGCCTCAGTGGACCTTCTCCAAGAACGCTCCACGACATGCCGCTGGTACACCACCTCAAAGTGGGAGTCATCCCCATAGTCGGGATCTTTCATAATAAGTGGTTTTTGTGGATCATTGCGCCCAAGCAGTTGAATTTTAGCTTTGCAGTTTTTAACTTGATTACTATTCCTATTGAAATCTCTTAGATTGCTATCATCCATACATAGTAAATAATGTGGGGAAGTCTTCTTTGGGACTCTGGGGGTACCGTGGTTCGTAGGAACTCTGTGCCTCCTTAAGCAGCCCAACCCCGGTGGTCATTGTAGTTCCCTATCTCATACCCGGATATCACAGGCACTGCCCATCCTCCAGCTCCCTGAAAGGTTTTGACCAGTGACAGGTATCCTGAAAACAGCTTTTGCAATGGGTGACCTAACACATGGTACCCAGACACACAAAGAGCTCTGACTTCGGTACCACCCCCGCCCCTTCCCGCACACAGGTGCTTTATGATTTTTAATTAACTTATCCACAGAATCTAAGCACTAAGAAAACCAGAACCTTGTTTATTCTTTTCATTGTCACTTTCCCAGCTCCCTAGAATAGTGCCCGGCACATAGGAGGCATTTAATCAATTTCTGTAGAATGGATGACAATTTTTCTCTTTTGGCAGAACCTGAGCTGCTTCTGGGAAGAAGTAATGGCTCGTTCTTTTTTTATGCACAATACTTTACAGGGTCTCATACAAAATAAGCACTCAAAAGTACTTAATTGTTGCTGGATGAGTGTGGTGGCTCATACCTGTATTCCTAGCATTCTGGGAGGCTGGGGCCAGTGATTTGCTTCAGCTCACAGGTTTGAGACCAGCCTGAGCAAGATCAAGACCCGGTCTCTAAAAACCAGCCTGGCATTGTGAAGGGTGCCTGTAGTCCCAGTTACTCTGGAGGCTGAGGTAAGAGGATCACCTTGAGCCCAAGAGTTTGAGTTTGCAGTGAGCTATGACGCTACGGCACTCTACCAAGAGCAACAAAGTAAGACACTGTCTCAAAAAAACAAACAAACAAACAAATAAACAAACCAACCAGCCCCCCCCCCAAATCTGAGTCGATAAAAAGATTTTGAGCACTATAACTCTGTTCAATATTTTTCAGTTTTCTGTGATGACCACCTAGGTGCTTATCAACATCAGAATAGCAGAAATAAATTGCTGTGTCATTTAGCAATGGAAACTATATTCTCTACCTACTCACCCCAAACCCTACCAACTAAAAACAGTTATAATTAGGGATTTCAGCATCTAGTACATAAAGTGCCACCGATATTTTAAATACAGGATTGTTTTGTATGTAAGTAGATTTTTTTTCCTCCAAGAACACTGAACAACAATGTAGCTCAGCTTCCTTACTTGCAAATACCATAATAATATATGTAGATAGTCAGTTCTACACCAGGAAATTACTCAAAGGGGGTCCAAAGCATCTCTTAGAATTTGCAGGTACAAAATATAGGCTAGAATAAGAGGAGCAATGGGTCCCACTCGTTGACCCCTGGGCCAAAACCAAGTAACATTAGAATGTAATGAACACACCTAGAAATCTACTTGCAATTAGGGATAATGAACTCATCTATCAAGGCCAGTATGGTGTGTCAGCAGCTCAGGATGCAAAGCAGAACCAGGAATGCCTTATGATGACATGGGTTTTCAATGAAAACATGTATAATTCCTTATAAGCCTATTGCCACATTTTCATAGGTATATATGCTGGGTGTCCATAAAGTTCATGGGAAATTTTAAATATTTAGAATTGCCCATGAACTTTATAGATGCCCTGTATATAAGGTGGTCTTCAGCTTAATGAAAATGTTTAAGTGTGCGTATTTGAATAATGTGTCACAGGTGAACATCTTTGAACTTGCCTGCATCTATAAAGTGCTTTATACATAATACACGTTAATACCAGGCAATCTCCAAATTACAAACCTCCAACTTACATATAACTCATATTTACAAATGGAACCTATTACAGTGAGTCCCTGAGTTACAAATATCTGACTGATACATGACTCACACATATAAACAGAGGCTATTACAGGTAATAGGTAAATGAATTCAGCTTAAGAACAAGCCTATAGAACCTATCTTGTTTTTAAAGTTGGGACTGCCTATAATGACATATATAAATGATAAGTTTTCTTTTCTCAAATAGATAATTTACCTATTCATTACCAACTTTGCTGCCCGTTGTACTGTTTGAAGAATTCTTTGGTTTCACTAAAATGCAAGAGAAAAGTTCTCAATTGCCTCATCTAGAAATTCTCAGCCCTTCATATTTCATGGAATAAATAAGATAGCTAACCAATACACACATTTGGTGTCTGCCATGGCTTGCCAGCTTTTCATTTTGCAAGAAAGACATTAAAAAGGAAAAACAACTATTATTTACTGCCATCATCATTTCCTAAAAGGAAAGATTTTAAACACTCCATCACTCCAAAAAGGTCAGGAGGAACATTCTCAGAATAAAGGGAATTGTTTTAGCTTGAGGAAGTTTTGGATTATAAAAATTTCAGGTTTAAAATAATATTATCTTATATATTCAAATCTCACAGATGAGCACTGCAAACGTGATTACCTACAAGCCCCAACTAGAGAACCAGTATTGAGAAATCACCTTTCCAGCCCGGCTGCTTCAATACTCCCTTGATTCTTCTGAAATCCTCTGATGAAATCCAATAGTCACATTTAGCTAGGCTAGGGGTTTGGAGCCACACCACCAGCATTTATTGAGAGCCTACTATGTTCCCGGTCCTAAAGTAAGTGCTTTGCCAAAGAATACAAAAGCAGAAACACTATGGATGCATGCATTCCTGAATTCCCTTTTGCCATTTCCGGGGAAGGCATTCCTGGCAAGAACACGAGATGGGGAGAAAATTCCAGTGACTAAGTGTAACTGATGCCATTAGGTTGGGCATCAGAGATTGCTCAACGGCTACCAGAGCTTGGAATTGTCTGCAAAAATGATGCTCTGTGCCAACATTGAAAACTCAATTTTTCAAGTAAATGCTGAGAAACACATCTGTCTTTTGCTTATCCTGGTGTTATTCCAACCTGAGGAAATGCCAGAGAGAACCCCTTTAGATGTCTAGTTTCACAGGCTTAGATCGTCAAGTAGGACTACGCTCTCTGGGGGCATAGGAGGTGAGACAGGCTGCCCACTGAAAGGCCATCCTCTTCACGCCTCCTGCAATCCAAACTTCTTCACGACATTCTGTCTCTTGCTACAATCACGAGAATCCTGCCACAGAAAAGGCAAAAATGGCTAAGTTTGGACCTTTCAGTATGTTCAGCACTCTGGGAATAATCTGCTTACTTTATAAGGTAAAGTGGGGCCTCATGAAATATTCCAAACGTGAGGATAATATTTAAGAAATGCTGTCACTCAAGACCCACCAAAGAACCCATTCATAATGAGCCACAGAGAGTTCACTTGTACTCACAGATACCCAAACATGCGTGCAATAAAGTAACTCAATGTGGAGTCAGTCATCAGAACAGTCCTCCTCACAAAGTTAAGCTTTTTGAAAAGATGGTTGACTGGACTTTAGGAACCATGAGCTATACATAATTTGATTGTGTCCTGTAAATTATTTCCTTTGTGGTTAGTTGTCCAACCACACCCTTCTGTTTTCAAAGTTCTGGTTCCTTTGGTTTTCTAGGAATCTTAAGTGCTACCTGCATAGACTCTAAAGTCCTCTGAAACACAGGTTGCTTCTATGAATCTAATCATTTATTTTACATAATTAGCACTTAATTGTCATTTTGGAGCTGATATTGCTTTAGATATTTTTCTCACCTATTATTTTCATAACAAATAGTAAAATCAAGAGGTAGACAGCAAAGCATCATATTGTAGTGCAGTTAACATGGGACTGGGAGAGAATTGTAGGTTCAAATCTTGTCATCACTACTCACTAGCCTTGCAAATGTGGCAAGTTTCTTAATACCTTTGAGCTACACCCACCTCAAAAGGCTCTAAGAAGCACTAAATAAAATGGATGCAAACCCTTAGCACTGTCCTTAATATAATACATCAAAAGCTTGGAATGAAGGGTAAGTCCAAGTATGTCTCATCTATAAGGAAAAGGTCAGTAGCAAGAAATCTGTCCTACACTCTCTTTAAGAATGCTTACATCTGTAAAAGAGTGGTGTTTAAAAAAAAATGGTTACATTATTTTTTGATATTCTTCCAATAGAGAGGTGAGGATCCCTGTTCCCCCTCTTTAAATGGAGGCATAATTGTAACTGCTTTATGGCAGAAATGCTACAGTGTAATTTCCAAGGTTAGCATTAAAAATGTGCCATTTCCACCTTGCTCACTGAGACAGTTGCAGTGAGCAACTGGAGCTGCCACATGAGAGGTTACTACCCCGAGACTTCCATGTGGTGAGGATGCCCAAACTATATAAAAAGTGAAGTTCTTTAGGGCATAATTCCAGCCTTTTGGTCATCTTAGCTCAGGTGTCAGACGTGGAAGTGAACAATCTATATGTGATTTCAGTCTCCAGAATTCCAGTCGTTCTTGAACTTTAGACATTTTTAGCCAAGAACCTAGAGATTGTGGAAATGATCTAACTAATTCCTGTTGTGGCCTTTCCAAATTCCTAACTCCAAGAACCCATGAACAGCATAAAATGGTTATTTTACGTTCCTAAGTTTTGGGGTAGTTTGTTACACAACAGCTATAATTGGAACACAGAACGTATTTTCAATGCAAGGTGGGGGATTTAGAAAACATGGATGGCTTCTTTACCCTTTTTAAGGTATAAAAGATACTCTGGGCAAGGAGCTAGATGCCCAGATGGACTCATTTTATGTATTGTCACATTCAGAAACGTTTTCAGGGCCTTTGAGTGGTGGGAAGTTTCTGCCAGATATCCCTAAAATAACTATCAAAACAGAGCACCAGAAATGAACAATACCAAATTCGAAAGTTCAATCTCATTGAATCAAGTGGTATTAATAGTAGTCAGATACTAGAATTATGATATAACTGAGACATATTCTCGGAAGTGTAATTGAAGTTAATAAACTAAAATAGTTTTAATAGGAATACGGATGCATTTTAATTGTCATAGTGATGAAGTACTTAACTATATCATTTTATTAAGAGGGAGCTGATATACACATCTTTCAGATATTTTATTAAAAAAAGAAACGAAAACAAACTGTGCAAAGTTTCATGTTGAATTAGAAGTGAACAAGGTGCAAAATTACCAGTCGTGGGTTCCTATTACCTCTAAACCATATAGAAGTAACCTTTACCACAGCATTCGAGGCCCCCATGCAATACGACCCAAACTTACCTCCATTCTCTTCCTATTTCATTACACACTCCAGTCAAATCTTCCTACTGAACCTCTAGCACATACTGCACCTTACTGCCTGAGTCTCTGTATGCGTTGGTCTTACTGCCTATGACATACGTCCCTGGGAACTCCCTCACACATCAGATGTAGTATGGGAAAGAAAAGAACAAAACAAAAATGTTGCTAAGGTCTGTGGCCTGGACATCTAGAAGGACAGAGTTGTCACCAACTCAGATGGGCAAGGCTGGAGGGGGGGAAGGGTTTGGGGGCTAAGGCTGGGAATTCAGTTTTAGAACCACTAAGTTAGATGTCTAAGTGGAGATGTGTGGTTGGTGGTCCATGAATGCTTCAGGGAAGGTTTAGCTGGAGAATACTGGAGAAACATAATTATAGATATTATGGAGATCCACAGCCTACATCCCTTCTCTGACCCTTTACAATACTCTGTTTGTACCTCCCTAGTGAAAATTTTTATATTTTTCTTGTACTATGGTTTCCTGTATACTTTTCTCATCTTCCTTCCTGGATGATAAAGGCCTCAAATTGTGTCCTATTTAATTCTTTGTTTTGCTTACTAAAAATATTGGTTAAGTTAAATCAAACATTCCTTTAAGCCCATTTCATATTTCAATTGCCTGACCTGTAGATGGATTAAAAATAATAATTTTAAATGGCTTTTTTTCTGACTCATTAACATTTGCCATAAAATCTAAGCTCTGTTTTTATTTTCTCTTTATGTAAATTAAAGATCATCAAAGATTACCAAATAATTAAACAAAATTTTTCCTGAAAATAAAACAAACTATTGTTCAAACACTAACACTATTTAATGAAAATAAAATGTAGAAAAAAATGTCAAAAGGAAACATTTAAAATTTTCTTCCTGCCTACAGTGAAAATTAGCTTTTGTACTCTGCTTTCACGTAGCTGTGTAAGCCGCCTCTGTAAGTCTCAAATTTCTCATCCAAAATAAGAAGAAACTAGGCTAGAAGATTCCAAAATTCCATCCATACCTCTTTTTGAAAAATCCAGAACAACTCTTGTCAAATCACTAAAATTGCCAGAGATTCAGCATTTATTCTGCTTAAAGCTAAATGTGATCAGCATATATATCAGTAAGAAACAGATTTGTAGTAAGTAATCTTTGCTACAACTCCTTTCTATGAACTTGCAAATAGAGAATTTTTTAAAAAAAATATAAGATTTCTAAGATGATATTGCACATTTTCTGTGTAATGGTAAAACAAGTTATTTTCTGAGTTCCTGTTTAACATTTTTTTTTCTAATTAATAACATCTAAGTCTATTACAGATGCAACTCACAAAAAGTAAGAGACTTAGTCACCAGGTGAATAAAATTATTCCCTGTATTCTGGCCAAATGTATTTCATGAGACTTGGGATCCAATTTTCATAATTAATTGGACCTTGTGACTCTTAGGCTAAAACTATTTTTGCTAATTATGAAGTTTTAAAAACTGTTGTGTTCACAATGTCTTTTCTTTTTTCTTCAAGTCCAATAGCAGAAGATCATGAACATTGTGATAACTTATAAATGGCTCTCCTTAAAACTGATTTGGAGACATTGTCTATAGAATAATGACAATTTTTAAACAGATCAGATCAACATCAGTGATCAGGAGAGGCAGTCAAACACAGGTGGGGAAGGAAAAAAAAATTATCAGCCAAAAAAACTCTTGTCAAGAAGAAGAGTCCTTTCATTAAAGTACCTCATTGTGTGACAAAGAGGTTAAAATACAGAGATTCCATCAGATTATCTCAGATCTTCAAGTCCATGGAGTATGAGAGGCCAGCTAAGGAAAACCTTGCCCTCAGAAGAGATAGATGGAAAATATTTTTAAAAAATTGCAAACTAAAAAAGCCCCCAAACTCAACAACTGGCCCTTAATGCTTAATGCTGGTGACATGTATCCACGCAAACCTCCAATAATGATTACCTTCTGTAAACAGGTTTATCTTAAAACCACCAATGTATCACTTAGTACATACCAAGCAGCCTTCTAAGAGCTTTACAAATACTAACTTACTTAGCTTTCTTGCATACCCTATGAGGTAAGCAGTAATCATATCTTTATTCTCTAGAACAGGGGTCCTCAAACTGCAGCCCACGGGCCATATGAGGCGGTGTGATTGTATTTGTTCCCGTTTTGTTTTTTTACTTCAAAATAAGATATGTTCAGTGTGCATAGGAATTTGTTCATAGTTTTTTTTTTTTAAACTATAGTCTTGCCCTCCAACAGTGTGAGGGACAGTGAACTGGCCCCCTTTTTAAAAAGTTTGAGGATGCCTGCTCTAGAATCTAGAGTCTAGATGATAACTGTAGACACAGAAGGGTGGTATAACTTGCCCCAAATTGCACAGCTTGTTAAATAGCAGAGCTGGGATTCAAACCCAGATAGTGAATCCAGAGTGTGTGTTCATGGTTGCTGTGCTATGCTGTGTTAGAAGGAAATGGAAAAAAAAAGACATTATAAATGAATGTATGCAGTTTACAACCCACTTTTTCTTCTTCATGAAACTCAATAATCCTAGGGAGTATCCTCCAACAGTTGAACAGCAGCAAAGCATAGGTCTGTTGTTTTAAGTACGATTGCTTTTATGTTCCCTAAATGTGCTCAACACTGTCAAACTCAACAAAGGCAAAATGAAATAATTAGGGCATTTAACTCCGAATGGGTAAATTGGGATGCAGGCAATCCCAATTTGAGTGCCTGAAAGGCATACCTTGAGGGGAGACCAGTAAGTTCAGTTTTCAGTTCTACAACATATGAGGAGCAACATGTATGTAATAACTCAGTTTGCTTGCACCATGGGAAGGTTTTCCACGGCTTATGAAGGTTTTCCATGACTCCTTTTCTCCTTTATCCACAATAACATAAAATAAAATCTAAGAGTAGATTATACTTCTGGGTTCAAGAGGATGTTGATATAAGTTTTAAAAACAAGAAGAACAGACCACCCCCAGGAGGAAATTCCAGAGAGGAAAAACATATCATCAGGGTACACACGATCATAACCTGATTTAGCATCCTTTAAAACCACAGTCTCCTCAAGGATTTTCCTGATTACTGTCTTCAGAAGCGTGAAAAAGTTACACAGGATTTTTCTGATTATTGAATGCAAAAGCATGAGAAAGTTCCACGGTCACGTGATAGACTTGTCTAATTTGAAGTTTACCACCAGGCTGTTTGGAGGGTTAACATTTTTATTACTGCTGCATGACAGTTCTGGGAAGAGAAGACCATGTTAGTCATTAGAAATCACATTCTCCAAATGGACCAGAATCTTTTAATTAAACATCTTTAGCTATTTTGGCAGTAGGGAGAAGGAAAGAAAAGTGTCCATGGATACCTCTGAAAATTGATGAAAGCTATAAATGTACTCCCCAGAGAGGCACAGGGGGATATAGTCATAATATGCTGTATTTTATTTTATGGGAGTCACAAACCTCTTAAATACCTTTGTCCTTAGAAAGCACTTTACATTTTCAGGCCCTAATGAAATTGCATGAACCGTTAAAGATGATACAGAACTACCTGAAGGTTTACTGCTGCAAATGAGTCAAAGACCACTAGGCCGACCTCTAGCAACCCTCTGGCCTCCTCATGATTACCTGTACCAAAAAGGAAATTTAGAGGTAGGAAGTATGGAAATACCCAGGCTATACAGCCTCCTTCAATGTAAAAGTTATCAGAGGGGCAAGGAATAATGTGAATTTTGGTTTCAATTCCTTTTTTTCCTACAAATATTAATGAATCTACTTGAGCTAAAGATGAAATATCTCAGCAGCACTTTCCCCTCCTCTCCCCACAATATTAATCTTATAGTTAAGTTTAAAACATTAAGAGCGTCAATTGCTAGTGAAACTAACTAGGATTAGATAAAACAGAAAAAAAATGACCTTCACAGGAAGTTACCCCATTGATAAATATAGAAAGCAAACTTAATGGCCTCATGCAAAATGTCATCATTGATTCACTTATCCATGGTTTATTTATGAATTAATTTAAGCACGTTTTCATTGAGACCCTACTATGTGGCAGACTCTACGGTATAGTGATAAGCAATTAGTTCAACTGATTCTGTCTAAAGTGTCAGTGAGGTACTGTGGGAATTCAGAGCTGGATTTCCTGCCTGCTGGTGTCATCTCCATCACCATTCACTGTCCACTGATAAAAGAGGTGGGGGACACAACCAGGAACCAGACTATGGGAACCATGCTACCATGGGTCTGAACTTCGAAGTAAAAGCAGCCAATATTCATGAAGATGCTGAGACTAGCTCCAAAAGGCAGGTAGCTGTCTCACTTTATTTTCATATTCAAGTGCCTTAAATACAGTAGAACCTTGATAATTGACCACTTCCCTACATTGACCACCTCTTAAATTGACCTAGTTTTCATAGACTGGACATGCACCACATGTACATATCAGCACAGTAGTTTGTTACAGTCCCTTGGGTGGTCAACTTACAGAGGTTCTACCATATTGCTTAATGTATGAGGGTGCATCATTAGTGTCTGATGGGTGATTGAAAGCTGTTTACTTCTGATGTGGCTGTTCAATGACTCCAAAATAGGCAGAGTAATCATGGTCATTCCTATCATACAAATGAGAAAAACCAAGTCTTAGAAAACTTGAGTGACTGTCCAAGGGTAGCCCACATATCCATATCTAAATTCAAGGTTTTTCAGTTCCCACTCTAATGTTGTTTCACTCTACACATAGCCAGATAGGGAAATAAAAAGTAGTAAGTGATTGTATATATTTCTGAGATAGGTGCGGTAAATCAAAGAGGAAGGTCTGTAAGGGTTGGACTGAGTCCTATTCATAGCTGCTAAAGAACTCAGTCCTGCTGACATTACCTGGGTGAGTTTTGAGAATAATGAGCAGTAAGTTAATTAGTTACTAAGCAGGAAATAGACGATGAGATAGAAAAATGAAGGGAAAATGTTGAGTTCCTCAGTTAGAAATTGGGGCAAGGTAAAATTTACAAAAATCAGAGAAGCAATGCTAAAGACACAGAATTGCTTGACAAAGTGGAAGCCAGAAGATAAATAATAAATGGTTTTAAACTAGCTTCTGATAGATTTCCATCATTAGAGGTCTCAAGGCCATTGCCAAACCCAAAGAATCTGAGATTGTTTTTTTCTCCTAGTTTTGAAGACCAGGAAACAAGTTCACATCAGAAAAAAATGACGATTCAGGTGGGAAGAGAGAGAGAAAGGAAGCTGAGTAACTTTTAAAGGAGCTGGGGTTTCCAGTTTCTCTTTTGCCAAGTCCCGCAACACCCATGGCCTTGCCTTGGTTCACTTTTAGAAGCTCAACTGAACCATTTGAATGCAGAAGTCCAGATTCATCCACTCGCAGCTGGTTCTGGGTAAGCAGTTTGGAATGGTGTTTGCATGTAGGGTACAAATTCCACAGGACATTATTGATCTTTTTTTTTTTTTTTTGCACATGATTGGTCTTTTACTTGAACTTAAAATGCACCTTGTATTCTAGCAAGTCTAGGGCTAGCATCTGAAATGCCTCAGAAAACTGATATGCAGTCATAGCACTTCTGAAGAACTAGGTTAAGGTCATCATGGCTAGAAACAATACTCTTAGCAAAATGCTCTTCTGCAACCAGATGGGGCTGAGGCCCCTGAGGTGGAGAAGCCATACACTTGTAACACAAGCAGAGGCCTGAAGTAGGCTGAGGAGAGGGAGGGACACGTGGACATGGAGAGTTGGAAGAAAACGATGCTTTTACAAGGTAATTTCTTACCCTAGTTTGAAAACACAAAAATGCTTTTAGGGCCAGTAAAATGATGAAAATCACAGCACTGACGACCACTCTGTACAGAGCCAGGATGAACAAGTTTCAGATAAAGATTCTTAAAGGATAAGAAACAGACTGAGCATTCAAAGGAAAGGCTCCACAAATGACAGATGCAGGTGACCTGTACCCAAATCAGATGCAAGCACATAAAATTCATTAAGAAAATCTGATTCGTTTTCCTGTGATTGATAAACAATCAAAAGAGCAAATGGACAGGAGAATGAGCACAAACAAGGATTCTAAGCAATAACACCAAGTTTTCAAGGGAATAGATGCTACAGAAAAAATATATAGATTAGTAGAAAGCGGAAAAGACAGAAAAATGAAGACAGACAGAAAAAAAAAAAAGCAGAAAGCAAGCCAGCAGCCTGCCCATACTTCTCCATACCCCAGTGAAAGGCAGAACATAATGAAAAACTATCTAGTTAAGCCTCTTTTTAGGAATGAATAGCTAATGCTCACCAACCAGTTCTAGCAAGGGTGAGGATATCCAAGTTTTAATTGGAAATAATATAGCCTTGCACCCGAGGCTTGTTCCTTAAAACTCAGGCATTAGATAAAGCCAGGGTCATGTTTCTCCCACCTCTGTGTTTGGAAATGGGAGCATAAAACCTAATTGGCCAAATAAAGGGACTAGAGACTACAGAAAAAATGCTGTAAACCCATGATTGATGCCCATTGATACCTCCACACAATGACACCATGGGAACTGGCAGAAGGGACACACCATGCACAGCTGGACATGCAGCCTGGGCTCTATGAAGAGAGACCAGCTCGCCGTAGTCCCTGCATCACAGCGAGTTACTCTGGGGTTGTCGTGTCTGCCTCATCCGCATATTCTCACATATGACATTTATACATTCATCAATATACATCTGGTCATTCAATACATATTTATACTGAGCCATCTATGTGTCAGGCACTGCTCTCGGGGCTGGGTGTCCAGCAGGGAGCAAAAAAGCTTTTGCTCTTTACATCTGACTGGGGGGAAACAAACAACACCAAGTAAACAACTCCTTAATAAACCATTAAGGCTGAGCTGAGTGCTACGAAGAGAAAAACCACCATAGGCTAAGGGGAGAGAGAGAAACCAGGAGAATGTTTGGCAGACAGTTAAACAGAGCTGTCTGTTCTTCAGATACACGTCCTTGCACTCTGACAGTTTTCTCTCAACTACAGTCAAAGCCACTTTTCCCTCTTTGGAAAGTACTATTGTCCATCCTGAGATTAACAACTGGCCTGTGTTTATGTTGATCTGGCCTGATTGTGGTGTGGAATGCAAAGAGCCCTGAAACAGTAAGGCGTAGAAAATCCAACATCTTGACTGCAGTAGGCTGGCGCTCTAGGCGGGCCCCAAGGACCCGTACTTCCTGGTGTTTGTGCCTTCGGGCAGACTCTTCCTTTGAGTTTAGCTGACCTTGTGACTCTAATAAACAGAATGTGATGGAAACAATGCTGTGTCAGTTCCCAGCTTATGCCTTAGAAAGGTCAAGTAATTTCTGTTTTTTGCATGCTGAACACCACCAGGCACCTTGTAAGAAGCCCTATTACCCTAAACCAACTTGTGAGGAGCTCAAGCTTGCCATATTGTGAGACCACAAAGAGGAAAACCAAGACCCCAGCCAACACCTCCAGCACCAACTTGTCAATGAAAGTGATGGCAACAAACTTGGAAATAAATTGTCCTGCTTCAGCTGAGCCACACTCAGCGTTACCCCACATAGAGCAGTACTACTAAGCAGTCCTACTACTAAGAACTGTGCAAATGACAGACTCATGAGCAAAGAAATCAAGAGTTGTTTAAGGACACTGAATGTTGGCCTAGTTATTTTCTTTAGCAACAGTTAACCAAAACAATGACTTTCAGTTTCAGATAAAAACACTTACACTCGTTAATGTAGAGCTTTGGCTTAAAAAGATTTTTTTCAGGGGGGATTAGAATTTTCTTGGTGTGTCGTCTGTGCCATTGATTTAAAAAAACCTCATTTGTGGACATGAATTGCTGGAGCTCAAACAGGGGAAAAGATATGTTCTGACTTAAGGCTTAAAAATAGAGATGTCTCCTACTAGGAAGACAAGAATACATTTTTGCTGACCTGTTCATCTCATGCAGGCCAAACTTACGTCCTGCCATAATTCTGTAGGTAGGAAGCTGAACTAGAATTGACCTCAGTTAGCATTTCCCAACTCAAGTGACAATACTCCACCCTGGAATTCCTGACAACACTATCAACCTCATACAGCAGCCACTTGCTGGCTATCCTCAGAAAGTGCTGGCAGCAAGGTCTTGTTCAAACAGAAGGGACAATTCTGGGTGGCTTTATGCAAAGGAAAAGGAAAAGCAAAGCAATTAATTCACTCTGGGGAAACATGCTGAGGCCATGAATTCACCAGGTAGTGCAAGCTGTCAGCTGTATTCACAGAGAGGATGCACCATCTTTCCCTCGTCCTCTGGGCCTTTTCCGCCTTTAATGGGGGGAAGGGCAGTGGACAGCCTGGAGTGGGTGGTAGGGTAATCTAGGACATGAATGCATAATTAAACTGGAATATAAAGAGAATTCCACTCTTTGAGGGCACCAATCCTGTTGAGATTTGTGTTAACATATACCAAGGATCTGGGAGGGAATGCAACCCAGGGAATCTTCATGATGATCTATTGCAGTGTTTCTCAAAGTGTGGTCCCTGAGACCAGAGGCATCAGCTGAAAATTTTTAGAAATGCAAATTCTTGGCTTCTGCCCCAGAGTGTCTAAATCAGAAACTTTGGGAGTGAGACACAGCTAACCATCTTTTAACAAGCCTTCCAGTTGGTTTTGATGCACATTCCAGTTTGAAGCCACTAATGCGTTGAAATCCAGGAATAAAAAATTAGAGCTTCTATTTATATTTATTTTTCATTTCTGAAGAAAAAGCATAAGCCTTACCAACATTTAAGTTTACCTACATTTAACATTGACTCTCCTGTTTTTATTTCATCCATAAGTCTTGGGTCATATGTCGTGTGCAATTTCCAAACCCCTGAAGAATTGAGATTATTATCCCTACTTTCAGCTTACTGTAAAGTACTAGACATAACTAATGTTCACTGGCAGATTTACAAATAATATTACCTAGTTTTAATTTCTCTAACCTGTCTCAAATGACCAAGTGGCTTAAAGGATTCCTGCAAAGAAGACACCAAGCTCAAGCAAATAAGAAAATGGGTGTAATTGATACTTTACAATCTGTTCCCTGCCATGTTGTTCCCACCATACCTGTTATTTTTTTATTTTTTTATAGTTGGAGATTTTAATACTGCTTTCTCAAAAATTTACAGAACAAGTTGACCAAACCTGAAATTAGTTATGAATATAGGGAACTTGAATAATACTGTCAACCCTTACTAAAAATAATATTTTATTTCAGATTGTATATGAAACCAGCACATTGTACCCCTTGATTGCACTAATGTACACAGCTATGATTTAACAATAATTAAAAAAATTAAAATAATTAAAATAAATTTTAGTGAGTACCAAAATAATTTTTTTTAGTTTCTCTTTTTTTTTATTATTAAATCATAGCTGTGTACATTAATGCGATCATGGGGCACCATACACTGGTTTTATAGACTGTTTGACACATTTTCATCACACTGGTTAACATAGCCTTCCTGGCATTTTCTTAGTTATTGTGTCAAGACATTTATATTCTACATTTACTAAGTTTCACATGTACCCTTGTAAGATGCACCACAGGTATAATCCCACCAATCACCCTCCCTCCGCCCATCCTCCCCCCTCCTCCCCTCCCTCTTCTCATTCCCCCTATTCTTAGGTTATAACTGTGTTATAGCTTTCGTGTGAAAGCCATAAATTAGTTTCATAGTAGGGCTGAGTACATTGGATACTTTTTCTTCCATTCTTGAGATACTTTACTAAGAAGAATATGTTCCAGCTCCATCCATGTAAACATGAAAGAGGTAAAGTCTCCATCTTTCTTTAAGGCTGCATAATAAAAATAATTTTTTATTTAATTTGAGGTTTAAAATACTTAAGGCATGACTATATCATCTTTTATTTTAGTTTAATATATCTATTTTTATATGGTTTAATGATATAAAAATATATTAGGATAGGAATACATTTGTATATATCTTGTACGTATCTTGGGGACTCAGTCTCAAATATCTTTAGTTGATAGAACATACTGATACGCTCCACCATACTCTTTTAAGTTGAGTTTCTTGGTAGCATATGTTCAGATATACATCATAAGTTATGGAGGCTGTACAGACAAATTATATCTGTTGTCCAAGGCAAAGGAAGATATGAACCAGAATGATCAGGATCAATGTGGGATATCCACAGATACACTATGTGGCATATAAATATGAAATTTCAAAGGATAGTTTAAATGGACAGAATCAATGTTAATTATCAGTGCTTAATCAATAGAATTAGCGGAAATGTCTACAATGAAATGTTCACAAACCCTAAGGATTTAAGCCATCTTGTATTTAATAAGCAATTTAACTTTTATCTACATCAACTCAGTATTTGATCAATCTCAGTTCTCAGAAGAGGAAACTGAGGCTCAGAGAGGTTACATAAATTTACTAAAAATCTAAGGGCAAGACTTAAACTCTGGAACATCTGTTGGATCTCACTGCCTGTTGCTATCCCTGTGGTCTTTTAGCCTGTGAATACTACAAAGATCATGATGGAAAATGCAGTTTGACCATACTAGATTGGACCCAGATTGGGCATTTGTATTTTTAAATGTTTGCAGTGATTCTGGGAAGACAGTATCCTTGAGGAATCTAGACAGTAGCAAGGCCAGATAAAGTGGAATTTTCCTGAGAAGAATCTTCCATATTATAAGAGCTGGAATTACTCCTGCAGTATCACCACGGCTACATTTGCTGGGTGTCTTGCAGGCAATGAATGAACATGTGTGAATGATTACAGTTGTCATTGTAGTCACCCTTCCACCTGTCACATTGATGCTTTTCTTAATAAAATACAAATTCTGGAAACTGGCATGGATTTAAATAGCATGGGCTTTCAGGCTTTTGCTGATCTTACAAAATGTCTAACCTTGAAGTTTTCATTACTATCATATCTTTCCACTGCAATTTGGCTGGTAACTTGGACTCTCTTTTTACTGTGTTTGGAAAAACAAGTTTGAACCAAGTGAACATTATAAGAAAGTAGTAATAAATAAGAGAAAAAGCCTCCATTTAAAAATCTCAGTGTGTTTAAAGACAATTCTCTTTGTTTCATATCATTGATAATTTTCTTAGAACACTATCATCAAAGTATCATTTTCAGGTGAATGGCGATGACTGCATTTAGATGAAATATATTGTAGATCAGGATTGCCAGCTCTACTTCTCAGAGGCTCAAGATCACTGGTCAATTATGCCATGAAGGGCAGGTAGCCTCAACAATTTTTCCTTTACATTATTGAGCTTTCCATCATTTTCCATCATTCTACATTCCATCACTTTAGAACTCTCTTGCTATCCTTTAAACTCTCTTGGAATAATTTCGTCAGGTCCAACCAGCATGGAGCCAGCCAACCCTGGGTATATCTACTTGTCCAATTTCTTAGGCTCTGCATCTGGACAGCTGAACTTTATTACTGGGGAAAATTCATGGTTTTACCTTCTAGTATGTTTTCCTTGTGAACGTGTTCCTTCATTCTCAATAATCACAATTTTAAACTTCTTCCCTCTCCTTCAGCCTATATTCCAATGCTTTCTCTTCCTAACATGCACTAGAGTTTGTGTAGCTGTGTGGAAGGTTACTAATGAAGAAGCCTCTAACTTACTCGGCTAACACAAATGTTGCTCCCCAGAGTCTCCTTTTGGGAGCCCCTCACAGGAAAGATGCCCCAGTATGCATGTGAGCACTTGCTATTTGATGAGAGAGAAGTGGCTGCTTCCAAACGCTGACCCTTGGGCCATGTCCACTTCCCAAATGCCAGCAAGCCTTGCAGGGGGCCTCAAACAGCCTTGTCCAAACAGCTGTGTCAAAACATCCTGTGTTGACGGAGGCAGCAATCAGTCACTTCGAGCTTCCTGATGAATCCGTGAAAGACAATTAGGGCACATTCTGCAGTGGCTGCAGAGTTTAAGTGATGTCTCACATTCGCCATCAGATGAAGTTTTTAAGGCCAAAATCTCCAGGGACTGGTGAGCTCATATGAGACATACAGGAAACAGAGAATAGAAATAAAAAGCAATAAATTCAATAAAAATGCTAATTCATTTAGCCATCAATTTTTAATCATTTGGCATATAATTCATTAATTAGTTTTGTTTGGACTGTGGTTCTTTCCTGAAAGCATTTGGAGCTGATGACCAGAGAAGACACAAATGCAATAGCCCTAACGGTTATTAAAAATTAGTCAGGAGAAATGTTGGCTTTCGCTGTACTCCCTGCCTCCAGAAAATCCAGGCCACTGAGATAGAGGATGTGGCCTCTAGATATGCGCTAATATGGTCCAGAGTAAGGAAATGACAAAAGGAATTTAGATCCACGGAGAGATTAAAAATAAACAGAAAAGGTATGGCTGTCATATTTGAATAAGGACAAGCCTCAGAGACCATGTGTACAGAGGCCTCTGCTGTCCTATCCAGAACTAACCCACCAGCTGATGACAGATGTGTGAGAGAACCTCAGTGTAGGTCATAAGACCCACTCGGCTGAGCCAACCCCAAACTGCAGACTTGAGAATCAGAGCTAACTAAATGGTGGTGGTTTTGTTTCTAACTTTTTTTCTTTCTTTTTTACATTGACATACGATAGATATCTATATTTAAAGGTAGTTATTTTAAGCAATAAGATTCGAAGGTGTTTCTTAGGCAGCAGAAGCTAACTGATACAATTCATTTTCACACACATTCATCTTCTGAGAAGCAAATACTTTAATTTTTAGCTTTACAGTATTACAAATATATTTTTACTTTTTCTTGTACCCATTTAAATTTAGTCCTTTGATGAATTTCTTATCGTTTAACCCTATTTACCAATATTATGATTATTGGGCATAATAGCCATAGGGGAAGAATGAAGTGCTAGGAATTCTGCTTATCAGCCTCAGATGCTTATTTTTTATGACAAACAAAACAAAGACAAAATAAAATTTCTCCAGAGCACTGAACTAACAGCTTTTGTGAATGCTGTGTGGGTTTCTTATGCTCCTGGAGGCAGGGCAATGGAAGTAGTAACCCTATTGAGTTTGGGCTGAGAACATTTTTTCTCTTTGGGAGCTTGAGTCAAGGGACCATGCTAGAAAATCAACACCCACAGATACTTTTACAAGGTGGTAAGTCAAGCAGTCCAAACTTTAGCATGTCTGCTCACCCATTACAAGATAGTCTGCATTTGTAAGCCAAGCAAACAAACAGAAAGAGAAGAAAATGCTTAAGAACATAAATGTATATTTTAACTTACAACTACAAACATGCCAAATACTTTTCAGAGAGGATGCATGAGAATGACAATTTAAGCTTAAGCCCTAAAAGCTTTCCACTCTCTCTGGCTCCCCCATGTACATAAAAGGTTTAAATGAACAAGAAAAACATGTTGGGATTAGGATTTGATTCCAAAAAGCTTTTATAGTCATATAGAATGACCAGGAGTTACACCAGCTTCAAAAGACACACCAAACAAAAACTGATTTTTATCAAATAGCATTAATACTTTATGGACCAAAGTTGTTTTCACAAAGTGTTTACATAATGAGGAGCTTGTCAAGCTGTGTAAATGTTTATGGCTTTGGGATTCCCATTTTAGAGCTTTCGAATTCAGTCAAAAGAAAAAACCACGTGTTTGTTTATCTGAACTTTAAAACTTGTCAACAGATATCAAACTCAACACTTCTGAAACACGAAGGGTAGGCTCAATCCTGACTTAATTTACTACTTTGACACAGGTGCATTTTTGATAAGTTATTTCATTGCTGTTAATTAGCCCAACCACTTGCGAATCTCCCAGATATAAACGTTACTTAGAAATTAATTATTCTTGCCTTTTGCCAGATAAGGTAAAAAAAAATTAATCATTCTTGATTTGTTAGTAAGAAAACGTGCCCAAGAATCTTACGGGCCTCAAACAAAAATTAATAAGCGTAACTGTTTTTTACAAAGTCCCAAGTCTTTTCATGCATGTTATTTGACTCTTCTTGACTCAAAAATTCTCCGTCAACTTAGCTTTTAACTCATTTCAAATGCGATTCTGTGAAAGAAGAAATGAAGGGTTTAAGCACCCCATTACTCCTGGGGCAATCAGTTTAGGGAAGGGACTCAAGTCGGTTAGCGTTTCTGGAATATATTGCCAGGCTTCTGATTATTCACTTAAAGCTGCAGCCACCTTGCTTTCTCGCTAAGTCTCCACGCTAAGCATTTAGAGTGCCATCGCGGGCACGGAACTCAGACTTTCCTTTCCTGACTCTGTGTCTTTCTAGGTCCTTGACTTCTCCATTTTTTGAACTGCCATCTCCCTTCCTCTTAGCTTCTTCTACCCATATGCCCCATTTACTCTCCTCATAAGCCATATAAGAAGTTCCCAAACTTTGCCTCAAGTGAGCAAATAATTGGATAATTAATATTTTGTGATTTTTTTTTTTTGTTCTGGAACTCTTTTGGGGTTACATAGGGATTTGAAGAATAGCAAACCATATACTTCTTGGAAAAACTTAGCACACACTAGCATATTAAAGATGATAACTATTTAAGCTAGTATTGCCTAAAGTATGTATGTATGTATGTATGTATGAGACAGCATCGTGCTCAGTCTCCCAGGCATTTTCATAGCTCACTGTAACCCTCAACTCCTGGGCTCAGGTGATCCTCCTGCCTCAGCTTTTTGAGGCTGCCTGCCATCATGCCCAGCTAATTTTTTCTCTTTTTATTTATTTATTTATTTCAAGTTAGTATGAGGTTACAAACTTTTATGTTACCTTGTTCTCACTTCCAAGGTAAAGTTCAAATTGTAGTTAAGCCCTTCACCCAGGGGCTATGCTGTACGCCCTCACATGTGCACATTAAGTGAGATCCCGCCAATTGCCCTCCCTCCTCCTGCCAATTGCTCTTCCTCCTTCTTGCCACCCTTTCATTTTAAATGAAATCCTCTCCACGGGAGAGACCTACCCCACCCTTGGTAGACTATATTTGTGTTTTATCATTCCTGTGGGCATGTAGTTGTTTATATATTGGTTTTATATTATTACTGAGTACATTGGATATATTTTTTTCCATTCCTGAGATACTTCACTAAGAAGAATGTGTTTCAGCTCCCTCTGGGTAAACATAAAAGATGTAAAATTTCCATCTTTTCTTATGGTTGAATAGTATTCCATGGTATACATAATGCCATAGTTGGTTAATGTATTCATGCATTGATGGGTATGTTGGGTTGTTTTCATGACTTGACAATTAGAATTGAGGCGCAATAGACATTCTGGTGCAAATGTCTTTGTAGTAAAATGATTTTTGTTCTTCTGGGTACATGCCTAATAATGGAATTGCCAGATCAAATGGAAGGTCAACTCTTAGTTCTTTGAGAAAAGAGCAAACAACCCTACTTAGAGGTGCGCAAGAGATGTGAACAGAAACTTCTCTGAAGATGACAGATGAATGGCCAATAAACATGAAAAAATATTTTTAGTTGAGATGGGATCTTACTTTTGCTCAGGCTGGTCTCAAATTACTAAACTCAAGCGATCCTTCTGCCTCAGTTTCCCAGAGTTTGAGCCACTAGTTTGAGCCACCATACTGGCCTATTTATTTCTTTATTAGAAACTGGGTTCTCAGGAATATAATTTTGGAAATTTATCTGTTCAAAATATTCTTCTTTTAATATTTTTTTCTCTCTCTTAAGGATTTTCCCTAACTTGGGACTCCATGTTTTGTTTTATTGAAAGTATAGGAACTATTTCTTGAGATTATAAAACAAAACAAAGATGAAGGAAATAGATGAAATTAATCTCTTCTAGACTTATTTAATTATGTCTCTCTCTCTCTTTTTAAAAAACTATGCCCTTGAAAGACTAAGAGGGAGAAAAGCATGAGTGTCCAACTGGGAAGCTCCTGGCTGAGGACATCCTATAGGCATGGCACTGTGCTGGGAGCAGAGAAACTGGGAGCAACAGGACATAGTTCTTACCTCCATGCCTTTCACACCTCAGTGGAGAAGACTGAAGAGAAGAGCAGAAGGAGGTAGAAGTTCTATGAAGCGTGTATCCACAGGAGTTCATAGAGTAGGTACTTTGTGCTAAAGATTTCCCCTCCATGCAGAATCTTTAAAACTGCATCTGCAAGTCTCATCTTCTAACCACCCTCCACCCCCACCAAGAAAAAAAAAGTGCCTGCAAAGTGTAAATGAGAAGACAGTCAGATCCACACTGTATCATGAATACTCACTTTTCTCCCCTCCTTGCACCATGAGCTCTGGCATCTCTCTTTATTATATAACTAAAAAGTAGCATTGGGCTTCACTACAGGTCTTTCTAGGCTGCAACCTCTGCTCCCTCAGATTCTTTGTGTTTCAGATGGGATTAAGCCCAGGCCATGCTGCGCTAGCTACCATCTCTATTTCTGCCTTGGCCTCATTAAAAAGACCATGGAGAAAGATCAGCTATCAAAGCAGAAGAAGGTATCATCAGGTAGGACTATATTCAGCTGCAGGTAAGAGAAATCTAACTATGGTGGCTTCTACAGAGGTGGGTTCCTTTGCTTGTTTAATAATTAGTACAGATGTAGGCAGTTAGCTGATGTTGGTTCCAACGAGGCGAACGAAGAAGGTTGGTGCTTGTTTCGTCTCTCCCTTTTATCAGGAAAGCAAAAGTATTTCCAGAACTCCTGTCTCAGCAGATGTCCTTCTTATCCATGGACCAGAATGGCGTCATGTGGCCGTAAGAGAGAATGAGAAAAGTGAGCCTGAACGATGTCCTCGTAGCTGAGAAGGAGTCTTCTGAACTACAGCTCTACTTAACCACTTGAGGATCTCTTTTGCTTATTTTCCAATATTAGCCATTTATTGATGATTTATTCAGTAAATATTCATTGAGAGTCTACAATGTGTCAGGCATTGTAATTGGTACTGGGGCAGCAGTGGTGAATGAGATGCACACACTTTCTTCTTGTATGGAGTTTGATTTTTGTGAAAGAGACAGATAAACATTGAATTATAATTGTGATGGGTGCTAGGAGGGGAAGTACAAGGTAAAAGGAGGATGCTACAGGCAATGATCATAGTTTGCAGTGTGTTAGGAAAAGCATCCCCAGCGTTCCCTGAGACCGGGCTGTCTAGGCCCCACTTCGGGTCAGATCATTCCTTGTCTCACTCATTGTTTTGGTGCTTAGCAGCATCCTGGCCTCTACTTACCAGATGCCAGTAACTCTCAGTGAGACAACTCAAAACAGCTCTGAACGCTGACAAAATTGTCCACAGTTCAGAAGCACTGATTTAAAGACTGGGAAGGCATCAGGAGACTCAGTCACACTACACAAAGAACTCATTCTGTTCATCGTCAGCCCCAACCCCTTCCTTTCATATCTTTTAAGCTCTCTTGCTTTCTTCAAAGAGCTTCACACATTACTTCTTCTAGGAAGTCTTTGCCAAACAACTGGAAAAATAGGTGGCAACTTCCCCTGGTTTCTGCCCTAAATAAACAGTAGGCACCACCACCTTTTTCTACTACTTAACATTTCACACATGACAGGGTGTCCATGAAGTGTGGAAACATAGATAATGTTATTTCACTTTTTCAGAGATTAAAGATGCCCTTGATAACATTTCGTACATCCACCTGTGCTTCCAGACTTGATGGATATCTTTGGCACTAATTTCTTTCTTTTGAGCATTGGCAGGCACTGTCCTAGATGCCACATTTAAATGTAAGGGCAGACCTGTAGTCTCCAAGAACTCTTTCTCCACTCACATACAATATGGAAGGAATTGTCAAAGCCAAGTTGAGTGTTCAATCACTTATTTTCTGCAGGCTGAATGTCCCTTCCACTGAGAACAGATTGAGAGGCAAATATAATTCCTATTTAGCTCACAGTTTAGTACCTAAGAGGCTATAGAGAAAACATCTGTAAGAGATTTGATTGATAATAATTCTGATACTAAAATGATTAATGACAACGATTCTGTACTCACTTAGAGAAAAAACATGCACCCAAAGTAGAAATTCCGTTAACCTCGATTCCTTATAATTACTTTCTGAGTAAACTGAGACTTGAATTTCATTTGCTGCAAACTTTTTCAATAGCTCCCACAAAGTGAGATCCTCCCTGAAATTCCTTGCTAGGATTTTTCCTTCTTCCTTCTTGTGCCTTCTCCCCCAGATGGAGCTTCCCCCTAGAATCTCTTTTGTTTAGTACTAATCTAGCCTAGTCAACTACCAACTCAGGAGAGCTGAAGTGAGGCAAAGTATTTCTTTCCGGCTTTGGAGAGCTAGATATTTTAAGTGAAGGAAAAAAAAAAAAAAGTCCTCTATTGCTTCCTAAGTAATGTTTTGTTTTTGTCAGAACCACAAATTAATTCACATGTCCAGGCTGCTTATAAAATAAAACCAGAGGCATAAGATCTAATAAAAACATGTGTTCCTGTTTCCTTTTTCTGTAAAAGGGAGCCTGAAGGTGGTGGTGCCTCCCTTGTGAACTGAAGGATGGACCTGAAAAGTTAAAGAAAACAGGGCTTAGAATGGAGGGATGGCTAAATCTAGCACTCAAGAGATTGGGAAATTGTACTTATGTCCCATGGAGAGAAAAGCTACTCAACAAGGGAGCTCCCCATCAGAATAAAAATCACTAAAACAATGCAAGGAGGTTAACACAGTAGAATAATAGTAAGTCAGCCCCCTTTCTCCTACTAGATCTTTAGAATCCTTTAGAGTCAGCCCAGCATAATGATAGGCTGAGTAGATAGCACCAAAGTTCTCACTCTTCTTGAAAAAACATGTCAGGAGGTCTTTGCACTTCAATGTCAATAGCATTTGTCCTGCACTGTCCTTACTAATCACTAGTAGGTTGCAGGTCTTCTTTCCATAGGCCCATATAGAGGCCTTGGAACTGATTCAAGATTTCTCTTACTTATTCCTGAGAAACTGTCTAAATCACAGCACAGAAATGTGGCCAGAGTTATGTGAGACTCATGCAGTTATGTGGAAGGTGCTGAGGAATAACTTCTTTCCCAGAAAATGAACAGGTTGCCAAGTATTGCATTGTATGTGGTTAGCTGGACCCAGTCATCAGATCTTCTCTGGAAGTGCGGTACTACCGAGCCTGGGAATGTAATACAGTTGACTCATCTGTCCCAGCTGTGCCTACAATACAGGAACAGAAAGAGAGGGACAGGAGAGGAGAGGCGAGGAGAAGAAAAGAGAGAGAGAGAAGGGAGAGACGTGAAAGATACAGGGTTGAATATTTGTAGAGACAACTTAAAATTTGTAGAGAGGAGAGAGAGATAGATCTGTGCATTGTGGGCACGTGTCAAAACCCGAATATCCTTTCTTTGGAAATGCTCTCCAATTAGGCAAAGAGAATGAGGTTTGTTTTGATAGGGCAAGGCAAAAGAATTAAATCCTGGGAACATTCTCTTTTAGGGTGTTTCAAAACACTTTAATATTTTCAGTATGTGACTTCCATTTCTGTTAAGCTAGGCTCTGATTTGTTAGGAAGGACCCAACTTTCGAACGAAAGTTTTATTGCTAGCACAGTGCTGGGTGGGGTGATAACAAAATATTTATTATATGGATCTCAGTGATTCTCTCAGATACCTGTTCTCTAAGGCCTCCTGCTGTGCCAGGCATAACCCCTTTAGAGGTGACTTGGGGAAGGTCTGGCAAGGGGTTCTTATGGGAAACCCAGGTGTCTCTGGCCGGTGGGTGAGTAGTGGTCAGGATACTGACTCCTAAGCAACTATAAATCCATATTTTAGTATTTTAAGAACCAATAGAGCTGTCTGAGTGTAAACTTATGAATATCAGCCTCACTTTCCTGGGTAAAATTAAACATAAAAGGAATGAGTGAATAAATGAATGACTTAGACTCTTATGAACAATCAGATTATCCTGAGTGTTCTAGCAATCTATAGAAGCTTATAAGGATGAATTTGGTTTGTTGAGTCTTTTCTTTTGAACTTTCCTATGGATAAAAGGGAGATTCCTACCAGGCGAGCAGCTGCCTTTTGGCCACATGTTAAAGTGGTAAATGATTCCAGCCAAACTCATCAATAATTGACAGCGGGTAATTCAGTACATAGACTCCCTAGCCGCCTGCCTACAAAGGTGGCAAAAAGAGAGTCTCTCTGTTTCTCTTCACCCACCATTCAATTTAGACATCAGCCCACCCTCCAATAGTGCCACACATTCCAGTCATGAAAAACAAACGGTGTGACAATAGCCAGGGGACTTTCAGACCAGAGCATCCTCTCGGTAAACACAGCCCGATGTTATCTCCAGTTTTCCCATGGGACGCCTGCTGCAAAAGGAGCGAAAACACAAAAGTTCACTGGATTTGAAATCAGGGCTTTTACCCTTTAAGTGACCAAAATGGAGCTCAGGGGTCCCAGGAAGCTTTTTATGTGCTGGTCCTTTGCTTATTCTGAGTGGGTATATGCACATACTGTTGTGCTTAATAGCAGTGATTTCATTCTGAAGCCTGTTATTCCATGAAAGATACAGGGTTGAATATTTGTAGAGATGACCTACAATTTTTAGACCTAATTTTCTTGTGCTTGACGTTATTTTCCCTAGGTAAACTCAGTTCCGCTAAACTTATTCATTCATTTACTCATTTAACAGATATCTATGGCATGTCCGCTCTATGCTCTCCACTCTTCTAGGCTCTCGGATGTAGAAGGAAAGAGGGCAAACAAGAAACTCGTACTCTTGAAACTCACATTCTAGAGGAAGGGCATCCAACCTTTATTTTTCTCTGCTGCACATTGAAAGAATGAGATGTCCTGGGCCACACATTAAATGCACAAATAATACCGAAAGCTGCTGAGCAAAAAAATGGTCTGTGCCTATTTCTGTAATCAGCACAGAGCCTATGGGCTGCAGGCTGGGTGTGCCTAGTTTAGGCAAAAAAGTAGACTTCTATTTATCTTATAATTTCAGGTCATAGTAGGTACATGTACTATAAAAAAATAAAGCAAGGTAAGGGGTTAGAGGTGGCTGGTATATCTTCTCCAAGGTGGTCAGAGAAGGCCTTTGGAAAGAGGCAATGTCTGAACAAAGAACTGAAAGCTGTGGGGGAGGAAGGGATGTAAGGGTTTGGTGGGAGAACTTTCCAGGTAGAAAGAGCAATGTGGTGGGCATGATCTTAGTATGCTCCTGTCACATCAAGAAATCCGTGTCTTCAGCAGAGGGAATGCAAGTGCTCCTGTAGGAGGGAAGCTAATGCCCGCTCTTGGTAAAGCCCTGCAAGATTAAGTTTTCCACCAGCCTGAGGAGCTTTAAAAATAAATGCTGTTAATTCTCTGAAGAATGAAGTGCTTCCTGTGTTAGTGACCGTGGTGGTAATTGGGATTCTGAGTTGGAAACTCATGTTCCTAAAAAGAGGCCTTTATTATTGTTGATGCATGGAATGATTTGCCCTGCTGTTCTGTAGTGAATACATTCTAACTTTTCTGGGGGCGGGGATGGGTAAAGAGCGGATGGGAGTGATAATGGTTGACATATTTATGTATGAGTAAAATGTGCATTTCCGATTTCTGCCTCTTCTGATTTAGTACTGAGGCCCCCAAACTCTCACTTTTCAATGACATCCCACTCTAATAGATGGGGATCTAGCAGAGTTTAGCTGTATTAGAATGCAAAATGGAATTTCCTTGAAGGCAGGGGTCTGTTTGTACTGCGTCCACAGTGATCCGCACATAGCCGGTGAGTGCACACACACTGCCCAGCTTCATTTCCTTCCGATCTCCTCCCCTGAGGAGGAGGAATGCAGGGGACACTCTGGGCCTCCCAAGTGAGCAGTTCCACGTTGTCCATCACACCCTCTCGTTCTGAGCATAATGTGATACAGACCATTTCTCACAAAACCTCCAATTCTCTTGGTTTTGCCTGGCCACATTAACCTTTAGGTAATTGGCACTAAACTCAGGAACAGTTCAGTGGCGTGCCAGGTAATGAGACTGGTGGCTATCATTGTCCAAATGGATTTTGTTACTGTTGAGAACTTGTTCCAAGTATCCTAAGTAGGTGGGCAGAGAGGAAGGAACATTACTTCCTGTCTCTCTGGAAAGCTGAAATATTTAGAAGCACTTAATATCAAATAATTAGGCCCCTCTCTTGCCTATGAGAGTTTTAAAATCAACTGAGCATAAATGACAATCATAAGATGCCATTAAACTTAATATTAAATAAATACAATTCATGTCATTACCAAAGTGCACTGAATTCTAAATGCACCAAACACAATATATCAGTAATAAGTATCCAAGTATTTGTGAAATTAAATTGAATTGTATTATTTATCTTGAGGTTATTACTACTTATTTTTAAATCATATTTTTTTCTCATGATAAAATAATTCTCTCTCTTTAAAAAGAAAAGACATAAAGAAGAAAATAAAACCTACTCAATCTCTGAGTCCGGAATGACCTCTCTTACCGTTTTATTTTCTTCCAGTGGTCTTGTTTTTCTTCTTATGTAGACAAGATCAGATGGACTAGGTAATTTTATTTCCTTTTTTTTTCTTAAGATCGTGGCATGTTTTGCATGTTTTTAAAACTTCTGTATTATAGGCTGATTAAACTCAAATAAATGAAAATTTTTATTAGACTTTGAGAATTTCTTTAAGACTATATTTAACACCTGGAATGGAATCTCTTACATTTGATCCTTCTACTGTGCTTTCCTGCAGTCTGTTCCCTGGTCACATGGGTGACAACAGTATCAGTTCAATAACAGAATATAGCAGAGATCCTAATAGATGAGGGTGTCAGAGGCAGAAAAGCAGTGTTTCCCTGTCTGCAAAAAGTAAACATGTGGGGGATTCTGGCAATTTAGCTGGGTTATCTGGTCTCCAGCAGGGCCCCTCTCAGGAAGTGAACTTACAGTGGCCTTCCAGTTGACAGGCAGAAGATGGGGTAAAGGCTGTTTGCAGTTACCTGAGGGCAGAAAACTTAAGAAGTGGCTTCACGATGGAACTGTGGAACTAAGAGAAGGTAATGAAGTGCCAAACCTGGCAGGCCAGCGTAGTGCATGAGACAGAAGCCAAGAAAACACGCCAACATGCTGGGCTTCGGAAGCGTGCCACATGGGCCTCTGCCTTTGCAAAGTTTCTTAGTTCATAATCAGCACCCTGTACTTTTAATTATTTTTATTCAAGAATCAGTTTTTAAACATCCAGGGGATCTGCCTCCCACGTACTTTGCATAGCCATCTAGCCATTGTACTTACCATTTCATGATACGTGTGTTACTAACTATGAATAAAATAATGTGATAACTGCTGCTTCTTGAGCATTTAGTGTGCTCTAGGCCCTGAAGCGCCCACTGAAGTGCCCTCCTAAGTGCCCCACCAAACCTACTAAATATGCTTGTTCTCACCATCCCCATATTACAGCCCAGGAAACAGAGGCACAGAGAAGTTGACCAGTCAGCCAGCCAGCATGGGTGGAGGCTGCAACACACCCATGTCAGACACTGGCGCCCAGGCTCTTCAGTCCCCCAGTGCCCTAAATACCTTCCAAGGAGCATGATTGTGTTTTACCTGCAAATCTCCCATAAGTCACACTGATCTGAGAAAAGAAGGTGATCAATAAATAATGTAGGATTGAACTCAATCAAGCCATGATTGAATATTCTTCATTTTGTTTCTAGTCAATTTCTTTGTCAAAGCAATATACATACATAGCTAAAAATAAAATAGTGACAAAAGAAATTTAACATTTAAAAAAATACCCCCTCAACACTCCCAAACTTCCACTTTTTTCCTTCTCCATTCCACTTTTCAAAGGCAACCACTTAAATCTCTTAGTGTTTATTCTGATCTCTAGATTGCCAAAAGTCTCATTGTAATGTTATGCTTTGTATATTGATACCCTTTATGGGATGTGAGGATCTAGCTCTAAGATACAATTCTCCTTCTCATCTCATTAAAAAAAAAATACCTCTAGTGATATACTAAGAATATTTGTAATTCCTGATAAAATTTTTGTTACATTAACAGTATTTATTGTACTGTGCACATATTATGTACTGCAGAACCAAGTAAGGTACTAGTTTCATTTCATGTACAAATGCTAATTTTCCTGCAAGTTCATAGTTGCTTTTCCTCTTTTTAATTTACTTATTTTTCTGGGTATCCATTTTTCATTTTCTTTCATGTGCTCCATTATTACTTTCCCATAGTCAAATTGACTAGATAATGTAACAATTGTATTTTTTAAAATCTGATCTGAACTTGTTAAAATCTGATCTGAACTTGTTCCTTTCTATACCCTTTCTCATCATCTGGATATTGCTTTACATTTCAATACTTAGTTTCATGGGTCCTTTCTGTTCCAGAGTAAACCATCTCATTTGGCTGAAGCTGAATCTCAAGGAAGGAGTACAGGGGACAGAAGGATTCTGAGTCTTGTATCCTGAAGATGTCTTTCTCTAGTCCATGCTCAAACTTTATCAAAAGTTTAGGCAGGTGTAGAATTCTAGGGTGAAAATCATTTTCTCTCAGAGTTATAAAAATATTGCTTTTATTTTTTTTCTTTCCAAAGATAGCCATAAGCAAGTCTGATGTCTTTCTTATTCTAACCGCCTTGATTATAACTTTCCTCTCTCCTTTTTCGATACTTTCGGAGTCTTGTTATATGTGTGATTCTGGAATATCCCAGCAGTATTTCTTGGTGTGGATCTTTTTCTTGATTGATGTTTTTCAATGACTGTATATGCTGAGTTGTGCCCTTCCAGTCTGAAACTTTATATTCTTCCATTCTTGGAAACTTTTCATTCTTCTTTTTCTAATAATTTCTAATAATTTTCTGTCTATCTTCTCTTGACGTTTGGAATTCCTAAGAGTCCAAAGTTAAACCCTCTGGGTTGATCTAAGTCTCTCTTCCCTGGTCCCTCCCATTTTATAAACCCTTTCTCTTTTTACTGTATTATACATTTTCTGAGAGCTTGTTGATATTGCCATCCAGCCTATCCATTAAATATTTCCATTTCTATAAAAAGATGTTCACTGTGACTTTTCTGACTGTCTTGGTGTTTCATGAGAGACTCTCAGGGCTAAAAACTATGGTAGCAACAGATGCACCAAGGAGCTGCTAGAGAAGGCTGAAACCACAAATACAAGTTTGTTGAGGAATAGTTGGGCTTGTAAGGTGTACATTATGAAATCAAGGAGTTATTTAAATTTTAATACCATAGTCTATTAGCAATATTGTTTTGAATATCTTCTTCTTGCCTTTGAAAAGAATTTGGGCCATTTCCACGCATTAAAAATAGTCTTAATTAACAACTGGGGACATCTTGCCTTTCCAGGGGTCTTTTCCAGGATCACTCACTTTCTGTTCCTTTCATAGTTTCCTCATGCACCCCGCAGGAGGCACAAACCTTTGTTCAATTGCCAATGGGATACAGAAAGCCCTCTTTGCACCTATTTCTTTTTGTTCCCCTGTTAGGGGCAGCCCCAGATAGCCTCCCGCCCAGTCTTAACTTTTTCTGGTCCACTTGCCAATCACTCTGCTCCCCAGAATTTTAGGGAGATGTACGGCAATGTCTTTGAGTGTTTCTCTAAAATCAACTCACTTCACTTATGGGGTATAGGGAACAACCCTCTTACTTTCCCTGGAAGGAGATGAGCAACAAAGAACACACGGGTAACTCCCTTTAAGGAATTCTTACTACTAGCCTCTCCTCAATAAATCTCCTTATCTTTCTCACAGATGCTTAAGGTGAGTGATGACAGAGGATACCAAGCCAGCATCACATCATCTAGTGTGGACTAAACAGGTGATCTGGAATCTGTTCATCCTAGACACATCTAAAACTTAGCCCAGGAAAAAATTTGCATTTAACATCTTGTTTCACTTTGGCAATTTTATCTTTATTTCCAATAGCTATTTCTCCTTTCTTCCTGTTTCCTGCTCTTTATTGATACATGACATCTCCTTATTTATCTGCTATTATAAATCGGTAATTTTCATTAATTTCTTCCATTTCCTTTATTATCTCTGCTTCCTTCAGCTTCATCTCTTATTTACTTTTGCTTTCTAGTTTATCAGCAGCTTTCCTCCTGTGTTTGGTGATCCTCGATTGCCTATTGTGTGAGTGGTGTATTAGAAGGGACATAAAGTTGTCCTTAAACTTAACCGCATTTAACTGGACATCCTCTTGGACTTTGGCAACATAAAGTTGATTTAATTTCTAAATCTTACCCCTACATTTAGCCATTTTAGGGCCATAGTTTGTGTTTTCTCTCCAGCTCTTTCTCTCGGTGTGGGTATGACAGGCCGCATGAAAACGTGGGACCCTTCATTATCTAGGATAGCAGAAGATTTCTGAAGAGTTCTCAAACTAGAGCTTTCTAAGTTATGGATAAAATATTTCTTTTTTTTTTTTAATTGACGTGTTTTGCAGTAAGCCTTATTGAGTTTTTTTCTTTCTTTTTGCTTTTTTTGAGACAGCGTCTCATGTCGCTCTGGGTAGAGTGCCACAGCGTGTCACAGCTCACAGCAACCTCAAGCTCTTGGGCTTAAGTGACTCTCTTGCTTCAGGCTCCAAATTAGCTGGGACTACAGGTGCCCGCCACAATGTCCGGCTATTTTTTTTTCTTTTTGTAGTTGTCATTGTTGTTCAGCAGGCCTGGGGTTCGAAACTGCCAGCCCCGATATATATACCCCATGCCCTAACCACTAAGCTACAGGCGCCTAGCAAGATAATATATTTCTTATCCAAGGAGATGAAACAACACAACATATACAGCATCTACTTTCGCATTTCATGTATACATTCACGATTTTTATTTGGGGAGAATTTCGAATAAGTTGCCAAAAGCTACTTGAGTATTTAAATTGAGTAGACTGCTATTAGAGTCTATAGTCGCCCTTAAATGATGATGTTTTGTTGAGCATGAAAGCTAAGGCACAAATGGGCAAATTTATCTGTTGGCTGTAAGTGGCCCCTTTTCAGAGAACTACTTTGTGGTAGATTATTCTAAAAAAATGGCCACAGCAATCCTGCTCATCCCACGTGTCCTTTGCAATGTGACTGTGCCACTCCTCCCAACTCAGTCCATTTCCCCTTGGGTCCAGACTGGCCCCGTGACTTCCTCTGACCAACAGAAATGTGGTGACGGTGCTGCTGTGTGATGGCCCAGGCCTCAGACATCACGTGGCTTCCACTTTTGCCTTGATTATCTCAGGACAAACCCAAGAAGCTCAAGAAGTTCTGTTTGAGAAAGGGGCTAATGAAAGCACTGGAGGCACCCCAGCCCGCAGATAGGACCTGGGCCCCAAACACGTGCACAAGGACTCCTGGATCTTCTGACCCTAGTAATGAACCTCCTGAGGCAGAGACAAGCTGTACCTGCCAAGTCCTGCCAAATTTTTTGACCCATAAAATCATAAGCAATAAAACAGATCTTGTTTTAAGCAAACAAACTGGGGGGTAGTTTGTTATTCAGCAATAGACAACTAACTAACTCACTTTAGGAGAACTATTTAAAGAGCAGAGATTTAACTCACATAGCATTCTGGGCATCAGTACATGCTGTGTACTTGTGAAAGGATAAAGTCCACAGCTTCTGGTTCTTAAAGGGGACTTTGTCTCCAAAAAGACGAAGAACCACTGCAGTGTCAACACAGGTTTTAGTAGTTGTTTGTAAAAATAATACATGTTTACATGATTATAAAGACATGATTACAAAAGTATATTAAATAAAAGACTGTCCCAAAGCCAGGGTAAAAATTTGGTATTATCGTTACAGAGCACATAAATATTAGGAACCTCTTTGGAGAAACTAAATGGTACATGTGTATTTGCATATGTACGAGTGTCTATGCGAATAGCCATATGCAAATGAATGCACTTGGCTCTGTAAGAAATCAGGTCTTGGAAATAGTAGCATGCGTTGTTTGTTGTTTGTCTTTGGACTTTGGACAAGATCTTGATTTTGTTCTGTGGTCAAGTATAACCACATTTTATCTTACAGCTCTTGAATTTCATGTCACTCCTAGAAAAGTCCTCCCTTCCTAACTGTAAAATACACCCATTTATTTATTTTTTAGAATTTTGCAGTCTCAACTTTTTAATTAATCACCATCACCTATCCCTCTGTTGTTTATCTGATGTTTATTTTGATGGCAGGAATGAGATAGGAAGCTTGTTTTATTTCCCATCCCCAACATTTATGAAACAGTATGTCTTTTCAGCACTCATTTCACCACTGCATATAACGAGTTCCATATGTACCTTGGACTATCTCCTACTCCAGTGCTGCACCGTTCATCCTGCTACGCCCGTAACTCAATATTTTGATTGCTATTGCTTAGTGCACTGCATGATGTGGAAAGGAGGTCCTCCCTCATTAGTCTTTTTTTAACAAACTTTTTTTTCTTTAACTATTATCATCTTTTAGCATCAAGTTAGCAGTATTCTACTTCCACAAATTCCCCAAACATCTTTTTTTGTTTGTTTGTTTTGGAGGACATCACTTTGAATTTATAGCTCCTTCTGGGAAGCAGTTACAACTTCATAACAATGAACCCTCCTACCAAAGAGCAAGGGTATCTTTGATTCGATTCAAGTATCATAATGGCATACAGGACAATTTAAAATTTTTCTTCATTTGGTCTCTGTTAAGTTTACCTCTAGAAATATTAACTTTCTCACAATATATAATAAATATTCAGTTCCTGTGGCTTGGAGGGAGCAGCTACATTACCACTCTATCCAAGGAGGCACCACGGCTCTCCCACATATGTTTCTAAGTCATTTTGGTCAAGTTCTCAAATTCTAAATGCATCACACATTACTTATAAGGGGTCATTTGTCCTATTTAGCTCAGGAATAATTGCACTTGACCACCTTGTTTGTTTCCAAGCTTTCCCCAAATTTGTGATGTTTAGTACTCAAAAATCTGCCTATTCAGTCCAGGCACATTTACACACTGGGGATATAACACTTGAAAATCAGCACCCCACAGAGAAACCCCAGGCACCTTTGATGGACTTATATGGTGTATCATTTGGAGGAAGGCATGAAGGAAAAAACACTTTCAAATGTCAACATTGGGTGGATACCTCAAAATTTCCCCGGTACAATCCTGGGAAACACTTCATCAAAGTGTTTTGAAAGGTTTAGGTGATGAATAGCTAGACTTTACCTGAGATCTTATTATATGTTTTAAGACTGAAGGAAGAAGTAGTTGTATGAGTTCATTGGGAAAGAAGCTAAATCATGTCTCTGTTTAAAAAAAAAAGTATATATATATTTAATTTTAATACTTAAGTCATGTTTGACTTCTGCACTTAAAAGATGCAAGATAACAAATATTATCGGTATATATTGAGTATTAAAATTTTAATAGTTTTTTTCTTTCTTAAAAAGTATACACTTTTTTTGGCACTGTGTGTGTGTGTGTGTAAATGCCAGGTTTCAGAAAAAGCCCTTTTAAGCACTTTTTTTGAGAGATGTGAGAACATCAGTGATTCTACCCGTGGACTTACATACATGGAAGACTGGATTCTAAATATTACTTTGGTACTAGAAGGAAGACTCAGAATTTAGAAGGTATAAGGTATACATTTGATATGCTGAGCAATTTAAAATGCAAGAAGATGGCAGAAGGGAAAAGTGCTGGAAATCCTGAGGAGGGCAAGGCTGATGAACTGGTAATGAAATCAGAACAGAAGGGCCTCTCACTGGCCAGACTTCAGATGGTATGTCCTGGTCCTGCCCCTTCTCTGCAGTCACAGTCATGTGGACCAGTTCGAAGATGATCAGAGTGGAATTCCAACTGAAGCTGGGGTGAACACAAATGCGGAGAAAACAGTGTCTTCCAGGCAGTGGAAAGACCTTCAAAGCCATTGTAATTAACTATAGTATTTGGAGGAAAAATAGTTAAGGTATGAGGGGAAAAGAAAACACCCTCATAGTCTTTATGAAAACATTCTGATAATTGTTAGTGACTGTAGAATACTCTGTGAAGAGGAACCCTAAAGGTTAGGGACTGGGGGTGGGGAGGTTATAGAGGTCAAAGGACCTTTGGGAGTTTGATGTTATCTCAGCACTTATGGCCTTGGTCAATGTTTCAAGAGATCCAAAAGCAAACACCCGCTAGCAAAAAGGCGGTCCTTATCACTTTGCATTTTTAGTGCTGATTACAGAGCAAAATGTCCACACTGTTCCAAAAATAGACCGATTCACAGTAAGCTTTTGAAGATCTAAATTAAATTGCGACATGGAGCTATTGCTAGTTAATTTCTATAATGAGTAGTGCCAGGTCATATCACCTTTCAAAACAATAACAAAAAATAAATGGCCTGAGAGTGTATCCTGAATACATATAAATGTCTGCAATTCGCACAGTACAGAATCCACTGTCAACATTTTTCTGTTCTGGATCATAAAACCCCTTAACTCTACAAACACGTTGCTCACTTTATCATTACTTTCCCATCATGAACCAGGACTCAGCACTCAGAACGTGTTGAGGAGGGGCACAGGTAACGGAGCTGACGACAGTCTCACCCAGAACGCAGCTGATGGGTTCAAGGTCCTTAGGCTCCCTCACTCTTTCTCAGCATGACCATTCCACGGGAGGAAAGCAGTTAACTTTTCAGGGAATGAGATGGAAGCTAATAAGTCACTCCCACAAGGACTTTGTTATTAGGTGAAAATTATCTATGTCATCAAACTGTATCCTAGGAAGACCCCAGGTCTGTGAGAGCAGGACCAGAGGACCATCAGGACAAGAGGGCTACTAAACATGCATGCCAATCAATTCCTTTTCTTTTTGGAGGATAAAACTTCATTATTAATCTATACTCATCATTTACCATGTAAGAATTTCCTTGCATCGCCTCGTCCCGAGAACCCAAATCAATTAGCCCAATGTATCACTGAAACCATCCTCAATATTATAGTTAGTAAGGAGTATTACAACAACTATTAGTAAATTAGGCCTTCTCAAATCTACCCTGTTATTCAGTAATCCAATATAAACATGAAGTTCAAGGAAAGACAGCATGAGTTACTATACATGTTAGGCACAAGAATTAAAATAAAAGGTTGGTGAATGGAGGACACACAGGAAAAAGGAAATAAGGAGATTGTCTGATGATAATGCTAAAAAAATCAAAACCTTTCTGAAATTCCCCTCCATCTTACAGGTCATAAAAGAGTTCCATGGTGATAATTTTTAAATGTGGGGGCCACTTACAATGCTAAGCACTGGTATAGTTGCGTGGAAATCATCCTTTCAAGAAGATCAAAGAATTCTGCATTTTCTCCTAAAGAGTTCCTTCTTTTAATACGGACTTGAGCAGGTCCCTGTCATCGTTCTAGATAATGGATTACCTACACATCTATTTCTAAGTGTAATGACACTCTTGCTTATTAAAGACCTCTCCGCTGAAGGGGCAGAATATTATGAACTGGCCAAGCCATTCATTTTCTTGAATATGTTATTCAGTATTTTATGCTAAACCAGCAATACACCATCCATTTTAGTACAATGATCCTTATGTTCAATAAAATTGAAGTGTCGCATCATAAATCATTATAGTCATTTATTTTACATTAGACACATTAGCCACTATATTCCATAATCTATTACAATAAGGTGGATTTAAATGTACCCCAAGGAACTGCAATAATAACTTGAGAACCAAATATAGCAATTCATGGATAAAATATGCTTAACCTAAAACTGCACCAGCTAACGTGAAGGCTGTGAACTCTGAAAGGAATTTAGTGCTGATGGTAACTGAACTCAGCTACACATACAGAGGGAGGAGAAAAGAAGAAAAATGGCAGACCTTCCTCTAATTTTCTGTTCATTAGTTTAAAAATGTGCCAGATTAATAATTACACAATTAATCAGTGAGACGAAATTTGCTGAAGGAATTCACAAACAGCTGAAACTTTTTCTAAGTAACACATGTTCAACATTTATAGTTAACTATTCAACGGGATGCCAATTGTTTCCAACAATAGCAATGTCCTAGAAAGCTTCATCTATTCAGACTGATCCTACTAATTTCAAATTTATGAAAACACAGACAGCCTGGATAGTGTAAAGAAAAAGGTTTGCATGTCTGATCAATAGTATAAAAGAGGTGTCAGGAAAATTTTTTTGTTTTTTGAGATAGAGCCTCACTCTGTTGCCACAGGCTAGAGTGCCCTGGCCTTAGCTTAGTTCAAAGCACCCTCAAACTCCTGGGTTGAAGCAATCCTCCTCCCTCAGCCTCCCGAGTAGGCACCCACCATGATACCTGGGTAATTTTTCTATTTTTACTTAATTTATTTTTTTGAGACATAGTCTCGATCCTCTCTTGCCTAGGCTAGAGTGTTATAACATCATAGCTCACAGCAACCTCAGACTCCTGGGCTCAAGCAGTCCTCTTCCCTCAGCCTTTCAATTGTTTGGAACTACAGGTGCCTGCTACCGTGCTGGGCTGGTTTTTCTATTTTTAGTAGAGATGGGGGTCTCATTCTTGCTCAGGCTGGTCTCAAACTCCTGAGTTTAAGCAATCCATCTGCCTCAGCCTCCCAGAAGGCTATGATTATAGGTTTCAGCCCCTGAGCTTGCTCTAATTTTTCTATTTTTAGAAATGGGGCCTTGCTCTGGCTCGGGCTGGGGTTGAACACCTGAGCTCAAGTGATTCTCCAGCACTCACTCTCCCAGAGGGCTAGGATTACAGGCATGAGCAACTACACCTGGCTATTCAAGATTATTAAGACGTGTGTACTTTGATGTTTTCAATCTGAGAGGGAGTGGCCCAGAATTGGCATAGTCAATATTGCCTCAGGAATTTAGAGAACAGATTAAATGTCTCCTTTCATACATCCATTCCCTCTTTCTCTTCCCTGATTCCTTTTCTCCCTCCCTTCCTCTCTCCCCACCCCCCCACCTCCTTTCCTCCCTTCCATTCACCTAACTATCCAATCATCCACTTAATGATCCCAATGATCCACTTAAGGAATATCCAGCATCTACCTGATGCCTTCTTTGTGCCAGACACAAGGTGGGCACTAAGCATATAGGGAAGAACAGGACGAGGTGCCCACCCTTGTAACAGAATGCCACCAATGATTACATTATTCTTTTCATCTATGCAAAAATATTGTGTTCTTTAGCACCATTTATAATCGTAGAATACTTAGTTATATTTTCTCTCAGTTATACATAAACCAAATTTATACATAAACCAAATTCTGAGGGGAAAGAGAGGACCCTGTTTGGCTAAAAGACCCAGTACGAATTATTTATTCTCTCTAATTCACATTTCTTTGTCTATACAAACACAGGGTAGTTTCCAGAGTTTCTTCTCAAATTTACACTGTGAATCATTTTCACTGTCCCTGATAAACATCTGTCCCATTTAAGAAATTTACTAAATGTAGAATATAAATGTCTTAACACAATAACTAAGAAAATACTGTGAAGGCTATGTTAATCAGTTAGATGAAATTATTTCAAATCGTATGTAAAACCAGCACATTGTACATCACGATTGCATTAATGTCCATAGCTATGACTTAATAAAAAAGAAAAAAATTACAAAAAATACCTCTCATACAAAAAAAGGCAAAAAATCATAAAAGTACAAAATCACATCATTGTCCTATTTTGCTGGATAAAATTCGATTCAATCCATACCGCTTTGTCTTTTCTTTTTACCATCAACTAAATTTGCTGTTCTCTAATCAGTCTGCTGTCTAGTTTATGGGCCTAAAAAATTGTTACCATCTGATTATAGCGCCAACACCAATTTGTTGTCATCACTGTTCTAAATCCTCTTTCAGCATCGGTATCATTCCAGCTTTTCTCTTATACTGATATATCTGAATTATATGTTATTTCCCCTTGGGCATGCTTTTCCAAATTAAATAAAGTTTCATTTGCTGTTCTTTGCTCTAATCCCACTAGATTACTTGGTTTAAAATATTTAGAGGCACCACTTTGTACCATTTTTTATAACGTGGCGCTATTGTACTATTAGATATTTTGCACATATAGAGGGTTCTAGATTGTGCTCACCTACCATTAAAGCTTTACTCTAATGCCATATGCCACGTTTTGCATGCTCTGTCAATTATGAAAGAAAATATCCCTCCCTTTCTCCAGATAGATAGAATTATATAATAAAGATATAGTAGTCCTAAGATTAACCTGTGGGTTCAACTAGGTAAAGGCCTTACATAAAAATTTTGAAAAGACAATAGGCATCTATCTGAAAAGACAATTGGCTTGGCCAAAATCTTTAGGCCAAGTTCAGAAATATGCAAATTTTTCTTTTTTTTTTTTTTGTAGAGACAGAGTCTCACTTTATGGCCCTCGGTAGAGTGCCGTGGCATCACACAGCTCACAGCAACCTCCAACTCCTGGGCTTCAGCGATTCTCTTGCCTCAGCCTCCCGAGTAGCTGGGACTACAGGCGCCCGCCACAACGCCCGGCTATTTTTTGGTTGCAGTTCAGCCAGGGCCGGGTTTGAACCCGCCACCCTTGGTATATGGGGCCGGTGCCTTACCGACTAAGCCACAGGCGCCGCCCGAAATATGCAAATATTTTTAAGCATGTTCCTTCAAGCAAAAAATTAATATGAATGATGATCCGGTTAGTCTATTGATCTAGGTGACCTAATAGAATAAATTTAACTTGACAACTAGCTATAAATAAAACTGAATGGAATGGCTAACACAGTTATGAAACACAACTCATCCCAGGGCTGGAGAAATAAATGGAAGAGATGGTTTTACCCAAAAGGCCAGAAACCTCCATCTTTTTCCGCATTTCCTTTTGGCCAACGTAGCCTGGAAAGAAAAGTGGATTGAGAGGAAAGTTACTGAATCTCAAGCTTCTGGGCTTCTCACTGTATCAACTCTTTCCCCAGGCCCAAGAGGAGTGCTAACAAACTGTGTACATGGTCAACATGTATATGATTTAAAAAAATATGGTATTTAAATTCCGATAGTTATAACTGCATTTTCTTTGTACCCTGTCATCCCTACATCACCCTTCTTGCATCAGAAGAGCTACATTCAGGGGGTACCTGGGGAAACCTGAGCTGGGGATGCACTTAGTTCCTGACTAGTGAGTGGGACAGACATATGGCTCATGGTTATTTCCATGTAGACTTAAGTAAGTGGCTGTGGTCACAACACCCCTTTTTGTATAAAGGCTGGGGATGCTATCACTCATACCCCGAAGAATTATACATGCCCACCATACATTCAGATAGGTGAAAGATGGTTTTCATCCGTGTGTTATTCTACCTGGCACTCACCTAGGATGTCTTGATACCAAGACATTGATGAAAAACTTGTTGATTACAACATGAGAAAGTTAAAGTACTTTAAAATCTTATAGTTTTTCAATCCAAGTTTCTAGGATAGAAGCTTTCCCACAACTGACAAGGACCCTAACAATTTACAGAGCATTATTAGTGCTATGAATGGAAACATTGTCAATAATAAAAAGTTAATTCCAGTCAGCATCCTAAGGACAGGCAGCTATATTTCTTCTTTTTCTGTGCAAGTTACAAACGTCCGACTTATATACAACTTACCCTTATGAACAGGGGCTGTTACAGGTAATAAATAGGTAAAAATGTACTTGTTTCAGCTTACCTACAAATTTACCTTAAGAACAAACCTATAGAATCCATCTTGTTTGCAACCTGGGGAGTGCTTGTATAAAATTATTATTATAGAAAGAAAATCAAACAGTATCAAGCTGAAAACTCTAGGAGGAAATTATGAGATAAATCTTAATACCTAATTCATAAAATTTGACCTGATTTTTCTATTTTTTAAGTTTAATTTTTATTTTTTAATATCTCATGTTTTAAAAATTTTACAAAAATATTTACAGAACATCCTCTAGCCATTGGCCACCTCTTCATAAAATTTTGTAAGGAATATTTTGCAAATAAAGGTACATTTAGCTACAATTTCCCATTTTCCCTATGTATGGCGACTTTATGGTGACCTTTGGGACACCCTGTATTACTTTTATTAAATTGCATAAACTTGTATCATTTTTATTATTTTTATTAAATTGCATAAACTTCAGGTCCTACAAACCTGCTGACATAGGAGCGTGGGCAATGCATTTTAAGAAGTTACTTTGTGCAGCACAGAGCAGAATAGGGGAAAGGTGGGAAAGAGCCAGCAGGCAAAAGGCAAGCAGTGTAATATATTAAAGGGCTCACAGATTCCCAAGGAGGGCCAGGAGTGGGGTTGCACAGTCAGAGATGAATGCTGATATCATGCCAGGGAAGTTCAGATGCTTTCTACACTGGACCCACAAATCTCAGCTTACACTGCCCACATACTGAGGATGGATTTTGAATGGTGGTCCTGACTGTCCCCAGAAACTCCATGTAGCTCTTTCAGGATGAATCATGCACTTGTGTGTGTTCATTTGGGTTACTAACTCTTAAATCCACGTTTGATGCAGCCTTAAAGAAAGATGGAGACTTTACCTCTTTCATGTTTACATGGATGGAGTTGGAACATATTCTCCTTAGCAAAGTATCTCAAGAACAGAAGAAAAAGTATCCAATGTACTCAGCCCTAGTATGAAACCAATTTATAGCTTTCTATAACCCAATTATAGCCCAAGAAGAAGGGGAAAGGAGAGATGGAGGGAAGGGGAGGGGAGGGGAGGGGGGAGGATGACTGGAGGGAGGGTAATCGGTGGGATGGCAACTATGGTGCATCTTACAAGGGTACATGTGAAATTTACTAAGTGGAGAATATAAATGTCTTAACACAATAACTAAGAAAGTGCTGTGAAGGCTATGTTAACTAGTTTGATAAAAATATTTCAAATTGCATATAAAACCAGCACATTGTACCCCATGATTGCATTAATGTACACAGCTATGATTTAATTTAAAAAAAATCTACATTTGATTGGAGAAGCCAGGGTCATTTGCTGTAAATGCTAAGAAGGCTGGAAAAGCAAGTGGACCTCCTTATCCCTATAAGATGGGCATGTCAAAAGGAAGGAATAAAGTTGAAGGAAAAAGAAAATACCCAAATAGCTGTTACAGTGCTTCTTTTAGAGAATGGACATAGAAACAGAAGCTTTAAGATCAAAAGTACTGTGCCCACATTCATATAGCTAGAAATTGACAGAGCCTGTAGCTGCCTCCAGACTTGAAGGCACAAAATTCAAATGTCTCCAGAACCCAATGAGTGATGGGTAGGAGAAAGCAGCAGCACAGCGTGATGAGAAACAGCAATTGATTGTGGGTCTTAAGACGGGGCATCAGGGAACAGGGAGCTGGAGGCACACCAGAGAGCTCATGTCTATCTGAGAGGGGCAGCTGTTCCTCACCTCCTACTGCTGTGGATATGTAGGGATGTTCCCCAGTGGGACCACAGACACAAGATTGTAAAAGACAGATCAGAAGCCTAGATTTTCCTTGTGAAATGTCCTGGTTTTTAAATGTTGTTAAAAAAGGATAAAACCTCGTAAATATTGTTTAGGCCATAATTATGCCAGCTCATCTGCTGCTCGATTATGACCTCAGGCTCCTATTTGCAATTTCTGTCCACAGTGAGCTCTCGCCCACTAAATTACATTGCCATACCTCCTCTCTCTTAAATGGATTGCATTTTACAAACCCACTCACTGTTCACTCTCAGGCGTGGCTTTCCTTCTTTACTTGACCGGATCAGAGGAAGAAGGTTTGGGTTTTTAGTCCTTATATATATATAATGGCTTATTTGTTATGGATTATTGAGTGAGTCTTTTAACTTCTCAAAATCTGAGGTCCTTAGCTGGAAAAATGAAAATTAAAAAAGAGTAAAGAATCTGTGCTGTCTACTTCCCAGGGTTGTTGTGGAAATCCCAGGAAACAATAGATCTGAACGTGTGTTGACTACCGTCAAGATCTACAGAAAAATCAGTCTATTGTTTTTAATGATAACCTTAATTTTCAGAAAGGTAATTAGCCCAAATTCTCCATTTCCATTTACAGAAAATAACACATTAATTTTTCTTCCGTCTCCAATTCAGCCCCCATCCTCCCTGGCATTTCAGAAATGATTGCCTTGTGTTCAGTTAGTTCATTAACCACTTCCCCCAACACTGCAGGAAACAACTTGTCTGCCTCAAGGAACTCGCATTTTGAACATAAGCATTTATTTTTTTCGCATACGTTTTTTAACCTTTTTTCCTAACCAAGGACAACATTAATGAGTTGTGTTTTAACTTGAAGTTTTCTCTGGAGATTTGAAACTACCTAACTTGAATGAAGAGGTGAGGTTACTTAAGAGGTCAACCAGGAGGCTGAGCAGGGGCAGTGAAGTGTTTGTATCCCCACTGTCATTCTTGGTGTTTTTGAGAGTTTGTTAGGTGCTTGAACTGTCTATGCACCATACGTGCTCTGGAGAAAGCCATTCTCACAGAAAGGCAGAATAAAACCATCATTTACATGAAGCACGAATCCCATTTGGCAGGGACACTCCTTTCGGTATTTCCCTTCCACAAACACCTTGTTAGAAGACCAGCGGAACCTCGCTCCGCTTCCCTCCTGGAAACCCTCAGCTGACTCTGTGGCACTGAGGGTGGCACTGATGTGGCACATCTGTCATTGACACGAGGCATGTCTTGGGGGGAACATCTACATATTTGATACGATAGCTGTTGGTAATGGAATAAAAACCATGACATAAAAAGATCTTCTATGACAAAAGAAAATAGTCCAGATCTGCAAACCTTTTTTCTTTTAAAAAACATAAGAGGCCTCTTTGACCAAGAAGGAAATGAAGATATCCTTTAATACAGACCTAGATGGTATAGATGGCCAGTGTTAGATCTTTTAAAATTTTCATCAGTGGATTCTGCTCACAATTGTCCACATAGGGCTGGTCAGAGTCCAGCCCCGACTCCCATTCCTTGTTCTTGCCAGATGAAACTCTATTCTGTTTCAACAAATTCATCCGTTTCACAAATACACCACATTTCATCCTCTCTTTACCTTCCCCGAGGTTGCTCTCCTGTCTGGTACACCTCTTTTTTTATGCCTTCCAGTTACCTTGAGTCTAAAATCTTTCCAGGCTGGGCACAAATCTGGCACCCTCCATGAAGTCTTCCTTGATTATACTAATCCCCACCAAACTTCTTTTCTCCTGAGTCTGACCTGTAGTTCAGTTTCTTTAGTAGCATATGCTGTGTCCTGATGCCTGCCTAGGCGGCACATCATCTGTCCAACTTGACTTGGAATTCAGGCCACTGCAAATGTTCCTTTAATGTCCTGGTGGCTAGTTGAAGACAGTGCACGACCCAGAACAGAAACTTAATAAAAAATGATTTAGATGCAAATTCTGACCTTAGAGTATCACCATAAAGAGTAATTGGCTATATATCACCAGGCTTCCAGAGCTTGAGAACTTCAGAGGAAAAACACTGAAATGAGTTCAGGTGTCCAGAGATGCGGTGCTGCCCGGGAAAGCGGGGAGCAGCCTGATGCTCAAAACTTTGAAGCAGAAGCTGAATAATCATCAGCACAAATGGTTTAAAGAGGGATTAAGCATAAATAGAGAGAGATAAAGAGAATAGTGGCCCAGACAGGCAAAGTTGTTAGCCTAAAGTCATATGATGGTCAGATAAGTGGTCAAGGTAGCACCTAATCCTTGGCATTCTACTTCCCAGCTGGACTCTTTGTAGCACGTTCATGGACAGACACACATTTGAAGACTTAACCTGAATATTTTGCAGCCTGTGTGTGCCACAGCATATTTGGAGAGTCCGTGTCTGATGCGGCCGTTACATTGACTGCCCAAGCCCTCTATTTCCACAAGTCTTCTGTCTTGTTCACTGGGATAGTCCAAGAGATTTTCACATCGAAAGCATCAAAAGAAATGTACCTAAGGTTGAATGAATGAGTGCCTAGGAAATCTGAGTATCTGGCTTATAGGCTGGGCTATATTGTAGGGAAAAAAAAAACAAAACAACAACAACAAATCTCAGCCACTTAGAAAAATGAAGACTTAACCTCTCACTCATGCTCCACATCCACCATGAGTTATCAGGGACTCTGCTCCACACCATCTTACCCTGAGATTCGCTTAGTAACACAGCTACTCCCTTAAGTGCCACGGTCCCCATGCCCATGAGAAGAAGACATTGGAGGGTTTTAAACTGGCAGTTAAATGCTTTGCCTGAAGGCGACACACATCGCTCCACTCAAAATTTACAGGCCAGACTTAATCACGTGGCCTCCCCAACTACAGGGCTTAGCAAGGGCCATACCACGAAACTGGCACAGAGAGAAGAGTCAGAAGTTAATTGCAGCACAGGCTTGTGCCTTTCATGAGGCACCTTTGCTTTCAGCTTCTTCTTTTTTTTTTTGCAGTTTTTGGCCAGGGCTGGGTTTGAACCCACCACCTCCGGCATATGGGGCTGGTGCCCTACCCCTTTGAGCCACAGGTGCCGCCCTGCTTTCAGCTTCTTTACTTCCACCTAATGTAGGCAAAGGCGGTTGGAGAAGAGCAAGCAATCTGTGTAGCATGAAAGGAGAAGATTGGAGACATTCATTTTATTCTCTCCTAGGAAAGAAGAGATGTTAAGGATTTGGATTCCATTGTAAAAATAGGGGCACATTCCAGGTAGGAATGGATGGGGGCAAAGAACAAAGATCTACGTATCCACAAAGGGGTTTGGTTGATTTCCTGCACACTCTGAATGGACAGTAATATGCGCTTTCCCAAAGGTTAGTCGAAATTTTGTTCACATTAACAGAAATATAACTGAGAGAAAGATGGAGGTGATAATTCTGCCTGATTCCATGTTTGCAGAACCACAACTGGTATTGCATTATTTCCCAGTGGAATGATGCATCCAGAGGAGCATAACCAGATTGTCAAAGGAGTCAGTACTCTGCCATAGGAGGGACAAGGGTAGTAAACTGGAATATCTAACTTGAAGAAGAAAAAACTTAGGGAAAAAATAACAACAGCTTTCAATACCTGAATGATTATTGTGTGGAACATTCATACTTGCCTATATGATTGCAAAGCTCAGGAACATGACCCAAGGGGAAGACCCACAAGGAGATGGATTTGTCCTCGATATAAGAAAGAATTTCGAACAGAACTATCAAAATATAGAATGGAATGTTTGGGGATTTAATACTTTCTCCAGCAGAGGAAATATTATTATGGTAATCAAGCATCAGTCAGTTGGAAATTAAGACCAGGCGATTTCTAAGCTTCCTTCTCAGGACTCAAAAATTCATGATTTTAAATTTTGTAGTATCTACTTAATCTTGCACTCACTCCTTGAAGTGAGGTACAGATGTTACTTCTCTTACATGTCATAATTGAGGAGGAAGTTTCAGAGGAACATAATAATGGGTTTGGCGAACTTTTTCTGTAAAGGGCCAGATAGTAAATACGTTAGGCTTTGCCACCTACATGGTCTCTGTCTCAACTACTCAGCTTTGCTGCTGTGGTGCAAAAACAGCCATAGATAATATATGAACAACTGGATGTGGTTGTGTCCAATAAAACTTACACGTAAAAGTAAGTTTTGGGTACTTAGATTTGGTTTGTGGACCATACTTCATCAGTCCCTGCCATAGACACTGAGAAGGATTCTTCTAGCTACAGAATGCTGCTTATCCAAGAAATCTACACCTCCGAGTGCTTCGTCTGCATTCTAGTCTAGATAAAGACATCAAGGCCAAAATGTTATAGGACTTACTTATCTCCGTCTAAAGACTTAGAAACTCAATGATCCTGGGTTTGCCAGAGGTAGAGAAGGTTCTGAAAGAAGCACAAATATTGTGCTAATGGCTTGAAAATACAGAAAAATATGGTCAAAGGAAATGGGATTTTAGGAAAGATGTTTTTGCTTAACTTTCAGACCTAGCTCATGGCGCACTGTCAGAAAACAAAAACTGCAGCCAGAGATGCCAGCGAGGCATTTGTTGTTGGCAGAGGGATTTTTGAGATCATGAGTAACCATGCAACAAAATCAAGATTATGCCAGGAACTTATGTGACTACACTACAATTCTGAACTACATTGGACAAATAACCACTAGGTAGCGTCCGTTTTCCTGGACTACAGTAAGACCTGATGTGCAGAGATCTCTGGCCCTAGAAGAATGTGAAGGAATGTGTCTTTCTAACAAGCCTGAATGATGAAAGAGTCAACATCCACAGCTACCACCGAGGATGGAGCCAAGGCAAGCAGACAATTCAAACAGAAAAATGGCTTTTGATTTAAAAGAAGAAAAACATTCAACCCATCCCACTACCAGTATGTTTAGCTCATAATCAGGCATTATTATAATGGTATGCAAATTGTGGAAACGGCAGACATTCTTTCCAACTATGTTTTCATTAAAGATTCAGCTTTTTTCTCTCAGAATAATAGTAAATGACATGTGAACTTCATATGAACTATAGGTCATGAAAGGATTTAGTATTGGCATTTTTAATCTAAAAAGTCTAGTGCCAGAAAATCAATATGTTTCAGTTGCAGCATTCGAATGCAATTTTCCTCACATAACAGGGTTTCTTTCTTTCCTTCTTTCCTTCTTTTTTTCTTCTTCTTCCTTTTTTTTTAAAGAATGAATAATTTCAGGTTTTTCTATGAAACAAGCCGCTGTATTACAAGGTAATGACATCAATAACACATTACATGTAAACAGAAAATGAACAAAAAATCATTCAAGGCCCTTTTGAAACTGGAGTGCTTTTCATCAGCCCCATTACAGGTTCCATTCACATTATCGGATTGAACCATCCTGCATAGCCGAGGTGCTGACAAGTCCTGATTACCCAATAACTCCTATATCCCTTTCAGGCAGGTTCACAGAGAGGACAGGAATACCAGGCTTTCCTGGGGGGCAGCTGCCTGCCATGGAGACCCAATCAATGAAACCCAACGCCCTCTCACTCCCCCTTTCTCCAAAAATCGGGGTGCTAGACTTCCTGGGGAGCAATTAGGCCTTTTCTGTGTGTATTCTCAATTGTTTCAGACAACAACCATTTGTAATACAGTGGAGGAGGGGCCAGGGAAACACTTCCAAACTCTTTTCCCTAAATACTTAACAAGCCTCCAGTTAACCTGCCTGTGCGGCCATTTCTGGGTGGTGTCTTTCTTAAGTACCAGAACTAACAGAAGAGCTTGGCACCTGGGACACGATGGGTCCAGGCAAGGGAATCCCTTGAATGCTTCGGTGCTTCAAACAACCAATCACTTGCCTGTACCACCCACTCTTGTTATGCCGCTAACACAATACCCGAAGGTGCTTCTTCTTCCCTACTTTGTATACCATTTTTACTCTTTTTCAGGGGATTTTAGTTGATGTCCAAGCTCTTTCTGCTGCTCCACAAATGAAATTTGCCCCCTCCTTAGGTTGTAGTGTGGTGGCCATCACTGTTCAGATGTGGCAATGATGACAGCTGACTACCAGGTGAGCTGGCCTGACGTCTGCGGCATCGGAACCATCCTAGCAAAGGTGCAGATCCCCTGAATGGGACCGCAACTCCTTTTCTCAAGGCAGGCACAGAAACTGCAGCCCATTGCTTGTGGTGTGGCTCCGAGAAGCGGCCAAGCCAACCTAAATCAAGGCTTTAAACAAGCAAACTGTGGTTTTGACTTTTGGGTGGTATATCACCATACATTTGACGTAATCTTCGGCTTGGGAGATATCATATTTTTAAAACAAATTTCTTGGCTTCCAACTTGGCTCTGGGGCATTGTTGTCTGAGGGACTGGGCTTACCTAATTAATGCAGTCTCCAGCCGTTTTCTCTTTTTCCTTTCTTAAAACCTCTCCTCCCACAGCTAAATTCACACATTGATACATCTGCTAACTTAAGAAAACAAAGTGCTGGACTTCTTACTGCAATATTTTAAATGAAAATGAAGGTCTGACTGTGCAGTTTGCCGCACGTCTTGGTGTATCCTACATTCAGAGGCAGCTCGGGCAATGGTGGACAGCGTGGACTCTCGCGGTTCACACCCTAGCTCACCACTTACTGGTCATGCACCTCGAGAGAGTCTTCTGTCTTCTTTGTGCCTCAGTTTCTGAACTGTGCCATCTATAAGGTTCAACAGCCCTGAACAAAGCCTTAGAACAGTGTCTCCTATAGAAGAAAATGCTGATATTAATATGAATAATAAAACCAGTGGAGAGAGTTTGAATTGCTATTGTGTCTTGGCAGAACCTGGAGAAACGGGATGTCCGCAGGGGGATGGGAACCATCAGAGAGCTTTGAATAGGGAGCAACATGACTGCACTTGTATTATAAAACGATCACTCTGCTGTTGTGCTGAGCACAGTGTGTAAGGGCAAGAGTGGCAGCAAGGACACTAATCAGGCAGCTCTAACAATGACCCACGTGAGCTCAAATGATAACCTGAAATAGACAGGTAGTGGTGAAGGTGGTAAGCAATGGTCAGATTCTGGATCACGCTAATGATACAGCCCATTAGACACTGGGAAAGAGAGAATAAAAGAGTCCACAGTGATTCCAAGGATGGCCTAATCAACGGGAATTGATCAGGGTTGATGAAGTCTGAAACAGTGAAGACAGACACACACTGCATACAAGAAGCCCCTGGGCTGTGAATGAGATAGGTTCTGCAGGTTTGGTTTTGAATTTGTATGTAAGTTGGAACAGGTACATTTACCTATTACCTGTAATACCCCCTGTTCATAAGTGTGAGTCACGAGTTGTTGGATGTTTGTAACTCAGGAACTTACTATAACAGCCTCCGTCTATAAGTGTGAGTTGTATGTAAGTCAGATGTTTGTAACGTGGGGACTGCCGGTACTGAAGAAACAAACGACCTGTGAGAGCAGCACTAGGCACTGTGGCTATGATGGACGCTGCGTAGACGGGAGAGACTTGAGCGTATGGGCGGTTGGGGGAGATTTTAGAGGGCATTCTAAGCAGGAGGAGATGCTTGGGATATTTAATGTCAAGGAAAGAAGAGACCATCAGAACAGAGTAAAGAAGGCTTCCTAACAAGCACTGGAAATAAGGGTGGAGGAGTCAGGGACAGCTGGGTTTGAGAAGACCTTGTCTAGGCCAGACTGTTTTCTGTTCAGGAACGGGCTGGGAGTCTGGACACTTGGGTTCTGGGTTCAACTATAATCTGTACATCCCAGGAGAGGTCCCTTTAATCTGGGAGCCCCCAGGAAACTTCTAAAAATACTTGTTTCTACCAGACGTATGTCATAAAAATTCCCAAGATCTTGAAATTGACACCAGGTTACTAAAATTTATAGTTTAATCATTTGTACGAGTACCAGTTTTACCTCTTGCATTTAAACATTAGAACCCCATCTTCTGTGTGATTAAAGAATCTGAAGGCAACTCAATGTGTACTTTTGGTTATCTAATTAACAGAGCAAAATTATAGCTTGCATATGTATCACTTCATATATCCTGTGCATTTCTGGGCACCCTTAAGCATCTTCACTGGGCTGTTCAGGGCTATAAATAAAAAGCCACTTAAACTCACCTTTATGGGTAATTTGAAGGACTTTCAAGGATAATCTTCTCTATTCTCAATTTTGGGCTTGGATATTAGAATGTAAGCCCTGAATGTGATGCAAATTTGCCCCAAGCCACTGGTTCACAACTTTGGCTGCATATTGGAATCACCTGGGGAGTTTTTTTTTTTTTTAGACAGAGCCTCAAGCTGTCGCCCTGGGTAGAGTGCTGTGGCATCACAGCTCACAGCAACCTCCAACTCCTGGGCTCAAGCGATTCTCCTGCCTCTGCCTCCCGAGTAGCTGGGACTACAGGCGCCTGCCACACCACCCGGCTATGTTTTTTTTTTTTTTGGTTGCAGCTGTCGTTGTTTGGCGGGCCCAGGTTGGATTTGAACCCACCAGCTCAGGTGTATGTTTGAAAACTAGAGATGGCTGTGTTCCATGCCCAGACACTCTGGGCTGAAACCTGGGTATCAGGATTGTAAAGATCTCCTAGGGTGATTCTATTGTGCCAAAGAGTTAAAAACTACTGTTCTATTTGCTTATCTTAATGATAATTTATTCAGGTTGGTGAAGAAAAGGTATGCTTGTAGTCATATGAATGAGGTCAAGATGGACCTGGGAGGACCTGCCAGGTTCTCCATTTGCCTGGACCTTTGGACCTGACCTGTATTCTTTTTCACAGCAAGTATCCCTAACACTCAGGAGCACATGGAATATGACCTGCCAGTATGCATGAGCCTTGTCAAACTCATGGGCCATCCATGGTCACACCTCACCCCCAAACTCTGCAGTTTGCAATCAAGAAACAAACCAAGATGAAACCAGACAACATATAAATGTTCTGCCAGGCTGGCTGTGGTTCTTTGGTGCTCAGAGTAGCTCTACTGAAACACTGCCAGCGCCTGTGGTAAGCTGTCATTGTATCCACGTTTCACAGAGAAGGAAAGTTGAGCACCTAAACAACCCATGTACCAAGAGAAGAGAGACGATGAACACCATGATGTAGAACAGAAATCATTTTCACTTGATGAGGTTTTAACTGCGAAGTATCTGCTCAGCTCAAGGATCGCAGGAGATTAGAGAGAAAAGCTAAAGTCAGAGCACTTGGGGCTTCATTCTGGCGTCCACTCAGTCCTGGCGTTTTGCTTTGCTTACCCTTTGGACTAGCTCAAAAAAATTAATTAGAGCTCAGCTTTGCTATTGTTGTCAAATATTATGTTCGAGCTTAATTGTAGCCCTTACTAAACAGAAAGGCCTGTGATAAATGTAGTCAACAGGAGTTCATTGTTAAAAGCACTTGAAATCAGATTAATGGGGCTTGGCAAACTTGCGAGGATAAAATCAGTGTCAGTTTTCTTTGCGTCTCAGGTCACAATCTCTATGGGCTTGAGTTTTCTCATCTGCAACTGGAGATAATGAAAGTTATCCCAAATTTTTTTCAAATGTAAGAGGCTTTGGGGCTGGAACTGCTGAACATGTCAAGAGGCTGTTTGTATAAAGGAGTCTCCCGGGAAGGCACTGAAGGAAATAAGCAAATAAATTTAGGCTCTGAAGGCTCATTGAGAGTTAGAGTCATTCTAAAGAAAGCATTGAACTTGCCATTCAGATTATTGTCTAGTCCAGCCCCCTTGGAAATTGAGAAACTCATATGTAAAGAAAAATACTGAAAAAGCAATTTCTCTCTCTCACGTACACACAAATAAATTCTATAAAAGCATGGTACTAGCACAAAAACAGAGAAGTAGATGTCTGGAACAGAATAGAGAACCAAGAGATGAACCCAGCTACTTACCATTATTGATCTTTGACAAGCCAATTAAAAACATTCAGTGGGGAAAAGATTCCCTATTTAACAAATGGTGCTGGGTGAACTGGCTGGCAACCTGTAGAAGACTGAAACTGGACCCACACCTTTCACCATTAACTAAGATAGACTCTCACGGGATAAAAGATTTAAACTTAAGACATGAAACTATAAAAATACTAGAAGACAGTGCAGGGAAAACCCTCGAAAAAATCGGTCTGGGCTAGTATTTTATGAGGAGGACCCCCTGGGCAATTGAAGCAGCTTCAAAAATACACTACTCGGACCTGATCAAACTAAAAAGCTTCTGCACAGCCAAGAACACAGTAAGTAAAGCAAGCAGACAGCCCTCGGAATGGGAGAAGATATTTGCAGGTTATGTCTCTGACTAAGGTTTAATAACCAGAATCCACAGAGAACTCAAACGTATAAGCAAGAAAAAAACAAGTGATCCCATTGCGGGCTGGGCAAGGGACTTGAAGAGAAACTTCTCTGAAGAAAACAGGCGCGCGGCCTACAGACATATGAAAAAATGCTCATCATCTTTAATCATCAGAGAAATGCAAATCAAAACTATCTTGAGATACCATCTAACTCCAGTAAGATTAGCCCATATCACAAAATCCCAAGACCAGAGATGTTGGCATGGATGTGGAGAAAAGGGAACACTTCTACACTGCTGGTGGGAATGCAAATTAATACATTAATACATTAACACTTAGAGATCTAAAAATAGATCTGCCATTTAATCCTGTAATTCCTCTACTAGGTATATACCCAGAAGACCAAAAATCACATTATAACAAAGATATTTGTACTAGAATGTTTATTTCAGCCCAATTCACAATTGCTAAGTCATGGAAATCCAAGCCCAAGTGCCCATCGATCCACGAATGGATTAATAAATTGTGGTACATGTACACCATGGAATATTATGCAGCCTTAAAGAAAGATGGAGACTTTACCTCTTTCATGTTTATATGGATGGAGCTGGAACATATTTTTCTTAGTAAAGTATCTCAAGAATGGAAGAAAAAGTATCCAATGTACTCAGCCCTACTATGAAACTAATTTATGGCTTTCATATAAAAGCTATAACCCAGTTATAACCTAATAATATGGGGAAGGGAGCGAGAGAGGATAGGGTGGCAGAGGATGGGTGGAGGGAGGGTGATTGGTGGGATTACACCTGTGGTGCGTGAAGGCTATGTTAACCAGTGTGATGAAAATGTATCAAACTGTTTATAAAACCAGTGTATGGTGCCCCATGATCACATTAATGTACACAGGTATGATTTAATATTAATAAAAAAATGGGAACAGCACTTTAACACCCAAACCACCCAAGTGTGGATGTGAAGACCCTGTCAACCTCTCTGGAGTACAGCCCTGCTTTGGTGAAAACTGCTGTTTTTTAAAAAAAATAATAGCTTAATTGATATATAATTTACAAAACATAAAATTTACCCTTTTGAAGGGTACATCAACTGTGTCCCCAAACTCTAATCTACTTTCTGTCATATTAGCCTATTTTGGACATTTCATCTACATGGGATCATACAATATGTGGCCTGTTGCGACTGGTTTCTTTCACTTAGGACAATGTATCCAGCCACATGCCTCTCCATTTTTTATATTACATGGTGGGACACTTTCTGGACAACCCTTGTATTCAAGATTCACCCATGTTATAACATGTATTAGCACTTTGTTTCTTTTTATGGATGAATGCTATTCCATTTTATGGATATACCACCTTTGTTTATCTGCTCATCAGGTGTTGAACATTTGGGTTGTTTCCACCTTTTCTCTATTATAAACAGAGGCTATTTAATGCTGGAGGAACTTCCAGGTTCAAGTTTTTTTGTGGGAACATATTTTCAGTTCCCTTGGGTATATCCAAGGAATGGAATTGCTGGTTTAGATGCTTACTCTACATTTAGCCTCATGAGGATGGCTGGTCTACTTTCCAAAGTTGCCACGACACTATTGTACAATCCCATCAGCAACACATGAGGATTCCCATCTGTCCTCATCCTTGCAAACACTTGTTATTGTCTGGCTATTTGGTTTCAGCCGTGGTAATGAGTGTAAAGTGATATCTTATGGTGGCTATTACTCACTTTGATTTATACTTTTTGGAGTTGCTGTGAATTTAGTGTGGCAGCTTGCTATGGTGCAAATGCTTTTGTTCCCTAAAAAATTCATGTGTTGAAAACTTAATCCCCAATGCAGCAGTGTCGGGAGATGAGGTCTAATGGGAGCATTTAGGTTATGAGGGCTCTACTTTCAGAAATGGATTAATGCTGCTATCAGAAGGGCTTGCCGAGTGGGCTTTCTGTCTCCTGATCGTCTGCTATGTGAGGACACAGGGTTTCTCCTTTCCGGAAGATGCAGCAAGGAGGCACCTTCTAGGAACTGGAGACCAAATCTGGCCAGCACCTCAGACTTCCCAGTGTCCGAGGGAAGAGAATAAATTTCTATTCCTTATAGAATTTCCCAGTCTTAGGTATTCTATTATAGCAACACAAATGGACTGTAATAGAATCCATGTGCTAAAGTGTTCATGGTCACTATTTTTTCCTTTTTATGTTTTTATTCTCTCTTTTTGTGTCATTTATTAGATGGCTACTGAACGTTCTGCATCTGTCCATGGGTCTTAACATTTCTGATACTTCCTATGTCATTATTCGTCTTCTGGCTCTTCACTTGCATACAGTATGCTATCTGGGTTTTTTGTCAAGTTTTTTTAACTTTAGTAACACTTTTCATGTCTAAGATCTCCGTTATTATTATTTTCTTTGCAGTTTTTTTTTTTTTTTTTTTTTTTGGCTGGGGCTAGGTTTGAACCTGTTACCTCCGGCATATGGGGCCAGCGCCCTACTCCTTTGAGCCACAGGTGCTGCTCGATCTCCAGTTATTTTTTACAACTATAAAAATTTTTAAAATATAGTCTCCTACTTTGATTGTAGTAATGTGGTTCCCTCCTTTAGCTGTGTGAAGCTATCACAGTTTTAAAATTTTAAAGCTCATTCCAATTTATTCCAATATTCTTATTTCAGTTGGTATTAATCCTTCCATTTGTTGAAACTGCAGTTTCTTGCCCATGGAGTTGATCTCCCTCAGCTACCTGGGGACTCTCAGTTTTATGCTAGTCTTCCACAGGAGGAGTCTCCCTCAAATGTTTTGGACCATTACAGCTTGGTGTGGAGGTGTACGTAGGTGCACTGTTGGCTTCGGGCTCTTACAGGAGTTGCAGAGTTACACATAGAGCTCTATGTTGGTTGAGTTGTGGCTGCCTTCTCATAACTATGAGGTCTTGTCTGCTTCTTCCATTTTCCTTCATGGTTCATTGAACAGTGTGGGTATATATTTCTTATTTATGAATTTTGTGTGGGGTGGGTCTAAAGTTGATTTTTGCATTTTCTCCATCTTAAACTGGAAATGTAGCAGTGCTTCAGAACATAGAGGATTCCAGAATATCAGTGGGACTTAAAAGGCTTGTCTTGATGAGCAGAACAAAGATACCTATATTCATACCCCTAGGCATCTCAGGCTCTAGTGATGGTGGGCTCCATTACCAAGGGTTTTAATGACAGTAGAAGGTGGCGCCAGTATCAGATCACAGAAAGTCTCTTTGGCATAGATGTCACCATTGGTGTCAGCACTGAAATCATAGTGTTGGAGAAACACTCCAGTAGCTCCAGAAATAGTGACTGCCTCCACTCAACAGAATGTGGCAGGAGAAGGATGACAATGGCCTTTGTGGGTGAAGCTGACTGGCACAAATGAGCAGCCCCTGGGGCATGATGGGAAATTGTCCTGTGTGTGAGGCTGAGGACTCCCAGAAATAGTTGGAAGAAAGTTTAAAGGGGAGGACTAGAATCCCATAAAGAACTTCAAAAAGATGATTGGTATCAGAGAAATACTGGGTGAAGTGGTCTGGGGAAATCTGAGAATTAAATGAGACAATGTACATAAAGATTGCCTAATAGAGAGTCACTCATATAAAAGGCCATCTTTTGTTCCCTGAATATACAGCCAGCTCTTTGTATCTCTGGGTTCCACACCTGTGGGTTCAATAAACTACAGATCAAAAATATTAAAAAAAATGGATGGATTCATTTTTATTGAATGAATAAAATCATTATTCCCTAAACACACTGCTTTAGGTATTAACAGCAATCTAGAGATGATTTAAAACATACTGGAGGATATGCATAGAGTATGTACAAACAGTACACTGTTTTATATCAAGAACTTGGGCATCTGTGGATTTTAGTATTTTGGTTCTGGGACCAATTCCCCACACATACCAAAAAACAATTACATGTCTGAAAATGTAAGAACTGCTAGCTTGGTCTTCCTGCTTAGGTTTCTGTGCCTGTCAGGAATACCAAGGGGATATCCCGTCAATCCTCATAGGCTTTGCTTTGAATGTGTATGCTCCCCCAAATTCATATGTTAGAACTAAGACGCAGTGTGATGGTATTAAGAGGTGAGGCTTTTAGCAGGCAATTAAGTCATGAGCAGGATTAGTACCCTTGTATAAGGACCACAGGGAACTAGCTAGGCCCTCTTTATCCTTTTGCCCTTCTACCATGTGTGGACATAGTAACAAGGCTCTGTCTCAGATGAAGAGAATAGCTCTCACCAGGCAGTGAACCTGGTAGTGTCTTGACCTTGGACTTTCCAACCTCCAGAGCTGTGAGAAATAAATTTCTGTTCTTTATGGATTGCTCAGTCTGGGTACAGATGTTCCTCAACTTACAATGGTCATGTTCTGATAAATCTATTATAAGTAGAAAAATATCATAAGTCAAAAATATCATACATTAGAAATGCATTTAATATCCTGGAAAACCCATCATAAAGTCAAAATATTCTAAGTAAGAACCACTACAATTCCAGATGTCCCTGAATTTATGATGGGGCCAAATCCTGATGATCTAACACTTAAGTTGAAAAATTGTAAGTTAAACAATCATAAGTCAGAGTTCATCCGTATTTTGCTGTAGCAGTAGCAGGAAGTGACCAAGACAACAGCTTCCCTGAGTAACCGTGATGGTCTCTTCTTTGGAAGCCTCACTACCCTGTTACAGAAAGCACTGGCCTTTATTCTTCCCAGAGAATGGCCTTCTACCCACTGAGGTCCCTGCAGGACTGTTTGTATTATGGGACCTTGTCCTCTGTGCCTCCTGAATGGACCAACAGGGATATTGGACTTGGACAGTCATATTCTTTCTTCTAGAATTTAGACTTGATGATTCAGACACTAAATCGTCTCTGTTCATGGTCAGACCAAGAATCTTGCAAAATGTAAAAAATCAGAGTATTCAGCACAAATTCACTCTCCTTCTTCCATAACAACACGATCTAGAAGTGCCAAAAAATCTTAATCATTTCTCCATGTTGAGGAGTATGTGTTTGTGCTGAACAAATTATAATGCAAGGACATTTTGCAGAAAACAGTGTCATGTTTTTTCACATAAGAGAGGCAGTAAAAGAAACACAGATTATATTCAGAGCAGTGGTTCTTGAGTTATTTCATATGATACTGTCTATTCCTTAGTTGTATCTTACTGAGGTACAAACTATGAAACTGTGACGACGTTGCCTAAGTGAACAGAGGTTGGTGTTGAAATCGAATCAAATGAAATAAAAATCAATTTGACATATATTTAATGCTGTGCATGGTTATAATTATACCTCATGGCAATTAGACATAAAAAGCAAACTGTTGAGGTAGATTCTTATAATTATTATGACTTTTCCATAGTCAGTTGAGAGGAGGTGCAAATGAGTCTCGAAAAGTAGAGATAAAGGAATTATCTACCATTTTCTAGCCTTTAACTTCTCAGAGCAGAATCTCTTAGATTTGTTTTGTTTTGTTTTGGTGCCACAGACCCTTTAGAAAGATGGTGAGGCTTGTGAATTCTTTTTAGAATAATGTTTCTAAAGTAAAATATATATGATGACAAAGAAAACTAATTTTATGGTCTTTTCTAAACTGCCTTTTTAAAAGACAAAGTTTTTCTTTAAATTATGATTATATAATAGATGTTCTCTTTTATAAACTCATTGAATAACATATAAGTGGTAGGTCTTAACAATCAACATAGCTTTAGAATAGGGATGAACAGAAATAATATTGTGAGATACTACAATAATTAAATATGATATGAAAAAAAAATCACAGGCTCTGCTTATACTGAGGTTACTTCCATTCCCAATTCCAAATTTGTTAGTGATTATAAACATTCATTTTTCTTTTTTTGCTATCAAAACTGAAGGATTTTTTAAATCCAGGTTAAGAAACCAATCCTGAGGGCAGAGGTCAAAACATCATTCCCAATAAATACTCACTAACTCTTAGCTATTTGTTATAAGAACAATACCTGCACTAGTAACAGCAGTTTTCATAGTCCCTGAACCTGGGTTAGTAGACTGGCCTTGTGGGAACGAGTCACCTGAATGCCCTCTGTCAGCAATCTGTTTCAGCAACTACACAAGTCTATGATCTCTGTGATCAGACATGGTGTCCCCTTAGATGTAGAATGCATGTTAGCACAATTATACCCGGCAGTTTTGACATGGGGCACTGCATGGCTACAACCACGGTGAAGTGCTCAGATATCAGGACTGACTCCCCTTAGTCTGGGTAAAGCTGTGGGGGGTCCTTGGATAGTCATGAATCATGTACAGAGCAGTTGTTGGAAAGCCCTTAGGACTGCTTCACTTTCTGTCCCCAAATCCTCTCAAGGAAGCGGAGGAGTTGTGGTCCTCCTTGAAATCAGCAGACCCTGAGCATCAAGGTTTCTACAGTGATCACGTGCAAGACAAAGGAGGAGGAAAATCACTAGAAGTCCCAAAGTTGGTGTCCTACCTGAACTAAACCTCACCACTAGGCAAACCACTGTCCTGAGGTTGGATTCTGAAACGCAGACACACAGCCGATGGTTGAATTAAAGGAATGTGGGAACAGCATGCCCTGGCTCTTTGTCACTGCATCTAAGCCCAGTTTTTAAGCATATACTAGATGAAAAGATTTGGTAGCAGCTCTTAATAAAATGATATGAGTGTTTACATAGTCAAAGTAGTCCTTTTGTAAGCTGCACAAATAAATACTATTCCCCCCAACTCTGAACCTCTGCTTTGAAGAGGGAACACATGCTTAGCTGTCCTCTGTCCTATATTACAAAAGAAAAGTCCCTTTCTGTGGAATATCTGAATCATTCACTGGCAGTTTCTCAAGGAAAACAGAGTAAATTAAAAATTAATGTTTCTCATATGTATACACACACATACGCGGATGCAACGTGCCCTTGCCCCACCAGGCATTAAACGCAGTTGAGCCCATCTGTCATTACAAAAAGCCACTAAAAAACTGGAAATCTAGGACAACATCAAAAAATTCTGAAAACAACCTCCTGGATAAAGATAAATGTTCTTCCAGGGATTTGTCTCATCTAATTAGTCCCATGCGTGAGACTAGACTGAAGAATGAAGGGGGAAAATTGGGTTGACTCTTGCTTTTAATAGGAGAGAAAACAAAAGGAAAAAAATAATACTTTATAGTCCTGATATCTTAAAGGAAAGGAAAAAAAAAATACCACAAAGATCTGCTTTTTCCTGTACATGATTAGCTTCTCCTTGTGAATTAGGTTTCTGATAAAAGCTGTTTCAGATTACCAGAAAGCAAATAAACCATGATTCTTATGAATTCATATTATATTGCATCTCTGTGGAAAAGCAGAAACGCCTTTGAACAGTCTACAGCCAAAGTAAAATTAAAAGTAAACTGTAAGTTGGACAAAGGACAGGTGGCTTCTAGGTCCTCAGTTTTTCAACTATGCAATGGTACGAGTAAGGAGGGAGAAGTTGTAGAGATATCTCAATTGTAGAGATATCCTTTCTTTCTTTAATATTCTGTATTTCAATTATAGGCTCAATTATTTCGCTTGTAGGAAACCTACATGTGAATTCCCTTACTTTATCTTGGACCATATACTTCTGAACCATTTGAGAATAGGAAGAAAGCAATTAATCCTCTCCTAAGAAGGAGGTACACTTGCATGGACACATCCCATTTGGCATACCATCACACAGGTTCATGGATTTTCCAAAGTTTATATGCCTAGAATTTTTAAACATCCTCAAAAGCCAAATGGAGAACCTGGATTATCTTTAGTTATGTTTGAGTCCATTAGCTTTACATCATGGACATTGTTTTTGTAGGGAATGAAAACCCTATGCTAGTCTCTAGGACCCATCTTGGTTCATGGGCCTCATGGACTGGCCATGTGTGATACTGAAGAGGCATCTCCTTGGTCCTGTAAAACATCCTCTCCAGAACAGCAGGGAAGTCAAACCCTGCTAGGATGGCACATCACTGAGATGTCTGGTGCACTGAAATGTATTATGAATTCGGGAAAGAGAACAAAACTAATAATGACTTTCAAATTATAAGTAATAATGATATGGACCAGTTCATGGGTTAGATTAGAGATCCATCTTAAGAACCACTAAGTTAAACATTGAAAGAATTTAGTCAGGGAATAAGGTAACCCTCTCAAGTAGAATGAAAGTTTTTTTTCCTTTTTTTTTTTCCCTCCAGTGATGCAGATAATTCCCTTCCTTCTCTGCCAGATGTTTATAAACCATCAAATAATTAAAATAATTGAACTAAGAATTTTTGAATGTTTACTACCTGCCAGGTACCCTGCTAAGCATACTCATGGACAAATTCACCTTAACCTCTCATCACCTTCCAGAGGTGGGTACAACTAAAATCAACATTCTGTAGATGAAACAGAAGGCGAGGAAGACAATTGGCCTGAGTTTTTGGTGCTAGAAAGTAGTGAAGATGCTTCCCACTCGACCTTTCTTAGGAGATAAGGCTAGGCCAATTTTTTTTTCAAGCAGGATCTTCCAGCAAAACCCTAATTCCCTGTTTCTTTCGGGCAAAAAGTCTTTTGCACAGATTCCATACTGCCTTCAGATTTTCTACTGTGGGATGGCAAGGATATTTCTTTGTTTCTAGAACGTTTTATGATGTGTTTGTCTTCTGACTCTTCTATAAATTTCCTTCATTTTTCTAAGTTTTGACTCTTTGGATAGTTGGCCCCAATCAACTTACCTGGTTCCTGCATCTCTGATTTAGAAAGCCATGGACATTTACTTAGTCAACAAAATAAACGTTTGAGAAGCACCTTTGGCATGTGAGGCAAAGTTTCCTTTTCTCCAGATAAATAATTCCCCATATTCCTATATCCTCATTTCCCTCCACAGTACTTCTGAATTCACCTTGTGGCTGCTGCTGGTGATGGGGCTGAAAAGTCATGGAAGTTGTTCTCAACACATTCTTTCCTGCTTTGGATGATATGCTCCCACATGGGTTGGTGATATCTGTGTTAATATTATAAAGGTGTCTTAGTCAAAATCAAGGTGGAAATAGTCCCATTTTATTGTCCTATCACAGCAATAAAAGTGGGCCATTGATATGTCACGCAATGTTAGGCAGGGCCTGGGGAAATTTTCAGTTAATGTTTGGGAGAACGTAGCCCTGCATATTAAGCAGATAAAATAAAAATGCCACGAGGTTTGGGACTATTCTTAACTTTATTGTACAAACTGAGAAATGGAGGTGAATGTCTTTCTTAGTCCATTCAGGCTTCAATGACAAAATACTTCACACTGGCTGATTTATAAACAGCAGAAATGTTTCGTACAGTTGTGGAGCGACAAGTTGTGGGAAGTACAAGATCAGGTGCCAGCAGATTTGGTGTCTGGTCCCCAGGGCCTGTGTCTCATAGAAGGTATCATCTTGCTGCATTCTCAGGTGGTGAGAGGACAAAGGAGTTCCCTCAACTTCTTTTATAAGCTACTAGTCTCACTCGTGAGGGCAGAGTCTCACCTCTTCCAAACCCCACCTCTAAACATCAAAGATACTAGGAATTAGATTTCAACATAAGAATTTTGCAGGGACACATTTAGACCACAGCAGTTAAATTACCCCCAAATCACACAATAGGCACAGTCAGGATTTGAACTTGAGTGCTCTTATTCTTACCCACTATGACTTGATGCCTCTTTAGCATAAGAGACTTATGTGGTAAACAGAAACATAAAGTCTTATATAATTAGGGGTATATTTCATCCTTTCAAGAAAATGAAATAGATTAAGACTGCCTTTAGAGAAAACAATAGAAAAACTTTCTGTTATCTCATAAGATTACAGAACAAAACCGATTCTGTAATACAAGGTTAACTGGGGCGCTATTATCTGTGTATGTGCCACATGATACTCTGCCATAAGGAACAAAGCAGGGTGAGGGCAGCGAGTGAATCTGACGGCAAATCTGCAAAGTTTGTGATTTTTCCTGTTCCTTTTCCTTCTCCTCCTTCCTTTAGAGAAAAGGCAGGGAAAAGACTGGCAAAACATGAATATGCTTCCAACTAGCTTCCAGGAAGCCTTCACCAATGGAAATCAGGAGAAGGGAGAAGCCAGGTTCTCTCTCTCTCTGTCATAGGTGGCTTTTCCTATAATGACAGACTTTCCTCTGTGGTTTTAGCTCCCACTGTCTGTCCCCGCTCTTAACCTCCAGTTGAGTCATCTGTTCCTGTAGTCTCTTCAGACCGGGTGGGGGTCAGGGGAGAGAAGGGTAGCAGCTTCCTATTGTGGCTAATGTCTAAGCTGCCTCAATTCTGCAGTTTCTTTTAGCTCTTCCAGCAATCATATAACCAATCCCCTGCATTAAATTCCTTCTGATAGAATAGCTGGAATGGTGTTTGGTTTTCCTTACCAGATGCTGATAGCTGGAGTGAATTTAAGACCAAGTCTTGCCCAAGGCCATGCGCTAATTACTAAATTTAAGTTCTTCGAGTTCAATTGTTTCTTCTCAATACTTGGATCTTTACTACTAGAATATTCTGAGTATCCAATATTTATGTATTGAATTCTTAACTGGTGACAAAGTAATAACAAAATATTACGTTTTTGAGTTTTTTGATTTTTGCTTTATCTCAGTCCCTTTAGGTTTTCTAATTCTGTGATCTTTTTGAAAAGTTCTGATTTATTCACAAAATTCTTACAGATGTGGCTCTTTTTCCTAAGAAACAGGCTGGATTTTTTTCCCTTTGGTGAACCTCCCCTCCTTACCTCTTCTGAAATTATTATCTTCTTGATATTTCGGATGAAGCTGAGGAGGTTGATAGAAAGGAACAAAGACCTTAGAACAAATGAGGGTAATGAATGAGCCCCACGTTGCTGCTCCTGGTTATGAAACATCTGAAATCAAGCTATAGTTTCCCTGGAATGCAAGTAGATTGTGACCCTGTGAGCCTGGCTAGAGGTAGATGGTGAGAAAGGACAAGACAGAAGACGCGCACATACAACCTTTCAGCTAGAACTCCTAAGCCTGAGGTACTTCCACTGAATAACATTGAGGCAAGGACAGAGACTCCAGGTGATGATGGTTTTAGGAAAATAGGATTAGTATGTCACAGACACAGCTGCTTCCTATCTCTGTTTTTTTTTTTTTTTTTAAATGGAGCAACTCTAGCTTTGGGAAATTCTTTTCTTTTTATCTAGTTTTCTACAGAATGTATTCTGAACTTGGAAAGCATTGTGTTTGTATGTGAGGTAATGGGCCTTTTTCCTATAGTCAACAATACAACAGCATCAACTACAATAAAAGCATTGACAATTTTAATAGCAACTAACATTTCAGAGCTCATGACATCCCTGGCACTGTTCATAGTGGTTCATTATCAAACATTGAATCTTCTTTTTTTTTTTTTTTTTTAAGGTGAACATGAAACAGTTTGTTGAGGAAGAGAGAAAGAGAGGATTGCAGAGTAAGAAAGCTTACCAACAGCCCTCAGAATGGGAGAAGATATTGCAGGTTATGTTTCCGACAAAGGTTTAATAACCAGAATCCACAGAGAACTCAAATGTATAAGCAAGAAAAGAACAAGTGACCCCATCGCAGGCTGGGCAAGGGACTTTGAAGAGAAACTTCTCTGAAGAAGACAGGAGCACGGCCTACAGTCAGATGAAAAAATGCTCATCATCTTTAATCATCAGAGAAACGCAAATCAAAACTACTTTGAGATACCATCTAACTCCAGTAAGATTAGCCCATATCACAAAATCCCAAGACCAGAGATGTTGGCGTGGATGTGGAGAAAAGGGAAAACTTCTACACTGCTGGCGGGAATGCAAATTAATACATTCCTTTTGGAAAGATGTTTGGAGAACACTTAGAGATCTAAAAATAGATCTGCCATTCAACCCTATAATTCCTCTACTAGGTATATACCCAGAAGACCAAAAATCACATCATAACAAAGATATTTGTACCAGAATGTTTATTGCAGCCCAAGTCATAATTGCTAAGTCATGGAAAAAGCCCAAGTGCCCATCGATCCACGAATGGATTAATAAATTGTCGTATATGTACACCATGGAATACTATGCAGCCTTAAAGAAAGATGGAGACTTTACCTCTTTCATGTTTACATGGATGGAGCTGGAGCATATTCTTCTTAGTAAAGTATCTCAAGAATGAAAGAAAAAGTATCCAATGTACTCAGTCCTACTATGAAACTAATTTATGGCTTTCACATGAAAGCTATAACCCAGTATAACCTAAGAATAGAGGGAAGGGGTAAAGGGAGGAGAGGGAGGGGGGAGGATGGGCGGAGGGAGGGTGATTGGTGGGATTACGCCTGCGGTGCATCTTACAAGGGTATATGTGAAACTTAGTAAATGTAGAATGTAAATGTCTTAACACAAAAACTAAGAAAATGCCAGGAAGGCTATGTTAACCAGTGTGATGAAAATGTGTCAAATGGTCTATAAAACCAGTGTATGGTGCTCCATGATCGCATTAATGTACACAGCTATGATTTAATTAAAAAAAAAAGAGAAAGAAAGAAAGCTTACCAGCAGGATATATTCGTCATAGACAGCAAACAGCCTCCATTGCCAGGCAAGTAGGCAGAGATCCAAATTGAATCTCAAGGACTTTATCAAGTAGATATTATTATGCCTCATCTGACAAATGATAAAACTGAGCACACAGAAGGGAAGTCAATACCCACAGTGACACAGTCAGTACGTGGTAAAGCTAGGATTTGAACACTAATAATTCAATGCCTTTGCCCACGTTTTTAACTACTGGATTTTACTGCTTCTCTGTAATACATCAGAACACAGATACAGACATGTGGTAGGAAAGTGCACAGAAAGAATGTTTGACCGCACAACCAGGCTGTGAATGACCAGAACAACTAAGTTTTTGTCCCCATAGGATCCCCCCACCACAGAAAACAAAAGAAAGCAAAACAAGTCAAAACCAAACCAAACTCACATTCTTATTGAATGTCTAGGATCATTTTGGCTCTTGCAGGGATCACCTGGTACTTAGTTTGCATCACATTTTGGGGGGCCCTTCAGTTTCACAGACTCCAAAGGTATTTTCCTGTTGATGTTAAGGCAAAAGCTATTTCTAAGTGACCAGCGCTGAATAGGGCAGGACCACATTTTCTCAAAACAGACGGCTGCAACTGAAATAAACGGCATGCTGAAACATGTCCATTTTGAAACCAACCCAGAGCCCTTTCTTCCTCACTTGCCAGTGGGGACAGCTGACCATATCAAAGAGAAGGGAGATCCTGAAGGGTCTGGTTTCTGAAGACTTTCGTTTCTGAGGATTTAAGAAATCTAGAGAGGGAGGCATTAATATAAATCTTTCCTTGCCTAACTCTGTCTGTGATATGAGGCTACACAGAGCCATGCAAGCTCCTTCTTGTTTTAGAAGTACTTTTTTCATCTTATAATCTACTTAAAAAAAAAAAAAAACAACTACAAAGGCTTGTTTCTGTAGGCTTTGCCCCATCTCCTCTCCCTCCCTCAGAGGAAGACAGGGGATGGCCTTTGGCTCCCTGCTTGAGAGAAAGCACACCACTCTGCCAGCTCTGTGATGTGTCCCTGCCCGCATGAAAGGAGTGCTGTGTGCACCCCCTGCGCCTGTAGACTCTGTGATGCTGGGGGCCGGGAAGGCTTGACCACTTGCTCAGTATGGAACATTTTTGGATACATTTCCGAATTATATTTTGGTGGGGTGGTGGTGTGAGGAGCCACCTCTTCATCCCATGGGCCTTGCCTTGCTGCATCTTGAGGGGTGAAGAGCACCCCTTGTAATTTTTCACCAGGGACCAGAGGGCTAGCTCTCCTCATCAGTGGTCCCTGAGGCAGAGCATTCTTCAAACAAAGGGAAGGGACTTGGAGAAATAATTAATCTCTATCAACGTTTGGCAAAAAATGGGAGGAAGATTTACTCTTTCCTCTCCCCAATATTAGAAATACTGTCATCCTGTCATATTAAATTGGCAAAATTTTAATGAGAGGAGTGGTCCTGTTGAATCCCATAAGAGAGGGAAAGTTAAAGTCCTGGGTTAAAGATTAATATTCCAAGTTCAGAACAAAAGGATGCTCTTTTGTGGCTCTGAGTTTATGCCTCTGAATGTAAACATTGTTCTGAGAGCCATTTTTTCTTTGCCAGATCTTTAAAGGGTAATAAATTAGCCCGTGGACAGCCATACAAGCTGCTACTAGGTGTGAATGTGAATGTGTCTGAAGAAAAGGCTGACTTTCAATCAAAGTCTATTGAAAGAATGGTTGGATTTTCTAAAGAAGCATGTTGTGCCTATTAACCAACTTACAAAAGGGGCCATTTTCTTGATTTATGTTTGGTTGCTATAGAGATCCTGCAGCCCAGACTGGCAGGTGAAGCTCCCCTCTAACAATCTCAGAGGTTTTTCTTAGTTATCCTGTGAGGCTGAACTGCTGCAGTGAGTAAAAGGCAGTGTGCAAACAAGCTGTGTGTGTGTGTTAACAAAAAAATCAAACATCTGGCTCAAGCATTTTCATCCATATCTATTAAATTATGACTTATTATATCCAAGATTTGGGGCAAGCATTTTTATAGCACTTAAAAAACATGAGTATAAAGAAAAGTTCATTATTCTATCTGGACCATTAATGATTGCAAGTGCAGTTCATGGCTTTAATTATTTTATAAAAGGCACAGCCTTCCATGTTTGAGCTCAAACTGATCTTCAAAAATAAGCTGTGCCTTCATGATCCAAGGGGGCGATATGCGTGTCTATATCTACGTATTTGTGCGCATTTTTGCTGAACAGATGGATTTGAATCATTGCGCATTAATGCAGGAGGGATCTTAAAGATAATTTTGCCTCAACACTACATTTTCCAGAAGGCGAAACTGAGGGATTTCAGAAGGAAGATTTGCCCAAGTGTGACACAGGTGATCTGTGGCAGGGCACAATATGTCTCTTTACCAATACTCTTGCTGTCATTCCCCTAAGACGTGAGCAAGCTGTAGGAAATTTCAGGGTCAGAGGTGAGGAGAGGGCTTGAACACTGATGATGGTGTAATTTCACATATAATTCACAAGGAAAACATTATTGCTGGGTCAAGACAAATCAAAGTTTATGTTCTGGGGGAAAGAGAAGAAAGAGGCAGGAAAAAGAAGAAGCAGAGAACCGAGCAGAAAGCTACGTACACCCCTCACGTCAAAGGCCCTTATAAAGAGAGAGGAAAGACAGCCCAAGATATTAGTTAGCAACCGGACAAAGTCTGACTTCAAGGAGGTGAACCACACGAGCAGGATTACTCTGACTCCTGAACCATGTTTCCTCCCATGACCTGCTTGGAGCCTCCTGGAATTGGGGTATGCCTTGTAACACCTTCTGAATGTTTTGTGGGGGGACCATGAAGGATCCCTCTTTCCCAGTCACGAGGGTGTGTTACTGTGTCATTTAACATAGTAAATTAGTTTGCTATGGCTGCCATAGAAAATACCACAATTGGGTGACTTAAACCACAGACATTATTTTTCTCAGAGTTGTGGGGGATAGAAATATGAAATCAAAATGTGGGTGGATTTTGTGATATGGGCTAATCTGACTGGAGTTAGATGATATCTCAAAGTAGTTTTGATTTGCATTTCTCTGATGATTAAGGATGATGAGCAGTTTTTCACGTGTCTGTAGGCTGTGCGCCTGTCTTCTTCAGAGAAGTTTCTCTTCAAATCCCTTGCCCAGGCTGAGATAATTCCTCTACTAGGTATATATCCAGAAGACCAAAAATCACATTATAACGAAGATATTTGTATCAGAATTTTACTGCAGCCCAATTCATAATTGCTAAGTCATGGAAAAAGCCCAAGTGCCCATGAACTCAAGAATGGATTAATAAATTATGGTATATATACACCATGTAATATTATGTAGCCTTAAAGAAAGATGGAGACTTTACCTCTTTCATGTTTACATGGATGGAGCTGGAAAATATTCTTCTTAGCAAGGTGCTCAAGAATGGAAGAAAACGTACCCAATGTACTCAGCGCTAATATGAAACTAATCTCAGCACAAGAATATGGGGAAAGGAGCAAGGGAGGGGAGGATGGGTGGAGGGAGGGTAATTAGTGGGTCCACACCTATGGTGCATCTTAGAAGGGTACAGGTGAAACTTACTAAATGTAGAATATAAAAGTTTGAACACAATAACTAAGAAAATGCCATGAAGGCTATGTTAACCAGTTCAATGAAAATATTTCAAACTGTATACAAAACCAGCACATTGTACCTCATGATTGCATTATTGTACACAGCTATGATTTAATAAAAAAAAAAATGTGGGTGAGTTGCTTCTTCTGTGGCCTCCTCTCTGAGGCTTACAGACATCTGTACTTAGGATACCTTTATAAGGTCTTGCCCCTGTATATGTCTGTGTCCTGATCTCGTCTTCTCATAAGGACACCAGTCATCTTGGATTAGGGCTCACCCCAGTGACCTCATTTTAATCTGATTGCTTCTTTACAGGCCCTGTCTCCAAATGCAGTGAAATTCTTGTTAGATCTTGGGGAGAGATAAGATTTCAACATGGGAACGTGGGGAATACACAATTCAGCCCGTAACACACAATTAAAGGAGATTTCCATACGAACAGCCCAATGCTTTATCAGCCTGAAGAAAAGGGAAGAATTCTCCAAAAGGTCCTCTTAAATCCCCCAGCCCCAGGACCAAGAGGGGGATTTCCACAGGCCTGACCAACACCTGCCAGAGCCCTTTCCTGATTTCCAGTAAAGCCAGGATTTCATCACAGCTCAGAGTTGTGGTGACATCCTTTAAGCCACTAGGAATTCTTGGTAGCCTCATTCCCCAGAAGGTCTCGGAGTGTTTTGCTAAGAACTATTTACTAGTGGCTGAAAAATAAATCCTTTGGTTTATTTCCAAAAATTAATGATCGCTTATTCTGTTGCTTTCCAGTATTTCCAAGAAACAGAAGGGAATGGCCCAGACAGAAAAAAAAATCCCTTGCCTCATCCCACTCCTTTATTATGCTATAAACATTTGTTAATAGAGCAATTATCTTTTGAGTTGTAAAGGCTAAGTAACTACCAGAAAGAAAGGGTTGAAGGAAAAGTGCAATTCTTCAAGCTTAATGAAGTCGAAGGAAATAATCTCAAGTGGATGTGAGTTATGGAGGACAGAATCCTCTTTTGCCAAAGTTTAATAAATGATAGCATGCTGTTGTGTTGATCCAGACTGCCTTGCAGCTGGGTTTTGTCAGACAACATACATAAGGACACAGTAAAGACATCTGTGGACAAATCTGCTTTTTTGGAAAAAGGATCTCTGGTGGAGAGGTGATCGGTGGTGATGGGGAACAAGGATAGTCTGTCCCTTGGATAGCCCCTTGTTAATAAAGCTAGCTTTACTGAGAATTTGTCCTCCATTTGCACACAGATCTCGTTTCAACCTCACAGCTTCCCTGTGAAGGAGGTCTTAGTTATCATTTTTGGCTGATGGAAAAAATAGTGTCAGATACTCTTAGGAACCTGGCCAGCATATCACAGCCTACAGGGGTGGAGCTGGTATTTGAACTCAACTTTGGCTCTAAACCTGGACTAGATTGAAAAAGCTTCTTTCCCGTGTCCAGACAACTGTATGCACAATGAGATCTGGAGGTACTGCCTCAGCAGAGGGACAGCATAAGTGAGCAATCATCATTGGCTCCTTGGATCATTCTCCTAGAAATTAAGGTCTCCAAATACAGGTTTTTTTCCTAATCTTCCAGGACAGGTAAGTCTGAAGGTTAGGAAGTAATAGAGGGTTCTGGTCATCCGCCTATTGGAAAATGGCCCCCGGTTTGGACACTTACCTAAAAGAGAGAGCTAAGGAGCAGAAAACAGTTGGGATGAAGATCAGTGTCTCAAATTTCTGCAGGGACAATTAAAAGCAGATTTTACTTATTTATTTATTTTTGAGACAGGGTCCTGCTCTATTGTTGCTTGGGTTAGCATGCAATGACATCATCATAGCTCACTGCAACCTCAAACTTCCTACCTCAGCCCCCCAAGTTGCAGCTGGACACCATTACCCCCAGTTGATTTTACTGTATTTTGTAGAGACAGGGTCTTGCTTTGTTGATCAAGGTGGTCTCAAATTCCTGGCCTCAAGTGGTCATCCTATCTCAGCTTCCCAAGGTGCTAGGAATACAGGTATGAGCCACTGCATCTGGCCAAATGTAGAATTATCAATCTTTAGATGAGAAGGAAGAAAAGGACAGAAAGGGGATAGTTCCAAAGGATGACAAATTCTCTTAGGAGAAGATCACTTTGGGATCATTTTGCTTGGCTCTCCACTTTCTCGTTTCTGTTACAGGGAGTTAGTTAGGCTAATGAGAGGGTGGAAGCATCTCCAGTGTGGGAAGCCTCTGTGGCCAGGTAATCATTCACCAAATGAATGCCACCTGGGGTAGAGTCTGCACACATGCAAATTGCCCAAGTCCCAGCCTGAGCTCAAGGGCTATTTGAATGAATGCAGCTGGGATTTGATTTTAAGTGGCAGCAAAAATACCAAGATCATTCTGCACTAAAGACTTGGACCAAAGAAAATAACACATCAACTGTGTCCTCTCTGCTTTGATTAGCTTCCAAAGCCTTGTAGTGATTCCTAGATCAGCCTCCCATGATTAGGGAGAGGAGGATAAATGAATTCCCTTATGGTCCGTCTGCTTTGGAAGTGACTCAGTTCCAGGTCTCACTAGATCATTTCTTTTGCTGCTATTTTCACTTTTTATAGTCCAGATCATCTTAGCCATTTCTCTCCTTTCTCACCAAGCTGGGGCTACAGTGCAAACAAAATTTACTGCTAAATGTGATATTGCCTATAACCCACACTGGACAATTCCCTGTAGTTGCTTTATGGGACTTACAGCTTGAATCTCTTGGACAATATTGTGTTATATCTGACACTCGCTTTTTATATTAATCTTGACATTTTTAATTATATGAACACATTACATATTTAATTTCTATTAAATGTGAATTTTATTTTTTATAATCTATTGGCCATGAGGAAAATTTAATAAATGAACCCCCCCTCTATAATGCACGTTGAATGAAGTTGTGATCCTACATGCCCTGTGTGAATGTTTAGGATCATAGTCCATCTACTTTTATCAAGCTAAAAGTGAAAATGGCTGACAACAAATGGAAGAGAAATGTTTCTCTCACAAGCTGCAGTCATTTCTCAAGACATCTATTTGTACCTTTCCTGGGTATAGTCAAACAAAAAACTGAAAAGTGGAAAACATAAAAGATATTATATTTATGTGTTAGGAGGCCACTCTACGATTTACAGAGGGTTTTCCATGCATCTTATCAGCTGACAATGAGAAAGTCCTTTCAATTCTTTGAAATCCATACAAAAGACGTTGGCATTTGTGAGGTGACTTCTGCAGCTGGAGAAGGCTGCTCGGCTCCGTCTGAGGTGGGCTGAGGTTGTCTCTCCACGTGTAGACCAGGAAAGGATGGATGGAAGCAGTTACCATCCACACTTCCTTCTCCTGCCCTCCTAATGACCTCAGTGCTGGCCTGAGGGACCAACATCCCTTAGAATGATAGGTTATTTAGTTTTGATATGAGTGCAGCCTTGGGACTCCCTGTAGAGAAATTGCTTATTCCAAAAATTTAGCTTCTTTTTCTTTCTTGTAAGTGGAAACATAGGAAGAAATGTGGTTTGGAATACAGAGTATGTGGGAAAAACAAAGCCATTTCTGAAATGAATTTCAGATGGAGAATGGGGGGTAAATGTAGTATCTTCTGGAAGGAAAGGAACGATGGAGTTTAGAGACAAGCACTACGAGTTATTAACTTTGTTCAAGATGATATGCATTTCAACAACACATTCCCCAAGATATGAGACCTGCACCATTAGTAGGATGTGAATTCGTCTATGTGGAATATAAATATAAATGACAAAAGTGAGCCACACAGGGGAGAGCAAATTGCCTCTTCCATTGCTTCCATGGCAGCCAGAAAGCCTTCCCCTCCACCATGTACCTTTACCACCCATCCTTTCTTTAAAGAGAAATACCATCACAGATAATAGGGAGTTTTTCATTTGTGATCATGAAATATAACTTTCTTATGAAATAAATATAAAAAATAGATAATATATAAAAAATTACTTATATTTAAATAAAAATATAGGTTTATTTAAGGAGAAGTATGGGAAGAAGTATAATACAGGCACTAATCACTGCTGTGGACTTGATCTCTTTGAGCCTTTATTTACTCCTCTGCGAAATATAACAATAGCAACCTTGTAAGGTTATTGTAAACATTATAACTTTTTTGACTCCTAGTTATGATTAAAGTGTTCAAATAGACACTTGGGAGTGGGTAAAGATTAAATCAATGTTGAGGAATCAAGAATCATTAAGAAAAATAACTAGGAGGATGCCTACAGGAGGCCTAAATCAGTGGTTCTCAACCTTCCTAATGCCGTGGCCCTTTAATACAGTCCCTGTAGGTCGCAACCCACAGGTTGAGAACTGCTGGACTAAATGGAAGAGTAAGGAGTGGGACTTTAACAAGTAAGAACAATGCAACCTAAAAATTTGAAATAAAATTTCAAATAAAATCGTATGAATTTGAAATAAAAATTTAAAAAATAAATTTAGGTAGAGGAGAGCACCCGAAGTTTTTGAGCAGTGTATGTTACAATGAAGAAAATCAATTCTGCAGTGTAGTTCAAGAGACCCAGGAGAGAAGCAGCATCAGCAGGCTTCTGCAGTCCTAGAGGAATTGCAGTAGAGAAGAAGGGCAGAGAATACATTCAAGAGAGGTTGTAAGAGAAGGAACAAAATTAGCCATTAATTGAATGGGGTTGGGTAGCTAGACAATGACCTCTAATTAAGACAGAGGCATTAAAAAAAATAAAAATAGGAACAGCAGATGCAGTGACAGGGTTTAAGGGATTCTGGGGAGCTTGTGTGTGTGTGTGTACGTGTGCACATCAGTGAGCATGTGTAGATAACTTTGTACATGTGTGTCAGTGGTTACAGGGATGGATACAGAAACAGGAGAAAGCCAAGTCTCATGCTCAGTTTTCCTAAAATGGATCTTAGCGTCTGTAATCTTGTTTCTTCCTTTGGCTCTGCTGTTGATTCTGGACAGGTTGTCACTTGCTCTGAGTCTGCCCCATCTGTAAGCAGGGGATAATCATACGACCTGACTTCATTATCCCATCTGTCTACCTCACCTGGTAAGACTCTCCAATGCTCCCCTCTGCAGCCCTCAGCCATCACCTCAGTATAATAAGGCACTCTCTTCTCTCACCTAGGTCACTGCAAGGACATCTTAACTGGTCTCCCAGAATCAACTTGGGGTCCTCTCTAACTAGTTCTCCACATCGTAGCCAAAGTGACCTTTTCAAAGTTACCAACTGCCCACTTAAATGGTTTCCTGTTGTCCTCTGCCCTACAAACTCCTGTAAAGCCTGGCTCCACCTACATGTCTCACCAGCCTCTCCACCTCTCTTCAGGGGCATCAGACAAAAATGCAAAAACGGGCTTTCCTCAAACATGGCCTTTGTTTACACTATTCCTTTGGATTAGAATGCTTTTCCTTTCCCAATTCACCTAGTTAATTCATTCTTCAGAATTCACCACATCCCGTCTACATCCCTTCCATATCCTTTCCACTGCAAAGCTTTCCATGACCTCACTCCAATATGGGTCAAACTTTTATTAAGGGACTATTCCTTTACTTCAGAAAACCTCTCAGGTTTAACTGTTAAGTTCAGTGACATAATGGTGCTCTCACCTCTTAAATTAGAAGCCTGGTCAGGGCTCCATGGAACTAACATGGTACCTGGAGATGCAAAGGGGAAAAATGGCTGAATATATGAATCAGCACGTGAATGAATGAACACCAGACACCTATCTCACACAGCTGCTCTCTCAGGACATCTGGTAAATGTAATTACTATTCGAAGTTTTGGCTTATAATCGTGAATGTCCCCAAATGGACATCCAAATGTCTTTAGCAAGCATCTTGAAACCTTCTTCTACCTTTCATCTTAGAGGGATTTATGGAGTGGCAAGAATGTGAATTTTAGAATGCTATTTCTCTCACTATGTTAGTTATCTATTGCTGCTGCTGCTGCAAAAAAAATTCTCAAAGCTTAAAACCAGCAGCATTTATTATCTCAATTTCTTTAGGTCAGGAATCTGGGCATGACCTCACTGGATTCTTTACCTCAGAGGTCTCTTACAGATTGCAGTCTAGATGGTGACTGGGTTTAGTTATCATAAGGCCTGACTGGGAAAGTTTCACTTTCAAGTTCAAATTGTCTCTTTGCAGGATTCAAGTCCTCATGAGCTATAGACTGTAGGTCTTACTTCCTCAATGGATACCAGCTGACCATTGAGGTGAGCCAATATCCGTGATGAGGTGACCTGAGGGGAGATACAAGGAGGTGGGGATCACTGAGGGCCCTTCCAGATGGCTGCCTGCCCCACACATCAGATGCCCAAACAGAGCAACCATGGCCTGAATCACAAATTGGTAGGCCATTCACAAATTGGTCCCTTAGAAATGCTTGTAGCTGCTTCTGGTGATGGAATAATGTAGCCCCACAGCAGACGACCTTATTGATCCACAGCTTAAAATTTTTCTGTTTCTTCACAAGGTATGTCATAGAGAGAAACAGGCAGTCTCACCCAGCAAGGTCATACTTACTCTATTTCCATTAAGTAAATATTCACAGACTCCAGTGAGCCACCCCTATGGTGTCAGGTATTATGTTTTCATTTCAGCAATTACGTGGCTTCCTGTCAGATTCAGGTAGCACTGGTGTTGAGATACATGGGAACAGAAGAATTTCCACTTGGGGTCAGGCCCAAAATAGAGAAGGAAGTCATTTAACCTTCTTTGAACTAAATGCACTTGGTGTGAGAGCAGAAATTACCTGCCACGCAAAAGGTGCGCCCTTTGAGCTGCTACTCTCAGATTCTGATTGGTTTCCACAAGCCCAGCTGCCCTTTCTTCTCTGGTTTAGGTTGGCAAAAGTCAGAGGTTACTGCCAGAATTCTAGCAAGGGGCAAAGCCTTGCTGAGGACTGACACTTTTGCTTTGGCCTTATTAATACTATGCTGTGTGCAGCCAAAATGGATGATCTGTAGTTAAAAGTAGGGCTACAGAATCCGGAGACCCGGAGTACTAAACTTGGTGCCGTGATGCACTTGAGAGACCTAACGTAAGTTATGTATACATTCTAGGCCGCAGGCTGCCAGGAGATAGAGTGGGATAGACGAGGGAAGAGAGATGTTAATCAAAGGGTACAAAATTTCAGATAGGAGGAATTCGTTCCTGTGATCTGCTGTGTAGCACAAGGTGATAACCCTTAATAGTACAATAGACCCTCTGTGAGGTGACCACCCAAGGGACTGTAACAGACCGGTTAACATATAGAAGTGGCCAACATAAGGAACTAGGCCTACTGTACTGATACTTACACATGGTGCATGTCCTGTCTATGAAAATGATGTCAGCTTAAAGAGGTGGTCAGTGCAGAGAGGTGGTGGTTAGCGCTGGAGGTTCTACAGTAATGTGCTGCATACTTAGAAAGACACTTAATTTTTGTATATCAGCCCTGATGTTGTTATTAAATGGAGACTTTTTTGGTCTATAATCAGGGATAAAATTACGGCTGATATCCATTTCTCTAATCTGATATTAGGAATTATGCGACATATTCACTTGCAAAGGTAAGAAGTATGTTCTTAGAATATCCAGTTTTGGACAATTGCGATGCTTTCCCTAGTATCTATTTTATCATTTTATACTCTTTATATTTGGAGAAGTTGAAAATATAAACACTACCTTTGCCAGATTGTCTTCCTTGCGATTTGGAAGGTAGAAGAGAAGCAGGAGCCATCTCCCTGTGGCATTGAAGGCTGCCAAGGAAGCTTCCAGAGATGCGAGTATCATAGTGGAGAGCTGTCCCCATGGTGTGCTGATGCTGTGGCAGCAACAGCTTCTTGAACTGTGGGTCACAGCTGGGTGATGTGACCGGGAGCCCAGAAGTCTAGTGGCAGTGCCTGGCTCCCTATCCTCCAGCGTTGCTGGTAATGCTGTAGGCACCTGGCTCACTCAGCAAATATTTATCCAGCACCTCTATATTCCAGCTACTAACGTTGCACTTTGGGACTCAGTAGTGAACAAGAGAGACACAGACTCACATTCTACTGTGTGGGGGTATGAATGACAAGCACATTGAGTATTTTGTATTTCAAATACTAAGTGCTATGAAAAATGGGAAAAGTAAAGCAGTGTAAGAAGCATCTAAAGTGTTGTAAGTGAGAGTAACAATTTCAAATCGGGAGTGGGGGCAAACCTTGCTGAGAAGGTAGCATCTGAAGGAAGATCTTAAGGAAGAGTCAGCCACTTGGCATCTGAAGGAAGAGCACTGCAGACAGAAGAAGCAGCCAGTGCCAAGACCACTTGCTGGGAGTGAGTCCAGGGAATCTGAAGGAGTCTAGAACAGCTGAACCAAGACAAGGGAGGGGGTGGGACAGTTGGAGATGAGGTCAGTCAGATCACAGACAGCCACATCTTGTACCTAATTCCCTATATTAAATCCCTTTCTGCTTGAAACAACTAGAATGATTTCTTATCCTTTACTAAACTGGGACTCATGCATCTTCTCACCCTTATCTAATCACATTGAAATTATGCTTTTGTATTTGCACCCACCTCAAAGTGAGTACCTCATTAATCTCTGCAATCTGAACACCTCACCCAGAGTCCTACAGAACAGGCACTTAAATATATGATTATTAACACAACATGAGCACAGCTATTTCCAAACCACTGCCTCTTCCAAACAGGAGACATCTCTGTGAAAGGATGTAGCCTCCAATATGGCTGGATATGCGGGGGGATAAAGATCTTCCTGGTTGAAGTAATACATTTAGTATTCTAATGAAGTAATTATAAAAGTAAGTAATTATTGAAATAACCACATCAACTCCTAGTCATTAAAATCCTCCTAAACAGAGCTGGCATGATGGCTTAGGCTATTAGAAACCTTGGCAACCACCCAATGCCTACAATAGCTTCTAATTAATTGATCTCACCTCTAATCTGCTATTGTTAGCCCAGTGCTGATCATTTGTTTGGCCTACAGATCCTGTTGCCCCTTCCTTTTGATTGTATTTGTTACTGTACGCTCTCTATCTCTTTCAATTAAGCACAGGTTAAGTGGTTCACCCGCAAGAGAATAGGAGATAATGGCACCAATCAAAGTAATCTCTTTAATTTGCTAAATGGATTACAGGGAAACCCCAGCCAAAGTGAAGTCATAGCTAGTGGCCTTCACTTGAACTATACACAAGGAGTATCTAATTATTAACCCATCACAAGCCAAACTTCACTGTGGAATAAACATCTACAAAGTTAGCAAGGTAGAAGCAATTTCAGTGGAAGAGATGGCTCTCTGTTACTAATTGTTCCCATGGTAAAATATCCCCACTGGCTCCATTCCCAAATTTCTTGCTTGCCTTAACTTTTGAGTGCAACACAAATTCTCATATACCAATCAAAATACTGCCTAGCACTCCAGTCAAGAGAGTGGATTTATAATCTCTTTAAAGACATGCTCTAACTAGAATTCATTTTTCTTATTTGTACTATAAATGCAAATGCAGTTTCAGAGGCACAATGGTCCTGGCTTTTGCTGACTCTAGGAAAAAATATATGTTTAAGAGTAAACAACTTTGTCCTTAAGCTGGTAAATTATCTTCTTCTTCTTCTTTTTTTTTTTTTTTGACCTTGCTTATCCCTTCCTTTACATACCCATATACCCTATACCTCACACTGAGACTGGGGAGTGTACAGTCCAGAAAGTTCCCACACCACTAGGATTCTGGCTTTGCCTGTGTCCTTGGTTGCATAAGCAGCAAGCAAAAAATGGTAAGTCATGTCATTTTCCAGTAGAATAAGAACAAGGCGTTAACTGCAAGAATAAAATGGAAGGACCCAAAACGCAAAAATAAAATTCTGTAAACTTTTCAAAGATTGAAGTATCTGGATTCTAATTTGAATAATTCAATAAATGTTGGTGCAACCTCCGTCTTTGAGTCCTCTGGCTTTGTAGGGTTACTGCTCTTTTTTCAGTATCCAATTAAAATGATTTGACCCCTACCCATCATATCCCACATTCTGGGAGAAGTCTAACAACTTTTCTAACATTTCTGAGCACACCTAAAGAAGCTATGTCCAGGTTCCTGCTCTCAGCACGCTTGTTCTTTGCTCTGATGGGGTTCAGGACACACTACTCCAAAACGTGGCAGCTTGGCGTTTGAGAAAACAGTAGCAGGAAGGTCACACTTAACCTTCTTCCTGCCCGCTTCCTTAAAGCAACTCTTAAGACCCTTATTCAAGAAGCGTCCCTTCCCACCCCCAATCGACCAAAGGAACATCCTTATCTCTGAAGGCAAAGGGTCACAGAAAGAATCTTAACAAACTGCCACCCCCAGTTTATTATTATTAAATCCTAGTTTCTTAAAAAAAAAAAATTCGTAGTTTCTTGTCCTCCAGTCATATTTCTCTGTGACTGTCCACTCTTCATCAAAGCTAAGCATAATATATACAAGTTTGCCTGTTTCTCTGGGTTTTCATTTCCATAGGAAGTCCCTGGATCATAAAAAACTTAGCTGTCTTTTGCTATGGGAGCCTTAGCCAATGACCTAGCAATAAGTGAGGACAAGAAACCTTTTCTCCCCCTACCACTTTCTCTCTCAACCTCCTCTTCCTATCTAGCCTGTTGGGGCACTTGACCTCCCTTTTCAGATCCATGACTGACCTAACACCTCTTTCCTCATTTTTTAAGGTAGCACTGCCACAGGATATATAATATAATTTTACCAGAACTTAGGGTAAAATCATCCAGTGAGACATTACAAAATAGGTCAGAGTAGGAAATGCCTAAAAGTTAATAAATCACTAGCACTCAACCATCCTCACCACAGAGAAACTACAAAGAACCTGAACAAATCAGCAAGCAAAAAACAACTCATTCAAATATGGGCAAAATATAGGAATGGAAATTTTTAAAATAAGATAGACAAATGGCTAACAAACACATGGAAAAATGCTCAACACCACTAAACATCATGAAAATGCAAATTAAAACCACAATGTGATATCTTACCAGAAATTCCATAATTAAAAAGTCAAAAAATAGATTATGTTGTGGATGTATAGACACTGTTGATGGGATTGTAAATTAGTACTACCTTTATGGAAAACAGATGGAGATTCCTCAAAGAAATAAATGTAGACTTATCATTTGACCCAGCAATCCCACTACTGGGTAACTACCCAAAGGAAAAGAAATCATTTTATTAAAATGACACCTGCATTTGAATGTTTATTGCAGCAAAATTCACAATCGCAAAGATGTGGAATCAACTCAAGTATCCATCAGTTTATGAGTGGATTAAGAAAATGTGGTATATATATACAATGGAATACTACTCAGCCACAAAAAGGAATGAAATAATGTCTTTCGTGGCAACTTGGATAGAAATTAGACCATTCTCTTAAGCGAGGTATCTCAGAAACAGAAAAACAAATACCACTTGTTCTTACTAACACTCAGAAGCTAAATGATGGGCACATGCAGATACAAAAAGATGTAAAGGTCATTGTAAACCAAGAAGGGGGAAGGTGGGAGGAGGGCAAGTGCTAAAAACTTACCTGTCTGGTGGAATAAATATTATTCTGGTAAACTAAAAGCACTGTCTTAAACATTATACAAGACATTTATGTAACAAAAATATTTGTACCCACTTAACAATTTTGAGATAAAGAAAATAAAAACAGTTTGCAACTTGGTTGCCCACAGAAAGCTCTCACGGGCCTAGAGTAAAATGAGCAAAATAAGGCTAATATACAAATAGTTTTTCATAAACTTAATTCATGCAGTGTAAAAGTTGTATGTCCTTCCTATTTTGAGTGCTATTCTCTTCTTTCTTTGTGAGAAGAGATAGGAATTAGTATTTGGGTTTTTTCCAGTTTGTTTGCTTACTTAACAAAATACAAGTTGGTGATCTTGTGTGGGTCCTGTGTGCTCTCTTAATATAAATTTTTATTAACATAAAGCACCTAAGGGCACTGTTTAATTTTTACAAACTGAACACACAAGTCATCAGAATCTAGGTCAAGAAACAGAGCACGTTTTGTACCGCAGAGGACCTTATCCCTCTTCTCAAACACTACTCTCCCCAAACACGCCCACTCCTGACCTCTCGCAGTCTGCCTTCGCACTTACGTAAGTGGTGTCGCACAGTCTTCTGTCTTTTCTACCTGCCTCCTAATGTGATGTTTGAGAGACTCATCCCTTCCGTGTGTGTAGTTGTGGGTGGTTTGTTCTCATTGCTACAGGAAATTGTGTTCCGTTTGTGTGCATTTATTCATCCTACTGAGGATGGATATTTGGGATTTTTCTACTTTGGGGCTGTTATGAACATTGCAGCTACAAGCTGCCTTGTGGATTTCTTTTGGAACATATATGTACACTTTTCTTACCTCTTTAAGTATCTGCTACTAGAGCTAGGAAAGGAAATGAACGAATCAATGTCACTGTTTATGGGTTACAGTGTGATGATTCAATACATGTATACACTAGCTCAGACTAGGTAGTGTATCTAATGGACAAAAGATGTGAACAGATGTTTCTCAAAACACACGAACGGCCAGTAGATATATGCTCATGATCCTAAGGGTGGTACATATTACCAAAGCGGACACAGCAAAGGGTTTCCTCTCTGGCTAACTGCATACAGGGGTAGCTTCTAGATGGTTTAGGCAATAAACTGGCACAGGTGCTAAAAACACAGACCTGGATGAGTTAGGATGCTGAGTTTTTAAGAAGCACTTACCACACAGAGAGTCTGTGAGTACCAAATGGTCAGCACCATGATTGAGATGTGTAGGGATCTCTCAGAGCAAAAAGGAGGTGCATATGAGACGGTGGGGCCAAGAGAAGCCTTATATTTTTTCTTTTTTAAAAACTGCTATTTTCAGGCTTTTAAGCAAAGGTTGGCCAGCTAAGCATCCTTATGTGTTGGGGGTCGATCATGGGCTCACATTGTTTCCTCCCTCCCTGCCCTTGGCATAGTTCACCATGGGTGAGGATGCTTCTCCATCCACTGCTGTTCAGCTTGGTTGTGTCAGCTGTTTTGGCCAGTGGAGCATGGGTGGAAATGTCAGTGTGCCAGTCCCCAGCCCTAAGGCACCTTATGTGTTTCCTTTCCTTCTTCTTGTTCTCTTGCCATCATCATGTATATGTGAAGAGGCACCTGCTGGTCCTAGAACAAGGAGACACACAAAGCCAAGCCCAGCAGATTCCCTCCAAGCTCTGAAAAGCCCTGGGGAGACTAGCTGAGTCAACAAAACAAACCAAAAAAGAAAGAAAGAAGGAAGGAAAGAAGGAAGGAAGGAAGGAAGGAAGGAAGGAAGGAAGGAAGGAAGGAAGGAAGGAAGGAAGGAAGGAAGGAAGGAAGGAAGGAAGGAAGGAAGGAAGGAAGGAAGGAAGGAAGGAAGGAAGGAAGGAAGGAAGGAAGGAAGGAAAAAAAAAAGAAAAGAAAAAGAACAATCCAAGAAGTTTATTGTTATAAACCACTAAGGTTTGGGGGTTGCTCGTTTCATAGTGTCATTCCAGCAAATACACACAAGTTGTGGCTCAGGTCCTCTTTCCTGACTTCCAGGCTCCAGAAGTTTCAGTTTTCCCTCCTTCTCAGAAGCCCTGAGTAAGACTGGCCTTTCTGATCATCCTATATAAAAGGCCAGCGTCTCAAAAGTGATGCCTGATTTGAGTTTTACATAATGAATGGTGAGAGGCCTGGTGAAGCACATGGGGAGAGGTGGGAGCCATCCTAATTAGCACAGCAGCCTGTACCCATTAGCCACAGGTGACGACTGAGCACTTGAAATGTGTCTAGTCCTGAGATGTGCTATTAATAGCATAAAACTCACACCGGGTTTTGAAGACTTAACATGAAAAAGAGAATGCAAACTAATAATTTTAAACTGGCTACACATTTAAATGATATTTTAAATATGCTGAATAAAATGAAACATATTGTTGAGATTAATTTCATTTGTTTCTTTTTATTTTTCCTAATGTGATGATCAAAATGTTTACAATGTCATGTATGTCTCAGAGTGTGTGTCTACTGGGCTGCTCTGAAGTAGAAGGTTTACCAGGCCATGAGCAAAGCCAAGAATGAGAACCATCCCAGCAGGGTTTGGGGTGTCCCATGCAGTCTGTAGGGCATACAGGGCAAGCAGTGTGTAGGGGTGACAGGCCAGGAGGAGTCACAGAGGACAGGTGATGAGGCCCGAGCCCCAGGCTAACGAGCTGCAGCTGTATGTTGGAAGCACCAGAGAAGAATCTTTCTTTCTTTCTTTTTTTTTTTTTTTTTTGCAGTTTTTGGCCAGGGCTGGGCTTGAACCTGCCACCTCCGGCATATGGGGCTGGTGCCCTACTCCTTTGAGCCACAGGTGCCACCCCAGAAAGAATTTTTCTAAAAGCATCATGCTGGGATGCTAGGTAAGGAGGTTCTAAGAGGAGACTGGCAGACACTAAGAAAGTGAAATATTTGCAATAGTGCCGTCAAGTGCTGGCCAGAAACTGCTTTCCAATTCTAAGGCACTTACAGGTTGATTCATGGACAATTTGAAACCATGAGCTGTTTCAGTGATGAAACATATAGACCAAATGATAGCACATCACTTATCTTTGCCACTGAGCACACTTTCCCTTCCGCCTGCTGTCACAAACACTGTCACCTTGAAAGGTGCTATACCGTCACTCTATGACAGTTCTAAGCAGGGTGATGTCACTTCTAACAGTACGTGAAGTATGGGCCCATTCGAAGACATATTAGGCAGCCTCTAAGAAAGCCAGCCTGCTTTGGCAACAGGCGAAACAGAAGAAACTCAAGTCATAAGCAGATTAGAATGTCATAATAAATACAACCTTCACTTAGTACCCATTAGATGTTCCATGCAAAAATCTGTGGAGTAAGAAATGAAAAGCCTGGGTAAGGGAGCATCTGGAAAGACCTGGGATGTGAAATGAAACATGAGCTTATCAAGTACAAGAGCTGAGGCCAGTGAGAGCCCTAGAGGAGGCGTCCTCACACTGCGGCCCACATGAAGCGGTGTGAATTGTATTTGTTCCTGTTTTGTTTTTTACTTCGAAATAAGATATGTGCAGTGTGCATAGGAATTTGTTCATAGTTTTTTTTTTTTTTTTAACTATAGTCTGGCCCTCCAACGGTCTGAGGGACAGTGAATTGGCCCCCTGTTTAAAAAGTTTGAGGACGCCTGCCCTAGAGTGTGTTAGATACAAACATCAGCGATGATTTTACACTTAATATAACAAGTTCATCCACTTAGAAGCTGCTAACTGCTTTGCTGAATTCTAAGCACGGTTGCATGGAACTGCTTACAATTGGTTATTCTGTTCCCCACATAAACCATGCAAGCTGGGGGCTATTTGGGTGGGCTCAGTGAAATGAACAAGTTGGGATGTCAAAAGAGAAAATTTGATATGAAGAGTTCTATTTGCTCACATTAATTAGGAATGGACATTTCATAACTGACAGAGTTTGGATGTGAGTAATGACTGGCCCTCTTGTTTAACAAGGAAAGATTTTTGAGGCTCAGATTTTGTTCACTGAGTTAGTGAAGAAGACAGGGAAGGGGCTGCAAGTCAGCCCTAGTCTCCAGCACCCTGCTCAGTCCTTTCATGGGACTTGCTACCTACCAGTGGCTGACCCAGGGCTCAAAAGCTTTGGAATTAAACTTGAGGTGTGAGAACAGGCCTTAGAGCAGAGGTTTTCTGCCCTGGTCACACATCAGAATACCTGAAAGAGTTTTTGAGAGATTCTGGCCATATACAAGACAATTAATTCAGAATCTCTGGGTAATAGGACCCACGAATTTGTATTTGTAAAAGCTCTCCAGGCAGCTGTGGTGGCTCATGCCTGTAATCCTAGCACTCTGGGCAGCTGAGGCAGGAGACTCCTTTGAGCTCAGGAGTCTGAGACCAGACTGAGCGAGAGCAAGACACTGTCACTACAAAAAAAAAAAAATTAGCTGGGTACAGGAGCAAGCACCTATAGTCCCAGCTACTCAGGAGGTTGAGAAAGGAGGATTACTTGAACACAGGACTTAGAGGTTGCTGTGAGCTAGGCTGATGCCAGGGCACTCAAGGATGGGCAATAGGGTGAGACTCTGTCTCAAAAAAAAAGTTAGTTATTTTTGGTTAGCACATTATTTTTCATATGAAAAACCATATCATGCCCATGAAAATGCAAACCTGCCATAACTTCTATTTTGCTATTTTATCTTATTGACAGTATTAAATACTTGGCAGTATTTCTTGATTTACACTACTAAAAATGCAGGAACAAAAATTAAAGCTATATTCCATCATACTTGGTGGATTAATACGTTGGACCAACATCACTTGACTAGTGTAAAAAAAGAGGTTACAAGAGACCCATGGTCTCTTTGCCAATGCTAAGGCCAGTGAGTATTAATTGTATTTTGCTGAAAGGGGTATTTCATTGATGGAATGAAAGAATATCTGGCCAAGGGGTAGTGTGATTCTGAGGAGGAGTGGGTGCCTAACATCCGGGGTTTAAGTCTGGGTGCCAAACTTACCAGTTACATAACCTTGAACAACCACACCACTTAATTTTCCTGAGATCCATTTTATTTATCTGAACTAGAGGGATAAAAACAATATTACTTCAAGGGAGGGGGGTGCTGTGAGACTGTCAGGAGGTGATGATGTGTGTGCTTTGTACTTGGAAAGTATAGGTGCTAGTTCTCAATATGGGGTAACGTGGCCTATTCTTTCCCCAGTAAGCCCTGCAAATAAACTTTTTTTTTTTGCAGTTTTTTGGCCCCTGGCTGGGTTTAAACCTGCCACCTCCAGCATATGGGGCCAGTGCCCTACTCCTTTGAGCCACAGGCGCCGCCCCTGAATATAAACATTTTTTAGGTCTATGTTGGATTTGAACTAGTGGGCACACAACCCATTTGCTTCAAACATGCAGGCTTAAATACATATGCAGTAGAACCTTCATAGTTGACCACTTCCCTACACTGACCACCTCCTTAGGTTGACCTAATTTTCATAAATCAGACATGTACCACATGTGCATAATTAGTAAGGAGGTCTAGTTCCCTATGTTGACCACCTCCATATGTTGACCAATTTGTTACAGCCCTTTGTGTGGTCAACTTACAGAGTGTTTACTGTATATATCTTAAAAAATATACATATACACATACATATATATCATTTTATTGTGGAGAGACATGTGTAACATGAATTTTACGATTTTAACTATTTTTAGGTATACAGTTTAAGGGTATTAAGTACATTCATACTGCTGTGAAATCTTCTCTACCATCTACTTCCAGAACTTTTTCCATCATCCCATACTGAAACTTTATACCTACTAAGCAATCACTCTTCTTTACCCTCTCCCTCCAGTCTCTGCTAACTACCATTTGACTTTCTATCTCTATGAATTGAACTACTATGGGCACCTCGCATACATGGAATCATACAACATATGTCTTTTTCATGTATGTCCTCAAGATTCAATCATACTGTAGTATGTATTAGAATTTCACTCCCTTTTAAGGCTAATTAATATTCCATTATACATATAGACCAGATGTGGCTTATCTATTTATGTGCCAATGGATATTTGAGCTATTCTACCTTTTGGCTATTATGCTGGCAGGAAAATTGGTGTGCAAATATTTGTTTGAGTCTTTGGTATATGTAACATACCAAGAAGTGGAATTAATGGATGCTATGGTAATTCTATTTTTAATATTTTGAGGAGCTGCCATACTCTTTCCACAGGAGCATTTTACATTCCTGTTGCCTGGACATGAATTTCCAATTTATTCACATTGTTGCCAACACTATTTTCTTTTCTTCCCAAATATTAGTCATAATAGTCTTACTACATGATATACAGATGTATTTCATTCCCTTTTCTGATTTGCCTATTATTGCTGCTATTTTTATCACTTATAATTATTGCCGCTATTGTATCTAACGTGAGTGAAGACTAGCAATTTTCCAGGCACTATGCATACTGGTACACATTTATTAAATTACTGGATCTTCACACCAATCTATGAAGCTAATCTTTTTAGCATCCCCATTTTATAGTTGAGGAAACTGAAGCACAACTAAGATACTATGTAACTTGTCCAAGGTCATGCAGCTAATAAGTGGAATAAATGGGATTTGAATACAGACATCTGGAGTCCAGTATCCTTGTTCTCAACCACCACACATTGCCACGTCTCAATGATAGATGTTGCTGAATGAAACTGTGGAATATGTAAGTTAGACAATAAAAGGTAATAGGATACAATCATGATCTTTCATTTCAGACTACTTAAAGAGATTCATAGACTCATTTCTATGTCTATTCTATGGACTTTTGAAGTGAGTCAGCATATGTTTATTCTTTGGTTACTATTTAATGGCCCAAAGTCGAGATAATTTTGGCACATATTTGAAAATTCATATTCCACAACATCACACTGTTTTAGCTTGATGATTTACTAGAGGGTAAAGGTAAGTTCTTAATTACTTTGGTACATAGCATTCTTATATATTACTAGAAGAGAATGTATCCCCCTCATCCACTTATTCTCCAAATCTCTGGGTGCTTAACATGTGCGGGTACTTCCAGGTTCCAGGAATATAAAGGAATAAAATCCTGCTCTATCAGGTTGTGGGGTGGGCAGTATGATAGACAATGAAAACATTATTGAATAAATACTTCAGTAACAAGTAATAGTGGGGGCTAGGAAGAAGAACAAAGCAGGTAGGAGGGAAAAATCCTAAGAGGTGGGGAGGACCTGAAGTTTCAGCCATGGCTGTCAGGGAAGGCTTCTGTATGAGACAGTGTTTGCAGAGACCAGATGAAAGAGAGAATGAACAATGGATAAAGAGCATCTCAGACTATGGGAACTGCCAGTGCAAAGGCTCCGAGGCAGGAGCCTTCCTGGAATGTCTGTCTAAAAAGGCGGAAAGGGTGAGTGAGAGGGGCACTAATTCTGCCATTCCTTGAATTCTCCATGAAATGTATCAAATGCTGGGTGGTGCCTATGGCTCAGTGAGTGGGGCGCTGGCCCCATATAATGAGAGTGGTGGGTTCAAACCCGGCCCCAGCCAAACTGCAACAAAAATAAAAAGCCAGGTGTTATGGAGGGTGCCTATAGTCCCAGTGAGGGTGACAAAGCGAGACTCTATCTCTAAAACAAACAAACAAACAAATATATATATATCAAATGCTACAGGGTCAAACAATATCATATTTAAGTTCTGAGTTGGAGTAAACAATGTGAAAAATATACATCTGCTTTTACAGAGCAAAAGTGCCATGCACTTTGATTATTTTTCTATTTTTAGGGGAACTGTGAATCAGAAGCGTTTAGAACCCAGGAAGCAAAGCACTTCTAAGTCTGGATTAAAGGCACTATGTACATCCACATATCCAACATAAGATAAATTCATTTCTTCTACATGAAATGACCCTTCCATGGTGGATCTACCTGTTCTTTCAAAAAAAAAAAAAAATCAGTGTTGGTCACCAAATCCTCTATAAGGGAGAAGGGAAAAAGAAATCTACAACTGAGATTTGTTAATAGTGGGTCCCTGGGGTCTGTGTTAGACCATAAGCTCAAGTACTTTAGTTTTTTTTTTTTTGTAGACTGGAAAATTTTATGTTAAAAAAACTATCATTCAAATTATATGTTGCAAGAAATCTGACATTATAACCACTGATGATTTCAGAAACATATAACCTTTCTCCTAGCATTTGACAAAAAATGTTGCAAGATTATCAAAATTAAGAAAATAAATGTTTCCATATTGTGTCCACATTTGCCAATTTTCCACATTAGAGTTCTACAGGCATTCCTGAGTACCTTAACCCAGAAACACTGGAAAATAAGAGTACTTAATTTTATGCCATTATTACATATTCTGCTCTGATTTTTACTATATATTTAACCAAACACTGGAGTAATCATGAATTATAGCCATTTAGCTTGCATAAAAATGAACTCCCACCAAGATAACTCCCAAATTCAAACAACTTAAAGTAACTATTTTAGAATAATATCCAATTATTAAAAAATCTCTTCCCCAAAAGAGTCTCTCATGTTTGCTACAGCATAAAAATAACCCACAGAAGGGGTAATGTAGGATTCTAGCCTCCAGACGCCACCATTAAGCACAGAATTTTATTCTAAAAGTAAGAAACTATTGAACAAGAGTTGATAAAATGAAAGAGATCAAAGAAACAGGTAGAAGAGTTGGGAAAACAGTTTACACTTAGAAGACTAAAATATATCAATCTTCAGGACTAAATATATATCAATCTTCAGGATAAGGGAATAGGCAGTAGCAGTGTGAGGTTCAAGAGGGGAGTAGCTAGAGTCCAGAGAGGGGTTGGAGTCAAGATTTGTCGGGGGGTGGGAGGGTGGAGACAAGATGGCTGACTGAAGCCAGCTTTCCAAAGAGGCTCCCATCCAGAAGGACAGTTAAAGGACAGAAATCTTAGCAAGTAACCTGGTGGATTAGAGCTGCACCAAGAGAGACTGTTGAAGAATGCACATCAACCCTGCTGAGGTGAGCTGCGACCCCAAGGATACAAAAACAAAAGGTACAAAATCCATCACCAAGTGGACGGGAGTCCCCTCCCCCATGAGAATGGCTCAGAGTGCCCCACAAACAAACGAGCAGAGTTCAAAGGTCCTCCCACTACACTCCACGGGAGAAACCCTCTAAAAACTGGACCAACCTCCCCTACTAGGGTGCCACGGCGTTCTCCTGCCAGGCATAAAACTGTATAAAACTGTATATATTCTCTACCTGCAACTCTGAGCTCCCAGCACTCCCCTCCACTCTCACTCTGAGGTCTCGAGGCCTGTCCCCCAGGAGTCCAGATTCTTGGGTGATTTCTTGAGGGGTGTGGACAGACCCTAAACTGCAGCTGGTCAGTGCTGACTCTGTGGCACGGGAGTGAGGAGAGGACAGTCGGCTGAGGGGGAACCACACAGGAGCGGCAGTACCCCGAGGTGCAGAGCAGCAGCCATCTTTTGGCAACAATAGGGCTCACTCCCGGATATTCTGAAGCCACACCCCCTGTCTCCCTGGGCAATCAGAGGAGACCGGGCATCTACTCAGGAGGCAACCACCATGGAACAGATCTGGGATGGAAACGCAGGCCCTGTGAGTAAAGGGTTTGCCTGAGGCAGTACTGGCCTGGGTGGAGCGCAGGGACCAGAAATGCACGCAGAGAGCCGGGAAGTTCCCAGGGCAGGGCTCACCCACAGGACAGCTTTACTGAGCCTAAGATGCACCCAGCCCTCAAGGGATCATCAGCCTATAGACAAAGGAAGACAGGAGGCCAGAACTGACAGCTAACCAAATACAAACCTGCAGGAGCAAAGACAGGGCCTGAGGCAAAGGCTCTGGGGACTCAAAACAGCTTCTCTTCTGCAGGGGAATTTAGCAGGGGCAGAAACAAATTCCTGCAAAGTTGTTCTGCTCTGTTCTGTCAGTAACATCAATCAGGGGTGAGACTGGAACTTGAGTAAACACCCCTAGCCTCCATCGAGCACACGAGGATGTCAGGCCTCACCTCCCCAAGCTAGATAGAGGCAGAGTGCAGTGGCCTGGCTAAGCAGAAATAGATTTCCTTGTGATTCAGGCAGGTGAAAACCCCTGGAGTATCTGTTCACTAAAGGCAACTGGGTCACAGCCCTGCGGGGCTATTAGTGACTGGGTGTGACAGAAGTGCAAAGTGGGGAAGGAGGCATTAACCTTCCCAGACTGATCTATTTGCTGGGTGGGTCCTCCCGACTCCACGGAGCACTGGAGCAAGCCATATCTGAGTAGTCACAAGACCCTGCGAACCAGTTGCCAGAGACCTTTTAAAAAACTCTCCTACCTGAGACAGGTGCTGACTGAGACAATTGATTTGGACCTTTTGAACTGAGCCAATTGCCCAAGGACTACTCAGGTGGTGCCCTGGGTGTGTGGTTGTGGGAAGGTTTGATTTTCCTTTTCCAATTGTTTCCTGTTGGGGGTGGGGTGACTTAATTGCTGGTATTTCTCCACAGCTATTTCAACCCAGAGTAACTGTTTCACTAGGGTCGAACAGAGACCAGCTGAAAACAAGACAAACCACTTAACCCCACCACACCAAACAGGTCCCCAGTTTCTCAGGCCATAGCACTGTACTGGTCCTCAACAAAGCTCCAGGGGAAAAATCAAATGGTGTAAAACAGTCATGGGGCAGAATCAGCAGAAAAACTCTGGTAACATGAATAACCAGAATAGATCAACCGCCCCCCCCAACCCCCACAAGGAAAGATATGGCAGATGTAACTGAAGATCCCATTCATAAACAGCTGGCCGAGATGTCAGAAATCGAATTCAGAATTTGGATTGCAAACAAGATTAATAAAGTGGAGGAAAATTTGGAATTAGAAATTTGAGGAGCAATTCAAAAGTTGAAATTAGAAATTCAAGGAGAAATTCAAAAGTTGTCTCAAGAATTTAACAAATTTAAAGACAAAACCACCAAAGATTTTGATGCACTGAAGCAAGAATTTGCAGCCCTCAAAGATCTGAAAAACCCAGTAGAATCCCTCAGTAACAGAGTGGAGCAAGCAGAAGAAGGGATTTCTGACATTGAAGACAAAGCCTTTGAACGCTCCCAAACTCTCAAAGAGGAAGAGAAATGGACAACAAAAATGGATCATTCTCTCAGAGAGCTCTGGGATTCGAAGAAGGCTAATATCTGCCTCATTGGAATCCCTGAATCCGATGAAGTGGCCTCGCAAAGCACAGAGGCCCTTCTCCATGAAATTATGAAAGAGAATTTTCCAGACATGCCAAGAGATTCTGAAATTCAGATAGTAGACAGTTTCAGAACCCCAGCATGACTCAATCCCAGTAAGACATCCCCCAGGCATATCATAATTAACTTCCCTAAAGTTAATATGAAGGAGAAAATTCTCAAAGCAGCCAGACGGAAGAAAGCCATTACCTACAAAGAAAAGAATATTAGAATGACTGCAGATCTCTCTGCTGAAACTTTTCAAGCCAGAAGAGGGTGGTCATCAACTTTTAATTTCCTAAAGTAAAATAACTTTCAACCCTGGGTCTTGTATCCAGCTAAATTGAGTTTCATTTATGATGGAGAAATTAAATACTTTAATGATATTCATATGTTGAACAAATTTGCCATAACCAAACCAGCTCTTCAGGATATTCTCAGACCTATCCTCCATAATGACCAGCCCAATCCTCTACCACAAAAGTAAACTCACTCAGAAACTTTTGATCAAACTTCAACTTCCACAGTGGTAAAAGGATTAAAAATGTCCACCAGACTTTCGAAAAACTAGACACCCAAAATTTTACCAGACTTATCAATATTCTCCATTAATGTGAATGGCTTAAATTGTCCTCTAAAGAGGCACAGATTAGCTCACTGGATTAAAAAACTCAGGCCAGATATTTGCTGCATACAAGAGTCACATCTTACCTTAAAAGATACATGTAGACTCAGGGTGAAAGGATGGTCATCCATATTTCAGGCAAATGATAATCAGAAAAAAAGCAGGTGTTGCGATTCTATTTGCAGATACAATAGGCTTTAACCAACAAAAGTAAGGAAGGATAAGAATGGTCACTTCATATTTGTTAAGGGTAATACTCAATATGATGAGATTTCAATTATTAATATTTATGCACCCAAGCAGAATACACCTCAATTTATAAGAGAAACTCTAACAGACATGAGCAACTTGATTTCCTTCAGCTCCAAAATAGTCAGAGATTTCAATACTCCTTTGGCAGTGTTGGATAGATCCTCCAACAAGAAGCTGAGCAAAGAAATTTTAGATTTAAATCAAACCCTCCAACATTTAGATTTAGCAGACATCTACAGAACATTTCATCCCAATAAAACTGAATACACATACTTCTCATAAGCCCACGGAACATACTCCAAAATGGATCACATCTTAGTCACAAGTCTAACCTCAGTAAATTTAAAGGAATAGAAATTATTCCTTGCATCCTCTTGGACTACCACGGAATAAAAGTTTAATCCAGTAACAACAGGAATCTGCATACTCATACGAAAATATGGAAGTTAAATAACGTTATGCTGAATGATAGCTGGGTCAGAGATGATATTAAGAAGGAAATTGCCAAATTTTTGGAACAAAATGACAATGAAGACATGAATTATCAGAACCTCTGGGATACCGCAAAGGCAGTCCTAAGAGGGAAATTTAGAGCACTGCAAGCCTTCCTCAAGAGAACAGAAAGAGAGGAAGTTAACAACTTAATGGGACATCTCAAGCAACTGAAAAAGGAAGAACATTCCAACCCCAAACCCAGTAGAAGAAAAGAAATAACGAAAATTAGAGCAGAATTAAATGAAATTGAAAACAAAAAATTATACAACAGACCAATAAATCAAAAAGTTGGTTTTTTGAAAAGATCAATAAAATAGATAAACCTTTGGCTAACCTAACCAGGAAAAAAAAGAGTAAAATCTCTAATCTCATCAATCAGAAACGACAAAGACGAAATAAGACCCGAAACCTCAGAAATTCAAAAAATCCTTAATGAATATTACAAGAAACTTTATTCTCAGAAATATGAAAATCTGAAGGAAATTGGCCAATAATTGGAAGCACGTCACCTTCTAAGACTTAGCCAGAATCTAGTGGAAATGTTGAACAGGCCAATATCAATTTCTGAAATAGCATCAACCATACAAAATCTCCTTAAAAAAGAAAGCCCAGGACTAGATGGCTTCATGTCAGTTTTCGACCAAACTTTTAAAGAGGAATTAGTACCTATATTACTCAACCTGTTCCAAAATGTAGAAAAAGAAGGAAGACTACCCAACACGTTCTATGAAGCAAACATTACCCTGAATCCCCAAACCAGGAGAACCAACAAGAAAAGAAAATTATAGACCAATATCACTAATGAATATAGATGCAAAAATATTCAACAAGATCCTAACACACAGAATCCAGCAACACATCAAACAAATTATACATCATGACCAAGTCAGTTTTATCCCAGGGTCTCAAGGCTGGTTCAATATCCATAAATCTATAAGTATAATTCAGCACATAAACAAATTAAAAAACAAAGACCATATGATTCTCTCAATTGACGCAGAAAAAGCTCTCGATAATATCCAGCATCCCTTCATGATCAGAACACATAAAGTTAAACTGAAATCATTTCCATTCTGATCAGGAACCAGACAAGGCTGCCCATTGTTTCCACTGCTCTTTAACATTGTAATGAAAGTTTTAGCCACTGCAATTAGGGAAGAAAAGGTGATCAAGGTTATCCATATAGGGTCAGAAGAGATCAAACTTTCACTCTTCACAGATGATATGATTGTATATCTGGAAAACACCAGGGATTCTACTACAAAACTCTTAGAAGTGATTAAGGAATACAGCAGCGTGTCAGGTTAAAAAATCAACATTCATAAATCGGTAGCCTTTCTATATACCAACAATAGTCATGCTGAAAAAACAGTTAAGGACTCTATTTCATTCACAGTAGTGCCAAAGAAGATGAAATATTTGGGAGTTTATCTAACAAAGGACGTCAAAGATCTCTATACAGAGAACTATGAAACTCCAAGAAAAGAAATAGCTGAAAATGTTAACAAATGGAAAAAACATACCATGCTCATGGCTGGGAAGAATCAACATTGTTAAAATGTCCATACTACCCAAAACAATATACAATTTTAATGCATTCTCTAGTAAAGCTCCACTGTCATACTTTAAAGATCTTGAAAAAATATACTTAGTTTTATATGGAATTAGAAAAAAACCTTGAATAGCCAAGACATTACTCAGAAATAAAAACAAAGCAGGAGGGATCACGCTACCAGACCTCAGACTATACTATAAATCAATAGTGATCAAAACAGCATGGTACTGGCACAAAACCAGAGAAGTAGATAGAGAATAGAGAACAGAACAGAATAGAGAACCAAGAGATGAGTCCAGCTACTTACCATTATTTGATCTTTGACAAGCCAATTAAAAACATTCAGTGGGGAAAAGATTCCCTATTTAACAAATGGTGCTGGGTGAATTGGCTGGCAACCTGTAGAAGACTGACACTGGACCCACACCTTTCACCATTAACTAAGATAGACTCTCACTGGATTAAAGATTTAAACCTAAGATATGAAACTATAAAAATACTAGAAGAGAGTGCAGGGAAAACCCTTGAAGAAATTGGTCTGGGTGAATATTTTATGAGGAGTACCCCCCCAGGCAATTGAAGCAGCTTCAAAAATATACTTACTGGGACCTGATAAAACTAAAAAGCTTCTGCACAGCCAAGAGCACAGTAAGTAAAGCAAGCAGACAGCCCTCAGAATGGGAGAAGATATTTGCAGGTTATGTCTCCAACAAAGGTTTAATAACCAGAATCCACAGAGAACTCAAACGTATAAGCAAGAAAAGAACAAGTGATCCCATTGCAAGCTGGGCAAGGAACTTGAAGAGAAACTTCTCTGATGAAGACAAGCACATGGCCTACAGACATATGAAAAAATGCTCATCATCTTTAATCATCAGAGAAATGCAAATCAAAACTACTTTGAAAGGGGGAAAGGGAGGGGAGGGAGGGGGGAGATGGGTAGAGAGAAAGGGATTGGTGGGATTACACCAGCGGTGCATCTTACAAGGGTATATGTGAAACTTGGTAAACGGTCTGTGAAGCTAGTGAATGATGCCCCATGAATATATCAATGTACACAGCTCTGATTTAATAAAAAAAAAACTACTTTGAGATATCATCTAACTCCAGTAAGATTAGCCCATATCACAAAATCCCAAGACCAGAGATGTTGGCGTGGATGTGGAGTAAAGGGAACACTTCTACCCTGCTGGTGGGAATGCAAATTAATACATTCCTTTTGGAAAGATGTTTGGAGAATACTTAGAGATCTAAAAATAGATCTGCCATTCAATCCTATAATTCCTCTACTAGGTATATCCCCAGAAGATCAAAAATCACATTATAACAAAGATATTTGTACCAGAATGTTTATTGCAGCCCAATTCATAATTGGTAATTCAGGGAAAAAGCCCAAGTGCCCATCGATCCATGAATGGATTAATAAATTGTGGTATACGTACACCATGGAATATTATGCAGCCTTAAAGAAAGATGGAGACTTTACCTCTTTCATGTTTACATGGATGAAGCTGGAACATATTCTTCTTAGTAAAGTATCTCAAGAATGGAAGATAAAGTATCCAATGTACTCAGCCCTACTATGAAACTAATTTATGGCTTTCACATGAAAGCTATAACCCAGTTATAACCTAAGAATAGGGGGAAGGGGGAGAGGGAGTGGAGGGAGGGAGGAGGTGGGCAGAGGGAGGGTGATTGGTGGGATTACACCTGCGGTGCATCTTACAAGGGTATATGTGAAACCTAGTAAATGTAGAATGTAAATGTCTTAACACAAAAACTAAGAAAATGCCAGGAAGGCTATGTTAACCAGTGTGATTGAAAATGTGTCAAACGGTCTATAAATCCTGTGTATGGTCAGTCTATAAAACCAGTGTATGGTGCCCCTTGATCACATTAATGTACACAGCTATGAGTTAATAATAATAATAAAAAAAAATTTGTCCTCTAAGGGAGGTCTTCAGTACTTCAACAGTTAAAAGCTTTCCTTTAAAGTGCTGCCATCATTACCACCCAATGTCTATTATACCACAGCTACTCAAATTAATATTATACACTCAGTAAATAAAGTCTGAGTGAAATGCAGGTGCTCAATGAATATTGAGTCAAAGTCCAATTAATCTTTCATCTTCAGAATTTTTCATGATGGGACACTCAGCACAATTTGCTATCTGAGGACTCTATTGTATCAAATCACTTGCAGACATTTTTCTAATTTTTTTCTTTTTTTATTAAATCATAGCTGTGTACATTAATGCAATCCTGGGGTACAATGTGCTGTTTGTACTGGTTTCATATACAATTTGAAATATTTTCATCAAACTGGTTAACATAGCCTTCATGGCATTTTCTTAGTTATTGTGTTAAGACATTTATATTCTACATTTAGTAAGTTTCACATGTACCCTTGTAAAATGCACCAAAGGTGTGGTCCCACCAATTACCCTCCCTTCAACCATCCTCCCTCCTCCCCCCCTTTCCCCATATTCTTGGGCTATAATTGGGTTATAGCTTTCATATGAAAGCTATAAACTGGTTTCATAGTAGAGCTGAGTACATTGGATACTTTTTCTTCCATTCTTGAGAGACTTTGCTAAGAAGAATATGTTCCAGCTCCATCCATGTAACCATGAAAAAGGTAATGTCTCCATCTTTCTTTAAGGCTGCATAATATTCCATGGTGTACATATACCACAATTTATTAATCCATTCATGAGTCGATGGGTACTTGGTCTTTTTCCATGACTTAGCAATTATGAATTGGGCTGCAATAAACATTCTGGTACAAATATCTTTGTTATAATGTGATTTTTGGTCTGCTGGATATAAGGATTCAGAATCACAGGGCATTTGAAAAGAGGAAAATATTAAACTACAGGCATCTTTGTGTTGCTATGTACAGTAGACTTTTTATAAGTTGACTACCCAAGGGACTGTAACACATTGGTCAATATAGAGAGGCGGTCCAGATGAGGAACTAGGCCTACTGTATTGATATGTACATGTGGTGAAATGAAAATTATGAAAATTAAATAAATTGAAAATTATGTTAAGGTAAAGAGGTCAACTATGGAGGTTCTACTGGATTTCCAAGTTGGTGATTGTATTAGTGTGCTTGGGTTGCATAACAAGGTATCAGAGATTGGATAGCATAAATGACAGATATGTATTACTCTCAGTTCTGGAGGCTGGAATTCTGAGATCAGGGCGCCAATATGGTCAGTGAGGTTTAAGTGAGGGCTCTTTTCCTGGTTTGCAGATGGCTGCCTTTTTTCTGTATCCTCATATAGTAGGGAGAGCAAGTGAGCTCTAGTATCTCTGTCTCTTCTAAAAGAACCCCAGTTCTATCTGATCAGTTCTACCTTTATGACTTCACTTAACCTTAATTGCCTCCTTCTTTGCCCTACTTCTGATATAGTAACATGGAGGCTTGGGATTCAACATATGAATTCTTTGGAGACAGAGTTCAATCGACAACCATGATAATTTAAATTCAAAGATATGATAACAAAGCCTGAGATAGAGGACTAAGGAATGTGGACATTAAAATGAATTTCTCTTCTGAGACCACAAATAAAACAAAAAAAACATAAAATCGGGGAAAATACTTGCTGCATACATGACATACATATAATTAATATTCTTAATATATAAAACTCCAATAATTATGAAAGGAGAAGTCAAAGATAAGAGGAGGGGTATAAATAATTCAATCACTGACAAAAGACAAAAATAAGAGAAGGATGCCCACACATTATCAAATTTTAAAATTTAAACGATATAAAAAATTTCCACTTTAGATCCTAGAGTCATAGAATCCTAATGCTGTGTTTGGCAGTATATTAGCCTATGTCCTAATACCCAGAACCTGAGAATGTTAGGTTACATGGTATTCAATAAAGGTCAGTTGACGCTGACATAGTGCATTTATCCTGGACCATGTAGATGGGCCCAATATGATTACAAGAGTCTTTAAAGATGGAAAAGGAATGGAGAGTGAGAACTAAGGAGATGACAGCATAAGAAGGACTATGCCTAAAGTGCTGGCTTTGAAATAAAGGAATGGGGCTCTGAGCCAAGGAATGTGGGTGGCCTCTAGAGGCTGCACAAAGCAAGGAAATGGAGTCTCCCTTAGAGCAGAATTCCCTCCAAGAGGAACCCAGCTCTATGAATACCTTTATTTTAGCCCAGCAAGTCCCACTTGGGATTTCTGATCTTTATAACTGCAAGATGAAAAATGCACATAGTTTAAGTCACCAAGTTTGTGATCATTTGTTATAGTAGTAAAGGAAAATAGTCAGTAGAGAAACTTATTGGGATGTAAATTGATACAAATCTTCTTGGAGAGTAATTAGATAAGTATTTATCACTTCTAAAATGTTAATATTAGAACTCTAACTTTAATGAATTCATTCTATATAATAATTAAGCAACGTCTCTTTCACTATTCCTGCAACTAGAAGAAAACTGGATACAACCAGAATGGTCCCAATCATAACCATGGAATACTATAGAGCTATCACTATGTGTCCTCATCCATTGGCTGCTGTAACAAAATACCATGGGTATTTTATTTCTTATAGTTGTAGAGACTGGGAAATCCAAAATTAAGGCATCAACAGATCTGGTGTCTTGGAAGGGCCTATTTCCTGGTTCATACCCAGAAACCTCATTTATAAGGGGATTCGTCTCATTCCTACCGGCTTGTCCCAGCATGACTTCCAAAAGCCCCAACTCCAAAAACCAGCACATATAGACTAGGTTTCTACGTATGAAATTTTCAGTCTACATCACTAAGGATAAAAAAGGCCTATATATATTCAAAGAGTAAAAGCTATTTCCTGAATATTATTACAGAACAGTATTTTCTCCAGTGATTTCAGCTTGGAAGATGAAAAGAAGTGTATATACATGCACACACAGAAGAAAGTAAGATCTGGAAGGATGTATCCTCATATTGTTAGCAGTATACGTAGGGGTGGGAGTACAGGGGAATGCCTGTTTCTACTATAATAATATGTTTTAAAAATGGTTAAACTTTATAAAAATGAATAAATGTTTCTGATTAAGAAAAAGTAAAGACATTGACATTAGATTGCACTAAAATTAAACAGTATGTAATTCTGGCTTTAAAGTAATTAAGAATAAGTTAATCATGAAGAAGTTATTGAATTTTCGTTTCTCAGGCTATTTGAAGATTCCAGCAACAGAAAACAGAGAGAAAGATGGAATTCACAGGGCATTGTTCAAATTTTTGCAAGAAGTTGTGCCTTAGTCTTTCTCTCATATAAGAAAATAAAATCGTGGACGTGTTCACCCGTCTGTGGAGTGAAGGAAAACCAGTTCCCTTTTACCTTAGGGCTCTTGGGGGAATACTGAGATGACAGTGTCAACTGAACATTGTTCACACTTTCTTCTCTTCTTTCTTAAATGACAAATCTACCAGTTACGGTTTAGAAAGAATTTTGCATTCAGTAAAAAATTATCATCCATTTTCTATGGTTTGTAACAAAACACAATCAACGTTTTCTGTTTGTTTTTAAAAGCCCCACATGGTAAATACATACCATTAGTTTACTCTGTCACTAATTGAACTGGTGATATAAGTGAAAGAGTCATCTGAAAACTTATGAATTCTGTTGCCATTGTGCAAAACAACCTCCTAATATCCCTTGCCTTTGATGGCTTCTATTACATTCTTGAGCTCTAAGAGAAATAAGCTTGTCAGTACAAAATGCCTTAAAGGGCTCTCCCCCTTCAGAACTGCTGAGAAGACAGAATTTGTTGACTGAGAGGAGGTGATCAGTGTGTCCCCCAGAGACAGCATCAAAGCCAGATGCTGTAAGCACCCGCGGATTTAATGTGCTGCTTCCCTCCATCTTTCCTCCCTGGCACACTGGCCTTCCCCTGGGACTCGCTCTCATCAAACTGACAAAATGATCATGTGTGGACTTTTGGTTAGGCTCGAGGATTTTCCCAAAGACCAAGGTGGCTTTGAAAGATAATACACATCTCATTTTTATACTTGAGGCCCATAGCCTGTGTGTCTTAGAAGTTGACTGGCTGAAAAATCTCAGATGGAGCCAGTGAACTCACTCAGTTCTTAAACTCATGAGGCTAAAGGCTATTGGGTTTCATGAGTAATAAACAAAATTTCAAATTAACTATGGTAACCTCCCATTTATGTAGACCAGCCACAAAAGGGATTATTTGGGTTGGCAAGACAGAATGGTTAACTCAGAGTTACTGTATCCTAAGCTGGCTGATACAAGGCAAGGTAACTTATTTAATCCCTGATGCCTCAGTTTCCATATTCATTAAGTGAACAATAATAACTACTTCTAGAAGACTGTTGTAAAAGCCAAATGAATTAAGACATGAAAAGTACAGAACAATGCTTGCCATTACAATGAGACACGATAAACATTAGCTACAACAGGAGTAATTGGAAATGAGGAGTCTCTAACAGCATGTGGGGGATAACCATAATAGTATTAGAATGTTTAACGGACTGAATAACATCACTCCAGAATGAGAATAAGGACAGACTGAAGATAGAATCCGGAGGGAAAAGCAGGTAAGAAGAGCTGTAGAAAAGAGATGCTCATAAAAAAGGTGGTAGAAGAGAAATGAGCAGGAAGCAGCCTGGAGAACTAGCACGTACAGCGTCTTAGGACCCCAGAGAACAGAGAGTTTCAAGGAGGGTGGAGGAAAAATAGGGTCAAAGGTAACAAAGAGCAGGAAGAGAAAAATTAGATGATAATGATGATAATGACAGTCATGATCATTATCGTCATCATATCATGACAATGGCAATAGTGGCTAACATTTCTTGAACATTCATTGTGAACTAAGCACTATATTTTTTATTTTTTTATTTCAAGAAAAAAAATCATTTTATCACAAAGACATTTGCACCAGAATGTTTATTGCAGCTCATTTCATAATTGCCAAGTCATAGAAGCAACTCAAATGCCCATCAACCCATGAATGGATTAACAAATCATAGTATATATATACCATGGAATACTATTCAGCCATAAAAAGATAGAGACTTTACATCTTTCATGTTTACCTGGATGGAGCTGAAACACAATTTCTTCTTAGTAAAGGATCTCTTGAATGGAAAAAAAGCTAAGTACTATAATTCATTTAACCAGCAAACACAGAACATGCACTTCCTGCTAGAAAGTGCTTTATAAGCATAACTTATTTAATTTCCATAACAACCCTATGAGGTAGATACTATTATTAACCCCATTTTACAGATCAAAAAAAAAAATGGTAACACAGAGAGGTTAAGTGATTTGCAAAAATTACTCATTTATTGAGCCATAGGGCCAAGGCTCTCCAGAGGCTGTGTTCTTAACCACTAAGCTCTGTTGTCTCACGTCCTCTCTCATTTGAATTTTGCCATATATGAGCCAATGAGTAGGTTCTGCCACTGTCCACAGATAAAAGTGAAAATTAGAAAAGTTTAACCAACTTGCCCAAGGTCACCTAGCTAGAGCCAGGCGTGAACAGGTGAGATTTACAAATTGAAATAAATCTATCAATAGGAGTGCCACCGAGCAGAGGAGGCTGCAGATGACATCTCACACAAGACATGGGGTCCCCTTCCTTCTGGCACACAAATAAGGTTGTGGAACTGGGTTGGGAATGGGTCACAGTGTTTTTGAAGACTTAGTTTAATTCTGGTTTGTCCCTATCCGTCTGATATGGACTCTTGGGCTCTGACGGAGAGCCTGGTGGGTCTCTGTTTCTTATAGGTTTGTGGGAGATCCTATTCTGTTCTTTGAACATTTCTTAATTTCTTCTCTTAGTAACAAGGAGTGTGGAAAAATCCCAAGTGATTAAAGTTTTTGGTTGTTTGGTTTCTGTATATACAGTTAGGCTAACATAATCTGGGGGAAGTTCTCTAGGAATTCTTTCTTGGCTTAAAAGTGAACATGGAGGTTTCAAAAACACGTATCTATGTATTTCTTATTCTACACAAAATACTATAGCATTTTCTCCACAAACAAAGCTTTGCAAAGCTCTGGTATTCTTATACTCACTACCTTCCAATCAGGCTTAAAGGAATGCAACCAGAGTCCCCTATTCCAGGGAACACTGACCACTGGGTATCAGAGGCTGATCTCAGAACAGAGTTAGTACAAACAACAAACAAAGCTGAAACTCAGCTGGGCCTCATGCCCAAGAAAACCAGCCACACACGAACTCACACCACGGGGGAAGGAGAAAAGAGAAAAAAGTTTCAAAAACAAACCAAGGAGAGAAAAAAGGCTGGCTGAGAAGATGGCTCCACACTGACTGCCCCCCACCCCCACCCCTTCACCCCACCCGGCTCCCGAATGCCTGAGAGACAAAGCCTGAGAAAGAAATACTTCCCTAGTCTTACCCAGGAAAGGAGCTCAAATCTCTTGACTCATTTGGAAAGCAATAACAGAGACCAAGAGCTCTGACTCTACTGAGAAAGAAGGCTGTGGCTTATGCCTAAAATAAAATGAGTTTCCGGGCGGCGCCTGTGGCTCAGTGAGTAGGGCGCCGGCCCCATATGCGGAGGTTGGTGGGTTCAAACCCGCCCCTGGCCAAACTGCAACCAAAAAATAGCCGGGCGTTGTGGCGGGCGCCTGTAGTCCCAGCTGCTCGGGAGGCTGAGGCAAGAGCATCGCGTAAGCCCAGGAGTTGGAGGTTGCTGTGAGCTGTGTGACGCCACGACACTCTACTGAGGGCGGTAAAGTGAGACTCTGTCTCTACAAAAATAAAATAAAATAAAATAAAATGAGTTTCCATAGAAAGAAAAACTCAGAAATGCTTTAACATCGTTAATATTATTTATATGTAGAAGTCAGCCCTAACTGAAGCGTTTATTTGAAAATTATGGATTAGTTAAGAGAATGGTAGCTGTGTAGCACATAAATATGAAACGTCAGCAGCGTCACAGAATGGAAGTTTATATTTTCCTCACATAAAGTCTAATTAGTAGATGGGAAGAGGAGGTGCAATGCTCTGATCTAGGCAGTCATTCGGGGAACTAGGGCAAAGGCAGTTCTGTCAACTGCAACAAGAATGTCCTAGGTTGCCTTCAACACTGGAATTCAGCTAGCATACAGGGGAGAGAGAGTAGAGGATTGTACATGAAACTTTTATCCCCCAGGTTAACAGGTGATGTATAATACTTTTGCCTAAATATCACTGTTAGCTAGAACAAGACTGAGAGTAAGGCTGCCTCTCCCTTTTGGATGTGCCCATTTCCATTTCTGATGCTCCACCATGTTATGACATAGCATGAGGCTCTCCAGCAGACAGACAAATGTGCCCCCTGGCTTGGACTTCCCAGTCTCCAGAACCATGAGCTAAATAAACCACTTTCCTGTATAAATTATCCATTCTCAGGTATTTTGTTATGGCAATAGAAAACTAAGACATTATGACAGCCCCAAACACTATACATTTCCGGAGCCTCTTTTAGGATTTGTAGTCCTCTAGTTAAGAACCATAATCAAAATTTCAAGGTATTGGCCAATTCTTAAAACTTGCTCGGTCAGACTATCAGGTCATCTCATCAAACAAACCTCCCAGTGGCATCTATTCTGATTATCAATCCCTTAAGAATCCATGCATTTTATCTACTTTACAATGTCAATTATGATCTTAAAACCATCTGCAAATATCATAGAAGAATGCTATCTATTCAAAACAGTCATCTTGGGAGTAACCAGCCACATGGTACAATGAGGTTATTCTTTCTTTAGATGATTTGGAACATTATTTTTGGAATCATCTTCAGACATAGTGTCATATCAAAACATGAAATTCTGGAGCTCAAGGGAACCTTAGAGGTCCACCAATCCAATGTTCTACCTAATGCTTCAGTCCTTGCTACCATGCCTCGGCCAACTATTCTTCAACCTTTATTCATTTTTCAGCATTTTTGTCCCAAGGCACTATTTTGAAGCTGAAGGTAACATAATGATGAATGACAGAATCCCTGACTTCATAATTTAATAAGGGAGCCTGGAATACATATGGATCATTACAACATAAGTAGGTAAATAGGAGGAAGGGAGTGCAGTGGAAATACAAATGCTGGAAATCAGGAAAGGGTAGACACATAATTTGTGGTTTGATAGAAATGGTTGAGTTTTCCTGACTAAGAAGCTAGGATGGTATTAGGGGTGTTATAAAGGACTGGGGAACACAGGGAGCTTAGAGAGTATGGGAAGGAATAAGGGGCCTAGAAAAGATAGAAGGGGGATAGGATGGATGAAGAGAAGGTGGATGGAAAAGGAAGATCTACAAGGACTCTGACATAGAGGGCAGACAGAGCCTGGGAAGGAGTGGAGATGGCAGGTGGAGTAAGGGCCAGAGGTGGAGGCGGGGCAGCAGGTGGTGTGGGGTAGCAGGCAGAGTGGGGGCAGCAGACAGACTGCAGCACCTGGAGGGACTTGGAGACAGCACTTGGAGGGACTTGGCTTTCTTTAACAAGATGGACCTCCTGGTGAAACCAACTCTGTGTCTGGACAATTTTAGATGTTATAAAGTCTTCTCAATATTTAGCCCAAATCTTCCCTCCCTTGGTTCCTACCCTTCTTTTCTGGTTTTGCTCTCTTAAGCACAGAAATAAATCATGATTGCTTTCCCAGAGATTAACCCTTCCAAAATCTAGAGATAATTATTACATTTCCATGAGTGGCTCCTCTTCTCCAGACACAATGCCCTCTTCATGTGTGTTTTTCTGTGAGGTTGTTAGCAATTCTCTTTTTATTCTTATCTTACTCCCCTGTGCTAGACATTTTACATTTGGTCAACATCCCCCTTAAAATGTGATACCCAAACAGAACACTCTGCTCCAAGTGTAGTTCACCGGCACTTCTCTGACCCGCATTCAAGCATCAAATTAAGTTACCAAACAGACATGCCATGTTCAGAGTCATGCTGAACTTAACTGTCTACCAGCATGTGTGCTGCTGGTGAGCTCTTTCCCTGTTTTTTTTTCAGGGGCAGATGGTTTTTAAATGTGAGTGTATGACTTTACATTGATTGATTTACATTTCCCTTGGTAAGCTCTGCTCTATTTTTCCAGAATGTCAGGAGTTTTTAGAAAAGTCCTTCTAATTTTATGATGTTTGGGGCCAGGAGGAGAAGCAGGGTGCCAATGCTCTCTTCTAAGTACTTCATAATGATGTTTAATGAGAAAAAGTTGAGACAAAACTCCATAAACGACTACTCAATACTTCACCAAAATAGGCTGTTTGTGTCATCCTGTGCCTCCATCTTCATACTTGGATACTCTTTTTTTCCCCACTCTTTAACATATTTCATATACATTTATGTAGTTTTATGCAGCCAAATTGGTTTCTTAAGTTTGCTTCATCTTTTCTGTTCTCAGAATTTCATTTCTGACATTCTCCTATCCTTTTGAGACAAGACTGTCCTTTGAGTTGTTGGCCATGAATTTTTTACATAAATATACTCGAATATTGAAAAATTCTGAAGTCAAGGTTATATGCTTGATTATGAGCCACTGATTATGAGCATATTTTTAATAATTCATTCAATACTTCCTCAATGACTTAATAAGTTTCCTTCATTGCTTCTGTTGCATTCTAGGAGATATGTCAACAAGAGTAGAAGAACAAAAATAAATGGATTATTTAGATTGAGGAAACAATATGAGAAAAGACACATAAGATAATAGCATGTTACTTTTCTTTAATTATTTCAATAGATTTAGGATGTATAAATGTTTTTTGTTATATAAATGAAAAGTATAATGCTGAAGTCAGGCCATTTAGTGTACTCATCCCGGAATAGTGTGTGTTGTACCCAATAGGTAATTTTTGATCCCTCACCCTCCCTCCCTTCTTTTTAGACTCTTTATGTATGTATACTTGGTTCACTTCTCACACATAGATTGAAACTTTTTATAGTAGGAAGGAACCACACCTTTCCTGTGGAATATTGGTTCATTTGCAAGAATACAAGAGGTGTTCAATAAATATTTTTTAATTAACAGTAATAGTTTGTGGTTTAAACAAGTGCATACTTTCATTCAGTGGTTGAAGCAATTAAAATATTGTAGATTTATTACACGTATAATACCAGTGCTACATAGAAATACAATATATAGACTTGTACAAGATAGATCAAGAAATAGTCACAAATAAATCCAAGTATAGAATGAAAAATTTGCCTTTAAGCAAATAAACATTACAAATGTATTTTATATTAATAAATATAAATTAACAAATTAGTAAGTGCATTGACAAACACACACACACACACTTTACTCACCATTACTTTTGTATCAAAGGTATAAAAGTAATCATTTGGCCAGATACAGTGGCTCACACCTATAATCCTAGCATTCTGGGAGGCCGAGGCAGGAGGACTGCTAGAGCTCAGGAGTTCAAGACCAGATTGAACAAGAGCAAGACCCTATCCCTACTAAAAATAGAAAAATTATCCAGGTGTTGTTGTGGATGCCTCTAGTCCTAGTATTTAGGAGGAGGATCACTTGAACCCAGGATTTTGAAGTTGCTGTGAGCTAGGCAACAAAATAAGAGTCTGTCTCAATAAATGAATAAATAAAAATAAGTAATCATTTATTTTTTCCAAAGTTATACTTTAAGAAAGACCAGGTTCCAGTTGCCTTTGGACTTTAGCATAATTTAAAAATAACGAACTTGTACTACAAAACCCTATATTTAATATGATACGATGTCTCTCCACAATGAAATTCTAAAATTATTATTTTTTTCACCTATATTATTAGCACTTTGAGACCCTTACTTGGCAAGTACTGACTTTTGTTCCCCAAGATAAAGTATTAGCTTTTATTTTTTTCACTTACAGGGTGCATAATAATTAAAGATTCTGGTTGCCAAGGAAATGCTACTTTGAACTTGAAGTTCAATTGTTTTGTGAATTTGTAATTGTACCCTTTCTGAGGGATGCAGAAGGCAGAGGAGGAAATTCACAAAAGTGACACAAAGCAGATAATAACAGAGCCTCATGATGAATTCATAATGATGTTCAAAGTGTGAGGAAAATTGTTCCATCACAAAGAATGATCTCTGATCAACCACTGCTAGTCACTACTGAGAAGGGTATAAAGAGCTAAGAGCCCACTTTGTGTTCTAAAACCAGAATAAACAGCCAGGTCCTGATTTGCAAAGAAAAATTCATGTTTATCTTGATCTACTATTGTGTCTGTGAGGGTAGGGGAAAGATTGTATGAGAGAACTAACTAGGCGATTACTTGATGCTGTGCCTTGTGACAGAAATGTGTGAGAGTGACCCCAAAATCAAATCCCAATTTAAACTAGTCAACAAATTTGACCTCTTGGTCAAGTTTGACCTCTTGGAAATCTTGACCTCCCTCCAACCTCTTCAAATCTCCTAGGAATAAATTTAATGAAGGAAGTGAAAACCTGTACAAGATGAAGATGATATAAGCAAGTGGAAAAACATCTCATGCTTATGGATTGGAAGACTTAATTTCATTAAAATAATGATACTGACCAAAGCAATCAACAGGTTTAATCCCTTTCTAATACTCATGTAATTTTTTTACAGAAATAGAAAAAAAGATCCTAAAATTTGTTTTGAACCTAAATAACCAAAGACATCCTGAGCAAAAAGAACAAAGTTGGAGGCATCACATTACCTGACTTCACAATATATTATAAGGCTATAATAACCCAAACAGCATGGTATTATGAAAACAAATGCATGGACTAATGAAAAAGACTAGATAATCCAGTAATTAATTCATGTATTAATAGGGAATTACTTTTTGAGAAAAGCAATAATAACATACACTGGGAAAGGACATGATCTTTTATAAGTGGTGGTAAGAAAATTTGATATCCATATACATAAATGGATATTTTCTTGTATGCAAAAATCAACTCGAGATAGATTAAAGACTTAAATGTAAGATCTTATAAAACTTCTAGAAGAAAACACAAGGGAGACATTTCAGGACATTGGTTTAGGCAAAGACTTTATGGCTAGGACCTGAAAAGCATAAGCCACAAAACAAAAATAGACAAATGGGACTGCATTAACTAAAACACTTTTGCACAGAACAAAACAAACAACAACAAACAAACAACAATAAAAACAAACAAAACAACCTGTTGAATGGGAGAAAATATTTGAAAACTATTCATCTAACAAGAGACTAACATCCAGAATTTACAAGGAACTCAAACAATCCTAAAAAAGAAAAATCATTAAAAAATGGGCAAATGACATGACTAAATATTTATCAAAAGAAGACATACTTTCAAATGGACAACTGGTAGATGAAAAAAATACTCAACATCACTAATTATCAGGGAAATGCCAATCAAAACCACAATGCAAAATCATTTTACCTCAGTTAATGGCTATTATTAAAAAAATGAAAAATAGCTGCTGGTGAGGATGCAGAGAAAAGGGAACGCTAATATGCTATTGGTGGGAATGTACATTAGTAGAGGCACTATCGAAAACAGTATGGAGATTTCTCAAAGAACTAAAGATAGAACTATGATATGATCCAACAATCCCTCTACTGGGTATCTACCTGAAGGAAAACAAATCAATATATCAAATGATTCCTACCCAAAGGAAAAGATTTTTTGTTAAGAAGGCACTCAAATGTTTATTGCAGCACTATTCACATAGAAATGATATGGAATCAACCTTCTCAATAGAGAAGTGGATGGAGAAAATGTGTTAAAAACATAGAATGGAATGCTATTCTGGCGTAAAAAAAAGAATGAAATCATGCCATATGTAGCAACATGGAGGTCACTATGCTAAGTGAAACAAGCCAGGAATAGAAAGACAAATATCACACATTTTCACTTATATGTGGGAACTAAAAAAAGTAGATCTCATGGGGTTAGAAGGTAGATTTGTGGTTATCAAAGGCTGAGAATGGTTGGAGGGGATAAAGACAGGTTGATTAATGGGTACACATGTATATTTAGATAGGAGAAATAAGACTTCGTGTTTGACAGAGCCATATGGTGACTATAGTGAACATTAATACATTATACATTTCAAAATAGCTAGAGAAGAATAATTTGAATCTTCCTAGCATAAATAAAAGATAAATATTTAAGGTGGATGACCCCATTGATTACACATATATTACACAAATATATCAAATTATCATATTACTGTGAAAGGATATACATTTAATATGTATCAATAAAAATACAAAAAATATATTGCATGTTTTTATTAATATGCAGGAGCTAGAAAAGTTCCTCTCACAGAGGTAGAGAATAGAATGATAAATACCAGAGGCTGAGAAGGGTATGTATGAGCAAAGGTGGGGTGGGGTGAAGAAAGCTTGGTTAAGGGAACACACATACAGTTAAATAGAAGAAAGAAGGTGTAATTTTTTTTTTTTTTTTTTGAGTCTCACTCTGTTGCCCAAGTTAGTGTATTGTGGCATTAACCTAGCTTATAGCAACCTCATGCTCCTGAGTTCAAGTGATTCTCCTGCATCAGTCTCCCAGAGTGCTAGGGTTACAGGCATGAGCCACCATATGTAGCCAAAAAGTTCTAATGTTTACTAGCAGAGTAGAGAGACTATAGTTAACAATATATTGCATATTTAAAAATGTAATAGTTACAAGAAAGGATTTGAAATGTTCCCAACACATAGAAATGATGAGATAGTAGATACTTTTAAATACCTTGACAGGATCATTACATATTCTACACATGTAAGAAAATATGTGTATCACATGTACCCTATAAGTAAGTACAGGTTATGGGGTCTCTTTTTTATTTACTCACATTTTTATTTAGAAGACCAACTTTACTTGTTTATTTCAAAACTTTAAGGGGGTACAAATGTTTTAGGTTATGTAGATCACTTTTGTTAGGTCTGGGTCCCTGCTATATGTGTGCCCATCAGCCAAATAGTGTTCATTGTACCCATTAGGTAGTTTTTTGCCCCTCTGCTCTTCTCCCCGCTCCCCCCCAAGTGGTTGATTTCCACTGAGTTTTATTTCCTTCTGTGCACATGTATGCTCGTCACTCAATTTAATAGTGAGTACATGTGGTGTTTGTTCTTACATTTATAAGATAATTCACTTAAGAAAATGGTCTCCAGTTCCATCCAGATTGTTGCAAAAGGTATTCATCTTTCTTATGTACTCCATGGTATACATATGCCACATTTATTTATTTTATTAATCCACTCATGAACTGATGGGCACTTGGGTTGATTCCACATCTTTGCGATTGTAAATTGTGCTACAATAAACATTTGAGTGCCTTTTTGATGCAAAGTCTTCTTTTCCATTGGATAGGTACCCAAAAGTGGGGTTACTAGATTGAACGGTAAGTCTACTTTTAGTTCTCTGAGGAATTTACATACTAATTTCCATAGAGGTTGAACTACTTTGCAGTCCCACTAATAGAGTGTAAGCATTCCTTTCTCTTTCCAACCATGTCAGCATCTATTGTTTTTGGACTTTTTAATAAAAGCTACTCTAACTGAAGTAAAGTTATACCTCATTGTGGTTTTAATTTGCATTTCCCTGATGATTACTGACAGTGAGCGTTTTTCATATCTTTATTGGCTGCTTGTCTTTCTTCTTTGAGAAAGTTCTGTTCATGGTCTTTTGCCCACTTTTTAGGGGTTTTTCCTTGCTGATTTATATTGCAAGGCTACATGTCGGATCTATTAAGTACAGAGTATAAAGGTCTTAACACAATAATTAAGAAATGAGGTGAGGGATATTTTAACTAGTAAGATGTAAGCATTCCAAATAGTATATGAAATCAGTACATTGTACCTCCTAAATGCATTAATGTATACATTATTTAATAAAAATAATAAAATAAAATAAATTCTGAATATTACCCCTTTATTGGATATCTAGCTTTTGAATGTTTTCTCCCATTCTGTAGCTTGTCTATTTGCTCTGTTGATTGTTTCCTTAGCTGTGCAGAAGCTTTTAGTTTAATCAAATCCTGTTTATTAATTTTTGTTGCTACCCAGATTGCCATTGGGGTGTTAGTCATAAATTCTTTGCCTAGGCTGATATCTAGATGAGTTTTCCTTATATTTCCTCTAGAATTCTTATGGTTTCATGCCTTAGAGTTAAATATTTTATCTATCTTGAATTAATTTTTCTAAGTGGTAAGATGTAGTAATCCTGTTTGATTCTTTTGCATGTGGCTATCCAATTTTCCCAGCAACATTTATTGAATAGGGCTTCTTTTCCACTGTGTGTGTTGCTGTCTGCTTTGTTGGAGATAAGTTTATAGGTAGATGATTTTATATCTGGGTTTTCTATTCTGTGCTATTGGTCTATATCTCTATTTTTATAACAATACCCATGCTGTTTTGTTTACAATAGCCTTGTAATATAGTTTAAAGTCTCATAATGTGATACCTTCAGATTTTTTTTTTTTTTTGCTTAAGAGTGATTGTTTGAGCTATTTGGCCTCTTTTCTGGTTCCAAACAAAGTGAAGATTTATGTTTTGTAAATCTGTGAATTATGACATTGGTCATTTGATGGGGATTGCACTGAATCTGTAAATCACTTTGGGTGGTATGGATATTTTAACAATATTGATTCTACTTATCCATGAACATGATATGTTTTTCCATTTGTTTGTAAACTCTGATTTCTTTCCTCAGAGTTTCAAAGATCTCTTTGTAGAGACCTTTTACATCCTCAACTGAGCATAGTCCTAAATATTTTTTGGTAGGTATTGTGAATAGTTTTGAGTCTTTGATTTGACCCTCATATTGACTGTTAAGCATACAGAAATGCTACTGATGTGTGTACAATGATTTTGTAACTTAAGATTTTACTTAATTTATCAATTGCAGAAGACTCTTGGTGGAATATTGGGGGTTTTTTAGATACAAGATCATGTCATCATCATAGAGCAACAGTTTGACCTCCTCTTTTCTGATTTGGATACCCTTTATCTCTCTTGCTGGATTGTTTGGCTTGGATTTCCAGAACTGGTGGAATAGAAATGGTGACAGTGGACATCCTTATCTTGTTCCAGTTCTTGGAGGGAACTTTTCTCAATTCACTATGATGTTGGTTGTAGTTTGTCATATGCAGAGTTTATAACTCTGAGATGTGCTCCTTCAATGCCTATTTTGTTGAGGTTTTGGATTTTGTTAAATGCTTTTTTGTCTTCTATTGAAATAATCCTATAGTCTTTGTTTTTGCTTATGTTTATGTGGTGAATTACATTTATTAATTTACCTATGTTGAACCATTCTTGCATCCGTAGAAGCCCACTTGGTCCTGGTGGATTTCTTCTTTGTTTCTTTGATGTGCTGTTAAATTCAGTTTGCTAGTATTTTGTTGAGGATTTTTATATCTATATTCATAAGGAATATTGGTCTGCAGTTTTATTTTTTCATTGTGTCCTTCCCTGGCTTTTGTGTCAAGGAGATACCAGCTTTGTAGAATGAATTGGAAAGGATTCCCTCCTTAATATTATAGATTAATTTCTGTATTATTGACATCAGGTCTTTTTTGTATGTTGGATAGAATTCAACTATTAATCCAAACTGGTCCAGGGCTTTTTTTGTTGTTGTGAGGATTTTCATTACTGTTTTGATTTCACTGCTCATTATTGGTCTGTTTAGGAATTCTATTTCTTCCTGGTTAAGTCTTGGGCGGTCATGTGTTTCCAGTCCATTTCCCCTGTGTTCTCTAGTTTATGTACATTGATATTTACATGTGTTTGTGGATCATGTTTTTTATTCTGCAGTATCAGTTGTGATGTCACCTTTTTCATTTCTGATTGAGTTTATTTGGGTCCTTTTTCTTCTGTTCTTGTTAATGAATAGGAGGTCTGTTGATTTTGTTTTTTTCCCAAAGAACCAACTTTTTGTTTTATTGATCCTTTACATTTGTTTTTCTTTGTTTTCCTATTCATTTAGCTCTGCTCTGAGCTTCATTTTTTTTGTTCCTTCTGCTGGCTGTAGGTATGGTTTGTTTTTCCTTTTATAGTTTCTTCAAGTGTGACATGAAGTCATTAATTTGTAATCTTTCTGTCTTTTTTGATGTAGGCATCTATAAATTTTCCTCTGAGGAATGCTTTTGCTGAGTCTAATAGATTTTGACAGTTTGTGTCCCCTTTATTGTTCAGTTCAAATAATCTTTTGATTTCCATCTTATTTTTATTCTCGACCCAATAATCATTCAGAAGAAGACTGATTCATTTCCATGACTTTGTGTAGGTTTGAGTATTTCTCTCATGACTGATTTCTAGTTTTATCCAATTGTGATCTGAGAAGGTACATGGTATGATTTAAATTTTGAAAAATTTTTTGATATCTGTTTTTTAACTCAAGATATGATCAGTCTTGGAGAAGGTCCAATGTGCTGCTGAGAAGGTGTATTCTGTAGTTTTTTGAGTAGAATGTTCTGCAAATGTCTGCTAAGTCCATTTGATTAGTTGTCTATTGTTTCTTTATTTTCTACTTTGATAATTTGTCCAGCTGTGACAGGGGGGTGTTGAGGTCCCCAGCAATCATGATGATACTATTTATTTCTTTACTTAGCTCTAGTAAAATTCGCTTTATGTATCTGGGAACTCCTGTGTTGGATGCATATATAAAATTCTAGGCTGGCAGTTATTCTGTTTACATTGTTTGAAGATGAAGCTCTAATCCCTTCTGACTTGTAAGGTATCCACTAAGAAGTCTCCAGTTACCCTGACAGATTTTTCTTGTAGGTTATTTGGTGCTTTCATCTTGCTTGCAGAATTTTTCCTTCATTTTTACTTTGGCCAGGTTGATTTGTGTCTTAGAGATAACCTGTTTGCTATGAATCTCCTGGTGTTCAATATCCATGACAAAAAACAAATCTGTTATGTCTGAATTTCTGGTAATACCAGAGACATTTTCCTCAATAATTTCCTCAAATAGGTTTTCCATGCTTTTAGCACTTTCTTCTTCTACCAACTATAGTTCAAATGTCAGTTTGCTTCACACAGTCTGTTATTTCTCTCAGTGATTGCTTGGACTTTGTAATAGTCTTTTCTGCCTCTTGGAATGACTAGCTATTTTTTATTATTATTTTTTATTAAATCATAACTGTATACATTGATATGATCATGGGGCATCATACACTCGCTTCATAGACCATTTGACACATTTTTATCACAGTGGTTAACATAGCCTTTCCGGCGTTATCTCAGTTACTGTGCCAAAAGCTTTACATTCTACATCTACCAAGTTTCGCAAATACCCCTGTAAGATGCACCACAGGTGTGATCCCACCGATCCCCCTCCCTCTACCCACCCCCCCCTTTCCCACTTCCCCCTATTGTTAAGTTGTAACTGGGTTATAGCTTTCATGTGAGAGCCCCAAATTAGTTTCATAGTAGGGCTGAGTACATTGGGTACTTTTTCTTCCATTCTTGAGATACTTTACTAAGAAGAATACGTTCCAGCTCCATCCATGTAAATGAAAGAGGTAAAGTCTCCATCTTTCTTTAAGGCTGCATAGTATTCCATGGTATACATATACCACAATTTATTAATCCATTCGTGGATCGATGGGCACTTGGGCTTTTTCCATGACTTAGCTATTATGAATTGGGCTGCAATAAACATTCTGGTACAAATATCTTTGTTATGTTGTGATTTTTGGTCTTCTGGGTATATGCCCAGCAGAGGAATTACAGGATTGAATGGCAGATCTATTTTTAGATCTCTGAGTGTTCTCCATATATCTTTCCAAAAGAAATGTATTAATTTGTATTCCCACCAGCAGTGCAGAAGTGTTCCCTTTTCTCCATATCCATGCCAACATCTCTGGTCTTGAGATTTTGTGATATAGGCTAGTCTCATTGGCTTCTTATTTGTTTTCAACTTTCTCTTCAATTCTCTTTATCATATTTACCATCCATATTGTAAGTTCCATTTCCGTCACTTCTGCAATTTCCTTGTGGGTGGAGTCCACTACTATAGCTCCACTGTGTTCCCTTGGGGGTATCAGACTATTTTATTTTTTCACTTTTTTTGAGGTTCTTTTTGCTGGTTGCTTCTCATCTGTCTCTTCTTCTCTTGGCATGGGTTAATAGGATTATAGCCTATTCTCCTCTGCTGAGGACTCTTTCAAACCAAGTCCAGGAGTGATAGCTGCTCAGGGCTGGGGGATCCAGAGTGATGTGTGGGACTTTGGGGAGGTTCTGTGGGCCCAGCTGTACTGGTAGAGACTCACTGGTGAGGTCTCAGTGTCCAGGCTGAACTCTGGGTCTCAAGGATAGAGTCACAGGCCCAGAGGAAGCCCTGGAGCTATAGAGGCAGACTTGGGTATAGTGAGAGCTTCAGAGCTGGCTTTGGGGATTTTGGGTATAGGGTTACTCACTGGGGGGCTATTCCACAAGCATGGGGATTGCTGATGCCAAGTTATGCAGACAGTCACTTGTCTCAGTGGTACAGGGTCCACATAGGTGGGCCAGACCTGCTGCTCAGCCAAGGTTCTCCACCCATAGCTAGGACCCACTCAAGAAGGTGCCTGAGACTTCCTGAGGGGTGCCTGTGGGTGTGTCTAGGACTCTTCTTCTGTGAGGAGGTGTGCTCAGCTTCCAGTCATGGACACAACACAGGGAAGTGTCTGTTCCCTTCCAGGCCTGGTGGACCTGGGTCTGGTGTCAGAGTAATGAGGATGACACTGGTTGCAAAAACTTGGGATTGGCAGGTGCCAGAGCTCTGCTGTACTTGCTCTTCAGTGGAATGTCTCTGTAAATACTCTGATCATCTCCCCAATAAGTCCAGAGGCCTGCAGTGGAAAAGGGAGACCCCCTCACAGGTTAAGCCTTCCCTCTGGGACAGTCTAGTAAGCAATGGTTTTAGGCAGCCATCTTGTACCCTCTTAAGGGTCTCTTTTTAGGGTGATGAAAGTGATCTGGAATTAGATAGTGGTGATGATTGTATAACGTCTAATGAACTAAAATCTACTGAATTTCACACTTTAAAATAGTGAACATTATGACATATCTCAATAAAGCTGTATTAAAAAAATAATACATCTGAGTTTCTGGCCAAAAGTCTGTACATTAGTGTTTTTATTTTGTTTTTTTTTGAGACAGAGTCTCACTTTGTTGCCCTTGGTAGAATGCTATGGCATCACAACTCACAGCAGCCTCAACTCTTGGGCTCAAGTGATTCTCTTGTCTCAGTCTCCTAAGTAGCTGGGACTACAGGTGCCTGCCACAACACCTGGATATTTTTTTGTTGTTGTTGTTGTTGTTGCAGTTGTCATTGTTGGTTAGCTGGCCCAGGCTGGGTTCGAACCTGCCAACTTCGGTGTATGTGGCTGGCACCATAACCACTGTGCCATGGACGCCAAGCCTGTATATTAGATATTTGAAAGGCAATTTTAAAACAAAGATTACCAGCCCATGTAAAACAAAGAACTGTTTAGAATATATATTTTTATCCCATAAAGAAGAGATATAGTTTAAGATATAGTAAATGTCTAATGGACTTTGGAATATTGAAGTACAAATAAAATGTCTAATGGATTTTGGAGTATTGAAGTACAAAGAGAAAAATTAATGACAAAAATGATGAGATAGAAAAAAAGAAACAGGATATTTATTTAAAAAATATTCTAGGTACTTTAAGATCATTTATAAGGCTGTTTTCAGAGGCTACCTTAAGTGATTATCTAATAGGTACCACAACTTATTATGAGATCATCTTGGTTATTTAGTAACCAAATACACTAAATGGATTAGCTAAAGTATACTGAATATTGTACTATATAGAAACCCTCTGTTGCAAAGTTTTAATGTAGAAAAGCTTTTAACTGTTAAATCTTTTCAGATAAAAGAAGCTCTTTATTAAGTGGAAAGATAGCAATTATGATAATAGCATAAGATATTCTCTTTCAAGCAATACCATAAGTACAGGGAAATACCAAATGCGGAAAGTTCACAGTATGAGTGGCTCAATAGGAAGACCTATAAGAGACCTAGAGATAGGCAGAGACATAGGATAAGACAGCAAATGATTATCAGAATAATGTTATTCTTAAAATATTTGGGCTTTTAAATGAGGATTATAATATTAGAAAAATACATTAACTATGATAAATGATGCAAGATTATCCAGACAAATAACAACACCTAAATTGAAAAAAGGTCCTAGCACTCTTTGTAAAATGGATTGCATGAGAAGTTCTGTATTTCCATACCCTTTACCAAATACCAAATTTAATATGAAGTGATAAATAATCGAAGCAACAGCAAAAATGTAGTGACACAAAATTTAGAATTTATTTTCCTTATTACATATGTGTGTATTAATAGTTTTGAGCACTAGCACTTTCATATATATTAAAGTAGACAGCGAGGGGGAGAAAGAATGCTCCTTCTTTTTCTTCTTTCTTCTTCGTTTTTTTCCTTCCTCCTTCTTTTCATCTTCTATGAATTCCCATGCTCCCTCCCTTCCTTTTCTTTCTTATTAAAAAGAAAATTATTATTTTAAGATAAGAATAAATAGGCTATCGCTACCCCAAGATGGGATAAGTCTACTACAGACTCACTTTGTGCATATTGCAATAATAATAATAAAATTATTATTTTAAGATAAGAATAAATAGGCTGTCTGAAATTGTTAAGTAAAATTAGGCAGGTGCCTACTTATCAACCATATTTATTGGTTTGTTTACTGATCTAATTCTAGCAATTAGCATTAATATTTATTGAGTGAATGTAGTAGGGAAGATTGCTGTATTTATAAGGCAATTCATTCATACAGTGAGATATAACTGTATCATGAAATGTATCAGAAATATGAATGAGGTTTCTGAGAATTATATAAAGACTATAGAGTTAAAACTAAGATCCCCTGAAATAATTCACATGTACTACTTTTCCAGGCTATGTAGACTTGAGGTTGATAATCTCATGAAATTTGTAGAGATGTTTGATTTATACAACGCCGGAGTTGATTTTAAGCATGAACAGCAGGGATGATGAAAGTCCGTAGTATCTGAATAAATACTGCAGTAATATTTGGCATTGTTCATTTACAGATATAAATACTACAGAGAAAATTATGAGATTTCCATTTATATTTTAATGCACAGGAAAGTGATAATAGTCAAAGAAAGGCTTTTATAACAGGCTTCCCATCCTGTGTCTGTAGTGTGTGCACATTTGCACATGTTTGTGTCTTCATTCTGCCCTGTACCTTGTAATCTCACTTAAGAGCTGTAATAAATAATAGAAAAGTGGTTAACCACAAGAAATAGCAGACTTGCTTATTACAGCTATGGAATGTTTTGTCTGTGATTTGAGTAAGTAAAAAGCATGATGACTATTGCAGGCACAGAGGAAAGGGGTAGTTGAAATTCAACCACAATGACAACTGAATACCCTTTACCTTTACTGGAACTCTGAAAATATCTCCGGTCTCTTCAGTGAGGAAAAGGATGCTTTCTTTTTAATAGTTCAGTACTCTAACTCACTACAAGTATCTCCAAATGTTTGAATCTACTATCATTTTAATCCCAGTTTCCAGAAGCTTTTCTGGTTTTCTGAGTAAAATGTTGCTTATAATATTTGATAACAAGAATTTGTAGTACTGACCAAGATAGGGTAAGTCTACTACAGACTCACTTTCTACATATTGTAACCAAAGAGTCCAGACAGAATAAATAAAAAAAGTAGTTACGTGAGGATTCTGAAAAGTAAACCATTGTAAGAAGATAGTAAGGAAAGTAAAAACCTGAAGAATGGCCAGTACCACTAAGTTTTCTCGTTAATTGAATATAATCTTGGTGGCCCAAGTTAGAAAACAATATGGTGGTCATAGGCAGTAGGAATTCTGAGAGAATCTCCTATTTTTTTTGTTGCTTTATCTCAAAGGCAGAGGTAGTCACTTAGAAATGTGTAAGAGTTTAAGGAGAGAGTCCCATGTTTCTGGTCAAGGAACCAGCAAAGAGAACCTTTGGAACCAGAGAGTACAAGAAAATCCCAGGGAGGAGAGGATTAGAGAAGGTAATTCCCTAACTCTATTACAAACTGAAACAAGTCCTATGCTTGCCACCAAACTATGCATAGACAGAATGAACTCAAAGAAAGAAATAATACAAACATTAGAATAGAAGGAAGTTGAAAACAGAAAGTTTACAGAGAAAGATTGATAAAAACAAAAGCTTATTCTTTGAAAAGAGCAATAAAACTGTTAGGAGTTTAGCCAGATAGACCAAGAAAACAAGAAGAGATACAAATTACTCGTATTAAGAATAAAAAAAGGTGCCAGGTACAATGGCTCACTCTTGTAATCTTAGTACTTCGGGAGGCTGAGAAGGTAGGGTCACTTGAACTTAGGAGGTGGAGACCAGCCTGAGTAAGAGGGAGACCCCGTTTCTCCTAAAAAAAAAAAAAAAATAGAAAAATTATCTGGGCATGTGGAGCATGCCTGTAGTCCCAGCTACCATGGAGGCTGAGGTGGGAGAATCATTTGAACCTAGGATTTGAGATTGCTGTGAGCTATATTGATACTATGGCACTCTAGCCTGGGTGACAGAGTGAGACTTTGTCTTAAAAAAGAAAAAAAATAGAATAAAGGAGAAGATATAACTAGAGATGACTACAGACTCTACAGACCTAAAAATTTGATAACTTATGATAACTTAGATGATATAGACTAATTTCTTTTCTTCTTTTTTTTGAGACAGAGTCTCAAAAAGGTTTATCACCCACGTCACAGCTCACAGCAACCTCCAACTCCTGGGCTTAGGCAATTCTCTTGGCTCAATCTTCCGAGTAGCTGGGACCACAGGCCCACCACAATGCCTGGCTATTTTTTGTTGCAGTTTGGAAGGGGCTGGGTTCGAACCCACCACCCTTGGTATATGGTGCCAGCACCCTATCCACTGAGCCACAGGTGCCACCCAATATGGACTAATTTCTTTACAGACATAAATCAGCATAACTCACTCAAGAAGAAATATATAATCTGCGTAGTCTATATATATTAAAGAAATTGAATTTGCAGATAAAGACCTTTTACAAAGAAAATTCCAAATCCAAGTGACTTCCCTGATAATTTCTATCAAATATCTAAAAAAAATGTAATAGCAAATCTACACAATCTCTTTCATAAAATAGAAGAGAAAGTAACATTTCCCAATTATTCTCACAAAGCCAGTGTTACCCTGATAGCAAAACTAGACAAAGATATTATAAGAAAACTATAGACCAATATTCCTAATCAAAAGCTTTCAAAATCCTGAAAAAATGTTAGAAAATTGAATGTAGAAAAATGTAAAAAGAATAATATATATTAACAAACTGGGGTTTATACTGCAGACATAAGGCTGGTTCAATGTTCAAATATGAATTAAGTTAGTCATGGTATCAACAAGTTAAGAAAGAAAAGCCTTATCATTCTCTCAATAGATACAGAAAAACTATTAGACAAAATCAATATCTATTCATGATAAAAAATCAAATGAATAAACTCTTGGCAAACCAGGTATAAAAATAAATGTTCTTAACCAAATAAATGCCATCTACAACAACAACAACACCCCCATAGCTTATAATGTAGGGGAGAGACTGAAGGGTTTTCTTCTAGCATCAGGAGCAGAACCAGGAGGTCTATTCTCACTACGTTTATTAAACATGATTTGCAAATTCTTAGGCATGAACAAAAGCAAGGAAAAGAAATAATATGCACACACATTAGGAGGGAATACATAAAAACTGTTTCTCTTTACATGACAGATGATTGTCTACATGAAAAAATTCCAAGGGGGTGGCGCCTGTGGCTCAAAGGAGTAGGGTGCTGGCCCCATATGCCAGAGGTGGCAGGTTCAAACCCAGCCCTTGGGAAAAAAAAAAAAATTCCAAGGAATTTTCCATACGCATATACACATAAATCTCTTAGAGTTAATAAGTGATATTAGCAAAATTATAGGATATAAGGTCAATATACTAAAAAATCAATTTTATGCCTATATGGATGCTCATTGATTTATGATAGTGTTATAGTAATTGAAAGTATCCTAAGTTGAAAATGTATTTAATACTCCTAATCTATTCAGTATCATACTTTAGCAGTGCTCACCTTAAATGTGGACAGAACACTTAAAGTAACCTAAATTGGCAAAATCACCAAATACAAAGCTTATTTTATAATATAATATTAAATATCATGTGTAATTTTTCTATTTCAGACTATTAGAAGGTACATAAGTTTTGTTTACATACCTTGTTTTGTGCAGACTGAGTCATATATAATACTATATTATACTAAAAGTGAAGAACATAATAGTTATATGGGTACTCAAAGTACAGTTTCGAATTATGGTACTTTGCATTTGGACCACTGTAAAGTGAAAAGATTATAAGTTGAGGACTGTGTGTATATCAGCAATGCATAAGTGGAAATCAAAAACTGTAAAAGTATCAATTACAATGGCATTGATAAATATACTGAGACAGAAATCTGAAAAAACATATGGGCAAGATGTGTATGCTGGACATTTTAAAACATTGGTCAAAGAAACAAAAGAAAACCTAAATAAGTGAAGATATATACCATATTCATGGATTAGAAGTCTCAATATTGCCCATTCTTCCCCTGTGAGTCTATAGATTCAATGCAATCATATTCAGAATCAGGTTGTAGACACTAACTAGCTGAGTCTAACATGTACATGAAAAGTCAAAGGAACTGAAGTTCCCAAACAGTTTTGAAGAATAAAATTAAAGCAACCATACTATTTGATTTCAAGATGTAATTAACTACAGCAATAAACAGTAGAGTATGAATTAAAAAAAAAAACATAGATCAATGGAGCAGAAGAGAGAGTTTGGAAATAGATCTACACAATATGGTCAGTACATTTTTTACAAATGAGTAAAGACAGGTTAGTGAAAAATTGATAGTTTGTCCATAAATGTTCCTTGAAGAACTCGATATCTAGATGCAAGGGAAAAAAGAAAGAAATTCCAACAATACCTCATAGACCTAAATGTTAACATAAAGCCATATTATTTTTCTTTTTTTTTCTTTTTTTTTTTATTAAATCATAACTGTATACATTGATATGATCATGGGGCATCATACACTCGCTTCATAAACCATTTGACACATTTTTATCACAGTGGTTAACATAGCCTTCCTGGCGTTATCTCAGTTACTGTGCCAAAACATTTACATTCTACATTTACCAAGTTTCGCAAATACCCCTGTAAGATATTATTTTTAGAAGAAAATCTTTGTGACTTTGTCAGGTTATAAGATCTTAGTATATGATACCAAAAGAAAAAAAAAGATGATAAATTGGACTTCATCGAAATTAGGGACTTTAAGAAAGAGACTGTCAAGAGAATGAAAAAGTCAATCACAAATTAAAAAGAAATATTTAGAAATCTCATCTCCAAAAAAGCCGTATAGACAGGCTATATAAAGAACTCGTAAATATCGACAAAGGTTTGAACAGATTTTTCAAAGAAGCTATGCTCAACTTTATCAGTCATTCAAGAAATACACATTTAAACTGAAATGTGAAATCATTACATACTAGGATGGCTAATATTAAAAACAAAAGACATTACCGAGTACTGGCAAGATGTAGATCAGTCAGAACTTTCACACATAGCTTTAGATACAGCTAAACTTCTCAAAAGAACAGTCTAAAAGGTTGCAGGGAACTTTTTCTTTCTGAGAAGAGTATCACTTGACTTTGAGAAAGTAAAACTACAGGTCTTATAGGGGTATTCAACCTTTTTTTGTTTTTTTTCTCTATTGCACATTAGAAGAATAGGGTTGTTTGGGGCCATATATTAAGTATACAAACTCCAACAAAAACTGATTAGTAAAAATAATAAACAAATAAAAGGTCTTCACAAAATCAGCCAGTGGGCTGTAGGGTGGACAAGGATTTCTGGGTTTGCCTTCAGATAGCTGGAGGAAACAGCAATTAAAGGTACCTTGCCTTGGTGCTTCTGAACAGGAAAGATTAGTATGGTTACAAGGAAAATCAGCTAATTTTAAATAAGGTACAAAGCCTACTATTTAGTGAAAAAAAAAAAAACAGGCATTATTTTGCTAACTTGTGTGTTGATGAAACTTTTTTTTTTTACAATAACCATTAAAATGTTAACAGCAAAGTGCAAATCTGATCTTGGTTACTGGGTGTGAAATATTTGTTTGCTTGTTAGTTTGTTTTAAGGAGGGGATATTCTGGGAAGTACAGAGCCAATGAAACATACTTATAAGGCACATTATACCTTTTGTTTAACATTTTCTTATTTTTTTTAGATTTTAAGGTTAGAGGGATGTTAGTGATATCACAGTTCTTGTTCAGTGTATCGGTCATCTATTGCCACATAACAGAAATAAAAATCAATCTTACGAAAGACCAACTAGAGCTGTCTTATCAACATGATAGTCCCGTATGACTAATTAAATGTAAAACTGAATAAAATTAATAACTTGATCTGCAGGTAGTGGCATGGATGTGGAGAGAAGGGATCACTTTTACACTGTTGATGGGATTGCAAACTAATACAGCCTCTGTGGAAAGCAGCATGGTGAATACTCAAAGAACTCAAAATAGACTTCCCATTCTGATCCCATAATCCCATTACTAGGGTTCTACTCAAAAGGAAAAAAAATCATTTTATCATAAGGACATTTGTGCTAGATTGTTTATTGCAGTTCAATTTACAATCTCTGAGATGTGGAAACAACCCAAGTACCCATCAACCTATGAATGGATTAATCACTGTGGTATATGTATGCCATGGAATACTATCCAGCCATAAAAAAGATGGAGACTTTATATCTTTTGTATTAATCTGGATGGAATTGAAACACATTCTTCTTAGTAAGTATCACAAGAATGGAAAAGTAAGTATCCAATGTATTTAATACTAACATAAATCTAGTAGGTGAACTAATACACACCCACATAAGAGGAAAACTCAATTCAGTTCAAGTTGGGGAGAGGGAGATGGGAAGAGCAAAACAGGAGGAGGGAGGTGCATGGGTGTGTTATCGAATGGACACAATGTAAGGGCACACCTCTTGGGTACAGGACACAACTACAACAGGGACCTTACAAAACAAATGCAAACATTGTAACTTCATATTAATCTGAAATTTTAAAAATTAAAAAATTAAATTCATATACATAAAAAAAGTAATGACTTGGTTTCTTAGTCATATGAGCAACATTATTGAGCATATGTGTTCAATAGCTACAAGTGGCCGGCTCCCATTATTAGATACCATTGCAATAGTGCAGTATAAAGACAAAACTAGGCCCTGGAGTCTGGAAGAGTGTCGTTTCCATTCTGGCTCTATGACTTTGGATAAATCTCAGCTTTTTGTAAACTAATGAAAGAATATTTTCTATCTGGGAAGATTAAACTAGATGATGTATGCCTGACACATTATAAATTCTAAATGGATATTAACTATAACGATAATTATTGTTAGAAACTGACCACTAGGCAAATATAACCTACCTGAAATATTTTAGCTTTATTTTGAAATAGTTCACTCCAATGTTGAGCCACAACTTATGTTGGTGAACAGGACATTGTTTTTATTTCTTCTTGTCAGTCTATTCCCCAAGATTGGGAGACGGGTGGGAGAAAGGGAAAGTCTTCCATTTTTATTTACAATTCCATGAAATGGAGAAGGACAGCCAGACCACTAACTCTCTGAATTTCCTAAGTATCTGTAGGTTCTCAGTGTGCCAAAAGGCATGAGATAGATTAGGTTTTAAAGAAAAAATGCTATAATCTCGCTGTCCTTCATAATTATAAAATCATTCTTCCCCAAAGAATTATTAAGAAACAAAACCATTTGGAATAGAGTGCATTTGCACATAAAAGAGAACTGTGGAAGGAACGGAGTAGACAGAAGGGGGATCGTATTAATGCCAGAAATTCCTGGGCTTAAACTTCAGGATAAGCACACTTCATTATTTATTTTTACTTCTTTGGTGTCACTAGGCACCATCATTCATAATATATTTATTCAAAATCCCTCCTCAGGCCAGAAATATATTTTACAATACAAGTCTTTGATAATCTCAAAAGCTTTAGTGCCCTTCATTATAGAGCATACTTAAAGAGAGGATGAGCTTCAGTTGGGGTGACCTGTCACACCCAGCTCATCCATTACATCTCTTGTCACAACTGTTTACTTTTTCACACTGTGCTGAAGCCATTAAGAAGGAACACGAAGGTAGGATTGGCTACATGCTGTTCTCCTCTTGACCTGCCAAGGAATTAATCTTGAATGCTCAATTTAATGCTTTCTAACAACCGCGACTAGAGGGGAGAAAGAGTCTATTGCATTAAAGGGGGGAAAAGTCACCCATTTAAAGCATAGAACTTAATTTCACTGACATACACCTCCACCACTTTATCCTTGACAGGGAAAAAGTAGCAAAAAGTCTGCACATCATTTAACCACTATGCCATATAGCCAATGACTACTGAGGTAGAATGCTTACTTATGTATTAAGCTGGATAAAAATCAATATGACATACCATTTGTAAACAATAATTGCAAATGGCGGTAGTTTATAGAGAACTAGGATTTTCTACCATCAATTTGAGGAAAAACTTATAAAAACTTTTTTGTACTTACCAAATTCAATTTAGGAATCTTTGTATTTTACTATTTTTTTTTTAAAATATGGAACGCTTCACGAATTTGCGTGTCATCCTTGCACAGGGGCCATGCTAATCTTCTCTGTATCATTCCAATTTTAGTATATGTGCTGCCGAAGCGAGCACGAATCTTTGTATTTTTGTACACCTTCAAGAAGTCACAAGAAATTCATACAATAAAAGATCATGACATAATGCTATGTAAATTCTCTTTCCTGAAACCCATAGAAATGAGCAAAAGGAATAAAATATAGGGGAGAAAATATGATCTAAATTAAACCAGGAAACGACATCCATCACAAATCACAGGCAGTTTGCCCAAGACGGTGACATTTGTTCCAAATTGAATTTATAAAACACAAATGTCAATAAATCTTTGCAAACTTGTCTTGCAGGATATAGACCTTTCTGAAGGTGTCCGAGCAGGTCCTGAGAGATCCAGACAATGGTCCTTTCCTTAGAGAAGTAAGGACTGAGATAGTGGACATGACATCAGAGACAAACACAGGTGTGGTGGCAGGCACCTGAAGTCCCAGCTGAAGAAGGCTGAGGCAAGAAGATGGCTTGACCCCAGGAGTTGGAGGTTGCTGTGAGCTATGACACTACAGCACTCTACCAGGGCAATCGAGTGAGACTCTGTCTCAAACAAACAAACAGACAAACATCCATCCTTGCTGAGTTTGGCTCCTTGCAACCTAAAGATCCTTATCAGAGTGGAGGTGAAACAGAAGAAACAAGAGGAAAAAAGTAGAGAAACAAATTGCAACTTAGTGAAGAATCTTCACTAGAAGTCACCCCAATATTCTTCAAGAGAGCATAAGGCACATTAGTGAGAGAGAATCTGTTCTACTTTGAATTTACTCCCTGCACAGGTGCTTCTATCAAACTAGTGGTGAGCAAACAGAAAGTCACTCGGAGTTGACATGTACTCTGCAAAGGTCAAACAAGGCACCTACATGTGGTTACCATTTTTGGTCTCCCACCAAAAAAACTCAAAAGGGAATATAAATAGCAATCAGGACACTTCAGGGGATTGGAAATGAAGGTGACTACAGACAAATATTTCTCTATACTATTAACAAATGGAAGGGAACATGGACTCTTTTGTAGGTTTGGAGAATATCAAAGAATCAATAGAGAAGGTGAAGTAAGAGTGAAATAATGAAAGAGAAGAAAGGTACAGTGACCACACCTAGAAAACAGATGAAATAAAATCATCATGAAGAAAAGGAAACCAAGTATAACGAACACTTCGTAAAAATAGAGGCAATAACAAGGGGGCAAGCATGAAAAAGTAACAAGTGCAAAGGAAAACTAAAATCAGTGAAAGTTAGACGAGATACAGCAAACAGAAGAGATTATCCTTAAATAGGGAAGTGGACAAATGAACAATCAAAAAGCCAAATCAACCCCAGAACTCTCAAAGGCACACACAAGAAAAATTTCCTATGAAAAAGGACGTTTGGCATTATATTAAGTGAAAGAAGCCAAGCACAGAAAGACAAATCTCACATGTTCTCACTCACATGTTAGGGCTAAATAGTAAAAACAATTGATGTCATGGGGAATCGATTGAGAAGAGAGTAGAATGATGGTTACCATAGGCTGAAAAGGGCAGCGAGCAGGCAGAATGAAGCGAGGAGGTTAATGAGTGCAAAAATAGTTAGATAGAATGAACAATATTTGATAGCACAGCAAAGTGACAGCAATCCTCAATAAGTTAGGGCACCCCTGAAAATAACTAAAAGAGTGGAACTGGAATGTTACCAACATGAAGAAATCATAAATGCCCGGGATGGTGAATATCCCAAATACTCCAATTTGATTAGTTCACATGGTATGCCTGTATTAAAACATCACATGTACTCCATGAAGATATGTAACTACTATATAACCATGATAAACAAAAATTAAAAAGGAAAACAGAAAAAGAGGTTCTGTAGCTGTGGATCCAAATGGTACAGCAGTTTCCCATAAAAGGTAGTTACAAACTAATCAGACTGATAATACAGCCGACATCATGTGGTTGCAATGGGAATGGGATGACATGTAAGTCAGCCACTATCTTTATCTTCCACAACAAACTCTCAATGATTACTTTCTCATGTCATCTCTATAGGCCAACATGTGGAATATCCATTATTGTGAGAAATGAAAAAAAAATGGTTGCTGAAATACATAGGTAATATAATCCTAATTGTGAATTTTTGGTGGGTGGTGGAACGGGATTGTCAAGAAATGAGGCTTATTAACACTTATGTATATGACCAGTGTATAATTTCTGTAGTGCTTTTATAATTAATATCAAATAGATTCCCCATTTGAATGGATAAACTTATGTACTATGCTTAGTTAACATGCCAAAGTGATATTTTATTATATAACTTATTTTCTTATGAATGTTTCTTGCATGTCAAGATAAAATATTCATACTTTCATTGATTTCTCTCAAGTTTTTAAAAAATTTTCAATTTAGTTTCAGCAGACACATTTACCTTATAAGTAAAGGTAAATCATCTGTTAAATGGTACACATACTTTCTCAGTCCTGTAGGTCTCCTAAGCAACTTTGTGATAGTGTCCAACCTTCCACTTCTAGAACAGTAGACTAAAACGTGAAATAGTCAGTAAACAGGCTGACCAAGGAAAGCATGCAGTGAATTAAACCAGTCAACAGTAATTATGGCAGGCTTCAATATTCTGAGCTGTCATATACTTGGTCTCTTACAGTGTGACATTCTGAATTGTGAGAAAGGCCATGGAGCTAAACCTTCCTGAGGTGCAGTTCAAGATACCTGTGGGTAGTTCTACAGTCCCTATATTCAGCTCTCTTGAACCTGTCACATCTTGATCTGCTTTTAGTGTGACTCCTCATGTTTGATTCACAGAGCAGCCTGATAAGGAGGGATGTGGAGTTTGGGAGAACCTGCCAGCAAAGTGAAGGGAGATACGATTTTTGATTGAGTACCTACCTGCAACTTAGACAGCAGCCAACCTGCTGGAAGACAAGCTGAGTGTAAAATCAAATTCACATCCCTCAGCAGATGTTGTACTTGTGTGCCTGTCATATACGTGGTATAAATTAGACTAAGAACATTAAGATTGGCATATATGCAGGCTTTATTCTGAGAAAACAAGAAAACTTGTTCAGAGAGCTCTACAAAATGCTTGAGAAATTCAGCATGGAGTTGATTTTAAGTTCCCTTTGAAAAGAGATTGGCCGTATTACTTCTTTTTCTTAAGAGAAATATTCCAATGGGGCTTTTTGGGGGTAAAACTAAATGATCTTGGAGTCAGAACAAGTTCACTGCTATTTTAAAGTAACTGTAATTTAGTTCCATTGTTTGATTAATAAAGGTTCTTGTAATATCTATTAAGATAAAATTGGATATTGTGATAGAAATGCCCCATTTTATAGGGTGAACATGAAGTCTAAATGGAGATATCTGTAACTCAACTAATTGTCCAAGTGAATAAGAAAAATGCAACATTAAAAAGAAAAAATCTGATGGGGCGGCGCCTGTGGCTCAAGGAGTAGGGCGCCGGTCCCATATGCCGGAGGTGGCGGGTTCAAACCCAGCCCCAGCCAAAAAAAAAAAAAAAAATCTGATGGCTAATCTTTTAGAAAAGTGGACACTCACTCCCTTCCCTTACACATCCTACACAATTAAATTTTTACATGGGCAATTTACTTAAAAAGGCTACTGGTTGTTACCAATTATAGTTATCCATGAATATGTAAGCCACTAAGGACTTGGCAATTACTCTGATCATATATCTATTTTCTGATTTTAAGGGTAATAAATGCATCTTTATTTGGAAGATGACCAAAATTGCAACACAAAAATCTGCAAAGGGGTGCTACGTTTGGGGGGAATTGGTCAGAGTTGTTTGAATTTAACTCTCTTTATAAGAGACCAAAGATATTATCAGTCCAGGGAAACAGAGTAAAACATCGTATTAGTAAGACTGTTGTCAATATTGGTGCAGGTTATGTCCATCACAAGTATGTGTGTATACATGTGGATGTGCCTATATGTCTGTATCATCAGATCTACCTGCCATGTTGCCCATACAATTCTTTCCTACTTTTAACATTGTATCTTAAGATTCTAGGTCAACTCATGACCTTCTGTTTTATCAATATCCTATTTTGAAAGACTTTAATATTTTTATTATGCATATTAATTATTGGGAATTTAAGGATTCCAGAAAGTAGGATCTTACAATGACTAGTACTGACTTCCATCTATTAGGTGTTCAAATATGGTCAAAGTCATTTTGAGCCTCTGAGCAATATCTTCCCTTGAAAGCATTTATACCCTTTGAAAATGGATCCAGAGAGAAGATATCCTGTGTATTGCCCTTTCCATAGTGTTTCTTTGCAGCCCTAGAAATCACCTTCATCATATTAATTCACAAATCACCCTGTCTCAAGGTCTTCCTTAGTTCCCTTCCTTTACTGAAATCCTTTGTTCTTCTCTTTGCACCATCAGATTAATTTATTTGTGTGCTATAACAACTAACCACTTACTAAGCATTTCATAAATAATTTTTGAATTAATGGTTGGTAGATGGTTAGAATAAGTCAGAGTTTTATCTAGTTTTATCTAGGCAAAATGGAACCACCTAGAGCACTGATTTAGGTATCATATTGTTGAAGTTGTAAAACCACCACAATTCACCAGCCCTATGAAATTCAAAGTACTATAGAAGCCTACATCTAAAGGTATTTTATGCTAATACAAATCCTTGTGAATAAATATGGTAAATAATAAGAGGTAAAATTAATCCATTGAGTTTTCAGGTGAACTTCATTTTCCACCTAAAAACCTAATTCCTGGAATACTTAGTAACTTTGCAGAAAGAAAAAAATCTTAATGGTCAATGGTTTAGTTTAAGGTATATGAGTAATAGATTTTGCAATGCACTGAGATGTCCAGCAGAGTTGCGGCTTGGTGTGCTTGCAGTGCAGAATTTAGCTTTCTTTCGTCTATTTTCCTTGCTTTCACATGGATTCTATTTTGATCTTGTAGCTGGCTTCTTGTGAACTTTTTTTTTTCATTGAAGTGCTCTAAAATAACACTCAGTACAATAGACTGCACACCCTCAGTTCTCCCCAGTAACGTTGGATACTAACAAGTAAGCAAACTATGAGATCTCACTTTTGTTCTAGTTCAATTCTGCAAACTATCTGCATGCTTGTTAGGATAATAGACTATTTACAAAATCTTGAATTGTACAAAATTTCCCACCAAATGTGTGAATCGGGACCAGTCATTTTCAAGAGTTCAGTTTCTTCCTCTGTTAAAATGCAGACAGTGGACTAAACCACCTTCAAGTGTTAGCATTCTGTGGTGTTCTGTTTCCTTGCATACCATTTTGTTGGCTATACTTCGCACATTTGGAAAAACTCTTGAACTGAAGGGTGTACATAACTCAGAAAATTACTAAATATTTAGACATACTCTTAGAGCAAGTAAAAGGACAGTGCATAGTCAATGTGTTGAGTTGGTTATCCTGAAACTGGAATTCAGGATAAAATACACTGGATCAAAAAGTTTTTAAAAATACTGAGGTGACAGAGCTAAAAATAGATCTGAAATGTGTGGAAAGAACCAAGTCCCTTTACAAGCACTTCTATGGTAAGTGCTCAGTAAGTGGTAACTAACGTAACATTTCTGTTTATAACTTACTGTTACTTTTTTTTTTTTTTTTTGTAGAGACAGAGTCTCACTTTATCGCCCTCGGTAGAGTGCTGTGGCATCACACAACTCACAGCAACCTCCAACTCCTGGGCTGAAGCGATTCTCTTGCCTCAGCCTCCCGAGTAGCTGGGACTACAGGCGCCCGCCACAACGCCCAGCTATTTTTTTTTTTTTTTTTTTTTGGTTTGCAGTTCAGCCGGGGCTGGGTTTGAACCCGCCACCCTCAGTATATGGGGCCGGCACCTTACCGACTAAGCCACAGGCGCCGCCCTTTACTGTTACTTCTTTTGAGGAACTGCTCTCTTTGCAGTGACTATTGCACATGGATCACAAGCAACTATTAATGTCTTTAGCCACTCATTTGACAATGATTCATTAAGCACCTGCTAAATTCAGGCACCAGGGTAGATGTTGCAGATATAATGGCAAGCTAGAGAGCATGGTTCCTGCCATCACTTAGCTTTCAAGGTTGTCACTGTAAAGGATTAAAAATATATATTGGAATAGAAAGCATTTGTTCTCTATTCAAGCAAGAATACAAATTGCTACCTCTATGCTTGTTATCCAGTTCATATGGATATTCCTTCTAGTCACTACACTTAATATCCTTTAAGCTTTTTTCCTCATAGAAATACTTCCTAATGAAATACTATTCAGCAATAAAGTTGAACACAATAGGAATATATACAACAACATAGGTGCCAGATGAAAAAAGTGAAACACAAAAGTCTACAGGAATGATTCTACATATATATGACAGTCTACAAAAGGCAACATGATAGTGACAGAAAGGATCAGTGGTCACCCTGGGCGGGGGCCAAGGGGTGGGGTCCACTGCAAAGGGGCACGAGGGAACTGTTTAGTATATAGATTTTGGTGGTGGTTACACGATTCAATATATTTACCAAGTTTCATCAAAATGTACACTTACAAAGGCTAAATAAGTTTATTGCTTGTAAATTTCATCACAATAAAGTTAAAAAGTCAACTATTGTTAGTCACCTCCCAAAAAATGTTCAGAAGAGAGAAATGGCATTAACAGCAGGAAAAGAAGGCCCAATTCATAGAGAAATGAATTTTTTTCTGAGTTTTGTAAGTCTAATTGCTAAAATAAGTTATACACTTGAAATGTATTAGCTTTGCTTTTCACAAACATGCCTTAAACAGATGATGTTCTAATTATAATGTATCCTTAGCTTTATCAAAAGTTGAGAATAAGACATCACTGGGAGAATGTTATTGCATTTTCAGTGTTATTAGCATTGAAGTTAATGCCCACAAAGTTCCTTAAGGTCCACTACAGAAGGACCTAAAGAAATGATTGTTAGAATTTAGTATTAAAAAGTGTCCAAATGAAATAATGTTCATTCCTTCAATCTATCATCCCTTATTAATTTTGCTGCCAGGGAATTCAGAAACAAATACAATAATTGTCCCCAATATGTTAACTTAGAATTTTAGCATCTTTTTTCCCTACCTTCTTTTTATTAAAGTGGCATCATTGTATTAATATTTTGAAAAAATTTATCTGGACTTGCTTGAATCATACAGAAATCCATAGGCACTTTGTTAATGACAGGTATGAAACTGACTTTCCTTAAATTATAAATCTTTAAGAAAGAACTAGTGACTCAGTTATATGCCCAAAGAAATGAAGAGATCCCTAAGAGAGTCAGGGATTAGGCAGAAAGGTAAACTTAAAAGAGTTTTGGGGCAGTTGGTCATTGATTTGGATAGCTTAAAAACAGATAAACTTCATATAGAAGAAGAGGAAGTTGGGCCCCATTCCATAGAGCCTTCTGGGTCTTACGTTGCAATTGTTATCCATCTGCGCCTGGCTGTTTTCTGTGACACACAGCCTTGCCTGTGAAGTAACACCTTATTAGTGGGATTCACCCTTTGATGAATGACTCCAATGCATCATTAGAATGACAGGCCACACTGGTGATGTATTTCCAAGTAACTTAATGAGAGCGATAGCTCATTCTGATTACACTCCCATGAAAGGAGGACTGTGTCTTTAGAAGAAATCATCTACAAGCCAATTCTGCTTAATTACAGGATGCAACAGATGCTAATGGTGATGTCAAGATGTTCTTTGGCACCATATTTTTGGCGTTGATCAAAATATGATTTACTGCTCTACTCTACCCTCTTGAAAATGTTCACACAGTATGCACAATCATGAGAAGGCACCTTGGAATCCACTTGGTTTCTAGGCTGGAAGAAGAAACACATTTCCAAAAGAGCTCTCTAAACTGGTGCCTGGAAGGTGCAGGTTTGAGTGCTTGTGTCAATCAAATTGTCCTTGAAGCCACCTTTGGTTAAAAAGAGATGGGGGAGGGAGGAGAAGAAATACAGCCACTTTCCTTTAAGACGGGCAGAAACAGTTTATTATACACATCGTATCCTCCTAATGATAAATATCTTTTATATGGAGTAGGCTTAAAACTAAACCCACCAATGTTTTAATCTTAAGCAGAATTTTGGCAATACTGGTATCAGCCTAAAAAAGCATAAAAGGATTATTTATTAAGCATCTAACATTAATCATTATCCTTTATTAGGTGCCCACTTTATGTCAGGTAAGGAACTAGGGCAGACACATGGTTTCTTAAAGAAGTGTCTGGTTATAACTAACGAAGACATGTTAAGGAAGACGTAAAGTGACACCCAGTTACAAGCTAAAATAGCACAAGGACACAGAAGGCTTTCTCTCAAGGCTGTAAAAACCACACAGAAAGTGTGTTTTCCCTTTTGCCTGGACTACGAGGAAGGTTGGGAAGTTTTACGCGCTATGGTAGTAGTTTCTCCTAATTTCTCTTGCCTTCAGTATCTGGCGGCTGTTCACACATCCTTGTTTGATTAGTTTCGTTATTAATAGATCTGTTTCTTCCCCTATAAGCCATTTCATTTTTTTTTTTGGAAAGTGAACATAAATTACAATGCAAAAAGAGTAGAGTGGCAAGCTGTTGAGGTGGATTCTATGTATGCACATGTATGTCTGTGTATGCACATGGGTAAGGGAGCCTTAACAACAAAACCAAAAGAAAGACATCTTACACTATCCATTGCTTTGCATTTTTTCAAGTGCTATTTGTTTAGCTCATTTGACCTACATCAGCGACCCCATTATGTAGCTAAGACTATGAGTGACTATCTCCACTTACTAGATGACTTGCCCACTATCACATGAAGAATAGACAGCTGAGTTGGCTTTTGAACCTTGGTCTTGCAACCTAAAGATCAGTTCATTTTCTTTCCCTAATGCTTTCTCAAAAAAAAAGAAAAAAATTCACTATAGTAATCAAATGACTTTTGATAACTGTTAAAATATGGGTTAAAAACATAAAAGCTAAGTTACTACAAGATAAATTCTCACATATGAAAAAATTGTTCTATTTCTATTAGTTGGTGTCTGCTGAACCACACAGGGAAGTACAGCCATTAAATTGATTAGCCGAGCTGTAGTTACTAGGGAAGTAGTCCACAGTTAGTTCAATTACAATATTTAATCCATGGCTACAGGTGAGGATTTTACGAAACATGTTCAATAGTGGATTTCTTGTTATGTGGGATTATATAAATGCATTCTTTCTTTTTTTTAATTTAATTTTTTTTTATTAAGTCATAGCTGTGTACATTGATATGATCATGGGGCATCATTCACTAGCTTTACAGACCGTTTACCAAGTTTCACATATACCCTTGTAAGATGCACCCCTGGTTATGCATTCTTTCATTTAAGATACTCCTGTGTCCCTATTCAATAATTATCTTCAGGAAAAAAGTGAGTTCATTTTTCTTACATATTTAACTCTGAGAATAGTAAGAGTTTTGAAATGATGTGTGTGTGTGTGTCACAATATATAGATTTAGATTTACTTCTGTCTTTGCTCCAGGGTTTTTTCTCCATAGAAAGCATCGCATTCAGCTCTTTTTGTATGAATCTAAAAGCCATAGTGGGTCTGGCCGGGTGAGCCGGCAGGAGCTGCAGGCTGAGACCATGCAGGGGTATGGTTTTGGACAAACCCGAGGGACTTCCCCAAGCCTTGAAGTTGTGCTTCATGATTCAACACAATTGTCTAGAAAATACCATTTTTGAAAAGAAAAATAGCGGGGACATGCTTTATTTGAAGATTCTCATAAAATGGGGTTTGGGCTTGGGGAGTGGGGTAGGGGGGTGTAGTCCTTCAGCAAGTGTGATAAAACAACAAAGGATTAGCCTCCCTCCTGCACCTGGATCCTTGCTTTTGGTGCCAAGAGATGCACTCAGTTTTATAAAGCAAACTGTAGATTTAGATTTCAAACAATACGTTAGTGTTACTTTACATTGTAAAGATTCAAAATGGTTCAGGCCCAAGAATAACTCAGAACTGTTGAATGGTTATTTTCCAGCCTCATCGTTCTATGCTTTTAATCTCTTTCTTTTTATATAATAGCAGTCAGAAAATAAAAGGAAGGTAGCTTGAGACTTTCTTAGTCTTTCCTATAAGATGGTATATGGATTGGATACACATTAATTTTTTAACCTAGAGGCAATTCCATTACCAATTTCTTTTCAAGAAAAGAAAAACCATTTAAAATTGACCTTGATAGGAAACTTTAGGTATCATTATGGATTTATTATATTATAATAATATAAATATAATAATATATAATATAAATGTAATAAATATAATATATAAATACAATAAGTGAAGTTCCTATGTGAAGGCAGGAACTCATGATGCTCAGAGAGATGTGGAGACCCAGGGTGGGGTAGTACAGAGACCACTGGATGGGAGTAAGGAATGCCGAGTGTTAGTCCCGGATCTAGCAGCTCTGAAACCCTGTGGCACCTTGCTGAGCCTGTTTCTTATTTTATCAAAAGGGAATAGAGTGTCTCCACAGCCTTCCTCAGGGTTACCATAAGGATCATAGGTAGCAGGGCACATGAAAGAAAGCCTTGGCCTAGATACAGTCAAACCCTATAGCAATGTAAGGCCGTAGAAAATGACTTACTGCTTCTCTCAAGGCTGATGAGGTTTGCTGTGACTATGGCAGAGAGCCCCGGGGTTCTTCTCTTCTGCTGGGTCGATAGAGGTTGTCCAGCCTGAGTAAACCACTGCCCAGCTGCTTCCGATTTTAGCCACAGTCTTTAGAGAGAGAATTTCTACCTCTTTGAGAATAAATGGCAATGTCTTAAGCATGCTCATGTTTTACAATAACACTTTGTTACAAGTGAAAAGAAATACCTTCGAAAACATAGAGCTGCACCCTGAGTATGTAAACAGGGTCCTAGCAGGGAGTAATTAAAAAAAAAAAAAGAAGCAACTTCAAGGAGTTGATGTGCACGGGTGGGGGTGCAAGGGTGGCAGCTCGCATTTCTGAAACGATGCCAGGGAAAACTGTCCTCCCTGGAATCTGGAGTCCTTCAAACTAGATAAAAGTGGGGGTGACTATGCTGTGCCTGGGAAGCCCACAGTGCTGTCGCAAAGGGCATCCTTTTCAAAAGCTGGAGAAGCTGGTTTGTATTATAATAAAAGGCTTCTAGGAAATACCAATTCACTCTCCTCAGAAAACAAAAGGAATGAAAATAAACTTTATTGGATGGCAGTAATGAAAACTTCCTTTAGATGAAAACAAAGAAGTGTAGAGGGAAGGGAAAAAAGAGAGAGAGAGAACCACAAGCATTTGTGGGCTTAAATCTTTGAACATGTTGCCCAGCAGTTGACCCCATTCTTAATGTGCTTCCATTTCTCTTAAGTTTGCCTATCATGGGGTCTGGAGCTCACTGCTTCTAGGACTTGGTATGTATTCCAGAGCTTTGCCAGGAGAGTTCAGGAAAGGTAAGAAACTAGTACTAAATACCTTCTGTGCATCAGACCCCACTCTAGTGCTTTGTGTATGTCCTCAATTAATATATTACACTGAGCCAAGGCAAACATCATTGCTTTAAAATTTAAAAACACTGCTAAACCCAATAACCCCAGATATTGTCTGCCGGTGCCTTCAAAATGAGCAGGCATTCTCCATTAGGAAGGCTGTTTCTGGTGGGAACCGCTCCATCCAGGAAGCTCATTTGCTCATTTCAAGTTAATCCCTCAAGAGCTTCTCTTACCTGGATAGAGGCTTTCCCTTGGGAGTCAACAAGAGCCCTGCCAGGACAGAGAAGAAAGCAAAGAAACCACGGACAGGGCCCCATTAGAAAATTTCATCCCTAGTCAAGGCACATGCCTTTGTTCTCAGTTCCAAATTTCTGAACTACTCCTTTGCTGGGATAACTCACACTTTTCATTGGATCTCAGAACTCACATGCCAAGATCCTCTATTCTGAATATGGAATGATAACCCAACAGGCTGCAATTTCACAGAAACATGTGAAAATGCTCTACATGCATGGCTTTGGTGAGTCAGTGCCTCTGGATTATTAAGCAGTCACAATTTTCACTAGTATGTTCTGCTCTGACAATCCAACAGTATGTCTAGCAGTTTAGCACGAAATCCATTTATTTATGGAAAGAGTGGATCATAGAAGGCAATGAGTGTTTCCACAAAAATGACCTTGCCAGGTCCGAAGTTAAAGGGTCCTGACTTTAAAAAATAATCATTACATTACAGAAAGTGCCAATACTCTTCATTTAAATTGATGTGGCTGACCACGGGTGGGAGTTCTTTGTGACTCAAAGTCATCATTGTCAAATCACTTGCTGCTGCTGTCCCATGGTAGAGATGGGCACCTGGGCTGAACGGCCTCTGTTCGGAGCACTCCTAAATGTCACTGAGCTCCCACTGCTGCTGCCATCAGCATTTCTGCCTCCAGCAGGACTGACTTCCAACTCGCTATTTAAAAATTGCTGTGGGCTGGGGGCGGCGCCTGTGGCTCAGTGAGCAGGGCGCCAGCCCCATATGCCGAGGGTGGTGGGTTCAAACCCTGCCCTGGCCAAACTGCAACAAAAAAAAATAGCTGGGCGTTGTGGCGGGCACCTGTAGTCCCAGATACTCGGGAGGCTGAGGCAGGAGAATCGCCTAAGCCCAGAAGTTGGACGTTGCTGTGAGCTGTTTGATGCCACGGCACTCTACCGAGGGCAATAAAGTGAAACTATCTCTACAAAAAAAAAAAATAAAATAAAAATTGCTGTGGGCTGCAAAAAACATTCTGGTGCCTTTGTTGTAAAATTATTTTTGATCATCTGGGTATATACCTAGTAGAGGAATTGCAGGGTCAAACGGTAGGTCTACTTTTAGTTCCCTGAGTAGGCTCCAAACTTCTTTCAAAAAAGGCCATATTAGCTTACATTCCCACCAGCAGTGTAGGAGTGTTCCCTTCTCTCCGTATCCATGCCAACATCTGAAATTTTGGGATTTTGTCAGATGGGCTAATCTTACTGGAGTTAGATGATATCTCAAAGTAGTTTTGATTTGCAGTCCAATTCATATTTGCTAAGACATGGAAATAGCCCAAGTTCCCATCAACCCATGAATAGATTAACAAATTGCAGTATATGTACACCATGGAATACTATGCGGCCATAAAAAGATGGAGACTTCACATCTTTTATGTTTACATGGATGGAGCTGGAACATACTCATCTTAGTAAAGTATCTCAAGAATGGAAAAAAATGTATCCAATGTACTCAATACTACTATGAAATCAATATATAATCACCGACACATTCATACAAATGGTAAAACACAACTGTAGTCCAGAATGTAGGAGGGAAGAGGATGGAGAGGGGAGGAGAGGGGGGAGGCCAAAAGGAGGGAGAGTATTTAGTGGGACCTCCCCTAAGGTGCATAATGCAATAGTATATTTCAAAACTATTAAGAAAGGAATATAATTGTCTTACCACAACAAATAAGTAAGCGACGTGATGGATGTGTTAATCAGTTCGATGTAAGCATTTCACATTGTATATCAAATCAGGACACTGAACCCCCTAGATGTATCAATGTACGCAGTCATGATTTAATAAAGAAAAATAAGTAAATAAAAAAAATTGCTGTGGGCTTTAGGAAATTATTTTGCAGAAACTCTGAAAACTGAATATACAAATGCTTACTCCTCGTCTCAGCAATTTCACTTCTAGGTATATACTAGGGGGTAAGGTGCATGTGGTCACCAGAAGACATGTGCCAGGATGCTCAGAGTAGGCTTACTGCTCACAGTTCACAACTGGAAACTCCCCAGATGTCTGTGCAATAGAGTAGAAAACTAAACTGTGGTATATTCATAGAATGGAATACCACAGGGGCCTGAAAAGGAATAAGCTGTCACTGGGTAGGATTCATCATATCCATATTAATTTTGATGAATCTCCAAAATGTGATAGTGAGCTGAAGAAATCAGACACCCAAGGGCCCCAGCTGTGTGACTGCAGTGGGCAGAGTACAAGGACGAGCCACACAGAACTGTGATGTGGAGATAGGTCAGTGGGGCTCTCGGGAAGCAGGGCGAGAGAGGGGACCAAGGGGGTTCTTTAGGTACAGACAATTTTCTCTTTTGTGACCTGGGTTACACAGCCAAATTCATTTAACTGTATTCTTACATATACTATCCTGCGTGCATACCACACTTCAATTGAAAGCAAACAATAACAACAACAAAAATATGATAAGCAAAGGAAAAAAGCAATGATAGCGATAGTCTTTAAGACTTTGCAAACTCTAAGGAAAACATTAGAGGGTTTCCTGAGAGTAAAGAAAGAACATTGGGTGTCACGATGCTCAGGGATCTCCCTCACATCCCCTCTGGGCTATAGTTCAGATTCCCAAATATATGACGATTGGTAATTTAGAGTTTTATTCCACATAGCTTTACTTGGAGTTTCCCTAGTTAAATTTCTTTCGTCTTTTAGTTCATTGACAAATGGACTTTGAGTTAATCATCAGAAGATTTTAATATAGTTTTTTTCCACATTAATAAAAAAGTGAGAAATATAATTGGCATACTTAATGGAAATAGCACCAGGTGAAGATTAATTTGATAGATTATATGAAGATTCAAGAACATAATGGTTTGGATAGCACACTGTCTCAGATGAACAAGACATACATTTCTTTCTGTAATATAAATGATGTACAATAGCAAGTTGTCAGAGTTATTGATGCTCAGTTTAGCAAAAATTATGTTATTGAATTTATTTCTGCACTGAGCTTATTTGCTAAGGTAATTTTTTTCATTTACCTTTCAGTTTAATTCTAGAAATATAAGAAAAAGGGATGAAGGTTAGGTAAACTTCTTAATCACAGTCCATTGCCAGTTTTTTGTCCATTAGTGATTGACAATGTCATTTCCACTCATAAGCATAAAAAGTATCTTCTAATATATTACAGACGCATTTTTATAATACTCACCACTCTTTCCAACCCAACTAAACAGAAACATTCGATAAAACAAATCGAAATTTAAATGGCAAAATAAGGTCTGCCTTTCCTTCAGGTAGACCTTACATACTTGAGAAATGGGAATATTTTTAAGTTGGAAATAAAGTTGTACAGGAGAATGGGAGAGTGATGGAAAGAGTGAATAAGAAAAACAAAATATAATACAAATTTTAATTGTTTAAGTCATGAACCTGACAATAGTAAGTCATGAGCCAAATATGGCCCATTAACTGTTTTTATAAATAAAGTTTATTGGAACACAGACACATTTACATATTATTTGTGGCTGCTTTTATGCTATAACAGCAGAGTTGAACAGTTGTAACAGAGACCATGCAACCCTCCTAAAGCCAAAAACGTTTACTGTCTGGCACTTTATAGAAAAAATTTGCCAACTAGTGATTTAAATAACAAAATTTACACTTACATTTCAAATTTTATATTTGAACCATGGAAAGATGATTCAGGCAGCTAGTTTACTCTTTGATGCTGGATTTCTCATGCTATCAGGAAACTCATATTGTTTTCTAATCATTAATAAATTGCCACTAGACCGTAATACTTCTGTAATATATTACTAAGTGTACTATATGCTGGGCACTATACTTCCCAATGCTTTTGAAATTAATCTCCAAGGTGCTGGGATGATACATATTCAGAAGATATTCTTCGTCATGTTTTTGTAGAAATGGCTCAAACTATGCTAACCAAAAAGGCTTAAAAAAATTGTTCTCGGCTCAACATTCACTTTGTTGTCAGGCAGCTTTTAGGATCCTGCTCTGCTTTGTTCCTGCCACTCTGAAATAAAATAATGTAAACAATCACCTTGAACATGTCTTGGTCCTTGGTAACAGGACCATTACCATGGCATCGATAAAATCGATGAGCTGATGAATAAGAGCTAACGTTTGCTGAGTACTTACTATGTCCCAGGCATGACTCTGAGCACTTTGTCAAGTTAATCCTCACAACTTTATCAGATAGGTACTGTTATCTCCACTTTAATAAGGTGAGGATACTGAGGTACACAAAGGCAATTTGCCCAAAGGCACACAGCTTATTAGTTTCTGGACCAGAAGAATCCTTATCAACATTAAAAATAATATTAATTGAATGGACTTTTATGTGGTAGGTCTACAATAAGAGTCAGCAAACTTTTTTCTATAAAGGAACATATTAGACTTTGGAGATCAGATGAAGTCTTTTTGTAAATTCTGTCCTTGCAATGAGGAAATAGCCGATGATAATACATAGTGAATGGGCAAGGCCAGGTTTTAATAAAATCTTATTTATACAAGCAGGCTACAGACCAGATGTGGCCTATGGTGGTAATTTGCCAACCTTGGTAAAGATGACTCTACTAATTTACAAATTTTACTATTCTATGTGCCTTGCACTGTGCTGGGTGTGTTGGGATAGGAATGATGGAAAGTATAGTAATAATTCTCTCTAGGATCAACTAACTGTTGATTGTAATGGAGAATGCTTCCTCAGCCTTCTCACTTCACAAATCTTTTCTCCTGCTTGTATAATTCTATTATTTTCTGTCTCAAACTGATCATCTGAAAAGTGATTGGAGTCTATTCTGAAGAAGCTCAGGAGGAAATTGTTGGTAAAAAATACCTAAGAAATTAAGGCCAGGTGGGGTAGTTCATGCCTGTAATCCTAGCACTCTGGGAGGCTGAGGTGGGGTGGGTGGATTCCTTGAGCTCATGAGTTCAAGATCAGCCTAAGCAAGAGCAAGATCAAGATGCTGTCTCTAAAAATAGCCATTGTGATGGGCATTTGCAGTCCCAGCCACTCTGCACGCTGAGGCAAGATAATATCTTGAGCCCAAGAGTTTGAGGTTGTTGTGAGTTACAATGCCACAGCACTCTACCGAGGCTGACAAAGTGAGACTATGCCTCAAAACAAAAGAAAAAAAAAAAAAACCTAAGAAAGCCTTATGGGGTACTTTATTCATTAAGATGTTGGCTGTAGTAATGTATCATAAATGGGATTATCAAATTTACTTTTTTTATTACAGAATTTTTTAACTTTCAAATCAAAGTTGAATATGGGAAGATGGCAGACGAGAACTTCCCAGAAATGTTTTTAGTCACATTAAAAGGCAGACAACTGCACAAGTTCCAAAACACATTCTGAAGGCCAACTAGCCTCCTTCCAACACAAGGGAGGGAGATGGTTTCAGTTTCTCTTCAAGTTTGTTTTGAATAGGACTGCATTTTAAGTCTGAGAACTTGGTCTTTTGTAGATTTTTAAAGTTATATGATGGGGAGTAGGAGAGCTGGGGATGGGGAAGAGAAATAACACCCAAGCCCATTTTGCACTATTGTGCATAGCATGCCCAGCAGGGCGGAGGTCCAGCTAAGGAGGGGTGGCAGGTCTGAGATGTACTCTCCAAGCCATGTGTCTGGGGACTGCCCCCTCTAGGGTGATTTTCTCACAAAAGCACCCTCTGGTTTATCTGCAGTCCTGTAAAACTGTGGTCCTCAATCTCCTGGCTGTGGACTAGTACTGGCCTAGGACCTCTTAGAAACCAGGCCACCTAGCAGGTGAGCAAGCAAAACTTCATCTGTATTTACAGCCGCTTCCCATTGCTTGCCATCACCATTTGAGCCCCTGCTTCCTGTCAGATTAGCCACTGCATTAGATTCCCCTAGCATCACGGACCCTACACTATAAAGCGCTCATGAGAGGGTTCTAGGCTGCACACTCCTTATGAGACTCTAATGCCTGATGATCTAGGTGTAGTTCAAGTAGTGATGTTAGTGCTGGGACTGTCTCGTTGCAGAAAAATAATCTCAGGGCTCCCACTGATTCTGCGTTATGGTGAGTTGTACAATCATTTCATTATATAGTAAAGGTAATAATAATAGAAATAAAGTACACAATAAATGTAATGTACTTGGTTCGTCCCAAAATCATCACTCATCCTCCCCATCTGTGGAAAAATTCTCTTCCATGAAACCAGTTGCTGGTGCCAAAATGGTTGAGGACTGGTCCTGGAAAACATTGACTTTGGCAAACCCTGGGGTTATGACTTCATGGATGTGAAGTTATGATCCCATCCTAGATTATATGACTACAGGATTTTGTCACATGTACATGCGCATCTGGGAGAAAAGAATAAACTTCTAAATGGCTTCAAGTGCCACAAGATGTCTAGGCACCTAAGAAGGTGCTCAAGCTTCCACACAAGGAAGATGGATAAGGTAGTAGGAAGCCAGAAACAATGAAGTTGGGGAGTCAGTAACTTTCTCCACAGATCTTTTGCATGACCAATCTCAGTCACTAAGCAAAAGCCAGTTCCAGATGACTGATGAAGAGGTCAAGTGGTTGAAACACACAAAAATGTGAAGCTGAGTGTCGGTAAACTGGCAACTGTGCACTCACACTTATTTGTGGCCACTTGTCTTGATGACACTGAGAATAGGTAGCATGTCTTCAGCCTCCTGTGTCCCTCTAACTTAAAGCCCTCGTCTCAACACAGGGAGTGAGGATTCATGTTTATTTTCAAACATTAGACTCAATCCAGGGCAGTTTGCTGTTTACGTATTCTGTGTGGGGTACTTTATTAAGTGAAGAGTTCCTTGATAAGAGGAAAAGACCTCTTCATGAACTCAAAGGATAATGAAGTAGTCAGGGGCTTCCCAGGGGCATGGCTGGCCCTGTATCCAGGTCACTTCCCCTGGTAGCCAAGAAATGGTACAAGTTCAGCATCTGGGAATTTGGCAGCTAGAGTCTGAGGAGCTCATTCATTCCATTGCTTTGATTAAGAAAGGAAATACATTTCATTTCTTCTGTAAAGCAGATAAGAAAAAAATATAAAAATGTTGGGTCATGGAAACAAAATAACTCAGAGTAGTTGCAGCAAGCAAGCGAGTGGTGAGACCAGAGATGTGTATGTAGAAGGAAGTGAGAGTCAAATCTCAAAGTGCTCTTGGGACTTTATCCTGGGGGCAATGAGAAGCTACTGTCAAGGGTTTTGAGCAGGGGAGTGACATGATCAAACTGGCCCTTCAGAATCATCTTTCTCACTGCAGTATGGGGAAGATGACATCATGCACTCTACCCAGGGTGACAGAGTAAGACTCTGTCTCAAAAAAAAAGAAAAAATTCTCAGGGCTTTGGCCTGGGTTACTGAGTACATGATTGATGATGCCATATCCTAGATTGAGAACACAACTGGAAGAGCAAGTTCAGCAAGGAAGACATGAGTTCAGTTTCACAGAAAGGTTGATTTGAGGTGCCTGTAGGCCACCAGGGATAGATAAATTATTAGATTTAGTTGTTAAGAGGTTGGGGAAAGAAATCAAGATGGGAGAGGCAGATTTTGTGGACTTCAGGATACCCTAGAATTCATAACACATAGAACAGAAAGACTGGGGAGCTGAGACTAATGAAGGCTCACACCAAAAAGGGATACAGAAAAGGCACCCACAAAATAGAGCGAGGAGGACGTGGTCCCTAAACACAGAGAGCTTAATGGAAGAGCTGGATCAGTCAACAGTATGAAATGCTATAGGAGGTCAGGTGAGATAAAGAATGAAATCATCTCACATATATAATAAAAAGTGCTCCCAAAATACAAGAAAGAAATGTGAGCAAATACTAATTATTTGTCAAGATCATGGCTTAGGGGAGTATGTGTTTGTGTGTTTGCTCTCTGCACTTTTTAAGATTTTGGCAATGTGCACGTATTACTTTGATAATTAGAGGTGACTTTAATTCTAAAAACAATAAAATCACAAAATGTTAAAAAAATGTTGGGTCAGAGAGTTGGAACAAATGCATGACACAGTAGGACATTTTCTCTCTCCTCAGAGTAAAAAAAGAGTAATACAACTTAAAAAGAATGGGAAGGAATAATATTTTGTTTTGGTACAGAATGGCACTGATACTTATGATAAGACTACCTCTTACATTTGTGGGCTACCTTCTAAATTGGGCCTAATCTACATGATTTTTTTGTAATTTTTATTTTTATTTTTACATATACATGTGTTTATTAGGTTTCCATTTTTTGCCTTCACAAAATTAAAGAGGCTTAAAATTTAATAACAATAACAATGTTTAAGGTAAGGACTAGAAACAAAAACCTCATAAAGAACGAATGAACGTAAATATATTCAGAAAAGAAATCAGAGAATTGCTGCATCAAAATATTAAGCAATAATAATAATAATAGTAATGCAAAGAAAGTAACATTCACATTGTCAAATAAGAGTATGTCTATTATAGAATGCTTTGACTCTGAGATTCAGTATGGAGTCATCAGCCATTATTTTTTTTTTAAGTCTCAAAAAATAGACAACTAATATTTATAAATAAAAGTAAAAGATAATTTCAAAAATAGCCGGGCGTTGTGGCGGGCACCTGTTGTCCCAGCTACTCGGGAGGCTGAGGCAAGAGAATCGCTTAAGCCCAGGAGCTGGAGGTTGCTGTGAGCTGTGTGAGGCCACGGCACTCTACCGAGGGCCATAAAGTGAGACTCTGTCTCTACAAAAAAAAAAAAAAAAAGATAATTTCAAAAAACAGATCTGTCAAATCTTACAGACAATAGGAAAAGAAGAAATACTTCTTTTTAAAAAAAAAATCTACACAATTTTTAAGTACAGCAAAGCAATGCAAAATTAGAGCAAATTATTTGTTAGAAAAATCAACACCAGAAATCCAGTAGAATCACTGGAATAAAGTTGAGCCATCAGCTCTCCCTCCTCTCCTTAGTTGGCACTCCATTCCTGCTGGGCACAATAAGCTCGGTCTATAAGTGGATGAGTCTTTTGATGTATCATGATCTCAAAATGGAATTTATTCTGATTTTCTGATTATTCAAAATTTCAGAATATGAGAATAGGAAAAAAGTAGCTCCCTTTGATAGAAATATAGATGCTTGAATCTTTAGGGTCTGATTCAAAACAATAGCGTGTTCTGTCCTTCTAAAGAGCCTGGATTGCAATCATTCATTCGACAAATATTTACTGAGCACCATGATGCTCTTCTAAGTGCTTGGGACATTTCAGGAAATAGCATAAACCAAAATCTTGATTCTTTTGGAATTTTAATTCTAATAGAGAAAGAGAAACAAAAGAAATAAGTAAAGGGTTTGGTATAATGAATGCTTTAGGCAGTATAGAAAAAAATAAAGGAGGAAGGAAGGGAAATACTGTTTTTTAAAATTATTTTACTAGTTATCACATCACTTGTCAAAAATTAAGTTATTTTTTTCCATGTTTGATATGTAACTTACCTTGTATTATTGAGAATATATAAAAAAAGAAGATTGAGCTAGGAAAGAGAAGATGTGAGCACATGTCCTAGACGTGTTACCTCAGGCAAAGCGCAAGACCATCCTCAATCTCAAATTCCTCATTGTTAAGATAACAGGATTAAACATGACAATTCATTTCTAAGGTTCCTTCTTATCTTGACCTCATGATTCTGTGATTGTAAGAATAAACTATTACCTTATTTGGCGAGAAGTAGGCAACCATGAAAAGAAAGGTGTCAGGGGAAATCCTGCAAAGTCCTTCCTTTCATGAAATTCCTTATAATCCACTTTTACATGGTTGAGCAGCGATGGGTGTGCCTGGGATTGAATACTGCAAGGGCACTAACAATTGATTCCTGCACTGAGGTAGCCATCAATTCAAGTGTAAGTGATAAGTGTGAAGGGAGAGAAGTTAGAGAAAAGATAGGGTTTGGGGAATCTCCTAGAACAGCAGTTCTCAACCTGTGGGTTGAGACCCACAGGAACTGTTTTCAAGAGCTGCAGCATTAGGAAGGTTGAGAACCACTGTCCTAGAAGATCTCAAGGCATGACCGAGCATCCATAGCACCCCAGCACTATGGTAGCACTCACCCCTACCATTATATTTTTTCCCAGAAAAAAATAACTTAGGTTAGTCATGCTAGGCTACCTCTCTCTACAATGTTTATGTCTCATTGAGCTACTGTGCCTCATCAAAATATTATTCACTTAGTAATCTACTTGTCTTCAAGTGACTTCTCAAGCATGCATGAAGCTTAGAAAGATAAGTGATCTGAAATAAGTAGATGGGCACAGGGGATGGCCTCTAGAGATTTCTTCAGCAAATGCTCAGAATGAAAACATACTTAGTAGAGTTGAGCTAGAACTTTCTCCAGACAAATGGTCCATCACTTTTCCCTGACCAACTAGCAAAATCCCAATGTAAAGCAGTAGTGATTAACACATTTTTTGCCCATATTTTAAAGTGTGATCTGAATAATTTGAGTAAAAATGAGTAAGCAATAGAGATTTCTTCTTTAGAATTAGAAATACTACTTATCGAAGCCTTAAAAATATCAACTTAATGAAAGGAATCTAGTAATTTAAATTCTAACGTCTGTTTCACATCTCATGGGCACACAACGAGGGACTGGGGTCACTGGAGATGGATTTTTTTCCTGTGCTGAAAAATTGGAGTTGGACACATATTTAATTATAATATTATCATCAACACAAATGCTTGTCAACTTATAATGAGGCTATATCCTAATAAACACCTCACCAGTTATTCTTAAGTCAAAAATGCATTTAACATACCTAAACTACCAAACATCATATGTACTCAGAACACTTATGCTGACCTACAACTGGGCCAAACCTTCCGAACAAAGCCAATCTTATCATACAGCTTTCAACATCCCACGTAATTTATTGAATACTATCCTGTAAGTGGAAAACAGACTAGTTGTATGAGTACTTGAGTACAGTTTCTATCAAATGCTTTCCCACCACTGTATAGTCAAAAAAATCTTAAGTCGAACCATTGTAATTTGGGGACTATCGTAGTTTAGAGATACTTGGGCAATTAGATACATTAGAAAAGTTCTCTGAGGGTATCTATCCTATGTTCATAAACACTTTTGGTACATTGATCCTTACATCTTACAGGGAAATGGCACTGTGGTATACTTCTCCGATGATTAAAAGATTGGCCACTAAGTAGTAGCTGTTGCCATCACTGGGGGACAACAGCCCACACCCCCTTGGCACTGATCCTTTCAGTGGATGCCAACTGACAGCACCCATTATCTCCTTGCCAGAAGTTTTCACTGGTGACCCACACCCACACCTATTGCAGATGAGGTAGCAGGAAGTGGTAGGCAATGCTCCTCCAAACCTCAGTCTTTGAGTTGGTGAATAAATACCTACCTTGCTTGTCTTTTGGGTGACGTAATGCAAAGATGCATGTTCTACGCTATCTCTCAGTGTGTCCCTGTAGTATTAGGGAGCAGTTGCCCACAGTAACTTGCATAATGCACACTTTATTGACTTCCTTCTCTTCTGTCTTACTTCCCCACTCCTCTGTTATAATTATAATACAACTAGAATCTTTGTCTCAGAGAGTCTGTTATTTGGGGAATCCAGGCTGAAAAACTTACACGTGCACCTGGAAGCCTTTTTATTTTATTTTATTTTTTTTCTGGTCTGTAATAGCTCCCTTTGAGTGACATAATAATAGCACGGTTTAAGAATGTCTCACTTAAAAGGCAGGAACGAGGCAGAAATACTCATCTATAGATGAAAGAAAATTTAAAACTGATTCTATTAGTCGTATGCCTAATAACCTAATCTATAGATAGATACTGACTATAGTGAAGAGTTTTTAAATGACTTGAAGCAAATAGGAAACCAAAGCAATTTAACTAAAAAATTCTCAAATCGTTTTGTTTATATTAGTTCACTAACCAAATAATTGGTTTAAAATAGAGTGACAAAGGGAGGAGGGCGATTGGTGGGAGGAGGGAAGGCATTTAGTGGGATCTTACTTAATGTGCACAATGCAAGGGTGTATTTCAAAACAACTAAGAGTAAATTTCAAATATCTTACCACAAAAAAAAGTAAGTGAGGTGATAGCCATGTTAATCAGTTTGATTTAAGCATTCCACATTGTATATCAAATCATCACATTACTAAGAAAATGCCAGGAAGGCTATGTTAACCAGTGTGATGAAAATATGTCAAATTATATATAAAACCAGTGTGTGGTACCCCATGATTGCATTAATGTACACAGCTATGATTTAATAAAAAAAAAAAATCACATTGTACTTCATAAATGTATAAAGTTATGATTTTAATTAAAAAGTAATAAAAATAAATAAATAAATAAAATAGGGCTACAAATACCAATTTTAGGAACTTAATAGATTGCATATAGGTACTTCAGATATATATATATATATATATATATAGCTTTGGGTATTTTATAGAAGATGTTTACATTTAATATTTTTACTAACAATTAAAAAAACATATTTTTTTAAACCTGTGATCCGATTCACAGAATTTCTACATGTAATTTTAATTTTGATGTAAAGCCTCTTTTAATTCTGGGAATAAAGCTATAATTTCACAACAAGTCAATGGTATAAAATATAATCCACTGAACTGAAATTCACTATCAAGTTAAATTTTTAATGTACTTTTGTTCCATAAAAAGCATTTTAAACTCATTGAACTTCGTAACGTGCTAAGAAAATGCTTGGGAATTTATTAAAGATAGAGACAGTAGTAATACAAATGAAATTTAATGAATTTATCTAGAATAAATTCAGAAATTGAATATGATAGAAATAACCACGCTAATGCCACAAGTACTTTTTTTGAATGTCTGAATTATATTAAGAAATATTACTTTAGCAAGTTGCTACTGAAATCTTCCAACCAAAGCCAATTTCATTAAAAAGCTATTTCCTTAGCCTATGAATAACTGTAAGGAAGCTCTTTATCAATTATTGTTAGAAGTTGAGCATATAAAGCCATTATATATTCTTAAGTGATCCAATTTCAAGTATGGGCCTGAGTTTATGAGGAAAATAGTAGGCTCCCAAGAAATAAATATCTCCAGGTAAAACTGTTTGGAAGACAAATTCTCATATCAAGGCCTCCAGAGAAGATAGGGAATGGTTTATGTGAGTGGATTTCAAGAGTACCATAAAGACTTTTTTAACCAAGAAATATCCCTTACCTTCTAATTACTGACTGATACTAAACACTCGCTTGTAAAGACACATTTTATACCTTCTGGCTAAAACTTTTTATTTCTGTTGAATATCCATTAGAGATGTGAGGTAGCAAGCCATATCAGTCATTTACCCTTTAGTTTGAATTAGTGTCCTTTCCACTATTCTCTCAAGTATTCTCTTTTTTGGTCTTACAATTCTTTTATATAAAGGATATAAGGTGGGCAAATACTTGATGTGACTTGCTAGAGGCTTTGCCAAAGGTTCATTTGTTCCCCGCCTCTGCTTTCTTAGATTCTTCTACCTTCTTTCTCTTTCACCCATTCAGTGCCTAACAGTCTGGAGGCAACTGCAGGGCTTCAGACAGATATTTTAAACCTGGTATCTACAATCTTCTCCATTTCATCCACTGGAATCTGTAATTTCATGACATCACCACATGCTAGAGCCCCATCAGTCCAGTGATATCATGTTTACGTGTCTTGTTAAGGGATCCTATGTTTCTAGGATTTTCATAATGATAAACAACCTTCTTGTGATAGAGCCAGGTTAGACCTGACAGCTCCCTGGTGAGCAGGTGCGGGCTCAGGGTCAGCAGCAGCAGGCTCACCCCGCCCATTTCCTTGAGCACGCTTTGATGAGGCAATCTAGGAGAAGAGCAGAGTGCTCCTGAGTGTTCAAGGAGGCCCTGACCAGAGCAGGTATCATAACAACTTGATGGGGAGGTTCACATATATCAGCAACATGCTATAATCCTTTTTCAATGTTAAAAAAATCAGTATTTTGTTAATCTATTTGAATGCTCATAAAAATATACATTTTTCTGGTCAATAAACATTTGTTTGAAATGTCTGTGTATCAGGAACTAGAGACTTAAGGATGAAAGAAGTAGGGACTCTGTGCTCAAAGAACTCTTAGTTTAATTATATTCTTATGCCTATTTCTCATCTACAGACACGAAAGTTGTCTTGCCTTCAGATAAACTTTTTTATTGTATGTATTTAAGGTTATGACATGATGTTTGGATATACACATAGTGAAATGATTACTATAGTCAAGCAAATTATCTTATTCATAACCTGTATGTAAGAGGATCTAAAATCTCTTAGACAATTTTAGTATACAATATTATTAACTATGGCCTTCATGCTGTACCTCTCTGGATTTATTCATCCTTCATAACTACAAGTTTGTACCCTTTGATCTACTTCTATTTCCTCCCCCCTTCTTACCCCTGGTAACCACCATTCTATTCTCTGTTTACATCCAGTCAACTTTTCTTAAGTTTCCACATACAGGTGAGATTATGCAGTATTTTTCTTTCTGAGTCTGGCTTATTCTACTTAGCATAATGTCCCGCAGATTCATCCATGTTATTCCAAATGGCCCTCTTTTTTAAGGCTTGGTAATATTCCATTGTGTATGTGAAGGAGCTAAGGAAATTTAGCCCCCAAACAGGGCTACTTGTATCAAGAATACTTTCAACTAAAGGCCATTTGAGATTAGAAGCATTAGAAGGGGGTTTCCCTCTATCTGCAAAAACCAGACTGGCATGATCAAAAGATCAAAGTGGGCAATTGACTTCCTTTCTTCTCCCTGTTCTCTTAATATATGACAGGAAAGAAAATCAACAATGCTAGCAGTCTGGCCCAAATCATTTAAAACACAACGGTCTCGCAGATTCATTTACAAATCAATCTGTTTCCTCCATCTATTCCCCTTCCCTAGCAACCACTATTGCAACTATACCTTATATCCCTGCCCCCATTCTAAAAGGCATATATAAAAATATATCTGACCATCACTGAGATATTGGATACTCACTCTGTGATTCTCCCCATGTGCATGATATTTGGAAATAAACATTTCTCTTATTAATCTGTCTTGCTTGCGAGTTGATCTTTCTGTGAACTTTGGAGGAAAAGAGGTTAGTTTTCTCCTTACCCCTGCACGTGCATACATACATACCCCCCACAATTTCTTTATCTGGTCATCACTTAATGGACACATTGTTTTCATATCTTGGCTATTGTGAATAATGTGGAGTCTAATCTTTTTTTTTTTTTTTTTGGGCCGGGGCTGGGTTTGAACCCACCACCTCTGGCATATGGGACCGGTGCCCTACTCCTTGAGCCACAGGTGCCGCCGGAGTCTAATCTTAAAATATAAATATTTTCACCTAAGTTGGAGAGCTAAATAATCATCTTACCAAATGGTTGATTATATAAATTATTTTAAATGTTGGTATATGTTTTTTAAACTAAGCATGAGCAGAACGTATATATGTCATGCAAATACAGAAATACACACATTGTACATGTTTGCTCTCCTCTATTTCCCTTTTTCCTTTCCCATCTGATCATTTTCCTTTTTACTCTGAAAAACAATAACCTACATACATAATGGAAAGAAAATTAGAATGGAAACTGTTAAAATATCTCCCTATGAAAGATATCACAACAGCTGCTAACAAAAAAATATATTCCAGTGTAGCAGCAACAGATGAGAGTAACAAAAACTAAAATGATGAACAATAAAATTTGATAACTTCTACTTTTTTATGACAAATTTATTGCTTAGAATGAGAGCTGACAAGCAATTACAATTGAGTTAATTGAAACATATAAAACAATAAAAAGCACAATTACATGGCGGGTACAATGAAACATCTTACTCAGAGAAGAGATTTTTGAACTTTTTAGGAACTTAATGTTTTAGTATTTCTATCCTTTTACTCCAGTGCAAATGGACATTTCTTTTGCTTTAAAATTAATTTTCTGAAGACTTAGAACAATCTTTGAGGTATCTAAACACTGATGGGAAGTTGGCTTCTGTTCCATGGGAAAATAATTTTCTTTGAATTAGGAAGAATGTGAAATCAAGGGGTTGGGAGAAATTAGGATCATTGGAAAGGAAAGATACTAAGCCAAGTTCACAGAATCAAGATCAACAGTGGTTGATGGGACATGTGACGAAATGCTTTCCTGTTGCTTGGAACGTTAGTAACCATTTTAAGCCCCCATGCCTACTACTCAAGTTTCCTTTTGTGTAGCAAATGGTGAATGAAAGTTTGCATGTTGTTTTTTTCCCCAGTGTTTCTTGAGGTAACATTTACCAAGAGACTCTTTTTTTTTTTTTGGCCGGGGCTGGGTTTGAACCCACCACCTCCGGCATATGGGACCGGCGCCCTACTCCTTGAGTCACAGGTGCCGCCCAAGAGACTCTTTTTAGAATGTAAATTTCACAAGGATCTAGCTCTTGGTTTCATTTACAGTTGTATGTTGTAAGGGCCCAGATGAGCATCTGACACATAGGAGGTGCTCAGAGAGGGTTTGTCTACAACAGATGGGACACTGTGCCACTCACCTGGTTCCAAAGATCAATAAGACTGTGTCTACAGATACTTTTCTCAGTGGGGGTTACTATGACATTTCGAGCAGAACAAGTTTTGTCTTGTTTTGGATGTTTTTGTGGTGCAGGGCTGTCTGGGGCATTATAGATGCTGAACACCCTTGACTGCCACTCATTAATAGACAGTAGCAGCCCCAGTTACTATGGCAAATTCAAACACTCTTATATGATTTCAAAAGCCTTTTGGGGATAGTTTCATACCTAGCAGAAAACCACTGATGGAACACAGATGAGTATCCCTAAATGTTGTATTATTATTAATAAATAGCATGATAAGTGCTTTATTAAAAGTTTTAATTATAGGCATATTAAAAGTTTACTTTTAATGTCTACATAGCATTTTGTTAAATATATATAATGATTTTTTAAAAACCATTCTCTTTAATTAACTGGGGAGTAAATTTACATCATTTTCAGATCTTTGAAGCCCAGATTTATTTTGGCCTAACTCTAGATAGAAGTGATATATTTACTGAACAGATGGGAGTATGAACTTTCAAAGATTTCCTTAGAGAAGGACATTTTTAATAATAATTATATCCTTCATTTACCTGTAAATATGTATTAGTCATGGATTCATTCTCCTTCCTACCTTCAAAAAAGTACAAAAGTGGGTTGGAATTTCCTGTCAGCATAAAACCCGTAAGCCAGTAGTTTTATTCTTGAACATTTATTCAAAGAAAGTAATTTAAGAGACTACTAGAAAAAAATCTGGATTTGAAAGTTGTTTATTATCTTATTTTCTGCACTAGAAGAAAAAATGGAAACCATTTAAGTGCTAAAGATGAATGTAATAGTTCACCTCCGGCATAGAATATTATATAGAAATTAAAATAATTATGAAGAACATATTATGGTAAAAGAAAAAATTGTCTAGAAAGGATTTTAAGTGCTTTATATAACATATACAAAATGAGCTGGAAGAAAACAGAAAATTAGTTGAAGAAAGAATTGGTTGAAGGAAAGAAAATGTGATACATGAGGGAAGCTTAATATGGAAAAGGCTTATCATAAATCCTATAGTTTAGGGCAGTGCCTGGGTCTCAAAGGGGTAGGGCACCGGCCCCATATGCCAGAGGTGGTGGGTTCAAACCCAGCCCCGGCCAAAACTACAAAAAACAAAAAATAAAAATAAAAAAATAAATCCTGTATTTATAAACTACAAAAAAGCCTTCCAGGAACCAATGCAAAAAGGAAGATGCGATTAGTCAAATGAGTCTCCATGGCCATAAGATTAAGAAAACATTTTTTTGCTCATTATAAACACAATTATTCCTACTGGTAGAGTTCAGAAAAGATACTTCGCCTGTAATGACTCAAAGAGAATACTGTGACTAGAGCATGCCTTGTCCTCAACAACATCCAACATAGTAACAGGCAAGTATGAGTTTATAATAGTAAGGAAAAAAGAAAGTGATCTTTGCCCTATAATTACATAAAATTATCTATGCATGTGAACCAAGACCAAAATAAAAGTGAGGAAAATAAATATAGTTTAAGTTTCTAGGGTTTATGTTAAATACATTTCTCATTCCTATATTCTGACATCTTAATATTGGGATATTTATAAATTATTTCTATTCAATAAATGAACGCATTAAAATGAACTGCAGGCTATAGTTTCTGATCTGATAATAAATATGAGTGTGAGAAAATGTTCCATGTTGTAATGGCCAATGTCCAACTATCTTTACTGCAAATACAGTCCCTGAAAACACAGCTAATGTCACAAAATTATCAACCAATAGTTTTCCAACAACTATGCTATTTTTACCAGTCAAATATTTTAAAAGTATCAGGAAATCTGAAAAATAATTAGCTTATGAGATACCCCAAGAGGCTATAATGCTTCACTCTCACCTATAAATTATTTAACTATGTGAGGTTATTTAGTTGTACTTAAAGAATCACACCAAAATGATTTTTCCTTCCTATTCCGATATTCACATCATTAGGCAGATACTACACCTTTATGTTCTATAAGATCCAAAGATGAAGAATCATGTAAATATTAGGTTTTGAACGTTCAAAGCTTTCGATCATTGTTACACTCCTGTAAAGCTGTTTAAATAAGTACTTCCAGAATAACTGCTGTGACTCTGTATTATGTCAACACTCAGGCTCTTCCCCTAAGAAGATTCTCTTCTCCATGACCCCACCTCCTCTGCCTGCTTTACATTAAAGAAAAACTTACACATCAGCAAATTCACAGGATTCCTTGACTATGTAATCAGAGTCAATGTGGAGACCTTTTTCTCAGAGATTCACTGTGTCACCAAAGTGCACTACTGTGTCTTGTTGAACAGCATCATAGAAATTTAAATCTCCACCGAGGGCCTCAGGAGCGCAGAAGGCTTGGTTTAGGGGTGCCGTTTCAAGCCCTTGCATACGTGATGCAGTATTGACTGAGTTATAGCCTCCCTTCATGCGAGTGACTTAGTTACTGCCCAGCTTCATTTCTGCTACACAGTCACCAAAATGCTTTAAAAGCTCCATATGGATCTTTTCACTTTTTCCCTTGGGTGCCTTGGAATGAAAATTTATAGTTGTCTATATTTGGATTCTTTCCTTCATTCAACTAAATTAGTGAGACTCTCCCTGGTGAAAGGCATCATCCTAAGTGAGGGAGGAGATAATGTGTTACTTTTCCTCAGCAATGGACAATTTCACTGGAGGGATATTTAAACCAGTGGCCATATTATAAGGTAGATACACATAAGTCTTTTATTAGAGACATAAAGCTTATGTGAGATGGCCTCGAAGGAAGTAAAGATGGATTCCGAAGGGACCTTTCATTCAATAGGAAGAATGTTACACAAATAATGTCTGAGTTTTTATGCTGTGTTGGCACCAGTATTGTAAGTGACAGAGTCTGTACAAGAAATATGAGTGCCTGGGTCTCTTTAAGATTTCCCCTCTTATCCTTTCATTGGACTAAAATGCCCTCCTAACACGGGAGAGAACCACAGAAGTTATAGCAGTCTGTGATCCTCGCAGCCAGCCTCCTAATAACTTTGTATGTGCAAAGTTCTTCTTGTTTTCTGCAAGCTGGAACAAGAAGATGAGAGGAAGAAGATGGGCGAGATCCTTAATGCAAATCCACGCAAACCAATCCGTTGCCTTCAGGGGATTAATTGTCTCTGACTCGATTTATCACAAGTTTCTGAACCGGATGATTTTTTTTGATGGCACATCTGGCAACATCATAAAAACTCCAAGTCCCCAGTGATTAGACAGGAATTACTTTTGTAAATCATTTATGACTATTACTGATGTGAACTCACTCTGAGCAGCACGCGACAGAAGTAGCCAAGGACAAAGAAGAAAAGATCTGGGGGTGGGGAGGTGACCCTTTCTCTTTGAGAAGCCTTTTAGAAGGGCCTGCCGTTTACCTTTTGAAACTAAAAAATTGCCATCATTAATAGATTGCAATTCATTAAGCCTACCTCAGAGGAATTACCTGGCAGTCTCTTTTTCATTTGCCTGTTAAAGAAATACATTCTTTAGTTGAGCAGTGGAAACCTTCCATGAAACAATGTGGTACACTGTGACCTCACGCAGAACTTGCCAGTTAAACATCTCTTGCTGTGCTGTATAATCCAACATCCATGATAACATTAGAAATAGTTTGCATTTCCCCCAATTAAAAAGAAATACATATCGGTATTTGCACATATCAGTACCTAAATGACCACACGAAAGAAGGTCTTTAGAAACATAAACTATCTTCTCCCAGGAGTGCCTGTGTTTCCTGTGTCCTTCTCGGGTATGGGGTCGGGAAGGGAGGGCATGGGGGCATGCAAGCACATTTGCTCAGGTTCCTGCCTGTATCCAGGGATAATTTAACAGAAAAAAAAAAAATTCACTCCAGAATCCATCTGCTTCTACTGAAGTTGTCATCTTAGTTTCAGAGACTACAATTTTCTATTTCCACTTCAGCTAAGCATCTTATTTCCCCCTTCCCCCAACTCCTTGCCTCCTGGTCCCTAAACTGATCTATACTAAGGGATACATTGGGCTTAACTGAGGTTCTATGCAGAGTACCTCCCATACACTCATTCATTGAGTCCCAACACCGGCCCCACAGTGACACAGATGAAAGAGGCACAGCTCTGCCAAGAGGACAGTGAGAGGTGAGGTGTTGATCCAAGGGTCACACAGCTGGGCCACAAGGGAGGCTTTTCTGACTGTAAGGTCTAAGCTTTTAAACACCTTGCTTTATATTTTCTATTACATGCTGTCTATTGGAGCTGGTTCCAAACTGTTCTGTGAGGGAATATTTGGGCCTTTCCCTGGGTACTGCCTGGATCCCTGTTTCTAGGGGTGGGTTGGGTCTTGAGCTCCTCAGGTCCTTGTCAAGGAGTAAAACCTCAGAGTCATGACTTCTCAAAGCTTCAGAAATGTTTGGCTGCAGAAAATAGTTTTTAGGGAGAATTGCCTGTAGGCTATGAAGATCATTTATTTATCTTGACTTCAAATATTTATTTTTCGATAAAACTCAGTTTGTCATAGTGCTAGGTACCTGGAAACACTGTTTTGGACTCCTAAGGGGACCTGTTTTCATGACTGAGCTTCGGAATGATTAATTTGGCCTACATGGAAGGATGTTATTAAAAACACAAACACACAGAAAAGAATCGTATTTGCTATAAAGATATAGTTGGAACATGGTTCATGACACAATCATCTGGGCTTCTCTGGGTGCCTAGGTGACCGCATTTTATGAACCGTTTCAACCATATGACTGTTGATCCTCTCCTTGGGACAGGCTTTTAGATCATTTGAGCAATATTTATTATCTACATCAGAGGATGCACTTTAATGCTCTGGCCTCTAGTTGGCTGCTACCCATTTCTCCATACTTATTTTTTCTTTCCTCAAATACACTCATTTACAAATTTAAAAAGGTACATGTACAACCTTTTTGTAAGTGGTCATAAAATCCTTTTTCCAATAAAATATGTTGTATGGAAATAAGTTAATTCAAGAAACACTTTACTCATCTGTTGTGAAAAATTTAAGATTATGCAGTTTCTTCTATGGGTGATAATTATGGCTATTATAGATAGTAATGCCAACAACGTTTATAATCTATATGGAGTTTATTAAAACAAAAAAGAACTTACGATGGACTTATGATAGAGTGTATGGATATCAGATGGTACAGTTTTAAAAAAAGCTGATAGAATAACTTTTCTATTCCAAAATGTTTCCTTGAAAATTCTACCATTGCAGAGTGAGAACCTTAGCCTAAAATTTAGTGTTTTAATATACAAATGTCTCTCTGAACAGTTAATTCCTTGGAAATGGAATCAGGCATAAATACCTTTAATGCGACACTTTGCTCTTAGGAAACAAGGATACTGATTTCAGTAGAATATTTGGTTCAGACCTACAACTAGAGTAGATCTCTCATCTTTTACTTTAATTCATTCTACAAGTTGTTATTAAACACATTAATTCATATAACAAACATTTAGTGAGCACCTACTAAGTGCCAAGCACCAAGCAGTGAGGATGCAGTGGTGAGCAAGAAGGTCATGGTCCCGGAATGGAGATGAAGAAAACATCATGGACAATCCCATGAGCCAGAAATGAGCACTACTAATATGTTTCCCACACTTTGTCCTAACCCCCAAAGAAATCCCAAAACATACACAACATATGACTATTGATAATGGAATATTAAGTAGCCTTAATACTTAATTTTATTAATTCTGTAATTTATTTTTCCCATTGGACATTTCCATGTTACTATATTTATTGATTTCTCCATCAACATTTTAAAGGGCTGTGTATTATTTTCATTTTACATTTTAATCAGTTGTCTTTTATTAGCCAGGAAGGTTGTCTCCAGTTTTTTAATTACAAATATCTTTGTGCTCATATCTGTGCTCTTCCGAGCACACTAAAATATTTATTTCTTGTAAATAAATTCATAGAAACAAATGCAAAGTCATAGTTAAGAACATTTTAAGGCCCTAGTTACTTACTGCAAAATTACTCTCCACAGAAAGGAGAAATCAATTTTCATTCTCCCCATCAAGGCAGTACATGAACGTTCATTCTTGGTACCCTGAATAACACTGACAATCTTTCTTTTAAATCTTCACCTTCTCATAAGAAATACAATGTTAATTCACATTTCTTTTTAAAATTACATTTGTGCAACTACTTTTAAGACTGAAACTTTAAAAATATTTGTGTTAGCCATTTGCGTTTATTTTCCCTTTCTCCTGTCTCTAACACATGAAGGAGAGAGTCACACTTTTTCCTTATCTTTGAAATGTACATTTAATAACTATGAAAATGCAACATATATCTGAATGTATGTCACATAAAATTTAAACACATTTCTATGTTTTTCTCTTGAAAAACATTTTTCTCTTGTTAATCTGTCTTTCATTATAAGTGCCTCAGCTATGAATCTAGCACTGGGTAAGAAAAAGTCATTTCTGCTCTTCAATGTAAAGAAATGTTAGCATCTTGTATCAGTCTTAAAGAGTTTGCTTTTTATTCAACATTATGTTTTTATGTTCTATTGCTGTTGCCTATAGCTTAAATTTCCACTGATGAGTGATATTCAGTGTAGTAACTATGCCATTATAGTTTTCAAATATTATCTGCTCAAAGATATTTGGTGGTGTCCAATTTTTGAGATATCATCCAAATTTTATTTTTTCTAATCTATGACCCATGCTACTCTGAACTGTCTTAAACATAAATGCTGGTATTCATATTAAAGAGTTTCTCTGGGATAATACCTGAAAGTCAAATTGCTTGGTCATAGAGAATTGGAATATCGAATTATATAGAATAGTGCTAAGTCATTTTCTTTTTTTTGTTTTTTTTTTTTGTTTGTTTGTTTTTTGAGACAGAGCCTGAAGCTGTTGCCCTGGGTAGAGTGCCGTGGCATCATAGCTCACAGCAACCTCAAACTCCTGGGCTCAAGCGAGTCTCCTGTCTCTGCCTCCCAAGTAGCTGGGACTACTGGTGCCCGCCACAATGCCCAGCTATTTTTTGGTTGCAGCCGTCATTGCTGTTTTGCGGGCCCAGGCTGGATTCGAACCTGCCAGCTCAGGTGTATGTGGCTGGTGCCTTAGCCGCTTGAGCCACAGGCACCGAGCCCATTTTCAAAATAATTATACCATATAGACTCTTGCCAGCAGTGTATCTCAAAATATCTGTTGAGCCAATTCATTTCTATCACTTAGTATTCTAATCATACTTCTTTATTTTTGCAACTATAGAAGATTAAAAATGGTATTACATGGCTGTCTTGATTTATATTACCTTGATTATGAATGTGAGGTTGATGTGGGATATCCATATTCCTTTTTATAGAAATGAAGTCTTTTGTTTATTTTTGATTGGGGCTGTTTATCTTTTCCTTCTGATTTGTAGAAATTCTTTACACATTCCTTCATATTCTCATCCACTATGTCTTTGTCAGTTGTATTTCACTTGGCATTCTGGGATTCCCACCATCAAATCTTGGCCTTTTCTCATTACTCTACAGCACTTCTCTGTTTTCTCAATACTACACATATACCTTTGTCTTCTGTTCTCAAAGTGAGGATCCCAAATTGTGGCCAGTACTAAAGATGTTAATCTCTGAAGCAATCTATATAGAATCATGTATATATAATTATATTACATGTCAATTATGCTTATATGTAAACCTATTTAAGGATTCAGAATTACCAAAACAATATCAATAGTGGCACTTGGATTCTTTGATTTGTTATTTGGCTTTTGTTCTAGAATAAGATTTCTCATAGAAGAAGAAATGGAAGGGAAATCCTAAAACTGCCCATAGAGGTCAGGACAGAGAACAGAGGTCAATGAGGCTGTGAAGGTTACTCCTGTTTTGTCAAATATCATATCACCTCATTCTGATAAGAGAGGCTTACCAAATATGCTGAAGGGCAGAGTTCCTTTTAATCATATGGTTATCATGAAAGTGCTACCTACTTTTGTGAAATGTCAAGGTTAATTTTTTTTCCTCAGGTATCAGTTTTTTGATTGGCCAATTTCATAACCATTAAGCAATTAACATTAGTGTTTGAAAAATACTTCTTACTATAAACATCACCGAAATTAAATCAAGCATTATTAGAGATTGTTTATAAAGAGCAAAGTGAACTTCAGATAAGGAGAAAAGGGAAGAACAGCCTTTGACTAAGTTCTCCAAGTCTAAAAGATGCTCATCTGTGAAAGATAACTTTAAATGCATGTATTTTTTTTATATCTTTGTGATTAGTTCAAAATTATTTATGAGGCCATGTCTATTCATTAGAAAGAGTCTTTTCCAATACCCAAATTTAAGACTATCTGTTAGAGAATTCTAAAATTCTATGAAAAATCTTTGCAGGATATAAACTCCATAAAGTGAAAATTTCCATATGCCTAATGTAAATTTTAGAAATGTGTAGAAGAGTATACGTGCATGTAGAAAGACCCTTGCATTTTGAAGCAATTATTAGAATATACAACTGATGGAATGACTGTCCTGATATAATAAAACTTTTTGCTTATAAGTGGACAGACAGTGACTGTGGGGCATGGTTAAGAAGAACAATGATTGCTGTTATTGGTTGAGTTTCTGCTTTTATAATAATATTGTATCAGTTGATGAAAATCTCATGATATTTTGAGTATACCATTATTATCCTTATTTTACAAAGGAAATGAATCACAGAAAGGTTAAAAAATCTTGTTCAAGGACATAGACTGGGTCTAGAAACAGCAATCTCTCTCATGCCCCTATTGCCAACTTCCTATAACTTCCTTCCCCCAGATTATTGGCATTAATGCCGTTTTTGGCTCAACAACATGAGCCTTTCCTAATAAGTATTTTTGTGTTAGACTACAAGGTCCTAGAGGGTATGGGCAGTCTCATACCTCTCAATGGTCAGTTGTATTTCACTTGGAGTTCTAGGACTCCCACCATCAAATCTTTGGTTTTCCAAGTGCCACATATGACCAAAAAATGAAACAATGGCTAGATAACTTACTGCTATCATCATTGTTCCCAGATAACTACTTTCCTTGTTCCCCAAATGCCCTTAAATTTTCTTTTGTCTAAATATTTGCAAAGCTTATGAGCATTTGGCAAAATATCTTAGCATCATTATAATGACATAATAGTTAATAACTTAGTAACACTTTTCTCAGAGAAAAGTGATCATTTGTACCAAATAGCACAATGGCTTTTTTCAGATTTAGATTACTAAATTGAAAAAAAAAAAAGAGAGACATATACAGATTTTAATATTATTAAATTTGATTCATTTTATTCTATGAAAAGAAAACAGGAAGGGCAAAGTACCAGGGAAAAGTTTAGTTAGGCCCAGAACCCTTTAGTAAAGTTTGTATGTGGTGAAACCCTATGTTCAAAAAACCTTAAACAGGTTTTTGGCTAAAAGGAACTAAAAAAATCCTAGATGTGGAGAACTAAAGGCGGGCAGATGTAAAGACTGTTACACAAACAGTGCATGGAACTAATTACATAACAAAATTAGCTCTAAGTACAAAGAAAAAGAATATATCATTGAAGGTGAGATGCCAGAGCCTGGGTAGGGGACTTGTTAACATCTGTCTATTCAAAGAGCTTCCAAGAATTCTGCACACTAAAAGGTTAAACAAAAATCATGTAAATTTATAACTCATAGATCCTAAAGACAGACTACTAGATATGCTAATGAAGTGATGTTCAAGGTTAAAGAACTGAGCATTATAACGACAAGATTACAAGCACCAATAATCTCTCAATGAATGGAACTTAAAAAGAATAGGAGTGGTTCTTCTAAAGAATCTCACAGACTCCAAATGGCAGTGATGGGTAACCCTGCAGAGTTTTGAGCCAAAGACTTAAAAAATGAAGAATAAAATAGAGATTAACGAGAACTTGTTGAAGTCAAGAAAGGGGATGGAAGTTCGCTATTCAATGATAAAGCAAAAAGAAAACCAGAGGAATAGAAAAAAATGCATTAAAAAATTATGAACACTGTGCATCATGACTATGAACTTGTAGTTGCCAGAATCAAGAAAAACTGACCATGGAGGTGGCGGATGGGGAAAATTTCCTCAAGTATTATTCATTAGTTCAATCCAAAAGTAGAAAAAAATGTCATTATGAGGATAAAAGTATGAAAAAACAAATTAACGGACATCTTTTTTTGGGGGGGGGCAAAAGCACAGTTTTTTCTTTCTCGGTGGTAGGAAAGGAAGTTTTGGTGCCTGTATCAGTTTATTAGGGCTGCTGTCACATACTACCACAAACAGTTCTGGAGGCCGGAAGTCCAAAACCAAGGCGGTAGCAGGGCTGGCTCCTTCCAAGGGCTGTGAGGGAGGATCTGTTCCACACCTCTCTCCCACCTTCTGCTGGCTTGCCAGCAATATTAATTCTAATCTTCACGTGTCTCTATGTTTTGATTTCTCTTTTGTTAGGATATAGTCATACTGGGTTAGGGTCCACCCTAGTAACCATCTTGATTTGATTCTCTTTTTAAATAGGGATATAGATTCACAAGTAGTGGGGTTAAGACTGCAATATCTTCTGGCGGGGGTTGGGGGGAGGGACACAATTCAACTCATAAAAGTTTCATAGGCTTTTCCTGATAAATGGTAAGATCATTGGAGACAGAATCTGACATGACACATAATGGCAAACAGTTGCTCTGATGGATTTATTACATAAGGTACCTAATGCAATCCCTAGCATGTGTGTGTTAAATAAATACTGGAAATGTGAATTCATGAGTAACAATACCTTTGGTTCCTCTTTGTACACATTGGGATATTGGCTATATATTGAGAAATGGAAACAAGGGCTGGAAGTTCTTTTCTCGTCCTACATACCATCCAAGACAGGAACTTAAACCTGCCCACTTTCCATGGGTTTTCTGCATATGGCTTTTCCTAGCACCATGCCCTCTGCCAGCTTGCCTTGTCTGGCATAATCAGTGGTGATGTAAGCACTTCTCTTTCAATTCTACTTATGATCTCTCTTCCTTTCCTCTCAACAACTAGAGCATTTATTTTCTAGGTAGTTTATTTGGCATTAACTGCCACTGCCAATTGTCACTGACTCATTCATATATTGGTTCATTCATTTATTTATTCCAGTGATCTTCAACATTTTGGACCCAATGCTTCTTTTTGTAGCATATTTTATAACACCTGCTGTACTGTAATATAGGCCACCTACACATATAATCCCAAAGAAGTTAATATAATATCTTAACTGCAATATCAAGAATGAATGAAAAGAAAGTAATTTTTAATAAGATAATAGTTATTCTAATGTATAAATGCTCAGGCACAAGGAAGTGGTAAGATGCTTGCCCCCACATGCAGAATTTCAGCAAATGTTTCAGCTACAATTGCAGATTGATAGAAGCGTGTAGTATTGGTTACTTAAATACCAACAACACAGTACTGCCATTTGTGACATGATTTTATTAAATAATGATTGACTACCATTAAGCTTACCCTTGATGTGCATAGCAATTGCACGTCAATAGTCCTAAATAATTAAAGGTATTATAAAAGTACACAACACTTCACATTTACATATAAAATGAAGTTATTCTTTATGTTCAGTTCATTATTATTTCTTCTTAGGATTTTTCCAACATGAATGTCTGGTAGGACATTGGAAAACCATGACAATGTGAAGTAGTTCTTTATTATTAGCAGCTATTGTACACCTTCAGCCCCCTAGCCTCTCCTCACTAAATGCCTATAGTGCTCTTGGTAAATTTTGACATCTAAAAGTATATTAACAACTTTCCAAAATTCCCTCACCACCAAGAATCATTGATTCAGTCATTCCCCAAACATTTTAATGCATTTTCACTAGGTTCCAGGTATCAGGAGCAAAAGCTCTGAAAACTAATGACAGGAGAAGACATGTAGAATAAATCAAAGTATGTACAATCCATCATGGGTAGGAGGGGATGTCACAAGCTTCACAAAATGTAGGCCTAAGAGAATAAAGAACAATTAGGGTTTTATGTTCAAGTTGTTTTAGGTGATTATGACTTCCCAACAGGAGTGCAAGATCTTTGAAGACAGATAAAGTGTTCTCAAAATCTTTGTGTGCTCCAATAACCATGACAAACATAGAATTGTGAAAAGAAGACTGGTTTTGATCAGATCAGGAATAGTTCAAACCCAGTCCCATCGTTTTTGCCTGAGCACACATAGGGAAATTGGTTACCTGGATCTTACTTTCTCTATTTTCCTCTCCCAGTTGTCAGACACGGGCAATGTGTATAGCAAATTAAATAAATGGTATTTATTTTTATTACTTATTCTCATGGCAAAGTAAAAATAAAGTAAGACAGCACTGCCTATCCATTGGTTGGTCGAGTGACCTCAAGTTCTTGGAGGTAGTCTGGAGCATAACAGATAACAGAACCAATTAGATTTTCATTCTCTCTCTTTTCCCTCCCTCTCTTCCTCTTCCCTTCTCTTCTACTCTGTCATTCTACTTCAAATTACAGAGAATCACTCTAATGTCAGAAGGAGCCAAAGTAGAAGAAGACAGAAGCAGAGATGGATTATGGAGTTGCATCACCTGTGGGACACGGCAAAATCACCAGACCTTCTGTAGGCCTGCCTGAGACACATCCCAAAGATGGCCCAGAGGACGCTAGGGAGGCAGAACTGTGCAACACATAGGCAATAAGGTATCTCATACCCAACTCAGCCAACTCACAGATGTTGTAGGGATTCTATCTTTATAGAGGTTAAATTTTTATAAGGTTGAAAATACTTCAAGTGTCTCTGTTTAACTAATAAGTATAATTATAATATCTTTAAAGGAATTCTAATATAAACTTTTGAACTATCATACACTCTCTCTTTTCTCCATTATTGGTCTTTCTTTGTATGTATTCTCATGCTTCCCCTAAAGAAATCATTAGCCCTTCCTCTCCCGCCAGCCATGAGCTCCACGCAGTTCAACAAGGGCCCCTCATACGGGCTTTCGGCCGAAGTTAAGAACCGGCTCCTGTCCAAATATGACCCTCAGAAGGAGGCTGAACTCAGGAGCTGGATTGAGGGGCTCACTGGCCTGTCTATCGGCCCTGATTTCCAGAAGGGTTTGAAGGATGGGATTATCTTATGCACACTCATGAACAAGCTGCAGCCAGGCTCAGTCCCCAAGATCAACCGCTCCATGCAGAATTGGCACCAGCTAGAAAACCTCTCCAACTTCATCAAGGCCATGGTTGGCTATGGAATGAACCCTGTGGACCTGTTTGAGGCCAACGACTTGTTTGAGAGTGGGAACATGACGCAGGTGCAGGTGTCTCTTCTGGCCCTAGCTGGGAAGGCCAAGACAAAGGGACTACAGACTGGTGTGGACATCGGTGTCAAGTACTCAGAGAAGCAGGAACGGAACTTTGATGATGCCACTATGAAGGCAGGACAGTGTGTCATCGGGCTGCAGATGGGCACCAACAAATGTGCCAGCCAGTCGGGCATGACAGCATATGGCACAAGAAGGCATCTCTACGATCCTAAGAATCATATCCTGCCTCCCATGGACCATTCAACCATCAGCCTGCAGATGGGCACAAACAAGTGTGCCAGCCAGGTGGGTATGACAGCTCCTGGGACCCGGAGGCACATCTATGATACCAAGCTAGGGACTGACAAGTGTGACAACTCCTCCATGTCCCTGCAGATGGGCTATACGCAGGGTGCCAACCAGAGCGGCCAGGTCTTTGGCCTGGGTCGGCAGATATATGATCCCAAGTACTGCCCACAAGGCCCAACTGCCGATGGAGCTCCACTGGATGCTGACAACTGCCTAGGTTCAGGCGAAGGCCCAGAGTATCCCCCCTGCTACCAGGAGGAGGCCAGCTACTGAGGCACCCATACATGCTGTCTCCCCACATCATCATCTTATCTGGGTTTTGGAGTTTTTCTGTGTGTTTGCCATTTTTTTTTTTTTTAACATGTGCTGCCAATGGAGGGTTTGTAGGAGTCTGGGTAGGATCAGGTGGCAGATCCCACTTGTCTTGCAGAACTGAGCCAGCAGGCTGAAGGAGAAGGGGCCATATTCAGATGCACGGGTGTTTGGGTTGGGGCAGGATCCCTGCCAGGGCACATGCAAGAGGTGGACTGAGCCATGTTGGGGAAAAGAGACCTGGGCAGAGAGGAGAACTGGCCCCAAATGGTTTCCAGTTTCAACTCCTCTTATCTTTTTTTTTTTTGAGACAGAGTTTCATTTTGTCACCCTCAGTAGAGTGCCGTGATGTCATAGCTCACAGCAACCTCAAACTCTTAGGCTCAAGTGATTCTCCTGCCTCAGCCTCCTGACTAGCTGAGATATGGGCACTCACCACAATGCCCAGCTACTTTTTTTAGAGATGGCATTTCGCTGTTGCTCAGGCTGTTCTTGAACTCATGAGCTCAGGGAATCCACCTCCCTCGGCCTCCCACAGTGTTAGTATTACAGGTGTGAGCCATTGCGTCCAGCACTTCTCTTCCCTTTTGTCTACCAATCAGTTTGTGGTTTCTGTGCCCACAGAAGTTTCAGGAAGTTTTTTTGTTTGTTTGTTTGTTTTCTGAGACAGAGTCTAATTCTGTTGACTTAGGTCACAGCTTGCTACAACCTCAAACTCATAGGTGCAAGTGATCCTCTTGCCTCAGCTTCCCAAGTAGCTAGGTCTATAGGTGTATGCCACCACACCCAGCTAGTTTTTCTGTTTTTAGTAGAGATGGGATCTCACTCTTGCTCAGGCTAGTCTAGAACTTCTGAGCTCAAGCAATCCCTCACCTCAGCCTCCCGGAGTGCTAGGATTATAGGCATGAACCTCAATGTCCAGCCTAAAAGAAAATATTTTTTCCCCGGGGAATGGGTTAGGGATGGTGGAGGGGTGCAGGGAAGGGGGTCCCTTGGGAAAGAGACAAATTATTTAGGATCCTGCCCGACTGGATTTCCTTAGGACCCTCAGACCAACAACACTGGTGGCCCAGAGGCCCCATGAGAAAACTGAGGCCTATGCATGACTCTGGAGTTCTAAGTGGTTGAGGCAAAGGTAGACCCCCTCCCCGAGCTCGTCCCCACCACCCGCATGGGGCCTCAGTAGGTTTTATTTTTTAATTTTTTGTTTTTCGAGACAGAGTCTCTACTGCCCAGGTTAGAGTACTGTGGCGCCGGCCCAAGTCAAAACAACCTCAAACTCCTGGGTTCAAGCCATCTTTCTGCTTCAGCCTCTTGAGTAGCTGTAACTTTAGGCACTCATCCCATTAGCCAGCTAATGTTTTCTATTTTTAGTAGAGATGGGATCTCTTGCTCAATTTGGTCTCTAGCTCCTGAGCTCAAGTAATCCTCCTGCCTCAGCCTCCCAAGAATGCTAGGATTATAGGCGTAAGCCAGTGTTCCTGGCCACCTCAGTAGGTTTAAAGAGTCCCCAGTTCCCTTCTCCCCTTCCTGGGCCTGACCCACTGTCTCTTGCCTGTCAGTACTGCCCTGAGATCCCCAGCTGGGCACATGAGATAATGTGAATTACCAACTCTGGACCAAAAGCAATAAAAACTTCTGTTTGTAGGAAAAAAAAAAAAGAAATCATTAGCAGGAGTAACCTCGAGGGAAACCCATTCCTTTTTCTATGATCACCTTCATAGACTGAGAGCCTACTACTATTCAGGGACACGCTCCACAGTTGGGATTCTCCTTTGGGCATTGTAGTTAATTTGATGACACTGAATAATAATCTGTTTCTAATTCATGTTTATATTTTTGATTCCTTTGGGGGAAAGTTCAACAAACAAAATGAGTCCACCTCCTCTGTAGAACTATTCTAAAGATCACAAATTATACTCAACCAGAGTCTGGGGAAATTGTAGAAACACCGAGATGACACAAAATTTCCTCTATTGGGGGGACGGGGGGGAAGAGAGGCACTGAAGTAATTAATACCTGTCCACCTACAAGGAATGGATTCTTACATAATATACACATGGCTCTAGACCTAGGCAAGTTCATTGAAATAGTTCTATCGTGTGAAAGGTATAAACTTTATTTTTCAAACATTCAGGTAAAACTTGTGACCTCCATAAGTCAATAATCAAAGGCAGATGAAATGGGCAGAGCTGTCATAACTGAGTTTACTCAAATTCTTAACAAATTCCTTTTACTTTCATTAATTTTATTTGTATTTAGATTAATAATATGAAGGATGCATAGATGTGGACCATGTTTGACATTCACAAAATATCAGCAATATATTAAGTCCCAGACATCTTATAATCAGATGTGATTCCTGTCCAGTGGGGTCACTGTGTAACTCAGTAGAAATAAGGATATAACTCAGTAGAAAAAAGATAAAACTACAGAGCAAAGTCTATAGACAAAGACTGCAGATGGGTACTAGGAATTAATGAGTTGGTTTTAGTTGCTATTAACCTGCATGTTTTTAGAATAGGATCCACACCTCTGGGCCAATTGTCCTTAACATGTAATAACGAATTCCAAACTGGCTGCATATTCTGCTTTAAAAAAGTAGGTAACAACTCTTCTCTTAGTTTGAGAAAAAAAAAAAATAGAACTAAGACTCATTTTATGTCCTGTCATTGGTAATTCCGAGCCTGAACAGCCTGTCTCTCCAGAAGGTTGGGAATTTTTAAGCGAATACACTATTTTGTGATTTTGACAGGAGAGCACTTTCTGATCATTAAAGAAGGGGAAAGAATTCTCATTTTAAGATGCTAGAGTTAAACTGAGATCATTTGGAGAGAGGCTCTGAAGCCAAAATGCTTAACAATATTTTCCAGCTTGCAACAACCTATAAAAAAGCACATGTGCAGCAATAAAACAGAACAAGCAGCCATGAAAGGAACATAAAGAGAGACAGACGGACAGTTGTCCAACTCTCACAGAGAGCCCTGAAATATAAAATTTTGAGTGTTCCCTGGCACAGCATATCAGGGGCTCCTCCCACTGGAAGCCATGCTGACAGGGGCATGGTACTCTGACTATGGGGTTGGTCTTCAATTCTCCATTTGGATGGGAAATGATAGCTGCTCCCATAGTAGTTGGTGATGCTGAAGAGGTTGCAAGGTCCTTTAAATATCCATCATCTCCAAGGAGTCCTTGGAGCATCATGCAGAAGAGATGTCAACAGTGGAGCTATGGATTATCCAAGGTGTTAATTGGCTTTCTTGCCCCAAGCACTTGGAAAGGTATATACTTTCAGATCCCAAGATCTGGGTTTAGAATTTGACCCAAGCATTAACTGGATCTGTAAGCTCTTGACTCTCTTGAAGCCTCAAGCTATTTATAAAATAAGAGTTTTTTGGGATGATCCAGGAGGTGCTCAATGCATGAGAGTCTTTCCTATTATATATTTTAACCCTATCTTTTCTCATTTGTTTCCTGTGATCTAAGCTTACAGAGACTCCATACTGCAAAAATTAAGCCAGAATGCAAAGATAAGGGCACGCATACACCAAGGATGTTTTCAAGTTCACTTATTTCCAGCAAACAATTGTTTTCCTTCTTTTGGATGGATGCTGCTAGAGAAAGGACTTTCTGAAAAGTGGCTAAATCTTTTCCTCTGAATTGTGAGTGGTCATAAACGGTCTTACCAATAGCCAGGTACTTCCTGATGCAAAAGAACAGGGTCCACCCACTGGCAGAAACTCCACCAAGGAAAAGTGAGATGTTTGGCCTGCGAATGGTGTAGTGAGCCGGAGGAGTCTGAGCTATTTAGAATCACCACCTGTGATTGAGTTGAAAGGACCTTGGAGATGATTTGGTTTCACCACTTTAAAGTACAGATTTTCTTTCTAGCTTTCATCTCACCTTCAATTTTACATATTTGAATATACTAGAAAAGACTATCCTTTAAAGAAAAATATTTTGTGGTTGATAGAACAGAAATTCAGAAAGGTTAAACAACTATAAACTACAGTAGATGTAGCATCAAGGCCATCATTGTATAATACGCAAGAATAGGACCATTGTACTACGGGCTAAAAGAAATTAAAAGTACAGGTCAAAGTTCTGGTCTAGGAGATGAGGCTGACCAGAGAATCAACAGTGAATGGGGGAGAGTAAGCAGCAGGTGTAACCTCAGCAGCTTCTATGGAAATTGCTCTTAGTTACTTTCTATGAAGAAGGTTCCTGAGCCTTTAGAATTTCATGGTGCTAACAGGTCCATGTTACAGGGCAGGAGAATTTATTCCTTCTGGCTAGAGTGGTAGAATCTAGATGTGTACAGATTGTGAAATCAACAGCAGCAAGTCCCATGGTTTAATGACATAAGCCTCTTTATGGAGGAATCATTCTCCAACATGTTGGTTCCTGTTTTATTCCACATTAGCCAGCTTTCCACCCAAGTATGTGTGTTGCTGGTTATTGAGACTACAGAGAATTTGGCTGCCTCCCTAACGAATCTCAGTATAAGAATAAAAATTTAAATTTATTTTTAGCAAAGACTGTGGGTAACTTTTAAGACATTACCCTTTTTTAGGATCTTTTGACAACACAGGCTTAAACCAAGGCAATTCCCTCTTTGAAGACCAACCAACAGAGTACATATTAACAGTGATTTCTTGTAATTATTTCCATATGAGCAGTTTTCATCTGCTTTGACTCTAGCAAGGAATAATTAAATAAGGTATCATCACATCAAGTAAGCCAATTTTGACATCTCCAGTCCAAAGTTTTTGTACCTTCTCCAACCACCTTTGCAGGTGCAGTTACTCAGCACCTTCCCACATGGCCCTCAGAACAAACTACCATTGGTTCTTTAACCTTTTTTTTTTTTTTTAACTTCAAACCTTCTCCTTCTAAAAGTTGAAGCAATATTTGACCAGTTTTGATCTAGAAAAATAGTAATTGCATTATAATTCAATCTAGTCATAATGACATCTTGTGCTTTATTAGCAATGGTAAAATGAAAAGAATTGCCTTGCATTTAGAAGTGAAAGGAGCCTTAGCTAGTACATACCTCAACCATCCCTCCATTTCCACTGATCTGCATTTTTCTTAAAATCAGTCCTCAAAGAAGCCCATAATCCCTGTGCTCTGCTTTTGGGTGCTGAGAGGCTTCAGGCTGCCTCAGAGTTTCAATGTGCTTGATTTGATTGCCCAGGATGGGACTCTTATTCATGGCTTAACTACTTGACTGCATCTACAAAATACACCTTGGATCTGAGGACAGAAAGCTGAGCTATTCAATTAGAAACAAATTTTCTTGGGTGAAATTTTAATCATTCTAAGAATTGTTTAGACCAGTCGTTCTCAACCTTCCTGATGTGACAGCCCTTTAATACAGTTCCTGTGGGTCATGACCCACAGGTTGAGAACCGCTGGGTTAGACCACCCCATGTATTAACTTTAAACAATTTCATTATGTCATTTTCATATTGGGTTTGCATTGGCAACTGGATCGTCAGGCTATTTTGAATACAGGTCTTCTTTTCATTACTTCAGCTGCATCTACTTTCAGTTTCAACTTGAGAAGCATGAAAAAAGGTTATTAAGAAATTTCAAAGACATTATTGGTCACATGCTCAGAAAGGGAGAATTATGACAAAGTCATTCCAAGACTGAAAACAAGTCAGTCTTTATCGGGCCTGATAATCCTGTGATTCCAGTCAACATCCCCAGAGTGAAAGTCTGTCTGTTCCTTTATAAATCCATCAAAACATTTATGCTCTACTATTTTTGCAGGACTGTACTTGGGATTCTCTTAGATAGAAGGAGCTGCCTGTTCCCAGGGAGCTAAAAATAGAGTGGGAGGAAGAAGTTAAGGCATAAAGACCACAATACAGAAAGATGAAGGTGATACTTCAAAAGATAAACTTCTGAGTATCAAGGTTAATATTTGGAGGAACTCTTTAAAGAGAAACATAATACAAAATCATCACAGGAAGAGCTGCAAAGAGCTCTGGCAGTTCTACGAGCTGAAGAACTTGGAGAACGCGCCATGGATAGTTGGCACAGCACAGTGGAATCAACATGTCCTTTCACCTCTGGATGCAATGCCAGGCAAATTGTTTCTAGAAGGCAGAAAAGCTCACTAGCTACCATACATTGTCCTTGCGCAGGCAGAATCTTCTTTATCACATTAATGGATGCTTTCCATGTGTAAGTCATATTTGTCCTGAAGAATTCTAATTCTGGCTACTTTTATTTTGTAGAACTTTGTACACCCATTTTAAGAGAAGATTGGGGGTAAGAAACAGTTTAGCACAGAATCCGAAGGTGCCGAGAACACTATAAAAACTGAATGTGACAGGAACTAGCAGCAAAGGTCCATGAGAAGTTGGGAACGATTACAGACAGATTCTGTGCATAGGAAATAAGAGAATCAAAAGACATTTCACAACTAGAACGGATTTTAACTCTAGAATTATCACTGGTAATTTTTACGGTATTACTTCCTAATTCACTGCTCATGTTATTTATTAGGTAGCCAATTTCTTTCTTTCTTTCTTCTCTTTTTTTTTTTTGGTTTGGGATTCATTGAGGAAACAAGGAATTAGGTTGCACTGATTGCAGTTGTTAGGTAAAGTGGCTCTTGTAATTGTGCCCTGACCCCAAAGGTGTGCCATATACAGTGACCCCGTCTCTCTCCCTCCTCCCCTCTCCCGGCTCCCTCATTCCCCTGCCCTACCCCTTGTATTATAGATCATCTCCTGCCTTCATATAGTAATTGAGTATATTGGATTCTTTTTTTTTTTTTTTTTGAGTATATTGGATTCTTGATTCTCCATTCTTGTGATGCTTTTCTAAGAAGAATGTGTTCCGCCTCCATCCAAGTTAATACAAAAGATATAAAGTCTCCATCTTTTTAAATGGCTGAATAGTATTCCAGGGTATACACATACTGCAGCTTGTTAATCCATTCCTGGGTTGGTGGGTATTTAAGGTTGTTTCCACATTTTGGCGATTATAAATTGAGCTGCTATAAATAATCTAGTGCAAATGTCCTTCTGATAAAATAATTTTTTTTTCTTCTGGGTAGATGCCTAGCAATGGGATTGCAGGATCAAATGGGAGGTCTAATTTGAGTTACTCGAGGATTCTCCATACTTCCTTGCAAAAAAAGTTATATTAGTTTGCAGTCCCACCAGCAGTTTTAAAGTGTTCCCTTTTCTCCACCTCCCTGCCAGCATCCGCAGCTCTGAGGTTTTGTGATGTGGGCCATTCTCCCTGGGATTAGGGTCATTTTAATTATCATTTCTATGATGATCAGAGACAATGAGCAGTTTTTGAAATGTTTGTTAGCCATTCATCTATCTTCTTCAGAGAAGGTTCTGTTCCTATCTCTTGCCTAGAGGTAGATGAAATTGTTTACTCTTTTTCTGTTGATTGACTTGAGTTCTCTGTAGATTCTAGTTATCAACCCTTTGTCAGATTGATACTCCACAAATATCCTATCCCATTCTGAAGGTCATCCTTTTGCTTTGCTTGTTGTGTGCTTAGCTGTGCAGAAGCTTTTCAGCTTAAGTTTCATTTGTTAATTTTTGTTGTTGTTACGATGGCCACTGAAGTCTTTGTCATAAAATCTTTCCCCAGTCCAACCTCATCAAGGGTCCTCCTCCCCACTTTCTTCTGAGATTTTTATCGTTTTGTGTCTTAGATTTAAGCCTCTTATCCATCTTAAGTCAATTTTTGTAAGTAGTGAAAGGTGTGGGTGAGTTTCAATCTTTTACATGTGGTTGTCCAGTTCTCCCAGCACCATTTGTTAAATAGGGAGTTTTTTCTCCACTGTATGCTTTTGTTTGGTTTATCAAAGATCAGACGGCAAGTAGAGACTGGTTTCATCACTTGGCTTTCTATTCTGTTCCCTATGTATATGTCTCTATTTTTGTGCCAATACCATGCTGTTTTGATTACTGTGGACTTGTAATAGAACCTGAAGTATGGTTGGGTGATGCCTCCGACTTTGTTTTTATTACTAAGAATAGTCTTAGCTATATGGGTTTTTGTCTGGTTCCATACAAAATGAAGTACTAGCTTTCTTTCCAACTTGGGACCTGTAGGATGGCTCCCGCAAAGAAGGGTGGCGAGAAGAAGGGCCGGTCTGCCATCAACGAGGTGGTGACTCGAGAATACACTATCAATATTCACAAGCGCATCCATGGAGTGGGCTTCAAGAAGCGTTACCCTTGGGCACTCAAAGAGATCCTGAATTTTGCCATGAAAGAGATGGGAACTCCAGATGTACGCATTGATACCAGGCTTAACAAAGCCATCTGGGCCAAAGGCATAAGGAATGTCCCATACCGTATCCGTGTGCGGTTATCCAGAAAATGCAATGAAGATGAAGATTCACCAAACAAGCTCTATACTTTGGTTACCTATGTACCTGTTACTACTTTCAAAAATCTACAGACAGTCAATGTGGATGAGAACTAACTGGTGATTGTCAGACATATCAAAAAAAAAAAAAAAAAACCCAAAATGAAGTACTAGTTTTTCCAGTTCTTCAAATGATGTTGATATTTTAATGGAGATTACATTGAACCTGTAGATTGCTTTGGATAGAATAGACATTTTGACAATGTTCATTCTTCCCAGTCAAGAGGATTTCATAATTCTCTTTGAAAAGATCTCTCATCTTTTTTACTGATTTCCACTTGCTTGAAAAATTGTCTTCCATCCCTTAACCCTGAGTTTTACATTGTCCTTCATGGTTAGGTGCATTTCCTATAGTCAGCAAATGGATAGTTTATGCTGTTTTATCCAATCAGCCCGCCTATGCTTCTTCAGTGGGTAAATCAAACAATTAACATTTATTGAGATCATTGGTAAGTGTGATAGTATTCTATTTATCTTATTTTGTGAAAGTCCATTGCTTAGGTTTATCATTTGCATCATTGTGGAAGCTAGGTTTTGTCCTTTAATTCCTGTGTATTTACTTTGCTGGTGGTCCACTATGATGGTCAGCATGTAGAATAGGTCTAAGTATTGCCTGTAGAGGCGAACTTCCTCAATGTTTGCATATCAGTAAATGATTTTATTTCTCCATTAATTTTAAAGCTTAGCTTAGCAGGATATAGAATTCTGGGCTGTTTTCTTTAAGTAGATTAAAGGTAGATGACCATCGTCTTCTGACATGAAAAGTTTCATTTGAGAAGTCCGCAGTCACCCTGATGGATTTGACCCTGTGGGTCAATTGGCACTTACTCTTGGCAGCTTGTAGTATCTTCTCTTTGTCTTGACTTTGGATTGGTTCATGACAATGTGTCTTGGAGAAGCTCTATTTAAGTTGAGACAACTTGGGGTCCAATATCCCTCTGAAAGGAGTGTGTCAGAATCTTTGGTGATAATGCAAAATTTTCATTTATGATATCCTCTAGTAGGGCTTCCATTCCTCTGGGGTGTTCTTTTTCCCCTTCTGGGGTACCTGTAACTCGTATATTTGAATGCTTCATGAAGTCCCATAATTCTGTCAGTAAATATTCTTCTTTCTCTCTCTTTAGTTTTGTTTCTTTAACTGCTTGAGTTAGCTCAAGAGCTTTACCCTTTACCTCTGACATTCTTTCTTCTGCATGGTCTAATCTGTTATCAATACTTTCTACTGCATCTTTAAGTTCCCTGACTGACTACTTCAATTCCTTAAGCCCCGCTATATCCTTCATATTGTTCATCTCTTATTTGATTCTGTTTTTGTATTTTCTTTTGGTTATTTTCCACTTTCTCAGCAATTTCCTTCATTTTTTTTTTTTTGCCATCCATATTTTAAATTCCCCTTCTGTCATTTCTAACATTTCTTTATAGGTAGCTCTTCATGATCCCTCTGCAGTAGCTACTTCATGATCCCTTGGGGGTGAGGGTTGCTCTGTTCTGGTTTTTCATGTTGCCAGGATTTTTCTGCTGTTTCTTCCTCATGAGTGTTTTCTTTCTGTCTGCTTTCTTACTCTACTTTTTTCCTTTCACTTCCTCTTGCTCTTTAAGTTACCGTGCCTCTGACCTAAGTTATTGAAGTGTCCTATTGGTAAAGGACCAAAAGGATGAGAAGAGTGAAGAGCAAGAAGGGATAAAAGATAAAAAAAAAAAAAAAAAGAGAGAGAGAAAGAAAAGGTGGTGAGTAAAAGGGAAGATTGACAAAAAGAGGATAGAAACAGAAAGAGAGATAGGAATACTAGTGGTGTACAGTAGGGTACTTTGACCCACACCCACAAATCTCAACTTCTAGGGTAGTGCTGGGTTGGGTGGGTCCCTTGACAGCTGCAGCTCTCTGCCAGCCTCAGCAGACAGAGGACCCCACCTCAACCAAATAGAGAAGAAAAACAAAAATACTATGAATCAAACCAAAACAAACAAAAAAACCTTGAGAGATAAAATTGGGGTGAAAAATAACACGGGTAGAAAAACTAGCAAAAATGAAGCTCTTATTTTTAAGGAAGGCAACAATGACAAATTATATTTACATGAGAAAAACAAAGGAAAAGAAAAAGAAAAATCTGGCGGGGGGGAGTTGAAAAAAAATTTTTTAAAGAGAAAAACACACCTATATGTATATCTTGCTGAATATTGACTGGGCAACAGGTGATCTTCTGGGGGTATGAGTTGCTAATCACAATACAGCTGCATAAGATGGAGACTGAAAGCCCCGATGACTTCAAACCCTGCGGGGTTGGGAGCCTGAATTCCCCCTCAGCCCACTTGATGGACATGCCTTGAGCTTTCCAAACCATGTCCCTTGGCTAAGTAGTGGCTATACCAGGAAAGCGTGTGTCCCTCGGATCTCTACATAAGTGGCTGCCTGCTTATCAGGCTCACCAGAACCACCCTCACTCTAGGACCCTGAAATCTGAGCCTGCAAGGCATCTATCCCACAATGAAAGCTCTTTTCTGCCCTAGCAGCTCAGTCCCAGCCTCTGGGTGCTGTTCAAAATCACTTGCTCACTTGCCCAAGATTTCCCAAGGTAACTCAACCATATACCCAAGTGCAAACAAAGAGCACAGGGAAGGCCTTCCCTGTCTGCAAACTCTAGCTGCTGCTGCTGCTGCTGCTGCCTCAGCCCCTATGGCCTGCTGGCCTCTGACCTATTGCAAATACTTGCCGCTTCTCCACTGCTTTTCTCCTCCTCTTGGGGTTCTAAAGTCTTCCACTGTCTCCCTGTGCCCCTGAGGGGATGTTTCTGGGTAGAGCCCCAAAGCCAGAGGTGCCTGCAGTCTTCTCTCCCCAATCTCATCATACCCCGCTTGCAAAGAAGCTGTCTCTAGTCTGCCATCTTGCTCCGCCCCCAGGGAGCCAATTTCTTTAGGTACATGGGCCACATCAGCTGATCACTTTTTGTGTTCACATCTTACACAATAGAGCAAAACATCAAAGCAGCTTTAAATCAGCCACATTCTAAAAAATCTCCACTTCTCTGGTTTTGTATCAGATTTCTTCCCACATATCTAAAGGCACAATTCTAGACCAAGAAAAACCAGCACTCAACAAAATGAGACCTGGCCCTGTATATCAGCCACCCCTTTTCTCGGGTCTGTTAGGCCAATCACTCAAAAAAATAGAGAACAAATTGGAGCAGTACTTACTCGCTGGTGATGGAGTGCTGCACCCACTCGGAGGAGGGTGGCTGTGGAGGCCATGGAGGGGAGGCAGAGAAAGTCCTCCAATGACAGGTGGAAAGAGTAACGGGTAGGGTGTGGCTGTGTAGTGAGTCATGTGTCCGTTCACTGCTGGCACGGGACATGCGTGGCTACTGGTGGTCATGATTCAGGCCTCACAGGATGAAAGGCTCTCTGGGGCAGGAACACATCACTCCATGTCTTGAACCATAGTTAAGGAGGTAAAGGCTGGGCAGGAGGTGGGGCAGGTCTATGTCCTGGGCCAAAGGCAAGATGGTTCAACTGATGACCTTGCTTCTCTCCTGCATGGCTTCTCCAGCTCTCATTTTGCTATGCTGATTACAGGAAGGATGCCTTTCTGTTTAGCTTTTTAGTTTGAGGCCATGGAGATGCTAACACCTTCAAAATTTAGACATGTTGATCCTGTAAGAAAACAAAACAAATATATATCAAAGTCAAAAATATTTCCCTTTATATCGTTATTATGCAAAGAAAAAGCTCTAATATGAATTGCCGTTCCCCTAAATTTACTACTTTGCAAAAAGTATTAATTTTAAGTTCTCACATTCTAATATATAAAGACTTACACAAAATAACTCATTGTCTGAAATTAAACAGCAAAGCCCTCCACTTCTACCGTAACTCCCTGTATGGCTCAATCCTGCTGAATTTTTTCTCTGTGGCACTTAAACAACCTGACACATTATATGTGAGAATGTTTGTTTTTGTTTGTTTCCCCATTAGCATGTCCTCACCAGGAGGGTAGTGTTTGTTTTGTTAACAGTTATGCTTCAAGCTCTTGTAAGAGTACCTGACAAACGATAGATGCTTAATAAATATTTGTTGAATGAATGAAATTTTCTTCTTGCTCGTTCAGGGAAATTGATTATTTAGTGCTACTCTAACCTGTGTGCTTCTAAGCGTTTATGTATTTTATATGAACAACTTTGGATTTTATCACAGCCATTTGGAATGATATACCCAACAGGAAAAATAAGTAACTGTGGGAGAAAACCATAATCCAAGGAAAGATTGACAGTGAGATATTTTATATGTATTCTTTATTATTAACATACACATGTTTCCTGTAATTATACCATCCATCCATCAAATGATCCATACGACTGTCATCCACCCATTTGTCTGTCTGTCCAATCGGCCATTCATCAATCACTTCTTAACTTATGCTTACGTGCTAAGGTAGACAGTGGAGATACAATATGGAAGAATAATAATGTGGTTTCTGCCCTCATGCAGTGTCTAGTTTTAACAACTCTTGATTGGAGTCATACTGTTAAGAAACCCTAAACTGCCCCACAAAGGACATTCCAGGGATGCTCAACACAGGATTCCACGGGATTGGGAATAGAAGCAGCCTAAAATGATTCTAGGTGGGCTGGCTGTGGACTTCAGGCTCTTATAACCAATATTTATGAGAATCTCTCATACTCTGGAGCCTAGGAAAGGGCAAGCTCTGAATGTAGACCCCATATGGCAAAAAGCATGAATAATACCTCGAAGCCAGCACAAGAGTAGTGGTTAAGAGCATAATCTCAGAGCCAGGCTGCCAGGTACAAATCATAATTCTACCTCTTGGGCAAATATCTGACCTTTCAATATGTCAGTTTTTTTTTTATAAAGTGGGATAATAACAGAATTTACTTCAGAGGAGTATCAGAAGGATTCAGTGAGGTAATGTAACAGAAGAACACTGCACGGTACCTAGTAAACACCAGGTAAATAGATGCTAAGTAAAAGTTTGCTATTCTCGTAGGTGTAATCCCATTGAACAATACGCTCTCAGAACAAGGTTGTTGGAATAGACAAGAGGCTTTGGCATTGGGGAAGAGAAGGAGACCACACCACAGTAATCCCAGGAAAAGAACAATAGGAATAAAATATGTCACAGAAATCGGTAAGAAAAGGAAGAGTCTGGGTAAAGTTGAGAACAGTGACCCATTAAGGCCTACTGATTTCTCCATTTGTGAAGTGAGCCAGTTTAGTTATTAAAAACTTCCATTTATTATTTTACCATGTGTCAGGCAGTTCACTGAAAAGCTCTAACCTCTAACCATTAGAACTGTCCTGTAACACAGCTATTATTCTTTGTGTTCAGATGAGAATAGTCACTCTCAGTGAGTTTCAATGACTTCCCCTAATGTTGTTGAACAGCCTGCGTTAAGCCAGAATTTGAACCTCCATCTCTGCTTTTCCCCCTCCGCCAGGCTGAACTTATGTACTTTTGCATGCCTGTGTTAAACCGATTGTACTCCGCAGAGGAAAACCTCCCTGATCCCTGAGCAGTTATGGTGTTCGCTTCTGTCCTCACTTAAATGACATCTGCCCCAGGGCCTTAAATCCCTGACGTACTAATATTAAAAATGAACATTGTCCACAGTGTTCCCAGGTGGTCCCAGGCTCCCTAGAACTCTGCTGAATCTAACAAAGGAAACTACATTCCTCATGGACTTATGTAACAAGTCAAAAATGATGTCCCATCCCAAACATCAATGCCCTCTTCAAACTTTCAAATCATAACTGGTTTCTCTGGTGCAAACAAAGTATATAGACTGTGCATCCATTTTATCTGAGAGGTAAATGTTTTTGGTACTTTCTCTTCTAAAAAGCATACACCATCCAATATAGCTAATACTTTTATTTCGTAGTTTGCAGCAAATTAATTAGAAAATAAACAATGCCATTTAGTATTTGCCGCATTTCCACTCAATTTGATTTTTAAATCACACACAAAGCCCAGCATTGTTATAAATGGTCTTTCTATCTCCATTTGACAAACTACCTCATTAACTGGTTGAGCTGACAGTTCAGCAAACCCACCCCCGCAGGGCACAATTCTCTGATTTTTTAAAGCTGTTTGTTTGTTTTTTACCAACCAGGGACTGTTTCTACCCTCAATAATCCTTCATTTCTTTTTGCTTTCAAACTCTGCAGATTGTCAGCATCTTGCCTGCCTGGTCAGTATCATGCCTGGGATTTCTGTGTGTTGTGTGTGTGTTTTTTAAAGCTACTTATAATAGGCAAAAGAAAAAAAAAATCAATATGCTGGGAAAATCCTGTTAGGTTGGTGGAAAATTATCTGAGCAATCACTGGGTCTATGTTCACATATGTGACTGATTAAGGCTATTCCTGGAAGCAGAGAATTCCCTTTGTTTCAGGCTTTTAGGGAGAAAGATTAGCAGTGCTCTTTTTCCTTCATGCCTAATTTGAGTTGGGCTCATCTGGGGCTCTTTCCTTCATCACCTGAGGCAAAGCACACAGGAGCAGGGTGGAAGAGGGGAAGGAAGTGGGACTGGGTTAGGAGGTCTTGGATCTACCACCCCGTGAGATTCTCTGGGTATCGGTTTCACCATATGTAAAGAGAGCTGAGTGGAGTAGGCTTTAAATCTACTTTCTTAAACGGCATTGTCCGGAAAACAAGTGTTTTACAAAAACATACTAAATGGAAAAAAAAAAAGCTGAAAATAATATTTTAGAAGAAAAGATAAAAAAGAAAAGATTTTTAAAGGATTGTTTACACAGCTATTATTTTCATGCAGTAATCTGCCTTTGATGGATGGGATACCAGACAGGTGCACCCACCAACCACTTAAATGAATATACAGATTCAGGGCTGGGGCCTCAGTAGTATGTATAAATCTCAATGTTTGTGCCTGTATCTGTGACATCTTATTAATAAAATAATGTTTATTTTCTCCATTTTTTCTCCATACATACCTATGTATATTTCTCTAGATTAATTGTGAATGTTTCTGTTCCACTGAAATGCTCCTTACAATGACATTTGAATAATTTTTGTGTCAATTTTGACTCGAATTTTCACATAAGTATCCAATCTGATATTCTTAACATCCAATATTTATTTTATAGACTTATTACTTACACGTGATCTTTCAAAGTCAAATAGTTCCTTCAGATGGTGGTTCTCAAAGCAAGTCCCTGAGCAGACAGAATCACCATCACCCAGAAAAGTATTAAAAATGCAAATTCTCCAGGCCTTACCCAAGAGACCTACTTAAATCAGAAGCTGTGGGATAAGCCCTCCCACCTGTGTTCTAAGAAGCCCTCCAGAGGATTCTGATGCACCTAATGTTTGAGAACCACTGTTATCAACATGAAGTTGGCAAATTTCTTCTGTAAGGACTGAGAATAAGTATTTTAGATTTGGGGCCATATACTTTCTGAAACAACTGTTCAACTCTTCGGTTGCAGAAACCACTTGGGGGCATAAGAGTAGCCACTAACTAGTCATAAATGAGTGGGCGTGGCTGTGTTCCAATAAAACATTATTTACAAAAATAGGTGGCCTGCTCAATTTGACTTATAGGCCCTGTGTTTTAGACTGATAAAGAACAATAGCTCTTGACCCTTCCCTATGCTTAAGCTCCCCTCCCTCGAAGAAACTACTTGAAACTTTTAGCAGGGCTTTTTATCCTCCCATTATTTACATCTATATTTCTAGCTAATATATACCTAAACTATTTTTTCATAATTTTTTAAAATTTTGTTTATTATTTACTTGTTTCTACTACAAATAGGATCTACCTGTCTTAGGTTGTTGCTCACACTTGTAAAACTCTCCCTCCTCTCTTATCTCAACATAATTTCATCACAATTTTAATAATAAACATAATTTACATTATGTTTACATTATCATGACTAGATAAATACTGTTCCAGCTGAGCCACATGATGCACTATGTTAGCAGTTCTTTTGCCATCAAGTTTTTTGTTGTTCCTGGAGTTAACTGTTTTATTAACACAATTTGATTACTTTCTTTTTATCCTTGAATAATTCTTTCCTAACTCTGACTGACAAATTTGGCAGACACGTCATGTGATAAATAAATCTCATAACTGGAGACATTCCCCTTGCTCCAGGGCCCATTGGCTTCTTTCCCGGACTCATGGGTAGATGAGGGCCAAACAAGGATTTTCTTTTCTCTCCTTCTCTTGGTTTTCTCTTTATTTGGGTGGCTTTTTTCCTCAGAGTTTGCTGACAAAATAGTTCATGGGTGGTAAACTTTTTGAGATTTTGCATGTATTAAAGTATTTTTTTATGCTGTAAGTCACACTTGTTTAATAGTTTGGCTAGGTATAAAATTGTGCATGAGAAAATTTTCTTAGCCAGAATTTTAAGTGTGTTGCACCATTTCTCCAAGCTTTTAACTCTGCTTTGAAAAAGTCTAATATTATTCTGAATTCTGATCCTTTATAATCTTTATAATCTGCTCTTTATACCCTATGGATCTTTTTTCTTTTGTTCTGTGCACTTGGTAGAGATGTTCAATCGACAATTCGTGTCTTATTAGGAAAGATTTAATTTATTCTTTCTTTAATAATGGCTTCCTTAACTTCTATTTTGTTTTCTCCCTTTGGAAATCTTATTTAGATGGCAGATCTTTTGAACCAATTTTCTAATTTTATTATATTTTTCTCTCTATTGCTACTTCTTCATCCATTTGTTTTACTTTCTGGAAGATACCCTCACTTTTAGCTGCCAATAATTCTGCTGAATTTTATATATATGTTAAAACACTTTCAACACCTAAGAGTCTTTCTTCTTTATTTATACATTTTGTTTTTTTATGACTGCCATGTCTTTTCTAATATCTTAATATATTAACCATTTCTCTTTATTTTCTTTTTTCCATTGTTTTATTTCCTTTCACATTAGATGTATTTCTCAGTTGTATTGTCTGCCACATTCTCTAGCTTATATTGAGAATATAGCTGTATCCACTCATATTTAAAAGATAAGGCTTGCTTCAAGCTCCATTTTCATGGGTGAGCCCTTCAAGTGAGTTTCCTGATAAAGTGGTCTAACTGGAACATTTCATTGTGGGACTCCTCAAATGCCATCTTTATGGGCTTCTTATCTGGGACTCTTTGATAGCATCTTTGAGAAATCCTCTAAGTGTCTGCAGGGGGTCAGGGTAAAGGAGAAACCTTACTGAAGGACTCCGGTAGCTGAATGGAGACTTGAAGCTGGGGCTGCAGGTAGATATACTACTAAGTATATAACCTTTCACATTTTACGCCTGTTTTCTTCCTCCTCACCCCATACCCATGCTTCTGTGAACTAAAATAAAATCTTAAGGCTCTCTCTAAGGGGCTAACTGATTGGCCTCCCTGTTGGCCAAGAGGATCCCTAAAACTGAGCTGCTAGCCAAGAAAGGAGATCAGATATGCCTCATCATGCTTCCCTCCTTCTTAGAGATGTCTTTGTGACTCACTGACAGACCTAAGGCTATGTGAGACCTACCTACAAGTCCTCAATATACGTAACAAACTACTTGAGTCTGTCTGGTATTTTGTCTCTAAGTAAAAGACCCCTTTTTTCACTGATTTGTAGTCTTTTAGACATAGCTTAACTCCATTAGCCATTTGTCAGCCAAAGAATCTGTAAACCCAACTATCACCTGTAAGACCCTCCCCCACTTCCAGATGTCCCACCTTTTTGGGCCAAACCAATGTATATTTTCATGTTCTGATTTTTGACCTCACCTGTAACTTCTGTCTTCCTAAAATGTACAAAACCAAACTGTAACCCCACCACCAAGAGTCTACTTGCTCAAGGCTTCTTAGGTGTGGCTCTGGGTTATGGTCCTCAAATTTGTCTCAGAACAAACCTCCTTAAATTATTTTACTGAGTGTGGCTTCTTTTCTGTGGATACCTGGTGTCAAGAACTCAGTATCTTTTCTAGTTCAGTTTTTTCAGTAATTAGATGTGCCTTTCTTACCAGGGTTGGGTTATAGTAATTGCAAGGATAAAATAAGTAAAGGAGAGGATTTAATTGCTCTTTGTTCAGAACATCAACCAATTTTCCTATCTCAATCATCACTCCCACCTTTTAGGATATCTGGTGCCTCTAATTCTGGGGGAACAGCCAAGCCCCTACTGCTTGTATCACCCCTACTTCTCCTTTTCTTCTTGTTCTTTATACACTTAGTCTATTTTTTACACGTTGTTAATTTATTCATCATGGCACACCTACTTTCCAGTTTCAAGAAACGTCACTACCATCTCTTGTCTGATTACCATCACTCGTGTTCTTGGTATCTTTGATGATTTATACTTTTTAACATCTCCTGTCACTTCAGTGAAGATTTGAGAAAAGGAAAAATTGCATGTCTTTGTTATATTTTACTAGAATTCCATCAAATTCAAAAAAAAATTAGCTGTGGTCAAATAGGTTTGGGAAACCTAGACTGGATGATTCCTTACCCTTTTCAGCTCTAAATTCCTTTTATGAAAAAAGAGGTAAAGGAGAATCTAAGTGAACTATGCATCTATGCCATAAAAAAAAAAAAGACTATAACTATGAGGAAAAGTTTCACTGAAGACTCCAACTGAAATCAATCAAAACAAAATCAATCAATGACTAAATTGCCATTTCCATGTGGCAAGCAAAAAGACAGTCATGGCCCCATTCTGAAATTGAACAAAAGAGAGTTAGATTACTTTCTATAAGTAAATAAGTAAAATACAGGTGAGATTTCAACTGGCTTAGCCACATATTTGCAAACATAGTGGATAATTAGAAATATTATTTAATGCATTGATGATATGTGACTTCTTGAAGATGCCAACTTAGAGAGAGGATCCTTACTAAAGTCTGTTCCAAGTACAGAAGCCAAATGCTTTAACATGGCTACAAGCGTTAGTCTTATACTGTGTTGCCTATAAGTGTGATCCACAGAACAAAATATACAAGATTTTTGGAGAAAAAACTGACGCCATTTCTCCTACTGCAACTTTGCGGCACCATGGCTGATGTGGTTAACATGAAAAACAGAAATAAGTGAAAGAGATAGATTTTTGAAATATCTTGGGAAGGAGTATAGAAAATTCTCCACTATTTCTGTGGATTATTTAAAGTTTGGTATAGGAAAATCTTTGCTTTGACAGACATTAGACACATATCGTCTCTTTTTCCAATGTATTTGAACTCAAACTTCCCTATTTATTTAAGGCATTGGTTTCAGGTAATGCCACTTAAATTTTTTCAAACGCATTCAGCCAAATACCTATTTCCAGCAAAAATGCCAGACTCAGCACAAATCTTGACAGCTGCTTTTGCTGCTGTTCTTGACAGAAAAGAAGCATGGCTGTACAGAAGTAGTTGTGCATGTCTGGTGATTTTGCAGCCTTTCTTATATTTGGCATCTTCATCATAAATATTGCTGATAAAATTATTCTTGTCTTTAACTAAAGAGAAGCCACCATGAAAAAACTTGAATTTGGCCAATAAGAGATATTCCTTACCTCCTTTTAATTAAATTTGGGAATGAAGGAAATAGAAAAGAGTCATTTACAGTCCCTTAGACCACCAAGTGAGCAGAGAATGAAATCTAAATAGCTTTCTCTGCATCAGGAGGGGTCATTTGATATATTAAAGATCTTTTTTTTAAGTATATACAGAATATCCCTGTGTTCCTTTTTGGGTCATTTTTATAAGATTCCATCTGTTAAACACAAAGTGAAAACGTGGCTTTCAGAAAAATAACAGGTGGAAGCATAAATGTACTAGAATTTATAAAATTCTAAGATTTTAGTTCCATTTATGATGAGTACAGGAATGTAAATATGGATTCATTTGGAGTCAACAGTCAGCCCAAAGTTGTCACATATTTAGCATTGCACATACATCTGAAGAGTCAGTTTTCACCTAAGGTCTTTTTACATAGATTCCTAAACATAAGGTATAGAATACACATTGAACCACCTGTCTGGTGGTGTCATTGCTTGTTTTTGAGAAAAGTGGCAGCAGCCAAGTCTTTGTACAATAATGTCCTTGCTATGTATTATGGAATCTGCCAAACCAAGCAGAAAACTAAACTAGGGTTTGGTTCTCAAGGGAAATTCACCCTTCTATAGACTGATAGAAGCCTATGAGATAGCTTAGCAATAGTTTGCCCAATGGAAGTCTCTACACTGGTTGATGGGATCTTATCCATTTATCTTACCAGATTCTTATTCTTGATTGGTTTCAAATGTCCAAAAAAAGAAAGATATGGAGAAAAAATAGGCATAGAAATGTAAGGCGATACAGAGAAGTAAGTTGACAGAAGGCATAAGACTAAAAACCACACATAACAAGAGACATGAGACAGGGAGAACACAGAACCAAGGTATTGGTAAAAACAGAACCAAAATGAGTCAACAGCAGTTACAATCGTGCTTCTAAGGTTGGCTTTCCTGCCCAGAACAATATTCTGGATTTTGTGAGGGCTGTGTCTTCAACTTTTCAAACTGGTTTATGTTTTTTCTTTTCCTCTGTTCCTTACAACCAAATTCCAAATTATACCTCTGGGTCTCACATCCAATAAGAACCTTACTCTAAATTTAACTCTACACCTTTTGGAAGGAGAAGGTACTCAGTCTTCATTTGCCAGTGATTAGGGGACCATTGATGGAATCTCAATTTGTATGTTGAGATTAAGACCAACATAATTCTATCAAGTGGGATTTGTAAATGTCCATTTATGAATGACACTGTACTGGAAAAGAGCTAATGAGACACATGTGAGGTTCCTGGATCCTTGCAGTTTATAACTTAACATGGAGGGTTTAAAAACAGACACAATGTACCTTGATATAGTCAAACTAAGTATGTATGCAAATTCATTTTTACTTGAAAATAAATTTATGGCATGTTTATTTATACATTTTACAAAAAGGAAATTCATATAATTGAAGTCATAATAGGATTCCCAAAGTAGTGAGTTTAGATAAGTACTAAATATCAGTGTTTAAATATTAAGACATGCTCATAACTTCTGGGAGGTATATCTAGTCTAGAAAGTGAGCTCTAACTATAAATTATTTTCAACACATTTGCTCACTTGAATTTCCCAAGTCAAGACAACCAAAGAGCAAAACATTTCAAGGAACATTTAAATTATTTGTGTCGGTCAAATAAATGAGGTGGTCTCATGGCCAATAAGGATTATTATTAGCCCATGTTAATAAGGTCAAATAAATGAGGTGGTCTCATGGCTAATAAGGATTATTATTAGTCACATGTTAATAAGGATTCAGGACACTGTGCACATGGGTTATCCATGCCCACTCCATGGACACTCAGGTTTTCACACTCGCATTGGTCTCTCCAACTATATGAACCAGATTAAGGGCACCTTGGGAGCTTCTTGTGATAGCAGTCAGGATTCCAGATTACTCTTACTGCCCAATATCCAGTGAGCTGTGGGTGATTTTTGAACGCATTCTCATCAGTTTCGCAGTTCAGACAGGATCCCTGTTACTTGGCTACAAGCACCTTCTCGCTGAGGTCAAGATATTTTACCTAGCTCTTTCTAGTTGCCTTCTCCCCAGTGGCTCAACTGTATCCCCATGCCTCCAGGAGTTAGCTTTGTATTCATTTCTTTCTGGACAGGCAATCTGGAACTATTACTACACAGTGCTGACCTTCCACCTCTGTCTGTAGTCATTGTAGCTTGGTATGCTCAGCCCTCTTGGAGAGGGATCAGCATCTATTTTGGATACTGAGTGTCAACTATAGCTCAGATCTTCTCCTATCCCTTGTTCTTCCCATTCTCTACTAACTTTATCTCCTGAGGGCAAAGGAAATATCACAGCTGCGTTCAGTAGAAGAGAACTTTCTAATTGGCATTCAAAAAATAGGCTGGAAGCATGCCTACAACTTTGATCCCCTGAGTCTCTAGTGGCTGGACAGAGTCTAAGGGTAAGGAAGGTAGAAAAGAGCCCTTGACTCAGCAGGTCTGTGTTAAAAGGCTGTGGCATTAGGAAGGTTGAGAACCACTGCTTTGACTTAATGTGTCTGTTAGCAGATTCTTTGTTTGCCATTATGGACCATGGAAATATTAATAATTTCTGTGTGTTGCAATGATTTGAAGAAGGTTAAGAAGCACTACATTAGAATTATTGGGGTGGGCCATAAGAAAAAAGATAGACAACAGCAGGTTTTGAGGAGATGTGTAGACACTGGAACCTATCAACATTTCTGGTGAGAATGCAAAATGGTAGCCACTTTAGAAAACAGTTGATAGTTCCTCAAAAGGTTAAACATGGAGCTACCATATGATCCACTAATTCTGAAAGTCCTAAATACTCAAGTGAACTGAAAAGATATATTCATGCAAGGCCTTATACATGAATGTTCATAGTGGCATCATTCATAATACCTGGAAAGCTGGAAACAATCCAAGTGTCCATCAATAAATGAATGGGTAAACATGTGGTCCCTGTCCATACAATATTATTTGACCATAAAAAGGGAATGCAGTAGAGATATATGCCTCAACATAGATGAATCTTGAAAACATTATACTACATGAAAGAAGACAGATATAAATGTTACATTGGATATAATTCTATTTACATAAAAAGCCCCAAATAAGCAAATCCCTAGACAGAAAATAGATTAGTGGTCGGTAGGAGTTGGGAGGGAGAGAGGCACAGGGAATGCTGCTTATGGGTATAAGGTTTCTTTTTAAAGTGAAAAAAACATTCTGGAATTAAATGATGATAAAACCACAATAAATATACTAAGCACCACCAAAGTGTACGTCTTAAAAGGATGAATGTTACTTGAATTATTTCTTGATAGTTAATTTAACAATTGGAAGGAAAAAAAAAGAAGTGGCCAAGATACTGATAACACCCAAAAGTATCCCCACTAAGAGGTATGCTCAATAAAGTGTACTAAGAAAAGTGGGAAGGCAAAACGATGGAAGAGGATACTGAGGGTTTTCCATTTTGGAGCCGGGGGAAGACATGTGGAGAGTGTGGAGAGGCAGCGGTGCTGCCGACTGACAGTCCTTCTTTAACAGAAAAGGGCGCCGAGGTGGGCCTGCGTGGGCCAGAGCCAGCTGTGGGAGACTGCACAATGGGCCGGCAAGTGTCGAGGGCCCAGGACCCGAAAACCTGTTCAATCCAAAATGGATACGATAGCGAAGCATGCCCGCAACTTTGATGTTGCAGGAAAGAATGAGAGAATTTGTGTACCCATCTACGTGTAGGTTTGTAGAGAGAATATGAAACAAGAACAGCAAATTTCTGCATGGAAATGTTTTTACTTTTTATACTTAAGAATTTCCTTTACTGTCTTAATTACTATCTCTGAGTCTCAAGAGACTTGGGAGTAAAAGAAAGACACGGTGGTGATCTCTTCCTCCCAGACAAAGATGGGTCTCAATTAATACTTTTTATTCTCTTTTATTTTCTCCAGAAAATAGTACCTGGAGGAAAAATAAAAGGTTGGACCTCATTTGCACAGTAAAGTTTGGTCCCGCATATTAGGAAATGACATGTTCTTTTTAAGGCATCCTAATGACTTTTCTCCTTAAGGTTGGCAGTTTTGCTATGTGGCCTCCAATCCAATCATGGGAACCCCCTTGCCCTGCCTTTGCAGAAAGATCCCTGAACGATGATTGTGAGATCAAAGGGGACAAATCTCAAAATGCTTTGTGTACCTTATCTGAACAGAACCATGCATGCAACGTGGGTAAAATATGAAATAAATGTAAGAAGTCTACCAGAAGGTACTCCCACTAAGTGGCATATTTTTTTCAGATAATCATAATTAGTGGCTCAGCAACATATTCAGATTGTGCTATTACTCAAGAAGACATCACCGGAGAAAACACGGCAGAGACATTGCTATCTTCTCACCAAATCCCATTTCTTTTTTCTTCCAGTCATACAGGGAAACAGTATTTCCCAACCTCCCCTGCAACTAGCTGGGGGGTGGGGGTGGGGGGCAGGGCATAAGACAGAGTTCTGGCCAGTAGAGTATAAGTGGATGTGATGTATGCCACTTCCAGGCCTGGGTTCCCAAATCTCCCTGGGAGAGAATCCTTTAGGCTCTGTCTTTGTCCTCAACTGCTGGCTAGATGCAGAGGGTCCAGTGTGGAACATCAAGAACCTAAAATATATCAGAGCTAGCTGAGGGAGGTAGATTGAGTCTCTGAATGACTGTGTGGAGCAGAGATTCTTATTGACCTGCATTGAATTATGACATTAGTGAGACATAAATCTATGTTGAATGTAAACGTCTTAGCACAATAACTAAGAAAATGCCAGGAAGGCTATGTTAACCAGTGTGATGAAAATGTGTCAAACGGTCTATGAAACCAGGGTATGGTGCCCCATGATCACATTAATGTACACAGCTATGATTTAATAAAAATAAATAAATAAAAAAGCAAAAAAACAAATTTGCAGGTTGATAATGACTGATAAAGTCATTGATCATATAAAAATAATCACTTCATGAGTTTATATTTGCACTTCAATTTTCTATTCCCAAATCTCCCCTGCTCCTATTGACTAAACTTTCTTCTGAAATTGTTTCTAAAGCAAATCTAAGCTAAGAATGAAGAGATGACACCTGTCCAAATGAACTAATGCTTGCTACAAAGGCAACTAAAAAGAAAAAAGAGAAATGCCAAAAACAATTTGATTATTCAGAGCAACATTGAAATAAATCTATGGCTTCCTGAGGATGATCCTTGAATCCAACAGAATTCATTTGAATACATAGGAAAGTTTATAACAGATCATAACAAAGAATTGAAGCAATGGAATTACTAAAAAATAATATTTGAAAATAATTCTCATTTTAATAATCATAACATGCTAATAATTGAAGCATGGTTTGGGTTTTTGTATGTCATAAGGTGATGGTGTTATCTCTCCAATGAAATTATGGCAGCCAGTTCTCCAGAATAAAAATAGGAAAAGGGAAGTTTATAAGGAAATTCAGAAATATTATCTTGACAGTTTTGGCTGGAAATGAGTGAACTGTAATGCTTCCTAGCTGTTTATGTGTTTAGGTAGAAAATTATGTTTGAAGTTTTTTTTAACTTCAGTTGTATAAGTATATTACAGGGTAAAGTGCTATTCATTAACTGTTGCAGTCTTTCAACATCAAGATAACCACATTTTGGAAAAGTTAATTCAAAACGTGTCACTTACAGACATTCTAGATAAACAGTCCGCTCCATCAATACTGATGTGTTTGATTAAGATTGGTAGACACACTGCTTTGTGAATTCACACCTTGAAAATTGACAGGTGAGTCTCTGTCAAGAAAATATGTCATAATGAGAAAACTACTATCAGAGGCAAAGTGCGAAGTCCCAGCTTCATTGAGTCTCAGTGTCTTGATTTAAAAAATGGGAACAATAACAGCTTAGCTCACAAGTTCCATATGAAGAACAAATGAGTTAATAAATGTACTTAGAACTATGCTTGGTACTTAGGAAACACTAGTTATTTTTAATATTGTTGAGTCTGGGAAAATATCTGATAACTTTAAGTGTATTTGATTAAGCCAGTTCGTGTTCACATGTAGCTAGAAATACTACATATGATTGAAATTTCTTTTTTCTTTTTAATTGCTTTTGTACAAGCATATTTATTTCAACTAATTTCGCATTTTCTCCTATAATGCTTTGCTATAATATTCATGTATCCATCCATTTACTTCAGATGTATGTTTAAAAATCCAGTTTCTTGACTTAGAAATCAGTCTAGAAAATTTCTTCAGAAAGTGGCAAATATACGAAGAGGGTTATTATTTCCCCTGACTGAGGTTTTATAAGCACCTGCTACAATCTCTAGCCTGACCTGGCTCCAGCATTTTAGCCATCTGGCTAGCCAGGAGTTTAACTGAAAGGTCTGCCACATTCCTAACTATTGTGTCACTTCAGCAATCTGCAAGAGACAGCACTTCTTTTAGCCTTGTTCTACTTAAGACTCAGTCTGTTTCTCTATTGCTTAAACTCTATTTTCAGGAGGAAAAAAAATTCAGCCTAAAAATTCCTCTGGGCCAAAACATAGCCTCAGGCATCTTATGCTAAGAGAGACTCAAATATACTGGCTGAGGCATTTTTTGAACCTGTTGTAGGAATGATCCATCTCTACTTAAACTCTGCATATTCTTTTTATAATGGTTTAGTTCTCTCTTTGTGGAGCAGTACTTTAAAAATGAAAAAAAAAAAAATTGAGTGAAAACTCCAAATGCCTTTTTCTCCTTGCAATTGGTGCAAGAATTTGTGTGATTAAAGTCACTTCAAGTGAAGGGAAATTAATAGTAAGAAAGCTCTCTGTACTGATGTGAAAGAATGGCCATATTTCCATGACATTTTATTGCATTCCCTCAAACAGATGGGATTCCAGGGCTAACTGGACTCTGTTGAGATGAATGAGATTCCACAACTATTAGCACATTGGCATAGAAATGGTCTGGATTCAGTTGCAGAGGCATTCTTACAGAAACAAAGAAGATTACAAAGCTTCCCTGTCCCCAGTGTCCATCAATGCAGACCCATTTGTTATCAAACCCCATTCATTCCCGCTAAAGCCACATTTAATATTAGAGGACACTCTTCAGGCACCGTATGGAGATCCTGAGGATTTGATTATCTATTAACTCCTGTTGATGCTGATGTGGCTGGTTCGGCTACAGAAGACTAAATAGCACTCTCAGAAGTGGTGATACAAGTCAAGAAAAACGTACCAGGCAAAAATTAAACACAGAGACAAAGGAGACTCACTAATAAGCAAATGGACTAAGGCCTCCTGCATTGGCAAAGGTCACCCAAGACATTGAAATTCAATGAAGGAGGTTTTAAGTTAAGGAAAACAGGCAAACACCAGGGAACCTATCATGCAAAAAGGCTGGGGAGGGACCAATGCCCCTTTTCCTATAGAAAGGAGCCAGCATGGGGTATGCTTTGCAGATGGGCTGGGGTAGCAGCCAGGCTGCAGAGCACATCTGGCACACAGGTGTATGGCCTTATATTCCTAAGCCAGCCATCAACCCTCATGTAGAAAACATCATTCTATTGCTGTTTTGGGTAGAAAGCAAGAGGAATTATAGCAGAGAGATCATAATGCTTTAAAATGAAAAAATAAAAAAGAAAGAAAACAGTGTGGGTCCCAGCCAAAGCATTCTTCCTCCAGCAGATTATATTTTTAATCCACCTACTTAATTAACTAGCTCCTCAGTGGATCAAATGATATTAGTGAGTTAGAGTAATATTGCCACTGGAGCAGCCATTTAATTCTAGCAACTCTAAAGCAAATTATTTCATAAATGGATAGTTTATTCAATTCAGTTCAGTTCCAATTCAATTCTGAGCCCCTTCTATGACCAAAGCACTGAGATAGACCTGTGGGGTGGGGGGCAGGAACAGAGCAAAGAAAGAACGATCTCGGTCCCCAATCTAACAAGGGAATAGTGACCGCTACACAAATTACAGCTATTCAGTGCAGATAAAGTGTATGTGCTCTGGGGTGGGGGAGTGGGAGGAAAGAATGAGTCAAAGAAGAAGGGATCACCTGCACAGCAAGAAAGCAAAAAAGGACAGAGAGAATGGAAGATAAATATTAAATGACACAGAAGAGAAATTAGGCAATTAGAAAGAAGACTGATCTGTTTGGGGATAGTCCAGTTGGGATAGAATATAAGTCACACAGAAAGAATATGGCGTGATATAAGTCAAAACCAAAGAACCACCATGAGAATAAATAACATGGAGATGGATGTGAGAATAATATAATTTAGCAAGTGATCGAATGAATTGGGTATATTTCATGAAAGCCTGCTATGTGTTAGGTCCTGCATTGGATGTTTAGATATAGAAATAAAATGCATGCTCATGTCACTTCTCACTCCCTTCCAAGAAGCTCATAGCTTAGTGGGGGGAAAAAGTCAACCTTTTAGAGTTTACTCTCTTCCTCTAATGGAGGTAGATGCCCAGTATGATGAGAGCACAGAGGATGAATACCTAATCCAACAAAGGATTGTTTGGTGGGGGAAAGGTGACAACTGAACTGGGCAAGGGTCTTCTACATAGAATGCAGAAAGTACCAGGTATCAGCATGGGAGTAGTAAGAGATGAGAATGGAAAGGAAGGATCTGATGCAAGATCCTGTACATATTGTTTTGAAGACTGGACCATTCTTCTGCAGGTATTTACCAGTGAGCCATCGGCAGGTATGAAGTAAGGGAATGATATTGTAAGATCTGCATTTTACAAAGGCCACTTTGGCAGCTGTGTAGAGAATGGATTGGTGGCAAAGCCTGGAGGTGGACAACTGGTAGGAGACTATTGCAATGTTCTCACTGAGAGGGCCTGAGACATTAGTCTCAGCCATGATGAATCCAAAGGATCATATTGAGAGTAGCATAGACAGAAGAGGACATAGATTGGACAAAGAGGATCAAAGAAGAGTAAAGACTGAAGGCTGACTCCAGAATTCTGGTTTAAGAAACTAACCAAATGAAGGCACCCTTTGTCAAGCTAGAGAACACAGGAGCAACAGGTTTTAGGCAAGGATAAATGCAATTTTGGATGATGATCAAAGCAACTGTAAAGAACACTACTAGAGAAGTTCATTACCACCAAATTAAAAAAAAAAGTTAAATTCTGTAGAAAAAGGAGGAAAAACAAGGTATCTTTAATTGTATACCTCCATCTACAGCATTGCTGGCTCCTTAAAAATCAGCATAATCATAGAAAAGAGTACTTGAGACTGAACATAATAACAACACAAAGCATACAGAAATAAAGTTCAAAGGCAAAAGGCTTTAATGTAGTGTGAATCATCTGTATTGTTTTATGCATTGCTTCAGAGACATGTTCTTTAGAAGGTTCAGTAAATATTAGCACAATCTGGGCTCTGATTTGCCTGGCTCTTTTGTTTAATACACACTTATGGAGCAGTTGCTAAGCATAATGTACAATACTGGAGAAAGTGTGAGGAATATAAAATGGACAAGGCCTTGTCCCTAACCAGAACTTTCTCTGCTGTGGTTAATAGGCCATGGATACAAACGACGATACACAATGACACCTGCTTGGAGATGATGAATGGGCAAGTTGCTATGGGATTTTGGAGCAAGGTGGGCAGGAGAAAAAGTCAGAATAAACAGTAAGAAACAATATTGAGCTGGTCTTTTTTCAAAATTTTGATTGTCTTATTGTGACTTTTTTTGCATTAAAAATTTTTGTATTAAAACATTATCTTGATTATTGAGAATTTTGTACCTGAGATGAGTGCTGTACTTGTCTTATCCTAGTCCTGACCCAGGGAAAATAATCCATACTTCAGATAAAGCAGACACACAACCAAGGACCACCAAGGCCAAATCATGAGTTCCTAATACTAAATTACTCTCATACCAGAGCTACTCTCTATCCCATTTGTGAGTATGGCTTCTTCCGCACAGTAATTCAACCAGTGAATATGAATTGAGCTTTCCTTTTGGATAAATCTTCTATAATGAATTACCAGAAGGAAGATGATAGAAAGTACTCTGATATTATTAATTAGCTCAGATTTTCCTGTTTGTTTTGTCTAATTTCAATTTCCAATTCTACGTAAGTGTATACTTGATTCCCATTGACATTATTCCTTTTCTCCATCCAGCAGGTCCATATATTTCAGAATCCAACAACAACAACAAAAAATCTTGAGCAAAGAAAACTGGAGTGTGTAAGTCCCCTACTAGAGCCTAAGCTCTCTGGGGACAGGAATTCTTTCCAGCATGTGCTGCTGCACCCCCAGTGCTGATGGGGGCAGCACCGTGACGGGCATTTAATACACATCTGCCTGACTGCTGAAAACAGAGATCCTTAACAACTGCAGTAGCAAACTATCTATCAAAACAAATCAGAAAACATTCACACTGTTTAATTATAGCGATATATTCTTATTACTGTTTTATATTGGCTCAATGCCCACAGATATTCAAAGCAAAACTTTCCAACCCTAACTTCATTAAACGATAGCTCCTGATCAGTACTTTGGGAAACAGCAGAAGTTGTACAAATGGATTGGAGCCAGGGTACATCATAGCAATAATTCAATAAAGAAATTATCTCTGCATGTTGTTTAGTAAGGAATGAAATTTTGAACCACTTTTAGCAGACAGTTTATTAGTAGTATTTTGATGATGGAGCTGATTTGGAAATTATTTTAGAGTCTGGGAATGATGTGTACAAAACAAAACATTTCCCTGTTTGGGCCTCTGCGTATGTATAATTGCTATGCACACGTTTCCTGGTGGAGGATCAGAGTTCAGGACACCTCTCCTCTATTGAAAGCACACCCCTGGGTGGCGCTTGTGGCTCAAAGGAGTAGGGCACCAGCCCCATATACCAGAGGTGGTAGGTTCAAACCCAGCCCCAGCAAAAAACTGCAAAAAAAAGAAAACACACACCTGTTTATATTACTCGGTTAGTTTGGACTATGAATGTTGGACTAGCAATGAAGAATTCCATGAAAGTCGTAATGAGATTTTGTGATATAGGCTAGTCTCACTGGAGTCAGATGATGTCTCAAAGTAGTTTTGATTTGCATTTCTCTGATGATTAAAGATGATGAGCATTTTTTCATATGTCTGAAGGCCATGCTCCTGTCTTCTTCAGAGAAGTTTCTCTTCAAGTCCCTTGCCCAGCCTGCAATGGGATCCCTTGTTCTTTTCTTGCTAATGTGTTTGAGTTCTCTGTGAATTCTGGTTATTAAACCTTTGTCGGAGACATAACCTGCAAATATCTTCTCCCATTCTGAAGGCTGTTTGCTTGCTTTACTTACTGTGTTCTTGGCTGTGCAGAAGCTTTTTAGTTTGATCAAGTCCCAATAGTGTATTTTTGAAGCAGCTTCAATTGCCCGGGGGGTCTTTCTCATAAAAAACTCGCCCAACCCAATTTCTTCAAGGGTTTTCCCTACACTCTCTTCTAGTATTTTTATAGTTTCATGTCTTAGGTTTAAATATTTAATCCAGTGAGAGTCTATCTTGGTTAATGGTGAGAGGTGTGGGTCCAGTTTCAGTCTTCTACAGGTTGCCAGTCAGTTCACCCAGCACCATTTGTTAAATAGGGAATCTTTTCCCCACTGAATGTTTTTAATTGGCTTGTCAAAGATTAAATAACGGTAAGTAGCTGGATTCATCTCTTGGTTCTCTATTCTGTTCCAGACATCTACTTCCCTGTTTTTGTGCCAGTACCATACTGTTTTGATCACTATCGATTTGTAGTATAGTCTGAGGTCTGGTAGCGTGATTCCTCCTGTTTTGTTTTTATTTTTGAGTAATGTCTTGGCTATTCGAGGTTTTTTCTGATTCCATATAAAACGAAGAATTATTTTTTCAAGATCTTTAAAGTATGACAGTGGAGCTTTAATGGGGATTGTGCAGAGATGTTGGCGTGGATGTGGAGAAAAGGGAACACTTTTGCACTGCTGGTGGGAATGTAAATTAATACATTCCTTTTGGAAAGAGATATGGAGAACACTTAAAGATCTAAAAATAGATCTGCCATTCAATCCTGTAATCCCCCTACTGGGCATATACCCAGAAGACCAAAAATCACACCATAACAAAGATATCTGTATCAGAATATTTATTGCAGCCCTATTCACAATTGCTAAGTCATGGAAAAAGCCCAAGTGCACATCGATCGATGAATGGATTAATAAACTGTGGTATATGTACACCATGGAATATTATGCAGCCTTAAAGAAAGATGGAGACTTTACCTCTTTCATGTTTACATGGATGGAGCCAGAACATATTCTTCTTAGTAAAGTGTCTCAAGAATGGAAGAAAAAGTACCTGATGTACTCACCCTTATTATGAAACTAATGTAGGACCTTCACATGAAAGCTATATCCCAGTTATAACCTAAGAACAGGGAGAAAGGGGAAAGGGAGGGGAGGGAGGGGGGAGGGAGGGGGAAGAAGGGGGATTAATGGGATTACACCTGCGGTGCATCTTACAAAGGTATATGTGAATCCTAGTAAATGTGGAATGTAAAGGTCTTAGCAAAATAACTAAGAAAATGCTACAAAAGCTATGTTAACTAATGTGGATGAAAATGTGTCAAACGATATATGAACCAAGTGTATGGTACCCCATGATCATACTAATGTACACAGCTATGGTTTAATAAAAAAAAAAAAAGTCGTAATGAATGGCACTTACTACGTATCAACAGATTCAAAGTAATTCTGTACTTTTCTCCTGGGGAATTGTACTCCTCCTCTCCCCTCAAACAATTTGTCATGGTTCTACATGAAATAATGTGTAGAGGAAGTTCCTATCTATGACTGCAGCCCACACAGTTTTAGAAACTAGATTTTCCTGGGAAGCATCATCTGGCTATTGGCCCCACCTGACCCTGTTTAGTTTATGAATTCTGATAAGCACATAGGTCAAAGCATTACTTCTTTTAGTAGCATTTTAAGTGATTTTAACCTACTCCCATCGAAAGTCAGCCACTAAGACTCATATTTGTAGACTCCAAAATATAAGAACTGTGTAGAGTCATAAAATATTAAGTAGTTTTAGTGTCTGAGGCCAGTTGGTATTACTGTATACAGGGTGATCATAAAGTTCGTGTGCAATTTAAAGTTGCCCACTATTTTAAACTGCACACGAACTTTATGGCCACCTTGTATATGTATGTCTATGTGAGTGTATATTACAATAAGATATTTTATATATACACACTATACATGTGCGTGTATATACGGAGAGTGCACCCTGAATGTAGACACATTTTAAGAAAGGAAAAGCTATTAAAAATCTAATACTCAATATATATTGATAATGTTTGTTATTATCAAGAATTGTTATTATCCAAGAATTTCTTGGATTTCAAGAACTCAATTGTGTCTTGACTATTACAATTTTAATATAGTTTTTTTCCTTTCTTAAATTGTGTATGCATTTTGGGGGGCTACCCTATGTATACATATGTGCACATGCATACAGAGTTTGGAATACATTTCACGGAATAACATTTATTTCCTTTTGTATGTGTAGTGCTTAATTTTCATCATGTCTACAATGAATAAATTGTAGTTTACTTCTTCCCACGTGAGTTCAATATAAATTGAAGAGAAAGACAGGCAATGATCATTTTCCCTTCACTTGCTTTTGTCTTTCCAACAAAGTGAAACTTTTTTGACCAGAGAAGAAAAATACCAATTACTCATCTACTTTATGACATAATATTTTGTACCGACTTAAAAATATGTTAACTAGGTTTACTGTGGAAAAGGGTAAAATCTTTAGCTAAGTTTTCCTGAAATAAAAAGACAAGTGAGTTGAAAGCACAGCAGTTTGAAATCAGAAAAAAGTGAACTCTATCGACATGCACATGTCTACAGAGTATTTAAACTATTTCACTTTGTAAACTCCAACAGGGGATATGATTTCTGGTGTTCTGGCTTATAGAATCACTTGGGAATGAATAATTCATAGGCTTTTTACCAAACCTCAAGTGTAAATCAGTCAAATATAGCAACATGATCTTCATGCTGAATTTTTAAGTACTTAAAACATGGAGATGGAAACTCTTTCTTTTCAAGAGAGAAGGGGGAAGAATGTCATTTTCCCTCTGCTCACGTTGCCCAGGCATACTTTCATTATGTACTTTTCAAAATCTATAAAAAGGGATTTAATTAAACAATAAACCCGTTAATGGTTAGCAGAAGTAAAGAAAAGCCACAGAAAACTTTCTCAGTGTTATGTTTTCTTTATTAACATACTGATGTGAAACTAAACAGAAAAAACAATCTAATAACCAACATTCCTTTGAGACGTGTTCAGGGAGCAAAAGGACATCCACTTATTGTTCCGCCCATCCGATTGGTCCATATATGGCAATGAAGGTACAATAGACGGAAACAGGAAACAGACTAGCACATCTGTAGTATCTTATTAGCAGCTAATGGATATCTGAGAAGAACACGCATATAATGCTGAATCGTCTGTACCAATCTCCTAAGCAATTACTCTTAATTAGTGGGTTCTGTTTATAGATTCAACTTAGTGTACCCTTATGTATCAAAGAGATGAAAGCAGCTGGAGAGAAAAGAAATGACACTCTTAAAGGAAAAGTATTCAAGATGTTGGAGGAGTTCTTCTTGGTGAAGTGAAACTTAATTTCTTTTCCTGGCATGAAGGGCCTTTCTCTTTTGTGAATGATGAAGAAAAATAAATAAATAAATTTCTAAGGCAAGTTAAGTGAAAAGGTATTCTCATTTGCTTCTGGGAAATATGAAGAAAGTCAGAGAAACCACATGAAGGTGCAGGACGAAAGTACTCCCCCGTACTGTCACTCGAAACATTTCCAGGAGGCTCCATCCTCCCTTCTTCCAACCAAATGCAGTGCTTTAATTCAGAGATGCGGCACCTGCATTTAATGTCTGCCAAATTGGAAGCCAAGGGGCAAAATGGGTGGTGTGACCAGCTGTATCTCCATAAAAGAGAGAACACAAAATGGGTTTTTCCAGGCCAATCTAGTCAGAGGGGATCTGAGTATGTACATAGAGCCCGAGCCAATTGCCCACTTCTGCAAATGGAAAAATACTGCGCAGATCCATTCCACCTCCACCCAGGGCATACCACATACCTGCCTTAGGAACAACAACAACAGGAAAAAACAAAGTCCTTTTGGGTTGTTCGGTTTATATATTACTTGTTTCCACCTAACCCGTTATCTAGGTATGTTTCCTAAAGATAGCCAACACTGGGGCCCTGCCTCTGGTGTTTCTGAAACCCCTAGAGTACTACTAGAAGGCTGGATTCTTTAAGCGTTTCTGATTATTTTTACAACATAAAAATATTTTTTCCTTCAAAGTCAAAGAAGTTCCTTCCTGGTCTCTTGGAATTCTGTTTAAAAAGATCACTGTGAATACACAGCCAATGCACTAACATCTTACCTGTGACTGTTGTCTCAAATGATTATAAGAAAGCTGGATTCTGTAGGAGGGCAAAGGAGAACACGTTCTTATCTGTACTTTACCGCAAATCAGGATAGAACAGTCTCTTCTGAACCTGTCATTCTGAATGTCCAGGAGTCAGTACACCATCTCTTCCCTACCTGAAGCATTTGGACCAATAGAAACCAAATAACTGCCTTTCTCATTAGCTTGAGTGTACAGAGAAAAGGTAGAGTGCTGCCCACCAGGCATGGAGCTCCTGGATTTGGTGCAGCTCTGTTCTCCCTTGAGAACCCCCTCTCCTTTCCAAAAGCAGCTCCAGAGCATTACCTACTTGGTGAATGGGTTGAATGGCTCAGAGTACTACATGTAACTCACCTACATCACATTTCCGGTAAAACTGGTGTATGTACTCTTTATTAATTACTATATGTTATTCTGAAAGTAGCACATTGATATACATGTATTACAGCAAAGGAATGCATGTCAATAAACCTTTTAATTTTCTAGGTTAATCTTTGAAAACACTCAGCTGTCAAATAGAAGCATCCTTCACAAATTGGAGAACTGATTCCTGTGAAAGATTAGTAGTAATGCCACTACATACGTATATGTTATCCGTAGAAACCCTCCTCTCCCCTCTCCCTACTCATCTTTTTGCTCTCAGCAAAATGTATACACACAGTAATTAATTTTTTTTCCCTGTTCAAGAGGGAAAAAATTTCTGAACTTACTTCTATAAGTTCAGGAAAAGGTGATGGGATGGCCAGGTTGCTACATGGTTTCCATTCCTAGTATATTAGAGTAAAACTAATTCTTTACTTATCGGTGTCTTTTTCTGCTCAGAGGCTGCAAAGAAGGCCAGGTACAGAGAGAAATGTTTGCAGTGAGCTAAGAGGAAAGAGATAAAATGGGAAAAGTAAGGTAACAGGGCAGCTGTCCAAGTGTAGACATCTAAGCTGTGACTTTAAAAGGGGGATGTTGGGGAACTATTTTCAAGACTATTGATAGGCAATTTTTCTGCATAACTGGCAGTCCCTGGCTTACAGATGATCTGACTTATGGCATTCCATACTTATGATTGGGCTTCCAAAGATCCCCATAACAATAATGTATAATTAAATTAACAATTCCAGAACTAGTTTCTTGGGTGCATGTAAACAAACCCATTGGCATAAGCGGTTCGTTGACATCTTTAAGACAGCCACTAATCTGAGATGGATAGAAGAGAAGCTGATGGAAACACAAGAACAGGAAGAATCAGAAGAGTCAGAGCCAAGAGAGTTTATGACAAAAGCTTTTGTCTCTTGGAAGCAGGATTGGCTGAGGTTGAGGAGCAAGGTCCTAACGCTGAATGGTTTACACAGGTTGACCGGGCAGTTAGTGAGAGCATCAGCAGCTGCAAGGCCATTTATGATGAAAAAACAAAGGGCTATGCAAACAACCCTGGAGACTTTTTTCAAGAAACTGATTTCAGTGGTAAGCTCCCCTCCTTCAGCCACAGAATCAAATCCTGATTCTCCAGCACCTGCTCCATCCTCTCCAGCACCATCTCTGTCATCATCTTCCAATTAATGTTTGCCTACCTTCTTGCTTTAAAAGTGCCCCTTCCAGTAAGACATTGATGCAACATTAGTTGAATGTTAACCTTTACTGCTTTTTTTTTTTTTGAAATTTCTCCTACCTCCTATCTGAACTTTGTATGAGTTCGTTTTTATGTTCTGATTGTTTGAATGAAAAGAAAGAGCACAGTAGTTCCTATAACTTCTTATCACAGTACTGGGGTGTTATTATTACATTATAATCCCTTATTGTTATTAGCACATGAGCTGCCACAATAGCATTGTTATTATTAGTACATATATCTGCTGTTCATCAGTGATCCAGGTTACATACAAATGCAAACTAAAGACTTTCTCAAGGACAGAACATATCTCACCCCCAACTTGGGGACTGACTGTATAATTTTGTTCCATCCTTTCAGTAATTCTGAGAGGCAATACATTTTTATCTACCCTTTACTCATGGGGAAACTGAGGCCCAGAGAAGTTGGATATGCTTAAGATCACAAAAGCAGAAAGTCTTGAAGTAAAATCGGTACCTGTATTTTCCACCACACTACATGCTTCTTCTCTAAAAGAACAGCCATAGTGATTATTTAGTGAGTATCTCAGCAAATAGTGTAGGAATGGCCCCTGTAAATCAAATTAAAACATGATCCTGTACAGGGAGTCATAAAAGTCTTTGGAAGAGCCATCTTTCACTGATCTAAACTCACTGATTCAATAGGATCCACTGACCCAACGATTCTGTAAAACATCAAGATTATAATTTGCAAGAGTATTTAAAAATTATTTCTGTAAAGTAGTGGTGATGTTCATTAATAGATATAATTAAAAAAATTTTTCTGCCCACTATTATTAAAACAACCCTGCCTCTGGCCAGTGGATTGGACAATGTATTTTTTAAAACTTCCACAAAGTGCCCTCCTGACTGGCTCATCAGAAGTTTTACACCAACACATTAAGGTGTTAATATCTCTTAACCATTGCACTTTCTGTAATAGAGAAAAGTGTAGCTTACATACCCATGATTTATTTTGGCTGCAAGCAACAGAATTTTAAGCAGTTTAAGTGGCAAAAGTATTTGACTAAATGACAAACAGCAGGCTACAGACAAGGCAGATAAGAAAGTAAGTGTGGTTCAAAGAAATAATGCAAGACCCCAGACCCTCTAATATTTCATTTTTTCCCTACTTTTGTTTATATTTGGCTTTTTTCCCTCTTGGTCACACATGGTATCTACATTCAATTCAGAAAGAAGGAAGAGAGGGTATAAAGGGTATAAGTAGCTTTTACCAGGAAAACCAAAGCTTTTTCAAGTGCTGATTTTTGGTTTAAGCCTCATTGGCTAGAACTGCATCACATGGCCAACCCTTGCTGCAGGGGAAGCTGGGAAATTGAGTAACTTTTCTAGCTTCTTCAGCAGACAGTGATATGGGAGAATGCCTGGGTGTTCCTTACACCAGCTTGTAGTACCACCACTTATAAACAGGTGTCAGGACTTGTATAATTTCTGTTTATCCTCCATACCCAAGAAATAATGGAAAGCCTTCCTGGACTCAAATCATTTACCCAATTGGTAAAGTAACCCTTTTCTTTCATTCAGAATTGGAATTCTTTGTCTGATAATGAGATAAAAAAACACTTCAGCGCAATTACCCAGGAAAATTTATGTCATATGGCAACCATGCTTTCTGAACTGGAACAATATTCAAATTTCCTGATCTAGAAGAAGTAATTTTATTTATTTATTTTATTTTATTTATTTTATTTTTTTAATTTTTTTTTTTGTAGAGACAGACTCTCCCTCGGTAGAGTGCCGTGGCCTCACACAGCTCACAGCAACCTCCAACTCCTGGGCTTAAGTGATTCTCTTGCCTCAGCCTCCTGAGTAGCTGGGACTACAGGCGCCCGCCACAATGCCCGGCTATTTTTTTGGCTGCAGTTTGGCCGGGGCCGGGTTTGAACCCACCACCTTCGGTATATGGGGCCGGCACCCTACCTACTGAGCCACAGGCACCTCCTAGAAGTAATTTTATTAACCAGTATGTGGCATGCTCAGAAATGTGACCACAGAGCCTTAGAATATCAGACTGCCCTGACACAGGTGAACTCACAGGATTAGCAGGGGTCTCCTAGACTTGGTGCTAGGAAGGACCTGCAGCACAAGAAATATTTAATGGGGAATAGAGAACAGGCTTCCTTAACTTGACTGAAGGTAAGAATCGCCCAGAGTGGTTGGTAAAATACAGATACCTAGGGGGCCCAACCCAGAATTGCATCAGAATTTGCAGGAAAGAGGTCTAGAAACAAATTTCTCATTTTTACACAAGTGCTGCAGTGAATTTTATCATCACATTGAGTTTGGAAACACTAGCAGTGGTTCTCCCCCCAGGCAGCTCCCTGCAATCATCTGGAGAGTTTGTCTAAATGACACCGACCACAGGAGCCCCACTCTTAACCGAATATCATAGTGCATGGTCTAGGCTGAATATCATAGCACGTGGTACAGGCAGTATTTTAAAAATATCTCTATAAGTGTCCTGGGCAGGTGTGATGGGAGCTGCATGAGGCCCATGGGAGGGGCTCTGGCATAGAAGCCCAGATGAAGTTCCAAAGTTTAGTGAAAAACTGAGGCAGACAAAGCAACTCATTCAGGGATTAGCAAATTAGAACCTGTAAGCCAAATCCTCTAGCCCACATGTTTTTGTAAACAAAGTTTTATTGGAACATACCCATGCCCCCTCCCTCCTGCCCACCTATCTTTTCTTCACATATTATCTACAGCTGCTTACCACCCTAGCACAACAGAACTGACTGTCACAGGGCAACAGGTGGCCCACATAGCCCAAAATAGTTATTATCTGGCTACTACAGGAAAAGTTTACCAACTCCTGAATTTATTGAACATCTAGATCAGGACTAGTTGATAAATAATAAGTACTGATTACAAGGTTAATTTCTTGAACTCATACTAGAAAAAGTGCTTCATACCTCACTGCTAAATACCATCTGAGTATTCATTCAGAACGACCATCAGAGTTGTACAAGGTCTAACAATTAAGTTCTTGAACTGGTCACCATGTGCTTACATTGGCAGCACTGTGCAAATAACTCAGTAAGATTTCATAACCTTGGTATATCAGTGTCCCACAGCTGTGTTTGTGTCAACGTCTGGTGGTGTCTTGCTGAGTGGCACTCATTATTGTTACGTATTTTTGTGTGACGTACGATGATAGTTGTCATGGTCATTCCAGAAAAAGAGTTCAAAAATTGCTTGAAGGGTGGACTAGGCACTGGTATCAGTGCAGAGCTTCTGAAGGAAAGAACTTCAAAGGTGACCATAGTGATATTCTGCAATGAGGTATGTAGTACTTTTCGTAGGATGGGTTCAGGAACTTAATTGTCAGACCTCATATGCACAAGACATGGTTCTGAGTGCTTTGCATTGGTAAAATGAATACCTGAGAGGTCAAGATACTCGTCTGGGGTCACAGAGTCGGTGAGGGGCGAGGAGCTGCATGCTGGCTCTCTGACACTAGGACCTACAGATGTATTTCAGTTTCATCAGTAGGTCTCTTAGGCATGACTTTCTTGACGAGGTGTAAGAAGAGCAATATCCTTCCAATTTTCTAGCTAGTGGCAACTTAGAGGGACAGACATACGTCCAAACAATCTAAGCTGCCAGTTGCCTTTCCCTTTTGCTTAATGACCACTGAAGCCATCAGACTGAAAGGATTTAGTCTGAGCAAACCCAAGAAATAGCAAGTGCTGAACTGTACAATTTCTTCCTCTTTTTTGAAATTTACAACATTCAATTGACTAAGTCTGTAAGCTGGAGCTCTAACAAGCACTGGGGTCTCCCAGACATATGGCATTAGGGTCACTCCCTTGGCTGCATCAAGCCTCACACCCTTAATTTGTTCAGTGATATTTTCAACATGCTCGGAGTTTTGCACAGGGTCAGCAGGATAGAGAGTTGGCTGGTAAAGATTACAGACGTTATTCTGGAATCACCATTGCTGTGGTTCTTTGACAAGGGAGGAAAGAGGTAGTTGGGAGAGAAGAACCTGCAGTCCTTAGACACAGAGGAACAAAAACCACGTGGTGGCTGGTAAGGCAATCACAGCGATTTTATTGTCCATAGTTTGCTTTCCAGGGGAGCTAATAAAGCAATGGAAACATACAACAGGGCCTTTTGGATCATCTGCCACTGACAATGGAGCCCATGTCATCTTAGGTGCAGACAAGGGCCACAACAGGTCTGTGCGTTTCTCTAATCAATTTCATCCCAAAATGCCCTGTCCAAAAGTTAGGAATTCTATTTGCCAAAGTGCTACTCAAACACGGTAAATGAAGGCTCGAGTCACACCACTCCATTCAAATCACTGCATTACTTTAATTTATTGTTCGTTAGCCTGCCTAGCCTCAAGGTATACAGCCTGACCACATGCTCTCAGGGGCCAGACTGTTTCCAGAGCATACCAGACTTTGAAAATAGGAGGCCATTGGTCAGAGAGGCTGGCATTGCTGTTACTCGCCCATGGAAGGGTTTAACTCGGTCTACCTGATGTTAACTTCAGTTCAGAAAAGTCTGTTAAGCCTCTGGCATGCTGCCGGGTACCTGGTATCCTCTGAAGAGTGCACGATTCAGTCAAACTTTTCTTTGGGGGTCTTTGGTACCTCGTATTCCCATTTTCTCTTTTGTAATGTCAGAGTATGTGGATTTGGTCTGACCTCCTCTTCCCTCAGTACCACGCGCTTTGGGAACAGCTTGCCTTGCAGCACTTCCCTCTCTACCCCCCACTCGTACCCAGGACCTCTTCCATGCTACCTGTCTTGCTCATATCTCCAGGAGATTGTGGGTTTTTCTTCCTCCCAGGGGTAGTAATACCATTTTCTTCAAGAAGTCCCCTTGACTGACTTCAAATCCACAGTGCAATGGTTCCGCATGGTTGTTACATCCCCTACCATCTTCTGCTTTGTATTAGCTTTTTGGATACTTATATAAATCACCCTTGCAAGAATACATGATTCTTGAGGCTGGAAACCTTGCATAAGTAGTTGCTCAACAAATTTTGCTGAATGTGTGAACTGAAGGTTGTGAACTACCTGTGAGCAACATGTAGTTCCTCTTGGGCAGGTAAAGAGGACGACAGATTAGTTCCAACAACAATTTCTCTTCTGGGACACTTAGCTTCTGCAAGGTTATGAATATCTCACAGGAGGTCAGCTGGGTTGATTTCTGCCACTTAGAGCTCTAAAGAAAGGCAATGCATGCTTCTAGACTGACTACTGAGCTGTTGGCTCTGTGCTCACCTGTGTTCCTTGATTCCAGGCATCTTATACTCATTTCTTCATTTAAACCTCACAGTGGCCCATTGTACAGATCAAGAAACTGAGGACCTAAGGAAATTAAGCTATGTCATTAAAGTCACAATTCCAAGGGCCTGAGCAGCCTTTCTTTCTTTCTTTTTTTTTCTTTTGAGAAAGAGTCTTACTTTGTCGCCTCAGTAGAGTACCCTGACTTCACAGCTAATAGCAACCTCAAACTCTTGGGCTTAAGCAATCTTCTTGCCTCAGCCTCCCAAGTAGCTAGGACTACAGGCCCCTGCCACAATGCCGAGCAATGTTTTTTGTTTTTTTTTTTTAAGGGATGAGGTCTTATTCTGGCTCAGGCTGGTTTTAAACTCCTAAATTCAGCTAATCCACCTGCCTCGGCCTCCCACAGTGCTAGGATTACAGGCATGAGCCACCATACCCAGACCCGAGCAGCCTTTTTATCTAATTCCACAGTAGACCTACTCATCTACTGAATTATACTTTTTTGAGGTCCAAGGGTGGGATGGTTCTGGGTTGCTCAGGTTTAACCCAGAGGAAAGGCAAATACGTAGAGAGGCGACCAAGGCATGCTGTGGCACTAAGGAGTAGTAGGAGCTAGAATATCAAAGCTCCATGTAACCCAACTCTAACCTGCAATCAGGCGACACACTCCTCAGGAATGCTTCCCCACAGACGCTACAGCGTCCTCTACTGATCGGGTGGGCTAAATCTAAACACTAGGCCAAACTAAATTAGAGAGGTGTAAAAAAGGGAGACAAATGGTTTCCAGCTGGGATTTACACGGGACATCCACTTCTTGCAGTGCCTCTGCAACTCACCTTCCCTCCTCAGCCCACACCATCAGAACAGTTTGGTAGCGGCCTCATTCAGCTTGCCTCAATAGGTTAGCAGTTGCTGGCTAAATTGTAACCTCCAGGAGACTGCTTGCTAGGAGAGTTGGGAACATGTGTCTAAGAACAGACTCCTGAGTGGCAATGGAGTCTAAGAATTCCCTGGGAGGTGGTGAATTGCCTGGTATCAGTGTATACTACAGGCTAACTGCTAGTATCAGTGTCCTTCAGATAAGAGAGCTCCATTTTTCTGCCCACTCCAGCATGTGATTCTTCTTTGAGAAACAGTCCAGAAAATTCCTATCCCTGGTATGACATTCTTTTAAAAAATGAATGCATATGTTAAGTACATATCCTTATCTCTGGGGTAGGAATCCAACCACTCGGCAGAGGCCAGGACATGGAGCTAGTTCTGGTTTTGTTTAACTGAAGGCTACATTTCCTCAGTGGCCCCGTTTTTCTCCTGGCAGGTGCTCAGGTAAAGCACAGACCTGCCTATCTGCTCACAGTTCTGCTCTGGGTCTCCGGAGGCTTTCTAGGGGGCAGCATTTCTCCTTAAAAAGGTGAAAATACCATCTGCCTGTTAACCCCCAGTTACCTTTCCTCAAGACTAAAGAGGATGGCAAATGGCCATGTTCTCAGATACATAACCAATGGGATATTTACCAACAAAATAGACTGGCAGCGATTTCCTGCATTGGAAGAGAATGCTAATGTGAGGAGGAAGGACACAGAGGTTACAGCTTTGCCTTCCAGTATTATTTGAAGAGATAAACTGGTAGAGGGCATAGCTTATAAAGTATAGGGCATGCCAGCCACCTAGGGGTCTTGTTAAAATGCAGATTCTGATTCTGCAGTTCTGAGGTGGGGCCCAGGATTTTCATATTTCTAATAAACACTCAGGTGAAGCTGCTGGCTCTTGACTACACTTGGAATATCGAGGCTTTAAGAATATTCTACACCTTCTAAGGCCAATCATATAACTCACAGATCTGTCACATGCATATATCCCCTTTATCTGCTTCATATGTCATTATGCTGCCTTTATAGAAGGTGAGGGGGGTACTTCATTTATTATGAAAGCAGCTTTATCTTCTAAAAATCTAGGTTTACCAAACTGAGTTATACCTCTTTAAAAAGAATTCACCTGGCTTGGCGCCCATAGCACAGTGGTTACGGTGCCGGCCACATACACCGAGGTTGGCGGGTTTGAACCCAGCCCGGGCCAGCTAAAACAACAATGACAACTGCAACAAAAAATAGCCAGGCGTTGTGGCGGGCGCCTGTAGTCCCAGCTGTTTGGGAAACTGAGGCAAGAGAATTGCTTAAGCCTAAGAGTTTGAGGTTGCTGTGAGCTGTGATGCCACAGCACTCTACCGAGGGTGACATAGTAGGACTCTGTCAAAAAAAGAATTCACCTTAGGATTCCTAGAAGTTGAAAACTCAGCAATGAGGGAAATACAATTTTTTTAAGTCCTAATTTAAATATGGAAGTACAGGAGGCCATTTATAATTAAAGTGGGAAGTTTCTAAATTGAGAAATGTTAGAAAGAAGTTAACACCACGGGATTGAAATGCTAGCCTTTTTATTTTCTCCACATTTGAATGACTAAATCTGTTGTGGTCCTAAAACTTTGAGCTACTGCCAGACAATGAGAGGCAAGATTGTAATGGGTGCTGCCTCACCAAACACTCTGTGAAACTGATAGATCTTTCTACCTGTCAGCTGCCTGGGAAGTGAGGGAATTGGGTCAGGACAATCAGGTCAAGTGCTTCTTTGAAAACCACTAGAGATATAAAGTCAAGGTAAAGACAAACCAAAGGGACCTAGAGTTAATCCTGTTTGCACCATCCTTACACATCTAGTATATTGAATTCAGATAGTGGCAGAATGTATATTTGTCCATGTCTAGAGTCATCCAAGGAAAGGCAAATATCTTTTGAGAACATGTGTCAGTTTCCTGGGACTATGAATTTCATCTCACTGTGTTTTTGAACCATCTTTTAGAGAACTGTCTTTTATGTAGGAGATGATAAGAGACATTTTTTGAATGTAGGCATACCTTGGAGATATCGTGTGTTCAATTTCAGACCATCCCAATATATAGTAAATATTACAATAATGTGAATTTCAAAAGTTTTTTTTGTTTCCCAGTGCATAATGTGTATAAGGTTATTTTACAATATACTGTACTTTGCATATTTTTCTTAATTGAAAAATACCTTATCATTAAAAGACCCTGAGAATCATCTGAGCCGTCAGAGGATTTTAACCATTTTGTTGGTGGAGGGTCTTGCCTTGCTTGATGTGGATAGCTGTGGACTGATTAGGTGGTGGGTGCTGAAGATTAGGGTGGCCATGGCACCCCATTACATCTTAAAATAAGATAATAATGAATTTGTTGGGTTTTTTTTGGCATCAGTCAATTCTTCCTTTCACAAAAGATTTTTCTGTTGCAAGTGATACTGTTTGATAGCACTTTACCCATAACAGAACTTCTTTCAAAATTGGGTCACCTCAAACCCTGATGCTGCTTTATTAACTAAGTTTACATAATACTCTAAATCCTTTGTTGTCACTTCAACAATGTTTTTAGCATCTTTATCAAGAGTAGCTTCTATCTCAAGAAACCTCTTTTTATGCCCATCCATAAGAAACAACTCCTTATCCATTCATGTTTTATCACGAGACTGCAGAAATTTAGTCCCATCTTCAGGCTCCACTTCCAGTTTTAGTTTTTTTGCTATTTCTACCACATCTGCAGTTACTTCCTCCACTAAAGTTGTGAATCTCTCAGAGTCATTCTTGAGGGTTGGAATTAACTTCTTCCAAACGCCTGTTAATGTGAATGTTTTGACCTCCCCTCTTGAATTACGAATGTTCTTAATGGAATTTAGGATGGTGAACCATTCCAGAAGATTTTCATTTTATTATTACTTTGCTTGCTCAGATCTATCTCAGTAATCATTAGATATGGAAGCGATGCCTTGCAAAATGTATTTATTGAGTAATAAGACCTAAAAGTCAAAATTACTCCATGATCTATAGTCTACAGAATAGATGTTATGTTAGTAGGCATGAAAATGTCATTCATCTCCTTGTACGCTCCAATCAGAGCTTTTGGGTGACAAGGTGTATTGTCAATGAGCAGTAATATTTTGAATGGAATCTGTTTCTGAACAGTGGGGCTCAAGAGTGGGCTTAAAATAGCCAGTAAACCATGCTGTGAACAGCTGGGCTGACATTCAGGCTCTGTTGTTCCATTGTGAGAGCACAGAGTAGATTTAACATAATTCTTAAGGACCCTAGGATTTTTGCAACAGTCAATGAGCATTGCCTTCAACATAAAGTCACCAGCTATGTTAGCTCCTGACAAGAGAATCCACTTGTCCTTAGAAGCTTTGAAGTTTGACACTGACTGTTCTTCCTCTCTGCCAATGCAAATCCTATGTGGCATCTCGTGCTATAGAAGGCTGCGGCGTCTGCAATGAGCTGAAAATCTACAGTTTAGTGGAGCCGCCTTCATCAAGTGTCTTAACTAGACCTTTTGGGGAAGTACTTCTACCTCAGCGCTTGTGTCTTTGCTTTGCACGTTTATGTTATGGAGATGAAGTCTTTCCTTAAGCCTCAGGAACCACCTCTACTAGCTTTCAGCTTTTCTTCTGCAGCTTCCTGACTTCTCTCAGCCTTCAGAGACTGGAAGAAAGTTAGGGCTTCGCTCTAGATTAGGCTTTGGCTTAAGGGAATGCTGCAGCTGGTTTGATCATCTATTCAGACCACTAATTCTCTTTTCCTATCCGTAACAAGACTGTTTCATTTACCATTCAGGTGCTCACTTTCAATTTTCCTCAAGAACTTTTCTTTTGCATTCACTGCTTAGGTATTTGGTACAAGAGGAGGCCTAGTTCTCAGCCTGTCTTGGCTTTCATCAAGCCTTCCTCGCTAAGCTTAATCATTTCCAGTTTTTGATTTAAAGAGAGAGACTTGTGACTCTTCCTTTCACTTAGATTCTATTGTATATTGTCACATTATTAAGTGGCCTAATTTCAGTACTTTTGTCTCTTAGGGAGCCCAGAGGAGAGGGAGAGATGAGGAATGGCTGGTAGGTAGAGCGATCAGAACACATCCAGCATTTACTGAGGTCGTTCACATAAGGGTGTCGTTCTGGGTACCCCCAAACAATAGCAACACCAACATAAGAAAGCACTGATTACCTTAATAGGTATAATAATGAAAAAAGTTTTAAGTAGTGTGAGAATTACCAACATGTGACACAGAGACTCAAAGTCAGCACACACTGTTGGAAAATAATGCTGCTAGGTGTGCTGGAGGCAGGGTTCCCACAAACTTCCAACTTATAAAAAATGCAATATCTGCAAAGCACAATGTAATGAGTGTGCCTGTGCAGAATTCTTACTAATTGTTAACTAATTTAGTCATGTTAAGGTGGACACTAACGCTTCTACTCTTTCATTTATGTGGTTTCAACTATGCTATGCAGATACATTAAGATGACAATTTCTACAGATAACTTAAAATGTAATAAACATCATCTGGAATGGCGACCTTGATTTTTTCTTAGAAACTAATATTGTTTTCTAATGTACATTCATGCTCACATCTTTCAAGACTGAGGACTTGTGTTACTAATTAGAAAGCTGAGTTTAAAGCTTTCAAGGGTGTCCAAACTGCACCTGTGGGCCTCATGCTTATTTTTGTGAGGACTTTTTTTTTTTTTTTGCTTATCTCTGGTATTGGATATCACGAAAAGCATGCACAGATTTCTTTTTTGCTAATCAGGTTTCGTTAGTGTTTGTGTTTTTAGTGTGTGTCCCAAGACACCTCTTATTCTTCCAATGTGCAGCAGAAAAAAAAAAAAAAAAGAAAGAAAAGGTTGGACACAGACGGAAATAGAGCCAGGTGTGGTAGTTGATGTTGGTAGCCATTGCGTTCCAGCCTGGATAATAGAGCAAGACCCCATCTTGTTAAACAATAAAGCAGGAGCTTAAACAGAGACAGTAAAAAGTGAATACATTTTGAATATTGATCTATTTTGCATTGTTTTGTACATTACAGCATAACAAGCCAGGGGCAGGGACTGAATGAGCGTTTCCTTTTTGAAGCAATGTTTAACTGAGAAACTGGCAGAATTTTCCTTTGGCTTAAAAAAAAAAAATCTCAATTATGGTACTGCTTTAAAAACGATGTATCATAGTCCAGAGGCAAGATATGAACAGCTAACTTTCAGTAATTTCTTCCTGGATATATCTGCTTTCATCTACGTGCAACTATAATTTGAGTATTCCTCACCAGTCTCCAATCACCTCCTGATTGTTGGGCAATGCCAGATTCTGGGTACTTGCTTAAAAGGCAGGCTTGTAGCTCCCTGAAGACCAGAATTCCCAATAACCCCAAGGTATAGCATCTGAAGTCAAAACAAAGCCTTCTTGACTTGTTCTGCTGGCTAGAGTCTTTTATCTCTTCAGTCACCTGACCATGCCTCCCTTAAATGAGATCTCAGATTTGATCTTTGGTAAAAAGGATGTTTTGAGTATCTTTACTCCTGCGCAGACAATGGCTATTTTAGAGAGCTCTAGTCTTACAAAAGCAGAAGCCTCTTTTAAACTCAACTAACCCTTGCCTTTGGGTTGTGCAAACTGGTTCTGCCTCTCAGTCATGGGTGAGAGCTGAAAAGACGGTGGGTGATAATTGGGGATTAAAAGAGAGGACCCTTTGACCAACATTCTTTATGAAATGCCAGTAAGACCACAACATGAGCAATGGCTTCTTCTTATTAATATTAGTATATAGTTATTTAAATTGCAATAAATGAAGGTGGGACTAAAGAGTCTGGTAAGTCTTTCTCTCAGATATTAATTTCCTCAGGTAGAGAATCAGAGTTAAATTCGAAAAGAAAGTTTTATAATTTAAAAACCTCTTTACACTTTAACAACCACATGGAAAAGACCCAACTGATTTCATTGAGCTTTTTTGGTAAGTTACTGAAAAACATTAATAAACAAACCCCAAACTCACAGCATATATGACCCAGTACTCCTGAATTTTGGCATTAGTAAGCTTGTTAAAAGAGAAGGGAACAGAAAACACATCCCTTACTGAAGTTTCATTTTACTGTTGAACAGAAAACATATTTTATAGCATCAAGCTATGTCCTATGTGAGAAATGAAAAATTGTAAGCATTCCAACTACATTAAAAATTCTTTGAATTCTAAGTACTTACAGCTTATTTTCTTTGGCCATGTAAGGCTGTCCTTTTAAATATGACATAGCCACAGTGAAAATTCTTTTGAAATGGAAGAAATATTCAGTGTTTGAATATAATAATAGGCCCTTTGGTCCGCATTAACAGCCTGAGATCAATGTTTCATCTGAAAGCAATGTTTGAACACCTTAGTAATTACGTACACAGTCTGAAAAATCTGTCCACTATTGACTGATATTTAACATTTTTTTAAAATTTTCAGGAATTTCTTTTTCAACAACAGGCGCAATCAAATCATTGGATCTTCTGTACGCTCAACAAATCTGTTTGAGATTTGATGCCATTAACAATTTTTGCCCAACTCTTGAAATATATATCTCCCTCTAATTCCCTATTGAATAATTGGCTATAGACACCATCCTCCCCCTAATTTATTGAATCTAAATTATATGCCAACGATGGGTCTTCCAAGGCCTTCCTTCTTCATCCCCAAACTCTCCTCATCCTTCAGCGTTGAAGTCCAGTCCTACCACATCCATTAAATCACCTTCCCTTCCTAGTTCAACTCACTACCTATAATGCATATTATTAATTGAAGGCATGGGACATGTGGTATATTCACCTTTGTGCTGGTTCTTCTATTATGTTTTTCTATGGCTGTTTCACTAATTATCCTGTAATTAGTGATGCACTATTATTTTTATAAAGTTATTAATCTAGTAACCTAGAAATACTCCCATTTATCCAACAAAACAACCCATCATGCTGTTATTTACATGAAGAAAAAAATGCCTTAAAGTAAAAACCAAGCAAAATTTTCACAATAAGCCATAAACCCATTAAAAGGTGGACCGTCATATATATTTTTATGCAACAATTTGTTGGTTGGGAATTAAGGTTTTTTTTTCTAGATATAAAAGCATAGACAAGACAACGTCTTATCCATCCATATGTGCTTTGGTCCCAGTTGTTTGCTAAGTATTAATCGTGCAGTTCAACCTGCACTTACTATCTTCAATAGAGATTTTAATAAAATCTTTGGACAAAGCTTCCTGTCATGACATGCACCTGTTAAGGGTTCAGTCTATTTTCCTGGCACGTTGAGGGACTAATGGGCCAATAAATACTTTCTGTTCTGAAGTTTTTCAGCTGCACATTAACGCTGCTGAACCCAAGAAGGTTGGGTCAGATAAAAAGTGGTTCCACATGTTAATGTTGCTTATCCCTCCAAATGCCAAGCCATTTTAAACATTTTTTATAAAATGTTTAAGAGTTCATATTTTATGAAAGGAATTTTATACAGATAATCTGAGCTTTTTCTTGACAAAATAGTTTTAAAATTATGAATGCTGTTCATGATACTGTGACATTCTCTGGAGTTTGCCCTTAATTGAGCTTTTCCCCTTGGTGAATGGCCCCAGATTGATATGTCCTTATAGTTCTACTGTCTACTTTTTCTGTTTTATTTCATTTTTATTTGTGTTTCATACACTGCCTGTCTCAAAAAAAATGACTTAATATAGTACTCGCTTTTAAAAAAGTCTTTGCTCTTTTCTTTCTACCATTTAGCTATATCTTCTCACTGACATCAATGTCTTTCTGGCCTTTCTGGCATTTTAGTTTACACACAATCATTCAGCCATGAGTTCCAGAGTGGCTCAACCTATCTTGTTGAGAACAACACTTTGACATTACCAGGAATCACTTTTAGAATATTTTGTCGTATAATAATGGTCTCTTACTTGCCATTCTGAGGCTTTTTCGACTTATCTCTGGTTTTCAGCTGGGAGATAAATGTTTACATTTCCTATGAATCAGATGTCCAGATAAGTAAGACTATTTCCATGTGTCCCAAGATGAGAAATGATACGAAGAAGAATGCATTAGAACTATGCTATCCAATATGGTGGTCACTAGCCTCATATATTTAAAATTAAATAAAATAAAATTTTAATTAATTCTAAATTAAATTTAAATGTAATTAAATAAAAAATTCAATTCCTTAGTTGCACTATATTTTGAGTGCACAATAGTCGCACATGGCTAGTGGCTACTGTATCACATAGATCAAAAACTTTCTATCATCACGTGCTTGGTGCAGTGGCTCAGACCTGTAATCCTAGCACTCTGGGAGGCCAAGGTGGGTGGATTAGGAGTTTGGGACCAGCCCGAGCAAAAGCGAGACCTCTTCTCTACTAAAAACAGAAAAACTAGCTGGGCATTGTAGTGGGTGCTTGTAATCCCAGCTCCCTGGGAAGCTGAGGCAAGAGGATCTCTTGAGTTCCAAAGTTTGAGGTTTCTGTGAGCTATGACACCACGGCACTGTACCTAGGGCAACAGAGTGAGACTCTGTCTCAAAAAATTTTCTTTTCTACCATCACTGAAAAATTTTCTGGATAGAAAATTTAAAGTCTTAGGGGAAATATGTTTATTGGCCTAGTAAACTCAGATAAAAAATATAAAAAAGAAGACCATGGAAAAAAAGGATGGGATGTAGAGGACTTTGATTTTGATTGTCCCAAATTCTTATTACCTAATCTTTAAATAATGGTATCATAGAGGGCGGAGCCTGTGGCTCAAAGGAATAGGACGCTGGCCCCAGATGCCGGAGGTGGTAGGTTCAAACCCAGCCCCGGCCATAAACTGCAAAAAAAAAAAGTATCATAGAATTTAATCTTCATATAGTATTAGTAACTTTGAAATGTACAGAACAAAAGTCCGCTCAAGGGGAATAAGTCTGTGCAGTAGCAATAAAGCTTCAGGTGTGATGATGCTGGTTTCATGATTCAGGCCAGGGGGAGGCAGTGACGGTGAAAGTCAAACCTTTTCCTAACTATATTGTGGTCACTCTATAGTGGAAAAAACCTGAATCCAGTTTGGGGAGAAAAAAAAAATTACTCGATTTTAATCTAAAGTTTAGATTTTAATCTAATGTTTAATCTGGATCTCACAAACATTTTCTTTGTCTCTAAAGTAGAATATTCCATTATTAGGAAGAGTGGAAAATTGATTTTTCAGGGAAATAAAAATTACTTTAGTTGAGAGAGAATAACTATATGACATTATCATGTTACCATCCTGGCTAACATCTCTGAGTGAATTCTATAGACCAGCACTTTGCAAGTCTTACCTCATTTAATTCGCACCACCAACTGGTTAGAAAGGTACTTTAACATCCTTATGCAATTGAGAAACAAGGCACAAAAAAGGCAGTGATTCAGATAATACATGGCAGAACCTGGATGGAAACCCAAACAGACTGGCCCTTAACCCTGTGTCTTTACAATTTCAATCTTCTACATGCCGTTTAAGAGCTTTCGAATTTTTGACCAAATGATTTTGTAAAATCATTCCAAAACATGGAATAGCTTCATTGGCTTCATTGGCTCAGAAACAGTTCAGATATTATCTGATCTTCTGATTTTCCTTATTTTGGAGACTAATAATGATTTGTAAAAGTGCAGGTAACCAAAGAGATTTAACAAAATGCCAGGTAATTTGTTCACTTCTCTCTACTTCATAAATGAACAGAAAATATAGAAATAAAAAATAGTAAAGCAGACTGATAGAAATTGCTGCAAGAAATGAATATACTTTTAAATCATGGCAAATGTCTTTTTTTTTTTTTTTTTAACAAAAACAGTGCTCTCCAGGAAATCTCAGTTTTTGTTTTTGTTCAACTAGGACTGTGATATTTAATTAACTTGACAGCTGGATCAACTTATGACATTTTATACTCATTTTTCTTAAATGTTTTTGGTACAGTACAAATACTTTTTCACCAATACATCCCCTCCTTGACTCACACACAATTTTTTCCCATCATTGTTGATCGAGCTTTTTACTTGGAAGTGTGTTTGTGTACATGTGTACAGCTTTGCCAATAATGCTATCAAAAATTTCATGATCATCTTTTTGAATCTTTAAAGAGCTATTGTATTGAAAACCAAGATTGATTATGTTACAGAAAACAATTGTTTTTTAATATTGAAAATAAAATCCTGGCAAAAATAGTGGAGCACTCTCAAGCTATATTGTATATTTATGTTTTTAAAAGTCATAAAAGATAATACTCTTGGGGAAATAATTTGTAATTTCGAACTGAAAAGTATGGGGAAGAGTCAACCTAAATGTAGACAGGTTTGGGAACATCTTAACCAATTTATTTAACTTATACTTTCACTTTTACATATGGTTAAGGGTGATATATGATAAAAAATATCTATGTATAAATTGAATCTAAAGGATCCCTTTTAGGCTCGGCACCTATAGCACAGTGGTTACAGCACCAGCCACATACACTGAGGGTGGCGGATTGGAACCTGGCCAAGGCCAGCTAAAAAAATGACAACTGCAACAAAAAATAGCCAGGCATTGTGGCAGGCACCTATAGTCCCAGCTGCTTGGGAGGCTGAGGCAAGAGAATCACTTAAGCCCAACGGTTTGAGGTTGCTGTGAGCTGTGAGGCCATGGCACTCTACCAAGAGTGATATAGTGAGACTCTGTTAATTTTAACATAGAAGGCTATGTTTTACAATTTTAAAATAATTTTAACATAGAAGGCTATGTTAACCTGTTTGATAAAAATATTTCAAGTTGTATATAAAACCAGCACTTGTACCCCATGACTGCATTAATGTACACAGCTATGATTTAATTTTTTAAAAAGTACTTTAAAAAAATAGATAAAAATAGAAGATCCCTTTCAATGTTAAAAAATAAAAATTCAAAGTGATAAGGAATATTACTTATTTCTTCAGTTTAACTGGCAGCATTTTTAACTTCTTCTTTTTTTTTGAGACAAAGCTCACTCTGTTGCTCTGGGTAGAGTGCCATGCCTTCATTACAGCTCACAGCAACCTCATACTTCTGGGCTCAAGCAATCCTCTTCCTTCAGTCTCCCAAGTAGCTGGAACTATAGTCACCTGCCACAACGCTTGCCTAGTTTTTCTATTTTGAATAGAGATGGGGTCTCATTCCTGCTCAGGCTGGTCTTGACTCCTGAGCTGAAGGGAGCCACCCGCCTTTGCCTCCCAAAGTGCTACCTTAGATTTGATAAAAAAAATACTGCAACAGTCACTTAGGGCATTAGTCACATAAATCTGGAATAAGTCTTAGCATTTCTGCTTTGTATTTTAAAAAGATTTTTATTTTATTAAAAATTTAGGTTTACTTAAAAAATTGACAAATAGCCATTGTGTATATTAATATTTATAGGGTACAATGTGTTTTCATATGCCTACATTGTAGAATGATCAAATTAGACTAGTTAACATATTCATCACTCACGATACTTATTTCTTTGCAATCTGAGATTTAAAATCTATTCCTTTGGCTAGTTTGAAATATACATTAATAACTATAGTCATCATGCTATCCCAATCTTCTACTTCTTATCTGTGAATCCTTAAATGCATCACTTTACATACTGATTTTAATTTCATCATCTTTTAAATGAGTACACGAAAGTACTCCGCAGAGTGTTTTGTGAGGATTAAATTCAAGATGAGGGTAAGCATCTTAGCACAATGCCTAGTGCATAGTAAGGACTAACAAATATAAGCCCTTACTATTACTATACATTTCAATATGGCTACATCACAAAATTTGAGGATGCTAACTGGAGTCTAAAATGTCTAGCCTGACCCCATGGAGCTGCTGGATGTTCAAACGTAATAACATCATGAAAATGTGAAATGTCAAACTGCTATACAAAAATACTATTATTGTTTGTAATTATAGTAGCAATTGGTGTTATTCAATAACACTGATGTTCCTCCCATGATCATGGGTACTTTGGTAGAGAAAGGATTGACTAGTTGGGTTCAAGGAGAGATTGAAATAGGAAAGGGACTGAAGCCTTCCTTGGAGAGAAGAAGAGAAGCTGGTATCGGATTATGTCTAAAGTACATTTTACTTGTAAGATTTTTTGAAACTGAGTGTCAATATGCTGTAGTGCAGGGTTATCCAACCTGCACCTCGTGGGATACAGATTATTTGAGGACTTTTTTGCTTATTTGTTGTGTTAGATATTGCAAAAAGTATGTACGGACCTTTTCTTTTCCTAATCAGCTTTCATTAGTGTGTGTGTGTATGTATTATGTGCCCCAAGACAACTCTTGTGGTTTCAATATCCCTCAGTAAAAAGGTTGGACATTCCTGGTGTAATGTATTAAGATATGTCAGATGTAGCTAGGGACTGTGGCAGGTGCCTGTAGTCACAGCTACTGGGGAGGCTGAGGCAAGAAAGAGGATCTCTTGAGTCTCGGAGTTTGAGGTTGCTATGAACTGTGGCACACAATTCTACGAGGGTGACAGAGTGACACTCTGTCTTGGAAAAAAAAAAATGGGTGTCTGGGGAAACAAGATTCCAGGCATCTCTGGTTGGTGGGATTTGCCTATTATCATCCCTTTGAGGACACAAGGAGTCAGGGAGAGACTTTTGGAGCCCAAGAGGAGAATAAAAGCAGTGGAAAACTGGCAAGTGGTTGCGTGTGTTCATTCGGTCTAATCTCACCAGCAGCTGTAAATACAGCAGCAGTGAGACTGCAAACTGGAAAGTTCTTGCCTGTGAGCTGTTTTGGTGTTTTTGGACTTGGCACTCAGTTGAACTGCCTTGGGAGAGCTTGGGCAGGAGTGCGGAGAACTTTGGGCATTGTCTAGGGCCCCAGACTGAGCTGCTGAGCCTGACGGAGCTAATAGTGTTCAGCTGTGGGTCATGTGGAGCCATTGTGAGAGAACTGCCCCAGCAAGCTCTGCCCTCAGGGTTGCAGAGCAAAGATTGGGTGGGAGCTAGTAATCTAGTGACTGAGCAGCCTAAAGGTGGGGACTGAGCCGCCTTAAAGCCTTAACCCTCCAGGGCAGAGTGAGAGTGGTTTTGGCACACTGGGCAAGTGGATAGCCACTTCAGCAGTGACCCCAGCGGCAAGAGTTTTCCTGGAAAAGCTTCTGCTTAGCCAAGTTTAGAAGTTTAAAGTGCCATTTAAGAGGGCTGAAGAAAGATTTAGTTAGGGTCTCCACCCTGCAGTGTTTGAGAAATCAGCAGAGGCCTCCAGTCCTATCAGCATTGTGATTAACATCTCATACCCCAGAAGATCACCTGTTGCCCAGACAATATTCAACAAGATATATATACTGCTTTGGTTTTTTTGTTGTTGTAGTTTTGTTTTTTAATTTCAACCTTTTCCCTATAGATTTTTCTTTTCTTTTTTTTCATTCTTTTCTTTCTCCATTTTTCTAGTTTAAATACAATTTACCATTGTTGCCTTTTTCAATAATCAGAACTTTGTTTATGCTAGTGTTTCTACCCCTATTATTTGGTTTTCCCTCCAATTTTATCCCATAAAGTTTTTTGTTTGCTTGTTTTCGTTAGATTTATAGCATTTTTGTCTTTCCTCTCTACTTGGTGGAGGTGGGGTACTGTGTCTGATCAGGCTAGCAAAGAGCTGCTGACCTCAAGGGAACCACCTAACCTGGCACCCTCAGAGGTTGGGGTTTTTTAAGGTTGTGTCAAAGTACCCTACTGTACACCTATATTGATCTGTCTCCCTCTTTCTATGCCTCTCTTCTCTTTCTAAATATTCCCTTTTACCCACCCCCTCTCCTTTCTCTATTTTTTTTTCATTCTTTCTTTCTTTTATCCCTTCTTGCTCTTCAATCTTGTCATCCTTCTGGTCCTGTACCAAAAGGACTCATTGAAACCCTAGTCCACAGGCGTGGAAACTTAAAGAGCAAGAGGAAGTGAAAAGAAAATTAAGGCAAGGAAACTGATAAAATAAATCACTCATGAGGAAGAATCAGCAGAAAACTCCAGGCAACATGAAGAACCAGTCCAGAACAACCCCTCCAAGGGACCTTGAGGTAGCTACTGCAGAGGATTCCGCCTACAAAGAAATGTTAGGAATGACAGAAAGGGAATTTAGAATACACATGATGAAAACAATGAAAGAAATGATGGAAACAATGAAGGAAACTGCTGATAAAGTGGAAAATAACCAAAAGGAAATCCAAAAACAGAATCAAATAAGAGATGAATGATATGAAGAATATAGAAAGGATAAATCAGAGCTGAAGGGACTGAAGCAGTCAATTAGGGAACTTAAAGATGCAGTAGAAAGTATCAGCAACAGGTTAGACCATGCAGAAGAAAGAATTTCAGAGGTAGAGAACAAAGTTCTTGAGATAACTCAGATAGTTAAAGAGGCAGAAAAGAAGAGAGAGAAAACAGAACGTTCACTGTCAGAATTATGGGACTTTATGAAGTGTTCCAACATACGAGTTATAGGAATCCCAGAAGGAGAAGAATAATGCCCCAGGGGAATGGAAGCCATACTAGAGAATATTATAAATGAAAATTTCCCAAATATCACCAAAGATTCTGACACACTGCTTTCAGAGGGATATCGGACCCCAGGTCGCCTCAACTCTAACCGAGCTTCTCCAAGACACATTGTGATGAACCTGTCCAAAGTAAAGACAAAAGAAAAGATTCTTCAAGCTGCCAGGAATGCCAGTTGACCTACAGGGGCAAATCCATCATAGTGACTTCAGACTTCTCCAGTGAAATTTTCCATGCAAGAAGACAATGGTCATCTACCTATAATCTACTCAAACAGAACAATTTCTAGTCAAGAATTCTATATCCTGCTAAGCTAAGCTTTAAAATTGATGGAGAAATCAAATCATTACTGATATACAAACATTGAGGAAATTTGCCACAATCCATCTCTACTGAAGGAAATACTTCAACCTGTTCTACACACTGACCATCACAATGGATCAGCAGCAAAGTAGGAACTCAGAAACTAAAGGACAGAACCTAACTTCTACACTGATGCAAAAGATAAAACTAAGTAATGGACTCTCACAAAATAAAATGAATAGAACACTACCACACTTACCAATTATCTTGATAAATGTTAATGGCTTGAATTCCCCACTGAAGAAGCTGACTGGGTTAAAAAACACAAGCCATCCATTTGCTGTCTGCAAGAAACACACCTGGCTTCAAAAGACAAATTAAAACTCTGAGTCAAGGGTTGGAAGACAATTTTTCAGGCAAATGGAATCCAGGAGAAAAGAGGAGTTGCATGCAATCTTATTTTGAGATACATGTGGATTTAAAGCAACTAAAGTCAAAAAAGACAAAGATGGTCACTTTATATTGGTCAAGGGAAAAATACAACAAGAAGACGTTTCCATTCTAAATATTTATGCACCCAATTTAAATGTTCCCTGATTCTTGAAACAGGCTTTACTCAGTCTGAGCAATATGATATCTGATAATACCACAATAACAGGGGACTTTAACACTCCTCTTACAGATCCTCTAAACAGAAATTAAACAAAGATATAAGAGATTTAAATGAGACCCTAGAACAACTGTTCTTGATAGACGCATATAGAACACTCCATCCCAAAGATAAAGAATATACATTCTTCTCATCACCCCATGAAACATTCTCCAAAATTGATCATATCCTGGGACACAAAACAAATATCAACAGAATCAAAAGAATTGAAATTTTACCTTGTATCTTTCTCAGACCATAAGGCACTAAAGGTGGAACTCAACTCTAACAAAAACTCTCAACCCCACCCAAAGGCATGGAAATTAAACAATCTTCTGTTGAATAACAGATGGGTGCAGGAAGAAATAAAACAGGAAATCATTAACTTCCTTGAGCATAACAACAATGAAGACAAAAGCTACCAAAACCTGTGGGATACTGCAAAAGCAGTTTTGAGAGGAAAATTCATCACTTTAGATGCCTATATTCGAAAAACAGAAATAGAGCGCATCAACAATCTCACAAGAGATCTTATGGAATTGGAAAAAGAAGAACAATCTAAGCCTAAACTCAGTAGAAGAAAAGAAATATCCAAAATCAAATCAGAGATCAATGAAATTGAAAACAAAAGAATCATTCAGAAAATTAATGAAACAAGGAGTTGGTTTTTTGAAAAAATAAATAAAATAGATAAACCTTTGGCCAGAATAACTAGAACTAGAAAAGTAAAATCTCTAATAACCTCAATCAGAAATGATAAAGGGGAAATAACAACTGATCCCACAGAGATACAAGAGATCATTTCTGAATACTACCAGAAACTCTATGCCCAGAAATTTGACAATGTGAAGGAAATGGATCAATTTTTGGAATCACACCCTCTCCCTACACTTAGCCAGGAAAAAACAGAGCTCCTGAACAGACCAATTTCAAGCACTGAGATTAAAGAAACAATAAAGAAGCTGACAACAACAACAACAACAAAAATGCTCTGGTCCAGATGGCTTCACAACAGAATTCTATCAAACCTTCAAGGAAGAGCTGATTCCTGTACTGCAGAAATTATTCCAAAAAACTGAGGAGGAAGGAATCTTCCCCCAACATGTTCTATGAAGCAAACATCGCCCTGATACCAAAACCAGGAAAAGACCCAACTAAAAAGGAGAATTTCAGACCAATTTCACTAATGAATATAGATGCAAAAGTTCTCAACGAAATTCTAGCCAATAGATTACAGCTTATCATCAAAAAAGTCACACATCATGATCAAGTAGGTTTCATCCCAGGGATGCAAGGCTGGTTTAACATACCCAAGTCCATAAACATTATCCTCCATATTAACAGAGGCAAAAATAAAGATAATATGCACATGCAGAAAAAGCATTCGATAAAATCCAGTAACCTTTTCTAACTAGAACACTGCAGAGTATAGGCATAGGTGGCACATTTCTGAAACGGACTGAAGCTATCTATGACAAACCCACAGCTAATATTTTACTGAATGGAGTAAAACTGAAAGCTTTTCCTCTTCGAACTGGAACCAGACAAGGCTGTCTTCTGTCACCTTTACTACTCAACATAGTGCTGGAAGTTCTAGCCAATACAATTAGGCAAGACAAGGAAATAAAGGGGATCCAAATGGGAGCAGAGGTGGTCAAACTGTCCCTCTTTGCTGATGATATAATCTTACACTTAGATAATCCCAAAGACTCAACCAGAAGACTCCCAGAAGTCATCAAAAAATACAGTAACGTCTCAGGATATAAAATCAATGTCCACAAGTCAGTAGCCTTTGTATACGCCAATAACAGTCAAGATGAGAAGCTAATTAAGGACACAACTCCCTTCACCATAGTTTCAAAGAAAATGAAATACCTAGGAATATACCTAAAAACGGAGGTGAAGGACCTCTATAAAGAAAATTATGAAATCCTCAGAAAGGAAATAGCAGAGGACTTTAACAAATGGAAGAACATACCATGCTCATGGATTGGAAGAATTAACATTGTTAAAATGTCCATACTTCTCAAAGCAATCTACCTATTCAATGCCATTCCTATTAAAATACCAATATCGTACTTTCAAGACTTGGAAAAAATGATTCTGTGTTTTGTATGGAACCAGAAAAAACCCATACAGCTAAGGCAGTTCTTAGTAATAAAAATAAATCTGGGGGCATCATCATACCAGATTTTAGGCTGTACTACAAAGCTATAGTGGTCAAGACAGCATGGTACTGGCACAAAAATAGAGACATAGACACTTGAAATCGAATAGAAAACCAGAAAATGAAACTAACATCTTACAACCATCTAATCTTCGATAAACCAAACAAGAACATACTTTGGGGGAAAGACTCCCTATTCAATAAATGGTGTTGGGAGAACTGGAAGTCTACATGTAAACTGGACCCATACCTTTCTCCACTCACAAAAATTGATTCAAGATGGATAATGGACTTAAATTTAAGGCATGAAACAATAAAAATCCTCAAAGAAAGCATACGAAAAACACTGGAAAATATTGGCCTGGGGAAAAACTTCATGAAGAAGACTGCCATGGCAATTGCAACAACGACAAAAATAAACAAATGGGACTTCATTAAACTGAAAAGATTCTATACAGCTAAGGAGATAACAACCAAAGCAAATAGACAACCTACACAATGGGAAAGGACATTTGCATATTTGGAATCAGACAAGAACTTAATAAGTAGGATCTATAGAGAACTCAAATTAATCCACATGAAAAAACCCAACAATCACATATATCAATGGGCAAGAGACATGAATAGAACCTTCTCTAAAGAAGATAGATGAATGGCTAACAAACATATGAAAAAAATGCTCATCATCCCTATCAGAGAAATGCAAATCAAAACCACCCTGAGATACCATCTAACCCCAGCGAGAATGGCCCACATCACAAAATCTCAAAACTGCAGATGCTGGCGTGGATGTGGAGAGAATGGAACACTTTTGCACTGCTGGTGGGACTGCAAACTAGTACAACCTTTCTGGAAGGAAGTATGGAGAAACCTCAAAGCTCTCAAGCAGACCTCCCATTTGATCCTGCAAACCCATTACTGGACATCTACCCAGAAGGAAAACCTTTTATCATAAGGACACTTGCACTAGACGGTTTATTGCAGCTCAAATTACAATCCCCAAAATGTGTAAACAACCTAAATGCCCACCAACCCAGGAATGGATTAACAAGCTGTGGTATATGTATACTATGGAATACTATTCAGCCATTAAAAAAAAAATGGAGACTTTACATCCTTTGTATCAACCTGGATGGAAGTGGAAAGCATTATTCTTAGTAAAGCATCACAAGAATGGAGAAACATGAATCCTATGTACTCAATTTTGATACGAAGATAATTAATGACAATTAAGGTCATGGTGGAGGGGGGAAGAGCAGAGAGAGAAAGAAGGAGGGAGGGGAGGGGAAAGGAAGAGCAGAGAGAGGGAAGGAGGGAGGGGGTGGGGCCTTGGTGTGTGCCATACCTTTTGGGGGCAAGACACAATTGCAATAGGGACTTTGCCTAACAAATGCAATCACTGTATTCTGGTTTATTGATTGTACCTTCAGTGAATCCCCAACAATAAAAAAAAAAAGATGTTTCAATGTGTTCATAGCAGTCAAGTGCTTGACTCTCACTGGCACCACAACCTTCAGACCCCCAGCTCTTTATTTTCTTGGCTTCAACCCATCCTCTTTGCCAACTTTGCCCTCTTTTGCAACTTTAATCCCAGTTTCTTCTCCTTTCTCCCAAGAGCCTGTGATTTCCCCTCCTTTTATCTGTCCCAAATATAACTAGTTCTGGTAATGATGAGAAACTTCTCAGCTCAGTATTTTGTTGCCTTTAGTTTGGGGGAGGGGATGGTAGTGGGAAGGGGAGGAACTATTGATCTTGGCACCAGTTCTCAAATTAGAATTGTAAAAGTGCTTAGGGCCTTGTCTGCTCTCCCACTGGCCAGCCTGGCAAAAGGCTTCCCCCTCTACTCCCCTTGATATATTTCCTATGGTGAACTGGATCCATCGTAGACTTTTGATTCCTGAAATCTAAAACCTTTACAAATATATTTTTCTTAGCAGATGAGAAACTGAAAAATTATAGCATGCCAGACGGGTTTAAACAATTCATCTGGTATGTTGAAGCTAATTAGACATGCAACATAAACACTGCCATGATAAAAATGTACAGAAAAGGCATTTCACAAACAATATGACTATAAAACCCTACATCTGATCAACAATGTTTATAAAGAAACAAGGCCGTGCCAAGATTATGTTCCGAAGTCTGTGAGTTTTAGCGAGGTATCTGCAGAGGGAGCCAAGTCACTTGAGAGCTTGATGTTGAAGAGAGAATGACTCATGCTAAACACAAAACGATTAGGAGCTGGGCAGGAAGCAGTTGGACTAAGCTGAATCTTGTTGTCCTTGGCGCTAAGCTTGTGGATTTAGCCCCAGATTTGGCTTATTTTCTGTAGGTACCTCACTTTGCAGAACTTTTGGGTTTGATTTCTGGGCATGTCCTAAGATCTCAATTGATTTTCCCACCAGGCTTTTCAGAAGACAAAGAGGCTGATTTCACACAAATAATAGAAAGGGTTGGAAGAATGAATGATAAACGTTGACAGGCCTGTTGAGACACACTGAGGTGGAAGCAGAGATGAACAATTTGTTCATTCAATATTTCCAGATCAAGTAGTTTCTGTATGTAAGGAGAGGACTGTGGCTGATAACAAGATGAGTGAGACGGAGTGCTTTGGCCTCTTAGAATTTACTGCAAGGTGTTTATAACTGTAAGTATAAAAGGTGACACAATGCTCAGCAAGAGAGAGAGAAAAAAAGGGAGGCAACGAAGGAAGGAGTAATCCAGTTGCAATTTTATGAAAAAAAAGTCATACAACATGCTCTGTCTTGCTGGAAAAGTCAGGTAGGAACGCAGTTTCTTAGAACAATTCTTTAGCCTCTAATTATCAAAGTTAGTCACAAAGGGAAAATGTAGCACATTTGAACATCAGAGTTCACCTGCCCGCATTCGGGGAACATTTTAGCTGAGCCTTAAAAGATTAGTAAGGTTTTGGCAGTTTCTGCTACGGAGGAGAGCATTCTAAGACAATGAAAGACATTTTCAAGAGCTTAGTAAAGACAGGTGCTACTAAAGGAATAGTTGTTTCATTTCCCTACCTGGAAAAGGACAAAATTGACTGGACACTCAAAGGCTCATCATGTTCCTGTTTGTCCTATACCATGGACTTATTCTAGATTAAAAGAACATTTTTGACTACAGTTTCCTACACTAAGGTAGTAAAGTGTCAACATAGCCTTTATTAGGGTCTTGCAGATATTCCAAGTTGAGTTTTCAAATCCAGAGATTTGATTATGAAACTAAAGAGGGTTCAGTGAAGGAAAGGCCATACAAAGGAGAGTTTCTGGAATAAGCCTTGTAAAATCAGTTTTTAATCAGCAGAAAGTATTTCCAAACAATTTCTATTCACCTTCTTTCTCCATCAATCTGGACCTAAAGGTTGTGCAAGTAATAATAAAAAAAAAAAGATGACAACCAGCACTTTGGGAGGCCTAGGTAGGCAGATCACCTCAGGTCAGGAGTTTGAGACCAGCCTAAGCTAGAGCAAGACCTACCTCTCTAACAATAGCTGGGCATTGTGGCGGGTGCCTGTAGTTCCAGCTACTGGGGAGGCTGGGGCAAGAGAATCACTTGAGCCCAAAGATTTGAGGTTGCTGTGAGCTATGATGCCATAGCACTCTACTGGGGGCTATAAAATGAGACTGTGTCTCAAAAAGAAAAAAAAAGAAAAAGAAAAAGAAATAATGACAAATGATGACTACAATATTTAGGAAAATAGCATCTTTCAACTAGATGTAAAAATATGGCTTGATTTTAAAATGTTTCTTTTTTAATAAATCTTCCTAAAATTAGATATCAATTTATAGTAGCCATCAATCCACTCATTGAACAAATATTAAATACCAACCAGATCATGGGAGCTAATTGCAGCTCCAGTCTTTTATACTTATTTATAATGAAATATCTTATAGTCCATAATTTGGACAAATTGAAGGGTTACCGTGCGATAAATTTCAGTGCAAGGACAGAGACTGTTCAAAGTATTTCAAGTTCATCTTGAGATTAGTTTAATACAAATTGAACCTGAATAATCTAATTCTAAATGTCCTTACTAGATGTTTATGCTCCAGACTTTGTTTTAAATAAGTGAAAGCTCAGAAAACCTGAAACCATTTCTCCACAAATACACACACTCTAAATGATGCTTTATCATATGTATATATGATAGAGAAATTCACCTTTGTATGAAAATTTAGAAATAGAAATCCATGGGGTCTAACATTTACAAACAGGAAAAATTTTGACAAAGACTATGGGATAATTAAAATAACTCTTTCTGACAAACCTTGTCTTTTGCTTTAATTGTTTAAATTTCTTTGATTGTTCAGTATTTTGCAACTAATAAAGCACTACTTAGTCCAATAACAAAGAAAAAAATTATCCCCCAAACATAAAATTCTAATCACTGAATTTCTAGAATGTGTGAAGCTCTATTTTTCTAGAAATTGCCTCTTCCTCCTTAGATCTTATATTGGAACTTCTTACCCTATTCTCCATCTGTTTTAATTTCTCTTTGGTATCACATCATTTTCCCTTCCTCAGCCAGTTAGGCAATTTCTTCCCATCTAGCTACCATTTAACCAATTCTCCCTTTAGTGGACTCTAATCTGTTAATTGGGTTTTATTTTAATTATTGCATGTTTGATCTGATTTTTTAAAATCTTTCTTAAAATTTCCTCAAGTCCCTTATACTTCTTTTCAGTGATTAGCTTAGAACTCTCCAAGCATGTTTAGTTGCTTTAATTGAGAGGAGTGATCCAGGTAGCTAATTCACCAAGCCTTATCTCCTTGTATAACTCCAAGGGCAGCATTTGTGTCATTTTCCGAGTTGTTGCTCCTGGGAGCCATTCACATAGATAAAATGGAAATGGTTATGATAATTACATGGATTGTAAAATAAAGGCTGTCTTCTGGGATCAGGTAGTCTTCCATGTCTCATGAAATACAAAAAAAAAGTAGAAAAATATTGTATATAAGAAATACACATATTTCATATAAGTCTAGGTTCTTAACATATATGATTTTAAAATGTAATAAGAGATTCCGATTTTCATGTTGTAGGTGAGAATGAAGAGGCTCAGGAAGGTTCAGGTACTTTTGCAAAGTTAAATAATTAGTGATGACTGAGCCAAGATTTGACTAACGAGATTTCAAAGTGCACATTAATTGTGCTACTCCACCAGTACGCAGTTACTAGGAGTGATTCTGCTCTCTTCATCTTGGGTGGTCAGCAAGTTGAACAGGTAGAAGGCCAAGAGCAGGAATTTAACACCCAAGTGAACCAAAGCACTTCATTCTGCAGGGGACCACAGCCCACCTCAGCCTTTAGCAAACCTTTGCTCTTTGTACCCTAAGCAAGCTTAGAGCGCTATCAGATAAAAAGCATTATCCATAATGCAGAAACTTCATTAGGAATGTTATTCTTATGTAAATTTACCCAAATGGTGCCTTTTTTCAACTCATTTGAGCTTCTGGAAATAAAAGTTAATGATGTTACTAAAACTCTACACAGAAATGAACTACTCTTTTTAAAAACCTATCTTTAAGCTTTAAATTACACATGGTAATTTCTGTTGCTGTCTTCCCAAGAAGATCAGAAAAGAATAATTTCTAATACCACTTTAGTATCAAAATGAAAAATGGGGCACATTTTGATGAAAGGCAGCTGGATCGTCTGCCCGCCTTCCCTTTTCCTTTCTCCAGCTTTCTCTCCACTTTCTCCTGCTTCCTCCCACATTTTCCTCCCTCTGACTAAACAAAGGCCTTCCCTCCTGGAGCTTATATTCTAGTGTGGTAGCCGGGAGCCAGAAAATAAACTGAGATACAAAGGTACTTTGAGACAGTGACAAGTGCTGAAAAGGAAATAAAGGACATAAATCGGGCAGATGAAATACAGAGAAACAGGGGCGTGGCTAAGTGACAAAGGGCCTGCCCAGTCTCCCAGAGAATGAGAGGACACCAGCACAAAGAGAAAGGCCTTTCAGACAGAGGGAAGCTCTAGAGCAAAGCTCAGAGGCCACAAGAAGCTTGGCCTCTGTGTGCAAGGAGTAGACAGAAGGCCGCTGGCTGGAGCAAGGCCCAGCAGGGAGCCGGTCCTGGGGAGAGGTAAGGGAGGTTTGCAGGCCTGGAGCAGATAGTTCTCCTAGGTCACCAGCACAGGTCTGGGTTTTATTCTGAGAACGTGGGAAGCTCTTGGTGGAGTTGAAGCTGAGAGTGATGTAGTCTGATTTATACTCTTCGAAGATCACCTAAGCTGCTATAGGACAAGAGTGGAGTCCACTGAGCCCAGATGAGATGATGATGGATCTGGCTGGAGAGTGGTGGCAGACACAGAGAGAACAGAAAGGACAGAGGGCGTTTGTTTAATGTACAGCTGACAGAGCTTGCTGATTCACTGGCTGTGGGCTAAGGGAAAGAGAACATCGAAATGACTAAGGTTGTGCCTTCCTATTTAGCTGCTGTAGGATTCATTCTCAGGTGAGAAAAGTGCATGCTGGGTGACTAGATGAAAGCCTGGCAAATGACAGCTCCAAAACACTATCCCATGACATGGCAGAGACCAGCCAGACTGTGAGCACAAAGCTGGTACCCCATCATGTTTAACTGCAAGGAGATGGAAGTTATCACTTAGAGCCTAGGTACTTAAAGTTTTATCTGGGAATCGGCAGCACTGGTCACATGGTTGGATAGACAGAATCTCTGTCCCCACTCCAGACCCACCAAATCCGAATCTGCTTTGTCCGAGTGCACACAAACATTTCAAATGCAAGGGCAAAGGGATGCTGTAGCTGATTGGAGACCACGTATTTTGTTTTAAGAAATACACAAAAGCACTATGCTTATTTAGCATTCATAACTTTAAAAAATAGAGGTTTATATGACTGCAACAGCAAAATATCAAAACAAAACCCCAAACCTAGCTTCCTAGTAAGCAAACTTCAACTCGCCTTACCTATCAGGTTTCTTTTCCTTCTCCACTGGTCTTACTTTCCCATTATTTTAGTAATTGCACACAAGAGAATGGAAATCTGCACAAATCTGGTTACCAGGCTTCAGGGGCTCGTGGTCAGAAATACTGCTCTCCAGTAATATTTTAAAGGAAACATTACTTTCTTTAATTATAAATAGAGGTCACAGCAATTTCTGCACAGACCCCTAAATGTTTTATGATGTTTTTAATGAAAAAAAGGCAAAGGAGCCAGCACTTCAATATATCACACACACCAGAGAGGCAAAAAATTATAATAAAAATCTATGTACTCAACTACATTTCAACTGGCAGTGAATCTACTGAGAATGGAACCATTTATATATAGCTCATTTTTTCTTGAGTTCAGGGGGACCTCACTAAGACAACCACTTCCCCCCAAATCTGTATTTCCTTCCTGGAGAAGTCACCTAAAAACTGAATGCAAAATTCATCTGTTTAAAAAGGAAATCAAGATGTTTTCCAGAGCAATGGTGCTAATATCACTGTATTGGCTTACACAGAGAGCTTATTAATCAAAGTTCAGTTCAAGTCAACAAGTATTTATTGAACACCTATAATACTCAAGGTTTTCTTTGAATTATGTGCATATAGAGCTACTGAAAGTTGCTGATTGAGAAATTCCCACATTGACAATTTCAAAGACAAAAGAGGGGTGAACTTTCTTTACAACTTACAATGCTCATACCATGGAGATTTAATCCTGCCACATTTAAACTGGCAGTGAGTCAATTAAAATAAATATGGCTTCCTTTCCTCTTGTTTTCAAATATCTGAATTTAGCAACACTGCTTAAATGCCCCCTTCTTGGAAAATGCTTTCCTACCAGTTGAATGCCGATTTTTACTCTTAATATTCTTTCATAATACTTCCTTTTCCATAGCACTTAATACAACTGTAATTTTATGCTGTATCTCTTTATTTGTTTGTGCTCTGTCTTCCCATTAGAACAGTCTTCATGAGAACAAGGGCTGGTCTGATTTGTTCTCCAATGAACACCAGCTGCCTAGTGGAGTGCCCTCCCAGGCAAATAATAACAATTTGTTGAATGAATACTTGAGAGCGTTAAACTGTCAAAATCTTTTTCATGCTCTGATGATTACCACCTTCTGAGTTCATACACCCTGATTAAACATCATCATCTCTCTCTTAATTTCTTATTCATTTGCTCATTCACTTACCAACAGTATACATGTCTGCGTAGAGTGTATTTGTCTAGCGAAAAAATAGCCCACGTTATTTTTGAGGTCTCTCCTCCTAAATCTAAGCTATCCTCGTCATTCAGTAACTATGGAAGATTAGTAACTTTTTATAACTTCATCTAATTTTTGATTTTTATCAGGAGAATAGTAAACTAGATGATTTCAATCAAGAATTTCCATCAGTTACTAAAAACTAAATAATTAAGACCAATATGTAGTCATTAGTAACAAAATTCCCATTAAGATCATTTGCCTTCTACTGTGTTAACCACGTGAATTTCATATTTCAAAGAAGGAAGCTGAAAAGATCTATCTATTGTAAAAATACTTAGTGAACATGGAGAAAGGTGAGCCAGTGGTGTGGTGTCCCATTTGCACATGAACTACCATATAGCTACAAGTAGGCTGACAACAAATACGACAGAAATAAAGTCAATGCTTCACAAATACACAAATATGGAACACAAATCAGAAAAAGAAAGCAAAGGCTTCAATTTAAACTTGTCTTCAGGTCCAAATCTCAAAGTTGCATTTCAGTTGGTATGTTTAACAGGTTCACAGGGAGCAAGACAGAAACTTTTGAAGAAATCGGCAGACATAATTCTGGAATGTTTTTGTTTCCAAGCAGAAAAAAGTTCCGTAGCATCATTTTGAATCTCCAGATCTATTAGGCCCATAAAGGATGTGAAGAGGGACTTGCAGGTCCATTTTTATAAAATTCCCAGTAAGGGATCAAGTGCCTATTATTCTGTTAAATGTACTTTTTCATTATGGAAGTAATAAAGATCATTACAGAAAGTCTGGGAAATAGAGAAATAAAGGGCACCATCCACGATTGCTAACATCAACAGAGATCACAGATTAACTGATAATGGTAAACACAGGCAGCAAAATGAAGTGTCTTCTATTCATCAGTTTAATATATTTGCCTGCTTACTGGAAGGAGCTTAGTGTATTGATTTACAAAGCGGGGAATCGACAGAGAAAGCTACAGACCTGGGACTCTCCCATAGCCATGTAAAGAACCATCAACATTAGAGATGGCAGATATGGGAGGTAGAAAAAAAATTAGATGACATGGTTGAAAAAAACGGATCTGCAAACACTGAGCATGTAGCTACAAGAGGAGTGGTTTAAAAGACCCAGCATGTAAGTGGGTATTGGATACAACTTTTCACGAGCTATTATAAGGAAGAGATGAGAATAAATGGGAAGTTTTTAGTTTGCAAGTAGAAACTTAAGAAGGGTAGTCCAGGAACTACATCCTAAGTTTAATGACTGGAAGAGGTGATATAGCTATCAGTTTCCTCCCAAAGATGAGTATTTCAAGTACCTTTGATACAGCAACCATTAGTGTAAAAGGGAGACATGTATAGAGAAGGATATGAAAAAACAAAGAAGGTGGAAGGATATTTTAGCAAAGACCATTGGATGTAATTGCTGGCACAACAAGTAACCGAGCACAAATAGATGAGAAGCCCGTTATGATTCTGAGGAAATCATATGGCCACGGAAACCACCAGACTAGCCTATAAAACGCTGTGACAATTCCAGCCCATCAGCAGAAAGGGAACATAAAACACACATCTCAATGTCTATCTTAGATAGAACAATGGAAGATAATGAGCAAAATAGGACCTGTCAATGTATGAAGCCAGAGACTACAGAAAATAATGGGCAGGGAAGTTACCTGGACACAGGTTGAGGAACTCTTCCCTGTCAACACCCCCACTGCCAAGTCAGAGGGTATCCCAATGCCGATGCAGAATTAAATTAATGCCATGGACTACTGAAGAACTGAATGGAAGTTTTTAATGAAATTGTACTGTGTGCGTGTGTATATCTGTTGTGGTGGAGTGGTTGTGGGGAGAGATAACTTGTCTTTTATTATATAGATGCCCTGACCTCACAGAGCCAACTCCAGATCTGATAGAAACAATTTAGCATCATCAGAACTCTTAGATTTGAGCTGGATATAGTAACGAGGGGACTTCTGGTTTCTTCCCTTGTGGAAGAGGAGAATGCTTTATATGTGGCTTGGGGAGTGTAGCCGAGACTCAGATCTCACCAAAATCCATCCTCCCTCTTCTGTAACTCACTGGCCTATGGTCAGCTGGCTCCATTCATTACATTTCCTGGCCTCACTTGCCATTATTTATTGATACAATCATTGAAATGAGATTTCACTAACAGAATACAAGTAAAGTGATGTGAGAGAACCGTGTGGGGACATTCAGGACAGCAGATTTGCTTTTCATACATTTCTCTCCCTTGCCATGTATCTGAGATAGACAACTGAAAACCAGCTTGAAACACACATTCTCCATGTAAGAATTCCCCAGAGCAGAGCTTTCCAAGCTTCCTTGGTCCATGGCACCTTTATGTTTCACAGCACACTTAGTCCAAAAGAAATATTGAATGATTCCATTTAAAAGTAATTAGTTTTCAAAAACTTGAATGTACAGTAGAACCTCCATAGTTGACCATCTCTCTAAGTTGACATAATTTTCATAGATGGGACATGCACCACGTGTACGTATCAGTCCAGTAAGCCTAGTTCCTTATGTTGACCAGTTTGTTACAGTCCCTTGGGTGGTCAGCTTATAAAGATGCTGCTGTATGTTTCCAAACCATGTAATAGTGACTTCAAATAATAATACATATAATCGAAGAGACAAATATTTGTAATTTTAACCATCACTACTGATGAAATGTGTCCTCTGTTGAACATGGCACAACTCCTCAAATACCACAAACTTTATTTCCTACTCAGTGTTGATTTTTTCACAACACTTGCTTTTTAAAATCCCATTTGCTGAAAAAACAGCTTTTCAAAGGCATGACATCACTGGAGGAAACATAATGTGAGATCTCAGATTGAAACTGATCTATCTTATTTGCATTTGGGGTTTCTTTGTTGCAAAGATTAACAATATCCTAACTAATACATTGAATAAACTTATGGATAGCTTTCAAAGAAACATAAAAAAATATTATATGGAAAAAATGTTCATCATCTCTGTATATTAGAGAAATGCAAATCAAAACAACCCTGAGATATCATCTAACCCCAGTGAGAATGGCCCACATCACAAAATCTCAAAACTGCAGATGCTGGCGTGGATGTGGAGAGAAGGGAACACTTTTACACTGCTGGTGGGACTGCAAACTAGTACAACCTTTCTGGAAGGAAGTATGGAGAAACCTCAAAGCACTCAACCTAGACCTCCCATTCGATCCTGCAATCCCATTACTGGGCATCTACCCAGAAGGGAAAAAATCCTTTTATCATAAGGACACTTGTACTAGACTGTTTATTGCAGCTCAATTTACCATTGCCAAAATGTGGAAACAGCCTAAATGCCCACCAACCCAGGAATGGATTAACAAGCTGTGGTATATGTATACCATGGAATACTATTCAGCCATTAAAAAAAATGGAGACTTTACATCTTTGGTATTAACCTGGATGGATGTGGAAGACATTATTCTTAGTAAAGCATCACAAAAATGGAGAAGCATGAATCCTATGTACTCAATCTTGATATGAGGACAATTAATGACAATTATGGTTATGGGGGGGGAGCAGAAAGAGGGATGGAGGGAGGAGGGTGGGGCCTTAGTGTGTGTCACACTTTATGGGGGCAAGACATGATTGCAAGAGGGACTTTACTTAACAATTGCAATCAGTGTAACCTGGCTTATTGTACCCTCAATGAATCCCCAACAATAAAAAAAAAAAAAAAAAAGATTTTGATGATATTACAAAAAAAAAAAATCTTAAATGCACTTATTACAATGATGCGAATGTTTTCTTTCTTAATAAAGTATGATTCAATGAGTAAAAAAAAAAATATTATATGGAATCAGAATAAGGCATGGGTTTCCCTTGGACACTATTGCCTTTCCTGGGGCTGAACTAAGATGTACAAAGCACAGTGAGAAAGACAGTGGAAGAATGGCAGGTAGAGTGTGGGATATAATCCTCCAAAGAATATGATGAATCTCCATATGGCCTTCAAATACTCTCAGTGTTATTATCCCTAGTCTTCTGATCAAATGGTAATTCTGTTCAGTAGATAAGTCTTGAGCAATGAGTAGGTATTCAACAACAATAAATTGTTCCAATAGCCTATTTATTAATTTAGCAAGTATTTACTAAATACCTACTATATACAATTACTGGATATTAAGAAATACGTAACACCGCTATACAGAGGATATATTATTTGCAAACTATTCTTAGGAAGACCAATTCTACATTCCACAGATAGATTGAGTTTTTATACCTTCCTTACCCCAAAATCAATTGTCCACTGTTTTTAACTTCATTCTCTGAGGGGAAAAATAGATTCATGGGCTTAGCCATTTTTTCTTCTTGGCCCATATACATTGTCCATCTTTAACAGGCTGTTCACAGTCAATTACCTATCTCATGTTTTATTTTTATGTTTTATTTTTTAACTGTTAAAGTCGAATCAAAGCAGCTATTATTTAAAAAAACCTAAATAGGAACCTAGAGATTTCAAGACTGAATGGGAGGTGAGCAATATTCTTTATTGCTTCCCTGATTTATCCTCAGGAGTCTTAATCCCTTTTGTAACTTCTGTCCTCTATATGCTTAAATCATTAGCTATGATCCAAGCAAGTTATTCCTGAAAGTTCCCCCTTTTCTACTTGGGGAACTCTGGTCTGTCCTTCCAGACTTAATTCAAATATGACCTTTACAGTGTAGCCTCGCCTACCGCCTCCCAGGAGCAGCACTCCCTCTCCTCCCATGCACAGCATGGGAATTTATGCCTGCATGCCTCTGTTACAGTACTTTCCAAGTTACATCACCATTTGTGGTTGATGTGTTTATTTAAATCAGAGGTTGGCCAACTTTTCTATGAAGAGCCTGATGATGAATGTTTTAGGCTTTGTGAGCCATAGGATCTCCACAGTAACCGCTCAGTTCCGCCTTCACCGTGGGACAGCAGCCACAGACAGTATGGGAATGCGTGTGGCTTAGTTTCAGTGAAACTTTGGCTGCTGGCTAGATTTGGCCAAAGGTAAGGATCTGAGGGCTCCAGATCTGAAATCTTTAAGAGAGTAAGACCCATATTGCTTATGAAGTCTCTCTTAGGACATTTGCCTCCAAGGGATTTTCTGGGTCCTGTTCAGCCATGTCCCCAAATTCTGTGAGGACACATGACCAACAGGATCCATTTTTGAGTGAAATTTTTTGTAAAGGGCTTTAGTTAACAACATATAACACATATCTAATAGGTTTAGGAAATTAGACTGGATTGGACACACACGTGTATTTTGTTTAGGTTTTGGCCTGTGGTATTGACCTGTACAGTATTTTACATTTAATTGATTAATATTTTTAAATAGAGATGCTAACAATGTTATACAAGAACTGCAATTCCTGGTTTTCTGGGCAGGTTGGAAGGCATGGCCACAATCCATCCACCTTCCCTATGGTGCCAGTTAGCTGGATCTGAGCAGCAGCTGCCCCTTTTATAAGAAGGGCGAGATCCTCAGTTTTCCACAGGCATCGCTACTCCCTATTGTCTCTCTCCAACATTCAGTGCTATTGTGAGCTGTCACTGATTCTCTTGTACCTGCCTGTACTCTCTTTTTATATTATCTGGCTGCCTCCTTTTCTCATTTGGTTTTGCAATTCATATATAGTAGGAAGAATTCCGGGGGGATTTCAGACCACAAGTCCTTTACTTTCTTTGCAACCATGCATGCTTTATTCTTGCCCTTTGCTGTCAGGGTTAGGCATACCTATTTCTGTGAGGAATGCATTTTAAAACTGCATGCCTTGAAGCTCGAGCCCCCACTTCTCTCTTTGTTGTAGACTCAAACCATCACTTCTCCTTTTCTCCAGGCCCTCTTCTGCCTTCTGATTATGCAAAGTCTCACACATAATCTCATTTATCTAGTTATCAGCTTCAGCTTTTTAAAACTGAAAATGCACATTCATTTTTCATGATAAAATACAGACTTCCACTGTAAGCATCTTAAGCTCTATTAGGAAGTCTATCTGAATGTTTATTGTAGCCATTTTCTATACCTGAGCGAATGAGCAGTTTTGAAAATAGATAACCTTCTTGCCATTGACAGGAGAGTAGTATCTGTGTGATCACTTCCTACTAGTGGTGTTACACTGGCTGAGTAAAACCCACTCATCTGATCCACGCCCGTCTTGCTGTCTGCATGTGTAAGATGGATGGGTGTCAGGGCACATAGTTCAACTAAGACCCATAATAGTAGCCAAGGTTCACTGAGCAGAATCTGTGCCACACCAAAGATTAGCCTAAGATCTCTTACATAGATTATTTTGTTTAAACCTCGTAATACACCCATGAAGCATATACTATTATTTTCACTTTATAGCTCAGAAAACCATGGAGCAAAAAGTTAAGTAATTTGGCAAGGCCAGATGGAGGAACGGGGATTCAAACCCAGGAAATCTGATTTCTAAGCATATTCTCCTTACCACCGACCCCTCCACCCCTGCCAGCTCACTGTCAGTAGATAACCATTGAGCAGAGCCAAGCCTCTGTCCAAACACATTCAAACCCAAGCTATTGCTAACAATCTACTAAATGAGTTACCAAACTCTGTCTACCTATAATAATACCACATCTCAGTCTTACCAATATTCCTGACTGTCTTAGTAATGAAAAAATAATAAATATTAAACCTTAAACCTCCTGAAATAATGGTAATAATTTTGATAGAAACTTTAAAAAATGCATCATATTTTTTCAACCTACACTGGGAACAACACTGCTCAAAGTTCTATGTCCTCTGTATACTTTATTTACTGGGATTTTTATTTTTTTATGACCAAAGTGGGCATTTGGTTATAGCAGCTTTACAATTTTTCTGAGGTAAAGATTAAAGTTATGCCTTAAAACAGGGAACTCTGGGACCTCCATTTCCCATTTGTCTGTATTATAATGGACCTAAAATGACTTTCAGGGGAGGATCTTAGGTTGCCTGGGACTACTTCTATGGCTCATTGCTAAGTAAAGCCAGGTATCCTTCTACTGAGACATAGCTCATTGTTAAATAATTCAACCAGCACAAGACACATTAATTCCACCTCCAGCTTGGCTGAAAAAGCACATGGCTTAGCACTTCCTGACAAAACAGAGCACCTGTCCCCCACATACTTTTCAAGAATATAACCTTAAACTCATTACTGATCCAGCCATATCTTCCAAAAACTTGGCTGAGAAAAGATGTACTTCTGAAAGATTCCCCCAAAGATAAAGCTGTTGTTCACACACATTGGTCTTTCCTCTTCTGGCATCTCTCCATCCCAAAACCCCACAGAATGTGTATATCCCCACTGTTTATAAGTGTCCAGGGCCGTCGTAGACACAGGTACGAAAAAGATATTCCATATTCCATCCTGGGATTGATGGCAGACCATGAGAAAGTGACAAATCTGAACCACATCAGGTCAAATCTGAGGAAAACACTCCTTTTTCCCCCCCACAGAATTGATTTTTAATTAATTTCCCCTTGGTAGATGCACGGGCTTGTACTGAGGGATTGTGTAGGAAGGACCTGGTGAAGGTTATCACTGCTCTGATGAGGATGTCACTCATGACATTATACAGTGTCCTCTATAGAAAAACTTATTGGAGAAATTTCTCTTTGGTCTCAATATCAGGCAGGATGGGGCCTCTCCAAGCAATTGGTTTCCTTTCAGTTATGAACACTATGAATCATGTCTGATTTCTATCCTGGTGTGCTGAAAAGCTCTGCGTCACCGGGTGGCACTTTTCTACAAAGGAGGCTGGACTTCAGTAATGTGCTGGCCCAACTCCTGACCTTATCTCCCCCTCTAATCATGAATTTCTCTTTTCTTCATCTATTGATTGATTTTATTTTCTCTTGTCATACTGGAAATATTTCAGTACCATGTTTTAGTGAGATATTTTGAACAAAAAAGGGTAGAAGTAATTAATTTCTTTGGTGTTTTCCTCCCAGTGACTAGTTCCATGAATTATCTTGTTAAATCCTGACAGTCATCCTTGATTCCTCCTTCCCCTTTATGCCTTGATCTTGCTTCAAATTCAGCAACATCTATCTTCACTGGCATTGCTCTAAGTCCAGGCCACTGGCCTCCCTCTCCTGTATCGCTGTAATAATTTACCTGCTCTTACTACCTCATATCAAAGCCAGCCCCCATCCAACCTACTCTCTTGAGCTTCAGCCATGTTTGAAACTCTACATAGGCTTCCCTTTGGCCTCAGGAAGTTGTCCAGACTTCCTAGCAGACCTTCCAGGTCCCTGGAAAACATGGAATGAGCATTCTTTGATTGAGTCCATTAAACGTTGCTTTACTTTCTCTCTGTTTTAGACATCTGCACATGCCATTCTCTTATTTATTTATTTTTTTTTTCTTTTTTGAGACAGAGCCTCAAGCTGTCACCCTGGGTAGTGTGCCGTGGCATCACAGCTCACAGCAACCTCCAACTCCTGGGCTCAAGCGAGTCTCCTGCCTCTGCCTCCCAAGTAACTGGACTACAGGCACCCACCACAACGCTCGGCTATTTTTTTGGTTGTAGCCATCATTGTTGTTTGGCGGGCCCGGGCTGGATTTGAACCCACCAGCTCAGGTGTATGTGGCTGGCGCTTTAGCTGCTTGAGCCACAGGCGCCGAGCCGCACATGCCATTCTCATTGCCTGGAACACTCTTTTCCACACTCCTGGTGAACTTTTACTCAATTCTCAGTCTAAATGTTCCTTTCCCTGGGAGGCTTTCCTGGCCTCTCAGGTTTGATTCTACATACCTGTTACATGCTTTCAGAAGTAGTTATTATTGGGAAGTACAGATGGCTGTGTTTGACTCCACGTATTTATTAGACAGTGTGTCTCCCTGCTGTGGCGTAGGCTAGGGATCACGGCTCTCCTGTTTACTGCTTCCTCCCCTGAGCTAAACACAGTGGCTGGCATGTTAGGGGTACCTGAATACTGGCTCTCTGCTTGACTACATGAGATAAATCATCATCAAAGCATCAAAAAGAAGGAAAGGCCAATATAAGAGTTCTGGCTGGTAGATCTTGAGTGGATCCACTGGTTTAAGGAAACAACCTATAATCTGAATGTATAAAAAATTTATTGCATTTGCTTATTCTGTTTCTATCATCAAATATTTTTACATTAAAGTAGGGAAGAGGAAAAGTCACACAACATATCATTCCTAGACCTATTTCTTGCTCAGTTGCCATAAGTCATCAGGGTAATAGAGCAATAAAACCCAAAGTTAATCTTCAGAGATCTTTCCTCTTATCAAGGGATACAGAGTTATCTGGAAGTAAAAGAAGAGTTAGGTTGTCTATGTGAGAGAAAACAGAGAAAAGAGGTAACTACCAAGTAATTTAAAGATGTCATTTACTTTCCAAAATCAATGGTAGTCTCAGCCCCTCTTGCACAGCCAGCATAATGCAACCTAGTTGTGATGTCTTTAAATAGGCTTCTGTTACCTTTTCTGAACATATCACAAAGAAAGACAATATGTCAGATATCTATTCACCAGCATAAGTAGACCTAGGATGGAACAATAGGTACCTTGGTTTTGCTCTTTTTGTTTCCCACATTCTCAACTCCTGCTTATTCATAAACTTGAATGACATATTCCTATTTGATACATATAGGATCACCTAGGTCATGACTTGCATAAAATGTAAGAAAAATAGACCTGATTACTTTTGCATTGGCTAAAACATACATTTTTAACACAGAGAGCATTTCTAAACTAGTCACAACTCTGTTACTTGCAAATGGAGAGGCAACCCCTGGGTTGCTGCTGTCCTAACCTTCTCAGCCTCTGCTGTGTCCTGCTCCTGGGTTAACCTTCTCAGCCTCTGCTATGTCCTGCTCCTGGGTTAACCTTCTCAGACTCTGCTGTGTCCTGCTCTTGGGTTAACCTTCTCAGACTCTGCTGTGTCCTGCTCCTGGGTTAACCTTCTCAGACTCTGCTGCGTCCTTCTCCTGGGTTAACCTACTCAGCCTCTGCTGTGTCCTACTGCTGGGTTCTGTGAGATGCCCTGTGCTCTTCTGCAGTGACTTCTTTTATTTGCAACCAAGGAAATATGAACTAGCAGAGGAAGAGTTTAGTCAATGAGATATCAAACACATGGATGGTCTGAAATACAGGCTGCTATAGGGAAAGCAGAGCATCACATTTTAAAATTATCTCTGTGGGAGAGAATCCACAGGGTTCTCCTTAAAGACAAATAAAGATTATCTTCAAAAATGATAAACTGAAAAATACTAAGCATAATTAGAAATGCTGACTCTGTCATTCCCAGACTTATTCCTTTTTGTATATAGGTTCAGCTCAATTAACTAGCCATCTTTTACACATCAGATGCACAGATACCCAATTGTTATCTACTTCTAATGACTGAATTTTATAGGCTTTCAAATGTCATTAATACTAAAGCTCTTGTTTTTTATGTACTACTAAGAAACGGAAAAATCTGCTAATTAAATGGTGATACAATGCTTAACACATTTTTAAAATTTTGTACTTCCTGAAATGACTCTTTTAGATTTAGGTAGACATAGATATTTTTAGTATGAATCATCTGTGTATTAATAAGGAAATCTGAGCTAAGGATATTGGTTGAAGTACTTCTAATACTTCTTTAAACTCAGAGTCCATTATTTTCAAATAATTTTCCAACTCATTCTTTCATAACCATGTTTTTTAATATAATATCATAATATAAAATAATATAATTTTTGCTATAATATGAAGAACAATGGTAATACAGTATTTCTTTTTTTTTTTTTTTTTTGTAGAGACAGAGTCTCACTTTATGGCCCTCAGTAGAGTGCCGTGGCCTCACACAGCTCACAACAACCTCCAACTCCTGGGCTTAAGCGATTCTCTTGCCTCAGCCTCCGGAGCAGCTGGGACTACAGGCGCCCGCCACAATGCCCGGCTTTTTTTTGGTTGCAGTTTGGCCGGGGCCGGGTTTGAACCCGCCACCCTCAGTATATGGGGCCGGCGCCCTACCAACTGAGCCATAGGAGCCGCCCAATACAGTATTTCTTAAAAGAATGCTCCACTATTATCTCAAAGCTGCCAACCATCATTTGGCAAGGTCTCAGGCTAGACCTTTCTTGATCATACCAGAAGCTGTCAATAAAAGACACCAACCTAATCTTCCGTCTTCAAATGGTCCATACATAGCTACCTAGTCACAGCTAGAAATGGCATGCATGCAGAGAATGGTGATGTGTCAAGGCTGCTGCCAACAGCCACAAGATGCCATAAACTGTAGGTTGGATCCTGGTTTTAGAGATACTAAAATGTGTTTGTGTACGTGTAGGGAGAGTGGCAAGAAAGAAGTTTATCTCATAATCACTGAGAGTGTTCATACCAGAACACAAGCAAGATCCCTACAAAATGTGATTTTTAATTATAAAGAAATATTTTAACTCAAGTATATCTTTAGAGCATTCTCAAAGGAGTCAAAACTCTCAGTTACTTGCAAGTTGAGTATCTTGGTGGTAGAATAATCAACTCATAGCCCCAACTACTCCAAGTGTCTGGTTTGGGTTTGTGGTTTTCCTTCAGTAAAAGGAATTTGAGTGTGAGTAGTGCTGACTCAGAGGTGACAGAAATTTCATGAAGGGTGATACTTTTCACTCCTGCCAGCTACACAGAGATCAGTGGGTGGAATAGGAAAGATTATAAACACAAATATCTTGAACACATCATTGCCTTATCCCAGCCTCCACCTGTACTCATGAATAATGAAGATAAAGCAAATTGCATTCTTTTGAAACACTCAAGACACAAAGCAGGTATGTGACTTGACAAAATACCTATTATATACCATCTTTTAATCCCAAACTTTCTGGGTTAATTAACAATCCTTCCAATATAATATCTAGAAATAATACTAGTCATCTCCAAGGTAACATGGCAGCTCTCTCTATCCTGGGAGGCCCCTTGCTCATATTTTCTTGGCCTCTGCCTTCAGAGGGAGAAGGAGTGTGAGCAATATAAAAATCCTTACCTATTCTTCACTCAGGGTTCTTTCTGCCTCCTGCCTTGGTGGCCACTGCCTCTTGCTGGGGAACTTTTTGGAACTGCTTTCTACCTATTACTCTTTCTTTCCAAAATCAGTTGTCTATATCCCAGGTGGATGGCAGAGCTATCTGTAAAACTCTGAGGTAGCGGCTAGCTCAGAAGATTCCAGGGACCTAGAAGTAGCAGACAGTGGAAATTATCAAGATTAGATAAAGCTAATGTATTGGAGCTGTGGTCTCCAACTGCCAGGCCAAGAATGAGAAGTGGTCCATGCTTTGTTAGGAACTGAGCACACAGAGGAGGTAAGCCGCAGGAGAGTGAGCAAAGCTTCATCTGTATTTACAGCTGTTCCCCGTTGCTTACATCACCATCTGAGCTCCACCTCCTATTAGATCAGTGTTGGCATTACATTCTCATAGGACCGTGAACCCTATCATATGCTGCACATGAGAGGGATCTAGGTTTCATGTTCCTCAGAAGAACTAATGCCCCTACTCTTGTCTATGGAAAAAATTGTCTTCCATGATACTGGTCCCTGGTACCAATAAGGTTGGGGACTGCTGCATTGAATAATTAAATGGCAGCTCAATTATTAGCAAGAAGTTGTACATTGTACAGAAGAAATATTATAAGTTATTTTCTTTCTATGAAATAAGGCAATGATCTTTCTCTTAGGCCTTATACTGGGAAGATGACTTCATTTCCCAAATAAGAAGATAAACAAACCAAAAATATTTCCACTGTATGTTTATTGTCAAGAAACGTTCTGTTTTAGGGTTGTCAAAATAAACTGGAATGAATAAAATTAGACGTTTAGGAAACTTACAGCGATGCTGAAATGTATTGTGCTCAGTGGTAATTTAATTTCCTTATCAGTCTCTCCCAAGAGAAACTGGGAACAGAATGTGTCCAAGTCCAAGATTCCTGAAGAGAACGCAGAAAAGAAGCTAATTGCTAATTGAAACAATTGGTACCAGACCATAATGGTTCAGATAATAAAGATACAAAGGGGCAAAGGCAAGGAAATGATCAGTAAGATATGGGAACAAGAAGGAAAAAATCAGAACAAAAATAAACCAAATGACAGATCACTTTATAATGTGATTCATTTCCAGATAAACAGCAAGTCAGGGGGAAAAAAAAAACACATGAAAATGAACTGGCTCTCTGTGGTTCTGACTATCTCTAAAAAAGGACACCACAAAATAATATATTTACTAGATAAAAATAAAAATACTCTTGAAATTCAGAAATTGTAAGTTTGCATCTAAGGAAGAACACAGAAGACTTTACAGCCTATATTATTTTTGTGCCATTAAGCCGACATGACTGTCTCCCAAATGGAATACTGGTGTTAATTGTCTGTCCATGAGGGTGATGAAAACTATTAGTTTTTATAAGGAAGTATTATCTAATACCCTGTAACACAGTTAGAAAAACAAAACAGCGTATAACACAGGGAAATGTCTGTGTTATATCAAATTTTAAATGAAGATTTAAATTATCCTATGAGATTTGGGGAAATTTGTTCAAGCTGCATCATAATAATTCAGGTAGATTATGTTTAAAAGTATGAAGGTCACTTTGTGCTAATATAGTAGGAAACTATAAATATTATTAAAGTGCTTCAAGGCCTATGTGTCCTCTGTATAAGTTCTTCTTCAACTTTGTAGCATATATAAATCATCTGGACGCATGTAAATGCCGTCAGTCAGTGGGTCAAAATTGAGGCCTACAAAACTGTATTTCTAACAGTTTTCCAGGTGATGCTGCATTTGCTATTTTGTGGACAATGAGCTGCACAGCAAGATTCATTGTGTTGTGTGTATTTTTGGTAAGATCTTTCCCCAGTTGATATGAGACTGAATGGATAGTCAACTTCTAGTTCAGGTCCTTGTTAATAACTTGAATCTTATCTCAAGATCTTGGTTTAAGCTGTCCAGTGTTCAAGTAACTGTTAACTTTTGCAAGAGCTTTTTTTCTTTTTCTTTTTTTTTTTTTTTTACTTAAAATCCTTATCATAATGAAAACACTGAACAGCTGGCTACTATCTGTGGGGTGGCGAGTTAGATTGTGAAAGAAAATACAGAGTCCAGCCACCTAGGAGGTCAGAATCTAACACAAAAACATTGATGTTGGTGTGTACGTGGCGTTCCAAAGCAGGATAGCAAAACCAAAGCTGATATATGTCTTCAAATAACATCCAAATCAAAGGTTTAGTTTGTTTCATGAGTCAAAGGGAAGAAGAATGAATATGAAATTTGTTGGAAATGTAGTTAGTTTGGCTTAAGAAATGTAAATGTAATCTACATTATAAAGCAGTCAGTCTTCTCTTGGACGATCTCTTGGAATGGTAGTTTAGAAATGATTTAACATCAGTTTGCTAGGCTTGTGGAGAATAAGAATTTCCAAGGCATAACACAAACAAGACTGCAGGTGTCAACAGTATTTTCGGTGGCTAAAACAAATATTTACTTACTAATAGTGGTAAAGATGGTAGAGAACTTGAAAATAGTTTCTGGTAATTAACTCCTGGAATTAAATGTTGACTCTCAAATACAATTGAAGCACTTTCTAAAATTATACCACTAAATTTTTTCCAAAAGCTTTATAAAAATATATCTCTTAGTAAATAAAAGCAAAATAGTATTAGGATTGATTACTTGCATCTGAAAAAACAAGATGGATTTGATATGGATTCTGGACTTCCTTGCTGCCATAGCCATACAAGTATTTAACTGGTAAGAAAATAATCCTGCCAAACCTTAGAAATACAAAGAGGCTGGAAAGAGAGCCAAGATGTTAGACATCTCTCCTCATTCCCACTGTTCTCCTTTCTGTCAAACTCATAAAAATGTACACAATCTATATACACTTGTAAAAGTATGCTCTATTTATGTCAAAGTAAACTTAAATTTGCAGTTTTACATGTCTTTCACACAATGAAACTCATTGTTTCCCTGAGAAGTAAGAATAAGATATTTTGATACCTGGGGCAATGATAAGATTATTCAATTTGAGTGCGGTAATTAAGAACAGATTTTTACTACTCACACTCGATTGGCTTAAACCAAGCTACAATACACAACACTCCTTCCTAAGACTCTGAAATTTAATACCTTCCAAAATAGGAAAGTTAAAAATTATTTTTCTCCTAGGATAAGATGCAATTGTAGCCCTTTGAGGCTGGCGATAGCTACGAGACTAAACTAAGCAAATTTATTGGATTGTGGTCCTTTTTTGCTAGGTGAATTGGAATTCCATTTCCTTACTGGATGAAGTCTTCATATTTAAAACAAAATTTTCTCTAAAATGAAACATGTGGGACTTTAAAAACATTTTTGAGAAATAGTTGTAATGTAGGAAGAAAAAAAAACAACAACACTGAATTAAAGTATCTGAATTTAGAAGCTGAGCTCCTCTACGTAATTTTTGCCCCCATACAGGGCTGACTTTCTTCATTTGCAAAGTTCTTTAAAAACATGAATCAAGGATTAAATGTGATAATATATAAGAATGTTCTTAGAAAAATATAGAATGTTCTAAATATTTCAGTTTTACATTATCTTAGGTAACCCTAAAGAATCATAAAGGAAGACACATGGACATATTTTTAACCCAGACATGGTAAACTGTCAGTTGATGAGCAATCTTCATGTTCCATTTTTAGGGGTTTGTTTCTGGAACCACTCCTAGTATAAATTTATGAATCAGTCAGGAGACAGAAACTATATCACATAGTATAAAAGACAATTTCATGTCAAGAACTGTTAACCAGCTATTGGGGATCTGAAAAGGCAAAATAATTCAGGCCAAAATTCTTATATCTGCAGAGTTTGAAGGAGGGACCTAATAGGGCTGAGACCCAGGCTCCTCAGGAAAAAGTGTACCTGGCAGGTGCCGGTGGTTCTGCGAGTATTGGAAAAACTACAAACCGGAATCTGCTGATGCTATTGAAACAAACTGTCCTGCCTAGTGAGGAAGCATGGCTATAATAATGCTTACAAGAAAAGAAGCAAACCTGCTTCTCTTTCCTTATCCTACCTCCCAGTCACCCTCTAGTGTTCTTGTCAACAGTGCCAAACAGGGATCCAGCTGGAAATGACAAATGTTGTTGCACAATTCCAGCACTGGCAACACAATGCAGACAGTAGAAGGGTACATTCAAACTTGAGAAGCAATATTTTAATAACTTGTATATCCAAGTTTCAAATACATTTTGCTTCCCAAGAGAATGTCTCAAAAAACATTTAAATCTCAGTATTATTGTACTGGCACATACTAGTTAACTACAGTTCCTACCATTTTTTATTATTACATTTCATTTGATCCTTCTGGATCATAGTTCCAAATGGCATTGATTCTTTTGAAGATACTGTGGGCCATGCTTCAAATGTTTTATTCTACTTAGGAAATAAAGCACAAAATCACAAAGACACATCTTTTATCACTCGTTGTAAACCCTAAAAATACAAAGCTTAAACCAATTAACTTCAATCATATCCATACTCAGAAATATATCAGCATTATGATATTACTAATATATTTATATACATTTATTTAGATAATGTAAATTACTATAGTATTTTAATAATATTACATTATTAGGTAACAATACCTACCATGTCAATGCTTATTATATGGCAAATGTTGAATTTTGTGATTTACATATATTATTAATTTAGTATCTTTAGTGCTACTGTTGTCTGCATTTTGCTGAAGAAATGTAAGTTCAAGAGGTTAAGTGTCATTTTCAAGACATTACCATTGATGTGTAGCAATGCCGGGATATAATCTGGTCTGGATGACTCCAAAGCTTGAGATCTCTGCTCTATTGCCTACTGTTCTCATATTAAGATTAACCTTATAATCATAATGGAATTCAGAATATAGATGGCAAATAAGGTGAATGGAAATAAAGAGAAAGTTGAAAACCAAAAAAAGAAGCTAAAAATATTTCAGGACCTCAATGGAAAAAAGAAAAAGTTGTTAAAGAGGTAGAGAACAAAGGAAAGGATATCACAGAGCTTATAGTAATGAAGGAGTCATTTAAGGAATTTCAAAATGCATAGGAAGCTTCAGCAACAACTTAAACCAAGTAGAAGAAAGAATTTCAGAGCTTGATGACAAGGCTCTAAAACTAACCCATTCAGTCAAAGATGTAGAAGGAAGAATAAAGAAATATGGGACATTGGGACTATGCGAAGTGACCAATGTATGAATTATAGGTGTCCTTGAAGAAGAAAAAGAAAAAGAAATAGTTTCCTTATTTATAAATATCCCTGGAATCACCAGAGGTCAAGATATCCAAATACAAGATGGTCATCAAACACTAGGAAGATTCATAGCAAGTAGGACATTTTTAAACACATAGTCATCAGCTTGACCAAATTGAAAATGAAGGAGAAAATTCTACAACCAGCAGGAGGAAAACAACGACTAACTTACAAAGGAAAATCCATTAGGCTCAACTTCTCTGTGGACACTTGGCAAGCCCAGAAGAACTGGGGCCCAGTTTTTAGTCTTCTACAGAACAACTGTCAGCCAAAAATTTTGTATCTTGCAAAACTAAGTTTCATGAAAAATGGAGAAATAGAGACTTTCTCTGATAAGTAAACACTAAAGAAATTTGTCAATGTTAGACCTGCCCATACATGAAATATTCAGAACTGCATTACACATGGAATAGGACAATAGAACCCCTCCCAGTGTGGGGGTGGGGGAAAACACTCAAAAGTTAAAGTTCACAGCTCTTAAAAGACAATAGTGCAGTCTGGACATGGTAGCTTATGGTCATAATACTAGCAACTCTGGAAGGTAGAGGTGGAAGGATTGATTGAGCTCAGGAGTTTGAGACCAGGCTGACCAAGAACGAGACCCTATTTTTACTCAAAATAGAAAAATTAGCCAGGTGGTGTGGTATGTGCCTGTAGTCCCAGCTACCCAAGAGGCTCAGGCAGAATTCTTGAACCCAGGAATTTGAGGTTGCAGTGAGCTGTGGTGATGCCACTGCAGTCTACCTGGGGTGGCAGAGTGAGACTCTACCTCAAAACAAAACAATAACAAACAAAAAACCACAATAACATAAGAGAGAAAAGAAAACAACAAAGTATTAGTATGAGAAATTAATTTTACTACCTTAACAGTTACAGAGAAGGCATTTGATAAAATTTATCACTTTATGATAAAAGCACTCAAAAAACTAGGCGTAAGAGGAACATAGCCTCAAAATAATAAAAGCTATGTATGACAAATCAACAGCCAATATCATACTAAATGGGAAGAAGCTGAAAGCATTCCCCCTAAGAGCTGGAACAAGACAAATATGCTTACCATTACCACCACTTCTATTTGTCATAGTCCTAACCAGACCTATCAGGCAAGAGAAAGAAATAAGGGGTATCCTAATTGGAAAATAGGAAGTGAAATTATCACTGCTTGTTGATGATAGGATCTTATATTCAGACCCTCCTCCTAAAAGATTCCTATGGTTGATAAATGAATTTAGCAAAGCTTCAGGTTATAACATGGATATACGAAAATCAATAGCATTTCTATATGCCAACATCAACCAAGCTGAGAACCAAATCAAGAACTCAATCTCCTTCACTATAGCTGCAAAAGAAAAAAAAAAATACCTATAAAAAACTTTAACCAAGGAGAAAAGATCTCTACAAGGAGAATTACTAAACACAGATGAAAGAAATTATAGGTGACACAAACAAATAGAACAACATCTCATGCTCATGGACCAAGAAAATCAATATTGTTAAAATGAACACATTGCCCAAACCAATATATGAATTCAATGTGATTTCTATCAAAATGCCAATGTCACTTTTCATCAAATTATACTTTAAAAATTTTAAAATTCATATGGAACCATAAAAGACCTCAAATAGCCAAAGCAATCCTAAGTAAAACAAAAACAAACAAACAAAAAAGAAAAGAAAAAAATCAAAAAACAAATCTGGAGGCAACACATTGCCTGACTTCACATTATACTACAAGGTTACAGTAACCAAAACAGCATGGCACTGGCATAAAAACAGACACATACATCAACTTAACAGAATAGAGAACCCAGAAATAAAACCATATGCCTATAATCAACTAGTCTTTAACAAAGCAGACAAAAATATACATTGGGAAAAGGAGACAGAAACATATATATTCAATAAACACTGCTGGGGAAATTAGATAACCACACACAGAAGAATGAAACTGGATCCCTATGTCTTGCTATATACAAAAATTCACCAAAGACAAATTAAAGACTTAAATGTAAGACCTACAACCATAAAAATTCTAGAAGAAAACCTACAAAAAACTCTTCTGGACATTAGCTTAAAAGTGTAAGACTTGAGAAGGAAATGCAACAAAAATAAAAATAGACAAAAAGGACTTAAACATCACTAGTCAGAGAAATGCAAGTTAAAACCACAATGAGATACATCTGACTCCCATTAAAATGGCCATTTTTAGAAAGTCATAAAAGAATAGATGTTGGCATGGATGTGGTATACAGGGAACACTTATAGACTGTCAGGGGGAATGTAATGAGTATAGCCACTCTGGAGATCAGCATGGACTGAAAGTTGATCTACCATTTCATCCAGCAATCCCACTACTGGGTATCTATCCAGAGGAAAATAAATCATTGTATCAAAGGAACACCTGCACTCAAATGCTTATCACAGCATAATTCATAATTTCAAAAATATAAAGTCAACCTATGTGTCCATCAACTGAAGAGCGAATCTAGAAAATGTGGTGATATATATATATATATATACTGATATATGTGTCTATTTGTATATGTACATATATATGTATACACACACATATATATGTATATATATTCACAAATATACACACATACACATGTAGAGACCATGGAGTGCTACTCAGAAATAAGAAAGAATGAAATAAAGTCTTTTGAAGCAATGTGGATGGAACTGGAAGTCATTATTCTTAATGAAGTATCTCAGGAATGGAAAAATAAGTGTTGAACGTTCTCACTTCAAAGTGGGAGCTAAAGCATGGCTACACAGAGACATGCAGAGTGGTATAATAGACATTAGAGACTCAAAAAGGGGTGAGGATGGGAGGAAGTGAAGGATATAAAATTACCCCTGGGATACCATGGGCACTATCTGAGGGTGGGTACACTAAAACCCAGACATCACCACTACACAATATATACCTGTAACATATTTAACTTGTAGCCCCTAAATCAATTAAAATTTTAAAAGGTAGATACCATCAGAGAAACTGATCATTCATCCATTCTCCATTTCCTTTTTTTTGAGCACCCAATTTAAGACTTTATTTCAGGCTCCCTTGCAGTTAGATGTAACCACCTGCCTGAGTCCCGGCCAACAGGACAGTGAGTAACATGTGTCACCTCCTGACTTGGCTCGTGAAATCTCCCACCATCATTTCTTCATCTCTTTCCTCTCCCTCTAGATAGACGCGGATGTCGTCAGGGTTCTAGATCACAGAGGTCGCCCAAGATGGAAGAAGCCTGGATCATTGAATCACCCTGTGAAAAATAACCATCTGATATCCTCAACCCTATCTGGGCTCTTTTCCGTGTGAGAAATAAACTTCTACTATGACTAAGCCACTTCATCTTTGAGTGGATAGTAGGCCTCCCGCCCCATCTGAGTTTAGCTTTGTCAAGTTTCAGTTACCCAATGTCCATGGTGGTCGGAAAATATTAAATAAAACATTCTAGAAATAAATAATTTGTAAGTTTTCAGCTGGGCCCTATTCTGAGCATTGCAAGGAAATCGCAAATCATCCTGCTCGTGACGTGAATCGTCTCTTTGTCCATCATATTCACGCTGCAGATGCCGCTCATGTGTTAGATGCTCAGTAAACGTCTCAGCTATCAGATTGTCATGGTGCTCAGGGCTGTGTCTGAGGAGCGCTTGTTTTACTGAACAATGGCCTCAAACCAAAAGAGTGGCAATGCCTAAAACTGAGACAGGCCGAAGAGAAGCTGTAAAGTGCTTCCTTTAAATGAAAAGGTAAAAGTTCTTCACACAGTGACAAAAGAAAAAAATTGGATCTATGGTAAGAACAGATCTTCCACTCGTGAAATTTTAAAGAAGAAAAAAAGTATGCTAGTATTGCTATCTCACTTCAAACTGCAAAGATTACAGCCACAGTATGTGGGTAACATTTATTACGACATGTTGTTATAATTGCTCTATTATTATTATTATTTTTAATTGTTTGCTGCGCCTAATTTATAGTTTAGATTTTCTCATAGGTATGTATGTGCAGGAACAAACAGTAAATACAGGATTTGGTGCTATCTAGTCTCAGGCATCCACCGAAGGTCATAGAATGTGTCCTCTGTAGAAAAGGGGACAACCTCTCTGTATTTCACACATGGCATGAATGAGTCGAGTTAGAGGTTCTTACAGCACAAGTTAGACTAGGGGAAGAAAAGCAGAAAACAAAGAACAAGATTTATCTGCGAATAAGATCACTGACGGAAGCAAGAACTGGAGGCTGATGACAGCTTGATGGTAAAGAAAAGACAGTAGGAACACAGAAACTGTTCAAGAAGAAAAAATGCAACGTGGGTAGGGCCATAGTTCTGCTGACCCCATCCTTATAGCCTTTGAGAGGATCACACTATAATTGCTCCTTAAATAGTTGACGTTTATAATGATGACTAGGTTAGCAAAAAGTGAAATCATACACCTGAAACTCTGTTGAAGAAAGCAAGAATTACAATGTGTCTGTGAATATTTTCCAATGGTTATGGTCACCATTAAAAAAAAAATACTGCTACCTACGGGTTGTGTTTAGCTAGCTATTAAAGTTACATAAAACAGCACATTTCTAAATGGTAGTACTTATCGTGCATTTATCTAAGACACCTCCCTTCAAAACATCACAACAATAAATTTTGCAGGGAACTCAGTTGGGGTGTAGATTTAATTCACGGTGGAGTATCAGGAACAGCCTTCATTTTTAAATCTGTAATCCCATTTTACAGGAAACAAACCATCTCTTCAGCAGATGTGAGTCACAAGAGCTCCTTCTCACAAGTCATTGCCTAGGCTCACATTCTGTATTTGTTATTTTTCCACCGCTGGCATTCTGGGGTGTCTACTGTGAACTGTGTAACTTATCTGTGCTGCTTTCCTTCTGGGATTACTAACAGCCATGTCACCAAATAGTGCTGTGCAAAGGACCTGGGGTTTGGATTTAAATTATATTTCATTTCTATACTTGGAAAATGCATGCTTTAATTTCCTCTTTTGTTAAAATTCATAAAGCACAGAAAAAAATACCTGTTCATAATACTGACTTTCTAAGGGAGGTAGGATTTGCTTTATCTTTGCAATGCTTGTACCACCAAATGTGCTTTTATGATTTAGACCGGCCAACCTATGAATAAAGAGAGACTGACAAGTAAAAACACAGGGAATGGGAAACAATCTCAACTGTGGGGCAGATAAAAGAAGCTACTTCCTCTGACATACCAGGGAAATGTCAGGAGAGTGCAAATTTGGTAATCATATTCTCCTAATCCCTCCCTCCAAATGCACTGAGGCCTATAAACAGCCGAATCCATTATTCACAAGATAAAGGCCAAGGAAAGAACTAGACTATTATATCAGAAGCAGTGCAGTCTTACTTGGCAAAACATATGACGGATGCCCTTTATGGCACCACAAATCCTTTTTTTTTGTTGTTGTTCTCACATACATACACTAAACAGCTGTCACTTCATTTTATACCTGTTATGAATTTTTAAAAAGTGCTATCAAAGCACTTGTTTTACTGTCTTTTTACTCTGTTTCCCTCCCTTTGCAGTAGGTCTCAGAGAAGCCTGGCTGCACATGCTAAAGCTCATTAGGTAGGGGAGGAATAAAGTCCAGTGGCGTGTGGGTTCTCTGTGGGGATTCAGGATATTTGTATGTGGTGTAAACTGTGGGGAGCCAAACTAAAAATTCCCCAACACTAAAAATAATATAATTATGGACATATTTTATCTTTAGGGTAAACATATTTGAATTAGAGTGATTTTTCTGCATCATTAAGAATTTTTGCAATCCTTTATACTTTTTAAATGAAATTATCCATATTTACAGAAAAGGACACAAACTCAGGGTACAGCTCAATGAATTTCCACGAACACCCTTGGGACCAACTTTTGGATCAAGAAATAGAACATGACCAACAGATACAAGCTCCCCCTGCAGTCATTACCTCCACTGCCCCAGGGTAATCACTCCCCTCACTTCTAACACGGGAGGGGTTGTGTACATATGTATATACACACTGGTATCAAACAGCACGTACTGTTATACCTGTGAGATTCATCCATATTGTACACAGTCATACTTTGTTTATTCTTATTGATGTATGATATTCTGTTTTTGTAGACATACCTTAATTTTTTGATGGATTATAATACTGATGAGCCTTTAGGTATTTTCCAGTTTGAAGTTACCAGGAATAATAGTATGTAGCACTGTTTAGTGAACATATTAGTCCTTCTGGTTTGGTTTATGGCATCAATGGGTCATAAAATACGTATGTGTTCACCTTTAGTAGATACGGATAGCTTTACAAAATGGTTCTATCAATTTATACTCCTACCAAAAACATAGAGAGCTCCTGCCAAACCCTATCCTCACCAGACTTGCTATTGTTTTTTTCATGTTAATCATTCAATTAGGTGTCTGGTATAATCACACTGTGGTTTTAATTTGCATTTCCCTGCTAACTAATGGTATTGAGCAGAATGAGACTTTTTAATATATTTTCAAATAAATGTATAGTCTACAGAATCTTGAGACAGGAAAGGATCTCAAAGATGACCCAGTCTAAGAATAGCAAACTTATGGCATGTTTTTTCCATTCTGGCCCCACACTACTTCTGCCCATATGATAGAATTCTCTAATTGAGCACTTATTCTGGAATCAGATTCAGAATCCTTCCCAACACAATTCATTACACAATTCATTCATGTTCAAACAATCAGAATGAACTCACAAGAAGAATTTTAATGATCAGATGAAACTTACCGGAAACAGAGGCAGAAAGAATAGATAAGGATAAGGTGATCACCCTAAGTTCAAATTTCAGATCTGTCATTCACAATGGTAAGAATGAAGATCTCCATTCATGATATCGACTTCATAAGGTAGATATGATTTGCTTTATAGTAGCAATATTTGCATTGTAGCAGTGTTCAATTCATTGAACAAAGTGACACTGGCAAGCTACCTCATCTCTAGAAAGCATTAAGAGAAAGGTATATATTGTTTCTAGTTCTACTCTCCTTTCCCTTGCTCAGGAATGCCTTCTGTCTCCTGGGGACAAATCTTACAGAATTTCTACTAATCCATCTGTTCTTGAATCCTGCTGAAGACAGCAGGGACAGGAATTTAGGCAGTGACTATAAAGAGATAAGCTCTTTCCCAAGACAGATTAAGTCATCTTTAACCATAAAAGATGAGGGAAAGGAAGGGGATTTGATGACGGAATAACAAGAAAGAGCCATGTCATTTCTCCTGTCACTTAACAATGGTGCATATCACCTATGATAGGTCTTAAGAAGTACATATTTACTCATGGAGTCCTTAGCAGAACTCCCCATTCCATTTCATGAACAACAATGAGGCCAACCATTGGGCAATGGTACAAAGTTGCTTCTGCCCAAAGAAACCAGCTCAGAACAGAGGGAAAATAATCAGATACTCTTGAGAGCCCCTTTTAGCTACCTCTGTGTAGTTTGAAGTTTCCCTACCCTAAAGCCCCCACCTCCCACACACACCTAACAGATCCTACCTTTGTGCTGTCTACTTATCCTAGCAGAGCCTCCTTCCTTCTTTATCCATGAAGTAATTATTTATATAAACTCATGATATCATAACTGAAATTATGAAATAAAAAAGCCCTAAATACCAAATTGCCTTTTCATAACTGTGTGTCATGAATGATGTGAGGCTATTTATCACCTTTATGTGTACCATTTTGTGGAGATATTTATGCCTTTTGCTGTGTAAGTATGGCTCTGCTTGTTTAGGAAGTGCTGGCGCAGACTGGGTTGGGTGTGGTACCTAATTTATGGCATCTGAACATATCTCTCAAACTCAAAAAATTTTGTATTTTAAAATAAAGCTGTCTCCAAGAGTGTTGGTTAAAGAACTAGAGACCTGTAGCAGGCTCACAACAGACCCTGTTCTGAAACTCCATGTCCTCTGAATGCTTACCCTTTATTCTGAATGATTTTAAAGAGTTACAAATCAAAACAAAGAGGTAAGTTTTCACTTAAAAGAACAGCCAAAATATAAAAATGTGAAAGTACCCAGGGTGAAGGAGGATACGGGGAAGCAGGAAACGTTATACACTCTTAGTAGGAATATATGTTGGTACAAACCTTTTGAAAGGCTATTTGTAATTTTCTTCGAGAACTTAGAATGCGTATGCTTTTTTTTTCTTTTTTTTTTGTAGAGACAGAGTGTCACTGTACCGCCCTTGGGTAGAGTGCCATGAGGTCACACGGCTCTCAGCAACCTCTAACTCTTGGGCTTACGCGATTCTCTTGCCTCAGCCTCCCAAGAAGCTGGGACTACAGGTGTCCGCCACAACACCTGGCTATTTATTTTTGTTGTTGCAGTTCAGCCGGGGCTGGGTTCGAACCCGCCACCCTCGGCATATGGGGCTGGCGCCCTACTCACTGAGCCATAGGCGCCGCCCATAGAATACGTATGCATTTTGATCTGGCCATCCACTGCAAGTCATCCTATGCCCAGGATAAGTCACACTGAATATGATAGAATATAAAATGAAATATAAAATGATATATAAAATATAAAATGAAAACAATGTAAAGGTTTACCAAAAACAAACCAGTTAAGTAAATTTTGGTAAAATTATACAAAATAATATACAACATAGCTTTAATAAAAGCAAAAATGATATGGATCTGTATAGAATAATATGACAAGGTCTCCAAGAAAAATCTTTAAGTGAAGTAATCAGGACAGTATATATAAAATATAAAAATATGTATGTATTAATGTATGGTATAATTTCTAAGGATATACTTATATTCTACATAAGAAAATTTTCTTCTTACACATTTTTATGGAAAATGATAGTAATTATGACTGGGGATGAGAATAAGAGGGACTTTTGTCTTTGGTTGTGTTTATTACTTTTGTCTTTCTTTTTTATGCAGATTAATATGAAGGTACAAATGATTGGATTACATTGTTTGTGTTTCTAAGGTAAAGTTCAAGATGTAGTTGAGTCCTTCATATTACTTTTGTCTTTTCCATGTGCATGTTCTGCTCTTATGACTGGTTCCCAGAAGTTTGTGGAATTCTCACAGGCTCAGGTTTTGTGCAGGCCATCAAGCATCTTTTCTGAGACTGGAAGTCCCAGGGGGGGAAACCTCTAGCCACCAAACATCCCCATAACCTTCTGGTTAATCTTAACCTCCAATTATACATAAGACATACCCAAGACATGCCAGTTCCAAAAATCTCTCCAGATAATTTGGAATTTCAAAGACAATCTTCTAGCAAATGAATCCAGTAATCATCTCCCACTACTCATTAATGTATCGTGTGCAAGACATGTGAATGTACTTTGGTTTTTCTAATTCAAATGAATGATCTGTGCTTCAGTTCTGAGTGTGGTGCTAAGAGCCAATAGGAGTCTTCGATTGATGAATGGAATTGAATCTCCACCGGAGGATAATGATCCAAGTTTTTCTGCTTCCCATTTCCCCATGTCACCAGGCATGGGAGCAATGGCTTAAATCTTGGTCTATCATGACCTGTGGGTTTTCCCCTCCAACTCTTCCTGAGTGGTATGGGAATCTCTTAGTTTTTAATGGAACAATAATCACAGGATGAGGATTTCTATGGATTCACTCAAATTCATTCCAAAATTTAACTCTGCTATAAACTTACCTGGTATTGAAATTGGATTAGAAAGACAATAATAAATAAAGAGTCAACTTTCATTGCCAGACCACACACCCTGTGTTTAATAGTACACTCTCTGCCCAGTAGAGATATATAAAAAAAATAAAAGAGTTTGGTTGGTTATGCTGCTGGCAGATGTACGTGTTCTTAAATATCAGATGCCTGACTATGCTTCAGGTTTTATTATTCCAAGAGTAAAGTTTTGCTTTTCTTAAGCCATGAATTTTCAAATACTTAAAAAAAAAAAAAAAAAAGAAAGTCCACTCTACCCCTCAGCTAAATCCTTTCCTGTCTATGCCAGGTTGGTCTCTTCTTCTTGCTATTTAGATCCAGTTTCAATGGCACCCAGATTCATTCCTTCAGCCAAGCACCGTCAGATTCAAATTGACTGTATATTATTTATCATTTCCTTTAACTTGCTATTCATTCAATTATTGTTGTATTATCCTCCTATCCCCAGAATGTAAATGTTGTAAAAACAAATGATGTTTGTTTTGATAGTCACCGTATTCACAGTGACAATCACTTTATCACTTTGAAGGGATGTGGCAATCAATGGAAAGATAAGTGAATGAGGGAGTGCTTTCTGTCACCTCTCCTGTCCTAGAAAGGTAGCCAGATGTTTTGGCACGAGAAAGACAAAGAAGGTACTGCTTTTGTTTAGTAGGAAAAAGGGCAGGTGAACCCAGGAAATGCTATTTTATACCGAATTAAAGACTGAAGGCCAAGGAGTCAAGGTGATCCATGAGTGTTTACAAGCAACCACTGATGTCTTCCCACAGCTTTCCAGCATCTCCCCGTTAGGGAGCTGCACCCATGAATGGAGGCAAGTCAGTTGTGGGTAGGGGTGAGCCAAGCACCTTAGAAGCTGAGATGTGACACGTTCGTGTATGCCCATGATTACTGAGCCCTGGAGAACTACAAAGGCCCAAATTGGGACTCCAATGACCTGTGGACAGATGGACATCAATAAAACCTTTATTCAAATGTTTAGGCATCATCTAGTACATAATGAAAGCTTTTTTTTTTTTTTTTTCTAATCCTGAAAATACTCATGAGAAAGTTAGAGGAAAATTGACAGTAATGGAAAAATGTTAATAGTATAATAACATCTAAGAAGATATAATTTGATTCAATGATACATATGCATCTTAATCTTGGTATTTTTCAGATGAACTTTTTCCCCCAGTAAGCTGTTCTTTTCTAAGACATTATAAATGAAATGCTTCACTCAGAACATTTCATATTCTGTTACATTAATATTTTTCCTTTGAAAGCTTGTCCTGGCAATCTAACTGTCTCCTTTACCCAAGGTCATGTACAAAAACCTATGGATGTCCACAATAGGTCCATGTCTCCCCTGAACCAGGATAGACAGGTATCACTGGACTTTGGTTAAGAAGGCAGAAAAGGTAAGGAGGGAGGGAGCAATTTTCCTCATGGATGTCAGACAAAGAAGAACTGTCTTTAAAGCCAAGGAGTTTGGGACGTGCCTACCTGCTCTGCTGCCATCTTTCCTTTTATGCTCAGCAGGTCCAGTTGTTACTACTGAACCACTTCACCCTCACACACTCATTCTCATGTGAATTCTCTGTCACCCACCAGTCAACGATGGAGGTTGCAGCAGGGAATGGACTTGTCTCCACTTTCATGGAACTGGCATGCTAGCCACTTGAAGTAGGGATGCCCTGGGGGTTGTAGCATCTTAAATATCTTAGAGGTTGATATTTAAAAAAAATTCTTCAATGATAAGCCTTAGTAAATGAAGAGCATTTGTGATTTAAGTTGGATGCAGGGGTGGGGGGTTCTGTCGAGGAGGAAGATAATATATGTAGTATTAGACACTACTAAGCACTAATAACAACAATACTAACAGATACATGCTACATATGTAGGTCAGGTCGGCAAAAGTTTTCTGTAAAAGACAGTCTTGTGTGGGTAATCTTGGTCCACCTACTTAACTGTTCCACGGTGGTGCAAAATCAGCCGTAGAAAATGTATAAATGATCATAGCTGGGTTCCAATAAAACGTTATTCACAAAAGCAGGTGACAGGCTGCATTTAGCCCCCCAGTCATCATTTGCAATCCTGATCTAAGTTCATCTTTCCCAGTAATTCTTTATAATGAAGAAACTGAGCATTACATGTAAACAGCTTTACCCAGTGTTATACAGGTAGGTATTGCTCTAACCCACACTGCACCCCTGACCTCATCTACTTGGAGAATAAAGCCAAATAAGCAGAAAAATAAGCAGGGACAATATAGCCTGGTGGAGTTCTCTAACTTCTAAGTTATGTGCTGTACTTTGAGTAATTAGGTGTGACTAAGAGCAGTTGATCAGGGAGAACCGAATGGTTGTGGATATCTCTACCTTGGAGAAGGTAGGCTAGAAGAATCTCTGCCCTGGAGTACCCTCCCCTTTTCTGCTGCCAACCTTTGTCTATGACAACTACTCACCCTCGCATCTCACTTCCAGCTTCACCTCCCATGGGAAACCTCCCCAGATTTCTCAGGCAAACTCAGATGCTCCTTCCACAGTGCTCCATTGTTTCTGGTGTAAACTCACAACACTGTGGGTGTACTTTTCTGCATGTACATTATACTTTGTAAAAATCAAAATAAAAATTGTCAGTACTTGTCACAAGGTACTTGGGCTGGCTATTTCCATGGGTGAATTTCCAGAGGACTGGGAGCAATTCAAGGGCAGTAACCACTATTTTCCCTTTTAATCTCAAGTCTAGACCAGTACAGTTTGATGTGCAGTATATGCTCTGAACTCATGAGTTCAAGTAGGTAAGATGAGAATGACCATAAAAGGAGATAAATAATACACTGACCTGAGGAGGCACAGATGGGATGTGAAACTAAGCTTAATGAAGAGGGGAGCCCAACTGGAACTGGTACCTGGTCTGCGGAATGCCCAAGTGTCTATTGTCACTTCATTGGTGGCACTGCTCTCCATGAGGTAACTTGTTTTGGTTACAGATTGGGAGAGTATTTTTGATTGCAGATATTTTCCTATAGAATATTAATGAAATTGATTTCCTTCTCCTCCCATGATGAAACTGTATTACTATCTTATAAAAACATTCAAGTAACCCTCTCACTGTTTTCATGTTACTCTCTTTTTTAATACTCGAGGATTTGCTTTGGCTGGATTTTTCTTTTAAGCCATACTTGTCATGCTTTCATTTTTAGCTTCTTTTTCTCTGCTTTAAATTCTGTGTACTGTCAAATGGTTTTGAGTTCATCTTTACCAGTTGAGAGTTGAACACTGTACTATCAAGCTGTGTCTAGTCATTTCAACGGATCTTTGAGTTGTGGTACAGAGATGGAAACATGAAGTGCAGAGTATTACTGCCTCTGATTGTTTGCTCTTTCTCTACCTTTCAAATTACTCATGCCCTTTTAGCAAAGTAGCTACAAAAACTAGAAAGAACTACCCATAAAGCAAGGTTACTGAGGTGTGTGGAGATACGTCTTTTATTTTCAGTTGTGTGCAATAAAGGTGAAAACCTCACAGTCTGGGGGAGCCTTAATCAGAGAGGTTTCGGGTAACTGGAAGGAAAACATTTTATATCCTATATTACTTTTTAGTTGATGAAGTAGTTGGGAAGCCATTTCCCCTGTTCTCTTTTGACAACGTAGCATCTATGAATAGATTAGTCTTCCCAGGAGCTTCCACTGACAGATGATTAGTATGCGGGGTCCACCCCCGTATTAATCATCCTGAGCTACTAGGAGGTGAAACATACCCACTCAGCTCAGGTAAAAGCTGCTAAGTTGTCCTCCCCTCCACCCTTTCTTGACTCCTTTCCTCGGCATTTTCACTATATTTAAAAACACCAGGTTCCTCACTGTGTTGATGTGATGGAAACAGAAAAAGTCAAATGATGTCAAAGTTAAGACTCAAAGTCAGTTATTGGTTAACTCAATCGTACACTTAAAAATAAATAATTTACTAAATGATAGGGGGATATTTTTCATTTATTACAAAGCATCTTAGAACTGGTGACTAATGACTAAGTCAAACAGCTATGGTTTTTGAATCTGTACAATAAATTCAGATACGATTCCCCCCAACTCTTGCCATAATCTCTCCAGTGGTCGCCAGCCTCGCATAAATATCTTTCCCCCCTCCACTCTCCTAATGCATCATACAAGTTCTTAGTTAAAACAACTATATTCCATTCACTCCTCCCCTAACTCAATCTCCTATGGTCTTAATTCTTTCACAAATCATTTCCTTAAGGACCAATGAAACCTAACCCAAGCAGCTACTGAGTGAAGTCCAGTGGGGAACACTTGAAAAATATGACAAAACCCAGCCACATTGAACAAGCGTGCAACACAGGGCATTAGGGAAATTGGTTAATATACTGAGTTACTTAAAATTATAATGTTGAAATAAATAATTGCAGTAGCAAGGAAATGATACCAATTAAGTAGCCCAGTAATGGGAAAGAGGCAGGAGAGAAGTTACTTGGCCATTCATAACCCGGCCTCTTCACTTCCCAGGCAGCAGAGACCTGCTTTCTGCCATCAGGGCAGCACTGTTAGGAAGATGTTGGTTTCAACTGCACTGAGATTCTGAGGAGGAAACAAAAGGTGCCAGTTAAGAAGACATCATCACTGTCTTCAAAGCACAGGAAGGAAGGGCCATAAATGACTAAAGTAAAGGCAGATGACAATACTTATTGCTTTCATTTTCTCCAGAGGCTAATTTCTTTTCTTTTTTTCTTTTGATGGTGTGGTATTCTGGCCTCTCCAGAAAGATTCAAAAATCCTCCTTCAGTTTTTTATTCCTGCTCTTGGCAATGTACACCACCAGGAAATACATCTTTCAATACAAATCTGAATGCCTTGTACCGTCATTTGGGTTTAAACATATTTCTCTTGTGTTCTGGCCTCAGTAGAAATAGCAGACAGCTGGTCACCATGTTCCACATCATAAACCTGCTGGGAGGATGGATGGCCAACGGGCTTGGCTTGCATCAGAGGCACTTGGAAAGCTTGTTAAAACACGGATTGCTGGGCTCCACCTCCAGAGTATTTGTTTCATAGGTCTGGTGTGGAACCCAAGAATTTGCATTTGTGGTAAGTTCCCAGATGGTGTTGATGTTGTTGGTCTGGGGACGAACAACACTTTGAGAAGTACTGCCCTAAACCATCCCAAACCTATCATTTCAAAAGCTATAGCCATGGCTCCCAAAATTCTACTGCATTATCAGGATCAGTTGAAGAGCTATTAAAATTCCAATTCATGAGTTTGTAGATCGTGTGTCTGTCTTCTTTAGAGAAGTTTCTCTTCAAGTCCTTTGCCCACCCTGAGATGGGATCACTTGTTCTTTTCTTGCTAATATGTTTAAGTTCTCTGTGGATTCTGGTTATCAAACCTTTACCGGAGGTATAACCTGCAAATATTTTCTCCCATTCTGAGGGCTGTCTGCTTGCTTTACTTACTATGTTCTTGGCTGTGCAGAAGCTTTTTAGTTTGATCAGGTCCCAGTAATGTATTTTTGATACTGCTTCAATTGCCTGGGGAGTCCTCCTCATAAAATATTCACCTAGGCGGATTCTTTCAAGAGTTTTCCCTGCACTTTCTTCAAGCATTTTTATAGTTTCATGTCTTAAGTTTAAATCTTTTATCCAGTGAGAATCTATCTTAGTTAATGGTGAAAGATGTGGGTCCAGTTTCAGTCTTTTACAGATCACCAGCCAGTTCACCCAGCACCATTTGTTAAATAGGGAATCTTTTCCCCACTGAATGTTTTTAATTGGCTTGTCAAAGATCAAATAATGGTAAGTAGCTGGGTTCATCTCTTGGTTCCCTATTCTGTTCCAGACATCTACTTCTCTGCTTTTGTGCCAGTACCATGCTGTTTTGATCACTATGGATTTATAGTACAGTCTCAGGTCTGGTAGCATGATTCCTCCTGCTTTGTTTTTATTGCTGAGTAATGTTTTGGCTATTGGAGGTTTTTTCTGATTCCATATAAAACGAAGTATTATTTTTTCAAGATCTTTAAAATATGACAATGGAGCTTTAATAGGAATTGCATTAAAATTATATATTGCTCTGGATGTATAGACATTTTAACAATGTTGATTCTTTCCAGCCTTGAGCATGGTATGTTTTTCTATTTGTTAACATCTTCAGCTATTTCCTTTCTTAAAGTTTCATAGTTCTCTTTGTAGAGATCTTTCACGTCCTTTGTTAGGTATACTCCCAAATATTTCATCTTCTTTGGCACTACTGTGAAAGGAATAGAGTGCTTGACTGTTTTTTTGGCTTGGTTATTGTTGGTATATATAAAGGCTACAGATTTATGGCTATTGATTTTGTAGCCTGAGACATTGCTGTATTCCTTGATCCCTTCTAAAAGTTTTGTAGTAGAATCCCTAGTGTTTTCCAGGTATATGATTATATCATCTGTGAAGAGTGAAAGTTTGATCTCTTCTGACCCTATGTGGATACCCTTGATCACCTTTTCTTCCCTAATTGCAATGGCTAAAACTTCCATTACAATGTTAAAGAGCAATGGAGACAATGGGCAACCTTGCCTGGTTCCTGATTTAAGTGGAAATTTTTTCAATTTAACTCCATTCAATACAATATTGGCTATGGGTTTGCTGTAGATGGCCTCTATTAGTTTATGAAATGTCCCTTCTATACCAATTTTCTTAAGTGTTCTGATCATGAAGGGATGCTGGATATTATCAAAAGCTTTTTCTGTGTCAATTGAGAGAACCATATGGTCTTTATTTTTTAGTTTGTTTATGTGCTGAATTACATTTATAGATTATGTATATTGAACCATTCTTGAGACCCTGGGATAAATACGACTTGGTCATGGTGTATAATTTTTTTGATGTGTTGTTGGATTCTGTTTGTTAGGATCTTATTGAGTATTTTTGCATCAATATTCATTAGTGATCTTGGTCTATAATTTTCTTTTCTTATTGGGTCTTTCCCTGGTTTATGGATCAAGGTGATGTTTGCTAAAAGCTCATCATCCTTAATCATCAGAGAAATGCAAATCAAAACTACTTTGACATACCACCTAACCCCAGTAAGAGTAGCCCACATAACAAAATCCCCAAATCAGAGATGTTGGTGTGGATGTAGAGAAAAGGGAATACTTCTACACTGCTCGTGGGAATGCACCCTAATACATTCCTGTTGGAAGGATGTTTGGAGAACAATTACAGATCTAAAAATAGACCCGTCATTTGATCCTATAATTCCTTTACTAGGTTTATACCTAGTAAGGTATAAACCAAAAATCACAATATAAGAAAGACATCTGTATCAGAATGTTTATTGCAGCCCAATTCATAATTGCTAAGTCATGGAAGAAGCCCAAGTGCCCACTGACCCACAAATTGACTAGCAAATTGTGGTACATGTATACCATGGAATATTATGCAACCTTAAATAAAGATGGAGACTTTACCTCTTTCATGTTTACATGGATGGAGCTGGAACATATTCTTCTTAGCAAAGTATCTCAGGAATGGAAGAAAAAGTATCCAATGTACACAACCCTACTATGAAGCTAATTATAGCTTTCCAACTATAGCACAAGAATACGGGGAAAGGGCCAAGGGAGGGGAAGGGAGGGGGGAGATTATGGTGGAGGGAGGGTAGTACATGGGGCCACACCTACGGTGCATCTTAGAATGGGTACAGGCGAAACTTACTAAATGCAGAATACAAATGTCTACACACAATAACTAAGAAAATGCCATGAAGGCTATGTCGAACAGTTTGATGAGAATATTTCAGATTGTATATGAAACCAGCACATTGTACCCATTGATTGCACTAATGTACTCAGCTATGATTTAACAATAAAAAAAATATATAAAAAAAATTCCAAGTCATTCTCTACCAAGTCAATCAAAATGTCTTGAGGTGGAAGTTAGGCACAGGAAAATTTCAAAGACCTCCTGGTGATGGAAATATATGGCCACTTTTAGGAACCACTCAGCCTTGAAATGAGGTTTTGAGCAAAAAGGAAAAAGCATAGGACCAAAAGTCAGAGGAGGAGGAGCAGCTTCAAACAAATGTGACCTTGGAAAAACTCCTCTATTTCCCCAATCTCTGTTTTTTCCTCATCTGTCAAATGGGATAAATATCCTCTTATTTTTTTGTCAAGGATCTGAAGGAAGAAAAGCGAAATGGCTTTTAAAATTAGAAAATAGTCTAGAAATATAAGGCATTAAGGGAGATAGTCATTCTGAGGATAAGATGCAAGGGCATTGGCCTCTGGAAGACCGAGGTCATGGTGACCTGAACAAGTTTATTTGGCTCTTTAGTGTCATCACCCTCCTCATGGGATTCCTTCAGAGGAATTATGCTGTTTTCCCAAGACATAGTTGGTGCCCAATAAATGATTATTATGTGTATTTTCAGTGGGTGCATACTACATATGACATCATCCCTTGATACAGGGAAGGCATCTTCATGGGAAGAATTCAAAGGTTAGTGATATTAACATTGGAGAGGATGAAAATAGGATCAAATAAAACTACTACATGCGGGCAATAGACAATTGTGGACACAGCAAGATTCAAGTCAGGTTAAATAAGGTAATGACTAAGTCTTAAGGCCATAGGTTCTCCCATGATCGCATTAATGTACACAACTATGATTTAAAATTAATTAAAAAAAAAAAAAACTGCCAGGCCTGGGCAATACCCATTTACCAGCTACTTTGTTCCCCAGACACGAAGTTCTGGATTGTTTGTTAGTCTGAACTTGGGGGCACACAGAGATCTTGTATTTGCTATTTTTTTGTGTTGGCTGTTTTAAATTACATACAAACTTTATTAAACACTGTATGTATATATTTGTATTTATAAACTATATTTCCTAATACTCACAGATGTGCAGCTCTTATCCCAGAAATTTTAAGCTCCTTTAAACCTCTAGGTTACATTGTGTCTTTACTTTTTTTTTTTTTTTTTATTAAATCATAGTTGTGTACATTAGTATGATCATGGGGCACCATACACTTGTGTCTTTACTTTTGAACGGGCACATTCCTACCTCACCAGCTTGGAAACCACTCACCCTGCGAATCACAGATGGATGATGTCACCTTCTATGATGCCTTCCTGAACCACATGGGCAAGGCTGTTCCCTCCCTCAGTGTCATTGCCAACTTTGGTATACAGCCCTATCTGTCACTCTTTAATGCAATTAATGGTTTATACACCTGTCTCTCAAACTAGATAGATAGCTTTGTAAAGATCAGGGACAATCACATATTCATTTAGCATAGCACATGACTTGCACAGAGGAAGTGATGTTTGTGAAATGTCTCCCTCCTCACCATTGCTCCTCTGTTACGTATGTAAGCTCATTTATGACCTGGTATGCTGTGAGTTCCACCATGGTGTCTCATTCCCTTGCTACTCACACACCAGGAGCGTCCACGTTCCTTGGAAGCTACTCAGGACCGAAGAACCTCAGGTACCTTCCCAGACTTCCTGCATTCAAATCAGCATTTTCAAAGACCCACAAGTGATCTGATGCACATTAGAGTTAGGAAAGTCTGTCCTAAACCTCTCTGCACTCCCACCAAAGGCACATAGTGGGCACTTGATAAATGAATGAGAGTAGGGGCAATTCATCACACATCAGCAAGGACAAGAAAGGTCAGAAAGGTGCTCTAAGTATTTTTCAATCTCAGAATAATGCTCAGAATAGGAAGCCCTATTTTTTAGACTATTTAACATTGTGGTGATGGTTTATAAGCTCTATTCTCACCAGAGGTCCTAAGAAATATCATTCCTACTAATTTTACCAATAAAAATTAAAGAAACAAGGAAAATCTATGCCAAGTCAGATACTTGTATAAAATCAAAACCAGAGAGCTTTAAATAGTGCTGGGTCACAGAATTAAAAATAAAACAATTAAAACTTTGTCTTTCAGAGGAAAAGCTAGCAAAACTCATGAAGAATAACACGTCTACTGTGAGCAAGGAAAACTCATTTACCACCTGGATCAGAACACAAGATGACCATGACATGAGCCTAATCCATGGTCAATGAGTACCACTTTGAGCATCCATTGTGCTCTAAAGTGAAAACAGGATGCCATTTAGTTGAACAAGGCATCTGAAGTATCATAATTTAAAACCGCTTTTCTCCTATATCTCTGTAATGCCATAAGAAATGTCTTCGTTTTTCTGAGTTGTAGACTCAGTCCTCTCTCTCTACCTCCTAAATGAACATTAGAGACTGAATAAGGGTACAAGGAAAAATGATCATTGTGTCAAACATCCTACCATACACCTGAAACTTGTGTTCAAATGGCATTATCTGGAAATCCATTCAGTGGAAAAATGTCTCCATAACCAACAGCAATTACATAGCAAGACAACAAACTCCTCTCAGAGGTATATTTTATCAAAAATAAGGCATCACAAAACTTCTGCACAATTATAAAATATCACCCTACATTCTTTTCTGTAATAAAAAGGAGCAAGCATTTATTTGCATAAAATATTGCAGCCTGCTTTTGATGGCATGAGGAGAGGGCTGGAGTTAACAGATACCATATTCCTCACCGACAAACTGGGAAAGGCAGTAAAAGAAGGAGATGACTAGCTTTTGCCCCTAAATTCTGGACGCATACCTGCCTGCAAATCAGCAGAATAGAAACACTTTACATAGGAAGAGTCTCACTTTTTTTTTTTTTTAGAGATCTTAGGCAAACAAATGAACAACAAAAAATCCTAAATGAAAGGAAGAGGAAAAGGCATTAGGAGTATTTACTGTGGCATCTTGTTCTCAAAAGACCTCGAACATCACAATGCTTGGCAACTTTTTCGGTTGGATACTTTTTTCTGTCACTTAACCAGAAGGGAAAGATTGTCTGAACTTTTCTGAGCAACAGACAGGACCGCCTCCTCTCTAAGTGCCTCGTCAGCAGATTCCTGGAGTCAGGCTGTAAAAGCACTTGTTTTCACTTTTGCCCAATCTCAGAAAGATGCCTCTTAAGCTATAGTGAGGCAGAGAATAGCCATTCAATTATCCAAACATTACAAGTCCATAAACGAATACTGTGCTGCAATTGGCTTCCTAATTTGAGTGAAACAGCATGCCCTAATACAATCCCCCAGATTCTGAAAGTAAATACCTACCCGACATCTTCTGATTCAACTACACGGCAAGAAGCATTTTTATCAATTTTGAGATAACTTGCAGAATATCCAGACCAAACCAATATGATCACAGCACCACAAAGGGAAACATGAACCCTTAATTAAACCTTTTTACATGAATATTGACAGTAGCCACAGCAGCTTATACTTTTAGCCTTTTTTGGATACAGATGTTCAGATTTCAATTTCCAGAATGCTTTTAAATGTATCCAACTGTTTTCATGTGACAAACGTCTTTTAGCACCCACTCCACAAATATTCCAGTTATCCTTAGCTGCATGCGTTTATGTCTACAAGCATTTGGAGAGTAAGTGGGGAGAAAAAGACCTAAACAAACTAAAATCTAATTGTGCAATCTATAATATTTATATTGACCCCATGTGAAACAGATGGTGGATTTTGTAGAAGGCATAACGCGATGAGCTGTCCAGTTTCAAGTTTAGTTTAGAGGCTGCTATTTTCCAGGAAAAAAGGTAAGTCACACAGCTTCTCTGCACTTTTCCTGTTGACCGAGGACTCACCTGAGCTGAGAAAGAAGGCGGTAGCTTATGAATTCGTTGTCCTAGGGAAATCATTAAATCCCGTGGACAGGCTGAGTTCAGCTTCCAACCTTTCCCATCAGGAGACAGTGGACCCTCAAACCTCAGAAAACCTCCAGATAGCACCGGTGCACATTCAATTCTCTGTACATCTTGGAAAAACAAACAAACAAAAAAACCACCTCTCACTCACTTGTGCAGAGTTCTTTATTGCAGTTGACATGGGCTTGCCCAGGGGACTGACTTGTTGTTCCATAAAGATCCTTAAATAGGCACTACTGATGAAACATTTAATCCAAGTCCCAGGATCAAATGGCTGCTATTGCCAGAGACAGTGATAGAAAAATCTATCCCCCAATTAAATAATTGCACGTGAAGCTGTAACTGTTCGTTATGTCCTTTAACCTACTTCAGCTTTTCTGGAACACAGCCAAAAGGCTTCATATTTTATTTTAATAATGTACATGTTGTACTTTGGAGATCATGGATTATTTTAAACATTTCTTGAAGGAAACCATTTATTTCCTCCCACATGAAAAATAGAGTGTGAGTCTGAACCAGAGATGGTGGTTGTGATACAACTATACAGCAATCATTCATTTAAGTACATATTGGCTGTTTTTGAAATTCTTTTCTGCTTATGGTTAAAAAGTTAGACTTTATTTGAAGAAGGTCATTTTTATCTTCTTAGTAGCAAGAATATTTTGTTTCTGTTTCATCAGAACTGTTTATACAGGAAGTGAGGAGAGATTCATTGTCTACATTAAGGGCTATGTCCCAAAAATCTAATAAAAAATTTTGTCCCCCCAGGCAACAACATTCACATTATATGACAGCAGCAGACAACAGGAAAGTGTTCAATGGGAGATATCCAGAATGATATTTTGTTCTGAAGCTTTAGCATCTTCAGAACACAGAGGATTGTGACAAAAGTGACAGTGGATTTTGTTTAAGGTAGGGAAGCTATATATTAAACATAGGTAGTGAAATAGTTCTTCAGATTAAAACATTTGTGAAAAACAAGTTAAACATTGGTTTTGAAATGAAGTGTTGTTAGAACAAAGAAGAAATGTTGGAATATCCAACATTAAAATATTTTCCTCAAATACTTGGTTCCCCCCACCCCCCCAGAAAGAACTAAAAGTCACTAGAATACACAATTCCCAGGGGGTTTATTTTGAATGAAGTTCTTTTTGATGACATGGAAAGTGGCCAAAGGGTCAGCCAGCTTTCTCAGGTGCTGTCTCTCATCCCCTTCAAGGAAATGGATTTTTAATTCTTCAAAGTTGTCCTATGTCTGTTATTTTATACTTTCATTCAGATTAACTATGGATTTTAATTACTGATTTCTGTCCTTTGGCTAATGGATATTTTTCTGATGTCACACCAGTAGACCTGGATTGGAGTCACATCCCACATCAGGTCAATGTTAAGGGATGGTTCTCCAAGGCCCATTGATTCTTCTGTCATTAAGTGGGGACTCAGAGTGCTAATGTACCAACATCTGGTAACTGTCTTTATCTTAATTTCAAAGGATTTGGCTTTAACTAGAAATACAATCCATGAAGAGCACTATTTCCATTTTGTCTCCAGCATCATTCATATGGAAACTATTTATCGGTTCAAAATCCTTTAAAGAAGAGGAAATGAATTGTGAATGTTCTTGGCTTCTCTTTCAAGGAGAGAATTGCAATTGCTGAATCTTACTGAGAAAAAACAATACAAAAGAAGACACAGAACTTTAAATAATGCCTGTATTAATAGGTTGAAAAAATGAACTCCAGCACTCTTGCTTCAGCTATTTACTCACCAAATAGAGTGAACTAAGCAGCATTTCAACATACTCTTTGCATATTTGGGATATTTTAATGGGATATGATCCAGTCCTCATCAATGCTTACAACTCTCTTTTAAGTGTTACTTCCTTTATTTATCCCTTCTAGAACAACATTCCTAATCCCTAAAATACTTGGTGTAAAGAAACCATATACATTCTGAAATGTACTGCATACTCTAATTTATTCTAATTTTGTATTACTGTGATGTATTACTCTAATTTTGGCATTATTTAAAAAAATACATATATATATATATTTCTGAGTAGGCTATTGAAATATTATAAAGTAACTTGACCCCAGGTAATTTTTGTGGCAGAAAACCAAAATAAATCCAAAATAAATTATAAAGTCTGTTCTTTACAATGAATATTTTTGAAAAAATTGGCTTACTCTATTCTTCCTAATCCTTGAGAAGACTCTCTACTTACTTTCAGAAACTTAGGATCAATCTTTGCACCGTAAAGAAATGTCCATTTGGAAAGTTCCACAGACTTTTACTGAAGTAGTAAAACTTAATGGGGGCAGGGGGGGAGAGATCACGGCATTAAATTCGGCAAATATTAAAATGACAGGTACTGTAAGCTGCATTGTGATAAAGCTGCCAAAAGAAATCTGTTTTTTCCTTCTTTTTTCACGATTAGAAAAAAGAGACTTGTGCCATTTAAAAAGAGATTTTAATTTCTCCCCAGTCAACGAGTTAGCACCTTGTCAGAGACTCTGGGAGCAGCTTTTCAATACTAATAACTTTAAGTACTTAAGTCAAAATTTTGCTTTTGGAGTAGCAAATATATCTGGTTCACCAAATAGCTCAGCTTTTCTTCAGAAATGCCCCACAATGAATACATTAGCCTTAACATCTATTCTTTTGATAAGCCATCTTGAGGTGGTCTGACTTTTGTTTTCTTTACTTTCACAAACACACTCCTCATCATGATTAATGGCCTCCCATTGGGTATACGGAAAATTTCCCAGCGGGTTCCCTTGAGAATGCTCCACTACATGGATTTCTAAGCAAAGCTAGATTAAAAGAGGAGGAGCAAGGGCTATAGTCCCCCTACCCTGTAGCCATCAATTATGTACAGTTATAAATCAAAGTTTTCAGCCTGCACAAAGACCAGCGTGGCCAGCAAACAAGGGCATTCACGGCAAATTGTTTTGAGGCCGAATACAACTCTTGACAGAAAACAATGGAGTTGGAAAAGCCACTGTCAATATCACTCTAGAGTTTAGCTGATTTATGAAGAATTAGACATGGTATATCAAGTCACAGGAGAATTGATTGAGAAAACAGCAAAGAAAAGTGTGAATAAGCTAATATGAAACCAAATGAAGCTCTTCCTTCAACACAAAAGCGTTTCACCAAATAATGTTGCTATCCCTATCAATTTGACCCTTTGGTGTAGACCCCTATTATGAAATGTTTTATCCATTCCCCTCCCCACTTATTTTTGGTTTCTTTTCCAAATCATCCTAAGAACCATGGATATCAGATATCTCTCCCATTATTTTGTTCCTATACTTTGGAGAATTTAATTTCACTTGTTTCAGATACTCTTTACATGCCCCATATAAAATTCTAATTTAAAAGGAGAAAGAGGAAAATATTGACTTGTGTGAAAGCAAATGGAAATACTATCAGAAAGCAAAGCAGGCAGTAGAAGTCATGAAATTAAACAAATAATGGTGTAGTTTTCTAGTGTTTTTTTTTTTTTTATCCTTAAGATATAACATTAACCAAGAGCTTTGTATTTTAGTATAAAAATTGTTCATACCTATAAAACAGGTATGTACTTGGTTGAGAAAATGAAAATAATTCTAATAACTAGCACCATTACCCCAACTTTTTCAAACATGTTTTTATGCGTCAGGTATTGTTTAAAGCAATTTATGTGTATTATTTGATTTATTATTCAGAATACCTATAAAGTACTTACTATTATCCTCCCCATTTTATGGCAGAGGAAATGGAGGTATAAAAAGGCTACTTGTCCAAGGTTATATGGCAAAATAATGGAAGCAGCATGTTGGGTTTTGGCATTGAGCCCAGTAAATATGGCTTTTGGAGCCCATGAACTTAACCACTATACCTATGCTCGCCTTTGGGATAAAACATGGAAATATATATTCTCCTAATCATTCAAACTTAATTCAAAATCTTCATAAGGAAAATTCTTTTCCCAAGAAAAAATGTCCTGCCTTCCCCCAATATTACTTTTTTACATTAGTAAGTGGTATACAAATGATGCATTTTATAAATATGTAAGGGAAATACTGCAAGTGGTATTGAACACCTGAACTTGTTCTGCCTACTATTGCTTCCCTTGTCTTGATAATAGAATTGCTTCTTCCTATAGATAGTCTATTCCATAATCTTCTGGAAATGGGACAAGGCGTGAGTATATGATTGAGGTTTAACTAGAATTTGTCATTCCCATAACCAGAATGTATTGTGGATGGGTATGATATGGACCATTTTTGAGCATAGGCCATGGGATGAGCCTTCATTATGTCCTCCCACCTCTTTCACTAAGACGTTTGGACATGGTGAACCTGTCTTGACCATACTGCGTCAAGGGCGTAGGGGATGACAAAGTTGCAAGATGAAACAAGCTTGAGTCCATGAACCATTATGTGGAAAAGAGCTGCTTCCAACCTACAGTATGCACTGTAGTTTGTTACATAAAGAAGACCTTAACTTGCTTCAGGTTTAAATATTACATTTTTTTTGGTTCTATTAGTTATAGGAGTTTAGCCTGCCCTTATTAATGCAATAGTAGTGCAAAGGAATTTCATGTATACTTTATATTATTTCAATAGATTAGCCAAAATGAAAATCATGGAAGTGGGTCTGAAACAAATCTGGATAATTGTGGACGGACTGTGTCAGAAGGAAGATAAAAAGGAGATGATAAACCCACATATTTACTACTTCATCATTTGGGGTGGGCACTGATCAAGACCAAGAAATTAGATTTGTTTTTTAATTTGAAATGTTTATCTTGTGTTCAGGAAGAATAAAGGAGGAGAAATGAACTGAATGGGTAAAGGTATATAGACAACTTGTCAGAGAGCAGAGGAGAGCCTAGAACAAAGAAAAGATGAGAAGGAAGAAGGAAAGAGAAAGACAAAAATGTGAAAGTATAGTAAAATAAAATTAAACCAATAATTCCCCCAAACATGCTCTTTACCAGAATCCTTCTAGAAACTCTTTGAATAATGATTTATTTAGAGTTTTCCCTATCATGAAACAATGGATAAAAGCATATTCATTGTTAGAAAAGAAAAGAAAAACCTAAATAACTTAACTAACCCGAGAATGATTAGTTTATGCTTCAAGGTAGGATGTGTTACCATTTTGTGGCTTACATTCACATTGCTATATTTGTTAAAAAATTATTCTTTGTTTTTATATTTCAAATAGGTGATGTTGCTTGCCAAGAATAAATCCCCATTGATAAGATAACCCAGTATTTTAAACTTCAGGTGGCACATCTATAGCCATCCTCCCTTAGTATTCTGCTTTTGTAATGATGCATGCCTTATACCATCTTCAAAATAATGGACCTATTTTTCTATGGCTTCTCCAACATAAAAACTGCAGGCTCTGCTTTATAATAACATTTTGAAAGGACAATAGACAAATGATTTCTTGTTTGTCACAATCATTGCATAAGACTCTAATGTGAAACAGTGGCAAAACTGCTGTTATTTAAGGGAATAAATTGACTATGGTAATGTCTATACAAGTTGGCAAATGCTCTTTTAAAATGTACTCAAAACAAATTGACTATAAAATCTAATTAAAAATTTAGATTAAAATAAATATACATATTAAAAATAGAAATAAAATTCAAAGATCTGGAAACAAATGTTTAAAAACCCCAAACAGATGGAATATAAAAAAGGAAAAAGGCAATAGCAATATTAAGTCAGAGAAATAATAGCAGAAAATTCTTCTTGTATTTTCCAATGAATTTCAAAAGAACAGCTCACACATCTTTTTTTAAATAATGTTTCATGGATTTTTCTCCCCAAATGCCAATAATTTTCTAGGCATAATAATATCTGAGAATAGTTTATTGTATATAGAAAGACGAATTATGTGTAAAGAATAAATACTGAAGTCATCAGCATATTTCAAGTATAGTCTGAACAGATGATTAAAAGTCAATTAAAAGAGAAAAATTTTACTATTGTATTACAAATTCAATAGCAAAAGCAAAAGTTTTCCTACACGTATAGTTACCAGCCATGACAGAGTGACAGGTATCTAGTTTAACCTCCTATTGTAAATAGCTCTGAAGCTGGATGAAGCACATGAAGCAGCTGTTTCTGGTATTGCATAGACAGGACTATGATCCTTGAAGGAAAGGAAACATTAGAGTAAGCCAGGAAAAACTTCCTAAATGAGGAGAAGGAACTGAAACAGAAAGCAGCAGTTTTTCTGGACAGAGAAAGAGGATACTAGAACTTGGGCTTGTTGAATTGGGTAGAACTTAAAGAATAGGGTACCAGAGCAGGACCCTGCAGTCCCAGCTACTTGGGAGACTGAGGCAAGAGAATCAGCTAAGCCCAAGAGCTGGAGGTTGCTGTGAGCTGTGGCGCCACAGCACTCTACTGAGGGCAACAAAGTGAGACTCTGTCTCTAAAAAAAAAAAGGGAATAGGGTACCACATAGGAGGGAGATGTGTAGAGAAGGAGCCCCTGGGACTGTGTAGGGCTCTCACTGAACCATTAGACAAATACTAAGATGCTTTTCTGGAGGACGAGACTAAGTGATGTCTGCTGGAGAATAGCTATGAGAAGCTCAGAGATGAATGAAGATTCTAAAGGCCATACAGCACTGGACCACATTTCCATTTTATCAAAGGGCATAAATGTTGCTGAATGGCCCGAGCATCTAGCTGAAACTTTACAAAGACCATACTTTAGGAATATGCCAACTTATGGCAACTCTAGCCCTAAAAAACCAGATACTTTAGATTTGTACCAATAACGCCTAAAGCCAAACTGAAACCCCAGTTACCAGAACAGAACTCAGTCATCTTTAAAGGATGATAACATTACCCATATTTTCAACAACACATCATTTACCATGTCTAGCATGCACTTAGGAGTTAGTAGACAACAAAAGTAAGGGGGAATAAAAGAGATGATGAGAGATAAGTTAGAGTATAGAAACACAGAGATGCCAGAGAGATTAGACTTACCAAACAATGATTTCCAAAGTTATTATATATACACAATGATTTAAATAAAAAATGAACATAATGAGTGACCAAATAACAAATCCAACAGAGAAGTGAAAATAGAACTAAAGAAAAACTCCAGAATTCAAAAACACTGTCCAAAAAGAAAAAAAAAAAAAAAATCACTGGATGAAAAATAGCAGATTTTAAGTACTGAAAGAAAAGATCGGTGAGCTTAAAGAATGATCAACAGAACTGTCTACAATGATACATAGAGAAGATAAGAAAATGAAAAAGGAATACGGCCTCAGCAACTTATGGGATAATACAAAATGGCTTACTATACATGTAATTGAAGTCCCCCCAAAAGAGAAAGGACAATGTACTCAGCCCTACTGTGAAACTAATTTATGGCTTTCACATGAAAGCTATAACCCAGTTATAACCCAAGAATAGGGGGAAGGGAGAAAGGGAGGGGAGGGAGGGTGATTTGTGGGATTACACCTGCGGTGCATCTTACAAGGGTATATGTGAAACTTAGTAAATGTAGAATGTAAATGTCTTAACACTAAGAAAATGCCAGGAAGGCTATGTTAACCAGTGTGATGAAAATGTGTCAAACGGTCTATAAAACCAGTGTATGATGCCCCATGATTGCATTAATGTACACAGCTATGATTTAATTAAAAAAATAAAAAGAAAGCTTACCAGCAGGATATATTTGTCATAGACAGCAAACAACCTTCATTGCCAGGCAAGTAGGCAAAGAGACCCAAACATTGAATCTCAAGGACTTTATCAAGTAGATATTATTATAGCCTCATCTGACAAATAATAAAACTGAGCACAGAGAAGGAAAGTCAACACCCACAGTGACACAGTCAGTATGTTGTAAAGCTAGGATTTGAACATCAATAATTCAATGCCTTTGCCCACGTTTTTAACTACTGGATTTTACTAGAGAGAGAGAGAAAGGACAGATCAGGATAAAACAAATATTTGACCAAAAATTGATCAATAATGGCTCACATTATTATTCAAAAATTACTTTTTAGCTATCCAGATTTAAATATCTTAATGAATCCTAAACAGAAAAAAAATCAACAAAAATGTGAGACAAACCATACATAATGATGTCACTAAACATACGGAAAAAAAAAAAATGAGTGAGAGAAAAATCTTAAAAGCACCTGGAAGGAACGTTTAATGCAGAGGAACAACTGAGTTTGTCAGAAATAACACAGGCAAGAAGGCAATGGAAAAATATCTTTGAATTATGGAAACTAAATAAATGAAACTGATTCCAAGTGAGAGTTCAATAATTCAACAAAAATATTCTTCAAAAACAAAGGTGATATAAAGCCATTTTCAGCTTAACAAAAATTTAAAGACTTTAGCACCCAGAAAACTATATTTTATAGACTTACATTATAATATTAATGGATAGATATTTCTAGGAAATATCAGAGAAAGTTCTCTGAGTTGGAATAAAATTCTAACAGAAGGAAATTCAAGAATATATATAAATAAAAAGAGATCTAAAAAAGACAAACACATGGGTAAGTGTAAGCAATCATTTTTGCTATTTCTTAATTTGTTAAAAGACAAGTGATTGCTGAAAGCAAAAACAATAGCCATGTGTGCTCTGGAATTCATAAAATACCTCAAAATATAAGATATTAAAGTAGTAATTCAAAGGACAATAGTGAAAAAATAGAAATATACCATTGTAAGGTTTTTAACAAAATACTTGGAGAAGATATATCTTACTAAATCAAAATAGTTGAGTTGAATCAATATAAGTTAAAGATGCACATTATAATCCATAAGTAGGTAAGTAAAAAATACAAAATAAATACTAGGTTACAGCTAGTAACCTTTGGAGGGAAAAAAAAATACTAAAAAGGAAAACAAAAATCAAAACCTCAATTAACTGAAACAAACAAACAAAGAAGGCAGGAGAGGAGAAATAGTTATAAAGAACAAAAGGGAGAGGTACAATACAAATTGCAAAATAGTACAGATTAACCCAAACATATCAATAACTATATTAAATGTAAACAGACAAAATACTTAAACAGGAGAAATAAATTGATTAGATGTAGAAAAAAGTAAGCCCCACTTTTACACTTTTTACTAGTATAAATATTTTACACTTTACATTTACAAGTTTAAATTTTAAGTATAAATACAGAAACTGAAAGAGAAAAAAGGACTGAAAACTAGCATTTTTAAGAAAGCTGGAGTAGCTGTATAAATATCAGCAAAGTAGACTTCAAGACAAAGAGCATCCATCAGCAGACCGAAGGTATAATTCATGACAATGAGTAAATTCACCAGGAAGATATAAAAATCCTAAATGTATTTGCACTTAATAATAGAGCTTAAAAATATATGAAGCAAACACTTGGGAAAGTAAGTGGAAAAATAGATGCATGTACAATCAGATTTGGAGGTTTTAATGATCCCCTCTCAGTAGCTGACAGAACAGATAAAGAAAAATCAGTCAGGATGTAGAAGTACTATCAATCAGTTTGACCTACGTAACATTTGAAAAGCAGTATACTCCACAACAACAAAGCACAAATTCTTTTTAGAAGCATGTGGAACATTTACCATAAAGTTTCTGGACTTTAAACAAAATCTTAATAAATTTTAAATGTCAACTACTATATAAAGTATGTTCTCTGGACATAATTAAATTAAATTAGATACAACAGCAAAATGATACTTGAAAAGTAAACAACATATTTCTAGACAACCCATGGATCAAAGAAGACATCATGTAGAAAACCTAAAAATATTTCAAACTGAATGATGATAAAACACAAAGTAACAAAACTTATGAGATACAGCAAAGGCAGTTCTTAAAGGGAAATTGTTCTAATCATCTAAGCTTCTACTATAAATCAGTGAAGAAAAAGAAGAACAATTAAACCCATAGTAGGTACTGATTGAAATAATAAAAAGATAAGAGATATCAGATCAGAAATCAATAAAATAGCAGACAAAAGACAGAAAAGTTGACAAAATCAAAAATCTTCTAAAAATTAATAAAATTAATAACCTCATGCATGAATGACAATAGAAAAAACAGGTACATTTGTTTTCATAAAAATTAAGAATATTTGTGCAAAGAACAATATCAAGAAGGTAAAACAAAAATAGCCTAAAAGTAGAAGAAAATATTTGCAAAACACATCTAAGAAGGTTTTAATACCTAGAATACATAAAGAACTACAACTGAACAATAAAAGGACAACCCAATTAAAAAATGGACCAGTGGAGTAAATAGGTATTTCTCCAAAGAAAGTATGGTCAATAAGCAGATAAAAATGCTTGACGAACTTAGTAAATGTAGAATATAAATGTCTTAACACAATAACTAAGAAAATGCCAGGAAGGCTATGTTAACCAGTGTGATGAAAATGTGTCAAATGGTCTATAAAACCAGTGCATGGTACCCCATGATTGCATTAATGTACACAGCTATGATTTAATAAAAAAAAAAAATGCTTGACATTGTTAGTCATAGGAAATAAAAATCACAATGATAAGACAATGCGCCAACAAGATTGCTAATATTAAAAACTGGAAAATAAGACAGCTATGGCTCAAAGAGTAGGGCGCTGGCTCCATATACGGGGGGTGGAGGGTTCAAGCCCAGCCCTAGCCAAAGCTAGAAAAAAAAAAACAAAACTGGAAAATAGCAGTTGTTTGCAAAGAATATGAAGAAATTGGAACTCTCATAATTTGTTGTTGGTGGCAATGTAAAATGTTGTAGCTGCCTAAGCAGTTTCTCACAAAGAAAACATAAAATTACCATATAACCCAGCAATTCCACTGTTAGGTATATACCCCAAAGAGTTGAAAGTAGGCCCAGGCTGGGCCTGCCAAACAACAATGACAACCACAACCAAAAAATAGCTGGGCGTTGTGGCGGGCACCTATAGTCCCAGCAACTTGGGAGGCTGAGGCAAGAGAATCACTTAAACCCAAGAGTTGGTGGTTGCTGTAAGCTGTGATGCTACAGCATTCTACCGAGGGTGACATAGTGAAACTCTGTCTCAAAAAAAAAAAGCTTAGTAAGGCTATTCAGACTAAAACCAAAATGAGATATTGCTTCATACCAAATCATGGCTATGATTAAGAATGACAATATCAAACATTGCCGACAATTAACCCAAGCTCTTATTAGTATCATACAGTATTGTAAAATGGTAAAACCACTCTGTAAAAAGGTTCCAAATTTCTTATAAAGTTAAAAATGCATATACTCAAGGGTCCAGCAATTCTAATCCCAGATATTCACTCAAGAGAAATGAAATGAATCTACAAAAGTTTGTATACAAATGTTCTTAGTAGTCTTATTTATACAACTCCACACTGGAAATAACCAAACGTCCATAAATAAATTACAGGCATATGAATACAATAGACTACTTCTATGAAGTAAAAAGGGAAAGGCCAAATCATATAACATGGATGAATCTAGACAACGTTATACTAAGGTAGATTAAAAAGGGGGCAGGCTCAGTTTTAGACCAAAATTAATCTTAGTAGAAATCAGAGCCCTGGTTGACTTGGAGTGGGGAAAGGAGGAGAATGAAGACAGGTGAGAGAGAACTTTCTGAAGGAATGGAAATATACCTTGATAGGGACATTGTTCACATATATGAACGGGTGTCAAAATCTATTAAACTCTCTATATAAGGTCTGTGCATTTTATTATGTATACATTATACCTTGATTAATAGAACTGCAAAAAGATAAAGCTTCTATGCCTTTGGCTTATAAGAAAAAAAGGAAAATATGTGCTATTTGAAGAGCACATTAGTTATTATTATTGGGTTTGGCCAACATATTTCTTTTGGGGTCCAAAGCAGAGTTGGCTTACTCTAGATGACACAAAGCAAATGACTCATAGAGAAATTGCTCTTTTTCCACCCAAAGATCTAGAAGACTGGGAAAGCAAAGAAGAAACTTGCTGTCCTTGGTTGCAATGATGTTTGTCTGGAGTGCCCATCACACAGGACCAGTGTTTCCTTAGAAATCCCACCCTCCTGGGAAGTGCCTCAAGGAAATCAAAGTAGATTGAAGATCTCTTGTTTTGCCAAATAGTAATTAGTCTGATCACAAAAAATATTCAGTGGGTAAACAGGCTTTAGAAACACTTTGTTTTACAAAAACAAAAAACTCAGGAAAGTTTTCATTAATTTCGAGACCTCAGAATCCATGCAAATGTACTATGCAAATAGGGTAACTCTTTGATAATGGAAAATCACTTATTAAGACTTTTCAAACATACATGAGTGTGGAATCATTTATTCACCCAAAATCTCAGCAGACAGGAGTTCCATGGAAAACAAGTTTGGTGGGCACATTTAGATCTAAAATAGCCACAGAATTCTAGTAACTGTCATTATATGTATGAAGTATATAGAATGACAGCAAATTTAAAAACTAACTGCTTCTCTGTATAGTACTTAGTGTTCAGTTTAAAGTATTATTAATTTAACTGAGTGTTTAAGTCCTTAAATAGATTGTTGATTTATCCTAATAGTGTCTTTAGTTTATAAAGCAATACACTGTGTCTGAATTCATTTTTAAAAATTCATTGTGATGACCAGAGACTGTCTGTGGGTTTTCCGGCATCATCTTTTGGATATTGAATGGCAGTGTCAAATAAACAACTTGTTAGTTTACAAACTGAAGTGTCAAGAGAGGTAATTCATCAGTTTGTTGATTCATTATCAGTTGATCGGCCTAAAATCATTATTTTTTGTATACAAGCTCTTCTACAGAAAGCTCCCAAGTTAATACTTTCTCTTCCCTGCCAAATATATCCAAAACTGTGTGCTAAAATAATATTCTATCAGGGGATTCTGCAACAAATGTCATAGTCATTTGCTTTTACAGTTTGTTATTATTATTATTTTTTTGAGGACAATTCTCTGACTAAATGTTCTCTACCCCACCATCCCCACACTTATATGGATAATAACAGAGTTCTTAGCAATTAGCAGAGTTCCAGTAAAAAATATTTTCCCCTAGCTACAAGGTACCAATGGACAAGAGAAATTGGGGGAAATCACTTTTCCTATCTACTTTAATAAGTGCACATCCAAGTAGGGACATGCAGGGTATCAGCTCAGGCATGCCCCAGGCTCGGCATCCATCTTTCTGCTGTTTCACCATTTCCAGACTGACAGCTAAATTACTGCACAGAGAAGGCTTCTGTGGGCTGTAACCATAATGCTGCCACTGAAACTAGTTTGTTGGCTAAAAGGTAAACAGAGATTGAAGGACAATTTTCATTAAATGAGAAAGTTGAGGTATAAGAGAGCATACCTGGGTCTGGATGGATGGATGTGCCTGAGAAAACAAGCTTAGCAAATTTAAAGACAACATGCATACAGACACTCTCTAATTGAGTTGTAATTTTCTTGTCAAATGGCAGGAGCTTGCTGAATTCTTGAAAGAATTCCACATTTGCATCTTAGGCTGTGTTATACCTTCTCTGTGCTCCACGGCTAAGCAGAGAGAATGTTTTTACCTTTAAATATAATTTAAATCTAAGAAATGAACAGAGGGAGTCAACAGACTTTCAAAACTGAATCAATAAGAGGTTTCCAGGAAATTTAACCTTCATTGCCAAAGTGTCAAACAATAAGACTGGGAACTCTGACTAAAATATATGAGGAACATCAAGTTCATATTCACTAAATTATTTGATAAATAAAATCACTACCCTTACATGAACAGAAAATGAGTTCTGGCCTCAATGATGCTATAGTTTAAATTAAGCAAAGATATCGTCAAAAATATATGAGGATGCAAAAAGTACATGAGGAGGCTGAAAGGAATCTCATGTACCTCTCCAATTGTCAGCGGTACAGAGCAATAGTGTAGTGTACATAACAGGTCCTTAATATACATTTACTGAATAAATAAACCAACCTGTATTTCTTGCATAAGGGAGAAAGTATCAACACCCATAAATAAGTTACAGATATGTAAGATGACAGGTTTGAAGGGTGAAGCATTTGCCAGTCGTAAGGGTCCAAGATGACGGGGTACAGTTGCGGCACATGGTTTGGGCTTTGATGAAATTCAGGGTAACACTGAGGAAAAGCAAATAATAGCAGTGTGAACGGAAAGGTGAACTTCTAGCCACAAACGTAGTACTGGCCCTCTTCATTGTCAGGAGCAACTGTCTGGGATAAAATAAACACACTGATCATTCTGATTTTCAGTAGCTGATGGAGAACCAAATGCTATTTTTAGCCACCTGTGTAACTGAAAACCACCAAGTCAGGTCCCACTATGACTTGGCAAATAACTGTGGACCAAGTTACTAGTTTTCAGAATGTCAGAGAAGCCCTTCCGAGAGGAAACACAATTCAGCAGTTTTCCATTGTGATCAATTGTGAATTGAAAACAGACACTTTAATCTGATCCTTGGTTTCACTTAGAACTGGCATTAGTTGCATTAGTAATTGTATCCACACTCTGCTCAGTGCCTAGCATATTGCCTGGCACATAGTAGGTGATTGAGAAATACATGTTGAGCAAACGCATATCAGAAATCAAGATCTTGTCATGCACCGGGGCATAGTTTATTTCATAAATGAAGGCTTGACTTACCATCTCCCACCTCATACTTCCAACTCATTTTCAGTTTGAAACCTAAAAATCTAGACCCTCTGGGAATGTTAAAGTCTAATTCACAAGGTAGTTGATGAAAAAAATACAATTGTTTCCCTTTTCTACTGTACACGTTGAAATTGTGGTTTCTAACTTATCAAAGCCACTTACAGGCATCCTCATTATAGCCAGGATATTTGTTTGTTTTCAACATCTACAATTCCCCTAGGATTTTCATTTACAGGAATTACACTCTTATTATTTACTGCAAAGTAAATTACTGCTTGGTTTTCTATGGTACTTCGATGAACTGTCCACAGAAAGGGAGCCCAAGGGTCAGATGAGTTTGGGAAATGCTTCATATTCTGAGTTTGCTCTTGGAGTTTCATTTTGTTAAGTAACATACTTAAGGTTCTGAGATACACTACAGAAAAGAAAACCAAAATAACTCTGTTCACCCTGATGTTGTTTAAACTGTTATAACCACAAGACCTGGTCTGGTAGGTTTCCACTATCTTATAGAACTAGTGCTATGACGTTTCCCTGAGATTACAAACTGATGACCAGCGCTGAATGTGTATTTTCAAGCAGAGGGACCCTACACATCAAGGGAAAGAAAAGTGAGAGGAATGTCAGCAAGGTAAGCCTGGCAACTCCAGGCCTGCGTTGTCACACAGGTGTCAGCCTTGCTACGCTACGCTCTTCATGATGGATGTGGCTTCTCCACTTCATTAGGACTCTCTCATTCCCCTCGTATGATTCCCAAGTTGTTTAATACATATGCACCACTTGCCTGCTTCCTATAGATATTTGGTTTGGGAATTCTTGTTCTGGGGGTATCATAATCATTTAGTTGTCTCTAATGCTCTTTTAGGAGAAAGGAACTCTACAGTCAAAGAGCATGAAAGACAAAATCCCCTTTGTAGCTAGTAAAAATAATTTCCATTTCTGTTGAACTTCACAGAAACAACAGTGAGGTTCTTATATTATCCTCTTGGCCTCTAAATGGTATTTACCCCATTCTTTGCATCTGGAAAATCCAAAAGCTCTTAAAATATTATGGGAATCTTGCAGAGATAGTAAACATAGTTATCTCTAAGGAGTGGTTCACCTGTGCCCCCCCACCCCATCAAAGTGGTCTATACTTCCAAATTGTATCACTCCTTATTTCTTATTTCAGATCTTTTTAGGCTTATACCCCAATGACTGCCTGCTCTGCGTCCATGGAGCTCTGGAGTGAACTCTTTCATCTACTAACAAATGGTACTGGTCTTCACAGCAGACTGTATTCAGAAGGAAGCTACTTGCTCTCCAGAATGGGTTCTTATTCTTTTTTTTTTTTTTTTTTATTAAATCATAGCTGTGTACATTAATGCAATCATAGGGTACCATGCACTGGTTTTATATACAATTTGAAATATTTTCATCAAACTGGTTAACATAGCCTTCACAGCATTTTCTTAGTTATTGTGTTAAGACATTTATATTCTACATTTAGTAAGTTTCACGTGTACCCTTGTAAGATGCACCATAGGTGTGGTCCCACCAATTACCCTCCCTCCACCCATCCTCCCTCTTTCTCTCCCCTCCCTTTCCCCTTTCCCCATATTCTTGGGCTACAATTGGGTTATAGCTTTCATATGAAAGCTATAAATTCGTTTCCTAGTAGGGCTGAGTACATTGGGTACCTTTTTATTCCATTCTTCAGATAGTTTGCTAAGAAAAATATGTTCCAGCTCTATTCATGTAAACATGAAAGAGGTAAAGTCTTCATCTTTAAGGCTGCATAATATTCCATAGGGTACATATACTACAATTTATTAATCCATTCATAGGTTAGTGGGCAATTCATAGCAATTATGAATTGGGCTGAAATAAACATTCTGATACAAATATCTTTGTTATAATGTGATTTTTGGTCTTCTGGGTATATACCTAGTAGAGGAATTGTAGAATTGAACGGCAGGTCTATTTTTAGATCTCTAAGTGTTCTCCAAACATCTTTCCAAAAGGAATGTATTAATTTGCATTCCCACCAGCAGTGTAGAAGTGTTCCCTTTTCTCCACATCCACACCAACATCTCTGGTCTTGGGATTTTGTGATATGGGCTAATCTTACTGGAGTTAGACGATATCTCAAAGTAGTTTTGATTTGCATTTCTCTGATGATTAAGGATGACCTTATTCTTTATTGGCAAAAATATCATGTTTACACTTTTAAGATCACTTTTGTTATTAAAAATATCTTAGTCACTCAACTTTTCTAAATTTTAAAATTAAACATGTTTTAGTTTGTGAAGTTTGAGGCAGTAAGTTTGAGGATTGGAAAAGATCGGAAAACCACAAGGCACATTATCATCATGTAGCCTTTAGCAGGAAGGGCTAGAACAAGTGAGAATTATTCAAGATGAGAGCATCAACAGGGCAAAGGTCAGAGGCAGTATTTTCTGTCTGTGCCCTACTTGTATTTTCCAAATAGCATATGCCACTTGTAGCCTGATCCCCCCAAACATGTAGATAACAGATCAATGGCTCCCATGCATCTTCTTTTTTGCAGTTTTTGGCTGGGGCTGGGTTTGAACCTGCCACCTCTGGCATATGGGGCCGGCACTTTACTCCATTGAGCCACAGGCTCTGTCCTGTATTTTTTAATCAAAATAATCCCACCACTTTCTTGATTCTTCACTATCTTGGGATAAAACATAAATTTTCAACAGTGCTTCTCTGTATACTGTAAGACTAGAGTTTTTTCCTAAGTATTTCCCAATTTGCACCCTTTACTTTTGAATCGTGTCAGAGGTCAGTATCCCATAATTCATTATCCTCATCTCTCTAAACCAAGTGATTATATTGTATCAAAAAAGGTGTACGTTCTGGATGGGAAGTGAAAGAACTAAAGTCCCAAAGAAGGAGCTTCCTGTGTATGTTTCCCTCCTCTCACAAGGAAAAGTTTTGAGCAGGATGCCACATACCACCACTCAGGCCAGACAGGGTATTTGGATTACTGAGTGGTGGAGGGAAAAGCACATTACCTGGCTTCCTAGTTTGGTTGTATTTCATCAAAGTTTCACATTAAATCCAAAGTAACATGATATAATTATATTTTTAATTTCATAACCAAAGTAATTATTTGTTATTACCAAATTAGACCTTCTTTTCCCTGGTACAACATGGGTTTTGAATCTAAATTGCCTGCTACTTACTAGCATTCATTATTGCACAAATACTTATTAGCATTTAGTAATGTTCTGGCCTCTCTTTTGGGTAGTGCAGAAAACAGCAGTGGAGAAATAAAAGTCCCTGCTTGCATGGGGCTTACTTTGAATGGTCTTCTTTGTAATAAGACAATTCTCATGTGTTAGTGGCTCCATCGTGTACTCATTTCTGTCAGTGGCACGCAAGACCCAGAAAAAACATGCTGAGAACACAGTCTAGTAAAGGTCAACCCAACAGTCCAGATCAAGGGAAGATCTTGAGTGAAATTCATTCTGGTTACATTTTAAATGCTAACACTCACTGATACTTGGATTCCTCCAAAACTGTAATGAGGCAATTGAGATAACAATACTACCCCACTGGGCCTGTTAAGGTAGAAATGACCACCGAGTTTTTTTCATCTTATTCTATACATGAAATGACTGAGCACTACAGGGACTAAAAAAAGAGCCAAACAAACCTAGAGGATGTAATTCCCATAAATAACAGGCTTTGCCAGCCTTGAACCTACCACATAGGGTTGGTTGTCTTGAGGGTTAAATGAATATAAAGCCCTCAAGGATTGTGTCTAGCAAACATGCCTGTGCTATAATAAATGCCAGCTACTGATTATTAATCACTTCTGTATCCTCCATGTCTTAAATATTGTTAAGTACTAAGCTTTTTATATAATTATATCTCTAGCTGAAAGATCCTTAATAATGAGATATTGTTGTATTCAGATTCCTCTAAGTAAGGGGTGGGGCCTTATTTTGATCATCTTTGTAACGTGAACAGCATTTAGTACTGTCCTTGATACCAATGATTTCCAGTTAAGTGCTTATTGAACTGAAGGAGAAAAGTGCCTTTAAGTCTATTCATTTAAGCCTCCAGACAAACATCTCTTGCAGTATGGGTTAATTGTAACTAACCACCCCTACTTCTTCCCTGCCCCCCCCAAAAAGATAGGTTTAAGTCCTGACCCCTGAAGGTGACCTTATTTGGAAATGTGGTTGCTGCAGATGCAATTAGTTAAATGAAATCACATTAGAGTCAAGGAGGCATCTAAGTTAATATGATCAGCATGTTGTAATAAGACCACTCTATGAAGACAGAGACACACAGGGAGAAGGCCATGAGCAGACGGAGGCAGAGAGTGGAATAATGAGATTGCAAGCCATGGGATGCCACAGGTTGCTGGCAAACAAAAAGCAGCTGGGAAGAGGCAAGGAAGTACTCTCCACTACTGGTTCCAGAGAGACCAGGGCCTTGCTGATATCTCTATTTCTGACTTCTAAATCCCTAGAACTGTCAATGCAACTTTTTTTTTTTTTTTGGTGGGGGGCTACTTTAAGCCATTTAGTTTGTGGCACTTTGTCACAACAATCCTAGAAAACAACAGTCATGGTTAAGCCTCACTGAGTCATATATATCAGTAGTTGGGGTGGACAGGGTTCCTGAACAGAGGCAGTACCACAAAATGCACTACTCATTTAGAAACTCAACATTCATACCTGGAATATTTTCTGCTGGAGGGTCAAAACAGAGTCAATGTGCTAACAAAAAGGCCGCTCATTCATCTAACTTTCCCTGCCTCACGCTCTTCTTTTGTATGTTCTTGAAATACGCCAGATAAAACATTGTGACACTGGATACTCAGGGAACCTCCCAGGGCATCACAGTACAATCCCACTGAGATTTACAATGCCCTCTATCCAGGCAGGTAGGCAGTGAGGCTTAGGGAATTTTTGAGACAGGCTTGGGAATCAAGGTCTCCCTGGGATGTTTCCAGAGTTCTCTCAGTGACCTAAGAACTCTATTCAGTGTGAAATCATTCCTTGCTTGGGTGGAAAGATGCAGCATATAAATTTGGTACAATATATGCCAGTTAATTCAACAAAATGTCAAACTGTCTGGGAAAGTCCTTAGAAAAGGTTTACTTTCTGTGTCACCAGGGAACTGAGAGATAGGAAGAAAAGCTCATGAAAATGAGATTTTCTCTAACTTCTGCCTACAGTGAATAAATCAGTAGGATTTTTCAAGTCCCCTCAGTATCAATGAGTTTATTTCGTGAGCTTGCTAGTATTTACAGACTAAAAAAAAAAAAAAATCTTTCTCTTTTCTCCCTAGTATGCTTGATCCAGCATAACTGCTTGCTTTCTCACCCGCCCCCTCATCTCCTTCCCTGCCCCTTTCTTTGCATAGCTACAGAAGAAAAGATTTGTCCGATCACTACTATCTCCTACCTCTTAGCTTTTAAAAACCATGATGGGTATGTGTGTGGGGAATGTAAGTTTTTCTGTTTTTTGTTTTTGTTTTTGTTTTTTTTTATTTTGAAAAGAAGATTTAGTCTCCCTGCCCTGAACTGGGTTTAGGGTAATTGTGTATCTGCTTGAGGGCTAAATGCAATCTCTAGCCTTTTTCATAAAGTTTATGGCCCTGGTGCCCCTTTAAAGGTCTCATGTGGCTGATTGATAGGCTCATTTCTGATACTAACCATAAAGAATTGGCCATCCTGAAGATAAGCTGCTCCTCCCCTGAGCATCTCAGGAGGTGAAGGCGGGCCGCCATTATGGATGATGCCTCCATTATAGATGGGGCTGCTTGCTTCAATCAGATTCATCCTTCAGCAGCCCGGGCAGTGCGCCGAGCTGAGGAACTGCACCACAGGACATATAAGCTCAGTCAAGTTCTTTTCAGTTAATGGGTATCTAAGGATTAAAACATCATTGTGGGTGGACAGAAGGAAGCAATAGCTAATACCCCATTTCATAACTTCTGTTAATTTTCTCTTGGTATCATTAACCAGAAAAGAAGTCAGCAGACTCACAGAATGCATAACGAAGGCCTTTTAATTTAATCTAAGTATTCTTTAATCTAAGTAATTTAATCTACACGATTACACCTTTTATATTTGTTTTCTTAGTTTCTATCTCAATTTTTTTTTCCTCCATAAACTATCTTTCAAATATCTGTCCATAGGACCAGTGTATTGATTAGTAATCCTTCCTGACCTCTGCTACCTGTATGTCCTACAAACTGAGATGTCTGGGTGAAAAGGGAACTTAAAATCTTAGTAAAAAGTCAAGGGAAGAAGGAAAGGAAAAGAGGAAAAGTGAGAGACGTTGAGAGACAGGGCAAGAAAGGGAGGCATACTCAGAAGATGGAGGGAAAGAGGGAGAGAGATTTTACAAATGTTAAAGTTTATTTCTTATGTGAAGATTTAGTTTCCTGGAGAAAGGGGAGTTAATTTGTCCTCAGTCCAAAACTGTGACATAGATGTTATAGAACATATAACCTGACAGCCTATTAAGTACAAGAAGAAGCAAGGAGAGAGAATAAATCAAAGACCAGAAGGAAACAGTGATGAAAGCAGAAGAGAAGAAGCAGGTTTGCAAAGGAAGATTTATTCTCCATTCAAATAGTTACTAAACATTTTTTGTAAGGGTAGGCATGACTAGGGAAATCAGAGATAATGGATAGTCAAGGTACATGAGAAACCCATGTTTTAAGTAGTGAAAACATCAGAACTGTACATAAAATAACTATATTAAAATGTTAAAATGTGGTAAAAGGCACATAAAAATGTTGCCAACACCTCTACATCCACTTTGGTCTGGTTTATTTCCTCCATTCCATCATAAATAGCTCTTGTCGGGTCTGACCCAACGGACCACTTCCTCCATCTTGAAACATAATAATCCTAGGCTTTCTGTGTATCCCATTCTCTAGCTTTCCAACTACTTTTCAGTCTCTTTTGAAAGCTCATCTTCTCTTGTCAACCACTAAATGTGATCTCATCAAAGTTCTGTCCTGTGTTCACTCTCTCCTCCATACTCCCTGAGGCTCTATCATTCAACTTCTGGTTTCAATTGCCTTCAATATACCAAGGACATTCAACTTCTCTCTCTAGGCAGATTTTTCTCTTTATAATCCACCTGAAATGTTTCCCTCTCCTAGGGATCCACCATATTCTTGCTGTGGTACTTTCTCAGTGAGTATGTGTTGGCCTCTATCTGCCACTGCCTTATTCAGATATGGGTTTTCATGTCTACCATGGTGTCTGGCATGTGGCAGGTGCCCACCATTTGCCCAACTACTGACTGAAATTGGGGCTGGGCTTGGAGGAGGAACCCACAGTACCACCCCATACTTTGGATCCTTTTGTTTTAGCACTGTGAATACATGCCCAGAGAGGGGAGCTAAGATAGATAGTTAATAGAACAACATCTCAGATAATAATCTATCCACTGAAATTTAAATAAGAAGAGGACAAAGGAGCATGTATGTGGCAATTAACAAAGATGATTTTTATTTTTCTCTTTTTTTTTGTATTTTCAGAATTTTCTACAATTTTACACACTATTTTTGTAATTGGATATTTAAAAAAAATAAAATTATTTTTGACATCTGCCATATGTGTGATAGGGCAAGAGAGAAAAGGTGTATGTATGTGTGTAGATATGTGTATAACATGTGCACACACATACACAGGTTAGTGAAGTGTAAAAGGAATGTGATCCAGTAGCAGGAATTCTAAAAGTTGAAATTTCAAGACTTGTCTAGATTGTTCTTAAGTGCTTTTTAGGAAAGAATAAGGAAAATACAAATTATTTATGCAAATGGCCTGTCACTCCTGATTTTAAGTATTAAGCACAGAAAAGTATTTACAGATAAATTTTATATAACTTATGCTCTTTTGGATTTTAACTCAGTCTACACTCTTTATTGATGAGTAACAGACAATAACATCTTAGTCAACCAGTTCAAGCCATCAACATTAACATCCCTTTATAGAAATGAAAACAGAATTATCACATTGGAGAAACTAAAAGCATGTTTTATCAAATGCAATTTGTTTATAATCTGATGGCCTTGAAAACAAAGAAAATCATGTGTTTCTCACATTAAAATGAAAAATCAGCAGCTTCTTTAGTTACTATAGCAATAAAGAAATCTTGGGGCATTCAGAAACAAAAAAGTATGTTGATTCTACATTCTGGCACTGTCTTACTTCCTCTCCTTTGCATTTGGCTAGAAAAAAAGAGAAACATTTCTGTAATAGTTGATGGATCAGAGAGTAAGGCAGTACTGCCACGACCACATGTTGTAGTAAGTATCATGTCTAATCCTCTCTATAGTGCCATCCTCTTTAAAAAAAAAAAAAAAAAACAACATACAATCAAACCCTTCATATTTTTAGTAAGGTAGTCATCTACAGAGTAACCTCAAAGGTCATCAAAGTGTTAGAACCATAAGGCGTGCCAAGAAATACTGGCTTCCTTCTCCATCAGAGCCAGAGGCAATGGCCACCACTGTCTTCCTTCCCTAGGTGCTTCGACAGCGTGCTTCCTGTGTGTGGACCATGTAAGCTGGGTGAGCATAGGGCATTCACATCCCAGATTCTCCCCAAGCTCCCAAATATCATCTATCTCCATATTTATTTGAAGAACTTTTAGCCTCTGCCCACTGTGATACGAAAAGTAGTCATGAAGCCACAAATTCTGGTCATGCTTTGGGTGGAAGAATCATGTTCGAATCTGTACCTTGCCCAGGGGTATTAGAACAGAATACTATATTAAAATGTATAGAACAGAATACTAGAATACTATATAACAGAATACTAGAATATATGCCATAGCTAGTGAAAAGCTTTTATACTGCTTGAATCAGTATAGCTGGTTGTATACTCCAAAGATGCATTTATGGCAGAAGTTCAATATTATTTTCTAAATATCAAAATATATTCAGCTTTCCTTTTAGATGGACTGTCTAGAGGAAAAGCACGGTTATGAACCCAATAACTCGTTTTTTAATGCCAGCTACAGTTTCACTCAAGCACTACTTGTTGTAGAAAGGAATTGTATACAAACCAGGATACTGTTAGAGTCTTTGCAAGAGGTTTTAATAACGAAAGAAATAATGACTAAAGAAATTCCTCATGATAATTAATATAGAAGTGACTCCAGACATTGAAAAAATGACATAGTTTTAGAATAGTACTTAAACAATCTATGTTTTCTTCAACTAGATGAACTTCAGATTGTGGTATTTAATCACTACCTTTATATGGAACAGCCTTCATGGGTAAAATATTTCTGAGCCCTGGGAAGGCTGAGAGTAGAGACAGAAAGACAGATGCAGAGCTCTGCCACTCATGGGGTATGTGGTCTCAGAGCCCTGATTCCCTAAAATATAGTCTGGAAAGACAATGACTTCTGGTATATAATGTAATAATATACACAAAGATATTACTTCCCTTCCTATTTTCCCCATTCTGTCACATTTCACAATAGCACTGAGTGAAGCTGACTACTTTCATGGATGTTTCTTCCCCCCTCCTGGAATAATTAGCTACATGAGCCATAAATATCCCTGGATAACAATAAAAGAAAGTTTCAGTAAGTATTAAGCAGGAGTCTTTTCTTTCTTTTTTTTTTTTTGGATAACCTACAACTCTATGAAAAAGTCATTTAAGAAAATGCTATTTTTGATTGCTGATGTCATTGCATGGACAAGAATATTGAAGCTGTACATCAAAAAGGTATTTGGGGGATAAATCAGCATAAGAATAAAATAGAGCTCTCATAAAATTGAGAGATCTCTTTTGTATCAAAGTATATTTATGAGATAATATTTCAGTGGAAATGGAGAAAAAATGGAAATCCATTGCCATTATAGTACTATTTTGTTGAGATGGCAATCTTATAATGAAATCTAAAATTCCAGCTCTCATATCCTAAAGTGGATGCCTGCTTGCTTTAATCTTGGTTATCATTATATCACTACAGCAATCACTGAAATTAGCTGCAGCATTTACAAAAGGGCAGGCTAGGTGTAGTCATGCATCCCCACCCCCACCCCACCCCCACGTTGCAATCCTCCCTCTCTAGTTCTATGGCTGAATTGGACAACAAAACTTCAACAATACCCAGCTGCAACCAGAAATGGGGAGGTAATTGTACTTTGGTAACCAGAGCCTTCACCATTTGAGTCTTGCTAAGTCACAAAAGAGTTTTTAATTCTGGTTCAGCTTTCCTAGACCACACTTGCCATATTCTTAGGGATAGGCAGGAAGAAGAGCTCCTACTACTGTTCTTATCTTGAAGCTGAGTCTGAAAATATGACCATGGTGACTCTGTGCAAGATCCTAACCTCCTAGGGTCTGTTTCCTCCTTCATAAAACAATTGCCCCAAATTAATGGTCTAAGATTGTGAGCCCTAAAATTTTATGACCGCTATCTCTCTAAGATGTTCCTTAAACTTTAGTTATTCAAAATCTATTGGCTTGAATTTTATCTTGTTGGCAAGCAATTTTCACTTGTTTATTATTATTATTATTTTTTGTAGAGACAGAGTTTCACTTTATGGCCCTCGGTAGAGTGCTGTGGCATCACACAGCTCACAGCAACCTCCAACTCCTGGGCTTAGGCGATTCTCCTGCCTCAGCCTCCCGAGTAGCAGGGACTACAGGCGCCCGCCACAACGCCCGGCTATTTTTTTGTTGCAGTTTGGCCGGGGCTGGGTATTGTTTATTATTTTTATTCTGGCCTGCATATTTTTAGTTTTTACCTTAATAAATATATTTAAAATAGACAAGTTATGACATTTCCATAAACACTGAATCAGCTTCACTTAACCTCAAATAGAAGGTAAACCACAAAAGGAAAAAGGATAGAAACAAAACAATGTAAAGGAGTGTGTGTTAGATGGGTTTGCTCAAGAAAAGTTCTGAGTCTGAGGACTTGTTTTAGGTACAAAGAGCTATAGAAGATGCGATACCATCAAACCACCTTTCTTATCAAGAGAATCAGAAGTTTGAGAGGAGAATTGTAAGGGGGATAAAATAATTTCCTCACTACAGAATTCAGTATGATTTAAATCATTGCAGGTACCACCATTTGCTGAGAAAACTCTATCAAAAAAGGTGTGTTACATTTTCAGACTCAACCCCAGACATTTGAAGTGCTGATAACTTTATTACCCCTTATCTCTAGGAAGCAATCATCAGTTGTTCTAATTTATACAGTTCTTGTCTTTTCTGAAAAGCCAAAGGAAAGTTTCATGAACTTCAAGAGTTTCATGTTCTTAGTCTCCTCATTTCTGCTTTTGCAAGTGTGAATTTCAAAAATATTGAGACATATTTCATATATTATAAAATTCACCTATTTAAGGTATACAATTCAATGGTTCCACTTATTCAGAGCTGTGCAATCACCATGATGTAATTTAGAACATTATTATTTCTCCATAAAAGAAATACCATAGCTGTTAGCAGTAACTCACTATCTCCCCCATCCAGGCCCCAACCATAGGCCAATAATCTACTTTTGGTCTCTATAGGTTTGCATATTCTGGAGGTTTCATACATATAGAATCATATAATTGGTGCTCTGTTGTACTGACTTCTTTCATTTGGCATAGCAGTTAGGTTATACAGATTATGGCATGCATCAGACTCCACGTCTTTTTAATGCCAAGTAATATTCTATTTATATGAATATACCACATTTTTATTTACCTGTTCACCAGTTGGTGGACATTTGAATTGTTTCTACTTTTTGGCTGTTATGAATAGTATTGCTATAAACACATATACACATTTCATATGGCTATACATTTTCATGTTTCTTTTTTTTTTTTTTTGTAGAGACAGAGTCTCACTTTATGGCCCTCGGTAGAGTGCCGTGGCATCACATGGCTCACAGCAACCTCCAACTCCTGGGCTTAAGCGATTCTCTTGCCTCAGCCTCCTGAGTATCTGGGACTACAGGCGCCCGCCACAACGCCCGGCTATTTTTTGGTTGCAGTTCAGCCAGGGCCGGGTTTGAACCCGCCACCCTCAGTATATGGGGCCGGCGCCTTACCGACTGAGCCACAGGCGCCGCCCTACATTTTCATGTTTCTTAGGTATGTACCTATATGTGAAATTTCTTGAAAATGTGCATTTTTGATGACAACTTCATTTTGAAGCTATATATCAAAAATAATTTTGCAGTCAAGTAGCACAAGAATAAAATAGATCTTCATGTCTATTATTTTTCCTTTAAAAACATAAAAAATAAAAGCACCTATAATCAAAATAGACATTAAAAATAATGGAGAACAAAATGAGTAACCACATACTCAATTCTCTAATTCCGTTCCCAAAGGCAAACATTGTTAAAACTGTAGTGTTTTATTTACAATAAAAACAAGATTATGCTATGAACATGACTTGCATTTCTCATCATAAATTTCCAAGTTACCTGACACAGATTTGTTGCATTTTAATGTTATATATTATTTCATTACATTATGGTGTTATGATTTATTTAACCAGCCTTCTGTTTTTTTCTATTATAAAGCACAATCAAAATCTTGAACCAGGATCTTATGAACTGAAGTAACCTCACAGAATATTTTCTGAGAAGGGAGGCAATTGTGTTATAGGGTGCCTATATTGAAATTTTAATAGATATTGGCCAAGTTCACTCTAGAAAAAGTTATTTCATGCTACACTCCCACCCACAATGAATGAGAGTGCAGATTTCCCAATGGCTTCGCCACTGTTAGATGTCATCAAGGCTATATTTTGCCAATAAAAAACAAAACAGGCAAAAACAGTATTATCTATATTGAAATACTGGTATGCTTCAATACTTTTTCATTTTATTTACTGGCCACTGATATTTCTTCTGGGAGTATGCAAGTCATGTCATTTGTCTATTTTCCAACTGAATTGTTTATACTATTATTACAGATTTGTCTACATGAACATGTTCCATTTTTGTTTACAAAAATGCTTTAGCTTCATTTACCTTTTGTCAGAAAGATATTTTATACTTCTATGTATTTTCCTTTTTTCCCTTAACTGAATCTTTAATTTACCATTATTTTCCTATCAAGTTGAAATACCACTTTTATTCTATATTAAATTTCATTATTTCTAGACATTCTATTTTGTTCGACTGCTCTCATTCTTTATTCTTATACCAGCACCAAAATGTTTTAATTACTTAAGCTTTGTTTTAATACCATGTATATCTCTGATACTGTTGGGTAAGTTCTTTATTTAAAAATGTCTTAACTATATTCATATACTTATTTTCATAAATGAACATTGTATTGACTTCCATCACTTAGCTTTTTGTTTCTGAAGTATAAAATATAGTCATTATTAATAATATTTAGCTAGTATAAAATGCTTTGCTCCCCAAAATGTAAAATTCAAGGGATCAATACATTGGCATTTAAATGTAACAATAAGTTAATAAAATTATTTCAGTGTATATTTCACTTTGGATTAAAGAAGCTAGCTCTGAATTAATAAAAAGCAGCAATAAAACAAAACAGAAGGAAGCTAGCTATGTTCAAATCTAAAAAGTACTCAACTGAATGTATAACTACCCAAGCAGAGAAGAAAATAAAGTTATCAAGTAATAAAAAATACATTGAATTCAAAATGAATTAGAAAAAGCAATAAAGTTATTTGGAACTGCTATAGAAATTCTTTCTGTCTTAAAATATCAATTGAACTTACTCAGTAGGTCCTTTCAAAGATAAAATAATAATATGATTACAATAAGAGAAATTTATAGTTAAGCGGCATTACATTAATTCCTTGTTTTCTCCTAGTACATTGTAATATGTTTTTCTTTGCTATTCTTTGCTATTCCTTTCTTTGTTACATGCCCATACATACTATTTATCTCCCTCCCTAAATAATGAAGGAAATGAATAAATGAAATTTTATTTTTACTCTAATTAGATTTCCCCTCTCAAAATCTTATATCTTTTTAAATCATTATGAATTAAAATATAGTGTTCCCTTTATTGCAAAAGTTCCATGCCAGGCATGTTAATCCTTTCTCAGGAAATCTCAAGACCAGTCTGGTACAGTTTACTTAATCTTTCCCAACAGTTTAAAAGATGACTTTCAATGGGATCTACATAATACAAATCTTTGACTTGTTGAGAAAACAATGAATTTGGCCACTTCTTCTTTGCCCAAATGCTTCCTTTATGTTAGTACATAAATATTGTTTTTAAACTCCCATCCGTAGGGAAAGAAAATTTTCTTACCTACCACCTACCGGTTTATATAGATGAACTATATAATTGTTTCATATAATCTACAAAATAACCATGCAATCTAGGTATTCATGCCCACACTTTACTCATGAGGCCAGTTGAGTACCTTAACTAAGGTCAAGCTAACAATGGAAACTCAAATCTCCCTTCCTACCATCTATACCCAGGGTAAACATGATGCTTCATTGTTTTCCAGAACAGCTTTTTACCTTTCTGTATTCCAAGAATTAGCAGCCTACAATCTGCTAGACAAACGTTGCCTGCTTTTATAAAGTTTTATTGGAACACAGTCCCACTATTTGTTTACACACTGACCGTAGATGCTTCTGTGATACAAAAGCAGAGCTGAGTAGTTGTGACAGACATTTTAGGGTCAACAAAGTCTAAAATGTTTACTCTCTAGCCCCTTACAGAAAGTTTTTCAGCCTCTTCTATAGTCCATTTACATGTTAGCTTAGAGAAAATAAGACATTCCATCTATACAAAATATATGTAAAAGAACAATTTGTAGTTTTTTTTGACCTTTTTCTTTTTGTACAGTTTTTTAATAGAGAGTCTGACTGCATTTTTTGTAAAAAATATTAACATTGGCTTTTATGTAAATATAAAAACTAACACTGTCAAATTCACATGCCAAACTATGACTATATTTGAGGTTTTAGATTATAGTGAGCTTTCATGTTTTAAAAATAATTGTTTCCATGTTTTTATTTCTTCATGTTTTACTCACCAGGTATGGACCCTTGGGCAAGTCACTTCATCTCTGCCGTATGCAATTTTATCTGTAAAATGAGGAGCTGGATTAGACAATCTTTTAATTCCCCTTTAATTCTGACATTCTATCACTATATTTAACATAGCTATTCAATTTTCTTAGTATTATTTAATTTTAATAACTACTAGTCATAGGGAGAGATGTTTGCCAGGGATGCTACAAGTTAAAATTTTCCATTTTCCATTTGTCATAGAACATTGTCTTCATAAACAACTGACTCCTTTTAGAATCTTTCACTGTAATCTCTTTGAAGAGAATAGTTACAGGAATGCTAAGGTTCCACCATATTTACCAAATTCAACCTAAAATCTTATTTCTCATTAGTGATTAAGCAAACCCTGATTTGGGGGGAACAAAGAATTCTCTACCTCAATTTTGCTTGTTTTCTTTGTTTTTTTTAAAAAGAGGACTTTTGTTGTTGTTCTTTTCTATTACTTGTTTTCTTTTGTAATTTATTGACATGTTTGTAAAGAGCATCACCTTGAACTTTGTCTTCCGAATGCTCATATCGTAAGAAGTTCCCATTTCCTCTAAATTTGATTTTGTTTCTAGTTTTATTTTTAAAGCAACATTACAAATCTGAAAGCACATTAAATACATATTCTAATTTCCCATGAAGTGCAAAACCCTGTTTTTCTTAGTCATTTTACGTCTACTGAAATGACAAAAGTTAAAAATAAAAACAAGTACCTAGTAAAAGTGAGGTATGGTGAGAGTAGACTTGTCTCCAGCTAGTGGAAGTCTACATCAGTATGATCTTTTGGGGGAATATTTTCTTTACATATCCAAAGCCTTGGGAGTTTTACCAAGCAATTTCAGCTGTAGGAGGGTGCCCTAAGGAAATAATTAAAAGCAAGGGAAGAGATAGGAATCCAAGTATTTGTAAAAATGAAAAACTGGAAGCAACTTAAATGTACATAAATAGTGGCTTGGGTTAACTCAACTGAGATGCCACAGTGTAATTAAGTACTATGCAGACATTAAAATTATATTATAAAACATGTAAAAGATCATGGGAAACATCTTACTCTAAAAAGTAAAAAATGGTTATAAAAATATGTCTAGTAGTATTTTGTTTCTTGTACAAGTGTATATGTATAAATAGTTATGCAAATGTCAGAAAGTGACTGGGCTATTGGACAACATGTTTGTACTGATTACCTCTTGGCAGTAGAATTATTCAGTTTTTTTAGATTTTTGTAAATTGCCAGTTTTCTGCACTGATCCCATATTAACATAAGAATTAGTCAGGAGCTATTCATTGTAAGTGTAAAAATAATTTTTAATAGCTAGATTATGCCTACCCATATAGATCTCTCAGACCTGTATGGAACAAATCATTTCAATAATTCAAAAAGTCTATCATTTTAATGGAATCGAATGAAAAAATTTGATCTACAGCATCATCAATTGCTTGTTTTTGATTTGTATAGTAGAAAATGAAAATTAATGTGTCAGAGACACCTGAAAAGACACACCTTGGTAATAAGGGAATGGGGAGGGGATTGGTCTCTCGCATGTACATCATTTGCTTTGCAGTGTCCAGACTTGTGGTGTAAATAGCCACAGGAGAAGCTAGTCGAGGCTCCTACTTAGGCTCCTACTAGTGGCTGCTCCTACTAAGACTGCTGCACCTTTTAGGCACTCCAGCACCTCTGACCTGACTGAGACAACTGGCTCCTCCTAACGGGGAGCCTTGCCTGAGACAACCGGCTCCCCAGCATTTATGGGGAGCCACACCAGAGCCAAATGTACAGCAGTCCGCATCCTGCAGTTTCATGGGCCGGGCAGGCGACCTAGCGTCCCTGCTCCAACATTAATGATAATGAACAAAAGAAAACTGAACAATTAAGATCATTTATTCCCACATGCCCACTAATTCTCAGTACAACGAGTTTTTAATTTCCAAGCCTTCTTTAAAAACACTGTGACAACTGTACTTATTTGCTTTTTACTTTGTCACATAACAGGGGTCCTCAAACTGTGGCCGTGGGCCACATGAGGTGGTGTGACTGTATTTGTCCTGTTTTGTTTTTTTACTTCAAAATAAGATGTGTGCAGTGTGCATAGGAATTTGTTCATAGTTTTTTTTTTTTTTTAACTATAGTCCAGCCCTCCAATGGTCTGAGGGACAGTGAACTGGCCCCCTGTTTAAAAAGTGTGAGGACTCCTGTAAGCTCTGTGAGGGCAGGGACTGTATCTTTTTGGTTCATTTAGCACAGATCCCATTAAATATATGTTCAATGGGACGAGATAAAAGAACAAACCTAAGCTGTATAACATCTAAAGATGAAATCATAGATTGCCCAGTTCCTGTAACCTATGATTTAAGATTAGCAATTCCCTGAATTTCACAACTTGGAGCTTATATAATCCAATCACACAAAACAAAACATACTGTATTAACTTCCAGTGTATTTCTGAAAAACAGGACCATTAATCTTAATGACTGGGGGAAAGTTAACCTTCTTTACCTGTACTGCCATTATTTAATTTTATGCCTTTAAAAGATTACATCTGATAAATCAGCCATAATCAAAACTTTGAACTCCAAATATAATTAACCAAATGGCAAGGGAGTGCCATTTAGGTGAAAGTTAATGGACAGAAAGTTTATGCTCTAAAGTCAATTTTTATAACCTGAGCAAAGTAGAAGTGCATGATTAAATATTGGTTTGGGTAATAGTAAGACAGAAACAGTTTAATTCAGGAAAAAGAATCCAATATAATGCTAACTATTCAGAAATATATCTTCGTATCACCTGTATAGACAGATTTTCCAAGCAAATTAAGTGTAAGCCATTTGTTTTTTAAACAGGTCTGTATAAATCATTCTTAGCTGAGTAATAATTCAATTTCTTTAAGAGCTTGTTTAGAAAACTTTATTGGTCGAGCTTTGAAAACATTGTCCATGATAAAAATACTCAATTTTCTTTTACGTAATTGATGGTTTAGTTTTCTCAATTATTTGAAATAGTTTCCTTCTAGTAAGTCTAAATGAACAAAGACTTGTTATATTTGCAAAATATAAAATCAAGTACAAATACGAATCAAAGGCTGAGAAATGGAAACAAAAGAAGTTCTTCTCATTTTTCCTTAGAAGATGCTCTCATCTCATAGGGTCCACAAATGAGTAAGAATTTCTTCTGCCAAGTCTTCAAAGCAAAATTTGAAATAGAAAGTTAACTCAATTAGCTCCAAATTCAGTCAGTGAGGCAAGCCAGTGTAGATTAATCAAGGCTTTATTTTTATACCTAGTTTTGCTTATGATTTTTTTAAGAGATTAGGAATTTAAATTCAGTCCCAAGGATAATATTATGTTTTGAATTTTAAGTGAAGAAAAATAGCCAGGACACCAAAATCCAACAGTGATTCTCAAACATAATCTGAGAAGAGTAGAGAGATAAACACAAGTGTCTTAGTGATGGAGCACCTTACGTTAAAGTCTCAATGGGTACACAAGCATGCTTATTGCAACAGATTTCTAAAATTCTATTCCCTACCAGTTTGTATAAGTGCCAACAAGTGCTGGTTTGTGTGTTGAATGCAGTAAAGTGTAGAAGCTTCTGGCAGAAATATTATAATGCTTAAAGGAAACAGCAGAACCTCAGCAGAACCTCAACAGATTCAGTCCTCAAGCTTCAAGATTGGAAGCTAAGGCTTTCAATGATCTACCTGATTATTAATGATGAATCATGGCAGGAAGCCCAAGGATGTCCTGGTGCATGGGAGAAATACTGGAGAGTACCACCGTGAAATACAGTTTCAGGAAGATCTAATAATGAAGGCTCAAACACTAACACTATGGTTTACTTTAACGGATAATTAGTGCTACATTCAATCAATTTACATGGACTTTGGAGGATTATTGATCATTAAGGAGACTTTTCTCTAGTGATTCTGAGGAGGGGCAAAGGACAGGTTGATCCAAGACAGTATTTTATCTTTAAGAGGCAACTTTATATGCTATTGCATAATTAAAAGAATTCTATCCTCTCAAAATGCTGATGGCAAAACTCTCCACCAAGATAATGGTTGAATTCTCTCATTATACATATAAGAATATATATTAATTGGATGATATACTAAGGTATATACAAGTATATAAATTGGATGTGTATAGGCTCTATACTGAAGATTTCATTACAATGGAGCCTGCTACCAAGAGGATCTATTGCTCTGGGACAGAGTCCCAACTTTTAAATATGTGGCAAGCATCCAGTGGATTTAAACACTCTCCTCTCTTTATATTTGCCTTCTGAATTCTGGAAAGTTTTCTATCAATGTCTAAACCATGTTTATGCATATATTAAGGTCATTTATTTTAGACAGTCAGAACGGCACACTGATAGGCTACCGGGCAAATTGTGTCCGCAGAGTACATGTTTGAGGTAGTAATCTTCCAGATTGAATTTCACTACTTTTTGGAGGGAATATCTCTCTGACTTTCCAGAAGCTTTTTCTCTCCCTGCAGCCACACACCCAGCCATTTGCAAGCTTTTTCTCTTTGAGGTTATCTGCCTGGCCTCTGATGGCAACCGAAATGACAGCCCCTCTCCTGATCTGCTTCCTAATTTAGATCACCTCACAAGTGTTGATTCCCTTTGACCAGCCTGTTACCAGCAAGTGAAATCAATCTCTTGGCCCCTTGAAGCCTCTCCCCAAACCTTGGGCTCTGAATTGAGAAGACTGCCTAGAGTTGGGCATCTTCCTCAGCATGATGCTAGTGAGTTCTTCACTGTTGCCACAGACTGGTAAGATTAAACTCTGCTCCCACAGCATTTAATGATGATCTCACATGGCTGGGATGGTGGATGTCATCAGGGCACTGACTACATATCCTCACACCCCTTTACCTTCTTACTTCATGTCAGCTCCCAGACATTTCCACTCCCAACAGCCAGTGCCTTGGACCCTTTTGGAGGATCATGGCAGAAAGAAGGTGTAAATTCGCCAGCTTCCCGGTCACTGGTCAGATGACTATATGGTGTGCCCTGCCCGAATGCCAAAGCTGCCAGGCAGGGTCAAACCAAAGTTACTGTGCATGGGATTTTGCACACCGCCACGCTGTCACCCTTTGCTGACTTCCTTCCCTTTCCAGTTCCACTCTTCCCTACCCTTTCTAAACACCTTCCCCCAAACCTCATCATAAACTCTAGTTTCTGGGGAAAGCTATTTAAGATAGCTAGTTCCCTAGAATAGAAAAAAAAAAAAAAAAAGATCATGGGCGAATAACTCAGAGAATCTATAGTGTTCCCATAAAACAAAGTGACTCCAGTTGGATCTTGTGTGCATTTTAGTATATGTACAAACTCTATACTTACATTGTACTTTCAATTCTTAAGAGTCCTCACTGCATAAATCATTTACACAATGATGCTTGTTTCTGACAGCAGAATCATTCATCAAACATGTGCCTGGTCCTTGGCAGCAGGTATTCCACCACACTGCCAAATCTATAATAATATTCACACATTTCTGTTGCTATCAATGAGCTATGGGATACCTCACAAGGTCAGCTTCATCTTCTTTCATTTTTTAAAATTTACCAAATGACAGGATTAATTCACAAACCAAAGTCACAAACCTCAACATGATTGTGTCTTTTAATTTTGAAGGATAGTTCTGAAAGTCTGGCTTTTAATATTTTACTCTTGAAAATTGCTTTCTGGCAAAAGCAAAATGAGTAAGTGCTAATGTTGTAGAAGACCCTGGTTCAGAGACTGGTGTTACAATTTTCTAATACATGAAGTATTTAAAGACTGATGAGATAGTACATTATATCTGCATGGTAATTTAGTTCAGAAGTTCACAATTATTTTATTTTCAATATTAATTGCTTTTGTCTCTCAATAAATGACTCTGTAGGAAGTGGAATTCAATTTCATTCATTTTCAATAATCGAGATTGCTTTGAACTAGCTCAATAACTCTCAGCTCCTCTTGGCCTTCGATATATTGCTAGTGGTAGCACATAAATAATCGGGGTTTTCTTTTTAGATTCCTAAGCAGGGCTGTCTGGCCTTTGGCAAAATAGCTAAGCAGACACAGTTTGCACTCCACATTCCCAGCTCTTTTGCTGTGTCCTCTTCAGCATCCGTAGTCTCCCTACTTCTCAGGTTTCTCCTGCCCCTCTACCCCTCAGGGGCAAATGACAGGAGACAATTATCTACATACTATGGAGATTTTTCAGTCTCTCTGACTTCACTTATCCTGTGCCTTCTGTCTGCAGTACCCTTCTCCTTACAAATCCAAACACATGAAGTGAGATTGTGGTTTATGCCAAAGACCACCATCTCCATGGGGGCCCAGCAGACCTTCCTAGGTAGAGGAGGGCATTCGGCTTCTCCTGGCCTTCTTTATACCATTCCTGTGCTCCTTTATCTTTTTGTACTGATTTAGAGGCACATCCCTTTCTGTTATAGCAGACCACCAGCTTCTTATGGTTATGAATCTCAAGCCGTTCATCTATTTACTTCACACAGTGCTTACCTATGTTTCTTGTCCAAAAAATGTTGGAATGAATAAATAAACCAGGGACATTTGTTTTGAGAGACTTGCCTGTGAGTCTGCACTTTAGCCACATAAAACTACTTTACTCCTCCCAACACAAGTCTCATGAACTCACCTCAGAGCCTTTGTTTTTCCATAGCTTTTAGCCCTAATCAGGTTGTACTGAAACTGGATCCCCTCCCAGCCTCCGGCTAAGCTGCAAACCTCCTAGAGCAAAGACAATGACCTGCACTGGGCAGAGGGAAGGAGTTCAAGTCATTCTGGAGAATGAACAGGATCATGATGCCCTGTGATTTCATATTTTCCTTTCCAAGGGCTACAATTCAAAAGCTAAGTACATACAGGCAGGCTTCTTCCTGGGCCACTGTGTCCAAGGTCACATTCTAAGGTCAGAGAGGGAGAGAGATAGTACACTTACTCATAAACCCTAGTCTTGCCCTGGTTCCTTATTTAATTTGGCTTCCCCAAAGAAGTTTTCAAATTTTTACTGAACATTCAAAGCAAACAATTCAATTCAAAGTGACTTCTAAAAGCACTAACCTGTCAGAACTCCACCAACATTTTGGGAACACATGGGTTATATTTAGTGTCATAGGAGTTCTTTCGAAAATAACTTGTAAACAACTAAAGCGTATAGACAAATCTTTTCCTCCAAGGCTCACAGGTTCCTGGAGAAAAGGACAGCTGACTTTTCTTAACCAAGGTTCCTGTTAGAATGCCAGTGTGATACTTTGGGTCTTAGGCACCACTGCCAAAGATTTAAAATCAGTTCGATTCAATAAACTCCTACTGAGGACCTGCTAAGCAAAGAGAAATGCTTTTGGATTACAGATGAGACAAGAAAAAAAGAAAAGAAAAGAAAAGACCTACAATCCTCACCCCTGCAAAACTTATAACCTTGTGCAGGAAAAAGACAGGTAAGTGACTATGTGTGATATAAGACAAAGAAGACAGAGACAAGAAGTTACAACAACTTTTCTCAAGAACAAGATGCTTAATGTGATTGTTTGAAGGGATTGAGTTTAATTTAACAACTTATTACACAATCAAAGAGCTGGAGAGAGTTTGGATGGGTTCCTGGTAACCAATCAATTGTTTCAGGAACAAGGTGAAAAGATGTGTTATCTGAACTGGTCCATAAAATCCTAAGGAGAGAGAGAGAGAAAATGTGTGTTTGGTGGTTTAAATGAGGCAAGAGGGGAGAAACATGTCCACAATATTTACCAAATAGTTCGATCACCCTGAAACCCTGTGATAAGCCATGCTCCATGTGGTCCAGAGGGGCGGCTATTGACTAGGCTTTATGTGCCTTCATTTGCTTAAAAGCTGTATTTCCCCTCAGCCTACTCCAGTTTTTTTTTTTTTTCCTTATCAGGGATACTTCCTAATTATTTTAATTATTTTTACTTAAATCCTGCTCTGAGTTCACATCTCAATTTCATAGGAAGGTCCTAAACTATATACAATAAAATTGCTATTAAAAGTTGCGTCCAGCCAACCTAGAGGGAGAATGATCTCATTGCAACTGCCAGACTGCTTTCTCTCAGCATCTCAAAGTCTACAATGTTCTTTATTTTCTTTTAAAAAAAATTGCCTATTTTTTAAAAAATTTTCTTATAAATTATTACTCTATCTCAGCTCTTTCTGTCCTATTCCTGGCTTCTCTTTTCATGTCCAAGAAGCCATTAATATGTATATTTTATATACATATGTGGTACATAGCATAAATATACTAGCGTACTTCTGTGAATCTCAGAATTAAGTTTCAATGAAGCTTTAATAGAATTTGGGAGATAGTTTAGTGGATGGTCAAAAGTGGAGATTTTGGTAAAAGGTGGATTATACAATCTGAAGAGAAACTGGAGTATATGACTAGAGGTTTTGAAATCAGACAAACAATAGTTTGCATCCTGTTCCTGTCACATATTTCATAATAATAACTGGGACTTTTGTTTCCAAAAATTCTTGTGTTCTCAGGATGTAAAGTACAATTCTACTTCCTCTATCTAGTTTAAGTTAGGTGTGACCAATTAGCTTTGGCCAATGAAATGGATGTGAGAGCCTCTGTCCTTTTTCCTCCCTTAGTGACCAAGGAAGCATAAACTGAGAAGGAACCTCCTTTAGCCTATGTCCCTGAGTTTCCACAATAAACATTATCTTTAAACCATCTTTTTTTTTTTTTTTTTTTTTTTTTTGTTTTTGGCCGGGGCTAAGTTTGAACCTGCCATCTCCAGCATATGGGGCCGGCGCCCTACTCCTTGAGCCACAGGCACCGCCCAATAAACATTATCTTATACTGTGTACATAGCATGCGTGACAAATTATATATTTGAGGGGGAGAGAAGGTGAAGTTAGTGAAATTTGTGGGGTAACCTAGCTTTTGTGAGACGGTACATTGAATTTGAAATCACAGACCTATGCTTAAATATTAGTAACTTTTTACTTATTAGCTTTATCACATTCTTTAAATTGTTCCACGGGTCCAACCATCAGTAGGAATATGGTGTTGGTGATGTTTTCTTAACCCAATGTTCACATTAGTGAATATTTACTGAGTTCTTGTTATATGGCAAATTTAATGATCAATACTGTGAGGAATACAAAAATCACTAAAATATACACTAAGAACAAAAGTCAAACAAAGACTCAATAAGAACACCAATACTTTTAGTGGACCTAAAACAACACATTCCGGGCACAGTTATTATCTCCATCTTATGCGTGAGGTGACAGGCACAAGGACATCAAGTAAGTGACCTCGATTAATTGATAGTCTCCATCATAAAGATTCGGGGATATCAGAGATACTAAAAGGGCCAGGTGGTCATGACATAAGGAGCATCGCCAGAGCATCATCAACACATCACTTCCTTTATTGAGAAAGTCTAAAATTGTTCAGGGAAGGAGGAACCAAACAGTGTGTGAGTGATTTATGTGATTTACTGACTCCACCCTCTCTTTCTGTGTTGATATTCTTTCTGTAGTCTAGACCTACATGCAAATATTCTCTTTAACATTTGTCTGTGGTTGGCCTATTTGATAACTCAAATTCATCACATCTACAGACAACTCATCCCCCCACCCTCAGTTCCTAATAATTTCTCCATTTCTGTGAATGGAGTCACCACTCATAGTTACCTGAATTTGAACTACTGACTTTTCAGCCCTCCTGGCTCACCTTCCAACTGTCCTAGAACGTCTTTTACTGCCCCTTCTTCCATAGCTGTCCCAGCTTTCCACACCCACATCAAACATGCGCCTTCAGATTTTTCCTTCCTCTTACTTTTGCTCCTATTATCACAATTTCCCCTAAGCTCATTCTACCTGTCCTGAAATATTTTGTCTACACCTGCTTAATTTTCCTTCCTGAAGGGTCGCTCCAACCTGGTATCCTACTGTAAAGGGTGTGGTGGCTCTCTATGCATCACTCAACTCCATACAGTTTCTTCAACAGTCAACATTGTTGGTGGTGGCAGAGACATATTATTCTTCACATCATGTTTCCATGGAAGGAATTTAACTTCCAGTCCATCCTTCAAAGGAAAGCAGTGTTGGAGAAAATATTCACTTCTGCCAATCCTAGTGAGATTGGGATAAAGATCACTTGTACACACAGTATGGAGTACTTGAGCTTTGGCTTGATTTTTTGGGAAGTCATCTGTCATGTGTTGTCCCCATTCTCCTGCCTCCCTCCACCTTTGGTCCAGGGGCTTGCATTTCTATATGCTTTGTTGGAACCTAGTGGGCAAAAGTTTAGGAACCCTAGTTCCTGTTTCCATCCTAACCACCCCCAGATTAGCTTTAATGGCAATTGTGCTGATTACTGTTCAGTATGTGAACATGTTAAGAACCTATAGGTGAAAGAATATGACTGCTGCTCCAAAAACATCCTCATAATAGTACCTCTACAATTGGAATCAATTACCTCATGATCCATTTCAAAAATTCTTTCAAAATACCAGTCTGAAGGTTCCCGCCCTGTTTACTATTGGGTGTCCTGTACGTGTAGCAAGCAAGCCCTTCCTTACGCCATTGTGTATTCTGTCTCTTCACACAGAATCTATTTACCACTATTGTTCCTAGAAAATATTGTTTCTTTCAGAGCCCCTTAAAGGTGCTATTTACTTCAGCATTGAAGTAGTTTCCCGTCCGCATAAACTCTCAGCTCACTCATGTTCTCTCCATCACTGCACCCCTTTCTTTCTGCCCTCACGATAGTTTGCCTTAGGCATTGTTTTATGTATATACCTATCTCATGGTCTTTCCTTAACTCTGACTTTCTTGAGGTGTCTGTTGTCTGATAGCTCACTGGTGAATTAATGTGTGGGTAATAGAATCTCACATTGTCAACTGAATTAAATGTGTAGTCCCATTTTCATGTAGTAACAAAATAAGGCACTATTAATATGACTTGTTTATTAATTCAAAGATTTATGTCTTTTTTTTTTCAAAGAGTATGTTTTACTCTTTTCATATTTTTATGCACTTAAGATTTAAAAAGCTTAGACTCGGCTTTGGATTTTAGGCATGAAGCATCTTTAGACAGTTTTTAAAAGTTTTGTAAGCTTCCTTTTTTCCTTCCTTATAAGCCTCAGGTCAAACCTCTCTTATTGCGGAAAACACTCCCTTTCTCCTATGATAAGGAATGGAATGTTCCCAATGACAATTACACCTTGCTCTTCCACCTCCATACATGTATGTACTTTATCTGTGTTTCTTAATGTTCTTGACAGGTGGATTAAACTCTGCTTTCTCTCAACAGCTGCTTTTCCTCTATGAGATCCAGAAATTTTCACTTCTATTTTCACGTTTGGTGGCCTCCCATAAAGAAACCTACTTTATTTTTATTAAATATGACATATCAAAGATATATATTTATCTCTACCTCCTACCCAAAGGTATAAATCCACATAGTTAAAAAGAATGAGGGAGGTGATAATAGCACATGTAAGATGTCAACAAAATTTTAGTAGCTGGAAAACATATGGGGAAACTTTGCAGACCAGAGAGAACTAAAACATTAAACTGTTGAGTTGAAGAGGAATGGATGGGCGACATGAGCAAAGTCGATTTATATGACAGATATGTGCTCATAGTATATGGCTCAGCATCTGTGAACGATAGTTGCATAATCTCTATGTAAATGCTGGATATTGATTAAGGAAAATTTGTGATATGACTATATTAGAAAATGGAGGTGGGGAAATGAGCACACAAATATCATATCAAGGAGTTAACTCTTTATCTTCTGTAATTGGATGACAGTCAATAATGTATAAAATGAATTTTGAAAAGTGTGAACCAGCAATTTAGAAATATTAGAATGGAGGGGCGGCACCCGTGGCTCAGTTGGTAAGCTGCCAGCCCCATATACCGAGGGTGGCGGGTTCAAACCCGGCCCCTGCCAAACTGCAACAAAAAAATAGCCTGATGTTGTGGCGGGCGCCTGTGGTCCCAGCTACTCGGGAGGCTGAGGCAAGAGAATCGCTTAAGCCCAGGAGTTGGAGGTTGCTGTGAGCTGTGTGATGCCATGGCACTCTACCTAGGGCCATAAAGTTAAACTCTGTCTCTACAAAAAAAAAAAAAAAAAAAAAAAAGACTGGTAGAGAAATATTAGAATGGAATACAAGAAAATTGTAGAAAGGTTGAAAATAGTTGCCTTAGGGGAGTGGGAATCAGTGCTGGAAATTGGTGATGCATGGAATTGTTGTGTTATAAGTCTTATGGAGCTGACTTCTCAAATTGAATACATGTAACACTTTTCCTTTAAAACCAAATCACTTCACAAGTGCAACAAGATGTAAGTTTAACTTTTCAAAATCATGAGTCTTTTGAGAAGCAAAGATTTACCTAGAAGTACTGTGGGCCTCATCTTTGGAATTAACCCTTCTATAAAATATTGACCGTTTCATGAGGGCTTTTGTCACTGTGATACAATGTGTCTTCTGTGGTCAGAGGCAGCTGATCCTGTCATGGCAAACCCATTTCCATAGCTGCACTCTGAGAGAAGGCAGGAAACAGAGATTTCTAGCCTTATTTGTTCCAGCTTCTCTTACCATCATTCCAACATGTCATCCTACGTGTTGTCATATAGAACTTTGTGAGTCTAGAAACTTGGCACGCTTATACAAGATTGACATAAGTTTTTCCATCTCTTCAAAATACTCTGTCACTTGCCTAAAAAACTCTTAGCCTTTAAAATTCAGAGTAAATTCACCTTTGTCTGTGAAGCTTTTCCTGCCTATATAGTTGTGCCCTGTTCCTCTGAGTCTGATTATAGTATCCCCTACATCACTCATAATCTATTGATATGTCTTTCCTTTTACTAGAATTTGAAAGGTCCTTGAAAGAGACCAATATTTTATTTTTTATTCACAGTTCCAAAAATATTTATCAAATGAATAAATAAGCACACTAAATTGAATATCTTCTATCAAACACCTGACATGCCCATTAGATTTAGAGGAAATCACCCACACCCACATAGCAGCTTGTATTGGTGGTATGTTCCACGCAATGTGAAGATGTTGAACTAAAATAGTATGCTTTACTTTTTAATGCTACATAAGAAGCATGGGGTATTGACACGTACATATATAGAGCTAAAATACTCAGCCTACCTTTCTGAGTGGTATAAATAAGCAAGAATAACTTGCTGGTTCAAATTTTACATACTCCACCAGAGTCAACGCTGAAGTTTTGGAACTCTACACCAATATTCAGTGAGTCTTTGACAACTTTGAGTCAACTCCCATGAATGCTAGAGTCTGGTAGCAGAAGACAATTTTTTTTCCAGAACAGTCAAAGGAACCTGTTCAGCATGCCCTTCCTATTCCATTTCCTTTCTCCCAGTTCCTTTGATCTCAGTTCTTGCACAGGAGTCTCTAAAGAGTCCCACTGGTTATTTTCAGTGACTTCAATCTGACCTGATACACAAGATTTCTTCAAACCAGCTGAAAACTATGGCTCATATTTCTGTACTAGGGATAATTACAGCTTTTACTGAACTAATGTAAAAATGTAGCCTAAACTTCTTTGCAGAGATACCATTTTTATTCCCTAATACCAAAATGTGACTAGAATAAGCATAACAATTTGATACAGACTTAAGAAATTTGAGAGTAAGTGCCTTTGGCTAAAGAAATAACTAGTTTTCTGCCATCTTGAGGAGATATTTATATAAGCAAACTGGTATCATGAAATAAGTCATTTGACATCATGATACCTTCTTTCACAATATCAACATTCTGCTTTATTAACATGGCAAAGCCAAAATCATTTAGTTGAGATATTATAATAAATATATTGGGTAGAAAGGCTGCTTTGTACAAAGAATTAATCAAGGCAGAACTATTCAGATCAACCATGCAGGTAATCCAGATTGGTAGTTTCTATGGCCCAAATCACCACGTTCACCATTTTTAATCTAGTGTTTTTCTCTGTGTATGCAATATTTATAAAAGGTGAGGAGAGATGAACAATTATCTTGCTAATGGACACAAGCAGAACATCCTGAATAATTCAGGTTAGAAATGTTTGCAGACAGCATAGTGCAGTGGGAAGAGTAGATTTTTGGAACGCAAATGTTCAAATTTTGGGGCATCTCAGTTTATCTGTAAAAACTGAGAAAACACAAGACCCACTCTACCGAGAGCCTGGGACAGAGTACCTTGCACAGGCTAACCCGATAGTGGTGATTACTTCAAAGAGCGCTACTGCCCTTCATTTTCCCGTGTGCATGCAGCCTTGAGTTCCTGTGAAACACCGTATTTCTCGATGTCTGCTGTAGTATCCAATATAGGAGGTGTGAAATCTGTGCGAGTCTTTTAAAAACTCTTTCTCTTTTTGACCAGTTTCTATTACACAAACATTTTTTTAATGAATCCCCCCAGCTTTTCCTTATGGATTGAGCCCCTGACCTAATTACATAAGTACCTGATGGGCTGGAATGCTTCCAAAAGGACCTCTTAGGAAAAACAATCTGAAAGGTTTTCTTCTCCTTTTGTAATTACATAATTACTCAGCTGACTAATATGAGTCACCATGTGCCATTCTAATCTCCCAGGCACAAAATAGTTTTATTATTTTCCTTGGAACTACCTAATTACCCAATGGATAGCAATAACTCCCAGGCTCTTTTCTGTAACTAATCTATAAAACTCAAGACTGAAATTCCTCCAGAAGTCTTTGCAAATGGAGGAGAATTTAGAATAATATTATCATTTGCAAAATGAGACACTGGTGCTCTCAGTGACAAGGGTGGTCCAGTGGTCTTAATTTGGAGAAAACATTAAGACTCTGAATTGTGATAAAATATGGAGGCAGGGTTCCATGCAGGGCTCCTTGCTGGGTTCTAAGAAATAAATGTTCCTGAGCCAAAGAGTAGTGAGTGCATACTTCACCAGTTAAAAAAAAAAAATCAGCAAACATTCCCCATTATGTATACTTATTTATAAATTATACACATCTGCTTTAGTTGACCCATATATTAACTATTAGCAAAACAATATTTTTACAAAACCTAAGTACAAATAGAAATTATATTTTTCCATATCCCCATGGATGTCTAGTGTTCCTTGTTTTAAAGAGTGCTGTCTTCTAGAACACTAAAGTCCTCAATAGGTTCTAAAATTGCTCTATGAATGACCTATACTTGCTCAGTCTCTCAGACCCAATCTTGCTCAGTCTTCCTCAAATATGTTAATTAGGAGAGATGAGAAAGGGAGAGGGAAGCCAGGAAGCTCACTGACAGGTCTAGACAGATGCAACAGCATCTCCTGCTTTCTTCTGGGCTCAGAAGTTTGAGACACTCCTTTCTCCATCAAACAGCTAGGAAAGTTGCTTTGGCCGTGAGACACCGTGCCTTGCTATCCCAGCTTTCAGACTAGTGATTTCCTAGAAATAGACCCGTATTCCTCTCCTCTCAAACCTCCTAGTGCCACCAAACTAGCTTTTCAAATTTTTAAACTTGGTCTTTTAGAAGCCATTGGTCATAGTCCATTCCCCCAAGTATAACAACTAAGAAGGGTCTGGAGGACTTTATTATTTTTTCTTTATTATTAAATCATAGCTGTGTACATTAATGCAATCATAGGGTACCATACACTGGTTTTATATACCGTTCGACATATTTTCATCACACTGGTTAACATAGCCTTCCCGGCATTTTCTTAGTTATTGTGTTGTGACATTTACATTCTACATTTAGTAAGTTTCACATGTACTTTAACCATAAGGTTGATGATTCCCCTTCAAGCAATCGAGTGCTACATGTAAACAGGGTACTCACTGAGAACAAAGGAGATTCATAGAGATAGCAGTATTTCATTCTTGGAAAACGAACAGTTCCAAGATTTTAGGACCAGCCTTATATAATTAGTTGGCTATCTATTGCATTCTACAGGTCCAGATGTTGCTAGGAAGAAGTTCTACATGGTTGTGGGATCTTTCGGTAATATTAGAAGGACACTTATTTCAATTAGCTATTTATTTCATGTACAAAAAGTTGAGTACTTTCTGCTTTTCAGACACTATTTGCAGAGAACAAGAGACACACATTCATTTATAACAGTTCCCTAAATATATTCAAGTATTTATGATAAACAAGACATGTGCTGGCCACACCATGGATCCTAGTACATGGAACCTTGATGACCAATTCCAGTCTCTGCTTTTATAGCAAAGCTTAAGACATTTTTTTTTGAGCCCTACAATATACAAAATTAAGCTTCTTTTTCTTTTTGCATTATTTTAACATATGAATGAAGGGTTTAGATATATTTGATAGAGTGCTGGGCACTAGGGATACAGTAGTGGTCAGACCCAGATAGTTTTCCTGCATGAACTTAAAAAAGCTGCCACAGGCCAATTTCCCATGTTTTGTCCAATTGGGAAATAAGGTATTATTAATGTGAGAATCACCCGTATGTCTAATGTTGCAGCCATCATTAGTCCTTGAAGGTGATATAGAGAGGGATGTGAGACATTAACAGAATTTTGTTCAAAAAAGAGAGAAGAGTTCATTAAAAATTGAAAGAGTTTGGCTGTTTAAGATTCTTCCTTGAACTTATTTACCTTCCGTGGATTCATTTTTATTTACTTTAAAGGATTTCACTGGACTGAAACTCTAATTAAAAAAAGAAATGGGAAACCTGAGAGGTCTGCAGAGCATCAGTGCCTCAGTCAGGAGGCCGTGCACGCCACATCTTCACACATGGTTTCCATTAAAACCAGTGAGCAGTGCTTCTAAACAGCGTCAACCGCACGTTTCCTCAATGGACCACAAAATAAAGTGCTATTAATTCTCGCCAATATTCATGAAATACTTGCATTTTATTGAGTATGCCTAACCTTCTGCCACAGTCCTGAGGTTTCCTGTTCTTCTCTAACCTATGGGTGAGCCTCTTTGGAACCTTAGAATACCGAGAGGTCATCTACATGTTCAAGGGTGCTTTTACTTATGAAGTCTCATATACTACTTTCTCAGCTAGAAATCACCTTGAAATTGTAATTAGTCTTCTTTAAAAAAAGAAAGATCCCATCCAAGTACTAACCAGGCCCGACCCTGCTTAGCTTCCGAGATCAGACGAGATCTGGCGCGTTCAGGGTGGTATGGCTGTAGACATTATTCTTAGTAAAGCATCACAAAAATGGAGAAGCATGAATCCTATGTACTCAATCTTGATATGAGGACAATTAATGACAATTAAGTTTATGGGGGGGGAAGCAGAAAGAGGGATGGAGGGAGGAGGGTGGGGCCTTAGTGTGTGTCACACTTTATGGGGGCAAGACATGATTGCAAGAGGGACTTTACCTAACAATTGCAATCAGTGTAACTGGCTTATTGTACCCTCAATGAATCCCCAACAATAAAAAAAAAAAAAAAAAAAATCCATAACACCTACTTTTCCTTCTCTCTCCCTCTCTCCATAGTAGGAATAAGCTTTCTTTCCAGAGAATGATGTTCTTTCTTTTAGAATCTACTAACACAACAGTCCAAATTTTCCTTTCATTTATTTTTTTTATTCACTTCCACTGCTGTTGAAAGAGTTTTTTAAAATGTTATTTAGAATAAACAACACATTATGTTTTACATCCCCTCTGACCATTCTCAGGTTACAAGCCTCTGAAGTACACTTGGCCTATTGCCGGGTGTATTTATTACTATTAATAGCTGAGTCACTGGTGTAAGAATGCCAATTTTACATGGCCTGTGTATAAATGGACCTGTAAAGAATGACAAGATATACATTTTATGTGAATGCTAAATAATTATGTCAAAGAAATACAGCTTATGAATTCAAACATTAAAAAAAGAAATGAATTCCAATAATGTTAAAATAGGTATTTGTCAAAACATGGTTTTGATGAGGTGAGACTATAAAAAAAAGGACAAAAGGAGGTGATCATGTTATAGGAAAAGCAATATGGATGCTCGAGCTTATCCCCCGAGCCTCTTACGTGAAGGCTTTGACAATCACACATCCATCTGCTTCATGTCATCACGAAGGTACAACCAATGCACAAAACTGCTCTTACACTTGCAATATTTTCATCCTTGAAGACAAGTACTGGATAAGGGGTATCTGAAGCTCTGTGTATACAGAGCAATGAAATTTTGACATCAGAATGGAGAAAATTACAAAAGCAGAGAGCAGAATGGGTGGTTGCCAAGGGCTGGAGGTGTAGGGGAAGTGGGGATATGTTGGTGGAAGGGTACAAAGTTTCAGTTATGCAGGATAAAAAGTTCAATTTTTAAAAAATGGAAAAAAGTTGGGAGAAGGGAGTAGGGAAGGGGAGGAGGGGTCACGGTGTACAGCACACCTCTTGGGGGAGGGACACAATTATAAGAGGGACTTTATCTAACAAATGCAATCAGTGTAACCTAATTCTTTGTACCCTCAAGGAATCCCAAACAATTAAAAATAAAAAATTGAATACATTATGTCAGATGATGGGACATGGTGGCCAAGGAGACAGATACGCTCTTGGAGCTCATGTTCACATTGATGTGGACATCCAATAACTATGTAGTAGTAATAATTACACAGCGGATTATATTGCAGTAATTGTGTTTGCTATTATTTGGTGTCCAGCAAGTGGTACAAACCAGAGATCTCCTTCATTTGGCTGTGCAAAATTTAATAAATATTAGAAATTGCTACCAAAGTTTAAAGTCAGATTTTACATAAGCTAAATATCCAGCTATTTAAGGAAAATGGGAAGGTTTGACAGTGTCCCCACATTAGCATGGATTGGCAGGAGCACAGGGGCATTTGGCTTGCAAGATGGGGCTGTGCTGCCCCCTTGACCAGTCTCTTCCACTCCTGATATTCTTACCCAGGTGTGTTGGGGGCAGGGGGACTTTCTCATTGTATGTGTCCTTCTCTGGGGGCAGGTGATTAATAAATTGCAAGCTTTAAATTGCACCATCAATTCATTCAGTCTGCCCTTTTTAGTATTTTATGTTCTCCTATTCTGTGGATGCTGTGTTACCACCTCCCCTTCCCTCAACACCTTTATTTTCATTAATTCTGGATATCTGTGACAGTTCCAACTCCATGCTCAATGTATTTGTTAATTCACTCAAGAGATTTGAATAATTTTGTTTTTATACTAATTGGGATTAGGGGAAGAGCAATAAATGTATAAAGCATAATCTTTATCCTTAAGAACTCCATAATCTAAAAGAGAAACATAAGGTGGAGGAAAGTAATAAGGATTTTAAAAAATCCTTCACCAGAGAGCTACGTGTCATCTCAGATTTTAACCTCCTATGGATAGGAGGAGGACAAGGGTCAGACCTTTTATTTTTTCAAGTGTCTTCCCTCATCACCCTCCATTTTAAAGATATGAGACAAGTTGGGGGAGACAGTGAACATTTAGACTTTGCTCCACAAATTTTCTACATGAAAATTTTTTATGATGGCTTCAAATATTTAAGTGCTAAATGGTGAACTTGAAAAAGTTTGTGAAGAATATGTATCAACAGAAAAATTATCCAACATAGAATATCACTGATGAAAAAGACAGTTCATTTTAAGGTAGGAAATTTAGGGTGCCTAGTGACATTCCCCAGGCCTTGAAAACCATGAGTGATCTCCAGAGCTCAACCTCAGATTCAAATATCTCCAGATATTTTTTATATTGAGAATTGGATAGCAACACAGACCATCTGATAATTGCACTCCCCACTATCCTCTCTTTTTTTAATGCATACGGAGAAAGTAAAATTCACAATAAAATTTTGATCATTCAATAAATTCAATAGACACACTCCTTGACTGCTTTTTCTCTGGCAGGCACTGTTCTGGGCGATATCTGCTGATACACACGAACAAAACAGCCAAAAATTTCTGCCCTCAAAGAGCTTATGTTACAACAATGAGCTGACTTGGAACCATCCCAGGCTTACTGGATTCCACACAGATCTTAGGCCAGGCAGCCTGTCCCCCCACCCTCAAGACTGTCATGACTCTCTAGTAGACAGCAAGGAAAGTGCTTTGTAACATCAAAGGATTCTACAAATTTTGTGCAAATTCTAACATGTCAATGACCAATTCAGCTCATTTGGATAGTCATGATATAAAAGAAACCATAATAATGAATTCCATCTTCCTATGAGCCACAAAATATTTCCATTGGCTTCACCTTAACGCAAACCTGATATATATACATCTGTTGAAAAAATGGTGACTCCACTAACTATATGAAAAAAGGCTGAGTAGAGAACTAAACAGCAGGCCTCAATGCCAATATCACAGCAACACCCAAACTGAATAATTTTCTCTCCAAAGAGCTCCACTTTTCAACTCAGTATGTTGACAGAATTGTTTTTTTCACTGCTTCCACAACATTTGAGACCGGAAAGTAAGAATGTACATTCAACTCACATTACCATAAATGCCCCTGGCCTGGCCAGCAGGGCTTAGGACACCAGAACAATGTCTGGCAGTTAACATCCAGTTAACATCTCTTTCTACCTTTTGTAGCCAAGTAAAACTCTTCTCTGAGCACAGCTGCCTCTTCTTCACTTTGTCTCAATCCATAAGACTTTTGTCTTCTCTCCAGCTAAGCATGATATATAATTAAGTTGCTCATCAGCCACAACTAATTTTCCACACAAAGTACACAATGATTCTCCACTTTCCACACCTCTCTTTAAAGATGTCTCTGTGCTCAGACTTGACAATTGTTCAGATTTAGGAAACTTTTAACAGGGACAGGAATCCAAAATGATCTTTGGTGCCCAATGTTCAATGTTCTACCTCCAATTTAACCATAATAAAATAGGCAAAGAAAATAGCTTCTTATCCTTCAGAGCTCAACTTTCTTCCTGAAATGGTTTCTTAGCTTTCCATAACTTTTAATAATGAATAAACAATTTGAACAGTCTAATCCACTGTGTGATCAATTATTTAATGTCCATGATGTCCCCCTCGAATGTAAGCTTCAAGATAATATCTCTCTCCTCACTATCGTGGCCCAATTGTCTGATATCATTTGGCACAAGGGAGGAACTTAAGTATTGTTGAATTCAGAGAACAAGCAAGTTAGTGCATGCAACATTTGTCTTGTAAATTCTCCTCTGACCAGGCTTAGCCAGAACAACATATTTTTCATCATCAGAATAAAAAGGCTTTACTGATCGGTCCCATGACTATCTAATTCATAGCCCATTTTCCATTGAGGTTTGATCTCAACTCCAAGCATTTCCTGCTACTACTACGAGACTCAAAATTCTTCCTTTCTCCGTCTGCCCCTGCCTCACCCTTCTTTGTTTCTTACGTCTCCCTCTAATCAAAAGCAGAGTGCATGAAATACGATATGTGATCACATTAGCACAGCTTAATTTTGATATATTTTTGTCAAGCCTGTACAGACAAGTGGAAAGAGAAGTGAAACAGAAGCTGGGAAAATACTGCCAGAAATTATGTCAACAAATAACTTCAGAGTTTACTTTCCCATTAGTTCTAAACCATTTAAGCAAAGTGGCTGCTCCTTTGTCTATAGGTCAAAGCCTGAACCTGAATTACGGGTAAAAAGGCAAAGCAAATCCCTAATAGAACATATTTCATCCTATGGTCTCTGAGATTAGATTTCTTTTCATTTTTACTTAAAACAACAGACGTTTATGCCTCCTTGTCTTTCCAAATCATACCCAGAGGTTGGCAATAAGGCCCCAGTTGGTAGTTAATAAATCTCAAGTAATGTATCGATCACTCTTCATGCTTTTTCTATTGTTCTTAAAACATAAGAACTGTCTCATTATGTTAAGGAAAAAAAGGACAAGTTTCCGCACTTAAATGCCAACCAAGGAAAGAAATCCCCTGGAAGCTAATAATGAAACAAAGGTGGTTTTCTTCAGCAGAACTGTGTGTGCTAAATTGCACTTTTATGTGATTTTTAGGGCAATTTGCTACTTTCTTGGCACCACTTCATCACCTTCCTTCAGCAACAAAGAGAGAAAGAAGGATCACAATGTCCTATATATTACAGCCCTAACAACGTGTGGGGGTCGGGCTCTCCAAGGGTATAAGTCAGACTTAATAATGGATGTTTCATTTTCTTATTTAAGCTAGAGAAATTTGAGGGTATGTTCTCATTCCCCCGAAGACTTTACTGTTCCTCCCAGTTTGTCCAGTAGAAAATTTTTCATCTGTAAATGTGGTGAACAGCCGTGTTGCCATTGCTTTTATTACATATTGTGATTTATACATGATACTCAACTTATTTTCACTGAAAACCCTGGACTTTCTAAGAGATCTAATTCACCACATAGCTGTCAAACTCCTTCATCACAAAAATGGAGAAACTGAGGACCACAGATGTAAGGAAACTTGCCTTTCTGATACAGACCATCTGTGCTGAAGGATTAAATGGCTATTAAGGTAGGTTGTGCTTTAAAGGAGAGATGACAGTTAATAGCTGAGTGACACTGGAGAGGACCAGAAGTGATGTGAGACTCATTTCCTCCTATCTAACTAGGAAAAATCTACCTTGTCACTTTGCCCCTTACCATCTTGGATTTTAACAATGTAAACGCCCCCCACCCCCAACTTGGGATGTTAACTCTTTTCTCTCTTCTGACTTGCTTATCCAGTTCATTACCACCCTTTTGTGTCTTGTGTCAAATTTCATGTCTTTCCTGGAAGCCTTCCCTGATCCTGCTACGTCAGGCCCACTAACACACAGGATACCTTGCACTTTTCTGCTGTAAGTTAACCACAGTGGTGTGATGAAATGATGTGTGGGGAATTTGCTAGGTGGCATCTTTTTGTGTCACTAGGGTACAAGCTCCATGAGGACAAGGATTCTGTCTGTAGCTGTGTGCACTTGTACACTGTCTCCCTGCTCCCCTGCCTGACAGCAGGGGCTCCATGAACACTTGCTAAGTGAGCATCACAGTGCATATTCAATAAATGAAAGTCAATATATTCATGCTTTTCCCCAGCCCTTTTTGTTGTTGAACTAAGGGGCACATAATCTTGTCTTTTCACTCTCCTAGGCCAACCCATTCACCTCTTTAAAAATGACTTAGTTCACTGTTTCTTTGTAAGGATAGCAGTTTCCCGGTGTCTGAGGTTTTATCTCTCATTTCAGTGTGAACAAAACATTCAAGAAAAAGTCACTTCTGTGCTTAGCTCTTTTGGCAAAACAAAACTCCCTCCTCCCTCCCAACCCCACATTTGCCCTGAATTTGACTTTACCACAGTCTACATTAAGAAGAACAGCAGCTAAACCTTCTTTGAAACTTTATTCACCATGGCCAACAGGAAAAAAAAAATGGCTGGTGAAATTCCTTTAAAACGTGCTTTAATCTAGCTGGAATGCCATAAATTGCTTCCAGATGTGCACGATACAAAAGTCAATCAGAGCTATTTATACTGACACTCTACAGTCCAAACAATCTGAAGCCAAATGCCATGTCTCTGCTTCAGCGAAGCTATAAATGTCAGTTTTGTTGAATTTGGAAAGGTGTTGAAGAGTTCATGCAAGTTTGAGTTCTTGACTCTTTTAGAACCAGCCATAAGGGGAGAAATAAAACCATCACACGTACAAACTTTTGTAAATCCCCGTCCTCACTGAGCACACCTGACCCTTCTCTTACACGACCTTGAAAGTACCAGAGATTATATAAGACAGCACTCAGGGTTGTAAGACAGAAGAATGTTGCTCTGGGACAAGACACCAAAGAAGCCCAAAGAATTGGACAGATTCCCATACCCCACCTGAACACGAATAAGCTCCCTAGAGAGTCAGTTGGCTGCTTGGCTTGTAGCAATGCCTTTTTGACATCCTAGTCAGACTACTGCTCTCCCAAGCAGCCTTGCACACAAAGACAACTCATGCTGTTGGCATCACACCCAGGTCCTGGGGTGGGCACAGAGCCTGAAGTCCAGGTGGCTGGTTCATTGGTTTCACCATTTAGAGATACTTGTTCTCTTTCCCCCAGAACAGTCTACAGGCTTGTGTTCCTATTATGCTTTATTCTGCATCACATTCCCAAGTGCCTGGCACATGGTAGGCTATCAATAAATAATAGTGAAAAAAATGATGAAAAAGATGACCTATCAATCTCATATCTTTTCAAAAATTAATACAGGCCAATTCGGAATAATACACCATATATTTATGTGGTAAAATAGAGTCTGGGATTCAGGGCCACAGACACGTGGCTTTAAATTCTAACCTCAGGTACTGATTAGTGGTTTGGCTTTGAATGTCTTTATTTTTGGAGACAAGGTCTTGCTCTGTTGCCTGGGCTAGAGTATAGCAGCATCATAATAGGTCGCTGCAACCTCAAGATCGTGAGCTTACGCATTTCTTTTAGCATACACCACATCTTTTTGGAGAGACAGGCTTTTGCTCTGTTGCTCAGGCTGCTCTCAAACTCCTGGCCTCAAGTGATCCTCCTGCCTGGGGCTTCCAAAGTGCTGGGATTACTGGTGAGAGCCCAGGCTTGTACGCATCTCCGACCCTCAGTCTATGCTCGGTCGGGACCTAATGATGTCTAGCTCATAAAATCATCCCAAGGATGTTCTTATTTCATAGCACACCTTTGGCACTAATTTCCTTTTTATTGCCCCCATGGCTAGGATTTTAAGCATTTGAAAAATCCTAAAAGTGAGAAATAATTCAAATTTTGAGCAAGAAATAATAAGAAAATAAAAAATAAATACTGGTTAACTTTTATTCATGGAGTAGCATAGTACTTGGCACTTGGGTTAAACTACATGAAATTTCCAGTATTTGCAAACATTAGCTTCATACATTTTAATCTGCTAAGAAGGGCCAGGGCAAGGACCAAGTCACAGCATCCACAGCCGTTCAACATGTAATTATTGGATATATGAATACCCTTGGTTCTTGCAGTCACTGAGACTCACAAGATCTGGGTGTTGATCAGTTATTTGCCAACTATATCCTAGTGGTCAAATCCAGCCACTGCCTATTTCTGTACATCAGTGGTTCTCAACCTTCCTAATGCCGAGGCCCTTTAATACAGTTCCTGTGGGTTGCCACCCATAGGTTGAGAACCACTGCTGTAGATAAAGTTTTATTGGAATATAGTCACCCCCATTGCTTTACATTTTGTTAGGCTTAATTTGTGCTACAATGATAGAGTCATTGTGGCAAACAGTAGGGCCCATAATGGAGAAACTAAATTATTTACTATTTGGACCTTTATAGGAAAAGTCTCCTGGCGTTTCTGTGCAGACACATAGCTTAGGTGCAGCAATTATGGGATAATACTTATGAGCATGAGCCTGCAGGTTGCATTTTATTCTTCTGTACCCAAAGGCTGGCTTCATCACTTCCTTTGACATAACTCAGAAGCCCTTAACTCCCTTGATCTCACTTTTCATTCATATGATAGACTAGCTACCTTCTCTTTTTTTTGCATTTTTTGGTGGTGGCTGGGTTTGCATCTGCCACCTCCAGCATAAGGGGCCAGCACCATACCCCTTTGAGCCACAGGCGCCACCCTAGACTAGCTACCTTATAAAGTGAGAGAATTTAATATAAAAGGGGGAGTTAAGCACTTAGCACGGTGCTTTATACGTGATAAGGGTTAAATAAGCTGTAGTAGCTTCATGATGATCACCCATCATTATTTCTTTCAAGAAATTATCATATGCCATGTGAAATGATAAATGGCAAGGGATGTGCAGCCTTTGTGTCAAAGTGGTGGGGACAGTGGCCATCAGGAAGGTACTCTGTCTCAAAGGAGCAGCTGCCACCACACTCCAGCTGCAGTGTCCTAGGGGAATGTCACACTGGTGTTTCCAGGTCTTCTATGCTTCCAGGAGATAACGGAGATTTGGGGAATTACACAAAACCTCCCATTTTTAAATATTGGAAACTGATTAAAAATGTTTCATATGCCTCGGTGTGCCATAAACAATTCAAGTAGGCTTTTCTTTGTGGGGGAGGTTTGGTTTTCATGATTCATGCTTTGGCTGGGCAAGAGAAAGGGGAAGAAGGGAAAGGGAAGAATTTTGGGGGGTGGATCTGGCAAGGAAGATGGCAGATATTTGTGTTGGAATTGACCTAAAATAGCTTTGCTGAGCCATAAAAATCTGTTTTGATCTGTTTTGTTGAAGATTTGCTCTTTGCACATCTACTTTCGAAGTACTAGTGAATGTGCACCCATTTTCTTCTGCCTTTAAAATCCACTATCCATGAGCTTTTCAATCTACCCACATGTATTTTCACCTACTCTGTGAAAGACACTGCATTTTTGAATTAAATTGAGAAAACGCTTCAGAGCACAATGCTGTGGTCCTCTTCACACATGACTGAAAGATCTGAGATGTATCCAACCAGCTCTCCTAGATCCCCATGGTGAGCACAGGAGCAGGGGCTCAAAAACACCCGCAGAGCAACACAAGCTCCACTGAGGGCTACTGGACCCCACAGCTTCAGACAAATAAGAATTTTTAGAATCACTCATCTGGAAACATGCATTTACCAACATTTAAAGCATTGACTTTCAACGTCTTCACGATGACATGAGGTCTGAGAGAGGAATACCTATGTACTTTCTGGAATATAAGTTTGTCCCACTAATGCAAGCGAGGAGGCTTGTGCTAACAAATATTTATTGTGGTATTTTGTACTGTGCAACCTGGCTAGGCTGAAATTTGTTTCCCAGGGTCCCCTTCCCTACATGATTTCAAGTTATAGCCGGTCAAAAGAACAATTTGCCCATAATCTAGAAGACAGGAGTAAAGCAGCAGCCCTCGCTCTCTGAAATCTTTGTTTAGATCCCATCCAGGCTTGACCTTGACCTCCTCCGCTTGGAGCTCTTCTTGACTGTGGGTTGGGTTCTCTGACAGTGTCCTCAGGTTTCTCAGCGGATGGCTGGCTGTGGACTCGCAGGTGTAGCTGCTGCATATAGACAGCTGCTCTCAGCCCCCACACACTGCTCTTCACACTTCCCTTTGGGGACTGAAGGTACTTGTTTCTCAAATTTACTGGTTGGCGACTTCTCTTATTCACCATCTCCCCCTTTCAGACTTTTACTCCCTAGCTCCTTCCACAATTGAGAGAGGTCTACGTCTGACGATAAATCACTTATCCCCGATCAACACAGCTATCTTTGACAAAAGATGAGTGACTGTTACCTTACTTATCTCTACTCCACTTAGTTGCAAGTTCTCAGAGAGCCAGAACTAGCTTGCTCCTTTTTAATGCTCTGGACCCTTAGAATAGTACCTACTTAATAAACTCTAACTGAATAGAGAAAATAGAATCATTAATATGATCCTTACCATCCTGTTAACTCTCCATTTTAAAACAAAATCACAAATGTTACTAGATCAAAAACCTAAATGAATGCCTGACATGTATTAATTATTTTAATAATTGAGTAGAAGAAATGAGTTAAGTTGAGGTGTAATGAGTGACTTTTCAATTTCACTTTAACTGAGTTTTGTTGAGTGTCTGTGAGTTGCAAAATACTAAATATTTTGCATGAAGTAATATGTTGTCCCCAAAATTAACAACTGAGTTATTATCTTTTGCATAAGAAATAACACAACCTAGAAATTTTATGAATTGTTAGTAGAATAAATTCCTAGAAGTAGGAGTTACCAGAACCATCGTTGGGTTCATCTATAATTCCTGCACACTACCTCACTGCCCCCTGCTAAAATACTCTCCATCTACATTCTACCAATGTATGTTACACTTCCACCAACAGTGGTTTAAAATGCCTGTTTCTTTGACAGCGCGACCAGTGCTATGGATTTTCAAACTTTGGGGGCTCTGTCAAGTTGATAGGAGTACAGTGACATGCCAATGTTGTTTAAAATGAACCTCGTTTTTGAATATGCAATAGTGCCTTAAAGTTCTAATTTTTCCTTCACTTCAAATCCACGTAATCAGTGAATAAAGCAGCCTCGATCTGGGATGGGATTAACTTTATAAACCAACAAGGGACACTTAGCATTTATGTAGCACTTCGACTAATGACTGGAACTGGCTTTGGGGAAAAAAGTGCTGCTAATTTTCATAGCCCATAGGGACATTAGCTTTTACTGTCTTTGTTTTGCCATTCTTGTCTTAGGTAAGTGGAAGGTGGTGGAGAACAGGCTTCCTTATGCAGACCATGGGTTAATTAAGATAAATAAGACGGTTCACTGATTACAGATGTCTTTTATCGTTCGATTTTAATGGTGGCTATTGTCACCAACCCTGGCCAGTGTTAGAAGAAAAAACATTAGTAAATTTATGATTATGACCCTATTAATAATTTTGGAGGGGCAGAAAATAATTTTAACTTAATTGATATTGTATATCGTGATTACAGGCTTAGTAGATGGGTGTGGAGGGTTAGAAAAAAATTCCTTCCAATTGTCTTTAATCAAGACAAAATTTCCCAGGAATAATAAATTGCCAACTGTAACAATAGAGGTTATGAAAAGTCAACTTTATTAATTTTCCTATTGTATTTTTCCTGCTGCAGATTCTATTCAGGTCAGGCTCAGGTTTCTATGTTTTTAGTTTCTAGTACTGACATTACTCCCTCAAATTGTAGTCAAGGCTTAAAACAAGAATATGATGATATGAAATTATTGACAATTATCCTTTTTAGTTGTTTTTCCTTCATATGGTGGTAAGACAAAAACTGTGATATTGTCGAGCCTGGCTCATGGGAAAACATTTGTCTGTGGGCAGGTCCCTTTCCTGGGTCACTACTCCAAGGGCTTGTTGAGCAGTGAGGGGAGGTGGGAGAGGACAAATCAGGAGAGGGAAAGTTGCTGCACAAGAATGAACCTGCTTAGTTTTCAGGGCATTCTCTTTGCCATCTCATCTTCTCCCTGCAAAGCCACCCCTGTAATTCTCTACTCCAACATCAGCAAAATGACTATATTCTAAGGGAGATGACTTATAATATATCTTCACTCCAACAAGCAGTTCTCTTCCCTTATGAATTTGTGGTAAAAACTTCTAGGCCAGGAAGAACGCAGCTAAACTAGGTCAGGACCTGCCTCAATGTGCTTCAGTTTCCTAAGAGTTTTATAGTATGGGAACTGAATTGTGCGTGTTAAATGGCATTGAGCTGGTCCAGTGGTTCTCAGTATTGGGGTATATTTAGGGGGATAGCTGCTGCAGAATCCATTAGCAATATATGGGTACATTTTGGTTGCCATAAATTGAGGAGAAGAGTGCTACTGGTACTTAGTGAGTTGAGGCCAGGGATACTGCTAACCTTCTTACAATGCATAGGAAAAGTCCTTCACTACAAAACTTATCGTGCCCAAAATGTCAACAGTGCTGAATTAAGAAGCCCTACAGTAGCCCATCTAAGCAAAGGGTTACATTCCTATGATAGACGGTGATTAGAAAGAAGCCTCCAGAATGAGTATCTGAGGGTAAGAATATTTAGAGACTTTCTGCTACATGTCCTTTTTGAAAGAGAAATGAGATTTTCAGCTTTTTATTTTGTTGTTTAGTTAACCAACATATTTGAGTGTTTAAAATGCATTCGGGGAAAATTAGAAAAAAATTCCCCAGGATCCTTATTTTTAAAGAACTTATTTTTATGTATTTATGGGAATACATAAATGACAGGCAATTATGACGGGCATCTGATGACAGGCATCTTTAATAGATCCAAGAGAGTTCCAGAACATGATGTGAGTAAAAGCCAGCTCTTCACTAGGGCCCAATATTCTCCACAGCCCTTTCAGAAAGATACAGAATTTCCTCAAAGTTATATGGCAAAAGACCGAACATTCTTTTAGGCACCCCCACTATGCAAAATGTAGCCAGGAAAAGGCATGAGATAATGTAATACGAATTATAATCTTTCACCAAATTAAACCTTAAACCTGTTTTCCTCATTCAATGATTTGTTAAACATCTCTGACATCATTATTATGAAAAGATCCTAAGTGTAGTTTTAAACCAAAACCAAATCTATAAAATGTGGAATTAAGTATTGATATGTCTAACATTCCTGCTTCGATTATAAATCCCAGAATTTCATTTCCAACTGAGTTTAATGGTCATTTTTAAAAGGCAGTAGAAATTGCAATAGGGATATGATTTTAAAATATATATAATCTTCAGCTAGCGCTGCTGGCTTTCACACATGTTAAGGGGAGAATACAAAATAACATGTTGAACAATACAATATTTTTCCTCTCTCCAATCTTTCTCAATCTTGCACAGGCGCAAGCAGAAGATAATGATAATTATTTTCCAGTAACATAATAATAGAAAAGGTATTGACCAGCAATACAATCTATTTGATCACCCTGCATGACTCCATTCTAGCACTGAAAGCTCAATTTGATGGCATGAGATATCTGTCTCTCCAAGGAATAAAAGGCTTTCCAACTGCCCTGTAACTGAAGGATGTGATTCATCTTGCTTGACACCATATTCTGTGCGTCCCCAAATTCCGTGGCCTGTCTCATACATCATCAAGCAGATATTTTCTTTCTGGTATGATTTCTTGGATCCAGCGTTCTATAGAAGCTAAATGCAACTAAAGGATTTCTGACTTCTCCTCTGTTCCATGTTAATTTCCTTTTCCCATTTGGATGAAATAGTAGCATGACCCTCATTGCCCATTCTTAAGATGAAAAGCAGCCCTGCTGTGCCACACATGACTTATTCACTGGTTTATGGACCCAGATCTCTCAAAGGATTATCTTTTATACACAAGTATCCCGGAGTGCTAAATGGCACTTCGGGGTGTCAGTGAAGAGGGTGAGAAATGAGTCAGAATCACGTGGAGGAAAAGAAACTCCCTACTGGCCACACATTTGAAAAAGCTAAAGCGGCACAGCAGTGAAGACCTAGGAAAAGGCTCCCATGGACCATTTCTCTATAAACGAAACTTGAAAATACTTTCCACTTGGAATTTATTCCCAGGTCACTAGTTTTGAAACAGTTATGCAAATCAGAGTTGGGCGAAGCTCAAGACCCATTCATTTAATTTATTTATCCTTAGAGTTTGTCTTACGCCAGAGGCTCCTGCTTTCTAAGAAGAGGATGCTTAGCAGCCATTTGACTCTTAGGTTCCTCAACACTGGACTGAGACTTTATGAGAGTTGGAAGGATGTTAGTGGGAAGAGTCCTGGGTGACAGAAGGGTTGTGTTTCAGCCTCTGTTTCTCATCAGGAGCGTGTCATTTTCAGGGCAGTTTCTCCTCTGGAAAATGCCTGCTATAAAAGTATATAAAGTGTCCATGCTCAAACTGGCTCCATCTGCCTATAATAGGTCCTAAAGTGAAATCAGACAACTCTACGTGACAGGCAGAATTTTGCCAGGTAGCCCACCTAAGGACACACCCTCTGGGCCTTGATGTTGCAGGAGAAGGAATGATCCATCCTTAGGATGGTGGTGAGACGTATCTGGGCTCTCCTGCACCACTGCCAGACAAGTGGGTGGGCTAAAGCTTTGGGGGAGGAAGGAAGGGGTTGGGGGGATGGCAAAGTCAGGAGTGTTTGGTAAGTTAAGAATCCCAGAATGTGCCCAGTAAAACCCATCTCTTTAAGCAGGCTTTCTCCAGAAAACTTCAGGTTATGCTCTCTTCTTAGCTTTTCTAGAAAGCTGTGAGACTTCCTGAGCATTACATGACAGATTTTCAATGTTCCCTTAGGCACAGGGAGAGGTGGGACAGCCATAGCTTTCACTTCTGTATAAATGGTCCCCATCCTCCAACTACCCTTTATTCTAACAGACTTGAACCACAGACTCATCCTTTCACATGGCCCTTTCTCCCTCTTTGGAAATCCACTCTGTACCCACCATTGATGTGTTATTATCAGACTAATACTTTTCTCTCCTCAATTCCAAACAGAGCAATCCAAGTTCATCATTTCAAATTACATTTTGGCAATTATTCTGCTTATTGCAAAAAACTCCATCTCCTGAATTTGTAATGGATTTGGGTGATACCCAGGAATTTGCAATTCTACCTAATTCCCAAGTGATGCTGATAATGTTGGTCCAGGGACATTGTCTTAGAGAACCACTGGCATAAAGAGATGGAAACACAAGAGAAACCCTGACTCCCATGCGTTTCACATGGCAGAGCTTCCCATTAATTAGCCCGCATCAGAATCACCTGGAGGGTTTGAAACACAGATTGCTGGGCCTCATTCACAAAGATTCACTTAGGTCTGAGCAAGGGCCTAAGTGTATTTGAATAAATTTCCATGTAACACTGATGCAAGCCAGCCCAGGGAATGCTTCTTAAAAAACATTGGAGAGAGGATTGTACCACAAAGCAGGTGGGGCAAACCAACAAGCTATACACTGGTTATTTTTGTTTCTTAATAACCATATGTAGACTAGAACCATTTCTAGACAGTTCTGAAAGAATACTTATAGAAGAGCTTAAAAATACCCATGAGCCAATGAAGACTTGTTTTATTCAGAGAAGGTCTTAAATGCACAACACCCCCATTTTTATTTTTAAGTGGCCTGTTCAAAAGCACAGCAATCAGGCCCCCTGCCATGATGCAGTCAAATCATAAAGCATTCACTGAGCCTTAACTACTGAACTGATAGTAGAATGCCTCTGGGGTTCCTAAATCTAATATGGTTTACATACCTTGCTGCTAAGCCAGATGCACATTGAAATGGGGTACTTGGAACTTCCTCTGTGGATCATAAGAAAAAAAGCACATTTTGATAGAAATGATAGAACATACAGTATATATTCTGTACAGTGTATATTCTGTGGCAGGGAGCTGCATCCTATGTGGGGAACAGACACATACCTTAGTTACGGATGTTTTTCTAAATCACCTTTTAGAGATGGAAAAAATTTAAAAAGCTTGGCAATTATGTGCTACAGTAAGTGACAGAAAGAGCTGAATGTCTCCTGAGAAAGCATAGAAACTAGGGCTCAGAGAGTCTATGTCATGCACCAAATCATTGGGTCTGTTTGGGAAAAACTAGGATAGGAATTCTGGTCACCTGGCCCCAGGGCTCGCTCTGCCCATCATGCCTCATGGATTCACTGCCCATCCAAACTAGCTGCCCCTTCCAAGTTCTCCATCTCTTCTCTCATTTATTAATTTTATATTCTCCCTGCTTATTTGTTCCCAAATCCTGCCAGTCACCTGTCCAATAGATCATCCCTCTGGAAGTCCTAAATAAGCTATCCTACTCATGTGCCTCTAATAACAGAACTCTACCTAAGGGCTACAAGACTCAGTGTTTGGGGTCTCACTGGTACGAGCTCTTGGGAGCCATTGTTAAGTTTTCAAAAATTTTGCTGGTTGATTCTTAAATTCAGCCACTATTAAAAATTAAATTCTATAAACTTACAGTAAGTGATATAAGAAAAATTCTAAAAGCTCATTTCTTCCTAATTATTTTACTATATTTTACTATTACCTGTGTTATTGGGGTTATTTATGTCTGCTGTATCTGAATGTGGAATTTCTACAAAAGGCTGTGCTATTGCCCCTATCTTCCCAAGTCCATGTTTAGAAATGCCATGTTGGTGGGCGGCGCCTGTGGCTCAGTCGGTAAGGCCCCGGCCCATATACCGAGGGTGGTGGGTTCAAACCCGGCCCCGACCAAACTGCAACCAAAAAATAGCCGGGTGTTGTGGCAGGTGCCTGTAGTCCCAGCTACTCGGGAGGCTGAGGCAAGAGAATCACTTAAGCCCAGGAGTTGGAGGTTGCTGTGAGCTGTGTGAGGCCACGGCACTCTACTGAGGGCCATAAAGTGAGACTCTGTCTCTACAAAAAAAAAAAAAAAAAAACAGAAATGCCATGTTGGTGACCTAAAATTAGCCATGTATTTATACCACAAAGGGTACAAATGAGGACTCTAGTCTCGACGAGATGCTTTTAAAAATGTACCAGCTGGGGCGGCGCCTGTAGCTCAGTGAGTAGGGCGCCGGCCCATGTGCCGAGGGTGGCGGGTTCAAACCCAACCCCGGCCAAACTGCAATAAAAAAAAAAAAAATAGCTGGGTGTTGTGATGGGTGCCTGTAGTCCCAGCTGCTCGGGAGGCTGAGGCAAGAGAATCACGTAAGCCCAAGACTTAGAGGTTGCTGTGAGCCGTGTGACGTCATGACACTCTACCCGAGGGCAGTACAGTGAGACTCTGTCTCTACAAAAAAAAAAAAAAAAAAAAAAAAAAAAAAATTTACTAGCTAACTTGTTACGGGCTGAATTGTGTCCCACCCAAAATTGTATATTAAAGTTCTGTGACTTAATCACCTTTAAAGAGGTGATTAAGATTAAATGAAGTCATGAGGAGACCTTAATCCAACCCAAGTGCTATCTCTATAATAGAAAATTTGGATACAGAAAGGGACACCAGGGATGTGTGTGCATGGCAAGAAGACCTTCTGAAGACACAGAAAGTTGGGGGTTATCTGCAAGCCAAGTAGAGAATCCTCTGAAAACACCAAACTTGCCACCACCTTCACTTTGATTTGGAGCCTTCAAAATTGGGAGAAAACACCCAGTCTATAGTGTTTTACTATGGCAGCTCTTACAGACTAATGCACCACTATATTTGAAACTCTACACGTAATTCTTTAAAATCCTTTATTTCTAGGTTTTCTAACTCCCTTTCATCATATTTTACAAGTCTATGCAAAAGTACAGATGTCTGAGGAGGTCAGCCACTTTCACTAAATTTTTCAGGATAGGGGAGTAAGGGTGATCTCTTATAAGAATTAAAACTTGCTGATTCCATATATAACAAAGTATTATTTTTTCAAGGTCTTTAAAGTATGACAGTGCTTTAATAGGGATTGCATTAAAATTGTATATTACTTTGGGTTGTATGGACATTTTAACAATGTTGATTCTTCTCAGCCATGAGCATGGTATGTTTTTCCATTTGTTGACATCTTCAGCTTTTTCTCAGCGTTTCAGAGTTCTCTTTATAGAGATCTTTCACATCCTTTGTCAGGTAAACTCCCAAGTATTTCATCTTCTTTGGTACTACTGTAAATGAATAGAGTCCTTGACTGTTTATTCAGCTTGACTATTGTTGGTATATATAAAGGCTACAGATTTGTGAGTATTGATTTTGTAACCTGAGATGCTGCTATATTCCTTGATCACTTCTAAGAGTTTTGTAGTTGAATCCTGGGTTTTCCAGATATACAATCATATCATCTGTGAAGAGTGAAAGTTTGATCTCCTCTGTTCCTATTTGGATATCCTTGATCATCTTTTCTTGCCTGAATATGGTGGCTAAGACTTCCATTACAATGTTAAAAAGCAGTGGAGATAATGGACAACCTTTCCTGTTCCTGATCTGAGTACAAATGATTTCAATTTAACTCTATTCAATATGATATTAGCTGTGGGTTTGCTGTAGATGGCCTCTATCAGTTTAAGAAATGTCCCTTCTCTACCTATTTTTTTTAAGTGTTCTCATCATAAAAGAATGATGGATATTATCTCTCAATGCATTGATTGAGAGAAGCATATGGTCTTTGTTTTTTATTTTGTTTATGTGATGTATTATATTTATAGATTTATTAATATTGAACCGTCCTTGAGACCCTGGGATAAAATCAACTTGGTCATGGTATGTAATCTGTTTGATGTGATGCTGGATTCTGTTTGCTAGGAAATAAAAACAAATCAGGAGGAATCGTGCTACCAGACCTCAGACTATACTATAAATCAATAGTGATCAAAACAGCATGGTACTGGCACAAAAACAGAGAGGTAGATGTATGGAACAGAATAGAGAACCAAGAGATGAACCCAGCTACTTATTTGATCTTTGATAAGCCAATCAAGAACATTCAGTGGGGAAAAGACTCCCTATTTAACAAATGGTGCTGGGTGAACTGGCTGGACACCTGTAGAAGACTGAAACTGGTCCCACACCTTTCACCATTAACTAAGATAGACTCTCACTGGATTAAAAATTTAAACTTAAGGCATGAAACTATAAAAGTTCTAGAAGAAAGTGCAGGGAAAACACTTGAAGAAATTGGCCTGTGAGAATATTTTATGAGGAGGAACCCCCGGGGAATTCAAGCAAAACCAAAAATACATTACTGGGATATGATCAAATTAAAAATCTTCTGCACAGCCAAGAACACAGTACATAAAGCAAGCAGAAAGCTCTCACAATGAGAGAAGATATTTACAGGTTTAATATGTAAAATATGACAAAAAATGAATTTACAGAGAACTTAAAAGTATTAGCAAGGAAAGAACAAGTGATCCCATCTCAGTGTGGGCAAGGGACTTGAAGAGAAACTTCTTTGAAGAAGATAGGCTCACGGCCTACAGACACATGAAAAAATGCTCTTCATCCTTAATCATCAGAGAAATGCAAATCAAAACCACTTTGAGATAACATCTAACTCTAGTAAGATTAGCCCACCTCAGAAAATCCTAAAACCAGAGATGTTGGTGTGGATGTGGGGAAAAGGGAACACTTCTGCACTGCTGGTGGGAATGCAACCTAATATGTTCTTTTTGGAAAGATGTTTGGAGATCACTAGGGATCTAAAAATAGACCTGCCATTCGATCCTGCAATTCCTCTACTAGGTATATACAGAAAACCAAAAATCACTTTATAACAAAGATATTTGCACCAGAATATTTATTGCAGCCCTATTCATAATTGCTAAAACATGAAAGAAGCCCAAGTGCCCATTGACCCATCAATGGATTAATAAATTGTGGTATATGTACTCCATGGAATATTATGCAGCCTTAAAAAAGATGGAGACTTTACCTCTTTTTTGTTTACATGGATGGAGCTGGAACATATTCTTTTAGCAAAGTATCTCAAGAACGGAAGAAAATTTATCCAATATACTCATCCCTACTATGAAACCAATTTATAAGCACCCATACTTCCATATGAAAGCTATGACCCAACTACAGACCAAGATGAAGGGGAAAGAGGAGGGGGAAGGGATGAGGGAGGTTGAATAGAGGGAGGATAATTGGTGGGACCACACCTATGGTGCATTTTACAGGGGTACAGGTTACATCTACTAATTGCAGAATATAAATGTCTTAACACTAACTAAGAAAATGCGGTGAAGTCTATGTTAACCAATTTGATGGAAGTATATAAAACCAGCACATCGTACCCCATAATTTCATTAATGTACACAGCTCAGATTTAATAAAAAAAGGAGAAAAAGAATTAAAACTTGGTTTGTGCTATTTTCTGTCATCTAACTTACATGTAATTTCTGACAGTGCAGACTACTGGTGTCTTTATCTTGGAGAAAACAATTAGGATGAACTACAGTAAGTTACTGATATTTGACCTTTTTTGCTCTACAAAACAGCCATTTTTTATAGTTCCACTTAATCAAATTTGTCATGTAACTTGGGATACTCCTTCAGATTTCTTATTCTCATAATGATATTGCAAATTGAAGCTTATGGGACACATATGGGCAAAAGACCAAAAAAAAAAAAATTGTTCTACAAAGTTTATTCATTCTTTGAATTAGCTACCTACATTTAAAAATTGAGCAAGTACCCTAAAAGCTAAGGTTTCCTAAGATGTCCCTCCTAGTAGCTGTTCCCACATTCTCAGGATTGTACTCATAGTCTATGCAAGCCACTTTGCTTATTTGTAATACCTTCCTGGTCTGAGGTACGTCTGTGTGGGTAAGCCTTATAACCTTCTACTACCCTGGTAGCTCCATATCTCAAACGGTTGGAGAGATATCTATGAAGAGAGGTAATCAATCATCTGGATTAAGATCGCAGTTAGGTCCTCCAGGACCCATCACAACCCTACAGGGTTAAGTTTGACATGGTATAGTTATGACTTAATACACATACTTGCAGACAAATCAAAAGGAGAAAGACTCCAAGATCCAAAATCATTTGGCATCAAAGTTATTAATGAAATAATTTGCTGACAACTGCTGCCACCGTTTGCTATCACCTGAATGTAATTAAATTGCACTTAAAGTTCATCTTGAAAGTGCTATGTAGATGAAAATGTCACAATTCCTGTATTTTAGAAGGACAACATCAAAAGAGAAATATCAAGTCTTTATTCATGTGAATGCTTAGAACTTTTCTCGGCAGGCAAGATTTTCCCTAACCAATTTTTCTTTTTGTAAATTTCAAGATTGCATTTAATTTCTTATCGTCCTGCAACTCAAATCACTGTCTAATGACTTTCTAGCCTGCTAGCCTACTTCTAATATTTAAAGACTATTTTAGGTTGCTTTATTGATAAGAAACTTATCCTAGGTCTCTAATCTGCAAAAAAGATAAATAGAAATTGATCTCAAAGGCACAATTTGTTGTTTAATTAATGTTCCTGATTGTCTCCATAATTACTCTCAAAAGTTATTACTTTTAATCATGTCAGTTAATATAGATTAAAAAGTACAACACAATTATATCTCCATAGTCTCAAAGTTAGAGTAATTCACACACAGAAATTTTCCAAAGTATTCTCAGATGGTTTTATCAACTAATAGTCAACAAATAATACTAACCAAATCATTGTGTTTTGTCTATATCCACTAAATCAAACAATCATTTAAAAGACAAACCAGGAAAGCTAGATCTACAATTTCTCGGGGCTGGAGAGGAAAATCTACAAAGACCTTATACATTTCTGCATGTTTTAATCATTTTAATTTTCCAGTTTGAGAGTCGGGGATGAGGCTGTTATGGAGGGCTCATTGGAGAGTATGTAATTATGGCTGATTAATAACAGAAGACTCAGGCATTAGCGCTTGATAGTCCTTAAGGATTATCTAAGGCCAATTTCTTCATTTCACAGATACAGAAACCAACATATGGAGAGAGTCCGTGAATTGCCCAATAACAGAGTCAATGGTAAGCCTCAGGTGTGAGAACAGCACGCACAGGCGCAGTCACACTCATGTACATCCTCTCCCCACCTCTTAAATCACCCACCTCTACAGAGATTTCTGCACATATTACTTTTTAATTTACCCCGAACTAATTTCTCTAGATCATTATGTTGTAATTTTAATGACTATTTAGACAGCTGTTCTAATCTATTGAGTTTTCACTAGATGACCTCTCAGAATTTCCACTCTTTTCTTTCACAGCTGTCTCGTATACAAACATTCATATACCACATTTATAGATTTCATATTCATAGCTAATCACATTGCCATGACTCATCCTAAGTCCCAAATAACAGTGATCTGGGGTCTACAAACCTAGAGTCTCGATTTGATTTGCACACAGGAAGGAGAAGCTCCCTTTATGATAAAGTCTTATCACCTACATTTCCCTTATGTAGAAACAAACCTCAGCTGATCAGTGTAGAAGCTGTGGGTGCTCAGAAACACATACTGAGCTATTAGTCACAGGCCTTTATTTAGTCAATAAAAAGATAAAGTCAGCTTTCCTCTCAACCTCAGTTAATTCAGAAAAGATAAGGAACCCATCATTTTAACTGCATTAGTCAATTAATCAATCTCTTACTCAAGTGCTTGGAAATTATAAGATAGAATTCTTGGTTAAGCAGACTGATGCTAAGAGTGTGGCCATAATTTTCTCACATTACTGTGGAGTGTAATCCAGTCACCAAGGCACTGCGGTGAGGTTATATTAATATATCAAAAAAAGTCCTAAGGTTGTGGAGACACCAGGCTCTTAAATTAGGCCACTATGGACCATGCAGGCCAACTAGCCTCAGAAAGAGAACTCTTCACTCCAGAACTAGACCTGCCTCTTGGGACACCACATCAGCCTATCTGTGTCCATCTCTTTCTCTCCACCCATTTGCCTCTTTCAATTTTCTATCCATGGAGCAGCTAAAGTGATCCAGGCAAATCTAATGACTTATCTGTTTAGAGTCTGGTGATGACTTTCTGTTGCCCTGAGTATGAAGATGGAGGTCCTTAGTTATCTAAGGCTGTGCCCTACCAGGCCACTCCTGACACGTACATTCTCATCTCCTCCCACTGCCCACTCCCTATGCTTCTACCACACCAGATCCCTGCACCATGCTGCCTCCCACTGCCAATCTTTACACAGTGCTGGTCCTCCTTCCAGGGGTGCTCTTCATTCACCTCCTCTCCTTATCATCATTTCAAGTCTCAGCTCCACTGTCAGCTCTTCAGAAGAGAATTCTCTGCCCTCTCTCTTTGGAAGTGCAATTACAACCACAATGATGCTATGTAGTCAACAGAATGGTTAAAATAAAAAAGACCGATAGCACCAAAGTCTAAGAAGCATGTGGAGGAACTGGAACTCTCTAGCATTGCTGTTGGAAATGCAAAATGGTACAGCCACTTTGGAATACATTTTGGCAATGTTGTTTTAAATTAGAAAGTTAGAAAAAATTTAAAAGTTAGAAACTACTCCTACTGGTCAGAACAGCAGAAGAGATAAATTTAAGTATACATATAGAATATTATACAACTTATACACAAAAATATGGATGAATCTCACAAAAGTTGAGCAAAACATAGAAACAAAACCCCAAATTGTTTGATTGCTTTAATATAAGGTTTACAAATGGAAATAATAATCCATAACTTCACAAGCTATGGGTTACCCTTGGGGTGAGTAAAGATAAGGGAGACTTCTGAGATACTGGTCATGGTCTATTTATTTGTAAAAATCAAACATAACCAGCAGTGTATTTCTGATTTGTTTTCTTTTCTACATGTATGTATACATAGTAGTATTCTTAGATAAAACAATTCCAAATCTCTATATTAGGTTCTGCATTAATAAAGACTTATTCCTTGTGGCACCGTTCTCTCTTGGGATTTTACTTGGGATTTTGCATCATTGCTTGGTTAATCCCTGTGCTGCTGTCTGGAGTTGAGGCTGAACACAACACTCTGTGAGGTCAGGAAGATCAGTTTTCAATAATCATTATTGTATAGTGTCTAATTCAATCTTTATCAAATATTCAATAAATTAATATACAAGTGCACATTTTTACATCTCCTAGATGTAAGTGTCTGATTATTTGATTATGCAAACCTGCTTCACTAATCCAAAGCATAAACCTGAAAAGCCAAGGACCGTGTGCTAGAACCCACTTTGTAAGACCAGCACATATGTGACTGAGGGAGAGAATGTCTTGTGTCTCTCTGGCTGAGCATGATTTCTTTGGAACTCAGTACAGTATATGGGACATCACATAGGCCCTCATTGTGGTTCTTTTCAGCAAATGGAAGATCGAACGTACATTTAATTGGATTAAGTTATTTTTCAAGTGTTCAGTACTCTCTAATGCAGGGGACCTCAAACTGCGGCCCGCCAGGACATTTATCGGGCCCACCAGGTGTTTTTGCTGCCGCTGCCTGTTCTGCTTAGCAGCTGACTCGTCCCAGGCCTGCAGTGTGCATGAGTGGAATGTGCACCACTCTCTGACTCCCTTCCTTCTGTCTATCTCCAACTCCCCTCCTTCTGCCTATCTCCAACTCCCCTCCTTCTGTCTGTATGTCTCTCGACTCCTACTCTCAGTCTCAGGTGTGATCAGTTATGAGCTTGCCTGTGCAGAGCCTGCTGCTGCCTGAGGTAAGAACAAGTTAGAATTTATTATTTTTTTTTAAGTTAGAAGGTCTATTTTTTTTTTAATTTGCAGTTAGTAGGGCTTTTTTTTTTTTTGCGGTTAAGGGGGGCCTTTTATTCTGAAGTTAGGAAGTCTTTTTTTTTTTGCAGATGGGGTGCCTTTTTTTTGAAGTTAGGAGAGCCTTTTTTTTAAGTTGGTTAGTTGGTTGGGGGTGGTTTCTAGGGGGGTTGCACCACAGTGATAATGCAAATAGTCAGCACTCAGTGCTAATGCAAATGGTCAGCGCTCAGAGGTAATGGAAATAGTCAGTGCTCAGTGGTAATGATAATTGTAAGTGCTCAGTGTTAATGTAAATGGTCAACACTCAGTATTAATGCAAATTGTCAGCAGTCAGTATTAATGCAAATGGTCAGCGGTCAGTGTTAATGCAAATGGTCAGTGCTCAGTGTTATCGCATGGGGGCCCCAAACTGGTAATCTGCCTAGGGCCCCATGGGAACTTGATCCAGCTCTGCAGATAGCCGAGGAGTAGGAAACCCAATTTAATTGACAGTAAGTGCATTTGTATTCTGATTGCTATTCAGTTGTGTATGATGTTGTATGTTGTGTGCTGTGTAAGCCCCGGTTCACACTGTTGCCATCTCTGAGCAGTGCGAATTCAGCCATATGCTTGTATGGCTGAACTCACATTAGATTTGGAAGAAAAAAGGCATATGTGCCTTCTTTTTTCCTGTAGTGGAATCTGATCGCATGGGTCTTCTCACCCATGCGATCAGATTCCTGTGCAAGTTCACAGATTGCAGTGCAGTTCGCACAGGGTAGTGTGAACTGGAAAGGTAGTGGAGGAACCAGCTCTGTAATTGTGCTGGTTCCCACACCACACCAGTGTGAGCCTGAGGTAAAAGTGGACTTCCACCAATATGAGCACTGGTGAGGCTGAAATGATGTGGACTGGCAAGGCTGCATTGATGGACACTGATTAGACTGCATTGATGGGCACTGATCAGACTGCATTGATGGGCAGTGCAGTCTATATGTCTCTGTGTGGGCAAAGTTATTTTGTTGCTACAAAGTTATTTTGTGCTATAAAGTTATATTGTTTTTGTAGCACTGTATATATATATATGTATGTATTTTACTAATAGCAATTTGGAATCCCTAGGAAACAATGATATCAAGAAAGAGAAAAATTGAGTCGGAGTGTAGGATATTCAAAGAACAGTGGACTTACGATTACTTTTTCATGCAGTACAAGGAAAGAACTGTGTATTTGATATGCCAGAATATAGTGTCTGTGTTCAAAGAATACAATTTGCATCGACACTATCAAACTCAACATAAAGATAAATATGATTGTTTGGTGGGAGAAGTGAGAAAAGATAAAATATTAAAACTGAAAAATACATTGACAACTCAGAAAAATACTTTTGTGAAGCAGAAACAGCTAAATATTTCATCACTATGAGCAAGTTTTCAAGTTGCCAAGCTAATAGCATGCACTGGCAGACCATTCATGGAGGGAGAATTTGTTAAAGAATGCCTTCTTTCTGTTGCCAAAGAGATGTGTCCAGAGAAGGTCGATTTATTTATTTAGTATGGTGAGTCTTTTAGGACCTACAATTACACAAAGGATTGAAGAAATGAGAGAGCATTTGCATCAGCATTTGCAAAACTCCACAAAAAAAAAAACTTTCCTGTTTTTCCTTGGCACTCGATGAAAGTAATGATATTTGTGACACTGCACAACTTCTAATTTTTGTTTGTGGGCTGAATGACTATTTAAAAGTCACAGAAGAGCTTGCTGCACTGCAAAGCATCAAAGGAACAACTACAAGAGAGGATATTTATTAAAAGTTTTGCCAAACTGTGAATAGTTTGGAGCTGGACTGGGCAAAAATAGCCAGTGTGACAACTGATGGTGCTCCTAGCATAGTGGGGTCTAAGAAAGGAGTAATTGCTTGCATTAACCAAGAGATGGACAAACATAACCATTCTCATCTAATAGCCATACACTACCTCATCCACCGACAAGCGCTGTGTAGTAAATCACTGAAGTGGGACTCCATTATGAAAATTGTGGTATCTTGTGTTAACTTCGTTGGAGCTAATGCACTAAACCACAGACAATTTCAGGAATTTCTGTCTGAGTTAAATGTTGCCTATGAAGATGTTCTGCACTACACAGAGTCCGTTGGGTAAGTTGAGGGAGAGTTTTGAAACATTTCTATGACTTACTCCCACAAATTACAGCTTTTCTGCTCTCAAAAAAACAAAGAAGTATCAGAGCTCAATGATGCAGAATGGAAATGGCACCTTGCCTTTCTGACAGATGTAACAGAGCTACTCAACAGTTTCAATGTGCAACTTCAAGGAAAGGGGAAACTCATCTGTGATATGCAATCACATGTGAAAGCATTTGAAGTAAAATTACTCATCAAACAAGTGAAGGAAAAAAATTTCTTCCATCTTCCCACAACTCAAAATCTGTTAGTGGAAAAACTATTGGTTGCATTCCCAAACAAAACATGTGTGGATTCACTGGAAAAGTTGCAAAAGGAATTCCAAATTAGATTTAAAGAGCTTCATCTCCACGAACAGGACATACAGCTTTCCTGTAACCCATTTTCTATTGACATTGAAAATATGGATACAATTTACCAAATGGAACTGGCTGAACTGAAGAATTGCGACTCTCTAAAGATGTATTCAAATCAAGCAGCCATACTAATTTCTATGCATCTCTCCCCTCTGAGACATATCCTAATCTCAGGAACCATGCACTCAAAATGGCAACCATCTTTGGCAGCACTTATGTCTGTGAACAGACTTTTTCCAGATGAAACCTCTGAAATCTCCAACCAGATCTAGACTAACTGATGCACACTTGCATCACTTGTTACGACTAGCAATGACAAATATGGAACCGGACATTGACCATCTCATTAGCCAAAAGCAGGCCCATAATTCCCATGGAAATACTGGTAAGTTTGTTGATTTAACTTTACTTGTTCTTCATTTTAAATATTGTATTTGTTCCCGTTTTGCTTTTTTACTTCAAAATAAGATATGTACAGTGTGAATAGGAATTTGTTCATAGTTTTTTTTTTTTTAACTATAGCCCAGCCCTCCAGCCATCTGAGGGACAGTGAACTGGCCCCCTGTTTTAAAAGTTTGAGGACCCCTGCAATAAAAACACCAAATGAAGCATCTGATTTTATTTCTCACTCCCTGGTTACAGAAACCTAGTCTCGAGATCCAAACCCTGCCAGATTCTACTTCTGCTTCTCTTTATTCATTATTTGTTGGCCCCAGACCCCAACGGCATCTGGTTGTTCCTGTGAATTTACTATGGCTTTTGAGCAAGTTCTTAGCTCATTTATAAGAAGAAAACTTAGGGCACTTTTGATCTAATGTAAGAAATAGGCAGGAAATTGACATTCAAATGACAAGACTATAAATAAGTCAATCTTCTACTTTCCTAATCAAGTTATAGTAGAAAACATTCTTGACTCACCTGAACAGAGAAACTTCTAGGGTTGGGGATTGGATGATTACATACATATTTAGGATATTTAATTACCTACTTTAGCATGTAAAATTAAATTGCACTCATAATGTACTACATTCAAAAGTACTATGCCTCCCCCTTTGAAACAATAGTATCGAAACTCTTCAAATATACATTTTACATCAATGTCTTCATCAAGAGAACAACACTTTCAGAATTTAGGAATGTCCCAGGATTCATCACTTTGCTTCCATTTGAGAGGCTACACTTTTTGAAGCCAAGTAGAATGATGCCACTGGAAGTGGTAAGCCAAGCTTCAGGCACTCATTTACAAAATAGCAGGATATGTGACTAGTTTATTCATCCTTGCAACATAAGCACTTACTCTATTGCTTTTGAAAGTAATCTTCAAAAGTCTGTATTCACTGAAATACAACACCATGTTAAACTTCTTTGCCTCTTCTTAAAAGAGCAGTTCTTTTGATATGATCCCAATAGATATTGAAAACCACTATTAACAGAGGACATGTTAGACTAATCTGTTTTCTCCAAACAGAATTCTTAGTTGTTCAAAATAAAGTGGCAATGATCCTGTCTCTTATGTGACATGCTTTATGAGGGCCTACATATAAATCTGTACCTTTTATTCTGAGGGCTTGTTTGGGTGAAATCAGTAGTTTATACTCACTCATATGAAAGTTTACATTTTCTATGGGGCTGGAAGAGGTCACCTGGGAAACAAATTTGCAAGGATGACATGACCTGTCTCCCCAGGGTTAAGAGTGTACCAGTTGTGCTGAGAGCTGGGAGTCTCTGTAATGTCCAAGTCCTCATTCTGAGTTCTTTCCACTTGTCTGCAAAGCAAGTGCTCCCCTGGAAGACCTGACAGACTCAGAGCCAACTGAGGCTCAGACCATTCAGCTCCGGTTGGCCTGAGCTATGTAACACTGCTTTCCAAAATACACTGTCCTCCTTGGGTGCCTTGCTAGTTATCTTCCTAGCAGCGAGGGTGTAAATGTGTTATGCCTTAGCCTCTTCCACCCCCCAACCCCGCAGCAAAAGGGAATGGAAATGAATGCCCTACCTGTCTGTCTTTTGAGAGAGTTACAAGGTTTGGTTATTGTCTATACTTCTCTCTCGGAGGCACAGATAAAAAGCCCTGATATTCACATTCACAGCACACCATGTATTAATGCAAATGAAGCTTTCTGAACCTTGAGATACAAAGAATTATTTTTAGAAAGTTCTAAACCTGAAGGCAAAAAAAAAAAAAAATGAGGAAGGGAATTTGGCATCTCTGGCACCTTCATAGATACAGACTGGATTTCATATGCCGATTCCAACCTGACCCTATCCCCGGCTGCATGTTTGTTTCTCCCTTTACGCCACCCTTCATCTGTCATGTCACATCCTGCCTTTCTTTGTTTTGGGGGGCTTCCCTTCAACCACAATGGCTTTCACAATTTTTTGCCTTATTTTTATTTCTTGAATTTCTATATACTCAAAAATAGTTCTGAATTAGATTCAATGTTTTTAGGGCATCTAAAAAAATAATCATCATATTCGACAATACTAAGCATAAAATTCTCTCTGCCTAGCACAGCTCAGTAGATGCTACAGTGAAGTGTTCAAATGAGGTATGATGTGGAAACTCTATGGCTATAATGAAAAAGTGATTTCCCAAGAGTCATCTTTCTGTTGGAGCCATTTAACGTGAAAACCAGCTCAATATTTGAACAAGTTCTATTTTTCCTTCTATTCATAGTTTAAACATGCTGTACTTTCAATCCAATCATAAATGTGAACATGCTTAATTTGGAGTTTTTAGGCTTTTAAATGAGTTTGAAGCACCAACTCTTGAGTTTAGGATGGTAAAGGGAAAACTAACTGAAATGGAAAAGTTTTCAAATGTGTTTTTAGTGTTAGCACTTGCAAAAGTCTTGTAACACCCATCACTCAGAAAACTTGCTATTTTGAGACAATATAACAGGGGTAGAACTTAAGAGCTGGAAGGAATCATACAAATTTACATATTAGCAAACTTCAGCCAGGATAGCTGCCCAAGTAACTGAGTCACAGATTTAAAGTTGGGGTTTCCCAATTTTATGGCTATAAACAACAACTTAGAAAAAACCTATTGGGAATATCATCACCTTAACATTTACAACGAATGTGATTTGTCACATGTCTAAGGTTTTAAAATATAGAAGTCAATAATTTGTTATTACGATACTCTTTTAGAGATGGGTTCTCACTTTGTCAGCCAGGCTGGAGTGTGGGGGCACAGCTCACTGTAGTCTCTAACTCCAAAGCTCTTTCCTGAGCTTCCCAAAGAGATGAGACTAGAGGTACAATGTCTTTTAACAATAGTCTATTATTAGCAACAGCTTTCAAAGAGAGAAACACTTTCAATGAAGTTGATACCCTTTAATCATTAAGACTTTGAGACTGATTGTCAAGATACTAACATTCTTGACAACTTTTAAAAATAATCCTTCTAACCTGACTTATCTTTCTCCTCATCTGTTGGCATATTTGAGTCCAGCCTATGATAACCAGATCAACATCTGGAATTCCAGTCTGTAAGAGATAGAGAGGGAAGAATCATTATACTGCCTCTTTAAACAATATCCTTAACTACCTATGATAGCTGTTAGTCTCAGGAAGAGAGACTGATTTCACTGTACCTGCTGTGCTCTGTGTATAATATGTTTGTTCTACTGTGACACATCTGCATTTGTAGTAATTATGCCATCTACCCAGTTAAACAGTGAAAAGCAGGCCTCCTGAAACATCCAATCTACCTACCTGTCAAGCCTCTTAGTCCATTTGGGACGCAATAACAAAGTACCATAAACTGGGTGACTTAATTGTATAAACAGAAAACTTATCTCTCACAGTTCTAAAGGCTGGGAAGTCCTAGATCAAGGTGTAGGCTGGTTTGGTACCTAGTGAAGGGTAGTTTTCTAATATTTGGCACCTTCTTTTTGTAATTCACATGGTGCAAGGGAGAAACAGGCTCCCTTGGTGTCCTTAAGGGCACTAACCCAGTTCATGAGGGCTCTGCCCTTATGATCTAATCACCTCCCCAAAGCTCTGCCTCCTAATACCATCACTTTAGGGGTATGGTTTCAACCATCTGAATTTGACATTTAGACAATAGCATTAAGAATTAAGACTATTCTTTGTGATCTTCCATTTAAAAACACAGTGATTGGCCTTGCTTTAGAGGCACAGAGTTTAGCAGTACTTATTAAGGGTGTCTTTTATTCTACTTTAAAAGAAAAGGATTACAGTTGACACAGTATTAACAAGCTGTCTTCCTGTTTCTACCTAATCTTCTGTTATATAGATATTCATCTTTAAACACAAAGGAATTTGATCAATCAAATCACTGAAGTCAAGATAGTTATTAGGTGTACTGTCTTCTTAGAACATATATTAAAAACGCTCTACAAGAAGTCTAACCTTCAAAATCCTTTTAAATTTTATATTTAAATTAATGTTGATGGAAAATTCATCAAAATGGCAGAATTTTTCTTTCTTTTTATTCCTTTTTTTCTTAACATGATAAATGACATGGCCTGGGTTATGTGGGGTCTATGTGGAAACATAGAGAACATCTTATATAAAGCCAGAAGAAAAATTAGTTATAGTAAAGTTCAACCCTTACTTTAGAAATTTGGGGGTTAGGCTCTGAAAGAGAAAAAAACAATAGTCAACTTGCGAATGGTGGAGTCAGCTCCTAGAAGTGGATACAGTGAGTTGCATTTTCCAACAATGTCAGCACCAATACCTCCCATCCCAGGAGCCTGTCCGCAATGCAGCCCTGCCACCCCACATCAAGAAGGGGCGTCTAATTCTCCTCTCCTTGAACAAGAGCTGGCTTGAGTGGCTCAAGGGTAACAAATAAAATGCAGAGGAAGTGAACCTACTAGCCTTCTAAAGCCAGGTTGAAAGAATCCTTGTAATTTTTCCCATAGCCTTTTGAAAAGGACACTCCTTCTCATAACCCAGAGATAGTAGAGGGTCTACAATGAAAGAGTGTAAGTAAATAGCTAGTCTCTGGCTAGCTATTATCAATAGTTGTCACTTGTGTTTGCAAGAATGGGGATGGCGCAGAACAGTAGTTCCAAGAGAGGTCTTCTACCTCTAGGCACTACATCCCTGTGGCTTGACATACCCTTGAGTTGGGGAGGAAAATACTAAATTGACCATGGTGGCATTTCTGCTACCTTATCACAATGAGGCCAGAGGGAATGTCACAGTAGAAACTAACTCAAATCTCCACAAAATAAATGTATTTCTGGGATACTTACGTTTGTAGTCAGATGACTGTTTCCACTGTCTCATATAAAAATAATGATCTTTTTATTAATGGTCCAGTTAAAGAGTATTCATCACATAGGATTGCAAGTCACAAGTGTGATATCTGTGAATGCCCTGAATCAAAGGTTCTTAACCTTGAGTGATTCCCCTCCCTCACTGTGTCCCAGCAAGAATTAGTCAATGCCCCCAAACATTTTTGGTTGTCCTCATTTGGGAGGAGAGTATTACTAGCATCTAGTGGGTAAAGGCCAGTGATTCTGCTAAACACTCTATAATCTAAAGGGGTGGCCTTCCACAATAAAGAATTATATACCCCCCAAACCTCAAGAATGTCAGGTTTGAGAAACATCATTTTAACCCTAATCCCTTAGTAGCTTTTCTAGACATGAGTTAGTATAACATCTTAATGCCAGAATTTTGCTTTATTTCCTCCACATTGAATGTAGGATGCATGCCTACATCCTTCATAATGATATTAATAATACCAATAATACCAGCACTTCCAAAAATTATCACCAGTTACAGGCAGGTAGCTCCTGTTTTACCTATACTGAATTTGCCCTCACCCTGTACACTGCCATACTCATTCAGCCTACAAACACTATGTACCCCTTTGTCTAACAAAGATCTGAAGACCTCACCTGGAGATCATGGAAGAATATAATATGTTCCAAGTTTTTGTAGTATGCTTTATCTATAAATAGAATTAAAGCAAAACCAGAAAAAAATAAACCACTGGGATCAGTTGAGCTCTAGTGGGAAGAGTCAATATGACGCGGTTTGATTTACTTATGGAGAGTCAGAGCACTTTGAGTTGGTCAATACTTACAATATTTACAATCAGCTGCTTGTTCTCATTCTAGTGCTGGTTCATTGAATTCTTGAAATGCCTAGCAGTTCATATTCAAGTGCATATAGTCTAGAAGCACTAAATCTATTTCATATATGGATAGAAACAGAAAAAAATAGCCTCTTTCATTGGAATATCTAGCAGTGTAGAGAGAAACAAATGGTTTTTCAAAATTTTAGACTGCATCAAGAGGGAGGCTATGGGCGCTCATTTTTTTTGGCAATATCTAAACATGATGGTAGATGACCGCTTCTTATCAGTTTGGAGTACTGACAGGTCCTATCAAGAAGTTTCCCTTTATAAATCTAGTGCATGAAACAAAAATCTTCCCTATAAATAAGGGAAGGTGTCACCCAGCCCTTCCACCCTGAAGACAAAAAGCTTATTTCACAGTTATTTTAATAAGTTATAACCATATTATGTCCTCCCCATGAAAGATTCAGTTTCTAGGAACTTCAGAGTATTTCTCAATACCTTTCTATGAAACATGCTCTAATGATAAACTTAGAATGAGCTAGAAAACCTACAAATGTTAAATCTTTGTGTTTAATGAATCTCAACCTGTAAGCACTTTTAATTTCGTCCTGTGCTTTGTACCTATGATTAGCATTACTGGGTATTTCTAAGATGAAGTCAAATCAGCTCATGCATTTTTTTTCTACAGAATTTAAATTATTTCTTTAGTGTATTATATGTGTGCCAATAAAAGCTTTCTTCTTATATACACACTCTCAAGCCAGACTTTACAGGACAACAGTATACAAAATGTGGAAAGGTCCTGATTTTGAGCTAAAGTTTGTTCATCAACAATGCTCTTTTCTTGTGTCACACCTGGAGAAAAAGAAAAGGAAGTAGAAATGGTCTTGTTCTTTGCGGGCTCTACAAAGTTAAATCAAAATAAATATAGATAAAGTTAGGGAAATACAACCAAAATAAATGGGGGAGATGAACATCTAAGGGTTTTGTTTACATAATTATTCCTGTAATAACTTCCCTTGGGGCCACACAGCCCCTACTCTCATTTTAGGTGTTTCTGGCAGGGTTAAGGTCTGGCAGGTACAGGTCACCGTGTACCTCCAGGAATGGGTGGGCAAAGATGACTCCAGTCTTCTATTGGTGGACAGCAAACTATCCCACAAATTAATAGCTTGAAACAATAACCATTTTGTTGCTTACAAGTCTGCAGGAATATGGGCAGAGCTTAGTGGGGTGGAGGCATCTCACTCCATGCAGCTTTGGCTGGACTCATTCCTTTAGCTGCATCTAGGTTCAGCTAGAACGTTCAAACTGGATTCCCTCACAGGACTGGTATTAGTGCTGGCTGTCAGCTGGAAAAACACAGCGCTTCTCCATGAGACCTTTATTTTCACTGTTTCTTTCATCCTCCAGAGCTTCTCTTTTCACATGGATGGTTTGAATTTTCTTACATGAAAATTCAATATTGAAAAAGAATGAAAACAGAAGCTTCTACACTCTTGAAACCTGAGCCCCCAATGGCCCAGCACATTCTAATGTCCCACGAAAGTCAAAAGAACAGCCCTGTTTCAAAGAGGAGGGGAAATGGACTCCATCTCTTGATTGGGTTGATATCACCCAATTATAGAAATTTTGATTGGAGAAGAGATAGTATATTGCAAAAGGGAAGGAGGAACTTAAGGCCACTTTTGGAAAAAAACATAAGCCACACAGCAGCCTAAGTCATATAACAATAAGGGAAAAGTGCTATTTCTGCTGGGGTTGATAAGGGGGTAGCATAAGTCTCAAGTTTCTGGCTGCCATCTTGTCCCGTGAGCAGAAAAGCAAGAGTGGGGCCAACGCATAGCTGAAAGAAAAAGGTAGACAAAGTGCTGAAATATTGTTTAAAGTCCTGTATCCAGCTGTACCTGAAGCTGATACTATTCTGAGACTTTTCAGTTTCGTGAATCAAAGTGTCACTTTTACTTTTAAGCTACTTTTAGTTGTGTTCCTGTCGCTTGTGATCAAAACAATCCTGGTAGACACAGACAGGACCTATTAGTACAGAGAAGGAGCCAGTCCAATCTCCCCTTGAACCTTGTAGCCTGGTGAGGGCACTATCCAATCCCGGCATTTGGTCCCTCCTTACCCTAACCCTTATTTCTATCAGTGCCTCTTACCAAGGCCCTCTTCAGGCTGCAGGTTACATTGTCCCTGATAATCCCAACCTAGAACTCGGTGTTCACCTAGAATGGCTGACTCTGATGTTGCCACTTAGATGAGGGCAAATGGTGGTTCTGGGCCCAAGTCAGAGGTCAGGACCCAGGAAGCAGTGTTAAGCACAGGGTCTACATGACAGGGCAATGAATGAAACAGGAAAACTAATCACAAGGTTGATGAGATGGCCAAGAATGGTCAAGAAGGTAGAACAAATCAGAACAACCGTTCAGTGTGAATTCAGTCAAACTAAGTGTGTTTCTGGAGATCTCTGTAATGGCAGCAGACATGGCTTATAAATGCGTCTTTCATTTGGGCCATTTCAGGGAGCTAAAAGGAGCCTCTGAGTTGACTCAGAGATTTGAGATTCTTTAAGTAAAATGAAACTCTGGTCTTTCATACCTAAGTTTATCTTAACCCCAAGTTGACTCTAGACTTAACAGAAGTGCTGGGTTACTTCAAGGCAATGCTGTATACAGCATGCTGCCTAGGTCTGTGGTGATCCAAATGGACTAGGACTTGAGCAGAATGCATGACATTAGCCAACACTACTGTGGGTCTATGACAGGTGAAAATTTGCTGAGATCCCTTACCTGCCCATCCATCCTTTCTCCAAACATACCAACTATTTTATGTGTTCAGCCCAATCAGGTTTCAACCTGAGAAAGATATCCAGGTGATTCTTAAATACTAGCAGTAATTATTATTAAGAAAGCTAGCTATGGTGCCAGAAACTATACCAAACAACTGATAATCGATCTTTTCTGTAGAGAATTGGCCTTGCTACTGTTTCCATTGTTTTGGTGTCCCCACTATGTTGTTTAATGTACAACAAAGCTAAACAGCAATCAAATTATTCCATTTTCTGAGCAAAACCTGTGTACATCTATCACCTTAATTGTATAGATTATTTTTTCCATAGAGAAATAGGATAAAGTGTCTCATTCTCCCTGCTACCTAAAGGAAAAGAAATGTAAATCAACTCAAACAATATTTAGAAGTTTACTTATTAGAAAGTCAAAATATACCAACCTGCAGAAGCAATGACACAGGACATTTTCCTTTTTAGGCCTTTTGTGTGTATAATAAGACAGCAAAATTGAAATCAGTTTATCATTCAGGTTTCTAACATCTAGAAGTGAACAGCTAACAATCCTATTTAACACTGAGCCCTCTGGTAGTTTCTGAACCTGGTTGATTATCCTGGTTGAGTTCATGTGGAGCTTATTAAAAATACTCATTTTGTTGCCCTACTCAAGACCTTCTGAATCAAAACATCTGGGTATCGGACTAAAGAATAGCGTTTTAAACACTTCCCAGGTGACTCTGCTATCAGCTAGATTTGTGAAGGTATTTCTTATTAATAAGAAACTGCTTTGAAAATCAAAGATTTCCTACATATTAGTAATATTGTCAGATATTAATATTGGCTTGGAGCATTTAACATAAGCATCAAGACACTTTTGAAGTGTCTTTGATTGCCTGTTCAGCATTTAGTGGGCCAATACAATCTGAGAGACATGAAGACATAAAGACATTTACTCTGTCCATGTCTGACATGAAGCTTAATTCCTACTTTCCCCACTGAAAGTACTTGTCTATTTCTCATTGTCAGATTTCCACTCTAGCTCAGGTGATGTCAGTCCTACCTGCCCTGTTAACATTGTGTTCTCCATATGTTCTTAGAAAGAATGAATAAAATGGTACCTCTTTTCTCTAGGGACTGGATCAAGCTTCAGAGCTCTGACCAACTTCATGAGATTATGAAGCCTTAGAGATTATGCTATTAAATTCATACTTTGCCTTAGATATACAGGATTGCTCAGTGTGGAGTTGGTCTTGTGGATTGTAAAGTCCACAAGGACATACCAATTCCTTTTGACACTGATTTCAGCCTTGAAGCAGTAATTTCCAAAGTAGGCATCAGATAAGAACTTGTTCACTGAGAAACAGGATGGATGGACAGATGAATGACCTAAATCTTAATTCTTAATGTTTAGTTGGCTTTTCAGCTGGATGCTGAGATCGTTGTCAGTGCGAGACAAGGAAAGGAAGTTGTGTGCTTGACCTCTGTGAGCCTTAGTTTCTCATCTATAAAATGGAGACAAGAGAGTCAGGGAAAGGTAACTCCTAACATCCCTTTCTAGTTTAATATTAACTAAATGTAGCTATAATTAGATGGAGAAATCCAACAACATTTGGCTTTCTCATTAAAAAATTTTTAAACTTTCATCACTTTAAAAGAAATGTCAATGACATATATACCTGGCCTGTTTCTTCATCTCCTTCAGATTTTGAAATGTCACCTTCTCATTGAGCTCTTCCCTGACCACTCTATTTAAAACTAGCAACCTCTCTATTTAAAACTTGAATGTAACAAATGTGAAAGTGCTCACTTCAGTGCAACCTGAGATAAAAAGCCTTCCAGTCTTTGTTGAATGTGAATTCTTACAATCATTGTTGCTCCCAAAACAAAAGTCTCAAATACAGTGGTAGGCAATTGATTTACATTGTTGGAAATATTGTGTTATATAACTAAATTAATGCATGCATACAAAGAAAGATCAGACTTCTCATACTTAGGTAATGTATTTGTTGGTTGTTATCATTACATACTTTTTAAAAAATCTTTTCCATGCATAGTTACAAAATTGGCTGCCATAGCAATTCTTTTAATTCTAATTTAAAAAAACTACTCTTTGTGCTGTTTATACAGGACAGACAAAGGAATTTGTCATTTAAGTTTGGGAAATATATCAACTTACTGTAGGAAAGACTATTTAAAATACGAAATCTGAAGGAATAAGGATGGAAAACTAATCAGGTTTTTTTTAAGGCTTTCTTTAGTTAGTTCCTCTGTCTGTTGGGCCCCAGAATCAAAAATACTGGGATCCTATATTACAAGAGAAAGAAAAGGGTAAGTTACACTAAAAACCTTTACCTGAAGTAAGGTTATAATAAAACAATCAGTCAAAGGGTCATGACCCAGCACTTTGGACTGGCAGAAGGTAAGAGGGGCTACTTGAATGAGACAGCCTGGCTTTTATAAAATAAGAAACAGCTTTGACGTCAGTGCTGTCCCTGAACTGAACTGCTTAAAGGTTCAAATTGGGTTCAGTTAAATTATCCCTTCCTTCCTGCTTGTCTCCCCTTCCACTACTTCCCCTAACCCTGACACTGCAGTCATTGCACTCTGACCTTTTCCAGACAGAACAAGGCAAATGAGCATATTTCCCATCCCCACTTTGGCTTATCCCAAATCACATTCCCCAAAGCTGGTAAGAGAGACCTGGTGAGGAAAGGTCAACTATGGCGAGTTTATGGAAGGAATCCCTTGGAGATTCAGGCTTCAAAACACCTGACAGTTCCAGGGTGTTGTGGAAAGTATGAGTGGGGTGGGAGTCACAATTAAAGTGATTCCTGCTTCCAGGGGAATGACCTGAAGTCAGAGATCTTAAAAAAGCTCTCTCAAGTTAGAGCTGCCTACTAGACCCACAGGATCTTAGTTTTTATGCTGATCACAGTTGCTTGTTTTACTTGTGAGGAAGTTTGGAGGGTGAAAGGAGGGAGAATGAAGACCATGATTAAGTCTAACTGGAGATGCGGTTAATTTTTGGAATATTTTCAGTGTGAAAAAATGGCATGTATGGTTTTACTCTCAACGGGAAAATTACTCCATTAATTAAAACTCATAATTATGGATCCAAATGGATATGTGTCTTTGGCCAGTCTTTCTATACCTAATCTCCATACCCATGGTTTCTCTCTTCTTAAGAGTCACAAGATTTTATAGATATTACTTTGTAGTTAGCCAAATATATCCGGAATTAAGTGACTTTCTCAAGGATACCAATGAATTGCGATAAAGCCTAAATCTGGTCACCTGGTCTCTAGACCAGGAACTTATCAGATCACATTTCTTTTCTAGGCAAAGACTTCATTTCACTGCTTTTAGCTCTGAAGAAGATTCGGTATTACTGGACATATCAGATATTGAGAAATTAAAACTAAGGAAGAGGATATTCATTGCTACAATAAGGATTCTACTCTAATGTTATCATTTACTTGTAAAAGTTTGTTTTGTTTTGTTTTGTTTTCACTTTGTTGCCCTTGGTAGAGTGCCATGGCATCAAAGCTCACAGCAACCTCCAGCTCTTGGGCCTAGCTGATTCTCTTGCCTCAGCCTCCCGAGTAGCTGGGACTACAGGTGCCTGCCACAACGCCCAGTTATTTTTTGTTGTTGTTGCAGTTTGGCCGGGGCCGATGTAAAAGTTTTACATAATGAAAATATGAGAATTACAAATATAAATTTGAGAAGTATACAAAAGAGTCCTCACATGACCAAAATATTTGCCCTTGAGCTACATTAAATCAGTAGTGCTTACATGAAATGCCTTGAGGGCCAGGCTGGTAATAAATGCGTGAATCAGTAGGTTTAAAAAGACTGGTAAAGTTCTGGAAATGATAGACTGACTTGGAGCAAACTAAAGTTTTAGCTGACAAGGTCTAGAAAAACTGGATAAGATAATGGTGATGATTATCATCCTCAGTTTCAAAGTATTACAGAAATACCAAGGCAGCCAGGACTTGAGGGACCAAGAAAGAAGGATGAGGTGAGCTCAATATCCTACACCAATTTTCCCTGTCAAAGCATTCAAAGCCTTTCAGTCATTATCTTGAGGAGGCTGAAGAGAAAGGAAGGTGGCTACTCAGAGTTAGAACCTAGGGAGAGCTCTCATCATCCTCACAAGATTGAACTAGAGTTCAAAGCTACTATGACAGCTAGAAATTGAGAGGCCAGTTACTGCAGTGAACAAAGAAGACAAAACAATGCCCGGTGTGATGGTTCATGCCTGTAATCCTAGCACTCTGGGAGGATCAGGAATTCCAACCAGCCTGAGCAAGAGCAAGAGCTTGTCTCTACTAAAAACATAAAAAATTAGCCAGGCATTTATAGTCCCAAGCTACTCAGGACACTGAGGGTCACTTGAACCCAGGAGTTAGAGGTCGCCATGAGCTAGGCTGACATTGTGACACTCTGGCCTGGGGCAGAAACGTGAGATTCTGTCTCAGAAAATAAAAAATCAAGCAAAACAAATTTATGGTGATTAAAGCTAGAGTAGAAGTGATCCATTTGTTGGAGAAATGGGCAAGATCAAGGAGGCACAGGAGGACTTCAACCCAAATTACAAAATCATAGATAGTGACAGGGCTTATTGCAAACTCCTAAAATGTACGAGCCCTGATTAAAGGCATTCAAATTCATACTTCCTAAAAACTCTGTATAGCCCCAAGAAGATACTCTTAGGGGTCATATTTCAGCCTATAGGCCAAGGTATCTGTGTGTAGACTACCTATTATAAGAGCCACAAATAGAAATATCTATAGAAGGGGCTGGAAGATTCAATTAGCATTGCAGGGTATTACAAAAGTTGCCATACATAGAGAAATGGGAAATTGTAGCTAAATGTACCTTTATTACCAAAATGCATTTTATAAAATATTTATGAAATATTCATTGCATGTTGACCACCTCTTTGTAAAATTCTGTAAGGAATACTTTGGTAATAAAGGTACATTTAGCTACAATTTCCCGTTTTCCTATTATGGAGACCTTAGGGGCAAGTTTTGGGATATCCTGTAGAAAATAGAGCATTTTATGTGCCAAAAGCTGTGCTAAGGCCTTACATGAACCTTTTCTTATTTTAACATACCCATAAAAACCTTCAGTTAGGCATAGGATGTTCATCGCAATATCAATACTTAGGTTCTATAATTTGCCTAAAGTCATCCTGTGGGTATATGTCCATGGCAAGACATGCTATCAGACTATGATAATCTGACCCCAAGTCCAGACTCCTCCCCAATACAAAGACATGGATTGAAGAGTCTTGAAGAACTCAAAATGTTACAATCAGAATGAAGGCAAAGCAGCATGGAGCCCCAAACCAAGAAGACCATTTACTTTGCAGTGGGCATTCAAGCCTTACTAAGGCAGTACTTCTGGAACTTTAAAAAATTTTCTTCTTTTTCTTATTTATTTTTTTGTTTGTTTTCCAACACATGCATACACCACTTTTAGAAAATAATCAATGTGGTTTGGGAGCTAGCACTGAGCCCCAAGTTTAGAATAGCATCCTTTATAAATTAGGTGCTTCTCAGTCCTAATGTCCACTGACTTGGGCAAGATCAGAGGGGAAATGTTGCAATTTCCTTTTTCTTCTTATCTATAGATTCAGGCTCCTTGCTTTTTTGCTTAATTGCAAGTTTTTAAAATATGATTGCATTTGTGTTAGATCTTTTGGGTTTGGCAGATACTAAAAGTTCTAAAAGTATAATTCAAGTTTAGGATTTAAAGTCAGTTCCTTTTAGGATTCTTTGCAAAGTTCATACTCATTCAGAAGATGTTGAAAATCCAAAGGACTAGGTAAATACTAGAGATTATTCCAAGATATTACATTAGAGGAAAGTTAATCACTGACCTTCCCTTTTCACATATGGAGTTGGAGGACATAAAAAATGTGGTGTTGAAAAAATCACATTCGGTGAATTTATAAATCAAATAAGTACATTAAATAGCAACACTCAAAACACTAGTATAATGTTCATCCAGAGTCAGAGTTTTCTTAACTAGAGGAAGAGAGAATGGATTAAAGAAAGGGAAAAAACCTATGGTCAAAACTTATTATTTGTTAACTTGTAGCCTGAAATTAATTTATATGTCATTTAGTAATAGGCCTTGGTTAAGTCAGAATTGACCAAACACTGAAGCCTTTTTTTATGATTACTAGTTTCTGTCTTACTTGAAAAGTTAAAAAAAAAAAAAAAAAAAAAAAACAGCTTTCAAATTTACCTCCAAAAATACAATTTCCAAAGTCTTGTGTACCATCTGTCTGTGTTCCCAAACTGAAAACTAGGAGGAAAATATTTAAAAAGTACTTTGCTTTTAGAGATTTTTAAGTACTATTAAGAAGTGGGAGTTCCACAACCATTCAATTACAGAATGTATGTGTGGTTTTCCTTACATATTTGAAAACTAAGAGTCAAGATTTTATCTGCTATATAACTACATTAAACAGGCATTTATTTATCTCATATTATCATATGAATTATATTGTAATTTCTTATGGTTCAAACTAAAATATACCAGGCACACTTGCAGCACTGAGCAGGAACAAAATAGATGAAATGTGTTTTTTTATAAAGCTTGGCTCAATTTAGGGAGATAGACAAACTAAAGCAGCAGTGCCTGCAAGGGCTATGAATACAAATGAAGTTGTCAATGGAGAAAGTGTGCTGGAGTAGACATCTCACAAGGTAGTCAGCGAAGGGTCTTTTGGGTAAGATGGCATTTGAGTAGAGACCAAAAGAAAATAAGTGAACCATTTGGGTGTCTGGTGTCTAGAAAAATACTTCAGGCAGAGGTGAGTGCAAAAGCCAGGAGGTAAAACTAGGTAGGAAAGAGTGAAAGCGTAGGAGATGAAGTCAGGAAAGTTGCAATGGGCTACATAATACAGGACCTTTGAGAACTTTGACTTTTATGCTAGGTAAAATGGGAAACCATCGAAAAGCTAACAGAAAGGCCAGGTAAGGTGGCTCAGGCCTATAATCCTAGCACTCTGTGAGGCCAATGTGGAAAATTACTTTGGCTCAGGAGCTCAAAATCAGCCTGAAGAGTGAGACCTCATCTCTATTAAAAATAGAAAAACCAGCCAAGAGTTGTGATGGGAGCCTTGTAGTCCCAGCTAATCAAGAGGCTGAGGCAAGAGGATCACTTGAGCCCAGAAGTTTGATGGCACTTAAAAACAAACAAACAAACAAAACTACCCAATGGTTGATTTTCAAAGCTAATAAACATGAAACTACTACCTAAATTTTGGGGTCATCTCATTTAATAACTCAAAATTTGGAAAAAGCTAACTATTAGGAAAGAGAAGAGGCTGGACAGTTCCATCAGGAATTCAATGTCCCACTGTTTTAGTGACAATACAGGCCATGATTTGAACATCCCCTTAGAAACTCATGCTGATGTTTAACTGCCACTGTGACATTCTTGAGAGGTGGGACTATCAAGAGGTGATTAGGCTATGAAAGGTCTGTCCCCATGAATGGATTAACCTTGGTATCATAGGTGCGGTTTCACCATAAAAGGGCAAATTCAGCCCTTACGCTTGTCCTCTCTCTGCCCTTCTGCCATGTGATCACCTTCACCATGTGATGACACAGCAAGAAGTTGGTCATCACATGCTGGACCCTTGATCTTGGACTTCCTGGCTTCCAGAACCATGAGCCACTAAATGTTCGTTCATTATAAATTACCCAGGCGGGTATTCTGTCATAGCAGCACAAAACACACTAAGACACCATGTTTTCACTAGATTTCATTCCATATTTCTCTTTGGGGGCCTTTTCTAGAGTTTCATGCTGTTAGATTGGGGCCAAGTGATTTCATTCTGGTCAGTACCATGTGGGTGTGAATGATGTGGTCATCACTGACTTGGCCTTTAAAAATATCCCCCCAAAACTTCATGTTCTCTCCTCCCTTACAACTAGGACTGTTCAGATGGTGACACAGTAAGATAAAGCGTGGATCCATGAAGCTCCCCCTGGAGGAACCTGCATTAGACTTCACATGAGAAACAAACTGCTGAGATCTGGGGTTTGTTATCACAGCAAAACCTATCCTGTGCTATCATGCATGATCTCTACATGCTCAGATGACACCCCCCGGTTTTTTCAGGTTAATTTCCTGGCAGGAAAGGAGCACAATGCTGCTATCAAACTAAGGTACCCCAGAAGTATAGATCCCATCATGGAAAATGGAAGCAAAATTTCACAAGCCTTTTTGGTGGCTTTTTGTCTGTATATACATATTTGTCCATATCACCTTGAGGCAAGGAGTGGTTTCCTTGTTACTTTATTCCATAAATCATTATTTAGTAAATACCCTTCTTTTAGCGTATATATCAAATGTTATTGTCATTGATTATGAGTTTCTTCAAAGCAGGATCTTTGTATTCAACTTCATTTTCTGCCTTTATGACTGCCTAATACACAGAAGGTGCTGGATGAATGCTGGACGTGTTAATAAGACTGGTAGTTTTATCCATTCAAACATTGACATGTACTTCTGCTGTCATAATATGAAATATCAGTGGAATTGGCAAACTTGTAAACCAGTGCTAATATGTAACTGACAAAAGTAGAAACAAGAAGTTAGACTGTTATTTTTCATTTTATAATAGAACAGACTACATGGTAATTTCAGTGCTATGTTAATAACTTGCCTTCAGTCCAGGTCCACTCTGACATGTGGAGTTTCCCTACCAAGCTGGTCTGACCACATCATGTCTTTTCTGCTTTTCCTTCCCAAATGAAGCACTCTGCAATTATCGCTAAGGAAATTTAATTCAAGAGCATGCTTCCCTTCCCCCCTGGAGTACAGTCTTTTACCTTAGAACAACAATTCAGTGTTATCAAACAATGAGGCGCAAAGCCAAGGGAAGGCTAGGAGAAGTGATCTCAAGGTTGGCATCACAGTATTATATATATAGCAAAAGACCAGAAAAATTGTTCAACAATTGAAGAATAATTTTATTATGTCTATTCAAAGAATTTTACAGGGCTAATAAGTTTACATATGATGATCTTTTACTACCATAAAGACAATCATACCAAATACTTACATAACATTAAGCAGGCACTAGATACTTTTCTAAGCACTTTACAAATAAACTCAATTGCTCTCTCCAACTATGATGAAACAGATGTTCTTATTACCCCCATATTATAGATGATGAAACAAAGCCATTAAGAGGTTATTTGTTCAAGGGTAAGTTTTTATGTACACACACAGAGAATATGTCTCTTTATATACATATGTAAATAAGTGATATACATATGTGTGTATCATTACGTACATGTATAGCCATTATATAAGCATATGTGTATATATTTGTTTATATTTACACACATGTGCAAATATATATGTACTGTAGAAAAAGCTGATAGACAATATATCAAATTCAGTGACTTTCTAATCTGAATAATTTTTTTTTTTTGCAGTTTTTGGCCAGGGCTAGGTTTGAACCCACCACCTCTGGCATATGGGGCCAGCACCCTACTCCTTTGAGCCACAGGTGCACCCTAATCTCAATAATTTTTAAACTACTTAGCTGCATTTTCTATGATAAGTTTTGTAATATAGAAGAAGTCAAATTTTAACTTAAAAATGAAATAAGATTTTAAACCTCATGAATTGAACTCTGTAAAGCTTTCTAGTCTGGGCGATGGCCAGTGTGTGACTCCATGATTTTCCTTGGTCGATTCATTTCTTCTCTCATAGAGTGTCTACCACTAGGGATGGAGTATGTGAACATTTCTAAAGTAAGAATAAATGTCCACGGGGTGCCGCATTTCACAGTGAGGTGTAAATAGCCCTGTGTCTCTCGCAAAGCAGACAGCAGCCTGACAAAGGTGAGAACTGTGCTCCCCAGGGGGTCTTCACACCCTGCCCTGTGGCTGTCACTGAGAGGGTACCCAATAAACACTGAGTGAGTACTGCCATGCCCCAAGTCAAACCAAAATGCCCTCCCTATATTCAATGCCCAGTGAAGCCCACATATGGTTAGAAGTAATGGGATCCAGCCAGCACACTTCTACCATCAAAGTAGACACAAGTTTTAAAAATAGGAATTTGAGATAGGAAAGAGATAAAGTTAGTTGCATTTAGAAGAGGTAAGATTGATCAATATTTATCAACATTTCAAGTTGGACACACCATTCTAAGTTGACTTCTAATCAGCAGCACAGGGGTGGAGCAATAAGCATGTTCGGATGCAAGTGGCACCATGTGGCTAATCACGGAGCTTCCTGCTAACCCAAGAGATGGTCTCTCTTGGACTGAGGTGCTTCTCAGCATCTGTATAAAACAGATCTCTCCCACCACTCTCACATTATTTTCCCCCGAGGTAGAGAAGACAGTTGAGGAGAATAAAGGCAAAAGCCTTAGCATGACTATTCCACTGAGTGGTTTGGGAGCATATCAAAATCTCTCAAGAAAGTCATCTGTTTCTCTGAGCAAATTAGAACTCTAGATGGAATGTCTTCACATTCTTGAAACAGGGCCACTGCTAAAACATTCTTATGCCTGGCAACTGTCTTTCTTCAGAAAGAAAATCTACAGCTGGCTTTGTATTATGTATTTTGGTTAAAGACGCTTTAAGACTTGCCTTTATTTATTTACTTTTACCAGTGTTAGTAGAAAAACTGTCTCATCTACTTAAGATGATTAATCTGTCCCTCTTCACCCCTTTCCCTCCCCTGTCCTCACACATTTCTCAACATTAGACCAAGCATTACATGTTTGCCACTTAAATCTCGGGAATGGTTTGCAAATATCCATTTTTAATGGCTCCAGTCCATGTTTTGGTGGGGACTTTCTTCCAAATTCTGCTCATTTTCAAAATCAAGCTCAGTTCTGTTCAAGTATCAGCTGCTATGTGAAAACTATGCATAGCTGGGACAACTTCCCTGAAATGAAAAAAGCCACAATTTAATCTTTATAAATGGTTTCAATGAATAAGTACATGTACATGAAATCTACAGCACTCATACTTTTGTAAGCTGATATAAACTGTAGCATTTGCAAGAGGTTTCTGTAGTAAAATTATGTTCTCAACTTTTCTCAGAGGGTACATTCTTCTCAGGCCTCTGATGATGAACAAAAAAAAATCATTTACGCACTGACAGGCCATTTTGTGTGCACATTTGCAATGTAATCATATGCCCGCTCAGATTTTTTCTTACAGACTAGAAGAATAGAATAAATTACAGCCACCATTAAAAAAAAATTAAAAAATTAAGAAAAAAATAAACCAAGGGCAATGTAATTTTTTAAATCTGCCTTGAAGTTCAAAGGAGCACTTAAGACTTTCCCTGGGGGGAAAAAACCTAAAACCAGACAAAAGAAAATGCAAAACAGAGAGTTTCTCTCTACAAGTAAGATAAATGAACCAAACTATTAATAACTATGGCCCAGAAGGAACTTAGTACATCAGAATAATGGCCATCCTACTGTGGACCTGCCTCTTCTCATCTCCTTGAATTTACAAGGTCTATGAAATATTTGTCTTACTTTATATTAAGATTGATGCAGGCAGCCTAAAATTCGCATTTTAGAAATAATATACTAAAACTTTAAATGTATGAAACTATCAGAATTCCTAGTCATTGCCCCCATCAGCAAGTAGAAGTTTTGCAAACATTTGTTGTTTTGACTGCTCAGCACCCTTCTTTTGAATCCTAACACCTCTTTTCCTAGTGACCAAATTCTGATTTCCTTGGCCACTGAACTGGGCATGTGACCCTGACTAGACAATGTCCCTCATTTCTCCTCATCACAGATTTAAGGAATGAGGCCATGATTCAAGTGGAACTAGCCAAAATACTTTCTTGGATTAATGTGGTTGTTGGGGAGAAAAGAAGTTTCTCTTTTTCACCTAGAATCAAAGTCTATAAAGAAGTGGTAATCCTGGATCTGTCTGAGGCTATTTTTGCTACTTAAGGAGCCAGTGTCCCTGAAGTTAACATTAGCACAACGGAGGCAAGATAAGGAGTGAGGGAGGGGGAGATTGCCCTAACCGAAACCCAGTCTAGTCCCACTCTCCCAGAGGTCTCAGCTACAGGAAATAATAAAGCCCTTTGTGCCTAGGCAAGGATAGGCTGTACTACGAAAGCATACAACCAAATGAGTTCAAGTAATAGCATCCTCATGTGTCATTCTCTTGTTGGTCCTTGATTTGAGCACTACTGTCTAAGAAACATCAATCCTTCTCTGCCAATCTGATCATTTGATGTCATCAACTACTGACTTTCAGCAAGGGTAAGCAGGCACATACAAATGCAAGTATTGGTAGGCTTTGATTTCTTAATTGGATCTGCCTTGTAGCCCAGTGTCCATGGGATATGAGCAAGGAGAAGCTGCCTTCCTTGCTGTCCCAAAGGTCTCTTGAGGCATCCTCCCCAAACCCAAAAGGTACACTAGCAACATCGGATACCCCACGGGAATAGGGTACTTCTACAAAACAGCATGGAACAAAAGGGGGTTTTGGAGATATTTATGCATGCTACAAAGGTTTTTATAACATACTATACTATGTGTTACATAATAATGCAAGACATCTCTACACACAGTGAGATGAATATTCAGCAAGTGCACAAGTACTTACATATATACATATAATTCTAAACAAAATTGGAATTTGTTTAATCTATACATCAAAAAAAGAAGATCTAAAGAAGCTTGATGGCATGCAGGAAAGTGCATCCCATACTCAGGGTAGATTCACATAAGATTCCATCCCAGCTGGGCTCTTTATGCCTCCAGGGTCACATATAAGTTGTTCAACCTCTTTGAATCCAAACACTTTACAGGTGACTGCACTAATACAATAGAATCAGATGTGTGGAAGTTCCTGGGACAATATCTACCATGTAGTAGGTACGTATAAATATCATTTTCCAAGAATATGGAATGAAATTGATGCTATCAAGTTTTTAAAAACACTGACAATATTTGCAAAAGTCTGGATTTTTTGAGAAATCCAGTTAGGACATTAAACAAGTTTAAACTAGTGCAGACTAGTTGAGTTTCTGGGAAAGAAGAAGGGAAATTCATAGAAGACAGATATAAAGAAGGAATGTTATGCTAGAGTGTTAATCTCAAGAAGATATAGAAGCATAAGGAATATTCAAGTAGACATAATTCCTTAGGATAAAAGGCAAAGATGAGAACATGTGGCCTGAGGCCCATTAAAGCCTAGCCTTTGAACAGCTGTCCCAAACACAGAAAGGAACACTGTAAAACTACACTTTTTAAATGCAGGAAGGAAAGTTACTATCATTCAGACGTCTTGGTAGTGACAGCCAAAGTCTCCCATGAGAAATGCCAACACTGTATCTGTGCTGAATGCACATGAGGCTAAGTTTACTGGCACAAGATAGTATGTTAACAAAGTGAATTTAAGAATTTAACTTTTCTGTAACTCAAATTCTTAAGGCCCTGGGGTATGGAGGACGCCAAAGAGAAAAACAAAAATCACAAATCAAAAAGGTAATGACCCATTGAGGGCAACTAAATGGTGAACTAGCAAAATTAGCCCAATGAGCTAAAATAATCTAGTGGAGTCTGTAAGTGTGCTTACAATTCTCAAAAGGCTAAAATAAAGATCAAAATCTATTTGAAAGAATAAGTAACTAAGAAAAAAGGAAGAAAGTGTAGAATTCAAAGGCCTGTGAAAACCAAAAGAATGTTCAGCTAACTGCATTTATTAACATGTTAAAAATAAAAATGAGGATTTTAACAACTCAGTTAAAAAGTTGGATATGATATATATGTAGAATATTATACTCAATATTTAGAAAACCAACATTTTTATATGTAAAAGGTATTTTAAAATTTTATACTCAATAGTCTGCAAATCAAGTTCCCACCGATACTTTTGCATCATAGTATTTAAGTCCAATAAATTTGGCAATCAATTCAATAAAGTTAGAAATGCAATCATTGCAAATATCAAAGGAGCAAAAAAATCACGTTTAAGCATGTTAAAATACAACTACATTTTATGAACCAAACAACACATGATTCTGGAAATTCCAAAATATTTAACACCTGAATAAGGACAAAAATACTTGATGTCAAAATTCCTGGGCTATTTAAAGGCAAATTTACCACATTAAGTGTCAATAATAGAAACAAAAATACTGAAAAAAATCATTGAGGTTGTTTTTCAACTCAGAAATTTACAGAAAATAAAAGTCAGAAAATAAAGGCATAAGCAGAAATTAATAAAATAGAAAAAGGGTGGTGCCTGTGGCTCAGAGAGTAGGGTGCCAGCCCCATATACTAAGGGTGGTGAGTTCAAACCCAGCCCTGGCCAAACTGCAACAACAACAACAACAACAAAAATACAAAAATAAATAAACTTAATTAAAAAAAAAGAAAAATGAACAAAATTAAAAAGTGAGAATGAATATAAAAAATTTGTAAAACCCCTTCAATGCAATCAAATGCTGAATAAATTGATTAAGAAAAGAGATACTAATAAACAGCATTGGGAATGAGAGAGGAGATGTAACTATAGCTACAATAGAGAACTTTAAAAATCATAAGGGACAAAGATGTAGAATTGACCCAAGTGCCCATCAATTATTCATGGATTAACAAAATGTAATGCATGTGTAGTAGCCCTGATTTAAAACTTATAAAAACTACGCACATAACCAAAACTTTTGTACCCCCCCTTAGTATTTTAAAATAAAAAAATCCTAAGTGGATATTATAACTTTATTATAATGTTTGAAAACATAGATAAAACAATTTTGTAAATAAGTGCCAAGGATAGATTCAAAGAAAAAAGAAAACTCAAATAGATCTATGCTAGTGGCTGAAATGTCTTACCCCAAAATTCACATGTTGAATTAGTAACCCCTAACACCTCAGAATGTGGCTGTATTCGGAGAGAGGGCCTTTACAAAGGCCACTGAGGCAAAATGAGTTCATAAAGGTGGCCCCTGATGACATGAGGCTGTGACCCTTATACGAAGAGAACATTGGGATACACAGAAGGCAGGTCCAGGGAAGACACAGAAGGAAGATTAAGGGAAGACACAGGAACAGGTAGATGGCTATCCACAGGCCCAGGAGAAAGACTTAAGAGGAAACCACCCCTGCCAGCCCCTTGATCTTGGACTGCAAGATTCAGAATTCTGAGAACATAAATTTCTATTTTTTAAGCCACCCAGGCAATAGGATTTTGTTATGGCAGCTCTAACTAACTAACACAAATCCATAGTCATACAACAGGTCAGTCCCTGTGGGGTGGCAAGGGTGCTCACCTGGGGAGTGAGGAGAGCCAGATGGGCCATCCCTGCCGGAGTGGCAGAACGCAGAGCCTGAGCAGGGGAGGAAGGGTGCCAACTGGAGGGACAGTTTGGCATGAAGTGTTGGTCACCCTGAGTGAGGCAGTATTAATGATGGGTGGGAGAAGTAGAAAAAAGACCAGTACAGTGCGACAGCCCAATCTGTGTGAGAAGGAATGGCTGATCATGCAGTGTCAGAGATGACATGGGGGGGTAGCAAGTTCCATCTGACTCAGTAGATGCAGAAAAAGCATTTAACAGTAAAATGTGCTACCTATATACATTTGAAACTTTGATTACACTAGCAGTAGGAAATTTCCTAAATTTATAGTACAAACTGCACTTAATGTGAAATCTCATAACAATTTCCTTAAAATTAGGAAAACTACATGGATATGAAAAATTGACATTCTATTGAACACTGTATCCTACTGTAATGCAGTAATACAAGAAAAAATAAATAAATAGAGCAACATTGGAAAGAGGATCAAAATACCTTTGTAAAGATAATTATCTATTTAGAAAATTCAAAATAATTTGCAGATTAGAATAAATAAGAATTCAGCCAGGCTGCTATTTGCAAGACCAATATACAAACAATAGCATTGCTATATCATTGAAACTGCCAACTAGAAAATGTACTTTTTAAAACAACTCTACTCACAATAGCAACAAAAGCTACAAAATATTTAGAAATCAATCTAACAAAAATGTCCAAATTTTAAAACTTTGTATGTCAATCTCCTCTTAATTTAGTTTGTTAATTCAGTGCAGTTCCAAACCAAAATCCCATCAAGGATTTCTTGGGTGCTTGTTACATTAATTTGAAATTTATATAGAAGAGTAAAGGGCTAAGAAGTAGTTAAGAGCCAAAAGAAAACTCTGAAGAATAAAAATGAGAGAGCACTAAACAAACAAACAAACAAAAAAGAGCCAGAGGAAACAGCTAAGCACTACTGAAGAACCACACAGACAAAATGGGACAGAATGCAAGTGACAAAATAAACCTAATGGATGTGTCTAAACTTGGTGAAAGAAATGCAAAAATAGAGCTAATCAGATAACTCACATTGATTGCTTAAAAAATTCCAAGTGACTTAAAAATATAGGAACAAAACTTATAACTTTACAAGAAAGTAGAACTAAGTACTCTTATGATATTAAATATGTTTTTTTAAATGAGATATAAAAATTTCAACTATCTTAAGATGCAAAATATATGACAATAGGTAAAAATCAAGCTGTGGACTAGGCATGTTTGGTTTGCATAAAGTCATATAGTTCTAATACACAACACAAAAAATAACACCTACATTAGTAGAGTAAATAATAGGAATAAGCAATTCATAGTTGAAACGATTTGATTGGTTTATAAATAAATGAAATGATCCTCAACCTCACTGATAATCAGAAAAATACATATCAAACATCCAGAAGATATGATATTTCGAATCTATCAGCCAGGTAAATATTAAAACATCTTGTAATATCAAGTGTTTGTGAAGATGTAGGGAAGTAGAACTCTGGAGTATTGCTGGTGGGAGTGAAAATTGATGCTACAATGTTAGAGAGAAAAATCAAAATGAGTAGTGTTTGCCTATGACTCAATTCCTTCTACTAAGTATTTACCTGAAAATAACTCCACAACCCAGGGCTATTATTCAGCTGGTACATCTAGTACACCCGTGACAATTATTATTTTTTTATATGACAATTAATATTTATGTCTGACAGCCACTCTTGTTGTTCAGTATCCCATACTGATAGGCTGGCTTTCCTGCTATACAGATTGTTAAATATTTTCACTGTCACTGCAATAATACATTTATAAGTACAAGAAAAAGCATGGCTGAATCACATGAAAATTAACAACATAAGTGACCATCAATAGGAAAATGGATAAATTATTACACAATCGCATAACAGATCACTATTATAGAGCAGTTAAATTGATGAATTAGATTTATATCTAACAATTGGATGTCACCTAGTATATAATATTAAATTAAAAAATAAAGTTGTAAAAGGAAGGTATAGTGGGATAGTATTAGGGTAAATTTTTCTAACAGAAGAACCAAAACTCTAAGATAAAAAGCATAAGTTATCAAAGAATACGTAAACCAAAAGTATACTTGCCAACTTCAAGGTTGTGATGATCTACAGGTGGTGAAAAGAAAGGAAATGGGATGGAAAAATATGCAACTCTACATGGATAACATAGTTGTAATGTTTTTAAAGTAGTATTCATTAAGTAGAAAGGAACATAATGTTAAATTTTTCTAGATATTTTATAGTATATTTGAAATATTGTAAATTTTGAAAAAGAAACTTTGTATTCTTGACCTTGATTGACAGATAGACATCCACACCTATTCACAGCTTCCTTCAAAGCATGGCTTTGACTTCAGTTCAATCACCTCACAGGGTAAACAAGATTTGTATAAATTATACTTTCAGATACAGCAATATACAGAAAATACACAGTAACCACAGAAAAAATCATGCTATGAGTGCTATAGAGATAGGATCTGGTTTCAAGTATTGAGTTAAAGGTTTTATACAAAGACAATTGCATCTAACATCTCAACCACGTGTTTACTCAAAGTAAAGACAATGTCTCAAGTACTATATTACTTATAGTAGAATAGGATATAAATTACAATGAAGAATGATAATTAGGAAAAATGTAGCAAAAGTTCTTAAAATCAATGTTGAAAGGAGAAAAGGTATTATTTGTATTTTGTCTTGGATTCACTTTGTGTATGTAATGTTGTTGTGTGTGTGCACATATGTGTTTGAGACCTTTGCATCTGGATCTGTTATGTGGGCAAGAGGGTCCACAGAGGAGACTAGAAGAGAACTATGCTGCTGAAACTCCAATCCATCATCTTATTTTCAACTTGCCCATTGAAAAGTATGTGGAGTCGGGGGGAGGAGACAAGATGGCTGACTGAAGCCAGCTTTCCACAGAGGCTCCTGTTCAGAAGGAGAGTTAAAGGACAAAAATTCAGCAAGCAACCTGGTGGATTTGAGCTGCACTAAGAGAGAAGGTTGTGGAACGCACGTCAACCCCCCTGAGGTGAGCTGCGACCACAAGGATACAAACAAAAGGTACAAAATCCATCACCAAGCAGACGGGAGTCCCCTCCCCCATGAGAATGGCTCAGAGTGCCCCACAAAGAACCCTGCAGAGTTCAAAGGTCCTCCCACTACACTCCACGGGAGAGACCCTCTAAAAACTGGACCTACCTCCCCTACTAGGGTGCCCCGGTGTCCTCCTGCCAGGCATAAAACTGTATAAACTGTATATAGTCTCTACCTGGAATTCTGAGCTCCCAGCGCTCCCCTTTGCTCACACTGGGGTCTGGAGGCCAGTCCCGGTCCATCGGCGGAGAGTGGACTGCACCAGAGTGGCAGTTCCCTGAGGCACAGTGCGACAGCCATCTTTTGGTGACAATATGGCCAGGCATAAAACTGTGTAAAGCTGTGTGTGTTCTCTGCCGGCAACCCCAGGCTTCCAGTGCTCCCCGCACTCCCCTCTGCTCTCGCTCCAAGGTCTGGAGGCCTGTCCCCCAGGGGTCCAGACTCTTGGGCAATTGCTCGAGGGGTGTAGACAGTGCTGGGCTGCAGCTGGTCGGTGCAGACTCTGGAATACGGGAGCGGAGAAAGGACAGTTGGCCGGAGGGGAGCTACACCGGAGCAACGGTTGCCTGAGCCATAAGGCAGCAGCCCTCTTTTGCTAGCAATACGGCTCACTACAGAATATTCTGAAGCCAAACCCCTGTCTCCCTGGGCAACCAGAGACTCTGAGTTTGCCTGAGGCAACTCCAACTTGCAAACCAGGGAAACTCCCAGGGCGGGGCTGACCCAGAGGTCCGCTTTACTAAACCTAAGACGCACCTGACCCTCAGGGGATCGTCAGCCTATAGACAATACAAGAGCAAAGACAAGCTGATTTGGAACTCAATTCAGCTTCTCTTCTGCAGGGGAAATGCAGAGTTATTCTGTTATATTCTGTCAGTAACATTAATCAGGGGTGAGACTGGACCTGAGTGAAAACCCCTCAACCTTCATCAAGCGCCGGAGGTTGTCAGGCCTCACCTCCTCCTGCTGGAGAGAGGCAGAGTGCAGCGGCCTGGCGGACTTCCTTGTGATTCAGGCAGGTACAAACTCCTAGAGTACCGATTCACTACAGGCAACTGGGTAAGCCAACTGCAGGGCTATCAGTGACTGGGTGTGAAGTGGTGCAAAGTGGGGAAGGAGACAGCAACCTTCCCAGACTGATTTATAGGCTGGGTGGCTTCTCCTGACTCCACGCAGCACTGGAGCAAGCCAACCAGAGTAGTCACCAGACCCCTGTGATCCAGTTCCCAGAGACCTCTTAAACTCTCTCACCCGAGACAGGTGCAGACTGAGACAATTGATTTGGACATTTTTGAACTGAACCAATCACCTGAGGACAAATCAGGTGGTGCCCTAGGTACACGGTGGTAGGAAGGTTTGATTTTTCTTTTCCAACTGTTTGTCGGTGGGGGGCCGAGTGACTTAATTGCTGATATTTCTCCACAGCTGAGACTTCAATCCAAAGTACCTGTTTTACTAGGGTGGAACAGAAACCAGCTGAAAACAAGGCAGAACCATTTAGCCCCACCACACCAGACAGGGCCCCAGTTTCTCAGGCCACAACACTGTACGGGCCCTTGACAAAGCCCCAGGGGAAAAAATCAGAGGGAGTAAAACAACCATGGGGCGGAAACAGCAGAAAAACTCTGGTAACATGAATAACCAGAAAAGATCAACCCCCCCAAGGAAAGATATGGCAGATGCAATTGAAGATCCCATTCATAAACAACTGGCTGAGATGTCAGAAATTGAATTCAGAATTTGGATTGCAGACAAGATTAACAAAGTGGAATTAGGAATTCGAGGAGAAATTCAAAAGTTGTCTCAAGAGTTTAACGAATTTAAAGACAAAACCACCAAAGACTTAGACACACTGAAGCAAGAATTTGCAGCCCTCAAAGATATGAAAAATACAGTAGAATTTCTCAGTAACAGAATGGAGCAAGCAGAAGAAAGGATTTCCGACATCGAAGATAAAGCCTTTGAACGCTCCCAAACTCTCAAAGAGGAAGAGAAATGGAGAGCAAAAATGGATCACTCTCTCAGAGAGCTCTGGGATAATTCAAAGAAGGTGAATATCTGAATCATAGGAGTTCCAGAAACAGATGAAGTGGCCTCGTTGGGCACAGAGGCCCTTCTGCATGAAATTATGAAAGAGAATTTTCCAGACATGCCTAGAGATTCTGAAATTCAGATAGTGGACAGCCTCAGAACCCCAGCACGACTCAACCCCAATAAGACATCCCCAAGGCATATCATAATTAACTTCACTAAAGTTAATATGAAGGAGAAAATCCTCAAAGCTGCCAGGAGAAAGAGAACAATTACCTTCAAAGGCAAGAATATTAGAATGACTGCAGATCTCTCTGCTGAAACTTTTCAAGCCAGAAGAGGGTGGTCACCGACTTTTAATCTCCTAAAGCAAAATAACTTTCAACCCCAGATCTTGTATCCAGCTAAACTGAGTTTCATTTATGATGGAGAAATTAAATACTTTAATGACATTCATATGTTGAAGAAATTTGCCATAACCAAACCAGCTCTTCAAGATATTCTCAGACCTATCCTCCATAATGACCAACCCAATCCTATACCACAAAAGTAAACTCACTCAGAAACTTCGGATCAAACTCCAATTCCACACTGGCAAAAAGATTAAAAATGGCCACTGGACATTTCAAAAACTCGATACCCAAAACTTCACCAGACTTATCAATATTCTCCATTAATGTGAACAGCTTAAACTGTCCTCTAAAGAGACATAGGTTAGCCGACTGGATACAAAAACTCAGGCCAGATATCGGTTGCATACAAGAGTCACATCTTAACCTAAAAGACAAATACAGACTCAGGGTGAAAGGATGGTCATCCATATTTCAGGCAAATGGTAATCAGAAAAAAGCAGGTGTTGCAATTTTATTTGCAGATACAATAGGCTTTAAACCAACAAAAGTAAGGAAGGACAAGAATGGTCACTTCATATTTGTTAAGGGTAATACTCACTATGATGAGATCTCAATTATTAATATCTATGCACCCAACCAGAATGCACCTCAATTTATAAAAGAAACTCTAACAGACATGAGCAACTTGATTTCCTCCAGCTCCATAATTGTCGGAGATTTCAACACTCCTTTGGCAGTGTTGGATCGATCCTCCAACAAGAAGCTGAGCAAAGAAATCTTAGATTTAAACTTAATCATCCAACATTTGGATTTAGCAGACATCTACAGAACATTTCATCCCAACAAAACTGAATACACATACTTCTCATCAGCCCATGGAACTTACTCCAAAATCGATCACATCTTAGGTCACAAGTCTAACCTCAGAAAATTTAAAGGAATAGAAATTATTCCATGCATCTTCTCGGACCACCATGGAATAAAACTTGAGCTGAGTAACAACAGGAATCTGCATACTCATACAAAAACATGGAAGTTAAATAACCTTATGCTGAATGATAGCTGGGTCAGAGATGAGATTAAGAAAGAAATCACCAATTTTTTGGAATAAAACAACAATGAAGACACGAACTATCAGAACCTCTGGGACACCACAAAGGCAGTTCTAAGAGGGAAATTTATAGCACTGCAAGCCTTCCTCAAGAGAACGGAAAGAGAAGAAGTTAACAACTTTATGGGACATCTCAAGCAACTGGAAAAGGAAGAATATTCCAACCCCAAACCCAGTAGAAGAAAAGAAATAACCAAAATTAGAGCAGAATTAAATGAAATTGAAAACAAAAGAATAATACAACAGATCAATAAATCAAAAAGCTGGTTTTTCGAAAAGGTCAATAAAATAGATAAACCTTTGGCCAACCTAATCAGGAAAAAAAGAGTAAAATCTCTAATCTCATCAATCAGAAACAGCAAAGACAAAATAACAACAGACTCCTCAGAAATCCAAAAAATCCTTAATGAATATTACAAGAAACTTTATTCTCAGAAATTTGAAAATCTGAAGGAAATTGACCAATACTTGGAAGCATGTCACCTTCCAAAACTTAGCCAGAATCAAGTGGAAATGTTGAACAGGCCCGTATCAAGTTCGGAAATAGCATCAACCATACAAAACCTCCCTAAAAAGAAAAGTCCGAGATCAGATGGTTTCACGTCTGAATTCTACCAAACCTTTAAAGAGGAATTAGTACCTATATTACTTAACCTGTTCCAAAAGGTAGAAAATGAAGGAAGACTACCCAACACGTTCTATGAAGCAAACATCACCCTGATCCCCAAACCAGGGAAAGACCCAACAAGAAAAGAAAATTATAGACCGATATCACTAATGAATATAGATGTAAAAATATTCAACAAGATCCTAACAAACAGAATCCAGCAACACATCAAACAAATTATAGATCATGACCAAGTTGGTTTTATCCCAGGATCTCAAGGCTGGTTCAATATACGTAAATCTATAAATGTAATCCAGCACATAAACAAATTAAAAAACAAAGACCATATGATTCTCTCAATCGATGCAGAAAAAGCTTTTGATAATATCCAGCATCCCTTCATGATCAGAACACTTAAGAAAATTGGTATAGAAGGGACATTTCTTAAACTGATAGAGACCATCTACAGCAAATCGACAGCCAATATCATATTGAATGGGGTTAAATTGGAATCATTTCCACTCAGATCAGGAACCAGACAAGGCTGCCCATTGTCTCCATTGCTTTTTAACATTGTAATGGAAGTTTTAGCCACTGCAATTAGGGAACAAAAGGCGATCAAGGGTATCCATATAGGGTCAGAAGACATCAAACTTTCACTCTTCGCGGATGATATGATAGTATATCTGGAAAACACTAGGGACTCTACTACAAAACTCTTAGAAGTGATCAAGGAATACAGCAATGTCTCAGGTTACAAAATCAACATTCATAAATCGGTAGCCTTTATATATACCAACAACAGTCAAGTTGAAAAAACAGTTAAGGACTCTATCCCATTCACAGTAGTGCCAAAGAAGATGAAATATTTGGGAATTTATCTAACAAAGGACGTGAAAGATCTCTATAAAGAGAACTATGAAACTCTAAGAAAAGAAATAGCTGAAAATATTAACAAATGGAAAAACATACCATGCTCATGGCTGGAAGAATCAACATAGTTAAAATGTCTATACTACCCAGAGCAATATATAATTTCAATGCAATCCCTATTAAAGCTCCACTGTCATACTTTAAAGATCTGGAAAAAACAATACTTCGTTTTATATGGAATCAGAAAAAACCTTGAATAGCCAAGACATTACTCAGAAATAAAAACAAAACAGGAGGAATTACGCTACCAGACCTCAGACTATACTACAAATCAATAGTGATCAAAATAGCATGGTATTGGCACAAAAACAGAGAGGTAGATGTCTGGAATAGAATAGAGAATCAAGAGATGAATCCAGCTAATTACCGTTATTAAATCTTTGACAAGCCAATTAAAAACATTCAGTGGGGAAAAGATTCCCTATTTAACAAATGGTGCTGGGTGAACTGGCTGGCAACCTGTAGAAGACTGAAAGTGGACCCACACCTTTCACCATTAACTAAGATAGACTCTCACTGGATCAAAGATTTAAACTTAAGACATGAAACTATAAAAATACTAGAGGAGAGTGCAGGGAAAACCCTTGAAGGAATCGGGATGGGTGAGTATTTTATGAGGAGGACCCCCCAGGCAATTGAAGCAGCTTCAAAAATACACTACTGGGACTTGATCAAACTAAAAAGCTTCTGCACAGCCAAGAACACAGTAAGTAAAGCAAGCAAACAGCCCTCAGAATGGGAGAAGATATTTGCAGGTTATGTCTCCGACAAAGGTTTAATAACCAGAATCCACAGAGAACTCAAACGCATTAGCAAGAATAGAACAAGGGATCCCATCGCAGGCTGGGCAAGGGATTTGAAGAGAAACTTCTCTGAAGAAGACAGGCGTGCGGCCTTCAGACATATGAAAAAATGCTCATCATCTTTAATCATCAGAGAAATGCAAATCAAAACTACTTTGAGATATCATCTAACTCCAGTGAGACTAGCCTATATCACAAAATCCCAAGACCAGAGATGTTGGTGCGGATGTGGAGAAAAGGGAACACTTTTGCACTGCTGGTGGGAATGCAAATTAATACATTCCTTTTGGAAAGAGATATGAAGAACACTCAGAGATCTAAAAATAGATCTGCCATTCAATCCTGTAATCCCTCTGCTGGGCACATACCCAGAAGACCAAAAATCACATCATAACAAAGATATTTGTACCAGAATGTTTATTGCAGCCCAATTCATAATTGCTAAGTCATGGAAGAAACCCAGATACCCATCGATCCACGAATGGATCAATAAATTGTGGTATATGTACACCATGGAATATTATGCAGCCTTAAAGAAAGATGGAGACTTTACCTCTTTCATGTTTACATGGATGGAGCTGGAACATATTCTTCTTAGTATCTCAAGAATGGAAGAGAAAGTACCCAATGTACTAAGCCCTACTATGAGACTAATTTAGGGTTTTCACATGAAAGCTATAACCCAGTTACAACCTAAGAATAGGGGGAAGGGAGAAAGGGAGGGGAGGGGGGGTGAGTAGAGGGAAGGGGATTGGTGGGATTACACCAGCGGTGCATCTTACAAGGGTATATGTGAAACTTGGTAAACGGTCTGTGAAGCTAGTGAATGATGCCCCATGATCATATCAATGTACACAGCTATGATTTAATAAAAAATAAATAAATAAAATTTGTTGAACAAAAAAAAATAAAAATAAAAATAAACTAGGCCAGAGTCATAATTGTTCATTGCAGAAGGGGCTATGATTCACATCTAAGCTTCTAGAAATGGTGTTAGTTTAATTTAAAGGGGAGATGAAAGCAAAATAAGTGCTCAGATGCTGACAGATTTCTCCAGACCTTAATTTGCATCCGTTTTGCTTTCAAAGCATTAGATTTGTTTTTATTTTCAAACTATGTTGTACCACACGCAAAGAAAATAGATTTACTTAATCTGGAAAAAAAGAAAAGTATGTGGAGTCAAATTTGGGAAATCATTTCCTTTCTCCACCAGGATTTAGACTTAAATAATCTCTCCATATATTTTGTCTCACAACCTTGTGGTTAGCTGTGTAATGCACTCCCTCAGGAGGGATATAAGTCTCTTGTCTTAAAAACAGAATGTATTTCTTACATTACCCAAAGGCAAGTGAATGGTTTAACGGTTTTGCATGAGAGGAACCATCTCTTTTTTTCTATGACCGCTCCCAGCCCAACCCTGGCAAGTGTGTATTTAAGATAAAGATTCCATCTGACTTCTCTGGGGTCAACATTGCTCCTTCCTAAGGGATTTCTTCTTTACTGGTCTCCTTTTAATAGTCACTGAACTACTTTCCTGTTCGACTTCTCTCCTGTTGACCCTTCTATATGCTTTCATTGGTGTCTTTACCTGGAAATTTTTTAATAAAAAATAGAGGAGGGGTACCCAAGAAACAGATGTTCATTTTTAGATACAAGTTTAAGTACAAAAGAAAGATCAGATTTCTAAATGTTTATTTTTCCTAATCAATGTTTTTCTGAATTTTATGCTATCAACATATATTCTATTCACTGACCAAAGATTTTGACAAGTAACTTCCTGAAAGCCAATGGAAGTTATAGCACTAAAATATGAATGATTAAATTAGAATTTTCCTGAGAGACCGTTTTCTCAAATCTGTATTTTTCTGAATAAACATCAGATCGCTGAGAATGGAAAGATGACCACAGTTGAATTCTGTATGTTCTTAGGTCATGAGATTGTTGATATGCTCCTCCTCATTTCTTTGGCCCAGTTGAAGCGTTGAGCCCCATGGAGGTAAAACTGTTGAGCTTTGCTTTTTTGCTGTTTCGGCGAAAGGGCAGGAGTTCAGTGCACAGCAATCAGGAGTTAACAGGGGGAAGGCTGCGATGTGAATCACCATGCTGATTTTCAGTGAAGTTACAGTACTGCTTAGCTTCTCCAAAATAACATCTGTTATTTGAACCATAAAACACACATGCTGCAATCTCCCAGAAATTAACTACAAATTGTTTTTATTCTCTTGTTTAATGATCGTTATGAATCAATTAGAACAAAAAATAGCATTATGCAAGCAGAATTCAGAGAAGACAAATTAAATTTCAGCGACACAACATTAACTACTATTAATATTTCTTTAACTAAAACCACAAAACCCATTTGAATATTAATCCCAAAGTAATCAACAAACAGCCGAGACTAATTTTGGTAAAACTCTGGCAACAATTTACTGAACTGTGACTTTTTAATATTTCTAAAATAATTTTTGCATTCTGAATATATGATCTTTATCTTCCTGATACAAATTGTCTTTTGACCTAATAGATGTAAGTTGAAAATGTGGTTAGTAATGTTGAAAAATTATACATGTGTACACGCACATTTTACATCTTGACTATAGTAGAAATGTTTATTGGAATTCAATGCATTCTGTATAATTTTAAATTCTATTGATATCTAATTCACTTGTGCATTTCCAGTCTCATTACAGGGCAGGGACACACAGACATTCAATACATACTGTATTTTCTGAGTCAGAGAACTGTGCTACAGAGTACTCAGAATCAAACAATTTATAGTTTATCACTTAAAACCACCACTCTAGGTGATTTTACCCATGGTTCTTAGAATTATATTCAAATATTCCAAGGCTGGGGAGAAAAGTATGCTCATATTTAATCCCATAAATATTTTATAGTATATTTAATATGGACACAGATGAGTGCTAAGTCTCCGTTCTTAGTTTATTATTTTTCTCTTTGCAGTTTTGCCCTGTCCTTCCTGTTAGTCTGGGACTGGGACTGCAGCAGGATACTACCATGCACGGAGGCTCAGGCTGCCAACGTGGCAGCAGGCACCAGCCTCTGTGCGGTGACATATCTATTTAATTAACACAGCTGCTCTAGCTACTGTGTGAAGTACAAAAGAGTGGGACTGTTCTGGAAAAGGCATGGCTCATAAAGTGGAAAAAATGAACAAAATTTCTGCAAACAAAAGACCCATTTCGCCCCTTTCAAAAAGGCAAATATTTTTCTTTTTATTTTGCCAATGTAGAGACTCAAACCAAAGGACTCTTGACATGTATTTTGTATTTCTTAAATCATGGTTCTTGGAAAAAAGTTCCCCAAATGAAAACCTAGAAAATTGTTTTGTGTAAAGTTACCCATTACCATATTCTAATACCAAAGGTTTGTCTGTCTATTTTTTTTTTCCTTTCAAGTTTATCAGGAAAGTCACAGAAACTATCTCATTAGCTTAACCCAAACATAATATTGTTCAGTTGGGAAATATTCACGTCAAAAATAACCACCAGCAAAATGCCATGGTAGTGATAGAAGTGGAGCAAATCAGACTGTTGTATTAAGATTTTAAGATACAGGCAGTCTCAATGCGCTGTTCAATTTCACGGTGTGGGAGAAAAATTCTTATGTGATTTAAGATAACTAGTAAGTTAGAACATGACAAAGTAAAAGGGTAGGACCTGAAAAACTACTAATATTTTAAAAAGAATTCCTCACTATTTCCATACTAGCAGTCCTGGTCATTAACTGGATGTGACAGTTTAGGATATGATGGAGAAGAAGTTCAAATATGGAGTTTGTAAGGCATTTGAAGAATAAAATGAACCCTATCTCTTAGAATTCTGACAGTCAAAGCCCCACTTTACAGATGAGAAAACTGAGCCCCAAAGAGAGAAGTGCCTTGCCCAGAGAAACTCAGGTTAAGGTTAGCAGCAGAGTTCACAACGGGAGGTTATAGTCTGTTGCTTATAGAACTTAACTGAGCTTAAAATATTAGGAGTTCAACATCAAGTTTTACATATACATAGTGAAATGATTATAGTAGTAGGCAAATTAATCTATTTCCTCACAGTTTTCTTGTAATTAGAGCATCTGAAATCTTTTTAGTAAAAATTCTAGCATACAATATTGTTAACTATAATTTTACATGCTTTACTTTAGATCTCTAGTTTTTTTATGCCATGTAACTGTAATTTCATACCTTTGACCAGTATCTCCCTGTTTTTCCTACCTCTCTGCTATTATTTTATTCTATTTCTCTGTGTTCATATATTTCACTTGATAGATTCCACACATAAGTGAGATCATGTAAAAGAAAGAATTTAAGAATAAAAATGGAAAGTTTAAATAAAAAATAAAGATGTTATGTGAATTTTGGAAACCCCTCCCTCCCACATATTATTTTCTATTTTCCTGTCCTTCAAATAGTTCAACACCTAACAATGCTTCTTACTGGTATGTACTAAATAAATGTTAGTTGAGCAAATGAATGAATAAACAGTCACAAACAGAAGTTTGTAGTACGTAACTTTATCTTGTTTCCATGTTACTATTGCTTTATATTTGTTAACATTTCCACCTTTCCTTGTTATTTAGGTACTTTTACATTGTAATGAACACCTTCATTTGCTTGGTTTATTTCTTCCCTTTTGCTTGGCTTAGCTTAAATTTTCAGGAAAAGAATTACCAGATGAATGGGATGCATAGTTTAATGACTCTGAATTATACAGCTAGATTGCTTTCCTAAATAATTTTACTAATTTATAACAATACCAACAGAGAAGTGGCAAAATAGCTCCATCACAACCTAAACTAGAATTAGTGAGAATCACAAAAAATGAAAACTAAATAGAAAAATAATTGGACGTTGCTTGCTCTTTTTACTTGGTTTATTTTATTCTACTATTTCTCCATGTCTTTTTTGTAATTAAATTTATTCCATTATAAATTATTTGTTTTCTTTACTATTTTAATACAGAGGTAAATACCATCTTCTTCCCCCATATTTGATAAGCTAATTGCTCTCTTCCACATAGTAGGATTTAGACATGAAATTGGGGTCATGGAGAAGACAGAAGTCTCCTTTGTGTAACAAATATTTATATGTAAAATATAGCCTATCTATAAACATAATTTACAAAAAGAAACAGTTCTATAACAGTAAGTAAAAAATTAAACAAAAGGAAACGATAAAAGTATAATATATATTTTACTATGTACATGCTGGCTACAATTCCACTAAAATGCATGATGAGGATAGCAGATGTATACACCTATATGCAATATCACCAGGAATGTGACAGTTATAAATGCTGACTAGCACATATGTGTTTTATTGTCAACCCAGGAGTGGTATTGCTGTCAGTGATATTTGTAAATATACAAGGAAAATAAAGTAAAATTCTCTTTCAATTTGGTGGTTATATTTTTGAAAATTCAACATTTATTTAATGTATGTATGTGTTTATAAATAAAAAGGAATTATAACATAGGCTCAGATAATTTTTAAAGGTTCTTACCAGTACAAATTTCAAGAAGAGCATCTGAAGGTCACAAGACATAAGACACATGTGTTGGGGGGTTGGACATTCATGCTTTGTAGGCTGTTTGGCTTCCTTTGACTAAATATTCATAGAGTTTTCCAATCACTCTGATCCCAACTCAAAATACCCCAACACCTTTATAAAATGCTCCCAGGGATGATATAACTTTTATTGAGAACCATTTATACATGTGAAGTTGGGACTAGGCAGAGGGAAGGAGTTAAACAAAACCACCAGGAAATGATGGAAAGAGAAGAAATATGGGGGAGGGGGGGTCAGATATTTACGCTATGATTTCTGTTTTCTCTTTTGTCTAAAAGAGAATGTACTACACAAGCAGAAAGGAAAGCCAAGCATGGAAAGAATTTGCTTTCCACTTAGGTCTCAGAAGGCACACACCCTCCTAGACCATCCCACCCAGCCCCACTTGGAGAAAGACCACATCAAAGCTAACTGCACAGCACAGTGCGGTTGGGTGGGAGAGCCTGAGTTTAGTTCCTCTGTAGTTCCTCTGCGGTTCCGTGGTTTGGAAGGAAGCCTGAAACTCTTAAACTCCATGAAGGGATGTAGAAATCAGCCAGAATCCTGGATAAGGATTAAGCTGGAAGGAGAAACCAGGAGGAGGACAAGGAGGCCCACCCAGGTCAGAGTCACAGCTAAATGTCAAAGTGGTTGTAGAACCAGAGAGCAGAGGTGTACCCAAGTCAGCCAGAAAAGCAGATGGGTCCTGACCAAGCAGAGAGAGAGCCAGGCCACAAGGCCCACCAGCTGCAGATGTCATCTGACCACACATGCCAGCAGCGCATGCAGTGAGGAGGCAGACATGTGACACCACTGAAGCCAGGGCTGGCCAGGACCCAGAGAGCAGTGCAGGCTGCTGAAGGCAGAACCAAGGTTCCCTGTCTTTCCCTAGTGCCTTATGGCCACAGCAATTAGACTCCTCCCTCCAGACACTCAGACACCATTTAGGAGTATTTAGCAACAGGACAAAAATGTAAGAGACAGAGCATTTTTTCCTAAATAAGTGAGTTTCAGTTTCTCTCCAAAAGAAACTTTAAATTATTGCATAGGACTCAGACAAAATTTCTGGCTAGAACCAAATTAAGTGTTTAAGTCTTTCCTTTCTACCAATTTACAGAGTGGGAGAAGGATATAAGAGCAAATTATAAAAAAATCAAACACACAATGCATTCATTCTCTTTGCATATTTCAATGAAGCATGAGCAAATTTACCTGTCACTAAATTACTGAATTAAAACCTAATTTAGTGCTTCTGAGAGGAACCTCTGAGGTGATGGGGCAGGCAGTAGCAGCCAATCCAGAATCCGAGATGAGACTGCAGGACCTAGAGCGGGTACGGTCTTCCAGCCATCACGTGGCCTTGGCTAGAAGGTCTCAATGAGCTTGATGTTACGACCTGCAACTCTGAGCTCCCAGCACTCCCCTCCACTCTCACTCTGTGATCTGGAGACCTGCCCCCCCAGGAGTCCAGATTCTTGGGTGAACTCTCGAGAGGTGTAGACAGGACCTGTACTGCAGCTGGCCAGTGCTGATTCTGCAGCACAGGAGTGAGAAGACAATGGTTGGCTAAGAGGGAATCACACTGGAGCAGTGGTGCCCCGAGGTGCAGAGCAACAGCCATCTTCAGCAATAACAAGGCCCACCCCCAGATATCCCATAGCCTCTCCTCCTGTCTCCCTGGGCAACCAGATGAGGCCGAGCATCTTCTCAGACAGCAACCACCACGGAACAGACCTGAGACTGAAACACAGGTCCCGTGAGTAAAGGGTTTGCCTGAGGCAGTACTGACCTGGGTGGAACATGGGGACTAGAAAACACACCCGCAGAGCTGGGAAACTCCCAGGGTGGGGCTGATCCAGAGAACCGCTTTACTGAGCCTAAGACGCACCTGGCCCTCAGGGGATCACCAGCCTATAGACAAAGGAGGCCAAGAGGCTACAGCTGACAACTAATTGTGCTGCGAATACAAACCCGCAAGCGTAAAGACAGGGCCTGAGGGGTGGCACCTGTGGCTCAGTGGGTGGGGTGCTGGCCCCATATACTGAGGGTGGTGGGTTCAAGCCCAGCCTTGGCCAAACTGCAACAAAAAAATAGTCGGGTATTGTGGCGGATGCTGGTAGTCCCAGCTACTTGGGAGGCTGAGGCAAGAGAATCATCTAAGCCCAGGAGTTGGAGGTTGCTGTGAGCTGTGTGATGCCACAGAACTCTACCAAGGGCAATAAAGTGAGACTCTGCCTCTACAAAAAAAAAAACAAAAAAAGACAGGGCCTGAGGCACAGGTTCTGGAAACTCAAATCAGCCTCTCCTCTGCAGAGGAATCTAGCAGGGTCAGAAACAAACTCCCACAGGGTTGTTCCGTTCACCCAGTGACATAAACTAAGGGTGGGGCTGGAACTGAGTGAACACCTCCAGCCTCCATCAAGTGCCCAAGGTTGACAGGCCACACCACTCCCTGCTGGATAAAGACAGAGAGCAGCAGCATAGACAAGCAGACACAGACTACCCTGTGACTTAGGCAGGTGCAAACCTCTGGAGTATCTGCTTACTGCAGACAACTGACAGGGTCACAGCCATGTGGGGCTAGCAGCAACTGGGTGTGACAGAGCTGCAAGGTGGGGAAGGAGGCATCAACCTTCCCAGACTGATCTATTTACTGGGTGGCTCTTCCTGACTCCACGCAGCACTGGAGCAAGCCATATTAGAGCAGTCACCAGACCCCTGTGATCCAGTTCCCAGGGACCTCTTGAACTCTCCCACCCGAGACAGCTGCTGACTGAGAAAATTGATTTGGACCTTTTGCACTGAGCCACTCACCTGGGGACTATCCAGGTGGTGCCCTGGGTGTGTGGTTGTAGGAAGATTTGATTTTCCTTTTCCATTTGTTGCCTGTGATGGTGGGGTGACTTAATTGCTGGTATTTCTCCACAGCTGAGAATTCAACCCAGAGTAACTGTTTCACTAGGGTCAAATAGAAACCAGCTGAAAACAAGGCAGAACGACTTAGCCCCTCTACACCAAACAGGGCCCCAGTTTCTCAGGCCACAGCACTGTACGGGTCCTTGACAAAACACCGGGGGAGAAATCAAAGGGAGTAAAACAATCATGGGGCAGAATCAGTGGAAAAACTCTGGTAACATGAATAACCAGAAAAGATCAACCCCCCAAGGAAAGATATGGCAGATGTAATTGAAGATCCAATACACAAACAACTGGCTGAGATGTCAGAAATCGAATTCAGAATTTGGATGGCAAACAAGATTAACAAAATGGAACTAGGAATTCGAGGAGAAATTCAAAAGCTGTCTCAAGAATTTAACGAATTTAAAGACAAAACCACCAAAGACTTAGACACACTGAAGCAAGAATTTGCAGCCCTCAAAGATATGAAAAATACAGTAGAATCCCTTAGCAACAGAATGGACCAAGCAGAAGAAAGGATTTCTGACATTGAAGATAAAGCCTTTGAACGCTCCCAAACTCTAAAAGAGGAAGAGAAATGGTGAGCAAAAATGGATCATTCTCTCAGAGAACTCTGGGATAACTCAAAGAAGGCAAATATCCGACTCATAGGAATTCCTGAAACAGATGAAGTGGCCTCGCTGGGCACAGAGGCCCTTCTGCATGAAATCATGAAAGAGAATTTTCCAGACATGCCTAGAGAACCTGAAATTCAGATAGCAGATAGCTTCAGAACCCCAGCATGACTCAACCCCAATAAGACATTCCCCAGGCATATCATAATTAACTTCACTAAAGTTAATATGAAGGAGAAAATTCTCAAAGCGGCCAGGCAAAAGAAAAATATTACCTTCAAAGGGAAGAATATTAGAATGACTACAGATCTCTCTGCTGAAACTTTTCAAGCCAGAAGAGGGTGGTCATCGACGTTTAATCTCGTAAAGCAAAATAACTTTCAACCCCGGATCTTGTATCCAGCTAAACTGAGTTCCATTTACAATGGAGAAATTAAATACTTTAATGACATTCATATGCTGAAGAAACTCGCCATAACCAAACCAGCTCTTCAAGATATTCTCAGACCCATCCTCCATAATGGACCAATCCAATCTTCTACTACAAAAGTAAACTCACTCAGAAACTTCTGATCAAACTCCAACTTCCACAGTGGTGAAAGGATTAAAAATGTCCACTGGACTTTTGAAAAACTCGATACCCAAAATTTCACCAAACTTATCAATACTCTCCATTAACGTGAATGGCTTAAACTGCCCGCTAAAGAGATATAGGTTAGCTGACTGGATACAAAAACTCAGGCCAGATATTTGTTGCATACAAGAGTCACATCTTAACTTAAAACACAAATACAGACTCAGGGTGAAAGGATGGTCATCCATATTTCAGGCAAATGGTAACCAGAAAAAAGCAGGCATTGCAATTTTATTTGCAGATACAATAGGCTTTAAACCAACAAAAGTAAGGAAGGACAAGAATGGTCACTTCATATTTCTTAAGGGTAAGACTCAATATGATGATATTTCAATGATTAATATCTATGCACCCAACCAGAATGCACCTCAATTTATAAGAGAAACTCTAATAGACATGAGCAACTTGATTTCCTCCAGCTCCATAATCGTCGGAGATTTTAACACTCCTTTGGCAGTGATGAATTGATCCTCCAACAAAAAGCTGAGTAAAGAAATTCTAGATTTAAATCTAAACATCCAGCATTTGGATTTAGCAGACATCTAAGAACATTTCATCCCAACAAAACTGAATACACATACTTCTCATCAGCCCATGGAACTTACTCCAAAATCGATCACACCTTAGGTCACAAGTCTAACCTCAGTAAATTTAAAGGAATAGAAGTTATTCCATGCATCTTCTCAGACCATCATGGAATATAACTTGAGCTGAGTAACAGCAGGAATCTGCATACTCATATAAAAACATGGAAGTTAAATAACCTTATGCTGAATGATAGCTGGGTCAGAGATGAGATCAAGAAGGAAATTGCCAAATTTTTGGAACCAAACGACAATGAAGACACGAACTATCAGAACCTCTGGGACACTGCAAAGGCAGTTTTAAGAGGGAAATTTACAGCACTGCAAGCCTTCCTCAAGAGAATGGAAAGAGAGGAAGTTAGCAACTTAATGGGACATCTCAAGCAACAGGAAATGGAAGAACATTCCAACCCCAAACACAGTAGAAGAAAAGAAATAACCAAAATCAGAGCACAACTAAATGAAATCGAAAACAAAAGAATAATACAACAGATCAATAAATCAAAAAGCTGTTTTTTTGAAAAGGTCAACAAAATAGATAAACCTTTGGCCAACCTAATCAGGAAAAAAAGAGTAAAATCTCCAATCTCATCAATCAGAAATGACAAAGACGAAATTACAAGAGACTCCTCAGAAATCCAAAAAATCCTTAATGAATATTACAAGAAACTTTATTCTCAGAAATATGAAAATCTGAAGGAAATTGACCATTACTTGGAAGCACGTCACCTTCTAAGACTTAACCAGAATCAAGTGGAAATGTTGAATAGGCCCATATCAAGTTTGGAAATAACATCAGTCATACAAAATCTCCCCAAAAAGAAAAGCCCGGGACCAGATGGTTTTATGTCAGAATTCTACCAAATATTTAAAGAGGAATTAGTACCTTATTACCCAACCTGTTCCAAAAGGTAGAAAATGAAGGAAGACTACCCAACACGTTCTATGAAGCAAACATCACCCTGATCTCCAAACCAGGAAAAGACCCAACAAAAAAGGAAAATTATAGACCAATATCACTAATGAATATAGATGCAAAAACATTCAACAAGATCCTAACAAACAGAATCCAGCAACATATCAAAGAAGTCATACATCATGACCAAGTCAGTTTTATCCCAGGGTCTCAAGGCTGGTTCAATATACGTAAATCTATAAATGTAATTCAGCACATAAACAAATTAAAACACAAAGACCATGTGATTCTCTCAAACGATGCAGAAAAAGCTTTTGGTAACATCCAACATCCCTTCATGATCAGAACACTCAAGAAAATTGGTATAGAAGGGACATTTCTTAAACTGATAGAGGCCATCTACAGCAAACCGACAGCCAATATCATATTAAATGGAGTTAAATTGGAATCATTTCCACTCAGATCAGGAACCAGACAAGGCTGCCCATTGTCTCCATTGCTTTTCAACATTTTAATGGAAGTTTTAGCCACCGCAATTAGGGAAGAAAAGGCGATCAAGGGTATCCATTTAGGGTCAGAAGAGATCAAACTTTTGCTCTTCACAGATGATATGATAGCATATCTAGAAAACACTAGGAACTCTACTACAAAAATTTAGAAGTGATCAAGGAATACAGCAGTGTCTCAGGTTACAAAATCAACATTCATAAATCAGTAGCCTTTATATATACCAACAATAGTCAAGTTGAAAAAACAGTTGAGGACTGTATCTCATTCACAATAGTGCCAAAGAAGATGAAATATTTGGGAGTTTATCTAACAAAGGACGTGAAAGATCTATATAAAGAGAACTATGAAACTCTAAGAAAGGAAATAGCTGAGAATGTTAACAAATGGAAAAACATACCATGCTCATGGCTGGGAAGAATCAACATTGTTAAAATGTCCATACTACCCAAAGCAATATATAATTTCAACGCAATCCCCATTAAAGCTCCACTGTCATACTTTAAAGATCTTGAAAAAACAATACTTCGTTTTATATGGAATCAGAAAAAACCTCGAATAGCCAAGACAATACTCAAAAATAAAAACAAAGCAGGAGGAATCATGCTACCAGACCTCAGACTATACTACAAATTGATAGTGATCAAAACAGCATGGTACTGGCATAAAAACAGGGAAGTAGATGTCTGGAACAGAACAGAGAACCAAGAGATGAACCCAGCTACTTACCATTATTTAATCTTTGACAAGCCAATTAAAAACATTCAGTGGGGAAAAGATTCCCTATTTAACAAATGGTGCTGGGTGAACTGGCTGGCAACCTGTAGAAGACTGAAACTGGACCCATACCTTTCACCATTAACCAAGATAGACTCTCACTGGATTAAAGATTTAAACCTAAGACATGAAACTATAAAAATACTACAAGAGAGTGCAGGGAAAACCCTTGAAGAAATTGGGTTGGGCGAGTTTTTTATGAGAAGGACCCCCCCGGGCAATTGAAGCTGCTTCAAAAATATACTACTGGGACCTGATCAAACTAAAAAGCTTCTGCACAGCCAAGAACACAGTAAGTAAAGCAAACAAACAGCTCTCAGAATGGGAGAAGATATTTGCAGGTTATGTCTCCGACAAAGGTTTAATAACCAGAATCCACAGAGAACTCAAACGCGTTAGCAAGAAAAGAACAAGGGATCCCATCGCAGGCTGGGCAAGGGACTTGAAGAGAAACTTCTCTGAAGAAGACAGGCACTCGGCCTTCAGACATATGAAAAAATGCGCATCATCTTTAATCATCAGAGAAATCCAAATCAAAACTACTTTGAGATATCATCTAACTCCAGTGAGACTAGCCTATACCACAAAATCCCAAGACCAGAGATGTTGGCATGAATGTGGAGAAAAGGGAACACTTTTGCACTGCTGGTGGAATTGCAAATTAATACATTCCTTTTGGAAAGAGATATGGAGAACACTTAGAGGTCTAAAAATAGACCTGCCATTCAATCCTGTAACCAAAAATCACATCATAATAAAGATATTCGTACCAGAATGTTTATTGCAGCCCTATTCATAATTGCTAAGTCATGGAATAAGCCCAAATGCCCATGGATCCACAAATGGATCAATAAGTTGTGGCATATGTATACCATGGAATACTATGCAGCCTTAAAGAAAGATGGAGACCTTATCTCTTTCATGTTTACATGGATGGAGCTGGAACATATTCTTCTTAGTAAAGTGTCTCAAGAATGGAATAAAAAGTACCCAATGTACTCACCCTTATTATGAAACTAATCTAGGACCTTCACATGAAAGCTATAACCCAGTTACAACCTAAGAATAGGGAGAAGGGGGAAAGGGAGGGGAGGGAGGGGGGAGGTAGGTGGAGGGAGGGGGATTAATGGGATTACACCTGCGGTGCATCTTACAAGGGTATATGTGAATCTTAGTAAATGTGGAATATAAAGGTCTTAGCAAAATAAGTAAGAAAATGCCAGGAAGGCTATGTTAACTAGTGTGATGAAAATGTGTCAAACGGTCTATGAACCAAGTGTATGGTGCCCCATGATCATACTAATGTACACAGCTATGATTTAATAAAAAAAAAATAAAACCTATTTTAGCAATAATTTACTAGGATGTAAGCTCTACAAAGGCAAGGATTTTATCTTATTTCTTCTTTGTTGTATCCTCAACACCAAGAATAGAGCATGGCATGTTCTCAAGTGTTCAGAAATTTTTCCTGAGTAAACAAATCAAGAATATTAACTTTAGTAAGAACAATACTAATAATTATAATAGCAACTGTCATTCATTGAGCAACTAACACTAAAGATATAAATTTGGAATAATCAACCTATGCTACTTCTCACCATGAGAGCCAGTATTTAATTTAAATAGTTCATCTGATATTTGCGACACAGATTCTAACCCCAAATCCCTGTGCTGTCTATGTTGAGTGGGTTCTGAGTACATCTTTGTTTTAATTCACTTCAGGAGATCATTTTAATTCAATTGATGAATTAAATTTAAATAAAATTAAAATTCATTTCCCTACTCATCCTAGCCACATTTCAAGTATCTATTCAATAATCATCTGTGACAGTGGCTACCATAATGATTGGGCAGTGTGGCTCTCAAAAAACCCTGTAGAACACTTCCATCCTTGCAAAAAATAATACTGGACATTAGTGATTGGGGTATAAACAAAGCTTCTAGCTATTTCTAAAGACCTCTCTGAAGATTTCTTCCTCTTCAAAATGTAAATACTTGAACAAAAAATTGTTCCTTATAACTTTTTCAGTAGCTAAGAAAAGTTGAAGTTTTATATTTGCTGAGACTCATTTGTGATTTCTTCTGTATTTCTTCCTATACTAAGGCTTAGGGATATTGTACATTTGCTTATGCATATATTGATTAATTTGCCTGTGTCAGGAGCCTAGTCATTCTATAGACAGATTTATTGGAAGGGAACACATTATTTAACAGAGATGATTAAAGTAATGGCAAATAAGGAGATTTTCTTCATGTGTCCTTGAGAGGCCTCTGCTGAGTCGGGTCAGTTCATCACATCATGTATTTTCATGGCCATAGAACTGGGAGCAAGGGGATGTGAAAAACAAATGAATGGACTTGTTACTATGTAAAACTCTACCCTTCCAATGAGCTTTTCAGAGACAGGACCTCTAAAAGTTAATATTTATTCACGATGCAAAAATCCTCAACAGAATACTAGCAAACTGAATTCAATAACAAAATCACTCGCTATGATTGAGAGGGATTCATGGCAGGGATGGAAGGATGATTCAACATATAGAAATCAATAAATGTGAGATATCACATCAACGGAACTAAGAATTAAATCCAAATGATTATTTTGACAGATCCTTAAAAAGCATTGGATAAAATTTAATATCCCTTTTGATAATTGATACTGACAACAGTATAGAAGGAATATACCTCAAAATAAAGACTCATAGCCAACATCATACTGAACAAGGAAAAGTCAAAAGCCTTTCCTCTTAGATCTGGTATAAGACAAGGATGCCCACTTTCATCACTTTTTTCAATAGAATACTGGAAGTCCTAACCAGAGCAATCAGGCAAGAGAAATAAAGGGAAAAGGAAAAAAATGGTGGATAAAAGGGTCAAATTGGTCTTGCTCACAGACAATGTGATCTGATACCTAGAAAAACCTAAAGACTCTGCAGAAAAAAAAAAAAAACTGTTAGAACTGACATATTCCATAAAGTTTCAGGACAAAAAAAAACACAATATATGAAAACCAATAGCATTTATAGTATATATTCTGATAACAAACAATCTGAAAAAGAAATCAAGAAAAAACATGGGGCCAAGTGCGGTGGCTCACGTCTGTAATCCTAGCACTCTGCGAGGCTGAGGTGGGTGGATCACTTGAGCTCAGAAGTTTGAGACCAGTGTGAGCAAGAGCGAGACTCTGTCTCCAAAAAATAGCCAGGCATTGTCATTGTGGTAGGTACTTGTAGTCCCATCTACATGGAAGGCTGAGGAAAGAGAATCACTTGAGCCCAAGAGTTTGAGGTTGCTGTGACACCACAGCACTCTACTGCGGGTGAAAAACTGAGACTCTATTTCAAAAACAAAACAAAACAAAATGTAATTCTACTTCTAATAGCTTCAAAGAAAAGGAAATACCTAGCAATCGATTTACCTGAAGATGTGAAATATCTATATGATAATGATCCTCAAAACAACTTATAAATTCAATGCAACCCCTATCAAAATACCAATGTCAGTTATGCTATGTAACTGTAATTTCTATTTTCACAGAAACAGAAAAAAATTCTAAAATGTGTATGGAACTATAAAAGATTCCAACATAGAAAAAGCAACTCTGAGCAAAAAGACCCAAAGTGCCCCCAGCACACTACCTGACTTCAAAATACACTGCAATGCTATAGTGACCAAATCAGAATGGTATTGTCATAAAAACAGACACACAGGCCAACAGAATAGAGAATCCAGATATAAATCCATACATTTACTGTCAGCTCATTATTGACAAAACCACCAAGAAAATACAATGGGAAAAGCACAGCCTCTTCAGTAAATTATTCTGGGAAACATGGATAATTACATGTAGAAGAATGAAACTAGACCCCTATCTCTTACCATATACAAAAAGCAAATTGGCATGAATTAAAGACTTAAATGCAATAGCTGAATCTATGAAACTTATAGAAGAAAACATTGGGGAAACGTTCTAGGCCATTATTCTGGGCAAAGACTTTTTTATGTAAGACTGTAAAAGCACAGGCTACAAAGCAAAAATAACTAAGCTGGATTATGTCAAGCAAAGAAGATTTTGCACAGCAGAGGAAACAATCGACAAAGTAAAGAGACAACACAAAGAATGGGAGAAAATATTTGTAAACTATCCATCTGACAATGGATTAATAACCAGAATATTTATGAAGCTCAAACAACTCAACACTAAAAAGCCAAATGATACAATTTAAAAGTGAGCAAAAAGGATAATTATTACCCAAAATCTATAGAAAGATGTTTTTTGTTTGTTTCTGATATTTATTCTTTCAAATAACAACCTAGAGTCAAAAGATGAAGGAAAAGATTAAATAAATAAGAGTTAATTAAATTGCTTCTTTATCTGTTGATTCAGAATAAAATAATTATATTTAGCTCACAGATTCATGCAAAATAAATGACATAATGCATGAAGACAAGTGGCATGGTACCTAGCACATCATAAGCCTTCAATAGATGTCGGTAGAGATGTCATTTATGTGACCTCATTTGCTGGGCTCTGATTAGTAGTGCCATATTTGAAAGGATATCCTGGTCTCCTGCACTGAATAAGATCCAATGGGTGAAGAACCAGTACCAGATTGAGCAACACAACACATTTATCTCGAAGGTGAGTCACAGTATTATGGGCTATTGGCAACAGGGGGAGAAGTAGCAAAAGAAATCCACCTGGCATCAGAGGTGTGGGTTCAAACTCCAGCTCAGACTACTTTTTGGTTACATGAAATCAGGCAAATTCTTCAAATGGTCAAATCCAATTTTCTCATCTATCAATGGGATTTAACAAATTTAGCACCTCACCAGATTTTTTTTTCTTTTAAAATCATAGTATGTAACATTTGCTCTCAAGATTTTTAAGAAGATTCAGTCAGAACCCTTAAAGTAGCAGTTAAACAAAGAACAATCCTAAGTGATGAGCTGACTCATCAAAGAAAATAGTTGGGGCATCCAACAGAAGGTTATTTAATTGCAATGAAAGCCACCAAGTCCCTGAGATGTTTTCCTGTGACTTGAAAACCAACTAAGTAAAAGACAAGTTTCTAAATCAAATGGTCTGAAATACGTTTATTAACTACAATTACTCCAATACAAAGTATTGGAGTGCAAATAAGGAAAATTCAATGTTTTACACAATGTTGTATCCTTTTGAGTTCAAAGGACTATCTGTGGGAGTTCTCTTTTTAACTACTAAAATTTTATGCCTTTCTTATGCTAGAGTAGGTAGTGTATGTGTTTATGTGACTTTAGTAGAATTTATTTTAATCAGAAACCTTGTTGGTCTAACATATTTTCCTTTTATTTATTGGTTTTGAAATTCAAAACTGAAATTCCAGTTAAACACCATTATCAATATCCAATACCCATATGTAAAGGACACACAGAGAAGACCCTCAGATATGGAGTCATTTCAGAAGATATATTCATCTTCTTGTGTGGTTATCTTGAACACCTATGCATGGTATTATACATCAGACGGAGCTGGGACATTGGTAGCAATTTCAATTCTCACTATCATAAACAACTATGCCAACATTTTAAACTGACTTAGAAAATAGAGGCTTTTTTCTCTCTAATAATTGCTAAAAGATTTAGAATTCCTTCTAGGTCAAGAGTGGGTAAACTATAGCCATACGCCAAATCTGGTTTATTGTTATTTTGGCAAATAAAGTTTTATTGGAACACAGCTATAGCCATTCATTTACCTGTTGTCTGTGGCTACTTTAATAACAAAAGCTAAGTGGAGTAGTTGTTTCAGACCCTGTACAGTCCACAAAGCGTAGAATATTTACTGTCTAGTCTTTTTATAGAAAAATTTTCCTGTCTCCTACTGTAAGTAATAGTTTTATTTTTCTTTTAAAATTAGGTCATGTCATATAATGTCCTGTCTGGTAAAAGATTCACCTGACAACTTTGGCCACTGTGTAGTATATAAAGTTCTTTACAGCTACATATAAAGTTTGGCTGGGAAAGAAATACATAGCTAAAACTATATTTAACAATGAAACTGTAATGGTCCAAATAGACACACCACTCTCTGAGGAAACATCTTCTCCACATCTCCTATTATCCAAAGCCCTGAAGCAGAACTTCTTGCCTCATCACAGTTAGTAAGAATTAGACAAGGCTTAGTGAGGAAATGGTAATTGAAATTCAACACGCTTTCTTTCTTTTTTTTTTTTTTATTGTTGGGGATTCATTGAGGGTACAATAAGCCAGGTTACACTGATTGCATTTGTTAGGTAAAGTCCCTCTTGCAATCACACTTCATCCCTTCTCCTTCTTAAAACAAAATTAGTTGGCAATTTGATGTATTAAGAAGGACGTAAGTACCTAAGCTCTGGTATGGTGAAAGGAAATGGCACGTAAATAAGAGTCAGGTAGGCCATGTATAAAATTACACAGAGATTGAGCTTAACATCTGAAAGGTGAACAAGTTATAGGGGAACAATGGCTAGACTACAGAGATAGATTTGTGGCTCTTACATGATCAAAATTTCGCTTCTGGGAAAGAAGCCCTTACTGATATTGTTACTACTACTACTTAACAACAACAGCAATGCTGATGAGTTAACTATGGCTGTGCCAAATTGCTCTTCACAGAGGGCATTTAGAGACTGCTTACTACAGTACTGGACACTATACTAAGGTTTCCATCACAGCTCTAAGGAAAAGGTAATTTTGTTATATTCTTTTCCTAGATAGGAAAACTGAGGATGGGAGGTGAATGTGCATAAAAATGTGACAAATACAAATACAGTAGAACCTCCATGGTTGACCACCTCTCAAAGTTGACCTGATTCTTATAGACTGGACATTGCACCACATGTATGTACCAGTATAGTAGGCTTGTTTCTTATGTTGACCACCTCTACATGTTTACAAATTTGCTGCAATCCCGTTGGTGGTCACCTTACACAGGTTCTACTGTATTTTTATATTTGTATAACATTCTCATGCATAGATTTGTACAATCCCAAAAGATTTACCATTTATATAGTATTTTGTGAATGATTCAAACTGAATATTGTATCAGAATTACAGGTTACTATATTTACCTTCTTGTGCTTAAGCAGTTAACTCATTGATTATAGAGGAAAGATCTTATCTTAAAAAAATGACCAAGTGTATTTAGAATTACCCAGAAGAGTGCTAGCACCTAGAGCACATTCAATAAATATGAATAGATTGTTATGCCCTTTAAATAATATTTACGGCAGAGAAATGGCCTCTTGTTTATTTATGACTCCTTGCAGCCAAGTCAGCCCTTAGGTAGTCTACTTCCACACTGGGCTTAGCCATGTTACTTAATTTGGCCAGTGGTTCATTTAGCAATTGTGCAGCAGAAAATTAAAATGTACTTGCATACTAGGACTTGCCTTCTCTTGCTGTTCTTAGAACCCCGTGAGCCCCATGTGAAAAAGCCCAGGCTAGCCTGCAGGAGAATGAGAGATACATGATGCCACAGCCAACAGCCTGCCAACCACCAGATATAAGTGAGTGAGGCTAGCAAGCAGGGACTAGCTAACCCCCAGCTGATCTGTCAGCTGTCCACAGAAGCAGAGGTAGCCCAGCTAAAATCAACCCAACTTATTTCAACCCAGAAGAACTGTCCAGAAGAATCATGAGCTAAATAAATGGTTATTTTAAGGCCCTAGGTTCTAAGATGTTTTATTACATGGCAAAGTTAACTGATTCTTTACCCCCAAAGTATGTTCTTTTTTTTCTTTTTATTTATTTTATTTTATTTTTATTTATTTATTTATTTATTTTTATTTTTTTGTTGTGGGAAACAAGAGAACTATAGTGTTAGCAGAAGAATGAAGATCTTTTACCCAGTCATTACAGGGAACATCGCTTCAAGGAGCCCTTTACAACTGATATATGTGGTAGGCAGATAAAGACAACTAGTCAAATTGGACAATGTGGCAGATGGCCTTAGATTTATGCATATTTATGTAGCACGTTTAATTGTCTACTTTGCTGTCCATCTTTTGCCCCTCGAGTAGATGATTATTTGTAATAATTGTGATACGTTAGTGGGCTGATGATCCAAACATAGCTTCCTCCTTTGCATGTACTAGGAAAGAAACCAAACCAAACAAAAAAAGCCGCCAAAGCTCCAAAGAGCTATTATAATTGTTTTACTGTTTCATTAGAAAACATCCTGTCTGTTATGCTTGCTTCCGGAAACTCTAATGATAATAGTGTTTGTTGCTACTGCTTAATTCCCCCTTAGGGTGTCTGCCTTTTACAGTTAAAATTACAATTGGAAAGTCATTCAACCACATGTTCACATCAATTTATCCATTAATTTGTTTGACCTGTAAATCCATTAGTTACTTGCCCAATAATCCATTAAACTGCTTAAAATAATATTTGTATTCTCTAGTGTGGGATGCCTTTGGGTCAGAGATGATGAATCCAAATTATTAATGATGAAGCTATTTTATACATTTTGGAAACTTTGATAGCTCTATAAAGCAAACTATGAATGCACTCTTAATTACATGACTGCAGAGGAGCTCATAAAGGCCGGTGATAGGGTAATAACTCATTCCTAGCCTCTTAAACTACCACTCACCCAGTTCATTTTCTATCTTGGAAAATTCACTAAAAGGCACATGTATGTGGGCAAAAGACCACATACTTGTGCTAACGGAGATAAAGTCAGAAGGGACTAGATTCTTCCCTTAAGAGCTAATCTTCTGAGTTGAGGAGACAAATTACAAGGCAACTAATTACAACTGAGGAGAGGGTATGGAGAAAATGTTACTCCAACAACTTGCTAAAGGAAAAGAGACACTTGGGCAAACCTAGGGAGCCCTAAAGGGATGGTCCGGCTTCTACTCTAAAGTCATAAGCTCAAAATTTATAGGAGACAGATACTATCTGGAAATGAATCTAGCTAGGAGAAATGAAAACAAACGGCAATGATAGCAACAGTGACCAACCAGACAGAAGCTTATACCCTACCCAAAGTGCCAGTTTGGGCCATTGCTATGGAAGCTAATGGGCCCATAGTTGCCAGATCTTCTGATTTTTCAAGATAATATGGAAATCTATCACTCAGTGAAATTGTTTACTTTTGACATAAATGCAAATTACTTTTTAAAAGGACATGAAACAAATAAAACACAGTCAATAAAGATTTTGACTATTGGATTCTGGGTTATGACTTCTACGATACAAAGTATTCCAGGAAGGGCAAAGTATGGAAAAAATGAAAATATATGGTAAATTCAAGGCAGAATATGTGGTCCAATATAGTCGAAGGGTACAAAGCATCTTGTTACAGTTGTCCATAAAATATTTTAAGAATTTACACTAATAACCCAAAAGGTAAGAATTTAATAGGAATTTTGTTGTTCTTTAAAGTGGGTTAGCTATGACTTAGACACCCCTGGTCTGTTAAACATCTGCCTCATATCTTTACTGCTCTGTTTCTTGTTAGAGACTTCAGAGAGAGATGAGTGTAAACCAAGGTCAGACACAGATGATGGTAGAAGTGACCCTTGACATTCCTGTACTTAATCAGACCAAGGAGTGTGCTAAGAAAAATACACACGGAGGTGTGGAAACCATAAAATATCACCAGGGAAATGAGAGAGAGGGGTTGGTTGGAAATTCAAGCCACCTGCTGCTATTGTACAAGTGATAGTGACAAATATGACTAGAAATGCTCAAGTGTTTCACCAATATCCTCTCCCTTTCATTTTTTAAAATCGTCTTTCCTAAGTAGTCTCCTCCAACTCCCCACCCAGTGGTCTTTAATCTTACTCCTGACTGCCCTTTCTTTTTCTCCCTCTCTTTTTGGCTCCCCTGAACTCCAATACTAGGTATATGTTCATTCTCCTTTAGAATCTCTCTACATTAAGTATTTAAAATGCCGAAGATCAGTCCAAAGAAAAATAATTTAACAACCGAAAATAACTGAAAAAGGATTCAAAGATAGTGGTGCCTCTTTAGCTGCATTCTAAACGTTTTGAATGAATTTCCCAGTTCCTGTGATTTAATAAAGCTAACTAGTGGGCAACGCCTGTGGCTCAACAGGGTAGGGTACTGGCCCCATATGCTGGAGGTGGCCGGTTCAAATCCAGCCCTGGCCAAAAACTGCAAAATAAATAAATAAATAAATAAAGCTAGCTGGGCCAATATACCTTTTGATGTTAAGTTGTATATTATCTTCTTAACACAAAATTAAGACATACACAAAAAACCGAAATACTAATACCACATTACTTTGCTTCAGTGCTTCGCAATGACAAATTCTTTCACCATTATCTCTTTTGATCTTCGCAAGAAGATTACAAAGTTAAATTATTTTTTTTCTGGATGGGCAGAGGATGAAGACACCAGAGTGACAGAACCGCAGAACTGCCATAGTAATAAAAGGATGTATTGAGGTAGGAAGCACCTTCTCAACATTTTACATGCATTTCATTTAATTCTTACACTGTATGAAGGACATACTAAATTCTCTTGTCTTCCATAGGTGACCAAAGGGAAGGTCAGAAAAGTAACCTGATAGGTCAGATAGATAACCAGAAAGGTCATCTAGTGACCTCTAGGGTGGTGCTGGATTCAAATTCCAACTGGCCCAGAGCCCATTCTTGTATGGGCATCAAATATTGCGTTTTCATGATGAAGAGTTTTCCTTCTCCATCATGGGGTTTGCCTGGAGTTTGCCTCTCTGTTCCCTGATTCCAAACTTCTTGTTCTCTTAGCTCTGCCCCCATTGTTTCAGTCACAAATCTGGATGACAGAGTCCACTTGCTTTTTCCATAGACTGAGAGCCAATAAGTCATTGGCCTTTCTCAAAATAACTCCAATAAACATATTTCTCATTTCAAATATTTAGATATTTTTGTTATGCTGTGGCATGACCATTCTGCTCCAGGATTTAGGAATTCTACATATTTATTTTTATAACCCTCCAGGCACCCAAAAGGATACAAAATATCTGACAAAAATGTCTAATACAAGGAAATAAGTGAGGAAAAAATGAAAACCGCACACATGTTGCTATCCTGAGATCCTGTGTCCTTAGTGGAAGTGATCCTAGTAAATACGATTCTAAAATGCCCAGCACCCAATGTTGACAGGATAGAGTTTTTGTAAATCTAGAACTTAGTTCTAGTTCTGTCTGTAGAATTAAAGCAACCCACTTTCATGTTATCATCAGTTGCCAATACTTTTAATCACTATAAATAGCTTGTGAGACCAGCACAAATGCTTATCTGCCTGTATAGTGTTAACTAAGAAACTTGTTCACAAATATCTGCCCCACAGGCAGAGGGGAATCAAAGAACCTTGTATTGGAGAACTCCCTTAATAAGGGAGGTAGGGCATTGCCTTTAGAGGACTTCAATGACAAGTATGTGGGATGCCTCGCAGGAAGAATACTGCTTGGGCACTTTTCTACCCATCTTTATCTCATGAATTCGCATTGAAGGATTCATCAGATCAGCCAATAGTCACTCTCACCTTCAGCAGTTTGGGGGTACCACCATGTAGACCAGACAGGCCTGAGCACCAACATTTTCCAAAGCCATCTCAATCTATTCTCCTGTACATGTTCACAACAGTCATGCGCCAGCCCTCCCTGGTTTTGGGTGTGCTTTCAGAATCTAAAGTTTTCTTAATGTCAAAGAAGATTAGAATAAAAAATGGGGAGTGGTCATATAAAAGATATTCTCTTAGGTAGTCAGGTACTAAAAAGATTCAAGAGCAGCTATTAAGAGACAAATACGCGTGTTTATAATATCATGAAGTTTTCATGCTTCATGTGATGTATGCATGCAAAAAAGGGTATTGCTCTCCTAATGAGCAATAAACCAATTTCTATGAATCTGTTTGATTTGCAAACTATTACAAAATATCAATTACTCTAGGCATAGCTTATTTTTAACTAAATAAGCAGATAACATTCTCCACAATCCTAATATTACTTTTTATAAACAAAAGAGGGCTGATTAGGTACATGGGTGGGTGCTGAGGAAACAAAAAAGTTAACATTTTGTAGTTCAATAAAAACTCAGCTTGAAAGAACTTTAGTGATCGAAACAGGAGAAAAAAACAAGGAAAAAGAAAACACAATATTGAGAAACTCCGTGTCCTTTTTGTTCTGTTCAGGCATCATTTGTCAGAGATGGAAGCCCTCTGCTGGTCAAGATTATACGCAAGACCATTCACTAAAACTCTGGACTTTTCAAAGGGAAAGTAAACACTTTTTTTTTTATTTTCCCCAAAATTGCATCTGGACTCGTCTCTGAAATTTCTTGTAAAGATTAATTAAATATTGATTGAACCTAAATAAGTTGTTTTCTGAAGAATTACTTACTCTAGACTGGTAAGTGCATTAGACATTTTCTCGTGAGTGTGTTTCAGTGACAGAGCACCACCCATGCTCTGGCAGAGACTCTGCCCGCGGTGACAAGCTCCTCTCCACTTAGCATGTAGGACATGTTTCTTGTCTGCGTGACAGGTGAGCTGCAGCCAGGTTTTGGAATTCTCCAAGGCCACTATGTTGTTTAAGGATTTGGAGAGTTTAGTCTGAAAAGTTATTCTGCATCCTGAATTTGGTTTATTAAGCAAATAATAGCCATCTTGTAATGGAAAATAATCTCATTTTCAGAGGAGGCTAAAGTAAGAGCAAACTCAGCCCAAGAAGGCAAACTAGATCAAGAGGCCTTGGGCATGACGAGGAGTGGAAGTCATTAGGCCCTTGTGCTTTAGATACAACACAGCCGATTGAGAACAAAAGTAGATGAGTTCCCAACATCCTGCCTCTGTGAGAGCCTCCTTTTTTTTTTTTTTTTTGGCCGGGGCTGGTTTGAACCCACCACCTCCAGCATATAGGGCCAGTGCCACACCCCTTTGAGCCACAGGCACAACCCTCTGTGAGAGCCTCTTTAAGTCATTCACTAGCATCACTTGCCCAGAGTTTATCCCATTTCCAACAGCAAAGAAGACATCCATGATGCTCTGTGGGACGCAAGTCACCTCTAAAAACACAGGAACATTGAAACAAATTGGTTTAAAAACATCAGAAGGACATCAAAAACAAATTTTAAGTCATCAGGAGGGACATCTGTGGGTTATTAAAAGGTGTGACTTATTAGTAGGCAGGAATCATCCAAAACTAAAGAAAGAATAAGTGATTAATACAGGAGGGCTCTGTGGCCAGACTGAAGGGATCAAATAATAGTTAAACGACCTCTGTGAGTTACTTAGCCTCTCTGTGTTCCTCATCTGCAAAATGGGGATGATAACAACAAAATCTAACTTATAAAGTAGTTATGAGGCTTAAATGAGTTCATACATACAAGGGCTCAAAAAATGCCTGGCATGTAATAGTGACCATTATTTATGATACCATCTAAGGTAGTTTTTAACCAGGGGAGATTTTGCTCCCAGGTCTTGAGATATTTTTGATCGCCAAGACTAGGGGGTACCACTGGCATCTAGTGGGTAGATGCCAAGAATGTTGCCAACATCCTGCAATATGCATGATAGCCCATGTAATAAAGAATTATCTGGTCCAAAATGTCAACACAGTGCCAAGGTTCAGAAACCCTGATCTAGGGGTATACTTTAAATGAGACACCCAAAGGGGCAACAAATTCTGTTACAGCAATTTTGCTCACACACATACTTCCACAAAGCCAAAATGTTTTGTTTGGTAGGCATTAAGTACATGATGTTCTCATGCCTGGATAAAAAGTAGATAATCCAAATTAACCCAATTTAGTCAGATGCTTGGCTGGTGGTCAAATGGCTTCTTGCAGCCTCAGTTTCCAGACAACCCCAGGAATCTCACATTCTAAGTTGGTCCGTCACTTCTGATACTTTGAGACACCTCCATTGTCAGAACTCCGTGGCCCACACTCCCCCTTCCCACCTTGCAGAAAGCTTCACTGAATTCATCTCTGTGAACAATCTGGAAAGTCTCTAATGATTCATTCCATGGATAAAGAATTATTACCATTATTAGCAGAAAATTGCTTGATCTAAAAAAAATTAATTCCAATTTTACAAACTCTCTCAGATACAGAGAATGACCAATTGTAATGTGATTTATCAATTTCAGTATCAGTTAATACCCATGAAGCTGAGTGATGACGCCGTTAGCCTGGAAGGGAGATTTCATTGAGAACATAACTGTTATCTGTAGTTATTTATTGCACGACATTTGCACGTCATTTGTTCTTGATCCAGAAAACAAGGGGAAAATTAGAGCTATTGTATAACTACTCTAGCAGGGTGCCTGGAATAGTAGATGCTCAATAAACATTTATTTATTGAATTCAAGAACAGAAACTCTCAGTCAAGTAAAATTTTCATTCAAATCCTGAGTTTCCTATTTATTGCTAATCATAAAGATATCAAAGTAACTTATAATGACAGAACAGTACTTTGTAGTTTTCAAAAATGCCTTCTGAGGTGTTTTCTCCTTTAATAATGTTAAGAAAACAGATTGCATAACTAAATTTGAAAAATAACAAATCAGACTTAAGAGGTTAAATCTTATCTTCTGCCTTCCCCGTTACAGATCTCGCTACCACTGCCAAGACATCATAACCTGCTTTCTTTTCCCTTCTACCATTCCAAATCATTTTTCCCCATCCCACTAAACATATTTTCTCATACAAGCAACTAAAAATCATATACTTTATCTCATGTTTCTTTTTTAAAAAGGGAATGTCCTGTCAAACACCAAATTTAAAAAATCTATAATTTGAAATGGATATTATAATTTTCTATTCTTTTAAACAAACTATGGTTGTAGCTACATTGCCAGGTGTGCCAACTTTTGCATCCATGGCGTTTCATTTTGGTTTTGTTTTAATCAGGAATAAGACATTGTATATTTCAATTCAGGGGACCTGGAAGGTGTCCATGACTTCCCATTTCCCACATTGTCTCCCGCCATCACCTCATCTGCCTTGCTTTGCCTTCGAGCCCAAGTACCCATAGACACACATGTGCACACACTAAAAATGGTTGGATGGGAGGGAGACAAGATGGCGGACTAAAGCCAGCTTTCAACAGAGGCTCCCATGCAGAAGGAGAGTTAAGGGACAGGAATTTAGTAAGTATCCTGGTGGACTTGAGCCTCACCAAGAGAGAAGGTTGAAGAACGCACATCAACACCGCTGAGGCAAGCTGTGATCACAAGGATGCAAACAAAAGGTACAAAATCCATCACCAAGCAGACGGGAGTCCCCTTCCCCCATTAGATCGGCTCAAGAGCCCCACAATTGAACAAGCGGGCAGAAATTAAAGGCCCTCCCACTACACTCCAGGGAGAGACCTTGTAAAAACTGAACCTACCTCCCCTACTGGGGTGCCGTGGCATTCTCCTGCCGGGCATAAAACTGAATAAAACTTTGGGAATCCTTTGCCGGCAACCCTGAATCCCCGGCACTCCCCTCCCGCCCACTGAGGTCTGGAGGCCTGTTCCCCAGGAGTTCGGATCCTTGGGTGATTTCTCAAGGGGAGTGGACAGTCCCCGAGTTGTGACTGGTCAGCATTGACTCTGAGGCGCGCGAGTGAGGAGAGGGCACCGGGCTGAAGGGGAGTCACGCCTTGGCGGCACTTCCCTGCGGTGCAGTGCAGCAACCCTCCCCGGGCAACATTACGGGGCACAAGACTGAATAAGACTCTAGCTTCCCCGCTGAGAGCTGAGAGCCCCTACTCTCACTCGGGGTCTGAGGGCCTATCCACCAGGAGTTCGGATCCTTGGGTGATTTCTCAAGGGGAGTGCACAGTGCCTGAGCTGCGTCAGGTCAGCGCTGACTCTGGGACACGTGACAAGGAGAGGGCACTCTGCTGAGGGGAAATCAAGCCTTGGCGGCACTTCCCTGTGGTGCAGTGCAGGAGCCCTCCCCGGGCCGTAGTGTTGCATAAAACTGAATGAAATTCTAGCTTCCCCCCCCCACTCCCAATCAGGGTCTGGGGGCCCATCCCCCAAGAGTTCTGATTCTTGGGGGATCTCTTGAGGGGTGTGGACCCAGCACAAACTGCGGCCGCTCAGTGCTGACTCTGGGGCGTGGGACAGAGGAAAAAAGGGTCGCCTGAGTGCCCACACCAGAGCAGCAGTTCCCTGGAGGTAGATCAACAGCCGTTTTTTCTTTAATGGCAGAACGTTCACTTCTGGATATTCTGAGGCCACACCCCCATCTCCCTGGGCAACCAGAGGAGGCCACTGGTGAGTGGGGGATTTCCTGACACGGCTCACAAACCCGGGAAGCTTCCAGGGCGGGGCCGACCCAGAGAGGTGTTCTGACGCAAATATCCAGCAGCAAAGACGTTTGAACTCAAAACAGCCCGTCTTCTATAGGCGATTTCGAAAGGAACAGAGACAGAACCCCGCAAAGTTGTCTGTTCTGTTCTGTTCTGTTCTGTTAGCAGCATCCATCAGGGATGGGGCTAAGGCTGAGTGAACACCTCCCTCCCATCACCTGCATCAAACACTCAAAGATGTCAGGCCCCATCTCCTCCTGCTAGATAGCGGCAGTCTGCGGGGGCCTGGCAGACTTCCTTGTGATTCAGGCAGGTGCAAACCCCTGGAGTGTCTGTTCACTGCAGGCAACTGGGTTAGCCATCTGCAGAGATACCAGTGACTGGGTCCGACGGAGGGGCAAAGTGGGGAAGGAGACGTCAACCTTCCTAGACTGCTCTGTTTGCTGGATGGCTCCTCCTGACTCCACGCTGCACTGGGGTGAGCCGTGTCAGAGGAGTCACCAGGCCCCTGTGATCCAGTTCCCAGAGACCTCTTGAACTCTCCCACCCGAGGCAGGTGCCGATTGAGACAGTTGATTTGGACCTTTTGAACTGGGCTAATAGACTGAGGACTTTTCAGGCGGTGCCCTGGGTGTGCGATTGTAGGAAGGTTTGATTCTCCTTTTCCAACTGGGGCCAGAGGTGGGCAGGCGGGGTGACTTAATTGCTGATTTTTCCACACAGCTGAGACTTCAAGCCAGAGTAGAAGTTGCAATAGGATCGAACAGAAACCAGCTGAAAGCAAGACAGAACCACTTTGCTCCACTACACCAGACAGGGCCCCAGTTTCTTAGGCCACAACACTGTACGGGCCCTCGACAAAACCCCAGGGAAAAACCAAAGGGAGTAAAATAACCATGGGGCGGAATCAGCGGAAAAACTCTGGTAACATGAATAACCAGAATAGATCAAACCCCCAAGAAAAGGTACGGCAGATGTGATTGAAGATCCCATTCATAAACAACTGGCTGAGATGTCAGAAATCGAATTCAGAATTTGGATTGCAGACAAGATTAATAAAATGGAATTAGGAATTCAAGGAGAAATTCAAAAATTGTCTCAAGAATTTAACGAATTTAAAGACAAAACCACCAAAGACTTAGACACACTGAAGCAAGAACTTACAGCCCTCAAAGATATGAAAAATACAGTAGAATCCCTCAGTAACAGAATGGAGCAAGCAGAAGAAAGGATTTCTGACATTGAAGATAAAGTCTTTGAACACTCCCAATCTCTCAAAGAGGAAGAGAAATGGAGAGCAAAAACGGATCACTCAATCAGAGAACTCTCAGATAATTAAAAAAAAAGCAACATAAGGATTATAGGAATTTCTGAGAATGATGAAGTCGCCTCCGAGGGCACAGAGGCCCTTCTGCATGAAATTATGAAAGAAAATTTTCCAGACATGCCTAGAGAATCTGAAATTCAGATAGCAGACAGCTTCAGAACCCCAGCACGATTCAACCCCAATAAGTCATCCCCCAGACGTATCATAATTAGCTTCACTAAAGTTAACATGAAAGAGAAGATTCTCAAAGCAGCCCGGCGAAAGAAAACTATAATGTACAAAGGTAAGAATATTAGAATAACTGCAGATCTCTCTGCTGAAACTTTTCAAGCCACAAGAGGCTGGTCATCAACTTTTAATCTCCTAAAGCAAAAAAACTTTCAACCCAGGATCTTGTATCCAGCTAAACTGAGTTTCATCTATGATGGAGAAATTAAATACTTCAATGACATTCATATGTTGAAAAAAATTTGCCATAAGTAAACCAACTCTTCAGGATGTTCTCTGACCTATCCTCCACAATGACCAACCCAATCCTATACCACAAAAGTAAACTCACTCAGAAACTTCGGATCAAACTCCAACTTCCACACTGGCGAAAGGATTAAAAATGTCCACTGGACCTTTGAAAAACTCGATACCCAAAATTCCACCAGACTTATCAATACTCTCCATCAATGTGAATGGCTTAAACTGTCCTCTAAAGAGGCATAGGTTAGCTGACTGGATACAAAAACTCAAGCCAGATATTTGTTGCATACAAGAGTCACATCTCAACTTAAAAGACAAATACAGACTCAGGGTGAAAGGATGGTCATCCATATTTCAGGCAAATGGTAATCAGAAAAAAGCAGGCATTGCAATTTTATTTGCAGATACAGTAGGCTTTAAACCATCAAAAGTAAGGAAGGACAAGAATGGACATTCATATTTGTTAAGGGTAATACTCAATATGATGAGATCTCAATTATTAATATCTACGCACCCAACCAGAATGCACCTCAATTTATAAGAGAAACTCTAACAGACATGAGTAACTTGATTTCCTCCAGCTCCATAATCGTCGGAGATTTCAACACTCCCTTGGCAGTGTTGGATCGATCCTCCAGAAAGAAGCTGAGCAAAGAAATCTTAGATTTAAACCTAACCATCCAATATTTAGATTTAGCAGACATCTACAGAACATTTCATCCCAACAAAACTGAATACACATACTTCTCATCAGCCCACGGAACTTACTCCAAAATTGACCACATTTTAGGTCACAAGTCTAACCTCAGTCAATTTAAAGGAATAGAAATTATTCCACGCATCTTCTCGGACCATCATGGAATAAAACTTGAATTGAGTAACAACAGGAATCTGCATACTCATACAAAAACATGGAAGTTAAATAACCTTATGTTGAATGATAGCTGGGTCAGAGATGAGATTAAGAAAGAAATCGCCAATTTTTTGGAACAAAACGACAATGAAGACACAAACTATCAGAACCTCTGGGACACTGCAAAGGCAGTTTTAAGAGAGAAATTTATAGCACTGCAAGCCTTCCACAAGAGAACGGAAAGAGAGGAAGTTAACAACTTAATGGGACATCTCACGCAACTGGAAAAGGAAGAACATTCCAACCCCAAAACCAGTAGAAGAAAAGAAAAATGAAATTGAAAACAAAAGAATAATACAACAGATCAATAAATCAAAAAGCTGGTTTTTTGAAAAGGTCAATAAAATAGATAAACCTCTGGCCAACCTAATCAGGAAAAAAAGAGTAAAATCTCTAATCTCATCAATCAGAAACAACAAAGACGAAATAACCACAGACTCATCAGAAATCCAAAAAATCCTTAATGAATATTACAAGAAACTTTATTCTCAGAAATATGAAAATCTGAAGGAAATAGACCGATACTTGGAAGCACGCCACCTTCCGAGACTTAACCAGATTCAAGTGGAAATGTTGAACAGACCCATATCAAGTTCAGAAATAGCATCAACTATACAAAACCTCCCTAAAAAGAAAAGCCCGGGACCAGATGGTTTCACGTCAGAATTCTACCAAACCTTTAAAAAGGAATTAGTACCTATATTACTCAACCTGTTCCAAAATGTAGAAAAAGAAGGAAGACTACCCAACATGTTCTATGAAGCAAACATCACCCTGATCCCCAAACCAGGAAAAGACCCAACAAGAAAAGAAAATTATAGACCAATATCACTAATGAATATAGATGCAAAAATATTCAACAAGATCCTAACAAACAGAATCCAGCAACACATCAAACAAATTATACATCATGACCAAGTTGGTTTTATCCCAGGGTCTCAAGGCTGGTTCAATATACGTAAATCTATAAATGTAATTCAGCACATAAACAAATTAAAAAACAAAGACAATGTGATTCTCTCAATTGATGCAGAAAAAGCTTTTGATAATATCCAGCATCCCTTCATGATCAGAACACTCAAGAAAATTGGTCTAGAAGGGACTTTTCTTAAACTGATAGAGGCTATCTACAGCAAACCCACAGCCAATATCATATTGAATGGAGTTAAATTGGAATCATTTCCACTCAGATCAGGAACCAGACAAGGCTGCCCATTGTCTCCATTGCTTTTCAACATTGTAATGGAAGTTTTAGCCACCGCAATTAGGGAAGAAAAGGCGATCAAGGGTATCCATATAGGGTCAGAAGAGATCAAACTCTCGCTCTTCGCAGATGATATGATTGTGTATCTGGAAAACACTAGGGACTCTACTACAAAACTCCTAGAAGTGATCAAGGAATACAGCAGCGTCTCAGGTTACAAAATCAACATTCATAAATCGGTAGCCTTTATATACACCAACAACAGTCAAATTGAAAAAGCATTTAAGGACTCTATCCCATTCACAGTAGTGCCAAAGAAGATGAAATATTTGGGAATTTACCTAACAAAAGACGTGAAAGATCTCTATAAAGAGAACTATGAAACTCTAAGAAAAGAAATAGCTGAAAATGTTAACAAATGGAAAAACATACCATGCTCATGGCTGGGAAGAATCAACATTATCAAAATGTCCATACTACCCTAAGCAATATATAATTTCAACGCACTCCCTATTAAAGCTCCACTGTCATATTTTAAAGATCTTGAAAAAACATTACTTCGTTTTATATGGAATCAGAAAAAACCTCGAATGGCCAAAACATTACTCAGAAATAAAAACAAAGCAGGAGGAATCACACTACCAGACCTCAGACTTTACTACAAATCGATAGTGATCAAAACAGCATGGTATTGGCACAAAAACAGAGAAGTAGATATCTGGAACAGAATAGAGAACCAAGAGATGAATCCAGCTACTTACCGCTATTTGATTTTTGACAAGCCAATTAAAAACATTCAGTGGGGAAAAGATTCCCTATTTAACAAATGGTGCTGGGTGAACTGGCTGGCAACCTGCAGAAGACTGAAATTGGACCCACACCTTTCACCATTAACTAAGATAGACTCTCATTGGATTAAAGATTTAAACTTAAAACATGAAACTATAAAAATACTAGAGGAGAATGCAGGGAAAACCCTTGAAGAAATTGGTCTGGGTGAGTATTTCATGAGGAGAACCCCCCGGGCAATTGAAGCAGCTTCAAAAATACACTACTGGGACTTGATCAAACTAAAAAGCTTCTGCACAGCTAAGAACACAGTAAGCAGAGCAAGCAGACAGCCCTCAGAATGGGAGAAGATATTTGCAGGGTATATCTCTGACAAAGGTTTAATAACCAGAATCCACAGAGAACTCAAACGCATCAGCAAGAAAAAAACAAGGGATCCCATCGCAGGCTGGGCAAGGGATTTGAAGAGAAACTTCTCTGAAGAAGACAGGCGCACGGCCTTCAGACATATGAAAAAATGCTCATCATCTTTAATCATCAGAGAAATGCAAATCAAAACTACTTTGAGATATCATCTAACTCCAATGAGACTAGCCTATATCACAAAATCTCAAGACCAGAGATGTTGGCATGGATGCGGAGAAAAGGGAACACTTCTGCACTGCTGGTGGGAATGCAAATTAATACATTCCTTTTGGAAAGATATATGGAGAACACTCAGAGATCTAAAAATAGATCTGCCATTCAATCCTGTAATTCCTCTGCTGGGCATATACCCAGAAGACCAAAAATCACAACATAACAAAGATATTTGTACCAGAATGTTTATTGCAGCCCAATTCATAATTGCTAAGTCATGGAAAAAGCCCAAGTGCCCATCGATCCACGAATGGATTAATAAATTGTGGTATATGTACACCATGGAATACTATGCAGCCTTAAAGAAAGATGGAGACTTTACCTCTTTCATGTTTACATGGATGGAGCTGGAACATATTCTTCTTAGTAAAGTATCCCAAGAATGGAAGAAAAAGTACCCAATGTACACAGCCCTACTATGAAACTAATTTGGGACTCTCACATGAAAGCTATAACCCAGCTACAACTTAACAATAGGGGGAAGTGGGAAAGGGGGGGGGTGGGTACAGGGAGGGGGATCTGTGGGATCACACCTGTGGTGCATCTCACAGGGGTATTTGCGAAAGTTGGTAAATGTAGAATGTAAATGTTTTGGCACAGTAACTGAGGTAATGCCAGAAAGGCTATGTTAACCACTGTGATAAAAATGTGTCAAATGGTTTATGAAGTGAGTGTATGATGCCCCATGATCATATCAATGTATACAGTTATGATTTAATAAAAAAATAAATAAATAAAAATGGTTGGATGTCTGGACAATTGAAAACAATGGAACTCATCCAAAAGTTGGGAGAAAATATTTTAAGTGCAACTTTTTTTTCTTCCATAAACAATGCTTTTCCTCAGGAGATATCAACATTTATAAAAGTCACAGTGATGCACAGTTCATGTTAGTAGATAGACTGCGTGGATAGGTTCCCAGAATACAACAATTTCTTAAGATGCATCTAAACAACATTTTGAAGGCCATCTTCTGATATTTCAAAACACATGTACCAAAAACTCGAAGTTAAGTATCAGATGAGCTTTTTACTCTAAATAAGAGACCACAGATTTCCATTATAATATCAAAAGGCATACAGGTGTGCAACAAGTAAGACGAGGAGGAGGTCGCCACATGTTCACGTCCACTCTTTCCCTCGCTGTGATTGACTGATAGTTCAGTGTGTGTACTGTCTCATTTGAGGACTAGCCATGTGTTGGGATCAGTTTGACTTGGATCCAAACCTTAAATCCAATTTTCAATGGAGAGATCTGAAGTACATCTCCAATCTTCTCTGAACACCCATTTTTTTTTTCAAATGTAAAAGGCTAATAATGCTGATTGTACAGAGTTCTTGCTGGGAGTAAATAACGTGAATATACATAAAGGGCCTGGTGCATTTTCATTTTCCTCCCTGCCTCATTTCCATGGATCTTTGCTTCTATTCCCCCACCCCTATTTTTTCTTGTGAACATAAAGATCTCATGATCAAATTATCCCTCTTTTTGTTGCTTTTAACCCCAGCCACCTACTTGACTTAAAATACTCCTAGAAAAGGCATAAAAAAAAAAAAAACCCCTCAGGTGCAAAAGGTGCAAATCCTAGTGCAATTCTAAGCCAGTGGCTATGTGGTCTTCATAACCGAAGACCTTATCCCAACAGCCATCAAGAAACTTATTAGCAAATTCAAATTTTATGAACTCCAGAAGTCTATAACTTCTATTTAATTTAACACATGGTTGGGGTCATTGGTTTTCCAAGTGGCAACCTCCATGAGGTTTACCCCTCATGCAAACCAGCACTGCGTACGGTCAGTGTGAAAGAAACCACAGAGAAACTCCTAACCCATAAAAAAGAAAAATGAAAGCCCCAAATAGAGCAACATGCCTTTCTAAAAATCAGGGTGTGAGAGAATTTTAATGACTGTCTCTTTGTTTAATTAAATTGCCTTTATGGTTGCTTTGGCAGACATCTGGGAACCAAATGACTAATTAAGAACAGAAAGAGCAGTTTTCTACTTTCCTTTTATTAGAGGACATATAAGGAGAATGAGTTTTGAGTAAAGCATTAATTCTAAAGTTCACTGAGTATACTGTGATGGCCAAACAAACCTCAGTAGCTGGGAAGGCTCAGGTCCTCCCCAGATTCTGTGATGTTTTTAACAAGTACAACACTTGAATGTCTTCCCATTACCTTTTAGTTTGAACACTAGAGTTCAAGAGTTCAACAATTTAACTATCAAAAACTATAGAGTTAGGGCTCCAGGAGCCCTGTTGAGGGTGTGCTGACCTGGTTCATGAGAGTTGGATGTTAAATTTTCAAGGACTTTGGTGGGAAGGCTGTTAAACACAAACACCAATAAATATTACCACATAAACTTACAGTCAAATTATATTAAGACAAAGGCAATACATTCTCAAAGCTCACCATTTGTTAACTTTTGTGTGTATTTTACTATAATCTTGGGGTTATTTATATCTATTCTATCTGTACAGTATAAATACTATATGAGAAAAAGTGTTACATGCCTCATTGCTGGATATCATTGTGGTGATCTTCAAAATAATTTTGGAACTCTTTTTCTGGAATGGCCGTCAGTGAGGTCGGATAATTAACTTTGCAAGCTCACCCTAGAAAAAGTGCTTTGAAGCAGGGACTAGGTGCTGGTGTCAATGCGTAACTTCCCACGGGGAGTACTTTGAAGGTGACCATAGTGATATTCAGCAATGAAGTTGGTAGCACTTTTTCTAGAATGAGTTTGACAATTTCATTGTCCGACCTCCTACATTAGGGAATAAGAACTCTGTGATTATTCTGAAGACATAAATCAGTTTTTGCCCCACCTACTCAGTCTTTTCTAAGGAGATGTCTGCCTATATCATAGGCAGCCATATTTTCTACTCTGTATGTGCCCCTTCTCCCAGTTGATTGAACCTCAGATAGGAAGTTGGCTCAAGAGCAGCCAATGGAATAACCTGAGTTGTGCTAATGGTACAGCATGAGAGATACACACAGCCACCTTAGGTCCAGCACTGTCCTCTGCTTCATACTTCCTGAGTCTGCAACATATGGTGGCTCCTATTCTTGGGGCCTTCTCTCTCCCTCATTTCCCCTTATGTACTCCTGTGGCAAATACCTCTTACCTGAGATATAATGAGTGTATTTCCTTTTCATACAGCAAGATACAAATTGAAGCAGTGACCAGAAAGATTTGGGGAGAAAATAAACTTAAACATGATTATCTAGAGAATGAATTAGTAAATTATGTTAAATTTTAGACTAGACTATCCTTTCTGCAGCACATGAAAGAAAAAGTTAACTTGAATCTATAGTCATAAAGACTCTGAGCACTTAAAAATTAACTAATTAACTAATGGAAAATAATTTTATCTTGTTTTCACTTGATTAGGGGATTAAAATTATGTTATAATTAAAAGTCAAATTTCTCTGCCTTAAGAAGCTGTCATAATTATGCCCAATTCCCTCATCGACTAAATCCTTTGTGGGCAAATATTAAGTGCAAACCCTGCTCTGGGCACTGTAAATATAGAGAATAGGATAATCCAGCCCTTTAGCTTATTCTCCTCCTAATTGGAGATTAAGACTGTACACAGACCTTTACATTTCTTGCACAATTTGAATGTCTTAATTGACATATGAAAGCTTGGGGTGGGTGGAAAGCAATTTGACAGAGAAGGGTTATGGGCACAAGGACATCATGGGAATGCTTCATAAGGAAGGGAATGCTAAAGTTGAGTCTTTGGTGAATAGTTGTTGGCCCACAGATGAAAAGCATGGGTAGCTGTGGAAAATGTCAACCCTAAAGGGAAAATAGTTTGGGGTATCTGGAGGAGAAGTCCATGAGAGCAGGAAATAACCTATGGGAGCTGGTAAGAGTCAGATCATGTAATAATGGCCTTTGACATTCACAGGGATCTAAAATTTATCCTGGGGATTTAAGGGGCAACAATGAAGGATTTGTTTGAGATCCTTCTCCTGCTAAAAATTAGAAGGAGCTGAGCCAGGTACAATACACGTTTCCATATTATTATGACTATGTAGGCAAGACACAATTGAGTCTAAAGAAAGATAGTGGAAGAAATTATGAAGACACAGACATTAAGACGATAAAATGGGCAGAAGGTGGTGACATATTGAATGTACAAGAGAAAAAGAGAAGAATCCATTTAAGATGACTCCCACATTTACGTTGTTGGCAACTGAGTGAAAGGTGGTGCTGTTTTCTGAGTACTGGAATTTATTAAGAGCACACAGTGACTGCCAGGTCCAGGCAACAGCAAGAGATGAGCAGAGAGTGAGCAGTGGGCGGAGCTCAGCTCTGCTTCAGCCAGGTGCAGTCTGGTTTTCTAAAAAAGTGCCTTTTAGCAAAAGAATCACCCCAGGGGAGAAAACTGTTGAATATTAATAACATTCATGGTAAAAGCATTTGGTCTCAAGAGCAGGGTTAAGGTTGATTTAACCAAATTGTTTTGGTGCTCAGTATAGTTTAACTCATCCATACCCAAGTGTTTATCTTCATTCATTTCACTCACGCAATAGTTGACATCAAAGTGACATGGAAATTGCTACATAAAGAAATAGAGATAAGACTTAATACAAAGAGCCCTTAGGAGCATTTAAACTCTTGGCGAATGCATGAGAAGTAAATGGCTTTTTCAGGGATAGAATACTAGAGCAATGATCTAGAATCCATTGTACAAAATGAGGCCAAGCTTGAATAAATTGCCTGAAAAATTCTAACAATCAAAGAACTTTACTTGAAACTTCCAAATCAAGATGGCCAGTCTGAAGGCTCAAAGCATCTGGAAAATAATTTTTTTTTCAAATTCTATAAGTAACCATGGCTTTCAGACTAGTCTTTCTTCTTCCTCCTTCACAGCTCTGGCCGTGTGCACTGGATCTTTTTCTTTGCCGTGAGTCACTTGCCCAATAGAATGCTGAAGGGAACAAGGAGAACATTTGGCATCTCCCCACTTCTACAGATTGACAACTCTGATGGGCCTGTTATTAGCCAAACTTTCCAGTTAGGCCCCTCAAGGATATTTATAGAATAATGAGTTTTGCTAAAACTTGACACAGGTCTGATTTTAAATTTCTTGGGCAAAAACAAATAATACTTTGGATTCTAAAGGCCCTTAGTCCTTCTCCTAGGACTCAGAGTATCCTGAAAACAGTAAATCATCACTCTAAGCTGCTCCTCTATTTACAGGGTACCTAGGACTTTATTACTGGATTCTGTAGTGCTCTGTCCAGAGTCCACTTCAGAATCGAGGCACTCACTCCTCATCTCCACTGCCAGGAATGTTGCCTGATGACAACACTTGGCCAAGAGCCTCTCTGGCAATTTCCCTCAGCAGAAGACAGACAACTTGTTCAATGTTACTCCTCTCCAGGAGCAGACCGCATCTAATAGCTGATTGGTATAAAGTATTATTATAAATATCTACCTCTTTGCCACAATTTTGTACCATTCCAACAAACCATCTCAACTCTGTAACTCAGAGGGACTGGCTGAGAACTACACTGGCTGTTGCAATTGCATTGAATTCCTCCTTGTGGTCCAACTTTCCTCATCCCCTTACAGGTAAAGAAAATCCAAAGAACTTTTCAATAACCTTCCTATGTACGAATCTCCAGTGGAAGGTCTGTTTCCTGGGGAAGTTCACTAAAGTCCACTTCCTACACCTCTTTATGACCTATGACCATGATCAGTCACTACAGTGTTAAGAACATCCAATACATTAGTCTTTATCAGAAGAAAGATCAAGTTATAGGTCTTATCATACATGTGGTACAGTTAATCATTATTGGCAAAGAGCCATCACACCTATATGTTACCTTCCCATAGAAAGAAGCCACAAATTGTGGCTAGGATTGCAATGACAAGAGGCAAATAACTTGAGGCCAGGTTTTAGGTCCTAATATCAGAGCCTAGTAGAAATAGTTTTTACCTCAATAACATTCAATTGTTTCAAACTAGGCTTAGCAGATCCTGACCATTAATATGAGTTAACTATTCTTTATGAGAGTAGTTACAGAGAAAATTCAGTAACAAATCCAAAATTAATCATTACTCTTTGTTGAATGCATGCTATATATTAAGCTAAATAATTTTCTCATTTAATCTTGTTAACTGACTTGTTATAAAGGTACCATTGTCCACATTTGACAAATGAGAGAATTGAGGTCCAGAAATGTTTCTAATTATAATCTACATTGTTCCTTTCTCTCATCATCTACAGGATAAACTTGTGTGTCTCTTCTGTTGGAGTACCAAAAATGATTCCCCAAAATATGGCACTTCAGCATGCTCAGTGCTTTGAAAGTGGAAGAGCTTCAGAAATAAGCCTCAGACCCAAAGTCTCTCTGACCTTTCTCCCCACCAGCTCCATGTCTCTCTCATCCTCTTTCTGGAAGCACTGGGAAGGACTCTCCGCAATCTCCTTATCTGATTTAGAAGCTTAAGTGCAATTGTCTTAAGACCCCCACTCTAAGAATCTCATCAAATAACCAGAAAGGAGCAACCTCAGAGAAGAAAATAGGAGCTCCCAGACAGACTTTTCACTTGTTCTTCTGAGGGTATCTCCTCAAAATTACCAGGGGATCTTTACCAGCATAGTAAGACCACATTTGTCCCTGTGCAACTCTGTACCTTACCTCCCCTTAATATATGCCTCCCACCTCCTAGGTCCACTCATTCTCCCTAGTGATTCACTGCACCTCAAAGAATTGTCTATATTCCCCGGCTCTCATCTTCCCTACAAAAAGGAACATAGAAGCTTCTGTACCACACTAGGTTATTTGGGGTCATCACTCCTCTGCTTTTCTTCTGTGTTATGCACATTAAAATAAAATTTTGTATGCCTTTTTCCCCTATTAATCTACCTTTTGTCAGTCAATTTTCAATGAACCTTCAGAAGATGAAGGAGAAGCCTTCTCTTGGCCCCTACACATTTCATTTCTCCACTTTGCCTCATCTTGGGCAAGGGTCCAAAATCCTACGAATTAGCAGTAGTGACTTCTTCCTCTGACCCCCTTTCACATCTCTCTAAAATGGGGTAGATGTTAACAGTGACTTGATTACCGGGCAGAATCCTCAGATTCTATTATAGATTCGTGGAACTGTTACAGTTACAAAACTTTGAGCAAAGCACAAGCTATTTGCATTCTGATTTTTTAATCTGGCCAATGATGGATTGAATTTATTCCATCTTGATTTTCTAAAGCTGCCCCAAGAAGCACATCTCATGGCTTTCTAACACAAAGTGGTGTTGGGGGGGTAGACGGTCCTGGTTCCCCAAACCTAGTTGATCTAGTTCAGTTACTTGGCAGAGCTAGAAAGTTCAACCAAGGCACTGAGGAATCAAAAGCAAAAGTGTAGAAACTGGAAGTAAAACTGGAGCAGCACAGGCAGTGTGAATAAAAAGTAAAAGTAACTTCACACGGGCTTTAATATAACAAAGGGAAATTTTATTTAAAAACAAAGAGAAGGTTGCATAATATTCCACGGTGTACATATACCACAATTTATTATGCAGCCTTCTCTTTGTTTGAATTGTGCAGCCTTAAAGAAAGATGGAGACTTTACCTCTTTCATGTTTACATGGATGGAGCTGGAACATATTCTTCTTAGTAAAGTATCTCAAGAATGGAAAAAAGGTATCCAATGTATGCAGCCCTACTATGAAACTAATTTAAAGCTCTCATATGAAAGCTATAACCCAGTTATAACCTAAGAATATGGGGAAGAGGGAGAGGGAGGAAGGAGGATGGGCGGAGGGAAGGTGATTGGTGGGACCACACCTAGGGTGCATCTTACAAGGGTACATATGAAACTTACTAAATGTAGAATGTAAATGTCTCAACACAATAACTAAGAAAATGCCAGGAAGGCTATGTTAACCAGTGTGATGAAAATATGTCGAATGGTATATAAATTCAGTGTATGGTGCCCCATGATTGCATTAATGTACACAGCTATGATTTAATAATAAATAAAATAAATTAAATAAATAACAACAAAGAGAAAGCATAGACAACTTCTAAAGAGAGTTGGAAGCTGGTCTCTCTCACGAGTGAGAAAAGAGAGGAAGGAGACACAAAAGCACTGTAGAGGTATAAATATCCTCTTTCTCTCTGTTTGAAATTGTAATTCTTTTATAAGTCTCTCTGTGCCTCCAGACATCTTCGTCCTTTTCTTTGGTGCTTGTGCTTTTCGATTGATCGATCGATCATTTCCTTGCCCTTTTTGGGTGAGAATTGCTGAATGCTAGTAGCATTTTCCCATAACATTTCTATGGGCCTTCCATACTTCCTTACTTAGCAGACCAGGTTTTTCTCCCACCTCCGTTCTTTGTCACTTCTCAGTAGGACTCAACTGTTACTGTGTAACCTCACATAAAATAGGGTTTGATTTGTTAGGCTGGCAGAGTGTATACTATAAAGTGGGAAATAAAAATAAAATTCTAACATCTCCCGCCACCAACTAACTGAAGGAACCTCGTCTTGGCCAAGAAGACCCTGGAGAAATCTTAAAACTGAATTCTCAGCTCCTCCCTTCCTGTGGTTTTGGAATGACCAGCATTCCTTCCTCATAAAGCACCACTGGCCATGGTGAGGTCTGGCCAGTCTACAGAGGATGCACACCAAAGGTTTTTGGGCCCTGTACTAAACCTTTTGGTAACAGAGGGCCAATAACTCTACCCTCAGATCATGCCCATCAGCCATTTTCTGAACCTGGATCCCATGAAGAAGCATGAAGCTCAATTGCTCATTCACATGTTTCCCCTTTAATAAACATTCCTGACTCTTGTGATAGCTTGTTAAATGTGTATATTCAGTAACCTCCATCAGCATAAATTCTTGTTTCCTTTGCCTTTCCCTCCAAGTCCAGGTTCTCAGCTTCTGCCCAAGGGAGTCAGCATGGCCGCCCTGCAGGCTGCAACACTTTATAGGAACGAGAGCAGCTCTCTTTCCAAATTTATGAACCTTCCCATTCTTCATTAACAGAAGGAAATAGAACTTACCCCGCAGTCTTATCCACTTATTCTCCAAAGTCCTTTTTATGATCCAGACATGTGACAGCTTTTAAGGTAGGCTTTTTAAGGCCCTACCTCACCTTTTTGAAAACATGTATACATATTTGCTAAACTTGTTCATTGTCATTTCAAGACTCAATCTGGCAGGAGAGTTAGAATTTCTAGAACTCACCGAGGTGACTATATAAAGAGCAGAGACAGAAAACAACGAGGCAGGAAAGTCAAGAGGAACACACAGACAGGAGAAAGATTGGGGGAAGGCGGACAGGAAAACAAGAAAGAAAGTAAGAAAGGGAGAAACAAGTAAAAAGGAAAGAAACTGAAAAAGACAAAAACTGATCTGAATAGTCAAAAAACAGTAATAACAAATTATTTATTATAAAATGAAGAAACCCGAGTGGTCACGTGTCACCATTTTTAACCCCAACAGTGGTAGCATCCAACCCTTTGAAAAAAGAAAAGTTGACCTCCTGGAAAAGAAGACCAATGGGAATGGAATGGGCGCAGCATGTCTTAACTGTGATAAGAAAAAGCTTTGGAAGAGCAGGGCAATGCATATGGGGTGGGAGTAAAGCAAAGAGAGTTCTATTTTTGATTTTGACAGAAGAATTGTTTTTGAAAAAAAAAATCTTTAATTTCCTAGGTACAAAGGCTCTTCTGACATATGAGATCATTTATCTACTATCTATTCAGGGCCTATCTATCATCTAGCTAGCTATCATCCTGTTATCTCTATGGCAACGATAACCAGTGCAGTGAGGTGTTTTGACACTCCAGAACCACGCTTGGAGTTCACGGGATCTGTCCCCTGAGGTGAGCACAATGCCAGGAAAGTGTTCTTAGGGCCTTTCTCTTTCTTAGATGCATTAGTGTTTCAAAGGTAGTTTTCCAGAAGATTGCTTGGCTCAGGGGTACAAAGGGAGGCCCTGGCCCTTTAAAGGAATTCTAACCAAGATGTTTTAATTTATTTTCAAAAATACATCAGGTAGAGATTGCTTTTTAAGGTTTTTGCCTCCTTTTTTCGTACCCCCTTTTGAATATGCATTTCTTCCTCCCACCTTTGCCTGCTGGCAAACTTCCAAGGATTTTTATCAAATGTTCTAAGGAGCGAATTACTCATTTTAGGTTATTTAAATGAAAGAGATGCATAATACCACTTCACATTCAAATTTCACGAAACCCTGCACGTGAACTCTTTTTATCTACATGCATCAAGGAGCCCTCAAACCCCTGATTTCTATTAGCTCTCTCTGGAAGGTGCTATAGCTAAATAGAATCCATTTAATTCTAAACAATCAAGAAAAAAATTTTTTTTCATAACCAGTAGTTTCAATAGGATATTCTATATATTCTTTCATAATTAACGTGCATCGTGAGCTATATTATGTCTCTAATTACACAGCTTCTGATAAAAAAAAAAAAGAAAAATTAGTTTTACAGTGGGGGGTTGTTGCTTTTTAACATAATTCAATGAGTTACATAGACGATTCAGAGAAATGGAGAACTGGGTTTAATGTCTTTGTAATGAATCCATTAGGGAAAGAGAAAGAAAAGAGGGAAAGAGGAGATAATGCAAGAGAAAGCTTCACAAACCAGGTACCTGCAGCCCTCTTTGGTAGCAATTAATTGCTTTAAAGAAAGTTTGAGTGCCTGCTGTGCCAGGCTAGTGCTGGAGGCCGAGCCACACCCACACTGCCTTGCCCTTCTGCGACTTACGGGAAAGGCCATTGGAAGTAGACCAAAAGCTAAGTGGTAAGAAGTAGTTAGTGCTGGGCGGCGCCTGTGGCTCAGTTGGTAAGGCGCCGGCCCCATATACCAAGGGTGGCGGGTTCAAACCCGACCCCGGCCAAACTGCAACCAAAAAATAGCCGGGCGTTGTGGTGGGCGCCTGTAGTCCCAGCTACTCGGGAGGCTGAGGCAAGAGAATCGCTTGGGCCCAGGAGTTGGAGGTTGCTGTGAGCTGTGTGAGGCCACGGCACTCTACCGAGGGCCGTAGAGTGAGACTCTGTCTCTACAAAAAAAAAAAAAAAAAAAAAAGAAGTAGTTAGTGCTGGGGGAAAAGGAGGATAATAGAGAACAGAATAAATTTCAGTGAAGAAAAAACTAGAAAATAATTCTTCAGAGGGTCAAAAACAATTTTTAAATCTCAGGGAGTGTGTACGTATTTAATTCTGCAAGGTTGGAGAGACACCTACTCAATTATAAAATGAAAACCTGTGTGAGAATACATGTCCTTGAAAACTGTCTGAATTTAAACAACTGAAGCAAACTTACTTTTAGGTACATTTTTATTTTTTAAGAAATGCGATCTACGTTGCTCAGACGAGCCCCTGAACACCCGGGCTCAAAGGATCCTCCTGACTCAGCCTCTTGAGCAGGCTTGTGCCACCACACCCAGCTGCAAATGCTACTTCTTACAAAGAAAAATTAGGAAGAAGGTTAATTTTGTGTTTGTGTCCAGCTGAACAGGTAGTAAATATTGTGATAATCAGCCCCCTGTATGGATTAATTGCAAAGTGCTGCATACAGCAAGCATGAGTTACCATGATTCCTATATGCCAAATTTATAAAACTATTCTCCACGAGAAGGCAAATGTGAGGCAAATCTCCCCAGGCTTTGCTTATAAGGCTAATTGATTATTTATCTTAAATATATTTGTGAACATAAAAGAGGGGACTGGGTGACCTAAGGAGCAACTTCCCTCTCACAGCTCTCATATCTTTTAGGAGGTCTTTGGCGTTGGTTTCCTACTGACGATGATTTTCATTCTCTCCAACATATGTACAAGTTCTTTTGGATCAGATCACAGCCAGGGGTACCAGAGTAACCATACCAGAAATGGTCTCCAAAGCCCCACAATAGGTTTGTAGCAGGGAGTTACTGTAAAAAATTACTGATCTCATTATTATGGGACCCAAAACTATGGCAGTGGGGATACTAATCTCGTGATACTTCTCAGCAAGCATTTTACTACACTCATGTAATTCTCATAGATTCTAATCACATTGCTCTCAGGACTGAAACACCCTTCCTTGGGTGTCTGGTGCCCTAGAACATGGCTGACCCGTCAGCCCTGCACAAGTGGCCTGGCGTCTGCCATGGCTCCCTCACCCATCTATGCTCTGACCCACGCCTACTTTCCCGAGCACCAGGCTTCTCCTCCTCTGCGTAGGCTGTGTCTTCTGGTAGAACCACCTTTCTGCCTCCCATCTTGGATGTCTGGCCTAGAAAGGAACCGCCCAGCCTGAGTAATAAGACAGAGACTTAAAATCCTCTGTTGGATATGCTTCTCTTCGCGTGTCACAAAGGTCCTTCAGTGATGACCTTAACTTGTGGGTTATCTTAAAGTCACTGAAAATGTACCTCCAAAGCATTTTCTCCAGAGGGAAGAATTAATCCCCTAGGTCTCGATGAGCTGTGCTCTGCTCCTCACCTTCCCATCCTTCAGGTGTCCGACTGGTCCCCGCTCCTGCGGCTGGGTTTAGCGTCCCTCCTGCAGACACACATTTCATCTCTGGAGCAGGCCACGTGCTGTATGGAAGCTCAAGCTTATGTGCGCATCATAAGTACCTGGAGGACTTGATAAGGCTCCTGGGCTTCAGCCCCACTGTTTCTGATTCTGTACAGGGGAGGCATTTGCATTTCTAACAAGTTTCTAGATGATGCTGTCTGTGCTGGTCCAGAGTCCACACTTGGAAAAATCACTGCTCTACATTATGCTCCTTTTTATTAACTGTCCATGGTGTACTCAAGCTCTCATTTATAGAGCATAGCCTTTCTTAGCCCTTCTTCTTGCCCGCTCACCTACATTATTTTCCCATGTTTTTTCTTTTCCTGCTTCCTCCTCTCCTGTCTATGTTTTAGGTCTTCCAGGAACCCTGCTGGGCTTTGTTTAGCTGTGCTCATACCTAACAGGACAACAATGACTCTCCTCTCTGGCTCCATTATGCTCACCTCTAAAATATCAATCGTGGCTGCACGTTCTGCCAGGCAAACTAATCTGTGATATTTGGAATGCATTTCATGAACCAGAATAAACTAGCATATTTGAGCAAAGCTGTGTTCTGGATATATTAAAGTCTAAAAAACTGGCATGAAAATCAGGTCTCCTGTAAACAGGAGATTATTATTACTTAGAATCCTATAATGTGCCCATCATATGGATCTCTAGGGCATTTGCAAACCCATTTTTACATAATTATGTGAAGAACATGTATTTTATATGAGATGGTGAAATTAAATACAAAATAGGGCATTTTGAAATGGCTGTAATGTTTTAAATGAAGAAATGAAACTGTTTCGAGACATATGTAGGAGAGAAAATTTATAGACAGCAGTTTTCAGGAGGCTCTATTAATTCCAAAGGAAACACAGAATGAAAATGAAATACCTAAAGAATAAAATGAGAGGTCTCCCATAAAAATCAGTCTTTGTGATTCAATCGGTTAGGCTTGCTCTCTAACAACATGAATTTTACAAGGTGATGCTCACCTACATTAGCATTTCAATGGCACAATATTTTTGTTACACACTATTACAACTGCTGTAATCTGCCCCTTCACTCTTCTCTCTGCTCTTGAGCGTAATCCAAAGGTACAAAAACATGGCCAGCTATTGAACTGTGTGCTGGGGTTTTCTATCTGTCCCAACCTAGGCTGGTATCTTTTACCTAGTTGTTGGACATTGGAGGGAAAATTAAAGGAAGAAATCAAATTAATCTTGTGACCAGAAAGAGTCCAACATATAAACTAACTTTTGGAAATGAAGAGTATGATTCTATATCAAAGGCTCTAGTGCAATGTCTTACACAGAGGGAAATCCTTACAGGAATGCTTACAAAGTTCTAAATCAATTTTAGAATGAATTAAAGGATTCAAGAAGTCATGTACTCTCACTTCAAAATTTAATACTGGTATTTGTTTTTAATTTTCTAATGGGACATAAGTCTTTATGGAGAGTACAAAAACATAAATGTCAAATCACTCTACAAATTTAAATTGCTATGAAGTTATTTTGACAATTTGCCTTTCCTTCAATTTGATCTTTGATTTCACCTCTTCCAAATGAGTGAATTACAAATTTACCTATTTGCACAATGGGTAGAAGAAGAAAGAAGGAGAATTACATTTTTGCCTATTCCAGATAAGGTCCTTGGGTTGCCCACATTAGCTGTGACCAGGAAAAATGTGTTTCTGTAATACTTTTTCCTTCAGCGACTCCATCTATAACACAGCTGCAAGAGAATCATGGCTGTCCCCTTACTTTCAGCTAACACCTTGCCACTGTCACTCGGGGACACCAGCAGGGAACAGCTCCAGGCCCTTTCCACACTGTGAGTTGCAACCATTACTTTGACAATGGAAAGCCGTGGTTCTAAGACACAAGTAGTAGGAGGAAAAAGTGCAGTGAGGTTTCCCAAGTCAGCAGGTAGCTGATGACATGGGCTGAAGGGTAATCAGAGCTGGAAGGCCCGGTATTAGATGTACCTCTTGACCTTGCTCTGCAGAAGGGAAAAGCACTGAGACAGTATTTCCTCACAGGGAATAGGTAGGGAGGCGATTATAGGAGTGGTGCAGATAGGCCATTAAATAACAATCACAGCATGAGGATATGCTTTAATTTTCTTCCAGTCTAGACTCATAGAAAAGAGGCTCTTAGATTTCCTAGTCTGAGAAACAGGGACCAGATGGAAAGGAGGGGCATAAGCATCTTTCAGCTTCTATTCGTCTACTACACCCTGTGTAGTCAACTTTTCACATCATGGAGATGAACAAAACCAGTGTCACCCAGCTAGGAAAGGGAGGAGCTAGGATCGGAACCCAGGATTCTCAAAGACCCTTTTAATTGTCTTCAGTAATCAGAGCATAAACATGAACCTTAGGCAATAACCAGAAAAGGCTCATGGGTTTTATTTGAACTCTGTTGAAGATATCGTCAAGTGGGTACTTGTCTAGATGGAGTAAAACAAGGTTCTAAGCAAACTCACACGTCTGTGATTTACAGATTTACATAGCCACCTTCTGAAAAAATGGGGGGAAATAGGCAATGTCATTGAGCATGTACAACAGATTTTGCCTTATTCTTAACAACCACCTTACTGAGGAACGTATTTAAGAAATATGAAGATGGGGTTACAATTCTGAATAATTCAATCAGAGCTACTAACCAGCAGAGTTGGATCTTGATCAAGTTCTATTTGACGTGAGAATCTGACCTCTCAAGTAGCCTTAATTGATTTCCTTCCCCTTTGCATGCTATAGCTAAAGAACACACTTAACAGGGTAATGAAACTAAGCATATTCCTGTTACTGCACCAGCCTGGATGGGGAATCTTTGCCACACACCACTGTCTCTGAAGGTCATCTGTACTTGTAAGCCTTCCTTGCAACCATAAACATGTACCTCCCTAGAGCACCATAAATAAAGATGTGAATGTTTTCATCAAGTGAAGAATATGTTGGCCCATATCTTGCGGTTCCCTTAGCCTGATTTCATGATTTATACATATTCTTTATTCTCAAAATTAAGCAACACTCTTCTTCACACATATATCCAAGGTTCAATCAGGTGGATTATATTTCCAAGATGCCAATAAACTCATTCTCTTTTCAAAATACACATTTGTAACACAAATTAACATAATGGGATTGGTAAACAGAGATGTGATAGCATCTCAAGGAAGACATTACATAGGTTCATATATGACTTCCCAGTATATTAATATTTTGTAGTAAATTATAATTATAGTAGTTGAACACAAGATATTCTAGCACAGAAAGCTACAGGATGTTGTACCCTATGCAATTCTCTCATATTCCTCTTCTTTTTTTTTTGAGACAGAGACTCACTTTATTGCCCCTGGTAGAGTGCTGTGGCGTCACAGCTCACAGAAACCTCCAACTCCTGGGCTTAGGCTATTCTCTTGCCTCAGCCTCCCAAGTAGCTGGAAGTACAGGTGCCTGCCATAACGCCTGGCTATTTTTGTTGTTGTTGTTGTTGTTGCAGTTTGGCCCGGGCCAGGTTTGAATCCTCCACCCTCGGTATATGGGGCCAGTGCCCTACCCACTAAGCCACAGACGCCGCCCTCATACTCCTGTTCTTAGCTCAATTTGGCCACACACCTTGTCTTAGAAAAGCTTATCATACAATTCTCCTTAGTCTTATCTCTGTAACTCATCAGACTCAATCTTTCTAAATTACTTGCATTTTTTTCAGAGTAAAGTTGTATATATAAAGTACTTCTTTATGAGAAATTTACTATGTCTTTTCAATGGCACTAATATTTAATTAGGTTTATTCATGCTGAGAATACAAAGTTGCTTATCTTTTGAGCAGTCTGTTTTATTTTTCCCATAAGCCTTGCCATTATTAATGTGCCATTCTTCAGAACTCCAGGTTTTGTCAGGAACGAATGCATTGTGTTATAGCACAAACATCTGTCCTGGAAATAGCGTAGTAACTGTATGTGCAAACATTCTCAATAGCAAGAGGAACATTCTTCCCTGTATGCTGGCTGTCCTTAACTTTCTACCACCTCTTAGTTTCTAAAGGCAATGGATTTGGTTATGTTACTATCACTGTGAACTGGCTGAGTTTTCATAAAGTTAACACTTGACTCTGAAAAAAATATTCTATTGTCCATTAACTATACAACCACTTGAATTCCAGTAATGCTTAAGTCATACATTATGGGGTTTTCAAGTTGGTTTGAGACATCAGAGTCAGTGAATTCCAAACAGAACATGGAGCAGACAAACCTTGGAGGATGAATTATCAGCTTCAAATCAGAATACTAACGACAATGAACTGGCCTCATTGTTCACCATCCCTAAGTCCCAGGAACACCTCACTGATGCTGGAGGGACTTGTAAAAGGTGTCGAGGAGAATAAGAAATATATCTATGTTTGGGTTTGCTGTCTGGTGGCTGGAGGCCAGCATGTAAAGACCTTGCAGTGATGAAGTATGCCAAGGGAATTCCCTTTTAACTCCTGGCAAGATGATCACTGAGAATAAGACTCTGGAAATATATTCATTCAAAGAAACCATCTATTTTTCGTACTTTAAGAATTGGATAAAAAAGACACCCAGAGAAAGAATCATATGAGCGAAAAAGCTGCTTCATAAATTCTTTCTTGAGTCAAGTTCTCAATAGATGAGCCCAGGAGATGCTCATCGCCCATCCCTCTGAACTCCCACTGCCACCACTTGTGTTTGGTGGATGTGAGCAGGTTCATGTGCGGGACCACACACACATATACCGCTATTTTCCTGACAGTTCTATTCCTTGAGGTCATATATGTAAATGCCTAAAGGCTGATGTAGGTAACTGTCACCTCAAAGAGTGTACAGATCTCTTTAGAAAAAAAAAAATTATGCTCCCTCCCAAATTTTGACCAATTCAGTTTATTATTACACAAGTATGCAGAAACATAAAATTGTAAACCATTTATGTCCCAGGTGCACTATAGCCATAAACCAAAAGAAGTATATGAAGAAAAACTAACCCATAAGAGTATAAAACATTAAATAACTTCAATATAATACATATTAGTTTACTGAAAATATTTCACTATTCCCATTTGAATGAGAAGGCATATCTTCTGTAGTATTGTAACTTCACCATTGTTTTGTGTCCTGTGGAAATCAATTCATTCCAGTCCATTTATCTATTTTGATCCCTCCAAACCCTTACTTAATGTGGGACAAACTTTCACTGGTACAAACAACATTATTATCTTCATATCTAGTCCGCCTCTGTTCTTCCCTGAAAAATGTCCTACAGTTACCTTAATACTTGTTGGTACTAAAGTCATCACAGTTACTGATCATCACATTGAGATAATCCGGAACACACTCATATTCATTCTACTTAGATTACCACCACAATGAAAACAAGCACAGAAAATCTCATTTAAGGAAACTCAGTCCTCAAAAATATATCAAGATCTAGATTTGAGGATAATCAAGTGTGCAGAGACTGTCTAAAAGATGGAATCCGTACTCTACATGACTGAACAACAGACACAGTCAGACATTCCTAGGTTCAAATCCCACCTCTGTCATTTCCATTGGTGTGATGTTAGGCAAGTTGTTTGGCTAATCTCCCGTAGCTTTAGTTTCCACATTTGAAAACAAAAGAAGATCCTATCTAAGAACATATCAGAAGGGATTAAATGAGAGAATGCTAGTCAAGTATTTAATTCATAGGTTTTTGTATTACAAAATTTAAGGGGGTATAAATGTTTTTGTTACATGGATACCTTGTAGGATGCTTGAGTCATAGTTGAGTCCTTTATAAATGTTAGTCTCTATTTCTAGGAGTTTAGCAACGTTCATTCAGCCATTATTTATTGTGTGTCAAGCACTGGACTCTTACCCAGAAAGAAAAAGCAGAGTTTATATCCTTAAGGTGGTCATGGTCAAAGTCCAGAGAACATACAACACAGGGCAGTTAGACCCCAAGAAGACTGTGTGAGAGAGAAACCAGAAGGTAAGGGAGGTGTACTGTAGGCTCTGAAACACACAATCCTCCACATGTGCAGGACTTCATAATTTTCAGGTATGATAGGATTTAGGATTCCAAATCTCCCTTGGTCTCTTCAATCAGTATATTCCGAGGCAGTATTTTCTGAGTAATTATACAAAGAAAAAGTGAATTTTCACAATATTATTATTCACTTTTATTTTGAATCAGACCATTTTTCTTCCTCCCATCCCCCACTTCACTTTTGAAAATTAAAATTTAGGAATGTTTGATATTGAAATGAAATATCTTTCTAGATGTCTTCAGACTCCATGGCATAATGATCATGACAGTTGACGCCCCCTCCCAGGTTAAGTTTTCAAATGCAGAAAAGATTGCAGATTCTAACCTTTGATATTCTGTCATTCCACTCTGCTTATTCAGAAAATGGATCCATCTGTAGGTGCAAAATGCAATTTTCAGGAAAATGGCACCTTAAAATATTCTGACACAATGTTCCATCATCAGTCCTTATTGTTAGACAAATAAAGACAATGAAAAGCCATGCAGACCTGTTAACATCTGCTCAAAACCTGCGCCTGCATTTCCTTGCCTCTGCTAGCACTAACTCAAGCTAGAATTCATTTAGATAATTCCTTAAGCTCGGAATGCTTAGCATGTCACATTTCCACCAAGTCTCATTTATATAATTAGTGCTAACATATGGCCCACAATCAACATTGGAGATTTGGAATCATTTTTAGCATGCCGTTAGACCTGAAGGGGTAAGGATTCAATATGGAGGGAAGAGAATTAAGTATGCAAATTCCATTTACGATAACAAGAGCATAGCAATGGAAATTTACCCCCAAAAGGTTTGGCTGCTAATCACATAGCAAGCAGAAAGAATTACATTCTTAATAACCTTCACCAAGTGCAATAAAAGGAAATAGAAGTTTGTTTTATGTGATGCTTTTGGTTACCATTTCTTCCCCTAAACTCAGAAGTATTTTATAAACTAGTGCTAACAATTAAGAGTACCCCAACGAAATTCTCTTTTACATGGTCTGATTTAGGAAGCTAAGTCAAAAGAAACCTTTTTGGCATCATTTACTAAGAATTCATGGTCTCCGATGAAGAACCCATAGTGACCACTCATTCCTTGGATTGTACTGGATGGACTTCCCACTTTCATTGAATTTTTGTTTCTAATATAAACCTCTTCAAAATTTTGACAGCCCAAATCTACTCTGGCTTCTTTTTTTTAATAATTAAAAAAACTCTGAAATAATAGGAAAATAATGGAGAAATAATGGCTAATTGACGGAGCCATGTGGTTTCACAAATCTAATATTGAATCTATAAATTAATAGAGAAAGAATTCCCCTAAACCAACATACCTCATTTTTTCTCAATCAGTGCCATTAGTGTTCCTTATAATAATACTCATAGAGTGCCCACTGCGTGTCATGCAACCTAGTGTACACTTAATATTGCTTGATGCTTACAAAACCATCCCCATTAAAATTATTTGGATTTCACAAATGAGTAAACTGAGGTCCAATGACTTGACTAAGGTCATTTAGGTAGGAATGGCAGAGACTCCTAAATCTATGTTTCTAATCACTAAACCAATCCTGCTCCCAAGTTGTTAATTCTCTGTATATCTTTAACTTCTCTATCTTTAAGTCTTCATGGTCAGCCATCAAGTCTTCTGGGCTCTTAACACCAACATTACTCAAATCTGTGTTCTTTCCAAGCATCTCTTTACAGTAGGGTCTCATCATCTCAAATATGAATTAAAGTAAATATGAATTAATGGCCCCTCGGCCCATTTCAATTTAATGAATTGATACTTTATTATTAGTTCTTTTTAGATGGTATCTTCCCAATTCCAACAATTATGAAAATAGTCATAGTACTGTTTTGGTTCATTACCATATCCTAGCGCCTAATGCAATGACAGCACATAGAGTGAATGACAGCACAGAAACGAGGGAAAGTCTAACTGAACCCAAAATCATGAAACCTGGATTCAGTTTCAGTTTTGCCGCAAAATACCTGTGTGATACTTAACACTTTTAAACTTAAATGAAAACAGTTGTGACAAAAAGAGATAAAATAATTTTAGAAAACTTCTATGAATATGGTCAAATCATTCCTGTGTTTGTGGAACCTACTTCTTCCCTTTGGGGAAAAAAAATGACATTCCTCAGGCTGGAATCCTGATTAGCTCCACTGTGTTCTCATGAAGAAGCTGCTGAGACATGAAGGAAATTACAAATTCAAATATTGGGATTTACCCTTGAGTTTTGTGCTTCTCAATCATGAAAATTTGGTAAACTACTTCATGCAGATCTTTGTCTCTTTAGCTTTAAAAGGAGGAGTTGAAATCTAGATTTGATATTCCAAAATGTTGGTCAGTGAACGCTCTGTAGAATGTTCTCCAGTCTAGAAGGGCGGTTCTCAACCTGCGAGTCATGACCCACAGGAACTGTATTAAAGGGCCGTGGCACTTCTAGTCTAGAAAGATGAGGCAAAGAAAAAGACAACAGTGACCTTATCATAAAGCTATTTTTATTCAGTTTAAGAGACTATTTTATTCTTATTATCTCATATTTTTGCATTAAAAATTCTTTATTTTAAGAAAGAATGTTTTTTGAAAATATCCTTTATACATAATAAAAATTTGGCAAACCACGTTAGTCCAGTATCTTTCAGAGTGCCCAGGAAGGCTCCATTTCCCCTAACAATCACTTCTTCTGTCTTTGATGACTTTCTCTATATGTCCTGTATCCTTCCCCTATGACTGTTCCTTTCTCTCTGCACCCTCTAATTGGTTCAAAGTAGACTCCCTTGTCTTTTACTCATTCCCAGCCTACAGTATCAGCAACAAAAGGAGCATTGGAAGGGAAGTCCGATTACAGCATGGATTGGTAATTTAAAATTTCATGTTGGTCTTGCTTTTAAAAATCATCTGAGATCATTCTTCACTCACATTCTTCCCTTATCCGCCCTAAATTTCTATGTCTCTCACAAAGAACATACCAGATGAGAAAACTCCAAGAAGTTAACTGACTTGCCTGAGCTGACAACTCAGTGAGGGAAAGCAGCAGACCCCAACAGCGGAGCCTTGTGACTCCAGGGCCCACACTTTCCCCACTTGCTGTCCCTGCCACGGAGCAGAATGAGAGTCTATGTCCAAGCCTTTCCCCTCGGCATGGGGTAGGTTAGACTGGCTGGTTATTCTAAGAACACACATTGACAGGAGCTCAGTTTGGTCTAGGAAAAGGAGGCTGCCCTGTGGAGCATTGCCATAGAGAAGCAAGATGAGGAAAAACCATAGGAAAGGAATCGAAAGGAGAGGAAATCTGAGTTGTTGCTCAGCCAGGCAGTTCACTTGAATGACTATTTTTAACACTAAAATGGTATGAAATTCCCTTCTGATCCCCTTCTCCTGCTGTAAAAAAAAAAAAAAAAAACAAGAGGAAATGGAATCAGTGCAGCTCTTCAAACAAAAGACATCTTTCTCCTCTCCATCCTGAGACTCCTCTGCATCATCAACATCACAAACCTGCATCCTAGTCCTGAGTCTTTGTTGACCCAATGAAGAAATTCCCACCCACTGAGCTGCTCCCATTATTTTCATGGCTGAATATAAAGAACTATTTGGTACAGAATTGTCAAATGAAACTCCTTTTGTACTATGAAAAGATAAAACGATATGCCACACCTTTGATTGCAGACACAGACCACCGCCACCATTTAAAGGAGATGTGTCTACATTACTGCCAACAATTACATTTTTTTTCTATTGAAATAAACAGGGAAGGGTTTCAGAGAGCTTACTATATAACGCTGCAGTCACTTCCAGAGCTCATTTACATAATAACATTAAAATGTGTTTAAATGAGTGAGAACATTGTTGTGATGGAAATCATAAAATTTATCTAAAATGAGTGATATTTTCTTATAAGGAAAAGCATGGTGTAAAATGTTGTTTGTGTGTTTCAACTGTATTGTGAGCTTCCTCCTCAGTGTGTGTGTGTGTGTTGTTATGCATGGCCAAATTGCATATGTTCATGTATGATCACATAAAGGCACCTTTACATGGAATATGTTATAGTGTGCTAACTAATCAACTTCCTGCATTAGAAGAATGGGAGCCCAGAAGAGTATAATTGTTAATTTTGCAAAGAGCATGCTCATCAGCTGTGAAGATTTTCACAGAGAAATTAAAATTTTAAAAATCATTGCCAGAAAAGTTCATCTGAAACCAAAATGTGTGGTGTATGAGCTTGAAAAATGGAAACAGTATTGATCAAAGTTTGACCCCAATAAACTTCTGTATTAGAATACCTAAAAAGAATTTGCCCCTTTCTGACCAAATAAATATTTTCTATGGCAAAAGAAAATAAGAACTCAGTTTTTTACTATAAATAAATGGGAATAAGTGCTGTGCCTAGATTTAAAAGGACAATTTAATGCAGTTTGCATTTTGTCGTTTCTATAAAACCTGGACTGTTCCTCAAAAAGTTAAACATTGCTTTCATGTGAGAGTCCCAAATTAGTTTCATAGTAGGGCTGTGTACATTGGGTATTTTTTCTTCCATTCTTGGGATACTTTACTAAGAAGAATATGTTCCAGCTCCATCCATGTAAACATGAAAGAGGTAAAGTCTCCATCTTTCTTTAAGGCTGCATAGTATTCCATGGTATACATATACCACAATTTATTAATCCATTCGTGGATCGATGGGCACTAACCCAGCTACAACTTAACAATAGGGGGAAGTGGGAAAGGAGGTGGGTGGGTAGAGGGAGGGGAATCGGTGGGATCACACCTGTGGTGCATATTACAGGGGTATTTGCGAAACTTGGTAAATGTAGAATGTAAATGTTTTGGCACAGTAACTGAGATAACGCCGGAAAGGCTATGTTAACCACTGTGATAAAAATGTGTCAAATGGTTTATGAAGTGAGTGTATGATGCCCCATAATCATATCATTGTATACAGTTATGATTTAATAAAAAAATTAAAAAAAAAATAAAGTTTACCATTTTTACTCGTTCTTGATAGAAAAAAAAAAAAAGTTAAACATTGAATTTTCACGTAATCCAGCATTTTGTATCGAGGTATATATCCAAAAGAATTGAAAGCAAGCGCTCGAATACACATTTGTACATTAAAGTTCATTGAAGCATGGTTCACAGTAGTCAAAAGGCAGAAACAAAGTGTCCATCCACAGATGAAAGAACAAAATGTGATATACATACATGAAAAAATGGATCACTAAGTCTTAAAAAGGAATTAAATTCTGATATATGCTACAACATTGATGAACCTTGAAAACGTTGTGTAAAGGGAAGTAAGCCAGACCCAAAGGGACAAATATATTATGATTCTATTTTTATGTGGTATCTAGAAGAAACAAATTCAAATTCATGAAGAGAAAAATTAGGATGAAAGTCACCAGTGGTTGGGGAAGGGGAGACCATGGAACTGTTTTTCATTGGGTATACAGTTTCTATCTAGGGTGAGAGAAAAGTTTTAGAAATCAATAGTGGTGATCATTTTATAACATTGTGAATGTGCTTAATGCCACCGAATTCTCCACATAAAAATGATAAATTTTGTTATATTTTATCACAGCAAATATATATAATAAATAGTTTCTTTCTGAATTTGGAGTTATTGGTGCTAAGCATCACAAAGAATTGGATCTGTAAATTATTACTTTTGTTTTTAATTGGAGAGAAACAGAATATCCACCAGGCTGAACATTTAAAAATGTAACTATGGCAGAATGAAGGAGACAGATGTTTCCTAACATGGGAGCTTGGAACATGAGAATCCTAGGGGTCTAAAAGGAAAGTAGTTTTCTAACAAACCCTACTGATTAATACAAACTCTGCGATACTCACGGAAAATTAAGTTTTAAAGGGAAGGGGGAGATTTTAATATAAAATGACAACATTTGGGTTTTCTGATCTATAAAAATATTAATTTTATATGAGTCAACAGCACCTGGAAGTTTACTTTCCCACACCCTCTCCCTTCTCATCTCACTATGGGCCCAGCCAAGGTTCCTCTAGATCACCTCCCAAGTTCTCTATCTCCTCTTCAAACAGCCACCACCACCATCAAAAGCAAAGTATGAACTGTGTGCATGTGGGTTGTGAGGGGAGGAGATACACACCCAAATCCAAGGGGGTCCAAGCAATACTACACTGAATCCAGTAGGTCATCAGGAAATATGTCTGACTTTGGCATCTTCAGCCTGCTAAACTTTAGCTTGGAAAATACAGACCATGTGCTACCAATCTTCTGAATTCAAAAGAATCCAGAAATCTGAATTTAGGTTTGAAATCTCTTCATTTTTAAAGTGCTATCTCCGTTTTTTTTTTTTGTTTGTTTGTTTGTTTTGTTTTTTTTTTTAAACACTCTGCATGCCAAATTAAACAGCGGGGCCAACTCTATCCACAAACCTGCCAATGTGTGTCCTCTGTGTAGCGATGACCCAAGTGCCATGAGCAACTGCCCGGATAAATGTTTTGATTCAGCCTCTAGACAGTTCTAGAGTTTCCTTTGTTCAATCAAAGCACACAAAAACGAGGGCCTTTCCTATCTTGAACCTTCCTACAGCCCACTGGCTTCCTTCCTTCTCTTTAGTTGGTCCAGGCTCAGGAGTCCCTGTGGACTCCTGAAATGGAAGCAAGTTTCATGTCATCTGGCGCGTAGGTGCAGTTCAGTGGGGAGGCATTACAGGGAGAAGGTGGTAAGAATGAAAAGTAGGATAAAGTAGGACACATACTCAACTTATCCTTGGAGTTAGGGCAGCTTCCAGCACCTGGGTGGACTCCATTGAACTAGAGAAACAGTTGTGTTGAAAGCTTCTCTCCAGCTCACTGCTCCACACATGGGGATGAATTCTCTAACACACACCGAGTCAAACTAAATGGCAACGAGGGGCTTCCAGGGGAGAGTGAGAATTGTTAGAGAGCAAGATGAAAGAGCAAAAATAAAGAGAAGGAAGACAGGACCTTATTTTTTGTTTCCATATGATAATAAATCTGCTTTAGTGGTTGTTAAAAGCCAGGATGTGCCTCACACGAGACAATCACTTTTTGAAGTGATATCCTCAAATTATACGAAAAGATGAATTTGACATTCTTTTACAGACAATCGTCAAGAAAGGTTCATTTTTATTTCCCATGACAGCTTCAACAGTCATATATGACTAGCACTGACGACTAATCCAGGCTTCTCACAGATATTTAACCCAGGAATGGCCTTTTCCTTTGGAATTTTGGCAAAGTACACCCTACACACTCCACCGCATTAATTAACCGGAGACCATTCTCAAGTACACTTAATTATAGGTCAGTATTCTGACTATATAAATCATGGAAAAGGAAAGGAAATGACACAAAAGCCCTAGACTAATATAATTTATAGCTATCTGAACTAACACAAAGAAAGAATGGGACTGCACTATAATTAAAGATTAGGTTAGTGCCAAAAATCATAATTTTCTGCCTGGTTTTAAAAGCAAATGTCATGTTAATGACAGTTAACTTTTGATTACGCAGAGATGATTATATATAGTTTGTGGATTATCTATGCCCTCATTTTCTTTCCTTCTTTCTCATGTTGCTTTATTGCTAATTAATCCCTCTATCAGAATTCTGATTAAGGAAAGGAAGAGAAGTAGAAAATCGAATTAGTCATTTGGGCTGACTGTTCGCTGCCTCGGTTAAGACTCTTGGTTAAGCTAATGTGAATAATGCCTTTCTGGATTTCAGTCCTCCACCCTAGTCTGTGACTTTTAAACTAAGATTATCTGAAGTTGAGTACCCTGGGAAGGTATAACATGGTGTTACAGATTATGGTTTGGGGATAGTTTTATTTTATTGTGAGACCTGACACCTCCAACACATAAAATTCAGAAAACTCTTCTCCTCAGTATGTTAACTTATAAAACAAATAGAATCCCAGGAATAATTCTATGCCCCCATCACCATCACACATCTGAAAATTATCATGCTATTTATGAATCACTTGCATCCATGCCATATTCTTACAAACATGGGCCATAAACAGGATGATATAATTTATGATGTCAAAACAAATTGCGAGGGGTATCTCTAGAATATAATTCTGAGAACCTAAGAAGCTTTCAAACAGTGAAGTCCCAGAAGGCATCCAGATCTCACATTAATTTTTATACTTAACTATTCTCTTAATCGGTCATGAAACAAAACTCGCCTACTCTGTACCAATTCATTGGTGGTTAAAACAAGAAAAGATTAAAAATGAGCAGAGACAATGAGTACTTAAACACAGCTCTCTGCCAACAGGCCTGCAATAAAAACCAGCCAACAGACTGCCATGTTGTTGCAATTCAGCTACTATTATGCCATATTAGAGTAATCATGTAGGAAAGTGAAACAAACAATCCCATTTCTGAATTTTAACAAGATTCCCTCATCCTGCCAGGCCTCCTTGAAAACACCCCACCGATCTCCCATCCTAAGTTGTCTTACTCTAACATATGGCAGCGCATTCTGTGGCCCACGGATTGTGAAAAATCAGCACAAATCTAGTTGTCCAATATTTGCCTATAGAATTAGGGGTGTGAACGCTTCAGAACATTAACAGCCAATTTTTTAAATTAAATTCACGTCTGCTGTGAAATGGTAACAGACTACGAGCGAGGATGGAAGTGATACAAAGAAGGCTGAGACACTAAGGACAGAGCTGAAAGAGGAAACGCTTTCAGGTTTTCATGCACTGCCATGGCTTGGGGTTTTTGTTGTTGTTGTTGTTAAGACTTTTGTTTATTAGGTTTGGAGGTCAGATACCTATTGCTTACTAGAGATGGAAAAGAAAAGTACTATTTTCTATTTTTAAACTCTGGGATCTCCGTGTCATAATGTCTTTGTTCTATATCTAAATGCAACAAAGCAATTTGACTTCTGTTTAAAACCTGCCACAGAGTATCAAAGTACCTTATGGATTAAATCAGCCAGCTACAGCCCATTACTGCGTTTATGAAGATAAGGACAAAACATTAATAAACAGCCACCTTTCAAAAAATAACTGTCTCTGGAAAACATAAGTTAATGCAATAATAGTCCAAAAGGAATGTAAACCAATATTATAATACCACATGATAGGGTTCGTTAAACACTTCAAGTCTTTAGGGTGCTTTTTGAAATTGCAAAATATTTCTGTCATGTCCCCACAGTAATTTAGTGCTCCAAAATACCATTAACTTTTAAATGTACCAATTGGCTTTTTACTGCTTGATAAATCTTAGTTGTTATTTATAGGCTCTCAATTCATTTTATGCCTTACGATAGCTCGCTCAAAAACTTTTTCCAGTGCAGCAAAGTCCTCAATAAAAAAACTTGGAAATGAAATGGTATTTGCTCATAACAATATAGGAACATGGCCAGGCATTTTCTTCATGGATGTTAAAATTGACACAATTATTTATGGTAGGAATAATTATTCATATTTTGATTATGAAGGCAACCAAAACGCTTACTAACAATGAATATAGCTGCAGCATACACAGTGTGAAATTATCAGTTTCAGGCATAAAACAATGAAAGGACAGAAGTTTCCATCAAGAAAGATAAGGCTTCAGCTTACTCATATACAATTTATAGACTAATATCAAATCCAGTTTAGTAAGAGAAGTTCATAGTATTATGGTATGAGCAATTTAAATCTCCAAAGCCATCTAAACAATACATTTAAAAGAGCTATTCTTACCAGAAAGACCTGCCAGAATATCTCTGGGCAACACTGATCAGCCTGAGATGTGCTGGTAACTTTTCCACCCCACAGCCGGAATTGTAGGCAAGCAGTTATCAGACTAACAACTAGTAAAGCATAGCATTTGATTTTTCACTCTAGAAAGAGTCACAATGAAACGGCTTTGCCTCTTTGCTCCTCTGGCCGGCTAGTACCAAGGACACAGCTGAACTTCACAAGTCATGATGAACACAAAAACTCAAGACAATACCTTTTGGCAAAATACAATTGAAAAAGCTCTGTTATTTATCATCACGCTCTTCAAAGGGAACTTCATTGAGAAGCTGTGGGAAGTCTGCTTAACACAAAACAAAAATGGTTGATAAAGCTTCCAAGGATAATAAGAATGGTTTTTATTCTCTTATTAGAATACATACACTTTATTGGAATATATACAGAAATAAAAATGCTTATTTTTACATGTACTAGAGTTGATACTACCAATTTTTTTGGTTTATTTTTTAGTATTTTATCTGATGCTTTCTTATTTACTATATCACATCTCATTACACGCTACCAAACAAAAGAAAGGAATTATGGGTAAAGTGATTATAAAAAGACTGTTGACATTTTGCTTTATTTTCCAAGTAAATTATTTTAAAATTGTAAAAGTGACCACTGTACAAAGAATAGGGCCTCTGTCCCTCTGGAACGGGGGTCCTCAAACTGTGGTCCATGGGTCACATGAGGCGGTGTGATTGTATTTGTTCCCGTTTTGTTATTTTACTTCAAGATAAGATATGTGCAGTGTTCATAGGAATTTGTCCATAGTTTTTTTTTTTTAACTATAGTCCAGCCCTCCAACGGTCTGAGGAACAGTGAACTGGACCCCTGTTTAAAAAGTTTGAGGACGCCTGCAACATTCATTTCTTTCTGCATATTGCAGTCTTCGCTGCTGAAGAGCTCAGCTGCAGGTAGTGTGCTAGGTGGAGAATCTGCATTTGTTCTACCCACGAGACCTTCCTGCCTCTCCTGGGTGGAAGAGGTCATGATTTAGAAAGCAAAACTCTGCCCAAAGACAAGACAAAGATGAGCGTCACCAAAGCATCTAACAATGCTTACAAGTTTGAAAACAATTTTATTTGAAGTGACTTTTTGAAAAATTTCTTACCAGTGTGCAAAAACTGCTTTTAGAAAAAAAGAAAATTAAAATAGGTTTAGAAAAACAATGTGAAAGGCAAAATGTTTTTTCCTAGTAGATTCATTTTTCCAAATAGTTTCATGAAGATCTATAAAGGAAGTTTATAGTGACATAGTGTCATTATCAGTCTTTTTTCTCAAATCAAAAGCCAGTAATTTTTGTGTAAGAGACTGAAAAGATGCAAAGTTATTTTGAAAGAATGTTTTGTAGAATTTGCATATTTTTCACGGCTTTTAAAAAAATTGATTTATAAGGTTAGGGACATAACCTTACGTTGTTTTTTCTACTTCTTCCTAGAAAATTATTTTCCCTTATTTATGACAATGTCCATTGATATGTTACAAATCTGAATTATATTTTATTTAAATGTTCTGAAAGAAGATAGATTCCTTCTGCCCATGTTAAATGAATCCACTAGCTCCCTCCTTTAAGGAAATTTTATTGGTAAACAAATTATATAGACTTCTTCTCTTCCATAATCGTTAATTACTTTCTCTGAGCAGGAAGAGAAATAAAAATGGAAGAAAGATTATCACCTCCATGAATTCTGTCAGTCAGTGGTAGTTTTCTCAACCAAAGTAGCGATTAATTATGATATAATCCCACTGGATGTTTCTCGCTTAATTAATGAATAGTATTTTCCTGGCCACATATCAAAACCTCTCTCCACTAATAGTCCTCTCTGAATAACTTGTTGAATACAATCCTATTGGTTCCCATATTATTTTTTAAAAAATTCCTGGAAGTATCAAATTAGATAAATCTGAACCACGTAGCAGTTATGATATACTCAGAAGAGTCTGAACTTGCTGCAAAATTAAAAACATAGTCAATATATAGCTGTATGTATAAATGCATGCACATGTATGATTTGGACATATGAAAGCACACATTTAGTTCTTCAGAGTTGCTATTGAATATGAATTTAACATTAAGGTAATATAACATATTAGCAACTTAAATGACTCTGGTAGAAGTCTCTATGAGAAAGTTATAGCACACGTCAGTGCCAGATTTCCCCAGGCCCCTCATTTTAGTACTGGGGAGCTCAAAGTGGGAGAGGAGCCCAGTCCCATTTTGCTATGGTGACTTCAAGACACTACTAGGAGTCACTGCCTTTCTCCCCTTTCTCTTTGCTTGTCCTGAGATCAAAGAAGAGACTACAATTATCTTGAGTGGGAGGGCCAAACCTTGAGGCTCAGCCCTTCTTCCTCATTAGAGCATATGGTACTTGGACTAAGCAAACAGATCAAAATTTTTTCCTTTCACGTAGGATCTCCAAATTGGGAATGTCTGTTTATCACAGAAATCAAAGATGGCCAAAGAATATAGTTTGATATTCTGTTGGAATCACCTCAATTTTTCTACCAAATACAGTATGGCATTGTGGAAGATGATAGTTTAGAAAAGATAGTTAAGTTTAGAAACTTAAACATCTGGAAACTAGCTGCACAGTTAATACCCTCCCAGCAACTAACAGAAACAGAGCCAGACTTGATCCTCTCTAGGCTTGTAAAGCCAAATAGGTACTTAGCTTTCATTCTAATCTTACCGAGCCCTTTCTATCTGTCAGGGGGACAGCCCTACACTGTTGTAGTAGTTTGCACTGTCCAAGTCCATGGACATCCTACACTGTGGGAATGCATAGGCAGAAAATGTGTGTGAAGATGTGCAAGGGTGCTTGTAGAAACGTGTGTGGGGTGTGCAGTTGTTCAGCGCAAATTTTTTGATTGCATCCATAAGTCCATTGTGTTAGACACTTTGCTAGATTCTAGATCATATGTGCAAATTTAGACAACCATCTGTAGACTTTATGGAAAATTTAATCTAGGCTTGATGAATCTATACAACTTGGCCAAGATAAAAATGGGGTTGGACAAAGGGAAATCTAGATCATTGAGGTATAAAACAGCCAATTAGGGCACTAAGATATTTTATGACTCTTGTACCCTAGCCATGGGGGAAGTGCAGACAAATAAGGTGTGAAATAAACACAGCCAAACAAAGAGAATTTTTTTTTTTTTCAGTTTTTGGCCAGGGCTGGGTTTGAACCCACCACCTCTGGCATATGGGGCCGGTGCCCTACTCCTTTGAGCCACAGGCCCCGCCACAAAGAGACATTTTAAATGACACACCAAGTAGAAGCTTTCCATTGTGTGGTTGGAAGATGTGCGATCAGACAGCAGAGAGAAATAATTTTGTATATACTTATAAATATATGCATGGATAATGGAGATACTTTACTATATGAATCAGTGGCTCTCGGCAGATTGTATTCAATGAGGCACAGCAGAGTAGTTATAGCCCCAGACCTCTTGGGTTTGAATCCCAAATCTGCTACATCCAAGTTGTGTGATCTCGAGCAAATGACGCAACACTCAGTATTTAAGTTTCCTCATCTTTATTGGGGTGCATATCTTACATAGTTGTGAGGATTTAAAAGCTAATATTTAAAAAACATTTGGAACAGCGCCTGGCACTAAGTAAGCACACTGTGTTTGGCAGATAAGCAGCATTAGGTGAACTATGGCATGACAGGCAGAGGGAATATCGGGTTGAAGAAAAGATAAGTAATCACCTGCTGTGATGGGATTTACAGCAAAGCAACATTCATGGCCCTACTCGATGGCTTTCATTGGTTTTCTTTAATGATTATGAATTAAATTATTTGGGTTTGGGGAATATTGTAGAGAATTTTATGATGCTATGTACAACCATTTTTCTCAGTTCTAGCAACACGCACAGATACAAAGTTAATGGTAGTAAAGCTTATGCCCCTGGATGCATTTCACCTCTGATCCATTTCACTTTCATTCAGACTCATAAAAGGATAAGACTCCTCAGCTCAGCCCCAAAGGAGAGCTCTCTGCACTCTGCCTAAATTCAGACAGCTGTTGTGTTAATTTTACTTTATATATCCTCTTGTCATTAATTCTGTTTTAACAGACCTATTTCTCTTTCAGTATGTCAGAATGTTATTTGAAAGTATGACCAATAGAAGAAAAACCCTCACTGCTATTTTTCTGTTCTAATTAAAGTATACTCCATATCAAAAGAGTCTCCATAATGCTATCATAGCCTTTTCAAAAAATAACTGGACTTGTAACTTACTGAGTTATCATACTCTGAAAAATCATGAATTAAGAATCAGAAATACGAGCAAAGACGACTTAAGAGGAGCATATTAATAGGTAGTATAAGATACCCATTGTTCTTCATAATTGCTAAGAATTACTCTTCATAATTACTAGGTTCTTTATGAAGAAAAAAATTTTAAGGAGTCAACCCAAAGAAGTCACATTGCCCCTTTTAGCAGTATTGCCCAGGCCTTTACAGAAAGGCCACACTCACAACCTAGGTATTGACATTAGGAGTTGGGAAGCTCTGCTCCCTCTAGAAGTGCTAGGGAGCAAATCTTAGCAACCTAGCTGCTGGAAATGAACCAATCACTGTTTTGTTTCTAACACTACCTTTTTAGAATTGAGCATGGCATTTATAATTATGTAAGGGGACTAAGTTATTTGTGGAATGAATAAATAATAACCAGCGTGTCTTGGGTTTTCTTGAAATCCTTTTCTGGTAGCAAAATAAAACTACTCTTTGTTTTTTCTTAGGTGACAATTCCAAAACCATATTATCCACTATAGCTCAGAACATTTTTTCCCTCAAAATGCATTTTTACTGAAGATCATCGGTCACTTTTCTGCTTACTCTTAGAGCATGGTGAGATTTGCTTATAATTTATCCATAGGAATAGCTGGTATAAAGTACAAATGCAGATTTCACTTCGCACTCTAACTTCACAATAATTTATTAAAGTATTAAGTAAGGCTTGTCCCCAGGTTCTTCTCCTAGGATATTCCATTGGTAACCTGTTTTTTTCATTCTATTTCCTCTCCAAATATTTGGAAATACTTTCGTTTTATATATTTGTTTGCTAATTAAATATATTATTTCCAAATGATACTGTAAATTGAGGAGTATAATAGCTGGGAAAATGTTCATATCATTGCTTTCAGGTGATGCATTTTCTAAAGCTCCTCTTGTAAATAAAATAGGCATTTCCATGTATAAGATTAAGACTAGGAGAAAACGTGACCAAAATATGAATAGTGATCATTTCTCAGTGACAAGATTCTCTTTCTTTTCTGTTTAACGGTTTAGTGTATGAGTACATTTTAAAAACCACGCCAATTTCTAGGAATTACTACTTCAAAATCAGGACAGTTTGTTAAGCCAGATTATTTAGAATATATGGCAATCTAAGAAATAAGAACGGAAACCTCTAAATGGAAGAAAATGGAAGGGATCAAAGTGAGAATTTGGAGGCTCGGAAAGAATCACAAATATCTGACATATGGACCTTACTTGGCTATACAAGACCTTGAAAAGCATAAGCAGACAGTGAGGCAACACTTTTTTGCAGAGAAAGAAACTTAAACCTGTAAAATCACAACCACAAAAAAGAATATTCAGAAACTGACTCTAAATTTAAAAATGATTAAGACTACAGGAAGTAAAGGAATAATCACTTAGCTGAAAGAAAAAACTTTTAATAAATTAAAAAAAAAATCTGTAAGTACAAAAGATTTTAGGAGGCAGAGATCATCTATTGCACCTAGGACTTTCCATCTTTATATTTGACAGTTGTAAGGAAGGTCTAGTTACTACTCGATGGATTACATTTTGGTAAAAATATGACTCATTTTTGGTGCATAATAGATAGATCATACTTTCGTTACAGAGGCATTTTATCTTTTAAATCCAGTCTACTGAGAACAGAGGTAGTTTTTCAAGTTAATGAACTCCTTCATGATATTGTGTAAGTGATGGAAACACTAACAATAGACATATCCCTGGCATCAGCCCACTTCTGCATCAAAATTCCACCACAACCTGAATTTTGCTTTTGCAAATTATTATCCTGTTCTCAATAAACATCAACTTTGACTTCACTGCTCTGTTCAAAAATATTTATAATCCCTTGAGTCTGTCTTTTCCTTATTTGATCCAGCAAGAAAGCAATCACTTTGAATGAAGATGGTGTAAATTTGGTTTGGAAATACCAGTAGCATTATAGGGAAAAAAGTGATCCTTTGTTATGTATTTGTCACATTTGCTGCAGAACACAGTAAATGTTCTTATCCTCTTCCAGCTGACATTAACAAGTCCTGAATACATGTAAACATTCTAGCACCTGCTCTTGCTCATTTGAATCCATACCCCAATCACCTTAAGTAGTACATATTTAAAAAATAGACTTTAGCCGAGTGCAGGGCTCACACCTGTAATCTCAGCACTCTGAAGGGCCGACGTGGGAGGATCACCTAAGCTCATGAGTTTGAGACCAGCCTGAGCTAGAGCGAGACCCAGTCTTTAAAAAATAGCCAGGCATTGTGGCGGGCACCTATAATCCCAGCTACTTGGGAGGCAAGAGAATTGCTTGAGCCTAAGAGTCTGAGGTTGCTGTGAGCTATGATGCCACGGCACTCTACCAGGGGTGACAAAGTGAGACTCTGTCTCAAAAAAAAAAAAAAAAAATCACACTTTAATAAGATTAATATGTTAATGAAAAAATAGATTGTCTATATAATAATATATAGGTTAATTGTAGATAAAAGTATTTCCCAGTATGTGTTTAGGGTGGGACTTGTTCTTGGCCACACAAACTTAAAATGCCTTTCTGTGGCTCTGGCCATACCTCAACTCTTATCAGAACTATTGCTGATATCCAAATTCTTAAGTGCCGATAAATAAATAGATGTCACATAGAGCTGTCAGCTCTAATACGTTCCTAACCAAAGTCAAAGATCATGTAACTATATTCCATTGCTGAGTACAAACTGCATGAAGGATTATCTCATAACAACAGGTCCATTAGATACAACCTAAAAAAATTATCTTTTTAGGAACACTGCAGTCTCAGAACTGAACAACTCAGGACAAAGTAAATCATCCCTATATGAAGAGATATATACATTTAATGATAAATTCCCAAGTAGAGATCCTCAGGTTTTAATTTTTTCCTGATTTTATAATGCAAATCCAAGAGTCTAGTTAAGTATCTTAGATACTAGATGAAATATTTGATTTGGTACTATAAGGACAAAAACAAATGTGTAAGGAAAGTAGAAACTGAGGATACATGAGGTTAGAGTAATAACATTACTGAATCAAGCTGCCTTGCTGGGGTTTTCATGGGGTAAATGACAAGAGTCCATTCTTCTCCATCTTTAAGAGTATTGCGTGTGTCTATTAATGGAATCAACCCTCAATGACTCTTATTTGGAAGTTCGGGGAGTTATTGCAAGAGAACATTTAGGCTAGACATTTCACATAATTTCTTAAGTCAAGCATATTTTGTTTGCAAATAAAGTAGTGATGAGTGTTAGATTAAGCCTCGTTTGAGTAATTTATCCTGATCTAACAATACAGTTATTTGAACAGTATAGTCTGTTCTTACAGCAGCTTAGAATATATAGCTATCTCCTATAGCATACGGGAGACTTGGTTTTCAAGACTTGGTTGTTTATATATGCCCACCCTGTTGTCATCTCCACTCTGATTTATCCAAATTCAAGGTCCTAACTCTTACTACAAAAATAGCTCTCAATTTTCAACTCTGTCCTTGGCACCTTCATTTTGTCAATCAGTCTCAAACACCTCAAAGCCATCAGTAACCTATCCTTTTTGTTTAACACTGTATTGTAAGCCATCAAGTCCCAGTGACTTGCTTAGATTTTCAGTGATAATTTCAGCAGCATCCACAGATAATGGTTTCATTTCTGAATTCAGATATATTTGCAGGTTAGTATTTGAGGGAAAAGACTTTGCTATTTGTATTCAAAGCACCAGAGACTTTAACAAATTATGGAGAATAAATGAGTTCTTATGAAACAATACTTTTTTTTCCCCACCACACAGGTTGTATCCTATACTCTAAAAGTAAAGTTCAATGTCACATGCTCTCTACTTCAATCTCCTTTCCAAGTTTATTATCCTTCTATACTCCTAATTTTTTTAATTAGGTTTTCATTTTTATTATTTACTGCTATGAATTCTTTATATATTTCAGATACAAGTGCCTCCTAATTTTTAATACACCAATGTTTTATGGCTTTGTCTGATTTTCTTCATTCAATTAAGACTAAGCATTAGATCCTATAAATCTGATTAAAAATAAAATTTAAGGGTGGCGCCTGTGGCTCAGTGAGTATGGCATCTGCCCCATATACTGAGGGTGGTGGGTTCAAAATTGGCCCCAGCCAAATTGCAAGAACAACAACAAAAAATAGCCAGGCATTGTGGCTGGTGCCTGTAGTCCCAGCTACTTGGGAGGCTGAGGCAAGAGAATCACTTAAGTCCAAGAGCTGGAGGTACCTGTGAGCTGTGACGCCATGGAAATCTACCGAAGGTGACAAAATGAGACTCTGTCTCTAAAAAAATAAAATAAAATAAAAAATAAAAATAAAAATAAAATTTAAAAAATATGACAAAGACTGTATTTTTCATAAATGTCAAAACTTTTGAGTGTTTTGGTTTGCGAGGAAATATTCTCAGATCACCTGCTGTGTACTTCTTGGCAAATTTAGCGTGACGTGTGTTCCTGGTGATAGTGGACATTACCTTTGATGGATAAATGATTATAAAACCAAAACAACTTAATGTTGGCAAATACAAGTTACTTGACAGACTGCCTACAGATGTAAAAGGAGAAAAGAAAATTGGAATGAAATTGTAGAGTAATCTGAACACTCTATTTTAGCGTGAAATTTATTTTGCAGGCAAGAACAAGCTAATAAAAGTCTTGAAAATGCAAAGACAGAGATTTCTCCAGCAATAGCTTCTTGCATTCCAAAAAGAGTGGAGAGGGGTTTCAAAACTAGATACCATCATTAAATTTCATTTCAAGGGGATATGTAAAAATACGGCAGATTATTAAACATCTGTAAGCCTGGTTGTGGAGAAATTAGAGTCTGCCATATTTTCTATATTTTTATATAACTAGCATTTTACAATAAATAGTATATTTTAAAAGTGAAAATGGCATGTTTCATTCATTTGGTAGTTATCTGAGTGCCTCGGGCACTTAACCAGGTAGAATGTGAGATTGTGGGAATACAATCTTTGTTTTGTTTTACTAGTTAACGTGTATGAAGGGGCTAGGGAAAGCAAAGTGACAATTATAATATTAGACTTTTGTTATTCCTTTGTGCCAAAAGGATTTTGTGGGAGGGGAAGGGGCAGTGGCCCTCCCAGGAACAGGTGATGAAGGGATGCATTGTCTGTAGAGGTTGACCACCACATGGTCAGCATCTTGAATGTACCAGGCACAGCCTTAAGCATCTCTGGAGAGCCTATACTCTGCTCTCCACTGTACCCTATAAGATAAGGGTTATCACTCTACAAGAGATTAAGACACTAGCCTGTGTTCACATGCAGCTGGTAGGGCTAGATTTTGAAACCAGGCCTTGGAGATCATGCCTTGTAAAGTGCAATGCTATAATCTATAATCCTCCCAAATTACAGGATTGAGATTAAACATTCAAGCATGTTCAAATGCAGTAGTATAACATCATCAACAGCACAATTTATGTGACTTTATAAATAATTTTTACCAAGCAAAACTATATATAGAGTTGTGCTGTCCAATATGGTATCTACTAGACACTTGTCTCTTTAGATTAAAATTAATTAAAAGTAAGAAAAAATAAATTATAAATCATTTCCTCTAAATCACACTACCTGTGTTTCTGGCGCTCAGTAGCTGTATCTGATCAGTGGCTACGATTTTGGACAGGCAGATATAGGACATTTTCATTATCACGGAAAGTCCTACTGGCAGCACAGAGGTAGAAACTTCCAAATCACAGAAAGTCCTATTACACAGTCCTGTTCTAGAGCCTCAGACTTTTTTCACTCATGGTTCCCTAGATGAGCCAAAGAATACAGAAATTCATACAAAAGAATATTTTCTCAAATATTGTACATGGCTGTTACCATTTTAGATGCAAAGGATTCCTTAGGACCTTGGAGCCTACATCTCTATGGCCTCTTGTTCAAAAGAACTGATTCTAAACTCCTACAAAAATAGAGTTGATGCCTGGAAGACAATGGTTTTCAGAGTGCAGATACACAGAGTCTAGATTTAGCTGGGTCACCAGACTGTGTACTTGAACAAGCCATACAACCTTAGCGGGCCTCAGTTTTCATTATAGAAAATAATACATTTTGGCCTTTCAATTTCTGAAATTTAATTCTGTTGAAATACATCTACAGGGGCGGCGCCTGTGGCTCAGTTGGTAAGGCGCCAGCCCCATATACCGAGGGTGGCGGGTTCTAAACCCGGCCCCGGCCAAACTGCAACCAAAAAATAGCTGGGTGTTGTGGCGGGCGCCTGTAGTCCCAGCTACTCGGGAGGCTGAGGCAAGAGAATCGCTTAAGCCCAGGAGTTGGAGGTTGCTGTGAGCTGTGTGGGGCCACGGCACTCTACCGAGGGCCATAAAGTGAGACTCTGTCTCTTAAAAAAAAAAAAAGAAATACATCTACAATCATAGAAACCACCCTCTTCACTTCCTCACTCTCTAAATTCACCTTTAGTATTTTTAAGAAATATTGAATATTCACCACAATCTAGGAATAGGAATTTTTATATATTCCCCATGCCTTACTAGTCTCTAAGCTTCCTAAACCATTAAACTCTAGGTTTGCTCAGTTGTCCTGTTTGTTTTCTCAACCCTTCCCAGTAATTCCACATGATTTGGCTCACTGTCTTCAGGGTTAAATAGTCCTCTTTAAGAGAATTCTTATACCTTGCCCTAAGCAAAGGGCCTCCAAGGTTAGTGCTAAGTCTACTGGGGTTTATTCTTGATACCTTTGTCCAATATATCAAAAAACAAATTGTCAGAGCTGAGACTGTGCCTCTACATGCTGCAGATTCAAAATAGAAAAGGGAGGAAAAAGAAAAAAAGAAGAGTGCCTATATACGGTTTTAAAATAATGATTCTATAATTATTGGTAGATCTCAATGGATTTAGTACATCACTAATTATACTGCATTACTGTCAAATGAATTCTTTTAGCATGATTAATGTTATTATGCCAAATCCCAAATTAATTCACAATGAATATCTTAAAATCTCAGCAATGCTTTAAAAGGAGGGGGAAAAAAAAAGATGACAAATTAAGCTGGGCCATTATAGTGAAATACAGAGAGGCTTGGTATCTAAGTACTTCAAATATATTGCTGGAATTAACCTATATATTTATGAAGCACCCTTCTGATCTTAGTGCAGTTTTACAGTAGATTTCCAGGATAGGAAAATAATGTGCTAAATGAATAGCTCACATACCCAGTCTCTTGACCTTTTACCCTTGTCTGAACATTTCTATTGTTTGTGTGTCTTTTGTTGTAACCTGCCACAAGTCATGATTTTGGAAGGCAGTAAGATATAAATAAGGAATCCAAGAACAAACACAAAATACTATCTATCGATTAAATGTTTTATTTGCAATTACTAATTTTTTTCCTGATAAATTTAGTCTTCTCCATCTGACGCAGGATTTGATTATCCCTGGCCACGTTGACCACGAAGACCCTAAGGGTCTACAACCCTGAAATACCCTCCACCCTCCTTTTGTCCAGGGAGATGCTAGATGGTGTTAGAAGCAGCCGGCTGTAGCAATGAGCATTTACTCTTTCTATTCTGAAATGCAAAGCCCTGTCTTTCAGACTCGAGTTTCTAAATTGCCTACCATACTTCTCCTTTCTCTTGATCAACCTCTGAGCTGACCCATCTTCTACACGTCTCTTCTTTCCATCATCCATAAAACAGCACAAGTTAGCGGCTAAGAGAGTAGATTTAAAGGCAGACTCCTGGTTTGCCTATCCCAGCCCTCCCAAGCTGTGTGACTTTTGACAAGATGCTTCTATAAAACTCAGTTACGGTCTGTGAAATGAGAATAATAAATACATCATATAAACACCTATGGCATAGGACTCTTGTGAGGATTAAATGACAATGTGTTTAACACAGTACCTGGAAAGGTATAAGTGCTTGATATATATTAGCTTTCATTATTCTCTCTTCTCCACAAATGAAGAATGCAGTCAGAAGCAAAATTATAACATCTCCAACATCACTGGCACCATTTTCCCTAACACACAGTTCTATGTGCTAGAAATTATTCTAAATATCTCAGAAACATTATCCCATTTAACACATTGACTGCCACTCCAGAAAAACATTTTTTTTCTTGGTGCTCTGGTGTTTTATAAGGTCAAGCACATTAACTGCCCTGTGAGTTGTATTTAACTCACACTAATTTTGAGCCCAAGGCCTTGTGAAGCCTATATAACTCACATGTCTCTTGACTTCTAAAGTATCTTGGCCCTAATGAAAATTTCTTTTTCAAACGTGGCAGTTTATGTGCAAGATACATGTGAGTTATATATGCTTCACGAGGCCCTGGGCTCAGAACTAGCGTAAGTTAAACACAACTCACATGGTAGTTAATGTGTTAACAACATTATCTCCATTTCATAGGCTTACACAGATGGCAGTGGCAGAACCAGGATTTGAACCAAAGTTGTTGAACTCTAGTGTCTATGTTCTTAACAGCTGACACCAGAAGTGCTTTTACAAAACACTTTCCTATAAGAGAAGGTGGTGGGGTCTGCATTTTACACATGAGGAAATGAGACCTTAGCAAAATAAACTTGCCTTAGCCCAAAGGATCCTAGCATGCAGAACTAGGAACTCATACACATCTCCTGACCCCAGGACAATACTGTCTGCTGGTATCTATGAGGAAAGAGGCAATGTAGGGCAGGTAAGGCTACATTTGATCTGAGATCTGAAATCTCCAAGTCATAAATTTCATGCATCATCAATCCTAGAATCAGTGCAACATAACAGTGCTAAAAATTGATACATTATCTAAGAATTGCTATATTGGATTCCTAATTGCAGAGATAATGTAAATTATCATATTTTCCCTATTTTTACTTCTTGGTTTAGGTACAGATTTCTTACATCAGTAAGTCTCAACATGACAAAAAAGTCAGGGTTAGTAAATTCAAACCTCAAATCATAATAGCCCACTCCTAAATTCCTTTTAAAAATGTCTACTGCACTATAGCTTAGAACAGGGGAGTAGCTGTGTGAGGATGAATTGGGGTGGGAGGTATTGTTGAAGAGAACCAGGGTAGTTCTCTGGAGAAAGATAATAAGGTCTGAACTAGACTATGTGGGAGCAGGATGAAGGGGAGACGGGGGCTCCAGAGATTTAAAAGAAAGAAAAAGAGCCCTGGGACCTTTTCATTGACTGGGTGCTGGGATAAAAGGGAGGGGGGGAGAGTGTAAGTTAAAGACAGGAGACCAAGACAGGAAGCTCCTTGGCAAGGATGGGACACAAGGTCAGCAGGACCACCTCTGAGCTGTACTGATGCAAGGTCACAGGCGTGCTTCATTTTTATCTAACTAAAAACAAAAATGTGCTCCGGAGTTTGGGGTAAGGCTCATCTTATGTGAACCTGGAAGAGAAGAGACAAATACAGTGCATTTGAGAAACTCTAGCTTTAAGGAAAAAAGTGACATGGAAGTTTATTGCATTGGGGGTAAAATCAGCTTTTTTTCATTGGATTTTCATTGGCTATAGAATCAAAGTATACAGCAGAATGCTGGATACTTAATAGGATCTCCATATGTAGTATTTGGAGTACAGTAATGAATAAACTTAAAGTCACAAACTGCTATGATTTTGAGCTTTATTCACAAGTTATTTGAATTACTTACTTCGAAGTACTCCCCTTGGCCATCTTGTGACCATAGTGATATTCAGCAGTGAGGCATGTAGCACTTTTTCTAGGATGAGTTCACAAACTTAATTGTCAGACCTCTATACTAATTGGGAGGTTTTACATAGAAACCTAATCTTATCCTTTCTTTTAAAATATAGGGAGATCCAGCAATGCTGGCAGCAGTTAACTGCAGCTGAGCAGTAACAGCTCCCTGTGGAACCCAGAGGTGCTACCTTGACCTGTTTTTTCCTAGTTGGGGTTTGTAGGTATCTGCACTAGTAAGACTTGACCTAAAGGCGCAGCTATAATAGTGGGAATTACAGGCCAGCAGGAGGGAAGTGATGCCATGAAAGGCTTAAGAGAACTAATTAGGAGCAAAAGGGACTTGGATTTGCCACTCAACTCATATCACTTAATCAGGACTGATGGAATCATTCTGCTTCTTGTTGGGGACTCTCTATAACAGAGCACCCCTAGAGATGGGTGAGAAAAGTAAGCAAGACTAATGACTGACAAAAGCTGAGAAAGAAAAAACAAAGCTGAACCAAAAAAGCAAGTTGGCTCTTTGAAGAAGGTTATTACCAGTGCAGCTGAAGATGGAATGGAAATGGTTGTGGCATAACCAGAGCCCAACACAGTGGATGGAAAATGGAATTGGAGTCAGGAAAGAGTTCTAGCCCAGGGCAGTGATCAAGCCAAGCATTCTGACCAAGCAAGGTCCTGCGACCCTCTCCTTAATTCTTTTTTTTTTTTTTTTTTTTTGCAGTTTTTGGCCAGAGGCTGGGTTTGAACCCACCACCTCCAGCATAACTGCAACATGAAAGTGAAACGTGAAAGAACTGTAGTAATTACCTTTACTTCTAGCTTTAACCTAACTTCCACAATCCTAGGAAATTAACAGCTCAAGCTGGAATGTTTAAGAGACCTGGAAAATTGGAGGTGACAGCGAAAAGACTACCACTTTTCATATAATATTTAGATTTGTTGATTCAAAGTTTTTCTGATCTTAAATTTGTGATTATCCTTTCTGAGCGAAGTGTAATACTATCTTTATTGTATATTAAGGAAATATTTGTTCCACAAATTAGGGAAATTAAAAAGATTACTTTTGACCCTAATTGGGGGTGGAAGTGGGACTGTTTTTTAAGAATGTCAGCACATTATTTGTATGTAAATGCTGCTGCTAATTGCCAAATTAAAAGTAGTCCCAGCAGGACCTCTTCATGAAAACACTTGGCTAACAGCTAGTTCGCATTGTTAGTTATTGAAAAGTACTACAATTGCTTTTTATTTTCAAATAATCTTAAATTCAGTCTTCATTGGTATGACTGGCACTCCCCCAACCTCTGTGAACAGAAATTTAATTGTTAATAACCCACCCATACTCACCCCCCTCTAGAAAGTTCAACCATTTCTTGCAATTTTTAAATTTACCTCAGTCCAAAATTACTTGAAAAATAAGCAAATTGGTGTCAAACAAAGTTATCAAAAAATTTAACGTGTTAAATCTCATTTTACTTTGTAGGCAAAGACCACAAACCTCCGTTTAGCCATCTTGGATTTCTCTTTAATACATGATTATATCAAGGCTGTTCAGAGTTCAACAGCACCGCAGGAAGCTGCAAATGAGGGAATAGGAAGCTGCTAGAGACAGCACTTTGAAAAGTCTGATGAGAAGAAATTAAAGGCACCATGGCCAAGAGGGAGATAAAACAGAAGTAGAACTCAGATAAGGAATTAGAAAAGTATACCTTTCTAGGTCTTTTTTAAAAAGGTATCTATACAACCTAATGCCCAATCTTGGGTAAAAATACCTTCATTCAAGGTTATGAACTTGGAGGCAAAAAGAAACAAGGAAATTAAGGCCAATCCCTCCCCATCATCATCATAGTGGTAAGAGTTGGCATTTATTAAGCTCTCAACATGTTAAATGCATTGCTAAGTACAGTTTATCTCTTTCAATTTTCTTAATTAGTATGAGGTACATATTATCACTGCTATTTTATATAGGAGTACAATTAATCACAAAGAGGTTAAGTAACTTCCAGAAGTCACACAGCAAGGATGAAGGATATCATATACCATACTAGTTTCAGGTCTCTTAGCCACAAAGCTCTGCTACTTTTACCTTGACAGTCCAATTTTGAGTTCAATTAGTCTTTAAGTTTTATACACTATTTTTAACAACTTTGAGATATTAAGCTACCATAACATTTACCTGTCTTAAGCATACAAAGCAATAATTTTTAGTAAATCAACAGAATAATGCAACCACACCACAATTGTCTTTCCATCACTTCCTAAAGATCCCTCTTTCTCCTTTGTAATCAATTCCTGTTCTTTCACAGACAATTCTTTATCTGCTTTCTGTCTCTATAGACTTTCAATTTCTAGATATGTCATACAAGTGAAAACTTACAATATGAGGTCTTTTGATATCTGACCTTCTTTGCTTATCAAGATGTTTTTGAGGTTCAACCAGGTCAAGTCAGGGTTCAACCAGCATGTATTAGTATTATAGTTTATTCCTGTTTATTGCTAAGTAACATTCCATTGTATGGAGGTACCACACTTTGTTTAGCCACTCATCAGTTCACGGACATTTGGATTGTTTCCATTTTTTACTACTTAGATAAAAAGCTGTTCTGAGCATTCACTTTGATGCCTTTGTGTTACATGTTTTCATTTATTTTGCATGGCATCCTAGATGTGGACTCACTGGCTCTCATGGTAATATCATGTTTAACACTTCAGAAAACTAACAAACTATTTCACAAAGTAGCTATACCACTTGACCTTCCCACCAGCAATGCACCAAGGTTCCAGATTCCCATATCCTTAACAATACTTGCTTGGTCTTCTTGCTTGTAACCATTCTGAGGACTGTGAAGTAGATAGTGGTTTTCCCTATAGACTGATAATGTTGAGCATATTTTCATGTGCTTGAGTTCTACGTGACTATTCAAATCTTTCGCCTATATTTGATTAGATTATCTGTCACTGAGTTGTAAATTGCTTTATTCTGATGTAATTTCTTTATCAAATAAGTGATTTAAAAATATTTACCCCATCTGTTTCATCTTTTCATGTAATATTTTGGAATATTTACATTTCATGTAAATGCTTTAACTTTAGTCTATTCATTATTTTGTTTTGTTTTGTTTTAATAAATCATGACTTTAGGGTCATATCTAAAAACCTCCGTTTAACCCAAGGTAATAATATTTTTTTCTAAAAGTCTTAGAATTTTAGCTTTTATATTTAGGTTTGTGATCCATTTTGAATTAATTTTTGCATATGATATATGGTAAGAGTCTAAAGTAATTTGTTCCCACTAATTTACCAAAGTTTACAAATAATCACATTCCATCAAGACATTATAAAAATTTTTTAAATATAAAAAAGTTGAAAGAATTCTATAATGAACACTTTTCTTATAATTATTAACATTTGCCTTAGTTTATCACATACTTATCCATCTATACAATCATCTTTTGCATTTAAATGAGTTGCATTTAAATAAGTTGAAATATGTAATATTAGAATTCAATATTGTTTGATTTTTTTTTTTAAGGTAAGATTTACATACACTATATTTCACTCACTAAAACATCAGACATTATGAGTGTCACAGAGGTTAAAAAGAAGTTCTACAATGTGCCTTGAAGAAATAGGTAATAACCCATCAAGGCTTCCATCCTGCCAATAGAGACCAGGACCTTCTCCCTGGCTGCTCTTAGGAACATTACGATGCTGCAGGAAAAGCCCTGGAATAAAGCCTCCCTCGTCAGGAGATGTGAGATTTTGTGGATCTTTTTCTCCTACTGCCTTTCCATCTAGCCTTAGGAGAACTGGGTGCAGAAGAGAAGGTTGGTTGTCTCTAAGGCTCTTTCCAACTTTCCCCTTTCTCTTCTTTGTACCTATCACTCGATAGAGGAAAATATCGTATATTGCCCTCAAAGTCACAAAAGAGGCCCTTTCTTTTTACTGGATCCTACTGTTTTCTGTGATATTTTTAGTTTTTATTTTTTTAGCTCAGACATAGACATCTCTGCTTGTGCTCTCATTACACAGAAGTAAACTGCTATTGACAAGCCTGGTTTTTATGAATTCCTTGTCCACCAGAGTCCATCTACCTCCTTAAAGCTTCCAAACGCTTTCTACCTCTGAAGTGCTGCATTACCCACTCAGGCCTTGTGTGTAGCAGCTGCCTCTCCCCCAACTCAGATGAACTTGCTTCTGTTCAGTCCCTCCCTTGATGCATTAAAGGCTTCCTTTTCAGCTTGGCACCTGTAGCTCAGTGGTTAGGGCACTAGCTACATATACCAAAGCTGGTAGGTTTGAATCTAGCCTGGGCCTGCCAAACAACGACAACTACAACCAAAAAAACAAACAAACAAAAAAAACAACCGGGCATTGTGGTGGGCACCTGCCTGTAGTTCCAGCTACTCAGGAGGCTGAGGCAAGATAATTGCTTAAGCCCAACAGTCTGAGGTTGCAATGAGCTGTGACACCACAGCACTCACACCAGGGCAACAGTTTGAGACTCTGTCTCAAAAAAAAAAAAAAAAAAGGCTTCCTTTTCCAGCTTTATATTTTGGCTTCAGAAATCCCATTCCATTTCCTGGTATGATCTCTTTACAGACAGATCATTCACCTACCTCCTCACTTAGGATCAACATAGTACCATTACCAAATGAAGGCTATTTCATGAGCCCACTATGGCTAAAAATGTCACCTCAATTCACATATAAATTGGTGTGGATCCAAAGTCATATACAGCACCAACAATGCTAAACCACAACACATACCGAAGGATGAAAATGTTTTTCCTTTCCTGGGGGGTTTAAAAAGCTCCTTCCTTAAACAAAATTTGGGCATTGCACTGCAGTCTGAAATTGCTCTGGATCAGGCATAGTTTCCTAGCAATTTAGGAGTATGGCCTTTGGTTGAGAGCAGCCCTGTCTAATATGGTAGCCACAAGCCACAGAGGACTGCTGGGCAATGGGAATGTGGCTCCTCAGAATTGAGAAATACTGTAAGTGTAAAAATGTAAAATATGTCCGTTGATTTTAATATTGATTGCATGTTGAAATATTTCAGACATACAAGTTAAATAAAATTATTAAAATTAGTTTCACCTGTGTCTGTACTTGCCTGACTCTGCTACCAGAAAATTTTAAATTATACGTCACATTTGCTTTGGACAGCATGGGTCTATGGCATTTTAAGAGAAAGTTCCTTTCAAAACTGCTTGGCCTTGTTTATTTCAACCTTAGCATCTCTTGTCAAAAACCAATAGAACTAGTGCTTCAGAAATGACTCTTGTAGAAAGTGGGGTATTTTTCCCCTACTAGGTGCATAGTTTCATGACTACTTCTATGTTTCAAATCAACTTTCTAAAGCCAAGTAACATGGATCTCCACAATGCTACACATCCCTTGCAAAGCCAACTTATTATATTCACTTTAGGAAGCTGGACAACAAATCTGAAGTCTCATAGACATAGATCAGTGAATTATATTTGTAACACCCATGTGGTTAAGACAGGCTATTAGTATCTGTTAGTATGACGGCTGTCACATCATTCTGCACAGTAGCCACTGTACAGTAGGCTAGAGTTAACCAACCACAGACAGAAAATATTTTTGAAAAGATGGATGGTTGTGTCTTTACCCGACCAGGTACAGGCTTTTTGTCATTATTCCCAAAACAATACACTATAACAATTATTTACATAGCATTTACATTGTATTAAGTATAAGTAATCCAGAGAGGATGTGTGTTGCTTATATGCAAAGACCATACCCTTTCATATCAAGGACTTAACCATCTGTGGATGATTTTGTATCTATGGGGCTCCTGGAAGCAATCCCCAATGATTGGTAGAAGGTGTTCTCGGCGCCACTTCTAGAGGGTTTACTTTCTCTCCCATAAGTAGGATGAGGCCCATCTGAGAAGGCACAGCTGTCTTGCCTCCAATAATCCTATAGCAATTTCCACCTTTGAAAGCTTTGAGTCTTTAGTGGGTGGCAATATCCCAAAGATGCAGGACCCATTTGTCACTAAGATGCCACAGGAAGGCCCTAGAAAATGTTCAAGAGACTTGAGCATGTGTTGGTTCTTGCTATATCAAGAAAGAATGCTGGGGGAAAAAATTCATCCAAGCATTCTGTGTCTCAGATCCCTGAGTGAAAACAAGGTGGGGCCTTCAGAGACTAGAGTGGCATAGGATTTAGGATGTTGGCATCTCTGATCCCTTCTCTTTCTAATGTGGTATAAGTAGTGCCATGGACGGACCACATGATTGATTCCATATGTGACTGCCACATTTCCCTTGTAGCCGTAGCTTCCTGCCACATCTGGAGGACTTATATTTCCATCATATAGAAACAAAGGCAGAGAAGTTGGACTTAGAAAGAACAGAGCTCAATTTCTAAGACAAATTATTCTATTTCTAAGATACAATAAGCAAACCCAGAATGTTGGTGGGAAGTGCTGGAGCCCTATTTTAGATCAGACATCCACTATTCTCTTAAGTTGCTTTAGATTTTTATAAAGAAATTTATAAATAAATCTATCATTAAAATTAATCTTGATATAACTTTCTCTAAAAAGTTGAAAATAGGGGACCATAAAGATAAATATTCATTATCAGCTTAATTTTATGTTGACTATTAAACAGATTCAGATGGATACATGATCTTATTTTAATTCATTTTTGATGGAAGAAATTCTTGACATTTGATTGTCTGCTAATTATAATAGATACAAGTAGGAAGCCACTTTCTATGAAGGATATTTTTTAATATGGTTATTAATTTTATTCTTACTGTTATAGAAATAAATTAATATACAAATTCTGAAAGTATATCTTTTACTCTTTCCTTTGGTGAAATACATGTGTTATCTTTCCTTCTGGATTTATTACTATAGATGATCTCTGACGAAAAGAGAGGAATACATTTGCTGTTTCCCTACAGTTATCTCTAAGGAACTGAAGGAAATCAAGTGAGGGAACCCACTGTTAAGCAAAGAACCACTACCTTAGGTGTGTACTGTAGCGTCAAGATAACGTGAGTCAAATTTAAGAGCTAATTTGACTATCTGTATGAGATAATTTACTATCTTCCAATCTCTTGTAGGAATTGAGAAATTGAGTTGCTTTTTGAAACATGTTTTTCTTAGAGACAGAAAGAGAAAGAGACACAGAGACAGACATACACAGAAATATGAAAACCGTCCGTAGACTTAAGTTCTTTCTAACTACCTTTTCTGAAGGGTAGTTATTGAAAACACTCTGAAAAGCTAACTTTAGATGGAAGGTCAGATGCAACTTGTAGATGGTGAGGGTGTCTGGGCCCTTCCTGGGGGACAAAGAACCCTAGACCCCCATCTTGGTGCTGCATCACCTTAATTCTGTCCCACACCTGGGGTAGAGATACTAATGAGAACTTACTGTGTTGACTGCAAAAAGATGCAGAGGACTCCCTAGCCTACGGTCAACCTGCATAGGTGCAATAGAGTCTAAAAGATGACCTGAAGGCTAATTATCATGTCATTAACTTTCTCCATTGCAGTTCATACCCCTACCCACATGAACTTTCAAGAAACTTATAGGAGGTCTTTTAAACCACCAGGCAGACCCAATCCAGACAGTACAAAAAAGAACCCCCAGCCATAACCAAGACCTTTTACTGTCCTGACAAGACAGGGCGGAGGGTGTCATTTGTCTGTGGTGAATGCCTCTTATTCCGTAAACCTGTATCTTGCTGTTGCTCTGTAAACCCGCCTTTCTTTCTGTTAATAAACTTTGCTCAGGCTTGCCTTACATTGGTGTTTCTGGTCATTCTTCAGCTGAACTAAGAACCAAGAAGGCAGACAGCTGCCGGAAACTTGACACTGAGTTTAGTCCTGTAGAAAGAGTCTCTTCTCCTAGAAGTATGGGAGTTTGTTGCCCTGTGCCCTGGTTATTTTTATGTTTTATGATTACAATAAGATTTCTCTATGTTAAGTTGCACTATGCCTTCCTATAACTCAGACCCATGGGGCAGCCATAGTAAGCCAAATTCATCTTACACCTAGCAGATTCACAAGTATGTGAAGACACCAAATAACAACTACCACTTCAAATTTAACTGTGTATCAGGCACTATATTAAATATGTTGTGTGCATTATTTAGGTGTGACATTTGGTTGTCTGCTAATTATAATAGATAGAAGAATAACAATACAGAGAAGAAGGTTCATGAATTCTTTTATAGAAGAACAAATAGAAGGGTGGAGAGAGTCCCTAACTCACCCAATCTAAGTATTATAATAATTAGGATTTGCACCATTCTGTGCCTGATACTAACACTTGGACTAGTAGATCCCTAGTTTAGAGCCATGTTTCCTTACTGCCTCATCTCCTCCATTCTCAAATTTCAGAGAACTCTCCTTCTATCTGCACAGCATGAAACATGGAAAACATACCCAAGCAATATTTGTGTAGTGAATATGTGCACAAGTAAATGTTGCTAAAAATAGCACTGAGGTTCCATGTTCACACTTTGTAGAATTCTGGTATAGCATCTTCTAGGCTCGGAGATGTAAACTTCTTTAAAGCAACCCTGTATACTGTGTTTTCAACACTCTTAAAATTCATGTCTTCTTACATCAGAGTCCTAAACCTTTTAGAGAAAGTATCACAGGATGCTTTGAGAAATGTAATGAAAACCATGGACACTCTCTTCCCAGGAGTACCCCCACAATCATTTTAATCAAAATCCTGGCACATTCATAATCCTCTAATGCCATCCATGGTGAAACCATATGATCCAAGTGTCTTCAAATTTTTTCAGTATAAGATGCTACCACTTATTAGCAAAAGCAGATAAATAAAAACTGGACATCTTTTTGACTTTAGGTAACATTTAGCTTGATCCCAACCCATGGGATTGCTCTTCCTCCTTCTTTCCTCAAATATGCATCAGAAATGGGATGTTTCTAGAGATTTCTTTCAGGCATGTGACATTTGGTTGTCTGCTAATTATAATAGATACAAGTTGAAAGCCACTTTCTATGGTTAGAAAGCCACTTTCTAGCTCATTCTAGGTTTAGCATCCCCAAAGTTGTTATTAAAAGTGTGTACCATTTATTGGTATATCTTAGATAAAAAAGCTCCTTTTTTGATTTTTCTTTTCTTTATAATCCACCCTGTCAATTTCATTTATTGGGAAGTCTGTTTGTTAATTTCTTAAGCATTCTAATTCCCTTATAGTGAGTGTTAAACAGCTATGAACAAAGCCAAACACATTTCTTCCAAGAGAGAAGATGGTTTTATCCTAGAGATACTTTTAATTATTAAGCAGTCCAACTTAATTCATCATTAGTGCCCGCAATGAAACACAATAAGGCAATTTAGAAGGGATAGAGCAGAGGTGCTATAAAATAAAACATGAAGTCATAACATTTATCACAGCTTGCTGAAGAGAAATTTATTCTGCTGGAAGTAATAGTTTTTGACATAAAACTTGATCGGTTTCAGAACTTAAGTTGGCCCTGTGGCAGAAACTGGTTAGTTGCTCACAAAACCTAGCTCCATTTCCTTTGGGGTGCTCAGTTAGACTACCAGCCTCCCTCGTGATTAGTTGTAGCCGCAAAACTGAGTTCTAGCACGTGTAATGAATCAGCAGTGACATTTACCAATGCCAAGTCTCCACATAAAACCCTCACTCTCAACTCTCCGCAGTCTCTTCTGCATCTGTCTGGCTGTCATGAAGAAGATCCCCCAGGATGCCTTGAGCATTAAAAAACATAGGGTTAACAATGAAAGGAAATGGAGACTCTGAATTCAAGATCAGAAAAGAACTGCTAGCCTAGGAGTACCCAAGTCAGATCACTAGAAGAGTAACAAACTTTTCTTGTACCAAGCTTCTGAGGCACTGAGCTGAGGAATGTCTGTTACAACAGCTAGTATTATTTTAACTAACAGGTTCTCCTTGTATGCCAGATGTTCATGGGTTCTCAAAAATTTCAAAGTTTATTATATTAGCTCTATATTTATGAGGACGTGTCATGCAGATATTCTTGGGTTTATTTATCTTTAAATGAGTTTCTACTAAAGAGTTTTATTAGTGTAGAGTTTAGGATAAAAAGTGTCAGACATTAATGTTAGGAGGACTGAACCTGAGTGGTAAAACTATTACATTTACTTGAAAGCCTTTGAAGGAACAGTAGAAAGACAAATACAATTTAATGTTTCTGCCAGCATCCCCTTCCTAAGTTTCTAGGCTTAGGTAGAACAATTTTTCAATTTAAAATTACATTTATCTTGTAAAATATGGAAACAATATGGTAGAGTAAAAAAGGAAGCATGAGATTGCCTGAGGTTCAAATCCTTTGCCAAAAATGAGAATAGAAAAAAATGACAAAATACTTAGTATGTAGGAGCTTTTCCATAATCCCTGGCTAGAACAATTGGAAGCAGACATTCTCTTTTGCTTTTGTGACACAAAACTTTCAGGAAAAGATATATAGAAGTTTAACACTTTACCGTGGAGAATACACACACTCGTAGACATGCATGTTAATTACTCAGAAAATGTAGACACTTACGCTAACAAGAAATATATGTTACTAAAATCCTTTGTTCTGCAAAATCATACATCAAAATAAGAGGTGACAGGTAGACCACCGAAAATGAATGTGCCTTATACCCAGAGCACAAAAATAATCTTAATTTTAAAAAGCTGGCACAGGGTGGCACCTATAGTTCAGTGAGTAGGGTGCCGAAAACATACACTGAAGCTGGCTGGTTTGAACATGGCCTGGGTCAGCTAAAACAACAATGACAATTGCAACCAAAAAATAGCCAGGCATTGTGGTGAGTGCCTATAGTCCTAGCTACTTGGGAGGCTGAAGCAAGAGAATAACTTAATCCCAGGAGTCTAAGGTTGCTGTGAGCTGTGATGCCACAGCCCTGTATCCAGGATGACATAATCAGACTGTCTAAATGAATAAATAATGAATAAATACTGGCACCATTAAAGGACATCGTGAATCCCTAGTAAATCAAACTACAGCATATAAAAGAACTTTAATTTATAAACAAGAAAAAGTTAGAGGTAGCTTGTTAGAAGTAGGTTTAAGAAAAAAAGCTGAGTCTTAGAGATAAAGTAATGCGAAAAGATGAAAGAAAAACTAGAATAAATGCTTCCAAGATGGAACACGTTGCCACACTGAGTCATGAGAAAGAATGTAGGAAAGGGTGCCTCATGTATGCAACTCTATTTCTTCATAGCTTCCTACATTCAGCTATGTCAGTGAACTTTGTCACATTAAACTTTAAGGTACTGGAATCAACCAAAATGACACTCCCATATCTTATGGTGGATATGTTAACTCATATCACAGAAACACCCTTTATAGTAGAATACAGTAGGTGCTGAATAAATATTTGTTGAATGGATGGATGGATAAGTGCCCAGAAGTTCAGTGAAAACAAAGACAGGCAAGTGAAATTTGTAGCACAAATCCTGCCTTGGGCTGTACTCTACAAAGTATTGGTTTTTAACCTGTGGAAGTTGGTTTCTGCCTCTGTAAAGAGACCATCATGATAATAATTTGCCTTCCAGGGTTTTGATGAAAAGTTAGAAAGGATACTTTTCGGAAAATGCTCAGACATTTAGAATGCATTATATAAATGAGAGGTATCAATATTATTAATAGCATTCCTTTCTGCTGAAGTCCTCAGCAAATTAACATTTCATGGAAAAAATAAGGTCCAGGTGGACCATGATGAGGACTTGAAGATAGAGAGTTCAAGGATCTGAGAAGGTAGAAAGTGTAGGTCAAGGTGAAGAAGTCAGGGAAAAATGAATTTAAGTTTTACTCAAATAATAGTCAACTAGATACATTACCATTCACAGTCTATAGAACAGTCTATATACATTACCATTCACAGTCTATAGAAAGGTAAGATGTTTGCTAAGGGCCTGTGTGGGACGATGCACTTCCTTTTCACTTGCTTTTCCCTAGATCTTCTGTATGTTGTGAATTAATTGTATGTTAATAAAAAAATACACAGAACTGGCTGTCTCAAGAATTATTAATTTCAGAGCTAGAAAACCTTCAGTATAGTCGGTTGACCCTCTGTCCTTGACTTGCCCTCATTTATGCCCAAGGAAGTATTTCCAAACCAAAGTAACGAAATTGTGTTCATTAAGTTGAACTCAGCCACATGCAAGTATTAGTCTTATCAATGTGAAGATCCAAATTGTTAAGGTTCTTTCTCCATTGATTTTCGTTGACTGAACTGTAGCTTATTAGCTTTCCATATTACAGAGCGTATGGTGACTGCAATCTCTTCTGGTCTAGTATAGATTTTACTGTTACATATTCTTAAGAAAATAGGTGTTTGCAAAAGAAAAACAAACAAAAAGTCACACCCTAAGATAGATGGTTACTGTAGGCTATCTTTAACTTTAGGAAAGTTTTTAAAGAGAATTAAGGGAGAAAAGTGCCTTAAATCGATCACTCTGATAATGAAAATTTAAGCATACCTCCAGGAGAGCAAATGCTTGGACAAGAATCAGAACTTTTTCTCCACTCTCCCCATGCAGAGGTTTGGAACATGCTGTAATATTGTGCTGGTAGAACCTTGGTGCCATGATTTATGCAGTCCCAGAATCAGAAAAAGGACCACTCAAATCCTGGCCTCTTCTGGAAGAGGAAACCCCCTTACTCCAGGGACCTCCACTAACCAAGGTTTAAAATGATAGAGGGAACATTTACAAAGGGTGCTCGTTGTACTTTCTGTCCCTAAGAGAGCCATACAGAAAATATTTCCTCGTCAAATAATTTTGAGAAAATTGCTTGCTGGATTCCTCTACTGGCCATACACAAAGTTCACTTGCATATTAAAGTTACGGAGAAGGACCGCTAAAAACAAACTGGTTTACCTTTACTTCAGGCTTGCTTTACTAGATTCTTACCCACTGAACCTTTCTTTTCAAATGCAATCTTTGTACTCTTTCCTCAAAGTACTTTGGAGGAAAAGCGCTCAAGGTTTCTATTTATTTAGGAGAGAAGCAAATGTCTTAAGCGGGCTACATACACTGTCCAACATCCTTCCCATGCACATTTCTCCAGTTATACTATCCACGCCTTGGCTCAGCTGCTTCTATCCATTTTACTAACCCAGGGGATGCTTTTGATTTATTTAGCTTGACCTTGGTATTTAACAGATACACCTGTTGCTCCCTTTTTGAAACTTTCATTTCCTTGGCTTTTCTCTGTACCCCTTTAACTCTTGCCTTATAGCTAACTCTCTTTTCTAATCCAGTACTACTAAAAGAGTGGTCTCAGAGCAGCCACATCAACAATACCCAGGGACCTATTATTATTATTTCAGACTCATTTCCAACCTACTGCCTCAGATCACTGGGGTAAGATTAAAACCTTTGTTTATAAAAAGCCATCTACGTGATTCTGATGCTGAAGTTTGAGAACTACAATTCTGGCCTTTAAACATTCTGGTCATTCGGGGACTTGCCCGTGGCTCTTTCCCCTGGCTTCAACCTCCATGGACATTTTAGTACAGACACTATGGCTCAGGCCTATAATCCCAGCACTTTGGGACACAGAAAAGGGGGATCACTTGGGGCCAGGATTTTGAGACCCTGTTCCTACAACAAAATTTTAACAATTGACTAGGCATGATAGTGCACTAGCCACTCTGAAGGCTGGGGAGGAGAATAACTTGAGCCCAGGAGTTTGAGCTCATACTACTGCACTCCAGCAAGGCAATGAAGAGAGACCATTTCTAAAAAACAAAAATTAAAAAATATATACATGTATATTAATATTCTAGTGCCCAGAACAGTACCTATGGTGTGGTGGGTGCTCCATAAATAATTAGCTGATTAAATGAGCAAGTAATCTAAGTCTACATTCCAGCCCCAATATTCTTACTAGGTACCTGTATTTGACTGTCTTGTAGCTTCTCAAATTACATCCCTTCTCTTCCTTCTCTTAACTCAATCCAACAATAATAATTAACACTGAATGTTATTTCTATGCTCTAGGCTTCTTGTGACTTGTCTCATATGATTAGCACAGCTTTAAAGATAGGAATCTTGAAGATTAGAGAGTTAGTCTTCCCAAGACCATCAAGCTAATGAAAGGCAGAATTCCAATTCATATGCTGATATTTTTGATCTAACAATCTCAACTATAGTGTCTTAAAATGGTGCTCTGTGACTTGGGTTATTTTTTATACCACTGTTCCCTAAGCCAAACATCTGTGAAGACTTCTGAATTTTCATCCTGCCTGCATCTGCCTTATCCAGTAAACATAAGCATTAGAATCCGTCTACTCCTCTCTAAACCTGCTGGCATCATTTTAGCCCAAAGCTCCAGTGTCTCTCCTAGAACCTCACTCCCCCTCTAGACACCTTCTCCCTTCCTATTGCCCAGCTACTTACTGACCACAGCAAGTCTAAATGCAAACAAATGTGGCCCAGCTCCCTCCTCCTTCCTATGGCTGCACAAAACTCATTAACAGCTACCACTGTCCAAAAGGTCCAAACCTTTTCTCTTGGTCTTCAAAGCTCCCTTTCCTGCTCTTTTTCACGGCTTACCATTGCGTTCTTCCATCTCTTTCCATTCTATCCCCCAGTTTTTTCAGTTCTTTGATCACAAAATGCCACCTCTGACTTCGAGTACTTTCCATGCTCTCACTACTCTCTCTCTCTGACCTGTGACTATGTTTATACTCAAGTGAGGAATCATCTCCTCTGTGAGTTCTCCCAGCTTTATACCAGCTCTTCATGCTTATGAGATAGTTCAACATTCATTCTTTACTCTAATTTTTTGTTTAGTAGTGTGCATTTTACGAAAGGAATTAAGATCCTTCCTCTGTATCCCAAGGCATAAGCCTTAATAGCTTGCACAACAGTTCATTTTCTTGTCCAGTTTAGACAAGGAAATCAACAATTAAAGTGCCAAGTCTTGAGTTCTTTGGTAAGTGAAATATAACTATGGTAAAATACTCAGGATTGTATTTGGCTACACGTAACAGAAAATCTGACTAAATAGCATAGGTGTTAAACAAATTCATTTGAGTGTGAGGAGAAACATCCTTGGCTAGTACAGCTGCTCAGAGATGCTTTCAAAAACCCAGGCTCCATTCACGTCTATGACTAACCATATTGTGTGATGTTTCTCATCCTGGCTGCCTCGTTCAAGATGACTACCGCAACTCTCGGTTTCAAGCCTTTGTTACAGGGAAGAGGAAGAAAAGAAGGGCAGTGGACAAATGTTTAAAAGCTGAAACTATCCCTCCTTTTTTCTTTTTTTAATCACAAAATGGAAAGCTTTCCCAAAATCCCACTTAGTAATCTCTCCCAATATCTCATTGGTCATAACCATACCACTTGGCCATCCCTTGAAAGGAATGAATCAGCCCATCAATTCTGAGTGTCATCCCAGTGTCACTGGAGCAGAGAGATGAACCGAGTAAGAAAAGATGTGGTCAGATGCTAAAGTAAGCAGAGGTATTTTTCTATTGTGCTAAGATGATGCATTTACCATTAAGACAATGAGTAAAATGAGATAACTGGGTTTGGGTTTTTTAGAAATCTTATTTTTACTATCACTGTCATCACAGTTGATCTGACCAAATCAGGAACCTGCCCGGGGTCCACTGTAAGGAAGTTTTGTACTCTGCCACCTATGAAATGAATCAATCACAGATTCGCCTTCTCTAGCCCTGTGATAGAAGCATTGGTTAAATGTTTTAGTTGGAATAAAGAGAAAGACAATTTAAGGAAATAAACTAAACTGAAGCCACAGAAGAATGAGCTATGACTCCAAAAGTGTAAAAAGAACCCCAATGGAGCAGAGGACCTGCTACGTGCCTGACGCCTGAACACACTGTGGCAGCCATGAGGATGCACCTCACAGACCCCAGCTACAGCGGTAGTCATTTTTAAGGGCCCCAGCTTCTGTGCTGAACTTTCTTTAGACTGCACAGGGGTCTAAAAATGCTTGCTTTAACCTTTCTTCCTTTCCTTCCACACTTGAGGTCGTCTTCTCTGGCTTCCTCCGCATTTTCTTTCATAGGCATTTCCCCCCAAATGTCCTTGAACGTCTCATCCCCCAAGCTTGGTGTCCGCTTCTCAGAACATTGAGACTAACATAATACTATATATATCCTTTAATCATCAAAATAGCCCCATGAGGCCAATACTGTCTTTCCCCTTTTGGAGCTGAGAAAAGGCAGTTGGAAGTTAAAGAACTTGCCTCTGTTTGGTTTGTAAGAGGCAGAATGAAGAATGTGATCTTTTTTTAAGTTGGAATTTTTATTTTCTTCTACTTTAAGGAAAAAGACTGATTCTGCAAGACACAGGTAGGACCCAAGGCCAATCTGTGGCATTCCTTCAGCAATATGGTTCCTTTAGGACTTGTATGACTTTGTATCAAGACATACATCTTGGACTTATCTCATTAAAACTGGTATAGTAGTAAAGTGTGTGGTTTTTAAGTAATTAAATTCACAGCTTCTGTCAAAAATACATAGTGAATATATTTCAGTCCTTTCATATTATTAAACACAAAATATTAACATTTCTCTAGATATGCTCCTTGACTGGCTCTAATCTCAATATTTACCAGACATAATATATTCTACTCAAGTTATCAAGACCTTAAAGCTAAAAAGAAAACGAAAAAAAATTGTGAAGCTCTCCAGACTTCATGCTGCATAATGAACAAGTTCAAGAAGGCATGAGGCATCAGTTTTCTGAATACGCTGTTTGAATATTTTCTAAAACACATTTGAAGGACCATGTAAGCTGATACAAAAAACTTTCAGCACAAATTTAAATAGTTGAGAATATATTCATTATAAGCACTTTTAAAGTAAAAATACATTTTTTTTTTTTTGGTGGTTTTTGGCCAGGTGAAAATACATTTTGATTTACAAATATTACAAACAGAAAGGAAAATTTCTAAGATGTATTTAAAAGATTCTAAATATTAGAGAAATTTCATACTTACACCTACACATGTCAGCTCCACATACATGGACGAGCTGTCATCTAACAGTTGAAAAGTTTACATTGTTACTTTTGTTTACCACCAGCTTTGGTGACGATGTGCCCATGTTTTGAAAATTCCCATACAAGTCAGGTGAAGTGATACCTACCTGTAACCCCAGCTACTCAGGAGGCTGAGGTAAGAGGATCACTTTTAGTCAAGGGTTTGAAGCAGCCTGGGTGACACAGCAAGACCTTGAATCATAACCAAATAAAATCCCCATAGGTTTGGGTTTGTTCTGTCCTTCTCCTTTCAGATAGGGAGGATACAACCTCTTTCCCTCCTTTTTTTTTTTTTTTTTTTCATTTGAGGAAATTCTTAATTGGCTTGTGTCCACTCAAAATATGCCTGGGCTCCTTTAAATATCCCATGATGCACTGGCAATCACAGCTCCCAAGTTGCCCAGGAAGGAACATAGTCTTGGAAATCCTCTTGTCCCTGATCAGTGCAATAATGATTAGTCCCTGTTCTTTTGTTTTTCATGCTATCTGCCATCAGCTCAATTTACACCAAGAGCTGTGAACCTAAGCAGAGTATTTAACACAGCATAGTTAAATTACTACTAATTGAGGGAAGATGCTAAAAGATGAGACTTGAAGATATTTTAAGTCTTGATTGGATTATTATGTGAAACCTACCATATTGTCTTCCAATACTAGATCAGTGAACCTTATATGTATGCATTCCAAGTTATATAAATGAATTATAGTTATTTTAAAAACCCAAGAGTTATGTATACTTTCCTATTCCTTGCTGTACAATCACCCAACTTTTCCCTATAGTTTTATTATAACATCACTTTCACGGTATCAATGCTCAAACTGAGTTTGCTACTTTGCTTAAATTAGACATGCTTAGCAACATTTTTCGAAACTAACAATTGTGCCTAAATGCATTTACATCAGCTTTCTCATCCCATCTTTAGAAAAATAGGCGAACAACTCTCTTGTACCAATTTTCAAAAAACATTTTTTAAAGCAAGCTTTGGCAAATTAGATAATTATTAAGCAAAACAATACGGTGCCCAACATGATGCATTAACAGTTTCTAATGTTATTGAACCAAATGACAAGAGAGGCACTTTGTTCTTACTTACTTGGCAGACAATTATTCTTTGCTCCAGCAATGCTTCATGTGCATACTTCCAAGGAAGACTCATGAATGCAAAGGTTCATTAAGGGAATGAGAGAATCGATTGTAAAATGGAAAAGGCCGGGTAAGGTCATATTTCAAAGAGATGAATATGGTACACTCCATTATGTTGTAATCAGCCTCTCTCTTTCAGTCCACAAACTGTAATAGTTTATCCTAATATTTTAAAAAAGGAAAAACAATTCGTACGGTCTTCTGACCACCTTCATCTTCAAGCCAAGGAGGGAATCACACATGCTGCAGGCATTTTCCATTTACCACAGTCCTTAGAGTCCACTGATGTTACTGACCATTTTTCTCCTTAATAAGAAAAACATTCAAATGCTACTATTATTGCTGCCCTGGCAAACCACACTTAATAGATGGGACTTGCCCTGTACATGACACTTACAACATCAATCAAGACTGAATTTTATTTCAATTTATTATGGTTGCTGTCCAAATGAAAAAAATGCTTATATCGTAAAAATGTCTTGCAATATAAATGTGCCAATGATGTAATCACAGATTTCAGGCAAAAAAAAAAAAAAAAAAATCCTGATTTGGGTGAAACATTTGCCTATCCTTTCTTTTAAATTTTTCATTGAAGTTAAACATAACAAAATAATGGGACCATTAAGAGGTGATGTTGGTACAAAGCGGAAGTCACATGTTAAATATTTTATATCTTTATGAGGGAGCTTTATTATATTTTCCTTAAGAAGGGAGTTGATATTTCCAAATGATCTGGGATAAATGACTTTAATTTCACTTTCATTGAAAGCTCATCTGCAATTTTTTTCCCCTCGAAACGACCATTCATCAGGGGAGCAACACTACCCAGCTTATTAGTCTGGAATTTATCCCTGGCCACAGCTGTTGGCCGACGGAAGCTCCTCTGGGTCCTGCTCAGTTCCCACCAGGCTTTTGTCCTCAGTGAGGGAGAGAGACAAGTGTCAAGAGATGCTTTTCACCAGTGGCAGAGAAAATCATATACTATTGGGCCTCTCACATGACTGATAGGTCACATAACCTTTCTATAAACAGCCAATAGATTTCTCAAAAAGCTGGAAGTTCTAGGTGATCGTGAAGCCTGCCAAACCTGCTTCTTCAGTGGTTCTCAAACCATGAACATGCCTCAGTCTCACTCAGAAGATTTATTACTCTGTCCCTTACAGAAAGTAGGGCCAGCGCCATGCACATGTACCCTACGCAGTCACACGGGGACCCATGCTTCAAAGACCCCCATGTGGGGTTTAATGTTCTACTGTTACCTTGAAAGTTTTAATAATTTTTGAAAGAGAGGCTACAGATTTGTATTTTATAATAGGCCTTGAAAATTAAGTTGCTGGACCTCACAGAAGATGTGGGGTAGGGCATCAGAACTGCATTCCAACAAGATCCCAGATGCTGCTGCTGCTGCAGGTCTGGGGACAACACTGAAAACTATGTGAGAGACACTAGAAAGCTGAATACTTGGTTTTCCAGGCCACGTTCAGGCAAGAGGAAGTCAGGAAACCATTTTGTCCAGTAAGTTGTAAGTAGGTTACCAAGACAGGCCCTTCCTTCTGCAGTAAAAACACACCCTTTCCTAAAGTCTATTCTCTACTCTTCCTGTCTAAGAATTCAGGTGAGTCCTGGCGGTCAAGGCCATATTTAACAAGGTCGACCAAAACCAAATGCTAAGAAGATTAGAGCAAAAATGTAAATGCGGTTCCCACATTAGGGTTTTGTGAGGCTAATATATCCACTTCTGGAGGAAAGGAATTTCTAGAAAACATTGCTGATCAGAATGTTGACATGTGGGCACTGTGTCTTCCAATATTTTTTCTATTTAGAATTATTTTTAAGGCATTGCTGTAATCATGCAATTATATTACATATAAAATTTTGTATCTTGATGTAATTATACTAACACATACTAAAGCTACTGTCTAATTATACTGATCATTTCAGTGGTAATAACCCTCTGAAATTGTCCCCACTTTAGCAAAATCTCACTGCTGGCAGCCAACCTGTGAGTGGGGTGTGAGGGGGAGCAAGGCCCTAATCCAACAATGGAGCAGCAGAGTTACAGTAATGGCTAAGGGACCAGTTAGTCAACCAACACAATGGGGACTGAAACCCTGCTCTTGACTCCTAACCCATCCCTCTCTATCCCAAAGTGAAAAGGAATCTACTTTCAAGACCATAAAATGCCAAATAAACCATGATGTCTAAAGTCTTTATTTCCTCCATTTGTCCAATGAAGGAAGTTGGACTAAATTTTTCAAGGTTCATTTTGTTTTCTCTTACTACTAAGAGATGCCAGTGGGAAAATTACAAAGTTCTATAATGAATAGGTTTTGGACGGCTGAACTCAACTCATTCCTTCCTGGCAATTCACAATGCAAATTAGCAAAGTAAAAGCTCTTAGACATTCTGCACTTTTGTTAAGTTCTGTTTAAACTGGTATTTGTCAAACTTATGAAGAAACAACTCCTTCTTCAAGAAAAAATTCATTCACAGCTCTCACAACGTGTTCTGTGGAAAATATTGCCATATTCTCTTGTCAAATGTCCCTCTCGTTCCAATATTTTATTGAGTATAAAAGCAATGGAGGACCCAGAAACAGAATGAAAACTACATAAGATTATTATCATATCAGGCATTCATTTTGTACTTAATTATTGAATTAAATGTTTATATAGATTTTTCATAGTTTTCTATCTTTTATAGGCATCTATAGTTTATAGTTATGGCAATTTCAAGAAGAAATGTGGTCACTGCAAAACGATGAAATTTTGATTAAAACATTAGGAAGATATTTAAATCCAAGATCAGTTTCCCCTTTTAAAAAAGCATATTCAGAAGAAATGTCTTTTGAAAAAGTCACAATCAAGAACCACAGATGCTGTTCAAAATGAATAACCCTAACTTGAGCTGCAGAAATCACCCGTGAGCGTTTCACTCCATATATTTATTTTACTATTAGGTTTTTCAGCAAAGTTCATTTTGGTCACATTTAATTGAGTTAAACAGCAATGCCTAAGGTTAGAAATTACGAAATGATAGATACGGACAACTACCCCAAATGGCAATGCCCTGCTTTATGAAGGAGGAAAGACAGGACATGATGCTGGCTTTACACGTTTATTTAATTAGTAGCAGTCTAATTTAGACATAAGTGTCAGAGACAGACTTCTAGGATGCCGAATCAGACAGCCTCTGACTTCCAGTTGTTTTCTCTGAGCTAGACTTACTGACAATGGCTTCCCCTTGAGACAAATCAAAATGTATTTTCCTGAAAGCCTGCCCAGTGGTTGGATGTGAAGGGTTAACTTCAGGGCAAGCTCGGTGCATGCATTATTTTTCTAGTTCAGTTTCCCTAACAGCTCAAGTCTCAGTACGAAACATATACAAAATAAGTGTATTTTTCCACTATGGGCATATATAATGCTCTATTTCAAGTTCAGTCATTCACACAAAACCATCTAGACAATTCTAACAAGCTTTGGAGAAATACTGGGAAGAGAAAGGTATATGATATATCTTGACAGTTCCTTTTTCCTTTAATTGTACGACAATACACAGAATTTACTGTTTTAATAACTCTTGCTGGATGGATGCTGTGCAACCATCACCACTATCTCCTGAGCTCCATCATCCAAACTGAAATTCTGTACACTAAAGAATAACTTCCCTTTCTCCCATTACCCCCTGTGGTAACCGTGGTTCAACTTTCCATTGCTGTAGATTTAACGATTCTAGGTACCTCATATAAGTGGAATCATGCTATATTTTCCCTTTTGTGCCTGACTTAGTCACATAGCATAATGGCATTAAGGCTCATCTATGCTGGAGCATATATGTCAGAATTTCATTCCCATTTATGACTAAATAATATACTATTATATGTACACACATTTGTTTCCACCTTTTGGCTATTGTGAACAATGCTGCTGTGAACATGTACAGATACCTGTTTGAATCTCCACTTTCAGTCCTTTTGGGTATATATTTAGTTGGGAAATTGCTGGATCATGTGTTCGTTCTGTTAAATTCTTTGATGAGGCATTACCATCATCACGCCCTGTTTTCCACGGATGTGTCATTTTACATTCCCACCAGCAATGTGCAAGGATTACCATTTCTCCATATCCTCACAAACACTTATTTTCTCTTTATTTGGTAAAAGCCATTTTAAGGGGTTCACATTATTTTTTAAAAGGCCCAATTGTAGGCAGCAAATTGGATAAAGATAGTATGTGAAAAAAGAAAAAATGTATAACCTTTCCATTAATCTCTGAGTACCTTTTAAATAACACTTAGATAAATAAGCCTTCTTTAATCTAGAGCAGTGGTTCTCAGGGTATGGTCTATGGGCCCAGATCCCACGGCTCCACCCCAGACCTGCTAAAGTAGCAAGTCCAGGGGTAGAAACCCATAGTCTATGCTTTAACCTTCCCTCCAGGCGATCTAATGCAGAAAACCTTTGAGGACCACTAATCTAGAGCTAAAGATTAATAAAGCAATCCCAGATCAAACTGGGAGCTGCCTGGAATCTCAATAGATTGACCAAATGTATTTTTATTCCACCTATCTAATGAATTAGGTGTGTGATATTAGGCAATCCACAGAATTCTGAGCTTCATTTTCTTCATCTGAATAAGTGGAGCTAATACTCGCCATTTAAACGGATGATTAAATCAAATAATTCATGTGAAAGCACTTAGCATATCACCTGCTAATCAACAGCCTTACTTTTTTAAATGTCACAAGGCACATTAAGTCCTATATGATTCATTTTTATCCTATATAACTTAGTAAAGCAAGTGAATAAATTAACTATAACCCTCTGGCTAAAGCAAAGAGTCTTTCCACATAAGTTCTTCAAGTCAATTTAAATCCCATTCCTTTTGAGAAATCTCACTTGACTCTCCTTTTATCCCATATACTTAACTCAATCCTCTGCTATTGCTTGTAGCATATTTTGTTCACACTGGATAATGGTCTCCATTAAGGCAAGTACTATATCTTCCTTATTTTTGTTTCTCTGACACCCAACACACAGATGCTACATTGCAGTTACTCTACAAATATGCTAAATAGTTGAATTCTTTTTATTGGTATACTTTTATTATCACTAGCCAAAAGTAAACTGGCTAAGTCACAGAACTTTCTGAATCTAAAATTGTGATTGTTCTTGAGCTTTTGTAGTCACTCAAACTATAATTGTTAAGGACGTGCAACTGCACTGCAGTACCCCAAACTACACTAAAGGACACTAAAGATACAACTACTCTTGAACTTTTGTAGTCATTGGCTTGCTTGAAAAGCAACTAAAACTGCTGTAAACACCTTTGGGGAAAATTCATGTGACTGCAGAGACAAAGCAATTTTAGTATGCAGTAATTTTACAAGGGTAGGCTTTTTTTTTTTTTTTTTAGTATTTTACTTTTTTATTAAATCATTTCTCCAAGAACATTATATACCTTTCCAACTGTAAATTTTCAATTATTTAATTAAGATGTCACATCTTATTTTATACTGGTAATGAACAATTATACCTATTTATTTATTTTTTATTAAATCGTAACTGTGCCCATTAATCCATTTATGGAGTACAATGTACTGATTTTATGTACAATTTGAGTGCTGAAGAGGCACATCTTATTCATCTATGTTCCATAGCACCTTGCAGAGAGTGGGTGATGGTCAAAAAGTTAAAGCTATCGATAATGTCTTGAACATTCAAATGAATATTAAATAATTCCTTTTAAATGTTCTTCTTATTCTTCTTTTCTGAGGTTTTGTTTACTTAACAAAAGCTGTGCGATCAAATACAAAATGATCCTTTTTTTTTTTTTTTTTTTGGTATTTCAAAGAGGTAATTTAATATAGGAAATTGGCCACACAGGGAAAGCTGGGAAAGCAGAGACAGTGGAGAGTGGGATAACCCCGTGATTAGCTGATACCCTTCCTAAGGCAGGGAGAAGGAAATATATAATATAATGTTAACAGAGCCCAGAGTGCAGAGGAGGGGCTAGAACCGTGAGAGCTGTGGTCCTCAACCCTGGGTCGGACTGGTACCAGCCAAGAAGTACAGCAGGAAGCAAGTGGCAGCCATGAGCTTCCAAAATGATCCTTTTTTAAATGTCTCCTAAGGACCACCTCAATGTTTGTCAAGGTCAAGGCATCAAATTCACAATAAACTCTTCCAGGGTCATTCAGATACAAATTAATTACATCCTGTTGATAAGAAACTTTTGTGAAGCTGTCAGTAAGCAGATGTCCTATCATTACTGGAGCCCACTCAAAAAATCCTTTGGGCAGATATGAAAGAGGTTTTAGCTCCTGATAACTACGCATCATCCTGGTACAAAAAGCACATAGAATTCTCTTGAATTAGCTACTCCAAATGTGGTCACTCCAGATTTGGATAACATCTGAATAAAAAACGATTACCGAGAGATGACTTACAATATCGTATCCCATCGATACCTACTGGCAGTCAGGTTGACTGCTTGTTGCTTCAGAACTCTAACATCTGTCCCTATATTATCTTAGATTGTCCACTGAATTTAACATGTTTGGAGTATGCATCTTTTATATTTCTTTAATGGCACACATTATAATAAGTACATTTGGGGAAAAAAATACAGAGGTAACAATTGGCCCTTACACTAAGAATTCCACCAAGATAAAATAGTCTTGGAATTTTCTTCATAAGTCTTCCACAAAAATCCTAACTCCCAAGATTTTGAGTTCCAGGAGTAAGGGTCACTGACTCCTATGAGAAGGAAATGAATGTTTCTGTCATTCTCTCTATAAAATGATCAAATAAATCCACACAAACCACGAATCTTGCCTGTCGATTGAGTTTGCAAAATTTAATTCAAATTGTTAAGTTGAAAATGCAGGGAACATATTTATTTTTTCTTAATTAATCTGGCTTCATCAGTCCTCTCCATCTGGTTGGTATAAAGAAACAGCTGAGCCATTGATACCATCAATTATTGTCCCTAATGAGAGATTTAGGGCCCTCAGATAAAAGTGTACCATCTCTCATACAGCCCTCAGCCTCCTACCTCCAAGACCATTGTCTCCCTAAAAATGTGTCAAGTCCAGCATGGAAGGAAGGCCACCCGCATCCGTCTTTTGTCTAAGATGGCACTCGCACTCAAGTAAATTGGAGAAAGGGCTCCCTAGCTATCTCTGGGTGGATGAGTCGGGTTCCTTGAGGACAATGTCCTCCTTTATCTGCCTACTCCTGGCTCTATAACACTGCCTGCTGACATGCAGGGATGGCTTAGCCCACCCTCCATCTTCCTCTCAAGTTCTCATCCCTTCACAGGTCTCACCAGGCTGCTGTCAGGCCCGGGCCTAGTGTTCTCAGCATCCCTCTGTTCTCACATGCCAGTGACCTGCTCAGGCAAATTCTCAGCCACTCTCTCCCACTTGCTTCTATCAGTGCGGCTCCAGGGTCAAGTGTGATTCAAGAAGTTAAGCCTGAGAGATGTCTGTCCCCAGGTCCTTGACAGATGAAAAAGGTAGAAGCTCCATCTTTCAATTCCTTCTGAACTTGGCTACTCTAGAATGTTTAACCACTTTGTTCCCCTGTATCTGTTTCTCAAAGGCCATAAGATGGTTAATCTTTTCTCTAGTATCCCCTGCATCTGCCCATATCTGCCTGATTTCTTCCACCCTACACTCAGGACCAATATTTTATTTAGCCCTAGAAGAAAATTTTGATAAAAGGCAAATGTACATGAAGCATGAACTATATACTTACAGAGATACAGGTGGGTAGGTAACAGCTGACATTTACTGGATGTTTACTATGTGCTGAGAAATGCGTATAAAGCACTTAAAATCATGTCTCATAATACAACTACCTGGAAGGGAGCCATTATTCTTCCCATTTGAGAGATGGAAAAACTGAAGTGCAAGAATGCTCAGTAATCTTCCCAAAGCCATGTTACCCAGTCAATGGAACAGACAAACTTCCAACGCAGACAGCTGGGGCTCTAGAACCCATCCTGTTAACTGGATTCACCATATACCCCTTCTAGCACAAATGACTCAAAGTTTAGCTTGAAGGCCATCTAAATGAAAGATGGAAACATGTTCAGATAGTGCCTTCAAAGGCAAAACATCATGAGATATGAAAAACTAAAGTTTACAGTCCTTGGTAGGATTACTTTTTACGTTCAGGACCTTCATTTGCTTAAAATCAAATTTTATGGGCTGCATTGATCACAACGTTCCAGACAGATTTAAATGCACTGAGCTTTTCCACATGCATGTCATCCTTGCTGCTATTTTATTCACAAATGTTGCACCACTGTTTACTAGGCAGCTGATGAGGATCTATCCAATAAACAATACCTCTTATCATTTCCATTTTACAGATAATAAAATAGAGGTTTAAGAGGGTAATTTGTCCAGGGTCACACAGCTTATAAGTAAACCCCAAACTCAAAGCAAATCTATCTGATTCCAGAGGCCCTGTTCACATTTGATGCAATACTGTTGAGTCTTTTAGGAAGCACGTGTCCAAACAACTCTGTCAAGGAATACACAGGACAGAAACCTCTTTCTTTAAGAATCAGTTTAAGGCCAGTTATTTCTTAGAACACTCCATTTTTCTGTTCATCCATGTTTCCCTGCATTGCATAGGGACCCGTACTTAAAGATTATAGTCAACTAGAAACATGACTTAGTCATATTCACATTTCACCATGGTACTAGCAGAGAAATAAGTCCAAATTCTTATTCTTTAGAAATCCTGAGATATGGAAATTGTTAAAGTGGGTCTTGATTTCCTGGAAACCCCCTCATCCGTAACTAAGAGACAAGTTTTAGGAACTTTAACATCAGCCATGGTCAGAAACTCCGTAAGTTAGAAATACATGGGGGTTGAGGCTCAGCCCCAAATGGAAAGAGAGAAGAGGCACCTCAGTTCTCACTGAACTGCTGTAGACAGCACCAGCAAGGCAAGTGTTAAACAAAGGCTGGTGCCTTTAGAGGACAGGAGCACGGTAAAGAACCTCTGGGAATGAAAGGACCACATCTGTGTGAAGACAAATGGCAGCAAACCATCGTCACACCAAGGTTTCCCTAATTCTTCACTATTTTTATCGGGTAATGAAGAATTGTTACAAACGCAATTATTCCATGTACTACTGGTCACATTATAAAAATGAATGTGTGATAAAACATTCCCCATTCATTATTAAGGTTTTCTTTCATGGCAACCTAAGAAACTCAAGTTGATTTTTGTTTTGCTTTGTTTTTACACACCTACTGTCAGCCTGAAGGTAGCTTTGAATGGTCTGCCAAAATTCTCACTGGCTCCTTCAGCAGTGTGACACTTCTGCTTCCAGAGCCTTTTTATATCTTGGATCGCATTTTAAAATACAAACAAAAATAGAGACACCCACTCTAAAACTTAGAATTTGTGCTCTCACTGCAGAAGCCTTCAGAATGTGTGCACACATGCCCAGACACACACTTTACAAAGATGACTTAATGCATTTGGAGTGGGGGAGGGGAAGGGCGAAAGACACTACTCAAATAATAGTAGTAGAAATAAAACAAAACTATGTCTAAGCAAATGTTATGAAGATTCCAGAAAATTCAGAAAGTCTCATACTTTGTAATTTCATCAACAATCAAAATGTCTTTGGCAATGGTACAATTATGACTTGCTCCTGCTAGTTTCTGAGCTGATTTTCTTCCCTTCAGCAAATATAAGGTCACAAAAATGTAAACACTGCAGTAACTAGAGGTTGAAAAAACATAGTTTTTCCAAAAGTCAAGATTTTTCTCTCCTGTTTTGGCTCACTAATGAAAAAACACAGATTTAAAGTCATGAGGTTGACTTATTAGTGAAAATAGATGCCCCAGAATGAGTGAGTCAAGGAAACACAACTTCCAGAAGAGGTGATAATTAGGGTTTGTGGTGATAGCACTCCCAATAGCAGGGAAAGCAAAGGAAGTCAAAACAAAGGAAAGGAGGTGGCATTCTGGGCCTTTTGATGACCCCCCCCACCCCACCCCTAGTGTTGGGCTGGAGTGTGTGCAGTGACTCCTCACTGAGGGCAGCACCGTGCTATGGCTTCCACCTCAGTATATAGTCCATCTGCTGTTTGCAAAATCTCTAATAACTCTACTACCCAATTAGGGTGGAAAATTCACAATATTATCAAAAGGAAATTAGTCTGATAGTTGCTGTTTCCCAGGTACATAAGATCCAGGCGTGCCAGCTATAAAGTGAAGTGAACTTACTAACGATACAGGAAGTTGGTACATAGGCCTGAGGCAAAGACTCCCTCCGCATTTCCTCACAGTAACCCTATGAGGAGGATGGAACTACATGGTCTAAAAAAACAAGAATATGAGCACCTCCCACTTCTTTCTACAAACCTCTCTCGTGTGTGCCCATAATATATGGAACAGACCGACAGATTCATACCTACCAACTGGTATTCTTTATTCCATCATTTTAGACACTAAGTTGGTTTTATATTAAAAATATCACAACTCCTAAAAACATTATAAAGTTTTATTATCCTCATTTTATAGTTTTTTTTTTAATAAACCATGAGTATTAAGTATCACATTACTAGCATTTTACACAATTTTGGCTGATTGTATATGGGACCTTAGCTTTTAGCCACTACACATGGTTGTTAAGAGTAAAAGCTATAACTGACTGAGTTCAAGTCCCAGCTGTACCATTAATATGGGTGTAATTTAATCTGTGGGCCTCAATGCTTGTAGAGATGCTGTGTGTTTAATATTAATACATTCGCTTAGCACATCTCCCAAGAACTATACGTGTTTGGTAGTATCATTATCCTTGATATACTTTACATGCTTTACAACAATTTCGATATCCTGTGCAGACCAGTTCATCTTTCAGGTTTTAGGATGTGTAGAAAGGGTTGTATATCTGGCTATTCCAGTACTTCCATGCAGCAAGGGTGGGTTTTTTTATCCTCCAATATGAAGACTCATATTAGTTTAACCACTAACCAACAGTCATGTAATCATAAGAGGCCCCAACTTGTGTTGTATGTTATGAGCATTCAAGTGATGATGCTGGACCAGCTAGTCACAGAGCACATATGGACCAAGATCTAGAAGAAACCTCTGGAGCTATACCGCCCCACTCCCCTGCCTCTCCCTCGAGGCTGTCAGCTTCCTCCTCTTGCCTACCTGGAGTGCTAACACTGCAATAAACCACTGGTGGCAAAACCAGAATCTGACATCGTCGCTCCAAATCAATGGTACCTTCCCTCTCAAGGGAAGCAGCAGAGGTATATAAGCAGGTAAAGATCTAAAGTAAAAAGATAATTTAAGCCTTAAGAGGTTATATACAGTCAATCATAATACCCAGCATCATTTCTAGCAGTAGCAGTTGGGCAGGTTGTTAGATTATTCCAGAACTTGGCCAAAAGATTTTCTTTCACTACAGTAAAGTGAAAACACCATTGTTCGGTTACTATTTCTCTGAGTTAAGTATTTACGAGCCATGGGATACATGTTATATACAAGCATTACCATGATAGACATTCTCTCACCATAAAATAGTACTAGGCTTCAAAGAAGGTACAATCAATACCATAACTCTTAAGGAGCAATGAAACTCAGAGAAGTAAGCCTCCACACGTACGTTCATGAAGCACTGCTCAGAGTTAATATATGATAAGACCTGCTATAACAAATTGGCCTCAACCAAAATTTACCTTCTAATATATTACAGACATAAATCTTTCATTGAGATGATAGCTTCTAAAAAAAATTATTTTCCATTGTATTCAAAGTATCCTTTTGTCTCTTTTCCTCATGAAAACTTTCTCCATATATCATCCTTTCTCATGCACACTAGTTAAGAGAAGTAATGTGACTTTAAATCCTTTGCAGTCCCATTATGCACAGACTATTTTGTAATTGATGGTCCTTACTTATGAAACCTCAATCTTCAGGCATTCAGAATACACCAATTTTCATGTCTCCACAGCATTAATTCAAAAAAGCTGTAATAAGTAGAGAAGTAGAATTCTATGGTTTTTACCTGATAAATACTTTTCAAACTATGAATGCCATATTTTATGTAAAATATGAATCTCAAATATGAATCCATAACTATAAAATCAGCCAGTTTGTATGCAAAACTCCCGAAGGTAGATAGAACATTTAAAAAACAATTCAAAACTTTTTGTAGGCACATAGTCTATACACTATGGACACTAAAAGCTTAATATAGGGGAGCAGCCTAAAGCTAATCTAACAGGCAGAATTTCTCTTTTAAGTAACTACGTTTACAGACATCATTAGCCTTTCTAAGTGGATCAAGCTGCTCTAAGAGTTGCAAGTTTCATCTACAGATACTTTCAAGCAGGGAGTCAGGAAATCATGAGGCTTTTCTCTCCTGCAAAGCCTTCTCTTCGGTTAGGGACTAGATGAGACCAGCTCAGCTGGTAACCATCATGGGTACACAACAACCAGGGAATACTCCAAAGGGACGAGTCTGATAATCAGACTCTCCAAAGGGTGTAAAGTCTACTCAGTACAAATCTAAGCTGTGAATGAAGAACAATTAAGTCAGATAGAGGGAAGTGCCAAAACTTGCCTCACAGAAAAGAAATGTGAGAGGCCAACATAGGGTTTCCCAGCCTTAGCCATAGATAACAGGGAAGACTATGGAGACCATGAGGCATGAGCTGGCATGGAAAAAAATAATTATGGGACAGATGGAAATCAGAAGCACCCTAGCATGTGGGGCCAGGTCCACAGCAGTAAAGAGGGTAAAATCATGAAGTCAAGATCACCCTTGAAAATCCTCTAAGTCACCCTATAAAGTACAGCATGACATAAAGTAACAGGTAGTGCATACTGCATACAAATCTAGAGCACCGCTGTTACAGCACCACCTTATACACAGGTAGTTCAGATTTCTGAACACACACATGATGCAATCCACTGAAATAAATTTTAGATGAGCCATTTTATTTGAAACATCATCTGGCTGCCTAAATGTCTAGTAGAGCATTCTACTGCATTGCAAGACCCTAATTCAAAGGAAATTCTTCACATCCCAAGGTCTCCTTCCAATTTATTCCTTAATTTTATGTTTAACCCAATTCTAACCCTAGCTTGGGAATCCTAACACTAGGACCTATATCCTAAATTAGGATCTTAAAGTTTCTTTCTAGTTCATTCTTAATCAAAATTCAGGTTCATTTTGGTGTTAGTGATTTAGAGCTTCACCACAGTCATGCTAGATGGCACTCATTATAGAACACAATCCTATGAACACACCTTAAAACTATTCGACTTAGAATTTACTGAACTTTCATGAGGATTCTCCATTTGAAATTTAGAACCACAGGGTTTCAAGGTTTGCAGCAACATTAAAGGTCATGTGGTCCAACCATAATTGACAGGCAAATCATCGCTAAAAAAAAAAAAAAAAAGTCCTTGTCAATTTGCCCATTGAATAGCCTGCCAGTCTCCATTTGAACATTTATTTTGCCTAACTGGGAACAACCAAATTCCGAAAGGCATCCCCCTTCAGCTATTTGGAGTTCCTTACAAATATCTCTCTTATTTTGCAATCCAATAGCTCTCTCATACTTAATCCTACTTGAACCCCCTGAGACCTGCAATCAAACTCCTCTTTTTAAAGGAGTGGAATGATCACACAATCCTAGCATATGCTGGTTGTCCTCATCCAATCATTAATATCATCTTTTATTCCCAGGGTTCCCCCACTTGGAAAATAAATTATGCAGTAATCCTAACATAACAGATCTTTATCAGCTGGGCAGACAAGCTGACTTTTTAGCTAAAATTAGGGTCCTTCAAATTTTCTTCCCCTGACATAATTGAAGTTCTAGCCCCATCTTGCTTCTCCTTTTTTAAATACACAGTAGTTGGTATTCATGAGGTCTGTGGAAATGATGTAAGATCTCACATCCCCTCTACCCTGTAAAAATGTTGCTCTGAATTTGACAGTCACTTCCCGTCTTATATGTTAGTTATAGTTTCTTTCTTGTGAGTAATAGCTTCTATTTCTATGTTTACTGTGCTCATTTGTATCTCACCTGCTTTTCAAAATGGGGTTCCTATAAAACAGTTGATGAACCTGTTATTGAGGACAAAGACATTAAACAGCACTCAAATTGTAAAACAATTTAATAACTGTTAAAACATTATTTGAATAACTTTAAAGGGGTTTCAGAAAGGAAATTTAGAAACAAGAAAAAAGAAAACTAAATAGTCTAAGAAGCACAATGCCATTGGTAATGAAGTTTGAGGAAATCACACTAAAACAGATAAAAATCAAGCCAAATTCTACCATTACTATGTCACTGATATTTTATCCCTAGAGACCATCCACGGAGGGGAAAGGTGCGCTACATAACTTTGAGAAGTTGGGACTATTCTGTGGAAAGTTGTACCTTCAGTATGCAACCCTTGACCTATGTAAAGCTCACAATATAACAAAGACATCTGTACCAGAATGTTTACTGCAGTCCAATTCATAATCGCTAAGTCATGGAAGAAGCCCAAGTGTCCATTGACCCACGAATGGACTAGCAAATTGTGGTATATGTATACCATGGAATATTATGCAGCCTTAAAGAAATATGGAGACTTTACCTCTTTCATGTTTACATGGATGGAGCTGGAACATATTCTTCTTAGCAAAGTATCTCAGGAGTGGAAGAAAAACTATCCAATGTGCTCAGCTCTACTATGAAGCTAAATTATAGCTTTCACATGAAGGCTATAACCCAACTATAGCACAAGACTATGGGGAAAGGGCCAAGGAAGGGGGAGGGAGGGGGGAGGTTAGGGTGGAGGGAGGGTAATGGGTGGGGCCACACCTACGGTGCATCTTAGAATGGGTATAGGCGAAACTTACTAAATGCAGAATACAAATGCCTACCTACAATAACTAAGAAAATACTATGAAGGCTACGTTGAACAGTTTGATGAGAATATTTCAGATTGTATATGAAACCCGCACATTGTACCCCTTGATTGCACTAATGTACACAACTATGAGTTAACAATAAAAATAAATAAATTAAAATAAATAAATAAAAAATAAAAAGTGCACATTTTCCTTCCAACTCTTCCTTTTATTAAATGCATGATGTGTAGATTCTCAGTATAATAGCTTTCATGTTCCAATATAATAAATACCATGGTATTGCCCTTTCCACTTCCTCTGCTGAAGAGTCAACAGTTTCACAGACATTTTCCTTTCTGTAGACCCCATATGTGGCATTCACGGGACACTGGCATTAACATTTAATAGAGTCTGTGGGCATAAAGCACTTTTATGGACACCTGCTAGAGAACTTTTATTTTCCTTAAAAGTTTTATTAGAGCTGTTACATTTTTCTGCAGTGTTTTATGTGACTTGTTATAAATGATTATTGTATTGCACTGAACGTAACAAAATCATAGGTGTCTGGCACCAAGAAAGTACATGACCAGATGCTCATTACCTACTTAGATGGGAGAAACAAATCTAACAATAGACACACTATCTGATTTTGATGGTGAGCATAACGAAAATTAACCACATAAGGTCAAAAATGAGAAATCTGATAGATATGTAGATATAAATGAAGTGTTAAAACACTAGCAAGTTACACAAAACTCATTGATTTTTCTTCCTCTGATTACTATTTCAGTGATCAGAGTATATTAGGTACTTGTTTGCTTGCGATGTGTTATATTAATGCTCTGTATCTGACACCCAATTTGGAAATCAATGCTTATTTCATCATTTTTCTCTGAAGGGTTCTATTATTTACAATTGATTTAACAGGAATGAAAGGCTTACCATTAACAAGATCCAGCTGCTGACACTTCACAGATGAATTATTGAACTTCGAAAAGTGAATTAACTTAACCATCGCCAAGACTGATGGCTTGATGATTTTTTTGCACCAAGTCTAATGTATTTATAATTAGAATGTCAAAACAATAGTATTTCTGCTTTGCTCTCTTTCTTGAGTCCTTCACCTTACAGTATTTAAAAGTTTGCTTGCTTCATAAACCACCACTCCTTGGAGTTTAAAAGCGTTCCTTTAAGGGCATAAAAAATAATACATGCATATTATATCTGTTGAAAGTCTGGCTTCCAACATGTCCAAGAAAATGCAAATCTTTCACCCCTGAATATCAAAGGACTATAGGCATATAAAAGGATTTAATTGGACGTTACTACGATTCTAAAATGAAACTTGCTTTTGGAAAAATATCAATTAAAATGACTTCAGTTGGAACTTTAAAATCCAGATTTAATTGACTGGCTTAAAGAAAAGGGACTTTAAAACCTTAGTTTTGATTTAAATCTGGAGCTAGTTTCCAGGACCAGTTAATTTCATGATTCCACAATGATGAGGACTTGGGTTCATATTCTTTCCACTCTACATCTTCAGCTTTACCTCTGCGGTGCTATATGCAATTCAAAGCATTATGCCCTTCCTCAGTATTATTAGAGAAATACCTATCCTCATTTTTTTGTAATGTCTAAAAAAACACTTCATCGACACCACCAATGCAGACTTTCCCTAAGTCTACCTGGTCAGAAGTCTATCATCTACGCATTTCTCCACCAATCATTGGTCAGGAGGATAGAATGTCCACAGGTAAGCACATGTCTATGGGTCAGGGTGGAGTTTCTGAGCCAATGGGTGTTCTGCCAACAGAGGCCAAGGAAAATTTCTATTGATCAGGTAAAAAGTGAGGCCTTACACAGATTTGAAGGCATTGGGCCAGTGGAACTTTGGAAGACATAAGCAATTCTGTTCTTCACAATCTATTACTTTTGGCTTAAAGTTGAGCCAAGAAAAGAAAATATTGAAGTTGAAATAGATGTTGTTATGTTTCCATAGATTACAATAAAATTAAATACAGTCATTCATTGGTATCCATGGGGGACTGGTTCCAGGACCTTCGGCTGACACTCAAATTCCTGATGTAGAATGGCGTAGTATTTGCAATAACATACGCACATCCTTCCCTATACTTGGTCTCCAGATTACTCATAATAACTAATACAATGTCAAGGCTATGCAAATAGTTGTTTTACTGTATTGTTTAGGAAATAGGGATGAGAAAAGTCTGTACATGTTTAGTACAGATAGTTTTTAAACGAAATTTTTGAATAGCAGTTGGTTGAATCTACTAATGTGAACCTATGGATACAGAAGACCAACTGTAATCAGTTATGTTTATTTAATGTAATTCAACTCTTGGCTATTTCTTCTGCTTCTTCCCTTCATATATCTTCTTTAAAAATTATATTGCTATTGAATTTCCAATTTTGAATGTTATTTACTAAGCTCCTAACTCTTCCCTGCCAGTCTACTGATCATCCCTCATAGATGATTATTCTCCAAATATAATTCGCTATTCGAAAAATTTTCATCTGTTCAATATTCAATTTCATTATGACAATATTTATATAATCTACAGCTAAGTCGGGGACCCATGATTACATATCTTTTTCATAATACTTTGTTTTCCCTAGAGCTAAATTTTTTTTTGAGCCAGGATTTTTTGGTCTAGTTTTAATTTTATTATTAATTCATCCATAAACTCTGAAGTGCAACTCTCCTCAATTCAAGTAGTTCAAAGACATGAACAACCTCATCATCTTCAGCAGTCATCACTCCTGAGACCCTATTCTCCTCTGCTTGCTACCCTGCCACGGCCATCACTGTGCTCTCCCCCTGACTTTCTTGGGTAGGAGTCTCCATTTTCCTCAGAATTTTGAAGGCATTTCTCCATTGTATCTTGAATTTCAGTTTTACTTTTGAAAAGATTAATGCCATATGACTCTTGAACATTTGCATGTAATCTGCTTTTGTTCTTCAAGAAAATATTCAGGATTTTCTGTGCATCCCCAGAGTCTTGAAATGCTAATGTATTGTGTATGCAAACTAATTCATTTTGCTAAGTACTAAGTGAGTTCACTCAATCTGTGAATTCTTGTCCACTCTTAAAGTTCTGAATTAGTTCTATTTACTGGATGTTGGGCTTTCTGGGCTAATTGCCTCATTTAGCAGTTATCAAAAATTTCATCAGTCTATCTTTACCTACTAAAAAATATGAAGCTTTGGTTTATGAGGGTTGTATCTTTTGGATATAGGTCATATTGACATTAAATATATTTAATCTTTCCCATTTTAATCTAAAATAAATTCACTATGTTAACCTTTTTCTTTTTAAAAAGCTGTATTTCCTAAAACAGTAAGATTAATGAGAAGAATAGCATTTTACATTTTTGAAAATCTTTAGTGTCTAGTTTAACAGCTGCAACTTGGATTCTAATATCTCCTTCTGCATTCAAATTGTGAGAGTATGTTTTCACTGGAGTCTATGAAGAAATTCATATTTGCACACATAAGTAAGTGGGATCTTATGAAGGCCCTTCTAGAAAATGAGAGACCCTCATAGGTCCTCATACCAACACTGAGAACCAGGGTCTATTTCTCCAATATCTTTCTCCTATTTTTTTTTTCCTTTTTTTTTTTTTTTATTGTTGGGGATTCATTGAGGGTACAATAAGCCAGTTACACTGATTGCAATTGTTAGGTAAAGTCCCTCTTGCAATCATGTCTTGCCCCCATAAAGTGTGACACACACTAAGGCCCCACCCTCCTCCCTCCATCCCTCTTTCTGCTTCCCCCCCATAACCTTAATTGTCATTAATTGTCCTCATATCAAGATTGAGTACATAGGATTCATGCTTCTCCATTTTTGTGATGCTTTACTAAGAATAATGTCTTCCACGTCCATCTAGGTTAATACGAAAGATGTAAAGTCTCCATTTTTTTTAATGGCTGAATAGTATTCCATGGTATACATATACCACAGCTTGTTAATCCATTCCTGGGTTGGTGGGCATTTAGGCTGTTTCCACATTTTGGCAATGGTAAATTGAGCTGCAATAAACAGTCTAGTACAAGTGTCCTTATGATAAAAGGATTTTTTTCCTTCTGGGTAGATGCCCAGTAATGGGATTGCAGGATCGAATGGGAGGTCTAGGTTGAGTGCTTTGAGGTTTCTCCAGACTTCCTTCCAGAAAGGTTGTACTAGTTTGCAGTCCCACCAGCAGTGTAAAAGTGTTCCCTTCTCTCCGCATCCACGCCAGCATCTGCAGTTTTGAGATTTTGTGATGTGGGCCATTCTCACTGGGGTTAGATGATATCTCAGGGTTGTTTTGATTTGCATTTCTCTAATATATAGAGATGATGAACATTTTTTCATGTGTTTGTTAGCCATTCGTCTGTCATCTTTAGAGAAAGTTCTATTCATGTCTCTTGCCCATTGATATAAGGGATTGTTGGCTTTTTTCACGTGGATTAATTTGAGTTCTCGATAGATCCTGGTTATCAAGCTTTTGTCTGATTGAAAATATGCAAGTATCCTTTCCCATTGTGTAGGTTGTCTCTTTGCTTTGGTTATTGTGTCCTTAGCTGTACAGAAGCTTTTCAGTTTAATGAAGTCCCATTTGTTTATTTTTGTTGTTGTTGCAATTGCCATGGCAGTCTTCTTCATGAAGTCTTCCCCCAGGCCAATATCTTCCAGTGTTTTTCCTATGCTTTCTTTGAGGATTTTTATTGTTTCATGCCTTAAGTTTAAGTCCTTTATCCATCTTGAATCAATTTTTGTGAGTGGGGAAAGGTGTGGGTCCAGTTTCAGTCTTTTACATGTAGACATCCAGTTCTCCCAACACCATTTATTGAATAGGGAGTCTTTCCCCCAAGGTAAGTTCTTGTTTGGTTTATCAAAGATTAGGTGGTTGTAAGATGTTAGTTTCATTTCTTGGTGTTCAATTCGATTCCAAGTGTCTATGTCTCTGTTTTTGTGCCAGTACCATGCTGTCTTGACCACTATGGCTTTGTAGTACAGACTAAAATCTGGTATGCTGATGCCCCCAGCTTTATTTTTGTTACTAAGAACTGCCTTAGCTATACGGGGTTTTTTCCGGTTCCATACAAAATGCAGAATCATTTTTTCCAAATCTTGAAAGTACGATGTAGGTACTTTGATAGGAATGGCATTGAATAGGTAGATTGCTTTGGGAAGTATAGACATTTTAACAATGTTAATTCTTCCCATCCATGAGCATGGTATGTTCTTCCATTTGTTAATATCCTCTCCTGTTTCCTTTCTGAGGATTTCATAGTTTTCTTTATAGAGGTCCTTCACCTCCTTCGTTAGGTATATTCCTAGGTATTTCATTTTCTTTGAAACTATGGTGAAGGGAGTTGTGTCCTTAATTAGCTTCTCATCTTGACTGTTATTGATGTATACAAAGGCTACTGACTTGTGGACATTGATTTTATATCCTGAAACATTACTGTATTTTTTGATGACTTCTAGGAGTCTTGTGGTTGAGTCTTTGGGGTTCTCTAAGTATAAGATCATGTCGTCAGCAAAGAGGGAGAGTTTGACCTCCTCTGCTCCCATTTGGATTCCCTTTATTTCCTTGTCTTGCCTAATTGTATTGGCTAGAACTTCCAGCACTATGTTGAATAGTAAAGGTCACAGAGGACAACCTTGTCTGGTTCCAATTCTAAGAGGAAAAGCTTTCAGTTTTACTCCATTCAGTAAAATATTGGCTGTGGGTTTGTCACAGATAGCTTCAATCAGTTTTAGAAATGTGCCACCTATGCCTATGCTCTTCAGTGTTCTAATTAGAAAAGGATGCTGGATTTTATCAAATGCTTTTTCTGCATCTATTGAGAGGATCATATGATCTTTGTTTTTGCCTCTGTTAATATGGTGGATAACGTTTATGGACTTGCGTATGTTAAACCAGCCTTGCATCCCTGGGATGAAGCCTACTTGATCATGATGAATGACTTTTTTGATGATAAGCTGTAATCTATTGGCTAGGATTTTGTTGAGAATTTTTCCATCTATATTCATGAGTGAGATTGGTCTGAAATTCTCCTTTTTGCTTGGGTCTTTTCCTGGTTTTGGTATCAGGGTGATGTTTGCTTCATAGAATGTGTTGGGGAAGATTCCTTCTTCCTCAGTTTTTTGGAGTAATTTCTGCAGTACAGGAATAAGCTCTTCCTTGAAGGTTTGATAGAATTCTGGAGTGAAGCCATCTGGACCAGGGCATTTTTTAGTTGGAAGCTTTTTTATTGTTTCTTTGATCTCAGTGCTTGAAATTGGTCTGTTCAGGAGGTCCATTTCTTCCTGGCTAAGTCTAGGGAGAGGGTGTGATTCCAAATATTGATCCATTTCCTTCACATTGTCAAATTTCTGGGCATAGAGTTTCTGGTAGTATTCAGAGATGATCTCTTGTATCTCTGTGGGATCAGTTGTTATTTCCCCTTTATCGTTTCTGATTGAGGTTATTAGAGATTTTACTTTTCTATTTCTCGTTAGTCTGGACAATGGTTTATCTATTTTATTTATTTTTTCAAAAAACCAACTCCTTGTTTCATTAATTTTCTGAATGATTCTTTTGTTTTCAATTTCATTGATCTCTGATTTGATTTTGGATATTTCTTTTCTTCTACTGAGTTTAGGCTTAGATTGTTCTTCTTTTTCCAATTCCATAAGATCTCTTGTGAGACTGTTGATGTGCTCTCTTTCTGTTTTTCGAATGTAGGCATCTAAAGCGATGAATTTTCCTCTCAAAACTGCTTTTGCAGTATCCCAGAGGTTTTGGTAGCTTGTGTCTTCATTGTTGTTATGCTCAAGGAAGTTAATGATTTCCTGTTTTATTTCTTCCTTCACCCATCTGTTATTCAACAGAAGATTGTTTAATTTCCATGCCTTTGGGTGGGGTTGAGCATTTTTGTTAGAGTTGAGTTCCACCTTTAGTGCCTTATGGTCTGAAAAGATACAGGGTAAAATTTCAATTCTTTTGATTCTGTTGATATTTGTTTTGTGTCCCAGGATATGATCAATTTTGGAGAATGTTCCATGGGGTGATGAGAAGAATGTATATTCTTTATCTTTGGGGTGGAGTATTCTATATACGTCTATCAAGCATAGTTGTTCTAGGGTCTCATTTAAATCTCTTACATCTTTGTTTAATTTCTGTTTAGAGGATCTGTCCAGCTCTGTAAGAGGTGTGTTAAAGTCCCCTGTTATGATGGTATTATCAGATATCATATTGCTCAGACTGAGTAAGGTCTGCTTCAAGAATCTGGGAGCATTTAAATTGGGTGCATAAATATTTAGAATTGAAATGTTTTCTTGTTGTAGTTTTCCCTTGACCAATATAAAGTGACCATCTTTGTCTTTTTTGACTTTAGTTGCTTTAAATCCACATGTATCTGAAAATAAGATTGCAACTCCTCTTTTCTTCTGAATGCCATTTGCCTGAAAAATTGTCTTCCAACCCTTGACTCGGAGCTTTAATTTGTCTTTTGAAGCCAGGTGTGTTTCTTGCAGACAGCAAATGGATGGCTTGTGTTTTTTAATCCAGTCAGCCAATCTATGTCTCTTCAGTGGGGAATTCAAGCCATTAACATTTATTGAGATAATTGATAAGTGTGGTAGTATTCTATTCGTCTTATTTGGTGAGAGTCCATTGCTTAGTTTTATCTTTTGCATCAGTGTGGAAGCTAGGTTCTGTCCTTTGATTTCTGAGTTCTTACTTTGCTGCTGATCCATTGTGGTGGTCAGTGTGCAGAACAGGTTGAAGTATTTCCTGTAGAGCTGGTCTTGTTGTGGCAAATTTCCTCAATGTTTGTATATCCGTAAATGATTTGATTTCTCCGTCAATTTTGAAGCTTAGCTTAGCAGGGTACAGAATTCTGGGCTGAAAATTGTTCTGTTTAAGTAGATTAAAGGTAGATGACCATTGTCTTCTTGCTTGGAAAGTTTCATTAGAGAAGTCTGCGGTCACTCTGATGGATTTGCCCCTGTAGGTCAACTGGCGCTTCTCCTGGCAGCTTGCAGAATCTTTTCTTTTGTCTTGACTTTGGACAGGTTCATCACAATGTGTCTTGGAGAAGCTCGGTTAGAGTTGAGGCGACCTGGGGTCTGATATCCCTCTGAAAGCAGTGTGTCAGAATCTTTGGTGATGTTTGGGAAATTTTCTTTTATAATATTCTCTAGTATGGCTTCCATTCCTCTGGGGCATTCTTCTTCCCCTTCTGGAATTCCTATAACTCGTATGTTGGAACGCTTCATAAAGTCCCATAATTCTGACAGTGAACGTTCTGCTTTCTCTCTCTTCTTTTCTGCCTCTTTTACTGTCTGAGTTATCTCAAGAACTTTGTCTTCTACCTCTGAAATTCTTTCTTCTGCATGGTCTAATCTGTTGCTGATACTTTCCATTGCATCTTTAAGTTCCCTAACTGACTGTTTCAGTTCCTTCAGGTCTGCTATATCCTTTTTATATTCTTCATATCGTTCATCTCTTATTTGATTCTGTTTTTGGATTTCCTTTTGGTTATTTTCCACTTTATTAGCAATTTCCTTCATTGTTTCCATCATTTCTTTCATTGTTTTCAACATGTGTATTCTAAATTCCCTTTCTGTCATTCCTAACATTTCTATACTGGTGGAATCATCTGCAGTAGCTACCTCATGGTCCCTCGGTGGGGTTGTTCTAGACTGGTTCTTCATGTTGCCTGGAGTTTTCTGCTGATTCTTCCTCATGAGTGATTTCTATTATCTGTTTCCTTGCCCTAATTTTCCTTTCACTTCCTCTTGCTCTTTAAATCTTTCTCCTATTTTTTATCTCTTTACCCATTTGTTCTACTTAAGACGTATCTTTGACTATCCCCATAACTTCTATTTAAATATTTCTCTACTTTGAAATTTTTATGTTTATATCTTCATATTCTTATTTCACAGAGGCATTTTCTCCTCTAAGAATACTAGTGACACATTGGGCTTGCCTTCTCTCCCCCTGAAGTTTTCCTTTTCTCCCTCTGTGCATTATTGTCATTTTTTCTAAAATTTTTTTCTAATTATTTTTGTTTCATCACTCTTTGTTCTCTGTCTCTTATACTACAGGTGTTCCTTAAATGTCTGATGTTAAAGATACCTGTAATTTTTTGGATTAAAAAAACAATAGAGTTAGCCTTTGGAGTGGCATGACAGATCTGATTGAAAATAACTAAAATTTCTAAAGTACTTTTGAAAATGAAGTACACAGTTATGATCTAATAAAAAAGAAAGAAAATTAAGCATCAATGAACTGGCAAGAGAGCAAGAACTACTAAGAGCAAAAAGATCTCTAAAGAGTAAAGATCTCTAAAGCAGCTACGCAGAGCTGAGTGAAGCATCTTTTCTAGTTTGTGTCTTTAAGAGCCTTTAGTGAATCATGTGTTCTTGAGCATCAATTTTTATGGCTTTGTAGTAACAGAAGGCATAACCACAAAGCTTAAGAAATTTGTAACATGAGATTCCAACAGGTTGAAACTCCTTGAATAAATAAATCATACACCAAAAATCTATATCCTTAGGGTAACTGCAAACTAAAACCAGAACCCACTTACCTTGAATCTTTGTGAAATGTGAAAGAAAAATTTCTCCACGGAGAACTGGTAAATTCTAGCAGGACTTCATCCAGGTTTACAGTATAAATTAACTCTTGCCAACGTGAGCCTATACTTCTCAAGTCATCATCTTTAATCATCAGAGAAATACAAATCAAAACCACTTTGAGATATCATCTAACTCCCGTAAGAGTGGCTCACATAACAAAATCCCAAAACTACAGATGTTGGCATGGATGTGGAGAAAAAGGAACACTTCTGCACTGCTGGTGGAATACATTCCTTTTGGAAAGAAGTGTGGAGAATACTCAGGGACCTAAAAGTAGACCTGCTGTTTAATCCTGCAATTCCTCTATTAGGAGTATATCCAAAAGACCAAAAATCACTTTATAACAAAGATATTTTCAACAGATTGTTCAATGCAGCTCAATTCATAATAGCCAAGTCATAGAAGAAGCCCATGTGCCCATCAACCCATGAATTGATTAATAAATTGTGGTATACGTATACCATGGGATAGTATGCAGCCTTAAAAAGAGATGGAGATTTTACATTTATATGGATGGAGTGGGAACATATACTATTTAGTAAAATATCTCAAGAATGGAAGAAAAAAATATCCAATGTACTCAGTACTATTATGAAACCAATTTATAATCACTCACACTTTCATATGAAGAATAGATCAAAAGGATGGCTAATGGTGCTAAAAAAAAAAAAAAAAGAAAGAAAAGAAGAAGAATAGATAACAATATGGCCCAAGATGAAGCAGGGAGGAGGGAATGATGACAGGGGAAGGTGGAGGTCAGATTGAGGGAGGGTGAAGGGTGGGATCACACCTATGGTGCATAATGCAAGGGTATGTGTCGGATCTATTAGTATAGAGTATAAATGTCTTAACACGATAATTAAGTAAATGAGATGGGGTATATATTAACCAGTGTGATGTAAGCATTCCTAATTCTATATTAAATCAGCAAATTGTACCCCATAAATGCATTGATGTATATGTGATCTGTGTGTTTATGATTTAATAATAATAATAAAAAAGAACTTAAAGTGATTTTTGATTGATAGTCCTACTAGGTAAAAGAAGTAGATTCTCCCTGGTGGAATTCAATTTTAATTTAGATCTTGAAGATCACCACAGATAAAATTCTAAAACACATATGTCAACCGAGTAAAAATTGTGTGTGTGTGTGTGTGTGTGTGTATGAAATACAAAAGAAACCCAGGTGTGAGAGCCAGTGGCTATATCAGAATGGCAATAAATTCATATATTGGAATTGTTAGATACACAATATAAGTGTTTTTATATCTTTAAATGAGAGGAAGTGAAAAACAGTAATATTATAAAAATGAATGAATGACTGATACCCTGCAAATATCTTTTCCCATTCTGAAGATTGTCTTTTTGCTTTACTTGTTGTGTCCTTAGTTGTGCAGAAGCTTTTCAGCTTAAGTCCCATTTGTTAATTTTTGTTGTTGCAATGGCTGCTAAAGTCTTTGTCATAAAATCTTTCCCCAGTCCAACAACATCAAGAGTTTTCCCCACACTTTCTTCTAAGATTTTTTATTGTTTCATGTCTTAGATTTAAGTCTCTTACCATCTTGAGTTAATTTTTGTAAGGGGTGGAATGTGTGGGTCGAGTTTCAGTCATTTACATGTGGTTATCCAGTTCTCCCAACTAGAATATACAGAGAACTCAAATTAATCAACAGAAAAAGAGTAAACAATCCTATCTACCTTGGGCAAGAGATATGAACAAAACGTTCTCTGATGAAGACAGATGAATGGCTAACAAACATTTGAAAAACTACTCATCATCCCTGATCATCAGAGAAACGCAAATCAAAACCACCCTGAGATATCACCTAACCCCAGTGAGACTAACCCACATAACAAAGTCTCAAAACTGCAGATGCTGGCATGGAAGTGGAGAGAAGAGAACTCTTTTACACTGCTGGTGGGACTGCAAACTAGTACAATCCTTTTGGAAGGAAGTATAGAGAAGCCTCAAAGAACTCAAATTAGATCTCCCATTTGATCCTGCAATTCCATTACTAGGCATCTACCCAGAAGAAGAAAAAAATCATTTTATCATAAGGACATTTGCTTTAGACTATTTATTGCAGCTCAATTTACAATCACCAAAATGTGCAAACAACCTAAATGCCCACCAACCCAGGAATGGATTAACAAGCTGTGGTATATGGATACCATGGAATACTATTCAGCCATTTAAAAAGATGGAGACTTTACATCTTTTGTATTAATCTGGATGGATGTGGAACACATTCTTGTTAGTAAAGCATCACATAAATAGAGAAACAATAATCCAATATACTCAATTCTGATATGAAGACAATAGATGATCTAATACAAGGGGAGGCGGTAGGGGAATGAGGGATCTGAGGGACTGGGGAGAGGATAGGAGGAGGGGTATGGGAGTTACAGTGTATGGCACACCTCTTGCAGGCAGGACACAATTACAAGAGGGACTTTACCTAACAACCACAATCAGTGTAACCTAATTCTTGGTACCCTCAATGAATCTCAAACAAAAAACATTTAAATTAAAAAGAAAATGAATGAATGAATTTGTAAATAATCAGATAAAACACAAAATAGCTTTAACCATATTTTTATCTATAGGCAAGAGGTAATGAGTATTTGGGCATTTTTACTGATCAAAGAGGAACCACAAAACTAACAGTAGAAGCTTTCCAACAAGTGGCATATGTGTATCACCTTATAGCAGTGGTACTCAACAAGGTTGAATTTACACTCCAGCCCCTACTCCAGGGAACATTCGGCATGTCTAGGGACATTTTTTTTTTATTACCACAATTGGAGGGTGCTAATAGCATCTAGTGGGTAGAGGCCGAGGATGCAGATAAAAATCCTATAGCACACACAATAGCCCCTAACAACAAAGACTTATCTGGCCCCAGATATCAATAGTGCTGATTGAGAATTTTGCCTTGAAGTAATTCTTACCATTAATATGGCCTGTCCATCTTTTCAGAGCCTCTGGGCAGACTTGTTTCCCATTCTAAAGCACAAGCAGTGTGCTTTGGCCAGATAGCTAAGAAAAGCACATAAAACGGGAGCTAGAGAAAAAAAAAAAAAAAAACAGGCAAAAAAAAGGAAAGGAAAGAAAGCCAACTCAGAAACATGCCAGGTAGGAAGAAGAAAACTTCAAACAAAATTGAATTGCATGCTATGTATGGAGGACACACCTAAAATACAGGAAAGGTTAAAAAAAGATGTCAAGAGATATACTAGGAACTACCAACAAAAAGAAAATTGGTCTATCTATATTAATATAGATAAAAAAAACTTTAGAACAAAAGCTTGACTAGAGGAGAGTTACGATAAGAGACTTCATTCATTAAAACAAAATAACAATTCTAAACATGTATGCAGCTAACAACATAGCCTCAAAACACACATTGCGTGCCTTTCTTTACAGCTCTCATTAGAGCTTTGCATGTGCATTACTTTTATTGTTGCTTTATGCCACTGTGTGTGTGTGAGGGGGATCTGAGTGATAAAATAATGGGCTAATTTGTTTGTCTCCATCTGAATCCACGTCTGCATTGCAAAATATCTAGTAAATGACATATTTTGAAAATAAAATGAAGAAAAATCTCATTGTTTAAAAGCTAATTAGAGCATTGACATGCATGCCGGGGGCCTGTGCATAGGCAGATTTTCTGCTGTAGGAAAATCTGTGGGTCATCTCATTAACAGGGCTGCAATTTCCACTACATGTAAGTCATTTTTCCCCCTCTCAGAAAGAGGTCTTCAATCTCCCTTCTTTCTTCTGAGAGGTATGCCAGTCTACCTTTTGAGAGATCGGTGCAAGATCAGACTTGGAGGTCTCCATCTTCAGCATGTAGACTTTTACTGAAACCTCCTACCTGAGGTGTTTCAGCCCTCAACTATACCTGGTATCTTGAGTGTGCTGTTATTGGATCATAATCTTCGCAAGTGAACATTCAGGTTTTCGTGGAGAAGGCTGAAGTCATCATACTGTTTCTTTTATAGATCTCCAAAAATTTTTTCCATTTTCAGCCACATCTATACTTCAGTTTTTTAAAGGTTCTTGATACATTCTATTCCTAAATCTTCCTATAGTTTTAGGAGGTATATTTAAAAAAAGAAAAGAAAAAGGCCACTTTAAAAAAAAAAATCACTGTCATATAGGATTTATTATGACCAATCTAAGATGTGCAAAGAAATAAATTTCTTAGAGCTGAATGTATTTATCCTCTCTGTGGAGAACTTAAAGATACTATCAAAGAATCACTGTGCAGCTAAGGGACACTCCCAGTTAAAATGAAGCAATAGTTTTTTTTTTTTTTTTTTCATTATGCAGATACTACTTTTATATTGTACCTACAACTATTAAATTTTCTCCTAACTCAGAATACTAGTAAAAATTAGAGGAAATATACACGAGAAAACAAATGAACTTACAGGTATTGTCATTTCATTTTGTACTATTAGCTCTGAAACCCAAATGTTCTTATTAATATTCTAAATAAACTAAAAATACTATAAATGATTAATATTCTAAAATATTAAGTGTTAATTATTTTTTCTTAGTATTTTATCATAAATGCGTAGTTTGCTTCTGAGTATGCTTATGGTTGGTTGGGAATGAGATTGTGTAATTTTTATATCCATAGTAGTAAATACCTGACAAATTAAATACCACTGTCTGAACTCCATTTTTCTATTTAGCATCATGTTTTAATACATGAGCATATGCTGTGATTTAGTATAATATAACATAGCAAGTTGTTTGTTTCTTAAAGCTAAAGATTTCCAGCAACATAATGTAGGTCCTGATAGACACATATTTATAAAGTTACAATAGAAAACGAGCTTTGGTTAATACCACGAGACCGAGAAATAAGATGTGTAGTTCATAATAACAAGACCTATTTCCAGGGCATCATGGGTTAGAAATCTAAAATATTAAATGCTTACTCTGTAATGTATTCACATACTTAAACATTTCAGATTTGATTAAAGTTGAATATGCTTCAGGAGACTCAATCACCTATCTGATTCTTTCTTCCTTCTCAGGCCATCATTACAACTTATTTTCAATGGATTATAAACCTTAATAATAATTGCAGTAGTACGAAAGAAAGAATCTCTCTTACTTGTAGAAAAAAATTGAACTAATGTCGAAGAGATGTAGGAAATTATCATTATGCAAACACTCTAGTAAATAATTATTGCAAGCAAGATCCACCAATGAATGCTGAAATTAGTGGTTGAAAGTTGGAAGAGAAACAGGATAGCTGGGTAGACCCAAATGTCCCTGATTCCTTATAATGGGAAAGTGGTAACTTCACAGTACAGAAACCAGCAGACACACCCTCAACCAAGTGGTCAAAGTTATCAGTAATAAGACATGTTGAGATCATGTAGCCTTGAAATGATGCACTGAAAGGGACATGGTATTTTGTTGTATTCTCATCAAAAATATATAATCTCAGTCCAGTCATAAGAAATCATCAAATCCAATTTGAGGCATATACTTTTTTTTTTTTTTTTTTTTTGTAGAGACAGAGTCTCACTTTATCACCCTGGGTAGAGTGCCATGGCATCACACAGCTCACAGCAACCTCCAACTCCCAGGCTTAAGCGATTCTCTTGCCTCAGCCTCCCGAGCAGCTGGGACTACAGGCGCCCGCCACAACGCCCAGCTATTTTTTGGTTTGCAGTTCAGCCGGGGCGGGGTGTGAACCCGCCACCCTCGGTATATGGGGCCGGCACCTTACCGACTGAGCCACAGGCGCCGCCCCAATTTGAGGCATATTCTAAAAAGTAACTTGTACACTTCAAAAATGTGGAAGTCTCAAACAAGGGAAGGCCAGGGGAAATTTAAAAAGAACGGTCACAGACTATAGGAGACTGTAAAGACAGAATAACCACACATACTGTGGGACCCTGAATTGTATCCTGAAACAGAAAAATTAGTGGGAAAACTGGTGAGATTTGGATAAGTTTTATGATTTAGCTAATAGTATTAATGTTATTTTCTTGGTTTGGATAATTGTGCTATGGTTATGCATGTATGAAATAGTAACATGAGGGCAAACTGGGTAAAGATATGATAACTCCTTGAAGTGTCTTCATAACTTCCCTGAAAATAGACAATTATTTCATACTAAGAAAACCCTGGAAAGTCATAATACAAACACAAGCTAATAAGTTAATAGCTTACACTAGAGTGTTTATATTAGTCAAAGCAGTGTCCTAAGCATCTTAAATGCATTAACTTATTCAAGTCTCATAAAAAAAAAATCGATAGGTGGAAGCTATAATTATCCCCATTGTGCAGACAAAATAATTGAGGCTTAAAGTATATAAGGAACTCAAAGATCACACTGTTGCCTGTCACACGATCCCCCACAAAATTGAGGCCAAAGCCGGCATGCTGAATCACCAACTGTACACACCACATCACATCATTTATAGATGACCAAAGCCTGACAACAATCAGTGGTTTGCCAGTCTTTGGAAAACGCTGACCACACAGTAGATATGGTATCAATTTGGGCAACCAATGCAGGCTTTGCTAAAAATCTGTGAAAGAATGCTCTCATTCTCTCCCCTTTCTCTTTTTTGCTCCTTTTCTCTCTCTCTCTCTCTCTCTCTCTCTCTCTCCTCTTTCCTCTTTCCTCTCTCTTTTACTGTCTTTCTCCACTCTCTTTCTCTTTCTCCAAAAGTAAAATGAAGTACAACTTTGTACGACTTTCTGTTCTTAAAAAAGACTGTACAAGAATGTACTTCAAGAAAGACAATAAATGAGTGTAAGGGTACGGGGACAGGTCAGGGATGGGCTTGCAAGCATAGTTAATAAATTAAATGGGGTAGTTAGTCTTTAAAGAGAAAGTGAGGTTTGAGCCAGCACTTGAAGGAGATGAAGACCTGGTCTAAGTGGATGCCAGTTGGAAGAGCATTCCAGGTAGAAGGAAGCACTGGAGCAAAGACTGCGTGGCAGGAGTCGCCTTCTGTGCTCAACGCATAGTGAGGAGGCAGCAAGGCCGGCACCGTGCACAAGGGCAGTGATGGGACTAGCAGAGACATCAGAGAGGCAAGGTATGTTGGAGGGAGGTGGGGCAGAGTAGAAGGTCCATATGGGTCCCTATAGGCCACTAAAGAATTCTGGATTTTAGTCCAAGGGAAATGGAGAACCATTCCACAATTTTGAGGAGTGTCATGACCTAACACATTCTCTAAAAGAAACGCTAAGGGCTACAATGAAAATAGTTTGCAGGAGGCGAAGGTAGAAAGCAAAAGCTACAAAGCAGAGCCCTTTGAGAAGTCAGAGACAATAGTGTATTAGAGCAGGATGATAGCAGTGCAGTGGTGAGGAGGGGTGAGGTTCTGTATCTATTTTAAAGGAAGAGCCAACAGGATTTTCTGACTGATTAGAAGTGAGATATGAGGGGAAAAGGAGTATAAAACAATCCCAAGGATTTTATCTGATTGGTTCAAAGAATGAAGTTGTCGATAACAGAAATTGAAAAGCCAGGCATGAAACAGGTCTGGTGGGCATAGGAAGGGGATCGGGAGTTCAGTTTGAGACTTGTTCATTTCGATTATCTAGTAAGCATCAACTAGAGTGATTGGATATTTCAGTCTAGTGTTTGGGAGAAGGTACCAAGCATGAAACAAACTTGGTAGATGTCAGCATAAAAACCAAAAGCACAGATGCTTGTAAAGGAGAGAAGTCCAAGGACTGAGCCCTGGGACACTCAGATGTAAGGAGATCAAGGAGAAGTACTAAAAGGTTCCATGAAAAGTAGCAATCACTGAGAGCAGAAAACCCGGGAGGGTGGGGGAGACAGAAGGTCCTAAAAAGCCAAGGAAAAGCATATCGAGAACAAAGGACTAAGAAGCTTTGACAGAGGCTGATAGGTAAAATAAAGGAGGAGTGAGAACTATACAGTTTAGCATCAAAACACTTAAAAACTACATCACCTTGATAGATGTAAAAAATGATGAGACTTAAGTCAACAAAGTTAAAATTCTTAGAAAATTGGGAATACATGTGAATTTCTTAAACCTAATAACAAGTTACTTTAGGCCAGGCGCTATGGTTCACACCTGTAATCCCAGCACTCTGGGAGGCCAAGGCGAGTGGATCGCCTGAACTCAGGAGTTTGAGACCAGCCTGAGCAAGAGTGAGATCCCCATCTCTAAAAATAGCTGAGCGTCATGGTGGGAGCCTGTAGTCCTAGCTACTTGGGAGGCTAAGGCAAGATAATAGCTTGAGCCCAAGAGTTTGAGACTCTATCTGTAAAACAACAATAATAATAATAACAAATAAAAAAATTACAAGTTACTTTATTAAAAATGTCCTTCAAACTCACTGGTTAAAAATACTCTCTGAAAAATTAGAAGGTTGGCCACTATCACAAATTCTATTAAGAGATAACCTAGAGTTTTCAACCAGCAGTAAGATGCACTTAACCACCCCTCTACCCAAACACATCCATACAAGGAGAAAATGACTGAAGAAGAGTAAGAATCACAGAGACGCATATAATCCCAAGAAAGCCAAGAATGAATTGCTAAGGTGTTCTGAACACAAAATCCAATTCTACTCAAGTACTGTGACAAGCAGAAAACATGATTTTAAAAAGCTGTCATTTATAATATCAATAAAATAATATGCTGTATTGGAATAAACCAAAGTTGTATAACTTATTCATGAAGATGAATAAGTTTCAGAAAAAAAAAATCAAATGAAAGTAAGACCTTATCCATAAACTAACAGACTCAATACCATAAAGGTATTATGTCTGCCTTGATTAATCCATGCAGGCAAAACTATTCCAATCAAAATCCCTACAGAGGTATGGCCCTGCGTTGCTTTCTGTCCTGTTATGACACAGCGCAAAGCCCCCACCAGAGGCTGACTAGATGCGGGGGCTTGATCTTGAACTTACTGGCCTCCAGAACTGTAAGAAATAAATTTTTTGATTATTAGATTCATTTTTATATATGTCTCATATTTCTTTCATCATGCCTTGTAGCATAGCCATGTTCTGTATGTCCCCAGGGTACACTGCCTGGATTCCTGTCCTTGCTGACCTCAGGGCTCCCTGAACTGAAAGTGCCTGATGACCATTCATTTGAATTGTTCAAGTTGATGTTGAAGCAGTTTTTTTTGTTTGGGTTTTTTTGAGACAGAGCCTCAAGCTGTAGCCCTGGGTAGAGTATCATGGCATTACAGCTGATAGCAACCTCCAACTCCTGGGCTCAAGCGATTCTCTTGCTTCCGCCTCCCAAGAAGCTGGGACTACAGGCACCCACCACAACGCCCGGCTATTTTCTTTTTTTTTTTTTTTGGTTGCAGTTGTCATTGTTGTTTGGCGGGCCTGGGCTGGATTTGAACCCGCCGGCTCAGGTGTATGTGGCTGGTACCTTAGGCCCTTGAGCCACAGGCGCCGAGCCAAGGTTTCGTTATTTTTTCAAGGGTGACAGGTTCTCAGAGTAACATTATTAACAGAGAAAGAACGACATTTTTAGGGTCTTTCTCTGTGCCCAAAGTCTTATTTATTGTATCAGTAAAGGTTCTTTGGATAGCAGCTGTGACTGAAACTGGCTCCCTCTATGGGATGTGTTGGTCCCCTCACCCATCATTGGAAGCCCCAAGGCAGACAGCCCAGGCTGGGACACCGACACATGTCAACAGCAACATGAGGTACCTCTTATTTTGTCTTAATTTTTTTAATTTGTCTCTGTCATGCGCAAAGTCAGCTTCTACCGGCTTCTACCAGCTTCTACCAGCAGCTCTTGTTGTGGGATCATATGGTTGCAGGTAGAAACAGGAAATACTTGCTTGGGCATTCACCACCAAAGAGAGGTTAGAACTTCAGTAGTGTGAAATCAAAATCTAACCCTCCAGTCTTCCTGGCCCATGTTGGCTCAAGAACAATAATTAGGGACTGTCAAAAAGAAAAAAAAAATCCCTACAGAATTTTTCATGGAACTTAGCAAGCTCATACTGAAAATTAAATTAGGGAAAAATAATCCAGAACACTCCTAAAATAATGTAGGATAGGAAGCCAAACCTATCAGAGATCAAGATAGTATAAAGAAATAGTAATTAAACAAAGCAGTATTGACATAAACTTATAAGCTATGACATAGAACTAAGAACCTAGAAAGACTCATGTAGAAATTTGGTTGAATTTAATTTATTTGACAAATAAACACCATTTTATCAGAGATAAGTTTAGATTATAAAATAGTGTTAGAATAATTGGTTTCCTTTCTATGGGAACAACAGAATTCCTACATCATATGGGTTACAGAAATCAATTCCAAAGGAATGATGTGACAGGCAAAACTTGATGTTTTCTTCAAAACTTGAAGACGTTCTCATGAGGTAGGTCTTAAAAGAAAAGTTAGAATGCATTCAAGTTAATAAGCTGTGTTCATCAAAAGATACCATAAAGATAGGAAGACAACGTGCTTCAAACTGAGAAGATATTTGAAATTTGTATAATTAACAAGGAATTAGTCTCCAGGATATACAAAAAAAAAAAAACTTGTAGAAATCAATAGAAAAATCACAGGTGTTTCATAGAAAATGAAGCACAAATGTTCACTCAACATGAAATGATACACAACCTCATTAGTAAATTAGATAAAGGAGGACTAAAAACAAAATGAGACTTTCTGCACCAACCACATATGGAAAAGTAAAGGTTAGCAATACAAAAGGTTGATGAACATAAAAAACAAGTGGAATACTCACACAATATATTGTCTCAGCTCACACACAAATAACAGAATATGAACAAGGAAATGATTGATGCAAAATTCAGGAAGGTGCTAAGTAAAGCTCTGTTTGGAACAGAGATAGGACAGGTGCAAATACAATTATGTTCACTGCTAATTTATAAAATGCAAAAATTAAAAACTTTAAAGTCTAAAGAAAGAGAATTGTTAAATATGGAGTAATACATCTGTATAAGGAAATAGGCAGACATTTGAAAATCAGTTTCAGAGATGATTTAATACCAAGAAATTTGTTATTGCTTACGGAACTGTTAATTTACAACATGATTCTAATTGGGGGGAAGGATTAATTAATCTGTATGTATATTTTGAAAAGCTCAGAAGTTCTGTAAGGGGACTAATTTTCTCCTTTAGACTCTTCTATTTTCCATATTTTGAACATCAAACTTGTTATAATTCTTTAATAGGAAAATAAGTGTTATACTCAATTTTATAAGGATCAGGGAGCATGATTTGCTTTTATTTAAGTAAACTGTATATTTATGTGACGACCATAAAGTCTAAACTCTAAAAATATGCTCTGATTGTACTTCCTTAAAATCTTTTGCCAGTATATCAAAATATTGCACAAAAATGCCAAAGTTGACCAGATTTATAAACAAACTGTAAAGACATTATGAAAAATCTTATACATGCAAATTTTAGTTACAGTTAATTATTTTAATTGTATATTAAATTTAAAACAACAGCCTTCATAAGGGAACATGGGATTGCACCTTATTAAGAGTTACTTTGTTTCATGGACAAAGGGGAGATTTAACAGGAAGAGTGTTGAGTTCTTTCTTTACAGAAACAGAAATAGAAAGTGGGCAAAATAAAGTTAACATATGAAAATTTTGACAATGATTCACTTTTTAAAGCCTCGCCTTATAAGTGGATTAAATACTGACTTTGTCATCACTTGTATGGACGTGATTCTGAAGTGTCTTCTATTCTTGTATATTAAATTGTTTTGATCTCTAAAACCTTTATTTTTCTGTATTCAGGTAATACCATCTGGATATATATTTAAAGAGGCTAATATCTACATGTAGCACATGTATTATATACTGTTTTATTGAACCAGCCTTAAAAAGATTGAGTTGTGAGTGCTAACTTAGCCGCAGCAAAATTATTATAATTTCATAGATAGTTCTTACAACTCAGATAGCAAGCTCCACTTTCTCTGCAAACTATAGAGAGATACAGAATTGCATTTTCCTCAGCAAGGATGAATCATCTCCAACTGGGATCACTTCAATAGGCATTTGTTATCTGCTAGTGAGTATTTTTATCTCAATGGGGAATCATTTGACACCCGATTTGGAAATCTGCCTGGTGGAGGACTTGATCTCAATGGAGGTCAATGGAAATTTCCTAAGCTTCTACAGATTTCCTTTTTTATTCTCTTAAGAAAATTTCCAAAGTTGATTTTTCAACTTCATAGACCACTAGGAATCTGACAGGACCTGAACCCAGAGTGGAGACTTGAGCAACTATATCTGGAAGTGACCCTGAGGTCTCATTCCAAGTTGCCTGGCCATTCGGCCAGCTCCCCCTTCTGCCATAGAAGAGACCTGCACCCAAGTTCACATTCCAGAAGACCAGTGGCCCCTTCCCTTGCAGGATTTAAGGTGTCCGGCTTCTGGATAAGCTGGATTTCTAAGACAACTCTATGAATAGTTGCCACTCCAAAATCCAGTCTGCCTGCTGCCAAGCAGATTGGACTATTCCTCCACTGAGAAGTTTGCTCCCTGCAGCTTTCCCTGGAAAGAAAAGGAAGACGGAAAAACACTCCGCATTTGGAAGAAAAACCCACCTCCCGTGAGGTTGCAGATAACTGCGACCTATAAACATATTGGTGGGTGAGGGAGGTTGAAAGCTCCTCTTCTCCCCTGACTTTTACTGACTCTAGCTTTGCCGATTTTCTCTTTCCCCACAAAGGCTATTTCTTAAATCATGCTGGGTGACCTGCTAGAATTCATCTTGAGCCTGGTGCAGGAGAAAGGCATCCCAGAGGGTCTGGCTTGCATAGATGGGTCATCAGTTTCTTTCCCCTGCACGTGTCAATTTAATGGTTTATGAAGCATCTGTACTAAAGAAGGATTTTTACTTTTTTTAAGACAGAGTCATACTTTATCAACCTTGGTAGAGTGCCATAGCATCACAGCTCACAGCAACCTCAAACTCTTGGGCTCAAGCGATTCTCTTGCCTCAGCCTCCCAAGTAGCTGGGACTACAGGCACCCACCACGATGCCTGGCTATTTTTAGAGATGAGGTCTCACTTTAGCTCAGGCTGGTCTTGAACTTGTGAGCTCAGGCAATCCACCCACCATGGCCTCCCCGAGTGCTGGGATTACAGTGGTGAGCCATAGTGCCCGACCCACTGAAGCAGGATTTTAAAGAATGAATAGGAGTTGAGAGTAGAGTAGACTCCAGGGGGTGTGGGCTTCAGGATTGGAAAAGTGAGTCAGAGTCACAGTGCATGAAAAGGCCTAGAGGGGTGAGACAGTTCAGGGGACTACCTGGGCTCACAAGCAGTTCGGATTGGTAAAATGCAAGTGTGAGAGTGTGGTAGGAGACAAAATGATATATGGGCAGAATCAGTGTGAAGGGGCTTGAGCAGCAGTCTAGAAGTTAAATTTCATCCTGGGAGCCAGTACAGCTCAGATGGGGGCCAACAGTTAACCACCTTAAGATCCAGAATCCCTATGGCATTTCAGACCAATGTATTTCTTTGGATTGTATGGGTGATAAGTTGTATTCTCTGGAAACTTTAATGAGGGGGAAAGAGGTCAACTTAATATTTGTGTGGCATATTCAGGCCAAACATCTATGCTATAAAAATAAAAGTTTCACAAGAGTTTGAAAAAGAAATGTAAGAGCAGATATAAAGTGCCTCAGACTGCACAATTAGGTCAAAGTCCCAAGAACCACACTGTAGCAAACCAACACTGCAACAGACAACACCCAGCCACGCAGCAGGATGTGTCCAATCCCTTCCATGCTAATTTCAAATGGAATTGTGTATGTATTCAATTTTGTAATCATACAGAAACTATTAGCATATGAAAGTATCTAGGTTTATATTTGTACATATTAAGTTATGTTAGAATAAAGAGAACAAAATCACCATGGGACAAAGAAAAGGGAGAGCGCTATGAGAAACTCTGTATGGTGCAGTCTCTGCAGCCAGAATCCAATTCTGATTTCACTGCCTCCCTGGGACATTGTTCTTGAAACTCGGTTTTCCCACCTAGAAAATGGGGGTGAGGGGATTCAACAAGTTAATGTTATAAGGAGGTTGGCACAAAACAAAAATACAGTTAACCCTTGAACTGTACAGGGTCACTTGTATGTGGATTTCTTTTCTACCAAACTCAGTAAAAAAATGTACAGTAGTCTTGAGATGTGAACCCACTTACACAGAGGGTTCTTCAGAGCCTGCAAGAGTTGAATAGCCACAGATTTCAGTGTAGGCAGGGGTCCTGGAACCAATCCCTCTTGTGTGCTGAGTACTGTAGCTCATGCTTATACTACTGTGGTCCTCTTTCTTTTATTAATATTCATAACTTATTCAAGTTGATGAAACATCTGTGGGTAACAAATACACATTTGTTATAGGCAAATGTGTATTTCTGAAAAAATCCTTTTGGTTTGGCAGCATGATAGGCAATAGATTGGATGGAGAGAAGAGATCTCATAGCTATGTAGGAGCTAGATGTGAATGACAATGTGGCTGTCAATACTACACGGTGGCTCTAAAGTTGCCATACCTAGACAATAGGAAAATGGGAAACTGTAGCTAAATGTAACTTTACTGACAACTTATTTATTGTAAAATTTTGCAAAGAGGTGGCCAAAACAGAGAATATTTTGTAAAATTTTGTAATGAATATTTTGTAAATAAAGGTATATTTAACTTTAAATCTTGATTTCGATTTTCAGTTTAATATCTAGTTCTGGAGCTGAAGGAAACAGAAGGGCTGAAGGTGCAGATTTAGGAAATAGGGTAAATACTTTGTTAAAATGGAATGTGTAAACAATGCTGTTTATGGAACCCACAGATGGCCAGGGAGGGAGGAAGTCCAGGGAACCAGCAACACTGGGCAGCAAAGCAAGAGAAAATGCCAAGAAGAACCAGGCTGATGGGACAAAGGGAGAAGGATGGAGAGCGTGCCTGGCATCAGAGGAGAGGGTGTGGACAGGAGGAGGTCTGGCCCTTGCAGCGCTGTAAGAGTTGAATGGCCATTATGCCGGTGATCAGGGAATCAAAGTAAGAGCAACTTAAAACATCACCAGGGAATCACAGTAAGAGCAACTTAAAACAGAGAAAGAGTTGGTGAAATCTGTCTGTTTCTAAGCTTAGTGCAAAAGAATACCCAAATTCATAGTCAGAGACAGATTGAAGATAACATAAGGGGAAGGGTAGTAACTTGAGGGATTGAGGTCACCAAGGAATTGGGAAAGGGTAGCACCAAAAGTCTCAGAGAAGGCACTGGCCTGAAACAGGAAGACACAACCCCTTCTACCCACATATGCGCAGGGGGATTGGAGACATGGATACAGAAGATTCAGGCGGGTAAGAAGTTAGGCTTATTCTCATAACATCAATTTTATCAACAAAGTAGGAGGTAAAATTATCAAATAAGATTTAAAAGGTATTAGGCTGAGGCTGGGAGAAAAGTGAAGATAAAACAGCATTTAAATAAAATAAATCAAACCCATCATCACTTCAGCATATATTTTCCGACAGTTATTGCAAATTAGTGATGTTTTCTGATCAGACCACATTAATGAACAGGGTAGGCATAAGAGAAGTCTTAGTCCCTATTCTCTATTTTGGCATTCGTTTCTGATTCCCTCTTTAACCTAACCCAGGTTACGCTGACATGATCTTTGACTTCCCACCGCGAAGTGTTCATTTTAACTGGCAGGCAAATGATATTACACTCTGAAGGCCCATCATGCTAAATGACCATTAAGCCATTACACTTAAGAACTGCCTCTCAAGATAGAGACTCCAAGCGCTTTCGCAGTATCACTGTTTAACTCTCAGCATTTTATAGACAGGGAATTGTCATCACCAAGCTCACATGAATTCCTCTGGTTATAAACAAAACATCTGTGGCTGGTTAGCTCAGTTGGTTCATCTATGAAGTTAAATGGCCAAAATCTTGGGTGGAATCCTTGCAAAGCTGTTAGCATGGTTCTGTTCACAGGCCATTTATTTGCAGCCCCAGTTAGACGAGGCATCTCACAAACTGATGCCCCTGACGTGGAGAGGGTAAGGCTGCCAGCACCCCATCAATCAGCCTTTTTCCTTGTTCTTCCACTGACACTGTTCGCGGCGCTGTTCTCCTTTCTAGCCATCCCTGCCTCTGCTCCTTTCCCCCGGGGATTCTTACTTCCACTTTGATTATTCTTGTTTCCACCCAATTCCTCCCCACCCTTCAAAGTTTGCCTCAATTCCCACTAAATTCCCAGTATTTTTCAGCTGACTCTGGTGCCTTCATAGGTCTTTATATAACTGGATGGCCAGACTTGAAATTTATACTCTATAATTCAGTTCATAGTAACATTCATTTTGTGACTCTACGCTGCCTAAGGGCAGGTACACTGATAGCACAGTATACTATAAAAAGAAAAATCTTATTTCTACTTTGAGTTCAGTACAGTAGTTCCCCTTTATACTCAGGGGATACATTTCAAGATCCCAAGAAGATGCCTGAAACTGCAGATACTCTGAAAAATCATAGTATACATGATTTAAAAAAAAAAAAAATGGCTGACTAAGAGGCAGGTAGTACAGATGGTGTAGACTGGCTGGACAAAGGGATGATTCACATTCCCATGGGCCAATGAGAGATTTCATCATCTCAGAATGGCAGACAATTTAAAATGTTTGAATTGCTTATTTCTGGAATTTTCCCTTTAATATCTTCAGATTACAGTTAACCATGGGTAACTGAAACCACAGAAAATGAAACCATGGATAAAGAGGGAACCAGTACTTCCTCACTGGTTAATTTTGGACAATTCATAACCTGCTTGGTTTGGTTTATTCATTTTCACAGTTGAGAGATGAAAATCCATACAGACATAATTCTAGTAACTACAGCCTGAATAGCACCCACTTACCTTCCACTGAGTCAAATTCACTTCTATAAATACAATCCATAGCCAGAGTGAAACACAAAACCCAAACCTTAAGGGCAATGCAGACCAGCAGCAGCGCTTCTTCATCTCCATTTGGCCTGTTTTCAGCCCCGTCTTGGACGTTGTAAAGAGCCCTGCGTCTCAGGCAGAGAGAGGTAAAGCTGCTCCCTTTGGAAAGTCAGCCTCTACGTTTTAAAGGTGGTCATTTGACAGCCACCTTTAGGCCACAACTTCAAAGCTGCCATCACGGTGGGTAGTTTGTGCCTGGTCAGCAGGACAGCTGATTAAGTTATACCAAAGGAGTCTAACTCCATGTTTACTGCCATATCAGAGATTCCCAAACTGTGATCCAGCGAGTCCTGGTGGCTCCTTCAGGGCATTCAAGAAGTCAAAGCTACTTTGATAATAATACCAAGATGTCGCTTGCCTTTCTTCCCCATTCTCATCCTCTCATAAGAGTACAGTTTTCCAGCGGCTACAGGTGATGTGTGATATCACAACAGTTTGCATGCAGCAAATTTGCAAACCCAGCTATCTTCTATTAAACCGATTACTAAAAAAGACTGACAAAACTGCGGGGGAGGAAAAATGCCAGGCTTCTCACTAACATTTTTGATTTAGGAAAGTTACTTTTCATTAGAAAATGTTAACATGTAGTAAGTTTTAAATAGAACAGTACTTGCATTTTGTATTTCTATTGTGGTATCTAATATTATGGTCAATATCAATCAATACAACCCATAACAGCAAAATATTTTTGAGGTCTCTGATGATTTAAGATATGGTCAATTAAGTTTGCACAGTCATCCTAGAAAAAATCCTACATGTCTCAATGCTGAGTGACCACAGTCACCTTCCAAGTACTCCTCTTGGAGAGCTATCACCAACACCAGTGCCTAGTCCATTGTTCAAAGCACTTCTTCTAGCGTGAGTTTAGAAACTGAATTGTCCGGCCAGCTCTGATGGCCATTCTAGAAGGAGTTCCCAAACTACTTGTTGTATAAGAGGATTTTTACACTAGAACATTTGTGAACTGCTTCTCTGTAACAATAAGGACATGAGATAAACACAGTTGTCCTTTCGTATCCATGGGGATTTGGTTTTATAACTCCCTGTAGATACCAAAGACTGCAGATGCTCATGTTCCCGTATAAAAGCACTTAGCATTGGCATAGAACCTACACACCTCTTCCTGTATACTTTAAATTATCTCCTTTATTATCACTTATTATACCTAATACCATGGAAATGCTATATGAATATACTATCTTGTTTAATGAATAATGCCAAGAAAAAAGTCTACAAATGATTAGGATAGATGTTTTCTGAAGCTATTCCATCCCCAAAGGGCCTCATCACATGGCCATTTTTTTGGATCTGCTCACACATTCCTGGTGTCTCTTTTTCTTTTAGGGACACAATCACATTGAATTAGGGCTCCATCCTATCAGCCTCTTTTTAATTCAATTACCTCTTTGATGGTACTGTCTCCAAATACTGTCACTGTCACATAGATTAGGGCCTACCCATATTACCTCATTTTAACTTAATTATCTATTTAAAGGTCCTGCTTCCAAATATGGTCACATTCTGAGGTACTGGGAATTGGGATCTCAACATATGAATTTGGAACTAGCACAATTCAGTTCACAGCATGTTAAGAAATTCATGTTCTTCCATTTGGCAATTTCTAAAGTATTATCTCACTACACCTACAACACTATCTTATCATTCCAAGCCCTGAATATACAAGAAGCCCTTTGAATTCACGTAGCTCAAGTTCCTCCTTTTATGAAGCAACTCAGGTACAGAGAGGTAAGGTAATTTATTTAAAGTCACACAGCACATGATCAACTGCCATAAGTTATGCTTTTATTTTTAAACATGCACTTAATTTCAATATATTTAGAGAGCTGTCTAGACAAGACATGCAATGGTTTTAAAGAATTTAAAGATTGCTTGCAATGATTTTTTTTTTTAAATTATCATGTCCCAACTTGATTATTTGTTTAGGTGTGTATAAGGAGTTAAGAGGGAGGGGGTGGCATTTGGTCTATTAGTTTCCTATATTTGGGTTTGCCTACATTGAAACATAATCAAGCAATCCTTGCCAAGTGTTTGAAATGAAGCCCTTTAATCTACAGAAAAGCAATAAAAACAGAATGTAAAGAGATCTTCCGCCAAAGGACCTGTTGAAAAGCAGCAGCCAAGCTGACAACTCCCTGATGTCCCGCTAACTAGACAAAGAGCTAAGAGGCAGCCGAGAGGGTTGGAAGGCCTGGATGCAAAGGGTTTGTTCCTACAGAATCAACACCTAACGTGCCCCAGGTGTCACCCAAATTTGGCACTCCTCCCTTCTCCCACAACACAGCTAAAGGTGCGATGCCTGACCCCAGGAGGCACTCACCACCCTGACTTGGGCCTACTTCGTTTTGGGGAGCCACTAGTATAACATGAGCAGAATACAAGATCTCCATAGTGTCAGGGAGTGCAAACTAAGTGGAGATTCGTGGAACTTGCCTTGCTTTATCTATCTAAAGCAGCAGTTCTCAACCCATGGGTCGTGATCCCTTTGTTCAGTTTGTAACAACACGGCAGTTAGGAAGGTTGAGAACCACTGAGCTGAAGCGAGGGTAAGCAAACTAGATGCTCTAGGCCAGATCTACCCCTCCACCTGTTTTTTGTTTCTATTCCCAACCTTTGAACTGGGAAGAAAAGAAAAAAAGGAGAAGGAAAATATTTTATGACACATAAGAATATAAAATTTAAATGTCAGTGACCATAAATAAAGTTTTATTGGAATATACCACACTCCTTTATATATTATCTAGGGCTGCTCCACTGCTACAGGGGCAGAATTGAGTAATGGTGACAGAACATTTGGCCCACAAAAGGCCTGGAATATGTACAATCTGGTCATTTACAGAAAACGTTTGCAGACCATGATCGAAACCTTGAGTCCCTCAGCACGGATATATAAAGCTTATGTTTGAGATTTTAATATTTTTGTATATTCTACCCAGGAAAGCCTTGACAACTATGCAAAGTACACTCAGTATATCAGTTTAGTAAAGGATTTTGTAGAACATGCTCAAGCAGAAAGATCGCCACACTTAGAACTGCCAGAACACAGTGGATTGAGGTGACATACTCTGAAGTGAGAGGACTGTTTTCTAACCTTTTGTTTTACTTCCAGGTAAGCACAACATAGTACGTGAGGTCATTCTAATGTTTATTACAACTACCTGAGTTGCAATAAAAACTCACATTTCATCACATAGCTGTAAGACAAAACTGCACCCCTCAAATCCATCCTTATACTCAGTTGTAACTTGCTCCCCCACATTAAGTAGAAGCAAAATTCACAACCCCCCAGGACTACCTTGTTACAAGAGGCAGTTAATATATAGCAGGATATCAACACAATTCTTTTCTCTGAGGTCCTCCTGGCAAGAAACTGTTGCCTTGACTCAAACTGATTAACTGGAATAAATATTCCAAAAACCAGATAGGACTGATTACAAAGGAAATGGCAGCCTACAGCTTGTAATGAGAGTATTAGGAAATCTGAGAGATCGAAATCTAAACATATCTCCTGGTTATAGATCCTAAGAACAATTCTCCAGAGAAGCAGGAGGGGTGACTGTCATTTATGGGGATATTCGGGGTCCTGCAAGAGCAATTATCTTTATTTTGCAGTGTTAGACATCACAATCCAGAAAAAAAAAATAAAATAGATTTGGTTATTCAAAATTTTTGCCGCCTTCTTTACAATGCCTCCTTTCCATAATAAGACATGTTTACCTTCTTCCAAACTAGGAGAAACCAGCCAGCTCCTTTGCATCTAAGCCAAACTGGAACATCTCCAGTGAAGCTGTAACCACTAGTAGGCAGGAAATTGTGTGATAGGAATTGTGTGATTGTGTCTTTGTGCCGGACTTCAAATGAACTCACTTGTGAGCTAAAATTCTTCATTATGCAAAATGATTCACACAGGTGGCACATGTTAATTACATACAGTACACATCTTGCCAGGAGAGACCTTTGACCCATTAGCAAATTAAAAGTAAATTGAATAGAAGTTCTTCTATAATCCAGGCCCATGAAGATTTAAAAGAAGGGAACATGTTGTAATCTTCTTGGTTTCAACATTTTCTTTTACATAATAAAGTAAGTTCTAGGATCTACTGAGAAATACCTCTAATTGCTGTCTCAGCCACCTTAAGGAAATAGGGCTTCAATACTAGCTTTTTCTTAAAGTGTTAGGTTCTAAATTGCTGCTTTATTCTTGAGAATATAAATCATTTTCTAAACTTCCTTCTGATAGGGAAGCGAAATAGCTTGCCATAGACTCTCTTAAATCGAGGATTAATGAGTACAACTGAGTGCCCCTTAAGTTTAAACAGTATGCATTCAAAGAGAAGTAACTGGGGGTGCCAGAATTAATAAGCAAAAATACAGGACACTGAATTAAATTTGAATCTCAGGTAAGCAACAAATACATTTTGTTATTTATGCAATGGGTTGAGAATATACAGTGTCTATGTAATTTGGGTATATGTCATGCAATATTTGGGGCTTACTTACATTTGGGATATATTTATGGTAAAAATACCAGAAATTCAAATTTAATTGGGAATCCTGAAGTTTCTCTGACAACCGTAGAAGCACTTTTAGTTCAAAATGCTTCTTGTGAACAAGTAGTGGGGAAAATTTTGGAAGTGTGTTATACCTCATCTTGGAAGATAAAGTTCTTAAAAACTTTGGAAAAGACCCCAATACCTTTAAGCTTCAATTCTCTAATCTGAGAAATGAGAAGTATGAAATCTAAATGTTGTGTGGGCCTGAAAAGAGAAACTTTAACAGTAATGATAGTCCAGTTATAAGATGCATGGCAATACCCTTCAGTTTTAAAATTTCTTAAATTGCTTATGTATGAGTCATATTAATCAGTGTAATTAATTTATCAGCAAATAAATTAAAAATGTGTTCAGTTTCAGTATTAGGACTCATCATAAACTATCCAGTGTAGCTTAGCAACCAATAATGAGAAAGCTTTTTCTCTTTAGCTTTGGTGTGTTTTCTCTACCAAATAAATCAATTTAAACCTCATCTTGACAATCCTCCACCCCTGTGCCCTGACCCCCATCATTTCAATGTGAAAAAAGAAAGGGACTCAAACCAACTTAATCCAATTGCCTTCTCAAGATACAGGCTCCTTATGTGTTGCCTCAGACTATGTCTGACCTCCTGAACTCACAGAGGGGAAATTAAGGCAGACAATCCCAGCAGCTCAAACTGTTGCAGCCTCAAGACTAGGTAAGATTTAATCTTTGAGGTTCCCTACGGCAAATAAAGTTGAGCAAAATAACCAGAGTAACATGTTGAAGAATGGTTTATTTTTAAGGACTGAAAATGGCCATGAAGACAGAACCTTTAGGAGGGTAGAAACTAAACTACAGAAGCTCAAGGTAATTGTATTAGGTTACCAAAGAGTAATGACTTCGACAGGTCAACTAATCAAGAGAGGTGAGTTGAGTGCAAAGCAAAAGAAATCTTAGATAATTAGATACAGTGTAAGGAACCTTTTGTCTTAGATGACGTGGGGAAGAGTTAAATTCAGCTTTCTTACCTGAAGGCCGAAAGGTGCCCTGTTGTTTTGAATAACTGTGATTGAATCAGCAGTGTTTTAAGTTATCGTTATTAGTGTTTCAATTGGGGCCACTGTTATTATAGCTATTCTACAAGCCCCTCTAGTTAGTGGGGAAAAGGAGCTTTCTATGCTAGCTCACCTGTCTCTGGGAGCTGAAAGAAGAGGGATGTCCCCTTGCCTGCTTGCTGGCCACCTTGAGATGAATAAAGGGCACATCACGGCTACCTTCTGCTCCTCAGTTTTCAGTCGGTCCAAATCCAGTGAGAACCTTTTTGGCCTCAACCATTAGCACTACAGCTGACTTTAACCAACCTCCAAGTCATGCTGGGGGACATTAGGCCACACCTACCTCAATTACTTTTATCACATAGTAGATTGGGAAGTATTTCTATATACAATTTCTTAATGCTATCAATTGGCTTCAGCAAACCAAAAAGGAATGAGTTCCCTCTGAAGAGTCCTTTGAATATTTAGTCCAGAAGTCTTACCATGATGTTAAAAGCCGTTCACCATAATCACCAGAGCATTCCTTGGTAGGTCTAAAATCTGGCTTATCCTTACCTGAAAAATTCTTTGGGGGCATTTCAAATACTGGAGAAAAGACCATGGTACATACAAGATTTATCAAAATACTGTGTATATTCAAGAATCATCTAGGGAAACTAGTTACAAATGCAGATTTCCAGCCTTCACCTGGAAGATTGATTCAGATTCTGATGTGGTCGGTCTTAAGGTTTTGTTTTTTTTTAATGCATGTAATATTCAATTGTGTACGAGGAGCAGTATAATGTGCTAAGTACTGCAAGTTTAGAAGCTTAAATATGCACTATTCCTTTTTGAAAGTTTATCATCCTTTGAGTATGTTATTTCTCAGACTAGACCTATAAGGAACAGGTATTAATTTCACTTTATAGAAGAAAAAGGCTGAAATCCAAATAGATCACAGAATATATTCAAAGACACAGTCAGTACAAACAGATGTCAAGTCCACACATAAGGTAAGTTCATTCACGCGTTCACTTACTCATTCTTTCTTTCACCTCTTACCTACTTTCCTACCACACCCGCCTCTGACTCTGGCTCCCTCTCTGTGCTCTGAACCCACCAGACAGACACCTGGTCTTTGCTTTTTTTCTCCTCTGTGCCTGAAGACTTCTTTCCTGTATCTCTTGACTTCCTGCTTCACTTTCTTCAGTTTTAGATCAAGTATCACCTCCAGGAGACCTTCCACCACCACATTATTTAGAATGACGCCCTTCCCATGAACACCCTGCCCTCCTTCTCTGCTTTCCCAATCCTCTGAAAGGCAAAGTTTAATGGAAAAAGTGAAGACACTCCTTCTCACAAATCTTACGTGTAGCAAGCGCACTAATTGCTTGGAGTGATTTACTTTTATACACATTTAACGTTTTCTTGCCTGTCTCGCCTACTAAGACAGTAGTTCACAAACCTCAGCAGCATGGGGATCCCCAGAAGGACGTTTCAAAGCACAGAGTACTCATCCCCAGCCCCAGAGTTTCGACTGAAAATGCTAATGGTGCTGATCAGCAGACCACTCCGAACAGCCTCGCCATAAGGCACTGGTTTTCATCTGGGGTTGATTCTGCCCCCAGGGAACATTTTGTAATATCTGGAGACTTCTTTCATTGTTGCAGCTGGAATGGGCAAGACACCTGGCGTCTTGAGAGCGGAGGCCAGGAATGCTACTCAGCATCCTGCCATGCACAGCTCAGCCCCCCCATAACCAAGAATTATGCAGCTCCAAACACCAATAATACGGAGGTGAAGAACCCTGTCTTAGAATAATGCCTCCCAAACACAGTTACGCATCAAGGCCTGGTGGGTGGGAGGGCTTATTAAAATTCGTACTGTCAGCCTGCACCTCCAAAGTCTCTTGTTGGGTAGGTCCAACGTGGGGCCTGACAATTTACAGTCCTGCCAAGTACTCAGGGCCAGGGCTTGAAGAACAAAGGCAGGAGGAGGAAAGCTCCATGAAGCAGGAATCGCTCTCTCTTCACTCATTTCATTTCCCTCAGCAATGAAGCAGTGCACAGTATAGTTACTAACATTTCCAACACTTTAATAGCAGTAGCCTGCCACCACCATACAGCTCTTTGGGTACCAAGGATCTTTGTATTACACCGTAAGAAACAAGCATTGTTTTTATTGTTTTGGCAGCAAATTTGAGACCCCTTCTGTTGCTATTGACCCTTCAGCTCATTTACTCCCAACCTAAGACCTCTGACGAGAGTTCCCGTGTTTGCCCCGGGATGCTCGGATTACATCCCCAGGGTGGGATCTGTGCAGAAGAAACACACGGTCAGACGCAAGTCCCTGCATTTTCTGTTTATGATGAAACCACATGGTCCTCCAACCACCTGTCACACAATTCCCATTTTCAAAAAAGGCCGGAGAATTCACACACACACACACACACACACACACACACACACACACACACACACATTCACTCCCCTCACTCCCTCTTAATTCTTCACTCTGATGCTGCAGTGAGGCCCCTAGAATTTTAACACAAAGGGGAATTGGTGCATCTTGAATATACCTGTGCTTCCCTACCACATCTCTAGCAGCTGTCCTCTTTAAGATGCTGCCAATTATCTCTCCTTACCTCATTTTCTGGGGGAATATTAAATTCAGTTCTTTTATCCTGTGCCCGAGGCCAGCAGGGAAGCAGTTGATCTCCACAATTCAAATATGTCTGATATCTTAGATCCAATAGCCCTGTTTAAGACAGGCATTTAATGAAGAACTGGTGAATGAGATGTTTAATGGCTAAAGTGAAGATACTTCATCTTACAAATCTCTTTTTACTCCTGTGGAATCATCAGCTGGTGTTATTGATTTGCATCTACTAGCTGAACTTTCTATTGTTTTCAGATGTTAGTATCCTCTGCCGGTGGCTGCAGGCTGTTACCCTGTTTCCTTGAAAATAAGACATCCTCCGAAATTAAGACCTACTTACAGGGAAGATAAGACGTCCCCTGAAAATAAGACCTAGTGCATCTTTGGGAGCACACCTTAAAATAAGAGGGAAACAGGGTAGTTTTGGGGTAAAGTTTGCTGTCCTGACAACGAAAGGCTTCTCTACTGAATTGAAAAGACTGACGCATCCATGATAGCTCAGAGAACCCAAGACTTTCAGAAAGCTGGAAGAAGTATTTCACTAGTTGTCTTTTCCTTGCAACAGTGAGGATCTATGCAGAAATAATCAAAATCTCTAAAAGTGAACATATTCATTCTTTTAAAAACAACATTGAGGTATAATTTGCAGATCATAAACTATACCTGTTTAAATGTATGATTCAGTGATTTCTTGTGAACTTGGAGTTGTGCATCCATCACCACTATCTAATTTTAAAACATTTCCATCATCCCAAAAAGAGACCTTGAGTCCATCTGCAGTTACCTACAACCAGCCCCAGTCAATCTGCTGGGAACCAATCTGCTTCCTATCTCTATAGATTTGCCTTTGAGAATTTCATGAAATGGAATCATACAATACATTGTCTTTTGTATTCGATTACTTTCACTTAGTATAATGCTTTTGAGGTTCATCCATGTGGTGGCAAATATTAGTACTTCATTCCTTTTTATTGCCAAACAGTAGTCATTGTGTGGCTATACTGCAATCTGTTTAGCTGTTCACCAGTTGACAGACATTTGTTTGGCTATTATAAATAATGCTGCTATGAACATTTATGTACAAGCCTTTATGCGGACATATCCTCATTTCCTTTGGGTAGATTCCTAGAAGTAAAAATCCTCACTCATAGGACACCTCTGTGTTTCACATTTTGAGAGATGCCAAACTCGTTTCCAAAGTGGCTGTACCATATCACAATCCTTTCAGCAATGTTTGAGGATTCCAGTTTCCCCATGTCCTCTCCAGTGTCCTTTTGATTATAGTCATATACTCTTAAGGTTGAAATGTGTGAAAGAGTACTTTCAGGTTTGTACCACAAATATAATAATACACCCTATATTTATGGAGGGTCTGGTCTGTGTATACAGTATATAGCTATTAATCTATCATTAATAAAATGAGATATTATCCATACTTTACAAAGAAAAAAAGTTCAGAAGAGTTAAAAATTTGCCCATGGAATCCAAGAAAGTAGGTTAGAAAATCCAAATCAATGCCAGATGTGTTGGCAAAAAACTTAAATGCAAGCATTATTTGCATTTAAGTCAAGACACATCCAAAATATACACAGGGGCTTCATTTTCCTAATAATGGCCAAGGAGCTTCCACTAAGGTCATTAAAAAGAGGAATAAACAAATAAACTGTAATGACTACGGGTTTTTCTTTGAAGAAACTATACTGGAATTCTAGACAACAATTTCACCTCGAAATTTTCTTTTCAAATGTCAAATCCCATAGTTGTAGTTTTTGATTCAGGATTTAACCAGCAAGATATTTATGATAATCAAAACTGAAATGAAACATACTGATAGCAATGAAAATCCTGAATGGTTTTTATGAAGTGTGCTGAATCATTTGCTACCATTGAAAGATGTTAAGTTCTGACAACTGCTGTTCATGTTTGAGTGCTTAAACAACCTTTATTGCCAGTTTCTGGAGTCCCACCTGTGATTGAAGCGCACTGCTGCTTCATCGGGCTCATATTCCATTACAAACAGGCTGTCAGCAGAATGGCAGAATGGTGGCCAAAGTCACTGGATGGAACTGCTCTACCTGAAAATGTTTAATGTCATGCCTTCTCTGGCCATAACCTCCTACTCACCCTCCTGCCACCCACGTGACTCCATCTGATGTGTCCTTTGCCATTCAAAAGGCCATCTTGCTCTCTCCGAGCCTAAATCTTCTCTGAACACTGGCTTAAAATGCACAACATTTCAGAACAGGATCCTTTATTCCTTTAGACGGTTTGTTAGTGAATCCTTGTTTCCCCATTTTGTTTCAGGATATCTAGTGATACAGATCCTTGCTACTCAAACTTTGCTCCCCACACTGGCAGCATCAGCATTCTCTGGGAGCTGGTTAGAAATACAGGATTCCAGGCCTTTCCCCCAACTTACTGATCAGAATCTGCATGTTAACAATCTTCCCCAGGTGATTTCTATGCACTAGATTATGAACTTTAGCACAGACTCATAGACTCCAAACCTCAGTTTACCCAGTTGAAAATCTGCCCCTATCAAGAGTCATGGCAGGGGGCATTTGTCATTCAGAAAGCACTTCCTTCTCCTCTGTCTGCATGGGTTTCTTCCCTCTGCCTCCAAACACGCTAAAACCACTCTTTTTAAAACAACAGCACAATCTCTTGACTTTGTTACTCCTTTGAGGAAGAGTGGACTATTGTTCACATTTATCTGCTTCCTCTACCTGTGGGAGTGTTAAACATCCCCATCCTGTTGAACCCAGGTTTGCCTATATGACTCGCCTTGGCCAATGAAGTGTAAGCAAAATGCTATGTGTCATTTCTAAGCAGAAGTTTTAAGAGTCAGTTAATGCCTCTACCTCTCACCAGTGTCAGAACCGTAACAATGGTCCGGGTAGGGGAGGCTCTGTTTTTTTTTCTTTCTTTCTTTTTTTTTTAATCCTTTGTTTATTATTACTAAATCATAGCTGTGCACATTAATGCAGTCATGGGGTACAATGTGCTGGTTTTATATACAATTTGAAACATTTTCATCAAACTGGTTAACATAGCCTTCATGGCATTTTCTTAGTTATTATGTTAAGACATTTATATTCTACATTTAGTAAGTTTCACATGTACCCTTCTAAGATGCACTGTAGGTGTGGTCTCACCAATTACCCTCCCTCCACCCATCTTCCCATCTCTCCTCCCCTCCCTTTCCCCTTTCCCCATATTCTTGTGCTATAATTGCTTTCATATGAAAGCTATAACTTGGTTTCATAGTAGGGCTGAAGGCTCTGTTGTTAAATGCAAAGAGAAGACAGTGTGGAACAGAACCAAAGGGGACCTTGGAAGGACAACCAGATTTGCTGTTGTAGCAGAGATCTGGGGTCCATTTATTATAGCCTCCATTGTTATAGCATAAGTTTACTGATGTGCCTTGAAACACTGTTTTCTTCCTTTTCAATTAAAAATATTCAGAACAAACCTACCTGGAGAGAGGAATCTAGGCACGATCACATCTGAAGTCTCAAGAACTTGGGTTGTTCTCTCTTCCTCTGCCAACTCTGTCAAATTATTTTAAGGTTATCATTCATCTTCTAATTTTCAGATTATTTCCAGTTTGCATTAGAATTTTTATTTCTCTATAGCAAGCATCAGCATTTTCTGTAAAGGTCCACATAGTAAACATTTTAGGCTTTACAGACCATGTGAACACTCTAACAACTCCTCGACTCTATCACTGTAGTGTGAAATCAGCCTTAGACACTGCACAAGTAAATGGACGTGACTGTTGCTATGGTCTGAAAATTCACATGTTGTAAATTTAATCCCCAATGCTCCCTGTGTTGCAGGTGAGGGCTTTAAGGAGGTGCTTAGGTCGTGAGGGCTGTACCCTTATGAATGGATTAATTTCGCTCTAAAAGAGTTATAGGAGTGAGTTTGCTTTCTTTTGTCCTTTGCCTCCCATCGTGGTAGGACCTAGCAAGAAGTCCCTCGGCAGAAGACAATCGCTTGATCTTGGACTTCATAGTTTCCAGTACTATGAGAAATAATTTTTTTTCTTTACAATACCCAGTCTCTGGTATTCTGCCACGGAAACAAACAATTAACTAAGAAAACAGTGTTCCAATAAAACTTTCCCAATTTAAGGTTCAAAACCTAGAGGCTATTTTTAACTCGTCTAATACCCTAACCCATCTAAACTAAGACAAGTATATGATATTCACAAAACCACAAAAATTTAATGCAAGGATATTCAACATTTTTTGGCTAGACCCTATAATTTTATAGAGAAAGAAGTTGTTACCCAAACATACTAAAAAGTCATACACAAAACAAAACTCTAGCTAATATTATAAATGCTAAAATATTGAAAAACAAATGTATTGATGTCTTCAGTTTACTTTGAAATGCACCCCCAAAATAGGATGATCGATAAATTGGTAAAGGGTTGAATAGGTATATGACAAGGCAATGATAGCAAAATGTTATGTATAGAATATAAAGAATGGATATAGGAATATTACCTGTAAATTATTTTAACCTATTTGATATATTTTATAAATTGGTATGTTTTATAATAAAATATTGAGGGGAAAAAGTATACCAAAGCTAATGTCTTTAAGTCCAGGGACATAAGCAAGGGACTTGTGAAGTAGACATAATTCCACTTGAAAAATATCTCACAGAAATTTATCAAGCAGGATTTGGAAAATTATCTAAAAGAGTCTTGAGACACCAGCTCAAATGCCTCCATGGTTATTCAAAAATACTTCTTGATCTTCTACTGTGTCCTATGTACTGACACCTTAGTAAAAAATATAGGTGGGGAATATAATGGGATATAAATGCTCACCAAACCTTAGCAGATTTGAAATTCTCTAACACCTCTTATGCCACCTTTGCCCCTCTAAGTCAGAGCAGGATAAAACACCCTTTTCCTTTCATAGAGTAAGTGGCTATCCAGAGGATGATCATGTAGTAATACATACATATCCTCACTATTCGTGAAGTCCTTATCTGTGAGTTTACCTATTTGCTAAATTTTATTTGTATTCCCCCCCCCCAAAATAATACCTGTGACATTTTTAGTCATTCATGGATATGAAGAAAGCTGTGAACAATTTGGGCTGCCCAACACGCACATCAGCTGAGGTCAAACAAGGAAATACCACCTTCTTGTCTCAGCACTCAGACTATAATGAGTGTCCTTTTTTGTGGTCTTCTTAATGCCACACTCTTCACATATTTTGTGCTGTCTGTTTGTGAATTCACTGTTCTAAGTGGCCCTCAAGCATGGTGCTGAAGTGCCATCAGCTGCTCCTCAGCACCAGAAGGCTACGATGTGCCTTAGGGAGAAAACACGTGTATCAGACAAGATTCCTTCAGGCATGAGTCATAGTGCTATTGGCTGTGAGTTCAGTGTTAATGAACTATCAATACATATTAAGCAGGGTGTCTTTAAACAGAAACACACATAAAACAAGGTTACATATTGACCAGTGGATGAAAATGTTGAGATCAGAGGTTCATAGGAACCTAACCCTGTAATTCTCCTAGGGACAATGATTCGGCACTTCCAGTGCAGCATTCTCAGTGACTTTGTCAAGCATAACTACCGTGAATGACTTGAGTCAGAAACTTCTTGCAAGACGTTACTAAACTTTGCTACTGCCACAACCACTCTCACTTTGTCCACAAACACATACGGTTATATCCAGTAGCCTCCTTTCTGCAAAGTTTCCTTTTCTGTAGTTTCAGTTATCTGTGATCAACTACAGTCTCAAATTAGGTGAGTACAGTACCACATAATATTTTGAAAGAGAGAAACCACATTCACATAACTTTTATTACAGTGCGTTGTTATAATTATTCCATTTATTATTAGTTTTTGTTACTCTCTTGCTGTTTAATTTATAAATTAAACTTTATCATATGTCTATGGCTAGGAAAATGCACTGTATACATAGGGTTTGGTACTATCAACTGTTTCAGGCATCCTTTGGGGGGTCTTTAAAAGCCTCCTCTGTGTTTAAGGGGGACTACTATATCCAGGAAGGATGATTATGAGGGTCACAGGCAGAAAAATTCAGTGAAGTCTTCCCAGAGTGAGTACTAAGGAGAAATCACATACTCAACATCAAATCAATTATTGCTTGTTCCTTGAAGCGGCCATAAGGTATAGACAGTCATACACAGGTATAAGCAGTTTATGATGACACAAAGGTCACACTGAGGCTTGAGTTTTTCTTTTAAGTAACCCTCTAGAACATCTTGAAGAAAAAGACAATCAATCATGGAACCAGATGGGATACAGAATGTGCTGCTGTGTTGCAATTAGTAAAAAGAGATATGGGTGAAGCAAAACTCATTAAGCTGAGAAGCAGAAGCATTGCAAACAGCAGAAGACCTTGTGGTCAACCCACAGCTGTAAACTGAAGGACAGATGTACCATTTGTGAGGCAGAGACAGGCCAAAAATGATAAAGACATCCCAGGTCATTTACAGATGCTTCAGCAAGGAAGCATTCCCAAACAAGGAAAACATTAAGTAGTTCTCCAACACCAGGAGCTGGGAAGTCAATAGGCTTAAGAATGTTCTATTCAAGGATTAATAGCAGTCACCTATCTTTGTATTAAAGAACAGGTAAAAATAAAAAGTTTTTGCATTTGATGGGTTAAAGGCTTACAGTCCCTAGGAGTTGAGATTTATTGCTACTATATCTATGAAGGTAAAACCCATAATCATAAAGCCTTGAGGGTGGCCCTAAGTTTCTCTCTAAATTTGTTAGGGCTGAACAGCCACCTTGCAGTTTAAGTGGCTATGGGGCATCTCTGATCTAGATGCACAAAAGGCAGCTCTGCTTAAAAGGCAGACAGACATCACCGGTGTATTTGTGGAAATGAAGACTCCCCACTCCCACCTAGAGAGACTAAATCAGAGCGTGTGTTTTAAGAAGATTTCCAAGTAATCGACACTAAAGCTTGAGCAACAGTGACCTACCCTTAGTGTGACCAACCACCCACAGCCTAGTGTGAACACTGACAGGCTCATGTGGTGTGAAAAACCTCTCAGTCTCAGACACACCCAGACAGCTGGTCACCCTATTTATCCAAATTCCACAAACAAAGGAACTTCTCATTTGGAAGGCTTGAGACTCAAAAGCCATTTTGAGATTACTGCACCCTGGAATAATTTCCCAGGCTTTATTTTGGAGTCACATCTGGATTTATGTGGTCTCCACATAAAATAAAGTAGTAGAACTAGGGTGGAAGAATTCATACAGAAAACTAGGCCTTTGAAAAACAATCTTCCCCTGAACCCAGTCTTCTGCTCTAGGATATAACAGTGTAAGAAATCCATTTCAAAACCAAGCAAAAAAAAGTCCAAGAGGCATTCTTTAGGCGCCTAGCACCATTCCATAGGATTGGTGACATTATCACCAAACCTTTCAAAGCCAGGGATAGCTGCTGTAGAGCAGTGGTTCTCCAACTTTAGCTATGTCAAAATCACCCACAGGCTTGTAAAATACAGACTGCTGGGTCCTACCCTCAACCAATGGATTCCATGTGGTCCCAGGTCAGCACATTCAAAACATCTGAATGTTTTTAAAAATGCAGATGCTCAGGCCCTTCCCCAGATCTGCTGAGTCAGGATCTGTATTTTACTAAGATACCCTAGTGATTTGCTTGCACGGTAAAGTTTGAGAAGCACTGACACAGGAGATACTCTTAAGGAATCGCTAAATCTGTATTCTATGTATAAAAACGACTGCTTCATCGTCTCTTTCAGCCAATCTGTATTCTAAGGTCCTCTCTTCCTTTTTTTTTTTTTTTAATTTTAGCCATAAAATAAGAGGAAGTTCATAGCCTCACAGCTACAGGATTCATCAGTCAGCATGGATAAAACAACTCACATGCAACACCAAAACCAGAAAATGGTTTTCCTGACACTGAAGGGGCATTTGCACTGGCTCAAGGAACATAGAGTCTTCTGTTCTTTCTGGGGAAGCCACCAAACTCAGACTAAGGATATCTGAGGTATGTCTACCCAGTACACTTCCTGCCCTTTCCAACAGTTGCTGTGATTTGTTGGCCATGGCTCGTAGGAAGGTTTGATTTCTATCAGTTTAGCTTCGTAAGAAAGAGCATATTCCCTTCTGCAGATAGATAATGCTGCCATCACATTTTCGACCTCCTTTTCATTTTTGCCAGTAAGGTAAGTCTACATATGCTGTTATTTCTTCCTTGGTTTCCTGAACAAGAGAGAAATCATTCTGGAATTTTAAAAAATGGTAATTACTAACATCTATGAAGCACATGCTATATACCAGATACTATCTTAAATATTTATTATATTATTGAATCCACACAACAACCCAGGAGGGGTTAGATTAGTTCCATTTTACACATGAAGGAATTTGAGACACAGAGTGGATAATTAACTTGCCCAAAGTCAGCCAGCAGGCAGATTTTAGAGCTGGCACATTAATGAGAAAGACTTTAAACCATCATTTTTGTCTTACATTTTCTTTGCAGAAAGTTCCAGCTTTAAAAAAAATTGTAATAATAATTAGGGTGTTGCATGCAGGAGTGACCCTCTTACTTAAAATTGTCTTTTAACTTGTGTGCATCTCAGCTTCCTCCTGTGGTAATTAGAATAACAATAGCACTCTGCCTCTTATAGGGCTATTATGTAAGTTTTTGCCTGCACTGTATAAACTGTAAAGATACAAGATGAAGACAGTGATCAAAGGGATGGTAATCACCCCAAATAATTCGCTAATGTTCACAACATCCTTTTGAAATGCAGGAAATTGAGTCTGGATTAATTGGTGGCAACAGTTAAAATGTGGCTCACCAAGATTCTATTCCTGTTCTTCAGGTGGGTGGAGGGGGGGCTATCTGCTGTGGAGAACTGACTCTCAAGTGAGGAAAGGGAATGTCATACCTCTTAGAGGAACTGCAGGAGATAGAGAAAAAAAAACAACAGGGCTGTTCCTGTGTGTACAGGAGTGCAGCAATGATGGATGATCGCCAAATCTGGCACATGACTAAGTGACATTTCTCAGCCTCCTTTGTGGAAAACCTAGTCACATGATTCAGTTTTAGACAATGAGATGTGAGAACATATGTTCTGTAAACATGTCTGTTAGTCTTTCTGTACCTGTGGGAGGTCTAAACACTAAGTCCTGAGCTGCACATATATCATATCCTGAATGGTACCTGAATCATCACCAAACAGGATTCAACTGCATATGCAGGAAGCCAGGGCTGTCGCCATTTTCAATTGCAGCCCATTGGCATGCAGATGTTTTTTTAAATAAATCTTTGCTATTAACTATACGTGGCCTGATTCTTTGCAGCACCTTCCACTCTACCAATCTCCCATGCATAATTCTCTCTCTTTTGCCCCACCTGCCAACTGGATGTCACTATCCAGAGGAACGTATGAATCCACATGTGGAAGATGGTGGAGACTTTGTCAGCGTGGGTCTCTGAATGACTGTGTGAAATATCCTTCTCACATACCGTTCTTCCCAGGCCAGGCATACAACCATCATCACACTGCCTTCTACATATTACAGAAAATTTAATTTTTTTAAACCACTGACATGTGGGGATCTGCCAGATACCACAGCTAGTATTAGTCAAACTATTATACTGATCAATTTCCCCTTCATCAGAAAATCTACTTTCTGATACTTTAAATACATCACTCTGATTGTTGCAAATTCCCAAGAATAAAGATTCCACCTAGAGTAGAAACGAAATATATCCTTGAAAGGATTAGGAAGATTTCATTCTTGTATATACGTTAATCTGATTGTTTTCCTCCTAACTTGTGTCTGAGATTGGTCGTGCTTGATAAATGAGAGATTTTATTGTAAGATTTTGCAGCAAGGATAGAGGAGTTTGCTGAATAGGAAGACTCTGGTCATTCAGAGTTGACCAGATTTCCAAAGCCAAAGCAGAGTTAGAAAGGAAGTGAGATGACTCAAAAAAGAAGTCACCTGACCTGAAATTTTCAAGACAGACCTGGGGAGCAAGGAGAAGGAAGAGGGGCAGAGTGCTAACTCACTGGGGAGGCAGGTTACAGATCTTAAGGGTCCAGAGACTACCAATATAAACTTCACTGAAATATGAGGTCTGACAATTAAGCTTGTGGGGACTTGTCACCATGCACTTATGTTGGCAGCACTGTACAAACAGCTTAGTAAGGTTTCATGACCTTGGTATACCAGTGTCTCTCAGTTGTAGTCAAGTCAGTGTGTGGAGGTATCATGCTGAATGGTGTTCAACATTGCTGTGTGTTTTTGTGTGCTCTCACAAGAATGTCAGAGCTTGAATTAGAGCAACAAACAAACATTTGAAAATTTCCTGTTAAACTTGACAAGCGTGGAAGTGAAATCAGGGACTGTTAGTCCAAGTTTATGGGGATTGTGCCATGAAGAAAATAGCAGTGTACAGATGGGTTAAATGTTTTTCTGAAAAGAGAGAAAGAAAGTGTCACTGATGAAGAGTGGTCCCAGTGGTCAGTAACAAGCGGAACTGACTATAACATGGCCAAAATTTATCAAACTGTGTGTCAAAATCATCAGAAGACTGTGAGAAGCATAGCAGATGAAGTAAACCTACCAGAAAAAGTTAGGAAAATCTTAACTGAAAGGCTTGGCCAATAACTCATGGCTCTTGCATCACAACAATGCACTAGCTTACACAGCACTGTCTATCAAGGAGTTTTTAGCTAGTAAACACATAACTGTATTGGAAAACCCCCACCTAATCTGGCCCCCAATAACATTTTTCTTTACTCAAAAATAAAGCAGGTATTGAAAGGAAGGCATTTGATGACATTCAGGACATCAAGGGTAATGCAATAACAGCTGTGATGGCCATTCCAGAAAGAGTTCCAAAATCGCTTTGAAGGATGGACTATTTGGATGGATATTCAGCAATGAGGTATGTAGCACCTTTTCTAGGATGAGTTCACAAACATAATTGTCTGATCTCATATACTCTGGGTATAATGGATAAAACCTCACTTAGATATATTTATCATAATTTTATAGATTAAGGAAGCATCACATTTTATTTGTCCAAGATCATGCGGTACAATTTCATTTCCCAAATCTTCAAGCCCTATAGTTTCCTGTGTTTTGCCGTCCCCAAGGCAGCTAGTTCTCTCCAGCCATTTCATCTCTCTCTAGGTAATATCTGCTCCCCAGTTCCTCCCTACTGTTATCACACCCTATGTCAGCCTAGGAGCCACTGACTTGGAAATTTGAAACCAGCAGAGATTTTAAGACATAAACCAGTTTGTCCCAGAAGGAGAAAAATATAACCCTGGCACAATGTCATTGTACCTATTCCTTTGCCTGTTAAAAGCAAGAAAAACTATTGCTAAAAGAAAACTCTGAAAGCATTGTAGCACCAGCCTTGCGAGGCAGGGCAAAGAAAGAAGAAAGACAGCTCCCAGTCCTTTGTTCTGGCTGCACACAGACTTTCAGAACCTCGGCAGATCTCCTGGCAAGAACAGCAGAGAGCACACCCCTCCCCTCATTGGGTATGGGTAATGCCTCCTGGCAAAGACCTCAAGCACATTCATCTCTCTCCAGGCCCTTCTAGGGCTGCTGTGTGTCTGCAGAACAGATGGGAGAGTCTGCTTGTCTGACTGTTGGCTGTTTTATTTCACTCAATAAACATTTATTGAGAATCTACTTGTGCCAAGCCCTATGCTGAGGGATGTTCCATTTATGTGTGTGCAAATGAACATGTGTTGATCTGCCCCAAGGAACAAGTGCTGAGAGAATGTGTGTGTGTGTGTGTGTGTGTGTGTGTGTCTATCACCCAAATCAACAAAATGACAAGGAAATGGTGAAAAAGAATGGATAACCAATAGCACAACTGATCAACTTTGTCATGAGAAGATTGTCATGGTCTATCTCAGCTTTTGGCTGTGCACAGGGATCACGGGGGTATCTTGTTACCTTGAAGACTTTGATTCAGCAGGTCTGGGATTGAGTCCTAGATTGTGCATTTCTAATAAGCTCCCGAGATGATGATAAGGCTGCTCATCTGAGGACCACAGTCAGAGCAGTAAAAGGTTTATCTAATTTTCATGCTGATTTGATATATTAGTTTGACGTTGTGTGGGCAGACGAGAGGTATAAATTTGATTCAGCTCTATATGTGCCCCTGAGGGAAAAGAGTGGATGGAACTCACTTTATAATGGGCCTACAGCGTGCCAGGTACTTTGACTATGTAAATTCACTAATTCTCACAGGTTTCTGATGTGCCATCTCTTTTACAGTTGAAAAAACAAATTCAGAGCAATGAAGTAACTTGTTTGGGGTCCCACAGTTAGTAAACATTAAAGGCAAGATTTGACACTGTTACCCTGTCTTTTGAAGTCTATCTTCTACCTGTTCTCTTAAGGCGTCTCTTATGATTTCTTTCTGTCTGAAATATATTATTTGTAGTTCCTCAGATTTAGAAGAGGAAGTTGCCCTCATGTGGCCCTTGATAGTACAACCTAATGTGTGACTCTTCACTCAGCAGCTTTGCTCAATTAATTCAATTCTTAAAAACATGGCTATCATTAAAACTTTTAGGTGAATTAAAAAAAAAAACACTGAATTATCTTGTTTTCCCTCCCTGGTAATAAACAGACAGTAGTGAACAGGTTAACAATATCTAGAAGGTGATGAATTTTTGTCATGTTGGAGCAAAAGAAATAATAATAATAAAGGCCAAGGGTGAAATTCTTTCCACTCTGAGAAGAAATACTGTGAAGACTGTTTACCAGGAGCCTTTGGCTCAGCCCCACAGTCTCCAGAGAATGAACATATGACTATCGTTATCCAGCCCAGCCAAGTATTCAAAATATATTGGGTTTCATGGTTAAACAATTATGTTTATTGTTTCCTCTAATCAATTTTACTTCAGAAAATAAAGAGTGATATATCATTCTTAAGTTCTCGGAAGAAAGGAGTGTCAGAATCCTTACAAATAAAGTATGTGTTGAAGAAAATGGGTATGGAGTGGGTTCTTAACTGAAGAGAGAATGTATGGCCTACACTTGAAGCTCATAGGAAATTGTGACCTCGAAAAATTACCCATGATTTCTCAAGAGAACTATTACTTAACAAAATCTCCACAATAACAATGAATAACGGCCTGCCAAAAGAATATAAATAGAAAAGGATTTAATATATATCCCATAGTTATGAGATTATTGGCCAAGGGACTCTGTGCTAATAAAATCACTACCTCAACCCCCAAATCAAATTCCTCACAAAATAGTATTCATATTACTAACTCTTATAAGGAAAGAAGATAATCCTCTATAATTTGCAGCCCAATTGGCATTTATTTTTCTATAAGGGAAATAAAGAAATCAAAATGATAAAATAATTCCATTTTAAAGTAGTTTTCAATGTGCTTATCTAACTATAGCTTTGAATGTATAATGGAGTAGTTACCGTGTTTTATACCTAATACAATGAATCTCTGATAAAACTAAAAATGAAAATAACCTGAATTATTTCCCATCATTTGCTTATTTTCATAACTGTAGCCAGTCTTCAGTAATCTCAGTCTTTTCTCTCCCTGCTTCATCCTATTAAACTTGGGGATATTGCTCAATAGAAAATCGAACCAACAAAAAGAAAGGATTCTTAATGCATCATTAGGCCTTTCTGGGATAAAAACAGACTGTGTCAATTAAAAATAAATCCAGGAAAATATTTTCTGTCTTCTGGTCATTAAATCTAAAAAGGGGCCGTTTCTCAATAGGTTGCTTCACGTTTAATTTTATTTATTAGGTCTATGTAATAATGTTAAAGATGAAGGATATAAATTCACAAAATAAATGCATAATAAAGAAATAGAAAATTCATTTCTAAAATGTGTATATTACATATTTTATAAACCTATGGCACATCCATTAATCTTCATAGTCAGGCAATTTCTGTTTATATTTATGAAATGTGTTTGCTAAGTATTTCCTTAATAGTAAATCGTCTTATTAGTTATTATTTGCTATTTCACTACAGACATCCTAAAAGACTATTAGGATTACAATTAAGTGATGAAATCACCTTCTGTTGGTCTAATCTTTTTTACTTATCTAATATATCAGATGGACAGAATTGTGTTCAATTTTTATATAAATGAGTTACTATAAAATTTGGTTTAATATTTTCCCTTAAAATCTATTCCTCTTAAAGAAAATCTTTTATTTCTCGGCATGACCATTCTTACAGTGTGTAAGAATCTACAGTCATCAAAATTGCAACACATCTTCTAGAATATTCTAACTTAAGAACTTTCTGATTCACTATAGTTTAACAGTCACAGCAACCTTCCTCTCAGCAGCAGCTCTGATCAATTACGAGCACATGGCCAAGTGCTTGACTGAAGACCATGGTTTGTGTATTCATTTATTTGTACAATCTATGTTGATGTTGTCACTGGGGCTATACGAGGCAAATTCCTTTTTTCTAACTGTTATCCTTTGAAATCTTATGTAACATTTTTAGAGATTTCACCTTAGGTGGGAAAAGTGAGAAAATTTCCATTGAATTGTTGAATTGAGTATTTAGCAATTAAAGTTCAGGAAAGCAAATGTGGAAACATTTAGTTTTGTTTGGTTGACTTCTGTCTTTTAGAGCATCTTCTGGATACTGATTTCAAGCTAAAAAATATTTTAATGATGTTTCAATTGGGATGTCTTCCTGGACACGCCCCCATAATACTACCCCACTGATGTCCAAAATACTTGGCAAAAACCTACATTAGCATGTGCCACATAGTGCACTATGGTGTTTGTCTCCTCAGCTAGAACATGACTTCCAAGGGGTTAGGCACTATGTGTGTGTCTGTTTTGTTTTTAGTTCCCACATCAAGTGTAACTGGAAAAGGATACATGCTCAAAAAGTATTTATTAAACGATTTAGAAGTGGTTGTACTGGATGTCATCAGTGCTCCAAGTCATTTTTACATCTTTGTTCCACTTACTTGTGCTGGAGTGAAGAAAATGGCCAACAGAGGCAGTAGAATACACTAACCAATTACAATCCAAGGCTATAAAAAGCATTTACATGCGGGATGGCCATAAATTCATGTGCAATTTAAACTGTTACAATGAAGAACTTTATGACCACTCTGTACATTGTCTCAGACAACATTTTCATATTGAGTTAGAAAATTTGCTTTTCTATTTTATATGAAGGGAATCTAAGGCTTAAGAGAACTTGGATGCATTTCCCTCACTCATATGGTTTGGCTAGAATGTTGTAAAAGCAACACTTCCATTGGAGTCCTTAGGCACCAAGTCCCGAACTGTTTCTGTGAAACCATAGCAACATTCTTTGCTGGGAAGTTCTAGAGAAAAGGAAAACTTTAATCTACCTCTAGTAAGGAGGCAACAGCTGGAGAAACAATGAAGGATTAACTAAATCAGACTCTGTTTCCTTCCTGTTCTCACCACTTCATTTACTAAGTGACAATTAAATATTGGTCCTATCTAGGCAATATATTTTAATTTGCTGCATAAGAAGTAACGGTAGTTGATAAAATTTTAAGTGGTGGGTGGCACTTGTGGCTCAAGGAGGAGGATGCCAGCCCCATATACTGGGGGGTGGCGGGTTCAAGCCTGGCCCTGGCCAAAACTGAAAAAAAAAAAAAAATTGAAGGGGTCAGATCTAGAATTATGTAACAAGAATAACAGCAGTAATACCTCAGGGTTTTAAAGGCATCATTCCGTTTAATCTTCACAACCACCTCTGACTTACTAATTATCCCATTTTGTGGGCGAGAAAACCTAGGAGAGGTGAAATAACCTTAGCAGAGGTCACTTACCTGGTGAGTAGGAGAGCCCTAATTCCTAGTTGGATTAGTTTGAGTCACAGAGCTGTGCTCTCGGCTGTGAAGCCATCCTATGCCCTGCTTCCACCCAGTTGGAGACATTTTTTGTAAGTTTATGAACCTCAAACTCTGTAGGATAAATTTTCTGAGCTGTTCACTTTTATATATATAAAGGAAACTTTTGTTTTAACTAAGTCTGCATTTTAAAAAGATATTCTCTCTCATTCTCAAGACAAATGTAATGTTGTGATGATCTGGATATGTTTCAATTGCCCAAACTGTTCTTCCCACTCTTTCAAATTCAGTGGGTAATTCAGCACAATTTATACTAATCCCTTTTGCTTGTGTAAACCTAAACCTGAAAAATATAAGTCAAGCAAAAAATAGTATTCTAGACACTCATATAAGGTGAAACAACACTGGGGTCATTGTGAAGCATTATCACATTTTCTTTCTTTCTTTATTATTATTTTTTTTAATAAAAAGCAGACCACAGAAGTAGAACTATTACATCTGAATGCTGAAGCCAAGAACTTTCATGTCTTACTGCATTGGAGAAATTTAGTATCTTTGTCAATGCCAATTCCTAAATTGAGTATTTTCCATCATATTGAATACTTTTGTACGCAAATACGCACTTTACTCAGTCTGACTAAAACCATAAATTGCTATCTGGCAGCCCACAGACCAAATTTAATCCTGAAATATATTAGGTTTTGGTGATCCTTTTATTTTTAATTTTCATGTCATTGGCATTAAAAAAACCTAGAGATTTTACAAAGATTTCCAGATTCACACAGAAGTCCAGATTTACAAAACCTCATTTAAAATCATACATTTGTCATTACGAGGCTGAAATTGCTCCAAAGCAAGCAAGTTCCCAGAGCTAGAATGGGCTGCACCCTTTCAAGTTGTTAGTCCATATGGCTGCTGCCAGATACTCTCTGTTTTCCTTCCCGCCTCCTGACTCCTGAAGACATTCAAATATTCCACCCAGCACATGAAACTTTCTTTATTTAAGCTTAAATTTTGAATGCTTTATTTTTGTTTTGTTTAATATTGTAGGTATCTTCAATCTACAGTGGCTTTGTAACTGGATGTACTAGAAGGCGACCATTTTCTCCATTGCCAGAAGCTTTCCAATATAGTTGTCAGGGTATAGTTTCTTATAGTTATCAGGTTATCTGGTCTGTCTTAGTTGACACCCATATTCCCAGAGGCAGGTCTCAGGGGCCCTGATTATCTTTCACTCCTATGAATACGTTACCTTACATGGCAAAAGAAACTTAGCAGATGTCATTTAGGTTACTAATCAGTCATCCTTCAAAAAGGGAGATTATTTTGAATTATGTGTGGGCCCAATCTAATCATATGAGCCTTTTAAAATCAAGAAAAGTTATTTGGCTACAGGTAGAAAAGATACACAAGAGTCAGAGAAATTCAAAGTACAAAGACTTTAACCACTTGATGTTGGCTGGTTTTGAAGATGGATGGGACCACCAGCCAAAAAATGCCTCTAAAGGTTGAGAGTGATCCCCATCTGACAGTCAGCAAGGAAACGGGGACCCTGGTTCTGCCACCAAATGGAACTAAATTCTGAAAATAACTTGAGCAGGCCTGGAAGCAATTTCTTTCCTAAAACCGAAAGCTTGCACTGGCTAACACCTTGATTTTTGGCTTTCAAGACTCTAAGAAGAGTATCTATCCAAGCCTGCCTGACTTTTGCCCTATAGAAACTGTGAGATAGTGAATTTGTGATGTTTTAAGCCACTAAGTTTGTATTAATACATTAAGGCAGTGATAGAAAACTCATTGAGGCCCCACGACCACTGGTGACTCTAATGTGTAGTATCAGAAAGGCTCAGAAGCCTTCATGCATAGCAATCATTGTTTCCTTTTGGTGTGACCGTGTCGTTTAATACTTTACGTTTCCAAGTCAGTCATAGTGATTTGGAGCCTGTATTAGTTTCCTATCAGTGTCACAAAAAATTAACACACACAGAAAATAAAGTATCCAAACTTGGTGCTGAAAAACTAGAGTAACGTGCAAGTCACACGGAAACCAAAGCTCTTTAATTTAAATTTTTCAGCATTATCTTCTTTAACTATAATAGCGAATGTATCAATATGCGAGGCAAGAAAACAGCCATCTACCCTAAGTTTTACTTCTTTATTAAATTACTTATCAAAAGAAAACTACAATTGACATTGTAACAGTGAAACATCTAATATAGTTCTAAAATTATGTGCAGAGCACATTCACGGGAGCCACCAATTTGGAATCTCTTATCAAACTCTGTTCTTGAGACATTATTTTTAAAGTATGCATTATTTCACTAGTAGAAAAATCTTAAGAAAGACAATGCAAAGTGAAAATATATTCACTCAGTATAAGACTGTTTGAACATTACTCATCTATGTGGTCTGTACGTTCTGTAGCACAGGGAAAAGGTAGACAGATGACCATGTCACTCAACATTTAATACCAGGGAAATGTGAACCTGCAATTAAACCCATCCTACCTTGGATGTTCCCCAGCTAACTCAAGAGTCATTCATTCATTAAACATAAGAGGCCAATGGGTAAGGACAAAAACCTAAACTGTATGCTGAGGTTTTCTTCATAAGATGTATTGCTATTTGATATTATAGTTTTATTTGTCCAACTTATTGCAACATGTCTCCTAGTAGAATGTCAGCCCCAGGAGGCCAGTGAATTTGCTTTCTTGTTCACTGATGACCATCCATCCAGATTATTCCTGGTACATAGTAGATACTCATTAAATAGTTATTAAATGAATGAATAAATGATGAAAAATCTAGAAATCCTAATATACTACTTTTATCTTCACTCTCACCAAATTGTTCCTGTCCCCAATTTTCTCTAATTTCTCCAAAGTATTTTCATTAAAACAGTCTTCCTCTTTTACATTTATTCAATATACATGATTGAGCACCCTGAAAATTCCCTGGCTCACTCCAGAGTCATTCATTCATTCATTCATTCACTCAACAAAAGAGGAGAAGAATGAAGTCAGAGAGATAACAAAGGTCCAGATCATAAGAAGCCTGATAGGACCTTACAAGGCCTCAGGCTTTTAGTAAGAGTGAGAAGAGAAGCCACTAGAGGACCAAGTGCTATCAGTGTCAAATTCTGATGAACATTTCAATAGGGTGAATATACAACTATATGAGGCAAGGTTGGAAACGAGATTTTCAGTTAGGAAGCTGGTGAAACACTGTCATGGTTTTTGCCCATGCACTCACGTGATTCAAACTAAGTGCTTGAATAAACTTTGTTAGAAAATAAGAGTCTTCTTAGAAGCCCTTGTAAGACGCTCAGTACAGATTGCCAAAACTGTCCTGTCTTTCATGTCCTTTCTCGCTCCATGTCTAAGATCATGGGGCATTGCTGCTGCAAAATAAAGAGACTATCTGATTTTAATTGCCTCAGTTTACAAAAGAAGAGTCTCTTTTTTGATCATTCCTCACTCAGGCTCATTTCACTTTCACAAAGCTCAGACACAGTGTTATTTACATTCACTACAAAAGACAAGCTATGCTCTGTTTACCCAAAAATAGAAAAAAAAAATTGCATTGTCTGAGGAACATTTTCAGGGAGCTTCTCAAGTAACTTGCAGAGCCTGTGATGCTTAGGTCATCTCAGACTGAAAATCTCACTAGTTTTTTAGGCTTCCCCAGTATCCACATTAAAGGGAAACTCTATGATGTGCTGCCTCTGCTATGCTTTCCTGGGAAGGATCTAACCCAAATAAAGCCCCCAGGGCCCATGAACACTACTCCCATCACCCATCTTTCCTTGAGCTACATCCATCCATATTAAAGCAGATTCTATGGCACCTGGATATCCTGAAGCTTACTACGAATATAAATATATTCATAGATGGAACCTGGATGTTGCTCCGGGGCCTCTACTACAGTAGAGACTACAGCAGTTAAGACGATCTGAATTGCCCCTCTCATACTTCAGTTCAGCAGCCTTTGCTCATGTCAACCTTGTTTAGTCTCTTGTCACCTGGAATATAGGCCTATCAGGAGTGAAGAATAAAGACAATAACACATATCAATAAATATTAGTTGTCATCATTTAAACTATTATTCTAACTTTCACCATTCCTGTGAAGATGGGTGTGCATCTTCCAAAATGGTACCTGACTTCAGGAAGTTATCTGCCTGTCTTTCTACCTTAATATTAAAGACTATATACTGGAAAAAGGTCATTCTAGAGCACGGCAACATTGATCCACCAAGGCATTTTGCCAATTACCTTTATTCTATCTCTTCTCTGTTTATTTGTGGTCATAGAAGAAACTAATGTAAGAATTTTAAGGTTCCTGAGATATATTTGAGGTGATGGACGCAAAGATCAACAAGTATAAAAGGAAAGGAGATGGGGTGGATGAAATACTAAAATGGTGAAAACAGCCAGGGCAAAACCTCCCACAAGACCTTTCTATTTGGTTTGGTTTTGCTTATATAAGAATGACAAAGAAAGATAATAAAAGCAATAAGGAACGTGAGAGGGGGAGAAAGAATAGAGAGTCACAACAGAAAATGAAGGAGTAAAAAGGACAAACTGCAAAAGAAGAGCAGAACTAAATAGTGGAAGAGAAAGGAGGAGGAAGGTAAAAAAAGAAAAGGAAAAAGGAAGGTTACTAGGAGATTGGGTCGACAGCCTAGTGTCATGCAAAAGGAAAGCCCAGGGTCACCACAATCAGCCTAACAGAATGTAAAGTGTTTTTACAGTCGAAGAAATTCTTCTTTCAGTCCTGTGACTCTTTTGTGAATGAAAATGCCTCTATCTCTAGAAAACTGAAACTTAGACTTTTCTTGATCTTTGAGTTCCAATGACATCACTGAGCAATCACTTGAGCCTTGTTTACGTGATTACATTGACGTTATCACTGCCCTTTTGAGGTAAAACCTTTTGCTTCCAAGATGCACAGTGTACAAAGTGAAGTGTGCTCAAGGAGGCCCATTTTGCGAAGAACAGCAGCCTCTTTGGGAAAGGGAAGAGGACCGGTTCAGAAAACAATTCTGAAGTTGACACTGATGATACTTCTCACTCAAGTTATTCTGTTTTCATTTTCGGTTGTCAAAACATCTGTACGCAACATTTAACAGCTTGATAACTCTCAGTCTCTTCACTGTATTTCTAGACCAGGTATTTTATTAAATGTACTCAGTTGGCCAAGAGAAAAAAGTGGACTATTTAAGATTATCCTTATTAATCTCACTTTTTTAAGTGATAGAACTTTAATCTGACTTCATTTTCCTAAAATCACAAAGCACCAAGTACTGTATTCCAAATTTGGAAAAAATAAAATTGCATAATTTGTTGCTTTAGCATGGGATACACCAGCATATTTCTCAGCCCATATAGGACTTGAGAATTCAACCCATTTTTATTAAATTGGTGAGTTCCCATTGAAAAGTAAAAGCTCTTAATTTCTGTCCAACCTCCTAATATTAGATTGTGTGAAACTTGCTTTACATAATCTGTAAAATATAGCAAATTAGTTTAGTGTTTAATAGTAACACTCAAAATTTACACACAACTCTATCACATTGGGGCAAAAATAATAGGTGAGAGGCGATGGTGGCCTGGACACTGGAGGTTCCAGCAGAGGTGGGTGGAGGAAGACGAACTTGAGCAGGGGTAACAGTCTAAAATATTATCAACTGCCTCAGGAAGAGCACTGCATCTGCACAAATGCAGACTATAAACCTCTAACACTGGCCGGCCGGCCTGTGTGTATCAGGCACATAGACCCTGAACACAATGTATGTGATGAAGAATTAAGAAATATGTTGAGATAAGCTTCTGGACTGAGAAATTGAGTGTACGATGCTGTCATTTCCCTAAATAAGAAAGACTTGAGAGAGAATTGTTTTATGCGGTAATCGGTAGTGCTAATATACACTTTAGTTTGGGATGTAAGAAGATGAATATGCCTGTGGAACGTCCACATGGAGAAGTTAAACAGACAGTTGAATAGCTGTTTCTGGAGCTCAAAGGGTGGGTATCAACTAGAAACAGATCGAGTCAGCATTTTGGTAAGACTTAAACAAAAGAGAATGAAAGACATTACCTAAAGGGATGGGGTGGGGGGGCTAAGGTTTGAAAGATCTGACCTTTATTTAGAGATGAGGTCATGAGAAGGAACCAACTGAGAAATAATTAAAGCCTAACAAGGGAAACATAGAAGTACATACTCACAGAAGCCATCAAAGTCACTCGAAGAAGGTAACTTGTGATGAAAAAGGGACAGTCAACTCTCTCAAATGATCCAAGAAGTTAAGAGTTCAGCTTGCTGGATCTGATTACATGGTAGTCACTGCTGAACTCAACAGAAGTTGTAAGTGGTAGAGGCAGAAGCCACTTTGGAGTTGGACAGACAGTAGGGGAGAAAGAAGATAGACACGGCATATGCAGATAAGCCTCAGCAGAAGCTTGACAATGACATGTAACAGAGAAATGAGGTGAGGGATGCTGAGAGTATGGGACCTCGAGTTTGAGTTCAAGAAGGAAGACATTAAAAAATATGTTGATGTGTGATCTTCGTAACAACTCTGTAATTTAGGAAAGTGTTATTTCTCCCATTTGCCAGGTGAGAAAACTAAGTTTTCTTAGTTTTGGATCAAGTTCACACAGCTAATAAGAAGCAAAGCTGAAAGTTGAACCCAGTCTGTTTTAGTCCAAAGTTCTAGGCTAGACTTCCAATTCTTAACATTTTCTTGCATTTATTTACCCACATGAGTGTTTCCCTCATTTAAAAAATTATTTTAATACAAATAATCATTGTATATATTATGAGGCTCACTTTCAAAGAACAGAGGCTGAGCCTTACTCATCCTTGAATACTAAATACCTAGTATAATATCTGATCATTGGTAATAGGCCCTTTAAATGAATGTCTGTTGCAGAAATGAATAAAGGAATGAATTAACCAATAGCTAGATTTGGGGGCTTTTAAAATAAAGAAAAACATAGAACTTCTCTATCAAACAATGCTATGAAGAACAATGGAAATACAGAAAAATTGGTCAGCCTTTAAAATATTTAGGATATAAAAGTGATAACAGAGAAACAGTGCTTTCTTTAAGGGTGAATATAATAATTAAACCTGCATCAAATTGTTCTTTGTTCTCACTTCACACTTCCCAAGTTTGTAAACAGCAAACTGTTAAGTAAGAACTTGACCCAATCTTACATAGTCACCAGTCTCTCTTGAAATGAACCGCGCTTGCCTACAGCTTATTTTTTTATTTTTCTCTGTACTTAAAACACATACAAGGTCCTTATCCCCACATGGAATCCATTCTCAGGTAGTCCTGATTTCATTGTGCTGTTTCACATAAGGCCAGCACATTTGTATGGAAAGGAAAAGGTGCGTTCAATCATCTTGATACTGTGTGCCTGGTAATAGTAAATGGATTTCTTTAAACATTCATGTGATTGAGTGATTCCTCCAAACCACCACACATTTTGCTTAGCTGTTTTGCTGGTATGTTACTTCAAAGCCCATTTAATACAATTTTTAATTGTTCCCTTTATCATATGAGTAAAGCAGTTTTAACAAATATCCTAAGGTTAAAATAATGTGCAATAGTTTACAAATGTATGAACTCTGATGTCTGTCTTTAAATGTTAATAATGTAAGTTTCTGGTGAAAGAATTTTGTATTGAGCTTCCTTTAATAAACTCTTTCCTTCTCATTTTCAGATAATTTACCCTTTGGAAGTCTGAATTGGAAAAAGCTTTTCAGGTTAACAAAGTTGTTTCATGATCTAACGTGGAAATACTTCTGTTTAGTTTGGCTTGGTTAAGGTTGGCCAGAAAAGACGTGTAGGCTTTGCCCATCTACTAATTACATATATATTGATAACAGCTATTTGCACTACAATAAGTAAAATACGGATACCTAAAGTCAGCTAAATTTGCATTCTGATTTTTTGCAGACAGCTTCTAATCCCACAAAGTTTGTTTTCTACTAGTTTTTCCCCTTGTTTATCTATTTTACCTACTAGTTTTTCCCCTAGTATATCTATAAGCATCAAGTATTTTTTTTCCAAAAAGGATATACAATTTAGCTATTCATTTATGCAAATGATGGTAAACAGAATTATAAAGACAGATAATAAACAGCAAATGAGGTTATTTTGCTTCACGCTTTATGTTGTCAGAGTTCTGAGCATGGTTTAGTGTTTTCTATTCATGACTTTATATTACCGAATTACTCCCTGATGGCGTCTCAGATGTGCTTTTGTCTGCAAATGAGAAGGAATAAAATACCAGGACATTAACGTTAAATTACAATCGTTAATGGCGTAAATACGAAAATAATTACTGCATCATACCATCAATTGTTATGTGTTCATTACTGAAGTTCTTGTAAAGCCTTCATTTTCTTGTTACAATTATTTTTTCCTTTATTTTTGTCTGGCTATTTTATAGCCCTGACAGTACTTGAGCAACATTCAGCAGTTACACAAGCCATTTAATCCTGCTCAAAGCTTCATTTAAACTTCATTTAGCTTCATTTTATTTGTGTATATTTGCCTTTTACTTCTTTCTGACAGTCAAAAGGTACTTCTGGAGTAGGTGCTGGAAAGATGTGTCAACGGAGACCATCTAAAACTAGCAATAAACTTCGGAGAGGGTTTCAGACTCACTTTCACATCGCCGGATAAAATACCTTTATTAAATAATCAAACTTATTGCGCCCCATCCTCTAAAATTTTAGGTTTGGGGGTCCTTCCTTCTCCTTTTCTTTCCTCCCACTTCTCCTCCCCCTCGTCCTCTTCCTCCTCCTCGTCCTTTTTGCCTCTTGTTAAAATCGACTTATAATTCTACCTCCAATCAGGCAAGATGCTTTTCAAATTTCGGTTTTCTACTCCTTCCGATTCTGTTTCTTTTCCTCCGCTGGGTCTCACCTGCCTTTCCACCGCTCCGACCCCAGCCCTTTTCTCTCAGTGTTCTCTCCGTGGCTGGCAGGAAAGGGACCCTCTCCAGACACACACACACACGCACTCTCCAGATGCCTGGCCTCCCAGGGTCGTCCAAGTGCACCCTTTTGTCTGCCCCACTCCCTGACCTTCACTGCGCCACTCGCCTACCAGCCTCCAGCGGGCAGTGGCAGGACGGCTGTCAAAAGCTGGAAGGGGGCGGGTGTGGAGGCCGGCGGGCGGTCCAGCACCGGGAGCATCCTGAGCCGCGCGAGCTTACACACACACACACACACACACACACACACACACACACACACACACACACACACACACACGAGAGAGAGAGAGAGAGAGAGAGAGAGAGAGAGAGAGAGAGAGAGAGAGAGAGAGAGATCTGTCACCTGTTCGCTCTCAAAGCCAGCTCTATCACTGGGTAAAACTTATTACTCGACCCCACCCCACCCCTCGAGTTCAAGGGATGCTGTGAACATCTTTATCAAAATATCCAGAGCGGGGAAAGGGAAAGTGCACGTTGGACACAGCACAATTACATACAGCCCTAGTACCTCTCCTTTCTTTTTCACCTATTTACTCTTGCAATCTCATTAGCCTCTTCCCGACAGCGCGCAAACGACAAGCACCCCATCCCCGCTGACAGTCCAGGCTTGGAGCCTCAGCCCCCGGCGTTCCATCCCGATCTGGGTCCCTCTGCCCGCCGCCGAGCCCCTCGCACTCTTTTCAACTCCTGCCATGTGCAGCCTGGCGCTGCCGGCTCCTTAGGCCCAGCCACTGCTCCAAACTTTTTCTCGCCCTTTCCGTGGTCCCAAATCATGCGCATCCTGAAGGACTGACGCCCCGGCCCCGAGGTTAGACCTCACAGGGAAATAGGGTGAGACCCCCCCTGTTCGCATGGACTCGAGTCTCGAGGTGCCCAGCGCTAGTGTGCGCAGGACAGCTCTAGACCCGGCAGGGATTCGACAGGAGCCCGGGCGGATCCAGCTGGCAGGTGCAACTTGCCAGCGACTCCCGGTTCACCGTCCTTGGGGACCGCGGGTTTGGCCTGATGAGAACAAAGCTGGAGTCCGGGGAGACTGTCAGACGGGAGGCGCTAAGACAATAGCAATAAAGGGAACTTAGAAGACAACCGCCGCGCAAAGTTGTCGGCGAGTCAGGATGTCCTGCGATCGGTCGCAGGCTCTCTCTGCAGACCCCCAATCCCCCGGCCCCAGCCCCACCGCAGTACACGCAAAACCCCTCACGGAAACCAGTCCCTGGATGCAGTGTAAATGCCCTGGGCACCCAGACGCATCTTGGGGCTCCGGGGACGCTCAGGGCTAGGACAGTAGCCACCCGGCAGGAAGACCCGCCAGCGCGCTCTCCTGGCTTTACCTTTCAGCGGGCTGCCTGGGAGTCCGCGGCGCGCCGCCCGCTGGCTGTGCCCTCAGCCCCTGCCGCCGCCGCGGAGAGCAGACGCGGGAGCCGGGCTCGCTGCGCCCCGCCCCTGGGCGCCAGGCCCCGCCCCCGGGCCCAGGCCCCGCCTCTCCACGCTGGCCGGCAATCGCACCGAGCCTGCACCGCTCAGTGGGGTTCCCTCCTGAGCTGCTGTAGAGGCGGCGTCCGCGGCTGCTGCTGCGGGTGCCCGGGATGCTGTTTTGTCCCTGTCGCTGTCGCCGCTGCTGCTCTTGCATGACATAGGTCAACCGGGATGTCCCAAATTACCAAGAGGTACCCCCCACACCAAACAATTGGAAATTACCTCTAGGAATAGGGGTACTCTGATTGTGGTCCACGCACCTGCAGCATCAACATCTCCTGTGAACTGGCTAGAAATGCAAATTTCTAGACTCCACCCCACATCTACTGAATCAGAATCTCTGGGCATGAGGCAGAGCTATGTGTATTTTAACAAGCTCTTTAATGCTCTTCCAAGCCCATTAAAGTTGGAGAAGCACAGACTAGTAAGAGAACTAAGTGGTTGATCAGATGCATGCTCCCTCAGTCCTGAGACCCAGCAGCCCACCCGGGCTGAGAGTTTAACTTGGCAGTGTTTGCAAAGCTCAAGAGTACGTTGTCTGCACCCTGGATGTCATTCATCTTGCTTTATTGACTGTGAAGTCTTTAGAGATAAACAGAGAGGGGAACACATTTACTTCTGATCTGACAGCTCTAATGAGCTCAAGGAAGAATTATGTAAACATTATTAAGTGTAATAAACACGTGTCGGCATAAGGCAATCTCCTCTGGAGAAGGCTTGGCAAAAGCAGGCATGAGCCAACGTTTTATTCATAATGTCTTTTTAACTTTATGTTGCCTGTGTAATAGGCCTTTGGCTTTGCTGTTGCCCAGACGGAAAATCATTACCCCAGTAATGGATGATCCAGTTCAAAAGGAAAGCCACTGGGATGCTGATGCTTTCATTCATAAACACTATGTATCAGAGATGAGTGAAATCATCTTTTGCCAATGTTCCGTTTTAATTATCCAACTGTTATGCAAGTTTCTTGTTTCATCTTCCTGTGGTGTCATTTGGCTCAAACTACAGAAAACAAGTAAAAGTTAGCCATTCATTCCACCTTACCATTTTTTGTAGTGAGTTCCCCTTTGTTTCACTTTCCAGAGGTTTAGACATTATAACTACAGATGTTCCTGGACATTTGATGGGGTTATATCTGAATAAACCCATCATAAATTGAAAATGCATTTAATACACATAAACTTCTAAACATCATAACTTAGCCTACCGACTTTAAACATTCCCCAAACACTTACATTAGCCTTGGGCAAAATCATCTGGCAACATAGTACACTGTAGAGCTTGGCTGACTGGAAGCTGTGGCTCCACTGGCTATCATGATCCTTTGCCAAGGGGAGATGATGGTACTGCATTGACCTCCATTGCTTGCTCTAGGAATTGATTCTAGCTTTGAACTTTTGTTTTAGGTGGACTCGGAAGCTTGAAATTCACGTCCTCAAAGAAGCCTTGTCAGTGGTACCCAGAGGAAGTGGGCCTTCAAGAAGCCTCTCTTCTAATCAGTTCCTCCTTCATAAAATGTCAACCTTTTTTCAGGACCAATAGCATCACCATTTTAAGTAACAAAAGAGAAGCCTTATCCAGAAAATCAGTACATCAAAGAATCCCCAGTTTAGCTTCCTCTTATGAAATTTCATGAATGCTATGAGAGAAAGGACAAGAAACCTGAGACCACAGTGCTCATTCCAGAAAAGAGATAGAATAAGAAGGAAAAAGAAAAGAAAGACAAGGAAAGAACGAAGGAAGAGGGGAAGGGAGAGAAGGAGGGAAGGAGGAAAGGAACATTAATAGCTGCTTAGACCTTTGAAATTAATCCAAAACAAAATTGGAAAGCAGTGGTAGGGTGAAAGGGGAGTAACGTGACAAAGCCCCGTGTTTTACCCAACTCCATGTAGGGATAGGTTTCTTAGGTCAGATTCTAAAGGAATAAACTTGAGTCAGGATTCAAGCGATTTATTAAGAAAATGCTCCCAGAAAAAAAAAAAAAAACAGGAAAGAAAATGGGTGGAGGGTGTCGGAGGAGAACAAGGAAAGAAGCTGAACAAGGGTCCAAAAATCAGGGCCTGGCCTGATTATTCAGAGAAGCTCTCAAGTTTAAGTTAAGCCTCTAAATTACCCCACACTGAGTAAAGAGAGCTGGGCATTCATATTCCCTTGCAGAACAGTGTATTGGTAAACAGCCTCCTGGGGAAACAAACTTCTTGGCACTTCTGTAGGCTCCAGAAGCTTAAGGGCAATCCTTCAAAGAAAACACAAGGTTGCTAGCTATTGAAAGCAATAGAACTTAGAAATCTTGAGGAGGCGGGATGTCACACAAAAACAGTAAAATAGATTTTAAAGTATCTGAGCTGATTCTTGACTTTTAGTAATTCAGTAGCTAAGTTTCCCATTTGGCCACCAGGCATGAGCTCAATGGCTAAACCCCCCACCCAGTGTTTCCCAACATTGGGAACACGAACCTTAGCATTGAGCAATTATGAGGTGTCCTTTAGGGAGTATGGGGGGTTATTGAGGAGGCGTGGGCAATGTCAAGTCATGTCAGAGAACTGAAATGTAGTCAGACTTGACAGTGCCCTTAAGACCTTGTCACCCAAGAGAGTCACCATTTGGATGCCTGGCATAAGAATGTATGGACAGCTAGTCCGTCTTAGCCACAGGAGTCTTGACAACTCACACTAGGGCAGTTAAAAAGGGAGAATTTGCATCTTCTTCGTCTTCTTTTATTCCCCTCCCATGCCCTCAACCAGAGGAGAAGGGAATTATGCCTCGAAAATGGAAGAAAAAATGAACTGGAATCACGAAAAAAAACAACTTGAGTTTTCCTTGAAACGTTGGTGCTGATTTAAAAACAGGAAGAAGAATAGGCCATGTCTCCTTCCTCGTTACAGCTCCTTACGCTCAAGTTTGGTCTGTGATCAGAGAAAAAGAGCTCCGAATTGGAGACGAACTGGAAATTTAAAATTGATGTATTTTTAAGAGCTGAAAACGAATAACTGAGAAAGTCACTTAGAATTTATAAAATTTGTCCAAGGTCTTGTTAAGGAGTTTTCTAACCTCCTGGGGAAGAGAGATTTCATATAATGCCTTTGAGACAGTAGTTTAAGAAAAATATAATAGTTTTATGTTTATACTTCAGTTTGTACAATAAATTTGTTGTATTTGGAATTGTTTACTCCTTCTGGCTGCCTCCCATGATGTGTCCTCAAGTAGCTTTCCCTACCTTAGGTGAGCCTCCACACCAGTGTTTATTAGGATGGCTGTGGCCTGGCATGGCTTATCCTTCCCAACAATCATGTGCCCTGAAACACTGAAACCTTTAACAAGGCACAAAGGAAAATATATAGTGTCACGGTTACATATATACTATATAAAATATATAGCATGTGGTTAAACACTATATGTAAGTCAAATTATTTTGCTTTAAGGAAAAACACTTGGTTGGAAATATACATAGGATAATTTCTTCTCATTTTTTCATTTTTCATTTCCTTTAGAATACATGCCTACTTAAACACTTCACTTTTATTTTGGTTGAAATGTTTGGCCTTGGGAATATGCACACGAGTTCAACAATTTGGGAAACCGTTAAGAACATTAGTGGAAAAGTGATTCAGAGGATAATCTGAAAGCTGGGAGGAAGAACCTGGTTTTCCAGACATTGTCATTGTCCCACCATACAGATGACAGGAATCCACTGTTCATTTTCACCACTGTTTGAAATGCTCTGTGTAGTCCCAGCTAGAGAGTCCAGCTCAAGTTTTCTATCTCTTCCTCCTTCCTGTCTGGCATTTCCTAACCTTCCCTTTAGTCTGATTCTATGCCCAGACTTGCTCCATTTCCCACTTAGACCAGGAGGCAAGCAGGTAGTAAGACACACAGCACATCCTGAGCTACAGCACAATGTGATAAATATGATTCATTAAACACAGTGTGCATCAATATCAGGTCAGGGTAGGAAATATACAGCATAATGAATGGTGTATAGTTTGAGATTCGAGAAAGTACTGTTATCCTATGGAGGGTTTTCAGTGGCATCATCAATCACAGAAGTAAAAGTGGAGTGGTTTGTGGTTTACTAGAATTCCATAAAGATGTTTTTCACTTCCCTCCTTACTACCCCCACCAAGTCACACCTGCTTTCCTAATGATCATAAAAATCAATCCACCACCTGTGAGTAACTCACAATTACCCTTTCCCCTATCGACAGCACTTTTTAAAGTGTCAGTATGATTATCCAAGAAAAGCTTTCAAAAAATTATTTAATATATGTTGTCAAAGTTTATTCACTAACCATAGCATTAGATTGCACCATCTCAGAAGGGGGTTGAGCTACTAATCCCCCAAAGATTGAAGTACCCTCAAAAAAAATCATAAGATCTAGCTCAAATTGCACACTTAAAAAAAACACTTCCCTCCCATTTCAAATCATTTCTTAAAGGCTCAATTTTCAGGAAATTAATAACAGTGACAGAGGAAAATGTGAATCTACTGAGAAAATCAGGATTTGTGGAGGAATAGTCTTTATGTCTAATACAATTGACTCATCAAATTTTGTATCCATAAATACTCTTTTCTTGTTGAATTCAGCTAAATGTAATAGTTGTCTCAGAACAGAATTTTTAAATGTAAACTTATGTGTCATTTGCATATAAATTATTAATTGAATTATTAATAGACAATATCCAGATAATATCCTACATTGCAGATATTGTACCACATTAAAATGTACATGTGTATAAAACATCCAATGATTTAGTTAGTAAACACAAAAAATCTCATTTCTATTGTTTTTAGCTTGTAAGAAAATGGTGAAATTAAGTCAACTTCAATTAGCACGAAGAGATAACTCTAAAAATAAACATAATCAAATTTCTATGAACTGTACACCAGTTGTGTAACTGATTTCTATTATAATTATAGAGGTGATTTAAGTTCAGTTTAAAAGACTATTCAAATCCTGATGCTTCAAGAGTCTTTTTTCCTTTCTCCTCAGATTTTTAGACATCAGCCTACAACCAAATCAAGTCTCTTTGTGAAGTATTTAATGCTCTGTGAAACCGATACTCAAATAGCCTGTGGTATTCATTAGTTTAAAGAACCTTAGGAGTAGATTCCATCACAAATCTGCAGTGATTGTAAACTATATATTCTTTGTACGTGTATCCACAGGTGATTATACACATTAATGATTAAATCATTCACCTCTTCTTAAATTAGAAGTGAAGGAAGTTCATCTTCAATTTAACATTCACTGACCGCTCACTGTATACTAGAAATTGTTATCACAAAGGTGAACAAGATACAGCCCTCCCTACTTTCTGTGAATTCAGAGCCATAATCCCAGATTATATAAACTCTTTAATAGATAAAGATAGAAACTCTTCACAACAGCACATCCCAAAATGCTGCACATTTTTTCCTTTATATTCACAATTATAATGAGATTTTTCTATTAGGCGAACTTCAATTTTATAGCTGTAGATTGTTTAAAAAATAATACTTTGGGAGTTTTAATTGAAGTCTTATGTATTAATATGGTACAAGAGACAGTTTTAGAATTTAAGTCTTGTCTTAATTTTTTAAATTTTTATTTCTCTCTAGAAGGATTAAGTATTTCCCCTTTGTTTTTCTCTAGTGATTTGGAAATTACAATCACTGGTATTTATTCCGAGTTATAAATGACATTCGAACATATATTTCATTATCTTGATCAAGAATTAAACATCTTTATTAAACTACCTGTGAGAGATAATAATTTTGTACACCTTTACTCTCCAAATTGTGCTAAATAAAAAAAATTATAGAAATGTGAGATCCAAATATATTCTTATTACTTTTTTGGGTTCTGTATGTGCTCTTCCAAGAAGTATGTTTATCATCTGTAAAAGTTTAAAAATCACGTTAATGGGACACAGGTTAACAATTCTGGGGTTGCCAAACACACACACTGGGATTGAACAGTAAAGTCAATATTAGCTTGGCAGATCGTAGGAGGCAGGCTTCTCACTGTTTGGAGTAGGAGGTTGCAGATAAGTAAGGAGAGGAGGCTAGAATGATACATAACTAATGGTTCTTTAGTATTTGAGACATCAGTTAAAAACTCATGTTTAGCTTAATATAGATACACACGGTCATATACAGAAATATTTGTAGAAATGTTAATATCTATAAGTTAGTACATAGATGTATATGTTCTTGCTCCTAGCTGAGTGGGCCTAGAAGCAAAGACAACCCAAGAGTAATGAACATGGCAGCACCCAGATCTTGGTTTCTCACACCATTCACTCATAAACAGAACCAGAGTTTCTTGGAGAAATGACTGATCCTAGAACTGGGGCAGGAAATGCTAAGAATAATTATTAAAATAGCTAATAGTTACGACGTGATTCCTCTCCTTCTATAAACATGTTAAGCATTTTATATGTAGTTTTTCATTTAACACAAGAATAACCCTTCTAAGGTAGGTACTGGGTCTAAATTTTAGGTTTCACTACTCAATGCCTTTTTAAATACTTCTACTTCCCAGTTACATTTTTTTTTTGTTTGATTTATTACTTCATGACTAGAAAACCAAGAAAACCCTTTTCAAGCAATTATTGTTTTCATCGAGATTCTTGGGAAAGTAACATTTGCTAATCCATGCATGTCTATCAGTTTTTTTTTCTTGTTGGCTCTCACCATAAACAAACAAGGGCCTAACCAAGCATATACGCAAAGGCTGTCAGGGAAGTATCCAGCCGTTGTTAATACTATTTCTCACATTACATGGCTGAATACTCCTTTGTATAACTAGACCTAAAGAGGATTTTCCCCTCAACATTCTGTAGCGGTTCTTCCTTCATTTCTAGTGTTTAGAATCTAATATAAACTGATGGTGGGTTTTGGGGGGGTAACGTAGTATTTACCTGATAGCAATTTAATTTTTTTAATTAATAAGGTACTTACAAAATGCTTTGGTATAGGCTGTTTGGGATAATGTTAATTAACACTCTTAAAGTGCATTCATCTGAAGGCTCAAGCTTTTCAGGAAAATTACCTATATTTAAAAATTTGTAACATACAACATTTGTAGTCCTTCAGGCTAATTGAATGTTGATTTTGTTGCATTATCTGTTTCAATTATTTTGTGTTAGGTTGCATCTTCTTACACACAAAAGCATCATAATACATTTTTAAAGCTCTTTTATCCATCCTATCCTTTTTCCTCTGTTTCGAATAATTTATATTTGACTCTTCTAGACATATTTAAAACATTTTTATTATGAAAGTAACATAAAGTTACAGAAAATGATTCAGCACGCGAATGTAAAGTATAATGAATTGTTGTTAAGCAAACAGTACTGTAAACATCATTTTGATCAAGAAATAAAACACAGCCATCTACCCAGAGGCCTCAGCATATCACTTTTCCATTCTCTGCCCTTGCCCGTGGTAATAATCACGCTCCTGACTTCTTCAATACTTTTTTTTTGGCATTTTTAAAAATAGTTTTATATGATGCATACATCCCTAAACAATGTAGTTTGGTTTGACCTGATGGAGTTTTGTGTAACACGGTACGTGTTATTTAAAGACTGCTTTCTTTCACTTGAAATTATTTTTGAGAGATTCATCCCATGTTCTTTTGAGTAGTTGTAGTTAATCTTGTTTTGCTTTAGCGTACATTACTCCAGTATATGAATATAATACAATTTCTGTATTAATTATGCTGTGGATGGATAGTGATTTTGTTCTAAGTTTTTGTTTATTGCCAAACAGTGCTGCTATCACTATTCTTGTTTATGTATGTTAATAATTCGCCACTCTTCTGAGAGTACATACCTTGAGTGGAATTGCAGGACATATAAATACAGTCAACTTTGAAATGCCCAATTGTTTTCTAAAGTGATTATACAAATTTATATTCACCAAAGTAGTATATATTCCCTAAGTTTCTATTGCTTTATATCCTTGCTGACATTTGATATTGTCGAACTTTACAAATGTTTTGCCAATCTGCTGGGCAGGTATATTCTGATTCTGGTTTTATTTTGCATGTCCCCAATTATCAATGGGGATATTTAAAATACTGCACTTTTCCGAAGCTTATTGCCTAATGTAGTTCCTTGTTTGTTAAATGCCTGTCCTAGGCTTTTTTTGTTTATTTGTTTCACTGAGGCATTTAATCAAAGGATATTCTGATTTTAAAACTTTAATATTGACAACATGGAGCCTTTAAAAAAACTTGGTGATGCCATAATGAACATAACTCATCATTCCCAATGCATTTAAAAACCATTCCACTGGGACCTTGAACACCTTTTAACTTTCCACTGCCAAACCAAGTCAATCATAAATTTCAAATGCTAGAGGAAAATTAATACACTTAATTCATTAGGGTGTCTGCATCTGTAAGATGAATTGTACAAAACTCTTAGCTATGATCTGCAAAATATGTCATAAATACTTTTAAACTCTTTAGGTGATATTCTTAGTTAAATTTTAGGTGTAATAGCTGAGATGCCACTTTTATTTTTCTTTTTTCTTTTTTTTGTAGAGACAGAGTCTCACTTTATGGCCCTTGGTAGAGTGCCGTGGCCTCACACAGCTCACAGCAACCTCCAACTCCTGGGCTGAAGCGATTCTCCTGCCTCAGCCTCCCGAGTAGCTGGGACTACAGGTGCCCGCCACAACGCCCGGCTATTTTTTGGTTGCAGTTTGGCCGGGGCCAGGTTTGAACCCGTCACCCTTGGTATATGGGGCCGGCGCCTTACCAACTGAGCCACAGGCGCCGCCCGAGATGCCACTTTTTATCTATTTAGTACAGTTTTAAATTTTTAGTAGATTGTTATTCCACTATATAAATACATAAATATTAATGACAAAGTCATTTATTCAGTTTCTTTCCACTGAAAGCAAAGGTCCTGGTGAAAATTTGTTTGGTTAGCTGAACCCTGTCTTTAAGAAACAAAGGTCATTTAACTATTCAGAGGTCATTTGCTGAAATATCAAGATAATGAAGTTGTTCTTCCTTAAGGAGAGATATACTATTTTAAAATAAAATGTTTTGTATAAATCATAAATACAAATATATGGGGTTCCCATGACATATTTCTATCTTTGTATGTGTATAAATACAAAATCTTGGCACTAGTCGAATTGTGAGGCACACATATGTTAATCTGTCTTATTAAAATAGAGTTAGTCCAGGTTATACAAAAAAAACTGAGAAAGTTCTCTGTTTTTCGAATGTATATGACACATGTATGTTACTAGGTTTTTGTTTCTTTGAAGGATTATTTAATATACCTTAACATGCGATCTGATTTTACTGTTAAGAAAATACAGAAATGTTACAGAAAACCATTTTGCCACATTTGGAAGAGACTTAAACTTTTGACTATAACAGCATAACTAGTACCAGACTAGGCCCTCTTACCAAAAGGAAATATAAACTAGGAAAAAACTATATGAAGCTATTTTTCACAGTAATTTATCAATAGGCTGGACAAGATTGTGGGCCCTGAAAGACTAGCAAGACAAGAAAGTGAGTTCTGTGTCATCTCAATGGCATCTCAGCTTTCTCCCAGGCAGGACTGGTGGCCTCACTGATCAGAAGAGGAAGAGACTGGTGACCCAGGCTGCTGAAATATTAGAAAGTGCAGGGCCGATATGTTATTTGAGAAGAGGAAGCTGTGCTGAAAGGAGCCCCAGCAGTATGTGAGAATGTGTGAGGACTGACTGAGTCATTGGCCCAGGACTGGACTCGTAAGCACAGAGTGAGACTCACCAAAACCTAACAAAGATTGTTTTGGGGTTGAGAGCTGAACAGTAATATCAGAGGGCATACGGAGCTGGATGCATTGGAATTCCAGCCAGCCAAAGTGAAGGGACCTTACTGGGCCTTCAGTTGAGATTCAGAGAAATGATATCTTAAGTATAAGGACTATTCCCTAGAGTCCTTAGGGAATACCATAGGAAAAACTTGAAAACTAAAAAAGTGATATAAATAAAGCCTGGACAAAAACAAAAGTATTCACTAATGATTCAGCTGACAGGCATTAATAATTTTTTTAAAAATGATAAGCATTGTTTAAAGAAGACAGCACAATCTGGATGCCTTATAATTGATGATTTATTGTTTCTAGTTCTCAGACATAAGAAAAAAAGCCAGAAAAAAATTATTCTAAATTGAAAGAAAACATAATCTGCATCAATTTATATCAAATATAGAGACATTAGAATCAGCAGACAAGAACTTTAAAGTAGCTTTTATAAATATTTTAAAGGACAAGATGATCATGATGAATAAACAGATGGAGTATCTCCAAATGGAAATAGAAACTACAAATGTGAAACAAATGGAAATTACAGAATTGTAAAGTACAATATTTGAAAAAATTCACTTTATAGTTTTAATCATAGATTGACAACGCAAGAAGGGTTATTGAGCTCAGTAACAGATTATGACAAATTAATATGTAACTCTGTGATTTGAATAATATATAGGAAATAAAATAGAAGAAAATGAGCAGTGCAGGACCTGTGGGACAAAACTATAAGTTACAATAAAAATATATTGGCGTCTTAGAAGGAGAGGTGATAAGAAAGAATGGTGGTGAGGAGAAGGGGGAGAGAGAAAGATAATGTGAATAAGATAGTAACAATATTTAAAGTATAATGGCCAAAATTTTCTGGAATTTGGTAAAAAAAACATCAACTTAGCCAAAAAGCTAAGAGAACATCAAATAGGATAAATTCAAAGAAAACCACATCCAGATACATTATAACCTAACTGATAAAAAACAAAGACAAAAAACAAAACCCTAAGAAAGCAACAATAAGGAAGAAATTTTGAAGGCAACCAAAAAATAACGACACACTATGTGCAGGGCAACAACAGATGTGTGGTAGCTGATTTTTCACCAGAAACAACAGAGTAAAAGATTTCAATGAAATGACATCCTTAAGCACTGAAAGAAAAAGAAAAAAAAAAGAACCTGTCAGTTAAAAATTCTATGTCCAACTGAAATATTCTTCAAAAACGAAGGTAAAACAAAGATATTTTCAGATAAATGAAGACTGAAAGAATTCATTAGCAGCAGCCCTGCACTGTGGAAAATGCTAAAAGAAGCTCTTCATACTGAAAGAAAATTACAACAGATGGAAATTCATATCTATGGGAAGAAAAGAAAGAACAGAATCATATGAGCAAATATAAAAGACTATATGTTTTTCTTCTTCTAGTTCTTAAAAAAAGTCTGATTCTTTAAAGAGTATGACGGAGAATTATGGCCTGTATAATGTGTAAGGATGCAATACATACAGACACACTTGAACAAATACACCATGTCACAAAAGATGAAGTAAGTGGAACTGTAGTTTAGCAAAGTTTTCCCGTTTTATTTAAAGCAGCACCATACTAAACTATGTGGACTGTTAAAAGGGATATATATTATATATCACAGCACAATCCTTGAAAAACATTGCAAAGAGGTATAGCTAAAGTATCTATTTCTCATTTTACTCTTAATAGCATGAGACTTGCTCACTCACCACAGGGTTCATGGCCAACTCTCCTGTAATGAAAGATAGGTTAACAAGGGAAGAGTATAACAAATTAATTTAATGAAGTTTTACACAACACAGGAGCCTTCAGACATGAAGATCCCTGAAGACCCAGGGAAACTTTTTATGGTAAGTTGGATGAGCAAAGTGAATAGCGGCAGAGAAGCATGAATGGACAAAGAGAGTGTGATCTAATGATGACAAAATGCAGGAGACCCATTAAGGCCTGTTGTTCATATGCTCCTCTGTGTCTCTGGAAGACATTTCTTCCCTCCGCCTTCCCTGTGATATGGAGCAGGGCATTGGCCATGGAGGACCTTCAGAGGGAAAGGAGAAAAGATCAGAGACATCCCTAGATTTTATGGCTTGCTTTGGGAGAGAGAAACTCTTAATTTCTTTGACTCACAGGAGGGATAATGGGGTGGCCGGAGAGGAAGGTAAAAGGTCAGAAAGACCTTGTTTGTGAGGCCTTCCAATCTCCTTCAGTTCAGAGGACTCGACATGCCAATACCCCATACTCTGAGGTGTATTATTTCCCCTACTCTGAATGAGACATAAATCCAAGTACAAAAACCCAAATGTAAGGCTAAATAGAAGGCCTTAAATCTCCAATACTGTTGAAAAAAGTATATGTATATATGAAATATGCTGAAAGGTATGTATTTCAAGATAGGTTAGCTTTAGTTTGTCTGAAAAAATGGCAAACTGTGCGAGAGCCCAAATCCAGTTTGAAGTATTCAAAACCATACAAAGTATAAACATTTTTGAAAGAGGCCTATTGTCCAGCTACATCTGACTTATTAAATAACATAAGCAGAGATTGGGATTTCGATTTGCTTTTACATTGTGCATATGTATTATTATTTTTTTCTTACCAAATATGATCTGTTCTTTATTCAATGAATGTTTAAATAGTTTTATACTTTGATTTCACCTAAAGAGACAGCATTTATCTAATACTTAGTTTTCTAGGAATTTTATAAAGTCTCTATATCATATATGTATGAATTAAGTAAAACCTAGTTATTCAACAAATCTCAAATTATATTGCTAGGATAATTATCCCTTTTTGTTTTCCAACGTGACATTTAGTTTTTACAGTAATAATATTTATTTTTATTTATTTATTTATTTTTATTAAATCATAGCTGTGTACATTAATGCGATCATGGGGCACCATACACTGGTTTTATAGACTATTGGACACATTTTCATCACACTAGTTAACATAGCCTTCCTGGCATTTTCTTAGTTATTGTGTTAAGACATTTACAAGATGCACCGCAGGTGTAATCCCATCAAACACCCTTCCTCTACCCACCTCCCTCCTCCCTCCCCTCCCTTTCCCCCTTCCCCCTATTCTTAGGTTATAACTGGGTTATAGCTTTCCTGTGAAAGCTATAAATTTGTTTCACAGTAGGGCTGAGTACATTGGATACTTTTTCTTCCATTCTTGAGATACTTTACTAAGAAGAATATGTTCCAGCTCCATCCATGTAAACATGAAAGAGGTAAAGTCTCCATCTTTCTTTAAGGCTGCATAATATTCCATGGTGTACATAAACCACAATTTATTAATCCATTCGTGGATCGATGGGCACTTGGGCTTTTTCCATGACTTAGCAGTTATGAATTGGGCTGCAATAAACATGCTGGTACAAATATCTTTATTATGATGTGATTTTTGGTCTTCTGGGTACATGCCTAGTAGAGGAATTATAGGATTGAATGGCAGATCTATTTTTAGATCTCTAAGTGTTCTCCAAACATCTTTCCAAAAGGAATGAATTAATTTGCATTCCCACCAGCAGTGTAGAAGTGTTACCTTTTCTCCACATCCACACCAACATCCTTTGTGATGTGGGCTAATCTTACTGCAGTTAGATGATATCTGCAGTTACATTTCTCTGATGATTAAAGATGATGAGCATTTTTTTTATATGTCTGTAGGCCGTGAGAAACTTCTCTGAAGAAGACAGGTACATATGTATTATTTTTTTATTTTTTTTATTTATTTTTTTTTTTTGTAGAGACAGAGTCTCACTGTACCGCCCTCAGGTAGAGTGTCGTGGCGTCACACGGCTCACAGCAACCTCTAACTCTTGGGCTTATGCGATTCTCTTGCCTCAGCCTCCCGAGCAGCTGGGACTACAGGCGCCCGCCACAACGCCCAGCTATTTTTTTTTTTGTTGCAGTTTGGCCGGGGCCGGGTTTGAACCCGCCACCCTCAGCATATGGGGCTGGAGCTCTACTCACTGAGCCACAGGCGCCGCCCTGCATATGTATTATTAAAGCCAGTCATGTAAATGGTTTTTCTTTCCCTTTTCTTTCTTTTTTTTTTTTTTCCCCAAAGCACCCTTTCTTCAATTGAAATCCCTTATAGAAGATCAAGATAGAAAAACAGATACACTAAGCTACTCAACATCATAGTGGGGACTTAGCAAAGGATTTCCTATCCTGGGATCTCTAAAGAACTTCCATTGAATGCCCAGATAAGTTCTAGAAGATCATGGCTGTGATACAATTTCCTTATATATATAACATTTTAATTGATACTTTAGATTCTATTAAATAACTCTTTTACAATCAATGTTAAAATTAGAATAATGACCTCCATGTTATTTTGTTTGGGGATAAAAAAGTATTAAAAATAGAGTATTATATATATATGTATGAATATATCTCAAGGTTGATTTTTATTTTTTATATTATGCTGTGATTTTAAACTAGGGTTTAAAGTTAATAAAAGAAATCAATCTTCTATCAATTTTCCAATTCTTTCACTTGTCTATCAAAATGACCAAAACATTGGGTGGCGCTTACGGCTCAAAGTAGTAGGGCTCAAATGAAGAAAATATTGCTTCATTGCCAAAGTTACTTACAATGGCTAAAAACACCAAGCTGTTCATTTACTTCTGTCTTTTATCTGCTATTAATTCAACTAGCCTAGGTATTAGAAGGCATGACCATTGATATGAATACTCAGTATCAGAAGGAAATTGGCAACCAATTATTTCCCAATTTTAAAATGAAAGGAGTGGTCAGGTTCGTTGGAGTTGTCTCTCTTAACTCAGATGAATTTTTAAAAATTATTGATAGATTTGTTTTAAAAGTTGACACCTACATCTTACTGAGTCATTAACTATTTAAAATTATTAACACACTGAACAAATTGCTATTGTGTTGGCTCAGTTAAAGCTCCACTTTCACACTGATTTAAAACAATGCATGTATTTTCATTGTGTGTGGATTTTTTTTTTGTCTTTGTATTTTTCATCAATTTACACAAATAAGTGAAGAAAAAAATAGTATCACAGACTCAGGAGGGTAAAATGCAATAAAGTTCAGGACGTACAAAGTTATAAATCTGCAATATCCACTTGTGTGGGATAAATTAACATAAGTATTCAACAATTAAATCTGAAATGAATATATTTCTTAATTACCAAGCATTTAATTTCATTTTACAAGCTTATACTTGCATTCTTTATAGCTGATGATCACATAATTCTTCATAAATGATACATAATGAAGAATTGCTACATAACCTTAGAATATTCATCAAGAGACATATATATCATTGGGAAATCACACTTGACTTATACAACACCAGTAGATAAAATGTAGTCTTCTAGCTGCCTACATCTAAAATGAGTGGGTACATAAAATTCTGATTTCAAAAATTAAAATAAAATCCACAGTAGACCAAGACATTGAATTAACATCTCTCAGACCAAACCAAACAAAGGAAAACTACATTATTTTCCTTATTTTGGGTTGAGTTAAAATCATTTTCACTGTTTTAGATTTCCCTTCTTAAACAGCAAGCTGAAACTGCCTTTAGCAGAATAGAATTGGGGCAATAGCAGTTTATAGAACCGAAGAGAAGAAAAAAGAAGACGAAAGAAATGAAAAGAAGCCAAGAAGCTTCAGAAAATCTTGGTGGCATAAACTGATCCCCATTTTCTTGGTTATCTATTGGTATTTAACATATTACTCCCTGAACTTAGTGCCTTAAAATCACAAGAAACACCATTATAGCGCACAGTTTCAATGGTTAATAATTTGGAAGTATAGTGCTGCTTCTAGCTCAGCATGTCTCATGAGGTTTGCATCAAGGTGTTGGCCACAGCTGCAGTTATGTGAAGGATTAACCAGGGCTCAGGGGAGCTCCTAGTTCCAAGGGAGTTCACTCACATGGCTGTCAAGCTAGTGCTGGATTTTACCAAGAGACACAATTTTTCTTCACTTTGGACTCTTCCAGGTCTGCTTGTGTGTTCTCACATCATGGTAGCTGATTCCCCTTAGAAGGAAAGATGAGAGAGGAAAAGAGATGAGAGAGAGAAAGAGAAAACAAAGGAAGTAGAAGTTGTATTCTTTGTATGACCTAGCTGTGAGAGTTACATAGAAATTTACCTTCTATTTATTAGAAGCAAGTCACTACAACTGGCCCAAATTCAAAGAGAAGAGAATGGGGTTCCATCTTTTGAAGGGAGGAGTACCCAAGAGTTTGCAGACATACTGAAACCATTATAACAGCCTTGCCAGGGCCGCCATTAGAATGGATTTGCTCCAAACGTTTTCTGGTTTTGTATAATGCTGGTGAAAGTTCAAAGCCAAGAAAAAGCCAAATTGTCATATTTTATTCATGGATCTACCCTTTGGTATGTGAGTGGCTAAACATCTTGGCTTACTTTCCTAATAAAACTGCACATAATGGAAATTACAGATAATTCCTATGAGAAATTAAGGGTCTTATTATTTCAATTTGTGTAATACAAGTGGCTTAGAAATTAAGATTCCCCAAACAATGAAATTCCACAACATAATGCAACAGCAAATTTGAAAACAAATTAAATGGATTAAATACATACCAAATACGGCTCTGTGCCTTGTTGCATATTCTTTGGCTAGCACAGTATTCACAGTGTTCACAAGATTTAAGACTTCCTGTATTGCCTTTCAATCTAATATCTCAAGCACAGTTAGATTTTCCATCTTACACAACTATGGATTTCCATTCTTCAATACTTTCTCTGAGCAGACGGTGTAGCTGTCATAAAATTGCTTCCTCTTCCAACTGTATTTCAATTAGTGGTAACATTTCTTCTGTTACAAACTCTTGAAATGAATTCTATTACCAATAAAACAGTTTTTACTATAGAGACGAATAAAATCTTCTAAAAATACTTTCTGAACTGACACTGTTAACTTCTCAAGATATGAGAAAATTTTATAGCCTTGTTTTTCTTGGTGTACGTGCAACCCAGAACTAGCTTCCACGTGGTTCTCTCTTTCCCTCTTTTGTTTCGTTGTGTTTTCATTCTTTTTTTCTTTCTTCCTCTCTCTGCTTCTTTGTCTCTCTCCTTTCATTCTTCCTTTCTCTCCTTCCTTCAGTCTCTCTCCCCTCTTTCCCCCTGTCTCCTCTTTCTCTCTCTCTGCCTCTCCTCCTCTCTGTATCTTTCCTTTTAGCAGGAATCAGCCATCATGATGTGAGGACACTGCAAGAGTCTCACATGAAGAATTCAGTGCAGCTTCAAGGGTGAGGTGAAAAATTTAGCAATACCGAGCATGCAGCAGACATCTTGATAATAATTCAACAATATAAAACAAAATTAGATAATTAGCAGTTGGTTTACCCCACCAAGAAGCTATCAATTATAAAAACAATGAAAGGAAAAGAAAGTGATTTTTGAAGGATAAATATTAAGAAGTATTACAGTCATTGTGTAATGCTGTAGTCCATATGTTTTCTTAAAGTTGTAGGAAGGAGTTGAAATGTTAACAAAAGAGGGAGAGAATGTCTCCAACTCGTACTTGACCAATGAAGTAGGGTATTTCCTAATATATTTTTAGAACAGGACAGGATGTGAACTGAAAGACATAGGGTTAAGCAAGGCACTGATGTGACATCACATGGTTTGAAACTTCTCTCTTAACTCATAAATAGAAAATAAGAATAATATCTCGGAAAAGACAAAAATGAAGCTCTGATATCAGTAATCTGAGAAGGGTAAATAGAATGCTCTTTTCACTTGTGTGATCTAGGGAATGCTTATTCCAACATCAAGGCAGACACTGGAACCTATCTAAATATATATTTTCAATATAAGTTTGGCCTCTTTGTTTTGGTAGGAGACAAACCCTATTTAAGCTTATCAGTTACATCCCACCTATTCTGAAAAAATAAGAAAGAGACTGGCAGATAACATTTTCTTATTTCAAGAGTTCAAGCTTCTTAAAGAAATAATACTCTAGTTGTTTTCCTTCTGGACTCAGATGACCGTGATGTGTTTCCTGTTTTGCTGAAACAGTGTTTTTCTAACTGTGTTCCTTGGGTCCCTGGGCTCCTCATAGCTCTTCAAAAATAGTCATGGTTGGGATGGGAGACTCTGACCTAATCCCTCCAACCCCAGCTTATTCTACCTCAAGAAGAACCAATCCAGTTGTGTCTTTTATATACAGAACTTACAAGTAAGATGCCATGTCAAGAAAGGACTTCACAACTGAAAAGGAAAAATTGAAGACGCCTAATCTAAGGCACTGGCAAAAACAAAACAAACAAGCAAACATACAAAACAAACCACTTGGCTGTTAAGAGTAGAATAAATGACAGAAAGCAACCTATTCTAGATCTGGACTCTATGCTAAACTCTGCTTCTGAGAAAGTCGGGCATTCCTCTACCACAAGTTCACAGGCGGGGCTCACCACTTCCCTGTGCGCTCTCAGTGTGATGGTGGATTCTGAGACACAGTGAGACTCCTGGAGAACAAGTGCATAAAGCCCTTCTCCATTTCCTTGCATCTGACCCCATTGGCCTTGTAACTTTCTCCCATCACTGCTTTCTCCCACCACCCACGCTTCTCAAAACTTTCTGTTGGCTGACTCCACCCAGGCTTCCCTCCAAACTTGTGCCTAATCCTGCTTTGTCTTCCTCTACCTTATCAAATTTGCCTACCCAGGGGCCTATTTCCTCCTTTCTATGTGACTCATTAGTTAATATGGTAACCAGTTTGTCCCTATCATGATAGTGGCTTAATAAATAACCAACTATTCATTCCATCATTTGTATACTTGCTGACTAACTCACTCAACAAATATTGTCAAGCTTTTTATTCCTAGAAAAATTTTAATTTAAGCAACTATAACAGGTCAGTGGAGTGACACATTCAGTCAGGAAAACTGCACATGGCACCCCATAAATTGCTGCTACTACCCCCAATAAAGTATTTATTATGGTTTGTGGCATTACGATCCTTGTCTGTGTGTTAGTGAGGGGGAAGGGGGAAGAAGGAATGTTTCTGGGAGAAAGTCTTCTCTCTCTCTGACACTAACTACTTGGCTGATTTTGAACAAATTGTCTCAACTTCCTGATCTCAGTTTCCACTTCTATTTTTAAGCCTCTTTATAAATCTTCTACCAGGAGATGTGCTCTTTTACATAATATACCTGTTACCATTACAAGATGCTCTTCATCTACAACCCCCAAAAGGAATAACTAGTAGAAACAGATTATTAACTTGTTCAACCAGAGAGGTTGCTAACTCCTTATAGCCCCCTACTTCAAAATGCTTGACTCACACTAGCTCCCTGTCTCTTGATTCACTTAAGGACAATTTTAGTTCAGTATTTTCAATATTTTCATAAACACACAGCCAACTTAATGAACATAGGGATCTTCCCCTAAAAATCTATTATGGAAATTTTCAAATGTGCAGAAAATAAAATAGTATATTGACCTCATCTATAAGGGAACCACCTAGACTCTACAATCAATGTTTTACTATGTCATATTACTATTCATCCATCCCTCTACCTAACCATTGATTATGAAGATAAGAGTCTTGGTAGACAATATTACAAACGAGGTAAAATTATCAAATTTGATAATACATTGTTTGGGGAGGTTCATAGTTTATCTTTTACCATTACACATCCAAATATGGTGTATTAGAGTTCTGTTTTGCTCACAGTGTTTTGTGTTCTGGTTAAATTAGAAATAAAAATTAATACATGTACCACATGAAAATATCAGTAATTCCTGTATGTCTGAAGATGTGTTTTCTAATTGATTAAATGTATGGAAGACTATTCTTTTATTCATTGAGTTCTTCCTTTGTGCCAGGCAGTCAGGACATACACAGATCTTACCCAAAAGGAACACTGTTGAAAAGAAGTAATAAAATACAGCAGTGTATAACATACAATTTTATATGTAATGTATATGTATATATAAATATACATAGCAAGGAACCCATAGTGGACACGCTGGTGTACAAACCAGCCATGGTTAGGATGCAGCAGTCATTCCCCAACTTTGTGAGCTGGATGGCAGAAAGCTCTCAGCTGAATCTACCTCTGGTTTGCTCTCAGCAGCACAGAACTAGGAGCAGGCCCTTCCCAGGGGACACCACATTCAAATCTGGCCTGTGTAGGGATATAAGGGCCTAGTCTGCTTGCCTCAATGGGGACCTCATTGAAGGGTCATCCCAGTTCCAGACCTCCCAAAGAAGTCATCTGAAATCTTTTTTTAAATTTTTATTTATTTATTTATTAATGCTTCAGGTTAATCGAGGGTACAAAGAATTAGGTTACAATGTTTGCATTTGTTAGGTAAAGTACCTCTTATAATCATGTCTCACCCCCAAGAGGTGTGCCCTATATCCTAATGTTATGTCTTAATGTTCCCATTAAGGGGGAATACACCCAGCCCCTTCCCTTCTCCCCTCTCCCTAGTCCCTCATTTCTCCACCCCCCACCTTGAATTGATTTGAGTTTTCCTTTTATGTGGGTGTGTATTAAATCATCCACTGTTTTCATATTAGAGTTGAGTACATTTGATTTTTGCTTTTTCCATTCTTGTGATACTTTACCAAGAAGAATCTGTTCCAACTCCACCCCAGTTAATACAAAAGGTATGAAGTCTCCATCTATTTTAATGGCTGAATAGTATTCCATGGCATACATATACCACAGCTTATTAATCTGATCTTTGAAATCTTTACTGAGATTTCATCAGAGCTTGACATTACCCAATCATTTATTCTTTGCTTCCCCCATGGGTATTGACCCCAAGCAACTCACTAATAAACTTTCTGCATATAAACCTGTATCTCAATGGTCTGTGTTTCAGGGAATATAATCTCAGGCAGAACTTAACTAAAATCCACTGTAATAGAATGAGTTATTTTTCTGACATCATTTAATCATAACAGTAAGATTTTTCATTTATATATCATATATCACAACTAATAATTTAAATATTTATATAATTTTAGTTAAACCCCAGGATTCCTTTATGTAACAGGAACTTTATTATCCCTATTTCGCAGACACACTGATGAAACCTTTAATTATATAGTTTCTAAGTAGCAAAGCCAGGATTTGAACATAACCCTTACTGATTGTGTCATACCACATTTCCTTCTTTAATCTTGCTGAGATAAAAGATTGTAGCATTGACCTCACAATTTGTGTTCTAGTCATCCTATACTTTATCACTCTCTAGATTTATTCAGGGGGTTACTTTGCATTACACATGTCAAGGTGAAGATGACTTCAAAATCAAAGGCATGAGGAATCATGGTTGCTTCCCCTGTACTAATTTCACAGTTGTGCCTGTGAAATGTTGAAATGTTGAAAATGTTGCAGATGGAAGCAGATGAGAATGATTCTAGCTAGCCTTTTGTAAATGAAAGCTATTTTGCCACTTAGTGACAGTTCAATGATTTAAATGTGAACGCAAGTCAGCAATAGAGAGAAGAAAAAAGAGAAAACAGGGAAGGAAATAAAGGTGAAGCTAGGAGAAAATTAAGACAATGTCTGATTTAAATAGTGTATTGCAGCTCAGGGTTCCAGAACAAAATATGTCAAGAAGCTTTTGCCTTCTTCAGTCAGGATATAGTAAATGATGTTAGTAATAAAATACAGATGTCATAATTTGACCAAACCACATTTCCACAGAATAACAGGCAGTCTTTTGAATTATAATCCTCTATATTTAATGATGTTCCCTGGTATATAGGAAAAAATCAATATTCATTTATTCCCTTTAAAAATCCTCAAAAAGCAATTCCCAGAACTACTTTCTAGGTGCAGTGGGTAAGGTAAGGGGAAGGAAACAAGCTATTTTGAGCCTTCACCGTGTTTCAGGCATTGTACTAGACTGACTCTATGTACCATCTATTATTTCATTTTGTCCCCATGAAATGATAAGATCAGTACAAATACACATCTTCACCCTCAGGAGCTTTCATACTATTTGAGTTATCAGGACTGAAAAGGCTAAAAGAATGTTGGCAGTAGCCAGTGCATTAATGTATTTATTTGGCAGATATGCAATTTCTTTCTACATATACATTTTTAATTAATTTTAATTTTACTTAATTGACATAAAAATTACATGTATTTATGGGGTACATAATGATTTTTCAACATATATAGTGATCAGATCATGATAATTAGCAAATCTAGTATGTCAAACATTTATCATTTCTCACTGTTAGGAATATTTAATATACTCCTTGTAGCTATTTGAAACTATGTGACATATTTTTATTAACTATAGTCATTCTAAAATTGTGCAGTACAAAGTTTTCCTCCTGTCTCATAGTAATTGTGTATCCTTTAAGAAATCCCTTCCTATCACCCCCTTCCAGCCTCTAGTATCCTTTATTCTACTTTTTGTTTCTTTTAATCCTCATAATAATTCTATGGGATGAATAACTATTGTGGGCATTCTAAGACAAGAAAGGTGAAGTAATTTGCCAAAAATTACACAGCTAAAAAAAAGAATTGTAAACGCCTGGATTTTTATCTAGACAATTTGAATCCAGAAGGTGTGTCCTTAACCATAACACGTCACTGACTCCGTTTTGGGGGGGTTTGTTTATGTTTTGTGTTTTTTTTTTTTATGAAAAAACATAACCCATTAGCAGAGCATCTGTCATCACAGGGATATGAGTGACTGTTGCCTTTGCAATAACAGCAGCAGCCACAGAAATATTTATAGAGCACTTACTAAGTGTCAAGTTTTATGTGAAGCACTTTACGTGCTTTTTGTCATTTAAGATCCCAAGATTAAAAATATATATTTTAAGAGAAATAAAAGTGCCTGACAAGAAGTGCCATAAGACAACAGAAGTTGAGAAATTATCACTAGCTGAAGTGAGGGTAGGAGATAGGAGGAGGGTTCTTCATAGCTAAACGGGGATTTATTCTAAACCCAAAGGAATATACAGAGAAGGCAAATTAGGATTTATTAAGCTCTGTGTGCCAGATCCTTTACTAGGCTGCTTTATATGCATGATCTCATTCAGCATTATTCATCATTATTTCCATCTATAGATGAAAAATCTGAAGTCCATCCAAGTTAAGTAACTTGTCCACAGTCCAATGGCTGGGGGCTGAGGGGTGGCCGGGACCAGCCTTGGTCTGTTTGTCTCCAAGCCATTATCATTCCACTGCTCATAGGATTTGGATTTCCTAAAAAATGACAAAAGTCCCAGCTGGGGGGTCAGGGATAGAAATTGAAACGATGTGACTAGATGAGAATACCTGGGCGATCTAACCAAGCAAAGTGTTAATGTAAACGGTAAAAGGAAGGACCAGTAGAAAGGTAAACTGAGACAAATTATGGCAGAATAGGATTTAGAATTTAAATACTTTCCTCTAGACCAGTGGTTCTCAACCTTCCTAATGCCGCAACCCTTTAATACAGTTCCTATGGACCGCGACCCACAGGTTGAGAACCGCTGCTCTAGACCTTACAGAGCCTCTGAAATTACTGAGCAGAGGGTATAGCATAGTGAATGGGTATTTTAGAAAAACAGAAACCAAGCACCTAAAAATGCCTGTTTAATGCTAACAAACTGCACATCTTTTTTGTTATGCAAAGATAAATATTCTGCCACATTTAAACACTATCTTCTTTTAGTCATTCTCTTTCTTTCCCAAGGAGAAATAGTACAGCGTTTACTTCTACGTCACATTCAGGCTTTTGTAAACAGCGCAATTTTCTTCCTTTTTATATTACTGTATCTTAAACTGTACTTATGAATCTTTAGTTTAAGTTAGGATCCCTAATGCTCATTTTGAAACATCCACTTAATTATTACTGAGATGAATAGGAGTTCAATAAGGAGTAGGTGGATGAAGACAGATATATATATATCATGTTTGCGTGAATTTTTTACATACAGAAGATTATTAAGATTTTCAGGTTAGTAGGTTAAGAAGTTCAATTAATATTTATCTTTTTACTTTCATATTTGTCTCTGAATCCTGGATCCTATTTACTAAAAACTGTTACTTATAATTCCTTAGTACATATAACTAAGGTAGCAGGTTCTTGGTAGCAGCATCAGAAACACTTTTGTTCAACACATGCAGAGAGTTAAGGCAGATTAAAACACTAGTTTCTGAAAATGCCAAGGCAGTACCAGTTTTTCAGACCCTCCCCCCCCCCAGTTCTCTTACTATGTGTGATGAATGAATACATTTATTACAGGGGAAAATGAAGACACAAGAATCAAAACTTCCATCTCACCACCATGATGATAGTATTTTGGGGAAGTCAGTGCAGTCACAAGCCAGGAAAGACCAGCGGTGAGGAAAAGCCATAGCATTCAGGTTGGCAAGAGGAGTTTGAGACGTGATGGGTCCTGGTTTTCACCACACATACCAAAAACAGTTGCCAAGAAGGTAAGGCTAGGACCACCAATTATTTTATTTTCAGAACATGCTGGGCATTTCTAGCTTCTATTTTAAAAGTGAGAAACCTCTTTATTTTGTTATTGATAAATATCTCTTTTACCAATAACTTAGAGCAGGAAAATATAGGCATGTCTCTATGGAGCATCCTCCATCCCCCAGGTGTTGATCATCCCCTCCCTTTAGGCTTCCAGAATCTCATCCTAGAGACCTACCAGGGAAGGATGACCAAGCTTTGATCAAGCAAACAGTTATGTTGTATAGACAAGGCTCACTCACTGAGGAAGATAGATGCATCTGGCTCAACTATACATTTTTAAGTAAAATTATGCAAACACTTTTTAATGGGTGGCTACTTCGTTATTAAACTCATGAATCAAAGATACAAATGGAGTTTATCATCTGACCAAACATTCTTTTTCTCAATCAGACTAACACCTAAAATGGACAAAGTCCAGGTTGAGACATTTTGAGTGTGGAACAAAAGCCATCATGGATCTATTCCATCTGGTTTCCATTTTGTCTGAATCATAGACATTAATACACAAGCACCTTTGTATGGATATTTCTACCATGAGAATACAAACAGTATTTGGAACTCTACCTCTGCCAAGTGACTAGATTAAAGGAGCAGCAGAATTCCTTCTTTGCACCAGAGATAGTGACTTTCAAACACCATGAGCACCTAGGAGATGGTGAGTACTCACAAGGATTTGTGGGTGAAGGGAACGGATGTAACAGACACCTACAGGCATGCCTCGTAAGTAACTGCTGTAATGGCTTATGCTAAAGAAAACTGAATTTCCACCCATTCCAGCCCACCCCCTCCAAAAAGAAAATCCTCCTCTCCAAACTTTTCCCTGGTTTGAAATTCTTAATGCAAGAATATTGCAATAAAGGAAATATGAGCATTTGGTTCATTAGTCTCTCTCATACTTCCTGAGCTATAAACACTTATAACGAAGGATGCAATTATTACATACTTTCCTGAAACCCCTGATAGAAGAGAGACCTGAAAAAATGTAATCACACTAACTACAAATAACTGATTTAAATAAAAGTATCATCTGTGACTTCATCCTGGATTATATTCAGTCCATTGTGCTAAATGAGATACTAATGAAAACATTTTTAAAGAGATTTCTCATTTCCACATTTCTTTGCATTTAATTTTGAAGCTATGCATATGTTGTTAATAACTGTTTCTTAATTTTTGCTAAAATCTCTGAGAACACAAATGCTGCCTGCTGAGGTAAGCCAGAAGGGGCCTCAGAGACTCACCAGCCAGTTTGCTGTAGGCAATAAGAAAAATACCAGAAGATGGCGCTGCAACGCAGTCTTGTCGATATTATCCACCCAGTAATGGTTTATTAGAGTAAAGTTAGATGATGGGCTTCCTAGTGGAGCTGCTTTGCAGACCCGGTAGCAAGTTGGGATGTTAGAGTCATACGCCCACTGGCTACAATCAGTCTTTATATTTTATTCTTTGGGTGATGACGTTAGTCAGGCAAGTTAATCAGAAGAGTTAATCTCTTATGCAAGCTTCTAAAGAAAACTGAGCCTACTGCAGGTTAAGTATAAAATCAGAACAAATTTGACCTTCAGCCTTTGGAGAATTAAAAAAAAAAAAAACAGATTTGGAAGGGGAAATGAAAGCTTGAAGAAGTCACTGACATGGATAAATTTCTCATTTTTACAATTTTCACTTGTGAGCATACAAGAGTTAAGATGTGGCAGAGGACAATTAAAATCTAGTTCGAAAACCTACCATCTTTCTGTCAAAGAATCCAACAGAGTCAGGTGCAACAATAGCCACTGGAGAATGAGGATGAAATCCTAGAAAGGGGAACAGCAGAGGAAAAAGCCCCCAAACTAAACATAAAGTCAGTTCAAGTCTTGGGTTGGCCCTGTGTATGTGTGGCAAAAATCAATGCAGATTGGAGCTAGTGTGCAAGAACTGAGATTTGTTCTACTCTGTGATAAGCCAGGTAGCATTTTCAGTTTGAGTCTAACCCAGTTAAAGTGATACCTAAACAAAAACATCACTCTTTGAAAGAATATAACAAAATTTAGAGGCCTTAAAACATAATATTTACAATGTTCAGGATGTAATCCAAAATCATTCAAAATATACAGAGCAAAGAAAATGTCACTCATTCTCAAGAGAAAATATAATCAAAATGAAAAAACTCCTAACTTAACCCAATGAATTCAAAATGCTTATAAGTAAAGAAAAATATCATAATGTTTAAAAAGATAGAAAATTTGGCAATACAAATTAAATTTAATGAAAAATCAAATAAAAATTTTAGAACTGAAAAATATAATGTCTGAAATAGAAAACTCATTAGCAGAGTTAAGATGATGAAGGAAGAAGTCAATGAACTTTGCTCTTCAAAATATAAGAAAATGAAAACATAAGCCATAGAATTGAAAAATTGTTCCATACATACATAATAAACATAACACACATTCTATAATATCGCAAATACTACATATATGTAATCTAAAAAAATCTTGCATTCTGAACACATGAAGAACTCAAATTATGAAGACAATGACGAAATAAAAATGGGCAAAAGCTTTGAATGGGAGTCTTACTAAACAAGACATCCAAATGGCCACTAAGCACATAAAATAATACTCAATTTAATTAATCATCAAGGTGATGCTAACTAAAACCACAAGGAGATACCAAACCCTTAAGACAGCCAAAATTGAAAAGATTAATAATATGTACCAAGTGCTGGCAAATCGCAAAATGACTAGAAGTCTCATGTATTCCTGGTGAGAATGCAAAATGGTACAAACTTTTTGAAAAATTGTTTCACAGCTCCTTCTAAAACTGTTAAGCTACAATATTCCATGTACGATCTACACTGTACATTCTACAGCTACTCATTGTTGTCCAACCAAGGGAAATAAAGCATGTGCCCACACAGGACTTCATACAAATGTTCACCATGCATCTATTCACAATAACCCAAAATGTGAAAGAACCTAGGGGCTCATCATCAGGTCAATGGAGAAACAGATGCAGTAAACATGTATGAAGGAATGACACTCAGCATTAAAAGAAATGGCTACTTTTTTTTCTAACAATATGCATGAATATCAAAATTATTCTGAAAGAAGGAAACCAGAAACGTGAGTACATACTCTGTGATTCCATTATACGTGTATAAAATTCTAGAAACGAAATCTCATTCATATTGACAAAAAGATGAGTGGTTTCCTGGAATTGGGAGTGGCCAGAAAACAGATACAAGGACATTTTTAAGGACAACAAAAATATTATGTATCTCTGTCCTGGCAGTGGTTTTATGAGTATATACATCTTCAAAACTCATCAAATGGTACACTTTAAATGGATACAGTTTATTGTATATAAATTGTTCCTTAATAACACTGATAACAAACACAAAGGGCATGCTGTATAATACAATTTTCTATTTCTTAAATTTTTAAGCGTTTCCACAAGTGACTATGACAATAAGTGACTCAATAAGCAAACATGCACAATATAGGTAAGAAGGTTCGCAGAAATTATAGTGCAAATGACATTTTCAAAATTACTCTTTCGCTTATTAGTAAAAAAAAATTAAAACTATCAGATATATTAAATGTTCATTGAATTGGCAAAACTTAAAGGTTGATGATGATCCAGAGAGTGGAGCAACCATCTCATACACTGGACACTATAAATTGGTGCAACCTTTCTAAAGGGCAGTTTGCTAATAGGTTTACAAATTGAAATGCACAGAGGATTAGACCCAGCAATTCCACAGCTGGAAAAATACTTTTCCACATATGTATCACCTAACCTCAGTGAGAATGGCCCACATCATAAGGTCCCAAAGCAACAGATTCTGGCATGGGTGCAGGGAGCATGGACTACTCACACACTTTCGGTGGGAGTGAAAACTAGTAATATCCTTTATGGAAAGAAGTATGGAGATTCCTCAAGGAACTAACAGTGGACCTACCATTTGACTCTGAAATCCCATTACTAGGCATTTACCCAAAAGAAAAAAAAGACATTTTATCCTAAAGACATTTGCACTCATATGTTTATAATTACATTCATAATTGCGAAGATATGGAAACAACCCAAGGGCCCTTTGATACATGAATGGATTAATACATTGTGGTGTATGTGTATATGATGGAATACTATACAGCCATACAAATGGAGATTTTGTATCTTTTATAACAACCTGAATGGAACTGGAGGACAATCTCCTAAGCAAAGTGTCATGAGAATGGAAAATGAGCTCATATGTACTAAATACTAGAAAAGAGCTAGAAGATTAGCAACCACATGCTCACATAAGAGAAAAACTCAATGAAATCTAAGTAGGAGGGAGGGGAGATGGGGCTGGGTAAATTCCTACCCAACGGGTATACTACATACTTCCTGGGTGAAGGACACAGCTACAACTCAGATTTTAACCTTAGAAAAGCAAACTATGTAACCTAATTGTACGTACCCTTATATTAATTTTAAATTTTTTTAAAAACATTACTATTGTAGGGGCAGCGCCTGTGGCTCAAAGGAGTAGGACACCGGCCCCATATGCCAGAGGTGGCGGGTATAAGCCCAGCCCGGCCAAAAACTGCAAAAAAAAAAAAAAATTACTATTGTACATATACAGAGATACTCATCGAAGCATTGTTTTATAATATCAAAAATAGGCAACAACATAAATGTGAGTCAATAAAAGAGAAATTATATAAAGTATGAGACATTAAATTATGGAATACTATTTGTCATTGAAAAGAATGTGGCTCATCAATATGTATTCACATAAAAAATTATTAACCATGTTATTAAGTAAACAAAAACAAAAAATCAAGGCCCACAAAGTACATATAGTATGATACAATTTGGGTAAAGTAGAAGAAATACATATATGTATGTGTATGTATGTACACATACATATGGTCTGTGAGCGTATGTATGTACATACAAATATATCGACTATATAGAAAACTCTTCAAGAAACACACACACAAACTGTTAATTGTGACTCCTTTGGCAGAGATCAACTGAGAATAAGGAGATTCTTTTGTCACTTTGTTGTGCTATAAAGTATTGTTCATTCTATCTAACAAACCACATTTTTGCACCCATTAACTACCCCCAATTTATTATCCCCTTCCCATCCTCTGGTAACTGTTTTCTACTCTCTGTCTCCATGAGATCAATTGTTTGAAAATTTAGTTCCCATATATGAGGGAGAACATGCACGACTTCTCTTCTTGTGCTTGGCTTATTTCACTTAACATCATTTCCAGCTCCATCTACATTGTTGCAAATGGCATGATTTTATTATTTCTGTGGCTATATAACATTCCATTTTGTATACACTTCATAATTTTTTTTATCTAGTCATCCACTGGTGAACACTTAGGTTGACTCCATATTGATACTGGTGTTTCAGGTTCTTGGTCTCCATGATTCAAAGAATGAATCCATGGACCACAGATCAGTGGTAAGACAGGATTTATTCACAAAGAATACAAAATATTCTTCTTAGTAAAGTATCTCAGGAATGGGAAAACAATACCCAATGTACTCAGTATTACTGTGGAACAAATTTATAATAACTCAAACTTGCAAATGAAAAATGAAACATTTTAGCCTAAGATGAAGGAGGGAAGGGGAGGTAGAGGGGAGGGGGTGAGAGGCATAGTAGAGGATAGTAGGGGGACCACAACTATACAGCACATTGTAAGTACAAGTTGGATCTATCATGTGCAGAGCACAAATGTCCTAATGTTATAATTGGGTAAATGAGGTGAAAGCTATATTGATTAGTATGATGTATACATTCCAATTTGTACAAATAATCAACACACGGAAATTGGCATAAATGTATTTATGATCTATATGCAAAAGACTTAATAAAAAAATTAAAAAAAAAAAGAATACAAAAACTACAAAAACCAAAGCTCCTGGCAGAGAGAACCCAGGAGGAGAACAAGCTCTCCTGCTCCCTCTCTGAAGTCTGTCTCTGGCTCTCTGCTCAGGTGTATACATAGTCCTAGGGGGTTGTTTTGGGGGAACTCGATGTTTACTTCTAGGGCAATGGACTTCTAAAGTTACAGCGGGCTGTCCCTTTAGCAGCAGGGGTGAAACTCTGAGGTCTTAGAAACTCACATGAAATTGACCAGTCCTGGAAAAGGTGGGGTTTCCCCTTCTGCCAGAAGAGCACTGGTAAGGAGACACCAAGGCACCAGTGTCTCCCCCACAGTTTTCTGGCCCTTCTGGCTACTGGAGCCTCCCAGGAACCCCCTGCCCACCCTTCAGCCTGCTGGTTCCACCAGCTGCCGCTGCATCAACACCACCGGCACTAAAGCAGCAGGTCTTGGTGCCCCCCACCCCGCCCCCCGTCCTGTATCAATATCTTAGCTATTGAGAATAGCGCTGCAAATGAACATGGGAGTGCAGATACCTTTTTAATAATACTGACTTTAGAGGGGGCTCTAGTTTGAGAAATCTACCCATACTCAGAGTCACAAACATTTTCTCCAAGACTGTCTCCTAACAATTTGAATATTATTTACTTTCAAGTATCTAATCTGTATGTAATTTTTTATTGTATATGGTAGCAAGTAAGGATTTGGTTTTATATGAGTAACTTCTATGGATAGTCAAGGATATTCTGTCCTTTTGTCATTCAAAATTTCTACTGAACATTAATTTTTAACTTTTTTTTTTAATTTCTAGAAGCTCTTTTTATTTTTAAATGTAATTCTAGTCTTATGGGTGTACTACCTTATTAAATCTGATAATATTGATTAAAATTATAGAAATATTTTAGGGGGTCAGTTTGTCAGTCTGTTTATTGGGTCTTTGTTCTCCCATGATACAGGTTTTATTCCCCTCTTTCTCTCCTTGATCCAGACTTTTCTCAAACCTTCAGTGGTCTGAAGGGATTCAGTCATTGGTCTGAGTGACAGACGCATGCCTGGTAGCTGTGTGGATCTGGATGGAGGCTGCCCCTCAGACTTCTCAGAAAAAGCAAATAGGGACGCATCAATTACCACTCTCTGCCCACCCCATAAATGCCAGAGTAGGAAGAATTTTAATCTAAGATACTTCCACTCATTCACATTGCCCATGTTCAGGTTCATTCTTGTTTTTTTTTAAAAGACAGTACTCCTCTGATCTTTGGTCCTGAAGGTAATTTCTAAGATAACTAGGCTCCACTTCTGGAGAATGTAAAGGTGGGTGGTTCAGACTTTCAGATCACTTGCCCCATCTTTAGCTACATGTCTCACTTTTCTCTTTCTGGTGAATTCACCCTGGGCTTCTGTTGAGAAGGTTGTATTCCCCACCACTTTGGGATCCCTCTACTCATTCTAGGCTATGGCTTCCTCCACTTGGTTTCATTTTTCATTACTCTTGCAGTCATTTTACATTTCAGAAATGGGTAAATTTTTTACCTTCTACACCACTCCTCCCATTCTTTTCAGTCTTTTGGGTTTATCTCACGTTTATACCTTCACTGTAACTTTAATGTCAAAGGATGTGAAGTAAATGCACATTCTCAACTAATTACCATTACTTGGAGGCCCAAGAACTAAGTTTTAAGCCGAGAAGAGTTGGCTGTCACTTGAGACAGGATCATTAATGTGGTGGCAAGAGGCTTCCAGGAGGAATTATTAAAAAAGGTTTTCTAAACTAAGAGATTCTAGCCAAAAGAATAAAAAAAATGTCACTGCATTGGAAATTTCACTGGAAACCCATGGAACGGTTTCTTATATTGATGGGAGTGGAACTCAAATTTTAAGAGTATGAGAAGTTAATAGGGTGAACCCATGAGTGCCAATCTTAAACTGTGCCCTTGGCATTAAATGTCAAATGACACCTCTCTATTAAAAACTGCACTTTTGATCATTCTTTTTGAAGCATTTATAAGTAGTTTCCTGTCCTTTCGGAGACCTCTGGATGCCAACTTGAAACATGTCTTCCTATTTTTATTTCTGCTTAGTATACAAGTGTATCATAAACCCAGGTTATATTTTGTCCACCACTACAATTACGTCAGCCTGTTTGATGCAGCCCAGACCTCATCTCCCTTTGCCTTACCTGCGACTGCATGCCACGTGCGAGCTAACCCCAACTGCATTCTCACCCACCTGATTCTGGCCCTGTGAGAAGAACTGAGGAAAGAATGAAGCAGTGGAGGGCGAGTCTTGGGGTAAATGCATCAGAGTAATAATATGATTAGAATCCCCTTAAGGGCAGCAAGAGGGTCTTGTCTTTTTTCACACCCTAAGAACTTAGTGCAAACACAATAAGCACTAATTAAGTGGAATTCAATTGAGTCTACATTTTCTACCTCTGTAGTACTTAAAAGTGTCAAATAATCCTCCCAGCACATCATGTACAGGCAGGAAATTATAGCTGTTTCTCATCCCAGATACTGACAAAAGGCAGAGCACACGTTATCCAATTTGAGGTTATCTCACATATCCTAATGTGTCTTTTGGTCAGCAGCATTAATATAAGCATTGCTCCATTTTTATTCATTTCTTCCGCAGATTTTTATCACAAACTCATGGCTATGCTATTTAGGCACTGAGACTATAGCAGTGAATAAAACAGACAAAATCTCTGCCCCCATGGAACTTACTCAGTGTTTGGATATAGGTTATTCATGCAATGCCGAAATGGCAGCCTTAAAAAATCAAATTATCTCACTTGGGTCAAAGAGGGATACTGGCACCAGTACCCCAGGATAGAAGCAAAATGCTGAAGAAGGCTGGCTGTGTCTAGAAACTCCATCCTTCACAGGCACTCATAATATTTAGAAGCAAATTAACCCATTCACTTAAGGTCTTTGAATGTCTGGGTGCTAGAACAAGGAGCGAGCAATGGCTGACTTAGTCTTGCTGACTTAATGACCTTGTTTTCTACATAGTCCAATTTGCAACTTAATCTGGAACACTGTAATTCAAAGTGATTTTAATACCACAAACACTAGCCAAAATTTTTCTTTTATCCTACTAAAAGGTTATTTGGTTTTATCTTATCCTTGCAACCTTACAAAGATTAGCAATGATCCAGTAACAGGAGCATCTACTATATTATACAAATTAAGTCAGAATTGCTTAACAAGTTACCCTTTCTGATGCTGCATGTCTTATATGCTTCCTACTCCTCAGAAATGTCCAGATGTAAAGAAAACCAATGACATTTAACCAGAAATAGACTTTGAAAAGAATTTTATGTATTTTCCTCCTTATCGTTTTAATTTGTGCCAGTCATAATGTACCCTAGAACAATCAACTCATGAAATATAGTGATTCTACAAATTATACCAGCTTTTATCTTTACCCTTATTGTATTTACTTTCAAAAATTTGAAGCCATAAATCATAAATAATAGAGTTATCTTACTAGGACTAAATGTCACTCTGTTTATTTGGCTTCCAATCATGGCAAAGATAAATAAGGAGAAAAGGGGAAAAGATAAATCAGATCTGTATAGTGTGATGCATTCACTTCTTCCATTTGTCTTACTGTGTCAGCTCATACCCTACAAAAATGTTGCTATTAAATTGTAAGGAGGAATATCTGTCAATATAATCTTGAAGGCAACTGCAAACAAATTTAATCAACAGAGAACAAGGGTGACTAATAAACTCCAATGAAAATTAGGAAGCTGTTCAAGAAGCAGAATGAACATTGATGTATTGCTTGAAAATACAACTATCATTTCCCTAAAAAGTCTATTTAGATCATGTTCTTTAGATGTCTAGATTTTGGCAAAAGCTCCCTGAAACTGAGGGAAGGTGATCACATAAGTAGATTATATTGATTTCATCACTGACGGTGGAGGGGTAGGTAGGGCATAGGGGACTAGCCTTCCATGTATGTCAGGAGAAAGAACAAGAAGCAGAAGAAAATAAAAGCAGTCGGAGATAGGTGTTCTCCTTTTCTTTGCTTGCTGGTACATGACCATCTGTTTCCTGTCTATAGGGAATGAATATTGCAATTAGAGTGGGAATTCAGGTGGGTGAAGGGAATAGCTGTGTGTTCTTTTGAGATCACGATAAAATAAGCTTCCTGCTACGTTTACAATGCTGGAGGATGGGATTCTCTTCTGTCATGATTATGGCATGTCCAGAATCACTGACTCATAGTCCCAGACACCTGGATAGGTCTATAGGAGGACTTGTAAAAAAGACCCTGGACTGGTTCACACTTGGGAGTCTGATCCATGTTATGGAATGGGATTCTGCAGACATGTCAGATTAACGACAGAGACACTGTGGTCTCTGAAAGAAAATCGGCAAAATGACAAAACAGATCTGAAAGAGTGCACAGGTCTAAGAGTTAATGCAGAATTTATTAGGGAGTGGTGATTTCAAGCACAGTGTAAGTCTCCCACCCTATCATGTCTTTGCCTCTCAGAAAGCATACCCTGGGCAGCAGAGAGATATGGTATAGATCAGCCAGTCTCACACCTTAAGAATCATAAGAATCAATGGGAGATTTTCTTAAAATGCAGACTCTGACTTGGTAGGATAAGGGGCAAAGGGAGAGAAGGGCCAAGACTCAGTATTTTTCCCAGGTGATGTTAATGTTGCTGGTACATATACCACACTTTGAGTTGGGAGGGTCAAGAACATCGTTGGGTCACTTAGATAACCAGTCTATTGTTGGGGACCTCTGTGAAAAGGCTGGTCACAAAAGCAAAAGGGAATTTCCCTGGGCTGGAGAACACCAACAGTGCTCTCCAATGCAGAGGAGGACCATGCCACCAATGGCAGCTGCCAGCAGGAAGGGTAGTTCACAGAAGATCTGTAGGAAGCAAAGATGAGTAAGAGGCAAGACTTAGTGCCAGAATGACCTAAGGGAAGGTCCATCTTCCCAGACTTGTAATCTTGAGCAAGCTGTTCTATATCTCTGTGGGCAATACTTCCCCTGGTGTTTATGATGATTTAGTGAGATTGTGTAGAAATATTCCTGGTCCCTACCAGGTGCACAAGAAATGTAGTTGTTGCTCGTTTGTCTTTTGAGTCTCATCTCCATTCCCAAGCTTCCTGCCTGTAAGCAATATTACCCAGCCCTCTTGACCAGCTAGTTACTGATTAACCTCTGATAACCACTGGGAGATATCGGTAGAAAAGTAAAAGGGATGAGAAAAGATCAGCCACTTTTTTTTCTAGCTCTGGAAGTGGCAGCAGCAAAGTCCCCAGCGTCTCAGAAGTGTGGGCTCATTGACTCTGACTGCAGCAGCTGCAGCAGCTGCAGCAGCAGTGAAAATGGCGAGCAACTATAGATGTCTGCCAGGTGCTGCATTCGTGGCATGGGGATGGCAGCTGCAGCAGCAGAAACAAATAACTATGGGCTCCAGAAGTCTCAGCAGCAATTCCAGCAGCATCAGCAAACCTGGGCTCAATGACTCTTGAGGGTCAGCAGGAGTGCAGGCTCTTGGCTTCCTGCAGAGCCACAGTGGTGGCAGTTTTCATAACAGCTGTGATAACTAATGACTGTGGCACCTTCAGCAGCACAGCCCTGTGGGTTCTTGAAACACCACTGTCCCTTTTGTCCCTCAGCTCTAAGGGGTAGAAGCATCTCAGACTATGAATGAATGAGGTAGGATTCATCAGTCCCTTTAGCTTTTACATCTGGAATCAACCAGTAACTACTGTTAGAAATGAACCTAGATCTTGGTGCTGGGCCTTTTCTTAAAAAGGGTTGCACTTTTAAATGTTTTCAATAGGTGTCTATAAAGAATGCTTTTTTGCAAGGCATTTTACTTTGTTGACAGCACCATTTACCTGTGGATATTTAATGTTAATTAAGGATGAATAATGGATGCCAGATCATTACGACGATTATATTGGGCACTTTTGGTTTATCAATCTAGTAGGTTTGTATCAAGAAAATCCTCCATAAAACTTAGTGATCTCATGCAAGAGAAACCCAGCTCTACCCCTTAGTAGTTATTGGATCTCCGCAAGCCATTGAACTCCCATTAGCCCCTATTTCCTTTTCCATGAAAAGCAGAGGGTAATAGTTTATACAGTTGTGGTAAGAACTAAAACACTGTAGAAACTGTAGATCTTTTTGACCATCCAAAAACTGCTCAAATGTGTTTGGATCCCATACTGGGAGTAAAACCAAGAAATAGCTGATATCTCTCTTAAGCAGCTTATATTTGTGTTATAAATCAACATGGGAAAAACAAATAGCCCTTTAGAGAAATCCACAAAGGGTGCATTCAGGTTGCAGAAAAAAATTATATGTACATGGCCAAAACCACATGAAAAGACACATAATCTCACTGAAATTCTAAAAGCATAAACCCAATGAAATCTAGTTTTAACTGACTAGATTAGAAAAACTAACAATTTATAATACCTAAATGTCCTGAAGATGTGAAAAAAAGAAACACGGGAAAACACTATTGGAGGAAACAAGATCAGTACAAATAATTTAAAGGACAAGTTAACATAGCTGCCAAAGCCCTGAAGTTTTTATAAAATCTGTATCTTTAATCCACAATTCTACTGCTGGTAATTTATCCTCTGGAGATATGAAGAAATGAAGAGATACGTACCAGATTATTCATGGGATTATTAATAACAAAAACTGCTAGCAATTTAAATGCTTATCAATGAAAGATAACTTTAAATAATGGTTCTTACAAACAATGAATTAAGTTAATTCTTTGACATTAAAAATTACTTGCTATGTTTACATGAGTATATATGTTTAGGGCAATACTAACACCAATCCCAGAATTTCAATGTCTGAGAACAATGAAATTGGGTTTCTCGCTCATGTCCTAGCCCAACACGAGTGCTCCAGTTATGGCAGGGTGGAGAGTCCAGGGAGATATGCTCCCCTCAGTCCTGCAGACACCCATGCTGATAAAAGCCCTGCCATCCTCAACATCTGGCCTCTGTGACTGTCCTGGTCATGAACATCTTGCTGACAGGAAATGTGGAGGAGATCCTACATGGATATTTTTTCTGGACCTGATCCAGAAGTGGCACGCATCCCTTCAACTCCCATCCTACTGGCTGGAACTCTCTCACTCAGCCATACCTAGCTGCTAGGGACTACTGGAAGTGTAGTGCACTGTGGAGCTAGAAATAAGAGAAGATGACAAAGACCAACTTACAAAGTCTGCCATGGTGTTTAATGTTTGTCAACTTCCAAACTAGAAAGTTAAGAGAAAAATGCAATGTACAGAGAAGCATTTGCATGTGTGTGTGTGTGTACATATATGTGTGTACGTGTATAGATTCATTTACTTCTATTTAAAATATATTTTGGAAAGGCATATATGTATATGTGAACATATATATTCTATTTTTATATATGAATATTCAAGAAAATAACAAGTGGTTATTTTAATGAGGGAGACTAAGGTTTTGGTGAGGAACAAGAATTTTCTCTTTATGTTACACTTTTTCTTTTGGTTACTTTTTTTAAAAATTAAGTGCGTATGACTTACATTTTTAAAAATTACTTTAAGCAATTACAAAAATATCCAGTTGTAAACACATTAGTTTTATACATATCTTAATTAGAACACTATTCATTGATAAACAGAAGCCATATCCATCTATCAATGAAGAAAGTGCTTAGTAAATATTGAATGAATTAAACGATGGGTAAGGGAAGAAACTGTATAAATCATACAAAAGTAAAGGAATTCAATGAAGGGAAGAATCAGTAGATGTTGCTTTTGTCATGGAAGCTGTCTTGAAGAATATAGGATATGAATTAGGTTTTGAAGAATGTCTTAATTTGGAACAATTAACTTTTGTACGAATACTGGATCAGAGTATTGGGCAACAAGAATATCCAAAGCTTAGAAAATGAAAACAAAAAGACAAGGGCATAATCCTGTATGTTTAGAACTATTGTGTGTTCATCAACTTTACATTGTTCTTTGGTTTCCCTCTTTTACAGACTTTAGCACATTCTATCCTCCTCTGTTGTTTTATCTTTTAGCCCTCAATATGACCAAGATTTGTCATTCTTGTCTTGTTTGCTAGGTACCTGCTCGTTTGCTATTTCTCACCATTCCCTGAGCCTCCACTGCCTCTTACAGGCGCCTTCCTGCCTTTATGGCACCATCTTTCTGTGGTCCATTACCAGGAAAGGGCTCTGGGACTTCCGCCATCACTGCTTTCTCTTGCCTTCAGCCTCCTGCTCATAATCATGTGAGTAATGCAATTTTAGTGATGGAGGTATATTTTCCTTCACTTCAGAAACCTTTGTTTTGTGTACCATAGTTAAAGAAATATGTACAGGGTTATGAGTATTGTATTTTATCAGCCAGAAGTGAGGACATTATGTGGGGAGGAATGGTGGCTTGTAAAAGATATTATACTGCTTTCTGCTTTCACTCTATACCCTGCAGGTAAACTGACTGATATTTTAATTTCCTCAGACTCTTTTGAAAGCTCTCTAAATGAATGTTCTGAAGAAAATATATAACGTTGGTTATCATACTTTATGGTTATTACTGTGTACACATTAAATGTGAATTAATGCAATAAAACAGTGCATTTCACATAAAAATACCATGAATTCCATTGCTGCCTCTGACATAACACATGTATCAATGTAATTATGAGTTACAAATCTTTGCCAAGAGAGGAAGTAACATTTATTTGATCTTCACTTATTGGGAGAATTCGAAACAAGCAAAGCACTTTGATATTGTACTTGTACTTGATCCAGTCCCCTTACTTGAGGTACCTTTTAGGAAATTAGCATTTGCTTTAAACTTATCTTTAATTTGCTAACAGGTGGTGGTGCTGGAAATGTTTAGGAAAGATTGGTGTTAGTGACAGTTCACTGACAGAATGGATAAGTAACTCTCACCACTGAAGTTTAAGGAGATTCTACTGTTTTCTCCAGCTTTTATCAATTTTAACAAAGTACAGTATTAACATTACAGTAGACAGATAAAATATGGACATTACAGGAAATTGTTAGATGCTAGCTATCCTACAAAAGACACTAACAATTAATAAAGGCACATATGGATATTCAATTTGGAACATATATATGTATGTATACATATTTTATTAATTCTACTTTAAATGAACCAGTCAAACCATTGAAAATTATACTTATCAGTTAATCAATTTCACACATTTTGAAGAAAGAAAAGAATCTCAGGCAATATTTATAATTTATAAACTATAAGATCATATTTAACAATTATTCTATAGAGTCAAATCCTGACTATGAAAGAATTCCTTTATATCCCCTACAGCATCTAGAAGAAAAACTGGGGGGGCTAATGAAGTACTGTCATGATTCCTGAGAATTCCTAATGTTTACTCCCTGCTTCAGATCTACAGGTAGCATGTCATAACAAAACTCAGCCACTGTGGGTATAAGTACAATGGGTGTATGTGTGAGTATGTCCCACAGGGAAAGGATTACATTTATACCACAAGTTGTCAATCCCGATTACACATGTGTCTAAATAAATCATTCCCATCTCCTTGATCCTTGCTAACATCCTCCTCCTCTATGTTCAGGAACTGGGCAGAGAAAACTTCAGGGAAGATGTACCTAGCCCCTAGCCTAGGAATGAGCATAAGCCTAGTTCTGGACAATGTAATATAAGGAATATCTTCTGAGAATGAATTTTACTCTGTAATAAGAAAGGAGTTACATGAGGAAAAGTGCTCTCTGCAACACAGCCTCCTCTGTCCTGCCTATGAACCTATCTCAAATGAAATTCTGAGGCTTTCAACCATTGCTGCCATCCTGAAATTATATAGGAAAGACCAAGAAACATCAGCCCAGCATCTTGACTTTGTTCAGTCCAGCAGACAGCCAACAGATGCCTGCCTTTGCATTTCTTAGTATACAGTACAAGTAAATGGCTGTTTTTACACATTATTACTTGTTTTGTTTTGTTTTCTTTTCCAATTATAACATTTAAAGTTTTAGTTTTCAGAGAAAGTAAGGAACATGTTTAACATTCTTTATTATAGGGTCTCCAGAATTTTTATTAATTTTTCCCCCCGTCAGTCTGTTAATTTGCTTTCCTATCATACAGTTATTTGCCTGTGCATGTTTTTTCCAGTCCATCTTGCCAAAATATTTTGTTGATATTTCATCTATTTTAATTACTTTTCTCTTTTCTTACAACATTTCTTTTTTTTTTCCACAAACAGTTCATATTTATTTTCTTTTAAAACAGCATCAGATATTAATTTAATTTCAAATGTTAACACAATGTATATGTGTCCATATGCGAGGATTTTTTGTTTGTTTTTTTTTATTAAATCATAGCTGTGTACATCAATATGATCATGGACTACCATACACTTGGTTCATAGACCATTTGACACATTTTCATCACATTAGTTGACATAGACCTCCTGGCATTTTCTTAGTTACTTTGCTAAGACATTTACATTCCACATTTACCAAGCATCACATATACCCTTGTAAGATGCACCACAGGTGTGATCCTTTCAATGCCGCTCCCTCTACCCACCTCCCCCCACCCTCTCCACCTTTCCCCCTTCCCCCTATTCTTAGGTTGTAACTGGATTATAGCTTTCATGTGAAGGTCCTAAATTAGTTTCATAGTAGGGGTGAGTACATTGGATACTTTTTCTTCCATTCTTGAGATACTTTACTGAGAAGAATATGTTCCAGCTCCATCCATGTAAACATGAAAGAGGTAAAGTCGCCATCTTTCTTCAAGGCTGCATAGTATTCCATGGTGTACATATACCACAATTTATTAATCCATTCGTGGATCGATGAGCATTTGGGTTTTTTCCATGACTTAGCAGTTATGAATAGGGCTGCAATAAACATTCTGGTACAAATATCTTTGTTATGATGTGATTTTTGGTCTTCTGGGTATATGCCCAGCAGAGGAATTACAGGATTGAATGGCAGATCTATTTTTAGATCTCTAAGTGTTCTCCATAACTCTTTCCAAAAGGAATGTATTAATTTGCATTCCCACCAGCAGTGCAAAAGTGTTCCCTTTTCTCCACATCCACGCCAACATCTCTGGTCTTGGGATTTTGTGATATAGGCTAGTCTCACTGGAGTTAGATGATATCTCAAAGTAGTTTTGATTTGCATTTCTCTGATGATTAAAGATGATGAGCATTTTTTCATATGTCTGAAGGCCACACACCTGTCTTCTTCAGAGAAGTTTCTCTTCAAGTCCCTTGCCCAGCCTGCGATGGGATCACTTGTTCTTTCCTTGCTAATGCGTTTGAGTTCTCTGTGGATTCTGGTTATTAAACCTTTGTCAGAGACATAACCTGCAAATATCTTCTCCCATTCTGTGGGCTGTTTGCTTGCTTTACTTACTGTGTTCTTGGCTGTGCAGAAGCTTTTTAGTTTGATCAAGTCCCAGTAGTGTATTTTTGAAGCTGCTTCGGTTGCCCGGGGGGTCCTTCTTATAAAAAACTCGCCCAACCCAATTTCTTCAAGGATTTTCCCTGCACTCTCTTCTAGTATTTTTATAGTTTCATGTCTTAAGTTTAAATGTTTAATCCAGTAAGAGTCTATCTTGGTTAATGGTGAAAGGTGTGGGTCCAGTTTCAGTCTCCTACAGGTTGCCAGCCAGTTCACCCAGCACCATTTGTTAAATAGGGAATCTTTTCCCCACTGAATGTTTTTAATTGGCTTGTCAAAGATTAAATAATGGTAAGTAGCTGGATTCATCTCTTGGTTCTCTATTCTGTTCCAGACATCTACTTCTCTGTTTTTGTGCCAATACCATGCTGTTTTGATCACTATCGATTTGTAGTATAGTCTGAGGTCTGGTAGAGTAATTTCTCCTGCTTTGTTTTTATTTTTGAGTAATGTCTTGGCTATTCGAGGTTTTTTCTGATTCCATATAAAACGAAGTATTGTTTTTTTCAAGATCTTTAAAGTATGACAGTGGAACTTTAATAGGGATTGCGTTGAAGTTATGTATTGCTTTGGGTAGTATGGACATTTTAACAATGTTGATTCTTCCCAGCCATGAGCATGGTATGTTTTTCCATTTATTAACATTCTCGGCTATCTCTTTTCTTAGAGTTTCATAGTTCTCTTTATATAGGTCTTTCACGTCCTTTGTTAGATAAACTCCCAAATATTTCATCTTCTTTGGCATTATTGTGTTGGGATAGAGTCCTTAATTGTTTTTTCAGCTTGACTGTTGTTGGCATATATAAAGGCTACCGATTTATGAATGTTGATTTTTTAACCTGAGACATTGCTGTATTCCTTGATCACTTCTAAGAGTTTTGTAGTAGAGTCCCTAGTGTTTTCCAGATATACAATCATATCATCTACGAAGAGCAAAAGTTTGATCTCTTCTGACCCTAAGTGGATACCCTTGATCGCCTTTTCTTCCCTAATTGCGGTGGCTAAAACTTCCATTACAATGTTAAAAAGCAATGGAGACAATGGGCAGCCTTGTCTGGTTCCTGATCTAAGTGGAAATGATTCCAATTTAACTCTGTTCAATATGATATTGGCTGTGGGTTTGTTGTAGATGGCCTCTATCAGTTTAAGAAATGTCCCTTCTATACCAATTTTCTTAGGTGTTCTGATCAAGAAGGGATGTTGGATGTTATCAAAAGCTTTTTCTGCATCGATTGAGAGAACCATATGATCTTTGTTTTTTACTTTGTTTATGTGCTGAATTACATTTATAGATTTATGTATATTGAACCAGCCTTGAGACCCTGGGATAAAGCCAACTTGATCACGATGTATAATTTGTTTGATGTGTTGCTGGATTCTGTTTGTTAGGATCTTGTTGAATATTTTTGCATCTATATTCATTAGTGATATTGGTCTGTAGTTTTCTTTTCTTGTTGGGTCTTTTCCTGGTTTGGGGAACAGGGTGATGTTTGCTTCATAGAACGTGTTGGGTAGTCTTCCTTCTTTTTCTACCTTTTGGAACAGGTTGAGTAGTATAGGTACTAATTCCTCTTTAAAGGTTTGGTAGAATTCTGATGTGAAACCATCTGGTCCCGGGCTTTTCTTTTTGGGGAGGTTTTGTATGGTTGATGTTATTTCCAAACTTGACATGGGCCTGTTCAACATTTCCACTTGATTCTGGTTAAGTCTTGGAAGATGACGAGCTTCCAAGTATCGGTCCATTTCCTTCAGATTTTCATATTTCTGAGAGTAAAGTTTCTTGTAATATTCATTAAGGATTTTTTTGATTTTTGAGGAGTCTGTTGTTATTTCGTCTTTGTCATTTCTGATTGATGAGATTAGAAATTTTACTCTTTTTTTCCTGATTAGGTTGGCCAACGGTTTATCTATTTTGTTGACCTTTTCAAAAAACCAGCTTTTTGATTTATTGATTTGTTGTATTATTCTTTTGTTTTCAATTTCATTTAATTCTGCTCTGATTTTGGTTATTTCTTTTCTTCTACTGTGTTTGGGGTTGGAGTGTTCTTCCTTTTCCAGTTGCTTGAGATGTCCCATTAAGTTGCTAACTTCCTCTCTTTCCATTCTCCTGAGGAAGGCTTACAGTGCTATAAATTTCCCTCTTAGAACTGCCTTTGCGGTGTCCCAGAGGTTCTGATGGTTCGTGTCTTCATTGTCGTTTTGTTCCAAAAATTTGGCAATTTCCTTTTTGATCTCATCTCTGACCCAGCTATCATTCAGCATGAGGTTACTTAACTTCCATGCTTTTGTATGAGTATGCAGATTCCTGTTGTTACTCAGCTCAAGTTTTATTCCATGATGGTCTGAGAAGATGCATGGAATAACTTCTATTCCTTTAAATTTACTGAGCTTAGACTTGTGACCTAAGATGTGATCGATTTTGGAGTAAGTTCCGTGGGCTGATGAGAAGTATGTGTATTCAGTTTTGTTAGGATGAAATGTTCTGTAGATGTCTGCTAAATCTAAATGCTGGATGGTTAGATTTAAATCTAAAATTTCTTTACTCAGCTTTTTGTTGGAGGATCGATCCATCAATGCCAAAGGAGTGTTAAAATCTCTGACTATTATGGAGCTGGAGGAAATCAAGTTGCTCATGTCTGTTAGAGTTTCTCTTATAAATTGAGGTGCATTCTGGTTGGGTGCATAGATATTCATAATTGAAATCTCATCATATTGAGTCTTACCCTTACCAAATATGAAGTGACCATTCTTGTCCTTCCTTACTTTTGTTGGTTTAAAGCCTATTGTGTCTGCAAATAAAATTGCAACACCTGCTTTTTTCTGATTACCATTTGCCTGAAATATGGATGACCATCCTTTCACCCTGAGTCTGTATTTGTCTTTTAAGTTAAGATGTGACTCTTATCTGGTCTGAGTTTTTGTATCCAGTCAGCTAACTTATGTCTCTTTAGAGGACAGTTTAAGCCATTCACATTGATGGAGACTATTGATAAGTTTGGTGAAATTTTGGGTATTGAGTTTTTCAAAAGTCCAGTGGACATTTTTAATCTTTTTGCCATTGTAGAAGTTGTAGTTTGATCAGGAGTTTCTGAGTGAGTTTACGTTTGTAGTAGAGGATTGGGTTGGTCATTATGGAGGATAGGTCTGAGAATATCCTGAAGAGCTGGTTTGGTTGTGGCAAATTTCTTCAACATATGAATGTCGTTAAAGTATTTAATTTCTCCATCATAGATGAAACTCAGTTTAGCTGCATACAAGATCCGGGGTTGAAAGTTATTTTGCTTTAGGAGATTAAAAGTCGATGACTTCTGGCTTGAAAAGTTTCAGCAGAGAGATCTGCAGTCATTCTAATGTTCTTACGTTTATAGGTAATGGCTTTCTTTCACCTGATAACCTTGAGAATTTTCTCCTTCATGTTAACTTTAGTGGAAGCTAATTATGATATATCTGGGGAATGACTTATTGGGGTTGAATCGTGCTGGAGTTCTGAAACCGTCTGCTATCTGAATTTCAGAGTCTCTAGGCATGTCTGGAAAATTCTCTTTCATAATTTCATGCAGAAGGGCCTCTGTGCCCATCGATGCCATTTCATCATTTTCCGGAACTCCTATTATTCACATATTGCCCTTCTTCGAATTATCCCAGTGCTCTCTAAGAGAGTGATCCATTTTTGCTCTCCATTTCTCTTCCTCTTTGAGAGTTTGGGAGCGTTCAAAGGCTTTATCTTCCATGTCAGAAATCCTTTCTTCTGCTTGGTCCATTCTGTTGCTGAGGGATTCTACTGTATTTTTCATATCTTGAAGGGCTGAAAATTCTTGCTTCAGTGTGTCTAAGTCTTTGGTGGTTTTGTCTTTAAATTCATTAAATAAAGACAACTTTTGAATTTCTCCTCGGATTCCTAATTCCATTTTATCAATTTTGTCTGCAATCCAAATTCTGAATTCGATTTCTGACATGTCTGCCAGTTGTTTATGAATGGGATCTTCAATTACATCCGCCATATCTTTCCTTGGGGAGGTTGATCTATTCTGGTTATTCATGTTACCAGAGTTTTTCCACTGATTCCACCCCATGGTTGTTTTACTCCCTTTGATTTTTCCCCTGGGGTTTAGTTGAGGGCCCGTTCAGTGTTGTGACCTGAGAGACTGGGGCCCTGTCTGGTGTGGTGGGGCTAAGTGGTTCTGACTTATTTTCAGCTGGCTTCTGTTTGACCCCAATGAAGCACTTGCTCTGGGTTGAAGTCTCAGTTCTCTGAGTCAGCCCTGCCCTGTAAGTTTCCTGGGTCTGTGATTCACCTCAGGCAAATCCTATACTCAGAGGTGGCCTCCTCTGGGTGCCCAGCCACCTCAGGGAACTGCCGCTCTGATGTGGTTCTCCCCCAGCCTCACTCCTGTGTCCCAGAGTCAGGACTTATCAGCTGCAGTTCGGGCACTGTCCACGCCCCGACAAATCCACCAAGAATCTGGACTTCTGGGGGACAGGCCTCCAGATCCCAGAGTGAGGGTGGGGTGGGGTGCCGGGAGCCCAGAGCCGCTGGCAGTGAGCATAATCAGCTCCCTCCCGGTCTCTCGCTGGGCCGCAGCGCCGCAGCTTGAGCCTTCAGGCTTCAGAGTGAGGACGGGGTGGGGGGAGCAGCTGGAGATCAGAGCCGCCAGCAGCGAACAGACTCAGTTCAACCCAGTTCCTTGCCCAGCCACACAGCAGGCGCTCAGGTCTCTAGACCACAGAGCGAGGGCAGGGGGGCGCACCGGGAGCCCAGAGCCGCCAGTAGCAAGGTCCCACAGTTCTGCTCAGTTTTATGTCTGGTTGTATTGTTGCCCAAGGAGGGCTGCTGCACCATGCCTCAGGGAAGTGCCACCCTGGTGAGGGTCGCCCTCTGCTGACTGTCCTCACCTCTCTCCAGTGCCCCAGAATCAGCGCTGACCATCCGCAGCTTGAGGACTGTCCTCTCCCCTCTAGAAGTCACCCAAGAATCCGAACTCCTGGGGGACAGGCTTTTAGACCTCAGAGAGAGTGGAGGGAAGTGCTGGGAGCTCAGAGTTGCCGGCAAATGATATTTACAGTTTTATACAGTTTTATGTCTGGCAGGAGAACGCCTAGCACCCCAGTAAGGGAGGTAGGTCCAGATTTTAGTAGGTTTCTCCCGTGAAGTGTAGTGGGAGGGCCTTTGATTTCTGCCCATTTGTTTGTGGGGTTCTTAAGCCGATGAGGGGGGAGGGGGGACTCCCGTCCGCTTGGTGGTGGGTTTTGTACCTTTTGTTTGTGTCCTTGTGGTCGCAGCTCTCCTCAGCGGGGTTGATGTGGTTCTTCAACTTTCTCGCTTGGTGCTGCTTGAATCCATCAGGTTACTTGCTAAATTTTCGTCCCTTAACTCTCCTTCAGGACAGGAGCCTCTGTGGAAAGCTGGTTTCAGTTCGCCATCTTCAACATTTCTTTTTTTATTATTGCGGATTCATTGAGGGTCCAAGAAACCAGGTTACACTGATTGCATTTGTTAGGTAAAGTCCCTCTTAGAATTAAAAGATTATTTAAGTACCTGTTTGAAATGTATGGTCATTACTATAAATTGAAGCCATCTGGGTTGTGTGATAATCTTTCTAGTAATGTTCAGAGGAGTCAGTACAAAAGTGAGGAATCAGGAAGTTTGAGTTCAACAAGAACTGGTTTTTTTTGTTTGTTTTTTTTTTTTCAAATAAGTACAATAAAGGGATAAAACAACAAAGGAGTTGGGGGCATTGCAGAAAAGGGGGGATTATAATGAAAATTATAGGCTATTAGCAAGAAAAGGAGGAAAAGGGATAAAATGAAATCCTAAAGAGGCCAGAGAACTCTTGCAGAGAGGATATTGGTGTATATTGGTGAAGGTTGATAATCTGTGAACTGCATTTCCAATAAACGAGAGGGTAGTTAGACACTAGAATGCTTAACATTGAACTAGCAAGTGAGGACATTACTGGTGTCCTGAGAAGGGAGGCTAAATGAGCCAGAGAAGATTACTTTGGAGACCCGGAGTTCAGAGCCCAGAGAAATAAAGTTGATATCAAAAATAATGAATACACACATGATAAGCACTCACAAACAAACACATACATATGTTATCTCACTCATAAGTAGATAATATATTTAAACATCCATTTTCCATCCTTCCTCACATCCATTTCTACCCATTCTTTGCCTACTTAGTGCCCCATGAAGGTTGATAATCTGTGAACTGCATCATCCAATTTCCCCAGTCCTGTGGCTTTGGGGTGAATTTGACTAAGGAAACTGGAGGGGACACAAAAGTTGTAATATTTACCCTCATTCCCCAGCTCTTGCCTGTGGCTCTGGTAGTAGCTGTTTACCAGAGTTACAGTTTCTGATGGAGGCAGGTGTTCTTTTTCTGGAGCTTATAGCCATCTATTTCCACGTTCTTAGGATGACTTCACCCTTATCATTGCCCTTTTTCAGTGAAAGTATGGCAATGGCTTCCTGCAGAGTTCTTGATCACTCCACATACGTTCCCTTAACCAAGATCATAGCCCTCAAAATATTCCCTTCATCTAACTTCTCTCAATTACACTTTTTGAGTGTCACATACAGTATAGTATATATTCTCCCAGGACTCAGACTATTTCAGTCAATTTCACAACCAGTATTTAGAGAATAGTTAATAATAGAAGAAAATAATATATTAAGGAAAGTGTCAAATATTTTGATACTTGATAAAAAATAATGAGACATAATGAGAGTTTTCAGAATCGGAACTCTAATAATTAAACTCAATTTAAATGCTTCATATTGAAAATTTTTTTTCAATACAGTTAAATGGGAAATTTAGGGAAGTTATTGTCTCATAGAGACAAAATAATACTTTAATTTGTTCAGACAACTCTTGTAAAATGTGAAAACTCACAACCATCTAATTTCCAACCTAGTTTCACATGACGAAATCAACTATTCCTTGAAAAGTTGAATTTATAAAATCTAAAATTTTACTTAGGGAAGATATACTGAAATTGTTTGTCTTTTAACATATCTGAATTTCTATATCTATTTCTCCTTTCCTTTGAGATAACTCTGCAATTCCTCAATTCATAGTTAAAGGTCATATAGAAAATTTATGTAATTATCATTTCACAAAAATAAATCTGATCATAGATGATTTTATGAAAGTCATGCCAAATCATCCAGAGTCCTATGGAAAGACATACTTACACGTGATTTGATGCAGCTACCATTTATAAAATTTTTTAAATTTTTTCTTTGTAACTTCCACTTTAGTGCCAGAAATATCTTTTTTCATTATTACCGGTATTGGCAGTAAATACTAAAATTTACCTTACCCATGATTAAAAACACCACTCAAGGTTGTTATATATCTATGGGAGATACCTCTATAAAGAGGAAGCTCTGATAGGAGTATTCACATATAGAAGGAGACAGGAGAATAAATACCATGAGCCTTATCTTTTCTATTTGTACAAGCAGCAGAAAATATTTGATGACAAACATTCTTATTTCCATTTATCACACAATGCTTTTAACAATGTATTATTATCAGCTCTTATACCAAGAGGTTGCCATTGATGTTATGTGTTAGGAAGATGTTTTTCTGATGACCTTTAAATATCACAATCCCAAGTGATGATGCAGAATGACTTTCTTTTATCCCAAGACCTTCTTTAAAAATTTCAGATGCTCTGGGGTATGTCATGGGCCCAGTGATGCAGTGTTATGTGTTTTGCAAGATGTTAAAGGCTGTTAAACCTTGAATGTCAATTGTTACCTTTTACTAAGCTATTTTTACCTAGCTTATTTGTAACATTTCTCTTTCAAGGAGCACAAAAGTCATTATGCAAAAGAGTAGGAAGGACCTTTCCCCCAATACTCCAAACTATCAAAAGGAGGTAGGATTTGGGGGAAGGGGTTTGTTCTTCATTATAAAAGTTTTTGAAAATAAATCATCTCTATGATGGTAACAATGAGGGGAAATCAAATTTTAAGCTAGACTGTCCCATCCATCAGATACAACATTTCATGGATAAATCTGTGACACTGATCATACCACACACAGATCTGATTATTATACTTCCAACAGGTGATTTTGATGTTTATCCAACTTTTAGTATATATGTACCACATAAGGGGGGTATTCTTCCACTTCTTTTGTGCAAGTCAGATCCCATGGGATAATAAAAAAAAGGCCCATTTTCTTCTAAAATACTGATTTCCTGGCATTTACCTATAACAATATGAAAGCAATTATTTCCCAGAATTCTTCTCAAGGAAAACACAATGCTTATTTGAAAGATCCTTTATTACATCACTTAAGGTTGAAAGAAAACCCAAAGAGCAAACTAAAAGCAACACATGGTGAACAAATGTCTTCTAAGACGTAGGAAGGGGTCTTATAACCAAGGAGCATTTTGAATTGAACACTGTGCTCAGTGGAGTTTACACATCCTGGAAAAGATTAGAATATCCCTACTCAATGGGGAAGACTCTAAGCATTTTCTATGGATCCAATGTGTCCCCTCCAAAATTCAGGTATTACCCATGTCATAGTATTAAGATACCTTTAAGAATTGATTAGGCCATGAGAGCACCTCCTTTATCAATCAGATAACAGCACTTATAAAATAGGCTTCATACAATAATCAGTGTTTTCTTCAGAGGATGCAGAATCCAGGCACAATCTTGGAACCAGAAAACATCTCTCACTGAATGGGCCAGCACCTTGATTTTGGACTTCTCAGCCTTCAGAACTGTGAGAAAAGACATTCCTACATTCCTATTTGTTATAAATTGCTCAGCCTTAGGTATTCTCTTTAGCAGCACAAAATGGACTACGATGGTATTGTTTAAAGAAAATACATAAAATAAGAGAGGACCATGAAAGAGAGCTGTTTAATGGGATTTGTGATGACCATGGCAATGTAATATGAATATAACAGAAACATGTGATGTAAAAATCTCTCCTTTGAAATCAACATGTTATTTTATGATACTCAATAATAATTTTGGTGTGATTTATTATCTAATTGGAATGTAAAGAACAGTGGGTGCAAAAAACAAACAACAACACCAAAAAAAAAAACCCAACAACCAGGGATATTTTAACATTTGAAAGCTTTTTAGATAAAGAAAGGGACTCACTTCCTTAAGGACTTTTTCTCTCTTTTCATGATGGTACAATAAAATATGGCTTATAATCTTTTATATTTGGAGGACAAAAAAGGGAACATTTGTCTGTGGAAGAACATCATCATATTTTTTAAATGTGCAACAGTAGTGCTAGTCATCACTGATGTCAAACCTAATTCTCCAACAGTTTAAATGCTATCTTTCTAGTGGTTCTACCTATCTGTTCCAGTCTTAGTTTGTAAAATTATCTGAAGCATCCAGAAACTTCTAGTTTCTCCTTGGAGTATAAAAATCTTGGAAGAGCTATACTCCTATGTTTCAACAACAATGAAAAAACCGAACCACCGATAAGTTAATGACATTGCTGGAATACATGAGAGAGCTGATATTGCTGGAAAGCAAGCTTTCTGGCTTTCCCCAGAAACTAGAAGCAGACCATTGAAATCTGCCGAAAAAGCTACCTTACTAGCTTTTGTGGAGACTGAGGGCAAGCTCATACAACCCAGCCACGTACAGTCTCACTCCCCTACCTGTCTGTGCTACTGCAGAGAATAAGATCCCACTTGGAAGTTCTAAAGCCCACCCTGGGGCATTCAAGTGCTTCTCTTGAAGGGCTAAAGCCACTCACACATTCCAGAAACAACAATGCAACTTGTTCTTTCCTGAAAACACCATATCCTAACAGGGAAGTCAATTTGCATTGCCCTTTGTAGCAGTTACTGAGTCATACAGAGTGTGGATGATTCTTACACACAAGTATTGTTTACTGTCTCAGAGATTAAACTTTGTGTGCCAATACAGGTGGCACTGTTAAGAAGACCACAAGGCTGGTGAAAGAGAAAGCATTTCAAGACTTCTATCCTGCCTTATCAAGGAGAGACAGAGAATCTGTCCACAGACATAGATCACCACTGCTATAGTCTACAAAGAACTAGAAACTGGGAGAACAACTACACTAAGGATATCTATAACCAAGGCATCCAACCTAGATCACCATCAAAGCACCTACAAGCAAAGCAAGATTCTTACCTAACATATACTACAGATACTCCTTTACAAGAGTACAGGGAGAAATTCCATCTAAACTATTATATATATAGTTTAAACTATTATATATATACTTTAGATATAAAGTTATATCTATCCTAGATAAAAAAGAATCAACAAAAGAACTCCAGAGGTATGAAAAATAAGAGTGAAAGGAAACCCCCAAAAGGGAATATCAACTCACTAGCAGTGGATACCAACCAAAATGAAACATTGAAATGTCAGTTAAAGAATTATAAATACAGACTATACAAAAGCTCAATGAAATCTAGGAGAAAATGGAAACCCAACTAAAGAAACCAGGAAAAAGAATCAGGAAATGAATGGAAAGTTTACTAAAGAGGGCAGCATATTAAAAGAAAAACAAATAGAACTTCTGGAAATGAAAAATTCATTTTAGCAAATAAAAAACACAGTGGAAAGTTTTAAGAATAGACTAGAACAGGCAGAAGAAATAATCTCAGAGCTTAAAGACAACTCTTTTGAATTAAATAAGTCAGTCAAAAATAAGGAAGAGAAAATTAACAAAAATGAACAAAGCCTAGGTGAAATATGGGATTATGTGAAATGGACAAATATAAAAATCATAGGCATCCTAGAGGATGAAGAAGAAAATTCACAAGGGCTGGAAAACATATTTGAAGTAGTAATTGAGGAAAACATTCCTGGTCTTGGTAGAGATTTAGACATCCACGTACGTGAAACTCCAAACACCCAAGAGATTCATTTCCAAGAGTCAGTCACCAAGACACGGTCATCACACTGACCAAAACAAAAATGAAGGAGGAAGTCCTATGAGCAGTCTGTGAGGCAAAAACCTCAAGTAACTTACAAAGGAAAATTCAGCAGGCTAACTGTTGACTTCTCAATGGAGACCTTAAAAGCAGAATTGGTTAGGAGCCCATGTTCAGTATTTTTAACAGAACAAATAGAGCCTCTGGAGATTAGTTCTCAAGTCTCCTTTCTGTGCCCCTCAGCAACACAATGGAGTCCTGAGGGTATGGGATCTAGCCTACAGGGCTGTGTCTGGGTCCCCAAAGATTACTAACTGCCAGCCTAGAATTGTGTATCCTGCAAAACTAAGTTTCATATATAAAGGATAAAGTCTTCTCCAGATAAACAAGAACTGAGGCAATTTTTAAAGACCATACCTTCCCTGTCAGAACTGTAATATATGTGGATAAGCACAACAAAAACCCATCAGTGTAAAAAAACCACCTGAAAGCTCAGAGCTAAATAAAACAATAGCATAAGATATAAAGGAAAGCAATAAGGTATAACCCAATAGAAAAGTATCCCACATATCAATTCTATCAATCAATGTGAACAGTTGGAATGCCCCACATAAAGGACACAGGCTGGCTGAATGAATGAAAAAATACAACCCAATTATCTACTATCTTCAGGAAATATATCTAACCTACAATGACTCCTGCAGACTCAAAGTAAAGGGATAGAAAAACATATTTCATGCAAATGAGAACCAAAAAAACCCATTTGTAGCCATGCTCATATCAGATAAAATTGACTTTAAACCAGCAATAGTAAAAAAATACAAAAGATGGTGGCTCATGCCTATGATCCTAGCACTCTGGGAGACCCAGGCAGGCAGATAGCCTGAGCTCACAAGTTCAGAATCAGCCTGAGCCAGAGCAAGACCTCCTCTCCAAAAATAGCCAGGTATTGTGGTGGGCATCTGTTGTCTCAGATACTTGGGAGGCTGAGGCAAGAGAATCACTTAAGCCCAAGAGTTTGAGGTTGCTGTGAGCTGTGATGCAATAGCACTCTACCAAGGGCAACAAAGTAAGACTTTGTTTAAAACAAACAAAAAATGGTCATGATATAATAGTAAAGGGAACAATTCAACAACAACAACAAAATAACAATATTAAATATTTAAGCCTAACACAAGAGTGCCTAGACCCAAAAAGAAATCTTACCAGATTTAAGCAAAATGATAAATGGTAGCATCATAATTGCCAGACACTTTAACACCTCACTGACAGAACTAGACACATCATCCAAGCAGACTCTAGAACAAATAGGCCTAATAGACATTTATAGACATTTCACCCCCCAACTACTGAATATGTATTCTATCCATCCTTCTCCAAGATCGATCATATCTTAAACCACCTAACCTACTTCAACAAATTAAAAAAAAAAAACAGATATCATACCATGTATATTTTCATACTACGATGGTATAAAATTATAAATCAACTCCAAGAGAAAGACTCAATTCTACACAAAATCATGAAAATTAAACAACTACTACTGAACAATTATTGGGTTAATAATGAAATTGAGATTGAAATCAAAAGATTTCTCAAACTAAATGACAATAAGACATAAACTATCAAAATCTATAGGATTCAGCCAAAGCAGTTCTAAAGGAAAAAAAATATGTAGCCTTAAATGCCTACATCAAAAAGACAGAAATATCACAAATCAACAATCTAATACATGTCTGAAGGAACTAGGATAGGAAGAGCAAACCAAACCCAAAGACGACAGAAGAAAAGGAATAACTAAGTTCAGAGCAGAACTAAACAAAATGGAAAAAAAAAATACAAAGCATCGATGAAAGAAAAAGTTAGCTATTTGAAAAGATAAATAACATTAATAAGACTCTTTGCTAAATGAACCAGGAATAGAAGAGAAGGAACATTTCAGTCAGAAATGAAAAAGGGAGATATTATAACTGATACCACAGAAATACAAAATATCACATGTGAATTCTATGAATATCTCTATGCACATAAACATAAAATGTAGAAAATGGACAAATTCCTGGAAACACATAACATCTTCAGACTCACTCAGGAAGAAATAGCACGCTTGAACAGACCAATAAAGACCAATGAGATTGAAGCAGCAATATAAAAAAGAACCAATAAAACAAAAAGTCACAGACCAGTTGAATTCACAGCCAACTTTTACTAGACCTACAAAGCAAAGCTGGCATCCATACTCCAGAAATTATTCCATAACATTAAGAAGGATGGAATCCTCTCTAACTCATCCTATGAAGCCAGTATCGCCTTGGCACCAATGCCAGAAAATGACACAACAGAAAAGGAAAACTACAGACTAAGGAGATGAAAAATCCTCAGTGAAATACTAAAAAACTGAATTCAATAGCACATCAAAAATATAATCCACCATGACCTAGTAGGTTTCACACTGGGAATGTAAGGATGGTTCAACATAAATTCATAAATGTAATTTGCCACATATACAGAAGCAAAAACAAATGCCATATGACCATCTCCATGAATGTATAAAATGCTTTCGACAAAATTCAGCATCCTTTCATGATAAAAACCCTCAGAGGACTAGGCATAGAAGGAATGTATCTCAAAATTATAAAATCCATATATGACAAACCCAACATCATACTGAATGTGGAAATGTTGAAAGCATTCCCACTAAGGACTGGAACTGGACAAGTGTGCTCATTGTCACCACTTTTATTCAACATAATACTGGAAGCACTAGCCAGAGCATTCAGGGAAGAGAAAGAAATAAAGGGTATCTACATCAGGAAGGAAGAGGACAAACTATTACTTTTTGCTAAGAATATGATCTTATATCCAAAAAACCCCAATGACTTCACTAAGAGACTCCCATAATTGATAAATAAATTCAGCAAAATCTCAGGTTACAAAATTAATGTATACAAATCAGTAGCATTCCTATATAACAATAACAGTCAAGCTGAGAGTCAAATCAAAGACTCAGTAACATTCACAATAGCTACAAAGAAAAGAGCTAGGAATATATTTAACTAAGGAGGTGAAAGATCTCTAAAAGAAAACTATGAAACACTGATGAAAGAAATCGTAGATAACATAAACAAATGCAAAAACATATCATCACATGGGTTAGTAAAATCAATATGTTCATACTCCCCAAAGTGATTTATAGATTCAATACAATCCCCATCAAAATACCAATGTTATATTTCACAGACCTGGAAAAAACATAATTCTACATTTTGTTTAGTACCAGGAAAGAGCCCAAATAACCAAAGCAATCATATGGAAAAAGAACAAATGTGGAGGCATCACATGACCAGACTTCAAACTAAACTGCAAGACTATAGTAACCAAAATAGTGAGGTATTGCCACAGAAACAGAGATATAAACAAATGGAACAGAATAAAAAACCTGTATGTACAATCATCCACACAGAGCCAGCTAATCTTGATAAAGCAGACAACAATATACACTGGGGAAAACTAACCCTATTCAAGAAAAAGTGTTGGAGAATTGGATAGCCACATGCAGAAGCATGAAACAGGATCCATTATCTCTCACCACTCACACAAATTAATTTAAGATGAATAAAAGACTTAAATTTAAGGTCTGAAACCATAAGAACTCTGGATGAAAATGTTGCAAAAACTCTTGTAGGTACTGGGATAGGCAAAGAATTTAAAAAGAAGACCCAATGGCAATCACAGCAATAGTACAATAAATAAATGGATCCTAATTAAATTAAAAATCTTCTGTACAGCTAATGAAATAGTTAACAGATCAAAGGACAACCTACAGAATGGGAAAAAATATTTACTGCTACATATCCAATAAGGGGCTAATAACTAGAATCTACAAAGACTCCCATCAAATCATCAAGGAAAAAACTAACAAACCTATTAAAAAGTGAGCAAAAAACATGAATAGAAACTTTTCAAAAGAAGATAGTCAAATGGCAAAAAAAAAAAAACATAAGAAAAATATTCAATATCACTGATCATCAAGGAAATATAAATTAAAAACTACAATGAGATATCATGTTATCCCATTTAGAATGGCTTTTATTTAAAAGTCTAAAATCAATAGATGCTGGCATGGATATAGAGAGAAAGAAATACATATTCACTGTTGGTGGAACTTCAAACTCTATGAAAAATAGTATGAAGATTCCTCAAAGAACTAAAAGTAGACCTACAATTAGATCCAGTAATCCTACTACTGGGTATTTACCCAAAGGAAGATAAATCATTTTATCAAAAAGACAACTACACTTGAATGTTTACTGAAGCACAATTCACAATAACAAAGATGTGGAATCAACCCAAGTGCCCATCAATTTATGAATGGATTAACAAAATCTGGTATATGTATACTGTGGAATACTACTGAACCATGAAAAAGGATGAATTAAGGCCTTTTGCAACAATTCGAATCTAATCAGTGGAGATCATTATCCTAATTGAGGATATCTAATGAATGGTTTTTTTTAACAAAAACACATATACTTGCTATTATATTGAAACTAACCAGTGAGAACACATGCAACACAGAGGGACATAAAACATAGAATATAAGTGTAAAATAGGAATATAGGTGTAACCTACCTATCATGTACAATAAATGTTATTTGGGTGGTAGGAATTTATAACTTTTATTCAAGCATAACAAAAGTGATTCATGTAACTAAAAATAATTGTATCCCTGTAATAATTTCAAGTTAAAAAATAAATATAAATGGTCTAAACATACAAATTAAATAAAAGATATTGTCACATTGGCTATAAATGCAAACTCCAAATTCACATTTTCTATAAAAAATCTACTTTAAATACAAATTTATAGATAGGGAAGTGGATTTAAATGTGGCCATATTAATATCAAATTGGACTTCAGAATAAGAAATATTATGAGGAATAAACATCACAGAATGACAAAAAGGTCAATCCTCTATCAAGTAACTATTTTACATGAGTATACATGTAAAATACATGAGTTTCCAAATACATGAAGGAAAAATTGCTGAATTTAAAACTTGAAATACATAAACCCATAATAATAATTAGATGCTGCAATATTCTCTTCCTAATAATTGATAAAACAAGTAGACAGAAAATCAATGAAAGTAGAGCTAAATAAGATTATACACCAACTTGACCTAATATATATTTATAGAACACTCTAGCCAACAACAGCAGAATGCACATTTTTTTCAAGTGTATGTGCGGGCGCTCATCAAGATAAACTGTATTTTGTCATAAACAAGCCTTAACATATTGAAAAGAATAGAAATCATACAAAATTAAGTTCTTGAACAATAATGAAATTTAGTTACTAATCAATAGTAGAAACCTATTTGGAAAAATCCTTGAATATTTATAAATTTAACAAAGATAGTTCCTAATAGCCAATAGGTCAAAGGGAATTTCAAGAACAATTGAAAATATTTTTAGTTCAATGAAATTAAAATTAAGAATATCAAATTCTGGGCGGCACCTGTGGCTCAGTGAGTAGGGTGCCGGCCCCATATGCTGAGGGTGACGGGTTCAAACCCAGCCCCAGCCAAACTGCAACAAAAAAATAGCCAGGCGTTGTGGCGGGCGCCTGTAGTCCCAGCTGTTCGGGAGGCTGAGCAAGAGAATTGCATAAGCCCAAGAGTTAGAGGTTGCTGTGAGCCATGTGACGCCACGGCAATCTACCCGAGGGCGGTACAGTGAGACTCTTCTCTACAAAAGAAAAAAAAAAGAATATCAAATTCTGTTGCAATAAGCCAAGTAGTAGGGACAATTATAGCCTAAAACTCTTACATTAAAAAAGGAGAAAAGGGAGGGAGACAAGATTGCGGACTGAAGCCAGCTTTCAACAGAGGCTCCCGTCCAGAAGGAGAGTTAAGGGACAGGAATTTAGTAAGTATCCTGGTGGACTTGAGCCTCACCAAGAGAGAAGGTTGAAGAACGCACATCAACACGGCTGAGGCAAGTTGTGACCACAAGGACGCAAACAAAAGGTACAAAATCCACCACCAAGCGGACGGGAGTCCCCCTCCCCCATGAGACCAGCTCAAGAGCCCCACAATTAAACAAGCGGGCAGAAGTTAAAGGCCCTCCCACTACACTCCACGGGAGAGACCTTCTAAAAACTGGACCTACCTCCCCTACTGGGGTGTCCTGGAGTTCTCCTGCCAGGCATAAAACTGAATAAAACTTTGGGAATCCTTCGCCGGCAACCCTCTCGGCGCTCCCCTCCCACCCACTGAGGTCTGGAGGCCTGTCCCCCAGGAGTTCGGATCCTTGGGTGATTTCTCAAGGGGAGTGGACAGTCCCCGAGTTGCGACTGGTCAGCATTGACTCTGAGGCGCGCGAGTGAGAAGAGGGCACCGGGCTGAGGGGGAGTCACGCCTCGCGGCACTTCCCTGCGGTGCAGTACAGCAACCCTCCCCGGGCAACATTACAGGGCACAAGACTGAATAAGACTCTAGCTTCCCCGCTGAGAGCTGAGAACCCCTACTCTCACTCGGGGTCTGAGGGCCTATCCCCCAGGAGTTCGGATCCTTGGGTGATTTCTCGAGGGGAGTGCACAGTGCCTGAGCTGCGTCAGGTCAGCGCTGACTCTGGGACACGTGAGCGAGGAGAGGGCACTCTGCTGAGGGAAAATCAAGCCTTGGCGGCACTTCCCTGCGGTGCAGTGCAGGAGCCCTCCCCGGGCCGTAGTGTTGCGTAAAACTGAATGAAACTCTAGCTTCCCCCCCCCACACCCAATCGGGGTCTGGGGGCCCATCCCCCAAGAGTTCTGATTCTTGGGGGATCTCTTGAGGGGTGTGGACCCAGCACAAACTGCGGCCGCTTAGTGCTGACTATGGGGCACGGGACAGAGGAGAAAAGGGTCGCCTGAGTGCCCACACCAGAGCAGCAGTTCCCTGGACGTAGATCAACAGCCGTTTTTTCTTTAACGGCAGAACGCTCACTTCTGGATATTCTGAGGCCACACCCCCTGTCTCCCTGGGCAACCAGAGGAGGCCACCAGTGAGCGGGGGATTTCCTGACACGACTCACAAACCCAGGAAGCTTCCAGGGCGGGGCCGACCCAGAGAGATGTTCGGATGCAAATCTCCAGCAGCAAAGACGTTTGAACTCAAAACAGCCCGTCTTCTGTAGGTGATTTCGACAGGAACAGAGACAGAACCCCACAAAGTTGTCTGTTCTGTTCTGTTCTGTTAGCAGCATCCATCAGGGATGGGGCTAAGCCTGAGTGAACACCTCCTTCCCATCACCTGCATCAAACACTCAAAGATGTCAGGCCCCATCTCCTCCTGCTAGATAGCGGCAGTCTGCGGGGGCCTGGCAGACTTCCTTGCGATTCAGGCAGGTGCAAACCCCTGGAGTGTCTGTTCACTGCAGGCAACTGGGTTAGCCATCTACAGAGATACCAGTGACTGGGTCCGATGGAGGGGCAAAGTGGGGAAGGAGACGTCAACCTTCCCAGACTGCTCTGTTTGCTGGGTGGCTCCTCCTGACTCCATGCTGCACTGGGGTGAGCCGTGTCAGAGGAGTCACCAGGGCCCTGTGATCCAGTTCCCAAAGACCTCTTGAACTCTCGCACCCGAGACAAGTGCCGATTGAGACAGTTGATTTGGACCTTTTGAACTGGGCTAATAGACTGAGGACTTTTCAGGCGGTGCCCTGGGTGTGCGATTGTAGGAAGGTTTGATTCTCCTTTTCCAACTGGGGCCAGAGGTGGGCAGGTGGGGTGACTAAATTGCTGATTTTTCCACACAGCTGAGACTTCAAGCCAGAGTAGAAGTTGCAATAGGATCGAACAGAAACCAGCCGAAAACAAGACAGAACCACTTTGCTCCACCACACCAGACAGGGCCCCAGTTTCTCAGGCCACAACACTGTACGGGCCCTCGATAAAACCCCAGGGGAAAAACCAAACGGAGTAAAATAACCATGGGGCGGAATCAGCAGAAATACTCTGGTAACATGAATAACCAGAATAGATCAACCCCCCCAAGAAAAGATACGGCAGATGTGATTGAAGATGCCATTCATAAACAACTGGCTGAGATGTCAGAAATCGAATTCAGAATTTGGATTGCAGATAAGATTAATAAAATGGAATTAGGAATTCGAGGAGAAATTCAAAAATTGTCTCAAGAATTTAACAAATTTAAAGACAAAACCACCAAAGACTTAGACACACTGAAACAAGAACTTACAGCCCTCAAAGATATGAAAAATACAGTAGAATCCCTCAGTAACAGAATGGAGCAAGCAGAAGAAAGGATTTCTGACATTGAAGATAAAGTCTTCGAACGCTCCCAATCTCTCAAAGAGGAAGAGAAATGGAGAGCAAAAATGGATCACTCACTCAGAGAACTCTCAGATAATTCGAAAAAAAGCAACATAAGAATTATAGGAATTTCTGAGAACGATGAAGTGGCCTCCGAGGGCACAGAGGCCCTTCTGCATGAAATTATGAAAGAAAATTTTCCAGACATGCCTAGAGAATCTGAAATTCAGATAGCAGACAGCTTCAGAACCCCAGCACAATTCAACCCCAATAAGTCATCCCCCAGACATATCATAATTAGCTTCACTAAAGTTAACATGAAAGAGAAGATTCTCAAAGCAGCCCGGCGAAAGAAAACTATAACGTACAAAGGTAAGAATATTAGAATAACTGCAGATCTCTCTGCTGAAACTTTTCAAGCCAGAAGAGAGTGGTCATCAACTTTTAATCTCCTAAAGCAAAAAAACTTTCAACCCAGGATCTTGTATCCAGCTAAACTGAGTTTCATCTATGATGGAGAAATTGAATACTTCAATGACATTCATATGTTGAAAAAATTTGCCATAAGTAAACCAGCTCTTCAGGATGTTCTCAGACCTATCCTCCACAATGACCAACCCAATCCTATACCACAAAAGTAAACTCACTCAGAAACTTCGGATCAAACTCCAACTTCCACACTGGCGAAAGGATTAAAAATGTCCACTGGACCTTTGAAAAACTCGATACCCAAAATTCCACCAGACTTATCAATACTCTCCATCAATGTGAATGGCTTAAACTGTCCTCTAAAGAGGTATAGGTTAGCTGACTGGATACAAAAACTCAAGCCAGATATTTGTTGCATACAAGAGTCACATCTTAACTTAAAGACAAATACAGACTCAGGGTGAAAGGATGGTCATCCATATTTCAGGCAAATGGTAATCAGAAAAAAGCAGGTGTTGCAATTTTATTTGCAGATACAGTAGGCTTTAAACCATCAAAAGTAAGGAAGGACAAGAATGGTCACTTCATATTTGTTAAGGGTAATACTCAATATGATGAGATCTCAATTATTAATATCTATGCACCCAACCAGAATGCACCTCAATTTATAAGAGAAACTCTAACAGACATGAGCAACTTGATTTCCTCTAGCTCCATAATCGTCAGAGATTTCAACACTCCCTTGGCAGTGTTGGATCGATCCTCCAGAAAGAAGCTGAGCAAAGAAATCTTAGATTTAAACCTAACCATCCAATATTTAGATTTAGCAGACATCTACAGAACATTTCATCCCAACAAAACTGAATACACATACTTCTCATCAGCCCACGGAACTTACTCCAAAATTGACCACATTTTAGGTCACAAGTCTAACCTCAGTAAATTTAGAGGAATAGAAATTATTCCATGCATCTTCTTGGACCATCATGGAATAAAACTTGAATTGAGTAACAACAGGAATCTGCATACCCATACAAAAACATGGAAGTTAAATAACCTTATGCTGAATGATAGCTGGGTCAGAGATGAGATTAAGAAAGAAATCGCCAATTTTTTGGAACAAAACGACAATGAAGACACAAACTATCAGAACCTCTGGGACACTGCAAAGGCAGTTCTAAGAGGAAAATTTATAGCACTGCAAGCCTTCCACAAGAGAACGGAAAGAGAGGAAGTTAACAATTTAATGGGACATCTCACGCAACTGGAAAACGAAGAACATTTCAACCCCAAACCCAGTAGAAGAAAAGAAATAACCAAAATTAGAGCAGAATTAAATGAAATTGAAAACAAAAGAACAATACAACAGATCAATAAATCAAAAAGCTGGTTTTTTGAAAAGGTCAATAAAATAGATAAACCTTTGGCCAACCTAATCAGGAAAAAAAGAGTAAAATCTCTAATCTCATCAATCAGAAACAACAAAGACGAAATAACCACAGACTCATCAGAAATCCAAAAAATCCTTAATGAATATTACAAGAAACTTTATTCTCAGAAATATGAAAATCTGAAGGAAATAGACCGATACTTGGAAGCACGCCACCTTCCAAGACTTAACCAGAATCAAGTGGAAATGTTGAACAGACCCATATCAAGTTCAGAAATAGCATCAACTATACAAAACCTCCCTAAAAAGAAAAGCCCGGGAGGTTTCACATCAGAATTCTACCAAACCTTTAAAGAGGAATTAGTACCTATATTGCTCGTCAGAATTCTACCAAACCTTTAAAGAGGAATTAGTACCTATATTACTCAACCTGTTCCAAAATTTAGAAAAAGAAGGAAGACTACCCAACACGTTCTATGAAGCAAACATCACCCTGATCTCCAAACCAGGAAAAGACCCAACAAGAAAAGAAAATTATAGACCAATATCACTAATGAATATAGATGCAAAAATATTCAACAAGATCCTAACAAACAGAATCCAGCAACACATCAAACAAATTATACATCATGACCAAGTTGGTTTTATCCCAGGGTCTCAAGGCTGGTTCAATATACGTAAATCTATAAATGTAATTCAGCACATAAGCAAATTAAAGAACAAAGACCATATGATTCTCTCAATTGATGCAGAAAAAGCTTTTGATAATATCCAGCATCCTTCATGATCAGAACACTCAAGAAAATTGGTCTAGAAGGGACTTTTCTTAAACTGATAGAGGCTATCTACAGCAAACCCACAGCCAATATCATATTGAATGGAGTTAAATTGGAATCATTTCCACTCAAATCAGGAACCAGACAAGGCTGCCCATTGTCTCCATTGCTTTTCAACATTGTAATGGAAGTTTTAGCCACCTCAATTAGGGAAGAAAAGGCGATCAAAGGTATCCATATAGGGTCAGAAGAGATCAAACTCTCACTCTTCGCAGATGATATGATTGTGTATCTGGAAAACACTAGGGACTCTACTACAAAACTCCTAGAAGTGATCAAGGAATACAGCAGCGTCTCAGGTTACAAAATCAACACTCATAAATCGGTAGCCTTTATATACACCAACAACAGTCAAATTGAAAAAGCAGTTAAGGACTCTATCCCATTCACAGTAGTGCCAAAGAAGATGAAATATTTGGGAATTTACCTAACAAAAGACATGAAAGATCTCTATAAAGAGAACTATGAAACTCTAAGAAAAGAAATAGCTGAAAATGTTCACAAATGGAAAAACATACCATGCTCATGGCTGGGAAGAATCAACATTGTTAAAATGTCCATACTACCCAAAGCAATATATAATTTCAATGCACTCTCTATTAAAGCTCCACTGTCATATTTTAAAGATCTTAAAAAAACATTACTTCGTTTTATATGGAATCAGAAAAAACCTCGAATAGCCAAGACATTACTCAGAAATAAAAACAAAACAGGAGGAATCACACTACCAGACCTCAGACTTTACTACAAATCGATAGTGATCAAAACAGCATGGTACTGGCACAAAAACAGAGAACTAGATATCTGGAACAGAATAGAGAACCAAGAGATGAATCCAGCTACTTACCGCTATTTGATTTTTGACAAGCCAATTAAAAACATTCAGTGGGGAAAAGATTCCCTATTTAACAAATGGTGCTGGCTGAACTGGCTGGCAACCTGCAGAAGACTGAAATTGGACCCACACCTTTCACCATTAAATAAGATAGACTCTCATTGGATTAAAGATTTAAACTTAAGACATGAAACTATAAAAATACTAGAGGAGAATGCAGGGAAAACCCTTGAAGAAATTGGTCTGGGTGAGTATTTCATGAGGAGAACCCCCCGGGCAATTGAAGCAGCTTCAAAAATACACTACTGGGACTTGATCAAACTAAAAAGCTTCTGCACAGCTACGAACACAGTAAGCAGAACAAGCAGACAGCCCTCAGAATGGGAGAAGATATTTTCAGGGTATATCTCTGACAAAGGTTTAATAACCAGAATCCACAGAGAACTCAAACGCATCAGCAAGAAAAAACAAGGGATCCCATTGCAGGCTGGGCAAGGGATTTGAAGAGAAACTTCTCTGAAGAAGACAGGCACACGGCCTTCAGACATATGAAAAAATGCTCATCATCTTTAATCATCAGAGAAATGCAAATCAAAACTACTTTGAGATATCATCTAACTCCAATGAGACTAGCCTATATCACAAAATCTCAAGACCAGAGATGTTGGCGTGGATGCGGAGAAAAGGGAACACTTCTGCACTGCTGGTGGGAATGCAAATTAATACATTCCTTTTGGAAAGATATATGGAGAACACTCAGAGATCTAAAAATAGATCTGCCATTCAATCCTGTAATTCCTCTGCTGGGCATATACCCAGAAGACCAAAAATCACAACATAACAAAGATATTTGTACCAGAATGTTTATTGCAGCCCAATTCATAATAGCTAAGTCATGGAAAAAGCCCAAGTGCCCATCGATCCACGAATGGATTAATAAATTGTGGTATATGTATACCATGGAATACTATGCAGCCTTAAAGAAAGATGGAGACTTTACCTCTTTCATGTTTACATGGATGGAGCTGGAACATATTCTTCTTAGTAAAGTATCTCAAGAATGGAAGAAAAAGTACCCAATGTACACAGCCCTACTATGAAACTAATTTGGGACTCTCACATGAAAGCTATAACCCAGCTACAACTTAACAATAGGGGGAAGTGGGAAAAGGGGGGTGGGTAGAGGGAGGGGAATCGGTGGGATCACACCTGTGGTGCATATTACAGGGGTATTTGCGAAACTTGGTAAATGCAGAATGTAAATGTTTTGGCACAGTAACTGAGATAACGCCGGAAAGGCTATGTTAACCACTGTGATAAAAATGTGTCTAATGGTTTATGAAGCGAGTATATGATGCCCCATGATCATATCAATGTATACAGTTATGATTTAATAAAAAAAAAATAATAAAATAAAAAAGGAGAAAAGTCACAAATAGATAATCTATGCTTCTTCAAGAGACTAGAAAAAGATCAAATTAAACTCAAAACAAGAAAAAGAAGAAAATTTAAAAATATAAGTTCAGAAATCAGTGAAATTGAACATAGAAAAACAACAGATAAAATCAGTCAAACTAAAAGCTGGTTCTTTAAAAACTTCAGTAAAGGCGGCCCCTGTGGCTCAGTGAGTAGGGCGCCGGCCCCATATGCCGAGGGTGGCGCATCAAACCCAGCCCCGGCCAAACTGCAACCAAAAAATAGCCGGGCATTGTGGCGGGCGCTTGTAGTCCCAGCTACTCGGGAGGCTGAGGCAGGAGAATCGCCTAAGCCCAGGAGTTGGAGGTTGCTGTGAGCTGTGTGACGCCACGGCACTCTACTGAGGGCAATAAAGTGAAACTCTGTCTCTACAAAAAAAAAAAAAAAACTTCAGTAAAATGAGTAAGCCTCTTTCCAGTCTACCCAAGAAACAGAGAAAGAAACAAGTTACTAATATCAGAAATGATAGATGGGAGGGATATATAGATCCCACATAGTTATTTTTATAAGTATAATACAAGGGTGTTACAAACAACTCTATGTTAGTAAATTCAAAGACTTAGATGAAATGAATCAATTCCTTAAAAGATACAAACTATGAATACTTCCTCAAGAAATATAGAATAACCCATATCTATAAAAATATATAAATCACAGTTTGAAACTTTTCAGCAAAGAAAATTTGGCTCATATGATTTCTCAGTCAAAATCTACCAAACCTCTAAGGAAAAAAAATCATACCAATTCTATAAAATCTCTTCCAGAAAATATCTAAAGAGGGATCACTTTCAAACACATAAGATCAGCGTTACCCTAATACTAAAACTGGACAAAGTCACTACAAAAAGAGAAAATTAATGAATGATATTCCTCATGAACAGAGATACAAGTATCCTCAACAAAATATTAGTTTATCAAACTCAACAATATACAAAAAGGATGATGTATGATGAACAGGTGAGTTTATTCCAGGAATGCAAACCTGCCTCCACATTGAAAGAAATTAATCAATATAATTTACTATATTAACAGACTAAAGAAGGAAACAAAAATGTTTTTCTCTATAAATGCAAAATCAGCCATTGATAAATTTCAACATTAATTCAAGATAAAAATTTTCAGCAAATGTGAAATAGAGGACCTTCACTAACTTGGTAAAGGGTAGCTATGTAAAACCTGCAACTAATATTCCGTGAAAACACAACTGTTTTCTCCCTAAGAAGAGTAGAATTCACTATCTTACTAGAAGACCTAGCCAGTGCAATAAGGCAAGAAAAAAGAAACAAAAGGATCTTCTACTTCAAGGACATGATATATCTCTTCATGTATTTTTGTCTTTATTCATTTCAATAGTGCTTTGTTATTTTTTCAGCTTACCTAGCCTGCATATTTTTTATAGTTATACCTATAATATTGTGAAAACATCACTTCTACCCAAACCAATCTATAGATTCAACATAATCCCAATCTAAACTCAACATTTTTTTTGTACATATTGAAAAGCCAATCCTAAAATTTGTGTGAAAAAATGGCAAAGGAAGTTAATTAGCCAGAACAGTTCTTCAAAAGAAGAAAAAATTCAGAAGACTCCCACTGAGTTCAAGATTTACTGTAAATCTATAATAATCAATATAGTTTAGTATTGGCAGGGATAGATACAAGATGGATATAACTGAAAGAGAGCACAGAAATAGATTCACACAAATACAGGCAACTTATTTTTTTACAAAGGTATAAAGATAATTCAACAAAGAGAAAACAATCTTTTCAACAAACCTTATCAGAAGAATTGGATATACATATGCAAATAAATAAACCTCTACTCATACTTCATACCTTGACAAACATCAACTCAAAGTGCATCCTAGATCTAAACAAAAAATAAGAAATTATAAAAATATCTCAAAGAAGACATTAAAAATAGTTGTGATATTGAGATAGGAAAAAAGTTCTAGATACTGTACCAAAAGTAAAAGTTATACAATTTATACAATTTATAAATTATATAATTTATCTTTATACAAAAAGATACTTTGTACTTTATTAAAATTAAAAACTTTGTGTTAGCAAAAGACAAGGTTAAGAGGCAAGTCATAGTCAAGAAAAGTATTTGCAATCCCAAACCACATATCTGACAAAGAACTTGAATCTAGAATATAGTTTATAAAACTCTCAAAACTCAATAATTAGAAATCAAACCACTCATTTACAAAACAAAGATTTGAGCACACTTTAGCAAGGGGATATATAAATGGCACAGGAAAAGATGTTCAATATCATTAATTATTAGAGAATTGACAATTACATTTTATAAAATAATAATATCAAGTACTGGTGAGTATGCATAACGATTGAAACTCTGATAGTCTGCTGGTAGAAAATCAAAAATGACACAGCCATTTGTGAAAACAGAGTGGCAGTTTCTTAAAAAATTAAACATATACTTATACATGGTCATGTTCCAGTAAATTCACTTCTAGTTATTTTATCTGAAGAAATAAAAATGTACATTTACATAAAATCTTATGAACATGAGTGTTCATAGCAACTTTATACATAGTTGCCGTAAAGTAAAAACAACCCAGATGTCCTTCAACTGCATTCATAAACAGAATAGTACATCCATATAATAAAATGCTTCCCAGCAATAAAAGATAATGAATTTTGATACATGCAACAACCTGGATGGATCTTCAATGCATTTTGCTAATTGAAAAAAACCCTGACTAGATGTTATAAGGTCAAAATGCTAAAAGAAATATACTATGCAGTTATTATACTCTAGGCACTGGGATTTTTTGTTTCTGATAAGGGTATAGGTTAAAAATACTGAAACTGTGGGAGGCGCCTGTGGCTCAAAGGAGTAGGGCATTAGGCCCATATGCTGGAGGTTGTGGGTTCAAGCCCATCCCTGGCCAAAACTGCAAAAAAAAAAAAAAAATACTGAAACTGCTTTATAATGATGTGATTATTTAAGTATATTCTGATAGCTAACTATACTGTAGGTTTTTCACTGTTGGAGAAAGAAGTTAAAATTAAGAACAGGTAATGTCTATAATAAACCTTGCAGTGTTGGACTGGAATAGGTGGTATCAATATCCATTTTTGTTTATTATTAATTTTGTATATGCAGACAGGTGTTGACATTACTGTTGATGTGAGTGCCTGCATGGATTAGTATATTATATATGCATACAAACATATGAGGGACATCTAGAAAGTATCCAGTCATATAACACGAAAAATAGAGATACACATGGCTGGATACTTTCTGGAAAGCCCTCACAGTTTCTAGTTCTATTCATTGAGATGACTGAGAAGTAGCTACAACCCAGTACTAATGAACATACTCAGCTCCAAGATGTGGGTTTTTAAATAAAAGGACTCAGGGCACATTAAACATGTGATTAACTCCAGGTCTAGGCCTCAGAAAACACTAGCTGGTCCTGTTGCATTATGTGGTCACAGGACATAAGAAAGTGCTCACCCACAAAAAGGCAGGGCCAGTGGAAAGGGCACAGGACACAGCCAGGAAGAGCTAAGGGCCAAATCTGGAACAATGATACTTTTAGAATATAACTCGTAGATTAAAATAAATAAGCATGAGGCCATACTGAGGTAAGTAAGTAAATAGAACAGCTCTTGCTTATAGAAAAAATATCAATTAATAAATTTAGAAGGAATGGGAAAATTAGGAAATATTAGAACACCACAGTAATAATAATTGTTAAAGACAAGATCCACCCATGAATGCTAAAATAAATGGGTAAACAGTTCAGCAGAAACAGGCTATGTTCATAATCTCAGAGTATCTCTCCCAGAATAGCTATTAATGACAGGGGGAAAAATAAAAACTCCATAGTGAAGACATTGAGCAGACACTACTTCAATCCCCATGACCAAGGTGCATATCACAGATCATAAAAGATATTTTCTTTCTTTTTTTTTTTTTTTATTTAGACACAGAGTCTCACTTTATTGCCCTCAGTAGAGTGCTGTAGCATAACAGCTCACAGCAACCTCCAACTCCTGGGCTTAAGTGATTCTCTTGCCTCAGCCTCCCGAGTAGCTGGGACTACAACGCCCGGCTATTTTTTTGTTGCAGTTTTTGTTGAGTGGACGGGTTTGAACCCGCCACCCTCAGTATATGGGGCCGCCGCCCCAACATACTGACATTTCCTTACAGGAATGCACTGAGAAGGGCACATCATCTCTGTGGTGTTCTTGTCAAAGAAGTCTACCTCCTGCTTCTTTTTATCCTTTATAGAGTCTTGGATTTTAAGTCTCTTTTAGCCACAATTGTACACTCCTTGCCATTTTCTCATAATTTTTATTTTGTCTTGAACATATATTTTTTTAAATTTACCTTTGAGTTGTTAAATTCTTCATCTGTGTTTTCCTAAGATTTCCTCTTTGGGATAGAAAATAAAAGGTGTTTATTAAGAAATGCTATTTTCAATGATCATCTATGAATAGTGCCAATTCATTTATAAGTTAGGATCAATAACTGTTTTACCTAGCCATTGCAAAGACCCTCGGACTCAGACTCTCAGTCACTCCCTTTCTCACTTTCCCTATGTCACTCTGTCTCTAGTCTCCCTCCTTCCTCTCCACCCCTCACCCCATCTGTGTTAGAAAAAGCTGGCGATCATCTGGGTATATGCCTAGTAGAGGAATTATAGGATTGAATGGCAGATCTATTTTTAAATCTCTAAGTGTTCTCCAAACATTTTCCCAAAAGTAATGTATTAATTTGCATTCCCACCAGCAGTGAAGAAGTGTCCCCTTTTCTCCACATCCACGCCAACATCTCTGGTCTTGGGATTTTGTGATATGGGCTAATCTTACTGGAGTTAGATGGTATCTCAAGGTAGTTTTGATTTTCATTTCTCTGATGAGCATTTTTTCATATGTCTGTAGGCTGTGCACCTGTCTTCTTCAGAGAAGTTTCTCTTCAAGTCCCTTGCCCAGCCTGAGATGGGATCACTTGTTCTTTTCTTGCTTATACATTTGAGTTCTCTGTGGATTCTGGTTATTAAACCTTTGTCAGAGACATAACCTGCAAATATCTTCTCCTATTCTGAGGGCTATTTGCTTGCTTTACTTACTGTGTTCTTGACTGTGCAGAAGCTTTTTAGTTTGATCATGTACCACTAGTGTATTTTTGAAGCTGCTTCAATTGCCCGGGGGGGTCCTCCTCATAAAATACTCGCCCAGACAGATTTCTTCAAGGGTTTTCCCTGCACTCTCTTCAAGTATTTTTATAGTTTCATGTCTTAAGTTTAAATCTTTAATCCAGTGAGAGTCTAAGTTAATGGTGAAAGGTGTGGGTCCAGTTTCACATTATAACAAAAATATTTGTACCAGAATGTTTATTGCAACCCAATTCACAATTGCTAAGTCATGGAAAAAGCCCAAGTGCCCATCAATCCACAAATGGATCAACAAATTGTGGTATATGTACACCATGGAATATTATGCAGCTTTAAAGAAAGATGGAGACTTTACCTCTTTCATGTTTACATGGATGGAGCTGGAACATATTCTTCTTAGTAAAGTATCTCAAGAATGGAAGAAAAGGTATCCAATGTACTCAGCCCTACTATGAAACTAATTTATGCCTTTCATAGGAAAGCTATAACCCAGTTATAACCTAAAAGTATGGGGAAGGGGGAGAGGGAAGGGAGGTAGGAGGGAGGTTGGGCAGAGGGAGGGTGATTGGTGAGATTACACCTGCGGTGCATCTTACAAAGGTACATGTGAAACTTAGTGAATGCAGAATATGATTGTCTTAACACAATAACTAAGAAAATGCCAGGAATGCTATGTTAACCAGTGTGATGAAAATGTGTCGAACTGTTTATAAAACCAGTGCATGGTGCCCCATGATCGCATTAATTTACACAGCTATGATCTAATACTAATTAAAAAAAAAAAAGCCAGCGATCACAGTGGATAAGAGCAGAGCTCGAGCGCCCCCTGTCTGGGGTTAGAGTTTTGTCACTTGACCGTCTGATCTATAAACCTTTCAGCTCCCTTGCCTTTTGGTTTCCTCTACCTGCAAAACGGAGATAATGACAGTATCCTCCTCACAGAGTCATCGTGAAGGTTAAATGAAATAACACAATTAAGGCACTTGGGGGAAAAGATGGCTAGAACACCTTCAGTTCTTAGTAACTTTGTTACTTATTTGATACACAGGTTCAGAGGATTACGCTCCATCATCAACAATTTGGATAAATCTACTTACTCATTTACTTTCTCCTTTGATACACAGCAGCTCCTATAATTCCCCAGTCCCCTCTGTCAACTTCCCTGACCTATGTAATAGATGTTTTGGGATATATATGTTTCCTAGGAAAATATATTTTGTGTATATATGAGGACTGTCTCAAAAGTACCCAGCCATATATGTCCATATTTCTCACATGACATGGCTGAATACTTTCTGGAAAGTACTTGTATCTGTTTGTGTGTCCTTAATTTACATGCCCTGATTGTTACATTTTCAAAAGGGTAAAATATGTATTTTACTAAGATGTATTTTAATTTTTAAAATATGTACACACATTGCTGTATGCCCATCTTGTTCAATGATTTTCAATTCTGAAATCATTTAAGGAACTTTTAAATAATACTACTCACTGCTATAAATCAACTGATGTAAACCACAGGTACTTAGGCATTCTGAACTTTTAAAAGTTCTTCAGATGAGCAGCCAGAGTAGGACCACTGAACTAGTTCACTGGTTCTAATTGTTCCATTGTATGCCTCCACCAGCATTCATTCATTCATTTCTTTTTTTTTAATTAAATCACAGCTGTGTACCTTAATGCAATCATGGGGCACATACACTGGTTTTATATACAATTTGAAATATTTTCATCACAGTGGTTAACATAGCCTTCCTGGCATTTTCTTAGTTATTGTGTTAAGACATTTATATTCTACATTTAGTAAGTTTCAAATGTACCCTTGTAAGATGCACCCTAGGGGTGGCCACACAAATTACCCTCCCTCCACACATCCTCCGTCTTCCCCTCCCCTCCCTTTCCTCTTTCCCCATATTCTTAGGTTATAATTGGGTTATAGCTTCATACATTCATTCTTGATGATCACTTTCTTTTTGTTCTCTACTAACCTCAAGCAATATCTTAGCAAATATTCTCATACATCTTCTCCAGTTCCCTTATGGGCCTGGAGAAAATGTTTTCTGGGTTGTATATGCAGAGTATAATTAGCAGATAATTGAATTTTTGTGCCTGACTAAATCATGCCAGGTTCTCTCCAGGATGTGTGCTCTGGTTGATTCTTTCATAGGGGTACGTGATGAGTCTATTTGTTCCATATCACAAGGTCCCTGGTATGCAACTCTGTCATTAAGAAGAGCTGTACACTTGGTTGAATGCTCTCCTATCACCAACTAGAAATTATTAATAATTTTATCTTTGAACTTAGGTCTTATAAGTGAAATTGGGTAAGACAGTGGAGCACACTTATCAGACACCCAAGTGCAAAGCCATTCAGTTGTTCAGTAACAGCCCACACAAACATGGACTCAGGACTATTTTCATGGTGAACACAAACTATTTAGAATTTTGCTTGGGGTAGTTTGGGGTGCTTTGAGCACCAAGTGTTAGCTGGACCCGTGCTGGTGACTGTGATGGTATCAGCAGAAGTGTCAGTGGCTATGGCAGGAGCTGTAACCCCAGTAGAAAGAAGAGGGTCCGCATGGGAGCTCTTCTCCATCCACGGGCAGCCAAAAAAACAAAACAAAATAACACAAAACGTGTGATCAGCTTTCTGTCACTATAGATTAGTTTTCAGTTTCTAGAATTTTATATAAATGGAATCATACAACGTGTTCTTTCTTACTTGGCTTTTTTTCACTTGGCATAATTAATTTGAAATTCATCCATATTGTTTATGCTTCTGTAGTTCGTTCCTTTTTATTCTTGAGTAGTCTTCCATTGAATGGATAAACTACAATTTGTTTATGCATTCACTTCTTCGTAGACATTTGAATTGCTTCCAGTTTGGGGCCATTACCAGGCACTGTATACACATGTTTTCTGTTTTTCTTGGGTAAATACCTAGGAGTAGAGTGCCTGGGTTAAATGTTTGACTTTTTAAGAAATTGCCAGGTCATATCCAACCCTACCAGCATCGTATGCGTGTTCCACTTGCTTTTCCCTGCCACTCAGATGCTAATGGTAGTCAACTGGTATCACATTACAGTTTTAATTTAAATTTCTTTAATAACTAATGATGTTGAGGATCTCTTTCTTTTTTTTTTTAATTTATTTATTTTTATTGTTAAATCATAGCTGTGTACATTGTGCAATCAAGGGGTACAATGTGCAGGTTTCATATACAATCTGAAATATTCTCATCAAACTGTTCAACGTAGCCTTCATGGCATTTTCTTAGTTACTGAATGTAGGCATTTGTATTCTGCATTTAGTAAGTTTCGCCTGTACCCATTCTAAGATGCGCCGTAGATGTGGCCCCACCCATTACCCTCCCTCCACCAAAACCTCCCCCCCCTTCCCCTTCCTTGGCCCTTTCCCCATAGTCTTGTGCTATAGTTGGGTTTTGTTTATTTGCCATCTGTACATATTCTTCTGTAAACTGTGTTCAAGCATTTTGTCTCTTTTTCACTGGGTTATTTGCTTTCTATGATTGAAGTCTGAAAATTCCTTAAATATTCTAGATACAAATTCTTTACCTGGTATGTGATTTGCAACTATTTTCTCCCAGTCTGTGACTTACCTTTTCACTGGATTTTACCCTGGATTAGACAGATGAGATGTCATTTGAAGGTTGTGAATAGAGAGGAGTGACTGATCTACCCGCCATTTAAAAGACCACTCCCTCCATGTTAAGAATAGATGGGAGAGAGGAAAAGGCTTACACAGGAAGTTCACTTCTAAAGTTGTGAAGCAATTGCAATAATCAAGTAAGAATTTATTTTCTGAATAGAGTTGGTAGCAATAGGCATGGAGAAAAGTTGGATTTAGATGTAATTTGCACTAGGACCCCAAAAGTCGTGAAGTGGAAGTACCTGCTCTATAATCTTACTGCCTGTATAGGCAGTAAGGTAGAAAATTGCCTGTAGGGAATTAAAAAATGACATTAAAACTGACCAATAAAGGTCAGTCTTTTTATTGTCACTATGAACCTACAATTTTTAAAAAATGCCAGTGATAAAATATTCATCTGAGAATAAAATCTTTTATTAGCCTATGGTCTAAACAATTGGTATAGTTTCTGCTGAGTTTTAATAATATACATGTGAGCAACAATTTTACATATTTCTTATTTCTTATCCTTTAATTGACACTGTATTCCAGATGGAAGTTATTTCTGAAAAGTCCTACTTACACAGTTGGCCTTTGACATACAAGGATGCAGCTGCTTGCACTGATTTTAAGAGAATGTTTATATTTTATTTGGGACTCACTGGTGCTCACTTCAGGGACATACTCGGATGATCTTAACTATCTCTGCAGTTCAACAGCTCATCTAAAATAAACTATAGCATAGTGATTATAAAGATGAAGGCACAGAACTTGAATTAACTCAGTTCTGTCATTCACTGTGACCATTTGGAGCTTTCATTTGAATTTTAAAATTTCTAGGTTTTATTGTGAAATGAGACCTTTCTCTTTAAAAATTCTTTATGTATTTGTTGATTCATGTAGCTAGAATTCACAAAATTTGTTCTTTGTTCAACTATGAAGAGAGATTGACAAACATGGCTCTATTCTATTAAGCATAAATATATGAAGGAAGTTAATTGTGTCAGTTATTGACACATCTGCAGAAACCGAGGTTCAAAAACTTCGTTAATGCAAAAAACAAATATACAGGTACCAGTTCTTTGTATTTTTTATGTAAAAAAATAGTATAATCAGTTCCTAACACATAGAAATGGTAAATACTTGAGGCTGTGGATACCCCCAGATACCCTGACTTGATACTTCAACAGTCTATACATGTAACAAAATTTCACATGTACCTTATAAATATGTACAAATATTGTATATCAATAAAAAACAAATAAATCCAACCATGCTTCTTTAAAAAAATGGCATGATTAAACAGATTAATCCATTACTTTATTCTCTGTTTGTACTATAATTTTTATTTTATTCTTCATCTTTTTACTGCTAATTTTTGGGCATAATTTTATATATGAGAATCAATGAAAGAAAAAATCACTATATTTCTTTTCTAGCCATTATAACTATTCTTTTTACCTCATAATTATTACTAAAAATAAAAAAATAATAAAAAAAATAATTTTGAGCAATGTTAAAAACAAAATCCACTATGGTCATCAAAGCCTAGCACACCACTGATAATTTAAAGTTGGGGCCAACAATGTTTCCAGTGGGTAAGGCATAGGTGCATAAGGCAAAGAGGTTTTGTCTCTATTTATGTTTTATTTTCATTTGGGCAACTGGAGGATGGTATTAACAATTACAGGCTTGTGGGGAAATAGTAGATGTTTGGTTTGGAACATGCCAACCTCAAGATAGCCATTAGAAAAAGAAGCACAGATATTAGACCACAGATAAACAAATCTGGGGTTCAGAGGTGAGACTCAGTTGCGCAGTATCAGCACAGGGCTGATAGTTAAAGACGACAAGAGCTAGATCAAGTCACACAGGAGAAAAGTATATATATACAAAAAGAGAAGACGGTCTGAGAGTAGTGCTGAGTTTGGTCAGCAGTTAGAGATTGATCCTTTGTGGCTCCAAACGTGGCCACATTTTTGTGACTATTCAGTGTGTGCTCACAAAGAATGCACATCCTCTTTTTATTGTTCATGCATCTGTTGAGTAGTATATATCTACCTGATTCATCAAATTTTGAATGTGTTAAAATTTGTGGAGTAAATTTTTTTGATTTATGTTGTTTCTCCCAGTAATTCTGTCGCTGGTTGTTTTCTCTAACAGATCATGTTTTAGAACAGCCATAGATTTAAAAAGAATTGAAAAGATAGTACAAAAAGTCCCCATGTAGCCCTGCACATGGGGTCCCTTATCAATTAATGGAATATATTACTTTGGTATGGTAGATTTGCTATAATTTATGGGCCAATGTTGATACATTCTTACTAACTAAAGAGTTTATTCAGATTTCCTTAGTTTAAACCATTGTCTTTTTTCTATTCTAGGATCTGATTCAAGATACAAGCCTGCATTTATTCATCATGTCTCCTTAGTTCCTTCTAGACTGTGATAGTTTCTTAGACGTGCCTCGCTTTGACAGTGCCAGGGAGTATGTTTTAGGATGTCCCTCTAATGGAATTTGCCTCAGTTGAGTCAAGGGTTATAGGTGTTTTTGAGGCAATGTCACAGCCTAAAGTGACATTTTCATGACACATTTCAATGTGATACAAGACTGTTGATATCTACCTTGATCACATGCCTAAGGTAGTGTTTCTCGGGTTTCTTCAAGTAGAGCTGCTCAGTCTTCTCCTCTTTCCATCCTGTGCCCTTTGGAAGGCAGTCAGTACGTGCAGACCACTCTAACAGTGGGGAGGTGTGCTCTCCATTATTAAGGCAGAATATTTACAGAAATTACTTGGAATTGTTCTGTGTGGGGGATTTGTTTCCTCCCACATTTACTAATTTATACAATCACTTATTTAGAGCAGCATGGAATCATGCATATTTATTTTGTACTTTGGGTTACAATGCAACATTGCTTTTTGTCTTTTGTTGTTTGAACTGATCCACCTTTGGCCATTGGGAGCTCTTTGGCTCCTATTCTCTTTAGACACACCCATATCAATAGGAGTGGGGTTTTTTCTCTATTTAATTGTTTTATTATTTTTTTTCTTATCACTTCCTTATTTTCTGGCACTATAATACGATCTAAGCTTACCTTATTTATTTCCTGCCCTAGTACTACAATAAACTATTTCTACAAGGACCCTGCTTCCTTTGATTTGAGAATAGCATTAGAAACCAAGATCTTAGTGCTAGATATAGTCATCATTATTGAGGTGTATCATTTGGATTTATTTATTTATTTATTTATTTTGCATTTTAAGGCACTGTGCTGTTGTATATATGTTTATGATTATTTTTGTAACTTCTTAATCTATTTTTTCCTTTTATATATACGATTTTAACCTTAATTTCTTTATTATCTGATATTAAAATGGATTTGCCAGTTTCCTTTAGATTTGTACTTATCTATACAGCATTCTCTATCGGTTTATTTTCAAACTTGTGAATACTATTATTTTAAACATGTCTCTTACAGACAAGCTATTGGTGCATTTTTTTAAAATGCAGTCTGAAAGATTTTCCCTTTAAGTGGGGGTTTACAATTTATAGTCACAATAATTTGCTTTCTTGTTTCTTCATTTTCTATTTTATCTTCTGGATATGTTTGAACTTAGGTCTGCTGGTTTCAAACTTACACATTTTGCTTTTAATCTTTATCTGGTTATCCCTATCAAGATACACAGGCTTTATTTTTCTTATCAATCACTAATCTTCTCAGAATCTAATTTGTCCTCTCCACAAGTACATTTGTGTGCCCTCAGCTCCCTCTGGTCTCTCATACTCATGATCTCTGCCCATCCCAACATCACCATGTTGAGATCATCTAGATCCACACCCATATGCCAGTCACTACCATTTATTTTCTAGCAAAATGAAATAAAGTAAAATTCAGTTTTCTTTTCAAGTGTTTAATAGTTGCATGTGGCACAGACAATAGTACATTTCCATCAACTCTGAAACTTCTATTGGGATGCTAATATCTCTAGAATTTCATTCTACATTATTTTGAATATATTTCTGGTTGGTTGCTTCTTTTTTGAGAAAACAGTAAACTTACTGAATTATTTTGTTATTCGTGTATTTTATAGAGTCTATCTGAATCTTTTTCTCTACTTTCTAGAAACTTACCCCAAGAGTATTTCAATGGAGGTCTTTGTATTGAAAACGCTATAGGACATTTTACAGATGAGCGTTATCTTTATTGTCATTTTGCATTTAAATGATAAACATGTGAATATGAACACTAAGATAAACTATTCCCCCTTTGTTGTTCTGGTCATTTATATCATCTTTTTTTCATCTAGTAGTGCCACAGAGAACTCTGATATTAGTCTAACATGTATTCCTTCTAGTATATGCTGTGCGCTCACGCTCTCTCTCTCTCTCTCTGTTCAGTAATGGTATACGGTCCCATCATTTCATAAGATTTTTCTGGTGAGTTCTATTAATTTCTACCCAACATCTTTCTTTACTTTTTGGAAATATCAATACTCCCCCAATAGCATTTCCCCCTCTTTATTTCATTTCTCTATTTCTGGGATCTCTATTACAGTCAATTTGACATTTTTTAGTTCTTGGTTTTATTTTCCTTTCAGCGAATTTTTGACCTGATATTTCAGTTCAATAAAACTTTGACTGTATCTTGGTTATTTACCATTTATATTGAGGTCCATATTTCAATGTCTTCAATGCTCATTTTTGTTTCATGTTTCAAATATCCTCTCCTTTGGGGAAGGGGGTTAAATACTATGTTTGTTTAAAAACATGTTACTTGATCTGTTACTTGTTTTATCTTTTCTTCTGGCTTGTTCAATTTACTACTTTTATACACTTTGTGTTCCTTAAGTGTCTCACCAATCACCCCTGCGAACTTATATTCTATTTATTATCTGCTAACTTGACTGGTAATATACACCTGGGGTGGGGGGACCTAAATCCAGCTTACTCCCCACCTCCCTGACTGAGAGTTAGGAGGATGTTCCTTGAGTTTGAGAGACATTTTCTTTTGATTGTGAGAATTGGAAGAGCAATAACATCTAAGTATTATATATGTTAAACCTATTGATAAATTTTGGATAGGAGCACTATCTTGATGGTTTTTAAAAAATGTTTTATACTGTATCAGTTATCTTTTGCTGCTTTACAAACCACAGCAACATATATATGGCTTTTTAAAAGGTTATTATTAAGTATTACAATTCTATTGGTTGACTTTTCTCAGCTAGAAGGGTCTTACTTTGGGATCTTTCATGAAAGTACAATCTGATGGAAGTTGAGCAGGAGTCTAGGGCTCAACTAAATTGCGCCTCTGCGATGACTTTCTCATAGTGGCTGGTAGTTGATATGGGCTGCCCCATATCAACCAGGGAGGCCACGCAGCTTCTCTATGAGACTTGGGTTTCTGACAGAATTGTGGTGGGGTTCTTAGAGGAAAGATTTTGGGCACCAGCTTTCCAAGAAACCCGAGAGAAGGCAATAGACTTATTACGGTGTAACCTAGGGAATCCCAGAACCTCACTCTGAATGATTATAAATGGTCATGCAAATCACTAAGGCTACCCCAGATTCAAAGGAAAGAGCGGGGTGCATAAACCAGTAAGGAAAAATTGATGGTGGTCATCACTGGAAACTAACTTCCACATATATTTTACTTTATAAATTGTATTCCTGTTCTCTGTCATAAGTCAACACAGAATAATTCTCTCTCTGACCGTCATAAAACTACAATTATTTTTCCCTAGCAAAGGAAATGAGTTTTGCCTTTGTTTATCAGTTTTATTAAAAACCCCCATCACCAGCGTATCAGTAAATTATCCATATGCATTTTCTCTTGGAGTAGTGCATTCCGTACAGCATGTGTGTTTACACAAATGGTCCGTCCCTTCCTTCTCCCAGGCCCCCTCACCACAGTCATCATGCAAATATTCTAGAATTGCTAGATATTTTAGTCTCAGCCTCTTTCAAAAATTAGATACAAGCCATTCATCTTTATAAGTCAGTTACCATTTAAAGAAAGCACTTCTTTCTCAGTCATAGGCATTGATCATCTGGAAGTAAGTATCTCATTCAATTAGACTGCATTGCGCCAAATAAAAATCACATGAGCCCTAAAACATGTTTGAGCTTAAGAGAAAATAAGAAACATAAGCTAAAACTATAGGAAATAGTGTAAGCTACTTTAAAATTCCTCATGTAGTTAAGAGGAGATGTGATTTGCTGTAATTTCAGTGACTTAGAAACATTTGCCTTTATTTTAAAATGTAAAATCCTAATTTTTAGAATAAGCATTTTCTAAAAGTGTTAACTTATTCTTTCTTTTGTGATTTCTGCTGTCACAGGTATGTCATTATATTTCAAAATTATAAAACACATAGAAGATACTGTATTAAAATCTCAGGGATTCTTCATGTCCTCTCATATGAGAAGCTATATAAGTTCTGGTCGGAATATACCTACTAAAATAACACAAACATGGGTATGATCAATTTAGTCAAAAAGTTTAGCACAATCTTATTTTGAAATGCAAATGGTAAAAGATATAAACAAAGAATTCACCAAGAATGAATACAGCTGACCAAGGAACACAAGAAAAAATGTTTGACCTCACAATTTATCAAAAAATCAGATTCAAACAAAAACCACAATTTTCCCTGGCAAATAGGAAAATGTTATTTAAGTTATACTAAATGTTATGGATTTATTCCAGAATAATCAATTGTTTAATTTGTAATTTAGGATTATCCTCAAAAGTTTAAAATATATATTTATGACAAATTCATTTTTCTTTTTTTCAGTTTTTTTTAGAGACAGAGTCTCATTCTGTTGTCCTCGGTAGAGTGCTGTGGCATCACAGCTCACAGCAACCTCCAGCTTTTGGGCTTATGCAATTCTCTTGCCTCAGCCTCCCGAGTAGCTGGGACTACAGGCACCCGCCACAACGCCTGGCTATTTTTTGTTGCAGTTTGGCCAAGGCCAGGTTTGAACCCTTCACCCTCAGTATATGGGGCCGGCACCCTACTCACTGAGCCACAGGTGCTGCCCTATTTATGACAAATTATTTATTTAATGATCTGGAGCAAATCTATTTAAACTGAATAAAAGAACAGATGAAAGGATGCCTAAAAGCATAGAACCAAATTATCACAGTAATACTAGAAATTTTCTTCAGTTTTCTCTTAAATCTATTGGCATTTTACTCAACACTCTGGCCTTCAAGTTTGAGAAGATCCCAGTAAATAAAACCATTAATATTATATTTAGTAAACTTGATTATGTCTGAATAGCTACTGCTTAGAAGAGGGACCAGAAAACATTTTCAGTAAAAGTTCAAATAATGAATGTTTTAGTTTTTGAGAGCCATAAAAACTCTGTTGCAACTACTCAGCTATAGCTATATTGTAAAAACAGCCATGGACAATGCATAAATGAATGGGCCTGCTATTTTTATTTTACAAAAAGGTGCCAGACTATATTTGGCCTGCAGGCTATAGTCTTCTGAGTCCAGCTTTAAAACAACTTCTACTGTATGCTGTCCCCTAATCATAGTGTATGGTGTATTTGTATTTATTTATCTGAGGGAGGTCCTGAGAAGCCAGGTGGGGAGGATTTGGAAGTCAAGTTAGCCAAATACAGGCAGAAAAAGGATGGCAATTTTCCAGAGTAACCTATACACTATTCATAACCTAGTCCATGCAGAATCGGCTACTCTGGCCTAGAACTTGAAAATGTCTAGACACTGGGTAGGAACCAAGAAAAAGAATTATTACTGGTAGTAATTATACTCAGTCCTTGAAAAAACTTTTTAGTCAGTCATGAGACCAGAGGTCTCCATTAACTGAATAGCTGAATATGAAGTTTAAACAGAGACAAAAAAACAGATTTGGGGAGGCTGTGGGAGAGAAATCAAGGAAAGTAACCATGTTAACCATCAAGGAAAAAAAAGATTGGGAAGTTTTTAAAAGAATGTTTGAGAAGAATACTTTCAAATTTAATGATGTAGCCTCAGAAGTTCCTGCTGTGAAAAGAACCTTCCTGGAGGTAGGAAAAAACTGGCCCTCGAATAAAATAGCTATTGTTTGGGTCAGCAGTTTTTCTTTTCCTTTTCCCCTCTTTTATTCGGTTTCCCTCCTGAAGCTGCACTGACCTCCAGCCTCCCATTTTGGGGGCACAGATTAAGTCGAGGGGGCACCCCAATCAGAATTCCCTGACCATATGTCCCGTCCTTGGTTATTTAACCGTGATGGGTATTTCTGGGAAGGTCATCATTTCTTTCCATCGCCGTGAGTGATTGACTCAACAAGGAGTTCATATTGCCCCAAACACTTTCAAAAATGATTCATGTTAATGGCATGTCTCGGGGGATTGATGCTAAATAGAAGCTACAAGTAAAGCTTAAAAAATGATTTAGCAGTAGGAAAGCCCACAGACCACAGCACATGTCGGCACAGTTGATGGTAAACATCAAAGAATAAATACAACTAAAAGTCATAAAATCGGATAGACAATAAATCTGACAGTTCAAGACCTTTTGGGGCTTGAATCATAAAAAAATAAAATTACTTACTCAGGCATTCCTGGATTTATTTTTTTATTTTTTTTATTTTTTTTAGTTTTTGCCACACATCTTTTACAGGGCAGTGAACTGAAGACAGTTTCATATCTCTGACATGTTAGTGTGGTTTACAAAGGTGGTTGCTGCACAAAATAAAACCAAATGGACATATCGAAGAAATACTCCCCTTTTGTCCATAATACTGATCATTCCTTGAAGGGAGAGGTTGTTAGGAATTTATCCACAAAAATCAGACTTGAAGCTTTTATAGCCCTCTCATGGCAGCCACAAAAAAAGTAACAAAAAGGAGAACTGATAATATCCAAATCATCCTTGTTTTTCATCTCCTTATAGTTCTTTTATCTTCCAAGAGAGTTGCAATTGGGTTTGTAGAGTCTTTTTTATAAAATAAAAAGGAGAAAACTATTGTAATTTTTCAGATGAACTGAGGGCGGAAAAGACAAGTAAAAACTTAGCATCAAATTGAAGAAATCATTAATGTCAAAAATACCTTTTCTTCAAATATAAAATGATTCCTTTAGAAAATTTTATTTTAAAAGACCTAAATATAGATAATTCTATGTGTATCTTTAAATAAATGAAGAACAGAAGAGAATAAGCAGCTTTACCCCTCTCTTTCTTCTCAACACTTGCTGTCTGTCTTAACTATTAAGTCATAATTCAGATATTTAACCCCTATTTAGAAGCATCATGTTAAGACTTCCACAGCATTTAACAATGAACAAGACAAAGTTCCATCCTCAAGTTTGGGTCTAGAAAGGTCCCCCAAAGTAGGATTAAATCCCTATTGAGTAAAGGGAAATGACCTTGGCTATGTCAATTCTTCATGCATCTTGCAACTCTCATGAACAACATAAGCATGTAATTAACATTTATTTCTACATGTCTTACCCTATTTTTCCTGTTAGAAATTAAACTTCTTGTTAATACTCAACAAATATGGATTGCCTACTTTTGTCAGAATTTCACTCAACAATGAGCAATACATATTCCTGCCATTACCGAGCTCGCAACTGAATAGGAAAGACATTAAACAATAATTAGATAGCACATTATTTGATTAACTGTGTTATAAAGACAACAAGGAGCACTGCCTAGTAGATTCATCCTGGAATCCAGCTGCCATGCTGTGCGAAAGCTTATGGAGCCACAAGAAGAAGCCCATGTAGAGAAGAGTTAAGGCCACCAACTCACAGCCTCAGCTAAGCCAACACCAACTTCCCAAGCATGTAAGTGAAGCCAACTTAGATATGAATTTTCCAGATGTAAGCTGTGTCTGCTGAGTCCTGATCAAATACAAAAACCCTAAACCAGTGGTTCTCAACCTGTGGGTAGCAACCCCTTTGGGGGTTAAACGACCCTTTCACAGGGGTTGCCTAAGACCATCCTGCATATCAGATTATTTACACTACAATTCATAACTGTAGCAAAATTACAGTTATGAAGTAGCAATGAAAATAATTTTATGGTTGGGGGTCACCACAACAGGAGGAACTGTATTAAAGAGTCATGGCATTAGGAAGGTTGAGAACCACTGCCCTAAACAAATAAATGTGTTGTTTTAAACCATAAGCTTTGGGCAAAAGATCATCAAAACAGTACCCTAATATAAAACGAACTAAAAAAAGAAATGATAACTCCCATAAATAAACAAATTCTCATGATGCCAAGTCATGAAGCTAAGATCTCCAGAGATGAGTGTTCGACCATCCTTTGTATTTTCACACAGAAGGAAAGGTTATAGGTAGAATTTTTCAGCAAAATCCTTTCTAGAACCCCAAATATATGCTTTCTGTGGTCAAGGTACCCATTATGTAGCCATCCCTGCCTTGACATTACATAGTTAGCAGAAATGGGTTAGGATTGCCTACATTAAGCCAGTAGAACTTTTGATATGACCTTCAAAGAGCTTTGTAAGGGAAACATTTGAAATGAAATAATTTTAGGATAACTTACAGTGCAGGTAAAAAAAAATCATTTTACCAAACAATTACATTTGAACTAAATTTAGTATTCTATAGAATTTTCAGTGTGAGTTTAAGTACCACCCTCTCCTCTCTAAGATGTTCATATTTCTCCAACTTTGTATGTGTGGATCAGAGCCTCAGTCCCATGTATGGTTATCAGTGCATTCATGACTTGTCTGCTTCTGTCTATTTCACATAGGAAACTATATGCTTTGGACGCAATTGTGTTCTTCAAAATTGATATGTGAGGGCTCAATTAAAGTGCTGTTATAAGAATAGAATCCTATTGTGATAGGATTAGTCTTCTTTAGACAGATTTCTCTTCCCACCACAGCAAGAAGGCAACTGTTTTCAAGCCAGGAAGAGATCCTTCAACAAAAACCAAATCTATTAGCACCTTGACCTTAGCAGACAGAAATCAATTTCTGTTCTTTAAGCTACCCAATCCATTGGGTCTTTTGTTATGGCAGCCTAAGCAGAATTATACACTAAGTTTACAGAATTTTAAGCTGAAAGGAATTTATAGATCAGTCTCCCCATATCTGTTCATCTCTTCTCATATAGTAATAGAAGTTTTAGTTGAACACATGGCCATCCAGATAAAAAATATATTTCCTAGCTTCCCTTTTAGATACAGCCAAGTAATAAAGTTGAGCTTATATAATCCAAGTGGAGGTAAATGTTCAACTGCCAGGTTGAGTAAGGGAAGAGCATGCCTACTTTGTCCCCTTTCTTCTTTCTGCTGTCTGGAATGCAAAGTGAAAAAAGATCTGGAATAGCCATCTTGGACCCAGAGTAAGAAGTCATCATAGACGATGGCAGAGTAATACAATGAAGGGAACCTGGACTCCTTTGCCAACAGGAGCTGCCCCACCAGCTCAGACTTTTACTTGAGAGAAGAATGAACTTGCACCTTCTTAAAGCCATTGTTAATCTTGGTTCCACTTTACACAAACCAACTTATATTTTCACCAATTCATGTAGTCATCTACTGCAGGGATTGGCAAACATTATTTATAAAGGGCTCAGATAATATATATAGAAGAACCTCTCTAAGTTGATCATCCAATGTATTGTAACAAATTGTTCAAAATACAGAGGTGGTCAAAATAGGAACTTCCATTGAGTACATGTGGTTGGTGAATGTATGGTCTATGAAAATTAGGTCAACCTAAGGAGGTGGTCAACTGTGGAGGTTCTACTGTATTTTAGGGTTCACAAGCCATACATTTTCTGTTGCAGCTACTCATATTTGCTTTCATAGCATGAAAGCTGTCATAGACAATATGTAAATAAATAGTACAGCTATATTTCAATTAAGTTTTATTCATCAAGACAGGTGGCAGACCAGATTTGGTTTCTAGGTTACAGTTGCAGATCCCTGACCTACCATAAGTAATTCCTTTATCTTAAGAGCAATGAACTGACACAGAGTTTAAGATATGGTCACAGATAGCAAAGACAATACAAACACCAACTCACTTCCCTAAATTCCCAAGCCCATATTCTATCCATTCACCTCATCCTTTATTATAGGAAATCAGAGATATCTCTCTGAAGTGCTTCATGCCTGCACATTAGAACATAAGAGTCTCTTTTTCTCTTTTGCTTTGTCTCTGCAGTATCTTCATTGCATTTTCCTTTTATCTCCTTTTTCATTACTAGATTTGTGATTTTTATTATATCCTGCATCCCATGTTCTTATGGGTCATTTGTTTCATGTATTAGACATTAACTGTTATTAGGCCAAGGATATTCAGACGTTGACCTTTATTACTATTAACTGATTCAGATGTTTTTGGAAGCAAGGTTTTGAATAGAGTAACTTCATTTATATTAAAATGATATAGGGCTGTTTGTAAGAACAAATAGAAAATCCTGTGCACCTATGCTCCTAAGTAGAAACCAAAACACTGTATTTTTTCTAGGTTTAAAATTTTAGTTATTCAGAAATTATTTAGATATTAGTATAAACTTCAAAAATTATTTAGATATCATTATAAACTTCCTGATCTTTCCTTACTCTGACATCTGAGCTTCAAATGTTAAGCTACTTCCATATAACAGAGACACATTTTCTACTTATTTCAAATGTAATTGACCTTGACTATTGTATACCAATTTCTCCTTGAACATAAGACCAGAAAGTACTTATCTCTAAAAAATGGATGCCTTTTTTCTCAAACAATGCAAAATGTATAATTCAACATATTTTCTATTTTTCCCCTCTGTTAACAGGAAATTCAAAGCTTGCTCAAAGCTTGCCCAATGAGACATCCTGGTCTCCTGGTAACAGCTATTCCCTTTTAGCTAGTTTTTATTCTTTATGCAAACAATTTTATTGTCTCATTGCATATTGTATTTGATGTTGCTGATCTATTCAATTACATTGTAGAGTTGTTTGGGATCTAAATCAATTAAATAAATGGCAACTGCGAAGTGGCTCCCAAGTAATCAAGTGGAGGGGGTCACATATCCACTGCAATACCACAATTTCAGCAGTACCCTTCAGGTCTCCTTGATTCTCACAGGAGGGTCAGATCAAAAGAATCGTAGAGAAAAGTTCGAAGGGCAAATAATTGTCCATATATATGCCATTTTGGACACTCTTCATTTAAGTCCTCTTCAGGGCTGTCTATCGCTTTTGGCAATATTTCTCAAAAATGGTTCCTGGATTTGTTGGTAAAATGGAGATGTCTTAATCTCACCCCTGTTGTACTGAATCAGAATGTCAGAGTGTAGGGCCTAGCAGTATTAGCCATTGGTGTTTGGATTAAAATGCAGATCTTTGAATGTTCCATACCTCCCAGGTTCAGGCACCCTACATATGTTACCTTCCAACCCTACAGAATCACCTGAAGTTTTCTGGATCATTCTTGTTTTCTCAAGTGGCAAAGCTCCTGTCCTCTCGACTGGGAAGTTCCTCCCTGACCTCACCTACCTGAGACACTAGAACTCGGCCTATGAGAAATCACTCACACATCCCTTCAAACAAAACCTTCCCTGATTTGGCCCAAACCACACTCCCTAGTCCTACAGTCAGGACTATACCCTCCATGACTTGCTGCCCATTCTGCCACAAAGCACCTGGCACATGGTGTCACGATCTCGTGCTTTCAGGTCTTCTTGGTTAAACTAGAAACTCCCCCAAAGCCTTGCTTTGTTATTTACTCATCCCCCGCTCCTTGCATATCATCTCAGCTCATTAAAAAAATGTTGAGTGAATAAATGAAGAAACAAATATATACATGAAACGTGTTCTGAAGATGTCTGATGGCCCCTCGTTACACTCTAACATCAAATTAAAAGTCCATTTCTGCCTGTTTTGCCCCCTTTTCCTCCACAGTTATGAGCATAACAGTAACTATTAGTACCTAGTGCATCAGACCCTTTGCCCAGCATTTATGCCCTCTCCTTGAAACAATAGTGCCTCTAATTTATGAACTGCCACTATGAACTAACTCCTATTTCAGTTTAAATGACTCAACGGTTATTTGAATAGCTCTATAAGGGTTCAGGCCTTTTTAAAAAATGACACTGTATCTCATAAAACTATGGTTGATATGGTTATAAATTTCAGGAATGAGACCCAGGCTCTTTGTGCAATCACATTTGGGTTCAGGGCACATTCCAGCCATGGCATCATTGCTCAGAGGGGATGAAGGCCCCCACTCTCCGCTAATTATCAGGCCACATTAGAATCTCCTCTTCTTATGATAAAAGCTTTGGCTTCCTTTGAATAAGGCACTTCAAAGTCTCCCTTTCATAAGATTTTTGAAATCTCAGCCCATTGAAGCTGTCACAGCTTGACGTGCTTGTGCATTTGTCATACTTTCTAGAAGCCTGCCTCCAACCTGGGCCTGGGATAAGCTGGAATCTTGTCTCTGACAACATTTGCTTAAGGAGAAAAAGAGAGATGACACCACATTGTCATAAAATAAGGAAAAATCACTCTATTTTGTCCAAGAATTTTAAATGTGGATATTTTCTTGCACATTTCAGAAGGAAAGGATTATGTCCAGCTGAGAGGTTTCTCTGAGCAATGAAGTGGCAGGTCCCAACCAGAAAGCAGGTTGGTGGATATATGTCAGGTTCCTGGCAGAAACAATGAGATATTTGAGGAAAAAGAAATTAAAATTTACAAAGGTACAAATTGGATTTAGGGAAGCCATTTTGGGATAATGCAGCACCCTGGGGCTACCTCTAGGAGAGGAGCCAGTAGCACCCCAGACCTGAATTGGGAGGGAAAAAGAGTAGCTACAAAACCCCAGAATGGCAGTTAACAGGGCCGATTGCCTACCAGGAGTCATGGCCTTCACAGAGGGATACGATCAATCCACAGCCACTCAGCAAGGAGACAGAAACATAAATGCTTCAATCTCACTTTCTTCTCAACCTTCAAAATCCTGCCTGTGTTTTCTATTGACTGAATGTGAAGTCAGAAGGTAAGGGAACCCCTTGACAATGTTCATGGGGGGCATACAGAAGACATCCAGCCTAGGCAGTTCACATGGAGGTCGGAGGCAAGCATGGAACCATAGAATTGCCTGTGCTTCTATTGAAGAGAAGAATGTCAGTTTAGTTTGATAACAATAGTGTAATACAGTAAGATTGATCCTAAGCAGGCCATTGACTGCTCTGCTTCAGGTTCTAGTAAGGTTATTAGAATCTAGAGTAATTGTATTATGTAGATGCTATGAATTACTTTTCTAAATGACATATTTAAAGGTAGCAATAATAAAAGTTTAACTTGACAGTTACCAATTTATATGCCAATTATGTAAATAAAATGAAAAGCTATATCTCTTCACTTCGTGTATCTGATATAAGGACTTGCTCCAGCCACTAACAAAATCAGTGCCCACCGACAGGGTGTGAATCAAGGAAAGAATAAGAATCTTCAGTGCCAATTGTTTCCATTTTCCCCACACCAGTCACTCATGCCTGGGATTTTGTCATTATTCTAATATCTTTGTGTTTCAGATGCCCTGGATTTCCTGGTATGTTTTTTAATCTTCAAGCACTCTTAAAACAATATAATAATTATTGACATGCTAAGTTAATTAGCAGTAGTACTGGGAATCAGATTATTAGCCCCATTTAACCAAACAACTGTTCATAGTTTTAAAAGAGAGGACAGTAGGTAGTTGCCCAGGCTATTGTTGGAAGACGACAGGCTTAGAAGAGTCATCAACAGGTAAGGAGACAACCTCTGGACAGTGAGGGAATACCAGGCTATAGGTAGAAGTCAAGGAGAGAGTAAAAGTGAGAAAGGAATCTAAAGGAAAGGAAGGGTATCAATAGGAAGGGTATCAACAGACTTTATATGCCTTAGCTCCTGTGCAACCTCTTTACGTGTATTGTCTCATACAGTCTCTACACAAATTCTGTGAAGTAGGCACTGACACCTGTTTCTCCAGGTAAGATAAATAAAGTTAAAGGAAGCTAAAAAGAACTTCCCCAAATCACAGACATAGTAAATGATGAGCGATAACCAGAATTCCAAAGCCTATGCCTTATTTCCTCTGAGATACGTTCACATCCTCTCTTTTTCTCTCTTCAAAAGACTCACTATGTATACCATGGAATACTATGCAGCATTTAAAAAAAGATGAAGACTTTACCTCTTTTATGTTTACATGGATGGAACTGGAAAATATTCTTCTTAGTAAAGTATCTCAGGAATGGGAAAAAAAATCCAATGTACTCAAAACCAATTTATAATCACTCACACTTTCATATGAGAGATGAATCACAACTATAGCCCAGATTTTGAAGGAGGGAAGGGGAGGAAGAGGGGAAGGGAGGGGGTGGTTCTATAGAGGGAGGGTTAATGGTGGGACCTCATCTATGGAGCAAATTGCAAGGGTACAAGTCAAATTTATCAAGTATCGAACACAAATATCTTAACACTGTGATTAAGTAAATGAGGTGAAAGTTATGTTAATTAGTAGGATGTAAGCACTCCAATTTGTACAAATAATTAACACATTGAATCCCACAAAGGCATAAATGTATTCTTGATCTATGTATATATGACTTAATTAAAATAAAATAAAATAAAATAAAAAAGATTCACTGAAGGATGAATTAGAACTAATAGTAAATTACAAAAAAAATAAAATAAAAAACAAAAAAGCCCAGAAGACAAAACACCCACATACTGGCCCCAAGAGAGACACTCACTCATCAATTCATTGTCCAAAGGCTTACATGGAATGCTGACTATCACCCAGACTTATACTAAGTTCAGGAGCTACGTAGGTGAGGAAACACAATCTCTCCTTCAGAAATTAACAGCACAAGAAAGACATTAATACAAGGATATAGTATGAGAGCACAATGACAAGGTTTGCTAGGAAATGAAGTGCATCACTTCTGCTAATAGTTTGTTGGCCAGAAATGGTTACAAGGCATCTAACCATCAGGATGATGAGAGGAGGAAGAGAGGCACATATTGCGGAGCCCTAGTGGTGTCTACTACAGTACTTCACACGGACTGTTTGAGATTATAGCCTTCTGTAGTGCTATACATTGTTATTTATAAGTTCTCTAATTTTGATGTGAAGAATCCTGATCCAGGATACTAAAGAAAAGCAGAGTAAGAAAATATACTAAACATTGATAAAAGGAACATAAACCCGGCCTATTCCAATCTTCATCCCAACTAGACAGCATGGCTCTTCTTAAGAAATGACTCTTGTGGAGTAAAGCAGGGAGGGAAAAGTATTCATTTTGCTTCTTGGCTGCCATTGTGGAATCTCCCTTGGCAGCAAAGGACTTTATCTTCAAGGGTAGTATTTCAAATGATGGTTTAGCTTTGGTCAAATTGCATAGAAAAGAAAAACACCAAAAGTTACAATTCAAAAATCAGATACATTAAAGATCTGAACATACTAATTAGTTCTTAGTCAATACACTGAAAGGCACCCTGAAATTATAGCTAAATTGCATAAAAAGAAACATGCTTGGAAGAAAGGAAATTGAGAATTTGAGAAATTAAACTCATTACTCCATATACTTCTGTTATGACTCAATTCTTTTTCATTGCCCCTTTTTCAACCTTTTCTATGTCTGTTGTGCTCCTGAGCTGAGTAATGGAATTTAATATTAGGTTCTTTTTTCCAATTGCAGGTGTTATTGGGTCTTACACAAGAGTAGCAGGATATTTAACAACCTCTACAAAGAGCCTGAGACAATATTCAAGAAAATGCTCTTTCTTGGTGTTCTGAGGAAGAGTTGCTCCAAAGAAGAATGATGAAAGCACTTTGAATTTTGACTGTGGGATGAAATCTACTAGAAATAATGGACGAGAGGCTTAGTGGGAGTGGGGAGAGCACTGACAGGAGTCTTACACTGGGTCCAGGTCCAGCTGCTCTGCCAAAGAATTTGTAGCCTTGGGCAAGTGACTTCATGAGGTGGATTGTGATAGAGTATGCTCCCCAAATTCTTCCTTTAGGACTAAAGGACATATTCTCCAGCTGCTGGGAAAAAGCCCAGTGGACAGCTTTAGTTGTCAACCTTTTAGGGCTTGCCTCAGCTGAAGAGTGAGACTTCATCCAGGGAAGTTCGCACTCAATGAATGGTCAACAAAAAAGTCTGGCCCTCTTGCCCCCACCTGCAACAACTCCAAAATGGCATTTTACCTCCAGATGTTAATTAACTGATTCCTTTGTTAAGAACGCATTGCAGGCAGGTGCCTGTAGCTCAGTGGTTACGGCGCCGGCTACATGCACTGGGGCTAGTGAGTTGGAACCTGGCCCAGGCCTGCTAAAATAAACAAAGAAACAGCTGAGAGTTGTGGCAGTTGCCTGTACTCCCAGCTACTACCCTGTTTCCCCGAAAATAAGACATCCTCCGAAAATAAGACCTACCTACAGGAAAGATAAGACGTCCCCTGAAAATAAGACCTAGCGCATCTTTGGGAGCATTTTGGGGAAACAGGGTAGGGAGACTGAGGCAAGAGAATCGCTTGAGCCCAAGAGTGCTGTAGCATCTCTACCAGGGGGCAACAAAGTGAGACTCTGTCTTAATTAAAAAATATATATATATATTACAGATCAACTTCTCCCTTTGCCCAAATCTGCTTCCTTCTTCCCCCTTGGACACAGGTTGACCTCAAAAGCACTCTAATAAATATGCTGCTCACTAGTCTCCACCTCAGAATCTCCTTCCTGGGAAATCGAATCTGTGCTTATACATCGAACTTGAGTCTGTGAGTTTAGGACTTGGTTTCTTCTCTCAAACAGTAAAATAAAAATAAAAATGAACTCTGATGGAGTTTGGGCTTATAAGATGAGGTCCATACATGGACCTGAGAAGGATATTTGACAACCTAAAATTGAATGTAAAGTTTTTTTCTGTAGGTATAGAGGAGTACTTTCCTGGTGAGGCACACATAGAGCTCTACAGATCATCACAAGTGTTTTTCACCCCAACAGATAATGAACCATTAGTAAGAGATGATCTCTCGCAAGTACATTAATCACAAAATTCCAGAATTTCACAAAGCACAAGGTGGTATCTTCTAGAATGCACTTTGAGCTCCCAACATACAACTATGAAAATCATGGTCCCATATGCCGGAGGTGGCGGGTTCAAACCCAGCCCCGGCCAAAAACCACAAAAAAAAGAAAATCAATTCATACTTATAAATTAATGACATAGATCTGTTATCACTGAAGGTGCATTAATTTTGCTCTAGACCTAACCCTGAGAGCCTTAATGGTTAAATCTTAGAAAGGCTTCTAAGCATAGAAATTTCCAGGATGGAAAAATGAATCCACATAGGATTCAATGGGACAGAAAATCTGAAGCAGACTTTTAATCCTTGTTCCTACAATTCTAGAATAACCTATAACCACATTCTGGTAACACAGTACTGGCCCACTCCTACCTCAGACCACTACTATGAGAAATAGATTCACTTTCAAGAAAGAAAAGCAATAGCTATCATTTACTACAGACCTACTATATTCCAGGTATTCTGTATATTAATTTTATTGAGGCCTTAGGCCAACAGGTGAGTAGATATCTTGATTTTGTAAGAAAATTGAAACTCAAGAAGTTTCAAAGTTTTAGCCAAGTTCACAAAAGTGGTAAAACTGATTTAAACTTGAGTTTGTCTTGGGTTTCAAGTTTGTCCGATCCAGTTCCAAATCCTGGGCCTACTCTGCTATACCTCCTTGCCTCCTAAGGTTGTCAATGACATTCCAATTCTCTGGAGAAAATAATTTCCCAGAGTAAAAACTTACGGTGAATGGAGAGGAGATAGCTTCTATGATGCTGATTCATCTCCTGGAGGCTCTGTCTTTGTTTTCCTGGTGCCAAATGAGCTCACAAAAGATCTCTGTTAAAATAGCAGTTGGCCACTGGTAGAACAAACAATCCAGATTAATACGTGAATGTTTGTCCGAACATACAGTGTAGGAACAGAGTTGGATTTTTTAAAACTTTTTTCAGATGTATTCATCCAGCTAATTTGTGAGTTAATGTTATGCCAGAAGTACAGTTCACTCCCATAAGTTAAGTAATTGCTACTATTAAATTTACAGTGTTCATTATTCTCTACTACATGGGGGACACAGCAAACCAAAAATGGTCTCAATCATGTCAGATTTTTATCTCTTTTTGCTATAACTAATAGCACTTACTGATTGCCAGTGGACCTGACAGTGGAGGGTCTTGGTGCTGAGACCCTGAGCAGCCCCATCCCCATGACTGCCATAGACACAGCTCTCTCAACATCTAACTGCAGGGCCTTGTCCCGATGCATTGGTTAGGAGGCATCCCGTCCTGAATGGGCCAGAGAAGTACCTCAACACTCTTCTAGCTTCAATCCATTGCCCAGGTCCACAACTTCCACATTTTTAGGTATTTGTAACAGCAGCCCCCTACTTCTTGTACCAATTTCTACCATCATCAATTTGGACTGTTATGGCAAAAATGACACATATTGTGTAGCTTAAACAACAAACATTTATATCTCAATGCTCTGGAAGCTAGGAAGTTCAAGGTCAAGGTGCCAGCACATTTGGTGTCTGATGTGGGCCAATTCCCAGTTATAGACAGCCCTCTTCATTGTGTTCTCACATTACAAAAGATGAGTTAAAGTACTCTTGGGGCCCCTTTTATAAAGTATTAATCCTACTAAGGAAGGTTGCGCCCTCATGACCTAATCACCTCTCAAATGCCTCATTACCTAAAACCATCACATTGGAGGTGAGGATTTCAACATATAAATTTGTGGGAGACACATATAATCAGTCCAGAAAACTGATGTTAAAAATAACCATTACCTTTTACATGTGTATAGTACGTGACCATTTCAATTTACACTAGCTCATTTAATCCTCACTATAATATTACCCAAAAAAGCTGGGCAGGTGTTACATGCATTTTACAGATTATAAAACTGAAGTTTAGGGTGGCGCCTGTGGCTCAAGGAGTAGGGCACCGGTCCCATATGCCAGAGGTGGCGGGTTCAAACCTAGCCCCGGCCAAAAAAATAAAACTGTTTAAAAACAAAAACAAAAACAAAAAAAACTGAAGTTTAGATAGTTTAAGGAATTTATCCAAGAATTAATATTAGTGTTCTGGCTTTTAATCTTTCTCAAATTTCAGTGACAAGATATAAAATAGACCTACAAAATTAGACCGAACTGTACAAAGAACCCCATGTTAATCCTCTATGCCATATTTCCACACAGCAACAGGAACGATCATTCCAAAATGTGTATCAGATAATATCACTTCTCTGCTTTCAACCTGTCATACAAATTTATTTATTGAATGAATAAAACCCTAAATCTTTTCTCTGGCCTACAAGGTCTTACAGGCTCTGGCCCTGCCCAACTCCCTGACTTCATCCTTTCCCATTTTCCCCGTGGTTCACTCACTTCTAGCTTCCTGGTTCTTGAGTCAACAAGTATGTTCCTTCTTATGCTTTTATACCTACTCTTCTCTCTGGAACTCTTTCTCCTGATAGTCCCAAGAATCACTCCCATAAAAAATGTCCCTGACTATCCTGGTGGAAAAAGCATCCTTACCATTCGGTACTCTTTGACACTGCTTTATTGTTATTTATAGTTCTTACAAGTGCTATAGGTACTAAAATTATGTTTGCTTTATTATATAGCTCATATTCTGATACTAGATTTTCTCATCTGTAAAATGGGCATAATTATAGTTATTACAGGAGTTAAGGGTTCAATAAAAGTTTGTTAATAGACTTATGATTATCATAAAGAAGAATTACAAATATAGAGTAATCCATTTTTTTACTTATTCACCATCTATATACTAATAAATTAGGCACTGAAGAAACAAAACAGAATGAGGTTCACTCCAAGTTGTTAGAAAGGCCAGGACCTGTCTGGGACAGGGAGAGAGTATACATGTAGTACCATTTGTTCTCCTATCCACTAACAGAAACTTCTACTGTCTGCATAAACCCTTCAACGAGATTGACAAGAACAAATCATTAATTCATGCATTCAATATTACACGAATGCTTTTCCTCATTTAGTCCTCAAACACGATTGAAGACATAGCTGTAGAGAAACAAATGTAGCCCCTGACCTAAAGAAATGAGCAGTTTAATGGGAAAGGCAGAACTGAGGCCATTCACATTCTGACCCTGCCTCCGGATCTAGTTTATGTGGCCTTCACTCTCATGAGGATGTTAGAGTAGAAGGTATTTCCCCAAAATCCTGATTCTAAATTTCTCTTGAGAGATCTGATATTTTAGCAATACTGAGCTTGTGTTGCCTTTTGTCAACAAAATTCTGAAACAGAGTAGCGGCTGCCCCCTTTGACTCTTAAGATTTAAAAAAATCTCTGCAGTTTGTCTATATCCTTAACCATTTTTTTCTATCCTGTTTCCCATAGCCAAGCGTTAAAATCTCCTACAATGACTGTAAATTTTTCATTTTCTCCATATAACCTTCAGTGATTGATTTATATATTTTAAGGCTGTGTTGTTAGGTTCATATACATTCATGACGGTAATACATTCTGGGTGGATTGCTCTCTTTATTATGATTTAGCATCCCTTTTTGTTCCTAGCACTTGTTTTGCTTTAAAATATATTTTTGTCAGAGTTTATATAGCTATACTGGTGCTTTTTTGATTATTTGCCAGATACATACTTTTCCATTCTCTTATTTTCCTTACCTGTCAACTCCATCCTAGCCTTTACTCCTGTCTAGCAGTTTTGGAAATTTCCTCACCTGTCCTCTAAAACCCTAAGAACTAGATCTCACATCAGCATCTTAGGATACCTACCTAGAGATGGGACTGAAAATTCTGCAGACCCAGTGACACTGCCAATATGCAGCCTGGTCAGGGCTTGATAGACAGCCTGGGTCAGCTTCCTGTAGCCCTCCGAATTACCTGCCTTTATTTGGATCTGGTCAGGGTTTTCTCCTTTTAACATTTTCCCTTTATCAAATATTATCTATAGGGCCAGGCAGAGTGATTCATGCCTATAATCCCAGTATTTGGGGAGGCTGAAGCAGAAGGATCACTTGAGCCCAGGGGTTCGAGGCTGCAGTGAGCTAGGATTATTTCACTGTCCTTTAGCTGAGATGAGAGAGTGAGATCCTATCTCTAAAAATTACATGTGTATAAGTAATTTATTTTTACTACATATAGAATTTGGAGGCATAGATCAATGCTTTTCCTTAAAAGGCATGAATTTACAAAAACATCAAGACCAGATATCCAGAATGTGTGATAATGATTATGGGAAAAAATACAGACAGTTCTTAGGGCTGTGAAGGGAGAAAGGCATCCTTAGGTCCTTCTGCCATAAAACCAGTAAGGCTGGTTTCCCAGGACACAGATTCCATAAGTAGCTCCATCAGGACCATTCCCAGGGTCATAATAAAATTATGGGACAAATGTCTTTAAATAAGTTTAAATTCTCAGTTTAAGGGCTAAGTACAACATTTGATGATTATATATCTCTAGCCTCAAACGTCAAAAATCTCAAACACCTCATCAATACAATTTTTTCATCAACACAATATGTTATTTTAGTAGTTAGTAATGAAATGATATTAGAGGAAGAGAGAGGAACAGAGACAGAGAAGAAGCAGAGACTGAAGTAAAAGAAGAGTTGTTAGATAGGAAAAAATAAATTATCAGAAGTTGAAAAAGTTTCTGTATTTGGGAGCCTAAATTTAAACAACTCGATGCTTCTACAAACTGAAAATCAGCCTGTCCTGTCATGTCCATTCCAATTTCCCTAAGCTAACGACTTGAATTTATTGTTCACTAATTAGATAAAATTGTTGTCCAGAATAAAGAAATCACCACCCGGTAATTACTTCATTGTAAAACGTAATGAGCATCCAAACGCTGACACATACTGTAAAAATCGCAGCACAATAAATAGAACACTGTTTCCCAACAATAATCGGGCAGTGAATTCTGCTAGTGTATTTCTTTGTGAAACATGTTTATGTGATAGTCTTCCAATTTTATGGCAGAAGTTTATCACCATAAGGTGCATTTCATGACAGCCGAATAACTACATTCAGTTAGGCTTGTCACCATGTGCCTTCCGTATCAAGACACATGCTGATTGTATCAAATACTGTTGACTGTCTTAGTGCTGCAAATAGAAAAGATGATTACACTGTTGGGTGTAGATATGATGCAATATTATTCACATTGCAAGAAACTGAAGGTCAAGGTTGTCTAACAATGTTAGAAAGATTAGGTTTTGAAAGCTTCTTAATGCAGTGATGATTCACTAATGGGGAGATGACAGGTAAACGGGTAGAAGTGTATGCACATGAAATCATTGTGTGTTCTTTGGTCGGGATGTTGGTTATTAATTTACTTTTTTGTTTTGAGACAGAGCCTCAAGCTGTTGCTCTGGGTAGAGTGCATCACAGCTCACAGCCACCTCCAACTCCTGGGATTAGGTGATTCTCTTGCCTCAGCCTCCCAAGTAGCTGGGACTACAGCCACCCACCACAACGCCTGGCTATTATTTGGTTGTAGGTGTCATAGTTGTTTGGTGGGCCTGGGCTGGATTCGAACCCACCAGCTCTGGTGTATGTGGCTGGTGCCTTAGCCACTTGAGCTACAGGAGCCGAGCCTATTAATTTACTTTTTGAAACTAAATCAAAGCAATGTTTTAAGGACCCCTCCCCTTAAAATACACATTGATTTATCTAAAGTATTAGACTAGAGGACAAGAGATCTAAATTTTTGTCTCTGTCCTGTATAGAAGCATTCCTTGACACATTCAGCAAATAATGAATTCACCACTTTGGGATTCACCTGTGCTTCTGGTTCAGCATAGGTACTGTTGACCTTTACCTAGTATATTTGCTGCAAGGCATATCTTCATTAAACTGGACAATCAAATCCATGTCTCCAAAACAGCAAAGGTTATTAGCAAGTTAATCAAATTTGAAATTTATTTAAGCTCCGTCGTCAAACAGCTGTTACAATCTGGTCCCAGATCTGTAAGCAATACCAAGGATATGACCCTAGAAATTCAATTCTCGAAATCCACTTTCAGATGTGATGTGCAGTAAGCTGTGATCTTGTTTGGTTTTTTCAGTTCTTTTATAGTCACATTGTATAGGCTCAAAAAGAAAAAAGAGAAAATATATTTTCTGGGATGATTTTCACAGTACCATATTCTCCATCAATTCTCCCTTCACTTCCACCTACTCATGAACTAACTTAAAAAATAATAAAGTCATGACTTCAATAATTTACCAGATCAGTGTACCATCAATTTAAGGAACTAAACAACCATCCATATTGAATTCCATCACAGGTGCTGATGTTGGAAATTCTACTGTCCTAACATTTGTCACAGGAACTTTATATTTACTTTGAAGAGTAAGAGTTAGTCCAGTGTAATTAACAATGGCCTTATGTTTACCATTTAATCATACCACTTTAAAGGGTACTGGTAATCCTCTAATCTGTTTGTTGCTGTTGGGGTTACCTTGGCACCTCTCTCAAGTCACTTTCCATTGAGTTTTTTTATTAATTCCAAGTATTACATTGCTTCATGCTACCTAAACTAAGGTATGCACAGTCCCAACTGCACAGGGAAGACACAAAATAGCAAAATATCTGGGACCCAGCTTTGTGGAACTTTATTTGTACTGATTTGAAGAAACAGGAGTTTACTAAGACCCATCTCCCCTCCCCCACAACCAGGCAGAAAAGGCAGAGAAGAGCAAGGAATGGAGAAGTGTCCAGGAATCAAAGTCCAGGCTCAAACATGGCCCCCGTTGGGGGCAGAGGGGTTCTTTTGTCCCCAGGGGCTGTGGGCCATGCTTCAGCTCAGTCCACTGTGGCTAGGCTGCTCCCACCGCAGGCAGCTGTGAGTCCACACCTGGCTGACCTCCCACACCGTGTTGTCAGGAACCAGGGAGCTCAGGGGCTTCTTGCTGTCCATTCTAAAGGCAAGGAGACATTTGAAATGGACTCTCTCAGGTATTTTGAAATGCGCAGTACATTCTCACTCACTCTTGGCACCCTGCTACACAACAGATGTCATGGCTTCTTCCTCCTGTCTGCCTGAAACTATGCCCGGTGACCAACTCCCATGCCCTCCCTCTGCTGCCCCCTGGCCTCTCATCATCATCAAACTATTCCACTTCTATAAGGTCAGTTTTTGAGATTCAACACGTAAGTGGGCTTCACGCCGCATTTGCCTTTCTGAGGTGATGGATGTGTTAACTAGCTTTATAATATATCTATATCTAAACTTTACACTGTACTGCATACATGTATACAACTGACTTTTCTATGGAAAATAATATAAAACCATAATAAATAAAATGCAAGAAGTGTGGCTTGACTACCCCACATACTTGCTTGCTGGCTCTGCCTTCGCTCTCCTCTGCATTCACTGGCACCACCTTATTCGCCTTGTCCACAGTGATGATCATTTGGGTTGGCAGGATGCAGTATGTTTTTAATATGAAGTTGACAAACTTCCTAGTAAGTCCTTGCCAGCCCTAGACCTCTTCACAGGAAGAGGCTGAGGTCTTCCCATGTAGCGCCTCAGCCTGAAGGGAGTTGGTTTGAGGATGTTACCCGCGGGTCAGGTACCTTCTCCTGGGTCTCCCCGACAGCTGTTGGTGCTACGGGTGGATGGGGAGACCATGAGGCCAGGTTGGGCGGCTGTGTTGTAGCCGGACATTATCCCCAAGTTAGGTAGGGGACTGGCAGACACTGTGGCTTTCCTGGTCTCCTTTGATGCCCTGTATTCCATGGCCTTATTTATGGGCAGCTCTCTATGAGGCCTCAGTGTCTCTTACCCAGAATCAATCCACTTATCTTCCATAATCTTCAGCATGGTGGACCTCTCTCTGGGGTCAAGGGTCAGGAACTTTTGTATAAATGTTTTGAGTTCTTTGGAGAAAAATCTTCCACTTGTATTGTTATTTTTAAGGTCCTCCCAAGTTTCTCCATGAAATGGGAGGGTCCCAGCCATCATGGTGTAGAGGATGACCCCATGGCTCCACATGTCCACCTCTGGTATATCATATTCATGCTGTAGGAACATTTCTGGAGCTGGAAAAGAGTTCCACAAAAGGTTCCCAGCTTCTTGCCTTCAGCAAACATCATGGTAAAGCCAAAGTCAGCTATTTTTACATTATCACTGGCATCAAATAGGATGTTGTGGGGCTTTAGGTCACAGTGGATGATCTGCTTTTGGTGGCAATACTGCACGGCAGACAGGGTCTGTTGGAACCTGGCTTGGGCCTCCTCTTTCATGTAGCCATTTCTCACAATGCACTGGTAAAGGTCTTTGCTGCTGGCATACTAAGTTATTTAACACAGGGTATCTTAGGTGTCAATGACATCCAACAGCTTTAGGGTGTTTGGATGATTCAGGGTCTTCAAAGTTTAGACCTCTAAATAGACACTTTCGAGGACAGAGAGACTGTCTTTTGAAATAATGTTCATAGTCAACTTGGTCCCAGTTGGAGGTGCTGGGTCAGCATCACCCTGGAGAAACTGCCCTAGCCAAGTGGTCTGAGGAGTTTGTCATCAAATGACACCTGTGCTTCTACCATTTCCTTTGACTGTCTTGCCTGTCACATGGTGATGCCAGCAGTCAGGCGATCAACACCATCTTTTGAGCAAACGTCCTACTACACATCGCTACAGTAATTCAATTTGACTCCAAAAAGTAATACATAGATAGCATCTGTTAAAATGTGTATGAATTTTTTTAGCACTCCCAGTACATGAACAATTATAAAAACTAGTACTATTTTTGTTTTGTACGTGACTTAAGAGACTAATGTATCAGAAAAGCCTGTGTGTTTAGGGATACACAATGCATACACATGTAATCTGGTGACACTAATAACTGAAAGAGCACAATTAGGCAAGAGAAAGAAAGAAAAGGCACTCAAATTGGAAAGGAAGATGTAAAGTCATTGCTTTGAAAATGACATGATCTTGGATGTAGAAAACACTTAAGATTCCACAAAAAAAAATACCATAGGAACTAAAGCAAATTTAGCAAAGTATCAGGCATATGGAATCTCAAGGGAATGCAAATAAACAAAATAATCTTGAAAAAGGACAACTTGAAAGACTTACATTTTCTGTTTTCAAAACTCATTACAAGCACCAGTAATCAAAACTGGGTGGTACTAGTATAGAGAGACTTAAAGAGCAATGAAACAGGGGCCCACAAATAAAGCTGCCCATGGATGGTGAAATAATTTTTCAACAAGGGTGCCAAGCCTGCCGGATGTAGAAAGGGCATTTTCTCTTCAGAAAATGCTACTGGGACTACTGGACATCCATATGCAAGAGAATGAAGTTATTATATGTGGTCAAGTGGGCAAAGGGAGAGGCACCTGAATCTGTGATTAGGGGAGGAGAGATGCTGAGTAAAGGGCCAGACAGTAAAATTTATTCAGCGAGATCAGTCACAAGGATCAGGAAACTCATCTTTGTCCACTACATGGTAATTGAAGAGGATGTTTTCAAAGAAGTCAGAGAGAACCAATAGAATATTCCAATAGCTGCTGGAGAATCTAAGAGAGACATACTGGTAATTCCCCAGCTCTGGTTAGTTGTCCTTGCTACAGTCTGTGCTAGGATTAAGGCCTCAGCCAGTACTACTGTCTAGGTAAAATGATGAAGAAACCACAGGGAAGAACAAACTATGTTTGTAATGGTCCTCTGGACCAAGTTGGACCAGGCGGTTCTCAAGGGGACCAGCCTGCAGAACCTGGGTTGGGGAAGCAGCGGGTTGTGGAAAAGAGCTGAGGAAGAAAACTCAAGATTGTTCTTTAGGATAGTAAGAACTAGATAGAGTGAGGCTTGAGGATGGGTCATGGCCCACAGTTCATAACTGGAGGTCTGCATCAGAGGGATGTTACCTTTGCCTCAATTTCTGATATAGGCGCTCCTGGAGTGTGCTCTTTGGCTGAATGGAATTGGTCAGCTGAACTCATGTAAAGAATAAAGCTATTGAGTAACATTTTAACAGTCTTAGCCTAACTGCTTAGCCATTTAGTGATTTAATAAAACCTTGCTCATCCAATCATTGTTAATCACAATGAATCAAATTAAAACAAAAAGTAGTAATAGTGCAGTCAAAATTAAACCTGATCATGATATTTTGGCATTATGGAATCTTCGAAAAGACATAAACTACAACCTTATAAAAATTATTTTGAACTTGTTGGGGGTGATGTCTTCTTATTATTTATAAATAAGAAATGCTTGGTTTAATTCAAGAATTACCTTTTGTTTAATTGACACTATCATGGTAGCTGCATTTTCCTAAGTTAAAAAATGAATGCAGACTTTACTTTGTAAAGAACACTATTTTGGGAAATTGCTAGGAAATAAATCTATAGTTAATGGATTCATAGTCCCTAAAACCTCAATTAAGAAGCATAATTTAAGTACTTTCTGGGTAGTATCACCCTACATTTTAAAAAGCTTAACAGAGTCTAATTTAGAGATGATATTCACAGTTTAAAATAAGTAGCTTAAAAAGGGTTTGTTGACAAGTTAAACAGATATACTTAAATTAGTGTTTTATATTCGTCAGGGTTCTCCAGAGAAACAGAACCAATAGGGTGTGTGTGTATGTCTGTGTACATGAAGAGATTTATTAAAGGGAATTGCTTATGTGATTATGGTGGCTGACCAGCTGGCAGGCTGGAGATCCAGGAGAGCCAAAGGTGTAGTTTCAGGTCAAAGGCAGGTAAGCTGGGGACCCAGAAATCACCACTTTCAAGTCCAAAAGTGAAAGAGAACGGACATTGCAGCTCGAGGGCAGTCAGAAAGGAGCAGCACATTCATTCTCACAGGTGGTCAGAATTTTTGTTCTATTCAGGCCCTCACCTGATTGGATGGGGCCTACTCATATTAGGGAGAGCAATCTGCTTCACCCCATCTACTGATTCATACCTTCATCTCATCCAGAAACACTTTCACAGACACACTTAGAGTAAGTGTCTGGGAACTCCACAACCCAGGCAAGTTGACACACAAAATTAACTATCACATGTTGCAACTAAATTTTCCTTCATCAAGTCTAGGATTAGCTCTTATAATACGTTTTTCAATTCAGATATTTATGGGACATAATGTAGACTTCAGTCTGCTTGCTTCTCCAAGGATTAAAAACATCAGTGTTCAGCAGGGTGCAGTAGCTCTCACGTCTGTAATCCAGCTACTCAGTAAGCTGAGGTGGGAGGATTGCTTGAGGCCAAGAGTTTGCAACCAGCCTGGACAATAGAGTGAGACTCTGTGTCACTACAAAGAAAAAAAGAAAAAGTATAAGTGTTCATATGTTGTTTAGAGAAGTAGCTAGAGTTTGATGTGGGGAAAAGAAGTTACCAGGTTGGCTGAATAGAGGTCACGTGCCCCAACTACCACCAGTTACTACTCAAGCTGAGTCAAAAACAAGACTGATTACCTTCATCATTACTATTCTTTAAACTGAATGACCCTGATGATTAAAGATGATGAACATTTTTTCATGTGTCTGTAGGCCATGGGCCTATCTTCTTCAGAGGAGCTTCTGTTCAAGTCCCTTGCCCACAATGAAATGGGATTATTGTTCTTTTCTTATTAATAAGTTTGAGCTCTCTGTGGATTCTGGTTATCAAACCTTTGTCAGAAGCATAACCTACAAATATCCTTTCCCATTCTGAGGGCTGTCTGCTTGCTTTACTTACTGTGTTCTTGGCTGTGCAGAAGCTTTTAGTTTGATCAGATCCCAGTAATGTATTTTTGGTGTTGCTTCAGTTTCCTGGGGAGTCCTCCTCATAAAGTATTTTCCCAGGCCAGTTTCTTCATGTGTATCCCCTGCACTCTCTCTGCTTGAGTGAGGGTATTGGCTGATCCTGGCTCCCAGGTTCATATCTTAAGTTTAAATCTTTTATCCAGTGAGAGTCAATTTTTGTTAATGGTGAAAGGTGTGTGTCCATTTTCAGTCTTAATCATCAAAGAAATGCAAATCAAAACCACTTTGAGATATCATCTAACTCCAGTAACAGTAGTTCACATAACAAAATCCCCAAACTACAGATGTTGGTGTGGATGTGGAGAAAAGGGAACACTTCTGCGCTGCTGGTGGGAATGCAAGCTAATATGTTCCTATTGGAAAGAAGTTTGGAGAATACTCAGGGATCTAAAAGTAGACCTGCCTTTCAATCCTGCAATTCCTCTACTTGGTGTATAACCAAAAGACCAAAAAATCACTTTACAACAAAGATAATTTGCACCAGAATGTTCATAGCAGCTCAATTCATAATTGCCAAGTCATAGAAGAAGCCCAAGTGCCCATCGACCCATGAATGGATTAATAAATTGTGGTATATGTATACCATGGAATATTATGCAGCCTTAAAAAAGATGGCGATTTTATGTTTACATGGATGGAGCTAGAACATATTCTACTTAGTAAAGTATCTCAAGAATGGAAGAAAAAGTATCCAGTATACTCAGTACTGTTATGAATAATCACACTCACTTTTATATGAAAGGTAAGTCATAACTATAGCCTAGGATGAAGGAGGAAATAGGAGGAGAATGGGAGGGGAGGGGGGGTTGGTGGAGGAAGAGTAAATGGTGGGACCACACCTATGGTCCATATTGCAAGGGTTCATGTCAAATCTATTAAGCATAGAGTATAAATGTCTTAACACAATAATTAAGTAAATGAGGTGAAGACTATACTAACTAGTTTAATGTAAGCATTCAAAATTGTATTTAAAATCAGCATATTGTACCCCATAAATATATTAATGTATACATGAAAAAAATTATAAACTGAATGACCCCAGACAGAAGTCTCAAAAATATGAAGGTATTGGCTGATCCTGGCTCCCAGCATAACATCATAACATACTTACAAGTTACATAATTCATTTTTAACCACCAACTCTCTTTTGAAACTTCAGTTTTCTTAATTATAAAATCAAATTCTTTTAGGTATCTAATATTCTATAAATTTTGTTATAATATTTACAAGAATCTTTTAAATATTTAGATACGGAAGAGAGTTGTGAAAAGAAATACACATATTCCCATAATAACCAGTTTGGAATAAATAACTGATACATGAGGATTATTTTCTACCTTGCCTTGGTGAAATAAATCCAAAACTGTAGAGTTGATGGGAAAAAACTATTTGTGCAGAGGGGAGAGGAACATACAATGCCCACATTTGAGCAATAAATAGAACATAAACTTCTTAACCATTGCCTGAAGAATCATTGTTTGATGCAGGGAAGAGAGAGAAAAATAGGGCAGAAGGAAGGAAGGAAAATAAAGGAAAGACAGGCAGAGAGAAAGACAGAGCAGGCCTCAAAGTGAATCGACCATGAGCTATCTTGTCAAGGGCAAGGCAATAGCTGAACTACAAAGTGGGCTCCAAAAAGCCACTGCCCATTGACACAGGCCGGACAATTTGACCGTCAATGTTTTCATTAAATCCCAAGTATCCATCATGTCTCAGACTGGGTCAGAAGCTTGGAAGGAGCTATTTCTGCTCTTGAGCTCAGTGGCCTCAAGCTAACTGAAAGGGAGTTGCTGCTCAGAGGACAGGTGCTACAGGAAAATCAGAGAATAAACTTTCACTTTTTTAGGATATCAGAAGTCAACATTTATGTAGTCTTTCATTTATCATTAATAGTGTGCAATTAGTGACAGCCAGAAAGTGGGCCTGAAACAAATATAAGGGAAGAAACCACAGTTTCTAATCTGATTTCCCTTCCTCTCTTGTACTAGCCCTTCCTTAATATCAAAGTAATGTTTTTTGCAGATGGAACACAGGACAATTCAGTTTCACCATGAGTTATTCAGCAAGCTGGAGTGAGAACACACAAAGCAGAAGCAAATAGCCTAGTTGTCTCAGCCTAGACAATCTCTGACCGTGACTTCCTTACACAGGATGAGTTCAGCCTAAATTAGCACTAGCCAATGGGTGTATGTAGTGGGACCGGGAGAAACACTCAGCTGGTCGGCAGATTTTAAATAAATATATACAGTTTTGAGTCATGAAGTTTTATAGTTTTTACTCATCATTAGTGTGGCAATACATAACGGATACATTGTCTTATGCTACAGATTATCTCTAATCTGAAAACTAAAGTTCAAAATGCTCCAAAATCTACACTTTGAGAGAACATTGACATGAAGCTTAAAGGAAATGCTCATTGGAGCATTTTAGATTTTGCATTTTCAGATTTGGGCCACATACAATAATACAAATATTCCAAAATCCTTCCCCCCCCTACCACCACCAAAAAAATAAGAAGAAATCCAAAATAGTCTGATCTCAAGCATTTTGGGTAAAAGATACTCAACCTGAATCACTTGTTTTTGCCAACTAATGTTTTTATACATAGTATAACTCTTGAATTGATTCTTGGTAAATGACATAATAGTAGCAATACCTTATTGAATGCTTCCTATGAACCAGCCAGAGGGAGTATTTTCATAATTCATTCATTCAACAAATATCTAACACTGCTATATACCAAGTCCTATATTCCATGTTAGGAATGCAGTCATGAGAAAAAAGAGAAAGCAGCTCAGACATTACAAGTTTATAGTCTAGTTAGGAAACGATACTAACCAAATCCTTTTACAAATGTTAGAAACTCTAAGGGCCATGAATATAAAAGGGATTTATCTAACTTGGGTAGCAAAAAAGGAGGACTTTTCCGAAATGCAGTGTCTGCTGGGAAAGAAGAAGAGTGTTGCAACAGATGAAATTGAGCACACAAAGGCCCATACTCAATAAATGGTGGTTGTTATTATGATTACCAGAGATTCAGTAATGGAATATGGATCTAATGTTTACTTATTATCATTATCATCAAAAGGCAACCAGCTTTATGATACTCATAAGTCCAAAAATGACACTGACATTGACCTTCATCAAGGATTAAATAGCTCTATTAGTAAGAAGCCCTGCTAATTCTCCAACCCATATCCAACTCTAGAAAAGGCCCTAGATCTTGTACCTAACATCTTAAAGATTCACACATGCACCCCTTCCATCTGCTCCCTCCAACATCTTTTGATGGGGGACAGGGTGGACAGGGAGCTTCTTCAAAGCTCTCTCTCCAGGAGAACCATCAATCTCAAAGTGACTCCAGGAAATGCAAGCCACTGGCCTTCTCTCATATTTTCCATTTCTTTACAGCCTTGTTTCCTAACCACTGTTACCCTAGTTTGGGTTGAAAGCCTAAGTTTACCTGCTGTATAATGCCATTTGTGAGAGTATATTGCAAGATATATACAATCTGAGGAATATTTACTAACTGACCAACAGAATGGAAAAACAACATCAAGCTGCTGAAATCAATGCAATAAGCCTTGTTCCCGCACCTGATGCAGTGCTCGGCCCATGCAGGGGCTCCATTAGTGTTTATCAAGCGGATGCTGCCTTTAGAAGTCCATTTAGTGTAATGGTGAAGAGCAGGCCCCTGGATGCAGGTGGACATCACCCTTGCACTTACCAGCTATAAGAACTTGGGCAAGTTACTAAACTCTTGAGCTTGTTGTGTCTATGAGGTAAGGAAAATCACTTTATGAATTTTGTAAAGGAACCAATGCAATCCTGTGTGTAAAAACCTTAGGAAAGTGTCTGCAGACTGCCTGTGCTCCACACACATATAGTTATTGCTACCCTGAATTCTGTTGAGGCTCTTAGACTCTCCCAGTAGAAATCAGTGGCTCCAGCAATCATTATTTATTTGCTTAGATAGAGGAACTCAGCATAGACCAGGCATCCTCAAACTTTTTAAACAGGGGGCCAATTCACTGTCCCTCAGACCATTGGAGGGCCGGACTACAGTTTAAAAAAAAATACTATGAACAAATTCCTATGCACACTGCACATATCTTATTTTGAAGTAAAAAACAAAACGGGAACAAATACAATCACACCGCCTCATGTGGCCCGGAGGCCTCAGTTTGAGGACCCCTGGAGACTATTGAAAGGGCTTTTCTTCTCAAGTTCACACACACTAGGAAAATGTTGCTGGCTCTGCAGCCACACCTGGACATTGCTTCGTAGTTCTTCTTAATTGACTATTGGCCCTTGCCCTTAAAGACATATAAATCATTTCCATTATTTAGCCCCAGAGAGTGAATCAAAAGAACATCAATTTTTTTTTTTTTTTGTAGAGACAGAGTCTCACTGTACCGCCCTCTTTAGAGTACCGTGGCGTCACACGGCTCACAGGAACCTCCAACTCTTGGGCCTACGCGATTCTCCTGCCTCAGCTTCCCGAGCAGCTGGGACTACAGGCGCCCGCCACAACGCCCGGCTATTTGTTGCAGTTTGGCCGGGGCTGGGTTTGAACCCGCCACCCACGGCATATGGGGCCAGCGCCCTACTCACTGAGCCACAGGCGCAACCCAGAACATTAATTTCTTTATTATGAAATTCATGATATGCTCAAAATATTAGCGAGAGCTATGAAATTGCTATTTTTGTAGGTCAATATTTGACAGTTTCTCAGCTAATAAAACAGTCTATTGAAGCCTAGTGGCTAACAGAAGAGTGAGTGAGGACGAATTGGTAAAAGTTTACTATTTTTTAATTATTTTTTTATAATTCCTTTTTCATAAATTCCTTTCTTATAAGCCATGAACTGAATGGGCCTGGATTTCCCTAACAACTACTTCTTTCTCAAAACCCACCCTCCTAGCTGTCAAGTTTCCCTTTCTCCCTTCCATTGTTTTCACAATCATTGTAAAGACTCAGCCACGGTGGACAGGAAGATCTCTAGTCAAGCCCCTTCTTATAAACAAAGCATCCGTGGCATGTACGAATTCTGATGCTCTGAAAATCCAGCCAGCTGGTCTTGCATGCTTTAACAAATTTTTCCAGGATCCACAACCCTATCAGGAGACCAGGTGCACACAGATTCCTTCCTCATAAACAACCTGATGTCTAGGCTCATTCTCAAAGCAACAGCCTGGACTCCAAAAATCTCAACCCTACCACTTTTCAGCCTCTTAACTCTCAATCAAAATTTTTCTATCTGAAAAACTGAAGTAACATAATATGTAGTACTCATCGCCCTCCTCGAGCTGTGAGGAGGTTCAAATCATACCTTATGTGCAAAATGTTTCGCAAAACGATCAATTTCCCTGTTTATTATTTGCCATAACTGGGCATGTAAAATAAGATAGTAGAAAAGCTGTGCCCTTAACTCACGTGGTCCCAATTAACAATGAGACCTAAACTGTTGTGTGTCTGTTAATTTAAAAGCCCCAAGCGCATAAGGCAAGTGAGCATTGAGGCAGGGCCACAAGGCATGTACCACACTTCTCATGGTTTCCGGTTGTGCTTCCTTGGTGCCTAGGGTCAGAGACAGGACAGACGGTTCAGACCCATTCTCAGACAGGTAGCTTTTCTGTTACCATGTTGCTTGGCCTTGTGAAAACTTTTAGCAAAAAGAAACAAGATGTAAGAGTTTCTTGAGTGTTTTTAAATTACAGCAGTATTTCTATTTTTCTGCAATCAGTGATTCCTTTCTATTCTGGAAAAATAGCATTGATTTATTTTCTTAGTGAACGCATCCCACAAGCTTAAAATGTGACCTAATAATTATGATTATTAGAAATTTCCTTAGTTTAGAAGGAAAAAAAAAAAGAAAACACAAACACACAGGGAAGCTGCATCTCTGTGATACTCATTTGTTAATTTGTTCATTCATTCAACACATATTTATTGAGCATCTACCTTGAGTCGGGCACTCTGTATTCTGGGTGCTAGGGACACAGCAAGTATGAGAGCTGCATGAATTCAAACCATGGCTAGTCATTTAAATCATCAGGAGGACAACGAATTTAACATGAGATGAAGTTCTCTCGCTAGCCCTGCAGGTCTCAAATACTGAGAGGAATCGTTCAATTTTGCATATGTTTGCATTTTTTTTTTCTCCAAATAGAATGCAGTGAAATGGAAAGGATAAAAGAATTAGATTAGAAGCCATGTGCTAGGTCTGGCCTTGCTGAAAGCTCAGGGTGTGGCTGTTTGGGTCCCCTCCCCGCACCCCAGCTTCAGGTTCCTCAGTCTTATAGGGAAGGGGTTTCTAGTTCTAATGCACATGCATTTCCATTTGGGTGACTGTTTAATTCAGCCGCCAAGCTGTCGTCTATGAGCCCCCTCCATCATTTTGTGGGGACAAAATAGGGCCACTCTATGTTTTTTGTTACTTCCTTTAACAATTCAGATCTCCAGTGTCTCTTGATGAAAAACAAGCCCCAATCCAGCCACCCCGGGCTACCTTCCTCCGAGCAACAACAGGCCAACTGTGGAGGAGCTGCCGCTCCCTAAGGACGTTCTCTGAGTCCGCAGTAGTTTCCCTTGCTGCTTCCTTCTCTCTCCTGGGGATCCGCTGCTGAGAATCTGTTTTCCTAATTCCTGGCTCTCTTCACTCACTCGGATCACCTGCCAAGCCCAGGGGGAGATGCTGCTTCTGCCACACCTCAGACTTGAGGCTCTCCAAAAGGAAAATTCTAGAACCACAACCAAGATGTTGTCCAGAGGAACCTGGAGCTGGTTAGAAATTAAATAAATAATTGCTCTCACCTGCTACACACTGGCACCAGCTGGGAAGCTTTTATCAATAAAAAGCGCCCGTTCCCTAGCCCCTACCCCCAGAGAAGCCAATTCAATGTGGGGGTCCACATGGTATCGGTGCTTTTTAAAAGTCCCCCAGGTGATTCTAATGTGCAGCTGTACACCAAGGCATCACGTTAATCAAAGTGGTATAATGTTGTCTTTGGCTCCACCCTCAGCATGTCCCAGATCTCGGTGTCCTGATGTCCTGCAGGGGCTGGGTTTCTAGGTATATGGCCTGTGCAGTCACATTGAGCCCCGTGCTTACAGGACCCTGTGCTCGGTTTACTACTCTGTTGTTGGCATCTTGAAATTCTTTATAACTTGGAACAAAGACTCTGCATTCTAATTTTGTACTGGGCCCTAGGAATTAGATAGCCCTCCTGCCCACCACCATTCTGGGGCTGGACTCCCCCAAAAGGCAATCAGACCTTTACCTCTTGGCCTCTACTGGGAATTGTGGCCCTGGCTTTTTCTGAGCATTCTGAAGTGATCCTAAAGAGTGAACGATTTTCTCCCTCTTTCCCTAAGTTCCTTCCTTGTCCCATAAAAGTATCTGTCCACTTGGAAGAATACTGCTACGGCTTGCTCTTTCCTCCAAGGAACGACTTATCACACTGCTGAGATTACTACAAGGGCCACTGAGGCCCCTGCTAAGCCCTTATGCAACTTAACCTCTCTGCTCAGCTCCCCTGGACCAGCTCGGCAGGCAAAAGAGGCTCCCCTCCGCCAGCCGCTTTGCCTGAGGCTAGTGTAGTGCTGGAGTGTGCAGGCTGCCCAGCTCTTGTGGATTCTGCCACATTCAAGCTGTACAGCCTTGGACACCCTACTTAACCTACCTGTACCTCAGTGTTTTCACCTATAAAATGGAGACTATATATAATAGTGTCTACTTCAAAGGGTTATTGTAAGAATTAAGTGAAGTTTTAGTCTTATGTCAAAGCCTTAGAACATACATTAAGTGCTAAGCATAAGATACTATTAACTGGGAAGGGGGCTCCCTAAGGGAAGGAAATAGTACAGCGGTTCTCAACCTGTGGATCGCGACCCACAGGAACTGTATCAAAGGGCCACGGCATTAGGAAGGTTGAGAACCACTGAAATAAGAGGAGAAAGCCCATGTGAGCCTCAGGCTCAAGCCAGGTTTCCAGTCCATAATTAGGTTAACCTTCTGATCCATGGCTCCTGCATCTATTTCTCATATGGTTTTGAATCTGTGAGAAGAAAGTACATGATTAATAGTCCCCTTAAGCCACAGCAAAGGGCAATTGTAAGCTTCATTTTGCTTCTTCTCTAATCCCACTCTTCTTGAGCACAGAGGCTATTACCAATCCCAAGAAGCTCCACTCCTTGGGCCCACAATCTGGAAATGCCGCCCATAAGCCTGGAATCTTCAAGTCAAAAACACTCTTTGAAATGGAAAACAGTTAACAGATCATCTTCCAGATGCAGAGACTAAGTAGAAAGCCAAACACTGCCCTGGTTGTCAGTGGCTGAGGAAGAATGGAAGTCAAGGCCATGCTGCCTGGCATTATGGGACACTCTTCCACAACAGGTGTGGGAATAAGAGCACTTCTCACTGTGTGGCCTTCCCTTTGTTTCCATCTCCTACTGCAGAATAGAGACATTTGGAGATTCAGTCATTCCATCATACTAAACTTACTGAATGTTGAAAGGGACAGAAGACCTGGGTTTAGCAATGTGAAATAAGGAAGGGAGAAGGGGCACAGAAAGAAAGAAACAGAACAGGCAGCCCTTCCCTTGTTTGAAATCATGCTTGCAGGTCTCAGTGGTGAGGAAAACTGCACACAGGCAGTGTGGTAAAGAAGGGAGGTCACACAGGGGTCTTCCCTCCACGAAATAACCTCCTCCTTTTCAGCAGCATTGTTTTCTAATATGGAGGATAATGAACAACACTGTTGATCCAATTTGCTTTTTCTCTCAGCATAGAACTTTGCCCGTGCTGTCAACCCCTTGGATTTATTAATACTGTAGGGAGTTTGGAGAAATATAGACATTACTTTGGCTTTCAGGTTCTTTGTTTCGAAAGAAATGTTTGAATTGTCCTATTTGACAAAAATAAAAGAAAATAGGCTTGACAGTCAGAATGGCTATTTCTTACATTGAAAGAAAGATAAAGGATAGAGTAAAACAGGCTTTTATTCTACAGTTTTTCAATTAATGATATGGCACACCAATGATTTTGGTGGGAAAAGTATTATACAATGAACAAAAATACCTATACCTAATAATGGAAAGATCTTTGTTATTAGCTTGATAAATTTATCCTGCAAATATCATCAGAGCAGCTGGCCAGTGTAATACTGAAATGTATTAAAAATATATGTCTCTAACACTGATAGTACAGAACAACTCGGGTCAGGACCCATTAGAGAACACACCTAATATTGTTTTCTAAATTTTCAACAACTATTCAAATAGAAGCCAGAAAAGAAAAATTGCCTCTCGCTGGAAAGCCTTAAAACACAGAAAAAGGCACCATATTGCCACTTTAGGGACACATTTGTTCCCTGCTGTTGCTATTTTATATGTCATTTCAGTCCTGCAGTTAGCTATAAAGCAAATCTTTTCTTTTTCCAGAGAGGAATAAGAGCTGCCTGAAGGGAAACAAGAACGGGAAGCATCTTTAAAATGACTGATTTACAATCGGCAAGGAGATACAATATGAAAATTATAACATTCTAATTTTGAAGGTCAGAGCCTTAGATTTTACTCTACAAATGCCCTCTGAGAGCCCCCTATTGGCACAAAAAAGAGGTTGTCATGAGGGGGTTGTTTGGGTCTTTGGAAGATATGGAGAACGGGTGAGATACGTGCTTGTGTATGTGCATAGGTGATGGTGGCGCTGTATAGTCATAAGAATATGAATTCAGTAAGAGTTAGGTAGAGTTAAAAAGAAGTTCAGAGAATTTAACACATAACACAACTTACTATGCACTAGAGGTAGTCTGGTCTAAAGATAAGCCTATAATTCAAATGCCTTAAGTTGTAATCCCTATTCTGACAATGATATATGGTGTACCCTTGGGAAATTCCCCTGACTGAGTTTTGACCCTAACTTATCATCTGTAATAAGGAAAATAACACTCACCAAAGAGGGATATTGTGGAAATTTATTTGTGTTGCCAAAGGGCATGGGGGACCACAGGTGAAAGGTTAAAGATAACTCAAAGACTCTTTGCCTATCAACAACTCATGTATAGCCCATGTGTAGTCCCCGTAGGTTTCACCTCCTCTTGATGACCTTCCCAAACACCCCTCTGGGGTATGGCCAAGTGAATGAGTCTCGTTGATTCCTCTCTCAAATAATAAGGGAAGGATTTACACAGCCTGGTGTGTTATCAGCCTCCAAGATGGCTCCCTTGATCCTTCCTCTTTGTTTTCCCTCCTTGCCTCCCACATTGAACCACAGTTCACCTACATATTCAACAGAATATGACAAAAGTATGCAACTTCCAAAACTAGGTTATAAAAGGCATTGCAGTTGTCAGTTTGGCATCTACTTTGGAATGCTTACTCAGTGAGAAGATAGCTGCCATGTGGTAAGAATATTTAAGGAGCCTCAGTAAGAGGACCAAGTAGAGAGGAATCAATTTACTAGCACCAACTTGCCAGCCTACGAGTGAGACACCTTGCAAATGTTTCTTCCAGCCACAGTCAAGCATTCAGATGACAACAGCCCCATTTGCCAACAGATAACTATTCCCATGTGCAAATAGACAACTAGTACACCTCTAGTAGACTGGGGTTAGAGTAATCCTGGTACCACTCTACCGAAGAATTTATCTTCAAGCTACTGTAATCTTTGAGAGACTAATTAGACAAAATATTGTGTATCTTCTCAAAAGATACAGAGTCTACTAATGATTTTTTGATCCTTCAATTTGCCAAATATTTATTAAGCTTCTATTTGCTCCCAAGATTCTGAAATACGTTCTGGGAAAATGAAAGTTGTTTAAACACATTTCCTTCTAGTGTACTTGTGTATGCAAATAAGCAATCATTACCATAGTGTGGCAATAAATCATAACAGGAAATTATGTTATCCTGTTACAGAGGATTTTGTGGGAGCTCTCACTTGAGAGAGAAGTTAACTCCATCTTAAAGAATTAGGAAGGGCTGCTCTAAGAAAGGGACACTTAAGGACATTTTCAAAGGTCAAGTAGAAGTTATCAAAGTAGAGGAAAGGCAGGAGGGACTGCAGTGTGAAGAAGAATGAACAGCTTGTGCAAAGATGGATGGAGCTGCAGTGTGTAAATCAGAGAGTCCTGATTGTACTAACAGTAGCTGTACAAAAAAGGATTTTTTTCCTTGATTTACACCTAGAGTAAATAGCCTTTCTCTAACATAACCCGTTCTAATATTTTCTCCTATAAAGTCAAAGAAATGTTTAACTACACAAAGTGTAGGACAAGCAATGAAAAAAAAAAGCCTTCACTTCTACATTCAGATGCCTCAATGCTTTCCCCTAGTTCTCTGCCCTTACCTGGACCCATGTGCTCTTCATTCTCTCTTGCAACTAGTGTAGGGAGGTTATTTATACCTCTGGGAAAGTGCTTAGTGCATTGTGGTCATTCATGAAACAATCAAGCTCTTACAAGATGATATGTCACATCCTCTATATGCCTTTCCTGGCTCTTCCAAATAAGAGGTAGGAGCCTTCAGGCTCCCAGGAGACTTAATTCATGGGAGTTAACGCAGAGCTATACACCAGACTGTCACTTGTTAGTTCATCTGTCATTTCCCTAATTAGTAAATTTGGTGCCTCAGTCTTAGATGACATCTCTAGTATTACAACGTCTAGCATACTCACAGTAAGACCAAAGAATGACAACTTTCCCCTTCATTTTCTCATAAATTACCCTGTTTTCCTTTAAATTCTTTGTAGTTAATTGAATGTTTACATGTATATGCATCTATTATTATTATCTGGTTCACTTTTAATATTAGTCACACACACCCTCCCAACGCATGCACAGTCACTGAAGTTCTATAATAATTGGGTCCTTGCATGCTTGCTTCCCACTATTTACAAAGCAGACCACAGTGCCTGGCAGTTAGTTGGCCCTCAATAAATATATTTTAAATAAAGAAATAATTTAGTTTGCCATTGACAGAAACATATTAATATTGTCCTGCATTCTTGTGCATTTGTGAATTTTATTGAGGTCCCTTTCAGAAAATTAATCCTAGATACCAAAATCATAGACACAATTCTTCAGTGAAGTATAGTGATTTTTAATTTGGATTCAATTGGTTAGTTTTTATTAGGCACATTAACTACCAGCCCATTTTGAGGAAAGCATCCACACAGCCTTATCAACATGCCAACCCAAAGTCTGCATGTTTTTGCATGAACTAAAATATTGGACCTAATTATTTATATTTAATTATCAATTACTATGTAAGCATTGGATTAACACTTAAGACAGCAATGTAGTGGCAGGTGAAATAGCAACATGCTCCAGCTTGTGTACAACCCATTGTGTTTTCACACTGTGTCTAATGAATATAAATAATGCCTTTGACACAAATCTAAAGCACTGGCCTTATATTTCTTTCTGCAAGCTAGGGGTGTGAAAGCAGAGTTGCGGGTTTTTTTCCTTAATAAGGAATGTGTTTGTTTGCAGTTTGCAGCAAAATGGTTTCAGCAGGGACCTAAGCAGACATCCCTTCTTCACATAGCTGACTGGCAGGCAGAGGTGAGAAAATAAGCAGGCAGGCATTCCTGAGGTGATGAGCAGGCGCTTGCGTGGCAGGGAGAGAAAGAGACTTCTTCAGGAACAAGGGGTGAACAATTGGCCATAAGCCTCCAGGAACCCAACTCAGGTGTGACTGGCATTTCTTAGAAGGGTTATTGTGTCATAACTTCAAACATCTTCTGAGCTCAGTGTTCAGAGTTCCCTAGACTCAGGAAGATTATAGGAACTCTGACAAATTATTTCACTCAACCCCTTTATTGTATCAATGAGGAAACTAAGATCCAGAAGCATGAAATAGCTTGCCTTAATCTATCAAATCCAACTGCTCATATATCTGGAAATTAAATTTTATTCCTTCTGAATCCTCTGTAATTAATTTTAAAAACTAAAGAAAAAGCAGACAACCTACAAGGCTAACAAGTTTCGTAAGAAGTAGAAGGCTAGATTCATAACTCTCATAATTAAATGCTGAAGATAAAAAAAAGAATAACCCAGACAGACATATCCATGTGGTACCATATTGATTGAAATGTCTCTGAGGGATTACCAGGAGATTCTCAGTTGAGACTTCCAGCCCGTGCCATGTTACAATACAATGGGAACAGAGAGGAAAGCATGATAGTGGAAGACTCAGGCTTCCGTTCCCAGAACTTTTTTCCATATTTTAACACAAAGGGAAAGAATGAAATCACGTGATCATTTTTACTTTATATCTTGATCCACAGTCATGAAGACCTCTGCCCCCTTACTATTTTGGATCATTTATTCAACAGCAGGGTTTCTCACCCTAGGCACTACTGATATGTTGGGCTGGAAAATCCTTAGTTGTTGGGATGGCTTGTGCACTGTAGGGTGTTTTGCAGAATCCCTGACCTCTACCAACTAAATGCTAGTAGTATCCCTACCCACAGTTGAGACAGCAAAAATATGTCTCCAGACATTACCCAATGTCTTTTGGGAAACAAAATGTTCCTCATGAGAACCAAGATTCTAGAGAATAAAAGAAGTTCATTCTTGTTCCAGATGAAAGAAGAAGTGTGTAATCAAATAGCATCATGGTCAGTCATCAGTGACACAAACAGTGCCAGAAGGTCTTTTCACCAGAGGGAAAGAGGAGATGCTCACCTCGTGTCCACAGAGTTTGACCATTAGATAAAATTCTATATACCTCTATGAAGATGGAAGGTGTAAGTGAGGAGAAGGCAGAGAAATACTTCCGTCCAATTTTAAGACCACTGGAGTCCTAATCCTGTTATTCACTGCCATATAAATACAACCTATTAATTAATGGTTTGGAGAATGGCTAAGATTTCCCATAAAGCAGTTATTTCCTATCATTATGGGGGTATAAAAGGGAATAAAATCACTTAGATTAGATAATGCTACAGCTTAACTTTCATAGATGACATCAACGTTTTAAATTAAAGGATTTCATTACATTCCATTTGGGTTCATCATTATTTAACTTATGGTGATGGTTAACTTTATGTCACCTTGGCTAGGCTATGGTATCCAGTTTGGGTCAAACACTAGTCTAGATATTACTGTGAAGGCATTTTTTTTAGATGCAATGAACATTTAAATCAGCAGACTTTGCATAAAGCAGATTACACTTCATGATGTGGATGGGACACATCCATTCAGTTGAAAGCTTTAAGAGACAGAACTCTTAAAAAGGAAATAATTCTGCCTTTGAACTTAAGACTGCAACATCTTGTTGGAATTTCCAACCTGCTGGCCTACTCTGTATATTTCGGGCTTCTCAGCTCCTACAAACACCAGAACCAATGCCTTAAAATATCTTTCTCCCTTTACCTTTCCTATATATCCTATTGGTTCTGCTTTTCTGAAGAATGTTTACTAATGCACTTACTAACCACACTTGTACTAAATTTCAGGTCATTTTCAGCCTTGAATCTAATCTAATGTTAGATTTTCCAAAGCATTTAGATAAATGAAATTTTAAACAAATGTTGGCAGCTGAAACACCAGAGAAATACTAGTCATCATTTGCCAAAGCTGATCTGATATTTGATAACTTAATCAAATTTCATTTGAACTACATAGTAGGAGGTTCAGAACAGCTTTCTGATCAATATTCAAATAAATATCAACCAAATTTTGTTTTCTTCTGACCTAGGTTCATAAGCCAAGATATCTAGGATAGCCTTACACTTAAGTGACCTAATGAAGTACTTCATTTAGCATGAAAACACTATTTTTTCTTCATTTTAATATATTTACTTTCACATCCTAACATATTTTTTTTAAGACCAGGATAATAACCTTTTGGCCAGAGGAAACATTTGAATAATTGGCTTTAAAAAAACGAGTTGACTCGACCAAGATTCATACTTTGGCAGTATAACAGACTGTTGTTCTACTAAAGAACCATTCTATGACAATCATGAAGCCCACGAAAGAATATTTTGATAGGTTATATATCAAGGTCTGGTTAGGTTTTCTTTTCAATTCTGACTTCTATTGTCTCAAGCAGTATTCTCAAACTTGTGTTTCCTGAACCACTTACATCAGAAATAAAGATGGGTCTTAATAATTTAAGTTCATAATTTTGGTGCTCTGAAATCTGCATGTTCTATAAGTGGCACAGGTGATTTAGTGAAAACTGAAGTCTGAAGACAGCTCAGCTAGAAAAAAGAACAGCTGGGTTAAATATTTTTGTAGAATAGAGATATTTCTTTCATCTACAATCTAATGAAGTAGCTATCTCTTGGGATTGATGCAGTGTAGAAACCCAAAGAGCTTCAGGGTCTTTCTGGAACATCTAATTAAAAGTTTCCAGGAAACTCTAGTATTTATAATTTCTATAACACAAGTATTGAATAAAATTTTCTTACCAGATTCTGCAACCAGGTTTTTGGGGAAGACCAATGGAAGCCCTGTTAAGTACATGACTTAATAAAAAAGAAGAAGAAAAAAAAAAAAGAATATATGTAAGTAGATACAACTTCAGAGAAGTCTCAAACAAAACCAGATCAATATAGACAATATAAATCAGGAAAACCAAGTAAACACATAATTTAAATAATTAATAAATGCCCTATATTAATAGAAAATTGAAATAAAAGTACATATTTAATAATAAACTAATATATAACTTCATCCTTAAAACAATGTCCCTGTGAAGTACAATGTGGTCACATTAATATTAATTTCATAGATATTAAATCTATGAAAAGAAGCTGTTTGTACATCAATCAGAGTTAAAGGAGTAAGTTCAGATAATTATCAAGAGGTTTCTCCCAAGACAAAATGTCCATTTGAAGGCTGTGTGGGGTGCAACGCAGTTGTTAATTGTGGGGGCCTCCCACAGGGGCACAATGTCTAAAATCGACCCCAGCCCACAAAATGCCAGTTCACATCATTATGGGGATGTGAAGGAGCTCCCTGTATCTTTTGACAACTGCTACATTATCCCTTCTTTATAAATTCCCTTTCATCAGCCTCATCAGCCTATCATAGTTATACGATCTACAGTAGGTAAAGAACATCAAAGCCCATTTTATCACATTTAGTGCTTGAATCTCTTCTGCAACATCTCCACCAAGTGGTTGTCTAACCTAGTGTCCTCGATGTGACTATTCACATACCAACAATATGATATTTATATAGTTCAATTCTCTTCTTCCCTAGCGTTTCAGAAAAGCATATGGGGGTGATGTGGAAGGTCAATCCACACAAATCTGTAGGACCAGTCTATGTCGTCTGCACTAGCCAGAGTACAGACAGTTTTGATAAACCTTCAGTCATCAAAGGCTAGAAACAATTATGGATCTGCTTGAACATACCATCTACAGTCCTTGCTATTTGCCACTTGTGTGTGAAATCATGGGTTTGATGTATTACATTTTTATGCATTTTAATAAACACAAATATATTAAAAAATTAATAGATGAGCTGTGTGCCACCTAAAATCATCTTGCACTCTATACTTTGGGTATTGCTGGTCTATTCCATCCTCCAACATGTACGATGTATATTTTCTGTCAATTTACAGAAACTGTTATGGAAGCGCTAATAGAAAGGCCTATACAGGTAGTCTTCACTCTTCCACCAGTGCCCTGAAGCTGAGTTCGTGCTCACACCTGATCCAAGTATGTTCCTGACACAAGCTCTCTGTCCAGCTTAACTGCACTTGTCTGTACAAAGTTTTACCTCCCAAACCATGTCCGTCATGAGTAGACATCTCCTCGGCAGGCCTGCTCAGTAGAGTTCTGCCTTCTTTTCCAGACTCTTTCCTCTAGAAACCAGCAAGAGCTGATCTTTGTTCAGCTGCTCTTGTGAAGAACATGGGAGAATTGCCCTCTGGGTTCTGGGAACCTTCAGCTTTTCACCCTGTCACAAGGGAAAGATGAAGAAACATGATCTGACTTGCCATGCAGAGAGAGTACTACCTCGCTTTTTTGTTTACCCCTGAGGCTGCACAGTCAGACTGCTTGGATTTAAATGAAAGTTTAGGATTCTTTTAATACCTGCAACCTGTCCATGCAATCAAGTCAGAAGAGTTAAGAGAAAAAAAAAAATCTTTCAAGTATTTTACATGGCTTGAGATTAGAGTAATAACCTTTCCAATGATTGTCAATTCTCACAGAGGCTATTGGTTAATGAAGTGGTAGTGGCCAGTTTGAGAATGGACCTCTCCTTAAAACACCTCCTCTATTACTAAGAATAGATCCTTTTACTGGACAATCCTAGTAGGAGGTATGATTCCATGCCTAGGAGAGTCCCAGATTTTCCCAGGAAACCCTCACTAATTTGTCCCCACCTACCAAAAATGCTTCTACCATAATCAAACAGTTTACATCTCCAGTCAGTCAACAAACATTTACCAAATGTCAACTGCATACACATTAATGTGCTAATTGCTTCTCTAGGAAAACTAAAGCTGTAAAAAGTTGGAGAAAAATGTTCTTTTAATCCAAATTCTTTGTTGGGAGTTGGCTTTCCCTATGGATATCTAAGAATGTTGGCAAAACCCAAAATATTAATGAGAGAACCATCAGGAACTCTGGATGGGCAATTTCGTAAGAACAGAGAAGAGGGCAATAAGATAGAGAGATTAAGGAGGTGAAGGAAGGGGCATGAGCCTTCTCTGCAATGTGGATGTGGCTACTCATAGTTAGCCCTCCCCAAAATGATGCATTGATTTTTCTGAAACTCATGAAATGTCTATTGTGAATAGATCTCCTAAGGAAATAATAAGGGTACATAAGCTTTCCCCCTTAAGTGATATGGGCTGAAGTAGAGATAATGCTTCTAGACACATAAGCCAGAGGCACAGAGAGGCACTGGGTAACCTGTGAACTACAAAAAGCAAGGGTCTTAAAAATAAACCAACTGAAGAAAGAGATAAGGTACATACCCCTAAGGCTGAAGGTGTAATGACGACAAATATGTGCCAAAAGAGTGAGAGTGAAATTATATTTCATTTGATATTCAAAGTAAGTAGAGAATCTCTGAGAGATGAAATGGTCAGGTCCCATAAAGATGCACTGGTAGAATGGGAAAGAGAAATTTAAAGTGATTGTTAGAATGAATTCAAAGACTAGCATCATTTCATGATTAAATCATTTGTGTAACTGTTATTTGATCTTAAATAAGATATTTAAAATAAAACATGAATCCGTGTGTAAATTACAAAAAGGATTCTCCACAGAGAAAGAAGAAATATTTCCATTTCTTGAGCTATTTAGCACATAGAATTTTTTGTTTTGTTTTGTTTTGAGACAGAGTCACCTTGGGTAGAGTGCCATGGTGTCATAGTTCACAGCAACCTCCAACTCCTGGGCTCATGCAATCCTTTTGCCTCTGTTTTTCTATTTTTAGTAGATATGGGGTCTTGCTTTTTGCTCAGGCTGGTCTCAAACTCATGACCTCAAGCAATCCACCTATCTAGGCCTCCCAGAGTGCTAGGATTATAGGCGTGAGCCACTGCGCCCAGCCAACACATAGAAAATTTGAACAAATTTAACTTTTAGGTTTATAAAAATTACAAAAGAATCTCAAAAAAACAGCCACACTCCAATGCTCACTGCAGCATTATTCGCAATTGACAAGAAATGGAAACAATCTAAATATTCATCACTGGATGAATGGATAAAGAAAAATGGTACATATGTACAATGGAATATTTTTTTTTTCTGCCTCAAGTTTATTTGTACAAATAGCACAGGAGGACCCCAGCCCCATACAGACAGCAGCCTAGAGGTCACACCAGTCCTTTTGTCCTCATGGCAGACAGGTGCCTCTACTCTGGAGCCTTCGTGGGGGCCTGGGCACCTTATTCAGCTTTAAAGAGAAAGAAATTCTGACATATGCTACACTATGTTATGCTTTATGAATGAGCTAGTCAGAGAAGGACAAATATTGCCTAATTCCACTAATATGAGGTATTTAAAATTGTCAAGCTCAAAGAAGCAGAAAGTAAAATAGTGGTTACCAGAGGCTGGTGGAAGGGGAAATGGGGAGTTGCTGTTCAATGGGTGTACAGGTTTCAGCCTGCAAGACTAAAAACTTTAGAGATCTGCTGTTCAGCAACATGCATAGAGATTTAACAACACTATATTATCCACCTCAGAATTTAAGAAGGTAGATTTCATATTGTGTGTGTTTACCACCAAAAAATTTGCAGTATATTTTAAATTCTTAAATTTTATGAATTCCACTTTTACCACATCACAGAAACATTGGCCAATGTTTATTGTTTCTCATGCTGGAAGGACATATTCTCACTGCACTCTCAATAATTCCATAGGTGCTTGTTATTACTCCTATTTACAGATGAAGAAACTGAGTCAAAGACAGATTATATGAGTTGCCTGGAGTGACTTGGGACTAAGATGTGGAGCCAGAATACGAAGGAAACCAGTCAGAATGACTCCAGAACCATGATCTCAATAACTATAGCATAAAACTACGGGATATCATCATTCATAGAAAATGTCAAAGTCTAAATTTAAGGTCTTTCAGGAATGTGATACTGCTTTCTGTGATGAGCTTTGAAAAGACATGCAAGCTGGCTGGGCACATTGGCTCACACCTGTAATCCTAGCACTCTGGGAGGCTGAAGCAGGTAGATTGCCTAAGGTCACTGGTTTGAGACCAGCCTGAGCAAAAGCAAGGTTCCATCTCTAAAAATAGCCAGGCATTGTGGCAGGCACCTGCAGTTCCGCTACTTGGGAGGCTGAGACAAGAGAATTGCTTTAACCCAAGAGTTTGAGGTTGCTGTAGTGAGACTCCATCTCTAAAAAACAAACAAAAAAAAAAAAACAAAACAACAACAAAAGAAAAGACAAGACAAGACATGCAAGTCAACAACTTAATATATGTCTGCATATCTAGAATTACATTCTTATCCTGGCAGGGTATCCGATCTTTTGGATTCTCTTCACAGTGGAAGAAAAGTTGTCTGGGGCCAAACATTAAATACACAAACACAATAAAAGCCTATGGGCAAAAAAAAAAGCCCATGCATAATTTCTGTGATATCTGCTACCAAACCTAAGCCAAAAAACTCCTCACATAGTTAGTATGTGGCCCACCGCCCGCAGGTTGGACAGCCCTGGTAGGGGGAGAAGTCAGGGCTCCAATCCCTGATGTAGAAAAGCATTATCCATACACAAAGTCCAACAGTGAACGCATAAACTTCTATCCTAAGCTCTTTCCCTCAGGCATCAAATTCTATATCCACTCAGCATGGAATAAAATGACACCAACTAATTGCATTCTGCAGTTCTGCTAGGTTACAATAAGTGCAAAGGGACAGCATTTCTGATAATTAAGTCTTAAAATTAACTCCCATTAAAATAAATGAAGAAAGTTCATCCCTCCCAGTGATTATGATTTTAGTCTGGCTGCTTATTCAGCAAAAATTAGCAGAGATTAATTTCCATTTTCAATAAAGGAAGGCAATAGGAAATAGAAATGCCCTTTAGAAAAGAAGGCAAGTTTAGGTCTCAGTTAGAGATCTCAACCAAATGGGCTAAAATACAGTTCATTTATATTTATTAACTCCCAACTGCTTAGCATCTGACCATGGCATGAAGGCTTGGAATGGGGCAACCTGGGTTCTAGCGCAGTTTTCACCTCTTACTAGTACGACCACCTTGGAAAAGGCATTTGACCTCTGTGAGTTTCATTGTCCTTACTATGAAAATAAGGGTTATATGCCAACTTCATAGGGCTATGGAAGGGGATAGGATCCTCTCCTGGATGTAATGTGGACAGAAGTCCTCTGTGGACTCCAGAGGCCACAAATGGTATAGCCTTGTTTATTTAATTATTAATGTGAACAGAGCCAGCCATTTCTATATAACTAATATTTCCTCCACATGAATGACTCATTTCAGGACATATTTAAATACAAAGCATTTCAAGTTTTTGTAAAGGCAGAGGATCAAGATCATTTCGTTCTTATTGCCACAATACCTACAAGCCAAAATTGGTAGAACCAAGAGTTTCTTTCTTGAAGCAAGACCCATCTAGCCTTCTATTATCTGGAAGAAAACGAGTTTACTAATTTAGAAACACAATTGAGTCCATTCCCAGCTGGCCAAACTGATCCTTCTCTAATTACTTTAGAACATTAAATGTCACAATCTTATCCCCACATGTTAGTAAAATAAGCTAAATTGTTTGAAATGCAAGAAATGCTATTATGTAATAGAAATGGGGAAAAGCAAGAGAGTATTGAAATATTTTACTTGATTAAAGTAAAATTACACAAACTCTGGCTTGACAGGGGGGAATGAAGGAAAAGACCAGTCTTCCTTCTATTGCTAGAGGAAAGCATGCCAAGATGTCAGACAGAAGCAGTTCAAGGCATAAGAAGGAACCATCTCAAATGTGAAAACAGATATACGTTTTTCTGAAAATATCTATCCCCTTCAGTTTACATGTAGCACACAAAACCCCTAGCCTTCCTGGAACTTCTATTAAAAGTTGATGATTAACCCAATTATAACTTAAGAATATGGGGTAAGGGGAAAGGGAAGGGAGGGGAGGGAGGAGGATGGGCGGAGGGAGAGTAATTGGTGGGACCACACCTTACATCTTACAAGGGTACATGTGAAGCTTAGTAAATGTAGAATATAAATGTCTTAACACAATAACTAAGACAATGCCAGGAAGGCTATGTGTGATGAAAATATGTCAAATTGTCTATAAAACCAGTGCATGGTGCCCCATGATTGCATTAATGTACACAGCTATGATTTAATTAAAAAAAAAAAGTTGATGATTAACAATCAATGTAAAGCATAAGAAAACTCAGTGGAAAAATTCTATCTCATAGAATTACATAAATGTTAAAAAAATAGTGACTTGAAAAAGAATCATCCTTTTATGATCCTTTCACCCTACATATTTATCTGTACTCCTTCCAAATTCTCATTCTCTATCATATCCCCAGGTCCTACTCAACTTTTAATGTTTTTCTGTAAAAATTCCATATTTTCTTTCTTTTTTTTTATTAAATCATAACTGTATACATTGATATGATCATGGGGCATCATACAGCCGCTTCATAGACCATTTGACACATTTTTATCACAATGGTTAACAGTGATAACCAGCGTTACCTTTCCTTTCAGGCGTTATCTCAGTTACTGTGCCAAAACATTTACATTCTACATTTACCAAGTTTCGCAAATACCCCTGTAATATGCACCACAGGTGTGATCCCCCCTCCCTTTCCCACTTCCCCCTATTGTTAGGTTGTAACTGGGTTATAGCTTTCATGTGAGAGCCCCAAATTAGTTTCATAGTAGGGCTGAGTACATTGGGTACTTTTTCTTCCATTCTTGAGATACTTTACTAAGAAGAATATGTTCCAGCTCCATCCATGTAAACATGAAAGAGGTAAAGTCTCCATCTTTCTTTAAGGCTGCATAGTATTCTATGGTGTACATATACCACAATTTATTAATCCATTCGTGGATCGATGGGCACTTGGGCTTTTTCCATGACTTAGCAATTATGAATTGGGCTGCAATAAACATTCTGGTACAAATATCTTTGTTATGTTGTGATTTTTGGTCTTCTGGGTATATGCCCAGCAGAGGAATTACAGGATTGAATGGCAGATCTATTTTTAGATCTCTGAGTGTTCTCCATATATCTTTCCAAAAGGAATGTATTAATTTGCATTCCCACCAGCAGTGCAGAAGTGTTCCCTTTTCTCCGCATCCATGCCAACATCTCTGGTCTTGAGATTTTGTGATATATGCTAGTCTCAGTGGAGTTAGATGATATCTCAAAGTAGTTTTGATTTGCATTTCTCTGATGATTAAAGATGATGAGCATTTTTTCATATGTCTGAAGGCTGTGTGCCTGTCTTCTTCAGAGAAGTTTCTCTTCAAATCCCTTGCCCAGCCTGCGATGGGATCCCTTGTTTTTTTCTTGCTGATACGTTTGAGTTCTCTGTGGATTCTGGTCAGAGATATACCCTGCAAATATCTTCTCCCATTCTGAGGGCTGTTTTCTTGCTTTACTTACAGTGTTCTTAGCTGTGCAGAAGCTTTTTAGTTTGATCAAGTCCCAGTAGTGTATTTTTGAAGCTGCTTCAATTGCCCGGGGGGTTCTCCTCATGAAATACTCACCCAGACCAATTTCTTCAAGGGTTTTCCCTGCATTCTCCTCTAGTATTTTTACAGTTTCATGTCTTAAGTTTAAATCTTTAATCCAATGAGAGTCTATCTTAGTTAATGGTGAAAGGTGTGGGTCCAATTTCAGTCTTCTTCAGGTTGCCAGCCAGTTCACCCAGCACCATTTGTTAAATAGGGAATCTTTTCCCCACTGAATGTTTTTAATTGGCTTGTCAAAAATCAAATAGCGGTAAGTAGTTGGATTCATCTCTTGGTTCTCTATTCTGTTCCAGATATCTACTTCTCTGTTTTTGTGCCAATACCATGCTATTTTGATCACTATCGATTTGTAGTAAAGTCTGAGGTCCGGTAGTGTGATTCCTCCTGTTTTGTTTTTATTTCTGAGTAATGTCTTGGCTATTCGAGATTTTTTCTGATTCCATATAAAACGAAGTATTGTTTTTTCAAGATCTTTAAAATATGACAGTGGAACTTTAATAGGGAGTGCATTGAAATTATATATTGCTTTGGGTAGTATGGACATTTTGATAATGTTGATTCTTCCCAGCCATAAGTATGGTATGTTTTTCCATTTGTTAACATTTTCAGCTATTTCTTTTCTTAGAGTTTCATAGTTCTCTTTATAGAGATCTTTCACGTCTTTTGTCAGGTAAATTCCCAAATATTTCATCTTCTTTGGCACTACTGTGAATGGGATAGAGTCCTTAACTGCTTTTTCAACTTGACTGTTGTTGGTGTATATAAAGGCTACCGATTTATGGATGTTGATTTTGTAACCTGAGACGCTGCTGTATTCCTTGATCACTTCTAGGAGTTTTGTAGTAGAGTCCCTAGTGTTTTCCAGATACACAATCATATCATCTGCAAAGAGCGAAAGTTTGATCTCTTCTGACCCTATATAGATACCCTTGATCGCCTTTTCTTCCCTAATTGCAGTGGCTAAAACTTCCATTACAATGTTGAAAAGCAATGGAGACAATGGGCAGCCTTGTCTGGTTCCTGATCTGAGTGGAAATGATTCCAATTTAACTCCATTCAATATGATATTGGCTGTGGGTTTGCTGTAGATGGCCTCTATCAGTTTAAGAAAAGTCCCTTCTAGACCAATTTTCTTGAGTGTTCTGATCATGAAGGGATGCTGGATATTATCAAAAGCTTTTTCTGCATCAATTGAGAGAATCATATGGTCTTTGTTTTTTATTTTGTTTATGTGCTGAATTACATTTATAGATTTACGTATATTGAACCAGCCTTGAGACCCTGGGATAAAACCAACTTGGTCATGATGTATAATTTGTTTGATGTGTTGCCTGGATTCTGTTTGTTAGGATCTTGTTGAATATTTTTGCATCTATATTCATTAGTGATATTGGTCTATAATTTTCTTTTCTTGTTGGGTCTTTTCCTGGTTTGGGGATCAGGGTGATGTTTGCTTCATAGAACGTGTTGGGTAGTCTTCCTTCTTTTTCTACATTTTGGAACAGGTTGAGTAATATAGGTACTAATTCCTCTTTAAAAGTTTGGTAGAATTCTGACGTGAAACCATCTGGTCCCGGGCTTTTCTTTTTAGGGAGGTTTTGTATAGTTGATGCTATCTCTGAACTTGATGTGGGTCTGTTCAACATTTCCACTTGATTCTGGTTAAGTCTTGGAAGGTGGTGTGCTTCCAAGTATCGGTCAATTTCCTTCAGATTTTCATATTTCTGAGAATAAAGTTTCTTGTAATATTCATTAAGGATTTTTTGGATTTCTGATGAGTCTGTTATTTCGTCTTTGTTGTTTCTGATTGATGATATTAGAGATTTTACTCTTTTTTTTCTGATTAGGTTGGCCAGAGGTTTATCTATTTTATTAACGTTTTCAAAAAACCAGGTTTTTGATTTATTGATCTGTTGTATTATTCTTTTGTTTTCAATTTCATTTAATTCTGCTCTAATTTTGGTTATTTCTTTTCTTCTACTGGGTTTGGGGTTGAACTGTTCTTCCTTTTCCAGTTGCTTGAGATGTCCCATTAAGTTGTTAACTTCCTCTCTTTCCGTTCTCTTGAGGAAGGCTTGCAGTGCTATAAATTTCCCTCTTAGAACTGCCTTAGTGGTGTCCCAGAAGTTCTGATAGTTTGTGTCTTCATTGTAGTTTTGTTCCAAAAAATTGGCGATTTCTTTCTTAATCTCATCTCTGACCCAGCTATCATTCAGCATAAGGTTATTTAACTTCCATGTTTTTGTATGGGTATGCAGATTCCTGTTGTTACTCAATTCAAGTTTTATTCCATGATGGTCCGAGATGATGCGTGGAATAATTTCTATTCCTTTAAATTTACTGAGGTTAGACTTGTGACCTAAAATGTGGTCAATTTTGGAGTAAGTTCCGTGGGCTGATGAGAAGTATGTGTATTCAGTTTTGTTGGGATGAAATGTTCTGTAGATGTCTGCTAAATCTAAATATTGGATGGTTAGGTTTAAATCTAAGATTTCTTTGCTCAGCTTCCTTCTGGAGGATCGATCCAACACTGCCAAGGGAGTGTTGAAATCTCCGACGATTATGGAGCTGGAGGAAATCAAGTTACTCATGTCTGTTAGAGTTTCTCTTATAAATTGAGGTGCATTCTGGTTGGGTGCATAGATATTAATAATTGAGATCTCATCATGTTGAGTATTACCCTTAACAAATATGAAGTGACCATTCTTGTCCTTCCTTACTTTTGATGGTTTAAAGCCTACTGTATCTGCAAATAAAATTGCAACACCTGCTTTTTTCTGATTACCATTTGCCTGAAATATGGATGACCATCCTTTCACCCTGAGTCTGTATTTGTCTTTTAAGTTGTGGCTCTTGTATGCAACAAATATCTGGCTTCAGTTTTTGTATCCAGTCAGCTAACCTATGCCTCTTTATAGGACAGTTTAAGCCATTCACATTGATGGAGAGTATTGATAAGTCTGGTGGAATTTTGGGTATCAAGTTTTTCAAAGATCCAGTGGACATTTTTAATCCTTTCGCCAGTGTGGAAGTTGGAGTTTGATCCGAAGTTTCTGAGTGAGTTTACTTTTGTGGTATAGGATTGGGTTGGTCATTGTGGAGGATAGGTCTGAGAATATCCTGAAGAGCTGGTTTACTTATGGCAAATTTTTTCAACATATGAATGTCATTGAAGTATTTAATTTCTCCATCATAGATGAAACTCAGTTTAGCTGGATACAAGATTCTGGGTTGAAAGTTATTTTGCTTTAGGAGATTAAAAGTTGATGACCAGCCTCTTCTGGCTTGAAAAGTTTCAGCAGAGAGATCTGCAGTTATTCTAATATTCTTACCTTTGTACGTAATAGTTTTCTTTCGCTGGGCTGCTTTGAGAATGTTCTCTTTCATGTTAACTTTAGTGAAGCTAATTATGATATGTCTGGGGGATGACTTATTGGGGTTGAATCATGCTGGGGTTCTGAAGCTGTCTGCTATCTGAATTTCAGATTCTCTAGGCATGTCTGGAAAATTTTCTTTCATAATTTCATGCAGAAGGGCCTCTGTGCCCTTCGAGGCCACTTCATCATTCTCAGAAATCCCAATAATTCGTAAATTGCTTTTTTTCAGATTATCTGAGAGCTCTCTGAGTGAGTGATCTGTTTTTGCTCTCCATTTCTCTTCCTCTTTGAGAGATTGGGAGCGTTTGAAGACTTTATCTTCAATGTCAGAAATCCTTTCTTCTGCTTGCTCCATTCTGTTGCTGAGGGATTCTACTGTATTTTTCATATCTTTGAGGGCTGTAAGTTCTTGCTTCAGTGTGTCTAAGTCTTTGGTGGTTTTGTCTTTAAATTCATTAAATTCTTGAGACAACTTTTGAATTTCTCCTCGAATTCCTAATTCCATTTTATTAATCTTGTCTGCAATCCAAATTCTGAATTCAATTTCTGACATCTCAGCCAGTTGTTTATGAATGGGATCTTCAATCACATCTGCCATATCTTTTCTTGGGGGGGGGGGTTGATCTATTCTGGTTATTCATGTTACCAGAGTTTTTCCGCTGATTCTGCCCCATGGTTATTTTACTCCCTTTGATTTTTCCCCTGGGGCTTTATCAAGGGCCCGTACAGCGTTGTGGCCTGAGAAACTGGGGCCCTGTCTTGTGTGGTGGAGTTAAGTGGTTCTGTCTTGTTTTCAGCTGGTTTCTGTTCAATCCTATTGCAACTTCTACTCTGGCTTGAAGTCTCAGCTGTGTGGAAAAATCAGCAATTAAGTCACCCCGCCTGCCCACCTCTGGCCCCAGTTGGAAAAGGAGAATCAAACCTTCCTACAATCGCACACCCAGGGCACCGCCTGAAAAGTCCTCAGTCTATTAGCCCAGTTCAAAAGGTCCAAATCAACTGTCTCAATCGGCACCTGTCTCGGGTGGGAGAGTTCAAGAGTTCAGTTCTGGGAACTGGATCACAGGGGCCTGATGACTCCTCTGACACGGCTCATCCCAGTGCAGCGTGGAGTCAAGAGGAGCCACCCAGCAAACAGAGCAGTCTGGGAAGGTTGACGTCTCCTTCCCCACTTTGCCCCTCCGTCGGACCCAGTCACTGGTATCTCTGCAGATGGCTAACGCAGTTGCCTGCAGGGAACAGACACTCCAGGGGTTTGCACCTGCCTGAATCGCAAGGAAGTCTGCCAGGCCCCCGCAGACTGCCACTATTTAGCAGGAGGAGATGGGGCCTGACATCTTTGAGTGCTTGATGCAGGTGATGGGAAGGAGGTGTTCACTCAGGCTTAGCCCCGTCCCTGATGGGTGCTGTTAACAAAACAGAACAGAACAGACAACTTTGCGGGGTTCTGTCTCTGTTCCTGCCGAAATCGCCTACAGAAGACGAGCTGTTCTGAGTTCAAATGTCTTTGCTGCTGGAGGTTTGTGTCCTCTTTGCTGCTGAAGGCTTGCGTCCGATCACCTCTCTGGGTGGGCTCACCCTGGAAGCTTCCCAGGTTTGTGAGCAGTGTCAGGAAATCCCCCGCTCACCGGTGGCCTCCTCTGGTTGCCCAGGGAGACAGTGGGTGTGGCCTCAGAATATCCAGAAGTGAGCCGTTCTGCCGTTAAAGAAAAAACGGCTGTTGCTCTGCCTCCAGGGAACTGCCGCTCTGGTGTGGGCACTCAGCCGACCCTTTTCTCCTCAGTCTCATGCCCCAGAGTCAGCACTGAGCAGCCGCAGTTTATGCTGGGTCCACACCCCTCGAGAGATCCCCCAAGAATCTGAACTCTTGGGGGACAGGCCCCCAAACCCCGAGTGGGAGTGGGGGGGAAGCTAGAGTTTCATTCAGTTTTATGCCTGGCTGTCCTGTTGCCTGCCCAGGGAGAGCTGCTGCACCGCACCGCAGGGAAGTGCCACCAAGGCTTGATTTCCCCTCAGCAGAGTGCCCTCTCCTCGCTCACGTGTCTCAGAGTCAGCGCTGACCTGACGCAGCTCGGGCACTGTGCACTCCCCTCGAGAAATCACCCAAGGATCCGAACTCCTGGGGGATAGGCCTCCAGACCCCGAATGAGAGTAGAGGCGCTCAGCGGGGAAGCTAGAGTTTTATTCAGTTTTGTGTAGTAATGTTGCCCAGGGAGGGCTGCTGCACCGCACCGCAGGGAAGTGCCCCCGAGGCATGACTCCCCCTCAGCCTGGTGCCCTCTCCTCACTGGCGTGTCTCAGAGTCTGCGCTGACCAGTCGCAGCTCGGGCACTGTGCGCTCCCCTCGAGAAATCACCCAAGGATCTGAACTCCTGGGGAACAGGCCCCCAGACCCCGAGTGAGAGTGGGGGGGAAGCTAGAGTTTCATTCAGTTTTATGCCTGGCCGTATTGATGCACCGCACCACAGGGAAGTGCCGCCGAGGCGTGACTCCCCCTCAGCCCGGTGCCCTCTCCTCACTTGCATGCCTCAGAGTCAATGCTGACCAGTCGCAACTCGGGGACTGTCCACTCCCCTTGAGAAATCACTCAAGAATCCGAACTCCTAGGGGACAGGCCTCCAGACCTCAGTGGGCGGGAGGGGAGTGTTGGGGATTCAGGGTTGCCGGCAAAGGATTTTTAAAGTTTTATTCAGTTTTATGCCCGGCAGGAGAACGCCACGGCACCCCAGTAGTGGAGGTAGGTCCAGTTTTTAGAAGGTCTCTCCCGTGGAGTGTAGTGGGAGGGCCTTTAATTTCTGCCCGTTTGTTTAATTGTGGGGCTCTTGAGCCGATCTCATGGGGGAGGGGGACTCCCGTCCGCTTGGTGGTAGATTTTGTACCTTTTGTTTGCGTCCTTGTGATCACAGCTTGCCTCAGCGGTGTTGATGTGTGTTCTTCAACCTTCTCTCTTGATGTGGCTCAAGTCCACCAGGATACTTGCTAAATTCCTGTCCCTTAACTCTCCTTCTGGACGGGAGCCTCTGTTGAAAGCTGGCTTCAGTCCGCCATCTTGTCTCTCTCAAAATTCCATATTTTCAATGAATTTTCTCTGAAAGTTCTTTTAGAGCTGATAAACCTAAATATTTAAATATGTGTTATATATACCAATATTATAATAAAAATTAATTTATGGTTTTAAAATTTGAAATAGTTAAAAATTGAAATATAGTTTAAAATGTGAAATTTGTCTAAAATTCCATTTTGTTGCTTCATAAATTATTTTTCAAACCATATATTTATATGAAATAGTTGTATTCAGCTTATATATAATTTTCAATTCTATTTGTATATATAACACTATATTATATTCCCACATTAAATTTTTCCCAGTAAAAATTACAAATAGTCATATTTTAGACAAGTAGATTAAATGCTGACCATGTATTCATACGATGGGAGAAAGTATATTGCCTATTTCAAGCAATCCTCACTTGAGTTGTATATGTATAATTCTACTCATAAACAAATTTCAAAAAGCCCTATAAAATAGTAATAAAATTCATATGCATAAACCAACAGAAATATCTTTGTATGTTCCTAGATATGTCCAAGAATTCAACAGTGTGTGTGCTCAAGAATGTTCATAGAAGCCATATTAACAGTAGTCCAAAATGTCCGTCAACTATAAATTACCTAAAGTGAGGTAATATTTTACAGCAATAATAAACATATTATTGCCACAGTCACAACCCAGATGAATCTCACAAACGTAACATTTGTGAAAAATAAGCCACACATAAAAGAGTACCTATTGTACAATTTTGTTTATGTAAAGTATAAAAACGGGGTGGCAAATCTATAGTATTAAGTGAAAGGAAAGTGATTGCGTAGGGTGACTGACTGCTTACTAGAAAGAGTCAAAGGATTTCTGGTGGTAGTTCTTTAGGTGCTGGTCATACAGGTATGTTAATTTTATTGAGTTGTACACTTACAATTTTTGCACATTTCTGAATATAGGCCATATTTTGAATTTCTCCCCAAATTCTGTGACTGCTAATAGGGTGAGGAAATAGTTTCTGGTTATCTTCACTGATCCATAGTTTCCCTTCCTACAGAGAAGAGCTACACAGAGTTTGTGATAGGAAATGTATGACAATTTTCAAATGCAAAGATTATGCCTTTTATCTACTACCAGCCTATTATTTACTTCGAATGTGTTCTCCAATAATGACTCTATATTTGTGCTGATGCAGCCTCATTACACTGACAGTGCTGCTTAGTAAGAGGTATACTCTGAAAAACAGAAAACAAAGCGGAATTTATGACTCACTTAGGTTAGTGGTTTTAATGAAATCTTTCAGAAGGAGCAGTCAAAGGCTTGGCTCTTCAAAGGTCACCTGTGTCAGCCTCAACCCAAGCAACCAGCTTTAATGGTAATTTCTTACAAATCAAGAAATCCTACAGGTGAGGGGGTTGACAGTACACTTACATTACTACAGTTAAAACAACAAGTCCGTGAGTCAATAGAACTATTGAGGATCAGGACCATGAGCATGGGATTTAGCTTAGGGGCTTTTGAAAAGTCAGTATTGAGGGCAGCACCTGTGGCTCAAGGAGTAGGGCGCCGGTCCCATATGCCAGAGGTGGCGGGTTCAAACCCAGCCCTGACCAAAAAAAAACAAAAAAAAAAAAGAAAAGTCAGTATTGAAAAATGGCCTCTATAGAAAAATAATGCAGGTGCTGCCTAAAGATCTCTGTCAATCCCCTTTCTATTCTTCCGGTGCCACTCCCCCAGCTGTTTGGTGTCATCTCACATTCAACAGCCAGGAGCCACAATTCTTTCTTAAAGGATTTCTGGAAGCTCCTACAACTGCTTTGTCAGCATTTGCAGAGAGCTGGAAGTCTTAGAATTCATCCCTAGGGCAACACTTAGTGACAGCTCCAGCTCCTTGGCTTCTGCTTAGGAGACCCCAAGACCACTGAGGCAGGACCAGGCCAAGAGGGGAGAGAGGCACGTAATTTAAGGAGTGTCTGAAAAACTCAGCCATCAAGGTAAATGATATTTTAACACAACAATTGTTAGAATTCAGAATGAATGTTAAAATCTATGTTAATCAAACCATGAAAATTTTAAATAAAGTCAGGATTGGTGTTACTGATTTTTCCTTTTACATCAGGTTCCAAGATGGCTTCACAGGGCACTACTCCAGAGCACAGCACGAGCTCCAGGGCTCCCCTTTAGATGTTTTTGCCACATTGAGGTCTTGTACCCATTTGATTTGGGGGTTTCTTTTGCCTCACAGAATCTTGAATCATACCCCCACATTTCCCATGACCTGTCTTTTTTCTCATCTCTACCCAGTTTCCAAAGGGAGCCTCTCCCAGAAAGGCAGCCTTGCTGGGACTGTCACTTCCTTTGAGTCCCTTCCTGAGGTCAATGTGCTGATCCACCAAGATTTCAACTTGTTTGTACTTCACACAGCCTCTTTATTTCTAGCGATGACTTTAGCTCAATTTTTTTTAATTTCACACAGTTGCTTCACCTCCTCCAGCCCCCACTTCCTCTGGCCTGGCTGGAGGTGAATGTGCAAGAGATAGTGTGTGCTTTTTTTTCTACCCACAGGTAATGCAGTAGAAAATCCAAAGGCACAGGACTTGTGTCATCTTATTTTCTTCTTCACATTCCTAAGTATAATTATTAGGATGTTTGAAGTGATTTGGATGTAGTCAGTCACCATTATCTTCGATACCCCAAAGCCCACCTTTCCTATTTATGATTCCTGGGGAGAGTCAGCTGAATCCAGAGCCCTGAGCATTCAACCGCTTTATTCTGATCTTTTTCCTGAATGCTTTCTCCTATCCTCAGGCTGACAACAACAGAAATGGAAAATTAGAAGCAAAGAGGAATGTGTAAGCCTTGACATTCAAAGCATAATATCCCTTTCACAGAAAATAATAACCTTCCCTAAAAATATTTTACAATTCATTACAATTCATGAAGTAACACTATGAAAATCCAAACCCTGTCACGTAAAAAGCTCTAACCACACATGTAAACAACTACATACTCTAAGTGGAATATAATGTTGGATTCATGTCTTTAAATTTATTTTACTACTAGCTATATTGTAGCAAATGAAATGCTGGGGAGCTGAAATGAGAAGTGACTGCCTGGGTTTCTCGGTTCATGAGTTTCATAACGTACATTGAAGGTGCCATCTCCTGGTGATAATTTTTCTGCACCTCTAATCCATAGCATGCATTTTATCTTCGTGTACTGAAACAAGCCTCTGAACTATTTGTTTTGAAAATAAGTAGAAAACATTTTACATCTCCTTAATTATTCTTTAATTATTTAAAAGTATGAGTCTTGTGAAAAATCTCTGTGGATTATATCAAAGTTGATTTCCTGGTGTTGATGTTGTTCCACGGTGATGCAAGATGTTAGTTAACATTGGAGGAGTGTGGGGGAAGAGCACAGGGGACTTGGGCAGACATTTCTTTACAACTTCCTATGAATCTGTAATTGTTTTAGAATAAAAATTCTAAAACTATTTTGTACAGAAGACTTTTCTTGTCCAATTGGAATACATTTTGGTTTGAAAGATAGGACAGCATTGGTTAGCAGAGATCCAAGAGTCAAACCGTGCGGACATCTTGTCCAGCAACCTACATCCATTGTAGATAAGCATCTATATATGCCTTACAAATGAAGCAAGGCTTTGTGTGCATCGGGGACATTGATCTGCACTGATACTCAGTGCTACATGAATGGCTGTGTTGGTATTTCAGCTGACAACCATCCTAGGACTGCTTGTCTTAATCCTCACTTGCCATGCTGGTCAGTCTTTCTGAGCAAAATTCATGCATCTCACAGTGGTTGGCTGGATAAATGTCCCCAAAGTATCAGGTCCTGATTCTTAGAACCTATAAATGTCACTTTGTTTGGAAAAATGTGTAGATGTGATTAAGCTAAAAAATTCTTGAGATGGAAGATTATTCTGGATAATCCAGGTGGGCCCTAAATGCAATTATAAATATCCTTATGTGAGAAAAACAGTCTGAGATTTTATGAGATTCCACATAGCCACACACAAAGGAGAATGCAATGTGAAGATGGTAGAGAGAGATTTAAAAGTTCTGGCCTTGGAGAACAGAGTGATGCCACCATGAGCCAAAGAATGCCAACAGCGACAGAGGCTGGAAGACACAAAGAACAGATTCCCCCCTGGCCCCGTGCCAAGACACCGTGGCTCTGTGGACACCTTGATTTCAGCACATTAATATGAACTTTGGAATTCTCCAAACTTCATACTACTGAATCGTTTCCAGAACTGCAAGAAGGTAAATTTCTCTTGTTTTAAAACCCCACGTTTATAGTAATTTCCTACAGCAGCCACAGGAAACTAACACACCATGATGAGAGTAAGTTCAGTGCACAGATCTAGAACACGAGGAGGACACACTCTGGGCAGTGTGGATACAGCACTGGCTGGGAAGCCCTTCCTCCTCTGCTTGATTCCTGAGATCTATTCTGGCACAAAGATAATACTGCAATGCTTTGGTGCAATCTCAGTGCTCAGTAAGGCAAAAAATGAGTCTTCCCAAAGTTGCTGTCTTTTTTTTCTAGCCGATCGTCTTATCCTATATCCTGAATATGTACCAAGTCTACTCTTTCCATCTTTCATTGCGTGTGTAATGTTTTCTATGACATTGTAATTCAATATTTAAGGGGAAGCAACATTGGTGTCACCTGGGAGCTAGTTAGAAATCTCAGGCCTCACCCCAGACCTACTGAACTGAAGTCTGTAGTTTAACAAGATGATTGTATTATGCCTGTATTTTACAATCATCTGTATTTTAACCAGGTGATTATATTATGCACATTAATAGTGTTGAGAAGTTCTACTGTAGGAATCAGAAAATCAACAACATCCTGAAATGGTCTCAAATAGCTGAACCTACATGTAAATCCACAACCATAAGTATTAGCCTACCAGGAAATCTCAGTGTTTTTAAGAATATCTTATGCTCTTTAATGATGCAGAGTTACAGCATCTACCTCAGTGGGAGATTATTTTGACATAATACGTACCATTAGTAACACTACAAACATGATATTTTCTCTAAGAAATAAAGACTGACTATGCCTTTCCCTAGCATTTGCTAAAATACAGCTTTTATTTGAGGCGCTCCATTTGCCAGGTTTCATGTTGTTTTCTTCAAGCAATGTTATTCTGGTGCCAGCTGAGAAGAGCAAGTTTAGCCTGGCTGGGTTTTCCATTTCCTATTGTTGCTTGCTTGGAAGTTAGCAGCCTCAATTTCTTTGGTACCCAGTTTGAGAGCTCCGTGGGTGTTCTCTGGGCTTGTAATTGCAGAGTTTGTTTGGGAACAGAAATGTTTCCATAGTTGGAATTGCTCTGTCTGTCTGGATCCCTGTTACCACTGTTTTTAGTTGCATTGAGGCATGAGAGGCAAATTTATTCATCCTAGTCTCCCTATAAACCTTGTTTGCAACAAGGTACTGTTTTTGACCATTTTTGACACTGTGTGTCACATAAACACACAGTGAATTTCTCCCTATCTTTCCTTAATTCCTTAGTTCAAACTGTTTAGAAATTGGCCTATTTTGTCAGGATTAAAGTCATTCTGACCTACATTCCATTGATGTGAAAGGGGCATTCTTAAAGCTGATACATTGGAACACATTGTTTTTCTTCCTATTTGTTTTTAGTGAAAGTATTTCTCTCATCTACTTTTGGCTACTGGAAAATAGCCAGTGATCACCAAGAGAGAAGAAACTAAAAGAATAATTACTTAGAATAAAAACTAATAATTTATTGAATAAGAGAGATACAAATCTCGCACCAAACTAACTTTAATCCTCTGTCTTCTGGAATACGGCCTCCTGGGCTGCAAACTATGCCATCTAAGCCACCAACAGCAAATAATCCAAAAAACCACCAGGTCTGGAGGATCAACATCAGCAAGCCAAGTCTAGTTCACTTCTGTTGGAGAGGAAAAAGGAGTTAGAGGAAAAATAGAAATGGATTCAAACACACCTATCCTTCAAAATAAACATACAGTCAAAATTTGTGTTTATTTATTTGATATTTGCCTTTGCTTTCTCTTTCCTCTTAGGCAAACTGGGAAATGAATGGCTATATTTATAAATAGGATAAACTGGATTTAAATGAAAACTATATAGCAAAGTGAGATATATTTGGATTGAGAACCATATAAAAGCAAATGAAGGCATTACTTTTGCTCAAGAGGGAAACTTTTCTAATAGCCCACACGTTTGAAGTTGCTATTTTCTGATGAGTATTTCTTCTTCTGTCAACAGATATTTCATATCATGTATTGCTGGACACTAATTCTAATTCTAAGTTAGAATAGTTTTTATTATTCATGTGGTAAGTAGTCATCACCAAAATGAAAATACCTTTAGTATTTCTTTCAGAAACCATACATGAAATGAAGGATGTCGTCAACAGAGTTTGGGTATTTACAGAGCATTGTATAAAAGTGTGTTGCAAATTCTGCAGTAACCATCTGAGATGGAGAGGAAGAATTTACCAGTTTGACATTAGCAAGGTTAAATAACCTTGGGCAAACAACCTTTCTGAGTGTCAGTTTATGGCCATGTAAAATGCATAGTTATACCGGCACACCTGATACAGTACTTGGGAAGACCGAGTTCTCAAAAATCAACCCCCCAGTATTCTGCCTGGCCCACAGTAACGCAGCTCCTTGCTTGTTCTTGTTTGTAGAAGCTACATTTTCAAGGGCTTTCCTTTTAGTGTATAATCATATACCAATGTAAAAAAAAAAAAAAGTATTTACAACCTACTACATCTCTGCCCCCCAAAATACCCTCACACATCAATCTCCCATGAGGCTACAGAAATTTTTTTCTTAAGTATGACTAAGAATTATTTTCCCTTTTTGTACCATTGCTACCCCTCAGGGTTGAAGCAGTGGAGGATTCCCATCCTTCTGGCTCCTGTCTCTGAAAAGAGGATGAGCTCCATTTCGCCAGAGCTTCCAGCTTTGATCAGGACACAGCCACTCAGAGCACCTCACCCTCTGACAGTGTCTTCTAACAGTGGGAGAACCTACAGGAGAACACAGCAGCCCAGAGACCCATCCATAATTGCACTGCTCTGGCAATAGACACAGTTAGGAAATTGTCACAATGTATACTTGTTAATGCACTCAGTAAATATAAGTTGTTCATTTGTATAAATAGTTTGCATTTATGACTTTTCAGTTTGCATCATTTATTTCTTAAGTGTATTGAGGAACAAAATGTTATATGTACATACGACCTAGGGTAATAATGACAGGAAAAAACAATAGAGTGTTGCTAAAATGATGTATTTTCTCCTATGCACCCTCACTGAGGTAAGTCTCTATGACTTGAGTATTTTTAAGGAATGGACACAAGTCCAGCGTGGCTATCCTTTCCTTCCCTCGATAGTGTAGGTGCCACTTCCTCAGGTTACAAATTTGGTGAAGGAGATCAGGATGAAGAACTTAAAGAGTGGGAGAGCTAAAGATCTAAGATTCTAGGGACTAGAACTGGGCTGATCCCCCTTTGCCACGATGAAAAGCAACACCATTGCTGCACACAGAACTTACAACCTCATAAATGCTTCCAGCTCTCAAAATTCATAGAGGCATCCAAGCCTAGATTTCCTAGATAGAATACTAGACTACTAGACAGTATATTTGTTATTACAGAAAACATTTTTTTTTTTTTTGAGACAGAGTCTCACTATGTCACCCTCGGTAGAGTGCTGTGGTATCACAGCTCATAGTAACCTCAGATACTTGGGCTTAAGTGATTATCTTCCTGCCACAATGCCCGGCCACCTTTTTGTTGCACTTATCATTGTTTAGCAGGCCCAGGCCAGATTTGAACCCACCAGCCACGGTGTATGTGGCCGACACCCTACCCACTGAGCTAAAGGCGCCACCCATTATGGAAAACATTAAACAATATTTCTAGAGGAGATGTTCCTGCCCCAGATAAAATGAGGTCTTACTTTCTGGCTCAGGTTGTAGAATTTTCCTAAGTAGTTTTGTTTAATTTTTGGTACTGTCCTCACAAAAAATTTCTTTCCAATAACTCAAAGTATAGAAAAAAAACTCTAACTCTGTATTACGCTTAGTGAAAATGAATACATAAACTGCAAAAGGCTGAAGGGTAATTCAAGGCAAAGGTCAAGATTTGGGCCCATGTTTCAATAATATCCCCACAGCCAGTAGTCTATTTACTTAAAAACGGAAGAAGTGGAATCTCGGGCAGCGCCTGTGGCTCAGTGAGTAGGGCGCCTGCCCCATATGCCAAGGGTGGCGGGTTCAAACCCAGCCTCGGCCAGAACTGCAACCAATACATAGCCGGGCGTTGTGGCGGGCGCCTGTATTCCCAGCTACTCGGGAGGCTGAGGCAGGAGAATCGCCTAAGCCCAGGAGTTGGAGGTTGCTGTGAGCCGTGTGACGCCACGGCACTCTACCCGAGGGCAATAAAGTGAAACTCTATCTCTACAAAAAAAAAAGAAGGGGAATCTCTAAACTGAGTCTGAGCCAATAAGTAATCATATAAGTTGTTTATATGATTAGCTTTTATAATAAGCATTAAATGAATATTAAAAGGACAGATGCCGGCTTGTTGGTTGGCTGGCTGGCTTGGTGGATAAATGAAGAAGAGTGAAAGGAGAAAAAAGAGCACAGGTTAGAGTGAGATTGTCTAAAGTGAGAAAGAAAGGACTATTTACAGACATCGCCAGTAGATGATTTGTTTTATCTTATTTGGCCACGCACAGGAAATAGATACTGGATTCTCCAACCAAATGCTCATACCATTCCATGAAGACTTAAATGACCTGTGTGATTTTGAACAAGTTTATCAATTTTCTGGGCATCAACATTCTCATCTCTAACATGGAACAGCTAAACTATATTATTTCTAGTTTTCTTTCCAGTTCTAATATTCTAGGCTTCTATGATGTTCACTTCTGAAGACAACATTCCTGGTGATGTGGTATACATTTCAGAAGATCAGTATACGGGCAGTAGCTCTTAATGTCACTTTCTTCTTTCAATTTAGGGAAAGAAAGCTTGGAAATCTTTACTCGTGGAATTTTTACAGTGAGAAAGAAAAAAACATCAAATCCCTTTTCTCTGTGGAGTACTTGATTCTGTAACCCGTCCTATTATGTGACTAAAGAATCTCTTTGATAAGAAACTAATTCCACCTCACCGTCAAAAATCTCGATCTGATACATCTGCTGATCTGCTGATTCATCAGAATTCTGTTCCTTATTTAAAATACCTCACCCCACTTTTTCCTCAAAGAATTTCCATTTATCCTTCCATATAGTCTGGTGGTTGGGGGAGGGTCTGGTCAAGCACATCACCAAGTTCCACCACCAGACACAGGAATGGGCACAAGACCAGAGGTGGCCAACCACGTTCTACTTTCTTGGATTTAATCCTTGGATGGACACACCCAGGTTCATAAACATTTTTAGAGCAGAGCCATTATCCAAGAGCAGCCAGCACTAGAGAAATAGCTGAAGGTGCTCTGTTCTAGGATTTCAGACAGTGATTTTCCAATATGAGCTGCCATCAGAATTACCAGAGGGCTTCTTATAACATGATTCAGGGGCCCCCCTCCTAGATTTCTGATTCAGTAAGTTTGATGTGAGGATAAGAATTTCTAATTACAACATGTTCCAAATGATAACTAATATTTCTGGTTTAGAGACCACACTTTGAGAACTAATTATTTCCAGAACCAACTTGAATCTTTTCTTGTTGAGGACTAGCTTTCCAATCTCTTCCTCAATCTTTTAAATTCTCCAGCATCTCTCTAGCAAATCCAACTTTCTTGTTTGAATTACTTAGGGTTGGTCAGAGTCTATTAACTTATAACAGAATTTTGGATTTTCTGAAGCATGTGGTGCTGTAGTATAGTAGCTTGAACACTCTTGGTCAGTCAAGCGCTTCATTTGCAAGGTCTCCATGGATGAGCTCTGCCATTTCCTTCTCCCTTTCTGACTTTCCATCTGGCCTGACTCAGGCTCCCACCCCAGCAAAGCCTGAATTTCCTCTGCTCCAAATACCCACTATTTCAGCCAGCTCCTGGTATCATCATTACCTACACTGGGGCCCATTAAGATGGGTAAGAGCCTTGACTAAACCTGTTGTTCCAGAAAGTCTCACGTTTTCTTTCCTCTTATTTGGAAAAAAACCTTACTTTACCTATTTATCTAAATCTTTATTTAAATGAGACTTATTTTGGATGTTAGGTTGTGGTGGTGGTCTTTTTTAAAAAAAAAAAAAAAAACATTCTTTTCGGAGGGAGGGGGATTAATGGGATTACACCTGCAGTGCATCTTACAAGGGTATATGTGAATCCTAGTAAATGTGGAATGTAAAGGTCTTAGCAAAATAACTAGGAAAATGCTATGAAAGCTATGTTAACTAGTGTGATGAAAATATGTCAAACGATCTATGAACCAAGTGTATGGTGCCCCATGATCATATTAATGTACACAGCTATGATTTAATAAAAATTAAAAAAAAAGAAAATAAAACAAAACCATCCCTGTGGAAAAGCTGAAAAAAAAATAAAATAAAATAAAAAAATTCTTTTCATGGCAACTCCAAAATGAATACTTGACACCCAGGACATACTCCTAGTCTGCTGGGAGAAATTTCAAAAACATCCTTCAAAATGAGGGGTCATCTTTCTTTTTTTTTCTTCTAATTCCAAGTGTGTATATTTATAAAAAGATGCAATTACAATAATTACAGAGGAATAGACAACAATTGAAAACATTGCAAATTCCCATTAAATGAAATGAAAATCATCAGATAAACCAATATAATAAAAAACGATTTTAAGAAGAAACTAGCCAACTAAAACATGCTGCACTGGGAAATTTGAGGCTTAGGGCTAAGGTAAATTTCTTTATCCTTGAAATTTGTTTCTTAGTCCTACAATAGCCCTACAATAACCCTGAGCTCAAGATGGCTAATCCTTGCTAGTGTTTTTCTGCTATTATGGATAGTTAAACAGCAGTAACATCACCAGCTTACTTTTCTGTATTCCCTCCTCCCTCCATTCACAGTAAGCTTCTTGACTCTGTCATTGTATCTCCAGTAGCTAGGACAGTGCTTTATCTACTGAAGGTACTCAAAAATGTGTATTGATTATTGTGTAGATAGGTATAAAATTTATCAGTGTGCCAAGTGGCATAGGTTGTTTTTGCCTTCACTGTCTCTTCTGATAACTGCCGCCTGGTAATTCTTTAGTTCAATCACCCTCAATGAATGTACTTTGAATAGGGCTGACTCCACTCTAGGCTCTTGGGAAAGGCACAGGATCAAAGCCTTGTATGTTAAGCATCTTTCATCAAGAGTCTAAGTGCATTTTCTCCCTGGCTCTAATTAACAAAATGGTTGTCTCATAAAGTAAAGAAGTGAACAATTAGAAATCTAAAACAGCTCAAAGGGGGTTACAAACAAAAGTCCTTTAATTTTTCTGCCCAAGAAAAAATGTCCAAAGGCCCTCTTTGGGGTGTTTACAAGTCAAATTTTCTGTGAGTCTCCTGGCACACCTGGCCATAGGCAAGCCCCATCTTTCCAATTATAGTGAATAGTTTAGGAATGAAAATGAGACTTAAGGCAGGACATCAAGAGGCCTTCCTGAGATTTTAGATGGGACTCTCGACAAAGAGGTTCCCTCTGTCCACTGGGTTAACTAAGCCTGGAGATGCTAGTGGCCACCTTTATGCTCTCATAGAATTTGCCTTAAATTAAGCCAGCATTAAGAATAAAAATGCAGAAATGAAACTAGGAGAAGACAGATTCGGATAAAACCCTTTGGGCACCTGCATCTATCCACGCTTGAAGTGAGTCTTGGACTTTTAATCTACAAGAGCAAATAAAATCCCATTTTTTGCTTAAGTTAAGTTTGAGTTCAGCTTCTGTAATTTTCAACTGAACAGTCCAAACTGTTGCAAACGCACAATCTAATATTTAATTAACATCCTCAGGTAACAGTTACTAATTCTCTGATTTTAGAGATAGAGAAGTGGAAAATAGGAACCGTCTTCCACTATGTGAACTTTCCCAAGGTCACACAATGGAATCGAACGTAAGGAATGGAATCAAAAACAAGAAACTTGGTTAATCATGTCTACAAATGCCAAGTCCTCGCCACTATGTGATGCTGCCACCCACATGGGGAAGGCAACAGAAAGGCAAATTAATCCACGCTACTTTGTCAAGGCACACAGCTTAGTAAGGAACATCTTAACCTTTTAGATCCATAGTTCCAAGGCACTTTATAATGGGATACAGGTAGGAAGGGAATCCAGTATGCTTCCTTACTTGCAAAAGCAACATGTTGTAGGCACCTTTCACTGACAGTGAATAATTTAAAATTTTTTTTTAATTTGTATAAATTTAAGGTGTACAAGTGGAAATGTGTTACATAGATATATAGTCAATTAGTAAAGTCTGGGTTTTCAGTGTAACTACCACCTGATATGAATAAGGAATATTCACTTACCATAAACTAAGCACCCTCTCAGTAACTTTTCTTCCTGATTAAGATTTCACAGCATCAGGGATTGATTAGCGATTTTTAGAGATTATGTTCATATTCAGTCACTCATCTGCCATGAGGGGACTTAGAGAAGGAAAAAAAAAATTGGCTGCTAGCAGCTACAAGGGAGAAAAGCTACAAGCTACAAGGGAGCCAGGTCTGAAATTCTCCACCCTCCTTGACCAGCAGCCTAGAACTCTTTCCGCTACAGTTAAATGTCACTCTAGAAAGGGCTGGTGTGTCCACAGTTGACTGAGAATTTCTAAGGAATCTCTACCCTTCACAGAGTGCTGGAACTATAGCAGGCACAATGAAGTTACAAGTGCTTTTTGAGTTACACCCTATCTTCCTCCTCCTCTCTGGCTTCGACAACACGGATGCATGATCTCAGACATCATCAACTTCGTGGTTTCTAAATCTTTAAGACAAATCTTATGAGAAATCTATCTGGGGGGCTTGGGTACATGCAAGAGAAGTGAAAAAGTAGATCCATACAGGAGAAGCCAGTTGATTGGATTTCCCCCTAGGTCTTGGCCCCTCACTCTGCAGAAGAATTCACTGCTTTCAAAGCACTGTGGTTTAAGGGTAGACAGATTCTAAGCATTGGAGTATATCTGGCTTAGGCACAAATCCGCATGTGACCTTGGGCAAGTTAACATCTCTAAGCCTTAACTTCTTCATCTGTAAAATGAAGATAATAAAATATCTGCCCCAGAGTATTGCTGCAGGGAATAAATAAATTTGGGGTATATAGTACAGACTCAACACATACACATTTTTACTAAAAGACAACAAAAAGGGCAGGCATGAGACTATTGTTTTCCTTGAAATGGCTGAAAATTTCAGTAATGTTCCATATTTTGACTTTGTTCACTGAAGACCATGCCTCTGTAGAGATAGTTTGCAAAACCATTAATTTTTCCCTTTTTAAAAAAATGTTCAGGCACATTCTAATTATGGTGGCTGCTTTAAGGCCTCACTTAATATAAAAGTTTTTACATGTAGAATTGGTCTCAAGTGTACAGTAGTGCTGGCTGGATATTAAATGTCTTCCTTCTTCCATTCTGCACAAACTTCAAATCTTCCCTTTGTTCTTTTGAACATCTTTCATGCTCATGTACATCTGTCTTTAAGATACACTCTCATACCTAAAATTAGTCTAATTTCGGAAAGTTTCACTCACCTACATTCTTTGGTTTGGGCTTAACATAAATACCTCCATTACATGCAATACTTTACACCATTTATCAGGCATTGACTCTTTGATGAAAATCATAGGGTTAAATAGTAATCTAAAAAGATCTTTTGAGTCATTTGTCATGAAATATTGCTTAAGATCATGGGATAGCACTGAAAATTCTATATAGCAGAAAAAAAAAAAACGTCCAAAGTGGAAAGGTGGAGCTGCTGGAGAAAAATTTCTGCCACTGATTCATAGGAATAATTTTCTTCAAATGATATTGATGCAGTTAGGTAATGATGATAGAATTTTGACTTCTATAAATACTAAGAAACACTGGTGATACATAATCCCGTCCCTTTACTGATTAAGTATTTGCACTTCCCCCTGGCTGATGACTTTGCAAGTTGTAAATGTCTCTCCTATGTTTTTCATCCTGTATTATAAAGTTCTTTTCTTGTAATAACCACATGCAACTTATTTGTCTCTTAAAAGGTTGAATAATTTCATTAGAATTAAAAAGGGCATTTGGAAGGCCACAAAACTGGCAATGTTCTTCTGGCAATTAATTTTTTTACCTTCGTAGGACAAGATCAGATTGAATTAAAGGGTTAAACCTTCTAAGTGAATGCTTCCAAACTTTTGGAGGAATAGTAAGAGTCTGTCAAACTGAAATAGATACCTGTAGGTATAGGCAGATGACAGATCCTTTTACTTTATTCTCTTTAAAAGATACACTATTTACTTCACCAGGAACCTCATGAAATTATTTCGAAATGGCTACTGCTTGATTTCAGAAATTTAAAAAATATAATATGTTCTTTTATTCAAAAGAATAAAACCATTGCTTACTTCTGAAATTAAAAATATTTGCTCCATCTTAACATATGGTTGAAACTCAAAGTGAATTCTGTCGATATCTGCAGAGCACCCAGAGTAGTAGTTCTCAGCTACAGACAGCTTTTCCCCCAAAGGACATCTGTCAATGTCTAGAATCACTTTTAGTTTTCACAGCCAGGGGTAGATCCCACCATAAAAGGAATCTATTGAGTAGAGGCTAGAAATGCTGCTAAAAGTCCTTTGCAAAAGGTGACAGTTAACTTTTTTCTGGGTTTTAGAGAAGACAGAGGAAAAGATATCAGAGTTATTAATTCCCAAATACTCAATGTAGTAAGGTTGAACAAAGAAGATGATCCAAAGTCAATGGTTGAAAAATCAATCAAGATATGCTCAGAATAGATTTTATATAAACTTTATGAGTAAAGTTGTAACTCCTAATCTAAAACATATATGCCAGCCTAATATTCATATATAATAACAGTAGTAGACTACTTAGTCTATTAAATTAGTCTATTTACTAAATACTAAGTATAAATCTCTTGACTTAAAAAAATTGCCCCAAAGGTATTATATATTAAAATAGTCTGCTATTGCCTATTTCTTAGCTGGCCAGATTGAACCCATCCCATCCCCAAATATTAAAAAGGAAAATGAAAGATGTCAGAGATAATCTCAACTACTGCATTTTCCCCTTTCCTTCTTCACCTAACTCTACCTTTCTCATAGTGCTGATGCCATAAGGGGAATAAACCATAGCTGTATTTCTCCTTTTCTTCCCTATGTGGTCAGTCTCTGCTTTGGGCTCAGGAGGGCGTATCACCAAAAAAAGAAAGTAGTACTTTGGTTGATTGTGGAGGTGGAGGTTTGTTCCCAAACTAGAATGCATAACTGTGACACTGATTACTCTGTTGTTCCAAAATATTGGTATTTTGCAATATAGAATTTTTTTCTTACTAATTTACAGCAATATTAATTTTTCCCACAGTATTGCCTATTTAAAGACTAAAAACCTATTATTAAAGTATAAACCTATACATCTTCTCTCACATCATTTAAAGTTGACATCTGTCTTCTTTGAAGCAAAATAGATTTAGTTCTCAAAAAAAAAAAAATCAGCCAATGATAAGCTGTTAGCCTGAGAAAAACATCCTAATGATTAATGAGTGAAATTTCCTTTTAAAAAGTCAGTAAGCTGGGGACGGCACCTGTGGCTCAAAGGAGTAGGGCACTGGCCCCATATACCGGACCCAAAATCATACTATCAGATGGAAAAGGTCCAAAGAGGAGGTAATCATTTGTAAAAAAGATGGAAATTCTCTTAAAAATATACTGGCCCCATATACTGGTGGGTTCAAACAGAGTGGCTCACCTGTAATCCTACACTCTAGGAGGCCGAAGCAAGAGGACTAATCAACCCTAAGAGTTTGAGGTTGCTGTGAGCTATGATACTATGGCACTCTACCAAAGGCAATAGAGTAAGATTCTATCTCAAATAAAGAAAAAAGTCAGATGAGTTAATTCTCTATTTGTCTATGACTATTTGATACTGAAGCAGTAGGATGGTGTAATAATGGTTATAGTTCCCAATTCCTAATATTCTGTCTGCATGCAATAATACCACCATAGACCTAACGGCACTGTAGTCAACATATGCTGCTATATCTTTGACCAAAAATGGAAATATTATATTGAGGAAAGATAAATTTGTCTCCTGAAAAGGCAATAAAGTTATCAAATGCTCCGACTCCCTAAATAAAGAGATAATAGAATTTCCTTTGGTCTAAGAAGTTTTCACCTGGTTGTATGAATGATTTAAAGAACAAAGCTCTTAATCTACTACAGGTTTCAAATCATACCTGTTTAATCTACCATTAATAGCTTTTGGTAACGTATCAGCCCACATATGAAGACTCCCAAGAGAATACAAAATCTTAATATCACATGGAAAAGGTCCAAAGAGGAGGTAATCATTTGTAAGAAAGATGGAAATTCTCTTAAAAATAATTTAAAATATACCTAAAAATAGATTTTATAGCCCCCTAAATTATAATGCTTGAGATCACGAATTCATAGAAAGAAAATAAAAGTTGAATTGTATAGAAACTCAGATTTCAACATTTTTAATAATATTGTAATAAGGAGGCGGAGCAAGATGGCAGCCGAGTAACAGCTTCCTTGCATCTGGGCACCGTGAGTCTGGGGAGATAGGACTCCAGGCATCTCTGGCTGGTGGGAACTGCCTATCATCACTCCTATGAAGATACAGGGAGTCAGCGAGAGACTTCTGGACCCCAAGAGGAGGACTAAAACAGTGGAAAACCGGCAAGTGGTCGCGTGTGTTCAATCCGTCTAAACCCGCCCACAACTGTAAGTTCAGTAGCAGCGAGACTGCAAACCAGAAAGGCCTTACCTGTGAACTGTTTTGATGTCCTTGGACTTGGCACTGAGTTGAACTGCCTTGGGGAAGGCCTGAGCGGGAGTGCGGAGAACTTTGGCCGTTGTCTAGGGCCCCAGTCTGAGCCGCTGAGCCAGACGGAGCTAATAGTGTTTGGCGTGGGTCACACGGATCCATTGTCAGTGATCTGCCCCGGCAAGCTCCGCCCTCAGGGTCGCAGAGCTAGAAACGGGTGGGAGCTGGTAACCCAGCAACCAAGTAGCCTAAGGGTGGGGTCTCAGCTGCCTTGCAGCCCTAACCCTCAGGGGCAGAGTGAGACCGGTTTTGGCACACTGAGTAAGTGGATAGCCACTTCAGCAGCGATTCCAGCGAGAAAGCTGGGAAAGCTTCTGCTCAGCAAGTTTACAAGTTCAAAGTGCCTTTTAAGTAGGCTGAAGAGAGATTTAGGGTGTCTACCTGCTGGGGTTTGAGAAATCAGCAGCCTCCAGTTGTATCAGAACTGTGACTAACATCTCATACCCCAGAAGACCACGTGTTGCCCAGACAATATTCAATAACATATACAAACTGCTTTGTTTTTGGTTGTGTATTTTTTTCTTCTTTTTTTTTTGGTTTGGTTGTTTTTTTTGTTTGTTTATTTTGACGTTGCTGTTGTTCTTTTGTTTTTTTAATTTCAATCTTTTCCACACAGATCCCTTTTTCTTTCTCAATTTTCCTAGTTTAATTATAATTTCCCATTGCTGCCTTTTTTAATAACTTCAACTTCATTTTTGCTAGTGTTTCTACCGATATAATTTGGTTTTTCACCCAATTTTATCCCCGTAAAGTTTTCTGTTTGCTTCTTTTGGTTTGATTTATAGCATTTTTGTCTTTCCTCTCTACTTGGTGGAGGTGGGGTACTGTGTCTGATCAGGTTAGCAAAGAGCTGCTGACCTCAAGGGAACCACGCAACTGGGCACCCCCAGAAGGTGGGGGTTTTTTAAGGTTGTGTCAAAGTACCCTACTGTACACCTATATTGCCCTGCCTCCCTCTTTCTGTGCCTCTCTTCTTTTTGTCAATATTCCTTATACCCACCCCCTCTCCTTTCTCTATCTTTCTTTTTTTCTTATCACTCGGTCCTCCTTTCTTTCATCCCCTTTTTTTGCTCTTCAACCTTCTCACGCTTCTGGTCCTCTAACCCTTAGTCCACAGGCACAAGAACTTAAAGAGCAACAGGAAGTGAAAGGAAAATTAGGGCAAGGAAACAGATAAAAGAAATCACTCATGAGGAAGAATCAGCAGAAAACTCCAGGCAACATGAAGAACCAGTCTAGAACAACCCCACCAAGGGACCATGAGGTAGCTATTGCAGATGATTCCACCAGTATAGAAATGTTAGGAATGACAGAAAGGGAATTTAGAATACACATGTTGAAAACAATGAAAGAAATGATGGAAACAATGAAGGAAATTGCTAATAAAGTGGAAAATAACCAAAAGGAAATCCAAAAACAGAATCAAATAAGAGATGAACGATATGAAGAATATAAAAAGGATATAGCAGACCTGAAGGAACTGAAACAGTCAATTAGGGAACTTAAAGATACAATGGAAAGTATCAGCAACAGGTTAGACCATGCAGAAGAAAGAATTTCAGAGGTAGAAGACAAAGTTCTTGAGATAACTCAGACAGTAAAAGAGGCAGAAAAGAAGAGAGAGAAAGCAGAACATTCACTGTCAGAAGTATGGGACTTTATGAAGCGTTCCAACATACGAGTTATAGGAATTCCAGAAGGGGAAGAAGAATGCCCCAGAGGAATGGAAGCCATACTAGAGAATATTATAAAAGAAAATTTCCCAAACATCACCAAAGAGTCTGACACACTGCTTTCAGAGGGCTATCGGACCCCAGGTCGCCTCAACTCTAACCGAGCTTCTCCAAGACACATTGTGATGAACCTGTCCAAAGTCAAGACAAAAGAAAAGATTCTGCAAGCTGCCAGGAGTAAGCGCCAGTTGACCTACAGGGGCAAATCCATCAGAGTGACCACAGACTTCTCTAATGAAACTTTCCAAGCAAGAAGACAATGGTCATCTACCTTTAACCTACTTAAACAGAACAATTTTCAGCCCAGAATTCTGTACCTTGCTAAGCTAAGCTTCAGAATTGACAGAGAAATCAAATCATTTACGGATATACAAACATTGAGGAAATTCGCCACAAGACCAGCTCTACAGGAAATACTTCAGCCTGTTCTGCACACTGACCACCACAATGGATCAGCAGCAAAGTAAGAACTCAGAAATCAAAGGACAAAACCTAACCTCCACACTGATGCAAAAGATAAAACTAAGCAATGGACTCTCACAAAATAAGACGAATAGAATACTACCACACTTATCAATTATCTCAATAAATGTTAATGGCTTGAATTCCCCACTGAAGAGACATAGATTGGCTGACTGGATTAAAAAACACAAGCCATCCATCTGCTGTCTGCAAGAAACACACCTGGCCACAAAAGACAAATTAAAGCTCCGTGTCAAGGGTTGGAAGACAATTTTTCAGGCAAACGGAATTCAGAAGAAAAGAGGAGTTGCAATCTGATTTTCAGATACATGTGGATTTAAAGCAACTAAAGTCAAAAAAGACAAAGATGGTCACTTTATATTGGTCAAGGGAAAACTACAACAAGAAGACATTTCCATTCTAAATATTTATGCACCCAATTTAAATGCTCCCAGATTCTTGAAGCAGACCTTACTCAGTCTGAGCAAGATGATATCTGATAATACCATCATAACAGGGGACTTTAAAACACCTCTTACAGAGCTGGACAGATCCTCTAAACAGAAATTAAACAAAGATGTAAGAGATTTAAATGAGACCCTAGAACAACTATGCTTGATAGATGCATATAGAACACTCCACCCCAAAGATAAAGAATATACATTCTTCTCATCACCCCATGGAACATTCTCCAAAATTGATCATATCCTGGGACACAAAACAAATATCAACAGAATCAAAAGAATTGAAATTTTACCTTGTATCTTTTCAGACCATAAGGCACTAAAGGTGGAACTCAACTCTAACAAAAATGCTCAAGCCCACCCAAAGGCATGGAAATTAAACAATCTTCTGTTGAATAACAGATGGGTGAAGGAAGAAATAAAACAGGAAATCATTAACTTCCTTGAGCATAACAACAATGAAGACACAAGCTACCAAAACCTGTAGGATACTGCAAAAGCAGTTTTGAGAGGAAAATTCATCGCTTTAGATGCCTACATTCGAAAAACAGAAAGAGAGCACATCAACAATCTCACAAGAGATCTTATGGAATTGGAAAAAGAAGAACAATCTAAGCCTAAACTCAGTAGAAGAAAAGAAATATCCAAAATCAAATCAGAGATCAATGAAATTGAAAACAAAAGAATCATTCAGAAAATTAATGAAACAAGGAGTTGGTTTTTTGAAAAAATAAATAAAATAGATAAACCATTAGCCAGACTAACTAGAAATAGAAAAGTAAAATCTCTAATAACCTCAATCAGAAACGATAAAGGGGAAATAACAACTGATCCCACAGAGATACAAGAGATCATCTCTGAATACTACCAGAAACTCTATGCCCAGAAATTTGACAATGTGCAGGAAATGGATCAATATTTGGAATCACACCCTCTCCCTAGACTTAGCCAGGAAGAAATAGACCTCCTGAACAGACCAATTTCAAGCACTGAGATCAAAGAAACAATAAAAAAGCTTCCAACTAAAAAATGCCCTGGTCCAGATGGCTTCACAACAGAATTCTATCAAACCTTCAAGGAAGAGCTTATTCCTGTACTGCAGAAATTATTCCAAAAAACTGAGGAAGAAGGAATCTTCCCCAACTCATTCTATGAAGCAAACATCACCCTGATACCCAAACCAGGAAAAGACCCAAACAAAAAGGAGAATTTCAGACCAATCTCACTCATGAACATAGACGCAAAAATTCTCAACAAAATCCTAGCCAATAGATTACAGCTTATCATCAAAAAACTCATTCATCATGATCAAGTAGGCTTCATCCCACGGATGCAAGGCTGGTTTAACATATGCAAGTCTATAAACGTTATCCACCATATTAACAGAGGCAAAAATAAAGATCACATGATCCTCTCAATAGATACAGGAAAAGCATTTGATAAAATCCAGCATCCTTTTCTAATTAGAACTCTGAAGAGTATAGGCATAGGTGGCACATTTCTAAAACTGATTGAAGCTATCTATGACAAACCCACAGCCAATATTTTACTGAATGGAGTAAAACTGAAAGCTTTTCCTCTTAGAACTGGAACCAGACAAGGTTGTCCTCTGTCACCTTTACTATTCAACGTAGTGCTGGAAGTTCTAGCCAATACAATTAGGCAAGACAAGGAAATAAAGGGAATCCAAATGGGAGCAGAGGAGGTCAAACTCTCCCTCTTTGCTGACGACATGATCTTATACTTAGAGAACCCCAAAGACTCAACCACAAGACTCCTAGAAGTCATCAAAAAATACGGTAATGTTTCAGGATATAAAATCAATGTCCACAAGTCAGTAGCCTTTGTATACACCAATAACAGTCAAGATGAGAAGCTAATTAAGGACACAACTCCCTTCACCATAGTTTCAAAGAAAATGAAATACCTAGGAATATACCTAATGAAGGAGGTGAAGGACCTCTATAAAGAAAACTATGAAATCCTCAGAAAGGAAATAGCAGAGGATATTAACAAATGGAAGAACATACCATGCTCATGGATGGGAAGAATCAACATTGTTAAAATGTCTATACTTCCCAAAGCTATCTACCTCTTCAATGCCATTCCTATCAAAGTACCTACATCGTACTTTCAAGATTTGGAAAAAATGATTCTGCGTTTTGTATGGAACCGGAAAAAACCCTGTATAGCTAAGGCAGTTCTTAGTAACAAAAATAAAGCTGGGGGCGTCAGCATACCAGATTTTAGTCTGTACTACAAAGCCATAGTGCTCAAGACAGCATGGTACTGGCACAAAAACAGAGACATAGACACTTGGAATCGAATTGAACACCAAGAAATGAAACTAACATCTTACAACCACCTAATCTTTGATAAACCAAACAAGAACTTACCTTGGGGGAAAGACTCCCTATTCAATAAATGGTGTTGGGAGAACTGGATGTCTACATGTAAAAGACTGAAACTGGACCCACACCTTTCCCCACTCACAAAAATTGATTCAAGATGGATAATGGACTTAAATTTAAGGCATGAAACAATAAAAATCCTCAAAGAAAGCATAGGAAAAACACTGGAAGATATTGGCCTGGGGGAAGACTTCATGAAGAAGACTGCCATGGCAATTGCAACAACATCAAAAATAAACAAATGGGACTTCATTAAACTGAAAAGCTTCTGTACAGCTAAGGACACAATAATCAAAGCAAAGAGACAACCTACACAATGGGAAAGGATATTTGCATATTTTCAATCAGACAAAAGCTTGATAACTAGGATCTATAGAGAACTCAAATTAATCCACATGAAAAAAGCCAACAATACCTTATATCAATGGGCAAGAGACATGAATAGAACTTTCTCTAAAGATGACAGACGAATGGCTAACAAACATATGAAAAAATGTTCATCATCTCTATATATTAGAGAAATGCAAATCAAAACAACCCTGAGATATCATCTAACCCCAGTGAGAATGGCCCACATCACAAAATCTCAAAACTGCAGATGCTGGCGTGGATGTGGAGAGAAGGGAACACTTTTACACTGCTGGTGGGACTGCAAACTAGTACAACCTTTCTGGAAGGAAGTATGGAGAAACCTCAAAGCACTCAACCTAGACCTCCCATTCGATCCTGCAATCCCATTACTGGGCATCTACCCAGAAGGAAAAAAATCCTTTTATCATAAGGACACTTGTACTAGACTGTTTATGGCAGCTCAATTTACCATTGCCAAAATGTGGAAACAGCCTAAATGCCCACCAACCCAGGAATGGATTAACAAGCTGTGGTATATGTATACCATGGAATACTATTCAGCTATTAAAAAAAATGGAGACTTTACATCCTTCGTATTAACCTGGATGGAAGTGGAAGACATTATTCTTAGTAAAGCCTCACAAAAATGGAGAAGCATGAATCCTATGTACTGAATCTTGATATGAGGACAATTAATGACAATTAAGTTTATGGGGGGGGAAGTAGAAAGAGGGATGGAGGGAGGAGGGTGGGGCCTTAGTGTGTGTCACACTTTATGGGGGCAAGACATGATTGCAAGAGGGACTTTACCTAACAATTGCAATCAGTGTAACTGGCTTATTGTACCCTCAATGAATCCCCAACAATAAAAATAAATAAATAAATAAATAAATAAATAAATAAATAAATAATATTGTAATAAAGAAACATATTTCTTAAATTAAATTTTAGGACTATGAACCAAGTATGTAGTTTCTTATACTTGAAGTCCCACAGAAGAGGAGAGACAAAATAGAATATAAATAAATATATACATATACACTTTCAAATATATATAATATACATAAGTACATATAAATACACTATATATATAATTAACCATATCATGGTCAAAAATGTTACAAAGTTGTTGAAATACAAAATATATGAGTTTCAGAAGGTTAGCAGGATTCAAACAGGGCAAATACAAAGAAACCCACACCAAGGTATATTTTAGTCAAACTGTTGAATTCTAAAGATAAGATAAAATTTTAAAACTAGCCATAGAAAAATGACATTACATACAGGGAACAAAGTAAAAACACATCTACCTTTCATCAGGAACAATTGAGAGTGAAATAAACAAAGAAAGTGAAATAAAATCTTCAAGAGCTAAAATAAAATATAACTATCAGTCCTAATATCTACATTCAGCAAAAGCATCCTTTGAGAATGAATGTAAAGATATTTTGAGATGAAAGAGAACTCAGGGATCATACTATCAGCAGACCTGCACTACAATAAATGTTAAGGAAACATTTTATTTAGGTTAAACCAACAGAAATGTAAATCTTCAGAAAAGAATACAGAAAATATGTAACTGTAAAAGCAATTCCCTCCTTAATAGCTTTAAATATGTATATAATTTGAAGCAAAAATTATACATTTTTTTGCTTTCCCACTCAGAAATTTATCAAAGTAGACAAAAAAAATCAGAAAATTTATATATAACCACATAGTAATTTTTTGATATAATTTGATACGATATATAATAAAACTATACCATAAGTGGTAAGGGAGAGGTAATGGGCAGAAATGGCTACAAGTTTTTAATATTTTATATAAATTATGGCAATATTAACCCTAAATTGACTGTGACAAGCTAGACTTCAATTCTAGTCCACAAAACAACCAATATAATAAAATTCAGATAGTTATAACAAAGTAATCAATGAATAAAATTGAAATGAAATTATAAAAAAATCTAATAATTGAAAGTATGTAAGGAGGAATAGAAACAAAAAACAAAGGAGACAGACAAAAATTAAATAGTAAAATGGTAGACTTAAATTTAGTCATGTCAGTAATTAATTTTAAATATTAATGAAATAAGCACTTCAGCTTAAAGGAAAAAAATTTAAATAAATTTTAAAAACATGACCCCATTATGTGCCCTGTCCCAGACAGGTAGAAAATAAATGGATAAAAAAATATTTATCATGAAAATATTAAGTTTAAGAAGGTTGAGGTGACTATATTAATATCAGATAAATGAAACTTCATGACAAAGAAGAAAAATAATAATAAAAGGGTCAGTTATCAGAAGATGCAACAAACATAAATATTTAGATTCACAATAGCACAGTTTCAAAATCTATAAGAAAAAAATTGACAGAATTATAGTGAGAGCCATAAAGCAGCGGCCCCCTTTTGCTAGCAATACGGCTCACTACCGAATATTCTGAAGCCACACCCCCTGTCTCCCTGGGCAACCAGAGACTCTTGAGTTTGCCTGAGGCAACTCCAACTTGCAAACCAGGGAAACTCCCAGGGTGGGGCTGACCCAGAGGTCCACTTTACTAAACCTAAGACGCACCTGGCCCTCAGGGGATCGTCAGCCTATAGACAATACAGGAGCAAAGACAAGCTGATTTGGAGCTCAATTCAGTTTCACTTCTGCAGGGGAACCGCAGAGTTGTTCTGTTCTGTTCTGTCAGTAACATTAATCAGGGGCGAGACTGGACCTGAGTGAAAACCCCTCAACCTTCATCAAGTGCCCAAGGTTGTCAGGCCTCACCTCCTCCTGCTAGAGAGAGGCAGAGCGCAGCAGCCTGGCAGACTTCCTTGTGATTCAGGCAGGTACAAACTCTTGGAGTACCAATTCACTACAGGCAACTGGGTCAGCCAACTGCAGGGCTATCAGTGACTAGATGTGAAGTGGTGCAAGGTGGGGAAGGAGGCAGCAACCTTCCCAGACTGATTTATAGGCTGGGTGGCTTCTCCTGACTCCACGCAGCACTGGAGCAAGCCACACCAGAGTAGTCACCAGACCCCTATAATCCAGTTCCCAAAGACCTCTTAAACCCTCTCACCCGAGACAGATGCAGACGGAGACAATTGATTTGGACCTTTTTGAACTGAACCAATCGCCTGAGGACAAATCAGGTAGTGCCCTGGGTGCACCATGAAAGTCTGATTGTTCTTCTCCAATTGATTGCTGGTGGGGGGCGGGGTGACTTAATTGCTGATATTTCTCCACAGCTAAGACTTCAATCCAAAGTATCTGTTTCACTAGGGTGGAACAGAAACCAGCTGAAAACAAGACAGAACCACTTAGCCCTACCACACCAGACAGGGCCCCAGTTTCTCAGGCCACAACACTGTACAGGCCCTCGACAAAGCCCCAGGGGAAAAAAATCAGAGGGAGTAAAACAACCATGGGGCGGAATCAGCAGAAAAACTCTGGTAACATGAATAACCAGAATAGATCAACCCCCCCAAGGAAAGATATGGAAGATGCAATTGAAGATCCCATTCATAAACAACTGGCTGAGATGTCAGAAATCGAATTCAGAATTTGGATTGCAGACAAGATTAACAAAGTGGAATTAGGAATTCGAGGAGAAATTCAAAAGCTGTCTCAAGAATTTAACGAATTTAAAGACAAAACCACCAAAGACTTGGACACACTGAAGCAAGAATTTGCAGCCCTCAAAGATAGGAAAAATACAGTAGAATCCCTCAGCAACAGAATGGAGCAAGCAGAAGAAAGGATTTCTGACATAGAAGATAAAACCTTTGAACGCTCCCAAACTCTCAAAGAGGAAGAGAAATGGAGAGCAAAAATGGATCATTCTCTCCGAGAGCTCTGGGATAATTCGAAGAAGGTGAATATCCGAATCATAGAGGTTCCAGAAACAGATGAAGTGGCCTCGCTGGGCACAGAGGCCCTTCTACATGAAATCAGAGAGAATTTTCCAGACATGCCTAGAGATTCTGAAATTCAGATAGCGGACAGCTTCAGAACCCCAGCACGACTCAACCACAATAAGACATCCCCCAGGTATATCATAATTAACTTCACTAAAGTTAATATGAAGGAGAAAATCCTCAAAGCTTCCAGGAGAAAGAAAACTATTACCTTCAAAGGGAAGAATATTAGAATGACTGCAGATCTCTCTGCTGAAACTTTTCAAGCAGAAGAGGGTGGTCACCGACTTTTAATCTCCTAAAGCAAAATAACTTTCAACCCCAGATCTTATATCCAGCTAAACTGAGTTTCATTTATGATGGAGAAATTAAATACTTTAATGACATTCATATGTTGAAGAAATTTGCCATAACAAAACCAGCTCTTCAAGATATTCTCAGACCTATCCTCCATAATGACCAACCCAATCCTATACCACAAAAGTAAACTCACTCAGAAACTTCGGATCAAACTCCAATTTCCACACTGGCGAAAGGATTAAAAATGCCCACTGGACTTTTGAAAAACTCAATACCCAAAACTTCACCACACTTATCAATATTCTCCATTAATGTGAACGGCTTAAACTATCCTCTAAAGAGGCATAGGTTAGCTGATTGGATACAAAAACTCAGGCCAGATATTTGTTGCATACAAGAGTCACATCTTAACTTAAAAGACAAATACAGACTCAGGGTGAAAGGATGGTCGTCCATATTTCAGGCAAATGGTAATCAGAAAAAAGCAGGTGTTGCAATTTTATTTGCAGACACAATAGGCTTTAAACCAACAAAAGTAAGCAAGGACAAGAATGGTCACTTCATATTTGTTAAGGGTAATACTCACTATGATGAGATCTCAATTATTAATATCTATGCACCCAACCAGAATGCACCTCAATTTATAAGAGAAACTCTAACAGACATGAGCAACTTGATTTCCTCCAGCTCCATAATTGTCGGAGATTTCAACACTCCTTTGGCAGTGTTGGATCGATCCTCCAACAAGAAGCTGAGCAAAGAAATCTTAGATTTAAACTTAATCATCCAACATTTGGATTTAGCAGACATCTACAGAACATTTCTCCCAACAAAACTGAATACACATACTTCTCATCAGCCCATGGAACTTACTCCAAAATCAATCACATCTTAGGTCACAAGTCTAACCTCAGTAAATTTAAAGGAATAGAAATTATTCCATGCATCTTCTCAGACCACCATGGAATAAAACTTGAGCTGAGTAACAACAGGAATCTGCATACTCATACAAAAACATGGAAGTTAAATAACCTTATGCTGAATGATAGCTGAGTCAGAGATGAGATTAAGAAAGAAATCGCAAATTTTTTGGAACAAAACAACAATGAAGACACGAACTATCAGAACCTCTGGGACACTGCAAAGGCAGTTCTAAGAGGGAAATTTATTGCACTACAAGCCTTCCTCAAGAGACCGGAAAGAGAGGAAGTTAACAACTTAATGGGATATCTCAAGCAAGTGGAAAAGGAAGAATATTCCAACCCCAAACCGAGTAGAAGAAAAGAAATAACCAAAATGAGAGCAGAATTAAATGAAATTGAAAACAAAAGAATAATACAACAGATCAATAAATCAAAAAGCTGGTTTTTCGAAAAGGTCAATAAAATAGATAAACCTTTGGCCAACCTAATCAGGAAAAAAAGAGTAAAATCTCTAATCTCATCAATCAGAAACAACAAAGATGAAATAACAACAGACTCCTCAGAAATCAAAAAAATCCTTAATGAATATTACAAGAAACTTTATTCTCAGAAATATGAAAATCTGAAGGAAATTGACCAATACTTAGAAGCACGTCACCTTCCAAGACTTAGCCAGAATCAAGTGGAAATGTTGAACAGGCCCATATCAAGTTCGGAAATAGCATCTACCATACAAAACCTCCCTAAAAAAAAAAGCCCGGGACCAGATGGTTTCACGTCTGAATTCTACCAAACCTTTAAAGAGGAATTAGTACCTATATTACTCAACCTGTTCCAAAAGGTAGAAAAAGAAGGAAGACAACCCAACATGTTCTATGAAGCAAACATCACCCTGATCCCCAAACCAGGAAAAGACCCAACAAGAAAAGAAAATTATAGACGGATATCACTAATGAATATAGATGCAAAAATATTCAACAAGATCCTAACAAACAGAATCCAGCAACACATCAAACAAATTATACATCATGACCAAGTCGGTTTTATCCCAGGATCTCAAGGCTGGTTCAATATACGTAACTCTATAAGTGTAATCCAGCACATAAACAAATTAAAAAACAAAGACCATATGATTCAATCAGTCGATGCAGAAAAAGCTTTTGATAATATCCAGCATCCCTTCATGATCAGAACACTTAAGAAAATCGGTATAGAAGGGACATTTCTTAAACCGATAGAGGCCATCTACAGCAAACCCACAGCCAATGTCATACTGAATGGAGTTAAATTGGAATCATTTCCACTCAGATCAGGAACCAGACAAGGCTGCCCATTGTCTCCATTGCTTTTTAACATTGTAATGGAAGTTTTAGCCACTGCAATTAGGGAAGAAAAGGCGATCAAGGGTATCCATATAGGGTCAGAAGAGATCAAACTTTCGCTCTTCACAGATGATATGATAGTGTATCTGGAAAACACTAGTGACTCTACTACAAAACTTTTAGAAGTGATCAAGGAATACAGCAGTGTCTCAGGTTACAAAATCAACATTCATAAATCGGTAGCCTTTATATATACCAACAACAGTCAAGTTGAAAAAACAGTTAAGGACTCTATCCCATTCACAGTAGTGCCAAAGAAGATGAAATATTTGGGAATTTATCTAACAAAGGACGTGAAAGATCTCTATAAAGAGAACTATGAAACTCTAAGAAAAGAAATAGCTGAAAATATTAACAAATGGAAAAACATACCATGCTCATGGCTGAGAAGAATCAACATTGTTAAAATGTCCATACTACCCAAAGCAATACATAACTTCAACGCAATCCCTATTAAAGTTCCACTGTCATACTTTAAAGATCTTGAAAAAACAATACTTCATTTTATATGGAATCAGAAAAAACCTCGAATAGCCAAGACATTACTCAAAAATAAAAACAAAGCAGGAGAAATTACTCTACCAGACCTCAGACTATACTAAAAATCGATAGTGATCAAAACAGCATGGTATTGGCACAAAAACAGAGAAGTAGATGTCTGGAACATAATAGAGAACCAAGAGATGAATCCAGCTACTTACCGTTATTTAATCTTTGACAAGCCAATTAAAAACATTCAGTGGGGAAAAGATTCCCTATTTAACAAATGGTGCTGGGTGAACTGGCTGGCAATCTGTAGAAGACTGAAAGTGGACCCACACCTTTCACCATTAACTAAGATAGACTCTCACTGGATCAAAGATTAGAACTTAAGACATGAAACTATAAAAATACTAGAAGAGAGTACAGTGAAAACCCTCGAAGAAATCAGGCTGGTCGAGTATTTTATGAGGAGGACCCCCTGGGCAATTGAAGCAGCTTCAAAAATACACTACTGGGACTTTATCAAACTAAAAAGCTTCTGCACAGCCAAGAACACAGTAAGTAAAGCAAGCAAACAGCCCTCAGAATGGGAGAAGATATTTGCAGGTTATGTCTCTGACAAAGGTTTAATAACCAGAATTCACAGAGAACTCAAACGCATTAGCAAGAATAGAACAGGGGATCCCATCGCAGGCTGGGCAAGGGATTTGAAGAGAAACTTCTCTGAAGAAGACAGGCGTGGGCCTTCAGACGTATGAAAAAATGCTCATAATCTTTAATCATCAGAGAAATGCAAATCAAAACTACTTTGAGATACAATCTAACTCCAGTGAGACTAGCCTACATCACAAAATCCCAAGACCAGAGATGTTGGCGCGGATGTGGAGAAAAGGGAACACTTCTGCACTGCTGGTGGGAATGCAAATTAATACATTCCTTTTGGAAAGAGATATGGAGAACACTTAGAGATCTAAAAATAGATCTGCCACTCAATCCCGTAATCCCTCTACTGGGCATATACCTAGAAGACCAAAAATCACACCATAACAAAGATATTTGTACCAGAATGTTTATTGCAGCTTAATTCATAATTGCTAAGTCATGGAAGAAGCCCAAGTGCCCATTGATCCATGAATGGATTAATAAATGGTGGTACGTGTACACCATGGGATATTATGCAGCCTTAAAGAAAGATGGAGACTTTACCTCTTTCATGTTTACATGGATGGAGCTGGAACATATTCTTCTTAGTAAAGTATCTCAAGAATGGAAGAAAAAGTACCCAATGTACTCAGCCCTACTATGAAACTAATTTAGGGTTTGCACATGAAAGCTATAACCCAGTTACAACCTAAGAATAGGGGGAAGGGGGAAAGGGAGGGGAGGGAGGGGGGAGGTGGGTAGAGGGAAGGGGATTGGTGGGATTACATCAGCAGTGCATCTTACAAGGGTATATGTGAAACTTGGTAAACGGTCTGTAAAGCTAGTGAATGATGCCCCATGATCATATCAATGTACACAGCTATGATTTAATTAAAATAAATAAATAAATAAAAAGAATTATAGTGAGAAAAAGATAATTCCATCAATCATCATAATTGAAGATTTTGATTTCCCTTCTCAGAAATTAATGAAAGTAGCAAAAATATCAGAAAAAGCCTATAACATCTGAACAATATTACTAATCACTTCATCCTAAGTGCCCTTAATGGAACATTATACCCCTAAATTTTGAAAGTCACACATTTTTTACAAATGTACTTGGCACATATAACATCTTCCAGACCACTAAAAACTCAACAAATCTCAAAGGACTAAAATTATAATGATGTCCTTGTATGAAAATAGTAAAATTACAGTAGATATGAATAAGATCAAGAGATCTAGAAAAAAATGCCAATATTTGAATACTGAACCAAACTACATGTTTCTAAATAATCCTTCAGTCAATGAAGAAAATTACAAGGGAAATTTAAAATAGTTCAAATTGAATATAATTAAAATGCACACAGCAAAATATAAGGAATGCATTTAAAGCAGTGCTCAAAGGGAAACTCACAGCAGTAAATGCTTCCATTAAAAGTAAAGGAAGACCTAAAAGCAATGATATGTAGTTCCACCTTAAGCTAGGAAAAAAAAAAAAAGTGAGTAGAAGGAAGAAAATACTTGAAAGCACAATGAATAAAATAGAAAGCAGAACAATAATAGGGGAAATTGGCAAAGTGAAAAGTTAGTTCTTCAAAGATGAACTCTCTTCTAAAAACAAAAAATAATAGCCAGGCATTGTGGAGGGCGCCTGTAGTCCCAGCTACTCGGGAGGCTGAGGCAAAAGAATCGCTTAAGCGATTCTACAAAAAAAAATAAAATAAATAAAGAGAACACAAATTACCAATATCTTGAATAAAAAATGATTGTCTCTCTTGGTCTATGTGCTGGTTTCATGGCTGTACTCCTTTTGTAAAAGTTCGTTGAGGTCTAAACTTATGATTTTTAAAGTTTTTTGTATATTAAACTTCCATAAATAATTTATTTAATAAAAAGTAAAAAAGCTCTGAGGACAAGAAGTATTATTATGTTTAGATATTTGATTGGTCCCAAAGTTTGAAGATATAAAATCAGAGGGTTTATTCATCACATCCTGCTGCTGTGACAAAATGCCATAGACTTGGGAGCTTAAACAACAGAAATTTATTTCTTCACAATTTCAGTGGCTGGAAGTCCAAGATAGGGGCCAGCCTGGTCAGGTTCCGGCATTGGCTCTCTTTCTGGCTTGCAAATGGCTACCCTTCTTGCTCTGTCTCCTCATGGCCTTTCCTGGAGGAGAAATCTCCTTTCTCTCCTTGGAGAAATCTCTTTTCTCTCCTTTAGTCACCAGTTCTATTGCATCAGGGCCTCATCCTTATAACCTCATTTAACCTCAGTTAAAAATTCTATCTCCAAATATACTCACATTTGGAAATAGAGCTTCAATATGAATTTGGAGGTAAACAATTCAGTCCAAGCAGAGGAGATGTACTGAAGAATAAGATTCTCAGGGAATAGATTCTGATATGGCACGTAAGACATTTACTAACAAGTGCTCTTGGGATCAGTACCTATGGAGAGAAATAGTAACAGGATGATGTAGTAGGAAAAGTTGGGTTGAATGCAGTCTCAACAAAGGGCTCAGCTGGCCCCAGGGAGAGCTCTGGCACTAGAAAGCTCTTCAGAGTTATCCTCAGGACAGGAGAACTGGGCTTGTTCTCTAGATAGCTGGGTGAATAAATCCTTCAGTCCTGATGGAGGAATCTGGACAATGTAATACTGCATCCTCAATAGACTATTGCCTGGGCCAAGGTAAACAATACACCCTCATCCTGGTGACAGACCCTCAGCCCAGCAGACTCAGAAATTCTGGTGCAACAAAGTTGTTCTAAGGATATAAACTCAACTTAGTAAGGCTAACACAAGCTGTTAGTATATATTCTTCATATCAATTAATTAATTTACCATGATCTATATATCTCTCAAAGTAAAACTCAGGAGTCTCCAGTCTATAATCAAAATATTCTTGCCTAGAAAGGGACTAAAACAAAAATGAATAGTCATAATTTGAATTTTTAGTGACATCAGTCCTGATAACCTAGTACCTACAGAAAGAAATACAGTCAAATCTGTACCAGGTGTTTGATATAATAAAAAGAGTTGTGATAGTCATTTTATAAAGTAGTTATTACTCTTATATTTAAGGCTTTCTTACTCCCTCCACCTTGTTTATGGTAATTAAAGTAAAAATACTTCAAAATCTGATCCTAACAGATATTCAGCACTCTGCTCCCTAAAGAAATCAAAGTGAATGATGAATCCATCAATTTATTGAATGAATCCATCATTTATTTCATTTAGAAATAAATGAATCACTTTCACCCTTGGTATATCAGGAAGCTCCTGCCAGGGGCATTGTGAAAATTTTCAGTTCTCTGTGCTCTTTTATGCTTAACTCCTAATATATAAAGCAATATTATCTGATAGGACCACAAAATGGAGTCAGAGTTAGATGTGTAACTACATATGATGAGCAAGTCCTTCAAGCAGCAGAAATAGAGATAGGTGGGATCACAGACATAATAAACAGAAAAATACTATTCGGAGAGGAACATAAAAGACAGTGAATACATACAGACTACGTTAAAAAGAAGATGGATAAATAGATTTTTTAAGAGTGGAGATGATATTTTTATTTCTGAAAATAATTATTTCCAGCCAGGCATGGTGGCTCGTGCCTGCCCTGGCACTCTCAGAGGCTGAGGCAGGAGGATCCCTTGAGCCTAGGACTTTAAAACCAGCCTAAGAAGGACTGGACTCCATCTCTACTAACAATAGGGGAAAATAGCCATGAGTCATGGTAGGTACCTGGAGTTCCAGCTACTAAGGAAGCTAAGTCAGGAGCATCACTTAAGCCCAGGAGTTTGAGGTGGCTGTGATCTAGGCAGATGCTATGGCACTCTAGCCTGGGCAATGGAGTGAAACTGTCTCAAAAAAATGATTATTTCCTTGTCAAGTCCAGGACTCATCTTTAAAATAATATTATTACATAAAAACATTGATAATTATCATGAACATGTCTAGCTAGGCACAAAATAGAATATACTGTATTATTCTGTTTACGTGAAATTCAAAGTCTGATATAATTACCTGATGGAGATAGAGGTTAAATTAAAGGTTACGTTCAGAGGGGAATACTGACCAACAGGGCCATGAGGAAGCCATCTGTGGTACAGGAAATGTTCTGTGCTTTGACATGGTAGTGGTTACATGTGTGTATACATTTCAAAAAATATCATCAAACTATAAACTTAAGATTTGTGCACGTTTATTGTGTAATAAAATACACTTTGAAAGGATATAAAAGATGGAAAAAATTAGATGAGATTTAATCTATTCCTGTGTATCATGCTTTCTGAGTTTACCAATTTGAAAACAAGCTCTATGTAAAAATTGAATTAGAAAACAAGCTCTATGTAAAAATTGGGGTAAATGCTTATACTTGATTCATAACAATTATAGAATCATAGTATGTCAAGATTTCCTGGATTATTTATCAGGCAATTGGTATATATTAACTTCTTACTATGGATAGCATTTCACAAATGTAATTTATTTGAAATGTCGCAACTATCATCTCCAATTTATAGGTGAAACATGAGCCTTAGAACATCTAAATGAAGTCAATGATGGCACACAGGACCAAGTCAATCTGTTCTCAAGTTGTCTTCCCTCCATAGTTTTATTTTGCTGGAATCAGCTGAGAAGGCACTGATTTGATTTCACTTCCAATAGAATGGGGGTGCTTTCAATTGTTCAAAACATGGGGTCAGACACACTCACCTCAACTACTTCTCAATATCTCCCCTTTGAAACCAAAAGCATTTGTTCAAGATGATGATATGGATTAGCAGAGGCACTCATATCCAATGTGGTATGATTTGAAAGATGCTACAAAGTTTCACCACCTAAAAATAGTTCCTTCCAACCCCTCACCACTTCCTTTTCATATGACATTATAAATACAACAGGACAAAATCAAGTAATTCCTTTCCTTTTTACTTTAAAAGTTGTGCTTTTGGTATGATCTGAATGTTTGTGTCTCCCCCAAATTTCTGTGTGGAAATGTAGGAGTTATATTTGAAATTATTATTGGTTTTGCCAGGTGTGGTGGCTCATGCCTATAATCCCAGCACTTTGGGAGGCTGAGGCTGGAGAATTGCTTCAGGCCAGGAATTCAAGACCAGCCTGGGCAACATACCAAGACCTCATCTCTACAAAAAATAAAAAATAAAAAAAAAAACTATCTAGATACAGTGAAGCACACTTGAAGTCCTAACTCTTTGGGAGGCTGAGGCAGTAGGATCACTTGAGCCTAGTAGGTCAAAGTTGCAGTGAGCTGTGATCATGCCACTGCACTCTAGCCTGGTGACATAGTGAGACTCTGTTAATAAACAAACAAACAAATAAATAAATAAATCTATTCTGTATTTATAAGTAGGGGATGATATTAGGAAGTAACCCTTTTGGAAGATAATTAGGTTATGAGGGTGGAGCCCTCATAAATGTGATTATTACCTCCCTTCCACTATGTTTGTTAATAGCAAAAAGACAGTGGTCTAGGAAGCAGCCTTCACAGACATGGAATCTATCAGCTCCCTGATCTTGGACTTCGCAGCCTCCAGAACTGTGAGAAATTAATCAAAACTACCTAGTCTATGGTATTTTGTTATAGTAACCTAAATAAATTAAAGATATATTAAAATCCAAATATTCCTGGTGTCTCTAGATTATGAGAAAGAAGTAATATGATAAGGGAAATCACTGCTGGCAAGTTTCATCTTCTTCATAAACTTACTTACAGCCATCTTTGTTCCAGTTTATCTAAACATTACTAATATAATAATTGTCGTGGTCCAGCTTGGATATTATTGCCATAATTTCGGAAGTAACCGCATGTGCTGTTATTTCCTCTATGACAATGGTGTCATGATGGTCTTGACACCACATTACTAGCATTTAGTTGACAAGGCTGTATTAAGCACCCTTACATGTGCCTTGACCTATGCTTGGTGCTTATGAATCAGCAGCAAACAAAGATGGCAGAGCTTCCCTCGCTCCCCAAAGAGCTTACATACCCATGGAGGAGACAGTCCTCACAAAACCAAATCAACGACAGTAATGATATAACAGTAATTACGAAATAACCAAAATTTTTAAATTATATTACTTGCAAAATTGAAATCAGTTCTCCAAGGGAAATAGGTTGTTGTGATTAAAAAACGACAATCACACTTTATGGGGGCAAGACATGATTGCAAGAGGGACTTTACCTAACAATTACAATCAGTGTAACCTGGCTTATTGTACCCTCAATGAATCCCCAACAATAAAAAAAAAAAAGACAATGGAGAAAGATTTACTTTGGATAGGGTGACTTGCAATTGAGATTGCAAAGGTGAGTACAGACAAGACTTAACAGAAAAGAAAGGGAAGAGTTAGTCACCTGTAGTTTGCCTGCAAAAACTAGAGGTGAATCACCCTTCATACCCTGCCTCTTACAAAGCTGCATCTATCATATTATAATTAACCAAAAGATTGCTTTTCTATTTCACATATGTGAAATTCTCTAAACAACACTGTCTCCAAATGTGAAAATTGTAAATTCTTTCCCTTTCTCCAGATATTCTCAAAAATTACCATTCACTCACTAAATTTGTTCTAACTAAAATATCCATAATAAATTATGATGCAATTTAAAGGGGGATATCAGTGTAGTATTTACAGAAAAGAAAAATTACTTTGGCAAAGAATTGAGAGGGATAACAAAGATGATTGAATAGCAAAGATTAAAACTCAGGACGTGAAAGAGAAATACACAGAGAATAATGGCATCAGTCCCAACAATGACATCAGTTGCACAGGGTCAGAAGCACTCTCACAAATGTTCATGTGACAATTCAGTTGGAGTGAAGCCTGAAAACAGCCCATCAGAAAATGTCAACACTCTGATAGAGCTTATGTAGATGTACAAAGAGAGGCGGGGTCTCACTGACTTTGTCTGGAAGGGAGGAACACAGGAGTTGTATCTGGAATACCTGTGTGTTTATAACGTATAAATATTCCTACTACTAGCATCAGTCCTCCCTGGATCGTTCACTGACTTCTTTGCTAGCTTCCTGTCCAATGACAGCCCCCTCCCCACCCCTGATGATTCTCCCTGAGCAAATGTTGAGTGGGGCAGTTCCCACTTAGGTTTCATACATGATTTTAATCAGATATCTGCTTGAGCTTCAGTCATCTAGGCTCAGCTGAGCTGGACATGGGAGATGGCTTGCTCACATGGCTGACAATTTGTGCTGGGGGTTGAGCTGGACTGTCAATCTGACTGCCTAAATGTATCCTCTCCAGTGTGGTGGTTATCAGCAAGGTTCGACATCTTACACAGCAGCTGGCTACCATCAGAGTCCTCTGAGATTCTAGATCTAGGACAAAAATACCCCAGATGTCCATAAGCAAAAAATGGTTTTGACATAGAGAGTTGGGCGAATGGGAATGAATGCAATCCCACATCAAATGGAGGAGTCAGCAGAGGATAAGCTGCATTATCAAAATAGGTATTTTTCTAGCAAATACAAGACAACCCAACCTACTCTAAGGTTTCCAAATACCTGAACTAGGAAGCACAAGATTCATATTCATATTAAGAGGAAAAATAGATAGCTATGCCTACTTGTTTGACTAGAAAAGCTTTTACACGTCAATAAAATGCTGGTTTGTTAACATTATGTGGCATGCAGGCCCATAAAGAACATTTGCTGAAAGTCTTCGCACATTCAGATAAAAATAAAACTGCTGAACAAAAGCTATATTGTATAAAGGCCTGCACTTGAATAGCTAGAGGGGGTTTCTATGAGTGTTTTCAGTGACACACACTGAGAATATAGCTATCTCTGGTTCAGTGCTTACAGAAGAGCTGGAAGTTTTTCTGAGAAAAAATATGTAACTGAGCTGCATGCAGTATCTAAAGCAGTGGTTCCCAAACCTTTTGGCTCAAGGGACCAGTTTCATGGAAGAAAACTTTTTCATGGGCCATGAACAGGGGCTGGGGAGGGGTATCTGTTAGGTCCCTGGGGATTGGGAACCACATCACTGTAGGATTACTTATATAGCCATGTGCATTTAATTCACATGTAAAACCCATATTAAGATTGTTTCTCATGGCTCTTGAGAAACAATAAGCTAATCAGAAAGTGGGCAAGTGATTTATTGTTTCACTTTTAAAAATATGATTTTTGAACACAGTATCAAAAATACTTGTGGAATCCAAGGCTATAGGAAACTTTGGGGAAAGAACGAGTCACAGCATCACACTGTCCCTAGCCCATAGCCTAGAAACTTGGAAAATCCTCACTTAAGATTTTTTTTGGCCATAAGATAAAGGCAATTTAAGAAAGCAAAGTTTAAAATGTATAGAAAGAAAAAGAAAAATAACAATACTACATGTCACTTATTACCTACAGTGCCACTGGCCACCTGGTTCTCTTGGGGTCCTGCAAGCTCCCCATCCTTGGCTGCTTGCCACTGGTCTTCAGGATGCTCCATTCAACCTGTGCTCCCAGACTAGTGCCTTCTCTACAGTATCCTTGAGGCTGCAATGCCTTAGAAATTGATCAGGTAGGATCAATCTGAGGATTTCTGGATCTCGCAGTGCATAGACAAAATGTCAAGTTACCCTCTGGTATGGACTGAATATTTGTACACTCTAAAATTCATATGCTGAAATCCTAATCCCCAATGTGACAGTATTAGGAAGTGGGGGCCTTTGGGAAATGATTAGATGATGAGGATAGAGCTCTCAGAATGAATTTAGAGCCCTTATAAATAGGCTGAAGAGAGCTCCCTTACTTATTATGCCATGTGAGGACACAGGCAGAAGATGGTCATCTATGATCCAAGAGGTGAGGCCTCACCAGCCACCAAACCTGTCAGTACCCTGATCTTAGACTTCCCAACCTCCAGAACTTTGAGAAGTCAGTTTCTCTTGTTTATAAACTACCCACTCTATGGCATTTTTTAAAAGAAGCTAAAATGGACTAAGACAGACTCATAGAAGAAAATTCATGTTTTCTGCCATTTTCCTAAACTACCTATGCCATTAGTTATTGTTTTACTGAATCAGTATATGAATCACTCAAGGACTTCATGGGGGAAAATGACTAGTTTTAGAAGAACTATTCTAGAATGCTGACTTTATTTTCATGTAAATGATGAAATTTACTTTGTGGATTATGCCTGGAATTTCTTTTAAATTGTACAGGGCAGTTCACTGGATATAGAGGCCAAAAGACTGAGACTTCATTTCCCCTCTTTTCCTACCTCTGATCTTGGACACATCAAGATTCTTCTTTGTCCCTTAGTTTCTTGTCATAGGTAGATGATTTTTTTGGTGTAGTTTAGTCCCAAAATTATATTATAACAAGGAGAAAAACAGTAACCAGGCTGTCATGGTAAAGAGACATCTCTTGCTTAAGATGCTAAAAGCTTGGAATAAGGCATTACAAAAATACATCGTACATCATCACAACAAGCACACTGGTACCAATTAATTAATCCAAGATTATGACAGATTTCAAGATGCTTTCTTTTGTCCATTCCATATACAAGCATCACATAATTAGGACTGGAAAAGTGAGCTAGAAGTTCCAGAATAGGTACAAGTAGCACATATAAGGTAAAAGGAATAATTTGCAAGCATTTAATGTTTATCTCTTTAATCAACAAATAATATTATTTCCTTTTATCAGCTTATTTTTAAGCACTTCAACTAAATTTTTGATTGAGAATTAATATCAATATTTTAAAATATTTTTTAACTAAAAATTTTCAAGCTAATTTGAAGCATTTAGTATTCATTGTACCCTTTAATCAGCAAGTCTTGTCCAGCCATTTTCCATGTACTAGTTGCTACTGTGTGCTGTGCATAAACATTAATTACAGGTTAACTTTCAGCAAACAAAAATACTGAGTGAACTCTTCCCAAGTGTGCATTTTATTTTTATGTCCTTCATTTGTTAAATAGCTACTTTGACTTAAAGATGTGGCTATGACAATTTCAGGTTCCTTTCAGCCTTTTGTTTATTATTTGTAATATTTGTAATAATTGTGTAAGGTTTTCCTCCCTGCACGATAGGTGCTATGGTTTGAATGTGTCCTCCAAAGCTCACATTCTGCAAACCTAATCTCCAATGCAACAGTGTTGAGAGGTAAGATCTTTAAGAAGTGATTAATTCCATTATGGTGGCAGTGGGTTAGTTATTCTGAGAGTGGGCTCCTGATCAAAACAGCCTCTTTTTCTCTCCTGCACGCTTTCTTGCCCTTCCATCTTCCATAAGATGATGTAGCAAAACAGCCTTTGCCAGATGGGGGCCCCTTGAACTTAACCTTTCTAGCCTCCAGAACTGTAAGAAATTAAGTCTTTGTTCTTTATAAATTGCCCAGTCTCAATTTTTTTAATCTCAAAACAAACTAAGATGGTAGGACTCGTGCTCTAGAGTTAAACATATGCCAGACTGAAGATTAAAAAGAAAAGAGAGATGACCCCTTTTCAGGATCCCTAAGGTACAGGCCTGGTATATAAAAGAGGTCACAGAGAAGCTGACAACTGAAGGAGAGGGCCAATGTTTGCCAGATTTCTTTTTTTTTTTTTGCCAGATTTATTTCTTTAGGGAATCTCTAGTGCTGGAGTTTTAAGTAAAATCTCCATAACTAGTAAAAAGACAAAAAGTTGAGGATCGTTCTAGAAATGCTTCTAACAGATAATTTTAACAATGTTAATGAAAGTGATTTTTATGAATTCCAAGTATAATACCAGCAACTACCTGATGATACTAGGAAATCAGTAACAACAGTTGTGGTTGTCACTTCAAAATGACGTTTTTTTGTTTTTTTTTTAAACAGCATTTTTTCTTTCAATACCTGATATAGCAACTAATGATTTATGTTTTAATAAATACGCAATTTAACACAATTATATGTCTTGATTTTCCATTCTTATAAAATGTAGATCTATATACATTCATAATTACGTTTTTTAATAATGTCATATAATACACATTTTAGAAGAAAACATTTAGCAGAAATGAAATGCTCTGGTGTGTAAGAATCATAAGCTATTGCTCAGATCCGAACATTAAATAAAAAATACCAAACTGTCTAAGAACATGGCTTAACGGTTTAAGAAATATAACCTTGAAAACTAAACAAATGACATAGAAATGACTATTGGGATCAGGGATAATTAAACGAAAATGTGGCTCAGAAGTACCACCAGATGGCAGGAGAGGAAAAAGAATTCCAAATTTGAAGAGCCAATCAGTTTGAATCACAGAGGATGACAATTTTTAAAATAAGTATTTGTCTGCCATCAGCTTACTGTGTCCTCCCTCCACTTGTTGTGAGGGCATACGAAGTCTCCCTCATTAAGTCAGGAGTTGAGGAAATCTTGTACAAACCTCTGTAGTGGAAACTTGACCATCTTTTAACTGAAATTCAGCTTATGGAAAATGTCAGTACCCATCATCCCCACTGGTCCCAAGGCGTCCAGGGTCTGCCTTCTGGTCATGGTTCTGCCACTAAGTGGCAGAAGGATTAGGAGCAAGTCATATGACCTAAGCACTCTGGACTGCAGTTTCCCAATTCTTTTTGTTGATGTTGTTAAATCGAGGACATCAAATACTACACAGTACTCAAGAGCTGGTAATTTTAAAAAGAACCAAGAACATGCTCTAAATATATATCTAAACTTTTATTCTTCCTAGGCAATCTTTAGCAAGGTCTGTGCTGCTAGTCAAGACTCCTGAGTGGCCCTGATGCAGAGGTCACATTGACCATGTCACTCGAGGGTACCACAGCCACACAATCCACAAACAGAGCAGCCCCTAATTGTGCCCTGAACCACCTGGGTAGCTGCACTCCATGACCCTGCCCTATTAAACTACAGGGCAAATAGCTAGTGATCCAGAGAGTCTCTGGAAGCATTCAAAACCAGCCTCAATTTACAATTGCTTTACAGTTTCCCTGGCCAGTATTTTTCCAAATGCATGTGTGTGCCTGTGTTATGTGTAAGAAATACTTTACGTTATGTTATGTCACATTGTTGTACTATACTACTTTGACTCACAAAGCCAGAATTTTTGAATTTAAATTCCTTCTTTATCCCTTGCTTAACTGTGCGGCTTAAAGCAAATTACTTTAATCCTCTGTGCCTCGATTTTCTCATTTATAATGTGGGGTTAAAAATAACTGCTATTACATAAAGTTGTTGCAAAGCAGGGCCATTTTAAAACATTCATAGGCACTTTGGAAGTCTTGCCTTACAAAAGAAAAAGCTTACTTTAGGAAGAACTTATTAAATATAAGTAATCACTTTTAAAATATTTAAGGGAGTGTCATCATTTTACCATGAAAATTTTAATAGTAATTTCAGTTTTTCAGTTTTCTTTTTGTATTGGTAGCCAATTTTTTTTTCAAGTCTCAACCATTTTTTTTACTTTGTTGAAGAGCTGTGGGCCATAGATAAAATGTAGAGGTAATAGATACAAACACTATGGAGTTTAGATGAGATAATCCACGTGAAATGCTTCAAACTATACCGACCCATAAAAAGCTTTCAACAAATGTCGGCTGGGATTATTTATCAGTTTGACTTCATAACTTCTGAGGCTATCCTGAGACAGAAGCAGAGAAAAGGCATCTGAATTTTGGCTAGCTAGCCAATAGTTTTCAACTCTGGCTGTATATTTGAGTCATCCACAGATTTATAAATCCTGTAAATTACACAGACCACTTGCCAAGGAAACAACTGACTCTTGGGGAAACGGGAAGCTGGACATTAGTACTTGTAACACTCCCCATGTGATTGCAAAATACAAAATTGGAATCACTAAGCTAAGGAGAATGGTAAACATTCTCCGTGTGCCTCCACAATCATGAATTAATGTCTTCCCAGAATAAGTTCTCCTTCAAGCAGTTCTCAAAGTATAGCCTCTAGACCAGCAAGCAGCCTTGTAAAGAAAATATAGGAAAAGAGCAAATTCTCCAGCACCACTGAATCAGACATTTTAGAGGCTCAGCTATTTGCTTTCTCACTTTCTGATGCATAGTAAATTTTGAGAATCACTGCTTCAAAGAAACACGTCTGTGTTCTGTCAATTTTCATGACTTCATAATTGACTTTTTTTTAAAAAAAAAGTTCTAGGATGACAGGGTTTGAAAATGGTCATTATTATTTGATTGACAGAACCAAACTTCATTTTCTTCGAATTGTTGAAAAACACAGTCTTAACACCTTGCAACATTCGGCTCAGGTAGCAATTGCACTTTAAGGAAACATACGTAATTGCCAAAATTGTGTTTCCTCATGCACCCTCTGTTCTACTCACCCATTCCCTACTCTGACTCTTCTCCAGAGGTTAAGGGTGTGGTGAACGGAATCATATTTTTTACTCTCTCCATAATTTTTTAATTCTACATTCGATTAATTGTCTCTCCAGAATCACTCTTTAAACACTTCTGCCAGTTCACTTTTTCTAGACTTTAAGCCTCACAGCCACATCTTTTACCCTTCTTCAGATGGGGGTCTGTCCAAGGGCAGCGCTGCGGGTTCTCACTTGGGGCTCCTAGAGAGGATTCCTCCCGCTCTTTACAACTCACCTGCCTTTCTCTGCCTGTTTCATGGGCAACATTCACCTCTGCTTTTCTTTCATACCCTTACCAAATTGGTTTGCTTTTAGTCTGTATCTGCCATATCTCATCAAACAGCCCTTCTTGGCAACATCTGCGATTCCACCGTAGCTGAAGGGCAACCTTCGAAGTACCACGAAGCTCCTCCAATCTGGTCACACTTCAGAAAATTCAAAGCCTCTTCTACCCGAGGGTGGTTCTAACCTGAGTAACGGACCTGTCTGGGTCCTTCTCCAAACCCTACGCAAGTTCTTCGGGCTTCTAGTGGAAGCCAGTATAATCTCCACCTCTCTCTATCTGATTTAAGTGGACTGAAACACAAACATCAGTTTTTAATGTTCCCCAAAAGGGTCTAACGAGCACCAGAAAGTGAAGAACGGGCCTAACAGAAACTTACCTGCTAAGATGGCTCCCAGGCCTGCCGGAAGTCAGCCCCAGCTCGCGCGGCTGCCTGGCGCTCTGCTGCCCTCTGCCAGCTTGTCTGTGCACAGCTTTTCCCCCAACAGGCCCAGCCCTCTGCAAGCTGCAATAGATAGAACCCTCTGGTTGAAAAGTGTTTGGAAAAGTAGATTGAAGGCATTCAAGAAATGTAACATATCCTAACTCTCCATTTTTAGGGCCTTTTTATTTGGTTCTTCACTTAAAACATTCTCTGGGTAGGATCAAAGACAACCTGATGGTGAGGGCTAGAGACAAGTTCTGTGAGGTAAAAAGATTTTTCTGAAATTTCAGACAGTGCTGTAGTAATACAATTTTAATGTGTTTGAGCATTTTCTTGTCTGTGCTTTTAGCTATAACTTAGGTTTTACTTTATCCCAATAATAGTGATACCATTTGCTGATTTGTTTTTACAATGTCACAATGATAGTGATACCATTTGCTGATTTTTTTTTTTACACTGTCAAATAAAGTTATGGATGATTTACCTCTCATCTTACAATATTTTTCCCTGTTTTAAAGTTAAGAAGATGGCTCAGAAGAATTAAGCGACTTGCCCAAGAAAACACAGTGCATCTTATGGGCTGAATTGTGTCTTCCTAAAAATTCTATGTTGTAGTACTAACCCCCAGTATGTCCGAATGTAAACATATTTAAAAATGGGATCTTAAAAAGGTTATTAAGTTAAAATTAAATTATTAATGATTAAGAAGAGGGGGATTTGAACTCAGACACATACAAAAGGAAGATGACATGAAGACAGGGAGAAGACAGCCATCTACAAGCCAAGGAGGGCAGCCTGGAGCAGACCCTTCCCTGTGGCTCTCAGAAGAAACCAACTCTGCCAACACCTTGATCTTGGGCTTCTGGCCTCCAGAACTGTGAGGAAACAAATTTCTGTTTTTAAAGCCACTAAGTCTGTGGTATGTTGTTAAATAAATTTCTGTTGCTTAAGCCACCCATCCTGTCTACTTTGTGACGGCAGCCCTCAGAAGCTAATATGGCAATAGGAACCAGGATTTGAACAGAGACATGGCTAATATCAAAACTTTGCTTATTCTAGCATGCAACTACCTTAATTCTTGAAACTATAAACTATTTTACAAACTATTGTTTTATATAAAATGTGCTCACCCATAGTAAGGTGTCCATCCTTATTTTTTCTGGAAAGTATTTCTCCTGCTCTTTATGATGCACCTGCAATGACTTTATGCATTTCACCAGCCAAAAACTGTCTTCCTTTGGTGAAATTGGCTGTATATATACAGTACCTCATTTTATATAGAGTGTGCTAAAATATATATACACATTTGGGCAGCCTGTGGCTGGCCCCATATGCCGGAGGTGGCAGATTCAAACCTAGCCCTGGCCAAAAACTGGAAAAAAAAAATACATATATATATATATACACACACATTTTAAGAAAGGAAAAAACTGTATTAAAATTGCAATATTCAAGTCATGTTTGACTTCTATGCTTACAAGTGATACAAGATACACTATACAAGATAACAAATTTTATCAGTACACATTGAGTATTAGAATTTTAATACAGATTTTTTGGCAACCTCTGTATATATAAATTTTTTAAAGTGCTGGCTTTGCTACCAAATTCTCTTTCAAGGCTTTAACTTCAGGCCCAATTCAATCTCAAATTGTTTTTATTTTTTTATTGTTAAATCATAGCTGTGTACATTTGTGCAATCAAGGGGTACAATGTGCTGGTTTCATATACAATCTGAAATATTCTCATCAAACTGTTCAATATACCCTTCGTGGCATTTTCTTAGTTATTGTATGTAGACATTTGTATTCTGCATTTAGTAGGATTCACCTGTACCCATTCTAAGATGCTCCGTAGGTGTGGCCCCACCCATTACCCTCCCTCCACTCTGAATTCCCCCCTCCCTTCCCCTTCCTTGGCCCTTTCCCCATATACTTGTGCTATAGTTGGGTTATAGCCTTCATATGAAAGCTATAAATTAGCTTCATAGTAGGGCTGAGTATATTGGATACTTTTTCTTCCATTCTTGAGATACTTTGCTAAGAAGAATATGTTCTAGCTCCATCCATGTAAGCATGAAAGAGGTAAATTCTCCATCTTTCTTTAAGGCTGCATAATATTCCATGGTATACATGTACCACAAGTTGCTAGTCCATTCTTGGGTCGATGGGCACTTGGGCTTCTTCCATGACTTAGAATTATGAATTGGTCTGCAATAAACATTCTGGAACAGATGTCTTTGTTATATTGTGATTTTTGGTCTTCTGGTTATATACCTAGTAAAGGAATTACAGGATCGAATGGCAGGTCTATTTTTAGATCTCTAAGTATTCTCCAAACATCCTTCCAAAAGGAACGTATTAGTGTGCATTCCTACCAGCAGTGTAGAAGTGATCCCTGAGATGGGATCACTTCTTGCTAATACGTTCTTTTCTTGCTAATACATTTGAGTTCTCTGCGGATTCTGGTTATTAAACCTGTATCAGAGGTATAACCTGTAAATATTTTCTCCCATTCTGAAGGCTGTCTGCTTGCTTTACTTACTATGTTCTTGGCTGTGCAGAAACTTTTTAGTTTGATCAGGTCCCAGTAATGTATTTTTGATACTGCTTCAATTGCCTGGGGAGTCCTCCTCATAAATTATTCACCCAGGCCGATTCCTTCAAGAGTTTTCCCTGCACTTTCTTCAAGTATTTTTAGAGTTTCATGTCTTAAGTTTAAATCTTTTATTCAGCGAGAGTCTATCTTAGTTAATGGTGAAAGATGTGGGTCCAGTTTCAGTCTTTCACAGATCGCCAGCCAGTTCACCCAGCACCATTTGTTAAACAGGGAACCTTTTCCCCCACTGAATGTTTTTAATTGGCTTGTCAAAGATCAAATAACAGTAAGTAACCATGGATTCATCTCATGGTTCTCTATTCTGTTCCAGACATCTAATTCTCTGCTTTTGTGCCAGGACCATGCTGTTTTGATCACTATCGATTTATAGTACAGTCTCAGGTCTGGTAGCATGATTCCTCCTGCTTTGTTTTTATTTCTGAGTAATGTTTTGGCTATTCGAGGTTTTTTCTGATTCCATATAAAACGAAGTATTATTTTTTCAAGATCTTTAAAATATGACAATGGAGCTTTGATAGGAATTGCATTAAAAGTATATATTGCTATGGGTAGTATAGACATTTTAACAATGTTGATTCTTCCCAGCCATGAGCATGGTATGTTTTTCCATTTGTTAATATCTTCAGCTCTTTCTTTCCCTAAAGTTTCATAGTTCTCTTTATAGAGATCTTTCATGTCCTTTGTTAGATAAACTCCCAAATATTTCATCTTCTTTGGCACTACTGTGAAAGGAATAGAGTCCTTGACTGTTTTTTAGGCTTGGCTATTGTTGGTATATATAAAGGCAACAGATTTATGGGTGTTGATTGTGTTCCCTGAGTCATTGCTGTATTCCTTGATCACTTCTAAAAGTTTTGTAGTAGAATCCCTAGTGTTTTCCAGATATACGATCATGTCATCTGCAAAGAGCGAAAGTTTGATCTCTTCTGACCCTATGTGGATGCCCTTGATCACCTTTTCTTCCCCTATTGCAATGGCTAAAATGTCCATTACAATCAAGAGCAATGAGGACAATGGGCAACCTTGCCTGGTTCCTGATCTAAGTGGAAATGATTTCAATTTAACTCCATTCAATATGATATTGGCCGTGGGTTTGCTGTAGATGGCCTCTATTAGTTTAAGAAATGTCCCTTCTATACCAATTTTCTTAAGTGTTCTGATCATGAAGGGATGCTGGATATTATCAAAAGCTTTTTCTGCATCAATTGAGAGAATCATACGGTCTTTATTTTTTAGTTTGTTTATGTGTTGAATTACATTTATAGATTTACATATGTTGAACCAGCCTTGAGACCCTGGGATAAATCCCACTTGGTCATGGTGTATAATTTTTTTGATGTGTTGTTGGATTCTGTTTGTTAGGATCTTATTGAGTATTTTTGCATCAATATTCATTAGTGATATTGGTCCATAATTTTCTTTTCTTGTTGGGTCTTTCCCTGGTTTAGGGATCAAGGTGATGTTAGCTTCATAGAATGTGTTGGGTAGTATTCCTTCTTTTTCTATATTTTGGAAGAGGTTTAGTAATATAGGTACTAGTTCTTCTTTAAAGGTTTGGTAGAATTCTGACATAAAGCCATCTGGTCCTGGGCTATTCTTTTTAGGGAGATTTTGTATAGTTGATGTAATTTCAGAACTTGATATGGGCCTGTTCAACATTTCCACTTCGTTCTGGCTAAGTCTTGGTAGGTGATGAACTTCCAAGTATTGGTCGATTTCTTTCAGATTTTCATATTTCTGAGAGTAAAATTTCTTGGAATATTCGTTAAGGATTTTATGAATTTCTAAGGGGTTTGTTGTTATTTCATCTTTATCATTTCTGATTGATGAAATTAGGGATTTTACTCTTTTTTTCCTGGTTTGGTTGGCCAAAGGTTTATCTATTTTACTGAACTTTTCAAAAAAACAACTTTTGGGTTTATTGATCTGTTGTATAATCCTTTTGTTTTCAATTTCATTTAATTCTGCTCTAATTTTGCTTATTTCTTTTCTTCTGCTGGGTTTGGGGTTGGAATGTTCTTCCTTCTCCAGTTGCTTGGAGATGTCCCATTAAGTTATTAACTTCCTCTCTTTCCATTTTCTTGAGGAAGGCTTGCAGTGGTATAAATTTCCCTCTTACGACTGCCTTTGCAGTATCCCAGAGGTTCTGATAATTCATGTCTTCGTTGTCATTTTGTTCCAAAAATTTGATGATTTCCTCCTTAATCTTGTCTATAACCCATCTATCCTTCAGCATAAGGTTAGCTTCCATGTTCTTGTATGGATATGCAGATTCCTGTTGTATATGATGGTCTGAAAAGATGCAAGGGATAATTTCTATTTTTCTTAAATTTGCTGAAGTTAGATTTGTGGTCCAGGATGTGGTCAATTTTGGAGTACGTTCTGTGCACTGATGAGAAGAATGTGTATTCAGTTTTGTTGGGATGAAATGTTCTGTAAATGTCTGTTAAGTTCAGATGTTGAATGGTTAAGTTTAAATCTAAGATTTCTTTGCTTAGCTTCTTTTTGGAGGATATATCCAGCACTGCTAAAGGGGTGTTAAAATCTCCAACTAATATGGAACTGGAGGAAATCAAGTTGCTCATGTCTGTTAGAATTTCTCTTATAAATTGAAGTGCATTCTGGTTGGGTGCATAAATAATTGAAATCTCATCATATTGAGTATTACCTTTAACAACTATGAAGTGTCCATCCTTATCCTTCCTTATTTTGGTTGGTTTAAAGTCTATTGCATCTGCGAATAGGATTGCAACACTTGCTTTTTGCTGCTTTCCATTTGTCTGAAGTACAGATGACCATACCTTCCCCTTGAGTCTATATTTGTCTTTTAATGTAAGATGAGATTCTTACATGCAGCAGATATCTGGCTTGAGATTTTGTATCCAGTCAGCCAACTTGTGCCTCTTTAGAGGACAATTTAAACCATTCACATTAATTGAGAATATTGATAAGCCTTTCGAGAGTCTGGTGGACATTTTTAATCCTTTTGCGACTGTGGAAGTTGGAATTTGATCAAAATTTTCTGTGTGGGTTTACTTTTGTGGTGGAAGATCATGCTGGTCTTTATGGAGGATAGGTCTGAGAACATCCTGGAGAGCTGGTTTAGTTGTGGCAAATTTCTTCAACATGTGAATGTCGTTAAAATATTTAATTTCTCCATCATAAATGAAACTCAGTTTAGCTGGGTACAGGATCCTGGGTTGAAAGTTATTTTGTTTTAGGAGATTAAAAGTCGATGACCATTCTCTTCTAGCTTGAAAGGTTTCAGCAGAGAGATCTGCAGTTATTCTAATATTCTTCCCCTTGTAGGTAATGGTTTTCTTTTGTCTGGCTGCTTTCAGAATTTTCTCCTTCATATTAACTTCAGTGAAATTGATTATGATGTGTCTGGGAGATGTCTTATTCAGGTTGAGTCATGCTGGAGTTCTGAAACTGTCTGCTATCTGAATTTCAGAATCTCTTGGCATGTCTGGAAAGTTCTCATTCATAATCTCATGGAGAAGACATTCTGTGCCTTGTGAAGCCACTTCATCACTTTTGGGGATCCCTATAAGACGAATATTAGTTTTCAATTATCCCAGAGGTCTCTGAGAGAGTGATCTGTTTTTGCTCTCCATTTCTCTTCCTCTCATTTGGGAGCATTTGAAAGCTTTGTCTTCAATGTCAGAAATCCTTTCTTCTGCTTGCTCCATTCTGTTACTGAGGGATTCTACTGTGTTTCCCAGATCTTTGAAGGCTGCAACTTCTTGTCTCAATGTGTCAAAATCTTTGGTCATTTGGTCTTTCAATTCATTGAATTCTTGAGATATCTTTTGGGTTACGGCTTGGAATTCTAATTTGACATTATTTGCTATCCAGATTCTGAATTTGATTTCTGACATCTCAGCTATTTGTTTGTGCATGGGATCGTGGGCTGTGTCTGCCCCATTGATCCTTGGGGGAGTTGATCTAGTCTGATTATTCATATTGCCAGAGTATTTCCTTTGATTTCGTCTCATGATTGTTTTTCACCATTGCCTCTGGCTGTCCTCAGAGTTGGGGTGGTGTCTCTCCGAGATTAGACCTGGGGGGATCACTCTATTTTTGCGGGATCTTTGTAGGGTGTTACCCTGTGTAGCTCTTCTGGGGCTTCCCCAGCCAGGGAATTCTGGTTGTGGGAGCAGCTCCAGAGTGTGACACCCCCAGATCCAGCAACAGGGCAGGGAGTGGTGCACACAGTTCTAGGAGTGCCTGGCACCCAGTGACTTTGGCAGAGAGGGCCCAAGGCTCTAGCAGTCTCTGGCCAGGAGAAGGGCTCCGTGCAGAGGCAGGGAGGGCTTTTCAGGGCATGCAGCTACCAGAGTTCCTGGCCAGATGAGCATGTGGTGTGGAGCAGGGAGGGTACAGGAGGGAGGACGCGGGGTTGTGCGGCTCCTGGAGTTCCTGGTCAGGGCATGGGGAGGTCTGGTGGGCATGGTAGGGTTCCCTGCGCAGCTCTTACCAGGGTCTGGGAGGGCGCAGCTCTTCCAGAGGTCCAGGAGGGTCCCGGCACAGCTCTTACTGGGGTCTGGGAGGGTGCCAATCACGGGTCCCAGCACAGCTCCCAATCTCAAATTGTTTTTATTCCTCTTCCTAAAATCATAAACATGCCTCATTTTTTATCTCTATTACCTGATTTGCCTTCCATGATTACATTTTTAGTACCTCTCTCCTATTCATTAGAATTCTGAATACCCACGTATTTTTCATATCATAAAGACAGATAATCATGCTCCACCTTACTTTTTCCAGAAAACAACTAGATAATTCAAATTGCCCCCCTTTGCCCAAGCCCTGTGATTAGCTAATAAGCTCACAAGCTGCTCAGGAATTCATCCATGATTTGCTATTTGGAAACTTGCCTTTTCCCCTTTTTTACATAATAAGCTCCTTGTTGATTTCTACTTTAAGATATCAAAAACTGCTCACCCTTTGATCATTTTTACTATTGTGAATAAAATAACAACCACATATTTTTGGATCCCACTTCCCTCTACTGGCCCCCTCTTTGGTTCATTCATCTGTTTTTACAAAAGCTTATGTTAATGCCTTTTTGGCATTTGAGGCCAGCAGGCAGGATTTGTAGATCATATTCCTATTGCAACATCAGGATGAAAATACCACAAATGTTTCCTGGGCCTCCACAGCCCACCTGAGGTTTTCCTATGACTCAGAAAATTGAGACTGTCTCTGTGAACCATGCAGTAAGAGCAACCACAGGACTAACCTCTCTCCTCAACTGCTGAGGATAAACATCTGTATATAGATGCTTATTTTGGGTAACCAAGCAGGCTTTTCTGGAGACTTTCAAGTGAGCTGGGTCCTGGGGTTCCTTTGGAAACAGAGCCTGTGTCCCACATGCTTGTGCATTTAGAATGTTCAACTCAGAAAAGGGTCAATGGGCTCCTTGTGCGGTTCCCAGTGCATAACTCAACCTTGTTATTTGGAAGAAACAGAAAGTAAATATGGATGATATAAGCAGAAAAGTGATTTATTGAAAAGATATTAGGTCGTTTATGAAGGCCAAGAAACTGGGTTCAGAAAACAAGGAAAGACAGATGACAGCCAGGCCACACCTTGGCACAGAGCCAGTCCAGAGGGGATAACACTGGGCATGGCACCTGTGGCTCAGAGGAGTAGGCGCCAGCCCCATATGCCAGAGGTGGCGGGTTCAAACCCAGCCCCGGCCAAAAACTACAAAAAAACAAACAAAAAAAAACTGAATGCTATGGTAGTTTCTAAATATTGGATGCTACTTGATTGCAAAATTGATTCTTCACTTGCTGATTGTAGACGCTCAGCATCTCTACCAGCAGATTCAAATTCAGCCCAAGCGAGTATGATTGGCCAAATCCGAGCCAGGTGCCTGCTTCTTAGCTGCCAATTATGCTGAATAATTGTGCATCCAGGCTTTTAAGATCTTAAGTAGAAATCTCTTTCCTCTATATGGGGACTTCTGAAACATCAAAGCAGGGGCTTGGATGCCGAGCAACAAACAGGACAATGTCCTCTGCAGTCCATCTCATTAGCTGCCGCAAACACTACTTCATGCAGTTGCTCCTAGTTACTGTAAGACATTTATTTACCCCTTGTATGTATGAAAATCAACTCTGGCCAAAGGAAGAAAATTTAAACTCTTTTTATTTATTGTATCCAAATCGAGTTTGAGATCTGTGGATGATATAAATTCTTCTGATTTTTGTCACGATCCTGTCCCCATATTCTCTTCTGGGCTCACTTCCAGCCAATGCTATATAACATAAGAGCATAAGGAAAAGGAAAGAGAATTAAGTTAATAAATAGTATAAATTAAAAAGTTAGCTTAAATGAATATATATGCCTCACTACAAAGAAGGAAGAATGGGTAGAAACTATAAATGCAGTACTCATTTTTTACAACTGGCCCCTTGTTTATAGTTGTCATTTATGACATCTTTCTGCTGGTCTACCTTGCAAATTACTATGGCCTCAACTGATCAGGGTTCTTCAGCTGGAAAGATCCCTGCACCATTTTTTCGGAGGGTTCTGAGCACCACAGGGAATACCCAAAGTACTTTATTCACTCCTCTTGGTCGCCATTGGCTAATAGCAACCCCATTTCTCTTTGATAGTTATCAAAGGCTACCTTGCAACCCGCTTTGACCTATTCACTCAAAGGCAATCGCAGACACAATGGCCAGTTTCAGTTTATATTTCAAGAGAAGCATTTTTGTGTAACAGTGTTTATTTCTAGCATGCTGAGACATCTAAGCTAGCCACTTTTAGAGTCATAGGGAAGCAAAGCACATTTTTTTTCAAAATGATTCATTAGTATAAACAGTAATGGCAACACCCCTAGCTCTCATCGCTTGGTTCTTGAGCCCTTGTGTAGACTATGAAAAGACAAACTGCATCCTATATAGGTTGTTCACTAAGATTTATAAGATAGCACCCAAATCCCATAAAGTGCAATCGCCCAGCTGATGCCTTATGGCAGAATTTCAATAAACCATGCCACCACTTATTAAGGGTAAATTGTATAGACAGGAAATAGCATATATAATCAGAACAATAGATCCTATGCACATCAGCCCATTGCTTTGCTTCTCTTGCTATAAATCAGCTCCTTATTTGGAATATATGGAATACTATGAGGGTGTATAGGCACTCAGGAAGTCCGTGGATAATGGTGTTGGAAGAGGCATAGCAGGAGGAAAGGCAAATCTACATCTGCAATAACAAGTTTTTTTCCTTTTCACAACAGAAAGGGCTCAAGAGTTGATAATACAACCCATAAAATCCATAATGAAAGACTAAAAACAACTCTTGGGAAAAACAGCTTGAGTCTGTAGAAGTAAAAAACTTCAAAATCAAAATGAAAAATGTGGGCTCAGCACCTGTAGCTCAGCAGCAAGGGCGCCAGCCACGTACACTGGAACTGGAGGGTTCGAATCCAGCCCAGTCCCGCTAGTGACACCTACAACCAAAAAATAGCCGAGCATTGTGCCAGGTGCCTGTAGTCCCAGCTCCTTGGGAGGCTGAGGCAAGAGAATTGCTTAAGCCCAAGAGCTTGAGGTTGCTGTGAACTGTGATGCCACAGCACTCTACCCAGGGAAACATAGTAAGACTGTCTCAAAAAAAAAGAAAAAGAAAGAAAGAAAAAGAAAAAAAAACTGTGTAACTTCAGACAAAAGGGCACTAGGTCCTAGAGAAGTATAGAGAATAAGCCTAAAATAATATTCTTCTTCTGATTGTACATGATTCAAATTATGTAACTGGTTTGTTCATTCAACAAACACTTGTGAATTTTAAAACATGTAGCAAATAAACCATTGTGTATATATAAGTAAGGAGGAGTTCAAGAGAGAGTTTTGAGCTAAAGATAAGAAAAAAAAAATAGGGGCAACTCACATACAGTAAGTAGCTGAGTGGGTGAGTACAAATGAGACAGCCTAAGGGGCCACAGCGGAGGAGGTAGAGATGGGAAGAATACAGGTATAGGGACACGCAGATGATCTAGTCTTGGGCCTTGAGGAAATTCAATTAGAGATTAGTAGATCTCTACTATCTACCGTGTCCTCAGAAGCCACCTAAATTAAACATAACAACTGAAACCTCGGTTACAAATATGAATAATGTTATGCATTATGAAAGAAATAACACAAGGTTATATAACGGCCAGTGGAAAAATCTGGCACTTAGAAAAATGAGACTAAAAATAATTCTTAGTGTCTCCAGTACTATTCCAGGTGTATGTGGCTGGTGCCCTAGCCGCTGAGCTACAGGTTCTAAATCTTAGGGATCTCTTTTACCTATGGAGTGAGAGTCATCATTAATCCTGGAGTTCTGAGGCAGGTCTTGCCAAGGGAGCCTGCCCAAGTGCAGTAATTCCGGATTACTGATAAAACTGTCTCTGCCAATTATAGCACATGCCAGCAGGGGGGAATCTTCCCATTCACAAGGAAAGTTAACCAAAGCTGGCAAAATTGTTAGTAGAAAGATTTGTTTAGTGCTTTTTGCCCCCCAAATAAAATCAAGACTAAGAGAAATTAATGATACATCTGAGTGCAATGGATAGGAAAGTAAAACACGTGGTCTCATTCAATATTGCATGTCTTTTTACCTGGGGAATATTCATTTCTCCCCATATACCTGAACACTGTTTTAGAGTCTACTGGAACTTAATTTTCTTTTTCTAAAGAAATGTTTCTGGTTCTTAAAGACATGAATGTTTTTTTCAGAATGCCACTGCTGCCTATTTTGGTAAAAGTACATATTAGGCAAAGAATTCATTGATAAGCCCACATTCTAAGTTATTCAAGTGCTATTTTGAGAATGTTAGATAAAAATTCCATTTTCAGATGTGCATTTCTCCAAGGAGCTTTAGAGGAAATCATTGAATTATTTCAGTACACTATGTTTTCTACATGTTTTTCTAGCCAGTCTCCCCATTAGTGAAATTAACTTGAATAGCCAAAGAAATATTTCAAAGAGATAGCAGAACTTTAATATTGGCTAATGAAGCTAATTTCTTGATTCATCTATTTGCTTTTTCCAAAGGCGCCCAATCAAACAGGCTTTCAGAAAAATTAATACATTGTCTTCCTTTTATTAAATCAACTCTGAGAGATTAGCCAAAAAGCATTGCAGGAAAGAAGTCCCGTTATACCTTTTAAATTCTCCTGGGCAACTAGACTAAACTCACTGTTTTGGGGGAACATCATAAGAGCAGCAGTCTAATTAAGATACATATAAAATTTCTCGGAAAATGTCCTTTAATCTGTTTATCTCTTTAGCACTGATTTGCACTTGGTGAGGGCTTTCCCTCTTGGTGTGCCTCTTCTCTTGGAATTGGCAAGTGTTTTCGCCCAGTTTGTTCATAATCCTTGAAAACTGGTGAGTGCTGCCTGTGTTATTAATACGTTGAATTTTATAAAGAAGCTTTAGATTCTTTCTGCTCATTCCAACAATCCATCTTCATAAATATTCTTAATTATTTAAACTGAAATGGTTATATATTATTTTAGAATCTGATTACCATTTAGAAAAGAGCATGTCACACTTATTAATGAAAGTTACAATTGTATAAACTATGCCCCACTGCCATTATCATCATTCTCTCTTTCCCTCTGTCCCTCTCTTTCTCCACTTGCTATAATTATCACTCCCTCTGACTCTTTCTCTGTTTCTCCTGCATTCTGGACTACTAAAACTGCCTCTGTAAGGATGCTGTTGATGTCCTACCCAGATCCCTAGAACCCTTTTACCAGTTTTGTGAGCTCCTCTCGCAGCTCCCACGTGCTTTGCTTCTTACAGCTTGTGCTTGTGAGCTATCTTCAGAGGAATGGCTCTTGAACGGCTGGAGCTACTTTACCCACAGATAAAGACAGATGGAAGGGCCTGAGAATTTACATTTCTGTAGGGAGGACCCAGACCCAATGACCAACTGGCAGAGTATGAACACCCAGCTCTCTGTCTCTGAGGCTAGTTATAATACCAATTACTCTCAACATCTCCCACAGGGATCAAGCTGAAAGCTGGGACTTTGCCTGAAACTGCACCCTTGTTTGGCTTTCTCCCCTCCCCTGTCTTACTCCTCCCACTTCCTTAATAAATCATTTACACAAAAGCCCTCATCCCAAAACCAGCTTCTTGGGTGAACTAAGGCAGCCAGCAAAGACATCTCTATGCCTCTAATCTTTCTATTTATTTTTTTATTGTTAAATCATAGCTGTGTACATTAGTGCAATCAAGGGGTACAATGTGCTGGTTTCATATACAATCTGAAATATTCTCATCAAACTGTTCAACATAGCCTTAATAGCATTTTCTTATTGTATGTAGACATTTGTATTCTGCCTTTAGTAAGTTTCACCTGTACCCATTCTAAGATGCACCGTAGGTGTGGCCCCACCCATTACCCTCCCTTCACCCTAACCTCCCCCCTCCCTTCCCCTTCCTTGGCCCTTTCCTCATAGTCTTGTGATATAGTTGGGTTATAGCCTTCATGTGAAAGCTATAATTTAGCGTCATAGTAGGGCTGAGTACATTGGATACTTTTTCTTCCATTCTTGAGATACTTTGCTAAGAAGAATATGTTCCAGCTCCATCCATGTAAACATGAAATAGGTAAAGCCTCCATCTTTCTTTAAGGCTGCATAATATTCCATGGTATACATGTACCACAATTTGCTAGTCCATTCGTGGGTCGATGGGCACTTGGGCTTCTTCCATGACTTAGCAGTTTTGAATTGGACTGCAATAAACATTCTGGTACAGATGTCTTTGTTATATTGCAGTTTTTGGTCTTCTGAGTATAAATCTAGTAAAGGAATTATAGGCTTGGTTGAATATTTTATGAGGACTCCCCAGGCAATTAAAGCAGTATCAAAAGTACAGTACTGGGACCTGATCAAACTAAAAAGCTTCTGCACAGCCAAGAACATAGTAAGTAAAGCAAGCAGACAGCTCTCAGAATGGGAGAAAATATTTGCAGGTTATACCTCCGATAAAGGTCTAATAACCAGAATCCACAGAGAACTCAAACGTATTAGCAAGAAAAGAACACGTGATCCTATCTCAGGGTGGGCAAGGGACTTGAAGAGAAAATTCTCTAAAGAAGACAGACACACGATCTACAGACACATGAAAAAAGCTCATCATCCTTAATCATCAGAGAAATACAAATCAAAACTACTTTGAGATATCACCTAACCCCAGTAAGAGTTGCCCACATCACAAAATCCCAAAACCAGAGATGTTGGCATGGATGTGGAGAAAAGGGCACACTCCTACACTGCTGGTGGAAAGGCACACTAATACGTTCCTTCTGGAAGGATGTTTGGAGAATAGTTAGAGACCTAAATATAGACCTGCCATTCGATCCTATAATTCCTTTACTAGGTTTATGCCTCTAATCTTGACCTTCGCATTCCCTTCTTCACCCTATAATAAGAGTACCCTTCTAAATGCACATCTATTCATGGCATTGCTGTGCTTCAAAACTTTCTAGAATGTTCCATCATTCCTAGGAAATATCTTGACACCTTGTCCTGGTTCATGACTTCCTTTATGACTGTACCCTATGTTCCTTTATGATCTTCACTCTCATTTTCTCTCACACCTTCATCCTATCAAGACTTTTTCTCAGTTTGTTGAATACCATGCCCATACTTTCTTTTGACCCTCTTTTTGGTCCTTCAAACAAACAGGTCTGTCTGCCTTACTCAATCTTAGCCTCCCCAGCCTCTTTAACTGGATCACTACTACTCCTTCAGCAAGTTCTCACCCTTTCTGGCAAGCTTTTTCCTGCCCTCTTCAGACCATGGTCACCTGCTCACATAACATCATGGGACTGACCACATCATGGGGATGGCCACAGCTACCCAATACCTAACAGGATGCATGCTACAGAGTAGTTACTTTGTAAGAATTTGTTGAATGAGTGACTGGAGTGACAGATTGAAATACGGGCCCCAACCTGGTACTTAGATGGAAAGCCAATATATATAAGATGCTCAGGACCTCACAAAATAGAGAAATTTTCATTTCCTAGAATTCTCTCAGGAAGAAAATTTAATGTAACTGGAAAAAACTCTTGGGTAAATAGCTTTGTAAATGCAGAGACCTTTAAGTGTTAGACTCAATTAACAGCAGGCGGGTCTAAAACTGCCTTCTTAGGAGAGCAGGTCTGGTGAATGGCAGGGATTTTATTTTCCTGGGTTGAGAGTGCAGTTTGGAGTTCAGAGATAAATTGCCTGAGCCAGTAAAAGGTGTGAGGAGGGGAGCACAGGGTATAATTTTCTCCACCTGCCCTTTTGGAGCAGCTTTTAATAAAAGTTAAACAAATGAAAAAAAATTAGTTTGATATGAGGTGTCAAAATTATCAGCCTGTCCAGGGATTCCATATATCTCCTTTTAGAGTTAAACAAGTATTTTTTTTTTTTTCATAAAATGAAACAGAAAATCCTTTCCAATTATAAACTCTAGTCCTCACTGTAATTCAGGCTCTTGGTGCTCCTTTTCTCACCTTCAAAATGATACCCAATGATTATAGGACAATTGTGATATCTTCAAAGGAAATTTATCAGGAATAATTGTTAAAGTGATAATCCAGTAACAATTCCAAAGTTGGGAACCATTTCCTACCCACCCTCAGACCTGGGCGGAAGAGGAGGAGGTGGTGGAGACCTCATAGAACTATAGTTACACAAACTGATCAACCCATTTCCCACTGCATTCATTTCATTCAACCTTATCGTTAAGTTCATTAAGTTAAAAGCTGTTAAATTTTAATAGAAGAAAAGTAAGATGGGCTCCATCACAACCTATAATACCCAAGTAGCTCTTTGAGACAGTAAAATATATAAATTAAATAAAAACAAGTCAACATAGGAAAAAATTAAGTAAATACATTTTGTACAAAAACATATTATTCTATATTACATTCACTCATTTAGCAACACTTTTTTCATTTTTTAACTTTTTGGTAGCTTTTGATTATATTAAAACCAAATTTACTTAAAAACAATTTTAGAAACAATCACATTTATCACCAAAAATAGACAAACACAGTGAGCTTTGAAACCTGGGTAAATAGTACTCATGGACTCATAACCTGAAAATACGTCGAAGATTCTACTTCTTTATCCTACTTGCTTGGCATGTGAATACAAATCAAAATTTTTAGAGTACATTCAGAGATGGAATATAAGTTGAATGGCTTCATTTGACAGTTTCTGACTAAAATTGTTGAATCAAGAAAATTGGTGAAATTTTCTTTACCAGAACTCTAATGTTGAAATATTATTCCTTATATTGTTTTTATTTAGTGTTTGGGGTGAAAATTGACAAGGAAATGGTGTCATTGTTCAAAGAATAGTGCTGTGGACTAATGTTTGTGTGCCCCCAAAATGCACATGTTGAACCATAATTCCCAATATGATGGTATCTGAGGGTGAGAACTTTGAGAATACTTATGTTTAGGTGAGGAAATAAAGGTGGAATATCCATGATGAGACTGGTGCCCTCATATAAGAAGAGGACAGAGAATGCCCTTTTCTTACTTTGTGAGAATATAATGAGAAGATAACCATCAGCAAACCAGGAAGAAACTCCTCCCCACACACCCACTCTGCCAGCATCTTGCTCTTGAACTTCCCAGCCTCCGAATAGTTTAAAATAAATACATATTGTTGAAGCCATCAGTAGTGCTGTAAGACTATTTTGTTGTGGCAGCCAGAATTTACTAAGACAAACCGGACAGGTTTTCAAGTGCCCTTCTTACTGGCATTGAACTCCTTGGTTCTTGTCTTCTCACAGTGAAAGAAGGTACAGGAGACAGTTTGAAACAACAAGCAGCACAGTTTACACTTCCAGCTATGAAAATGGACTGCAAGAAAGATTAAGAAGTGATAATACACTCCAGGAGGCTGGGGGCAATGGGTGGGAGTGGGTGCAGTCCCAGCGGACAGTGACACTGAGCTCTCTGTGTCATCCCTTTTTCTCTTCTCTGCCTCTCCTCCTTTGTTGACCAATGGTAATGGTGTCTCCTTTCTGCTGTCAGGCCCGGGTATTCATGGTTAAGTGTGGATGTGTTGTGCTGTCCAAAGCCCATGGAGTGGGAGACACTTTACTGTATAGTGTGCTCTGTGTCATTTCTGTTATGTGTCTAGGGACAGTTGTGATTACCCTATCTTGGTATTGCTAGAGTATGTTCCCATCTGTATACCTTGCTTGCTTTTGTATTTTGTCTCACTTTTCTGACATTCTGTGACACTTATGGCTTCCCTTACCTCCTAGTGTGCCTTCTTAGTCTGTATCTTCTTTGTTTACACAACCCATTCTGTACCTCCCTCCCCTGCTCACGTCTATGCGCACACCATTATGGTAGAAAACCATGAAGTAAATATTCACTGTGGAATATATGTTGGAATGTATAACTCACCTTCCTTTCTTCCTGTCTTAAGGTTGTCCCCAGTGCTGTTGACTGTCAAACAGGATGGCAAAAAAAATAGAAGGAAATTCTCCACTGAATTTTAAAAATCAAACCTTTGATGGAAAATTTGTTGTCTCTTATTTTAGGCGGTTATTAAAAATTGTTTACCTATTTTATTATTTGGCTTCAATATGAAGCCAAATATTAGGCTGTGCAGTTTACTGGGTCCTATTAAGCCTGAGATTCTGGAATGTCAACCTGGTATTGTAGGACAATTCTCCACAGATTTCTTACATTCCAGTATGGCCAGGACGTTCTAAACAAATGCCACGTTTGTACAGCAAACAGCATTGGACGCTAGAGATAGTGTATTCCTCCAGAGAGAGTTGGACACATCCCAGGGTGGTGAAGGTAGATTTCTCCTTCCCTCCTTAAAGAGAGATCTGATTATATTCTGGGTAGTCGGTAATCTCTCTCTGGTGGGGAAAGCAAGCAGATGTGCTGGCAGCCCCATAAAAGCTCTGAGTCTTCTAATTTTGGTATCTCTTTCCTGTGAAGCACTGCACATGCAGACAAATATTTGGAACTATCACATCATCTTATGGTAATCCGGGCATGGAGAACTGACACAGATACTGCTCTGGTGCTATTTCTGCTGAGAGTAATCAACCATCTTTGTATGTGACTGCCCAGGAGTCAGTGCCTTCTGTCAATATATGTATATAAAACTGTGGCAGGCTAACTTGTTAGTTTGCAATTAGGGTAAAAATCTCAGATGCTTCACAGTTTCAAGTTTAACACCCAGTTCTCAATATTCCAAGAAAGTGATTAGGGAACATTCTGGCGCATTCTCCCACAAACACAGCACTGCCAACTACCCTTTTGTGTTATGCACTGCAGTGAAATAGTGTTAATTTTAAAATAGTGTCTTGTACTGTGAGAAAAATATAACTTATCAAAAATAGCTGAGTTTATTCAAAATTTCTGACATAGAAATTGACCAATTTAGCTGTGGCTTAGCTCTATTTAGACTTGGTTCAGGATTTCTTACGTAAGAGAGGCCAATGATGGGATGGTTCATCTTCTCGAACAACAGGTTGATATGTTCTATCCTCACCTATTTGTTTTCATTTGCAAGAATCCTGTACATCTATATTCTAAACTTTAAGAAATTGGCAAGTATTTCATTGCAAGATATTTTGATAAGAAATTATGCTCTAATTCAAATGATATTATTCTATGTCCCCTAAGATGTTTTTGTTTTGCAGATAACAATGTCTATTGCTCTCAGCCCCTGTGCCCTAATTTTGTGGTGAGAGAATGGGCAGAGATCTCATCATCACTGGGGAGGGAAGCCCTGCTAGACCCTCCAAAATTAAACCAGCTATGATAATTCCTATTTGCCAACGAGGTGCCCAGAAACAGACAATTGACCCATTTCTAGCTGAAGAGACATAAAGAAGAGTTTGCTAGGAAGAGGCATTCCATTCCAATTAAAAGAACCGGACTACATAAGGAGAAAGCTTTTTGTCCATTTGATTATTTGGAATGTGGATACGATGCCTTGAGTTGTCATAGCCTTTGGGGACAAAAATGAAGGTAAAAATCAACACATTCAGGATGTGTTGGGAAGTGGAGTGGAATGAAAGAAGTTAGTTCTTGAGAGCACTGTTGAACAGCTGGACTGACTCTAGTAAGCCTTACCTACCAATTTCTCAACTGCATGAACAAAATTAACTTTTGTTTGTTAAAGCCACTAAAAACAATAAGTTTTTTCTTCTTAACAACTGAACACATTCAGAACTGATAGACAAGGAAAGCTCACAGGAGAGAAAGGTTAGTTTAAAAAATTAAAAATAGTGGGCAGCGCCTGTGGCTCAAAGGAGTAGGGTACCGGCCCCATATGCTGGAGATGGCGGGTTCAAACCCAGCCCTGGCCAAAAACTGCAAAATAAATTAATTAATTAATTAAAAATAAATAATTTATTTATTACCTTAACATTTTAATGTTTTAAAGCATCTATCTCAGTATAAATTGGTTTGCAATACTGATGATTCTTTTATCAACATCTGACACAAAGACACTTGCTTTAACTGTTCTTTTGCCACAGGATTATCATTAATAGATACAAAATTTGGCTTTTTAACCATAAAGGTACATTTTATAAACAAGATTCTTGCCCCAATCTTCCTTAGGTTAATATTTAGATTCAGAAATGTTATTGTTACCTTAGAAATTTTTCTTTGAATAATGCCATTTGATGTAGATATGTTTAGGTCAACTTGGCCTTTCTAAATAATTAATGAGCTCTAAAAGAAATACCTCAAATTTATTCTGAAAAAAAAAATCATAAAATTTAAAATATTGGCTGGGCATATTGGATCACACCTGTAATCCTAGAATTTGAGAGGCTGAGGTAGAAGGATCACTTGAGGCTGGGAGTTTCAGACCATGTCTTTACAAAAAATAGAAAAATTAGCTAGGCAGGGCAACACACTTCTATAGTCCCAGCTACTTGGGAGGCTGAGACAGGAGGATCACTCTAGCCCAGGAGTTTTAGGTGCAGTGAGCTCGATGACCCCACTGCTTTCCAACCTGAGCAATAGAACAAGATCCAGTCTAAAGAATATTAAAATTGGGCGGCGCCTGTGGCTCAGTCAGTAGGGCGCCGGCCCCATATACTGAGGGTGGCGGGTTCAAACCTGGCCCCGGCCAAACTGCAACCAAAAAAATAGCCGGGCGTTGTGGCGGGTGCCTGTAGTCCCAGCTACTCAGGAGGCTGAAGCAAGAGAATCGCCTAAGCCCAGGAGTTGGAGGTTGCTGTGAGCTGTGTGAGGCCACGGCACTCTACTGAGGGCCATAAAGTGAGACTCTGTCTCTACAAAAAAAAAAAAAAAAAGAATATTAAAATTAAAATATTAATGTCTTCATTCCAAATATTACTACCAACCCATCAAATCTGGCTTATAATATAAAGCCTAGGTATAGAATTGGATTAGTGGTTTAGCAGTTAAACATGATTTTTTAGCTTCATTATAGTCAGCAGATGACATAAACATAAAAGTCTTATTTCCTGTTTTATAAATTAAGTAAAATAGATAAAATAGAGCCCAGTACAGCCGAAAACTTCACTGATTCCATAATCTTACAGATCAAAAATGTCCCCCAAATTGTAACAACTGTGTAACAGAAAAAGCTTGACATAAAATCCTTAATTTATAAATTGAATAACAAAAGAAGTCTATTAGGGAAATCTATCACTTAAGATTTTAGCTATGACAATTTCAAATCATCAACAGAAATGCAAACAATTTCATATGGGAGTCCCATAATCACCATATGTGATCTTCGTGTATAAATGTATATTATACATATGTATTGTCAAGCTTCTGAAATGACTCAGAAGAAAGGAAGATAAAGACAAAAATGTCTTTTTAGACAAATTTAGAACTTGGCAACTAAAGTATAAAATTGACCAATGCAGATGGATGTAGCGGAAAAAATATCAGCTTTGCAATCAGACAAAACTGGGTTTGAATTCTAAGTAAAGAGATTTACTTTATAGAGTTACCGTGAGGTTTAAATAGAATCTTATCAGCTCATAAACAAAGTGCCAGAATATGATAGGCTCTCAGTAATGTTGGTTCCTTTTTCTTTCTATTAGAACTAAACTATACAAGCTTGTAGGGCTGAAATTATCCCCTATACCAACAGACTTTAGAATACAAAAGAAATGTTCACAGTTTGTAGAACTAATGATCAGCTGGCCACTTTGTTTTTTGTTTTTGTTTTTTTTTTTTTCCTGGTTTTTATTTATTTATTTATTTATTTATTTATTTTATTAAATCATAACTGTATACAATGATATGATTATGGGGCATCATACACTCACTTCATAAACCATTTGAAAGGGTCATGGTGCTGTACTTGGCTGGCAGTAGTCATAAAAGAAAGATTTCCCATTCGGCAGGCCTTGAATGTGTGGTTCTTGTGCACCTCTGGACTATGACATGCAGAAAGAGACTTAATGAAAAAATTCAGTCAGCATGACAGTAGCTAGGGCAAATTTCAATGTCAGTGCGGCAGCAACTTTCAATACTGCTTGCTCCTAGAATTCACTTGATTGCAGTCCTCATAGTGAATTCCGGCGTTAAATGAGCAGAAGTTCCTTCTCTGAGGATAAAAGAATCTATACATAAATTCTAGACATGACCTGTATATGTAATCGTCACATTTTGTGAACAAAAAGGCAAAAGAATGGATGCCAACCAACAGGGAGGTGTCTATGATTTGTAGTATTGGGCATGAAATTAAAAATGCAATAAAAGCAGCCCCATGCATTAAATCCACAGTCCTCAACACCCCACCCCCACCCCTGCTAGAAACCTGGTCATACAGCAAGAGGTGAGCAGTGGAGCACAGTGAGCGAGACTTATCTGTATTTACTCACATCACCATCACCGCCTGAGTTCTGCCTCTGGTCAAATTCCTTACTCCATCCCTCGTCTGTGGAAAACAACTGTCTTCCATGAAACTAGTCCCCCCAAAATTGAAGAATGCTGCTTTAAATGATGCAGATGGTATTATGATAAAGTTTTATGAACTCATAAACAAAGTAATTTTTATGGCCATTGAAGTAACCCTTGAGAGAAAATGTCATTTTTAATTTGGATGCTAAACAAAACATAGACACCTGTCCCCCACTCTAGTTGGCTGTGGATGGCGAGCCTGAGAGTTAGAGACCAGCTTGACTAAAGCGAGAGCCATCTCTGCTAAAGATAGAAAAATTAGCCTGAAGTCCCAGCTACTCTGGAGGCTGAGGCAGGAGGATCCCTTGAGCCCAGGAGTCTGATGATGCTGTGAGTATGCTGAGGCCACAGCACTCTAGCCTCGATAACAGAGCAAGACTTTTGTCTAGAAACAAAACAATACAAAACAAAAACCACCTGCCTAATATATAAAATAGTAAGGAGATTCTATTTCTTCTTCAGCCTTTTAGAGGGAAGGGAAGGGCATCTGAACCTTCTTCAGATCTGGGTCACTTTTGTCACCTCTGTGTGTGTGCCTGTGTGTGTGTAACCCTAAATGACACAATCATTGTAGCAATCTCCTCCATGGCCCTAAAGTACCCATTGGGAAGTGAGAAAAGAACAGATCCCCTACCCTACTCTCTTCCCAGAAGAGCTGGTGAGAACTATTCAGCTTGCTAAAGATTTTCTCCATTTGAACATGAGTGGCACTATTATTTGTCATCTTTAATGCTTTTAGTGATTCATATCTGAAATTAGATCAAAGGCCTGACCCATTTAAGTCTGGTGGGTTGCTGGTGGCTGAGAACTGATAAAAGGCCATAACTCTGGCATATTACAATGGCTAATGATCACTGTTATGTAAAAGTCATGCAATAAATGATAAATTATGTTAAATATTATCTTAGAAGAAAGGCAAATGTATAGTTCACCCTGTAATTATAATAACCTTAAAGAGAAAGAGATTTTTGACTATCAAGGAAAAAGTTCCTGACAAATCAGGCAAAGATCTTACATAATTTCAAGTACTGGCATACCCTTGAGATACCACGGGTTCAGTTCCAGACCACCACAATAAAGTGAATATTGAATTAAAGTGAGTCATACAAATGTTTTGGTTTCCCAGTGCATATAAAATTATGTTTGCACTCTACTGTAGTCTATTGTGTGCAACAGAATTATGTCTAAAAACAATGTTCATGCTTTAATTTAAAAATACTTTATTGCTAAAAAATGCTGACAGACATGAAATGAGCACATGCTATTAGAAAAATGGCACTAATATACATGCTCTGCACAGGGTTGCCATAAACCTTTGATTTATAACCAAAAGAAATGGAATGTCTGCAAAGTGCAATGAAACAAGATATACCTGTGTTTGATTTGCAGGCATTTTCACCCCTGGAAGAATGTTGAATTAAATACCTAAAAGCTCTTTTTATGAAAAGCAACTAAAATGCTGAGAAAATTTGTTAAAAATCTTTCAAATACATTGCTAAGCTGGCAAAAAAGAATGAAATACACAGAGGTTAAAAAAAAAAGAAAGAAAAGAAAAGAATTCTAGGAAATCTGGGCTATAAGCAAGAACCTAGGTCCACTTGCAAGTTTTGTAGAATCCTAGTGACCTTGGAGCTCTGGTGTTTGATTATAATACAGGATATAGTGGCATCAACAAGGACTCTAAAAAGCTCATCTTGGTGAGAAATAACTGTAACACAGAAGAGACAACAAGAATGCTGGCCTTTCTCCTCTTGATCCAGTGTTGACCAAAAAATAATTCTGTCCTTAGGATTCATAATATAGTATTCATAATAAGCCGGCCATGTGTGGACCCAGAATTTCTGGAATCCAAACCTTCAGCAAGTTATAAAAAAGCCACTTTAACAAAAAGAATGCAAAATTACAAATATAATATTATTAAAAACATTTATTTAGACTAAAAAAAGAAATCCAACAGAACACATTTTTAAAATACTGACAAATATCACAAACATCAGAAAATACAAAAGAACAGCATGTTTTATTAAATAATTGCCTAAGACACAACTTTAACATATTTTCCTATATTTTTTGCTGCAAATTCCTTGACTATCTCTTTATATGATAAAAGACTTGTCATATCAATTCTATTGAGAATAGATGATTTAGTCTTTCTTCTAGTATAGTTGATCAAAACCAAATTATTTTACCAACACAGTAGAACTACCATAAGTTGATCACCCATGGGACACTAACAGACTGGTCAACATATGGAAGTGCTCAACGTAAGGAAATAGGCCTACTGAACTGAATATGTACATGTGATGCACGTAGAGTCTATGAAAATTAAGCCAATACATTTGCCACTTTCCTAAATTGACCTCATAGGCTGGACATGCACACATGTATGTGTCAGTACAGTAGGCCTGGTTCTTTATGTTGACCACCTCTGTATGTTTACTAGTCTGTTACAATCCCTTGGGTGGTCAACTTACAGAGGTTCTACTGTAGATTCCTTCTGTTTCACAAATTGTCATTAGTAAAGTAGAAATCTTTAAGATTGTTGTCTAATATGGCAGAAACTTTGTTTTTTCCATCTCTGATCTAGAAACTTCAGGGAAGTTTTACATTTTCTTGTGCTATGACCAATCTTAAGCACTCTTTGAATTGATAGTAGTCTTTAAGCAATATGTCATCTATGTCCTTATTATACAGACATATTATGAGTTTTATGTGTTTTCATCTTTAACGTTCATATCTCCTCTCAAAACAGTGTGGAGCTTAAATCTTTTTCCGATGTGTTTGTATGTCTCATTTCTTTTTACAAATTGGAGTATAAAACAATCACTATTTATTTTTTTTTATTAAGTCAAATACACATAGATCATGAACATCCTCTTAATTTAATACTGCTTTTGGCATGATAGATTAAAAACAGTTTTTGTTAAACAGTTTACTTGTTGTTAGGATAACTTCTTTCTATTTCATTGGTCATCTTTATCGCTTTTGTTTCAAATTTCATTTTTTATCTGAATTATCTCTTGGTTCTTTAGGAAATAAATTTAAAGATGACAAAATAGGTTTTTGGGGCAGCGTCCATAGCTTGGTTGGCAGGGCACCAGCCAAAACACTGAGGGTGACAGGTTTGAACCCAGCCAGGGCCAGCTAAACAACTGCAACAAAAAAAAATAGCTGGGTGTCGTGGCGGGTAATCGTAGTCCCAGCTACTTGGGAGGCTGAGGCAAGAGAATTGCTTGATCCCAAGAGTTTGAGGTTACTGTGAGCCATGAGGCCACAGCACTCTACTGAGGGCAACATAGTGAGACCCGCCTATAGTCCCAGCTACTCGGGAGGCTGAGGCAAGAGAATCGCTTAAGCCCAGCAGTTGGAGGTTGCTGTGAGCTGTGTGAGGCCACAGCACTCTACGAGGGCCATAAAGTGAGACTCTGTCTCTACAAAAAAAAAAAAAAAAAAAAAACATAGTGAGACTGTCTCAATAAAAAAATGTTTATATAGAGCGGCACCTGTGGCTCAAGGAGTAGGATGCCAGCCCCATATACCAGTGATGGCAGGTTCAAGCCTGGCCAAAAATGCAAAAAAAAAAAAAAAAATATATATATATATATATATGTGTGTGTGTGTATATGTATGTATATATACAACATATATATATGTTGGTTCAGATAAGCTGTTATAACAAAATACCCAAGACTCGGTCATTTATAAATAACAGAGACTTATTTCTCATAATTACGGAGGCTAGGAAGTCTAAGCTCAAGTCACTAGCAGAACTACCCAGTTTCTGCTTCAAGATGGGACCTTGCTGCTATACTTTCCAAAGGGGAAGAAAGCTGTATCCTCATGTGGCAGAAGGGCTAGAAGGGCAAGAAGATAAACCCACTTTTTTGGTCTCTTTCCTAATGTCCCCAATCCCACGCACGAGGACTCAGGCTTCATGACTTGATCACCTCCTAAAGTCCCTTATTGCTCAATACTATCACATTGGCAATTAAGTTCCAACCAATGGATTTTGGGGGGCACATTGAGACTATAGCAATGTCTAAGTGTAAACCTGATTAGTTACCTATTTTATTAAAGCATTACAAACTATCCTTCAGCATTACAACTCTCCTTCCTCACATTCCCAACTCAGTTTTTACTCAGATTCCAAACAAAAGCCCAAGGATACTCCAGCACTACCCAATACAAAGGGAAGTGTGACAGAGGAGGTACAAGTAACTGCAGTTTAAATATCATACTTTTACAATATTGATAAAACATACAATCCTGTCAGCGCATCTAGACTTCACTGAGACTTGGAAGAGGCCTTTTATGTGAGGAGTCCTGTAGGGGCCTCTAGCTAAGGCTTTATCATTGACTCTGAGAATCGCCTCTTCAAGCTAAACCTGGTGAGAGTGCAATGCTGGAATTCCTGCTATATATGTAGTACAAAAAGCCTCAAAAAAAATTAATTTCCTATGGTGCATCTTACAAGGGTACGTGTGAAATTTACTAGGTGTAGAATATAAATGTCTTAACACAATAACTAAGAAAATGTCGTGAAAGCTATGTTAACTAGTTTGATGAAAACAGTTCAAATTGTATATAAAACCGGCACATTGTACCCCATGATTGCATTAATGTACACGGCTATGATTTAATTAAAAAAATAAAAAATAAATTTAATTTAAGGAGGTCCCCACTTGATAATGCCACCCTAGACAATTGGAAAATCACTGTGAAGTCTCCTCTGGGAGGATTAACTTTTTATTCTTATCTCAAATTATTACCACATTGCCAGGAACTAATGCCTGAAGAAATCTTACATACCAAAATGAGGCCTGTAAATCAACAAATATTAGAATTTTGGAATATAGACTATGAAATGAAGATACATATGTTGAATTATATTCAAAAGCACCAAAGATAGGCAGAAAAATAGGAGAAAGGCATTAGAGTCTATTTTATAAAGTATATCTGAAAATGAATCAAATGAAACTTTGAAAAATAAAAACAGCAAATTAAAAGCTCAGTAGATAGGTCAAATAGCAAATAAGGCACATTTGAAGAAGTTATCAGTGAACTGGAAGAGAGATTTAAGAAATTTCTAAAGCAACACACAGGACTAAGAGAAGGAAAATATTAAAGGTTTTAAGGCACAGAGGCTATATTGAGAAAGGATAAAAAATGTCAAATAAATATCCCAAAAGCAGGTTATGGAGAGAATGTGAAGGCACACTATTGAAGAGATAACAGCTAAGTTCTTTTTCTATTTGTTGATAGGCAGAATTCTTTACATTTAGAAAGCCAAATGGATCTCGAATAAGATAAATAAAAAGATACACCTAAATTGACATAACACAGTCAAACTGCACCAAAATAAAAAGAAGAAAAATGGAGAAAGAATGAAGAAAAGATTTCTAAAGTAGTCAGAGAAATAAAACATATCATCTAATAAAAGAACAGGTACACTGATGGCTAAATTCTCAATAATAGAATGTATAGATGAATGGAATTATATTTTCAGAATCCTGAGAAAAGTAACTATTAAGCCACCATTTAGTACTCCCCAAAATTACCTTTTAAAAATGGTGGTAAGATAAGAGCACTTTTAGACAAACCAAAACTGCGAAAGCTTATCACCTATAAGGAGCAGACTCTCACTTATGGAAGACATCTGAAGGATGTAGTTCAAGCATAAGGAAGACTATGACTGCAATTCTTCTAAAATGCAAGAAGAAATAGTAAAATTACATGTCAGTAAATTTATGGGTAAGTCTAAACATATGAGGACTATGAAATAACAATGACTATTTGTGAGGTTAAAAAAAAAGTAGAACGGAATTGAAATAGTGACACAATAGCACTTACATTGGAAGGAAGTGGTCTAAAATATTCCAAGGTCCTCCTTGTACTCTTCAGCAAGAGGCAAAAATATTGATTAACAATATACTTAAGATTACACATTCACATATAGGGTAAACACTGAAAAATGGGTATAGAGAGCATGTTTTCCAAAATAGTAAGAGGAGAAAAATGGAATTAAAAAAGAAAAACATTCAAAAGTAGGAAAAAAACAAGAAATAAAACATAAAAAATAAAACAAATAGAAAGCACAAAATAAGATGATAGAAATAGATCCAAACACATGTAAATTGATCAAGCATCTAGTTAAATGGTAAAAATTGTCAGAGTGTGCTAAAATACTGAATCCTACTATTTGTTGTTGAGAGACATATTTAATGGATAAAACCATAGAAAAATTCAAAATAAAAAGATGGGAAAGGAATAAGGCAAACAGTGATGAATAGCAATAAAAAGGTTCAGAACAAATTATAGAAGTTTAATTATTTGGGAAGATAGAAAAATATTCCAAATATTTTGGAATTTTTTACTTAATTTGTTTACTTAATATGTTTGCCTCAAAATATTTTTTATTACAAAATTAGAAGAAATAAAGAAAGCATCACCATCACCTTAGCTTATTTAGCACAATCCTCTCTCTACTTGCTATATCAAAAAAAAGTCATTGAGAACATAGATTTGCAACATCCATTCAAAAATATTATTTAATATAAGGACAGAAACTTATGTGTGCATTAATGTAGCACTAAACAGTAAAAGAAAATACATTCTTACAAGGCACACAACAAACGTTTACATGAGCTAAGCCATACAGAATGCTTCAACACATTTTAGAATACTGGCATCAAATACATGATATTCTTTGGTCTAAAAGTAATTAAATAAAAAACTAAAGTGAAAAATGTAGCTGAAAAAAAAATCCATTAGTCTGAACATAAAACTTACAATTTCTAATCAAATCAAGGGACCTAAGTAAAAAAAAAAAAAGTTGTGAATAAAAATTGGAATATTTTTACACCTTAATAATTATGAAAATCCTCCACATGAAAATTTGTGTAACTAACCAAAGTGGTAGAGGAAAATGTATAACCCTATATGATTACTAATGAAGAGTAAAAAATGCTGAGGCTTAGTGAATTAATAATTGACTTAATAAGTTGGAATGAAGAAGCAAAATTAACCCAAAGCAAGGATTAGATAATAAAGATGAAGAAAAGTAATCTCAGATCCCAGTAATAAGACACAGAATAGTAGGTTACTTAACAGATGTCTTCTGCTGCAAACTCAAATGCTGGAAAACTGTTTAAAAAGTTATTTCAAAAACATCAAATTCCTAAAGGAAATGATCAGAAATTACCAGGCCAAGATTCAGGAGAAACTGGAAATGTTAAACATGGGCCTGGTATTTGGAATCACTTTCGTCCTCAGGATTGCTCTTTTCAAATATCTTTTTAGAGCTAGTTGAATGGAAGTGGAAGTCTAGCTCTTGCCAAGAAAGAGCTTATAAATCACTCCAATGTTGTACAAAGTACAGAACTATGCCTTAAAAGTGAAGGTGAACTCCGACTAAAATACCCCTCACAATGATTACAGCTTGACTTTGAGTCACTTGGTTGGCCCAGAAAATAGCAAGAACTGACAATTTATTAAAGTTATATCATATTGCTAGTGCCTGGCAAAAGTTAAGAAAAATCATCTCAGAGGAACATCTTCCTCAGTCAAAAATTATTTCCATAGATAATTAAGTAGAATTATTAATGAAGAGTTATCTAGCTCTACATTACAAATATAAAGTCAAAATAAGAGATAAATCACAAACAGAAATAAAAGAGAACATAAACAGACACATAAGGATTTCAGACACGCGAATTATTAGACCCAGACTTTAATAAGGCTAAGAAGATAAAACACGAGTTTGAAATTTTTTCAGAGAACTGAGAATATAAACCTCATACAAATTTTGAAAATAAACTAAATGGAAACTCTAGAATGAAAAAATATTTGAGAATTCAATGGATGGGTTTCATAGATTAGATAGTATCGAAGGCAAAATTAATGAAATGGAACATAGACCAAAAAATTTATGCTGATGAAGTACAGAGACATAAATGAATCAGAAACATGGAGAAGGTTAGCAACATAAAGGGCACAATGTAAACATTTAATTAGGGTCCCAGAAGGAAAAGAAAGAAGGAATGAGATAGAAGTAACTTGACAAGATAACAGCTGAGAATTTTTCAAAATTGATGTAAGACACCAATACACTGACTCAAGAATACCAAAAATTGACAAGCAGAAAAAACTGACAGAAAAGAAAATCCACATTTACACACATCATATCAAAATACCAGAAAGTTTCAAGACAAAGGAAAAAACATAAAAATAAAGCTGAGACAAAATTTACCTTTAAAAGAATATTGTTAATTTAAATTAACATCAGCAATGGAAACCAAAATATAGTAGGGTAATATTGTCAATGTACTTCTCAAACATAGTATTTATAAGGCACACACCCAAAACAATGATTCATAAGGGTTAAAGTAAAACAATAGCAAAGATAAGTCATATAAACACTAACCAAAAGATTATATAGCTTTATTAATATCAGAAAAAGTAAACTTTAAGGCAAAGAAAGATCCTGAAGAAAGAACATTATTCAACATACAGATGTTCTATTCATAATGACTATAATTTACCAGGAAGGAATAACAATTCTGTATTTTATAGGTAATAAGTCTATATTTATGCACCTAACTTTAGACCTTCAAATTTTTCCATAAGCAAAATCTGAGAGAAATATAAGAAACTAAATAACTGCAAATAGTGAAATATATTTAAAGTTTTTGATAATTCCTCAAACATTGGCCAAAAATATTGATAATCTAAATCATAAATAGCACATTAATGTATACAGAATATATCACCCAATAGCTACAGTTTGTATTTTCAAATACTAACTGAATATTTACAAAGTTAATAAATCATTGGGTATAAAGTATGTCTTAAGAAATTTCAAAAGGCAGATAACATACAGAAAAGCTTTTCAGATCACGATTCATTTAAGCAGGAAATTAAAAGCTTCAGTCAAGCAAAAAGAAAAAAAAGGAGAAAATTCCACCATGTGGTTATAAAACCAAGCTGAAAGTTTATAAACCACACATGGTTAAACAAGTAATTAACATGCAAATTATAAAGTATTTTTAACTAAATTATAACAAAATGCTATATTTCAAATTTTATAGAATGTTCTAAATCACATTTTCTCAACTCAGGCCCAATTGACATTTAGGAGTGGATGATCCTTTGTAGTGGCAGGTTATCCTGTGTGTTACAGGATGTTTAACATCCTTTGTTTCTACCCTACAAAGACCGACACCATTTTCCCCCAGCTATGGCAACCAAGAATATCTACAGATATTGTCAGGTGTTCCTTGAGGGCAAAGTCCCTCCAAGTTGAGAGTTGAGAGTTGAGAACCAATATTCCAAAGTGATGCTTAGAGGGAAAAAACGAAAAACAAAAATGTCTGAGCCTCGTGAGTTAAGTATGTATCTCTTTATCTATATAAAGAAGTCTAAGAAAGAATAGCATATTAAACCATATGAGTGAAGGGGAAAGAAAATAAATATAAGATAAAAAGAACACAAACATAGAATGAAGGGAAACAAGGCCATTATTTTATCTTTGAAAATATTAATAAAATTTATAGACCTGAGGCAAGACTAATCAAAAAAGGAAACACAAATAATCATTAATAGTAATAAAAAATAATTTCAGATCCTTCAAACGTTAAAAAGAATAGATGATATCAGTAGAACTTTTATGCCAATAAATTAGAAAACAGATGAAAAGGGAAAATTCCTATAAAATACAGCATATCTAAAACTCATCTAAAGATGAAATAGTAAGCCTGATTAATACTATAACTATTAAAATGAATCTATCTCGGCAGTCCACCTGGATGAAGAGTTGACGACCATATTTAATTGATCAGGTAATCATTTTCCAAAGTTTGGTAGTTTTAGCAAAGTGTGATATAGTCATGTACTCACTTATGCATTAGTTTATGCAGTCAACAAGCATTTATTGACATTCCATGTATGATGCACTAGGTTTAAGCCCCCAGGTTACAATTTGATTTTCCGGCGTCAGCACTATTGACATCTTGAAGCAGCCTATTTTTTTCAGGAGGCTGTCCTGTGTATTCAAGGATGTTTAGCAGCATCCCTTGGCCTCCACCCACTACATGCCAGTAGCACCAGTCCTTCCAGTTGTGACCATCAAAAATGTCTCCAGACATTGCCAGTGTCCCCTGGGGGGCAGAATTATTCCAATTGAGAACCAGTAAGCTGTGCCTTCTGCCTCCATAAGATGAGGACTTAGTCTGTTGTAACTTTAAGAACCTGAAGATTACTCCACCCTTACTAGCCCCCATATTTTTGGTGTCTAAAAGTAACAGATAGAAAAATACATCATGACAGTACATTTCCAGCCAATAAAGCTACAACCCCTCACTTTTCAAAATGGCCTGGGATTTGGAGGGCAGAATGAAGATGGGGTTGGAAGTGGATGCCCTCAAGTAGGGCATCATGCTATTCATCTATCTTCCCTGAGTCATGAGAATTCCCTGAGGATCACCTGACAAACCGGAATATAACTCCTCAAATGCAATTCTGTAAACCTGGTACTTTGTATAGTGTTGAATGCACAGTAGGCATTCAATCAATATTTGTCAAATGGATGGATGAATCTCGCTTTGTAAAAATAAGAAAAATGTGATACCAAACTATTGCTATTGTCTATATAAATATTCTTGGCCCTGCTCTGTAATTAAAGATATACACGTATTTTTTTCATTGCAACACTATTAAATGTGCTTTGTTTTTGCCATTGCACATTAATTTTTACATGATTGTTACCTAACCTTCAAACAAATTTGAAGGATACATTTTAAAGAATAATTTTAAAAAACAGATTTTAAAAAATCGATATGCCCATTTTCATGAAAATTATTTCCGTTTAATTCTATTATAAGGAATATTTCAGTTTCATTGGAATACTGACCCATATTTCTGCTGGATGTTAAAGTAAATGTTATTCATTAAAACCTCATTCATTCATTATGAAAACAGAGTAGCAACTTACATTTATTGTAAATAGGCTCATTACAGGAGTAATTTGCAAACTCTATTAAGCCCTTACTTTGTAAAGAAACCACATATTTTATTCACATTGCAAGCTAATTATGATTTTAAAAGTCCTAACCATATCCTTTATTTTACAAATTCTGCTTTGCACAAATTTCTCATGTTAGTTATATCTTTTACATAACAAATTACATCAGCAGAATTCTAATTTAATCACCTACATTAGCTTGAAATAAAGGTAAAAATTCTCACTTAGTATGTCCTACATGTTTGTGCAATTTTTTCTCTCTCTGATTTATATATTCCTGCCTTGCCCCTGACAAACTATAAAATCATCTTCTCTTTTATTTTTGTATTTATCTATTTTTGTACTATGTTGTTTTTCAAACTCTAAAACACAACATAGAATTCAAGCAGCATGGTAAGAGCTTAAAATATACAGTTTTACTCTGTTGGAGATATAAAATCTATCATCCAAAGCAAGTTTTATAAACTTCCTAGGTCACAAGACTTATAATATTGTTTATTACTGAAAACAGGGTAGTACAATTTAGTTTCCTGGGGGAAAGAAAAAAGACCCATTTATTACTCAGAGAGATGCCCCATATAATAAAGTCAGTCATTCTTTAACAGCTCTAATTGAGAAGACAGAAGATGTTATGTTTGGAGGATAATTTTCCCATAAAAGCAATAGCTCCAGATTGCTTCAAAAGGCATCAGTATGGACTGGCGATGACTCTAGGTGTGTGTCAGGAGGGACCAGACAGACAGGCTCGCTCCTTCTGTTGCTTGTTCCCTTCCCTGGTTCTCTATATCCACTGAAGACAAATGACCAGTAGTCAGAATTTGCAAATGGAAGGCTTTGGCCTTTTAAACATTTTAGAATGTAGTTTCACAAAGCATCTCAGTTTGAACAATTACAGCTATTTAAATCTTATTCTGGAACATGAAGAAATAATGTTGGCAAAAGAAAAAAAACTTGGATGTTAGCATGGCTTAGTAGATCTTAAACTTAATAAGCATATAATCTAAGGCTACTTTATAAAGATAACTAAAACCTTAAAATTTGAATTGAAGGGCTGAAGCTTTAATATGTAAATTAATGTCTACTGACAAAGAATAGATGATGTGAGACATAAATGCCTTATACAAACGTAATGGTGTCAGTTTAAGATTTTTTCTTGCCTAGAGATGGCTAAGATGAATACCAACATTACTTTCCTTGGTGCATATCTAGACGTTATTGGTAAATTACTTAGATCACAGTTGTATTTCATTTTTAATTTCCTTCACAGGTAACTTAAAATTAACCTACTAGATAGGAGTAGAATTGTGCCATGGTTTGAATGTGTTTCTTAAAAGTCCATGTATTGGAAACTTAATCCCCAACACAATAGGTTTGGGAGCTGAGGCCTGCTAAAATGCGACTGGGTCATGAGGCCGAGCTCTCACGAATGAATTGTTATCATTATTATGGAAGCAGGTTAGTTATCCGAGAGCAGGTTGTTATCAAGTGAGTCCCCCTCCTGGTCTCTCACTCTGACTTGCGTGCTCTTGCCCTGCTGCCCCTCCACCCATGAGATGACCCTCAGGAGGTGCTAGCACCATGCTCTTGGACTTCCCAGCCACCACAAATGTGAGCCAAATAGGCTTCTGTTCTTTATAAGTAGCCAGTCTGTGTACATATTCTGTTACAGCAGCAGAAAATGGACTAAGCCAAGTGGACAATAACAAAGTGAGCAGGAAAACTTGCTAGCTGTGGAAGATAGCCATGCATTATGAGGGCTTCAAGGGATCTCATCCATTTGTTTGTTTCTTTTTTATGAAAATGAAGAAAAAATGTCGCTAGTCTTGAGCCATAAACATGTATACAAAGAAGATATCTGAATTTTAATTTTAGTCTCTTTCAATCAAAAGATATTCAAACTTAGTCATTCTAGAGTACCGTAGTACTCTGCCAGTTCCTTAGTCACCTCTACCCAATTCCAGAGACTGGGCCAAGGTTAGGGCCAAGGTGTGTTTGATTGCATAACGGCTTTGGAAAAGTCCCTGAATCATCACCCAACCCGTTTGTGAAGGTTTCTTCCTAGACCCAAACTCTTCTGGTTCACACAGTCTTTCCTATTCTGTTTGTACTTTTGTGGCATAGAAATATTTGCAGACACTGAGAACCCAGGGGAAAGGTCTGGCATTCGTAGATATATCACATGACCATTACCTGCATAGTTCTAGCTAGAGCATTCACTCGACCTTGTCAACAATACTAATTTTTATGGTATCCGGCTGGCATCATTAGTGACCTCTGAGTAATATGTTAACTAGTTCACAAAGATGTGCCTGACCTCCACAGGTCTGAATACCAAGCCTCCTGGTATTCAGACCTGTGAATAATCCCCTTCTATATTGAATGGGACTGATCCTATGACTTAAACCAACAAAATGTGGCAGAAATGAGCTGTGTCAGATCTGGACATATGCCCAAAAGGCCAGCAACTTTAAATAATGCAGTCACTTCCAACACTCCAAATACTGAGAGCCATGAGACTCTGTGCAAAAAGTCCATCCACCATGTGGATGAATCATTGGGCAGGAAAGTTGGGAAAGAGAGGCCCAAGACCGCATGTGGAGAGACAGAGAGAGAGTCTGGATTTCCTGGCTTCCCACCCATCCCCACCAGGACACGTGAGTGAAGTCATCTGATGTGTTCCAATCTTGGCCATCATCCAAGGCCCAGTCAATGGACAGGATCCTGAGAAATAAGAAAATAGTCATCTCCTGCTCAGACTTTTGGAGTGGTTTGTTTTATAGTTATAGACGACTAAAACAAACAGAGACATTTGCCATCTTGTATTAAATGCTTATTGGATAGCTCATGCTGTTTTTATATATTTCTTGCCCACTTCAACTTTCTCAGTTACATTATTGCTTAACAAAGAATTCTAGAATTCAGAAAAGTATATCAACATGCTAGTGCTGCTTGCTTATTTCCCTACTCTGGCTCTACCTGAAATAGATGAGAGGAAGCTGAGTTGGTTCATATGAGAGAACAGGCTTTGCCCCCACCTCTTGGGTTTCCTCCCTCCAGCCAATTCCCGTGCTATAGCTCTTCACTCTCCTGGGCAGCTCCTATGTACCTGTTATGCAGACATGGTGAAGGCGTCTGCTGGGGAATTTGCCAGAGGACACTGTCTGGTTGGGGCACACTGGGTCCTCTCGTGCTCTCCTGGATAGCACTGGTGCTGCCCCTGCCAGCACACTGGTCTCCCTGCCAGGTGCAGGGACCAGGCAGGGGCTCTGTGTTCCAGGCAACTGACTAGAAAAGCAGCTCCAGTTATATAAACCCACCTCCTTCCACCCAGGGGGCTGCAAGGCAATCATGGTGAAGAAATCCAAGACTTTCAAGACCTTTTGTTCATGCCTTCTGGGCTGGGGGTGAGAGTTAGGGGTGCCTAGTGAAATTTACTGCCAACTCATGCCTAGTCCCCAAATCTGGGGCAAGAGTTGCCGGTGTAGGGCATGGTATGGTTGAGCTCCCCACACACTGCCAGCCTTTCCTTGTCTCTGCTGTCCTGTTGCCCACTGCCCTGCTCCTCCTGGGGTGCCATCAATCTTCCAGAAAGATTTGTTACCCTGAGCACCTCCTTTTGTTACATCTCCCACCTTCACCTGAATGCATGCTATTTTCCAGTTACTGCACATCAAGCCAGAGATATTAAAAGAAAAAAAAAAAACACTCTGTATAGCTTTCTTTGCTACACAGGACATTATTAGAACAATAACTCAGTAAGGTCTACAGATTAGATAATAACATTGTTAACTTCCTGGTTTTTAATCATTGTTTTGTGGTTATGTATGAGAATTCCTTGTGTTTTTGGAAATGTTCAGGAGAAAAAGAGCATCATGTCTACAACTTCCTTTCAATGAGGCTTAAAATAATCGTGTGTGTGTGTGTGTGTGTGTCTGTGGAGAGAGAGAGAGAGAAAGACAAGAAAGAGATTTTGGTGAAGAATATCTGGGAATTCCATCTTATATTGCAACTTTTCTGTAAGTATAAAACTTTATCAAAATAAAAAGTTATAAAAGCAAAGAAGACTCATGCCTGGGTCCCACCAAAGCTGTTTAACCAGAATTTCTGGGAATAGGGCCCAAGCAGTCAATTCCAATGTGCAGCCTGAATTGAGAAATGCTACTCAAGATCTGCCAGTGGAAGGACCCCGTGCCAGAGAGTAGAAAAGAGCAAGGCCAGGAGGAGGGGCTGAGAGCCCATTGCAAGTTCACATTGATGTAAGCAGTCTCCAAAGCTGATTTTCTATCAAGCATCTCGTTGATTTGCCTCAGAGATGTGGATGAGAAATGACAATTACTTGACAAATAACATTCTTTTAAAAACAATCATAAGCATGGATGTTGGTAGTGATACCTTATTATTACTTATCAACCTTATTATTACTCCCATCCCACTATTCACAACTCTTTAAATTATCAGCTTGATCCATCCTTCACCTATGGAGATTTCACTTCCTTGAATAAGAACTAACCATACTTTTCTCACCATAGCTTACAGCAATCAAATATTTTCAAGTTGTGATGGGATGGGTCACTTTCAGGAATTTATTTCTTTAGTATACATTTTCAAACTATGTATTTTATATATGCAGTATATTTTTGAATATGAAAGAAAGAGATCTTAAAGCAGAAATTACATAAATATCCTGCAATTGCTGCAAGATTTTGAGGTTGGCAAGGAATTTATTTGAGACCTGAATGTAAATCTCCTTCACAGAAAGGTTTGGCTTTTTATCATGCATAATTTTCTATGGGCAACATGTATTCCACTGAGAGCTTCTAACTGTTTATACAAATGTTTCCACACATCATTAACAAGGGAGCTTATCAGGAATTTATCCTCCTGAAGTGGGATGCAATGAATCAAGTAACAGAAGCTCTAATGTAAGTGGGCCTAAAATATAAGGAAACACACTATAACTCCATACAAAGTCTTGAGCTGGGGACAGTGCTCAGATCAGATGGCTCTGTGGTCAGCAGTTGCAACTATTTCTATGCCTCCACTGTGCCTTCCTCAGTAAGATAGATTTGCACACAAGCTGGCCCACCTTATGATCTGAAGATGGCCACTGAAGTTCCAGGACTCATATCAGACCCATCAGGGTGAAGGGCAAGGAAAGAATGTCTCATCACTGCTTATTTAGGAGAAATAAGCTGTTCTCAAGGTTCACCCAGCAGGATGGCATTTTTTACCATATTGGCTGCAATTGGGTTACGTTCTCGTTGCCTCAATCTCATGAGATTGCCATTTTTGGCCGTGGCTTGTCAGGGGCCACATTTTAAGAGCTGGAAATGGGGTTTACAGCTCCTCAAAGTTTGGTCCAAAGAAGTATAAAATCAGCACCTCTGGGGAACTTGTAAGAAATGGAAATTCTTCTTATACCTGCTGAGTAGAAACTGTTCAGTGCTAAGTCAGAATCTGCATTTTAGCCAGCTCGCCCGGGGATTCAGATGCATGTTTAAGTTTAAGAAGCGCTGCTCTAAAAGCAGGGCTGGATGGTGGAAAGTGGATACCTAAATAAAATGTGCACAAGTTTGGTAGAAGGAAAAGCGGCTCGGTAAACATTTCTTGGTCAGTCCTGCCCTATCTGCCCTATCATTCCTTTGCAATAGCAGTGCCAAAATGTCAAAGGTGTGTGGACTTAATAAACTCTTAATAAATTTGTCTCTTTGGGACAAAGGGCAGAATGATTTTCCTTTAAAATGGGTGCCTACTTATCCTATGAGGCATATTTGATAGTGTAATATATGAACTATGTTTTTTTGAAATGTATCTTTAAAAATATACTTTGCCCTTCCTGTCCAGTGCTTTTAACGATAATATCCTTGGGGACAGGGGAATAGAGGTGGGTGTCCTCTGCTATTAAATGCAAACTCTCTTTTTGCTACTAGCATTAACAGAGGTTTTAATGGTGATTGTTTTATTTTCTTCCTTTTCCTAATTTGAACTTTAATGTGAGGGGTATGAGTCTCAGCCTACAAGTTTACAAAATAGTTTTTATTTTGTTATAACTACATTTGTTTTCTTTGTTGGACGCTCAACCTACTGGAGAGTATGTTGGCTGAATAATTGTCCCTCAAAGATGTCCATTGGAATCTGCAAACATGTTACTATGGATGACAAAAATGACTTTGCAGATGTGCTAAAGAAAAGCTCTTGAGATTGAGAAATAATCCTGGCTGACCCCAAAGCACTCCATGTAATTACAAGTAATCTTGAATGAAAGAAGTCAAGATGAAGATGGAAGCAGAGAGAGGAGAGGCTATAATGCCAGCTTTCCTGATAGAAGAAAGAACTTCTAGCACTTCAGGTGGCCTCTAGAAGAAAAAGCAAGGAAACAGATTCTCTTCCAGAACATCCAAAGGTAACACAGCTCTGCACACCCATTTCAGATTTCTGACTTCCAGAATTGTACAATAATAAATTTATATCATCTTAAGTTATGTGTGGGGTACTTTGTTATAGTAGTAATAGGAAATGTACAGAGTAGTTTCCATGTGGTCTTACCAAAGATCCTCCCCTTCCATAGGCACTTGTCAAGATTCTAGGCATCTGACATAGTGCTGAGATGCTGGGGGAGAGGCCCAATTGTCCAGCTACATGGTGGCAGTAGAGACGCTTCCATCCTTATCTGCGTGTCTCCTTCAACTCCATGGATGCATCCACCACCTCAGAGCCCCGGAGCTGGATGATTCTACATGGACAACCTATCTGCTGCTTCCAGAGGCAGCAAAGTAATTTGTAGAAAAAGTAGGGATAGAGTGTCATTAAAGGTACTAAAAATAAAGCTGGGGCTTTTTGTCCCTACCATTTCTCTCTTTCAACTTGCCATGCTGTATTTTATTAGCAATTTAATGTTATTCTAACTAGAGAAAAATTGTAGACTTTAAACTAGCATGAATTTCATTGTTCATGTTTACATTGTGTAGTGCAAGTTTCAAGTGCAAATATGAGAGAACTGAACACATAGACACAATTGCCTAAGTCACAAAATTTGTCGTTTGTTGCTAGTACATACATACAAGGTCAGACAATGAAGTTTGCAAACTAATCCTAGAAAAAGTGCTACATACCTCATTGCTGAATATCACCAGTCACCTTTGAGGTATAATCCTTGGAAACCTATTCACTTGTCCACCCTTCAAAGAAATATTCGAATCTTTTCTGGAATGGCCATCAGAATTGTCTTCATTCCTCGCATATATTTTATTTTTCTTGGAACAATGGAAATGCAGCACAGAACTAACTCAACTGTTTATAATTCCCTCCTTGGTTTGTGCACAATCTACCATCATCACACTCCATCTTGAGGCTGCCGTAAAGGAAAGAAGATTGGATGGAAAGGAGCTACGAATTATTTGATCTTTCTCTTTCCTTCTATGACATTCACTTTAGGCACAGATGATTGGCTAAATCTTTTCTCTCTCTCTTTTTTTTTTTTTTTGAAATCCTACATTTATACCCAGAATTCTCTCCATCCCCCCAGATCTTACATCTGTACACAGACCTAGAAAACACCAGGCTCTTTGGATCCATTTCTCTGCCCTCATTTCTTACTCTTTTCCAGGTTGGCCACCATGGAGGAGCTTCCTGGGATCTTCCCTGTGTTTTCCAGATCCTCACTTCCCACTGGGCATGCCTGGTGCTTTCCTCTATATTAGTAGTCATTAAAGAACACCTAACCTCATCTGGCTTTTTTCTGAAATCTGTGGTCTTGATCATTTTGTTTCCAGTTGCAAAGTCACTACTGAGTTCTTAGGCCTAGAAAGGCTGTGTAAAGTATTCCCAGCATGGAGCGGCTCTGGAGATGCTTTTAGGCAACTTTTTTCTCCAGGGCTAATGCACCATGGTTAAATAGAACTGTGTAGGTCAAAATAAGTCAGTCCTATGGAAGGATAAATGAGGCATTGAAAACTATGTCATTTATTCCTAATTTTGTAATAAAATGTAACTGACACCAAATAAATTCCATGTCTCCTCTGACACATATTCTTATAAAAACTCAATAAAATAGTTTTTATGGAAAACAGATTTTGGTATTTATTTTAGCTTCCTAAATAAGTGGCCAGATTTCTTTTAAATGGTTAATTTGTGTTTAAAATTTAATTATATCTAAATGCAAATGTATTTAAAATATTTTGATATTGCTGCATAAGTAATTAGTCAGAAGCGATGGGAAAACCATATTGACTGAAGGTATTTTTATTTCAAAATTGTCTGCCTTGCAGAAGGAAACTGGCATAGACTACTGAAGAAATATTTCTCTCCCAAAGACTTTATTGGAGTGCCTATGTACATAAAAAAGCAATTCCCTTATGAATATATATGAGGGAAGGTAGATGGCGGGACCTTTACAATCATTTGTTTATAAAGTCGTGGTTCATAGACGAAGTAACAAACAAACAAACAAAAAACCTGGCAAAGTAAAATCAAGTTGAATTGCCTTCTTGTATTATCTTGTCAAAGTCAAATTCTCAAAGCTTGACTCTTCCAATTAAGAGAAATTTACTATACATTCACTTCAATACCTGTTTCTTTATCAAAATTCAAATGAGAAACATATCATATCAAGAAGGAAAAGAACATACAGTTTTTTCAGTCACAGGAATAAGGACCAAAGACAGAAGGCTGTGTGTTTATGAAGACTGTTGCATTAGGCCACTCCAGAGGGCACAATTTCCACTGTGCTCTGCCTTGAGCAGCACAGTGACCCAGACATTCACTTTCTCATTGCTTCTTAGTGTTTCTCGTCATTTCCAAATATGGAACAGAGGTTAGGAACATGGTGAATGCTTAGTTTTGAGTCTTCCCACTTCACCTCCTAGAAACCAAATAGAGCAACAAGGAGAACAAAAATAAAACCATGAAATAACTTCTTTGGTAAAAGGAGGAGACAGAGAAAAATCCACAAACTCCAAATTATGTGTAAGTGGGGCCAAAAGAAACTGAGATCAGCGAGTCTTATGCAGAAAGCTTTCACAGTGTAGTGGGGAAGAATAGAGAGCAGTGAGAAGGCCTTTTGGTATCAAATGTCAGAAATCAACAAATATCCCACTCTAAGTAAGACCTATTTTAACAGAAATTAAATATAACATGGCATAATCATAGGAAGATGATGGAGAAAGGCATGAAGATTCTGAGTGGAACCCCAGACAAGGCAAATCGCAAAAGTGCCACCTTCTCGGGGGAAAGTATGTCTTGAAAGACAGGGGTATGTCTCCTGGTGTTTAGCAGCCAGTGAAGGACTCTAAGGAGTTCAGGGATGGAGATAGGAGTACGGAAACATCCAGTTAGGTTCTGAGCTGGAGGAAGGTAGGCTACACAGCCCTGTTAACAAGAAAACAGGCCCCGATGGTAGCATCAAAGAAGTAGAAAAACCTTGGAAACTCACCCGCCATCACCCCTCACCCACACACTTCAAACAAGGAGGAGCCACCTGAAAATAGCCCATGCAGGACAACGTTTATCATTCCCATTTGGTCACAAGAATAAAAATAAACAGACTTTCAGTTTCAGCTTTGACATATAAAGAGCTCAGAAATCATCACTCCATCCTTATAAAAAGAAAAAGCTGAACAAACAACAAATTGATGACTTCTCTTGGATCTATCAGAGAATTGAGGTTGCAAGGCAAGTCACCCTGAAATCCTGAGAGACAGATGAAATCTGGAGGCTATGTAAACTAGGCTGAGAATTAGAAAGTCTTAGGGGCCTTCCTTTTGTAGGTTTTACCTCCAGGAACCCCACAACGTTCTCATAGTGAAGATCCAAGAAGAAGCCCCTCGTGACTCTTGAAAGAGAAAGCAAAAGTGTAATCATTGTGAAATATACCCAGCGCATTCTTCATAACAAAGGAATATTTTCCAAGGGGAAAGATATTACTATAGTTTTATTATATCCAGGGGAAGGACATTCTTTGACTTCATCTTCCTCTAGTCTGTCTTAACTAAATGGGAGAAAAGAAAACTTAAAACACTTTACGAGGTCATAGCCCAAGGACACAGGCTTACAAAAAGAATGAGATTTAATTGTAAGATTATAGAATTCTTTCCCTCTCACACCTTACTACCACACCACCAGGACTCTAGAATCTGCAAGATGTATCCAGAGGCAGAGTTCTTAGGGAAACCCAAAAGACACTAACTAAAGAGACAAAAACAAAGACCCCAAAGGAATTTGAAGTTTTTGGTAACTACAGCTACAGAAAACACAAGACATAGCCCAGCTTTTAGTCAGATTAACATAAAACGAACACTAAAAAATGATTGATTGCAGTTCCTATTAACCTATATATTGTGTCTGGATTTCAACAGAAAATTACAAGGCGAGCTAAAAGGAAAGAAGTAGTCTGAAGAAACACAGTAAGCATCAGAACTGGTTTCAGATATGACATCGATTTTAGAATTATCAGATGGGTAATTTAAAATAAATATGGTGAATACATTAAGGACTCTAACGGAAAAAATAAGCAACATGCCAGAACAGACGGATAATGTAAACAGGTAAAAAGATAGACATCTAAGAAAGAATCAAAAGGAAATGCCAGAAATCAAAATCATTATAACAAAAATAAAGAATGCAAAGTACCTTTGATAAGCTCATCAGTAGACTGGACATGATAAAAGAAACAGTAGTTTGAAAATAATAGAAACTTTCCCAAACTAAAATGCAAAAGGAAAAAAGAATGAAAAAAAAATAGAACTAAACATCCAAGGATTGTGGTGCAATTTTTAAAAGTATAGCATCGTTGTAATTGGAATACCAGAAGAAGAAGAAGTAATTGAGCAAAGGAATTGTTGAAAGGAACAATGGATACAATTTTTTCAAACTTAATGACAGTCACCAAACTCCAGAGCCAGGAAACTCAGAGAATGTCAAGTAGAATAAAGAGCAAAATATCTACATCTATATGTATCATATTCAAACTGGGGAAAAACAAAAACAAAAAGAAAATCTTCAAAGAAGCCAAGCAAATAAAACGCTGTAACTATAGAGGAGAAAACTAGGAATAACATCAGAAACCATGGAATCAAGAAGAGAGTGAAGTGAAAATTTGAAAGTGCTGAAAGAGAAAAACACCAACGTAGAATTCTATATCCATAAATAGCATTCTTTTAAAAAGAAGAAATAAACACTTTCTCAGACAAATAAAAATTGAAGGAATTAATTGTCAACAGACCTGTTCTGAAAGAAATGTTAAAAGAAGTACTGCAGAGAGAAGAAAAATCCCCTGGGTCAGATCTTCATATGATGAGGAAAATCATCAGAGAAGGAATGAAGGTAAATTATAATATTTGGTTTTTCTTGTTTTCAGTGGATTTAATGGGTAAATGTTTGTTTACAGTAGTGATAGTGACAATGTATTAAATGATAATAGCATATGAATAGTAAAATGAATGCTAACAATTTCATAAGAGATAAGAGGAAGAAATTAGTAATACTTTGTGATAAGGCACCTGCCCCACCCATGAAGTGGCACAGTGTTATTTGAATGTAAACTTACATTAGTTGTAAATATATACTGCAATATCTAGGGTGAGCATTACAAAAAATTTTAAAGTACAAAATGCTAATAAGATAAAAGAGACTATAACATTAAATAGAAAGACCTAGAACAGCCAAGATGATACTGAAAAAAAGGAACAAAATTTGAGAACTTTTACTACCCAATTTCAAGACTTAACTACAAAGCCATAGTAATCAAGCCAGGAATCTATCAGTAAGAGCATCGACATGTACATCGAAGGAACAGAACAGAGATCCTACACAAATTTTGATAAGCTCATCACTAGACTGGACGTGACAAAATTGATCTTTGACAAAGGGGCAAAGGCAATTTCATGGAGAAAGTATAGACTTGTCAACAAACACTGCTGAAACCACTGGATGTCTATATGCAAAACAATGAACTTAAGACACAGATCTTACACCTTTCACAAAAATCAACTCAGAATGAACTATAGACCTAAAACTGTAAAATCCAAAACTGTAAAACATTTAGAAGAAAACATAGGTGAAAATGCAGGTACCTTGGGTATGCCACTGAGGTTTTCAATAAAATACCAAAGCATGACTCATGGAAAAAATTGAAAACTTGGACTTTATCTCACTCTGTGAAAGATACTGTTAAAAGAATGAAAATATAAATCAGACACCAGGAGAAAATATTTGCAAAACACATATCTGATAAAGGACTTATATCCAAGATATATAAAGAACCCTAAAAATTCAATAATAAGGAAACAAACCAAGTCAAAAATGGGTCAGAGTTCTTAGTAAACACCTGACCAAAGAAGATAGACAGATGGTAAAAAAGAGAGATGCTTAATGTCATTTATTACCAGGGAATTGCAAAGTAAAACAACAGTGAATAATGCTACATAACTATGAGAAGAGTTAAAGTCCAAAAAACTGGCATTAACAATTGCAGATGAGGATATGGAGCAACAGGAATTCTCATTTATTGCCGTTGGGAAAGAAAAATCATGCTACTACTTTGGAAAAGAGGTTGGCAGTTTCTTACAAGCTAAACATAGTTTTACCATATGATCCAGCAGTCATGTTGATTTGAAAACATATGTCCGCACAAAAGCTGAACATGAATGTTTATAGCAGCTTTATTCATAACCACCAAAAACTGGAAGCAACCATAACTATGATGGATGAAAAAAAAGTACATCTACACAATGAACTATCATTCAGCAACATGAAGAAAAAAGAAAAGAAAGAATGAAAGAACAAAGAGAGACAGAAAGAAAAATATTCTATCAAGCCATAAACATAGATGAATCATAAATGCATATTGCTGAGGAAAATCCGAAAAGACTACATATTGCGTATTTCCAACCATAGTACATCTTGCAAAAGACAAAACTATAGCAATAGTAAAAATTTTAGTGGTTGTCAAGGATTCAGGAAGAAGGAGGGAAAGTTAAGTTAGTGAAGGATAGGGAATTTTTAGAGAAATAAAACTCTTCTGTATGAGTTTGGCAAATACATGATACCATGCATTTGTCAAAATCCATACAATTTTACATCACTGAAAGTTAACTTTAGTGTATACAAATTTTGAAAAATGCAATAAGAACAAAATGCCGCATGTGACAATTATCTACTGAATTAAAAGTAAATGAAACAAGGAGATGAGGGAAAAAGTTACTGATCTATGAAACTTTGGAAATGACGGGAGTCTATAACAGTACAGAAAAAAAGCACATAACCACTGTACTTTACTTGACAACTTTTATAAACAACGGGCGTGGTATTCATTAATAATTCTGATGCTAGTACTCATAGTACATGTATCTTGGAACTGAACAATTAGTGAATGGATAGTAGATGGCTAGACCCAGGTTTCTCGATATTGGAGTGGGAAAGAGGCTGGAATGATTCATGTGGTAATACATTGGAGTTGCAGACATTGGTATGAAATCATGTTTTTCAAATATAGATGCAAGGATTACATACAGAAGTGTTTACACATATGTATCCATACCCAAGGTAGTACACACATGTATTTCTTTCTTCTGTCATCTGAGAGGGCCTAGAAGCAACAGCACTCTAAGAAAGCACATGGAGGACCGAATTCTCTTTCTTTTTTGGCCAGGGCTAGGTTTGAACCTGCCACCTGCCACCTGCCATCTGGGGCATATGGAGCAGGTGCCCTACTCCTTTGAGTCACAGGCGCCACCCCCAATTTCTTTCTTTTTTTTTCAATAAATCATAACTGTGTACATTGATTCATTTATGGGGTTCAGGGTACTGATTTGATATACAATGCAAAATGATTACATTGAACTGTTAACACATCCATCACCTCGCTTACTTATTTGTTGTGGTTTTTTTCTAATACCATTCTCCAATAAACAAAACCAGGGTTTCTTAAAGAAATGGCAGATTCTAGGACTCAGGCAGTAAATACACAAGAAAATCCTAGAACTGCTTGTAATACTAAGCAAGAAGTGCAAATAAATGAATAACACACAATGATGGGGATATGTCCAAAGGACACAAGAGCCAACTGAGGGAACTCCCAATGGCCAAGTGGATCAATTTCAGCAACAAAATAAATAAATAAATTGGATGATAGCCCAAAATACAAAATAAATAAACCTAAGTTAACAATTGTAGAAATGGTTGAATAAATAAATGGTGAATAAGGGAGAAAACATAATCCTTACATGCAGGAAAATTCCAAATAATTTATATAGACAGTCTACTTTCAAGATGAGTATAACTTCTTACTCCCTGAGAGTTGCCTGGACATAATGACTTGCTTCCAAAAATCACAGTATAGAAAAGGAGAAAAGAGTGTTACTTTGTGGTAGAGAAACCTGGCAAGTACTCTTTCCCAATCAGATTATCAAGGTCAACATCAACAGTAGGTGGTTGACAGGATATATGCTTTATGTGACTAATAAAAATGGAAATTTACCTCTTTGATCTTCCTCCCCAAAGCTCCATAACTCTAGTCTAATCATGAGAAAAATATCAAAGAAATCTGATTATCATTTTATAAAATATCTAACAAGTACTCCTTAAAACTGTCAAGGTCATCAAAAACAAGAAAAGTCTAAAAATTATCACAGCCGAGGGAAGTCTAAGGAGAAAGCCCCTTAAAATGTGATATGGTATCTCCTGAGTAGAATCCTGGAAAAGAAAAAGGCCATAGCTTAAAAAAAAAATTAAAAATCTGAGTAACTTATGAACTTTAGCTAAATAGCATATCACCATTGGCTCATCATGACACATATACCATGGTAATGTGAGATGTGATTAATAGAGGAAACTGGGGATAGGGATATATGAGAACTCTCTCTGCTATCTTCGTAATTTTTCTGTAAATCTAAAACATTTTTAAAAAGTAAAGTTTAATTTTTAGAAAGCCAAGGAGCCAACAATTAAAAAGAGAAAACACACCATCAATACCAATCAGCAATTAAAAACAATGTTTTAAACCATCAAAACTCCCTGCAAATGAAAATGATGCCAGTTTTCCAACAGGAAATCATGAGGCAAGTACGGCCATGAAACTAGCACTACAGATATAGAAGGTATCCAGGAAAAGAGGGCCAGACATCAGAAAATGAGGAAATGTAACTGGTAAAAAGAGACAAGCAGACAAAATGACCTAAAAGTAATAAAAGAGATAAAAAGGGGGCCAAAAAAGAAACAGATAACTATGTAAGACAGCCAAGGAAAGAAAAATACATCTATAAGTGAAACCTTTGAAGAAAAACAAAATGAAACAAATTTGAAAAAAATATAATTTGATAAAACATTCCTGAAGTAAACAAAAGACTGAACTTAAATACTGAAAAGGAACACCATAATACAGGTGAAATTAATCCAGAACAGTCAAAGCTAAGGTCTTAAATTTAACATAGGAACACACAGACCAACAACTACAAGGTGCTCATGAAAATAATATGCAAGCAGAGCATTTTATATCTGGACACAGTGACCTTCAAGAGGAAAGGCTAACAACAAAGAGTTTAGGGGAAGAAAGGGTAGGGTGAAGAGGAGGGCTGGATTCGCCATTTGTTTTATTGATTATTACTGGCAAAGGCCAACTCTAAAATTTCATCATAATCTCTAGATCATAGATTTGCAAGTGAGAACTTGGAGAAGTGATGTAAAAGTATCAGATAACTCCGTGGCTTCTGCCATCTTGCAGAAATAAAATATGATTTGCTGCTCTGTGCTGTGCCAAGGATTACTCAAGAGGCATAAAGACATGTTGACTTAGGATCCTACAAAAAAATGAATTAACAGCAGCATGTTTTCTGAATTTAAAAAGGTCATAAACAGGCTTTGTTAAATGACTCATTTATTTAGCTTATAACCTACTTCTCTGTAAGCCAAACCTATAACACAAAAACCAAGCTATCATAACAATAGTTTTAGCTTTTCTGATAATGAAACCTAAGTTTTAATCTTTCAATAACCTTACTAAAGTACAATGAGAGCAGTGTTAACAACAATGCTTCAGCAAGACAAAGAAAATCTACCCTGTTTCCCCGAAATTATTTTAAGGTGTGCTCCCAAAGATGCGCTAGGTCTTATTTTCAGGGGACGTCTTATCTTTCCTGTAAGTAGGTCTTATTTTCCGAGAATGTCTTATTTTCGGGGAAACAGGGTAGTTTTGAATGTCACGTAAGTCAACTTTATTTGCAGAACCAAGCTTTCTGAATCATACTATCAAAAATGGGATTTTTCTCTTGGGTTAGTGATTTTACATTCAAATGCTATTTAGGAAGATTAAAGTATATCACCTCTAAGTAAGAGTTCAATAATTTTCCTGGCTGTGCACCCCAATCTTATTAGGAAAACTTCTCAAGGAAGAATTATGTAAAAAATGATCATTTATTTAGGTACAAATGTTTAAAAAGGAGGCAGTGGGATCTTATTTGTTTGCAATTTATTCCATTTGCCGTTCATATCAATTTATACAGATTACTTTTGCTCACTATTCCTGGCATTAAAGAAGGAAATTTATGTGCATCCTTCACTCCTAGTACTGGTAGCAAAGAGCTCTAGGAAATCATTTTCTCCACTAGTTCGTAACTTTTTGGAGGGAGAGAGGAGTCATTAGAGACCTTTTTGAAAATATGATATAAGATATAGGATCTCTCCCTGGAAACTTTTCCCTTTTTTAGATTTTGCATATAGTTTTAGGAGGGTCAAAGACCCTGAGGCCTATGTGTAAAATCCCTTAGAAGATGCACTCTAGGTCAAACACACTTGATCTAATACTTCGCTAAAATAGACACTGAGAAATGAGAATTTTAATCATGGATTTTAAGTTCATTTCAGTCACACATTCTAGCAAGCCATATTTTTGAAAAATAATTCCTTAAAATAAAGCTACGTTACATAAAGTCTACTATCTGTTCTCACCTTGTCATTTTATGGTAAATATCCTCTTTAGAAATTCCCTTCTAAATTTGAAAACATATTAGTCTGCAGCTTCACCCTCACTGATGGAGGCTTAATTCCTTCTTATAAGCTTTTCTAAATGCTATAGTATACAGTAGAACCTCCATAGTTGACCACCTCCCCACACTGACCACCTTATTAAGTTGACCTAATTTTCATTGACCACACAGGCACCATATGTATGTATAGTACAGCAGGCCTAGTTCCTTACATTGAGCACCTACATGGGTTGACTAGTGTGTTACAGTCCTGTGGGCAGTTAACATACAGACGTTCTACTGTATGTGAATTAATAGATTATAATTATACTTATTTTAGACACTAATAACTTCAGTAATGCATATTTTCTAAATTTGAGTAATAAAATATTCTGCATTGTCTTTCAATTTAGACATGATAACCCCATGGTGGCTACTACTTTCTGTTCAAATAGTGTCTGCTATTCGGTCAAATTCACATTATATGAAATGAAGATGGAATATCTAATAGTTTTATAAAAAGTATGTGAAATACATTAAGACTTTTCTATCAGAGATATGAGGACAAAAACTTACTCTAACATGCAAACCACATAGATGACTGTGTTTACTGTAAAGCCTAGGTAACTTATTCTTTAGCTTTAGCAGTTAGCCTTTTTTTTTTTCTGTACCTTATCTATTTTAATCAAACAGAGCAAAGGAATTATCTGGGAAATAATAGAGAGAAGAGAATTTTATCATATCAGAATTTTTTTATTCTGGGAAAGTAATAATGTTTTAAATATGTATGTTAAAGAACTACATAGTGTTGGTATTAGAGTTGTATATGTATGTATAAATATATGATTTAATATAAGGTATTATAAAAGATCATTATGGCTATATTTTTAATAAATGAAAAACAGAACACACTTGAAGAATGTTGAAGAATGGTTTCTAGTCATAGGAAACACACACATTCTATCATTTACCAACACTTGTGACTTTAAGTATGGGACAAGTCAAGACCATAGATGGAGTTCAACCAAATAGAACTGAGTTCCTAGGAAAAAATGGCGCCATCTGCCTCAGTAAACTAACACAATCCTAATTACGTCACTAAAAGTTCACCCTCTACATGTCGTAATAGTAAAATGGAACAGCTGTACATAACTAATGTGGAAAGTTAATAAAGCACGGACAACAAGTAATCTAGTCATCTTGTGGCAAATACTGAAGAAGAGATTGGGAGAAACTTGCTCAATAGACAAAAATAGACACACCTTTTGTCTATTGAGCAAGTTTCTCCCAATCTCATCTTCAGTATTTGCCACAAGGGTTTGGGTTGGGTTTTTGTGTGCACATAGTTAAAGTGCCCCAGTGTGCACAGAAACTCAGGATGCCATTTACACTTTCTAATTTCTGCTACATCTTTGATTGTAGCTAGTGCAAATAAATCACACAGTCTCAAACATATGCACATCTCATCTATTTTCTTTCTTGTTACCACTGTGAAAAGGAGGTGGTGAACTGAGAAGCTCAAGGTCTTATCTTGGGTTTTGCTAAAATTGGCTGGGGACTTTACTTGCCAGTGTTTTTTTACTGGTCTCTTCCTGACCCAGTGTGCGTGTGGGCCAGAGGATCTACTGCCTGTATTTACCTTTTTCTCTCAGTATTCCTTTTTAGCAATTCTTTGTCATCTAAAAGGTATTTTTAAATAGATTAGGTAATTGTTAAGGGGGAAAAAGTTTTTTTTTTTTTTTTTAATTTGGCCGGGGCTGGGTTTGAACCCGCCACCTCCGGCATATGGGACCGGCGCCCTACCCGCTGAGCCACAGGCACCGCCCAAGGGGAAAAAGTTTTTTTATGAAAATTTTAAAGTCACTTTATACATTTAATACACACAACTACTTTATGCCAATCAACATTCATTTACAGGAGATAAAATTTACAAAGCCATATTCAACAGAGGTCTTTTTTTTTTGCACCTAACTTTGTTTTTTTTATTTTTTATTTATTTTTATTGTTAAATCATAGCTATGTTCATTAGTGCAATCAAGGGGTACAATGTGCTGGTTTCATATACAATCTGAAATAATCTCATCAAACTGTTCAATGTAGCCTTCATGGCATTTTCTTAGTTATTGTATGTAGACATTTGTATTCTGCATCTAGTAAGTTTCGCCTGTACCCATTCTAAGATGCACCGTAGGTGTGGCCCCACCTATTACCTTCCCTCCACCCTCACCTCGCCCCTCCCTTCCACTCCCTTGGCCCCTTCCCCATATTCTTGTGCTATAGTTGGGTTATAGCCTTCATGTGAAAGCTATAAATTAGCTTCATAATAGGGCTGAGTATATTGTATACTTTTTCTTCCATTCCTGAGATACTTTGCTAAGAATATGTTCCAGCTCCATCCATGTAAACATGAAAGAGGTAAAGTCTCCATCTTTCTTTAAGGCTGCATAATATTCCATTGTATACATGTACCACAATTTGCTAGTTCATTCATGGGTCAATGGGCACTTGGGCTGCTTCCATGACTTAGCGATTATGAATTGGGCTGCGATAAACTTTTCAATGGAGGTCTTTATAAATACTTTGCACAAGAATTGATCTATCAGCCTTAATTCTAGTGGTAGAGACATGGTAAATTGATAAAAACAAGGCTTAAAATTCTAAAACTTTTATGGGTAAGATGACTGATATGATGAAGGGACTACAGAGCCCTACATGGGTGAACCTCCCAGGTGCCAGAGACTACACCAGAAGCTGAGAATGCAGAGCTCTTCAGTACAGACACAGGCCCTCCTTCTGACAAGCTCCAGTCTTCATGAGCATCAAAAAGTATGTATAAATAGACAAAACAACAATAGACCATTGGAAGAGTTTTGCCATTTTCACAATCAGTACTAGGTGATGCAGCCAAATAAAATTTAACACTTGATTTTTTTGGTAATGATTTAATCAGAGGATGCAAAACTAAGCTACTAATACAGGTACAACTATCACTAACAGTATGGATTTAGTAGATTTATAAATTGAGACAATGTCAAGGGGAGGGCTTTCTGATATTTGTGTACTTGGAAGCCTCTGTATTAGACGTCTGTGTCCAGGATGATCCTTTACTATGTGTGTAATGCCCTGTGCTTAGTTAGTCTGGTGGGGAATGCAAGAGATTTTAATTTTCATTCAAAATGCAAATTTTCAGAAATAGTACTTAACATTTGTACTAAAGAAGATTTTGAGATTAAAAATCACACAAAGATAAGAATGATTGGTGAATTATATTTATTTACATTTAAAAAATTCTGATTTAATGCATTAACTGCTAGTAAGACTTCTATTTAAAAATATCCTGTTTCCTGAAAAAAAAAAAAAAAGGCTCTAATCTCCTTTAGCTCAAACAAATAAAATGACGATTTTTTTAATTTAAAAATTCATTTCTCTTGTTTCTGGAAATGATAGAGTGGCTAGTATCAAACCAATCCTCCTCCTGAGAATATCTGTAAAACCTTATGTAAAATTATTTTTTTAAAAAAGAAGGAAAACCAAAGAAAAAACATTGCAGCTATTGAAAGACACTGGAGGCAAAGCAAGTAAGCCAGAGGATTTAAAAAACGTACAATCTACAGTGCATCTTACAAGGGTACATGTGAAACTTACTAAATGTAGAATATAAATGTCTTAACACAATAACTGAGAAAATGCCATGAAGACTATGTTAACCAGTGTGATGAAAATGTTTCAAATGGTATATAAAACCAGTGTATGGTGCCCCATGATTGCACTAATATACATAGCTATGATTTAATTAAAAAAAGAAAAAAATGTACAATCTAATAATATGTTGTTTACAAAAAACAAATTTAAAATAAAAAATAGGAAAAAACTAAAAATAAAAGGATGAAAAAGAGATTAAAAATATTAACCAAGGGAAAGTTATAATAGAAATCTTAATATCTGGCAAATTTTAATTCAAGACAAAAGTTAGCATAAGGGATAAGGGAGAGAGAAAAAATATCATGTAGTGATAAAAAAAACATAATAGAGTAGGAAATTTGGCCTCACTTATTCTAACAAGACAGCATCATTTCTACTAGAAAATTCTGTAAGCAGAAATCTGTTTATCAATAATTATTAGCAGGAGTATTTTTATATATCCATTCTCAGAAACTTAGAGATCAAACAAAAGTCAGCAAACATATTTTTAAAACCCTAGCAATTTAATTAACAAATTCAAGGTATTAGATATATAATGAACTCTGAAACAACCAAAACGCACGATCTTTTCTGAGCATGTGAGAGGGATATACAAAAATTGACTAATTAGGCCACAAAAGTAACTTTAATAAATTCTACAGATTAACTGATTAAAAACCAGCAACTAAAATTTAACTCTGGAAGTTAAGGTACCTCTGGCCTCCCCAGACCTAGGTAGATGGCTCCATCATGGCGTCAATGCAGAAACAACTACAAAAGGAACTGTTAGCTTTGCAAAATGACCCACCTCCTGGGATGACTTCAAATGAAAAGAGTGTTCAAAATATAATTACACAGTAGCTTGTAGACATGGAATGTGCACCAGGTACCTTATATGAAAGGGAAAATTTTCAGCTTCTATTTAAGTTTAGTAAACAATATTCTTCTGGCTCTCCCCAGGTCCTCTTCACTGGGCAAAATATTCCTGTTCATTCTTATGTTTATAGCAATGGTCACATTTTTTAATGCATTCAAATAGAAAATGGGTTCCCAGCACTCTCAGTTCAATGGGTCTGTCTTAGCACTATTAGCATACTTACCAGCTGCAAAAAAAAGAGACGACCACCAAATAATTCTTTTCATGTGTGAACATGTAAAAAGAATTCAGAGAAAACAAAACAGTGGTATCATGACAATTACTTGCTGATGCCACTGTTAACATCCTAGCAGAAGACAGTCTGAGAAAATGAATATTTTGATCATTCCACCTTTGAACTTTAAGCTTGGACTAGAAGTGATCTATAAACAATGAAGTCTACTTGATTTTAACATATTTTTACTCATGTGCATTCTGGGAGCATGTTTTAAATAGGCATACAATATTAATGCAGGTATCAGGAAATGTCAAAGATAATTTCATTTTTTATTTTACTAATCTTTTGAAAAAGTTCCAATCCTCACATATTGTGCAAAAACAATGACTTCCTTGGTGGGTTTGGGTACATTCATTGCCAGCAATGGACATTGTAACAGGAAAAGTTTTCATTAACTTCTGACACTCAATCATTAATTCATGGTAGGGACTATGACATGAATTTCTCAGTAATAGTGGGATTAATGATAAAGTGAGAGATTCAACATTACTTTGAAAGTCAACCCAACTATTTATATTTGTATTCTACACACTGTAATCTTAAGGTAAACAGCATGAATTAACATGTGTTTTTTAAAGGACTGTAATGAAAGATCATTGCAAATTCATTTAATTGTTTATATCGCTGTCAAATTGTTTTGACATGGAAAGTTTTCAATTAACATTGGCAGAGAGGTACAATATGTTATCCCAATGGTGAAAATAAATTCACTTGTTGTATATAGTTCCTTAATGTCTCAAGTAACGATAAGAAGAACATAGGGTACGAACGCTTTAATCAAGGCTTTATTTTGGAATTAAGAAAAATTCCAGTCATTATTAAATTGCTATTTGGGCTTGTTATTTGTATAATTGTATATTAAAGACTTTTTCCCAAGTAGATAATACTTTGATACTTCCTGCTAGTTATCAGCAGGAACCCTACTGCCTAAATACTATTTCACGTATGTTTAGAAAATCTATACACATTTTTGTTTGTGATCTTCTCTCTTTTGTTATATTTGAAATCAAGTTTTAATGTTATGATAACTTTCACTGAAAAAACTCTTATCAAGGTTTTTATAGTATATTTTCTTTACTTGTAAGTTTTATCTATTCCTTTATTCCTGTACCCTAAAATAAGAATTACATTTTTGACAGAGGGTTAATGTCAAAAAAAAGGAAGTTTAAAAATTAGCACCAAAGAAAACCTAAAGAAACACGATAGAAAAATAAAGATAGAAAACAATGGAATAACTTTTAAAAATCAATAGATAGTACTAACAAAATTAAAAGATAGTTCTTTTAAAAGATTAATAAGACTTAATGGTGAACAACACGGGAACATATGAAAATAAACAAAACAGAAATGGAAAAAAAAGTAATAACCACAGGTATAATAGAAAGTTTAAATGGCCAAGGGGAATTTGTAAAAAATTATATGTTAATAAATATAAAAACTTAGATGGAATTAATCAATCATTGAAAATTACAAAATGTTGAAATTGGAACAGGAAAAGTATAGTCATTGTGTTCATTCAGTAAATATATGAATAAAAAAGTTCTAAATAGGGCAGCTCCTGTGGCTCAAAGGAGTAGGGCTCCAGCCTCATATGCCAGAGGTGGTGGGTTCAAACCCAGCCCTGGCCAAAAACTGGAAAAAAAAAAAGTTCTAAATAAACTGTAAGCAAAATAAATCCAAAAATGTATTGAAAATAACTAATCAGGATTAGGTAGGATATATGCTCGGAATAAGAATGGTTCCACCTCACATCACAATGTCTATTTTAATGTCAGTTTCCACATCAATAGATAAAAGAGGAAACTCATTACCTTAAAAGACTGAGAAAGAAAAAGCATGTAATGAAGTTCAATACCTGTTTTTTGTTAATAAATCCAAAGCTCTCATCTACTTGTTAATGCTTATACGTGATGGAGGAGGGGGAAGTGGTGGCAGGGGAGAAATAAAATAGTTAAAGAAAAGGTTTAGGTGAATTCTCTTTATGAGGGAGTGCAACGTAAGAATTCTCCTTTTTATCACTACTGCTTAATTTCTAACCAGTTCTGTTCTAAGTGTTTTAAGAATCAAAAAGTTAGAAATAATCGTCTTTTATTCAGAGATAATATCAATGATATATCTAGAAAACGCAGTAAAATGCTTTAAACGATCGTAAATAGCAGTAAATGTTAATAAAATTGATAGATATACGACCACCTTAGAAAGATCTCTCTATACCATATATAACCAAATAGAAATTATGAAGGGAAGTAAGAAATCACAATAACACCAAAAATTATAAAGTATCCAGAAATAACAAAGAAAACGCAGATACTGTAAGGGGAAAATTTTTTTTAAACTGATAAAAAACACAAATTGATCTGAATAAATGAGAATATATTCCATGTTATTAGACTGAATAACTTTGTATTATAATAATGTTAATTTTAATGATATGAATTCAAGGCAACCCAAACAAAAATTTCTTGGATTTTTCTAAGGAATTCAATAAACTAACATGTGAGAGAATAAAGACACGCAAATAGCTCAGTTAACTTTGAAAGAGAAATTAAATGTGTCCTACCAGATATTTGTCATATGAGGCCAAAATCTGAAAAACAGTATACTATAGCCATGAGTGCGATTCTGTCGTGTATAAACATTATAGAGTGTATTTGCACAAACCGGAATGGTTTAGCCTACTACCTACCTAGGCCGTATGGCATAACATATATTCTGAACTCACAAACCTGTGCAGCATATTACAATACTGAATACTGTAGGCAACTATAACACAAAGCTAAGTATTTATATATCTAAACACATCCAGACATAGAAGAGTTACTATAAAAATACAGTATTGTAATCTTAAGAAACCACTGTTGTATATAGTTTGTTGCCCACAGTAATGTCATTACACAGTGTATGAATGCCTGGATTTAAAAACAGGCAAACTGAGCAATTGAACAAAATAAAGACTTCAGAGGAATTAATGTATGTGTACAAGAAAAGTTTATTATTAAGGTAAATTTATAGACCATTGTGAAAAAGGAACTATCACCGTGCAGATAAAAATAGCTCTTCTCTTCTATGGAGAAAAATAAAACTCTGTATCTAGCTAACATCTTATGAAGATAGAATTATGATGGACTCAAAATCTAAATGTGAAAGTTAAAACTGTAAAGTTATTAGAAGATAATGTAGAGAAATGTTTTTATGATCTGAAGTTGGATTAAGGGAAATAACTGCATAACTAAAACCCTAAAATTATGAATCATGAAGGTAAAAAAAGATGACTTAATTATATCAAAGTTTACAACTCCTGCTGGTATACTTAAGTCCATTATGAACAAAGGTTTAACACCTCGTTGACAGATTGTAAAGCCAGTATGAACTTAATATCTAGAATATACAAAGAACTGTAAATAAGAAAAAGAAGGGACCCTCAGCTACAAAATGTACAACAGATAGAACATTTATAATCAAGAAAATCTAAAAGGATAGTTATCTCACAGTCATTTTTGGTGGCAAGAAGTTGAAGACCATAAAGGAATGGATTTAAAAAATGGGGTGGATGTATTGTGTGGTGTTTTAAAATTCTGGAATCTCTCAGAAGTTCTAGAGGCAGCCAGTGGCAGAAAAGACAGGGATGTGAAAGACACTGATTTCTCAGTACATAAAATGGCATTTGCATATAACTTCAGTATAATAAATCAGAGCTTTATAAGAATCTGGACTTGTTTCTTCAACTGGATTTTTTAACATTAACTTTAACATTAATATTTAAATTTATGCACAAATATGTGCCTCATATGTAGAAATTATTATTCCTTTTAAAAATAATGAAATGTTTAAAGTATAAAAATTTTAAAAACATAATTATGAACCTTAATCTATTAAGACCTCAGTCAATGCAGAAATATTCCACCAAGGAATAAAAGTTGAACTCAGTAACTCAGTATCAGGAATCTGCATACTCATACAAAAACATGGGAATTAAATAACCTTATGCTGAACAATAGCTGGGTCAGAAATGAGATTAAGAAGGAAATTGCCAATTTTTTGGAACAAAACGACAATGAAGACACGAATTATCAGAACCTCTGGGATACCGCAAAGGCAGTCCTAAGAGGGAAATTTATAGCACTGCAAGCCTTCCTCTAGAAAACGGAAAGAGAGGAAGTTAATAACTTAATGGGACATCTCAAGCAACTGGAAAAGGAAGAACGTTCCAACCCCAAATCCAGTAGAAGAAAAGAAATAACCAAAATTAGAGCAGAATTAAATGAAATTGAAAACAAAAGAATTATACAACAGATCAATAAATCAAAAAGTTGGTTTTTTGAAAAGGTCAATAAAATAGATAAAACTTTGACTAACCTAACCAGGAAAAAAAGAGTAAAATCTCTAATCTCATCAATCAGAAACGACAAAGACAAAATAACAGACTCCTCAGAAATTCAAAAAATCCTTAATGAATATTACAAGAAACTTTATTCTCAGAAATATGAAAATCTGAAGGAAATTGACCAATACTTGGAAGGATGTCACCTTCCAAGACTTAGCCAGAATCAAGTGGAAATGTTGAACAGGCCCATATCAAGTTCTGAAATAGCATCAACCATACAAAATCTCCCTAAAAAGAAAAGACCGGAACCAGATGGCTTCACGTCAGAATTCTACCAAACCTTTAAAGAGGAATTAGTACCTATTATTACTCAACCTGTTCCAAAATGTAAAAAAAGAAGGAAGACTACCCAACATGTTCTATGAAGCAAACATTACCCTGAATCCCCAAACCAGGAGACCCAACAAGAAAAGAAAATTATAGATCAATATCACTAATGAATATAGATGAAAAAATATTCAACAAGATCCTAACACACAGAATCCAGCAACACATCAAACAAATTATACATCATGACCAAGTCGGTTTTATCCCAGGATCTCAAGGCTGGTTCAATATACATAAATCTATAAGTATAATTCAGCACATAAACAAATTAAAAAACAAAGACCATATGATTCTCTCAATTGATGCAGAAAAACCTTTTGATAATATCCAGCATCACTTCATAATCAGAACACTTAAGAAAATTGGTATCGAAGAGACATTTCTTAACTGACAGAGGCCATCTACAGCAAACCCATAGCCAATGTCGTATTGAATGGAGTTAAACTGAAATCATTTCCACTCAGATCAGGAACAAGACAAAGCTGCCCATTGTCTCCACTGCTCTTTAACATTGTAATGGAAGTTTTAGCCACCGCAATTAGGGAAGAAAAGGCGATCAAGGGTATCCACATAGGGTCAGAAGAGATCAAACTTTCGCTCTTCGCAGATGATATGATTGTATATCTGGAAAACACCAGGGACTCTACTACAAAAACTCTTAGAAGTGATCAAGGAATACAGCAGCGTCTCAGGTTACAAAATCAACATTCATAAATCGGTAGCCTTTATATATACCAACAATAGTCAAGCTGAAAAAACAGTTAAGGACTCTATCACATTCACAGTAGTGCCAAAGAAGATGAAATATTTGGGAGTTTATCTAACAAAGGACGTCAAAGATCTCTATAACGAGAACTATGAAACTCTAAGAGAAGAAATAGCTGAAAATGTTAACAAATGGAAAAACATACCATGCTCATGGCTAGGAAGAATCAACATTGTTAAAATGTCCATATTATCCAAAGCAATATACAATTTTAATGCAATCCCTATTAAAGCTCCATGTCATTCTTTAAAGATCTTGAAAAAATAATACTTCGTTTTATATGGAATCTGAAAAAACCTCAAAGAGCCAAGACATTACTCAGAAATAAAAACAAAGCAGGAAGAATCACGCTATCAGACCTCAGACTATACTATAAATCAATAGTGATCAAAACAGCATGGTACTGGCACAAAAACAGAGAAGTAGATGTCTGGAACAGAATAGAGAACCAAGAGATGAATGCAGCTACTTACTGTTTTTTGATCTTTGACAAGCCAATTAAAAACATTCAGTGGGGAAAAGATCCCCTATTTAACAAATGGTGCTGGGTGAACTGGCTGGCAACCTGTAGAAGACTGAAACTGGACCTACACCTTTCACCATTAACTAAGATATACTCACTGGATTAAAGTTTTAAACTTAAGACACGAAACTATAAAAATACTAGAAGAGAGTGCAGGGAAAACCCTTGAAGAAATCGGTCTGGGCGAGTATTTTATGAGGAGGACCCCCTGGGCAATTGAAGCAGCTTCAACAATACAGTACTGAGACCTGATCAAACTAAAAAGCTTCTGCACAGCCAAGAACACAGTAATTAAAACAAGCAAACAACCCTCAGAATGGGAGAAGATATTTGCAGGTTATGTCTCTGACAAAGGTTTAATAACCAGAATCCACAGAAAACTCAAATGTATAAGCAAGAACAAAACAAGTGATCCCATCGCAGGCTGGGCAAGGGACTTGAAGAGAAACTTCTCTAAAGAAGACAGGCACGCGGCCTACAGACATATGAAAAAATGCTCATCATCTTTAATCATCAGAGAAATACAAATCAAAACTACTTTGAGATATCATCGAACTCCAGTAAGATTAGCCCATATCACAAAATCCCAAGACCAGAGATGTTGGCGTGGATGTGGAGAAAAGGGAACACTTCTACACTGCTGGTGGGAATGCAAATTAATACATTCCTTTTGGAAAGATGTTTGGAGAACACTTAGAGATCTAAAAATAGATCTGCCATTCAATCCTATAACTCCTCTACTAGGTATATACCCAGAAGACCAAAAATCACATCATAACAAAGATATTTGTACCAGATTGTTTATTGCAGCCCAATTCATAATTGCTAAGTCATGGAAAAAGCCCAAGTGCCCATCAATCCACGAACGGATTAATAAACTGTGGTATATGTACACCACATTATATTATGCAGCCTTAAAGAAAGATGGAGACTTTACCTCTTTCGTGTTTACATGGATGGAGCTGGAACATACTCTTCTTAGCAAAGTGTCTCAAGAATGGAAGAAAAAGTACCCAATGTACCCAGCCCTACTATGAAACTAATTTATGGCTTTCACATGAAAGCTATAACCCAGTTATAACCTGAGAATAGAGGGAAGGGGGAGAAGGAGGGGAAGGAGCAGGGAGGATGGGCGGAGGGAGAGTGATTGGTGGGATTACACCTGTGGTGCATCTTACAAGGGTACATGTGAAACTTAATAAATGTAGAATATAAATGTCTTAACACAATAACTAAGAAAATGCCAGGTAGGCTATGTTAACCAGTGTGATGAAAATGTGTCAAACGGTCTATAAAACCAGTGTATGATGCCCCATGATCACATTAATCTACACAGCTATGATTAATAATAATAATAAAATATATTACTCACAAAAACATAAAAAGTATGTTCAAGTTGAACCATTAAAACACCTTGTGGTCTAAAAACATCTCAATTAACCTAGGCTGCTAAATTAGGAGCTGCTGTTCTTCAATGTTGCTATTAACACATTGGCTAAATTTGGCATTTCATATTGCTATTTATATTCTCAGCCATTTATATGTACCTCAATGAAGTCACTGAGTACCAAAAAAGAAAAAAAAAACAAAACTACTTTAATTATGTCTTTAAACATTGTGTAACAACTAAGTTCATTTACTTTTAATTATCTAGAAATAAATATATATAAACATAATTGTATTTTAGTAATTGTGTTTTAATGGACATTCTATTAATATAAAAATTAATCTGTTAAAATTAAGTAGGCTAAAATGTTATAAGTGCAAGAAGAAATATTATTTCTGCTGTAAAATAGAAAATTTTGTATAGAGGATGAGAAAATAGAAAATGATGAGGTATTAAGAGAATTAAAAATAGTACTACATTATTCTAACTATTTCCACCATAATAGATAAATTTCAAAGAAAATTGGTTTAAAAAAAGACTCCACTGAAATTGATGCTCTTTCTGCCAATAAAGCTACATAGTGATGTAATTTAAATGTAAACAACAGCCTCTCTCATTGAATATTTTCAACATCAAGAATGAAAATTTAATTTTCCAAAAGACTGACTCAGTAAGAAGTTTTCAGAAATTTATTAACCACAAATTCTTCTAAATGGTAAAAACAAATCTGCTTCTAAGAATTCTATGTAGTCAATTATTTGGAGATTTTTAAAAAAGTTATTTCATTTTCCTTTGTGGTCTAAGTTTTATGTCATATCCAAATTTAATGACATGAAGCTTTTCTTTTTATCTTTTTCTTCTAGGATTTTTAAAGTCCTAAATCTATGTTTAGTCTTAGCTCCATTTTGAGTAAATTTTTTTTTTTTTTTTTTTTATTGCTTGGGATTCATTGTGGGCACATAGAATTAGGTTACACTGATTGCGGTTGTTAGGTAAAGTCCCTCTTGTAATTGTGGCCTGCCCCCAAGAGTTGTGTCATACACTGTGACCCCCCCCCACAACCCCCTCCCAATCCCTCATTCCATACCCCTCCACCTTGTATTAGATCATCTATTGCCTTCATATTAGAATTAAATACATTGAATTCTTGCTTCTCCATTCTTGTGGCCCTTTACTAAGAAAAATGTGTTCCAACTCAATTCAGATTAATACAAAATTTTTATATGGTATAAAGTAAGGGTCCAATATCATTCTTTTGCAAGAAGATATTCAGTTTTCCCAGCACCATTTATTAAAGACTGTTCTTTTCCCATTGAATGGTCTTGGCATATTTGTCAAAATCATTTGACTGTATACATAAGGACTTATTTCTGGGCTTTCTACTCAATTCTGTTGGTTTATAATGGTTTTATACCAGTACGACATACTTTGATTACTGTAGCTTTGTAGTAAGTTTCAAAATCAGGAAATGTGTGACTTCCAACTTTGTTCTTTCTCAAGATTGATCTATACCAAATCTCAAATGACCCTAAGATGGACTGACTCTATTTTGTCATACTCAATTTCTATTAGGTTATTATCCATAAAATTACAGAAGCATAATAATGCTAATTTTCTTCAGGTGACAGAAATGATAAAAAAAAATCTGGTTGATTTATGTCAGAATATTAATCCAGAATACCAACAATGAAACCAAAATACGACAATAGCTGAACACGTAAAATACAAAACTTAAGTAAACATAAAATATGCTATCACAGTCTGTGAATGAAATCCTTTAAAATAAAGCAGGAAATTATAAATATTCCTAAATCATTATCAACTTTGGACATAATGCAAAACAGATATAATTATTAACAGGTTTATGGTTTCTCAAAAATAAAAATATTTATTTTTGTGAATGTTTTTGGATTTTTTTTCAGTGATGTGACACCTACATATATGTTAGAAGGTAATTTCCATAACAAAATATAGATAAAATTATCTCCTGGGTCCAGGGGTGCTAGAATAGCACAGATGTATGTGGAAAATGTAACAACTTGCAACAAAAGATGCTAACAAAAATAAACTTAGAGGGAATTATTTATTTCCTTTCTGCACATTTTTTTAAACTTGATCAGTGAACAATAAAGCAAACGTCACCATCACTCAATTATTTTCTAGCTTCCAACAGTTACATAATGAATTTTGGGCTTCAGTGAGTTATTGGAGTATACTGAATGAAATGATAATTTGAAACACACCAAACATAAATTGACATGGTTATCAAATACTCAGTGGGAAAGTGAAGGTGATATCCTATCACTAAGACTTCAATTAAAGACAGTGAACAGTGCTGTTTTATAAATCATTTATGTGATTTTAAAAGTTAAAGACCAGGGCAGCGCCTCACACCTATAATCCCAGCACTCTGGGAGGCCAATGAGGGTGGATCGCCTGAGCTCACAGGTTCCAGACCAGTCTGAGCAAGAGTGAGATCCTGTCTCTAAAAATAGCCAGGTGTTCTGGCAGGCACCTGTAGTCCCAGCCACTTGGGAGGCTAGGTAAGAGACTCTCTTAAGCCCAAGAGCCTGAGACTGCTGTGACCTATAACACCACGGCTCTCTGCCAGGGGGGTGACAAAGTGAGACTCTGTCTCAAAATAAATAAATAAAAATAAAGAAAGAGAAATTTAATAGGGGTGTCTAATCATTTTTCTTCTCTGCCACACATTGGAAAAAGAATTGTCTTGAGCTACACATTAATTACACAAACACTACAGAAAACTGAAGAGCAAAAAATGGTCTGGGCATAATTTTCATGATATCCCACACCACAGATAAGCAAAAAAATCCTCCCATAATTGGCATACAGCCCACGGACTGCGGGTTGGCCACACCTGCTAGACCACAGAATGTGTACTTCAAAATATAATCCCTTTTAAGTTTATTCACCTTTAAATAATTTGGAATAATGACAGAATATTATAAGCAAAGTGATTCAAGGATAGGAACTCAATCTGTCTAATCACCTTGAACAACATCAAAGAGTTAAGAACTTATTCCAAGATAAAACTTATTCCAAGATAAATAAAGCAATCTTGATTAAGTCTATATATTATTTATAACATGGTGAGATGTGCTGTCAAGATTTCCCTACTTGCTGAAGGGCTGGCAGATGTCCACTCTCAGCCATTAGCCCTTTTCCTGAATTGGCTTTGCTAAGGAGACCCACCTGGTGCAAGGACGTATTTCTCTCCTAGGCAGCCAACGTCCCAACCTCTGATCAACATGGGGACATAATGGCCCATCTCCCTTACTCCAGCTCCTAACATGTAGGAAGAGCCAGCCCAGCTCCAGATCCTGCAGTGTCGTCGGCTTTGGCCTTTGATCTCAAGATAGTTCACCAATAAATTTCTTGCATGCTAGTTGTATCTTGAGTCTGCTTTCTAGGCCACCTAACCTACAGCATCCATTAAACAAAGGCTCACCACTAACATTAACAAAAACTTCTGCAATGCAGAACACACTAGTGAAAAAAGGTGAAAGAAACCCCATTTCTCTGGCAAATCCTGTTATCAACTTACATGTGATATGATAACATCATCATAAATGAAAAGTCTAAGATACTGAAAGAATGACAAGTTCATTTTCTTCTTCCAGAGCTATATTACTCTTTTACAAGCAAAGTAATGTCCTAGGAGATGAAATAAATTATTTGTAATGGAGTGTTATGTGAATCATGTTACTTCCTAGAGAACTTTCATTCATTTAGTCATCACCCATTTATTCAGCACTTGAGGTATCCATGGCTGCATGATAAATTACTCCAAAATGTAGTAGCTTAAAACAACAGCCATCTATTATCACACACCGTTTCTCAGGTTCAGAATGTATGAAAGCACTTTAGCTGGGTGGTGCTGACTCAGAGTATCTCAGGAGGACACAGATCTCTTATGAGGATGCAGAAAAGCTGCTGGCTTGGTCTATAGTCATCCAAAGCTCAGCTTGGGCTGGAGCATCCACCTCTAAGCTCACTCACATAGCTTTAGGCAGGCCTCAGGTCCTTTCTACAATTGACCAGAAGCCTTAGTTCCTTTTCTCGTGAGCCTTCCATAGAGTTTCTCACACCATGGCAACAGCTTCCCCACCACGCAAGCAAAGGAGCACCCAAGCTGGAAGCCACAGTACCTCATCTCTGCTTCATTCTACTGGTTACACAGATCAACTCAGCTACATGGAGGAGGGGCCTAACCAGATGTGGACACCAGGAGGTGGGGATCCAGAGGGCCACTTTTGGAGGCTGGCAACCACATGCACCTTCAACTGGCTAAGCAATGCACTAGGCAGTGAGCAAAAGAAAAACATGACCACTTTTTTCATGGATCCTCTATTCTTTTATTTATTTATTTATTTATTTATTTTATTGTTGGGGATTCATTGAGGGTACAATAAGCCAGGTTACACTGATTGCAATTGTTAGGTAAAGTCCCTCTTGCAATCGTGTCTTGCCCCCATAAAGTGTGACAACTGAGTGTATAACAAACAATTATGTTTCTATTTTTATAAGACTTGTCATGGTGCTATCAGCATGCCTAATAGGGAAATCTCTGAAGGCTTCTCTGAGGAGGTGCTCTAAAGGATAAATAGGGAGTACCTGGGTGAAAAAGCTTGAAAGGCAATATGAGGGATTTTGTTTTGAGGAAACATGTATTGAAATAAGCCTCAAAATTGAGAGAATGCAGAAGGAAAGCAGACATATATGCTCTGCTTTAGAAAACCATAGGATTAGAAATATGTTTCTCCACTAAGAATGGAATAGTTTCTGAAAAATAACTTGGTAGCTAGATTTTAAGGGCTGAGAATTAAGTTTCAAAGCAGCTAAATGTCTAATGTGACTAACTGTGTCTTTTTAAGCTCCTGACACTCAACGGCAAGACAAAAATGTTCCTAGTTCCTATGAATCTGTTAATTTTTTTTTTTTTTTGAGATAGAGCCTCACTTTGTCACCCTTAGTAGAGTGTCATGGCATCATAGTTCACAGCCACCTCAAACTCCTGGGCTCAAGTAACCTCTTACCTCAGCCTCCCAAGTAGTTGGGATTACAGGTGCCCTCCATTACACCTGGCTATTTTTAGAGATGGGGTCTCACTCCTGTCAGGCTGGTCTCAAACCCATGAGCTAAAGCAACGCACCCACCTCGGTCTCCCACAGTACTAGGATTACAGGTGGGAGCCGCCATGCCTGGCCAGACCTGTTAATTTACTTCCCTGTTATAAACATGTTTGTGAAACATAATTCAGTTAATTACTTGAGTCATAAAAAAAAAACAAAACAACTACTGTGAAAATCAATGATGGGTTAACAGGTATAACTATGATTTTAAATGATTCACAGTAACTTAGTATGCTTTTGCTAAAGGTGTATTATGCTCAGAGTCAATATAAATGTAATTTGCAAATATATCATTAATGAACTGTCCTCTAGTTCTCTTTCTACTACAACAGAATTGACTAGGTAATTTCTAAAATCTCTTTTCCACAAAAGCATCTGAAGATGCTGGAAAAAGTTATGGAAAATTCCTTCTCTAATTTACAGATCTTAGCAATTTTTCATATTAAATAACACTATATTCGTTAAAATGGATGCCTGACCTTACCTCTCTACCAATGTGCAAACCTACCTTACGCATGTGAGGAGTGGTGTGTGTGGGACACAGAGGGAAAGAATGGTTCTCAAAGGAGGGACCCACACCAGCAGCATCAGTATCACCTGGAAGTAGCTTAAAAATATAAATCTCACCCCATAATCCTCAAAAAGGCGCTGAATCATAAATTCAGAAATTTTATAGGTATAGCCCAGCAATCTGGTTTTTTAACAACCTTCCCCATGATTCTGATTCAAACACCCTGAGATAGAGTGTACATTATTTTCAACTCCTTGATATTACTTCTGTGACTAATCAGGGTCCACAGCCTGTCCTTTGGGGCTGGCATTCAGCAGTGAGCTTCACTGGCTATTCCCCTGCACCTACCAAAGTTTCAGAAAGTGTGAGCCAAGAACACAGATGTTTTGGCAAGGGATCACGTATACAACTTCCCTAAGCCTTCCATCAATAGAGCATCAAATAAGAACAGGAGACCTTTGGCACACCGTGATTTGATCAATATTAGCTTTGAAAAAGAAAGAAATGGGGTGCGGGAGGAAATCACTTAGGCGGCAGTCAGAAACTCAGGACAGACTGTATCTGACACCAGGAAATATTGTGATTCTAAGTGGCTTAACCTCTCAAGGCCTTGATTTCCTTGTCTAAGAAATGAGAAGTTTCAACTTTCAATTTTCCACCAATTGTATCTTTTAAAAATGATTCTGTTCCTGCATTTAGCGTAAACATTTCTTCAAAAATAATATCATGGCAAGGGTGACCAAGTATCACAATCTGCCTAGGACCTTTCCAGTGTTAACTGTGTAAGTTCCATATCCTGGGTGTCTTGTCTCATTTCCACCATTGACATGTTTCCAGTCTTCAATGACATATTAGTTCATCTCTCTTTTGCATGTTAAAGCTCTCATTTGAAGGTACAGCAATCAAGGAATAAGACTATTCCACACATTCACTAAGCCTCAGAAATAGCTTCAGCTGCTCTCTGTGCTGTGCTTGAGCTTTGCATCACCTGGGGATATGACAAACTAGATCTGGAGAAGGTTCTCCTGGGGCTGGAATGGACTGGGAATGAGTAAATAGTCAGATAGGCACTGCAATTACTCTTTTAGAACCATGGCAGCTCCAGGGATCTCCTGTACCAGATCATTCAACCCTAACTTCTTTCTGACCTTGTGTGTCTCCACCCAGCCTTTCAATTCCAGATGGAGGGAATCTGATTGGCATAGCTTGAATGGCGATCACCACTGTGGTGAGAGGGGTGAAAGACTGTGGAAGGCCAAAGGGGAATCACGTGGTATGCGTTGGGTCAGGGCACAGTTACTTCAACCAGAGACTAATATCAAAATCACGGGGGTAGGGTGATTTTTGTTTTGTTTTGTTTTTTTGAGAGATGGGGTCTTGCTCTTGCTTAGGCCCATCTCAAACTCCTGACCTCAAGCAACCCACCTGCCTTGGCCACCAGATTACAAGTGTGAGCCGTTGCACCCGGCCATGGGTTGAAGTGTTTTCAAGTGTCACATTCATATGATGCCCCACTGCCCATCCTTGGATTCTTTCTGTGGCATGGAAGAAGAGTAAAAACATGGCTCACAGGGAATACTCTACAAGTCAATCCTGGGACCCTGACGTTATCTATGAACCACCGCTTTGGAGGGGGACAAGCCCTCCTCACTTCCTTCCTGGATTGGTGCCTTGATTTTGGTAGGAAAAACGAAAGAGGAAAGATTTATTTGTGAATTTTGAAAAAAAATACATAGATCATTCCTTACTTAAGACAGAGGTTGAGAAAGAGAACAGTTAAGATGCCAAGGGATTTGGGGAGAAGAGAAAACTTGCTAATGCGGCTGTGCATATTTTCAATGTTAACGACTGTACTTTTTACGAAGTTTTTGTTTTTCTGAGTTGGTGTTTCTTTTTTATTATTTGTAAGACATCTTTGTCTTTTCTGGAAATATATTTTTCAAATATTTTTCCTAGATTATTTTTAAACTTTATTTTATAGCATTTTTTTCTGTATAGAACTTACATTTTTTGTAGCCAAATAGGTCTGCCAATCTTTTCTTTTATAGTTTCTAGATCTGGGGTAATGAGTACAGTATTCTTACCTCCCTACCCAATTTACCAACTCATTTTTTTAGAACAGTGAGAATGGGAAGGTATAAGGATTAAAGTATGTTTTTAAGATCTTATTTTATTTTGTCTTTGTTTGGCTGAGAATGTTATGTTGGCCTCACTGATTTTGATACAAATTTTTTTTTTTTTTTGGATGGGGCTGGGTTTGAACCTGCCACCTCTGGTATGTGGGGGGGCTGGCACCCTACTCTTTTGAGCCACAGGCGCCGCCCAGCCTGATTTTAAATGGCCTTTTCCCTTCCATCGATGTGTCCAGCACTGCACCAACTGACATGTTATCATGTGGTGGGCAAATCTTTCTTGATTACCCTTCTTTTTCATTATTTCATACCTTTAGTTTTTTCCAAGTACTCTTTATGGGAAAAAAAAAAACACTCATTAATTTATCTTGAAAGTAAGGTCAATTTATGATACATTTAGTAGGAAATTGATGTCTTTACTGTATTGAATTCTCTTAAGAATATGATGTGCATCTATCTAAAGATTATAGGTGACCATTAATAAATCATTATAACCACATAATATATTGTTTCAGCAGAAAAATGCACTGTGGCCGTGAAACACCCTTATATGTAGCATGTATGCCTCCCCTTTCCAGCCCCCTGCATCTCCAAGTGTGCTCCAGAACAAAGGACTAGTACACATTCATTGCTGCAATTTCTGCTTTCTGAGCAATTCAAACCCAACAGGGAAATGGATAAAGAACTTGAAAGAGCACTTCACAGAAACCTCAAATTATCAGTAAACTAATTAGCTACCAATAACTCAATAAACAACAATCTATACCAAGCCTCCTACAGTATCAGGAAAATGCTACCTAAAATCACCTTCAAGTACTACTGTAAAGCTACCAGATGGCAAACATCAAACATTGTGCGTAATCAGGTGGAAATTCTCTCTTCTATTGCTGCTAACACTGTAAACTGATACAACTGCTTGAGAAAACAGTAGAGCATTACTCCAAAAAGTGAAAAATATCCGTTTCTCATAACCATGTAATCCCACTGCTAGCTTTATGTGTATAACGGTACATGTACTTGTACATTGGGTGATGTGCTCAGAATGTTCACAGCAGCATTATTTGCAATAGCAAAGTGTTGAAATTATCTAAATGTTCATCTGCGGCAAAATGGATAAGTAAATAACGGTGTATTCATAAAATTAACTACTACACAGCAATGAAAATGAATGGCAACCACATTTTGTGTTATTTTCTATGTGTATATTACATTTCACAACTTTTACTGAACAAATAACAGTATCCAGCCCTCCATTGCCCTCCCCAAGAATCTCATCAGATGCAAAGCATCTGTCCCATCATTTTCTTCACAATGAAGACAGGCTTTTCAGTCTCATCTAGAACATAATGAATGCATAATTCACTGGGTAGTACATGCACATGGTTAAAGAAAGGTAATAGGAAACATCTCAAATGCCTAAAATAATTATATTCTCAGCTAACTAATTTTCCAGATGTGGGGCACACAATATGCTATGAGCATGACTGCTCTACTTCAGGGAGGAGGTCCGAGGGCTCGAACCCAGGTCAATCATTTGTTGCATTGTTCCACTCTGAGTCCATCAAAGGACTGAGAAAAATCTCTGGGAGTTCAAAGACCTGCCTCCTCTAGAGGCAGTTTGGCATCTTGGACCTGTTTTGTCTGGTTAAATTTATCTGTGACTTTGGCAGCATAAAATAAATCAAAGTATTTTTCCACATCCAATATACATGAGTAAAGGCCATACAAGTTATCTTAGTTGAGATTCGTTTTTGCAAGCAACAGAAGTTGCCTCTTAAGCAGAAAAGGAGTTTATGAAAACAATTTTGGCCCTCTCACAGAATTATTGGGAGAATGGAGAGCCACAGCCAAGCTCTGCTTCCAAGAACAATGCCCCACAGCAGAACTGGCCTGGGGAGGAGGGAAGCACGGCTGGTCCTGCCACTCATCAATGCCACCCCTGGGACAGAAGCTTAGGCTTGTGACTATGGCCACTCCAAAGGCAGGAGGGCTCTACTGGCACCCTAGTGGAGACCACATGCCACTTTCTTCAGAAGTTGCTCACTCTCAAACCGAGGGCCTATAGTGGACATGTTTCACTAGTAGAACCGAATGCTATGGTTACACAGGGCACTAGCCAGTGACACGGGAAGCTGAGAATTAATTTTCTGAGCTATACCAATGTGCTGGGCAGCCAAAACTCATTAATGAAGAACCAGTCTACTTCAGCTGGTTCATCCATGCTCTTTTGCTTATAAAACTTTCTGTCTGGTATAACTTATGGAATAACAAAAATTCAGTTACTGCCAATTTCTAACTACATGATTGATGATATTTTTAACTCTCTAGAATAAGCATGAAATCTCACCATCTGTTTTGCTCTTTTGTCCCTTGTGGGCAATAAATTTCACAAAGTCCCCATGATTCAGAGGAGACAGAGGTGGGGCCTTTTTCTGGTTCTGTGTGCATATTTTATATCCATTTTCCATATCTCTTGGAGGGGGTTTGGTAACCAGAAATGTCCGATTCAACTACTGAGGGAAAGTGGCTGTCATACAAGAGCCTTGAGGTGGTGAGAATCCACCTTAACGGGTGATTATAAAACCCTAAAGTTGGGCGGCGCCTGTGGCTCAGTGAGTAGGGCGCCGGCTGAGGGTGGTGGGTTCAAACCCAGCCCCAGCCAAAATGCAACCAAAAAATAGCTGGGCATTGTGGCAGGCGCCTGTATTCCCAGCTGCTTGGGAGGCTGAGGCAAGAGAATCACATAAGCCCAAGAGCTGGAAGTTGCTGTGAGCCGTGTGATGCCACGGCACTCTACCGAGGGCAGTAAAGTGAGACTGTCTCCACAAAAAAAAAAACCCTAAAGTCTCTAGGTCAGGACTGGTTGAGAATGGTCACAGGCTAGACTGAATGCCAACTATTATGGCTAGCAGCCATGCTGTTGTGTTTTGAAGCACACTGGAGAGGGATTTAAGAGTATGAAAGGCAGACTCCCTGTTTTCTATTCTGCTTAGTAATTTGATACATTTGCTTTCTACACTAGTACCTTCAGCCTCCAAAGATGCCATCTCTGCATATTTAAAATCTATTTCTACATAAGAATTTAAGATATTTGATGAGAATGAAGGAAAAGTGGCAGAGGGAAGAGAGGGAAAGCTGCAAGAATTTTTTTTCTTACTTAAAATAATTTAAAGCAATTTCTCTCATTTTTGCTATCTTGTTACTATTGTTATTATTATTTTACCTTAGAAAATAGCTCAGAGGTTATCCTCAATCTAAGTTTTTCAAATGGTTTTTATAATAGGGCTTCAAGATACATGGAGAAATTTTGCTTTTTTTCCTGTTTTTACCTTTCAAAGCACTTAATGCAAAAGCTTTGAATTTTGTGGGCTCCTTATATTCTATGGTGTCAGATTTATGGGGATGGTTGGATCAAGGCTAGCTTAAAACGGGGAGTTCGGGTAGATTAGGCTTCAGATGCAGACCATGGCACCTAAGACTGATGACATTAGCCTGGGAAGGACAGGACTTAATTCAAGAGAAAAGCCAACAGACAGCATTGTTAGAGAGTGTATGCTACCTTGCTGCTTGTTTTCCTAAGAGAATCTTCCTCTATCCTCCTTTCAGAACATTGGGATGGAATGTTAGTGCTTATTGGAAGTCACAGGGAAGCACAGAGCTGTGTTTAAGATATTGGCATTCTAAAAAAAATATGTGGAGCCTTTAGGCTCCAGACAGAAATGAAAAAAAAAAAATGTGTTGGTTAAAAAGTTTATGCATGCAATAGGTGTTAGAAGCAGGTAGAAGCTTCTGTTCTAGAAACTTTTAAGAGGAGTCAGCTACCAAAATGAACCAATAAGGTGATGAATGGAACCTAAAGAGATTCCAGATTGTATCCTATAATACATGGGGATTTAATATATGATAAAGCGACCATTCCAATTTACTAAGAAAGGATGGACATTTTAGTTAATTCAGTTAGGCCAACTGCCTATCCATCCGAAAGAAAAAAAAAAAAGCAGAACCTTTTTTAATACCTTTGGTAAACTGAAATAGATGGATTAAAGGTCTTATAATTTTATATAAAATATAAGAAGAAAGTATAGATAACTAGGTACATAATTTAAGTGTTGGTAAAGAATGTCTTCTTAAGGAACACAAAACCTCCAGATATCACAAATGAATAAGTTGAATAATGTACATGAAAATGAAAAACTGTAGAGCATAGATGCCATAAACAAAATTAAAATCCAATGCTAGCCTGGGAGAAATTATTTTCCACCCATGTGGTCAACATCCCTAATATATTAAAAGCTACAATGTATTGATAAGTAAAATACAAAAATGAGAAAAAGATGCGTAACACCAGTAATGACTAAATATATGAAAATGTTTCCAAACTCACTCTAGTTTGAGAAATTTAAAAAAAAATGAGAGGCAGTTTTTCACAAAGTTTTTTAAAGTTGTATGTTTTTTTAAAACTGTATTTAATGTATAATATTTTTTAAGAAAGATAGAGAGATGGAAGGAACAAAGGAAGGAAAAGAAAGGGAAGAGAAGGGAAGGAGAAAGGAAGGGAAAAGAAAGGAAGAAGAAAGGAAGGAAGGGCATATAGTATGCATAGATATGTTTTGAAGGATTCACACAAAAAATATTAAGTTAATTATCTCAGGGTCAGGAGGAGAAACTGAGACAAAAAAAGCAAAAGTTTAATTTTTCTCTTCCTACATCTTTGTAGTGTTTTAATTGTTCTAATGAAGATTACTTTTCTGATTTAAAAATATAATAATAAATCACCATATAGGAGAAGTTGGTGGAGGCTGGTCTTAGACCTTCCAAATGATCTTGGGCATGTTGCTGCAACTCTCTGAGCCTTGGTGTCCTCATCCATAAAATAGGACTGTTCATGTCCATGAGTTGTCATGGGGTTATGGCCCCTTACCTTTAAGCCCAGTCCCTTCCTGATCCTGTGGAAGAACCTTCTCTGAAGCTCATGGTGACCTAGGGTGCCACGAATGGCTGCCAACTGCACTGTATGAAGAAAGCCAAACCTTTGAGAGGATAATGTGTTAACAATTAAGAGAGTCTGGAGAATCATGCAGAGGTAGAAGAGGGGGAGGATAAGAGTGATCTGGAATTCAGATCTCAGAAAATTAAGTCATCAGAAGCCTCAAAGGACCCAAGATCTTTTAACATCTTGGTCAGTGCTTCCTCCAACAGAACTATTGCATGGCATAGTTTATTCTTAAAAAAGAAAAATAATTACAAATGAAATTATCTTGATTTTTTTTTTTTTTTTTGCTTGTCACACAGAAATTCTTGTTGAATGACTAAATACTTCATTTAAAATTTCTTGGATAGCTCTTTAGAGAGATGTTTATCATCCAGCTCATACTCCCTAAAGTTCAAGACAACAAGGAATGATTTATAAAATGTTCAAAGAATGTCTGTAATAGCCTTGTTGTGTTTACAGCCACAATTCAGGTCCATGTCTCTGAGTAGCGTACCCTGTACTTGAGGAGAATTTGAGCAGTACCTTGTCTACTCTGTAGAGGCAATGTCAGGCAAGGGTTAAATGCTAATTAGGAAACAGGATCTCTGATTTTATCCTGAACTGGTCATTCATTAAACTGTGGACACTGGACCAGTGACCCTCTCCAGGTCTTTGTTTCCCCTTCTGGTAAATAAGGCAATTCTACAATCTGGGATTTAGATAATTATTTTCTACTTTAACATGATAATAGAAGGTGACTGAGAGTAGACTTTGCTTTTAAATTGATTGTCTAGAATTTGTTTCACTTCGTGTTTCTGGGACAGCTTGTAATTTCTACATATTATAGTTCAACTTTGATATAACTGAAATGTAATTATGAATTGTTTGTGTTAGAAAATTATTGCTTTGGATCTGAAATTAAACTAATTATACTAATAATTGACATTGACTGTTGTTTTATTAGTAATGACACATCATGAGAATAGCTATAACAAGTTCTGAGCTATGTAGAATTTCTAACTGACAAACTATAAACTTCAATTTAAACTCCCTAACCCAGCATGACCTACCAACCAGCCAACTATGCCCAATGGGCCAAATCCAACATGCCACCTGTTTTTGTAAACAAAGTTGTATTGGAACACAGCCACACTCATCTATAACTGCTTTCACGCTACAACAGCACACTGAAGTAACTGCAACAAACACTGCATGGCCCTCTAAGTCTAAAATAGAGAACATCTTCCCTTTATAAGAAAAAGTGTGCTAAACCTTGCACTGTTGTATCTCTCGCCTTTGGAAGGCTTTACTCTATTGGAGAAAGTTCATTCCCATTGGGCTAACATTTAGGGCCTCTCTTGCTTAACCAAGTGACTTTTCATTCTTCTCTTCCTCAAAGACTTCAATAAAGCTACCACAGTCTCTTTCTACTGATTGAAGATGAACTATGCTACCCACATAACATACAGTTCACATAGTAGCCCTAATTACTATAGGTTAGTTTTCTATATGCTTGCCCCTCAAAGTGTGGTTTATGAAATCCCAGCATTGACATACTTGGGAGTTTACTAGATTGCACAATCTAAGGCCTCAACACAGATCAATTGAAACAGAATCTGTATTTTAACAAGATGCTCAGATAAGTTGAAGCACTGCTCTAGAGCAGTGTTGTCCAACAGAACTTTCTGTGATGATAGAAATGTTCTCTACTTGAAATACCCAGGAGAATAGCTAATAGCCACATGTAACCACTGATAACTTATACTGTAACTAGTGAAACTGATGAGCTGAATTATTCTTTAATTTAGTTTTAAGTAGTCACATTTCACTGGTAGTAGTCACATTGAAGAATGCAGTTCTAGACTGTGCTCTCAGAAAAGGATCCCAGGTAGGATGCATGTAGCTCACTCCCAGAAGCCACCAAGGTCTCCTGGAATTCCAACATTGGCCTGAGACATTCAACAAGGTCTACAGCAGTGGTCCTCAACCTTTCTAATGCCGGAACCCTTTAATACAGTTCCTGTGGGTCGCAACCCACAGGTTGAGAACCGCTGGTCTACAGGAATTGTGTGATATGTTTGGAGCACTAACTGTACCCTATGATGACATTGCATGGACATTAACTGTAAGTAGGAATTTAAGGGCCATCTCCTCTCAAAGCACTTGTTGGTCCCAGGTAGCAGATGAGACACAGGGATGGCCAGATCTAAGAAGTCACCCCCGGGGAATGGTGGGAAGAGGCAATACCTCCATCAAGCCAGCATATCCAACTGAGAGCCAGTCCACAGGCAAAGTCCTATAGATGCAAACTCAGGTCTGACTGTCCCTCTGCTCTAACCACAAGGTCTTATAGACCAGAAGATTCCCAGCACAAGGACCCTTAGAGGTCACCTTGGGTGATTTTTTCAAATAAATGATTGGTGCTACTAAGGTCTTCAAAAAGTAAGGAGCATACACGAGTGTATGCATAGAGTCAGTCACATGAAGTCTGAATCTGAACTATCTTTTCACATTTCATGGGTTTGGTATTTTTTATCCCAATTCAGAGTGGGCAGTGTCTAGTGTGGCTTAGAGTCTATATCTCTCTGAGACTGGGTCTGTGCTCAGTGCCTCATACCCTAGATTCATGGTCTGAGAGGTGCTACTGGAAAGCTAAGGAAGTCCTGAGGGTGACAGCCTTACTGTCACCCTCCTCACCTCAAACTCAGTTTTTAATAAGGGCTCTTCCTGTTATAAGCCCAATGTGTTAGTTTCCTAGGGCTGCCATACCTAATTGCCACAAACTTTTTGATTTAAAATAACAAAATTTATTTTGTCACAGTGCTGGAGGTTAGAAGTCTGAAATCCAAGTGTCTATAAAGCCACACTTCCTTCAAAGCTTCTAGAATTTTCCCTTGCTTCTTTGAGCTTCTGGGGGGCTGCTGGGATCCCTTGGCTTCTAGCAGCATAACTCTCATCTCTGCCTCTATCTTGATACTGTCTTCTTCCTTTCTATCTTTCCTTTCCTGTCTCTTAAAGAATATCTATGGTCACTGGATTTATATCCCACCTTAAAATAGGATGATCTCATATTTAGATACTTACATTACATTTCATTACATCAGTAAAGGCTCTATTTCCAAACAAGATAACTTCACAGGTCCTACAGCTCAAGACTTAGACATATTGTGATGAGGCCACTATTCCACTCACTACATCCAGTGTCCAGGTTTTTTTCCAGAAAATCCACTACCTTCTTTTCTGCAGGTTTCAGCCCCTTTCTCACCTGGTTTTCTTTTGCCTGTCCCTCTAACATGTTTCAGGGGCTCTACAGAGCTTGGTTTCTAGGTCAGGGAAGGAGAAGTCAACTGAAAAATACCTTTGAATGACAATACTTCATAGTGGCTGAATACCCTGAAGGCATGGAAATCTTTGGGGGTGCTGCCCCTCTTTGCCCCTTCCAGCCTTTTTCTTCCACCATGGTATGTAGAAAGGACGTCCTCTTCCCCAGCAGCATGATTCCAGTCCTACAGTATACACTCATCAAGAAAATGACTAAAGAATGCCTCATATTTATCAAAATATTACATACTGTCCTACCCACATTCATACCATTGAGACTGACTTCCCAGCCCTTAGAGAAAGGGTAGGTCCAGGTGCCAGGTGTGTAACTTATGATCAGGCCAGTCCTAGATACATGCCCTGGGGAAATACCTGTAGTCTAGGTTAAGCCCATCAGACTCCTCTCAAGAGCATATGCACGAAGAAACTCAGATACTGAGCAGATTAAATGGGCACAAACAGGCCCTGTGGCCAACTGTGAGGGTGCACACTCTGGATTAGTGGCAATGTTGGACCGAGAGACACATTAGGATGAGTGCAAGCACAGAATGCCTGATTGGAGTGGAGCAGAGGTGCAGGGATCTGTAGACAGAGAGATCACTTGGTCTGAGAACATAAGAGCAGGAGAGAGAGATAGAAGAGATGCCTAATAAATTCCCACTGTCTTCAAGGTCTGGTTGTACTCCCTATACTTTATTTCTGGAGGTATCTATTACTTTTCCATAAACCTTCTTTAACTCTAACAAGCCTGAATGAGTTTCTACTCTTTGAAACCAACGAACCAAAATCATTTCTAGTTTAAATCAGTTACCCTGAGAAGACCAACCCAATGGAAAAAGTATATGACTAGAAACAGGCATTCAATACTTTACTATTGACAGAATAAACAAACAAGAAAAAGAATACAACTCCAGTGACCAAACTGTTCTGGGGCCAGGAATTTTTTCCATTGTAATTTAACAAGTTGGCATCAAGATTTACAAATTGATTGCTTATAAGTTTTGTCAATACAAGCCATTCCTTTCCCTCAACAACCTGATCATCCCTGGATGAGTTAATAAAGGTCATGTTCCTGAATCCCAAATTTGAGGTGACAGCCACAACAATCACAAGGACTTGATTAAGCATCTTGGCGGCCCTGCACATTCTTACTACATCTGCTGCTGGTGGCTCTGCCAAAGACAGCAATGAAAATGGGAGGAAGGGAAAGGCAAGTAGTACTTGAGCTTAGATGAAACTGACCTATCTCAAGGCCAGATTTAGATTTGTACATTTGATTACTCACATTTTTGAGGGTACATTATCAAGATGCTCATGATAACATTTTGCCTATTCAATAACAACTTCTTGTTCTCTCCTACACGAATGAGGAGCAGAGATATTCAAAGGAAATACCCAACGATAGTAGTAATGATAGATACATAGCAGTTAACGTCATCCATTGTTCATCAAAGAGATTGAATGTCAGAAAAAAATGATTTGAAATCTTGTTTTCTGGCTTGTCACCCATAGCTCTGTGGTCAGGGTGCCAGCCACATACACCGGGGCTGGTGGGCTCAACCTAGCCCGGGCCTGCTAAACAACAATGTGACAAATACAAAAAAAAAAAATAACTGGGCAGTGTGGTGGGCACCTGTAGTCCCAGGTACGTGGGAGGCTCAGGCAAGAGAATCGCTTAAGCCCAAGAGTTTGAGGTTGCTGTGAGCTGTGAAGCCACAACACTCTACCAAGCGTGACATAGTGAGACTGACTCACACACACACACACAAAAAAAAAAAGAAAGAAAGAAAGAAAAAAGAAAATCTTGTTTTCCATAATGTTAAAATGTGTGTGGAATATAGATCTCTGAAATGTCACCTTTTTGTGCCCCATTTCCAAAGTTCATGTACTGGGCAGAGGGGCTGGGTGGGGCATTATATTTCAGTGCCAGCTTTATCAACGTGACATTATATAACCAGGTAAGTTTCATTAAGCTCTCTATTTTGGCAAACCTATGAAACTTCAGGGAATATGCTAGGCCTATTTTTTCATTCCAAAGCTTAAATAAATCTTCTATTTTTAGTCTAACTGCTATAATTGAATTTTCTCTTCCGTTTCCCTCTTAATAGTTATGTTGTATCTTTCCATAAAAATTCTCTAGTCTCACCAAAAGTCTTAAAACATATGAATTGGTGGGAAAATCATAGACTTAACAATCCTAAAGACGTGGGTTCAAATCTTAGCTTTAGACTGACTACTAGTTTCTTGATATGCAAAATTACAGTGGTAAAGCCTATTTATTTATGTTGTGTAAAGGACTGAAAAAAATAGCATTTATCTGTGGTTTTCAACCTGAGGCTCACATTATAATTACCTGGTAACCTTTTAAAAAACAGGAATGTTGAGGTGCTGTTCTAGCCCAATTGACTCGGACTCTGTGGGAGTGGAAACTTGGCACCAACAGATTGGTTACATGGGTTAAATTTTATAAGTGCTCAGCACCCAGCACACAGTAAGAGCTAGTGCCAGTCTTTAAACCCACTGTTCACCTGACATTTTTAGGAGGAAAAGAAGTGTGCATGCGTGTGTGTGTTAGGTGTCAGTTAATTAGCTAATCTATACTCTACCAGAGCCTGGCAACCAGTAAAGTTATGAGTAGCTGATCCCATCCGTGTGTTCTGCTACCAGGATCATATCAAGTAGTAATTTCAATTTGCACTGAATATAATCAATGATGTAGTTTGTTGTTCCAGTTTAATTCCCTTAAAATAAAATCAGTAAACTGGGACTTCATGATATATTCCTTATCAAAAAATAAGAGATAGGATTAAAGCTCTATAGATGCTTTCTTCTCAGGGAAGTCATGGGACATATTCCCTTCCTAAATATGGGTCCTTCTTAAAACATCATGGTGGCCAATTTAAAATCTCAAGTAATATGTACAGAGGATTTCTAATTCTGTTAATTATGTTGCAAATAGTTGGAGCTATCAAATAAAAGTTCAATTCTGTTTTCATATTACAAAGCAGCACATAAACTTACCATGGACTTGAGGCCAGTTATCTGTAGGCTTGCGTGTAGTAACTCATAGATACAACTTCAGCCTGGGTTTATAGTTTTTCTCTGAACCTTGGGAACCTCTGGTTCAGTAAGTTGCCCCTAATAAATAAATTACACAAAAGAGAACTGAATTCTGAGTTTTGATGAAGATGCTCTTCCTCTCATTATAGGAAGAAATTAAAATTCAATCACTCTGTTAGAAATCTTCATTAATATTTGTTTTTCTGTCTCTCTCTTTTTCTCTCTCTCTAGGTCGCCCTCCCCTTTTTACCAAGTAGATAGCTTGTCCTTTTTAACACCCTTGGGGAAAAAAGAAAAGCACAGTTAGTGTCTTCAGGAATATTGAGTTTCTGCGTATGTTTTTGCAGCAGGCTAATTTCAAGAGCAAAACACAGGCTTAAAGCTCACCCATGTCCTGCACACCAGATGTGATTCACAAAATATTACATTTTTTAATCTTGAAATTTTTTTAAATGAAATGCAAAAGCTAAAATGAAGTTATTGCTAGTAATAACAGTTAATCAGTGTATATAAATATAGGATCATTTCATTCAAGTGAAGAAACAGTGTCATAAAAAAAATTATTCAAACCACTCAAGGGAAATAAAATGCCAGAGTTTGAATTCCCTAAAACAAATAATCTTATAATTTCAGTTGCTAGGGTAAGACTGTGTTTATATAGTCTTTCATTATCACAAAGCACTTTGCAAATTATTTTCCAGCCTTTTTAGTGAACGGATTTGATTAAAAACTCACTGTAATGACAAACACTCCTTATTATTCTCACATTTATTTACTGAAAGGTGTTACCAGCAAATTACTTAATCAAAATTCTTGTTTCTCCATAAACATTGCCCGTGCTTTGACCTTTGTCGCAGTGGTTGTAACAATTCCACTCTCATGAGTAGTATATTAATTGTGAAAGAAAGGAAGGAAGGAAGAGGACAAAACGGAAGAAAAAAAATGCTCAATTTTCTCAGTAACCTCTTTCAGTCTAAACTTGCTGACTCATCCCTACCCTTGGAATCTATTCAATGGACTTTTTATCAGTTTTTAAAATTTTATCATCCATCATGAAATGTTAAACTTCTTTTTCAAAAAACATCAATTTTCCCTTACTTGTTTTTTTTTCTTTTTTAGCCCCTACCTGATATTATCTCTCAGTGTTTTATACCATCTTTATCTTACTGGCATGACTTTGGCTGCCATTTTCCTGGTTTTCTTCAAGACCTTCCATTTCTAAGACTTTTAGCTCCATCATTTAACTATGACCAAGTGAGATTATTAGTGCATAATCAAATACAGAGTAAAGGGAGTCAAGTTGACAGTGGCCTATTAGCCTTAGTGATGAGAATTTGAGTTCACGGGGCCAAGTCCTTGATATCAAAATATTTAATCCCACGACAGCTTGCAGTCATTTCTAATATATCTTATATAACTACAGGGTGAAAAATCTCAGTATTTTAAACCAAAAAAAGCAACATTTTTTAAAAAAAATGTAATGTATACTTATAAAAGTCAAGCCCTAGGCCAAGTGGGTGAGGAAACAGTGGTGAATAAGACAGACTCAGGAGACTACTCTCTGATTCTTACATGAATATAACAAATACATGTAAGAGATAGACTTTAATAAATAGCAATCAGCCACTGTTTACTTTTCCAGTTATGCAAGAGACAAGATGTTGTAAGAGTATATGATTGGAGGGCTGCCGAGGACAGTCTTCTCTGGGAAACAAGGAAAGTTGCTCTAAACAGACATATAAAGAATCCATAGTTATTGGCCAGGTAGGAGAGAGAAGAGAAGTGTTTCAACTCAGGCAACAGCATGCTCCAAGATTCTGAAGCTAGTTGGACCTTAGTAAATGGGAAAGAGCCAGTGTGGCTTAAGCAAAGAAATCAAAGTAAGGAAAACTCAAAGATGAAGCAAAATGGAGAGATAGCAGGGCTCAAAATTGACAGGTCCTATGGTGCGCAGTCCATGAAAGATGTTAGGCATAATAATACTGATTTGCATTTTAAGAGCACTCTAGCATTCTCTCCACTGGGGAGAATGGACTGGAAGGGTTGGGAAAAGACTGGAAGGAAGGAGGCCACTTCCAGGCAGAAGATTATGATGAATGGGACCAGGGTGGCAGCTGTGAAAACAGGGAGAAATAGAAGGATTTGAGATATAGTATGGAAATAGTATCCTAAGAAGCAAATGTTTAATTTTACTGATTTTACTTCCTAAATATATCCCAATTCTGTATTATAAACTCTAAATCTTTTTATTAATGTGTGTATGTGTTAGATCCTGGAATCAATTTGATAGTTATTCCAAGCCATAGCCACCAGCGCCAATATCAGCTCAGGACTTCCAACTTAAGAAGTCTATTAGTCACTAAACAGCTCTGACCCACAGATGGCTAGACACTGGGTGGAAAACTGCATCCAATATCATCATTAACCCTGGAAAAAATAACTTGCAGTATATATTCTATTGACCATGATAGTATTACATTTGTAGAGACAGGACAACCAGTATACATAAATATAAAGAAATACTCTTAGCTAACATGGTTGGAAATTAAGTGCTCTATTTTATTAAATATGGATTAGCAGCTCTCCAAAATGAGTAAATTACAAAATTCTGGAATTTAGTTGCTCCTGGGACTTAGAAGAACACAATACTACCTACCCTGTTCCCCGAAAATAAGACATCCTCCGAAAATAAGACCTACTTACAGGAAAGATAAGACGTCCCCTGAAAATAAGACCTAGCGCCATTTGGGAGCACACCTTAAAATAAGACACTGTCTTATTTTCGGGAAAACAGGATTGTTCATTGGACAATTACTTTCAAATTCTATGGACATCATTTGTTGCATCTATAACATGGAGATAATATGACCTATTATCACAGAAACCTTCTGTTAACTTAAATGATATGTTATGCTAAAACTTCTTTTAAAACTTCAACCATATAGTAGATATAATAAAAATTGTAGATTAGGGCCAGGCACAGTGGCTCTTTCCTGTAATCATAGCCTCCTTTCTGGGAGGCCGAAACGGGAGGATTGCTTGAGCTCAGGAGTTCAAGACCAGCCTAAGCAAGAGTGAGACCTTGACTCTACTAAAATAGAAAAAATTAGCCAAGTATTGTGGCTTGTGCCTACAATCTTAGCTACTTGGTAGCCTGAGGCAGGAAGATCACTTGAGTCAAGGAGTTTGAGGTTTCTGGGAGCTAGGCACCATGGCACTCTAACCTGGGCCAAGAGAGTGAGACTTGGTCTCAGAAAAAGAAAAAAAAGAGAGAGAGAGAAGAAAAGAAAAGAAAAAGAAATTGTGGTTAAGATTTTTATCCTGAAAATTTTCATTGTGGATATTATTATTAATACCTAATAATTTTTCAAGTTGGCTAAGAGTTTCAGTTGACTATGTTAGATAACCCAACCTTTATACTAGATATGTTTTTAACCCAGTCTGTGGTATTTGGGAATGATTAACTTGGGGAAAATTAGAAATGTGGCTATTTAAAGCCAAGTTTGTATACATTACTATGAGTTCTGGTACACCCCCACACCCTCCTAAACAATCCTTGGAATTTTGATTTCCATCTTTGCAATTTCAGGCAATATCAAAACTACCAAATGTTACCAATTTATAGAGCTTGTGTAATACTAAAAAGTTTCCACTAAAAATTATGCTACTGAACATGTTCTTCTTAAAAGATATAACGGGTCTGAATAAAGATTTTTCAGAACTGATTACTATATCCAATACAAAGATTTATATATTACTAGTCTGCTTATATAGTTGAGATGATAGCTTATGAGCATTTAAACCAAATGTGAAGTAGTATATTGGAATATCTCTTTAGCTATTCAGTTATTAACCTGGTCATCTTATGTATATGTGGGATTTAAGACAATAAGCAAAAATTACGGTAGATGATTATATTTGGAAATTTAGATGTTTGATACCAGCTTCCAGTAAAAAATATATATTTTTTGAAAAATGAAAATGCAAAAGATTTATAGATGTTATTTAAAACAAGCTTCCATTATATCATTTCTTTAAGCTTTCTTGTAAATAACAAGATAGTTATTTTTCTTGGAAATAACTATTTCCACACCTTTGACTACAGATAATCTACAATATTATAGAATAAGTAATCTAATTTTAAAAGAGCAAACATTAAAGTTGTTTTAATTAGGATACATAAATTTTTTACAAAATCATTGAATAGAGGATTACTCAACCAAACAATAAACTCATTTTGAATATACATTATTTCCCCAAAGCAATAAACTCTGGAGTCTCCCTATCATGTTTTGCAAAACACTCCCCTATACTGACCACCCAGTCCCTGGCTGCTAAGGCCTGTTTTCTACCAATTGATCAGGCTTCACTTCTATTCTTCATGGGCATCAAATTTCATGTCCCATTCCCTTGATTCTGGCTCAGGAGACAGCGAGTGGTAATAACTTATCAATTAGGTAAATATGTTAAGATATATCAGCCAACTAATATGTGACCCCCCCTTTGGTGGCATCATGTATGCCTCTGTCTTGGGAGAATCCTAATAAATGAAGTTGATGGAAACTTCAGACAAGGTGGCAGTCCAGTGTTAGAAATATTTTTGACCATGTAGGTAACAAACTATGTTGGAGAATCTGTTGTATTCTCTTGGAATCTGGACCATACTTCATCTTTAGGTCTGAATTTCCTACCTTCTCCCCCTAAGCTCTACCTGCAGATAGGCCCTCTTACCAAAACTTCAGATAGTTTCTTCACGATGATGATCTCCAAATCTCTCCCCCTTTCTAGGTTCAAACTCCAGTATGTTCTTATTTTCAATTTGCTTACTATCTACTGAACATTTCCATTTAGGAGTCAAACTCAACATGGCTCAGGTGGAACTCCATCTTCACTCTCTTTCTCTTAATTTTTTGATTTTCTACTATTGGTATCTCAATTTTCCAAGTAATTAAGCTAAAGACTCTACACTTACTGACTCGTTTTTTTGTTGTTTTTTTTTTTTTGTTTGTTTGTTTTTTTTATCACTCAACCGCCAGGAGCATTCATTGAAGTTAAACAGAAGTAGGGACAGATGTGCCTCCCTATGAATTCTGGGATAGTCAGTCACCATGTGTGATACTACCTGATTAGAAAATGAAAAGGGTGCTAGACAATGGTGAATATTCAAACACTGTTTTAGGTAGAAATGGTATGGTTGTTATAGAGAAAACGAACTGTAGTTTTTGAGATTGAAAAGTTAACTGTAAGAACAATCAACAAATTTTCAAAGCAAATATTGAGGATTAATTATAGGATACATGGCCCTTTACTGAGAATTTAAAAGAACTAGATTGTTGGATGAGGAGAGAGGAATTGTGAACCAACTTCATTGGAGAAAGTTGTATTGTCTGAGATTGAGCAGAAATGTAATGGGCCTGGCACATCAGGGAGCTAAGCTTCACCTCTGAGCAAGCTTGAAAGCAAGTGGGAGAAAAAGAGACGATGCCATTTGAAGACTCTGTGTTCGGGGATTTCTGATTACTCCATTTCTAGAGTTTCTGATTACCATTACCAGCTCATCTCCTCATATCTGGACAATTACAATGTGAAAAAAATTAAAAAGCAATGAACCCTGGTCAATTGGCAGCAATTACTAAGAAAGATATTGGTTGGTAGAGGTTAAAAATCTTTTACAATTGCTAGAGACTTCTAATCAGATAGAGATGTACATTGTCATTCAGAAGGATGTGTGCCTTATTCCTGTAAGAGCTAAGCAGAGGCAAAAATGACCCTCTGGCTCAGGTTATTATATTAAGTCTTTGTACTTTGTGTCTATAATTTGTGCTATAATATAGTTACGCTGTCAGGGATTATAAAAGTCTATGGAACGCTCTGCCTCTCTATGTAATGACCAAAGCTATTGCTTAGGCTTCTCGACTTTTGTGTATGTAAATTTCAGGGGTACAAGTGCAACTTTTTACACAGATACATTGTGTGTTGGTGAAGTCTAGAATTTTAGTATGATCATCACCTATATATACCCTTTAAAGTCTCTCTTGTCTATTATTTCACACTCTATGGCCCTGTGTTCAAATTACTTAGCTCCCACTTGAAAGTGAGAGTCTGTGATATTTGACTTTCTGGCTTTGGTTATTTCAATGAAGATGATGGCCTCCAGTTCCATCCCTGTTGCTGAAAAAGATGTAATTTTAGAGAATGATTTTATTCTTTTTATGGCTGAGTTGTATTCCTGTGTGTGTACATCACTTTCTCTATCAGTCACCACTGATGGACACTTAAGTAGATTCAATATCTTTTCTATTGTGAGTAGTGCTGTAATATATATTTTTGTTATATGTATGTGTATCTTTTGGACATAATATGATATCTTTTCCTTTGGGTCGATACCCAGTAGTAATACTACTGGACTGAATATTAGTTTTATCTTTTGTTCATTGAGAAATCTCCTTACTACTTTCCAAAGAGGTTGTACTAATTTACTTCCACCCTCTGGCAATGTGTAAGTGTTCTCTTTTCTCTACATCTTTCCCATCATCTATCATTTGACTTTTTAATAAAAGCCATTCTGACAGGTATAATGGTCATTTTTGGCTTTAATTTGCATTTCTCTGGTGTTGCGTGACGTTGAGCCCTTTTTCATATGTTTGCTGGCTATTTGTGCGTCTTCTTTTGGAAAATGTCTGTTCATATCCTTTGCCCACTTTTTGATGGGGTTTTGGGAGGGTTTATTGTTGAGTTTTTTGAGTTCCTTGTAGATTCTAAATATTAGTCCTTTGTCAGATGCATAGTTTGCAAATATTTTCTCCCGTTCTGAAAGTCATCTAGTCCCTTTGTTGATTATTTCTTTTGCTTTGTGGAAGCTTTTTAAAGTCTCATTTGTCTATTCTTTTTGTTGTTGTTGCATTTGCTTTTGAGGTTTTAGTCATGAATTCTTTGCCTAGGTCAATGTCCAGAAGTTTTTCTTAGGTTTTCTCCTAATATTTTTATAGTTTCCTGTCTTAAATTCAAGTCTTTAATCCAACTTGTGTTGATTTTTGTATATGATGAGAAGTAGGGGTCCAGTTTCTTTCTTCTGCATATAGTGATCCAATTTTCTTACCAGTGTTTTTGAATAGGATATCCTTTTGCCTTTTGTATGTTTGTGTTGACTTTTTTAAGGATCAGTTGACTGCAGGTATGTGGCTTTATTTCTAGGTTCTCTATTCTGTTCCACTGATCTATGTGTATATTTTTATACCAGTACCATATTTTGGTTACTTTAGCCTTGTAGTATAATTTGAAGTCAGGTAATGTGCTGACTCCATCTTTGTTCTTTTTTGCTTTGGATTGGTTTGGCTACTTTGGTTTGTTTTTTTTTTTTTGGGGGGGGGTCTTTATAAATTTTAGGATTGTCTTTTCTAATTCAGTAAAAAACGTTGCTGATATTTTGATAGGAATTGCATTGAATCTGTAGTTTGATTTTTTTATATCAATGGCTCTTTACATTTTTCTGTCTCATTCCTTGGTGTCAGCTTGTCAGCTATTAGATCTCGCTTGCTTCCTACTCATTCTCAACTTGCTGTTTCTAATTGTCTGTGGGCTGCAAAAGCATATGGCCACGCTTAGGAGAACTGTGTGCAAACAAAGTAAATAAGCTCTATAAGGGATATCCCTTCTTGTATTAAGAGAATTCGGACTTTATGGCACCTACCTGGCTGCTCAGGGTTTGTTTCTATTTGCTCTCTAATTCTTGGAAATATGTCAAATAGGCAAGGTAGATAGCCAAAGAGGACAATATTGTTGTTATAACAACCACAGAGAAGTGGTACTTGAAGCTGCCGTATGCATCCTCAGAGTGCTAGAAGTTTAATACATGAAACACAGCTCTTTGGGTGTCAATTCAGATTCTAGTACTAGTAGCTGATAATCAAAAGGTAAGATTCTTAACCTCAAGCCTCATTATTTTCATCTGTAAAGATAGATAATAACCCTTGTTAAAACTAAATGATGAACCAGTATTTGTGGTTCACTTGGCATGTTTACATACCCAGTAATTGCTAGCTTATTTTTCCTTATTTAACTCTATCTTTTCTTCAACTCTTGACATTACATCATACTAAGGACATAAATAAACTGAAGTACTTACAGAAGAATGCAAATTCATGTCACATGGGTAATAATTCAAAGGCCTGGATATATTTGCTCTGAATAAGCAAAGACTCAGCAATGAGCTACAGGCCTCAAAGGTTTGAAGGAGAGGCTGATGGCGTAACAGTCAACTTATTTGATCAGAAAAGGAATTCTTCCTTTTTCTTTTTGGATTTTATTCTGAGCTGTCCATTCTTGCTACTAACACTTCGTGCCAGGCGGCCATTATCTCTTATCTGGGCCACTGCAGCCACCTCCATGGTGGTCTCTCTGACTCTGCTTGTGCCCTACCTGGTCTCCAGTCCATTCTGTACACTGCACACGAAATAGCCTTTAAAAACACAATGCTGGTGGCCATGCTCTTCTTCTGTTCAATATTCTTTAGGCCACCTTTGACAAAATCACGCTCATTGGCACGCAAGGCTATTTGTGTCTATTATTCAGCCTCATTTCCTATCATTTCCACAGATCTACTCCCACAGGCTACCTCCCACATCTACATGTACCTCATATTCAGCAAAACCAAACCATGTAAATTTCCTTGGAGATGCTTGTCTGTCTCACTGTCTTTACATCTGGCTACCTGGAACATCCTCTGACTTGCCCATGGGGTAAAATGCTTAAAATTGAGTCATCCTCTCTAGGAAGCCTTCCTTTTCTGTCCTCTGCCCCACCTTTCACCACAGAATTAATCACTCCTTCTGTCCAACTTCTATACCTCTATTTTTAATAATGTATTATATTTATACATACCTCTTTATAGGGTATGTTATGTTTGTATAATAATACATTATAATATATGTAATGTATAAAATACATTATTATAAGGGAGTATATTATAATATTATAATGTAAATATACTACATTAATATAAGGGGAGTAGAAAGGGAGTCAGAGAGACCACCATGGAGGTGGCTGCAATGGCCCAGAAGAGAGATAATGGCCACCTGGCATGAAGTATTAGTAGCAAGAATGGACAGCTCAGCATAAAATACAAAAATAAAAAGGATTTTTATCAGCCTCGCCTTCAAACCTTTGAAGACCATAGCTCATTGCTGAGTCTTTGCTTATTCAGAGCAAATATATTTAGGCCTTTGAATTATTATAATGTAAATATACTCCCCTTATATTAATGTATTATATTTACATTATAATATTGTAATATACTCCCCTTATAATAATGTATTATATACATTATATATTAAATTATTTGTATAATAATACAAATTATACAAATTATTATTTGTATAATACATTATAATATATAAATTTACATTATAATATACTCCCCTTCTTGATCATAAGCTTTCTTACCATGCATATTTTAACCATGTCTCTAGTTCCAGTTCAGCACCAGGGCTACACCATGTGAAGACTATAGCACTTAAAAACATTAAGCACAGATCAAGCTGCCAGGAGGATGCTCAGCAGTAGAATACATCATTAAGCTGCCTTCTATCTTGGAGAGTCACTATCTTTAGATTATTACATTATTGTTTTAAAATACCTTAATTTAAAAGACTGAGCCACTGAATTCATTTAATTTGGAAATGCTACCATAAAATGGAAAGACTAGATCAGAATAAAGCTTCTCAAATTTAACATGAACCGGAGTCACTTAGGAAATCTTGTTAAAATGCAGATTCTGATTTAGTAGGTCTGGGTTGGGCCTGAGATTCTGCATTCCTCACTAGCTCCCAGATGCTGCTTGTCCATAGACCATATCATGAGGGGCAAGGATGTATAGATCATGCAATCGAGTGTTAGCTTTAAGATAAAACTGAAGCATAAAATCTAAATGTCAGGGCAGTGCCTGTGGCTCAACGGAGTAGGGCGCTGGCCCCATATGTCAGACGTGGCAGGTTCAAACCCAGCCCCAGCCAAAAACTTAAAAAAAAAAACAAAAACACCTAAATGTCAACATTTTAAAAACCCAAGTCAAAACAACAACAGCAAAATCAGTCCAGTTATAACAGTGATGGAAAAGTGGAAGCTTCTTTCCAAAAATTGGATTTTAATGTAACATTTCAGAAATCCATCTATTGAGTAGAGCACAAAATTCAAAATATATATGATTTGGAAACTTGTTGAAATGTACTTTGATTAATTAGATGAATTCTTTTTTGGGAGTTGGCTGACTCTATGTAGAGGTGGCAGTTCAAAGAGATTAATAAGCTCAGAAAAATGTTACTAAATGATCATTTTAAACCATTACAGTTAAAGCCTTTGATTTGACTGAAAAAAAGAAGTGAATTACTTGTTTTTAAAAAAGAAATAGAACTGCTTCTCCTCCAAAGGTTTCTATGGTTTCCTTTAATACTTCTGCCATTAATAAATACATACAAATGAGTTTTGAAACACAATGGACACTAATTAGGAGGAGAATAACAAAGGTTCAAATAATTTAAAAACTGAAAAATTATTTCATGCTCCTTGAGGCAATGACTCATAAACAAAAAAGCTGTACAAAACTATTATTCACTTGTGTCACTGGCATGGAAATGATAAAGGAGCACTTCAAGATCTTCTGATTTGGAAAATTCTTGGCTAATTATAAAGAGGTAAAGAGCTATGGGCTAGGAAAGATACAACTTTATGAGGCTAGAAAAACAATGGAGCTGTTAAAATCATTCAGAGAGCAATGGTTATGATATTCCTTTTATCAGTCATATTTCTATTGAACTCTTTTAGTAAACACCATGCAAATATAAGGCTTTTGTTTAGTGAGTAATACCCAGCCACAAACAAGAACATTTGTGTACATGAATGGAGGGGCATGCTGCAATAACCCAAGAATACCAACACTTTATGAGAACATGTCACGTGCTACCATCTTTCATCAGTAGCAAATGTGACATACTTCATCAAAAGACATGTATTTTGCACATTGCTCTGAAAATTGAGAGTTTTAAGAACATGCTAGTGTTAGTCTGTTGTTACACAGATCAAGTGATCCCACAACCTGTTCTCTACCCAGGAAGAATATGTCTGTTTACTCGATGGAGGGATGTATGTTTTCTCACCAGGGTTTATTGACATCCACACATTCACCACAGGATTCTAAAGATCAGTCCCTCCCCTGCTGGAGCTGAGCTGTGCTCTATACATCTACAATGAATCCTGTCTTGACAATGCCAAGTGTGACCCCGATCCAAGCTTCTGTCATCTTCTCTGCAAATCCTTCCAAACCCAGGGCCAGGAAAGAATGATTATTTCTAAAGAGACTGAATTTACTTAATAGCATCTTGACAGATTAAAAAAACAAGAATGTTTACTTAAGCCACATGAGATTTGAACTGAAGATATCACAAAAATCCATCATCACTGATGGTGGAAAAAAATATATAAAAAAAGAACATTTTTCCCCAGTACAAATGCAAATTAGTCTTTATGACTTTTCTATATCACCTAAGTCAGGAAACTAGAACTTCTTTCCTCAGAGATTTGCTCCTAGAGGAAAAGTCCATCAAAATAGTGACAATATGAGCCTTGCTCCTGCCCTCTAAAGTATTATGTTTACACATGTCATATCATTTCCATTAGAGAACGTGGATGCATTTTACTCTTTGTAAACAATTTTTTTCTTTGTTTTCTTTTTCTCACTTTACTGCAGAGGGATTAGCATGAGTCTGTCATTTCTAGGGATAAGCATTGGTGTAAACGTTTATAAGCTTAGTCAACCTATGAGATCAATGCCATGAACTCGGTCCTAGATTTGAGCTTTATAGTCTAAAATAAAGACTATTTTTGTCATATTTGCCACATTTGCACACCAAACCTGTGGTTTTTAAATTTATCTGCATGTAAGAATCTCTGGGCCATTCTTCAAAATTGCTTTGAGTTAGTTCAGGCTAGCCTGATGAATCTGCCTTTTAAATCATAACCTCCTGTGGTGCTAAAGCAAGCAGTTTGGAACCTCAATTTGGGCCATTCTTCAAACTCATTGGTCTGGCCAAAATCACACTGTTAGATACTCAAATGACTGAGTAAGCCAGCAAATGCAGGTAAGAGCAAAGCCATGGCCCACTGGAAAAAAACCTTAAAGAATGTTCAACATGGAATTCAAATAACATGTAGGACAAGTCATGGGGTGGGGGGGAATAGCTCTTACTCATTCAGATGATGAAGTATGTGCCTACTCAGAAATGAGTAATACCTTCTTCTTACCCAGTTCTTTGCCTTTAAAACTTTTCTAATAAAAAAATAGAGAGAGAGCTCTCAGTTTTGCTCAGAATTACTGCAATTGGTGTAAGCTTTACACATCAACAGTTCTGAGAACTGTTGGACTAGATGTACAAATAGAAAGCAATCACAGAAGCAGTATATCATAAGAACCAAAGCAATGGTACTTTCAAACTATTTATTTTTTTTTTTTTTTTTTTTTTTTTTTTTAATTTTTTTATTAAATCATAAGTGTATACAATGATATGATTATGGGGCATCATACACTCACTTCATAAACCATTTGACACATTTTTATCCCAGTGGTTAACATAGCCTTTCCGGCGTTATCTCAGTTACTGTGCCAAAACATTTATATTCTACATTTACCAAGTTTCGCAAATACCCCTGTAATATGCACCACAGGTGTGATCCCACCGATTCCCCTCCCTCTACCCACCCCCCCCTTTCCCACTTCCCCCTATTGTTAAGTTGTAGCTGGGTTATAGCTTTCATGTGAGAGTCCCAAATTAGTTTCATAGTAGGGCTGTGTACATTGGATATTTTTTCTTCCATTCTTGGGATACTTTACTAAGAAGAATATGTTCCAGCTCCATCCATGTAAACATGAAAGAGGTAAAGTCTCCATCTTTCTTTAAGGCTGCATAGTATTCCATGGTATACATATACCACAATTTATTAATCCATTCGTGGATCGATGGGCACTTCGGCTTTTTCCATGACTTAGCAATTATGAATTGGGCTGCAATAAACATTCTGGTACAAATATCTTTGTTATGTTGTGATTTTTGGTCTTCTGGGTATATGCCCAGCAGAGGAATTACAGGATTGAATGGCAGATCTATTTTTAGATCTCTGAGTGTTCTCCATATATCCCTCCAAAAGGAATGTATTAATTTGCATTCCCACCAGCAGTGCAGAAGTGTTCCCTTTTCTCCGCATCCACGCCAACATCTCTGGTCTTGAGATTTTGTGATATAGGCTAGTCTCATTGGAGTTAGATGATATCTCAAAGTAGTTTTGATTTGCATTTCTCTGATGATTAAAGATGATGAGCATTTTTTCATATGTCTGAAGGCCGTGCGCCTGTCTTCTTCAGAGAAGTTTCTCTTCAAATCCCTTGCCCAGCCTGCGATGGGATCCCTTGTTTTTTTCTTGCTGATGCGTTTGAGTTCTCTGTGGATTCTGGTTATTAAACCTTTGTCAGAGTTATACCCTGCAAATATCTTCTCCCATTCTGAGGGCTGTCTGCTTGCTCTGCTTACTGTGTTCTTAGCTGTGCAGAAGCTTTTTAGTTTGATCAAGTCCCAGTAGTGTATTTTTGAAGCTGCTTCAATTGCCCGGGGGGTTCTCCTCATGAAATACTCACCCAGACCAATTTCTTCAAGGGTTTTCCCTGCATTCTCCTCTAGTATTTTTATAGTTTCATGTCTTAAGTTTAAATCTTTAATCCAATGAGAGTCTATCTTAGTTAATGGTGAAAGGTGTGGGTCTAATTTCAGTCTTCTGCAGGTTGCCAGCCAGTTCACCCAGCACCATTTGTTAAATAGGGAATCTTTTCCCCACTGAATGTTTTTAATTGGCTTGTCAAAAATCAAATAGCGGTAAGTAGCTGGATTCATCTCTTGGTTCTCTATTCTATTCCAGATATCTACTTCTCTGTTTTTGTGCCAATACCATGCTGTTTTGATCACTATCGATTTGTAGTAAAGTCTGAGGTCTGGTAGTGTGATTCCTCCTGTTTTGTTTTTATTTCTGAGTAATGTCTTGGCTATTCGAGGTTTTTTCTGATTCCATATAAAACGAAGTAATGTTTTTTCAAGATCTTTAAAATATGACAGTGGAGCTTTAATAGGGAGTGCGTTGAAAGTATATATTGCTTTGGGTAGTATGGACATTTTGATAATGTTGATTCTTCCTAGCCATGAGCATGGTATGTTTTTCCATTTGTTAACATTTTCAGCTATTTCTTTTCTTAGAGTTTCATAGTTCTCTTTATAGAGATCTTTCACGTCTTTTGTTAGGTAAATTCCCAAATATTTCATCTTCTTTGGCACTACTGTGAATGGGATAGAGTCCTTAACTGCTTTTTCAATTTGACTGTTGTTGGTGTATATAAAGGCTACCGATTTATGAATGTTGATTTTGTAACCTGAGACGCTGCTGTATTCCTTGATCACTTCTAGGAGTTTTGTAGTAGAGTCCCTAGTGACTTTCAAACTATTTAAAACAATTTATTATCTTGGAGTAGAAGAGTGGGTGGCGGGCAGAGAAGCAGACCTGCTCTGCTGACTTTTATCTTAGCTGCAACAATCAAAGGAAGTGTCTGGATTTCTGGCTGTTCTTCAGAAATTCTAGTCTTAATAAACAGGGAAGAGTTGAATGCAGGAAGTTGATCTGTACCTATATTTTCCATCTGTTATTTTATCAATGCAGCTTCTTTTTTTTTTGTCTGTTTTAAGAATAAGAATTAGTAATAGTTATTGTTTCTGGGAGTAGTGACGGCTTATAGGTAGGAGTGTAAGAGTTGGGTTAGGCAAAGAGGGGGAGTGAATGTAAGAATGGAGGCACAGGAGTAGCAAAAGTGAGTACAAGGCAACTACGTGGTGATGTACTAATATTAATTGCTATAGTGCAAGACACAGGGCGTCAGAAGAGACTCAAAGGTTCAAATATCCAGACAGAATAACTCAGTTTACATGTAAAGGAGCAAGAAATTTCTTCCGTTGAAAATAGATGTTCTTCCTACTTCAGAAATAAATGTACCTCTCTGGGTAATCTTTCCCCATAGAAAAAATCCTGTAGCGAGATGTAGAATTTAAACACAACATTTTAATCATATCTTATAAGTCACTAACAGTTTCCATATTAGAAAATCGAAACAACATTTTTCTGTTGTTCGCCTAACATAGTTCCTTCACTACCAACATCATTTTCACAGTTATGTTGATGATAGTAATAATCTATTTTAATAACAACTCTTAAAAAATAGCTAAGGATGTCCTCTGGAGAGGCATTAATTACTCTCATAAGGAAGGAAACTATATCTAGTTATCATTTTTAGATTTTATTTCTTCCATAATTAGCTTTGTAACTGTAGCCCAGAGAATAAATTCTTTTCGTTTATTCCTTCCTTCTTTCCTTAATTTCTCCCTTTCTTCTTTTCTTCCTTTCTTCCATTTTCCTCCCTCCCTCCTTTTCTTCTTTGCTTTATTTATTTTACCCATTTATATTTGCTTTATAGAATTTCTTCTATGTGCTTTTAAAAATCACTTCAGAGTTTGTCTGGGTTTCCAATTTCAATCTGGGTTCAGAATGAGAATTATTCCAGTCTTCCAGCCCTCTCCAAAGGCTCCTTTACTGATTGCACTGGAGCTGCCTGTTTGCAACAGGTGTGCATGTGGTGCTAAAGAGAGGATGGGGGCGGCTGTGCTGGTGACCACCCAGAGTGTTCCATAGACTTTCAGATAGGCTTTTCTCTTGCTACTGCAACCCTAAGCCTGTGTTACCAAACTATCTGCCAGGGCAGCTTTGGGGCTGAGACAGATAGAATGGGGAGATAAGTCCAACAAAAAGGCTCAAATAACCCTAATCACACTTGAGAGTACCCTAGAGGATGCAATAGGAGGAAGAAATCGGATATCAGAACCCCAGAGTGGAAATTACCCAAAGCACTCAACTGACTGCTAACTGCTTGGTTCAAATGGAAATTCCCAGAGACCCTGAGGAGCTTGGTAGAGGGCTGTGTTAGTTGGAAGGCTAGGTTTTAGAAGAATTGTTTACTGTATCGTAAAAGTCACATCTTGGTAATCTTCATAACCTCCTGCAAATCTAGAAGGTTTACAAGTTCCTGTGACATGATTAGTCCAAGGTCCCACTGGTACCCAGATGTAAAGCAGTTTCAATTAACCAGAATGTGTAGATATTTAGTTATTCTGCTTTATTTAATTTTTTTGGATACAAAACCTTCATTTCGTTTCTATTTTACCTTACTAAAAGTCTAAAAAGCAGACACATTTTATTCATTATTTGAGCCATTTCAGCGTTTAAAATGGAGCATTTTAACTATATTTTTCACTGTATACTATTTTTGATGCAATAAAGAGAAGGCAGAGAGAATGTTAAATTATGAATAGATGCCACTGATGTCAGCTTATTGTCTGGTGTTTTTGTTATTTCTTTAAAATTTTTGCACTAATTAAGAGTGGAGGGTAGTAAGGTTATGATGAGTTGAGACATTGCTGTCGTAAATTTATCCTGTTTATTTTCCCTCACTTATAAATTTCTTTAGCTGAGATTTTAAGAGTTTTCCCATTTTTCCTTGGTTCATCATTCTAGTTCTATTCTACTTATATTGTGAAGGACCTCAAAGGCAAGGCACTTGACTTCCATACAGCAAATATCTCCAGAATGTTTGGCTGCCAGGTCCCTGACTTCAATTCTTCTTTCATCTTTCCCATGTTATAGTTCTTAATCTCTAAAGGATCAGCCAATACCCATATCTGAGTTTTGGTGAACCCACAAGTGGACTGTTGGGACCATTACTGTGTCATCGGTGACTTGCCACTTCTCCTCCTTCATTTGCAATTGTCATGAAAAGCTCCCCAAACCCAAATATTCTCCATGCTGCTACCCTTTCATCCCTCAGCTACTGGGATTATTCTTTTCTTTTTTATATGTTCTGCAGCATTTAGGATGCCCTGAGATAATGGTCAACCCCAGGAGAATCTGTTTACTATCCACAGTCAAGCCTGGCAACATACACTTCAAAGGAAGAGACATTTCAGTCCCTTTTATAACTTCCAGTGGTGCAGGAATGGATGACTATACTAATGTTCTTAACTATTTTAAGAAACTGAGGGAAAGATTCCCCTCCAACTGGTATTGTTCTTCAACACCAGTGTTAAAACTGTGAACGTAATGTCTGGACAAGTTGACCTAGGAAATTCACAGAGCATGACAAGTTTCCTTACTTTGCAGCATTATGATATAAATCATTTGAGAAGGGACAGTCAGAGTCTTTTAGAAGTCCTTTTTAGGGAGAAGGGTCATAAAATATTAATTCTGGTCTCTGTTCTAGGGGAAAGAAGAATAACCATGTGGGCCAGTTTATAAAGCCTCCATGCCTACAAAGGGCCTTTTCAAGAGTTTTCACAGTGGTCGATGAGCCATTTGCAACTTGAAACACTTCTGTCTAGAAGTTATATATAAATAACACTATTTTCAGGTAGGAATCCCTTCCCAGAATTTCATGAGAAATCATTTTCCAAAGCCCAAATTCTAAGAAAAATCAGTCGGTAAATTGAAAGCTAGGGAAAAAAATTACAATTTTCCTGCAAAGATTAAACCTTAGCAATCAATCTAGTAACTTACTAGTCTAAGGAATCTGCAGATGTCAAGTCAAAAGCAAGAAAAGTAAAAGCAGACACATGAAATCAAAGGTTAAGGCCAACATTTCTGGGCACCAGACAGGACAGGAGAGTAACTGATAGTTACTCTCACTTGCAGCTGTTGCCACATGGTTGTGTTCAGAGCTCAAACACACAACATACATCACAAATATGCATCGTACAAATCCTCTAACAGGTTTGCCAGTGATCATCAAGTTTGAGAAACCACATAGGTCTTGGACTGGCAGTTTAGACATATGATTTGGCATAGCGACATTAACCTTACTAGGAGATATAACTATAATATTACGTAATTTGAATACTACCAAATAATGTTCATTACCATTTTCCGGTGTTTAAATATTCAAGGTTGGCTATATCTTTTAGTAAATACACTACTTCTAAACTTAATATTTCTTATTTATTAGTCAAATCTTTCTCAACAGCCATAATCATGAGTTTCACGAATATAAAGAATGTCGGACATATATGAAGAATAATTCATAATTTTGGAAAATGCCAAGAATTCTGATTTTGTTTTCCTACATCTCAAATGTCTAAATGTGCCAGGACTTGAAAACACCAGTAGTTTTACCTCTATGCATAGCAAATAGACTTTGACAGTGCTGCCTTCCCAGGGCCTGCCGTGTCTTCTCCAGGGTCACATGCCTTTCTTCCTCTCCATTACATGGCCATAATGGAAGCTGCCACACATGGCTGGTCCATATCTTACTGCTGATGAGTTCTTCTCTGAGCTTTTTCAGGTTGGCATTTGGAAAAATAGTCTATTTTCTCCTGATGGCAGACACTGTGAGATGTGAACAGTACAAAGAAACATAGAGGAAGAGCATAGAGAAAGAGGAGGATGTTCAAGTACAAAGTTCCTGCTGCCCATGAATCCCCCTGCACCACTCTCTTCTCTTCTGTTGATTGTTTTCAGCCACTATCATTGTTTTCTCCTTTTTTGCTTAAGTGGTGCAGGCTGGGTTCTGGTTTTTTACGACCAAATGAAGTCAACTTATTTAATAAAAATGTTAGTTGAAATATTTGATCTCTGATAATAAAAATAACAATTCATAGTAACTAATGATAATAAGAATGAAGGCATAAAAATGGAAATGACCCTGGTAGCTATGACACAGTAAGTGGTCACCAGATACCAACATTTTGGAGTGAATTTAATTATCAGAACTCCAGAATAGTAGGGAAAACTACAAATTCCCAAAGCACCCTATCTGTCTTTTTTCCTTTCTTTTTTTTCTCTTTGTTTTCCTTCTTTTAAAACTTTATCCTGCTTCCCTGTTCAAATGTGTGTCTCACTCACAGCCTTTAAGCCATGTTAAGAATAGGAGTTAAGTTTCTATCTCTCATCACCATATTCCCAGCATTCAGCACAGAGTTATACGTACAGAAGTTGCTCCATAAATCTTTCTAGAATGAAAACTAGGAACACTGTGGGTATATGGACAGGGAAGGAGTGGGAATTGGACCAAGGGCTTGACCTGGGTACCTTGATTGGAAAGAGGAAGAGAGAAGGTCTATGGATTGAGCAAAACTGAGGAAACCCCGAGACAATTTTAGCTTCCTGGCACTAAAGGACAGTGGCCTTGGAGGGAGAGATGAGAATTGCCCAGACAGACACCATCTCTTCACAAATCCGAAGCAGCCCTGCCTGGAGTCAGGTCCCCACACCAGTTCAGTAGGATGCAGCAGAGCCAGCCTGAGGGGCCTGAGTAGCTATTCCCTAACCCCAACTCCAAACCACCCTGTGCTGAATTGAACCAGTAATGAACAGAATTTTGAAGGCTTTATAAAAAATTTACCTTACATTCATTGGAAATTAGAAGCCACAAGAAGGCAGAATGAATGCTAAGGTTGATATATGTTGCCAGTCCTGTTCCAACTGCCATTAGTGGTAAGGTTGTGATGGTAGATAAAAACATGACTGAAATTTTAAATTTGGGGATTTCATCTCTAAAGAATGTTTTTTTGTTTTGTTTTTTCTCATGCCAAACATAAGTGACTCTCTCTAGACTGGAGAGTCAATAGCAGCTTAGGCTGGCTGGAGATGAAGAAGGATGGATCTGTAAGGCTGAGAACTAGGCGGAGGCCAGATCTCTAGAGCTTAGTGAATGACACTCTACAGCGTTTGTATTTTATCCTCTGGACCATTACTACTCAAAGCATGGTCCCTGGGCAAGCAGCAGCATCATCACCTGCTCAAAATGCAGATCCTAAGCCAAGTGCTCACACTTGCACTCTCCTAGCACTCTGTGAGGCTGAGGCAGGAGGATTGTTTGAGTCCAGGAGTTCAGGACCAGCCTGAACAAGAGTGAGCCCCAATCTCTACAAAAAATAAAAAAAAAAGCTGGGGGTGTAAGCACAGCTACTTAAGAGACTGAGGTAGGAAAATCACTTGAACCCAGGAGCCTAAGATTACAGTGATGTATGATGATGCCACTGGACTCTAGTCTGGGTGACAGAGTGAGTGTCTCAAAAAAAAAAAAAAAAGTACAAAATCTCGGGCTCCAGATCTATTGAATCAGAATTTGAACTTTATCAAGTTGTCCAGATTATTTCAATAAGCGTTAAACTTGAAGGATCAATGGTCTAGGCAACGGAGAGTTACTGAAATTTCATGTGGGGAAGTATCATGATCAAATTTGTATTTTAGAAAAGGAATGTAGAGGACAGAATAGGTAACTAGGTTTGAGACTGAGACCAGTTACAAGGATATGACAACGGTTTAGGCATGTTGTCTGATGTGGACACAAGCATCAAAATAAGATTTAAAAAGCAGCAGCATCTAGAATTTAGATATATTTAAAATACAGAAACAGGGCTGAGAGCAATGGCTCATGCCTGTAATCCTAGCACTCGAGGAGGCTGAGGCAGGTGGATTCCTGAGGCCACAGGTTCAAGACCAGCCTGAGCAAGAGCGAGACCCCGTCTCTAAAAATAGCTGAGCATTGTGGCAGGGGCCTGCAGTCCCAGCTACTCTTCCAAAGCAAGAGAATCGCTTGAGAGTTTGAGGTTGCTATGAGCTGTGATACCATGGCACTCTACCAAGGGCAACAAAGTGAGACTTTGTTTCAAAAAAAATAGAATCAACAGGACTTGATGATTAATTAGATATGAGGCTTAGAGAAGAGAGAGGAGGAAGGTAAGGTAAGTGTCTGGGTCGTCTGCCAGTTAGGCTGATGTGGCAAGTGATAATACTACTGTCTTTAAGATCAAGAATACAGAAAGAAAAACAAGTGTAGAAAGGAAGAATTATCATTTTAGCTTTTGACAAGTTGACATGTCAGGTGTGTCTAGGAAGCAGGTAGAAATAAGTCCTAGTATGAAAATCTCACAGCATCGTTGTGAGAATTAAGTAAGGCACTGTAGCAAAAAGCTACGGTAAATCATAAAATACTACAAATACATAAATTATCATTTTAAAAATCTTACAGGCTTTTTCTGTTCTACATTTTTCTTTCATATTCTTATTTTGCTGAAGAAAAGAAAAATTAACAGACATCATTATTGTCTTTTAAAATTCTAATTTGGAGTTTTAATAGCAGACACAAAGCTGGAAAACTAGTGATAAGGGCAGGAAGAAAGACAACTAAAAGATAGGGAATGATTTTCAAATGGTTGTTTCAGGTTGTTTCTTCTGGATATGTGCACATATCCAGAAGTCACCAATAGTGTGTAATATACCTACTCTATTCAGTAGGGTAGCAACTAGCCACATGTGCCTATTAATTCTTTTTTTTTTTTTTTTTGTAGAGACAGAGTCTCACTTTATGGCCCTCGGTAGAGTGCCGTGGCCTCACACAGCTCACAGCAACCTCTAACTCCTGGGCTTAAGCGATTCTCTTGCCTCAGCCTTCCGAGTTGCTGGGACTACAGGCACCCGCCACAACGCCCAGCTATCTTTTGGTTGCAGTTCAGCCGGGGCCAGGTTTGAACCCGCCACCCTCGGTATATGGGGCCGGTGCCCTACTGACTGAGCCACAGGTGCCGCCTGTTGATTCTTGAAATGTCAAGATACTAGTCAAACTGAAATGTAAGTGAATATATACACAAAAGTCCAAAGACCTAGTTTGAGAAAAGAATGTAAAGTATCTCGTTCATTTTTATATTGATTACAAGTTTGATAATATTTTGGGTATTTGGGCTTAATTAAAATATATTATTTAGATGGATTTCACCTGTTGCTTTCCACATATGTGGCTGGCATCTGCACCTCACAGGACATTTCTTTATTACAGTGAGAGATAGAGCATGCCTATGAAACTGGCTACTATTGAGTCCCCAAGGTTCTAGCATCTCACTTTGCACATGCCTTCCCCTACATCATGTGGACCGACCCCTCAGAGGCTTCCCATCCCATCTTCAGTTCCCTCTTTGCTTATTGCTTTCTCCCCTCCTCTAGCACAGCATGTCCCTTGACTTGTCCATCACTACAAATGACCTCTTGGAATTGGGTCTAGTGATTAGAGTTGGGGTTAGATTATGTTAAGTGTTCCTCAGTATAATGTAACCCCATATCCTTCTTTTATTGATGAAAAATGGGGGTCTAGAAATGCTAGGAAGCACACCTAAATTATATTTTTTCTGCTACTCAGCACTTTTCTTTACAGATGTATGCCTAGTTGACCTGAAGCAGAGTCTTATCTTCAAAGATTAAAAAGTACCACAAACTGGATGGCTAGAATTCCAAACTCAGAGGGTCAGTAAAGCTGTGTGAAATATATAAGGGAGAATGCTTCCTGACTTCCTCTGTCCTCTGGTGGTTGACTGGAAATCCTTGGCATTCCCTGGCTTATGGCTACAACACTTCAATCTCACCTCTATCATTACTTGATGACCACCTCTCATGTGTCTGTGTCTCTGTGTCCTAATTTCCTTTCCTTATGGGGACATCAGTTATATTGGAGCTCATGCTACTGCAGTAGGATCTTGTCTTAACTCATTACAGCTACAATAATAACCTTATTTTTAAATAAAATTATATTCTGGGGTCCTAGGGGTTAGAACTTGAACGTATCTTTAGGAGACAATTCAATCATAATATAGGAAAGTCCTTCTCTGAATACACATCATATTTGAAGAAGTTGTTTACAGAAGACTTTGGGTAAAAGTCTTAGACAAGATGCCCTAAAACCATTTCTCCATGGTTCCTCTTGGGCCAGTAAAATTATGAGCACTAAAAATAGTACAGTAGCAACCAAAGAAAATTTTAAAGGGTAGTGAGAGAAAGGCAAACTGTTTTTGAAACCTCAGAATTAGAGGGAAAACACAGCAGCAGAGCATCTTACCTCCCTTACCCAACAGAAAAAGATGACTCAGACTCAACATTTTCTGATCCCAAACTAGCAACAGAAGGCAGTGTGAGTAAGTTCATTCTTTCTGCAGATTGAATAGACCCTCTAACAATATCGGATAAGCCTCAACTTCACTGGAAGAAGGAATTTGGTTGGGCACCCCACTAAATGGCCAGGAGAAGTGTATCCCTTTTCCACTGTGTCTGAGACTCTCCTTGCCCAACAAAAATAGTGAGAGGGCCCAGTAGCACCAAATAAGAGGGATATCACTACAAAAAGGCTGGGCAGAAGTCTCCTTGCCTCCACAGGCCAGAAACCCCCCTCCACCACTCAGCAACAGAGGAGTGGCCATTAAGGGAGATCTCACCACCACAAGCTCCCAGCCTGAGAAATGCTCTCAATTTCCCACAGGCAGCCATGAGCCTATCACTGTAAGAGCTGGCTTATATTCACAAGCCTTAGACTCACTTGTCTCACCAAGAGATATCTGTATCCCAGTATGGAGAAACCTCTCTAACTCCTTAGGCAGCACCAGCAGTGACCAATGGAAGTCCCAGGGGCACCAGATAAACCCAAGCAGAACAAAATAATACCACAAAGACTTTAAAAAACTGTCATTAAAACCACAGTCCACAAAAGTATCCCAGGATCTGCCAATAAACATAAACAGAGTAATCACATGCTAAAATAAAACATTTAAGTAGGATCCAGAATCTCTTAACATAATAGATAAAAAGTGTACGATATAATTAAAAATCACTTGTCATACCAAGTACCAAAAGAAATTATCATTTTAAGGAGAAAAGACAATCAAGTCTGAGGTAAATTAGATGTTGGCATTAACTGAGAAGGATTTTAGGTCAGCTAAAATAAAAATGTTTCTGTAATCAAGTACAAACTTCCTTGAAATAAATGAACAAATATAAAAAATCTCAGCAAAGAAAGAGAAGTTATTTTAAAAGTGGAAATAATAGAACTAAAAAACACAGTAACAGAAATTAGAAAATCACTAAACGAGCTTAATAGTAGAGTGGAGATGATAGGAAATATAATTAGTGAATCTGAAGACAGGCAAGTGAAATTCATGCAACCAGGCATCAGAGAGAAAATTGAAGGAAAAACAGGAACAGAACCTTAGGAATCTATAGGACAATAAGAAAAGACCCAACATTTATGCCATCTGAGTTACAGAAGAAAAAAAGAGAATGAGACCAAAGGAATATTTAAAGAGATAATGCTGAAATAGTTCCAAATTTTATGAAAACTGTAAACCTACAGATTCCAGAATCTGAGTAAATCCTAGATAATGTAAATCCAAAGAAATCTTTGCCCAGACACTTCAAAATTAAACTTCTGAAAACTAAAGATAAATATCCTAAAAAGTTGTTGTTAGCAGATCTACCTTTAAAGACTGACAAAAGGAAGTACCTCAAACAGAAATAAAATGGTAAAAGAAAGAGACTTGGAGTATAAAGAATGAAGAAAGAACTGTGGAAAGAACAGAAATATAAGTATATATAATAGACTATCATTTTCCTCATGCTTTTTATGAATCATATTTGATGACTGAAACAAAATATATAAACCATCGGATTAAGTGATGCAATGCTATATAGAAGGGAGTGAGAGAAAGAAATCCCCAAAATGTGAGGTTTCCACACTTAGCTAAAGTGGTATCATCGGTAGACTGTGGTAAGTCATGTGTGTATAGTGTATATCCAGAGCAACCACTCTGAAAACTAGACAAAGAGATATACTTGAAAATAAGTAAACCAAAATGGAGCTCTAGAAATGTTCAAGTAACCAATAGAAAGCCAAGAAAAGAGAACATGGGTATGGAAACCAAAGGAAAACAAAAAAGAAAATAAATGCAATAGCAGACTTAATGAGTACCAAATCAATAATTACCTGAAATGTAAATGATTCAAATGCATCAATCACAAGCGATGTGAATAGACGTTTCTCAAAAGAAAACATACAAATGGCCAACAGATGTTTTAAAAAAAAGCTAACATCATTAATCATTAGGAAAATGCAAATTAAAACTACAATGAGATATCATCTCACTCATATTAGGATGGCTATTATCAAAAAGATGAAAGTATAGGGCGGTGCCTGTGGCTCAAAGGAGTAGGGGTGGAAAGGTTCAAACCCAGTCCCAGCCAAAAACTGCAAAAAAAAAAAAAAAAACAGGAAAGTAAACAAGCGTTGGCAAGAATATGGAGAAAAGACAAACTTTGTGCCCTGTTGATTGGAATGCAAATCTGTACAGCCATTATGGAAAAAAATATGGAGGTTCTCAAAAAACTAAGAGTAAAATTACCATGTAAGTTAGCAATTCCATTTCTGGGTATTTATCCCAAAGATTTGAAATCAGTATGTCAAAGAGATTTTTACACTACTGTGTTCATTTCAGCATTATTCACAATAGATAAATTATGGAATTGGCCTAACTGTCCATCACCAGATGAACAGATAAAGAAAATGTGATATATACACACCCACAATGGAATACTCCTCAGTCTCAAAAAAGAAAGAAATTTTGTCTTTTGTAACAATATATACAAAACTGGAGATCATCATGCTAAGCAAAATAAGCCAGGCACAGAAAGACAAGTAATACATGTTTTCACTTACTTATAACTGCATGAAAATCTATAATTATCTCAATAAAAATTAAGAGAGGTTAAATGAAGGTTTCTCAAATTTTTTTGAGTGTCTGCAATCCTGTTTTAGAGAAGGTAAGTCAAAATCCTTACTTATATCAACACACAGTAGTAGATGCAGAACATATGTTTAATTCTTTGCTTCTGTGTAATGCACTTTAATGTATAATGTCTTATACAAATAAAGATGGGAGAAGATTCTTGCTTGTTATGAATCTGACAAAGGCCTGATAACTAGAATCTACAGCAAACTCAATCAGAAAAGTGCAAAAAAAAAAACCCTGTCTATAAGTGGGCAAGAGATTTGAACAGAAACTTCTGTAAGGATGGCAGACAAATGTCCAAAAAACACATGAAAAAATGCTTATTATCTTTAATCATCAGAGAAATATATACTGTACTCTTATCACAAAGTATGCTAGAGAAAAGAAAATGTTAAAATCATAAGATAAAATGCATCTACTATTCTTTAAGTGGAAGTGGATCATGAATTGTAAAAGGTCTTTGTCCTCAAGTTGAATAGTCTGAGGAAGAGGAGCAGAGGGTCTTGTTATCTCGGGTGGTGAAGGCAGAAGTAAATCTGAGTAGAAGTGGGCCAGCACAGTTCAAACTTGTGTTGTTCAAGACTCAACTGTACTTTATTTTATAATGTTTAAATCCACTGAAAGACGTTAACACGAATTATTAGTTTCTTAAATTGTTTGAGTTAATATTATTTTAATCGCTCAAAATCCTATGTAATTTGAAAGTGGAATGTGGGGAAAAAATGAAATTAATCTGTCTTCATAAGTAGCATATCATATCAAAGCATTATCTGAATTTGTGGTTGACAAATAAGTGATGTTTTATACTTAAGTTCATCAATTTTGACAACATCAGGGAAAAATTATTTTTTTTAATTCTATCTAGTTCCCCATTATATTTGCAGAGTTGTAATTGCTACACGATGTACAATGGTCCATTTAATGTAACTTAAATGATGTTGGTTTAATTTAAGTAGCTTTTTAATTAAAGTAAACCAACATGTGCTGCTTCATTGCCTAACACAATAAATTAGTAACAAGAATAATGCATGAATATGAAAATATGTATAATCTGAGGATAATGACTCAAGATCCTTTTTCTATATATTTTTTCTCTTTAGTGAAGTTCAAAGGAGGTTTTTAGTTGTTCTATAGGACCCAAAAGTAGGGCTTCTGCTACCTTTCTCACTATTTAATATAGTTAAATGTAGTTGATAATATATTTCATATTGAAAGAAGGGCCCAAGTCACCAAATGCTATATAGTCTACACAATTAAGCTGTCCAGATAAATAAAAAATACATATAAGTAGGGGACTTAAAAAAATCACTGAAGTGCTATTTGGTTTTCTGTCAATAGAATTTATATTACTAGATCCCCAAACTCATTCAACAAGCACTATTGAAAGCATACTATGATTCAAACTGGTCTGCCACACCAACCAAATAACAGAGATAGGCCTGCCCTCACAGAGTTTCCAGTCTAGTGGAAAGAACTAGATAAAAAGCAAGCATGCAATTAAATACATAGTTTTTCATGTGGTGATATTAGGAAGATAACCAGAGGAAGGATCTATGGTATGGAGATGGCTACCATTTTATATAGGTGGTCAAAAAATAGACTTTGTAGAGGTGACATATGAACATAAAGAATAAATGAAGTGAAGGAGCCAGCATGTGGATACCTGAGGGAAGAACCTTCTCAGACAGAACAGCAAGTGCAAAGGCCTGATAATGAGAGCTTCAGGACATTCCAGGAACAGCAAAGAGGCCAGTGAAGATGGAGAAGAGCGAACTGGAGAGTTACTATGTAAGGAAAGGTATTTTTCTCTGACTTACTGCTATGTCCACTGCACAGGAGACAGTATCTTACATATAGTAAACATCAAATAAATATTTGCTGAATGAATAAATGTGTAAGGACACAGAGAAAGAAAGGGATGCAGACCACATGGAGCCTCACAAGTCACTGTAAGAACTTTGGATTTTAACGAGTAAGAACAACTATAGATTGCAGGATCATATGGTAGCTCTATTTTTAATTCCTTTGTTAATTCCTCCTTTAGTTTCTTTGTGCTGTTTTCCATAATGTCTGTTCTGATCTACATTCCCACCAACTGTCTACAAGAGTTCGCTTTTCTCCATACCCTTGCCAACATTTTTATTTTTGATAATTGCCATCCTAAAACATGTGAGGTGGTACCTTACAGAGTATTGCTTTGCATTTCCCTGGTGATTAAGATATTGAGGCACTTTTTTGTATACCTATGAATTGGCCACATTTATGTCTTCTTTGGAGACATTTCTATTCAGAACTTTGGCCCATTTTATAATCAAGTTATTTGTTTTTCCACTATTGAGTTGTACGAGTGCTTTATAAATTTTGGCTATTAATTGTAGATGTGTGTATATATGATTTGCAAATATCTTTTCCTAATCTATAGTCTACTTCATTATGATTCTTTCCTTTGCTATGCAGAGGCTTTTTAGTTTGATGTGGTTCCCTCTATTTATTGTTGCTTTAATGGCCTGAGCTTTTGGTAGGATATCCAAAAAGTTATTGGAAAGGCCAATGTCTAGGAGTTCTTCTCCTATGTTCTCTTCTAGGACTCTTGCAGTTTCTGATATTATATTTAGATCTTTAACTCTTTAGTTGATTTTCATGTTTGGTATAAAGAAAGGGTCCAATTTCAGTCTTTTGCATGTAGAAATACAGTTTCCTTAGCACCATTTATTGAAGAGACTATCCTTTCCCCATTGTGTATTCTTGGTGCCCTTGTTAAAAATGAGTTAACTGTGTATGTTTGAATTTATTTCTGGGATTTCTATTCTGTTACATCGATCTCTGTGCCTATTTTTATGGCATTACCATACTGCTTTGATTACTGCAGCTTTGTAATATAATTTTAAATCAAGAAATGTGATGCTTCCAACTTTGTTTTTCGTTTTTTCTTTCTCAAAATTGCTTTAGATATTTGGAGTATTTTATGGTTCTATACAAATTTTAGAACCTTTTTTTCTATTTCAGTGAAGAATGGCATTGGGATTTATTATACTGAACCTGTGTATTGCTTTGGGTAACATGAATATTTTTAAAATATTAGTTCTTTTAAATCATGAGCACAGGGATATCTTTTCATTTATTTGTGTCCTTCATTTATTTGTGTCTAAGTTTCTTTCATCAGTGTTTTATAGCTTTCAGTGTACAGATGATCCCAAATTTATTATGATACAATTTACAATTTTTTAAGTTTGCAGTGGTGCAAAGCCATTGTAATTTCAATGTAACATGCAGAATTCAATAAATTACATATTATTATAAAATAGACTTTGTGTTAAATAATTTTTTCTAACTGTAGGTTAATTTAGGTGTTCTGAAAACATTCAAGGTAAGCTGGTCTCAGCTATGATATTCAATAGGTTAGGGGTATTAAACACATTTTCATCTTATGATATTTTCAATTTATAATGGGATTACTGGATATAACGTCATCATAAGTTGAAGAGCACCTACACAAATTTGTCAATTTCTTCATTAAATTTATTCCTAGGTAATTTTTGATGCTGTTATAAGTGAGATTTTCTTGATTTCTTTTTTAGTTAGATAGTTATGTGCATATAAAAGTGCTACAGAAAGAAATTTAAAAAGAACTACCATATGATCCTGCAATCCCTCCTCTGAGCATATACTCAAAGGAAATGAAATCACCTCTTCACAAAGATATCTGCACTCCCATGTTCATTGCAATAATATACACAACAGCCAGAATAGGGAAACAACCTAAGTGAACATCAATGGAATAATGGATAAAGAAACTGTGGTACATATTTACAATGGAATATTATTCTACCCTAAAAAATATCTTGTCCTTGCCATGAAGTGAATGAACCTAGAGGACATAATGCAAAGTAAAGTAAGCCAAATGCAGAATGAAAACATTGCATGATCTAATTTATGTGCAGAACCTAAAAAAATTCAAATACATAGAGATAGAGAACAAAATAGTGCTTTCCAGGAGTGGGGGGAAGGAAATGGGAAGATGCAGCTTAGAGGATACAAATTAGCGAGTATGTAGCATGAATAAACCAGATCTAATGTAAAACACGAGGACTATACTTAATAAAGGTGTACTGTGTACTGGCTCATGCTAAATAAGTAGATGTCAGTTGTTCTTGCCACAGAAACAAAAATATGGGTAACAATATGAGATGATGGATATGTTCATTTTCTTCACTAATCTTTTTACTATCTACATGTATACTATAACATCATATTGTATAACTTAATTATACTCAGTAAAGTTCATGTTTTAAAAAAGAACAGCCAATAAAGGGTTCCAGTAAGGAAAGTGTCATGATCTGCCTTAAATTTTAAAGGGGCACTAGATCTAGAATAGATTAGACTGCAGGAAGGAAGGACTAAAGCAGGGAGGGCAGGAGGAAGGTTCTTTTAATAATAAACTGACTGCATCAGACAGAATCTGCAGCTCTGCACAACTATTATTTAAGATCTGGAGCACAGTGACTTATAAAACTAGAGGGATGTCACATATTAAGCTTGGTAACGAAAGCTACATGGTAATGAAATGGAATAAGCTAAATATTCCAGCGAGGTCTTCATGGAGGCAGGGTGCAGTTAATAATCTGAGCCTCAACATTGCAAACTTAAATTCTTTCATCAATTCACACATGATAATCAGGCAATCAGGCTCTTGGAATGAACTCAGGCCAACAAAAGCACCCCAGAGAAGTCTGTAGTCCTATCTCAGAGAACTAATACAGGTCATTGGCATCAACAAAGCCTAATTAAGGACAGATAATCAAGCAGTTTCCAAGGTGCCGATTTATATGGGCTACAAAAGCATCACTGGAATTATATAAATTGAAAATTGAAATAATCTTTTTTTAAGACTCCTCTCAAAGAGACTAGTCTCTAAAGATAACTCTCCAATGAACAATGTATGCTGGACTCCTTTGTGTGTATCCATCTGCACTCTCTTTGAACCTGCGGTGGGTATGTGATTCACTTCTTACATAGAATGAGGTGGAAGTGAATCTGTTTGACTTCAGAGACCAGGTCAGAAGATGATGTACAGTTTCCACCTTGTTCCCTTGGAATATTCATTTTGTGAGAGCCATTGCCTATGTAAAAAGTCCACTACCCTGCTGTAGAGACCACTCTAGGGGCTCTGAAGAGGTAGGAAGAAAAAGAAAGCACAGGGAAGCCTTGCTTTGCAGCCATTCTGTAAGGTATCGGGCATATAGGGACCCTCTGGACCAGACTCGCTACTAGCTAAACACGACTGAATGACTCTAGTCAAGATTTACCCTGCCAAATTCTGCCTAAATTCCCTGTCCACATAGCCATGAAAACTAAAACAAAATTGTTACTTTAAGCTACTATATTTTGAGTGGCATAAGTTAGTTCATTGTGTAGCACCAGCTAATCAGAACAAAAGCATTATGTGCTTTATGTGGTTGGTAGAAAGATTTAAAAACCCACTTAGAGATAAGACACCTATGAGGCATAATCATGGGCATAATTGCTGACGATCATTAAACCAACTTCCAATGAAAGGGGCTAGGTTCAGTTCCATACAGGTGGAAGGTGCATGTTTAGAGCCAGAATTTTAATTACTGGGGCGGCACCTGTGGCTCAAGGAGTAGGGCGCCGGTCCCATATGCCGGAGGTGGCGGGTTCAAACCCAGCCCCGGCCAAAAACCACAAAAAAAAAAAAAAAAAAAAAAGGGTGGCACCTGTGGCTCAGCGGGTAGGGTGCCGGTCCCACATGCCGGAGGTGGCGGGTTCAAACCCAGCCCCGGCCAAAAAAAAAAAAAAAAACAAAACAGAATTTTAATTACTTAGGGCAGCAAAGGACAGGAGACATTGCCACTGTGACTTTCCTCCATCCCTCTTCATAGCACAGGATGCTCATGTGTTTAGTTTTGTGGGTCTAAGGGGTACTGGCAACTGCTTCTCTTTTTCAGGACATCCATTCAGAAGAAAAAAAAAAATCACACATAGAATGCTGCTCTGTGAACGCTGGATTAACATATAGCAGATATCTTTATTGGAATGACTCCTCCATTTTGTACTTGAGAAAGAAACTAAGTGTTTGATTGGATACCAGATGATTGAAATTCCTGGAAGCACAAAATTTCAACTTCATTTTATACAAATAACCTATACTCTGTGGTCTGTTGTTTAGGATGGAAAAATATTCATCCATGGCTATGGATCACCAAGTTTCCAAAAGCTGTGTGTACATCTACTCTCAATTTAGGATAAATAATACAATGTCATGTGGCCTTCATTATCTAAGTATGGACATGTTTTATTATTTTCTAAGACCCTCCTCAAGAAAATTAGTTAGGTTTAGCTTTTTTCACTTACAGGATTTAGTATATAAATAGATTATTAGCATATAGTATCATTTGACTTGAAAAAATGCTGCAGTAGAACACATATGTACAGCCAGAGGAAAACCACATTTAGTCTTCATATAATTTACAAGGAAAACAACACCCAACAACAGTTAACGTTTAAGAAATGTTCATTTCTAGTAAGCACTATGCTACATAAGTCTCATAATGTCACATGAACCTTATACTGTTCACATTACTATGATTTAAATTTTTCTATAGTAGAAAGCTTAGGCTTACAAAGCTTTTAATATGCACTTAAGGTTAAGCAATAGTGCCCAACTCCTAAATCTATGTTCTTAAAATATTAGATTCTAGCTGAATATAAAAGCCAAGATCTGGAAGCAAGAATATACAAAAATAAGCTTTGGCCCTTAAGAAGGTGAATAAGGTGAACTTCTTTCAGTTTAGAACTTCATCTCAGTCTTCAGTATGTAAAAGATAGAACATATTTGTATGAATTGTTTAGTATGAACACTAGAAAACTATAGAAATATTAATATAGCATTAAAGTATCATATTTTATATCATATAATTTAAAAGAATTGCTATCAATTAAAACCACAAACTAGTTGAACCGCAGGAAAGTATTTAAGTTATTATATTCTTAGGATCAATAAAAAAAATAAATAAAATCTTAAAGACATTCGAACTCATTTCAACATCATATGCAATTTTGACATACTTTTCTTCATTTATTTCTCCTCTAGGATTTTCACAATATTGATGACATACTCATAAAAAAGGAAAAATAGTCATAATTGAAAATATAGATCTTATTTAAACACTAATAAAAATTCCAATTCTAGCACTCAGCATTTGGTGGATTTGTGTGTGTGTGCGCGCGCACGCACAGATGCGCACAATAGATGTGTGGCCAAAAGACATAAATTTATTTAATGTAAAAACTGGTGATGTTTGGTGTTTTCACTTGAAAGGGTGTTGACCTAACCTCTTGGCTTTCCAACTAAAATATGTGTGAAGTTCCAGAGATCTGGAAAAGCTTATAACAATGTTGAAAATGAATATAACTTATCTAAGGCCAGCATTTGAAATGAGTTTCTAACTATATGGTGGATGGAACTAGTTGGACAAATACCAGATGGTCCCCTGATGCCTTGCCCTATGAGGTATAGCATCCATTCCTGTTTTAAAGAATGGAAAAAATAGAGTATGATTCTTCATTCTTTTTCCATTTTCCTCCACAGATCTGTAACAATAAGCAAAATAAGTGACATTCTCCTACACAATTCTGCTTGTCTGGCTTTCCAAAGGGATACCAGCATCTCTACGATCATATTGGAACTATAAATGCCAGAATATAATATGATGGGGAGCAGAGAAGCTATTCAGCATAGTGGAGAATTGTGATAGCTGGAAAGTGGTGCCTTTTGTCCCTAGTTCCCAGAAACAAAGGGCTCTGAGAGTAAGATCCTGGCAACAGGGGTCACCTTTTGTCATGGTCTATCACTTTAGCCCTTCAGAGAACCAGGCAGGGATGGCAAGAATAGATCCCATCTCAGTGCTCTTTGTGAATCCCTATTATGTTAGGAATTGTAAAAATGTAATGAATAGCTGGGTGAAGTGGCACACACCTATAATCCCAGCTACTTGAGAAAGCTGGAAGAACACTTGAGCCCAGGAGTTCAAGGATAGAGTGCATTGTCATTGTACTTGTGAATAGCCACTGCCCTTCAGCCTGGGCATGATAGTGACACTCTGTCCCTAAAAAGAATTAATTTAATACTTAAAATTTTAATAAATAACATTAAACAAGACACAGTAAAAAAGGAGAATGTCCATGTTCATAAATAAAAGGACCTGATAGTATCAAGATGTCAGTACAAGGCATTCCAAAAAAAAAAAAAAAAAAAAAAAGGAGCAACAGGTTTTATACAGTTTGACAAGCCTTTTCTAAAACATAAAAGGCAGAGCAAGGGACCAAGGTACTCACAAAGAACACTCAGGAGAATTTTCCCTATGTGATACTAAGATTTTTTTCATACTAGTAAAGAAAACGTAGGTATTTGGTACAAAGAGACAAATAGATTTGAGTAGGGAGCCCAGAACCAGTACCACATAGATGTGAAAACTAGTTCTAGAAGTGAGGTGACATTTCAGACTAGCGGGGAAAAAAGAAATGGTTGATTCTGTAAATTAAAATAAAATAAAATTGCATCTTATCTTACACCATATATGAAAATCAATTCCAGATGGAAGGGTGTATAAAGGCAAACTTTAAAAACCCTTAGAATAAACATAGGAGATTACTTCTATGACATTAATATTAATAGACTAGAAAATGAATAGGGAATGCCTGAGTAGCAATGTTAATATCAAACAAGATAGAGATCAAAGCATAAAAGGTACAAAGCAACCATACATGCTGGAAAAAAGAAAAGTGTTATCCAAAGATACAGCAATCATGAATATACACACCTAAGAATACATACAAAAAGAATGTAGAGCAACAATTGAGAAAACTGTAGTAAAACATAGATATGTCAACAATTGGAATTAAAGATTTCAATACGTCTCTCTCAGAGACAAATTAAGTATAGCAAAAGTAAAAAAATTTAAGCATTTTATAAGAGTACATCTTAAATCTGCTAAGGGTAGAATGTAAATATCTTAACACAATAACTAAGAAAATACAGTGAAGGCTATGTTAACCAGTTTGATAAAAGTATTTCAAATTGTATATAAAACCAGCACATTATACCCCATAATTGCATTAATGTCCACAACTATGACTTAATAAAAAAATTAAATAAAACTAACATATACATCTTCGTGGTAGCTGATACCCAACAAACACATATTTCCTGAAACAGAGAACATTCACAAAAATTATGCAGCATTTGGGCGGCGCCTGTGGCTCAGTCGGTAAGGCGCCGGCCCCATATACCGAGGGTGGCGGGTTCAAACCCAGCCTCGGCTGAACTGCAACCAAAAAATAGCTGGGCGTTGTGGCGGGCGCCTGTAGTCCCAGCTACTCGGGAGGCTGAGGCAAGAGAATCGCTTAAGCCCAGGAGTTGGAGGTTGCTGTGAGCTGTGTGAGGCCACGGCACTCTACCGAGGGCCATAAAGTGAGACTCTGTCTCTACAAAGAAAAAAAAAAAAAATTATGCAGCATTCTATAATTATTATATAATCTCAAATTTAAAAAATTGATAGCATGTCTACTATATTATCCGACCACTATGAAAAAATTAGTCAATTAATAAAAAGCTTTATATGTATAGAAACTAAATAACTTAATAAATAATCCTTCTATTAAGGGGTAAAAATCTTAACGGAAATCTAAAAATACTAAGAGGTTAAAAAACTGTGAAACTATTTTATCAAAAATTTCAGGCCACAGATAGAGTGATATTCAAAAAATAAAGCAGAAAATAAAAAATAATGGGAAAAAATGAATAATGAAGGAGATTGGGGAAAAGAACAATTGAGCAAATCCAAAGAAACTAGAAGGAAGGTAATAATAAAGAAGTAATTAAAGGAATAAACACACAGAAGCAGAAAAGATTAATAAAACAGTTAGAACTTTGAAAACTTTAATAAAAATGCAAAGGATAATTAAATAGCCTTTCCCTATTGAACATGCATTTAATACAAGTTATTTAAGTAGATGACAGAGATGCGAAATGATAGCTAGATGGAAAGAACAAAATCTATGAGCTAATGTAATAAAAAATGTTGTAAGAGAAAAACAAAATCTTGAATAAGCAGGGTTTATGCCAGTGATACAAACAATCTATTCATACAACATACCACATCAAGGAATCAAAAGAAGAAAAGTATATGATTATCTAAACATATGCTAAAAAGGTTATAAAGATTTATCATTCATTTTTAGGTAAAAACCTTTCAGAAAACTAGAAATAGAAATTTCCAAAATTTACAAACATCTATGTATCTTAAAACCATATTAAACATTATACCAAATGGAAAAAGCATGGACACATTCCAATTAAAATTATGATTTAAAAAAGAATGCTGCTATCACCACTGCCATTGAACATAGGACTTCAAGGTCTTTTTCAAGTATATCCAAAGCTAAAGAAATAAAGGTATAAGTATTTTTTTCTAGATATGATTATCTACATTGAAATATAAAACAATAAACATTTAAATTAATAAAAGATTTAAATTTAACAGAACTGCCAGGTTGGCAGATATAAAATGTATATAAGCAATAACCAAATAGATAAGATGTAGAGTATAGATAATATAAGGAAAAATAAGATGATACTCAAAGTAGCAATTATAAAATATAAAGTACCCATCAGCATCAAATAAGAAAACACAAACCATTTGTAGTTTTATAAACGGGGTAATCCAAGCTGGGAACTGTTGTTGAAGGTGACAGAAGAGATAAGCAGAAAGACGCGAGCCAACCCAGAGATTTGCAGGAGAAAGAACTCGTTCCTGCTCCTAAGTGGGAAAAGGTGGTACAGCCGGAGCCCAGGGGAAAGAATCATGGGCAGTAGCTGGAACCCTGGTGTAGCTGTCCAGGAAGTGCTGGTACTGCGGAGGAGATGAAAGGGAGAGGAAAGGCCCTGTGGCTTCTTCCTTGCTCCCACTCTCCGTACTCCCAGCAGTGCTTCCAACTAACCCAAGCGAGCAAGAGGCCAGGGAAGCAGTTTCCATAGCCAGCCCCTGCAAGACAGAGCAGGAGAGGGCAGAGGAAAGACAAGAGAGAGGGGATGAACCATTTTCCCTCCCTCCCTCAGTGGTGGACCATGTGTTTGACATCAGGTGTGTCTCTCAACCTAGCATTGCAATTCCTATCCAGCAGAAACACTTGCACAGCTCTTACCTCCAAGTTTTCCCGTCTTTCTCTGATGGGTCCTTTAGTCAATATAGGAACATCTAGGCGTCCAGCTATTGCTAGTATCTTGATGCTTTATGCGACGTTTTGTTTCCCTTAACCTTGCCCACAAATCTATAAACAGTCCCTTCATGAAACTCTTCAATTGAATCTGTTAAAGATGCCATTTGTTTTCTGCTAGGATTCTGTCTTATAAACTCCAAATAGGAAATATCAACTAATACATACAATACAAACTGGAAAATCCTTGAATCGTGCTCACAGATCATATTTTATTCTGGAGTTACCTTTTATTATCAGAAAAAAAAATGTACCCTATATTAACAATGAGAAGCTTCTTTTCAAAAATTCAAATAAAATACAGCCTATTTAAAATGCAGCTGTTTTTTCTAAACTTTTTCCTCCAGTGAGGAAATCACTTCAGCACCATTTTGACACTTGTGTTTCCTTAAACAGTATTGAAAGCAACAAAATTTTTTTTTTTCAAAAAGCCCTTTGTAGAACATATTGCACCAACTGCTTCCAATCACTGGTCTCCAACTACTGTCAAACAAGAATTCTGTTGAATTTCTCTGTTTTCCTTTTTTTAACGTCTTGATTTTGAATATTTAAAAATGAATAATTTAGAACCAAAATTTTCATCTATAAATTTACCATTCCTTTTCTGAATAGCTATGGCTAAGCCAAATAAATGGCATAAAGGCATTTTTGATAGATACTCTCAATTTCTGAACAAATTTCTTAAAAACAGTACAAAGACTTACATGCTAATTTTCTGGAAGATGAGATTGTGAATTAAAGCATTTCCACATACAGGGAAATTATCTAGTTTACTACAGCTAATACCATATGTCACTTTTAAGATTAGGGTTGGACACCTAGTCTTGAAATTCTTACAAGTCCAAACCTCTGCTCTCAAGACTCTTCCACCAACCTAGTCAGGCCCCCGGTCCAAAGTATTTTTCCTACTTATGTCATTGGCTAAAAAGATGCTGTGAGATTGACTGCCAATTTAGAAAAATAAAAAGAATGTAATAGAGTTTGATTGTTTATGTTCAGGTTATTTTTGGTAGAAATTTCACTGTCTCTTCTTGTTAGGAGTTCAAGAAGAACTCCCTGGTGTCAAAAAATGGATAGAAAGGGTCTCTAAATCTCTGATGAGTCTATTTATTTCCCTAATGGAATGCTTTCCAGGGTCTTTTTCAGTGAAAACAAGTAAGTTGATGATTCATTTTTTAAAAAGATAATGCAGAAATCTTCATTGAATGTTTAAAAATGTCTAAACTCAAAGTCCCTCTCTTCATCCCAAGTTTTGTTTACATTGTAGAGTTTGATTTATATGATAGTAGTTTCTAGATAGAGCTGGAAATTAAAAGAAAAAAAATCTGTGAAAGACAAAAACTAACCGTGCAAGCTACTGTTTATCATTAGGACAAAGGATTTTAACCAAGAGTTTGCCCAGTGATATTTCACCATTTTACTCCAAGAAGGAAACTAAGAATTTAATTCTAAGTTGAGAGTATCCTTCCAAATGGCTATGCTAGTTACAGGGTAAAGGAAGAATTTAGGGTTATTTTCCATTTTACTCAGAATTTATAGCTTTTCATGTGTCTAAAATAATCCTATTAAACACTGAGAAAACCAGGAAGCAAATGTGTGAGGAAAGGTATCTTCATGAACCGTGCAGCATCTGCTGACATTTGCAAGGAGCACAGTGGTTTCAAAGTGAGTGTTACAAATTTGGCTCCATCTCTACAAGTAACCTAATTTCTAATTGATTCTATCATTCCTGACAAATACCCACCTATTTTAGAAAAATATTTTCATAACTAGATTTGACATATCTCTTCAAGACTATTAATTTCAGGAAGGTATTGTTGAGGATTTCTCAGCACAAAAAAAAAAAAATCGCAAAGATCACTTCTTATTCACCTTCACAAATATCCTCCTGGATATTTCAAGAAGTATTTAAGTTCACAGCCATAAGCTTCTGTTGCTAAGGATCGATCCACAAGCTGAGATGAGACAAATGTTCCTATCTGCTTTTCTTTGTGAAGACCCGAAGAGAAAAAGTCGTGTCTGTTAAAAACCTTTCTGATGGGTAACAAATTTTATCATTTTCCTATGTTTTTAAGTGACATGAGTGGAAAGTAAAGTAATTAAGCCTGCAAATAGTAACTTTCACTCTAGAATTTTGCTAGTGAAAAAGTGGGAGACAGGTGAAGGAAGAACTCAAAGATGTAAACACAGTCATTAAAAATGATACAACTGTATAATTTAAATTTTTGGAGAAGCAAAGCTGGGCATGACTTAGCCTTGGAGCAGGGTTATTCATGGGCTTCTTGACGTTGGGGCTGGATAATTTTTGGGTATGGGCATCTGCCTCATGCACAGTAGGACGCTGAGCGGCGTCTCTGGCAGCTGCACATACTCCCAACAGTTGTGACAACCAAACATATCTCTCAACATTGTCAAACATCCTCTGAGAAATAAAGTAAGCTCTGATGGAGAATCCCTGGCTTAGAGAAAGGAATATTGCCTTACAGAAGGGTAGAAGTGAGTTCAAGAAATTGACCGTGAAAGAAAGGTAAATGATGGAGCAGGGTTCAAAATGTACAATGGGATCAAAGGCACCTATGTGGGGAACACATCTGTGGGGGTTAAGAAAGAGAAGAGGTAAGGTGATGAATCTCATTATTAGGGAAAAGGACAGAGGGGACCCAGGTGGGAATTAGGAGTTAAAATTGAAAGATTGAAATGACTCCTGCTGGAGATTTTGTGGGCAGTGAACTAAGTATTAAATGAATCATGGCTGTATGCACAGAAGTCAATCAAAAAAAATCATAAGTCTTCCTCCTGAAATATTAAGCCAAACTGTAATTATTATATGACCTCCTCAAGGAAAATTCAGTTTCCAGAAGGGACAGCTGAAGGAACTGATTTGGGGGTTCACCAAAAATTAGAATTAGCAAGGCCCACAAGCTAGAAAGTCAAAGTAGGGATTATTTCTGTGATGCTATCAAGAATAATGACTTGCCAAAGAAGTAGTAAGACTCTGGTAGGCAGTAGAAGAGTGGGAAATATCAGAGGTGAGGTTTTTAATGAGAAAGAAGAACAGGGTCTGTAAGAGTAACAATAAGAGAAATGAATGGATGTCATGGTCCAAAAGCAAAATTTAAAAGCAAGAAATTCCCCATTTGGGGATGAAGAGCCTAAAGAATCTGCTGAAAAATGAGGAAGGTGAAACAACTGTAGAGTCAATGTACCAGAAAAAGTTATGAACACAGACACTAAAATAACCAAAGAAAATGTTAGAAAAAGTGTAGGAATACACAGCAAGAGAAACAAAATATAAATGATCTTAATAAAATTTTCTTTAAATTCAAAAAACTTTTAGATCATTTAACTATGTTGATTTTTAAAAGAAAGAACTTTATACACCATCATCTGTATCCAAAAATACCAAATCAAAATGTTCTATACAGTGCCTGCAAAATAAATTACTCAAACTTTAAATATACTTAACAATTTTTCTTCAAATTTGGCTTCCTTTTCATTTCTCATTAAGAGCCGAAATCCTGCCAATGGTGAAAATGTATAGTTTTCCCTATTTTTAGTTAAATCACAGTTTAAATACATTTTCATGGTTTTATTTTTTCTTATTTCCCATATAAAAAGCATTTAGGTAACCTATTAAAGGTTTCCCCAAATAGGCTCAGATATTTTTCAACCAAGGAAAAGTTAACTTCACCATCACTCTTTGGTTAATAAAAAAAAATTTTGCAGTTTCATCAGACATGAGGTAAATATATGTGGGGGGGAGGGTAGTATTTAAATTACTTGTTTAAATTTATTTCTTTACACTTAGGTTAAATTACTTTGCTTTTAAACTACTTTTCATGCAGCATTTTTAAGACTACAGTTCCGGTGAGAATAAGCTATAAAGTAGAAGAAAGGATCAACTTCTTCAACTAGGCATGTAGGAAGGAGCTGGTGTGTTACTTCTGTTTTCAACTTTTACTTTCTGTAATTTATGTTAGTAAAACTAAATAGATTGAATATGCTCCTCTAGGTTCCACGTTCTCCTCCTGGTATCCCGATTCTTCCTTTCACCCTCCTATCCGTCTCCTACCTTAAGATTCACCACATTAAAAGACTTTTTCCATCCTTTACATTTCTTCAATTTTGGTAAATACCAATCAACCACTAATAAAAATAAAAGAAGTCATTATAAATAAAGTCCAACTCTTGATTTAGTCAAGGGACAGAAACAAAAGCAGATCATCTAAATTGACCTGCAATGTTTACTAAAGCTAAACACATGGCCATGATATGATACAGAGGTTTCACTTAAAAGTATATGTTCAAGGTAATGATAATGTAAACTAGAGTATTGATTACCTCTAGGGGGAAAAACGTTGACCAAGAAGGTGCACAGGAGAAACTTCAAAGGTGCTAGAAAGATTTGGATAGTTGTTACATAAGCATTTGCATATGAAAATTTTCTCTGTATACTTAATATTAGCTCACATTACGCTCTTTAGGGTTTGTGTGTTATAACTCAAAACATTTTTTTTAAACTATATATATTAGCACTTTCTTGATCATCTGTCAGGGGTGTCCAACCTATAGCCCAGGCCACATGCAGATTAATTCAGGACTGTTTTGATTATCTTTGGTGTTGGGTAACACAAAAAGTATATGTGGACCTGTTCCTTTGTTCATCAGCTTTTGTTAGTGTTTGTGTATTTAATGTGTGGCCCAGAACAACTCTCATTTTTCCAGTATGTGGCAGAAAAGAAAAAAGGTTGTACATCTTTGAAGCAAAATAATGGCTTAGTACTTAAGAGGGTGAGATTTTGAAACAAAAAACCTTTATTTCAATGTTGGTTTTCCCATTCCTTGACTAGAAGATTTTGGGTAAGTTATTTAACATGTGTGATTCTCTCAGCATTAAAATGACAACGATGATGATATCTGCCTGAACGTTGTTTGGAAGAGAATGTGTGTGAAAGCATTTTGTAAACTACAAATGTTAGTGCCTATATTATAACTGAATAGAGAATGCAAAATTCACATATTTTTCAAGTAAAGCTGTTTGAGATTTTCTAGAATTTTCTTAATTTCTATTTTGAGTACAATAACTCTTACTACATTATGCTTTGTGCTAAAGTGGTTGGACTATAGGAAAGAATATAAAAGAAATTATCCAATGCAATCCACGGCTACTATTTCTCATAGCATTTTCTGCTACATTTCCCAACAAAGATCTCCTCATCAAGTCCTATAGAGAACTTTCTGTAGTTTTGTATCACCTAAATCTCTGGAGTTTTGACTGTATGAACACGGATCATGCTTTTGTCTTTAATATACCTACAAAAACATAGAGGCAAGTCTGTGGCCTGTGCTGGGTGAGGAATAGCACTTTCCTGCCTGTGCTTTGTACATGGTGATCACTCTTGGCTTTGTTCTACTTTCCTATGCATATTCTCACTCTGCTTCAGTTCTAAGACTTTGATTTGTTTTATCACTTATGAATATTTATCCAGGAAATCTGCTCAAATCATCTTTAGAAAGAAAGGCTACTGTGAAAAAACAACAGTTGACAACAAAACAACCTGGGTGAGTTGGACTCACATCTACTACAGAAGTCAAGAGCATGTAGCACATAGAAGTTCCACAGACGTAGCCACAGGTGCGTATGCCGCACAATTCCCAGAAGGCGCTCCTACGATGCCCTTCACGTTCATCTTACCAGCAGGAGTCACTGGCTAGAACAGGATCCAAAGAGGGACAGGGACTTGGGTCTGTATTGTGCACTTCTCTAATCCCAGCAGCAGGAACAGTGTCTGCCTCCTGGAAAGTACTTAATTAAAGTTTGCCGAATTGATTAGCTCTGCACATAAAATGTAGTTTTTCACTTCCTCGGGGCCATGGCTACAATTATTCCGAAAGTCTTTCAAATTGCCATGAACATGTGAGGTTTACAAGCACGGTTTAGGTGAGAGGCTGAACAAGGTGAAATGCACCCTGCTGATACTGAGCAAACTAGTTCATAGTTCAGATTTTTTAATGGAGCTTTTTAAAAAGAGAATACAACGGTCTAATCCAAAATGGAATTTGCCATGTACGATGGCACACAAACTTTGTGTCCGCCCTGTATAAGCAAATTATGTTACTATAAAGTAATAAGTAACTTAGTTTTTTATAAAACAAGTCATTTATTTAAAACATCAAGCCAGTGATCTTGCTATTTCAATTTCATATGAAATATCCATTTGATATTTTAAGGAAAAGATGATAAAGGTTTTTAAAAAGACATAGAAGAAAGGGCAAAAGCAGAGAAGAAAGAACATAACAAAAATATTGTAAGCTGAAAAGCAGGTTGATGAGCAATCATCAGCATAGCAAGCCCAAGTCTTCAGCGAGCCCCAAGGATGCAGAGCACTCTCTATACCATGGAATCCTCAGCAGACTCAGAGACTGTCACCAATAGGCACTTTTGGAATAGGGTAAAGGAAGTAGGGGCTTAAAATAAAAATAATTGAGTAAAAGCACTGTAAGAAGCAGTTTCTCTCTCAGAACCTCACCACTTCTCTACACCACTGAGTAAAAGCTCTTAGTTCACTCTAGCAAGAGATTATAAGTTTATTCTCTGGAAAGCATAAACGGAAGGCCAGAGTACATAGTTAAAAGTATAATTTTTGAACCAAAAACAGATATTCAATGAACACATGCTTACTGAATGCTAAAATTTCCTTAGAGGCTTTTTTTTTTTTTTTTTTTTTACCGGCCGGGGCTGGGTTTGAACCCACCACCTCCAGCATATAGGCCCAGCGCCTTACTCCTTAGAGCCACAGGCACCGCCCTAGAATACTAAAATTTCCAATGCTCAGAACATCGGCAGGCAGGCGTCTACCCTGCAAGCAGAAAGCTTGAAAACTCTTCTCAGAGGAATCTAACCAGCCCAAAAGGAAAGATACAAAATATTGACAACGGGTCGTCCCTACAAACCACCAAGCAGATTATCCTATACTGAAATTAAATGTTAACCGACCCCACCCTCACTCCAAGAGCTTGTAGTTAGCTTTTCGTACATCAAAAAGCAATTGACTTTTGTATATTGACTTTGTAACCTGTGAATTCTCTAAATTAACAAATGTTAATAGTAGTTTTTTGAAGATTCCTTAGAATTTCTTACAACAGTGGTTCTCAACTTTCCTAATGCCATGACCCTTTTATACAGTTCCTCATGTTGTGGTGACCCCCAACCATAAAGTTATTTTTGTTGCTACTTTCATGAAGCACAGACACTGGTTGAAAGTCAAAACACACATTTGGAACAACCAAAGAACACATTTACACACTTCTCTGCTCAGTAAGCTGAAGTTTCCCTACTGAGGGGGAACACTTAGGAATTAAGTGAAGAGTGATACCAATCATTAAAGGCTTTCGAGAGAATTGGGTTTCCTTTACTGCACAGATCCACACACATATTTAAACTGTAGTGTGTGACCTATAAGTCAGGAAGTACCTGAATGAAGGCTATGGTGCTATTTGGTAATGTTTTATTGCTTTGGTCTCTTATGTGTTTGAGGAAAGCTCTTTCCTGAAAATTTTGAGTCAGAAATTACTTCTGTAAAGGTAATAAAATTTTCTTCTCTGAAACTGCTTAAGAAAAGGACAGATAAATCATCCCTCTAGAATAGTGTTTTTCAACCTTCTTTTATCTCATGGTACACTTGAGCCTATACTTAAACCTCCATAGCGCACTGAAATTACGTTGATCAAAAAAAGAGTAGAATATAAAATATACTGTGCTTTGAGCTTCTTCTGAAAATAATTTATATGATGATCTTTAAAAACTTTTGCAGCACACCTGAGACCCTCTCATGGCATACCAATTGAAAATCATTGCTCTAGAACAGTGGTTCTCCACCTGTGGGTCGCGACCCCTTTGGGAGCTGAGTGACCCTTTCACAGCATTGCCTAAATACATCCTGCATATCAGATATTACCATTGCAATTCATAACAGTAGCAAAGTTACAGTTATGAAGTAGCAATGAAAAAATTTTATGGTTGGGGGTCACCACAACATGAAGAACTATATTAAAGGATCGCGGCATTAGGAAGGTTGGGAACCACTGTTCTACACAATCAATCATGTCATCCCTGAATAGCGATAGTTTTACTTCCTTTCCAATTTTCATTTCTTATCTTCCTTTTCTTGCCTAATTGGAAAAGCCAGGCTCTTACTCCAATGTTGAATGTAAGTGGTGAGAGTCAGCATCCTTGCTTTGCTCCTGATCTCAACAAGTATTTAATCTACCAACATTAAATATGCTAGCTATAGGTTTTCAAATAAAGATATTTTCAGATTGAGGAAATTCCCATTGTTTCTAATTTGATGAAATATTTTTACCATAAATGGATATTGAATTTTTTCATATATTTTCCTATATATATTGAAATGATCACTTTTCTCCTTTGTTCAGTTAATGTGGTGAATTACATTTGATTTTCAAATGTTGTATCAACTTTGCATTCCTAGAACCTATTGCAAATGTTAAATCAACTTTGCTAACATTTATTAATAATTAAGAATCTTTGGGTCCATGTTCATGAGGGATACTAATATGTATGTATGCTTTTATCTTCTTTTTTCAAGTTGATACTTTAAACGCTTCTATCTAGAGCAAGATTTCAGTATGATATTGACCTCATAAATCCTCTACTTAATGAAAGATTTTGTATAATGATGGTATGACTTTTTTTTTTTTTTGCAGTTTTTGGCCAGGGCTGGGCTTGAACCTGCCACCTCTGGCATATGGGGCTGGTCCCCTACTCCTTTGAGCCACAGGCACCACCCGATGGTATGACTTCTTTTTTAAATGTTCAATAGAACTCACTAATTAAACCATCTGGGCCTTGAGTTTCCAAATCAGCTTTTTAGTCGGCTACTCTTAAAAACAGACATATGGACATCCAAGAATCACCTCGATCTGAACATTAAAATCAACTGGTAAACCTCGAAGAACCATGCCCCAATAGCAGAGGTTTGAATTTGATTGTTGTGGTGGGCCTAAGCACTAGCATTGTTTTTATTGTTTCAGGTTCATTGAGGGTACAAAGAATTAAGTTACACTGTTTGCATTTGTTAAGAAAAGTCCTCTTATAATTGTATCTGGCCGCTAAGAGGTGTGCCATACACTGTAACCCTGTCTCCCCCACCCCGTCTCCGCTCCCTCGTTCCCCCACCCCTCACCTTGAATTGATTTGAGTTTTTCACTTACATGGCTATGTATTAGATTGTCTACTGGCTTCATATTAGAATTGAGTACACTGAATTCTTGCTTCTCCATTCTTGAGATACTTTACTAAAAAGAATGTGTTCCACCCCAATCCAGCTTAATACAAAAGATGTAAAGTCTCTATCTTCTTATGGCGCATAACATTCCATGATATGCATATACCACAGCTTGTTAATCCATTCCTGGGTTGCTGGGCATTTAGGTTGTTTCCACATTTTGGTGATTGTAAATTGAGCTATGATAAACAGTCTAGTGCAATTGTCCTTATGACAAAAAGATTTTTTTTTCCTTCTGGGTAGATACCTAGTAATGGGATTGCAGGGTCAAAGCACTAGCATATTTAAAAACTCCCTGGGTGATTCTGCTTATTCATTGTATTAAAAACCTCTCCTGTAATATGAAAGCTAGAGACAAAATCTACCAGAAACTGGAAGAAACAGAGACCACGTATGAAAATGACAACTCTAAGATCTTAGTGCTGATAATCATCGGAGACACGAGAGCAGATACGGAGACTGTGAAATAGAGAACAAGATGCTAAGAGCAAGGACCGTGCAGAGGCATCAGGAATGATGGGCATCATTTACAAAAGTGTGATGCCAGGTAGGATCAGACCTCAGATTCAGAAGGTAGCAGAACTGATTTAAAATACCGGATCTCCACCTGTTACCGGCTTAGTGACTTAGGCTATTTATGGAAGTTCTCTGGGACTCTGTTTTCTCAACTACAAAACAGGAATAATGATAGCATTGACCTCATGGGTTTGCTGTGAATATTAAAGGGATAACACTTGTAGTTAGGAGAGTGCCTGGTTCACTGAATTAATCCCAGAAGCAGTCACTCTAGTTGAAACTGTTGTTTACAGCTAGCTGCTTATACTGAGTCAAGTAGGAAGAATACGCCAGGCAGCATTAAATTAAATAAGCTATCGAACCAGTGAAATTACTATTCAAATCTAAAAAGCAAATGATGCATTAGTTGATGTAGAAGGGTGGGTTGAGGGGACAGGATGTAAATATAAATTATTTTAATGCGGTGATGATTCACTTTTAAAATGTGTCCTCATTCATGAAAATGAGCTTAGAAGTTGCTTGCTCACATTTTCTCAGTAGTTGACACAAGTTCAAATTTGCCACAGAACCCTGGACACTCGACAGCATCTGTGAAGCAAATCATGGAACAAACTAGAATAACGGCTCTGTGGATGACTACTCTACCTCTTCTGGAGCTTTGTTCTAGTGTCATTTTCAGGTCTCCGTAATTTGGTGACATTTACGTTTTAGAGTAGAGCAAATAACAATGATCTATGATTCTCTATTTCTCTGCTGAAGATACTATTTATTCAGTCTTCCGAAGGCTAGAAGGAGGCATTAAATAAAGTAATGCCTGGAAAGCACATGGTTTTGCACATATCCTTGATAAAAGTTAATTGGCACAGTCATCACTGTCATGGTGCAGGATAGGACTAGCTAATGATGAACTTGAAAATTCTCACATGCAATGTGAGGATGTTAGCCTGAGATAGCTCTGTATCCCTCCCCCTCACAAAATCCACTTAGAATAGTTACTTCAGATTTGACAATTGTTTGTGTTCAGAAACATTTTATTTCTAAAATATCTATTGTGTTCGTTAGCACTAAAGGCACAGAATCATTTGATCAATCCCCATTCATTACTTACGAAGTTTTGCATTGTAGACTGACCAACAATGTGAAAATAGCTATTGTTCAAGACTTATTTAGAGAAAAGAACAAGACAATTCTTAATTTTGACTTAAATGACAAGATACTGTTTCCTGGGTGATTTTTATGCTTTTGAATATTAGAGATGAGGAAAATTATATTCTCTGAGGTAGGACCAAGTCCAATTAGTAAAATCATCTCACTTAAAATAGTATTTGTCAGAAGTAAATGTATTACTTCTGTCCCTTCATGAGGGCCGGGAGTCAAGGTAGAGATTAATACAACTCCATAAACCTCAGAAGAACTAAAAATTATATATTTCTTAGCTTTCAATACACTTCATTTGGAATTTCCAGACCTCAAATTAATAGCACTCACATGTTCCAAAATTATCTTTCTAGCAATTGACAATAAAGGAAAATATTAAAATTCCTTAGGTTACAAAATGCTAGCAGCAAATGGCCCACTTTTCATACTCTAATACTAGGGAAAATACATAAAACTCTAGAAATTGTCCATTGAAAATAATCTCTGCTGGCAATCAAATAAAATTGCCCCTCATAAAAGACCATACTCTTAAAGTCCCAGTTAGTGTCATTTGCCAAAAGTGGCACCGATAAAGCTATAACATCTTCAAATGGGAAAACGTAATCGGTGAGGTCATTACGCACCAGGCATCTGGGCAAGTGCAGGAAATCGTCTTTTCTTTCTCTTTGTATTTTGGGGAGCATTTAGCCTCGTTTTAAAAAGAAGAAAATAACATCAGCAATATAACAATCATCTTAATATTAAGTAAAAGGTCGGAAAAATCGTCCTCATGTTCGGTAATACTAGGTATTTCCTTTTAAGGCTATTCGAATGAAAAATACAATTGTGCGTTCTCCCACCAAGACTTCTAATTTTGAGACTGCATCTCTACCTAGAAAATGGCTCTTTGACGATGCTTAGATTCCTCTCTGTACAGAGGGAAGACTATTAATCTTTAGCTTCAAAATTTCTCATTAATGGGCCTCCCTCAGAGCCTTGTGGGAAAAACAGTTTCAACACAGGCTCCCACAATATAGCTGCCCACCAAGAGCCTAAAACACCCAAAGAACTATGAGTATCCCCTTGAGACTTTCATATTGGAAAAGTTTGGAGACCATTCTTTTCACCTGTATATTAGATACTCAGGCTGAATGTGTAAAAATGCATATAAATAATTTTGTCTCTTCTACTCTTATGGTATTTTTTCTGTACTTTCTAATATAATCTCTAAGAAATTTTACCAAAATTAATCCATAAAATGGATTACACACACTGATGATGCCCATAGACTGCCAGTCACATTCCCTCCCAAGCAGGAATAAAAACCAAATTTACAACAATAACCACTATACCCTTTGCTTCAATTACTTTGCTCACTGTTGCCATTTTTTTCTTGGAAAACTATTAAGTAGATGATTTATCTAGTTAGGCAGTAACTTGCAAACATCCATGTTCTTTTACTTGTCAGAAAGAAAAACCTTAGAAAACTCTGAAAGGGCTTATTGCTTTAAATACTGGTGGTTTGTGGAAAGGGCTGCAAATAATCTTGTAAATTGATTCTTAATAAGTGGTTCCCTTAACGGATAATTTCCTGTTCTGCTATACAAATAAATGGCAACTGCATTTCATGTGAGTACGGTCAACAATGCAAAGATTCCTTAGTGAGAGAAATCATATTTTAATTCTTCCACACTTGACATTCATTGATACCACCGTGGATTACCAAACTGAAAGACTGATTTCCAAAAATAGCCTTGGAGAAAGAAGAGTGAATATTTATTTTTAGAGAGGCCAGGCAATACTCTTACACGAATAGGTCAGCTGACCTGAAAACGGGCCAACTCCAGTTGTATAAGGAAAACTGACCCTGGCTCTGAAGACTCACTTGGAGACTTCCAACAAGATTTCATCACCATTTGGACTACGGTATTTATATGGGATGGGTTTTAATAAGCTGTTTCACCAGCTTCTTAACTTTCACTGCAAATATTTCTCCAGAAGCCAAGCCCTCCAATCCCACTCATTCTGTGGACTTGAAGTATTAATTACAGTTTAGATTCTACAAAAACAAGTAAAAAGAGCTGTGAGCTTCTATGCCTGTTGGTTCCTACATTGCTCAGATGTATCTCTACTTTTTTGTTGTTGTCATTTACTCTGTTTTAGCCTCAGTTAGCAGTAAGTGCAACATTTTAGAGAGTTGAAATAACCTACAGGTCTTTCACAAGCACTAATTATTTCAAGGGCCACTTACCTCATTCTACAAAATATACTGCTAGCTTAGGTTTAAAATCAACAACAAAGGAAAACTATTCAACTCCATGTATGAAACAAGTTTGGTTCCAATCTCAATTTAAAAGTGACTTATGTCAAACAATTTTGTTGCTGTCCACTGGCCTAGTCAGAGACATGGAGGCAGACACTGCAGACGAAATGAATGATTTATTAAGGGATGGCTGGTGCTCGCTCAGGCACAGCAGCAATTGGCCATCTTTACTCACTTTCTTATATACCCAAACTCATCAGATAAAAATAATCCAAGAACAAGGAAGACAAAAGGTAAAGATTCCTTATCAGAGTTAATCCAGCAAAGTATGTACACACTTTTCTAAACCAAGAATATCTTGTTTAGAGATAAACAACAATGGAGATGAACAAAGGGCTGGGTTGTCTGTTCTGTTTGCCTACTTCTCTATATGATTAACTGAAAGTTTTTGTGTAAATAGAGGTAGGGGATTAAGTGCAACATGCAAGGGTCCATTGCCCCAGGCAGATGCTCTGTCTCCACCTATGATTTGGCGAGGGTCTCCAGTACATTCTTTCCTTTAAGGTGTGACTGCAGCCCAAGTACTAGAAATGTTCCTTCTCAGAGCCTCGTGACCTCAAGGAGCACAAATGAGACTGATTCACCTTACAAGGGTGCAGTGGACTGTGCCTCTTCAAATTTTTGTGATTTAACATTTTTACATGAAATATTTATTCCTCTTATTAAAAGAAACAGTAACAAGAAATCTTTACCATATTCTATCAACCAGAAAAAGAAAGGTCTTGTTCTGAACCTTTACTGGGTCTTATACGATCATAATCATTGTGCACACACCATGTGCTTGCTACTTATTATTTAACAAAGAGTTTTTTGTGTATCTCTGAAGTCCACACATTTGTTGGATTTATAGGCACTAAAATATTTTGTTAACATATCACAATTAACTAATATCAATATTTAGATGCTTTCCATGACTTTTAAAATATATACATTATGATTATGCACTGTGTTGGTTTCCCAGGGCTGCCACAACAAAGTACCATAAACCAGGATGGCATAAAACAATAGACATTCATTCTATCTCAGTTTTGGAAGCTAGAAGTCTGAAGTCAAACTGCTGGCAGGACCATGCTCCCTCTGAACCCTGCTGGGGAGAATCTGCCCAGGCTTCTTCTAGCCTTAGTAGGCCAGGCATTCCTTGGTTTCTGGTATCATAATCCCACCCCCATAGCCTCATCCCTCTGTGTCTCTTCTTTTTGTATAAGAATACCAACCGTGTTGGGTTAAGGGCCCACCTTACTCCCGTATGACATCTACCTTAACTAAATCTGTAACAGTAAAATTTCCAAGTAAGTTCACATTCTGAGGTTCGGAAGGATATGAAATTGGGGGCAGGGGCCCCGTGCAACCTAATGCATATACCCTGGGCCCTTGTTTATGGATATGTGAGTGTTCCCAGTTTTTTCCCATGAAATATAAATTTTATGATTTTGAAAATGTACAAATATACATGCATTTTTGTCTTATTTCTTCAATGTATAATTTCTGTAAGAAAAAGAAAATCTGCTTTTTTATATTTCTCTTTAAATCCTGGTTCTCCCACAGGCATAAAATTCAACTACTATCTATTTTATATTTAAAGGAATAAAAACGTTTTCTAGGAATCACAGATAGTTGTCTGTCCTCTAATCAATCCTCCTTCTTACCAGAGAGAACAAATTTCCCCCCAGATTTCTACCTATGACAGGAGCTCATGATGGAATAAAGGCTTTATAGTCCTCAAAGTGTGTAGAGAAAATCCCACATGCCAAAAGAGAAGGGAAGATTGCATACAAAAAAATAAAACAAAATAAAATTTGTATCTCCTTCTTGCCCTCATTCAATATTCGGCAAGTATTTATTGAGCTTTAGGAAACCCCAGCATACTCTTGACAGACAGAGGAATATCATGGGAACATCTTAAATGTAAGAAGAGGACAGAAGGGGGCGGCGCCTGTGGCTCAGTGAGTAGGGCTCCGGTCCCATATGCCGAGGGTGGCAGGTTCAAACCCAGCCCCGGCCAAACTGCAACAAAAAAAAAAAAAAATAGCCGGGCGTTGTGGCAGGCACCTGTAGTCCCAGCTGCTTGGGAGGCTGAGGCAAGAGAATCGCCTAAGCCCAGGAGTTGGAGGTTGCTGTGAGCTGTGTGACGCCACGGCACTCTACCGAGGGCAACAAAGTGAGACTCTGTCTCTACAAAAAAAAAAAAAAAAAAGAAGAGGACAAAAGTCTCTTCAGTATTTAAAGAGCCTGAAAACCAGGGTGCAAAGAGCATCAGCTCTGCAAACGTCATGTCAAAGATGGGGATCTCCCTTCCGTCCTCTTCCTAAAAAGGAGCAACACTGGATACCCTACTCCCTTCTCCTCAACCCATCTCCCATCAACACTTACATGTTTTCGAGTGTCTTAAAATGGCAAAAGACACTATGTGAGGGGAAGCAAGAGTGTGTTAAAGTTGTCAGAATCAAAATGGAGTCACTAATGTTAAGAAAACCCTGTTAAAAAAAAAAAAAAAAAAAAACAGGGAAGACTGTAAAGAGAGGATTGCGCTTGTGTGCCTGCTAAGAAAAACTACCAGAAAAGACTGCAGTACCCACAACCTTGCACAAAGCCTACTGCAACCTAACACGAAAAATACTTCTACCAGAGCATCTACCCAGCAACTGCCCGTCCAGCCTCAGACTGGTGTCACCCTTGTTGATCACCTCAGCTATGGAAAATAATTCCAAATCAATCATGTCATCTTCCTCATTTTTTCCTTTAAAAATCTTTGTATTCTTTTACCTCCGTGAATATGCATATAGTTAATCATGACATGTGTGTTCCCATTGCAATATTCTATTCCCAAGTAAATATCTTTTCTTTTAGGGAGTCTCCCTCTGCTTTTTATTTAGTTGACAAGCAACACCATATTTATTCTGAAGACTAAAATTGTTATTAAAATGATCACAATTTGCTTTTATAGCAAACTTTCTGGAATCTTAAAAGGTAAATGTTCAGAAAGGACAATAAGATGCAAGATTGGCTAGATGAGGTAACCAGGGGGTATAGGGGTTAACACTCAGGTAGCCAGAAATGATAGATTGGGGAAGGCACCCTTATCATCCTCAAAGATCCTTAGAAAACCATACGCACTTTGATGTGAGATGAATTAAAGCCTAAGGATTTTATTCTGCATGCTTGCCAATCAGTAACAGAAATGCTTTCCAGACCTAAGACTGAATGTACTTTTCTAATTATGCAATCTTCACATGTGAGAGCTACAACAGTGGGTCTCAACATTGGTTACAATTTTTAAAAATCCTGATGCTCAGGCCAATTAAATAAGTATCTCTGGGGGTGGAACCTAGGCATCAATACTTCTTAAAACTTTCCAAGTGATTCCAATAATAGGAAAGCTTGAAAACCATTGAATTCTGTGATACTCTGCAGATTAAGGCAGGCATGAGATTTGGAGACTCACATCCTTAGTTCAAGATTGTTCTACAATTTGCTAAGGATATGATTTCAAGCAAGTCACTTAATGTCTCTGAGCCATGTCTATAAAATAAGGTGCAAACCCCTTATTATTCTTTACTCTCTAGTCTAAAATTTTCCTTTTATAGATAAAATACATTGTATAAAGGTTAATTAGCTCTTTGATAAAGGGTATTCTAGAATTATTGGCACTATTCATGAAACATCATTTAACATCAAATCTAATTTCCATCTCCAATACTTCTGTGAGTTAGAAGAAATATGAAAGTGTATGTTCCAAAATGTTAACAGCGGCTATCACTGGGTGTAAGAACGGGTAATACGCCTCTCCTTTCTCCCTCTCTTCATTTCTTCTGAAGAAGGAATACAATCTAAGTATCAAGCTGCTCTTATTTCTCTAGTTCCAAGCTATGTCAACCACGAGTAAACAAGAAAACCCAGTTCTGTCAAACTGTGAAACCCCTCTATAAATCATTAGCTTCTTGCTTAATCCGCCTCAACAGGTAAGACAACATGGCTTTGTTATACAAGAAACAGGTCTGCACCTCCTCCAGGTACACTGACTCACTTTTGCATAGCTCTAACTTCTCTCCCTCTGTCTTCCTGTCTGGGTGGCTCAGCCCTCTCTCTCCAGGTGACCTGGCAAGATCACACTTCTCACTCCATTTGCATGTGCTATTTCACTATAATACCACAAACATAGTTCCCTTGCCCCTTCTCCTTTCTCATGTAGAAGCAGCTGAGATTGACGCACATCCAAGTCAGTCCTGCCTTGACCCTGCCTTGTTGGTTTGCCTCCTAGCAGCTTTGCACTTTCCCTTTTTTAGCATAATTTCTTTAAGAGTCTTGGTTTTCTAATTGATCAGAGTCAACAGACTTTACATGTGTCATTTTTAAAGTTGTGCTAAAACTCCTCATCTAAAAACTGACAAGATGCTTCTATGATATTATTCACATATTTCACAAATATTGCAGATCGACAGTCTGTGCAATATGCAGATACCAAAAAAATATCGTTCCAGCTCTGATGAGTAAAGCAGATATTAAGTAAATAAAGACATAAACAAATGTGTAGTATATAATTATTTATTGTGGTAGGTGTTAAAAAGGAAAAATATCATAACTTTGAGAGAATAATGAGGTTGGGGCTCAAGTTAGCTAGAGTGATAAGGGAAGATTTCCCAAGGGGATAAAATACTTGAATTGAGTCCTACTATATGAATAGGAGCTTATAAGGCAAGAAAATGTTTTAGTCGGGAGAATGATATGATATAACTAGTACTTTCAAAACCGAAACTTTGGTTTTTATGTGGAGCATATTTTACTAACTGCTCAGCATGGCAATAACATTGAGTGGACAGAAATGAAAGAAAAAAGCATAAGCTATTTTTCTTCAATATTTGCTATTTTTCTAAACCAGGGATCAGCAAACTGCAGTTATCCCTTGAACAACATCAGTTTGAACTGTGCAGATCCACTTATATGCTTTTTTTTTTTTTTCAACGAAGCATTCAAAACTAGCTAATATACCAACTTCTTGTGTTTGCAGTTCTGCAGGGGTCTGGCGGCTGCTGCTCCTATGACTTCGGGACTTGAAAATGCCCAGCTTTGGTATATGTGAGTTGTCCTGGAACCAATCCCCTCATCTTGCTTATACCAAGGGTGACTCTAGCCAGCAGACTAAATTCAGCCCACTGCCCATTCTTTGACAATAAAGCTTTATTGGGGAAAAAAAGCCCCATACCAATTTATTATAGTGTCCACCACGACTTTTACTCAACAAGAACAGAGTTGGGTGGTTGTTATAGAGACTGTGTGGCCCACAAAACCAAAAATAATTACTATCTGGCTTTTTAAAAGAAGTATTTGCAATAGCTTTCAGAGAAACTCCAACACCAGACTTCCTCTTCTATTTCCATTACGAGGTCAGGTCACGTGCCCAGTTCTCAATGCAACAGTGGCTGGAAAAGGAAGCGGCAGACTTCCAGCCTCTATAGAAGAAGCTCAGGAAGGGCAATTGAGTGATTCATTGAACCAGATCTCACAGATGTGCCAAAGTTAAGAAAAATGGTGACTCTATTGTCTTAAATCTTAATCTTTCTGACTCCCAATTTCTCTCTTATATAAAAGGATGATGATATTTGCTTCTTATGGTTGCAAAAAGGATTAAACAAGACATGGATGCACATGCACTGTCAATCCATGTCTCATGTGATCATTTACGTGGTCCCAACGTAAATGTGTTAATGATATAAAGTTCTTGGACTTAGTATGTTTGGTCACTGCAGCTCCCTTCCCTTCCTCTGAACGCCTCTTACACTTCAGCATTGTGCTTGCCTGTGACTTTAACTTGTCCTTGCTCACAGTAGGCACTTGTTCAGAAATGTAGAATAAAAGAACCAACATTCCCATTGTTCTACAGCACAAGGCCTTGGTTGTTGATGCATACTTACGGGATTGATCGTTTAATTCTGCTTGGCTGGTAAGTACAGAAGTATCTTCACAAACAAAAATGTCACAACAAAGTTTTTAACAAAGTCCTCCTGGAGAAGATGGAGTTAGGGAAAGTCTCAGCCTTCTTTTTAATGGTGGTTAACAACAGCTGAGCAGAAGGAAAGGTCCAGGTCCTTGTCTCAGATATAGGCCACTTTGTGATGGCCAGGGCCCCATCACCTTCCCAAATGAGCAGACCTGCTCCTAAGACTGAGGTGCCCCAGCACCTGGGAGTCGGGGGATGCCTCTGTGTAGCCATGTGTTAAACATACAACAGGCCATAAACCCTCCTGACCAAGTCAAACAAGATACAGCTCTTGAGACTCCAAAGAGGAGGAAAGAGGGCTCAGCCACACCCTAAGATCTCCCAGAATCTATTTCCCAGACCCCTTTGTCACATCTGCCTCTCAAATCATGTTTGTAACAGTGAAGTAGGACATCAAAACCTATCAATTCATAAAACTGTCTTTGCAGTGAAAATGTTTAGAACCATAAACTGCTAGCTTTTATGAAAAGGTTGACAGATTGCTAATTACCAATATTTGCACCTCAAATGAAGCCTATCTATGTTCTACTAATTAGATGTCTTTTCTTTAAAAAAAAATATCATTATAAACTCTTCATTTAGGTGTTTGTGGCAGGAAAGTAAATGCTTTTTAAAAATAAAAAATAAAAAAACCCTAGCCGGGCGTTGTGGCGGACACCTGTAGTCCCAGCTACTTGGGAGGCTGAGGCAAGAGAATCACCTAAGCCTAAGAGCTGGAAGTTGCTGTGAGCTGTGATGCCACTCTACTGAGGGTGACAAAGTGAGAATCTGTCTCTAAAAAAATAAAAATAAAAAACTCTCGCATGGAACAATACAAACCCAAAAATCAAGCTTACTATTTATCATTGCAAAGCAAATATTAGTACAAGATAATTAAGCATCATAACTGAAAATAGTCTTTTCACTCAGATTCAATTTCTTTAAATGTTTGCCACTGAATGTGATTGTGTTATTCTGACATTGAAAAATGTCACAGCTATCACATATGTCTCGGTGCTTCCTGGAAATAAGATGTGCAATACAAGGAATACTACGCTCACAGTGAATACACAAAATAACTGTCTCTTTGGAGAAACAGCAACTAAAACCTATAGGATATGACTGCCTACAAAACATAACTAACATCATCCAGAAAATAGTTCTTGGCATTTCTGAAGATCTGAAAATAGCAGAGTGCGGGCTTGGCCTTTTCCCGGTTATTTTCAAAGCAAACCAATGGCTTTTAGGACCCTAAGCAAGGTCAGTGACCAGGGCTGCACTTCACCAAGCCAACTTCCAAAGACAGGGCACTTTCAGAATGAGAGGGCAAGATAAGGCCTACCACTTTACAAGGAACTGGCAAAATAGACTTTGGCACAGTTGCTGGAGAACTTGGCCCTCCACAAACAAAAGAGCCAGGCCTCTTTTTGTTTTCCCTTCTCAGTAAGTAAAGTGAACATTCAATTTCAAGTTATGCAGATTATGTCCCATTTATTTTGGAGGGGTTAAGGTCACTTTTCCATCATTGGTATTACTTTAAAAAAAAGTAGAAGCAAATAAAGGCTGCAGCAGTAAATAGACGGCCTACCATCAGAATTCTACAAAGCCCAGAAATAACTATCTCCCTGATATTTTGGACCAAAATGGAGATCTTTTTTAGATTTGGGGGGGAAAAGTATTGCTGAGTTATTCTTGTCATCTTACTGATTCAGCTGGATCCAGTGTAATAATGAAGTAAATTACTTTCTAATTGGCAATTACGATCGCCAAAAAAATCCAAAACAACAGGAAACTGGTCTTCTTAGCCAAGAACATAGGGTCTTTTCCCTTGCTCTGCAATACTTTCCCTTTACAAAAAAATTCCCCTGCTCCTAATGCTACTTAAGTTATGCTTTTCTTTCTCCCGTCACTTAATTTATTTTGAAAACCTCTCCCCCTCTCCCACTCACTCACTCACTGACAGTTCAGTTCCCTGCTATTCTCTGAGAACTGCTCTCTCAAAAGACACCAATGATCTGCTAACCCTAAAAGATCTCTACGCAGCATTTCACCCAAAGGATCATCTTTTTTTTCTGAAAGCTTTTTTGGGGGGGGAGGGGGAAGGTGCTCAAGTTAGTATATCTTCTCACTTTTCTTCCAACTTCTGTGATGATTTCCCCTAGTGTCTTTTGCTCCGACTTGAGCTTCTGGTCACATCTCAGGTTTATTTACTCACACACACCACATGTCACGATTGAGTGCTGTGTATGTACTCAGCCCTGTCCTAAATTTCTGACTTAGCTTTACTTCCTCCCTGCAAGTTCTCCCTGGGCTATTTCATTCACCTTCAAGAGTTTAACCACCAACTGTATTCATTCCTTCCTTTTTTTTTCTTCTTGCTATTTCCTTAATATAGATCATTATCATTTCTTTCCTTAACTTTTGTAATAGTTGCCTAAACCATCCTATTGTTAAGTTTTACTACTATTCATCTTACAAAAACTATCTTCCCCCTCCCTTTTCCTTTCTCTCCTTGCTTTATTTTTCTCATATTTAATATAAAATGTTTGTTTTAAAATTCCTCAAACTTAGAAAACTAGAAAGAGAAAAATCACTGAGAAGCCCACACCCATAAGTCAACCATTTTACCTTTAGTGAGATTTCTGCTGAAATTTTTCCAGGCCTAAGTTTTTTAAGAAGAGAACCTTTTCAGCCTTCAAAGATCAGATAAATCCATTCTATTTAAATTTTTCCAAAACATAAAAAGGAAACCCTCTGAATGCCTTTTTTAAAGCCAGCAAAATATTGATAAGAAACCTAACATAGATAACTCACCAAAAGGAAACATTAGATCAATCTCTCTCTCTCTCTTTTTTTTTTTTTTTTGAGACAGAGTCTCACTTTGTCACCAGAGTGCCGTGGGGTCACACCTCACAGAAACCTCCAGCTCTTGGGCTTAGGCAATTCTCTGGCCTCAGCCTCCTGAGTAGCTGGGACTATAGGCACCCGGCACAATGCCCAGCTAAGATCAATCTCTCTTATGGAAATTTTGCAGACATACTAAATAAAATATGAGCAAACATAGTAGAAAAATAAAAGTGGGATAAAAAAGCACAAGAATAATTTGATATTAAAAATATTTCGGCACCTGTGGCTCAAGCGGCTAAGGCACCAGCCACATACACCTGAGCTGGCGGGTTCGAATCCAGCCCGGGCCCGCCAACAACGACAGCTGCAACCAAAAAAACAGCCAGGCATTGTGGCAGGCAGCTATAGTCCCAGCTACTTGGGAGGCATAGGCAGGAGACTAGCTTCAGCCCAGGAGTTGGAGGTTGCTGTGAGCTGTGATGCCATGGCACTTTACCAGGGCAACAGCTTGAGGCTTTGTCTCAAAAAAAAAAAAAAAAAAAAGTTATCGATTTAAAATAGAACATTAATAGGGCAAGGAAATTTTCTAACCATTGCTTCATCTGATGCCAAATAAGACCTTTGATAAAATTCAAATGACATTCCTACCTCAAAAGAACTCTAAGTGAAGTAGCAGCAAATAATACTTTCTTGACATGATACTAATATTCATCTCAGCATCATGCTTAGTAGAGAAAAATAAGAGAAATTTTCTTTGCTGTCAGGGATGAGAAAAGAAATTCTAGTTTCCCATTGTTCACAAAATACAGAACAATGCATTTAGACGAAAGAAGGTATCGGTATTAGAAAGAAGGTGAACTTGTAGTCCTCTGCAGATGACGTGGCAGTATGAATGAAAATTTTAAGAATATCAAATGAAGGAAGAGATTTAGAACAATAGGATTTTCTTTAGTAGTTTTGCATAATTTTCACAAACAAGACTGATATGTGGTTTCCTTTGGAGGGACTATCTATGAAATAGTGTTTCTTGGCTTTGCAAGTGGAATTTGGTTATTGTTTCTTCCTTTTGCTTTAAAACCATTTAAATAGACTGAATTTATCTGATCTCTGAAGACTGCAAAACTCGCATATTAAAAAACACCACCAACAAAAAAGCAAAAGCCTATGGCTGAATAGATCCCAGCAGGAGCTCAATAAAGTAGTTTCAAGATAATTATACAAAAATCAATAGCTTTTTTATACCAGCAATAACCAGGTAGACAATATAATGGATTTATAATGGATTTAAAAGTACTATCTACATATAATAGCAAAAGCCTATGAATAAATTTCAAAAGACATAATGTAGAACATATACAGACCCCAGAAAAGGAAACACAGTAAAGCTTTGAGCTCCTACAGAGGGCCATGAAAGTAACAAATAAGGGAAGATATATCTTGATTTGGGGGTAGGAAATGTCAAAAACGTAAAACAATCTCAATAATTGAATATCGAAATTCAAACAGGATCAAATCACTAAAAGATTGTAACGAAGAGAAGCAAGGCTTTTTAAAAAGCTGGATAACTCTAAAGTTCCTCTGGAAAAACGAATACGTGAAAATAGCTAAGAGAAACTTAAAAAGAGAAAAATAATGAGAAAAGACAAGCAGTATCAGCATTTTTAAAAATTTTAAATCATTATACTTAAAATAGTGTTATAGTAGTGGAGGAGTGAACAGGTCTACCAATGGATGGACAGAATCCAAATATGTAAGGGGATTTAGTCTATGATAAAATAATATAAAATATTTTTATTTTTAGCCAATGGATGAAAGATGGATTATTTAATAAAAGACATTTGAAGAATAGAGTAATAAGTGGAAAACTTAGCAGGATCACTACTTAGCTTCTTATAACAAAATTAATTCCAAAATATTTAAATACATCTTAAAATGAAATTTCAAAATAACTAAAAGAAAACAGATGGAAAACCAGAAGTCACACAAGCCAAGCTTGATCTACTTGATAAAAGAATTTATCATTTTTACAGGGAAAAATAGAGTAAACAAAGTGAAATAATTAACAAGTAAATGTGTGAAAAATAGGTCATTCTAAACATATACAATAGAACCACTGAAAGTTAACTACCCAAGGGACCGTAACAATATACAGAGGTGGTCAACATAAGGAATTGGGCCTTCTGGATTGATGTGTACATGTGGTGCATGTCCAGTCTATGAAAACTAGGTCAACTTAAGGTGGCGGTCAGTATAGGGAAGTGGTCAACTTTGAAGGTTCTACTGTATTTTGACCAAGAGCCAATCTAATAGAGAAAAAAAATGGTATCTTTGTTTTAATTTTAATTCTATAATTGTGACCGAAATTGAGTTCTTTACATATGCTTACTGGCAATTTATATTTTTGGTCTTATCTGCCCATTTGTATTTATATTGTATCTTTATTATTGCTATATAAAAGCTCTTTGAATATTAACTGTATGAACCTTAGTTTATTAGATGTGTTGAAAATATTTTCCCAACTTATTACTTATCTTTCTATACTGGTTCATAACAGTACAGAAATTTTAAAATTTACATAGTCATATCTTTTTTATGGGTTCTAGATTTCACATCTTGCTTAAGAAGTCATTTTTTTCCTGTCCAAGTTAATAGTATTATGTTCTTATGGCAGATACATAATATATATGTAATTATTTCTGTGTCTTGTAGGTGAAGGATATTTATTTTCTTTCCAAAGAGACAAGTGTCCTTACACAATTTATTAAATAACCTGTCCTTTCCTTATTTATGTGAGGCAAAGTTTTGATATACTCAATTGGTATACACTCTTGGATCTATATAGGACCTTTTAAAATGTTGCCTGAAATTATTTTTCTGTTTTCACGTCAGCATCATAAACTATGTAGTAACTTACTCTTTTCTATGCTATCTGCAAGGGTAATGGCCATACTCATTCTTCTCTTTCAAAACATGATTCACTGGAAATTTTTTCTAAAGATAAATGTTTGGATCAATTTGCCAGGCTTTCCCAAAATCCCATTAGTGTTCTGACTGGAGTTACATTGACTTTAAGAAATTAGTTTGAAAATGACTAATGTTGTCCCAACATGGCCTTCCTACCTAATGGTATGGTGCGCCTATACTCAGATCGTCTTTTACATCTCTCTGTAATGTTACATGGTTTGTTTGTTTTTTTTTTTCAAAGAGTTCTTGTATCTTTCTAGTTAAATTTATTCTTAGCTATTTGATAGTTTTTGTGGTGCATGTGAATAGAATAATTTTTTTTCACTTTTTAAATATTGACTATGAGTGCAGAAGGAAGCCATTGGTTCTGGATATTTAGCTAAGATCCCTTTAGTGAATTATCTATTCATTGTAATAAATTATTCTACCACCATCTTGTATTTAAGTATATCACAAAATTAACCTCTTCTATTGAAATATTTGTCACATCTGTCTTCCACAATCTCTAGTTTGTCTTTGCATCTGTAAAGAAGTAATGCTAAATAAACATTAATTTAATGAGAGATAATTTCTTTTTTTTTTTTTTTTTTTGTAGAGACAGAGTCTCACTTTATGGCCCTTGGTAGAGTGCCGTGGCATCACACAGCTCACAGCAACCTCCAACTCCTGGGCTTAAGCGATTCTCTTGCCTCAGCCTCCCGAGCAGCTGGGACTACAGGCGCCCGCCACAACGCCTGGCTATTTTTTGGTTGCAGTTCAGCCGGGACCGGGTTTGAACCCACCACCCTCGGTATATGGGGCCGGCACCCTACCGACTGAGCCACAGGCGCCGCCCGAGAGATAATTTCTGAATCTACATTCCAATCCCATCCGGGAGCTACAGGTTGAATTTCCAACTGCTCACTGCCCATTGATTTTCCTGTGGCGCCTCAATAATTCAACAACTCTCACCAGAAATTTCAACTTTTCTTCTTTTTCCCTCCTATCTCATATCCAGTCATTAATCAAATCCTAAAAATTCTACTTCTGCAGTGTTTTTATCTCATTTACATTTAAATTTCTCTTTCAAAAGGTCAAATCTTCCTGATCAAAAACCACTGTGTAAGCAGTGCCCTACCGCCTAGACAGCAAAATCTAAACTTAAAATGGCACTCAAGGCTCTCCCCAGTCTGGTTCTACTTACCCTTCCAGTTCAATTCATCTGAGCTCCAACTGCAGAGTGGGTGCTCTCAGGAAAGAGGGGACAAGGAAAGTAGAATAGGCCAAGGGAAGGAACTAAAGCAGGGATGTGGTCTTGGCTGAAGTCTAGCTTCAGCCTAATTCCAAGGAGCCCTACAAAGTGAATTCCAGCCCGAGGCACAGGAAGCTTTTATAACCCGGGCCTGTCAGTCACAGGCCAAGGGCTGAAGATGGAGGTTAAACTTTCTGTTGAGCTGATTTCCATTCAGCTGAGGGGATTCTCTGGGAAAAGACACAGCTGTGCTCTTAGCAGCAGCCAACACTCATTGCAGCTGGGGAACAGGTGTGAGACCTACTAAAGTGGATGTGGGCAATGCGTGGGCGTGGCGTGGGCACGGCAGCAACATCTCCTACCATCTCCAGACCTATCTGACCTTCTTGCCCTCAGCTCCAGTTGCCCAAGAGTACTTGATATTTTCTAAATATGCCCTCTCCATTCATCATTTCTACCTTGTCCAACTACACAAGAACTACTAAACCTTTGATACCATCCAAACCATTCTCTTCTGTGAAAGTTCTGTCTCCACAATTCAGAATTTATTAACCCTGTGTTTCCCATGGGAGTTTACTTGTACATCTCTTGTGGCATTTATTTTGGCGTGCTTTTGAATACAGTTAAATTTTCTCATTTTCCCCAGCTCAAAGTGGAAGCCGTTCATTTTATTCCGGCACGTGTAACAAATAATTAGAAGCATCTACTTCCCCACAAGTTTACAAACACCTATGGGGTGAAAAGTCACTATGTTTTATTCCCTTCATAACTATCATGAAAGCCAATAATTGTTTGTTGAATTGAGTTGAATAAAGTATAATATAAAAAAATTTTTAAAGCATTTTTTCTCTGTCTGGCCCATCTGGCATGAAAATAAAGAAACAGATTTTTTGTTGTTGTTGTTTGCCAAGCTTCTTTTTATTCCCTTCCTCTTTTCTCTCTTTTGTGATTCCACAAAATGTTCAGTATAACCATTTTATTCACTCAGTCTAGATTTTTCATGTAATCACAAAATCATCATTTAATTGGCTCCCCTCTACCATAGTCCAGTCTTTTACATCTTTTAATGGTAATGATCAAGAAATCAGAAGCTTTGTGTTTTGTTTTTAATTTCACCATCAATTTCCTTTATTGTATGTATGTTAAGATCACTTTATTGCTCAGAATATATGTTGTCCACCCATTTGTTAGAAAAACAATCTCTTCTCAAAGACTTCTTATATTAGGCAGTTGATGTTGGCTTTTGATATGGATACAAAAATTAAAACTCCTATTTAAAAAATAGTCCCATTTATAAAAGAAACAATTAATGCCATTATTTTAAACATACTCATTCTATAGACATGAACGTGGAAACTTAGAGGTTAGGTTATCATCAATGTGTTCATGCTTGTTTAAAATCTCTTATTGGTGTCCTAAGAATACTAAGTCAAAATGCAAACCTCTTAATTCGGTGGCACGGCCATCTGTGACTTGGCCTCTGCCTTACCAGGCAACATTATCAGCCGTGGGAAACTATTTATATCTGACAAATTCACTGCATGCTCCTAATATTTAAAATATTCTGTTTCCAATATTTTGGAAACATGCCAACACTTTCATACCCTACCCTACTGCCCAGTTAACTCCTACTAATCCTTCAGGTTTTAGGCTGAAGCCCCACAATAGCCCTGGCTTTCTTCAGGGAGGCATTTCCAAACTGCAATCGGGCCAGAAGGGAGTGCTGGGGAGGTGTCCATGGCGAGAAGGGGTACAGATCATCAGAGAATGTTGGGTGGTAATGGGTGGGGGGGCGGCAGTGAAGACTAAGCAGAAAATGATAGGTGGTGATTTTGCTGAACTGAAGAAAGATTTGACCTCAGGGCTGCTGAAATGCCTTATAGAGTGTTGGAGAGGAAGAAGCTGCACAGAGACTTCCAAAATGTTCTCAGGGACTTCCTTTAGTCATTCATTGAACACTGAGCTGTATGTGTGCAGACAAGACGCCACAACGCCTAGAGGAAAACAAGAATCAGAGAATAAGCTGACCAGAGATTCTGGAATGGCACAGGGCTGGGAAACACTGGAGTTCTGGCCAGCCAATGACTTGTGGGAAAGTATCAAGGCAGCTACTATACACGCAGATAGGATTGCAAAAAGAGGGGAGAGAGGTGCCAGAAAACAAAATTTTTTTAAAGAAATAATAGCAGAAATTTTTCCAATTTTGAGGAAAAAAACCAAAACTATCAAAAAAAATACCTCAAGTGATTATAAGCAGAAATTTTTTTATCAAGAAAAAAAGACTACATATAGACACATCATAATCTTACGTTAAAACCAATACAGAGAGAAAAAAAATTCAAAGATGCCAAAAAAGAAAAAAAATTACACTTTACCTACAGGGGAATATGGTAAAAATTACTATCCACTTCTCACCTGAAACAATGCAAAGCCAAATGACAATGCTATGAACTATGACATCTGTAAAGTGCTGAAAGGAAAGAGCTGTCACCATGAATTATATATCTAGCAAAAATATCCCTTAAGAATGAAGGCAAACTAAAAATATTCCAAGATGAGCAGATGCTGAGGGAATTTACCACTATCAGATTTGCTCTACGAGAAATGTTAAAGGAAGATCTTCAGGCTGCAGGAAAATGATACTGGGTGGGAACTCAAATCCATACAAGGGAATGAAGGCATAGAAATATGTGAGGAAGGGGACAGCAGGGTGAGGAGGGCCCATGGGGGTTGGGAGTGGGGGTGGCTAGCATGAGAAATCAGAGTCCGAGGGGAGTGAAGAAGGCATCACTCAAGAAAAGAGAGAAATGACTGATTCTGGGACTGGGCCAGAGAAAGTGACATGTAAATCTGGAACTTTTGTTGTACCAGAAAGCAAAGAAAGATAGGGACATGTCAAAAGGACTCAGAAGCCAGATGGAAGGACAGAAAAATAAATTCAAGTGGCAAAATAAATAATGACACTCAATGATTATTACCTATTGTCTAAAACTGGGAAACCAGGAGTCCATGCTGATATAAATAAAAGAATGAATAAATTCAAAGTTTATGAGAAACTTAGTTCCAAAGTGCATCTCCATAAAATACTTTTCATTAACTCAGTTCCAAGGTACATCTCCATAAAATACTTATGACAAAAGAGTAAGTTTACAGTAGAGGAGGCTGGTAGACAACACCATAATCAAGTGGCCAGTGTGACCATCATTAATAATGGGACAGATTGAAATTGTGTGCCACCTGATGTGATACAATACGAAGGGCAAAGCATCACCTCTGTCATACTATTGCCAAAGATACAACATGAGCCATATGTTAAAACACTACAAAGAAAATGGAGATCAATGCTACAAAAGGTTGGCCTTTGAACTTCAAAAGCTTCAAGGTCATGATAATCAAGGAAAGGTACATGAAAACCAAATGCAATACATGATTCTAAGAAGGACCCTTTTGCTTTTTATAGAGGATATTGAGATAACTGAAAAAAACATGATTGAAGTTTGACGATTAGGTGGCAGTAATAAGTCAATGTTAATCTCCTGATTTTCATGATGGTATTGTGAGTCTACAGGAGAGTGTCCTGGTTCATAAGAAATGTGTTTTAATGGAAAGCCTAATTGGGCCAAACACGCCAATCAAAAGGCAAGGACTGTTGGAACAATTAAAGAAGCGAGATCCAAATACATGCTATTTATAGAAAATATAGTTTATTGAAATATATTTATAAAGTGTACATATTTATATTGATATACAAATTGTAAATGTATATCTGAAGACCCTGTCATCAAATATCATGCTCACTGTCTCCCCCTAGTATAATGTAACTCTCAAGCAGACAAGGATTTTTTTGTGTGTTCTTCTATCTTTCGCAAGTTCCTCAGAACCTAGAACAGAGCTTAACATATAGAAGATGCTTTATTGAATGAATGATTTAATATTCCTCTTAGACTCAAAGTTTGTGAAGGACAATGCCCATGTGCCCTGAATCATTTCCCTGTGGCCTGGCAAATAAAAAGCCCTCAATAAATGCTGGCAAAATGAATAAAAGCATTAAGTTACTTACCTTGCCATTACGGAATAAGGTTAAAGTCACATGAAATTTCTTGCTGTTCTTTTAAGAGAAATTAAAACAAATAAAAAATAAATCAAACAATTATGCTATAATTTTTTTTAATTGTATGGCTATTCGACCATGGAAACATATATTTACCAAGTTATCTATTATCTGCTCCCACCTTTATGAAAAGAAAACCTATAAATGGAAACATTTTACTAAGGTTTTTATTTCTACTGGAGTAGATATCCCAGGTATTGATTACTAGATGATCACGACAATGGCCATGAAACTTCATTACCTCTGAAAACGCTGGGCCCAGCAAAACCTCATTACAGAGGTTTTTAGTTTCTTAGAAGATATACTGATAACATGAATTAAAATATCTTTTTGAGTATACCATGCCCTGATTTTATTCTTGCCTATATTTCCACGCATGAGAAAAACAATTCATTTTCCCATTGCAATCCAATACAATCAATTTCATTTTTTTCCATAGATAAGGAAGTATTTTTAAAATTAGAAGTAATCTGAACTTCTTCTTTTAAAAAAATCTTTGACTAGCTCTTTTGTGACTACAAACCTAATATTTGGCTCAAAAATGGTCAACCTATGCTAAGATTTATTAATCCCTTCTTTCTTAAAATATTAAAACCACATTATGGAGATTAGCATTTTTAACTTTTTGAATCAGCTTATAAGACACATACCAAACAGTGCATAATAAGCCCACCAGTATAACCAGGACCTAAGTCAAGAAATTCATTATCATCACCCCAAAATTCCTTTCTTTCTACCTCCTCCAACCATTCTGCCTTCCTTCCTCCCCCCAAATATTCCTTCTCCTGACTTCTAACTTGACAGATAAATTTTTGCCTGCCTTTGAATTTATATCCTATCATACAGTGGTGTACATATTTTATAACTTTTCATCTTAAATTGAAATCATTATTGTATTTTATTTGTAATATATAATAAAATTTTACCCTTGAATTCATTCCCTTTACAAATAACGTAAATAGTAGCAAAATATAGTTTTACCAAATGTTATAAAGTCTCTAAAATAGTTAAATTGAGGACAGGAGTTGCTAAATCAGATTTTTAGTAAATGGAGTAAATGCATTCAACTAGTACTCAGCTAAGTGATCTGCAATATATTGCTGAGGATTTATTTCCATTTGTAAAGCATTCTAAAAAACTATTGTAGACATAGCAAATGACTGTTTTTCAAGGCTCTGTATATTTCATTGCTCTTTGGTGTTGGATCTGAAGTGGGTTATTTGTAGAGAGAACTAATGCATCTGTGTATCACTCAAGTAACATACATACTCTATTGGTCTTTCCCTTTCAATAGGCTGTCACTGATACTACAGAGTTTTACAGATTACAGGTTTTGCCTAAAGCTACAGTCAGCTCTCTTACCCAGTAATTGGATAGACAGATTTGGCTCAACTCAGCAAGTCTGTACTTCTGTATGCAAAAGAAGTCCTGAATTGAAATGGAGCAGGCTTGCCAGGTCAGGATAAACAGAGCTCCGTGGGGAAGTTTAGAAAGTTGCCTTTAAAGAACACTTTGCTTCCCCTTTCTGTGCATTCAGTAATTGAATTTCATAGCTTATGGATATATATGTATCATTATTTGTTTAAAATGATCACCCAAAATGCTGACTTTATTTAAATGAATTTCTAAGTTTCAAGATGCTAACTTCATTGAAAGTGGATCTTTTTTTTTAACTTTCTATGTTCAGATACATATCAAATATGAAGCTTTTCAGACTCTGAATTTTTGTTTGTCCGCAGGACATAGGATTACTATATAAATAAACAAGTATAGAAGTTCCATGAGCTGATATTTAACTTCAAAAATACTAACATCCAAAGTTAATTTGCTCATAGCACATTTGCTCTATAAGAAAATTTAAATCCAGAGCATTTTAAGTAATAAATGTGTACTTAGTGTTAGCGAGCTTATCATATCATTTCAGTTCCTTTTCACTTTGTAAAATTGCTGTTGTATTAGCCCAAATAGAAGGCTCTCTCAGGCTGCCTTAATTTTCAAAGGAGAGGAAAATTTCAAGTTGCAAAAATGAGCTATCTCAGAAAACTTTCCATCTAGCTCTGAGGGCCATAGAAGGAGTGCAAGTGTGGCCTGAAACCCAGTCCTTCCTTTTGCTTTTTAGGTGGTTGAAGCTAGAATTACTGATTCTCACATTTAAATACAATTGCTACTTTAGCATACCAGCCAGCCTGTTAGAAGTTGCTCTGCTGGCTCCAAAAAGGGACTAGTGTCTCTCACAGAGTCCAGCATTCTTAAAAACAGAAAGCTTTTGAAAATGGAGATTTTTTTAAACAGATTTAAGGTGAGATAATACCTCCCTCCTCCAGCTCTTCTCTAGTCTCCTCTCAGCATCTCCAAATGGAGGTTTGGCAAAGGAGGAAAAAATAGTAGCTCTTGCGTTATTTGCAAGAGGGGAAAATACTTATGAGTTGTTGCCTCTGCTTTCCTGTCCAGGCCACCTCCCTAGCTTAGAGAAGAATCCCAGACCCACCAAACAGCATGTTAAGTGTGCACCCTGCTGTTTAGCTTCATGCCAGTATTTTTAACCTCTCCAAACCTCAGTTCCACCATCTGTAAAATGGAAATGAAGTTTCTTACCTCATAGGGTTGTTGTAAAGGCTAAGATTTAAAAAATACATATGTGTGTGTATATATATGTCTAAATATTAGGCCTTTAGCAACACAAGCACTAATACAATATTAGCTACTGTGATGACATTTGGGACAACAGGATGGTAAGGCCCGCACTGCTAGCTGTCCACTGCAGCGCCACGTCCTCCTCTTCTCTGCCACACGGCAAGGTCGCCCACCCCAGGCTTTCTCACAGAGAGATGGAAGCACGGGGCTGGGTTCTAGCCAAGAGAAGGTGAACAAAAGTTATGCGTGCCACTTTGGGCTCAAAGCTTTCAAGATGTTGGTGTCCCCTTGACCCTACTTTTCCCTTTCCACCTAGGTGGATAAGATGGCAAACTGTTAGAGGAGGAAGGAGCCAGAGATCCACAGGCGAAGCTGAGGTCCTGAAACAGCTGTGTGAAGAAGTCTACCCACCACCATGCTCCAGCCAAGAACAACTTCCGGGGACTGTTCTTTGTGCCTTGATTTATCTTTGGGTCTATTTATTACTACAGCTACCTTGACCTACCTTGATGAATTAACACAGCTAGTAGGGAGCCAGAATTCGCATTTAAAACTGTCTTGGTCTGGTGAGTCAGCAGATCTGGTGAGTCAGGAATGAAACAAATGAGAAATTTTCAATTGGTTAAAGGACTAGCTTAGCCTTGCTCTGTCACATCTCTATGCCTCTCTCTTGAGCTGAATTTTCTTACAAGACTGTTCACTCTGCATAGCTCCTATACATATGTGCACTCCTGTCTCCTGAACCTGATTTTTCTTAACACAGCCAAGAGAGGGTGCCAGTTTTCAAGGGGCAGGGGAGAGGGACCGTTTCATTTAAATCCCAAAGGAAAATAAAGGCAAAATAAGGAGCAAAGTTTTCTCATTCTAAGAGCCCCCCAATAAATGTACTCATAGATTTTATGAAGTATGGATGCCATGCAGACACTGAACTTATATTCTTCCCTATTTGGTTCCTGGTGGTAAGTGGTGAGTACCAACTGGTTTCATTCTGTCTGAGAGCTCTGCCCAGAGACAAACACTAGCTCCCCACGAGTTCCATCCTCCCCCTCCTCCTTCCCACTGGGTCTGAGCACCCAGGATGTATCTCTACTTTGTAGGATAGACCTAGTTTAGAGTTTATGTGTGAGTCAATGGTGATTAAATGACGTAAGCCCTAATAAATGGTGTGGGCGCCCAGTTCCAGTAATAAGGTTCACCTACTTTCTGAAGTGATCTATGATTCAGACCTCATTCCCAAGTCAGAGATTGTTCTATCAATAAAATCATGCCTAATGAGTAAACACATCTAGTTAAGGGCACTGCCAAATATGGCCTCATAACATAGGTGAGACACAACTACCCAAGTTTCATCTAGAATGTGTAGGGATCCACAAAGGGGCCCACTTTTCCTTCTCAGCTCCTTCATGAAAATTTCAGGTCTTCTTGGCCATAAAACAAACACTGTCCATGGTGGAAGTGATTGTCCACTTGACTATAGATTAATTCATAACCTGGAGGATCAATCATTTAACAACCACAAACTTCAAATGAAGGGAAGGCACACAAAGTGCATAATGTGTGTTCAGAGGGTTATTAATGAGAACCTAACTCGTGTTTCTTTATCAGTATTAAACACCGTGGAATAAAAACAACAGCAAAATCTGAGTTTCTTTACCCAAGGTAGATCCTCCCTTCTTTAGTCTTCTGAAGAATAGTTAAGATTTCCCAAATGTATATGTTAGACTCCACCACCCTCAAGCAAATGTACATCTGTGCCAGTGATTTGAAGGTAGCAGAGGGGAGTCAGTCAACCTCCACCAGAAAATGCAAATTTGAAGACAATTTTGGATGTAGTTAAGTAACTGCTCAAGACCAGTCTGAAAGCGAGCTTAGGCTTTAGCGCCTTCCTAGCAATGACAAACTAAGATCAGAACCCCCTTGGCTAAAAAGAGCAGCATTAAAATGTTCTATTAACATCCAGAAAAGAAAACCCTGAAATCTCATAACTAACAATATGTAGGAAGCCATTATTTCTGAAGTGTAAGCAACTGCATAGTGCTATTTTAATTATGCATCTCAGGGAAACTGTGATTGTGTCTTCGCCAGTATTTTATTAGAATGTCAATGCAATTGAATTACATCCCTTGGGAACGATTAGCATGGATTTTAGTATGGATGTGTGAAAGTGTTGCTGTACTCAGGCCAACTTTTAAAAGTTGTGTGCTAATGAGAGTGAAAATGGAAAGAGAAGTGTGAGATTCTCTGGTCCAAGAAATCCTGCAGCCATTCTTCCCTCCATTCCACTATAATCCCCACTACATTTGCAAATGGTACAAACTGAACACAAAGCCTGCCAGACATCAACACCACACTCTGAGCATTAGGAGAGGATCAAAGGAATTTGGGATGAGAAAATGTATGTTCAGACGTCTACTCCTTAGCTTTAAACAGGGATGGAATCAAACATGGAACTATACAGCTAATCAAAATTTATTTGAGTCAAATTTTTCAATCTCCTCTAATAGGAACTTTGATATCTGGGGTCACCTATGATAACACCCACCTTTTACTAAAGAAACAGAGGCAGAAAAACTAGGGTCACTAACTAACAAAGCAGGGGCAGAAAGAGGTCTCCAGTACTTCTTTCAAAGATCAGTTCAGTAGCCTTGTTCTGTTGTTATTATTATAATAGTTTCTAGTGCCCAACAATTTCCATTTTGTTTTTTCTTTCTTTCGTTTTTTTTTGTTTGTTTGTTTTGTTTTTGAAACTTGTAATTAAGGGAGTATATGATACAGGCGTTGCTCTAAGCAAAAATAGGACCAAGTATAGGAAATGAGTAAAAATGGAAGAGATAGATTGGTAAAAAAAAAAAAAAAAAAGAAAATTTTATTTTCAGGGTGAGCAATGCTTATAGGTTGCTGGTCTTTGAAAATCAGCTGAGACAAGCTCCTAAGGGGCCTGTGAGCTGCTTCTTTCTGCCATCTCCTTTCTGCCTAGGAGACTCCATCCCTTGGTGTTTCCAGAAGTTATCACTGGCTGGCTGCCCAAATGAAAACTAAAATCACTTCAGGAAACTCAAAATAGGATGACCTCCTCCATGGTGACTGAGAAATTCAGTGGCTATTTGATGACGCCTTAACAATGAAAGTCCAGAGCAGAAACAGCTCTCCTGGACATCTGGCCTGTGTACCTTCCCCTCACACAGACCCCAGCAGAGGGAGGACTTGGGAGCACCGAGAGGTGAAGAGTGGAGAGGAATTGGGCCAAGGCAAAGAAACTTCTTGTTTCCAGAGAGAAACCCGAGACGTGCTGCTGTCCCCGACACTCCCTCAACAGTCTGCCCTCAGCAACACCACCACCGCGCACACACCGGGCCTCTGCTGGGAGCCCGACATCTGTTCCCTCCCGGAGCGCAGAGCAGGGGCGACTGGAGGCGAGAGGCGGCCCTCCCTGGGGCCTGCAAGGCTCTGGCCACCCGCTGCAGCGCTGGGCTGTGCACAGGCCTGGTGACCGGGTAAATGGTGGGATCTGATCAGTTGAAAATATCAAATCGCCTGCGCCGGTATAGACACCACTCATGCATTAAAATGTCAAGGCCATTAGAGCAAAACTCTGAGCGTCTCTTCTGTCGCCTGGTAGGCAAATCTCCCACTCTCTTCCCCCGCCAGGCGCCGGACTCCTGAGCCCCCCAGTCTCTCGACCCAGGTCTCACCCCCTTGCGGCCCCCCCTCCGTCCCCCGGGCCGCCGGCCGCGGCCCGCCCTTCCTCCGCCGCCGGGTCACTCGGGGACAGGCGCGCTGCCCCCGCCCTCCCCGCGGCGGGAGCCCAGGCCTCCGGCGGCCGCGGCGCCCTGTTCCAGCGCCGGGCTTTGAACTCCTGTGTCACCCTGGGACCCTACCCCAGCGTCAGAGTCCCAGACCTGGGCCCCAGCGAGGACCGACCCTAGTGGGCGCGACCACGACGGACCGGGAGCGCTTCGGAGTTCCCCGGCCGGGAGGCGCTGGCCTGAGGACTGAAAGTTCAGCAGTTCGCCCCAGCTTTGCACCCTGTGTTTCCCGCACCCCAGGCTGCTCCAACGCGGCCCTGCCCCTGCAGAGAGCTGGGCTGCCCCTCCCGGGTCTCGGTGCCCATCGTCCTCGGCACCGCACTCCGGTGCGCCCTTGCTGGACCAGCCCGCGCGCGAGGCCAACGCGGCGGGTGGGGCCGGACGGGTCTCTGCAAGAGTGAAGACCCAGCCCGGGGCTCCGAGCCCCTCAGCATGCCTTTTACTTTTATTTACGTAAATGTTGGGATCATCTACACTGTAGTTCTGGGCAAAACCCTGTTAAAAGGTTTAATGTAAATTTTATTGCAGTAGGAGGTATATACATAAAAGGTGCGCCTTGCACACCTGGATGCACAACCCCAGACTGCACAGCCGTGTACCAGACCAAGAAACAAAGCGTGAATGACCCGCGCTCTCAATACCCTTCTCAGCTCCGCCCGGCCGCTCGCCAGCCGGTTCAGCCACCAGGGCAACTCCGTCCCACCTTCTAACACCAAAATTAGCTTTTCTTGGTTTTGTACTTTGTGTAAATGGAATCGCAGAGAATGAACTCTCTTCTGTCTGGCTCCGTTCTGCTCAGTAACATGTTAGTGAGAGTCACCCTTACATTTGCCTGTGGTTGGAGGTGGTTGTTTCTTGTCACTGTTTGGTATTATTAGTTTGTGTGACTGTACCACAATTAGTTTATCCATTCTATTTTGATGGAAATATGGGTTATTACAAAAGGGCTGTTGCGAACATTCTGGCACATGTCTTTTGGTGGACACTTTTTTTTATTGTTGGGGATTCATTGAGGGTACAATAAGCCAGGTTACACTGATTGCATTTATTAGGTAAAGTCCCTCTTGCAATCATGTCTTGCCCCCAGAAGGTGTGGCACACACCAAGGCCCCACCCCATTGCTGGGTCATAGAAAAGGGCACACTCAGCTTTCACACACACGGCCAAGACATTTCCAAAGTGCTGTTCAGCTCTACCTCTGATCTCTTGCTAGCAAGGTATGAAAATGCTGGTAGCTCTAAGACTAAGTATTCACTAAGGATACTTATCCTGGGGAGTTCTAGCAGGAGACAGACAACACGCACATCAGCAAACACCTACACAAGTTGATACCTGGTAGTAGTTAAGTGCTGGGAAAACATTAAAAGTGAGCTCTGGGATGGATGAAGACACTTAGAATGAGCTGATCAGAATAGGTCTCTACTACTGGACTTCAAAGGCAAGGAGGAGGAGCTCTGGATAAAGACAGGTCCTGGGCCTCCTTGCCTGTCTTTGTCTCTTGGTTTACCAGGCTACTCAGATTTGGGGAAGACGAGGTTGCAGTTTTTCAGGTCTTTACATCAGTGCACTGTTGTTTGTGTAGGAAAGTCCTGGCCAGAACTCTGGCCTCTGGACTCCCAGACACTCCTCTCCTGATATTTCACCCTGGGTTGTATAATTAGTACCCTTTATGCCTGCACTTCATGTCATGACAAGTACTTTATTAGCTGGACAAATATTTCTGACTTCCAATCGATGGGATAGCCTGTTGTTAGACACACAGGGAGTCTGCACCAAGGAAACAGACAACACGATGACATTAACATGCTTTCTCTGGGCAGTTCAAGCAACCCTCTAGGCCCTGTGCTGAGAATTTGCACACAGTGTTCCTTTAATTCCCACAGCAAGCTCTCCATGAGGGCATCATTAGTTCCCTTTAACACATAAGGAAACTAAGGCACAGAGAGATTACCTAATGCCACTGTCCACATTCACCTAGTCACAGAGTTAGTCACTGGGGAAATTCAGATATAAAGCCAGAATCCTCTGACTTTGAAACCCAATGTCTCAGGCCAGGTTTCCTAGAGGCCCATGACCAAGATTCCTGCTAAGGTGATTTTAGTGAGGAGTGCTTAGGGAGGTTTTAGGGAGAAGCAGAATGTGGCCAGGGGAAAAGATGAGCAAGAATGTATTCTAAACTAGAGATTGACTTTAGTCTATCCCCCAGGTACATGAGCTACATCACAGCTTTAGTTCCCCCCAGGAACATGAGCTGCATCACAGTTCATCTTATTTTGAAGCATAAGGGGAGGCTTTTGTACTGCCAGCCAAGCTTGGTAGTTATCCAGAGAAGGGGACATCTGTGGGGTCTCAGCAGCGGCACACCATGGAGAGCTAGAGGGTGAGGGACAACGGAAGCACCAGCTCAGTGATGGGGATCCAGGTGGGGACCCAGCAGCATCCACTACACCCCGTGGCAGTCTGTCTCTGTTCCAGCTTCACCTGGGATACCCAGGATGCCCAGAATACTTCATGCTTCAAAACACTACAGTCTTCCCACTCCTAGGGTGCCAGACTTTTCCTATACCAGTGGTTCCTTAAAGGACACATAGCATGGAATCCAGAAGGCTGGTTAAAACTCAAATTGCTGGGCCCCATATACCCAGAATTTACAATTCAATAGGGCTAGGTGGGATCTTACCATTTGCCTTTCTAACATCCAGGTAATATTATGCTGCTACCACTCTTTGAGATCCACTGCCCTGCAGCATCATTTTAGGGCATTACACCTGTTCTGAACTGTCAATACCTTTCATTTTAACCAGATTCTCTGGGCGTTATGTTTCCCCAAATAGTTATTCTACTAGTGAGATTATGAGAGTCTTTGGCAGATTACTTGGATACACAAGTCTTCATGGCACCCTCTTGGTGATCCCAAGGATTCAAGTCAACTGAAAAGAAAACAAGGAACTCTGGGTGTTAAAAGGACAGATGAGGCAAAATATTGCATTAGCATACACTTTGCCCTTAGACCCCCCCCAGATTTTTATTATCCTTACGTGTTTCTTTTATCCTGTTTCCTGCTGAAGTGTCCAGAACATTTTATGCTGAAGCTGTCTCATACCTGTTCACATGAGTTGATTTGAGCCCATCTCTTCCCAAATAGCGTTGAAATCAGCCAAAGTGAGAACATGTACACCAAGGAAATCAGCAAATGCTAAAAAGTCGGCCTTTCTTGTTTTTCCTACAGAGCTACTTATTTAACTTTTACCATACACCACTGCATTTCCTTTACCCACCCTTAAAAGCTATTTGAAACGAGATGAATGAACTCATAACAATGTATAGTTAACAATAAAATTCAACATTCCTGTGTGCCAAACATGTACCTGTGATACACTGGCACTATGTTGGGTGCTTTCTCACATTTTTCTTTTATTCTAAAAATAACTCACTGAGAAGTTTTTATCCTGAGTCTAGAGAAGAAAAAACAGACTCTGAGAAGTTAGCTGACTTGCCCAAGTTCACACAACCAGTTAGAGAGTGCACCTGCTTTCCAGCCTACGTCACTGACCCCAAAGTCTAGGTTCTTTCTACTGCTACATTCCTACTGTACTTGTAATTTGAGAGAAGATCAAGTCTTAAATCAAAGAAATGGTCCTTTAATGTAGCAGTTCACAAATGCTTTGTCTCAAGACCTCTTCATGCTCTCAAAAGATATGGAGAACCTGAAAGATGTTTGGTTCTGTGGATTATCTCTATCGATAGCATCAATAGTATTAGAAAAGAAATTATCTTAAAATAGCAATGATAAACCATTAATGTCAATGTCAAAAATGTATTTTTATAAAAATAACTATATTTTCCAAAACAAAGAACTATTTAGTGAAAAAAAAAAATGACACTGTTTTACATTTTGCAATTTTTTTTTTAATGTCTAGTATCTTAGTTGTTTCCTGCTGTTCTAACAGTACTACATTGTGGACTAGGTAATTGCAAAAGAAAAGAAATGTAATTGGCTTACTGCTCTGGAGACTGTAAAGTCCAAGATTGAGGGTTTGTATCTGGTGAGGGCCTTCTTGCTGCATTATAACACTGTGGAAAGGGGAAGCAAGCATGTGAGATAGTGAGAAAACTGGAAGCCAAACTTCATCTTTTCATCAAGAGTCCACTCCCGAGATAATCATTTACTCCCACAACAAGGGCATTAATCCATTTGTGAGAGGAAAGCCCTCATGACCTAATCACGACTTAAAGGCCCCACCTCCCAATATCATTACCTTGCAATGTGTGTTTTGGAGAAGACATACAAACTCTAGCGTCTAGCTTAATAGTAAAATGGCTGGAGTCTTACAGCTGCTTTTGCAGTCAGTTTGTTGCAATATGTTTTGGAGCTGAAGTATATGAAAACAAACTCAGCTCATCCAGTATGGAAAGGGAAGATTTCATGGACCCCCACCTCACCCCCACCAAAATGATCTTGAGGGCTACCAGGGGTCTTATAATCAACTACAGGACTGTAGGGAATGGGCACATCCACAGCCTGAGGAGGTATTCAGGGAATGACCTCTCTCCCCCGAGCCCCCACAGCTGCTTCTCCTCCTTTAACAACAAACATTCTTTTTTCCTGTGCCAGAAGTCATGTAGCCGCTGCATGCTTTCCTTTATTGGCAGCTTTTCCTCCTTAAAGTTAATCTTTGCCTCATGTGCCAAGATTTACATCATTTAGTAACTTTGTTTAAGACACTGTATAAACAAAGCTGTAACCATACTTCAGTGCTGGCTACAGTCATCAGCTGCACCAGTCCTTCCAATCCCATCTTTTGTCTCTTGTGTCTTTCTCATTTCCCACCATTCCCACTTAGGTTATTTCTCCTTCCTGGCACTGGTTTGTGAAAGAAGATGGCTGATCTAATTATTAAATTGCAGGCTCAATGTAGTGAAGGGATGATAATAGGCTTCACACTCTTAGTCCATCCAGTCTTATGAGTAAGATTATTTTAGGATTTGATTAATCTAATGAGCTAAACAACTATTCTATAAGGTAAGCTTAAAAAATATATTGTGGCATTTGAAGCATCTTCTTTTTCTCTGTCTGTGTCTCTTTTCTCTTTCTCTCTTTCTGTCTTCTAAACCCCAGTCACTGCCAGCCCACTTTTTCTAAGTCCCAATAAGGGCTTTTACATTTATTCATTCAACAAACATTTATTAAGCATCTACTATGCACCTGGCACTCTGTTAGTCACTCATAGTCACTAATAGAGTGCCAGGGACATAATGGAATGCAAAACATTTACAACGACTGCCTACTTGGGGCTTCGAATTTAATGGGCAAGACAGGCTGTACTAACTAGAGAGGCAGAGAAGTATGTGGTTAGAGGATAATGAGAGATTTTCTGCTGAGGAAATGCTGAGGGAAGGATTCTCAGGGGTGAATTCAGTAGAGGTAGGATAAAAAAGAGAAGAAAGACTGAAAAGGATGTGAAATAAGTCTAATAGCCTAGTCAAGGATTTTGGTCTTTCCCCTAAAAGAAACAGAAAGTAAGTTTTCAATGAAAAGAGATGTGATTTGATGAGGCTATTTGGAAAGCTTTAGAGTAGCCTCTGCAAGACAAGATGACAGCTTCAGCCAACACAGATAGAGGGAAATGAAGACAAGTGCATAGGTAAGAGATGTTGGTTTGGATATGGAGGGGGAAGAAGTTGTCAGGGATGCCCCCCAGATTGCTGCAAACCATTTTTGAACACCTCCTACATGATAGCAACTTGCCAAGCTCTAATGCTATAAGAGAATAGGGATTATGACTAAGTTTGACCAGAAAAAAAAAATAGAAAAATTAAAACTAGTCATTGCTTAAATGAGATAAGCTTTTCTTTTCTTCTCTCATTTAGAAGTCTGCAAGTCTGTGTTCCGAGATTCTCCTCCATGAAATTAAGGACCATTTGACCTTGTTGCTTCTTTCGATGGGGCCTCCATTCCAAAGGTTCCCTCAAGATGACTAATCCAGGGCTGGCCACTGTGCAAATGGCAGTGAGATGAAAAGAATGAAAAATAAGGTAAAATATAAGCAAAAAAAAAATAAAAGTGCAAAAGATGCAACCACATAACACTTATGCATATGTCTGTTCCCCAGAATTTATTCAGGTGCCCCAGAGAAGCTAAAGGGATGATAGGAAATGGACTCTTCATTCTGGACAGCCATATGTCCTGCTAGAATTTTACTATGATGGAATATGAGAAAAAATATATTGAGGGACAATCCACAGTTTCCACAAACACAGTAGACACAGGTGTTGCATTTTCAAGGGCTTGTAACAGTTCAAGGTCAATGGTTTCTATCCTTGCGAATCTCAGTTTTCTTCATTTGTCAAACAAGAGGGTTCTTGTGAGGTGACCTCTATAAGTTCTTCTAGCTCTAGAGTACTATTATTTTACCTACACTTACATAAGAAATTTTATAACTGTTCATTTTTTTCAGAAGCATTAATTTTATTTGATTTGTTACAAATGAATGCATTTTGCTGAAAACCAATAACATTCCTGTGATGATTTCCTTTTGTAAGTTGAATTAAGTGGAATCAGTAGAAAAGTGATGCCTTTGCTGACTTAATATATTTGATGCCTTTGTTTTGTGAAAAATAAAAAATATAGTGTGAAATTATAAACTTTTATAGTAGATTGAATTAACGAGGTGGTCTGAAAAATGTTAGAAATAACTGATACTTCTTTTAAGGATATATAATTAACTAACATTTATTCAATAAACTAATATTTATTCAGTAACATTTCATGGTACTATTTAAACCATGATACTCATGTCTTGTTAATAAATTCTCAATTACAAGCATTTTTAATAGTGAATAGAAAAATCAGGAGTTGTCCAACATTACAAACTCCCACCTCCCCCTCCCACACACACACAATCTATTTTACTCGAGATTGTTGAGGTAAAGGACAGGTCACCTATTTTGGTTTCATTTGTCTGTTTGCTGTGATAGCGTTTATTGTTCAGAGTGGTTTAGGTTAACTCTGGTGTTTAGGTAGAATTTTTTGAAGTGATGATGGAAGAGTATAACCATAACGGTATTGGTTACCCATAGGAAAAGAACTTGAATTTATAATTTGCTAGGGTTTTACACGACAAAGTCGATAATTTACAATTCTGTTTATCTAGTCCTAACTTTTGTCTCTAGTCTCTTCTTAAATCTAGTTAGCTTTTTAAAAATTGGCCAAATGATAACATTGGCTCCAATTTTTCATTGAAATAATTGGATTAGGGTGGCACCCGTAGCTCAGTTGGTAGGTTGCTGGCCACATATACCCAGGCTGGTGGGTTCGAACCCGGTCTGGGCCAGCTAAACAGCTATGACAACAGCAACAAGCTGTGATGATATGGTGTTCTACCGAGGGTGACAGAGTAAGACTCTCTCTCTCAAAAAAAAAGGAAATAACTGGATTAGTAGTAGGGATCCATAATATTTTCCATTTCATTTAGTATGCAAAACTTTCCTGATTTGATTTGCCACAATTGAATAGTCTAACGCAGTGTAGACATTAAAAAAGATTTTACCTGTTTTCCATCAATGATTAGTTAATTTTGTCCAATACTTCTTACATATTATTACATATTAAAAAGAAGGCATTGTGGCTTGGCACCTGTATCTCAGTGGTTAGGGCACCAGCCACATACACTAGGTCTGGTGGTTCAAACCTGGCCTGGGCTAGCTTAAGAACAATGATGACGACAACAACAACAAAATATCCAGGCATTGTGGCAGGCACCTGTAGTCCCAGCTACTTGGGCGGCTGAGACAAGAGAATCGCTTAAGCCCAAGAGTTTGAGGTTGCTGTGAGCCTGTGATGCCATGGCACTCTACCGAGGGCAACATACTCAAACTCTGTCCCAAAAAAAGAAAAAAAAGAAGGCATTGAATATACAAATTTTATCAAAGTACTATTTAAACCATGAAACTCAAGTCTTATTAAATTAACTTAAATTTAACAAATGAATTCCACTGGAGCAATTTTATCCTCTAATTAGGTAATTAGAAAATATCAGAAAAATGCATTTTAAAATTTATTTTTCCTCATTGCTTTCTAAGAGAAAATTCAGGACAAAGCTTTTAGTGTGTATATGTGTGTGCATTTATATGTGCATATATGTAACTAAACAGAGATGTAAATATTTTTACCTGTGTTCCTATGTGAGGCTATTTCCCCTGCAAGAAAGCATAATTTGCATCAATTTGTATGATTTTTGAAATATCTTTTACAATGAGATAAATGTAAACTATTCTTAAACTGTTAACCTTCTGGTAATGTCATAAATGCAACAGCCAGTGACATACCTTAAAGTACAATTCATCAACTTTTAATATATGAGCTAAATTTGCTTGTTCAGATTTGGGCATAGATAAGAAACTTGACTCACTTTAGTTTTATAGCTGCCCAGAGATTTAAATAAGACAAGATGATTGTCTATCGCAGCTCATAATAATGCACTTAAATTTAGAGCTCCAAATACCCCCGCTCACCAGTCGGCATGCTTCTCCAGGCCTTCGGACTGAAAAACTGCAGCTGTGTTTATGCGGTAATTTAGAATCCCTATTACATATGCAAGCAACTGGGTTCCATGGCTCAATCACAATTCATTCATTTTGCTTTTTTTGTACCAAAGAAATAAAATCAGAGAACTATATAGCATTATGGCCAGCCCCTAAAAAATCACTAAAATCAGGAGGTTGAAAATGATAGCTCCACAAAACCCACAAATCTTTTACATTTCCCATTAAAGTTCACAACAGAAATTGTAGATATAGATGCAGTTAAGGTGTTATTCACTTTGGCAAACATTTATTAAGGCAAGAAAGCACATTGCCATAATAAAAGAAATTCAAATATAAATAAGGAAGGGGCCTTACTTTGAGGATCTGGGAGCCTAACAGAAGATGTTTAGCATCAAATGTTGTGTGTGTGCATTTACATACATGAGTGTGTGTTTACATACATGAGTATGCGTGCATGCATTCATGATCTTTATGGGGAACCCAATAATGAGCTTAATTTGCTTCCAGATATGAATATAATTCTGGAGTACTTTCTTTTGGGGACATTATAATTGTGTGTAATCATATTACTTATGATTCACATAAGTGAATCATATTCTGAAATATTTGTTTTCTGTGTAGATCCACAATGACCCTGGCAAAAGAAAATGTAGCTTCTTTTCATATACATATATATATATCACCAGATTCTAAGATACTGCACAGAAATTGGTTTTTATTCAAATGGAATACAGTTTTCATAATGCTTAATAGTCCAAATTTAAATTTTAAAATCACATTCTAATTTAGGAGTTTTTATAGATCTAGGTTTTCCCCATATTATTTTTTATTGAATATATGTGCATATAATGTAAAAAGGATGTATTAGCTTATTGCAAGGAAAATCATTTTACTCAGGAACATTCAACACTTTTTAAAGCTGCTATGGAGAAATGGAAATGTTCTAATTACATTGGAACATAGCATAGCCTTTCTCATTTACTCTTGGGTTGCATTTCAGATGTCAAGTTCATTGGAATGCAAAAGTTTCTGCTGGAAATAACATCCATGTCAAGTTTTCTAAAAAGCACAGGAAAGCAATCCATTTGTCTCAGGTACAGCTCTGTCATAACTGTTCCTAAACACATTCTTCCCCTCCAACTCTTGAGTGTTTCCAGGGTTGGAAATCAACAGCCTTCTTATCTTTCCACCCCAACTCAGCAGACAGGGACTTCACAACTTCAAAGTCACAGTAATTGCTAAGCCAGGGTTCCTAAGGTGACCCATGAGGGGTTGAGAAGGGAGTCCTGAAGGGGACAACAACTGAGCTGTAAGGGGTGAAGTGATGAGGTGGAAGGTGAGGGACCTTTTGCTTTCTTTTCTAAGCAGTTTGTCAAAGAACTACAAGTACGAAGACTGATAAAAGGAAAAGATGCATCACACAGAATGACTCCATCTTGCATACTCTTTGCTCTTCCAACAGCTGGGTAAATAGATGATACGTATTAGTAGACAGAAAGGTGACAGCAAAGTCAGGCTGCATGCATGGGCTCTCGACTCTCATTTACTATTTGAAAAGCGTATGATTTGGGATAAATACTTACACCTCTTTGGGCCTTGTTTTCTCCATCAGGAAAATAAAAAATGAAAAACATAATAGTACTGTCCTGAATTCATAGGATGTGGTAATGAAGTAAATGAGATAATCCATGTCCAGATATTAGCACAATGTTCAGACCATAAGAAGCACTCAATAATTTTAGCTAGCAGCAAGAGCAGCAGCAACAGCCCTAGCATTTTTATAGCACATAGCTGAAGGCTACAGCGATATAAAGAAATGCATATTTAACTGGGGGATCAGTTCCAATGTGTCTAGACTTGTGACCCTGAATAGGTCATTTCATTTCCTTGGGTCTCATTTTCCTTGGGTAAAAGGAGGGGATAAGTCTAGATAAATCAAAGCTTCTTGCATTTCAAAGTGCATGGAATCACCTAAGACTCTTGTTAAAACGAAGATGCTGCTTAAGGAGCCCTGGAATGGGGCCTGAGATTCTGCAGTGCTAACAAGCTCCACAATGAGGCTGGTGCTGCTGGCCTGGGTACCCTACACCAAGTAACAAAGATCTATATGGTACTTGGCTAGTGTCTCTTCCAGCTTCAAAGTTATAATTATGATAATGGCATCTTTTTGTACATAAAGAATGATTTTGAACGGCAGCATGGCATAATAGCAAAGAATGAGAGTGTGTGTGCATTGTGTGTGTATTATTAACTAGATCCAGGCACTTATCCCAATTCTTCAATGTAATGGCTGGCTTCGGGCAAATTGCTTCATTTTCCACAACTTCATCATCTCACCTGTAAACAGAAATAATAGTACTTTGTTGGATTCCATTGGAAGTTAAGTGATATAGTGCCTAAAGTAATTAGCACAAGTCTTAAGTGCAGAGTTGAGTACTCAGACAAACTTGTTTATTAAAACTGTCACCATCATCATCACCATTAGCATCAGGTGAAGAGCACAGGAAGCCTGACCACTATAATCCCAATTCTATTTTAGCTTCTATATCAGTGGTTCCCAAGCTACAGTGCAAACCTAAAACAACTGGAGGGCTTATGATAACACAGATTGCTGGGCCTCAACTTTAGAGATACTGATTCTATAAGTAGATCTCAGGTGGGGTCCAAGATTCTGTATTGCTAATAGGTTCTCAGGTGATATGATGCTACCGGTCTGGGGACTACATTTTGAGAACCACTAATCTACAGAATTACTTCTTATAAATGGCATGATTAAAGGATGATGAATCCGTGGTAAGTAAATTTTGTATACAAACGAAACTTAACCCCAGACATACTCTCATTTTAATCCCTTTTTGATGAAAGCCTTCCTAGAATGTATAGTTTTTATTCTTATCTCTGTGAGCAAAGGCTCTTAAAAACAATGTAGTTTTCCCTTTTGATTGAATTCATCAAATAGTTTGCCCTAATTTTAGAAGGAAAAAGAAAGTAAATGTAGCCTTTTCACTTGAAATTAAATAGTATTTTTACAATATGATCTTGAAGGGACAGTCAAGATCCCTAAAAGAGATACCAGTGAAACTTACAAGTCTTCCTGAGTTCCCTGAGAGAAGGTTTGTAATGCTAACTTTATTTCTTTTAGTGTTATGATTGGGTAGATTGGTGCAGGCATAGATATCGGACTAGCCCGGCATACTAAGCAATACTAAAATGTGTTGATTTGACAAGGTGTGGGTGCCATCCTGGGTAGATGTTTCTCGGAGTGTGCCAGAGAGTTCTCTCCTCAGCCTGGGCTTACTCTTTCTCAATTATTTGGATTAGCCACATTACCATTTCTCATAGGTATTAAAACATGGAAAAGATGATCAGTTGGACAATAAAGAAAGGTTTTGAAAGCCTAGAGAGAAGGCCAGAGTAGACTTTGAGGCCTCATACAATGCAGAACACCTTGACTCTCTGAGAGTTATGATCACCTGATCACTTTTTATATAATAGAACTGTAGCGTAATCGCCAACACAGGTTGTTGACTGTCAGCTTTTGGTATTTAATACAAGAATGAAAGCAATTTAACTCTAATTCCCAGCGGCACATTTCTTGCTGCCCTCCCAACTTACACCTCTTTCACATGTGTCTTCTTCTTTCAACCTGTTCTTAAATCGCTGTTTCACCTCTGCAAAAGTACATGAACCTGGGTAACCAAACTTGACAAAGTAAGAAGACCAATGGAGAATATAAGGGGCCATCTGTTGTTCTGAGTTTGGCTTTCAGGTCTCAGAGGGTGTTATTTTTTCTTACATTACTATTCATCTTTAGCCTCCAGAGCTGTTGTACGTTATTATAAGAAGCCTCAACTGTCTATTCAATTACTAATGACATTTCAGAGTGAATTGTGTTTTTTAACAACTTACAAAAAGGTGGCTATGAATGAGAAGGTGAAATAGCATAGTGCTTCAATCTATTTGTCAATCAATTAAATATGGTTACAAGCTCAATACCAAGCCAACTGCCCAGTACACACGTATGTAGGCACAGCCTCATTTGGTATTGCCAAGGGACTAACTCTAATGACAGATGGAAAAACATTTTAAATAGAAAGGAATTTGGAGGAAACTAAAATAAATCTCACTTCACTTCGCTGTTCCACTTCTTTTCCTGAGTGGCTACATATCATTGAGGACCCTCTTAACGGTACATCAGTTTTTGATAGACTGATTTATACCTATTTCACATAGTCTATGAGTATCTTTAGTCAAAACTAGGCTGGCTGTGGCCAGACAGGTTTTTTTTGTTTATCTTTCCTAATGACCCTTAAGCGTTCCACTGAGTTAGACTTTTATTTCTGAGATAAACAATTTGCTAATTAGTCATGGGTCATGTAGGCACATTAACAACTCCTTGCTAATTTATCACCGCTGAGTAGCTAAGCTCCAGTGGGTAAACCAGGTCCTTTTGGCTCCCGTGATTGTAGAATGTTCTGCAGCAGAAAGGACGCATTTCTTTGTCTCATTCACAGCCCGGGAAAATGAACCTCTGTAGAGTCCTCTCAACCTGATTAGATAACTTACCTGCTGTTGCATTCTCAAAAGATTAATTGTTTTACAAAGCAATGTTTCCACTGAGTAATAGATTATCATGTGTGAGACAGAAGAAGGTACTGAAGTAAACTTTTAAATACACTGGCTCTATATTCAGAGACATCTATATATGGGAACAAAGTGATAAGATTTTCAGATACGTTGTAGGGATAACCTGTTTCCTAGTTATCAGTTTTCTTTGCTACATTTTTTGGAGAAAATGCCAAACAAAAGAGTTGTGGATGGTTCATAATTATATGCTTTTTCTTTTCTTTGCAGCAACATTTGTAAAACTCTTTTTTGTTTTGTATATTCATATCTGTCTATTGGGCATTTCATAAGAAATATGTTCCTTGAAATGTCATGCTTCATATTTTTTTTTCTTTTTCTCTATTTTGAGGAAAACTTTAAGGTTCTGGTATAGTTATATTATTTTAAGATAGGAATAGATTAAACAATGTATGTCATTAATAAGCTCCAGATTTTTCTCAATTCTCTGTAAGGTGCTAAAATATGCCAGTCAGCAGATGCTTCATCTAGAAAATTATCTAAGAAGCAGCAGCAAAATTCAAATTTTCTGATACTGGAAGATAGAACATGAGTTCTATAATTTTGGCCCTTGGGGACATTTTTGTTGTCACGACCTAAGCGGGTAAGGGGGTGTGTTGGATGTGTTCCACTGGCATCTAGAAGGTGGAGACCAGGGGTGCCGTTCCACTTCCTACAGTGCAAAACTCAGTCCTCCACAGCAAGGAATTATCCAACCCAGAGCACAAGAGGACTAAGATCCAAGCCCAGGTTTTACATGTAAATACAAATGAAAACAATCAAGGCAGTCTGAACTTTACAGATGGGGTCATGATCCTTTCCAAAGTTGAAAATATAGCAACCCGGAAAGAGAAACTCAACCTAGGCCATGAGAAGAGAAGGAAACATTTCTTCGTGTTCCACATGTCCATGGACTATGCTGTCTCAGTGAATCATGAACACTGGTCATTAGTTTCTACAAATTGTTATTCCTAATCTTAATGGACTCTAAAATGAGAATATGACATGGCCAAACACCATGAAATTTTTTCTTTTCTTTTCCAGAAGTGCCTAAGCTGGTGGCTAAATGTGGTCTTTAACTTGCTAGAGTGTATCTTTCTACTTTTTTTTTTTTTTTGGCGGGGCTGGGTTTGAACCCGCCACCTCTGACATATAAGGCCAGCGCCCTACTCCTTTGAGCCACAGACGCCACCCTATCTTTCTACTTTTTATTCTGCTTGGAGATTACAGCCTCTAAAACAGGATGATAGTTTAAAGCAGATGTTCTTCTAAACTATTTTTTGTTCAAATCCAGCAAAATAATAAAAGGGAAAAAACTGGGAAACAACAGTGAAGCTTCAGGATAAAACGTTTTACATTTTCCATGACAATTTGAGCCCCAGTTGTCTTCTTTTTGTCTCATTCTGGTGTCTTTTCTCGCCATTTAATTCTATTTACCTGTTGCTTTAGTCCATCCTTTCAAGTTGTAAAAACCAGAAATACATATAATGATCACAGCTATGTAGACATAGGGTGCCAAAAAATGTATACACATTTTGAGAAATGAAAAACCTGTATTAAAATTGTAATACTCAAGTCACACTTGACCTGTAATTATAAGAGGTGACTTGTATTTCTTTTTTATTATCAGTATATATTGAGTGTTACAATTTTAATACAGTCTTTTCCTTTTTAAAACTGTATGTACATGTTTCGGCACCCTCTTTTGTGTGTGTGTATGTATATATACATATGTACATGTAGAATGATATTTTCTGCTCAGCCCTCAGCTCCTAGCTGAACTGTCACTTTCTCAGAGAGGCCTTCCATGACTATGTCATCTGAATTCAGTACCTTACCCATGACCCTCTGTTACCTATCGCCTTCTAGTTCCCTTTATATCTATCTCCATTTATATATTTCTGTGTCTATGTATCTTTATAGTATGTGTGTGTATGGATATATCCTTAAATGTCTATCTCATGAGACTCAAAGTGCCACAAAGGAAGAGATCATTTTGCTTTGTCCACCACAGTCTTTCCAGAGCTTGGCCATTGATACTTTGCCCTCAAGGAATGTTGCATAGGTGAGATAAAAGCTGCCCACTCAAGGTGTATTGACTGTCAACAATACCCAGATAATCAAAGCAGTGTCCTTCCGTTCTCTGCAATAAGGTGAATACACTCTGCACCACTGTTCTGTCAATGCGTACATTATTGTATTATGTGGCCTTAGTCTATTTTTCCCTTCTTACCTGGTATGGGACATAAAATGAGGGCAAGCTCCAACCTGTCATGACGTGACATAGTTTTACCAAAACCATTTCACAAGTCCACATACACAGTGGCCTTTGATCTTGGCTTTTTGTACCAATCTCTGAAGCACTATGGGAAAAGTTTGGCTAAGCTTGATTCAGAAAAATTTCTGTTATGGTGATGAGTCCCTTAAGATAAGCATAGAACCAGAGACAGTTGGGGGCCCTTTTGAAAATATTACTCTGAGGGAGGAGTGAAAGGGACATGTGATAGTTCTCCTTTAAACTTCTCAAGCCAGGTGTTTGGTTTGTGCCTCTAAATGCATCCTGGCAACATAGCATTGTACATCAAGAGGTAGAGTCCATTTTTCTTCCCTTGAAGCTGAATTGATCATGTGGTTTGCTTTGGCCAATAGAACTTTAGCAAATGGGACACAAGGAGAAACTTGAAAAGTGCTGAATTTGCTAAAATATAGATTTCTCAGCCCCATTCCCAGGGTTTCTCATTAGTAGAACTTGAGTGGGGGCTGAGAATTTTCACTGCATACAAATTCCTAGGGGGTGGTAATGCTGCTGATGGGAGGACCATGTGTGGAGAACCAGTGGGCTAGAGAGTGATAGGTTGCTCTATTTGAGAAGATAGTCAGGAAAGGCCTGTCTGAACATAAGAGGTCTCACTGAAGTGAGGGAGGAAGCCATGTGGAGGTCAGGGAAGAGAGCTTAGGTAGAAAGCACAGTCTGAGGAAAGAAAAGTGTGCTGGAGGAATGTATCTAATCTTCCTATGAGTCATTGCTATAAAGGCTAGCCATTGTTTTTGTGCCCCATCATAGCAAGAATTATGGGTTCTCTCACGGATTACACCTGCAGAGCCCACAGTTGAATTGCTTTCCTGAGACATATTTAAAAATAGTTAACAGAAAAAAAGGAACTTTGGGTTAAATTGGGGTTCACGAGTCAAAAAGAGGAAACTGCTCCTTTGTCACATTTCACTTGTGGAGCTCTGCTGGTTTCAGTTCTGACACCAGAACTGGGTGTCACTTAAATTCACAGCCTCTATGTGCTTGTCTCTGCTTTGCAGAAGAGCCTGTGATTTCTCAGGTCAAGGAGTATTATTTTAATGTGGCTCCTTTTGCATTTGCAGGGTTTCCCTAGTTAAGAACGTGTTACAGTTTTTAGAATGTTCCACATTGGGGAGATGTTTTTCGTATCCCTTAACCTCATTAGATCCTTATAATTTAATTCCATGGAACAAGCAAGGCAAAAACAACATACCTATGCTATAGATGAGAAAAGTGAAGCTCAGAGAAGCCAACACTCAGGAACTTTTTCTTTCTTATATTTTCACATGGTCTTTCTCCTGATAGGCAAACTGTCCAAGATCTGATATGTAGTAAGTTGTGGGGTGGGAGATGGAGGCCACACCCATCATCATCTTTCCAGCACTGCCTCTGTGGAGGAAATTTGCTCTGAAGTCTTTGCTTACCACTTATAGGCATTTTATCTTTGCCATCAATCATCAAGCTGTGTGGCTTCACTCAGAAGAAAGGAAGATCATTTGTGAGAAGAAAAAGAACACTAATCTTTACTGATGACCTTGCATCCAGGCACTCTGTGCAGCATTTGAAAAGTATGATTTCAGTTAAGCTCATCAACATTGTAGGTTTTCTCCATTGTGTAGGTGGGGTTTCTCCACAAGTATCTAATAACTAATATCCCTTAGTTCACTTTTGGGAACTAATGGATCTGAGGGGAATAATGGGAAGGAGTCAACGCCATTTCTCACTGCTTGGGTTTCATCTAACATCAGAAGCCACAAAACCTTTTTTCAAATCATGCATTGAAGTCTAGAGGAAGAACCAAAGAAGTCGGCCTACAAATGACAAGAATAAGACATTTCATAGTAGGCACAGCTTTACGTCTTTCAATCCAACAGTTTCAATCAATAATTTTTTTATGGAAATAAAGGGGTTAAAGAAAATTAACCTAGAGGAAATGTCCATCATCACCATCTATGACTAACCTTTAGATATTTCAGTTGTCCTCATCAGAAGGCCCATACCGCATTATTATTTTTTATGTCAGGAATGAGTACAAAAATGAGTAGGAATTATTGAAAGAAATACCAGCAAAGAATATTTATGACCTGAATTTACAGATTCTCTGGCCATTCACTAATTAAAGGCAAAAGTGATGGTCAATTCAATTTGCAGTTTGTCCAAACAAGTAAACAGAAGCTTCCTGTCATTTGACTCACTTATTTAATAAAAAATGCTATGAAAGTTATCAGGTAAACAAAGAAGTTTCTTCCTGATCTTTTGAATAGAAGCTACCATCATTATGGAACTTAAGTTCACTTTGCTTTTACCCCATAAGAAGACAGATCTTGCTTAAAAAAAAAATTAAGTTCTCAAGTTTGTTTGTTTAGCCAATTTAAGAGATTAGTAGCAGCAAGGAAGTGCTACAGAGAAAATATTCATAATAAGACCTCTGTAACAACTGAGTCATTTCCTCCAAAAGACCACTGTTAAAGGCTTGAGTTCATAAATCAGTAAAACAATCTGTCTCCAGAGATATTATTTCTGCAATCCTGAATTCAGCCATGCATTGGAGTATGCTCAATCCTTGCCAAAGATAGAAGTGTCCCTCCTCTTTCAAAGAATTTACATCCTGTTCAATGCTACGTAAGCCCCACAAGGAAAAAGATTTTGACCGTCTCACTCACTGTTCCCTCTCCAGAGCCTAGAATTGCCTGCTCAGGCAGTAGGAGGCTGTGTTGTTACAAATGCCTATATTTGTAAATATTTGTTGAGTAATTCATTTAGAAAAAGGTATCTTTCAAGGTAAAATCTTCACCTTTGCCCTTTTTTATAAGTTTTAAAGTACCTTAAAATACTTTTTTCCAAAATAATAATGATAAATCACATTCATTAGCCACCCACTAAGTAGCAGGCACTGGGCGTACCATTATTCACCTATGATCACAGATTCCTCACACCATCCCTGTCAAGTAGGTACAATTATTTTCTCCCTTTTCACAATGGAGGAAACTGAGGCTTAGAGAACCTAAGTAACATGCCTAAATCACGTGATTAGAAATAACACACCCCTGGAACTCACACCTTTCTTTAGCACGTTATCTGGCAGGACCCACAGGAGAGGATTTGCTCTAAATCTGCATAAATGGACACACAGGCCTTTCTTGTACTTGCACTGGATTTGATTGCCCCAAATGTATCATTTATAGATGTTCAAAATATGTTCTACAGTTGTGTTTGTGGGAGCTCCATGACTAATAATTTACACGATTCTTTATAAACTGACAGTGAGGCAAGTTTTATTGTGAAAGAGAGCTAGAAAACATAAAAATAAGAGGTGTCAGTAAGGCCTATCTTGCCCTCTAATTGAGAATCTCATTGAAACTGACAAAAGCAAGTAAATTTTAAGTTATGACTGTCACTTCAGATATGACTCATTTAGAAAGATTTTAAGGATCTGAAAATAGCCATAATCATAAACATCATATTATATGTGTTATTTTATCTAGATGAATTAGAGTTTATTCTATGAAAATGACTAAGATTTACTCTATTCCCTTCCTGAACAGAAAGGATATTTTCACTAATTTTTTTAAAATTACAATTCCATTTTTGATGCATATAAATTGACATGTTTGGGGAAGATGTGTCTTGAACCACTGGATTTCTTCTGTGATTGATTAAGAATTTAACAATGTATTGTACTTTCGTATGCTCACAATGAACATAGGTTATTCCAGTCCAATTAGCATTTGCTCAGCTCATCTTAAGCCTAGCTTTCAAACAGCTAAAAATTCAGATTTAATTTAGAAATGCTTTAGTATTCTTGCCTTCCTTTCCCCATTCACCTTTTTCTTAATGCACTTTAATTCATCAACATCTTCATTTTTGGATTGATTTTGTTTGTTTGTCTTTTTGAGACAAGAGTCTCATTTCATTGCCCTTGGTAGAGGGCTGCGTCATCATAGCCCACAGCAACCTCAAACTCTTGGGCTCAAATGATCCTCTTGCCTCAGTTTTCCATTTTTAGTAGAAATGGGGTCTCCCTCTTGCTCAGGCTGGTCTTGAACTCATGAGCTCAAGTGATCCACCCACCCAGCCTCCCAGAGTGCTAGGATTATAGGCATGAACCATCATGCTCGGCCCATGGATAGGTTTTAATATGTAGTTTAGTTCATAAGAAATAATTTGTGGCTGTAAGCAGAGCTTATAATTGCTACATAGGGCAATGTAATTTTGAATATTAATTTTTCAAAGATTCTCATACTCATGATACTGAATAATATTAATTCACTCAACATAGACCCCTTATAAATTGGAATATTTTACTTGTGAAAACTGTAAGAATAAACAAAATTCAGTAAATATAAGTGAAAAAAAAGAATTCAGTAAATACTAATTGAACTACCCTCTAATTGCTCATAATTGTGCTAGTATCACAGAGGGCTTCCCCCACTCACTGAATCCACACACATTCTTATGTTAAATTTCAGAAGATGTATGAGGTGTAAGTGGAATTTTGTTACATGGATATATCATACAGGGTGAGGTCTGGGCTTTTAGTGTATCTATCACCCAAATAATGTACATTGCACCCAATAGGTGATTTTTCATCCCTCACTGCAGCACCCTCTCCCTTCAAAGTCTCCAATGTCCATCATGTCACTCTATATATACCCTAGCTTGACTCTCACTTGTAAGCAAGAACACAATGGGGGTGGGGGATGGTATTTTCCATTCCTGACTTCACTGAGAATAATTACCTCTAGTTTCATACAATTGCTGCAAAAGACATTACTTCATTCTTTTTTATAGCTAAGCAGTATATATTATATTTTCTTTACCCACTAATTAGTTGATGAACCCTTAGGTTGATTCCATATCTTCTCCACTGCAAATTGTGCTGTGAGGAACATGCATGAGCTGTTATCTTTTTGGATATAATGACCTATTTTTCTTTGGGAAGATATCCAGCAATTTGCTAAATTGAATTGTAGGTCTTTGAGGAATTTCCATCTTGTTTTTCATACGGGTTGTACTAATTTACATTCTTACCAACAGGGTATAAGTTTCACCACATTCCACATTAATATATCTTTTGTTCTTTAATTTTTTTTTTTTGAAACAGAGTCTCACTCTAGGTAGAGTGATGAGGAGTCACAGATCACAGCAACCTCAAACTCTTGGGCTCAAGCGATCCTCTTGCCACAGCCTCCCAAATAGCTACGACTACCATGCCCAGGTAGTTATTTTTTTCAAACTCCCGAACTCAGGCTATCCTCCCAACTAAGCCTCCCAGAGTGATAGGATTACAGGCATGATCCACTATGCCTATGCTTTATTTTTTGACTTTTTGATAATCCTGTCTGGAGTAATATAGTATCTTATCGTGGTTTTAATTTGTATTTCCCTGATGATTAGTAATGTGGAGCTTTTTTTTTTTCATGTTTGTTGGCCATTTATTTATCTTCATTCTAAAAAATGCCTGTCTGTGTCATTTGCCCACTTTTTTTTTTTCCTTCAGTTTTTGACCAGGGCTGGGTCTGAACCTGCCACAGCCAGTATATGGAGCCGGCGCCCTACTCCTTTGAGCCACAGGCACTGCCCCATTTGCCCACTTTTTAATGAGGTTATTCATTCTTTTCTTGATGAATTAAGTTCCTTATAGATTTTGGATGTTAGTCCTTTTATAGATGCATAATTTGCAAACATATCCTCCCATTCTCTAGTTTATCTATTTATTCTATTGATAATTCCTCTCATTTGTTTATTTTTTTTTATTGCATTTGCTTTTGGGATCTTAGTCATAAATTTCTTGAGTAGGCCAATGTTCAAAAGAGATTTTCCCATCGTTTCTTCTAGATTTTTATGGTTTCTGGTCTTGCATCTGAGTCTTTAATCCATCTTGAGTTAATTTTTATATATACTGAAAGACAGAGATCCAGTTTCATCCTTCTGCATATATGTCCAATTCATGCAGCATCATTTGTTAAATAGTGTGTCCTTCCCCCAGCAAACTCTGTCTACTTTGTTAAAGACCAGATGGTTGTAGGTATATGTCTTTATTTCTGGGTATTCTATTCTGTTCCATTGACCTATGTTTCCATTTTTATACCAATACTATGCTGTTTGGGTTAATATTGTCTTGCATCATTGGAAGTCACATAATGTGAGCTTTGCTCTTTTTCCTTACGATTATTTTGGCAATTTGAGATCTTTTCTGTTTCCATATGAATTTTAGGATTGTTTTTTCTAATTCTGTGAAAAATGACATCAGTATTTTTATAGGAAATTTATCAAATATATACATTGCTTAGGGCAGTATGGCCATTTTAACAATATTGTTCTTCTCAGCTCAGTGCCCATAGCACAGTGGTTATGGTGCTAGCCACATACACCGAGGGTGGCAGGTTCAAACCCGACCCAGGCCAGCTAAATAATGACAACTGCAACAAAAAGTAGCGGGGCGATTCTCTCAGAGAGCTCTGGGATAATTCAAAGAAGGATAATATCCACCTCATTGGAATCCCTGAAAGTGGTGAAGTGGCCTTGCAAGGCACAGAGGCCCTTCTCCATGAAATTATGAAAGAGAATTTTCCAGACATGCCAAAAGATTCAGAAATTCAGAACCCCAGCACAACTCAATCCGAATAAGATATCCCCCAGGCATATCATAATTAATTTCACTAGTTTTAATATAAAAGAGAAAATACTGCAAGCAGCCAGATGTGAGAAATTCATTACCTACAAAGGGAAGAATATTAGAATGACTGCAGATCTCTCTGCTGAAACTTTTCAAGCCAGAAGAGGATGGTCATTGACTTTTAATCTCCTAAAACAAAACAACTTTCGACCCAAGATCCTGTATCCAGCTAAACTGAGTTTCATTTATGATGGAGAAATGAAATACTTTAATGACATTCATATGTTGAAGAAATTTGCCATAACCAAACCAGCTCTTTGGGATATTCTCAGACCTATCCTCCATAATGACCAGCCCAATCCTCTACCACAAAAGTAAACTCAATCAGAAACTTTTGATCAAACTCCAACTTCCACAGTGGCAAAAGGATTACAAATGTCAACTGGATTTTTGAAAAACTCGATACCCAAAATTTTACTAGACTTATCAATATTCTCCATTAATATGAACGGCTTAAACTGTCCTCTAAAGAGGCACAGGTTAGCTGACTGGATACAAAAATGTAGGCCAGATATTTGCTGCATACAAGAGTCACATTTACCTTAAAAGATAAATATAGACTCAAGGTGAAAGGATGGTCATCCATATTTCAGAGAAATGGTAGCCAGAAAAAAGTAGGCATTGCAATTCTATTTGCAAACACAATAGGCTTTAAACAACAAAAGTAAGGAAGGATAAGAATGGTCACTTCATTTGTTAAGGGTAATACTCAATATGATGAGATTTCAATTATTAATATTTATGCACCCAACCAGAATGCACCTCAATTTATAAGAGAAACTCTAACAGACATGAGCAACTTGATTTCTTCCAGCTCCATAATAGTCAGACATTTCAACACTCCTGAGTAAAGAAATTTTAGATTCAGATTAAAACCTAACCATCCAACATTTAGATTTAGCAGACACCTACAGAACATTTCATCCCAACAAAACTGAATACACATACTTCTCATCAGCCCACAGAACATACTCCAAAATTGATCACATCTTAGGTCACAAGTCTAACCTCAGTAAATGTAAAGGAATAGAAATTATTCCTTGCATCCTCTCGGACCACCAAGGAATAAAAGTTGAACTCAGTAATAACAGGAACCTGCATACTCATACAAAAACATGGAAGTTAAATAACCTCATGCTGAATGATAGCTGGGTCAAAGATGAGATCAAGAAGGAAATTGCCAAATTTTTGGAACAAAATGACAATGAAGATATGAACTATCGGAACCTCTGGGATACCACAAAAGCAGTCCTACAAGGGAAATTTATAGCACTGCAAGCCTTCCTCAAGAGAACAGAAAGAGAAGATGTTAACAACTTAATGGGACATCTCAAGCAACTGGAAAAGGAAGAACATTCCAACCCCAAACCCAGAAGAAGAAAAGAAATAACCAAAATTAGAGTAGAATTAAATGAAATTGAAAACAAAAGAATTACACAACAGATCAATAAATCAAAAAGTTGGTTTTTTGAAAAGGTCAATAAAATAGATAAACCTTTGGCTAACCTAAACAGGAAAAAAAAAAAAAGAGTAAAATTTCTAATTTCATCAATCAGAAACAACAAAGAAGAAATAACAACAGACTCCTCAGAAATTCAAAAAATCCTTAATGAATATTACAAGAAACTTTATTCTCAGAAATATGAAAATCTGAAGGAAACTGACCAATACGTGGAAGCATGTCACCTTCCAAGACTTAGCCAGAATCAAGTGGAAATGTTGAACAGGCCAATATCAAGTTCTGAAATAGCATCAAACATATGAAATCTCCCTAAAAAGAAAAGCCCGGGATCAGATGGCTTTACGTCAGAATTCTACCAAACCTTTAAAGAGGAACTGGTACCTATATTACTCAACCTGTTCCAAAATGTAAAAAAAGAAGGAAGACTACCCAACACATTCTATGAAGCAAACATCACCCTGATCCCCAAACCAGGAAAAGACCTAACAAGAAAAGAAAATTATAGACCAATATCACTAATGAATATAGATGTAAAAATATTCAACAAGATCCTAACACACAGAATCCAGCAACACATAAAACAAATTATACATAATGACCAAGTCAGTTTTATCCCAGGGTCTCAAGGCTGGTTCAATATACGTAAATCTATAAGTATAATTCAGCACATAAACAAATTAAAAAACAAAGACCATATGATTCTCTCAATTGATGCAGAAAAAGCTTTTGATAATATCCAGCATCCCTTCATGATCAGAACACTTAAGAAAATTGATATAGAAGGGACATTTCTTAAACTGATAGAGACCATCTACAGCAAACCCACAGCCAATATCATATTGAATGGAGTTAAATTGAAATCATTTCCACTCAGATCAGGAACCAGACAAGGCTGCCCATTGTCTCCACTGCTCTTTAACATTGTAATGGAAGTTTTAGCTACAGCAATTAGGGAAGAAAAGGCGATCAAGGGTATCCATATAGGGTCAGAAGAGATAAACATTTTGCTCTTCACAGATGGTATGATTGTATATCTGGAAATCACCAGGGATTCTACTACAAAACTCTTAGAAGTGATCAAGGAATACAGCAGCGTCTCAAGGTACAAAATCAACATTCATAAATGGGTAGACTTTATATATACCAACAATAGTCAAGCTGAAAAAACAGTTAAGGACTCTATTTCGTTCACAGTAGTGCCAAAGAAGATGAAATATTTGGAAGTTTATCTAACAAAGGACGTGGAAGATCTCTATAAAGAGAACTATGAAACTCTAAGAAAAGAAATAGCTGAAAACATTAAGAGATGGAAAAACATACCATGCTCATGGCTGGGAAGAATCAACATTGTTAAAATGTCCATACTACCCAAAGCAATATACAATTTTAATGCAATCCCTATTAAAGCTCCACTGTCATACTTTAAAGATCTTGAAAAAACAATACTTTGTTTTATATGGAATCAGAGAAAAACCTTGAATAGCCAAGACATTACTCAGAAATAAAAACAAAGCAGGAAGAATCACGCTACCAGACCTCAGACTATACTATAAATCAATAGTGATCAAAACAGCATGGTACTGGCACAAAAACAGAGAAGTAGATGTCTGGAACAGAATAGAGAACCAAGAAATGAACCCAGCTACTTACCATTATTTGATCTTTGACAAGCCAATTAAAAACATCCAGTAGGGAAAAGATTCCGTATTTAACAAATGGTGCTGGGTGAACTGGCTGGCGACCTGTGGAAGACTGAAACTGAACCCACACCTTTCACCATTAATTAAGATAGACTCTCACTGGTTAAAGATTTAAACTTAAGACATGAAACTATAAAAATACTAGAAGAGAGTGCAGGGAAAACCCTTGAAGAAATCAGTCTGGGTTAGTATTTTATGAAGAGGATCCCCCCGGGCAATTGAAGCAGCTTCAAAAATACACTACTGGGGCCTGATCAAACTAAAAAGCTTCTGCACAGCCAAGAACACAGTAAGTAAAGTAAGCAAACAGCCCTCAGAATGGGAGAAGATATTTGCAGGTTATGTCTCCAACAAAGGTTTAGTAACCAGAATCCACAGAGAACTCAAATGTATAAGCAAGAAAAGAACAAGTGATCCCATCGCAGTCTGGGCAAGGGACTTGAAAAGAAACTTCTCTGAAGAAGACAGGTGCACAGCCTACAGACATATGAAAAAATGCTCATCATCTTTAATCATCAGAGAAATGCAAATCTAAACTACCTTGAGATACCATCTAACTCCAGTAAGATTAGCCCATATCACAAAATCCCAAGACCAGAGATGTTGGCGTGGATGTGGAGAAAAGGGAATACTTCACTGCTGGTGAGAATGCAAATTAATACATTCCTTTTGGAATGATGTTTGGAGAACACTTAGAGATCTAAAAATAGATCTGCCGTTCAATCCTATAATTCCTCTACTAGGTATATACCCAGAAGACCAAAAATCACATTATAACAAAGATATTTGTACCAGAATGTTTATTGCAGCCCAATTCACAATTGCTAAGTCATGGAAAAAGCCCAAGTGCCCATCAATCCATGAATGGATTAATAAACTGTGGTATATGTATACCATGGAATATTATGCAGCCTTAAAGAAAGATGGAGACTTTACCTCTTTCATGTTTACATGGATGGAGCTGGAACATATTCTTCTTAGTGAAGTATCTCAAGAATGGAAGGAAAAGTACCCAATGTACTCAGCCCTACTATGAAACTAATTTATGGCTGTCATATGAAAGCTATAACCCAGTTATAACCTAAGAATATGGGGAAGGGGGAGAAGGAGGGGCGGAAGGGGGGAGGATGGGCAGAGGGAGGGTGATTGGTGGGTTTACACCTGTGGTGCATCTTACAAGGGTACATCTGAAACTTAGTAAAATGTAGAATATAATTGTCTTAACACAATAACTAAGAAAATGCCAGGAAGGCTATGTTAACCAGTGTGATGAAAATGTGTCACACTGTTTATAAAACCAGTGTATGGTGCCCCATGATTGCATTAATGTACACAGCTATGATTTAATGTTAATAAAAAAAAAGTTAAAAAAATAGCTGGGGGTTGTGGCAGGTGCTTGTAGTCCCAGCTACTTGGGAGGCTGAGGCAAGAGAAATGCTTAAGCCCAAGAGTTTGAGGTTGCTGTAAGCTGTGACCTCACAGCACTCTACTGAGGGCAACAGAGTGAGACTCTGTCTCAAAATGAATAGATAAATAAATAAATAAAAATAAAAATAAATTGTTCTTCTAATCCATGAGCATGAGATGATTTTCTATTCATTTTATCATCTATGATTTCTTTGCATCAGTGTTTTATAGTTTTCTTTGTAGAGATCTTTTATTTCCTTGGGTAAACATATTCATAGATATAATTTTTGCAGCTATTATAAATGAGATAGAGTTCTTCATTTAGTCTCAGTTTGGTCATAATTGGTATATGGGAATACTAGTGTTTGGGAATACTACTGATTTGTGTACACTGATTTTGTACATTGAGACTTTACGAATTCATTTAATAATCTAGGAGTCTTTTGGAGGAGTCTTTAGAGTTTTCCAGGTATAAGATCACATTATCAGCAAACAAAGATAATTTGACTTCTTCTTTTCCAATTCTGATGCCTTTCATTTCTTGAGTAATTGTTCTGTCCAGTACTGCCACTATCATCTTGAATAGAAGTGGTAAAAGTGAGCGTACTTGTCTTATTCCAGTTTGTAGGGAGAATGCTTTCAGTATGATGTTGGCTGTGGTTTTGTCAGACATGGTTTTTGTTATCTTGTACCTCAGAAAGCTTTAACAGAATAATTCAGAAAGATATATGACCAACACTTCCATTTGTGCCTGTGGCTCAGTCGGTAAGGCGCCGGCCCCATATGCCGAGGGTGGCGGGTTCAAACCCGGCCCCGGCCAAACTGCAACCAAAAAATAGCCGGGCGTTGTGGTGGGCACCTGTAGTCCCAGCTACTCGGGAGGCTGTGGCAAGAGAATCACTTAAGCTCAGGAGCTGGAGGTTGCTGTGAGCTGTGTGAGGCCACGGCACTCTACCAAGGGCCATAGAGTGAGACTCTGTCTCTACAAAAAAATAAAAAAATAAAAAAAAATATGACCAAGAGATGGGTGATATATCCACAAAACTAATTGTTCAAGAATGTTCATAGCTGTTTTATTCTTAATAATCCCAAACTTGAAACAACCCCACTGTCCATCAATTGGAGAATGAATATACAAATTGTCTTATATAATGCAACACTGACCAGAAATTTTAGAAGAATAACTTTGTAATACATAAAATAGTATGGATTTACCTCAAAACCTCCTGAGTGAAAGGAACCAGATACAAAAGAGAACACCCTGTATGATTCCATTTATAGGAAGTTCAAGATCTGGCAAAACTAATCAATGATTATAAAAGTCAAAATAGTGGTTACTTCTAGAAGAGGTTGGTATTGACAGACAAAATTTCTACATTGCTGGTAATCTTTTCTATCTTGCTCTGAGAGGTGACTATACCGGGGTATAAAAATGTAAAAACTCATCAAACTGAATGTTTAGGATTTGTCCATTTTACTTTTATTTTTTTCTCTTTTAGTTGATGTGTATATAAAAAATTACACATCAACCAAAAATTTATCATGCTGAGCATTGTTTTTTAGCCCAACATTTTTTTTATTAAGTTATTTGTACATATCATTTATGCCATTATGGGATTCAATGTGTTGATTATTTGTACAAATTGGAGTTCTTATATCCTACTAATCAACATAGCCTTCACCTCATTTACCCAATTACAGCATTAAGGCATTTGTATTCTACACCTGATAGACCCAACTTGTACTTACAATATGCTCCATAAGTGTGGTCCCCCAAATAATCCTCCCTCTATAAACCCACCCCTCTCCTTTCCCCTCTCCCTCCCCTTCCCTCCTTCATCCTAGGCTATAGTTGTGTTTCATTTTTCATATGCAAGTGTGAGTGATTATAAATTGGTTTCACAGTAGTACTGAGTACATTGGATATTTTTTTTCCATTCCTGAGATACTTTACTAAGAAGAATATTTTCCAGCTGCATCCATGTAAACATGAAAGAGGTAAAGTCTCCATTTTTTTTACATATCAACTAAAAATTTATCATGCTGAGCATTGTTCTTTAGCCCAACATTTTGTTTTAGACTTATATTCATATTGATGCATATAGGTCTATTTTATTATTTTAAATGCATCTATTTAATGAAAAGATAATTAAAGATAATTATGTTGTGATGGAGTTTGGTCTGGCTGACAGGTGTGTTAAGAGGACACTCCTGCATTAAATTTCCTTTTATATTTCTGTGACTTAGAAAACACAAAAGCAGTAGATTGCTCAAGCACTGTAACAGTTTCACGTGAGTATTCTAGTTCTCCTCCTCATGGTGATTAAAGGACCCTCTGACTTGTAGCTTACTAGTTCCTGCCCAGAGCCTTAGCATCTACCTTCAGCAACAAAACAAGGGAAGAGAATGTGATTAGGGAATTTTGTAGCCAATGACATGCATGTTTTATTGAGGCTTCTTCTGACTGTACCAGTGCATAGCAGTCCCTCAAACAAGGGCTACGGAGATTTGTCTCAACTGTCAGAATACACTCATGTTCTCAAGCCTCACATGCCTGCCCCATGACTCCATCTCTTGCATACAGGAAGCGTAATGTGCTGGTTAAGAGGCCATTCTCTCTCTGGACCTGAGTTTGAGCAGGTTATTTGGTCTTGCTATGTGTTAACTTCCTCATCTTGAAAATGGAGTGCATTGTAATATGTTTCACAAAGTCTTAGAGCAAACTTTAAAATATATGTGAAACATTTAGGACAGTCCCTGGAACATAATACATGTACAATAAATGTTAGCTAAAATATTGCATACTCTTTGCTATAACCAGCCTCGCCAGAATGTGTACTGGGGTACTGCACCTCCAACACACCCCAGACCTTCTACCACAACAAAAGAGCAAGTTCTTTCCTTAAAACCAGCTAAATGGGTGCGCAATCTGTGTAGCTGCACAGGGCCCTTCTCAGAAGGGCCAGGTATTTAGGGCCTGCCAGTTAGTTTAATGCTCTGTTGTCACCATATGGAAATTCCTGACAATTCTATTTTTGATCTTGTGTTTTGTAAATGAAGGCTGATGGGATAATACAGCACATGCATGATCAGAGAAAATACAAGTAGCATGCATATCCACGGCCATTCTTCATTGCTCCATTCACACATAGCATTTTTGATGTCCCATGGGCACAGAATTCCAGTGGACACACAATGTGTAGGAGTCCAACAAAACTCAAATCGAGTGCAAGATAAACCTGTTACATCTGTGAGGAAGTGGAGGAACCGACCACCCCACAACGCTGTCCATTCCAACCAGAGCTTGCTTTGAGCACAGGAAGAAGGCAACAACCAAGGGACCCTCTCTTATGTTTGTAACTTCTCTGTGAACACTTACTTGGAAAATAATGACATAGGAGGAAAGGGAAAAATAGGGCAACCCATAGTTCCATTTCCTTTTAGATCTTCCTTACTCATCACATCCGTAAGCCAAAGGTAGAGTGTTGGAATGGGCAAATAACAAGCAGTGAAATAAAAATAGTTTTGTGCTATGTTTTCCACTGTTTTTGTAGGAATAAAGCACATATGCCTATATGAGCCATAAAATACATATGCATATATAAGCTACAAAATTTGAATAGTGTAATTTTTTTGGATTTCACATATGAGTTAAATGCTCTCATGTTTGCATTTAAAATTGACATTGCACAATATAAAGACGAATGGTAACATTTGTCCTAATTTTATAACATTTAATTTCTTTACTTACAATGACAAGTAAAAAATACCGTGACAATGTCAAAGACACAATGTGGGCAGAAGGAGCTAGCTTTGTACTTTTTCTTTGTACTTGTAGTGGTACTTTCCTCCTGCTTTTTGATAAAGGATCCCACATTTTCATTTTGTACTGGGTGTTGAAAATAAGATAGCTAGCTCTGTTCTTTCATCTCTGACTTCTAAAAGTTCTCCCCAGCTATCTTAGGCAGTAAGTCTTGCCCGATCCCCCTATTCTTCCTGGGCTCTCTTAGCCTCCTTGCCAGCTCTCACATCGCAATTTATAATTATAGATTTCTTATTGAATCATTACTCTTGAATTAGTTAATTTTTACCTTACCATCTTCCCTAAAAGTTTGTCTTTCCTGAAGTGTTGGGTGGACTTTACCTTCTTATCCAGCTGCTACTGACTGGAATCACCCGGGCTCTTAATAGCAAAAACAAGCTCCAGGAACAAATAATGAGCAGGTAGAATCAGAATCTCCAGGGCTAGGCTGTTTGGTTACACAGCCAGCTTTAGAGTAGTTGAATAAATGAAAAAATATCAATGTTTCCAGTTCTCCACTCCCAACACTCGCTGGTAAAATATGCCTCCTGCCTTGATGGACTAGTTCAGTGCACCCTCTTTCAGTGAAATCTCCCCTCATGCCTGTATCTCTAACTCCATTACCTTAAGCCCCTCACCATGTGTTAATTATTTAACATCTAGAAAATTCTAACTTGAATTTTACTTCTCTGATAAGGCTGCAGTGACATCCAGGGCACAATAGGACAAGGGGTAGGTTCAGGCAAGTGAGGCCCTCATCTCAGGTGCAAAATTTAAGGGGTTGCCAAAAATAAACTCAGGAATCAAGAGAAATTACATTTTAAAGCAGTAATTTTAAAAGGCAAATTCATGCAACGATCATCTATGATGAACAATCTGTAAGATAAGCTCACACCCTGTACTTACCCTACTGGCCCCTGTCACTTCTGCCTAATCCCTTCAAAGTTGTGTGTTTTATTCATTTTCTTACCCTAGGAGTTGCTGAATAAATAAATGTAGGAATGAATTTCTTCCTTGAATTGAACTATCAGCTTGAAATTTAAAGATCCTGTTAATGAAAATAGCTAAGCTGGAACGTGATTATGAGTCCTGAATGCACCCTCCCCAGTCAGCTGGATTGGAACACAGGACCGTATTATCTAAAGTTTGAATAATATGTTCTTCCTTCTGCCCAGTTCTCATGATATTCTCCTCCATGTCCTATCTTGCATAAAACCAGAAAAAGAAATACCACTATGTGTTGGTAGCTATCCTTTACCACCATACAACCTGTGAAACTGCTCTCCAAGGATCAGTTCAAATTGAGTCCTAAGAGTTCATGTTGTTTCAATAACATTGCATTAAAATCGTCCTCCCTCATTGTTACAACCATAGTCTCATGAATTGTTTGAATAATGCCATGTTATATATTTAATGCTTTCATTGACTCTTTATTTCTGAAATTTCCAGGCAAAATGAGATCAGAAAGACAAAGCTCTTTGAACAAAGGGAAACAACAGTTTTTGTTATACTTCATCCTCTGTACACTTCCTCCTTAAGAAAGAATTTAGCTCCAAGTTACAGTCAGGAAGAGGAAAAAGTAAACAGTTCCAGAAGGCTTCGGGCCCTTCGTCCACCTTGCAAAGAAAACTTTGCTTCACTTCATCTATCACGAAGTTGTTCACACATTACCACGACCCAAAGACCTTGTTGTCAAGGGTTGTGGCCTACCTGCCCCAGCCCTTTTCCTCAGTGGCCAGTTTTTGCACCCACTGTCAGCCACCAGGGGGCCGCCTGTTGGGAACAAGCAGTGTAGGCTCCGCAGCTTTCCTCCAAACCAACCAAAACATTCCGGGCAGCTTTGGAGTAAAGCCCAGGAACTTCCCTGCAAAGGGGCACAGCTATCTAGCCACAGAAGCCTGTGGCGCAGCCCTATTAAGAAGAATAAAGCACCGGTTTCTTCGCCAAGGACCAAAGGGAAATGGGGTCTGTGGGATCCACACTTTTCTCTCGTGAAACCCACTGAAACCCTGCTCCTCCAGATGCAAGGACAGTTTAGGAATTCGTGACAGCAGGGGTTATGAATGCCCTCAGCAGGGGTGGTGGCCTCTCGCCGCTTTCCCTGGGACGCTCTGAAGAAGCTGGAATAAACCATATACGTAGTATGCCACCGGCTGGAAATCTAGAAAAATCTCTCATAAATAATCTATACATTGTTGTGCCAGTTGAGAATATAAATCGTTATAGCTCTTATTACATTGTGTGTTACACGAATGAATTTGTATATTAAATTAGGACGTCGGAATTATTTGAATATTGTATATAAGAAAACAATTGTACCCTGTTAAAGTAGTTTTGTTGCAAATCTACGTATCTGGGTACTCGGTATTTTGCAGTATTCTAACTCAGAACGCAAGTCGCCTCCTTTATTTCTCACAACCTGAACCCTTGGCCTTCGGGACTTGTTCAGCGATATTTGAGAGATCTATATTTGCTCGGGCCAGAATTCTTTAACAGTATAAATTATTGTCTTCCGGGTTTTATTTGTACATGTCCAGGCAAAGACAAATTAATGGTGTGGTCCTTCTGGGACCTGTGGAGTGTCTCTAACTTGTACACACCTCTCCCATGATGTGCAAAAACAGTGGCGGCAGAGAGTGTTACTCTTAAAGGCAAGCCAGGCATTTCCTAAACTTCCATTCTCAGGGTAGTGGTGGCAGTAACAGAACGGACAGATGGCCGGGAGCACAGAGGCCGCAGAGCGCCTTGATGCCCCGACACGCGCCACAAGTGATTTCAGAGCAACCGGAGGAGCGCGGCGGCGTGGGTCGCACTGGTCGCGAAGAAGACAGTGCTCCCGGACATTCCCTCTCCCGCCCCTCACCCCCATCACTCTTCTCGCGTTCCTTCCTTTTGTCCAACTAGAGTAATGAAACCCAAACCCGAACCTCCACGCACATGCATTCTGGTGGGGGGACTGGGGTCCAGCAAACCTGCAGCAACGTCACCACCCCTGGGAGGGCACGGCCGGGAATGAGGGGAGCGCCCACACCTGGGGAGGCAGGTGCGGAGGTGGCCGGCCCGGGGACGGCGTGTGCGTAGGACTCCGGGTAGGGGGTCAGCAAGCTGGGTGCGGTGAGCACGTCCGAGCGCGGATCCCGTGCCGGACAGGGGGCGTCGGCACCCGCCTGGTGGCCCGGGCCGGTGACCGCGGCGGGGTGTGTGGCCGGGAGGCCATTTCCTCGCTGCGCCCCTGGCGGAGCCGGGTTTGCCTGCTCTTGGCCGCTGCTGCCGCCGCCGCCGCGCGAGTCGGACTGCCGGGAGGGCTGGAGGGGAAACCAGGTCACCGGTTCGCAGACGCGGCGCGGAGCAGGCTCCCCGGGCCCGGAGTAAGGCAGCGCGTCTGGGGAGCGGGCAGGGGCGGGCTGGGCGCGCGGAGGGCCCGTAGAGGCGGGGACTCCGGTGCCCCGGCCACACTGGCTTCCTACGCCTATAAAAGTGGAGTGGCCGAGGAGGACCGGCGCGGCCCTGGTTGCGGCCGCCTCTCTACGCCCAAGGAGTTGACATTTTGCAGGACTTGCGCGACGCCCCGTCGCCTGCGCTCCTCGGGACCCCGCCGCCGGGAGGAGGGGGCGGAGGAGGGTGGAGACTGCGGGGCTTGGCCAAGGAAGGCGCACATCCTCGGGCGGGCGGCCGTGACGCGGCTGGGATTAACTTTGCATGAATAATGTGAGTGCGCTTGGAAAGGAGACCTTCTGCTCCCCGGCTCGGGACAAGCGCCCCGCAGGCTGTCTTCCCCGGGCAGGGGCTCTCCACCCGACCGGCTCGAGGGCTCTGGTAAATTGGCTAGAGGACCGCGCCGAGGCAGCGGAGGGTGAAGGGGGGAGGGGGCGACAGTTCCAACTGCCCAGAAGGGTGAGCGGGATGGTGACAGTGTCGCAGGAACCTGGAGGGGTGCCGGCGGCGAAGCTTAGTGCGCTAGGGCGGGCCAGCGTGGGTGGCTGGGGGGTTGTCATCCGCCTCGTTACCTGCCTTCGCGGGGTCTCTGCGCCCCGGATCTGGGAGGAGGTGCCCTCTCGTGTTCGGGCACCTCGCGGCGGCAGGCAGGGAGCCACGGCGTGGGCAGTGGTGGAACAGGGTGGCTGGGGGCTCCCTCCAGTCTCAGCGGCTATGTTCCTCAAACCCCAAGCTCAGCTGTTGACATGTTCCTTGTGAAATGGAGTTTGGCATCCTCAGCGCTGAACCGAGTGGAAGTTTCCATGATGAGGAAGTTGTGTGACACGGGGGTTCGGAAAAGGTTGGCAGGCACGGGGGAGGGTTAAAGGGACTGTACGTCTCCCATCCCCCTTTTTTCTCCTGCCCCGGAACTCCGGGGCTTGGAAAGGAGAATTCGCCCGAATGTTGGCGTGCGCTGTCGCCGGTGCCTGGCGACTCGGCTTCTCCCCGCCTCCTGGGGGATCGGTGGCGATTTCGCTAGCCTCCTGAGTCGCGCGCCTCTTCTCTGCCTCTCTTGACGCAGCATCTTCCTCTGGGTCTCCCCGAGCCGGCTGTGTACCAATTGTGCCAGCTGTAAGACCTCCACCATCTCAAAGGACTATTAATAATTTGGGGGAGTTTTCATTCTTAGTGGATTTCGTCCTTCTTAGTTGAGGTTGTCATTTGGGGGGAGGGTTTCCCGATGACCATAGTGGAGTATTGTTAGTGCTCATTCTTAAGCCTTCTGATTTAAGGAGGCGGAGGTGGAGGAGAGAAATGGGGTGAAGTTTAAAAATATGTATTAAAGATGAAATGTCTAATTTTCCCCAAATAGGAAATTTTACAAGGGTCTTGAAGCATAACAGCGCACAGAGTGAGTCAGAGAAAGAGAGGGTCTGTACGGCTAAGTTCAGAGTCTCCATCCTCCTTTCTCCACACAAATCTAGAATCTGACTTTTCAAACACTATACCTGATCGGTAAATACATTGTAAATAAATTCGTCTTTTTAATGTGTTGCTGGTCTTAGGTACAAATGAGATTCAGTATTAAAGACCTGTTTTGAAGTTAAAGAAATGAAGCATTCCTTGGATATTGTCATAATGGCAAGCACAGCCATTTTTATAATGATAAATGTATTCGTTCATGTAGACTTACTGGGCAATATTTCCTATTTTGCCTTTGTTCGGTATGCTTATTTACTTTATAGTAATATATAGCATGCATGGAATTGCAAAGGAAAAAAGCTGCATTTTAGTCAGAATGTTTATGATTCATCCTGAATATTCAGAATGACTGACCTCCCTAAATCACTTCTGCTTAATTCTTTCTAATTCTGAAACAAGTCAGGGGCCAGGAACAATTAACAAAAAGAGTATTTCAATGCAAAATATTTTGAGCAGTAAATGTTTTTTAGGATGTTTTCATGCCAGGTGGTGAAGTGTTTTAATTGACTTTAACAAATTCAGTAATTGTGATTTGTTTGGGATATTTCATATGAAGGCATTGGTGAGCAAACAGTCTTTTATTATTTGTTCATGTTAAGAAGATACTAGCAAATTTACTTTTAATTAATTTCTAAGGCTTATTATATATTGGAAGTGGGGCCATCTGCTAGTAAATACAATTTGGCTTTATTTAATTGCAGGTGAAAAAAAAAACTGGTACTGAACGTAGCTACAGATTACTTTTGGTTTTTTCATGAAGTAATTCCTGTTGACATTAAACTGTTAAGGAATAATTTGATTGATATTGGAATATTGTTATATAAAGTAACTGGTATTTCCAAGAGGAATAAATATTCCACATCTCCCCTTTTAGCTTCTTTGTAGTAAATTCTGCTATATTAAACACAGATTAAGAAAACTTCCTTATAATCCTGTATCTTTGGGAAAAGATGATTTCTTAAAATCTTAAGAGCAGAGATAGTTATGGATTCCTTTCCCTCCTGGGGTTTTTGTGGAACTACAAATGGTATTGGATGTTTCTTTCTTTAGTAAGCTCATCTTTGTATGGAAATCAGAGCAAAGGCGATTGGTTTCTTTAGCTCCATTTTCTCAATCAAGTTTTTTTTAATAAAGTCCTTCCCTGACCACTTGAGCAAAGGCAGTCTCTCATCCTTTTTGAGAACCATCACTCCATCTTTTTGTTTTCTTCTTTCTTCCTTGGCCTTATTTGCAATCTGAATTGTTCATTTCAGTGGATACTGAAATGTTGATTACCTGTCTCCCTATAAAATAGCGTCTATGAGAACAGGAATCTTTACTTCCAAACTTACTCTAGATTTTCTAGCATCTAGAACAGTACTTGGCATATACTAGGTGCTAGATAAATTTTGGTTGACTAAATTAATACTGTGTTCTCAAAAGTAACTAACTAAGCATCCTAGGTAGGTGCCAGTTGGGCATGCCAAGATCTGTGCTCCGTGTGTGTGTGTACATGCCATGTGTATATGTTTCAATCTTTGCTTATTTTTACCTCTTTCTTTTCTCTGAGACAAAAGCTGGCCTGCCATTCTGTGTAGTGACAATGCAAAGAGTTATTTCTGCAAGTTCCTCCTGAAGGCATTTGTTTTGCTTCCCCGGAATCATCAGCTGCAGTTTGTCTTACTTTTTACCTTGATTCTCTGAAGATATTGACCTTCAAATCGCTGAATTTCAGAGTATGCGTTCCAGAGGCATTGTCAGTGAAATTCCAGGAAGCAGACATCAGTGGGTCATAGCAGTGTCTTCTCACTCACCAGGTCTTGGCAGTACCTCTGGCCTTGGCAGCTCTGAGGGGGCCAAGGGCATGAGGTGGTATAGTTTGGGCTGCAAAAGTGGTGATTGGGGAGGAGGCAAAATGCGACTCTTAGGACCCAACACAGGATAGAAATAAAAAGCCCTTGGTGGTAGATTTGATAATAATTTGATACTTCCCACATGTTGTAAGTTGTCAGCCAATCTCATCCCTTTTGCCCCTTTTCAGTTGCATAAACAATTCTAAACCAGATAATTGTGGAAGATACTGCATTACCTGAGTTTTCAAGTGGCCAGAGCATGATACTCAAGGAGTCATCTTCAAATCAGTTATTCATGGAAACTCTTGCCAATTGGAAGCAAGAGGAAATTACAATTGAAGATTGTAGAAATTTGTTTTGTTCATAGAATATCAATTTTCAGAAATGTGTCTGAGTAAATGCATAGCAAAAATCCCACAAAGTAATGAGACTATTGAAAATGAGAGGAGAAGGTCAAAATCTCGTAGAACAGAAGTTCTCAACCTGTGGGTCGCAACCCACAGGAACTGTATGAAAGGGACACGGCCTTAGGAAGGTTGAGAACCACTGTTGTAGAGGAAGGAAAATAGTTAAACTGAAATCCTAAGTGCCTACTGCGCTAGAGTATTGTATTTAGCTCTGAGCATCTTAGTAACCAAGTTAACAGAAAGAAAAGGAGATCTGGAGATGGCACGCATTCATGTTGTAGGAATAACATATGCAGAGTGCCTAGCATGGTGCCTGGCAACTAGTATACACTCATCTTATATCAGCTTGTATCACGGAGAATGCCTGGATTTCAATCCTACAGAAAATGAAGTAAGGTTCTTTATGAAGTCATGTCTTTTACCAACTTTTAATGAGAAAAATGCAGAGGGCACGATGATGACAAGTAATCCAGTGTGAGTTTGTCTTTGGGGGCCTGTGCTACTATGGTCCAGCAGTAGAGAGTCTGGTGACAGTTCCCCATGCAGAAACAGAATTCAGAAAACCTAAAGCATTGAGTGGTTAACATGTTTTTGAAGCTAACTTTCTCCACAATCTGGTACCTGGCCAGGTTTTTGACTAGAGCAATCTGAGAGGGCAAGATAGCCAGTTACTTGAAACTGACCCCACCACCATAAAAGTCACTGAACAGGTGACCCCTGATGCTTCGTGTTTTAGTCTATGTAGCTCTTATTACCTTGCAAGCAGCTTGTTTCTATTTCTGCCCCCACTTCTAAGTTGCCATGAGGTGCTATGTGTAAGTTTATTCATCTTTGGCTCCCCATCGCCTCGCTAAGAGTTTGACACGTGGGCACAGGTGAAACACTAAGAAGAATGCATGGAATGGAGAGGAAAGGGTGGTGCTTCTCTTTCCCTTCTGTGTTGGTGATAAGTGTCATCTTCTGACTTGGTTTTGCCCAAAGTGAATGTTTGCTCCCTGGATTGCATCATATGTCCAGATCACAGCTGACTGTTTCGCTAGAAGGGCTTGTTCTAGTGTAAAAACTGATTGAGCAATGGATGGCAGGTTAACTCTTTGCTTTATTTAGAGTCCTTTTGATTCTTTGATTTGATTCCTCATTTAATCTACAAATATTTGTATACCTGCTATGGGTCTGGCCCTGCTACTCATTTTTCAACAGGTAGCCCAGTAACCTGTGAGACAGTGTGCATATGTTAAGACAAAGGGATTCTGAAACTTTCTTCACAGCCAGGAAGATGATATAGCCCTCTAGATGAAATAGGAGTGGTGGTGATTGTTTTGTAATTCCTGTAAATATCTGATCCAAAAAAAAAAAAAAACAAACATCTGATACAGCCCCCTAGGTGAAATAAGGCGGTGGTAATTATTTCGTGATTCCTGTAAACATGTATATTAGTATAAATTCTGGTGAGATTCACCCAAGATTGTATCCAGGTGGTGTGGGCTTGAATATGTTTAGCCTGAGGAGTTTCTGATTAAGAATGTTCACTCTCCAATTTAAGTTCCCAATTTGTTTGTTAGTCAATTATGGCATTTAAGTAAGTGGGGGGAATATCTAAATCACTGAGTCACAAGCAATGTATTTCCATATCTTCCTCTCAGGAATCTTGCCAGCTGACAGTTAGAATAGTGATCTGTGTTCAATGCCAATGTTGTCTGGTCTCTACTGTCCTAATTTCAAGGGACTTTGGAGTCTTTATGTACTGGCAGTTCTATTTGTGCAGTACTATTTTTATTGAATTAGAAACTGAGCTCCGTTGTGAACTTAAGTATCTTTTTTCAAATAGCAAATCAGGAGAGCCTGGAGTTAGGATCCAAGAACCCTGATTCTCTGTCCTGGGCATCATTTTATAGCTTTTCTAATGTGACAGTCCTAACAAGCAAGACATTTTCTGAAAGATGTTTCTGATGGATGTAGATGTGCTTGATACTAGTGATCATTTCTGGTGCCTCAGGCACATTAAATTTGTACAATACGCCGATCTACTTTTAACAACCCTGACAATCCAGAATGCCTGGATGTGAGGCTTTTGCCAGAGAACGTAACCTTCAACTATCTCTTGGGAGACGCTTACCAAAAACTAAATAGAAGTGTTCAAAGGATGGGAAACCAAAAGGCAAATTCATAATCCAGCTCATCACTCTGAGGCAGCTTCTGGCTTACGTATCTGAACTCTGTTTTATCTTCATGACGTGGATGTTTTAGTCAAAGTTTTATTTTTCCTAATCTTTCTTTTTCTAAGAAAAACTATATTCTTTGTTATATAAACACATTCACAAACATATAAATACATACATGTGTGTTCAAAAAGTGGACTGTAAATGAAGTTAGTTACTCATTCAATTTCTAGTTCCTAAAGAAAGCCTTCAGGAAATCATGTCCTTTCTTCTGTGTTCAAGAACTTAGGGGTTTATCACAAATTCTTGGGTGATATGTTGATGAAAGCAAAAATTGGACCAAGGAATGCAGAATTGACAGTGAGTATGTCTTTTTCCTTTGAGTACACTTAGACTTGACTCCTCTGGAGGCTCATCTGTGTGTGATGAGGAGAGTTGAGCAGACTGTCATGGTTTTAGTGGCATAATGTATGATCATGACATTTGGGGACCGCATGAGTATTCTCACTGCCATAATGTGTTCTTCATTGGCTCTCAAGATGATTCAGACTTTTCACCCTTTACTATTTGTTTCTCTTGGGACACTATTTTCCCGGATTTCTATCAACAATGTCTACACAGAACAAGTGCTCAAAAACAATCGGTGATAATAATGATAACATTCCTGGGGCTTGTTCATCTTTTTCCTACTTCTCCCTCACGTGCATAAATGTCTTACCAACTTGCATGTCTATGCCTGCAGAATCTGTCCCTGTAACAGTGTGTGTCATATTCTCATATACAGTGAAAAGGGCACCGCTTGCCTCTGGCTTCTTCCATGCCCACCTTCCAAATTGCGTTGAGAAATACCTCAGTTACCCTGATGTCCCAAGCCACAATTCCTGTCATCATTTTCAGTCCTTTCTACTTTTTCCCAAATATGTTGGCAGATCCTGGTCTGATTTTATTTTGTATTTCTTTTACTAATTTATTTGCTTATTTTACTCCCTGCTCAATTATTTTTGGGGAATCTTGACTTTAACAACTTGATGCAAAAGTTTCCAGAGCCTATTTTATATTTAGTTTGCATTATAAGTATCCAAGAGTGGGAAGCACAGGTAGCAAAACTTATTAACTTATTTAATCACCCTATTCTTTGAAAGAGTGTGTGAGTGTGTCAGTGAGAAAGAGATAGCGAGAGATATTAAAATTGAGTGTACAACCTCAAGTGGCTAAAGTTCAGTGGAAGAGGTTGTGAGGAACAGTTCACTATTATTATACTTTTAAAAATCAGGCTCATCTGTTTTAACCTTTTACTACATTGCATGATAAGTGATAAATCAAACAAGCAGTATCTAGTGCCAAAGAAGACCCTTTCTGCTTTTTCACAAAAACACCTAGCAAGTTATATATAATATTAGTTAATACTGCCAATTGTTGGAGTGTTGTGCAATGATGTAAAAATTCTTCTTAATTTCTCGTGTTTAAAATATAATCATAATTTTTCCTTGATTTAATTTTGTATGTTTATATGTATTAATTTACATAGGCCAGAAAATTATTTATTTCTAATGTATATGTTTTTCTTTACATTTAAAGCTTCATTGTAATTACCACTGTACTTCCAACATCTGGAGATCCAGAAAAATGTACTTATATCTGAATTATGGATACAAGAGAGTAAAGTATAAGGTTGTACACTTTTGCATTATTTTTCTTTTAAAACAAAAGGAAGCAGGGAAAGTTTACACAGAAAATTATGTTTAAAACAATTTATATGAATGGTCTATGTGGATGATGAACCGATCTCATAAATACGAATAAGAACTTTAAAAATATCTTGTCCTCCTGAAAAAAAATCCTAGGCATTTAGCTTATTAATTGGACTTCACACGCTGTAGGTTCATAAGCAGAAGGTGTTGCTCAGGTGAAGGTGTGCTGTAGAGGGCAATCTACATGTGTTCATTTATTATTCATTAAGAATATGAGTATGTGTCCAATTTTTCTTTATTGATGTTGCCACAATAACAAAACCTTAATGTAGGTAAATTTTTTTCTCCTGGGTTCCACCACGAATGCATGGGATACCTTTCATGGTGCTAGGTGCCAGGCACTTTGGCAAGTGCCAAGATACATGGTAAACATTAAAAATCCTTGCTGCATAGATGTTCAGAGTCTTGTGGGGCAATCTACAAGAGGTGATTCAGTGTAGACAGTATTTCTCAATAGCAGGTACTATTGGTATTTTGGCCCAGACAATTCCTCTGCACCTCTGCTCAATAGGCAGTCCCCAAGTTAAAAACATCTGACTTATGTACAACTTGCCCTTAATGAAAGGAGTCTATTACAGGAAATAGGAAAATGTGCCTGTTCCAACTTACATACTAATTCAACTTACTAAATATACAGAATCTGTTTAATTTGTGACCTGGGAACTGTCTGTATTGGTATTTGGGCCAGATAATTCTTTCCTGTGGAAGGCTGTCTTGTGTTGTAGGAAGGTTAGAAATATCACTGGCTTTTATGCACTGGGCGCCAGTAGCTCTCCCCACCCTCCAGATATTGCCAAATGTCTACTGGGAGGCAAAACTACCCTTATTGACAACACTGCTGTAGAAGTTAAGAACCAGGGCTGTGGAGTAGGAACATGCAGAGGATGTGATCCCATCTGTGCAATTTTGCATTGGTTGCCTGTGCTTTAGAGGCCTTATTCAAAAAATCTTTGCCCGTAATGGTATCTGGAATGTTTCCCCAAGGTTTTCTTCTAGTAATTTTATAGTTTCTGGTCTTAGCTTTAAGTTTTTATTTCCTTTTGACTTGATTTTTTTTTTTAATGTGGCAAGAGATAGGAATCTAGTTTTATTCTTTTGCATATTCAGCTTTCTCAGTATCATTTATTAAAGAGATTGTCCTTGCCTCAATGTATGTTCGTAACACCTTTGCCAAAAGTGAATCAACTGTAAATTCATGGATTTATTTCTGGTTCTCTATTCTGTTCATTGGTCTACGTGTCTGTTTTATGCCAGTACCATACAACTCTTCAAGTATAACTTGAAGTCACGTAATGCTATTCCTCCAACTTTGTTCTTTTTGCTCAGGATGACTTTGGCTATTTTGGTTCTTTTCTGGGGGCTCCATATTTTTTTTTCTATTTCTTTGAAGAATGTCATGGGTATTTTAATAGGGATTGCATTAAACCTGTAGGTTGCAAAGGAGAGAATCAACAAAGTGAAGAAACCAAGCACAGAACAGGAGATGATACTTGCAAACTACCTATCTGACGAGGAATTAATACCAAAATATACAAGGAACTTAAACAACTCAAAGGAAAATATCAAAACCACAATGAAATATCATCTCACCCCAGATAAAATGGTTTTTATCCAAAAGATAGGCAATAATGAATTCTGGTAAGGATGTGAAGAAAGGAGAACCCTTACACATTGTTGGTAGGAATATAAATTAGTACAGCCGCTAGGGAGAAAAGAATGGAGGTTCCTTAAAAAAATAAAAATAGAACTACCATCTGATCTGGCAATTCCACTACTGGGTATGTATCTGAGAGAAAGAAAATCAGTATGTTGAAGAGATATTTGTACTCCTAGGTTGATTGCAGTATTCACCATAGTCAAAGTATGGAATCAACCTGTGTCCATTAATGGATGAACAGGTAAAGAAAATGTGGTACATAAATGCAATGGACTATTACTCAGCTATAAAATGAATGAAATCCTGTCATTTGCAATGACATTGGATGTAACTGGAGGACATTATGTTAAGTAAAACCAGCACAGAAAGACAAATATTACATGTTCTTACTCATATATGTGAGGCAAAAATAATTTAACTCTTGGAGGTAGAGAATGGAGTGATGGTTACCAGAAGATGGGAAGGAAAGTGGGACGGCAGGATAAAGAAGGAATGGGTTACTGGTGCAAAAATACAATTAGATGGAAGGAATAAGATCTAGCAGTCAGTAACACAGTACGGTCTGGATATAATTAACAGTTTATTGTGTATTTTAAAATAATCAAGAGAGTGGAATTGGAATGTTTCTAACCCACAGAAATGATGAATGCTTGAGGTGATGGTTACCCTTTTATCCTGATTTGATCATTACACACTGTATGCCTCTATCAAAACATCACATGCACCCTATAAGTATGTGCAATGATTATATATATAATAAAAATAATGTAAAAAAATGAAATTATGTAGTGTTTGATCCAAGTTAAGTGTTCCCAAATATTAGCTATTCATAGTGGTGGTAGTATTAATATTTCAACAGGCAATTACAATAGTGTTAAGTTCAATAATATAGTTAAGTATAATACAGTGTGCAGTGGGAGCACATATTCAGGGCTGGGAAGACTCTAAGTGGAAAAAACATGTTACACGAATGAAGTAGAGGTAAAAATATGAAGCATTTGGGGAATTGCAGGGAGCCTAGTCTGTCTAATGTGCAAAGGACAACAAATGAGGCTGTTGGAGCAGGTAGGAACCAAATGGTGAGGGCTTCCTTCACCCCAAAAGGAAGATAAATTTTGTCTTGATAGCATGAAGAAACTGAAGAATGTTCAGCAAATCACATTTTTATTTTAGAAGAGTTCTTTGAGATAGATCTTGAGTGTGAGCGAGACTGGTAGTGATGAACCCAGATCAAGACTCTCAGAACAGTCCATGGAGAGAATAGTGGCTGCTGGGACTGAGGCAGTTGTATATTGCTGTGATGACTTTAGGAACAGATTTTGCCTTCTCCAAGATGAAGCAAAATTTTTCTAATTTGATTCCAATAATGAATATTTTTAGCAAGCTAGTTCTACACTTGGGGGAATTTCAAGTTTAATTTGAAAGCCGATTACATGATAGATTCTCTTTAAAATGTTTTCAAATGAAGCTTAATTTAAAGACCATCTCACAGCCTATTCATAGTTGAGTATTACTTCAAGAGTTTTTTCTGCAATTGTACGTATATGCCCATGGTTCCTGTGTCTGACAGAAACACTTCTACATAACTATATGGAAATAGCATTGACATTGTTGTGTTGAGATTCATCGCTTAGGATTAAGTGTTGGTTTTCTAATTGATGAGAATTTTATTTCTTTAATAATCAAGATGAGATATGGGTGAAAAATAGGAATGAATGAACACTTGGCATTATGGAAATGCCACCTAATTAAGAATAAAAATATTTTGGACAAGTCTTTTGTCTTATCTGAGCCTTAATTTCCTTTGTCATAAAATTATAATTATTAGATAAGTTAGTTATTTTCCAAATTACCTTTAGTCCAAGGTTGGCAAACATTTTCTATAATAAGCTATATAGTAAATATTTTAAGTTTATCAGGACATAATCTCTGTTGGAACCGTGCAAGTCTGCCATTGCAGTGAGAAAGCAGCCATAGACCATATGTAAATAAATAGACATGGCTGTATACCAATAAAACTTTATTTAAAAAAGTAGGTGGTGGGATATAGTTTGCTAACCCCTGCTAGCCCAGAACTATTTAACAGAAATAAAATATGAACTGTATACATAGCTTCTAGCCACATTATAAATAAGTAAAAAACAACCAATGACTTTAATCAATACTGTACTTTATTTTACTCAATATATTCAAAATATTATTGACATATAACAGTACAAAATATTAAACATATTTCATACTTTCTTTTTGGGTCTTCAATATCTGGTGTGTGTTTTGTATTTGCAGCGTATCTCAACTCAATAGCCATTTGTGGCTAGCAGCTACTGAAATTGGATCACATGGCTTTAGAGTTGAAAATCTACCATTTGATCAGTTTCCATGCAAAAATATATGCGTTATCCCAAGTGATTAGGATATATTGTTAGTAATAAATATATCTTTTTAAAAAATATATTGATTAGTAAAATACTATGTACACTTAAACAATGCATGATGGCTCAAACAAATGGTTTTATTTCTCATTCATGTAAAGCTGAAATTGCTGTTCCTGATTGATTGGTGGCTCTGTTGAAGGGCAGATTAAATTGGATACTTGTATTTGCCACAGAGATGCTAAGATCTCTATGGCAAGTTCTTTAACCAGTTTTAACTTCAGTCACTCCATCTGTGCCTTGGAAATAATATTGGTACTTACTTTACAGCACTGTGGAAGAGATTACGTGAGATATCGGCTATACACTGCTTTGCTAGAGCATAGCACCTCGTGAGTGCTCAGTACATTAAGAACAATTTTATCATCTTATTATTATAAAAGTTGTGAAATTGACTGTGCTGAGTAAACCTGCACCTGGAGGTATAGGGTGTTATTTTCCAAAAGGCAGGAAATCAGAGAGAGACCTCAAAGTTAGCCTCCAAATTTACTTGATCATTTTGCATCATTAGTTATTGTTTTTTTAGTTTTAGATTGTTATTACGTGCTACTGGTAACAATCTCTGTTTTATGGATGACCTAGTATTTTTCAGTCTCAAAGGGGTGTGTGTTCTGTGAACAAAGAGACATGTTCAAGTAGTGAACCCTCACAGGTTTGGAGAAAATGTGATCACCTTTAAAGTACTCCCCTTAGCCATCTGGTGACCACAGTGATATTCAGCAATGAGGTATGTAGCACTTTATCTAGGATAGTTCACAAACTTAATTGTAAGACCTTGCACAACAATTCTGATGGCTATTCCAGAAAAAGAGTTCCAAAATTGCTTCAAAGGGAGGACTGGGCTCTGGCATTGGTGCATAATCTCCCAAGGGTTCTACTGCAAAGGTGACCATAGTGATATTTAGCAATGAGGTTTGGAGTACTTTTTCTAGGATGAGTTCATGAACTTAATTGTCCAACCTCACAAGCGTCCCAGGTGGTCAATTACCTGCCCAGGATTCCAGCGTCATGAACACAAGTTTGGCTTTCCCACTTCTATTGAATGTGGTAACTCACCACCTTACTTCTTTTTTTCACATTAGTTATTCCTCCCCCTTGTTCTCCAGTATTTTTGCTGTCTGTATTCAAACTTCTTTCCTGTAAAGTCCAATCCATATTTTTCCCAGCTTATGTTTCAGTCTTGCTTCCCAATATCCTTTGTTCAAGGAGCTCCTGAAATCCTGCCCTGATTAATTAGATCGAAACCAAAATTCTGTCTGGTTCTGCCCCACTGATAGATGCCACTTCAAAGACAGTGTCCCTCACTCCTTTGCCCACAGGTAATATTAGATGTTTAGTCACTTACTATATTTATACTTCACTGTTCAGTGTCCACACCTCTTCTTTGTCAATGACATATTTCCTTGCTAGATTTTAAGTTTCAAGAGGGAAGGGATTGTGTGTTAAACAATTTTAGTGCAGTCTAAAACACAAGCTTATCAGGTAGGTGCTGAGTGATACTTTCCTGATGTTTGACCAACCACGTGTAGGCAGTTTTCAGATAATTAGGATGAATCTAATTTTAAAATGAACAACCATGTGTCCTTAGATGAACCAGAATATACACTTACAAGGCCCTGCTGTCCTGCATGATAAATAAGGGAATAGGTTGTCCTGCAGAAAAGCTCTGCTGTTCTTTTCTTTTCCCTTACAAATAAAAGCAATCCACATACATAAGAACTGGGATAGGTGATCTCCTTTCCTCAATTAAGTTGGCAAGAATTGATGTACCCAAAGTGGATGTTGTCTGCAAAAAGGAAATCCAGCAAAAATCCACACTCTGAGGAATTGTAAGGAAACCTCCAAGAATGGCTTATGGTGAATAGACCCAAAGTTGGCAGCCTGATGCCTCAAATTTATGACAGCAACAACTTCCTGAGATGACAGGTTCAAGTTTCTGCAGGGACAATATTCTGATACTTCACAAAGTGCCAAGCTATATTGGTTTTTATATTTTCTTTTCACCAATGTGTGGAGCGCCCCGGACCCAGAGCTCCTTCGGCAGCTTCCACAACTCTTAGCTTTGTTGTGGTCTTTATTTCTTAAGATTTTTCGCATCTCAGAATTCCCGTTACATGGAAGAGGAGTGATTGGACATCACCCTAAAGGGATTTTACAATTCATTTCTCTTCATTTTCTAGCAGCGTTTTGAAATAGCTGTTTTGTGGTTTTAAATCCCCACCAGCAATTCATTAAGGTTTGATTTGTTGCTCCTCATCTTTGCCTCTTCCCAGCGCTATGGTAAAAAGCGCCCCTTTTTGGAGTCGAGTACTTATTAGAGTTTTTGTACAATTTGACTTCAGGGGCTTTCGACACTAAGAGGGATTATGTTTGTGCTTCTAAGTCATTGAATCTCTGCCATCCTTCAGCAAAAGATGTGGTTTCGCTTATTGTCTCAATAAGAGAGAATGGAATGTGCTTGAAGTTATGTTTCTGATTGTCTGAGAGAAGGAGAACCAGAGCCTGTGGCTCAGAGGGGCCTCTGAGGAAGCTGTGCTCAGGACCTCAGGGATGGGAAAATTGTCTAGTCCCCAGTAATCCTGGGGCCCCTCCTGAGGGAAGACTACAGTGGACCCAGAGAGCTCTTACATCAGAGGAACCTACCCGATTTTCCTTCAAAGGACTGGCCATCAGTTTGGGCTCTCCTGAAACAAACACTGAAATGAAAATTCAAGTGCAAAGTTATTTTTAGAGGGATGTGAAGAAAATCCCAATAGGAGAGTGGGCAAGTGAGCCAGGGAAGGGATGACAGTCAGTCCAGGGGGCTTTATCAAATCATGTGACCCCTGTGAGTACTTGGAGCTTAGCCACCCCAGGGACTCTGGGGACAGCTGAAAACATGTGTCTTATGGTGCAAAGGTTTATTACACCTCAGGGGCAAGGTAGTATTCACTCACCAAAACTTGGCCTGGGGCAGGATTGCCTCCAGAGGACACTGACTCCCTCATGCTGCAGGACTGTCCCCTTCCTCCAGGCAGAGGAAGGCAGGAGGTGGCTGTCAGAAAACAAGGGGGTGGGCAACAAATTGGCACTCATGGGGGCATGGTTAGGGCACCAGCAGCATCTACTGTGCTCAGGCTTCCTTGTCATTGGCATACTACCCTGTTTCCCCAAAAATAAGACAGTGTCTTATTTTAAGGTGTGCTCCCAAAGATGCGCTAGGTCTTATTTTCAGGGGACATCTTATCGTTCCTGTAAGTAGGTCTTATTTTTGGAGGATGTCTTATTTTCAGGGAAACACGGTTTCAGGCAGGACAACCTCCAATCCCTATTTTCACCTGAGCATTGCTGGCCACCCTAGGACTGCTGTGTGGCTCTCATGAGGTGCAGACTGCCTGTAGCTGGGCGGTAGGGCTGACCACACCAGCAGGGGGTTTAGGGTTTCCTAGAGCAGGATCGCCCACTGCCTTCCCCAGTCCCGCCATCTTCCTCCCACACTGTCTTCATTCCTCTGAGACCACACTGTTCACCCCAGACTGCTTCCTACTCTTGGTGAGTGCATTCTTTGTCCTCATAGCTCCTGTCCTTTCCTCTCCATGCCACCTTTCCCCCCTGTATCAGGTTTCTCAGCCTCAGCACTGTTGACATTTGGGGCAGGCAAGTCTTTGTTGTGGGATCTGCCCAGTGACTTGCAGGATGTTTAGCTGCTTCCCCTGCCTCCACTTACTGGGCTCCACTGGCACTGCTTTTCCCGCACCCACTGCCTTAGTTGGGAGGGGAAAAAAAGTTCCCTTCGTTGTAAATCTTAATTCCTCCTCACCTCTCCGTCAAACTTCTCATCAGTTATAGTTGTCCATTCATTATGACCTCTGTCCTCTCAGGTTTAGAGAAGACATTTCAAAATCTGGGAAATTGAAACATTGTCCCCAGTTGATCCTGAAAAACTTCCTGCCCCATCTCTGCCTATACTCCACTCCACTCAGAAATACCTATTCTACGTCTGTCTCTCTTCCTGTCCCTCTGTCTCCTCCCCATCTCCATTGTGGACAACTGCAATTTGGGGAATATCATTTTTCATTTCTGCCTCCTTTTTAAAGGCCCCTGCTCAGTTGAATAAAGCAAATTATCACAGCAAATCAGCTAATAAAGTGCATCGTAAGATGTAACGTTACTTAAAAATTTATGTTCATTCATTCATTCTTTGATTATCAAACATTTATCCAGCACCACGTATGTGCCAGATAAATCATGTGGTAACGTGTCGAGCAACATACTCCCCATCCCTCCAAATAAGTGCACAAAATAATGACATAAAAGACTAAAAGTATTGGGTGGCGCCTGTGGCTCAAGGAGTAGGGCACCGGCCCCATATACCAGAGGTGGTGGGGTTGAACCTGGCCCTGACCAAAAACTGCAAAAAAAAAAAAAAAAAACTAAACTAAAAGTATTGTTATTTTATCAATACGTGCATATCCTGAATTCTTGGGTTGAAAGTACAGAAATGCTGTACATTGTATTGTACCAAAAACAGTTATAATTTCTGGCTCAGTATGTCCAACTATATAGTTTATAATTATGAAATCATGCTTTGAATTATAGGATTTACTTCTTCACATTCAGACATATTTTATGAGTGCAGTCCATTTTGACAAACAAGTTTCACAGTTTAACAAGTTCCTTAAGTGAAAGGTTAATAAATATTTCACACTCCTGTTTGCTGGCATCCTCTTTAGCTGGTTTTATGTAACCTGTTTCTGCTCTGCCTGATCTAGCAGTCATCCACATTTTCAGGTAATCCACTCCCGGGTGGTTTCCAAACTATCAGAAACAGGGTCGCATTGCTTATACGTTTTTTGGTAGGGGGTAAATTATGGAGAAAGGACAAGGGGTAAGGACCAAAGGACAGGATTAGGATTATGCAGATGCCAATGTCACTGAGAAATCTACTGAGGGACATTGCCTTTGTTTGCCACATCGAATGTGTCCTATGCTGGGCCATGTGTTTTGGCAACATTACCTGCTGCCCCGTCCTGTGCAGTTATTTCTGGTTCTGTCCGTCTCCTCAGATGGCCTTCCATAACCTCATTTCCCTGAGTGTGTAGCCCCCAGACCAGCAGCAGCTACACCGCTGAGAGCTGGTTAGAAATGCAGAATCCGGGGCCCCAGCCCAGACCTGCTAAACCAGAATCTGCAGTTTAACAAGATCTCCAGGGGACTCCAATGCACATCAGAATTTCAAAAGTGCTTTTGTTCTACTTCCACTTTTCTACTTCTAGCTCAGTAAACACAAAGTCTACAATCTGAACTATAGAAGTGGTAATGTGATTAGCCCCACAGTGTGCTGACAAACCCCATTTTCCCTAGTTTATTACTTTTCAAACTTGGTTATCAATATATTAGTGGGCCTTTAATTAACATAATAAGTCACATCAATGAGTTTTAAGTAAAAAGGCTAAAATAGAAAGTATTGGCATCTATCATATTTTTGAAATGTTTCATCTAAAAAAGTATGAACACACATACACACACACACACCCTTTATATGTGGGCTCTGGGTCATAATTATAAAACAGAATTCTGACTGGGGTTAGAGTAGAAAAAACAATCTCTAAAACCACTATCATAAAGACCAAGTATATATGTCTCTCTACATATTGGCTAGTGTTCACATGTGCACGCTTGATCATATTTGGTCATTGATTGAGATAATGGGATTATATTCTCTAACTGAGATTCCTGAATGAGATGTAAATAGCACACAGGAATGTTAAAATCGTCTCAATTGCAAGGTAATCACAATAAGAATTTTAATTTTTTACTCAATTTCAGAAAACAATGCTGTATCAGAGAATATCTCAGAATTTAAGAGACAGTTATCTCAAACCAAGAAAGCTAAAGGCTAAACATTAAAGGCTAACATTGAAGGCTAAACAAGGACATTTATTAACTTGAAGGGAGTAATAATTTTGAACCCAATAGAAATCCCCCAGGTTATGGGGAGATACAGGATGTCCCAAAAGGGGTTGTATAGTTTTAAGCTTTACTATCTTCAGAAGCATAAATACTACAAACTTGCAGCAAATTATTTGGAAGTTTACGCATTATATTTTTTTAACCCTCATTTTAGCTTTACAGATTTTAAAGAGTATATTTTTCATTTCAATTTTGGTTTCAGTCCCTCTGATTAAAGATTGTAACCATTGAAATAATACATTAAAATTAGGAAATATTATCCAAAATTCACAAACCTAAATGATCATGAAAGAAATTTTGATAATGAAACTTTCAGAGGAATTCTTTTGTAAGTTTATAGCAGTAATCCATTAGAAATTACGAACACCTTGTAGAAGGAAGAAAACCGAGTCACTCTTCAAATACCAGTCTAAGTGAAGCTGTGCCTCAGAGAAAGCTGAGAGAGTCAGATTTCACCACGTGTGGGAAAGAACTAGTCTAGGGGGTGAAACCAAGGCGTTCTGTGCAGGAGAGTGCTAATGCCAGGCTGAGACATGCTTCCAGGGAAATGCTGTCGGTCTCACAGACAGGATCTGTGCCAAACAGTTGTCTCTGAAAGTGCCTTTCCCCTGAGAGCACAGCTAGGTGCACCTCATAGCTCCTTCTCAGCTTCTCACTGTTCTCTCTGGCTCTTTCCTGATCTGTGGGGCCTACGATTTTTCATGAAATGATTGTTTACTCCAGAGGTTCCTTAGAAAGAAGGAAGTTACATAAAACAATTTTTATTAGATATGATATGCTTTAAAGGAACTGTGAACGTGCTTTATATATTTTCTAAGTAGGATGTCCATTGTAGAGAAACTTTGCTTTACTAATTTTTTTTAAATCGATGGTGTCAATTTCTAAAAATGCTGTGTTTCAAGGGAGAATTTAAAAATACACTAGAACCCCCATAGTTGACTCTTCTCTTCCTCCTTAAGCTGACACGTACCACTTGTACTCAGTGGAAGTTCCTTATGTTGACTGGGTCCAGTCCCTTGGGTAGTCAACTTAACACAGATTCTACTGTAATTTACATGATGTAAAAGATGAGATCCCTAATGTTCTCTCTCAGATATGTGTTAAAGTACATGGTACATTTAAAAAAAAACTATCCCATTTTTTTTTCAAACTAATCATTAATGGTGCCATCTTTTTGCTAGTACATGGCCCTTCATACATATGTACACGTATGTATGTCCTATATATACATACACACAAATTATAAAATTTTAATACATAGAAATATGTAATTCTGACATATATTGTACATATTAAATGTATAATTTGAAAAGCAATATGAGAAAAGCTATTGGAGAGATTCTAAATGGTAGCAGTTATAACAACTTTTTACAATTATTTATTTCTAAATGAAATAAATTACAATTCCTCACATTTATGCCTGATGATTTAAATATTTTATAAATTGTTTTTATTTTATAAAATGAAATATTAATTTGAATAATATCAACTTGTAGTTATTCATACTGTTATAATGTATATTTAGCAATTTTTTTTTTCTTAAAAAACCTTACTTCATATTTCAGGCTTTTAATTCTTGTTTCATGATGGTTATAGTTGTATAAAGTAACACTGTTGCCCTCAAGACTAATGAGAACATGATGAATTTTGAGATCCATGCCAAAGAGAACATTTTGTTTTTAGAACATTTGTTATAGAAAACCACATATTAGTGTGATCATTTTCCTTTGTGATTTATGATGGATGTAATGTTTTTTCAATTAAAATGTATAGTTCATCATGGTCAGTATTCTTCTATCTACAGTATAATGGACATATGTATGCTTTTCAGATTAGTAAAAATAGCAAATATTTCAACATACACTAATCTGATACAAGTTCACACAGTCAAATCTACTTTGTCATATTGGCAGATATTGGAGACATGAACTTCTGGTTTCATAATGACCTCCATTTTGCCAGCAAGATCTTCTGCTCCATAAAACAAAATCAGAGATTTTTTTTTTTTAACGAAGTATCAAAGACAAGATCCTTGCTGGAAGAATTGTGTATTTGAAGTATTGTAGCTTTGTTTCGTTTTGTTCTTCAAACATCATAAACACAACCAAAACAGCAACCATGAATCAAACAAATTCTGGTAGATCTATCACAAAGCCTAGGATGGCGAATAGTTTTGTGCCAACTCCAGTAGGATTTGGCGGCTGTTAGGTCTGATGTGTTTGAAAAATATTATAAGGCAAGAACTCTGGCTGGGCAATAGAGTGTCATGATGGATTAGTAATGTCCGCTGTGGCAGAATGACAGAGTGATGAGCTGAAGGCCGTGTGTTTTCTTACCTCGTGCTCATACCTAAGGAAGACTACATTTTCAAGGTATCGTCTCATTATGTTGCCTTTCACTTTATGGCTTATGCTTTTGAACGGTGCTCTACTTGCTCTGAAGATGTTTTTTTTTCCAAAAACAAATCAAAAAATGTATTTGTAAATCAAGGAGACTACATAAGAGTATTTCCTAATTGTCGGGTTTAGTGTAATACCATGTAAAGCAGCAGACAGTGAAATTTTTATTATCTCTTTTGATTTTCTGAGTCCTGAGACTGTGTATTATTTACTTTATAATATTTTAGCTGATAAAGTATTATCAGTAATAATACTTTAAAAATTAAAAAATAACTGGAACTCTCTTAAGAACAAATTTTATTTTCGCAGAATAAAATTAAAAATAATATTTTCTATTCCACATTAAAATGCTAAAGTTGTATTTCATTGCATAATTTTTATTTGACTTCCTAGTCTACTCTGTGAGTATTACAGTACTCATCCTCTCAGAGAGTTCGGGCCAGCCTGTTCACATGAAGAACAGGAAGGAGCAGATGGTATAGGAGGCCTTTAGGCAAGAGGTGGGTCACAGATAGCCCCTTTTAGGGTCTACCATGCTAGAAAAATAGAAAAATCGGCAAAAAGGGCACAACAGTGAACAACTGTTGTTTAAAAGTCTCGAGAGCCCATGTTTCTTATTTCAGCAAGAAGATTGAGTCTTCTCTTGATTAATTTTATTAGACGCCCTTACGATCTGCCTGTGAGAAGGCTGGAATAGTATTTCCTTCCATCATTACTCAACTGTCTTCCAAACTTGGAAGCTCATAATTGCTTACATTATAATAAGTGGCTATCAGGTCCTCAGGAATTAAGGACGTGAAGAAAGAACTCTTTTGTACACTTGATTTTGGCATTCTTTCCACACAGAGATGAATCACCTTTTTTAACAAGTCCAGGACTTGACTTTGCCAAGATTGGGCAGAGAGAATAGGAGAAGGTAATTGGCTTTGTGCTAAAGCCCCTTGTACAGTTTTGTTGTAATCTGCATGAAATATTGCTTTTTAGGGACCAGTAGTCTCCAGGACAAAATGGATTTTTGTCAGATGTGTTTGCGCACCTTAGGGGATTCGCGAAGGAGGGGCTGAGTGCTAGTAATTCAGATAACTGGATATGTATTGTTTTGACCATCAGTAATTGAGTTTAGTATTCTCTGGAATAATGTGTGGGTTAAGAGGGTCTCAAAGATCCTCTGAACATTTTTATTTGCCCTCCCAGGTATACCCAGTACTATCAATATGATTTAATAGGAAAGTGTGCATCTTGGTGGAAAGACTGGACTATAAATATGAGTGTCCTTACTAAATAACTAGTAAGACATAAGGGAAAGTTGCTTAACTTCTCTGATTTTCAATTTCCAATTCTGTCAAGATGATTTTAAAGAAAATTGCCTACCATACAGGACTATGAAGAGTAGGAATATTTGGAAGTAAAAAGGAACAGGTCTTAGTAGAACTATGTATGCCTCGCTTCCAGGACATTTTCTCCTGATTGGGGGAGAGGAAAGAGCAGAAGGGAAGGAACAAAGGGAAACTCAAGAATAGCCTTAGCTTCTCTGCTCACAAAAATGTATTTCTTCTAGCTTTTATTTTGAGAGCTAAGCAAGTCTTTTATGGTATCTTCTTGGATAAAAAGGGGATGTATATGCTGACAACAGGAAAGTGCACAAGTTGAATTCACACAATTTCACCATATGCATGAGATATTTTGGGGGGGGATTAACAGCAGGCTAGAGAAGATGATTTTCCAGAGACCTCCAGCTTTCTGCCCCTGCCCTGTCTGTGAATGTTCTGAGAGACACCATGAAGATCTGGGTGACAGGCTTATCAGATGGTCAGGGGTCGCAAAGCTGGAGGGGAGAGCCAAAAATGCTCACCTCCAGAAGGTGAATTTAGGGAGATCAATTTAATATGAGCTAATTAGCATGTGATGCCTCAACCCCTGCCATGGCTTTAAGCTCTGCTAAAATAGTGGTTCTCAAACTTGAGCTGCATTCTAATCACCTCGAAAGCTTGATGAACTACAGATTGTTGGGTTACATCCTCATAATTTCTGATTTAGTAGTGCTAGGTGAAGCTGGAGAATTTACAACTCACTCATGTTCCCAGGTGATTCTGATGCTCCTGGAAGTTGCTGTTTTAGAAACAACTGCATTGAAAGAACAATTCTGCAAAAATCTAAGGAGATAATAGTTTTATTGTTATCTGCCTGAAATATTGTGGCAATTTTGGGTCCCACTCTTTTTCAGTCAGGACAAAATCCAGAAAGATGGAGAAAGTTCTGGAAACCAGGTAATAGTAAGGACATTGAGGAAAGAGGAGCATATGGAGAAGAGAAACACCAGGGATGTAGTAGATGCCTTCAAATACTCAACAGATTGGCATGTTGAAGAGTCTTACAAGTGTCTACATTGGAGCCATATAAACCTGGCTTTGATTCATGGTTCTGCCATGCTTTTATACATTTAACAAAAACTTCTACAGTGCTTACTAAGTACCAGGCACTGTTCCAACACTTTACATATGTTAACACACTTAATTCTCACAACAATGTTCAGAGAAGTTGAGCAAGTTTCTTATGGTCACATAGCTAGTACACGGTGAAACTGGGATTCGAATCTTGGCAGTCAGATGGAGTCCGAGTTCTCGAAAACTACATGACACTGACACTACACTACACTACAGGCTTCTCTTCAGCTGGTGGCTGTGAGTTCTTAGTAACATCTTAATGTCTCTGTGACACAGTCCCTTCATGTCCAAAATGGGGCCAATCCTTTTCTCATGGGTTGTTCTCAAGAGTCAAAAAGATAGTATATGCAAAGTACCCATGTAATGTCTGGGATTTGGACTTCTGTGATATTCAAATAAAACTAGGAGCAGTGGGTAAAATAAAAGTATACAAGGGGATGTAACATAAAGCCAGTGGGTAAAATTAGCGTGGGTCACATGTGTTTCAAGGAGAACAAAAACTGTCAGTGACAAGTCAAAAGGAGCCAGAGCCCCAGCTTTGGAAGTGTTTCTTGGAATCTAGATGCCTCTCCATAAGGACAGTCATGCCTAGCATCCTCGCCTGGTGAGGGTGACTGTACTAAATAACATTCTGACTTTAAAATTCTACAACTGTGTAAAACATTGACTTCATTCATTTGAAGTGTCATTCTACATCACGTGGTTCCATTATTTCCCTTGGCTCACTTGAAAGCTTTATGCATATTCTAAAAGATTCTGCCTGTCACAGTGAAGGCAGGTATAAAAATAAGTTACCCGAACTGTTCTTCGTTCTTTACTCATTCCTCTCTCTTCACCAGCACTTACCTGTTGATAGTGTGTTGCTTTTCAACAGTTTCCTCTAAATACGTTAATAAATGTATTCTGATATCCAGTGGCTGTTGCGTGATATTTTTCTTTCTTTTTTTCTGTTGCCTGATTTTTGTACACTTCCATTTTCCTTAATAATAAATATATTTTGATTTTTGCATATATCTGAATCCATCGTATTTTAAAGCAATGGTAATATTTTCATAGGTATTTCATTATACTCTTAGGTCGAATGCTTTCCTTGATTTACATATTGCTAATAAGGGACATATCTGAGACATCTGAGGGCAAGAACTTGTCTAGGATTCTCTGGTTTGTTGGAGAGTTGCACACTCAGGGGATAGGGCTAATTTTGATGCCAAAGACATGTGACAGTTGGAGTTTACTTGAGGTGTGTTCCCAGCACCCTTAATGGGGTTGCCCTAGGAGTTAATAACTCACGAATCTATGCAGCTTATTATATGCTAGAAACTGTGCCACGAGTTCAGAAATCCAAGATGGATCTAGTAGGATATATGTCTAACTAGGCAACTGTTCTGGAGGAGGATAGGTGTCTAACCAGGCAACTGCATAGTCAGAGGATACCTGATAAGATAGAGGGAAATCCTGGATTCTATGAGACATCTTAGTTGTGCTGTCTATTTGGGAGATCATGGAAAACATCCCAGAGGGGGGGATGCTTGATCTGTTTTGAAGCATTAATAGTGGTCAGCCTGGCAAAGGCATGGGGATATGTGTATGTTTGTGTGTGTGTGTCACTAGACTGAGGACCTCCAGACATACAGACATACCTCATTTTATTGTACTTCATTTTATTGCACTTTGCAGATACTGAAGGTTTGTAGCAACACTGTGTCAAGGTAATTTATTGGCACCGTTTTTCCAATAGCATTTGCTCTCTGCTTGTCTCTGTGTCACATTTCAGTAATTCTTGCAATATTTTAAACTTTTTCATTATGATCTTATATCTGTTATGGTGATCTGTGATCAAGAATTTTTAATATTACTATTATGATTGTTTTGGGAAAATATAAGATAGTATATTTAACAAATGAAAGTTGTGTGTTTTCTGACTGCTCCACCAACTGGCCATAGGAGTTAATAACCTCCTTATCTCTCAGCCTCTTCTTAAACTTCCCTATTTCCTGAGAATAATATTTAAATTAGGCCAATTAATAACATAGCAGTGGCCTCTCAGTATTTAAGGGAAAGGAAGAGTTGCACATCTCTCACTTTAAATCAAAAGCTATAAATGATTAAACTTAGTGAGGAAGGCATGTCAGAGGCTGAGATAAGCCAAAAACTTATCTCTTACACCAAACAGCCAAGTTGAGAATGCAAAGAAAAAGTTTTGAAAAGTTAGAAGTGATACTCTAGTGAACAAATGAATGGTAAGAAAGTGAAACAGCCTCATTGTTGATATGGAGAAAGTTTTTTATAGTGGTCTGGGTAGAAGATCAACCAGCCGCAACATTGGCTTTAGCCAAAATCTAATCCAAACATGGTCCTAACTATCTTTAATTTTTTGAAAGCTGAGAAAAGTGAGGAAGCTCCAGAAGACATGTTTAAGCCTAGTAGAAGTTGGTTCACGGGGTTTAAGGAAAAAGACAATAACATTAAAGTGCAATGCAAGGTGAAGACTGGACGCAGTGACTCATGCCTATAACCCTAGCATTCTGGGAGGCTGAGGCAGGTAGATTGCCTAAGCTCAGGATTTTGAGACAAGCCTAAGCTAGAGCAAGACCCCATCTCCTAAAAAAAAAAAAAAAAAAATAGCTAGGCATGGTGACAGGCACCTGTAGTCCCAGCTACTTGGGAGGCTGAGGCAAGAGGATCACTTGTGCCCAGGAGTTTAAGGTTGCTGTGAGCTGTGATGCCAGGGCACTATACTAAGGGTGACATAGTGAGACTCTGTCTCAAAAATAAATAGAGAGAGAGAGAGAGAGGAAGGGAGGGAGGGAAAGAGGGAGAGAGGAAGGAAGGAAGGAAAGAGGGAGGGAGGGAAGGAAGGAAGGAAGGAAGGAAGGAAGGAAGGAAGGAAGGAAGGAAGGAAGGAAGGAAGGAAGGAAGGAAGGAAGGAAGGACGGACTGATGCAGAAGCTACAGAAAGTTATCCAGAAGCTATAGATGAAATAATTGAGAAGGTGGATTTTCAGTGTAGATGAAACTGCCTTTGGTTGGAAGAAGCCAATCCAGGACTTTCATAGCGAGAAAGGAGAAGTCAATGCCTGGATTCAAAGTTCAAAGGATGGGCTGACTCTCTTATTAGGGGCTAATGCAAGTGGTGACTTGAAATTGAAGGCAGTGCTGTGTACCATTCTGAAAATCCAAGGGCCCTTAAGAATTAGGCTACATCCACTCTGCCTGTGCTCTGTTAATGGAACAAACCCTGAGTGACACCATGACTTACATCATGGTTTACTGAGTATTTTACACCCACTGTTGAGACCTCTTGCTCAGGTAAAAAGGATTCCTTTCAATATAGGACTGCTTATTGACAATGTACCGAATCACCCAAGAGCTCTAATGGAGACACACAGAGATGAATGTTGTTTTTATACCTGCTAATACAATAGCCATTCTGTAACCCATGGATCAAGGAGTAATTGTGACTTTCAAGTTTTATTATTTAAAAATATACTTCACATAGCCATGGCTGTCATAGATAGTCATTTCTGTGATAGATATGGGAAAAGTAAATGGAACATTTTCTGAAAAGGATTTATCATTCTAAAGCCAGTAAGGGCATTTGTGACTCCTGGGAGGAGGTCAAACTGTCAACCCTTATAGGAGTTTGGAAGAAGTTGATTCCACCCCTCATGGATAACGTTGAGAGATTCAAGACTTTGGTAGAGGAAGTTACTGCAGATGTAGTGGAAGTAACAAGAGAACTAGAGTTAGACCTGGAGCCTGAAGATGTCACTGAATTGCTACAATGTCATGATAATAATATAATGGATGGTAAGTTCCTTTTTGTGAACGTACAAAGAAAGAAATTTTTTGATACGAAACCTACTGGTGAAGATGCTATCAACATTATTAAAATGGTAACAAAAGATTTAGAATATGCCCTAAGCCTAATTGAAAAAGCAGCTACCGGGCTTGAGAGAATTGACACAATTTTGAAAGAAGTTCCATGGTGGGTAAAATGCCACTAAACAGCATTGCATGCCCCTAAAGCAATCTTTCATGAGAAGAAGAGTCGTGGATGGAGCAAACTTCTTTGCTGTAAGAAATTGCCACAGCTACCCTAAACGTCAGCAACCACCATCCTGATCAGTGCACAGCCACCCACATCAAGGCTGGCAAAAAGATTACGATTCCCTGAAAATTCAGATTATCATTAGCATTCTTTTAGAAATAAAGTATTTTGAAATTAAGATCTATACACTTTTTAGACATAATGATATTACACACTTAATAGACTACACAACAGTATAAACATAACTTTTGTGTGCTAAGAAGCAAAGAAAAATCATGTGACTCCCTTTGTCTTACTATCTGCTTCATTGCAGTAGTCTAAAACTGAATCTGTAATATCTCTGAAGGGCACTTGTAGCTGAGATCGGAAGGTACTGTAAACAAGAATTAGATGAATGTATACTGAACACAGAAACTCTCGGACCTCTTCTTTCACTGGGTTTCTAGAACCCTTCCAGCCAAGCCTTCATCCTCTAAACAGTAGTTTTAAAAAATTAAAAAATCTACTAAGGGGAATCTGAGCAGCCCAAGAAGTAGGACCTGAAGATATTGATTTGGGGACACCTGGAATCTACTCAACCGTATCCATCTACAAGGTAAAAAATCAAGTTGAGAAAATCTCCCAGAAAGAAGAGGACAAAAATGGAGATGGTAAATAGGAGGAACCCCTTGCCAAAACACAGGATAATTAAATGACTATTTTGGGCAGCCCAACATCTTAATAAAAGAAATATTAGGAAGGGAGAGCAGAAAAAAAAATGGATGCTAGGAAGTGATTAACAGGCTAACTCAGAAGGGTGCACACGTGTGGCACCCAGAGAGAAAAAATGAGCTGATTCTGCCTTCTCTATATTGGGGAGTAAATAGAGAATGCCTGAAACTGAAATATCACATTATAGTCATGTTATTATGGCCATGGAGTTGAAGATCCTCCTCCTATAAAGCCCTTAAAATATCTCTAGAGAAGAGGAAGATGAGAGAGTGGTATTTCATAACCAATCTTATAAAATCATTTAACACTTTTAAGCTATGTGCAAGTATAAACTTAAGAAAATAGGCACAAAAACAATTTTTTTAACTATGGTAAAAGAGCAGACCAGATATAGACCAAGAAAAGATACCGCTGATGAAACCATGAAAGCATTCAGCCAGAATATAAAGGTTCAGGTAAAAGGAAAACTGTATGTTCTAGGCAGGATAAATAAAATAAAAAAACTAAATCCCCACTTAGGCTCAATCTAATGAGAATGCAGCCAATCAGATGTAAAAGGGATGGGGAGCTGATGACGTCACTTGCAAAGAAATCACAATTGAATGTGTAAGTTAACTTCTCATTAGCATCAGTGAATGCTAGATACCAGCAGAATGTGTTTTTCAAAATGCTGAGCAAAAACATCAAGCCAAAATAATTCTGTACTGGCTAAGATATATTTCAAAACTGAGGGTGAATTAAAAATTTCTTCAGATAAATAAGACTGAGCTAAGTAACCACTCACAGACCCTTGCTGAAGGGACTACTAAAGAACATACTTGGGCGACACCTGTGGCTCAGTGAGAAGGGTGCCGGCCGCATATACCAAGGGTGGTGGGTTCGAACCTAGCCCTGTCCAAACTGCAAGAACAAAAAATAAAGTAAAAAAAAGAATATACTTGAATGACAAGAAAATTGAACCAAGAAAGGTATAGGTTACAGGAAAAATGAGTAAATGAAGAAACGGGTAAATATTATCAGAACACTAAATAAACATTTTGTGAAATAGCAGTGATAACAGAGTTACTGTTTTTGATGAGTATTTGTTAAAAACAATATAGCACTTAACTACTATAATGTCATGGGGTAAGTAATATCTTCCATAACCTTTGTATTATTTTAGAAAAGAGAAATGACTTTCTTTAGATTTTCATTGGTATACAAATTAAGGGATAATCACCACAGAAATAAAATGTTTGTCTTTTGAACCAGTGGAGAAGAATAAAGGAAATTCAATAACAGGAGGAACGAAATAAAAATCCTAATGAAAAAAGTATAATTAATAGAAATAACAACAACAAAATAAGGAAATTGAAATAAGTCTAAAAATATATTTAATCACAATAAAGTAAGTGAACTAGATTCTTCAGTTTAATAGCAAGGATCTCAAGATCGCATAAAAGCACAAAATCTAGCTGTGTTTAGAAGCATCAGGCCTAAAACACCCTGACTTAAAAAAATTGAAAGTAATGGGATGGAAATAGCTATATCAGGTAAATACTAATGAAAATAAAACTAAAGCATCAATATTCATATTAGGCAACACAATGTGTTAAGACCTTAAAAAGATTGTATTATCACTATTGATCATTTGGGCCAAAGCTTAATGACCTAGAGCTATCTGTGTATTTGTGTTATAACGCACCACACTTACCAAGTTAATGCAACCATTTCTTAAGGATGTGCTTCTACTTTTTCAAAGTGTCAATAACTCTTACAAAGAGGAAAGTATTTATTTTATACATATTTTTTGAGACATGGTCTCACTCTGTCCCCAGCAATAGTGCAGTAGCATCTTCATAGCTCCCCACAACCTCAAATTCCTGTGCTCCAGCAATCCTCCTGTCTCAGCCTCTTTAGTAGCTAGGACTACAAACATATACCATGATGCTAGCTAATATTTTTTTTTTCTATTTTTAGTAAAGATGGAGTCTTGCTTTTGCTCAGGCTGATCTCAAGTTCCTGACCTCAAGAGATCCTCCTGCCTTGGCTTCCCAGACTGCTAGGATTACAGGGATGAGCTCCTATGGCTAGCCCAAGAATTATTGTATCAGTGTCCTTAGTGGTGGCACTGGTGACCTGAATGACTAGTTTTGTACCCACAGTGTTTATTAATCCTTAGAGAATACTTGAAAGTGTTTGCTAACAGCTTTCAAGTCTGTCATCTTAATTCTTGGGAAGTAGTTTGTCCACCATGACACTCAAGTATACTTTTGAAGCAATTTCTAATTACAGTGAAAATTCCCTGAACAGCATATTTCATTTTTAGACTTGCTTCATGGAGCACTAACATAATTACCTGTGCCTTTGGGAAATATAGTATCAGTGGGGTCTGTAAAAGATTATTATCAAATTTTAAAATGTGATGGTATGAAGAGAGAGGCCTTTCCCCCGTCCTTCCAACACTTTTTCTGGTTAAAAATTTACCTAGAAATTTTAATCCCTTTAATAGTCAGATACTTCTTTCTCTCTGAACTGGCCCTGGCTATAGGAAACAGTACTATGTTCCTACTAATCAGGCAAAACCAATCTCTTTGTCAATAGCAGGACCTAAATAGATACTGTGGGATTGGTCTCCACTCTGTCCAGGAGAGAAGCCAAGTTGCGTAACCATACAGTGGTCAGGGAAGTGGGATTACATGGAGTGAGTGGAAAATTGTTCTTGCTCATGCATAGAGACAAGATCAGCTTTGGGGTACTAGCTCTACTCAGCTGGGTGCCTTGGCCAGAAGAGAGTGGGGCTGGTAGACTAAGAAACTGGGTATTTTCCCCAGGCCTCTGGGTCACCGTTGCCATCTTTCAATGCCATTTGAAAAGCACCTCAAGGAAACTTCTCATTGGCAGCTGAAGAGCCCACTGGTTCCAAGGGGAAGAATCTAAGCAGAAATAAAGGGAAGAATATTCCCCCTCCCATGTCGCAGGGCCGGTGGAAAGTGAGAATTAACACATTCATGTCAAACACAGAGCCAAAAGGTAGCAGCCTAAAATATGTTCTGTTCTGTTTAGATTTTGAAACTTCAAGTAAACTGATTTCCTTCCTACATATTACCTTTAAACAATTTAATCACATAGGCATTTTTTTAATATTTAATAGTTTAGGCTGGGGTTATGCTCAGCTGTGCCTTGCTACTGAAATGCAGCTCCACTGATGATGAAAGTAATAAATGCTCATTGTAGAAACTCACCTGTTATCTTGCCTCCCACTGTTAAAATGTTTTATATTTCCTTCCAGGCATTTTTTTGTGTTCATCCTTGTATAAAAACAGAATCAGACTTTGTATAACTTTGTGAACTGCCTTTTTCACTTAATATATGATCGGTATTTTTCCATGTCTTTGATCTTATTCCTTAAAATTAGCATTAATAATTGCATGTCAATCTGCACTACAGATGTACATCATATCTAATAAGTCCTATTAATGGCCATTAGAGAAGACATCAGTTCGTTGACACTGAGTGAAATGTTGTCTTGAACATAGCTCAATACAAATCCTTTGCTATCTTGCTTGCTGTATGAAACTGCCTTTGTAGAGATACCATAGTTATTCTCTAGTTCAAGAAATTCTTGGAGGGCCAGGGAATGTGTAAAACTCAAGGTTATTTCATTTCACTAGATTAGATTGGTTAAAATGAATAAAATCAGATCACTTTAGAGAACAATTCTCATTAGTTTTAACTTGGTCAAGGATGGATTAAGCATTAAGTTAATTAGCCCATCCCTATTTCATTAGCCATCTGTAAGAAGTGTTAGAATAATCTGCCTTAATTTGGTAGATAAAGCCTCTGCCTTCACCGTGTATTTTATAATGCTAATAAAGCAAATACATGTAATAATATTAAGAGTCAGCAGCTACTATTTATTGAAGGTACACAGCATACCATCTTGTACCAAGGTCTTTATAAACATTAAACTTACTCTTCACAGCACCTCAATGAGATAAGTGCCTGTTTTATCTCCACCTTATAGAGAAAATAACTGTAGCTCAGAGAGGTTAAGTAATTTGCTTGAGGTGGTAAGGGGAGTAAGTGGCAAAAGGTGGACTTGACCCCAGGACTGCCTCCCTCCAAAATCTTGCTCCAAACAGACTCTGATGAATTTTTTTTCTTGATGATTCAAATTCCTTGATTAGCAGTAGTTCTTAGCCATTTGTGGGTTGCAGAATCATTTGAGAATCTGTACTGTGGCCTAGAAAATAGTACATATAAAAACATATGCAAGGTTATGAATTAAATTTCAGGAGATATATGGCTTGTAGCCCCAAAACTCCTGTATCTCAGCAGTCTCCCTTGGGGATTTTACAACTTTTCAGTCTTTTGGAATATTCTGCTAAAATATAAATAACCCTATAAAAAGAACACATGAAGTGCTGTCAACTAAAATTGTGACAATTCATTGAGGGTAGACTGTTAGTAAATAGAAACCATGATGCAACAAGAAGCACTTGTTGCAAATTTTACCTGTTCATCGCCTTTTCTCAAACAAGTCAGGTCTTCGTGAGACCCCTAAACGTTCTAGTACCTGACAATGAATCCTAACTATAGAATAACTCCACAGATAGGGCCTCAGAGCCAAATAATTAATTCTCAAGGTGGTTAATAATCACTTAGTGAATTATGAAGTAAAACTTTCCTATTCTCCCTTCTTTGATTAGGGTAGGTTAAGAAATGAAAGAAAATTGTTTAAACACGAGACTAGACAACATGTTAAGGAGATAAAAAGAAATCTGGTACAGAAAAGTAATAATAAATCATGTAAATTACAAACCCAGCACAGTGGTTTGAACATTTTCTGTCACTTCTGCCATTACTGATGCATATAATTGAGAATACATTTTTTTTTCAGTGCAATTTGTCTAATCCTCTCTGAACTCTATGATGCCCCTTATGATGTTGGCCTTATAATTTAAACCTGTAGATTCATTTTCCCAGGATGGTATAGAACAAGAAAAGACATAATTACTTCTGCTTGCTTTTAGAAAGATAAATCTCAGATAGGTAAGCCTGTCATTTTAACCTTTCTATTTTGCTGTTAAAATGATAATGTTCACTAGATAACACATGCTAAAATGCCATTATGAAAATATGCTAAATAAAATCCCTTTAAAGAACACAGAATAATATTCTTTTTAGAGGGAGTGGGAGCAAAAAAAATGGGGACAGCGGGTAAGATGTTGGGCACTGGCTAATTTATGTGATTTCTTAGAATTGAATGGCTGAAATTTAGCTATCTGCTCTTTACCGAAACGTCTTGTGAAAGTAAAAACATAGTAGTGTGTGCCCCAGATGCACTCTAAATTAAAAATATTTACAGGAAAAGTATTTTTTCCTGTTGAACATTTGTAATATGTATAATGACATATTTGCAGATTAAAGCCCATTTAGACATCTGAAGTTCTATCTAAAATACCATTCTTGTAATATTACTGGTTTGCAGTTTGGTTTTTCATTTTAAATAATGAGTCTAATTCTCCCAGGGCTTAATTCATTCCTCAGTAGTAACTTGGGTGTTCAGGGAGGAACATTCATTCTTTTGGGCTATTGATACCTTGACTGCACTATAGGGGAGGAAAGGGATGCTTGATTCAGTCAATTTTTCCATTTATTAAAGATTGGATGGAGGAAATTGAAGCTAATAGCCAAATTATTAGCAGCCAATGCATTAACTAGTACCCAACTGAGTGGCCTGAAAGGATTTAAAATGTTTAACTCACTAAGAAGCAATGATGTTACCAATGGGAGAAGAAAGCTTTTTTTCTTTTTTGGAATATCTAAGGCAATTATTCAGAACATAAGCTACAGACCATAATTTCAGTCTTCTGTAAATGTTTCAGAGATAACTTCTAATATTCTCTGATTTAAAACTTCTTCTAGGGTCTGTCTTACTTCAGGACTACCCAGTGTAGAAGGGTCTGGAGGCTGCTAAGTATTTCTAAAGAGAATTTGGACACAGTCAACCAAATTTGGCAGCTTTCGCACTTAGGAACAAGAAATGATGCTGAGATAATTTGTCTGGTAGGTATTATCAGCCCACAGTGACTACTTTCATTTCACCTCCAAATGTTTTCCTTTTTCTATATATTATGACAGTTCTTTAGAACCTAGCTATTCAAAGTGTGGGCCCTAGGCCAGCCCCAATTGTGTCTCCTGTGGGACCTGCTGGACCAGAATCCACATTTTTTAAAAATGCCCAGGTAATTCATTTATATTTGAGAAGTTCTGCTTTAAAACACTAAAGCAGTTACTGAGGGTGGCGCATGTGACTCAGTGGGTAGGGCACTGGCCCCATATACCAAGGGTAGCGAGTTCGAACCTGGCCCTGGCCAAACTACAACAACAACAACAACAACAAAAATAGCCAGGCATTGTGGCAGGCGCCTATAGTCTGAGCTATTTGGGATGCTGGGGCAAGAGAATCGCCTAAGCCCAGAAGTTGGAGATTGCTGTGAACTGTGATACCATAGCACTCTACCAAGGGCAATAAAGTGAGACTCTGTCTCTAAAAGAAAAATAATAAAAATAAAAATTTAAAAAAAGCAGTTATTGAATAATTGCCACCATTAGTGACTCTAAAGTAGCTTTCCAATGTGCCTAATCTTTCTCTAAAGGCCAACATCCTCAGGGGAAATCTGATTTGCTATTTCAGGGAAATATAGGACTAGACAGTGTCCTATGCTTCTGCCCATTGATATTTCTTTATTTTTCTCAGTAATCTGTTGCTTAAATGCACTTGATGACATATTGATATTACTACAGCTCTGTTTTTATAAAAAAAATGAAAATAGGAAAAATGAAAGAACTCTGAGTAAACACTTACCTAAATACCAAAGCTAATATTTTCAGAGATGTTCTTTAAGCATGTGGTTGCTAACTTTGGGCAATTAGCTTGTTGCCTTCTAAAATAAGGTCAGAGAGGTCTAGATGTTTGATCAGCTGATGAAAATTCTTAAAAAGTGGGGATCTAGTCTATTTTCTTACTAAGAAGATGTATTAGAGCTGGGTGTGGCGGCTCATGCCTATACTCCTCGCACTCCAGGGAGCCGAGGGAGGTGGATTGCTTGAGCTCAGGAGTTGGAGAGCAGACTGAGCAAGTCTCATCTTAGAGCGAGACCCAGTGTCTACTAAAAAAATATACATTATATATATATGTATATATATATATAGTATATGTATATAGTATATGTATATTGTATATGTATATTTATACATATATATACATATATGTATAAATTAGCCAAGTGTTGTAGTGGGAGCCTGTAATCCTAGCTACTTGGGAAGTTCAGGCAAAAGGAACTCTTGAGCCCAAGAATTTGAGGTTGCTGTGAGCTATGATGCCATGGCACTCTGCCCAGGGTGACAGAGTAAGACTCTGTCTCAACAACAGGAATGACCAAAAAAAAAAAAAAAATTAAAATTGAAAAAGGAAGCTGGGCTCATGCCTATAATCCTCTAGGAGAAAACTCTGGGAGGCGGAGGTGGGTGGATTGCCTGAGCTCAAGAGTTTCTAGACCAGCCTGAGCAAGGGTGAGACCCCTTCTCTAAAAATAGCCAAGTATTGTGGTGGGCGCCTGTATTCCCAGCTACTTGGGAAGCTAAGACAAGATAATCGCTTAAGCCCAAGAGTTTGAAGTTACTGTGAGCTGTGACAGCCCAGCACTCTATCAAGGGTGACAAAGTAAGACTCTCAAAAAAAAAAAAAAAAAAGCTGTATTAGAAGATTTATATTCTCTCATTTATCTTTTTGTGCATTTATATCTACTACTCAGATGCCAGATGTTCATTTTAATGGTAGGAATGATATAGATCAGATGCCCTAGATGAGAAGGGTCCCATGGACATAATACCTTTAGGGACCAGGTAGGTAAAAGAATTTGATGTGTCTGGTCAGGAAAAGATGAATGGTTGAGTATGGCTTTCCTGATCTAAACAGGACAGCTGTATCTCAGTATTGTCCTGTGGCTATGCAGGTTTAGAGTGAGTACATCTTCCTGTTTTTACAATTAAAAAATAGAAATCTGAATTTTTGTGTAAAATCTCCAGGTTTTTAAATGCTGGCAATTAATTTTGTGAATGAATTTTTCCTCCCTTTCTTTCTCCTTCCCATTTTTCCCTTCCTTCCAAATATTGTGAAATCTAATAGAGGCTAAATAGTAACACAGTTAGAAGAAGTTTGCCAAATTTGTGACACCAGAAAGCCGCAGACCTTACAATTTGCACCAGATTTGTCCTCTTTCCCCCTAAACTATTTCTATAATGACAAATAAATCACAGCTTAGATAGCATCACAATTCACTACTTTTTCCCCTTTAATCTCTGTCTGGGATAGATGCAATCGAATGGTCAAATTAAAAAAAAAATCTGTAAAAGAGATAGTATACAAACTGGTTACTCAATGACAGGAAGATGGTTAAATATGTTTATATCATAACTATCATATGCAAAACTCTATGTCATAGTCTCACAAAATAGAGAAGAACCTCGCTTCTTTAAAGAATTTCTATCCCATGACAGCCAAAACAGACTGAATGAAGGCATTCCTATATGCTCCATAACACTTTCAACTTGCTTTTAAGTGGTTTGCTCTGAAAGTCTAAAGAAACTGTATACTTTCTTTTTTTACTGAATTATATGCTCATACAGGTAACAGTTTGCAGAAAATTTCAGTGAAGCAGCTGATAAAATGCTTTAAAAATATACTTCAGAGAGTAGAGCAACAAAAATGATGTAAAAACAGCATCTCCACATTCAAGCTGCTTAAACCGACACTGGTCCTGGCCACATCCACTTGTTCCCTTCAGCCAGATGCAATAGAGTAATAAAAATCCATCCAGTATGTCATTGACTCTTTTTTATTTATTTATTTATTTTTGTATTAAATCATAGCTGTGTACATTAGTATGATCATGGGGCACCATACACTTGGTTCATAGACCGTTTGACACATTTTCATCACACTAGTTAACATAGCTTTCGTGGCATTTTCTTAGTTATTTTGCTAAGACCTTTACATTCTACATTTACTAGGATTCACATATACCCTTGTAAGATGCACCGCAGGTGTAATCCCATTAATGCCCCTCCCTCCATCTACCTCCCCCCTCCCTCCCCTCCCTTTCCCCCTTCTCCCTATTCTTAGGTTGTAACTGGGTTATAGCTTTCATGTGAAGGTCCTACATTAGTTTCCTAATAAGGGTGAGTACATTGGGTACTTTTTCTTCCATTCTTGAGCCACTTTACTAAGAAGAATATGTTCCAGCTCCATCCATGTAAACATGAAAGAGGTAAAGTCTCCATCTTTTTTTAAGGCTGCATAGTATTCCATGGTGTACATATACCACAATTTATTAATCCATTCGTGGATCGATGGGCACTTGGGCTTTTTCCATGACTTAGCAATTATGAATAGGGCTGCAATAAATATTCTAATACAAATATCTTTGTTATGATGTGATTTTTGGTCTTCTGGGTATATGCCCAGTGGAGGGATTACAGGATTGAATGGCAGATCTATTTTTAGATCTCTAAGTGTTCTCCATATCTCTTTCCAAAAGGAATGTATTAATTTGCATTCCCACCAGCAGTGCAAAAGTGTTCCCTTTTCTCCACATCCACACCAACATCTCTGGTCTTGGGATTTTGTGATGTAGGCTAGTCTCACTGGAGTTAGATTGTATCTCAAAGTAGTTTTGATTTGCATTTCTCTGATGATTAAAGATGATGAGCATTTTTTTCATATGTCTGAAGGCCATGCGCCTGTCTTCTTCAGAGAAGTTTCTCTTCAAGTCCCTTGCCCAGCCTGCAATAGGATCCCTTGTTCTTTTCTTGCTAATGCGTTTGAGTTCTCTGTGGATTCTGGTTATTAAACCTTTGTCGGAGACATAACCTGCAAATATCTTTTCCCATTCTGAGGGCTGTTTGCTTGCTTTCCTTACTGTGTTCTTGGCTGTGCAGAAGCTTTTTAGTTTGATCAAGTCCCAATAGTGTATTTTTGAAGCAGCTTCAATTGCCCGGGGGGTCCTTCTCATAAAAAACTCGCCCAACCCAATTTCTTCAAGGGTTTTCCCTGCACTCTCTTCTAGTATTTTTATAGTTTCATGTCTTAGGTTTAAATCTTTAATCCAATGAGAGTCTATCTTGGTTAATGGTGAGAGGTGTGGGTCCAGTTTCAGTCTCCTACAGGTTGCCAGCCAGTTCACCCAGCACCATTTGTTAAATAGGGAATCTTTTCCCCATTGAATGTTTTTAATTGGCTTGTCAAAGATTAAATAACGGTAATTAGCTGGATTCATCTCTTGGTTCTCTATTCTGTTCCATACATCTACTTCTCTGTTTTTGTGCCAGTACCATGCTGTTTTGATCACTATTGATTTGTAGTATAGTCTGAGGTCTGGTAGCGTGATTCCTCCTGCTTTGTTTTTATTTCTGAGTAATGTCTTGGCTATTCGAAGTTTTTTTTTTTTTTGTAGAAACAGAGTCTCACTGTACCGCCCTTGGGTAGAGTGCCGTGGCGTCACACGGCTCACAGCAACCTCTAACTCTTGGGCTTACGCGATTCTCTTGCCTCAGCCTCCCGAGCAGCTGGGACTACAGGCGCCCGCCACAACGCCCGGCTATTTTTTTTTTTTTTGTTGTTGTTGTTGTTGCAGTTTGGCCAGGGTTGGGTCCGAACCCGCCACCCTCGGCATATGGGGCCGGCGCCACACTCACTGAGCCACAGGCGCCGCCCGGCTATTCGAAGTTTTATCTGATTCCATATAAAACGAAGCATTGTTTTTTCAAGATCTTTAAAGTATGACAGTGGAGCTTTAATGGGGATTGCATTGAAATTATATATTGCTTTGGACATTTTAACAATGTTGATTCTTCCCAACCATGAGCATGGTATATTTTTCCATTTGTTAACATTCTCAGCTATCTCTTTTCTTAGAGTTTCATAGTTCTCTTTATATAGATCTTTCACGTCCTTTGTTAGATAAACTCCCAAGTATTTCATCTTCTTTGGCACTACTGTGAATGGGATAGAGTCCTTAATTGTTTTTCAACTTGACTATTGTTGGTATATATAAAGGCTACCAATTTATGAATGTTGATTTTGTAACCTGAGACGCTGCTGTATTCCTTGATCACTTCTAAGAGTTTTGTAGTAGAGTCCCTAGTATTTTCCAGATATACAATCATATCATCTGCGAAGAGTGAAAGTTTGATCTCTTCTGACCCTATGTGGATACCCTTGATCGCCTTTTCTTCCCTAATTGCAGTGGCTAAAACTTGCATTACAATGTTATAATAAAGTTCTCTCTTCTCTGCTTATTCATAAAAGATCCTCTTGGAATGAAGCCAGAATTATTTTAGGCCAATTGAAGCTTCTGAAATAGAAAAAAGCTGGAAAGAGGAGGTGGCCAACAAACAGAGAAGTAACAAATTACCATTTGGGGTCAAATGCCGATCTGAATAAATTGATAAGTCTGAAGTCTGATTATCTTTTAAAGTATTATATTGATATCTGTGTTTTCATTTGAATCATAATTGTTATTTAACTAAAGTCATGTCTCATCATCAACTCACAAAATAGAATCCCCTTTTCAATTCACATTTCTCTCTGACACTGACAGAAGAAAACATGACATAATGGAAGATCCTACAATTGGGTCAGATCTCTCTGAATCTCAGAACCGACAGTTTGACAGAGAAGGGAAAGCAGGAAAGATATATTATCTAAGATTGGAAAATAAATATTTTTCAGGAAAGGTTGAAAAGAGAATTCAAAATCAAATTCAATACCCCAGGTAGGCTGCCTTCCCTCTCTGCTTAGGGAACTGAATAATGCAGGTGAGTGATCCAAGAGTTCAGCACCTGTAAAGACCTGACTCTTGGGGTAGAGACTTGAATCTGAACTTACTACTCTATGATGGTTTTAAAAACTCGTAAGTCTTTTTACTCCCACAGTAGGTAGTACAAACCAAGCACATAGTCAAGTCTTATTGAAGGAATGAATTCAAGAAAAAGCAACCACTGCATGGACCCCATCCTTGTTCTTTTCATAGTTAAAATAGAATTCCTTTTCTGTGCATGAGGTTTAATTGTGGAGAACTTAGGGCTGGAGCTGTTTTGCAAACCACCATCTACAACTCTACATTTTCTGTGGGGGTTGAAAAATAAAAAACAAGCCATTGCAGTGGCTCATGGCTGTAATTCTAGCACTCTGGGAGGCCGAGGCAGAACAATCACTTACACTCAGGAGTTAGAGACCAGCCTGAGCAAGAGCAAGACCCTATCTCTACTAAAAATAAAAAAAATAAATTAGCATGGTGGTGCATGCCTGTAGTCCCAGCTACTGAGGAGGCTGAGGCAGGAGGATCGCTTGAGCCCCAGAGTTTGCAGTTGCTGTGAGCTATCATGATGCCACTGCACTCTAGCGAGGGCTACCCAATAGCCTATCTCGGGGCTGGTGGTGGGGTGGGGAGGAAAGAATAAAAAGAAAGAGCAAAGCTTTGGTCTGAAAAGCTTTGACTCTCAAAATATGGGAAAGGTTGTTTATTCTATCAGCTTCCTTTTTCTCTAAAATTAGCAATTACATGGTCTTTTACATCTTGTTCCACTCTAAAATTCTATAAATCTGATTCTGGGATTGCAAGTCTGCCTCCAAAAAAATGACAGAGATGAGTGACTGGGAGATAGGAGAAGAAAGGGAAATCATAAATTCTTTATGAGAAATTTCATCTAAAACTCTTCCTCTCTGTTCACATGTAAATTATAGATACTCTTTAATTCAGCCATACCTGTTTTTATAAATGCCAAACATATGTCCAGTTTTAAAGTGTAGTAGACACTATATTGCATTTTTTTTGATTTAATAACATCTTCACTGAGTAATCTGCATACTGTGCTACTCATTTAAAGTGATACAGTTCAGTGATTTTTAATATATGTATTCATCATTTGCAACTATCACCACTATCTAATTTTAGATCATTTTTATCATCCCCCAAAGAAACTTTGTATTCGTTAGCACTCATTCCTCCTTTCCCTAGACAACCACGAATCTATTTTTCTCTCTCCATAGATTTACATGTTCTAGGTATGTCCTGTATATGGTATCGTACAACACGTGGCCCTTTGTGGTTGATTTCTTTCACTTAGGATAATGTTTTCAAGGTTTATCCATGTCATAGCATGCGTGGGTACTTCATTTCTTTTTATTGCTTAGTAATTGTCCAGATTCTTTGACTGTTTTTAAATTGTGTTATCTTTTTTCGTTGTTCTGCCCTATTTTATCTCATTGCCTTCACTATATGGCTGTATGATAATGTCTGTGCTTTCTTTTGATTATTGAGTTCTTTACATATTCTAGATGTATGAGATCTGACAATTAAGTTTAAAACTTGTTATCCTGTGCTTACATTGGCAGCATTGTACAAACAGCTTGGTAAGGCTTCATAGCCTTGGTAGACATGTATGGGTGTCTCACAGTTGTGTTTGTGTCAAAGTGTGATGGTGTCTTGCTGAGTGGCATTCATTATTATTGAACATTTTTGTGTGCCATGGCGAGAATGTCAGAGCTTTTGTTAGAGCAACAAACAAACATTAAATTTCTTGTTCAGCTTGGCAAGAGTAGAAGTGAAATCAGGCACATGTTAGTCCAAGTTTGTGGGGAAAATGCCGTGAAGAAAACAGCAGTGTACACAAATGGATTAAATGTGTTTCTGAGGAGAGAGAAAGTGTCACTGATGAAGAGAGGTCAGGGCAGCCAATAAGGAGCAGAACTGATGAAAACATTGTAAAAATTCATTGAATTGTGTGTCAAAATTATTAGCTGACTGTAAGAAGTATAGCAGACCGAGTAAACATGGGTAGTGAAATAGGAAAATCTTAACTGGAAATCTTGGCCAACAGTTCATGGCTTTTGCATTATGACAATACACCAGCTCACATGGCACTGTCTGTGAGCAAGTTTTTAGCCAGTAAACAAATAACTGTATGGTAACACTCTCCCCACTGACCTGATATTGCCCCCAATAACTTTTTTCTTTACCCAAAAGTAAAGGAAATATTGAAAGGAAGACATTTTGATGACATTCAGAACATCAAGGGTAATATGACAACAGCTTTAAGGGCCATTCCAGAAGAATAGTTCCAAAATTGCTTTGAAGGATGGACTAGGTACTAGTATTTGTGCATAGCTTTCCCAGGGAAGTACTTCAAAGCAACCACAGTGATATTCAGCAACAAGGTATGTAGCACTAGAAATAGGATGAGCTTGCAAAATGTAATTGTCCAACCTCATAAATCCCTAATCAGACATACAATTTGCAAAATTTTTCTCCCATTCTATATTCTCTTTTGGAATGCCACATTTTAAAAACTGCTATGAAGGAAAAGAAGAGAGTGCTGAGAGAGCATGACAGGAAGACCTACTTTAGCCTGGGAAGGAAGAGTCAGGGAGTTACCCTGAAACATGTAGAGGATTTGATGGAGCCATCTACAGGAGGAGGGGAGCATTGCAGGCAGAGGGAACAGCAGGTGCAAAGGCCATGAAAGAATTGGCTGAGTTTAAAGAAGGGTAGGAAGGCCAGTGAGTACAAGAAAGTAGATAAGTGAGGTGGAGAAGGGTAGAACACAAAACTTTGGAAGAAGGTAGAGCCAGTTCACCTAGGACCTTGTAGGCCACATTAAGGAATATGGATTTTATTCAGAGAGCAGCTGAATGTTTTTGACAATTTCAGCAGAGGATATGCCATAATTTGATGTGAACTTTAAGATCATGCTGGCTTTTTCGTGAAGACTGATGTGTGGAAATAAGGTATAAATAGAACCACGATGACGACATAGAGGCTGTTTCAATTGCTAGACTGAGCGATGATGGCAGCTTGGACTAAGATGGGGCAGTGGAAAACCAGTGAGGTGAATAGATTTGGGATTATTTTAGAGATATAGTATGTAAGAGTTAGAAGTGTGCTTTCTAAGGCAAATCAACTTTCCTGTGCCACTATTTCCTTAGTAGTATATAGTAAAACGGAAATAATAATAGGCTCCATCTCGTGGAGTTGTTAGGAAATTTTAGCAAGTTAATAGTGCTGCATATGCATCATGAGAGTGCCTGGCACATAGAGAATGCTTTAATAAGTATTAATTTTATTTTTTTACTACTTAAATGGACAGGTGTTGTTGATGGTTTGGATAGGGAATGGGGGGAGGTGTCAAAGACAATTGCCAGGTTTCTGGCTTGAGTACTAAGTGGTTGTTGGTGCTGGTGTCTCAGATGGAGGAAACTGAAGAGAAGCAGGGATGGAGGGGGCAGATCAAGAGTTTTGTCTTGAATCTGTTTGCTCAGGTATGTTTGAGAGATATCCAAGTAGAGTTGTAAGGCAGCTGGAATTCAGTGCTCGGAGCAGTGTCCTGGGCCAGAGATAGAGTATTTATTCAAGATCAGACTAAAATATACTAGATAAATTTTGAAAACAGTCAGCAGTTGAAAATAATTCAGCCTTGTCCTAAATTGGACAATAGAACATCAGAACAATTCAATGAATCCGGTTTTCTTTGGAGAAGTGGAAGACATAGCAAAGGGAGTCCACACTGTCACCAAATAAACCAACTTTGAACTTCACTTATCCATTTACTGTTTGGGTGACCATAGTGACACGTGTTGGCAATAAATACAGTGGGTTAGAGGGACGACTCATCACCAGCTCCCAGGTCTCTGCTTGAGGACCACATGGTTTGTAGAGCCAGTTCCTGGGATGAAGGAAAGTGGAAGGAAGCGTGTTTCTCATAGCCACAGCTTTCTCAGCTAAATAATAATAGATCTTCCTCTTAACAGGAGGACCAGAAGGTACACACATAGTACAGGCTCAGTGATGTTTTTCTTATATGATTTTGGGCTCTCCTTCCCAACCCAGCTGTAAGCATCTCCACCAACTTGCCTAGATCTGCCTCCAATTTTAGATGAAACTGTATAAAGGCAGCAGTGAGGTGACAGAGCAGGTCTGGGGCTAGGGCAGTAGAGTGAGAAACTTGCCTTGGGCACCAAATTGAAGGGGGTGCCGAAAACCTAAATAATCAAAGCAAATATTTTAATGCACTATTTTCAAAAAGTCAGAATCAATGAAACATTATTCAGGGTGAAAAAAATGTTTTAATAAAAGACAAGATCGGTATTACTGATTTCTCCTTTTTTCTCAAGCTGTACCATTTGGTGCAGGCTTGAGATAAGCTAAAAGTGAAGGGGGAAAAAAGCCTCCTCCCCAGCCCCTAAGACTCACTTCTCCTGTAGTTGGCAGCTGAAGGCTAGTGCTTAGCCCTGTGCAATCCAGTCATGTGTAGATAATAAAGACTTCAGACTGTGTTCGGACATCTGTGATATTGGGCACACTTGAAATTAGAGCTGAGGCTCCTACCAGCTCGGCCTCCAATGCTCTTCCATTAGTTGCTACATGGGAGTTGCAGCAAGGTTGCCCACCTCACTCCACCTCAGTAAATCCAGACACCATGACCCCTGGAACTGTTGAGCAAACACAAAGTGAAATGCTCTATTAAAGGCTGGGGTTTAAAGGTCAGCTTTGTGCTTATCAGCTGCGAGTCTAATTTGCTCACTCAATGATTCTCAAAGAGATTTGTGCACGCAACATGGACTGGGAAAATGAACACGTCTGTTCTGCGTGAGGACCTATTTGCTTTCCAAGGAGCAGTCATTGCCAAAAGGAGAACGGCAGGTGAGGAGCAGGCAGAAGCTGTATGGAGGTCCCCATACCAGAAGTGCTTTCTTCTGATTTTGACTTAGAAAGGTAAAGGTATATGTAATGGTTTGTGGGTTCCAGCTCTTTCGCATGAAAATCAGAAAATCTCCAACTGAAATGATTTAGCCATTTAGACATTGTTAGCAGGTGGATAATGCATAATTAAAGGACAGGTTCATCCATGATAGCTAATTTCTATCATGCAGAAATCAATTGTGGAATTTTGAGCTTGTGGGTCACTTTTCCTATAATGAAAGTTGGGTATAGGAAGTCCAATTTTTTAAAAGTATTTTTATTTCAGTTTAAAGAAAAAATTGTTCTAATTTTTAGAACACTTTGCTGCAAATATAGCAGACCATTAGAATGTACATTTATGAATGATTTGGGTTTTTTTATTTCAGATTTTTTATTTCTCTCCCCTCCCTGCCTCTTTCCTCCCCCCAATTTGAATTCAACTAATATGAAGGTACAAATGACTAGGTTACATAGTTTGCATTTCTTAAGTAAAGTTCAAGTTGCAATTGAGCCACCTTCACACAGAAGGTGTGCCATGTACCCTTACATTATGTCCATTAGGTGAGAGTGCACCAATCCTCCTCCTCCCCTCCTTCCCTACATCCTCCCCCCAATTTGAATTAAATTGAGTTTTTCTCTTATGTGGGTGTGTAGTGATTCATCTACTTCATATTAGTTTCATATTAGTATTGAATACATTGGATACTTGCTTTTTCTTTTTCTTTTTTTTTTTTTGTAGAGACAGAGTCTCACTGTACCGCCCTCGGGTAGAGTGCCGTGGCATCACACGGCTCACAGCAACCTCTAACTCTTGGGCTTACGCGATTCTCCTGCCTCAGCCTCCCAAGCAGCTGGGACTACAGGCACCCGCCACAACGCCCGGCTATTTTTTTTGTTGCAGTTTTGGCCCGGGCTGGGTTTGAACCCACCACCCTCGACATATGGGGCCGGCGCCCTACTCACTGAGCCATTTTCATTCTTGTGATACTTTACTAAGAGAATGATTTTGAAACAATAATGAGTAAAGTGAAAAAAACACATGGATTAAGTCTTCAGCTGCTGCTGCACACTAACTACATGTCAATGGTACTTTAAGATTGCATCATTTTGTTTGGTGACCTTCATAACCAACCATGACTGCATGCACCTTAATCTCTCTCAAAAAAAGCTGAGCCTGCTATAAATTGGTAAGGTTTTTTTTTTAAGACCCAGTTTTTCATTTACCTAGACTTTATAACTCCCGGTTTAATTTGTACAGAAGGACTAAGCTCCTTATTACACAACTCAGAAACCTAGTTTTGAGTTTTCAGGGACAAGAAGTACAAGGATTGTCACAAACTGAGACTGAAAGACCTCATAGATAGATCAGATGATACGTTGTTAAAGAGTAAAAGTAAACAATGCTGGGGTGGGGGTGTAGAAAATGTCTACAGAAGGAAGAAAATGTCACTTTTTGTAATGAAGTATCTTTCAGACTTTGAAACTCATAACTAAAAGTTCAGAAAGATTAAATATCAGGACAAAGTGTCTTTTGCGAGGGTTGCCAATGCATAAGTATGAGGCCTGCTGTAGCTTGTATGGTCCAGTTACTGGCCTTTCCACAGCAGTCTCTTCTTGAGTGTTTAATCATTATGGCCCAAGAATGAGTGAATACAAAGACTTTTCAGACTGTGAATAAATATCACTGGGTCCCTGAGCTACAGATGTACAGTATAGCCATGTATGTTTTACTTCTTAAAGAATAAAATAAGATTTTCAGTTGTATAAAGTGAAAAGAATATCAAAAATTAAGTTATGATGCTTTGTTCAAAGGGGTCTCATTCCCTTCCTTTTCCCCTTTCCTTCCTCCCTGGGTTTTCTTCCTAGCCGACCGCCTGGCTGGCTAACTTCCCTCTTTCTCGCCTTCTTCTTTACGGTCCTCATTTATTCTTAATGATGTTCATTTGAGCACTTAGATATTAGATTGTCTTATTCCTATCTCTATCATTATTATTTTTAAAATCAAAGTAGTAAGTCCCACTAAGAACTTAAAAGCCAAATGGGTGTCCTTTTTTAGCTTCCCATTATTCATCCAAACTTAATCTTTTTTCTCATTATTACAGGTTATTACTAAAACTAGCATTTGTATAGAATATCTTATCAGTCTATTGCCTCCTTTTGAGTTAAGATATTGTCACATATATAGTATTTGGCTGAAAGATAAGGCTAATATTCTTTAGATTGGCTTTGCTATTTTGAAAGCTTTTCTCTCATCTCCTCAAACCACACGTGAACATTCACAGAATTTGTAGACAAGCATTATGCAGAAAGCCATTAATCTGGCTTTCAGTTTTCAGGAGAGGAAGTCAAAAATTTCACTGCAAATTAGAGCTATTGGACTAAACGTTAGTCTATTAATAAGCAGGAAGAACAATTTAGCTACTTTCTCTGCTGAGCTAATACAGGGTACTGCTGTCTTTGCTCCACTGGGGTTCTCCAGCATTACTTGGTTCTGGGAATTTCCTGACAAAATGTCCATTTCTGTCAAGCAACCATTGAACCTTTCTGAGAGTAGCTAATGTGACAGTGGCATGACATATTGCATTTTAATATGCAAGTAATGTGCCTTGATTTCAGAAATGGATCATATATATATGAACCCATGAAAATGGGAATAGATGCTAACTAAGGAAAGTGCCTCATACTAGTACGTGGTGTTCATCATGCTTGCACTGAAATATGCCCGCACATAGTTCACATTCAAGAGTTTTAAATCATCATTCCTAAAGAACTTCTGATTCCCTTTCATCCTTTCTTTGTTTTTCACTGGCCAGCTTTACAACCACCACTTGAATAGGCACGTGGCTTCCTATCATTCACCTCAAGAAAATTCAGACTTCTGTCTTTGCCTTCGGACTCAACCCATTCCTGCTTTGACTTCCTGCTGTCTCACATTTGTCCTTGACCTTATTTTGGCTGTTTTGTTTGCCATTCTCTAAATTCACACCTTTCTGGCCTGTCTTTGTGTGGGCTCCGCCGTCATTTATTTTTAACATGTGGCACACAGTCCTTCACTGTCATCTGCTGGCTTGCATTCTTATTCCTGTCCAAAGCCAAGTATGGGTCTTTTATTTATTTATTTTTTTCCTGGAAGGGCCTTTCTGTGTTTGATTATTAGTTTTTATACCCAGGACTTGCTCACTCTTGACCGTGTGATACATTTAGTCTAACAACCTGAATCCATTGTAAATGTTGAAAGACTAACGTTTTTTATTTTAATATGTTTTGTAACCTCATGACAGGTGCTGAATGGGTTGTGTGTGTCTCAGTTAAGGAAATGAACTCTAAGTTGTGGCCCTGGCAAGGTGAGAATGTGTTTTAATAAAGACCTATATCTTAAGGCTGCTTCTCTATCTGATGGGACAACCCAGGCCTGATTATCTGTGTATTTTAGCTTTCCTAATTGGTAGCAGTTGTCTCTGGAAAATTGCTTATATCATTACCTAAGGTAATCATTAATATGACCAACATTGTATATTCGTTCTGTTTAACCTTTCTCTGCTGTTGCTTTTCTCAGCGTTAAGCAGTAACAGTTTTTATCATAGAAACTTTGAAAAGATTTTTTAGAGCATTTTAACCCCTGATTCGTGGTCCTGTGCGATTATGTTGATTATTTTATATACTCAAGTCTTTTTTACATAGTTCCTAGGTTTAACCTCCATACTTCTATCTTTTACAATAAATCACCAAGAGAACTCAGGAAAGTCTGACCATTTCTGTGCCTGGGGTCAGTGCTGTGCAGATGGGATATGTTGAAAGAAGGCTTTGAAATGCAATGTTCACCCAAATGGTGTTGGGGGAGTTTGAACTACGAGGAGACAAATAATTGCTTCTTGCTGACCAACAATATTCCTAGAGGTCTCGGGGACAGAAAGTAGTAGTCATTAAGACCACTTCATTCAATAATTATTTATGAAGTACGGTCCTGCTTATAATGACAGATTTCTTGCTTTCCTAGAAACTTACAGCAATCCAGTTGGCCAGTAAAAAAGCAACTACTCATCTCTTCATAGTTCAAACTCCTATGATGCCATTTGAGTGATCGCTGAATCACCAATCTTTATTTCCACATTCCCTCCCATTTGCAAGGCACTGACCCCTGACACATACCAAGCACAGAAAGGTCCAGACTCTCTCCAGTTCTCTTGGCTTTTGTTGGTGTTTTATTATCAGGTCACTACTCATTCCTTCCCCTCCAGGACCCAGTTCTTAGAGTTTTGGGCTATAATACTTTAAATTACCATTATGTACAACCACCATCATTCATTCCAAAGAAGAGGATCATGATGCCACTGATTAAGTAGAAGTGAAGTAAAGACATCTGTGCCATCATGGTTATACTTCATATAATTTAAAACTGATGGCTGGCCATTGTACTTACCATTAATATATTAACATGAAAGGTGAAACAGAAGGTATTCCCTTTGAGGTCAAATCCTCCTGTTACTGCAAAGAAGGGCTGAGCGTGAGGAAGTCCTCTCCCTCTGTTTACTGCAGGTTCACTGAGACCCGTTTGAATTGTTGAGATCATTTTAAGCTAGTTTTGTTGAGATCATTTTTTTGAGTTGTTGAGATCATTTTAAGCTAGTTGAGATCATTTTTTTTATATATATAGCTAACCCTCGTTAATTGTTAGAGAGTTTAGAATATTCAGTAGTATTTGATAAGGGTTGATGGGATTTTCTCATGGTAATGCATTATAATTGATAGCAGTCATTATCTGCTTCCAATTTTTTCCTAATCGAATTTGAAACCTAAATGTGTAGTTCTTTGATATTCTGTTGATTTAAGTTGAAAAGTACTTGGAATTGGGAATCTGTGCTTACTAGTTTCATAATTAAAATGTGTGTTGCTAAAAAGTTTTCCTCTACCTTTATTTTTTAATTACTTAGTTTCTTATAAAAACAGAGGCAAGAGTTGCATAACTGTCTTCCCTGTGATTAAGGGAGACTGGGAAAATTGCAAAAGATACTTCGCAAGGACAATAGTATCAGCCATGTGTCACGGGGCTAGAATGCAGTGTATGTTGAAGTGTTACTTATTCCCTTTGAGAAAAGGGGGTTCTCATTAATACTCTGTAATATTATTACTTGATGCAGTGAGGACCCAAAAGATCTGACTGTACCACTGCACTGTCTTATAAGGCAAAAAACAAAAAAACACTGCCATCAAGACTCAGACCACGGTTAAGTTGGGAAGGACACGTAGGAGTAAAGAGGGATGTGGCAATAAAACGGAGATACCAAGTGTGTGTGCTCGGTCACCATAAGTGTGGCTGTCCCTTCCAGGCTTTAAAAGTTCATGCTATTCAGGAAGCTCCTTGGGATGATATAATCTAAAGACCCAGTAAAACAAAAACAAGAAATCTCTTAATGGTGATAAAAGTCTGGTAAAGCTACCTGGAGGGTGGCTGTAGATTCATTAAGTCCACCTATATTCAATTGCTATAACTAATTACCAACTTAGTAACCTAAAACCATACACATTTGTTACCTGAAAGTTCTAAAAGCCAGCAGTTCAAAATCGGTCTCTCAGGCTTCATTCCTCCTGGAGGCTGTACAAGAGAACTTCCTTGCCTTTTCCAGCTTTTAGAGACTGCCACCTTCCTTGTCTCCCAGCCCCAGGTGATTCTGACCTCTGCTTCTATCTTCACAACTCCATCTTTTGACTATTGGCTTTTCCCTTGTAAAGACCCCTGTGATTATTTGGAGGCACCAAAATAATGTAGTAAGCTCCCCTTACCTTAATCACATCTGTAAGTACCCTTTGCCATGAAAAGTGGCTTAGTCACAGGTTTTAGGATAAGGATGTGGATATATCTAGGGGCCATCAATCAGCTGCCCACACCCACACTATATTTTCTAGAACTGCAGAGGGAACCTGAGAAATATTTACTGAATGTTGCTGAGTGATCAAATGAGATGGCTTTAATAAAGCTCTCTGAATTATATAGGTGAAGGAGAAATGGACTTCTGATGTCACCATCACAAGCAGGTTTGCAGAATTTTTCAGGAGTATTTATTTATTTATTTATTTATTTGCAGTTTTGGCTGGGGCTGGTCTCGCACCCACCACCCCCAGTGTATGGGGCCGGTGCCCTACTCCTTGAGCCACAGGTGCCGCCCAGGAGTATTTATTTTTTGACAAAGATCTTTTCGATGTGGAGGATGTTCTGGAATAATAATTCAGCGGCAGCAGAATGCTTTTTTGCAGAAACACACATGATTCCCTTGATAATCACCCAGAACACTGACCTCTCTCTAGACCTGCTTTCTATGTTGGGATTGCTTCGTTGTGACCAGACTTTGAGTGGGAGGAAAAAAAGATAGGCAGAGTCGAGCAGGAAGAGGCCAGAGTGGAAGAAACAGAGAAGGATGTAGCCGGAACTGGTGAAGAAACGGCTTCTGGGATGGTTCCTCAGAGAGGCTGTGACCCACAGTACACTCACTTCCTTCTGAGATAGTGTGGTAAAATTAGAGGGCCCCAAAAGGTAAAAACTTTCTTATTTCCTTAGAAGACCCTGTTCAGAGTCTTCTGAACTTATTTCTCTTGTCAATAAGGGTTCTGTTTTTGTTCTTTAATAAGTTTTATTCTGAGATTTGTGGCAAAAAATAAAACTTGCCTAGGCTAAACTCAGAGATAGCCACTGCAACATTTGGGCATCTTTTCTTCCAGTTTTTTTCTCTGCACTGATTGTTACACTATAGATTCTAAATAGTTTTATATCTTATTTACAGTCACTAGTGTGGAAGCATTTTCTCATGACAGTAAGTAAGTATTTTTCAAAACATGATTATCCAATCACTGGTGGTATTGTACTTCGATGTACATCTATAGTCAAACGCTTTTTCTTCCTCGTAGAATGAATCAAGGGGCTTTAAATTGCCTTGGATTACATCTTTTGCCACCTTCTGAATTGATTCTCCTGGAGAGTTCCTAGCAGATGCGATCAGAGGGCATAGACATTTTTATAGTTCTTAAAGATGGACGAAGATATTACGTGATGCTCCTACTGGCAGGGAATGGGAGTGTCTGTTTCTCCTCCCTCTCAACAGCACTAAGCCTTAATAATTTTAATTTTGTTAATGCTTATGGAATATTTATAGTTTTTAGCTTGTTGATCTGTGCTCTTTACCTCCTAATCTATTGAATTGTTAATATTTTGCTTATAAACTACGTTTCGTGTCTCTGGAAGTTTCTAGTTTGGTGTTCTCCTTTGTTTAATTTTGAGTTTGCTCTCTGAGGTTTGGATGTTGTCTGTGTTTATTACATTAGCCAAGTCTAGTAATTACTCTCTGACACTTCACTACCTTTATGTTTAGAAATTCTTTGCTTGATAGAGCGGCACCTGTGTGGCTCAAGGAGTAGGGCGCTGGCCCCAAATGCCAAGGATGGTGGGTTCGAGCCCAGCCCCGGCCAAAAACTGCAACAAAAAAAAAAAAAAAAAAAAAGAAAAGAAAGAAAGAAATTCTTTGCTTGACCTAATGTCTAATAAATAACCACTTACATTTTTCATAATCCTTTATCATTTTGTTTTTAAATTTAATATAGAATTTACTGGTAATTTATTTTAATACATAGTATGAGATGGGGTATAATACAAGGCCATTTATTGATTGTTCTTTTCTTTACTAATTTGTGACTAAATCTATCTTTAATTAAATTGCTATGTACATTTCTGTATCTGGACTCCCTATTCTATTTCTTTAACCATCTATTTATTGTATTTTGTAGCAAAACCATATTATAATGTGTATGGCCCATTATAATTGGTAGAGTACATTTCTATTTCTGATCTGGTGAACCCAATGCCTTTATTATCCTGCATTTTAAATGTGTCTTTAGCAGTTATCACTTGAGTTTTTTTCAAGGTGAATGCTGGAATTAATTTTCAAATTTAAAAAATCTTGACATCATTGTATGGAATTATGTAAAAAGCATGAGTTCTTTTGAAAGCGTTTACAGGTCCACAGTTTTTGATCATTTCAAAATATCTCTGCTTTTTTCCAATCTTGTGTGATCTGACAGTAAAAGTGTTTCTTTGCTGAGGGCCTATGGATTTTTATAAGGTTATTTCCAGTTATTAAGTACTTTTTATTTGATTATTTTGGGATATTTTTCTGTTTTTTAAATAGAGGTTACTGTTATATGACAGCTATTGATTTTTATGTTTTTGGATTTTTTATTCTATTTATTAGTTAATTATTTTTATACTTAGTTCTCCTGAGTTTTGTTTGTAAACAATTGTGTTATAACCTTTACAAGAACACACCTCTTCTTTGGTGATTATGTCTCCATAGCATTAGCCAGAATTTCTGCAGAAATGTTAAAAGACTGGCTGGTATCCTATTTTTATCTTGCTTCTGAAGTTAATTGCTATTTATTTTCTGATACCCTTTTCTAACCATGTTAAAGAAATTTTACTGCATTCCTAATATGCTGAGAATTTTTTAATCATAAATGAATTTTCAGATGCTATAAAATGCCTTTTTGATACTTTGGTAAATTATCATCTGTGAGGAGAACAGAACATGGAAGCCAGAATATAGTTAAGGCTAGAAAGACCTGGGGATTCTGCCTCCTCCTTTTAGAATTGTATAACATTAAACAAGTAATTTATCCTTGTCCAATTTCAGTTTCTTACTCTGCAATATGAGGATGATCATCTAAATATCTTGTGAGGATATTATGAGTATCCAGTGAGCTTCGTTAACAATGCATCAAACACTAGACTTGATTCGGGGTATCACATTTTCTTTTACATTAGTGTGTAGGTTTTGCCTTGGATCTATTAATAAGGTACTCTAATCACAAATTCCCTAACATTTAATCTTCTTTTAATTCTTGGAGTAAAGCTTACTTAGTGGTCATGATGAAGTGTTTTCTTAATTTACTGTTGTATTCAATATGTTTTTGAGATTATTATATCAAAATTCATAATGAATTTATCTCTACTTGAATTTTTATGCTGTCTAGTCAGTTTTGATCAAAATGATTTTAACTTTACATAAGGATTGGAAGGTTTTTATAATTTTCTGTGCTTTAAACCTGTGGAAATTATATTTTTCTTAAAAAACTATATTTTCCTCTGAAACTCTGTGTCAGGATTACTTTTTGAACCAGGAAAAGCCTTTATAACTTTCAAAGACATTTTTGTCATTGTTGTTTGTTTGTTTGTTTGCAGTTTTTGGCCAGGGTGGGTTCAAACCCACCGGCATATGGGGCCGGTGCCCTACTCCTTTGAGCTACAGGCTCCGCCTTGTCATTGTTATTTGTTATTTGATTGTCTTCTTTAATCTGCTGGTCGCCTTAGTGTTTCTGTTTCTGCTCATGCCAATTTTGGTCATTGATATTAAACCTAAAGATTGTCCTTTAGTTCATATTTTAAGATGATAAGCATGGAATTGAACACAGTATTCTCTTATAATTTCTAAGATTTTTGCATCTATGATTCTCTTTTTATTGGTTCCTTGCATAATTTGGAGGTTTATTGGCTTATTTTTAAGAATGTTCTCTTGCATTTATTTATCTCCGTGTTTTTCTTCACTTCTGTAACATAATCAGTTAGAGATTACATCAGTTTTGATACACTTTTGACCCTGCCACCTCAAAAGTAGTTATTGTTAGTCAGCAATCACTTACTGAGTGCCTCAAAGGCCACTCTTAAGAGAGTAGTGGGTGCCTTTTCCTTCCCAAGACCGTGAACTATACTGCAAAATGGTCTCGCGGGATCCACATCCTAGCTTCACCACTAAAAATCTATGTAACTTCCAACAAATTTGCTTTAATTGTCTAAGCCACAGTTTCCTCACATGACTGTGAGGTATGAATTTCTGAGAATAGTGTCTGACCCACATAATAAGTAGTTTATAGATGTTATCATTATTATACTTAAGAATATACACTATGGCTGTTCTTAAGGTTTCATTGTATGAGCGTTTTTGTGAATGGAAAACTCAAAGACAAATTAGACATTGAAGTGTTTTTAATTCAGCCTCAGATGAACCAGACTCCCTGAGTAAAGGATACTTACTAGAAACCATCCTGTAAAGCAAAAAAAAAAAAAAAAAGAGAGAGAAAGCCCACAGACTTACAGTTAATCTGATCAAAATCCTCATTGGTGAATAATGCAGCAATTCTCACATGGTTATCCTACGCGTGAGTCCTCATGTATCTGAAGGTATCTGTATGCCAAAGTCGGAAATAATGATATTTTCTTATGGGAACCCGCAACGTACAGGCAAGGGACTCAAAACTACAGTTAGATAGGGTGTTTCTATTTTGGAAAGATTCTCTAATGATACAAAATATTTTTGTTTTTTTTCTGTCATTGGTCTGTGACTTGCACATTTATTTAATCACAATGACAATAGGGCAAGGTGTAGTTTTGCTTTCTCACAGTTGTCACACAGGCAAGTGAGATGATAAATTATAAATGGATGAATCAACTGTATATATGGATTATACTGTTTTACCTTTATTGCCCCAGTTTATTCAGTGATACTCTCTCCAAGTGTCATACTTCCTAGATTACTTTCTTAAACTACTATTACTTATAATTCTCCATGAAGGGAGAGGCATCTTGTTAATATGCCTGCATAGCTTACTGGATAAAGTTCAAACTCCAAAGCAGGGCACAAAAGCCCTCTTCACATTATGTCATTAAAGCAGATGGAATTTCAGGATGGCCATTAAGCTTCCCACCCCTGGGCGAACACACCTTCTAAATCTCTTTTCTTTGCTGTGAACTGGACCTGAGAACATGATGGCACAGTCACTCCCTTGACGACTTTGCATCATGTAAGACTCCATCTTAACAGGAGGAAGAGTTTCCCCTGCTGGCCTTGAAGAGCAGATTGCCAGGTAGAAGAGAGGGCAAACTGGCAGGGAATGGCTGTGAACAGCCCCCAGCTGGCAGCCAATAAAACAAGTGGGGATTTCAGTCCTGAACTGCAAAGAACTGAATTCTGCCAGCAACTAGCGATTTAGAAGGGGATCCTAAGCCTCAGATAAGTTCGCAAGCCTACCTGACACCTTGATTTCAGCCTGGTGAAATCTTGAGCAAAGCACTGGGCCTGGACTCCTGGCCCATGGAAACTATGAGATAATACATTTTATGCTTTTCAGCTGCTGCTAATTTCACTGGAATGTGTTATGCAGCAGTAGATAACCAACAGTCATTTAGTCTCTTGTATTCTGTTATCCTTGCTTGCCTGTTCTCCTTAGGACAATTTGCATGCCCACATCCCTGCCCAGGGTTCTGTTATCATCCCTTTGGCCCCCTCAGACGTGTCATCCTCTTCCTCATGGAAGAAAATGATTTTTTTAATTCTGAAATCATGTTCTGTATTTGGCCTTTGTCTCCTTGGATTATTTTTATTTGTAAAACCAGTACCAGCTTGATGTTCTGGTTTTATGTTCTAATAAATGAATATAATTGCAAAGATTTTACAAATTATTTTCATTCTTCAAAATTCAGTATATCAGAGTACGTATCTGAAGGAATTAATTATTTTATTTACACTGGGTTTTGGAAGAAGCATGAATTAAATTGTTTGAGTACCACAATGGCTCCAGGAAGGGGGGTTCTCTAAGGGTGGACTATAAGAATCCATTCTTACCAAGATATTGGTTTTTATTAATAATTTTGATGGGGATATATATTATGTATATATCAATGTTATGACTGATATGAAATCTGAAAACATGGCACATATGTGAGCAATAGAATTAATGCTTAAAGAGATAATTTCAGATTGGAATGATGAAACAAGAAGAAGTTTTAATTAAATAGTGTAAAAGCCTATATTTAAGTTTAACAAATCAATCTAGAAAGTAAAGATGAGGTGAGATAGACAGCATATGCAAAAATATGTAGATTAGCTGTTTACAAGTCAGTATAAATCAGTGGTATAATGGATCTTATAGTAAGATGTATTTGAATCATGAAGTTAATTTTAGACTGCATTAATTGAACTGCTGTACCCAAAACAAGAAGAATAGTCCTCTTTCGATCCATGTGGGTCACACCATTCCTGGAGGGTTGGGTAGTTCTGGGCACCTCCTTAAATGAGGTCACAGATAAACTAGAATTTCTCCATTGGATAAGAACCAGATGAGTAAGCAGATTTGAAATCCTGTCCCTATATTGTGGAATAATCTGAATTGTGGCTATTTCACCTGTAGAAAAGGCAGTATCTAAAGATTCGACCTCTTTTTCGTGAGATTGGTGGTTGGAAATTACAAGGAAATAGATTTTTGTTCTATTAAATTTACTAACATATAGTTAATAGTGAAATAGACTGGGTTGTCCTTGGGAGTTATTGAGCCCACTGTCCTTGAGATGTATACGTAGAAATTTGGATGGAGAAAAACAAATGGCAAAGAAGTCTTTTGTATGTGTTGTCACAGGAGACAGTGATTAATTAAAAGGCACCAACAAATGGAGAGGCTCTAAAGTTTTATTAAAGTAAAGAATACAGAAATGTATGGAGATTGTTTGATAAAGTAGGAGGTAATACAGCAGATCCCAGGCAAAGGATTGGCTACCCAGGGTGCCATAGTTCCTCATGACAGGGCATCCAGCTCTGAAGTAGACCAACTGCATGGATTGCAGCTCCTGGAGATGAGAGAAGCTGCCTGTTGCAGGTGCTCGGAGAGCCCCACTCAGACCCATTTCATAGGGATGGTGCACCTGTCCTCCAGCTACTGTGACTGTTGGCTGCCAGCTCCCCAAATCTGCACCCTCCTCTGGAGAATTGCCTTTGACAATGACATCTACTTCAGCCAACGATGTCTAGACGGTTATAGCCTCCAAGCTTGGGAACAGCCCTTAGCCAGTGATTGGCTAATGCTGAAGTCCAGCAGCCCAGCCCCCTTGGCTCTGTGCAGAATGACCTCTGAGTAGTTGACACTCCAGAGCTCCTTGTGGGATCAGACTCGTCTCCTGATAGTCTTTTGACAGCACATCCTTGTCTTTTCCCTGCCAGCTCAGGCCTCCCTTGCTTCCTCTTATGTTCCCCCTAAGAGCCTGACTTGCCTAGGAATTGTCTTCTTAGGCTTTACTTCTGAGGATCCTTCCCTAAGACACTGCCTTTGCCTTTTGTGGGGGATTTATAACCTTCAGTCCCTCTCCTGACAGGAGTTTGAACCTTCTTCCCCAGGACTGGCCCAAGACACCACTCCTCTGTGCTTGCACTCTGGGACTGAGTGAAGAGGGCATTTTGCCAGTAGCAGACTCAGGTTTTCTGCTCTGTCCAAGAACTCTCCTGTAACATGGGGACAGATGCCTCTGAGGACCCTCCCCACTCCAACATCCGTGATCTATAGATCTCATAAGACCACTTCATTCATAAAATAAAGAATGCGGGACACAGATACGTCTTCTTTTTGCCCCTCCTGACAATGGCAGTGCTGCCTGATCCTCTTGTGGAGATGAAAAGAGAGAACTGTTCTTGTATCGAGCAACAGTGTTCCAGGGGCTTGTCAGATCAGAGAGCTGTGAGGATGGATTGGTGTCCCTCTCTTTTGTCTTTTTAGCTGTGCTATTTCTGCTTTTTTGTTCTCTCTACATGTCCTTCTCGTAATGGACACCTGACTGACCACCAGCTGTCTAAGGGGGCATCTGGGAAAGGAGGAGGAAAAGCTCAGCATGGAGGAAAGAGGCCAGGCTTGGAAGCCTGGATTGGATTGGCAACCTTCCATTTATTTCATTTTATCTATTTTTTTTTCTTTTTTCTTTTGAGTCAGGATCTCACTCTGTCACCTGGGCTAAAGTGCAGTAGCACCATCATAGCTCACTGTAACCTTCAACTTCTTGGCTCAGGAGATTCTCCTGCCTCAGCCTCCTGAGTAGCTAGGATTATAGGTGCTTACCACCATGCATACCTCATTTTTAAAAATGTTTGTTATTTTAAAGATGGGGTTTTCCTATGTTGCTCAGACTGGTCTCAAACTCCTGGCCTCCAGAGATCCTCTCATTTTGGTCTCCCAGAGTGTTGTGATTATATAGGTGTAGGCCGCCATATCCAACCCATTTCACTTTTCTTAATTGCAAATTCCTTGGGTATAAAATACTCATTAGGGGCCTGCCCCACCTAATAGAAAGCCTCATGAAGACCACAGGAGACAGTGCATCCAAAGGCACCTTAAGGAAAGTATTAAACCCTTGAAAAATACATCATTCCTGCTTATGAAGAGCTTGCAGAATAGTGGGAGGGCTGAGATAAAACGCAAGTAAGGACTATTTAAGGTGGAGGATGATCCACGTCATCAGGGAGGCACAGAGCTCTGCAGTTCAGAGATGGGGAAAATCTACTTCCCTCTTGGTAAATTTGGTTTTTGATCTCAAAAGTGTGTGCATTTTCTTCCCTGTATCTCCTTTCTGGTTTGGGGCATATATAGACAGTAAAATCCTTGAATAAATCCAGGAAAATAACAAAGATCTGTTTAGCCTCCTTTTCAACAAACTTTTTTATTAATATAAATAGCTGTGCATATTTTTGTGTGTGATATTTTGATATATGTAATCAGGGTGATTGGGGGGTATCCATCACCTCACACATTTATCTTTTCCTTGTATTGGGAACATTCCCATTCTTCTCTTTTAGCTATTTTGAAATATACAATATTATTGTTGACTATAGTCCCCCCCTGTACTATCAAATACTAGAAGGTATTCCTTTTATCTAAGTGTATTTTTGTACCTCTAAAACAACGTCTGTTCATCTCCTCTGCCCACTACCCTTTCCAGCCTCTGGTAACCACTATTCTACTCTCTGCCTCCATGAGATCTACTTTTTTAGCTCCCACATTTGAGTGAGAACATGAGATATTTGTGTTTCTGTGACTAGCTTATTTCACTTAGCCTAATGACTTCCAGTTCCACCGTGTTCGTTTATTTTTGTGGCTGAATAATACTCCCTTGTGTATATATATTAATTTATGCTTAATGGAGAACATGGCCTGGTGCATGCATTTGATTGATGTAGGGACTGAATAATCTCTTTTGAATGAACCCTCTGCAATGAAACTTAAGTGTATCCTTTTTCTAAGTGGATTTTATTGCACCAGCCATGGGACGTTTCTGTGTGTTTCTATGGAACTAGATGATCCTTTGATTGTAACGTGAAGAGCTTCACATTATTATCGTACTTCATAGAAGAGGAGCATCCTTCCTAGTAAATGGAAGTGCTCAAAACATTTCAAAGAAGCTGGACCCAAGTGGTTAGACGTATGTGATCTTTCAGGCCACCCCACCCGGGAATAATAGATGCACAGAAAGACAAGCTCAAAATCCACACTCAAGGGCAGTACCAAATGCCAAATATAGAATGCTTTTTGGTAACTTGAACTGTCATGATTTTTGATGGCCATGCCCAGAGCAAAGCTAAAAAGGATTCATTGCTCTGGTTAATCTCCCTATTTGCTCAAGCAGATATACTTTGTAAAGCTCAAGAAATACAAATGCGTGTATTTATGTGTATGGATGCTCTGTGTGTGTGTGTGTGTGTGTGTGTATTAACATATATTCTAAGAAATCCGAATGCTGCACTCTGACTCCGTATTTCTTGCAAGCCCTGGGCCAAGCTTGTCGTGTCACTGCTTTGCGTCTGTAAACTCTGCCATCCTTTCCTGGTGGGCACAGGAGCGTGGAGTAGCACGTCCAGTTCTCGGGTCTCCTCTCAGCACCGGGCTTTCCTCTCTGTGACTCAGTGTCTCTCTGCTATTCCTTCTAGTTCATCCCTTTTCCCTTAGCACAGTATCTCTTTGGATCTCCCTTGCATATTCCTTACAAAGAGCAAAGCACCGTCCCCGCACTTAGCCCTGTATATATTCTGACATTGTTATTCCAGTCAGTTATTTCTTTCCTCTGTTTTTTTTTTTTTCCTCTCAAACAGGAATTTTATTGTGTTCTAATTCACCCCAGGGTCTATCTAATCCTCTTATCAGTATGTAACATTTTAAATTCTCTCCCAGTCCCCACTCTCTCCCGCCACTGCTCCAAAGGGCATATGTAATGATTATTGTACGTATAAGCATTTATGTAGTTCTTTGCTTTCTCTAGTCACTTACGCTGCAATTAATTTCTCCTTCTATGAAAGAGACTGAATTATACTGAGGCCTAATCGTCTCTTCTTTCTAAACAGTTTGGAAGGCTGGGGAGGAGGCGGCCAGCGTCCCATCTGCGTGTGTTCATACTGCTGCGTGCTTTGGTTTTATTCCTGGGCCCACATTACTCATTGTTCCCTGTCTCGCTTTTTCAATACTTGGGGGACTGATTTGGTTTTGCCTTGTTGAGTAGGGTGGCTAGAGCTGAGTTCTGCCTTCTGGCATCAAGGGAATATTGGAAAGGCTTCATTCCCCTTGGCTTCATGTAGCAAACATGCCCAGAACCTTGTGCAAGGTGCATGCCGGGTGTCTGAGAGGTGTCTCGTCAAGCTAGGCAGAGGGGAAATGTTCCTCTCCACACGGGGATGCTCACGGCTCTGGGAGTTTGGGTGTGGCTCTGTGATGCCCATTTCTGTCCTTGACTCCCTGGGCCATATTTTTATACTTGGTATAGCAGATCTCCACCCCCACCCCATCCATCTTTCCCCATTTGGTTTCCCTGACATCATGCTCTCCATCTCCTCCTGTGTCTCTCTACCTCTGCCTTTCCTGTCCCCTTCTTTGTCTCACTTTGTCCAAGTGCAGTGTTCTTTAGGGTTCCAATTTCTTTTTTCATTGCCTTTCATCTAACCACTGTTCTCAGTTTAGTATCTGTGTTCTCAGAATGTTCTTCTCCCTCCACCCTCGCATTTGATGGCTCACTGGGGCTGCCACCATGCACCTAGTTAGCCATGCTGCAAGCCTCCTGGTCACTGTAGACCTCGTCTTTCCAACATCCACTTGGTTTTTTGTGAAGGGTGCTCTAGTTCAGCACCTCCCCTCCATCTCCGCTCCTACCTCTCCTCTCCCAGACCTCAACTATTGCCACATCCTGTTTGCCTCTACCAGTTTTTTTTCTTTTTATTAAAAACACCAATCTAAACATGCCCCACCTCTGACTACAGTTATCTCTTTGATTGCTGAACTCTACATGATATTCAGATGCCAAGCATAGCAGGCCCAGACCTGTAGCAGGTGACCTTGGACTTGTCTCCAACTGTTGTCTGTCCCCTCCCCACTACATGCCAAACACATAGACCTCTCCCTATTGTAGAGGAGGCCTCTCTGCCTATCATTTTTTTCTCCCCAAAATGTCCTTCCCATATTTTCTAGCTGGCAAAAATATATTCTCCTTTTAAGACCACCTTGTGGAGTTTTGAGGATTTCCTCATGTCAAAATAACTGTTCCTTTGCATGTCAGCTAAGTGTTGTCCAAGTCTCTACCACAACATCCAACTCCATGCTGAGTTAAAGTAAATAGGAATGTTTTGCATTTACAGATTAATTTATGAATCGTAAAGCTGTTCCGTAGACTTTGTTTCCCTAGCGAGTTGGAGAATGTGGAGATGTGACGGGGAGCTTGTGAGCAGCACTTGTGGGGTCTGTTCTATTTTGGTTAGGTTTGATCCCCATGCACTGCTATCTGCACCTTTAACAACAAGGGAAGTGTGTGAAATGTCCTGTCACTTAGGAGGCTAAAAGCTCAGGCAGAATACTTGGTGAGGATGGCCAGCCAGCCCTGTTTTCAAAAGTGACTGCCTTGAATCAAAACATCACATATACCCTATAAATATAAACAACTATTTTGTACCCACATTAATTAAAAATAAAAATAATTTTAAAAAGAAAGAGCCAGGGAACTCTAGAGAGATTTGTGAAGGTTGCATTTTTTTTTTTTTTTGCTAAGAACATAATTTATAAATCACCAAATACCTCTTGAAGTATAAGTTTAAACTAAAAGCTGCTAGTCTTTTCATTTGCTTTTTTATTTTAGTCATGAAATTAGGACTGCTTGGTTAATCAGTACCTAAAATAAAGATAACCTAGGAGCAGTTGGCATTAGAGAATTCAGGCACCAGCTACAGGTGAAACCAGAAGAGAAGGACAGAGGGTGGACTCAGAAAATATTTCTTGGCCTACCTAAGGAAGCACAGAATCACTAGATTTGTAAGCTGACACAATCTAGCCTCTAGTTCCAGCTGAGGAATGGAGGCCTGGAGAACACAAACAGCTGTCAGGACCCCACCAGTAATGGCCATGAACTCCTGTCTCAGAGTCCCTTGTAGGGGACCTCTCAAGAGGTTGTACCTTCATTTTGGGAAAAAGACATGGGTGATAACAGTAATAGAAGCTAACAGCTTTTTACTGGTTTATCTCGTTTGATCCTCACAAAAACCCCTCTGAGATAATGTGTTATATTCTCATTGCTGCTGTAACAAATTACCACAAGTTTAGTGGTTTAAAACAACACAAATGCTTTATCTTATAGTTCTGGAGGTCAGAAGTCAGAAAGAGTTTCACGAACTAAACCCATGAGCTCTGCAGACGTGGTTTCTTCTGGAGGCCATATAGGGATATCCATTTCCTTGCCTTTTCAGCTCCTAGTGGCTGCCTGTTTCCTTAACTCATGGCTTCTTCCTCTAGTTTAAAAAATCCTTTTCTCCAATCTCTGCTTCCATCATTGCATAATCTTCTCTGCCTCTAACTCCTCCTTCTCATGAGGAATTTTGTGACTATCCTTGGCACACCAGATAATCAGGTATAACCTCATCAGAAACTCCGTAATCACATTTGCAAAGTCCCTTTTGCCATACAAGGTAACATTGTCCACAAGTGCCAGGGATTAGGACACGGATGTATTTGGGGGCCCGTTGTTCAGGGCACCACAGATAAGTATTGTTTTTATTCCCATTTTACAGCTGGAAGAAACTGAGGCTTACAGAGGATACATAACTTTCCTAGGCAGTTATTGGGAGAAGGAGTCATTCATTCTTTACCACTATCTCTGGATCTGAGTTAGAAAGAATAAAAAGTATACGGTATAACTGTATTCAAAATAAATTTTATATAGCGTTACCAGATTTTTTAGACCAAAAATATACTGAGCCTGTGGTCTGAATTATAAAATATAACACATTATAAGAAAAACCAATGTTCTAAACATTTTTTAAAGGATAACATTCTTTCATAGCTCTAGTAAATTCTTGGACTCTAATAGGCCACCAGCCAGAGTCAGTCATCCAGCTAACTGCTGAAAGCAGATATTTTAATTTTCGAAGCTTAAGTCAGCCTCAGTACATTTCTGTCCATTGGCAGTGGGTGGCCACTCTCTATGCAGAATAAAGCTAAATTTCTCTAAAATTGTTCACTGCATTTCTTTTTAATATTTGAAGTCAGCTATCACATTTTCCCTAAGCTCTTCTCTCAGTTGAATATCTCAAACTCAAGTTCACTTAGCCATTCATGCAAAGTGGATTTTCAATATCCCAGTCTCTACATGAACTTTCTCTAGAAGTTCTCTAGTTTGTCAAATATTGCTCATAAAATGTAGCACCAAGAATTGGACATAACACTGCAGGGATAGTTTAAACAGTGCTGAATTCAATGAGAGGTTCCTCGCCTTTAATTAGAAACTATACATATATTTTACTTTGCCCTGTTGACATGGAATTAATGGGAAATTGGATAGGCTACCCCATTCCCAATGTTAAGCTATAGCTTGACTAATTACCCACTTGAAGTACAGAGAAAGACGAAATCCCTCCTTTTCCTGGGGTTGCCTGTCAGTGCCTCCAGGCCTGGATGGAGTCAGAGAGCCTACCTTCCGTGGTATCTCTCTCTCATTTTTCTTCCCCTATTTTATTTATAAATTAATGTACATGTTTACATGTTATAAAATATAGCTTGTGAATTTATTAATTATGACTATGAAGCTTAATAATGAAATAAATCTCCCATGAACCCAATACTCATTATAGGAGATAGGACACGAATAATGTTGATACTGGGTACGCAGTATTCCTCCTGGATTCTATCTCCCGTCTGCCTTTACTGAGATAACCACTACAGGGTGCTCCTAAAGTAGCCATACATGGGGAAAATGGGAAAGCGTAGCTAAATGTACATGTATTCGCAAAATAGGCACTACAAAATATTCTCTACGTGTTGGACCTCTTTGTAAAATTTTGTAATGAATATATTGGAAATAAAGGTACATGTAGCCACAATTTCCCGTTTTCCCTATGTATGGTGACTTTGGGAACACCCTTATTATGAATTTTGCGTTCATCATTTGGATGATTTTTTAAATTGTATTGTATGTGTGTGTATTCTAAATATTCTAAATATTCCAAAATCTGGCTTGTCCACAGGCATAAAAGGTTGTAATACACCACGTATACTTTTCTACTCCTTGCTTTTTTCATTTATACTGTTATTTCTAAGATTTATCCATCCAGTATCTAAAGCTGGAATTTGTCTATTTACCACTGCTATATAATATTCTGTTGTAAAAATATACTACTTTATTCTTCCACGTGTGAATTTTTGGGATTATTTCCTTTTTGGGAAGTTTATTTCCAGTGATTTGCCATTGCAAACAATGATGCTACGAATCTTCTTGAACATGTCTTTTGGTGCGTGTTGAGTAAGGGTTTTCTATGACTACCATTGCTGGATCTGGGGTAATTCAAACTGATTTACTAGGTAATTCAAAGGTACTATTCAAAGTGGTTGAACCAGTCACCACTCCTTCCAGCAGCAGCACATTAGGCTTCTTCCTTGTAAACATTTGGTAATGTCAGAATCTTACATTTTGTCCATCTAAAACGTATCTTATTGTCATATGAAAAAAGATTGTCTTGATTTCTAATGAGGTTAAACATCTTTTCCTGTCTTTATTAATGCTCCCTTTTTGTGTGAAATACTGTTCATGTCTTTGCCCAGGCCTCTCTTGATTCATAGTATTTATAGACACATATGTGTGTGGAGAATGCAAGAGGGAGCCATAAAGAAAGGGAGATACTAATCCTTTGTCATTTTTAGGTGTTGCCCAGTTCTCCTAATTTGTGGCTTGCTGTTTTACTTTATGGTATTTTTAAATGAACATGTGTTCTTGGGGGGGGGGCAGCTTTTTATACTTTATTTTACAACCAGTGGTTAGATTGTATTGACTATCTGTAGATTTTTAAGATGATAACAGGTACATAGGTAACCAATATATGGAGTTTGTTTGGTGAATTTTAATCCTCATTTTATGTTTTCTGGACAAGTGCATGTATTCGGTATAGAACATTATTTATTCCTTTACCCAGAGAATTTTGTTGAGCCTGGTATCAGTGTACCTGTCTCGAGTTTTCATCTGCTTTATGGCAAATTTCTTTGAATGCCTGAGGGGCCCACTCCTAGAAGCCCACTCCATGGACCTTGTGAATGTTGGTGGGGTATTCCTGGGTCACCACCTCATTGATAACAGAATGACCCCTCTTCTCACCACCCTTCTTTGCAGGAGCAATTCTTCTGAGCCTTAATTTTAAGGTAGTTGGATTTCTCAATCACTTCTTTTATGGTTAGTAATTTTAAAACTTTTCTTAAGAAATTCTCTCCTTTCTATTCTATAATTGCTTCTATATGTTTTTTTTTTTTAATTTTGTCTTTACATTTAAGTGTATATTTCATCTGGAATGGATTTCACTGTTTTATGGCATGAGGTAGGGATCTGATTTCATTTCCCACATATAAATAACAAATACCTTAGCATAAGTTGTTGAGTAGACCATGATTTCCCCTTTGATGTTTAATGCCATGGCTCTTATAAATGAACATTCATATATGTGAGAATACTTTTTGTCTTTCTATTCTATGTCATTGGATAATTTATCTATTTCTTTTTTTTTATTAATATTAAATCATAGCTGTGTACATTAATGTGGTCATGGGGCACCATACACTCGTTTTTTAAACAGTTTGACACATTTTCATCACACTGGTTAACATAGCCTTCCTGGCATTTTCTTAGTTATTGTGTTAAGACAATTATATTCTACATTTACTAAGTTTCACATGTACTCTTGTAAGATGCACCGCAGGTGTAATCCCACCTATCACCCTCCCTCCGCTCATCCTCCCCCCTCCCTTTCTTCCCTCTCCCCCTTCCCCATATTCTTAGGTTATAACTGGGTTATAGCTTTCATATGAAAGCCAAAAATTAGTTTCATACTAGGACTGAGTACATTGGATACTTTTTCTTCCATTCTTGACATACTTTACTAAGAAGAATATGTTCCAGCTCCATCCATGTAAACATGAAAGAGGTAAAGTGTCCATCTTTCTTTAAGGCTGCATAATATTCCATGGTGTACATATACCACAGTTTATTAATCCATTCATGGATCGATGGGCACTTGGGCAATACCTGTGCTTGCTATACTTTTTCTTTCTTTTTTTTCTTAACATATTTTTTATTGTCTTTTGTACATAGATCATAAATACATTTATGCCATTTTCAATGTGTTGATTCTTTATACAAATTGGAGTCCTTACATCATACTAATCAACATAGCTTTCACCTCATTTACCCAATTATAGCTTTAGGACATTTGTGGTAGGAGATAGTAGGGGGACCACACCTATGGAGCACTTTGCAAATACAAGTTGGATCTATCATGTGTAGAATACTTTTTCTCTTTCATTTTCCACTCTTCAGACTTCCTCTAGTGATCCTCAGTCTTTCATTTCACAGTTCACTAATGTCCCAGGTCATCAGCTTAGTTTTAAACTTGATTATGTCAACTATTCACAATCATTCAACTGTGATGATAATCTTATCTGTCTTCACTCAGATCAATAAAGTTTTTGACAAGATAGAACTCAATGGCCTATTTCTATATACCATTTTCTTAAGCAACATGAATCAGTGAACAATTGTTCATCCATTCAATCTTTGTCATTCGTCCCATATTCTACCATCTTACCCAAAGGTTATTTTGCAAGACTTTGTCAAGCACCTGGCTGAAATAGGCATATGATGCCATTAGCACATCACAGGACACATGTATACATGATATAACGTGTGTTATATCGTATGTTAAATGCCATATATCATATGTTTATTTATGTCTCCACTCCAAACCCCATGCTACCTCTTATTGAATGCCTCATTACTTTCCTTTAATAGTACTCATAATCCGTGCATTTAAATATAATTTCTAAAATTATGGATTTTATAGGTACATTATGCAATATTGATTTTCATAGCTCCTCCCATTGCCCCAGCTTCCTCTGCTTATAATCAGAACAAAATTTATTCCTCTCATATTCCTCCCCACAAAAGGTTCATTTGTTGCTTACTTATTGTCTTCTTAAGTGCTAATGTGCCTGGGCCTAGAGACTTAAACACGTTTAGGTGTTCTATTTCAATCTTTTGCTTTTTCAGTTTATTTCTAAAATTAACCACTTATCTTTGACCTTCATCTTGAAGGTCATTCTTCTCAATGAAAATTACAAAAGAAATGAGAAGAAGGTGTTGTTTTCCTTTTTCTTTGTCATATGCTAACATTGTACCATCTGGCTGAAGTCATGGACCTAGCTTTTCCTGTTCTTGCCCTGAACATCACCAAAAATGCATTCTGGGAAGTTCAGCATTTTCTCCACGAGCTTTAGCTCATCCTTTGCTCCAGCTTTGTTGATGTTATTCCAACATCTGATCATGCTGCTGACAACCAAATTAGGCTAGGAAAGGTTTAAAAATTTTTGAAGTGTTTAAGTGAAGCTGAACCTTAAACATCAACATTGCTGGTAACACTGGCAAATAATACTGCTAAGTGCTTATTCCCAAAAGACTGAGTGAGAGGAGATAGATATGAACTTTATATGTGATGTTGCTATCATATTGCAAAGAACATTCTTTATCCAGTCTTTGAGGGATGTCTCTGAAACAGCATCTGTGCCTGATAATAGCAACACTCTGTGTTTATCTTCATACATGTGCCCAATGCCAGGCACATAGTAGGTACTCAATAAAATTATGTTTATTGACAGAATGCAAACAACACACTTGAAGGGAAAGAGGAAAAAAAGATTAATTCCTTCCAGTCACATGAAACTAAAGCTGAGTCTGTGGATTTAATTTTTCATATTATCTTTGGGCTGATTTAACATTTTTTGCTTTAAGAGTTTTACCACTTTGATCCACAGAAAACCATTAGTGGTGAAAATGGAATATGCTTCTTAGAAAATCCATTGCTTCAACAGACTAAAGACACATAAACTGGAGCAAATATGCAAACCTTACTTGCTTGAACTAAAAGGAAAGGAAGGAATTAATGGAAATTTTCAAATCTAAGTCTCTGATATTTTTGAGGAAAATTTCTGGGAGTGAGTCAAGGAGGAAGAAGGTTAACCAAATCTTCTTGGGTTAGAGATCTTATAATACTTATGATTCAAGTTTAAATATCCCAGAAAAAAAGTCTAATGTGTTCTTTTGCATATTAGTAATTAAAACTGTCTTAATAATTAATACTCTCTAGTAGTTTCCAGGAAACTTAAAATAGTAGTCAATATACGATCTGGTTTAGGACATCACCGAAATTAAGTTGTTTAGTAACTCTCTCTCTTAAAAACTCTGGCAATATTAGTGTTGCCTGAAATAGTCTCTAATCTCTAAATTTGTCAAGTCCTTTTGAAGTTAGGTATACAGAAATGATAGATTAATAATTTCCTGCTTATTTGTAGTGACCTCTATATCTCACTATTCACATGTACTGAACATCCATTCAAATTAAGACCCCTTTTTTGGTTATAAAAAGCACACAACGAATTCTGTTAACCAGTTACTAGCTGGAAGGGAGAGATTTACCTCAGTCACACATCCAACTTCAGTGCAGGGTTTGCTATTTTTAATCACAGAACTTAGAAGCTTAATTCAGTTAAAAAGGGAGGAAGTTGTCAAGGGAGGGTTGCTAAAAGTTCATGCTAAATTTGCTTAGAACCAGATTGTGTTCATTAATATTTATACATCTATGGTAGGGAAGGGGCGATTATGCTTCTTTAAAAACACTGGGTATTCACTTTCCATGTATGGCACAGCCTTCTGATTAGGGAAGGTGGGTTTTCATTGTACAATCCATGGAGATACAGATGGAAACCATCTGGCGCCTCATCCCCTCTTTGTCAAAAACCTTGTCTTGTCTCTCACATGTCAATGATGAATGGAAGGATTTCAAACTCTGGCTGAACAATGCAGTTTGAATCCCTCAGCTAGCCAAGGGGTTTTTGGCAAGCACTGATGAGCTTAATATTTTAAAGAAACCAGCAATCATTTTAATTCATTAGTTGAGGCCTGTTGTTCTAGACAGTGTTTTTGATTTGTATTTTGGGCACTGGCTTTGTTTTTGATTCATAAGCATATTCCATATGGGTATATTTTCTTTTACACAGTATAAATCATGGGGACAAAAGTGGGAGTTTTATCTGATAAAATGACCAAAATGCCGAGAGATTCTTTTAATCATCTTTTGTAGTATGATTCATATGAAGAGTTCAGACCAAAAATTTTCTTGTTAGCTGATATAGAGTATGAATCAGAGAACACAGAGTTTAGTTAACCCAACTTCAAATAATGACTCTAGAAATCAGTTCGGTCATCTGCTTTGTGAAGGGAAACTTAGCACACATCTGTCTTAGAGAACCTCGGTCACAACACTTTCATGGTTTGTCTGCTGCAGGTCAGTTTCCAGGGTGGAAGGAAAGTGATCTACTCCCACAGTTAGCGCTGCAGTCAGTATTGAGTTAACAAAACAAAAATAAATTTAGAATGAGGTGAATCACCAAAAAACCAGGTTGATGCCAGAGCCTTATTCAGAAACTCACTTCCAGAGTACACCCTGGGGTTGGTAGAGATTCAGCCCAATTTTGTACAACTACCAAGACTGTGGTGTCCTCTGTAGGCAACGCTGACATTGTGTGGAGCTGTAGTTAATAAAGGACATGCTGTGCAAACTATCTAATTATTGTGATTAGTGTGTTAATACATACTGCTTATTACCAGCCAGGTACTGTTCTGAAATGCCAGATAAATGATAGATGTAGCATAAGTACACCAGGCATATCTACATGTATATCTGTACTTTACCTATAGATCTGTCTTCACTTATTTAACCTCTACGACCGTCCTAATAGTCAATTCTATTACTACCTTCTTTTTACAGATGAGGATAAGGACTAATGGGATGAAGAACTTGCCCAAGTCACACAGCTATTAAATGGTAGAGGGAGCATTCAAATCCAGATATGCTCTGAAATCTACGTGCTTACCCATTATGCACGTTGCCTCTTACAATAAGCATATGAGGTAGAGGTTGCGTTTGTTATTTCCTTTTTCAAGATGAGGAAACTAAAGCACTGATGATTTAAATTACTTGCCTCAGTCTAGGTTGTTCACATCCTAGCTTGTGGAGCCAAGACTCAGGCTTTCTCAATTCCATTTTCTCTGCACAGTGGAGAAATTCAGAATAATCACCCTGAGCCACTGATCATCAGAGAAGGACTGAAACTTTGTTGAATGGAGTTCAGTCCTAGGAAAGAAAAATAATACTGATCCTCTCACGAATTACAATAGTGCAGACCAACCAAACTATTTCTAATTTTTTTTTTTTTTTTAAGACAAGGTCTCACTGTGTCACCCAGGCTGGAGTGCAGTGGTATGATCATAGCCCATTGCAGCCCCTGACTGCTCGACTCAAGTGGTCCTCTTGCCTCAGCTTCCCAAGTAGCTAGGCATACATGCCTGGCTAATTTTTTATTTTTTGTAAAGGTGGGTTCTTGCTATGTTGCTCAGGCTGGTCTCAAACTCCTAATTTCTGTGATCCCCCAGTCCTCACCTCAGCTTCCCTAACTGCTCGAGTTACAGGTGTGAGCCACTGTGCTCAGCCAGTAGTTTTTATTAACAAAGAAATGGAAATTAACTAATTCTAATGTTACTCAATTGAGTTTTTTACCATATTTTCCTTGCTTCGAAATGTTGGTGATAATAATCCTTAATATATAAGAAGAATTTACAATTTAATGGGATAAAAAGGTGAATACTTACATTTTAAAATAAATGGATAAGAAAGAAAAATAAATACAAATGGGCTATACACAAAAATACAATGATGAAAAGATTTAACCTCATTAAATAAAAACAGTATGAACTCATCTTGTTACAAAATTGAGAAAGGCTAAACAAAACAATAATATATAGCATTAACTATGGTACAAAGAATTGGCATCCTCTTCCACCTCTAAGGGTGTAGTAGTGTTAAAGGAATATTTGTCCATGTATAACAATTGCCTTAAAAAAGGCTATCCAGTTTGATTCAGCGATACTACATCTGGGGATTGATCCTAAGCATGCCATCATAGATGTAAACAAAGATTTTTTAAAATAATTAATAAAAACATTATAAAAGCAAAAGTTTTAACCTGCTAAAGTTTTGATTAAATAAATTATGACATATGCATACAATGGACTCTAAGGCAGTTTTGAAAATATGATGTGTAAAAATATTTTCTGAAATAGGATTTATTAATAAAAGATGTGGAAAGTGAAAAAGCAGGGCAAAACAGATAACTATACTCACGTTTCATTTCCTTCTTGCACAAACAAATTTATATCCAAATATTAATAATGTTATCACAAAGTAGCAGTTATTTTTATTGTGTGTGCTTTTTGTATTATAAAATGATGAAAAGGAATTCAACATTGGAAATAAAGCAATTTTTTCAAATTTTGCCACTGACTTTTATAGTCCTACTACCTATAAAAAAGCAAGCTAGATGGACAAGAACAGAGAGTTCTAGATTTGTGGAAATTTAATTAGATATTGAAGAATAATGAAAAGACGAAAAGTCAGTTAGCCCTTTAAATTCTTCCCTTGCGGCACAGGAGTTCTCAAACTGTGGCCTGTAGCAGATCCAGCTGGAGGCGGGGCCCCACCCCCTAGACTCCTTGATTCAGAAGGTCTTAGTGGACCCTGAGAATTTTCATTTCCGGTTAAGTTCCCCCAGGTCTGGCCAATGCTGCTTTTTAAGGGACCCCACTTTAAGAACCACTGCTGCAGAGCCTTAGGCTGCCTTTAATGCGGGCTTGAGATTCAAACCTAGGAATGCTTCCAAAGCTCACACTCTTCCAACCATGTTTTTAAGTCTTAGCTGGACATTAGAACATCTAGGGAGCATTTAAATTTTTAAAAATCCTATTACATGGTGCCTACCCTAGTACAACTAAGTGAAGCTCTGGGGGTAGGGAAAGTAGTAGGAATAGAAGGATTCCAAGTGCCTCTAGAGGTCAAGCAGGATTAAGAACCTCTGTTCACCACCAGACTTTCAAGCCATCGTTTTAGTATGAATTTCAGAAATGAAAAAACTGTATCAATTTCAGAAATCAAACAGCTGAAGCTTTGTGTCTTAAATTAACCAAACTATAAATACTTTGAAGATTCTTAGTAACCAAGCAGGTAGTTTTAGTAAAATGATTCTCCACTGACATATTTAATATGTCCCTGGAAAGCACTTTTGTACAATTTCTTTATTTAAATAGCATGTCTTCTGCTGGCTTGGAGCAGAGGATTTTCTCCTGAGAACCTTTTGTAGTGCAGTAAGTAAAGGCTTTTGGTAGATCATATACATACCTTAGTAATTTTTTTAAAATGAAATCAAATTCAGTAGATTGTCATATAAAGCATTGAATAATATTATTGCCTGTAATCATGTTAGATACAGGACAGCAGATATAGGACCTAGAAAATTGGAGAGCACTATTATTCTCTTTCTTAGAATTGCTCAGTCTGGACCTGGTGTTCGTGTTTGCTTCACATACAAAGCTTTACTCTGTCGCATAAATCAACATTCATAGCTAACGTCGTGTGTAGGTCAGGAGTGAGGACAGAAGTGCACTGGATAGGTTGCCAACCTCTAAACAAGTTGTATTCCAAATGTCATTGCAAGTTAATTCTTGGGAATGCAGAATTCACTTGCCTATGGAAATAAGAGTTGTGTATTCCACTAAAATCTCAATGCCAGGGCAGTGAGAGCCAGGGGAAATTAATAGCAGAGTGGGTTTTTCTCATCAATCCTCCCTTTCTTTACCTCACAACTGTTTTCTGTTCCACTGTAGATCACCCCTTCCCGGCTATTTCAGTTATTTATTGTCATACAACAAACCACCCCCAAACTTAGTGGCTTCAAATAGTAATGATTTACTATTGCTCACAGTTGTGTGTGTCAGGACTTCAGGTCAGGTTGGCTGGGCAGTTTTTGCTTCTTTTGGCAATAATTAGAGGTCACTCACTCAGCCTTACTCAGCTGGTGGTTGGGCTGGAATAGAAGCCTGAGAAGGATTGGCTCAGTTATCTGGTGACCTGATGCTTCTCATGTGGTCTTCCCACATCGCTAATTTGGGCTTCCTCACAGGTTGGTAGTTTTAGGATAGTCAGCTTTCTTACATGGAAGCAGGCTTCCAAGAGAGAAGAAGCAGGAACTTCCAGTCCTTTCTCAAGCCTTGGGATAAGAAGTCCAAGGATCCAGAACTCATTTCCTCCCTACTCTGTTGACCAAAGCTGCAAAGCTATCCTAGATTTGAAAGGGAGGAGAAATGGACCCCACCCCTTCAAGGAGGGTGATGACATGTGCCTATAGGAAAGAAAAATTGATGGTGGCCGTCCCTAAGTACTGTCTTCTCTGTCACCTTTCATTGCTGGATTCTGGAGGAGGTTGAGATGTAAGGCTGGAGCTCTTCAAAGTATGACTCATCAATATGGTCATGTCTCCAAAAATAAGTTCAGTGGGGGCCAGAGAGGTGAAAGTCTTTCAGCAATAGCTGAAAGAATGGTGAATTCCTGCACATCTCTCATTTGGCTTCCGTTTCATCATGGAGAAGTCAGAAATCTAAGCTTCATCTGGAGAGGAAATTGAGGGGAGTGGATGAATCAGGATTAGATTCAGCTGGGAGTATCAGAAACCCAAAATAAAAGGAAGCAAAAAGTTTATTTTCCTTGTGTAAAGTTCAGAAACAGGCAGTGCAGGGCTGGCAGAGCTTTTTCACTCACCTCCATCTCCAAAACAGGATTGGGAAAAGACAACTCTTCCATAATTATTGGACAGATGAAATACATATCTTATCCCAAGTTCAGATGATCACAATTCCTCTTTTCCTCTGGGCAATTATCTATTTATAACACCAAGTTTCCTGAATTTCTAATTTTTATAGAAATGATAGCATAGCATACAGGTTTTGTGGGCAATTACACATAGAGGGAATTTCAAGCTTTAAAATTTTTCCCAAGCTCTTCAAAGCTACTTAAATGTAAAATAAGTTATTTACTACTTTGTCTCATTTCTTTTTTTTTTTTTTTTCTGAAAACTACATGAACTTATTTGTATAGTCATTGTTGGTTGAAGCAGTAACCAACAAGGCTTGTGTTCCAAACGTCATTGCAAGTTAATTCTCGGGAATGCAGAAATTCTCTCATTGCATTGAGATTTTAGTGGAATACACAACTCTTATTTCCATAGGCAATCCTTGCCCATAATCAGGAATGGGCAAGGCAGACACATAAATGCTACTTTATCTTTATTTATGTTGACGAAGCATAGTGAGCACTGCACTCGGAATCAGATCAGCATGAGTCTTGGACCTTCTATAAAATGCAGATGATAGACTCTACAGACAGGGTACATTCAGGGAAATAATGATGCAAAAGTATTAGAAAACAAATCTCCTCTAAAAGTTTCAGATACTTTCATTCACGTTACTAATAGCATCATTACTATTTTCTTTGTAATCAAGACAATCCATTGTGCTCAGTTCTGAATTCTTAGTTACTTATTCATTAAAATAATTAAGAATGCAGATTCTTCCCGTGTTGCAACTTCTTTCTGGGCATGGTGCCTCAGCAGAGCCCTGAATGACACTTTCTGTGGAAACTGTCATAAATATGACCATATTGGAGCATAAAGCCTAAAAATGTGGGAGATACATGAGGAAAAGAGTCATAACAGCCAACACTTGAGTCCTTAGTGCTGAGCCCTGGGTTAGTTCTTTTTTCTGGTCTAATCGCACTCTTTCTCTTTTCTTTTTAAGAGACGAGGTCTCACTCTGTCACCCAGGCTAGAATGGAGTAGCTCAACCACAGTCACTGCAGCCTCAAATTCCTGAGTTTGAGCAATCCTCCTGCCTCAGCCTCCTAAGTAGATAGGAGTATAGGCACACACCGTTATACCTGGCAAATTTTTATGTTTTTGTTTTCTTGTACAGATAGGGTCCTGCTATATTGCCCAGGCTTGCCTAGAACTTTTGGCCTCAAGCGATCTTATTGCCTCGGCCTTTCAGATTGCTGAGATTACAGGCATAAGACCCTGTGTCCCACTGCTAGTCTCTTTTAACCTGCCCAAGAGTCCTTAGAGAAAAGTGTTGTTATTAGACCAATTTACAGGAGAAGAAACAAGCCTTAGAGAGATTTTTGACTTGCAGAAGGTTCATAGAGAGTAGGCAGTAGAGCAGAGATTTGAATCCAACAAAATTCTGATCCTGTGTTGTTACTCCAAATACTCGCCATGAACTTCAGCACCAGCCCAACCAGGACACAGAAAAGATGAGGGGATGTTTGTTCCGGAGATAGTTTCATCGCCAGAGCGCATGTTGGCATATGACCAGTATAGTTTCACTCAGAAGTGGACTGCTCTGCTGGTACATCTTTAAATTCTTTTTTTTTCTTTTTTCATTTTTTTTTTTTAGAGACGGTCTCACTTTATCACCCTGGGTAGAGTGCCCTCATGTCACAGCTCACAGCAACCTCCAACTCCTGGGCTTAGGTGATTCTCTTGCCTCAGCCTCCTGAGTAGCTGGGACCTGCCACCACAGAGCCCGGCTATTTTTTTTGTTGCACTTTAGAGGGGCCGGATTCAAACCCGCCACCCTTGGTATATGGGGCCAGCGCCCTACCCACTGAGCCACAGGCGCCACCCTATCCTTAAATTCTTAATTGTTTTGGGACAAATGGCTGGTATTTCCACTTTCCACTGGGCCTAACAAACATTGCTAGTCCTGGAAGACGCTCAGGTAACAGGTAAAGCAAAAGAGAAGGGGTGAAGGAGCTAACATTTGCTGAGCACTTATGACCTGCCAGACATATATTTGTGTCCTTTTTATACATATTAACTAATTCCACCTCTAGAAAAACTCATGAAGTAAATAAATACATCACTTTACAGATAAAGGAACAGATTCTCAGAGAGGCTAAGTAACTTCCATGAGGTTACACAGCTGGGAAAAGGTGGAGCTGGGATCAAAGCCAGATATGTCTGACTTGAGAGCTTTTATTTTATTAACCTCCGGGCTACTCCATTTTAAGATAATAAATACCTACTCCTCATGTGGGTATTATAATGAGGTGATTTTCCACCACTGCAGAAATGTATTAAATATTATCGAAAGTATCTGGCTTACAAAAATGTAGAGTTGCTCTTTGTAAAACTTACTTCTGGTTGAAATAGAACTAATGAAAGATTCTCAAAGACAGAGCTGGAATATGTAAATGTAATCAAGTTACAATATCAACACTACTAAGGACTATGTGGTATTATTTTTATACGATAATTTCACCAAGGTTCTTAAATCTATGAATAGCAGTATACTAAGCATTCAGAAAACTGAATTCTATTTTTCACTTTAAATAATCTTGAGTAAGTCATTTGGCTTCTCAGAGTCTCAACTAGGAATTAAAAAAGGAGCCATAGTAAAAAGTTTTCATCATAATTAAAACTCTAAATAGAATTATTTTTTATGTCCAGGGCAGGAAGGCTGAATTGGTTTTTCCATTTCTAGAGAAGTCCTTAAGTAAGCGGGAGAAGAGGAATGAAACGAGAGGGCAGATCTTCTATCCTACCCTGTTTCCCCGAAAATAAGACAGTGTCTTTTTTTTTTTTTTTCATGGTTTTTGGCCGGGGCTGGGTTTGAACCCGCCACCTCTGGCATATGGGACCGGCGCCCTACTCCTTGAGCCACAGGTGCCGCCGACAGTGTCTTATTTTAAGGTGTGCTCCCAAAAATGCGCTAGGTCTTATTTTCAGGGGACGTCTTATCTTTCCTGTAAGTAGGTCTTATTTTCGGAGGATGTCTTATTTTTGGGGAAATAGGGTAGTACATGGGAGGATCTTTGCTGGGCATCTAGCTATCTGCCTCCATCAGCCAAAGTTACTGGTCTGGGGTAACAATGAGCCTGCCACCAACCTGGGAGAGGTGGTATAAGTTACTTGTTGTAGGAAGGAGGCGGGGAATGCTCTAAATTCATCCAATATGCCTAATCTCTGTCTATAATTATTTAAATCTTTTGCTTTCTTTCTATTTCAGTGCCTGAAGGGCAAGAACCCAATGGCCATGTCTTAGCTATTGCTCTGAGATTGATTGGGACTAGTTTCATGGTCATGGGCTCAGGCTCAGCTTACAAGAAAGCCATGATTGATAAATGATGTCTGTCACCGGCACTGCATGTATGGAGGCTGATAGATGTGGCTCATATCTCATCTGTTAGATATTTGCCATCCCTAGATGAATGTAGACTTTCAAGAAATATTTGTTGGATGACTGAACAGCCACTGCTGTCAGTGTTAAATTTGTTGTCCTATGAGGAAAAATGTTGCCCCAGAATTTGGCTAAAAAGTTTCTAGAGAACTTAGGACATTGCCTTATATAAGTGAAAAACATAAAACTTCTATTGATTTCTGAATATTTGCATCAGAATCACCTAGTCAGCTTGTTTAAAGTACACATTCCCAGGCCCATTCTACTTATTTATAATCTTTGAAGGGTGAAACCCAGGAATCTGCATCGTCTTCAGTGTCCTCAGTGGTCTGTGTATGTGTGTATACATTTATGTGGGAGTGCGTTGAAATGGGAAAACCATTGCTTTATAAGACTGGGTAAGAAATACGATATTTTTTTAATTGGCAGTATTTTCATTTAGCATATCATAATCTCAACTAAGCATGTACACCACTCTTCAAACAATGCCAGAATTCAGCAGAGGGTCATAAAATACAAAGGGTTTGATTAAATTGATTCTTCACTTTAAGTGAAGGATCTATATCTATAAAATTTAAGGGCAGAAAAAAAAGTCTTCTTTAAAAGTCTTATTGCTTTCTCAACTGAGTAACACCAGGCGAGGTCACAGAAGTATAATCTTTTTTTCACCTTGTACTCTTGATGTGTGAGTGTATATGTGTAGGTGTGTGTGTACATAAATGGGCAAACCATTTATGTAAGGTGCACAGTGTTGCAGAAGACTGATAACTGAAAGGCAGACTTGACTTTAAGCAATGGCCAACTTCTGGGAGATAATTAAACAACACTAAGTTGATATGGGAGGAGCAGGGAAGGAAAGAAGAATAGGACAGACATTTAGAATGCTTATAAGAAAAGGCGTTGCAGTTTAAACAAATAGTCACATGAGAGCAGGACAGTATTATTGAAAGGACATGGACTTTGGGCTAGGCAACCTGAATTTGAATGTGACTCTACCATTTAATTGTAATCATGCCTGATTACAGGCATGTTACTTAATTCCTCTAGATCAGTGTTTTGCAACCTTTCTAATGCTGCAACCCTTCCATAAAATTATTTTCATTGCTACTTCTTAACTATAATTTTGCTACCGCTATGAATCGTAATGTAAATATCTGATAGGCAGGATGTATTTAGGTGACCCCCGTGAAAGGGTCGTTCAACCCCCGAAGGGGTCATGACCCCCCCCACCCCCCCGTTGAGAACTGCTGCTCTAGATCCTTGTTTCCTCATTCCAGGAAAGGGGATAATTAGAGAACCAACTCAACCAATGGCACAAGGGGCTTTGAAAGTTAACAAGGAAAACATAAAGTGCTGACATGCAATATACTCTCAGTTCCTGACTTTCCCATTTGCAGTACAGCTGATCAATATTGTTATTCTAATGTGGAATCATTTTCCTGGGACAGCATGTGTGAAGTTCACCAAAGCTCAATTGCTTATACTCAAAGAAAGCCTTATCAGTACAGGAAGGTTCAATAACCAGCATCTGGCCTCTAGAATTAGCTTCAAGTCCACAGATCTTCCCTCTAGCAGAGTCATTTTTATTTTCTTTCCCTAAAGTTGGATGATCTCAAAGTATACCTTAATTAATCAGTTAATTGATTCAATAAAAATATTTTGAGCTTGAGCCTCTCCCTTCTGTGTCAAGTCAAGGTCCTTGCTCTCTGGTGGCTCATAAGCTTGTGGGTGTGAACCAAACACCATAGGAACATAAAGAAAAGGCCACCTAACTTCTTTAGTTGTCTATAGAAACAAGGTGTGAGAGGGAGCCTTATTGAAGAGAAGATATTTGACTTTGGTTTCAAAGGATGAATAAGAGTTTTCCAGGTAGGCAGAAGAAAGAGTGATTTCGCTAGGTAGAGTATAAACAACTGAAGATAAGTAAGAGCAAGTAGGTGAATTAAGCCCCCTCCCTGGTGTTCATCCACATATGCGGGCAAATGGGCAGTTTGGTCCTTGGTGAGTTTGTCAGCTAGGACTTCAGAGTGTTCATTAAATTATAGCTAGCAGACCCACGGAGGGGAGAGGACAGATTTGCTTCAGAAGGGGAAATGGCTCGATCCCTGGTGACATACCTTGCAAACCCAACCCAATATAGTGAGGGGAAACCTTTTCGTAAGCTGCTTATCTTCAATGACATTTTACAATCAAGTCAAAGATTTAAGTACTGTTTCCAGGAGTTCCAGAATCAGAGGGCAGATAGGAGCAATGCATTGTGGCACTGACATTCTGTCCTTTCTTGTGTATTTTGCATTAGTGTGTTCTTTCAAGCCTACCTGTGTGAACACACAGTGATGTAATTAGTGAATTCCTCTAAAACGCTGTAGAAAATGTTTTATGAATAGGCAACTTCAATTTGGGGGGCCATTCAACTAGATAAGTCAATTGTAACATTGTGTTGTGTGTGTGTGCTTGGTTTAAAATATTTGTTGAGTCAGTAGAGGTTAAATATACATCAACAAGGTTGGACATGGTGGTTCACGTCTGTAATCGTAGCACTTTTGAGAGGATGCCTTGAGGCAGGACTTTGTGGCCAGTTTGAGCAAGAGTGAAACCCTATCTCTATAAAAAAAATAGCGGGCACAGTGGCGTGCTCCTGTAGTCCCAGCTACTGGGGTAGCTGTGGCAGAGGATTTCTTGAGCCCAGGAGTTTGAGGTTGCTGTGCACTATGGTGATACCACCGCACTCCAGCCAGGAAATAGAGTAAGACCCTGCCTCAAAAAATACATACGTATTTGTATAAATTAAAACAGACTGAAGAGATGCCCTTTGAGTTTGTGAAACTAATTTTCCTTTCTGACACAACAGAAATATCTGCTTTCTTATTTTAAAGAATTTTTGGTCAACTGGAGTTTATGTTCAAAAACATTAAATTCCAAAGCAAAGTCGTGTTGAATGTGTAGATCTTCATAGAAATAAACTATAACTAGTGCGCTGAGTCTCAAACTTCAGCCTATTATCAAACTGGAGGGTTTTTTAGAATGCAGATTCCTGGACTCACCTAAGAAGATTGATTCTGTAGGTCTGGAGCGGAGCCTAAAAAGCTGCATTTTTGACAATTCAATGTTATTCTGATCCAAGTGATTCAAGTATCAGAACTTGAGAAAACTCCCTTTTATCCCTTCCAGCTTGAATGGTTCACTGCTGGATCAGACAAGGTTAATAGGTTGCTTAGTGAATACAGAATCTGGGCAGAGGAATAGACTGTTTTAAAGGGAAACTCCCATATGAACCGAAAGAATCACTCATTCACCAACAGGATTAGTCTTTTATAAACAGAGCAGTTTATACATTGGACAGGCTCCAAATAAGGCTAACAGATTCTTGTCCTTGCCCCCGCACGTTAATCCTTTTTACTATTCATTAGTGCTTTATCCTACAAGCACAGTTCCTGAAAGGCAGCTCCCAATGAAATTTGGGAGTCACTTGGCGTCCTTGAGGATGTCTTCATCTCAAAAGCAATCCATCTACATGTATTGCTCTGTGGAAGGCTTCTAACTGACTACTTTATTCTATTTTGTGTGCCTTCCTACAAATGGACACTGGCTTCTCTGGACTCAAGTATCTTGTCTTCTAAACTTACATTCCTGTCTCCTTTGTTTTACCTACTTCTTACAGGTCCTTGACTCCATATGAAAACACTTAGAAGGGAAAAATTAATAAAAACTAAAATGTGTCAAATGGTCTATGAAACTGGTGTGTGGTGCCCAGATGATCACATTAATGATCACATTAATGTATACAGCTATGATTTAATAAAAAATACTCATAAAACATAGAGTGAGCAAATGAATCAACATTTTATAAACATCATCTCCTTTAAAAAAAAACTATGTTTATAAAAAGCATTATTATTTACATACTTTTTGTATGTTTCAACGTAATTTTATGACCTGGAATTTCACAGAATTGCAGGTAAAATATTCACTCTCGAATATACAACATAATTAGATCATGTAACAATTTTTCTGGAACAGTTTGGATTTCAAATATCCCATTCCATCAGCATCATAAATATAGGTTTATACTTGTTGGAACATAAATCTAGACTATTGGTTCAGAAACTAGAGCATTAAGTATTAACTGGTTTTTTGTACACAATCCAGTGAACCTCACTTAATGAGAAGGATCATGTTAAAAAATCCATCTACCCATTCAGCATTTTTTTTTTCACAGCTAAAAGGTACAAGTTACTTGACAAGCTTTGAACTTTATAATTCTACTTTCATTGTTCTGAACTTCTGGAATCCCTTAATTTGAAATAAATCTTTATTTTATGGTTCTGTGAATATGCAGTTCCTCAAAACTTGGTAATCTGGATCTCTTGAAATGATTCTTTTTCTCTCTCAACTACATGTGCTATTGAATTCATCAGAAATCGTTCCAAAAACAGTTCTGTGACAAAATAGTTTCTGTGGTGTTAGGAACCGGGCCGTTTCCTTTGAGAGAAAAACAAATACTTATCCAAAATTGAGCAGTTAACTGGATTAGAGAGCACTAAATTAACTTTAGAATCGAGCCTTCAAAATGAAAAGGGTATAGCTCCCCTATTAGATTCTTGTCTGACAAGATCTGTGAAGGGTCTGAGATTTTTATCCAGTCTGCAAGCTGGCAGATTAGCCTGCCACTGTTTCATGAATGACAGCATAAAAACATTATATATTCTTGGGTTTTATGAAAGAGAGTTTATTACACATAGCAGTAGCAGTAGCTAGGGCATCAGCATTTTCGTATGCCTAGTCCCTGAGTCCCACCTCCTCCAGGGCAATGCCAGAAGTCCAGAGGACACCTGTACAGTACACAGTACACAGCTTTAGTAATGCACAGTAAGTTGCATTACTGAAAGGGACCTGGAGCTTTTATAGTGGGCTATAGGGAGAGATTATCTCTATACTCAAATCTGTTCATTATACAAGCATTTTTGGAAAGCTGGTCTGGAATAAAGACAGTACCTCTACTTACAAGATGTATGTACATTTGAAAAAAACATGGAAACTTGTCCACTAGTAATGCAACAGAAAATACTGGTTTCTTGAACTCATGTATTTGAGCCTCTTAGGGATGGATTTCAGGAATGCCATTTCATTTTAGACATGATTATTGGCTAACAGTTTTCTAGAAAATCATTTTTCTACCAGAATGGATACCATTTATGAAGATTATTAGTTAATAAAATGTTCATGAGAATCTTTGTTTTTATTTATTTTCCTCCTAACATAATGCATCTGTACCCAGAATACAGCATAAGGGATATTTCATATTTTACTCTTTTAAGTGACAATTTTGTATAGGAATCGTGTGGTTGTTGCAAGTTTAGGTATTTTCCAAGAGGCGATTCAAAGTAGGATTCCATGGGAATACTGAAGCATATCCCAAAGCTGCATTGTTTTAGTTTGTGTATTTGGGGGGTTTTTTATTTTATAATTTGGCTTTGTCTAGATGGCCAAGGAGACGGTGTTATTTAACTTTTTCTTGATCTGAATTATCACATGATTATTCAAGTCTGTTTTCACTTAGTTGTGTTGTAGAGCTTCTAAGACATAGACGTGTGCTGTTTATTTAGCGTGCCTGAAAAGACGAGGTAAAATACCAAATAAATAAGCTTCTCACTATTAACTTTGGGCTTCCTGTCAAATTGACTCTGGCAAAGTAAACTTGACATAATTGACAATGGTAGTGAATTATTTACTGTCTTCTGAATCAAGATAAAAAATTTACGGTCAGCTTTTTGTACCTAAAAACAGATTTTCTCTTCATAAAGATGCATTTTCATGGCTGTGAATTATGCATCAGTTACATGGTATCTTCCCTGAATTTCCTCTTTGCACCTTGGTGTAGTTGGTGGAATTCTCTGTTTCCATTTGCTTATACACTGAATTGCTGCTTTCTAAAACCATTTGAGATTGTAACTTACAATGCAGATACACTATGGGGGTCCGATGTTTAAAAAATGGAATCAGGCTCAATAGTAACATACCTGTGGGATTTTTGCCTTTCTTGTTCTGTGGCATTAATAGCTCATTTTTTTTAAATTTTCCTAGATTTAGGAGTACAAGTGGTTTTGGATTACATGGATGAATTATGTAGTGGTGGAATCTGGGCTTTTAGTGTGTCTTTCACTAGAATAATGTACATTGTACCCAGGTGGTAATTTTTTCTCCTTCACCTCACCCCACCCTAACCTCCTTCCCCCAGTGTCCATTGTACCACTCTGGAGAACCATGTGAACCCATAGCTTGGCTCCCATTTATAAGTGAGAACATGTGGTATTTAGTTTTTCATTTCTAAGATACTTCACCTAAGATAATGGCCTCCAGTTCCATCCAATTTTCTACAGAAACACTATTTTATTCTTTTTATGGCTAACTAGTATTCTATGATGTGTATATACCACATTTTCTTTCTCCACTCATCAGTTGTTGGGCACTTAGGTTGGTTCTGTATCTTTCCAATTGTGAATTGTGCTGTGTTAAATATGCAAGTGGTGGTGGTGTTTTGATATAATGAGTTCTTCTCCTTTGGGTAGATTCCCAGTAGTGGGCTTGCTGAATCAAATGATAGTTCTTTTAGTTCTTTGTAACAGATTGATACTTTTAATTTCAGTCCTGAGTATTAACACTATTTTCAATGTGCATTTGGATTTATTTACTACAAATACATAATAAGTGCTACTGCCAATATTAAACATGTTATTTTTTTTTTTCAAGCATCTAAGAGTTTATCATATATAGTTGTTAGAAGAGGATAAGGATATAGATATATCATTGGGGGGGGATATCCCGCAGCCCATACACCTATCACAAGCAACTTTTAACTTCAAATTGTAACACAAGAATATTCCCATTTTATTAAAATATCATTCCAAGATGTCACGTAATATTTGCCACATCAGTGGATACATCATAATTAACTATCACTTCAACTATTGTTGAACATTAAAATGACTGAGAAGAAATTCTCTATTAATATTTTAGGAAACATTTTTGTATACAATGCTATAATGGTTTTTTTCCATATTTTGAGATTTACTTCCCTTAATTTTTAGAAGTGAGTTTAGTGGGCCAGAAGAGTTGTACTAACAACCTACCTGTAATATAAGAAAGCCTCTTTAACTGTTCCTTCCTACTTAAAGTAAAAGTTTTATTTGGTAAATGGATAAATAGAAAATAGTATCTTATTTTTTAATTTGTTTCTTATAATACTAATGAAATGAAATGCTTTACCATGTTTGCAATCAGAATATTTTTCCTTTTTAAAATTTTCTGTGTCTTCTGATCAATTACCTATTGGATAATGCTTTTAAAAACATGATCTTGTATGAGCTCTGCATCGTCTCTCATCCAAGTACTAACCGGGCCCGACCCTGCTTAGCTTGCAAGATCAAACGAGATCAGGTGTGTTCAGGGTGGTATGGCCATAGACAAACTCTGCATTGTCAAAAATAGTGACACTTAAATTTGTGTTGTGAATGTTTTCCTAAGTCTGTGGCTTGCTTTTGACTTTTGATAATGTTTGATAATTTGGGGTTTTAACAAATAGAATTGTAAAATTCTTTAACAGAAGGATGTTTTATTGAGATTTCTCTTTGTATTTCTCTGACTGCCACAGTAGGGGAATATGAAGAAATTTTCACACATTTAAGACCAGATTTATTTAGTTTTCTCCTAGGTCATTTTGGTAACACTTTAATTTTAAATCTGTACTTTTGTTTGATATATTGAGAAAAGTCAAAAATCATAATTTTTCCCAACTCCTAAACAATTAGTTATCTCAAAATCAATATTATTGCATATAACATCTCCTTAATATTGATTTGTGATGCTTCTGTATAAATTTTTAAAGGTTTTCATATAAACTTGGGTCTGTTTGGAGGACTTATATTTTATTCCATTAATCCATTTTTGGTCAATATGAGAGACTAAAATTATTAAAATTTTAAGATGTTTTAATATACAGGCAAATCTGGTCATAAAGTTATCATTTGCCTCTAAATCAGAGAAGCCTTCTACTTAAGTACATTCCATGTTCTAGAAGCAAACTAGCTAGCTTATAGATTATCTTGCCAATAATTCTTATCAGTCTTTATTGCTATAAAGTAGCACTTATCTTTTTTAATGACTCATTATGATGGAGTACTCTATGTAAATAACAACATTTAAATTTTACCTTGTCCTGTGCCTGTTATATCCCCAAACTCGTCGCCAAATGATATGTTATATTTAGAAATGTCCTGAAAATTTTATTTGACAAACTCTTTCAGCATGCTGAGTTTTTCTATTCAGCCACAGTAATGACTAGATGCTACTCAACTGATCAGATCCTTTGGTGCAGATATGATCATTTATTTCAGGGTTTCACAACCTCAGTGCTGTTGGTTCTTGGGTTAAATGGTTCTCTATGGCATCCTATACACTGCAGGATGTCTGGCAACACCCCCCACTGGTTTCCCGTAGCACCATCACCTCTTCCTCCCCTGCCCCCATTGTGACAGTCAAAAAATACTGAGCGATCTTGCCAAATGTCCCTGATAGGACAAAATTGCCCATGTTGAGAACTACTGATTTATATCAAAGCAGTCACACAGCACACAATGTAATAAATTTATTTAAATTTATTACTATTATTATGTGTAATCTTAGTAATACAATCAGGTTGAACCTAGACCAATCCAATTAATTGCACAATGGTCTCCTGTCATTGGGCTTGAAAACAAATCAACCCTAGGGCATTCTGCTTGTCCATGTGACTTAAACATGACCATTATAAGAAGAGTGACATTATGATTGCTCAAAGTAAAACATCTCAGATATCTCTTTTGGCTCATCAATTCCCACTTAACCCGTGCCGATGGTAAATGTGAAAAGTTGCCAATTGGATAGCCATTATTAGTACATGTAGATAAATTATGCCCTGAGTTTTAATCTTACATGTTTTTTGATATGGAGAAAATGGCTCAAATTCTAAGATCATAATTTTTTGAATCATCTTGCCTTTCATTTTAGCATATAACCATGGCTGTCTGAGCCAGTTAGCTCAGAGAGGTTTTACAAGATGATAATGAGGCCAGTGTTGCAGTTTCAATTAGCTTCACAGAAGAAAAACCCAGCCTCACAGCAGCAGACTGAACTACTAACCCCGGCACCACGCTCAGCCAATGGCCAAAAGAAAGATGAGAACAGAGAATGTTGCCAACTCAGCATTCCCAGGGCCATTTAGCCCAGACAAGCAAAGGTCATATCACTTTGATGATGATGGGCCATCCATGTTATATTCCTACATCAATTCACTGTAGAAAGACAAAATGAAGAATACTCTCCAAATCAGAGCTACCGATATAGATCATTGAGGCAAAGACTTTTTTGTTTTAATTTCATTTGAATTATCAAATAGGACAGCTGCAGTTTTATAAGATATTCAAACAACTTTTATTTTTGTTTTAAAATCTGCAATGTTAACTATATACAGGGTGGACGTAAAGTTTGTGTGCAATCTGAAATAGTTTAACATAGTAAAATTGCACACGAACTTTATGTCCACCCTGTATTTGAAGTACATTTTGTCCACTCATGAAGTTATTTTCTAATAGTTCATTTAGAGGGATGGGTTGTTAAGAGCATAGATTTGCCAGCCACAGTATAAATACAATGGATCAGTCAGGTAATTGTCTTCATTGAAATGGGAAGACTTTTAGAAGTGTTGAAATGCAGACAGAATTTTTCTTGCATTTAATATTTGTTTTGAATTGTCAAAGAGGTATTAACAGAAATCCCTTGGACAAAGGACCTAATATTAATTTGTGTGTTATACAAAATAGAACCACCTTGGAAACATGGCTCTCTGCATCTGTTCTTTATTACAAGCATTGCACTCAATTCTGCTTTGGGGATACAATTCTGTTACAATCCCTAGGGTCTTGAAATGGACCACCCTGGGGGTTGTAACAAACCAGTTAATATACGGAGGTGGTCAACATAAGGAACTAGGCCCACGAGATGTACATGTGGTGCATGTGCAGTCTGTGAACATGTGGTGAAAATTAGGTCACCTTAAGGAGGTGGCCAATGTAGGGAGGCGGTCAACTGTGGAGGTTCTACTGTATTTGCACTGTTCCTGCTGAACTGCCTCTGGATGCCCAGGAAACTAGGCCAAATTGGTTTATACACTCAGTTTTGGCATTAAGATCCATTTGCTTCTTTCCATTTTCCTCTGGTCTTTCAGTTCTGATCAGGCTTATCCAATCCAAAACCTTATTTTCCCAGTAAGGAGCTTCTGGAACATAATATAATTTATATAATGATTTTCTTCTCTTGCTGCTGCCTAAATTTTTCTTCTGGCTTATCAAGTAATTCATAGGAATTTTACCAGTAATGTTGGTAGTATAGTCTGGTGATGAATAGATATTCAATTTCAGGCTGTTTCATTCAAAATACATTCATTGAAATGCAATCGTCTTTAGTAGCCTATGGAGGAAATAGCTTTTAGAAATTGGTATTTACCTTACCTCATCAAAGATCTGCTAAATACATTGAATGAATGTGAATGAATATCAATGAGCAAGCCAGACAGATTGAGCTTTGAAAGCAAGAATGCCTACAGATGTTCCCAGGGATTATTTCTTACCCAGTGAGCTCAGGAGCATATGGAATCCCGTTCTGAGTTTTGTTTTTAATTGATTTCCACAGTTGCAGCTGCAATGGGTGCCACATTTTCCCAATTGCCTCTGTGTTACCGTTAGTGTGGTGTTTAGAATCTCTTGTTTCAATAAGCATGATGTTCGCCTCTTTTTTCAATATTTTTTCCAGCATTTCCTTGTGTCAGGCACTGTGCTGAGCACATGTGTGGATTAGTTCATTTAATTTCTTACAACTCTGTGGTATACACTAGCGAAATGAAAGGCAAATGTGAGTCGGTGGCCCAAGGTAACACAGCTAACACCGACACATGACAAAACCAGAACTTGAATTGGTTCTGTTTAAATCTATAGGTCTGTATACTTATGTGCTACCCAATACTGCCACCCAGAAGTCATTATTACAAAGATTTATATTATTTTTTGGATATGAGAATAATATTATTTTATTTCTGTATCATACTTGATTTATAACAAAAATGATACCCAAATATCTTTCATGCCACCTGAATCTAGATTTCTACAGAATGAAGCCTGTCTGAGCAAACGTAACTTGGAGCAGGGCCTTTATCTCCAGTTTTCATACCTCTTAAATCTGTACCCAGAGGCTTGTTCATGTTTTGAGTCATCATATTTCACTCCCTGTGACATTTTGGGTACTTAAAGCATGTTCAATGATGTTTTAAAGAACACAATTTACACCACTTCCTGTAGAAGACTATATATAAAAAATGATAGAAAGTGTCAAACCATAATTACATTGAGGGTTTAGTAACCTCATAAACCACAAGAATGAAATACTAAAAAAAAATTTTTTTCAACTGCCACCATCAAAATCTCATTTGCTGATACCATTTTTGCAGCATTGATGGAAGTAATCCAGTTAGGCTGACATTTTTATGGAGGATAGTTTAATGTTCAAATAAGCTCTGTGTTATTTCACCATTTTTTTTTTTTATGGGGAAAGGTTTTTTTTCCTCTGTAATGATTTGAACTGTGCAATAAAGTAAATGAAAATGTGTCTTGTTGGTTGGATTGTGGTTCGAGCAGACACATTTCAGTTGATGGGAAGGTCTTTGCCATAACCACAGCTGATGTTTACAAATACATACCCATTCTAATTTCTAATGCTGTTGTATTTCTTAATGCATCTAATCACAGAAAATGTGTCAAAAAGAAAGGGAAACTTGGTCTCAAACATATGTTCTGTTAGCAGAAAACAAATGTCCAAATGTGATTGCATATGAGCTCATGCACGTGCTCACACACACACTCCAGCAGGGATCCGAGGATGAACCTGGGGACACAGTGGCACTGAGAGCCAAATACTAAACATATGTCAAAATTTAGTGAGATCACAACAGCAGAATGCTGGAATATTGTTTCGTTCAGTCTGATATGGGTAGAGAAGCCAAATGACGGCAAATCATAAAACAAATGTCATTCTCTTCTCAAAAGTGTTATGACTGAATAATTGAGAGAAAAATAAGACCAATTTGTTTCCGTGTGACTTTTTTGTCATTGGTAAATTGATAGATGCATTTCTGTTCACCTACAAGATAAAATAAGCTGACAAACATTTCATGGTTGAGGCATCTTAGATACAATTGCTGGTATTTGGCTGTTTCTGACCTGTGGATCAAAATATATCTATCATTTATCAAAAATGGCACCAGCAAATTTATGTAGTTCAGTCTGACAGAATAATACCTGCTATATTCATTTTTCTCTCCTTGGTATTTCCATCTGTACTTTGTAAAAAGATGGCATATTTTTTAAGCAAGTAAAAAGGCATAACTTTAAAGATGGACTTTACTTGTACAAATAACTTGCTATGAGTCACATATTTTCAATATATTATTGTCCATGAATTCCCTTGTGAGAGCTAAGGATAGAGTAGTTGATCATCACTTGTGAATTTCACCAAAATGAGAATAAGAATTCTTTCCAAATCCTTTGATATCCTTGGTAAATAGATAAAAAGTAATCCCAGGAAAATAAATGATAGCCAAATGATAACTCCTCTAAGAAAGCCTTCTATACCATGCTAGAAAGTCACAACTAGATTAAATGACCTACAGATTCATAGACTAGAAATCCCATTGGCATTGTCCAGCCCAGCAGTTCTCAGCTACAGAGTGAGTGGATAGGTACCACACTGATAGGTTACCATGAGCATAAGGCATGTTATATGCAGTTTCTAATGTTTAATGTACTGAAATTAGATCATTATTTCATTCTTTCATAAACTAGAATGCATTTAAAATTATCCTTCTAAAAATTCTAAAATTTATCCTTCTAAAATCCTTCTAAAAATTCTATCACAGTAGAATTCCTTCCTGCCCCCTTCCTTTACTTCCTTCCTTTCTTGACAGTGTTTTATTCTGTTGTCCAGGCTAGAATGCCTCTATCACAGCAACCTCAAACTCCTGGGTTCAAGCTATCCTCTTGCCTCAGCCTCCCGAGTGTCTGGGACTACAGGCACCTGCCACAATACTCTAGTTTTTCTATTTTTATTAGAGATAGGGTCTCACCCTTGCTCTGGCTGGTCTCCAGCTCCTGACTCAAGCAATCCACTTCCCTCAGCCTCCCAGAGTGCTAGGATTACAGGTGTGAATTCACCTCTCCCAGCCTAGTGCAATAGAATTTTATCGTAAAGATGTGTAGTGTCAGCTCATGGGTCAGGTATTACATACGTGTACCTTGGGGCTATGCTTAGGAATGAATCTTGCATAAAAACATATGTGAGATGTTTTCTAGAGAAAAAATTTTGCAATCTGTGGATCCAGAGACTCACCACATGCTTTCTTGGGATCAGCAGGGATTGCTGAATTCCTGAGCAGAAAGTTGATGGTGTGCACAGTGTTGGCAAAGAGTTGTATTCTTGAGGGACATTTCTCCAGGGCATGGTGAGACTGAGAAGGTGTCTGCGCTACCTCTAGGGGACACATTGTTCATCACTGGATGCTCACTTGGACTCTGTGCTTCTTTCTTGTGGACCGTGCCCATCACCCACTGTCAAAACTGGTTTTCTCTAAGCTCAGTTGGTCTAAAGTGGCCATGCTCCAGAGTTGGCCTTTTCTTTCTTCAGGTATGTTGATATTATGGATTAAGCTCCATAACTGAGCTCAGCTCAGTGGCTAGTCCCACAGACATAGGGAAAGTATAAACTTACTTAGTTCAGTGTTTGCAGAAGAACCTTATTTCTTTATCTGTTAGTTGTTATTTGGAGGGTGAGGAGGATTTCTCTGTTGCCCCCATTTACCAAGACATAAATCTGACTCTAATGGTTGTTTTTGTTGCTGTTGTTAACTGCATGATTGGGATGTCTCTCTATATTATTTAGTGGAGTAAATTTATACCATATCACATTCTCATTATCTTAATGTTATATGCCCCATTTCATGACTTATAAATTATATGTCTAAAATCTTAACAGTTTTAAACAATTGCAGGGATAGAAAAAAGAGGTAAACATCCCAACTGCTTTTCCTTTTACAGTTCAGGACAACAAAGATGATACCCACACCCTCACAGCCAATCTCATAGGTTGAAAAATTCCAAGTGCTGGCAAATTCAATGTAACCAACATTAAAATCAATAACATATCATGACTAAAAGGTTGATTCTAAAAAAAACACAGGAATTTTTACTATTACAAAGATCTGTTATAATTCATCTTCTTAGTAGGTTAAATGGGAAAATTTCTATTATCTCTATAGATACCCCCCAAACACTGATTTTATATACATCACTGAAGAAAATTTTGAATGCAATAGACATGAAAGGCTAATTTGTTAAAATTATAGAGATTATTTATTTGAAATAAAGATTAAATATCTACATAGATGTAAAATTCCATATGTATTTCAGAATGAGAAACAAGGAAAGGAATATAAATCAATGATTATTTTTCTCAAAAGTCCAGCAAATATAATGGCAAGAAAACAAATTAGGTAAAGGGATCAGAAGGAGAAATCAAATAATACCCATTTGTTTACATTGAAAATTTAAGAGAATCAACTGAAAAAGAAAGCTTTTAAAACTTTCAAGAGTTCTTTTATGAAAAGAGAGGCAAATTTCAATATACTATATATTTATGAAAATAAAATGTGCTTATTAATGATAATCAAATAGAAAATAAACAGAAAAACAACACATCATAGTAGCAACCCTACAATAGAAAATAACCAGGAATAAACATTAAAAGAAATGTTTAGGACTACCTTAAAAAAACTTACAAAATAATTTAGAAGGGGAAGATATTTAACAGATGATTTACATGTTGCTATAAATAACACTTTTATCACAAAAATGTTTTCTAAAACAAAAAAAAAGGTGATTTGTAAGAGTGGCATTTTTTTACATTTTGTAAATCTCTTCAATGTTTAGTGTAATAGAAGTCAAATATTCTCATTTTGTATTTAGCCAATTGCAATATGCTTTTTTTTTATTGGAAGTATATGAAGAAATTTAATCTTCAAACATGTAGTTGAGAAAAGGAAGAGTACTTTATTAGCCTTTTATGGTAACTGTGAAACTTCCTTCCTTCTTTGCTTCTTTTGCTTTAATAGTATACCAAAACTCAACAAGTGGTAGTCTTGTAAAGGATAATTGCGAAACCTGAAACCGTATCGTTAAATTTTTCAGACTCTGTTCCATTAAATTCCATTCACTCATCTTTCACTTTCAATGGATCATCTACTCATGCATGATTTTGTAACATAGGCACTGATTGAAAAATATTGGCTCACTGAATGATGCAGATCTTCCAGATGTGACACATTTTGTTATATAGTGTAATATTTAGGATTCTATTCATTACATCTCCACTCATCTGAGAAGTCTTCAACTATTAATAATCTGTCAGGCCCATAGAAATGTATAAAAGTTTACTAGATTCTAATTTTCATTTGAGAGTTCAATTTTCATCATTGGTAACAAATATTGTCATTTTTTTCAAGTGACAGGCTCTTCATTTGCTTTTGAGAAAAGGTATGCCAACCACCCAAGTCTAAAAAACCACAATTTGTTTCTCAGTGGCTCTTTTAAGAAAAAATAATATTCTATGAAGAAATCAGGTAGATTAGCTCACAATTCAGTCATGCAACTGCTTTTCCTCAAGGCAATCATCATATTTTAATCTGCATCCTTCGTGCTATATGGATGCTTGCCATTTTGTCACCAGAATATTTTTTTAAAACAGTGTTCAAGGGTTGGTATTTAATTAAAATAATTTTTATTGTCCTTCATAAAGGACATTATTAAATCAAACTGGCTGGTTTGGTGTTTTTTTGTTTGTTTTGCTTTACTGCACATATGTGTGGTATGAAGAATACAGTGACTACTCCAGAGGTATGGAACCTCTTCATGTTAGAAGACCACATTAATTTAGCTGTAATCAAATAAGACTGCACTCACCTGAAATGTCAATTAGATATACATTGTTTTGTAAAAATCTAACTACTATGTAGTTAATAATTTCAAAAAGTGAGACGTATTTGTTAATTTTAAAGTTAACTAACCTTTTAATGACTTTATTGTGTCTGCTTTTTGTTAGAAAGCATATGACTATTTGGTTGCAGGAGGTTTTCAGTTTCGGTTGATCAGGCATCATTCATGTGTGACCATATGGGTGTCTTTTATTATTATTATGATTATTATTATTATTAAATCATAGCTGTGTACATTAACGCAACCATGGGGCACCATACGCTGGTTTTATAGACCATTTGACACATTTTCATTACACTGGTTAACATAGCCTTCCTGGCATGTTCTACATTTATATTCTACATTTACTAAGTTTCACATGTACCCTTGTAAGATGCACCGCAGGTGTAATCCCACCAATCACCCTCCCTCTTGATTTGGGTTAGGTAGGAGAATGTAGATTCACAGCAATAAGTGGTTGAAAAGCAAAAAAGCAGTTTTCAAGCATGTTGCCAAAGGTGTGGGTGTTCTACTGCATTTTTCCATATTTCAACTAGACCTTTCTTACCATCCATGGATCTTTCTTAAAGATATTGATTGATAGTATCTTTAAAATTTTCTGCTAAGAGCCCAATCAATTCCATCCATGTTCTTTAGGTGCCTTGGTGATATCAACGAGGTGAAGCTAAAATGCTAATTTGAGTGTGATGTCATAGTTCTCAGTCGGTGAACTTTTCATTATATTCTCCAATTAAAAGATCTATAACAGATGCTTATTCTTTAAATAATTCACATGTAGCATCCTGCTCTTCAATGACCTTTGCTAACCGGAGAGAATTTTCATCTGAAATTTCCTTTCGAAGAAGAGTGTTTTGCAAATAATAGCTTGTTTTAAATGCTTGGATTTTTTGCCACATCATACGTAGACTTATTTTAACTTGCAAAGAAATAATCAGGTCGTTTTGATTTGGCATGATATCACCCAGAAATGCTACATCCCTACAGAAATCTTCTTTCAATAATTCACATGGCTAATTCTTTTCTTCACAAAATTTAACAATCTGTTCTCACAGATTGCCTCACACCTGTCCCTGCAGTAGCTGATACACTTCAGAATGATACGACAAATCCACGCCAAATACCTCATCATTCAATTTTAGCATGTTATGAAACTGAGGATGCCATATTGCATTTACATGAATATAGTTAACAATACTTAGAACTCATTGCACAGTATCACTTCAAAGAGTACCTGTAACATACAGATTTTGCTGGTACAAGATACAATGAAAAGAAATGAAAGCATCTAGATTTGTCAGTACGTTTTTATCTGTGCCATAATGGTTTCCTGTCAAGGAAGATGAACCAACTGTACATACACTCACTAAATTTAGAAAATTCAGTCCAACTTCACAACGTTTATCTTGAAAGTTGTTGATTATACCCACATTCTATTTGCAAGAGTGCCCAAAGCGAGCAACTCTTCATAGCAAAGAAAACTTTCTGTTATGATCTGAATGAAGTATAAAAGCTGTACTGAGTCAGTAATATCAGTTGATTCATCTAAAGTGATTGAATAAAAACAATTAAAAAATAAAGTGATTGAATTATATTTTTTTCTTTTGAAGTATTGCATGAAGTTTTTTTTGTTAAGTGGAAGGTTAATTCGTACTGCTGATCAGTTATCACTCCTCAAAGAGGCAGTTGTTTGTACTTTGAAACATTATGGGGGTCTAAGCCTCCTACAACTTTGGTGATAATTCTTTCTCCATTTCTGCATCACTGAATAGCCTGAGTGTTCCCTTTCTTCCTCAGTATATAAACTACTTTATAGTTTGCTTCAGTGGCATTATTTTAAGGTCTTACTGATACTTGAAAGAATAATCATCTTTGCTTCTGCTTTATGTCTTTTAATTTCTGTAATACAACCATTTGTGCCTCTCCCTCTAATTTAAAATATTTGTGGTCCTTACAAGTATCACAATGTTTATGAGCATTGAATTTCTTTACTGTTCATTTTGCAATACCACAAAGCAAGCAAATCATCTTACCTTTAGCAGAAACAAAATAATATTGCAGTTCTCAATCGTCACTTTAAAATCTGTTTTCTTCCTTCAGCATTCTCATGGTCTTCTTTGACTTAAAGGGCTTTGAAGCAGACAGAATTAAAAAATACTGTTAAGCTGAGCAACTATTCACAAATTCCACTTCAGACAGAAACACAATGCACTGTTCTCAAAAGCTGGTAACAGACTCTGTCAACCCCTATAAACTTGGCCTCATGCCACAGTGGCACCAATAGCAGCTGCCAATGTAGCCCTTCTGGCTTGCTGATGTTCTAACTGTGCTGGTCAATCTGGGAGGACACTTCACTGAAACATTTTATTCTTTGGTATTTTAAATACATTTCTTTTAAAAATACAAATACAAAAGATGAACAAAAATATATTGATAAAAATAAAAGGATTTGTTGTGTAAAATTTGGCTTCAGTCAAAAAGCTGCATGTAAGGACCTGGAACACCACATGTGGCCTTAAAGCCACTGTTCTCAGACATACTTTGAGAACTGTTGCCTAGATTTGAGAAATGATAACATTTTTATCTTGTTTATTTCAAAACGGCTTGTTAATAAAATAGAGATTATGGATCACATTAAAATTTCTATACCTCTTCCCCAGTCTTCTTTTCCAGAGATCAACCACCATGTTGAAGAGTATCTTTTCTGTACGGGGTTTTATACCTCCCCTGTGTATGTAAAAAAGCACAACAGCTCATGTTCTGCTTTTATTAAATTTTACATAAATGATTCCATTCTGTGTGTATGCTTTTACCAACATTTTTTTGATTCAACATTATGCCATTATATTTTTCAGAGAAATCTCTGCTTGTAGATCTGGTTAAAGTATTTTTTTTTTTTTGTAGAGACGGAGTCTCACTGTACCGCCCTCAGGTAGAGTGCCGTGGCGTCACACGGCTCACAGCAACCTCTAACTCTTGGGCTTACGCGATTCTCTTGCCTCAGCCTCCCGAGTAGCTGGGACTACAGGCGCCCGCCACAACGCCCGGCTATTTTTTGGTTGCAGTTTGGCTGGGGCTGGGTTTGAACCCGCCACCCTCGCCATATGGGGCTGGCGCCCTACTCACTGAGCCACAGGCGCCGCCTGGTTAAAGTATTTTAACTACCATGTGATTCTTGTCTCTTCCTCTCTGGATTAAGACTATTTAAATTGTTTCCCAATTTTTACTATTTTGGATATTTCCTTAAACAAGGTCACTCTAAGTTGTCGGTTTTCCTGTCTATATTGTCAAATTGTTTCCCTCATGGCTTTCCCAGTTTATAATCTGCTGTAGTTCTAACCTGGTACTCACTTTCTGGAGGCAGTTTGGAAGTGTGTATCAAATACTTCAAAAGAAAGCATAAGTTTTGATCCAGAAATTTCTGTTCTAAAAGTTGTCCATTAAAGATCATTTGGCCATCCTTATTTACAAAACCAGAACTCTGGATAACTCATTCTAGATATTTAAAGATAGATGATTAATTAAATAAATTCTGGTACTATGAATTGACAGTTATATAGTGATTTTAGATCCTGATTTATTTAATACATGTTATTTTATATAATTATGTTTATCAAAATGGATGATAGTAATTTTTTTCGGGTGGCGCCTGTGGCTCAAGGAGTAGGGCGCTGGCCCCATATGCCGGAGGTGGCAAACCCAGCCCCGGCCAAAAACCACAAAAAAAACAAACAAACAAAAAAAAAAACAGATAATTTTTTTCTTCTTTGTGATTTTTAATAATTTTTTATTTTTTACTTTTGTTTTTGAGGAAACATGTTATTACCAAAAATAAAAGAAGAAAGAAGATATATTTTGTAACTGTCATCTCAAACTGTCAGGTCAGGCCAAAAAAAGTAGAACAGTAGTTCCCAACTTTGATGATGCTCAGGATTCACGTGAGGCTTTGTTGCAACCCCCAGGGATTTTGATTTAGTGGGACTGGGGATCACTGATACCCTGAAATGCATAGAACTCACATATTAAGAAATACTAATTTAGAAACTATAGCTAATTCAATCTGATATGTCTACAATGATTTTTTTAAAAAGTCTTATAAATTTCAATATTCGCCTAGCATAGAGACAAATAGTGGCTGGGGGAAAATCCTAGTGATGACTCTAATTATGGTGGTCTGAAGCAGACAGACCCCCCCCCATAACCACATCCTGGAGGGGCGGTGGTTAGCGGAAAGAAGGAGCCCTCTTTCTTGAAAAACTGCCCCAACCTTTTCTTTCTTCTCCTTAGCTTAACCTACCTTAGACTTTATTTCTTCTTCTTCTTCTTCTTAGCTCTGGCAGCCTGCCCTGAAGCAAACAAGGTAAAGCCTTGACACCTGACTCAGGTGTTCATCCTCTGTTCTCTTCAATCCCTTCTTCGTCTCTTCTCTAGTACCTGGGTCACTTCTATTGTTGTGTGGAGCTTCTCAAATCTGAACATCACAGTCTTTGGGTAAGCCTTTAAAAAAACATATTCCTGGATGGGCATGGTGGCTCATGCCTATAATTCTAGGTCTTTCAGAGGCCAAGGCAGGAGGATCATTTGAGGTCAGCAATTTGAGATAAGCCTAAGCAACATAGCAAGACTCTGTGTCTACAAAAAATAAAAAAATTAGCTGGGCATGGTGGTTCATGCCTTTCATCCCAGCTACTCAGGAGGCTAAGGCAAGAGGATCCCTTCAACCCAGGAGTTGGAGGTTACAGTGAGCTATGATAGTGCCACTAACCTCATGCCCAGGTAACAAAGTGAGACACTGTCTCATAAGAAAAACACACATGTATTCTTGGCCTCTTACCTCAGAAGTTCTGATTCTGTAGGCCTGATACAGGGCATGGAAATTTGCCTTTAAAATAAGTTCCTAAGTGGTATAGAAGTTGACAGGAGCTGCTGGCCTGTAGACCACAATGCTGTAGAGCAAATCAGACTCAGGGGAGAACCAGGCTTATGAGCACGGGGGCTGAGTAATAGAATGTGATTCACGAGAGTTTAGAAATTCAATAAGCACATCAAACTTAAGACTATGTCCTCATTGGGAGTCTAGGCAGAGTTATCATTTGATGTGGAAACAGTAGTAACATTATCAGTAGTAGTGGTCAAAATAAGAATAACAATAATAACAACAGAAATAGGTTAATAATGAAATAACAAAATAAATAACCAGGGATTATTTTTCTTCCCACACTTTGACAAAACACTCGATCATGATCTTGCCGGAGCAGAGACAAGATTTTGAATACAAAAATGTCATGAAATCATGAATTTCAAAAATGTCTCTTTAAATGAATGTTACATTTTCAGTGAAACCAAGGTCTTTAAAAACATACCAGACCTAAAAAAAAAAAAAAAAAACATACCAGACCTTATGATCCAGAAAAAGCTGTTTTCCTTTCTCCTGCAGGGTATGTATTATTTATCTTTGGCTAATAGCTTCAGCCAAGCCACTTTTATAGCCTCACGTGTTATCAAAAGTGTTTTTATTGCTCAATCTAACTACTCCATTTCTCAACCTATTTCATTAATCCTGCCTTTGGAGGCCAGGTGTAAACTGAAGCCTATATAAAAGAGATTTTTTTTTTAAAGTCTGTTTGTGTTTTTCCTTTCTGTGTTAGATTATGAATACAGTAATTGGCAGTTAATGAGATATAAGTACTGTAGTCCCAGACACTTTAGAGTTATTCACGTCTCAGCATCATTTTCATCTGGCTGTCGTTTTCTAAACGCCAGACCTGTAATTATGCCAAAATCTATCTAAGCCAGAGAATATTTTGTTTTTCCTTATTACTAGTTATAGAGTATAAAGCTAGGGAAAGTGTTGGACTTGCAAAATTAATCTTAAAGCCCCCACCAGAGAAAATTGGGGGTGGGAAGGAATAAGGAAAGTAAAATTAAAGGTAAGTGAATCATAGATGCAGAGTTGACAGAGACATCTAGAAAGAGTCTGGTTTATCCATTTGGCTTTAGTATCTACCCCATTTTGCAGATGATTAGCCAACAAACTTTTTAAACAGGGGGCCAGTTCACTGTCCCTCAGACTGTTGGAGGGCAGACTATAGTTTAAAAAAAAAAAAACAACTATGAACAAATTCCTATACACACTGCACGTATCTTGTTTTGAAGTAAAAAAACAAAACGGGAACAAATACAATCACACCCCCACATGTGGCCCGTGGGCCTTAGTTTGAGGACCCCTGGAATGAAATATATGTAGATCTCGGGTTTGAATTGGAGTTCTGTCTAGCCCTAAAGCTAGTTGGCTGTGCCTTGTTTGAAGAGGTTTGACACCCGCCTTTTGTCTTCCTGCAGGTTGTTTTTTCATTGAGTCGTGCTATTATCAGCCTACCTTGAACTCTTCCACCACCTACTTAGGTGTTTTGCATAAGCTTTTAAATTTTATTTATATTTAATTTCTTTACTATCTTTCAATGGCTGTGTCCTTGCAACAGATATTCCATGTACTAAATTTGTGCACATACCTGAGTTAGAAAGACAAACGCATTTTGTTTTGTATTAAAAAGTCCAGGCCTTGTATTTACATTGGAAATGTCAGTCTTTTGTTTCCACTCAAGTGTTAATCTTTCTAAAAATGTCCCTCACATTGAAGGACATCCAAAAAGCAGTAACTTATTAGAACCCTGGGTTCAGATTACAAATGCGTTTGGCTAGCTGAGTTTTGAAGTTCAAATTATCTTAAAATTATTTTAAATGTTTGTGTAGGAACACTGATTAGTTTACTCACGTGTTGCCTCATAACTATTCACTAACAACCACCTTAGCCTATGATGGTTAACTCCTAGGGCTCAAGCAAGCTCTCAGCAAATGTGATTTGCTTCCGTGTGAAGCTCATCATTTGATGTCTTCACCCTAGGACTTGAAAGCGTTGACTCGGAAGAGGAATTTGAAAATGAATTTTTTTTAACCCCATTTTATTCTTTTGAGCAGAAACGTTGAAAAAAGTTCTAATGAGGTAATGTCCTCCCCTACCCTCTCCTACCCTCCCCCCTTTTGTAGTTAATATTTTATGATAATTTATATTTAACTGGAGACTAACAGCATGGTGTAGAGTAAAAAATGTTGGTGTGGGAATCAGGATACCGGGAATTTTGTTTTGGCTCTGTCATTCAACTTGTGACCTTAGACAAGTCGTTTAAGTTCTCTAAGCGTTGGTTTCTACATATGAGAATGTGACACAAGGTCATTCCTAAGCTGTTTTCCAAACAGAAGAATCTGTAGACGTGTGTATTCTGCCAACAGGAGCTAATCTAGCTAGAAGACTGCAGACTCATGTGTGGGCTACACAGACCCTGCCTCCCTTGTTTCTTGCCTTTGAAACAGGCCAACTTCATGGCTCCACCCTGTGCAGTCACACAGGACCCCAAGCTCAGAAGGAGTCTGGGCTTGGTTTGCTTTTGTTGTCACCTTGCAATTCTAATAGTTTCTCGGCAAGGGCCCTAGATTTTCATTGTGCTCTGGGCCAGGCAAATCCTACAGCCAGTCCTACCTTTCGATGATACGCGCACATACCTATTTCCTGCCAGCGCACTTACCAATTGAAAAGGAGAAATTATGACCCTAAATTGGTCCCTTTTGGCATCATTCTATCTTGTGGATACACTGAGGAAAGCATAAAATTGACAAAATTATATTTGCGAATTTTGGATAGTAATTTTCAATGGTCTGAGTTCTTAATAACTTATTTTCCTTTTATGCTTTCTCACCCCACCTCAATCCATTTTCTAAAAATATATTTTTAAAACATTTACCAAGTATTTTTGGTCTCTCCATTCCATGTCATTCTCTCCATTGCTACATAAACAATTATTAGTACAACATAGTTGGCCTTGAAGTATCACTGTCGTACATTTTTATTTTTCTGGAGAAGCTACGTTTAAAACAGTGTGATGACTAGAGAAGAGAATTCTTCTTTGGTCTGATGCCAACCAGCAGAGAAATTTGTCTGCATGTAACGTGAGCTGTTTCCATCAGCAGCTGGTTTGTTCTGACTTGATGAGCTTCTCTTCCTCTTTGAGAATAGGATGACCACCCAGGACTGAGATAGGCCAATTCTGTATGAAGAGGGACTTGCTGAAGGCCCTAAAATGTACATTCATACAGGGACCAGCTTATTGTATATGTTAACACTCATAAAAATTACTCTGTGACAGCCAGGAACATATGCTTTCTTGGCTTATATAATATTGTGTGTCAATGAGTAAAAGAGCAAAAGACATAGCAAAAAATGTTTCTATGTACCTGTTGATGGTTGGTGGGGTTTTAAGTTCTGAGTCTGGTTACAGAACGTTGGAACAAATCTCTAAGCAACTATCTGGCCAAGTTACATATCACATCAATCAATGACAGTAAGTTGCTTTGCTGGGCTACTCGGGGGTGTCTATATGAAACTAATCCTCAAACTTTTTTTTTTTTTTTTTGGCCAGGGCTGGGTTTGAACCCACCACCTCCAGTATATGGGAACAGCGCCCTATTCCTTGAGCCACAGGCACCACCCTAATCCTCAAACTTTTTCTTTTGCAAACCTAGTGTTTATAATCTTCCAAAATACTGTCTTTTTGCCCTCAAGTCATAACGTTTTCTTCTGCTTACTTAAAGATCGATTATAGCTGACTTTTAATTATATTAAATAATATCTGAATATTTAAAAATATTTTCTTGTCTTTTTTCATTTTTAAAACTGAGTTTAAGTGACAGCCTCTATGTTGAGTTCTAATTGCTATCCTAGATCCTGATTTCTGGATTGAGAAACATGTTGTGTTATTGTTTTAAATCACATAAACTGGTGTTTTGATTTATAGTTCTACTTAAGAAAAGCAAAGAAAGGATTGGTAAATTTTAAGAGAGCATGCAGTTAGTCATTTCACAGCATTTTATATCTGGTATTGATAAAAGAAGTAGGTGCAACTTCTGTTTATGGGTTCCTTGTATCCAATGCATTACTTAAATTATGTTGATCAAAAAAAAAAGTAAATTACAAAATATACTGACTGTGCTTTGAGCTTCTTTTGAAAATAATTTAATTGATGATCTTTAAAAAACTTTTGCAGCACACCTAAGACCCTTTCATGTCATACCAATTGAAAATCATTGCTCTAGAACAGCGGTTCTCCACCTGTGGGTCACAACCCCTTTGGGGGTCGAACGACCCTTTCACAGGGTCACCTAAATATATCCTGCATATCAGATATTTACATTACAATTCAAAACAGTAGCAAAATTATAGTTATGAAGTAGCAATGAAAATAATTTTATGGTTGGGGGTCACCACAGCATGAGGAACTATATTAAAAGGTCACGGCATTACGAAGGTTGAGAACCACTGCTCTAGAAGGTTCAGAGTAGAGGGGTGTATTATTCATGCCCACAGCTGTGTGCTGCTGTGGGGGTGGCAGGTAGGATTAGGAACAGTTTCACTAGCTCGTAGTGAAACCCCTATGAGGCCACCAGACTGAGACTCTTGAGTTTAAGAACAAGACAAGTTCCTTCGTTTGCTTTAGTTCAGAAAGCAGGTAGGTTTGTCTTTCACAAACAGCCTCTGGGCCTCTCCAGGGATAGAACATACGTGACAAGTGTCTTTCTGCACTGCAGGGCTGGAGTAGGGCACATTAATGTATGCTTTGGGAGACCATATTGAAACTTCCGTCACTTCCCATAAAACTTCCAGGCAAATACCCTTTTATCTCAGGAAGACAGTAAGGATGTATATAGATCTACATTCAAATCCTCACTCTACCACACAACTTAGGTGATTTTCAGTGAATTATTTCACTACCTTGAGCCTCAGCTTCCTCTTCTATGTTATAGAAATAAAAATACAGAGTGCAAAAAAATATATACACATTTTAAGAAAGAAAAAAATCTATTAAAATGGTAACAATATATACCAATAACAAAAGATGAATACAAGTCATATTTGAGCACCTCTTATAACTGCAGAAGTCAAACATGACTTATTATTTTCACACAGGTTTTTCTTTCTGAAATCGTGCCCATGTATTTTTTGGCACCCTCATATATCTATTGAAGGTCATTGTTGGATTCACTGAGATGGCAAATGTAAAATACTTGGAGCCAAGTTGGAGGGTTAATATATTTTATTCACTTTTCCCTTTCAATACCAAAGATATGGTGTAACTGAGTTTCAAAACTCTTTTTTTTTTTTAAGTCTTGAATCCAAAGATTTAAAAGAGCCATTATGAAGATTGGATTTACATTGGACACATCAGATCCATCTCCTATATTATTCTGTCATTTGGTGGTCTGAAAGCCTTCCTTCTTTGGCAGGCTACAGGACCTCACCTTATGGAATCTTCCTGCCACCTTGAGAAAACATTACTACTGTCCATGACTTTGGTGATACCTCAGCATTCCAGCGAAGTACTCAGCTGTTTGAAACAGCAGGTATTTATTTTCTTTGGTTTAAACATGCAAAAATGAAATGTAGCCGCCTGTTTTGGAAATACTTTCTTGGCCTGTGTCACTGAACACAGGCACTGGAATGTACATGTATTATGACCTTGGTCTGGCATTGACCTCTGCCAGGTGCTCCTAGAATTTCTGTATGCAGACACTTATGGGCCAAGTAGCTGAACTTAAGCTCAAACTTCCCTGAGCCACTTGTTTGAAAGGCTCATTGTTCAGTGGGAGTATATATGTGACTGCCAGTAAGAGGGAAGGAGCCAAAACAAAGCCGTAAGACCCTGTTCAGAGGAAGTTACTATAAGAAGTCATGGCATCTTGGCTTTGAGTGACAGTGAGGATTTTAATCCTTCAGAGGACTTTCATTGTCTCTGCATGATATAGAAATGTTGGTTTTCTCTTTCATGGGCCTCCCTGAAATGTCCCGAAGATCAGTAAGATAACAGGCATAGAAGAACTTCACTCCAAGGCAATGTATAGATTCAAGTAGTGGCATCTGTATTATTTGTATTCCTAAGGAATTAAGCCCAGTTGTTTTCTACAAAATACTCAGAAGTTTAATGATGAAGTGTCAAAAACTGCAAACAGCAAATTTGAGAATCACAAATACGCATGGAAGGAGACATTAATTCAATAAGGTAGTTAGCATTTATTTTTATTGGGCTACATTATCATATATGTCCTTTAAAAAAAAAAAAACTTTGTGGATTAAGTATAGATAATAAAAACCAGAATAAATTATTTATTCTCCATATCAAGAAAGGATAATAAAGTTATATATAAATCCTAAGCAGTGTATGTTCCAAATCTATGAAAATCCTTTCTGGAATTTGGCCTGGGATGTATAAATCTAAGTATATAAAGTACAAATGTTACTCATATAACTATAAATATATAAAGATTAAAATATTTGATTTTGAAATACAGTCAGTCATAACTTAAGACACATGTAAATGTATTCCCTTTCTGCTGAGTTCAGCACATCCCCTTGAGAAATATAGAACTTGGCTTTCAAATGAGGAAAAAAGAAGCCATCGATTGTAATCTGATGATGACTTACAGTTGATTATAACTTTAACTTTTTTGTTTTAATATCTTTTTTTTTTAATTTTTGAGACAGTCTCTCCCTCTGTCACCCTGGCTAGAGTGCAATGGCATCATCATAGCTTACCGCAATCTCCTGGGCTCATGGGATGCTTCTGGTGACTATAGGCATATGCCACCAGCTGGCTAATTTTTCTGCGTTTAGGAAAGACAAGGTCTTGCTCTTGCTCAGGCTGGTCTCAAACTTCTAAGCTCAAGCAATCCACCTGCCTCAGGGTGGATTGCTTGAGCTTAGAATCCTCAGAGTGCTGGGATTACAGACATGGGCTACCTTTTTTAAGTGAGGTTCATAGTGTTACTTTAGTTAGTTAAGAGGTATAAAGATACAGTTAGTTAGAAGGAATAAGTTCTAGCATTTGATAGTATATTAAGGAACTTATAGTTAACAATAATTTTATTATACATTTTAAAATACTTAGAAGAGAAGAATTATATTTGCAATATTCCCAGCACAAAGATAAATATTTGATGTGAGATATCTCAATTACCCTGATTTAATGATTGTACATTAAATTGGGTATTTAAAAAATCACATGTACCCACCAAATAAATACAACTATTATAGATCAATTTTTTTAAATCTTGAATTAATTCTCAATTAGATCTAGAATTTTAATTTGGAAAAAAATTAGCCAGACCCTCAGTAAAGTCAACAATAATAAAATGTTAAATATTTTCCCTAGACTTGGAAGAAATAAAATGGAGAATTCTAGTTTAAGCAAAACCTTATATGTGGTTGTAAGAATCAAATAAAAAGATGCACATGAAAAATACTTTTGAAAAGGCGAAATACTTAGCAAGGCACCCACCATGAGGGACAGTGGTGCTGTCGGGAGTGTGGCCTCGGAGCCAGACTACATGTGTGCCAAATCCAACATGGCTCTGTTCTGTGCCTGTGGTTACCCTAAAATAGGGACCATAATAATTCCAGGGTCCACATCTCTAACATAGGGACCATAATAATTCCCACTACAACTAATATGTCAGACATGTAGAATTCTCAGGACAATGCCTGGCACATGGAAAGTGCTCAAATTATACTGATGTGATGATGATGATGATGATGTATGTGTATTTGAGAAAAATCAGAGTCCAGAAGAAGAAGTATTTGATTTTGAAAATAGAGATGGATCAGCTGACCCAATCAGCTAAGAGAGAAGTAAACAGATTGTTAGAAACAAATGAGATTTGAAATGAAAATGGAAAGACACACCAGCTCACAAATACAGTATGTTCTCATTTGAGATGACTGTCTTTCTTGGTACTGGAAGAAATAACAACACTTACCAGAGCTTAAAAATGAAATAGTTTGAGCAATCATTGCACATACACTATTGGAGCCATGAAGATGCTAGTTTAAAGACAAGGTTTAACAAGGAATCACTGTCTCCAGATTTAATAGCAAGGATCATAGGGATTATGAAATGATGATGTGGGATAATAAACATTTTTATTGTCGCAAATATGGGATGACAGCATTATTCAGGAATGGTAGACAAAACAGACTGACTCCAAGGAAAAAGAGACACCTCTCCACAAGACCTTTACTGAAGCTGAATTGTAGTGATTCTTATACTTTTGACAATATTTTGCTACCTATTTTTTTTTAAGACAATAGCTAAATATGAGAAGCTACAACCACCTGGGTCTTAACTTCTTATGGTGGTGGTGCAGGTGCAGGTCCCTGAGAGTACGCCCAAGAAGTTTTCCAAGACTGACCACCTTTCCCCACTCACTTACCCCCACCACCACTGCCTCTACCCAGATAGATAGACAGTGCACCTGATCTCTGCCTGGGACACACCTTCCTCGCTGCTGCCATAGTCTCAAGCTGCGTGAAATAGCCCCTGAAAAGATTCAGCATGGCTCTTCCACCAGCTGAGGCAAATTGTCTGCAGGGCTATCTCCTATCTGCCAAAATCATTCCTCTAATACTTGGCAAAAGGCCAGGCTGTGAGTTCTTCATGCTAAAAATGGCGAATTTGGGCCAATATCCTTACTATAATTTTCCTAATTCCAAGAATTTAAAAATAATATATATATTCAGAGAAAGGATTCAGAAGCAGCTGGGCATGAGGCTGAGGCTGAGAGACTGGCTAAAAACAGAATAGCTGTGTTGGTTATAAGCCTGAGCTGACTGAGTAACCCTTGGTTTCTTTGAACCCTGGGCCTGAGGATTCAAGGCTATGACACAGAGTTAACAAGTGTCGACCTATCCGATTTCTTATGGGACATGCAGAGCAGAATTGGTTGTTAAGCAGTTTTCAAGTGAAAAATGTTAGGTAATTGCCCCCAGAAAAGCCCCTCCTACTTTCTATAGACCAAGATTAACTATGGCCTGCCCCTAAGGCCTCTTCCTGCCAGGGCAGTAACTCCTTATTGGCTATTCTGCCCTCCCATCACCATTCTAAGACTTCCCCTAACCGAACCTATATAGCTCTCTCTCACACGCGTGCTCCCTCTCTCTCGGTCTCTTCTCTCTCTCTCTCCCCATCTCTCCTCGCCCTTTCCTCTCTCTCTCTTTTCTCCCCTCTCTCTCTCTTCTTTTCTCTCCTCCTTGATGCTGCTCTGTAGCATCCCTCTGTCACCAATAAAAACCTTTCCTACAGAAATGCTTATAATAACAAAAGGCTAATTGTAGCATTTTCCCAGGTTCTGGGGCTGCTGTAATGGGAGGCAGTCTTCCCATATGGCACCTGCAAGACCTAACACGTCTATCAAGGAGGTGGTGGGATGTCTGCAAAAGTAGGTATTATACATGGCGATATCTCATCTGCCAATCAACATAGTAAGTCTCGCTGGACTTTAGGATAAGCAAAGCAGGCATGGGAGAGTTTTAAAGCCATTTATGTGCAGGTGGACATCTCTAAAGTGTGTTTCAGCTGGGGAGCAGGGATGCGGGGTGTGCCTCATGTTGTAAAGTGCCTAGCATTCTGCCTGGCACAGGGTAACTGGCCAGTAAATTGTTGCCTCTCTCCCCTCTCCCCTGGCATGTTGTCACCCGTGGGAGATGGCTGTGGGGAAGGGCATATGGAGCTTTCAGTGCCAAGAGCATACAGTCTAAATAAAATCAGTGTGTTTGCTCTACAAATACAGCCTGTGCACAAATCTCCGGTTCCTTTTTCCTACCAGATTGTCACCTCTCGCTCACACCTATGAAGACATTTTGAACTGTCATCGGTTACCTTTCATTCAGTGAGTGCTCCAAAAATACATGTTGATTCAACTACGTCTCTCATGGACAGTTACAGCATTCCAAGTTTGTGGTTGTGTTTAGCGAATGCCACTGAACAGACTCCTACTTGTTGAATATCGCTTATTCCCGAAGCTATTTTTATAAACACTGCCAAAAGCCTTTAATCCTCGCTCTGTCGAGTGTGTCTTTTGGGTTGTTTCTGTTGTTCCAGCAGAGAATGGGGGCAGACTAGGAAAAGGGAATTGAGATAGAAAGCAGTCGGTAGAAAGATCCTTGGAAAAACCCTGTCCCCTGACTTACATTTTGCATTCCATTAGAGAACAACGGATTAAAAACAAAGCACAAATCTGGCTGAGAACCTGAAAGGCAAGTTTCAGCATGAGTGAATTTTTAACAGCCTCAAAAGAGGGGGTTAAAATGAAATTCTGACAACCTTAACTACATTTCTTTCTTAAAGCATTGCTATGATAATGAAAGGTGAAATGTCAGCAGTCGCGTTCTATTCTATCTAACAATACTTTATAATTTTTCCTCTGTGGGAGCGCTTGCCCTTTTACAGTCTCAATTCTGCATTTGACTTGACTGCCCAAGGACGGCAATTACTTCAGCCATTTACCTGCATATGGGCAGCAGGGCCAACGCCTGCTCTGCCTTGCTGAGCTCCCCAGGGACTTGATTTGGGGGACTTCAGCCAATAAAAGAGTTCTCTGATATGGGCTACTTACTGCCTCTGAGTTTTAAACCACTCCAAAAACCCCTATTCATCCTTAAGCCTTGAAAACACACTGCTGGTCATGCATTCTGTAAGGGAGAGCTTCTTTCTATGTGTCAGGAAAACATCTTCATGCCTCGAAAAAGTGCAGACTCTTCTTCAGAATATTCTAGAATAGTAGATATTGCTCATAGTGGTCACAACGTGGTGAAGGGATTCTTCTGTTTAAATTCTATTTTCTTAGCAAACCTGCTTGGAGAAACTGCTATGTCCACCAACCTCGAGCATCTGCTGGGGGGAAGCTCCCAAAATTATTACACAGAACCTGCTCACAAAGACAAGGAGGCTTCTGTTTTATGAGAGAAGTCAGATGAGAGGTGTAAATTGTGAAGGGAAATAGTAGGCTGATGAAGGAAGTAGCCTGCCTTGAGGGTAGAAACTAGAACTCTGAAGTCAGTCTGTGATGACCCAACAGCTCAGTTGCCCTCAGGGCCAGGCAGGTTAGAAAGTGAATGAAGAATGGGGGTTCGGGCTGTAGCACGTTGGAGCCTGTGAGAGCTGGCGGGCGTCTGTAGTCCCAGCTACTCGGGATGCTGAGGCAAGAGAATCGCTTAAGCCCAGGAGCTGGAGGTTGCTGTGAGCTGTGATGCCATTGCACTCTACCAAGGGTGACAGCTTGAGGCTCTGTCTCAAAAAATAAATAAATAAATAAAAGGAACACTATTCCTCAACTCCAGCTCTTTCTTGGTGCCGTGTGCAAATATTGGCCCTTTGTTACCAGAGCTTAAGCTTTTTGAAGATAACTTTTTTTTTAATGTTGAGAACTAGTTCACAATTTTTAACCCTTGTAAAGTCCACAAAAAACAATTCTAGGGACCAAACTTGGCCCACAGACCTCTTCTGGGTTTCTAGGTGTGTACGGTCATAAAATTCTATCTTATCTTCATTATCATTGGTTTTTAAGAGTTAGGTTCTACGGAAAGCAGATTCTGAGACAGAATTTAGCCTGGAGGAGTTTTACTGGGATCAACATCTGTGGTAGGGAAGGTGAAGGAAGCAGGTTGGGATAGAGGGAGAAGGCTGTGACGGAGTCTCAGGGGAGGTCTCTGCCAACCTTCAAGAAGTGCTGGAGCTGGGAAGGCCCTCAAAGTCACTCCAACTCTGCTGAGGGGCCAGGACCTTTATTTCTTGCATGAACCAATCACTGAATGTGGGTCACCTTGGGAAGGGGCATGATTTGGGGTGATGAGACTTTCTTCAGCCAAAGGAAATCCATCAGGACCAGCCATCCTCCTAGCAGCTGGGAAACCAGTTCTACTTGCTGAAGGGGGATCTGGGTGACATATCACAGTACGCATCATGGTGGTGGGGAGGTTTTCCAGAATGGACTGTATTGCCCCTGAAAACTTGTCTGACATCATGCCCTAAATAAGAGAGAGGATCTCACATTGTTTATCCCGGTCGCATGCTGTCTCTGGGCCTGTCTTCTTCCTACTTCTTGCTGGCCTGCAATGCCTGTCACAGAAACTACTGGAACAGAATTTCTAACTCCCCTAAGGAATACCTCGCCCCTTGACCCGCATCAGAGCATAGCAGTGTGGCCTACAATCCATACGAGGGACATTTGTAAGGCACAGTTTCAAACTATGTACATGGAGTTATAATAGAATGTGATAATGCATTCACTTTTGCAAGATGAGCTTTTTGATAGCTTATTAGATGCCAAACCCTGGGATACTCACTTTGAATAAAACATAATCTCTGCATGCAAAAAGCTTGCTATTTAGTTGCTAATTGCATAAGCAAGAAATTTCACTGTGGTAAGTAGGGATGATCACAGGGTGCTTGGGGAGGCTACTTGGATCATAAGGCTCTGGTTACCAACAATTATAATAATCTTGGTGAAGGACACTTCACCAAAGCAATGCTGATTCTGTCAGAGAGGGACAGGTTGCAAAATGTATTAAGGAAACAGACTCTGTAAGATTCAGTGACTAGGGCGGCGCCTGTGGCTCAGTCGGTAAGGCGCCGGCCCCATGTACCGAGGGTGGCGGGTTCAAACCCGGCCCCAGCCAAACTGCAACCAAAAAAATGGCCGGGCGTTGTGGCGGGCGCCTGTAGTCCCAGCTACTTGGGAGGCTGAGGCAAGAGAATCGCTTGGGCCCAGGAGTTGGAGGTTGCTGTGAGCTGTGTGAGGCCACGGCACTCTACTGAGGGCCATAAAGTGAGATTCTGTCTCTACAAAAAAAAAAAAAAAGATTCAGTGAATATTAGACCCAAGTGGGGAAGTGGAGACTCTAACATGCTCTCCGGGTTGCAGCTCACGGAAGGCATGAAGGCGTTCTGGTATAACTGAGGGGAAGAGTGCAAAGCACCAGGTGTGTGCTACTGAAGATTAAGGTGTGTGTTTGTGCTAATAAACTCGATGCATTTGTGAAATAAGGAGACTCATAATGTCATATTTTGATAAATACTATCAATAGAGCCATGGACAGGGAAATAAAGGAAAGAAAGCATTAATTTCAATTGGTGGGGCAGGAAAATATTGAGGTAGAGGATGATGATGATGACGTCAATGGCAATAAAAGTTGACATGAATGCTTAGTAAGTACCAAGGACTGCGTTAAGTGCTTTCCATGTTTAACCATTCTATAACCCTCTAATATCACACTGTTATTGTCCTCTTTACATAGCTATAAGGAATTTGAGGCTCTTGGGTGAAGGTTAAACAGCAATTTACCTAAGATTTGAAGATCAGAAAGTGGTAGCTCTTGGCTTTGAACCCAGGTAGTCTGAAGCCAAAGTCTGGAATCTTATCACAAAATGATATGGTCTCTCACTTGAAATTAATCAGGAAATGAACATTCAAACTGAAGGGAATTTTTTTTGTAAAGGTATTATGATAATTTGAGTTTGGGGGAAAATGCAGGAGATATAAGCAAAACATCAGAGAACCTTGTTTGAAGATTAAGTTTGGAAAGTTATACTATAGTCTCAGGTTGAGGTTTTTATTCCCTGTGAAATGGGGAGCCATAGAAGGTTGTAAGCACAGAAGGGGTAAGATTTGTATTTTGAAAGAGTAACTCTGTTGTGAAGGGTGGACAGATGGAGAGTCTGGAGATATTTAGGCAGAGAGGAGGGGGTGCCTAATAATATTGTACAGGACAGGTCAAGTGGAAAGAAATAGAAAGAAGAGATTTATTGGAAGCAGAGAAGACCTGATTGGATCCTTGCTTGGCTCAGGTTTTGAGCTTGTCATCTTGAGAACACAGGATAGAAAGTTAGGGTGTGGACAGAACATGAGCTCAGTTTCAGACTGAAAATTGAGGCATGGGCCTCAGGAGAGAGGCTTTGTCTGGAAGAGACCTGGGAACTGTCTACATGGAAGTTAAGGTGGACATTGGGGTTCAGACGGGATAAGACTGAGGTTACTGAACAACGGTCCATCTAGGTTAAGAAATATGAAATCTAAATATACATTTAAATAGAAAGTAAGTTTAGACAATTTTTTTAAAGTCATAATGCATATCCTATCATTTCAGAAGAAATTACTCAGTTGTCATTTTCTGATCATCAATAAAAACTGAGCATTTCAAATTAACGTTCTCATTCTCCTACAGCTATTAATGGGGCCCCCTACTTAGCACATCTGCAAAACATTATTTGTAACAGAATTGTTATGTACACCATAAAATTCTATAAGACATTAGAGATGACAATCAGATTGGGCTATTTCTCTTATTAAAAGGTCATCTCCCCAATGCAGAGGTCGCTAGTCTTCTTTCTCAGAAAACAATTGTACCTTTACTTAAATTTTGCTTTAATCAAGGTATTCATGCAGCACACAAATCATCTCTGTATGGGTCAATGAGTTTTTACATATACATACTATATATAGTGTGTGTGTATGTATAGTACACAAATACTATAGATACTATAGATACGCATACAGTGTGTGTATATGTCTGTAGAGCCACCAGTGACCTGTATTTAGAACATTTCCAGCATCCGGTGGTCTCCCTGCCTCTTCACAGTCAGTATCTCTCCCGAAAGCTAACCCTTATTCTAACAGCTATGACATTGGTCCAAACTGGAGTAATTTTTTTTTATTAAATCATAGCTGTGCAAGGTGTAGTAATTTTAAGTGCAATCCTTCCATATCAATAAATTCCGAAATGTATTTATTGGTGTATGCTAGAATACCAGGAAGTACCCGTCCCTTCTTTCCAGAAGTCACTTACCTAAGGAGAACTCTTTCTGTTCAAGTGGCTAACTCCCTGGGCTTCTGCAGTCAGAAGTGGCCCACTCTAATTATTCTAAGAGCAAATTATACCAAGGGTAGAAATTAAACACAGGGTGAATGATTTTATAGATTTCTATCCTCTAAAGGAAGTCATAGATTTTCACAGAATTGAATCTCCCCTGAATATTCTCCTACTGTTGCCCCAGAGGGTATCCGAGTGAGATTTCCCTTCTGTGTAGCTGAACAATATCTTATAATACTCCATGGCTTGTCTCCAACTCCCAAAGTTCTTGGAGTCATTACAATACACAACGCTTGACTGCAGAATTTGATAAATAGTTCGGCAAGATCACCTCTCCTATGTAACAATTTAGGAAAGCTGGAAACAGAACCGAAAGGCCTTGTTTTCTTTCTAATCTATAGGGTTCCTTCTACAAACTATTCTATGATAGTCAGACGTGTACCTGTTTAGAAAACAGAATTAGAAGTTTTAGGCTTACTTCTTCAACCAAATCTGATGAGTGGAAGGACGTTTGGTGGCTATGTATAAAAGTGACAAAACTGATGTGGCCCATATTGCTGCTGAGATAGTTCTCCAAACTAAAAAGTCTTCTAAGAGGGACTATCTGGTATCTTAATTAAAAATAAAGTTCACGAAAGATTCTTATTAATTCCAAGAATTCTCCCCTAATTGTTGAGAACTTACGTTCATGCCTTGCTATAGACGCTAGTAGTTCCATCAAGGGAAGGGGATCTAAGGCGAATTAGGCTAAATAGGTTCTTTTGTTCATTAATCAAACCAAGAGAATCTGTTTCCTACACATTGTTCCTTTCTGCGAAAAGACTATGACAATGTGACTGAATTTCCTGGAGGAATTTTCTAACACCTTTAATGAGAAAAAAAGATGTGTCTTTGTATGAGTATACAAACATGCAGAGGAATGCTTATGAAAAGATCTATTTATACTTGAAATAGAATTGAACTGATTTAGCAAGAAAAGCAAATTGTGTTAGTATGCAGGTCTCTCAGAGACATGATTATAGTCCCAGTGACAGGATACTAAGATACTATTAATTACCTTTGTAGACTGAAGACATTTTTAAGATACAGTTGATCTCATGTTATCAATAAGAAAGTATTATGGCAGCTTTGTTATAAAAAGTTATTTTTAATTATTCAGTATTCCTAGTAAATATGCAAACAAATACAAATATTTAAAATATTTTTAACTCTCTACCTACCCCCATTCCTTCTATTAGCCCCAAGCCCTAGATATTAATCTTTAGATGATTAACTATTTCTAGATACTTTTCACATAACTATGAATAGATACATGTATGGATGGAAGGATGGACGTGGATGGACAAACAGGTAGAAAGATAGATAGATGGAGAGTGATTGAAGCACTTTGTTTGACTTTTGAGACACATACTTTGTTGAGGATTCAATGATAAATAAAATCGTACAGTACCAATTTTCCTAAAGCAGTGTTTTTCAACCTTTTTTTTATCTCACAACACACTTGAACCTATAATTAAACTTCCACATCACACTTACATTGATCAAAAAGGAGTTAACATACTTATTGTGCTTTGAACTTCTTTTGAAAATAATTTAATTCATGATCTTTAAAATTTTTCACAGCACACCTAAGATCCTCTCACAGCACATCAGTGTGCCACCAGCACACCAGTTGAAAATCACTGTCCTAGAGCTTGTAGTCTAGCAGAGGGAAATAGATAATTACACTCAGGTAAATGTATAATTATAAATTAAGTCTAACATAAAAGAATATGTGAGTTTCTCTGAAGAAAAGATTATTATGCTGAAATCTGAAGAAAGAATGGAAAACTGCATTGGACTAGAAGGGAATGTTCCCAGCCGAGGTAAGAGTGTGTGCAGGAGACCCTGCTGGGAGGACCATGGCTTATTCAAAGAACTGAATGTGCCTGGAATGGCAAGAGTGCAGACTGACCAGAAGCAGGGAGAAGTCCTGGGCTAGAATTCAGGTTAGGAGGCTATTGCAGAAATGTAGGTGGGAAGTGAGGCTAGTTTGGACTTGCATGAAGGTAACTTGGACTATCATGGGGTTAGAGGAAAAAATGGATGCATTTCAGCCTTTTGGAAAATGAAGCCCACATGATTTAGTAACAATTGGATACAGACTGAAGGATGCATATGGTTTTCTGTTTTTGTTTCTTAATATTTACAGAATTTTCCTAATAATGTGTCTTGAAGCTTTCCCCCTACCTTCCATAATGTCTTTTAATGAGCTCATTGCATTTCATGGCATAAATGTCTCATAATTCTTTTAACCAGTACATCATTAACAGACATGGAGAATTCGTGTCTGTTTCTATGTTTTTAATTTTAGGAGGCAGGTATTTAGTTTTGCTATTTCAAATAATAGTACAATTAATACACTGTACACTGCATTTGCAGCTTTGTGCAAACATATCTGTGTGATGAATTCCTATCAGCATAATTGTTGGGTTAAATATTGATTGACTTAATATTTGTTAGATATCGTCAAAATGTGCTCAAATGAGTTTGCAGAAATTTATGCCATCACTGATAATTTATGAGATTTCCTAGTTCTGTATTTCATCAATAACTTTAACACAGTTATCAATTCTTGCCAGTCTGATTGGTTCCAAATCCTTTTCGTGATTTGCCTCTCTTTAAAATGAGTTTGAGTTTCAGGTGTGTGTACCTGTGTTTGAATTGATTGGGCATTTGCAGTTATTTTTAGTATGACCAACTTGTTCATGACCTTCATTTGTCTAATGATCTTTTTCCTTTTTTGTAAAGGATTTTTGTTTATTAAGGTAATTAGTTCTTCAACTGACAAAAGGAAAAATATATACAATCACTTGCATAGATGCCAGAGATATCAAAAAGGCATTTAACAAATTTTACCAACCTTGGGGTTTTTTTCTAATTTATTTATTAGTTCTCCAGAAGTAGTTTTTGGTCTTCACTGTTTTATCTTAAGTTCTGATTCACTCTTTTCTCTTCATTCTACTATCTGTTATCCCATCCTTGTCTTTATTCTTTCATCAGACTCCTCCTTTTTAATGTCTTTTATGTGGCATAGTATTTGTTGTGGAATTTTTCCTTCTGTTTCTTAAGGATTTTTTTCTAAAATATATTTTTTAATAAGTCTTTGCTTGATATTTTCTCTCTTTCTCGTCTTCTCTCCTTTCTTTATGTTTTTCTTTTTCACAGCAGCTATGTCATTTATTTTTGTCTCTCTATTTAATGTGGAAACTGCTAGCTAAACCATGTATTTTCCCAAATATTGTACAAGAATCATATTTGATTGTCTCTCCATCTTCTCTGAGACCTGTTCGTCTTCTCTCAGAACTGAAGTTCAAGGGCTGGGTATTAGTGGAATTCTTCTTTTGCTTGAGAGTAAGGAGGCAGACTCAACTAGGATTATGAACAGGCATAGTTGGTTGAATTAGATTCAAATCTTTGTTTGGAAATTTTATTTATCCTTTTATATCAGGATGTGTAGTGGCTTAGAACTTCTCTAAAAGTTCGTTCTGTAAAAATGTTTACAGTCTGTGCTGTCTACTGACGCTCAGCATGTTTCCCTCTGGATTGCAGGGTGTGTGTAAGACTGCCCCCCAAATTTGTCCAGCTGTCCTACAAGTGCTTTCCTCTCCTAGGACTGCTTTGAAGCTAGAGAGAAATTACTCTTGGTTCTCTACATCATTATATCATCTTTCAAATATTGTTACTGTATTGTATCTCTTCCTTTGTTTGAATGTTGTTGCTATAGTTTGTCTAATATTTGACATTTTTACTCATTTTGCTGAATTTAGGGAAAGGAGACTTTGGTTATGCAACCTGAACTGTGCCTTTTACCCTCCTAGGATCTGGTGTTCTTATCTGCAAAATGAGAACAAATAATTGCCCCCTTTTCAAGTCAAATAATGTATTAGAAAGTTCTTTGTAAACGATACACCTCTTTCCATTTATAAGGTATTCTTATTATTTGTCTGGATGGGAGACATGGGGACAAAATTTAAAAATAAGATGATTTATTCTGAGCACTAAGATGGTAGAATATGTGTTCAGTGGAAAGTAGCGCTAAGCATTTAGAATGACATACAAAGTGAAATGGACTCAAAGGGAACAGGAATTCTGTGAGGGAGAGGAGTGGGAAGGCACCAAGATCTGGTGGGTGGAGCACAGCGAGCACACGTAGAACACACCCGGGGTCACAGTTTAGGAGGCAGACCCAGAGAGCTACAGAGGGGTGAAATTATAAAAGATTGACTGAGGAATCTACAATTGCTCTGAATGCATGTATTAACCCTGGATTTCATTGTAATTAAAACCTCCGCAGGATGCTTACGCTTTATGTTTCGGAATACGGCAATGGTATTCATAAAAAATGAAGATGAGGAGAAAGTGTGCCTAGGACAATCGGTTTTAGGACTGTCATCCCAGAATAATTATTAATAGTGGCTCCGTTCCCTCTTTATGCTGCTGACAGTGAAATGACGGCAGTCGTCATAAGCACATCATAAGAACACTGACCAGGGTTGGGGCAACAGGCCGGTAAATAAGAGACCCCACGCACCCACCCCCCCATGCCAGAATACCGAAAAGGAAGAAGTTACAGAATTTGAGGCATTGGGGGGAAAGGAAGGAGTGAGGAAGGGAGATTAAAATGTGGGTCCACATTGTTTTGCTAGAGAAACTGAGATAATAGTGGTGACGATGATTTTAAAAAGGGATAAGGGGCTACCTGAAATAACATGGAAGGAAAGCCACCATCAGCGTGCCGTAGACTGCGGCGCTGCAGGAGTAGTGAGCATGCGCGCTGACGTCCTCAGGGCCCCGCGGTGAAGCGCAGGCGCAGTGCGTCACGTTTATAAGATGCTCGCGGGCTGGGAGGCTCTGGGGGGCAGAGCGGACGAGCCTGGTCTACTTGCCGAGCCATCTTTCCAAATTATGTAAATTTGGCTCAGAATCCTCATGCACGATTTCCTTTATCGTACCTTCCTTTTTAGTACCTTTAGTGTATAGCCACTGAAAAGGAGACAGTGGGTTAGACAGGATGAACGACAAACACCCGAACACGCCCTCTTACAGCTCAACGCTCTTCCATTCGAGTGACCTTAGTCAGGTGTTTCTCTTGGCTTTAGCCCTGGGTCTCTTTTTCATGTCAGACAACATTCTTCTCAAGATTTTGTACCCTGGGCTGTCCCTTCTGGGAGCTCAGCAGCTGACAAATGGCAGTTGACCTTCCTTATCTCCCAGTCTGTGGCTTTCTGTGACCTAATTGGGAACCTTTGCTGGGTATGTTGTGAGAAGTATAAATGATGAATTACTGTGGATAGTCATAACATTTAGTGTACAGTCATAAAAATCTGTGGATATGTGAATGTAAAATAAACACACAAAAACACATATATAAATGTGAATATGTATATACACTCTCTATATAGACATAGTTTATATAATCACAAATGTGCACCATAGCCTCTGTGCAACTCTCATCTGTAAAGTGGCAATAATACCAAATAGAGTTGCTATAAGGGTTAAATGAGGTGGTGATTATAAAATGCTTTTAAATGGTCACATTAAAGAAGACTAGAAAACATATACCCAATTATTATGATAGCATTATATTTGGGCTGTTGGATTTTAGAACTTTTTCCTTCTTTATGCTATCTTTTTTCTAGATTTTTCTGTTATTTTCAATAAAAAGACACTTGAGAATAAAATTGGCATAGCAAATTTTTTAATAAATCTAATCAGTTTCCTGGAATAGTATTTGTGAATAAAATATTCATATATGTTTATTAATGAGCTTTTGAGTTCAAATTTTTCAGTCCATGTATTTCCTGTCTGCGGCACCTGGTACACGTCTCCCTGCAGCTCTTTCTTAGCTCCTCCTGTTCTAAAGAGGAAAGGCTGGCTCAATGGCCCTTATACACCCAAATTTGAACTCCATCACATCAGAAAATAGAGAACCAGGGTTTCATAGGTCACTTGACTTTGTCTCAGTTCATAACTCCGTTTCTCCCTTCTTCTAAGAACTAGCCTTTCCATGAGCCCAGGTTTTGCTTAGGTTCCTTTCAAATACAATAGGAATCTCCCACTAAACATGTTTTCATTACAACAAAGCGGAAGCTGCCTTTAGATGTAAAGCAAGTGCTTGTTCACTGTTGGCCTTTCTGGAGATCATAACATGCAGAGATGGTGAACAAACACAATCTTACTGCCTCTGTACAGATACTTGTACCATTTCTTCTCCCTTTTATTCCTAACAGCAGTCCTAAATCTTCTTCATTTATTTAATTTTACACGTTAGAAAGCGAAGAAAGTGTGGCTTAATAAAATCTTTAAGACACAGCTGGGCTGAGAGAAAACAATAATCCCCTTGCCTGATTCCGTTTCTGCCTCATTCACAGTGAGTTAGTTTCTCTGGAGCCCAAATTACTGGATGATAGAGTTTGTTTAATTCAGACTTGCAAACAAGAGGAGAAAAAATGGCCAAAGAAATCAGCACATTGGGACATTGAGAGGCTATATGAGTTTTTTTCTTCAGGCTTTGTCGCCTCTCACACCCTTTGTTGGCTTGAATAGGACACTTTTATAAATTAGCATTAACCTGTTATCTAGCTAACTCTGGAAAGTCCCTTATTTCATAGACTCATGGAATTTTGTAGCTAGAAAGAGCCCTCGAAAGCCTCCCTTCTCAGTGTACAGGAAGGGAGGGGGGAGGTAAGAGATTGGCCCGAGATAATACAGCTTTTTAACAAGAAGCCAGGACTATCAATTTTCAGCTATCAAATGTTGACTCTCTCACTAGGAAGTTACACCCTGGGTCACGGTGTAGTATACGTGCTAGCCTGAGCATCTATGGCCCTGTCAGAACTGTTATTGCTTAATAGTCCAGAACTAAAACACTTCTGAATCTCACCAAACCAGGTTTGCAAATTCCTTTTAACGGGGATAAATCCAAGAGCACTAAAGGTGTCATCACAGCCACAAGTCCACTTCCCCGTCTCTTGAACAGACTCACTTCACGTAGCACACACGGTCCCTTCGGCATCCCACTCTAACATCTCACTAGCTTGAGTAACAACATTTTTATGGACAAGAGGCAAAGAGGATGGTCATTGGTCCGACTTGGGTCATGTGCTCATCCCTGTGATCACACAGAACGATACTCTGTTTCTCTCAGTCACTTGGCCACTAGGAAAGCCCCAACTCTACCAAACGGAATGCGTTCCCTACAGGAAGGACAGATTCTCTAGCCTCCTCCTTGTAAGAACACAATTTATAGCAGCCATCAAACCCTCTTCTGCAAACAGAACAGTTGTTTGGGGTAGGTCTTGTATGTGATTTGCTTAACGTTTGTCTAAAGGCTCAAGAGACTTCTTGTGTGTGTTTCTGGAGCTCGCTCTTTGTGAAGCTTCTTCTCCAGTACCCTGCTCCACAAAGTCCTGCCCTATCTGCCACCCCAAAATCTGATCTCAGCTTCCTTCACTCTAGCTAGCTGCTCTCTGTTTGAGTTCCACTTCCCTGAGCTGCAATTTGAAAAGTGCCCAAGGCAGAAAGCCAAGATAAATGTGGAGCTGGTCTCCTGTGTTTTCCTCCTCCCAAGGATCCCAGCCGTGTACTGTTGTCCAATACTGAAAACTGTTGCTTCAGATATTTTTTTGTCCAGGTTTATAGTTGTTTGTGTCCCTTTCTCCATTACAGACGTACTTAAAACCTTCTTTGTGATACTGCAACTGAAGCACAAATAAATTTAATCACTCACCAAGCTTGGCTGTATCTACAAAGCCACTTTCTATTCACAGAAAGTTTTCGAAAATACTGAGGACAACTTCAGGCCTCTTTAAATGAGTTACGGGAGCTGGTAACTGAATCTAGGAGCAAATCTTTTGCAAGAAGCTAATAATCCTTTCCTAATTAGTCTATATTTTTGTAAATTATCTTCTTATTTTCTTTTAAATGGGAATATGGTCATCTATTTGAATAATTTTACAGAAGAGGGGAAAGGACATGATGTCAGAAGATTTGGGTTCAAATCTCAGCAGACCTCAACATTTCTAGGCTTAAGGTTGCCTGTTTGTAAAGTAGGGTAAAAATACCACCTTTTTAGGGTCGTGACAATGTTAAGAACATTTTCCAGACTCTCCTTGTCTTCTATCAGTTCTAGCATGGAGGACTAAGAAAAGTGAGCTATAGGTGACAGTTAAGCATGTTCCCTAAGATAGCACTTTTCTTTTGTATATAGCTAAATATAATACTAAATTATTAATGTTGAGCATGGAGTATCTCATCATAAAGAAGAACCAGATCAAAATTGATTCTTTGAAAAAATAAAGAAAATTAATAAATGGCTAGCTAGACTAACCAAGAAGAGAAAAGATTCAGAGGAACAAAATTAGAAATGTAAAAGGAGACATTATAAAAGTTATTCTTTAACAGAAAGGCACTGTATGCTCCTTTAAATATGACTTTCCTTACTTAGCTTTCCTTATGGAGGTTTGCATTCTTTTTTTTTTTTTAAATCCCTCAGTCATAAAATCTGAGCCATTATAAAAGAAAAGTGATGCAAAGGGGGGCGGGGGGATGTGTACCAAAGAATTAGTGTATTTGAGTTTTGTATCTCTAGTGTTTAACATTTTATAATCTAGGTTTATAACTTGCTGAGAACAATAGACTAACTATTTTAAGCACATTAGCTTTGCTAAAGATTAACTTTTCACATGCCTGGCAAGTATGGTGAAATTTTAGCTTTGTAAGTAATAGAGAATACTTTCCATCCCTGTCTGCGTTCTGGATTTTTTAGTAAGACAGCTACCCCAACGGTTTACATTTATTAGCAACCGATATGATTCAAACATTTTCTCATAGTACACATAAGCTTAAAAGAAAGTGAAATAAGAAGGCCTTAAGAATCTAAAACTTACTTTTAGCTTCAATTTACTTTCCATTCTTATGTGTGTTCATTTTATTTCCTCATTAAAATCTAGAAAACTAGGAAATATTTCAGAATCCTGATCCCAATAGACATTAGTATTCTAACCTTGATCCCACAAATGCTTTAATTTACGATCACTTTATAGGGTTTTTAGATTTTAAAATCATTTACTTTTAAATGGTAGTTATCAGCCTCAAAGTCTTTTTATTCCAACAAGAAGTTATACAACATTTTAATAGTCTTTAAAGGGGCACTATAAATATATACACACATAAACATATTTCAATGTTTCATAAGTACTTAAGTGTATAATGGTAACAATCAATACTATATGTATTCTTTTCCTATGTTCTTTTCCCTTGTAGCTTCAGGATGAATATTTGTAATCTATTAGTTTAATGTTGTCTCCAAAAATATTTAGGATTTAATATTTCTTCCGAGGAGGACTTAATGAATACAGCACGGTACAAATCAAATCTACACCATTTGATTCAATGTATCTCCCGCATCCCTCTTTTCTACTTGAAGTAATTGAATTATTTTGGCTACCTGGGAATACATTTTTCTTTTTCTTCAGCTTTCTATCTGAAATGCATTAAAAGATGACTACATGGTCGTAGGTCTGAAAACTCGGTGCTTGTTTATTGCTAGTCCCAGCTTCCTTGTCTATTTTCATAGAAGGCTTGTCAGAGGTCTGTGTGGCCTATGACAGTGTCACCCCAGCAAGTGTGTGAGAGTGGTTACCTTTGTGTACTTGTTCAGGTAGTCAGGAGTCATGGCTGGCCTCCAGGGTGTCAGCTGAGGAGGCCTGGAGTGTCCAGGTCATTTGGGAAGTCAGATAGAAAACTCAGCACTAAGGTTGCCATACGTGGTGCTGAAATATCCACTGCTTTTCACAGAGGACCAGCCTGGTGACTGCGGTTTGCATACACCTCCTTTATTTTCAGTGTGTTTGCACATACATTATCTCTCCAGATCGTGGGAAAAGAGCAGCGAGAAGGCTCCCTTTAGTTTATGAGAGCCAATATCTCACACCGAGGAGCTTTGTTTGAAAATTAACATTCTAGACTTTGGTCTTTGTGGAGGTTTTCAACTTTTTTTTTTTAGGTCATAGAATCCTTTCTTCAAAAGAAATCTTTATCTGACACCCAACATATAAAGCAGATGAAGGCAGAGAGGTATTTTAATTTACATTTGCTGGGGTTTCAAAGTCTTACCCCCTTCAGTCTGACCTCCTCCTATGTTGCCAAGGCCCCTGGGCCTCCCTCTGGACAATATGGTCTGAAAACTATGGTAAGAACAGACCTCACAGAATGTCTGTTGGCCCATACATTCTCCCTTCTGACCTTGAAGTCTGCCACATTTTTCCGAAGTCTTTTTTTCATAGTGATGGACTACAAGGCATACTGGAGCAGTAGGGAAACATCGCAGTCCTGACCCCAACTCTAATGTCCTGTGCAGCTTTGAGCACACACATATCATTTTATTTCCTGGACATTGATGTCCCATCTATAAAATGAGGATGGTCACACAAGCACTGAAAATGCCTGGAAATCGTTAGCTAAAAGATACTTTGTCAATAGTAGGGGATAGTAGAGGGACCACAACTATGGAGCACATTGCAAGTACAAGTTGGATCTATCATGTGCAGAGCACAAATGTCCTAATGTCATAATTGGGTAAATGAGGTGAAAGCTATATTGATTAGTATGATGCAAGCACTCCAATTTGTACAAATAATCAACACACTGAAATTGGCATAAATGTATTTATGATCTATATGCAAAAGACTTAATAAAAAAAAAAAGAAGAAGATACTTTGTCAATGGGCTTGGATCGAGAGGAGCTATTGATCTCTGACTGATCCCTATATGCAGGAACATCTCTGAATCACGTCAGGGCCAGCCCCTCTGGCCCTTTTGGTTGTAACCAGGGTAGCATCTTCTACACTCAAACATGTCAGTGTATGCTGAAGAAATGTCTACAGATGATCTTCTCAGAAGGGAATTCCATACCACACATTCTTACGGTCCTTAGGCTTCCTCCTGAGGACAAGGGGCTAAATGCTTATTTTAAATGAACATCATAAAAACTTAATCTGAAGGTACATAAAGAACATGGGGTTAGGAGCTGAAGGATCCCTTGTTGTACTGGAGTTGGTTCCCCTGGCTCAAGAGAACCTATTTTGAAGGTAGTAACATCATTTCGGTACCTTGAAACGAACTGTGACGGGTTCTTTACACCTGAAAGTCAGCAAATGCTATAAATTGAAGCTTCTTTTGTGGGCAGGGGGGTGTTTTACTAGCACACGGTTGAGTAGATGGACTTGAATTATAGAACCAGTACTCCTACTAAACATTTTAAGCCTCAGTTTCCCCATCTATTAAATATGGAAGATAATACCCATTCTGTCTGTCTTACAGATTTGTTGTAGAAGTCCAAATGTTTATAAAGGAACTTTGAAAACCAAAATAGATGCTACTGGAAGTGAGAGCATAATCGTTTCCAGGGTTTATTGGAAAGACAGTAGAGGGAACATGATGAGTGTGAACTGAATCTATTTTCTTTCAAGAACAAATGCCAGGCATACCATATCTCCCAAACACAAAATTGCATATGCTTTTAACAAGTGATAAATATTAGATGTGGGCTGAACTACTATGAAGTGTATTTTGAGCCATCGTTTGCAATGGAGCTATAGACTAATATAAGAGAATGCCTTTAGTGCTTCCAAGGCCTGGGACCTCTGTATACTGAAGGGGTTCTATTGGGCATTAGCTTCCAAAGTGTCCTGATTCCAACCCTCCAGATATTTCTGCCGATACTCCTGCATACAGCACAGGTGAAGGAAGAGCTGGGACTGAATTTCTCCTTAAAGAAGGTGCTATAAACTAGACAGTCTCTGACCTTACAGGGAACTCATTCACACAGGGGTCCAGATGGAACAATAACCATGAGTAATTCCAGAACTGCTGGTAATTTCTACAGAGGAATCTTCCTGAATAATGCAACTTACAGGCAAATGATTATTATTAATAAGATAATAATGTAAAATCTCCATCAAGTATATGTCAAGGAATGTTGTATTCTTCACCTTTTGGTTGAAGACATGGTAGGATCTTGTCTTAAACCTCATGTTATGCTTTATAGTTGTATACTTGGTTACTGCACCTCTCTTTTCTCTGGACCTAGACTCAGGGTGATATAACCAAGGGCCCCTAGGGTTCTTGGATAAAACTATCTGCATGCCTGTTGCAAAGAGACAAACCTGTACCTTTTTTTTCTTGAGGTACTTTAATCTTAGGCTACATTTATTACTTTGGATATTTGCCTGTTGTGGATAGAATTTCTAACTCTCTATTCCTCAGGAAAATTCTGTACAGATTCTAAGAGTGGATTTGGGAGCTAGAACTATCTTGGAGCTCCAGCTCTGGCACTTACCGATGTGCCTCTGTTTCTTCATCCACAAAATGGGGCTGATAATAGTTTCTCTTTCCTAAGGCTCTTTTGAAAATTACATGCAAACACAGCTTAATTAATGTTAAATCACTACCCTCTTTAAAGAATGAATCAAAAGGTGGGTTGGCCTAAATTCAAATGATGACTTCAGCTGGGATCTTGACCAATGAGGCCATTGTAGGGAAGCCGGAGCCTGAGTGGCCAAAAGCAAAAATCAAATGACCTCCTAGCTTGGGGCTCCTTTGTGCCCATGTGAATTTTTCAGAAGTAAAGAGAGTAATAGATGGTGCCCGATGTGTGGCATTCTGCCTGATGGATTCCTTAGCACTCCCTATTATCTTCCATTTGGGTGCAGAAGGCTTTCCCAGACTGGTTGGGGGCTGCTAAAGAGTTTTCTGGGATAGCAGAGCCTTGGTCCCCCGAGGTAATCCATCTATAGACGACTAGCAATGTTGGGTGCTGCATTCGATACTAAAGAATTTTCTCCTCCAGCTCCTTTGTGTGTACCCCATGTGTGCCCTGCCATGATCATCTTGACAGGATGCCCCAGTAAAGCCAGTGCCAGCTGGAGCACAAAGAGGCCCCCAGCGCTCCATGGAGGAATGGAGAATTCCAGAAAGAGGGGTCACTCGTGTGTCTTTTTTTCAAAATAAAGACTCCAGGCAGTAGCATACCAGGGGTGGAATGGTAGGCAGAGTCTTCCCGGGTACTGCAGACAATGAAGGTGATGAATTGTCTGAAAAGAATTGTAAAGCAATAATAAAACTGACAAAAATGCAGCTGACTTTTTATTATCATCAGGATCCATTCTAAACAATCTCAGAAATAAAATATTTCCCCTGAAAAATATACTGTAACTTGGACTTTACCTTACAAATGCAAACAACGCATGTACCCTCATATTTCACCCGAAAGAAAAATGTATTGTACAAATCTAAGCCCTAAACCAGGGGTGTCCAACCTGTGCCCTGCAGGCCACATGCTCATTTTTGGAGGAATGTACACCTTATCTGTGGTGTGCAATATCACAAAAGGACCTTTCGTTTTGCTCATCTGCTTTCCTTAGTGTTTTTGTATTTAATGTGTGGCCCAAGACAACTCTTTTTCTTCCAGTTTGCAACAGAGGAAATAAAAGGTTGGACTCCCTGTTCTAAACAATTGCTGCAGTTACCATTGGATTTTAGGGATATGTTATTTCATCCCTAAGTTAGCACCTTTGACTACTTAACTGTTAATAAACATAAATTCTTATAAAAGTTAATTTGGAGAACACCATTAACCAATCAGCCCCAGAACACAAGATTCAGCACTATGCCTTAGTTTCCAGATTAGTTCCTCAAGCTTTGGAACGACAGTACTTTGGGTATAGTTTGTATCTCTAGTCCTTGAGCCACTGTGTATTGAGCATTTGAATAGATGCAGAATAAAGAGGAGCCCAGTGATTGTACAAGGAAATACGCCTTCAGTTCCTCCAGTTCCATCCTACTACGGGACAGTTTAGAATTTTCATTTGTGTTTTACATTAAAACAGTGAAAGAATGTATTCACTGTAAAGTGCAATATTTTTGTTTGGCAAGTAAAAATGTTAGTTACATTTGATTTGTTTCATTTATGATTATTTTTGAAAAATTGGTGCTATGGAGAGAGGAAAATGTTAAAAAATAACCCAGCCCGGGAGTAAAATCCTGCTGCCAGGCGAGGTTTGGACCAATGAATCAGCGTCTATCTTTCTACGTCTCTACGTGGAAGTTGATTATACTATTTTGTACTCATCTTTCCTTTCTGCAGTTGTTCCCAAAACGCAGAATTCCCTGTTGGAGAAGCAATGTGTGCAGTAAATGGTACGTTAAAGCCAGTACAGACTTAAAGGCAAACCTCAGCTCTGCTACTCACAAGCTAGAGGGCCTGGGATGTGGTGTTTAATCTTCGCTTCCTCTGTTACAAAATGAGAGGCAAACCTCCCGGCAAGAGTTGTGATAATTAAATCATATGTAGCACGGAAAGGGTCTACCGTATGTCTCATGTAGCAGATATAATGTTAATTTCCAGCTCTGTCTCCACCGTTCTCTATCTCTTTCCTGCATTGGCATTTATTTGTGTCTCTCCATGAAAACAAATAAAATATCTTTATACAATTATGATGAGTTGACAGTAATATCTACACATTCATCTACATATTCACAATTCCCTATCTGTTCATCAACTAATATATGATCATTGTTTCTAACCTGATCTTTCCTCTCTGGACCCCTTTAGATTATTATTATTATTTTTTTTTTCCGAGACCCTGAATAGAGTGCTGTGGCGTATTAGCCTAGCTCACACTAACATCAAACTCCTGGGCCTAAGCGATTCTCCTGCCTCAGCCTTCCAATTAGCTGGGACTACAAGTGCACTCCACAAAGCTCTGTTAATTTTTGTATTTTTAGAGATGGGGTCTCACTCTTCTTCAGGCTGGTCTCAAATTCCTGAGCTCAAACGATCCACCTGCCTCAGCCTCCCAGAGTGCTAGGATTACAGGTGTGAGTCACCACAACCAACCTACACTCCGTTTAAAAATGTGAAGGTTAAAGGAGGCAATTTCTAAGCTACAGTTGAGGTCTGAAATGCTGGGTAAATCCTGCCTAGCTGAATGAAATCATTATTGCCCTTGCCAAGTGGGAAGAGGACATGTTTGCACATTGTGCGTTAGGTGTATACGAGTCTGCTATTCTTCTCAGCCCAAGGGAAACAGCATAACCAAGATGGGCCTCTGCCATGTGTTGATTTACAGCTTTTATTGGCTTCTGTGGTAAAGCACAGACATACATAGAAGAAAGCATTTAGATGTAGGTGGCCCAAAACAGTTCATTTTAATTTTGTGGTCAGTCCACATGATGCTGGTTGTGGCAGCCACAAGAGCATTTTCAAGTTTTCTTCAACCTTTCTAACTCCTTCTTTGAAGTTTTAGCATTGTGTCTAATCTTCTGACATTAATTTTCCAGTACCTCGTGTCTTATTAGTATATCAGACAGGATAGAAGCTATTCTGCTTTTTACTTTTCTTGTAAGAGTTGTACAAGGATCAAGTTAGATAAGGGGAAAGATTTTATACATCATAAAGCAGGTACATGTGCTAAACAATATTGTCATCTTAGATCAGGGATCAGTAAATTGTGCCCCACAAACCAAATCAGGCTCTCCCTCTGTGTGCTCCCCTAGGGTTAGTTCCTTGAAGGATTTTGGCGTTGTATTGAGCCCCAGGCTTGGGCTTCTCATCCCAGGGCTAGTTCAACATCACCCTCCTGGCAATTACAGTTTACCCACTTCTCACCACTCACTCTTCTGCTTAAGTTTATTATACTCCTAGAGATTCCCTGCAAGCCCACGGTACTTTAAGTGTTTTGCTTGTTGTAATCTAGTTTTATTGCTGTGGGGAAGTTCCTTAGAGTATCTAGATTGCCGGACAAAAGTGGAAATCATCAAAGCAAGTTACGTGCACTTGTCTCCTTGTGCAGATGAGAACACGGGATCCCAAGTAACTTCTCTACTGTCTCTCAGCTCGGGGTGGTAGAGCAGGACTTGAACCTGGCCAAGCAGAGCCCAGAACCCAAGGCTGCACAGTAACCTGATATATCAAGCCTAAACATTGGTATGCACCCTTTGAGGAAATAAGCCTGAGGAATTATTTCAGATCCCTGCTAATCCCTGTGTGGTTGATAAAGACCACAGGCTTCACTCCCCTGGGCTGCAATTTCTAACTCTAAGAGTAATTAATCTTTTTTTAATAAATGGAAAGGTTTTATCATTCCTTCCTCTAAATTGATCAAATGTTTAACCACCACTCCAAACTCTAAAGGCATCCCTGATCCCTTGCCAGGTGCGAAGGCTCATTCCCTCTTCACTGTTTTCCCTGAGGTCTATCTTTTTTTGTTTGTTTGTTTGTTTTGTAGTTTTTGGCAGGGCTGAGTTTGAACCTGACACCTCCAGCATGTGGGGCCATTGCCCTACTCCTTTGAGCCGTAGGTATCGCCCTCCCTGAGGTCTGTCTTTACTTCTAATAGCTGTGGAATGTTCCCATGTCCTACCTCTCAAAAGGCTGAAAGTTCTTTGAAGGTGAGGACTCTGCCTTCTGGCTCAGCTCTGTCTCCTCAGCCCCCAGTTTGGTCCCCGGCACACACCTGGTGCTCAGTACATGTTCATCAAAGAAATTATTAGGAATGTGTCATTCGTTTTGCAAATGTTGGTTAGCATTATTTAAAAGTGGGCAGCTGTTGTATATTCACAGGAAAAAAGTAGACTTGCAACCCGAAGGCCTGATGAGTGGCAGAATAACTAGACTTCTAGATCCTTCATCAGAGCCCGCATCTTCCAGGAAGTAAAGAGACAGGCAAGTTGGGGGTTACAGACATGGATGAAGAGAGTGAGCAGCAGGAGGTAGGCCTCAGCCCTTCACTCCCACCAGGGCTGCCACTTGGCCATGACCTTCCCCAGGCATGGGGTGCAAGGGTGAAATGTGAGAGAGGAACTTGGCTCACTCCTGCTTCACCTCACTCTAGTCTAAAATTGACACTCTGTCCAAGTACCAGTAGGTCAAAGAACAGTTGTCGTTAAGACAAATGGAGAATGCCCGTTCTATAAGGATAGCATTAGCTCTGTCTTCATGTGGTTAGTAGCTTTAGGTACCATTCACATGTCATTTGTATACTCTACTGCCCCCAAACTGGCACTGGATGGTGTGGTCTTCAGAGGCACCGATATCTACATTGATTGACACATCTGAGTTAGAGAGAGACGCTTAAGTGTGGTGGTTCTATGGTCTGGTTTTCCAAGAACAGCTCCAATTTCAAATATTTCATCGCATTGTACTTTAAATACACCTATACTTGTCAGACGTGGTTTGCTTTTGAATTCGGAAAAGGCAATAATAGCTTTCAATATGGAAAAAAAATGTACCTAGCTCAACTAATTAATGTTGGAAGTAGCCATATGAAATAATTCCAACTTTCCAAATGCTCAGGTTTTTAGCCAAAAAATTTGGTTGAGGTCACAACCAAACTGATTGGAACTTCTTATTTCCTTCTCTTAAGTTTTCCAAATGTGACGAAAGTTACTTTGTTTTATGTTGCTTTTGCCAATACGCTGAGATTATTAATCAGACAAAAATTAATTCTAAATGAATTCGTATTTCTCATGAGCTTCCAAAAGCTGTATAAAATAGTAGTCACTAAGAAAAGAGATATAAGGCGTAAGAAGCATAAGGTATGTTATTTGATGAGATGGCCATAAAGTAAGTGTACAATGCAATTTTTAAAACTCTCAAACTCCAAAAAATAAAATCAAGGTTTTTAAGAAAATCAAATAAGTTGTTTTGAGTTGATAAAGAGTATCCCTATGACAGCTGACCATCTTGTTTACACTTGTCACTTTTCTTTGTGATTCCCAAAGTATTGATGCAATTTACAATAATGAGCTGTTAATGGGTTTGCCTTTACAAAGTATCTTATCTATAGCCCAAGCTTCTAAAGATTAAACTGCCAAGGGCCCGTATAAAGCAAGCACGTTATTAAAGTTGTTTAAGCAGTTCTAGTCAGTTGAAAAGCTTTAGTTTATTTGTTTTTATAAAGTCCAATGACACAAAGTTGGCTGGAGACTCTGTGGCATGAATCATTTCCTCTCTGCAGTCTGTCAGCTTGCAAACATGGGCAGAGGGAGTGCCTGTTCTGCCCTGTGCCTGTTCCTGTCCACTCTCCAGCCTCTGCAAGTTTGTAGGGGGTGAACTGGATGCAGTGACTCTGCTGAGCTAGTGCACTCTTTCCAAAAACTCTTGGTGAAGAAGGCAGGAAATTATATTACTACACTAAAAAGGGTCAGGCTAATAAACGTGGCAACTAAATGATTTTTCTTATAAACATAGTGTTTATAAATATAGTTTTAAATAAGGCTGTTTACCTCTAACATGGAAGGGGTAGAGAATCCATTTCCAGCATATTCTGTACATATTGGGAAATAAAATACTGGCATGAATAAAATATTTTGAAAATAGGTATTCTGGTGTAAAAAAAATCTAGGTATTTATGCATACGTTTATACATGTCTGTAAGTTATCATCTGACTGAAAAGTTATGTCATTTTCTTGTTTTTTATTTCTCTAAAGAAAATCTAAAATTTTTAAAAAAATATTTAAAAATCTCCATAAAGAGAGTTTTTCAAGACCCAGTGTTCTCAGTTGTTTGTCTAAAACAGTGTTTTTCAACCATTTTTATCTTGAGGCACACTTGAACCTATAAAGGTGTAACTTACAGAAGCTGGTTTCGTTTATTTACTTATTTTCATCTTTGTAGTTTTTCACAGGGGCGCTGTGAGTAGCCCTTCCCCTAAATTGCAGTGTAAATCATATCAAATTATTTTGTCTTATTTTCAGGCAGATGATGAAGCACAAAGATTTTGGGATCTGGAATCAGAACTAAGTTTGAACTCTGATTTGCTTACTATGTAGATGATACAGAACAAGTTATTTAACCTTTTGAACTCTCAGTTTTCTCGTCTTTAAAATGAGAAAAACAACACCTACTTTGTAGGATTATTGTGAGGTTTAGAAATAATTGTGCGGAAATTCCCAGAGGTCCTCAAACTTTTTTTTTTTTTGGCCGGGGATAGGTTTGAACCCGCCACCTCCGGCATATGGGACCGGCGCCCTACTCCTTGAGCCACAGGCACCGCCCAGTCCTCAAACTTTTTAAACAGGGGGCCAGTCCACTGTCCCTCAGACCGTTGGAGGCCCGGACTATAGTTTAAAAAAAAAAAAACTATGATCAAAGTCCTATGCACACTGCACGTATCTTATTTTGAAGTAAAAAACAAAACGGGAACAAATACAATCCCACCGCCTCATGTCGCCGCGGGCCACAGTTTGAGGACGCCTGCTAGAATGTGAAATCCCTGACATTGAGAAATGTGATTTCCTTCTATCCTTAACCGCTATATTACCTCACTTAGGTTACCACCATCAAGTGAGTGCTTCAATAACATATCACATGATTGAGGATAACGATAGGGGCTCTTCTTTGTAACTGATCTCTCTTACACACCTGTTTACATTGCCCTCATGCTGCCCTGGCACCATTTCCAAAGCTGCCCGCTATGTCTCTGGTTTATTTTTCTACCATCATATGCCTTTCAAATATTGGTTAACCAAGAAGCCCTAAATAAACAGACATTTGTATGAAGAGTGGCAAAACCTGTATAGCTCAACCTAGTATTTATTTTGCTTCAATAAGGTTTGGGTAGAATTTTAATGCTTGCAGTTCAAGCACCTGTGGCTCAAAGGAGTAGGGCGCCAGCCCCCTTGCCGGAGGTGGCAGGTTCAAACCCAGCCCCGGCCAAAACTGCAAAAAAAAGATAAAGACAGTCATTCTACATACATGAATTGAACCTATATTATTTCTGTGGCTTCCCATCCCTCCAATGAAGTACAGGAAGGACTTATATAAGACATGGAAAATAACAGCAAATTGTTTAAGGGTGTTTATGCATGTCAGAGGCAGAACACTGCCACATTTTTGTAATTTTGTTCTAAGCATAGAAGTTTAGACTTTGCCACTAGCAAAGTACACATACATGATTTTCTGAAAATCATAAAACTTATTAAATGAAATTAATGAGATTAAAATGTCAAGTCCCTTGGTTGTTTTTTTATTTAAATCTTTAAATCATATAAAAGACTTAAGAAACTCTTGTCCATCACACATACTCATCCCATAGTTGCCAGCAATTGTTTACCACCTAAATGTCTTTTTTCCAGACAACTTTCAAAAGATATTTGATTTTTTTTTTTTTGGTCCAGAGAAAATGTTTTAATCTTCTATTGCTTGAACTTTGCTTTTTGATTTAGCCAAACACTATAAAAATGAATACCTCATGGACTAAGCACTTTGACCCACCAAAAGCTCAGGCTCAAGTAGATTGCTTAATATTTACCAAGTGCCCCCAAGGCTTTAGGCACAAGCGGCCAGCTCAGGCACCCGGTGTTTGGCATGAATTCCTTCTATCTGATTTGTTCTTGGTTGAGGGAATATTGGAAACATTAAAAACTGAGTTAATGAGCTCCCTGTAGAAGCCTTTAAAAGTCCTGGGGACATGTTTCCAGTGGTAATTTCCTAGTGTCTTTGCACTCTTAATTCCTACAGCTGGCACTCACTGGATGAACTTCTTAAGCAACTTAATATCTGAATATGCCTAAGGAAATATGATTTGCTCAACTTTGATTTATTTCCTGTCACCATAGTACTTCAGATGATCCATGTCCACAACAAATGATCATCCAAGCAATGGTATTGACTGCTCTAAAAGTTAAGAATTATCCTATGTGAAAGAAATAAAAATAGTCAACTTAGGAGTTTTCCCTTCATTTTCTCACTAGTTCCCAGCCATTTACCTAACCCCAACTATACCCAGTACAGTTCCACTTGTTGATACTAATTGTCACATTTATTATATTTTAAGAAAGACCCAAAAGTGCTAAAATAACAAGGCGAGTCACAAATGTATACCCATCACTGATGGTCTCTGTTCCTGTCTACTCTCTAGCAATTCTTTATTTGTGATCTTGAGTAAATAAAATATCTCTAAACTTCATATCCCACACTTGTTAAAGTGAGATAATGATAGCCCAGTATTTCATGGTGGTTGTGAGGATTGAAGATGATTTACTTACTCATTCTAAAAATATTTATTGAGTGCCAGCTGTGTCCTTGGCTTTGTTCTAGGCACTGGGGATTCCACTTTGAACAAAACAAGAAAATCCACCTTCGTGAAGCTGACCATCCACTGGATGAGAGACAACTTTTTAAAAATCAATTAAGTAGGCTCCGTGCCTGTGGCTGAAGCGGCTAGGGCGCCAGCATCATACACCCAAGCTGGCGGGTTCAAATCCAGCCCGGGGGGCCAAACAACAATGACGGCAGCAACCAAAAAATAGCCAGGCATTGTGGCAGGCGCCTGTAGTCCCAGCTACTTGGGAGGCGGAGGCAGGAGAATCGCTTGAGCCCAGGAGTTGAAGGTTCTATGAGCTGTGATGCCACAGCACTCTACCCAGGGCGACAGCTGGAGGATCTGTCTCAAAAAAAAAATCAATAAGTAAAATATTGGATACTAGGTGATCAGTGCTATGGAGAGAAAAGGAAGAAAAAGGGAGATGTGGGACTAGGGAGGTGCGGCGTTAAACAGGGTGGTGTGAGAAACCTGAGAAGAGGCCCAGAGTGAGGAGGCCAGCTAGCAAAGGCCTCAGATTGAGGAACAGCAGGAGGCTCACGAGGCTGCGTGGGATGGATTGAGGCAGGGGCTTGGGGTGCGTAGGCCGGGAGCACAGAGAGAGAATAGTGGCAGGGAAGGGTGTGAGCGGTCAGGGGTGACAGAGCTGTGTAGCTTCTGGCAGGGACTTAGCCTCTTAGGTGAATGCAGTAAGGCAGCCACTGAAGGGTTGTGAGGAGGGGAGAACAAGATCTGGCTTCTCTTTTAAAAGAGTCATCGTGGCCATAAAGGAGTTATACTCGGAAGGTGTTCCGCACAGTGCGTGCACGGCCCAGCCTATGCATTCGGTAATCGACAGCCACTATCATTATTGGGGGTAGAAAGTATCATCATCACTATTGCTATTACTATCATTGTTTGTTTATTTTTTTTATTTTTTATTAAATCATAGCTGTGTACATTGATATGATCATGGGGCATCATTCACTAGCTTCACAGACCGTTTGACACACTTTCATCACACTGGTTAACCTAGCCTTCCTGGCATTCTCTCAGTTACTGTGCCAAGACACTTACATTCCACATTTACCAAGTTTCACATATACCCTTGTAAGATGCACCGCAGGTGTAATCCCACCAATCCCCTTCCCTCTACCCACCTCCCCCTACCTCCCCCTCTTTCCCCCTTCCCTCTATTCTTAGGTTGTAACTGGGTTATTTTGAGGCCGACACTGTCTCTGTCACTGTCTCTTTTCTGGCCATGACACAAAGGTAAGGGTATGTGCAGGTACTATTAGATTTGAGGCCCTCGATCACCTGCTCCTGAGTTAGATCAGCAGGACGTGCTGGTGCCGGCAAATGCAACTCCTTGGGCGCCTCACCGGGAATGCCAGGGCTCCGCCCCCGGGCAGAGTCAGCCGCGCTGCTGGAGCATCACTAACGCTCTCACTGTTCAGCAGCTCCAGCATCAGACCCAGGTGTAAGGAGCCGCTCTGATGCAGAAACCAGATGGAAAACTTATTTTCTGGCCGTGATGTTTCTCTTTCATATCTTTATCTCTTGTCTTAGCTTTTCTTGTGGGATCTTCTTTCTTTAGCTTTGCTTCGTCACTGGTGCTCAGGCAGTGGGTAAAATTCAACAGTAGTCGCTTGCTCCTACAGCGCCTTTATTTCCAGAACTTCAAATGCCTACTGCCCCCATCTTTTTGTTTCACATTTCCTGGTTCTGTTGGCACATCTAGGCTTCTCATGGCATACAAAACGAGGCATAGATTATTATTCTCCAAGACTTCAAAAATCTCTATTTTGGTCTGCGTATTATGTACGTTGACAGAAACAATATAGTGACTCTTTTTTAAGTTAGATGGTTATGCAATGATGATAGGGTGTGTTCTCTAAGGCCACAGCAATGGTGCCATCCATAATAATCAGACTCTGAGAGGGTCATGGATCTCCACACACAGAACCTTACATCTATTGCATGTCCCATGTCCCTTCCCTAACACGTGCTCGTGCATGTGCTAGCACATGAAAACCGCAGATGTGGTGTATTTTTCTCACACAGGTGTTTTTTGTTTGGGGGGGTTTGCAGTTTTTGGCCAGGGCTGGATTTGAACCCACCACCTCCAGCATATGGGGCTGGCTCCCTACTCCTTTGAGCCACAGGTGCTGCCCCCTCACATGGGTTTTTTAAATACCTAAATATGTTGTCAATATTCATTATAAAACTCTTCAAAAATCAGAACACTTGGCATTCCTCCACCCAAATTTCTCCATAGCAACCATCAGCTGGAGCTGGAGGAGCCAACCCAGTGGCTCTTAACCTTGGCTGTGTGAAAGAATCACGTGAGGTGCTTTTTCAAAATTACTGGTGCCAGAGCCCCACTGCAGACCAATTAAAACACCGTTTTAACAACAGCAATACCAGCAAATGTTTAGTGAGTACATACTTCGTGCAAGGAACGACCCTGGAAAGTGAGCTGATGTATGAAATATACTTGTGTTATGGACATAAGATGTGTATAAAAATGATGGCAAAACCATAAAAGATAAAAGGAGATACTTAGTACCAAATACAGTAGTCTTAAATTTTTGCTGCATATTAGAACTACCTGGGGAGCTTTGGAAACTCCTGATGCTCATGTTGCACCCCAGACCAATGACACTGGACTTGGGAGGGAGGAAAGATATTTAGCATTAGTAATTTGGAAAAATCTCTCTGAATAATGATTATGCATTGACATCAATTAAAATTCTCATGGGATTCCAGTGTGTAGGAATGTTTGGAGAACCAGGGACACAGAGCAGTGCTTCAAAAACTTCAATGTAAAAGTCCTTCACCCAGGGGTCTTGTTGAGATGCAACTCTTGAAAATAGTAGGTCTGAGTTTTGACCTGGAGTTTTTCATTTCTAATGAGCTCCCAGTGCCCCTGATGCCGCTGGCCTACTGAGCACACTTAGAAGCAAGTGTGTACAGAATGGGCTGTGCTACATTTTAGCTCTGTGAACTTGGCAGGTGCTCTCTCTGAGCAGCCATGTTCCCAGGTTATACCAAAGCCCGATCTTGGAGTGCTGTTAGGGTTAAATGCAATCCAAAACCTGTATCAAGTACCCAGCACAGCAGATAATCAATAAGTGTTGCTCTTATCACTGGAATTTGGAAGAGAGGGGCATAATCCAGGAAGGTGTACAGGGGATTACTGCAGGAGACCTAAGAGGTCTTTAAAATCAGGCCTTGGGTTAGTAGAAAGAATGGCCAGCTCTGGTGTTCTTTGTAATGAGTGGTTGAGTTTCACAGTTAATCTTTCAAACATGTACTTTTAGTTTTAATTTCCTTCCTGCCTTTATGCAAAACTGCTGCCAAATAACAAGTCTTTAAAAATTGATAAATTCAAGTTCACATTCTCTGTTTTTGCCACCCTTTGGTGGAGACCTCAGCAAGCTCTAAGAACCCAGGAGAAGGGACAGGTCAAGCCAAGGTCATGCTGAAGGCTGTGACTGTCTCTTTAAGTGGACAATGGATTCTAGTCAACTTAAAGTTTGTTTTTAAAAATTAAATATAATTCTCTATCAGTGAAAGAAATGGGGGGGATAGAAGGAAATTGTAGAAAAGTCTTGAGTTATTAAACTAATAGGAAAATTGTCTAGTTTTCTACTAATAGAAGGTATGATCATGGTTTTAAGATTGGCATTCTTTTGTCACAAGCTGGACATCTATGTCCCGCTACTTGAATTTGTGCAGACTTGTGACCTCGTTGGTCAATGGGGAATAGCAGAAGAAACACGCTGTGACTTCTGAGGCAGGGCCATTCGAGGAGAAATCTCATTCTGTGGAACACTTGCTTTTGGAGGCTGAGCCACCATCTAAGAATCCCAACTGCCCTGGGACAGCCATACTGGAGAGGCTACATCTAGGTGCCCTGGGAGATAATCCCAGCTGAGTTCAGCTTTCTTATCATCCCTGCCAAGGTGTCGTCCAAGTAAATGGAGCCATGTTGTAGGCAGACCAGACCAGCCACCAGCTCTCCTCAATGCTATGTGAAAGCTGAGGCTGGTCAGAACTCCAGACCCACAAAATCAGATGTAATGAAAAGAGCTTCTGTTTGAAGCCACTAAAACCATCTGAAGATGGTTTGCTTTACAACAGATAACTGGAACAGAAGGTTTAAATTTTGGTATGAGAGTCATATTCAATCTTCCCATTGAAGAAAGTTAAATTTTGTTTGTGTGTATCAAGGAAATTGGGAGAGCATGAAGAACATTCAAAAGTCAGAAGAGCTAAGTTCTTGTGTTTATGCCATTTCTTCCTAAAGAATCTGTATGATAATCTAATCTCAGTAAAATAGGAAGGGAATTTTTTGAAGAGAGGATTGACTGGTTCAGTGGCTTCTGATGCTCTCATGGAAAAATAGTCATGTGAAAATTGACAGAAAAATTATGGTGGAAGGGACAATGAGGAAGGCCCAGTCTTATTCAGATGTTAAAATAGACTATAAAACAAAGGGGGTTAAAACAAATTTGTACCAACACAAGAACAGGCAAGCAAGTGAACCAAAGAGCATAGAGACTGGGAGATAGAGATGTAAATATTTATGAGATTGGTATATGGTAAAGACAGCATTCAGAATAGTTAAAAAAGGATGAATGGTTCCTTAATTAATGTTGGGTCAACTGGCTGTTTGGGAAAAAATAATAAAGCTGAATACATATCCACTACTTAATGCCAAAATAAATTCCAAAGGAATCAAAGATTGCAACATAAAAAGAAGCCATTGAAGTACCAGACAAGTTTTTAAAAATGACTCTGGAGCCCATAAGGCCTTTCTAAGCAAGACATAAAACCTAAAAGCCATAAAATAAAGGGCATGTGCTATGTTTGAGTAAATGATAGATATTTCTTTATGACAAAAATATAAGGTCATCAACAAAGTCAAACATCACACCGGAAAACATATTGGTAACTTAAATGCCAAACAAAAGCTCACTTAACTACTATATAAAGAATTCTTAAGAATCAATAAGAAAAAGACCAATAATCCAATAGTAAAATGTGCAAAGTATGCATTCATTTATTCATCCACTATTTATTAAGCTTCTACCAGGAGCCAGTCTCTTTCTCGAGGCTAAGAATGTAGGAGTGAATAAAACTAAGTTCCCCGTGGAGCTTCCACTCTAGTTGACAGATGTAAATAACAAAAACATAAACAATCAAATACATCCTTTCTCAGGGACTGGTACCTTCTGCAAAGGAAACCAGTGCAGGGCAAGGGGATAATGAATGACAGGGGCGTGGTTGCTAATGAAGGACCCTTTCAGAAAAAGAAACAAATGACAGAAGTGCATGAACGGATGTACACAATTGAAAAACATACATTCAGCCAGCACAGCATTTTTCATAATATCAAAGAACAGCAAACAATCTAAAAGTCTGTCACTAGAGCAGTGGCTTAATAAATTTAGATGGAAGAAGAACGATGAACACAATGTAACCCATTTAGAAAAAGGAAGAAATTGGCCTGGAAAGAGTTTAAATTAAGTACCAAACAAAATGAACAAGGTAGAGTTATAATCTGAACTGTCTTCTATGAAAAAAAAAAAGACTCACAGGTTTGAACGCAGGTGCATGGAAGGAACATTTGTGGGAGAATAAATAAGGTTCTACTGGTGGCTGTCAGCTCTGGGAGACTCATTTTTCATGGTATACACATACTCTTTAGACCAGGAGTCTTGTCCTGGCACAAGATTGAGACTGAGGAAGTCACTTCGTCTTTCTGCTCCTCACTCTCCCCAACTGCGAGAGAGGAATTTGAATGAGATTACAGACAGTACCTGGAGTAGGAACAAGATAGGTTCTGTGGGTTTGATCTTAACTTGAATTTGTATGTAAGTGGGAACAGATACATTTACCTATTACCTGTAATAGTCTCCGTTTGTAAGTGCAAATTGTATGAAAATCAGATCTTTATAACTTGGGGATTTGCCTATACCTCTAAGTGCGCCTTTTGCCTCTGAGATTTTGAGCCTACAATATTGGTGTGTTTTTATTGTTAAAAAAAAAGAAAAAGGCAAAAACAAAAACATAAAGCAACTGGTAGGATAAAACCAACAAAATTGAGCTGGTGGCTACCACACTATTTTCTTTGAGTTCACTTTTTAGACCAGGCACCTCAAAATAAATAAAAGCCTTTACATTTTTGATTAAATTGTTGGCAAGAGGTCACCAAGAAATATAACTAGGCACTGCAAATTATTAAAGAATGGTTTATTGTATGTCTCTACCTTCCTGTATCCCATCTCCCCAGGAGAAAGTTTTTAGGACTGACAATCAGAGACCGTCTTTGGTGCTAGGAGTTAGGAGCGCAGGAGAAGGAAAACCTCAATTCCTTCAGCGTTTGTTCCTACCTGTTTACATATTCAGTTTACCCCGTCGGGACTGACTTGACCCTTCTGATGACTTTTTTGGTACTGAGAAGTGGGGTGCTGCTGAAACAAATATCTAAAAATGTGGAAGGAGCTTTGGAGCTGGATAAGGGGTAGAGGGTGGAAGAGTTCTGAGGCGCATGCTCGAATTGCAGACTTTAAGGGCAGTTCTGGTGGGGTCTCAGCACAGCCAGGAGTAGAAGTGGGAACATGAGTAGCAGCAAAGACACCGCCAGTCTGAGCTAAAGGGAACAAAGCAGGACGATGAAGGAAGGCTGTCGGACCTCTGGGATTCTACAGAGCCAGACTATACACCTGTGTAAACCTGCACGATTCTTTTAAGATAAGGGAAGAAGGGCCCCCAAAGATAATTCAAAGAGCATCAGGGCCACCATCTCAGTTTCAGCAGGACAGAAAGCCTTCCACAGAAGCCTTGGGGCCAGGACTGCCCTGCAGAGCTATGGGGGCTAGCGGCCTCTCCAGTGGACCTGAAGAGCAAAGCATCAAACCAAAGAGGATTATTCTCAAACCTAAAATCTGATTCCATGTACCTTGCTAGATTTGGACTTGCCTGAGACTCTTCCCCCTTTCCTTCTTTCCTATTTCTCTTTCTTGGAATGGACTGTCTAGCCTATGTCTTTCTCACCATTGAATTTTGGAAGCACATAACTTGTCTGGCTTCACAGGTTCACAGCTGGAGAGGAATTCTGCCTCAGGATGAATCATGCCTCAAGTCTCACTCCTATCTGATTTAGATGATATTTAGAGGAGATTTTGCAATTTAGACTCTAGAGTTGATGCTGGAATGAGTTAAAAATTTGGGAGCCACTGGAATGGAATGAGTATATTTTTTCATAAAGCCAAAGTTTAGGCATTTCCATGGTAAGCCAGACTTCTGTATACATGGTCAAGTGCTGAGAATGCAGAAACTCCCCCAATCCTCCAGCTGACCCTGCTATCCATATGCACACCTGTGAGCATCCTTTCTCCCTCCAGGTGAATACACTGAGCCTCACTTCCCAATTGTTCTGACCCCCAAGTGGCCTTCCTCTCTGGTAGGGCCAGGGAGGCATTCCCGGTGGAGAAGATGGTGTTTTCATATCATATGTGTTTCCTAAGAATTAGAAGGGCCTCTTACATAACCTCAGCAGAGTTATCAAACCCAGGAAACTCGACATGGATGAGTTGACATTAAGTAATTGATATTTTTGTATTCGAATGTTGTCGATGGTCCAATGATGTTTTTGATATTCTTCTTCCCAGTCAGGATCCATTCCAGGATATCACGTTGCATTTGGTTAAGTCTTCTTAGTCTCCTTTATTCGGAAATAGTTCCTCAGCCTTTCTTGGTATTTTTTTGACCTCGATATTTTTAGAGAATATCTCCAGTTTGGATTTCTGATGTTTCCTCAGTATTGGACGCAACTTTGGAAGGAATGCCACAGTAATGGTCTCGCGTCCTTCTCTGCACATCCTACCAGGAAGCTGTGATATCAGTTTACTCTATTATTGATGATACGAGTACTGGTTTTGTTCACCTGGTTAAGGTGCTATCTGCCAGACTCTCTCATTGTCAAGTTCCTATTCTCCTCTTTATAACTAATATATGTTATTTGAGAGGAAATACCTTGAGATTGTGCAAATGTCTTTTTCCTCTTCAAATTTTCACCCATTACTGTTCACGTCCATTCTACCCTAAGGAAGAACTCTCCCTTCTCCTACTTGTTTTATTTATTTATGTCAGTGCACACTTATGGAGAAATCCTTCACCCACCCATCTCGAGCTTTCTGTGATCCCAGGAATTTCTGAGAATCAGGCAGAGCCTCCATGCAGTGGGATCAGAGCTGCCTGAGGATGAAGTCATCAGATAATGATGCTCAGGAGTCTTCACAGCCCTGGTGGAGTCAAAAGATCGTTTCCAAACCAGGTGCTTGTGATTAATCTGAAAGTTTGGCTCACTTCACTTTTACTCATGAGTTAATGCTGCAATTCTCCCTTTGAGAGAAGAAATCCAGATAGATCACAACTTTGGTCTTCTTTCCCCATGCCCTATTTAGGTTCCCTTATCTTACTTCCAGGGAGTAATCTCAGTGGCCCAAGTGTCAGTTCCAAAGTCAGTAGCAAACGACTTAGCCTAAGATCAGAAGATGTTCTAAGATGTTGAAACAGTCTACTTTCCCATTATACATAAGAAAACACCATGGAGAGGTCCTGGTCACTCATTATGCCTCATGTATTTTTCCAAAGTAAACATATCTTTGCCCAATTTGGAATAGCATTTGAAGTCCCTTTAAAACCCTTTATTTAGAAATCTTTCATTGAAAGCAGGACGTCACTACCATATGGTAGGTGGTGTATTCATCCACCTTACTAAAAAATAGTTTAAAATGTGTAGTAGTGCTTAGCAAGACATTGAGAGGGCTTACTGAAACCTTAGTATTTAAAATTTGCTTTGCAGACCTGCTTTATTAAATTTTGTATTACTTAAATTAAGGGATAAACCTTTTTTTGGAGACAGAGTCTCACGTTGCCTGCTAATAACAAAGTTATATAGGTATTTTCCTTAATTTTTTTAACCATATGGAATTATTTACCAAATACATAAAGTCAGGGAAATAAATAACCTTCTTCTTTCCTGTGTCTGCCAGTGCAAAACCAAGCCTTTAGTAATACCATATTGACTGGCATGGTAACCAGAAACCACAGAGCAGTGAAGGCGCTCTCTTTAGCACGTGTACTGATACACCTGCGAACAGCACACAGCATCCTGTGGTCCTAGCCTGAGTATGGCAGCCTCATTTCTTTATGCTGCCTTCATTTTGCCAAATATCTATAGAGATTTGTCTGTTGCTCATTTTTGCCTGTCGCCAGCTGGGCAACATTAGTTGCCGTAGGACTGGGGAACTACACTAGAAGAATTTATGGCTGTGTGACATTTCTGCTGGCTGTGTGGGCTTTCAGCTAGGCCATCTAAACCTTTAATGTTACTTATGGACTACAGTTTTAAACTACTCCACACATCCCACATAAAAAAAATATATAAGAAAAAGAATGTTTCTGGTAAGAGCTGCTTTTTTTTTTAAGTTGATTTTCCTTCGTGCAAATATCCTCAGGGAGTAAAGAGCCCACGTTACATTTCACTTTGTATATGATTTACTGATGCGTTGTATCTTCCTGGGTTGAGCTGGAAATTTAATTCCAGAAGTTGTCATGAAAGAGGAGATGGACAAAATTTCATTTGTATTTTTTTAAGTCAATAAACGAAAAAGCTAAGGTTTACAAGGTAATGAATCATTACATTTTTAAAATAGATTTTATTTATTTAACTTTAGAAGCAACCCATGTCTACAGTAGGCATTTGGAAAACAAAGAAAAGAATAAATTTAATATTCATTCCGTTTTACTGGCCAGTGTTTATAACTCCTTGTTTCAATTTGGAGAGTCTCTTCCAAATCTTTTTCTATGTTTATGTAATATATGTTATGTGCTTTAAAAATATGGCTGAGTTCTATTTTGTGTGAACAATTTCTTCATCCTGCTTTTTTCATTTAACCTCTTATTGTGGTGCTTTCTTGCATTGTCTGTTTGTGAGTTTTAGTTTTAATGGGTGCACAATCAGTTTTTAAAACCACCCACCTCAGTTTGAAACTTGGAGGCTGCTTCTGATTTCATATTACTAAGGCAAATGCTCCCATAGACATCTGTGCATGTAAATCTTCAAATACAGTTTTGTCTTTTAATCTGTTCAGCCCTATTAAATTCCTTGTCATTTTTGACTCCTTTTGGCTGTAGAAATGACCATTCGCCTTCCTATCCCTTCATTAGCCCACAGCCCTGGGCTTACAGGGTCAGCATTACTGAGACCACAGCTCTTGGCCCCAAATATGTTTTCTTTCCTTTGGGTGTTGAAGATAAGTCAGGTTGGCTGGCCCACCAAGTGATCCAAGAACCTTTTGTAGGGCAACTTTTGTTTAATAGGACCAAAGGGAATGTTTTAAAATAAAAGTTTTATGAAGGCGAAATTTGTTCCTGTGTTAGAAAGATAAGGTTTATTCTCACGTGCCTGAATGAGTTCCTTCCAACATGTTTGCTAGCTCTTCTGTAGACGCACACTTTCAATAGCCTGAGAAAGACTTTACACCCTGAAAAGCGAGATAAAGGAAACTCAAGACCGTGAACTCCTTTATCACAGTGATGCGCATAGATGCTCACACCATTCTTCATTGTCAGCTGCAGAAACCTTTGTTCCTCTTTCAAAAAGTGTCTTTGTGTTTCTCAGAATGAGCCGGCTCTCTCACACCCATCTGTCGGAAATGCAAGAGAACTTCATGGAAAGCAAGAGTATATACAGTTCCCCGAAAGGTGAGAGGTGAGCTCCAGTCACCACCTGCTCTCATGTGTCCTGTGCTGTAGACAGAGGTGGGATAGGAAGCGTCTGTCTTACAGGTATTAAGCTTCCTAGTCCCGGTGCCTTGGGATGACCTTTCCTCTCCTGGCTCTGCTCTGTCTGGTTTACTGTGTAACCTGGAAAGTGCTTTTTAAGGACTTGTTCTGGAAAAGATTAAAACAACTTATAAAGATACATACTCGGTAAGAAAGTCACAGAAAGTAGAACAGAAGGAGAAAAGACAAAGGAAAACAAAACTAGACACTAACACTAAGCCAGGAGTTCCGCTAAATCAGCCAAATGTGTACCACTATTCATGCACTAACTTTATCGAGTGTCTAATAGAGAAGGTACCAAAAAATAAATACATGTTTTAAAAAAGGAAAAACCTGTATTAAAGCAACCAATAACACCGGTAACCTTTGTTAGCTTGTATCTTTTGTCATAGCAGAAGTCAAAGGTGACTTGAGCTTTAAAATGTATACACATTTTTTGGCACCCTCTGTATGTTTCAGGAACATACAAACCTATGCAGATTTAGGGATGTGTTCTCTAGACACGTGAAAGAGGAGAAATTGATTACTTATACAGTTGGTGCTGATCTACAACTATACACACACACAAAAAAAAAAAAAAGAGGAAGAAATGAGTAACATACTATATAACCTATTACAGAAAACCTTACTAACTTCCAGCTCTTTCTTTTGGTCTCCTCCCTTCCCCCACTTTATACATGAGGACAGCATCATCCTACAATCTGCACAATGTCTGAGTCGTACCCCAAGGTGTGCTTTAGATCCTATCACCTTCCCTACCACATGTGTCCACGTCCTTATGAATGCTAAGTAGGAAATGCACATGTTGTATCTCTTAAATAAATGTATTTATTAAAGCAAAACCTGCACACAGAGATGTATACCAATCGTTTAACAGACGATTTGATAAATTATCACAAAGTAAATACACTCATGTAACCACCATTTAGGTCATGAGATGGAAAATTGACAAAAAGCAGAAACTCACCTCATGCCCCCACCCAGTCTCTCCCAAAGAGATTGAAATCTTCTGTGTTCTGATGCTAGAGATTAATTTTGCTTTATTTTGAACTTCATATTATGGGCTAATGTAGAATATGCTTACTTGTGTTGGGCTTATTTTGGCCAATATTATGTTGATAAGACTGTCGTTGCTTAACTAGGATTGCACTGTGGGCATATATTACAACTTTTAATCCGTTCTGCTATTGATGAACATTTGAGTTGTTTCCAGCATTTGAAAACTTATTAGGAAAAGTGCAGCTATGAACATTTTTGTATGAGTCTTTTGGCGAACATGTGTACATGTTTGGTTTTGGGGTGGAGTTCCTGGTTCATAATAAATGTCTATTTAATTTTAGGATATGTTGTAGAAAAGGTAAAATGATTACACTCCCATCAGCAATGTATCAGAGTTCCAATTTCTTCACATCTTGTCCAACACTAGGTAGTGCCATATTTTTAATTGTAGCCATTGTGCTGGATGTGTATAAATATCTCATTGTGGGTTTTGGCTGTGCTAGATGTGTATAAATATTTCATTGTGGTTTTTGGTTTTTTGTTTGTTTTGTTTTAGGTTTTTTTTGTTGTTGTTGTTTGTTTTGTAGCAACAGAGTCTCACTTTATTGCCCTTGGTGGAGTGCCGTGGCGTCACATAGCTCACAGCAACCTCCAGTTCCTGGGCTTAGGAGATTCTCTTGCCTTGGCCTCCCAAGGAGCTGTGACTACAGGCGCCTGCTACAACACCCGGCTATTTTTTTTGTTGCAGTTTGGCTGGGGCTGGGTTTGAACCCGCCACCCTTGGTATATGGGGTCGGCGCTCTACCCACTGAGCCACAGGCACTACCCTTGTTTTTTTTTGTTGTTTGTTTTGTTTTTTTTGAGACAGAGTCTCACTATGTTGCCCTCAGTGGAGTGCCATACTGTCACAGCTCACAGCAACCTCAAACTCTTGGGCTTAAGCAATTCTCTTGCCTCAGCCTCCCAAGTAGCTGGGACTACAGGTGCCCACCACAACACCCAGCTATGTTTTTGTTGTATTTATCATTGTTGTTTAGCAGGCCTGAGCCAGGTTTGAACCCACCAGCCCAGTGTATATGGCCAGCGCCCTATGAGCTATGGGTTGTGTTTTTAAGTTGAACTCCCTGATAAAGAATGAAGCACTTTTCACATGCTTATTTGCATTTGATTGTATTCCTCTGTGAAATATCCAAGTGTTTTGGTCATTTTGTATTGGATTGCCTGTCTTTTTCTTAATGATTTATGAGAGTTCATATATTCTGGGTATGATTCCTTTGTCAGTCATATATATTGCAAATATTATTGCCCAGTTTTCACTCTCATAATGTTGTCCTTTGGTGAACAGAAGTTCTTAACTTCTATATAATCTAATTCTTGTTTTTCTTATTATTTATTTCCTTCTTAAATTTTCTTCTTCATTTCCTTTTTCCATAATGGTTAGTGCTCTTTCTATCTGCTTAAGAAAACTTTGTTTACCCCAAAATCATAAATATATTCAACTGTGTTATCTTTTGGAAACTTTACTGTTTACCTTCTACATTTAGAACAATAATCCCCTTGATATGGCTTTTTCTGTATTATGTGAAGTAAGATACAAAAAATATATTTTTTGGTATGGATATCCAGTTGGTGCACCGTTACTTACTCAGATCACTGCCATTTTCTCCCTGCAGTGCAGTGTCACCCTTGATGATCAGGGGTAATAATCTTGAGGATTTGTTTCTGGACTCTCTTAGGGGCTCTTCTGACCTATGTGCCTGTCCTAGTTTAACTCACAGTGACAAGTCCTCCAATGTTCTTCTCCTTTAGTGCAGCCTTAGCTATCGTTGGCTCATTGCTTTTCCACAGAAGTCTTAGAATTAATTTATTAACTTACAAAACTATTGGGATTTTGATAGTGATTACTGTATAGTAAATCTAACAACTGTACTAACTTGGGGGAAATGGACATTTTTACAATATTGAGTCCTCTAATCTATGACCTTGTATTCCACTCTCCCCTTTATTTTCTCTCAGTAAAGTTTTATAAATTTCCCATGTAGAAGTCTTGCGTGTCTTTTTAAAATTTATCTTTTAAAGTATTTGACATTGTTATGCTAGTAGAAACAGTATAATTAATTTACTAAATTTTATTTTCTGATTGTTGTTGGCATGTAGAACTCTGATTGAACTTTGTATATGATCTTATATACAGGGACATGGCTCAATTCATGAATTATTAATAGTTTTAATAATTTGTTTGTAGAGTATTTTGGCTTTCCTCATACCTTATTATGTTGTTAAACAATGATCATAGTTTTATATCTTCCTTTTTTCAGTCTTTGTTTTCCTTACTGCAATACCTAAGATTTTTTGGTATAATGTTCAATAGAGGTGATTATAGAAGGTATCCTTGAATCATTCCTAGTCTCATGAGAAGCTTTCAGTAAGTAACATATTTACTGTAGAGTTCCTAGAGTTCCATCAGATTGAGAAAGTTTTCTTGCAATCTTCATGTGTTGTAAATGAGAGAACAAGTCCCCCAGTGGGGGAGGGGGTCTTTAAAAGTCACTTCAATAGGGCTACAGAAATACACTAGGAGAGGCATCTGAAATTAGAGGTTTTATTACACTTGCAGGTCCTAGAGAGGAAAGCACAGCACACAGAAAGCCACATGGGAGGAGCACCAGGGAAGCAGGCTCCACCAAGCAGATGGGAAGTCTGGACAGAGTGAGGATGGGCTACAAGAGCCTTTATGGGATCAAGATGGCATATATAGGCGAAATACTGTAGGGGATTTTGTTGGCATGTTTGAATGTCCCTAAGTAACAGAATGGCAAGAACGGGGACTTGTGGCAGGTACCAGCCTAACCCAGGGTGCACCTGTGTGGTAAAGTATTCACAGGCTACTGATGGAGATGCTGGGCATTAAGAAAATATGAAGCTTTTAAAATGTACAATATACCTAATTTGTGGAGTATTTTATCATTAATAGATCTAAAGGATATCAAGCACTTTTTCTGCGTGCCTTAAGATGACCATATGCTTTTTTCCATTTTTCTATTAATGGGATGCTTTACACTGATTATCTAATTTTAAACCAATCTTAGATTTCTAGAATAAATCTCTCTTCCTTGTAATGTCTCAACCTTTTAAAAATGTCTCAGAATTCAGTTTGCTAATATTTTGTTCAGTGTTTTTCTTTTGAATTTATGAGATATTAGTTTATAATTTTCTTTTCTTGTAATGTTCTTATTCTGTTATGGGATTGAGGCTAAGCTGACCTCACAAAATGAGTTTCGTCAAATGAGTTGGAACATGACCCCACTGCTTCTATACTCCAGATGAACTATGTGAGAGTGGTGTGGTATTTCCTTTGAGTATGTGGTACAGCTCACTAATAAAGTAGTATAGGACTCCTACACTCCTGTGTGAGTAAATTTTTTATGTACATTTTTTATGTCTCATTACTGAGAATACTGTGTGAGTAAATTTTTTATGTACAAATTTAATTTCTTTAATGAATATAGAACTGTTTGCATCTTTATTATGTTTTCCTATTTTAGCGAATTTTCCCATTCTGTTGACATTTTGAATATTGCCATAAGGTGTTTATAGATCCTCTTCATTTTTTAATGTCTGTAGGATTTATAGTGATTCCCCTTTTCATTCCCTATTTATAAGGTTTTCCTTTCTCATATTTTTTCTTGATTAATCTGGCTGTGGGCTTATTAATCTTATTAGCTTTTTCAAAAAAGCCATTTTTAACTTGAGCATTAATTTCTTCCCTTTATTATTTTCTTTGTTCCACTTTAATCAACTTTAATTTGGTGTTCTTTTCATGGCTTCTTGAAATGGATACTTCAATCATTGATTTTCAAGCTTTTTTCTCGTCTAATACATGCATTTAAAGATAGCAATTTCCCTCCAGACACAGCACGAGCAGCATCTTGCATACTTGATGTCTTGTTTTCTTCATAATTCAATTAATAATATTGTCTAATTTCCATCATGCTTTATCCTAGACCAATAGGTTAATTAGAAGTTTAATGCTTAATTTCCAAATTATATAATTTTTAGTGAGTGTTTTATCATGGATTTCTACTTAAGTTCTGTGTGGTCATAGAACATATTCTGTATGAGTTTTGTCCCTTAAAATTTATACAGACTTATTTATTGTCCAGCACATGGAAAATTTTGGTAAATGTTCCATGTGCATTCTGGGTTATTCTGTAGCTTTGGGTTGTCATTTTCTAAATATACCAATTTTATCAAACTTATTAATTACATTATTTATATCTATATCCTTACTATGTTTAACAGCCTGTTTTACCAATAACTGAGAGAGGTCTGTTAAAATATCCCACAAAGATTGTAGATTTTGTTATATCTTTCTCTAGTTCTGATAGTGTTGGCTTTTTATACTTTAAGACTTGGTAATTCAGTATATTCATCTAGGATTCTTATAGCTTTCTATGGTTTGGTTCTTTTATTGTCATAAAGTCTCTCTTTTGTCTCTAGTAATTTCTCTTGCCATTAAACTCACAGTGTCTGGTCTTAATATAATTTATATGTATTTTTCCAATCTTTTTTTCTTTCAAGTTGTGTGTCTTTATAGTCAAAGTGTGTCTCAGTTAAGCAGCACTTAACTGGGATTTTAAAAAATAATATATACATTTATATATTTATATGTAAATATATATTTCATAATCTATATATGTATATGTCATATATAATTTCAAATATATAATTTTTTATATGTATATATATAACTTGAAGTAATCAATCGGAATTTTATGTAATTATTTGGGTTATCATCTGTCACTTTACTATTTGATTTTTCTTTTTACCCAACTGCTTCGTGTTTTTATGTTCCTTTCCTATGTTACCTTATTTTAAATCAATGAACAATTGCCTCTGTTGGCTTTTTAGGCATTTATTCTTTTGCTCTTCTTTTAATGCTTACCCTAGAAATTACAGATCAAATCATTAATTTGTCAGTATATAGTGTACATGGTGACTTTGACTACTTTCCAGAAAATGCATGAGACTTAGAGCATTTTAGACCCGTCAGCCACTCCCACCTTCTGCATTATTGCCTTCCATTTCAATTTTATATACATTTTAAACCCCATGAGACATTACGATTTATGTTTTAAACAGCTAATATTTACTTAAATTTGTTGCACACTTACCCTTTGTGTTGCTCACCGTTTCTTCCCATATTTCCAGACTTCTATCTGGGACCTTTCTCCTCCTGAACGTATACTCTTAAATATTCTTTTAGTGTTGGTCTGCTAGTGGCAAATTCTCTCAGGATCACTTTGTGAAAAAGTCTTTATCTTCATTTACTCAGGTCTAATTTTCATAAAATAAGTGGAATGATTTTAAAATACACAATTGGGTAAGTTAGGACATGTATACACTGTTAAAGTATCACCACGACCAATAAGTTTTCTCGTGCCCCATTTGACACTTCAAATTTGGAGCATGACTTTAGGAACACTTAAACCAACCCATCTTTTCCTGGGCCTTGGCATTGGGTTCAGCATGCGTGTAGAGCCAGGCAATTATTTGCCAATTCGCTGGGCTAGCATAGCAGTAACAATAACAGCTGGCACCTACAGCCCGTTTCGTGTGCCAAGCATTCTTCTAAGCAGTTTATACATCTTAACACTTAATTTATTTAATTCAGTCCTCATCACAACTCGATAAATTCAGTACTGTTATTTTCCTATTGCAGAACATGAGGCACAGAGTGAACCGTTAACTTTATTCTGCACTCTGAGGTGAGCACTGGCACTCTCTAAAAGAGTCACTCACTTGAATTTCTGAAAATCTTCCACCTGGGGGTTTGCCAATGTCTCTGTATCAAGCAGAGATGTGTTATTTTCAACCTATGGGTCTTATTTTTATTTTGGAAAATATAGGTAAGTACACTGACTGAAATTTAAGTCACCGATAGAGTACCAACAAACTTCCCCAAGATTACCACTTTTAGTAATTAATTATATACTCTTCTAGCCATTTGCTTTTATGACACCATGTGACCATCCTTGTCACTAAACCTTCGTGTACAGTCATGATCATTCAAGATAAATTCCAAGAAGTAGAAATGCTGGATTAAAGAACATGAAAAGGCAGGGCATGATGGCGCATGCCAGTAATCCCAGCACTTTGGAAGGCTGAGGTGGAAGAATAGCTTGAGACTAGAACTTTGAGATCAGCCTGAGCAATATGCAAGACCCTGTGTCTACAAAATAATTTTAAAATGAGCAAGGTATACTGGCATGTACCTGCAGTCCCAGCTCCTCAGGAAGCAGAGGCAGGAGGATTGCTTGAGCCCAGGAATTTGATGTTACAGTGAGCTGTGATCATTCCCTTACTCGCCAGCCTGGGCGACAGAGCAAGACACTATCTTAAAAAAAAAAAAAAAAAGAATGTAAAAGATGGAGACTTTACATCTTTTGTATTAACCTGGATGGAGGTGGAACACATTCTTCTCAGTAAAGCATCACAAGAATAGAAAAGCAAGAAGCCAATGTATTTTATTCTAATATGAAGGCAGTAGATGAGCTAACACAAGGGAGGTGGTAGGAGAATAAGCAAGTGGGCAGAGGAGAGGAGGGGGGGTGGGAGGTCACGGTATGTGGCAGATCTCTTGGGGGCGAGATGCAATTATAAGAGGGACTTTATCTAACAAATGCAATCAGTGTAACCTAATTCTTTGTACCCGCAATGCATCCCAAACAATAAAAAAATAATAAAAAAGAACATGAAAAACTTCAAGCTTTTGAGATACTCACTAATTGTTTACTAGTTTGATGGGAAGCGGTGTGGGGATGGGTACACAGTAAGTGGGTAAATGTCAAAAGTGGATTAATATCAAAAGAAACATATGCAAGAAAGAATATTCCAGTACAGAGGACCGGTAAAATAGCCCCCAAAGGATCTCTGGTATGACAATTTTTGGTAGCCGGAGAATTTTTTTCTCTTAGAAAAGAGATTTTAATTTTTAAAATAAATATCTTCACTTTGGTTAATACTACACAGATATAGAGGCTTTTATGGTTTGTCTGTCTGTTTTTACTATTAATTATGTTGCTCTAGTTCCAAATGTGTTCCCTTGCTGTAAAGAATCGTTACAAAGCTTGTTCTTGGGTACTTTCTCTTCCATTCTTGAGATACTTTACTAAGAAGAATATGTTCCAGCTCCATCCATGTCAACATGAAAGAGGTACCCCAATGTACTCAGCCCTACTATGAGACTAATTTAGGGTTTTCACATGAAAGCTATAACCCAGTTACAACCTAAGAATAGGGGGAAGGGGGAAAGGGAGGGGAGGGAGGGGGAAGGTGGGTAGAGGGAAGGGGATTGGTGGGATTACACCAGCAGTGCATCTTACAAGGGTATATGTGAAACTTGGTAAACGGTCTGTGAAGCTAGTGAATGATGCCCCATGATCATATCAATGTACACAGCTATGATTTAATAAAAAAAAAAAAACAAAGCTTGTTCTTGTATATCACCCAGACTGGCGACCTCAGACCGCAGAGTCTGCTGTTGCTTCTTCGTGGGGAGTGCTTTCCCTGCCATGCTTTGTTTGGGGATCCTCTGGGGGTAGCACTCTAGGGTGGTGAATGCCATCCTTGTTTACAGGGGTAGGACAAAGAATAATTTAATGCTACCTAAGAGGGAAGGCAGTAAACCAATGCCCTGTTTCCATTGCTGTTGGAAAAAGAACAGCAAATGACAGCAACACTGAATAGCTTGATTCTTGCGAGGTATAAATTACCCAGCGGAAGAGATGTGTTGAGAAGGAAAGTGAGGATTTGATCTCTGCCTTTCAGTTTTTAGTCATTGTCAACCACAAACTATAAAAGTTGGCTCAGCAAATGTTGGCTTCATCCTGGATACTAGGGAGCAAGCCAGGAGGCTTTTTTCTTCCCCTTCTAACTTGCTCAGGATTGGTCTTCTAAGGATATGTTTACATTGGTGAAAAAAGTGAGAGGGCTGTAGTCATTTTGCTACAGTAGGTTCTTCCAACTGTGGGTTGGGCCCTAGTAGGGGGTAATGAAATCAATTTAGCAAGTCATTACTAACTTTTCCAAAAATGAAATAGTACATAGAACAGGGTAGAATAGAAAACATACAAGTGCAACCTGGAGGCAGGGCACTGTAGAGCTTTTGTCTCAGTAGGATGTACATATACACATAGGTATATAGAGGTATGTGCGTCACAGGTTAAAACAGACTTTTTATTGTCAATCATGGTCAAATAATTAACTTCTGGGAATTTATTACATTAGAGGCTTTTTTTTCCAATTTCATGAGAATAGTTTTGTATTTAGAAAATTTTCCAAAGGGTTTGTTTTGAATTAAACAGGTTGTCCTTTTGAATTTGATGTTGAAGTGAGCAGGAAAAGCCTTCATGTTGATACGGACAGTTATAATTTTCTTGCTGATCGACTGCAAGTAGAAAACAAATTGGGCTTATCTGAATCTGTCTTTATTATGGATCTATATTGAAAAGCAACACCTCTTTTCAAATGTCAGATAGAAAACAGCCCAAAGTAAGAAAACGACCATAGGAACATTCAAATGCCAACTCAGGAGTCACCAAACTTTGAAAGACAGATGACTTGTGGTAATAACTATATACCTACTTGCCAAGGATTGGAATTAAGAATTTTCCAAACAATGAAGTCACTCATAGTTGATTGTGATGACCTGCTGATTTTAAAATTTTACTATGACAATTTGATAATAGAGTAAGTTTTCATGCAAGCGAAGTTTTGTCTCCTAATTCAGCTTAATTCAAATCTGTTAATTTGCTTTGAGTTAACATTACATGGATTCATGAACTTGGGGAAGATCTGGCTAGTAATCAAACTGTATGTAAAGAAATTTTCCACATGTGGAAAACTTACATATAAACACCTGTATACAGATCATATTAGCATGTAATGCATTTTTGCCAAACATACCCATTCCTTGTACTTCATCTTTATAAAACTAAAGACCAATCAATACAATAAATAAAAATAGTAGGTCTAAAAAAGTATGAAAGCAGAGATGGCATAAAAGTCTCGTCTTGAATCAATTGGCAGGGGCTGTCTGCAGAGCTGTTTGAGAAGAATTTGGAGATTGCATTTGGAGTCAACAGTAAGAAAAGGTTGCATTGGATTAGTAATATCAGTGATGAATGCGGGAGGGGTCGGTGATGATATCTATGCCTTCTGTTTATCTTGGATGTTTTCAGTTTAATAAATCTTTATGGTATCTTGGAAACATGAGTTGCTTCCTCCATTTTATAGAGGAAGGGAAAGGAATAGCAAATGGATGTTACCCAGAGTTAAACCTCTCGGCATCTCTTGCTCTTGTTTTATTTCTGTTCATGTTTATCTAGAATATTTGTTTAGGTTGTGTCTCATAAGTGTTTATATCTGTCTAGTCCTTTTTCATTACCACTGTTACATTTTTGATCCTCATTAAAGAAATTGTAATAGAAGCTGTCTAGGTGGCTTCCTTTTTCCTGGTGCTTCAAACTTTTTGATAGGATCGGGGACACAGACTCCATTGAACAGTGTGAAAGCTGTGTGCTGTCTCAGGAAATGGAGCACTTGTACAAACTTCTATAAATTAGTTAAAGAGATTGTGAATTCCCAGAGGTCGACATTTAATTAATTACCCCTATTCCAGTTTGTCTTTCTTTAATCTGTCCCTCAAATTTCTATCAGTGTAATATTTATATGCACAATTTTGGACCATGTTACTCTTTGCTCAGAACCGTTATGTCTCCTATTGCCTTCAGAACAAAACTCCAGTCTGCGGGGATTAGAATCCAATCTTTCAAGCTCTGCCCCCATTTCTACCTTTGCAGCCTTATTGCCCACTTTCTATCCCTGCTTCCCCTGAACAAATGTGCAACCTTCTAAGCCAAACCAGAATACTTGTGGTTCCCTCAATATTTCCTGCACTTCACCTCCACAGTTGCTGTGGCCTGGACATCCTTCCCCTTGCTCTCGCCTAATGGGGCCCTTTCTAACCTCTGGGCCCAGTATCTGATCTCATGCTCAGTTATTTTTATGCATGTAGCACTTGGCACTGCATGACACCTTGCGCGGTGCCTCTCACATCATGATGGCATATTCAGCTGTTTGCCTGCACATCCTTCCCTTGACCTTGCCCTCAGCACTGAGGGGCTGCCTTCTGAGGTTTGTGCCTCCTCTTGGTTAAGCCTGTGTAAGCCTTTGGGGGAAGACTGGAAAACTGAAGGCAAGAGAAGCCAGGATGTTTTTTCTCTGCTCTCTCTAACTCAGGCAGTATCTCTGACAACAGTCGTGTCTTGGGCTACTACTGGAGGCACCATGAACTTTCAGCTTCTGCTGAGTGACCTTGACTCCTGGCTCCAGTGTGAACACCTCCATTCCCATCCTAATAGCTTAGGGGTTTACTGCCTTGTGCTCTCCTGTTTAACTTCACATCATTTCGTTCACCTTAAATACTAAGACTAGAGTACATTTTTTTGGATGAACCTTAACTGATGTAGCTGGTGTTTGGTGGACATTTGCTGAATTTTATTACCTAATTTTAAACCATCTACCTAAGAGATGTGGGCATCTCTTTTTTGAGTTCAACAGGGGTAAGTCCTGTATGGCTTATTTAGTACATAATAATATTACTTGGTGTTACCTGGAGTAGTAACAAACTACCCCAGAACTCAACAGTTTTAAACAGTTAGCATTCATTAGCTCATAAGTCTAAGGGTTGGGTAGGTGATTCTTCCAGCTCTAGCTGGGTTTACTCATGCATTGGTGGTCAGCTGCGTGTCAGCTGGGCGACTCTGTTCATCTTGGTGGCTTTCTCATATCTACCGGTTTGGCTGGTCTAGGCTGACCTAGAGTGGCCTTGGTGAAGACAAGTGATATGAGTCAACTCCACTATAGATTTCTCAGCCATGGGGTAGCTCAGGCATGTTCTCATGGAAACCACAGAAAAGCGAGACAAAAAACTTACACACATAATTTTTTTGAACTTCTGTATGCAGCACGTCTGATAATATTCCATTGTCCAAAGCAAGTCACTTGGCCAAAAACAGAATCAAAGGAGACAGGAAAATAGATGCAGTCTTCTCCCTGAGAGGAACAGCAAGGTTACATGATAAAAGGGTAAATGCAGGGAGGAATGAAGCATTGTGCCTATTGTTAACAATACTGTATTGTGTACTTAAAAATTTGCTAAGAGGGCAGGTTAAGTATGGAAGGAAAGGAGGGAGAGAGGGAGAAAGGCAAAACTAGAAAAAAAAAAATCTGTATTGGCAAAGCTTCCAAAAGCACAGCCAAAAGAAAAAGAATGTGGGGTGGCACCTGTGGCTCAAAGGAGTAGGGCGCCAGCCCCATATGCTGGAGGCAGCGGGTTCAAACCCAGCCACCACAGCCAAAAACTACAAAAAAAAAAAAAAAAGTAAAAGAAAAAGAATGTGTTTATCTAAAAGATGTAACACATTGACATATCAATAAGCAAGTATCTATCAACCTAATCCAAAAAAAAAAAAAAAGAGCAAATTGTTGGAAGGAAGATAAGAACGAAGGAAGGAAAAAAGAGAAAAAGAAGGAAGAAATTCACAGAATAAGAAATACAAATAACTTTTAAACATGTGAAAAGATTCTCAATTTTATTTACCCCAAGACATATATGAATTCGAATTAGGATTCCATTTATCTGCTGTCAAGTAGATAAAAGTGATGTTCAATAACAATGTATTAGCAAAGGTATTGAAAAACAGGGCTTTTAGACAGAATTGTCTATGATTGAAATTGAATTGTTTTAATTCAATATGTTTCAATATGATTGAATTGTTTAGATTGAAATTCTATGGAGTCTAATTTGGAAACTTCAGTCAAAATATTTTTTTAAAGAATGCATTTCCATTGAATGGGAATTTGTTTCTTAAGATTTGTTGTATATATTAGAGTTGTCTTGAAAGTACCCAGCCATGTAAAATGAAAAATAGAGATAGATACATGTGACTCGTTACTTTCTGGACAGCTCTCATATTAACTTACCCAGGTGAGAACAGGCACTTGTGCAAGGCTATGCATTGTACTCCTGTTTGAAATAGCAGAAGAAAAGACTTTACTGGCTTTTAGTAAGTGTGATTACGATTTAATGATATAAGGGGATGCCATGAAACTATCAAAATAAAATTATAAAAGACTGAGTAAGCACTTAAAAAAGAAGAGGATGTAGGCCATTCATACAATACAATCAGTCTGTCTCAGGTTCCATAAGACTTGATGAGAGATAGGAGACTAATTATAGATAGATTAATAAATAGATAGAATTAATTTTTGTCATAGTATTAACCTATTAAAATTAAATATAATGTTATTTAAATTTAAACTTAATTTAAATTTAAACCCATAAAAACCCTGCCATAAGATATGCATTGTGTATTTTGTAGGTTGTTCTATGCAGTTTTATTGGTACAAAGTTACTATCAAAAAAATAGACTAGTAAAGAGCCATTTATAAATAACATATTAATAAACCAAGTTAAAGGCACTTTATTTATCCTTTAACCTTCAATTTGCATTAATTGGGAGCAGTCATGGGAAAGAGTGCCAACTTCACTTGGGTCAGATGGCTTAAGAAAATGAACTGTTTCATGCCCAGAAATAAATGTATTCCAAATATAAATATGAATCAGTTACAAAACAGATTCTTTTGAAACTACAAAATAACCACACTGTTAATATATTTGTGCCCCAATTAAAAATGTGTCAAGAACACACATTCCGAGCTAAAGTTGTCCCAGGGAGTGAGTCTCATTTTTGCTTTGAATCTTGTGTAAACGAAACTGGGCAGTCTCCTTTGAGCCCACAAGCAAATTCACAGCTCCCTGTTTTCTAAAGAGAAGAAGAATTAAAAATGGCTATATTTAAATTGGACGTGTTTGAGCCTTGGCCTTGCTGCTTAAAATTTCCTTCATCACAAGGAAATGACTTTGAATTTGTCTACTGAAGAACTCTAATTTGGTTTGTTCTCATTGTGAGGCACACCATGGAAAAGATGCTGTGTGTCCGGATTACAGCAAAGTTTGGAAGCCGCCTCGGTGGTGCTGTGTGTCAGCTTTCTTTTCAGCAGTTTTAGCTTTAAAACTTGAACCTGTTCTTAGTCATTTAGACCAAGACCCCTGACATCAGATGGACTGGGTGCAATTCCTGGCAGGCCTCTTTACTGTGTGACGTGGGGAAAAATGTTTAACTGTTCCCTGCTCCTCCTTTCCTCTTCTGGAAAGTGGGATTATTAATAATACTTACCTCAGGTGATCATTGTGAAGGTTAGATTATGTGAAATTAAGCAAAATAATTAGCACAATTCATAAAATGTGCTTCATAAATGTTACCTATAAAAATATTTATTATTATTTATTACATGGGAAATTTTAGGTATTCACAGAGTCAGGTGAATAAGTCATCCTATTCTTCAAAGTCTAAATCAAGATTATATTCTAAAAAAAATACAGAAAATTCCAATATCTTTTTTATGCAAAAGGCACTGTTTTTAGATATTAATGTCAGGGATATTTGGTGTATATTTACACATAACTGCCATAAAACCATAACAACAGTTACAAACACAGATTTTTTTCCTGGCTTTATTAATTTAGTCTTTGAGAATGCCTTTAGAACATGCTTCCTAAGGGCGCTGGTCTTCAGCCTCAAGCTATCAGAGCAGGTGTCCTCAAACTATGGCCCACGGGCCACATGAAGCGGTGTGAATTGTATTTGTTCCCGTTTTGTTTTTTACTTCATAATAAGATATGTGCAGTGTGCATAGGAATTTGTTCACAGTTTCTTTTTTTTAAACTATAGTCCGGCCCTCCGACGGTCTGAGGGACAGTGAATTGGCCCCCTGTTTAAAAAGATTGAGGACACCTGTATCAGAGTTTCTGCTTGTCTAGCAAACAGTGAGATGAAGTTCAAGATATTGGATTTGAAGGTTTATGAAAAGAGCTGTGAAGAAAGATTTTGAAGAAAAAAAGATAAATGCAATGCCACCATCTTCCTTCATATAGTTTTAAAAAGGAGGAAAATGACTAATAAGCAAGTCCCTTTTTAATAAATATGTCTTGCCTTTCAACATACTGAGCATTCACCCGGCATGGAATCTTGGCGTGGAAGAGCCACTGTCCACACAAAGCAAGGTAGCGTCTTCTGAAGCTCAGAGTGGAGTAGAAGAAAAGATTTCATATGCACACTTCCGTATGCATGCCCACACAAAACCAGCAATCGCTTTAATGATATAACAAGTGCATTTATGGTGCCATAAACATTGGGTGTCGGGTGAAAAGCCAGTGACTGATTGTGTATTTACTCCAGGCCGCAGTTAAAGGGATGCACTGTTAGGATCAGCGTGGTGAGAGCTCATGTTACAAATGTAGAATAAGGTAAATTAAAACACTGAGTTATACATGTAGAATAAGGTAAATTAAAATGCTCACGTTGTTCCTTGTCCTGGATACACATTTATGCATGTGAATGTAAAACAAACATTATTATCTGGAAAGATACAAACCAATTCACGGTCTAGGCTTGGTGTGGCGTTGTCAAGGAGATTATAGCTATGCTTGCTTTTTTCTAATAATAAGAGCAGAATTATGGCAAAATGCTAACAATGGCCCATTCTGGGTAGTAGGAACCTGGACGTTTGTTCCGCTAACCTGCAGTTTTCTATAATTTCTAAGTTCCCCACAACAACAAAAATTGTGAGTTCCCAGTTAGTTGAAAAGCAGCTTTTTGCTTGTTGTGCAGAGAGCTGGAGACATCCTCTGTGCTGTGAGCAGATGCCCTGGTGTGTGTGGCCACCTTTCTCATCTGGTTTATACCTATGGGAAGTGTTCTGGACATGATTGTACTTAATACAATCTAGATAGCTCCGTAGCTTCAGGCTTGGGTGCGTCCCACGATGAAAATCCTGCCGTGTCCCCCCTGGTCTCATCTGGCTCAGTTGCAGGTTTTTATGTGAAGACCTATTCTGGGAGCCATTCTCTGAGATGAAGCTAGGCTCTCTTTAGCACAAGATATCTACATGGTTTGAGATTCACGTTGGCCTTTTAGTCATCTTTACGGGCTGGGAATCCAAAGCTTTTGGGTCTTATCCCTGAAACTCCACAGAAAAGTAGGTCTTTGGACTTCACAAAGCTGTCCCATCCCTATAATGTGTTACTACAGTCCCTGTGTTAAGGTCCTTTTCCCTGAACCATCTCCCCTTTAGAATGAGATTTTATCCAAGCCTATTTGCATTTATTCAAAATCAGAGACAGCCCTGAAACCAGACCCTATTTAAACATAGAAATAAGAGCAGTTGCAGTTTAATCAAATGTTGGGGAACTTTAAAACAACAACAACTTATATTTATCTTCTTGTGTTTCCTTTTTTCCAGATCTGCAGTTTCCCTCCTGGTGGCCATCCTGCATGGGTGCCAAGTTCCACACAGGAGTTAGTGAATAAGAAGGTCAGATGCTGGGCTTGTCTTGACTATTTGCAGACTCGTCACTTTGCTGTGCATTGTCCCTTTTTAGCATTTTGGGAATTATCTTCTAATTTGTGGTGTTGCTGCTGCTGTTATTTAACATAGTTCTGAACTCTGTTCAAAGAAATATGAGACTTTAAATGGGCTTTAAAAACACGACAGAGAAGAAGAATGCTACAAATTCACTCCGGGAAAGAAGGCTAATGAGTGAGAGGCAGGCGTCTGTTTCTCAGCTGTGCTCAGTGAAGATCCGACAATCCTATCCCGCGTGTCTTTTCCTTGCGAACTGAAAGTCGGTGCAATAATTAGATGTATCAGAGTGCAGGCACCTGGGCAGTAATGATCCACTTCCTTTACTGTCAAATCTCCTGACTTCTCCTTTTGGCCCCTAGGTGTTTGGTATTAGCAACCAGACTATTTGGATCACTGGTTTAGAATTTGGAATCCAATTTGTTTGCATTATTGAAACAACACAGATTCAGTTTGCCTCTCTGTCTTTACGGTTGTGTCAGCACTTCACTTTCTGTGTTTATTATTTTTAGCAGTGTAAAAGCAAAACCAGGAAAAAATGGCTTTCTGGCGATAAGGGGACATTCAGGCTTGGCCAGGGTCTGGGGCAGTCTATGGAAATGCTCACTGGCTGCTGGAGTCGGGGCCTTTGAATGCTGTCTTTGTGCCTCCCTTTGCCCATGGCCTCTGGCCTACTGTCTAGGCGCCTCGGTTGGAGTGGTGCTATCTGATTGTGACCAGTACTAGTATTACAGAGCTCCGTGCCCAGGACCTCCCTCGGGGCCCCAGTCTGGCTGCCTCTGTCTCCCAGCCCTCCCTTGAGGGGACCAGTCACAGCTCTCATATCAGAAAACACTATTTGTAACTTATAGAATGTTCGAGGAAAAGGATTACTAAGAATCTTCGAGACCTATGTTCTCTCTCTCTCTTTTTTTAAACAAATAACTCACCCCTTTTCCCAAGTAAAATCTTACAGTGAATCACAATGTGTAACACACAGAGAAGGCTCGTGCCAGCCCCCTCCTCAGCCTCTTCTTCTTCTTCATATGCCCCTAGTCAAAGTGACCTGGGAGGTCCTCCACTCTTATCAGGATACCTAGGGCATCTCTGAATACTTGCACACTATTCCTGCAAGGCAGTCCCCACAATTTACAGATAAGGAAACTAAAGGGAGATTTCTATAGATGCTCAAAACCGGAGGCATTACCCACAAAAGAGTGGGTCCTGTATTCATCCATTTTTATATAGTTCTAGAAAAGGATTAGCTAATCTGCAGTGATAAGAATCAAAATAGTGATTACCTCCAGGAGAAGAGGGGGTTGACTGACAGGGAGCTTGATGGAATTTTCCACAGTGCTAGAAATATTGTATATCTTTCTAGGATGTGTGGGCTATATACCTTTCCCAAAACTCATCTGTGCATTTTACTCTAGTAAGCTATACTTCCACTAAAAAAATAAAAAAGCAAAGATAGAGGTAAAGCAAAAAATACATTAGGCAATTAGTGATTGGAAATTCTGGGGTGAGATGTTTGATTTTGATGAACTTTCTTGAAGTTATGAGGGCTATTTATTGAGTCAGGTCTAGGGTCATTGTGCAAAGTTTCTGAAGATAAGTAACCCTCCTTTTCTTCGAAGACTATCATTGTTCAGTAATCAGCAAAAAGAGAAAAAATATGTATCAGTGAATTGAAGACAGTGGAAGCACTGAATACTCTTTGGAATCTTTCAGCCTGTAATGTGGTTACCGTGTGATATGTAGAGGTTCTTTTTTTTTTTTTGAGAGAGAGTCTCACTATGTCACCCTTGGTAGATTGCCGTGGCATCACAGCTCACAGCGACCTCAAACTCTCGGGCTTAAGCAATTCTTTTGCCTCAGCCTCCCGAGTAGCTGGGCGCCCGCCACAACGCCCAGCTAAACATGGGGGGTTCTGAGAGCAGAGATGCACAACGTTTGATTCTACTGACCGTGGAGGCCAAGAATCTTGCCCCCTCTGCTGTGTGGCAGCTGGAGTGCCAGGAGCCTGGGAGCGGCACCACTTTCCAGATGGGAGTCTCTGCTGGGAGGAATGCTGGTGCATGGGAACAATCCAGGTTACTCACCCACACAGCAGGACTTTTGTCTGCTTGGATATTGGGCTTCTTTATCAGATTTCACGTGTATAAAGAATTCTACAGGTGAAAAATATATGACAAACATTACACATGTTATGTGTCCATTCTGGTGTATATCATTTCCTTAGTCACTCAGATGATGTGGAATTCTACTCCTTAACCACACTGGGCTTTTGCCTCCTAAGCTTGTGCTGAAAGACAGGGTCTCGGGCTGGTACACTCTGGACCATTGTGCAGGGTCACACTGATCTGGACTCATCCTAAGAGTTATGGACAGTCTTGGCTTCCACCACCCCTTCTCTAAAAGAAAAGTCCCTCTCAAGCCGCTTTCCAGAATTTTGATGCAATCAGGGATATTGTAAAAAGAAAAAAAAAGAAAGACCAAAATAAACTTGGGGGCCTCTGGAGGCGCTGGGCAAGTAAGTGTTCATTGTTGGTTGTTCGTCCAAGGCTGTATTGATCATCACCTAGAGAAATGAGATACCAGAGAGAGACCCTTTCCTGCAGAGGCCCCAGAAGATGCCATTTTCTTAAATTTTGGATTGCATCTTATTCAATGATCTCTTTGTCACAGATATAAACCCCATTTTTGTCATGCATTCGTTTGACATGCACTATTAATAATACTCATCAAATTCTTCATAATTTTTTAATTCTTTGTTCCTACTCATCCACATATTTTTTAATGATCTATAAAATGTAAGATTCTTTCACCCGAGTGGAACTTCTGAAGGCCGAGGTTGAAAGTCAGGCCTTTGGTGCTATCAGTCTTTCTCCTTTCAGCAAGTATCCAGTCCTGTCAAATGACTGGCCTTGTATCTATATCTTTGCAGTGGGGCATTTTGACCTTCCAAACACCCCTTTCCTCACCCTCAAATACTTTGAAACAACATTATTTACATTTTTCTATTCGTGTGTTTTAGAAGTCAGGCAGTAAAGTGGAAGGTAATTATTGTGGCTGAAATAGAGCTAAGGACATAGGCAGGGCAGATGCGACCCTGGGACCAACTCTTGTTGTTTAGAGTCTGGTGGAAAAAATGGTGCAGGAAGAGCAAGGAAAATGTTTTTGGAAAGGAAATGATGACAGTGTTAAGAAATGGCAAGAAAGGGTCATGTGGAGCCTAAGAAGGAAGGATTTGAAGGTGCTCACGTGTTTCAGCCTTTGAGGCTGTATTATTTTTCTTCAGAAAAGACAAACTGTCTACTTACTTGAGTGATTTCCCAGCCAAGGGCCAAAGCCTATTTCACTCACAACAAGGATCCACATTAATGCAAATTTAGTTCACTAATGAAGCTCTGGTAAAACTGAATCATCTGTAAAAAAGAACATTTTAAATAACCAGGACATTTTTTAACCCACACAAACCATGCTTTGCCTGCAAATGCACACAAATTTCCTAATCAAACCAAATTTAATTTAGCAAGAGATTTTTTTTTTCTCCAAACCGGTTTAGTTTAATGTGCATGAGAACAGAAATGAAATTACACAATGTAAGAGTTTGAGGCGAATTTGCCTTTCTGCAATTCCATTTGAAAGGACTTGTTTCAAGTCATTAAGAGTCAACTTAACCAAATGGAAAATACCAGGACATAAATTATATGTCTTCTCCATTCCAGTAAATTTGGGCAAGTGATCTTCCTGGAGCCAACCTTCGTGAGGCTTCTTTCTTTGCTTGCTTGCTTGCTTTTTCTTTCTTTCCTTCTTTCTTTCTTCCTTGGTCAAGTGGATAATGCAACATGTGTATAGTCAGATTTCAATTATTCAGAAGAATGAAAAGGAGAATACAATGTCAAGAATTGAAGTCCAATCTACTGACATTTTCTTCCCATTGACTATTTTTCGAGCAGCAACCTGAACCTTTTCAACCACCAACCTGCTTGCCAGAGCTGTTTACAAGTGAGAAAATTTCCTGGTTTGTGTGTTATCTTCTTTTCTTTCCCCTATTTTCTCTGTTGGTGCTATTGTGTTATTAACATACACTTAAAAGAAAAATAGCAAATACATTAATGTGCATATCATACTCATTCTTGGTTCCCAGAAAAGGAAAGTGAGAGCAAAATGATTAGGAACAACGCCTTGTCACACTGGCAGGGCTGGGCTTTCATTCATATCTTTCTATCTGTAAGCCTCTGTTCTTTAGAATAGCAGCCATGAATCAAAACTTATCAACACATTACTGTGGCTGAGTTGGGGAAACAGCTAAATTTGTAAAGAGAATTAACTATTATTTGGGGTCTACCTATGACAGAAAACCATAAATAACAGTGAGTTAAATACAGAAAGGCTTGTTTTTCTCTCCACATCAGGGGGAGGGTTCTACAATCATCAGGAACTCAGTACCTTATCTATTATGCTACACTGCTATTCTTAGCATATGACTTTATCTCCAATGTTTCCTCATGGCTCAAGATGACTGCTGGGGTTCTAGCCTTCATGTATAAATTCCAGGCAACAGGAAAGATGGGAGAAAGAGAGTAAAAGGCACCCATTACCTGCTATGTGTTTCATCTTCAGGGGGCCTTACCAGGGTACCCATCCAACACTGTCTACCTACAGTTTCATCTACTGTCTCCTGGTTGCAAAAGAAGCTGGAAAAGGTAGTAGAGTGTCCTGCCACTCAGAATAAAGTGGGACTTGGTTATGAGGAATACTGTGGAGGCATCTAGCAGACCTGGTCATAAACAATTACTGGAGGTTCCCCACTTATGAATGGTCGGTGGGTACCTTAGGGAGACTGATCTTGTATCAATAGCCAAGAGCATGAGGGAGTAAAAAAGAGAAGGAATGAAATGTAGTTTTGAGGACTTGGCTTGTGGGGACAAGCTTTGGTGTGATAGCATCACAGAGAGCAGATAGAGATATGTGATAGAATTTGTAAAGAGTGAATTAACTCAGAATGTGTTCATTAATTAGCTGCTATTCAAAGTTGTATTTAAACAAATGCATGTAGACACACGTGTGTGTTTGTATAAACACATTATGTGTGTGTGCATATACATATATATATACACACATATGCATGCATACAACAGAAACGACATACAACAAACAATAACAAACTTTCCCAGGGCTGCATACCACCAGTAGCAATGGTTTTTAAACTTCAGTATCCCTTAGATTCAGCTGCAAAAAGAAAAGATAACAAAGGGTGTTGGATTACGAAATTGTGAAGAGAATGAGAGGAAGAGAAGTTGTAAAGATAACGAGTATAACATTATAAGGAGCAACTCTAGAGAAAGTGGGAAAGTCAGCATGGGGGAGGAACCAGTTAAGTTTTCATTCTCTTTTTCTTTCTTTTTTTTCTACCTTCTCTTCCTTTCTCCCTCCCTCTCTCCTTCCCTCCCTCCTTCCCTTCCTTCACTCCTTCCGTCTTTCTTCTCCACTTTCCTCTTCTTTATTCTCTTTTTTCTTTCATTTTTTAATTTTAGGAGGAGTACACCCGTGAGTTTGGTAATCATATATTTTCATAACATTTTCATTATGGTATCCTGGATGAGAATGAATTTGACCCCCAAGTCCTCATCATGACCCTTTTGTAAAACCAAAGGGCAGCAGGTAAAATTTTGTAGGTGACAAAATCAAGGAAATCAAGGCTTATCTCTGGCATTGGCAGGATGGAGTTAGAGCCGCCAGGGTACCTGTTCTGTGACTCCTGGTGTCCATGGTCCATGGCTCACCGGCACAGGCACGTATCCTTTGTGCTTGTAATCCACAGATTGGGCAAAAACAAATCCCTTGGTACGGCGTATATGACACCTTTAGCTTCAAGGCAAAATGTATTTTTTGTTCTAGATTTTAAAATCAGCTATAGTTGGATAAGTATAACGTGGTTTTCTGATTTTAATGCCCTCTGATCACATTTTGTAGAGCTCATGTGAGCCTATTTTTTCCCACCAAATCTTGGAAAGAGGCAAGTCCAGTTGGCATTGGCTGCTTGCTGCTCCAGATGTCTCCCCTTGCAGCTTGCTGGGGCAAGCGCTATGATTTCTGCTGCAACAGAAAAGTCTCTCATTAAAAAATAAATGCCTACACACTTACATAGTAAAAGTATAAAAACGTGCGTGGGAAAAACACACACCAACTGTGTGGTTAGTTTAGAGAGAGGAGAGAGAGAGGGAAGAGGGAGCTAGGTCAATAGCATTTTGTCATGTTTTTTATTCCTTATAGCAGTGGTTCTCAACCTTCCCAATGCCGCGACCCTTTAATACACTTCCTCAAGTTGTGTAAGCATAAAATTATTTTCATTGCTACCATAATTTTATGGTTGGGGGTCACCACAACATGAGGAATTGTATTAAAGGGTTGCAGCATTAGAAAAGTTGAGAACCACTGCCTTATAGAGAGATGAATCAAATACTGAAAACCTGAATAATGGGAACCTGGGTGTCGGCAATGTTGTTTTATGTACCCTTTGAATGTGTGAAATGTTTCATATTTTAACATTTTTCTTAAGTAAATGCCCTTAGAGGCAAAGTTTTTTAACAAACTGATTTCAAGAACTCTTTTTGTCCTCTATTGAGGATATTGCCTCTTTGCCCTTCTCATGGGTTGCAAATATGTTTTTCCAGTTTCTCATGTGTCTTTTCTCTAGCAGTAGATAGCTATTTCCTCCACCTAGAACACTCCCAGATCCCTGTTGGGTGTGCTCCTTCACTTGTTGCAAGTCTTGATCTGAATGTTATCCTCTCACTGAGGTCTACCCTGACCACCGTATTGAACACTCCAGCCACCCACTACAGGCAGCCCCAGCAGTCCTGATTCCCATGCCTTGCTCTTTCTTTTTACCACAGCACTTTTCACAGACATTATCATTTCCTTATTTTGTTGGTAGTCTCTATTCACTAAGATGTAAGTTCCTTTCCCCTACAGTTTTACTTTTTTTTTTTTTTTTTGAGACAGAGTTTCACTCTGTCACCCTGGGTAGAGTGCTGTAGCATCATAGCTCAAGGCAAACTCAAACTCTTGGGCTAAAGTAATCCCCTTGCCTCAGCCTCCCAAGTAGCTAAACCACAATGCTTGGCTACTTGTTAGAGATGAGATCTCACTCTTGCTCTGGCTGGTCTTGAACTCCTGAGCTCAGGCAATCCAGCCTCCCAGAGTGCTAGGATTACAGGCGTGAACCACCATGCCCAGCCCCCAGTTTTACATTTTAATTCATTTAAAGGTGTCAGTTAGGATTTGATTAGAGCCTGTCTAGTCTGTTCCATTGTCTACCGATTAACATTTTAAGCCCTTGCCATTAAGAAATGCCAACAGTCGGGTGGCCCCTGTGGCTCAGTCGGTGGGGTGCCGGCCCCATATACCAAGGGTGGTGGGTTCAAACCCGGCCCCAGCCAAACTGCAACCAAAAAATAGCCGGGCGTTGTGGCGGGCGCCTGCAGTCCCAGCTACTCGGGAGGCTGAGGCAAGAGAATTGCTTAAGCCCAGGAGTTGGAGGTTGCTGTGAGCTGTGTGAGGCCACGGCACTCTACAGAGGGCCATAAAGTGAGACTCTGTCTCTACAAAAAAAAAAAAAAAAAAAAAAAAGAAATGCCAACAGTCTTACAGCAAGTCTTTGGTTGAATTAGAAACAAAATTCAAATTTTGTATTCTTAAATATACCCATTAGAAGTGGGACAATGGGGGGGGGGTGTGTGTCCCTGAGCATTTACTCATATGAACAAAGTAGATCATCAAAAAATGTCCATCTCTTACACAAAGGCCTAATGACCTGCTTTATTGTAAACACAATTTTTCACAACTGTCAATTCCTATATTGTTTTGAATTCTTTTATGAACATTCTCCATGGCAGCCATTTAAGAAGACCACCTTAGTGATTAGACAGCTTCCTCTGGAAATGTCATACCAAGGTCCAACGATTTATGATTTGGGATTGCGCTTCTTGTGAATAATATATGGAACAGCTAGTTACCAACTCCCTTTGGAGAAACATGTTGCAAATAAATACTAAGCTTTTCTCTATGCAAAACACCAGGCTATGCCAAAGGGAGGTGTAGAAACTACAGCCAATCATACTTCCCTTAAGAAACTTACAATTAATTGGTGAGTCAAAATACATATACACAAAAAGGTAAACAATGAATTAATTCTTTACTGATACTTAGACTTTTGGCAATTCCAAATGAATGGGACAGATATATATTCAAGATGTTAACAGGAAAAGATGATAGTGGATTACGGTGACTTAGGAAACCTCTACTACGGGGATGAGCAATTGTATCAAGCTTAGAAGAATAAGTAGAATTGGACTTTAATAAAAGGAGATGGGAGAGGGAGAGTTATCAGTCTTAAAACTTCTTTCCAACACGTAGCAGGTTTTGTTGTTTTCTGTTGTCATTGTAGGCAATGGGTAATTTCATTTCTGTATTATTGCTACTGTATTATGGTTTAACATGTCTGAACATTTTTAACTTCTACTTCAAACGTTTAGCACACTAACATAGATTTAATCAATCAGGAAAATCTAGCAAGGATAATTATATTTAGACGGATCATCAAAAGATAACAGCAATGGCATATAAGAGTGAGTCATACAAAAAGAAGAAAGACAGCAGCAAGTTCTTTCATTTTTTTAAAACCATTTGCGATTAATTGAGAGTGGACCCAGTGCTTTCTTCAGGGCTGTTTTCCCTTTGAGAGGAAGCGTTTAATACAGCAGGCAGCCTGCCAGCCATTTGAGACCAATGTTAACAGTGGTGATGAACAACCCATCTCACTTCATCTGGAAACCAACATGTAGTAAGATTAATCTTTTCCTCACAGTGACTCTTTTATGAGAGTGATTAACAAATAGTAAATTCATCTGCCAGACTACATATTTAGTTTCTTTCTCTTCTACTGCTTTTTATTATTGTCTGTAAAAGGATGAAAGACCCCACTGGAAGCCGGAAGCAAGAGTTCAGTGTGAAGTCTGAGGAGATAGACCCTGCCTAAAAAGGAGCTTGCTGAAATCATCTGTTTCATTCATCTTATCTAGATGTTCCCATTAATCCCAAACACTATGATAGACATTTTGCATTTCTCATTTAATATTAAACAGTATAACACGTATTTTGCAGCAAAGTAGACATAGCTCTGGAATATGCGTATTATGAGAGTTTACCTACTTGATTTTCTGGCAATCAAGAGTAAGAAACCATCCAGCATCTCCCATTTAGCAACCAACAGGTTGGCTGCATGGAATTTGGTATTCTAGTTTGAGCTTGGCTTCAGTTCACTTATTTCTTGGATCCATGGACAACAGATCATGGCCACTTGACTAAATAATTCATACTGGTATTTAATTTGTTGTTAATGAAAAGTAACTATTTTGGTAGGCGGAGGGAGGGTGATTGGTGGGATTACACCTGTGGTGCATCTTACAAGGGTACATGTGAAACTTAGTAAATGTAGAATATGAATGTCTTAACACAATAATTAAGAAAATGCCAGGAAGGCTATGTTAACCAGTGTGATGAAAATGTGTCAAACGGTCTATAAAACCAGTGTATGGTGTCCCATGATCACATTAATGTACACAGCTATGATTTAGTAAAAAAAAAAGAAAAGTAACTATTTTCTCCACTAACATTTAAAGAGAGTGAAAGTTGAAAGTACAAAGTGAACATGTATGCAGTTTTCCGTATGTGGACTATATTTCACAATAAAAGAGAAGTGATATCTGATAACAACTAGCAACTAAGGAAAGGAACATGTTTATTTGGAAATGATGCCTTGGCCAGTGTGCCTGGAGGTAGAAAGATAAATCTCCAAGGGCTCTGGGTGAGAGGGGAAGTATTTTGCTGGATCCAAGGAGAGGTTTTGGTCGTTACTTCAAAGAGGAGAAGGAAAAAGAGAGGGAATAAATGAATGGATGGAAATGAATGAATGAATGATACTAGACAAAGCACAAGAGAAAAAGCAGAAGGCTGCAAAGTTAGTCAAGTGACACCTCTCCAGGACTCCCTTGGTCCTCAATAAAGAAGCTGAGATGTATGATGCTAGTAAATCTATTGTAGAAGAGACCTACCTTTGACTCAGGTTAACGTGGGGTGAAACTGAGGTATGTCAGGTACCGTAAGGGTGGTCTCTGAGGTGGCTTGGGATATTATAGAAATCTTTTAAGATAGGGGTTTTGGCCAAAGTGGATGGTGAGTGAGAAAGACGTAGCATATTGTGGTGGTTTTGAGCAGTGCTTAAGTTTTGGTGCTCATACAAACCACCAGGGAATCTTGTTAAAAATGCGAATTCTGCATTGAGGTGCAGGGCAGGGCCTGACACTCTAAATTCCAAACAAAGCTCCTGGGTTGATGCCCAGGGTGCTGGTCAACACACCATACTTTGGGCAGCGAAGTGGCGCCAGGACCAGATTTCCCAGATATAACTCCTAATTTTGCCACATATTATCTGTGTGACTCCAAAGAAACAATTCAACTTGCCTTTGCCTGTTTTCTCAGCCATAACATGGAGATAATATCTCGTAGTGTTGCTGCAAAAATCAAATGAGTTAACATAAGTAACATGCTTAGAACAGTGAGTGCCTGCCACGTAAAAGAACTGTATTAGCATGAGCTGCCGTTGCTGTTTATTATAATTACTTAGTTACTTGAAAATAAAGAAACCAATTCTATGCAGAGTTGAGAATTTCTTAAGACTCACTTGGACCTCGATGTGAGACAAAGGTAGGTTCAAGTCCAAGGTTTCTAATCCTTGGGATTAAATGACACCTGGTATGTCAAGCATGTGCTCTGCCACAGAAGACCATTCACTTTCTTCTGCCCTTGCTGTAAATTAAATTCCAAAACGTGCTAAAGTTACCTAGGCATGCACATTTAAATTTAGACTGTAGGAGGGTCATTTCTTTACAACGCAGAGGCTAACATGACCATTCAGGCAGTGCTTCGATCCTGCCCCTGTATTTTATAAGTACCTCGATTATAATCACCTTCTGTTGTAAATACATCATCAGGTGTCTGTGTCCCTCCCACTCAGTTGAGACTGGCTAGGATGGCTGATATTACTCATCTCCCGGCTCCTTCCAGCTGCCAGCAGCTGGCACAGTATTTGACTCATAGATGCACGTACAACTCGGTAGGGCACAAAATTATCTGCCTATAATCAAGGGAGGTAGAAAAGGCACACATATAAATGAGGATCACATAAAGACTTCCTTTTGACTCTGCATACTTTGTCATCTTTTTTAGAAGGCACCTACACCAAGGAATTGAGCGTCAGCATCAAATACGTGGCAACAGACATACTTGGAATCATACTGGTGTAGTGGAAGAATCTGCAAATGTTATGTTTGCCATACATATAAATTATTTTCATCCTACTGATCAGATATGATAAAAAAGAGATAGGTCCCACTTTAAGCAAACCTCACATGGGAGCATTAGTATTTACAGAACAGATAAATGGCGTAGTAAATATTTATTTAGCAAACTTTTTCTCTGCATAAGGATTCAAAATAGCAGCTTTGTAACCAGATCCTGAATAATCTTAAGATGCATTTTGCACTCAGCGTTCTTCTAGACCCAGCTGGGGGACGAGGGGGGCCCATTTGTAGAGATATTCTGGGAACAAAATAGCTACATATGCATTTGAAAAAAAAAACGAGGGGACAGTAGCTTTGATTCACTGATTGCTTTATTTCAAGATACTAAAATGGTTTGGGGATAGACTCCCAGACTTAATTTCTAAACCCTCCCATTTAGAAAAATGTCTGCAGTTGGTATTATGACTTCTGGAGTCTTTGAACAGAGGTCCTAGAGAGAACCTGCACTTGCTCATCATGCTGGCTGGTAATGTTCACAACCACACAGAATTGTAGGAGCCTGGACACAGGAGGTTTCTTGGAGATGAACTCCTTTGCTATTCAAAGTGTGCTTTGTGTGGCCAGTAGCATTGGCAGCCCTGGGGAGCATGTTAGGAATGTACAATCTCAGGGCCCACTCTAGGCCTAGTAAATCAAAATCTGCATTTTGACAAGATCCCCAGATGATTTTCATGCACAGTAAAATCGGAGAAGCCTGAGTCCATACTTAGGGCCCTGGCACTCCACATAGGGGGCTGCATTCTATGACTGTTGTTGCCCTAATAATACTCTGAGAAAACAGAACAGACCCATTAACAGTTCCTGTCTGGCTTGGCTTGGCTTGGCTTGGCTTGGGGAGCAATTGCTGTTTTAAAGAGTAGAAATGCTTCTCCCAGGAAGTGAAAAAGGGAACAGGATCCAAAATAATGTGCTTAGGAATTGTGGTTGCCTGGGGCCTGAGTATGTTAGAACAAGTCAACTCATTGAGGAAAATGTGATGGTAACTTCATTTGTGAGCCACTTAAAGCTCATCTGAATGACATTATTCTATGGAAACCCTCGACACCAATAGCCCTACTTTAGTGTTCTGAAGAGTAGGGAGCAGAATGAATGGGAGACAAGTAGCATGAATGTAATGCTCAGAAAAATGCACTTATGGCTAAATTCACTCGTGAGTTCTGCTATCTGTACCGAGCTGAGACTGACCCTTTTAATAGTATTCAGTGTTTGCAATGCAAAGGTGAAGGATATTCGGCAGAAGAGATGGACCTAAAGGCTTTGTTTTTTTCCTGTAAAAGATTAGATGCAGGACTATGTAACAAAATGAACATAAGAGATATCCCCACATTTTGTTCAGCCGCAAAAAAATACAACCTTCTATATCAAGAAATGACTTTCAGTAGAAGACCTTAGATGAGCCATAACCTTGACAATAACAGTGGGAAAGAAAAAAGATCAAATAATACTCATTTGTGCCTGGGCAGCTCTACCCCAATCAGCTTTCAGTTCAAAAAGGAAAAGCTGAAGAGAGACTGTGATGCCCTAAGACCTGCAGACCCAGAACTGAAAGTTGCCTTCTCAAAGCTCCAGGCAAAGAAAGAAGTTTGAGGAGTTTCTCTAAAAAACTATATGCCCTGTAATTACCCTTGTAAGGGGCCATAAAACAGAGATGGGAGTTGGGCCTGGCCCAAGGCAAATACAATAAACTCCTTATTATTTAGTGGATATAGATTAGACCAACAACAACAAATGATACTTAACCCATTTACCTACTTTTCCTAGGAACTTAAAAAATGCACTATTTCTACTTCTGATTGAACCTATGAAAACTATCATTTTAATCTGAAAGGATAAAGAGATTTAAGCCTCCACTGCTGGCTTATTTTCCTTGGTGACTAAGGAGACAAAGTGAAATCAGTATTTCATAAAAGTTCATTTTTTTTCTTCTGAATTCATCCATAGTTTTTTACTTTATAAATATGCTTTAAAATATATTTATAGCTGTAATTTCTCCAGGATGTCTGAGATTTTATTTTTCTTTGCCCTGTACTATAACTAGCACTGTCCACTAAATTTATAACATGAGCCATGTATATAATTTTAAATTTTCTAGTAACCATGTTAAAAAAGAAAAATAACAGGTGAAATTTATTGTACTACTACCCAAAAAGTAACCAATATAAAAATTATTAGTGAGATAATTTCCATTCTCTTTTCCATGGTAACTCTTCAAACTCTGGTGTGTATTGTACATTTACAGCACATCTCACCTTGAAGTAGCCATGTGTGGGGCACTCAGTAGCCACGTGTGGCTGTTGGCCACTGTATTAAACAGCCAGTTCTGATTCCAGGACAATTCTTCCCAATGTTTCAGAGTCATGAATCTTTAGGGGAACCTGATGAAAACTGTTGACCTTCCTCCCAGAAAAGTTCATGTTAGCATATAATCTTATATAAAATTTCCAGGGATTTATGAAGTCCTAAAGGCCATCTTGCATCTTGGGTAAAATCATCACAACAAATCACACATCAAATCAGCAGCCATAATTCCATCACCAGTCTCACTTTTTAAAAAATGTTGACCTTTTTGATTTACATAAATTATTTTAAAAGAAAATTTTATATCATTTTTATAATTTAAAAGTATCATTTGCCAAAACCAGAAGATAACTGCAAAAAAATTTTACTATTAATCTTTTTAAATTGACCTACCTTCTAAACTCATCTTTCACGTCACTCTTTTGAATGCACTGCCTCTGGCTTCAGAAACCCTGCTCTAAGGCTTCCTCTGAAAGAATGTAGGAATGAAATCATCTCCAGGAACGTGCTATTAGGTCATCGTAGTGACACGGTTGAGTGACTTAAGCTTATACTGTGAGATATTCTTCTTTTACCTATTCTTGAACTTCTTATACTTGATATTACATAATAAATATTCTTTTGTATTTGACTTTTTTCCCAATATAACATCTGTGAAGTTCAGACATGTTGCATATATTGGTATTTCATTCCATGTTATTGCTGAGTAGTATTGATTAAATGGATGTACCACAATTTATTTATTCAGTCTCCTGTTGAGTACCGGAAACTGAGTTGGTTCCAGTTTGGGGCTGTCTTTTGGTGGATATGTGCTTATCTCTTAGATATAGACCTAGGAGTAGATTTCCTAGACCATAGGGTAGGTATGTGTTTAACTTTATTAGAAATTTCCAAACAGCTTTCCAAAGTGATTGTACAAACTTACGTGGCCCCAATACCCCAACAATGTATGAGAGTTCCGATTACTCCATATCCTTGCTAATTCTTAATAACGTCATTCTTTTTGAATTTTAGGCATTCTGAAGTCTACATTTAGTGTGTAGTGGGCTTTAATGTGCATTATTTCTGTGCATTTTCTCTAAAATAAATGAGTCATAGACATTGTTGAAGCTCATGAAGAAGCTTTTAAATTCTTGGCTCAGGAGACCTCACATGTTAGAGTTACTAACCCTTTTAAGGAATCCTAACTATTTCTCCTTCCTGAAATATGGTGCCTAGTTGTACGATCATTCTAGCTTTATCAGATGTGAAAATTTCTCAGCCGTACCCCTAATGTGTTATCCCCAGGGTATGGCCCTGAAAGACAGTGTATGGGGGAGACCCAGCATCACTGCCACAGACACCTGACAGTCAGTTTGCCCTGCAGACACAGGGAAGCTGTTTGTTCAGTAATATCCGGTGAGCACTTACTGAGCACCTACTTCGTTCCCGGCACCGGGCTGGGCATTGAGGAAGGCACAATCCCTTTCACTCTGAAAGGCTCACGGTCTAGTGAGGGAAAGAGAAAGGGAGTATGCCGTTGTCATGCAGAATGCTAAGTGCTTTAGGAAATATGTGTTCATGCTCCTGAGTTTTGAGGCCCAGAACAAAGGCCTGCAGAGAGAGCAAGGGAAGTCTTCCCAGGAAAAGTGATAACCCAAGTGAGTGTTACATGAAGGAGGTGCATCCCAGGCAAGGCAGCTGCCAAGTCGAGGTGTGGAATTCAGCCTCTGTGTGGGGTTTTCCAGGATTGCCAGGACAGGTGGAACACAAGGCGTGTGTAGGAGGGCACATGTGCGAGACACGGCCAGGATGTGTGGAGCTGCTCGTGAAGGGTGTGCTGATGGGAAAATATATTTTGCAGACTTTCAATGTAGAAAATCTTCTTTTTGCTTTACCTTTAAACAAAAGGAATCAAGAGGTCCCTTTGCCTGTTTTCTCTGAACTCCGAGTTTTAACCTTTGCTCATCTTTTGAAGTTAAATTGCATGGTGTTAAACTTCTAACTCCTTTTCTGGACACAGACTCATTTGCTATTAAACAGTTTAGAAACAATGTGTCCTTTGATGACAGTCTAAGAATTGTAGTTTCTTAACTAGTTTTTTGTTTTTTTTTAATGCCTTCCAGACCCAATGCAGTAGCCCATGAAATAACCCTAATTGTGGCATAAGCCCAGTTTTAGTTTTCTTAAATTTGTTTAATTTCTTCAACAAATTCTTGTTGTTAGCATCTGTCCTTTAGATTGGAAGAGTAAGGCAGAAATTTATATTTCTAATAAAGGATCTACTTATCTAACTCAATCTAGTGTGATGGCAACCGTAATCTTCTGTCCCCCGGAACACAACAGAGGCAGCCATGGATGATCAGAATTACCCTCATTTTATTTAACAAACACTCTTGGAACACGTACCTCTTTCCTTTTCCCAGGCATTATTCTAACTGCATTATACATAGTAACTCATTTAATTCTCACAAGCATCCTAGAGTGGGACAATATCCTTATTTCTACAGAGGGGAGATTTAGGCACCAAGTAATGAACACACAGGCAGACTGGTAAGGACTATATTGTTACTGTGTTGCTTCTTCCTACTTATAAAATATCCAGGAGAAACTCCAACAAAGTTCATTCAGCAAACCTTGATTGAGCAACTGACTGGCGGGTGAGTCAGCAACACTTTTGCCCCAGGAACTCTTAACCTATTTGGGGAGACACATAGTAATAAATATCTGTGATGCAATCAGAGGAAAGTAACTAACTTTGCCTAAGGAAGTTAGGGACGGGCTTGAGCCTGCGAGGCAGATTCAGCCCTTCGTGAGAAGGAGTGGACAGGAGCATTCTTGGAGTTGTAATGAGGAATCCAAGAAAGGATGGAAATCTGCAGTGCAGACTATTTGGAATGTAGGAGTATTGGGTGGGTTGGCAGTGAGGGTCTGAGCTGCAGCTTGTGGTGGTGGAGGAAGGCGAGGAGACAGAGGTGGGGGGGGAGGAGGGAGGACAGAAGGGAGAGAGGGACAATGGGAGCAAAGGTGGAGAAAAGAAGGAAGGACATGGAAACAGGAGAGAAAAGAAAATAGGCCCATATCTCAAAAAAAAGAAAAAAAACTGTGGTAAAATGTTACTGGCATATACTGGCATGATACACCTGTGATTCAGGCTTTCTGAAGAATTTGCTTGGCCAGATTTTGTTCTGGTGGCTCACCAGCAGTTTGGAGGTTGGTTTGGTTGTTTGTTTGTTTGTTTCTAATAGAGCCCGTTGTAAAAAAAAAAAATGTTTTTTTAAATAAAGATACTTTAAATGAAGTATACTTTGTCAGGTTTATGTAAGACTTCATTTAGGGGGCATTGCCTTGGCATGCAGACAGCTCCCAGGTCTTACACACCAGCAGAAACATGTTCTCTGGAGAGTACAGGAAAGCATATTAAATTCATAGCTGGGCACCCCGGCCACAGACAAGTGCTGCTACCTGGGGCATTTTCAGAATAATGCTTTCCTAAAAACAAACAAACAAAACACACATATTTGAAATTCATCCTTGCGATTGTGAAGACTGAATCTTGATGGCTTCAAACCCAAGGAAACTTCAAATATACAGGAATCAGAAAGCCTTATTTCAAGGCAAATTCTTGCTGCCCTCCTTGCCAGTTCTAAGCAGCGTAATTAGTGACGGGAACTATTTCTCCCTGCAATTATTATTATCAGGCTGGTGGAAGTAAATTGGAGGGGGGAGGGGAGTTAAGTTCTAATTGTAACAGGGCCTGTGGACGTGGATAAGGTAGCATGTCAGGTGTTAGCTGTCCAGGTGGCTCCTGATGCTACAGGAGTCTCGTTTCACTCGGAGCTTAGGTTACCGCAAGCTTTGCTCATCTTCCTGCGGCAACACTGGCTTCTGGTAGCCTGCGGGAGGCATGGTGTGGAATCCCCAGCTGGAGAGAGCGGTCTGGAGTAGGAAGCTGTTTGTCTGGAGAGTGTTGATGTGGCAAAGCCCGTCCAGTCGTGATGCTAGCCAAGCATCAGTCACTACGGGCATTTGAGATGCACTTGGAGACCGTGTAGTTGGGATAGCTCACTTGCATAAGTCCAGTACGTTGTGGCTTTGAGTCCCGAGTAATTTATTTGCTTAGCACTTCTTCATTCTATCTGACTTGGAAGCAGAGTGGGAGACCATGCTAAGGATGTGGCCAAGTCCACAGGACCTGAAAGCATGAAGGACAGCAGGGTAAGTGTCAAAACCCCTCTCTGGGGCTCTCCGTGTGCGCGCTGAAAGGGATTGTGTTGCACTTAGCGTGCGGGTCAAGACCTGTTCACATTCAGGGCAGAAACTTCCAGGGGCCAACTTTTCTTAACAGTCTACATGTCTTTGCTAAGGATGGGATGTCACAAGCATACTTGTCTAAGGATTCTCATGTATCCTGAATTAGAGGTAAAAGGCAAAGAAAATATAACTCCTGGATTTCAAGCCTTTTTATTGGTGGCCAGGGAGGAAGGAGGATAATGGAGAGATATCGATTTTATTGCTGTATCTTGTAAAGTTTAAAATTTTTAGGGAGATTTATAAAAGGAAAATCAATGACTTTCCTATTCTGGAATAAGAAGTTGACTGACCACAGGACTAGAGAAGTATAGTCCCTTCCTGGTGCCCTGTTTTGAGGGACATTTAGTTCCCTGCAGTGCAAAACCGGAATATGTGCCAAAGAAGGGTTCCACAGAGGCTGGGGGCTTGGGGATGTTCCATGTAACAGAAAAAGGTATAAAGAACTGGGAGTGTACCGTCTGGGGAAGGAAAGATCGCAGGAGTGATGGCATCAGTTTTCAAGGAAGGGAAGGACTAAAGCACAAACTCAGGAGAACACATGTCCTGGATTTCCCCAGGGCGAAGTGTGTCCTGTGGAAGGGAAAGATGACAGACCCCTTTGTCAATCGGATGAAGAAAAAAGCATAGACATACTCCCCAGAAAATGCATTTATTATCAACGCAAATGGACACCCAACCTCGGGGATTCCACAGGACCCCGTGAAAGAACTCCCATTCTAAATAGTGGGACTGACAGTGAATGAAAATTTCAGGATTTAGCTTAATTGAAGGAAGAATTTTCAAACAATTTAGTAATTGCTGTAAGGAAATTGTTTTTCCTGAGGTGATGCAGTCCCTCATGGTTGAGTCTGCATGAATAGTTGAGGTATGGAGGAAATCCCTCCAGCTTTAGAACCACCAGAACCTGGATTTAAATGCAGATACTGCTGCTTCTAGCTGTGTGTCCTCAGACAAATTATTTAATCCAGCCAAATATCTGTTCCCTCAGCTGCGAAATGGAGATAAAATCTATCTCAAGGTGATCAGGTTGATTAAATGACAAAGGGTAGATAAAATGCCTACCCCCCACCCCATACTAGAGTAGGCAGTGAACAAAAATAAACTTTTCCAAGTCATTCTCAAAGGTCAGGACTGAAAGGAATAACAACAGAGAAATAAAAAGCCTAATTCCTGCCTCTGCAAAAATTCTTCATAATTAGGTTCCTTTTTTATTGTTAAGAATATTCTAGGCAGCTTCCTAGCCTTGTGTGGAAAGTTATAATGAAAGTCTAAATAGGTGTCAGGTTTATATATATTTTTTTAAACTTTTAAAATGTATTGAAAGGTGATAATATGAAATGTTAACATTTTTTTTAAATCTTGCTAACCAAAGTGTGAATCAACAGTATAGAAAAGAAAATGTGCTTGAAATAATTCAAAGTGTTTTCAATGTGGAGAAGCTTGTCCTCAACTTCTATTTAATACAAGGGGAAAGAAAGTTGCTTTTTAAGGTAATACTTCATAATAAGAGAGAAAGTAACTATATATCAAGTGAAAAGGGATAATGTGAAATAATAGTAGTGTATGTAATAAAAGTTAAATGCCTGTCTGTAAGATTCTAGAGAGGAACGTATTTTTTCAAGGTTTTGGTAATGGGCTTTTAAAAATGTTCAACTGGGGGAGGTGAACGTTCAGTCCTGTGGGTGGCAGGGTATTCTGAGCATCTTCCAGAATCTTTGCTATGTGTGAATTGTATTTAAGTCTCCAGGCAGCAAATTTGTATGGAGCACCTGTGACATCCAAGGTGTTCCCCATTGGAGGGAAAGGGTGGCCCTCACCATCCAAGAAGTGAGCCAGGTTGGGGAGCTCAGTACCTACTCCTGAAAAGATGAGCAGTGCAGCCAGAAATTTTTCCAGCTGAGAGGAAAGGGAGAAGTTGGAGGTTGGAGTTGATGACAGCTTTCATGGAGGAAGTGAGAACTGAGCGGGGGCTGGAAAATTAGGCGTTGCTGTCCTCCCGTCTCGGTAAATGGCAACACCATTCACCCAGGTGTTTAATCCAAAAGCTTGCAAATCATATTTGCTTTCTCTTTTCCTCACCCCCAAATCCAAACTCTGAGCAACTCCTACATATTCTGCCTCCAAAATAGATCTTGAGTCTGCAGACTCCTACCGTCTCCATTTCCATCAGCCTGGGTCACACTGTCCCCATCCCTTTGAAATGTTTCAGTGGTCTCTTAAATGGTCTCTTTCTGTATACTGTTAGATCATTCTCCAATCAGTTTTCCACAAGCAGCCAGAGTGATGAAGTCACTACCATGATTTAAACTCTTTAAAGGTTTTCCACTGGACTAAAAATAAAGTCTCTGCTCCTCCGCGTGGCCTACCAGGCCCCGTGGGATGTGGCTCAGCCCCGCTGGTCTCACACTTCTTCTTCTTCCCTTAGCTCACCATGACCAAGCCATGCTGGCTTCCTATGATTCTTTGATCTGTTAGATGTACAATAGAGAAAAAAGAATGTGAAATTATTGAAGGGCTGAAGAAGGAGATCAGTTTTGAAAATTAGGAGGAGAGCTTGGTTTTATAATGATTCTGCCACATAAACGTGGGCCCGTAGTGGAAAATGTAGGAAGCAAGGTTTGATTTCGAGGGCCCCTTGAAAGGATCTTTCAGTAGCTCAGAATTTATCTTCCCTGCCAGCTTCATTAAATTCTTTCCCAGGATAATCTATTTTATCAACTTCCCATCCACCTAGAAGAAGAATTAGTATTTATTCTGTGATGGTTGGGTACGGTGCTAGGCACAGGAATTATGATGATAAAAAAAGAAAATAGACATGGGAACTCTGCCTTCCTCATGCTATTCAGACTACTGGGGGACCAAGACAATTAAAACAGAAGATAATTACAATGAGGAGTTTTACAAGGTGCCATGAGCACACATGGGTGGGGCACCTAATTCTGACTCAGGAGGTCAAGGAAAGCTTCCCAAGGGAAATGCCATTTTAGCTGAGAACTGAAAGTGGGAAGCAAGGCAGAAGGCACGTATTCTTGGCAGGGGAAACAGCACGTGCCAAAGGACAGTCTTAAGGAAGAACATGGCATGTTCACAGAACCCAGAACAGTTCGGGGTGGTCACGAAACAAAGAGGAGTGAGGAGGAACAAGACAGAAGAAGTGGGCAAGGCCTGTGTGTGCACAGCCTTATGAGCCATCAGAGCCTATTGGTGGCAAGTACGAGGTTTGCAGCAGTGGGATTACATGATGTGGTAATGTGCTCTGGAGTATGAAGAGGGGCTAAGACCAGAGCCTGGCAAGCTGTTTAAAAAGCTAATCTATAATCCAGGCAAGAAATCATGTTGGTAGGAACTAATGTAGAAGTGGGAAAGATGAAGAGTCTGGAAGAGAGATTTGAAAGGGGTGCCGGTAGAGAGCTCCTCACACCCTCGGGTGACAAGCAAATCCTTCTCCAGACATGGCCGGATGTTCACAAGACTTGGAAATGGCCTGGATGAAGTAAGGATGAGGAGAAACGAGCAATAAGAATGACTCCAAAGTTTCCGCCGTGGGCAACCCCTCCCAGGAAGCCATTTGCCAAGATAAGGACTGGGGTGTCAAAGGATGCTTGGGGGAGACAGGGAGAAGTCACCTGCAAGGTGAAATACCTTTTTATCTTTGTGCCATGGGCTCAGAAAATTCTGAAAACAGATGGAGGGGATAGTCTAAGAAAGATGGAGCAGGGAGAGAAGAGGACATCTAAGGAGTCGTTGAATCCCTCTTCATTTTACGTAAGGCCTGGCTAAGGCACCACAAGTTCTTCTGCAGTCAATAAACAATACTATAAAGAAATATTGAGTCTCCTCAGCAAATGCGAGGCTTTCCCACTTCATTGTTCTGGGGCGCCTGGCATTTACACTTCCGCAATTAAGGTCTGTCCAGATGCTATCTGCTTTGGACGAGGTGATTGCAGCCGCTTGCGGAATGAAGGTGTTTCCTTATCCCAACCGGCTTCACGTCCTCCCTCAGCCCTACACGTTTACATTTTGGATGAGCAAACGTCTGAGCTGTGTGGTGCTTTATCAACTTAATAGACATGTAAATGGGAGAGGGACAGACATGGGGAAAGATGACCGTAGATACCAGCTTGAGACAGCCCCAATTAATGTCTGTAACATCGCCCTGCTTTAGTTGAAGGCTTCTGAAATGATGAGCTCTGGTTTTACTCATTACCTAAACTCTTGTTGAACAACATGCTTCCAGGGGAAAGGCAGTTCCTTTCTGAGCAGGATTTCCCAACAGCACACATTTTGGACCAGGAATTCTTTGTCGTGGGGGGTGTCCTGTGCATTGTAGACTATTTAACAGCATCCTTGGCCTCTACCCATGAGACAGCAATAGAGAACCTGTCACACCCTCTGGTGACAAACAAATGTCTCCAGATATTGCCAGGTGTTCACAGAGGGACAAAATTGCCCCCAGTTGAGAATCGTTGCTGTAGAGCAAGAATTCTCAAAATTTTGTTCTCAGACCAGAAGCATCAGCGTCACCTGAAAACTGCGAAGCTGGTGACCTCAACCCAGACCTACTGAGAGAGAAACAGTTGGGGTGGGTCCCGGCGACCTGCTTAGCAGCCCTCCAGGTGATTCTGCAAACACACTCAAGTTCGAGAATCACTTCTCAAGAGCAAATTAACAGGTACTAAACTTTTAGGAAGTAGTTACGTATGTAAAGAAAGATTTGGAATAAGAGAGAGTCTCTCCTCTCTTCCATTTTCCCTTCCTTTTCAAGAAACATCATTTTATTTTTGACACACAAAGGTTATTGATAAACCATTTCCTATCGTGGAAAATTCCTACAGATAAACAACAATTTTAAATCACACGAGAAGTTTGTTACTATTAATATTAATGAATAGTTATGACTATGATTTTTTCCTAAGTTCACAAAGGTTAAGCAAAAGTAGCATGATTCGACAAAGAAAGTCTTTAAGCTCATGAAAAAACATTTCACAGGTACAATAGAAAGCGGGGCAGAGCTTCCGAGATGAGGTATGGTGCCTGCCCTCGCACTGGGAGAGCAAAGCCGGGATGTATCTGCACAAGGGAAGGCTTTCTTTTATGTTCTTTCTTAGCTTTTGTTTTTCCACTTGTTTGCTCATTCACCCCTTTTCCACCTAAAACACACCTGTCTATGGGGAATATAGTTTTCTGATTTATTTGAGCAGTTGCAATGCATCCTACAAACTATAAAAATCCAGATCAAAGCTCTATTCTTCACATGTAGTTTCAAATTCTCTCCATTACTAAACAATTCATTGATGTCAATATTTTCTATGAAAGGATGGATCCCATGTTCATGCACCCCTGAACATGGAATTAGATTTCAAACATACTTTTCTTAAAAAAGTAAATGAGACTCTGCTTAAAGAATTATTTTTACTTAAAAGCATAAATACATCAAAATAAGGAAGATAAATTTAGTAAGACTTTATTCATTCATTAATTTTTTCATGTATTATTTGTTAAAAAATATTTGTTGAGTGTCAACTGTGCCAATGAATGAGACAAGTATAGTATACATGCTCTGACCTTATGGAGCTTACATTTTTTTTATAGGCTGGGGGCAGAGGTGGGAAGAACAGATAAAAAAATAACCTAGTATTTTTACAAGTTTGGGTTATACCCAGATAGTAGATTATGAGATCAAGTTAGAGGGTCACAAAAAAATTTTGTAATTTTTTTTTAATGAACAAACTAAAATAGAATGAAGAAATCAAAGTTTATTCTGCTATACCTCTTGTGTTATTTCATCAAACTATTGTTCCAGTTGTCCAAGGAGGGGACACAAATCCATGTAAAAATGAGTCTTCGTGACATATTCTTAAAAGTTTGAAAAATATTAAAATTTTAAAATTTTGAAATAAATGAAATAATTTCAAATTGTAATGCATGCTATGAAAAGGCCAAGGGGCTAAGATAGAAAATGACAAAAATGTGGCATGCAAGGAAGCTGTGTGGCTAGAGAAGGCTTCTCTGATGAAGTGGCATTCCAACTAGACCTGGCCAAAAAATGGGAGCCAGCAGTAAAGAGTAAAAAGGAGCCTCCAGACAGAGTGGGCAGCAAGTGCGAAGGTTCTGTGTGGGGCGTGGAGAGCTGAGACATGGTAAGCCGTAATGAAAAAGAAAAGGAAAGTTTCTTTCCGTAGAAAAGAATATTCTAGAACTCTTGCTTGACAGAGGTGCATTTTGAAATCTTCTGAAATACTTATGAAAGTTTCTCCCAAAGAAATAATCCAGAATTCACGTATAAATTTTGGCACAGAAATGTTATTCGTGGTATTATTTGTATTTCAAAATCAACCAAATATCTTTCAGTAGGAGAAAGTTAAATATATAATGTTATATCTCTATAGTGAACTATTTAAGTCACTAAAAGTACAGTTCATAAAGAGATTATAGCATGGGGAAACGGTTAAATTATAATGTTAGGTGGCGCCCATAGTTCAGTGGGTAGGGCGCCAGCCACATGCACCCAGGTTGGCGGGTTCGAATCCAGCCTGGGCCAGTTAAAGCAACAATGACAACTGCAACCAAAAAATAGCCAGGCGTTGTGGTGGGTGCCTGTAGTCCCAGCTACTTGGAAGGCTGAGGCAAGAGAATAGCTTAAGCCCAAGAGTTTGAGGTTGCTGTGAGCTGTGACGCCACGGCACTCTACCAAGGCTAAGACTGTCTCAAAAATAAATAAATAAAAATAAAATAAAATAAATTGCAATGTTAAATGGAAAAGGGTAAAAAAATGGGAATTTATGATACAATTTCAACTATTAACACATACAAACAGTTGCTCAAAAAAACTAAAGGAAATAAGAGTTGAGAGATCTGGATAGTCACATTACTACTCACTTTTTTCTTATGCTTTTGTGTAGTTTTAATTTTTTTCTACGCTAAGCATATGTTCCTTTTATGTTCTAAACAAACTTTAGCCAAACATTAGCATGTTATTTATCTTCAGTGAATGTAAAAATAATTCATGGTTTTAGCTAGTGTTCAGCAAGCATGTCTTACTTTGAGGATATCAAAATTTGCTTGCCAACATCAATGAGTACAATACTTATTTAATCACAAATTATGGCCAAACAACAAAGCAGCATTAATATTTCATAATTTATTGTTGGAGATATTTATAAAAATAATCAAGAACTCTCATAGGAGACTTCATTCCTTATTATTGGGAAAAAGAAAATGATCTGTCATCACAGTTTGCTTTTAAAAATGTGACTTTTTTAGATCCAGATATGAGAGGCTAATGAATTGGCTCGTAATACACAATTTGCTTCCCTAATTGATTACTAAATTGTGTCGACTAGTCAGAGGAAAGTAAAGAGAAAACTATTTGCATGCAGATACATTTGAGCTCGCTTTAGAAGGTGCATCAAACCCCAAAGCCCTGCACGGTTACAAGGCTCTACGGTATGCTCTACATCAGTGGTTCTCAACCTTCCTAAGGCCGCAACCTTTTAAGATGGTTCCTGTGAGTTGCAACCCACAGATTGAGAACTGCTGCTCTACATGGTACTGTGCCAATTCAAGGACTTCGAGTAGCAGATTGGAAGCAGAGGGTTTAAGCTTAACACTTTGTTTCTTGACTCAGTCAACATCTTTCCATGCTATGCCTTAGAAAAAAATGAGACCAGCTGTCCTGATCCCTTGAAAATTTGGTGATACAGTCATCTCTATTCCTAGAGGTCACGTTAGTTGGCTGCATGCAGACAAATACGAAGAAAACTTATGCTTCTCTTCTTTGCGAGAATTTTTCCCATGTTCCTCCACCCCATGTCTAGTTCCTGTTCTCAGGGAGTCTGTATTTATGACAACCCAATCATCTTGGCCAGTGCAATGCATCTCAGTGTGAACAGCCAGCGTCCACTGCGGAAGGCAGCTTTACAGAGGAGACCACACTGTTGACAGATTCCTGCGCCTCCTCCCAGTGGGTGGTCTGAGGCAGGGAAATCTGAGCTATCCAGCTGAGGCCTGACATGTGCCAGGAAATTCAGATTCGGGGAGCTGCTATCTATTACAGTTATGAGCCTCCTAAAACCAGAATTACAGGTAACTAATATTCCTTCTACATGCCAAAGCAAACCCCAAACCCTTAATCCCCAAATGACATGACTATTAATATTAAAATGGTTTCTTTTATATAACTTGTGTAAGGATTTCTTAGTCTCTCAGCCAAAGCAATAAAAACACCGTTGGAAGACTTTAACTTTGAAACATGTCTTCATTAAGGAAGGGACGGGAGTACGCTATCTGGTGGAAAAGATAGCTTTTTGAAGTCCACTGGAAAAGGATATGGATTCAGATTTCTTGGGAGTCGACTGGGTTTTAGGAAAAAAGTTCTAAGAGATTTACTAGAAGGAGCCAAGGCAGGATTACAGAAAGGCAAACCTGACTTTGAATCCTGTCTAGAACTGGGTGTCCTTAGGCAAGTTTCTGAACTTTTCTGATCCTTTCTTTCCTCATCTAAAAAAATGAAGCTAGTAGCAACTGCTTTTTATAGTAGATACAGAGGGAAATGAGATAATGGATGTGAAATGCCTGCGTTCTGTGGCGTGAAACTCACATACCTCTTTACCTCATTATTGTAATATATCAAAATGCTTCCAACCCACTGTAACCAGTTTGCCCTGACAATGAAAATATACGTCTTCTCATTTGGTAATTAGAATGCAACATGCAAATAGTCGTGTCTAAATTAGGTTTGGCTCAATTATCACCTATGATTTCCACCAAAATATAAACAGATACCATAGGTGGTAATAGAAGTAAATGCTGAGTATGTCAACACATGAAGAGATTTGTTATGCTCCATATAAAGAATACTATTTTTCATAATGCTTCGCTGGATACTATCTGTGCAGTTGTTTCACTATATGTGTGTGCGTGTTTGTCTAGAAGATAGATGGTGATGTTAAGGAAAAAGAAAAGAAAGCAAATAAACGTAGGAGACACAGTCTTGCATATGAAGCAACTTCTACCTTTTGTATATAAAATGTCCGACAGCTACATCTACAACAGTGTTTCTCAAATTTGAATCACCTGAGAGCCTTCGCATCCTGGACCCCAACCCCAGAGTTCTGCCTCACTAGGTCTGGGGTGAGTACAGATAATTTGTGTTTCTAACAACGTCCCACGGGATGCTGTGGCTGCTGGTCTAGGAAACAGGAAACATACCAGGAGATCCACTGATATATTTAATTGATTTAGAAGCATGTCATTTTTTTCAATCATCTGGAATAGTTTCAGTAACATTTAAAGTATCTGCTCTTTCAAAGTTAAATGGAACCCGGCTGTGAAATTATTTAATCCTATACTTTTCCCCTCCTCTTTGAAATGGCAGACTTTTAGTCATAATTTCAATCTCTTTTTATTAAATGTAATGCTTCTTGAGTCAGTTAATTCCTATTTTGCTAAGAAATCATCCTTTTTTTTCTAGGTTTTCACATCTATTATAATAGGGTTGATGATAGTACATTCTCATAATAATTATTATCATTGGGCAAACCGAGGAGTCTGGGCTGGCTGGCTGTGGGCTGATTGAGGATGGCCTCTCCTAGAACAATGGGAGTGTGGTACTCTCCCCCCAACATGTTCTCACCCTCCAGCAGGCCAGCCCAAGTCGTGGCAGAGGAGCAAAAGCAAGCCTGGTGTCAGAAGCACTTTGCAGGCCTCTGCTTGAAGCATGTTTACTGACAACCTTTTGGCTCAAGCACTTACCTACAGAAGCCTAGACTCAGAGTATGAGGGCACTGCAAAGATACATGGGATAAGGCATGGACACGGGCAGGAGGGCAAAAAGGAGACTGCATTTACAATCTTCTCCAGATAGGGACACCGGCTTCCACCAGAATTATCCATCATGGCTGCAGAGGTTCCAGTGAATTTCATGGGACGAAAAGTAATTAGCATAATTAATACAACCATGTAAGTAATAACTCTTGGGGGCGGTGCCTGTGGCACAAGGAGTAGGGAGCTGGCCCCATATACCAGGGCCGGGTGGCAGGTTCAAGCCAGGCCCTGGCCAAAAACTGCAAAAAAAAAAAAGTAATATCTCTTTTTGGTAATGATGTGATTATATACTGCCTTGGCTTTTATAAAGTCAAAGGACTCCATTTTTTAAAAAAACTGGTTAGAATCAATAAGGATACTTGACAAGGTAGTTGGTGTAAAAAATAATTTTTTTTTATTTATTGTCTTCTATTCGATCAATGTCTTCTATTTATGTTCAATAAATATTCAACAAGCATTTATTGAACACTGACTGGATGCCAGGCACTCTTCTGGGCCCTGGAGATGTCCTATTCTTCATGGGGCTGATATTTTCGTTGGATCTGAAAAAGGAAATCAACCACAAGTGAGTAAGCTCGCTAGTGACACATGCTATGGAGGAAAATAAAGCCAGGGAAGGAGCGCAGTAAATGCCTAACCGGTGGAGAGCACAGCAGGCTGCTGTTTATGGGGTGAGCACTGATTATAAGTCACATCTGAGTAGAGACTTGAGGGTCGGGAATTCTGGTTAGACACCTGTGACGAGAGCATTCCAACCCAGGGAGAGGGAATGGCAAGTTCAAAGGCCTTGGGACAGGGTGGTGTGTGGGGTGCTTTATTTATGAGAATTATCAATTACAAATGGGATGGAATTGTCACCATAATAATGCTAATTCTGAAATACGCAGTGATACATTTAACAAAAAATAATCTTTTGAAAGACATAAGACAAAAATCTGCAAAAACCCAAGAAAACTATTTAAGAGATAAAAACAAAAACAAGGGAGGGTAACTGGCCTCATTAGGCACCTGACCATATTAGAGTGACTATATCAAAACAACATGATATTAGCAAGGAGTAAACTGATTAGGGTAACAGATTGGAGAGTCCATGTAGAATGAAAGTTGCACCCTTACTTTTTATAGATAGAGAAAGGTACGCATTTTTTTTTTTTTCAGAGAGAGAGTCTCACTCTGTGCCCTGGATAGAGTGCCCTGGCATCCTAGCTCACAGCAACCTCAAACTCTTGGGCTCTAGTGATCCTCTTGCCTCAGCCTGCCAAGTAGCTGGGACTACAGGTGCGTGCCACAAAGCCTGGCTAGTTCTTCTGTTTTTAGTAGAGATGGGGTCTTGCTTTTGCTCAGGTTGGTCTTGAACTCCTGACCTCATGTGATCCACCTGCCCCAACCTCCCAGAGTGTTAGAATCACAGGCATGAGCCACCACACCCAGCTGGTATATATATTTTAAATGGAGGAATAAACATGTCTTGGTCTCCTATTGCCGCCATAATGAACTACCATGAACCTACCAGCTTAAACCATAGGCCTTACAACTATGTAGCTAAGAAGTCTGATGCAGGTCTCCTGGAGCCTTATTCCTTTCTAGAGGCTCTAAGAGAGAATCCATTCCTGTCATTCCTAGAGGTCAACCATACTCCTTGGATTACGGCTCCCTTCCTCCGTCTTCAAAATGAATAATGCTGCACATCTCCCTCTGAGCACAAATGAGAAAAGTTCTCACTCTCAAGGACCTGAGTGACTGGATTGGACCCGCTTGGATAATCCAGGACCAGCTACCCTTAACGACAGATGGAAAGTCCCTTTGCCATGTTACAGTTTCTCGGGGTGAAGACATGGACATGTTTGGAAATCATCTTTGTGCCCATCACAAACTCAATTGGGGAGAATATTTTTGTAACCCAGTTATCAGAGAAATGTGTATAACCAACCGGGAACTGAGCCATAAAGGACAAACAAAAAGAAAAGCATGCCGTACCATATAATTTCCTTCAATTGTGTCACCAAACATACTATAAACAAACTAAGGAATATAGGCTAGAAGATAGATGTCTTAAAACGTGTGGCAAAGTGTCATTTCTGCCCTTTCACTTGTAAGAATTAATAGAGAACAACTTTTGAACGGGGAAAACATATGAGTAGTCAATTCACAGAGAAGCAAATCTATGGTATGGTCAATAATAGCACATGAAAAGATGCTTAACCTTAGTAGTTTGCAGAAAAACACAAAAGTTTACAGTAACAATGAAATGTTAGTTTCCTATGAAAGCTATAAATTAGCTTCATAGTAGGGCTGAGTACATGAAGGCTATAACCCAATTATAGCACAAGAATATGGGGTAAGGGCCAAGGGAGGGGAGGGGAGGGGGGAGGTTAGCGTGGAGGGAGGGTAATAGGTGGGGCCACACCTACGGTGCATCTTAGAATGAATACAGACGAACTTACTAAATGCAGAATACAAATGTCTACATACAATAACTAAGAAAATGCCATGGAGGCTATGTTAAATAGTTTGATGAAAATATTTCAGATTGCATATGAAACCAGCACATTGTACCCCTTGACTGCACTAATGTACACAGCTATGATTTAATAAAAAAAGAAAAAAAGTTGAGAAAGTGAGGAAGAAAATTGTGCTAGGAAGCAAGGAGAGTGAGTAGAGTGAGGACAATGGAAGAGAAAGTATTGAATACAAAGCAACTGTATGTTAAAAAAAGAAAATGACAAAGCCACTTCGAAAGCACACAGGAGGAGCCAACAAAAAAAAAAAAAAAAGAAAGAAAGAAAATGTTAGTATCCTAGCGCTGCCATAACAAATTGCCACAAAATTGATGGCTTAGAACAGCATGAATTTATCCTCTCACAGATATGGAGATGAGAAGTCCACTCCCTCTGAAGTCTCTCGGAAGGAATCCTTCCTTATCTCTTCCAGCATCCGGTGGTTCTAAGTGTCCGTTGGTATATGGATGTGTAATTCCAGGCTCTGCCTCCATCTTTGCATGGCCCACTTCTCTTCTCCCTATATGTCTCATATAAGGACACTCGTCACTGGATTTACAGCCTGCCAGGTAATCCAGGATGATCTCATCTAGAGAACCTTAATTATATCTGCAAAGACCTTTCCATCTCTTCCAAATAAGGTTGTATTCTTAGTTTCTCGGAATTATGACATGGACATATCTCTTGGGGACTACCATCCAGCTATTACGGTATTATCCCTTCCATGAAATCAGTGAAAACTTTAAAGGACTGATAATACCCACCAGTAGATGAAGAGATATGGTGGGGGAGGGGGATTTCTGATACATTCCTGTGGCCCTGTGAATTTTTGAAAAGCAATCTCACAAACTCTATTAATAAAAATCATGCATATATATCATATGTTATATGACTTAGCTTCTGGGAAACAGCCCATAAAAATAAAAGCACTGGTATGCAAGATTCTGTGTGCAAGAATTTTATTGCATCATTGTGCTGAGGGAAAGAATCTGGAAACAAAGTGAATGTCTAGCAAATGGAGAATGGTAGGGAAAAAACTGTGGCATACCTAAATGGTGGCTATGTACACACTATATACATAGAGATTCCAGAAATACATAGATGGATAAATACCCGGATCGTATCATGGGGCGAGTGGCTGGTAGACCATGCCAGAATTGATGTTTGAGGGTTTAAGTGAAAAAGAGTGCTTTCTTCTGAGTCACAATGTCTGGCGTAGTTTGTCAACTTTGTCCTTAATTCTTGGTATAACTGAGCAAAGTCACATGTAACTGGCCACGCTGGGTCTCTGGTTGCTCGGCCTCAGGTGAGGACGTGGCCCTGGACGATTTCTCAAGCTTGTTGCCTGCAAGTGTGTGCTAAATTCCAGGAGTAGCAAAGGGTTCTGTTCTCCCTGAGGCACGGTGAGAATATTGTTTTGTGATTTGACTGGGCAGATCTAGAGATGTCATCAGTGGCTTTTGACAGAGTCACTGCCGAGTAAGTGAGAAAAGTCCTCAGCCATTTAGTCCCAGAACTGAGAGTCATTATTGATCATGTGTAGCTCGAAGCTGTCCCTCTCCTATTTCCTGTATGTAGTCCCCCAGGTTATCTAGAGCAATAATCATAGGAACTGTTTTAAAAAATTGTAGGAGAAGTGCAATTACACTGGGCAATCTGCAAAAACCAGAAATCATATAGAGGTACGGATCCTTTCAAATTGTTTGCACACTGTCTGGCATGGAGCCTCAGGTCCATCAAATTTCTTAAAAAGCATCCAAATATTAACTTACTTATTCTCCTTCATCCAGGCCAGGCTGGAGAACTACCCAGCTAAGTTCTAGAAGATCTGACTTATGAAGAATGCTTAGGTATAAGCCATGATCCCCAGTTTCTCCTATATTTTTATTTTATTCTAAAGTGAATAGGAATCAGAAAAAAATATATTAACTTAAAAAAACTTACATGATTTGAGAATTATAATTCATAAAGTATTTTTGGAATGAATATTTAAAGAATCATCCAAATTAGTTACAATCCACAACCATGCCTACGACCTTTTCTCGTGCTGATTTTTATAGGAGATTAAACTCTCAATTAGTTACCAATGTGAGAGGCAGTGTGCACAGATCCTGGAGGGATAGGCCTTCTGCAGAGGAAGGACAAAGAAGCCAAATGTTGGCAATTCACTTCATCTCTATCTAAGGCAGTAGTTCTCAACCTCCCTAATGCCGCAGCCCTTTAATACAATTCCTGTGGGTCGTGACCCACAGGTTGAGAATCACTGCTCTAAGGCTTTGTTTTTTCATCTGTTAAGTGGGGATGAAAATAGTCCCTGTCTTTACAGAGTTTTTACACGTTTGGGATTAATGTGTTTGAAAATCATACCAAATAACTAACAATACGTGAAAATCGGAGACAATATATTTCTTTCTGGCCTCATTCACTTGTTTAAAATAATCATAAATAAGAGCAATACAAGAAGTGCTGGGCCCTTTGTCCTCAAAATACTGTTGACTTCTTAACTATCTTTCGATAACTATTTGCATTAAACTAGGCCACCTTTACTGCAGTTGTATCAAATTGAAACAAATTAAGCTTTAAATGGGAGATCAGATGGTAGAAAGCAGGTTTGCGGTCCCTGTGGGGTGTGGGTAGCGGCTGGACCGGAAGCCCTCTGGGGATTGCCAAGCCTAGGCTTTTGATGTGGGCGCGAGTTACACAGTTTGTGATCCTTCATCAAGTCATGTACTTACCATCCGTGCATGTGTCTATTTCTAAATGGGACACTTTAGTAAAAAATTGAAACTATCCCCCAGAATGTAAATACCCTCTACATCATCTTTAATGGACCTCGTTCTTTTAATTTTCTCACATTTCATAGGCACATCAAAGGAGAAATAGAACATCAGTGCTTTAGAACAGAGGTTTTCGACAAAGGGCTGGAGTCAGACTGGCGTTGGAGTTTTTTAAAAAGTAAAATGAAAATCCACCTCCTAGAATTGGTGATTTCAGAAGTCTGGGGTGGGACCCAGAAATAGACACGTTTTTTGACTCCCGAGTTAAGAATCATTGCTCTAAAATCCAAAGCACACACACGTTGGAATCACCCAAGGAATTTAAAAAGTAGGGCTTCTGATTTAATTACTCTGGGGTATGACCTGAGTGTCCATATTTGTAAAAGCTCCCAAGTCATTCTGATGTGCGGTAGCATTTGTGAACAACTATCTGAGTCAGAAGGAAGGAGCTTGGAAATTGTTTATAGAGACTTCTCAACGGCAGGTGGGAACAGTGAGGGAGCTTCATATCATTTAACTGCCTCAAGCCGAATCTGCCAACACTCCGTCATTTACTCTGGCCTGTGGCTTCCACATAAGGCAAATATTTATTGTAGGTTTCTATAATGAGGATGTATTTGTTTATAGGCACTTCGTATCCTGTCTATATCATCATCCTCTTTTAGCCTGTAAATCTCTCAGCAAGAGAATTAAAAAGATGATCCCGATGGTGCAGAAATTCCTTTCCGCAGCTCCCCAGAAAGCCGAACGCCAGCATCATTTGGTATCTCCTCGGCCCCCCAAGACTACACTGTAGGAAGAAGAAAAGCAGGATAACCAACTATTCTCCAATATTTATTTATTTATTTTATTTTTAATTAAAATCATAACTGTATACATTTATGGGGTAAAATGTGATGATTTTATATACCTCACTTAAAGAAGTATGGAGAATCCTCAAAGAACTAAAAGTTGACCTTCCATCTCATCCCACAACACCATTACTAGGTATCTACCCAGAAAACAAACTTTTTTTTTTTTGTAGAGACAGCGTCTCACTTTGTTGCCCTCGGTAGAGTGCCGTGGTGTCACACAGCTCACAGCAACCTCCAACTCCTGGGCTGAAGCGATTCTCTTGCCTCAGCCTCCCAAGTAGCTGGGACTACAGGCGCCCACCACAACACCCGGCTATTTTTTTGTTGCAGTTTGGCTGGGGCCGGGTTTGAACCCACTACCCTCGGTATATGGAGCCGGCGCCCTACCCACTGAGCCACAGGCGCCACCAGAAAACTATTCTTAAAGACTGAATGTCTTTGCTTCACAGAAACTGGCATTAGATGCTCAGAAGTAAGGTATGTATTCCAAAATTCAGTCATTCTGATGATGAAATACGGTTCTGTTTTTGTGCCAAAATTGGTACTTTAGGTAACTATACTCACTGTTGATGTGACTTCCTAATTCTCTGCCTCCTCTCTGACCACTAGATTCTACCTTGCATTCAGTACCTTCAAAAGATGTCTTCCTTCAGGTCTGCTTTATAATTTCCAACCTGTGTCCAAGAGATAGAGTTAGATGAGATTCTCATCATTTATCAAGGAAGCGGAAGTTGCTCTTTGAAGTAAATAAGGATTCAGAAACCAAAATTGATTCATTTTACCTATTCAAGAAATCACTGAGCTAAACGGCTCTTGACTGACAAGTGGTGAAATCAGCAGTCTTTCTTGCTTTGTTCTCTGAAATATAAACAAAATGTATAGAAAGCCCTATTCCACTGACTTTCTGAAGGAGCTATGTTCCCCTGCCAGATGCTGGAGCGAATTCCCCATCACTCTCCATAGGTTTGCTTTCCTAAACCTTTCCCATCTCACCAGGGGGAGAGGATTTGTTCTTTTCTCCACATTCTTACAGTATGTGATTCTCGTGTTGATTATAGGGTATGTCACAGTGTGTTATGAATATTTATCTTCTGGTTAGGCTCCTCTGTTTGACCTGGGCTCTTCCTATGAGTTAGGAGAAACAAACTCATATTCCCAGCATCAGAACTTAGTCCTGTGCCTTGGCACATAGTAGGAGTCACACCATGTAATTGTGGTAAACAATGTTTGGAAATGAATTGCCAATGTGGCCGCATTTATTAGCAGAAGCTTTAGACAATAAAGCCTCTAACTGAAGCAGACATTATCCTAAAATAGGGAACCACATCAATGCTGCCTTTTGACTAGGTAAATGTCAGATGTCATTCCATCCGAATAACTCCTGACTCTTCAACTGAGCTCTAATGGAAGATCAAAGAGCCTCTTAAGTCCTGGTCTTTTTCTTCATTTCAAGAAGTGAGTTAATGCTGATGGTTAATTCTAAGCCCTTGACTCTTGCTAGAATGGTAATGGGGGTGTACCTGACCTTTATTTCTAAGTAAAAAGATGATGGAGAGTCACTGCAGAAGTGAATGTAGGAAGGAAAAAAACTAAATAGGAAAAAGGGATAGGAGGAGAAAGTAACAGTTAGTAAGAATAGACCTATATCATCCATCTGTGCTACCTAACACTGCAGTCACTGGTCACAGATGGCTATTTAATTTAGATGCAAATTAATAAAATTAAACAAAATTAAATTTTCTATTTCTTGGTAGCCACATTTCAAGTGTTCAATAGCCATATGTAGCTAATGGCTACCATATTGTACAGTGCAAACATAGAATATTGCCATCATCACAGAAAGTGCTATTGGATAGCACTGGATAAATTCCATCCTTGCCAAAGAAATAATCTGCCAGCTGAAGAAGTTCAGTGACTGGCTCAAACCTCAGGAACCCCGGTCTGGTCTTATAACACTCACTCAGGGGTGCCCACTTTCACAGTATGATTTGTCTGTGTAAACCATACAAAAGTAAGGCTTGAAAGTTTCAGATGAATTCAAAATGCAAAGCAGTCATGAAACACTGTAATACTATGTGCCAAGCAAGTTTACTGAAATTAAATTTGTAAGTAAAAAAAAAAAAATCCTGGCATGATAATTACCTTAAATGGAAAACTTCTGAACAAAACTTGTCCTTACACTGAATTCAAGGCACTAAACTATTTCACCATAAAATGCACTGTCTGATCATTCAGTACCAGGTGAAGAAGTTGCATGCTAATCAGTAACCTCAGATGTGCACACTTGTACCTATTTAAATTGCTGCCCTTGTAGAGTAATCATCTACTTTATTATTATGTAGGCAAATGCTCCAAAATCAAAAATGTACCTTTGCACTTGCTGAATATGCATGTTTGTGGTTAGGCCTATCATTCAGCATCCATGCCTGTGAATTACTTGGCTTTTCAAAATGTTTCTTACATTTATATATGTTCAGATTTCTTCCCCCTGCTTACATCTTGAACTAGCTTCAATAATACAGTGCTGTGCCCATGTTGGACCTCCTGTAAAGACTATCAGCTCCCTTTATGCCTTCAAATTGGGTTCCCAGAAACCAAGGTAGTAAGTTTCAGACCTAGGACAATATTTAAAATATGATTATATGAGGAATTTGAGTTAGTGTCATAGTTTCAGGAACGTTTTTTGGATATTTCAGAGAGCTAAGATGGAATTTATTGAATTCTCAGGTAATTTATCATCTTACGTGTGAGTGAGGATGTCTCTATCCTGTTATTAGAAAGGGTGTTATTAGAAAGCAAAATGCAGCTAGTGTGGAGGGAAAGTCTCTTCTGTAGTCCCTGGAATCAAAGCAATAGCATTCGTGTTATTTGACTGAAAATTACAGACTTGTGACTCAAAGTGACTTAAAGCTGTGTTATCTCACGAGGCAAGAGCTCTGGAAGTAGCTGGCTTTAGATTTTGTTACTTGGGGGTCATGACAAGTCATTACAGTACCCTGCATGTTGCTGCCTATCCCCATGTTGCCTTTCATCCCAGGCTGCCCCTCATTGTCACATCATTAGGCATCCTATGTTGCACAGCTGCATCCAAACCCCAGAAGACAAGCAGTTTCTCATATGTGTATTAAATACAGAAAGAAAAACCCTGTTCCAGAAACCCTCCTCCTACTATGTCTAGCAAACTGCCTCTTACCTCTCATTGGCCAGAATTGGGTCATATGTTCATACCTCAGCATTAAAGGGAGGTTGAGTATTTCAATTGCCCAATAATCTATCACACATCACCCAAAAGTTCAGTGTCTCTGGACAACAGTTTCTTCTCATGACTCTGTAATCTGGACTGGGCTCAGCTGGATGGTGTTTTGGCTTCGTGTAGTATCTGCTGGTGCATCCTTCAGCCAGACATTTCCCTTTCTTCATGTGGTCTTTCCCTGTGGCTATCTTGACCTCCACACAGAGAAGAAGAGTTAGTCTGGCTGTTTATGTGGTGCCTGCTTCAAAAGCAGTGTGCAAGTGGAAGCTGCAAGGCCTCATACAGTGTGATCTTAGAAGCCACATCAGGTCACTAATATATACTCTATTGATCAAGGCAAGCCAGAGAGTCAGCTTCATTCAATAGGAATTCACTTCTCTTGAGGAAAGGAATGGCAAAGTCGCATTGCAAGATGGCAGGGATTATTGCAGTCTTTTGCTGAAAAGCAAATATTTTCAGCCTCTAGAGAGACAGCGGGTAGATGGTATGAAGGAGTCTAAGAAGGGTGGGTAATTAACAATGAGTCTAAACTAAACTCAGGGCTGCCGCCTTCACAACAGTACCTGCCTTGCTTCACTGGTCATAACCTGGACACAGCCAATTTCAGATAAGCTCCCCTCCGTCCCCACGTGGCCTTTGGGTACCCTGTGCCTGCTTTCCAGGTGAGAGAACTGAACTAACCTGGCTTCATTACCTTGAAAGTTTAGTAGGTAAAAGAGTGGATTACCATACATTATTAGTAAACAATAAAAATGTGCATGGGACAGATAAACATTAAATTCAGCGATACAGTAAAATGATAAGATTGGATCAATTGAGGCAGCATGTTCTTGGGTTTGGCTATATTGTCCTTTATACAGTCCCTCATGTTTTGACAGAGTATATAATTTTAAATAAAATGATAAATACCATTGTGACCTAGGATTTTCTTAGTAGGAAGGAAAGGGTATTTCTAGTTGATTTTCATTTCTTTATCTTTAACTAAAGGTTCTCTCTTTCCAAGAGCACAGCCCAGAAGAGGACTCTGCAGTGTGATTGGGTGACACTGAGATGGGGTGACTCCACACTCTAGGGAAAGTTCAACAGCTGAATTAACAACACGTCTCAACATTCTCAAATCCAGTCAGGTGTTAGAGTATCTGGAAGCCATGATACTCTTTCAGAGCATCTCAAAATAATGACACAGGGAACTTTTAAAAGGAGCATAAACTAATTTTGGGTGAAATCAACTAATACTTTATGCTTGAGTCTGGGACAGATCAGTGAGTGGTAGCAGGTGCAAAAAAAATGATAAGAAACAAAAGCTTTGCAGCTGATAAATTCTATCAAATGGTATTTTTAGAAAATTGGTAAAATTGACTAAGTTTTAAATAATTTAAAATTTTAACTTTAGCCCAATTTCTCTTTCTTCACTGAAATGCTTTGATGTGATTTATGGAGCCCCAATCTTCTGTGTAGCGTGAGAACCCCTGACCAGAGATGGAGAGATAGCCAAGGAGCAGAATGACCTGGTCCAAATTTGCAGCTAAAATCCCACTTTTATAGCATTCTGGTATTATTCCGTCACGGCATATTTATGGTATTATTTACAAAAACAAGATTAATCATAACACCTGTTACCATTAATGGTATATTATGCAAAACTCTTTAGAGATATCTCATTCAACCTTCACAGCCCCTATGTGAGGTCTGATTTTTACTAATAAGGAAACTGAGGTTGAGAGAGGTTAAGTACATTACCAGAAGTTGCATAGCCAGTAAGTGATAGAGCTAGATTTGAACCCAGGACATCCTAACTTCAAAGCTACTACAAGATAATGCTTTTCAAAGGAAGGCCAAGAAGAGGCCCTAACCATGGTGTAGCAGCCACAGACAGCCATTACATTCTTTTTTTTTTTTTTTTTAGAGACAGAGTCTCTCTGTACCACCCTTGGTTAGAGTGCCATGACATCACACGGCTCACAGCAACCTCTAACTCTTGGGCTTACACGATTCTCTTGCCTCAGCCTCCCAAGCAGCTGGGACTACAGGTGCCCGCCACAACGCCCGGCTATTTTATTTTTTGTTGCAGTTTGGCCAGGGCTGGGTTTGAACCCGCCACCCTCTGCATATGGGGCCAGTGCCCTACTCACTGAGCCACAGGCGCCACCCAGCCATTACATTCTTTAATGGATTCATCGTGTGCTCTGATTCTTCCTTCCCCGACCAGCTCCCCTACTCCAACAAATCCTGCAAAGGGAATAATGTCGTCAATCTAAATGAGCCTGTTGCCAAAATCTTTTTATACAAAATTTCTGGAGAAATAGTTGGATTCCAGCAAGCACAGTTTTAAATTCCAGGGAGACACATACTGTGGGAGTAGCTGTCCTTTAACAAGTAGAAAATTATGAAAATGAAAGTCGGAGCCTAAAAAATCTTCCTAAGAGTAGGTTGGAGGACCTTCAGCCCTTTGGAGCCTACGCCTTATATCCTGAATTTGGGGCTTATTACTAACAACCTCAAAGCAAGATATCCTCCCTTCCTTTACTGATTTTTTATAACATTTGAGGATCTGTTAGAACTGTCGTTGAGGTGACATCACAGACTTATTAAATGGACAGGGTTTATTGAGGGCCCACTATGTGCTAGTGCTGAGAACCAGGGACTCATTAAGGAGGACAAGTTGGTTCCTGACCCCAAGCATGGAGCTTGGCCTCTGGACAGGGAGAGGGGCACAGAATAAGGTGATATGCATAGTTCAGTGCACAGAGAGCTCCGAGAAGCAGCATGATGCTCTTTGGGATCAGCATTTACAGCTCAGTTCAGAGCCTCGCTGCCATCCAGCTACACAAATATTAGCATTAATTGTGTCCCTAGTGCCCCGGGGTAGGGAGCTGGACAGTTTAATTTGACCATCAAGCTCTTTAAAAAGCATTTTAATAAAAGCAGTTCACATTTATAGTAAAATATAATAGTAATAATAATAACATTGAGTAGCTCAAAATGATATAAAATGAAATGTAAAAGCCCCCTCATCTCCCAGCCCAGCACCCTAGAGGTGACACCACTAAACATTTTTTCATTTTCTTCTGTACTTTACCAGAAATTTTGTAGACATATTATATATATATAATCTGCATGCACATAAACACTTTTACCTAGATGAGATCTTACTTTTTCCTTAAATAATAAAACTTTGCCACATTTTCTCCTTTTCATATTACTTATTTCATTCTGTGTTACTCTCTTTCTCTCAGTTCTTTCAATAACCACATATTATTATATTGAATTACTAGATGTACCAATATTTATTTACTGAGTCTTCGGTTGATGAACATTGGTTTCCAGAGTGCTGCAATGTCACACAAGCTACAATGAACATTATTTATACATATAAACATACATTGTGCCATGAAAAATGCATCTATAGGATAAATTCCAAGAGGTAGAATCACAGGATCAGAAGGGATGTGCATTTGGAATTTGGGCAGATATTGCCAAAATATTGGACTAATTTGCCCTCTTATGGATCACATGCAAGAGAATTGCAATTTTCTTTTGCAAGAAATGTATAGCCAGCCCTCCGATCTGTGAGTTCTGCATCCACAGATTCAACCAACTGTGGATTAAAAATATTTGGAGAAAACAAAATTGCATTTGCACTAAACATGTACAGACAGTTTTCTTGTCATTATTCCTTAAATAATAACAATTATTTATACAGTATTGGGTATTATCAGTAACCTAGAGGTGATTTAAAGTACACGGGAAGATGGATATAGCTACAGGCAAATACTACACTATTTTGTATGAGAGACATAGGCATCTGTGCTGTCCACTGAAGATCCTGGACCCCACCCCTGCAGACACTGAAAGACAGTTGGACTTGAGAATAAGCCATTTGTTCACAGAAGGACAGATGTAGCTTTGAAACAAAGAGAGGTTTGCACCTCGTATTTGAAATAGATCTAACCAGAACTGAACCCTGTTCATTTGCTAATAAAAGGAAGTGGCAGAGCTCAGTATTCCAAAGGCCTCTGATTTTCTGAGTCTTTTATCTAAAGTCTTTAAACTTCCATATCGTAGGAATTTAGTTTAAGAGTTTACTTGAACTTTGGGTTCATGTACAACTCGGCTTCTACTCAATCTCCTTTGTGGGAGGAAAGCAGAAATAGGACCCTATTTTGTGGATCTCCCCATTAGCTAGGGCCGTCAGGCACTCAAGTGTGGAAGGTCAGTCAAGGAAAATGGGGGAATGCAGTAGTGTCTTGCTTAATTATAGAGAGGCTTGTTGGGTACCAAAGACCAGGCTTTGTTTAACATTGAGGCAGCACCTGTGGCTCAAGGAGTAGGGCGCCGGTCCTATATACCGGAGGTGGTGGGTCCAAACCCAGCCCTGGCCAAAAACCATAAAATTGATCTGCCTATTACCATTCCTCTTTGGTATAGAAATTTGTGGGAACTGTCAGATTCATAACCAAAAAAAAGTTTTTCAAGAATCATTGTAGGTTCTTTTACTTTATGCCTGGCAAAGTCTAGAAAAATATTAGCCTCAAGGGCTAGAAGACTGCTTTGGGAGCTCCGAGTAAAAGGTTTCAAGGTTCATCATCACTATGCAATTCTGCTGCTCTGACTGATTTTTAATGCCAGCCCCGAATCAACAATTGCTAAAAAATCAGACTCCCCTCATCAGAAAGAATGTTTCTCCCCCCAGTTTCTAATTAGTTAGGGTGTTCTTACCACTGAATTGTGCATCGTGTCTCTTGGAGCAGAAACTGAACTGAGTTGTCAGAAAATCAAACCTTGAATGACTAACATGTTTTAAATATAACTCAGTAGGAATTTTGATTTATAATCTTTTGTTTCAAAATGCTGATATAGTTTACAGCAAACATGTAGGCTGTGATGGTGACTGGAGAGGACGTTCTGTTGATATGATGTCTCCTATGTCAACCCAGACGTTTCAGAAGGGCCCTGAGTGAGACTCAGCCCAGGGCCTCTCACAGTTTACAGAACATGGCAAACAGACGCTCTGAGAATTGCACGACCCAAGAGACACACATGCATTGCATTTAATTAAAGTAATTGAGTCCACTTTCTTAAAGATCCTCCCCTCAACCCACTTCATATCTAAAAAGAAATGCAACTAAGCACTAAAATATTTCTCTTTCTGCCAGTGTTTTGGGGTTTTTCTTGGCTCATTTTTTTCAGCTCAGACATTATGGAAAACTTTATGGCCTTGCAGACATGTCGCTGGGCTGCTGAGGAAAGAAAAAGGAAGCACGACTTAGTTCATTTCTTTTTCTACTAGGAAATAATACCCAGAATAGTAGATGCTGTCTGTCACAGTTAGAAATCCGAAGAGAGACGCTAAGCATTGCCTTTGAAAGTAAGGATGCTTTTTATGAAAGGCATTAGAGGTCTTTACTGCAGATAGGTAAAGTTGTAAATATTTTAGATTTGTCAGCATGACAGGGAATAGCTCAGTACTCGGTATCTTAGTTTTATATATATATAGAGAGAGAGATTAGAGAAATGAATTTTTAGTCATGTCAGTAGGTAGGGAAACTGACTTCAGTTTGGGGGTATTTAAAAATATTTCCAAAAGACTTCATGAAAGAAAAAATGTGACAAGCCCTTCAGATATGTTAGCCTAGACTACAATTAACATCCACTAACCAAAAAATAAACTCCTCAAGATAATTAGGTTTTCTTTAAGAAGCTGCTATAATAAAAGCCAAAAAGGTGAAATTTTAACTTTCACTTCATTTCTGAAAGGCAACTTGTATTTTCAACCTTGGTCCTCCCTTCCAAAAAAATTAAAAAAAAAAAAAAAAAGACTGATAAATGGATAGGTACATGGATAAGCCAACACACTGGCTATTTACCCGAAGAAAAATTGGAATGCACTGTCTTTGCTGGCAAAACCATATAAAATTGCTGTTTTTGTAGGTTGAATGACCAATCTTGGCCATTTTTTACATTTTAACTTAATCGATTATGTACCCCACAGACCCTTGAACTTTAGTTTGCCTTCACTAAGCGTTTAGAAATTTGCACCCTTATTGTACCCTCAATGAATCCCCAACAATAAAAAAAAAAAAAAAGAAAAGAAATTTGCACCAATCTTCAACACGCAGCTTTTGGAACATCTTTCTCACAGTGAAGTTTCATTCCTGGAGATCTTCTTGGTGCTTTCAATCCTATGTGCTTGATGTCTTTAAAAATTCCTCAGTCTTCCTGCAGCTAATAAGCAGCAGTAATAAAGCCCTCGCTTGTCCAGTTGCCAACCCTCCCATTTGGCCAGCAAGCTCTGGCTTGAAACTCCACACTGGGCTCTTGTCCATTTTTCGTGAGTCTCCTCGTCCCCACCCTTTTCTTAGCCAGCACTCTGGACAACAGTCAGAAATCAGAAGGGCTTTATTTCCTTAAGCAAGTCACTTCTTTCAGCATTTCTGGCATTGCTTTTGGTGCAGTGGCTTTCAAATTGATGACCACAGCCCACAGTAAGAAATACATTTTACATAATTACCGAGCATACAAGTGGTTTGTGTCTGTAACTCAAACAAAAGTTTCACAAAACAATCCTTCCTCTTAATAAAGGCAGTGAATTCTGATGCTTTTCAATCTACTCTGGTCCAACTTTAAAAAGGTACTGCTTGCTACTCGCTAAATTGATTTCACAGCCCACTTATGGGTTGGGACCCATAGTTTGAAAAACACTGCTTCAGTGTATTTGACTCAACCTGGGAATTTTAAGTCTTGGCAGGCAATCATAAGCTTGCTTATATCGGCAGAAAAAAGCAGGACTATTCATTGCTAGGAACCCAGTAAAGACATCCTTTGGCAGCTTTCAGAAGACTTTTTTAATAGCAGTGGAAATAAACAGGTATTAAATCTATTCAAGGAGGACAGTCACAACCAAAAAAATAACAAGGGGTTAAAGAAAAAAAAAAAAGAACTGCCACATACTCTGAGAAGGTGGATGAAATCCCACAGAACCTAGTTCTAGAAGTTTGCATCCAAGTGCAGCCCTCAGCTGACAACAAAAGCAGGACGGCCTGTTTTCCAGGTAGCAAGGAAAGTAGCTATTTCAGGTGTAGGCAGTGGAGACAAAAACTCACCATGTTGGCTTAGACAGCCTGGCTCTGCCACTGCCAACCATACTTCAGTTCTGCTTAAAGCCAGGAACTGGGTCTTCCCTGGGCTTCCAGCCACTGGCTTTCTTCCTCCAGGCCTTGGCCTTCACCCAGGCTTCCTTTTATTGCCGTGGGTCACAACTTGTCCTGCTCTGGCTACTTGAGTGTCCAGATTTGGAGCACACTAAAAGGTGCTCTTAAAATCTGGAGGAAATCATGTATCAGAACCCCATTTGGTACAACATCAGAACTGCAGCTGTTGTGAAGCTGTAACATAGGGAAAATCCAAGATAAGGGAATAGTAAATTCTGTGCTTGGCAGTTTTCGTTATTTGTAGGAGTAAATGTTCCTTTCTCCTCGTGGCCTTTGGCTACTGGTGCTTCCTTTTTAAGCTTGTGCCAAAGTAGGGTGGGAATTTATCAGATGACAACAAAAAGTAGATGGGATTAATCAGTTCAGGAGCCTAAATGTGAATTATTTCCCTGCAGTGCAAACTTTCCTGCTCCCCACACCATCCAGAAAACATGTAAAAGCCTATAAAAAGAATTTCCTGAAGATAAAGATTCTTGAACATTCTTAAGGATTGCAGAAGAAAGCTGGGTGTCTCTCCAAAGTGAATTTTCTTCTCTCTCTCTTTCTCTCTCAAGAGCAGGAAGAACATTCTGCAGGTGTCAGAACTGCTGAGGATGACTCTCATTTCACTTACAAAATAGAAAACAGTAGCCTCGTAGAAGTTACTTTCCCCAGGACTGATTTTTCTCCTTTGTAGGCTGAGAAAACCACCTTTAGCCTACATTGCTCATAGAGTGGATGAGAGCCTTAAATAAGATAAAATACTTGAATATACTACGACAAACACAAAGTTCAGCTGCTGGTTTCTTTTTCTGTTTTCAGTCAATTCAGACCTAAAACAAAAGAGGGGCTCTTTCTGTCCTCAGAGCCCCACAAGTCTGATTTTAGGGCTTAGATTTCCATAAAGGAGAGAGGGTTAAAATCAAGAGCACTGGGTAGAAGAAAGCTCAGCAGAGTTTCCCTGTATCAAAGGAAATATGAAAAGGAAACATCGTACAAGATGGCTGTGTAAGAAGCAATGCAGTAGTGGATATTCCGGAAGCTCTGGGGAAAAGCCTGGATTTCCATAAGCTACAGGGCTTTTAAAGGTTGCTTTACTACCTACTTCTTATGAATGTTGGATTTCAGCCATTGGAATTCACCCAACTTCAAATTCTGTCATACTTGGTGTTCATCTTAATTTACGGGAACACATGGAAATTGAAAGTGAAGAAGGCCATTTTCAACCCCTCTCCTGTGGTCCTCCTGGGGCCCCATCCCCGTCAGGCTAGTGGTGAGAAAATGTAGTAAGAACACACCCTTTCTCATTGCAACAGGCTTGCTCATCCAAGGAACAAAGGTAAAGAAAGCTGCAGCAAATGGTGTTTTCAGGGAAAGGAAGAGACATTGTGGAGGAAACTTTGTTTAAATATAAAATTTCTATTTCTTCAAGTCATAGCATGGTATTAACCTGAAACGGTGTTTCAACATGCATAAACAGCACTGTTAGTGAAACGCAAGGAGCTTGAATTGAGTGCCCCAACCTAAGAGCGGATCAACTTTCTTCAGCTATATCTACAAGCAATCTAGACGTTTGTCCAAATGCAGATTTTTGAGATGTTTAGAGGAGAAGAACCTAATAGTTGAGACTGAAATATTAAACCATATGCATTAAGTCAACTGTGCACAGAATTCCTTCTTTAGCTGATGACGGTGATAGTGTTCAGTGGTGAAGAAATAGAGCAGGTCTTGGATTTCTTTCTTTTTTCACATCTATAGACATTTTCTTGAGCTAAAGTAAAAGAGAGTATAAAAAATAGAATGCTTTCTTTGGAGAATTATTATTTTATAAAAGCATGTTGGTATTGGTGAACCCTAGGTTGCTGATAAAGGTTAATAAACGGGAAGATGCCTTAAGTGAATTTGGGCTGCTGTAACAAAATACCATAGAGTAGGTTGCTTAAAGAACAATTGTGTGTTTCTCATAGTTTTGGAGGCTGAGAAGTTTAAGATCAAGGTGCTAGCAGATTTATTGTCTGGTGAGAGCCCACTTCTAGGTTTGCAGATGGCTGTCTTCTTTTTATGTCCTCACATAGCCTTTCCATGATGCTTGTATACAGAAAAAAGAGAGGAAGGGAGGGAGGGAGAGAGGAAGGGAGAGACAGAGAGAGCAATGTCTCCATCTTCCTCTTCTTATAAGGGCACTAATCCCACTGTTAGGGTTCCCACCATTAAAACCACACCATCTAGACCTGCCAACTTCTAAAGGCCCCACCTCCACATACTGTACATTGGGGGTTAGGGCTCCAACACATGAATTTGCAGGTGGGGGCTGCTATACAAGCATATAGCTCATAACAAGTCAGATCCCTCCAAATGAACATAGAAAGTGCTAAAAAGCTTCTAACTTTAATGATCATTGTAATGTAAAATCACTTTATTTTAGGTTAGGCATGATAATTAGTCAATTGTTTCTATGATAGTAGAAGTACTGTTTTCTTGGGCATTTTCGTTCCATTTGAGACCCAGGAAATTACCAGGCAGCTAGTGTTAAATGATCGGTCTTCCAGGAAAAACATAAGATACATGCGACATCAGAAATTGGTCCTATAACTCAAGAAGGAAAGGTAATGAATAATTATCTGTCAGCCAAGGTGTCTAGGTGCTCATGACTATTTTTGTGCCATGGACCTCTTTGGCCATCTTGTAAAGTCTAGGGACTCCTTCTCAGAATAATGCTTTTAAGTGTATGAAATAAAATACATAGGATTACAAAAGAAACTAATTATACTGAAATAGAGTTTTATCTTTGAATTTGGGGAACCATAATCCATGGACCACAGATGAAGAACTGCACATACTTGAAAGCCCAGAAGATAAGCCCAGAAGGGAAAATAATAAGGTGGAGGGAAAGGAACATTTTTAATATGTTATAATTACCCTCTTACAAGGAAATATGAAGATGAAAAGGAAAATTCTGAACTGATCTAAAAGTAGCATAAGAGTTAATCACAAGGCCCAGGGAGAGAGCTGCTGAAAATGGCCCAGACGGGGACTACAGAAACCGTGGCTTCCTTCACTGACTCTCCTCTCTCTTATGAGCTTTCTAGATGTTGTTCAATATTAGACATTTTGATTTTGCCCTTGGGCAAGTGGGCATGGTCACTTCCCCTATTGTAAATAGTTCCACTTGTTCATTTATGGAAAGGAATCAAGCTACCAATCAAATTAGGTTCTCTGGAAATTGAAGATTAAAATACGGAGTTAAGGAGTGGATCGTGCATATTTATTAGTGAGCAGTTCTGAGCACCTGCCACACTGGGAGCTGTGCTGGCTGCTGAAATGATAGGCAGTTTCAGACAAGGTCCCTGTTTACAAGGAGTTAAAAATCTGCCAGCAGTGACGGAAGAAGGCAATACTTTTAATACAACGTGATTATAGTTTTTTTTTTTAATTTGGTTTCTCAAATGTTGCTACTTAAATAGAGGATTATGATACATCTTTCTTTTCTTTAAATTTGGGCTCTATTTAAGTGGAAAATATGTCATCATTTTGTAAAAATAATAACATTATGCTACCTATTCAAGAAGCAAAATGGGTTTTTCCTGGAGATGCTGAGCAAAATTTTAAAGGCCGTGTATTCTGGCCCCCGCCTTTGGGCAAGACATTCACAGACTTCACAAATAGAATGAAATCTGCTGGATTTTTTTTACATATTACACAATCTCTCTTAGCAAGTCTTGCCAATTTTAACAATGCTCAAATTATTTCTCATTTCTTGTTCAGATTCTTTATAGTATACTTTCTGTCTGCTTCTGTCAGTTCTGAAAATGGAGATTAGCCAGACATCCTAGTAGCTTTTATGTACTTTGTATGTTTTATCAAATGAAATAATAATGAATTCGTGAGAGAGTGAAAAAGTGTACATGCAACGCATTACCAATGTTTTCTATTTTGTCCTCTGGAATTCTGCTTCCTTTAATTCTCTGCATATCTTCTGTGTTCCAACATCATTACGGATTTCTTTAACCCACCTTAAATCCCCAGACTCCTCTTAAGATGAGAAAGATAGAACTAAATTTCTGCCTGTTTGGATTGAAAAGTCAAGCTTAATTAAAATGTATTTTCATCCGTGCATGGTGCAAATATCATAGCCTAATTATTGGCCTGTGAGTACATTATTAATGATGTTATCTCTTAATTGAGAATATCAATTATTTGGTAAATTTCTTACATTCTTTTTTTTATTAAATCATAGCTGTTTACATTAATGCAATCATGGGGTACAATGTGCTGGTTTTATATACAATTTGAAATATTTTCATCAAACTGATTAACATAGCCTTCACAGTATTTTCTTTGTTATTGTGTTAAGACATTTATATTCTACATTTAGTAAGTTTCACGTGTACCCTTGTAAGATGCACCGTAGGTGTGGTCCCACCAATTACCCTCCCTCCACCCACCCTCCCCTCTCCCCTTCACTCCCTCTCCCTTTCCCCGTATTCTTGGGCTATAATTGGGTTATAGCTTTCATATGAAAGCTATAAATTGGTTTCATAGTAGGGCTGAGTACATTGGATACTTTTTCTTCCATTCTTGAGATACTTTACTAAGAAGAATATGTTCCAGCTCCATCAGTGTAAACATGAACGAGGTAAAGTCTCCATCTTTCTTTAAGGCTGCATAATATTCCATGGTGTACATATACCACAGTTTATTAATCCATTCATGGGTTGATGGGCATCTGGGCTTCTTCCATGACTTAGCAATTATGAATTGGGCTGCAATAAACATTCAAGTACAAATATCTTTGCTATAATGTGATTTTTGGTCTTCTGGATATATACCTAGTAGAGGAATTGTAGGATCCAATGACAGATCTATTTTTAGATCCCTAAGTGTTCTCCAAACATCTTTCCAAAAGGAATGTGTTAGTTTGCATTCCCACCAGCAGTGTAGAAGTGTTCCATTTTCTCCACATCCACACCAACATCTCTGGTTTTAGGATTTTGTGATGTGGGCTAATCTTACTGGAGTTAGATGATATCTCAAAGTAGTTTTGATTTGCATTTCTCTGATGATTAAGGATGATGAGCATTTTTTCATATGTCTGTAGGCCATAAGCCTGTCTTCTTCAGAGAAGTTTCTCTTCAAGTCCCTTGCCCACCCTGAGATGGGATCACTTATTCTTTTCTTGCTAATATGTTTGATTTCTCTATGGATTCTGGTTACTAAACCTTTGTCAGAGACATAACTTGCAAATATCTTCTCCCATTCTGTCTGCTTGCTTTACTTACTGTGTTCTTGGCTGTGCAGAAGCTTTTTAGTTTGATCAGGTCCCAGTTATGTATTTTTGAAGCTGCTTCAATTGCCTGGGGGGTCCTCCTCATAAAATATTCACCCAGACCGATTTCTTCAAGAGTTTTCCCTGCATTTTCTTCTAGTATTTTTATAGTTTCATGTCTTAAGTTTAAATCTTTAATCCAGTGAGAGTCTATCTTAGTTAATGGTGAAAGATGTGGGTCCAGTTTCAGTTTTCTACAGGTCGCCAGCCAGTACACCCAGCACCATTTGTTAAATAGGGAATCTTTTCCTCAATGAATGTTTTTAATTGGCTTGTCAAAGATCAAATAACGGTAAGTAGCTGGGTTCATCTCTTGGTTCTCTGTTATGTTCCATACATCTGCCTCTCTGTTTTTGTGCTAGTACCATGCTGTTTTGATCACTATCGATTTATAGTATAGTCTGAGGTCTGGTAGCATAATTCCTCCTGCTTTGTTTTTATTTTATTTGGTAAATTTCTAAAGGCTGACTTAACAAATTTGAATGTTATAGAAAGTACCAGTAATTCTTTATATTTCAAACTTATATGTGGCATTACTTTTGGCCATGAAAGTCATTAAGGGAAGGCATTCAGAAGGCAGAAGCTGAAATTGGGGCAGCACATTGAAGACGTCCTTCTTAAATTTTATAACTAGCTCAATTCCATACATTTCCAGAATTAACTGAATGGCCCTTCTTGGTAAATAATGTAAATATAAGGTGAGTATCTTTTCACCCAAAATGTTATACAAACGAAAAAACTCATGTAATTCATAAATTTTAGATTTGGGAGGGAACATGGAGGGAATATAGACGAGTGGTTCTCAAAACGGGATCCCCAAGCCAGCAGCTTCAGCATCATCTGGAAACTTGCCAGAGATGCAAATTCTGGGGTTCTGCCCCTAACCTACTCAACATGAAATTCAAGGGAGTTAACTTAGCCATGTGGGTCTTAACAAGTTCTCCAAGTGGTTCTGATGCCAATTGGCACTGTGGTTGGCATTTTCAATGAGACAATTTTTTATAGTGGGAGGAGGTTGTCCTGTGTATTATAGAAAGTTTATCAGCATCCCTGGCCTCTATCTTCTAGATGTCAATAACAGCCCCTTCCCAGACATGGCAATAAAAAATGTCTCCAGGCATTGCCAAATGTCCTTGGCAGTGGGTGTGTGTGCACAATTGCCCCCTGTTGAGAACCACTGCTCTAGACCAACCTCCTACCCTGATACAGGAATCTCCACCATAACAGTTTTGACAGCTACTTCTATTACAAGTGTGAGCAATGTTCTTTCCTTCTACCTTTGGGAGTCATGGAATCGATAATCTATCCACCCCCCAAAAAAAGATTGCTGGGAAGTTAAACATTTTAAGTATATTGTATTTTAAAGTATTCACATTAACATCTTTCATGAATGGCATGTATTTAATCATATAAGAGACAAGAATGAATGTTTTTTACAAAGTGCACTTGATTACTGATCTTTCTTCAGAACTTTGCTCCAACATTGCATCTGTCAGAATTCCCCGGGCAGATGCTCCCTTTCCTCCTTGGCCCACCCAGGTTTTTCCTACACAGTTACTGCATGTATATATCACAGCATTGGTGTTTGCCTTCTCCCTTCTACACTCTTAAGTCATCTAATTTTATCCATCTTTGCATCCTTGGGACCTAGCTCAGTGCCTTGTACATTATGAGAATGAGAACGATTCACCCTAGCTGCACACTTGCCATTTTCTAAGCACTGGGCTAAGTGTTTTAAAGCTCTCATACCACCACCAATAAGGCAGGCTCTATCATTATTCCTTTTTGCAGACAATAAAATTGAGGTTTGTGAAATTAAATACTTTGTTCAAGGTCAAAATGCTGAGGAATGGTAGAGCCTGGATGTGAATCCCATGATTTTGATTCCTGACCTCATACTGCTAACCACTGCACTAGTGGAAGTGTTTGATAAGTGTCTGGTGAGTGTATGTACATGTTAGTAAAGACTCCATGACTCAATCAACGAGTGAATAATTGACTTGACTATTTAGAGCCGTGGTTCTCAACCTTCCTAATGCCTCCTAATGCCACGACCCTTTAATACAGTTCCTCCTGTTGTGGTCACCCCCAGCCATGAAATTATTTTCTTTGCTACTTTGTAACTGTAATTTTGCTACTGTTATGAATCATAATGTAAATATCTGATAGGCAGGATGTATTTTCATTGTTACAAAGGGGTCACGACCAACAGGTTGAGAACCCCTGATTTAGAGCTAATGGTAAAAGCTTTCAGAAGTGTATTCATTGAGCAGTGAACGTCAAGTATTATATGCCGACTGGTAACATTGTGGGGGGGATGATTTAGACGCTGCCAAAACCAGTTCTACTTTGTGAAGTCATATACAAGGTCAGACAATGAAGTTCTTGAACACATCCTAGAAAATGTGCCACATACCTCATTGCTGACTATCACTACAGTCACCTTCAAAGTATTCCCTTTAGCTATCTGATATACCAATGAGCTATGTGGCACTTTTTCTACGATGAGTTTGTGAACTTAATTGTCCATCCTTTTACAATTAAAGGCATTTAAATTTGGCCTTGACTTTCCAGGTGTGATAGTGGCTTTACCCAGAAGGCTTCTATAGCAGCACAGAAAGGAGGTTAATAAAAGCAACAGAAGATATAGGCAGATTTCCCAGACTGCTTTCTTCTCATGCAGAGCCTGAACCGTTAAGCACCTGGGAAACGGCAGTTTACAGTTGAGTAAAGACTATTGTGTGTTGAAGTCTGGTATACATCAGAATCACCTGAAGAGCTTTTCAACTTAGAGGGTTGTGCAGAGGTGCAGCTGAGTTAGAATCAGAATCTCGGAGTCTTTTTTGCATTGTTTTAAGGTCCCCAGGTTTTAATCCACCAAGTTGAGAGCCATTGCATTCCATTGTCAGTTCATAAAGTCCAAAGAAGGATCACAGAAAAAGGCAGCAAAGCACAAAGTGGGTTTGCTCTCAAGGCCGAGGCAAGTGGATCGCTTCAGCTCATGAGTTCAAGACCAGCCTGAGCAAGAGCGAGACCCCATCTCTAAAAACAATCAGGCATAATGGCAGATGCCTATAGTCCCAGCTACTTGGGAAGCTGAGGCAATCACTTGAGCCCAAGAGTTTGAGGTTGCTGTGTCATAGACGCCACAGCACTCTACCAGGGGTAAGTAAGTGAAACTTTTTCTCAAAAACAGACACACACACACACACACACACACATCCTACTCAGATAGGAACCAAATAAGAAACAGAAACGTAGCACAGGAAACAGTATGAAGAACCAGGCACAGTTTTGTGCACCTGCAGGCCCAGCTACTCAAGAGGCTGAGGCAAGAGGATTGCTTGAGCCTAGGAGTTAGAGATTGCAGTGGGCAATTATCACACCACTGCACTCTAGTGGGGCAACAGAGTGAGACTATGTCTCAAAAAAAAAAAAAAAAAAAAACAAGTTAATTAATAAAACTACACATGCACCTCTAGCACACAGGCTTATGTTTTAGAAGCGAATCTTGCAAGGTCATCAGGAAAACACTTGAAGAAACCAGGGTTCTGAGCAGCATCTCAGGGAGCAGAATTCACATCCCTCACAGTGGGTGGTGGCGAAGAGTTCTATTCACAGCCAGTTAGAATTGGAGACTGTTCCTGCTGGCAAAAACAGATGTAGAGTTCAATTGCACCAAGGTTTTCAAACTATACGTTGTGACACATGGTGAGTAATGAAATCAATTTAGTGGGTCTTAGCCATCTGTTTGTTTTTTTTTATTGTTGGGGATTCATTGAGGGTACAATAAGCCAGGTTACACTGATTGCAATTGTAGCCATCTTTTTTTTAATGGAAAGTAATACAGTAAAATAGAAACCGTCATCACTCCTAGAAGTTTCATGAAACCTGGTTTCAGGAGTGTGTGTGTGTGTGTGTATTTGTGTGTGACAATACAAAATTATGGATCACTAGACCTAATAAGATCACTAGACCAATGCCTTCACTTTATAGACAGAAAAAATAAAAAGAAATAGACCAAAAGAGGTTAAGTAACTTGCCTGAAGTTGCATTACAATTTATAAATTAAGAAAAATTGTTTTTTAAAAAGTAAACTGTGTTTTTTAAAAACCCAGTAGTTCTCAAAATCTAAATAGCAGTGATTCTACAAGCAATGACATAACTTTTCCTTAGATAAAAGCCTCACAGCACATTGGAAGACCAATAGCATGCGTTCTCTTGGGCTATGAGAATAATAATATCGTTACTGAGTTCAAAGATCTCTATACAGATTATCAGTGAACTCTTATACAAAGGAGCTCTGTGTTAAGTACTTTGTATGATTTACATCATTTAACTCTCCCAGAGTAAGGAAGGTGTTCTAGATCCCTCTAACGGATGAGTGAACCGAGCCTCAGAGAGATTTTAATTACTCCACGACTAAGCGGAAAAGCTGCAGTGTGAATCCAGAGCCTAAGCTTACTCACTTGGCTACTCTTTTCTCACTTTCTCTTCAATTGATAAGTAAATGGAGAGCTAAAGAAAAAAAGATAGATGCCCAAATTCTTGTATAAACACATATATTTTGAGTTTAGCTAGTGTACATTTTATAAATATAAAGCTCATCAACCAGAATATAAAAATCCTCTTTCTCATGGAAAAAATTAAAATATATAAATGTATAAGATATTTCAGTGAAACCTTTGCTGACATTACAGATTTGTATTAGGCTCGGTACTTCTGAAAATGTAATTAACCAATGACCGCTAAGTGAAAAAACAACCATGTGGTATTTAGGCAGTGAACTAAATATGATGAATCTTTGATTCACTTTTTTCTAGGCAAGTCCTGGAAATTGAACCGCTTTGCATGTCACAAGTAAGATATAAATGCTTTTTTTATTATTACAATTTTTTTTAAAAAAGAGAGAAATAGACAAGGCAGAGAGAAGGAAAAAGAGAAGAAGGCAATAGAAGAAATGAGTTACCAGAACTGGCCCTTATGAAGGCTTTACAGATTATTTAAACATGTATTCCTGGATTCTTAAGATTAATGTTATGCTCATATCTCAGCCACAAAGAGAACACAAATGAAGCTATAGGAACTTAAAAGTGGTTAACAGTGTTTCCCAGTTAACCTTAATTAATTATACCTTTGTATTTTGTTTTGACTGTTCTATAATTTTTTAGTTTCACATAAACTATGTCAATGTAGGATATACCATTAGGCCTATGTAAATACCATCAGATGTGAAGAATTAGAGACTGGGAAAGGCAGTTTGCCACAGACTCAATTACTGAATGGAAATAAAAATAACTGAAGGCTGTGCTCTCCCAGTCACTCTTAGGAAACACTCTTGGAAATTACAGGGCAAAGAAGTGTAGAGAAAACCTCCCAAGATAATCTAGTCCAGTGGTTCTCAACCTGTGGGTCACGTCCCCTTTCACAGGGTCACCTAAATATATCCTGCATATCAGATATTTACATTACAATTCATAACAGTAGCAAAATTACAGTTATGAAATAGCAACGAAAGTAATTTTATGGTTGGGGGGGTCACTACAACATGAGGAACTGTATTAAAGTGTCGCGGCATTAGGAAGGATGAGAATCACTGACAGTCCAACCCTTGCCCTCTAGTCAGTCCTCGACTCTGACTGGCCAGGGACTCAAAGTGTGGTCTTGGGGCCAACAGCACTGAAGTCCTGTGCAAGCTTATGTGGAATGGGGGATCTCAGACTCCACCCCAGATCTGCTGAATCAAAGTCTGTATTTTAAAAAGATCCTCAGAGAATTCATGTGCATGTTAAAGATTGAGAACCACCAGGCTATCCTGCTGGGACAGAAAATCCAAGAAAGAGTTGGGACCAAAGTGTAAGCACAACCACCCCAAGCTGCAATTTTATCTGATTTTCATTGTGGGATATATGAAATGCTTGGAAGGGGGCTGGTCATCCACCCCTACACAGGAAAAAACAAAAAAAGGAAATCAAATTGTCTTGGGAGAGATAAAGGTTAACACTCATAGAACAAAACCTAAAATGCTTTATATCTGACCCATTTCAAAGCTAGGAGCATGTACTAGATTACTCTGCGTGGTTTCAGGTGGACCAAGAGATCATCATTTTTTTGTACCACAGTCATTTTTCAATGACCTTTTATTTATGGGACATGATACTGGTCCTCCATTTGCAGTAGTGGTATAGTATTTTCTTTATAAGGAAGTTTATTTCTGTTTTTCCTATGACAGTAAATGTAAAGAACTGTGATAAGGAATTGGGTGAATCCTTTGAGGATAGAATATGAGTCATTAGGGCAACAGGATTGCTAGACTAGGGCAGCATAGTCCTGAAAGTCACATTTCACAGGTAAACGTGGTGTTTAAAAGAAGAAGATTGCCAGCCTTTCTATATTGCCAGATAAAGATGTTTGAAAATAGAATAAACCAGCATTTACTGTCTGTTCTCACCACATAAAAGAATATTTTCATACTCTTGAAGAAGGAAAAACAATATCAAAATAAAGGAGAGGAGGCCTTTCTGAGAAAATATGATGGCAGTCTTGCCAAGACACCTGTGTACAGGATGATAAGCCCTTATCCAAAGTCTTTGCCAGGCAAGTTTTAGAATTCAGGAAGTTTTAAGAGGAGGTGATTCAGAAGATAGTGTTGTGCCTAGGTGTGCCCTAGTAGCATCTGGCTGAACACCAGATATATATCCACGCATGAATATCAACGTCGTGAAGCATATGAATATTCCTACTCAGTTGACTCAGTAAAGACTGTGGAACACTCAAATCAAATCAGGTCAGTGTTTGCCACCAAAGAAGTCATGAGAAAACTTTCTGTTTCCAGAAACTTGGGGGTTTTGAAATTACAATTAAGGAATTATGCACACACATCTGCACATGTATATATATAATTGCCTTTTTTCCTCTCGTTTTTGTTGTGGAGTAAGGACGCCTCTATCCCCATGAGGCCTAGGTCTGAGAATGGACATGCAGGAGCTCTCAGCCACAACAACACGTGGAGTGTGTGTGTGGCCTCAGATCAAAAAATGTAAATTAAAGCCACAATGAGATACCACCTTACCCCAGTCAGAATGACCATGACTAACATCAGAAAACAATAGCTCCTGGTGCAGATGCAGTGAAAAAGGAACACATGTGATCCAGCAATCCCAATCACAGGAAAATAAGTCATTTTATTAAAAAGACACCTCCACTCTCACAGCAAAGAAGGAACCAACATAAATGCCCATCAACTAATGAGCAGGAAAAGAATGTGATACACATACACTGGAATACTACTCAGCCATGAAAAAGAATGAAATTGTGTCTTTTTGCAGCAACTTGGATGGGCCTGGAGGCCATTATCTTAAGTGAAATAACCCAGGAACAAAAAATAAAAACCACGTTCTCACTTTTCTTTTTCTTTTTTTTTTTTTTTTTTATTGTTGGGGATTCGTTGAGGGTACAATAAGCCAGGTTACACTGATTGCATTTGTTAGGTAAAGTCCCTCTTGCAATCATGTCTTGCCCCCAGAAGGTGTGGCACACACCAAGGCCCCACCCATCTACCTCCTTCCCTCTCTCTGCTTTTCCTCACCCCCCCCATGACCTTAATTGTCATTAATTGTCCTCATATCAAGTGAGAATTAAGCAATGGGTATTCATGGCCATACAGAATAACATAATGGACACTGGACGCTCAAAAGAGAGAGGATAACAGTGGGTGGAGGAGGAAAAGTTACATATCAGGTACAATGTTCACTGTTCAAGTAAGAGGTATAGTAATAGCCCAGACTTCACCACTATACAGTTCATCCATGTAAACAAAAAAACATTTGTACCCAATTAAAACAAAACTTTAAAAAATACTTTCTTCCAATTATCCAGCTATAAACATAACCCTGCGGTAATATTCTACTTAAATATTATTGGAGAGAGTTTTAAATGGACATCTGCTAGAATGTACACTCTGTAAGACCAAGAAATCTACCTTGTTTACTGATTTGTCTCAAGCACTGACAGGAATGTGAGCGTGCCTGAGATATTATGGCTGCTCAGAGTTTGTTGAATAAATTAAAGATTTGCAAGTTAACAACCTCCTGCAAATACTAAAATTATTGTTGGCAGCTCATGGATATAGAGCTGAGTTGTGGTGTGTGGTGTGTGGTGTATGGGTGTGGAGGGAGGGTATTTAAGGCAGAGCAACCTGTTCCGTTCTTTCTATTAGAACAAGTGCATGTGTATATGAATACTGTACCCTGCTTCTTCAGTTGTAAACAGAATTTGGATGGTTACATGATGTTGTATATGAAATAATCTGAAACTCTGAGTGAAAACAAACAAGTATTTAGTATTTATGGTTATTTCTTAAAGACAGAATATTTCATTTTCTTTGCCGGGTTGGAGCCAGATGGTCTTAAAATAGGTGTGAGGTCAATGAACTTGAATACGAAAAAAGCCCATGAGCACAGTAACATAATTCTGCCAATAAATATTTGAAATATGAAAAAGAGGCTGGGCATGGAGGTTCATGCCTAAAATTTTAGCACCCTGGAGAGCTGAGGCAGAAGGATCCCTTTTGTTGAGGAGTTCGAGACCAGCCTGAGCAAGAGCAAGACCTCTATCTCTACTAAAAATAGCAAAACTAGCTGGGCTTTGTGGTGGGTGCCTGTAGTTCTAGCTACTCAGGGGAGGCTGAGGCAGGTGGATTGCTTGAGCCCAGGACTTTGAGGTTGCTGTGAGCTAGGCTGATGCTATGGTACTGTAGCGTGGGCAACAGAGTGAGACTCTGTCAAAAAAATAAAGAAGGAAGGAAGGGAGGGAAGGAGGGAGGGAGCGAGGGAGGAAGGAAGGAAGGAGGGAGGGAGGGAGGGAGGAGGGAGGGAGGGAGGGAGGGGGGAGGGAGGGAGGGAGGGAGGGAGGGAGGGAGGGAGGGAAGGAAGGAAGGAAGGAAGGAAGGAAGGAAGGAAGGAAGGAAGGAAGGAAGGAAGGAAGGAAGGAAGGAAGGAAGGAAGGAAGGAAGGAAGGAAGGAAGGAAGGAAGGAAGGAAGGAAGGAGAAACTGCTTAACGACTAAGGATGTGAAATGACCTACAGGGTCACAACAAAATATGACTGGGCAAAATATGATGGTAAGAAGAAACTATGGTAATTGTGGCCTAATCCTTCCAAAAATGAGTGAGCTTGGTTATTTTCCTTTGACTTATATGCTGTAGTTTTGAGAGAATTATGATTAAATGAGCAAAAATATTTTGCCAGCGAGGAAAGCAAAATGTATCCCCAAATAAGGATAAGGTAGTATCACTGTCTTTTTAGTGAGGCCGACATGTGATTGCATCAAAAATCATTGGCGCCGCAGTGCATCTTACAAGGGTACATGTGAAACTTAGTAAATGTAGAATATAAATGTCTTAACACAATAACTAAGAAAATGCCAGGAAGGCGATGTTAACCAGTGTGATGAAAATGTGTCAAACACCAGTGTATGGTGCCCCATGATCGCATTAATGTACACATCTATGATTTAATAATAAAAAAATAATAAAAAAGAAAAAATCATTGGCGCATATTATACCCCATGATTGCATTAATGTACACATTAATAATGATGTATTATTATTTTAATAATAATAAAAAGAATCATTGGCAATCTATTTCAAAACTAAGACAAAATCCTATAATCACTTACCAACCATGGTATATAGGGAAATTTTAAATGTTCCATGATGCTATCCATTCAAAAATTATAGAGTTCAATAATTAATAAGTGGCCATTATTTCTAAACATAATAACCTGAGACCTTCATAATCATAACAGCTAAAAGACAAGTACTAACTTAGGACCTTTATTTTTTCCTGTGTGTCACTTACCATTTTCCCCTCCACCTTTACTACTGGGAAACAAAGTTCCCTAGCTCTTACATGCCTGTGCTCTTCAAATTAGCTTATTTCTCAAGGGAAGAAGTCCTATTGTAATGGCATACATAGTACATACTGAAACATACAGTAGATACTTGATTAAGAAATCGGGCAGTGGAGAATACTCAGGACACCCTTTTGAACTGGAATATTAGTGAATTCTTATCAATTCTGGTAAGAATTAAAGCTTATTGAAATTCAAAGAGGGTCCAGTTGGGAGTCTTCTCTTCTAATGAGAGTCTTTAACAGGAAACAAATGGTAGAAATATTATGTTCCTGTTCTGTCAAGGTGCTGCTTTTTTTTTTTTATTAAATCATAGCTGTGTACATTAATGCAATCATGGGGTACAATGTGCTGGTTCCACACACAATTTGAAATATGTTCATCAAACTGGTTAACATAGCCTTCACGGCATTTTCCTAGTTATTGTGTTAAGACATTCATACTCTACACTAGTGAATTTCACATGTACCCTTGTAAGATGCACCCACCAATTACCCTCCCTCCACCCAGCCTCCCCTCTCCCCTCCCTTTTCCCCATATTCTTGGGCTATAATTGGGTTATAGCTTTCATATGAAAACTATAAATTAGTTTCATAGTAGTGATGAATACATTGGATACTTTTTCTTCCATTCTTGAGATACTTTGCTAAGAAGAATATGTTCCAGCTCCATCCATGTAAACATGTAAGAGGTAAAGTCTCCATCTTTCTTTAAGGCTGCCTGATATTCCATAGTGTACATATACCACAATTTATTAATCCATTTATGGGTCAATGGGCATTTGGGCTTCTTCCATGACTTAGCAATTATGAATTGGGCTGCAATAAACATTCTGGTACAGATGTCTTTGTTATAATGTGATTTTTGGTCTTCTGGATATATACCTAGTAGAGGAATTGTAGTATCGAATGGCAGGTCTATTTTTAGGTCTCTAAGTGTTCTCCAAACATCTTTCTAAAAGGAACGTATTAGTTTGCATTCCCACCAGCAGTGCAGAAGTGTTCCCTTTTCTCCACATCCACGCCAACATTTAAGGTGCTGCTTTTTAAAGGCTATCAGAGAGGCCCCCCTTAGCCCTGTAAAAGCCCTTCAATAATCTCACTCCAGCGTCAGTTCCCACAGCCACTTCGGTTACAAATTTAGCCACACTCAGGATTGGACATTCTAGAAAGTTCCAAGTCTTATCTGCATGACTCCCCCACCCCTGTACTAGAGCTGCTAATCTTGGGAGGTAGCATAGGAAAAAAAAGAATAAGTTCTGATTGGTTTGGTATTTTTGTAAGCCACATGTGTACAGTTTCAGGCATAAAATGCCCTGGTTTAAAAAAAGAAAAATGGTGATTTGATTTTGTAAGAATTATAAAAAAGAAGGAATGACACTTTGGTTCCAGCACTGAATATCCTCTTAGTACATAGAATATTTTTATTGCTTCTCTACATTCTAACTAAAATATCCAATCATAAATTTAGTCTGAGGAAATAGTGACAAATTAGCCTCCCATGCCTGGGGAGGGCTGCATTTTGGATGTTGTATCTAAGGGAAAAATGTGTTAGACCAGAGCATCCGAGGGAGAACATGTTTTGAAAAGGGGAGAGCCTTTCTCACACCCCTGAATCATGCTAATTGTCAGGGGTCACTAGATAAGTAGAATTCTAAACATTTGTGTGCACGCTTAAATGAAAACTCAATGCTTTTGATTATCGAAAATGTCAGAGAAGGAAAGAACTTTAGAAATAAACTAGTCAAGCCTCTCCATTTTACAAAGAGATCTAAAGGGTGAGGAACCTTCTCCAGAGCCTCTGGCAGACTGAGAACAGAGCAGAAGCTGGAATTCACTTCTGACCACTCCGAGGCCTGTTAATTTCCAGGACACCATCAGACTTAAATTTCCACTTCCTAGTGCACTGACCCTCCTTAGCTGCCTTTTCAAGATCCTTGCAAGGGAAGCCACATGTTTCTATGAAGCCCCAGCTGGAAGGACTGGGAAGTATCTAGTTTCCAGCCAGCCTGAGTAATGGCATTATAGACAAGTGCCCATAATGTTAGCACCCAAGACTGCAGGCTCACTTGATTAAATGCAGCACGTATCCTTTTACATTCTTGTTATTTTGATAATTAAATGGGATTCCCAGCATATCTCTGACCTGACACCTGTATTTCATTTTTAAAGTGACTCAGGGAGCGAGTAATTCATGATAGTTTTGCAGTACAACCTACACCCACAGCTCATTAAAATGCGTTTAAAGTTTAATAAAATGGTACCCCCTCCAGTAATAAACCTGGTTAAGTATCTAGCACATCTTGCATGCTTTTAATGGCCTGTTTGCTTTTCAAAGATGTGAAGCAAGACAAATTATTTTTTTTAAAAAAGATGCAGTGCTGCCTTAGAGTTGCAGTTTTAAAAATTAGTTATTTTCAACTGAACTATCTATTTCCTTCTACGTTTCCAAAATATAAAATTCTGATTTATGTGAGCACGTTTTTTTTAAACATTTTAATTCCCAGTCTAACTAAATACCACCTGTTTGTAAAAAGTTAAATCACATTACTCAACTTTTTGCTGCTCAGACACACTAGATATTGCAAAAAGAGAGAAAGAACTGAGTTTTGTCAGAAAAATAATTCAGAAAAAAAACAAAGGACCAAAATTATGTTTTAAATAAATCATAAATGTACATACCAAAAATAAAAATGTTTACACTTAATTTCTCACTGATAAAGTGGGTATCTCATGGCTCCAATTACTTGTCAAGTTGAATAAAATAGCAGTGAAACACACATACTGATATTATCATTAATCAGAAATAATTTAAATATGTGTGTGTGTGTATATGTATCTGTCCTTATTACATGGAGATAACATCAGTAAATCATTAAACCTAAATCCCTCTTCCACATGTATTACATGTTTCTGTTACTTTAATCAAATCAGCATTTCTTAGCAAGAAGGCAGTATTTCATATTTGTGGGAAAACCATGGGAAGAGCACATTGATTGTGAAGCAGTATGTCAATATTGTCATAATTCCAAGTCCTTCGGTTGGCACTAGGTCACTTCAACATACTATATAACACCCTGAGGCTGGGTGACTAACAGTGTCTGCTCACAAGGATAGTTTACATCATAATGTCAGTAATAGAAATCTGTAAGAAATTACTCTATTTTCTTCTTAATTTTAGAATGTCACTTTTATAAAACAATCATTTATTTAATAGTTCATTTATGTAATCAAATGTAACAAAACATATACAAAATAATGCAAAAAATAATTCAAAGCTTCACCACCCAAAATATAACAGACACTAACGTTTGGAGAACCTTCTTTCTAGAGTCTTTCTCTATGCATAGGTACAAAATAGGGGAAAAGAAAAAGGAAGGAAGGATGGGCAAAATAGAAAATTTTAAAAATAATGGAGTCACATTACAATCGCTACTTTAAAATGTGTTAGATTTCATTTTATTTGACTTCATCAGAAGAAAAACTGATGGGAAATTGGAGAAATTGCTGAATTGTGGTTGAATGTCTTTTCACCCAAGGGATATTAGATTTCAAAAGGTCCCCTATAAAATTAGAAGATTTTTTTCTAAATGAGGTCATTCTTCTTTTATCAACTATTTCAAATTGAAACAATATAAATTAGCTACAGTGATATTGTTAAAGGTTCTCATTTCTTCCCACCTCATGCCACCATTGTCCAGCTTTTGTTAATTATACTGCATTATTTTAATTTGTCAAGGTTTATTATATTTGCATTGTACTTCTGTCAATTGGTTAGGCATATTGTGTAGATCAACAGATGGTGCTCACCACCAGCCTTTTACCCTGGCTTCAACTGGATTTCCTTGTCAAGTGTTTTTTGTTTGTTTGTTTGTTCAAGAATCACTCAGGGGTGCCTTCCTTTCCTCTGTTCCTCGGTTTTCACAATTCATGTCTTTTAGATCTCAGTGATGTTAGGTGAGTCCACTCACTGTTCTTCAGAACTTTGTAGATGATTGCCTCATTGTCTTTGGGGCTGAATGTCATTGTGGAAAAATCATAGGCTGATCGAAGTTATTCCCCTTATAGGGAACTTTGGTTTTGTGCCTAGTTAACTAAAAAATTGTTTCTTAACCTTGAAATTTGTACCTTATCTAAGATATGGCTAATGATGTTAAAGAAAAAGTTATTCAGTGATCCTTGTTAATGAATGGTAAGGAAGACTTTATTCAGGACCGTGGTGATAGGTACAGGGACCCACAGCATAGAATTTTACAGTGGTGGGGAGAGAGATTGGGTTGAACCTGAATTACGGCCTTGGCAAGTGGAAGTTTTTAGCCAAGAAGCAGGGTGGGGATCAATACCGAAAATGTTTAAGAGGAAGCATCAGGGGTCAGGGGGATTCTGGCTAAACCAACTTAATGGGATTCTTGCTGAAACAGGCAAAGATAATCAGACATTACCTGGGTATCTGGAAGTGGAAGTGGTCAGATATTAGGGATGAGGGGTTCTCATGGTTAAAATGACTTGACGGTGCTCTTTTCTAAAACTGGGATTTTATAAGGAGGTATACAGAAGAACCTAGGAAAACATTCAGAAACATTTTTCTCAATGTTGGTCAAGCAGAGAGTGATCAGTGATCACTCATTCTGTATCAGTTTTTTACCTGGAACACCAGGTGTCCTTTTGACCTACAGATTGAAGTCTTTTATTTCAGGAAAAGTCTTCAACATTGTATGTGTACATATCTTTCCTATTCTATTTCTCATGTCTGGGAACCCTAATCTTTTTTTTTTTTTTTTTGCAGTTTTTGGCCGGGGCTGGGTTTGAACCCACCACCTCTGGCATATGGGGCCAGCGCCTTACTCATTTGAGCCACAGGCGCCACCTGGAACTCTAATCTTTACGTTGCATGGTCTTTGTTCTCTCCCTCCACCCAAATATCTAATTGCTGTCACTTTCCACTTCGTTGACCATGTTATGAAGTTTTTGTCTTGTCATTAGGCTAATTTTATATTCCTTAGTTTCAATATTTTTATTTCTACAATTGTGGCATTTTGGTTCTCAGTTTGTTTTAATTCTGTCCTCTCCTTTTTATCTATTTTCATCTTAGGCTTTTTAAATCTTGTTTTAATCTGTAGTTTTTATTACATTAAGTACTCAGAGAAAACAGTCTTATTTTTCTTCCTTCATAGACTGAGCTAGTCGATTCTCTCTCTCCCTTTTTTCCTCTCTCCCCCTTCTCTTTCTCTCCCTTCCTTCTTCTTTCTTCTCTCTCTCCATCCCTCCCTCCATAGGTGTGTGCTATAATTTTTAATCTTCTTTTAATCTTATTGATGCTCCGTAAGGAAACCCAGACTTTTTCCTCCCTAGAGGAGTATAGGTGAGTTTTTCTTGACATATTCTGCATATCGTCTCAAAATCCTTTGTCTTCCTCTCTGAGCACATTTTGTGGGTTGGCTATTAGCTTCCAACTTTTTTTTTTTATTTCAGAATATTACAGAGGTACACATGTGTTGGTTACATAATTTACTTTTGTACATTTCAGAATGTATGCATAATACCGGTTAGGTGTGCATTAACTCAAACCCTCCTCCCTTCTCCCACCAACTTCTTTTCTAAAGCAGGAATATGAGAACAGGAAGCACCAAGATAGCCTGTCACCTTTGCTGGGGACCTGGTCTTGGCTCCCTCTTCTCAATCCCATCAAATGTCCCAATTTAGGTCCCCTCCACCAGCTGTAATTGGTTCCATAGCTGTGGGCTTCAGCTCTTTCCCCAATTTGGACCAGAGCCCTGCCTTTACCAAGGTCTCATGATTGTACACAAGAGATACTATTTTCTAAGGTGTTTTTCTTGACTCTTTTCTCAAGGCTACCTCTTTACTTCCCTCAAAGCATTCCTTTCCAAGTTCAAAGTTATCCTTAGGGAGTCTCTGGATTCAGCCACTCACTGCCTTTCCTCAGAGTCGTTCGAGGGTTGGAGCCATGCTGTAGCCCAGCCACCTCCACTACTTTAACCAACATGGTTCAAAATGAGGATATGGTGGTATACTCCTTTCTTTGTTTTTTGGCTGCTGCAAGCTTTGTTTTCATTTGTTTTACTTTAATATCTTGATTAAGTTTTGAAAGAGAGAGACTCCGTGATCTGACCTCACACAAGGATCTTTGCTCCCTACCATCTCAAAAACCACATCAATTTCTATACAAAAAGTAGCACTGAAACAGATTTTTCATAAGTGTAAGTGAAGATTAAAATTTACATGTCAAATATTTAATTTCATCATTGATTTCATGATTCTAAATAAGTGCATTCCTTGAAGAAAATTTAATACAAAAGAAAAGTATTGTAAAGAAAACATAGGCATTCATTCTCATATTATTTTTGGTGTGTTTTCTTTTAGAAATTTGCTAATCTACATATAGTTTTAAAAATTGGATTCATGTTTCATATATGGTTGTTATTTTGTTGTTTGTTTTACCTTTATCAGTACCTTTTGAGCATTTAACATGATCTTAAATATTCTTTGAAATAAGATTTTAATGATTTGGAAGCCAGCTAAGGTAGTCAAATAATCTCCTGTTGTTAAAGATGTAGACTATTTATAATGTTAATAACACTAATTCTGAGGTGACTGTCCTTCTATATAAATCTTGGGATCTATTTCTTTTAAAGTATTTTAGTAATACTTTTTGATGAAGCTATATCCGAGATGAGTAATCTTGCCTTATCAAAATAATTTAGGGGATATCATTATGAACCTCAATTATTATACAATGGTATAAAAGTAGATAAAGAGAAATCCTGCACCAGATTAAATTTTAGAATATAAAATTTTTTTTTTGTCTCTCCCGTATTTTTTTTTTTATATATACATATAAACCAAGCTTTTGGAGGTACTGGCCTTTACAATGTGGTTGAAACCATTACGTTAATTAATTGAGCAATAATGCAAAAAATTCATTCCCATCATCCTGAAATACAGCATGTCAGCCATATCTGCAAAATCAGTGGTTGCTGTCATTTCCATGTTTCTTTTTTTTTTATGTTTGAAATTTTTTTTTCTTTTTTTTTTTTTTATTAAATCATAGCTGTGTACATTGATATGATCATGGGGCATCATTCACTAGCTTCACAGACCGTTTACCAAGTTTCACATATACCCTTGTAAGATGCACCGCTGGTGTAATCCCACCAATCTTCTTCCCTCTACCCACCTCTCCCCTCCCTCCCCTCCCTTTCCCCCTTCCCCCTATTCTTAGGTCGTAACTGAGTTATAGCTTTCATGTGAAAACCCTAAATTAGTCTCATAGTAGGGCTGAGTACATTGGGTACTTTCTCTTCCATTCTTGAGATACTTTACTAAGAAGAATATGTTCCAGCTCCATCCATGTAAACATGAAAGAGGTAAAGTCTCCATCTTTCTTTAAGGCTGCATAATATTCCATGGTGTACATATACCACAATTTATTAATCCATTCGTGGATTGATGGGCACCTGGGCTTCTTCCATGACTTAGCAATTATGAATTGGGCTGCAATAAACAGTCTGGTACAAATATCTTTGTTATGACGTGATTTTTGGTCTTATGGGTATATGCCCAGTAAAGGAATTACAGGATTGAATGGCAGATCTATTTTTAGATCTCTAAGTGTTCTCCATATCTCTTTCCAAAAGGAATGTATTAATCTGCATTCCCACCAGCAGTGCAAAAGTGTTCCCTTTTCTCCACATCCACGCCAACATCTCTGGTCTTGGGATTTTGTGATATAGGCTAGTCTCACTGGAGTTAGATGGTATCTCAAAGTAGTTTTGATTTGCATTTCTCTGATGATTAAAGATGATGAGCATTTTTTCATATGTCTGAAGGCCGCACGCCTGTCTTTTTCAGAGAAGTTTCTCTTCAAATCCCTTGCCCAGCCTGTGATGGGATCCCTTGTTCTATTCTTGCTAATGTGTTTGAGTTCTCTGTGGATTCTGGTTATTAAACCTTTGTCGGAGACATAACCTGCAAATATCTTCTCCCATTCTGAGGGCTGTCTGCTTGCTTTACTTACTGTGTTCTTGGCTGTGCAGAAGCTTTTTAGTTTGATCAACTCCCAGTAGTGTATTTTTGAAGCTGCTTCAATTGCCCGGGGGTCCTCCTCATAAAATACTCGCCCATCCCGATTTCTTCAAGGGTTTTCCCTGCACGCTCCTCTAGTATTTTTATAGTTTCATGTCTTAAGTTTAAATCTTTAATGCAGTGAGAGTCTATCTTAGTTAATGGTGAAAGGTGTGGGTCCACTCTCAGTCTTTTACAGGTTGCCAGCCAGTTCACCCAGCACCATTTGTTAAATAGGGAATCTTTTTCCCACTGAATGTTTTTAATTGGCTTGTCAAAGATTAAATAATGGTAAGTAGCTGGATTCATCTCTTGATTCTCTATTCTATTCCAGACATCTACCTCTCTGTTTTTGTGCCAATACCATGCTGTTTTGATCACTGTTGATTTGTAGTATAGTCTGAGGTCTGGTAGTGTAATTCTTCCTGCTTTGTTTTTATTTCTGAGTAATGTATTGGCTATTCGAGGTTTTTTCTGATTCCATATAAAACGAAGTATTGTTTTTTCAAGATCTTTAAAGTATGACAGTGGAGCTTTAATAGGGATTGCATTGAAATTATATATTGCTTTGGGTAGTATAGACATTTTAACTATGTTAATTCTTCCCAGCCATGAGCATGGTATGTTTTTCCATTTGTTAATATTTTCAGCTATTTCTTTTCTTAGAGTTTCATAGTTCTCTTTATAGAGATCTTTGACGTCCTTTGTTAGATAAACTCCCAAATATTTCATCTTCTTTGGCACTACTGTGAATGGGATAGCATCCCTAACTGTTTTTTCAACTTGACCGTTGTTGGTATATATAAAGGCTACCGATTTATGAATGTTGATTTTGTAACCTGAGACACTGCTGTATTCCTTGATCACTTCTAAGAGTTTTGTAGTAGAGTCCCTAGTGTTTTCCAGATATACTATCATATCATCCGTGAAGAGTGAAAGTTTGATCTCTTCTGACCCTATATGGGTACCCTTGATCGCCTTTTCTTCCCTAATTGCAGTGGCTAAAACTTCCATTACAATGTTAAAAAGCAATGGAGACAATGGGCAGCCTTGTCTGGTTCCTGATCTGAGTGGAAATGATTCCAATTTAATTCCATTCAATACGATATTGGCTGTGGGTTTGCTGTAGATGGTCTCTATCAGTTTAAGAAATATCCCTTCTATACCGATTTTCTTAAGTGTTCTGATCATGAAGGGATGCTGGATATTATCAAAAGCTTTTTCTGCATTGATTGAGAGAATCATATGGTCTTTGTTTTTTAATTTGTTTATGTGCTGGATTACATTTATAGATTTACGTATATTGAACCAGCCTTGAGATCCTGGGATAAAACCGACTTGGTCATGATGTATAATTTGTTTGATGTGTTGCTGGATTCTGTTTGTTAGGATCTCATTGAATATTTTTGCATCTATATTCATTAGTGATATTGGTCTATAATTTTCTTTTCTTGTTGGGTCTTTCCCTGGTTTGGGAATCAGGGTGATGTTTGCTTCATAGAACGTGTTGGGTAGTCTTCCTTCTTTTTCTACCTTTTGGAACAGTTTAAGTAATATAGGTACTAATTCCTCTTTAAAGGTTTGGTAGAATTCAGATGTGAAACCATCTGGTCCTGGGCTGTTCTTTTTAGGGAGATTTTGTATGGTTGATTCTATTTCCGAACTTGATATGGGCCTGTTCAATATTTCCACTTGATTCTGGCTAAGTCTTGGAAGGGGATGTGCTTCCAAGTATTGGTCAATTTCCTTCAGATTTTCATATTTCTGAGAATAAAGTTTCTTGTAATATTCATTAAGGATTTTTTGGATTTCTGAGGAGTCTGTTGTTATTTGATCTTTGTTGTTTCTGATTGATGAGATTAGAGATTTTACTCTTTTTTTCCTGATTAGGTTGGCCAAAGGTTTATCTATTTTATTGACCTTTTTGAAAAACCAGCTTTTTGATTTATTGATCTGTTGTATAATTCTTTTGTTTTCAATTTCATTTAATTCTGCTCTAATTTTGGTTATTTCTTTTCTTCTACTGGGTTTGGGGTTGGAATATTCTTCCTTTTCCAGTTGCTTGAGATGTCCCATTAAGTTGTTAACTTCCTCTCTTTCCGTTCTCTTGAGGAAGGCTTGCAGTGCTATAAATTTCCCTCTTAGAACTGCCTTTGCAGTGTCCCAGAGGTTCCGATAGTTCGTGTCTTCATTGTTGTTTTGTTCCAAAAAATTGGCGATTTCTTTCTTAATCTCATCTCTGACCCAGCTATCATTCAGCATAAGGTTATTTAACTTCCATACTTTTGTATGAGTATGCAGATTCCTGTTGTTACTCAGCTCAAGTTTTATTCCATGGTGGTCCGAGAAGATGCATGGAATAATTTCTATTCCTTTAAATTTACTGAGGTTAGACTTGTGACCTAAGATGTGATTGATTTTGGAGTAAGTTCCATGGGCTGATGAGAAGTATGTGTATTCAGTTTTGTTGGGATGAAATGTTCTGTAGATGTCTGCTAAATGCAAATGTTGGATGGTTAGGTTTAAATCTAAGATTTCTTTGCTCAGCTTCTTGTTGGAGGATCGATCCAACACTGCCAAAGGAGTGTTGAAATCTCCAATGATTATGGAGCTGGAGGAAATCAAGTTGCTCATGTCTGTTAGAGTTTCTCTTATAAATTGAGGTGCATTCTGGTTGGGTGCATAGATATTAATAATTGAGATCTCATCATAGTGAGTATTACCCTTAACAAATAAGAAGTGACCGTTCTTGTCATCCTTACTTTTGTTGGTTTAAAGCCTATTGTATCTGCAAATAAAATTGCAACACCTGCTTTTTTCTCATTACCATTTGCCTGAAATATGGACGACCATCCTTTCACCCTGAGTCTGTATTTGTCTTTTAGGTTAAGATGTGACTCTTATATGCAACAGATATCTGGCCTGAGTTTTTGTATCCAGTCAGCTAACCTATGCCTCTTTAGAGGATAGTTTAAGCCGTTCACATTAATGGAGAATATTGATAAGTCTGGTGAAGTTTTGGGTATCGAGTTTTCAAAAGTCCAGTGCCCATTTTTAATCCTTTCGCCAGTGTGGAAATTGGAGTTTGATCCGAAGTTTCTGAGTGAGTTTACTTTTGTGGTATAGGATTGGGTTGGTCATTATGGAGGATAGGTCTGAGAATATCCTGAAGAGCTGGTTTGGTTATGGCAAATTTCTTCAACATATGAATGTCATTAAAGTATTTAATTTCTCCATCATAAATGAAACTCAGGTTAGCTGGATACAAGATCCGGGGTTGAAAGTTATTTTGCTTTAGGAGATTAAAAGTCTGTGACCACCCTCTTCTGGCTTGAAAAGTTTCAGCAGAGAGATCTGCAGTCATTCTAATATTCTTGCCTTTGAAGGTAATGGTTTTCTTTCTCCTGGCAGCTTTGAGGATTTTCTCCTTCATATTAACTTTAGTGAAGTTAATTATGATAGGCCTTGGGGATGTCTTATTGGGGTTGAGTCGTGCTAGGGTTCTGAAGCTGTCCACTATCTGAATTTCAGAATCTCTAGGCATGTCTGGAAAATTCTCTTTCATAATTTCATGCAGAAGGGCCTCTGTGCCCAGCGAGGCCACTTCATCTGTTTCTGGAACTCCTGTAATTCAAATATTCACCTTCTTCGAATTATCCCAGAGCTCTCTGAGTGAGTGATCCGTTTTTGCTCTCCATTTCTCTTCCTCTTTGAGAGTTTGGGAGCGTTCAAAGGCTTTATCTTCGATGTCAGAAATCCTTTCTTCTGCTTGCTCCATTCTGTTACTGAGGGATTCTACTGTATTTTTCATATCTTTGAGGGCTGCAAATTCTTGCTTCAGTGTGTCTAAGTCTTTGGTGGTTTTGTCTTTAAATTCGTTAAATTCTTGAGACAACTTCTGAATTTCTCCTCGAATTCCTAATTCCACTTTGTTAATCTTGTCTGCAATCCAAATTCTGAATTCGATTTCTGACATCTCAGCCAGTTGTTTATGAATGGGATCTTCAATTGCATCTGCCATATCTTTCCTTGGGGGGGTTGATCTATTCTGGTTATTCATGTTACCAGAGTTTTTCCGCTGATTCCGCCCCATGGTTGTTTTACTCCCTCTGATTTTTTCCCCTGGGGCTTTGTCAAGGGCCCGTACAGTGTTGTGGCCTGAGAAACTGGGGCCCTGTCTGGTGTGGTGGGGCTAAATGGTTCTGCCTTGTTTTCAGCTGGTTTCTGTTCCACCCTAGTGAAACAGATACTTTGGATTGAAGTTTCAGCTGTGGAGAAATATCAGCAATTAAGTCACCCCGCCCCCCACTGGCAAACAATTGGAAAAGAAAAATCAAACCTTCCTACCACCGTGCACCTAGGGCAGCACCTGATTTATCCTCAGGTGATTGGTTCAGTTCAAAAATGTCCAAATCAATTGTCTCAATCTGCACCTGTCTTGGGTGAGAGAGTTTAAGAGGTCTCAGGGAACTGAATTACAGGGGTCTGGTGACTACGCTGGTGTGGCCTGCTCCAGTGCTGCGTGGAGTCAGGAAAAGCCACCCAGCCTATAAATCAGTCTGGGAAGGTTGCTGCCTCCTTCCCCACCTTGCACCACTTCACACCCAGTCACTGATAGCCCTGCAGTTGGCTGACCCAGTTGCCTGTAGTGAATCGGTACTCCAGGAGTTTGTACCTGCCTGAATCACAAGGAAGTCTGCCAGGCCGCTGCGCTCTGCCTCTCTCCAGCAGGAGGAGGTGAGGCCTGACAACCTCGGGCACTAGATGAAAGTTGAGAGGTTTTCACTCAGGTCCAGTCTCACCCCTGATTAATGTTACTGACAGAACGGAACAGAACAACTCTGCGTTTCCCCTGCAGAAGAGAAGCTGAATTGAGTTCCAAATCAGCTTGTCTTTGCTCTTGTATTGTCTATAGGCTGACGATCCCCTGAGAGCCAGGTGCATCTTAGGTTTAGTAAAGCGGACCTCTGGGTCAGCCCCGCCCTGGGAGTTTCCCTGGTTTGCAAGTTTATGTTGCCTCAGGCAAACTCAGAGTCTCAGGTTGCCCAGGGAGACGGGGGGTGTGGCTTCAGAATATTCTGTAGTGAGCCGTATTGCTAGCAAAAGAGGGCTGCTGCCTTATGGCTCAGGCAACCGTGGCTCTGGTGCAGCTCCCCTCCAGCCAATCGTCCTCTCTCCACTCCGCACCCCAAAGTCTGCACCGACAGGCTGCAACCCAGCACTGTCTACACCCCTCGAGCAACCATCCAAGAGTCTGGACCCCTGGGGGACAGGCCTCCAGACCCTGGAATGAGAGCAGAGGGGAGTGCGGGGAGCGCTGGAAGCCTGGGGTTGTGGGCAGAGAACACACACAGCTCTACACAGTCTTATGCCTGGCCGTATTATCACCAAAAGACGGCTGTCGCACTGCGCCTCAGGGAACTGCCACTCTGGTGCAGTCCCCTCTCCGCCAACCGACCGGGACTGGCCCCCAGACCCCAGTGTGAGCGAAGGAGAGCGCTGGGAGCTCAGAACTCCAGGTAGTTTATACAGTTTTATGCCTGGCAGGAGGACGCCGTGGCACCCCAGTAGGGGAGGTAGGTCCAGTTTTTAGAGGGTCTCTCCCGTGGAGTGTAGTGGGAGAACCTTTGAACTCTGCCCGGTTGTTTGTGGGGCACTCTGAGCTGTTCTCATGGGGGAGGGGACTCCCGGCCGCTTGGTGATGGATTTTGTACCTTTTGTTTGTATCCTTGTGGTCACAGCTCGCCTCAGCGGGGTTGACGTGTGTTCTACAGACTTCTCTCTTAGTGCAGCTCAAATCCACCAGGTTACTTGCTGAATTTTTGTCCTTTAACTCTCCTTCTGAACGGGAGCCTCTGTGGAAAGCTGGCTTTAGTCAGCCATCTTGTCTCCTCCCCCCAGAATATAAAATTTTGAATAAATTTGGGAGTATATCTCTTAGTGCTTTTTCCTCATAAATTCAAGATCTAAAATTATGTGATTTCTCATCATTTATTTAATGAAAGGAAACTGAGATATTTCCTAAATTGTTTTCATTATTTTCAAAAAGTACCACTTTTATTGTCTTGATCAGTGTTTTTTGGATTTTTCTTCAGAGTTCAGTGCAGCATAGTGGTTCAGTGAATAAATTCTGGGGTGAGAAAGAACTGGGATCTGACACCAGCTGTGACTTGCATGATCCAATGCTCCCTTTGTGCCTCTCATTCTTTACCTTCCTTCACTGTGTTTTAGACCCACTACACTTCTTTCTGTTGCTCGAGTAGACCAAAACCATGTTCAGGTTGGCCCCTGCTATTTCTTCAAATCTTCCCCCAGCCTATCTATGGCTAACCCTGTTTCATCCAAGGGTCCATTCTCTGCTCAGTTAATGTTCTCATTAACTTTCCCCTCCAGTCAGTCTCTATTCTATTACTGTTTTATTTTCTTCATAATATGTCTAATCATTCAAAAGTATCTTAATAATGGCTTCTATTAATAGCATTATTAACTAACCTCAGCACCCATAATTCCCTTCTACAGCCTTTAGCTCAGGTGCCTTCTGCTGTGAGGGGGACTGCCCTCTTGTGGACTTTTACGATATTGCTACTAAAGGTGCAAAGTCTGGTTTCAAGATTGCTTAGGGGGTTTCTCCAAGTGTCAAATACTTGAGTCTTACGATATTCGTATAGCAGGCTAACTGAAAATTTTAATCTGCCTAGAACAGAAATGTCTTAAAATGTGAAATGACCTTGATGTAATAATGATAGTTCTATTTAATAAGTGTTTTCTCACTATTAAACACTGTGCAAAGGTATTTTCACATATTTTCTCATTTGACTTGGGTATTGTCAGCTGGGAAAATGAAGCAATAATTTGAGACATATAAAAAAAGCTTTTCCAACTGTCAGAGTAAAGCTGATCCTCTGTGCCCAAACTTTGTCTACAATTTTTCAGGAAAAAAAAAAAAAGCACAACAAAGTGACTGTAGTCAACTGTAAGTTACTGTACACTTTTAGATGACTGTAAAAGTGGAATTGGAATGTTCCTAATGTATAGAAATGAAAAACGTTTGAGGTAATACCCCAATTACCTGATATGATAGTTATACATTATATGCCTGTATCAAAACATCACGCATAACCCATAAATATATACAACTTTTATGCACCCATAATAATTAAAAATAAAGGCTTTTTTTAACTTAAGAAATACAATAACATCGTTTTTTAACCATCAGAGGGAGCTGAGTTCTCAACTCCTCTGACCCTAATTATTGTGTGTCATTTATTTATTTTCGTTAGGCCTTAGTTTCCTTAAATGTAAAATGAGGCTTCAGCTCTTTCAGAGGTGAAATGCTTTCCATAAGACCTGGGAAGTAGTAAATACATTCAGTTGTTGCCAAGCAGGATAAAAAAAACATCATCTCTTCATCCTTCTATCCTCAAAAATCCTAGGGACTACGACATCGCTTTGGGTAATGACATTGAACTCATATATTTTTTTACATGTAAAGTTAACTCATTCAGTTTCTAATTGAAAAAGTCTTACTTTTCAACAGAGCTACTTCTTTAAAGCTTCCAGAGGTAATCCTTAATTTATGAATGGTAGATATGTTTTGAATATAAATATGTACTAATATAATTATCTACGTCTATGTTTAATTCAGCAGATAACTATTCCATAAACATTTATAGAGTACCCACTCTGTCTAGGCTCTGGTGCTGGCATAGAAGAAATGTCATAAAAAAAAAAAAAAAACTGTAATCCCAATCCACATGAAGTTTACTATCTTCAATGTCTTGAAGTCATTCCCAGTATCATCTCCAAAAATAATGGGCAGGGATAAAACACCAAAATTTTAATGCTAGCAAATTAGATATATTAAGTATATGGTATACATTAGTGGCATTATAACGTACTTTTAAAAACCCGGGCTTCAGGATCCGAGAATTTCTCTTTCAAGCTCTTATTTGCTGTGTGATCTTGAGCAAGCCACCTTACCTCTCTGCATCTGTCTCCTCACTTGATAAACAGAGATAATGCTCCCTAATTCACAGTGGTTTTGTAAGGATTAAAGAAGATAATGTGTATAAAGAGTCTGGCATCCACACTCAGTACATGGCAGCTGTTGGGTGAAAAGAACAGGAAAAGAGAGAAAAGAAAATTGGACGCAATCCAGCAGGCAAGCTGGGATTGGCAGGATGCCAACAGAGACACAATTTTTTTAATGTTGCACATAAATGGCTGAAAGGCATAAAAATCATGCTAAAGAGTAACATCCTCTTGCATTATGTCTAAGATCAAACATGGAATGGTTTACCTGTGTACCTCATGCTAATATTCATTGTCTTTCAATTCTGGGCCCAGAAAGTTTAGAAGACATATTCCATTTTAGCCATCCACCTAAATTGGCTGAAATAATATTTGCAACAGCAGAATTCTACAAATACATTTATGGAGTACCTTCTGTGTGCCCAGCATTGCTGTAGGAACTGAATAATTAACAAAATGGAGAGGGGAGGAATCCTGTCCTCCTGGTATTTACAATATAGTGGGGAGACAGGATAAACAGGCAGTAAATAATATAAAGAAGTAAACCATGTATTAGAAGCTCTGTGGAGAGAAAGTGGGGGAGTGACTAGGGGCAGGGGGTGATTTTAAATAGATGATGAAGTTCAATCTTCTTGAAAAGATAACATTTAAGCAAAGACTTGAAGAAGATGGTGGTGAGATCTCTGACAATGTCTAGGGGAAAAGCTTTGCGGGGAACTCTTGTTCAAAGGTCCTGAGGCAAGAGCAACACAGATGTGTTTGGAGAACATTAAGAAGGTCTTGGTTTTTACTCTGAGTGTGACGGCAAAGTATTGCAGGGTTTGGTGCACAGGGATCAAATGAACTGGCATATAATTTGGCCAATGGAGTCCTGGAACATAGTTGACGTTTTAAAAGGATCACCTCTGGCCACTGTGTTGAGAATAAACTATTGTTGCACAGAGATGAAAGCAGGAAGACCAGGTTAGTGTAACAATCCTGGTGAGAGATGAAGACAGCAGTGATGGAAGTAGGAAGAATGCTTTCATTCTGAACTATCTGGAATCATCTTTTATAGTGGTTAAGGAAGACAGGGGATGGAACAAGTTTGAGTTTTTAAGGAAGGGGGGAGTGGGGAAGTTTTGAACATGTTAATTTTAAAATGTCCATTAAAGTAGACAACTAGATATGCGAGTCCAGAGCTCAGGGAGAGGTCAGGGTTACAGATAAATGTTTGGGAAGTATCAGCTTATGGACGGTATTTGAAGCCATGAGATGGATGAAGATCACCAGAGGAGTGGATACAGATAGAGAATGGAAGGAGAGCAAGCATCTCAATGGGTGGATGAAAAGGAACCAAAAAAGTCTGAAAAGGATTGTCCAATGATTAGGAGGAAAATCAGCAAAAAGTCTTACCCCAGAGTGCAAATGAGGAAAGTTTTGAGGAGGTACTGACCAACTTGCTGATGGATCAAATAAAATGAGGTCCAAGAAGTGTTACAGGACTAGCAATGTGAGCGTAGTGGGTCACCCTACCTGGAACAGTTTTGTCAGGGTAGTAGGGCCAAGATGATGGGAGAGGCTTTAAGAGCAATTAGAATCCAGGTAGTAAGGACATCTCTTTTGCTGTAGGGGAAGCAGAGAAATGGGGTGGGAGTTGAAGGGTAACGTGGGATCCAGAGAAATATGTTTTTTTAAGATCCACAAAATAGTAACATGTTTGTTAATCAATTGGATGACCCAGTAAAGAAGGGGCAGGTAAAGAGGCAGAAGGGAAAGTGAAGCATTGCTGAAGCAATGTCCTGAGTGGGAGGCCTTGGGGTTAAATGCACAGGTGAAGAGACTGGACTCTAAATAGGACTGCAGCCACGGCATCTATTGCAGCGGTTCTCAAAGTGTGCCCCAGGCCTGCAGGATCAGTATCACTGAGGATTATTGCAGATTTTCAGGCCCTTTCCAGGCCTGCTGATTCAAAAACCCTGGGGTAGGGCCCCAGGAATCTGTTTTAACAAACCCTCCAGGAGACTTTGATGTATAGTAAAGTCTAAGACCCTTGATCTATACTAACAAAATATGTAAGCACAGATCCTGGTCAGAGAGTAGATGTGGTCCTGGGAGGATGGGCAATTCCTTTCTGGTTGCTTCTGTTTCCTTGGTGAAATAGGAAGGAAGGACATTAGCTAGGAGTGAAGATTGGGGAGGAGTTCTTGGGGATGTGGGGAGGCAGGGAAGCGTAGAAATGGTTAGCAAGGCCAATGGGAGAGTGAACTATCCAGGGAAGAACACGTGCCTGAGGGCATGCGGGACCAGGGTCACATGTCCACCCTGAGCTAGTTGATGTAATTGTCTTTTTCTCCAGCCATTTCCAGCTGGAATTAACGTGAAAAAAAAAGAGAAATCCAGAGGAAGAAGAAATTAATAAAATGGCTAATGTCTTATCAACATGAGCTTGATGGGTAAACACCACTTTCCAGCACAGAAATTGTATTATTTCCTGAAGACCGGCTTAACCTCTTACTCTTGAAGTCCAAACCCAGCCTGAAGACCCATCCTTCTTGCATCTTAGTGAAAGTCATACCTCCCATCTTACCACTGTTCACAGCTGGTGTATGATTCCCAGGTGCTGCATCTGGCCGGGGCTGCACTGCTAGTCAGATGGCAAACTCATCAGCCAGAGCTAAAGTGTGACTCATTTTCTCTCCCGTCAACTGTATTTTCCTATTTGGGCAAACTTATTATTTACATAAAAACCTGCCAGACACAAAAGACCACAATACGATTCCATTTATATGAAAACAGCGAATCTAAAGAGACAGAAAGATGACTAGTGGTGCTTATGTTGGGGGGGGGGGGCGGGGCTGAGGGAATAGGAGCGTGATAGCCAAATGGTATAGGGTTTCTTTTATTTTCTCTTAACAATGTTTTTATTAAATCATAACTGTGTACATTAATGCATTTATGGGGTACCGTGTGCTGATTTTATATGCAATTTGGAATGCTTACATCAAACTGGTTAACATAGCCTACACTTCACTTACTTATGGCATGAAGATATTTATACTCTACACTTAATAGATTTGACATATACTCTTGCAATGTGCACCATAAGGTTTCTTTTTAAGATGATGAAAATATTCTAAAATTGACCATGGTGATGATTGCCCAAGTCTGTGAATACACCGTGATCTGTGAATTATACACTTCCAATGAGTAAATTGTCTGATATGGGAATTATGTCTCAATGAAGCTATTTAAGAAAACTTGCCCACCCACATGTTTGTTTGTATATGGAAATTAAGCAGTTGTTAATGAAAATAACATTTACTCCTATAGTTGAATTCTTTTGTACCTCTCTTTAAACAAATAGAAGGATTTCCCTTAAATCAGTGGTTCTCAACCTTCCTCATGCGGCAACCCTTTAATGCAGTTCCTGTGGGTTGCGACCCATAGGTTGAGAACCACTGCTTTAAATGCTAAGGGTTTTCCAATGCATTAAAAACAAACAAACTTCTAGTCTCTGACATAGAAAATAACTTTTAGGGGTTAAGCTTTTTTCCTTTCTTCAAAATTAAAAAAAAAAAAAGGAAAGTGAGAAGCAAAGCCAATATCCACTCTGTAGGGCTTTGTTGTGGAAAAGTTGGACTAAAAGCTGCTGTTAATTCTACTTTTCAAAGCTGGATTCTTTCTGGCTCTTCAAAACAAACACTCCTAGGAGTTTGAAGAAGATAGGTTCCCCTTTCATCAAAGTGTCACATCCTCTTCAGAACATGCTCATTTCTGCTGCTATCAGCCTGGCAATGTCCTTTCTTTCACTTTGGCATTAACTTTTCTGCTCTAAGTTTAGGGACACACACTCTTTTTCCATGCCACGGTTGACATGTGCAACTTGCCCCTGTTTGGAAACATACTGGTGTTTACTTGCCTCATGTTTCTGGTGATTTAAAGCGACTCTTGAATCATGCATCTTGGCCAGTTTGTCTTTGTGTAGGGAGAGTCCCAAGCCCATGGAAAGGCTTGCCTTGCAGCGCCTGAAAGTAATTCTGTCAAGATTGATCATTCGCCCTCTATTCTTTGATATTTATGGAACGGTCACTGGATACTCATGGAAAGGCCTGGGACTGTGCTGGAAGCATGAAGGAAGCACGGACAAGCCAAGTTAGCTTTTCAGCCAGGGGCCCTGTGGCCTTGGGCAAGCCATTTAATTTTCCTTTTCCACATCTAAAAATAAGAGGCTGAATTCAGTGATCTCTGGAGTTCCTACCAACTCTAAACTCTAGAAAAGGCAGTGTACTTCTGAGAGGTGAAGAATCAGAGTGACCCAGTTTGAATTCTGGTCTTGCTACTACTAATGACCTCATTCTAGTTCTTTGGCCTCTGCATGCCTCAATGTCTTCTTGTCAAAAAAAAAAAAAGGTGGCGCCCATAGCTCAGTGGGTAGGGTGCTGACCACATACACAGAGGCTGGCAATTTCAAACCTGGCCTGGACCAGCTAAAACAACAATGACAACTACAAAAAAAAAAAAAAGCTGGGCATTGTGGCAGGCACCTGTAGTCCCAGCTACTTGGGAGGCTGAGGCAAGAGAATCTCTTAATCCCAAGAGGTTGAGGTTGCTGTGAGCTGTGACATCACAGCACTCTACCTACGGCAACAGCTTGAGACTCTGTCTCAAAAAACAAAAAATCAAAAAAAAAAAAAATGATTATACCATTATACCTGCTGCCTAGGCATAGCCAGCAAGTTACCGATCACAGGGCCTGTGATAAAGGCTGTTGGTATTAGTAGTAATGATGGATGGCAGCTGTACAAATCCACACTGAATCCACCCTCTAGTGTTTGTGGTTATGTATACATATGTCTGTACTCAGCACAAAAGCAGCAGAGATGGCCCGGCACGCTTTTAGTCTAGATGGGGAGCAAAGCTAGCCCAGACCAGATGGTTGCCCTTTAACTGGATGGTGCGAAGCACAAAGCAACACTCCTTTCAGACGGTTAGACACCACAGGAGAACTGGGCTGCAGACAGCTTGGCTGGGGCCGGACCATTGGCTGGGAGAAAACATAAGCTGACGCTCTACTTGTTTGTTTGTTTCTTTCTTCCTCCCCTCTGGCTCTCTCAAGTTTATTTTGATTTTGAAACTGGGCCTGCCCAGGGGAGCAAAGAGCAGCAGACCCTCCAGGCCTTTTCCTTTCTCTGTGCCCCAGACTGGTGGGGCCGCCCACTCTGGTGGTTCTCAGGTGTCACTCGCCTTGCTGGGCGCCCTTTTTAACGTTTCCCTGTCGGCCTGAGTGAGTCGTAGGCCCCAGCCTCCCTGCCTGTTCCTACTTCCTAGCTTGCTTCCTTTCCCCTTCTTTTCCTCTCTTTCTTTTCTCTTACATGAAGGCATGCCTCTACAGCTCTGCAGATAAATTCATCCGGAGAGAGTGTTTTGATTTATTACACCAATTTAATCTTAAAAAGCTACAGAGAGTGAGCCTCAGTGCAGTTCATTGTTAACGCACTCACTGGTTTGGAAATGCAGCTCTGAGTGTGGGATGCCAAGCCACAGAACTGAGCGCCTAACTGCAGAGTACTCTGAGCTGAAGCGGCCTGGACAGCTGCTATAACTGTGAGGCTCTGTTATAACTCTCAAGGCCTGACAGGGACTGCAGGAGGTTGCCCGTTTGTGTGTAATATCGTGTTTCACTTGTTAGTGTATTTAGTACATTGTACAATTCATTATGTGTAAACTGTGGAAAGTGCCCACCATCTATGTTTTTTGTTTGTTTGTTTGTTTTGCAGTTTTTGTCAGGGGCTGGGTTTGAACCTACCACCTCCAGCATATGGGGCCTGGCACCCTACTCCTTTGAGCCACAGGCGCCACCCCCCATCACCTATTTTTGTAAATAAAGTTTTATTAGTCTGTGCTCATTCACTTAACCCTGATGTGGCTGCTGTGGCCCTACATGACGTGACTGAGTGGTTGTGAAAAAGACTGGCCCAAAAAGCCTAAAATATTTGTTATTGGGCCCTATTCAGATAAATTTGCCAACCTCTGATTTATACCTAGCATCATCAGATATTGTAGGTCCATGGAGGATAGCCATATAAATTATCTAAATTTCTTTTTTCCTATGAAATATGTATTTGTCTTCAGATTTTAAGATAGATTTCATTTGCAAATAAACACTACAGAATCCAATAGAAAAATCCTGATAAGTGTAAAGAGTCTCTCCATGCAATGCTGAGGCCACTCACAGATGCTGAGGGCAAGAACGAGACTTCCAGTACCTGTAGTCTGATCTCCTCATCCGGTAGGTTGAAGAAACTGGAAAACAAAGGATGAACCCAAGGTCACATCACAAGTTACACTGTCACAACTGATAACCCTCGGCTCCTAACATTCTGCCCAGAGCTTTTACCAGCTCTGACAAAAACATTTAAAAGTCCCTGAATAGAGCTGACCGGTGTTGCTATAAACTCAGATAACCAACTCCGAGTGGGCCAGGCTCCCGCCCTCCTCCACTGAGCCCGTACTTGGGCTTGCCCTTCTCTACCTGGGCAATTCCTATTTGTCTTTTGATCTCATTCCAATCAGACTTTCTGGCAATCTCATTCCACTCATCACTTTTTCTAGGACGGCTTACCTAGGGCAAGCAAATCCCACATCTTACTCTTTCCCATATGACACTTAACATAGCTATAATTTTACACTGACTTGAATAATTAACTTGATTAATATCTAATCCTCCCCACCCCCCAAAAACAGTAAACTCCGTTAAGGCAGATCCTGTGCATCATTTTTGTTTGCCTAGCACCTAGCACAGTGGTTGATGAATAGTAGGTGCTCAAAGAATATTTCATGAAAGGATGGCTAAAGGGAGGGAGAGGGAGATGCATGAGAGACTAACAGGTATGAAATATTTGATCTAAGATACATACTTAAGCATAAATATGAGATTGATGAGATCGATATTGGGCAGACTTTCTATTAACTAAGAGCCAGGGAGACATAAGCATTTGGCTGCAATGGGATTGATCAGGCCTATATCTTAGCGGATACCTCTATGCACTTTTATACTCTCTCCAGGGACTTTCTATTTCTATGGGAATATAGTAATAATAACATGTGCAGTGTGTTTTCCAACTACCACAAATATTTCTAAAATGCAAACTTGTGGCTTCTGATTCATACATGTTGTTAGAAAGGAAAACTCAAGCTGTCACGGGCTCATAAAAAGCTCTGCATTCTTTCTCAGTGTGATTCTACATGACTAATGTCATTGGCTGACCACAGAAACTAAGCCATTGGTCATAGGAAAATAAAAATGGTGCATGTGCTGGTTGTACTTGGCACAAAGCCTTTGTTTGGGTGGACATGCATGCCAAGGATCCCTAGAACAAACTGCCTTATAGCATTCAATCAGATTCAAGAACTGAGCCCTCACAAAAAAAAAAAAAAAATTTAACTCCTGAGAGCAAGCAACAGAATCCAGATTACTGAACATTTTGCTAAATGCCTATAAGGCTGGCAGACTTGTGTTGACTACTACACATTTAAGTTCAATCCTCTTCAACAATTAGCCTTGGAAAGATGCATATTTATTTTAATGACACTGTCCTTGTTCTAAATATTTGCAGCTCCTCCTTTGGGACTGCTTTTAAGGACAGTATCCATATTATTAACACATCCTTAGCCTCTTGAGGGTAATTTGATTTTTAGAAAAATCCAAATGTTAAGAAGAATCAAATCTAGTGAATAAAGATTTAAGTGCAAAATGATAACAGGTTTTCTTGCTTGCAGAACAAAAAAAAAATGACTCTGAGGGACAACTCAGTGAGGAGTTCCAGAAATGTTTGAAGAAATGGAAAACATGCATAGCTTCATAAGATGACAGGGCTTACAAGTTCTGGTATGTTTGTTTTAAAACTCAAACTTCTTTCTTTAACGATTTGAACTGGCCATCCACCAGGCCAGCCTTGACCAGCAAAATGTGTTTTATTTGGCCAATGTAGCAGTTTATTTAAAAATTGAGTCAAGATTTAAACATCAGGAGATTTCAAATACAAATTTGAATTTCTGGTCTCCTCTGGAAAATCAGAAGATCTGGCAAAACTCTTTTCTCAACCGTACATGATTAGTCCCCTCCTGGTCAGAGTATCTCTAGACTAGTCTCTCACAGTTGTTATAGACCTCACTATTGGAATATGACACCCCCACCCCTTCCTTCACGGTTCACTGTTCTGTGTGGCACTTGTTTAAGTAGCTGTGCCATCCCCCTCTAGGTTGAAAGCTCCATGAGGGCCCAGATCTTCTTTCTCTATTTGCTCAGTGCTGTGTGCCCAGCGCTTGGTGCATACCTGGTATTTGATGCATATCTGTTGAATGAATGCATGTCTAATGCCTAATTAGGGATGATCATACAGCTTGTTTACCTAGTTTATTTACCCAGCCCTTACTGGTGGACATGTGCATTTTAGATCTCTCCTTTTACAGGTATTCAAGAAATGATTCTTACGGGTATTTAAGAAGTGAGATTGTGGGGCCGGCGCCTGTGGCTCAGTCGGTAAGGCGCCGGCCCCGTATACCTAGGGTGGCGGGTTCAAACTCGGCCCCGGCTGAACTGCAACCAAAAAATAGCTGGGCATTGTGGCGGGCGCCTGTAGTCCCAGCTGCTCGGGAGGCTGAGGCAGGAGAATTGCGTAAGCCCAGGAGTTGGAGGTTGCTGTGAGCTGTGTGATGCCATGGCACTCTACCGAGGGCCATAAAGTCAGACTGTCTCTACAAAAAAAAAAAAAAAAAGAAGTGAGATTGTGGATGGTTTCTAGATTTTGTGCCATGCTTAGGAAGTTTTCACTATTTTAAATCTATGGAAAGATTCTCTTGTGGTTTCTTCTAGGGAATTTATTTGTTACATTTAAATTTTTCATCCACTTGATATATAACCAAGTATAAAGTATAAGTTATAGATTCAACTTTAATTTTTTTCTAGATAGATTACTGTTCATTCTTTTCTTTTTTGAGACAGAGTCTCACTATTCACTATGTCACCCTTGGTAGAGTGCTGTGGCATCACAGCTTACAGCAACCTCAAACTCTTGGGCTTAAGCAATTCTCTTGCCTCAGCCTCCCAAGTAGCTGGGACTACAGGCGCCCACCATGACACCCAGCTATTTTTTTGTTGCAGTTGTCATTGTTGTTTAGCAGGCCCAGGCCAGGTTCGAACCTGCCAGCCTCAGTGCATGTGGCTGGCACCATAACCACTGTGCAAATTTGGCACAGAACCAAATTACTGTTTATTCTATCTTCATGAGTCGAATAAGTCGAATAAGCTTTTATCATATTGTGAATTTCCATATCTACTGAGTTCTTTTCTGAGCTTCCATCCTGCTCCATTAACCTGCTAACTTTGGGGGACATAATTATAGGAGGGACTCTTATAATACTGCAAATATTATAACCTAATTCTTTGTACCCTCAAATTAACCTGAAACAATAAAAAGGGGGAAAAACGAAAATGCTGGGAAAAAATCTAACTTTTCATGCACCAGTACCACACTGTTTTAATTATTAAGGCATTATACAATGTTTAAATATCTGACAGTTGTAATTCCCCCTCATTACTTTTTTTCCAAATGTTTTCATATAGTTAATATTATGTCAAAAGAAAATTCATATAATCCTAGTTTCCTGTGGGTTTTTAAATCATCAAGAACAAGGAACGAATATTATCACATGCCACTTTATCATCTTTCAAGGAGATTAAATACTTTTCTACTCAGTGGGCTTATTCTGATTAGCAATTTGAACATTCCCACCATTGGTGCATCCTGGCTTTCCTGGAAATATTCCATTTTTTTTCTTGTGTATTATTCTTTTAATTTTTCCAAGAATCATTTGTATTCCATTCACTTTTCCTATGCCTCGTTTTGTGAATTTATTATTTCTCCCTTTTATCTTAATTCATAAGTGCAAAATGATAGCAGGTTGGTAATTCATCTATTGCTTTGTTTTTGTTTTTTTCAAAGAATCAATTTTGAGATATCTTACTAATCCTGTTACAATATTCTTTATTCTATAAATGATTTCCAAGAATCATTGATATTTTACTTAAGATTTTTACGTAAATAAACTGGGAAAACTTCTTTTTTTATGCTATCTTTTTGGTATCAGAATTATGTTGGTTTACAAAAATAATTTAGAAAGTTTATCTTTTCTTTGTGGTTTCAAGACATTTAGGTAATTTTTTTATCTGTGATGTAATCAGACAGGAAACCATCTGGATTTGGCATTTTCAGAAAGAGGGGAGGGAGTTCCTTGACAGTTTTTAACTTTCTCCATGATTATTAATCCATATAAATTTGCCCGTTTCCCCCTACTTTGCATTTCTCAAAAAAATCAAACAGTTCCTCAAGGTTTTCAAGTTATTTGCACAGGTATTCAAAGTCATCTCTTTTAATTGTCTTAATCCTCAGCATCTGTAACTAATTCACTTTTCCTATGCCTCATTTTGTGAATTTATTATTTCTCCCTTTTATCTTAATTAGGTTAAGCTGGTGATTCATCTATTGCTTTGTTTTTGTTTTTTCAAAGAATCAATTTTGAGATATCTTTACTTATTAATCCTGTTACAATATTCTTTATTCTATAAGATTTCTGTCTTTATTAGTTTTTCACTCTGCTTTCTATTATTACTTTGTAGTTCTATTTCTACAAATGCTTAACACTTATTTTTTAAGTCAGAAAAATGTGTAAAACTCTGAGATTTCCTTTCTTACATTAAATACAGCATTGAAGATCTCACATAGGTTTTAATATTTATTATTTAGATAAGAATTACTCTTTACATAATTAGTGATGGGACTTTTATTTACTGTTTGACAAAGAGTTTAGAAGAGAATTTTCTTAGTTTCTAAGTAATTTGAGTGTTTCTTTTTGTATATGTCTGCCTGCCTTTCTTCTTTCTTCTTTTTTAGTTTCTAAGTTGATTATAATGTGGGAAGATTATTTGGTCTCTTGTATTTCTACTTATTTCTACCTTTGGGAAGTTTCTTTATCACCTAATACTAACTTCATTTTATAATTATTCTGTTTTTTTCTGTTATTCTATAATTATTTGGGTTTTAATGTATGAAATTAGATATATTAGTATAGATTAACATGAATATTATTCTGATACACTTTTTAATTTTTTAATATGCTTTTTTATTTTATGCCTACTTAATCTTTCAAGGAATATAAGGTGTGTTAAACAGAACTACTATTGTGTTTTCATTTATTTTTTCTTGAACTTTCTGCAGTGTGTGATTTCATGTATTTCAATGCTATGTTATTTGGAACATAAAGATTCATGATGGTTGTATCTGTTTTCTACCTAGTAAATAATTTTTAAGCAGATGGCATCTGAAACAGTAGACCAACAAGCGGTTTGTACTACCCTCGATTTATTTGAGAAGTTCTCAAAGTTGAAGACTTTTCAAGGGGTACAGGGAGTTGGTGACCAGTACACCCCCGAATGAACCAAACCAAATGCATGTGATAATAAAATGTTTTATTAATCAGGAAAAGCGACATGAGGACATATGTACTTGGTTTTTTAATTTCTTCTTTCTGGAGTTTGGTTCTTCCAGCTATGAATTTTATGAGAAAGGACCAACAGTTGTGTCTCAGCCACTTGCCTAGCAACTAGCACAGGGTTTGTCTTTGGCAGATGCTCTGGTAGTAGTTGTGGATGCATGAATGAGGAAGTAGCAAATGCTAAGTATGTGTCGCAGATCAGGATAATTAGCATCTGTGCCACCTCTCTGTCCAAACATGCCGCTCCTTAAACAGGCAGACTGTTATGCTCTGTATTCCTTTAAAATTTTTTATAGACTCACTTCAGGAGCCAGTTTATGAGGTACTATGCACTAAATGTGTACAGATTTCTTACTTACTTTACAAACCCAACTGAGAAGGCATAACAGACAACCAGAGATGAGAGCCTGTGGCCCTGGCCATTATTTGGTTTCTGGGTCAGAAGGAAGCAGCCCTCGTCAGCATGATCCCATCCCAAAGTGGAGAGACATGTTTTCTCATGATGAACCAAGTTCATATCCTTCTTAGGACTGAGCTCATCATGTTGCCATATGAAAAAAGTAGAGAACAGGAGGTAGTTAAAAATAATAATTCCTTTAAAATATACAGAACTATATGGGGGAGAAAGACCAGAAAGAATATGCCAAAAGATCATTGGTTGACTCTAGAACAGGTTTAAATATTTTTCTCCTTTACACTTTCTGTGTGTTTAAACGTTTTCTAAGGGGAACAGGAATTATTTGTATGCAAAAACCATTTTTTTAAATTCAGTTCTTCAAAGCCTTCCACTCTGCTACCGTCCAGGTTGGGGGTTGTCATTTCTCATGCATGCTCAACCATTGGCTGGAAGCTACACCTTCTCACACTTAGCAGGAGCAGGTTTGAATCAAGTCAGTGGTATTGTTTCTGGTGCTGCTCTGCTGTGAGACTTGATGTATCTGCAAGCATGCCTCCAACATGCAACAGTCAGTGTCCAGAAAAGGAAAAAGTCATGCTAAGAAATTCAAACAGAAGGTATTAGTACAGGGGATCAGTTGTTACATAGGCATTGGAGCTCTAAAAGAGGAAAAAGGAACCAGAGGCAACACAGCTGTTAGAAGCAGCTGTCACCCTTAGAGTTAGGGAACAAAAAGAGGAGATGGGAGAACTAGGATCTAAGAACTCAGAGGAGCAGTCCTGGGGAGATGCTGCTTGGAGCACTTGAAAGAGGGCCAACCAGCTGCTGCTAGAACCTCTGAGGGACGCAAAGACCACTTCTGGAAATGCTAAAAGAGGCAGACGCTCCAGCCAACAATCCATGCTGGAAGATGCTCACAGGGCATGAAAAAGAAAGGGAAGGAAACATCATCTCTCTTCTCACCTTCCAGCCTCCTAATGCCTCCAATGGGTGGAACAGAATAAAAAGCTCCCTAGCAAGAGATGCTGGGAAACAGTTTACAAAGTTCCAGCTCTATCATCACAAAGCAGAGAATAAAAGGGTGAATCTGGTTTGAGGGGCAGCAGGTAACACACTGGCACCTAGACTTTGTGCCACAAAGTCAGTGGTTTTATATGTGGCCACTAGCCAGCTTTGTCCGTTGCACTATCTAGACCTTTCCTTTGAAAAATCACTGGTGTCCTAGATTTCCAAATATCTCTTGGCTTTTTAAGAACCTTTCCTTTATTACAGGAGTATTCACTGGTAATTCCTCTATAAATGTCTCCGGCAGCATCAATGTAGGATTGAGACTGGTAGGTCAATGTGAAGGGTTGGGATTTGAGGGCAGTCCATTTTTACACACTCCATTTGATACACTTATAGTTATCCTTATAAATGTGACCCAAAAATAATAGAAATAATGTTCTCAATCAAATGGAGCACTGATAATTAATAGAACTTCTCATTTTCTGAACAACCACGTAACCTTTACTAAACTCAAAAATGTCTCCTATCTACCAAGAAATGTTTTCCTGCTGCTTAAGGAATGTTTGCCCTTGATACAAGGTTGGCCATATGAGGAAGTTTCAGACTCATCAAGAGTAAACTTTTCAAATAATTTCAATTTAACTATATCATACATTTTATACATTAAAATTTGAGCTGCTTGATATTCAGAGCTAGAAATTTTATTTAAAAATAGAAATATTCTGAAAGTGCAATTATTGCCCCACTTCTGTCTTCACTGGTATTGATGTCAATAATTATTTGTTAGGACTTTCCATTCTGAAAATATTTAAGCTTTGTTTCCTCAAGAAGAAACTTGGATTCAGGATCAGGAGGCATAAATTTGAGTATTCCCATATACCAGTGTTTCCCTTTAGACATTTAACATCTAAACCTCAGCTCCCCATCTGTAAAAAAGTTAATGAAATGAGGTTGTTAGCATTGAATGAAATAACCAAAGCAAAAAGGCAATATAAATGCATGTAACTATTGTTATTCATGCAAATGGCAGTCAAGTATAGTGATTCAGAGCATGAAGTTTGGATCCTCAAGCTTCGTGTTTGATTTCTGTATCTCCCACTTAAAAGTCTTTGCAATCTTAGGCAAGGGAACCACATCTCTTAACTATAGTTCCCCCACCTTTAAATAGGAATGCTACCACCTACATCACAGATTGGTTATACAACTGGTAAGAGTAATAAAGAAAGTAACATATTTAGGACACTTAGCAGAATCTCTAGTACATAGAAAATAAGTAAATGTTAGTTGTTATTGTTTTTATTGCCTTTATTGTTATTATCCTTACTCTTTAGGGAACCATATGCACACGTTCAAGACACATGGCGATTAACATATGTAGAATATCATTATCTTCTTTTTTCTCTTTACAATTTCATTGAACACGACAAATAGAAACTCTAAATTTGTTGCAGATTTTTACTACAAAGCCAAAGGCCACATTTTGTCTAGTCGGGCTTTGACAGATAGCTAAGAAGAAGTAGCTCTTGACACACATTCAGGCATTTCTTGTGGGATACACGGTATTTCTTTGGTGTTTTGGAAACTGGCCGATTCCTCTGGAAATCTTTTGTTTTCAAATCACATAAATTTTTTTCTTGGAAAATCAAATGGTAGATGAAATCAACAGAATAAGTTGATGACCAATCCTACTGTCTTTCCCTTTCATATGAGGTCTTGCTTACTGTAAACTTCTCTTGACTCTAGAGATGGTACAACTGAAGCATGGGTGAAGCTGTAAAAAATATTCCTTAAACATCCTCTCACTGAGAAAGCATTAGTTGAGATCCCAGTGGAGTCTCCAGCTTGTGCCCACTAATTATTGCAGCACTGCTGAAGAGAGTCAATTTTACAAATGTCACTGTCCCCAGAGCAATCTCTTATGCCCAATACTCAATTCCCCAAAACCCAGGATTAACCATGCTTAGCAATAACAGCTCACATTTACTGAGCACTTGCTATGGTCAAGGCACTGTCCTAAGCACTTGTCTTATATCAGCTCATTTAATCCTCACAATATCTCTGTAAAGAACATACTACTTTCTTTTAGGACAGATGTGGATATTCTGTCCAAGCATCTGGATTGCATGGTCAGAATGATTTCAGCCTGATCGTCTACACTTTGCCATAACCCACATGCTGAATGACCTTCACAGCTGGGTCTTAACTGAGAAAATTGGCATGGCCCCTGTGCAGGGAGGCGTGGTAATTTACAGAGCATCTGTGTTTTATAGAATGGGTTTATTTTAGTTATTCTTCCCCTTCCACACACTCTCATGGCCCTCTGCACTTCTGAGAGAATACAAATACCACCGCTTTTAGTTTCTACCAAGTCAATGCTTACCAGAAGGAAAAGAATAGGACTCAGGCATGACTGTGCCCATCATAACACCCTCCTGAGTCATGCACCTGGCGAACAAGCACCTGCTCGGAGGGGAAAGTTTAATTCTTCTTCTCACTAGATGATGTCAAAGGACAAGTTTCCCAGTCCCTCTGACCCTCTGTCTCATCAACTCTGAGCGTATCCATCCTTCAAACGTTCTGGTAATTGATGACACAGTGGCTGTGTCCTCCTCAAAAATTCTCTGGATTATATTCCCATACAATTTGTGATAAAACAGATAAAAACGTACACTGGAGACAAGAATCCCTACTCAATAAATGGTGCTGGGAGAACTGGATAGCCACATGTAAAAGACTGAAACAGGATCCACACCTTTCACCATTCACAAAAATTAACTCATGATGGATTAAAGACGTAAACCTAAAGCAGGAAACTGTAAGAAGCCTAGAAAAAAATGTTGGAAAAACTCTTATAGGTATTGGTCTGGCCAAAGATTCATGAAGAAGGTCCCAAAAGCAATAACAGCAACAACAAAAATGAATAATGGAACCTGATCAAATTTAAAAGGTTCTGCACAGACACAGACACAATAAAAAAAGAAAATTTAGACAGGCCACAGGACGGGAGAAAATATTCATATGCTGTACATCTGATAAAAGACGAATAGCCAGGATCTACAAAAAACCAAGCAAATCGCCAAGAAACAACCAAACAACCCCATTAAAAAGTGGGCAAAAGCCATGAACAAAGACTTTTCAAATGAAGATACACTAATGGCCAACAAACTCATGAAAAAAATGCTGAACATCTCTAATGATTAAGGAAATTCAAATCAAAATCACAATGAGATATCACCTAACTTCAGTGAGAATGCATCTTATTAAAAAGTCCCAAAACAACAGATGCTGGCGTGGATGGGGAAAGAAGGGAATTCTGATATACTGTTGGTGGAACTAAAAACGAGCATGACGTCTATAGAAAATTGTATGAAGATACTTCAAAAAAACTTATAGTAGACTTACCATTTAGTCTAGCAATAGCACTACTGGGTATATACCTGAAGGGGGAAAGGCCATTTTATAAAAAGGACACCTGCACTTGAACATTTATGGCAGCATAATTCACAATCACAAAGATGTAGAAACAACCCAAGTGCCCACCAATAAAAGAGTGCATTAATACAATGCGATTTATGTATACCATGGAGTACCACTCAACCACAAAGAAAAAAATGGTGAGCTGGTGTCTTTCTGGACAACCTGGAGGGACCTGGAAACCATTCTTCTAAATGAAACATCACAAGAGAAACAATTACTAAACGAATACTAAATTGGAACTCATCGACAGTGAAGTGCACATACGGAAGTAAATCTCAGGGAAAATCAAGCTTGAGGGAGAGGGAAGAAGAGATGGGTAAGTTCACATCTACTGGGTCCAGTGCACACTCTCTGGGTGAAGGGCACAGATATGGCGTAACATTGACTCGATGTCTACAAAAACGAAGTATATAAACAAAACCTGTACAGCCGAGGAGGCCAGTGCAGAGGGAAGGGTCAGGATGCAGCACCGAGGTGCTCAATTAGGCATCTCCCAGAAGTGGGAGTTTGCACCACTGAGCGGAGATGGGGGGGAGGGGCGGGGGGGACCCAAGCAGGGGTCTAGCAGATAAGCATTTCAAGGAGGGGAAAAATCCTGGCACAAAAGGGCCCCGGGTGACTGTTCAAGGGATAGCAAGGAAGTTGGTGACGCTGAAATGGGGAGAGAAGACAAGCTAATGGGGCAGATCACGGGGTCCACGCCATGGCTTTGAGCAGAGGAGTGACATGAGTGAACTGTCTCCTAACGGTTTGACCAACTTTTGGGAGATGAAAGGAAGGCAGAGCAGATGCAGCAGCCTGGACGCTCCTTTAGAGGCTACGCGAGGGCAGTGGCTCTCAGTCTTGCCAGGCATTGGAATCACCTGGCAGCTTTCTACACTGAGGCCTGAGTTACAGGGCATGTAACTGGTCCTGGCTGTAGCCTGTGCACTGGGATGTGTCAAAAGTGCCCAGATGGTTTCGAAGCACAGCCCAGGATGAGCTTTCTGAGCGCTAAGTAGTCCCACAAGATAACCCCACCACTCCCTGGCAAAGCTGTGCCAAGAGGTGTTCAGGGGTCTCACTGCTGGGTGGTGGCTGGGCTGGCACAGCAGACAACGTGCACACTGGGATGGGGCTGACTGGAGCCCCCTGGTCCATCTGACCTGGAGGTATAATCAGCCCCATTCTTTGGCTGGATCCAAATACGAGCCTTTGAATGTGAGAGTCAGGCATTCCTGCACCTAAGAGAGGGATTGTTATGCTAGATCAAGACAGGATAGAAGGGTAAGACTTGACTCTCAGGAAGTGAGAGTGTGATTCATTCAACAAACAGTTTCTAAGAAGAATAGTGACGGTGTGCCAGGCATTGTGCAAGGAGCTGCTGACAAAAAGATAAGATCTGGCCATCCTTGCCCAAGCCAAATGGCTCAAAGTGAACACCGTCTAATATTTCAAAATGTGTTATTTGTGAGAAGGCTTTAAAATAAGCCAGGGCGGTGGGGGTGGGAGGGGATCCTTCAGTTGCATATCTGGGCTGTTGGCATTTCTAATTCAGAGGGATGAATAGAACATTATTGTGTTGCTTCGGCACAAGTACAGCAGGGAAAAAAAAGATGCTAGGAGCCCTGAGCCGAACATGAATCAGCAATCTGGTTCTATTGTTCGGAAAATAATCACCATGCCAGGAGTATGGACTGTAAGAATCCTGCAGAAATTCCCTTCCCCCCAGCAGGAAACAGGCGCTGGCTAAAACATGGCATCTTGTTTGGGGCTTCCTGAACTGAAAAGAATGTAAAAAACTTGGAGAGGATATACGGAAAGCTGATTTGTAAATATGGAAAACACAACCCATAAGAAATGGGAGAGAATTTAGACCCAGCTTTAGTACACCAAGGGAATGTTTATTTATTCACTCTTGTAAGCAGGAAATAGAGCTGCCCTTCCTTCAGTAAATAACGGAAGTTTCCTGAGCTCCTACTATGGGCTGATCACTGTGCTAACATGTGGGTAGAGGAAGGAAAGTGGTCCCTACCTTTGAAAGATCTTCTAATGATCACAGGCAGTGCCGTGGGCAGTACTATTAAGCAGCAGTTCTCAAACTCAAGCATCCATCAGAAGCATTACCTGGAGGGCTCCTGAAAACGCAGACTCCTGGACCCTGCCCACAGAGGTGATATTTCATTAGGGTGGGGTAGAAGCTAAGCATCTGCGTTTCTAACTCTTTCCCAAGTGATCTGATTCTGCTTTATCTGGGGACTGCACTTTGAGGATCTTGTTCTCAGGAAATGAATCCATGGGGCAGGCAGGGAGGTTAGGGCAGAGGTCCACTAGGAAAGTGCATTGGATTTCTCGGTGCCAGAGCAGGAACCACTTTTATAATCTGTTCTCCAGCACACAGCTAACGGGTTCAGTTGGCAATGTGCTTTTAGTAAAGATGTTGCCACTATCTGAGGAAGGGTGGCAGGAGGCCTAGGAAGAGAGTGCAATACGCCACATGCATGGCCTCAGAGCGGCAGAGTGAATGGCTGTGGGCATAAGAGGGTGACAGGAGGATGGCCTGTCCCCACACTCCTGCTCATACCTAAGCACTTTTCTTGTGCGGAGAAATTCTCAACAGAATCATCTCTGAGGACTTCTCTTAGCACGCATGCTTGGCTCCAGGCCTCCTTGAGAATTGAGAACTCCTTTTCCTGTAGCCTCCATGGTTGTGTTCCTACTTACAGGCAAGCAGAGTGCAAAGCCAAGCTCTTTGAAAATGCAAAAATCCCTCATCTATTGTTTCATCATCATTTTATTACTACAGGACTTGAGTGTCCCAAATTCAGGGGTGCCCTTTTAACATACAAATGCCCTTCAGAGAAGGTAATGGTCCATTAGCAGAAGCAGGTGCATTGGCCAGAGTCCCTGCCTTTTCACTGGAAACGTTCTAGAGAAGGCTGTGCTGTGTGTTGGTCAGGATGACAGGGCATGTGAGTCTGGCATCAAGTGTAGCCTAGCAGGATGGAGCCCCAGTCCCTCCAACATGTTCCTGAATGGTTTGGGCTGGTGACCCTCAGATGTGAGCCCTGGGAAGTGTGGCCAGATCACTAAGGAGCTTGTTAGAATGCAGACTCTCGGATGCCCCCTAAGTAACTGAATCAGCGACTCTGTTCTAGCAAGCCCTCCAGGTGCTCACCAAAGTTTGGGAACCACCAGTTCAGCTTATGCGACAGGTATTTTAACTATAGATAGCACACCCCACCTGTAAGTCAAAAACGGAACAGAATGGAAAAGCAGGCAACGGACCTTTCATCCGTGTACTGAGGTACTCACGCAGGCATTCCAACCTGTTGAACATCTCATGCTTACTTGTCAGATTTTCAACCCCAAATTTAAAGGTCAGTGCCCAGCCAGCTGCTCAGCTGTCTCTGGTGTCCCTGTAGTTCCCAGTGACAACATGACCTGCATCTGCTTCTTAGCTGATGTAAGTGCCATGTTCTTTTACTTTTTAAGATTCTTCATCATACCCTCTGTCTATGACAGGGACAAGGGAAACTATTGAATGATAACCAAACCTGATTTATTCTCAGGAATGCCTTTAATCCTGCTGTGACGTCACTGTGCGTCTCATTCTCTCATTATTAACGTCTACTCCACGGTGGTAAGCCAAGCAGTCTCACTTCGCCCCATGAAACTGAAAGGTTAAATTGCATGGCCACTTTTTCACAAAGAGTAAGGGGTGAGAGGCGATAGTCCAAATGACACCCTTTGATCTCACTGATTCACAGAGCTGTTAGAGCCACATTTCCCAAACTCTGTACCAAGGCATCCCTGGTACCACAGCAAACCCTCGGCAATACAGTGGGATGTATTTGGAGGGAAACCCAGCAACAATTGTCAGACACTACACATACCCTACTATCAGGCTGTTTGGTTATAATTACTTAATAAGCAGAGCACTTAAGTATTTCTTGACCTGAGGTCACTGTAAAAAGAATTACTGAAACATTAAGAATGCCATTCGCTGACAAAGTTGGGAATCTCTGTAATCTCAGTAATAGTGTCACGATCACCCCCTATATTTTGACCATACACATTCTAATGGCAGGATCATACATTAAAGTTAGGACAGTTAAGGAAATATACATTCTAATTTAACTGAAATATTGGGGGAAAGGCTAAAAGAAAATTGTAAGTACATGCATCTTTGAGGGTCTTCTTTCCTTTCCAACCTTCCTGCACAAATCTACCTGTCCCACCTCCCTGACTAAACCTTTAAGGTTTAGTCAGGTTCCTGCAATTTTAAAAAATAGTAATAATCACCTAAATTCTCCCTTAGTGTCCTGGTTCTTTCTTCATGACTTAAACATAATGGATCAATTCTTAGAAATTTGAACAAATAATTTCACTGGTATATTCTTGGAAATTGTCTTTAAAACATATTGTTGAAAGACAAAATTAAGGCTACATGTATTTTACTGTGCATCTCACGGGAAATCATTGAATTTGCTGGTAAAGTTAGCAAGCAGGATCTTGACCAAGCAGAATCAAATAGAACCCAGGGTAAGGGGGAAATGGAAGCTACAGAAGTCAATTTCTCTAGCAACTTTGCAACATGATTCCCCTGCCTGTTCCCTTTGGCATGGAAGAAGTAGTAAATAATTATAACAGTGTTTATGATCAAGAATTTCGTTTTCATCTTCAAGGAATTTTAGGAGCAGAGCAGTCTTCATAACACTCTCTTAGGAAGATTATCCTTTTTATCCCAGGGTTAAAAACCATCAAGGAGCTCACTGCAGATTCCAGAGGTGGCAAAGCACAACCCAGACTGGGAGACGCCATCTCCCTGGGACAAGATTGAATTTTTTTTTAATATTTTTTCTTTTCTTTTCTTCTTCTTCTTTTTTTTTTTTTTTTTTTTTTTTTACTGTAGATGATACCTCTATCTAAGTACTAGCATCCTCTCTCACAAAGCAGTCCAGAGTCGGGGAAGGAAGTAGGTTGTTTGTTGTCTTATTCATCATCGAACACTTTTTAAAAATCAATTTAAAAATCTGCTTCAGTCCTAATGTTTGATTTCCACATTCTTGTTTGTTGTTTTTCATGCATGTGTCTCAGTGAGTCACCAAACCACAATTATATATTCTGGCATCTAGTGATTCAGTGTGGTACCCTCATTCCTCAGGAATTGTTTAATTCCCCTGACATGATGAATGTGTTTCCAATCCTTCACCACACACACACACACACACACACACACTCTCCCTCCCTCTCTCTCTCTCTCTCTCTCTAAGGCAAGGGCTTTAGTGAGCTTTTCTTTGACACGAAGAAGTTACCCTGCTGTCCACCAGGTGTCAGTAGAGTCAGTTTTAACCACTTGCTTTGGCCAATGGGGCGTCTGTTGAAGCTGTTTCTCCTGCTGTCAGACGCTTCCCCAAACCACCTATCAGCTGTCAAGGCAATCAGTGTAACATGGTTCTGGGTACCTTCAATGAATCCGCAACAATAAAATAAAAAAAAGATGAGCTTCCATTTCTTGGAAGCATTCAGAAATGATCATCTACCTGCAGGAAAAGGTAACTATGAGGATAATGTGCTATACACACAGCAGGTGGTTAAGTTGATCCATTCACAGCTGGCCTCATAAAACTTTTACTGGCTGGTTTCTTCTGGACTTTTCTATCACTGCATTATTTGCTTAAAAAGTGTTTTCTGTTTTACTCAGTGTGACAATAAATTAGATGTAGCAGATGGTTTTAGATTTGCAGGGAGCTTTCTTGCCTGTCTTAAAGCCCCCTCTGACCCCAGGAATCCCACTCCTACACCTGCTGTCTAGTCCACCAAGCAGGGAAAGGATTTTACTCAGAACCTAACATGTAAGGGTGGAAGGAAGAACTCTACCAAGTATCAAGTGCATTGTCCTACTTAACCCACATGTTCCCCTTTGAGTTGGATGATCTAATCCCCATTTTAAGACACTATTGACTATTGACTTTTAATATCCCACATGTCATTCCGTTGGTAAGCGGCAAGGCCAACACTCTTTCCAACGTGCCATGGTGATGTGCCTGGGAGAGAGATGGAAAAAGAGAGGGAAAGGGGAAGGGAAAGAAGGGGGGCAGAGATTGGCCTGGACCTAGGTTAAAATGAAGAGTAGAAAGAAGCCCTAGAATGAAATCATTGAACTTGAAATAAAAGGTGTGGGTGAAACGGAAATAAAGGCTCATCGTTTTGCTAAGAACAACACCAAAAAGAATTTCAGCCACAGCAAAGTAAGCTCAATTTCAACCACAGACCCCTGGTGTATTGTCTCCCTCCCTGAAGTTAAAACACTTACAGTGATTGCTGAAAAGTTGAAATGGAAATTATAGCTTTGCCGTTCAGTAGTCATTTGTTAATATCTATTATGTGGCGCTCAAGTCTCCTGCCACACCCAGAGAGGAATTCTGACTTTGCCTTCCCCTCTAAGACATGATCCACTTGGATTAACCCCAGGCCATGTTTTCCTACATCTTTACTTACTAACTCACAGTCAGATGTTCCTTTTAACTAGCTCCATCTCCAGTCTAACTATGCTTATTTTAATTTTTTTTCTCTTACCAATTTTTCGATAGCACATTTCCAAAAAGAGTTAGTTTTAGAAAGGGTAAAAAGGTAGGTCACGGTGAAGTATGATGGGAAAACACCTTGCCTCTGTTCCCCTCTATTTAAGTTCTCAACTGATTCCAATCGTCAGAAATTCAATCCTTATATAAGGATTGAATATTCACTTCACTGGGTCCTAGACTATTAAACTGTGAAAGCCTCAGGAAAGAACAACTGGGGCTGCATTTAGGAAGCTATAGAGTTTGGGTCAAATACATCTTTGTATCCAGCCTTCCTTACTCCCCATAACGAGGTTAAATGAACATGAAAGGTAATCTTGAAAAGGAAGGAAATATTTCACAAAAGGCAACATTCAGCCCTGAAAGAGAAGAATGGCAGGTGAGAGAAGAAGCAATTCCACCTTGGCACCCAGGAAGGTGGGAGTCTTTAAACCACCTCAGAGAACCTTCAAGTACAAACTAGATAATAGCCAAGTTCTTCAAACCTTAGGAATGATTAGAGCTGGCCGGGATATGATGAGATCTTAATAAAATTGTCTGTGAGAATGAAAAACCTTCTCAATACCTTCCATTGGTGTCCTACTCATATCCTATAGGTAAAATACAACACTGTGCTTTCATTTGAATGTTTTTGATTACTGGTGAGGTTAAACATATTTTTATATGTTTGTTTATTATTTGTGTTATTTCATTAACTGTTAATTCATGTCCTTTGCTCATTTTTTATTTTTTTTTTTAATTTCAGGTTAATATGGGGTTACATATGATGAGGTGACATAGTTTGCTTTTGTAGAGTTGAAGTCTGAATGATAGGTGTGACCTTCACGGGAAAGCAGTGTGGCCATTGGGTGGGAATTTACTCATCCTCTCACTCACCCTTGAGTTTTTTCTCTCATGTGATCATGTAGGTGTTAATCTATTAGTTCCAATAGTTAATCTACAGTGTGTTTTTCCATTCTTGCAATACTTCATTTAGGAGAATGCTCTCCATTTCCATCCAGGTTGATACAGAAGATACAAAATCTCCACCTTTTTATGGCTGGATAATATTCCGTGGTATACGCATACCATAATTTATCAATCCATGAAGGTACTGAAAGGCACATGGGTTGTTTCTGCATCTTTGTAATTGTGCTGCTATAAACATTCAAGTGCAGATGCCTTTATGATAAAATGTGGGGTCTGGGGGGGAGTAAATACCTAGAGCATAAGAGGATCTGTGTGCAGGAATTAGCAAGGAGGGACCCAGTGGGCAGTTTTGCCTACACTTACATTTATAAGCACTTTCCAATTTCCTTGGTTCTCACTGGAAGGACAGGAATTGTTATTTCTCTTTACAAATTATGCTCAGAGAATTGAGGAACCTATCCATGGTCCCCAAACTCTTGAGCTGAGATGACGCCTGGTACAGGAGTCTTTTCTTAATACCTGGGGTTGAACTTCTCTCTGACGTGTTTCCCAAATGCCAGAGTCAAGGGTTTCATGTAAGTCTCTCCCACTCTTCCTATGAGGGAGAAGACAGGAAACTCCACTTGCATGCCTGAAAGAGCCACAACCTCATTGCCCGCCTAGTGTAGTGTGCAGCCTACGGAAGGGATAGCCATTTGCTTTACCTAGCTGTGCTTTGGGATGCCATAGACAGCAGTGGAAAGGCCAAAGTGGGGAAAAGGTGAACTGAAGGGTTCCTCCCCATCCCAGGAGCTGCAGCAGTGACCAGCGCTTTATAATACAAATAGACCTTGTAAAATACAGCTACCGGCTACATAAACGCAACTGCATGATATCCTCAAGCTATGCCCTCCTCTCATATAGTGACTTCTGAAGTCCTTCCGTTTGGGAAATCTGGAACATCCATTGATTCCACATCTGGTCATATTTACTCAACACCAGGTGAGAAGATGAATCGGTTCTCCTCTGAGCACCCTCTTGGGGATAATGCCCTCAGGTCAGAATCTAGAATACCACAACACGTGGACGTCTGATTTCTTAAAATGACCCAAGAGCATTGCTTATGAAGGTGCCCTACCCACAGCCCCAGCCCAGCCATGGCTACCTCAGGCTGCTTCCACCTGAGAGCGCCAAGGAGAAGAAAACTAAGGAAAATGCCCTGAAAAGGCCATGAACACCCTCCTCAGCAAAGGTTGATGTCAAGATAGGAGAGGAAGCAGTGTTTCAGACTCAGGTTCAGCTGGGATAAATAGCAACTCACTGTCTATATGGAAAGATGAAATGGTCAAGGGGTCATTTTCACAGCTGTCCCTTCCATGGTGTAGTATCTATAAAGACAAAGGAAACACAAGGGACCACGGTGTGCACTCCGGAGTTCTGTAAGGAATAGGGCATTCTCTCTGGCACTAGTGTAGCCTTGGAACCTCGAATATTGAGGCAGGAAAATAGTAATGATCATACACAAAGAGGTGTCCCCCAGGGGGCTAGCCTCCTGAACAGTCCCCCTGCACCTGCAGCCCGTCTGGCTTTCTCAACTTGGTCGCTGCCTTAAGGACCTTCCATAGTGTCCAGCTGCCTACAGGATAAGGCCCAAATCCCAGCAAGCCTTTTGAGACCCCTCACAGTCTGTCCTCAAGCCACTTTTGCAGTGGTTACTTCCTGTGCCTCCCTCCATCATATTTTCTGTGCTCTTCAGTTGCTCCCGAGCTAGGCTTTCCATCCCCTGCCTGGAAGCAGTTCTGACTTATTTTTTCAAAGCCAAGCTCAGATGTCACCACCAAGTTCCCTCATTCAGATAGAATTAATCACGTGCTCCTCAGTGCCTTCAAACACACCTTCATCCCTCTTGTTCAGCTCTTCTGCTCCGGCATTACAGGCTGGATTCCTTAACTAAGCCCCACAGGGGCGGGCTCCAGGGCTAATCCATCTTGAATGACCCAGAGCCCACTGAGCTGGTGTCTGATGGGCGAGCAGGTAGATCTAGACTACATCCTCTTCAGCATCCAGCCTTGCTCCCGAGAAACCCATCTTCCTTCCACCACAAAGGGATCTGTTGTAGTTTCTCTTCTGTATTCTCCCCGCCCAAACCGGCCCTTGTGTTGCCTATCCATTCTATTCCCTAGAGTATATTTACATCAGCTCACATCTTTTCTGCTAGATATTTTCATTTTAATAATGATCGAAGTTGTAGCCAAAGCTTAACGTGGTATCTGTGAATTGGTTTTGTGTGTGAGAGGTGTCTGTGAATCCACCAAGAATGTATGCCAAATCATTTGACTGTTTTTCAAAGCAAGGGACCTGCAACTTTCATTATATGCTTTGAGGAGCCCATACCTCCCAATTGTTGAGATCCACTGAGCTAAAGAATGCAACCTTACAAGGGAATTGGAAGGTAGAGCATGGGACAGGCCTTTAACTTATCCCAGAGCATTCACACAGCACCTACTTTATTGCAGCATAAAGATGCTGGTCTTCTCAAGAGAGACTCAATATGCCTTGACAATAAAAAGCAGGCAGAGGTAAGGAAAGTGTGCCCCTCTGTGCAGCAATCTCTGCTCATGAGACATGAGTCCTTTTAGACCTCAGGTAGGGCACTTAAGGGCCTCAGCAGTCTCCGGCTGCATCTCCTCACCCATCCTTGGCCCACCGGACACACCTGACCTCTCCTCCGTGTGACAGCTTCCCAGATAATTGAAAACCACTATTCTGTCTTCCTTTTCCTAAGTTTCTTTTAATGTTTCCTTAAGTTACATTTTTCACCATCCAGAATATTCTATGTGAAATGTTCCTCCTAAAATGCAGCAGCCCACATATGGGCCCAGCCCTTGTCCTGCAAGCCACTTTCTGTCCAGCCCAAAATGGCCTTTAAGGTAGCAGCAGCCCCCACTCACAGTGACTTTCATGGAACTCAATGTTGTCAAACCCATTTCCTAAGTGTTGATAATAATTTCATTTACTTCTCATTTTCAGAGTACTCAATAACAACTTTCCCCTCATTTGGATTTTTAAAATATAAATGCATTTTATGTATTTTGGAGGTAAATGGTCCTTTTCCACTCTTTCTAGGGAAATAAGCTTTACCCCCGGTGACATGGCATCAGACTGAGAACAGGAGGAATAGTCAGAGGGAAACAGAGGGAGGCTCTGCCTGCATGAAGCTCAGCGCCACGGCTGGCACACGGCTGGCACACATCTGTGACTTGTATTTTTAGCTTTCACACTAGGCTTATAAAAGGGACTGTCAATCCCAGGAGGGCAGAGAGCCTCCACCTCCGAACCTGTCTGTATCCCCAGTGTTGATCCCAGTGTTAAATACTCATATTCCAGTCATCACTGTATCTTGCTGCTTCTACCTCCTAAATGTCCCTTGAGCCCTTGCCCTCTCATTGTCTCTGCCGCCTCCTGACTGGTCTGCTTTCCACCCACCAGCCACTGTGAGGCTTTAAAAACCTCAAACTGCTTCATAGTTTCTAAGAAGAGCAGCAGAGTCAGGACAGGCAATCCTGTGCATATGACCTGTGCTTTCACCTTAGGGCACCTCAAAACCTGGTCCTTCTCACTCAAAATGCAGCTGGACAGGCATATGAGGATAGGACAGAGGACTTGTGGCAGGTGACCCTTGAATAATACCAAGGATTCATTTTCCTAGTAGTTGATATTCATCTCTATCAGATACTAATCCAGGCGGCTTACACTGGGTCACATCAACTTCATTCATTTTATTTTATGCAGTTGTTCAACATATGTTGTTAAGTACGTATTATGTATGTGGTACTCTGTTCTGTGTGGAAGACATAAAAATGGGAAAATCTCTGCCATACACAAGTTACAGTCTGGTGGGAAAAACAACATGCAAACATGTAATGTCCACAGAGTGAGACAAGAACGATGGTTGATGCGTGAATTTGTTGCTGCAGTATTAGTGTGGAGAGAGAGCACGGATGGCCAAATGTAAATTTGTGGGGTCAACATGACCTGCCTACTTCCTTGTCTCCAAACACCTGTTTGACGTCACCCTGGTTCCTCCCTCATCCAGTGGCTTTCATGTGCACAGTCCCTTATAGATCACCCAGCGCTTTCATTCATAGCGTCTTTAAACTTCAGAAACATCAGCCTTGTGAAATACGTAGAGCAAGTATCCATTTCCTCATTTTACACTGAGGACATGTAGATTCTAGTGCTTTGAAATTACTCGTCATGGTCTCACAGCTGACCCCAACAGCATTGGCCCTTGGACCCTTGCCTTGGGCCTCAGTGCTATTCCTAAGCCAACGTGCTGCCACCACCTACCACTGGTCACATAACACCCTTCAGGAAAAGAAGCCCAATCCTTATCTACCCCCAGCAATATGCCAGAGGCCTCTGGCATAGTTCCTCTCTGACTGTGTCCATCTATGCCACCCACTGTGCACGTCCTTCAGCATTCTTCCCTTGGTCGGTGCCTCTAGTCACTGACACCTGCCGGACCTCCCTGCTCTGAGGACCAAGTCTGTCTGCTGCACTTGGATTTCATTGAAGTGGGGGTGAGGGAGAGGAGTTCAGCTCTCACTGTGGAAAAATCATAAATGGCCAGATAAGGATATGGATTCACTTCTCCAGGGAAGTGACGAGTCACTCAGGGATCTTGTCCAAATGCGGATGCTGTTCGAAGTAGGCAATGCTGAGACTGCTGGTCTACAGACCATAGTCTAAGAAACAAGGATCTAGAATAAAGATACTAAATACACCTTAGCCACTCTTGGAGAAAGCAATAAATGAGTGGGCTGGTAGCTTCCTTAAAAACCTGAGATGGAAAAACATGGCTTTTTTTAAACATATTTCGAGTAGGAACCCCAAGATGACCATTAAGAAGGCTGATAAACTTACACTTCCCACATAATCTGCCTATGCTTCAGTTTCCCCAGTTCTGAGTCGAGAGTAACAAATCTTGCCTCAAACTAACTTACGCTTACGATATTGTTTGGAACAAAACATCATGGAAAATATAGGTTATAATCTGTGGAATTTTTTCTTGTGTTTTTTCTTTGTAGGAGATGTCAGTGAAGAAAAGGATCCAGAATGATTACTAACCTATGACTCCCAACAGTATGACAGGTATCTACATATTTTTAATTTTATATGTGCGCCTCTATTTTTGTCCCACCTAAAGTGGAATTTAGGCTTCCTAAAGAACAACATGAGAGTCTTAGCAATGATTATTTCCAAGATCGCCGTTGTACACTAAATATTTGTACTCTTTGAAGTCATTTAGATTGATAAGATAAATAGCTCTGCATAATCAGTGACCACAGAGCCTATGCGTATTCCCAAAGCAGGCTGTTCATTCCATTCAACATTCGAGCCAGCATGGAATAAGAATAGATCACATCAAGTGCAAGTGGCTATAGAACTCTTAGCAAAGTCTAAGGAGAGACAGAATAACCCAAGGAGGAAACTAAGGTTTCCATAGCACAAATTCTTTGTGCAACACATGGCGGGAGTTGGGGAGGTGGGTGTTGCATACTCAAAGGCCCCAGGGGCCAGACAGATGACTGCAAAGGTTGGATATAAAGAAAAAGAAATAAAACTAGAGAACTCAGCTTCTTTCTGAATAGTACCTATTCCCCAATCTAGGCAATCACTGACAAGAAGGATCAAAACTCCGTGTGTTCAGCAATTTTGAATTTTTAAGAGAAATCCAGATTTTAAATGATATGTCCCAATTTTGAAATGTTAGCAATTAATTTATAAAAATATCAAAGGTGCATTCAAAGTATGTCTGCTGAATCAATCCCTAAGCTGTGAGTTTGTGACCTTGGCTATACATCTTCTAGCCTAGCACCAAGACCATCACTAGCCTTTTGGTAACCATGGCAGCAAGGGAGGTCCCCATAGATCTCTGTGTGTCATGAATGCCCCTGACCTTTGATGTCTATTCATGTCTCCTTCCCACACTATGATGAATTAAATGTTTAGGGCATTTCCTCCAAGAATCACATTCTCCAGTACACCTGAGAACTGAAGCAACTGAAATTTGCCGTTCGGCATTCTATAAGTTTGGAAGCCTCTCAATGACCTCCCCCAAACATTATCTGTCCAAGCGTCATTACGCAGCCTCTCTACCCGGCCGTGAGCAAGCGCCTGATGTCCTTATCTTATTTCACATTAACAGGCACCAAAACGTACCCACTCCCATTTCTGTTGCCGAGTAGGCCAAATTCTCCTCCTTTCCAATCTCACACCTTCTACGTCATAGATGTGCTCATTCAGCCTTAGCTTCAGCCTCCGTGATTCTGCTGTAATGAGTGGGGATTTCAGTGGAAGGGAATGACTGCACACAAGCCTTTGCAAGCACATGCAGGTCTAAGCACACAGACAGGGGGCAACAGGTAGACACACTGCAAAACCAAGGGAGAGCTCTCCCCTCCAGTAAACGCCACAACAACATGCCCAAATGAAAAAGCTTCCAAAGCTCTGGACTGGAACATACCTTGAGATATATGAAAATTGCAAAACATGGTGTAAAATGAGTAATAAAATGGTGTTTGCTTGCCATGGGGATTAGTTCTAGACAGAGCACAACAGTGAACAGCATTCTCCTTTTGTAAATATTTATGGCTTTGCAACCCACATGGTGTCTGTCACAGCTGCTCAATTCCGCTGCTATAGCATGAAAAGCCAGAAGCTACGTGTAAACAAGTGGGCTTGGCTTGTTTTTCGTAAAACTTCACTTACAAGACAGGCAACAGGTCAGCACTGGCCCAGGGACTATAGTTTATGGACCCTACTCTGAGTCCAGCGCAGTCCAGGAAGTTGTATTCTAGCTCTAGACCAACCTATTGTTGGCAGAACTGCCAAGGCTGAACTAGGAATCTAGGCTCCCTTCTGGACAGTTCTAGGCTCACAAGCTAGCTTCTCCACCCATCTGGTGGAAGCTGGGATGCTTTCTTCACAGGCTGAACTGGAACCCAACTGCATCCTAGTTAAGGAGGGAGTTTTCACTTCTAGCATTTGCTCCGTAGTAGAGAAACTAATTATAGTTCTTCTTCAGCAGACCAGAGAAAAATCATTACTTCAGGCTCCCTTGTTTTTGTATAAAATAAAACAATGGTCTCAATGTCCACTTCTCTCACTCAACCTCTGGGGTTTGTTTGTTGTGTTTTGTCTGGTAAGGGCTTGGGCTCAGTAGCACAATGGGGCATTTAGAGTTAACAAGAATTGTTGTCAAAATAACTAGAAGAGAGTGAAATTGGGAGAGTAGAATTGTTCCTAACACAAGGAAATGATAAATGCTTGAAGTAATGGATCTCCTAGTTAGCTTGGTTTGATCATTGCACATTGTATGCTGGTATCAAAATTGAACGTGTTTCTCATAATATGTACAACTATCCACAAATTTTAAAGACACCAAAAGGAAGACCATAATAAAGTTGTAAGCCATCAGAACTAAATGCTTGCTCTAGGAGGATAATTTAAAGAACAAATAAACACATTTTTCTTTGAAAAATATGGTGGGTAATATTACTATGGGGGAAATCAGTTAACCCTTATGAAAAGAAAATCATTTTTTAAATGAACAGGAGTTGAGAACATGAAATCTATTTTCCTAAAACAAATCAGGTCAGTATTTCAGACAAAGAAGGCATGTTTTCATAGGCTCTTTCAGACACAACGTTTATTAAACTTATGTATTTTGCACTAACTCACATGCAAAAACGTGTCTTTTCTTGGGTTATTTAGTATCAGTTAATAATGGAGTCAGATCTCGCCAATATTTTCTCATTGCTTTACCCCACCTAGTTTGCAATTAGGACTGTATGGTATGATTCATTGGAATGTACTGATTATGAAAGAAAAAAGTAAAAAAATAAAAAAAGAGAAAAGTAAAGTGCTTTAATATGATATTTTATTAATCTGCAATTAAGCATTTCCTAGGTAACCTAAGGGAAATTGTCCTGACATCATAATAAGCAGCCCTATTCTGAATAAAACCACGATGCACAGCATAAGGGAATTTGTTCTAAGATACGAATACCTAAAGTTTTATCAGTACCATGCACTAACCAATTGCGCAACTGGAGCACCCCAAATACCTAAAATTTTAAATACCAAAGTTAGAGACTTTGGCTGAACAGGAAACTAAGAACTCTAACTGTCCCAGAAGAGGTAAAAACAAGGATCTATTATGCTTGCACTGAACCTAGCTTTATGAAATTGGGATATGGCAGAAAGTTAACAAAGTTTTCATTGCAACTGGGCCCCCAATAACTAAATGTCACACCATTAGGAATCCTTCATTGTGAATATATTCCTCATTCATTCATTTCACTTGGAGTTCTTTGTTATTCACTTGTTCATTTAACTTCCCTATTGTGGTGGTTGCCTTTCTCTTTAGCAAGGCATTATTATTGAGTGCCTCCTTGGTACACATATCAGGGGAGCGGTGCCTACACGGATAGACAGGAGCTTTCGGTTGTTACCCCAGTATGTTCTGTCCTGTGATCTCTGGACTAGTTCTTTTTACTTTGAGAGAGGCTCATTTGTTAAGCAAAATTATGAATGTCATGGGTTTGGTTTCTTTTTTTCCGGTTTGGTGTTTTTTTTTAATTTACATTTCCTTTGTTACTTCTGAGGTTGAATATTTTTTACATGTTTATTGGCTACTTGCATTTCTTCATCTTAATTTGCTTGTTCACATTTAATGCTCATTTGCCTGTTACGATCTTTGTCTTTTTCTCTAATATCCCATTTATATATTAAGGATATTAACTAAGCAAGTCACTTCATCTGGCTAGGTCTAGATGAGGCTAGTTCATCCCTAACCCCCTTTTACTTTTAAATTTGGATTTATCTACACTTCAATTTTAAATATGTATAAGTTGCATTTTCATAATGTAAGGTATACATACATTAATGATTGGAAATAAAGAAAAAGCAAACTCCTCAACAATGTATTTGGTGTTTTGAAACTATCCTACTAAGGAAGTTTTTCGAGGTCAAACAAAACATTTAAGTTGTGAGAATTCAGTATTTCATTGTAAAACCCATGTTATTTTTGAAGAGCAGAGTTTTAGGTATTCCTTAGGCTTTTCACCTGCTTCTTCATGGCCATTTCATGCCTCTAGAAATAGAATCACAGTGGTGCATCTGTCCTACAGCCTATGTAGGATAGTTTTTCATGGTAGAAGGTCACTGACAGTAAAATAATGACACCACTCAAAGATCACTAATGTTTAAACACTGAACGTGTCAACGTTTTTCATTGTCAGCACTCTTGCTCACAAGGATTTTGTTCGTGACTGCTTAGTAATCGATCATATGGTGCTATAGCTCCTGATTGTTAGTCTAGTAACACAGTATTATTGCAAATAATATATGATGAATATATATTTATTGAATATGCATTGATACATCAAACATATAATTAACTGCCTTGTACATAATTTCACACCTCTCTAATATTTCCTCAGGGTAAATTCTACCAAGTAAAAGGAAATGCTGGATCAAAGGGACTGACCAGCTTTCAAAACATTTTCTGTGGCCAAATCATAACCAGATTATTAGACCCATTGAGACATTCACCAGCAGGGTAGCCTCCATTTAATCATAAACCCTTCAAATGTAGAGTGTTTTAACAGTTAGTCTATTTGTTTTTGAGGAGGCAATTTCTTAGGCAAAATTTTATCACAACCCCTTTTCAAACCTTTACATTTTTCTCATTGATAATAAATTGACTACACACAAATTGGCCAATTAAACTTCATCTTTTGTAGCTTACCTGTTTAACTTTTCCATTGTGGTGTTTGTCTTTTTCTTATGAATTGGCTATTAAGGAATTAATTCATTGTCTATCATAAATGTTACAAGTATTTTTCCAATGTAGAATATGTATCTTCTTTTTATATTTAGTAACATTTGACCTCTTTAAAAATGTCTTCTTTTGAAACAATTTTACACTTACAGAATAGTTGCAATATTTATATAAAGAATTCCCAGAGTCTTCAAATGTTAAATTTTATCTTTTAATCTTTTCCCTTTCTCTTCTTTTTTCTACCTAGCTTTTATTTTGAACCACTTACAAATAAATTTTAAACTTGTTGCTATGGAATTTTTAAATGTACAGAAAGTTCTGAGCTTACATAGAGTGAGTTCTAGTGAGGTGTCATTTTAGGATTTGTGCTTTTGTTGTCAAGCTTAGAAATGTCTTCTGAGGAGTACTGAGGGAAAGGGAGGGATGGACTCTTTAGGATGAGTGGGCACTTTTATTTCGACTCGTAGTTCTTTTGAATCAGGCACAGGAATGACTTAGCTTTACTCAACAACATCCTCTCCTACTTAGCCTTGTGCACTAGCCATCTACCCAAAGTACCCTTACCCTGGATTTTAGGGAAGGGAGGGCAAAACCTTACAGCAGTGGAAGTCCTTCTGTCCCTTCCCCAAACATCAGGAAGCCAAGGAAGGCCAGCAGCTCGGAGGGCCAACATGGCCCTGTGCATTCCTTCCCTCCTTGCTCCAGATAAGGGAGGCTTTAGATTGATGTATTCACTCCTGGCATAATTACTCTGAAGGGGAATCTGGAGGCTCATTTCACTTTTTTCTGAGTTCCTGTTTCCCTAGATGTGACCAAAAATAAAATGTGGCCTTGGATTCCTTAGAGCCGTCTACACACATTACAAATGTTGTTGTGAATAGTTTAGCAGAAAGAAAAATACTGACTTGCCCAAATAGCTAGCTCTCCTGCTGGTTGAGCCAATTACAGAAAAGAACACTGTTTTGTTTTGTTGTTAATATTTAACTACATGATGCAATAAGGGGGCCTTTTTTGCTCCCCCCATCCCCTTCCTTGGCATGGTGTCACTTTTAAGAAAAATAAAAATCTCACTTCAAGTAGGCTAGAAAGGAAACAGCAGTCTTTTCCAAAATGCCGTGAGGACAGAAGGGAGAGTATTGCAAACACACAATATTATCACATAAAAGGTCTTTAAATTCGTCCTGAGATCCACTCTTCATGGTAACTACTGAAACCTCCTGCCTTCTTCTCCCTCTCTCCCCAGAGACCAAAAATCCTGTGTGTCCCCTGCACACGCCGCTGCTCCTCCCTGCTCCAGGTCCCTCTTCCCTCCCTCAGCTTCCCTATGGCCACCCTGTGGCCCCAACTGTCATCTCCTTTGAAGATCATGAGCCTCTTCTCTCTACTTCCCCCTTTTGCGTGTTTTTCTAAAATCCTGCTCAGCAAAATAAACAGATGGTCTTTGGGAACCCACTCGCCTTGGAAAACAAGGGCAGGCAAAACCATAAATGTTTATAATTTTACATTTTTTTTCCTGTCACACACGAATTGATAGGAATGAGTGAAAATCACTCCACAGCATCCATCTAATGTGGGGGTGAGAGGTGCTAGTCTAGACTGGCATCTCAGTTCCAGATTTTCTCCACCTCCCACATAACAAGGGGAAAATCAAGAAACCACAAAAAACAGCTTGGTGCCTGTAGTATAGTGGTTACGGCACTAGCCACATACACCAAAGTTGGTGGGTTCAAACCCGGCCCGGGCCAGCTAACCAACAATGACAACAGCAACCAAAAATAGCCGGGCGTTGTGGTGGTCACCTATAGTGCCAACTACTTGGGAGGCTGAGGCAAGAGAATCATTTCAGCCCAAGAGTTTGATGTTCCTGTGAGCTGTGATGCCACAGCACTCTACTGAGGGTGACAGAGTGAGACTCCGTCTCAAAAAAAAAAAAAAAAAAGAAAAGAAACCGCCAAAAAAAGAGTTTTTCTGTGGCTAACATCCTTTTCTTTAAAGCAAAAGCAAATTCTTCATTTTTCCTCAGAAAATAGAGGCAACAATAACCCTTAATGTAATATGAGTGGGTGAAGGATGCTGGACTTTGCCCTATAGTCTCCACAAAGAACGGCCCCTCCTGGACTCTGTCTCTGCCCTTCTCCTATCCCTCTTCTACAACTTCCTGAATTTCTACTGGAAGAAAACTTCCTACGGAAAAGTAGGGACTTTCTGAAAAATAGCAAATTAATAAAATCTCATCAACTCCAGTCAGAGTAGCAAAAACTTTCCCTTAAGTCTCCTGGGGGACTTGTAGGCAATTGCTTCCAGAACAACTTTCGTTTCCAAATTTAAGCTGCAGCCAGGTGATCAGGAAGTTGGAAATGTCCAAAGGACAAAGCTTTATACAGAGTGAAATGTGGAAGCAAAAAGTGAAGAAAAATATTTTTTTGTTCCTCAACAATTCCTATCCTCTTCCTAGAATGTTTGCTTTTTTCCCTACCCCCATTGTCCCTGCACACACACACACCCTCCCCCGCCCACCTCCAGCATTGCCACCATCATCATTCTGCTAAACTCATCTCAACCTCCTTCCTGCCTGCTGGAACCAAGAATTACCCAGCATACCTTTTACCTGTCTTCTCCTAACAGTTACAAGTAACAACCATAACCTAACAGGGTTATTTTATGTCAGGATGTATCTTCCTCTCTGTTCTCCCTTATGCTACTAAAGTCCACAGCAGTTGCACCTATGTAGGTGCTAGGTCCTTTAAAAAATTGAAAATAATTTTCCAAACAAGAATTTAGTTCATAATGAATATATGGTGTTATTTTGCTCACAGTGAGCCAAGAGTTATTTTTATATGGCACCACCACCCGCCACCATCGCCAACTGAAAAGTCCCAGGCTCTCGTTTTATCCATCTTTGCTTTTCTTTCAAGTCTAGGCTATGATGACATTTTCACTCTGGAATTTGGCTGTGTTGTAAAAAGGAAACTAGGGTGGAACGCCAACTCCCCAAGCCTGCAGAGTGCAGACACATTCTTGTCTTGGTGCTGGAATTGAACTGAGGCATTTTCTCTAAGCCTCAGAGTTTACACATTGGCAGGTGAAAGCCAGCATGGAGAAGTGACTTGCCCAGGGCCACTACAGCAGACTGTGGATTACTTGGACCGTCAGGTCCCAAAGCTGGGAAAACTGTGGGTCAAATGACTTCAAATACAAGTATGTTTCTCTTATTTTTTTTTTTGTTTGTTTTGTTTTTGTTTGTTTGGCCTTAACTGAAATTCTTAGTCTCTATCATCCTAATATGCATACTGAGTCTTTAAAGAAAGTGTATTAAGCAGTCTTCTCTTACCTATTACTTCACTCTTTTTTTTACTTTACTAAGAGTAAACTGAGACTGAATTAATAAAATCTCCCTAAATTCAATCATATTAGCAAAAATCTTCTCTCAAGACTCCTAGGGACTCTGAGACAACTGCTCCCAGAACAACTTCAGTTTCCAAATATACAGCAAGATGATCCCCCTCTTTTATACAGGACCTAACCTGTCCCGCTCAAACTTGTCCTGCCATTAGAATCCCCTGAGAGCTTTGTAAAATCCTATGCACTTGCCATCCCAAACCACTTAAATCACAATCTCTAAGTGAGGACCCAAGACTCAGTATTCCTTGAAAACTCTCCAGGTTACTATAGGGCACAAGGTTCCCAGTCTGAGAAGCAAGATGTGGGCATGGTGGTTCTCAGCCCTGCCTGCCCAGTCACCTGGGAAGCTGACAAAAGATATCAATGTCTGTGCCCCACCCATAAAGAGTCCAACTGAATAGATCTAAGGTGGAATTCCCAGTGAATCTAATATGTGTCAGCGTTAAGGAAAGTGCTATTTTATTCAAACTTGGTGGTAGGTGTCAGAATCATTGGCAAATTTAGTTAAAAGAAGAATAGCTCTAGCCTACCAACTTACCTAATAATAACAAATACCTGGAAGATAGCAGATTAGAAACTGCTCCTTACTAGCCACTTGTGGTGAAACAGGGGAACTAGAACTCCAGCCACCTCTAGCTGGGGGAACTTACACAAGGACATAATTCCAAGAGCACAGTGAATCAGTGGTGGACTCCAGGAGCCAACAAGGAGGCCTGGAACTGAGGAGAATTGGCACAGAAGCCAGTGCTTGCATATGACCAGGGGCCAGCCAACCAGCCCTCACTCAATCTGAGGACAGGAAAGGGCTGTCCTGCAGTTTATTGATTTTGAACTAAACAGCTCCATCAACCAGTTTAAACTGCTTAAACAAGTGAGGGGACTCAAACAGCATCCAGTGGCCAAGACTGAGTACTGGACAGGGTGGATCTCCCATCAGCATGGCTTCTAGCAGCACACCACCATTGTGGGAAGGCTGCATCAGAGGAACAGTGCACAGGGTCCTCCTAGTGCCCAGACAGCTCTGGTGCACTTGCTGAGCTCGGGCAACCATCCTTGGGGTGAGCTGAGCAGAACCTGCACCCCTGGGAAGGCCACCTTGTTGTCAGAGGGCACTGTTTGACATGCCTCCTAGGGAAGCTGGCAAGAGCATTAGGACCCCAATCACATGGACACAAAATGCTGATGAAGCAACCAGACCCTGATAAAGGGCAAATAAGCCAGGAAGACAGGATCTGGTCTTCTCTGCAAATAGAAAGTGATTTCCAGCTTTCATTTTATATACAGAAAAAGCAGTGTAGGTGTTCTTCATCTCTTAACAACACAGCACTACAGGTGTCCAGGCAATATACTGCAATATATATATAAATATTTATACATATATATATCTTTGATTTTTGCTCCTTTTCACAATTTTTTTCTTAGTTTTCTTTTTCTCTTTTTTGTTGTTACGGCTGTTATTATTTTGTCCTTTTTTGTCTGGTTGTATTTTTATCTTTTTCATCTTTACTTTCTTCACTAGCAAGGGCTCCTCCATTTTTGTTACAGTTTTTCAGCCCTTATTATTCTTTCCTCCTTTTTAACTTCTCTTCTTTTTTCTCTCTTTTGGTAGAGATTTTCCTACTTTTCTCAACTTTCACACATAAATTTCTCATACAACAGCTAAGATATCTTTTTTCTTTATCTTTTATAATTGTACTTTTAATTCTCCTTATCTATTTTTATTTTATTTTTTATTATTTTTCTTCCTTTTCTATAAGTGCTGCCGGGTCAAGGCATTGGTCTGGCTGGGCGCATCACAGTGTTGGTCTGCCTCAAGGAGGTCAAGAGTTCATGGTCTAGGGTGTCCATGTAGCTTTGGCCTTGGGAAAGACAGTATTAGTAGGTCCCCACTGCCACATACTGCTAATTTTTTTTTCTTTTTCTTCTATATTTGGTGGAGGTAGGGTCTTGCTTTTGCCTAGGCTGGTAAAGAGCTCCTGACTTTGAGGACCCAGCCATCCCAGCCCCCTAAAGTATTAGATTTGCAGGTGTAGTTATAGCACCCTGCTGATCACCACCATTTTTCCTGTCATTCCTTCTCTTTCTTTCCTTTTTCTCCCCCTTCTTTCTTTCTTTTTTTTCTTTTTTGAACCCACCACCTCCAGCATATGGGGCTGGCACCCTACTCCTTTGAGCCCCAGGCACACCTCCCTCACCCCCTCTTTTTTTTTTTTATCTTTTTTTCTCTTTTTCTTTTCCTTTTCTTTCTCCATTCTCTCTCTTTACCCTTCTCTTCCTTTTGGTCTTATACCAAAAGGTCACTTCAACATGTAAGCTCCAAGTCAAGGTAATTTAAAGCTGAAGAGGTAGTGAGAAGGAAAAAGTAGAAGAAAGAAGTGAACAAGAAGAAAACACACATGAGGAGGAACCAACAGAAAAATTCTGGCAACATTAACAACCAAAACAGAGCAACCCCAACAAGGGACCATGAGGCAGCTAACTCACAGGATTCCACCTATAAGGAAAGAATGGAAATGACAGAAAGGGAATTTAAAATATGGATGGTAAAATAAATAAAGGACATTGATGAGAAAGTTGAAAAACAGAACCAAAAAATGTATGAAAAATATGACGAATATAGAAATGATATGATGGAGCTTAAGGAATTGAAGGAGTCAATCAGGGAACTTAAAGATGCAGTAGAAAGTATCAATCCAAATTTGACCATGGAGAAGAAAGAATCTCAGAACTAGGAGATAAAGTTCTTGAGTTAACCTGGGTAGTTAAAAAGGCAGGAAAAAAAGAGAGAGAAAACAGAATATTTGCTCAGAGAACTATGGGACTTCACAAAGCATTCAAACATACAAATTATAGGTATCCCTGAAAAGGAAGAAGAATATCCCAAAGGAATGGAAGCCCTACCAAAGGATATCAGAAATGAAAATTTCTCAAGTTTCACTACAGACTATGAAGCACTCCTTTGAAGAGATATTGAACTCTGGGTCATCTCAACACAAATAGAGCATCTCTAAGGTACATTTGCTCTGTCCAAAGTCAAGACAAAGGAGAAAATTCCTCAAGGAGCCAGGAGTAAGCACCAATTGATCTACAAGAGCAGATCCATTAGGGTAACAGCAAACTTTTCAGCTGAAACTTTCCAGATCAGAAAAGAATGGCCATCTACCTTTAACCTTCTTAACCAAAACAAGTTTCAGCCCATAATTCTGTATCTTGCTAAACTAAACTTCAAAATCAATGGAGAAATCAAATCTTTCACTGATATGCAAACATTGAGGAAATTCACTGCAACAATACAAGCTCTCTAGGAAATATTTAGACCTATTCTCCACACTGACCAACACAATAGACCACCAGCAAAGCAAACACCCAGAAACTAAAGGATAAAACCTAGCTTCCACAATGGTGCAAAGGATAAAACTAAGCAACGGACTTCCACAGAATAAGATGAAAAGAACTCAGCCACACCTGTGAATTCTCTCAATAAATATTAATGGCAAAAATTCTCCACTGAAGAGGCATAGGCCTAGGCATAGGCTGGTTGATAGGATAAAAAACCACAAGCCATGCATATACTGATCCAGGAAATATTCCTAACCTTGAAGGACAAGACTCAGGGTGAAGGGATGGAAAACAGTATTTCAAGCAAATGGAAATCAGAAGAAAGGAGGGAATTCAATCTTATTTTCACATGCAAGAGTACTTAAAGCAACTAAAGTCAAAAAAGACAAAGATGGACACTTCATGTTGATCAAGAGAACAATACACCATCTGGGGGCAAAACATGATTGCAAGAGGGACTTTACCTAACAAATGCAATCAGTGTAACCTGGCTTATTGTACCCTCAATGAATCCCCAACAATAAAAAAAGAGAGAGAGAGAGAGAACAATACAACAGGAGGACATTCAATTCTAAATATTTATGTACCCAACTTAAATGCTCCCAGATTTTTTATTTTTATTTTTATGATAGAGTCTCACTTTATCACCCTCAGTAGAGTACCATGGCTTCACAGCTCACAGCAACTCCTGGACTTAGGCGATTCTCTTGCCTCAGCCTCCCGAGTAGCTGGGACTACAGGCACCCACCACAACACCCAGCTATTTTTTGGTTGCAGTTTGGCTGGGGCCAGATTTCAACCCACCACCCTCAATATATGGGGCCGGAACCCTACTCAATGAGTCCACAGACGCTGCCCAAATGCTCCCAGATTTTGGAAAAAAATCATATAGGAAAGGCAATTTTTAGTAATTGCTTTAGTAAAACAAAGCTGGAGACATCACTCTCCCTGACTTTAGGCTATATTATAAGTCCACAGGGATCAAAACAGCATAGTATTGGCACAAAAATAGAAACACAGACATATGAAACAGAATAAAAAATCAAGTAATGAAACCAGTCTCTAGTTGCCATCTCATCTTTGATAAATCAAAAGCATACACTGGGGAAAAGATTCCCTATTCAATAAATAGTGCTAAGAGAACTGGATAATAACATGTAAAAGACTGAAACTTATCCCGTACCTTTCACCACTTACACAAATTGACTCAAGATGGATCAAAGACTTAAATGTAAGGCATGAAATGATAAAAATCCTAGAAGAAAGTGTGGCTAAAACTCTTGAGGATGTTGGCCTGAGGAAAGATTTTATGAAGAACACTTCAGTGACAATTGCAACAACAAAAATAAACAAAGGAGACTTAATTAAACTGAAAAGCTTCTGCACAGCTAAGGATGCAACAATTAAAGCAAGTAGGCAACCTTCAGAATGGGAAAAATATTTCCATGTTACAAATCTGACAGATAACTAGGATCTATAGAAAATACAAATTAATCACCATAAAAAGAGCTAACAATCTCATCTATCACTGGGCAAGAGACATGAACCTTCTCTGAGGAAGACAGACAAATGGCCAACAAACATATGAAAAAAATGCTCATTATCCCTAATCATAAGAGAAATGCAAATAAAAACCACCCTGAGATATCACCTAACCCTAGTCAGATTAGCCCACATCACAAATTCCCAAAGTTACAGATGCTGACATGCATGTGGAGAGAGGGGAACACTTTTAAATTGTGGGTGGGACTGCGAACTAATACAGCCTCCTTGGAAAGAAGTATGAAGAATCCTCAAAGAACGCAAACTGGACCTCCCTTTTGACCCTGCAATCCCACTACTAGGCATCTATACAGAAGAAAAAAAAATCATTTTATCATAAAGATGTTTGCACTGGATTGTTTATTTCAGCTCAATTTACAATCACCAAGATGTAGAAACAACCAAAATGCCCATCAACTCAGGAATGGATGAACAAACAGTGGTATATGTATACCATGGAATACTATTGAGCCACAAAAAAATATGGTGACTTTATTTACATCTTTTGTGTTAACCTGGATGGAGCTGAAGCACATTCTTTTTAGTAAAGTATCACAAAAATGGAAAAGCAAATATCCAAATATCCCATGTACTTGGTAGATGATCTAATACACGCCCACATAGGAGGTAAAAATTCAATTCCATTCAAGTTGGGGGGTAATGAGGGAGGGCCTAGAAGGGGGATTGGTGTGCTCCCCCTTAAGGGGCACAATGTAGAGGTATGTGGCACACCTTTTGGATGCAGGATGCTACTGCAGGATGAACTCTATCTAATAAATTCAAATATTGTGACCTGGTTGTATGTATATACCTCACACTAACCTGAAATTAAAAAAAACAAATGCTTGGGTCTTGCTCCTAATTAACTTTCTCAGTGATTCTGATACACACAGAAGTTTGAGAGTCACTTATATAAAGAGGTTTTTCCTACTATTGGATATATTTGAGAAAATGTAAAAAAAAAAAGGGGTTTGGGCATCTGTGTACTTACAAAAAGCATCTAAAATATTGCCCTTTAATCCAGGCACAACTTAGCCAAGGCTGTCAAATTGAAAAGTAATTAATGATTCTGTGTTCCCACTGACCGTGTGAGTGATACTGTTACTTTTGCCCATGAATGGCAGACCTACAGGTCCTGAAACCCTGCTTTTAGCCCCCTGGACATCTTTACTGATCTAAATGGCCTATCAGAGCGGCAAAATCTCCAGTGCAAATGATCCCAAGGCCAATATTTTTCATTGAAGAAATGGAGCAGTCATGAGGAAACTTGTTTCTCTGTCCCACAGTGGTTTTATAGGCATCAAGCTTAGAATGACATTCTCTGCCTCTTTAATGGGTAGTTTTTAGTTGTGTTGTAGGAGGGTGGGTTTTTCATTTATTTGTTTTTAATTTCTTTAAAATAAATTAAATGATTGATGTTTGGGGGCCTCAAGACAGTGTAGCTCTCTAGTGAGCAGTCCCTGCAGAGCTCTGGTTCTCAGTCTGTACTACATGTTTGACTCCGTTGGGGCTCTTTTAAAAATCCCAGTGCTGAAAATGCTGAGCTTTTCTCAAAGGATTGTGGTGAGAATGTAAGATTTATATAAATCATTTAACCCAGTCTGGAGCATTGGGGCACCACACAGAATAGCCATTATGAGGGAGTACCTGGTATATAGTAGGTATCCACTAAATGTTAATTTAGTTGTAAGAAAACAGCCAGTAGAATTACTGTAATACAATTGGGGGGAGGGGGAGACAGCTGTAAATGAGTGTTTGTATTTTTTTAAGAAGCAGTTGGGCTTAATTTTCATAGTTTTCTTAGCCCATTCCCATAATTCTTATTTTCTCCTCAGTGTCTGTTGAAATTTAGCACCCTAGGTGGGATTTCTTTAAGGAATGTTATGTACAGTTTAAGAATTTTTACTGAAAAATAGGAGAAAAACAAGAAATGCCTTTGTTATCCTTTGTTATTTTATGGAAACATTTGTTTAACAAAATAGTAATCTAAACATAAGATTTGAAGCAAACAATTCATGTAAAAGGAAGTAGATAATTTTTTATACAATTTCCTCCTTTCTGCAATCCCAGATAAAATAAGCATCTTAAAATATCTGCTGGTATTATTATTCACTTTTTTAATGTCAAAATATTAAGGGAAAACAAATGTTTTTTTACATGGATAGCTTTTATAATGCTTCAGGCAGGGCTATTAGTGTGCCTATTACCCTAATAGTGTTCATTGTGCCCAACAGGTACTCCTCTTTCCCTCCACTCCCTTCTTGATTTCCAATGACCTTTACATCTCTTTGTGCCCATGAGCTCCCATTAATTAGCTCCTGATTGTCAGAGAGTACATGTGGTGCTTGTTTTTCCATTCCTGAAATACTTCACTTAAGATGATGGTCTCCAGTTGCTGCAAAAGACATGATTTCATTCCTTTATATGGCTAAGTAGTACTCCATGGTTTGTACATACCACATTTTCTTAATCCACTCATGAATTAATGGGCACTTAAGTTGATTCCATATCTTTGCCATTGTGAATTGTGCTATAATAAATATTTGCGTGCAGGTGTCTTTTTGATGAAATGACTTTTCCTTTGAGTAAATACCCAATACTGGGATTGCTGGATCAAATGGTAAGTCTACATTTATTTCTTTGAGGAATGTCCATATTGTTTTCCACACAGGTTATACTAATTTGCAGTCCCACCAATAGTGTACAAGCACTCCTTTGTCTCTGCCATTCACACCAGCATCTATTGTTTTGGGACTTTTTTTTTTTTTCAGTTTTTGACCGGGGCTGGGTTTGAACCTGCCACCTCCAGTATATGGGGCCAGCGCCTTCCTCCTTTGAGCCACAGGTACCGCCCTGTTTTTGGACTTTTTAATAATGGCCATTCTGTAAGGTAATATTACATTGTGATTTTATTTGCATTTCCCTGATAATCAGTGATGTTGAGTATTTTTTCATATGTTTTTTGGTCATTCATCTATCTTCCTTTGAAAAACTTCTGTTCAGGCGGCTCCTGTGGCTCAGTGAGTAAGGCGCTGGCCCCATATGCCAAGGGTGGCGGGTTCAAACCCAGCCCCGGCCAAACTGCAACAAAAAAAAAAAATAGCCGGGTGTTGTGAAAAATAGCCGGGTGTTGTGGCGGGCGCCTGTAGTCCCAGCTGCTCAGGAGGCTGAGGCAAGAGAATCGCGTAAGCCCAAGAGTTAGAGGTTGCTGTGAGCTGTGTGACGCCACGGCACTCTACCTGAGGGCAGTACAGTGAGACTCTGTCTCTACAAAAAAAAAAAAAGAAAGAAAGAAAGAAAAACTTCTGTTCGTGTCTTTTGCCCCATTTTCACAATGGGTTTCTTCTTTTTTGTTGATTTGAGTTCTTTGTACATTCTGCACTTGATCTTAGCCAAAAGACCTAGAAGAGATTCTTCATAGCCCTTTGTCAGATGTACAGTTTGCAAATATTTTCTCTGATTCTGTAGGTTGTCTATTTACTCTGTTGATTATTTCCTTTGATGTGCAGAATCTTTTTAAATTTAATAAAGTCCCATTTATTTATTTTTGCTGTTGCTGTATTTGCTTTGGGGATCTTAGTCATACATTCTATGCCTAGACCAATGTCTAAAAGAGTTTTCCTACATTTTCTCCTAGAATTTTTATTTCTAGAAATGTAATATTTAATTCTTTTATCCATCTGGAATTAATTTTTGCATATAGCAAGAGATAGGGGTCATGTTTCATGCTTCTGCATGTGACTATCCAGTTTTTCTAGCCACTTATTGAATAGGGCTTCCTTTCCCCGAGACATACTGTTGTCTGCTTTGTTGAAGATCAGTGGGTTGTAGATAGGTGGTTTTATAACTGGGTCCTCTATTCTATGGTGTTGGTCTAGGTCTGTACTTTTATACTAGCACCATGCTGTTTTGATTACTATAGCCTTGTAGTCTGGTAATGTGCTGCTTCCAGATGTGTTCTTTTTGCTTAAGATCGCTTTGACTGGGCTCTTTTTTGGTTCCAAACGAACTAGAGAATTACTTTTTCTAGATCTATGAAATGACATTGATATTTTGACAGGGATTTCACTGAGTCTATAAATCACTTTGAGCGGTGTGGACATTTTAACAATGTTGTAATCTATAAGGATGGTATGTTTTTCCATTTGTGTCATCTGCAGTTTCTTTCATCAGTTTCATAGTTCTCCTCGTGGAGATCTTGCACCTCCTTGGTTAAGTATATTCCTGGGTATTTTATTTTCTTTGTAGCTATTGTGAATGTATGGAGTTTTTCATTTGCCTCAATACCATGTAGTATGTAGGAATGCTACTGATTTGTATACATTGCTTTTATAACCTGAGACTTTGCTGAATTTATTTACCAATTCTAGGAGTCCTTTGATGGAATCTTTGGAATTTCTTAGATTCAAGATCATATCATCAACACAAAGCAATAGTTTGACCTCCTCCTTCCCAATTTGATCCCCTTTATTCCTTTCTCTTACCTGATTGCTCTGGCTAGGACTTCCAGTACTATATTGAATAGAATTGCTGACAGTGGTCGTATCTTGTTCTGGTTCTTGGTGGGAATGCTTTCAACTTTGCTCCATTCAGTATGACATTGGCTATAGGTTTGTCACATATAACTTCTATAATTTTAAGGTATGTTCCTTCTATGCTTAGTTTGTCAAGGATTTTTATCATGAAGTGGTGCTAAATTTTATCAAAAGCTTTTTCTGCATCTATTGAGAAGATCATATGATCTTTGTTTTTGCTTTTGTTTATATGACAAATCATGTTTATAGATTTGCATATGTTGAATCATCCATGCATCCCTGGGATGAAACCCATTTCCAGGAATTTATCCATTTCCTCTGCTTTGCTTTAGTATATGTGCATAGAGATTTTCATAGTATTCACGGATGATATTTTGTGTTTCTGTAGCATCATTTCATTTCTCCATCTCATTTCTAATTGAGTTTATTTGGGTCTTTTCTATTTTTTTGCTAATCTAGATAGAGGTCTATCAATTCTGCTTATTTTTTTAAAGAAAAAACTTTTTGTTCCATTGACCCTTTGTATTATTTTTTCTTTCTTTTTTTTTTTTTTTCATTTAGTTCTGCTCTGAGCTTTGTTATTTCTTTATTTCTGCTGAGTTTGGGTTTGGTTTGCTCTCCCCTTTCTAGTTCCTTGAGAGGTGAAATTAGGTTTTTAATCTGTGCTTTTTCTGTCTTTTTGATATAAGCATTTAAGGCTATGAATTTTCCCATTAGGACTACTTTTACTATATCCCACAGATTTTGATAGCTTGTGTACCTGTTGTCATTCAGTTCAAGGAGTCTTTTGGTTTCTGTCTTAATTTTATTATTGACCCAAGGATTGTTAAGCATCAAAATCATACATGTTTTTTCTCATACCACAGTGGAATAAAACTAGAAATCAATTCCAAGAGAAACACTCGAATCTATTACTTCATTTTTTTAATGAGCATCAATTCCTATGCCTGCCAAGTCAAAGAGACCATACCACACAATGTTTTCCTTGATGCTTAGCACTCCCCAGGATGTAGGACTTAGCATGATATTATCACATCATGTGGAAAGTGGTAGCAGAAAATGGAAGGGACTACACATCTCCCTGATGCTGCCAATTTAAGAAAGTTTCAAAAATCACTGGTTTCCCATAATTAGATTTCATTTTACTTGCATAGTGTCAAATTGTAGTTTCCAACATTTTTCTGCCAAGACCCTCTTGTTATTTTCCCCAGACACACACGTCCCTTGAACTCTATGCTTTCAAATCTCTTACTTGCCAAACTCTATTTATGAAGTAATAGAATTCATTGACCTGTTTTTAGTAATTAAAAACATACTTAGTTACTAATCTGATATTTTTGATGAGCAGAATAAAACATCCAATGTTCTCACACTATACAGATAAATTAAAACATTTGTTTTTTCTTTTTTTCAAAAACCAGAAGGCATAAGATTTTTTTATGAAATTATGATAGGCTGCTCCATATTATTGTATAATCTCCTTTGGGCCTTTTCAAACTTTTGAAAATGGTCATAGTTTCTCAAAAAAACTGCTTTTATGAATCCCTGGTTAAGAGTCATTTGAATAAGAAAATTTAAGTATTCTTATATCCCAATTTTCTCAACTCTAAGTAGAAATTATTCTCCAACATTATTTAGTTAAATATAAATGTAAATGAAGCCATCAGAATACCAATTACTGCTGGTATTACCTTTAATCAAAAAAAGTATTTCAGTATTATTATAAAATCATTCTTTATAGATTAAGTCTATGTAAATGAACATAAAATAACCTATGATGCTCAGTAATGCATAATGAAAATATTCATGAGAATTTCAATCATTTGATACCATGCTCTAAATTAGATCAAGAAATTATTGAAATAAATCAGAACATGAATAAATTATTTGAGTTTTTCAACAGAAAATTCTATTAATAATACAATTTAACATTTTTTGAGCATCTAAGATATTAGGCATATAAACACAGTTGAGAAATAGCTTTTACCTTTGAGGAGCTCTCATTTAAGAGATCATAGTTTCTGAACACATCAGTATATATTTTTTAATATTTGAGAAGATTTGTAGAAATTTAGAATCAGAAGAAATCTTAGAGACCACCCAACACCTGAAATTATAGGTGGAGAAACTATGTCCATGAATTGAAAGTGACACGCTCTGGCCACGCGGCAGCACACCAGACAGATGTTTTGGTTGCTTGCATAAATGATTCTTCACATCTCTAATTGGAGTTATAAAATATTGAATGATATAATAGCAAAGCTATTTGGAATCACAGAGTATCTATTAGTAAAATAATACTCTCTGCTGTAATAGGTGGATCCCCAAATCTCAGTGACTTCATATAAGTTTTTTTCTCACTCATATTAAATCCAGTGCCACTTGTTCTTGGTTGGCAAGTGACACTTGTCAAGGTTATTTAGGGACCCAGACTCTCCTTCTTACGTCCACATTTCCTTCTGAGACCTCAGAATTTTCTTCATTCGATAGAAAACAAGAGACAGAAAATAAAACAAGATGCATTAGAAGGGGTTTTACAGGCCAGGCCTGAAAGTTGTACCCAACGCTTTCATTTATTCTATTGTCTAAACTCAGTCACATGACCACGCCTCCCTGCAAGGGAGGCTGGGAAATGCAGTGGACCTTTGTGTCTAGGAAGTACGGAGTGCACTGATTTTGATGGTGAGCCTGTGTCACACAGGACTATGAAACTGCACAATGACATTATGGACATGAGCTTAGGAAGGGCGTGGTCTCTATATTGAAGTCATCTTTTTATTTAAAAAGTGTCCATTCCAGTCCTTGGACCCTCCCCCAATTAATATCAGCATCTCTAGCTGGGGCTAGGTTGCTCTATTTTGCCCACTTTTTCTAGCTTCTTCTGGAGTTGGCATGGTGTAGTGAAAAGAACAAAGACTTTGGAGTCTTTAGAGTCAAGTGTCCCTGGCTTGAAATCCTCAATTTGATGCTTTTTAACCTTGTAACTTGGAGCAACTTGCTTAAGCTTTCAAAGTCACAATTTTCTTATTGTAAAATGAGCATTAAAAGCATCCTAGAGTTGTGGTGAGACTCTAGTTAATCGTTCAGAAAGCATTTATTGAGTGCCTGCTACATGTCAAGTCCTATAGTACACTCTGGGGAAGTAGCAGAGATTTACTGAAAAAAAGAAGGGAAAGAGCCTAGATCAATAAAGGATGTGTGTACAGTCATTGTCACAAGCAGGCACTCAATAAATGTTACTGCTGTTGCTCTTTGGCCCTATGCATCTAGGCTATCAGGATAGATTCATCCCTAGAATTCCAGATAAAATGAACCAGTGCATAATGATGTATCTGTAAGAAGAATAGGTCAAGTGCAAACTGTTTCAAAATGTTTCAATTCCTATTGTTGGAAATTAAACGGACAGGGTGAGAATATTTATATCTACAAAGCTTGTTTAATTTGCAAGGGCTTGAGCAGCAAACAAATTCTTATTCAGTCCCAACAAGAGTAAACAAAGAAACATCAAAGCAGAGCCCTCTTCAAGGCTGGTGGCCTTTCCATTACTAAGCCTCCTTTACAAGTCATAGGAGGAGGGTCTTCAGAGATGGTAAGTGGCTTCCTGAGGGCCAGAAGGGCAATGAGGCTGCAGCAACCCCTCCTGCTCGCTGACAGGTCAGGAAGAGCATGCAAAGCCCCCCAAGAGAAGGAAGATAACAATACAGTTCCACTCAGCTACTGTGGCATTTTCAGTCTTCTGGCTTCAGACACCCACCTGGGGAACCCTGACCTCTGGCCCTCCTTGACTCCTTGTCTCTCAGCTCTTGTTCTGTTACTTCTGAAAATGGAACAGATGAACTTCCTTATTCATTTTGTTTGACACAGTGCCTATTTTTTTTTTTTTTTACTTTCTTGTTGCATTTTTCCAAGAAGTTCTGTTTTATTTCCCCCTTTATCTTCTTTATCTTAAATGCAGAATAGGATGGGGGAGAAAATAATCAGGACAAATAATCAGGACAATATGTCTTCAACCCAAGAAAGTGTGTATGAGTTTCACTCCGGCCAGCCCTCTACCCGCCAGTTCTTACGCCCTGACCCACAGCTGCCTTGCTGACGCCTTGAGGCAGCAGGGTTAAGAGCACAGGCCAGCTGTCAAATGCCCAGCATGGCTCACTGTAGCCCTGCCTTTTCAGCTATGGCCTTGGGCAAGTTGCCTTCTTGTTTTTAATATTTGTAAAATATTTCTTCATTTGTAAAATGAAGATGATCATTGTACATGTATATGCCAACATTAGTGTGAGGGTCAAAAGAAATAAAGGCATGTGCTGAGTACCATGGTGGGAGCATAGTGAGCCTCCATGGTGGTGTCTGCAGGCCAAATGCACCACCCTTGTTGGGAAAGCTTATGGGAACAAATGCAGCTATCTTGTTATCTTGCTTCAAATTCAGAGCATAAGTTTGATAACACCTCATTAACCAAATGCCATCCAGATTTCCTGAACAACCCATTCCCCAGTCCAGGAAGTAAAAGTCACAAGTCTGACTCAGAAATGGATCCTCCAGGCCCACGTTCCAGGCCTGATCCTTTAAAAATTACCCATGAACTTTAAACACCACTTTAGGGTGTTTGTGCAGAAGACATCCCTGGCAGTCTACAGCTAAAGTTTTAGGGATCTGCTCTTGCTGGCTGCCTCCACAGTATATCTGATTATATTGTTCCCTCCTTTCTAGACAAGGATTTTCTAAAGATCCTTTCATGTGTGATTCTTTGTCAGCCCCTTCTCATAGGAGAACTCAAGAAGTAGTGACCAGGGATGGGACTAGCCTAATCTCTATTTTCAGGCAGGAACAGTTGTATCCATGGTAAGCACCCTCTCCTTTTAAAGTAGACAGTCAACAGCATGCTTAATTGCTAAAAACCTGGGTAAGATTCAAAATTTCCAAGATTAAGAATGTGCTTTTTGCTTCCTGACCCTATTAAGTCCCAACCTTTCACAAGAATTTTCCATGTGCCACAAATCAATTAAATAAAGGCTTTTGATCTCCATGGGCACTGGCCAAGAGGACAAAACCTAAATTGGCCAGAGTATGGGGCTCTGGACCCAGGACAGCTTGGCCTAGTCCTGTGAAAATTTAACCAAACACACTTCCTAATCAAGTGTGTGTGTGTGTGTGTGTGTGTGTGTGTCTCTCTCTCTCTCTCTCTCCATATATATATATATATATATATATATATACACACATATATATATATCTCCAAACCCTTGCTATCTAAGGATCTGTCTACTTAGCACCCTTATAGCTTTTTACTACTATTCTCACTGCCTTTGTTCATGTCATAACACATTACCAAAATTATTCACCCCCCATATAGAATACCATTGTTTGCCACCCCCCAGGGGCACACTGGTTTAGAATCTCTACCTTAGCAGAAGGACTCTTCTGAAGATTTCACCCCATTACTATTTGATCCTAGGCAGTCAGCTGCTGTCTTAACCTGAGGACAAATTAGATACAAAAGACAGCGGCTGCTAGCTCTCGAAACTAGGAGGTCACTTCACTGGATGAGGGCCCTCTGCCTTCACCTAGTCTTATCACAGTCTGTGTCTCAATTCTCCTGTATGACAGGGGAGGCTGCTGATGGAACATTGCACTGGGATCAGCACACTTGCAGGGGGTCAAGGTTTGGTATTGCTTGTTAACTATGCAAGTGGCCTGGATCAAACCATGCCACCTGCTTGGATTTTAATTTGCTTTCCTTCAAATGAGGTGGCTGAACTGGGGTGGCCCTAATGTCCCTTTTTAGCTGCCACTATTCTCTGAATACTCAAAGCCCATTAAACTAGGACCAATTGAGCTAATTTGCCTCTGAAATTAGGCATGGAATATTGCCACACATCAATTTACCATACATGCCCCTAACTGATGATCAGAACAGCAGAGAGTCTGAAGAACGAGATGAAGGGATTTGTGTAGTCATCCAGTGTGGGTTACCCAGGTAGGACCACTTCATTTTGGCACCATAATACACTGGCAAAAAGAACAGAAAAACTTTAAAATAAGAACTCACACTGCAGATCATTCCCAGTACTCATAACTTTGTGCAAGCTGTGTCTATTTCACTTGCCTAAGACAAAAGCCCACATAGCATGACTTCTGAATATCGACCCACAGAGTCCCAAGAGAAGATCGTCTGGGGTTTATGGTAACAGGATGCTTCAAATACCTAACATATGGGTCCTATCATATCAAAACCTACAAGCCAATATTAGCAATGAAGGGAAATGAAAATAAGATTTGTTTGGAGCATTGGAAATTTCTTATACTATTTCTTCCCTTTCTGGAAAGCAATTGTGATCAATACCAGGTGCAGGCTCAGCGCCTATGCACAGTGGTTAAGGCGCCAGCCACATACACCCAAGCTGGTGCGTTCGAACCTGGCCTGGGCCAGCTAACCAACAACGACAACTACACCCAAAAAATAGCCAGGGGTAGTGGCAGGCACCTACAGCCCAGCTACTCCCAAGCCTGAGGCAAGAGAATCACTTAAACCCAAAAGTTTGAGGTTGCTGTGAGCTATGATGTCACAGCACTCTACCGAGGGCGATGTAATGAGACTCTGTCTCAATAAAAAAAAAAAAAAAAAAATACCAGGTGCAAATCATTTCTGGTAAGATAAAAGCATGCGTAATTATATTTCACAGATGTGCTCATGTATACTATGACTTTAAAAAGTGTGCAATGCTTTATAAATCCCACCATCTTTCCCATCTACCAAAAATAAATGGACATGTTATTATAGCACCCTTAATAATGGCTAAAAGTTCTGTTGATTGGAGTTGACCTTAGAGTAAGTTAGTGAGTCACTTAAAATACAGATGTTCCTCTTGGCAGTGATCATTCATTCATACCTTAGTGCACATTAATTCAATCAGACTTTCACTTATGGAAGCAATCACACTGATGGCTGGGGCACAGCCCAGGGACAGAGGAATAACACTTTAATTAGAACCATGAGAAATCCACTGACCCCCAGTTTCTTAACATCAGCACTATTAACATATTAGGACAGATGATTATTTGTTGGGTGGGGGGGGGGGGGAGGGCCTACCCTGCGCATTGTAAGATGTCTAGCAACATTCCTAGTCTGTACCCACTGATGTCAGTAACACACACCCCTCAAGTTGTGACCACCAAAAATATCTCCAGACACTGCCAACTATCCCCAAAGAGGTAAAAACAAAAACATGAAAAGAAAAAAAAACCCACCTAGATGAGCTCCTCCAGCCTAGGGGCAGCTCCACAGGCAGGCATGGTAACTTTGGTTTCAGTATCTCTTTGTGAGCCAATCACTGAGTAATCCTCGCATGGAGATAACATGCAGGAATTCCTCCCTCCTCTCTATTGTCTTCTTTTCAGGAAAATGTTTCCCTCACATGGAGGAAGCAGTAGATAGGACCTCCTTGGAAGTGAAGGGCCCTATTCCACTTGGTGTACCAAGTGTGGATCACTATGCAACATCTTCCACTTAACTTGCCACATTGTCCTAAATAAACCCCTGAAAATACACAACAAAGACATGCCACGTTTAGGGTGGAGAGCACCTTGTCATCATCTTGGTAATTCAGTTCTGTAGAAGCTGACATCTGTAGACAGGTACCAGAACAACAGGATAATCTCTAACAACACAGTATTTTTTCTTCTTTTGGTCTGAAAACATCACACGCTCAATTTTCATAAATCTAGAAATGTTCATATCTTAAGCTATGACTTTTTTCCCCCAAAAGAATCATGCCTTTCAACTTCCCAAGCATCAGTGTTCTCAGATACTGTTGATGCATATATGAATTCAGAGAAACCTGTTCATTTGGACATAATGTCCTTACTGCGTTTCTTAAAAAAAACAAGTCCTTTGACTCCATTCGTGTGTCACTGTTACTGTTTTTGTTTTTGTTTTCTTTGAGACTGAGTCTCCCTCTGTTGCCCTGGCTAGAATACAGTGGTGTCACCATAGCTCAGAGCAACCTCAAACTCCTTCCTGGGGTCAAGAGATCCTCCTGCCTCAGCCTCCCAAGCAGCTGGGACTAACAGAGCATGCCACAATATGCAGCTAATTTTTCCATTTTTCGTAGAGATGGGATCTCGCTCTTGATCAGGCTGGTCTCGGCTTGTGACCTGAAGCGATCTTCTCACCTCAGCCTCCAAGAATGCTAGGATTATAGGCATGAGCCACTAGGCCTAGGCTTGGCCAATTTCTTTTTTTTTTTTTTTTTTTTTTTTTTTTTTTTTTTGAGGAGAGATTTTACTTCCTGAAGTGATATTTCCTTGGAAAATAGATGAACCTCTCTCAAAGCATATTTGTGGTAACAGGTGGCCAATGATAATTCCAGGAATTCCCGATTGCCACCAGGCTAGTTGGGAAGATCCCAGGCACAGCACTGCCCCTTTATTAGCGTTTCTGATGGTGGCAAATGCTTCAGTCCCCTGGGCTGCCGCCACCTCGCCTATAGAATGCAGCAGCTTAGGAATAACAAAACAGCTCTCCATTTACTATCTGTGACTTTGGGCAACATTTTTACCTCTCAGCCAAGGTTTTCTCACCTGTAAAATGGGGCTAGGAACAGCGTCTCTTTCACAGTGTCGTAGTGAGTGAATGTGTTTCATTCACTCACTCATGCTTGGCACACAGTAGGCTCTGTAAGGTTTAGCTCTCAATGTCAAAATAAATTATACTTTGGTCAATTTCTCAGTTATTTCATGGCCTTTTAACCTTCCAGGCAGGCAGCTAAGAAACAAATCCATTCTTCATTACCTTACTTGTTTTGTTTGTTTTTGTCTCCTTTCTAAGTTTTTCGACCATAAACACTAACATTTTTAAAAAGTCATCATCAGCTAATGCGGGAAACGGAACCCCTCCTCCCACAGCTGTCTCTTATTTGGTATGTTTACTGGGAAAAAAAGACTTAATTAGAAAAACATCTCTCGGTGTTTGAGGTATAGAGTCAAAATGTCAGAATTTAAAACAGCATTGAGATTGAGCAATAAATCTTTAGTGTAGACTAAAAATTGTATGTTTTCAATTAAGAGATTATGAGACAGCATCAGAAGACCCACCCCAGCTCTTCCCCCATCTGGGTGACTCTGAGTAAGAATGTGACCTCGCTGAGCCTTATTTTCTTTATTTTAAACTTCTAACCACATATTTTAGTGCACTGAATTTAATTCTTTTGATGATTGTCTAAGTCCTTCAATGCTGACTTCCCGTTAAGAAGCAGAGGGGTTGCATGGTTGAATGGACCGTGGACCAACTGGGGTTTGAATCCTGTCCTTTATCCCTGCTGTGACTTTGTGCAAGCTGTTTAACATCCCTGTGCTCCAGTTTCTTCATATAAAAAGGAAGGATAATATTTCTACCTCATAGAGTTGTCATGAAGATGAAATGGAAAATGCACAGTATAGGTGCCTAACATACAGTAAGCAGACATTAAATGTTATTGCTTTTATTATTTTGTTGGATGTCCCTAGAGATAAAACCTACAAAAATGTAAAATTATAATCAGACATCTTGGTGTTTGGATTTTTCTATTTTATGAACTACATTTACCAGATAACCATTTAGGAAATAAAGTCGTTCAATGCACTCCCTTTTAATGTCTGCGTGTACAATTTCCCTAACCTGCAATCCGTCAACTATTACTTTCCCCTCTGGTTCCTAAACAGAAAAAAATCATATGTCTTATCTCCCTATGATGTATATTAAATCCCACCAAAGTTTAAATTGGGTAACCGCACATTGAACAAATTCTGTCCACTTTATGTGGAGCTGGTGCACCTAGAACGGAGTGTCTCAGGCCTTAGGGAGCATGGGGATCACATGGGGATTTTGTTTACAAGGCAGGTTGTGATTCACCAGCTCTGGAGCCAGAAATCCCACCTTTCTAACAAGCTCCCAAGTGACGATGAAGCTGCCAGTCCTCAGACTGCACTGTGAGTAGCACAGCCTTCCATATTCATGAGGCATTTGACATGCAGAGGGCCGAGAGGCAACCTGGGCTGAGTGGGGGCAAGCAGGTTGGAGAGGGGAAGGCCTGCAGGAACTTCAGGCCTCCAGCCCCAGCCTCACCAGCTCTGTTTTAAGTAATTGAAAGTTTAAGGGAGGGGAAAATAAAAAACACAGAAAAGTATAAGAAAGACAGTAGAAATCTCACCTCCTCTTGATTTCTCCCAACTGTAAAACCATCATACATTGAACAGATTGCACCAAGCGATTTAACCCATCTGTGGTCCTAAATTATCTTCCACGAGACAGGCAGGTAAAAAATAGTAATTTAATTCTCTCCTCTATTTATACTGTTGAGGTTTGTGAGATGCAGGTGCTCAGCTGGACCCTCCTAGGGACACATTACACACCCCACAGGTAATTGTTTCATACCGCGAAAGCCCTTTTAAGGAAATATGTTTTTGGTATATTTAACAGTATTCTGAGGACCTGAAAAAAATCCCCAAAGTCCCTAAACAGTTCTCACCTAACAGCCTCACCTGGTAACAGAACCAACCGTAAGACAGATGTGACTAATGTAGCAGTGATTCTATTCCTGGACAAAAGAAAAAAAACAAACTTTTCCTGATTGAAACGCCTCTTCTCTAAGTGAATATCTACCTTTGATCTTGACCCTATTTATTTTTCATCAAAAAAAAAAAGGAAAATTAGTCCCACTTCAGTAGCAAAAAAATGGAAAATTATAGCAAGATTCTATGAAAACCCAGGGGAGGACCTATATGTCCTCTGTTGAACCAATAGATATTTGTTGTCCATTTTGTTAATCCCCAAATGTTATTTGTTGCAACAATATGTGGTTTGCTTGCCAAGCAATGAGAATTTTACAGTGTGATGTATAAAATGGGTCTGATTACTCAGGACACATTTTTTTCTTTGATTTGAGAAGTTCTAAATCTCAACTTGTTTTAATCCTCAAATTACACCCCAATCCTAATTTTCAAAGTTAGAAAAGATTCTCACACGTTTCCTCATTTGAGAAGGGGTATGTCACGTTTGGAAACACAGCATGGGGCCCGTCTTCCATGATACGTTACGTTTTTTCAAAACTATGGGTTCGGACTGGCAACAAGAATAAACATTACGCTCTGAACTTTTGCACAGGAGAAATCTAATCCTGGCAGTAAACATCTGTTCCCTTTTATGTGCATTTGTGCCTCCTTAATATGAATGTTTCTGCAACAGCTGTAGCTTTTCTAATATCCTAAATGGAATCTCTGTGGCCTTTAGAGTAATTACCTCCAAGTTTGAGTCATCCAACCTGAGGACGCTCTGATTAAATCCAGTATGAATTATGGAAACTCAAATGACCACTCCAGGGGAGGATTCCACTGTGTCCTGCCGAAAGTGCTTTCCCAGTCTACAGGGCTTTGCTCAGGGTTCCAGCACTCAGCTTGTTCCTATGTGGTTAAATCACTGTCAGACGTTACCCGTGAACCTGGTCTCCACTATGTTTTCATGAAGCCAAGTGGAATTTCCACCATTGTCTTTGAACACATACTGTTTCGTTGATTCCTTTTTCAACTTTGTTTCAGGCTATACTTTAAAGTAAGTGAATATGCATCCCACTTAAACGTTCTAAACCCACACTTTGAAAATTTGTTAATGGTTTTCATTTATTATCAAGAGATTATCAGTGTGGTTTCTGGTTTCAGCATAATTATTTGAGGTTTCTATAGCCATGATGATTGTTTTTCCTGAGGATGGCGATTGCCTAATGGAATATACAGGAAAACCAGAGAAGTTGGGAGTAGACAGATAAGAAAAAGATTTGTTTGTCTCTTAGGAGCTCCCAAATCTCACCAGCTTAATGGACTGAGAATCCTTGCCAAGGAAATAAGAGAAACCTCCTGCGATAGCAAACTTAAATTCACTTGCACACAAGGACAGAAAAGTCCAAGACTCAACAAGAGGGAAAATTAAAAGGCAGGTGCTCAGTTAAAGAAAGACAAAACCCTACAGCAGTGGAAAGCAGACTACCTGAACAAAGAGGCTAATTTTGTAAGTCTTTACCTACAAGAAGATATTTCTGAGGGCATATTTCCCGTAACTGGACGAAGACTTAACAAAGGCCTCAGCAGACCTTTGCTGAGCCGCAGAGTCATTCTTGGGATGAGTGCACCCCGTTGGAATGTTTGAGCACATTTCTACTCCCCAGCCTGGTAGTTAGATAATTTATCCATTCATTTTATACAGGCCTAAACACGCTATTATAGAGCTTAATTTCTTTTTAAGATTTCAATAAAAATGTAAATAGTTCATTATTTTCTTCCCTAACCCCAATGTCAACTTACTTTAAGTATCTCTGCTCAAGATCTTGAAATAGCCACAGACTCTTAGCTCTTATGAAAGTGGAAGAAATGAAGGAATAGAAGTTTGGAGAAAACAGCCTGGGAACCAAGGGCAGATAATGAGGAATGGCACATGGCTGAGCAACGGAGGATCGGACAAGCACAGTGGGAGAAGGATTCTCTTACCAACCTTTGCTTCCCACTGAGCCATGGAGGAGAGAGGGGGGAGAAGTTAGAGAGCTACTGAGTTTAATTCACTTTTACTCAAGGCAAGGAGAATTCGTTAATGCACCAAGCAAAGGTAAACAAGCCATGGCCTCAGCTATTTAGCAGCTCACAAATCTAAACAGGTGAATGAATACTTACAGTACATTACAACACGTTTTCAAGAAAAACTCAGGAATCCGTCAACTCCCCCACACTATCTTCTCATTGGTTAAAATGATGGAAATCATACCTATGTCTTGGTATGGTAGTCCCACTTAGATAAAATAATGTATGAGAAGTGCCTAGGAGCTATCTGGCACTTAGTAGGTGTTCAACTGATAGTAATTTTTATGTATAGAGCCCATTCTATGCAGCCTGGCACACAGTAACACAGTGCTCAGTAAACTCGAGCTGTCATTAACATTAATAGAAGGAGTAGTAGTATGAATGTCAAGTGCCTTCTGTACCATCATAGTTTCCTCCCTTTCTCATCCTCCCTCCCCTAAATTCCATTAGAAGCCAGTGACCTAGAAAGGCGTCTTCCCCATTCCCCCTGGTGTCTAATAATGACCAGAATATTCTGGTCCATTAAATTGTGGAAAATAGCAAAGTAGTATCTGGTCAGTCTCAAGAACCATCTAAGTCTTCTTATTGGGAATACTAAGGTACACTAACAAGAACTCAGAAGTGATTCACGATTCCCTGCTCTTAGAATAAATAACAAACACTTTTCAGAGGAAAAGAAACTCGCCACTGGCCGGCCCAGGAAGTGGAAAGTGTGTGGCTAGGACTGGAACTGGGTGGGGAGAGTTCAGAATGTTTGTGTAGGTTAAGGGAAGAAGGGAGCATGAGAGTGGACCCTACCAGTTCCTTCTCAGCAGTTGAGAATTATTGGTTTGATCTCTATAATCAGTAGTAGCAGTGCTTTGCATGATCCTCGTACCAACACTGTGAGGTATTTTTACCCCACCATACCCTCAGTTTACTAATGGGACTCAGCAAGGTCCTGTAACTCTTCCATCACAATTCTCAAAAGTAGTGATAGCAAAAAAATTTTTTTAAATAGCCAACCCTTTGACTTTTCTCTATTTTGGAGGGGCAAAAATAATATGGATACCATTGAGATGATATGAGGAGGACATGGTAAGTCCCTGCCTTCAGAAGAGGCAGAGTCAAATATTATGGATATTGAGAAGAGAGATTCAAAGAAGTAAAGAAATTTGCCCCAAATCAAAGCCTATATATGGCAAAGCCAGAATACCTACTATCTGATTGTCCTATCGCTCAAAAGCAAAATAATTTTTATTTTCACCAGCTGTTCTGGGAGAATACTATTGGTAGTAGAAAGTGTAAATTGCATTACTTTCCTTAGTCTTTCTTACAGACCAGTGGGTTTTGGAGAAGAAAATAGACCTGGAGTCCATGACTAGGAAGTAGTTTTCTCTTTGTAAAATTGCTGGATCATTAGGGGATAACAGATTTTTATTAGGATATTTTTGCTTGGCATTGTGTTAACTAACAACAAAAACCAAAATTATGTACATGTACATGAATGGCTATGTCGCATGGTATAAGGTGGCACATGGAGGGGGGAGATACATGAAAAGAGTTATGGAACTTTGGAGGATAGATGGATTGCTTCAAGAAAGCTTAAGCAATGAGCGAGGAGGCCTTGAAAGTTAATAGGATCGAAACTGTGCCTTCATTATTATGTTATTTGAGCCACCAAGCCAATTAATCCAGTATGATGATGGTCAGGCCAGCCTTGAACTTTACCAAAACGTCTTTCCCACCTGCCTTGCACAACAGCTGGGAATCCAATTTTAGAGATTCATTCCTTGATCTGTGCCAGAACTTTCCAGAACATCCTCTTTAAAATGCGACTTCCGCAGGGAAGCAACTCATCCCAGGTTCTTAGCCATATACTTACTGGTGGGAAGTCATTTATCAGATTCTTTTCTTTTGGGATACCTTTAAAAATCATGTTTAGAGCCACTAGCCTCCAAATACTGGAGGTGGTGGGTTCAAACCCGGCCCCAGCTAAAAACTGCAAAAAAAAAAATCATGTTTAGAGGAGAGGGTGCTGGGGCAAGAGAAAGAGAAGTTATTTGGAAGCATAAGTGAAGAGCTAACACTTAGCAAGGTCTCACAACATGCCATACACTATCCAAGATCTTTAACCTATTTAATCATCAAAACAGTATGTCACCGTTTTACAGAAAATCCATATCCCTAAAAGCTTCCAGAAGCAACTCTTTTTTTCTTGCCTCTCTAATAACCACCTTTTATGAGTCTACCAAGAAATATAAGGGATGAACCTTTTCTTCAAATAGCTTCCAGACTAGATCATAGTTTATCACCTTTGGCAACTAGAGGCAAATTTAATGATAGACCATCAGGGTTTAAAAGGTCAAAGGAGCTGGGTTAGTATCCAGGCCTATGATGTACATCCCTGTCACTTTCTAAATTCAGTTTTCACACATAGAAAGCGGAGATGGTAATTCTACCCTCGTGCACATTTATAAGGTTCTTTTTTCCAAGTGCTAGAGACGCAACAATAACCATAACGGGACTTGTCCCTGTCCCCATAGTGTATGCATTTCTGGGGAGGACGGATAAGAAGTTTCTAGTCAGTGATTATGAATATCATGAAGAACTAAAGCAAGATGATATATAGTAAATAGTGGGAGCAGAGGGGAGTCCTGGTCAGGAAAGGTCCCTCTCAATCCTCAGTGACAGGGATCTGCAAGGGGGCACTCCAGGCATAGGAAGGAGCTTCTACAAGATGCCGTGCTGGGAATGAGCTTCCCGTGTCAGAAGAAGACTCAGTGGCTGGAGGATGGGGAGCAAGGCAGTGCCCTGTAAAAGGAGCTCAGGGGAGCAGGGATAGGCTCCATGAGGCCTTAGGACTTTATTCCAATATTGATGAGAAGTCATCAGAAGATTTTAATCACCAGAAAAATATTCTCTACTTTATACTTTTAAAAGTTTCTGTTCTGTGGACAATGGATTGTAGGTGGGTGAGAGCAAAGCAGGGAGACCTGGTAGGAGTATAAAAGAGTAAAGGGAAAATTGAGGCAGTAAATACATGTAATCTCTAAAGAACTTTCACAGTACTAATCAGGCAATAGGTCAATTGCTCTTCATCGAACTAAGGCCAATAATGAGAACGCATCTGTCCGTAGGAGAAAAGGTAAAGAAGAGCAGATGAAGTGCTTGTTTGAATTTTAGGTTCCTTGTCAGTCAAGCAGTATATCAACTTGTACTTGCCTGGATGTTCATGAGATGGAGAAAAGTGTCAAGCTCACTACGTGGCCCATCGTAAATGCTCAACCAGAAAGTAGTCTCCTGGGCTGGGCATGGTAGCTCATGCCTGTAATCCCAGCACTCTGAGAGGCCGAGGTGGGGTGGATTGCCCGAGCTCACAGGTTTGAGACCAGCCTGAGTAAAAGCAAGACCTACTCTAAAAACAGCCAGACGTTGTGGCGGGCACCTTGTAGTCCCAGCTAGTTGGGAGGCTGAGGCAAGTGAATTGCTGGAGCCCTAGAGTTTGCGGTTGCTGTGAGCTGTGATGCCATGGCACTCTACCCAGGGTGACAAAGTGAGACTCAAAAATAAATGAATAAATAAATAAATATAAAAAATAAATTTAAAAACAAATATTAGTCTACTTGTGTCCTTATATGACAATAAGTTGATATGTAAAATTCACCAAAGCTAAACCTTATGGGTCCAAGTAAAAAATTGAAATTAGAGACTTCATACCTAATAGTCTCATGCTATACAGTGATAATTCTAAACACTTACACATTGTGTATACACATGCCTTTAATACAGAATATGGCTTGAAGTCTCAGTACCAAATATAGGTGGCCTTTTAATACAAGCTAAACCTTCACAATGTGTGCTGTGAAATCCCAGCCTGACCCTTTCTGACCACCTTGTCATAATCCTATTTCCTATGTTCATGAGGAATCCTATGCCTATTTCCTGTGCCTTAGCTTTTTTCTAAGTTATCAACTCGCTCTTGTGTCCTCAAATACTTGAATATTTTAATACAATTCTCTGTTTTTGATGGACAGATTTATTTTCTATCATCTTTAATGCAATTTCCAGAGACACAATGTAGGTACTTATGTTAATGAGATTTGTGTTTGTTTCTCTTTTGCGAAAGAACCCTTTCAATCAGTGTTGTGCCATTCAAAGCCATTTGAATGACGGTCCTTAAGTGCAAGTTCAATCACTGTGTCTAAACTTCCTTGAGACACACAGGCCAATGCAGTTCACATGTCACTATCTAGTTATTGTCTTCGATTCTACTTATTTATTCATCATAACTGACAAATTAAATTGGTTAGTTGTGAATGGAAAATATTAAAAGCTGGGGCATATTAAAGAGCAAAAGGTTCATGTTTTATGTGAATAACAAGATATGATCATTTTTAGGATACTCCTTTTTAAATATATATTTTATGTATATGTATTTATTTATATATATTATATATATATATTTCCACTAGTTAGTGTATTATGTTCCAGATAATGTTCAGAACAGCAGGCATTTTGAGTAAACACTTACTTACATCCATACCTGCAATCTATAAGATGGCATCCAATTAACATCTGCTTAACGCTTCACTATTCAATAAGGGATGGATTTTTGAACAATAATAAAAATTTACTCCAAGGCTATGTAAAACATTAGAGTCTGAGAAAGGAACTGCTGCTAATCCAAAACCTGCCAATAATTTATTTTCATTTTTTATTTTGTTTTGTTTTTTGAGACAGAGTCTCACGATGTTGCCCTCAATAGACTGCTGTGGCATCACAGCTCACAGCAACCTCAAACTCTTGGGCTTAAGCAATTCTCTTGCCTTGGCATCCCAAGTAGCTGGGACTATAAGTGACCGCCACAACACCCAGCTATTTTTTGGTTGTAGTTGTCACGGTTGTTTGGCAGGCCCATGCTGGATTAGAACCTGACAGCACCGGTGTATGTGGCTGGCATCTTACCTGCTAAGCTATAGGAGTCAAGCCTCGTTCGTTCGTTTTTGAGACAGAGTCTCTTTTTGTTGCCCTTGATAGAGCACTGTGACTTCACAGCTCACAGCAACCTCAAACTCTTGGGCTCAAGCAATCTTCTCACCTCAGCCTCCCAAGTAGCTGGAACTATAGGTCCCTACCACAAAGCCTAGCTACTTTTAGAGGCGGGGGTCTCACTCTTGCTCAGGCTGGTCTTGAACTTCTGAGCTCAAGCGATCCACCCACCTAAGCCTCCCAAAGAAGTAGGATTACAGGAGTGAGTCACCGCACCTGGCCCAATAATCTTTTTTCTTTTCTTCTCTTTTTTTTTTTTTTTTTTTTTTGACAGTTGCAATATTCTTGCATTTTGCAATTCCCGCGCCCAGGACAAAACCGAGGGTGGGAGATAAAAGCTACCTAAATCTGCCTAGGAGGATTGGGTGGGGGAAACACATCCAGAGCTGCAGAAGCTCAGCTACGTTGAGCCTGCTGGGGCTTTCCAACACTACAGCCCAGGGGAATCCAACTGTAGCTTCCCACTGCCACCCAGCAGCACCCAGCTGGGCTGAGATATCCATGCCAACCTCGGCGCCCCCAATTTATTTTCTTTATATAAAATTTGTCTTAACCCTGTAGATCTCAAATTCTGTTATGTATCAGAATGAGCTGGAGAAGTTGGTAGATATACACATGTGCAGGCCTCTCCACCTTCAAAAAGTCTGGTCTTTGGTATGGTTTAATACATGTTTGATACGCCAGCCAAAGTCTGCGAGTCACCGACTTAAACTCTGGGGATATTAATCCCTCTAAAAAAAAGTGTCCTGCTGTAAGTTTTGAGGACACCAAAAGATCTGGACATTGGACATAATGTAATAATAGGAGGAAGTCACTGAAAACCATTATTGCCAACCATATGTATGTGGGGGTAACTCATGGTTCCCCCTACAATAGTTCATCCAGCAGATAGAACGTAAGGAGCCTGGTGTAGAAGTCATCCTATTTCTCCTTGGGAATGGACCAGGAATTGCATGTGCCCCCTGCTCTTGAGACGATAAGAATCAAGAATCCTCCTTAAATAGACCCCTGTTGAGTTTTCCCATGACCCCACCGGGACTTCTCAGTCTTTCCCAGCAGTGCTCCAACCAATAAACCTGCCAATTAAGCAACTGAATATCATTATTGTGAATGTAATTACAGACAGTAATTATGAGCTTGGAAATGCCTCCCATGAATAGAGGCCTTTTCCCAAACCGTGTCAGCTGCTTTTCTTTGGAAAATAGAAGGCAATACTATACCTTTCCTCACCCCAAATATAGCCTCCCATGCTTAGAAGAAACCCCCTTCTTTCTAGCCCAAGGGACATACTATGCAAGCCCTTATTAGGCTGTGCGTCAAGGGGGAATGTTCCCTTGGGGTGGAGTCCCTTTCAGCATCTCTCATCCAAGCAGGTTTTCACTAGGAAACAAATCCAGTTTGGCTGTATTTCTTAATGTCCAGTGGGTCTGGGGCATTAATACCAAATTTTAAGAATTTCTGCAGAAAAAAATCAAAATAGTGTGAGAACTTTAACATTACTTAAATTAAACATTACTTAAGCTTTACAGGATGCAATTTGCTAAAGATTTAGAGCGCCTGAAAATAAAGTAGATATCATAGAAACATGGATGGGTGAGAAGACATTTCACGCCTGTAAAAATAAAACGAATAATCTTTGGGTCTCGAATTAATGCTTGCATTCAGTAGCTTTATATTTAGTTCAGGAAAACCTCAAACGTTCATGGATAATAGGCATTTGAATGAGTTCTCCATAGATATGTTTAACTTGAAATGCAATACAACCTCCCAAGAACTCAATCTGTTGCTTCCTTTTAATGGGTAAGTGAAAATAAGTGCCTGTAATTGCACCCATAGCTGGCCGGGTTGACAATTGGAAGAACTGATCCAGACCTTTCTGATTCACCATGCAATGGGGAGTGCAATGTAAACTCTGAGAAGGAAGAATTTAACTTACCTGATACTATGCCCAGCACAGCCCTAGGCATGGAGTGAATTTTCAGAACTCTCATCTGAATGAGATCAAACGTTATACCCAAAGGCTAGCATATTGTACAATTTGTTAAAGGAAATTTATTGCTTAGAGGCCAAATTAAGCTACTTCAAGCTGCAGTGTTTCCACTGACTATGAGCAAACGAATCGTGTGTTGATTATTACTTTGTCGGTGGTGGTGGTGGTCATGGTTTTCTCCTGGCATACAAATAGAGTGTAGAAAATAGTGACTAATTCTCACATAACTTGGATTTAATTTTGACCAAAGTACATTATTTGAACAATAATTTTTCATTCAACTTGTCAATATGTTGTTTAGGATATTGCATCCTCATTCATAAATGAAATATGTTTGCAATTTCCCTTTATAATAATAAATTTTTTCCAATTCTAATATCAGGTATATCCAGATGAAGTAGAATGAATGTGAAGTATTTCTTCTTTTTCTATTGTCTATAACATTTCTGAAATTATCTTCTATTTTTATTTATAAATATTAGTTGTCTATTTTTTGAAACTTTTGAAAAATAAAAATAAAAAAATTTTAAAAATTTTTTTAAAAACCATAAAAATCTGGAAGGATTCCATACTTAGATTGCTTCCCAAGTGTCTTTAATTTCTTCAAAGCTCTTCTGTAAAGACATCCAGAAATGTAAATCAGAGGTGATGTTGTGATGATTAAAAGTATAAGCTTTGGAGCCAGAAAAAAAAAGAAAGAAAGAAATAGAGTGTGCACAGGTATCCAGATTTTCTCATCGTAACACAAAGTCCCAGAAGGGTGAATGCAACTTCCAAAAGCGACTGAGAGCAATTTACACTTTTAGAGAAATTGTCTAACCAACATCAACTGAAAACATCAAGCAGCTTTAGGGAAGGTGTTAATGAAAACCCAACCCATTTTGAACCCTTGTGTTAAATAAGTTAAAATTCGTTGTAAGTGTTTAAAAGGTGGCTTGAAAATTCCCTGTGATGTACACAGGTCAGGATGGACTTGTCTCTCCATGCACCAGAGTTACAGTTGTCCATGGTCTTTGGATAATTTCAACATGAAAGAAAATTCACATGTAAATTAGTCTTTCAATCATTGTATAGGATCACTTTAAGAGAAGATCACTATTTATATTTTTTTCTAATTTTGACGAACAGTAGCCTAAGAATTTCTGCAAATGTGGATGACCAGATGGATTATGTTTTTTAATGGGTACAATATGCATACAAATATATATACATATATTAGCTTGCTCATTTTTGCTCTCTACACCCATGTATACTAAAGATATTCAAGGAGATAAAATTCAACACTAGGAAAAGTTAATTGTGAAATTTTTCATTATATTCCATTTTTTTTCATTTTCTAGAGGCAAGATCCTCAAATCCCTATAAATTAAATAGATAAAAAAATATATAATATACATAAACAATTAACCAGCCAACTCAAGAACTTCTGGACTTATCATTCCATCGTTAGGGCTCTTAATTTGCCCACAGCTAAGGCACCATCTGCTTCTCTTCAATGGACCCTGTTGCTAATTTGGGACAACACCGAAGCCCCTTATAAAACTTCTATTTGATATAAGATCCAGTTCTTTGAGGTTTTATTCAGGCTCTGAAGGGTAGAAGATGGTAAGAGCAGAGTTGTCACTCTCGGTGTGGCCACGTGAGCCTGTCCCATTTAAGTAACAGGGTGTCCCTCAGGTCAGCCTGTGATAAAACCCAAGTCACACAAGGCTGAATCCTGGGTGTTTTATGTTCTAAGGATCTGAAAAGTGTTCATGGCCAGCCCTGACCCTCAAGACCTCACATGGTCATCTAAGCAGTAACATAAATGGGTGTAAACTGGCTCTTGCACCACTGCCGTGGAAGTGGGATTGGTTAAAAGCACAGCCTCACCATGGAGGAACTAATGTCTTTCTAGGCACTTAAAATAAGGGGGATGTGTTGATTGCTCGGGCAGGCGATCCAACTGCCGTGGCTGAATGCCCAAGGCTGACAAATTCTGCCTCTTATCACTGCCGTCAAGTGGCATGTGAATACTGTCAGCCTAAAAGAATTGAGAAACAACTTGCTTTCCAAAACTCTGCATCTCTGCAAAACCTTGACAATGCCAACAGCTCGTCATCTCGTATTTTTCAACCCTCTAGAAAATGGCCTTCCAGCCTGGGACAAAGCGAAGCACTGTCCCGACGGGGAGCACGACTGGAAGCTGGTAGGAATGTCTGAAGCCTGCCTGCACAGAAAGAGCCATCCAGAGAGGCGCGGCTCGCTCAAGAATGAACAGTCCCCACAGCTCATCCAGGCCACTTGGACGAGCTCCATATTCCATCTGGACCACGAGGATGTGAATGATCAGAGTGTCTCAAGTGCCCAGACCTTCCAAACGGAAGAGAAGAAATGTAAAGGTAACCTGATTTTTATTAGACCACTATCACATGTTTCAACAAGGATGCAAACCTTCCTGCTGTAACTGTGTGCTCAGGCTACATCCCCCCACCCACCCCGGTGTATAGCGGCCACGTGTTCTCCCCAACTGTTCTGTTACTAGGCTTCTTTATCTTCAAATCTTCTTTTAAACATAAATAAATAAGTGAGATCCAAAGGAAAGCAGATCATTGCAGTTTCATACCGAGCTGGGGACACTTGGGGAAAAGACATTTTTACTTCACTAATTAGCAGAAGAGTTGTTAGTTTTGGCTTTCATTCTGTTTGGGGATCTGAGTAGAAACAGACATTGCTGTAGTTGTATGAACTATTTGCTTTGAAGTATGTGTGTGTGTGTATTTCTTTGCCCACATTCTATCACATTTTACCATATTTTTTGTGTACATTTTCTTTTCCCAGTTGTTCCAGTAGCTAATGCGCTGTCCATGCCTACCTTTAACCTTAATACACAATTCATCCTAAGGAGAGGTTTTAAGTTGTTGTCTGTTACTCATTATAAATCCTTGTGTCATCATCCTAAAAGGAGAGATTATGGTGTTAGGAGGTTGTCACCTCACGAGAAAACAAATAATGTTAAACTGGCCTAAGTTCCTGATTGCATTAGATTTAACTGCTCTTCACCTCAGGCTGCCTCCACCCTGACAGATGTCTCTCTGCTGATCGCTTTATCGTCTTAGAGCTCCCCAAAATCATCGCTTCTTAAATCAGTTTGTGTCTGTCACGTGCACAAAGTCAGTGTGTGTCTTTAAATGTCCAAGTTTATGTAACTTCCATTCTTTCTCAATTTAGCATTTAAAAAAAAAAAAAGGTCTTTTTTGTTTTTCTTTAAGGATTTTGAGTCATGGTAAAGTTTTAAATTGTGTGCTGAAAATCTCATAGTCATATACCATTATATAACAATGAAAGTCTGCAAAGACTCCCATATAGGAGCCGTGAAGGACTTTCACAGACTGTTCTAACTAGAACATAAATACATGATTATATTTATCCTTCTTGCAAAAGACCTGGTCTTTCAGCTTTTCTGAAAACACTTTGAAAGCTCCTGGGAACTACCAGTTTACCTGGGAAATTGAATGTGCAGATTGTTTCAGTTGAAAATAGGGTTATCCAAAAAATAATAGTGAAAGAGTGTCATGAGCTTTGATTTGAATACACTCAAAACTGAATCCAGGTTCCCTTTGGAAAGGTTTGTGGTTGAACTATCCTTCGTATTTATTATTTAGGTGAAAGAACTATTTAGAAAAAGGGCAAAATCAGGTTTCTCAAAGAAGTCAGGATGTAGAGTATGTGTGTGTGAGAGTGTGCGCACCTGCACAATTTGTTTGAAATGTTATAGAATTGAGATTTAGTCCTAGAATTTGTGAACAGATGTATCTTCAAATTTTATAAGCTGGCATTAAGACCACGTCAGGTTACAGGAAAATGCCAATAGGGAACTCCAGCATCCTCATGACCTAGAAACCTCATAAACTAAATTTGATGCCTGCGCAATTGGTACCTGTATTCATTCATTTTTTTCATTCCTAAATCCTCCTATCTCTGCATCATTTATGAGAAATGTTGGCCTTATGTACCTAGTATTCCCAACACTATACTTTTCAGTTTGTCCGTATACCCCCAAAACTAGAGGAAACAGTCTCTGTCTGGATCCAAGGCCCTAAGTAAATTAAAGTGGTTAAGACTACAAATTTTTGAGACTGATATGTTTGAGCTAAAATCCTAGCCCTTCCGCTTTCTGTCCTTGAGAAACGTACCTGATTGTTAATACAATTAAATAAATAATGTATTTTAGCACAGTACCTGACATAGCTGACCAGCAGCTACCATTACCGTGATTGTTATTATTCGCTGTGCCTTATTAAATCATGATTTAATCGAGTTCCGTGGACCTCATTGTGCGCTGGTAAAGGAGTGAAGGGCGGCACGACAGATGGGTGCAGGGCGGAACATGAATTTTCAGGGAGCTGAGAGTTGAGCATCCATTTTGCATTCATTCAGCGATCTTTTGCTGAAAGTCAGAGAATTATTTAATAAGAAAATATATTTAAATGGCTAAAATTCTTCCTCAAGGTTTTAGTATTTAAAGGAAAATGTGAGAAACTCTCCCGTTGTTTCCAGAGTACCTACCAGGGCCTGCCTTAACGTGGATGGGAGGCAATGCCTGGGTTCAGCATGAAAATGGGTTCAGGATGCCTACATCATTATGGCCCAGGAATCTCATAAACTAAATTTCACTCATTCATATTTAGTGAAGCACCAGTGAGGCCAGGACAACAGCACGATTAGTCTTCCCTTGACAGAGGTGGTCCTTCTCCATCTGCTCTGCTTGTCAGCAACCTCTGGATAGTCACTAGGAAGAGAGTTCTATTTTGACGTCCAGCCACACTGGGTGTACATTTCCTGGCTGTCTTGCTAGCCCCCCCACATGCTTGCTGTCTCAGTCCTGGGACACAGACTAGTGCATTCACCCATCGGTGTTTATAGAGGACCTACTGTGTAGCAGGGGTGTCCAACCTTTTTTCATTTTTGCTTCACTTTGGAAGAATCAAGTGGTCTTAAGCCACACACTAAATACACAAACACCAACAACAGTGGATAAGCAAAAGAAAGAAAAGGTCTGTGCGTACTTTTCATAATATCCAACACCACAGATAAGCAAAACAGTCCTCAAATAATCAGCATGTGGCCCAAATAATCTGCATAGCCCTAAGGAAACAAGCAGTTAAATCTGTGGGAAAGGATCCAAAAAAAGAAACTGACCACTTGAAGTTGTGCAGTAAGCCCATCTCTCAAATCAGTCATCAGGCCCGACTAGACCAGCACACCTCTAAGCGTGGTTTATGGACTGATTTCTGGACTGTGAACTGCCACAATGTTCATTATTGTTTTTACTGATGCAAGTACAGAAATTGAGAGTAAGCTTTAGAAACTTTTATAGCAACTTGACATTGCCAATGGCATCTGAATGCGTGATCAGTGGATCCATCTTTCTGAACAAGGATATATACCAGTTGGGTGTTGCCAAACTTACCTGGTCAGTTATGCCTGGCTTCATCTATGCAAAAGTCTTTTTTTATTATTTTTAAAACTTTTTTAGAAATAGGATCTCCATACCTTGCCTGGGCTGGTCTCAAACTCCTGACCTCACGGGCTTCTCCCTTGTCAACCTCCCAAGTAACTGGGAATACAGGCATCATACCTGCCTTGCTGTATAAAAGTCTTGTGCAGTAGAACCATGTATTGGTCCATGGTGAACCAGATGTTCTTAAATAGTGTTTTCTATCAAATAGTTTGAGAATCACTGATTTATGTTTATAGTACTCTTAAATTTTAGGGCTTATGTTTGGAAGGTATCTAATATTTTGTTTTTCATTTTGGTCTGAATATTGCTTTTATTTTACTATGTATATACCTCTATTCTGATCTGCTACAATCATCCTTGGTAAATTAATTGGCAACACATTTATCTAGAATGAGAGCTCTGGAGCACTTACACTCTGTTGCAGAGTCCACGATTCAAATCTGCTGTAGTGTCAGAACCTATTTAACCTATAATCACCAAGCCCTTCCTCTTCCCACCCACCCCATCCTTTTATCTCCATGTTACACTTCCTTGGAGTTTTTGTCACAATTTGAACTGATTGCTCAGCCATGAGGACCTCTTCCTGTCCCAGTCTGCCCCCTCCATCCCCAGAGTCTGAAATGATATGTTTTGGTGCTACTCAAAGTGTGAACCACAAGCCAGTGGCACTAGCAGAACCTGCAGCTTGGTAGAAATGAGAATCTCAGGCTCCACCTCAGCTACTGAATTGGAAGCTCTGGAGGAGGGAGGGGAGGCAGAAATCTGCATTTTAACCAACCCTCCCAGAGATTCTTAGTAACTGAACATGACCAAAGCGCTGGAGAAAACTCTTCGGCGCTCCGTACGGGAACGGGTCTGCCACCTAGTGGACGCTCGGGGAATTTGCCTTTTTCTGTCCTGCATTTGGAGAGCTGTTAAATCCCTTCATTCTTAACTGAACCTTTCAGTAAGGCCTGGCTTACCTTCATTGCCAAATGGTCTGCTTAATCACTCTGCCTCTGGACACATCCTCTGAGAATTGAGCCCTTCTGAAATTTCCACACTGTGGCAATTTGATGATCAGCCCCTAAGTTCTTACAAAGCTGCTTCCCTTTGCCCTCTCACACTCTCCTAAACATCTCCCCAGGAACTCCAGAGTCCCACCAGTCTCACAAAGACCATCCTAAGGAGACACATGGACCCAGGGAACTGGACCTAACCAGCCTCGCTGAACACAGATCCTCCATACTTTGGTGTTTGCCTTTGATGTTCATCAGGGATCTTTCTGAAACACTGGAACCTGGTGGTGGAAAGAAGGCCCGGACTAACCCACCTGGTGCCGTCAGAAAAAGGAGAGCAGCAATCTAGTGAACTCACTGGAAAATCTCTGTGCTTAATATCAAAAAGATTAAGTCTCAGATAAACTGGAAAGCAAGAAAATATAGTTAAAATAATTTTAAGAAGTTATTTTCTCCCATTATTAATGTCCTGTGTTCATGATAGAATAAAAGAAATTTCTATCATTTTTTTAAATTTGTAGATAATTTTTTAAATCATGTGAAATTTCAACCTCCTAAAGACAAGCACTGTTAATTTTTATTTCTGTCTTTTTTCTGTGCCTATGTATTTTTTAAAAACTTAGGACCATAGTAGGCATACCTTTTTTGACTAGTTTTTAATGCTTAACAGCGTATCATGGGCATTTTCCCATGTTATTAAACATCCTTCTGAATCCTGATTTTTACTGGCTATAGATTGTTCTTATTTATGGATATGCCTTAATTTATTAAACAAGCCCCCAAAGATCTAGACAAATTAATTTTTAAAATGATATCTTATGTCAGCAAAGGGAAGGACTATTAATGCACACTCTTCACAAAGAGAAAAAAATGAATCAAATCAATGATAACTTTAGATGATACACAATTTTCATTTACCAAAATAGCAAAGTGTTCTAAAAGTTGGAGACATACATGCAAGTCATTATTTGCATTATAATCCTTCAAGTTAGACGGTCACATGCTCAGCAGATTGCTATCTTTGTCTTTAAATAAAATACAAGGACATCTCCAGGTGAATAAGTATTTTAGAAGTGGAGGATTAAAAAGCTTGAGCCCTTCTCTTCCACCAGCACCACCATCTGCTCCATCCCTCTCCACTCTCCACTCTGCTCCTACTCACCATCCAGCAGGCTCTGCAGTCCCAGCTGAGAGCATCCGTGAGTCACAGACTTCAAGGCACTCTGGAGCCCTAAGTATCACCATGAGAACAAGAGCTGTCTCCCAGCTTCTGACATATGTTTGATATTTCAGAGGTAGGGAAAATAGCCCACATATAGTCTAGGGCAGACAGAAATAGAAGGGCAAGAAAAGAAAAAAGAACTACCAGCTAGGGCGAAGGGGAGGGAAAGAAACTAGAAACGGGGCAATGTCAAAGGAAGGCAAACATCAGAAATTTAAGGCCCTGCTTCATCCACCTTCAGTTTTCACTGAGCGGCAGCATGGAGCAGTGGATGGTTTCCCACTCCAACTTAACAGCGTCTGTCATATTGGCTCGGCGCCAAGGCGCCCGCCACGTACACCAGAGCTGGCAGGTTCGAACCCAGCCAGGGCCTGCCAAACAGCAGTGATAACTAAAACCAAAAGATAGCCAGGTGTTGTGCTGGGTGCCTGTAGTCCCAGCTACTTGGGAGGCTGAGGCAAGAGAATCGATTGAGCCCAAGAGTCTGAGGTTGCTGTGAGCTGTGATGCCACGGCACTCTACCCAGGGCGACAGCTTGAGGCTCTGTCTCAAAAAAGAAAAGAAAACAGTGTCTGTCATATTGTAAAACAAAGATATAACACAGCTGCCCTGCTCATGACACTCTGTTCCATGGAAACACTCACACAAGGGCATATAGATTTGTGTCCAGAAGTGTTCTTTGCTCCTTTGTTACCGAGAAATTGGAAGCAATCTAAATGTCCATCCAATGAGGAGTGTTTGGATAAATTATGATGTATCTAAGGCATATTAGGAAAAAAATTTTAAGTGATTTTAGAAATACTTAAGCAGGTATGCCTTAAGAATAGTGTGATCCCGGCTCAGCACCCGTAACAGTGGTTACAGCGCCAGCCACATACACCAAGGCTGGTGGGTTCAAACCCGGTCCAGACCAGCTAAACAACAATGACAACTGCCACACAAAAAATAGCTGGGTGTTGTGGCGGGCCCCGTAGTTCCAGCTACTTGGGAGGCTGAGGCAAGAGAATCGCTTAAGCCCAAGAGTTTGAGGTTGCTGTGAGCTGTGATTCTGTGGCACTCTATTAAGGGCGACATAGTGAGACTCTGTCTCAAAAAAGAAAAAAAAAAAAAAAAAGAATAGTGTGATCCTATTTACAGCTTTAAAAGTCTATATAGTTGTAAGTACACAAATGTGTATAAAGTTTCTAGGTACACATCACACATGTTTTAGTAGACATCTTAAAAGGAAAGGGTGGACAAAAAAGGATGCCAACATTAACTGCACATGCAAATGTATTCAAAAATTTTCATAAGAATGCATAATGAATAACTTGTATAATTTTTTAAATGTTAAGATCGTTTACAGTCAGCCAGGCTTGAGTTGACTTCTTGCTCTGTAATTCACCAGCTCAGGGAAAATTTCTTTCTTTTTTTTTTTTTTTTTTAATTGTTAAATCATAGCCGTGTGTGTTAGTACAATCAAGGGGTACAATGTGCTGGTTTCATATACAATCTGAAATACTCTTCAGGGAAAATTTCCTAACCTCTCTGGCAATCAGTGCACCTAGTTGTAAATGGGGGAATAATACCCAGCTTTCAGATTTGTTTTAAAGACAGAAGATGATGTGTGTAACGCCCCTAACAGAGTGCCTGACACTTAGTTGAGACTAAACAAATGATAACTGTTCTTATACAGGGTGACCATGAAGTTCATGTGCAGTTTTAAATTGCATACTACTTTAAAATTGCACATGAACTTTATGGCCATCCTGTACTATAAACAATCTCTGATCCTTGTGCCCACCTCCTCCCATTTTTGCTACCCTTTTTGACCCTGAAATATACTGAAGTGCTATATAAAAATAAAAGAGAAACAAAAACATCACATACACAGCTATAGTAGAGGCATAATCAATTGAAAGAAGAATCTATAGCAAAAACCTAAGTATTTTTTCAAACTCTTTTAAAAATTGCAAATTTAAATAGGAAATCAAGACGAAAAATAAGATGGCTGAACTAGAATTTGAACGCAAGCAATCTGAATCCAGCATCAGAGTTTTTTACCATTATGCTTTCCTGTGACTCAAAATTATGAAAAAATTCCAGACCCTAAGGAAGAAATCTGTAACCACCAAGGAAATTCTGATCTACTGTCAGGTGAAGATGCCGGGCAGCCCAACCTGCTGCGATGGAGCAGTAGCGTCCAGCACATGTCGATTTACACCGTCTGGGGTCGTATTCTGGTGCTGCCACTTACCAGCCCTTCGCCTGTCTGACTGAGCCTCAGTGTCCCATCTGTAAAATGAGCACTCTCTCCTACAGAATTGTGACAGAAGACAAACTCTTGGATGATCTCTTGGCAAGCTGTGAGTGCACAATAAATGGGAATTATTATTCTTATGATGAAGCTTGGAAAGATTATGAGAAGCAGATTGGATATAAGGGGTATAGATGCCCCCATGAGAATAACCACCGATTAAGACTGACAATATTAAAGTTTCTAAAGCCAGGAAGAATATGGATGCAGAGGGAACAGATGAATAACCAAATCCCTGGACTCGTCCAACATGTAGTTTTCAGACAAAATTAGATACAAGTAGATGGCTAACTGATTGACCTTGCCCTGAAGTTGAAAAGGTTTGTTGTAAGAGTCAACCTTACAAAGACATCATAGGTGGCCACTGGGATTCAAAGTCTTTCCCTTCCCCAGGACATCTCCTAAAAGTTGCCTAATGCCTATAACTAATTCTTTTGTTGCCCTTTCCCTGTAGTCTTTCAAAATGAAAACATGGCTGGATATCTTATCAAGTCTCTAGTAGTTCCAAGTCGATGAATAAGATTCCTTTCTCCCCTGACAGGATCTAATAAAAGCAATGGAAGGAAGGGAATGGAAGGAGGCCGTGGATGGTGAGGGCAGCAGGGATGAGAGAGAGCGCGTGTGAGGAGCAGGACTGCCAAGTACCACCGTTCAGTCGTCAGGTTGTGACGCACAACAGGGTGGCACCCACTGCACAGTCAAGGCTCTGAAAACAAAGGTCACCTACCTCACTGTTTGCCAAGGGCTGAGCCTGTACACAGATTTAAGAAGATCCAGTCATATTTACACAAATGTGTGATGGCATATTGACCATGGGCTATCAAGATATCCCAAAAATCCTCTGGTTTCATAGTTCCATCTTCTTAGGGAAGTTGTCCAGCAATTAGCAGGCACATAGAGAACAGTCAACTATTTAACCTTGGTAAATCACTAATTCACTAATGCTCTCCAGCAAAGAATGTAGTCAAAAATTAATTGACCACAAAGAAACCAAGAACACAAAATCAACATCCCATTTTTAAAATAGCTCTCCAATATGATAACTATATTTCCTCTTGTGGGGAAAGCAGAGCATACTACATTAAATCAGCATTGGCCCCAAAACCTAAGCTATGATCACCATGAAAACACAGCACCAGCTTCAAGATAAATTGGGAAATCCGTTGCCTTCCACCATCTGTTTCAGGGACACCTTCCTCCAGGAACATAGATGTCTGCATACAACCCAGACCATATTTTAAGTTCGCTAGAAAGTCTAGGCTTTTTCCCCCTTCAGTTCCTGAAAATATACTCATTTTTTCACAATGAACTCATTCCCCTGAAGGTGTTGGTGACAAATATTGGCTCATGTCCTTATCTCTCAGGGGCAGGAAGATTCGGGGCTTCGGGTACTCTTGGAGATGCAGAGACCTCACATCAAAGGTAACCTCTGATAGTAGCACTGCAGATGCAAGTTGCAAATACATTAGGGAACCATTCCACCCGTGTGAAATGAGGGCCTGGGCGCAGGGCTGGTTTCTCTCTCCAGTTATTTTATTCTGTGGCTGATTCTAACGTAAGCTGTATTTACTGGTTGCTCTTTCAGGGCTGGACCGGTTTAGCCTCCTTAACTGAACTGGAATCAATATGAGCCTTTACCACATTGCAAGGGGATGAGAAATTCAGAACCAGGTTAGCTTTGGAAATTAGAGTCAGAAATCCTCCATGGTCCAGAGCCATTCCCCATGACATTGGCCTGAGGCACGATTATTATCTTTGGTGAATTCTAGCCCCATGACATTTGTCAGAGCTCGCTTAGATAAGGGACTTGACTTTATAAAACTTTACTTCAACTTAAAATATAGAACTGTTTTGCAAACATGACTATTTAACTCAATTATCTATGTTATACAGTGACTTGGCATTTGAGTTAGAATATTGTGTGTGGTTGGTAGTTTATCAGTCTAGGTAGCAATATTCTATGAGAAGCGGATCTTACCCCAGCTACCCACAGTTTGCCCGTACATACAGCACAGCTATAAAGACCATGTGATTTTATGTCAAGCCTCTGAACTAATGGAAATATACTTACTCAGTTCTTTGTTTGCCTAGCTCTGGAAAGAACTTCTTATAATAAGTCTAAGATGTGAAACTAAAGGTCAAAACTGTGTAAATAAAAGGAGCTATTGCCCTTTAAGGGAGGGGGGAAATACATGTTAATTTTTGCAGCAGTTTCCACTGAATGAGTTTCCAAGGAAACAGGTATCTGCAGTGGGTTCATCCCACTTAATATTTATGTCCAGACATGGGAAAGAATGCTTTCTTGTTATCTTTTCCTGGTTACACATGATGTGCTCATTCTTAAATTTTCCCTTGAAGTGATCATTCTGTGCTGAGTGTTATTTCTTCCCTAAAAAGAGAGAATGGATGGAACCAATGCCCATTCTATGATTCTTTTTTTTTTTTTTAAGGCTTTGCAATGTCAAGAATATAAGCCTGGTGATCACCATTAACAAAAAAGGTAATTATGGCTTGGTGTCCATAGCTCAGTGGTTAGGGCGCCGGCCACATACACTGAGGCAGGCGGGTTCGAACCCAGCCTAGGCCTGCTGAACATCAATGACAACTGCAACAACAAAATAGCCAGGCATTGTGGTGGGCACCTATCATCCCAGCTATTTGGGAGACTGAAGCAAGAGAATCACTTAAGCCAAGTATTTGAGCTTGCTGTGAGCTGTGATGCCATGGCACTCTGCCAAAGGTGACACAGGGAGACTCTGTCTCAAAAAAAAAAGAAAAACAGAAAATTATGTTACTCTTAACCACATTTTTTTAAGCAAGTCAAAGGATAATTGATTTAGTTTGTTGTTTTATTGCAAATCTACTTACTTTTGAGTTGCTTTCTAAGAGTTGAACTGGAAAAACAAAATTGGTGGTAAGGACCACAAGTACTCAAAGTTGAGTAAGTTCTATGTTTTCTTGGACGAGCTGAGGCAGACCTATAAATTCCTTTTTATATTTTATTTTAAAGTCATTCAACCTCTTGGAGGCAGGACATAATTATATGAGGGAATTTACCTAACAAACACAATCAGTATAACCTAATTCTTTGTACCCTCAATGAATCCTAAACGATAAAAAAAAAAATAGAAAAAATAAATAAAGTCATTCAGGTTTACCAAAAAGTTGCAGTAGTGCAAAAAATTCCCATATACGCTGCAACTAGATTCACCAATTGTTGAAATTTGGCCACATTTGCTTTGTCATCCTCTGTGTGTTAATATCTGTGTTTGTTTGAATATACACATATGATCATTGTTATTTTCAGAACCATTTGAGAATAACTTGTAGATGTCATGTCCCTTCAACTAGATACTTTAGTGTGTTTCCTAAAATTAAGAAAATTCTCTTAGAAATACATGGTACAATTATCAGGAAATTTAACATCGATGCAGATGCATACTATTTTCTAACCTCCAGATGTCTAAGTTTTGCAGATTGTCCCCTCCACTACCCCATGGAGAGAAAGTCGAGGCCTTGACCAGGGCAGGAAAACAGACTTGGCCCTGAGAGGTGTTTAGGGCCTTCTTGTCTGGGCCGTGCCAGGCCATGAGTAATTGTCCTTTATATTGATCTTGTTTTCTGGTTCAGGATCCAGGTGGAGATTATGCATTTCCTTTAGTTGTTGTGTCTCTTTAGTCTGATTTTCCTCCCTCCCCAGCTTTGCTAAGGTATAAGGACAAATAAAATGGTATGTATTTATTGTGTACAAGGTGATGTCTTGGTACATGTAGACCTTATGAGATGATTAAATCAAATTAATGTACACACCAGTCACCTCCCATCCTTATCATTTTGTGTGTGTGTGTGTGTGGTGAGAACATTAAGATCTAATCTCTTGGCAGTTTTCAAGTGTACAGTACACCGTTATTAACCATAGTTATCACACTGCACAGTAGATCTCCAGAATCTAGTCCTCCTGTGTGACTGAAACTTTGTGTTCTTTAACCAACATCTCCCCATCCCACCCACCCTGCCCCAGCTCCTTGTAATCACCATTCTCCTCTGCTTCCACCAGTTCTGCATTTTACATTCTACATGTACACGAGATGGCGCCGTGTTTTCCTTTCTATGCCTTACCTGTTTTGCTTAACATAACATCTTCCAGGTTCATTTTCATCTGGAACAGTTTTACAGTTTTTCTTTGCCTTTCATGGCACTGATGTTCTTGGAGAAATGCAGGCCAATTATTTGTAGAATATTCCTTATTTTTTCAGGGGTCCTCAAACTTTTTAAACAGGGGGCCAGTTCACTGTCCCTCAGACTGTTGGAGGTCCGGACTATAGTTTAAAAAAAAAAAAAAAACTATGAAAAAATTCCTATGCTAAAAAATAAGACACTGCACATATCTTATTTTGAAGTAAAAAAACAAAGCGGGAACAAATATAATCATACCGCCTCATGTGGCCGGCGGGCCACAGTTTGAGGACCCCTGATTGACTGATGTTTCCTTATGATTAGAGTCAGATTATGCATTTTTGGCAGAAATACTAAAAAAAAATGTTGTATTACCTCATCTCTAGTCCTATAAAACTTTGAATTTAATTATGTGATTCAGAAATATAGTCTCCAGTCTTCCAAATCACATATATCTTAGTGGTAGAGGCCTACGTCTTTATTGATGAACTGCTCCTTATCTCACGAGGTTAGAAGAAAGTGTATTTTCTAATTATTAAACATCCATTCAATGTTCTAAGGGTGAATGTCTCAAAAGCAAAAGTTATTTGTTTCTCTGTCACCTTTGACACTTTTAGGGTTAGAATAACGGGATGATACTTACCCGGGAAACACCTTTCTCGGTAGCAGGGACAAACAAGCAGACTGTACATAGTCTGTAGACTTTTCCGCAAACAACAAATAGACACAACCACTTTATTCTCTTCTCATGTTTTAAATGGACATACTTTTCTTTTCACAATCCAATTATATTAAATTGCAAAACACTAAGATTGCAGCATATTTTGCGTGAATCTTGATACTTTCTGTGTATCTTTCTAGAACATTTTGGCCTTTGAAATAAAATAAAAAATTTTAATTCACCATTTTTAGATTGGGATTTTAGGGGTACTAACATGAAAAAGATCCTATCAATATTTTTGAAAATTCTTTTACAAATCCTCTTTTCTCCTACTCATCCTTTAAGTTCTAGTTCAAATACCACTTCCTCAGTGATCCTCCATCTCCATCAAGATATATTATTTTTTTTCTGCTATCAAGAAATTTTACTAAAGTATTACTGGGCTCAGCCTAGCCTTCTTTTTTTTTTTTTTTTTTTAAAGTTGGGGATTCATTGAGGGTACAATAAGCCAGGTTACACTGATTGCAATTGTTAGGTAAAGTCCCTCTTGCAATCATGTCTTGTCCCCATAAAGTGTGACACACACCAAGGCCCCACCCCCCTCCCTCTGTCCCTCTTTCTGCTTCCCCCCCCATAACCTTAATTGTCATTAATTGTCCTCATATCAAAATTGAGTACATAGGATTCAAGCTTCTCCATTCTTGTGATGCTTTACTAAGAATAATGTCTTCCACGTCCATCCAGGTTAATACGAAGGATGTAAAGTCTCCATTTAGCCTAGCCTTCTGAACATGCCTATTTGACTCACTAGAGATTGTTAATTCATCTTGATTTATATTGTTACCTTTTTAATTGAGTATGTTCTATGTTCCCAATACTGTACTCTGTGCTGAGAATAAAAATTTAAGCACATTCTTCCTTCATGGGATTTGCAAACAGAAAACGTTGACAGAGCTTTGAGTCCAAGCTTGAAATGAGCAGCAGCAGCTCTGTACACAACCAAACAATGACAAAAATTCTATTGACTACCATGTGTCTTAGGGAAGAATAATGAAGAATTTAACCTGCATCAATTCAGAACTAATAATTCCATTTTACCCCATGTTTACTTAACACTTGACATATTCACTGTGTAGGATATTTATATTTTAGTTGGGTTGCAAATTTCAGAGTAGAGGCCGTGTCTTCCTTCTAGGGTGGATCTTCATTAGATCTGGGAGAATAACATGTCACATCGATACATAAATGATGTGAACTTTTTAATTATTTTATTTGGAGAATCCGTTCTTTGTGGGGTTTTTGGTTCTTTGTGGGGTTTGTTTTTGGGGGGGTTTTTTTGAGACAGAGTCTCACTATGTCACCCTTGGTAGAGTGCTGTGGCATCACAGCTCACAGCATCCTCAAACTCTCAGCCTTAAGCAATTCCCTTGGCTCAGCCTCCCAAGTAGCTGAGACTACAGGCACCCACCACAACGCCCAGCTATTTTTGTTGTTGTTGTTGCAGTTCTCATCGTTGTTTAGCTGGCCCCGGCTGAATTCGAACCCGCCGCCCTCGGTGCATGTGGCTGGCCCTGTAACCACTGTGCTATGGGCGCCAAACCAGGAGAATCCGTTTTCATTAGCTGAAGCTATTGGTAATATTACATCGATATTTGTAAAGCTTCACTGAGATGCAATTTACATATCCTCAAATTCCCCTGTACACTGTTTCAAGTGTACAATTCAATGATGGTTAATATATTTACAGAGTTGTACACCCACTACCATGATCTTATTTTAGAATATTTCCATCACCCCAAATGAAACCTTGAGCCAATTTACAGTTACTCCCAATTCCTATACCTAGCCTCTGCCAACCACTCATCTTCTTCCCATGACTATAGACTGGCCTTTTCTGGACACTTCACAAAAATGAAATGCAATAATACATGGTCTTTTATGGCTGCCATCTTCCAATTAGCATAGTGTTTCTCTGTTCACCCATGTTGTGGCATGTCTCAGTTCTTTGAACTTTTTCCCTTTAATTATTTTTCATAATGGAGACTTTAAGTGACAAAGAACAAATCTTTGAAAACTACCTCAATTGTGTCATAGTCTAGATTTTGTACTAGTTTTTCTTAAAGGTGAAAAAGCAAACCAAATGCAGGTTATTTAATCATTCATTCTTTATTCCTATTATTAGGGAAATTTGTTTAAAATTAATCTCTGACAAGTTATTCTGGGATAAAGAAAGTATACTGGAGATATTAAATGTCAAAACCTTTCCACTCAAACCGCTCGACTGTTCAAATCAAGTCGATCAGTGTGAATTACCATGACATAATCACCTTAACACATTTAAGGGCAAATGTATCTATCTGCTGTAGGTGATTGAATGAAAGAATATAGGAAATGAGCAGCTATTTGATATTCTTACAAAGCATAAGTGTTATCATAAAAACACAAACTATTAAAGAACTTTTTTCTAGAGATGGAAACATATTGGTCGTAAAAAATATATGAAGTGGAATTAAATTAGGCACATATTTGGAAGAACAGATAAATTTTTGAAGTGATCTTAGAATTTGTCTTGAAATACCTAATTAGTTGCTTAGAAATTTTAAAACATTAAAATAATTTTCTACTTAGAACAGCAGAGTAGGGAAGTGAAATGAGTACAAGGGCCTAAATTCGATACTCCTTGTTTTCCACTCTGTAAAATGAATGGAAATACCTCCTCATATTTAGTTATGAAGATACTATGCAATAGATCTCATCATTATTACTTGGCCAGTGTTCTAATTAAAATGGAACCAAACTGAAATGTTATTGTAGTTTTTCTAGCCCATGATGCCCAAGTCTCTACTACAGTCAGTAAGGTTTGCTTTTGAATCAAATGTTCACTCATGAAAAAGAGTGGACATTCCACTGTTGGCTTAGAAAAGAGAAGAATGCAATGATGATCACAGTGGTGTAAAATATATTTCAGAAGTCTTGCTTTTCTTTCCATCCCTAGCCATAGGACACTATTCTATATTTTCTTTTGTGTATGTACATTTTTCTTTTGGTCTGGAGCCTGAGCTCCTTTTGAATAGTATCTCATTCTCTCAAAGCATAAGAAGACTTTATAATTTACCTCTGATCTTAGGAAATATCAGTCAGAATAAAACACTTGATATTTATCTTGGGAGCTCTAGCCTAAGATGCTTGTTAGAACTCTTGTCATAAATCAACACCCTTCCATCCACTGAAAATAGTATGCAGAAAAGTCCTTGAAATAGCACAAATGGATCCAGGAATTTCAGGCCCTACAACCCATTACTTGAAAACATAAATGGAACAAATCTTGACTTTAGGCTGAAATCAGACTGTTACGCTGTTTCTCAATTTGCAAAAGAGAATTTCATGGACCAAACATCCAGCAAGGCTTGTTTAATAGTATTTTGAGTGCAGAAATTCCCTTTTTTGAAATGTCCTCAAAGGGGACAAATGAAAATCATGAAGAATCACTGCATGCCAGGTTGCCATAGCCCTACAGTATCCCAGACCTCAACATAAGCTGCCAATGGCGTAAGGGCAGCCAAAAGAAGCACACTGTTTTGGACATAATGTGGGGTTTCAGCTAAATAAACCTGCATTGAAACCACCACTTGCCAGCCTCATGACCTCAGGCAAATTAGGTAGCCTCTCTAGGTCTCAGTTTTCTCATCTCTGAAACAGGAACAGGGCAATCTGCCTAGATTGTAAGCCTTGAATGATGTCACATACATGAAAGTGGTGAGCACAGTGAGGGGACAGTGTGTGACCCGGGCAGAGAGATGTTGTGCAACAAAACCACAAATGGCCAGCAGGCGGATTTTGTGGACAAGTGGCAAGACGGGAATAAAGGACAGTCCAGGGCCCCTCAGGGACCTGTAAGTCTTTAAACTTTATCTTGAAAACTGAGGGTGATTTTAAGCTAAAAAAGGGGGTATGGAAGGGGGATATATTTTAGATTCCCCTTTGAAATCAATTGCCCTATGTTCAATGTAGAGGATGAATTGAAAAGATCAGAGTAAGATCAGTAAAAGATCAGAGGCATACAAACCTGTTGAGTTAACCAACTTTTCTCTTAAAGAGAAGTGGTGAGGACTTTAAGTAAGATAGTTAACAGTCTGGAATAGCAAGCCCTTTATGACCAGATGTTGTGGCAAAGCTAGAGATAAATAAACTGTAATGAAAGGTCCCAGAATGCAGCTTCCCCTTGAACAGACCTGGATTTGAATCCTGACTCTTCAAATTACCCACCGTGCTGCTTTGGAAAAATAGATGTTTTTTCATCTAGTAAAAATATGTGGATAACCATAGCTGCCCTGAAGGACCATTGTGAAGATTAAATAACACAAGGTGAATAAACACTCGGCATAGAATCTGGCACACAGATTAGCACTGGCCTGTGAGGTACCTTGGAGAGATGGTGGGACGTAGCTGAGTATGACGTGCAGGTCTGGGGGGCACAGGGAGATTAGACACCTTCTGATCTCACTTGGGAGAATGTGTGGTTAGGAGAAGGTTGAGAATAGAACCGAAGGGAAGACCAATCTTAAAAGACAGGCAGAGGACATCATCTCTTGAAGAAGACTGAAAAGTATAGTTCAGAGCTAGGGGAGGCAGATGAGAAAAGGCTATGTGATGGGTTCCTGGTGTACCATCACTAGGCTGTGGCAGTGGGAGTAGGAGGAAGCAGAATGCTTGGGCTATGCGGGAGCATTATCCCAGAGACCCAAAGACGATAGGAGGCACAGTTCCTTATGAGAATCTTGGGTGGCAATGACAAAGTTTGCCAAGTACTCGTATACTGGTAGTGCTTGGTAACCAACACCCAAAGTGGAGGGTCAGGCAAGTAGAGCTGAGCCAACCATGTGTAGTGTGCCTTATTTCCTAGACTAATTGGGCATAAAAAAGGACAAAATTGATACACCTGCCAGGGCCAGGAAGAAACAGAAACAGAAGGCAGAAATGAGCTTTGAGAACTGAAGGTTCAAGATCACAGCTACTAAGGCTGGAAACGTTGACACAGAGCAGTTTATGGAGCAACTTCAGCCTTCCGCTAAGATAGTAGTTCTCAAATATTAGCCCACATCACAATCTCCTGGAGGGCTTGCTGGCCCTGCCCTCTAGAACTTCTGATCCAGTTAGTCAGGGGTGGGGCTATAGAATGTACAGTTCCTAAGAAGTTTCAAAATAGGCTGCTGGATCAAGAAGCACTCTTTGAGAATCACTGACCTGAGTATTTTGAAGGCATATTTTATAATCTTTGTGGAACATGAAGGGCTGCTTTCTTTTACTCACTTATTCTAGACATTGACATATTTTATCTAGTAAAAGTCTGCTATAACTGGGTTTGTGGTATCTTTTGCATAAATGGGTTAAGGAAATTATTCCACCTAAGTGAAATAAAATATTCAAACCTTGGACCCAAAAAGAAAGTATCCAGGTTGAGGAGGCCACCAGGACTGACTTATTGAGAATCTCAAGTCAGTTACGGGGCCTGCTTCCATCAGCTAGGGCCCCAAAGGTGTCTTGTTCCTACTTCAGTGTTTTCATCAGATCCAGTTTTTTCCATTGCACCAGATCAGAATATATTCCCTTTATACCAGTAAACCATCCCGACACTTTTCTCAAGTACATGTCTGTAAATGTACATTCTGCTTGGTGATGGATTAAAAGCAAAAGTTTCCCCTCAGCACCCTTTTGTAGAGCTGTAAACAGGTCAGAGCTATCAAAAAGCTTTTATGAAATACCAAAGGAAAAAATCAGAAACAAATTCAGAGTACAATGTTTTAAAAGAGAAGAGCTTTGAGTTTATATTGCTACCAAAACAGAGCCTCAAACCCCAGTCTCATCCTGTGGCCACCTGGGGCTTCACACTTCCAGATGTCCAGTGGCCAGTAGCTTTCCTTGTTGGAAAAGACCAACAAAAGGAACTTCCCTTCAGAGCTTCCTAGGTCCCTCCTCTCTGTTCTTCATGTATCATCTGAGAAATAAACCCTTCTTCCAGGTGAAGTATCCCTACAAACAGCCTTACCTCCAGCATATGCATCCAGCAGAGCAGACCACTAGGTTTCTCAAAATACCACATGTTCCATGGGCCACTTGTGCACGTGACACGTATTATAAGATAGATAGGTTCTCTGATCAGATGCCTTTGGGAAATGCTGTTATACGCGGTCATACAGAGTTCACCGGTTTCTCTGTGTGAGAGTGTGTGTGTGTGTCTCCAAGAGAGGGACAGTCAATGTATCATTTCCCAAACTCATTTGACCATAGAAACCCTTTTTATTGTTTTTTCTTCAGCTCCCCTCTTGGGACAAATACCGTTGGACCAGTTTGGGAACACCATCTAAATATTAATCCAGTAGCCATGGTGTTCACTGAATAAGAATTATATGATTATGATAATGGGGAGGGGAAGAGGAGTCACACTAATTTATACACCTAGGACTGAGGAGGTAAAAATCTCTACAGTGGTTAGAGTTAGGCATATCCTAATGATGCAAGGCTGTCTATGATTTGATGAAAATTCTGAGGAGAGAGAGTCAGTCCCCAGGCCTGACACAAGTCCCTTTACTCCCCTTTAGTAAAAACTCAGCAGATTTTTACTATAGCACTAGGCTCAGCTGGAGAAATGTAGTCCTCATCTGGAACAGAAGAACGGGTACAGTCAACACACGAGTGGTTCCTGGTTCCAATTACTACCGCCTACTATGTGACAAATCACTTCATCCTTCAGGATAGTTTTCTCATACGCAAAATAAAAAACATATGGAGTGCATGGCCCAAAAGTTCCAGCTGTGATATCCCAGGATCCCGGGAAAACCTAGGAGAGGTCTCAGCCTTCATAAATTTCTCCTACATTTGGGGGAATCCAAACATAGGAGATATTTGGATCCAAATCCAATATAAACCATTTTAAAACAGAGCATCCCAAGTATTAGGAGATTACCCTTGCTCACATCTCTGGAGTTGGACTAATTTGGAGTCCTTTTTAAAAAGCAATGAGTGATAAGATTCCAGATAGCAAAAGACCAAGAAAACATGCTCAAACAGTTTGTGTGCATCACTTAGTTTCCCCCAAAGCAGACTGCCTACTGCCTAATATTCAGATATGCTTTCAGCACTTAGGTGGTAAGATCTGGACCCATACCTCTTTACATTTATAAAGAGAACATTCCTCAATTTGGGCAGCTCCTTAGATGGCAAGAAATGCTGTGACCCTTTTTATAACTTTTCTTAGGGAAGAGACGATTGGCAGTGATGACACCTATTCATAACTTTATAACCCCTCTTGAGGGAGGCTTAATAAACAAGTCTACTTCTGTTCTCAAGAGGCAAAGACATAAAAGAGCAAACTGGGGGCGGCGCCGTGGCTCAGTCGGTAAGGCGCCGGCCCCACATACCAAGGGTGGCGGGTTCAAACCCGGCCCCGGCTGAACTGCAGCCAAAAAATAGCTGGGTGTTGTGGCGGGTGCCTGTAGTCCCAGCTACTCGGGAGGCTGAGGCAAGAGAATCGCCTAAGCCCAGGAGTTGGAGGTTGCTGTGAGCTGTGTGATGCCACGGCACTCTACCGAGGGCCATAAAGTGAGACTCTGTCTCTACAAAAAAAAAAAAAAAAAAAGAGCAAACTGGAAGGATTTTAGACTCCCAGAAACTTTTGGAACCCAAGATAGTCCATTTGTTGCAATATGTAACATTTTATCTTTCTTTTAAAAAATGCACATAGATTTTGGTGCACTGAGAGCCCTCTACCTTTTTTCTGAGGATGCTAATGTTGTTGTCTATGTGAGGAGTGTCAGGAGCCTTCAGGTCCTTAATGGAATCAAGTGGCTCCTGAAACGCAGAGGAAGTGACATTCAAGCTCCATACTGATGGATGAGAAGGGCTCTTTCTCACAACTATTTCTTCACAGCTCTGTGAAGAGCTGAAGGAAGGAATGTTTCAGACAGGGAAGAGCATGAGCAGTGTCTTTTTTTCGGGCAAATACTTAGAGTGTTCAAGGAACAAGGCCACTCTTTTGGCTTATGTCAAGGATCAGGGAGTGTTGACATGAAGTGGGAAAGGGCCACCTGTTGGTAAAGGGTTTGGATTTTATCCTAAATGCAGTAAGAAGCCACTGAAGGTGTGTTTTTTTTTTTTAATTTCAGATTAATTTGAGGATACAAACCACTGAAGTGTTTAAGCAGGGAAGTGGCATGATCTGATTTGCAGTTTATAAAACATCATTCTTTGGTTGCTGTGTCAAGAAAGGATTAAAGTGACCCAAGGCCAGGGGGAGGTCACTGGGGAGTCCATCCTGGTCACAGATAACGATGATGTCAGTGGAGACAGAGAGGTGGTTAGGTTAAAATTACATTTGGAAAAAGAACCAATGAACTTACCAATGGATTAGATGTAGGTAGTAAGGGGAAGAGAGAAGAGCTCCAAGGCCATTTGCCTGAACCCTGCAGTGGAAGGTAGTGCTGAAGTGGGAAGACAGTAAGAGGAACAGGTTTTAAGTAATTAAGTTGGAGGTGCCTACGGGTTGTGCAAATGGAGATGTTGGGTTGATGGTGAGATATGAGATTCTGGTTTCATGGGAGACGTCTGGGATGGAGATGTGCACTTAGATGTGATCAGCATATCATTGTTATTTAAAGCTACAGGACAAGATGAGATCACCTAGAGCAGGAGTTGGTGGACTGTTTCTCTGAAGTGCCAGATCGTAAATATTTTCAACAGACTATACGTCTTTCTCACAACTATTCAGCTGTGCCATTGTAGCACAAAAGCAGCCTTAGACAATAAACATGACCGTATTTGAATAAACTTTATTTACAAAACAGATGGTAGGCCATATTTGACTCACAGCTAAAGTTTGCTGCCCCTGACCTTGAGTGAAAATGCAGACAAGAAGAGAAAGTAGCCCAAGACCAGACTTGAGGCACTCTAATAATAATTATTATGATATGTATATAATCATGTCACTTACTATCGCAATTTACTTATATAAATTCACTTAATCTTCACAATAACCAGTCAGGTGGATACTATTGTCCTATTTTAGAAATAGGAAAACTGTGGGCGGCACCCGTAGCTCACTGGGTAGGGCTCCAGCCACAAGCACCGAGGCTGGCAGGTTCAAACCCAACCTGAGCCTACTAAACAAACCAATAAAAAAAAAAAAAATAGCCAGGCATTGTGGCCGGTGCCCATAGTCCCAGCTACTGGGGAGGCTGAGGCAAGAGAATCGCTTAAGCCCAAGATTTTGAGGTTCCTGTGTGCTGTAACGCCATAGCACTCTACCCAGCGTGATAGCTTAAGACTATGTCTCAAAAAAAAAGAAAAGAAGTAGGAAAACTGTGAATTTCATTCTTCTACCATCCCTAGAGCAGGGCCCTGGGCTCTTGGACCAAAATGGTGGCTGGAGCTCCAGCCGTCACATCCACATTGCAGGCAGCAAGAGGACAAAACAGAGGAGAGGCAAATGGCATGCACTAGTGGTCCTTTAGGCTGTCTTTTAAATTTCCTAGAAACTGCCATGCAACCCTTCTCCTAATACATCTCAGTGGCCAGAAATTAGTGACACGGAGACATATCAGTAAAGGAGAGAATGAGAAATATAGCTTCTTCCCAGGAGCTGTGATGCCACTAAAATTTAGAGGTTCGTTTAGCAAATCAGAAATTAAGAACAAGAAATTAAGAGTAGACATGAGAAGTCTCTCCCAAGCTGCCTTAAGGTTTATCAATGATCTTTCTTTATGTGCCTTTCCACAAGTGTAGTTAGTGGATAGCACTCCCCCTAAGACATTTCTGCTCAGCTGTGTCCCACCTCAGGTCTCCACTGTTGAGGTCCTGTCCACTCTTCAAAAACCAGCATACAGGGCCTCTTCTGGGAAGCTGTCCCTGATTCCTGAGGCAGATTCTTCCTGTATCCCCCATAGCAAGTTTATCACCCTACCTTGTGTTTATTTCATCCTTTCCCTGTCATGTCTCCTCTACTTGACTGGGTAACTCAAGGGCAGGTGAAACCAGGTTGAGATATGGAGGGTAGATTTCTATTTCTATGGAGGGAAATGTGTAATTAAACTGCAAATGAAGACACACGAGTAAAAATGAGTATGTAGGCGGGATGCCTTGGTGCATGGTGAAGAGACTGGCTAGGATGGAAAACCTAGCAGAACAGTGGTTCTCAAACTTTTCTGCCTATGCAAATAACCGAGGGAACTTAAAACTCTTGATGCTGAAGTTTCACCCCCTGTAGATTAAATCAGACTTCAACAAGTGGCACCTAGGCATCCCTGGTTTCTCGGGTGATTTCAATGTGCGATGTATTTGAGACCCAACACAGATAAAAATAGGGGAAAAGAGAGAGAAGCAATTTTCCTCCCTCAGAGATTTTAAAGATATACTGTGTACCTATGATGTTTTCTTATCCTTTTAGATTATTTCCTTACAGTCATAGACAAGGGGGGGGGATGTATGTGTCAAATTATTGTTGATTGAAACACTTCTAATGAGAGTTATGAAAGCCCTCCTGAGTTTACTTACAGCAGTTTGATGCACTATGGGTCTAATAGCTCTAAGTTTCTCTTCAAATCACTAAATTAGAGTAGTCAGTCCAGGAAAGAAGACAACAACCTTGCTGAAGTTCACCCCATTTGTGACACATAGTATGTTTCGATTGCTTTATTGACTTCACAAAGAAGCATGCAGGATTGATCACAGGTGACAGATGTGATTGTTTCTATCAGGAGGTGAGGGGCCATATTTCAAGTTCAATGTGAGCGTTCAACTCCACTTTCAACAGTAGGAATGAGAGTTTTATGTATTAATTACAAGAGTATTCCCACTTAATACGAGAAGTGGTGCAGTTCAAAATATTTTGTTCTGTTTTCTCCAAATAATAAAAGCACATGAGGAAGTGGGCTCTCCTCGATATGTTTTGAAACGTTTTTCTGTTTAAAGTCTTCTGAGAGAATTCAGGATTTCTTTTTTTAATCAATCAAAAGGCTGTTGAGGCTCAGGCTCTTGCAAATGTTCAGTAAAAGTTGAGAGAAGTAAAGTTTTTCAGCAGCTGTTCTTTCCTTTCCTCACTGTATTATCAATATCCAGTTCTGAGGGAGAGAATAACTTTTCAATTTTTCAAGCACATTTTGAGATTTCTTAAAATCGTTTTTAAGTGTTCCTTTGGGATAAAAGTTGAGGCTCTGACTTTATTTTGATATCGTGGCTGCTGAAAAGCAAGAAATTGCTTGGATTTGAGCCTTCAGGGAAATAGAGATGGAGCCAGGAAGTGCACTGGGAAAGCTGCAAAAGTGGATGGATTCAACAAGCAGCTCCTCACCAGAAAAAGAGGCTCTGGAACGCGTGTGTCTGCCAGGAAAGAAAACTGCTCTATTGAAAGGTTAATTTTCAGATTAGTTTTGGGAAATTTGAGATAAATAAATGAGATCAGGCAGAAAACATAAGGCCTGGATTCTTTTCCCTAGGGTTTTCAGAAAATAGTTATTGCTTCCAATGAAATGTTTTGACATTTTCGGTAGAGAGAAAATGTTAATTGTAATATTATGTGTTTGTGTTCTTAAAAACACTTGTGAATAAATCTATTTGTTTTAAGAGTAATCGGAAAGTAAAAACACGATGAAAATGTTAGCTGTGTTTTATAATCCTTATGGTAAGGTTCTTGCTTTCTAGGATGTTAGAATAATTTTCCTACTTCAAATATACCAAGTGGGGAATATTCCTTTACTTGTTTTATAGTTCAGTTGCAGTTTCTGAAGTCTTTTTACTAACCTCCATGTGAATTTGCCTGGGTCTCTTCTCCCATTTTTGTCTCATTTTTTTGGCTGTTCTATAATCCCTTACTTTCTTCCCCTGAGTCGATCGCTCCTTTGCTATGTTTATAAAAACATCATCAGTTAAAGACTATGCAACAGTGGTCTTTATGGGCGTGGTGGCTCATGCCTGTAAGCCTAGCTCTCTAGGAGGTCAATGTAGGTGGATTGCCTGAGCTCATGGATTCAAGACCAGCCTGAGCAAGAGCAAGATCCCATCTCTTAAAAACAGCCGGGCGTTGTGGCGGGTGCCTACAGTCTCAGCTACTTGGGAGGCTGAGGCAAGAGAATCACTTGAGCTCAAGAGTTTGAGGTTGCTGTGAGCTATGATTCCATAGCACTCTACCTTGGGTGACAAAGTGAGACTCTGTCTCAAACAAAACAGTTTGACTACTTGACTTTGTACATTTAATACACATGCTATTACGATGCTTGGTGGCAGGGACTGCGATTGTTTTTTTTTTGAATAGTCATATCTATAGGCACTACTTCCCTGCTTTGTACTTACCAGACATCCCCTAATTTGTTGAATGGCCATAATACCCTTTTTCCTCCTGCCATATGTCCCTGCCCCAGACTTCCATGTTGCCATTGAAGGCTGGAGCTACATGTTCAGGCAAAGGTCTCCCTGTTGAACATTTCAGTTTTACACTGTCTATGGTTTCTTTGGAAGGAAATACCAACAAGGTCACACATTCGTGAGCCAGCAGGAACCTAAATCTAAACATCACCCTCTGAGGCCCAGCCCTGCAAACACACTCCAGGAGAAAGAGAAGGGACCCCTAGTGTAAAGGAAAGCAGGATCCATCCTTACAGACACTACAGTCCAGAACAGTGGTTCTCAACCTGTGTGTTGCAACCCACAGGAAATGTATTAAAGGGCCGCGGCATTAGGAAGGTTGAGACCCACTGGTCTAGAACCTGTGCATATATGTGGATATATACATACTGGCCACTACCCACAGGGAGAAAATTCCATTAGTAATTATATTAGCAAGCAAGCATTTATAATCTAACTTGATAGTGTTAACTTCTTAGTTAAGATACGGTGATTCTTACAGAAAATATGTTTCTCTTTTGGATCACTACCTTTAATACTAACTACATGAACACTACTTAAACTGTGTTACATCTTAAAAGTACTCTCAAAAGCAGATTTGAATGGAAATAAAATGATAGATGTCCTCAGTCTTCCACATACTACCAATCGGAATGCTTTAAGCAGAAATAGAAAAGGGAAACTGCTATAATAGCGGGGCATTCCTCCTAGAGGGGCACAGGTACACGGCCTCATGCCCTTGTAAACAAAACGTAAATGCAGAATTGAACCTGGTTCATTTCAGCTTTATGTCTCATGTAGATTAGTGCTTATGAGGTAGAAAACGATCAAGTGCAAGGAACAGAATAGAACTTGTTCACATACATCAGCAGCATTCTCAAAAGCGACCTTCCTTGGCATGTTTTAAAAAGTCGAGGGAGGCTGCTCAGTGGGTAGGGTGCGGGCCACATACACCGGGAGGCTGTCAGGTTCAAACCCGGCCCTGGCCAGCTAAAATAACAATGACAACTGCAACAACAACAAAGAAAATAGCCAGGCATTGTGGCAGGTGCCTGTAGTCCCAGCTACTTGGGAGGCTGAGGCAAGAGAATCGCTTAAACCCAAGAGTTTGAGGTTGCTGTGAGCTGCAATGCCACGGCACTCTACCCAGGGTGACAGCTTGAGACTCTTGTCTCAAAAAAAAAAAAAGTCAAGGGGCCTGTGTGTCATGGGAAGATGGTCAGATCCTCCTATTAGAGCCCAATCAGTAACGTGCAAGAACAGATTCAACCACTAACATTTGCACCACTAGATTAATATTTTGGAGCCAGTCATCAGACTGGATTGGATTTTCTCCGGTTCATGCTAATAAACTAGATTATTGATTTTAGGATTTTCTGTGTATCCAAGGATAGTCTCTAAGATGTCTTTATACTGTTTCATGCTTAAGTTGTCAACCAAAATGACATAACCATGAGTGATCGTTTTCTAATCGTGTTGAAAGGGGTTAAAAGCAGCATATAAAATGGATCTTAGCCACTTCAGAGTAACAGGCACATTCTTGTCCTCACTCCCCTGTCTGGGTGGAGGTCGTTCCTACCTGCCTGCCATCTTCGCCAGGAATTAGCCACATGGACAGCTTAAGACCTTTGATAGTCATAAATCTGCTTTCCAATATGTCTGGATGGCAGAAGAGCTCCAAAGACACCTCGGCCTAAATAGGATTTTCGCACGTCAGGTGCTATTACACAGTAAAGCGGGCTGGGTTGCTGAGTCGGTTGTTTATTCATGGCCCCTTCTCATTTCATGTGTATGTATGTGTGCTTCTAAGCGTATATGCCTGGCTCTCGGGGCGTATGGGGCTGCTGAATGCATGTGTAGAGTGTGTGTATATGTAAAGTAGAAACCAAACCAGGGTAACAAAATGAACTACTGCGTGCCAGAAATATATGAAGTGCACCCAGCTGCCGGCAGCAATTGCTCCATGCCATCCACTGATTATTACACGTATTTTGAAGACAGTCCGGGTAACAGTGGTTGTGATGCTCAGGCTGTGCCCAGTAACAACATCTATATGGAACAGCCCTGGGCAGTGAATCAGTCTTATACCTGTAGTTACCCTGGAAACATGTTTAAAAGCAAGGACTCTGACTTGGACATGGCCCTGCATCAATACGGCCAACCTGAATATTTCACTGAAGAAAAACCTTCTTTTTCTCAAGTGCAGTTACCGTCGTACTCTCAAAAAAAAGGTAGGGACCGTTTTGCTTCAATGTGTTCGAACTTTTGGTGTTTGTTTCTGGTTTGTTTTAAAGTGACAGTTTATATCAGCTTTGTCAAATCTTTGAACTTGAATGCTGACTGTTCAAAATTAGAAGCAGCAGTAAGAGATATTGCTAGGTGATGGAGGGACTCTGGGAACACCAAGATTTCCAGGCACTTTTTTCCTCCATATAGGAAAACTGGATTGAGTTGGTTTTCCAGGCTGTATTTTGCATATGTGTGTATATATTGCCCAAAGTGAGTCTCAGTGGCTTCTTTGCTAAAGAAAATATGTAAAAGGCTTCCTGTTGGTGCCTGAGTGTTGTGGCATGTGAAGTGGGATCGTTCTTTCCTGTTCAGATTAAAAACTCATTTAACTTTCTCTTGGCACTTCATATTAAAAGTTTACTGTAGTTAAGTAGTAAAATAGTTTAGGGATTTCTTTGACAGTGCTATAATGTTGATATGCTAGGATTTGTAAATGTTCATTTTAATATATTTACTTATCCCTGTAAAATGAGAAAGAATCTGTGACCATATCAAACTGTTAAGAATGTGAAACTTGGGCGGCACCTGTGGCTCAAGGAGTAGGGCGCCGGTCCCATAGGCCAGAGGTGGCAGGTTCAAACCTAGCCCCGGCCAAAAACCAAAAAAAAAAAAAAAGAATGTGAAACTCAAACGGAAACGGATACACTTCACCTTGCCTCTATGTCCCTAAAGTTTACCGTGTGTGTAATCATGTCGTACTCTCTGGATGAAAGCAAATGCAGTATCCTTTAAAATATCCCATATTAAACTAAGTACAGTATCCATTTATCTTATACTGCTACTTAATTTTCCATCAATAGAACATTTTTTGTATTACAAAAAAAATAAAAGAAAAGAAGCAAACAGGTCATACTCAGGAAACTGAGTAGCACCAACCAGATTCAAATGCTTTTGAAAATAGTGTAAAGTCTGGTGCACACAGGGCAGAATCTCATTTTTCCTATATATTATCTACAGGATATTGCATAGGGGACAAAATGTACAGGTTTGCATTACTTGCAAGAACAGTATACCCTTCAATCTTCAAAGGTAAAGTTCTCTGTGAAATTGATCTTACAACATAATTTGATTTATTTGATTGTGGTTCCTATAAAATTTGTCATGTGTTTTTCTTAATGTGACTCTATAATTAAAAGTAGCCTGGTATTAAAACAAATATTTAATGTGCTCGCTTCGGCAGCACATATACTAAAATTGGAACGATACAGAGAAGATTAGCATGGCCCCTGCGCAAGGATGACATGCAAACTCGTGAAGCGTTCCATATTTAAAAAAAAAAAAAAATTTAAAAACTAGAACTAAAATTCTTGTCTAATTTTTACCATGTTTAGTGCTATTCTATAAATTCCAAATATAAAATATGAAAGGGATTATAGCATTAAACATATTCTGAGTTATTCACCTATATTTTCATTTAGTTTTGCATCCTTTTGAAGAACATCAGAATTTCTCATTTATTACAAGGGACACAGGGGGTATGTCCCCTGATGAGAATAGAGTGTCTGTTCTCTATTTCTTTGAATATTGTAAGTAATTTACCTTTGACAGGGAGAAATCCACATTGCCTCAGTAAACATACCTGGATATGCCTTTCACAGGGTCACAAGAAATTATCGATGTCTTTCTATCTGGGCATTCTGCTATTCTTAAAAATTCCTGCAGAACTTTTCAGACTCTTTTCCCTTTTGTCTTTTCAATGTGTTTCCTTCACAGCACTGGGGACTATTTGCTTATAAAATGTTAAAACAGGGATTCTTTACTAATTAATTTGATGTGCGAACTAGAGGGAAAGACTCATTGTATGCATATATTGATGTAATTTCAAAGCCATATGTCATTGAAAGGTCATTGCCACCTGCCAAACTCACTAAATCAAAGCAGGCAAATATTCTTCAATGCGCTATTATTTACTTTTACAAGTCTTCGAGTAAATCCCGGTAAAACTCAACCCAGCTGTTAACTGTCTCTTACGACAAAAGGTCAGACCCAACACGTTGATCCCTATTGATCCACTATTGATTTTTGTGATGTTGGAGGACATCTATAGTGTCTCATTAAGGCAAAATTAAGACTATAAACAGGTGTTCAGTGCGGCAGGCCTCATTTTCCAATTGGATTTTTATAATAGATAAAAATTCATAATTGCTTCATCTGTGTTTGTTGCTGTCACTACAGCTTTATAAACTCCTTAATAATGCAGCTGTCTTAGCATTTTCTTTATTTTTTTAATGATGGCTTATTCTCTAGCCTTTGTTGTCCAGTATGTAGGGAAAGATTATGATCTTAAAAAAAAAAGATACTTTGCTAAGAAGAATATGTTCCAGCTCCATCCATGAAGCTAATTTATAGCTTTCATATGAAGGCTACAACCCAACTATAGCACAAGAATATGAGGAAAGGGCCAAGGGAGGGGAAGGGAGGGGGGAGGTTGGGGTGGAAGGAGGGTAATGGGTGGGGCCACACCCACGGTGCATCTTAGAATGGGTACAGGCGAAACCTACTAAATGCACAATACAAATGTCTACAAACAATAACCAAGAAAATGCCATGAAGGCTACGTTGAACAGTTTGATGAGAATATTTCAGATTGTATATGAAACCAGCACATTGTACCCCTTGATTGCACTAATGTACACAGCTATGATTTAACAATAAAAAAAATAAAAATTTTTTAAAATGTAGTATAGGTACACACTGATGAAGTCAAGGAAGGCTGAGCTACCTGGTGTTGAGTTGTTATCTCAATGGCAGACTTTAGAGTGACTTTTTAGTTTTCTCTGGGTTGCTTCTCTAGGTTTTTGCATGTGTGCCCAAGAAGCGGGCCATCTCTCGAGTCTCTGAGGCAGTAGGAGCACACATTAAGAAAGGGTCGGACTGGGGTTCACTGAGCCACATTTAAAAGAAAGCTGTAAGAATGGAGGGGCAGGGGGAGTCCAGGCCATTTGCACATTGAGGAAGACTGAAGTACAGAATATAGAGTCTATCTTATTTTTCATTTGGAATATGAGAAAATAAGTTTTTAATTTTCCAAAGCTAGGGACAATCAAAAAGAATCCTACCATTCACTCAGAAGATATGAGCTTCTTATTTATTATCTGTCAAGGAACATGGGTATGATGTATTGCATTAAAATCAGGCATCACAGAGCCAGTCCTTACTCCACCTCTGTCCCCACCCCCGGCCCCTGTTTCAGGAGGAAGGAAGGAATATGTTTGGAAGTCAGATGGAGGAGAATTTGCAGCTGGGCTGTTGCACCTTCCCCTTTATGGCTGTGGTTTTAGCAAAGTTACAAGTTAATATTTTTCCTTTCTTGGTTCTTCTTTTTCCTTTTGTTTGTGTGTGTGGGGGGGGTGAGTGTGTGTGCTTGTGGGACAGAGAGAGTTGGCCGACTGTTTCCACTTGAAATTCCCTTGACATTCTCAAGTTCCTGAGCAGCTTGCACCCGGCTGCTCTAAAGACCGCATTGCCCCTTCCCCTTGCTCTGCCTTCTGCATGCCGTCTTACTTGACAGAAATCCCATACTCAAAACATTGCTAGAGTCTTTGCCTGACAGAAATCCCATACTCAAAACATTGCTAGAGTCTTTGCCTCACAGCTGATGGCCATGCCCAAGAGAATCGGAACGTCCCGTTCTTAACCTGAGATCAAGGAGATGGAGTGCATTTGTCATGTCCAGTTTGGGTTCTGATTGTTCATGTTCTTGCTCGATAGCCACATTTGTTTAGATTTGCGGGAAGAAAAATAATAACCAACGGAGAAACTCCTCAAAGAACTGTACTTTCTGAATCTACTTTCATTGATCCTCTGACTCTGAGACAGAATTCTGTCTTTTTGCCTGTTCTGTAGGGCTGAAAAATTGTACAGACATCAGAAATAAAAATTAAGTGGTAAGGTGGGGGATATTTGGAATGACCCACATGGACAGGATTGGATTAAAAAGAAGAGTTAAGCCTCAAAGAAATACAATTTCTAATTAGGATTTATTTGGCCTCTTTCAAAGTCAGGGAAGAATTGCTGTAGAGTCAGGGGTACAGAGGCTCCAAACTCTGTCCATCACCCCCCAGAAAAGTGACGTGAAAAACAGGTAACACTAAACCCTAGAATTACACTCAGTCCGGTGAAAAACAGTCAGGCAGGAAAGGAAACCAAGAAAGAGAAGATGTACAAATTCCATCTTGCAATCAGTCCAGCCACAAACTTGAATGTGAGATGACCACGCTCTCTCAATTTCTCTTTCTCAGCCTTTTCCTCCCTTTCCTTCCGCTCTTCCTCTGTCTCTCTCTCCCTGTCTTCCCTTTCTCCTCCTCTCTCTCCCATCCTTACTCTTTCCCTCAAGTAGAATTTGTTTAATTTACACACAGATGGGTCAATCCACCTGGCAGACGGTTGAGTATGGAAGAAATCATCTCTTTATAATGTAATACTTAACTAGCTACCACAATCGCAGATTTGTCTACAACTTGTAATTATAAAGATTCTGGTAGAAGGTTAGGTTTGTAACCTAGGCACTGCCACCTATACACTATTAAGAGACAATGCTAAACCACACTTTTTTAAAGGCAGAAAGCATTTGCTGTACAAAAGTTTAAATGAAAATGCCTCTTGGCAACCAGAAAGGAAAACCAAGTCCAAGTGCAGACAAAAGCATGAGCTTTTTTCCTTTTGTTTCCTGAGAATTCGGTTTCTGTCCTTCAGAGATTTCACTAATCTCACCCTGAACTTGAACTGCTGTTCCCTACGGTGAATGCTAGTGGTGGGAGTCCACAGCATTATGAGCAACGCAGTCAGCCTTCCTGGGAGGCTTGGGAAGAAGGGTTAGCACTGTTCATCTCCTACATCCACATGGCCCACCGTGAGTTCACATCCGCCCCACCAGTGCTTCCCACATTCACACTCAGATCTCAGCTCCCAGCACTCAAGTGCGTTCAGCCCAAGGTCATGGAAATTTCCCACTGTGCCACGCCCTCTGGTCCAGCTTTTATGACCCCATCTTCTTATGGGTCCCCTTTCCCCAGAGCCCTCATGACATCTCTGGTCTTCTGTTTCCAGAACCTTGTGACTGCTGCTTAGTACCCAGGCTGTGTTTGGTACCTCCTCAGCTCAACTCCCTCAGTACAAGCTGCTTTAGAGAGGATCCTCCGTGCTCCTGGAGACTCCCAGAATGTGTTTCGAAGGGCTCGCCCACCCTGGCCCTTTCCTGACCTGCAGATACCTCACACATGTTGTCCTGTCCCTCCCTCCGTGTTCACGCCCTCTCCCTCCAAGCTCTCAGCGGCCAGCCACTCGGTGGCAGTTCTTCCCCATGCCTTTTCCGTGACCTGTTAGAAAGACGCAAATTCTGCCAGCTCTTAGCTGCTCTACAATGTTCCATTTTGCTTCTGGCTTTGTGCTTTTATCCACACTCTCTGTTCCAGAAATCCTGACTAGTCTCTCCATGGGTCCTGCTCGCTGCCACCCACTCCCACTGCTGAACCATCTGCTGCCAGCAGTGGGCTGCCCTGCCACCCTCAGCCTGCGTCACCTCATGCCACAGCAGCTCACAGCCCTCCAGCCTCCTCTATGAGTCAGCAGCACATTCTATCATCTTTTTTAAAAAATTAATAAATTATCCATAAAATGTATTAGACTGATGTTTCTCAACCTTGGCACTATTGATTGTGGGGGCCAGACAATTATTTGTTGTGGGGGGCTGTCCTGTATACACAACACTCTAAGATGTTTGGCCGTATCCTAACCTCTGTCCACTGGATGCCAGTAGTGTAGGCACACACGTGCACACACACGCACACATACGACACACATGCAAATGCACACACATAGTCCTGACAACCAAAGACCTCTCCAGATATTGCCAAGCGTCCCCTGGAAGGAGACAAAATCATCTTCAGTTGAGAATAACTATATTAGTGGCAAAGAAGTTACTATTTAGGGAATATCCAAAGTTGAGTGATCTATATCCTTGACAAAGTTGACAAGTGTGGTGGTGTTGTGACTAGGAAAGAATATAATTTCTGGTCACATTGTTATTCTGGCTCATCAGTGCTCACAGAATATGTTAAGGTTCTGCCACGTCCAGTGATGTCGGGCAAATGTAATAGAAGGCCACTCGGCTGATACACATTTTCATCATACAAATCTTCCAGTAGTTCCTTTTCATCTTGATCAGGAAACTATGTAGAGAATGGTAGGTTTTGTTTCTTTTTTATTGTTGGGGATTCATTAAGGGTACAAAGATCCAGGTTACGCTAGTTGCATTTGTCAGGCAAAGTCCCTGTTACAAATGTGTTCCTCCCCCAAGAGGGGGGCAAACACTGTAAGAGAATGGTAGGTTTTTACAGAAATCCTTACACACAGGCAGCTTGGGATCTTTGATCTTTCCTAAGCAATTTGTATGTCCAGGTCATGTGTATTTTTGTATATTGAGTTCTCTCGAACTGGAGTATCCCTGAACACACATACACAGGCAGCAACATAATACTTATGCATGTTATAGATCATTTCTATAGGTTCATCTCATCAGATATACCTGTTCATGTCAAATCAACCTAGATCGTAAGCACCATGATCTGTAAAGTGATCTCCTGTGGACCCACCTGCAGGGAGTTCGGTGCAGCTTGTAAGAGCAAGGATGCGGTCCTGATGACAAACACAACAGCTTCTTCCCCTTTAGAACATGAGGCTGAAGAGCTGATAACCCGCATTTCCAGAGCTATGACCGTGACTCTCATTCTTAATGAATTTTCAAGTAAAGAAAATGCACCTGTTTTTCTTGAGTATGCAGACAATGAACTAAGTGTTGGTGTATCTGTATGAGCCATAACTTGCCCCTCACAGCAAAATCAGAGGCAATTATCATCCATTTCTGGTGACCCTTTCTGCTTCCCGCCCTTTCTCTGCTCATCTAATAACTTTGCCTTCCTGCTGTCTAACACCCTCTTTTAAAACAGAAAATGATCTCATCAGTACCAGGGTTCTAAAACTCCAAATCAGAGTTTTAGTTTTAGTGGCTGAGTGGACTAATGAGGGGGCTTCCTTGGGGGTATTAAAACATGGTTTTGTGCTGTACCCCGTCCCAAGCCACAAGTACCAGAGAGCTGATTTTTAACGAGAGGGCTGCTGAGTTGTTTCATAATGACTCCTTAATTTAAATTTTTCAACCAAGATACACGATGTGTATGTGTTAAATGGTAAGAATGTTTCTCACTTCCATAAATACATTCTTTCATTTTTCTCAAACTACCTTTGTCTTTCCACTTTAAATAAAGGTAAAAAATCTGTAAAATATTTCCTTACTTATGAAAAGAGATAATGCAAGAACAAAGATAAATGGCAACCCATCTTTAGCCTCAGACTGGCTGTGGGGAGCTGGAGAGGATGTCTCTTCCCGGGGAGGCAGGGCCACCTCCTTAGTTAGCTGGTGGTTGATCTTGGAGAATCGGGGCCTTATCTTGCCAGATCTTCCCATCTTCAGGTGAAGCAAGAATTCTAGATGTTATGTGAAATCTCCGTTTTATAACTGGCTAAGATTTTTTAAAACACTCTGAGAGCCAAACACTGGAGACTGCCAAAGCATGTTACCCATTTGATTAATGTTCTGTCGGAAACGCGTTACATCAACCTATTTCCTTTCTTAGTTATTTGCATCTTCAAGTGTTTCAGCGCTTGTGCATTGAGGGGTTATATCAGCTATTAAGAATTTGAGGCTGCAGGGACAGGGAGAAGAAAGTTTAGCTCAGGATTTCTTGTGCATTAAATTATATTATGCCACACTTGGCCCTACAACTTTAAAACGGAAACTAAAAAATTCCGTTTTAGTTTCAGGAATTCATGAGTCAGAAGAAATAATCCAACAAGGGCTTTGTTTCTTTTTCTGCCCTGAAACCTTAGATGGAAACCCAGAGTCCATTGTCTTCCTGGCCTTGCTCCCTTTTCCAGATTGACACCCCCACCATTTGTTTTCCTCCTGCTTTTCCCTCCCACCTCTGCCCCCCAATGCTGTAGAGCTCGAAACCTTGGGAATCCAGTGTCTGCTGTCTGTCACCAGCACCACAGGCCCAGCCAGCCAGAGGGCAAAGCATAAAAGGAAGGCGCTCCATGATTCCAAGAAGGAGGTCCGAGGGCAGGAGGACAGGAGGACAGAGGTTGTTCTAAAAGATTTTATGAAGTGGGAGCCCCTGGGCAGCCCTGCGAACACATGCAGACAGCAATGCTCCAAGTCCTTCAAAGGCATTGCTGTTTCCAGTTTGTTACACACAGCAGGCCTGCAAATGTTTGTTAAATGAACAAATGAATGGATAGTTTCATTAATTTAGTGTTTATCTAAGGGTTAAAGATTAACATGAGGTAAAGCTTGGTGCCCAATACCAAGAATTAAATGTAAAAGCAATCAGGATTAGCCTTTCAAGGTTTTTAAGTATATAAAGAAATTGCACAGGGAAGAAGGTGCCAGCAGGGAAAAAAAAAAGCTTCAATCACCAGGGTCTGAGCTGCAAGATGAATTGAGAATGTTCAACACAGAATCAGAAGAATGGCTGAGCATGCTAATGATGGGCTTCCTTAGGAGTGTTAAAACACGCTGTATCCTGTCCCAAGCCACTGAGGGTTCTTGCCGACTCTGAGCTGATAGTTCCACAAGATGAATCGGCAACATGGAACTTCTTCACTTCTTTAAGCTGCCCAAAATATTTCCTATAACCACAGATAACAACTTCTTCAAGATTCCAGAACTGGTTCGGCAGGGCGAGTAGTCTCACACAGAAGGTAAGATTAGCCAGATTAAAAAAGACGTCTGCACTCAGCTCCTCCCGCTGCACCTGCAGCTGTGCCCCCGGCAGCACCTCTACCTTAGATCCGTCTGCCTGTCTGCAAGGTGAATCTGCTTTATAGTCTGTTCCCTAGGGCTGTGTGTCTGCCCAGGGGACAGAAAGTGCCAGTGTCTCTCCTTCTAGGACCTGAGACGCTGCTATAATTCCCTCGAGAGAACTGAACTAGCCAGCCCTCTGATTTTAGACAGAGAGGACAGGGCACTGAATTCAGTGTAAACCAAGAAGCGGAACTCGCTACTTGTGGAATGATTTTTAGTAAAAACATACAAACTTTCCCTGTCTCCATACGTGTTACTCTTAATCCCTCTGAGAATAAATTTTGTTTAATTAGTGTTCGTTGGACCACGGGTGACCACACGTAGTATGGTTTCGTGTATATGAAATGTCCAAAATAGGTAAATTTATAGAAACAGAATATAGATTTGTGGTTGCCTGAGGCCGAGGGGGTAGATGGCATGGGATGAATGGAGCAGGGTGATCTCTAAAGGTGTGAAATTTCTTTTGAGGATGATGAAAATACCCTCAAATTGCTTTGGTGATTGTGTCACAACTCTGTGACTATGATAAAAAAAAGCCATTGAATTGTATGGTATGTGAATTACATCTTAACAGACATATTACCAAAAAAAATTAAGTTATTAGTATTTTACTATAATAACCTATTTTATTTTATATGCAGGCTAGTACTTAGCAATTAATCAGACATTACCAAATGTCATCTGAAAAAATCTCCCAGTCCTGTGTTGAACAAACAGATGGAGTTTGCTTTTATAAAAATATGCTTGATACAGTGGCAGCATACTCTATTAATCTGAAAAATAATACATCTGAGCAAATACGAATTGTGGAAAATGTATGGTCCTTGAAACTACCACAAATTGGCGTGGGTCTTAATAATTTTCTGGAAGGTTTATTAATCAGGCTTTGAACAGAACTAATGTTACATGTACATTGTCCTTAGCTGGGCGTGTTGGCCAGCATGTGACTTATCTAGTAAGTATGAGAGAGGAAAAAAAGGTGAAGGCGCTGAAATGGAACAGCTAGCAGGGGTTAAGTTCTCTAGGAGAATCAATTAGCATGTGCGATTGTCACGTACGTTCATAAGCTTAAGAGCATCCCCCCTCCCTAGTCATTATATGTGGAAGTTGTTTAATGATGAATGATGGATTTATGCATAATGATTGGTGGGTCATTGCCTGTGGTGACTGTCCTGGATAAATAAGATGGTTCAGAGTTAATATTCTGGAGAAAAGGAAGCAATGGGTGAAGCGCACTAGTACGATCACGTAAGTAACTTAAGGAGATGTTTCTGGAGAAGGTTGGATGATTTTGGCTTGGCACCCATAGCTCAGTGGTTAAGGTGCCGGCAACATACACCGGGGCTGGTGGGTTCGAACCCAGCCTGGGCCTACTAAACAACAATGACAACAGCAACCAAAAAAATAGCCGGGTGTTGTGGTGGGCGCCTGTAGTCCCAGCTACTTGGGAGGCTGAGACAAAAGATGCACTTAAGCCCAAGAGTTTGAGGTTGCTGTGAGCTGTGACGCCATGGCACTCTGCCAAGGGCAACACAATGAGACTGTGTCTCACAAAAAAAAAAAAAAAAAAGAAAGGGTGGCGCCTGTAGCTCAAGCGGCTAAGATGCCAGCCACATGCACCAGAGCTGACAGGTTCAAATCCAGCCTGGGCCTGCCAAACAATGACAACTACAACCAAAAAATAGCCGGGCATTGTGGCAGGCGCCTATGATCCCAGCTACTTGGGAGGCTGAGGCTGAGGCAAGAGAATTCCTTAAGCCCAGGAGTTGGAGGTTGCTGTGAGCTGTGATGCCATGGCATTCTATCCAGGGCAATAGCTTGATGCTCTGTCTCAATTTGATGATTTAGCTAACGACATTTAATCACCCTCCTCCACCAAGCAGATGATCTAGGAAAAATAAGAATAAAGCAAACCACCTGTGAGCCTAGCAGTCAAAACCCAGAAGGAGCCCATTCCATTCACTGAATTATTATTGGACTCCAGGGTTCACAAGAACCTTAAAGGTCAATTTGATTATTTACATAAATATTGAGCTACAAAGAGGCAGAAAGCCAGCAGGTCTGGCTGAGTCAGGGTGAGGGAACGTGAGGGGAGAGTGAATTACCTGCGTCTTCCCACTCTGGTTCAAACATGTTGACTGCCACACTAGAAAAAAAATTTTTTTTCCTTAGGTCCATGGTGTTTTATTAGGTCAAGATAGGTCAAGAGACATGTGAGTTACATATGCTTCATGAGACCCCAGGCTCAAAACTAGTGTAAGTTAAATACAACTTATATGGCAGTTAATGTGTTAATGTTCTCAGACACCATATGTGGCCCCTCACAAGGTATGTTCCACAAGCAACACGGTGTCCCCCTGTACTATATAGTTAGTTCTCACATGCGAGATGAGAGGGCAATGACGTGTGTTCCCTTATCTCTGCGTTCTAACTTGATACCAAGAACTCAGACGCTTTACTTAGTTGGATCAACTGTACCTATACTCTAGGCATGTAGAAGAGGTAAAGATGTAGCTTTTCTGGCAACATTAATAACTGTATTCCATTGCGTTTATGAGGAAGGTGCTTGTTTTCATAATTGAATTCCTGTGCTGCTTAAAAGTTACTTGGTGTTTTATCAGTAGGCATTTATATGTGCATACAAACACCTGAGCACATATAAATGTGTTTTAATAGTTTAGCACATATAAATGTATTTTCTGAGTGTTGAGTCTTTGCCAACACTTGTTATTGTCAGTCATTTTTATTAAAACTGTCCTAGTGAGTGTAAAGTGGTACCTCATTGTAGTTTTGTTTTGCATTTCCTTGCAATGATATTCAGTATCTTTTCATGTTCTTTTCTTTGTTTTCACCTCTTTCTTTCACAGAGGAATGACTAGGGCTAGAGAAACGAAACTCAGTTGCTTATGCTTTCTGAAAGGAAGAAACCGTATCTTGATTGTTTTTATATTCTCAGCATCTAACATAATGCCAAGCACATACCCTTTTTCCCTGAAAATAAGATATCCTCCGAAAATAAGACCTACTTACAGGAAAGATAAGATGTCCCCTGAAAATAAGACCTAGCACATCTTTGGGAGCACACCTTAAAATGTCTTATTTTTGGGAAACAGGGTAGTAGATGCTAAATAAATGTTTGCCGAATTTAGGAATAGATGTATGAGTGAAGGAACATGAATCATTCCAGTTCCCATTTTTTTCTTGCCCACATCCTTCCCAGAATTCCCCTTTAAAAACAATCTGTGAGAGTTTTGAGCCCTTGAAGTGAATCATGGGTTGCATGATGCAAAATAAACTAAGAAAAGCTATGATATTTAAACATATAATCCTGTACATTACCAAATCTCGCTTTGAAATCATTTATCTGCCTTCTAAGAGGGAACACTTTTCTACATTAAAGTCTGTGCAAATTAATTTCTAAGAAATGATGAATAGGATTCCTTTTCTTCTGTTTACTTTATTCCTTTGTTTCTGAAAATAAGCCCTCACAGACTAAGTTTAATAAAAGGTCTATGAAAATGTCCTGGTAAAATATATGTCAGTTGTCAGTCATCTTCACCTAGCTAAACTTTATAAAAACCGAGCAGATCGGGAGGCTGAGGCAAAAGAATCGCTTAAGCCCAGGAGTTGGAGGTTGCTGTGAGCTGTGTGAGGCCACGGCACTCTACCAAGGGCCATAAAGTGAGACTCTGTCTCCACAAAAAAAAAAAAAAAAAAAAAAACTGAGCAGAGTTTACTGAGTCAAAACATTCCACAAGGACCAGGATCAGAAGAAAGAACAATTTCTTTTCTTTTTTTAATTTATTTTTATTGTTAAATCATACCTGTGTACATTAGTGCAATCAAGGGGTACAATGTGCGGGTTTCATATACAATCTGAAATATTCTCATCAAACTGTTCAACGTAGCCTTCATGGCATTTTCTTAGTTATTGTATGTAGACATTTGTATTCTGCCTTTAGTAAGTTTCGCCTGTACCCATTCTAAGATGCACCTTAGGTGTGGCCCCACCCATCCCATTACCCTTCCTCCAACAAAACCTCCCCCCTCCCTTCCCCTTCTTTGGCCCTTTCCCCATAGTCTTGTGCTATAGTTGGGTTATAGCCTTCATGTGAGAGCTGTAATTTAGCTTCATAGTAGAACTGAGTACATTGGATACTTTTTCTTCCATTCCTGAGATACTTTGCTAAGAAGAATATGTTCCTGCTCCATCCATGTAAACATGAAAGAGGCAAAGTCTCCATCTTTCTTTAAGGCTGCATAATATTCCATGGTATACATGTACCACAATTTGCTAGTCCATTCATGGGTCGATGGGCACTTGGGCTTCTTCCATGACTTAGCGATTATGAATTGGGCTGCAATAAACATTCTGGTACAGATGTCTTTGTTATATTGTGATTTTTGGTCTTCTGGATATAAACCTAGTAAAGGAATTATAGGATTGAATGGCAGGTCTATTTTTAGGTCTCTAAGTATTCTCCATACATCCTTCCAAAAGGGACGTATTAGTGTGCATTCCCACCAGCAGTGTAGAAGTGTGCCCTTTTCTCCACATCCACGCCAACATTTCTGGTTTTGGGATTTTGTTATGTGGGCTACTCTTACTGGGGTTAGGTTATATCTCAGAGTAGTTTTGATTTGCATTTCTCTGATGATTAAGGATGATGAGATTTTTTTCATGTGTTTGTAGATTGTGCGTCTGTCTTCTTTAGAGAAGTTTCTCTTCAAGTCCCTTGCCCACCCTGAGATGGGGTCATGTGTTCTTTTCTTACTAATACATTGGAGTTTTCTGTGGACTCTGGTTATTAGACCTTTATCGGAGGTATGAGAAAGAACAATTTCATTTTCTCAGCCTCTCCCTCTTCTTCACATACCAAAAAACTATGCCTTGTTGTGATTTTTTTGTCTTATCTAAAGCTATGCACTTGTGTGGTGAACAGCTGATAACACATAACAGTGAATTTGCCCTCTGAATTGCCAGGGGATGGAAAGAGGCATGACCTCTAAGGGAAAGGGGAGAAGCAAAGAAAAGACAGAAGGGAAGCAAAAAGCTTTTGGGGGGTTTTGTTCATAAATTTTAGCTTCCTGGGTCAAGGAATCTAAACTAATAAAATCATTGTATGCTAATAAAGATTTCATGATTAGAATTTTCTTTTTTTTTTCCTTTATAAATAAAACTCTATTATTCCACACAACCCAGTGTTGTTGGGTTGTGTGGAATAACATCACACAGTTACCTAACTTATTTTTAGGTGGGCTTATTCATTCTACATAAAGTTAACTCTCTATTTTTAGAAAAGGACAAGTGTGACTTGTACTAGAGGACTCGAAGTTAAGAGATCTGGGTTTTAGTATCTGCTAATAATTTCCAATGTGACCCTGAGAAAGGTGAACCTCTAAACTCCAATTTCTTCTCCTCAAAAGTACTTCATTGTCCCCCAGGACCTTTCCAGCTATAAAGTTTTCTGAATGTATTGCATGGTACTGTGATTCCAAAGTAGAGCAGGTCTTTAAGAACTGGTTCTGAAATAAGCCTTGTGAAAGAGATACTATTCTCTAGAATTCACGACGCTCCAAGTGTTGCAAATCCTCGTAGCTGCTCTACGTGATTCATTGCCTCTTTGGCCTTCCAACCATTCGCACTGCGTGGCAAGATTGAGCACACCTGTTTGTAAAGCATTCTGCAATGCCTGGGCTTGGCGTTAACTCTGTGAGCATAAGACTATTACCATTTGGTTTCCTTAAGTCTTTTCTGTCATCCCTTCCTCTTGACAACATGATACTGCTTGTTCACATTCCTCTTTTTATCTCTTTCACAGGGTACATTCCCAGTTACCTAGACAAGGATGAGCTGTGTGTAGTGTGCGGTGACAAAGCCACAGGGTATCACTACCGCTGCATCACATGTGAAGGCTGCAAGGTAATTACCCTGAGTCCACGAGCGTGGAACTCAGCCTAGCTCCTATCCCCCGCCCCTGCCAGTGCCCTACTGGAATGCAATGCTAAGTTCAAGTTCAAATTAAAACCAAATTTCAACATCCATGGCTGTGATCGTCCAGGTACCTGCTGTGCTCTTCATTTTTGATATGTTCAAGAACTGAATTTTTTTCCCAAATCATAAATAACTAAATGAAATTTATCAAAGGGTAAGGTCTGGTTTCTTTACCTCTGCAAGTTTTGGGGTTTTTTTGTTAAACAGAAATAAAATCAATAAAATGAAAACAAAACTAACATAACCTTTACTGTATGTAGGTGTAAAAAACATAGATATTTTCAACATGTTTTTTATCCCAAGAAATACTCCTGGGTCATCTACAGCGTTTGAGGAGACAGAATATATGTTACCACGAACTGTTTTCCACTGTTAATCGGAGTGAATATGCTCACTTTTAAGGATTCCAGTAGGGAATATTTTAGAGGCCACTTAGATTCAATTATGCTCTGAAATTATCCAAATTGGCTCTCTGCACAGCCTGCAGTCAGTAAGATAGATTCTCATCATCCATCAGCTCATTTATGCTTTACAGACCCATCTTCAGGAAATACTTGACAAGAATATACCAGTGATTGGCAGTCCATATACTTCTCAAAGGGGAGCCTAAAATTTGCCTACTTACAGTCTTCATCAACAACATTAAGACATGCTTTCTGGAAAATGTCTTTTAGTCCAAACAACCTAACCTAGTCAATGAAGTCTTTCAGAAAGGTAAATAAACCTTAACCCAGCGCTGTATCCAATGCTTTACAAATGAGAAAGTATTTGACGTTGGGGAAGGGCTTTCAAAATTGCTTTCATGTTAAATGTTTTATTTATTGTTTATATTTAAAAGTAAATGTTTGCATTATATAAACCCTAAAGCAAAAACTATATTAAAATTTATAAAACAATTTTACCTTCCTCCCTCCCTCCCTCACCTGACCTCTTCTTTTGCTCTTCCCTTCCTCCACCACTCCTTTTCTTTCTGCCCTTGCTGCTAAACCCAAAAACCAACAAGGTAACTTGATTTCAAACCAAGTTTGGGCCCCATTTTCCCAGAGGAAGATTCTTCATGTAAACTCCCCGTTGAGATGACACCTCTATTGGAAAGAGGTAATTTCTCAGGTCCCAAGCCTTCATATCTGCAAGACTGTTTTTAGAATGAGATGTTCTCTTTCATCCAAACCCCTTTGATGTGGAATTTGTAGTCTTTTAATAAAGACTGGCTAAAGGTTACAACTACATCTATGAAAATAATGTCTAAGCTAATTACAAGTAAGTCCTAGCTATTTATTAAATAGGAGACTCACAGACTGTCTCTTGAATAGTTTTATTGGCTTGATTTGAAAGTAATCAAACTACATAACTTTAAGTACATTCTCTCTTTCCAAAAGCTCAGTAATGCAAACTGGCCTTTTTTCTAAACTAGCCCCAATTCATAAGGTTTCACCTACCTGATTATGCAGCACTAAAATTCTTTTACATCAGTTTCTAATGGTAAATTTTGAATTCTGGGAGAGACTGTATTGAAAATTCCATTTGATACTTAATTCCCAAAAAATGATCTAAAGAGTGGCTGTGCCTAACAGACGACTCAATGCATTATTAGTGATTGACTTAAAATGGAGATTGGAACCTGTTAACCCATGTCCCTGCCTCGTAAATGTCTTCATGATGATCAAGAAATCAACTAGCCTCTTCTCTCAATATCACAGGATTTCGGGGGATGGATTCAAAAGAGATTTTCTTAAAAGAAAAAAGTCATGTAACCAAAAGCTAGATTTCCTCAGCCTCTGTGCCTTTATCTCAGATCAGAATCCTGTTTGATGCCTTCATATAAAATAAGAAAAGAAGGGTGACATAGACCATTTAACATAATGACAAAGCATCTTGGAAAAAGACAAAGTTTTTCAAATGAAAGACAGTATTTAAGAGTGGTGAAAGACAGAAAGAGTTATGCTTCAGATACTGTTTATTAAAACCTGTAATTTAAAAATATTTCTATCCTATACTGGCAATGTGGACGAGGAGACTTTTTGTTTGTTTGCCCATTTTTGCCCTGACAACAGTGAAATCTTTTGGAGATGTCTTCTCCTGTAATATGCCAATTTTTATGTATCTTTTATAGAAGGAATGTTGACAGGGCCCCACAGTAAACATTTTTTAAGGAAGACTCTCAAAGCTTTTTAATAGCTGCCCAAGTACTGAACTAGGAGAATGACTTAGCTTCTTATCACATGGGCTAGTTCATAACCACAAAGCACTAAAAAAATGGATCCAGTTCTTTTCATGATGCCAAGAAATATATCTGATATTAATTTATAAAGGTAAGATCTCTGCTCACCAATAAATCATCAATGAAATATATGTTCTGATTTATTCTCTGAAACATCTCTTTGTTCAGCTCACCTCTAACAGGATTTTTTTTTGAAATAAGTAAACTATTTTCAATGTCTTCAAGTTCACTTTTAGGAGTTAATTTTTGCCACTTTTTAAAACCAAGGAAACTGGCATCTTTACAGTTACTCAAAGCAGTTCCCTATGATGTGTGGAAATGCACTTTATTATAGCTTAGGGGAGGCCAACATCTGGAAAAGGATTTGGTCCATGAAGTGCCCAAGAAAAGTCATCAGAGGAAGGCCCCAGAAAAGATGGCATGAGGAAGAAGAGAGCCCCTTCAACTCTTTTTTTTTAATCAGCAAAGTATAAATTATTTCATTCATTCCAATAAAAGATGTACAAGGTAGCCTTTTGAAGAAGTGGGTGTTACCCTTGTGCCTGCTATCTCACACCTCATTTTCTTCTTAGTGACCTCAGACTCTTCAATATGATCCCTGCCCTGCCCCCACCCCTGGAATATAAGTCAGCATCAGGGTCTGAAGGGGAAAGGGCCTCCCCAACTTCAGAGACAGTAACAGTTTTTCTGTCGGTACAGTCGCAGTCAGCATGCTCACTGGACGTCTTGGACTTCAGTGTTTCCACTGCTCCCCAGCCCCTCTGCCTATCCCAGACATACATCTTCTTGCTGGGAATCCCCAGGTTTCTTTTGCCTTCCCTGAACAGAGGACAACAGAAATGAAAAAAAGGGGGCTCACAGAGAACCTTGTATTCTCTCCTTGTGGTGTTCTCTGACCATCATGCTTTCCCAGGATTTTACCACCCTGAACACTCAGGAAAATATCTCAACTATGGCTTGGTGCCCGTAGCTCAGCGGCCAGGGTGCTGGCCACAGACACCAAGGCAAGCTGGTTCGAACCCGGTCCGGGTCAGGTAAACAACAATGACAACTGCAACAAAAAATAGCTGGGCGTGTGGCGGGTGCCTGTAGTCCCAGCTACTTGGGAGGTTGAGGCAGGAGAATCGCTTAAGCCCAAGAGTTGGAGGTTGCTGTGAGCTATGATGCCATAGTACTCTACTGAGAGCAACATGGTGAGACTCTGGCTCTTAAAAAAAAAAAAAAAAATCTCAAATAGCTGCCCCATGTGTGATGGTGAATCCTATAACAGTACATCAACATCAATCAAAGTAATGGACATAAAACTCAAATAAAACACAAGTTTTGCTATTAGAACTTAAAAATGAAAATGATAAGGGGATTTGCACACATGCTCATATAGCAAATCCATTTGTCTCAAAAATCATTTCCATTTTATTTTGCTTTGCCCAACATAAAATCTTACTTTGGACCCTTTCATTATAAGAAAGAACTTTTGTGTCTGAATGAAGAATAAGCAAGTGGGTGTGTGCATATAATCAAAGACAGAGAACATTAAACAGGGTAATAAAAATTGGTGAGATCTAGGTCAACCGGTTTTTCAGTCCCAGCACTATGGAACAAAGTTAGAGGCCCCCTTGAAGCTATAGCAAAGGACATCTATCAAAACTTGTTTTGCCTTGCTATTGTACCCAAACAGAATGAAGAGTTTTTTTGAAGGATGAGTGGGAGGGGGACTATTTATAATATGTTGATCCAAAACATTTAAATTATAGCATAAAATTCTTACCTAATGGTAGGTAACAATGGAAGGGTATTCAACAAAACCCCTTGGGTGAAGGACTCAACTCCAACTTCAACTTAGCCTCATAAATGCAAACAATGTAACCTAATCACTTGTACCCTCATATAAATCTGGAATTTTAATTTAAAGCATAAATAAATATGACAGTTAAATTCACTTCATTTTACATCCTATAAGCAGTTAAGCAAATGAGATGTGGAGCGTGACTCCTGGGTTGCAGACCAAATTCCAGCATGTACTTACAAAGTAATTTAACCTGTCTGAGGTTTAGTTTTAATCCCTACAGTGGAGATGTTAAGAGCACCTCCCTTCTAAGGTTATGGGGAAGACAGAAGGCTACGGAATGCATCTATAGCACTTTGCAACATGTCCCTCACAATAAGTGCTCACTGCCGCTGTTTCTGCAACACGAAGTATAGTTGCCAAGACTTGGGGATCATGCCCAGAAAGGTTCTACTATAGCACAGTCTTACTAACATTATATAAAGCACCCAGACCTAGAACTAGACGGTGTCCTCAGATGCTACGAGAGATGCACTCTCTCGTGCCTTAAAAAAAGGAAGAAACATACTGAACTTGTAGGTATTATGTCCACAGATACTAGAGGAAAGCAGTGTTATAAAAGGAAAAACCTTATTGCAATGAGCTATGGGAAATTTTTGGTAGAAAACCTGTAATTTTCTACTCCTCAAGTACTTTTGTTTTAAAAAGTTAAGTGAACTGACCATGGCCATCTCTAGAGTCAAAAACAAGAATTAAAGTAAATCTCTAAAGGCAGTTAATGAGTCTATTTATTTACTAAATGATTAAATAGTTAATTAATACAGTATTATAAGTATCTAGCTCATTTCTTTATTTATTGCTCTTGGATCTGATTCTATTATTTCCCAGTATAAAATAGCAAAGCTTCTCCTAGTTTAATTTAGCAACACAATTATGACCCTATATGAAATAAAATAATATAATTTATATTATTCAAAGTTTAGAAAAATTAAAAGGCAAGCACTAGATTTTTTTCTATTAGTCTCTTTTCCTTGAATAAATGCCAAGAAAGGCGTTGACCCTATAATCATTTACCATCTCCTTCAGCTCAGATTTAGAATTCTCTAGATCCCTTTGAGCCATTTGTCCCATATTTGAGTGTGTAGCGCTAGAGGTTCAGATACAGCTTAAGGTCTAAAGGCAATTCATCTCATCGTTATGCTAACACAAAATTCCAGAATTATTTATTTTTCTAAAATATGAAACTATTATCTGGGGTCTTTCTTTTTTGTGTAGGGTTTCTTTAGAAGAACCATTCAGAAAAATCTCCATCCATCCTATTCCTGTAAATATGAAGGAAAATGTGTCATAGACAAAGTCACCCGAAATCAGTGCCAGGAATGTCGCTTTAAAAAATGCATCTATGTTGGCATGGCAACAGATCGTAAGTAGACCTTCATTTGCTTTGTATTCAAGGAGTGTTGATTGAGAAAGGGTTTGGTTCTAGGAGATCAACCAGGCAGAAAAGAAGGCAGGAACCCACGTGGACAGAGAGGGGAATTCCTTGCTTCCCCAAACACCTCCAGGGCTGCCCTGAAAAGGAGATGGGAGCCATTGCTGGGTGGTTTCCATCCTACCGTTCTCTTATCAACTCCTAACTCTCAAAGTATCCATATATAATGGGGAAGGAAAGGTGATTAAATTATCCCCATCTTGTTTGCAGGACTGACTGTTAGCAGAGGTCTTATTTCACACACTGCATTCATGTGGTGAGAGCCTCTCAGACTAGTCCTAATATTTTTTTTCAAAAGCAGAGACAGGAATTCATTTCATGGACATTTTTGGAGATGGGGTACTGGCAGAAAACATTGTGTTCAGAAATTTCTGAAGAATGCAAAGTTGAGTGCTCTTGCGTGAGTCACCCTGTGGTTGGTTGGTTGTTATATTTTTAGTAAGAAAGACATTCTGAGCTGAAGTCGTCCTACCCAGATTTCAAAGTGCTATAGCATATGGTGGGGAGATTAGCCCTTGGGGTCTCTTCTCCTCACACTATGTAAGAATTTACACATCACTTTAACCATAAAAATAAGAATCGTGTCATTCAGAATATGAGGCCTCCCTTTTGCCAGGAATTGGTTTTAATGGTTTCTACTGGCATAAAGTTTTTGTACATTAGTGAGAGAGTCCAACTGTTAGTTAAAAAGACAAAATGAAAGGAAAAAAGAAAAAAAAAAGAGGATTTTTCCTGATGGAAGGAAATGATCATGGCTTGTATTTATATGATAAATAAGATTGGGGGGGCACAAACAAAAAAAGTCCTTTCATATTTCATTAAAGAAGACAGAATGAAGAATCTATAAAAAGGAAGAGGGTGCATTAGGATGTTAGGCTGAAAAGCCTGAGCTTAACCCAACCTGTGGCTGAGTTTGTCCTTTATCTTTTAAAGGCTTCCAGCCCTTGCCAACAATCTGCCTAATGAGAACAGGTGACTCTGATTGACTTAGAACCAAATGCTTAGATATGTAACTATAATGAACTGTTATTATTGAATATGTATTTCATTGTTTCATTTTGAAATTTAAGATATGAATATTTATGAAGTTTGAAAGCTCATTGTTAATCTGGACTGTAGAAATAGATCCTGTGTGCCCCTTGCTTGTGAGGCATTATAAGAGCTCAGGCTCTATAATCAGAAAAACTTCTGTTCAGGTCCCGGATCTGTCACTTGCTAGCTGTATGACCTTCAGAATTAAGCTCTAGGTTTCTCTTCTGTGGACTCATTGCCACCTTGTAGGGTTGTTTCAAGATTAAATTAGGTAATGCACATGAAATGCAGTAATCCCTGGCACACTGGAAGCCTTGTGGAGATGATTTCCTCCTCTCGCTTTAGTAAATGAACAAAAATGACTTAGCAGGACTCACTCATACTGTCCATGACTTTGACAATCCAATCAAAACGAGATGATCTAGAATTGACCATTCTATTTGTGGATTAGCTGGGCACCTGGGTTCTCTTTCTCCTGCTGTGTCTGCTCTTTTTCTTTTCCTACCAGGTCACACCTTCATTAAAACAGTGAGGGCAATGATGTTGTCAACCTGGAGTCAGGAGTCCCGGGTCTTACCTTGCCTCTGCCAGGAATTTGCTGTGTGACTTTAGGCAAATCACAGCCTCTGTGAATCAGTTTTCTCCTCTGTGAAAAGAGACAGTTGGACTAGATAATATCTAAGGTCTCTTCCAGCTTCAAAATACTATGACTCTCTGATTTAAAACCTGAGCCCTTTGAGTCTAGTGAAATGGCTTTGTTTTGGAAAGTAACCACAGAAACATCGATTTCTTGTTACCCGCCCTTCTTGTTTTCCTCTTGCCCAAAGATAAAAGTCACGACTACATTTACCAAGCACTTACGGTGCATTTTCACATTAAACACCACGTGAAGTGGATATTATTGATCCTATTTTATATAGAAAGAAAGGAAAGATCAGAGAGCCTAAGGAATTTGCCAAAGGTCGCACAGCTAGAATGTGATGGTGTCAGAAATCAAACCCAACCCTTTCTAGCTTCCACAGACAGGGCTCTTTAACCACCACCAATGGTTGACCTGACCAGGTAGAGAGCAATGCCATCCAAGTGCCTGTGTGGCCCAAGAGAGGCCCAGTCACATTCCTATTGGCCCGGAGGGGAGCCATGAAGAGTTGGGGGCCTTTTTCCTCTGAGAAGGAGATCATGAGCCTCCCACATCCTGGTCCATAACTTTTCTTTAACCTGAGGTCCTCTTTCCAAAAGCACCATTTTAAGGCAGGAGGGGAGGACAGAACCCCTGAGACTGAATGCAGATGAGTAGCTAGACAGATTTGTCTGTGATCCTGCACTTAGTATGGATTTTGCCTCCCTCTGCCTCCCTCTTTCTTAGGGCCACTGGAGTAGGGATACCCAGTGTCCAAGTTCCTCAGGCCCTCATTTTGAAAGGCTGGCTGGGTGTAGGGGATCTGGCACCAGAGCTCATGTTGGACAATGATGGTCCATAGCAAATGGCTGGTGAGGAGGGGAGTGCCCCAGGGTGACCCACCTCACAAGACCCACAGGCCATGTGCATCAGGGGCCCCACCCCTGCGGCTCCAAGACCAGGCTCTGCCACTGGCCTTGGGGGATTGTGTGCCTCCTCTCATCCCTCCTCTCCCACCCCCCACAGTGGTGCTGGATGACAGCAAGAGGCTGGCCAAGAGGAAGCTGATAGAGGAGAACCGGGAGAAGAGGCGGCGGGAGGAGCTGCAGAAATCCCTGGGGCAGAAGCCGGAGCCCACGGATGAGGAATGGGAGCTCATCAAAACAGTCACTGAGGCCCACGTGGCCACCAACGCCCAAGGAAGCCACTGGAAGCAGAAGCGGAAATTCCTGGTAAGGCTTCCTTGCCCAGCTCCGTGTCAGGGAAGTGCCAGGTGCTTTCTGCCTCAACTCATTAAGTCCGCATTGCCCTGGGCTATTGGCATTACTCCCAGGAAAACTGCAGCTCTGTAAGGTCAAGGAACTTGCAGGGCTAGGGTTTGAATCCAGGTCTGTATGAGAATAATCTTTGCACCACGTTAGAAAAAGAAGAATTGTCTTGGGCCTTAAATACACAAACACTAACAAAAGCTGATAAGCACAAGAGGAAATAAAAGGGTCCATACATAATTTTCATGATATCCACCACCACAGGTAAGCCAAAAAGTCCTCATGTAATCAGCATGCAGTCCCCTGGCCGAGGGTTGGACACCTCTATCAGCAGTTTCTTAGGCCACATTATCTCAGTTTGACTAGTTCTGGACAAACTAGTTAGTAAAATTTTTTCCTGCCCTCTGTTCCTTTTTATACCCATTTCTTCCCTTGGATGCCCAGTATCCTCTAAAGTCACTCCAACATACCCCCTTTAGAATAACCTCCAAATGAAGTATCCTATCCCCCAAGTATACTTTTATGTCAATGTAAGTCAATAATTTTGGCTTAAAATAAATGAATTTGAGTCCAGGAAGACAATGTACATGGGAGCATAGGATAAGGGAATGACAGGGGGAAGTGTGTGGAGAAAATGGACTTTTACAGACACTTGGAATATGGATGTTTAATATATTTACAAAAATTAATAGTTGTCAAAGTCCTTCCCATTCGTTTCTCATTTGGACTTCATTATGCTGTGAGGTAGGCTGGAATTACTGTACCCATTGTACAGATACATAAAGCAAGCCCCAAGGCCTTGAGTGGTTTGGCTAAGGTCCCACTTCCAAAAGCCAGACCCAAAAGCCAACCCAGGTTTTCCGGTTCCAAGTGCAGGGGCTCTGCCCACCTCATGGAATACCTGCCCCAACTGCTGATTGACCATCTCAGGAACTGCACCTTCTTTTAGTTTATGACCTGAAACCCTTTATGAGCACCTCGCTGACCCTGGCATTGGATACTCTCTGGGGCCCCTAGGGGACACTGGAGTACTTCCCTATTTAAATAAGAATGTTTGGTGGGCTTGGCGCCTGTAGCTTAAGCGGCTAGGGCACCAGCCACATACACCAGAGCTGGCGGGTTCAAATCCAGCCCAGGCCTGCCAAACAACAATGACAACTACAACCAAAAAATAGCCAGCCGTTGTGGCAGGTGCCTGTAGTCCCAGCTACTTGGGAGGCTTAGGCAAGAGAATCACCTAAGCCCAAGAGTTTGAGGTTGCTGTGAACTGTGACATCAAGGCACTCTACCCAGGGCAACAGCTTGAGACTGTCTCAAAAAAAAAGAATGTTTGGTGGTATAATTATCCTTGTACCTTAACATCAACATAATGAGAGAGGATTTTTCCTTGTTGTTGCTGTTGTTGTTAAAAACAATACAAAACAACCTTAAAGGAAATTTTGGAAAGAAAAAGCTTACACCTGCTCTTTTAATTACTTCCATTCTCATGAAACAATAATGCCAGCACTTCACGATGGCTGGCTTCCACAGCAAAGTTAGCAAACACTTAGATGGCCCTTACTATATGCCAAGTACTGTACATTTATATATGTGTTTATTTACTTTTGAGACAGTGTCTCGCTCTGCTGCCTTGGGTATAGTGGCATCATCAAAGGTCACTGCAACATCAAATTCCTGGGCTCAAGCTACCCTCTTGCTTCAGCCTTCTAAATAGCTGGGACTACAGGCACCCATCATGATACCCAGCTAATTTTTCTAAGTTTCATAGAGACAGGGTCTTGCTTTTGCTCGGGCTGGTCTCAATCTCCTGAGCTCAAGCAATCTTCCCAGCTCAGCCTCCTAGAGTGCTAGGATTACAGGCATGAGCCACGTCGCTCAGCCTGCCAGGTACTATTCTAAGTGCTTTTCATACATTAACTTTCTATACAACCCTGCAGGTAGATGCAATTCATATCTTCATTTTACAGAAGAGAGAACTAAGACAGAGAAGTTAAGGAAACTCCCCCAAGCTCCTGCGGCTAGTGAGTGGTGCTGATGGGTACAGCAAGCCCCAGGGTCATGCCCCTACCCTCTGTCCTGTGCAACCTCAGCGCCTGCACTGACCCAGAAAGCCTCTGACAGACACAGGCTCTTTCGAGGGGTAGCCTCTTAGTGCCTTCCTCTTTGCACCTTCACCCCTACTCTGATATATCCCCCCGGGAAATCCAAAAGCTCTAATTCTGGATCAGTAGACCAGTTCTAACCTAATATGTTAGGGGCATAGCAAGCTAGAGGAGTCCTGCCTAATCCATCCTTTTCCTGAAGGTGTCAGTCATAAATGGACATTGTAGGAACTGCTTCAGCCTGGCACTGCCTTCTGATTTCAAGTAGTGATCAGGCTGAGTTCCAAGCAAGGTAGAGGATTCGGAGCATGCTCTCACTTCTCCTAGGGACATTTACACGTTTATTTTCTTCACTCCCAAAAGAGAATGGATACTAGTTTAACTAAACCAGTTTCAGTGGTCACTAAAGTGCTTCTTATCAGACTGTAAAGAGTTGCTGTTTTATTTAAGAAACATTTATTAAGCAGCTACTGTATGCCAGGAAGTAAAGTCAGCCACATTCTAGAAGGCAGACGTAAGGGTTAAACAAACAAGTGTGGTGGTAAGTGCAATCAAGACAAGAAACGGGGTGACAGGACGGAGGGTTTGTGAACTGGAAGTGGGTGGTCAGAAGACCCTCTGAGGAGGTGACAATTGTACTGTGCCGAGAACCTGAGAAGCCATCTTTTTTTTTCCAGATTAATATGAAGGTATAAACACATCTATAGTTTGCATTTGTAAGGTTAAAGTACAGTTTGTAGGTGTGTCCCACACCCAGGTAGTGTGCCATATACCCGTGCAGTGTGCCCACTGGATGGGAATTTACCCAACCCCTTCTTCTCTTTCCCTCTCCCCCTGCTTGAATTTCAGGGAGTTTTTCTCTCCTGTGAGCATGCAGGTGTTAATCTACTCATTCACATTTATGACTGGATACATGTGATGTTTGTTTTTCCATTCTTGTGATACTTCACTTAGAAGAATGGTCTCCAGTTCCACCCAGGTTGTTGCAAAATCACACAATCTCCGTCTTTTTATGGCCAAAGAATATTCCCTGGTGTACATACACCACAATTTGTTAACCCATTCCTATGTTGAAGGGACCTTGGGTTGTTTCCACATCTTTGTGGTTGTGAATTGTGAAGAAGCCACCTCTTTAAAACAAAATATAATCAAATCTCTTCATGCTACATAGTTTTTTTTAGCAAAGACAGCATAATATCTAAACATTAGGATCATCCTTGAGGTCTGCACCATTCACGTAAAGGCTCTTGGCAGTTTTTGTCAGTCTGATCATCTACAGAAAGAACAAAAAAGGTATAACACAAAATGATTTGCTGTTAGTTTTTTGTCAAGGCCGTGAGATTATCCACACATGAGAGTTTTCTTCAGGAAGCTGATATTGGCAGGACAATGGTTTTACCCATCAGCCTCCCCTCCCTGCATGGAGCTGGAAGGAAAAGCATCTTTTTTTTTTTTTTTCACTCTGTCTCACTATGTCACCCTCTTAGAATGCAGTGGTGTCATAGTTCACAGCAACCTCTAACTCTTGGGCTGAAGTGATTCTCTTGCCTCAGCCTCCCAAGTATCTGGGGCTACAGGTGCTGCACAATGCGGGGCGATTTTTTGTTATAGTTGTCGTTGTACTGCAGGCCCTGCGTCGTATTCGAACGCACCAGCCCCAGTGTATGTGGCTGCGCCCTAGCCGCTGAGCTACAGGCACCGAGCCATGAAATGCATCTTTTGCAGGTCTTTGATCTGTTCAAGAAAGTGTACCCCTTGATCCAAATATAAATAACTTTCTCTAAGCTGTTTTTTTCTTAAGGTGATATGTAATGTCAGGGAAATCAGACTCCTCCGCTGTCCTATCTGTCTCTACAATGAACAATATTTCTGTCTGCCAATCCCCTTTTGTGCCTGGGATGACCCCTGCACCTCCTCAGAGGTGGATCCCATTTCATTCAGTACTGAGGCTTGAGTTTCCAGGTGTGGTCGACACTTGTGATAGCTTTCCTCCAAGATGGCTGCCAGCAAATTCTTGACTCCCTATATGTATAGCCCAGTCTCTCCCGTGGAGAGATGAGTCTGTTCCTCTCTCCAATAGGAGAGATCTGTGATCCCTTTAAACAATGGATTTTGGCAGAAGTGATACTTGAGTGACTTCTAAGCCTAGGTCATAAAAAGCCTTGAAGCTTCCATTTGGGTCTCTTGGCGGGGGAAGTCACCTGGTCTCTCATAGCAGTTGGCTACGCAAAAAAGCCCCACTACTCTGAGACCACCATGCTGTGAGGAGGCACTGGCTAGCCATGCAAAGAGGCCACGTAGAAAGAGAGGTTCCCAACCAGCCAGGCACCAGAAATACCAATAAAGAAGCCTTCAGATGATACCAGCCTCTACTGCCATTTGAGGCAAGCATGTAAGGAACCCCTAGTGAGAACCTCCCAACTGTGTCCATCAATCCCTGGAACTCTGCAAGATAATAAAAAATTGTTGTTTTAAACTGCTAAGTTTGCAGGTAGTTTGTTACACGGCAGTAGGTAACCAGAACAGAACTCAATAAATATTTGTTAAACGAGCACACAGCTCCATTCGCCCATCCTTGGAGACAGTACAGTTAAGCCCTGGGTTTCAGCCAGTTACATATTTACACATTCCTTTTGCAGAAAGGTAACACCAATTGAGTATTTATACTCAGGATGAAAATTTCACTCTTTTGAGTAGTGAATTAGTCCTGCAAGGACATTGAGAGTCCTCACTTAAAGAGGGTTTTGCTAAATGGTATTCAGGTCCCAAAAGGCATCCATGTACTGAATAGGCTTTTACACATTAGGACTTGCATCTCCTGTGTAGCTGATACCCCTTTTTTATACATGCTGCACTGCTATGTGTGTTATTTCATTTATTTTTATATGTTTATGTCCCATCTTGTTCTAAGAAAGAATTTGAAGAAGGCTATTATGCTAATAACACTATAATAATATGTCATAGGGGATTAAAAATTACATATTGTCATAAAAGCTAGAAGTATTCATTTATCTGAATGGGTAAGTAGTTTATTCCCCAAAGGAGCTACTTCATCATTTGTCATCCTAAGACCAGGACTCAAGTCAGAAATAGAGACAGAGGATTGAGTTGGGTTTTATATCTATATGTGGACCTGAGAAAATTAGTCTCTGGAAAATGAAGAACTTTTGCAAGAGCCATTCAGATTTTCATAATAAATCCAAAGCCACCTCTCTAAACCTATTTCCAAAGGCATCAAAATCATACAATTTTCTAGTTCTCTCCAATCAGCTCAAATCTCTGAGACTACAGAAATACCCGATTCCACCAGCAGCGATTCATGTGTGACAACAGTGAGGATGAAAAGAAGGAGGCTGAGAAGGAAACAAGTGGCACCTGATGCCAAACAAGGGCAAGAAGGTCTCTCCCCCCAGGTGACTCCCTTCCATGACTCCCAAGAGCAGGGAGATGTTTGGCTTGGCATAAACCCCATACCACCAGTCTTGTCTGTTGACATTGCGTTACTATTGCCTGTTGACATTGTGTCATTACTCTGCTTCCTTAGTTCTCATGCAAAGGTGTGGCTTTGGGTGAATTTTCTACCCAGGTATAAAATGTGACCTTTGGAAGTGGGGAAAGCCTGCCCCTTCTTTTCCCTGGCAGAGCTACTGTTGCTTTGACACATCTCACATGGGGCATGAGCAGAAGGGTCAAGTAGGTGGGTGGTTCGGCCACAAGTGGTGTGCACGGACAGATCATAGGACAAGTGCAATCAAGTCGAGAAGGTACATGTCACCCAAAGTTATTATAATCATGCCAGGAGAAGGCAGGCTAAGCTAAAATTTAGTGACTGGGATGGGAACCACACAGTCCGGGATGGGAACAGTGCTCGCCTCTGTTGCTCTATGATTGTGTGACTTTGGGCAAGTTATTTCACCTCTCTAAGGCTCGGTTGCCTTAGGTCTTTACAAATGGCATAAAGTAGTAGATATGAACCATTGAACACTGCCTGGCATATCATTAACGACCACATAAGTGGTTACTACACGCATCATCCCTGCCACCACCATTATCACCATCTCATTCCTGCCCCTCCAGGGAAAAGGGTGAGCCTGCAGTTGTGTCCAAAGGCCCAGGGACCTTGAACCACTACCTGCCTGGTCCTCCTGCTGAGCCTTGCAAATGTGTGAGAAGATACCTATGATCAAACAGAGGAGGCGAGAGTGCTGTCTGGCCCCACCCCACTATGCATGTGCCAAAGAACTACCTTTTCAAGCAGAGAAGTCCTTGGCTCTGAGCCAGCCCCTTAGTACACAAGTCAACTGGCAGCATTCCATATTCACCTCAAACATTGCTGACAAGACAGAAGAAAGCCAGTCAGTCATGGGCTGAGCAAGAGCAAATGTCACATGGGCACACACCTGAACCTCTCCTTTTGAACCACTCTGCACCTCTGCCCACTGCCCCAGAGGCGCCTCTCCACATTCCCTGCCCCACATCCAGGCCCTCCTCGGCCCTTGTCTTTGGCCCCCAGTATACATCTCAAACACATCTCCTTTTCTGCTGCCACCCCGACAGCCCATTTTGGCCCACCCAAACGACTGCAGTTGCCTCCCTGTTTTTCCTTTGGCTCCCACCTCCCTTCACACAATAACCACAAAGCCTCTCCCCTGTTCACAGCCTTCAGTGACACCCACTGCATTTGGTACCAGCCCTTCTCCTCTCCATGGTGCACAGGTCTAACATCCCAGGACCCCGCCCCAACTCCCTCCCTCATCTCAGGCCATACTGGGCCCCAACCACACCCACAAAGCCTCCTTTCTGGGCTGAAGACTTTGCACTGGCTTTTCCCTCTGCCTTAAATGTTCTTCCTCTGGCTCTGTGGAAGGCCACTTCCCTGATGTTCTTCAGGTCAGAGCCCCCCACATTGCTTCTCAAAGGGGCTGTGGCTGACCACCCTATCCCTGGACCACCTGTTCTACCGTGTCACCTCCAGTCTTATCACAGACTGGAATTCCAAGAACACATGTTTCTTATTCCCTGTCTGTCTGTAAGCTACCATGCAGGTTTCTCTAGGATGCAGTGTTCATTGCTGTAACTAGAATCTAACACTAGAGCTGGCCCTAGTACTTGCTCAATAAATATTGGTATAAACACACTCGACCAACAAGCATTTATCTTCCACCATGTGGCCCAATGCCTTATACAAAATAGGTAAAGACACATAAAGCCTACTCTCTACTCCCTTCAGAAGTTTATATCTTTGATGTGAAAAGTGCTAGTGATAGATGCCTAAATGCCATGTGGCTGATATACATGGATGTTCAGCCAAGGCAGATTTCACTTCAAATTGAGATCATTTGGAAAGACATGTAATAGAAGGTAGAATGCGAGTTGAGTTTTGAAGAATGGGTGAGATTTGGAATGGACAGAGATGAGGGATGGGAGAAGAGGCTTCACAGAAGCAAAAACCCAAGAGAAAGCAGCAGCAAAGTGGAATACTGAGGACTAGTATAAGGCAAGCTGCGGGGCAGATGTGAGAAGTCAGATGGACTGGGAGGTCCACGTAGGGCAAAGCAGAAGGGACTCAGAGTGGAGTTGTAGGTGCCCCAAGACCAGGTGCCTTAAGCCATTTGCATCCACAGAGGCAAAAAAGCAGACTTTCCCCACAGCTCTACGCTGGCAGATCTACAAGCTGGAGAATTCCTGATATCTGAGCTTGATCTCGGGGACATGAATACATGTGCCTGTGCATGACCAAATGTTTTTCATGTGGTGGTTTATAAGGCTATTCGTTACATAAGATACCTAACAGATGCAACTAATGTCAAATATTTGTGCCTTATTTTTAACATCTTCCAAATATTTTAGCAAATTATATGTTATCCTTATAGGTAAAAAATCTTTGGAGAAGTAACAAGTTTTCTTTGCACAACCTTGAGTTCTCATACCTGGGGTTAATGTGGGTCAATTCATGGACAGAGAGAGATACAGATAGTCTTTTCTGTTCTGGTATCTCAGATCCATTATGGAGTTAAACCTTAAGGATATAATGGAAGGCTTTTACTTTGTATATGGTTTTACTTCTAGCAATTGTATTTGCCAGTAAATACCAAGAGGCTTAAAAGTAAGTATTTTTTCCTACCCTCATCTATATTTTCAGAAAAGCTAGTGAGATTGTCACACGTAGGGGTTTAATTTTAATTAAAATTGTCATATTGCCTTGCACAATTTCTCTCTTTTTTTCCCCCAAATCTTTAGAGATATTGTAAGTGGTGATTCAAATACCCCACTCACCTACAGATTGAATGAAAATTATTAGCATCAGTATTAACCCACCAACATTTCGAAGGACACTGAATATCATATAAATCCAATCAGGATCTATCAGGATTCAATGAAGAGATGTTTGGATTCAATCAGAGCTTATTTTAAAATGGTTATTAAAATTTGTTTATCTTATTTTTATTGCTAAAAAATGTTCGCCCTACACACATATAAATTATATGTAAATATATGTTAGCTGTGTATACTTCTATAATTTTTATATAAAACTCCCTACCTTTTTTTTTTAATTTATTGTTGGGGATTCATTAAGGGTACAAGAAACCAGATTACACTGATTGCATTTCTCCCTATCTTTTTGAATGTATGCCCACATTCCTTTTATCACTCGAGCTTCACAAAAGACTTGTTAAGGGGTAAGAAGAAATTATAAAGAACAGCGGGGATGTCTAAAGGATGCAGGGAGCACAGTACCCGATGAAGGTACCTTTTCCCTTAGCTCCATCTAGGTGAGAAAGAGGGAGAGAGAAGGGAGCTGTACATGTGATTATTCCATCAATTCTGTCTGCATCCAGAAAGCCAGTGGCACGGTAGCTTTTTGTGGGCTTGCTATGCCAACGGTTCCCCCCAAACATCATCATTCATTAGGAAAACACTATAGAAACCAGGTTTCAATCTACTCACTGCCCCCAAAACAAACACTAAAAAAAAGGAAAAAATAAACAAAAGAAAATGCTGAATAATCCAAAAAAGGTGAATGTTGCCAGCATTCATTATGTAATATGTTTTTAACATCTTCCCCTGGGCCTGTAACCTGGTGCCCTGGCAACAAGAGAGTGAAAGAATTATGTTTTGCTTTTCCTCCTGCTAAAAATTAGATGTGAGCAGTAGCTGGGGTATGCCGCATGCGGTGACTGGTTTACTCTGAGCAGATCTGGGTACCACTAGCCAGTGGTTCTTGAAGTGTGGTCTCAGCCCAGAGGCATCAGTATGCCCTGGGAACCTGCTGGAAATGCAGATCCTCAGACTCCAACCTGGCCCAACTGAACAGAAACACTGAGGGTGGGACCCAGCAATTGAGTGACTCTGAATCATTGTGCAATTTGGGGGCCACTGTGTTGGGCCAAAGTCTCCCCACTGGCAGTGTGCTCACTGCTCTGAAGTGAGGCACTAGGTGTCCCTCGACTCTCTCAGAGTATTAGTTCTTTGTCCCTATCCCTCCTGCCTCCCTGCCCCACCTCCCACCTCCCCCAGGTGCCAAAAAGCGAACGGACTTTTTCCTGTCCATTCACTATGGCCAGAAGCAGACAGTGGATGACTCTTTATGACCTCCTTGGGCACGTTCACATCTTCCTGGAAGACAGTGAGAGAGGCTGGCAAGGAGAGTGTTAAGAGAGTAGAGATTCTGTTCCCCCATGTTGAAAAGTATACAGGAAGTGGAAGCCTCACAGAGGTGGTGGGGAGAGGTAGAGCTCTTGGGCGGAGGGCTGTGGAGAATCGGGGCCACCAAGACCCTGGGCCTGGCCTCAGCAGCTCACTCTTGCCCTTCCTGAGCCCTGGTTTGCTCACCCGCTCATCAGGGCTTGAGTGAGGTCTGCCTGAGTTGGGGAATGAACTTGGTGGGGAGGAGGGACATATTAAAGCAATGGCCAAGATCTGTATCTGTGCTCAAAGAAATAAATGATATATAAACTGTACAGTTTGTTAATAAATGATATGAAAACAAAAACTCCACAGGATGCCAGTTCAGAAGAGAGTCTCTGCCACATAACAACTATGATAAATAAAGCTCTCTTCTACTTCATCACTAAAATCATTCCTTTTTTTTCCTCCTTAGCCAGAAGACATTGGACAAGCACCCATAGTAAATGCTCCAGAAGGTGGAAAGGTCGACTTGGAAGCCTTCAGCCATTTTACAAAAATCATCACACCAGCAATTACCAGAGTGGTAGATTTTGCCAAAAAGTTGCCTATGTTTTGTGAGGTGAGGAAATTGTTTTTCCTTCTGCATTATTTTTCTTTAGAGTTCCATCAGTTTCCAGGAATACTAGATATTATTTATAATTTAATATTAATTAGTAAGGGCTTAGCCATAGGAAAACAATATCAGTACAAAACAAAGAAGGGGGGGCGGGTCTATTTCATTTGTATTTCCCCACCATCAGTCATTAGGCATTAGCTTGTCCATAAGAGGTCTCAAGATCCCATCCATCTCCCTGATTCCAGGCATTGGAGTCTTTGATGTCCTAGTTACCATGCTTGACTTAGCCCACATTAAACCCAATTTTTGTAATAGATCTATGGGGTAGCTTTTAGTAACCCACTTTTACAGATGGGGACAATTAAAATTAAAGAGATTAAGTTACCTTATCCAAATATGGTACTATGGTTCAAACCTAGGTCCCACTACGTATCACAGCAAAATGGCTGTGCTCACTTCCTAATCCTTAAGAATAAATTAAACGGCCTTCACAGAGCAGGGCTCTCATATCTCTTTAAATTTTCCCTTCTTGTTGTAAGCTCACTCTTTCTTGCCTCAACTTCAGAGCTGTCCCACCAGATCTCTGACTCCCAAGCTCATCAGTTCTGGAGTCTGAGAATTCCAAGATCAAGGTGAGGGCAGATTAAGGATCTAATGAGGGCCTGCTTCCTGGTGCATGGACAGCTGTCTTCTCACTGTGTCCTCATATGGGGTGGGGGTTAGATCTGAGGTCTCTGTTATAAGGGTGCAAATCCCATTCATGAAAGCCCCACCCTTATGACCTCATCACCTCCCAAAGGCTCCAATATCATCACATTGGAGACAAGGTTGCAACATATGAATTTGGATGGACACAAACATTCGGTCTACAGTACCCACAGCCTTGCAGGAGGAACAACTCATATTCTATCCCTAGAGAAGTCAATAAGTCCTGGGGAAAGAATTTATATTTATATCTGTATTCAACATGGAGTTTCCTTTGCCTTGGACATCTTTTTTTAAAGATTAACATTTATTAACATTTTGCAGGTTATTACAAAATGATACATATTCATCAAAGATTTATGCAGCATAATAAATGTAATGACTCATGGCAACGTCACCACAAGATAATACTGCAAACATTTTGGAGCCTATCTTAATCTCTTTTCAAATATTTGTGTATATACACATACATATATAAGATACATAAATGAAAATATATTAACATAATTTATATCAAATACAAACATATATATACATACATATATATGAACTATGAAATATATATTATAATTTATGCCAGGATGTGCTTTCTATTTATGAAACTACTTTTTAAGCTTTTCATTAAAGAGTAAAGCATACATATCATAAGGGTTCAGCTCAATAAATTTTACAAACGGAACCCACCAACATGATCAGTGACACAATAAGGAACACCACCTGTACCCATCACCCTGACTTTTTACCCTCAACAGTAGGACCATATAAAATATCACCTACGTATTCTTTCAAAAAGAAATTGTAATGACCACATAGTATACCAAAGAATAAATTTACCGTAATCTAGGTTATCTGTTTTTATTGGACCTGTAGTACATTTCCAATTTTTCATTCATAAAAACATACAGCAATATGTGTTCTGGTGACCATGGCCTGCTCTCGTTATCGTGTCCTGATGGTAAAGCCTAGGCATGGAATTTGAGGGCAGGGCACACAGGCTTTTGATATGTGTTGCCAAATTGTCCTTGAAAGAGAAAACGTGCACTCTCAACATCTGTGCCAAGGGCATGTGTTTCCTCTCAATCTTGCCAACTCTGAGTACCATCTTTTTTTGTTTGTGGGGTTAGTTTTTCTTCCTGGACCTCTCTCAGTTCTCTCTCAATCAATCTCAATATCTCTCTCTCTCTCTCTCTTTCCTCTCTCTCTTTCTCTCTGTCTCTGTACCTATGTTTTGTGAGATAAGGAAATTGTTTTTCCTTCTGCATTATTTTTCTTTAGAGTTCCATCGGTTTCCAGGAATACTAGGTATTATTTATAATTTAATATTAATTAGTAAGGGCTTAGCCATAGGAAAGCAATATCAGTACAAAACAAAAGAAAGGGGGGGCTCTCTCTCTCATCCCTCAGCCCTTGAGTCTGAAGAGGAACTCTATTGAGTTTCCTACTGCTACAACTTAAGCCAACCTGCCATTTGCACGGTGCCCTTTGAATATTTACTAGATTTTTCTTTTAATGTAAATCTCATAAAAACCAACCACTGAAGAGATATTTCAGTTAAAGAAATAAAAAAAAAAAAAGCCATGTCCCCTCCTCACCGCCAGGAAAAAAAGCACTGCACACTTATGTCCATGGCGGGGTGAGGAACTTTTCAAGCTTGGGCTGTGGCCAGCTTACCTATTCAGGTTTGCCCCAGAAGCTGAAGCCTCCTTCATTGCCATGATTCCATCTCTCTTTCAACCCTGATATTGTGTGGTCTCCAAATTACAAAGGAGGAGGGCACTTTTACAGCACAGATGTGTGTTTGTGGCCTCCTGGGAGCCCTTATCTTTGTATATTAGCTTTGAAACCCAAAAGAGGGTACTGAACAGCAGCCTCTGAACTACCTAGAGAATGGAGATTTCAAGTGGTCTTGAGAGCTAATGGGTTGGAAATTTCAGGTGGTCTTGAGAGCTAAGGGTCTCTTGCCAAAGCCAGTTGGATGAATCTGCTGTTCGTGGCCCTTGCTCTGCTGAGATCCATGCCAGACCACTGAACGAGGTTCCTGTGACACCATCAGCTTCTTAAGATCTAGAATTATCACTGGCAGAGTTGTCAGAACAACACATAAGAACCACTCCTAGAGGGCAGAGCCCTGTCATCTTTGCCAATCAACCTGAGTGGTGTTCTTCTCAGGAAGAACCTGTGGGAATATCCCTGGTCTCTGTCTGTCAGCCCCTTGTCCAAGCTTCTCACAGTGAAAGCACTTTGGCAGGTACATAGAGATTATTTGATCATGTGTTGAAACAAATCTCACCAGGATCCTACAAACATCTCTTAAAGGAAAAATTATCTGGCCCAGTTTTTAAACCACTGGTGATCCTTTGCCCGTACTTATCCAGCTTTTCCTCAAATTTGAACTAATCATCAACAGTTAGTAGATTATTAAAAGAAAATTTCTACTTCATCTGTAACCAGACTTGGCTTCAGAGGTGGGGCCCACCTGAGTTTGATCCGATTAGTAATTTCTCATTGCTGTTCTAGGCCAGTCATTTTCAGTTCAGGAATCAGCAATATGAGGATTACCTGGAACCTTGAGAGAAAGTCAAAACTCAGGGGAGGCTTAACAAGCCCCAGGAGATTCTGATGTGGCTGAGATGTAGATCAGTTGCCCCAGGCATCAGAGCCAGCCTCTACCCAGGCATCCTCAAACTGCAGCCCAAGGGCCACATGAAGTGGTGTGAATTGTATTTATTCCCGTTTTGTTTTTTACTTCAAAATAAGATATGTGCAGATATGAACAAATAAGAATTTGTTCATAGTTTTTTTTTTTTAAACTATAGTCCAGCCCTCCAACGGTCTGAGGGACAGTGAATTGGCCCCCTGTTTAAAAAGTTTGAGGACACCTGGCCAATTCCCCATCTTATCCAAGCGTGAGTTTCCTATTTCCTACTGCACTCTTGGCCCAAGAATCCAAGTATATAATTGAGGAGTACAAATCTGAACCTAAATGAAAGCAAATCACAGTGCTTTTTCAAAGAAAATGAGTGGAAAGGGAAATTTATATGTGTGTATTTCAGAACCAAAAATGCAATGACTTTTATTCTGTAGAAAAAGCTAAGCAGTTTGAAATTAGATGGTAGAGTGACTTGGCTGAGCTAGTGAAAAAATATGAAATACCCAGTATTTTAAATGTAACTCAGTAGTGTTACTTTCACTTTTATATAATAACCTAAATTGGACTAGTTGAGTATTGCCAAGAGCATTTCCCAAAAGGAATCTGTAACTGCTTTAATCAAGAGATAGATATTGTGTGTAATTTCCATATTCGTTGTTTATGGGAACTTAGTCATATCCATGGTACTTCAAAAAAGTTCTCTTCTTCTTGGCATTGGATTCTGACAGATCTAGCTTCAAATCCTAGCCTCACCCATGAAACATTCATGTGATAACCCTCCCCCCAACCAGCATGTTACCGTCTCAGTGTCTGGGTTCCCACACCTGTAAGTAAAATGGGAATCAGAATATTTACGTTACTGTATTGCTGTGAAGATTAAATAAGGTGATACAGATGGATGTCGGCATGATGCCTAATTCATCAAGATACCCATTAACTGATAGTCTTGCAAATGGTTTTGATAATGCCATTTAATTAAACATTCTCCCCCTCCAGAAAATAAAATTCTGCTTTTTTATTACTTTGCCTATTACTGAAGTTCTCTTTTAAAGTTTATTATTAGTGTTATCACTTTATCACAAATCCTGATTAGCAGGATAAGTAAATGAGCTTAAAATGAGATTGCAACACTAGCAGAAAGATCCAGTGTGTTGAGTCATTCTCCTCTGTGGTACTTGGGAGGCGGCAGGTCTGAATTCCAGTCTGCCTTCTCCCCTAAACTAAATCATTGTTTTGTGGCAAAGCCTGTATATGTCTGTCCCTCTTGGGTAACACACATCTGTTAGCAACCTTCTGTGCCTTGTGAGAGGGTAAAAGAGTAAACATGCCTAAGAAAATGCTGAGCCAAGTTGTGGGCTAAACAGTAGAGTCAGCTACTAATTGTTAGGGATACAAGACCCAAAAAATGGTAAATTTACCATAAACCCTGCTCTCAAGCAGTTAAAAGTTAGAGTTATGATATTCCCAACTAAGGGGAGAGTTGGATTATTACAGTTTCACACATGACTGTACTACCAGTTGGCGATCTATTATTATCTGTTATAAAGAAATGCAGACTACCGAGATTAAAGTTGGTGAAGATTACAAACCCCCACCAAGTTGGGGTTTGAAAAATGGTTGTTGAAAGCCTACAGCCAAGTAGAGAAGGAAAAACCACGAGCTCAGAGAATGCAGGACTAGTGTTGATTCCTAGAGGTGATTCCTGTTGCTTTCAAGACAGGGCATGTTGCTCCTGACAGGATGTGTCCACTTGGTCTTTTCAGCTGCCATGTGAAGACCAGATAATCCTCCTCAAAGGCTGCTGCATGGAGATCATGTCCCTTCGCGCTGCTGTGCGCTATGACCCAGAAAGTGAGACTTTAACCTTGAATGGGGAGATGGCAGTGACACGGGGCCAACTGAAGAATGGGGGTCTTGGGGTGGTGTCCGACGCCATCTTTGACCTGGGCATGTCTCTGTCTTCTTTCAACCTGGATGACACTGAAGTCGCCCTCCTCCAGGCCGTCCTGCTGATGTCGTCCGGTGAGTATGCCTTACACTCACTGCTGGGCACCCAAAAAGCCTTGGCTTGTCTGGGGCTAATTCCAAACACTTGATGAGTTTTCAATCCCTCCTTTGGCTTCAGAAACATAGTTCACGCTACCTCAGCAAGAAATTGGACATTTTCCAATGGGCCAGGGACTGATGAAGGGGGTGTCAGGTGCCTGATGCTTTTTGCCATGTCAAAAGGTAATAGGAAGAAACCAAAAGAAACATCTTAAAAGACTCCATGAAATGATTCACCTTTGGCTCACAATACCCAGCCCACTAAATAGCCTTTGGGGTATGCAAGACATGACGTGAAGAGCCACACCATTCTGTGTTGTGTGTGTGGAAATCATGTGTGAGAGCGAGAATTTGTTCATGGCTCAGCTACAACCTGAGTTTCAGTTCTCTATTGCCATATAGCACACCAACCTAAAACTCAGTGATTTAAAACATCCCAGATGGCTGGAGCTAGGGCTGAGCATCACATGCAGCTTTAGACCCATGCACCCTTTCCTCTTAAGGGTAGTTCGACATCTCAGTTGGCTACTGGGTTCCAATAGAGGGAGGATTCTGAGCAGAAGCTGCAGATCCTTTAAGGCCCCATCTTAAGTCACACAGCATCACTTCAGCCACATTGGGTTGGTCCAGTCAAGTCCCAGCACCAGCCCAGATGCAGGAGACCACCCCACATGGGAGGAATAGCAAAGACCTGGCCCCCATCTTTAATCCATCATAGCTCATTATCCAAACGTCTAATTCCCATTGGTAAATGGTAATTAGTACTACTAATTGTAGTAAATGATACTACTGATGCTTTTTTCTTCAGGGATCATGGCATAATAAACAAGACATATCATACTCTTTCAAGGAAGCTAGTCTTTAAATAAAAGATGGTTTCAGAGTCATCTGTGCCTTTCCAGAGCACTCTTAAGTCTAGCTGTGCTATAGTACTTTTCACTTTCACTGTAACTACCTACTTAACTTAGCCATATCTCCTTATGGACTATTTATTTTTTAAGGACATAGAAGTGCCTAACTGTATACCTTGCACCTAAGCCAGTGTAGAAGTAGTAGAATTCAAGACGTGTTTATTGGATAAATGGCTGAACATATGGGTAACGTATCAGTCAAGAGTACATTGAGAATCCTTTGTAGAGGGGATGCTTACTAGTTAACTTAGTAGGATTGTTTTCGTTTGTTAGCTGATTAAGAAATTTCTAAAAATGAAATAATTCTTTATATTATGGAAAATTTCAAACATTAGATAGAATAGCATAATGAACTCTCTTGCACACCATGGTAGACTGACTTTGCAAGGTGGCCCCCTCCCCCATACTCCCACCTTCTGGTGTTCTCATCCCAGATGATTTCCTCACCTTCAGTGTACACAGAACCTGTGGCTTGCTTCTAACCTAGAGAATATGGAAAATTCAATGTCAGCCCCATGTGACTGATTTACATAATCTAAGATTCCCCATTGCTAGCAGGCCTGCTTTAGAGATTCTCCATGTTGGCTTCCTGGTGTAAGTGGCCATGTTGGGAGATTTCATGTGACAGGAAACTTCAGATGGCCTCTAGAGCTGAGTATGGTCTCCAGTGACAGCCAGGAAGAAACCAGGACCCTCAGTCCTTCAGAATTATTCTCAAAAATATATAACTTGTGGCTTACCTAGGATGCCCTGTGCACTTTGGGTGACCCCTAGCTTCTCTGGCCTCTAGTAACCTTTACAATAAAGAAATGGAACTACATAACTGGGACTCAAGGTAACTTTTTTAGCTGAGACTTTAGTGGTACAAAGACAGTTTTAAATAACTTTGAAACACATAATGAGTCAGCAATTTCTTTTACAATTTTCTTCATAGTTATATCTCTTTCCAAAGAAGACAAACAGAGAGATTCAGGGTGGTGCTAGTCTATCTTTAACACCTCTCTAAAACTTGCTAACTTTCATTTTCAACAGAGTAGATCTCAGGCATAATCTTCAGCAAGAACTCTTAGCTAAGATGTAACAAAGGTTTATGCCACACATCCATTTTTGTGGTTATATCCTATTTATAACAAATGGATTTTTAACACTAAATAATGTGATATTTCCTCCATAGTGAGTCAGTTTAACAGATTATTAAGTAAATAATCTAAAGTGGATAAAGGAAATAGGTAGAGATGGCAAAATTTGTGAGTGTAATGCCACACACTGTCAAACACCCAAATAATTCTTCCCAATTCTCTCATTGTATGAGGTTGACACTGACAGCCACAGGACAACTTAATAACTTTTTGAAATCTTACCTACCCAAGTGACATGGGCTCTTTTCATTAATACTGTCAGGACCAGAAAAGTATTACAAGACATTGTACATTTGGCAAATGACAGCTACCTAAGGAAGCCCTCAGGCCCCATTTTCTCCTCTTTAGAACCCTGTCTTCACCACCCCATTTTTGTTGTTGTTGTTGTTGTTGGGGATTCATTGAGGGTACAATAAGCCAGGTTACACTGATTGCATTTGTTAGGTAAAGTCCCTCTTGCAATCATGTCTTGCCCCCAGAAGGTGTGGCACACACCAAGGCCCCACCCCCTCCCTCCTTCCCTCTCTCTGCTTTTCCTTCCCCCCCCATGACCTTAATTGTCATTAATTGTCCTCATATCAAAATTGAGTACATAGGATTCATGCTTCTCCATTCTTGTGATGCTTTACTAAGAATAATGTCTTCCACTTCCATCAAGGTTAATAGGAAGGATATAAAGTCTCCATTTTTTTTAATAGCTGAATAGTATTCCATGGTATACATATACCACAGCTTGTTAATCCATTCCTGGGTTGGTGGGCATTTAGGCTGTTTCCACATTTTGGCGATTGTAAATTGAGCTGCAGTCTAGTACAAGTGTCCTTATGATAAAAGGATTTTTTTCCTTCTGGGTAGATGCCCAGTAATGGGATTGCAGGATCAAATGGGAGGTCTAGCTTGAGTGCTTTGAGGTTTCTCCATACTTCCTTCCAGAAAGGTTGTACTAGTTTGCAGTCCCACCAGAAGTGTAAAAGTGTTCCCTTCTCTCCACATCCACGCCAGCATCTGCAGTTTTGAGATTTTGTGATGTGGGCCATTCTCACTGGGGTTAGATGGTATCTCAGGGTGGGTTTGATTTGCATTTCTCTAATAGATAGGAATGATGAACATTTTTTCATATGTTTGTTAACCATTCATCTGTCTTCTTTAGAGAAGGTTCTATTCATGTCTCTTGCCCATTGATATAAGGGATTGTTGGCTTTTACCACCCCATTTTTTTTTTATTTTATTGTTGGGGATTCATTGAGGGTACAATAAGCCAGGTTACACTGATTGCAATTGTTAGGTAAAGTCCCTCTTGCAATCATGTGTGGCCCCCATAAAGTGTGACACACACCAAGGCCCCACACCACCCCATTTTTTAATTGGCATTTCAGTTACATAAAATCATAGACCTTTTCTTCAAAACCTTTTCCAAAAGCTGCTACTAAATTCCTTGGTCCTGTGGTGATAAGCAGAGAGCAAAAATGGAAGTGATCTGAGAGGCATTTCTTGGAAAAATTTTATCTTAAGAAGTTAAAATCAGTCTTTGGTCTTCAAAATATTTCTCTCTTCATAATCCTGTTTAGTACAATTGGAGCATCATCAAAATGTCAGTTCATTCTCTATCATTTAGGTGACTACCTTGTCTTTATCTCTCATCAAAGAACAGAGTCTTGATACCATAAACCCCAGGTCTTTTTTTCCCTTTGAAGGCATACAGCCAAAGCAACAGTATATTGATTCTCCATTTGGTTCAAAACCTAAAGGATCCTGTGGAGGACTCTTTTTGCACACTCAGAGAGAGGAGATAGGAGAAGAGAGGAGGAGTAAGCAGATCCACAGAGCAGCAGCATCAAATATGAAGGAAAACACAAAATAAAAAAAGCCACAAATTGCCATTTGAGCCAAACAGGGGATTCCAAAAGCCCGAATGGTTTCTTCGGAGACAGAAGGGTGGGTTAAGACATTAGCCCTGACCCTTCCCTGCTGAGGAAGCAGAACCTCCTTGCTGATACAGTAACTGGACTCCCAAAGTGGGAATTCATCTGCTCAGAACTACAAAGAGCAAACTGGAGGGAACCAAGCAGGGAGATGATGGAGCTTTTTGAGGGATGCGTTCAGGTTTGTAGATTATTTTTGTCATCCCCGTGTCCTCCGCCCAGCTTTTCCTCAGTCATCTAGCCTCATTCCTTTATTTATCACCTGTTGGAAACTGTCTGGAGCCCCTGATAAATACCATAGGAAGCCCCGTGGTCTGCCCATGTCTTAAGAAGATTTCCAGGGCTTTCCAAGGTCATAGTCTCCTCTCACCCCAGCTCCTACTGTGGCCATTCTCATCCCTGCAAAGGGTGACTCTGCCATGGCCAACCTCCCCTTTTCTTTTCATTTTAATTTCCCAAATCGTCACCAACACAAGGCTGCTGCCAGTAGCAATTTTACTAAAGGTATAAAAGTGAAGGGAGAGGGTGGTTCAGTGCAGCCAGGCAAACAACTGAAAACTGGGGATGGTGCTTCTTTACCTTCAAGGGAATTCCCTATTGTCCAGCATTCCTCCTTCGGCCTCCAGGCCTCCTGCCATGTGCCCGCCGCCCCCCGCTCATCGCCCCTTCTGTGTATGGCCTCGCTTCTTTTTCTTTCCATCCTTTTCAGGCAGCCTATACAAACTCAAAATCATTTCCTCCATTATACAGAATATTTCAGTATGTCAGGCTTCTCCTCTATACCCTAGGAGGGAGGCATTGCCTTTCACACCCAAGAAGGTGATTTGTCTAAACCAGAGATATTTTATCTAAACAAAGCATTAACGCCCTTCATAGCAATGATGCCACTACCCTCGTCTCTGGTCCCTGGTGCCCCAGAGCTCATGCTGCAACCACTCTCATTCCCAGGAGGGAAAACTTCCTAGATCTGCCCACCTCCCGCCCAAGACCTTGAAGGCAATCCTTCCCCTTCCCACCTCTGAACTAACACCCATCTTCTTTCTTCCCCCTCAGATCGCCCAGGACTTGCCTGTGTCGAGAGAATAGAAAAATACCAAGATAGTTTCCTGCTGGCCTTTGAACACTATATCAATTACCGAAAACACCATGTTACACACTTTTGGCCAAAACTCCTGATGAAGGTGACAGACCTGCGGATGATCGGCGCCTGCCATGCCAGCCGCTTCCTGCACATGAAGGTGGAATGCCCCACGGAACTCTTCCCGCCTTTGTTCTTGGAAGTGTTTGAGGATTAGACTGACTGGCTTCATTCTCATAATTCCTACCGCACTACTGGGTGTCATTTCATTCCATTGCCTAGCTCCTTTTTGTCTGTTTCTTTCTTTGTGTTGGGAGGGATTGTTTGGGGGTAAAGGGAGGTAATCCTTGGCATAGATGCGGAGGAAATTTTACCTTGAATGCGGGTCCTTGTAACTATTGCATTTTGTTCTCCAGTCTTCGATGTGAATGCTTTGAAGGTTTTACAGTTGTGGAAGTGGGGTAGGGGACGCTTATTAACTCACCAGCACCAAGCCATCACCAGCTGCCGCCTGTCCCTGGTCAGAGACTCGAGCGAGCAAAATGGCACTGCAGAAGAATAAAGAAGACTTAAACCCAAGATAATACGGTCATCCTGATCCAATCCTGATTTTTCCAGGGCTCAAGTTAACAGAGCTCAGACAATCTTTGGTTAGATGTGGCTTTCAGCATTTTACAGGATGACACAAACAAATTTTCATTTCCCACTATTCCTTATTCTCTCCCAGCTTCGTCATTTGGTGGGTACAGGAATGTTTGCACCCTAAAAAACTAAGCTGCCCTTTCATTACCATGTTTATAACCTCACAATTTAATTCAAGCGATACGTAGGCAGGGCTCAAGGATGCGCAGATATTTGACTGACTGAGGCCAACAGGGAAAATGATTTTCTTCAGTGAGCCCAAAGAAATTATAAATCTTCACCAACATCAGTGACTCCAGTTTCCAAAAATTCACATGTATTACCTCACAGTAGGGAGTCTTCTTTACAGTTTAGGCTGAAAGAACATTTTGCCATAGAAATCAAGCCTATTTACAAGGAGTCATCTCTTTTTCAATGGCAACTGATCTGTCATCTCCCAAGCTCCTGAAGCTTTTTATCCTGGTTGCATCTTTGCTGAGCTGACAACAGATTTCCCTATGGATTAAATTCTTCTAATCAAGGAGAGATAACAAGCTGAAATTGGAGTCTTGTTCTGGAGGAATTCTGAGGAGAGATGAGTGGCTGCATTCTCAGTGGAATGACACAGTGTTTGGAGAGCCTCTTCAGGAAGCTGAGGATGCTTCCTTCTGCTCTTAGAGCTCAAGCTCTTTGCTGAACTCAAAAATGTCTCGGTCCCTTTTTTCCCTCCAGCTTTAAAGCACTAGATAGTTTGACTATCTCTGAACACAAACTAGCCCTGTCACTGACCCTCTGTCAATTTTACGGCACTACCCTGACAGAAACTCAACAGAAAACACCTGCAGACCATGTATACAGACTGTCACTTTCCTTCCCCACCCAGCCTGCATCCCCATGACCTGCACTGAAGTAGCTTGTGCCCAAAAACAGTGACACCTCATCACTTCAACATCAGAAAATGGGCAAAGAATGTATCCATGCAACTGAATGTATCTCATCCTTCCCTGGCATCATAGATAGAAACTATTTCTTTGCCTGCCTTTTACTGCCTTATCCTGGAAATATTGGGGGAAATAAGCCATATCAGTGAGAATTAAGTCACTGTGAAAACCAAGTGGATTAATTTTTTGTAAGTTTGGTAGAGCAGAACTGGCCCAAAAGCCAAGGTGCCTGAGTTCTCAGTTTGGGCTCTGCCAACTGGTAGATCTGTGACCATAGGGCTTGGTTTTCCCACTTAGTGAATAAGTTATGATCTCTAAAATCCTGCTCACCCTTAAATTCAAATATTGGAATTTCAAATGGGAAAAATCTGATTCGTTGGATGGTTTCGTTTTATTCAAATTTTATTCAGATTTCCATTTTTATTGGGCCAAAAGTATAGTCCACTTAATTGAGGAATATATATTTGGTATTGACTCAAAATAAGAATTTAACTTAATACTAGTCAACTATTTAGAGACCTTGGGAAAAAAAAAAGAGGAACAACTTGGAAATCTCAAGTACGATTGGAAATAATCAGGGGAGGGAGGAATTATAGGTTCAGTGCACAAAAGCAATCTTACTCCTTCTAGGAAAAGGAAACAAGAATATTGCTATGGCATTTGTTAATCAGAGAGAAGAAGTAGGTGAAGGAATTAAAGTTATAAACACCAACATGAAACTCATGGGCAGATCACCTGCCTTGACTTTATCTGCAGACGGGGGTTCTTTTTGGTTTTATTTTGTCTAGGCTTGCTTTGTTAACATCTCAGTTCCTTCTGTTGACTCTCCTTGAAAATTAAACATTTAGGCACCTCTGTGCTCCAGGAGAACGCTGAGAAGCTTTGCTCTCTAGGGCAAGTTTTCCAAAGGGAATGAGAGGAAGGTAAACACGTGGGTACTGGATAGGCTCATAGATTCCCTAGGCATTTGGCCCTTTCTAAGAAGTTTCCTTGTTTTGTTTGAATATATACTGACATTCGTCAGTATACCAGACACCCAGTTTCAAATGTGAGCACAGAGCCTGACCTCAAGCTAAATCAGAATGCTTTGGGGTTAACCAAGATTGGGAATTAGCCAGACAGTACAGTGTATCTACAGTAATCCAGCTAGCCCCCAATAAAGGAAAGCTTGATCCTTAAGCAGGCAAACATCTGATCTAGAAATCCTGTTGAAGGCTAAATACTTTATGCTGAGTAGGACAAGTCTTAGAGAACTTGAGGTTGAAAGAAAAAGTGATAGGACTCAAATGACCTATCATTGACCTATCATTGAGTTGTCAAAGCGATTACACTCATTCCTTCTGAAACTGACAGAGGTACTTAGTACATCTCAAGACTCCATCTCATAAAACTTGACCATAATGGATTTGCTCTGGATTTTTTTTTAACATTTTTTCATGAATTGTCCCAACTTTCGAATCAAGTTGGGGACCAGTTGGAAACACCCCTTGCATCCACCCCCACAGTGGGGAGACATCCCAGTACAGGGGAACACATCCGTTATGCTGGGATTCTTATTTATGAATCAGTTCACTTTTAGAGATGAGTGGTGTGTGTGTAGGTGTGAGTGGGTGTATGTGTGTGTGCACGTGTGCTTGTAACCCTCAAGTGTACTTTGCTCTTCAACTTAGATGTGCAGTATTTCCAAAAATAGTGAAAAAGGTAAGACCCTTCCTTCTTTATGATTCTGCTCAAAACACCACGTGCCGCCTCAGAGCTTTTTCTAGTCAAATGAGCCTCCGTCCTCAGTGACGCCCTCTACGTGTTGATGCCTCAACCCAGCGAAGCCCCCTCTCTCGTGCCCTGAGTGATGCCTCTTCAGTTCACAGTGCAGTCATCGGGTGGACTGCCAGGCCCTGGCTCTGCACAGCAACGTCATCCTTGATGCTCCTCCGTGAACAAGGGTACAAGCCTGGGCCCCTCCTCAACCCTAAGCTCCCCACAGACTCAGCCCTCAAGGAACCGCTGAGCATCCTCAAAGCATGTCATTGTCAGCGATACCTTTTTCTTCTCCTGAACTCTAACCTATTCGTGTCATATTGACCTTTTGCTGCATGAGTCATAAATGATGAAATCGGTCTTTTGGTTTTTGAAATGTAGCCAGCATTTGTAAGGCTAAACCTTTTTCATGAACTGAATTTAAGTGAATAATCAAGCCACAGTTTCTCTTCAAAAGGAGAGTGATGCTAGACATTTGAATCTCTTTGTCCTTTCCAATGGCTATGGCATCAGGTCCTAAAATAAGCTCGTAATTTTTCCTGTTATTTTAATAATATGGAAATATTAGCATAGTGTTTCTTTTGATAGTGATAGACTATAATCCGTATTTAAATTTTATAGAGAAGAAATTTATTGTACTGTGATGTAGATATTTATTATCCAGGTAAGGATTTGCCCGGTGTGTATTTTTTACAATTGAAACATTTTACTTTAATCTTTAAAAACAAAACGCATTAAACACACACGCGCGCGCACATACATACACACACAAAAACAAATAGGCAAGGGGGAAAAAAGGTTTGGCCTTATCACAGAATTTTTCCTGTGCTATATAAATGTTTGCAAATGCAAAAAGTGTACATTTCTGGTGTGTTTCCACATTAATTAATGCCGCCTTCAAAAGCAATATTGTGCAGGTAAGATGCTGTTGTGGTTTTCTGTTGCACAGTTAAAAGCTGACCCACCTTATGCACAAGACAATCAATATAAATCTGTCCTCAGGATGAAAGTAATACTCATGCAAATTATGGAGCACAATGCAAGACAGAAACGACCCTTCACACATGTATTATTGATGGAGAAATGATCAGGGCATGAACAAGCTGGCGCAACATCATGCCACTTCTCTCTTTTTGGTTCTCCCTTTTTACCTTGGCATTTCTAATTTGACCATGGAGCCAAATTAGTTCTCCATGCCCATCTTAGATAAAACACTTATTTTCCATAATGTTTCATGCCCTGAAAATCAGAAAAATACTACAGAATAGGAAAAGATCTACAGTCATTAGAAGATTTGTGTTTTTCAAACAGTGTTAAGTGATATTGCTAGATGGTGATATTTTTTTCAGCCTAAAACTCTGTTGAAATCTGTGATCAAAATGTTTTAAACTATCCAAAAAAGAAAATTTGTATATTTGGGAAAAATGGATTTTTACATAGCTTTTGTATGCAGATATTAAATTGTAATTATGAATATAGTGGGCGTAGATAAACTTATAAGCTTAAATTCTAAAAAAGGAAAAAAAAGGAAAAAGCTTATAACAAACATGCTTTTCTGTCTCTTTCTTCAAATAGTATTAGTTCCTAAATATAGACAAAGAGTCGCCTGTTCTTCTCACCCCAGCAGCTGCCAAAAGGATGGAAACAGGTTTTGGAAACATTGACTGGAATAAGCAAGTTTATTTGGGAGGAAAACATGAAGGGAAGAGAGGAAAGAAGTAAAACGCTGAGGGGGGGGTTACTTCTTTGGAAGAAGGGGTCACAGAGATGGAAAGACAAGGAGAGAGTTAAGTGTTTGCAGCTCAAAAACTATATTTATCTTCTTATCACAAAATGTTCCAGAATATTATTAATGGGATTATACTATATACAAGTATATCTCAATCCCCATTACCCTGAACACATGTTAATTAGGATTCTTTCTGTGACAAGTGACAAAAACCTAACTCAAAGTAGCTTAAGCATAAAGACAATTATTGACTTTAATATCTGGAAACCTGGGAATGTGACACCTACAGACATGGCTGGATCTGAGTACTCTCGGTATTTGCGGGAAGAGCTCCTCTCTCCATCTTTTCCCCCAAGTAGACTTCATGTCCACATCGCCTTTCATGGTGGCTCCCAGTAGCTCCACGATCAGGTCTACAACTCCAAATATAGTGGAGAGTTTCATCCGCCCCACCACCACCCCCCACCTCCCACAACCTACCAACAATTCCAGTGACAATCCTGGGCCTAATTCTCATTGGCCCAAATTGAGTCAGGTGCCCATTCCTGCACCAACCACTGTGGTGAAGAGGACAGATATGGTAATTAACTTACCCCTCTGAAGTCCTGGGACTGCATGGAAGTGGAGGGGGGGAACAAATCAGCCGCACCTAAAGTATGGAATGAGAGTTAGGGCAGGGATGATTTCGCAAAGTAAATTCTAAACCTTGCTGCAAGAAGGAGTTGCAAAAGCAGCAAATGTCCACACCAAAAGTTAAATCTGAAAAACCCCAGCAGTGGAGTCTCCATAACACATAGGAAGCTTAGCATGATTCAGCCAGGACATGAAGGAAACAAATACTTTTCTCAAGAAGTATTTGATCACATCCTCCCAGGCTCACAAAAAGGCCACTCCAGATAAGATGGAGCTAGCATTTGTTATTTCCCTGGGCTGGGTCAGTCTAGAGTACTATTTTCTGAGTTCTTCTACTTTATGTTTTCAAAGGACTGACTGTAGCTTCTAATAGTTATCATTTCTACATCATGTATCTCCCAGCAAGACCAGCCCAAGTAAGACTGATTTGTGCCCACAAGTCCTAATGATGCAGAAATATAAAGAACACTCCTCAGTTTACCGTGAGTCCTAGAAAGATGCTGTGTTCTTCTTTGTTGCAAATAGGAAGGGACATTTGCATTCGAAGAATTTTATAATTTTTCTAATGGGCATTTTTAGTCTTAAAGAGACCTTTTAAGATTCCTTTCCATAACCTAAAGTAAAGCCAGATAGAGGGTTTTGTAGCACTTATTTATATCAAAAATTAAGAACCTGAGATCACCAAGTACCTGAGATTCACTGGTAAGTGAACTCCCTTGTGAAAATCTAGTTGAACACCAAAAAATTCACCTCCACCTTCCCCAGCACTTTGACAAAATTCCCACTTAGTTATATTTACTCTAGCATCCAAGTAGCTACCCCAAAGAATATACTGAGTGTTCGTGCCACCTCCCAGAGTTCTTCACCATCACACTGAAGAATGTAACAAAGGCCCAGAGTGTAAGAACACCTATTCTATGCCAGGGATCATACTAGATAGACCCTTTTGAATTACCTCTATTCTCCAAACAAACCTAAAAGTGTTAGTGTTCTCATTTGATAATGGGCAAATGGAGACTCAGTGTGAATAGGCAACTTGTCCAAGATCACATAGTTGACAACTATCTGAGCCCATGGGGTTCCAAGACCCAGGTTCTTCTTACAACCTGCACTAATAGGACCATGGGAAAGCCTTAGCCCCCAAAGAAAGAGAAAAGGCAACTCTGCTCTGGGAATGTTTGCCATTCTCCTTCCTAAAAGGCTCAGCTTTCCTAGAGGAAAAAAATGTACACCTTGAAGAACCGCTACCTCACCTTTCATTAGGTTGTATTTAATTGCAAAGCCACTCATTGGTTTTACAACATAAAGAGTAATTCCTTGGGCCGGGCATAGTAGCTCACACCTGTGATCTCAGCACTCTGTGAAGACAAGGAGGGAGCATTGCTTGAAGCCAGGCATTCAAGACCAGCCCAAGCAAGAGTAAAGCTCTGGCCCTACTAAAAATAGAAAAATTACCTGGGTGTCATGGCACACACCTGTAATCTCAGCTACTCAAGAGGCTGAGGCAGGACGATCACTTGAGCCCAGGAGTGTAAGATTGCTGTAAGTACAAAGATGCCACTGAGCTCTACCCAGAGCAACAGAGTCAGACTTTCTTTTAAAAAAAAAAAGTAATTCCTTTTTAAAGGACAATTTATAATCCAGCTGGCCTCTAGAGGTGCCATCTAACAGGAGGGCATTTTCTTTGCTAAACATTTGGAGGGTGTCTGTGTCATCAGTTTAGGGAGACCCAAATTGCCCTGTATAATGGAAAACATTATAATGTTACAGATAATTTACAGCAGTGAAGGTTGGAAAGCAGGGACGAAGATAAGAAGCAGACAAGATGACAGAAACAGTCATGTTTCACAAGATGACAAAAACAGTCGATGTTTCACGATGTGACACCGTGCTGCAACTTGTTTGCTTTTACATAATCAACTTCTTAGCAAATGTTTGGTGCAGATGAATTTCTTATGGAAACAAGTGAAAAGGGACATTCAAGTATCGGGTTGATATGGAATAGGAGAGCTCCACAGCAAAGAGGATCTTAATGACACAATTATCCCAGAATTTACAGAATTCTGGGGATTGCTTTGTCTAGTTTCAAAGGATTGAGAAGGGAGTTTTTCAAGCAGTTTCACCTAGCTCTGAAGGGAAGGCTCTAGCTGACATCTGGTAGACATGTTTACTTAAGACTTCATTTATCCCCACGTCTGCATTACTACAACATGGCGATAAATTAATGAATCACAGGTCCTTGTGGAATTTTCCACAGGAAAGCAGTAAGACAAGAACCTCTCTTACCCAATTTGCGATCTCACCTGCAATTAAAAACAACAAAAGTCTTAAAATATTAGCAAACCAGATATATTAGAAATTTTTATGATTAGATATTAGATTGACAATATTTGTAACTTTGCAGGATTAATATGAGGAATAGGCAGCTGTATTTTACAAACCAGTGAGAAAGAGGCATAAAATGCCTTAGCAAAATAGAATATTCCCAGGAGAAGCCCAAATGGCTAACAAGTATATTGAAAGATCTCCCGCCTCACAAGTACCATATTTTTCCATGCATAATGCACACCCATGCTTTTGGCCCAAACTTTCAAGGAAAACCACACCTTTTGGGAGCAAGACACGATTGTAAGAGGGACTTTACCTAACAAATGCAATCAGTGTAAGCTGGTTTATTGTACCCTCAATGAATCCCCAACAATAAAAAATAAAATAAAAAATAAATCTTTCATTTTAAGTCAAATTTTTATTCGTTTATATTTGAATACTTGTCCTATGTATTACATAGGAATTTTAGCATTTATTTTTTAACATATTATGGTACAAGAAATTTTATGTAACAATTACAAAACACAAAAACAGATCCATGGTACAAGAAATTTTATGTACCAGTAACAAATATACAATAGTTGTACATCATGGAGGACCAAGAGCTCTTCATCACAGTCAATGTCAGAAGTATCCTCTTCTTCAATTTCTACTTCTACATTACCTATACCTTCTGAAGAGCCACGTTCCTCATCCCAGGAAATTTCATCATTATCAGTTCCCTCCATAGCAGTGCTGCTGCCACATTTTTTACACCTTTTCATAAGCACATTCCTTTTGACACAATTACACAATCTCGGTGGATCCAGTCATAAGATCCAATCACAAACTTGGGTGATTCATACCTTCTGGTTCTGCCTATAGCTGTTAAAGCATTACCAGCTGACTGCATCCACAGTGTCCACTCTTGCTTCATTAGGAACTTAAAGGGTTTGTGTATTGACACTTCAAGAGGTTGCAGTTGGCTGGTTAGCCCACCAGTATCGCAGCAAGTTGGGTTTTCAAGCCCACTGCAATTGCTTTTGCACTTTGTGTGACATTCATGGGCTTTGAAGTGATCAAAAACAAGCAAAACTGTTTTTTAAGTAATACTTCAGGCCTTCATGACCAGACTTTGTTAAACTAGATTTTCATACCTTCTTCATTCATCTATCCTTTTCTTTTTTAATTTTTTTTTTAAACAGTCACCTGGTCTAGAGTGCCATGGCCTCAGCCCAGCTCACAGCAACTTCAAACTCCTAGGCTCAAGCAACCATCCTGCCTCAGCCTCCTGAGTAGCCTGAACTATAGGCACGTACCACCACACTCAGTTAATTTTTCTATTTTTTAATAGAGATAGGGCCCTTGCTTTGCTCAGGCTGGCCTCGAACTCCTGATCTCAAGGGATCCTCCTGCCTCCCAGAGTGCTAGGATTACAGGATAAATCACTACACCCATCCCTCAGCCATCCTTTTTCATGCATGGGGACAATAATTCCCCTTGGAATCTTTTGTTTAGGAAATGCTTTTCTCTTAAAGGTGATCGTAGGCAGTAACTTGGTCCCATCTGCATAACAGGGTAGAACAACAGTGAAATATGTTTGTTCATGTCCACTAGTTTTAATGGTCATAGTCTTTGCTCCTTTGATAGCCACATTCTGTTGGTTGGCATGTAAAATGCGAGTAGGACCTCTTTCACATTGGCAGTTTGGAATAGCTCAAAGTTGCAAGTCTTTGGTTTGGAAGGAAATTCCAAAATTTCATGTTCAAACCTTCGCTCTTCATAAAGTTAAAGCACCATTTAGGTGTCCCTGAGAGATCATCACTCAATCCTTTTATCTTCTTCTTGTATCATCTTGGTCGAAATAGGTATCCCAGTTTGAAGCTGCTCCAAAATCCAGGTCTTCACCTCCTGCTCCACCTCCAGACATTTTGGAGGTTTTCCTGGAATTGCCTTTTCTGTTTTGACATCTGAAGAAGCTTTTCTTTCTGTTGCCACCACATTCTGATGACACTGTGGGAAGTGGTCCAAAGTGTATCACGGCAGCTCTTTTGCCATGATCTTTAGCATATTTATTAATAACTATTAGCTTACAGTTTGAAGTGTACACAGACCATTAGGACATTTTCCAAGGGATGTCCCAATAATTTATGTAAAAATATCAACTAGATTGCCAGCTCCTGCCTGAAGTGTATGAAGAGAAATATCATCACTCCTCATTGGCCAGAAATGCTTTCATTGCAAGTTAATCGTAAGTTTGACAAAGCTGATCGCCATATTCCACTGTATTATTTTGCATACGGATATCATTATTGGTTTCTAGAATTATAAAACACTAGCAAAACTAAAGAATTAAAAACATTTATGTAAATACAGAATTAGTACTACCCATGTTTAATGTGCATCCTTATTTTTCCCTCAAAAATTGCACATTGTACATGGCAAAATACAGGTAATCAGAAACATGAAAATTGACATCCATTTCATCCCACAAATTAGGCAGACAGAAAATACTAAGTGTTAGTAAGAATGTAAGAAGATGAGGACCCCATCACCTGCTAGTGAAAGTATTAACTGGTTCAGCCCATCATTCCTGGAGCCAGGATTTCTCCTCAGGGTGCATAACAAACTCTTACACACATCTGTAGGCACAGGCCACAGAGCATCACAGACTTTACAAAAAAAGGAGTCTGACTCCAAGACCAGAGATGTTGGCGTGGATATGGAGAAAAGGAAATACTTGTACACTGCTGGTGGGAATGCAAACTAATACGTTCCTTTTAGAAAGATGTTTGGAGAACACTTAGAGATCTAAAAATAGACCTGCCATTCAATCCTACAATTCCTCTACTAGGTATATACCCAGAAGACCAAAAATCATATTATAACAAAGATATTTGTACCAGAATGTTTATTGTAGCCCAATTCATAATTGCTAAGTCATGGAAGAAGCCCAAATGCCCATCAACCCATGAATGGATTAATAAATTGTGGTATATGTACACCATGGAATATTATGCAGCCTTAAAGAAAGATGGAGACTTTACCTCGTTCATGTTTACATGGATGGAGCTGGAACATACTCTTCTTAGTAAAGTATCTCAAGAATGGAAGAAAACATATCCAATGTGCTCAGCCCTACTATGAAACTAATTTATAGCTTTCATATGATTGCTCTAACCCAGTTATAACCTAAGAATATAGGGAAAGGGAGGGGAGGTGAGGGGGAAAGATGGGCAGAGGGAGGGTAGTTGGTGGGACCACACCTACGGTGCATCTTACAAGGGTACAAGTGAAACTTACTAAATGTAGAATATAAATGTCTTAACACTATGACTAAGAAAATGCCAGGAAGGCTATATTAACCAGTGTGCCGAAAATTTGTCAAATGATATATAAAACCAGTGTATGGTGCCCCATGATTGCATTAATGTACACAGCTATGATTTAATAATAAATAATTTTTTTAAAAAAAAGGAGTCTGACTTCAGGCTAGATAAGAGGAGACAGATATTGGGTGGAAGGCTACCTACTGTGGAAATCACTGCAGCATCAAAAGCATCAACATAGACCTGCATAGTGAAACACATAAAACACAGAACAAGACCCATAACACAATACTGTTTATGTAAAGTAAAGGAGCAACACACATTTCACATGGAATCATACATAACTAAGGACATATATCAAGCACATTAGACTGGGTGCCTGTGTGAAAGGCATGAAGAGAAAAAAATGAAATAAATTCCATCCAGCCTGAAATAGAGAGGAGCGTCTGTATCTGAGGCCTCTCCCCAAAATACTGCTGGGTTTTAACCATCTCATTACTATCTTTTCCCTGGGTCACCCATGTTGTAACATTTCCTACGCAGTAACAGGCATTAAATGCTTGGACAACAGAATCCTGGCGAGGCACACAATCTACAGCCTCAGAACCAAGGAGAAGAATTCAAAGATGGCCCTGAGATGACTGTGGGAAGAAAAGAAAGAAAGGAGTAGACAGTCCTGGTGGATCAATGGTCTTCTAGCTGCAGAAATTATTTTTCCAACCAACAATATTGAATGTAAAACTCCTATTTATAAGAAAGGAGAGAAAAGGTTTCAGTTGAACAGTTCTGTCCATGCAGCCATCCCAACGTCTCTAAGGCAAATCCCACCTGTAGGGATCCCTAAATCTCTACTAGAGTTCTGGAAACTTCTGATCTAGAAATTCTTTCCCTTAGAAGCCAACTCTCAGGTAATGAGTGGGGTGCATCAACTTTATTTAAAGGGTGAGGGTGGAGCAACTACGTCTCCTTAACATTATCAACAGTCCACAAGGAGACAGGGCCCAGACTTAAGGCTGTGCTGCCTAGGACAAGAATAGGAAAGATGATCTTTCAGAGATAGTCTTTGCTGCCACTACTCTAAAATCAAATTTAAAAGTCTCTTTTATTTTTATGAGCCTGATATTGAATGTTCAATTTGTCTGTGCTGTGTAGGTGGGGTAAGCAAGTTTAAACCAAACTATTTCTGTCTCTTCCCAGTTTCTCTAATTGAATGGGCTTGTGAACCAGAACCCAACCCATTTCATATGGGGAATGATCCAAGGAACTGGGAACAGTTAGCCTGTAGATGACTTGAGATGGCATTCTAGCTCACAGCCAACCCAGCTGCTATGTGGAACAGGAGACCCATTTGTTCTATGTTGCTTTCAAAAAGCAAAGCCAGGATTAATAAATGGATGAATGGATACTACTCAGAAGTCAATATCAGCTCAAAAAAGGGAAGAATTGTGTCACAGTCAACTGTCTACAAATATAAATAGAGAGCTCCCCATCATTCAAGGTGTTCGAGCAAAGACTAAAATGTCATCTGACAATGAGGTGCTGATAAGGAGGGAATCTCAAAAGAAATGAACCCCAAGTTCTGCTCCAGCCTCAGGTTACACCATGTCTGTATCCTTGGAGGCCTGCTCTCTGTACTTGCTCAGGTTTTCGGCTGGCTGTGATTCTGTATTTTTGGTTCTCCAGAAGGAAATATGTGAAATAAACCTCAGTTAGATTTGAATTCTGGTGCCACTTATTTAAATGTATAATCATTCCCTGCAAAAGCAGATAAGCCCGTAAAATAAAGTCTACCATCTGTCTCTCCATGTTTTTTTTTTTTTTTTTTTTTAATAATCATCCTACTAGCTCCTGAGAAAACCTCCTCTGTGTAGCCATGAGTCAGACAAGCTGATTGGAAACCATCCTCAGAGAGAATGATGTGCCAGAATCAAAGAGCAACTCTAAAGTGAGAAAAAACATAGGAAATAAATTCTGGGATAGTCTGACACACTGGAACATTGCTTTACCATTTGGTTCATCAGAATGATGTTTATAACCATCTTAGTTATTAAGAGTCTCCATCATAAAGTGAATTTCAACTTAATTACCTCTCGTTAAGCCTCAGCACACTGGTTGTTTGCCCAAGCACAAATTTATTTTGACCAAAATTAGTCTTAACCAGCTTGGCTTAGTAATGATATAGCCAAAAAAACACAGCCAGTGGGCAGGTTGAGAGGCTTCTCCAACAATTCGTAGATTAGAGAACAGAACTTTTTAAAACTATTCTGCAAGGAATGAATCTCTCTTACATTTCAGAACACTTTTATTCAATGCCCTGGTTGTTCATCCCAAAAAGATATCCAAGGAATAAAAAAAGTGTTCTATGGACAGACCAGTTCCTTAAAATAGTCAGGGCAGGGGGGTTGTGTTTTGAAATTCAGCTGTAAGATCTACTTTTGTGTGGGTGCCTCACAAGGCTTTAGAGCTGAGAAGATGGCCTATTTCGAATGTCTATCAAAAGTGGGCATAATTGGATTCTGACCACTCTAAATTACTATGGATTACAAGCAAAACTAAAAATGTGCTGGTGCAACTTTTTCCTCCAAAACAGTGATTACAAGTCACGTATTTACAAGAATTGATGGCATCCAGCTTGTCATAAAAACATTTTAAATGCAATCAGTCTCATCATCTGCAGGAATCCTTTCATTTTACAAGTGCAGGCTTCTTTCTCTCCAAAAATAAGACCATATGCTGTCCCTGAAAGAAAATACACAAATACATCTGATACAGACAGGGATACTGGGGCAGGGCTAGGGAGCAGGAAGCACCATAAATACAAAAGTGTGGTACCCATGGTATTTTGTATACCACATGGTATTTGTCAAGAGGCAAATCTACTGACCCCAGAGATTCAAAAACATGTATTCTTAACTTGAACTCAAGTATTCTTGGGACTCTGAAGACTTATCCTCAGAGGCAAACAAAATTTATCTTAAAATATTTTAAAAGTTCTGGTTTCATCCCAAAGGTAATTTTTTTAATAATTTTTATTTCAAAATATTAGGGGGTGCAAGTGCTCTTGTTACATGCTGAAGTCAGGGCTATTAGTGCACCTGTCACCAGAGCAGTGTACGTTGTACCCCATAGCTAAGTTGTTATCTCTCACCCCTGCCCCAGCCAATCCCTTCTTAGTTTCCAATGTCCTTTACTCCACTGCGTGGGAGCCCACCATTTAGCTCCCACTTATTAGGAAAATGTGTGGTGTTTGTTTGTCCATTCCTAAGATACTGCACTTGGGAGAATGGTCTCCGGTTTCATCCAAGTTGCTGCAAATGACATTTCATTCCTTTTTATGGCTGAGTAGTACTCCGTGGGGGGTGAATGTGTGTGTGTGTGTGTGTGTGTGTGTGTGTGTGTGTACACATATACCACATTTTCTTTATCGGCTCATCAATCGATGGGCACTTAGGTTGATTCCACATCTGTGCAATTGTGAATCAGGCTGCAATAAACACTCAGAGACAGATGTCTTTTTGATATAATGACTCGTTTTCCTTTGGGTAGATACCTAGTAGAGGGATTGCTAGGTCAGATTGAATGGTAGGTCTACTTTTAGTTCTTTCAGGAATCTCCATACTGTTTTCCATAGAGGTTGCACTAAAAAGTGTCCCTTTTCATCACATCCATGCCAATATGTTTTGGGTTTTGATTTTTTTTTTTCCAGGTAAAAATTAGACTTTTATTTGAGTCACCAGGAGAAAGATTCACTCGTGGTTCAAGTCAAATGTTAAGAATCATAACAGGCCGGAAAGATTTGATCCTAAGCACAAGCCCAAAAGGGAGGAAACCAAACAGACCAAAATAAGACAACACTCTCACATAAAAAGATGAACGGACGGCTGCACACGCGCGCGCACACACACATACACACGGATAACATGTTTGGACAGAGGCAAGTTTCACACGGTCATTTCTTTTTAAATACAGGTTTGTGGGTGGTATTTTGTTTTGTTTTTTTCCGGCTATAAAAAAGGAGCCAAAAGTGCGTATGTGAAGGGGGAAAGGCAGAAATTAAGCAATAAAGAAATTTTCCCTGGAGGGACATGAGGGGAGAAAACAGGAAGCAGAGTTGGGAGAATTCACTTTTCTCACCATTGGGCTTGCATTTCATTATTGGTCCACAAAACTTATATTCACATTCTAGTGTGATGCGTCTCTCCTGGGATCAGAGTGGCTAAAAGACCTTTGTGAGCTGTAGAAAAGACCAGGGGTTCAGCCCAGCCTTTGGGGTTCTGTGCTCTTCTAGGGATGGGTGGTTCTGGTAAGGAACAAGGACACCCAGTGGCCCCTAGGTCCCTCAGCAACAGTATGACAGTCCCTCCCCTCTCTGGGGATATATAAGAAAATGGTCCCTATTTGTAGGGTGATAAGAGTCCAGGCAGGGGCTGGTATGGTTTTTGATTTTTTTAGAATGGTCATTCTGATAAGGGGAGGTGGTATCTCACTGTGGTTTTAATTCGCATTTCCCTGATGAGTAGTGATATTAAACATTTTTTAATACGTACATTGGACATTTGTATATCCTCTTTTGAAAAAATCATGTTCATATCTTTTCCCCACTTTTTCATGGGGTTATTGGCTCTTTCCTTGCTGATTTGAGTTCTTTGTAGATTGTGAATATTAGCCCTTGGTGAGATGTACAGTTTACAAATATTTTCTCCCATTCTATAGGTTGTCTGTTTACTCTGTTGATTATTTACAAAAGTAATTTTTAAATTTTACCATAAAACATATTTTTATTCATCCAGATCAACTCAAAACCAAATACAAAAGGTCGATCATTCACTTGCATTCAGGTTTATAATGGCTTCCATGGCGGGTAATATACGGTAATCATTGCAAGCAAATGAGGGCCAAAAAAAGGCAGATAAGATCTAAACAATGCAGTTCACGCTCAAACCCACAGCACATGGCTTCCTGGGCCCATGAAAAGTTTTTGAGTAGTCAGTGAGAGAAAAGTGAAGGGGAGCTTGAGTTACCACAACTGAGAAACAGAATATAGCTCAGGGGTTCCCAAATTTGGGGCAGATAAGAACCACCTGAGAAGCATTTGGCACATTCTCAGGTAAATTTCTAAGAAAGAGATGTGTTACAGTCATACTAATGTTTTTCAATTAATAATTTAAAATAGTGCAGTTGCTCTGTCAGTGAGAGGAGAAAAGATATTGTTTGCAGAGGAGAGAAGATGTTGTTTACAAGTTTTTCCCAAGGTGTCTTCATGTACCTTGATGATGGATAGCTTGTGCTATAGGTGAGATTCTTCTAGAACAAGGCAAGTGTCTTGCCTGAGACTAGGAAACATTCCCTCAACTACTGAGGGGAGAAAGTGCAAAGAGCTCAGACTCTGCAGGGTCCTGAGGAGAACATCCTGGCACTGCCCCATCTAGAAGCCCAGGGTGGGGATTCAGATACGTCTGGGACATCTCAAGAGCAAGGAGAACTCTCATTGTTGGATTGAGGCTATGAGGCAGCAAGACCCCCTGAGAGGGGGGTCAAGTGATATACGAGTTCCCAAAGCCTCAGAGTAACAAGGAAATAGCACTGTAATTTGATGATGTTGAGAGAACTCCAAAGCAGCCTGAGTTTAGTTAATACCACAAAACCTCCCATAGTTCAATTTGATATGGGAGAAGTAGAATCACCAGTACATAGTGCACCTAAGGACGGGACAGAAACTAGCTAAGAGAGAAATTAGCTGAGAGAACTTGAGTGGAAAGAGCTTGCAGTTAGGAACGAGGGGTAAAACTGCACCCAGCATCGTCACCAAGGGAAGACCAGAGGGCTCTGCTGATGTCTCTGTGGACTGTGGACCAACAATAACAGACCAGCTGCCCTCAGCCATGACCTCACACCATGAGGGACTTACTCCCAAACTGTACCATGCATCAGAATGATGTAGAGAGCTTGTCATCACACAGATTCCTGGGCCCCGCCCCCACAGTCCTGACTCAGCAGCCGGGCTGGGGACTGAGAATCTGCATTCCTAACAGGTTCTTAGGTCATGCTGCCATTGCTGCTCTGGCACCACACTTGGGGAACCACTGCTCAGATGCCTCCTAACCCCCTAACTTACACGAAACCCAGGTATTAGAGGGAATGCCCAGCATGACGGAGTGCTTAGTGGGAGTCTACTTATGGGTAAATAACAATTTACATTTCTCATATACCCATCCCTGGGGACTTAGATTTGTATCCCTCCCAGAGATTATGGGCAAACGGCTTTCTAAATCTCTATTTGGTTACTTTCTCTTATGAGAACAATCATTTCCTATTCTAGTTCAACACTGAATATAATTCTCAAATGTACCCAATATTAGTGGTAATATTTCTTCAATGCTTAATGAAGAAAGTCATGAAGTTGGAACCCACTGTCAAGTGTAAAGTATTTTAAATAAATTGCAGACAGAATAACACATCGTCTAAAATATGTTACTTCAAGTCACTTCTCTGCTAAAATTTCCCAGTTGCTTCCTGTCTCAGCTAAGATCTACAAGCCATCACACTGCAGCCCGCAAGGCTGTGCACATGGCCTCGGGCCCCGCTGCTCCTCTTTCCCCTCCCACACTCCCAGCTCACTCGCTCTGCTCCGGTCCCACTGACCTCTGTGCTATTCCTTCAAGAGCCCAAAGACATTCACACGTCAGGACCTTGTGTGCTGGAATCGCAGCCCCTTCCCTCCCTTCCTTCAAGCCTCCACTCAAATAGCACCTCATCAGAGATGATCTCTCCATTTACCCATTAAAAAATACCTCCCTTCACGGTCATCTTCCTTCACTCTTCATCTGCTTGGTCTCAGTCTATTTTTCTTCCCATCACCTGTCATGACCTGAAATTATATTTTAGGGGGTTTTAAAATATTTTTTTGAATGTAAACTCCACAAAAGAAGGAAATTTGCTTTGCTTGCTGTTATAATCCCCATGCCCAGGAAGTACCTAGCACATAATATCACTCAGTCAATAATTGTCCAATGAATTAACAACAACAAAAAAAGCCCAGCAGGCCAAAGGAACCAACGACCCTAGTCCTACAAACACCCGAAGAAACATGAGGGAAACTTGCATTGGCAGGATGGCACCCCAAGTTGCTTTTGTATGCCCATTTTCCCCCTTCTTCTTTCACCACTAAACCCATATCACTAAGGAGGAACTGTGTGTGTGCAGGTTTACAGAAAGAAAAAAAAACAAGGCAACAACCCAAGGGTATTGCAAATTGGAGAGCCAGGACAAGGAGGAAACTCCCTCTTCATGTGAAGTAACCCAACTTCAGATGAGAATGGCAAGAGCTGCCTGCGATCCCATGGCCCACGATAGCCACTGTTAAAATCTGAGTGGATAGATACCCTTCTGGACATTTTTATACAAGTAACACACAAGCATATTAATCAATTTTTTAGCTTTCAATGTCAACTTGATTCCAGACAAAGACCTCTGGGAATTAATCCATAAGGAATATAAAAATCACAAAACTAGATCGATAGAAGAGTCAAGAATGGGGCAGGAGAAAGAGATTACATTTAAACAATATACTTCCTCTAAGCTTTCTGGAAGCTGAGCATTTGCCCGCTCTGAGGTCTACAGCCATAATTGTTTTTGATAGGTACTGTGTTTAGATAAATAATGTCAAAAGGGTCAAAATAATCTTTTCATTCTCAACTTTTATCAGAAACATTGAAGTGCCACTATTTAGCCCTCAATTATCACCTTTTTCTAGAAACATTTGAGAACTTAATAGGTTCGGCCTTTTGTATGAGCAGAGTTCAAATTGAAAGAATTCTTCAAATGGATCACATTAAAATTTGAACATTTGAACCTTAGTTTTCCTGAATCTTCTTCCTTAAAGCAATGACAAATTCCCACTGACGCTGCCTTAATTACACTTCAATGAAATGAAAGATCCAGAAAAGAAAAGAGACTAAAGTGATTTTCAATTTAAAATGATGAGGAGTTCAGGAAAAGTAACCTTTCAGAATGTCAAAGTTCGACAGACTCTCAAGTTTTGAGTTCAAAAATTCAGAACACTGTTGTGTTCAGTGGCACTGAGACATTCCACTTACCAGCCTGCTCTTAATTTTTTTTCCTCCTTTCTCTTTGTGCTCTCCATCTTTGCATGTCCATCAGAATCTCAATACTTTCTGGTAATTTTTGTGTCAATTTTGCATGTTATCTTATTAGTTCATAAGTATAAGACCAGTGTGGTCTAATTGTTTTCCAACAGCTCTCCCAATGGACAGCAGCCTATGGGAGAAAGACCATGGGCTTCGGAATATAAATATAGATTTGAATCCTGACCTCACTCGTGTCCTTAGAAAGTTGTTTCACTTTCTTTTACCTCAATTTTCTTAGTTGTGAGAAAGGAATACTAGTACCTATTTTGTGTTAGGGGAGAGAATTCTCTCAATAGATCTCTAACACTCATATATGGCTTGGAGGGTATGCCAAGAATGCAAGGCCCTGTCTACTCTTTACATAGGAACTTTCTCAGAGCTGTGCTTGCAGTGAGTAAGCTTAAGAGATGAAGTAATGTCTCCTCCACTAAAACAAAGAACACAATTACTTACTATGTGCTATAAAAATAGTAGATTCCTCTAGCTCAGTGTTCCTGAGCTATGACACAAGCCCACTGGGGGCATACTATCCATCAGGACCTGTGTCAGCTTGCCCCTCTGAATCTCAGTATTGAAGGGCACTGATGTTAATACTGTGCTGAAGCTCTTTGCTGTGATAGTGAGTAATAAAGTCCTTTATCTCTGACCTTGGAGACTCATGTCTTTCACTAGTATCAGAAGTAAAAGACTAATACTCAACGGAAAATACATTTTAAACATTAATAGATTAACTTATTGGTGAATAAACAAGGTAAAATAAAATCTCCCATATAACCCATTACAGGTCTATTAAAAAATTAAATGAAGTAGCCTGGCACAGAATAAACACAAATAATATTTTCCCTTTAGTCACTGCCTTGACTATCTCAAATAAATAGTTCTTGAAAAAATCATGATGACAGTAAGGCTGCTCCTCCCTTCCCTTAACCTTTGCCATATAATCTATCTTGTATCTGTCCCACAGGCAGTGGTAAAGTAATCAAATTCTCCTAGAAGGGCTTATAGCAGTGCTCGTAATAGGGGGAAACTCTTGAAAACTGAAGAATATGAAAGTCATGAGTCTCTAATAATGGGATTCCAGACCTGGGGTGGGAGTAGGTATTGGGGACAGGAGATGACATCTACATCTTCAAATTCCATCACTACTTGCTGTATTCATTACCCTTCCATCAATATACTGAATCCTCTGAACTTTACTTCATATCAGGGGAGGGCACGGGAGTAAATTTTAGAAACAGAATTTATGCCAAAAGATAAATGCATTTTGTGATAATTGGGAAGACTTCTATGATGTGGAAGAATGTAACAATGCAGGTTCTTTACTAGATGCATATAATCTGCTCTTTATCTCTGAACATACCTACAAACAAAAAGATGTTTTGCTCTCTGTATTACTTTCCTATTTCTGCTGTAACAAATTCCCACAAATTTGGTGGCTTAGGCAATACAAATTCTTATAGTTCTGTAGGTCAAAAGTCCAACACAGGTCTCACCAGGCTAAAATCAACACATCAGCAGGGCATGTTTTTCTGGAGACTGGCCTTTTCTAGCTTTTAGAAATTATGTACCCTTCTTAGCTTCTGGCCCCCTTTCTTTATTACTTGAGTGTCAATTTCTTCTCACCCATCTCTCTGGTTCACTGTGGCCAGAAAAGATTCTCAGCTTTTAAAAACTCATGTGATTACATCAGGCCCACTGGGATAATCTGGGATAATCTCCCCATCTCAAGGTCCTTAACCTTAATCACATCTGCGAAGACTCTTTGCAGTAACATATTCACATGTTGGAAGGAGTGGAGATTAGGATGTAGAATATTTAGGGCTAATTAGGACCTTGGGGGACATTATTCTGCCCACCACACTCTACTTCTAGAAACTTCTCAAGATTTTCTAACTCTCAAAGTTGTTCAAATTGACCAGTTCACAGAAGCATTAAAATTTTTCTGAAAGTGAAACATCTTACCCTGCTGAGGTGAATGAATAATGCCAACTAAAAGTCCTCTTTAATTTTTGTTTTAATTTCTACACATTACCCGCTCCCCAAAATAATTAAAGGACTATTCTTAAGATTCTGAGGGAAGCCACTGAGTGCCAGTAACCATGGTGATGCAAATTCTGAAAGGAGTGTTAACTTCCATTATGTGAGAGCAGATGAAACCAAAGCCTTGGCCCACACACCAAACCCTTGGGTAGCAACATGTTCTAGAAGAATGGAACATTCTGAAGTATCCAGATTGCTTTTTTTGAAACATTAAGAATGTAGGAAGTGATTCTTGACTGTAGATGTTTTTTAATGGGGAGGGATTTGGGGGTAAACAATACGATGATTTGACAGCTCTGTTACCTGGGGAGGCAGAAGAAGGAGGCATAGCAGGTATTGGGAAGAAGGGTGTGTGCCCTTTGTAGATAACACCCACAGGAAAATCCACTCATTCAAAAATATTTATTGAGCACCTTCATAAGGAAAAAAAGCACTGTGGTAGGTGCTCTGGACTTATGGACGAATTAGTCAAGAAGCCTGCAGATAAAGAATTGGAACCCTAGTATGGGAGATAAGAAAGAAATCTTTCTAAGAGCACAGGAGATGGAGAGCGGTTCCCTAGTGTAGTACTTCTCAAACTTTACTGTGCCCACTCGTCTGGTTAAAATGCAAATTCAGTAGATCCAAGGCAAGGCCTGAGATTCTGCATTTCTAACAAGCGAAGTGGTGGTAGCACCCAAGCTGCTGGTCCATGCACCATGCTTTGTGTAGCAAACATCCAGAGCAGTATTTCTTAAACTTTACTGTGCTTAGGACCCACGCAGGGAAATTTTACAAACAAAAAATACCCAGGCTCTTCCCTCAGTGTTTCTCTTGTAATTAGCTGCCGTGAGACCCAGGTCACAGTAAGTTTTCAAAGTCCCCATTATGATTTTAACGTACAGCTAATACTGAATACTATTAACACAGAACTTATTATGAGAGCTGTTGAAACTCTTGGGCAGTGGTTCTCAAGCTATGGGGCCCAGACCAGCACTATCAATATCAACTGGAAACTGGCCAGAAATGTAAATTACTGGGCCCCACCCCAGGCCAACTGAATCTGAAACTTTTGGAAGCCCCCAAAAAAGCTGTGGTTTAACATGCTTTCCAGGTGATTCTAACATACAATCACACTTACAAACCACCCATCTAGGGCAGCTATTCCCACTGAGATATGTTTATTGGCTTTTCAAACCATCAGATGCCCCTAGTTCCTGAATCAATTGGTCTGAGGTGGTGTCCCGCCGTAGATATTATTACAAACACCTATAGGTCGATAAAAGGTGTCCCCAGACCGAGAACCACTGATGAAGGGTGTTGTCCAGAAAAATCATCTCCTTCTCATTCATTTATTCATTTCTTTCACACATTTTGGGTTTTTTATTTCTTTCAGATTAAAGGCACAATTAGGTTATAATGTTTGTATTTGTTAGGTAAAGTCCCTGTTGTAGTTGTTGTGTCCCACACCCTCAGGAGGTGTGCTATGTACCCTCACATTGTGCCCATTAGGTGGGAGCACATCAGTCCTCCTCCCTGCCTCTCACCTTGAGTTGAATTGAGTTTCTCTCATGTGTGGGTGTACATTTCATCTACTGGCTTTATCTTAGTATAGAGTACATTGGATGCTTGCTTTTCCTCTCTTCTTTCACACATTTTGCAGAACAACTACCTAGTCCTCACCATCAAAGAGCCCTCCCTGAGCTATTGAAGGAGACCAAAGAGCTTGGAAGTGGAGAGCAGCACAAAATGGGGGGTCAATTGGGTATAAGAGGTCAGCACAGAGGTAAGCAACTCTGAGCAGAGAAGATGGGTACAAGGGGACAGGCTGGGGACCAGTATGATGCCTCTGCACAAGGTGGGTCCTCCCTTCTCAGGTGGGTGAAGAGATGAGAAAAGAAAACCAGGAGAACTCTAATTACTGTCAGCCGTCATGGGCTTGCTGCCTCCTGGAGTTCCTTTCTGCCTATAATCTACAATATGTTTCTCTTTCTTTCTCTCTCTCTCCCTCCCTCCCTCCATGCCTTCCCCCCACCCTCGTGCCCACATGCATCATGGCTCAGTGCTGACAAGTTTTATGCTAGGGTTCCATAATTTCATTACCTATGGATTCAGCCACTAGAGAGAGGAAGAAGCACAGGGAAGGATTATATGAAGAAAGTCCTTGTGTTGAGTATCCCTAAAGAACAATCGAACATGAGCAGTTCTTCAGCTGCTTTTTCAGTATAAAGATGTAGTATGGCCCATCCTTTCCCACGAACTTCTGAGGAAAGCAATTAGATCCAGTCTCCACCCCAGAACCTGAGTGGGCTTTTGGCTTAATACAGCTCCTTTCATCCAGTCAGCTTCACAGAACATATATGCCAAGAGAGTATCCATCCTATCTTGTTTTTTTTATTTCATATTGATATGAAGGTACAAATATTTAGACTACATTGTTTTCACTTCCAAAGTAAAGTTCAAATTGCGGTTGGACTTGACCCACAGGGTATGCTATATACTCCAACACTGTACACATTAGGTGACAATTTGCCAATCCTTCTCCCTTGTCCCTTTTCTCCTTTCCCTCTCCCCACCCTCACTAGAACATACTTGTGTTTTTCTTTCACATGGGCATGTAGTTGTCCACATATTGGTTTCATATTAGTATTGAGCACATTGGATAATTATTTTCCATTCTTGTGATAATATCCATCCCACCTTAAAGCAAATGAAGTAGGGTCCCAACAACAAACTCTTCTGTTATGTATGCAGGACCAGCAAGCATGGGATTTGGGGCCACAGGTGCATGAAGGCAGCGTCATGACTGTGGATTATGGAAGAAGAATTCTCTTGAAGGAGTGTCCAATTCAAAATTTGTCCATACATGCATTAAAATCTACCCAGGTTGTCATATCACTTGTGATAATCATTCACATGTACTAAAAGCAAAATAGCTTATAAATATAAGAAGTTCAGAGCAAATTTCTCAACAAATCAATAAAGGAGCATTTCAGAGAGGAGTGGGAATATCATTCAATGTGCAGTAAGAGGCCAAATTAAAAAGTTATATTTTAAAGGGCTTCCAGGGACTATGTAGAATGTATGGTATCTTAATGAATAATTAATTATATACAGAGCCTCATGTTTTTGTGCAAACATTGAGGCCATATATTCATTTTGGATTGTTCAGTTCCTGTTGTATTATCAAGGCCTGTCAGTACAATATAATGCTCAAGAGTGCAGACCTTGGAGCTAGACTATCTGGGTTTGATTCCTTACTGCTACTAATTGACATTGGACCCTGTGCCAGGTCCTCCCTTTTCTATAAAATAGAAACAATGATAATATTATCTACATGGAGTATCATGAGATTATTGAAGCAGTGCATATAAACTTATTAATACTATATCTGGCATATTTTAGATACTCAATAAACTGTAGCTATCATTATTATCCTTTCCAAGAATCTAGGGATGAATGTTATAGAGGTCATGATAATACTAAAGAATGCATCAAGACCTACTAAACACAGTAATCTCTGCAGGTAAGCCATACCAGTGTGCAGTGCTGAATTCAATAACTTCCTTACTCATCTAGCTGGGGGGCTACTTTTGAAGACGTTTATTATGGGATCAAAAGAGGCTAAATGCATAGAAAGACTGAGAAAATCCAATGTGCATAAAATTGAATAAGTGAGTAAAATACTACAAATAGAACATTGGGATTTCCAACAGCACTCATTTCCACATCAACTTACTTCATCCTCCTCCAAAAAGGAAGTTTTCAGCATCAATTTCACCAAAAGTCAAATTTAATTAGAAAATAATTTAACCAGAGATGTTGGCGTGGATGTGGAGAAAAGGAAACACTTCTACACTGCTTGTGGGAATGCAAATTAATACATTCCTTTTGGAAAGATGTTTGGAGAACACTTAGAGATCTAAAAATAGACCTGCCATTCAATCCTATAATTCCTCTACTAGGTATATACCCAGAAGACCAAAAATCACATTATAACAAAGATATTTGTACCAGAATGTTTATTGTAGCCCAATTCATAATTGCTAAGTCATGGAAAAAGCCCAAGTGCCCATGGATCCACAAATGGATTAATAAATTGTGGTATATGTACACCATGGAATATTATGCAGCCTTAAAGAAAGATGGAGACTTTACCTCTTTCATGTTTACATATATAGAGCTGGAACATATTTTTCTTAGTAAAGTATCTCAAGAATGGAAGAAAAAGTATCGAATGTACTCAGCCCTACTATGAAACTAATTTATGGCTTTCACATGAAAGCTATAACCCAGTTATAACCTAAGAATACGGGGAAGGCAAAGAGGGAGGGGAGGGAGGGGGGAGGATGGGTGGAGGGAAGGTGATTGGTGGGATTACACCTACAGTGCATCTTATAAGGGTACACGTGAAACTTACTAAATGTAGAATATATGTCTTAATACAAATGTAGAATATATGTCTTAACACAATGTCTTAACACAATAACTAAGAAAATGCCAGGAAGGCTATGTTAACCAGTGTGATCAAAATATGTCAAATGGTATATAAAACTAGTGTATGGTGCCCCATGATCACATTAATGTACACAGCTATGATTTAATTAAAAAAAATAAAAATTTTATAAGTTTTTAAAAAGAAAATAATTTAAGCAGTTATATGAATTACAAAATATTGGAGCCATGAAATTGTATGTACAGTTACCTTAATGCTGTCTGCATTGTCCAATCACACAAAACGTTTCTTTCATTTATTCTATTAGCCCAGCACATTTCTTAGGATATCCATGATAATTCCTATAGCCTTCTCACCTACAGATTTTATTGACCTAAGAAATCTAGATTTCATCTAAAAAAGAGGCAGGATATACAATTGTCATTACAAGAGGTTGGTGCACAGGGCTAGGGGAAGGGAATAGGGAGATATTGATCAGAGGTACAAAGTTTCACTTAGATCAAGAGAAATAAGTTCTAGAGCTCTATTGTACAGAATGGTGATCATACTTAATAATAATGTGTTGTGTACTGGAAAATTGCTGAGTGTAGATCTTTTTGAGCATAGATTTTAAATGTTCTCACCACAAAAATCATGTATGTGAGGTGATAGAAATGTTAATTAAATTCATTTAATCATTTCACAATGTCTATGTGTCAAAACATTATGCTACATGCCATAAATATATACAAATTTTTGCCAATTAAAAATAAAACAAAAATAAGAGAAGAAACATACATTCAATTTTATATGTAAAAATTAAACTGGGAGTTTCAGAGGCAAAATAATTAATATCGAATAGGAGTTACAGAGAGGAAAAAGATGGAATTAAAATGAGGGGTAACTCCAAGAAATAAACCGGAAAAGTTTTTTCAAATATATAGGATTTCAAATTGAAAGGGCATACCAAGTGTCAAGAAAGATAAAAAAAAAAAAAAAAAAACAATATCTAGGTCACTGAGGTGACATGTCAGAAAACCATAGATAAAAATAAAGTGGCTAAGGCACCAGCCACATACACCTGAGCTGGCAGGTTCAAATCCAGCCCAAACCTACCAAACAACAATGACAACTGCAATCAAAAAATAGCTGTGGTGCTCACTTTGGCAGCACATATAGTAAAATTGGAACAATACAGAGAAGATTAGAATGGCCCCTGCGTAAGGATGACACGCAAATTCGTGAAGCACTCCATATTTTTGGAAAAAACACTGGCAATATGAATCATCAGAGTAGATCAACTCCCCCAAGGAACAATTGAGCAGACACAGCACAAGATCCCATGCACAAACAGATAGCTGAGATGTCAGAAATTGAATTCAGAATCTGGATAGCAAACAAGATCAAATTAGAATTCCAAGCAGGAACCCAAAAGATGTCTAAAAAATTCAACAATTCAAAGACCAAATGAACAAAGATTTTGACACATTGAGACAAGAAGTTGTAGCCCTCAAAGATCTGAAAAACACAGTAGAATCTCTCAGTAACAGAATGGAGCAAGCAGAAGAAAGGATTTCTGACATTGAAGACAAAGCTTTCGAACACTCCCAAACTCTTAAAGAGGAAGAGAAATGGAGGGCAAAAACAGATCACTCTCTCAGAGAGCTCTAAAATAATTCAAAGAAAACCAATATTCATCTTATAGGGATTTCCAAAAGCGATGAAGTGGCTTCACAAGGCACAGAGTCTCTTCTCCATGAGATTATGAAAGAGAACTTTCAAGACATGCCAAGAGATTCTGAAATTCAGATAGCAGACAGTTTCAGAACTCCAGCATGACTCAACCCAAATAAGACATCCCCCAGGCATATCACAATCAATTTCACTAAAGTTTATATGAAGGAGAAAATTCTGAAAGCAGCCAGACGAAAGAAAACCATCACCTACAAGGGCAAGAATATTAGAATAACTGCAGTTCTCTCTGCTGAAACCTTTCAAGCTAGAAGAGGATGGTCATCGACTTTTAATATCCTAAAACAAAATAACTTTCAACCCAGGATCCTGTACCCACCTAAACTGAGTTTCATTTGTAATGGAGAAGTTAGATACTTTAACGATGTTCACATGTTGAAGAAATTTGCCACAACTAAATCAGCTCTCCAGGATATTCTCAGACTATCCTCCATAAAAACAAGCATAATCCTGCACCACAAAAAGTAAACCCACCCAGAAAATTTTGATCAAATTCCAACTTCCACAGTCGCAAAAGGATTAAAAATGTCCACCAGACTCTCAAAAGGCTTATCAATATTCTCGATTAATGTGAATGGTTTAAATTGTCCTCTAAAGAGGCACAGGTTGGCTGACTGGATACAAAAACTCAAACCAATATCTGCTGCATACAAGAATCTCATCTTACATTAAAAGACAAATATAGACTCAAGGTGAAGGGATGGTCATCATCTATATTCCAGGCAAATGGAAAACAGAAAAAAGCAGGCATTGCAATCCTATTCGCAGATGCAATAGGCTTTAAACCAACCAAAATAATTAAGGATAAGGATGGACACTTCATATTTGTTAAAGGTAATACCCAATATGATGAGATTTCAATTATTAATATTCATGCACCCAACCAGAACACACCTCATTTTATAACAAAAATTCTAACAGACATGAGTAACTTGATTTCCTCCAGTACCATAGTAGTTGGAGATTTCAACACCCCTTTAGCAGTGCTGGATAGATCCTCCAAAAAGAAGCTAAGCAAAGAAATTTTAGATTTAAACTTAACCATTCAACATCTGGACTTAACAGACATCTACAGAACATTTCATCCCAACAAAACTGAATAAACATTCTTCTCATAAGCCCACAGAACATACTCCAAAATTGACCACATCCTAGGCCACAAATCTAACCTCAGCAAATTTTAAAAAGTAGAAATTATCTCTTGCATCTTCTCAGACCATCATGGAATAAAAGTTGAACTCAATAACAACAGAAATCTGCATACCCATAAAAAAAACATAGAAGCTAAATAACCTTATGCTGAAGGATAGATGGGTTATAGACAAGATAAAGAAGGAAATCACCAAATTTTTGGAACAAAACAATGAAGACACGAATTATCAGAAACTCTGGGATACCGCAAAGGCAGTCCTAAGAGGGAAATTTATAGCACTGCAAGCCTTCCTCAAGAAAAGGGAAAGAGAGGAAGTTAATAACTTAATGGGACATCTCAAGCAACAAGAGAAGGAAGAACATTCCAACCTGAAACCCAGCAGAAGAAAAGAAATAACCAAAATCAGAGCAGAATTAAATGAAATTGAAAATGAAAGAATTATACAACAGATCAAGAAATCCAAAGGTTGGTTTTTTGAAAAGGTCAATGAAATAGATACACCTTTGCCCAACCTAACCAGGAAAAAAAGAGTAAAATCTCTAATTTCATCAATCAGAAATGGTAAAGATGAAATAACAACAGACACCTCAGAAACTCAAAAAATCCTTAATGAATCTTACAAGAAACTTTATTCTCAGAAATATGAAAATCTAAAGGAAATTTACCAATACTTGGAAGTACATCACCTTCCAAGACTTAGCCAGAATCAAGTGGAAATGTTGAACAGGCCCATATCAAGTTCTGAAATAGCATCAACCATATGAAATCTCCCTAAAAAGAAAAGGCTGTGACCAGATGGATTCATGTCAGAATTCTACCCAAACCTTTAAAGAGGAACTAGTACCTATACTACTCAACCTGTTTCAAAATGTAGAAAAAGAAGTAAGACTACCCAACACATTCTATGAAGCAAACATCACCCTGATCCCCAAACAGGGAAAAGACCCAACAAGAAAAGAAAATTATAGACCAATATCACTAATGAATATAGATGCAAAAATATTCAACACAATGCTAACAAACAGAATCCAGCAACATATCAAACAAATTATGCATCATGACCAAGTCGGTTTTATCCCAGGGTCTTAAGGCTGATTCAATATATGTAAATCCATAAGTAGAATTCAGCACATAAACAAATAAAAAACAAAGACCAAATGATTCTCTCAATTGATGCAGAAAAAGCTTTTGATAATATACAGAAACCCTTCATGATCAGAACACTTAAGAAAATTGATATAGAAGGGACATTTCTCAAACTAATAGCAGCCATCCACAGCAAACCCACAGCCAATATGGTATTGAATGGAGTTAAATTGAAATCATTTCGACTCAGATCAGGAACCAGACAAGGCTGCGCATTGTCTCCACTGCTCTCTAACATTGTAATGGAAGCTTTAGCCGTGGCAATTAGGGAAGAAAAGGAAATCAAGGGTATCCATATAAGGTCAGAAGAGATCAAACTTTCACTCTTCACAGATGATATGATTGTATATCTGAAAAACACTAGGGATTCTACTAAAAAACTCTTAGAAGTGATCAAGGAATAAAGCACCATCTCAAGTTACAAAATCAACATTCATAAATCAGTAGCCTTTATATATACCAACAATAGTCAAGCTGAAAAAAACACTTAAAGACTCTATTACATTCACAGTAGTGCCAAAGAAGATGAAATATTTGGGAGTTTATCTAACAAAGGACGTGAAAGATCTCTACAAAGAGAACTATGAAACTTTAAGAAAAGAAACAGCTGACGATGTTGACAAATGGAAAAACATACCATGCTCATGACTGGGAAGAATCAATATCGTTAAAATGTCTATCCTACCCAAAGCAATATATAATTTTAAAGCAATTCCTATTAAAGCTCCATTGTCATATTTTAAAGATCGAAAAAATAATACCTCATTTTATATGGAATCAGAAAAACCTTGAATAGCCAAAACATTACTCAGAAATAAAAACAAAGCAGGAGGAATCATGCTACCAAACCTGAGACTGTACTATAAATCCATAGTGATCAAAACAGCATGGTACTGGCACAAAAACAGAGAAGTAGATGTCTGGAACATAATAGAGAACCAAGAGATGAATCCAGCTACTTACCATTATTTGATCTTTGACAAGCCAATTAAAAACATTCAGTGGGGAAAAGATGCCCTATTTAACAAATGGTGCTGGGTGAACTGGCTGGCAACCTGTAGAAGATTGAGACTGGACCCACACCCTTCACCATTAACTAAGATAGACTCTCGCTGGATAAAAGATTTAAATTTAAGACATGAAACTATACAAATACTTGAAGAAAGTGCAGGGAAAACTCTTGAAGGAATCGGCCTGGGTGAATATTTTATGAGGAGGACTCCCCAGGCAATTGAAGCAGTATCAAAAATACATTACTGGGACCTGATCAAACTAAAAAGCTTCTGCGCAGCCAAGAACATAGTAAGTAAAGCAAGCAGACAGCCCTCAAAATGGGAGAAAATATTTGTAGGTTATACCTCCGATAAATGTTTCATAACCAGAATCCACAGAGAACTCAAATGTATTAGCAAGAAAAGAACAAGTGATCCCATCTCAGGGTGGGCAAAGGACTTGAGGAGAAACTTCTCTAAAGAAGACAGACGCACGATCTACAAACACATGAAGAAAAGCTCATCACCCTTAATCATCAGAGAAATGCAAATCAAAACTACTTTGAGATATCACCTAACCCCAGTAAGAGTAGCCCACATAACAAAATCCCAAAACCAGAGATGTTGGTGTGGATGTGGAGAAAATGGCACACTTCTACACTGCTGGTGGGAATGCACACTAATACGTTCCTTCTGGAAGGATGTTTGGAGAATACTTAGAGACCTAAAAATAGACCTGCCATTCGATCCTATAATTCCTTTACTAGATTTATACCCAGAAGACCAAAAATCACAATATAACAAAGACATCTGTACCAGAATGTTTATTGCAGCCCAATTCATAATCGCTAAGTCATGGAAGAAGCCCAAGTGCCTATCGACCCACGAATGGACTAGCAAATTGTGGTACATGTATACCATGGAATATTATGCAGCCTTAAAGAAAGATAGAGACTTTACCTTTTTCATGTTTACATGGATGGAGCTGGAACATATTCTTCTTAGCAAAGTATCTCTAGAATGGAAGAAAAAGTATCCAATGTACTCAGCCCTACTATGAAGCTAATTTATAGCTTTCATATGAAGGCTATAACCAAACTATAGCTCAAGAATATGGGGAAAGGGTCAATGGAGGGGAAGGGAGTGGAGAGGTTAGGATGGAGGGAGGGTAATGGGTGGGACCACACCTACAGTGCATCTTAAAATGGGTACAGGCGAAACCTACTAAATGCAGAATACAAATGTCTACATACAATAACTAAGAAAATGCCATGAAGGCTACGTTGAACAGTTTGATGAGAATATTTCAGATTGTATATGAAACCAGCATATTGTGCCCCTTGATTGCACAAGTGTACACAGCCATGATTTAACGATAAAAAAATAATAAATAAATAAAATAGCTGTGCATTGTGGCAGGCACCTGTAGTCCCAGCTACTTGGGAGGAAGAGGCAGGAGAATTGCTTGAGCCCAGGAGTTGGAGGTTGCTGTGAGCTATGATGCCACAGCACTCTACTCAGAGCGACAGCTTGAGATTCTGTCTCAAAATAAATAAATAAATAAATAAATAAATAAAATAAAATTCTAAATCTTCCAAAGAAAGTAAGTAAATAGGTAACTAGACAAATAAATGTGTCAATTATTTATGGAATCGCATTTCCCACCGTAACACTGGAGCAGAAAGACAATAAAACAGTATCTTAAAACTATTTTCAACTCATAATTATTACCTAGTCTTTTAAGAATGGAAGAAAAATAAATGTTTCTAATATTTGAGAAAATTTGTCACCCACGAGTCCTCTCTGAAAAAAAATGTCTAGACAACATGCCTACGGGAAAACAAGAACTCGAACAAACAATTAACCTACGAAATGACGCAGGATAATAACAAGCTGGGATTATCTCACGTGAGAGTTTATGAGGAAGGGGGGGAAGTAAAGGCAGTTGAAGTTTTTTCACTTGTTTGGGAGAAGGAAGCAGACATTTGATAGGAAAAATGTACAATTTAATGTGTGTGTTGATACATTTTACTGTTGTTTTTTACACAGAAAAAAATCAGAAAAAGAAGCGTCAATAACCTTAGCAATCCTTCTTAAACAGGACACTGACAACAAAAGCTTTGAAAAACAGACTAATAATATATCTATATAATATATAATAATTTGTCTATATAATAATTTAACACTCTCACAGGCCAAAGAAACTTCAGATAATGTTAAAATGGCAAGGAACAGACAAGCTTCAGGCTGGAAGAAAATATTTGCAAATCACATATCCGACAAAGGATTTCTATCCTGAATATTATAAAGAACTCTCAAAAATCAATAGTAAGAAAAAAACCCAATTTTTCAAATGGACAAATTAACAGACACTTTACCAAATAAAATATGCAGGAGACAAATAGACACATGAAAAGATACTCCAAACCATTAAGCTGCAGAGAGAGACAAATTAAAATCACTCACTTGTTAGGAGTGGATAAAATAAAAAAATAATAATATAACAAATGTCAAACAGATGCAAAGCAAGGAATGCAAAATGGGAAAGACACTTTCAAAAATAATTTGACAGTTTCTCATACAGTCAAATGCACACTTAACAAATGACCCATAAATCGCAACTGTACTCTTACTTAACAAGTGACCCATAAATCTCAACTCCTAAGTCTTTACACCTAAGAAATAAAAATTAAATTCACCCAATAACGTATATATACTGAAGTTTACAGCAGCAGTAGTCTAAATAGCCAAAAACTGGACATTACACAGATATCCATCCACCATAGAATAGATCATGAAACTGTGGTATATTTATACAGAGGAATACTAGAAACAATGAGCAGAAATTGTCTACAACTACATGCAATAATGGAGAGAAATCTCTCAAATGCAATGTTAAGAAAAAGAAGCTCAACACCAGGGCCAGGTGTGGTGGCTCACACCTGTAATCCTAGCACTCTGGGAGACCAGGTGAGTGGATAGCCTGAGGTCACAGGTTTGAGACTAGCCTGAGCAAAAAGCAAGACCCTGTCTCTACTAACCTAAGGCAAGAGGATCGCTTGAGCCCAAGAGTTGGAGGTTGCTGTGAGCTGTGACACCATGGTACTCTACCCAGGGCAAGAGCTTGAGACCCTGTCTCAAAAAAGAAGTGGGCGGTGTGGCTCAGTGAGTAGGGCACCAGCCCCATATACTGAGGGTGGCAGGTTCAAACCCGGCCCTGGGCAAAACTGCAACAACAAAAAAAGTAATAAGCCTGACACCATAAGGTACATGTTGTATAATTTTGTTTATATAAAATACAGAAAGAGCAACACACAAAAAGGATGCTGATGTGGGTACCCAAACCAGAGGCTGGTAATATTTTCTCTCTTCCTCTGGGTGATAGTTACAGGGGTATGTTCAGCTGTAAAAATTTATCAAATTATAAACTTGATAAATTAAACTCATCACCTGTTTTTTCCTAAACTACACTTGAAAAATGTTTTAAGAAAAAAGTATATAGGCCGGGTGCAGTGGCTCACGCATATAATGCTAGCACTTTTGGAGGCCGAGGCAGGTGGATTGCCTGAGCTCAGGAGTTCCAGACCAGCCTTAGCAAGAGTGAGAGCCCATCTCTAAAAACAGCTTGGCACTGTGGCAGGCACCTGCAGTCCCAGCTACTTGGGAGGCCGAAGCAAGAGGATCACTTCTGCCCAAGAGTTTGAGCTTGCTGTGAGCTATGATGACACCACGACTCTCTACTGAGGGCAACAACAAAGTGACACTCTGTCTCAAAAAAAAGAAAAGAAAAGAAAAAAGTATAAATGTAAGCCCCCCCAAACAGGCATTAAACACATAAAATGATCAAACAACTAATATTTAGGGGAATAGAAACCAAAGCAATAAAGAGACATAACATGTTTGACCCATCAGGTGGCAAAATCACAAAAATCAAAAGTATGAATGTTTTAGAGGTGCATGGGAAACACCTACTCCAATGTACTGTCAGTGGTCATGCCAATGGACTCGGCCTTCCTGAAGAGTAATCTGGCAGCTTAAGTGCACACATACATCAGACCAAGCAAATGGAAATCCACTTGGAGGTTCCTGTCCTTCCTGTGTAAAGAGGCAAGCACCGGCTGTCTATTGTGTCATCATTTGTAATCCCAGAAAACTGGGAACTATCTAAATTCCCAAGTAAGAAAAGTAAATTTAGAAACATTTATGTTATGAAATACTGCACATCTTCTAAAGAGCAAGAGCTATATGCCAACATACGACATAATTTTAAGTATTTTTAAAAAGGACATCATAGAACAGCATGTAGAATATATCATTTATTTGTAAAGGTATTTATACACATAGGTATAGTTATATACAGAAATGTATTAAAAATGTATAGAAAAAAAGAAGCAGAAATACACTCCAGACTACTGACAGTAATTCTTCCCCAGGGCAGGATATGAAAGATCCTTTCAAGTTTCATGCTCTGCTCTGTACAGTTTCCATACAGGGCCTCTTACAATGAAAATATATCCTTGTACTATTTGTGCAATTGTAAAATGTTAAAGGATATATATTTTAAAGAGAATATACCATAGAAAACACATAAAGTAGAAGTAAATCCAAACACCAACAAGAGTTAAGCTAAAGTTAGTGACAGTTGTTAATCCATCCAAATGAATTATAACAACAAACAATTGACTGGCTAAAACAGACACAACTAAAAATTTTTTTTTTAATGTTTAATTTACATGGTAGCACCCGTAGCTCAGTGGGCAGGGTGCTGGCAACATACACTGAGGCTGGCAGATTCAGCTGTAACGGGCCAGCTAAAACAATGACAACTACAACAAAAAAAATAGCCGGGTGTTGTGGCAGGTGCCTGTAGTCCCAGCTACTTGGGAGGCTGAGGCAAAACTATCACCTAAGCCCAAGAGGTGGAGGTTGCTGTGAGCTGTGACGCCACAGCACCCTACCGAGGGCAACCTAGTGAGACTCTGTCTCAAAAAAAAAAAAGTTTTAATTTACAGACTAAATTTAAGGCAAATGCAGAAATTGGCAAGTTGCAGCAAACATGGCATGTTGTTTTAAAAGGCAATGCAAAGAGTCAGGAAATGTGCTGGGCAGCAGGTCCAGTAGCTGACCTACTCCTCATACTCACGCCAACTGCAGGGCCCCAGTAGGCTTTGGCTGAAGGACCCCAACCCCGTGAGAATATTATAAAAGTAGAGTTACAAAAGCATAGTAGCAACAGTCATGAAAATAATAATCATAATCCTCCTCAGTACCTAACAGTTAATATCAGAATCATGGTAAAAAGCATTGAGAGATGACACAATCATTAAACGAAAGTAGTAAGAGCAAAAGTCTAGCAGTTCTGAATATAAATGTCCCAAACAGCTGAACGTAACATACACAGTTAAACAAATATCAGAAATTCAAGAGAGAATAGGAAGAAATAAATTGAAATTAGACACTATTCCACTACAAAAATAGCAAAATGTAACAAGTTCTTGAGCTTTTTCTTTTTTTTTTCAGAAACAGTCTCACTTTATCACCCTCGGTAGAGTGCTGTGACATTACAGCTCACAGCAACCTCCAACTTCTCGGTTTAGGGGATTCGCCTGCCTCAGCCTCCCGAGTAGCTGGGACTACAGGTGCCCGTCACAACACCCGGCTTTTTTTTTGTTACAATTTGGCCGGGGCTGGGTTCGAACCCACCATCCTCAGTATATGGGGCTGGTGCCCTACCCACTGAGCCACAGGCGCCTCCCATTCTTAAGATTTTTCTATCTTCCTGATACTATACTGAGCCCTTTACATACATTACCTCATGTAATCCTCCCAGCATCATGTGGTGGATGTTATTATCTTTCCCCCCGTTTTACAGATTAGGAAACTGAAACTTAGAGAAGTTCCATGCCTTTGCCAAGGAAACTCAGCTAATGAGAGGTAAAGCTGTGGCTTAGACTCAAGTCTGTGTAGCTCCATAGCACAAGCTCTTAACTACTACCCAGAAGAAAAAAAAATCATTCTATCATAAGGATATTTGCACTAGACTGTTTACAGTTGCCAAAATGTCGAAACAGCCTAAATGCCCACCAACCCAGGAATGGATTAACAAGCTGGAGTATGTGTATACCGTGGAATACTGTTCAGTCATTAAAAAAAGATGGAGACTTTACATCTTTTGTGTTAATGTGGATGGATTTGAAACACATTCTTCTTAGTAAAGCATCACAAGAATGGAGAAGCAAGAATCCAACGTACTCAATTCTAACATGAAGGCAGTAATGGTCTAATACAAGGTAGGGGAGGGGAACGAGGGGAGGGGAGGACACAGTGTGTGGCACACCTCTTGGGGTGGGACACTATTGTAAGGGAGACTTCACCTAATGCAATCAGTGTAACCCAATTCTTTGTGCCCTCGGTGAATGCCAAAGGAAAAAATAGAGTAAATGGTAAAAGAAGAAGGAGGAGGAGGAGACAGGAAAGAGCCCTCCACAAGCTAGTCCTTCCCAGGATGACTTTCTAGCTACATTTAGAGACTCCCCAAATCACAGAACCAAAAATTACCCTCTACAATTGCCAGAGCAAAGTTATCTTATATTTGTACACTAAAACGGTCCTTAAAATAAAAATAATAAATAAAATAGTAATATATCTTCTGTTTACTGTTTATCTACAAGGTTCCAGGCCTTGTATTAAGCACTTGAATTGTCCTATTTAATCCTCATGACAACCCCATAAAGTAGATACCATTATTACCCCCATTTTACAGATGAGACAACTGTGGTTCAAAGAGGTTAAGTTCCATGTCCAAGATGACACAGTAGGCCCACATGATATTCAATCTTACCTCCTTTGCTATCCTCTCTCTCCTAAGGAGATTTCTTCCAGGTTGTGCTAACTTTATAAAGGGGAAGAAATAGCATTATTTTCATTTTAACATATTTTTTGCAGATTAAAACACCATGGCACAAGAGGAAGAGGAGGGTGATGTATGTGGAGGGTGCTGTGTTCGATATTAACATTTGCTGGTCCTGTTCATTTCCTGAAGCTTTCTGCTGCAGTGAATTGGACATACAAGCGGGGTGTGTTCAGAGTGGCTTTTAACAACTACGACTGACTTGCTGACAAACTGTTTACTCTGTGCCTTTGCTTTTAACTCCCAACACAGCTCCCTCTGTTGCCTGTGTCTTGTCTGTAAGCCCTGGAACACTTGCCAAAGGGTTTTAGTCCAATCAAGTGGGCAAAAAGCTTTCTGTACCATTTACCTGGCAACTGGTTCTGAGTTCCTCTTGAGTGTTTAACTAGTGAGCCAAGGATTGAAAGAGTCCCATTGTGAGGAGAGAAGGCCTCGCCCTGATTGTGTGGCAGCTTTCCAGCCTTCACTGACCGGCTTTCTGTTCCCTTCCCCCATTGGTACTCCTTGTTCTTAAGGTGAGAATTACAGAAAAATGTAATTAACCAGCCACTTTCCTTCATCTTATATTCAAAAAGAATATATAGTATGTGTCTTCTGTATTCCCAGGAATATTTTCCAAGGGACCCAAAGAGATGATGAACTCCATCCTGGCTGCTTTCTATGCCTCTTTTCCCCTGTAGCTTGGAGTCTAATACAAGCCACGGTTTCTATTTCAAAATCTTGAACAGCCTACAACAAAGTCACAGAATTCCAAAATATCGTAAGGCCCCTTAGAGACCATCTAATCCAACATCTATATTTTACACAGTGGAATGGAAAAATTCTAGTACTAAGATTTCCACAGAATTTTTTAATAAAGTAGAACCTCCATAGCTGACTCCCTACAATGACCACCTCCTTAAGTTGACCTGGTTGTCATTGTCTGGACATGCACCACATGTATATATCAATACAGTAGGCCTACTTCCTTATGTTGACTAGTTTTGTTACTGCCCCTTGGGTGGTTCACTTGCAGAGCTCCTACTGTATTTATGCCAAGGTTCTATTTGTATTATGTACTCTGCCTTCCTAACTGTACCTTCACTGAGAAGAGAAACCTCTACTTAAAATTCTTTTGTACCTCATTTGCTACATACATCTACATATGTGGAAGGTATTTAGAAGAAACTGGATATGTAGATGTTTTATATGACTTTTGCTAGTAAACTGAATGGGGTTAGACTCTACCCCATTTGTATAAGAAATGTACAAAGCTTTAATTAAATCATTAGAGACCTAGAGAGATTTCTTCCCAGCTCAACGGGTCTCTAGGGGGATGCTTTGGATTCTGTTCTGTTTGTTTTTATTAGAATATAGACATATCCTTGTAAAAGATGCAGGCAAGATAAAACGATGCAAAGAAAAATATAAAGGACCTCTAAATTTCCTTCTCTTTCTTCCCTCGCCAATATTGGCCACTATCTATAGTTCAAAGTGTATTCTTCCAGTCCTTTTCAATATATTTCCTCACATACGTGGGGTTTGTTTTTGTTTGGGGGAAGTCTTTTTACGTAAATGAGACTATATTTCACTCATCGTTTTGCAACTTGCTTTTCCACTTGAAACTCTATTTGAGAGATCTTTCTCTATCAGTATATATGCATACTGTTCCATCAAATGGATGTGCCATAAATGGCTTAGCCATTCTCCTGTTGATGAACCCTGAAAGTGACTGTGCTTTCTGGTCTCAGGGAACAATGCTGCACATATGTGAGTACTAGCTCACAATGTATTCATGGAATGGCCTTGGTGGGCTGATGCTTATTTCCTCCGATGGAATCGATCAAAGGTAGCAAGGATGATCCAAAGTAAGTAATTCAACAAATACTTAGTGAACATATGACTTCCAAAGGCCAATATAGGCTCTTACAGTTCAAGTTAGGTAAAGCTAACCTGTAATTCCATTTCTGCAGCCTCCTGCCCGTCTCTGTTCACAGTTCTTCTCTTGCCCTTGTCTTCCACTCCTGTCCACTCACCTACAGGGAAGAAAAATGGTTGTTCTTGGTGAAGGATGATTTTGATTTACTTTCTTTATTTGAACAAGATAACTATGGACTGCAATGCAGAATATATTTACAGGGAAAATATGAGATCTCTCTGACTATGATAGTCTCTGTTTCAAATTACTGATCATCTACAATTACATAACTCTTAGCCATCCAGTGGGTGAGGAGGAAGTTGGTTGGGAGCCACATTTTTCTAAGTGACAATCTTCAGCTGTGGTAAGAACTAAGACGTTGATATTTTCCAAATTTCAAAATCCACTTGCATGCTTAAAATGGAATTCTGATTCTTGCAAAATGAAGACCATAGCAGCATTTTCTAAAAGGGAAAATTTCTTTTTATAGAAGCAGCTCTGGCCCTGAATTTCCTTCTGTCTAAGATATGTTTGAATATAGTCTAAATGGAATTACTCCAAAGATTTGTCAACATTTCATCTTTGACCTCTTCTTTCCTTCAAATGTTCATACTTGACAGTTAGTTCTCTGACATTAAGAGAACTAGTCACTTTAATATAAAACACTTGAATTGTTTTTAGTAAAATTAGAGTTAAACAGCAGCAACATGCTAGCGAGGGAAGAAGTCCTTAACTTTCAGAACCATAAAACCCTGGCTCTACAATACACAATGCAGAGTATTTAAAATTAGAGAGTTCTGAAGTGAAATATCCAATCTGACACTTAGTGACCTTAAAAAAGCCCTTTGAACTCCCTCAGTTTCCATATCTGTAAAGTTCAGCTTCTTTAAAAGTTCATATAGTTATTGTGATGATTAAATGAAATTTTATACATATACTATTAAACTATTAATATCAACACAGAGCCTGGAGCATATTATGTATCCAACAAATAAGTTTCACTATTAATTGTTAGTAAGCATTCTTCACATTGAATAGAACTTTTGATCCTAATAGCAATCATGGACAGTACAAGGGATGAGTGTTCGCCCCACTTCAGAGATGAGCAAATTGGGGCTAACGAAGATATATGCCTTGTCCAAGGTCACATTGCTAGCTAGTAAATGGCAGACCTAAAATTCAAATCCAAGCCCCTGTAAATGAAGACCCTTTCTCTTGCCTCACACAATACTACCTTCATTTAATGATGAGAAATAAATGATATTCAATCAGTAAGACTTTTTTAAAAAACATTGAGCATTTCATAGGTATCATGTGCTAGTCGGAACATTGTCTAACGCCAGAAACAAAACAGATGAGAATCTCCCTCTGTTCTCCTTCTTCACGGTAGAGACATGAAGACAGTCAGTGAAAGATGCATGGGTGACACATATAGCGTGTCAAATGAAGGGACATGTCCAGAGAAGATTAAAGCAGGGGGAAGGGGAGGGGTAAGCCACAGAGTGGAGGACAGAGTATGATTTTAGGTGGGATGATCTGAGTTGTTCTCTTTGAGAATATGACATTTCAAAAAGATTTGAGGCAGTAGCCTGGTGCAGTGGCTCATGCCTATAATCCTAGCACTCTGGGAAGTTGAGGCAGGTGGATTGCTTGAGGAGTTCGAGATCAGCCTGAGCAAAAGCAAGACCCCATTGCTAGTAAAAAATAGAAAAATATCAGGCATTGTGACAGGTGCCTGTAGTTCCAGCTACTAGGGAGGCTGAGGCAAAAGGTTCTCTTGAGCCCAAGAGTTTGAGGTTGCTGTGAGCTATGACACCACAGCACTCTATCCAGGGTGATAGAGTAAAACTATGGAGAGAGAGGGAGGGCGGAAGAGAGAGAGAGAGAAGAAAGGGAGGGAGGGAGGAAGGAAGGAAGGAGAAGGAAGGAAGGAAGGAAGGAAGGAAGGAAGGAAGGAAGGAAGGAAGGAAGGAAGGAAGGAAGGAAGGAAGGAAGGAAAGAAAGAAAGGGAGACCAGGAGGCAGTAACAGAGAAAGCCAAGGCCAGAGGACAGGGCCGACCACCAGCAGCCTAAGGCTGAAGCACAGGGAGTGCTTCCTAGGCTACCACTGTGAGATCAGAGCCACTGGAAGCTTTGCACAGAGAAGTGTCATGACTGGCTGACTCTGGCTGCTGTGTCGGGACTCCACTATGTGAAGCTCACAGTAGAAGCAGGGAAACATGTTAGAAGCCTATTGCAACATAGAGAGTAGAGGCTTGGATCAAGGTAGTAGTAGGACAAGGAGTGAGAAAATGACCAAATTCTGGATAGATTCTTTTATATTACAACCATTTTGAAACATTATAAAAGTAGGGAGAGCAATACAACAGACTCCTTCTATAAATTCATCACCCAGATTCAATAATTATCAAGACTTTGTCACATTTGCTTAACCAGCTCTTTTTTTGGGTTTTTGATTTGGGGGAATTTTGCTGAAGTATTTTAAAATAAATTGCATACATTGTATGATTGCACTGCTATATATTGCATGCAATCTGCAGTTCTCTAAAAATATGAACATTTCTTACATAAGTATAATCACACTATCACACCTACCAGAAGTATCAATAACTCACTGGTATCAATCCAGACTATAGTCCAATTTCACTAGTTGTCTTAAAAATGCCTTTCACAGTTGATTTATTTAAATAAGGTACAAATAGTGACAATGCATTGCATTTGGTTGTTACATCTCTTACGTCCCTTCTAATGTAAAGGAGCACGCACACACACGTACACACACATACACACACTCATGTTCTCCCCCCTTGGTATGTTCCTATGGTTTAGAGAAACCGCATAGGATTCCTGTACAACCCCCCACACCCCAAGTATGTCCACTTTCTCCCCCGTGTCATTAACTCTATCATTCACATTTTCCATAAATTGAAATACAGCTCTTGGTTAGATTCAGTTTCATCTTTTGTGTCAAGAACATTTCACAGATGATATTTCAAACCCACATTACATCAGGAAGTACCCAATGACGGTTGTTCCACTTATAGTGACATTCAAAAATGATTATTCCCCAGCCACATTCATTGAATGGTTCCATCCACTGCTGACCACTGTGTGAAACAACTATTTCATGGGGCCAAGAGGGGAAAGAGGGTGGTGGTGACCATACCAACGCAAAATCTACAAACACATGAAAAAAAGCTCATCATCCTTAATCATCAGAGAAATGCAAATCAAAACTACTCTGAGATATCACCTAACCCCAATAAGAGTAGCCCACCTAACAAAATCCCAAAACCAGAAATGTTGGCGTGGATGTGGAGGAAAGGGCACACTTCTACACTGCTGGTGGGAATGCACACTAATACGTTCCTTCTGGAAGGATGTTTGGAGAATACTTAGAGACCTAAAAATAGACCTGCCATTCAATCCTATAATTCCTTTATTAGGTTTATACCCAGAAGACCAAAAGTCACAATACACCAAAGACATCTGTACCAGAATGTTTATTGCAGCCCAATTCATAATTGCTAAGTCATGGAAGAAGCCCAAGTGCCCATCGACCCACAAATGGACTAGCAAATTGTGGTACATGTACACCATGGAATACTATGCAGCCTTAAAGAAAGATGGAGACTTTACCTCTTTCACGTTTACATGGATGGAGCTGGAACATATTCTTCTTAGCAAAGTATCTCAGGAATGGAAGAAAAAGTATCCAATGTACTCAGCCCTACTATGAAGCTAAATTATAGCTTTCACATGAAGACTATGACCCAACTATAGCACAAGACTATGAGGAAAGGGCCAAGGAAAGGGAAGCGGGGGGAGGTTTTGGTGGAAGGAGGGTAATGGGTGGGGCCACATCTATGGTGCATCTTAGAATGGGTACAGGCGATTGCACTAATGTACACAGCTATGATTTAACAATAAAAAAAAATTTTTTTAAAAGGTGTATTTTGAAAATTGCTGCTTTCTACTTACCAATATGTTGAGATTTATCCATGTTGATATACATGTTAGTTGTTTCATAAACATCTAGTTATTTTAATTAACTATACAGTATTCTGCTGCATACACACTTTTTTTATCCATTGTCCTGTTGGTGAAAAAAGATGATATACACAATTTTGTATCAAAAACAGTAGCAAAGAATATCCTTATGTATTTTTTGGTGTGTATATTCATGAGAGTTTCTCTAAAGTCTAGGTCAGAGGTCAGAAACCTTTTCCTATAAAGAACCAAATGGTGAATATTTCAGGATTTGTGGGCCTTCATTTTTTTGTGTGTGAGTCTCTGCTGTGTAACATGACAACAGCCATAGACAACATGTACATTAATAGACACAAGCATTACGTTCCAATAAGGAGTCAATTCACAAACACAGGTGGCCCCTATTTGGCCTGAGGGCCATAGGATGTGACCACTGGTGTAGAATAAATCTAGACATGGAAAATCGAGCATGTTCATTTTCCACTTTGTTAGGTATTACCAGTTTCCTTCTCCAATGAGTTGTATCTGTCCATACCCCCATCAGCAAAGTACGAGTGAGTGTTTCCTCACATGCTTTGCCAATACTTGGTGTTATCTAATTTCTTACTTTCTGGCTAATCTGATGGGCATGAATTAGTTTCTTATTAATGTTTCAATTTTCATAAGCCTAACTGCAAATGTGTTTGAACACTTTTCATATGTTTTTTTTTTGGTCATTCAAATTCCTCATCCCTAAATTGCCTGTTCATAATCTTTGTCTACTTTTTATTGAATTGTTTGCCTTTTTCATACTAATACATGTCTTTATGTATTCTAGATTACAGTCTTCTGTTGAGTTGACTATATGCATTATAAACATCTTTTCCTAGTCTTAGTGAGTGTGTCTTTGCTCACAGAATCATTGGTTGAGCAGAAGTTTTGTTTGGTTTTTGGTTTATTTTAAAGTTCACGGAGGTATTAATTCATCCTTTTCTCTGTGTATGTCTTTTCTCCAGCTTGTGTAAGAAATCTTTCCCCACTTTATTATCATAATATTTTTCTCTATTTTTTACAAAATAATTTTCCTTCCACATTCAGGTTTTAGTGCATCTGAAATTTATCTTTGTCTATGGCAGTTATCTAATTTTGTCTTATTCAATATGGGCAATTATCTGACTTGACTGACTTGACTAATCCATGTATGTGTCCCCACTGATTTGTAATGCCAACTTGGACTTGCCAAACATTCCTATATATTGTAGGTGTATTTCTAGGTTCTAGATTCTGCATTTTTAGTCTAATTGTCTATCTCTAAACCAATATAACCTCGTTTTGTTTTTTTTTTGTTTTTGTTTTTTTTTTATTTTCTTTTTTTTTTAACAGGGGAAAGCGCGAACGCAGTCCCCCACTACCACAAATTATGCAGTCGAGTTTCCCACATTTGGGGAAATCGCAGGGGTCAGCACATCCAGAGTGCAATGGATAAGCCTTGCCCTGGGAAAACCACCTTCGTGATCATGGTATCTCCCCTGCCAGGTAAGTATATAACCTCGTTTTAATATAATGATTTCATAAGTAGTTTTAATATCAGAGACGGTAAATCTCTCTCTATCGCTTGCTTTGTCTTTACTCTTTAGCATCCATATGAATTTTAGATAAATCCTAATTTAAAGGTTATGAAACTTACATTTAGAAAAATCTAAATAACTTTGCCAAGGCCCCATGATTAGTAGGCAGATAAGGCAGCATTCAAACCCATGCACACTCACTGGGAGTGGTCGCCCCACCCCCAGTGGTAAAATCCTCTCCACCCTCATCTGAGGGGATTCATTGCCCATTGCCAAAAAAAAAACTCTGATGGCCTCCCACTAGGCAATTCCATAAAAGACAATGCTGATTCTTCTCAGGACCTACCCCTACAACTCGTCTTTGATCTTAGAGTTATACTAGATTCAAGTCCCAGAATCCTTGAAGAACTCTGTACTCTTCCCTACATGCCAGACCTTTCAGGGGGAACTGCAGTCACTGAATTGGGAAAACTAAATGCAATGGGAGTAGTTGCAGGGGACAGATGGCAGCACTTAACCACCAAGGGGAAGGTAAGTGTGTTTATTATGGTGCCATCAGAGTCAAAACAGCAATGAATAGTCTGACTCATGCAGACCTATGACATTGGCTAGTTGATCATGGTGTCCCAAAGTAAAATAGGTAGGAAGCCTATTAAATTATTATGTGACCTGTATGAGCAAGAAAGTTCTAAGTTAAGTGAACAAAAGTCTAACCAAATCATAACAACAGAGAATCACAGTTCTTCAATTTTTAGTTTACAGATGAGTTAATTTGCAAACCCAAAACACCTTGAATGAAGAAGGGTGTGGGACCCCTTGAGGAAGGACCCCAGGATACTATCAAAAATATATACTGTTAATCTTCCCCCAGTCTTCCCCAACAGAACCTGCAACCTTTTACCAGGATAACAGTGCAATGGGGAAAGGAATAATCAGACCTTTCAGGGACTACTAGACACTGGCTCTGAACTGCCTCTAATTCAGGAGACCCAAAACACCACTGTAGTTCACCCAACAGACTATGGGCTTATGGAGGTCAGATGATCAATGAAGTTTTAATTCAATCTGACTCACAGTGGGCCCAGCAGGTTCCTGAGCCCATCCGGTGGTTATTTCTCCAGTTCTGGGATGTATAATTGGAATTTTCTTACCAGCAGGTAGAATCCCCACAGGGGTTTCCTGACCTTTGGAGTGAGGGCTATTACTGTGGGAAAGGCAAAATGAAAGCCACTAGATGTGCCTCTGCCTAGGGAACCAGTAAACCAAAAGCAATACAGACAGGTATTTCAGAGATTAGGGCCGTCATTGGGGACGTGAAAGATACAAGGGTGGTGACTCCCACCATCTCTCCATTCAACTCTCCTATTTGGCCTGTGCAAAAAAGAGGCAGATCTTTGAAAGCAGCAATGGATTATCATACGCTTAACCAGGTGGTGACTCCAATTGCAGCTGCTGTACCAGATGTGGTTTCATTGCTTGAGCACGTAACATGTCTCCTGGTACCTGGTAGGCAGATATTGATCTGGCAAATGCTTTTTCTCCACCGCTGTCAATGAGAATCACCAGAAGCAGTCTGCTTCAGCAGGCAAGGCCAGCAATACACCTTCACTGTCCTACCTCAAAGGCATATAAATTATCTAGCCCTGTGTCATTATTCAGTTTGCAGACACCTTGATCACCTTTCCCTTCCGCAAAATAGCACACTGGTCCACTCCATTGATGACATTACACTAATTTGACCTAGTGAGCAAGAAGTAGCAACTACCCTAGACTCACTGGTAAGATGTTTGCATGTCAGAGGAAGGGCAATAAATCTGAAGAAAATTCAGGGGACTTCTTCCTCTGTGGAATGTTTAGAGACGCAGTGCATGAAGCATGTCCATAAATTCCTTACATGGTGACTGACAAATTACTTGCCTCTGACTACTCCTAAGGCCCAAAGAAGTACAATGCCTAACAGGCCTCTTGGGATTTTAGAGGCTATGTATTCCACATTGGGTGTATTATTTCAGCCCATTTACTGAGTGACTCAAAAAGCTGCTAGTTCTGAGTCAGGCCCAGAACAAGAAAAAGCTCTGTAAGAGCTCCAGGCTGCTTGGCTCGACACCTGTAGCTCAGCGGCTAGGGAGCCAGCCACATGCACCAGAGCTGGCAGGTTTGAATCCAGCCCAGGCCTGCCAAACAACAATGACAACTACAACCAAAAAATAGCCAGGCATTGTGGCGGGCGCCTGTAGTCCCAGCTACTTAGGAAGCTGAGGCAAAAGAATCGCTTAAGCCCAAGACTTTGAGGTTGCCGTGAGCTATGATGTCACAGCACTCTGCCAATGGTGACATAGTGAGACTCTGTCTCAAAAAAAAAAAGAAAGAGAGATTCAGGCTGCTGTGCAAGCTGCCCCCACACCTGCGCCATACAGCCCAGCAGAATGGTAGTGGAAGTCAGTGGAGATGTGGGCGCCATCTGGAGCCTGTGGAAGGCCCCTATAGGTGAACTGAAACACAGACCCTTAGGATTTTGAAACAAAGCCCTGCCATATTCTGCAGACAACTACTCTTGTTTTGCAAAATAGATGTTGGCCTGCTGCTGTGCCTTTGGAGAGACTGAACACTTGACCACAGGCCACCAAATTACCATGCAACCTGCACTGCCCATCAGCAACTGAGTGTCATCTGACCTGCCAAGTCACAAAGCTAGATGTGCCAAGCAGTGCTCCATCATCCAGTGGAAGTGGTACAGATGTGAGCGGGTCCCAGCAGGCCCTGGAGTTACCTGAAGAAGTGGCTCAGTGGTCTGTGGTCCCCACTCTTTCTCTCTCTCCACCATATGAGGACACAGCAAGAAGACAGCTGTCTGCAACCAGGAAGAGAGCCCTCATCAGAGCCCAAGCGGGCTGGCACCCTGATCTTGGACTTCCAGGCAGCCGAATTGTGAGAAAATAAATTTCTGTTGCTTACGCCACCCAGCCTGTGGCATTTTGTTATGGCAGCTTGAGAAGACTAACATACTATCTAAATTGAATAGTTTTGTGCACAAACTAGTTCATATTTTTCTATTGATAATCTATATAAATCTCACTTATTTTTAGTACTAAATCTCTTTTATTGAATGCAGATTTGAGTATCTTCAGAGATATAATTTTAATTTTCTTTTTTTTTTTTCTTTTTTGAGACAGTCTCACTTTGTCACCCAAGTAGCTGGGACTACAGGCTCCTGCCACAACACCCACCTATTGTTTTAGAGATGGGGTCTCGCTTTAGCTCAGGCTGGTCTCAAACCTGTGAGCTCAGGTGATCCTCCCATCTCGGCCTCCCAAAGTGCTGGAATTACAGGCATGAGCCCCTGCTCCCAGCCCATTTTGATTTTCTTTTCTTGTGTTTTTTGTTTGTTTGTTGTTTTGTTTTTGTTTTTTTTGAGACAGTCTCATTATGTTGCCCTCGGTAGAGTGCTGTGGTGTCACAGCTCACAGTAACTTCAAACTCTTGGCCTTATGTCTCAGCCTTCCCAGACTACAGGCACCTGCCACAACGCCCAGCTGTTTTTTGGCTGCAGTTATTCAGCTGGCTGGGGCCAGGTTAGAACCTGCTACCCTCAGTGTATGTGGCTGGTGCCATAACCACTATGCTATGGACACCAAGCCCACTTTGATTTTCTTAAAGTTAAAATGCAAGGAGAGCGAAAATTGTCACTAAGGTTATTTTGTCCCTAAGGATTAATACAGAAAGTACTCCAGGACTTACAAGATCCCCAGTGTTGCTTCAATCCCATGTCAGCCAGGCCGGCACCCTGCAGGAAGCCACTGGAGGAGGAAGGTGGGCCTAAATGAAGAAGAAAGTATTATTCTGAAGTAAAAGTAAATTCCAGATCTGCACAGCAGGTTGATAAATTATGAGTAAGAAGTGTAAATGTTTTGAGTTAATCTCTTTAGAACAATACCTAGATGGAAGGCCCTAGCTGTGGCTTTGGCCTACTAGCTGTAGGCTTAGCCAAAAAGAAACCGAAGTATCTGACAGTGTATCTAAATCTGCATTTCTTCCTTTATTCCTTTACCAACCTCTGCTTAGGCAGAAATAAGTGGGCAGCTATAAAATAAATAATAAAAATAAAATAAGATTAGTATTCTAATGGTCCTCAAGATGGAACGCAGAAATGTGTAGGTTGTTTTTTGGCCTCAGCATAACTGAGGGATGGATTTACTTATCTCCAAGTCTTACTTTTGTCTGCCCATCAAACTTTGCTTTATTGATAGATGTTGTCTTAGGTCAGGTTCTCCCAGAAGCAGAACTTAAGCCAAGAAAGATGGTGCAAGTTATTTATTAAAGAAATTCTCCCAGAAGAAACCTCTAAGGGAGTGGGAAAACAAGCGATCAGCAATCTCACAAAACTGGGGCAGTGAAAACTGGAGTTCACAGCTATCAAGGCAGAGGGATTCTGATGAACATCCTCAAACTCAGTTAGGACCACTAAAGGTTCACACACACCCGAGGAGTAAGGTTGAACATAGTCAACCCTTACAAAGACAAACACCCAATTTCAAACACGCTCAGTGACTAAATTAAAGCAACATGTACTCCTACTTTAACTTCCTGACAGAAACTCAAGAAACCTTCTTTTGGCAAAGATAACATTACTGAAGTAGCTATAATTTTTCAACACAATGTCTGACATTTAACTAAAAATGTCTTTGTATGCCAAGAGACAAACCCAAGGGAAACAGACAATTGAAACAGAACAGATCACCCAGATATCAAAGTTACCAATCATGGGCTTTAAATAAAAACTAAAGCAGGAGATATCTGTCCCATCCCACTTACCCTTTACCCTGCACTCTTAAGAAATACTTCAAATGGGGTGAGGGGGGCGGGGAGGGGCAGAGACAAGATGGCTGACTGAAGCCAGCTTTCCAGAGGTTCCCGTCCAGAAGGAGAGTTAAAGGACAGAAATTTAGTAAGTAACCTGGTGGATTTGAGCTGCACCAAGAGAGAAGGTTGAAGAACGCACATCAACCCCACTGAGGCGAGCTGTGACCACAAGGATACAAACAAAAGGTACAAAATCCATCACCAAGTGGATGGGAGTCCCCTCCCCCATGAGAATGGCTCGTAGTGCCCCACAAACAAAAGAGCAGAGTTCAAAGGTCCTCCCACTACACTTCATGGCGGAGACCGTCTAAAAACTGGACCTACCTCCCCTACTAGGGTGCCACGGCGTTCTCCTGCCAGGCATAAAACTGTATAAAACTGTATATATTCTCTACCTGCAACTCTGAGCTCCCAGCACTCCCCTCCACTCTCACTCTTGAGGTCTGGAGGCCTGTCCCCCAGGAGTCCAGATTCTTGGGTGATTTCTCAAGGGGTGTGGACAGGGCATAAACTGCAGCTGGTCAGTGCAAACTCTGGGACATGGGAGTGAGGAGAGGACGGTCGGCTGAGAGGGAACCACACTGGAGCGGCAGTGCCCCAAGGACTAGAGCAGCAGCCATCTTTTGGCAACAATAGGGCTCATTCCTGGATATTCCAAAGCCACACCCCCTGTCTCCCTGGGCAACCAGAGGAGGCCAGGCATCTTCTCCAGTGGCAACCACCATGGAACAGATCTGGGATGGAAACGCAGGCCCCGTGAGTAAAGGGTTTGTCTAAGGTGGTACCAGCCTGGGTGGAGCACAGGGACTAGAAATGCATGCGCAAAGCCAGGAAGTTCCCAGGGCGGGGCTGACCCAGAGGACCGTTTTACTGAGCCTCAGATGCACCCAGCCCTCAGGGGATCGTCAGCCTATAGACAAAGGAAGACAGGAGGCTAGAACTGACAGCTATCCAAATACAAAACAGCAGCAGCAAAGACAGGGCCTGAGGTACAGGCTCTGGGAACTCAAAATAGCTTCTTTTCTGCAGGGGAATTTAGCAGGGACAGAAACAAATTCCCGCAAAGTTGTTCTGTTCTGTTCTGTCAGTAACATCAATCAGGGGCAGGGCTGGAACTGAGTGAACACCCCCCCAGCCTCCATCAAGCGCCTGAGGTTGTCAGGCCTCACCTCCCCCTGCTAGATAGAGGCAGAGTGCAGTGGCCTGCCTGAGCAGAAACAGATTTCCCTGTGATTCAGGCAGGTGCAAACCCCTGGAGTATCTGTTCACTACAGGCAACTGGGTTACAGCCCTGCAGGGCTATCAGTGACTGGGTGTGACAGAGCTGCAAGGTGGGGAAGGAGGCATCAACCTTCCCAGACTGATCTATTTGCTGGGTGGGTCCTCCTGACTCCACGGAGCACCAGAGCAAGCCATATCTGAGTAGTCACTAGACTCTGTGATCCAGTTGCCAGAGACATTTTAAACTCTCCCACCTGAGACAGGTGCTGACTGAAATGAAAGATTTGGACTTTTTGAACTGAGCCAATCGCCCAGGGAATATTCAGGTGGTGCCCTGGGTGTGTGGTGGTAGGAAGGTTTGATTTTCCTTTTCCAATTGTTGCCTGTGCAGGGTGGGGTGACTTAACTGCTGGTATTTCTCCACAGCTGAGACTTCAACCGAGAGTAACTGTTTCACTAGGGTGGAACAGAGACCAGCTGAAAACACGACAGAACTACTTAGCCTCACCACACCAAACAGGACGCCAGTTTCTCAGGCCATAGCACTGTATGGGTCCTCGACAAATCTCCAGGGGAAAAATCAAATGGTGTAAAACAATCATGGGGTGGACTCAGCGGAAAAACTCTAGTAACATGAAAAACCAGAATAGATCAACCCCCTCAAGGAAAGATACGGCAGATGTAACTAAAGATCCCATTCATAAACAGCTGGCTAAGATGTCAGAAATCGAATTCAGAATTTGGACTGCAAATAAGATTAATAGAATGGAGGAAAATTTAGAAATAGAAATTTGAGGAGAAATTCAAAAGTTGTCTCAAGAATTTAATGAATTTAAAGACAAAACCACCAAATATTTTGATGCACTGAAGCAAGAATTTGCAGCCCTCAAAGATCTGAAAAAATAGAGAAAAAACCCACAGTAACAGAGTGAACCAAGCAGAAAAAAGAATTTCTGACATTGAAGACAAAGCCTTTGAATGCTCCCAAACTCCGAAAGAGGAAGAGAAATGGAGAGCAAAAATGGATCATTCTCCCAGAGAGCTCTGCAATAAATTGAAGAAGGCTAATATCTGCCTCATTGGAATCCCCGAAAGTGATGAAGTGACCTTACAAGACACAGAGGCCCTTCTCCATGAAATTATGAAAGACAATTTTCCAGACATGCCAAGAGATTCTGAAATTCTGATAGCAGACAATTTCAAAACCCCAGCACAACTCAATCCGAAAAAGACATCTCCCAGGCCTATCATAATTAACTTCACTAAAGTTAATGTGAAAGAGAAAATTCTGAAAGCAGCCAGACGTAAGAAATCCATTACCTACAAAGGGAAGAATATTAGAATGACTGCAGATCACTCTGCTAAAACTTTTCAAGCCAGAAGAGGGTGGTCAGTGACTTTTAATCTCCTAAAGCAAAATAACTTTCAACCCCGGATCCTGTATCCAGCTAAGCTGAGTTTCCTTTATGATGAAGAAATTAAATACTTTAATGACATTCATATTTTGAAGAAATTTGCCATAACCAAACCAGCTCTTCAGGATATTCTCAGACCTATCCTCCATAATGACCAGCCCAATCCTCTACCACAAAAGTAAACTCACTCAGAAACTTTTGATCAAACTCCAACTTCCACACTGGTGAAAGGATTAAAAATGTCCACTGGACTTTCGAAAAACTCAACACCCAAAATTTTACCAGACTTATCAATATTCTCCATTAATGTGAACAGCTTAAACTGTCCTCTAAAGAGGCACAGGCTAGCTGACTGGATACAAAAACTCAGGCCAGATATTTGCTGCATACAAGAGTCACATCTTAACTTAAAAGATAAATATAGACTTAGGGTGAAAGGATGGTCGTCCATATTTCAGGCAAATGGTAATCAGAAAAAAGCAGGTATTGCAATTCTATTTGCAGGTACAATAGGCTTTAAACCAACAAAAGTAAGGAAGGATAAGAATGGTCACTTCGGTTACAGAGTGGAGAGAGTGAGCAGGCTGCGTCTGGCTCCCACTCTCACAGCCATTGCAGTACATTGAGCTCTATAGAGACAGCGCCGGGGCAAGTGAGAGCCAGATGGGCACTGGGCGACTCTGTGCCTCGCTGAGGAAAAATAACTAAACATGGACAAAGGAGTTCCTAAGAAGCCGAGAGGCAAAATGTCATCATATGCATTCTTTGTGCAAACTTGTCAGGAGGAGCACGAGAAGAAGCACCAGATGCTTTAGTCAACTTCTCAGAGTTTTCTAAGACGTGCTCAGAGAGGTGGAAGACCATGTCTGCTAAAGAGAAAGGAAAATTTGAAGATACGGCAAAGGCAGACAAGGCCCATTATGAAAGAGAAATGAAAACTTATATCCCTCCTAAAGGGGAAACAAAAAAGAAGTTCAAGGATCCCAATGCACCCAAGAGACCTCCTTCGGCCTTTTTTTTGTTCTATTCTGAGTATCGCCCAAAAATCAAAGGAGAACATCCTGGCCTATCCATTGGTGATGTTGCAAAGAAGCTGGGGAAGATGTGAAATAACACTGCTGTGGATGACAACCAGCCTGATGAAAAGAAGGCTGCAAAGCTGAAGGAAAAATACGAAAGGATATTGCTGCATACTGAGCTAAAGGAAAGCCTGATGCAGCGAAAAAGGGAGTCGTCAAGGCTGAAAAAAGCAAGAAAAAGAAGGAAGAGGAGGAAGATGAGGAGGACGAAGAGGATGAAGAGGAGGAGGAAGATGAAGAAGAAGGTGATGACGATGAATAAGTTGGTTCTAGCACAGTTTTTTTCTTGTCTATAAAGCATTTAACCCCCCTGCACACAACTCACTCCTTTTAAAGAAAAAAATTGAAATGTAAGGCTGTGTAAGATTTGTTTTTAAACTATACAGTGTCTTTTTTTGTATAGTTAACACACTACCGAATGTGTCTTTACAGAGCCCTGTCCTGGTGGTATTTTCAATAGCCACTAACTTTGCCTGGTACAGTATGGGGGTTGTAAATTGGCATGGAAATTTAAAGCAGGTTCCTGTTGGTGCACAGCACAAATTAGTTATATATGGGGATGGTAGTTTTTTCATCTTCAGTTGTCTCTGATGCAGCTTATACAAAATAATTGTTGAAAAATAAAAAGAAAAAGAAATAATTGTTGTTCTGTTAACGAATACCACTCTGTAATTGCAAAAAAAAAGTTGCAGTTGCAGCTGTTTTGTTGACATTCTGAATGCTTCTAAATAAATACAATTTTTTTATTAAAAAAAAAAGAATGGTCAGGGTGGCGCCTGTGGCTCAAGGAGTAGGGCACCGGTCCCATATGCCAGAGGTGGCAGGTTCAAACCCAGCCCCGGCCAAAAACCACAAAAAAAAAAAAAAAGAATGGTCACTTCATATTTGTTAAGGGTAATACTCAATATGATCAGATTTCAATTATTAATACCTATGCACCCAACCAGAATGCACCTCAATTTATAAGAGAAACTCTAACAGACGTGAGCAAATTGATTTCCTCCAGCTCCATAATGGTTGGAGATTTCAACACTCCTTTGGCAGTGCTGGATAGATCCTCCAATAAGAAGCTAAGCAAAGAAATGTTAGATTTAAACCTAACCATCCAACATTTGGATTTAGCAGACATCTACAGAACACTTCATCCCAACAAAACTGAATACACATACTTCTCATCAGCCCACGGAACATACTCCAAAATCGATCACATCTTAGGTCACAAGTCTAACCTCAGTAAATTTAAAGGAATAAAAATTATTCCTTGCATCTTCTCGGACCACCATGGAATAAAAGTTGAACTCAGTAACAAAAGGAATCTACATACTCATACAAAAATATGGAAGTTAAATAACCTTAGGCTGAATGACAGCTGGGTCAGAGATGAGATTAAGAAGAAAATTGCCAAATTTTTGAACAAAACAACAATGAAGACACAAATTATCAGAACCTCTGGGATATCGCAAAGGCAGTCCTAAGAGGGAAATTTATAGCACTAGAAGCCTTCCTCAAGAGAACGGAAAGACAGGAAGTTAACAACTTAATGGGACATCTCAAGCAATTGGAAAAGGAAGAATATTCCAACCCCAAACTCAGAAGAAAATAAATAACCAAAATTAGAGCAGAATTAAATGAAATTGAAAACAAAAGAATTATACAACAGATCAATAAATTAAAAAGTTGGTTTTTTGAAAAGGTCAATAAAATAGATAAACCTTTGGCTAACCTAACCAGGAAAAAAAGAGTAAAATCTCGAATCTCATCAATCAGAAATGACAAAGATGAAATAACAACAGACTCCTCAGAAATTCAAAAAATCCTTAATGAATATTACAAAAAACTTTATTCTCAGAAATATGAAAATCTGAAGGAAATTGACTAATACTTGGAAGCACGTCACCTTCCAAGACTTAGCCAGAATCAAGTGGAAATGTTGAACAGGCCAATATCAAGTTCTGAAATAGCATCAACCATATGAAATCTCCCTAAAAAGAAAAGGCCATGACCAGATGGAGTCATGTCAGAATTCTACCAAACCTTTAAAGAGGAACTAGTACCTATATTACCCAACCTGTTCCAAAATTTAGAAAAAGAAGTAAGACTACCCAACACATTCTATGAACCAAACATCACCCTGATCCCCAAACCAGGAAAAGACCCAACACGAAAAGAAAATTATGGACCAATATCACTAATGAATATAGATGCAAAAATATTCAACAAACAAGATCCTAACAAACAGAATCCAGCAACACATCAAACAAATTATACATCATGACCAAGTCGGTTTTATCCCAGGGTCTCAAGGCTGGTTCAGTATACGTAAATCTATAAGTAGAATTCAGCACATAAACAAATTAAAAAACAAAGACCATATGATTCTCTCAATTGATACAGAAAAAGCTTTTCATAATATCCAGCATCCCTTCATGATCAGAACACTTAAGAAAATTGGTATAGAAGGGACATTTCTTTTTTTTTTTTTTTTTTTAATTTGGCCGGGGCTGGGTTTGAACCCGCCACCTCCGGCATATGGGACCGGCGCCCTACCCGCTGAGCCACATTTCTTAAACTGATAGAGGCCAGCTACAGCAAACCCACAAACAGTATCGTATTGAATGGAGTTAAATTGAAATCATTTCCACTCAGATGGGAACCAGACAAGGCTGCCCATTGTCTCCACTGCTCTCTAACATTGTAATGGAAGCTTTAGCCATCACAATTAGGGAAGAAAAGGAGATCAAGGGTATCCATATAAGGTCAGAAGAGATCAAACTTTCACTCTTCACAGATGATATGATTGTATATCTGGAAAACACTAGGGATTCTACAAAAAAACTCTTAGAAGTGATCAAGGAATAAAGCACCATCTCAAGTTACAAAATCAACATTCATAAATCAGTAGCCTTTTTATATACCAACAATAGTCAAGCTGAAAAAACACTTAAGGACTCTATCCCATTCATAGTAGTGCCAAAGAAGATGAAATATTTGGGAGTTTATCTAACAAAGAATGTCAAAGATCTCTATAAAGAGAACTATGAAACTCTAAGAAAAGAAATAGCTGAAAATGTTAACAAATGGAAAAACATACTATGCCCATGGCTGGGAAGAATCAACATTCTTAAAATGTCCATACTACCCAAAGCAATATACAATTTTAATGCAATCTCTATTAAAGCTCCACTGTCATACTTTAAAGATCTTGAAAAAAATAATACTTTGTTTTATATGAAACCAGAAAAAACCTGGAATAGCCAAGACATTATTCAGAAATAAAAACAAAGCAGGAGGAATCATGCTACCAGACCTCAGACTATACTATAAATCGATAGTGATCAAAACAGCATGGTACTGGCACAAAAACAGAGAAGTAGATGTCTGGAACAGAATAGAGAACCAAGAGATGAATTCAGCTACTTACCGTTATTTGATCTTTGACAAGCCAATTAAAAACATTCATTGGGGAAAAGATTTCCTATTTAACGAATGGTGCTGGGTGAACTGGCTGGCAACCCGTAGAAGACTAAAACTAGACCCACACCTTTCACCATTAACTAAGACAGACTCTGACTGGATTAAAGATTTAAACTTAAGACATGAAACTATAAAAATACTAGACAAGAGTGCAGGGAAAACCCTTGAAGAAATAGGTCTGGGTGAGTATTTTATGAGGAGGACCCCCAGGGCAATTGAAGCAGCTTCAAAAATACACTACTAGGACCTCATCAAACTAAAAAGCTTCTGCACAGCCAAGAACACAGTAAGTAAAGCAAGCAGACAGCCCTCAGAATGGGAGAAGATATTTGCAGGTTATGTCTCTGACAAAGGTTTAATAACCAGAATCTACAGAGAACTCAAACATATAAGCAAGAAAAGAACAAGTGATCCCATCGCCGGCTGGGCAAGGGACTTGAAGAGAAACTTCTCTGAAGAAGACAGGAGCACGGCCTATAGACATATGAAAAAATGCTCATCATCTTTAATCATCAGAGAAATGCAAATCAAAACTACTTTGAGATATCATCTAACTCCAGTAAGATTAGCCCATATCACGAAATCCCAAGACCAGAGATGTTGGTGTGGATGTGGAGAAAAGGGAACACTTCTACACTGCTGGTGGGAACGCAAATTAATATATTCCTTTTGGAAAGATGTTTGGAGAACACTTAGAGATCTAAAAATAGATCTGCCATTGAATCCTATAATTCCTCTACTAGGTATATACCCAGAAGACCAAAAATGACATTATAACAAAGATATTTGTACCAGAATGTTTATTGCAGCCCAATTCATAATTGCTAAGTCATGGAAAAAGCCCAGTGCCCATTGATCTACGAATGGATTAATACATTGTGGTGTATGTACACCATGGAATATTATGCAGCCTTGAAAAAAGATGGAGACTTTACCTCTTTCATGTTTACATGGATGGAGCTGGAACATATTCTTCTTAGTAAAGTACCTCAAGAATGAAATAAAAAGTACCCAATGTGCTCAGCCCTACTATGAAACTAATTTATGGCTTTCACATGAAAGCTATAACCCAGTTATAACCTAAGAAGAGGGGGGAGGGGGAGAGGCGGGGGGGGAGAATGGGTAGAGGGAGGGTGATTGGTGGGATTACACCTCAGTGCATTTTACAAGGGTATATGTGAAACTTAGTAAATGTAGAATGTAAATGTCTTAACACAATAACTAAAAAAATGCCAGGAAGGCTATGTTAACCAGTGTGATGAAAATGTGTGAAACGGTCTATAAAACCAGCGTATGGTGCCCTATGATTGCATTAATGTACACAGCTATGATTTAATAATAAAAAAAAGAAAGAACGAAAAAAGAAATTTAACCATAGGTTCAAATGTGCTATGAAATAAAAAAGGTTGAGGAAAAAAAAAGGAATACTTCAAACAATTGTGATGGATGTGTTACTTAGTTGGATGTAAACATTTCACATTGTATATTGAAGCAGTACCATGAACCTCATAAATGTATCAATGTACAAGTTATGATTTAATAAAAAATAATTAATTTTAAGAAAAAGAAATACTTCAAACATTTTCAGTTCTTTCTTCTCCTCCTTTGCAAATCTCTCTGATACACCCTCATTCCTTCCCCTTCTCATATACAAGATAGTTACAGCAATGTATGATTGCCATAAAACTCCTATCCATACTGTCTTCCACGTGGTCGGGTAGGCATGGTCATCTGAGCTCCATCTTATGTTCTCTAGGGCCATCCCTCCTAAAGTCTTCCATACCTTCCTAATCCAAAGAGGACTAACTGCTCTCTAAACCTCCAGCACCACTATCATCTTGGGACTTCACTCTTTGTAAAACTAAGAATTCTTTTATTAATGTGCTTGTCGAATTCCCTGGCTCCCCTTGTTTTGATGTACCTTCTTAAGAAAGTACGCATTAGAAATAAAATTCTTGCCAACTTTGCATGTCCAATGATGACCTTATTCTCCTGTCCTACTTTACTGAGTGATTCTATGCACAGAATTCTCGTTAGAAAATTATTTCCATCAGAATTTGGAGGGAAAATTCCCTTCTTCATTGTCTTCTAATTTCCAGTGTATTGGTTAAAATATCTGAAATATTATTATGTGTGACCTACTTTTTAAAACTAAAAGCTTCTAGGATCTAGTCGCTATATCTGAAATTTTATAATTATGTGCCTCAGTAAGGATCTTTTGAATCCATATAGAGACATAAGCTCTTCAGTTCTGAGAAATTACCTTCAATTATTTCTTTGATAAACTCCTTCCCTTTGAAACTCTTACCAAATTTTTATTGTCAATTTCTGGACTTCCTGTAATGATCTTTAAATTTCTTCTTTTTATCTGCAGGACAAATCGACTGGCTTCTCCTAGTTTCAACAAAATGGAGTTTTTATGTCTCTTTCTTATTCTTGTTGCTTTGATGTAATTTTGTGAAAGAGGATGGAGCTGAAACATTTTACTCTGCCCTCTCTAAATTGGGCAGTGCTGTATTGTGCTTTTTTTTTCTTTTATTGTTGGGGATTCATTGAGGGTACAATAGCTGTATTGCTTTTTATTATTTAAGGAGTCACAAAAGCAAAAGAAAATATTTCACTTACACTTCCAATGCATGGTTCAATGACAGACATGACCAGAAAACTACCACCATACATCAGCATCTGAAGAAACTGGGGAAACTCTGTCACAAAAACTCATTTTATATATTGCTCAGTCCTTCAGAATTCTTTCCAGTTCTCTGACTTTAATTCAGAGAAAATCTAGGAGACTTTTCAGGGAAATATTAGTTTCTAGATCAAATTGAAAGATTAGACACTATTTTTAGACTGCTGCAGCTTTGAGATTAGAGCTATTTATCAAAATCTATAGAGCACAGTCCAGAAAGCCCCGAGGCAGAGAGCTTCTGGAACCCACTCAGCGCAGTTCTGGCTGGGGGTAAAGGTGGCTGGAGCAGAGCTTTAATGCAGGTGCTCAGAAGCATTACTGAGCGCAGACCTTCTTGCTGGGACACGGCACTCTATAAAGCTACTTAGAGGCCCAAAAATCTTTACTTGGAAATATTTTAAAAGCACTAAAAGAGATTTTCTAAACTACTAAACTTAGTGTAGAATCCCTCATTCATTTTACCTTATTTTCTAACTTCCTTTTTATTTGGAGGATATTTGGGGAAAGGACTCTTCAAATTCTTGCAATATGTTTAAATGTCTTTTAGCCTTTGAGACTTTCTACTTTGAGCAACAGAATACATTATTACGTTTCATTTATCCAGGATCCTTGAAGAATGAAGGATTCCATAGAAGTTAAAACTCCGGCCTGGCACCCGTAGCACAGTGGTTATGGCGCCAGCTACATACACGGAGGCTAGTGGGTTCGAACCTGGCTCAGGCCAGCTAAACAACTGCAACAAAAAAACAGCCAGGTGTTGTGGTGGGTGTCTATAGTCCCAGCTACTTGGGAGGCTGAGGCAGGAGAATTGTTTAAGCCCAAGATTGTGAGGTTGCTGTGAGCTGTGATATCACAGCACTCTACTGAGGGCAACATAATAATGAGACTCCATCTCAAAAAAAAAAAAAGTTAAAACGCCATGGAATGCTGCAGTGGTTTCATCGTCCCTTCAATCCATTCTTTTAATCCTCTTGGATGAAAGTCTTTGGAGTAAACGACTCTACAAAACACCAATGGTACCACTCAATGCAAGGTGGAACTCACAGGCAATAGGGCAGGAAACGTACCCATTTATTGTTCACTTACCAGTCCATGGCTAGGCCCTAGCAGGTCAAGCACAGCTGGGCACAGGCTGAATCTGTGCTACGGGAGGTGGCTATAGATCCTTACTACCTCCACATTTTTAGAGGAAATATGGAGATCTATCTCAGAATGGGGGGAAACTGAGTTTGGATACCACCTCAGGAGAATGCTGGGATCACCTAGCAGCTGGGGATCTGATGGGAAGCTGTGTTCACATGCAGCCCTTGACTCATGGGAGGAGAGAGAGCCCCAGACCCAGAAAGCATAATGACAGCAAACTACTGTGGTCTGCAGAATTATTCAGGAAAAAACCTTGATGCTCCACAATCATGCTAAAATGACACTTTTTCCACCTTCTTTTACAAAATAGATTGTGCCTTTGGGTTTTGTACCCTGTTTTTGTAGTGTTTCTCTCTTCTCCCTCACTGTCATTGACCACTACCCAACTCTCAGGATGTCAGGCCTCAAATCTCCTGCCTTCTACCAGGGACTCAGAAACAAAATAATCAAGGATATTGAGAATGTATATAAAATAAGGATAAAGCATTTCTGAGTGAGAGCCTGAAACATACCCCCATAACAAAGAACATGCCCAAAGGATCTAGTAATACCCTTCTATACCCGTGGTCCTTAAAGTGTGGTCCAGAGACCTTAAGGATACTCAAGACCTTCCTAGGGGATCCACAAAGTTATAACTATTTTCATAATAATATTAAAACACAACTTGTCTTTTTCACCTTCATTCTTTCATGAAGGTATGGTGGAATTTTCTAGACTATATAACATGTAATACCACAATAGACTGAAAGCAAGAAACATCCAGCAGAATCCAGCTGTCTTCTATTAAAACATTGAAGAAATTTGCAAAAATGTAAAACAATGCCATTCTCCTCACTAAATATTTTGGTTTGAAAAAATATAATTATTTTTTCTCCAAGAAAAAATTATTTATAGCTTTCATGTGAAAGCCATAAATTAGTTTCATAGTAGAGCTGAGTAGGGGGAAGGGAGAAAGGGAGGGGAGAGAGGGGGGAGGGGGGCAGAGGGAGGGTGGTTGGTGGGATCACACCTGCGGTGCATCTTACAAGGGTATATGTGAAACTTAGTAAATGTGGAATGTAAATGTCTTAACACAATAACTAAGAAAATGCCAGGAAGGCTATGTTAACCAGTATGATGAAAATGTGTCAAACAGTCTATAGCAGTGTATGGTGAAAAAAAAAAAATCATTTAGACTAACGTATAAATGAATTTATTGTTGTTATTTTTAAATGAATTAATACAAAAATAGTCTTTATGTTTCTTAACTTTGATTTAAAATACAGCATTTATTAGTAGTTACAACTCACATAAACAAAAATTCCTGGGAATTCTCAATAATTTTTAAAAATGCAAAGGGTTCCTGGGACCCAAAAGCTCCAGAATTACTGCTCCAGGAAGCTTCTTTTGAGAACTACAACCCATATGATGCCTTCCTTCAACATAGTGAGAGGTAACCTCTTGGCCTGGTGACACACAAGAGTTTTTTTATAGCCTGAGTCTGAGGTTACAGTGAGCTATGATGCCATTGCACTCTGCTGAGGGCATAAGGTGGGACTCTGTCTCAACAACAACAACAAAAAAAGCAAGGAAATAAAAGAAAAAAAAGAAACAAGGAAATAAAAAGAAAATATTAAAAAAGAAAAATTATATTGTGGCGGGCGCCTGTAGTCCCAGCTACTCAGGAGGCTGAGGCAAGAGAATCGCTTAAGCCCAGGAGTTGGAGGTTGCTGTGAGCTGTGTGAGGCCACGGCACTCTACTGAGGGCCATAAAGTGAGACTCTGTCTCCACAAAAAAAAAGAAAGAAAGAAAAATTGTAAAAAAGCTTTAATTCATATTAACTTTACAATATAATATAAGAGAAACAGTTAGGTATTGTACAATCAAATAAAAGATAAGATACCCAACTCAAAAAAGCCTGAAAATTACTTCTCAAAGCTGTGTAGATGTTGAAGTCTCAGAATGTCCCAAAGCTATAAAATGCAGAGTCACCTTGGCAAATAATTCAATATCAAAATTCTGCTTATGTAACCTTTCAGGGTAACCACAAAAATAGTATAGCTATGAATATTTTTTAAGTAGTATTATTGTCCACATAACAGAAAGAATTGAGAATGTACTCTTCTGTGAAGGTTCTATTCACCTAAAATCACCCAGGACTATTCTGTTGCCTAACCTCCATGCTTTTCCTTCCATCACCATCACTCAAGCCCACTGTGAAATGACCATTTGTTCACATGTCAGCAGGTGCAAATTTCATTTCAGTAACTGAATTTGAAACATATAATTATTTAATCAAACAATTGATTTTCCTTTCCCGGGAAGTATTCAAATTATGAATTTGCTTTTCACAAAGAAAAATCTTTGAGTCTTCATAAAAGAATAAAAAATAGAAAAGTTTAGAGCCAACCTTGAATACAAATGATTGCAATCATTTATTCTCATATTCAGTTGCAAATACACATCTAACACGACTCTGTAGATGAATTAAAACTAAATGTTGGGGGAAAAACTTTTGTATAAAACATTCTTATGTAACAAAAGCAGAAACACAAACTATCAAGCACCTTAGAGAATTACATTCCTTCCTTAGAGATAAATTTTCTTAACAAATCAGAAATCTTAACTATTTGGAACAAAGACAGAAGTGCAGAGAGAAGACCCTCACCTCCTCTAAGGAATTAAAAATTTAATCCCAAACTTTACACACTTCAACCACAACCTTTATTTGTAAGAAAACTCTTTAAATTCTCATTTTGAATTAATTTAGTCTTAATTTACATCAAGGGTCTGCAATCAAAAGCCTGCAGACAAATCCAGCCTGCAACCTCTTTTTATAAATAAAACTTTATTGAAAAAGAGTTGCTGATTTGTTTACATATTGTCTGTGGCTGCTGTTGCACTACAACAGCAGAGCTGAGTGCTTGCAGCACAACTGTATGTCCTGCAAAGCCTTAAAGATGTACTATCTGGCCTTTACATTAAAAGTTCACATTAAAATATTTAGACCAAATTCTAAAATAGGAAATTATGTTTTTCCTAATCTACACACAGTAGATTAGGAGTAGAAAAGGTGGTGGGAATCCTAAAACTGGGCATGCCAGAATTAATAGGTGGTCACTGTTAGCCTGGTGTTGAGGAAGAAGACTGAAGAAGGAATTCTGAACTGAATTTAATAAAATTGAACTGTCAAAAAAGTGGGCTTTGGAAGCCCCCTTGCCTCAAAGGCAGACAACTCTGAAGGTATTAGTGGACAAAGAGATTCCAGCCACCTTAGAGAAGGTGCCTATGGCTCAAGGAATAGGGTGCTGGCCTCATAAACGGGACGGGGTGGGTTCAAACCTGGCCCTGGCCAAGAAAAAAAAAGAGAGAGAGAGAGAGATTCCAGCCACCTGTCACTGTCAGAGACAGGGGTAGGTTCCACAAAATTTTGTTTGTCAGAAGACCAGGATTCTGGAGAACAGTAAGAGTAGCCTCTCCAAGACTGTTCTGATTTTCCATTTCCAAAATTACAGTTTTATACATAAAAGTTCAAAGAAAAGACCACATTAACCCTTATTTTAAATAAAAATCAGCATACCTTAGTGACTTATTACAATATTCCAATTCAAAAGTTAATCTCCTAAATCAATCCACCTAAACTACTCAAGAATAGGCATCTTTAGGATGGGAGCTAAATTTACAAAATAGTATGAATGGGAGGCAGGGAGTGAAGGTCAGCCAGGACCTAAATGACCAGACCAGCTGTGTCATGTCTGCCCTAGTCTACCTGACTCCACTTTATTCTCACTATGTGTGCTGTCAAAAGGCCAACCCTATTCCAGATCTCCCAAAGAATTGGCCAAAGCCTTAGTTATAACCACCTTCAAGTCAGCTTCTCCCTCTGCCAATCCATTCTTCCTTACTTCCTTTCAAGTATATCTCACAAAAGCCAACCCTTCGTCATGCAACTACTCATTTCAGTGTCTGTTTCCAAGGAACCCAGTTGGAGACTGTACACAGAGAAGAAAAATAATTAGTGTCAGCCTCAGTCTTTAAGCAAAACTTCAAACAATTCAATAAACATTTACTGGTCTCCTCCTAGATTCCCAGCACTACACTAGGAACTGCAGGAAGTTAGAAAATGAGTAAGATATATGTATGATCTTTGCCCTCAAGGAACTGACAATTTACATATTGGCTATGCTACCCAAGATGATTAAAACTACCTAAGGAGAGTATATACTGTCTAAGATATTATAAGATGGCATTCATTGTCCCTACCACTGTCAACAGCTTGGGAAAGGGAACTAGTAATGAAGTTTGGGTCAGCTGTCCAACATCCAACTGAGGGAAATAGACAGGTGTATTGGAAATAATAATTAGCCAGGAATTTCAAAGGTGGAATAGGAGTTAAGGATGGGTAAAGGGAACAACATAGGAATAAAGATAAGGCAGGAGCTAGATGCAGGAATGGAAAATGCAGGTTATATTTCAGAGATTCAGCTGTAGCCCAATTAGTTTGAAGCTTAGAATGGGATGGAGGAAGGATGCTGTTTGAAAGATAGATTGAGACCAGTTCAAGGAGATTCTTGAACACTAAGCCAAAGAGTTTATTTAAAACAAAAGACAGTAAGAACAATTTTGAGCAGAAGCAGTCATTGATTTTGCCATCCCAACTAGCAATTTTGAAAGTCAAATATAGCATTATTAATTACTATGCTGGGGCAGCAGATAAGAGCCAAGACTATCCCATGCAAATCAGAGTGGCCACCTGGGCAAGAAGACATAGTTTTTACAGGTATTCTTTAAGATTATTAACACAGTAGCGACCAGTCACCTGTTGCTATAAAACAAACTAGCCAAAATATAGTGACTTAAAACAACAATAACTTGCTAATTATGAATTCAGTGAGTTGGCAATCTGGACTACATTCAGTTGGGCAATTCTTCTGCCATTGTTGTCTGGGCTCATTCATGAGGCTGCAGGCAGCTCAGATGCTGATTAGTCTAAGTTGGCCAGACTCCAACAGACTAGCCAAGCTTTTTCCAAATGAAAGGGTCCCAGGAGAAAAGAGGACAAGCCCCAATAAGCAAATACTTTGAAAGTCTCTGCTTGTGGCACAGATGCAATTGTCTCTGGTCACATAGCCAAGACCAGAGTTGCTGTGGGAGAGGACTGCTCAAGGCTGAGAGACAGGAGAGGAATTTTGCTGGCAATTTTGCAAACATTCTATTAATACCACAGATGGTAGTGTTTGAGTTGGATTGAAGAAGTGAGACTAGACATGGAGATAACAATCCAAAGATAATTATAAAGGCCGGGTGTGGTGGCTCACACCTGTAATCCTAGCACTTTGGGATACCGAGGCGGTAGATTGCTTGAACTCATGAATTCAAGACCAGCTTGAGCAAGAGCAAGACCCAGTCTCTAAAACTAGCCAGGCATTGGGCAGTGCCTGTGGCTCAGTGGGTAGGGTGCTGGCCCCATATACTGAGGGTGGCAGGTTCAAACACAGCCCCAGCCAAACTGCAACAAAAAAATTGCCAGGCATTGTGGCAGGTGCCTGTAGTCCCAACTACTTGGGAGGCTGAGGCAAGAGAATCGCCTAAGCCCAGGAGTTAGAGGTTGCTATGAGCTGTGACACCACAGCATTCTACTGAGGGCAATAAAGTGAGATTCTGCCTCAAAAAAAAAAAAAACAAGCATTGTGGTAGGCACCTGTACTCCTAGCTACTTGGGAGGCTGAGGCAAAAGGATCACTTAAGCCCAAGCATTTGAGGTTGCTGTGAGCTATGATACCATGGCATTCTACCAAAGGCAACAAAGTGAGACTGTCTCAAAAAAAAAAAAGACAAAGATAATTGTGATAGGGATCATATTTCTAACATTATTAAATCTTTATTATGTTCAAGGCATGCTATATTTACTACCACCTATAATTCTCACACATCCCTGTGAAGTAATTATTATTATCCTCATTTTGCAGATGAAAAAACTGAGGCTAAGGGAAGTTCAATAACTGTGGCCAAGGTTACTAAGCTAATGTGTGGCAGAGCTGGAATTCAAACTCAACAAAACTGTATCCAGAACGCAAACAGGTACCTACCTGGCCATACTACCACCCCCTCTCCACTAAGCCAGTGCATGAGAGATCATGCAAGTCTGAAATAGAGTGTCAGCAGTGGGAGGGGAATGGAAGATTCAAGAGGCAAAGTCAGTACAATTTATTAATTAATTGCATGTGGGAGTTAAGACAGAAGGATGACAAAGATAGCTTGGATTTCAAACCAACATGGCAGGGGCTAGCATGCGAAACAGGACATTAAATTAGAAGTTTTGACTGAGGCCCCAGAGCTCTGAGAGATACCAGATGTCAAAGGGGATGTGTAAGACAGACCAGCTAAATACAAACACAGATTAATTTAGCTAATACTCAACAGAAATTTTCAAGGAAAATAACAAAGAATTCATCATGTGACTCTTGGGATCGTCATTCATATCAAGGACACAAAAGACTCAAAGAGAGTTGAAAATTGAGATGAATTTGTGAGAACTCCACTGTGAGCAGAACAGACACCCCTAAGGGAAGGTACAGAAGGTGCTTTCCCTTCACCCTAAGCCAGGATCAGAAGTTCCACCAGCATCAATCAGACAGTTTGACAGGTGCTTCTGGCAGGCAGCAGACACCAGTCACAGGTCTCAGAGCCTGCCTGAGGCAGCTAGAGCATTTGTGGCTACAGACAAGAACCTCAAGTCAAAGGCACAGGAATTCTGGGTATCAGGTGTGGAACCTGAAGCAGGAGTGTGATCCTGGGGACATTATAAAAGGGATCTTACCCAATGGAGCCTGATAACCATAGGCTGGGAAATGCACCTTGAAGTCAGAAGTCAAGAAGGGATCAGCAGCAATCAATTGAGGGGGAGGCACCCTTCACATCAGAAGAGTAACAGAGGGCCCAGAATGAGATTTGCAAAGAGCCCATGGACATGCTTATAAGGAAAAAAACTGAATGTAAATATTCCCAGACCAGACAGCATGAGGCCATCTCACAGCAATGCCTATTAAGTGAAAACATTCTGGTTGCTTACTTCTCCTTTCTAGTCTCCTTCAGTGCTGGTGAATTTAGGACCTGCAGCTGGGGTGTCTGGGAGGAGATAAGTGACAAAAGGAGGAAGTGATCATAACCCACTCCAAGGGCATATGGCCCACCCACGGCTGGCTCTCACTGGAGAAAGAAGTGGTTGAATGAAAGCTCATGCGATAATGTCTTAAACTGGACATTCTGATTTCTGTATCAAGACTGTGTTTTGTTGACAGGATGTTCTATAATCTGAGAATGCATAGAAGAGTTATCAGCCCCCTCACCCACCAGCAGAAAATGGACCACTTTTTCAGAAGGGGTTAAAAGGAACAGTAAGTGATGGGGAAAAAAAAGAAGAAGTCTTAGAAGAAGTCTAGGTTTGCATCCTACAAATGCTGCCTATCATGCACATCAGTTACCAGAAATCAGGAAATTAAAAGACATAGCTGATATGGAAGATAAAAATAACATTGGTAGAAATGAGTTTGCTTCTTGAGAGAGAGGTTAAGGGTATAGACAGAAAATGTAAGGGCCATCTGCTTAGAAGCAATAGCTGATGCTGGGGACTCACAGGTATTGAGGGAGAAAGAGTGTCAGGACAAGGTTTTGATTGGTGGTTACAGAAGGTAGAAAAGGTTTGGAAAAGTCACTGAGGATAACTCAGTATGACATCAAGTGCTGGTGGAAGACCACTAGACCCCCGCAAGCTCCCCCAAGCACAGAAAGTGGGCATGTGTGGTGTGAGCAACCCACAGTCTCATGCCTTTCTCCAGCAAAGCCTGTCAGGGAGGTAGCCAGGCTGGGCAGTGTAGCATCAATGACTTTGTGTAGTGTTAGGAATGGTAATGAATGGGCTAGTACACCAGTGTAGGCAGAATGGGGACCACAGACCCCATTCTTGGTAAGGGAAAACACCCCCAGAAAAAGGGAAAAATAAAAAAGGAAGCTGAGTGAGTTGGAACAAAGGAAAGTCAGCTAGTTTAACTTTAAACCAGCCACTGCTAAATTTCTTATCTGAGCAAACTTCCTGCATTTCCTAGAACTCTGGCCCACTGGAGATACAGCTTACTAACACCCCTGTTGGGTCTGTAAACACTCTGAGGAATAATAGCCACAGAAGATGTTGTGGCAAGGCCTGGAAAGATACATTAACTAGGCCATTTCCTGCGCAGTAAACCAACAAAGCAAATACCCATTGTGGAGATTTGTATTTGGCTAGGGCAGAGATCAATGAACAGCTTGAGCCCTGAAATATGGGCAGGAGGGCTTATATCCCTTATCGCAGAGAAAGATCCTCTGTGGTGGTGATGAGAGGAAAATTCCTCTCTCCCACCCATTCTTCAGAGGAGATTGACACTAGAGGTGTTTTACTCCACAGTGAACTAGTAGAGATTAACATCTCCCTAGGAATCTATGTGTGTAACCTCAGACAGGAGACTGCCCCCACATAAGGCTCAGGTTCCAGATTTCTCAAGACTGCTCAGATCCTTACAGTTAATGATTATAGAAACAATAGGAGCTGATATGCTCACTCAGAGAAACTGTTGGTGTCTTTGTTCCCTTCCTCAGTTTACCCTCTTGGCTTATGAACAAAAAGCCTTCAATAAAAGTGGAGTGGAACTGACACTTAGGGCCACTGCCAGAACCCCACAAGTGGGCAGTGGTCCCCTGAGTTCCTACCTTTGAAAATTCTATTCTGTGTGTCTTGTCTCTTTCTTTCTCATCATTTCTAACTTTATATTTCTTTAGTCGGTCCCCACCAGATCCACCGGTCTTAATGGACCCTGCCCCCAGGGCAGGACCCCAGCACACCAGGAAAGGGCCAAAGTCCTAGAAGATCCAATGAAGAGGCAAAGAAAATGCAGCAGAAGGAAGGACATGAGAGAAATGGAAAAGAGCCCATGGTTAGGAAGAAAATTCCACATGTTAGATCCTGGTTTGGGCTCCGTTTCAAGTGATGATGACATTGGTCAGGAGAGAATAGGGAGAGAGGACATATGGGGCTCCAGGTGTGAAGAGCCACCAAAAGGAATGTCAGAATCACCAGAGATTATGGCAGAAGGTTAGCCAAGAAGAAAGATCACGAACTTTGATCTAAAGTCAACCAACTCACCTGATTCTTCATTCATTCTGCTTCAGCAGAAAATTAAGGGTTATATTTTTTAAAGATTTCTATTCTTTTAGATATATACAACTTTTAAATTGGAAGCATTGAACAAATTAAACTTCCAGGATCTCTAGAACAAATGTTGTGAAAACTTCTATTCCCCAGATACTACTGTATAATGATATTGATAATGATAAGGATAATGTATAATCATTATTGAAATTTTAATCCATTTTTAAGATCATCTGAACAGGTAATCTGAGACAATGTGTAGAAGAACCAAAACTTTAAGTAGCTGTAATCATGGCAAATTAAATCTGTTGAAAGAATGAACAATGTTGAGGCTTTACTGGTTTCACATTTCAGATGATTTATCATCTGGTAATAACAATGAGTGATTTACCATTGTTATTACAGAAAGCTAAATTAGTTTTTATTGATCTCCTACTACATGCCAGGCATTGTGCCATTCATCAAGAAAGATGAATAAGTCTTAAGAATAAAAAATTTAGCTCTTCTAATCTCCCAGGGACTTAGTCCAGGCTAGAGTTGCCAGCTTTAGCAAATAAAAATACAGGACTCCCAGCTAAATTTGAACTCAGATAAACAATGAAAAAAATGTTAGTGTAAGTATTTCCCAAATATTGCATGGAATGTTTATACTAAAAAATTATTTGTTGTTTGTCTGAAATTCAAATTTAACTAGGCATCCTGTATTTTATCTGGCAACCCTAATCCAGGCCTTTTTTTTTATTTTCTGGCATGTAAGAGCTTTAGTTAGAAGACATTTTGAAAGCAGTAGAAAAAACAATTACAAACTATGTTTTATTTATTTTGCCAACTTCTGTTTCATCCACAAAAGACAGAAACTGCTCCTTCTAACAAAAACTTAATCAGATAACATCCCACTGTCATTATAGCACACTATACCTTTTCACAGGGACACTGCTGTAATTGTTTCTTCTACCTGCCAGTGGGAAAGGAAAGGGGAAAAAAGTAGAGGCCAATCAGTTTTCATTCTGAAGAAGGGGCCTGAAAGGAGCACATATCACTTCTACTAGCCTGAACTGACTCACACGACCACTCCTAGCTGCAAGTGAAGTAACTGTACTTTCCAGCCACATACCCTGTACTACTGCAGGAGACCTAAGTTACTGAAAAGAAGAGTGTAGGAGGAAAAGGCAATTAAAGTCTCTAACACAGCCTATCACTATGGTAACTGGCTAATTATTGTAATCATTAATGACTCCCCCTAACCATCTAGAGCAGGGGTCCTCAAACTTTTTAAACAGGGGGCCAGACCAGTTCACTGTCCCTCACATCGTTGGAGGGCCAGACTATAGTTTAAAAAAAAAACTATGAACAAATTCCTATGCACACTGCACATATCTTATTTTCAAGTAAAAAAACAAAATGGGAACAAATACAATCACACCACGTCATGTGGCCCGTGGGCCGCAGTTTGAGGACCCCTGAAGACTGTAAACACCATGGAGGCAAGGATATCTAAAGAGTTTACCACCCTATTTCCAGGGCCCATGACCTCTTCTAGAAACATTCCATAAATATCTGTGGAAAGAAAAGAGAAAGGGATTGAGGAAGAAAAGGTCTTTGTTCTCCAGCTACTGTGCTTCTTCTGTCCTGGACCTGGGTGGCAGGGAAACATGGTTCCTGCTCACTTCCCTGTCCTCCCCTCCTCCCACTTGAATCCGCCTGTCTCTAGGTCATGTAAGACAGCACTGCAGCATCAGCTCTCAGCCATGCAGGCCCAAAACCGCTGTGATGGACTCCTCCTATCTACAGGGGCACTTGGTGCAGCTCACACTGGCCTGCTAACAACCAGTTTGCAGTTTTGCCATCAGATCTGCCTCCTAAAATTAACACAACTGTTTCTCATTGATTCAGCAATCTTACCACTACCACCACCAATTTCACGTGGGATTCTCATTTTGCCTTGGGCTACCTGAGTAGTAGCACCCAGATTGCATCTCCAGAGTAGGAGATGAACTCAGCTAAAAACACTTCGTTCTCTACATAAAGGCAAGGGCCACAATCTCGAATGAACGTTCCTTATTTTAAAATGACTGACAGGACACCCCAAATGGCACTTCATGTGCTGACATTCTATAAGAGTGAAATTATCCAATTGCGGGAAGGAGAGCAAGATGGCGCTGAGTAACAGCTTCCTTGCATCTGGGCACCGTGAGTCCGGGGAGATAGGACTCCAGGCACCTCTGGCTGGTGGGATCTGCCTATCATCACCCCTGTGAGGATACAGAGAGTCAGCGAGAGACTTCTGGACCCCAAGAGGAGGACTAAAACAGTGGAAAACCGGCAAGTGGTCACATGTGTTCAATCGGTCTAAACCCGCCCACAACTGTAAGTTCAGTAGCAGCGAGACTGCAAACTGGAAGGGCCTTACCTGTGAACTGTTTTGGTGTCTTTGGACTTGGCACTCAGTTGAGCTCCCTTGGGGAGAGCCTGGGCGGGAATGCAGACAACTTTGGCCGTTGTCTAGGGCCCCAGTCTGAGTCACTGAGCCAGACGGAGCTAATAGTGTTTGGCTGTGGGACACAGGGAGCCATTGTGAGCGATCTGCCCCAGCAAGATTCACCCTCAGGGTTGCAGAGCTAGAATCAGGTGGGAGCTGGTAACCCAGCACCAAGTAGCCTAAGGGTGGGGTCTGAGCCACCTTGCAGCCCAAACCCTCAGGGGCAGTGTGAGACCGGTTTTGGCACACTGGGTAAGTGGATAGCCACTTCAGCAGTGATTCCAGCAACAAGCACTTTCCTGGAAAGGCTTCTGCTCAGCAAGTTTACAAGTTCCAAGTGCCCTTTAAGTGGGTTGAAGAGAGATTTAGGGTGTCTACATGCTGGGGTTTGAGAAATCAGCAGCATCCAGTCATATCAGAACTGTGATTAACATCTCATACCCCAGAAGACCACGTGTTGCCTAGACAATATTCAACAACGTATACATACTGCTTTGTTTTTGGTTGTGTTTTTTGTTTGTCTGTTTGTTTGGTTGTTTTTTTGTTTATTTTGATGTTGTTGATGTTGTTTTGTTTTTTAATTTCAACCTTTTCTGTACAGATCTTTTTTCTTTCTCAATTTTTCTAGTTTAATTATAATTTCCAATTGCTGCCTTTTTTAATAACTAGAATTTCATTTTTGCTACTGTTTCTACAGCTATTATTTGCTTTTTCACCCAATTTTATCCTGTAAAGTTTTCTGTTTGCTTGTTTTGGTTTGATTTATAGCATTTTTGTCTTTCCTCTCTACTTGGTGGAGGTGGGGTACTGTGTCTGATCAGGTTAGCAAAGAGCTGCTGACCTCAAGGGAACCACCCAACTGGGCACCCCCAGAAGGTGGGGATTTTTTTAAAGTTGTGTCAAAGAACCCTACTGTACACCAATATTGCTCTGTCTCCCTCTTTCTGTGCCTCTCTTCTTTTTGTCAATATTCCTTTTACCCATCCCCCCTCCTTTGCCTATTTTTTTTTTCTTCTTTTCACTCGGTCCTCCTTTCTTTCATCCCTTTCTTGCTTTTCAACCTTCTCACCTTTCTGGTCCTATAACAAAAGGACTCATCTAACCCTTAGTCCACAGGCATGAGAACTTAAAGAGCAAGAGGAAATGAAAGGAAAATTAGGGCAAGGAAACAGATAAAAGAAATCACTCATGAGGAAGAATCACCAGAAAACTCCAGGCAACATGAAGAACCAGTCCAGAACAACCCCGCCAAGGGACCATGAGGTAGCTACTGCAGAGGATTCCACTTGTAAAGAAATGTTAGGAATGACAGAAAGGGAATTTAGAATACACATGATAAAAACAATGAAAGAAATGATGGAAACAGTGAAGGAAACGGCTAATAAAGTGGAAAATAACCAAAAGGAAATCCAAAAACAGAATCAAATAAGAGATGAACGATATGAAGAATATAAAAAGGATATATAAGGAACTGAAACAGTCAATTAGGGAACTTAGATGCAATGGAAAGTATCAGCCACAGGTGAGACCATGCAGAAGAAAGAATTTCAGAGGTAGAAGACAAAGTTCTTGAGATAATTCAGATAGTAAAAGAGGCAGAAAAGAAGAGAGACAAAGCAGAACGTTCACTGTCAGAATTATGGGACTTTATGAAGTGTTCCAACATACGAGTTATAGGAATCCCAGAAGGGGAAGAAGAATGCCCAAGAGGAATGGAAGCCATACTAGAGAATATAATAAAAGAAAATTTCCCAAATATCATCAAAGATTCTGACACACTGCTTTCAGAGGGATATCGGACCCCAGGTCACCTCAACTCTAACTGAGCTTCTCCAAGACACATTGTGATGAACCTGTCCAAAGTCAAGACAAAAGAAAAGATTCTGCAAGCTGCCAGGAGTAAGCGCCAGTTGACCTACAGGGGCAAATCCATCAGAGTGACCACAGACTTCTCTAATGAAACTTTCCAAGCAAGAAGACAATGGTCATCTACCCTTAATCTACTTAAACAGAACAATTTCCAGCCCAGAATTCTGTACCCTGCTAAGCTAAGCTTCAAAATTGACGGAGAAATCAAATCATTTACGGATATACAAACATTGAGGAAATTTGCCACAACAAGACCAGCTCTACAGGAAATACTTCAACCTGTTCTGCACACTGACCACCACAATGGATCAGCAGCAAAGTAAGAACTCAGAAATTGAAGGACAGAACCTAACCTCCACACTGATGCAAAAGATAAAACTAAGCAATGGACTCTCACAAAATAAGACGAATAGAATACTATCACACTTATCAATTATCTCAATAAATGTTAATGGCTTGAATTCCCCACTGAAGAGACATAGATGGGCTGACTAGACTAAAAAACACAAGCCATCCATTTGCTGTCTGCAAGAAACACACCTGGCTTCAAAAGACAAATTAAAGCTCCGAGTCAAGGGTTGGAAGACAATTTTTCAGGCAAATGGCATTCAGAAGAAAAGAGGAGTTGCAATCTTATTTTCAGATTCATATGGATTTAAAGCAACTAAAGTCAAAAAAGACAAAGATGGCCACTTTATATTGGTCAAGGGAAAAATACAACAAGAAGATGTTTCAATTCTAAATATTTATGCACCCAATTTAAATTCTCCCAGATTTTTGAAACAGACCTTACTCAGTCTGAGCAATATGATATCTGATAATACCATAATACCCAGGGACTTTAACACTCCTCTTACAGAGCTGGACAGATCCTCTAAACAGAAATTAAACAAAGATATAAGAGATTTAAATGAGACCCTAGAACAACTGTGCTTGATACACGCATATAGAACACTCCATCCCAAAGATAAAGAATATACATTCTTCTCATTACCCCATGGAACATTCTCGAAAATTGATCATATCCTGGGACACAAAACAAATATCAACAGAATCAAAAGAATTGAAATGTTACCTTGTATCTTCTCAGACCATAAGGCACTAAAGGTGGAACTCAACTCTAAAAAAAACGCTCGACCCCACACAAAGGCATGGAAATTAAACAATCTTCTGTTGAATAACAGATGGGTGAAGAAAGAAATAAAACAGGAAATCATTAACTTCCTTGAACATAACAACAATGAAGACACAAGCTACCAAAACCTGTGGGATACTGCAAAAGCAGTTTTGAGAGGAAAATTCATCACTTTAGATGCCTACATTCGAAAAACAGAAAGAGAGTGCATCAACAATCTCACAAGCCATCTTATGGATTTGGAAAAAGAAGAACAATCTAAGCCTAAACTCAGTAGAAGAAAAGAAATATCCAAAATCAAATCAGAGATCAATGAAATTGAAAACAAAAGAATCATTCAGAAAATTAATGAAACAAGGAGTTGGTTTTTTGAAATAATAAATAAAATAGATAAACCATTGGCCAGACTAACGAGGAATAGAAAAGTAAAATCTCTAGTAACCTCAATCAGAAATGATAAAGGGGAAATAACAACTGATCCCACAGAGATACAAGAGATCATCTCTGAATACTACCAGAAACTCTATGCCCAGAAATTTGACAATGTGAAGGAAATGGATCAATATTTGGAATCACACCTTCTCCCTAGACTTAGCCAGGAAGAACTAGAGCTCCTGAACAGACCAATTTCAAGCACTGAGATCAAAGAAACAATAAAAAATCTTCCAACCAAAAAATGCCCTGGTCCAGATGGCTTCACACCAGAATTCCATCAAACCTTCAAGGAAGAGCTTATTCCTGTACTGCAGAAATTATTCCAAAAAATTGAGGAAGAAGGAATCTTCCCCCAACACATTGTATGAAGCAAACATCACCCTGATACCAAAACCAGGAAAAGACCCAAACAAAAAGGAGAATTTCAGACCAATACCACTCATGAATATAGATGCAAAAATTCTCAACAAAATCCCAGCCAATAGATTACAGCTTATCATCAAAAAAGTCATTCATCATGATCAAGTAGGCTTCATCCCAGGGATACAAGGCTGGTTTAACATACGCAAGTCCATAAACGTTATCCACCATATTAACAGAGGCAAAAATAAAGATCACATGATCCTCTCAATAGATGCAGAAAAAGCATTTGATAAAATCCAGCATCCTTTTCTAATTAGAACACTGAAGAGTATAGGCATAGGTGGCACATTTCTAAAACTGATTGAAGCTATCTATGACAAACCCACAACTAGTATTTTACCGAATGGAGTAAAACTCAAAGCTTTTCCTCTTAGAACTGGAACCAGACAAGGTTGCCCTCTGTCACCTTTACTATTCAACGTAGTGCTGGAAGTTCTAGCCAATACAATTAGGCAAGACAAGGAAATAAAGGGAATCCAAATGGGAGCAGAGGAGGTCAAACTCTCCCTCTTTGCTGACGACATGATCTTATACTTCGAGAACCCCAAAGACTCAACCGCAAGACTCCTAGAAGTCATCAAAAAATACAGTAATGTTTCAGGATATAAAATCAATGTCCACAAGTCAGTAGCCTGTATACACCAATAACAGTCAAGATGAGAAGCTAATTAAGGACTCAACTCCCTTCACTATAATTTCAAAGAAAATGAAATACCTAGGAATATACCTAACAAAGGAGGTGAAGGACTTCTATAAAGAAAATTATGAAATCCTCAGAAAGGAAATAGCAGAGGATATTAACAAATGGAAGAACATAACATGCTCATGGATGGGAAGAATCAACATTGTTAAAATGTCTATACTTGGGGAGGCGGAGCAAGATGGCAGCCGAGTAACAGCTTCCTTGCATCTGGGCACCATGAGTCTGGGGAGATAGGACTCCAGGCATCTCTGGCTGGTGGGAACTGCCTATCATCACTCCTATGAAGATACAGGGAGTCAGCGAGAGACTTCTGGACCCCAAGAGGAGGACTAAAACAGTGGAAAACCGGCAAGTGGTCACGTGTGTTCAATCCGTCTAAACCCGCCCACAACTGTAAGTTCAGTAGCAGCGAGACTGCAAACCAGAAAGGCCTTACCTGTGAACTGTTTTGATGTCCTTGCACTTGGCACTGAGTTGAACTGCCTTGGGGAAGGCCTGAGTGGGAGTGCGGAGAAGTTTGGCCGTTGTCTAGGGCCCCAGTCTGAGCCGCTGAGCCAGACGGAGCTAATAGTGTTTGGCGGTGGGTCACACGGATCCATTGTCAGTGATCTGCCCCGGCAAGCTCCGCCCTCAGGGTCGCAGAGCTAGAAACGGGTGGGAGCTGGTAACCCAGCAACCAAGTAGCCTAAGGGTGGGGTTTGAGCCGCCTTGCAGCCCTAACCCTCAGGGGCAAAGTGAGACCAGTTTTGGCACAGTGGGTAAGTGGATAGCCACTTCAGCAGCGATTCCAGCGAGAAAGCTGGGAAAGCTTCCGCTCAGCAAGTTTACAAGTTCAAAGTGCCTTTTAAGTAGGCTGAAGAGAGATTTAGGGTGTCTACCTGCTGGGGTTTGAGAAATCAGCAGCCTCCAGTCGTATCAGAACTGTGACTAACATCTCATACCCCAGAAGACCACGTGTTGCCCAGACAATATTCAATAACATATACAAACTGCTTTGTTTTTAGTTGTGTATTTTTTTCTTTTTTTTTTTGTTTGGTTGTTTCTTTTGTTTGTTTATTTTGACGTTGCTGATGTTCTTTTGTATTTTTAATTTCAATCTTTTCCACACAGATCCCATTTTCTTTCTCAATTTTCCTAGTTTAATTATAATTTCCCATTGCTGCCTTTTTTAATAACTTCAACTTCATTTTTGCTAGTGTTTCTACCGATATAATTTGGTTTTTCACCCAATTTTATCCCCGTAAAGTTTTCTGTTTGCTTCTTTTGGTTTGATTTATAGCATTTTTGTCTTTCCTCTCTACTTGGTGGAGGTGGGGTACTGTGTCTGATCAGGTTAGCAAAGAGCTGCTGATCTCAAGGGAACCACGCAACTGGGCACCCCCAGAAGGTGGGGTTTTTTAAGGTTGTGTCAAAATACCCTACTGTACACCTATATTGCCCTGTCTCCCTCTTTCTGTGCCTCTCTTCTTTTTGTCAATATTCCTTATACCCACCCGCTCTCCTTTCTCTATCTTTCTTTTTTTCTTATCACTCGGTCCTCCTTTCTTTCATCCCCTTTTTTTCCTCTTCAACATTCTCACCCTTCTGGTCCTGTAACCCTTAGTCCACAGGCACAAGAACATAAAGAGCAAGAGGAAGTGAAAGGAAAATTAGGGCAAGGAAACAGATAAAAGAAATCACTCATGAGGAAGAATCAGCAGAAAACTCCAGGCAACATGAAGAACCAGTCTAGAACAACCCCACCAAGGGACCATGAGGTAGCTACTGCAGATGATTCCACCAGTATAGAAATGTTAGGAATGACAGAAAGGGAATTTAGAATACACATGTTGAAAACAATGAAAGAAATGATGGAAACAATGAAGGAAATTGCTAATAAAGTGGAAAATAACCAAAAGGAAATCCAAAAACAGAATCAAATAAGAGATGAACGATATGAAGAATATAAAAAGGATATAGCAGACCTGAAGGAACTGAAACAGTCAATTAGGGAACTTAAAGATACAATGGAAAGTATCAGCAACAGGTTAGACCATGCAGAAGAAAGAATTTCAGAGGTAGAAGACAAAGTTCTTGAGATAACTCAGACAGTAAAAGAGGCAGAAAAGAAGAGAGACAAAGCAGAACGTTCACTGTCAGAATTATGGGACTTTATGAAGCGTTCCAACATACGAGTTATAGGAATTCCAGAAGGGGAAGAAGAATGCCCCAGAGGAATGGAAGCCATACTAGAGAATATTATAAAAGAAAATTTCCCAAACATCACCAAAGAGTCTGACACACTGCTTTCAGAGGGATATCGGACCCCGTGTCGCCTCAACTCTAACCGAGCTTCTCCAAGACACATTGTGATGAACCTGTCCAAAGTCAAGACAAAAGAAAAGATTCTGCAAGCTGCCAGGAGTAAGTGCCAGTTGACCTACAGGGGCAAATCCATCAGAGTGACTGCAGACTTCTCTAATGAAACTTTCCAAGCAAGAAGACAATGGTCATCTACCTTTAATCTACTTAAACAGAACAATTTTCAGCCCAGAATTCTGTACCCTGCTAAGCTAAGCTTCAAAATTGACGGAGAAATCAAATCATTTACGGATATACAAACATTGAGGAAATTTGCCACAACAAGACCAGCTCTACAGGAAATACTTCAACCTGTTCTGCACACTGACCACCACAATGGATCAGCAGCAAAGTAAGAACTCAGAAATTAAAGGACAGAACCTAACCTCCACACTGATGCAAAACATAAAACTAAGCAATGGACTCTCACCAAATAAGATGAATAGAATACTACCACACTTATCAATTATCTCAATAAATGTTAATGGCTTGAATTCCCCACTGAAGAGACATAGATTGGCTGACTAGATTAAAAAACACAAGCCATCCATTTGTTGTCTGCAAGAAACACACCTGGCTTCAAAAGACAAATTAAAGCTCCGAGTCAAGGGTTGGAAGACAATTTTTCAGGCAAATGGAATTCAGAAGAAAAGAGGAGTTGCAATCTTATTTTCAGATACATGTGGATTTAAAGCAACTAAAGTCAAAAAAGACAAAGATGGTCACTTTATATTGGTCAAGGGAAAACTACAACAAGAAGACATTTCAATTCTAAATATTTATGTACCCAATTTAAATGCTCCCAGATTCTTGAAGCAGACCTTACTCAGTCTGAGTAATATGATATCTGATAATACCATCATAACAGGGGACTTTAACACTCCTCTTACAGAGCTGGACAGATCCTCTAAACAGAAATTAAACAAAGATGTAAGAGATTTAAATGAGACCCTAGAACATCTATGCTTGATAGATGCATATAGAACACTCCACCCCAAAGATAAAGAATATACATTCTTCTCATCACCCCATGGAACATTCTCCAAAATTGATCATATCCTGGGACACAAAACAAATATCAACAGAATCAAAAGAATCGAAATTTTACCTTGTATCTTTTCAGACCATAAGGCACTAAAGGTGGAACTCAACTCTAACAAAAATGCTCGACCCCACCCAAAGGCATGGAAACTAAACAATCTTCTGTTGAATAACAGATGGATGAAGAAAGAAATAAAACAGGAAATCATTAACTTCCTTGAGCATAACAACAATGAAGACACAAGCTACCAAAACCTGTGGGATACTGCAAAAGCAGTTTTGAGAGGAAAATTCATCGCTTTAGATGCCTACATTCGAAAAACAGAAAGAGAGCACATCAACAATCTCACAAGAGATCTTATGGAATTAGAAAAAGAAGAACAATCTAAGCCTAAACTCAGTAGAAGAAAAGAAATCTCCAAAATCAAATCAGAGATCAATGAAATTGAAAACAAAAGAATCATTCAGAAAATTAATGAAACAAGGAGTTGGTTTTTTGAAAAAATAAATAAAATAGATAAACCATTGGCCAGACTAACGAGGAATAGAAAAGTAAAATCTCTAGTAACCTCAATCAGAAATGATAAAGGGGAAATAACAACTGATCCCACAGAGATACAAGAGATCATCTCTGAATACTACCAGAAACTCTATGCCCAGAAATTTCACAATGTGAAAGAAAAGGATCAATATTTGGAATCACACCCTCTCCCTAGACTCAGCCAGGAAGAAATAGAGCTCCTGAACAGACCAATTTCAAGCACTGAGATCAAAGAAACAATAAAAAAGCTTCCAACTAAAAAATGCCCTGGTCCAGATGGCTTCACTCCAGAATTCTATCAAACCTTCAAGGAAGAGCTTATTCCTGTACTGCAGAAATTATTCCAAAAAACTGAGGAAGAAGGAATCTTCCCCAACACATTCTATGAAGCAAACATCACCCTGATACCAAAACCAGGAAAAGACCCAAACAAAAAGGAAAATTTCAGACCAATCTCACTCATGAATATAGATGGAAAATTTCTCAACAAAATCCTAGCCAATACATTACAGCTTATCATCAAAAAAGTCATTCATCATGATCAAGCAGGCTTCATCCCAGGGATACAAGGCTGGTTTAACATACGCAAGTCCATAAACGTTATCCACCATATTAACAGAGGCAAAAATAAAGATCACATGATCCTCTCAATAGATGCAGAAAAAGCATTTGATAAAATCCAGCATCCTTTTCTAATTAGAACACTGAAGAGTATAGGCATAGGTGGCACATTTCTAAAACTGATTGAAGCTATCTATGACAAACCCACAGCCAATATTTTACTGAATGGAGTAAAACTGAAAGCTTTTCATCTTAGAACTGGAACCACACAAGATTGTCCTCTGTCACCTTTCCTATTCAACATAGTGCTGGAAGTTCTAGCCAATACAATTAGGCAAGACAAGGAAATAAAGGGAATCCAAATGGGAGCAGAGGAGGTCAAACTCTCCCTCTTTGCTGACGACATGATCTTATACTTAGAGAACCCCAAAGACTCAACCACAAGACTCCTAGAAGTCATCAAAAAATACAGTAATGTTTCAGGATATAAAATCAATGTCCACAAGTCAGTAGCCTTTGTATACACCAATAACAGTCAAGATGAGAAGCTAATTAAGGACACAACTCCCTTCACCATAGTTTCAAAGAAAATGAAATACCTAGGAATATACCTAACGAAGGAGGTGAAGGACCTCTATAAAGAAAACTATGAAGTCCTCAGAAAGGAAATAGCAGAGGATATTAACAAATGGAAGAACATACCATGCTCATGGATGGGAAGAATCAACATTGTTAAAATGTCTATACTTCCCAAAGCAATCTACCTATTCAATGCCATTCCTATCAAAATACCAACATCGTACTTTCAAGATTTGGAAAAAATGATTCTGCGTTTTGTATGGAACCGGAAAAATCCCCGTATAGCTAAGGCAGTTCTTAGTAACAAAAATAAAGCTGGGGGCATCAGCATACCAGATTTTAGTCTGTACTACAAAGCCATAGTGCTCAAGACAGCATGGTACTGGCACAAAAACAGAGACATAGACACTTGGAATCGAATTGAACACCAAGAAATGAAACTAACATCTTACAACCACCTAACCTTTGATAAACCAAACAAGAACTTACCTTGGGGGAAAGACTCCCTATTCAATAAATGGTGTTGGGAGAACTGGATGTCTACATGTAAAAGACTGAAACTGGACCCACACCTTTCCCCACTCACAAAAATTGATTCAAGATGGATAAAGGACTTTAATTTAAGGCATGAAACAATAAAAATCCTCCAAGAAAGCATAGGAAAAACACTGGAAGATATTGGGCTGGGGAAAGACTTCATGAAGAAGACTGCCATGGCAATTGCAACAACAACAAAAATAAACAAATGGGACTTCATTAAACTGAAAAGCTTCTGTACAGCTAAGGAGACAATAACCAAAGCAAAGAGACAACCTACACAATGGGAAAGGATATTTGCATATTTTCAATCAGACAAAAGCTTGATAACCAGGATCTATAGAGAACTCAAATTAATCCACATGAAAAAAGCCAACAATCCCTTATATCAATGGGCAAGAGACATGAATAGAACTTTCTCTAAAGATGACAGACGAACGGCTAACAAACACATGAAAAAATGTTCATCATCTCTATATATTAGAGAAATGCAAATCAAAACAACCCTGAGATATCATCTAACCCCAGTGAGAATGGCCCACATCACAAAATCTCAAAACTGCAGATGCTGGCGTGGATGTGGAGAGAAGGGAACCCTTGTACACTGCTGGTGGGACTGCAAACTAGTACAACCTTTCTGGAAGGAAGTATGGAGAAACCTCAAAGCACTCAACCTAGACCTCCCATTTGATCCTGCAATCCCATTACTGGGCATCTACCCAGAAGGAAAGAAATCCTTTTATCATAAGGACACTTGTACTAGACTGTTTATTGCAGCTCAATTTACCATTGCCAAAATGTGGAAACAGCCTAAATGCCCACCAACCCAGGAATGGATTAACAAGCTGTGGTATATGTATACCATGGAATACTATTCAGCTATTAAAAAAAATGGAGACTTTACATCCTTCGTATTAACCTGGATGGAAGTGGAAGACATTATTCTTAGTAAAGCATCACAAGAATGGAGAAGCATGAATCCTATGTACTCAATTTTGATATGAGGACAATTAATGACAATTAAGTTTATGGGGGGGGAGCAGAAAGAGGGAAGGAGGGAGGAGGGTGGGGCCTTAGTGTGTGTTACACTTTATGGGGGCAAGACATGATTGCAAGAGGGACTTTACCTAACAATTGCAATCAGTGTAACTGGCTTATTGTACCCTCAATGAATCCCCAACAATAAAAAAAAATAATAATAATAATAAAAAAAAAAGTCTATACTTCCCAAAGCAATCTACCTATTCAATGCCATTCTTATCAAAATACCAACACCGTACTTTCAAGATTTGGAGAAAATTATTCTGCATTTTATATGGAACCGGAAAAAAACCCGTATAGCTAAGGCAGTTCTTAGTAATAAAAATAAAGCTGGGGGCATCAGCATACCAGATTTTAGTCTGTACTACAAAGCCATAGTGGTCAAGACAGCATGGTACTGGCACAAAAACAGAGACATAGACACTTGGAATCGAATTGAAAACCAAGAAATGAAACTAACATCTTACAACCACCTAATCTTCGATAAACCAAACAAGAACATACCTTGGGGGAAAGACTCCCTATTCAATAAATGGTGTTGGGAGAACTGGATGTCTACATGTAAAAGACTGAAACTGGACCCACACCTTTCCCCACTCACAAAAATTGATTCAAGATGGATAAAGGACTTAAACTTAAGGCATGAAATAATAAAAATCCTCCAAGAAAGCATAGGAAAAACACTGGAAGATATTGGCCTGGGGGAAGACTTCATGAAGAAGACTGCCATGGCAATTGCAACAACAACAAAAATAAACAAATGGGACTTCATTAAACTGAAAAGCTTCTGTACAGCTAAGGAGACAATAACCAAAGCAAAGAGACAACCTACACAATGGGAAAGGATATTTGCATATTTTCAATCAGAGAAAAGCTTGGTAACTAGGATCTACAGAGAACTCAAATTAATCCACATGAAAAAAGCCAACAATCCCATATATCAATGGGCAAGAGACAGGAATAGAACTTTCTCTAAAGATGACAGACGAATGGCTAACAAACACATGAAAAAATGTTCATCATCTCTATATATTAGAGAAATGCAAATCAAAACAACCCTGAGATATCATCTAACCCCAGTGAGAATGGCCCACATCACAAAATCTCAAAACTGCAGATGCTGGCGTGGACATGGAGAGAAGGGAACACTTTTACATTGCTGGACCTTTCTGGAAGGAAGTATGGAGAAACCTCAAAGCACTCAAGCTAGACTTCCCATTTGATCCTGCAATCCCATTACTGGGCATCTACCCAGAAGGAAAAAAATCCTTTTATCATAAGGACACTTGTACTAGACTGTTTATTGCAGCTCAATTTACAATCGCCAAAATGTGGAAACAGCCTAAATGCCCACCAACCCAGGAATAGATTAACAAGCTGTGGTATATGTATACCATGGAATACTATTCAGCCATTAAAAAAAATGGAGACTTTACATCCTTCGTACTAACCTGGATGGAAGTGGAAGACCTTATTCTTAGTAAAGCATCACAAGAATGGAGAAGCATGAATCCTATGTACTCAATTTTGATATGAGGGCAATTAATGACAATTAAGGTTATGGGGGGGAGGAAAAGCAGAAAGAGGGACAGAGGGAGAGGGGTGGGGCTTTGGTGTGTGTCACACTTTGTGGGGGCAAGACATGATTGCAAGAGGGACATTGCCTAACAATTGCAATCAATGTAACCTGGCTTATTGTACCCTCAATGAATCCCCAACAATAAAAAAAAAAAGAAAAAAAAAAAAAAAGAAATTATCCAATTGCCTAGAACAATGCAATGACTGAGATTTCAGACCAAATTTTACCCTTTAAAGCACTGTATAGCTTAACAGAACAGCAGACATTTGGTGACAGACAGCCATAGGTTTACATACATGTACCATCTCAACCATTTAACAGCTGTGTGGCCTAGAGCAAATTACTTAACCTCTCTGAATCTAGATTTCCTCATTTCTAAAACATAAACAAAATTAATACCTGCCTTATAGGAGTCTGTGAGGATTATTTAAAATACATATTCTATGCAATGTTTGGTATTCTATGCATATGATGGGGGGTTTGTAATAGCCATAATTCCCTCACACTACTCCTATTGAGAGGTAAAATATGTGTTTTCTCCTATTGAATTTGAAATAGTCCTTATGACTATTTCAACCAGTAGAGTACGCATATAGTGAAAATGGTCTCTGAGGCTATATCACAAAAGGCCATCCAGGGCCTGAATGTTTCCATTGAGAGGTTGCTCTGGGAGAAGTCAACCACCCTGACAGAAGTATGATTAACCTAACAGTGCCATGATGAAGAGGCCACACGTAGATGTTCTAGGTAACGGTCTCATGGACAACCCCAGCTTGTGACATATGACAGTAACATAAACTGCCAGCCACATGCGTAAGCCAGCTCAGACATCCAGCCTAGTAAAGCCTTCAAAGGGTGAACATCTGACTGCAACGCAAGTGAGAACCACCCAGCTGAGCCCTTTACAGATTCCTGACCCCAACTCCCCCCCAATCATTAGCAAAATAAAATGTTTATACCACAACATGCTGGGATAGTGGGCTGCACAGCAACAATAACCAGAGCAATGAACAATAGGAAATAACAGCAAATATTAATATTAATGTCATTTCTAAATCACATAAGTCCTAAAATCACTTTTACTTTCCAGGGTGTGAATGCTGGGTGCTGTCTCAGCTCAGAATCATCCTGCCTAAATGAATCCACACTTAGAGTTCCCTCTCTTCAGAGCCTGGTTTCTTTCGATTCTCTGCTGGGTTTCCTGTCTAACTTCTAGATCAAGAAAGTCTGGATAAACTTCAGATAAACACTTTAAAATTATTTCCTGGAAGCTCACCAAACCGAACATGTGAATCCTCCCCAGTCTGCACAATTGAAAACAAGTTATATAATTTCTGTTTCTCAAGGCGGAAAGGGCTGTGCAAGACTGAGAACACTGGGACTGTTGCCTGTCGTCTGGAATCACATTTTAAGTAAACAAAGTGAGCTGCATAGAAATGATGAATAATGAAATGGTAGAAAATAGAAATTAAAGAGCAATGAGGACCACAGAAGCTATTTCTGTCTCTCACTGAGAATTCTTCATGGCTTAGGTTAGTTGCTTATTTCTAAGGGAGTGGATTACTTTTAATGTCTTTGAGCATAACACCTCCATGACATCCATTACTTCCAAGTGCCTACAATGTGCTCCTCAGGTCTCAACGTCACTGAAGGATTGAAGAACAGCTTGAGGCTCACACTGAATGTGTGTGTTTTTCTTTCAGCTAGTTGTTTTATCAGCTATCTCAATTATTTATGGAATTCATTCTCCATAAGGAAGTTATTTTATGGAGAGACTAAAATTATTTTAAGTTCCACTTTTTCCCTCCATTCTGCTTTCTTTACTGGTCAACACTCTCCATTGCATCCGTTTAGGACAATGTCCTCTGAGATGCCGTTAGTCTTCCAGAAGGCATAAAATAAATAAAGATTGGTTCTGAACCCCACAAATATTTGTGGCCACATCTTTGCTCCTACTCCGTACTCTCAGCCATTGCTGTTCTTAAACAAATTCATATGAATATCTAGAAAAATCAAATTAGATTACTGATGCCACGGTGACTTAGTCCGTTACTGAACTAATTACCAGAACCACATAGAGACTTTATAAAAATGCAGATTCCTGGATTGTGACTCAGAAAAAAATGGAATCAGGGTCTCTGAGAGAAGGGCTCAAGAATTCATGTGTGTATTAGAAGCTTCCAGGTGACTTGGTAGCCAGCTTTGGAAGCTCCAGCCCATCTCCCCCTCTGCCATGCCAAAAATTCTCAGGAGAAAAGAGCTGTGAGCAAGCAGGCTATGTGTGGGTTCGCCTAGAAATGTCCCAGGGCCTGGGTTGGACTGAACAGGCCCTCCTTTCATTTTTTCAAACAACAAACATTTCTTAAGAGTGAATGAATTATAAGATGGCAGGGAACAAAAGAACATGACTTATTCTCTGCCATCAAGAAATTCAGAATCTACAAATTGATCCACCCATTCACTCACCAAATATTTATAGAACACCTGCTATGTGCTATAAGTATTCTAAATACTCAAGATACAGGGATAAATATAGTTTCTGTCCTCGTGGGATTTGGAATTTAACACAAGTTACATTGCTTTTTTAAGAAGGTAAATAGGTGGTATCTGAGCTTGCCTTTGACTATTGTATTAGGCAGTTCTTTAGGCAGAAACAATACTTCACTTGCATGAATTTGAACATTAGTGCCTCCTTAAATTATGTACCTTAGGTACCTTACCTACCACTCGTAGTCTCAACTATGAGATTCAGAAGTATCCTAGATGGGATCACAACATATGGAAAGATGAGAAAATGGACAATGCTAACTTGCATGAAATGTCTGGAAAAGAGTGAATAATCTGGTTTGGCTTATGAAGTATAGAATCCATAGGATAAAAGTGGCTGGAGATTTTGCTGTGGATGAGGTGAGACTCCAGCTGCAATCTACATAAATCTGTGAAGCTTTTTTGCATGCCAAATATCTCCTTTCTGTCTATATGATAGTCATATATTTTATTTTTTTAGAAATATCACTCTGATGATACTGTAAAAATGGGAGTGGGGAGAAAGCTTAGTAACCAAGAAACAAATAAAGTAGCTATTGTAGTAGTATCAGCAAGGGATAATAAATCTTTGAACTGAGAGAACGCCCTAAATGGAAAGGAAGGTTTGGTGCTAAAAACTTTAGGGATACAGGTGAGAGAAGAAAACTCTCTGGCCAACAAAGTTGAGGAGTCTAATGCTCCCTTGCCTATAAAGGTGAATGAGAAACAAACAAAAGTCATAAGGTAAATTTGCCTATTTCATCCTTGGAACTGCCTGAAGGGAATACTTCTTTTAATTTTTTGAATTTACCACCACCTCTCACATAGGTTTGTGGACCCAATTCATGCTATGTGGTAAATACACACACCCCTCAAGTGGAGAATTTCATTTAAATTTAGTCCTGGTTTAGTACTATACGCCCAGGCAAGTGGTGGAAGCAAACACACATCCTCACTGGAGTAATATCGTCTCAGGTCTCAAAAAATTCTCATAGAGAGAGTTCCAAGAAAAATGAGCCGCTCACAGTATAAAAGCACAAAACACAGAGAAACAATACGCCAAGAATGAGAGCCGGGGAAAACAATAAGCTGAATAATCAACCCACAATATTTCCAGTATTAAAGCTATATGATATGAAATGAAAGCTAACAATATTTTACGTGTTTAAGGAAATAAGACAACTCTGAAAATATGGCCCAGAATGCATCTCAAAGAGAAAAGAGATGGAAATGGTGGTTGCAGGGGTCCTCAAACTACAACCCATGGGCCACATGAGGCGGTGCGATTGTATTTGTTCCCGTTGTGTTTTTTTACTTGAAAATAAGATTATGTGCAGTGTGCATAGGAATTTGTTCATGGTTGTTTTTTTTTTAAACTATAGTCCGGCCCTCCAACGATGTGAGGGACAGTGAACTGGCCCCCTGTTTAAAAAGTTTGAGGACCCCTGACAGGAATAGTGCAGAGGATAAAGTTGTGTCCGGTTATAGCTACAGGGAGAAATAAATGAGAGAAGGGGGAGGGTGTACTATTCAAGGAAAACAAGGCTAAGAATTTTCCAGAATTTCCCCTTACTTCAACGTGTTGCTGTTTTGGTTTTTTTTTTTTTTTTAAGAAATTTGCACTGAGACAAATCAATGAAACTTCAGAAGCCCTCCGAAAAGAGAAGAGCATTTCATTTTAAGGAAGTAAAACAATCACCTACAAAAGAATGGCAATTATAGTTGAATTCACAAAAGCAAAAGTGAAAGCCAAAGGACAATGAAATGGTATCTTTATTATGTAGAAAAAAAATAACTACCATCTTAGATTTTCTTGCTGAAAAAAATTCTTTTCACCAACAAGGAAGAATTAAAGACAGTTTCAAATAAACAAACAAACAAAACCTGAATGCATTTACAATCAAGAGACCTTTATTAAAGAACATTCTAAAGGATATACTTTGTGGCTAGACACGGTGGCTCATGCCTGTAATCCTAGCACTTGCGAGGCCAAGGCAGTGGATTGCCTGAGTTCACAGGCTGGAGACAAGCCTGAGCCAGATGGAGACCTTATCTCTAAAAGTAGCCAGGCATTGTGGCGGGCACCTGTAGTCCCAGCTACTTGAGGGGCTGAGGCAAAAGAATCGCTTGAGCCCAAGAGTTTGAGGCGCCTGTGAGCTACAATGCCAAGGCACTCTACCAAGGGCAGCAAAGTGAGACTCTGTCTCAAAAAAATAAATAAAAATAAAGGGGCAGCAGCTATGGCTCAGTGAGTAGGGCGCGGGCCTCATATACCAAGGGTGGTGGCTTCGAACCCAGCCCCAGCCAAACTGCAAGAAAAAATAGCTGGGCATTGTGGCCGGCATCTGTCGTCCCAGCTACTTGGGAGGCTGAGGCAAGAGAATCACCTAAGCCCAAGAGTTGGAGGTTGGTGTGAGCTCTGACACCACAGCACTCTACTGAGGGTGATAAAGTGAGACTCTGTCTCGAAAAAAATAATAATAAAATAAAATAAATAAAAATAAAGGATATACTTCCCACTTATAGAAAAATATCCCTGATGAAAGAAAGATCTGAGATTCAGTAAAGCTAGAGCCAAAGATATTAGGAAATACATGAAAAATGTAAACAAACATTTACCTATAAAACAATAATAACAATGTACAATATGAGAGAGGGGCAAAAAAGAACTAAATATGGGAAAACAGTAGAATAAAATGAAAAAGTATAATCAGAGTTGTAATATTCTATGGTCAGTGTATGACTAGGAGGGAAGGCAAAAATGTTTATGAGTTTTAGACATTGTTAAATAGACATGTTAAAATATAAATGGTAACCACCAAAATAGCAGACATAAAACATAGGAGAGGGGGGAATATGAATGAGAAACAGTGAAACAGATATATATAAAATATACACTCAAAAGAAACTGACAAACCTGTCAGTAGAACAAAACAGAATATACTCCTCCCTAAGTAATTGGAAAATCAAGTTGAAAAAAAATTGAGAAAGGAACATAGAAAATTTGAAGAGAATAATTAACACATTTGACCTCTTGGGCATATAAAGAACATCAAACATGATAATTAAAAAATGACCATTCTTTTCAAGTACACATGGAACATTCGTGAAAACTGATCAGTTGCTGGGCCACAAAGCTAGCTTCAAATGTCAAAGGATTTGGCAACATATAATCCTCAGTCTGTGACCATAATATCATTAAGTTAGAAATTAATAACAAGAAAGAGAAACAGAAAAACCTATAGTCCCAGTTACTTGGGAGGCTGAGACAGGAGGATTGCTGAACCCAGGAATCCGAGGTTGCTGTGGGCTAGGATGCCCTCTCCTAAACTCTATGCACAAATATATTTAAATAGAATAAAACTTGGAGGATGCTACTAAGGCAGTACTTAGAAGGAAATTCATGTATTTTAACACTTATTCCCAAGGCCAAGGTTAAAAGTTACTGAACTAAGCACCCAACTGAAAGTGAAAGTGTTAGACTCTGCCCTCCACTTTCCACCCCAGAGGACACTTTGGAGCTTCCTGTCTCCCTTGGAGTAAATACCAGCCTTGTGTTGGACTACAAAACTGTGATGCCCCAGTGGCTCTCCGTAACCTGTCTAGCCACACTTACTTCAGTTCAGTCTCACAACCAGGTTGTTGATCCTCTCTCCCAAAACACAACCTCCTCAATTTCTGCCTTACCCCTGCCAAGGCCCTAAGTTTCTTCTTCTCGGTGAGGCTCTGCAACCCTCCTCTCCCCAGGACACCACCTACTCCTCTACCTTGCTTCATTTTTCTCCATAACGCATGTCCCTATCTAACATGAAACTCTACTAGAATGTAAGCTCCACAATTGCAGGGCTTTTGTGTCTTATCGTGTCTTGTCTCATCCTGCCTCTTCTCATCTTATCTTGTTTTGTTTTGTTTGTTTGTTTTTGAGACAGGGTCTCACTCTGTTCTCCTGGCTAGAGTGCTGTGGCATCAACCTAGCCCACAGCAACCTTAAGCTCCTGGGTTCAAGCAACCCTCCACCTCAGCCTCCCTGGGACTATAGGCACCAGCCACAACCCCCAGCTGATTTTTCTATTTTTAGTAGAGACTGGGTCTTATTCTTGCTCAGGATGGTCTTGAACTCCTCCCACCTGGCCTCCCAGAGCACTAGGATTATAGCCTTGAGCCACCTCCCCCTACCTTTTGTCTTGCTTTGTTTTACTATTTATCTTGGACATCTGGAACCAGAGCCTGACACATAAAATGTGATGAATAACTCCTTGTTAAATGAATGAAGGATAGAAGTTGAAGTTATGAAGAAAGGCAGAATAAACCCAAAGAATAAAATAAAGGAAATGTTAACGACAAATGCAGAAATTTACAAGAAAGAAAACAAACAAAACAAAGAGAATCAACAAAATTAAAAATCACTTCTTAAAAAAGATGTTAAAATAGAAAAACATTTGCCAAGCCTAGACAGGAAAAATGAAGACTCAGATAAATAATGTCAGAAATGAGGCCAGGCAAGGTGGCTCAAGGCCTGTAATCCTAGCACTTTGAGAGGCCAAGGCAAATGGATTGCCTGAGCTCAGGAGTTTGAGACCAGCCTGAGCAAGAGCCAGACACTGTCTCAAAAAATAGCTGTGCATTGTGGCAGACACCTGTAGTCCCAGCTACTTGGGAGGCTGAGACAAGAGGATCACTTGAGCCCAGGTGTTTGAGCCTGCTGAGTTACAACTCCATGGCACTCTACGCAGAGAAACTCTGTCTCAAAAAAAACAATGTTAGAAATGGAAGAGTAAAAAAAAGAAAAGAAAAGAAATGGAACAGAATACGTAATACATGTTGCTGAGATTAAACAGAAGATATTATAAATAATTTTATGCCAATAAATTTTAAAATTGAGATAAAATAGACATTTCTAAAATAAAATAAAACTAAAGCTAACCCAACAAGAACTAGAAACCCAAGAAGATCATCTATAAACCTATTTTTTAAAAAAAGAAGCTAAGAAAAACAAAACTTCCTGTGACAAAAAGATCAGGCCCAGAAAAAATCTTTAACAAATTCCGTTACATTCAAAGGAATGCATCATTGAACTCTTGAAAGAAGAAAAAGAGGTAAGTCTCCAATACTCATTTTTGGACACTGGCATATCATGACAGAGCAACCTGATAAAGACAGTAAAAGACAGAAAACTTATCAAAATAGATACTAACATCTTACATGAAATGCTAAAAGTTCAAATCTAACACTGTACAAGCAAGACAATTCACGATGGCCAAATTAGATATATTCCAAAACACATGGTTAGTTTCGTACTAGAAAACTGAATACTCTAATTTGCCTTATTAAAATCTTCAAGAAGAAAAGCCATATGGTTGCCTCACAGATGTATTAAATCCATATAAAAGCATCCAAAAAACTTCAACTTTCAGTCACATGTACAGATATTTAAATTAATAAGTTTATAATAGAAAATATATAGTATCTGAAGCCAACTTAACAGTAAATACGTATGACCTTTATCTTTTACAGATTGGGCCATAAACCAATGGAACAGAAGGAAGATTAGAAATAGACCCAGACAGGTCAACGGGGAAAGGATGGGTTATTTTCACAAATACTGCTAAAAATAAATAAAAATTTTAAAAAATGAAATTGGATCACTGCCTAACACTATACGCAGAAATTAATCCTGGTTCAATTAAAGACTTAACCAATAAAGGCAAAACTACAAAGAACATGACAGAAGACAATACAGAAAATCAAATTATGACCTCGGATATGTAAAGCTTTCTTAAATAACATGCTAAAACTAATAAATATATAGGAAAAATGACAAATTTGACTATGTTAAATTAGGAATTTCTTTTTTTTGTAAAAGGCATAAAAAAATTATTTTCTTGTTAATTTTCAACATGTACACCATCATTATCAATACAAAGGGTGAAAAAAGGGCGGCACCTGTGGCTCAGTCTGTAAGGCGCCGGCCCCATATACCAAGGGTAGTGGGTTCAAACCCGGCTCCGGCCAAACTGCAACCGAAAAATAGCTGGGCGTTGTGGCGGGCGCCTGTAGTCCCAGCTACTCGGGAGGCTGAGGCAAGAGAATCGCTTAAGCCCAGGAGTTGGAGGTTGCTGTGAGCTGTGTGAGGCCACGGCACTCTACCAAGGGCCATAAAGTGAGACTCTGTCTCTTAAAAAAAAAAACAAAGGGTGAAAAAAAATCTAGAAAAAAAAATACAAAGGGTGATGTGATTCTGTAGTTCTTGGAAAACATTTTCAAGCTGATTTTCAGTAATACCAGCAATCACATCTGTTATCCTAGCTTTCAAGTCTTCTAAAGATTGAGGTTTGGTTGAATAAACATTAGCTTTCACATGTCCTCATAAAAAGAAACCTAATGGAGTTAAATCTGGCAAATGCAGAGGCCAAGAAAATGGTCCACCTTTTCCAATCCATCTGTTAAGGAATTTCTCATGTAGAAATTGTCTAACATGCAAAGCAATGCAACAAGAAGCATCATCTTGTTGAAATACTATATTCTCTATCAGTCGTAATTCTTCAAGCTGAGGAATAAAGTAATTTTGTAGCATGTCTAAATAGCTATCACCATTAAAACCCCCTTCAAAAAAGAAGGGCCCTTTGACTCAATTTTTGCCCAAAGCACACTATACATTAACTTTGGGAGAATCTCTTTCATGTTCAACAAACTCATGTGGATTTTCATTTCCCCAAATATGACAATTATGCCTGTTAACTTTGCCACTAATGTGGAATGTTGCTTCATTGGAGAACATTAAATTACTCAAAAATGCATCATCATTGCTAAGTTTTTCACTGAACTGGTGACAGAAAGTTAGTCATGCATGATAATCCTCTTCTAACATTTGATGCACTTGAATTTTGTATGCTTTCCTGTGAAGTCTTGTCCACAGAATCTTTTGTACAGTAGACCTTGGAAGCCTCAGCTCTAGGGATACCTGTCTTAATGACTTTCTTGGATTTGCCTGAAAGGTTTCTTCTACGGATGCTACAGTTCCCTCACTAACACATGGCCTACCAGACTGTGGTTTATCATTGACAGAGCCTGTTTCTTTTAATTTTTTCATCCACTTTGATATGGAATTCCTGTGTGGTGCTTCTCTCTTGTAATGGGTTCTAAACCTTCTTTGGACAGCAGCAGCAGATTTTAGTTCAACCAACCAAAGAACACAATTTTCTTTCTCTTCTAGTGAAGCCATAGGTCAGTGATTAAAGTCAAACTATTTCAAATTGCAGAAGAACTTTATATGACATCCGGTACAGTTCTTTCCTCAGGAGTTAATGGAATCATTAGCAAATTCCCAGGAGTTACTGGAATCATTAGCTTATTGGGATCACAAAAGCGACAGTTGCAAATCACTTTCCAAAAGCAAATTAGGAATTTCTGTGTTTGGGATAGATTCTCTCTAAATCCTCCATAGCCACTATAAATGTCCACACCCACTATAAATGTCCCCGCTACTTCCCAGGCTGGTTCTTCCAGCCGTATGCCAGATTCCATTCCCTAAGTTTCCTCCTACAACTCTTCTGTTCTTCAGTTTCTAGTTCCAGTGGATTTTTCCGGTCCTAAGACATCCACACACATACACCCCCATCCCATTATAAGACAACATTCCCTTGAATTTGGGCCCCTCAGTTCCTGAACTATTTCTCTTGAAAAAGTGCCTTAGGATCACTGTCTCCATGTTCATTCCTCAACTGCCTGCAGCCTGGCTTCTGTAAAAGTTAATAATAAGATATAGTCTTGTGGGTCAAAAAACACTTGATCTTAGCCAAAAGGCCGAGAAGCAATTGGGTCAAAAAACAGAACAATAATACTCGTATATCCCTAATTGAATCCCCTTCCTTTCTACTCCCTTCCCTGCCCCCATGCCCCAAGTAGTGTCTACAGTCCAGAATTTTTATTTTATTTTATTTTATTTTTTGAGATGGATCTCACTCTGTCACCCTGGGTAGAGCACCGTGGAGTCATAGCTCACAGCAACCTCAAACTCTTGGGCTCAAGTGATCCTCTTGCCTCAGTCTCCCAAGTAACTGGACTATAGGCACCTGCCACAACATCCCACTAGTTTTTTAATAATAATCCAGGCTGGTCTTGAACTCCTGAACGCAGGCAATCCACCCACTCTAGTTCCCAAAGTGCTAGAATTACAGGTCTGAGCTAGTGCTCCTGGCCCAGAATTTTGTATTAATCATGTCTGTGCTCTTCCTTGTACTCTTACTCCCTATGTATTTCTAAACAATATGTTTTTCATTTTGTTTTTTATCTTTATATAAATATAACATCACTGTCTTTTTTAACTTGTTTATTCAACGATGCTCAAAATTACATTTTTGCAGTCCACCATATTGATGCATATACCAGTATGTTTGCTCATTTTCCTTCTCGTATAGTATGCCAATAAGAAAAAAGTAATACAAATTCAAAGTACGGGCTGCACTGCTGAATTCCACCAAACATTTAAACAAGAATTGGCCAGTCATTGTGGCTCACACCTATCATCCTAGCACTTCAGGAGGCCAAGGCAAGAGAATTGCTTGAAGTCAGGAGCTCAAAACCAACCTAGGCAATAGCAAAACCCCAGCATCACCTTGATACCAAAACTAAATAAGAAACACGACATAAAAATTACAGGCCAATATCCCTCAAGAAGAAAGATGCAAAAATTCTCAACAACACACCAACACAATGAATTCAACAATACTTTAAAAGAATCACTCACCATGACGAAGAAGGACTTACCTTAGGGGTGCAAGGATGGTTCAATACATGCAAATTTATGAATGTGACGTGTCACACTAACATAGTGATTTTTCAGCCAGTGTGCTGTGAAACAACCTTAGGTGTGCCTTGAAAATTTATAAAGATCTATAATTAAATTATTTTTGAAAGAAGTTCAAAGCACAGTAAGCATATTCTTTTTTTTTTTTTTTTTTACTTTTTTTTTTTGGTCAACATAATTTAAGTGTGCCACACAAGTTTAACTATAGGTTCAAGAGTCTGCTGTGAGATTAAACAAAAAAAAAAAGGTTAAAAAACACTGCACTAACAGAAGGAAGAACAAAATCACATGATCATTTCAATAAATGCTGAAAAAGCATTTAACAAATTTAACTTCCCCTTTCCTGATAAAGCTCTCAACAAACTAGGTACAGAAAGATGTATCTCAACACAACAAAGGCCATGTGACAAGCCCACAGAAAACATCATACTCAACCATGAAGAGCTGAAAGCATTTCCTCTAAGATTAGGAACAAAACAAGGATGTCTACTCTGACCACTTCTATTCAGCACAGTACTGAAAGTTCTACTCAGGGCAATTTGGCAAAGGCAACCAAATTGGACAGGAAGAAGTTAAAATTATCCCCGTTTGCAGATGAGAAACCCTCAAGACTCATAAAAAAAAAAAAAACTGTTAGAACCAATAAACAAATTCAGTGAAGTTATAGGATATAAAATCAACATACAAAAATCAGTAGCATTTCTATACACTAATAACAAACTGCCCAAAAAAAGAAATCATGAAAACAATCCCATTTATAATAGCTATGAAAAAAATCCCAAAATACTTAAGGAATAAATTTAACCACAGAGTTGAAAGACCTATACACTGAAAACTATAAAACAATTGTCAAGGAAATGGGGAAAATACCCCATGTTCATAGGTTGGAAGTACTACTATTGTTAAAAGGTCCATACTATCCAAAGTAATCTAAAGATTCAATCCAATTTCTATAAAAATTGCAATGACATTTTTCCCAGGTAGAAAAAAAATCCTCAAATTTATATCAAACTTAAAGGAAAGTTGGGGGGGGAGGGAATGTTTGGCAGAAGGAGGGAGGGCATGAGGTGGGATGTCACCTAATGTGCACATTGTGAGAGTGTATAACATGCCCCCTGGGTGAGGGGCTCTTCTACAAATGGAACTTTACCCTGGAAGTGAGAGCAATGTGACCCAAAAATTGTAGCCTCATATTAATTTGAAAAAAATAAAAAATACTCAATAAATAAATAAATAAAATTTATATCAAACCACAAAAGACCACAAATAGCCAAAGCAATCTTGACAAAAAGAACAAAATTAGAAGCTTCACATATCTGACTTCAAAGTAGACTACAAAGCTACAGTAATTAAAACAGCATGGTACTGACTTGAAAATAGGCACATAGATTAATGAAACAGAACAGAGAGCCCAGAAATAAACACATGCATTTACGATAAACTGATTTTTGGCAAAGTTGCCAAGAAAGACCTATACACTGAAAACTAATGGTGAAAGCACGATCTCTTCATTAAGTGGCGCTGGAAAAACTGGATAACTATAAGCAGAAGAATGAAGCTAGACCCCCATATCTTTCATCATATACAAAAATCAGGACAAAATAGATTAAATTTAAGACCCAAAACAATAAAACTACTAATAGAAAACATAGGAGAGGCTCAGCGCCTGTAGCTCAAGCTGCTAGGGTGCCAGCCACATACACTAGAGCTGGCGGGTTTGAATCTGGGCCTGCCAAACAACAATGACAACTACAACCAAAAAAATAGCCAGGTGTTGTGGCGGGCACCTGTGGTCCCAGCTACTTGGGAAGCTGAGGCAAGAGAATCGCTTAAGCCCAAGAGTCTGAGGTTGCTGTGAGCTGTGACACCACGGCACTCTACCCAGGGCAACAGCTTGAGACGCTGTCTCAAAAAAAGAAAGAAAGAAAACAAAACAAATCATCGGAGAAACACTAAAGTAACATTGGACTGGGTGAGGATTTTTGGATAAGACTCCAAAAAGCACAAGCAACAAAAGCAAAAATAGACACATAGAATTACAACAAACCAAAAGACTTCAGCACAGCAAAGGAAATAATCAACAGAGTGAAAAAGACAACCTACAGAATGGGAGAAAATATTTGCCAATCACACCTTTGATAAAGCATTAATATCCAAAACATATAAGGAACTCAAATAACCCCATAGCAAGAAGACCAAATAATCTGACTAAAAAGTAGGTAAATTATCTAAACAGACATTTCTCAAGAGAAGATATACAAGTGGAAACAGTTATATGAAAACATGATCAGCCTCACTAATAATCAGAGAAATGAAAATTAAAATCACAATGAGATATCTTCTCATATGCATTAGAATAGCTATTGCCAGAAACAGCAGATAACAAATGTTGACAAGGATGTGGAGAAAAGGGAACCCTTGTACACTTTTGGTGATAATGTACATTAATACGTTGTTAGGAGAAACAGTACAGAGGTTCCTCAAAAAGTTAAAAATAAAACTACTATTGATCCATCAATGTCACTACTAAGTGTAATCCAAAGGAAATGAATTCATATGTCCCAGAGATATGTGTGCACTTAAGTTCATGCAGCACTATTCATGACAGGCAAGGTATGGAATAAACCTTAGAACCATCAACTGATGAATAAAGAAAATGTGAAATATATACACGATGGAAAACCATTCACCCTTAAACAAGAGTGAAATCCTGTCTTTTGCAACCAACATGGAAGAACTTGGAGGACATTATGTTAAGTGGAATAAGCCAGACACAGAAAGACAAATAATGCATGATCTCACGTAAGTGGAATCTAAAAATGCTGAACTCACAGAAGCAGAGAGAAGACTGGTGTTGCCAGGGGTGGGATGGAGTCTGGGAGAGGATGGTTGAATGATACAAAATTTCAGTTAGATAGGAGGAATAAGTTCAAGAGATCCATTGTACAGCATAGTGATTATAGTCAATAATGATGAATTGTATTCTTTTTTAGTGTAACAAAGAGAGATTTTATTTAGAAAGAACAAAGAGAAAGTTTAGAGCACTTCCAAAGACAGTTGGAAGTGGGTCCACGTCATGAAGGAGAGAAGGTGAAAAAACTGAAGAATTCTTAAAAATCACTGAGAGTAGATTTAATTGTTCTCATCACAAAAATTAAGTATGTGAGAAAATGCATATGCTAATTTATTTGACTTAGCCATTCCATAATGTATACATATTTCAAAACATCACATTGTACATGATAAATACATATAATTTTTGTCAATCTGAAAAAAGAAAATAAAAAAGTACTTGGCTTTTGAGTTTCTAAGTAGGCTTTTTTTTTTTCACAAACACAAACTCTATTTTTTTCTTTTCTTTTTTTTTTTAATTTCAAATTAATATGAGATGCTATGTGCAGTGGCTCACATCTGTAATCCCAGCACTCCGGGAGGCTGAGGTGGGCAGATCACCTGAGCTCAGGAGTTTGAGACCAGCCTGAGCTAGAGACCCCATCTCTAAAAAATAGCCAGGTGTTGTGGCAGGCACCTGTAGTCCCAGCTACTTGGGAGGCTAAGGCAAAAGAATTGCTTGAGCCCAAGAGTTTGAGGTTGCTGTGAGCTATGATGCCATAGCACTCTACCAGGAGTGAAAAAGCAAGACTGTCTCAAAAATAATAATAATAATAATAATGTGAGAGTATAGATTTTGACAGTACATAGTTGTCAAATCCAGGGTAAAGTTATAGTTCTAAAAGAGCCCCTCATCCAGGGGGCATGTTATGCACCCTTACAATGTGCACATTAGGTGAGATCCCACCACATGCCCTCCCTCCTTCTGTCAATCATCCTCCCCCTCCCCCTTACCCCCTCTCTTCTTCCCCTGCCCCCATACTAGATTATATTTGTGTTTCATTCTTCATATGAGCATGTAATTGTTTATATATTGGTTTCATATTAGTATTAAATGCATTGGATATTTATTTTTCCATTCTTGCAATACTTTACTAAGAAGAATGTGTTTCAGCTCCATCTAGGTAAATGTAACACATGCAAAGTCTCCATCTTTTTTAATGGCTAAATAATATTCCAGGGTATACATATACCATAGTTTGTTGATCCATTCGTGGGTTGATAAGCACTTAGGTTGCTTCCACAACTTGGCAATTAAGAATTGAGCCACAATAAACATTCTAGTGCAAATGCCTTTCAGGTGAAATGATTTAGTAGTAATGGGATTGCAGGATCAAATGGAAGGTCAACTTTTAGTTCCTTGAAGAGTCTCCATACTTCTTTCTATAAAGGCTATATTAGTTTGCAATCCCACCAGCACTATAGAAGTGTTCCCTTCTCTCCATATCCATGCCAGCATCTGCAGTTTGGGGACTTGTGATGTGAACTAATCTTACTGGGGTTAGGTATCTCAGAGTGGTTTTGATTTGTATTTCTCTGATGATTAAAGATGATGAGCATTTTTTCATGTATCTGTAGGCCATTCATCTATCATCTTTGGAGAAGTTTCTGTTCACGTCTCTTGCCCACTTATAGAGGGGTTTGTTCATTCTTTTCTTACTGTTTGAGTTCTCTACAGATTCTAGTCATCAGGCCTTTGTCAGATTCATAACATACAAAAATCTCCCATTCCAAAGGCTATCTATTTGCTTAAAAATATAGAACACTTCACGAATTTGCATGTCATTCTTGCACAGGGCCATGCTAATCTTCTCTGCATCATTCCAATTTTAGTATATGTGCTGCCAAAGTGAGCACCTAAGTACACTTTTGAATATTTGGCTGAGAAAATAGTCTTGAAATACACTGTATAAGACTTCTGATTTTCAAAACCTGAAGTTTTTGAGAGAGAAAAATATTATTTAATACCAAATGTTTACATTTGAATATCACAAAAAAGCCTTAATGGAAATTACCTTTGAAAGAATGGAATTTATACCATAAATAAGGGGTTGGAAAGAGGATATTTAAAGAGTGAGATCACCATGTCCCTGAGCCTAGAGTCAGCCACAGACACAGTGAGGAGAGCCAGCCAGCATAAGTCCCAATGCTATTCTCTGGAACTCTCCACCATAGCTCCAGTGGCTCCCAAAGTGTGGTCCCTGGACCACCAGCAACAGCAGCAGCATCTGGGAACTCCTTAGCTCTTGGGTCCTCTGACCCACCAAATTAGAAATTTTGTTTCAACAAATGCTCCAGGTGTTTGTTATACACCCTAGAGCCACTGCTTCTGGCCAGGTTTGGGTGAATTTGGAAACCAAAGTGACTGCCTGGCTCCCAAGAGGAAAACCCAGAGGCAGTAAAGCCCACAAAAAACATCTCTTCTAGGGGGCAGAGCAAGATGGCAGGCCAGAAGGATGATTCAGCTCAGCTCACCTAGTATGACTGGGGAAAAAAAGAAAATCCAGCCATATCTGGTGTGGGGATCTTACCTCGAGTCATAGCTCAGGGAGCACATAGAGGAAGTGATGAGCTGTATACAACAGTATGAGATCTGGAGCAGTGGAAATCTAATGTATTAGGCAAGTGATTATCACCTGCTGGGATTGGCCAGCTCTCCCCACACCCCCAGAGGTCCCAGGTGGGAGGAAGCCTTTCCAGAGTTTTCACTTTGGGAGGGAAACTGCACATTGCATGGAAAGCTTGGAAGAATGGGTGGACTCAAACAGAATACAACAACCAGATTTGGATGCCAGATGGAATGAATTTGATATCAGTTTGGTGGCTGGCAAGGCAGCCATACTGGGAAGGTCTCAGCAGCCAGGGGCTGCAATTCTGGAAAGGTCATGAGAAGATCTTAGCAGAGGCCTAAAGCACAGCCATCTTAATTCCACCTGTCCGGATCAGAACTTCACTCTTGGAACAGGCTGAGGGACTTCCACACCCCATAGGAACTGGAGTCAGAGGGACACTGTGAGACCTGCTTGTGAAGGATTCTGGAGAGTTTTAAGATCCCAACCAGCATGGTCTGAATGCAGAAGAAACAATCAGGCAATCACTAAGGATATCTATCTAAGTTAGGAATAAGGACCACGAACGTTGCTGGGTGTGTTCTCTATCTCCTAATAAAACCACAGTGCCACCTGGTGTCCCAGTGACATATTACAACATATATATTCCTATTAAAGTTGGTCCCTTCATACACACACACACACACACACACACACACACACACACACACACACACACACATACACATACATACATATATATAAATTTTTTAGTTTTTTAATTTTTATTTTACTTTTTTTTTTCCTCTTTTATGATGCTGAGGTTGCTGCTGTTTTGGCTATTTGAGCTTTCTTTGTTTTGTTGTGTTTTGTTTTGGCTAATTTGGTTGGTTGGTTCTATTCTTAACTTTCATTTTTACTTTCATCAAGGGCAAGGACTGCTATATTTTTGGTCACAGTATTTTAGCATCATTTATTCTCTCTCTATTTCACTTTCCTTCATTCTCTCTTTTAAGACTCTTCTACTTTCCTCATCTTTCCCACATAAATTGTTCATGCAACAGCTAAGATATCACTTCATTTTTTTGGTCTTTCTTCTTTCTTTCCTTTTTCCTTTACCTTCTCTCTCCTTTATTTGATAAAACTGTATTTTGAATTTTCTTTACCTATTCTTTTTTTTTCCTTTCTTTTTCATCTTTTCTTTTTTTAATGAGTGTTGGGGTGGCATGACTGTGGTATAGAGGGTAGGTCGTGGCAATACTCTGGCTCAAAGAAGCCAAGAGATCATGGTCTAAGGAGCATTTCTACCTTTAGCCCTGGGAAGATAATATTGGCAAGTCCACACCATAGAATTTTTCCACTTATTTTTTATTTATTTTTTCTTTCTTGTTTTTTGTTTTTGCTCTTTTCTTTCTCTTCCTATTTTTGGCAGAGGAAGAGTTTAAGGAACTCAAAGCCCAGCCCAGCCCCTCAAAATCTTTGAATTACAGGTGTAGTCTTAACACTGTGCCAATATCAGTGCTCCCTAGACCATGATCTATCACTCCCATTCTTTCTTCCTGTCCCCATTCTCTCCCATTCTTCAATTCTTTTCTTTCATCCCCCTTCCCTTTCTTTCTTTTTCTTTTCCACTTTCCTTCTTTTTACTTCTTTCTTTTTTGCCTGCTTGTTTCTCCCTGCTTGCACTTTACCCTTCTCTTCCTTTTGACCTAAGCTCTGAGACAAGGTAATTTGAGTCAAAAGAGAAATCAAGAAGGAAAAAGGAGGACAAAGAGGTGAACAAGAAACTCACATGAAGAGGAACCAACAGAAAAATTCAGGCAATATGAAAAACCAAAACAGAGCAACTCCCCAAGGGACCATGAGGCAACTACTGCAGAAGACTCCACCTATAAAGAATTAATGGATTTGACAGAAAGGGAATTTAAAATATGCATGATAAAGATAATAAAAGGAATGGATGAGAAAATTGAAAGACAAAATCAAAAGTCAGATGAGAGATATGCAGAATATAGAAAGGATGTGGTGGAGCTTAAATAAATGAAGGATACAATCAGGGAATGTAAAGATGCAATGGGAAGTATCAAAAATGGGTCAGATCACAGAGCTAGAGGATAAAGTTTTCAAGTTAACCCAGATAGTCAATGAGTCAGAAAAGAAGAGAAGGAAAGCAGAACATTTGCTTAAAGAACTACAAGACTCCATGAAGCATTCAAACATATGAATAATAGGGATACCTGAAGGGGAAAAAGATTTTCCCAAAGGAATGGAAGCCCTACAGGAGAATATTATAAACAAAAACTTCCTAAGTTTTACTTAAGACCCCAAAACACTCCTTTAAGATGGATATTAAACCCTGGGTCATCTCAATTCAAACAGAGCCTCTCTGAGACACATTGTAATGAAACTGTCCAAAGTCAAGATGAAAGAAAAAATTCTGCAAGCAGGCAGGAGTAAGTGTCAACTGACTTACAGAGACGGAACCATTAGGATGGCAGCAGACTTTTCAACTGAAATCTTCCAAACCAGAAGAGCGTGATTATCCAACTTCAACATTCTTAAACAAAACAATTTTCAGCCCAAAATTCTGTATACTTCTAAACTAAGTTTCCAAATTGACAGAAGAATCAAATCTTTTGCAGATATACGAACACTGAGGAAATTTGCCACAACAAGACCAGCTCTACAGGAAACACTTAGACCTATTCTCAACACTGACCATCATAATGGACCACCAGCAAAGTAAACACCCAGAAGCTAAAGATCAAAATGTAGCTTCCACAGTGGCACAAAGAATAAAACTACACAACGGGGCGGCGCCTGTGGCTCAGTGAGTAGGGCACCAGCCCATATACCGAGGGTGGTGGGTTAAAACCCAGCCCTGCAACAAAAAAATAGCTGGGCATTGTGGCAGGCACATATAGTCCCAGCTACTCAGGAGGCTGAGGCAAGAGAATCGCCCAAACCCATGAGTTGGAGATTGATGTGAGCTGTAACACCACAGCACTCTACCAAGGGTGATAAAGTGAGACTCTGTCTCTAAAAAAAAAAAAAAAAAAAAAAAACTACACAATAGACTTTCACAAAACAAGATGAATAGAACTCCACCACACTTATATATTCTCCCAATAAATGTCAATGGTTTGAATTCTCCATTGAAGAGGCACAGGCTGACTGACTGGATAAAAAAGCATAAGCCATCCATATGTTGTCTCCAGGAAACACACCTAGCCTTGAAAGACAAATCAAAACTCAGGGTTAAGGGATGGAAAACAGTATTTCAAGCAAATGGAAATCAGAAGAAAGAAGGGATTGCAATATTATTTTCAGATACAAGCAGATTTAAAGCAACTAATGTCAAGAAAGACAAACATGGACACTTTATACTGGTCAAAGGAAGAATACAACAAAAAGACATTTCAATTTTAAATATTTATGCCCCCAACTTAAATGCGCCCAAATTTATGAAACAGACCTTGATGGGTCTGAGCAATATGATATCCCATAACACCATAACAGCTGGGGACTTTAACACCCCTCTGACAGAAATGAACAGATCCTCCAAACAAACTAAACAAAGATACAAAGGACTTAAATGTGACCATAGAACAAATGGGATTAATAGACATATACAGACCACACCATCCCAAAGCTAAAGAATATACATTTTTCTCATCAGTCGATGGTACATACTCCAAAACAGACCATATCCTAAGATACAAATCAAATCCCAGCAAAATTAAAATAGAAATTATAGGCTCAGCGCCCGTAGCACACTGGTTATGGCGCCAGCCGCATACACTGAGGCTGACAGGTTTGAACCCACCCCAGGCCAGCTAAGCAACAATGACAACTGCGACAGAAAAATAGCCAGGTGTTGTGGTGGGCACCTGTAGTCCCAGCTACTTGGGAGGCTGAGGAAAGAGAATTGTTTAAGCCCAAGAGTTTGAGGTTGCTGTGAGCTGTGACACCATGGCACTCTACCCAGGGTGACATAGTCAGACTCTGTTTTAAAAATAAAATAAAATAGAAATTATATCTTGTATCTTCTCAGACCACAAGGCAATAAAGGCGGAACTCAACTCCAGCAAAAATGTTCATCCCTCCACAAAGACATGGAAATTAAACAACCTTAGGTTGAATGATAGTTGGGTTCAGGAAGAGATAAAAGAGGAAATCATTAAATTCCTCTAACATAGCAACAATGAAGATAGAAGTTACCAAAACCTGTGGGATATGGCAAAAACAGTCTTAAGAGGGAAATTTATTGCATTAGACGCCTACATTTGAAAAACAGAAAGAGAGCACATCAACAAACTCATGAATCATTTTATGGAACTCGAAAAAGAAGAACAATTTAATCTCAAACCCAGAATAGAAAAGAAATAAAATTAAATCAGAGATGAATGAAATTGAAAACATAAGAATCATTCAGAAAATTAATGAAACAAAAAGTTGGTTTTTTGAAAAAATAAATAAAATTGATAAACCTTTGACCAGATTAACTAGAAACAGAAAAGTAAAGTCTCTAAAAACCTCAGTAAAATTCCTCAAAGAAAGTGTGGGGAAAACAGTTGAAGATATCAGCCTGGGGAACGACTTTATGAAGAAGACTTCTGTGGCAATTGCAACAAGAATAAAAATAAATAAACAAATGGGGCTTAATTAAGGTTAAAAGCTTCTGTATAGCCAAGGAAACAACAACCAAAACAGACAACCTTCAGAATAGGAAAAGGTATTTGCATATTATGAATCAGACAAAAACTTGATAACCAGGATCTAGAGAGAACTCAAATTAAACAACAACCCAAAAAATCCAACAATCCGATATATCACTGGGCAAGACAGATGAATAGAACTTTCTCCAAAGAAGACAGATGAATGGCTAACAAACATATGAAAAAATTCTCGTTGTCCTTAATCATTAGAGAAATGCAAATCCAAACTACCCTGAGATACCACCTAAACCCAGTGAGAATGGCCAACATCACAAAGTCTCAAAACTACAGATGCTGGCATGGATGTGGAGAGAAGGGAACACTTTTACACTGCTGATGGGACTGCAAACTAATACAGCCTTTTTGAAAGGAAGTATAGAGAATCCTAAAAGAACTCAAATTAGACCTCCCGTTTGATCCTGCAATCCCATTACCAGGCATCTGCCCAAAAGGAAAAAAAATCCTTTTATAATAAAGATATTTGCAGTGGGCTGTTTACCACAGCTCAATTTACAATTGCCAAAATGTGGAAATAGTCTAAATGCCCACCCAGGAATGAATTAACGAGCTGTGGTATGTGTATACCATGGAATACTATTCAGCCACTAAAAAAGATGGAGACTTTACATCTTTTGTATTAACCTGGATGGAGATGGAACACATTCTTCTTAGTAAAGCATCACAGGAATGGAGAAGCAAGAATCCAATGCACTCTATTCTAACATGAAGGTAGTAGATGAGCTAATACAAGGGGGGTGGGGAATGAGCAAGTGGGAGAGAAGAGGAGGGAGGAGGATGAGGGCTCATGGTGTATGGCACACCTCTTGGGGAAGGGACACAATTATAAGAGGGACTTTGTCTAACAAATGCAATCAAGGTAACCTAATTCTTTGTACCCTCAACGAATCCCAAACAATAAAAAATAAATAAAATTTAAATTAGGAGGCGGAGCAAGATGGCAGCCGAGTAACAGCTTCCTTGCATCTGGGCACCGTGAGTCTGGGGAGATAGGACTCCAGGCATCTCTGGCTGGTGGGATCCGCCTATCATCACCCCTGAGAGGATACAGGGAGTCAGCCAGAGACTTCTGGACCCCAAGAGGAGGACTAAAACAGTGGAAAACCGGCAAGTGGTCGCGTGTGTTCAATCCGTCTAAACCTGCCCGCAACTGTGAGTTCAGTAGCAGCGAGACTGCAAACCAGAAAGGCCTTACCTGTGAACTGTTTTGGTGTCTTTGGATGTGGCACTCAGCTGAACTGCATTGAGGAGAGCCTCAGCGGGAGTGCGGAGAACTTTAGCCTTTGTCTAGGGCCCCAGTCTGAGCCACTGAGCCAGACGGAGCTAATAGTGTTTGGCTCTGGGTCACAGGCAGCCATTGTAAGCGATCTGTCCTGGCAAACTCCACCCTCAGGGTCGCAGAGCTAGAATTGGGTGGGAGCTGGTAACCCAGCGACCAAGTAGCCTAAGGGCGGGGTCTGAGCCACCTTGCAGCCCTAACCCTCGGGGGCAGAGGGAGATCAGTTTTGGCACACACGGTAAGTGGATAGCCACTTCAGCAGTGATTCCAGCGACAAGCACTTCCCTGGGAAAGCTTCTGCTCAGCAAGTGAACAAGTTCAAAGTGCCTTTTATGTGGGTAGAAGAGAGATTTAGGGTGTCTACCTGCGGCGGTTTGAGAAACTAGCAGCCTCCAGTCGTACCAGAACTGTAATTAACATCTCATACCCCAGAAGACCACGTGTTGCCCAGACAATATTCAATAACATATACATACTGCTTTGTTTTTGGTTGTGTTTTTTTTTTTTTTGGTTTGGTTGTTTTTTTTTTTTATTTTCATGTTGTTGATTGTTGTTTTGTTTTTTAAGTTCAACCTTTTCCATACAGATCCTTTTTCTTTCTCAATTTTTCTATTTTAATTATAATTTCCCATTGCTGCCTATTTCAATAATTAGAACTTCATTTTTGTTAGTGTTTCTACCGCTATTATTTGATTTTCCAACCAATTTTATCCCATAAAGTTTTCTGTTTGCTTGTTTTGGTTTGATTTATAGCATTTTTGTCTTTCCTCTCTACTTGGTGGAGGTGGGGTACTGTGTCTGACCAGGTTAGCAAAGAGCTGCTGACCTCAAGTGACCCACCCAACTGGGCACCCCCAGAAGGTGGGTATTTTTTAAGGTTGTATCAAAGTACCCTATCGTACACCTATATTGCTCTGTCTCCCTCTTTCTGTGCCTCTCTTCTTTTTGTCAATATTCCTTTTGCCCACCCCCTCTCCTTTCTCTATTTTTCTTTTTTTTTCTTATCACTCAGTCCTCCTTTCTTTCATCCCTTTTTTGCTCTTCAACCTTCTCACCCTTCTGGTCCTGTAACCCTTAGTCCACAGGCACGAGAACTTAAAGAGCAAGAGGAAATGAAAGGAAAATTAGGGCAAGGAAACAGATAAAAGAAATCACCCATGAGGAAGAATCAGCAGAAAACTCCAGGCAACATGAAGAACCAGTCCAGAACAACCCCGCCAACGGACCATGAGGTAGCTACTGCAGAGGATTACACCTATACAGAAATGTTAGGAATGACAGAAAGGGAATTTCGAATACACATGTTGAAAACAATGAAAGAAATGATGGAAACAATGCAGGAAACGGCTAATAAAGTGGAAAATAACCAAAAGGAAATTCAAAAACAGAATCAAATAAGAGATGAATGATATGAAGAATATAAAAAGGATATAGCAGAGCTGAAGGAACTGAAACAGTCAATTAGGGAACTTAAAGATGCAATGGAAAGTATCACCAACAGGTTACACCATGCAGAAGAAAGAATTTCAGAGGTAGAACACAAAGTTCTTGAGATAACTCAGATAGTAAAAGAGGCAGAAAAGAAGAGAGAGAAAGCAGAACGTTCACTGTCAGAATTATGGGACTTTATGAAGCGTTCCAACATACGAGTTATAGGAATTCCAGAAGGGGAAGAAGAATGCCCCAGAGGAATGGAAGCCATACTAGAGAATATTATAAAAGAAAATTTCCCAAACATCACCAAAGATTCTGACACACTGCTTTTAGAGGGCTATCGGACCCGGGGTCGCCTCAACTCTAACTGAGCTTCTCCAAGACACATTGGGATGAAACTGTCCAAAGTCAAGACAAAAGAAAAGATTCTGCAAGCTGCCAGGAGTAAGCGCCCGTTGACCTACAGGAGCAAATCCATCAGAGTGACCGCAGACTTCTCTAATGAAACTTTCCAAGCAAGAAGACAATGGTCATCTACCTTTAATCTACTTAAACAGAACAATTTCCAGCCCAGAATTCTGTACCCTGCTAAGCTAAGCTTCAAAATTGACGGAGAAATCAAATCATTTACGGATATACAAACATTGAGGAAATTCGCCACAACAAGACCAGCTCTCCAGGAAATACTTCAACCTGTTCTGCACACTGACCACCACAAGGGATCAGCAGCAAAGTAAGAACTCAGAAATTAAAGGACAGAACCAAACCTCCACACTGATGCAAAAGATAAAACTAAGCAATGGACTCTCACAAAATAAGACAAATAGAATACTACCACGCTTATCAATTATCTCAATAAATGTTAATGGCTTGAATTCCCCACTGAAGAGACATAGATTGATTGACTGGATCAAAAAACACAAGCCATCCATTTGCTGTCTGCAAGAAACACACCTGGCTTCAAAAGACAAATTAAAGCTCCGAGTCAAGGGTTGGAAGACAATTTTTCAGGCAAATGGCATTCAGAAGAAAAGAGGAGTTGCAATCTTATTTTCAGATACATGTGGATTTAAAGCAACTAAAGTCAAAAAAGACAAAGATGGTCACTTTATATTGGTCAAGGGAAAAATACAACAAGAAGATGTTTCAATTCTAAATATTTATGCACCCAATTTAAATGCTCCCAGATTCTTGAAACAGACCTTACTCAGTCTGAGTAATATGATATCTGATAATACCATCATAACAGGGGACCTTAACACTCCTCTTACAGAGCTGGACAGATCCTCTAAACAGAAATTAAACAAGGATATAAGAGATTTAAATGAGACCCTAGAACAACTGTGCTTGATACACGCATATAGAACACTCCATCCCAAAGATAAAGAATATACATTCTTCTCATCACCCCATGGAACATTCTCCAAAATTGATCATATCCTGGGACACAAAACAAATATCAACAGAATCAAAAGAATTGAAATTTTACCTTGTATCTTCTCAGACCATAAGGCACTAAAGGTGGAACTCAACTCTAACAAAAATGCTCGACCCCACCCAAAGGCATGGAAATTAAACAATCTTCTGTTGAATAACAGATGGGTGCAGGAAGAAATAAAACAGGAAATCATTAACTTCCTTGAACATAACAACAATGAAGACACAAGCTACCAAAACTTGTGGGATACTGCAAAAGCAGTTTTGAGAGGAAAATTCATCGCTTTAGATGCCTACATTCGAAAAACAGAAAGAGAGCACATCGACAATCTCACAAGAGATCTTATGGAACTGGAAAAAGAAGAACAATCTAAGCCTAAACTCAGTAGAAGAAAAGAAATATCCAAAATCAAATCAGAGATCAATGAAATTGAAAACAAAAGAATCATTCAGAAAATTAATGAAACAAGGAGCTGGTTTTTTGAAATAATAAATAAAATAGACAAACCATTGTCCAGACTAACGAGGAATAGAAAAGTAAAATCTCTAGTAACCTCAATCAGAAATGATAAAGGGGAAATAACAACTGATCCCACAGAGATACAAGAGATCATCTCTGAATACTACCAGAAACTCTATGCCCAGAAATTTGACAATGTGAAAGAAATGGATCAATATTTGGAATCACACCTCTCCCTAGACTCAGCCAGGAAGAAATAGACCTCCTGAACAGACCAATTTCAAGCACTGAGATCAAAGAAACAATAAAAAATCTTCCAACCAAAAAATGCCCTGGTCCAGATGGCTTCACTCCAGAATTCTATCAAACCTTCAAGGAAGAGCTTATTCCTGTACTGCAGAAATTATTCTAAAAAATTGAGGAAGAAGGAACCTTCCCCAACACATTCTATGAAGCAAACATCACCCTGATACCAAAACCAGGAAAAGACCCAAACAAAAAGGAGAATTTCAGACCAATCTCACTCATGAATATAGATGCAAAAATTCTCAACAAAATCCTAGCCAATAGATTACAGCTTATCATCAAAAAAGTCATTCATCATGATCAAGTAGGCTTCATCCCAGGGATGCAAGGCTGGTTTAACATACGCAAGTCTATAAACGTTATCCACCATATTAACAGAGGCAAAAATAAAGATCACATGATCCTCTCAGTAGATGCAGAAAAAGCATTTGATAAAATCCAGCATCCTTTTCTAATTAGAACACTGAAGAGTATAGGCATAGGTGGCACATTTCTAAAACTGATTGAAGCTATCTATGACAAACCCACAGCCAATATTTTACTGAATGGAGTAAAACTGAAACCTTTTCCTCTTAGAACTGGAACCAGACAAGGTTGTCCTCTGTCACCTTTACTATTCAATGTAGTGCTGGAAGTTCTAGCCAATACAATTAGGCAAGACAAGGAAATAAAGGGAATCCAAATGGGAGCAGAGGAGGTCAAACTCTCCCTCTTTGCTGACAACATGATCTTATACTTAGAGAACCCCAAAGACTCAACCACAAGACTCCTAGAAGTCATCAAAAAATACAGTAATGTTTCAGGATACAAAATCAATGTCCACAAGTCAGTAGCCTTTGTGCACACCAATAATAGTCAAGATGAGAAGCTAATTAAGGACACAACTCCCTTCACCATAGTTTCAAAGAAAATGAAATACCTAGGAATATACCTAACGAAGGAGGTGAAGGACCTCTATAAAGAAAACTATGAAATCCTCAGAAAGGAAATAGCAGAGGATATTCACAAATGGAAGAACATACCATGCTCATGGATGGGAAGAATCAACATTGTTAAAATGTCTATACTTCCCAAAGCAATCTACCTATTCAATGCCATTCCTATCAAAATACCAACATCGTACTTTCAAGATTTGGAAAAAATGATTCTGCGTTTTGTATGGAACCGGAAAAAACCCCGTATACCTAAGGCAGTTCTCTGTAACGAAAATAAAGCTGGGGGCATCAGCATACCAGATTTTAGTCTGTACTACAAAGCCATAGTGCTCAAGACAGCATGGTACTGGCACAAAAACAGAGACATAGACACTTCGAATCGAATTGAAAACCAAGAAATGAAACTGACATTTTACAGCCACCTAATCTTTGATAAACCAAACAAGAACATACCTTGGGGGAAAGACTCCCTATTCAATAAATGGTGTTGGGAGAACTGGATGTCTACATGTAAAAGACTGAAACTGGACCCACACCTTTCCCCACTCACAAAAATTTATTCAAGATGGATAAAGGACTTAAATTTAAGGCATAAAACAATAAAAATCCTCCAAGAAAGCATAGGAAAAACACTGGAAGATATTGGCCTGGGGAAAGACTTCATGAAGAAGACTGCCATGGCAATTGCAACAACAACAAAAATAAACAAATGGGACTTCATTAAACTGAAAAGCTTCTGTACAGCTAAGGAGACAATAACCAAAGCAAAGAGACAACCTACACCATGGGAAAGGATATTTGCATATTTTCAATCAGACAAAAGCTTGATAACTAGGATCTATAGAGAACTCAAATTAATCCACATGAAAAAAGCCAACAATCCCTTATATCAATGGGCAAGAGACATGAATAGAACCTTCTCTAAAGATGACAGACGAATGGCTAACAAACACATGAAAAAATGTTCATCATCTCTATATATTAGAGAAATGCAAATCAAAACAACCCTGAGATATCATCTAACCCCAGTGAGAATGGCCCACATCACAAAATCTCAAAACTGCAGATGCTGGCGTGGATGTGGAGAGAAGGGTACACTTTTACACTGCTGGTGGGACTGCAAACTAGTACAACCTTTCTGGAAGGAAGTATGGAGAAACCTCAAAGCACTCAAGCTAGACCTCCCATTTGATCCTGCAATCCCATTACTGGGCATCTACCCAGAAGGAAAAAAATCCTTTTATCATAAGGACACTTGTACTAGACTGTTTATTGCAGCTCAATTTACAATCGCCAAAATGTGGAAACAGCCTAAATGCCCACCAACCCAGGAATGGATTAACAAGCTGTGGTATATGTATACCATGGAATACTGTTCAGCCATTAAAAAAAATGGAGACTTGACATCCTTCATATTAACCTGGATGGACGTGGAAGACATTATTCTTAGTAAAGCATCACAAGAATGGAGAAGCATGAATCCTATGTACTCAATTTTGATATGAGGACAATTAATGACAATTATGGTTATGGGGGGGGAACAGAAAGAGGGAAGGAGGGAGGGGGGTGGGGCCTTGGTGTGTGTCACACTTTATGGGGGCAAGACATGATTGCAAGAGGGACTTTACCTAACAATTGCAATCAGTATAACCTGGCTTATTGTACCCTCAATGAATCCCCAACAATTAAAAAAAAAAAAATTTTAAATTACATTTTTAAAAAAGTCAGAGACCAGTCCATGTTTTTGGTTTGCTTTTTTTTTTTTTATGGAAAGGAAAAATGAGGTACTCAAAGCCTTTTTTTTTTTTTTTTTTTTTTGTTTGGTTTTTGGCCGGGGCTGGGTTTGAACCCACCACCTCTGGCATATGGGACCAGCACCCTACTCCTTGAGCCACAGGCGCTGCCCTCAAAGCCTTTTTTTTGTTTGTTTGTTTTTTTGAAACAGAGTCTCATTATGTCACCCTCGGTAGAGTACTGTGACATCATAGCTCACAGCAAACTCAAACTCTTGGGCTTAAGCAATTCTCTTGCCTCCGCCTTCCAAGTAGCTGGGTCTACAGGCACCCGCCACAACACACAGCTATTTTTTTGTTGCAGTTGTTTAGCTGGCCCGGGCCAGGTTTGAACCCACCAGCCTCAGTGTATGTGACTGGCGCCATAACCACTGTGCTATGGGCACTAAGCCAAAGCCATTTAATTTTTAAGTAAGTTTTACTAAATATTAAAACATAGATCAACAGAAGATACCAATTCCATCCACTTTTCAGATAATGAAATCGAGTCTCAGGAAGAACAGGTAAGATCAATAAAAAAATTTACAAAAATGAGATTCAAATTCACATCTGCTTAACAAGGTCTACACTTTAAGCCCCTTTGCCATACTGTCTCTAACAGTTATCCTTTAAAAGTTGAATTCTCCAACTGCAATAGGATTTGGATATAACCCATTCTCATCTCACTGCTCAAAATATTGTTCTCTAAAACTATGACATATGGACATTTTCATGTAAAACCCTCCATGAGAGAATTATAAACTCTTATATGAGGACAAGCAGTACAGAAAGTGGTTTATGTTTGGAAATAGTCGACCCAAAATAAGAAATAAATGAACGTTTGAAAGGGAGAGTTGCTTGTCTCAGTCTGGGCAAAGTGTCAGTTTCCAGAAATCCATGAAGATTAAAACAAGGACTCAGAAGAAGCCAACATTGCTGATTGTGTGAAAGCTTAGAAACCAAGGCTGATTAGGCAAAATTGCATTCTGCGGACTTTATATTCAGTCAGTACTGGGCAAAAGGGAGGGTTCCTTTCTTTCCTTAGCAACCTTTTTGAAAAGGAATACATTCTGTATGTACTTGACACCAAGGAGAAAGCCCAGTTCAAAACTAGGCTTTGTTTCAGTAGATTAACAGCAGTTTATTTGGGGTTTTTTGTTTGTTTGTTTTTACATATGCATGTGTTTATTTGTTTTCCACTTTTTGCCTTCACAAAATTAAAAAGGCTTAAAATTTAATAACAACAGTTTATTTTGTTCTCAAATTTTTTTCCTGTTCTCATAATCAAGCAAAAAGTAATTAATCTCTGATTCCTTTTTACACTCATGGAAAGTTTCTTCATGCATTTATACATTTCTACATACATACATTTCAAGGTAGTGAGGCCTTTTTAGATTCTGCAGGAAGGAGGACACAAGGTATCAAAGTAGAAAAGTGTTAGCAGGCCACTGGGCCAGGTGCCATAGCCTGACAAAAGATCTCACCTGACTCTACTCAACTGAGTCAAATCTGAAGAATGGGATAACCCCAGGCAACACCCATAGCTCAGTGGGTAGGGCACCGGCCACATACACTGAGACTGGTGGGTTCAAACCCAGCCCAAACAAGCTAAAACAACGACAACCACAACAACAACAACAAATAGCCAGGCATTGTGGGAGGCACCTGTAGTCCCAGCTACTCGGGAGGCTGAGGCAAGAGAACACTTAAGCCCAAGAGTTTGAAGTTGCTGTGAACTGTGACACCATAGTACTCTACCAAGGGTGACATAGTGAGACTCTGCCTAAAAAAAAAAAAAAAAACGGGATAACCTCTTCTGCACCACCTTGGTATACACAGATGAAAAGCAAATGTTTAAATATTGTATACATTAACGTTGTAAATACCAAATGAATATTTTTATAGGTCAATCATACCTCAATAAAGCGGTTTTTAAAAAGAAAAAGAAGAACAACATAATGACCAGGTGTAGTAGCTCAGGCCAATAATTCTAGCACTCTGGGAGACCAACACAGAAGGATCACTTGAGCGCAGGAGCTCGAGAATTGCCTGAGCAACAGAGACCCAAAAATCTACTAAAAATAGAAAAATTAGTCAGGTAGGTGTAGGTGGTAGGTGGTAGGTGTCTGTTGTCTCAGCTACGAGGGGGGCTGAGGCAAGAAGATGGCTTGACTCCAGGAATTTGAAGTTGCTGTGAGCTAGGCTGAAACCATGGCACTCTAGACTGTAGTAACAGAGTGAGACTCTGTCTCCATATAAAAAAAAAAAAAGCAACATAAAACCAAAAGTTAAGATCAAAAAATAAAAGTCACTTGTTTGCATAACTAAGTTTCAAAGTTTTCCTCTTTGCAACTTCTAAGAGATTCAGTGGCACCACAGAACATGTCTTCAAAGCCTATAGAAACAGGCCAGGTTTTAATCCAGGCCTTACCATTGTAGTTGAAGATGAAAACAAAGTTTGTCTCTAGTTTCCCCACAGCACAGGAATTGGTACATCCACAGTGCTTAGTGGTATTTGTTGAATGGGGGGGAATATATGGATGGACAAATGAATTATTGGCTTCCTGCCTCTTTTACAATGCTGTTTTCCCATAAAACCAAGAAATTCACAGTAACCAATCAAAAGAGGCCTAATCAACCCGAGCAGGCATGATAAGAAATTTCCCTCTGCTTCAACCCTCCAAAGTTTCAAGGTAACTTTGAAATAACCTATCTGATTTTTCTTCCTTGTCTCTGATTTCTACCCATGAATCTTTCTCTCCCTCTCTGCTCAGCTCAGTAGAATGCCTTTCCATTTTGTAGATGAGATCCTGACCAGTTCATGAATCACTAAAAAGCCAATTAGATTTTTAAATTCAATTTGTGGAAATTTTGTCAGTTGACAGCTTCTTGGTTCTGGTATGTTCTCTTAGACAGCCCCAGTGGGGTCAGTTCTTCCGACATCTAGCTCCTGCAGCAAAACAGTTCCCCAGTAACTAGTTCCTACAGTGAAGAAGCAACCCCAGCAGCCAGCATAGGCAATTCTGTAACTGTGTGCCTCTTGTTAGCACCTTCCCATGAACAGCTTCCCTTGGCACTCTACAGGAAACATTTCCAGCAAGTTCCACCCAGTGAAACCTACAACAACCTCTCTACCATTCAGAGAACCATGGCTACACCCTCTCCACCTAGAGCTCAGCACTGGGAGCAGTAGGCTCCTCCTTGGGCACGTGGTCTCAGCCCTGGGGGTGTAGCTGCTTCTTTTTTTGTTTGTTTTTGTTTTTGTCACCCTTTGTAGAGTGCCAATGTGTCACAGCTCACAACAACCTCAAACTTTGAGGCTCAAGTAATCCTCTTACCTCAGCCTCCTGAATAGCTGGGACTATAGGTGCCTGCCACAATGCACAGCTATTTTTAGAGACAGGATCTCGCTCTTGCTCAGGCTGGTCTTGAACTCATGAGCTCAAGCAATCCACCCACCTCAGCCTCCCAGAGTGCTAGGATTACAGGTATGACCCACTGTGCCCAGCCTTGTTTCTTATATCTACTATCCTTATATCACTTAGAGATCTCCGTACTTGGTAGCAATCCCTCATTACACAATGAGGAAGGGAAGAGGAGGATGAAGAAAGAGAAAAGTAGCTCATGTAAGTGATGTTTGATCTCTCTTGAAGCACATGGGACATACCCTTTAGGGATCCCTGGGAGAGTTGCTGCACTACAAGGTAACTAACATGAGAGATCCTGCCCCAGGTCAGCTTAGCTCTTACCCTTTGCAGTATCTACACAGCAGCTTCCCTCTGGAGTCCCTTTGCCTGGAATATAACCCTCTCTGTGGGTACTAACAAGCTGCTTCAAGTCCACACTGACATCTCCCTCCACTTCTCTTCCCTGCTCTGCTAGGCCCAGTGCTCACTAACAAACACTAATCCACTATCTTAGCACTATTGCATCTAAGAAATGGGACTCCAGCCTCCCCTTCCTATAGATATTTCCAGTCCTGCTCATCCTATTCTATGAAGTTGTATCTTGACTTGGCTTGGAAAGCGGGACAACCACCATGGGAAAGGATGGGACAGCCCTCTCCACCAGGCTGACAATGTGTGATTCTATCCTCCTCAATCTTCACTCATAACTTGAAACAGGTTAGTAGTGCATTTCCATGTCAGCTATTGCTCCATAAATCCTTCAGTGGCTATCTGGCCCAATTGTTGGCAGCTGCCCTACTCTGAAAAGACTTACTAGGAGACACAGCATCAATTTCAACCCCACATTGGGCCCTTTGGATAGTTTGAGAGAGAAAATCTCTCAGATTCCTATTACACAATAAACAACCTATTAAAATACCGCACGATTAGGTGAGGTTCCATCAAATATCCTCCGTCTTCCTGGCCTCCAATCCCCTCTCCTCGCCCTCCTCTTTCCTCCTACTTTCTTGACTACAGTTATGTTTTACCATTGGTGTGAATGTGTAGGGGACCTCACCTAATGTGCATAATGCAATGGTACATTTCAAAACTATAAAGAAAAGAGTATAATTGTCTTACCACGACAAATAAGTAAGCGAGGTGATGGATGTGTTAATCAGTTCAGTGTAAGCATTTCACATTGTATATCAAATCAGTACACTATACCCCATAAATGCATCAATGTATACAGTTATGATTTAATGAAGAAAAAGATACTGCACGATTAAGCACAATAGCGACATTCTATGGGTAGTGTCACAAAACCAAGGTTTTCCTGGAGTGAGTATATTTGTCTTGTCCTAAGCAAAGAATGTGGAATAAGGTATTGAGGAGAGAGAAGAGCTCGTGTATAAGTCTGGAGGAGAATGTATTTCCCCCCACCCAAGAATTCCACATTGTTTCTGTAACAAATATTTACCAGTACCTACCAAGTTTCAGGCTCAGTTCTAGGCACTGGAGTTACAGTAGAGAAAGAAACACCACAAAAATCCTGACCCTCAGGAGGCTTACTATGCCAGTGGGAAGAAGGAGGAAAATCAGGGTGCAGAGAGAGATAAGAATGCAGAAAAGGGTGGGCAGTTAAGAAAGAACCTTACTAAGAAAGGAAATTTTGGCTTATTTTAGGAGACTATCACTGATCGGTTTAAAGCCAAGGGGAGGTATGAGAGATTTATATCAAATCACTCTGTTCCAAAGCATATTTCCCTTGGTCTTTTCCATAAAAATCCTCCCAATTCATTTGTCAAGGCTGAAACAGTACTCTTACTATACCTAACAAAGGCAGCCTGCAAACAAGAAGTACAGAAGAACCTCAATTCTGAATAGAGGCACAAAAATCCTAATAACCTTAAAACAAATTCTTATCCATCTGGAAAGGAATGAAGACAGAATCTTACATTATACACAAGTAAAAATAGATTTCATGTGTATAAAGATTTAAACATAAAAATAAAACTATAAAAATACTAGAAGAAAATATAAAAGACTATATTGTAATCCTGGAAGAATTTTTAAAATAGGATATAAAATATTCAAAGATTTGGCCACAAGTCAAAACATTAAGCCTCTACAAGGCAAAAGTTACCATAAGCAAAATCACAATCTAGGAAAATATATACAATATATGTGATAGATAGCAAAGGGCCATACGTGTAAAGCCCCTACAAATCAACATGGAAAAGACTAATGTCAACACTCCAGTAAAATAAGGGCAAAAGATATGAACAAACATTTCTCACTCTCAGTAAATGACATAGAAATAGACATTATCAAACATATAAAAAAGATATTTCACCTTTAACCATGGAGCCCAGAGTTGTATTGCTTTTTTTTAAAGAAATCACATTGGGTGGCATCTGTGGCTCAAGCAGTAGGGCGCTGGCCCCATTTACCAGAGGTGGCGGGTTCAAACCTAGTCGTGGCCAAAAACTGCAAAAAAAAAAAAAAAAAATCACATCAATAGGCTTGTATCACACTTTTTTTAAAGCTTGTGATAAACCAGATGCTCCAGAATTTTTTTCATGAAGAGCTACCAAACTGGATTTTCTGCATTCTAAACTAGAAAATTGCTCTTTTAGAGCTAAATTGCAGACCCTACATCTATTTCTATGACACTCAAACTTCAAAATGATCTTAACAGGAGGCACCTGTGGCTCAGTGAGTAGGGCGCCGGCCCATATGCCGAGGGTGGCAGGTTCAAACCCAGCCTGGCCAAACTGCAACAAAATAATCTTAACAGGTCTGAAATCTGGACTGAAATAAACAATTGAAATTTCCTATCTGTCATGCCAGCTTTCAATTCCAGATTATATTTTTATCCCAACTCATTTTTATTAAAGATTAACATCTCAGGAACAAAGATAAAAAGCAGATGCAATCAGATCAAAGGAGGAAGTACAAAGGAAAGAGCTTCTGAGAAGATAGGAGTGGCCCCAGAAGAAGCCCATGCTTGCCTGAGGCAAAAAAAAAGTGAGGAGAGACGGATGGGGTGATGGGGTGGGGGTGGAGCAACTAATCAAATCTCTAGTGAAGGTAACAGGTAGGTAAAGGCAGCCAAGTGATTCACCCCACACCACCTGTGCCAAGCAGGTTGGAGGCTTGGATGAAACAGACCACATAGTGTCTGGGGCAGTTAGAGAGACCCAGAAGTAGCATGAGACCTCACCATCAGAAAACTTTGCTAGCATCCTACCAGCATCACGTCATGGCTCTTGTCATTAGAGGGAGTATGACATAAACAAACACGGTATTTACAGATAGGCTAATAGGAAATCCCAAAGAGCCAGATGAGTGAAAAAGCAATAATGTTCTCATACTTGCAGGAAACATCAGGAACCAAGTACTAAACTCAATAAATAGAACTAACACCCAAGGAAACAGAGTTAATGCAACAAACAGAGAGAAAATTTGGTGAAGGCTTTGTTAACCAGTTTGATGTAAGCACTCCAAATTGTATATAAAATCACCACATTGTACCCCATAAATGCATTAATGTACACATTTATGATTTAATAAAAAATTTTAAAAAGAATCAAATAGAGATCTTAGGGGAAAATGAAAATAAAACAGCACAATGGATACAGCTGGGGAGCAATTAATAAGCCAGAAAACTCTTTTGGAATGTAGCATGAAAGAGCAAATAGACTAAAAATATGAAAGAAAAGCCATACTGTAATTTCTGCTACATTCTACTGTAAGAAGTGACTGATGAGAGCAGCCCACATTCAAGAGGAAGAATCTAGCAAGACTAGGAGGCAGGATTTGGGGGGACCTCCATGTGATAGACCATCACTCACACTTCATCCTCCATCCCTCCCACTGCTTTGTATTTGCCTCTATTATCACCCATATTTCCTATAATGTTATAATTTGTTTACTTGTTAGTCTCCCCAGCACACTATGAGTCTCATGAGGGCAAGAACTAACTCACTGTTCCTCCGAATTCACAGTGGCTGGTTCAGTTTTAGCACAAAACAAAGGTTCAGTAAACGTTTGTGAAATTAGATTACCCCTGTTGCAATTGTTCAGATTACATAGAGTCAGGGTACCTGCTCTTAAGATTATTCCAGACCATCTGGGCTATATCACCCCCAAAAATATTAAAGAAATTGTTTTCCATGTAAAGATAACCACCAGGAGAACGGAAGTAGAACATACAACTTCCAAGACATTAGAAGGAAGGGAGACAAAGAAAACATAATCAATTCAACAGAAGTCTTTTTTATGCCCTAGTTGGAAATCTACAAATAACATAGGTAAACATAATTAATAATATAGCAGATTTAAATAATGTAAACATTGGACTTGAATTAAAGATATAAAGAAACAATTTTACAGCCAATTTGTGTTTAAACACATACGGCACATTTATAAAAATTATGTATCATGCTACAAAGACCTCAAAACTCAAAAAAAATCACATAGGCCATATTGTAACACTATTTAAAATTCAAAAAACAAAAAAATTGACATCCCCTCACCAAGAATCTATAAACATAAAATGTGAAAATCCTCTTTTAAGCCTAAAGAGATCACCAACTACAAAAAACATATCAAAGGTACTCAAAAGTCTCCCTCCCCATCAGATCCATCTGATTTTAAATGTGAATGCTGACAAACTGTTGACATTATAATTCCCATGTTATATAAACAAGTCCAGATCACCAAAAAAGGTGAAAAGTTTTTTAATTACTATTATGGAGTTAGCATGATACTGATATTAAAACCAGGAAAAAAAAAACAAGAAAAGAATAGGCCAATTTCATGTACAAACATATATGCAGAATATTGATATAGCACAATATTCAAATAATAGAAAAATCTTACTTATTCTAGGAATATTAATGTTAGATCACATTTAAAATCTATTATATACTGAATTATATTAACAGATCAAAGAAGAAAATCCACATAAGCAGTTCAATGTGTGGAAAATTAGGTGATAAAATTTAATACTAGGGCAGCGACCATAACTCTGTGGGTAGGGGGCTGGCCACATACACCGGGGCTGGTGGATTAGACCCCAGCCCAGGCCTGCTAAAACAACAATGACAACTGCAACAAAAAGAACAGCCAGGCATTGTGGCAGTGCCTGTAGTCCCAGCTGAGGAAGAGAATCGCTTACGCCCAAGAGTTGGAGGTTGCTGTGAGCTGTGATGCCACAGCACTCTACCCAGGGTGACAGCCTGGGACTCTGTCTCAAAAAAAAAAAAAAAACAGGTTAACACTGAATTCTCTAAAAAGAAAAAAAAAAAAAAAAACTCAGCAAGCCAAGAAAGAAAGAAGAAAACATCAAACACTAAAGCAAAATATTACATGTTTTCCCATTCAAGTCAGGTACAATTCAAGCATATCTGCTACCACTCCTACTGTTGAAAATTGTAGCAGCAGCAGCCAAATTAGGAAGAAAAGAAAGAGAAAAAAACTCTAAGGGTCTATAGGTGACAGAACTGTATAATATGAAAATATAAGACGATCAACTGATAACAAGGAAATTAAATATCAGATTAATACACAAAAACCCACAGCTCTACTACCCTGTTTCCTCGAAAATAAGACATCCTCCAAAAATAAGACCTACTCACAGGAAAGATAAGATGTCCCCTGAAAATAAGACCTAGCACATCTTTGGGAGCACACCTTAATATAAGACACTGTCTTATTTTCGGGGAAACAGGGTAGTATTGGTTACCAATACTAACCAATTGAGGAGGAAAGAAGTATCCCATTTACAATAATAACAAAAATTATATCATCACTTATTAATGAACAAGAAATATATAAGACATGCTACATAAAGAAATCTATGAAAATTTAGTATGTTTTGGGCAGCGCCTGTAGCTCAAAGGAGTAGGGCACCAGCCCCATATACCGGAGGTGGTGGGTTCAAACCCGGCCCCAGCCAAAAAACTGCAAAAAAAACCTTTAGTATATTTATCAAAATACCTCCCTAAATTAATTTACAAGTTCAAAGAAATATCCATTAAAATCCTCAAAGATTTGATTTTCATGGAATAAAATACACTGATTCTAAAACTTATCTGAAGAAGAAAATATTCAAGAATAGACACTTTTTCTCTTAATAATTGAAACAATATAGCACCAGAGTAGGAACAGACAAATGGATATATGATACAAAAAGAGAAAAATCCTGAACATACCTATACATGTATCAGGGATATAGTATATGATTTTTTTAATGAGGTATATTGAATCATTGGGGGAAAAGATGATGCATGCAATAAACAATTTGACAATTAACTGTCAATGTGGAAGAAATTAGATTTCCTACCATTCACAAAAATAAATTCCAGGTGGATTAAGTATTTAAAGTAAAAAGAAAAGCCATGAAAAAGTTAGAAGAAAATCGAGAATATATTTATAATCATTTTTTTTTTTGAGACAGAGCCTCAAGCTATCGCCCTGGATAGAGTGCTATGGCATCACAGCTCACAGCAACCTCCAAATCCTGGGCTCAAGCCATTCTCCTGCTTCAGCCTCCCAAGTAGCTGGGACTACAGGTGCCTGCCACAACGCCTGGCTATTTTTTGGTTGCAGCCGTCATTGTTGTTTGGCAGGCCCAGGCTGGATTTGAACCTGCCAGCTCAGGTGTATGTGGCTTGTGCCTTAGCCACTTGAGCCACAGGCACTAAGCCAATAATATTTATAATCTTAAATCCCTTTTAAACAATATTTTTTGAGAAATTTAAAACCTGGAAAATAAAACACTAATAAATTTGATAACATCAGAATTTTAAATGTCTACAATGAAAAAAAAAAAAAAAGTTTAAAAAGAGACAAATTATACAGCCAGGCACAGTGGCTCATCCCTTTAATCCTAGCACTCTGGGAGACGGAGGCAGGAGAATCCCTTGAATTCAGGAATTTGTGACCAGCCTAAGCAAGAGCAAAACCCTAAGTCTACGAAAAACCGAAAAAATCAGCTGGGCGTTGTGGCAGGCACCTGTAGTCCCAGCTACTTGGGAGGCTGAGGCAGAGGCAGGAGGATCGCTTGAGCCCTGAAGTTTGAGGTTGCTGTGAGCTAGGCTGAAGCTAGACACTCTAGCTCTGGGCAACAGAATGAGACTGTCTAAAAAAAAGAGAGAGCGAGAGACAAATTACAGAAACTATTTGTAGTGTTTACAAGATTAATATCCAAATAATACTAAGCACTTCTACATATAAATAAAACAAACAAAATGAATACAAATACATTTTTAATACAAAATGACAAATGAACAATTCCTAGAAATAGAAAACAAATGAACAATAAACATATAAAAATCCATTCAATTTCACTAGCAGTCAGTAAAATGGAAATTAAATAACAAGAAACAATTAGAGTCTCATTTGATTGGAAAATCCAGACAAATGGTATTTACAAATGTCTTTAGGAACCTCTAATTTAGAAACTGCTACATGAATAAAATGTGGATCCCTCCCTGGAAAGGATTAAGGGATTAGGAAGGACAGGGAACTGGGTGTCTTTTTTTTTTTTAATTTGATTGTTTGTTTAAGCCTTTGTGTCCTATTTGACTTTTTAAACTTTGGTAAGAAAAGTAAATTTAATTTTTAATAATAAATAGAGTAAAGAGAGAGCTCTTTATTAGAAAAAAAGGTCACCACTGCCCCAGTTCAACCTTGCAAAGCCTAGAAGGTGGCATCACATCTATCCACTTGTGAATTGTTCTTTTTCCAGGCCAGCTTGAAAATCAACATCTCTTTAAAATAAAGCGTAGCCTCAGATTAATTAACAGTGGCACTGGCACACACTTGGATTCAAGTGACTCCCTTAGGTTCAGCCTCAAGTAAATTAATAACACTCTCCATTGCACTTGAATGTCACTTCTTTCATCACTCACAATTGCTTGGTTTGCCTTCTGTGGACAAAGATTTACTCTCTGCCTCTCAAAATACTTATAGAAATTTATTCCCACCCTGCAAACAGGAGGAAAGGAAGCAATTTATCAGCCCATGAGAAGCCTGAAGGTGAAGACCTTTTCTGACTAATCGCACTTTGATTAACAAGAAGCTGACAGGCTGGATGGGAAAGTCAGCTGACTTTTTCTGTGCTCCACTTTTCGGGAAATCTCAGGGTATATCACAACAGATACATGCACAAGAAGAGCTGATATTAGGGGCAAAATCCCAAACAGCCAAACTCAGGTTAGTGCTCCCAGATACCTCTCATGCCCCAACTCATGGTACTTAATCCTCCCTTTCCTTTCACTTTCCTGAGCATTACTCACCTCCCACTGAAAGCACCTCTCCTTCAGCACTCCAGATGGAGAGGTTTCACCAAGCCCTCACTGGGGAAAGTTACCTAGCCCCTGGCAAGCCTTAACTAATGGAGTCAGAAGCTGATGGATGACTTCCCCCAGTCAGTCCTCCTCTAGAGCATTTTGAGATGCGGCTAATGTTGCTCTCAATGTTAACCTCATCACTGCACCCTTTTCTTTCTTCCTTTGCTCTCTCCGGCCCTTCCTTTGTACCACTTGGCAGTTCCTCCAAAATAAACTACATGCGTCAAGGCTAAGCTTTAGAAAATTATATAAGCTAAGATCGAGGGAGACCAAAGGTCCCAGTTCACCTGAGACACTGACAGTGCCTCCCCCAGGCATGTAAAACACAGTTGAAGCACTCACACGGGGGACTTATCAAGCCCTGGCAAGCCTCAACTAATGGGAGCCAGCGGCTGATGAATAAATACTTCTCCCAGCCTTAAACTTCTAGAGATTTCCCAGGACATGGGACATTCCCAGGACAAGGCACTGGGGAAAGTCCCAGGCAAAACCAAGATGAATTCAGCCTAACAAGATAGTGAATCTTTGTCCATTCTTTGACATCTCTGATGTTAATACACAAACTTAAATATTGTTATTACTCGTTATTTGATCTTTGAAAAGCCAATTAAAAACATTCAGTGGGGAAAAGATTCCCTATTTAATGAATGGTGCTGGGTGAACTGGCTGGTGACCTGTAAAAGACTGAAACTGGACCCACACCTTTCACCATTAACTAAGATAGACTCTCACTGGATTAAAGATTTAAACTTAAGACATGAAACTATAAAAATACTAGAAGAAAGTGCAGGGAAAACTCTTCAAGAAATCGGCTTGGGCGAATATTTTATGAGGAGGACTCCCCCGGGCAGTTGAAGCAGCATCAAAAATACACTACTGGGACCTCATCAAACTAAAAAGCTTCTGCACAGCCAAGAACACAGTAAGTAAAGCAAGCAGACATCCCTCAGAATGGGAGAAGATATTTGCAGGTTATGTCTCTGACAAAGGTTTAATAACCAGAATCCACAGAGAACTCAAACATATTAGCAATAGAAGAACAAGTGATCCCATCTCAGGGAGGACAAGGGACTTGAAGAGAATCTTCTCTGAAGAAGATAGGAGCATGGCCTATAGACATATAAAAATGCTTAATCATCAGAGAAATGCAAATCAAAACTACTTTGAGATATCATCTAACTCCAGTAAGATTAGTCCACATCACAAAATCCCAAAACCAGAGATGTTTGTGTGGATGTGGAGAAAAGGGAACACTTCTACACTGCTGGTGGGAATGCAAACTAATAGACCTTTTGGAAAGATGTTTGGAGAACACTTAGAGAACTAAAAATAGACCTGCCATTCAATCCTATAATTCCTCTACTAGGTATATAACCAGAAGACCAAAAATCACACTTTAACAAAGATATTTGTACCAGAATGTTTATTGCAGTCCAATTCATAATTGCTAAGTCATGGAAGAAGCCCAAGTGCCCATCGACCCACAAATGGATCAATAAATTGTGGTATATGTACACCATGGAATATTATGCAGCCCTAAAGAAAGATGGATACTTTACCTCTTTCATGTTTACATGGATGGAGCTGGAACATATTCTTCTTAGTAAAGTATCCCAAGAATGGAAGAAAAAGTATCCAATGTACTCAGCCCTACTATGAAACTAATTTATAGCTTTCGTATGAAAGCTATAACCCAATTATAGCTCAAGAATATGGGGCAAGGGAGGGGAAGGGAGTGGGGAGGATGTATGGAGAGAGGGTGATTGGTGGGATTACACTTACAGTGCATCTTACAAGGGTACATGTGAAACTTACTAAATGTAGAATATAAATGTCTTAACACAATAACTAAGAAAATGCCATGAAGGCTATGTTAACCAGTTTGATGAAAATATTTCAAATTGTATATAAACAACACATTGTACCCCATGACTGCATTAATGTACACAGCTATGATTTAATAAAAAAAAAAAAATAATTGTTATTACTGGCCCAGCGCCAATAGCTCAGTGGTGAGGGCACCGGCCACATGCACCAGGGCTGGAAGGTTCAAACCCGACCTGGGCCTGCTGAAACAACAATGACAACAACAACAACAATAAGAAAATAGCCAGGCATTGTGGCAGGCAGCTGCAGTCCCAGCTTCTTGGGAGGCTGAGGCAAGAGAATCACTTAAGCCCAAGAGTTTGAGGTTGCTGTGAGCAGGTGACACCGTGGCACTCTACCAAGGGCAACATAGTGAGATTCTGTCTCACATACACACACACACACACACAAAAAGTTGTTATGACCAATTTTTTATTCCTTTGTCAATTCACTCAATATATGGAGCATACTTTCTGCCAATGACTGAGAATGAAATAGAAGACGTATCTTGAAGTTTTATTAGTCTGAGGGAGGAAAAAATACTTAAACAAATAATCGTAGTATATCATGACACCTGCTACAGCAAAGTAATGCATAAGGCTCCCCACAGGCACAGAGAGAAGGCCCAGCTTTATGGTGGGGGTGCAAAAGACTGGTGACAGAATTTATGGAAGAATGAGGGAAAGATTGCCAGGCAAGAGAGCCATGCTGGGTAATCCAGGCACTGCCAAAACCCCTTGGGTATTTGTATTATTTAAATTATTCCATGATAATTTAAGATACGAAAATGAACTAATTGCCGGGCGCAGTGACTCATGTCTATAATCCTAGCACTCTGTGAGCCCGAGGCGGTGGATTGCCTGAGCTAACGAGTTCAAGACCAGCCTGAGCCAGAGTGAGAACCCATCTCTAAAAATAGCCGGGCCTGTGTCAGGCACCTGTAGTCCCAGCTACTTGGGAGAATGAGGCAAGAGAATCACTTGAGCCCAAGAATTCAAGGTTGCTGTGAACTACCACACCACGCACTGTACCGAGGGCAACATAGTGAGACTCTGTCAAAAAAAAGAAGGAAGAGAGGGAGGGAAGGAAGGAGGGAGGGAGAGAGGAAGGAAGGAAGCAAGCTAATGGATACAAGCAGGACCTTTTGACTACTAGCTTTGGCACAGAAACAGTTTGGGGTGAACCCGGAGTGGGTCAGGAACTTCAGTCAACTACAAAACCCCGTCACGGATGTCTGAAGGCGCGACTGATGGTGATAACCTTTTAAGTGCAATAGGTGAGAAATTCCTGCAGAAACAACAGGATGTTTTCCCCCATGTGGCAGCTTGTAACTCCCTAGAGTATATAATCCTCACCTCTGACAGCAACCTCAAAATCAGATGGGATTTCTACAATAGCAAATACGTCCAGGCTAAAGATGATTAGCAGGAAGCTGTGGGAAAAGAGAGAAGAAAATAGTTCTAAGAAAGGAGGAGAAAAGACTATTATCACCACATGATCCAGCAATCCCACTTACTGGGTATATATCCCCAAAAAAGAAATCTGTATGTTTTGATTTCACCGTGTTATCTGCAGCCCCATGTTCACTGCAGCACTACTCACAACAGGCAAGATACGGAATAAACCTGAAGTGCCCATCAACTGAGGAATAGATAAAAAAAAAAAAAAAAAGAATGTATACACAATGAAATACTATTCAGCCTTAAAAAACAATGAATGAGCAACATGAATGAGCCTGGAGGACATTATGTTAAGTGAAATAAGCCAGACCCAAAAAGACAAATATTGCCTGATCTCACACAGATGTGGAATCCAAAAAGGTTGAACTCACAGAAGCAGAGAGAACAATGGTGGTTACCAGGCGTTCAGTAACCCCCTGGTGATGGATGAACGGTAAGAAACTTCAGTTAGACAGGAGGAATAAGTTCAAGAGACCCATTGTACAGCACAGCGACTATAGTTAACACTGACGTACTGTAAGCTTGAAAATCACTGAGCGTGGGGCGGCGCCTGTGGCTCAGTGAGTAGGGCGCCGGCCCCATATGCCGAGGGTGGCGGGTTCAAACCCAGCCCCAGCCAAACTGCAACAAAAAATAGCCGGGCGTTGTGGCGGGCGCCTGTAGTCCCAGCTGCTCGGGAGGCTGAGGCAAGAGAATCGTGTAAACCAAAGAGTTAGAGGTTGCTGTGAGCCATGTGACGCCACGACACTCTACCCGAGGGCGGTACAGTGAGACTCTGTCTCTACAAAAAAAAAAAAAAAAATTAAAAAAAAAAAATTTTTTAAAAAAAAAAAAAAAAGAAAATCACTGAGCGTGGATTTAAGTGCTCTCTTCACAAAAAAACAAATATGTCAGATAATGCATATGTTAATTAGATTAACTATCACACAGTGCATACATATTTAAAACATGTTTTGCATGATAAATATATACAATTTTTACTTGTCCGTTTAAATAAATAGATATTAAAAATTAGAGGAAGATGGCAAAAATAAGTGCTACCTTCTCTCATACCCCAAATCTCTTTAAAATGACATTAAAAACTTAATTATTTAAAATCTAATTTAATTTAATTAAAAAAATTTTTTTGAGACAGAGTCTTACTATGTCACCCTTGGTAGAGTACCATGATGTCACAGCTCACAGCAACCTCAAACTCTTGGGCTTAAGCAATTCTCTTGCCTCAACTTCCTGAGTAGCTGGGGCTATAGGCACCCACCACAACGTCTGGCTAATTTTTCTATTTTTTGTAGAAACAGGGTTTCACTCTTGCTCAAGCTGGTCACAAACTTCTGAGCTCAAGCAATCCACCTGCCCAGCCTGCCAGAGTGCTAGGATTATAAGCTTGAGCCACCACTCCCGGCTATAACTTCATGGTTAATAATTGGCAAAAAAGAAACTAAAATGTCTATTAATGACAAAATAAATTACTATGTGCAAACCATGGAAATTTACAGAATAGTAAAAGTACAGGAATTGTACTTACATCTATCATTTTGAATTAACCTTATACAGATAGATAATTGAACAACAAAAAAGTAACTCATCGAAAAATATATTATAAACATATAAAAGATTAAAGGCCCATATGAAAACACATTATATCAGCGTTAAATATTACCAAAAAGTAAAATTTTAAATGAAAGCAAAGAAATCATTAACACAAAATTTAAGAGGGTATGTCCGGGTGGACTCAAAAATATCAGTCGTGTTCTTAAATTGAGTAATGGCCACGGAGTATTTATTTGGCCAGTGTAGATGCTCCTCGCCTTGTGATGGGAAACCCATTGTAAATTGGAAGTATCAATAAGTCAAATATGAGTATTTTGTACATGTGATGAGATGTGAAGACAGAAAACACACTTAGCAAACCAGGCTGGCAACACAGCGCCCTCGCTAGAGTATTGCCTGTTTACCCTCGTGACTGTTGGCTGACAGAGCTGCAGCTGCTGCCGCCACTCAGTATCTTCAAAGATTATCATAATGCACAGTGCCAGCCCCGGAAAATATCAAAATTCAAAACATCGCAAAACTCAGTGTATCACAATCACTTTCACACCATGTTAAGTTGAAAAGTTGTAAGTCAAACCATCAGGGAATGTCTATTAGGAAAACCATATTCCAACATTAAATACACTCTTCTGAATGTATACCATATGTCATATTTTTGGCTGGGCATGGTGGCTCATGCCTGTAATCCTGGCTGAGTCAGGAGAATTGCTTGAGCCCAGGAATTTGGGGTTGCAATGAGATATGATCGCCTCACTGCACTCCAGTCTGGGTGACAGAGCAAGACCCTCTCTCAAAAGCCCATTTTATTTTCAAAGAAGTTCACTATAGAAGTAAGAGAAGTTTTTAGAATCTTCAGAGAAATCCCTAATTCAGCATCAACATAATTTAAAAAGATAGAGGGGCGTGTTGTGCCAAGTATCAAGGTAATAAATTAGGGTATACTTTCAAATGAGCTGAGCCCAATAAACTCCACCTTGCCCTCTAAGAGTGATAAGGGTAGGATTTGCAGCTAAGAGTAGAATTTGCCCCCAGAATATAGCCCCTAGATTAATCTCCAGAAACAGAGGGAAAGATGGGCAGAGGAGGGCTCCTAGACTCCTTATTGATGTGAGAGAGAAGTGGAGCAAAGCCAAGGGTGACTTTAATGAGACAGATGAGAGGCTGATATTTAGAGAAGCAAAACCTTATACCTAGAAATTTGTGTACCCAGGTGTAGCCCAAATATGCTGTCTGCTGACCACACAGTGTGTCCAGGCAGATGACCCCCCAACCTTCTCTTATACTCTCCACTGCCATCACCAGAAACAACCTTCTGTAACACAGCCTGCATGTCTCTGGGCTTTAAAAATCAAATATTTTAAGTCTAAACTTAAGTATATATATGAACAGAAAACCAGAAATCCCCCAAATATTTGAGGGTAATCAGTTCTTTTAAAGAAGTACTGAACAAGAAATCAAAGAACAAATCCCTAAGGAAATAAAGAAAGCTCTAGTAAGTATAATTATCATTACATTTAGAAAGATCAACAGAATTTTAATCATTAAAAACTGTTTAACATAAATTATTATATTACATTTATATTTCACCTATATAATCACAGTTTGAGTTAGCAGCTGAAATATCAAACTCAGAGAACCCAATGCAAAAGTCGGAAAAAAATTGAAAGGAAGTGAGAAAAATTAAGCAATATATATCTAATAGCCGTCTAATAAGGAATTTAGAAGACAAGAATGGATAAAATGGAGGGGAGCTGGGTGTTGTAGCGGGTGCCTGTAGTCCCGGTTACTTGGGAGGCTAAGGCTAGAGAATCGCTTAAGCCCAAGAGTTTGAGGTTGCTGTGAACTGTGACATCACAACACTCTACAGAGGGCAACATAGTGAGACTATCTCAAAATAAAAAACAAAAACATTCTGATTGTATGTTATAAGATTATGAGTCAAGCAACATTTCAAGAGGAGAATTAACTATTCACATTTGATTCCCATCCTCCTTTGAAATGGAAATTTCAAATTATGATTCTGAGATAAGTAATAAGCACAAAGAAAAAAGTAGTAAACTAAGGTGGGACATCTAAAAGACAAATAGATAATCTTTCACAAGATTAGATTTAAAATAATAAAATAAAATCCAAACTGAAAACGAGAGACATGGTATCTAAAGGAAAAGGTACGGAGAAGCGGAAAACAGGCCAGGTGTGGAGAGGATGGACAGCGTCTCTCCATCATATACACTAAGTCTCACCACATCAGGAAATATGCACCATGTCCTTGGTTTCCATTACCCCACTATTGTTAAATATCGTATTAATTAGCCAAGTAAGGTAGTGCATGCCTGTAGTATCAGCTACTCAGGAGGCTGTGGCAGGATTGCTTGAGGCTGGGAGTTTGAGGTTGCTGTGAGCTAGGCTAAGCCATGGTACTCTAGCCTGGGCAACATAGTGAGACTCTGCCTAAAAAAAACAAACAAGGGCGGTGCCTGTGGCTCAGTGAGTAGGGCGCCAGCCCCATATGCCGAGGGTAGTGGGTTCAAACCCAGCCCCGGCCAAACTGCAACCAAAAAATAGCCGGGCGCTGTGGCGGGCGCCTTTAGTCCCAGCTGCTCGGGAGGCTGAGGCAAGAGAATCGCGTAAGCCCAAGAGTTAAGACGTTGCTGTGAGCCGTGTGACTCCACGGCACTCTACCCGAGGGCGGTACAGTGAGACTCTGTCTCTCCAAAAAAAAAAAAGCAAACAAAAAAAAAAGTATGGATGGAAATGGTAGACAATTAAAAAAGAAAAGAAAAATATATATAATGTATAAATAATGATAAAGAAGCAATGATAGAAAATCTAGAAAAAGCACCCTAGATAACAACCTAGTAAATCCAACATGACAACTAAAAATTATAAAAATAATAAAATTCAGCAATTTAGCCAGACCAAAAAAAAAAAAAAAAAACAACAACATAAAAATTTGTACTTCCTAGGAGAGGCAACAGCCGAGCACAGAACCGGCCGCACCCCGAGGCCCGGCCCTGGGGGTGGGGAACAGCGCCGCGGACCTGGAAACTTTCCCGGCAGGGTTTTTGAATTGTGCATATGACATAAGAGAGCTTCACTTCTATTAGGACTTATTTAGAAATAAGTAAGAATTCCCAAAGTGGCTTCCATGGAAAACTACTTCTCAGGAAATTAACAAGTGTTATGCAGGCAAGATGGCAGACCAGTAACAGCTTCCTTGCATCTGGGCACCGTGAGTCTGGGGAGATAGGATTCCAGGCATCTCTGCCTGGTGGGACCTGCCTATCATCACCCCTGAGAGGATACAGGGAGTCAGCGAGAGACTTCTGGACCGCAAGAGGAGGACTAAAACAGTGGAAAACTGGCAAGTGGTCACGTGTGTTCAATCCGTCTAAACCCACCCGCAACTGTAAGTTCAGTAGCAGCGAGACTGCAAACCAGAAAGGCCTTACCTGTGAACTGTTTTGGTGTCTTTGGACTTGGCACTCAGCTGAACTGCCTTGGGGAGAGCCTGAGCGGGAGTGCGGAGAACTTTGGCCTTTGTCTAGGGCCCCAGTCTGAGCCGCTGAGCCAGACGGAGCTAATAGTGTTTGGCTCTGGGTCACAGGCAGCCATTGTGAGCGATCTGCCCCAGCAAGCTCCGCCCTCAGAGTCGCAGAGCTAGAATTGGGTGGGAGCTGGTAACCCAGCGACCAAGTAGCCTAAGGGCGGGGTCTGAGCCACCTTGCAGCCCTAACCCTCAGGGGCAGAGTGAGACCAGTTTTGGCACACACGGTAAGTGGATAGCCACTTCAGCAGTGATTCCAGCGACAAGCACTTCCCTGGGAAAGCTTCTGCTCAGCAAGTGAACAAGTTCAAAGTGCCTTTTAAGTGGGCTGAAGAGAGATTTAGGGTGTCTACCTGCTGGGGGTTGAGAAACTACCAGCCTCCAGTCGTATCAGAACTGTAATTAACATCTCATACCCCAGAAGACCACGTGTTGCCCAGACAATATTCAATAACATATACATACTGCTTTGTTTTTGGTTGTGTTTTTTTTTTTTTTTTTTTTTTGGGCTGGTTGTTTTTTTTGTTTATTTTCATGTTGTTGATTGTTGTTTTGTTTTTTAAGTTCAACCTTTTCCATACAGATCCTTTTTCTTTCTCAATTTTTCTAGTTTAATTATAATTTCCCATTGCTGCCTATTTCAATAATTAGAACTTCATTTTTGTTAGTGTTTCTACCACTATTATTTGGTTTTTCCAGCCAATTTTATCCCGTAAAGTATTCTGTTTGCTTGTTTTGGTTTGATTTACAGCATTTTTGTCTTTCCTCTCTACTTGGTGGAGGTGGGGTACTATGTCTGATCAGGTTAGCAAAGACCTGCTGACCTCAAGGGAACCACCCAACTGGGCATCCCCAGAAGGTGGGGTTTTTTTTTAAGGTTGTATCAAAGTACCATACTGTACACCTATATTGCTCTGTCTCCCTCTTTCTGTGCCTCTCTTCTTTTTTTCAATATTCCTTTTACCCAACCCCTCTCCTTTCTCTATTTTTCTTCCTTTTTTCCTATCACTCGGTCCTCCTTTCTTTCATCCCTTTTTTGCTCTTAAACCTTCTCACCCTTCTGGTCCTGTAACCCTTAGTCCACAGGCACAAGAACTTAAAGAGCAAGAGGACGTGAAAGGAAAATTAGGGCAAGGAAACAGATAAAAGAAATCACTCATGAGGAAGAATCAGCAGAAAACTCCAGGCAACATGAAGAACCAGTCCAGAACAACCCCGCCAACGGACCATGAGGTAGCTACTGCAGAGGATTACACCTATACAGAAATGTTAGGAATGACAGAAAGGGAATTTCGAATACACATGTTGAAAACAATGAAAGAAATGATGGAAACAATGAAGGAAACTGCTAATAAAGTGGAAATTAACCAAAAGGAAATTCAAAAACAGAATCAAATAAGAGATGAACGATATGAAGAATATAAAAAGGATATAGCAGAGCTGAAGGAAATGAAACAGTCAATCAGGGAACTTAAAGATGCAATGGAAAGTATCAGCAACAGGTTACACCATGCAGAAGAAAGAATTTCAGAGGTAGAAGACAAAGTTTTTGAGATAACTCAGATACTAAAAGAGGCAGAAGAGAAGAGAGAGAAAGCAGAACGTTCACTGTCAGAATTATGGGACTTTATGAAGCGTTCCAACATACGAGTTATAGGAATCCCAGAAGGGGAAGAAGAATGCCCCAGAGGAATGGAAGCCATACTAGAGAATATTATAAAAGAAAATTTCCCAGATTTCACCAAAGATTCTGACACACTGCTTTCAGAGGGCTATCGGACCCCAGGTCGCCTCAACTCTAACCGAGCTTCTCCAAGACACACTGTGATGAACCTGTCCAAAGTCAAGACAAAAGAAAAGATTCTGCAAGCTGCCAGGAGTAAGCGCCCGTTGACCTACAGGGGCAAATCCATCAGAGTGACCGCAGACTTCTCTAATGAAACTTTCCAAGCAAGAAGACAATGGTCATCTACCTTTAATCTACTTAAACAGAACAATTTTCAGCCCAGAATTCTGTACCCTGCTAAGCTCAGCTTCAAAATTGACGGAGAAATCAAATCATTTACGGATATACAAACATTGAGGAAATTCGCCACAACAAGACCAGCTCTACAGGAAATACTTCAACCTGTTCTGCACACTGACCACCACAATGGATCAGCAGCAAAGTAAGAACTCAGAAATTAAAGGACAGAACCTAACCTCCACACTGATGCAAAAGATAAAACTAAGCAATGGACTCTCAAAAAATAAGACGAATAGAATACTACCACACTTATCAATTATCTCCATAAATGTTAATGGCTTGAATTCCCCACTGAAGAGACATAGATTGGTTGACTGGATTAAAAAACACAAGCCATCCATTTGCTGTCTGCAAGAAACACACCTGGCTTCAAAAGACTAATTAAAGCTCCGAGTCAAGGGTTGGAAGACAATTTTTCAGGCAAATGGAATCCAGAAGAAAAGAGGAGTTGCGATCTTATTTTCAGATACATGTGGATTTAAAGCAACTAAAGTCAAAAAAGACGAAGATGGTCACTTTATATTGGTCAAGGGAAAAATACAACAAGAAGACATTTCAATTCTAAATATCTATGCACCCAATTTAAATGCTCCCAGATTCTTGAAACAGACCTTACTCAGTCTGAGCAATATGATATCTGATAATACCATAATAACAAGGGACCTTAACACTCCTCTTACGGAGCTGGACAGATCCTCTAAACAGAAATTAAACAAGGATATAAGAGATTTAAATGAGACCCTAGAACAACTGTGCTTGATAGACACATATAGAACACTCCATCCCAAAGATAAAGAATATACTTTCTTCTCATCACCCCATGGAACATTCTCCAAAATTGATCATATCCTGGGACACAAAACAAATATCAACAGAATCAAAAGAATTGAAATTTTACCTTGTATCTTCTCAGACCATAAGGCACTAAAGGTGGAACTCAACTCTAACAAAAATCCTCGACCCCACCCAAAGGCATGGAAATTAAACAATCTTCTGTTGAATAACAGATGGGTGCAGGAAGAAATAAAACAGGAAATCATTAACTTCCTTGAGCATAACAACAATGAAGACACAAGCTACCAAAACCTGTGGGATACTGCAAAAGCAGTTTTGAGAGGAAAATTCATCGCTTTAGATGCCTACATTCGAAAAACAGAAAGAGAGCACATCAACAATCTCACAAGAGATCTTATGGAATTGGAAAAAGAAGAACAATCTAAGCCTAAACTCAGTAGAAGAAAAGAAATATCCAAAATCAAATCAGAGATCAATGAAATTGAAAACAAAAGAATCATTCAGAAAATTAATGAAACAAGGAGCTGGTTTTTTGAAAAAATAAATAAAATAGATAAACCATTGGCCAGACTAACGAGGAATAGAAAAGTAAAATCTCTAGTAACCTCAATCAGAAATGATAAAGGGGAAATAACAACTGATCCCACAGAGATACAAGAGATCATCTCTGAATACTACCAGAAACTCTATGCCCAGAAATTTGACAATGTGAAAGAAATGGATCAATATTTGGAATCACACCTCTCCCTAGACTCAGCCAGGAAGAAAGAGAGCTCCTGAACAGACCAATTTCAAGCACTGAGATCAAAAAAACAATAAAAAATCTTCCAACCAAAAAATGCCCTGGTCCAGATGGCTTCACTCCAGAATTCTATCAAACCTTCAAGGAAGAGCTTATTCCTGTACTGCAGAAATTATTCTAAAAAATTGAGGAAGAAAGAATCTTCCCCAACACATTCTATGAAGCAAACATCACCCTGATACCAAAACCAGGAAAAGACCCAAACAAAAAGGAGAATTTCAGACCAATCTCACTCATGAATATAGATGCAAAAGTTCTCAACAAAATCCTAGCCAATAGATTCCAGCTTATCATCAAAAAAGTCATTCATCATGATCAAGTTGGCTTCATCCCAGGGATGCAAGGCTGGTTTAACATACGCAAGTCTATAAACGTTATCCACCATATTAACAGAGGCAAAAATAAAGATCACATGATCCTCTCAATAGATGCAGAAAAAGCATTTAATAAAATCCAGCATCCTTTTCTAATTAGAACACTGAAGAGTATAGGCATAGGTGGCACATTTCTAAAACTGATTGAAGCTATCTATGACAAACCCACAGCCAATATTTTACTGAATGGAGTAAAACTGAAAGCTTTTCCTCTTAGAACTGGAACCAGACAAGGTTGTCCTCTGTCACCTTTACTATTCAACGTAGTGCTGGAAGTTCTAGCCAATACAATTAGGCAGGACAAGGAAATAAAGGGAATCCAAATGGGAGCAGAGGAGGTCAAACTCTCCCTCTTTGCTGACGACATGATCTTATACTTAGAGAATCCCAAAGACTCAAACACAAGACTCCTAGAAGTCATCGAAAAATACAGTAATGTCTCAGGATATAAAATCAATGTCCACAAGTCAGTAGCCTTTGTGTACACCAATAACAGTCAAGATGAGAAGCTAATGAAGGACACAACTCCCGTCATCACAGTTTCAAAGAAAATGAAATACCTAGGAATATACCTAAAGAAGGAGGTGAAGGACCTCTATAAAGAAAACTATGAAATCCTCAGAAAAGAAATAGTAGAGGATATTAACAAATGGAAGAACATACCATGCTCATGGATGGGAAGAATCAACATTGTTAAAATGTCTATACTTCCCAAAACAATCTACCTATTCAATGCCATTCCTATCAAAATACCAACATCGTACTTTCAAGATTTGGAGAAAATGATTCTGCGTTTTGTATGGAACCAGAAAAAACCCCATATAGCTAAGGCAGTTCTCTGTAACAAAAATAAAGCTGGGGGCATCAGCATACCAGATTTTAGTCTGTACTACAAAGCCATAGTGCTCAAGACAGCATGGTACTGGCACAAAAACAGAGACATAGACACTTCGAATCGAATTGAAAACCAAGAAATGAAACTAACATTTTACAGCCACCTAATCTTTGATAAACCAAACAAGAACATACCTTGGGGGAAAGACTCCCTATTCAATAAATGGTGTTGGGAGAACTGGATGTCTACATGTAAAAGACTGAAACTGGACCCACACCTTTCCGCACTCACAAAAATTGATTCAAGATGAATAAAGGACTTAAATTTAAGGCATGAAACAATAAAAATCCTCCAAGAAAGCATAGGAAAAACACTGGAAGATATTGGCCTGGGGAAAGACTTCATGAAGAAGACTGCCATGGCAATTGCAACAACAACAAAAATAAACAAATGGGACTTCATTAAACTCAAAAGCTTCTGTACAGCTAAGGAGACAATAACCAAAGCAAAGAGACAACCTACACCATGGGAAAGGATATTTGCATATTTTCAATCAGACAAAAGCTTGATAACTAGGATCTATAGAGAACTCAAATTAATCCACATGAAAAAAGCCAACAATCCCATATATCAATGGGCAAGAGACATGAATAGAACTTTCTCTAAAGACGACAGATGAATGGCTAACAAACACATGAAAAAATGTTCATCATCTCTATATATTAGAGAAATGCAAATCAAAACAACCCTGAGATATCATCTAACCCCAGTGAGAATGGCCCACATCACAAAATCTCAAAACTGCAGATGCTGGCGTGGATGTGGAGAGAAGGGAACACTTTTACACTGCTGGTGGGACTGCAAACTAGTACAACCTTTCTGGAAGGAAGTATGGAGAAACCTCAAAGCACTCAAGCTAGACCTCCCATTTGATCCTGCAATCCCATTACTGGGCATCTACCCAGAAGGAAAGAAATCCTTTTATCATAAGGACACTTGTACTAGACTGTTTATTGCAGCTCAATTTACAATCGCCAAAATGTGGAAACAGCCTAAATGCCCACCAACCCAGGAATGGATTAACAAGCTGTGGTATATGTATACCATGGAATACTATTCAGCCATTAAAAAAATGGAGACTTTACATCCTTCTTTACACATACACATCCACATACACCTGGATGGACGTGGAAGACATTATTCTTAGTAAAGCATCACAAGAATGGAGAAGCATGAATCCTATGTACTCAATTTTGATATGAGGACAATTAATGACAATTATGGTTATGGGGGGGAAACAGAAAGAGGGAAGGAGGGAGGGGGGTGGGGTCTTGGTGTGTGTCACACTTTATGGGGGCAAGACATGATTGCAAGAGGGACTTTACCTAACAATTGCAATCAGTGTAACCTGGCTTATTGTACCCTCAATGAATCCCCAACAATAAAAAAAATAAAAATAAATAAAAATAAAAAAAAATTTATACTTCCTTATTTATCATTAGTAAGCAATTAGAGGCCGGGCATAGTGGCTCATGCCTGTAATCCTAGCACTCTGGAAGGCCGAGGCGAGTGGATTGCTTGAGCTTCCCATCTCTAAAAAATAGCCGAGTATTTGTGAGGAGCACCTGTAGTCCTAGCCACTTGGGAGGCTGAGGCAAGAGGATTGCTTGAGCCCAAGAGTTTGAGGTTGCTGTGAGCTATGATGCCACAGAACTCTACCCAGGGTGACAAAGTGAGATTCTGTCTCAAAAAAAAAACAAAGGCAATTAGAAATTATTATTTTTTAAATTCCATTCATTCACTATGGCAACAAAATTTATAAAATGTCTAAGAATATACTTGAAAAGAAATATACAATACTGATAGTAATAAAACCATTAAAATTTACTCCAGAACTCCAATATGAAAGGAGAGGCATTGAATGCCCTTGGATGTGAGGGCTCATTATTATGAAGAAATTACTTCTCTCCCAAATTAATCCATAAATTCTCAATGTAAATTAAATCAAAATACCAATACGATTTCATAATCAAATGACAAACTGATTATAAGTTTCCTCTGTATGAAAAATGTTTGGAGATAGTCAAGATATGTTTTAAAACCAAGAACAGTAAGTGGAACTAGGTCCAGTTGATAGGAAAAGATTTTTAAGGTATGCTATTGGTATAATAATAGACAACAAAAGAAATTAAAGAGAGTGGGAAATTTTAAAAGAGATTCATTATGGATCAGAATACATTCAGATAAAATGGTCTTTAAACCCAGTAGAGAAAAGAAGGTTATTTCAATAACTGGGGCATAATTGGATACTAATTTAGAAACCATTTAAGCTAGATCCCTACCTCACACACATGCTTATTGGAGATCTACTGATAAGCACAAAAAGAGACATTTTCTGTCTTCATGCACAGCAGATGAGAAAATAGATACCAAATCAAAGCCCTACACAGACAAATGAAAATTCCTACTGCAGCACGGACTACAAAAAATGGCCACTTGCTATGAGAATTCAAAAGGGTCAGAACTGGTTTAGGAAGCCAGGAAAGGCTTCTCTGAAACTGACTGAGTTGAGTTCTGTGGTCTGAAAACAAAATAAGGATTTGCTCAGCTAACAGTAAGGAAGCAGCACACCTTGAAAAGACACAGCTTGTGCAAAAGCTTGTGGAGGAGAGATACGTGCGGGTCTTGATGATGTGCAGGAAGACCGGTAAGGCTGGCATTTAGGAAACAGGAGGGTGCGTGATGCAAATGAGCCCGGAAATCCAGGCAGAGGTTGGGTCTCCTTGAGGGCAACGTTAAAGGCTCCAGTCCCTGGCGGTGCCATAGCTCAGTGGGTAAGGCACCGGCCACATACACCCAGGCTGGCGGGTTCAAACCTGGGCCGGGCTAGCTAAAACAACAATGACAACTGCAACAAAAAAGCCGGGCGTTGTGGCAGGCACCTGTAGTCCCAGCTACTTGGGGGGCTGAGGCAAGAGAATCACTTAAGCCCAAGAGTTTGAGATTGCTGTGAGCTGTGACACTATAGCAATCTACCGAGGATGACATACTGAGACTCAGTCTAAAAAAAAAAAAATCTCCAGTCCCTATCCTAAGAGCTATGGGAATCCCTGAGAGTCTTGGCCAGGGGAGTGACTCTGACTGCAAGGTAGGAAACCTGGATAAAGGGGTAACAGAACATGGGTAGTAGCTTTAGTCCACACAAAAGATATAGGTGGTAGCAACAAAAATAGAAAGAGGTGGGCCAATTAAAAATCTACTTAGAAGGTAAACAGCATAGCAGTTAATAGTGAATTGGATACTAAAAATGAGCACACAGGAGGTGTCAAGAATGGACGATGGCTACACCATCCACTGAGATAAAGAGCACAGGGCCAATTGGGAGCTGGTGAAATCACAGATTCAGGCTTGGACATGTTGAGTTTGTGGCATCCGTGAGATACAGAACTAGAACTATCAAGTAGGGAATATAGGGAACCTTAGGGAAAATAGTCACTGATCAATTTTTTAATGGAACAGGGTACTAGCAACTAGTTATGACACGTACACCTCAGAAGTGTTTTTTGTTTTGTTTTATTTTGTTTTTTTGTTTGTTTGTTTGTTTGTTTTGTTTTTTGTAGAGGCAGAGTCTCACTTTATCGCCCTCGGTAGAGTGCCGTGGCATCACACAACTCACAGCAACCTCCAACTCCTGGGCCTAGGCGATTCTCTTGCCTCAGCCTCCCAAGTAGCTGGTGTTTTGTTTTTGTTTTTGAGACAGAGCCTCAAGTTGTCACCCTGGGTAGTGTCGTGGCATCACAGCTCACAGCAACCTCCAACTTCTGGGCTCAAGCGATTCTCCTGCCTCTGCCTCCCAAGTAGCTAGGACTACAGGCACCCGCCACAATGCCTGACTATTTTTTGTTGCAGCCATCATTGTTGTTTGGTGGACTCAGGCTGGATTTGAACCTGCCAGCTCAGGTGTATGTGGCTGGTGCCTTAGCCACTTGAGCCACAGGCGCCGAGCCAAACCTCAGAGTTTTGCTGATTTCCCACCACTGAAGTAGATTTCTCACAGAACAGTCCAAAGCAGCTGTCCACACATAGGCAGGGACTCAGCTTTTCTCCTTGTGGCCTGCACCTCCCTGAGGGCCTCACAGTCACTTGCACACAGGCAGGAGTGGAGAACACACACCCTAACACCTCAGCCAGGAAGTGCCACACATTATCTGTGCCCATCACCTCTCAGCAGTGGCCACTGTCAGGGCTGCTCACATGCGAGGGAGCTGAGAGTTAGAGCCCCTAGCCGAGCAGCTGTCTCCCCGTGTAGAAGTGCCAGATAAAATACAGGACATCTAGGTCAAGTTCAGCTTCAGGAATGGTGAATAGGTCTTTAGTATAAGGATGTCCCAAATACTGTATTTGAAATGTAAATTGAACTGGGTGTCTTGTTTTCCATGTTTGTGTGTGTTTGCTAACTCTGGCAACCTTATCTCAGGGCTAACCCTATCTACAGCAGGAAAGCACATACACTGACGGACAGGTTGTCATTCCTGCCTCAGGATACAGACGACGGACAGCTGACTTCTGCAAATTTCCTGTACAGGCCACGGGCAGGGGCTGGAGGGTGTGCAGGAACTTGTTCTTGAGTTTGGGAGACCAGGGAAGAAGACTCTTAAAAGTAAAGGATGAATGAGGAACACTCTTGGTGGGCCTTAAAGTTAAAAACGTAGAACCTGGCGGCGCCTGTGGCTCAGTCAGTAGGGTGCCGGCCCCATATGCCAAGGGTGGCAGGTTCAAACCCGGCCCCGGCCAAACTGCAACCAAAAAATAGCCGGGCATTGTGGCGGGCGCCTGTAGTCCCAGCTACTCGGGAGGCTGAGGCAAGAGAATCGCTTAAGCCCAGGAGTTGGAGGTTGCTGTGAGCTGTGTGAGGCCACGGCACTCTACCAAGGGCCATAAAGTGAGACTCTGTCTCTACAAAAAAAAAAAAAAAGTAGAACCTAACACAATTCCGTGTATTTTGTTCATTTAGTCAAGGAGCATTTATTGAACACCTACTATGTTCTAAGTGCCATGCTAGGGCCTGAAGATATTGAGCTATGACAATCCATGCCCTCCAGATGGCCTTGGCCGTGTGCGTATAGGGGAAAGGAAAGGGATGAGTCAGCAGAGGAAGGAGCACTCGCTCAAACTGGTGGGAATCTGAAAGCATTCCCAGGAGACAGCGGCTGAACTGAGCACTGGAAGTCAAGTTCATGGCTCTGACCACATGCAGTATTCACCCCAGCAGGAAGGAGGAGCAGGAAGAGGCTCGGCACACACCCCCTCCTAACAAACATCCAGAAACTGGACAAAACAGGTAAAATGGTTGACCCCAGACAGAACAGAACTGTGACCCCTGAGAGAAGGAAAACAAACGAGGGGAGCCTCTGACAGTCACCCCGGTTTTCTGCTTGGAGGCAATCTGTAGCCCTCAGCATAGGGAAGGGAACCAGACAGGCCCTGGCAGGCTCCCTGAGCTGAGGAGGCAGATAGACAACTTGGGGAGTTTGACAGTTCATTTTATGTGTCAACTTGACTGAGTCGAAGGACACCCAGACAGCTCGTGAAACATTTCTGGGTGTGTCTGTGAGGGTGTTTCTGGACGAGACCAGCATTAGAAGCAGTGGACTGAGCAAGGCAGACTTACTGGGGGTGGGAGGGGAAGGGGCCTACACTATCCAGTCTAGTGAGAACCCACATAGAACAAAAAGATGGAAGAAGAGCAATTTCTCTCTCTCTGTCCCTGAGCTGGTATATCCACCTTCTCCTGCCCTTCACATTAAAGATCCTGGTTCTTGGACTTCTGGACTCTGAGACTGACACCAGCGCCTCACTGTGAGTCACACTATTACCATCTATGTATGGTTCCCAGGCCTTTGGACCCAGACTGAATTACACCACCAGCTTTCCAGATTCTCCAGCTGTCAGGCAGCACACCATGGCACTTCTTGGCCTCCACAGTTGTGTGAGCCGTTTCTCCATAAATAAAGAAATATATCTCTATGTATCCTATTGGTCCTGTCTCTCTAGAAAACCCTGACTAATAACAGGCAAGTTGAGGCAGCTGGAATTTATGGACCAGGGTACCAAAGAATAGGAGGGTATGCAGAGAAAGCTTTTCAGAGGTTTGCTTAAGGTTCTTCTCAGTCTATGTTTTTTTGTTGTTGTTAAATCATAGCTATGTACATTAGTGCAATCAAGGGGTACAATGTGCTGGTTTCATATATAATCTGAAATAATCTCATCAAACTGTTCAATGTAGACTTCATGGCATTTTCTTAGTTATTGTATGTAGACATTTGTATTCTTCATTTAGTGAGTTTTGCCTGTACCCATTCTAAGATGCACTGTAGGTGTGGCCCCACCTATTACCAGATGTTGAATGGTTAAGTTTAAATCTAAAATTTCTTTGCTTAGCTTCTTTTTGGAGGATCTATACAGCACTGCTAAAGGGGTGTTAAAATCTCCAACTACTATGAACTGGAGGAAATCAAGTTGCTCATGTCTGGTAGAGTTTCTCTTATAAATTGAGGTGTGTTCTGGTTGGGTGCATAAATATTAATAATTGGAAATTTCATCATATCGAGTATGGTCTTTAACAAATATGAAGTGTCCATCCTTATCCTTACTTATTTTGGTTGGTTTAAAGCCTATTGAGTCTGCGAACAGGATTGCAATGCCTGCTTTTTTCTGGTTTCCATTTGCCCGGAATATAGATGACCATCCCTTCACCTTGAGTCTATATTTGTCTTTTAATGTAAGATGAGATTCTTCTATGCAGCAGATATCGGGCTTGAGTTTTTGTATCCAGTCAGCCAACCTGTGCCTATTTAGAGGACAATTTAAACCTTTCACATTAATTGAGAATACTGATAAGCCTTTCAAGGATCTGGTGGACATTTTTAATCCTTTTGCGACTGTGGAAGTTGGAATTTGATCAAAATTTTCTGGGTGGGTTTACTTTTGTGGTGGAGGATTACTCTGGTCTTTATGGAGGATAGGTCTGAGAATATCTTGGAGAGCTGGCTTAGTTATGGCAATTTCTTCAACATGTGAATGTCGTTAAAGTATTTAATTTCACCGTCATAACTGAAACAGAGTTTAGCTGGATACAGGATCCTAGGTTGAAAGTTATTTTGTTTTAGGAGATTAAAAGTCGGTGACCAGACAAGCAGGCCAGTGTGGAGGCAGGGAGGGTACAGAAGGGAGGACCCAGATTTGTATGGCTCCCGGAGTTCTTGGTCAGGACGTGTGGAGGCCCAGCAGGCACAGCTCTTACCAGGGTCTGGGTGGGGGCAGATTGCTGATCGTGGCAGAGCTCTTACGAGGTCCGAGTGCTCTGAGCCCCAATTGCTTATCACAGCGCAGCTCTTACGGAGGTCTGGGCACAGATCGTATGTTTTTTTTTTAAGACAGCTCTTGCTCTATTGACCAGGTAGACTACAACGGTGTCATCATAGCTCAACTGCACGCTTAAACTGCCAGGCTCAAGTGAGCCTCCTGCCTTAGCTGCCCAAGCAGTTGGGACTACAAGGCGCCCACCACCACACCAGCTAACTATCTTTTTTTTTTTTTTTTTTTTGTAGAGACAGTCTCCCTGTACTGCCCTCGGGTAGAGTGCCGTGGCATCACATGGCTCACGGCAACCTCTAACTCTTGGGCTTACACAATTCTCTTGCCTCAGCCTCCCGAGCAAACTTTCTATTTCTAATAGAGATAGGATCTCAATCTTGCTCAGGCTGGACTCCAACTCCTGAGCTCAAGTGATCCTCCCACCTTGGCCTCCCACAGTGCTAAAATTACAGGTGTGAGCCACCATGCCTGGCCTCAAGTCTCGTACTAAATACTTATGTGCACACACTTAGGGTAAAACTCCATGAAGCCAATGAAATATAAGCTGAACAATTCCCAAAGCCCCCTTAGGGCCACCTAGAGATGATCCCTCCAGCCAGAACAGAGAGGACTTACTGAATACAAGAGCATTCAGAAAGATCCCAGAGTGCCGCGCCTCAGGCATAGAATAAACGCAACTCTAGACCACACCCAACAAAAATGAAAAACAAGCCTAAAAAGAATCAATCAATCAAGCTTGCTGATCTATCTGCAAGCAGGTTTACTGCTTACCAAAATAAACATCAACACTACTCAGATAACAAAAAAAATCCAAACCCTTCACAAAATATCATTTATAATGTCAACACCTAATTTAAAAATTGTTAGACATATGAAGAAGCAAGAAAGTATGACCCATACCCTGGAGAAATATCATAGATAATGGAATTACCACGTGAAGGTGTGTGGGAAGGTAACAGAATTGCAAGCCAAAACAGTAGCTGGAATACACACGGCTTCTGGATAACTCACCTGGAGTGTGTCCAGCTCCTTTTGATTGCACTGATGAGAAAAAGCTGTGTAGGACAGATACCCACTGTCACCAGAATGGTTGGATGACATGGGGCAAAGGTGATGGTAAGCTCTTCTGGAGAAATCTTATAGATTAATGCAGGTTGTCTTGTTGACTGACAAACAGAATAGCTGTCTTCCTGCTCGCTAAGGTGCTTCAAAGTCCCACAGACAAGGCAGAATCTGAATGTCTGTCTAGTCACAGCTTTCTCGCTTATTTCTAAGATGAATTTAAATTAAATATTTGCATTTCTAAAGAAAGGAAAGGGACCTCAGCTTTAAGGAGCATTTACTATGTGCCAGACACTGTACAAATCATTCTCACAGACATTATACCAGCTCTAAGAGACAGGTACTTACCTCCTTAGAAACGGACACAGGTCCAGAAATTAAGTCGTTTTCCACCTAAAGTCAGCTTGAACCAAGATGAAACAAAACACGATGGGTGTTTTGAAGTCCTCTTGCGTAAGGCAGTCCTTGTAGGCAAATTCCAGCTCAGCTGCTGTTTGCCTTTGGAAAGTTTCCTATTTCTTCAAGACTCAGTTTCTGGCTTGGCACCTGTAGCTCAGAGACTAGGGCACCAGCCACATACACCAGAGCTGACAGGTTCAAATCCAGTCCAGGCCTGCCAAACAACAATGACAACTACAACCAAAAAAAAAGAGAGAGAAATAGCCAGCCGTTGTGGCAGACACCTGTAGTCCCAGCTACTTAGGAGGCTAAGGCAAGAAAATCGTTTCAACCCAAGAGTTGGAAGTTGCTGTGAGCTGTGATGCCACAGTACTCTACCCAGGGCGACATATTGAGACTGTCTCAAAAAAAAAAAAGAAAAAAAAGACTAAGTTTCTACATGTATTGAGTGAAGAGAGTAAATCATACCTTGTACAGTCATAAGGAAGATTATATGAAAAGATTAAGAAGGTAAAGAACCTGGAATAGAACCAGGCACATAGCAAGTGTTTAAAATTATTTGCACTAAGAGGGAGGGGTGGGGGAAAGGAAGAGCAGAGAGAGGGAAGGATGGAGGGGAGTGGGGTCTCGGTGTGTGACACACCTTTTGGGGGCAAGACATAATTATAAAAGGGACTTTACCTAACATGCAATCAGTGTGACCTGGTTTCTTATACCCTCAATGAATCCCCAACAAAAAAAAATTATTTGCATAGTCTGTCCTCCTCCGTTCAGGTCCTGATCATCTACAACAGTAGGAGGGTGACTATCAAAGCCATAACCAAATCGAATAGAAAAAAGGTAACCTGTAAGTCAGGGGTTCTCAAAGTGAGGTCTTGGACCAGGAATATCAACCACACCTGGAATTTGTAAGAACAATGTAATCTAAAATTTTTTACTCTTGCATTAATTTGAAATAAAAATAAAATTAAAATAAATCCGTTGCGGCTCGGCACCTGTGGTTCAAGCAGCTAAGGCACCAGCCACATACACTTGAGCTGGTGGGTTCGAATCCAGCCCAGGCCACCAAACAACAATGAGGGCTACAACCAAAACATAGCCAGGTGTTGTGGCGGGTGCCGGTAGTCCCAGCTACTTTGGAAGCGGAGGCAGGAGAATCGCTTGAGCCCAGGAGTTGGAGGTTGCTGTGAGCTGTGATGCCACGGCACTCTACCCAGGGCGACAGCTTGAGGCTATGTCTCAAAAAATAAATAAATAAATAAAAATCCATTTTGTATATTTTGATCAGTTTGGATTTTATAAATTGTCTTCATATTAATGTATTCTGATTAAATCTCTCTCCAGAAAAGAACCAAGTGAAATGGTGTTACTTATAAAACCTTAAGACAAAAAAGACCATCTAAGCTACTGACTTGATACAGAAGGACAAAAGCAGAGTAGTTCTTGAGAAAGCGAAGCCTGAGTTGGGAACATCATCCCTAGTCCCAGTAACAGGTTAGCACAAATGCAACACTTCAAAAATCCAACCATTTTCACAATACTTTCTTCTTTTAATTTAGTTGCTCCTACCTATTTGCATCCTTTTAACTAAAACTTCCTGCCACCCCCAACATATGGGGCCGGCGCCCTACTCCTTTGAGCCACAGGTGCCAACGTATCTTATTTTCCTAACTTGAACTTTGGGAAAACAATGAAGCCATTTTGATGCAGAAATCAGGCCCTTATCATTAGGTGCGAACTACCGAAAGTTACAAAAAACGAGAACGGGATGTGGGCTGGGCAGCTGAAACCAATCATGCAGATTTGGCATCTAAAGCAAATGGTACATCTGAATACTTAGAATGATGCTCAATTACATTCCAGTTGTTTTCATTTTACCCTCTTTGCTTCGCCACTCCTCCGCATCCTTCTGCCAAGGCTGCACCCCTCCATCCGTGCTTGCAGATGATTTCAATTGTTTTCTATTTTCTTAATCTTCTGTTTTATCCCCGAAGCTTTTCTTTCCTTCCTCATTTCATATATATATATATATATATATATATATATATATATTTTTTTTTTTTTTTTTTTTTTTTTTTAACCAAGGCACTCACACGCCTCTGTGTGATGCTTCTACAGATGCGGGGATTTTTCTTCCTGTCCTTGAAACGACAGCTTGTCTTTCCCCTCAAGTGTCTTTGTCGTAATGTCTGATAAACTGTTTATTTTTCCTAACAGCTTTCCTTTTCAGCCTGAAAAACAAACATCAACCAAAAACGTGCGTGTTTCGCTTACGCGTCACTTTCCTTGCAATCCCTGGTGCTGCAGCGCCGCCTGCTGAGTAAATGGGAATTAGCAGCTCCTCCTGCCTCTGGTGTGGCCACCGATGAAGTAATTGGAGTTAGGTGGCCATTTTCCCCTCAGCAGATTCTTCAGAAACGACTAATGTAACATTCTTTTTTTTTCTTTTTTTTTTTTCAGTTTTTGGCCGGGGCTGGGTTTGAACCCGCCACCTCCGGCATATGGGGCCAGCGCCCTACTCTTTTGAGCCACAGGCACTGCCCTAATGTAACATTCTTGATACTGTTTCTCCTCAACTGTTTCCACCCTGTTGAAATCACTGTACATTATCTCTAAGAACTATGCCACAGTATAAAACACTACATTTTTTAATTTTTTTTATTTCAGATTAATATGAGGATACAATTAGCTTACAATGTTTGCATTTGTTAGGTAAGTCCCCCCTGGTGCAGTTGTGCCCCTTGCCCAAGAGGTGTGCCATATACCCTTTACATTGTGCCCATTAGGTGAGAGCTTACCAAAACTACATTTTTAAACAAGCATCTACCTAAAACTCACCAAAATTAACAAGCATCTACTAAAAACTTACCAAAATGTCCTGCATAAGTGTTCAATTAATACTCGCAAAATTGGCCCGGTGCCCATAGCACAGTGGTTATGGCGCCAGCCACATACACCAAGGGTGGTATGTTCGAACCTGACCTAGGGCCAGCTAAATAACAATGACAACTGCAACAACAACAACAAAAAAAAAAGCCTCGCACATAGAACTTAATTAATAGTCTTTGAGCACATATGTAAAATTGTATTTGAATTATTTACTTCTCTTCCTCAATAACTGTAAAGCTCCTTGAGAGGAAAACAAGCAAAAAAAATAGTATATACTACATATTTCACCATTGAACCATAGCACTTAACTAAATTTGCATTGTAAGTATTCAAATATAGTTGAAAAATTAATTCTGATTATATAATGCTATTATGGGCTAAGATCTGTTCTAAATATTAAACATTTTCTTTAATCTTTAACACCTGACTATTCTATGGGTTTGGAGGCAAACTCAGGTAGGTTAAATATCTACCCAAGATTATGAAGCCAGAATCCATCCAGATCTTTCTGATTCTGAAACCTACACCCTTTCTGGTCTACCAGATACTTCTCACAAATCTGAAGCCATGACGAGGATTACAAAATATTACCTTTGCCAGGCACAGTGGGAGATGGAGGCAGGATGGCTACCTTGACCCTAGAGGTTAGAGCCTGGGCACCATAGCAAGACCCCATCTCTAAATAAAATTTAAAAAAGTAAGACTGGTGCGGTAGTTCACTCCTATAATCCTAGCACTCTGGGAGGCTGAGACAAGTTCAAGACCAGCCTGAGCAAGAGTGAGACCCCCATCTCTAAAAATAGCCAGGCATTGTAGAGGGCATCTGTAGTCCCAGATACTCAGGAGGCTGAGGCAAGAGGATTATTTGAGCCTGAGAGCTTGAGGTTGCTGTGAGCTATGATGCTACAGCACTCTACCAAGGGTGACAAAGTGAGACTGTTAAATAAATTTTTAAAAAATAAAAAATATTCCTTTTAAGGGACATCAGAAACAAATTCCCAACCTTTGTCACACACATACATCTTTCCTCTCAATAAATGCAGTGGCACTTCCACACTCACATATGTAAACACAGAATTGCTGACAAGGGTGGGGCCCTTCTCTGAACCAGCCATTGGAACCTGTGACCTCCTCATAGAAGAACCCAGATGATTTGGAGAAGGCCTTTCTTATACAGAAGCCAGATTTCTATAGTTCTCATAGCTTTTATCTATAATTTCCAATTCTCCTTCTGAGACACTACAAGGTTTAATCACAATTCTATATGCCAGTCCTTCTGATATCTGAAAGGAGCTATTATATCCCCCTAAATATTCAAAATGGTGTTCATCTCTCAATAAATACAAACCAATATAGTAGAAAACCTGGGTTTGTGCATGATTATAAAGCGAACGGCAGTCCCAGCCTCTGAAAGGTTCACAGGTGATGCTACTCTTCATGGCACTGTTGTATCTTACCATAATCCATAGGATGTTCTATACTCCAACAAGTTTTATTTCCTGAAAGTTACATTTTCAAGTGAGCTAACTGGATGTACCTATCTATAGCTGAGATACCAAAGCAAAATAAAATGTATACAGGTATGTGTGTATCCGTGCCTATACAGTCACCCCTCAGTATTGGGGGATTGGTTGTAAGAGTACCTATAGATACCAAAATTCTTGCACACTGAAGTCCTGCAGTTGGCTCAGCAGAACCAGGGACAGGAGAAATTGTCTCTCTGTCTTTATGGGTTTTGCATCCCAATATTTTCCATGCACGTGTGGTTGCAGATGATGAAACTGCCTATATAAAAAGTCAATCATATTTTTTGAAGAAAATTCACATATAAGTAGATAGACCCTTGCAGTTCAAACCCATGTTGTTGAAAGGTCAAGCGTGTGTGTGTGTGTGTGTGTGTGTCACACAAAAGCAAATGCCACAGTTTTTGGAAAAAGTTTCCTACCAACGATAACTTGCCATCCCTCCCAACTAAACTCAAAACTCATTTTGAGGACTTCTCTATCATTCTGACACATTCTGCACACCTGGTTTCTCAGAAACTTATGTTTTTAACAGTAGTCCAGGACATTTTCCCGCTAATGGCCCTGAAGTGATAAATCATGTGCTGACAAAAATTACAAACCCAGTTGTAGCAGCTGGAAGAGATGGCTACCAATTCTTTCCCTCTGTGTACACCCTGGCAATGTGACATCGTAATTCCTTCCAAAATCATGAGTTCGGAACCTACACCTCATGAGGTCTGTGTGCTTCTGCTTTCATGGTTGGAACCCTGAACTGCTGTGAGAATGAGCCCAAACTAGCAGTAGAAGGGCAATTGATCTCATGGAGAAAGACTCCAGTCATCCCAGGAGAATCCACTGTAAATCAGTCAACCCAGACAAACCAGCAGCTGGCCAAAGACACCATGAGCAATCCAGCCGAGATTGCCCGAGCCCAAGCTATGCCAAAGCTCTTCCCAGCAGAGCCCAGCCCAAATTGAGGACTGACCTTCAGAATCATGAGCTAAATAAATAGTTAGGATGTTATGTGAACCTGCCACATCACCTACAGTATAGTGTAGCCGTAAATAATTAACTTGAATCTAATCAAGCCTTTAGATCTAATTTTCAGTTTTCAGGAAATGTAAAAGGTAGAAGAGTAAGTTAACATCTGTTTTGGGATGAGGCAGCTATACATGAGTACACACTCACACTCTTACTTTAGCATGTTAATTTAGAGAATGCTTTGAGAACTTTTTCCCAGCATTTCTTATGTGTGCCTAAAACCAAAATAAGTCTCAAAAAACATGTCCAAAAGGGTCAAACCAGTGTCCCAGCACTACTTACAGAATTTGCGGTGTTCTCGCAACAGAAGATGTAAAGTTGCATTTTGTGGAGCCCAAAGTATGTGGAAGTCTGGCCACTTTAGATCCATGATGAAAATTTATCTAGATGCAGTCTCTGAATTGATCACTTCTCAGTTAAATCTTTTTTAAGACCATTTTAACAATTTCTGGAGCCAGCCATACAGTCTCTATGATTCACTCAGAGTCAGGAAAAACCATCAGACTGACCATTTTTCATCTCAATATTTTTATTCTCATTGCCATAAGGAAGGATTTATTATCAACTTCTGCAAGATGCAGATAATAAATCGGCCTTAGGGGTTTAAACTAGAAATGAGTAAATGTGACAGGAGTTTGGGTTCCGCTGGTGTCTGGAATGGCTTGGGGGTTTGAAATTTTTTAAAATTCCTACATTTAGAAATGGTTGGAATTTTCTAAAATTCTAAAAATTCCTACATTTTCAAACCCAAAAGCATATTCTCTTAAGGATTTTCTCCTTCATTTCTAAACCCAGTGTATGATCAAGGAAAATGGAATCCATGTGTTGTTAAATGTATTTACACTCCATTCATTACCCCCCATTACATTGTGCAACACTGACCTCTCTTTTATAGGAGTTATGTCAAGGCGAATGATTCGGAGGCTAAAATTTTAGAGAACCTTCTTCTCCCAGTCCCTCAAAGAGCCTCAAAACTTATACTCTTGACTCCTCACCTGGAATATCAGGCTTTTAAAGTTCTAATATTCATATGATAGAAAGATTTGTGAAGCAAGTTCTTCCCCTCTCTCTTTTGTCCTTGATTCTAACAGTTCTGGATAAACAGAATGACATGATGTCTTTAGGAAGAAACAGTCAGTACAACCTTGCCACTCTCTCAGCCACTGGTAGATCTCAGGACCTCTGGTCACTAAAAGGACACTAAGAAGGAGCAGTTTTGAAGACTGGAACTGTCTTAGAGAACTGGCTGTGCAGAACACAAAGTATTCAGACTTAATGATCTCTCTCCCTTTCTTTCTCTCTTTCTGACAGAGTCTCACTCTGTCACCCTGGGTAGAGTGCCTTGATGTCATCAGAGCTCACAGCAACCTCAAACTCCTGAGTTCAACCAATCCTCCCTCCTCAGCCTCCTGAGTGGCTGGGACTACAGGCATCCACCACAACACCCGGCTAATTTTTGTATTTTTAGTAGAGACAGAGGCTCACTCTTGCTCAGGCTGGTCTCAAACTCCTGAGTTCAAGCAATCCACCTGTCTCAGCTTCCTTGAGTGCTAGGATTACAAGCCTGAGGCATAAAATCTAGCCTAATGATTTCTTTAAAAACATTATATTCTGGCGCGGCATCCGTAGCACAGTGTTTACAGTGCCAGCCACATATACCAAGGCTAGCAGGTTCGAACCCAGCCTGGGCCAGCTAAACAACAATGACAACTGCAACAAAAAATAGCTAGGCATTGTGGCGGGCTCCTGTAGTCCCAGCTGCTTGGGAGGCTGAGGCAAGAGAATCACTCAAGCCCAGGAGTTTGAGGTTGCTGTGAGCTGTGATGCCACAGCACTCTACCAAGGGCAACATAGTAAGACTCTGTCTCAAAAAAAATTGTATTCTGGGAGGCCTAGGCAGGTGGATCACCTAAGCTCGGGAGTCCAGAGACCAGTCTGAGTAAGACTGAGACTCCCATCTCAAAGAAATAGCCAAACGTTGTGGCGGGAGCCTGTAGTCCCAGCCACTTGGAAGGCTGAGGCAGAAGGATCGCTTGAGCCTAAGAGCTTGAGGTTGCTGTGAGCTATGGACACCATGGTACTCTACCGAGGGTGACAAAGTGAAACTGTCTCAAAAAAAAGAAAATGTTGTATGCAATGAATAAAAAAAAAACTTAAAAGAACGAGTATAGATGGATTGCATTGGCCATCACTTACAGAAAGTGTCACAGGTCAGGTGTTAGTAATATGTTGAGTATAAAGACTTTTCAATACCTTATTTTTCACATATGAAATTACAATGAATTAGAGATTATTCCTAAAAAATTCCACACTTACCAGTATTTTTGTGATTGGGGAGGAAATTTAAGATTACCACCAAGGTCTTAGAAATTGTGTCTAAATGTCCTGGTTACTCTTACTATGCAGTGCAGTACTTCAAACTTAGAAGTGCAAGATAGCCATTATTTTATTTTGCTCGCAGATTCTGTGGGTCAGGAATTCAGGAACAACTTGACCGACAGTTCTCATTTTTGGTTGCTGTCAGATGTTGGCTGGGGCTGTGGGTACCTGAAGGTTCAGACATTGTGATGGTTCCTTCATATGGCTGGCAGCTGGGGCTGCTGACCAGACAGCCTACCCAGGACTTCTGCGACAGGGCCGCCTCAGGGCAGTTGGACTTCTGACACAGCACATGAAAGTTCCAAAGGCAAGTGTCCCAGCAACTGAAGAAGTTGCGTGGCTTTTTATGACCTAGCCTTGAAAGTCATGTAGATCACTTTTGTCCTTGGTGAAAGCAGTCACAAGCCTGCCTAGATCCAAGAAAGAAACTAAAGATCTCCTGATTCCCTACTATTCAACATAGTGCTGGAAGTTCTAGCCAATACAATTAGGCAAGACAAGGAAATAAAGGGAATCCAAATGGGAGCAGAGGAGGTCAAACTCTCCCTTTTTGCTGACAACATGATCTTATACTTAGAGAATCCCAAAGACTCAACCACAAGACTCCTAGAAGTCATCAAAAAATACAGTAATGTTTCAGGATATAAAATCAATGTCCACAAGTCAGTAGCCTTTGTATACACCAATAACAGTCAAGATGAGACGCTAATTAAGGACACAACTCCCTTCACCATAGTTTCAAAGAAAATGAAATACCTAGGAATATACCTAACGAAGGAGGTGAAGGACCTCTATAAAGAAAACTATGAAATCCTCAGGAAGGAAATAGCAGAGGATATTAACAAATGGAAGAACATACCATGCTCATGGATGGGAACAATCAACATTGTTAAAATGTCTATACTTCCCAAAGCAATCTACCTATTCAATGCCATTCCTATCAAAGTACCTACATCGTACTTTCAAGATTTGGAAAAAATGATTCTGCGTTTTGTATGGAACCGGAAAAAACCCCGTATAACTAAGGCAGTTCTTAGTAATAAAAATAAAGCTGGGGGCATCAGCATACCTGATTTTAGTCTGTACTACAAAGCCATAGTGGTCAAGACAGCATGGTATTGGCACAAAAACAGAGACATAGACACTTGGAATCGAATTGAAAACCAAGAAATGAAACTAACATCTTACAACCACCTAATCTTTGATAAACCAAACAAGAACTTACCTTGGGGGAAAGACTCCCTATTCAATAAATGGTGTTGGGAGAACTGGATGTCTACATGTAAAAGACTGAAACTGGACCCACACCTTTCCCCACTCACAAAAATTGATTCAAGATGGATAAAGGACTTAAATTTAAGGCATGAAACAATAAAAATCCTCAAAGAAAGCATAGGAAAAACACTGGAAGATATGGCCTGGGGGAAGACTTCATGAAGAAGACTGCCATGGCAATTGCAACAACAACAAAAATAAACAAATGGGACTTCATTAAACTGAAAAGCTTCTGTACAGCTAAGGAGACAATAACCAAAGCAAAGAGACAACCTACACAATGGGAAAGGATATTTGCATATTTTCAATCAGACAAAAGCTTGATAACTAGGATCTATAGAGAACTCAAATTAATCCACATGAAAAAGGCCAACAATCCCATATATCAATGGGCAAGAGACATGAATAGAACTTTCTCTAAAGATGACAGACGAATGGCTAACAAACACATGAAAAAATGTTCATCATCTCTATATATTAGAGAAATGCAAATCAAAACAACCCTGAGATATCATCTAACCCCAGTGAGAATGGCCCACATCACAAAATCTCAAAACTGCAGATGCTGGCGTGGATGTGGAGAGAAGGGAACACTTTTACACTGCTGGTGGGACTGCAAACTAGTACAACCTTTCTGGAAGGAAATATGGAGAAACCTCAAAGCACTCAAGCTAGACCTCCCATTTGATCCTGCAATCCCATTACTGGGCATCTACCCAGAAGGAAAGAAATCCTTTTATCATAAGGACACTTGTACTAGACTGTTTATTGCAGCTCAATTTACAATCGCCAAAATGTGGAAACAGCCTAAATGCCCACCAACCCAGGAATGGATTAACAAGCTGTGGTATATGTATACCATGGAATACTATTCAGCCATTAAAAAAAATGGTGACTTTACATCCTTCGTATTAACCTGGATGGACGTGGAAGACATTATTCTTAGTAAAGCATCACAAGAATGGAGAAGCATGAATCCTACGTACTCAATTTTGATATGAGGACAATTAATGACAATTATGGTTATGGGGGGGAACAGAAAGAGGGAAGGAGGCAGGTGGGTGGGGCCTTGGTGTGTGTCACACTTTATGGGGGCAAGACATGATTGCAAGAGGGACTTTACCTAACAATTGCAATCAGTGTAACCTGGCTTATTGTACCCTCAATGAATCCCCAACAATAAAAAAAGAAAAAAAAAAGATCTCCTGATTCCCATTAGGGTGTGTCAGGAACCCATCATGAGATTTTTTTTTTTTTTTTTTTTTTGAGACAGAGCCTCCAGCTATCACCCCGGGTAGAGTGCTGTGACATCACAGCTCACAGCAACCTCCAACTCCTGGGCTCAAGTGATTCTCCTGACTCTGCCTCCCAAGAAACTGGGACTACAGGCACCCGCCACAACACCCAGCTATTTTTTGACTGCAGCCATCATTGTTGTTTGGCGGGCCCGGGTTGGATTCGAACCCGCCAGCTCAGGTGTATGTGGCTGGTGCTCTAGCCGCCTGAGCCACAGGCGCCGAGCCCCATCATGAGATTTTAAGACCAGCACACTATCTGCAGACGCTCCCACAGAAGTCTGTGATGGAACCGAAGTATCCTTGGGGTACTGTCTGAGTTCTCCCGCAACTGCTATGGACAGTTGCTAGGGCTGCCAGCAGCTTCTCAGGCCCAGGGTTGGAGCCCCCAGTTCTCTCCTGTTTGTCCTTGGCCCTGGTTGAGAACATGAGTGCCTTGACTGCTGGCTGTGAGATAGCCATCTGTGTATTTTTCCCTGCAATCTTAAACCCAAATTGAGCTTTGAATATCCCAGACACTGGTAAATTTGTTTAGGTTGTTGCCAGAAACACTGAAATAACAAACATATGCGAAACATAGAGAAACCAACTCCCAGCCCTGAACTGAATCCCTGGCTTAACCCCTTAAACAAACTCCATACCCTGACCCCCCATGGCCAACCTACCTGGCTGGCTCTCTTGTCTCATGTCCATCAGGAGGACAGGCTCCAGCCCCCTCCGTACAGAAGTTCTCCTGATAAATGCTTTGATCTGATCACTGTGGCATTTAGCGCCTCTTTTTTTGGAATCCCAACCAGACCCATCTCAGGACAGTTCGGGGCAATCCCTGTAGGAATTCTCCTGCAGCCACGTTTGGGGCAACTCTAGTCTCAAGTTCAGCCAGACTGAATACATGGTCTCTGTTTCTCAGCCTGAGGGCTTTCCTCAGTATGTGGGAACTACCTCAGCCCTCAGGGGTAACCCTGAGCCAATAAGATAAATACTCCAACTCCCTCGTCCATTGATGGGACAATTCTGAGGCACATTCAAGTGACCCAGCCCAGGTGCCCTTAGTGGCAGCCAACTCATTAGACACCCCGCACTGGCTTTCCTCTCCCCCTCAGGCCATCTCCCCATCACTTCTGCTTCCTGGAGTCGCTTCCCAGCACCCAGCTGCTTGTCCTCAAGTTGACTTTGAGAGGACCAGAACTACAATAGCCATCACACGAATACTGGTGAAAAAGAAATCTGAGAACTGTGGCAGCAGACAACCTCTAGGTCCTTCCATACTCTAAATCTCTGTTGTTATTATCTATTTTATAAATGTGGTTACCTGAGAAGTTCTGGGATTACCCTGAGTTATCAAAGAAATCACAAGATAAAACTAAAATCACTCCAACGTCAGGATGGACAACCAATGTTTCATCCCACCTTCCAAATGAAATAAAGCATTTCTTATGCCAAAAAGGGAGTTCTCTGCTTCCTTAAAGCAGCCAGAAAAATCAGCACTGAGCAATGGTAAAGCCTGATGAGTTAAGTGAGATTGCAAATAAATATATCCCAGTAAAACTTAAACTTCCATAGACAGAAAACTTGGGGCAATTGCAATTTCAGCAGTTGAAGGTCAGTTTTGTTTTTTTCTTTAACTTCTCAACCACGCCTCCTAGAAAGTACAGTCCTGAGCCACAAAATGACAGACGGCATATACAACGGTGTTTGTGTAAGATTAGTGTCATATTTTTACTATACCTTTGCTATATTTAGATACGTTTAGATACACAAATCCTTGCCATTGTGACACAGTTGAATACAATACTCAGTACAGTAATATGCTGTGCAGGGCTGTGGCCCAGGAACAATAGGCCATACCACACAGCCTAGGTGTGTGGCAGGCTGTACCACAAAGGTGTGTGCAAGGACATACTCTGATGTTGGTGCACACAAGACAAAACTGCCTAACAGCACATTTCTCAGAATATACCCCCATCTAGTTAAGCCACACATGACTTTATATTGCAACTGGGCTCAAATTATGCACTGAAATTAGTTTATGAGATGAATCTACCTTCCCTTGGCTCTTAAGATCTTATACAATTAGCTTTGCAGCATAATGCATTCAGTGGCTGTGGCAAAGCTCAGAGGGTGAGAAAACCCATTTAGAGCAGTTGCCAAAATTTCCAGTGTTTCCTCAAGCTTAGCCTGCTAATTAAATTTCTTGGCATAACCAAGGATGGATCCCCAGATCTGCCAGGCCTTTCTGGCTCCCCTCAAATTGGAAATGTCTAGAGAATCAGTGTTCTGTTCCTCTGGAGCAGTAGTTCTCAACCTGTGGTCCACGACCCACAGGAACTGTATTAAAGGCTCGCAGCATTTGGAAGGTTGAGAACCACTGCTCTGGAGCCTTCTCCTGATGTCACACTGAGTGAAAGAAATATGGACACAGAACTGACGGAAGTTTATCATTTGTCAAACCTTGGATTTGAGCCGGAGCTTAACAACTACATATATGCCAACTGTCCCCAAAGCCACTTAACCCCCACAATATGTCACCTACAAAAGTAACAAAACTGCATGCATGGGAGGCAGCAATGTGCTTGTTTTCTTGAAAGAACTCCAGAGACCAAATTATTCAATTTCTAACACTGGGCTATTCAGGGGCCTGGTAAACACAGAAACCACAGAGGGGAGGAAAGGGGAAAGAGGCGAGAGCAGGATGTCTGGTCTAATTCAGCATTCTGCTCTGTTTTATAACAATGTCAGCTCTATGGAATAAAACCAAATGAGTTTTCTGTGTCTTTAAGACCCAGACAGCATTGGCAATGGATAGGTTTCCATAGCAACCTGTAATTCTGCTGTCTATTAAATGAAAAATCCACAGTAGAAAATCCCTAGCAAATAAATTGTGATACCCCTCAATGACAATTATCTGCTTATTGCAGTCTTGCTTTGAATGCTTACAAATACAAACACCTACAATCTTTAGTTATGTTTGAATGAAGCAGGGCTATTTTTTTTTCTTTTGAAAAGCTCTCAGAAAAGAAGAAACAAACAAACAAGTTTCTGAGGGTGTTTCGATGTCAAGCCTCTCCTGTGGCCCCAGACTCCTCCCACTATACATACACAACACAAAAGCAGCAAAGGGGATTAAGCAATTCAGAAATATATATAGGAAAGCAAGGTAGTAAGGCCTCATCCAGTAAGCCCTGTCTCAGACTTCCTTGTAAAAGGCCTGAAACCACAAGTAAGTGTAGAGCTGTGTACTTTGCACCCACAGAAAGAAAAGGAAGGAAGGAAGGAGGGAGGGAAGGAAGGAAGGAAATTATTCTTGGTTTCCCACCCAATAGCCATTTCCAAACCCTTTCTGAGGGAGCTCCCTGATTCCTACAGAGACTGGAAAATATTAGATATGTGCTTTCCTAGTCTCCCTTGCAACATGAGAACCAATCTGGCTACTGAGAGCTGAGGGAAAGAGTCTGATAGGGCTTTCTGGGGGAGGTTCCCCCCTAATAAACACAAGGTAAGTCTTTCCTTTTCACTGGACATGATGCTTCTGCTGGGATGAAGCAGAAAACATTAGCAACATGCACAAGGTGGCAAAGAAGGATGAGAACTCCCAGGAGTTATTTCTTCTTTCATTAATAGTGATAAAATATATGTAACATAAGATTTACCATCCTGGATTGTTTTTTTGTTTTTTGTTTTTTTTTGAGACCAAGTCTCACTTTGTCGCCCTTGGTAGAGTGACATGGCGTCACAGCTCACAATAACCTCAAACTCTTGGGCTCAAGCAATTCTCTTGCCTTGGCCTCCCAAGTAGCTGGGACTGCGGGCACCCAACACAACGCCCAGCTATTTTTAGAGACGGAGTTCTCGCTCTTGCTCAGGCTGGTCTCGAACTTCAGAGCTCAAGCAATCCACCCACCTTGACCTCCCCGAGTGCTAAGATTATAGGTGCGAGCCACCATCCTGACCATTTTTAAGCGTACGGTTCAGTAGTGTTGAGTACAATCACGTTTTTCAAAATTCTATTTATCTTGCAAGACTGAAAACTCTGAAACAACTCGCCATTTCCCCCTTCCCTCCAGTCTCTGGCAACTACTTTTCTACTTCCCATCTCCCTGAATTTGACTACCCTAGGTACCTCAGATAAATGGAGTCTTACAGTATTTGTCCTTCTTGCCTGGCTTATTTAACCTGGTATGTCTTCAAGGCTTATCCATGTTGTAGCATGCATCAGAATTTCTTCCCTTTATTGTAGCGAGCGCCTGTAGTACCAGATACTTGGGAGGCTGAGGCAAGAGACTCGTCTAAGCCCAGGAGTTGGAGGTTGCTGTGAGCTGTGTGATGCCACGGCACTCTACCAAGGGCCATAAAGTGAAACTCTGTCTCTACAAAAAAAAGAAAGAATTTATTTCCTTCCAAGGCTAAATAACATCCATTTTCTGTACATACCACATTTTGTTTATGATTCATCCATCAATGGAAACTTGTTTTTTCCCACATTTTGGCTACTGTGAATGGTGCTGCTATAAACTTGTATACAAATATCTCTTTGAGACCCTGCTTTCAATGTCTTTGGGCATATACCCAGAACAGAAAGTGGAATTGCTGGATCATATGGTAGTTCTATTTTCAGTTTTTTGAGGAGCCGCCATACTGTTTTCCACAGCAGCTTCACTGTTTTACAGTCCCACCAACAGTGCACAATGTTCCAATTTCTAGGTTTTTGTTTTTTATGATAGCCATCCTAATGGGTGTTAAGTAGATACCTGTTTTTGATGACAGGGGTGAGCCACCAAACCAGCCTGAAATGTTCCTGCCTCCAGAAGTCTTGTGTAGGAAATCAATAATAAATATCCTTATTATTGAACTCCATTTTAGATAGATCTTAAGCATCTTCTAACGGATGCACTTCCCCTTCTGTAAGACCCAAGACAGAGAGGATTTACTCACAATTAACTTCTCTGTTTCTTAGGCTTTCCATTATGTACTGCCTCTTGCACTCTTAGAACTTCGCATGGATTCCACCCCAGGGTCAAGTCACAATATAGTGCAAGTGCAAGTACAAAGGGGTGTTCCTAAGAGCTTTATCCATAAACCACAAACAGGAAACTGCGCAGGTGTCCATTCACTGGGAGGATGGATAAATAAAGCATGGTACATCCAAACACAGAATACTATTTTGCAATAAAAAGGAACTGCCTGGCTCAGTGCCTATAGTCCAGTGGTTAGGGCACCAGCCACATGCACCAGGACTGGAGGGTTCAAACCCGGCCCAGGCCTGCTAAACAATAATGACAACAATAACAACAACAGCAGCAACAGGAATAGCCGGGCGTTGTGGTGGGCGCCTGTAATCCCAGCTATTCAGGAGGCTGAGGGTGACATAGGGAGACTGTCTCAAAAAAAAAAAAAAAAGGAACTGCCAATACATGAATGACATGGACGAATCTCAAAAACATTATGCTGAGTAAGAAAGCCTTATACAGGATAACTGCCTCAGTCCATTTTCTGCCCTATAACAAAATAACAGTGACTAAGTTAGAAAGAAAAGTTTATTTGGTTCCCAGATCTGAAGACTGGGAAGTCCAAGACTGAAGGGCCGCATCAGGTGAAGGCGTTGTAACAGCGCAGAAGGGCAAGCAAACACCCAAGACAGGAAATTGGGCCAAATGCACCCTTTTTATCAGAAATCCTGTGATAAGGGCTAGCATGGAGGCTCAACGTGGAGGCTTCATGGCATAATCACCTCTTAGAGGCCCCTCTTCTTAATACCTTTACAATGGCAATTAAATTTTAATGCGTTTTGTAGGGAACTCTCAAACTATACCAAGTACAAGCCACATTGATTCCATTATATAGTTCTAGGACGGTCTTATTCTAATTTGTGACAAAAAAAATCAATTACCAGCTGAGCCAAGTGACTCAGACCTGTAATCCTAGCACTCTAGGAGGCCGAGGTGGGCAAATTGCCTGAGCTCAGGAGTTCGAGACCAGCCTGAGCAAGAACAAAACCCATCTCTATAAAAATAGCCGGGCATTGTGGCAGCCACCTGTAGTTCCAGCTACTTGGGAAGCTGAGGCAAGATGATTGCTTGAGCTCAGAAGTTTGAGGTTGCTGTGAGCTATGATGCCACAGCACTCTACCAAGGATGAGAAAGTGAGACTCTGTCTCAAAACATAAAACCAATTACTTAATGTCTGTACAGGACTTCGCTGTTTATAAAGAGTCTTTGATTACATGTAAGAGAAACATTTCTTTAGGATTTTGTGGGGGGACCACATTAAACTTCTCCTCTATACTGACTTGGCTAGCATCCAAATCTTCCCCTTTACCCATTCCCAAACAGTTTCATAAAATGAGTATTAGCCCCACATACATATGGAGCAAAGTAGACTTAAAACCACTCTACCAAGGAAGAGACCCCAACTCCACTTATTATTAGTTAGGAGCAGGATCTGGAGCCCAACATGCTGGGTTTATAGCCCGACTCCTGACTTAGTAGCTGTGTACCCTTGAGTAAGTTGAACTCTCTGAGCCTTACTTTCTGTATCTGGAAAGCAGAATTGCTCCTTGGGGTTGAGAGCAAATGAATTAAATGAAAATAGTGGGGGGAAGGGGAGCAGTGCCTTTGGCTCAGTGAGTAGGGCACCGGCCCCATATGTCAAGGGTGGCAGGTTCAAACCTGGCCCTGGCCTAACAGCAATAAAAAATAGCCGGGCGTTGTGGCAGGCGCCTGCAGTCCCAGCTACTCGGGAAGCTGAGGCAAGAGATTCGCCTAAGCCCAAGAGCTGGAGGTTGCTGTGAGCTGTGACGATGCCACAACACTCTACTGGGGCGACAAACTGAGACTCTGTCTCTGAAAAAAAAAAAAGAAGAACAGCTCGGTGCCTGTAGCTCAAGCAGCTAAGGTGCCAACCACATACGTGAGAGCTGGCGGGTTCGAATCCAGCCCAGGCCCACCAAACAACGACAACTACAACCAAAAAATAGCCGGGTGTTGTGGCAGGAACCTGTAGTCCAAGCTACTTGGGAGGCTGAGGCAAGAGAATCGCTTAAGCCCAGGAGTTGGAGGTTCCTGTGAGCTGTGACGCCATGGCATCTACACAGGCGACAGCTTGAGACTCTGTCCTCCACCCCAAAAAAAGAAAGAAAATAATGGGGCTGGGTAAATGTTTAAAATGTGTGTATGCATTTGTCATTACTTTTACTGAAAATATATATAGCACACAATTATAAAATATACAATACTCTTTATTGTAAATTCCATATAAGCAATTAATTCTCACAGAATGTGGTATACTTGATTTTTGCCAAAGTTGCATCTGACAAATACAATTCTGACACAGTAATATTTTCATGTATATTAATAAAAACAAAAATAAAGCAAAAGCTATTGCAGAATTTATCAGTGACCTGTGTGACATCTTTGCTGAATCAGATAATCTTCAAATGCTAGAATATTTCTTCAATTTTCTATGCTATTCACAATGTAATGGCTACAGACCTGACATACTTTTCCACTGAATCTGTATTAACATTTTCACCATAACCATGCAGGGGTCTCCAACCTGCAGTTTTGGGCCACAAGCAGATTATTCGAGGCCTGTTTTGCCTATCTGTGGTATTGAATATCTCAAAAGGCATTTCACAGGCCTTTTCTTTTGTTCATCAGGTTTCATTAGTGTTTGTGTATTTAAAGTGTGGCCCAAGACAACTCTTATTCTTCCCATGTGTGGCAGGAAAGAAGAAAGGTTAGACACCCCTGGACGGAACAGTAAATCAAACTGTGATTTTTGTAGTATTTGCAGATTTCCATAGTATAAATAACCCCATGCTAGCCAATTCTGAGCTACCAACATGCCATCTCTAGCAGGAGTGCACCGTTATAAAGTATTTCCACCATACAGATAAAAATTTTGAGGTTAAAAAATTATTTAACCTCAAAAACATGAAACAGTAAAATAATTAGAGTGATAAATTTTGAGTACTATCTTCTTAAAATACAATTTACTTCATGTGAAGCTTATATAGTTTAATTTTTAATAATGGTTGTGTTTGTAACAACTGACTCCCTGAATTCCTAGAAACTAACAATCAGATCTCACAAGCCCTTACAAACCAGCTTCAGCACACCATGGTTTAGAATAGCAGCACCTGGCGATTATTCTTCAAGATGCTGTGAGTGGTGGCCACTGTGACTGGTTGCCATGTGCATACAACTGTGTATGACCCTGTGCATACAACTGCCCCAACACTACCTGAACAAATTCCACAGAACCTCATTTTGCATTTGGATTAAAAAAATAAATCCTCGCTCAGTGCCCATACTCAGTGCTTATGGCACTGGCCACATATACCAGGGATGGCAGGTTCGAACACAGCCCGGGACTGCTAAACGACAACAACTACAACAAAAAAAATAGCCGGGCATTGTGGTGGGCACCTGTAGTCCCAGCTACTTGGGAGGCTGAGGCAAAAGAATCACTTAAGCCCAAGAGTTTGAGGTTGCTGTGAGCTGTGATGCCATAGCACTCTACCCAGGACATAGTGAGACTCCATCTCAAAAAAAATTAAAATTTGGGTGGCGCCTGTGGCTCAAGGAGTAGGGCGCCAGTCCCATATGCCAGAGGTGGTGGGTTCAAACCCAGCCCCGGCCAAAAAAAAAAATTAAAATTAAAATTAAGAAATCCTCATACATATTCAGTAAATGTGTGCAATCAATAAATGACTAAATGATTATGCTTTTCCTTAAAAATCTTGTCAGATCAAACAGCTTAGCAAATGAACAGCCATTGAAGGGAGCAAAAAGTTAATCAAGAGAGAATGAAAGCAGGTGCTTTCTCCACTTTGGAAACTACCCTACTTGCATTTAACTGCAGAACTTGAACAGGAAATTAAATGGCTACTGTAGGGGTAGGAAACAGATGAAAATTTACAAGCAATCAAAGAGGAGGGAAACTGCTTGGGGTATGGATAAGCTGTTCAAAGAAAAATGAGAAAATAGTTAAAAAAGAAAAAGAAAAAATAGAACTTACCTCAGGGATTTTTAGAAGATCATATTTGACTCTGTAGACTCCAGTAGGAAAAATGGAGAAAGTAATTTTAGGAACACCATATTCATCTGTAGATTTGGGTTTTGACTCTTTTTTAAAAAGCACTGATCCAACTCCCATCAGTAACTTATAGTAAAACGTATGGAAAATGTCTACATTCTGAGGATGCCCCCTATACACGCATCGAAGGGTCTGGAGAGGTTTGGGGCTTCCTCCAAGACCTCCCTTCAGGGCTCCTAAATCCATTCCATTCAGTGTCATTCTACACAGATTTCATACTCTGGTGTCTGAAAATCACTCCCCAGCAACCAACTCTCACATAGTAAAGAGCAACTCTGATGTGGCTACTAAAACATATGCCATACCTCTGCCCAAACTTTCAGACAGACAAAGAAAATCAAACATAACAAATGTTAACCACAGGCCTGAGTGTAAAAACTAAAGGCAGATCTGTGAACTAATTGTCTGTACTCATGTACTCACAGTTCATTTCTAAAATTCAGAAGGAATTTAACTCCTTTTGTTTTCTAAGGAACCAAACTTTCTAAGTAAGTGTGTGGTTGTTTTCTATCAAGTAAGTGTGTGGTTGTTTTCTATCAACCACACACTTACTTAAAGCTCAACGTTTTCTATTAGACCATGCAAAAAAGGGGGGGAAATAAAATGCAATCTGTGAAATAATCCACTGAATTTGATCAATATCCTAATCAACACCCAAAGTGGGTATAAGGCTAACAAAGTTTTTTTCTGCTAAGAGCACACATTCCAAGGAATCCCAAGTGCTCAGCACAGGGGGGGAAAGGTGGGAGGTGGGAGAGGGTTAGTGAATAAAGTTTGTTGAAAATGATTCCCACTAAACCCTTCCTTAAAGGATTCGTGATGCACATAAGGTAGAGAACAGGACTTACATAAAAATATCTCTATAACCTTATTTAACCCAGCATTTCCAACTTTATTTAATCAAGGAACCCATTTTTCCCACCTAAGATCAATTAATATTCACAGAAAAGTAGTGGCTATTACTGTTCTAAGAAACACTGTAGGTAACGCAGATTTAAGTAACTCTTTACTTTGCTAGTGTGGATACAACCAGCTGGAAAGGGAAAAGGGGATGGTCTTGCTGCAGCCTCACCCCATTCATGGCCAAGTCTAGATCAAGTATCCTTTTGGTTCCCCTCTCACCATCTCTGGCCCAGAAAGATTACCTGGTTATACACAACACACCATTATTCAGTTGACATTATAGAACATTATAAAATAGCAACAGCCTTTGCTGGAATCTCTAAACAAACTCAGAGGGGTTTTATGTTTGTTTGTTTTTAGAGAAAGAATCTTACTTTATCGTCCTTGGTAGAGTGCTGTGGCATCACAGTTCACAGCAACCTCCAACTCCTGGGCTTAGGCGATTCTCTTGCCTCAGCCTCCCGAGTAGCTGGGACTACAGGCGCCCACCACAATGCCTGGCTATTTTTTTGTTGCAGTTTGGCAGGGGCTGGGTTTGAACCCGCCACTCTCGGTATATGGGGCCGGCGTCCTACCCACTGAGCCACAGGCACCGCCCACAAATTCTGAGTTTTACATGAGATATGCTCAGGGGAAAGATAACTTGTAGTAAGTTAAGTCTTACAAAAGCATCCAGACAGACACCAAACACCACCACACTTGGTTAGAAATAATATTTATTGTCCCCTCCCCCCATGTACAGATTACTTCTCAGAAACATGAAGATATTATCCATGTTCTCTTCAATTACAGTTTATAGAAAATAAACTTAACTTCATATCCTATCAACAATGTATTTATCATTTTTTAAAACAATAGCCATTTTACTTTTCCACGTTAGTTCAAGAATAACTTCAAGTTTTATCTTCTGGATCAAATCAAGTCAATCTTTGTTTATCGGTAACAATTTCATGTCAGAGCCCCCCCCCCACCCCTAAAAAATTCTATATCCTAAGTGAGAAACTCTTCTTGTACATTCAGCAAACTTTATATTGGAAAAGAATTGAGATAGGTATTTACTCTCGTGCACAGTAATAAATCTAGCTGAGCTTCTACACCTTGCTTTGCAATGATGTTTACATAAAATAAATCATCTCTTATCAAGTTACAATGGCAATTTCTTGAAATGCAGATAGGAAAGCTATACACTTAATCCACTGAAATTTCCTTCTAATTTTTGATCTGTAATTAAACCATCAACATAAGGTTAAGATTCATCCCAAGATGTTTCCCATTTCCCTCAGCTATTTCTTTTGAAAAGCCTGAATCCTCTCTCAGATCATATAAAGAGATATGTTAAAAAGCACAGGAAAAAAATGTTTTAGCTTGCTGACATAATGCCCTGAAGTTTGCTGACATAATGCCCATATTTTAACTTTAAAATATAAAATTAGAGTTAAAGCATCACTTAATTCGTACAGTACATTAATCAATCAACAGTGTCCCACCAACTCAGAAGTTTCCTAAATTGGTTGTCTTCTCTGCATTTAGTAGATTTATAACCAAAGATTCAATCAAAGAATGTGCTTGTAATAGGCTGCTGGTTTAATTTTAGAATCAGAAGTTTCATATTTGGGCTATTTTCAAATATAGAAATGCTATGAGGGGCATACGAACTGTTAATTTTTTCCCCATTACCTATAGGAAGAATTCATTCAAATGAAATTTTATAAGACAAAATGCAAATCTATATATCTATATAGAGATGTATACATGTACATATTGAACCTAACTAAAGTTTTATAAGCAATACTAACAGTTCTGATTACACATTCCTAAAGACTTAATTGTTTTAAAGATACATGTTATAAAGAGACTTATGCAAAAGGCAAAAATTAACAATTAACATGATCTTTGGGGTTTTCAATATTACTTCAAAAGCTGTTTCTATCCCCCATAGAAGAAAACTATGCATTTGTTTATCTTAGGAAAAAAAATTATAAAAAGATAATGCTATCATGTAAAGAATTCACAAAAACTATACCGTATATCCCATAAAAGTCATACCTACTAAGGTAAATCACAATTATGGTTTATATTGTATTACAGACATCACCATTGCCTTTCCTCTTTAATAACGAGAGGGTTCAATTTTTTTTTTACTTACTTAACTAGCGCCACAGAAATTCAAGTCCCAGTAGCAACGAGTTAAACAAGATTACAAAATAGGGCATTCTGCTCACACATCATGAAAATAACAGGCTTAATGCAGTCAAGCAGACTCTTATTTTTGCAATTTTATATAATCCAAACTTTTTACAGAAGGCAACCTTTAACAAGAAAATCCAATTAATTGCTATTTTCCAGGGAAAAACATACATAAAATCCTCAACTTTGGTTATTTCTCCTACTGCCATATACAGAGGCTGATCTTTTCTATTTAATGAACCCCACTATTAGGAATGTGGATGAAATGTTTTTGACTATATACCATTTCCAAGCCTGCAGGTCACACACTAAATGATTTTTCAAATTATAGATTAAATCTATTTTCACAAAATCCCTGTAGTGTTATTTAGGAAAAAAAGAAGTGGACTCAGAACCACACACGCGCGCACACAGGGCATCATACTAAACACAGTTTCCTTAAACATTAGTTCTCCAGAAAGAATCAAAACTCTTTATCATCAAGCTGCAGCATGTGTATAAAGGACAGCAATGCAACCTTTTTTAGCACAAAAAAAAAAGAATATAAATGAACTTTTAAACAACTAGTACCTCGAACCAAAGATTTTACCAAAGATGAACTATAAAATACATACTTTTTAAAATCTGGGCTTAACTGCCTGTTGCACTTTTACATTAAGTGTTGCTTAAATAAACAAAATAGAGCATAAATTCAATATTCTACTGTCTAAACATTTTAAAGCAATGGTTATATTATCATCAACAGGTATAATGCACCTAATTTGGGTCTTTTGACACCTCTTGTTTTAAGTTTATTGTATGATAAAGTTAAGTTCTTCACAGTTTAAAATATTGTGAAGAAATATATTTAACTATATTCACATACATATTATGTACACATACTATGCATCTGATGTACCCATAAACTTTGAATATTTGTATATCAGGAGGATACCCCACACATATGCAGGAACCCTGAATAATAAATGGTTGGTGTGAACTGTGAAATGATTTCCTAGAAATGCTTAGAAATAAGAAAAGAATGTTATTATGAATAATTACAACAAAAATTTTACCTTATTTACATAGTGCCTATCTCCCAAGAGGTAAATATGCTTTACAGACATTTTTTAGTATCTCTTTGAGGGGCATTGGTAATACTATTGATTCTCATTTTCCACAACCAAGTAACCTGCCCAGGATCATACACTTTAACAGTGGCAGAGTAAAATACAGACATGAGATCTCCTAACTCCTCAAGTTTCCAATTATCAAACTAAATAGTCTTGTGGTGGCAACAAGATTTCCATCATTCAACAGAATATCTACTACAAAGGATTAATTTCTAAGTCCTCATATACTTGCGATTGTGCGTTATATTTATACCACAGGGAGATCAAAATGGTTTTTGGTTTGGCAGATGAAAAAGTCTAACATTCAGTGTGATTATAATTCAGTGTAACTTCTCCAGTTTAAGTGCGACACAGCTGATTGGTCTTTTGGGGAGATGCGGTCAACGTCTAATCGTGGCTGAAGAGCTCTCAATCCAAACAGCTACGGCATGATTACAGAGATAGCCTACAATCTTGTATTGTCTTAAACGTCTTTTCTATCTCCACATAAGGTATACACATATAAATAAGCATTTTAGCACAAAATGTACAGTTAGCATCAGTTCATCTTTAAATAAACAAAGGCCTTAAGGGTGAACTTTAAAGGCCAAGAGCTCCTCAGAGTGCATGTTGTTTAAAGATCGAAGATCTGGCAACTTTAGAAGTAGTTTTGTAAAAATAGAGGCCTCATTTGGATGGTTTTTCATTATTAAGGTCCTTAGGGCACGGATGAGAGTTTCCTGCAAAGCTTCCACGGAGTTGACATTTTCTATTCCAGAACGATCTGATGAGAGAAATAAGTAAATATGAAGGAGGGGACATATTATTAACATTAAATATAATTCTTGTTCATAAATCTCACTAATGAATTCAAACCAAAGTTATACACATTCAAACAAAGGCAAAGAATAACTGACAAACTTAAAAATCTCATTGGCAAATTTTCCAGCTATCTACTGTATTATAAAACACATTTGGGTGGCGCCTGTGGCTCAGTGAGTAGAGTGCTGGCCCCATATACCAAGGGTAGCGAGTTCAAACCCAGCCCCGGCCAAACTGCAACAAAAAAATAGCTGGCTGTTGTGGTGGGTGCCTATAGTCCCAGCTACTCGGGAGGCTGAGGCAAGAAAATCACCTAAGCCCAAGAGCTGGAGATTGCTGTGAGCTGTGATGCCACACCCCTCTACCGAGGGCAACAAAAAGAGACTCTGTCTCTAAAAAAAAAAAAACACACACACATTGACTGTGCTGGTGGCTTAGTGGGTAGGGTGCTGGCCACATACACTGAGGCTGGCAGGTTCGAACCCGGCCTGGGCCAGATAAAACAACAATTCCAACAACAACAAAAATAGCCGGGCATTGGATGGTGCCTGTGGTTCAGTGAGTAGGGCACGGGCCCTACAGAAGTGGTGGGTTCAAGCCCGACCCTGGCCAAAAACTGCAAAAAAAAAGCAGGGCATTGGTGGTGGGCACCTGTAGTCAGCTAAGGCAAGAGACTCTCTTAAGCCCAAGAGTTTGAGGTTGCTGTGAGCTGTGATGCCACAGCACCCTACTCAGGGTGACAGCCTGAGACTCTGTCTCAAAAAAATAAATAAATAAATAAAATAAAAACACATTACGTATATATCATACAATACATTTGATAAATTAAACTTCTTTACTGCTTAAGAATTTTTATTCACAAAAGATTCGAGGTTCTAAAAAAAATCAGAGGTTCTGATTTTTAAAACTTAATGACATCTGTTGATTTCAACTGCTTCTAGTTGGCAAAATAATGTAGTACATATTTTTACTATGTGGAATATATGCCCCTTTGTTATGTCAGCACGCACAGCAGGTAGCCTCCATAGTGGCCTCCAATGATCCTCTCATGCTGGTATGCACACCCTTGCATAATCCCCTCTCAAGTTGGCTACACTCACTCCTGTCATACAACATGTGAACAAATTAGTGAGTTGGCATCGCCAGCAATAAAGTATCTTAAAATTAGCCAAACCTCTGCCCACTTCTTATGAAAATAAAATGGTAGAAGTGATGTCAGACTTCTGACATTAGGTACAAAAAGCTATGGCCTCTGTCACTCTGCCATGTTATGAGCTGCCCTATGTAAAGACCCACGTAAGAACCTAAGAGTAGTCTCCAGACAATATTCTGCAAGGAACTGAGATGCTCAGTCCAGCAGCTTGCAAGAAACTGAACTTTGCCAATAAGCACATAAGCCTGAAAGCAGATCTTTCCTTACTCAAGCCTTCATAGGAGACCACACCCTGTCTACAGCTTGATTACAATCTTTTTTTTAATTTTTTTTTGAGACAGAGTCGCACTATGTTGCCCTCAGTAGAGTGCTGTAGCGTCACAGCTCACAGCAACCTCAAACTCTTGGGTTTAAGCGATTCTCTTGCCTCCCGACTACCAACTAGCTGGGACTACAGGCATCCACCACAATGCCCAGGTATTTTTTGGCTGTAATTGTCATTGTTGTTTGGCAGGCGCAGGCTGGGTTCGAACCTTCCAGCTCCGGTGTATGTGGCTGGAGCCCTAGCCACTGAGCTACAGTGCAAAGCCTTGACTACAATCTTCTAAGAAACCTTGAGTCAGAGGCACATATCATACCCCAACCCTCAATAACTGTGAGATAGTAAATGTTTCCATTTTTAACCAAGTTTTACAATAATTTGTTATATAATAACAGATAGCTAATACTATGCAACTGTATTATACTAGTTATACTACCCTATATTCACTTTTATTTAGCATACTGTTTATTATGTCATACAATATGTCAACAAATTAAGTGATTTGGCATTAACCAGCCACTAAAGTATCTTAAAATTAGCCAAACCTCTGTAGTTTGCCCACAGACTTTTTTTCAGCTACAAGGCCTTTGTCAGCTGCAAGGCCTATTTTCCCTCTTTACAATAGAGGGCAAAAGAAACATTCAAGGGCCCTCAGTAGTGAAGTTGTACTTGAAGTTGTAGTTGAAGAGGTCTTCCATTAAAAGTGGTGACTGAACCAAATTAAAATGATCTCAAATATGAATAAATATTGAAATAACTTTTCAAAAAAAAAAGTGGTAACTGAAGAAAAGCCACTTGCAGTGCAAATACTTAGAACAAAGATTAAAATATAATAGCATTGAAGGAAAGTTAGATTAACTCTAAATGCAGAAAAAATGAACTCCTGGCCTCAAGTGAGATCCTCCAGCCTCAGCCTCCCAAAGTGCTAGGATTACAGGAGTGAGCCACTGCGCCCAGCTTCTTCACATTTAACTTTAGCCATTCATAAGACCACCTTTGCAAAAATAATTAAATAATTAAATTAATTTTATGACTCAAGGGATTATTTTTTTTAAAAGAAAAAAAGAACTAAAGCCTTTAGTAATGCTTTGAATAGTTTCTCTTGCCTCTGATATTCAAGTAATTTTTAAACATTCTTGCACTTCATTAAATCATTCACCACTTACTGAATGTACATCTAGTTACTCTTCTAGGTGCCAGGGAATCAGGAGTGAACGAAACAAACCAAAATTCTGTCCTTTAAGGAGCTTACATTTTGGCAGAAAAAAGCACAGCCATGTGCCACATAATGATGTTTCAGTCAGCAACAGACTGCAAATACAATGGTGCTCCCGTGAAATTATCACAGAGCTGAAAGATTCCTATTGCCTAGTAATGCTGTAGTTGTCACAATATCATAGTGCAACACACTGCATGTTTGTGGCAATGCTGTTATAAACAAACCTACTGTGCTGCCAGTCACATAAAAGTCTAGCATGTACAATTATAAACAGTACATGATACTCAGTAATGATAATAAACTACTGTTATTAGTTTAAGTATTGATCTACTATCCTACACATTTTATCATTATTTTACAGTATACTCCTCCTACTTATTCAGAAAAAAAAAGTTAACTATAAAGCGGTCTCAGGTCCTTCAGGAGATATTCAGAAAGCGGCATTGTTATCATAGGAGATGACAACTCCAAGCATGTTATTACCCCTGATAGAACTTCCAGTGAGACCAAGATGCAGAGGTGGAAGGCAGTGACACTGGTGATTCTGACCCTGTGTAGCCTACTACTGTGTGTCTTAAAAGTTTGAAAAGTTAAAAAAAAAAAAAAATGTTCTCAGGAGGCTGAGGATCACTTGAGCCCAAGAGTTTGAGGTTACTGTGAGCTATGACGCCACAGCACTCTAGCCAGGATGACAAAGTGAGACCCCGTCTCAAAAAAAAAAAATAATAATATTTTGAATAGGAAAAAAAATCATGGAATAAGGTCATAAGGAAGGAAAATAATTTTGTACAGCTGTACAATGTGTTTAAGCTAAATGTTATTACAAAAGAGTCAAAAAGTTTGAAAATTTTTTAAAGTTTATAAAGTTACAATCAACCTAAGATTAATTTATTAATGAAGAAAAAGAAAATTAATAAATTTAGCATAGCAAGTGTACAGTGTTTATAAGTCTACAATAATGTCTTAGGCCTTCACATTCACCCACCCAGACAACTACAAGTCCTGCAAGCCCATTCATGGTAAATGCCCTATACAAGTGTACTGTTTCTTATTTTTCATGCTGTTATTTTTACTGTACCTGTATGTTTAGATATGTTTAGATACAGAAATCACTGTGAACTATTTCCAGAAGAGGAACAAGCTGTACAGGTTGGTAGCCCAGGAGGAATAGGCTATACCATAGAGCCCAGGTTTAATAGGCTATACCACCTACCCTGTGCTGTTCGCACAATAATGAAACCACCTAATGACTCTGTTCTCAAAACATATCTGTCACTCAGTGACACACGACTGTAATTCGTTTCAATCACAGGATCATCAATGTATAAGACAAAACAGTACGAATAATCGTAACCCTCACAATCAAAATAATCTAGATGGCCAAAGAAACAAAAAACTGGTAGTGGGGAAGGATATTTGAGTGGGTTATAAGTAGCTGGTCCTTCAGTGAATATTTTGTGTTTAGATGGTCTATGCTTTTTTATTTTGAGACAGTCTTACTTTGTCACCCTCGGTAGAGCGCTGTGGCATCATAGCTCACAGCAACCTCCAACTCTCGGATTCAAGTGATCCTCTTGCCTCAGCGGACCCATCAGCTGGGACTACAGGTTCCCACCACAATGCCCAGCTGTTTTTTTTAAGAAGCAAGGTCTCATTCTTGTCAGGCTGTTCTCAAACTCTTAAGCTCAAGTAGTCCACCCACCTCAGCCTCCCAGAGTATTAGGGTTAGAGGCATGGACCTACACTTCTTTTTTTTTTTTTTTTTTTTTTGGTTTTTGGCCGGGGCTGGGTTTGAACCCGCCACCTCCGGCATATGGGACCGGCGCCCTACTCCTTGAGCCACAGGTGCCACCCCGGACCTACACTTCTTTATACAACTCAGAACTCCAGGGAAATGGATGCCCATACCTTAAAAATGTAAATCATATTAAATCTTTCTGAACCTTTAATTTCGAAAATCATGGGTCTTTTATGACTGTAAGACCAAAGATCTAACTATAAATCTGGCTGCCTCATAAGCAATCTTCTGGAGACTATAATGTTAGAATGTACATCCTAAAGTGGAAATTCATCTTCTAAATAATGCACTAAATGCTACCCTACTACTTGCATAGTTTAATTTATGATATGTCTTCTTCTACTTCCTGAGCTGGTTCTTCATCTTGCTCCCAAGCCTGTACTCCTCAATCTAAGTATTCAATTCTTACTGGATAGAAGTCAAATACTTTCAATAAAAACTTCTATTTGGGGGCTTGGCGCCTGTGGTTCAAGTGGGTAAGGCACCAGCCACATACACCTGAGCTGGGCGGGTTCGAACCCAGCCCGGGCCCACCAAACAATGACGGCTACATCAAAAAACAATAGCCAGGCATTGTGGCAGGCGCCTGTAGTCCCAGCTACTTGGGAGGTGGAGGCAGGAGAATCACTTGAGCCCAGGAGTTGGAGGTTGCTGTGAGCTGTGATGCCATGGCAATCTACCCAGGGCTACAGCTTGATGTTGTGTCTCAAAAAAAAAAAAAAAAACTTCTATTTGGGTAGTGCCCATAGCTCGGTGGTAGTGCGCCGGCCACATACACCGAGGCTGGCAGGTTCGAACCCGGCCTGGGCCAGCTAAAACAACAATGACAATTTCAACAACAACAACAAAAAAAATAGCTGGGCATTATGGTGAGCGCCTGTAGTCCCAGCTACTTGGGAGGCCTAGGCAAGAGAATCTCTTAAGCCCAAGTGTTGGAGGTTGCTGTGAGCTGTGACACTGATGACAGCTTGAGACTGTCTCCCAGAAAAAAAAAAAAAAAAATCTTCTAAAAAAGACAATGAAATCTGTGTCTAAATGTGCTTTGGCCTCACACCTAAATGCCAATCCCTGATCTTCAACTAGAAGTAACTACTGACATTTTACATAACCTGAAAGAAAAAAAAAAAAAAAAACTTACTTTCCAGGTTTAATTCCCCTTTCATAGTATCAGAATTCTTTTAATCTCACAGGCAAATACCATGTTTAAGACTTTTCCCTCCCTTAGCAATTAGAGCTATTCTGTTAACAAGCAGCATAATGGAAAGGCTTTACGACCAAATTGGAGTTTGAATACCTGCTTACCCAATTAAAAATGTGACCTGGGACGGCACCCATAACTCAGTGTGTAGGGTGCCAGCCACATACAGTGAGGCTGGCGGGTTCAAACCTGGCCCGGGCCAGCAAAAAGAACAATGACAACTGCAACCAAAAAATAGCTGGGCATTGTGGCAGGCACCTTTAGTCCCAGATACTTGGGAGGCTGAGGCAAGAGAATCACTTAAGCCCAAGAGTTTGAGGTTGCAGTTTGAGGTTGCACGGCACTCTAGCCGTGGCTGCCTACCTAGGGCAACAGCTTGAGACTCTGCATCAAAGAAAAAAATGTCACCTGGGTAAATTATTTAACCCCTCTATTCCTCAAACCCCTTGCCTGTGTAACTGAAGATAACATATCCTAGCTCACAGAGGTTTGTTGTAAGGATAAAATACACAATGAGATCTAGAAATTAACATTTCTTCTGACAATAACCTAAAAAACCAAAAAATTAGAAAGCAACTATAGATTTCAAGGCAAGCAAAAAGTCATTTTAAAGATAAAGCAAACTATAAATGTTGCTTAATTCTAAGCAATTGATAGAGAATGGAAATAATCTATTTGTCATCTGGTACAAAACCATTCATTCCCCTTTCAGGCTGCAGGTTTAGGGGAGAGATTTACACTACCTTTTCTATCATTTCAACCCCACTATGTGAATGCCATGAGCTCTAGTTACATAATCGTGATACTGTAAATGCTGGGTTTTTACTTTCCAGCTTGGAAAATCTACTAGATGCCACAGCAAAAAAAAAAACTTAGATTGTATCTGGAGATACAATGTTCTAAAAAAATCCATGAAATTAAGATTCAGATGCATAAAATTATAAACAAAAGCTAAAGACTAAGAGTGGTAAATCTAAGTGGCCCAGATCTAAACATTACATGTATTTTACCCCTATAGCACTGACTGTACTGTCGTAATTTTTAAAAATTATGCAGAAGTAAACCGTTCACATAATTTAGCATCTTCCTTCACCTAATTAAATTCCACCTTCTCCCTAGTTGGTCACTATATGCTAGGTGAAACACAATTTTGAACCAGCTTGCTTACCTGCAGACACCAGGACAACTGCTGTAAACAAACTCATTTCTTCATCGCTAAGTTGGAGGGCATTGAGCTTCTCACTAAATTCAAACATAGAATTTAGCAGATCCCCTGCTCCCATTGAGTGTAAATCATCCACACTATACTTCTTTCCACTTAAAAAGGTGACAGTACGCTCCTTTGCATCAAATAACGATGCAAACCGTACCATTAAAACCTACAAAAAGAGAAAGACTTAACTGTATTTGGATAAGTTTAATAGTAATACTAAAAATAACATAGTATTCAAGTCAGTTACAAACATCCCATATATTTTTTTAAATCCAATATAAAAGAAAGTTGTCAAAGAAGAACTTTTACCTACAAACACTTTGTTAAGACAAATTATCTACCAAAGCAGTAAAAACTCCAAAAAGAAAGTCATTCTAACCATCAATGGCAAAATATTTGAACCCCATGATATTCTGAAACCCCACTAACAAAGATTCTGAAATGCAAATATAAAATTAAACCAAAAATAATGTCAAGAAGTTTAAAAATGGGCCCTGGCCAAAGGCATTAAAGAAACATTTTAGGCAACCAAGTATATACATGGTTTCAATGCCATAAGTAAAAATAGCAACATTTCAATGCAGCAACACTTGGAAACATCAAAACCCCAAATAGTCAAGACAAATGCAACAGCAGATAAACCCTAATTAGAATACATCAAGAAACTATAACCCAAAAAGACTACACACACAAAATTATCACAATCAGTTAACAATGATATGACTTACCTACCACACTAAAACCCAGGGAGAAAAAGTAAAAAGATAACCCTTGGTTCCCTTCTCCCATTGATCGTAGGTTCAAAGATTTGGTCCACCAAATATCAACTTCCCCCACCACCCAAAATTTCAGTGTTACGCTTAACGGAGGTCTGAGTAGGTCTCAAGGCTTCTCACACCTGAGCAGCAAAAGTGATGCCCTGGGACCAGCTAGAAGTGAAAGACACATAACTATCTGGCTCGGCACCCATAGCACAGTGGTTATGGCACCAGTCATACACCAGCCACATGCATCAGCTAAACAACAATAACAACTGCAACAAAAAATAGGTGGGCATTGTGGCGGGTGCCTATAGTCCCAGCTACTTGGGAAGCTGAGGCAAGAGAATCATTTGAGCCCAGGAGTTTGAGGTTGCTTTGAGTTGTGACACCATGGCACTCTACCAAGGGCAACGTGCTGAGACTCTGTCTCAAAAAAAAAAAAAAAAAAAAGACACGTAACTATCAATAGTACCAGGACAGGCAGTGCCTGAGTGCATCTGTATCCTATCAAAGTTGGCAGCATTGACTACTTTAGCCCACAAAAAACAGATCACTGCCAAAGAAGCTGGAGTAGAAAGGATCCTCAAGTAAGTACCCTGAAGCCAGAAGATCTGAGGTGGCACATCACTGATGTCTGATAAACCTCCCCCGATATATTCTGCAATCTCCTAAAAGGCAAAACCATATCTTATTCACCCTTCTTATTCTGTACTGAATAAACATCAGGCTAGGCTTTCAGTAGGTGTCTAACATTCTGCAGAAACTGCAAACCCCTCACCTGAAAGCAATACTAGAACCTGGAGTTCATATGCTAAGCTTACGTAGAAAAAAATGAAAACAAAATACAGCAGGCTCTCCATCAACATTCAAGACAAATAAAACCTACCTCAAAAGTTCCAGCCTTTAAAAGGTTGACCTGGTCATGCTGAGAGAGATCTCTGAATCCTGGAATACGTTTTGCAAATTCCACCACTTCTTTCACTGCTGGGGTGAAGCTCATTGAAAATTCTTCCCAGATTTCATGCCCTGATTTATGAGGATCCACATACGGAGACTTACTCATTGGACAAACCTAGTATACACAAAACAGAAAAACTCTTAAATTGTAAGAGATGGTAAAGAAATTTCTAAAGCAGCATTTTAATCATAAGAAACCCCAATATGAAAATTATCCCCAAACATGAGTAAAATCTACTGATACTAACACATTCTCCATCTGCCACTCACCTGACTACTAAAAGCCTCTTGGTCCCCTAATTTAAATAGCAAATAACTTACCATAAAAGATGTAGCAGAGCCTAAGCAAAAATATAATCTAAAATAAGCTATCTCAAAAACCTGCTGCACGGGTTTAAAAGCTTAATTTGTAACCCTGCCGCCACCTTATGCTGGTATATAGTGGTTTATGGTTTTCAAAACAAATTCACACATAATTTGTTTCTCAGTCCCACTGTTACGCCAGATTATAATTTCCACTTCTTAGATAAGGAAATGAGACTTTGGGAGGTTTAGTGACTTACACAAACACAGCTACAAGTCACGGGCCTAAGCCCAAACCTCCATTTAGTTCGTATTTCAAAACTCTCTTATTTCTATCCTAATTTAGCCTAATAAAGTGTGTGTGTTTTTGCAGTCCATCATAAAAAAAAAAAACTCTCTTATTTCTAAATAAGCAGAATTACAATGTTGTAATTTCCAAGAGGGAAAGATAACAAGGTGCCTCATTTTTTCAAAAAGGTCACTGACCATTTATTTCAGAAAACGATGGTGTGACCATTAATTTCCACACGTTCAATGAGGAAACAATGACTGCAGATACAAGGTGCACCTTGTAAGTGAGGACTGAATGAAGTGAAACGGGAAGTCAAGAAGTTACAAGAGGCCGGGCATGGTGGCTCACACCTGTAATCCTAGTACTCTTGAAGGCTGAGGCAGGTGGACTGCCTGAGTTCACAGGTTCAAGACCAGCCTGAGCCAGAGCAAGACCTTGTCTCTAAAAATAGCTGAGCATTGTGGTAGACGCCTGTAGTCCCAGCTACTTGAGAGGCTGAGGCAAGACAATTGCTTGAGCTCAAGAGTTTGAGGTTGCTGTGAGCTATGATGCCACGACACTCTACCGAGGGTGACAAAATGAGACTCTACTCCAAAAAAAAAAAAAAGTCATAAGAACACTAAAAAGGGGCGGCACCTGTGGCTCAGTCGGTAGGGCGCCGGCCCCATATACCGAAGGTGGCGGGTTCAAACCCGGCCCCGGCCAAACTGCAACCAAAAAATAGCCGGGCGTTGTGGCGGGTGCCTGTAGTCCCAGCTGCTCGGGAGGCTGAGGCAAGAGAATCGCCTAAGCCCAGGAGTTGGAAGTTGCTGTGAGCTGTGTGAGGCCACGGCACTCTACCGAGGGCCATATGGTGAGACTCTGTCTCTACAAAAAAAAAAAAAAAAAAAGAACACTAAAAAGATTATGAAATATGCACCATATACTCTATTAGTAAAATCAGTCTTTAAATACACTAAGTCCATACAAGATTCAGTAATGAGATAACTATAAAACCATGGAGAATATAATGAAGTCGAACCTAAACGCCTCAGATTTTTATGTCCTTAAGGGAGCCACTACACCTAACAAAATATAATGTCCATGGAATCAAATACTTGCAAACAACAAAAGCAGCTAAACATGAAGACTGAAGCAGAGTCAACTATTTTGAAAATAAAAAAAGAAGACTTTAATTACCTGACAGTAGAAAATATCAAGCATTATTCAAAGGACCTCATGGTTTAAACTGGAAATGGTGCAGTACTGATGGTTTTGATGAAATTTTGGCTGAATAAGAACACTGTACTTTCATGCAGAATGTTGTATTTGATTTAAAAAACTTGAATGATAATACGAGTAACATTAATTCATCTCATAGGATGAAGTCTAAGAAAACCCTTAGGAACTAATCTATTGAAAATTAAAATATTCCTAAATTCTCAAACAATAAAACATCTATGTTCTACATACAAAGACCTTTTTGCATTACAATGGTTTGAAAAAATACCTCCTCCCACAGAAATCAAAGAATTTCTGACTATGGCAAGCTAAAAGATCAGCCCTTTGAGAAAAATCCCAAAGCTATTAGGGAACTAATTAATCAGAATGCCTAAATTTTCAAAAGGATTTCTAAGAATTAAAGGATAATTCTACATGAATCATACTTTAGATAAAATCCTACCCCAATCACAGTATCAGTCAAATCACATGCTTGTACCTAGTTCTGTGTCAAATTAGGTCATTCAAAAAATATTATTTATTAAAACTATTTGACCCAAAATACTACACAAAACTGATTCTATAAATCTGATACCACCCCCCAAAATAAAAGAAAACCTTCAAGGCTTTCCTTGATACAAGATGAGCAAAAAATTGATTTCACTATACCAGATGCATTCTCCCTCCAGTGTTGCACAGGTAACTATTCTTGTTCTCATTCTGAGAAAATCCATCTATTGGAATTCTATCACATACTCTTTGAGTATAAGCATTGGAGAAGTTCATACAATGTCCATTTGCAATACAAATGGCATGCCCATTTGGATAATGCATTATGTTCCTCCCTTTGTACTGTCCATTGAGATGCTGCTGGCTGTCACTACAGGGGAAATGGCTAAGCCCACTGCCACAATGATCGTGATTTAAATTATATTGCTCCATATTCTTTGGGATCCTTTCTCCTCTCTGGGGTTGCATGGTCTCAGCTGAGTTTTCTCGATGCTCCTGATTATACATAAAGGTATCCTTGTGGGCTCTGGTCACCATGCCAATCACTTCTTCCTTTGCAAAATCAGAAGAGGGAGAAGAGCTTTTGATGTTTTCTTGCTCCATCTGAGGCTTGGGTCGCAGCTGCTCCTGGGCTGGTAAGGCTGTCTGTTCATGGTGCTCTACTAAAGTGTCATTCTGCAAGTGACCACTGAACTGGCTGTTCATCATGGTCTTCATCGCACTTTGCATTTCAATTAGCATCCTCTGTTTTTCACGCTTAGGAATACGACCAAACCGAACAGCTATTGAAGAAAAAGATATTTAACATCTATACTCTAAACAAGACCTATCTGTATAAAAAAATAATACAAAATTATCTCTGACAGCTATGGCATCTAGTCATACACATAAAAAATGTGTCTACATGTCTCTGGCCCAAAATTTTTTTAAATTTGCTGAAGTGGGAAAAGGAGACAATAGTTTCTGATATTTTCCTAAAACAAAGCTAGGGTGAAGATCTATCTCCTAGGTATTTTATAAGCAAAATCTAAGGGGAAAAAATATGAAATTAACTAATGAAAACCACAGTTTCAAGCACACCAGCATTGCTATACATCTTATTAACAAAGCTGAAGGCTCTGTTCTCAAGAAAGCATGGGGATTCAGCTATCCACATCCATTAACATTAATGGAACCCAGCAGGTCCCATCAGTCCCTGAATATCTGACCCTTGTCAATTCATTTTTGTAATGTGTCAAGATCTAACTATTAAATCACTGAGTCTCTACATTTTGTCTTCCTAGAAAAGAATTTTTTGAGACAGGGTCTCACTCTGTCACCCCTCTTAGAGGGCAGTGGCATCATCACAGCTCACTGCAACCTCAAACTCCTGGGCTCTTCAGATCCTCCTGCCTCAACTTCCCAAAAGCTATGACAAGCTGGGACTACAGTTGTGCACTGCCACCTTCTGCTTATTTTGCTACTGATTTGTAGAGATGGGGTCTCATTCATGCTTAGGCTGGCCTCAAACTTCTGGCCTCAATCAATCCTCCCATCTTGCCCACACCTTGCCCAAAAAAATCTTAAAAAAACAAACAAAAAAAAAATAGAAAAAAAGAAAAAAGCACTCACCCCACAAATAATAGAAATGCAGTTGTAGAGGCAAAAAACTCTAGTTGGATTTTAATTTAAATCAATGAAATAAGTAAAAATGAAATCAGTTATCCTCCATTCTTATAGAAGCTAGCCTTAGAAGGTGTTAGGTCTCATCCTTTACCTCTACTCCTTCCTTCACAAATGACTGCTTGTTTTATTTTGGGGGTTGGGGGCAGTAACAATATCCATCAATTCTTTTTATAGTACTAGTACTTCTAGTCTATTAAAATATTTCAAACAACTGCAAAAAAATATATATCAATTGCTGAAAACTGTTAGTCAAGAAACTCCTTATTGCAGTACTCTACTTCTGTATCAGTAAGATATTAGAGTAACTTAAAGGATTGCTTAAATGACCCTTTGCTAAATAAATATGAAGTTCATCTGTGGCAACTCAATTAACCTACTAAACTAATCCCTGTGAAAACTTCATGCCTCTGTAATGTTACTTAAAACAGAAACTATCCAAAAAAAGATGTCCCTAAGCACAACAAAGACTCAAACCTTCCAAAAGTATCACCCACAGATAATACTTACAGTCCCACAAAATACCACAAAACTTATTTTAGTAGGAATGGCTCATGCTAAAATTGAGGAATCACCTCTATTCAAGACCCTAATTTTTTTTTCAATTTTGCATCTCTTTTCCATGTGTTCAAAATCTATGCCCCAAAAGTACACTATCATTTCAGGTAAGAAAGAGAGAGAGATAATTAATGTAAGAAATGAGTTCCAAAAAAAAAAAAAAAAAGAAATGAGTTCCTCAGTAATGCTAAGAAATCAAAAACAAAGGAGCTAAAGATTCCTATATCAAGAAAAACAAAACTTTTCTTAGAAAAAAAGGTAATAAAACTATTTTTTTAATGGTCTTTTTTTTAAGAAGCATGAGCCAAAAGCTATCTCTGAGGTAACAATGTTAAACTTTGACTTTAATAAATTTGCTTTCCTACAAAGCATCAAAATGTGTTTTTCAAAATATGCTCATCCAAAGTACAAAAGGGCTACTGGTAACTGGCTTATAGTTCTGTTATGCTAAGAAATAAAAGCCAAGCTCCATACACTTTAAAAACACTCTTTAAACTGGAAACATACCATCTCTTGACATCCCAACAGAAAGACACTTTTTGAAGCGACATTGCTGACATCTGTTCCTATTCATTCTCATTATAGAACAGTTTTCATTCTTCAGGCACTTCTTGTACTGGATGTTTTGTTGAATACTTCTCCGAAAGAAACCCTAAGAACACAGGAAGATTTAATAATGTCCAAATGAAGTCCTTATAAGCACTGCCCCATCCCTATCTATGTAGTATATAAATAGCTACCTGGGAAATAATTTTGAACAGAGGGAAATATATATTGACACTCAAGAGTTTAAACGGATTCGTGCTGGCATGAGTAAACACCAACACCAACTAGTCAAACAGAAGTCTTTTTCCTTTTGGAGACTCTTTATGCTTGCCCAAAGCATCCCTTCTAACAACTACACTTCATCCTCTCAAGAGATCCTGCCTGCAGCCTCAGTTTCCATCTCATACTTTTAATCACATACAAATTCCAAAACTCTTGAAATATAAATGACTGATTTTTTTTTTTTTTTGAGACAGAGTCTTACTATGTGGCCCGCCCTCGGTAGAGTGCCATAGCGTCACAGCTCACAGCAACCTCAAACTCTTGGGCTTAAGTGATTCTCTTGCCCTAGCCTCCCAAGTAGCTGGGACTACAGGCACCGCCACAACACCTGGCTATTTTTATGTTGTTGATGTAGTTGTCATTGTTGTTTGGCAGGCCCAGGCTGGGTTCGAACCCACCAGCTCCGATGTATGTGACTGGCACCCTAGCCACTGAGCTACAGGAGCTCAGCCAAATAACTAATTTTTAAAACATTGAGAAAAGGCTGGGCAAAAGTGGCTCACTCAGACTGACAGTTTTTTGTTGACTCTGTCTCAAAAAAAAAGAAAAAGAAAAAGTTGAGAACAGTGTTTGATAGCTATAACTCCCTCACTAGACCTCAGATTATATTAGTAGATATTGGTGTTTCCTGAATGTGCCAACACAGGCAAGGCCTATTTATGCATGCCAGATGCCCCTGCCTAAGTGTCAGTAACAGGTAACGATCCAAGGAAAAACAGCCACCAAGCAGAAGGCTACAAACAGCTGCCTTTACTCCACAAACAATTTGATTACATGTTTTGTGACAGGACTTCAAAGATCTCCAGCTTAATGATTCTAGGAACATCAGAAAACTCAAAAACAGGGTGGCGCCTGTGGCTCAACGGAGTAGGGCACCAGCCCCATATGCTGGAGGTGGCGGGTTCAAACCCTGCCCCAGCCAAAAACTGCAAAAAAAAGAAAAAGAAAACTCAAAAACACAATGCACGAAATTACGGCCAGGTGCAGTAGCTCACGCTATAATCCCAGCATTCTGGGAGGCTGAGCTCAGGAGTTCGAGACCAGCCTGAGCAAGACAGAAACACCCCATCTCTAAAAATAATGGCGCCTGTGACTCAAAGGAGTAGGGCACCGGCCCCCATATGCCGGAGGTGGTGGGTTCAAACCCAGTCCCAGACAAAAAAAAACTGCAAAAAAAATAAAAAATAAAAATAACCAGGCGTTGTGGCGGGTGCCTGTAGTCCCAGCTACTCAGGAGGCTGTGGCGGGTGCCTGTAGTCCCAGCTACTCAGGAGGCTTACTCTCACTTAAGCCCAAGAGTTTGAGGTTGCTGTGAGTTATGATGCCATGACACTCTACCAAGAGCCATATAGTGAGACCTTATCTCAAAAAAAAAAAAAAAAAAAAAGAAATTAAACTGTATTTTCCTTGAGTATCTTAACTACACATTTCATGAATTTATATTGTTTGTGGAATACAACATTTTTAAATTTTATTACTGTGATACTGTCTGCTTGACTTAGACACTATAAGAGCTTTTTGTTTTTTTGCAGTTTTTGGCCAGGGCCGGGTTTGAACCCACCATCTCAGGTATACGGGGCCGGTGAGCTACTCCTTGAGCCACAGGCACCACCCATCGTATTTAAGAAAGTACTACAAAGATATGTATTTATCAAGAACACACAATTCTGCTCATTCAGTGTGTGCTTTTATTTCCTAGCTATAAAGTAAGATGTCTGCCCTACAATTTCTTTGCATATTTTGCAAAAGCTAAAACAATATTTATAGAATTTCTATAACTGTGGAAAAATGCAACATCTATAAAAAAAAAATACTGACTAGCTTGTGAAGTGACCTAGCCGTACCAAACTCACAGTTCATTCAGAGCCACCCTAGAAAATATTTTCTCTCCCAATAAAATGTAGCTTTACCAAGTGTTTTTTATATTCAAAATTATTTTACTCACTTAACATTATTTTTTTAGATATCACATTTTTTACAAGTTGCTAGGAATTATTCCCAGTTCCTAATACCTGACATTTTGGAATTTCAAAGTATCTTATGATCTAATTCAAAGCTTGGTTTAAACTAAATTTCAACAAGATGAGAGTGGTACCTGGTCTATTTTGCTCCTTGCTATTTCCCTACCACCAGGAACTGTGCCTTGTACATTAATGAATGGGCATGTAGTATACTTGGTTTCACACCATAAGTACACTTACAGTGACAGCAAATTTCTTTTGATCAAAATCTAACAGAAATAAGAAATACTTTTAACTGAAGTAAGAATATTTTTGAAAACAGATTATGTTTATACACTACAAAAAACACTTCAAACTTAAGAAAAGTGTACTTCTCTCTTCCTCCCAGTATCGATTGTGGAAAATGGTAAACCTAACCCCAACTTGTTGAATCTCAAAATCAATAGTTTATTTAAAGAAACAAAAGCATGCTTTACCTTACAGCCTTCACAAGCATGAACTCCATAGTGGAATCCGGACGCCACATCCCCACAGACTTTGCATAGCAGAACCATGCCACTAAATTCTAGGACACGAACAGACATGAAGTCAAAAGCTGGAATTGTTCGTTTTCATTTCAATTGAATATTTTATTTCATCAAACTTCCAAGTGCCCTAAAAAGATACATATCTACTTCTGTAATGTAAAAGAAAAATCTTCACACCAAACTAACAAATCAAAGGTAATCATAATTTCCTTTTAAACAAGCTGCCTATGGCACTGTCAAAAAATACCCCACAGAGCTGTTGTTTTCCTTTCCTGATTTTAAACACATGCCAAAATTTTGTAAATTTAGTTAACTTTACAGGAGATATGCAACTAGAACTAAAAAAATAATTCTCTTGGATAAGAATTAAGACACAGAGTCAATCGATAAATGGTATAAAGAGAGGCCGGGAATGGTGCCTCACTCCTGTAATCCCAGCACTCTGGGATGCTCAGGAGGGTGGACTGCCTTAGCTCAAGAACTCGAGACCAGCCTGAGCAAGAGCAAGACCCCATGTCTTCTAAAATAGAAAAACCAGCTGGGTATTGTGGTTGGCTCCTGTAGAGCCAGCTACTTGGGAGACTGCAACAAGAGGATTGTTTGAGACCAAGAGTTTGAGATTGCTATGAGCTATGACACCAGGGTACTCTACCCAGTGTGACAAGAGAGAGACTCTGTCTTAAGGGAAAAAAAGGTGCAAAGGGATGTCCCCACAGGCAGATGTATTCGTTCAATTCCCCTACAGAAGCTAGATAGGTCCCATCCCTTCCTCACCCTCCCCTATACCAATCCTTCTTACTTCCACTCATGTAGAAGTCCAAGCCCTCTACTCATCTGATTATCTCAATCCTGCTTTGTTTCCTTTTTTTTTTTTTTGAGAGAGAGAATCTCAAGCTGTCACCTTGGGTAGAGTGCTGTGGCGTCACAGCTCATAGCAACCTCCAACTCTTGGGCTGAAGTGGTCCTCTTACCTCAGTTTTTCTATTTTTAGTAGACATGGAGGTCTCGCTTTTTTGCTCAGGCTGGTCTCAAATCTGTGAGCTCAAGCTATCCACCCACCTTGGCCTCCCAGAGTGCTAGGATTACAGGCGTAAGCCACCGTGCCCAACTGCTGCTCTGTTTCCTAATCTCAAATGTTCTCAACTCCAACTGCATGAAAGTTAACTCATTCCCACAAAGAGCAGTAATCTGAACAAGATTCAGTACCAGCAGTGCAGAAGAAAGGTATGTGGTAAAAAGATGTACCCTAAGGAGGCCAGGCAGAATATGTAAATATGTATCTTATTTTGCTCTGAGGCAGGAATCAATTGTGATGGCCCCTAGGCTATAACTTCTAAAATTATCACTGATTTCTTCCCTAGCTTCTGATCTATGATGACCCAGAAGGGAATGAAAATTATACCTAGAAATATAATGGCAAATGAAAAGTTGAAGTAAACTGCATCTGAAATGAATGGCAGCAACCTTTAGAAACTAAACTTACTTGTCACACCACTGTGGTTCTTTGTCATCCCAGGTGCACTCGATTTGCTTGTTTTCATACAACAATCTATTCGATCATTCTTCAGGATGCCTTCAATATTAGAGAGATCACTGTTCTTGGGATTACCATTGGTATCAGAATTGGAGCTATTTGGAGAAGATGGAACAGATGAGGAGGAGGACTGGAAACTATTCTCAGAACCCTCACTGTGACAAGAGGCAGGACTAGAGGCTGAGCTGGAAGAACTGATGTAGGCAATCACACCTCCTAGAAAACAGTGAAATCAGATCATCAGATACAAGATAATACCTATGTTTTATTTTTGCAAATCTCAACAGAAAAGAACCACTACTGAGAGCTTAGCACAGAAAGGGTAAAAAAAAAAAAAAAAAATCAATGGGGCCACGCCTGTGGCTCAAAGGAGAAGGGCGCCGGCCCCATATACTGGAGGTGGTGGGTTCAAACCTGGCCCCGGCCAAAAACTGCAAAAAAAAAAAAAGTAGTGCTTTCAGAAAACAAATCAAAAAAGAGGCTACTGATCTCCTATTATTCTTTCTGCTTCACAAAGTTCAAAGCACATATAAATAACTCCTTCTGATTTAAAAAGTGAGAAGGGTTTCTCACTGCCTTGGTTGTTCTGAGCACATGCAGATCCAAAGCTAAAGCTTTTCATTTTTAATCGTTTCCCAAAAGGACTGAAACACATTTCGGAGTGACTTCACAGCTTAGAGGAAACAGTTTAATGAAAAAATCTGGTTCTAATCTTCTCTTTACCTCCTTCATTATACCTTCAACAATCCTAGAAAAGAGTTCATCATTTGTGTCCCCCCAACACTTGGCTAAAATGCAGGCTAATCAAGAACAGATGAAACATTTGGTACTCCAGATAAAGTGATTTATCTCAAACTGGGGAGCCTTCACACCATTACTTCAACACCTTTCCATTTTGATGCTCTCTGAAGGCTTCTCGGACTGTCCACTAATGCCCAGCTCCATACTCTCCCTTCTCCACTGTATTCTCCATTGGACCTGCAGACCACACTCATCTTTAAGCGGCTTTTAAGAATTCAGGCTCACTACGTGTTCCTCTGACTATTTATAGATGTAAAAGAGGCTGAAAGGAAGAAATCATGGTCTAAGAGAACAGTAAGGCTGAAGCTCATTCCCTCTTCACAGAGCTACTGTCAAAATACAACTCACAACTTTACCAATATAACCTCTACCACCCCTCTTGACCTCCTGGACTGTTGACTTCCCAGGTTAAGAAACATTTAATATTATTCTCAGGATATAATTTTAAACTTCTTCCCTCAAACAGATAAAATGTTCTAAAGAGAAACCTCATAGCCAAATACATTATTTTTCCAAATCCCATACCACACAGTAATTTTCATCCTAACAAGGTCGAGTGTGGTTTCATTTCTTCTTCCCTCCATCATCAACAAACATATATTGGCTTTTTACGAGTGCATTACATACAAAGGTTAATTATATCTCTTCCACCACCATCCCGAACTCTTAAAATTACTGTTTGCCTGTTTCCACCTATTTCTCAACTAGACCTTACGCACCTACACGCTCAGTGCCTCTGTACTTTCACAGGTAAAAGCCTGCCATCCATTCTTTTTAAGACCTACTCCTCTGCATTCATAATTGCCACATCTAGTAACACAGACAGATCCCAAGTAGTACAGAATACAAAACATTACTAGAAAGCCATTGCGTTTCTAACAATAATCTACATGACTATACTGAGCAGTAAAGTGGAAAATTTTGCACCTTCCCAAAGTGACAAATGCAATTTAAGCATTTACCCTAAAATAAAAACTTTCTCTGGCCAGGTACAATGGCTCACACATGTAATCCTAACACTGGGAAGTAGATGCAGGAGGATCACTTGAGATCAGCAGACCACAGCCAGCCTGAACAATATAATTAGACTCCCAACTCTATAAAAAAAATTTTTTTTAATTAGCCAGGCATGATGGCACATGCTTATAGTCCTACCTACTGGGATACTGGGAAGGCAGAGGCAGGACTCAACCACTTCAGTCTACAAGTTTGAGATTGCAGTGAAGTATGATGATGCCACTGGCACTCAAGCCTGGGAAATAAAGCAAGACCTTGCCTCAAAAAAAGAAAAAGAAAAAAGAGAAAAACAAACCCTTCCTCTGTTCAAGGGAAATGACTCCTTATCAATTTTTTATCTAGATAAGATGGATATTTTATCAGTCACTTTTTAAACAAAAAAATCACATAGCAAAATCATGAAGTCAAAGCAATCTCCCAAAATAGAAAGATATTTGTTCTTCGTGTTTTTTCACAGGCAAGAATAAAGCAGCAGAGAAATTTTAAACCACAGTTAGTCTGACACATTATAATTAGATATAAGATGTGTATCAGCACCAGTTTCTGTGTATATATGCACAATCACTACTCTCAAAAGCTTTGAGTATAACCTAACAGAGAACATAAAACATATATACTACTATACCAAGAACCACACAATGTTGTTTATCATACAAAAACTTAATATGCATAAATTCAACTATATGCACTTCGTTTTGAAAGACAAAAAAAAAAAAATCAATAATGTGGTCCAGTCCATCTATTATTTTATTCATTAAGCATATGCCTAGTATTGATCTTGAGGACAGAGGTGTGAATCCACTCCTTCTATAGTCAGATCCACTTATCACCCACCAGAGTGAAGCTAGAGCTTTACAATTCATAAAATGTTTTTCCTGCATTGTGGTCCCTAAATACAAACCAACCACTCTCAAAGTGTGTTGGTCCGGCTGTGCCAGTTCTCTCTGGGAAGTTCTGGCTGGTGTCTTCAGTGGTGCTGTTTCCTGATTTCCATCTCAGGAGTTTTGAGAGAGTGTCACAGGGAAGTGAAAGCTTTGAGCTCAGCCTGTGACATCAGCAGAGGGAGGAATTCCAGGATCAGTTGAGAGCCAAGAGAGGTTAGGACATTGGTCTGAAGAATTGACAATCCTAAAAGGAGCCACATCAGGTCAACAGGAGGACTTCCAGACTGCTAAGGTCTGTGGAATCTCATCACTCACACTCCTGCTCACACTCCTATCTGCCTCTCCTGACAAGAATAATCATGTCTAGCCAATTAAAAACATTCAGTGGGGAAAAGATTCCCTATTTAACAAATGGTGCTGGGTGAACTGGCTGGCAACCTGCAGAAGACTGAAATTGGACCCACACCTTTCACCATTAACTAAGATAGACTCTCATTGGATTAAAGATTTAAACCTAAGACATGAAACTATAAAAATACTAGAGGAGAATGCAGGGAAAACCCTTGAAGAAATTGGTCTGGGTGAGTATTTCATGAGGAGAACCCCCCGGGCAATTGAAGCAGCTTCAAAAATACACTACTGGGACTTGATCAAACTAAAAAGCTTCTGCACAGCTAAGAACACAGTAAGCAGAGCAAGCAGACAGCCCTCAGAATGGGAGAAGATATTTGCAGGGTATAACTCTGACAAAGGTTTAATAACCAGAATCCACAGAGAACTCAAACGCATCAGCAAGAAAAAAACAAGGGATCCCATCGCAGGCTGGGCAAGGGATTTGAAGAGAAACTTCTCTGAAGAAGACAGGCGCACGGCCTTCAGACATATGAAAAAATGCTCATCATCTTTAATCATCAGAGAAATGCAAATCAAAACTACTTTGAGATATCATCTAACTCCAATGAGACTAGCCTATATCACAAAATCTCAAGACCAGAGATGTTGGCGTGGATGCGGAGAAAAGGGAACACTTCTGCACTGCTGGTGGGAATGCAAATTAATACATTCCTTTTGGAAAGATATATGGAGAACACTCAGAGATCTAAAAATAGATCTGCCATTCAATCCTGTAATTCCTCTGCTGGGCATATACCCAGAAGACCAAAAATCACAACATAACAAAGATATTTGTACCAGAATGTTTATTGCAGCCCAATTCATAATAGCTAAGTCATGGAAAAAGCTCAAGTGCCCATCGATCCACGAATGGATTAATAAATTGTGGTATATGTATACCACGGAATACTATGCAGCCTTAAAGAAAGATGGAGACTTTACCTCTTTCATGTTTACATGGATGGAGCTGGAACATATTCTTCTTAGTAAAGTATCCCAAGAATGGAAGAAAAAATACCCAATGTACACAGCCCTACTATGAAACTAATTTGGGACTCTCACATGAAAGCTATAACCCAGCTACAACTTAACAATAGGGGGAAGTGGGAAGAGGGGGGTAGAGGGAGGGGAATCGGTGGGATCACACCTGTGGTGCATATTACAGGGGTATTTGCGAAACTTGGTAAATGTAGAATGTAAATGTTTTGGCACAGTAACTGAGATAACGCCGGAAAGGCTATGTTAACCACTGTGATAAAAATGTGTCAAATGGTTTATGAAGTGAGTGTATGATGCCCCATAATCATATCATTGTATACAGTTATGATTTAATAAAAAAATTTTAATAAAAAAAAAATAATAAAAAAAAAAAAAGAATAATCATGTCTGTCTCCCCAAAGCATCCTCGCCTCTCCTTTGAGCAAGACATTGAGGACCCATTTGACTTACAGGAATTGGACGAAGTACAGATCCCTCCCTGCCAGTGAGGAGGATGAGTCCTCTTTCCTTTCCTCTTCCTCTTTCATCTTCTCCTTTCCATCCTCTTCCTCTTCCCTCTCTCCCTCTCCCACACTCCCTTCTTCCCCTTACCCCTCATTCCTCTCCTCCTCATCTTCTTCCTCTCCTACTTCATCTTCCTATTCCTCCTCTTCCTCCTCATCCCCCTCTATACTGGTTTCAGACAGTTCAGAGGAAGAAGAGTTTGCTGCTGAGAATCTGAGTCCTCCTCATATTTCTTCGAGCATCTGCTCCTCTTCCATTTCATGGAGCATATCAGATGAAGAGCCCAACAACCAAAAAGTGGAGGAGAGTTTAAGCTCTCTGCAATCCTTAATCAACACTGAATATTTTCTCAAAGATCCACTAGAAGAAAAGGTGACTGATTTGGTGCATTTCCTGATTGTCAAGTATAGATCAAAGGAGCCCATCACAAAAGAGGAAATGCTCCAGGTTGTGGCCCAAAGTAATAGCCAATTCCCTGTGATTTTAAATAAAGCATCTAAATGCTTGCAGGTGATCTTTGGCATTGATGTGGAGGAAGTGGACCTCGCTGGCCACTCCTATGCCCTTGTCAACTCACTAAATCTCACTTATGAGATGCTGGGTGTGGGTGACAACCCAAGCATGCCTAAAAATGGTCTCTTGATAATTGTCCTAGGTGTGATATTCATAGAGGGTAACTGTGCCTCTGAGGAAAGCATCTGGGATTTCCTGAATATGATGGGATTGTATGCTGGGAGTGAGCACTTCATTTATGGGGAGCCCAGAAAGCTCATCACTGTGGATTGGGTGCAGGAAAATTATCTGGAATATCGACAGGTGCCTTATAGTGACCCTCCACACTATGAATTTTTGTGGGGTCCAAGAGTTCATGCTGAAACCAGCAAGATGAAAGTCCTAGAATTTTTGGCCAGAGTCAAAGGGTCTGACCCCACTTCCTTCTCCAGCTGGTATGAGGAGGCTTTGATAGATGAGCAAGAGAGAGCCCAGGCTGAGTTTAGCTCTGGAGACAGTGATGCTTCCACTTCCACTGCAGAATATTGGTCAGAAGCTTCACCTCGCTCAGATGAATAATGAGGCACAGTTTTCACTCTGTGTTTGAAGAGGGCAGTGAAGGTTCTAAGTATGGAGGGCCAGAGGCTGGGAAGAACAAAATGTATGGCAACTTTGTGTTCCTTTTATTTCTTTTTCTTTTTTCTTTAAATTAAATCATAACTGTATATATTTATGGGGTACAATGTGATGATTTGGTATACAATGTGGAATGCTTAAATCAAACTTTTTTCTTTTTTTTAATTAAATCATAACTATGTATTTATGGGGCACAATGTGATGATTTGATATACAATGTGGAATGCTTAAATCAAACTGTCTAACATAACCATCACCTCACTTATTTTTTGTGGTAAGACATTTATAATATACTCTTAAATTGTTCTGAAATGTTCCCTTGCATTGTGCACATTTGGTGAGGTTTCGCTAAATCCCTCCCTCCACTTGCTCTGTATATAGGTGGCACAGAGGTTTGTATTTTTTTGTGGAGACTATTTTTCAAATGATATTTCTTTTAATACAAGATTTATTACTTTTAGAATATTAAGTTTATGAAGGCCAGGCAAGGTATTTCACATCTATAATCCTAGCACTTTGGAAGGCTGAGGCAAAGGGATTACTTGAGACCAGGAATTTGAGAATCTTAGTTTGTGAATGACATTGGTCACACGTTTATTGTTTATTGATGTTTATCAGCTTTACAGAAAGTATACAGAAAGATGTGCTATGCTTAACATTTGGATTTATTTAACTCTTTTAGTTTATTATGTAAAATTAAGTTATAAATACCTGGATTTGCTTGGCCTATTAAAGTAAGTAGGAGAAATATTAATAAATATTAATGAGTTAAAAAAAAAAAACAAAGTGTGGTTGGTCCCTGTACTGGGGCAGCATCACCTGGAATCTGTTAGAAATGCAAATTTGTAGCCCCCACTGTATGTCTACTACCTCAGAATTTTTTTTTTTTTTTATGAGACACAATCTCACTACATCACCCTCAGTAGAGTGCAGTGGTCTCAGTTCACAGCAACCTCAAACTCTTGGACTTAAGAGATTCTCTTTGCTTCAGCCACCCAAGCAGTTGGGACTACAGGTGCCCACCACAACACTCAGCTATTTTTTTGTGGTAGTTGTCACTGCTGTTTAGCAGGCCCGGGCAGGGTTCAAACCTGCCAGCCCTGGTATACATGGCCGGTGCCCTAACGACTGAGCGACAGGCGCTAAGCCTATGTCAGAAATTTTAATAAACCCTCTTGGTGATTCTGATCACACTAAAGTTTAAGAAACACTGCTACAAACCAACAGAAGACAAAGTGACCAAGGCAGTTTTCATCTACTACTGATTTTATAATCTAAATGCCCCTACGCTATGAACACAAGCTTTCCAAGGTTCAGTTTATTTTCATCAGCCAGAGAAATAGTATTTAATAATATTATTAATAATATTATATAAGATATATCATCAAAACTAGCTAGTGCTTTTTCAAAATTTATGTTTCCAAGGCCCTATCCAGACTGGAAAAAGCATCAAGAATTTTTTTTTTTTTTTTTTTTTAGAAATTACTCTGTCACTGGGCTAGAATGCAGTGGCATCATCACTGCTCACTGTAACCTCAAACTCCCAAGCTCAAGTGATCCTTCTACCATCTCAGCCTCTGGTGAACTGGGACTATAGGTACACGCCACTACACCAGCTAATTTTTTTCTTTTTCTTTTTCCTTTTTTTTTAAATTATTTTTTGTAGTGACAGGGTCTCACTGTGTTACCGGGCTGGTCACAAACTAGAAGCCTCAACTAATTTCCTCCCAATATTGCTCAGATTACAGGTGTGAGCCACTGTACTCAGCCCAAGGAATATCCTTTTTTTTTTTTTTAATTGTTGGGGATTCATTGAGGGTACAAGAAACCAGGTTACACTGATTGCATTTGTTAGGTAAAGTCCCTCTTATACTTGTTGTCTTGCCCCCAAAAGGTGTGTCACACATCAAGACTCCTACCCCACCCCTCCTTCCCACTCTCTGCTCTTCCTTTCCCCCACTCTCCTCCCTCCTTCTTTCTCTCTAGGCTGTCTCATTCCCCCAGGAATATCCATTTTTAATAAGCTCCCCCAGGCATTTCTTTGCACAATGACGTTTTAAATTGGCTGCACTCTGGGAGGCCAAGATGAGTAGATTACTTGAGTTCATGAGTTCAAGACCAGCCTGAGCAAAAGCGAGACCCCATCTCTACTAAAAACAGAAACACTAGCTAACATCATGGCAAGTGCCTATAGTCCCAGCTACTTAGGGAGTCTGAGGCAGGAAGATCACTTGAGCCCAAGACTTTGAGGTTGCTGTGAGCTATAATGACATCACGCCATTCTACCCAGGAAGAGAGAGAGAGAGACTCTGTCTCAAAAAATAAAATAAAATAAAATAATAAAATACAACATAAAATGGCTCCAAACAGTGAATTTCAACTAAATTGGCCTATAGTTGTTTTTTATTTTTGTAGAGACAGAGTCTCACTTTATGGCCCTCGGTAGAGTGCCATGGCATCACACAGCTCACAGCAACCTCCAACTCCTGGGCTTAAGCGATTCTCCTGCCTCAGCCTCCAGAGTAGCTGGGACTACAGGCGCCCACCACAACGCCCGGAAATTGGCCTATAGTTTTAAAGGTTCATATTTTCATAGCTACAACTGCCTGAATTTTATTAATACCCTGTGAATTCAAAGATAAACTACTTCTACCTAGAAGTGTATTTAATGACATGTTACTGGGCAAAACCACTGTGCTGTCTTTTGTAACATGTTAGAGATCTGGCTCGGTGCCCATAGCACAGTGGTTACAGCACCAACCACATACACCTAGGCTGGCGGGTTCAAGCCTGGCCTGGGCCTACCAAACAACAATGGGTACAAGAAACCAGGTTTTTAAAAAAAATTTTTTTAATTAAAAAAGAAAAGAGATCTGAAGTTCATATGAGAAATCCCAGGTAATAGCAAAGTGCTCCTTTTTCCACACGTGTTTTCATTTAGGACATCTTAAAATAGTAGTCTTTTTTTTTTTTTTTGAGACAGTCTTGCTTTATCACCCTCAGGAGAGTGCCGTGGTATTCACAGCAACCTCCAACTCTTGGGCTTAAGCAATTCTCTTGCCTCAGCCTCCCACATAGCTGGGACTACAGGCACCCACCATAACACCCGGCTATAGTTCTGACTGTTGTTTGGCAGGCCTGGGCTGGGTTTGAACAGGCCAGCTCTGGTGTATGTGGCTGGCACCCTAACCACTGAGCTACAGGCACTGATCCTTAAAATAGTATTCTTATCCACAATGAAGTCCCAAAAGAAGGTCTCACAGTTACTTGCCTTTTCCAAAGTAGTGCTTTAGGTACTAAATTCATGCCTACTATCTTAGGAGGAAAAAAGTAGCACTCTGGGAGGCTGAGACAGGTGGATCACTTAAGCTGAGGCGTTTGAGACTAACCTGAACAAAATCGAGACACCCATCTCTACTAAAAATAGAAAAATTAGGGGTGGCACCTGTGGCTCAAGGAGTAGGGCGCCAACACCATATACTGGAGGTGGCGGGTTCAAACCCGGCCCCGGCCAAAAACTGAAAAAAAAAAAAAAAAAAAAAAAAATTAGCCATGCATAACAGCACATGACTGTAGTTCCAGATACTCCAGAGACTGAGGCAAGAGGATCGCTTGAGTCCAAGAGTTTGAGGTTGCTATAAACTATGATGCCACAGTACTCTATCCAGGGTGACAGAGACCTGTCTCAAAAAAAAAAAAGGCACCTCAGTGGTTAGAATGCTAGCCCCGTGCATGGAGGTGAGAGGCTCGAACCCAGCCTGGGACTGCTAAAAAAAAAAAAAAAAAAAAAGTGATATCTTTCCTTAGATGAAAGACTTTCCCAAAGCTAGCAGTTAATAGTCATTTTATTCACAAAGTCTTCTGACTATCTTAGCTGAGAAATAAACTTTCAGAAATCAGAGATATCCAAACAGCGTAAGAACTGGCTAGAAGCACTGACTGGGCAATGGATTGTATTATATCTAATTACCCAGAAAACTTCTTTGCAAAAGCTCCAAAATCAACCCTAAGGAAAATCACTCGGCTTTTAACAATGCAGTTAAAATTCAATGCCTATCTTTAGAGATTTCAAACATGTGTGCCAGGCACCACAGGATCAGGATGACCCAGCTAAAAGCAGCTGCAGTCTCCCAGCAAGACCTTCAGTGCTAATTTAGTTGTCTTAGCATGTAACTCTTGCTGTTAGACACCCATCTACCAACCTCATTGTTAGCAACTCATATAGGTTAAATTTTAATTTCAGTTTCCTAGAAGGTAAGGAGTACATCCAGTAGTTCCTCAACCCAACGAAGAAAATAAAATGAAACTGCATGTCATCAAGCACCTACTGGATGCCAAGAATAAAATGACACAATTTCACATTATATTTCATCCTCAAAGACCTCTGTGAATTAACTTTCATTAACTCATTTTTACAAATGAGAAACTCAGAGCTCAGAGAGGATAAGTAACATATCAACTAAGTGGCAGGGCCAGAGTTGAACGTTAAGGCTGTCCAATTCCAGAGTACAAACTACAGTAGAACCTCTGTAAGCTGACCACCCAAGGGACTGTAACAAATTGTCTACAGAGGTGGTCAACGTAAAAAACTAGGCTTACTGTACTCATATGTACATGTACTTTACTTTCTTGTACATCTTTTATTAGAAAATATCTTACATCATCAAAACAGTAAAATCATATGTGCAGTGTCATACAAAATCAATGCATTTACTTTTTCTAATGGTTTAATTGCTCTTTCTAAAAAAAAGAGTATCTTGATCTTATTCTTATTACAAATACAAGTGGAAAAAGCACTCTCAACACTGGCTACACCACTCAGTATACCTGAACATTTTTCCACAGCAAATGACTTCAACTACATTATCAGATGCCCGACATCCTCTTCTTTTAGTCTCTGCAATTTCTGTAACATCATCACTTGCTTCTTCCACTTTATCTGCCGCTACATGTGCTTTTACGTTGGTTGTACTTTGGTCAGTATCATTTGGAAAATTGCTTCTGGGTCAGGTTCATTACAGGTTCCCACCTCATCATCCAATAAAATGAAATAAGCAAAATCTACTCCTTCCAACACTGCCATGGGAGATGAACTGTCACATGGAGGACATCACGCTTTGGGGTTGTGACAAATAACTTTCTTGAAACACTACTGTATCATTTCTGGCTGAACTTTATTCCAAGCAGAACCAATCCAAAGAACAGCATCCAGAGCATTAACTTATGCAGCAGGTGAAGTTGCTTCTGTGGGCAGCCACAGGTTTGTGTTTTAGTAAGGACCCACTGCAGGAGCCAGGCTCAGCAGTGCATTTTAAATATGTTGGTCAAGAGGTTGGATTTTTGAGGTAGTGTTTACAGGCAAATTTAAGTGTCAGTTTGCTAGATGATTCACTTGTAGGTGGCCAAGACAGTTGTCTATTACCAGTAGAGTAGACTGGCGGTCTTGCTAACACCAAAATGTTCTGCTATCTTTCTTTGGCTACTGCTTTTTAGAAAATGTAGATGATCAAACTTTTCCTTCAGTGTCAGCTCTCTAAGTTCTTTCCTTTGGGCAACATCTTGATTAATTGTACAATTTTTCAGCAACTATAGGATGTACCTACAATTCAGACCCTCCTTCACATTGAAAAACTCTTCTGCAACATGTGGTAAACAACAGGACATTAGGCCTAATCCAATATATGATAATAACAAAACACGAAAAAAGAACTTATACTACAGAAAAAAATAATACGACTGAGGGACAAAGCCCATACCTTCTATCCCTTGGTATAGATGGACTCAACTGGTCAAGTTACTGAGGGGTAAATTAATATCGTATGTCACAGTCCAAGGGGTCAAAATACAACTTACAAAAGTGGTCAATATACAGAAGTCAGTCTTCCATTGAGTACATGTGGTACATGTCCAATCTATGAAAACTGGGTTAAGAGGTGGTCAATTTAAGAAGGTAGTCAACTACAGACCTTGTACTGTAGTACAATACAGATATTGTACTGTAATATCTTTTTTTTCTTGAGACACAGTCTTACTCTGACACCCTGACTAGAGTGCTGTGGCATCAACATAGCCCAGTGCAACCTCAATCTCCTGGGCTCAAGTAATCCTTCCTCAGCCTCCCAAGCAGCTGGGACTATCAACCCCACACCACCACATCCAGCTATTTTATTTTCTTTCGTAGAGACAGGGTCTCACTCTTACTCAGGCTGGTCTGGAACTCCTGAGCCCAAGTGATCCTCCTGGCCTTGGCCTCCCTGACTGCTAGGATTACAGTTGTGAGCCACTGTGCCTAGCCCAAACTATCATTTCTTAGGGAGAAGACCTGAGCAAGCAAGTCACTTTCAATCTAAGCCTGAGTCATCCTCTATAAAATGAAAGTATCCGGCTTATTACAGAGATTGAAATGGTGTTCGTAAAAGAGATTATTAAAGTCCTTTTTGCCCACATAGTTTTTGATGATAATGCAAAAAAGGTAAAATCCCAAAACCAGCATGTCCCAACACCTCCAAAAACAGGCAGAATGTACTTCTTATATGCCTTGAGCTAAAATTAGCTGAGGCAAAGCAGAGCCTTCTCTATTTTTAGTTGAAAAGGACCCTGGAGCTGGGCCCGGTTGCCAGGCAAGGACTTACCCAGTAGTCAACTTCAGACAAGCCAGATGTTGATACCCAATTTTGCACTGCGAAGAAGCACTTACTGTTCCTGCATACACTGGGATCTTCTTGCCCCTTTTCCAGGCTTGTGAATTACTTAAATGCTCCTGTTCTCAAGGCCCACCAACCTAGAAAGTATGCCTGACTTCAAGTCATGACTATACTTTTTTGCCTTGTGACTTAGAACACTATAGAAGCCTTACCACTGAAGAGGTTTAGTTTCCTCATTTTATTTTATTTTTATTTTAGCAGGCCCAGGCCAGGTTTGAGCCCTGGTGCATGTGGCCGGCATTCTAACCACTGAGCTATGGGCACCCAGTTTCCTCATTTTAGAGGTGAGTTATTGATATCTCCTACTCACAGGGCGGTAGAGTAAATCTAATTGAAGCACTCCAGTTCCAATTGTGTCCTGTGTGTCAGGGCTCCAAAGAACAGTATAGTCCCCCACCAAAAAAAGGCCTTATGGACCACCTGGGGAAATACGTGTTAATGTGAGCTATGTTTCACACAGATGACTGTGAACTACTGAGAAGCACACTAAATGGGGCAGAGATCAAGGGGGGGGTGGGGGAACCAAGGGGCCAGCATGGTGCCTCACACCTGTAATCCTAGCACTCTGGGAGGCCAAGGCAGGTGAGCTCACAGGTTCAAGACCAGACTGAGCGAGACCCCCATCCCATCTCTATTAAAAATAGAAAAAAAAATAAAATAAAATAAAACTGAGGCAAGAGGTCACCTGAGCCCAGGAGTTGGAGGTTGCTGTGAGCTATGATGCCATAGCACTCTACCCAGGGCAACAGTTTGAGACTCTGTCTCCAAAAAAAAAAAAAAAAAACCAGACAAGGTGACATGTCTGTTTAAATGGGGTGACAAAAAAAAAATGACTTATTTTATAAAATAGTATTTTTTGTCTTCATGTAAATTACTGCAGAAGGGAAGCCAAGGTGCAATCTACTGTCTGGAAAAAAAAACAATTTGACTGGCGACAAAAAAAATTTTTTTTTTTTTTTGGATAAAATCTCACTTAGTCACCCTTGGTAGAGTGCAATGGCATCTTAGCTTACAGCAACCTCAAACTCTTGGACTCAAGCGATTCTCTTGCCTCGGCCTCCCAAGTAGCTGGAACTATAGGCGCCTACCACAATACCCAGCTATTTTTTAGAGACAGGGTCTCACTCTTGCTCAGGCTGGTCTCGATCCTGTGAGCTCAGACAATCCACCCACTTCAGTCTTCCAAGTGCTGGAAGGGTAACAAGATTTGTTTAGAGGCTCAGCACTTGTAGCTCAGTGGTTAAGGTAGTGGCCACCTACACTGGGGCTGGCGGGTTTGAACCCGGCCTCAGCCTGCTAAACAACAATGACAAGTACAACACACACACACAAAAAAAAATATCTAGGCCTTGTGGCAGGCACCTGTAGTCCCTTGGGAGACTGAGGCAAGAGAATTGCTTAGGCCCAAGAGTTTGTGGTTGCTGGGAGCTGTGGCGCCACCGCACTCTACGAAGGGCGATATAGTGAGACTCTTATCTCAAAAAATAAAAAATAAATAAAATTTTTTAGAGAGGAATAAAGAAATGAGGAGGCTCTGCAGATGTCTGCCCTTTTCCTCCAGGTATGAGGTATATCACTAGGAATCACTAAGTGGATCCACATACTATGTCCTTCACACCAAGCTGTACATAAATCTTCAAAGGTTATATAGGCTAAACTCCATCACAGCACAGCAGTTAACAGTTTGTACTCCCCAATAAGACTTCGTGGATTCAAATTCTGGCTCTACCACTGCCTAGGTAATTTACGTTAACTTCAAATTACACAGCCCCTCATCAAGATGGTGGCAACAGCACCTTACTTCACGGAATTTTTTTTTTATTAAGTCATTTGTACATGAATCATGAATACATTTACGCCATTATGGGATTCAATGTATTGTTTGTACGAATTGGAGTGTTATATCCTACTAATCAACATAGCCTTCACCTCATTCACCCAATTTCAGAGTTAAGACATTTGTGTTCTATACCTGATAGATCCAACTTGTACTTGCAATATGCTCCATAGGTGTGGTCCCCCTACTAACCCTCCCTCTAACAACCCACCCCCCTCCCATGTAATTAATGTAAGAAACCCATGTAAAGGGCCTGACACATAGTACATGCTTAACAAGATATTGGTGATTATTATTTTGCAATCATTATACTGGGAGAGTTTAATGAGAATAGTTCAAACAAAACTAATCCTTATCCCTTGGTTTTTTTCTTATCTTTTAGAAACAGTTTCACTTTGTTGCCCTCGATAGAGTGCTGTAGTGTCACACCTCACAGCAACCTCCAGCTCTTGGACTTAGGCAATACTCTTGCCTCAGCCTCCTGAGTAGCTGGGACCACAGGCAACCACCACAACATCAGGTTATTTTTTCTTGCAGTTTGGCCAGGGCCAGGTTTGAACCCGCCACCCTCAGTGTATGGAGCCCGCACCCTACTCACTGAGCCACAGGCGCTGCCCTCTTCATTTTTTTAATGTGGTTTCTTTGTAGGTTATTTCCACACCACCTTTTGGATTCCTTAAACCTGCTGACTAGTAAAGCAGCTTCCTACTTCACTGTTTCTTCCCATTATCTTGCTATTTATCTCTGCAAGTAAACATTTCTTTGCCCTATATCCCTGATTTTTTCCCCAAGTTTAGAAAAAAATTGTTGACTACATATTTGTAGAGGTAAGAACAGACTGTGTAGGAATACTTTTCTACTTTTTAAAATTAAATTACAGCCATGTTTATGATGTGTACAATGAGTTGTATTTTACTTCTACAAACTTAGTATACTCAATCAAAATCTTTCTGTGACAAAAATGTGTAGTCAATTTCTCCTAACACATCAATATTTCATATCTGTATCATTCGTGGAGAAAGTAAACAGGGTGTCAGGATAGTAAGATTAAATGACCACTGCTTGAATGTCTATCAACTGATATGAACCTAAAGGGAAGGGCAGAGGTGTGCCACACAGCACTGAACTTGAACCCACCCTAGTCAATACAACAATTTGAAGGAGGGCGGTGCCTGTGGCTCAGCGGGTAGGGCGCCGGTCCCATATGCCGGAGGTGGCAGGTTCAAACCCAGCCCCGGCCAAATAAAAAAAAAAAAAAAAAAAAAGGGCGGCGCCTATGGCTCAATGAGTAGGGCGCCAGCCCCATATGCCGAGGGTGGCGGGTTCAAACCCAGCCCCGGCCAAACTGCAACCAAAAAATAGCCGGGCGTTGTGGCGGGCGCCTGTAGTCCCAGCTGCTCAGGAGGCTGAGGCAAGAGAATCGCGTAAGCCCAAGAGTTAGAGGTTGCTGTGAGCCGTGTGATGCCACGGCACTCTACCCGACGGCGGTACAGTGAGACTCTGTCTCTACAAAAAAAAAAAAAAAAAAAAAAAAACAATTTGAAGGAAGTTAAAGGGAATGTTTTTTAAAGTTCCCTCTTACTATACTAGGTAACACCTTATAACACCCTTGAACTTGAGGCCAAAGAAACTAGAAGAAAAAGAATTAGAAATGCCTACACTTCAGGTCAAGCAATTATGTGAACAATGAATGAACCCAGCTTCAAAAATAGTTCACATGAAAGGTCCTAGCTGACTGCAAGGTTACTGTGAGTCAGCAAAGCAATAAGCCAAAATAATGATGATGATAATAATAATAATAAGCCTGCCAGAAAACTCATTTGCAGCAGAATCCAAAATGAAGAGAGCAACTAGGAACTTGGTAATTGTCCAAGCATTTCCTTGGGGGCCAATTTTACTTCCGGGTGTTATATCCCACAGGACAATAAGGACGATGAATGATCAGGAAAAAACAACAATGAACAAGAAACAAAGGATGAGAACTGAAACTGGAACAAATGAACCAGGGGAAGGGATGCTCAACTGTCATCCAGAAAAGTGTTTACAATTTGTAGCTCCCAAAGCTAAGATTAGCATCAGTGATCAGGTTCCACAAAGGCGCAAACAAGAAAAAAACTTCTTACCCAACTGAGCCAGTGGTAGCAAACTGGAAAATTTATGATAAAGGCTGGGTAGTAAAAGGATGAACCTGATAACCTCTAAATTCCACTCACGGGAAAGTTTAATTCTACGACAGAGTCACTGCATTTTTTAAAATACCCTTAAACGCTGAGCAAAACGCATTAGGTAATTAAAATACAACTAGATGACTTCCTTTATCAAGACATTATTCTTAGAGGCTCATATACCTCAAAAAAATAAAAACAAAAACTGGCTGCTTCTGTAATGTCACCTGTATAAAGGCCATCATTTTGGGCAGACAAAAGGGGGAAGGGAACATGGTATTTATAAAGCCAAATCCTCTTGATCAGGTTTAGGAAGAAGCGACTCATACATTTAAATTTTTTAATTTAAATGAGTAACAGCCAGACTTATATAACGTCTCCCAGTCACCTGAGTCATCCAGACCCTACGTTAGCTCAATGATTAGCTACGGGGTGACCCGTTTACAGTAAAACCCCAGCCCGAGGGAATTTTCGAGCTGTTTCTAAGACGGGGTTTCTAAGACAAGTCGTGTCCAACAGAAAACATTTTTTTCGGTAAATAGGCGGCATCCTAACAAAGACGGGTGCTATCCAAAGTACAGAGCATTGTTCGACATCTAAGCTCCTTTGAGTTCCTCCGAGGGTCTCCCATCAAGGGAATCCCCACGCTTCCCTCCAGGGACCTCCTTCGTCCTGCGGCGCGGCCTCGCCCCGCACTTCCTCCTCTAGCTCTGCAATGGATGCGGCCGTCAGGATCCCCAGGTGTCAGGCGGCTGGAAATCCGCACCTCGCGGCCTCGCGGGCGGCGGCCCGGACACTGCGGATCAGCACTGGTCCCAGGAACTCGTCCGCGGGGAGCAGCAGGCGCGCACGCGCGGGCTCCTCCGCAGTGTGCAACCCCGCGGGGGAGGAAGGAATCGCTGCCACGTCACAGAACGGAGGGTTCCAAAGGGGCGGGGCCACCAGGGAGGCTGCGGCGCTCCCAGCCTGCGCGCGTGCGCGCGACCCCGCCCCCACGTGTCCCTGCGGCCCCGGGGAATGTGGGTCAGGGAGCCGAGCGGCCTCACGTGTCCCCGCCCGCTGCCACCGCCTCAGCGATCATTATGTAATCCCGCGTCACTCGCCCGCCCAGCCAACCGGCTCCCGCGCGCCGCCGAACGTAAACACAGCGCGCACGTGGCTCGCGCGGCCCGGCCATGTGAGGGGGGGGCCGGGTTGGGCGCCGCCGGGCGCGCTGCGGCTATGCAGGGAGACAGAAAGGCGGGCGCGGGGCGGCCCGGGGGTCTATGGGAACCTAGCCCGAGATTGACACGCAGCGCTCAGCAGCCCACCCTGCCCCGTTAGTCCTGGGGACACCCCCTGCCGCCGCCCTCCGAGTGCCCAGGCGGGCTCCCAGCGTCCTCTCTGCCGTCCCCCCACCCGCCGCAGTCCGGCTCTTACCCGCATTCACCTCCATGGTGCCCTCGGACAGGGGGCCGAGGCCGCCCGCGTGCCGCAGAGGGGGCAGCGCCGCCGCCGCCTCAGCGCCGCGCAGCCCCAGGCTGGAAGCAGCGGTGGTCGCGAGGCCCCCTCATGGGCAGAGCGGGCGGGGCGCCCGGGATCGGGCCCCGCAGCCGGAGAGCGGGCTTCAGAGAGTGAGGACAGCGGGGCCGGCGAGAGGCGCTCCTCGCGGGACCCTGACAACAAAAGCGGCGGCGCGGCGGCTTCCTGCAGCCAGCGCACCGCGGCGGCGAGGACGGCTGACTGGGAGGGCAGCGCGACCATGTGACCCGCGCACACACCCCCTCCCTCTGCCCGCCCCTCGGCCGGCCGCTGCGGCGACTCCGCCCATCTCCGCTGCTCCCCTCCCTCCGCGTCTGCCCCTCTCTCCTTCCACTGCTTCACGGCTTCTCCCCTCTTCCTTTGCTTCTTTCCGAGCCCCTCCTTTTCCTCCTCTACTCCCTACACTTCTTATTCCGCCTTCCTCCTTTTTCTCCTCCTTCCGCTGCCCTTCTCCCCTCGGCCCGAGAATCCTCTCCACGCCCAGCTCCCCAGACTTGCCCTCCCCCGCACTAGCGATTAGTGACTCCTCAGGTCACCTGGGACGGCAACCAAGGGCCGCCCCGTGGCTCCGGGAGGGAGTTCCATCCAGGACCCTGGCCTGGGCCAGCTCGTTCAACCCTGGACTTTCCTCCTGCTCCTCCTCTCCTACCTGACCGACCTCAAAACCCTGGTCCCTGAGGGCTCATACCCTTTCCCTTTCCACTACACCCCCTCGGGTGATTTTATGCCAGCGCATTATTTAAACTGACCTGTGTTCTAAAGATTCCTAAATTTGCATTTCAAGCCAAGATCAGCTCTCAGACCTCCGGATTTCTAACCCCTGCAGACCGTTTATTATACTGCCTTGTTTCTGAAATTGAAGGTGAGACAAATGTATGTCTCGGAACTGAGCGAACGTGCACTTAAAGAGTTGAGCATTTCGGCTGGGCGCTGGTAGCGCAGTGGTTACAGCGCCAGCCACATAACCCGGCCCGGACTAGCTAACCAACAATGATAGCTGCAACAAAAAATAGCCGGGCGTTGTGGCGGGCGCTTGTAGTCCCAGCTACTTGGGAGGCTGAGGCAAAAGAGTCACTTATACCCAAGAGTTGGAAGTTGCTGTGAGCTGTGACATCACTGCACTCTACCCAGAGCGACATAGTGAGACAGTATCTAAAAAAAAAAAAAAAAAAGTTAAGAATTTCACCTTGTATGTGAATTATATACCAAAAGAAAAAACTGGGAACGGGTGACACCTGTGGGTCAGTGGGTAGGGCGCCGGCCCCATATACCAAGGGTGGCGGGTTCAAACCCGGCCCTGGCCAAACTGCAACCAAAAAATAGCCGGGCGTTGTGGCGGGCGCCTGTAGTCCCAGCTACTCCGGAGGCTGAGGCAAGAGAATCGCCTAAGCCCAGGAGTTGGAGGTTGCTGTGAGCTGTGATGATAAAGTGAGACTCTGTCTCTAAAAGAAAGAAAAAAGAAAAATCTGGGAACAAATTATAAGCATAAGCGTGCTGAGGTGAATTCACAGGGAAATGCATTGATGTTTGCATTTTAAATGCATTACAAACATGGGCTGCTGAGAGGCATGGATAGAAGTATAGTAAGGTGTAAAATTTAGGTCGTGGGTATGTGGGTATTCATTGTAAAATTCTTTACAGTTTGCTCTTTGAAAATGTTTAGTATATGTATTGCTCGGCACCTGTAGCTCAAGCGGCTAGAGCGCTGGCCAGGTACACCCTAGCTGGTGGGTTTGAATCCAGCCCTAGTCTGCCAAACAACAATGACAACTGCAACCAAAAAAATAGTCGGGCGTTGTGGCTGGCGTCTGTAATCCCAGCTAATTGGGAGGCGGAGGCAGGAGAATGGCTTGAGCCCAGGAATTGGAGGTTGCTGTGAGCTGTGATGCCACTGCACTCTACCCAGGGTGACAGCTTGAGGCGCTATCTCAAAAAAAAAAGAAAATGTTCAGTATAGAATGCTGGGTAAGGGGCCTAAGCATGCCATTATTTAAAAAGATAAAAAAGAACGTTTGGGACTACTATGTTGAAGGTATATCCCTCCCCACCCCCCACCCCAAGTTCCTTACCCATATCAATCTTTGTTATTTTGGTAATACTGCAAATTCTTGAAGCCAGCAAATTAGGCTTCTTTCCTAATACTCCCACTGCCTTTTTTTTTTTTTTTTAAACCATATCTGTGTACATTAGTATGATCGTGGGGCACCATACACTTGGTTCATAGATCATTTGACACATTTTCATCACATTAGTTAACATAGCTTTTGTAGCATTTTCTTAGTTATTTTGCTAAGACCTTTACATTCCACATTTACTAGGATTCACATATACCCTTGTAAGATGCCCACTGCCTTTTTTATCCCATTCAATTGATTATCAACAAATCTGAGCTACTCTGCTTTCACAATGTCTCCAATCCCTGTGTTTTTCACCCTTGGCCTTGCTAACACTCTGCAGGGGTTCTCAAACTACGTCCGTAGGCCACATGCCACAGTGTGATTGTATTTGTTCCCATTTTGTTTTTTTACTTCAAAATAAGATATGTGCAGTGTGCATTGGAATTTGTTCATAGGTTTTTTTTTTTTAAACTATAGTCCAGCCCTCCAACAGTCTGAGGGACAGTGAACTGGCCCCTGTTTAAAAAGTTTGAGGACCCCTGCAGAAAACCACCATCATCTCTTGCCTCAGCTACTACTATGGTTTCTTACCTGGGTGACTGCTCTTTGGGTCCACCTGCAAGTTACTTCTCTTCAGCAGTCAGCATATTATTTTCAACATGTGAATGAGATCTGATTACTCTGCTCAAAACCCACCAATGGCTTCCTGTTACACATTGAAAAAATACCCTGACCTACATAGCCCTGCACTGAGTAGGGGCCCTGCTTCTCTTTCCAAGGTTCTCTTGACACCCAAACCCCTCTAAACACATTTCCCTAACCACAATTGTCCTTTTTTCTTCCCTACCTCAGGGCTTTATCACCCCCATGTGATGCTGATTCAAGAATTCCCCCAGCCACCCTTTATCACTTGCATTTTCATTTTATGTATCAGCCACCATCTACTTCTACACAGGTAAAATGAAGTTAATATGAATAGTCTCGAAGGTAGATAAGAAATTAGAGAATGCCACTCTGAAAAGGCTATGTACTGTATGATTCCAACTATATAACATTCTGGAAAAGGCCAAACTATCAAGACAGAGAAAAAAGATCAGTGATTGCTAGGACTTAGAGGGGAGGGAGGGATAAATAGAGTACAAAGGAGTTTTCGTTTAGGGAAACTTTTCTGTATGACACTAAAAAGGAATGCTTGTCTTCATACCTTTATCAAAACTCATAGAATGTACAACTCCAAGAGTGAACCCTAATATGTACTGTGGACTTTGAATGATAATGATGTATCAATGTAGGTTCATCAGTTGTAACAAATATATCACTGTGGTGCAGGATGTTGATGGGGGAAAGTTGTGCATTTGTGGGGGCAGGAGGTATATGGAAACTGTACTTTCCATTCAATGTTGTTATGAACTTAAAATTGCTCTACAAAACAAAAAAAAAAAATATATATATATATATATATATATTTTTTTTTTTTTAAGGTGTAAGAGATTAACCACTACTTAGATTTGAAAAGAAGGGCCAGGTGCAGTAATCCTAACACTCTGGGAAGGAATATTTTAGGGAATATTCCATTTACTACTACAGTGTAACAAATCACCCCATAACTTAGTGGCTTAAAATAAAAGCGATAATGTTACTGTCTCTGATGATTCCTGTGGGTTAGGAATTTGGGAAGCTGCTGGCTGGGAATTTCTGGCTCAGACCCTCAGGCTCAGGGTCTCTTGGTAATCAGACAGTGGGTGGAGCTGGAGTAGCAGAGGGCTGGAGCTAAGGACTAGCTAGGCATTTCTTTCTTTGCAGGGTATGGGCAATTTTGGGCTTCCTCACAACCCATGGTGGCCTCAGGCCAGTCAGACTGCTGATAAAGTAGCTCAAGGCTCCAGTACAAGTGTTCCAGGAGACAGGGCAAAAGTTACATCACCTTTTCTGATCAAGCCTCAAAAGTTATGTGGCATCAATTTTACTGCAAGTTAGTTAACAAGTTACAAGCCCACCCAGATTCCAAAGTAGGGCATATAGACTGCATCTCTTCAGTAGAAAATTGTCAAGGTCATATTTTAAATAGCATATGAGATGGAATATATTGTTGCAACTCTCACTGTTCAAACAGGGAACAATTTTAAGGAATCACACACATAAGCAGTTGTTCACCCTAACTTGATGAGCACATTACAATGTTGTTCCAGTGGGCCTGGGCTGGATTCAAACCCGCCAGCTCAGGTGTATTTTGGCTGACGCCTTAGTCGCTTGAGCCACAGGCGCCGAGCCATGCTAGCTTTTAAGTGTTTTCACCTCAGAAAAAAAAGGTAAGCATGTAAAGTAATTATATGCTAATTGGTTTGATTTACCCATTACACAATGTATTCATATTTCAGAACACCAGGTTGTTCACCATAGAGATATACACACAATTTTGTAGACTAAAAATAAAATTTTTTTGGCTTGGTGCCTGTAGCTCAGCAGCTAGGGCACTGGCCACATATTCCAGGGCTGGTGGGTTTGAACCCAGCCTAGGTCCACTAAACAACAATGACAACTACAACAACAAAAAAATAGCTGGGCGTTGTGGTGGGTACCTGTAGTCCCAGCTACTCGGGAGGCTGAGGCAAGAGAATCGCTTAAGCCCAAGAGTTTGAGGTTGCTGTGAACTGTGACACCATGGCACTCTACCAAGGGTAACATGAGACTCTGTGTCAAAAAAATAAATAAATAATAATTTTTTTTTAATTCTCATTTTCATATGCGGTAGTAAATATATAGGTAATGCCTAAATTTTATAAATAAAAGAAATAGCATTTTAAGAATATTATTTAGAAATATGAAGGCAAGGGCAGCGCCTGTGGCTCAGTTGGTAAGGCACCGGCCCCATATACCGAGGGTGGCGGGTTCAAACCCGGCCCCGGCTGAACTGCAACCAAAAAAAAAAAAAAAATAGCTGGGCGTTGTGGTGGGCTCCTGTAGTCCCAGCTACTTGGGAGGCTGAGGCAAGAGAATCGCTTAAGCCCAGGAGTTGGAGGTTGCTGTAAGCTGTGTGATGCCATGGCACTCTACCGAAGGCCATAAAGTAAGACTCTGTCTCTACAAAAAAAATAAAAAGACAATAAAAAGAAATATGAAGGCAAATACTCAAGAAAATATGGAAAAGAGGCTCAGTGGGCGGTGCCTGTGGCTCAGTGGGTAGGGCGCTGGCCCCATATACCAAGGGTGGCTGGTTGAAACCCAGCCCCAGCCAAACTGCAACAACAATAACAAAAAAATAGCCAGGCGTTGTGGTGAGCACCTGTAGTCCCAGCTACTCGGAGGCTGAGGCAAGAGAATCGCCTAAGCCCAGGAGTTGGAGGTTGCTGTGAGCTGTGACACCCCGGCACTCTACCAAGGGTGATAAAGTGAGACTCTGTAAGAAAGAAAGAAAAGGAAAGGAAAGGAAAGAAAAGAAAAGGAAAAAGGAAGGTAAGGAAGAAGGGAAGGGAAGGAAAGGAAGAAGGGAAGGGAAGGGGAGGGGAAGGGGAAGGGACGGGAAGGGAAGGGGAAAGGAAAAGGCTCAGCACCTGTAGCACAGTAGTTACAGAGCCAGCCACATACACCAAAGGTGGCAGGTTGAAGCCCGGCCAGCTAAACAACAATGACAACTGCAACAAAAAATAGCTGGGTGTTGTGGCAGGTGCCTGTAGTCCCAGCTACTTACGAGGCTGAGGCTAGAGAGTTGATTGAGCCCAAGAGTTTGAGATTGCTGTGAGCTGTGATGCCACAACACTCTACCCAGGGCAACATAGTGAGACTCTGGGTCAAATAAATAAATAATAAATAAATTTTTTAAAATTCTCATTTTCATATGAAAATTTATAAGTAATGCCTAAATTTTCAAATTTATAAGTAATGCCTAAATTTTATAAATAAAAGAAATATCTTTTTAAGGATATTACTTAGAAATATGAAGGCAAATACTCAAGAAAATATCAAAAGAGGCTCAGTGCCTGTAGCACAGTGGTTACAGTGCCAGCCACATACACCAAGGGTGGCAGGTTTGAACCTAACCCGGGCCAGCTAAACAACAATGACAACTGCAACTAAAAATAGCCAGGAGTTGTGGTGGGTGCCTGTAGTCCCAGCTACTTGGGAGGCTGAGGCTAGAGAGTTGTTTGAGCCTAAAAGTTTGAAGTTGCTGTGAGCTGTGATGCCACAGCACTCTACCAAGGGCAGTATACTGAGATTCTGTCTCAAATAAATAAATAAGGTTGAAAGAGTTAAAACTGGGGTGGTGAATGGGAGAGTGGGAAGAATGGGAGGTACTACTATTTTTTATTTTAAGTCTTGTAGTATGATTTGATTTCTGAAACCATGTGAATATATTACATTGGTGAAAATAAACATTACTTTAAAGACAAAAACTGCCTAACTCTCCTATTTGTTTGCCAAGAAAATAGGTAGAAAATATGCACAGCTGCGTTACAGAGGGGTGGTTATGAGTTGTTGGAGTTGTTTTTTCACTGGGTCATTTCTGGTCAAGATACTACTAAAACTCAATCTCTTTCTTCCACATTAAAGAAAAAAAGAATCTTTTGATCTATAATTCCATTTCTGGAAACTTATCCTAAGAAAATAATCCTAAGTATAGAAAAATCTTTACATGAAATGTTGTATAGCACTGTTTATATATTACTATAAAACTGGCAAATCCTAAATGCCCAACCAAAAGAAAGAATGAGTAACTTCCCCTCGGCCTTTAAAAAGAATATACATAAAAATGAGACAATAATGTAAAAATGTCTATAACCTAAAATTAAGTGAAAAAATTAGTATGAAAAATTACACGTGAAATATTATTACAACTACTTTTAAAATTCCACATATATAAAAAAAAAGATTGGAAGAATATACCAAAGGATTTCCCATGATTTTGTTGCAATGGTGATTTTTTTTTTTTTTTTTTGAGACAGGGTCTCTGTTGTCCCAGCTAGAGTACAGTGATGTCATTGTAACACATGGCAACCTCAAACTCCTGGCTCAAGCACTCATCCTGCCTCAGCTTCCCAAGTAGCTGAGACTACAGGTGTGTATCACCTACTGATGGTGATATTATAGATAACAGTCTTTTTTTTTCTTTTTTTTATTGTTAAATTATAGCTGTGTACATTAGTGCAATCGCCTAATGTACACAGCCCATTCTAAGATGCACCAAACAGTCTTGCTTCTTTTTACTTTGTGCATTTTCAAAAACATTTTTTAAATGTTTTTGTTACTTTCCATATTTTTTGCACTATATTTTGTGCAAAAATTTGTATTTATATTTTCAAATTCTTGAAAATATAAATTAAAATAATTTCTATGTTAAAAACCTCTTTTTAGGGGCGGTGCCTGTGGCTCAAGGAGTAGGGCGCCGGTCCCATATGCCAGAGGTGGTGGGTTCAAACCTAGCCCAGGCCAAAAAAAAAAAAAAAAAAAAAAAAAACCTCTTTTTAGGGCGGCGCCTGTGGCTCAGTGAGTAGGGCGCCGGCCCCATATGCAGAGGGTGGCGGGTTCAAACCCAGCCCTGGCCAAACTGCAACCAAAAAATAGCTGGGCGTTGTGGCGGGTGCCTGTAGTCCCAGCTACTCGGGAGGCTGAGGCAAGAGAATCGCTTAAGCCCAAGAGTTGGAGGTTGCTGTGAGCCCTGTGACGCCACGGCACTCTACCCGAGGGCGATACAGTGAGACTCTGTCTCTACAAAAAAAAAAAAAAACCTCTTTTTAGGGCAGCACTTGTGGCTCAGTCGGTAAGGCACCGGCCCCATATGCTGAGGGTGGCGGGTTCAAATCCGGTCCCGGCCGAACTGCAACAAAAAAATAGCCAGGTGTTGTGGCGGGCGCCTGTAGTCCCAGCTACTCGGGAGGCTGAGACAAGAGAATTGCCTAAGCCCAGGATTTGGAGATTGCTGTGAGCTGTGTGATGCCACGGCACTCTACCTAGGGCTATAAAGTGAAACTCTGTCTCTACAAAAAAAATAAATAAATAAAATAACAACCTCTTTTTAATACCACCATTTTGATTCTGCCAGTTTGGCCTTAATGTTTTCACCCGGTAGATCCTTTTTTTCTTTTTTTAATTTCCTACTATACAAGTGTTTAGATTACATTGCTTTCATTTCTAAAGTAAAGTTCAAGTTGTACTGGAGCTCTTCATCCAGGAGATGTGCTGAACACCTTCGCATTGTGCAAAAAATATGGAACGCTTCACAAATTTTCATGTTATCCTTGCACAGGGGTCATGCTAGTCTTCTTTGTACTGTTCCAATTTTAGTATATGTGCTGCCAAAGCGAGCGCACCTGGTAGATCCTTCTAGTGGAAGTCACTATAAGCCCATAGATAGTTGACTCTTGGACAAGTTTATGAATACAAACATCTTAAGATAATTTCAACATTAATAAATTTTTAGCAAGAAGATATTAACTAGAAAAATCCATTAGTCCAATTTAACTTGAATATTGTTGAACAAATCAATAAATGATCAATTTTGTATATGGTTATTTCAGGTAGTTCTCACTTTCATTTTACTTTAGTAGAATTATTTGTATCCTGTTTTTTTTCCCTCAAAATCTTATTAAAGGCTCAGTGCACGTAGGTCAGTGAGTAGGGCCCCAGCCACATACACTGAGACTGGTGGGTTCAAGCCCGGCCAGGGCAAGCTAAAAAACAATGACAACTGCAACCAAAAATAGCTGGGCGTTGTGGTGGGCGCCTATTGTCCCAGCTACTCAGGAGGCTGAGGCAAGAGAATCGCTTAAGCCAGGGGTCCTCAAATTTTTTAAACAGGGGGCCAGTTCACTGCCCCTCAGACCGTTGGATGGCTGGACTATAGTTTAAAAAAAAAAACTATGAAGAAATTCCTATGCACACTGTACATATCTTATTTTGAAGTAAAAAAACAAAATGGGAACTATACAATATTTAAAATGAAGAATAAGTAAAGTTAAATCAACAAACTTACCAGTATTTCAATGGGAACTATGGGCCTGCTATTGGGTAATGAGATGGTCAATGTCCGGTTCCATATTTGTCACTGCTAGTCATAACAAGTGATGCAAGTGTGCATCAGTTGGTATAGATCTGGTTGGAGAGTTCAGATGTTTCATTCTGAAAAAAGTCTGTTCACAGACATAAGTGCTGCCAAAGATGGTTGCCATTTTGAGTGCATGGTTCCTGAGATTAGGGTATGTCTCAGAGGGGAGAGATGCATAGAAATTAGGAAGGCTGCTTGACTTGAATGCATCTTTCAGAGAGTCAGAATTCTGCAGTTCAGCCAATTCCATTTGGTAAATCGTATCCACATTTTCAATGTCAATAGAAAATGGGTTATGGAAAAGCTGTATGTCCTGTTCATAGAGATGAAGCTCTTTAAATCTAAATTGGAACTCCTTTTGCAACTTTTCCAGTGAATCCACACGTTTTATTTGGGAATGCAACCAATGGATTTTCCGCTAACAGATTTTGAGTTGTGGAGAGATGGCAGAAATTTTCCTCCTTCACTTGTTTGGTGAGGAGGCCTAATCTTACTTCAAGCGCTTTCACATGTGATTGCATAACACAGATGAGCTTCCCCTTTCCATGAAGTTGCACATTGAAACTGTTGAGTAGCTCTGTTACATCTGTCAGAATGGCAAGGTGCCATTTCCATTCTGCATCATTGAGCTCTGGTACTTCTTTGTTTTTTGAAAGCAAAAAAGCTGTAATCTGTGGAAGTAAGTCATAGAAATGTTTCAAAACTCTCCCTCGACTCAGCCAATGGACTTCTGTGTGGTACAGAACATCTTCACAGGCAACATTTAGCTCAAACAGAAATTCCTGAAATTGTCTGTGGTTTAATGCATTACCTGTAATGAAGTTAACACAAGATACCACAATTTTCTTAAGAGTCCCACATCAGTGATTTACTACACAGTGTTTTTTGGTGGATGAGGCAGTGTATGGCTATTGGATGAGAACGGTTATGTTTGTCCGCAATTACTCATTTCTTAGACCCCACCATGCTAGGAGTACCATCAGTTGTTCACACTGGCTAGTTTTGCCCAGTCCAGCTCCAAACTATTCACAGTTTGGCAAAACTTTTCATAAAAATCCTCTCCTGTAGTTATTCCTTTGATGCTTTGCAGTGCAGCAAGCTCTTCCGTGACTTCAAAATAGTCATTCGTCCCATGAATAAAAATGAGAAGTTGTGCAGAATCATGAACATCATTACTTTCATTGAGTGCCAAGGAAAAATAGAAAAGTTTTTTGCGGAGTTTTGCAAATGCTGATGCAAATTGTCTCCCATTTCTTCAATCCTTGGTGTAATTGAGGGTCCTGAAAGACTCACTGTACTAAATAAATCAGCCTTCTCTGGACACATCTCTTTGGCAACAGAAAGAAGGCATTCTTTAAAAATTCTCCCTCCACGAATAGTCTGCCAGTACATGCTATTAGCTTGGCAACTTGAAAAATTGCTTGCAGTGATGAGATATTTAGCTGCTTCTGCTTCACAAAAGTATTTTGCTGAGTTGTCAACGTATATTTCAGTTTTAATATTTTATTTTTTCTCACTTCTCCAACGAATCATATTTATCTTTATGTTGAGTTTGATAGTGTCGACACAAATTGTATTCTTTGAACACAGACACTATATTCTAGCATATCAAACACACAGCTCTTTCCTTGTACTGCATGAAAAAGTGATCATAACTCCACTGTTCTTTGAATATCCTACTCCGAGTCAGTTTTTCTCTTTCTTGATATCATTGTTTCCTAGGGATTCCAAATTGCTATTAGTAAAATACATTTATATATATATATATATATATACAGCTCTCCAAAAACAATATACCAGCAATAACTTTGCCCACACAGAGACATAGAGACTGCACTGCCCATCAATGCAGTCTGATCAGAGTCCATCAACGCAGCCTTGCCAGTCCACATCATTTCAGCCTCGCCAGTGCCCATATGGTGGAACTCCGCTTTTACCTCAGGCTCACACTGGTGTGGTGCAGGAACAGGCACAATTACAGAGCCAGTTCCTCCACCAGCTTTACAGTTCACACTACCCTGTGAGAACTGCACTGTGATCTGTGAACTCGCACAGTGAGAAGACCCATGCGATCAGATTCCACTGCAGGAAAAAAGAAGGCACATATGCCTTTTTTCTTCCAAACTTTCTAATGCAAGTTCAGCCATACAAGCATATGGCTGAACTCGCACTGCTCAGAGATCGCAACAGTGTGAACCGGGGCTTACACAGCACACAACATACAACATCATACACAACTGAATAGCAATCAGAATATAAATGCACTTACTATCAATTAAATTGGGTTTCCTACTCCTTGGTTGTCTGCAGAGCCAGATTAAGTTCCCATGGGGTCCTGGGCAGATTACCAGTTTAGAGCTCCCATGTGATAATACTGAGCATTGACCATTTGCATTAACACTGACCGCTGACCATTTGTGATAACACTGAGCACTGACCATTTGCATTAACACTGACCGCTGACAATTTGCATTAACACTGAGCTTACAATTATCATTACCACTGACCACTGACTATTTGCATTACCTCTGAGCTCTGACCATTTGCATTAGCACTGAGCGCTGACTATTTGTGTTATCACTGTGATGCAACCCCCCTAGAAACCACCCCCAACCAACTACCCAACTTATAAAAAAAGCTCTCCTAACTTCAAAAAAAAGGCTCTTCTAACTTCAAAAAAGTCACCCCCTATCTGCAAAAAAAGACCTCCTAATTTCAGAAAAAAAAAGCCCTACTACCTGCAAAATTAAAAAAAAAAAAAGACCTCCTAACTTCAAAAAAAAAAAACCAAAAAACCCTAACTCATTCTTACCTCAGTACTTAGGCAGCTACAGGCTCTGCACTGGCAACCTGGTGACTCCTCTGATTACACTAGAGACTGAGAGGAGGAGTCGAGAGTCAGAGAGTAGGAGAGGAGTCAAGAGAGTGTGGGGCACATTCCACACATGCGCACTGCGGGCCAGATGAGTGGGCTGCTAAGCAGGATGGCAAAAACACCCAGCGGGGAGAGACAGAGAGAAGAAGCAGAGTTGGAGAGTTGGCGCACATTCCACACATGTGCACTGCAGCCCGGGACAAGTTGGCTGCTAAGCAGAACAGGCAGCTGTGGCAAAAACACCTGGCAGGCCGGATAAATGTCCTCGGCAGGCCGCATGTGACCCACAGGCCATAGTTTGAGGACCCCTGGCTTAAGCCCAAGAGTATGAGGTTGCTGTGAGCTATGACGACACAGAACTCTACGGAGGGTGAAATAGTGAGACTCTGTCTCAAAAAAAAAAAAAGTGTTGATTCTCAGGCGGTATCTGTGGCTCAAAGGAGTAGGGAGCCGGCCCCATATGCCAGAGGTGGCAGGTTCAAACCCAGCCCCAGCCAAAAACTAAAAAAAAAAAAAAAAAAAAAAAAGTGTTGATTCTCAGGCGGCACCCGTAGCTCAGTGGTAGGGCGCCAGCCACATACGCCCAGGCTGGTGGGTTCAAAACTGGCCCAGGCCAGCTAAATAAAAATGACAACTGCAACAACAACAAAAAATAGTCAGGCTCTGTCGCGGGCACCGCTAGTCCCAGCTACTTGGGAGGCTGAGCCAAGAGGATCACTCAAGCCCAAGAGTTAGAGGTTGCTGTGAGCTGTGATGTGACAGTACTCTGCCAAGGGCAACGAAGTGAGACTCTATCTCAAAAAAAAAAAAAAAAGGAATACAGCAGCGTCTCAGGTTACAAAATGAACATTCATAAATCATAAATCAGTAGCCTTTATATATATCAACAATAGTCAAGCTGAAAAAAACAGTTAAGGACTCTATTCCATTCATAGTAGTGCCAAAGAAAATGAAATATTTGGGAGTGTATCTAACAAAGGACGTGAAAGATCTCTATAAAGAGAACTAAGAAACTCTAAGAAAAGAAATAGCTGAAAATGTTAACAGATGGAAAAACATACCATGCTCATGGCTGGGAAGAATCAACATTCTTAAAATGTCCATACTACCCCAAGCAATATACAATTTTAATGCAATCCTTATTAAATCCCTATTAATCCCTCCATTGTCATACTTTAAAGATCTTGAAAAAATAATACTTAGTTTTGTTTTTTTTTTTTAATTTGGCCGGGGCTGGGTTTGAACCCGCCACCTCCGGCATATGGGACCGGCGCCCTACCCGCTGAGCCACAGGCGCCGCCCAATAATACTTAGTTTTATATGGAATCAGAAAAAACCTCGAATAGCCAAGACATTACTCAGAAATAAAAACAAACCAGGAGGAATCACGTACCAGACCTCAGACTATACTATAAATCAATAGTGATCAAAACAGCATGGTACTGGCACAAAAACAGAGAGGTAGATGTATGGAACAGAATAGAGAACCAAGAGATGAACCCAGCTACTTACTGTTATTTGATTGTTGACAAGCCAATTAAAAACATTCAGTGGGGAAAAGATTCCCTATTTAACAAATGGTGCTGGATGAACTGGCTGGCGACCTGTAGAAGACTGAAACTGGACCCACACCTTTCACCATTAACTAAGATAAACTCTCACTGGATTAAAAATTTAAACTTAAGACATGAAACTATAAAAATACTAGAAGAAAGTACAGGTCTTGAAGAAATCAGTTTGGGGGAATATTTTATGAGGAGGACCCCCCCAGGCAATTGAAGCAGCTTCAAAAATATACTACTGGGACCTCATCAAACTAAAAAGCTTCTGCACAGCCAAGAACACAGTAAGTAAAGCAAGAAGACAGCCCTCAGAATGGTAGAAGATATTTGCAGGTTATGTCTCCAACAAAGGTTTAATAACTAGAATCCACAGAGAACTCAAACGTATAAGCAAGAAAAGAACAAGTGATCCCATCACAGGCTGGGCAAGGGACTCGAAGAGAAACTTCTCTGAAGAAGACAGGTGCATGGCCTACAGACATATGAAAAAATGCTCATCATCCTTAATTATCAGAGAAATGCAAATTAAAACTACTTTGAGATATCATCTAACTCCAGTAAGATTAGCCCATATCAATAAAAAAAAAAAAAAAAAAAGATTAGCTCGTATCAAAATCCCAAGACCAGAGATGTTGGTGTGGATGTGGAGAAAAAGGAACACTTCCACACTACTGGTGGGAATGCAAATTAATACATTCCTTTTGGAAAGATATTTGGAGAACAGTTAGAGATCTAAAAATATACCTGCCATTCAATCCTATAATTCCTCTACTAGGTATATATCCAGAAGACCAAAAAGCACATTATAACAAAGATATTTTTACCAGAATGTCTATTGCAGCCCAATTCATAATTGCTTAGTCATGGAAAAAGCCCAAGTGCCCATCAATCCACGAATGGATTAATAAATTGTGGTATATGTACACCATGGAATATTATGCAGCCTTAAAGAAAGATGGAGACTTTACCTCTTTCATGTCTACATGGATGGAGCTGGAACATATTCTTCTTAGTAAAGTATCTCAAGAATGGAAGAAAAAAGTATCTAATGTACCCAGCCCTACTATGAAACTAATTTATGGCTTTCATATGAAAGCTATAACCCAGTTATAACCTAAGAATATGGGGAAGGGGGAGAGAGGGGGGAGGATAGGCAGAGGGATGGTAATTGGTGGGATTATACCTATGGTGCATCTTAGAAGGGTACATGTGAAACTTAGAAAATGTACAATATAAATGTCTTAACACAATAACAAGAAAATGCCAGGAAGGCTATGTTAACCAATGTGATGAAAATATGTCAAATGGTATATAAAACCAGTGTATGGTACCCCATGATTGCATTAATGTACACAGCTATGATTTAATTAAAAAAAAAAAAAAAAGTGTTGATTCTGGCCAGGCCTGGTGGCTCATGCCTGTAATCCTAGCACTCTGAGAGGTCAAGGCAGTGGATTGCTTGAGCTCAGGAGTTCAAGACCAGCCTAAGCAAAAGCAAGATCCTGTCTCTAAAAAAAGCTGGATGTTATGGCAGGGAGGATCACTTGAGCCTAAGAGTTTGAGGTTGCTGTGAGCTATGACACCACAACACTCCGCCAAGGGTGACAGAGGAGACTTTGTCTCAACAAAACAAAAATGAAATAAAAGATATAAAACAGAAACACCAAAAAAAAAAAAAATGTTGATTCATTGGTCAGGTTTTGTTTGTTTGGACTAAACGGAGCTTTTACCATTAGCAGCTTTTTTTGTTTGTTTTTTGTTTTGTTTTGTTTTTTGGTAGAGTGCTATAGCATCCTAACTCTCAGCAACCTCAAGCTCTTGGGCTGAAGAGATTCCCTTGCCTCAGCCTCCTGAGTAGTTGGGACTATAGGCGCCCGCCACAACGCCCAGCTATTTTTAGAGGAGGTCTCACTCTGGCTCAGGCTGGTCTTGAACTCCTGAGCTCAAGCTATCCTGCCTCAACCTCCCAGAGTGCTAGAATTACAGGTATGAGCCCCGTGGCTGGCCTTAGCAGCTTTTTTTTTTTTTAAATAATTGTAACCAAAACTTTAATCTGAAGGATTCTTACAAAACATACTACTAATGACAGCATTCAAATAAAAATCTTGCACAGTAACTCAAAGTTCAGCTCTACAAGGTACCCTTAAACTGGCAGGACATTGGTATTTTGTTATCTCAAATTCCCAAATAAGGAATGTTACAGACAGGTATATATTCACAGATAGCAATCACATAAGGAATTAACTTAGGACCTAAAGCAAAGGTACACTTTCTTGCAATTTATCAGACTCTTATTTTTTTTCAGCTTTTTCTGGCTGGGGCCAGGTTTGAACCCACCACCTCCGATATATGGGTCCGGCACCCCACTCCTTGAGCCACAGGCACCACCCAACAATTTATCAGATTCTATACCAACTAGATGATCTCTGCTTCAGGTTTCATTTGCTATTCCTCTTACCTGGAGTGCTTTTTCCTCTGATCATCACATGGCCGGCTAGCATCTTGTTAACCTCCATAGTTTATCTCAGTTTCATCTCTTCCTGGAGACCTCTCTTATCCCTGGTTAATGTCATCCTACCCTTGCTCCACAATCTTTGTCACCATCTGAAATTATTTTATTCATTTACTTGTGTATTGTCTTCTCTACTAAAATATGGGACACATGGGAGCAGGGACCCTATCCGTGTTGTTGGCTAGTATATTCCATTTGCCTGACAAATGATTTTATTCCTCCAGAAACACTTGTGAGGTGGCTCACGCCTGTAATCCCAGCACTCTGGGAGGCCAAGGCAGGTGGAGTACCTGAGCTCATGAGTTCCAGACCAGCCTGAGCCAGATTGAGACCAATCTCTGAAAATAGCTGGGCATTATGGCGGGTGCCTGTAGTCCCAGCTACATGGGAAGCGGAGGCAAGAGAATCGCTTCAGCCCGAGTCTGAGGTTGCTGTGAGTTGTGAAGCCACGGTACTCTACCAAAGGCAACTGTCTAAAAAAAAAAAAAGAAAGAAAGAAATACTGTGGAATGAATGAATGCATGACACTGTGTAGAAAGACCTGTAACACAAGAATGTAACGTGTCATAGAAGAGTCAGAAATGGCATCACAAAAGAGATGACTTTTGATTGAATCGTGCATAGGAATTCAGTGTGGGGAGCAGGCAGTTGAGAAGGGGACCATGTGGGAGAATGAAGATGAAAGGAACGCCCAAAACACCCTAGAAGACAGAGACTGCGCAAAGGTATCTAAATGAGAAAGAGCAGATTTACTGAGCAGGGAGGAGTCAATGTGATTGAAACCTATGTTTTCTTCATTGGTGCCCATCAAAGGCACTGCACTATGCAGAATAATGCCTCCCCCAAAGTGTCCACGTCCCCTGATATGATTCTCCAGAGCCTGTGATTATCTTATTTTACCTGGCAAAGGGGAAGTAAGGTTGCAGGTGAAGTGGAGGTTGTTAATCAACTGATGTTGAAGTGAGCATCCTGAGTTATCTATGTGGGCCAGATGTAATCAAAATCTCCTCTAAATGCAGAAGAGAGAGGCAGAAAGTCAGGGTCAGCATCATGCAGACTGAGAAAGGCTAGACTAGCCATCGCAGGCTTTGGAATGGAGGAGGCCCACGAGCCAAGGAATGTGGGCCGTTCTAGAAGGTAGAAAAAGAAGCAGTGGATTCTCTTTTCCAGGCTCCAGAAAGAATACACCCCTACAATACTTTGGACTTTAGCCCTCTTTGGACTTTGAAACCCCCTTCTGGACTTCTGACTCCAGAACTGTAAGATAATAAATGTGTGTTGTGTGATGCCACTACAGGTATGGTAATTTGTTACAGCAGCGATAAAGATCAATACAGACACCAAAGAGTCACTCAAGCAAAAAGAAGAAAGGAAAAGCAAAGCTCACAGCTAGTTAATGGGCTGGTGTGTGGAAAGATTTGGTAACCAGTAGAGAGGTTAAATTCTAACCTCTTTGGAATTCTGACCTCACACTTCACACAGTTCAGGGTTGTTTACATGACATGTCAGGGATAACCAGAGGAACTCAGAAATCTCTAATATCACCTTCAAGGTTCAAAGGGACAGAGAAGGTCAATTAGGTTGGAGCAGGTCCTGCTGAGTGGTCCCATAGCTTTACCCTACTATTCTTTCAGGATTTAGAAAGTCATTTATTGCATAGATCCCTAAGGCAATCTTCTATGGAGTTTTAAAAATCTGTTAGATAATAAGTCTTCTGATGGTCTCTGAAAGTATAATTATGATTGTGCTTTAGAAAAGAGCAAGAATGGATGGTTTCATTTAAAAGAGGGGAAAGTATCTCTTGAAAAGGTTTTATTTTCTCAGGAAGATGAGCAAGCTGTGAATATTCACCATTGTGGTTAACATTAATTCTTGCAGCATTGGCCCTTCTAGGTCAACCGGATCCCTTTCTTTTCCTTTATAAATTGAGCTGAAATAGTTCCTGCTGACCCGAGAGTGCTGGCTGCATGCCCAGAAGTGCCACTCCTGCGGGCACTGTATAATGAGGCAATCCACAGAGCTGATCTCAGCATAAATAAAAGTTCAAGCTGGGACTTAAATTTTTAACACATTTGCAGAATGAAAGCATAATAGCCAGAGGAACTGCAACAGAATGACATCATTCAAATAACTTGGTAATCAGTGTAATCATTTAAATACTCAGATATTACAAGAGACAAGTCATTATGACAGCATAGCCCACAGCTGCCTAAAATGTGCACTTTCTTACTTTATACCCTTGACAAAACATAAGGATAAAATTACTTTTGGTGTTTGGTTTGGTTTTACTGAAGCAGGTGAAGTGGAGGTTTTGTTTAGGGTTGAGGAAAGGTGAGAAAGTGTTTAGTTTTTCTTTCTGGAAGAAAAAAAGCCTTTCACATATAGGTAATAGAAAAAGGAAGAGGCAAGTGAAAACACATACAAACCTTTCCCACTTCTTTTGGACAAATATAAAATTCAGTTCGTTACCTTGCCATTTTTTTTTTTTTTTTTGGTAGTTGTTGTTGTTACAGTTTTTGGCTGGGGCTAGGTTTGAACCCACCACCTCCAGCATACGGGGCCAGCGCCCTACTCCTTGAGCCACAGGCACCTCCCTACTTTGCCATTCTTTAAGTTAAATTTTTACACCTATAATCTGAATGTGTCCCCCGAAATTTTTATGGTGACATTTAATTACCAATGTGATAGACATATTAAGAGGGGAGGCCTTTAGGAGGTGATTAAGTGAGGGTATGAGTGCAGAGCCCTCTTTAGTCAGATTAGCGACTTCACCAAGTGAGAACATGGTGTTCAAGGTGTCATCCTGGAAACCCAACTCTGTGTTATATGAGCAGATATTTGTGTAGCACGGGGTTTTTTCAAGTCGTGTGGTCAGTGTTCTAGTCTGTACAATTCTTTGTTGTGCGGCGTGTCCTGTGCCTTGTAGGGTGTTTAGCTACATTCCTGACCTCTACCTACTGCATGCCAGTAGCAAACCCCTCACTTCCCAATGTGACAACCAAAAATATCTCTAGACATTGTCAAACGTCTCCTAGGGAGTTTCCCCCTCCCTCCCTGAGAGCCACTAGGATAGAGTAATTCATAGGAAACCAGCAACAGGGAGGAAGAATTCTGGAGACAAGGAGTGGGAGGGTAAATAAATTCTATGTGTGCGATTAAATGACAAATGCAGACAGAAGGAAAAAACGTATTGGTTTCCAAATGCCACTCTAACAAATTACCACAAACTTAGTAGTTCAACACAATACAAATTTATTATCTTACAGTTTTGTTTTTTGTTTTTTTTTTTTGAGACGGAGCCTCAAGCTATCGCCCTGGGTAGAATGCCCTGCCATTACAGCTCATAGCAACCTCCAACTCCCGGGCTTAAGAGATTCTCTTGCCTCAGCCTCCCAAGTAGCTGGGACTACAGGCACCCGGCACAAAACCCAGCTATTTTTTTGGTTGTAGTTGTCATTGTTTGGCGGGCCTGGGATGGATTTGAACCTGCCAGCACCATTGTATGTGGCTGGCACCCATTCCACTGAGCTACAGCTGAGCCAGCACCGGCTATTTTTATTTATTTTTTTATTGTTAAATCATAGCTGTGTACATTAGTGCAATCAAGGGGTACAATGTGCGGGTTTCATATACAATCTGAAATATTCTCATCAAACTGTTCAACGTAGCCTTCATGGCATTTTCTTAGTTACTGTATGTAGGCATTTGTATTATGCATTTAGTAAGTTTCGTCTGTACCCATTCTAAGATGCACCATAGATGTGGCCCCACCCATTACCCTCCCTCCACCAAAACCTCCCGCCTCCCTTACCCTTTCACCATAGTCTTGTGCTATAGTTGGGTTATAGCCTTCATGTGAAAGCTATAATTTAGCTTCATAGCAGAGCTGAGTACATAGGATACTTTTTCTTCCATTCCTGAGATACTTTGCTAAGAAGAATATGTTCCAGCTCCATCCATGTAAACATGAAAGAGGTAAAGTCTCCATCTTTCTTTAAGGCTGCATAATATACCATGGTATACATGAACCACAATTTGTGAGTCTATTCGTGGGTCAATGGACACTTGGGCTTCTTCCATGACTTAGCGATTATGAATTGGGCTGCAATAAACATTCCAGTACAGATGTCTTTGTTATATTGTGACTTTTGGTCTTTGGGGTATAAACCTAGTAAAGGAATTATAGAATCGAATGGCAGGTCTATTTTTAGGTCTCTAAGTATTCTCCAAACATCCTTCCAGAAGGAACGTATTAGTGTGCATTCCCACCAGCAGTGTAGAAGTGTGCCCTTTTCTCCACATCCACACCAACATCTCTGGTTTTGGGATTTTGTTATGTGGGCTACTCTTACTGGTGTAAGGTGGTATCTCAAAGTAGTTTTGATTTGCATTTCTCTGATGATTAAGGATGATGAGCTTTTTTTCATGTGTTTGTAGATTGTGCGTCTGTCTTCTTTAGAGAAGTTTCTCTTCAAGTCCCTTTCCCACCCTGAGATGGGATCACTGTTCTTTTCTTCTAATACATTTGAGTTCTTTGTGGATTCTGGTTATTAAACTTTTCTCGGAGGTATAACCAGCAAATATTTGCTCCCATTCTGAGGGCTGTCTGCTTGCTTTACTCACTATGTTCTTGGCTGTGCAGAAGCTTTTCAGTTTGATCAGGTCCCAGTAGTATATTTTTGACACTGCTTAAATTGCCTGGGGAGTCCTCCTCATAAAATATTCACCCAGGCAGATTCCTTCAACAGTTTTCCCTGCACTCTCTTCAAGTATTTTTATAGTTTCATGTCTTAAGTTTAAATCTTTTATCCAGTGAGAGTCTATCTTAGTTAATGGTGAAAGGTGTGGGTCCAGTTTCAATCTTCTACAGGTTGCCAGCCAGTTTACCCAGCACCATTTGTTAAATAGGGAGTCTTTTCCCCACTGAATGTTTTTAATTGGCTTGTCAAAGATCAAATAACGGTAAGTAGCTGGATTCATCTCTTGATTCTCTATTGTGTTCCAGACATCTACTTCTCTGCTTTTGTGCCAGTACCATGCTGCTTTGATCACTATGGATTTATAGTACAGTCTGAGGTCTGGTAGCATGATTCCTCCTGCTTTGTTTTTATTGCTGAGTAATGTTTTGGCTATTCGAGGTTTTTCCTGATTCCATATAAAACACAGTATCATTTTTTCAAGATCTTTAAAATATGACAATGGAGCTTTAATAGGAATTGCATTAAAATTGTATATTGCTTGGGGTAGTATGGACATTTTAACAATGTTGATTCTTCCCAGCCATGAGCACGGTATGTTTTTCCATCTGTTAACATCTTCAGCTATTTCTCTTCTTAAGGTTTCATAGTTCTCTTTGTATAGATCTTTCACATCCTTTGTTAGGTATACTCCCAAATATTTCATCTTCTTTGGCACTACTGTGAAAGGAATAGAGTCCTTGACTGTTTTTGTCGGCTTGGTTATTGTTGGTATATATAAAGGCTACAGATTTACGGGTGTTGATTTTGTAGCCTGAGACATTGCTGTATTCCTTGATCACTTCTAAAAGTTTTGTAGTAGAATCCCTAGTGTTTTCCAGATATATGATCATATCATCTGCAAAGAGTGAAAGTTTGATCGCTTCTGACCCTATGTGGATACGCTTGATCGCCTTTTCTTCCCTAATTGGAATGGCTAAAACTTCCATTACAATGTTAAAGAGCAATGGAGAAAATGGGCAACCTTGCCTGGTTCCTGATCTAAGTGGAAATGATTTCAATTTAACTGCATTCAATATGATATTGGCTGTGGGTTTGCTGTAGATGGCCTCTATTAGTTTAAGAAATGTCCCTTCTATACCAATTTTCTTAAGTGTTCTGATCATGAAGGGATGCTGGATATTATCAAAAGCTTTTTCTGCATCAATTGAAAGAATCATATGGTCCTCATTTTTTAGTTTGTTTATGTGTTGAATTACATTTATAGATTTACGTATATTGAACCAGCCTTGAGACCCTGGGATAAATCCAACCTGGTCATGGTGTATAATTTTTTTGATGTGTTGTTGGATTCTGTTTGTTAGGATCTTATTGAGTATTTTAGCATCTATATTCATTAGTGATATTGGTCTATAATTTTCTTTTCTTGTTGGGTCTTTCCCTGGTTTGGGGATCAAGGTGATGTTTGCTTCGTAGAATGTGTTCGGTAATATTCCTTCTTTTTCTATATTTTGGAAGAGGTTTAGTAGTATAGGTACTAGTTCTTCTTTAAAGGTTTGGTAGAATTCTGATGTAAAGCCATCTGGTCCTGGGCTTTTCTTTTTAGGGAGATTTTGTATAGTTGATGCTATTTCAGAACTTGATATATGCCTGTTCAACATTTCCACTTCATTCTGGCTAAGTCTTGGTAGGTGGCGTACTTCCAGGTATTGATCTATTTCTTTCAGATTTTCATATTTCTGAGAGTAGAGTTTCTTGTAGTATTCGTTAAGGATTTTTTGAATTTCTGAGGGGTCTGTTGTTATTTCATCATTACCATTTCTGATTGATGAAATTAGAGATTTTACTCTTTTTTTCCTGATTAGGTTGGCCAAAGATTTATCTATTTTATTGATCTTTTCAAAAAATCAACTTTTGGATTTATTGATCTGTTGTATAATTCTTTTGTTTTCAATTTCATTTAGCTCTGCTCTGATTTTGGTTATTTCTTTTCTTCTGCTGGGTTTGGGGTTGGCGTGTCCTTCCTTCTCCAGTTGCTTGAGATGTCCCATTAGGTTGTTAACTTCCTCTCTTTCCGTTTTCTTGAGGAAGGCTTGCAGTGCTATAAATTTCCCTCTTAGGACTGCCTTTGCAGTATCCTAGAGGTTCTGGTAATTCGTGTCTTGATTGTTGTTTTGTTCCAAAAATTTGGTGATTTCCTTCTTAATCTCGTCTATAACCCATCTATCCTTCAGCATAAGGTTGTTTAGCTTCCATGTTCTTGTATGGGTATGCAGGTTCCTGTTGTTATTGAGTTCAACTTTTATTCCATGATGGTCTGAGAAGATGCAAGGAATAATTTCTATTTTTTTTAATTTGCTGAGGTTAGATTTCTGGCCTCGGATGTGGTCAGGTTTGGAGTATGTTCCGTGGGCTGATGAGAAGAATGTGTATTCAGTTTTGTTGGGATGAAATGTTCTGTAGATGTCTGTTAAGTCCAGATGTTGAATGGTTGAGTTTAAATCTAAAATTTCTTTTTTTTTTTTGTAGAGACAGAGTTTCACTTTATCGCCCTTGGTAGAGTGCCGTGGTGTCACACAGCTCACAGTAACCTCCAACTCCTGGGCTTAGGCAATTCTCCTCCCTCCCAAGTAGCTGGGACTACAGGCGCCTGCCACAATGCCCGGCTATTTTTTTGTTGCAGTTTGGCCAGGGCCAGGTTTTAACCTGCCACCCTCGGTATATGGGGCCAGTGCCCTGCTCACTGAGCCACAGGCGCCGCCCATAGATTTTTTTTTTTTTTTTGGTTTTTGGCCGGGGCTGGGTTTGAACCCACCACCTCCAGCATATGGGACCGGTGCCCTACTCCTTGAGCGACAGGCGCTGCCCATTAAATCTAAAATTTCTTTGCTTAGCTTCTTTTAGGAGGATCTATCCAGCACTGCTAAAGGGGTGTTAAAATCTCCAACTACTATGGAAGTGGAGGAAATCAAGTTGCTCATGTCTGTTAGAGTTTCTCTTATAAATTGAGGTGCGTTGTGGTTGGGTGCATAAATATTAATAATAGAGATCTCATCATATTGAGTATTACCTTTAACAAATACGAAGTGTCCATCCTTATCCTTACTTATTTTGGTTGGTTTAAAGCCTATTGCGTCTGCGAACAGGATTGCAACACCTGCTTTTTTCTGCTTTCCATTTGCCTGGAATATGGATGACCATCCCTTCACCTTGAGTCTATATTTGTCTTTTAATGTAAGATGCGATTCTTGAATGCAGCAGATATCTGGCTTGAGTTTTAGTATCCAGTCAGTCAACCTGCACCTCTTTAGAGGATAGTTTAAACCATTCACATTAATTGAGAGTATTGATAAGCCTTTCGAGAGTCCGGTAGACATTTTTAATCCTTTTGTGACTGTGGAAGTTGGAATTTGATCAAAATTTTCTGGGTGGGTTTACTTTTGTGGTGGAGGATTACGCTGGTCTTTATGGAGGATAGGTCTGAGAATATCCTGGAGAGCTGGTTTAGTTATGGCAAATTTCTTCAACATGTGAATGTCATTGAAGTATTTAATTTCTCCATCATAAATGAAACTCAGTTTAGCTGGGTATAGGATCCTGGGTTGAAAGTTATTTTGTTTAGGAGATTAAAAGTCGATGACCATCCTCTTCTAGCTTGAAATGTTTCAGCAGAGAGATCTGCAGTTATTCTAATATTCTTCCCCTTGTAGGTAATGATTTTCTTTCATCTGGCAGCTTTCAGAATTTTCTCCTGCATATTAACTTTAGTGAAATTGATTATGATGTGTCTGGGGGATGTTTTATTCGGGTTGAGTCGTGCTGGAGTTCTGAAACTGTTTGCTATCTGAATTTCAGAATCTCTTGGCATGTCTGGAAAGTTCTCCTTCATAATTTCATGGAGAAGAGACTCTGTGCCTTGTGAAGCCACTTCGTCACTTTCAGGGATCCCTATAAGATGAATATTGGTTTTCTTTGAATTATTCCAGAGCTCTCTGAGAGATTGATCTGTTTTTGCCCTCCATTTCTCATCCTCTTTGAGAGTTTGGGAGCATTCGAAAACTTTGTCTTCAATGTCAGAAATCCTTTCTTCTGCTTGCTCCATTCTGTTACTGAGGGATTCTACTGTGTTTCTCAGATCTTTGAGGAATGCAACTTCTTGTCTCAATGTGTCAAAATCTTTGGTCATTTGGTCTTTGAATTTGTTGAATTCTTGAGATATCTTTTGGGTTACTGCTTGGAGTTCTAATTCAATCTTATTTGCTATCCAGATTCTGAATTCGATTTCTGACATCTCAGCTAATTGTTTGTGCATGGGATCTTGTGCTGTATCTGCCCCATTGATCCTTGTGGGAGTTGATCTATTCTGATTATTCATATTGCAAGAGTTTTTCTGTTGATTTCGCCTCATGATTGTTTTTCACCGTTGCCTCTGGCTGTCCTCAGAGTTGGGGAGCTGTCTGTCCAAGATTAGATCCCAGCAGGATCACTCTATTGTTGCTTGATCTTTGTAAGGAATGACCCTGTGTAGTTCCCCTGGGGCTGCTCCAGCTAGGGAGTTCTTGTTGTGGAAGCAGCTCCAGCATGTGACACACCCGGATCCAGGAACAGGGCAGGAGGTGGTGCACACAGTTCTGGGAGTGCCTGACACCCAGTGACTTTGGCACAGACAGCCCAAGGCTCCAGCAGTCTCTGGCCAGGAGAAGGGCTCTCGTAGAGGCAGGGAGGGCTCCAGAGGGCACGCAGCTACCAGTATCCCTGGGCAGATGAGTGGGCCAGTGTGAAGGCTGGGAGGACACAGGAGGGAGGACACAGGGTTGCATGGCTCCCGCAGTTCCTGGTCAGGGCATTTGGAGGCCCAGTTGGTGCGGGGTCGTGGCACAGATCTTATGAAAGTCCAGGCAGCACCAAGCCCAGGAATTTGAGGTTGCTATGGGCTGTGACACCACAGCACTCTACCCAGGGCAACAGCCCGAGCCTCCAGTATGCCAAAACCGTCTCACTCTGCCCATAAGGGTTAAGGCTGCAAGGCAGCTCAGTCCCCACCTTTAGGCTGCTCAGTTGATAGGTTACTAGGTCCCACCCGCTCCTTGCTCTGGGACCCTGAGGTGGAGCTTGCCAGGGCAGTTCTCTTACACGATGGCTCCCTGCAGCCCAGCTCAGTGGCTCTGTCTGGGGCCCCAGACAATGCCCAAAGTTCTCCACACTCCTGCCTAAGCTCTCCCCAAGATAGTTCAACTGAGTGCCAAGTCCAAAAACACCAAAACAGTTCACAGGTAAGGCCTTTCCAGTTTGCATTCTCACTGCTGCTTGTACTCACAGTTGCCGGCGTGATTAGGTCGATGGAACACACGCAACCACTTGCCAGTTTCCCACTACTTTTGTCCTCCTCTTGGGGTCCAGAAGTCCCTTGCTGACTTCCTGTATCCTCAAAGGGATGATTATAGGCAGATATCACCAGCCAGAGATGTCTGGAGTCTTATCTCCCCAAACTCACCATGCCCAGTTGCAGGGAAGCTGTTACTTGGTCGCCATCTTTAATCCAATCCGGACTATGCAATTCCAGGGGCTGTATTTTGTTCTTCCCTGCAGGATGATACCAACTATTTAAGGAAATTCTCTTAAGCTCACCCGGTTATTTTTAGAGACAGGGTCTCAATCTGGCTCAGGCTGGTCTTGAACTTGTGAGCTCAGGCAATCCACCGCTGGTCTTGAACTTGTGAGCTCAGGCAATCCACCACCTTGGCCTCCCAGAGTGCTAGGTTAATAGACAAGAGCCACTGTGCCTGGCCCTCCAAGGCAAGGATTTGTGGACTAGTAGTTCATCACCCAGGAGCTCTCTGTGCTCTGCAGGAAGCCCATAAGGGAGGAGGTCCAACAAGGAGGGAGAAGCCAAGTCAGAGTGTGATTTTAGCCAAAGTCCTCTACAGACTTACTTCTGCCTAATCACAGAGGGAAACTCTGGATAAGTTACATGTCAGATTTTAAGCCAACTCAAAGCAAGAAAACTGGTTTTCATACTCTTGCACCAGTCATAGGATAGGGCAGGGGTTTTCAACCAGTATGTCAAGGCACACTGGTATGCTATGACAGGATCTTAGATGTGCCATGAAAAGTTTTAAAGATCATTAATTAAATTATTTTCAAAAGAAGTTCAAAGCACGGTAACTAAATCCTTTTTCTTACTCTTTTTTTTTTTTTTTTTTCGATCAACGTAATTTAAGTGTGCCATGGAAGTTTAACTATAGGTCCAGTGTGCCCTAAGACAGAAAAGGCTGAAAAACACTGTGCAAGGGGCTGTCCCAGGAGAATGTAAACTTCCAGGCTCTTTGTTCCAGTAGCAGGAAATGTGGTACCAGTAGCTCAAGAACAGTGCTACCACCCTCAAGGTTTCAGGGGCATCTGGGCTGAACATCAAAAATGTCTGTCTCACAGAATCACAGTGATTTCATTATCCTCTTTCTGCAATAGTTGTTTTTTTTTTCCTAAAAGCATTTTCATTATCAATAATTTCTTTGGCCACTATTATAAGTATAATAAAAGCAAAGTGAATAATTTTGCATTAATTATCTCGCTTTGGATGTTTTAGAACTGTTCTTAAAACTTAACCAGTTTTAGGTAAATATTTAAATCTAGTAGTTTAAAATACATCTGTGCCTCTACTGAGAACATAATCATTAAACCCTTATGTACAAAGTTTTTCTAATAATCAACTAAATATTATAATTTCTTCTTCTTTTTTTTTTTGTTTAGAGACAGAGTCTTACTTTATCGCCCTCAGTAGAGTGCCATGGCATCACAGCAACCTCCAACTTCTGGGCTTAGGCGATTCTCTTGCCTCAGCCTCCCGAGAAGCTGGGACTATAGGTGCTCACCACAACACCCAGCTATTTTTTTGTTGCAGTTTGGCCAGGGGCCGGGTTCGAACCCACCACCCTCGGTATATGGGGCCAGCACCCTACCCACTGAGCCATAGGCACCACCCAAATATTGTAATTTCTAGGCCACAAATGTTCCAAAAAATCTTTTCACATATCTTAAAATAAAAGAGTATTCTTAACAAGCTTACTCTCCCTAAGTTAGTTTTAATTTTGAAGGAGTAGCAAACATATGTTTAACTTACTGGCTAATCAACTATGGAGAGTATTCCAAGGAATAGTAAGATGCTTTAAATTTTTCACATTATTTAAGTGAATATTTATGCTGAGTATTTGTTTTCATTTATTAATTTTTTTTTTTTTTTAAGACAGAGCCTGAAGCTGTCACCATGGGTAGAGTGCTATGGCATCACAGCTCACAGCAACCTTCAATTCCTGAGCTTAAGCGATTCTCTTGCCTCAGCCTCCCAAGTAGCTGGGACTACAGGCACCCGCCACAATACCTGGCTATTTTTTGATTGTAGTTGTCATTGTTGTTTGGCAGGCCCAGGCTGGATTCGAATCCGACAGCTCTGGTGTTTGTGGCTGGCGCCTTAGCTGCTTGAGCTACAGGCGCTAAGCCTGTTTTCATTTATTTTTCATTTTATGTAAGGGAATATTTAAAATTAAAATTAACCTTAAAAATTATGTTTAAGGGCTGGGCACAGTGGCTCACACCTGTAATCCTATCACTCTGGGAGGCTGATATGGGTGGATTGCCTGAGCTCATGAGTTCAAGACCAGCCTGAGCAAGAGCAAGACCTCATCTCTCAGCTCAGCACCCGTAGCACAGTAGTTACAGCCCCAGCCACATACACCAAGGCTGGCGGGTTTGAACCCAGCCCGAGCCATCTACACAACAATGACAACTGCAATAAAAAGTAGCCAGGCATTGTAGCGGGCGCCTGTAGTCCCAGCTACTTGGGAGTCTGAGACAAGAGAATCACTTGAGCCCAGGAGTTTGAGGTTGCTGTGAGCTATGACACTATGGCACTCTACCAAAATGAGACTCTGTCTCAAAAAAAGAAAAAGAAAATCATGTTCAAAAAATTTTTTGTGTCAAATTAATTATAAAAATCATTTCTATATTTAAATGTACTAAAAATTTATGAGATACTCAAACTTCTTAAACATAATGCTAACATACCAAGACTTTTTTTTTTTTTTTTTTTGAGACGGAGTCTCACTTTGTCACCCGTAGAGAGCTATGGTGTCATAGCTCACAGCAACTTCAGACTTTTGGGCTCAAACAATTCTCTTGCCTCAACCTCCCAAGTAGTTGGTACTATAGGTGCCCACCACAATGCCTGGCTATTTTTAGGGATGGAGTCTTAATTTTTCTCAGGCTGGTCTTGAACTCCTTAGCTCAGGCAATCCACCCATCTTAGCCTCCCAGAGTGCTAGGATTATAGGCGTGAGCCACCATGACCGGACTCTTTTTTTTTTTTTTTTTCCATAAATAGAATTTTCAGAGCTCAAGCTGGAGTACAATGGTTGCAATGGTGCAATCATATTAATAGCTCAGTGCAGCCTCTAACTCTTGGACTTAAGGGATCCTTCTGCCTCATCCTCCCGAATAGCTGGGACTGCCCGCACACCACCAAACCTAGCTAGACCTCCTTTTTTTGGGAAACAGTCTCACTCTGTCACCTACCTAGATTTCAGTGGCATCATCATCACGCACTGCAACCTCAAATTCCTGGATGCACACAATCCTCTCCTGACCTGAGTAGCTGGAACTACAGGTGTGCAGCACAATGCCTGGCTTATTTTTGTATTTTTTGTAGAGATATATGGTCTTGGTAAGTTGCCCAGCCAGGTCAGAGTGCCTAACCTCAAACAATCCTCTCACTTCAGCCTACCAAAGTGCTGGGATTATAGGCATGAGCCACCACACCTGGCCATGAAATTTATAGATAATAATTAATCTACAAATATAATTTCAGAAAAGTAAATATAATGTAAGATTATAATATAAAGGAAAATAAATGTAATCTATAACAAAACAATATGCATTTCAATATGTAAATTTCTGGACATAATTAGATCTGGGGGTATGATGACATAATGATATAAGATGGTGTTTAGACATGTATGCAGGATCGTTGTGAATACAGCTGATAAGTTGTGTATGCTATCAGCAGCTCAAATACCATAAACCATGTTTCCATCATTGACTTTCTTTCTGAAATAGCTTAAAACCCTCGGTAAAATTCCAGTCAAAACAAACAACCTTCCCTTCAATCTGGAAAATGCCTCCTGGAAAGTGCAGCATATATTAAAACTGCAACAAGTACTTTGTGTTTGTACATATTATAGAATTAAATTCTACGCTCAGATAATAGATTTTTCCCCTCTATGAATGTCTGGCAAGCCATTTGAAAGCCATGTTGAGGCTCAGCTCCTATAGCTCAGCAGCGAGGGCGCCAGCCACATACATCGGAGGTGGCCGGTTCAAATCCAGCCCAGACCTGCCAAACAACAATGACAGCTACAACCAAAAAATAGCTGGGCATTGTGGCAGGCACCTGTAGTCCCAGCTACTTGGGAAGCTGAGGCAAGGGAATCGCTTATGCCCAAGAGTTTGAGGTTGCTGTGAGCTGTAATGCCACAGAACTCCAGCTTGAGACTGTCTCAAAAAAAAAAAAAAAAGAAAAGAAAAGGGCGGCGCCTGTGGCTCAAAGGAGTAGGGTGCCGCCCCCATATGCCAGAAGTGGCAGGTTCAAACCCAGCCCCAGCCAGAAACTGCAAAAAAAAAAGATAGAAAAAGAGAGAGAGAAAGCCACTTTGAACACAGGACAATTCCCTGTTGCATGGAACTGCAGGATCTTCACATTGCAGGATTTCTGGTATCCCTGGTGTCTTAGTCCATTTGTGTTGCTATAAAGGAATACCTGAGGCTGGGTATACTTATGTGACTTACGGCTTATGTGACTTACGGCTCTGCAGGCTGTACAAGCATCATGGTGCCAGCATCTGTCTGCTCAGCTTCTGTGCAGTCCTCAGGCTGCCTCCACTCCTGGCAGAAAAGGAAGGTGAGAGAGGAAGTAAGAGAGACAGGAGGTGCCAGGTTTTTTTTAAACAACCAACTCTTCTGGGAACCTACCTTCTACTGCCAGTGAGAGCATTAACCTATTCATGAAGGGTCTACCCTCTGACGCAAACACTTCTCATTAAGCCCCACCTTCAACACTGGGAATCAGATTTCAACATGAGATTTGAAGGAGTCAAACCAAACCATAGCACCTGGCCCCTACTTACAAAATGTCAACAGCATCCCCTCCCATCACTACGACAATCAAAAACACTCCCACCATATTTGTAAAATGTCCCTGAGGCAGAGGAGTCTCTGCCTGGCACACGTTACCTCTCTAATCTCATTTCCTACTACATTTCTCCTTGTTTTTCCCTCTGCAGCCATATTGGCCACCTCGGTCTTTCTCAAATCCAATTAAGCATGCTTCAGCTGTAGGCTCTCTGCAACGGCTGTTCTGCCTGCAACGCTCTTCCCTTAAACACAGATATAGTTCACTTTCTCACCTCCTTCAGGTCTTTGCTCAAACATCACCTTCTCAGTGAGACATTCCCAGATCCTTTATTCAAATTCTACAATTCCTCACACATGCCCTTGGCCTTTCTCTGCTTTATTCATCTCCACGGCATCACCATCTGACATTTTCTTATATTTCACTTGTTTATTTGTTGTTGATCTAGCCACCCTCTACCCCCAGAGGTTTTAAGTCAGTCAGGTTTCTTATGTGTTTTGGTCACTGCTCAGCTCAATAAATGTTAGTGGAAGGGAAGGGAAGGAAAGGGAGAGGAAGGAAGAGGGAGAAAGGCAGGAAGATGGGAAGAAAGGTGGGTTTCAGGAAGTAGCCGAGGGTCATGAGCCCTACATTGGGCTTCTTGCCCTCAACCAACCAGTGAGTTCAGAAACGTGGCACTTCCTGTTGGTTCCTTGCCTTGGAGACTGTCTCCTTTCCATGGGAACTGGGCTAAACAGTCTAATGCTTCTTATTTGTTGGCAAGGCCTGCTTCTGGTTTCTGATATTTTTGTAACTGCAGAAGTTAATTTTGAGGGGGAAAGATGGGTAAGAACTTCTGTAAGCTATATTACCCCAAAGCTAACTGACTATGAAGGAACATGGCTTAGAGCTTTTGATTCTTTTTCTAATGAGATGTATATAATTATGGACCTGAAAACTCACTACTAAATCCAAGAGTCAGAAGTGATTACAGTCCTGGCAGATTTGCCCGGGGTGTTTTGAGTTAGCCACAGGAGGCAGCCTTTAAACAATCATTATGAGAGGGCCTAGAAAACAGGGTCCAATAAAAGGAGACTCAACAAAAAAATTATGCAATGAAATTTCAGTCAACTGTGTAAATTGTTATACTAAACGATATCCAGAGGTCCCTTATTTAATCTGCTGTTTCATGACCTGAAATGTAATTCCTTAACAAAATAATCTCAAATAAGGAGTGTATATTACTCCTTGCCACAAAATAACTATGGTTTTATAAAACAAAGAGGAATTAAAGTTGAAAAACAGCTGACTTTAAGATGCTGACTGGCGGAGAAGATTGCTGGTGTGTTTCATAGGAAACAGCAGAACTAGGCTCGTGTTCCACTGGCACTTCTTTTTCCTCCCAATCAGGGGTTTTCTACATACTGGCAGTCAATAATGCCAACTTTAATAGTATCATTCCATGTGTTTGTGGTAGGCAAAATAATGGCTCCCCAACGATGTCCACACCCTAATACCTAATGCCTGTAAATATGTTAGGTTATAAAACAAAGAGAAATGAAAGTTGAAAAACAGCTGACTTTAACATGGGGAGATTTCTGGGTGGGCCCAATATCAATATGATCACAAAACTCCCTTATATATGGAAGAGGAGGCATGAGAGCTAGAAAGATGGAAGGGGAAGATGCCTCAACCTGACATTACTGGCTTTGAAGATGACAGGCGACCACAAGCCAAAGATTATGGGCAAACTCTAGAGCAGTGATTTTCACCAGTATGCTACAGCACTCTGATATGCCATGAGAGGATCTTAGGTGTGCCATAAGATCATTAATTAAATTATTTTCAAAAGAAGTTCAAAGCCCAGTAAGTGTACATATCAAAATTAAAACCTCTTAAAGGGCGGCACCTGCAGCTCAATGGGTAGGGCATTGGCCACATACACCAAGGCTGGCAGGTTCGAACTCAGCCCAAGCCAGCTAAAATCAACAATGACAACTGCAACAAAATAGCCAGGCCGGGAGCCGTGGCTCATGCCTGTAATCCCAGCACTGTGGAAGGCCGAGGAGGGAGAATTGCTTGAGCTCAGGAGTTCAAGATTTGCCTGAATGAGAGTGAGACCCCAACTCCTAAAAAAATGGAAAAACCCAGCCACATGCCACAGCAATCACCTGTAATCCCAGTAGCTTCTGGAAGCTGAGGCAGCGGGATGCCCACAGCCCGAGTCCGCGATTGTAGTGAGCTATGATGCCATTGCCCTCTGCTCAAGGGCATAGAGTGGGACTCTGTCTCAACAACAACAAAAAAAGCAAACAAAAAAATAGCCAGTGGTTGTGGCAGGTGCCTGTGGTCCCAGCTACTCTGTCTCAAAAAAATGAATAAATAAAATAAAAACCTCTTTAAATTGTTTATACTACTGTATTATTTTCAGAAAATATCTTCATGATAAATGTTTTCTTTTTTGTTTGTTTTTGAGACTCTGTCTCACTTTGTAGCCCTCAGTAGAGTGCCATGGAATCACAGCTCATAGCAACCTCTAGCTCTTGGGCTTAGGCGAATCTCTTGCCTCAGCCTCCCAAGTAGCTGGGACTACAGGCGCCCGCCACAACGCCCAGCTATTTTTTTGTTGCAGTTTGGCGGGGGCTGGGTTTGAACCCACCGCCCTCGGTATATGGGGCTGGCACCCTACTCACTGAGCCACAGGCGCCACCCGATAAATGTTTTCTTGTTATCATAAATAAAAACTGGCTTATTTTAAAGTTGGTGGTGCATAGTCTTGCAAAACAAGATTTTGCAACACTTCCATACATGGTGTGATTTGACAAGGATTTGCCAATGAACACCAATATACGTTGAAATCACCTGAAGTGAATGAAACCGTATGGCTCAGCAATCCCTCCTTGTGCCTGAATAGTAAGGAGGGGTAGCTCATACTGAACATGTTGTACAGTTCTGTCTTGATTTGACATAGTGAAGTGGCTGGGCACAATTACCTTGTACATCCTATTTTTGAAAATTTTCCAAGAGATTTTTTTTTTTTTTTTTTGCAGTTTTTGGCCGGGTCTGGGCTTGAACCCGCCACCTCCAGCATATGGGGCCAGCACCCGACTCCTTTGAGCCACAGGTGCCACCCAAGAGATTTTAATTAATACCTGCATTTCTTTCAAAAAGTGTGAGTTACACCAGGGAATATTATGCAGTCTTAAAAAGGATGACGACTTTACTTCTTTTTTTTTTTTTTTTTTTTGAGACAGAGTCTCACTTTATCTCCCTGGATAGAGTGTCGTGGCATCACAGCTCACAGCAACCTCCAAATCCTGGGCTTAGGTGATTCTTTTGCCTCAGTCCTGCCTATAGCTGGACTATAGGTGCCTGCCACAATGCCCAGCTATTTTTTTTTATTGTTGTTGTTGCAGTTTGGCCGGGGCTGGGTTCAAACCCACTACCCTCGGTATATGGGGCCGGCATCCTACTCACTGAGCCACAGGCACTACCCCAACAGTGAGGTCGGTGTTTTTTTTGTTTTTTTTTTTTTGCAGTTTTTGGCCAGGGCTGGGTTTGAACCTGCCACCTCCGGTATATGGGGCCAGCGCCCTACTCCTTGACCTCTTTCATGTTTACATGGATGGAGCTGGAACATATTCTTCTTAGCAAAGTATCTCAAGAATGGAAGAAAAAGTATCCAATGTACTCAGCCCTACTATGAAACCAATTTATAGCTTTCATATGAACGCTATAACCCAACGGTAGCCCAAGAAGAGAAGTGGGGAGGGGAGGGGGAAGGATGGGTGGAGGGAGGGTAATTGGTGGGAACACGCCTACGGTGCATTTTACAAGGGTACATGTTAAATTTACTAAGTGTAGAATATAAATATCTTAACACAATAACTAAGAAAATGCGGTGAAGGCTATGTTAACCAGTTTGAGGAAAATATTTCAAATGGTATATAAAACCAGCACATTATACCCCATGATTGCATTAATGTACACACAGCTATGATTTAATTAAAAAAAAAAGAAATACAATTTTGCTACCCCTTTCCCATGTATACCAGAAACAGAAAAAAAAAAGTGAATTGTTTATTTACTTATTTTTATTATTTTTGATTTGACCTTTTCTTTTTTTTTAGAGACAGGATCTCACTCTTGCTCAGGCTGATCTCGAACTCTTGAGCTCTAGCAATCCACCTACCTTGGCCTCCCAGAGTACTAGGATTACAGGCATGTGCCATGGTGCACAGCCTGATTTGGTATTTTTTATTTTTATTGCACAGCATTCAATTAAAATGGATAAGCTTATAATAAAGAAACAAAAAATTAGAAGATGATGCTAGTGCCTCGAATACTGCTTCATATGATACATTGGCAACTAAATTAAAAACAAGTAATGGAGTTTGGTGCTGGCCATATACACCGGGGCTGGCAGGTTGGAACCTGAACTGGGCCTGCTAAGCAACAATGACAACTACAACAAAAAAATAGCGGGACGTTGTGGCAGGCACCTGTAGTCCCAGCTACTTAGGAGGCTGAGGCAGGAGAATCGCGTAAGCCCAAGAGTTGGAGGTTGCTGTGAGCTATGACACCACAGCACTCTACCGAGGGCGACAAAGTGAAACTCAAATAAACAAAAAAAAAAAAATTAGTCCTGGCCAGTTGCGGTGTCTCATGCCTGTAATCCCAGCTCTCTGGGAGGCCAAGGCAGGTGGATCACCTGAACTCACAGGTTGCAGGCCAGCCTGGGCCAGAGTGAGACCCTGTCTCTAAAAATAGTGGCAGGTGCCTATAGTCCCAGCTAGTAGGGCGGCTGAGGCAAGGAGATCACTTGAGCCCAAGAGTTTAAGGTTGCTGTGAGCTGTGACACCCTGGCAAACTACCGAGGGGTGACAAAGTGAGACTCTGTGTCAAAAAAAAAAAAAACTTAGTCATCAATATAATGAAGAGTGCTTATCATTCAGTTCTCTATGTGGTAAAGGAATCCACCATGTCCCATGTTTGTAATTTATGGGAAACATGAGCAAATGAAGCTGTGGTTCCTAGCTTAGAGAATCACTTAAGTCCAAGAGTTGGAGGTTGCTATGAGCTGTGATGCCACAGCACTCTACCGAGGACAACATAGTGAGACTCTGTCTCTAAAATAAATAAATAAATAATGGCGGCGCCTGTGGCTCAGTGAGTAGGGTGCGGCCCCCTATACTGAGGGTGGCAGGTTCGAACCCGGCCCCAGCCAAACTGCAACAAAAAATAGTGGGTGTTGTGGCTGGCACCTGTAGTCCAGCTACTCAGGAGGCTGAGGTAAGAGAGTCACCTAAGCCCAAGAGCTGGACATTGCCATGAGCTGTGACGCCATGGCACTCTACTGAGGGTGACAAAGTAAGACTCTGTCTCAAAAAAAAAATAATAATAATAATTTTAATTGTTATCTTTTTATTACAAATTATTTTTTGACACTGATGGTGCATTTTATTTGTGTTAATAAAACAAGAGGTTTTTTTTTTACTCATTTTTTGATCAATATCATATAAGTGTCCCATAGACCTTCATAGGTTCAAGTGTGCCATGAGATAAAAAAGGTTGAAAAACACTCCGTTAGAGCAATATTTCCATCTGAAACAGTGGTTTCTCTCCCAGCTAGGATTAGAAAAATGCTGATAAACCCGGCTAGGATTAGAAAAATGCTGATAAAATAAAATTTGTAAAATTTTCATTTTACAAATGTGAGAATTTAGATTCCTGTCTGGAAGTGGGAGTGCAGGAATTTGAACTCAAGCAATCAAGCAATCTGATTCTAGAACCCTTGCTTTATTTTTGAGACAAGAGTCTCACTCTGTCACCCTGGGTAGTGTGCTCATAGCTCATAGCACATAGCAACCTCAATCTTTTGGGCATGAGCAATCCTCTTGCCTCAGCCTCCCAAGTAACTGGGACTACAGGCACCCACCAAAATGCTTGGCTATTTTTTCTATTTTTAGTAGAGAGGGGGTCTTGCTCTTGTTCAGGCTGGTCTTGAACTCCTGAGCTCTGGCAATCCACCTGCCTCAGCCTCCCAGGGTGCTAGGATTATAGGCATGAGTCCCTGTGCCTGGCCTCAGATTTTTTTTTTAATGGAAATATGAGCAGCATTTTCTACTTTCAGTTTATTTTTCCTATAAAAAATAGGATGAAATATGAATAAGGATAATACTCACCCTAGCATTCAAAAAAATAACTAAAATATATGAAGAAGCTAAATGTCTAGCCAACCAAGGCTGTGGGGGAGTGAGAAGACAGGGTTGTTGGGTTAAAACTGCCATTTTAGGTCATTCTCCAGGAGGCTGCTCATGGTCAAAGTGAAGCTTGTGGTTGCATGTTATTTCACGACTGGTATGTCAAGCCAGCTTGACCCTTCCAGGACAAATCCAAAGAACTATTGTTCTCTGAATGATGAATATTTATAAATGTGATTTCAGATATCCAACAGTTTACCAACATTGCTAGCCAAACTGAAGCTAATGGAAGCTAAAACTATTTTACTAAAATTCTTTTTAGATCAAAATGTTTATTCTTAGAAAGGTCTTATAGCTAGCCGGGCGTTGTGGCGGGCGCCTGTAGTCCCAGCTATTCAGGAGGCTGAGGCAAGAGAATCGCTTGAGCCCAGGAGTTGGAGGTTGCTATGAGCAATTCCTTCTTTTATAGTTCAAATGCTGGAAATTCTTGTCAAAACTAATACCCGATATTATACTGACAAAGGAAGTGATAATTATACACCTGAAAAACTATAACAACAAATACTATCCTTTTTATTATTATTTTTTAACAACTACTATTCTGGATATGAAATCTATACAGCAAATATTTGTTATGGTAAAACCAGACTTCAGATGCCTCATCTTCATCTTCTGGAAAATGCCACAAAAAATTAAAAAATAATTTCATGGGTCTAAATCAGCACTTTACAATAGAACTCTCTGTGATGATCAAAATGTTTTCTGTGGGCCAAGCGCAATGGCTCATGACTGCAATCCTAGCATTCTGAGACTCCAAGGGGGGTAGATTGCTTAAACTCAGGAGTTTGAGACTAGGCTGAGCAATAGTGAGACCTCATGTCTACGAAAAACAGAAAAACTGAGGCAAGCGGATCGCTTGAGCTCAAGAACTTGCCGTTGCTGTGTTCTATAATGCCACAGCACTCTAGTCAGGGTGCCAAAGTCTTAAAAAAAAATGTTTTCTATGCTGCTCGATGTGATAGCCAGTATGCCTACTGGGCCTTTGAAATGTATAGTGTTCCTTGGTTGTCTAGTGGCTAAGAAGAAAGAAAAGAAAAATGGAATGCATAGTGTGACTTTTAATCCTATTTAAATAATCATAGGTGGCTAGTGGCCATAGCTGTTTATTAAATAGCACAAATCTAAAGTATTTTCCAGTGAATATTTATATGGTATCAAGAAAGAAGCTTTCACATAATAAAGGACCAGATGAACTGAGTATAGAATTGTGCAGGTAACCATATTTTGTCAAGTGCAATCAACTCAATGGGGTTGTGTTATCTATAAAGAATTTTTTTTTTTTTTTCATTTTTTTTGTAGAGACAGAGTCTCACCTTATCGCCCTTGGTAGAGTGCCGTGGCGTCACACAGCTCACAGCAACCTCCAGCTCTGGGGCTTATGTGATTCTCTTGCCTCAGCCTCCCCAGTAGCTGGGACTACAGGCGCCCGCCACAACGCCCGGCTAATTTTTGGTTGCAGTTTGGCCGGGGCTGGGTTTGAACCCGCCACCCTCGGCATATGGGGCCAGCGCCCTACTCACTGAGCCACAGGCGCCACCCTCTATAAAGAATTTTAAAACAACAAAAATAAGTTAAAGTATATGTTTTTATTATCATCATATCTTGGCAATTCTAGGCAATATCAGTGGTAAAATATTCTCTCTACCATTGCGGAGCACTGGTTCCTGCTCTCCACGGGATACACCAACTGTTCTTCACAAAACCTCCAGAATGTACAAAGAAAAAATAAATCAAATAGATTATAGTGTATATGGTAGCTGTTAGAGCTGTTCACAAATAAGGTACCCTTTGAACTCAGGCATAGCCATGGATTTACTTTGGGCAACCCTTGAGCAGCAGCTCACCATGCTCTCTGCCATGGCCATGGGCAATATTCCAGATCATATCTACCTTAACAACCTGGTTTCTAGAGTGAGGAATGTGACCAATCCTCAATAAACATGGTGTATGAGCAAGAAATACTTATTAATATCTTTTTTTATTTTGAGATGCAGTCTCAAGCTCTTGTCCTGGGTAGAGTGCCATGGTGTCATCATAGCTTACAGCAACCTCCAACTCTTGGGCTCAAGTGATCCTCTTGCCTCAGTTTATTTTATTTTTAGTAGAGATAGGGTCTCACTCTTGCTCAGGCTGATCTCCAACTCGTGAGCTCAAGCAATCCACCCACCTCGACCTCCCAGAGTGCTAGGATTATAGGCATAAGCACCTGGGCTATTATTATTATTATTATTTTGAGATAGAATCTCGCTCTGTCACCCTGGGTAGAGTGCTGTGGTGTCATAGCTCACAGCAACTTCAAACTCCTGAGTTCAAGTGATCCTCTTGCCTCAGCCTCCCAAGTACTTGGGACTACAGGTGCCCATCACAACACTAGGCTAATTTTTCTATTTTTTAGTAAAGAAGGGGTCTCACTCTTGCTCAGACTGTTTTGGAACTCCTGAGCTCAGGGGATCTACCCACCTTGGCCTCCCAGAGTTGTAGGATTACACGTGTGAGCTACTAAACCCAACCCCATTTTTGTACTTCTTTCCTTCTTTCTCTCTCTCTCTCTCCTTCCCTCCCTCTGTTCCTTCCTTCCTTCCTTTCTTTCTCATTTTTGAGACAGAGTCTCACTATGTCACCCTCGGTAGAGGCTGCAGTGTCACAGCTCACAGCAACCTCTAACTCTTGGGCTTAAGCGATTCTCTAGCCTCAGCCTCCCAAGTAACTGGGACTACAGGTGCCCGCCACAACACCCCGCTATTTTTTTGTTGCAGTTATCATTGTTGTTTAGCAGGCCTGGGCCGGTTCAAACCTGCCAGCCCCGGTGTATGTGGCCAGTACCCTAACCACTGAACACTACAGGTGCTGAGCCTATTTTTATTTTTTTAAAGATTGGGCCACTACCTTCCAATTCATTAATACGGCATGGCATATAAGTGAGGAGGTATTCCTTTATAGAAAAAAAGGACAAGGCCAGACACAGTGGCTCACACTTGTAATCCTAGCACTTGGGAGGCTGAGGTGGGTGAATTGCCTGAGCTCACAGGATAGAGACCAGCCTGAACCAGAGAAACCTCATCTCTAAAAGTAGCCAGGCATTATGATCCATGCCTGTAGTCCCAGTTACTCGGGAGGCTGAGACAAGAGAATTGCTTGAACCCTAGAGTTTGAGGTTGCTGTGAGCTATGACATCATAGCACTTTATGGAGGTTGACAAGTGAGACTCTGTCTCAAAATAAATAAATAAATAAATAAATAAATAAAATAAAGGATAATAATAGAATATCACTGGAAAGCAAACACCACAGGTTACTGTAGGCTTGGCACCACATACCTTAGTCAGTAGGGTGCTGGCCACATACACAGAGGCAAGCAGGTTCAAACCCAGCCCCAGCATGCTAAACAACGACAACTGCAACAAAAAAATAGCCAGATGTTGTGCCAGGCGCCTGTAGTCACAGCTACTCAGGAGGCTGAGGCAAGAGAATTGCTTAAGCCCAAGAGTTGAAGGTTGCTGTGAGCTGTGATGTCACAGCACCATGGAGGGTGAAAAGTGAGACTCTGTCTTTTTAAAAGAAGAAAAGTCACTGTAAAGCAAACATAAAAGACTCTTTTTTCTTTTCTTTTTTCTTGAGAAAGAGTCCCTGTTGCTTCAGGCTACTGTGCTGTGGCATTAGAGTAACTCACAGCAACCTCAAACTCCTGGGCTCAAGTGATCCTCCTGCCTGTGTGTGGTTGGAGAATACTGAATTAAAGTATTAGGTAGAGAGACTAGTGTGTTTGAGGAACAGCAAGGAGGTTGGGATGAGTGGGGATAGCAGTGAGACATGAGGTCACATGGTTAAGAGAGGGGATCATGGATGTATTATAAGGACTTCGATTTCCAGCACAGGAATTCCATGATCATTAAGAAGACACCGCGCTCCGTCCCTCACTACCATCACAGCTGCATGTAGAGATAAAATCGCAGGGTAGCAAGAACAGGAACAAGCCCTTCTTATAAACGTATCATCCTGACCTTTGGCCTGAGCCTTCCCTCATTAGCATCTGGAAGTTTCAGATAAAAAACTTCAGGCCAGGGGTGGCATATGTGGCTCAAGGAGTAGGGTACCGGGCCCATATACCAGGGGTGGTGGGTTCAATCCTGGCCCTGGCCAAAACTATAAAAAAGCAAAACGGAAACTTCAGACCAGTCTTGAATTCCTCAGGCTCAAGAAATCTTTCAGCCTCAGCCTCCTAAAGTGCTGGGATTCCACACATGAGCCACTATGACTGGTGAAAATGTTTTTCTAACTTACATAATAACCAAACAGAACTCTTTTAAAGACTACTAATCTATTTTCCCTCAAATTACGTTAACTATTCCTACCAACACATTTTGATACCTTTTTGCATGTTAAGGTATTTGGTTTAAAGTGTATCATTAGCACTGGAAGCTGAAGAAAGATAACAGAAAACCCATTTGTTTTAGTTTAATAAACATTTATTCCTTTAGTTGAACAACTTCTACACAAAATCAAAATGTATGGAATGTATAGTATGCCATTTTTTGAGTAGAAAGCTATTTAGGTCTTAGGTCTCAAGAAGTTATATATCGAAGCAGTACCCTGAACCCCATAAATGCATCAATGTACAAAGTTACGATTTAATAAAAAATTTAAAAAAAAAAAGTTGTATGAGCTTACTATGAATATTTTCTGGAAACCAATTAACTGAGCCTTTGGAAACCCCTAAAGAACATAGGTGAAAAATTGGCTCAGAAAAACCAATTTTGAAATCAAACTACTAAATCAGCAAACTGATAATATGGATGAAATGGAGAAATTCCACTTTTATTTCCTTAACACTCAAACATACCCTGGGGAACATTATCCTAGAAGACGTGAAACATTAATACAACAAATGTGGTAGGATGTTTAAAATGAAGGTGAGCATACAATGGCCTAATTTTGCAAAATGCTATGGATACTTAGTGTGATTTGAGCAGGGAGGAGAAAAATAACTGTAGATGTGTAAGGTTAGATCAAAGACCATTAACTTATATGGATACCAACTATGACTTTTCCCTGGAACCGTAAAGAATGGGTTGATTCAAGATGATTTATTACACTCATTGCCCAGAGAAAAGGTACTTTTAAGCAGCCATCTATACCTTTACCTCTAATATGGCTGTGGGGGATTCATAATGGTCACAAATTAATGTTACAGGCTTTTAAAAATCTTGCTTAAAAAATAACTTCAATTAAAAAAAAAAAACTTCAATTTTCTAACCTCACACTTGAAAAGTATTTTTTTAATGGCCACTAGCTTAGTAGCTTCCCACCATAGCACTGATTTTACTAGCTTACAAACTTAAGGTTAGTAATTCTTATTTGCTTAACATTCAATTCTATCAGTTTCAAAATACAGTGTAAATACCACTACTATACCACTACTACTATGTATATAATTCAGGACTCTAGATTTCAGGGAGCTATAAGATTGAATCAGGAACAGTTTTCATTTCCTATGTTAACTTAAATGGTACAGTGGAGAGTGAGGCAATTTTGTTTTTGTCCAGATAGGTCTCATTTGTTAAAAGCCTCTTGAAGTAAGTTTATTCAGTTCTGCAAAATGGTGGCATTTTGGGAACTTTTGGAGAAACGGTCACGCAAATCTCCAAACAAAACCCAATTTAAAATATTTGTTTGCCAAACTCCAGCCACCTGAAAGTAAACCAGCAGAGCATTGCCATCACCCCAGTCAAGCTGTAGGTTTCACCACATGCACCAAACAAATCTACAGGGTAGTTTCAGCACTCCTCTTTTCAAGAAATTTATTTTACACCTATTATACCATACATCATGTTTTAAACACTGACATTTAACTCCCTAATAAGATAAAGCAATGACAAAAAAGTTTATCTTATTAGAAACAAGATACACCATTACGTACTGTCTTCAAACATTATTGCACTTAATTTGACAAAGCATTCATGAGACAATCTGCAGACTAGTTTAACAGACAAATAACACCTTTAAGCAGACATGACTGTCCTAAATTGTTTATTAGGTTATGAATTTTACAAACATTACTTATATTAGCGGTAACGGTGGAGCTGGAGAGTATTGCGTCTTCTCCAAGCTGCACGGCGGGAACCACCAATAGTGTGGTGGAACTTATGGCCCTTTCCAAGGCCACGGCTCTTCCGGCCAGCAGATGTCAGCCCACGCATCTCCCTGTGCTTGTGGACTGGTTTGGTGATCCACTGGGTGTCAGGATTTCTTCTGATAGCTTTATGGAATGGATCAATGAGGATAACCTCAAAAAATTTGTACGTTGAATCTTCACCAACCCAGTAAGAATTCAGGACTCTTAGAGCCCCACAGTGGCGTCCAGCTCGCTCCTAGAGTGAGAAAAAAGGTTTAAGGTCAGCTCCCACCTTGTCTATAGCAACAAATTAAAATTCTAACTGTAATTCTAGTTCACCACTAGACAAGAGACTGAGGCTGCTTACTTAGCTATTCAAGTAGTTACTATGCAGCTCCCACTAGAAATTGGCATCATTAAATGAGATGACCTAGATTTGCTAAAATAACACATAAACGTACCTGGATGGAAATACATTATTCCTTTGTATTACTCCCTCCCTAAGACACAAATATGTTAATATCTGACAAACAAAATTTAGGACTTGGGGACCTGTCCTTTCTATCTCAACTGAGAAATCTGCAAACTTTTCCATAAAAGTCTTAAAAAATATTACACATTTTGGGCTCTACAAGACTTTTCACAATGTTTTCCTTTGCCTCTTTTAAAAAAAGAATTTTTTTTAGCTCATGGAGAGACCAGCCATAGTCTGCCAATTGCCACATCAGAACACAGCTCTATTTACTAACTCAAGATATTCTGTAACTGACTGCAGAAACTTAGCAGCACACATAAAGGCAGCTTCTACAAATTCAGGGCAATGTGCTGCGACAGTTTACTCTTCTTCAAAAGTTTAAGTTCCACAAGTTTATACTAACTGTAACATACAGTGTATCAAAATACATACACACGCAGATTATTAACAAAGACCACCACAAAGTCTTTGACAGCAACTCCTCTAAGATTAGTAAAGCAAAAATCCATTTACCCTAATTTATACACATAAGGTTCACCTAGGTACTAAAATCCCTCCCTTCCACTACCCCTGAGAAGTAAACAACACAACTTCTACTCAAAACCATTTACCTCAGCAACAGACTGCAGGCTTCGAGCAAACTTTAGCTGGTTAACACCATGATGCACAGGCTTGCCATAGGTTGCACCCTTAGGAACTGGGCGCTTGCGGCCACCACGGCGCACACGAATCCTGTATATGACATAACCTATACAAACCAAAAAAAGTAGTTATCTTGGGGGAACAGTGTTGTGTATGACAAAGAGAGGGGGTAAAGGGGCAGAGCAGTAAAGTGTTAAGGGGGTGTATCAGCCAAACCTAAGGTGGCAAGAGGACAGTGCAGTAAAGTGGGAGGGGGTGTGGTGTGAGTGTTGTCTGGTGTTAAGAGGAAAACAGGGGTATATGTGTTAGAGCGATAGAGAGGGTCACAATTGTCATGTTAAACAGTATGTTGCTAACACTATTCTGCTAAAGCCCCATGTAAAGAAAGACAGCTTTTAGCTATTCTTGAATATAACCGTATCCAAGCATCCACGCCAGGAGACGTGTGTACCTTGCTTAGCCTTGTATCCCAGTCTGCGCGCTTTATCCGGCCGGGTGGGGCGGGGAGCCCTGTGGAGCGCAGAGAGCTGGCGGTACTGCCAGCAGCGGACCCTCAGAAGAAAGCGCATCACATCAGACTGCTTCTTCCTCCACAGCTCCTGGATGTACTTGTATGCACCCATCTTGGCTCACCTTTGATAGAAAACTGGCTGTTATTAAAGGATAATGAGAAAGGATAATGGACCGACCCCGTACATCATAGTCCCCCATCAATCTCAAGGAAACCGCTGGGAATGAAAATGGCTCTGCACCCATTGCAGAGAAAAGATGGCCCAACCCCCCAGTGCCCACCAACAGCGGTGTTCAGTCACCTCCGCAACCCCACCGCAGGGAAGCGCTCAGCACATTTTTATTGCACGAATGAGCGGATGAGACTTGAACACCCAGAGGGCGGGTGGCTGCGGCAGACGGCGTCCACAAGGGCCCGGCCTGCCAAGCGGATGTCGCCAATCCTACAAGGGAAGGTGCTGCCGCCGAGGGTTAATTCTCAAGGGGTGGGGGGGAAAAACCCTTAACCCCTACCCCTTCCCACACCACACCACCAGCCGGTCTCGCTTTAGGTTACCCTAGGCCTAACCTCCCACCCATCAGCCCTACGTCTCCTTCAGGTTCCAGGCCCAGATCGAATTCGCGCCGCCATCACTTCTTCCCCCAACCCGCCCTGGGGCCGCCTCTCCACGCCATCGCTACCCCGCATCCGGACTGAACTCTATCCGCACAGGAGGCAGGAGTAGCTTCGAGGACACAGGGTCACTGGGTCTGGATGGCTAAGGCGGAGGGTGATCAGAGACGGATGGAGAGGAAAGATCCCCGACACAGCCTACCTGATGGCTGCCGCCAGACGGAAAGGAACGGACCTTTCTCCCACAATCCCTTTTGGGCTCCTCCCCCACCTCAGCGAGCCTCCTTCCGGTGGAAAGCTGCAGCTGCCCCAGAGCCTCACGGGACATGTAGTTCCGGTGAGCACGGTGGGCGGTGTCCAGCCCGGTTGGGCGCAGCCTCTCCTATTGTCCCGCCCCTCGCGCCGCTGCATTCTAGCCTGAGCCGCCGCGGCATCTCTGCGGGCGGGTGGGAGAGTTGGTGCTGAGCCCCCGGCAGGCTAGCGAGCGTCCACACTTGTCCTACCACGCGAGCCGGCTAGTTGGGAGCCAGGCTCCAAAGTCGGCGGCCGCGAACAGCGGTGGAGCCGTGCAGCCTGCGCGCCGCTGTCACCGGGGTCTGAGGAGGGTACAGGTTTGTGTCACGCGACGTCGGCTCTTCACTTGAGTTCGTTGCGGATCCCACCAAGCAGCGCTTTCCCCTTCCGTCTTCCCGAAATCTGGGCCCGGCACGGCGCTGACGGACCCCGCGACGCCGGCCCCCGGACCCCACGGAAGGCCTGCGCGGAGCCAGAGCTTCGCGGGTGGGAGGCAGCGCACAGCGTCCCTGGCGCCCCCTCCGAGGAATTTTGCCCTAAAGCGGGCGGCTCCGCGCTTTCATTTGCGCTCTTGTCCTGCGTACAAATTTGGTCCCAGATTTGCGAACGTTAAGAACCGTAATATTTTTAGAAAAGGAAAATATTTATTTGCCAAGCCTGTTTGTCAGGTACAAATGTTTTGGGAAGAAATGCCGAGAAAATGCTGGCATTTTACGTTGCGATCTTTATTGAGAAATAGTTTGCTGGATTTTTTTTTGTGTGTGTGTGTGTGTCTCCAGAATATTTTCATTTTCATTCATTCATTCATTCATTTTGAGACAGAGTGTCACCATGTCGCCCTCGGTAGAGTGCCGTAGCGTCACAGCTCACAGCAACCTTAAGCTCTTGGGCTTAAGGGATCCTCTTGCCTCAGCCTCCCGAGTAGCTGGGACTACAGGCGCCCGCCACAACGCCCGGCTATTTTTTTGTTGTAGTTGTCATTGTTGTTTGGCAGGCCAGGGCTGGGTTCCAACCTGCCAGTTCTGTTGTACGTGGCTGGCACCCTAGGCGCTGAGCTACAGGCGCCGAGCCAATATTTTTATTTTTAAAACCATCATAGTTTTAATTCCCTTCCAAATCTACGTTTAAATGTGGCCATGGTTAAGACAATCATATTTACCTTGTAAATTATTAGCAGTTTTGGTCTTTTTCCCTCTACTTCATATTTACCTTAAAAAAGAAAAATCACAGCATTATCCTTGTGAAAGTCCTCAACTGGTTCATTGATTCATTCAACAGCTATTTATCAAGTTCCTATTATGTGCCAGGCACTGTTCTGGCTGCTGGGGATGCAGCAGCAAAGAACTAAGAAATTCTAGTTTTCTTGAAAAGGGGCAATAAACATAGGTAAGGTATGTATCACGTTTGGTGATAAATGCTGAGGAAAAACATAAAGGGTAAGGAGAAGAAAGGGAATGTTAGTGCAAAATTGTATAGATTGTTCAGGGTAAGCCTTCTTGAAAAGGTTAATATTTAAGAAAAGACTTCAAGGATAAGAGCCTGTGGATGGGGGTGGGAAGTCCATTCAGGCATAGGAAAAGCGCCAAGCCTGGTGCATACCAAGATTAATAGAGAAACAACAGTAGGGAAACTCTGTGGCTGGAATCCACCATAAGGTAAGGTAGGGAATGATGTTAGGGAGGTGAAGGTTCTTACATGGGTGTTGGATTTCAAAGTGTCTGACATTGGAAACCGTTGGAAGATTTTGAGCAGAAGGGTGAGTTCATGTGCCTTATATTATAGTAATCATCAGCCCCATACCAATGGGAGGGTTTGTCCAAGAACATGAGAAAAGAAGGGTCCCTGCCTACCCCATTGGCAGGCAACTGTTTTTCTTTTCTTTTTGCATTTTTTTTTTTTTTTTTGTGGTTTTTGGCCAGGGCTGCATTGAACCCGCCACTTCTGGCATATGGGCTGGTGCCCTACTCCTTTGAGCATCCAACTGTTTTAAGAAGTAATTTGACCATACTCAGTGGTTCACACTTGTAAACCTAGTACTCTGGAAGGCTGAGAGAGGTGGATTGCCTGAACTCACACATTCCAGACCAGCCTGAGCCAGAGTGAGACCTCATCTCTAAAAATTGCCAGGTGGGTGGCACTTGTGGCTCAAGGAGTAGGATGCTGATCCCATATGCCGGAGGCAGTGGGTTCATACCCGGCCCCGGCCAACTGCAACAACAATAAAAACAAATAAATAATATTATCTTTCTTAAAATAAATAATAAATAAAAATTGCCAGGTGTAGGCTCGGCACCTGTAGTTCAAGCAGCTAGGGCGCTAGCCACATACACTGGAGCTGGCTGGTTCACATCCAGCCCAGGCCCACCAAACAACAATGACAAATATAACAAAAAATAGCCAGGCGTTGTGGCGAGCTACTTACGAGGCTGAGGCAAGAGGATCATTTAAGCCCAAGAATTTGAGGTTGCTATGAGCTGTGATGCCATGGCACTCTACCCAGGGCACAGCTTGAGGAAAAAAAAATTGCTGGGTGTTGTGGCAGGCACCTGTACAAGTCCCAGCAACTTGGGCAGCTGAATCAGGAGAATCGCTTGAGCCCAAGAGCTCACGCCACCGCACTCTACTAAGGAACTTGGAAGAAGTAACTTGGATTGTTTCTTTGAAGCTAAAAGGAAACAAAAGGTGGAAGCAGAGAGACTAGTTAGGAGATTATATTATTATTATGTTTTTTTTTTTTTTTTGAGACAGCCTCAAGCTGTCACCCTGCGTAGAGTGCTGTAGCATCACAGCTCACAGCAACCTCAGACTCTAGTCTTAAGCGATTCTCTTGCCTCAGGCTCCCAAGTAGCTGGGACTACAAGTGCCCACCACAACGCCTGGCTGTTTTTTGGTTGCAGTTGTCATTGTTTAGCAGGCTCGAACCCAGCAGCTTTGGTGTATGTGGGTGATGCCCTACTCACTTGGTGCTACAGGCACCAAGCCAGCTCAGGCTAGTTTTGAACTCTTGAGTTCACCTCAGCCTCCCAGAGTGGTAGGATTACTAAAACTTAGATTTAATTAAGAGGCTTGGTCACTCCCAGGATCTGTTCATACAATTCAGTGCCCATTTAGGGTACTATAGATGACTACATTTTTATATTTGGAGGGAACTGATATACACTTACTGTGTTAGGGGATTATGAAATATTATAATGCTTATATATCTAAACTTTAAGTAATTTTTATTTGTAAATCTGAATATATCTAAGCATGAGAACCACTTCCTTATATGTGAGTCCCTGCTGTAGAAATCATATGTAGAAAAAAGGTAGTTTTGTATGTATGTTGTAATGTTATTCATTTAAAATGTTACATTAATTTTTTAAGACCTCATATTTTTGTGCGGTGCCTGTGGCTCAGTGGGTAGGACACCAGTCCCATATACCGAGGGTGGCGGGTTCAAACCTGGCCCCAGCCAAACTGCAACAAAAAATAGCTGGGTGTGTGGCTGGTGCCTGTAGTCCCATTTACTTGGGAGGCTGAGACAAGAGAATGGCCTAAGCCCAGGGGTTATAGGTTGCTGTGAGATGTGATGCCATGGCACTCTACCAAGGATGATAAAAGACTCTTTTTTTTTTGAGATAGGGGCTTGCTCTGATGTCCACACTAGAATGCAGTGGCATCATCATAACTCACCGTAGCCTCATAACTCCTAGGCTCAAGCCACCCTCCTGCCTCAGCCTATAGCTGGGACTACAGACACACCACTGTGCCGGCTAATTTTTCTGTTTTGTAGAAATGGGGGTCTCACTATTGCTTAAACTAGAGAATTCATACTTTTTAATTGATGGTAGCAGGTCTCTAATCTACTTTATTTAATATTATTATTTCCCATTTGGAAGACAACCAGGAACCTGGAGTACTTCAGCTACTTCTATTAATCACACTTACTCTTTCATCTTTGTTTTCCTTTTGATAGTTTGAAATATTTAACAGGGTCTATTTTATCTCTGCTTTTCCTGTCTAAAGAAATCTTTGGCTAGCATTTTGAGCTATGTCTATTCAGTTACTTTTACTCTTGTTCTTTTTTTTTTAATTACTTTTACTCTTTTTCCTTGATGAAGACTTCTCTGGCAGTATTGAAAGGAGCTCCTCCAACTTAACTTATACACACATAGAAATAAAATTAGTTTTATATAAATAACAAAATATAAATTTTTAAAAAAGTTTATCTGTTAATTGTACTATCACTAAGTGATCAAAGTACCATTGTAGTGTACCAGTTTTTATTTATGTTTTCAGAGACAGGGTTTTTTCTCTGTCACCCAGGGTGGAGTGCAGTGGTGATCACACCTCATCGAAGCTTCTGAACTCCTGGGCTCAAGTGATCCTCCTGGTTCAGCCTTCTGAGTGGCCAGGACTACAGGTGGGGCCATCACACCTAGCTAATTTTTCTTATTTTTTGTAGAGATGGGCTCTCACTGTGTTGTCAAGGCTGGTCTCAAACTCCTGGGCTCCTGTAATCCTTTAGCCTCCCAAAGTTCTGGGATTACAGTGTAAGCCACTGTGCCCAGCCGAGTGTGTCACTTTTTTTTTTTTTGAGACTCTCCCTTTGTCACCCTTGGTAGAGTACAGTGACATCATAGCTCACAGCAACCTCAAACTCCCGGGCCTAACTGATTCTCTTACTCAGCCTCCCAAGTAGCTGGGACTACAAGTGCCCTCCACAACACCCAGCTATTTTTAGAGACAGGTCTCGCTCTGGCCCAGGCTGGTCTCAAACCCATGAGTTCAGGTAATCTACCCACCTTGGCCTCCCAGAATGCTAGGATAACAGGCATGAGCTACAGCACCCGGCCCAAGTGTGCCACTTTTAAAGGGTATGTATTACATACGACTACTTCCAAAGACTCTTTAGAACATTTGATTTCTAAATTTCTCAAAGTTTTCTTGTTCTCAGCATTTTTACAGTTTGCTGTAGTCCTCAGCACTCATATTTGTTCCCTTGTATAGTGGATCTGTTGCTGTTAATCATTGGGTTTGTTTTTCTTTTTCTTTATGGCTGTGTGCTTCACTTGGGTACAGTGTGTGCTGTGCTGCTTTTTAGGCATTAAGGTTTTTTTTAAGATTGGCATTATGTGTGATAAAGGCTCATTTTTTTTTTTTTTTCACTTTGTCACCCTCAGTAGAGTACGGTGGCATCATAGCTCACAGTAACCTTCAACTCTTGGTCACAAGTGATTCTCTTGCATCAGCCTCCCAAGTAGCTGGGACTACAGGCTCCTGCCACAACATCTGACTATTTTTAGAGACAGGGTCTCGCTCTTGCTCAGGCTTGTTTTGAACCTGTGAGCTCAGGCAATCCATCTGCCTCGGCCTCCAAAAGAGTGCTAAGATTACAGATGTGAGCCACCTCAACTGTCCCAGGGCCATTTTTTTCAACTGAACAGGGGGAGGGGAGAGGGAAGTAAGGATTGCTATTTATTTTTTTATTTTTTTTAGTCATTCCTTCTTGATGGGCAGGGATTGATACTTAGAAATTCTACTAGGGCTAAAGACATTTGCAGAGGAAAGGGAATAATACAAAAATCAGAATTTAGATCCCAACCACAGTCTTTTCTGACAGAATTGTGCTGTGTGCCATTAATTTACCCATCTGCTGGCAGATTTATTTCTTTTTCAAACTCTTCTCACGTGCCTACACAGCAACTTCCTTTAAATTTTAATTATTATAAACCTTTTAAAAGAAAGAGTCAGTGGTATCATAACTTACAAGGAAATCACAATATGCAGAGAGAGTAGAATCCTATGATAAATGAAGTGACATTACTCGTAAACTCAGGTTATGTGTAGAAAACCCTTTAAAACAGGCCATAATAGCTGACATAGGAGATGCCATATCCTAAATGATCAATGCTCTATTCCTCAAAAAGTATAACTGAGAAAGGCCGTGTGACTACCAAAATCCATTCTCTCTCTCTTTTTTTTATTTTGAGAGTTTCACTTTGTCAACCTTGGTAGAATGCCATGGCGTCATAGCTCACAGCAACCTCAAACTCTTGGATTCAAGCGATCCTCTTGCCTCAGCCTCCGAAGTAGCTGAGACTACAGGTGCCCGCCACAATGCCCAGCTATTTTTAGAGACGAGGTCTCCCTGTGGCTCAGGCTGGTCTCAAACCTGTAAGCCCAGGCAATCCACCTGCCTCGGCCTCCCAAGTGCTGGGATTACAGGCATGAGCCACCACACCTAGCCCCCAAAATCCAATGTCTCACTCTCCTGAGAAAAAACTGACATTAGCATTAATAGCATTAATGTTTCTTTAAAAAAATCATGTCCCTGATCGGCGTCTGTGGCTCAAGGAGTAGGGTACCGGCTCCATATACCAGGGGTGGCGGGTTCAAGCCCCGCCCCAGCCAAAACTGCAAAAAAAAAAAAAAATGTCCACTTTCACCGAGTGGGGCGGCTCACACCTGTAATCCTAGCACTCCAGGAGGCCAAGCAAGTGCATCACCTGAGCTCAGGAGTTTGAGAGCAGCCTGAGCAAGAGTAAGACCCTGTCTCTAAAAATAGCTGGGCAACAGGGCGGCGCCTGTGGCTCAAAGGAGTAGGGTGCCCACCCCATATGCTGGAGGTGGCGGGTTCAAACCCAGCCCTGGCCAAAAACTGCAAAAAAATAGCTTGGCGTTGTCGTGGGTGCCTATAGTCTCAGCTACTTGGGAGGCTGAAGCAAGGAGGATCACTTGAACCCAAGAGTTTGAGGCTGCTGTGAACTATGATGCCCTAGCCCTCTACTAAGGTTGACAAAGTGAAACTCTGTTGCAAAAAAAAAAAATGTTCAGCACCTATAGTTTAAGCGGCTAGGGTGCCAGCCACATACAGCAGAGCTGGCAGGTTTGAATCCAGCCCAGGCCAGCTCGGCCTGCCAAACAGTGACAACTATAACCAAAAAGTAGCTGGGTGTTGTGGCAGGCACCTGTAGTCCCAGCTACAAGTAAGAGGCAAGAGCATCGCTTAAGACCAAGAGTTTGAGATTGCTGTGAGCTGTGACACTACAGAACTCTACCCAAGGAGACAGTTTGAGACTCTGTCTTAAAAAAACAAACAAACAGGGCGGCGCCTGTGGCTCAGTCGGTAAGGCGCCAGCCCCATATACCGAGGGTGACGGGTTCAAACCCGCCCCAGCCAAAGTGCAACCAAAAAATAGCTGGGCGTGGTGGTGGGCGCTTGTAGTCCCAGCTACTCAGGAGGCTGAGGCAAGAGAATTGCTTAAGCCCAGGAGTTGGAGGTTGCTGTGAGCTGTGTGAGGCCACGGCACTCTACCGAGGGCCATAAAGTGAGACTCTGTCTCTACAAAAAAAAAAAAATAAAACACGTCCATTCTCTACCTAAAAATTTTACCTTGCTGGGCACAGTGGTGCATATCCGTAGTCCCAGTTACTTGGGAGACTAAGGTGGGAGTTGAGCCCAGAAGTTCAAGTCCAGCCTAGGCAACATAAGACCTTCATTTCTTTAAAAAAAAAAAAAAATTGGGCGGCACCTGTGGCTCAGTGGGTAGGGCCCGGCCCCATATACCGAGGGTGGCAGGTTCAAACCTAGCCCTGGCCAAACTGCAACAAAAAAATGGTTGGTTGTTGTGGCAGGCGCCTGTAGTCCCAGGTACTCGGGAGGCTGAGGCAAGAGAATCGCCTAAGCCCAGGCATTGGAGGTTGTTGTGAGCTGTGTGACACTACAGCACTCTACTGAGGGTGATGAAGTGACTACAAAATAAATTATCTTCATTCCTTTATTTATACTTAAATGTTTATTTTTGCAGGTAAATATTGTTGAGTAACCATTCTTCTTAAAGGATTAATTTAATCTAAGTCTATTGCATTGCCATAGATTTAATCAATGTTGAAATTTTCTTTGTATAAAATGGATTTATTTTTTGAAAACAAACATGTACTCATTTGTATCCATTTGTTGTGTTTACGTAGATTATCTCTGTGAGGATTTATAAGAAACTGATAAACAGTGATTGCTGTAAGTGAGAAAATGGGAGACTGGCAAATGGGGTTTGGAAGGATACCAGGGGTCCTCAAACTGCGGCCGTGGGCCACATGAGGCCGTGTGATTGTATTTGTTCCCGTTTTGTTTTTGTACTTCAAAATAAGATATGTGCAGTGTGCATAAGAATTTGTTCATAGTTTGTTTTTTAAACTATAGTCGGGCCCTCCAATGGTTTGAGGGACAGTGAACTGGCCCTGTTTAAAAAGTTCGAGGACGCCTGAACCTTATTCTATATCTCCTTTTAATGACACTTCTATCTTCTCCACAGTGATATCGTGAGAGAAGATGGGAAAGGGCTGCAAGGTTGTGGTTTGTGGATTATTATCTGTTGGGAAAACTGCAATTTTGGAGCAGCTCCTTTATGGGAATCATACTATTGGTAAGATTTTTTTTCTTTCTAGTTTTGCTCTAGGCTCTGTGAACTATTAGGGTTTTTTTTTTTTTTTTTTTTTTTTTGAGCCAGAGCTCAAGCTGTCACCCTGGATAGAGTACCATGGCATCACAGCTCATAGTAACCTCCAACTCCTGGGCTTAAGCTACTCTCTTGCCTCAGCCTCCCAAGTAGCTGGGACTACAGGTGCCTGCCACAATGCCCGGCTATTTTTTGGTTGTAGTTGTCATTGTTTGGCAGGTCCGAGCTGGATTCAAACCTGCCAGCTCTAGTGTATGTGGCTGGAGCCTTAGCCACTTGAGCTACAGATGCCGAGCCTATTGGGGGTCTTTTGTTGTCATAATATACTAAAGATGGTTGATGATACACAAAAGTGAGGTGTAATTCAAAAGAACCAAAAGAGTCACAGAAGTCAAGAGTTTAAGAGGGGAAAATAAGGGTAGCGCCTGTGGCTCAGTGGTTAGGGTGCTGGCCCCATATACTGAGGGTGGCAGGTTCAAACCCGGCCCTGGCCAAATTGCAACAAAAAAAAAATAGCCGGGCGTTGTGGCGGGTGCCTGTAGTCCCAGCTACTCAGGAGGTTGAGGCAAGAGAATCGCCTAAGCCCAGGAGTTGAAGGTTGCTGTGAGCTGTGTGACGCCATGGCACTCTACTGAGGGCAATAAAGTGAGACTCTGTCTCTACAAAAAAAAAAAAAAAAAAAAAAGGAGAAAATAAGAGTACAGAAAAAAATATCTTGATGTTATTGAAATTTAAGAGTGCTTGCTATAAGTTATAACAGGTAAGAAAAGCTGGGCAAGGTGGCTCACACCTGTAATCTTAGCACTTTGGGAAGCCAAGGTCAGTGGATTGCTTGAGCTGATAAGAAACAGACATGGATATGTATTTCTTTGTATAAGATATATGTGGTTTCTTTTGTATTTATATAATGAATGGTGGACTAGGAGTCACAGAATCACTGACCTAAGAATTCACTGAGCCCAGGAGGTGGAGGCTATAGTGACACTGACTCAAAAAAATAAAAAGAACTTTGTTCATTTACTATAACAACTGATTTTCATTTTCAGTAAGTTCATAAATAGAAATGTGATTATTATATGTGATAAATAGGTAACCTAGAAAGCCAGCTTCTAAAAGACAAGAGGAAAATGCTGAACAATTGACATTGGCTTATCCAAAAAGTAATTTCTTTTTAATCCCAGGAATGGTAGACTGTGAAACAATGGAAGATGTCTATATGGCTTCAGTGGAAACAGATCGAGGAGTAAAGGAACAGTTACATCTTTATGACACCAGAGGCCTACAGGAAGGTGTGGAGCTGCCTAAGCATTATTTCTCATTTGCTGATGGCTTTGTTCTTGTGTACAGTGTGAATAACCTTGAATCCTTTCAAAGAGTGGAGCTTCTGAAAAAAGAAATTGATAAATTCAAAGACAAAAAAGAGGTTAGTGAGTATATTAAAAATGCCAAATGTAAATTATACCATTTAAATTACAGCACGAACTTTTGGGCAGTTTAAATATTGTAAAATCATTAAATTGTATTCTGAGTACCTATAAAAATGTCAAAATTTTTTTTTCTTAGCCTAGGAAATAATAGGACTGTATTTGACTTTTCTGCCTATTGCTTACTTGAATTTTAGTGATTCCACATCTTAAGTATTATTATTACATAGTTCATTGCATGTTGTTTGGGATCACTGTTTCCTTGGGCTTTTTATTCTTTCCTTGGCTAAATAAGCAAGATTATTGTCTTTAGCCTTACGAAAGAGAGAAGGAAACTTAATAACTATTAGATTCAACTCATTTACCACTTAAAAATAAGACCAGCATGCCTTACTGTGGTCTGTAAAGACTTAGATGACCTGGCTTATGCATATCTTTGTCTTTATCATTCTGCTCCTCTCTCAGTGACTACTTTCTTTCTTTCTTTTTTTTTTTTGAAACAAAGTCTCACTATGTCACTCTTGGTAGAGCACTATGGTATCACAGCTCACAGCAACCTCAAACTCTTGGGCTTAAGCAATTCTCTTGCCTCAGCCTCCCAAGTAGCTGGACTACAGGTGACCACCACAGCACCCAGCTAGTTTTTTGTTGTTGTCATTGTTTTTAGGAGGCCCGGACTGGGTTTGAACCTGCCATCCACCTAACCACTGAGCTAAGAGTGCCGAGTCAGCTCAGTGACTACATAATTTTATTCTTCTGTTAAGTCCTTCTCAATTGCTTATTTCCCAGCCTGCAACTCGTTTATCTCGAATCTTTCTCCAGATCTTCACTTGGCTGGCTCCTCATCACTTCATCTAGGGACCCATATAATATACTAGTTACACTGGCTACATGTTTTAACCTACATACATATGTGTGTGTAAGGGGGGAGGGTGTGTATAGACAGAGTTGTTTTTAAACTTTTTACTTTGAGAAAATTGTGGATTCACAATGTTTTAAGAATACTACAATGAGATCCTTTACCCAGTTTCCTTCAGTGCTGCCATCTTTAAAACTCTGAAATCATAACCAGGATATTTACATTGATTTAGTCAAGATGCAGAACATTTCCATTACCACAACAATCTCTCCTTACCCTTTACAGCCACCCCACTTCCCTTCCATCCCAGCCCCCTCCTTAATCCTTGCTAACCACTGATCTATTCTCCATTTTTTATGATTATACCATTTCAAGAGTATTATTACATAAATGGAATTATGTATGTGTAATCTTTTGGAATTGGCTTTAAAACTCAGCATAATTGGCTCAGTGGCTAGGGCTCCAGCCATATACACCAGAGCTGGTGGTTTCGAACCCAGCCTGGGCCTGCCAAACAACAGTGACAACTACAACAAAAAAATAGCCAAGTGTTGTGGCGGGCGCCTGTAGTCCCAGCTACTTGGGAGGCTGAGGCAAGAGAATCGCTTAAGCCCAGGAGTTTGAGGTGGCTGTGAGCTATGATGCCACAGCATTTAAGGGCGATATAGTGAGACTCTGTCTCCAAAAAAGAAAAGAAAAAAAAAAAAACCTCAGCATAATTCTCTGGAGATTCAGCCAAATTGTTGCATGTATCAATAGTTTATTCCTGGCCGGCCAGTGGCTCACACCTGTAATCCTAAAACTCTGGGAGGCCAAGGTGGGTGGATTGCCTGAGCTTGGGAGTTCGAGACCAGCCTAAGCAAGAGCAAGACCTTGTCTCTACTAAAAGAAATTGATATTTTAGGTGGAGTGCTCTAAAAACAGCCAAGGCTGAGGCAAGAGAACCGCTTAAGTCCAGGAGTTTGAGGTTGCTGTGAGCTATGATGCCAAGGCACTCTACCGAGGGTGACCAAAGTGAGTCTCTATCTCTAAAAAAAAAAAAAGTTTTATTTTTATTTTGAATACTTTGTGAATATATACAATTCACAAGTTTCCTTCAAAAGATATAAAACGGAAAGTAGTGACAGCTCCTCTCCTCTCTGTTTCCCATCTTGCCCACCTAAACAGATAAATGATACAATTTTTTTCTTGGGTATGCTCTAGATTCCCCTCTCTGCCCCTCAAAAATTGAAAGAATAGTTGAACACCCATATACTTGATACTTAAATCTTTGCTTGGCTACTTGACTTTTCTTGCCTCGGTTTCCTTTATCTATAAAATAAGGATAACAATACCTTCTTCATGTTATATTATAGGGATTTAAGACACATATTAACTCAGCAAATGCTTTTAAGAGACAGTACCACTTTGTCCCCCTGGGTAGAGTGCCATGGCGTCATAGCTCACAGCAACCTCAAATTCCTGGGTTCAAGCAATCCTCTTACCTCAGCCTCCTGACTACAGGCACCAACCACAAAACCCAGCTATTTTTTAGAGATGGGGGTCTCACTCTTGCTCAGACTGGTCTCAAAACTCCTCAGCTTGGCGGCGCCTGTGGCTCAGTGAGTAGGGCGCCGGCCCCATATGCCAAGGGTGGCGGGTTCAAACCCAGCCCCGGCCAAACTGCAACAAAAAAATAGCCGGGCGTTGTGGTGGGCGCCTGTAGTCCCAGCTACTTGGGAGGCTGAGGCAAGAGAATCGCGTAAGCCCAAGAGTTAGAGGTTGCTGTGAGCCGTGTGACGCCACGGCACTCTACCCGAGGGCGGTACAGTGAGACTCTGTCTCTACAAAAAAAAAACAACAACAACAACAACAAAAAAAACTCCTCAGCTTGGGCGGCACCTGTGACTCAATAGGTAGGGCGCCGGCCCCATATACCGAGGGTGGCAGGTTAAAGCCCGGCCCCTGCCGAACTGCAACAAAAAAATAGTCAGGTGTTATGGCTGGCGCTTGTAGTCCCAGCTACTCGGGAGGCTGAGGCAAGAGAATTGCCTAAGCCTAGGAGTTGGAGGTTGCTGTGAGCAGTGTGACGCCAGGGCACTCTACCAAGGGCCATAAAATGAGACTGTCTCTACAAAAAAAAAAAAAAAAGCTCCTAAGCTCAAGCAATCCACTAGCCTCAGTCTAGTCTCCCAGAGTGCGAGGAGTGCTGTACCTGGCCTCAGCAAATGCTGTGTACAGGCATTTTTGTAGGTGCAAAGAATGTGATAGAAAATAAGAGTCCCTCTCCCTATTTTGGGAAATGAATGGGGAGAGCTAATGAACAAATACGCATTATGAAGAATGAGGCTATGTAGAAAAGCAAAGCAGGATTGAATGAGGGCATTATTTTCTTTTTCTTTCTTTTTTTTTTTTTATTGTTGGGGATTCATTGAGGGTACAATAAGCCAGGTTACACTGATTGCAATTGTTAGGTAAAGTCCCTCTTGCAATCATGTCTTGCCCCCATAAAGTGTGACACACACCAAGGCCCCACCCCCCTCCCTCCGTCCCTCTTTCTGCTTCCCCCCCCATAACCTTAATTGTCAGTAATTGTCCTCATATCAAAATTGAGTACATAGGATGAGGGCATTATTTTCTATGGGGTGATCTGACAAGGTATTCCTGATAAGGTGACTTTTTTTTGAGACAGAGTCTCAAGCTGTCACCCTGGGTAGAGTGCTATGGCGTCATAGCTCATAGCAACCTCCAACTCCAGCCCTTTGATTTTTGTTATAAAAGGAGAACAGAGGAGCTGGAAAAGAATGTGGTGTAAAAAGTTTTATTTAGAAACTTGGAGTGGTATCCTATCCAGGTGAAAGAGGATGGGTTCTATAGCAGAGGGAAATGGCTTGGAATTTGGTAGGTTGTTGGATGTAGTAGAAGCATGTAAAGTTCTATTCTAATTGCTTGAGGGTTTTTTGGTTTTTTTGGAAACAAATTCTCACTCTGTTGTCCAGGCTAGAGTGCTGTGGCATGAGCCTGGCTCACAGCAACTTTAAATTCCTAGGTTCAGTGGTCCTCCTGTCTTACCCTCCAGAGTAGCTGGGACTATAGGAGCCATGGCTAGTTTTTCTATCTTGCTTTGCTCAGGCTGTTCTCAAAGTCCTGAGCTCAAGGGATCCATCCATCTCAGCCTCCTATAGAGTGCTAATAAGATTACAGGCATGAGCCACCACACCCGGCCATAATTGCTTAGTGAAATAGTGTGGTTATTGGGGAAAGAAGAGATGTTGGAGCTTGTAGAAAAGAGCCAAAATATGAAATGGAGAAAATGTATTTGCTGGAGACCACCAGCTCATTTGAGGTCAGTGGTATGAATTGGGACCAGCCAGTAGGGCTGTGTGTAGGCACACAGTCTGGCTCAGAGTTAAATGTAAACAAAGGAGGTGTTTTGCCAGGTGAATATGGTGGGATAATGAGGACACAGGAATGAAAAATAAGATGCATACAGAGAAACTGAGGACATGAGTGGGGTGGAAGGATAGTGATAAAGGCAGTAGGGCCAATGTGTCCTATGTCCTTGTGGCATTTAGAATTGTTGCAATTTGGAGTGTTAAGTATGACCAGGAAGGTAGAAGTGAGAGTGGGATGCTTGGAATTGAAGTCATAGATGGGAGTTACAATACATGCCAAGGTCTAGGATATAACCATGGGAGAGAAAGGCTGAGAAAAAGATAAGATCACTGGAGAAGTCAAGAAATGAGAGCAGAGGCCTGGCGCAGTGGCTCATGCCTGTAATCCAAGCACTCTAGGAGGCTGGGGCAGGCAGGTTGCCTGAGTTTGAGATCAACCTAAGCTAGTGACAATCCCCCCACCCCCCGCCTCTAAAAATAAGCTGGGGGTTGTGGCGGGCGCCTGTAATCCCAGCTACTTGGGAGGCTGAGGCAAGAGAATTGCTTGAGCCCAGGAGTCTAAGGTTGCTCTAAGCTGTGACACTATGGCACTCTACCAGGGGCAACAAAGTGAGACTCTGTCTAAAAAAAGAGAGGCCAGACCACTGGAACCATCATCAATTTATCTGGGGTGTCCAACCTGCGGTCTGCAGGCTGAATGCTGATCAGTGTCAAATATCACAAAAAGCATGCACAGACTTTTCTTTCTTGCTAATCATCTTTTGTTAGTGTCGGTGTATTTTTTTTCTTTTGAGGCAGAGTCTTACTATGTCGCCCTTAATAGAGTACTGTGGTGTCACAGCTCACAGCAACTTCAAACTCCTGGGCCCAAGCGATTCTCCTGCCTCAGCCCCCAAGTAGCTGGGACTATAGGCGCCACCACAATGCCCAGCCATAGAATGGGAATCTTTTTTTTTTGAGACAGACCCTCAAGCTGTCACCCTGGGCAGAGTGCCATGGCATCACAGCTCACAGAAACCTCCAATTTCTGGGCTCAGAGAGTCTCCTGCCTCCGCTTCCCAAGTAGCTGGGACTACAGATGCCTGCCACAATGCCCAGCTATTTTTTGGTTGCAGCCGTCATTGTGGTTTGGTGGGCCCAGGCTGGATTCAAACCCGCCAGCTCAGCTGTACGTGGCTGGCACCTTAGCCACTTGAGCCATAGGCACTGAGCCTGTCTGTGTATTTTTTATTGCACAGACTATCTCACTTTATCGCCCTGGGTAGAGTGCTGTGGCATCACACAGCTCACAGCAACCTCCAACTCTGGGGCCCAGGTTGATTCTCTTGCCTCAGTCTCCCAAGTAGCTGGGACTACAGGCACCTGGCACAAAGTCCAGCTATTTTTTTGTTGCAATTTGGCTGGTGCCAGGTTTGAACCCACCACCCTCGGTATATAGGGCCTACCCCCTGAGCCACAGGCACCGCCCCTATTGTATTTTTTTTGAGACAGTGTCTTCTGCTATTGCCTTGGGTAGAATACTGTGATGTCATCATAGCTCACAGCAACCTCAAACTCTTGGGCGGGCCCAAGAGATCCTCTTGCCTCAGCCTCCCAAGTAGCTGGGTCTATAGGCACCCACCACAATACCCAGCTGGTTTTTCCATTTTTAGTAGCGATGGAGTCTCACTCTTGCTTGGGCTGATCTTGAACTCCTGAGCTCAAGTGATCCACCTTCCTCAGTCTTCCAGAGTGCTGGGATTACAGGCATGAGCCATCACACCCAGCCAGTATTTAATGTGTGGCCCAAGACAACTCAGCAGGAAAAAAAAAAGTTTGGGCCCCTCTGATGGCTGGAGAAATCATTAGGAATTATGACCAGAGGGTGGGGAAGAGGTAGTTAGTAGGTAACGGCAGATTGGTAGCACCAGCCTTGCATAGGTGTTTCAAGAAAGGACACTGTTGGAGGCAACATTTGAGGCACAATGAAGACAACTTAACATTGCCCTCCTCCCCTTCCCAGTGGTAGTGGTAGGAGGGGAGTAGTGATGGGGAAAGCAGGACTGCAAGGCTGAACCAGGTTTCATCTGGGAAAGAGGGTTAAGGAACACTCAAAAGCAGAGGCATAGGAATGGAGGGGGGAATTTTGCTGATTTCTAGGGGGTAAAAACTAAGTTTCTGCAGTTGGGAGGAGAGAGATGGAGGTCAGAGTAGGAGGTACACATGAAGATGAAAATCTGGATGATGAAGATGGCAGTAGAACTTGAAGGGGACGGTCCCTGCTGTAATGGAGTACTGAGATTTACCAGGAAAGCCAGAGTTCTGGGGCCTACTCCTACATCTTGCCAGCAAGCTGTGGCCTTACCTGGAGCAGAGGGAATTCAACTTAAAGGCCAGAACAAACCCAGTAATGGCTTCAGGGTCTTATTAGTTCATTGCTGTTGTTCCTCAAAGGTGCCTCCTGACAATTCTTGCTGCCCTTTCTCCATTGCCACATCATCATCCTGTAGTTTACAGAAACAGTAATATTTCTTCTCCCCTCGACTGCTATGTTCTATTCACCTCAGTGTAAAAAGTTCCTCTTGGCCCATACATTCAATAGATACTAGTAGGCACTTTTCTGTAGTCTTGTGGAACTTAGGTCCTATGGGTACAGAACTCTCACAGCACTAATAATTTTATTTTTGAGGTTCTGTATTGCAAATCTATTAAACATCAAGTATGGCCAAACTGAAATACATACACATTGCACCATTATCTATCCTAGATTTAACTTCCTGTCTACTATTCATACCTGAATAGTAACTTCGCTTGCTAAATTTTTTTACAGTTAGCAACTGTAGAGCATCTGTATTTTTAATAAAAATGTACTGAGGTAAGAGTGAGATGTCCTACCATTCTGGTGACATCTAACAAATCAGTTTAATCAAAGAGTTTGTTAAATGGAAGTTTTCCTAATTTCTCCATTTTGCCTAGAAGAACTGATATTGACAAAGTACTATTATCTTTTTAAATGTTTTCTTTCAGGTAGCAATTGTTGTATTAGGAAACAAAATTGACCTTTCTGAGCAGAGACAAGTGGATGCTGAAGTGGCACAGCAATGGGCAAAAAGCGAGAAAGTGAGACTGTGGGAGGTAACTGTTACAGACCGGAAGACTCTGATTGAACCGTTCACGTTATTGGCCAGTAAACTTTCCCAACCTCAGAGCAAATCGAGCTTTCCTTTGCCTGGGAGGAAAAACAAAGGGAACTCTAGCTCTGAGAACTAAAAATATATAATTCCACAATTGTTGAATAGTGATTCCCTTTTAAGGGTTTGTGAACATGAAATAAGATTGATAATTAAAATAGGCGATTTCTGTCTACCTTTGTTCCCTAAAAAAATCCTTAAAGGAAGTACATGCATGTTAGAGGTTATGATTAAATTATTTGGGCTAAGTTTATTATTGCCTGATACATTTTCATTCTCATCTTTTGAAACCTGTCCCTGAAATTAGCACCTTTGTTATCTGTTGCACTTGTTGGAACATTAAAAGTTTGGTTAGTATGCAAATGCACCTATGTGTAACTTCTCCCCAACTGCAACCTGTTCAGAAGCTGTTATATTGTACTGAATACAAACTCCTTAGCTCAAAAATAATTGTTTGAAAAAGTTCATTGGTCATCTAATGTCTAGTATTATAAAACTTACTTTGTGTTCAAACTGGACTAAAAACACTGAACAATTTAAGTGCTAAGTAAGCTAAATTTTATGTCATGGAGAGTCTGTTAAATAAACCCAAACTTGTAAATTTGGTTTGCCCAAATTACAAAGTTTAGAATGACTTGTGGACCTAGGTGGTTTAAGTAGGCTCCTTACATTCAAAGGCCTTTTTTTTTTTTTTTCCAGTCAGACATTGATAAACTGGGGCAAACTGTTTCTTCTGTTTGAAAATGGCTAAGCACTTAAAGACAGTAAGGCTTTTATTTTCCAGAGGGAATACTGTATCTTCTGTAATAGCTTTCTAGATAACCTAGTCATGTGCAATAAAATTTATCATAAAAATATTGGGCTATGGGTGATCTTAACATTAGTTATCTGAGTTTATGCTATGGTTCTGTAAAGACTTTGGCAATATCTAAACAATGTGTCTAACTGTATTTAGGAAATTGATCATTTTCTTTCTTTTTTTGGAGACAGTCTCTCTGTTGCCCCAGGCTAGAATGCTGTGGCATAAGCCTGTCTCACAGTAATCTCAAACAGCTGGGTTCAAACACCTCTGCCTCAGCTTCCTGAGCACCTGGGACTACAGGTGCCTGTTACAATGCTTGGCTAATTTTTCTATTTTTAGTAGAGACTGCATCTTGCTGTTGCTCAGGCTGGTCTTGAACTCCTGAACTCAAGGAATCCTCCTGCTTTGGCCTTCCAGAGTGCTAGGCTTACAGCAGTGGACCACCACACCCAGCCCATTTTTGAAATCTTTGTAAGTTTCTTTTTTTTTTCCCCACCGCATTTTATTAGTTATTGTGTTAAGACACTTACACTCTACACTTAGTAAATTTAACATGGTGGGTTAGGTTATTTAACCTTTTAAAGACACCTCAAAATATATTCAGTTGTATAAAGCATCAATGTTAATATAAATAATAAAGTATACTTATTAAATGTGCATTATTGGCCAGGTGTGGTGGTTTAGGCCTGTAATCTTAGCACTCTGGGAGGATCCCATGAGGTCAAAAGCTGAAGTTTGATGGCTTGGTGGTTAGGGTGCCGGCCACATACACCAGGGTAGGCGGGTTCAGGGGCTGCCAAAGAATGACAACTGCAACAAAAAAATAGTTGGGCATTGTGGTGACCACCTGTAGTCCCAACTGCTTGGGAGGCTGAGGCAAGATTCTCTTAAGCCTAAGAGTTTGAAATTGCTATGAACTATGGTGCCACAGCATTCTATTGAGGATGACATAGTGAGACTCTGTCTATAAATAAATAAATATATAAATAAGAGCTGAAGTTTGAGACCAACCTGAGCTAGAGTAAGACTCCATCTCTACAGAAAAATAGCCAGGCATGGGGTGGCCTGTGCTTATAGTCCAGCTACTCATGAAGCTCAAGCAAGGAGGACTCCTTGAACTTAGGATGAGCTATGATGGTCCCACAGCACTTTAGGTATGGTAACAAAGCAAGAGTCTCTCTCCAAAAAATAATAATAAATATGCATTATTTTAGGTTGTTTTAGCAAAGATCTGGGTCCCCCCCCCCCTTTTCAGACAGTCTTATTTTGTCGTCCTCGGTAGAGTACCGTGGCATTACAGCCATAGCAACCTCTAGCTCTTGGGCTTAAGCGATTCTCTTGCCTCAGCCTCCCAAGTAGCTGGGACTACAGGCACCCACCACAACACCCAACTATTTTTTGGTTGTAGTTGTCATTGCTGTTTGGCAGGCCTGGGCTGGATTCGAACCCACCAACTCTGGTGTATGTGGCTGACACCCTCGCCACTTGAGCTACAGGTGTTGAGCCACAAAGATCAGTTTTAGAAGATGTAACGTGCAACCGAAAGTAAATGAGCACAGCAGCATCAGGCAGTTGTTTTTAATATTGTTTATTAGCACAGTAACAAATGTAGACTTAAGTAGTCCACAACATACAACCAATCCACTGAGCAATTCCTATTCCACGCGTTACAGTTAACAGCTTAAGGTATTTCACTACAGGTTTCCACAAATCCTGATTCAATGTTTAATCTTTTAACAATAAAGTAGATTGGCATATAAAATAAAATACATTAACTACTCATTTCCTATAAGTTGTCTTATAGCCATGTGCCCATTTTATATATATGAGATGACAGTCTCTAAAAATTGTTAAATATCAATGTTCCCTTCCAAGAAGGGAAAACAAATTCCTTAAAAAAAAAAAAAAAAAAAAGAAAAAGTATGTAGTCTTGGAGGACTTTACAGAAATGGCCATGTGTGTAACCTGTACAAAATTAAGCTGTTTTAAATTTACAGACTATAAGCAACTTAACCCAAGTATCTAAATGTACATTCTTTTCTGTACTATATTTCAGCTAATATTGCAGAACTAATGACAATTTTAAAAGTTGCTATTACCAATTCTGTCTACTGTAGTAAGATACCTTAAGTTACAACCAAATCTTAGGAAGTAAGACTGAATAATATCTGTTATAGAAATACCCTACTCTTTACCAACTCCCACCCTCCCCCACCCCTTCAAAATCATAAGCAGCTCTCTTCTGTGACAGACAAATAATCTAAGAATTGTGAAAACCCAATTTATGTAGCATATCTCTTGGTCCACTGTCTGGCCATCCTGTCATGTTCTGCTCTGTTGGTCATATACTGAGTGGCAATACTTCCTACCAACGGGTCAGCTGTAAGAAAAGAATGTAGATTACATTATAGAAAGGAAAAGAACATTTTAAACTTTAGGAAATAAATTAGTGAAAACTTGAGTAGAATGTACAACAAAGTATGTATGATCGAACCAATCTCGGAAATACCACTCCACTATGCTGTTTGTTTGTTTTTTCCCCTTTTAAACTTAGAAAAAAAAAAGCATGGGAGTTGGAGGAGGGATTCTTACCTAAATAGAATGCTCAGGCTTTAATAATGGTCTGGCTTTTTCTCCGTAGTTCATTCTATTTCTCTCCCAACACCCAATGAGAGTTCACAGAGTTAGGCTAAGTTCAAGACAGACTGAAATGTTCAAGGCTCCGAATTACAATGACCATCCAGTGGTGTCCATAGGACACAACTCAATGGCACCAATTATAGCATTGTGAATACTGTGAAATTCTTGAGAATGATGCAGTGTAACACTACTATTTACCTCTACACTGTTTACCTAGAAAGAGCCTGGTCAAAACCTGGACCTCCAATTAAGTATAATGTTTCTCTGAAACAAAGAATCTTTAATAACTAAATTTGTATTTTTTTCTAGAAAAATATTTTTATATAAAAGGAAATTAAGTCACAACATCACAGTTCACTAATCACTATGTATTTAGCAAAGAAACATTTTCTTTTTTTTTTTTTTTTTTAAAGAGACAGAGTCTTACTTTGTTGCCATTGGTAGATTGCTGTAGCATCACAATTCACAGCAACCTCCAGTTCTTGGGCTTAGACATTCTCTTACCGCAGTCTCCCGAGTAGCTGGGACTACAGGCACCCACCACAACGCCCTGGCTATTTTTTGTTGTTGTTGTTGCAGTTTGGCCAGGGCCGGGTTCAAACCCGCCACTCTCAGTATATGGGGCCAGCACCCTACTCACTGAGCCACAGGTGCCGCCCAGAAACAACATTTTCAACATTGATTAACATCTCAGTAACCAGCTACTGGGCAAGTCAATGAAACCAGCAGGTACAGGTGAGGTTAGGCAGGCAGATGACAACATTTAGAAGTATATGATTTGTTTTATAAGATGAGGGAAAATGAAATGACTAAAAACCAAGGGCAAACTTATGTATATCTTCAATTTAAAATACATTGTTTCTAGACTGTATCAACTAATGGTAAAGTTGCATGTTTTCAACTAGAGTTCTGAACTTCCCTCCACTAATCCATGTAGTTTTTGTCCTTTGACTTAAAAAAATATAAAATCTCTCTTTAGAAAATCTTAGTTTATGTAGAAAAGTATTTTTCAGGTGGGGAAACACAAAACAAAGTAAAGAATTATTAACCTTACCAGGATTACAATCTGTAAGAAGTGAGCAGATAGAAAGGAGAACTTTAGAAATGGTTAGTGCTGGACTCCAATTATCTTTCAATATGTCCAAGCAAATAACACCTTGACTGTTTATATTACAGTGATAGATTCTTGTCCGAAATGTAACCTGAAAAAATAAAGTAGTTTCAAACAATACTCAAAACAGCAAACCAACTCATTTTTAATGGCATGACCCTTAATAATTAACAACAACCCCCCAAGTACTAGTTTTTTTTTGTTGTTTGTTCGTTTGTTTTTGAGACAGAGCCTCAAGCTGTCACCCTGAGTAGAGTGATGTGACATCACAGCTCACAGCAACCTCCAACTCTTGGGCTCCACCTCCCAAGTAGCTGGGACCACTAGGCACCCACCACAATGCCTGGCTGTTTTTTAGTTGCAGCCATCGTTGTTTGGTGGGCCCAGGCTGGATTCAAACCCACCAGCTCAGGTGTATGTGGCAGGCGCCTTAGCCTCATGAGCCACAGGCGCCCAGCCATCAAGTACTAGTTTTTAAAAAGGTGAATAACAGTTTTAACTGAAGCTGACAAGAAGACAGGTTGAAGGCTGTTTAATGAATTTTATTAGAAAGTGCTCATTGATACTCTTAGGGATTGTCAATTTCAATTTGAAAATACTGTCACTGACAAAAGCAAGTTTAATTCCTCCTAAGTTTAGCCATCAACACTTTAAATATTAACATTTCCAAGTTTCAAGAGCTAATTGTTTGCTGACCTCTTGTGTTAATAGCTGGTAGTACTACATTTCCCCAAGGTAAGCTTCAGAATTTAAAAGAGAATCATAAATTATAATACCTCATAAAAACTGAGGTATTATAACACAAAGACAGTTAAACAAAATGCTTAGAGAACTACATACCAAAAAAGCTGTTTAAGTGTGAAGCAAGATCTGTTTCTGCTTTTTGTGACCTTTACATCAGATCCTGCAAACATCTCGCCTACCTACACCAGAGGCTCCTGTAATAGTCTCTCCATGGATGAGGACCCAGTAATAAGCAAGGACCACAGCACTAGACAAATCAATACAAGCTGCATATTTGTAAAATATACTGAAACACAAACCAAAGTAAGTTACCCGTAACTTTGCTGATAATAATAATAATAATAATAATAAAAAAGATGGGCCAGGCACTGTGGCTCATGCCTGTAATACCAGCATTCTGGGAGGCTGAGGTGGGTGGATTGCCTGAGCACACAGGTTTGAGACCAGCCTGGGCAAGAGCAAGACCTTGTCTCTAAAAAAAAAATAGCCAGGTGTTGTGGCAGGTGCCTGTAGTCCCAGCTGCTCGGGAGGCTGAGGCAAGAGAATCACTTAAGCCCAAGAGTTGAGGTGGCTGTGAGCTGTGACTCCACAGCACTCTACCAAGGGTGACACAGTAACACTCTGTCTCAAAAAAAAAATAGCCAAAACAAACAACAACAAAAAAACAGGTTTTTAATTACTTCTAGTTGGTGCAGTTCTACCTATATACTAGAAGTCTACCCAATTCCCAAGGAGAGCTTCCTTCTGAAGTTTTTTTTTTTTTTTTAGAGACAGAGTCTCACTTTGTCATCCTTGGTAGAGTGCCATGGCATCACAGCTCACAGCAACCTCCAGCTCTTGGGCTTAGGCGATTTTCTTGCCTCAGCCTCCTGAGTAGCTGGGACACTACAGGTGTCTGCCACACACTCAGCTATTTTTTGTTACTGTTTGGCCAACGCCAGGTTTGAACCCGCCACCCTTGGTATATGGGGCCGGCCCCCTACTCACTGAGCCACAGGCACCACCCTAAGAAGAGCTTCCTTCTGATAGCGTGAATGAAAATCATAGATGATTGAGTGTTGCAAGAGATGAGTGATTTGGGCAATCCCTACCTGTCTCAGAGAGAAAAATCCAGGCCTAGAGGTAAGGAATTAAATAAGACAGAAAGATGACAAGAACAGAATACAAAGCTTTGGTAAGAGATTCTGTCTCTGTAGTTGTTTCAGCGCATGGATTATTTTGAACTTTTTTTTTTTTTTTTTTATGAGATAGCATCTTGCTTTGTTGCCCAGGCTGGACTCAAACTCCTGGGCTCAAAGTCAAGGCCTCCCCAGGAACTGGGAGTGTCATCATTTGGCCTCATATAAAACCATTTTTAACTGTTCAGAAACTTTTTCTGTGGGCTAGAAAATAGGAAATTAATTCTAAATTGCTGACATTACAATAAATAGCATAATTCTAAATAAAAACAAAGCACTTACTCCTAGGAAGGTTTCTGTCAGATGAAGTGTTTTGTGTGCATTCAAATATACTTAGAAAATTCATTAGCACATTAACAGAAATGTACTAGTTTTTGTGATTAAAAATTTAAAAACCTTGAGTTTCTCTCTTATGGGAATTAGTATATTTGAGCATAAATCAAGGAAATTTCTTACCTTTGGAGGCTTGAAGGGATATTCTGGTGTAAAAGTAATATCAAGGAAGAATACACCGCCCTCATACACAGATCCTGGAGGCCCTAGAATGGTTGATCTCCATTCATAGATGTTATCGCCTTTGGGACCAGCACTGTGAAATAATGTATCATCAGGTAAGTAGATGGTAGTACTATCCCATTTTTTACAGTGTATCAAAAAATGAGAAAAGATCACCTCTCATCCCTTTTTGTTAAACATTGTGTAGATTCTCTTCATAAACAGAATTACCTATCAGAAACTACAAGAAATCTGTCAGCCCTCAGTAATAAAAGGATGTTTAGGGCGGCGTCTGTGGCTCAGTGAGTAGGGCACCAGCCCCATATACCTAGGGTAGCAGGTTCCAACCTGGCCCCGGCCAAACTGCAACAAAAAATAGCCGGGTGTTATTTAAATAGCCAGACATAACGCCCGGCTATTTTTTGTTAAAACCATTTTTTTTTTTTTTGAGACAAAGAATCTCACTATGTTATCCTTGGTAGAGTGCCGTAGCGTTATAGCTCACAGCAATCTCAAAGTCTTGGGCTTAAGCAATTCTCTTGCCTCAGTCTCCCAAGTAGCTGGGACTACAGGTGCCTATCACAACACCAGGCTTTATTTTTGTTGCAGTTGTCATTGTTGTCTAGCTGGCCCAGATCAGGTTCAAACCTTCCGCCCTTGGTGTATGTGGCTGGCGCCATAACCACTGTGCTACAGATGCCAAGGCATTAAAACCATTCTAATCCTACCTACAGCATCACACCTGGCTAATTTCTTTCTTTCTTTTTTTTTTTTAGAGACAGGGTTTCACTATGATGCCCAGGCTGATCTAGAATTCCTGGCCTCAAGTACCCCTCCCACCTTGGCCTCCATTGTGCTGGGATTACATGCATGTGCCACTGCACCCAGCCCTCCCTAAGGGATTTTTTAACTCTCCCCAACCTCTGTGATTTTTAAGCAGGTGGTTTGCATTTGGATGCCAGTGGTAGAGGTTCCTGTAAGTAAGACAACTAGTTAGGAACATACGCTTTTAACATTTTACAGCTTGCCTCCACCTGTGATATAACTAGAACTCCAAATCAATATTGCTATCTGTAATCTGGTTTCAATTTGGGTATAAATTTTTCTGAAAGTTCAGAAAAGTGGAGAAGGAGAGTTAAGGAATCAGGTACACAACAAAAACAATTTTAACGAAGAAAAAAACGTACTGTGCTAAAATTTCAAAAAAAATGAATAAAGGTGGTTATGAGAAAAATGAACACTGAAGTGAAATAATACCAAATGTAGTTTTGACCCTGAGAAGATTTAATAGTGAGGGATCTCTAAGCTTTGGGCCCTCAGGATTACTGTGAAGGGTCTGCAAACACACTGGGAAGACCAAGCACTGCTGCCTCAATATAAGACCTTAAATACTCAAAGCTGCTACTGGATACATTCAGGTAGCTTCTGTCACATGCATTTTTTAAATCACACAATAATAAATGGGAAAATTGATACAGGGAGCTGTAAATTTTTTGCCCTTAAAGGAAAAAGGAAAAAAAAAAAAACCTCACTGGCAAAGTTAGAATCTACTGGTCTATAAACTAAGCAGACAGACCCATGGAGTCGGGGGAGGTTAGACAACAAATGTTAACTCTCAGAAGCCCAGTGCAGTAACAAAGGAACAAGAGAATCTTGAGTCTGTTTTTAAAAAGTTCTGTACAATCACCCCCAGCCATTTCTCAAATGATTTGGTTTACCCTCAGGGCAGCTAAGTTTGCCTTTACTGATTTTCTGTCCTTTCCCTTTAACAGAAGATACTTTTGGTTCCACAAGTAATACACCTTAAATTTCAAACTTTGGTTAAAAGTACACTTTAGAATGGCATATAATTTAAATGACTAATCCTAATGTTTAAAAAGTCTGGAAAGTCCTGAATTAGGAAATGGGAGTCGGGATTAAGGTATTAAGATGGGAACCAAAAAACCTGTACTTAACAATTTTGCATGAAGTCTATCCTGTTGCCTTCACCTAGGCATGCAATTTGACTGGGATGCTCTAACTTGGTCACCCCAGATTTCTGTAATATGATTTTAAAAAGTAGCCAACTATTTTAAGTACCACTGGGGTTATAGAAGTCAGTAGCCCCTTAAAAAAAAATTCCTGTTCGAAGATTTTTTTTTCTTTTAAGACAGAATCTCACTCACCCAGGCTAGAATGCCATAGCATCAAGCCTAGCTCACAGAAACCCCAAACTCCTGGGTTCAAGTGATCCTCCTGCCTCAGCCTTCCAAGTAGCTAGGACTACAGGCACACACCACAAAATCTGGCTGATTTTTCTATTTTTAGTTTTTGAGACAAAATTCTTGAGACAGAGTCTTATTCTGTCACCCTGAGGAGAATGCCATAGTGTTATAGCTCACAGCAACCTCAAACTCTTGGGGTCAAGCAATCCTCTTGCCTCAGCCTCCTGAGTAGCTGGGACTACAGGTGCCTGCCACAAGGCCAGGGTAGTTTTTCTATTTTAGTAGAGACAAGATCTTGCTCTTGTTCAGGCTGGTCTGGGACTCCTGAGCTCAGACTATCCACCAATCCCTCCTGCCTCAGCCCCCCAGAGTGCTGGGATTACAGGTGTGAAGGATGTTGACATTTAACTGTGATTAGAATCTTTGGAGGAGACTGACTGAAAAGGCGAAGGAGAGATCATGCTTATGCCTTTTAGATTTTCTTAAACAGAGATTTAAGTTTTGGGTTTTGTTTTTTTTTTTTTGCAGTTTTTTGGCCAGGGCTGGGTTAGAACCTGCCACCCATGGCATATGGGGCCAAAATACATTTCAAAATAAAAGCACAATATATACAATGGCAAAAAGAAAAAGATAACTCAGTTTTTTTTCTAATTAAAATAAACATTGCCTAACAGGTGCTGGTGAGGATGCGGAGAAACCTTGTACATTGTTAGTGGGAATGTAAATTAGTACGCTGAAGTTCCTCAAAAAACTGAAAACATAACTACCATATGACCTAGCAATCCCACTGCTGAGTATATATCCAAAGGAAAGAAATCAGTATACCAAAGAGACATCTACATTCCCATTTAATTGCAGCACTATTCACAATAGCCAAGATATGTGCCCATCACAGATGAAGGGATAAAGAAAATGTGGTATATACACAAAATGGATTTTGTTCAGCCATAAAAAATATGAAATCCTGTCATTGGGAACAACATGGATGGTACTGAAGGACCTCACGTGAAGTGAAAAAGCCAGGAACAGAAAAACAGATGTCACATGTGTTCACTCATGTGGGGCCTTTAAAAATTAAAAAAAAAAAAAAAAAGGATCTCATGGACACAGAGCAGAATGATGGCTGCCAGAGGATGGGAAAAGGGGAGCATGGAAAGAGAGTGAGGGAATAAAGAGGTTGGTTAATGGTATGAAAATATAGTTAGAAGAGGATCTTGTGTTCAGTAGCACAATAGGGTGACGACAGTTAATAATTTATTCTGTATTTCAAAATAACTGGAAGAAAAAAAACTGACATGTTCCTAATAGTAATGATATAAATGCCTATGGTGATAGACACCCCAATCACCCTGATTTGCCGAGGGTCTTCACATTTCTGATTGAAGAAGGTTCTCCAGAGGGCAGCAGCCAGCCCATGATCATCTGAAAGGATCCCCTCATCATATCCCAAAATAGCTGCATAGAAATTATTTGTCATGAGGATCATGTTCTTCTTCAGGATATAGGAATTAATCCCCATGACTCTGCCACGCTGCTCAACGTCCTCCCACATAAAATGAACTATGATACGACACATGTATTTCCCACTCCGGCCTTCCTGCTTCATTCGGACTAGACACATCCAAACATGAAGTAGCGTTATAAGAAACCACGAATTGAATGTATCGGGCATCTGACACCTTAGAAAGAATTCCTCGAAGTCAGTTTTCTCCACACAGCTAGTATACATGCGCAGGGTGGCAATCTTAATCTTCCATTTACTGTATTTCAAAGGTCCTGTGAATCCCATGGCTTCTATTATCTTTGTGAGGGCACCAACCTTCTCCTCAACAGGCTGTAGTGAATCCTTGGTAGTAGGAAGCTTATTTGTGGTGTGATATTTCCTACTCGGCTGTATGTCTATTCCAGGAATCTGTTCTGATCCCTCACAGGCTTGGGATTGGCTCATCTGGGGCCACTGGGAAGTGCCAGACAGAGTCCTGTCCCATTGTCCTTGGGTAGGAGACACAGGTGCCAATCTGCTGCATATTGGAATCCTTTGGGTAATATTTGTCTGATTCCTAAGGACTCTCACCAGCAGCGCCATATTCCTTAACCAATCACCCTGATTTGATCATTATACATTGCATGCTTACATCAAAACATCACATGTGGGGGGTGGCACCCGTGGCTCAGTGAGTAGGGCACCAGCCCTATGTACTGAGGATGTCGGGTTTGAACCCAGCCCCAGCCAAACTGCAACAACAACAAAAAAACCCCACACGTACCCCATAAATACATGTAACTATTATATATCCATAAAACCCAAAAATATTGTGGTACATATTTTAAAAAACTGAGTCAACTACATGTACCCCATAAATACGTGTAACTATTATATACCCATAAAAAACAAAAATATTATTATGGTACATATTTGAACAAAAACTGAGTCATTTCTACTTTTGGCACAATATTTCCTTATTTCTATAATGGCTTCTGACTTCATACAGCTACATAAATGATAAGAACAGGGATTGTCATGAGCCACAACACCCTAGTGTCAGTATAGGAAGGTCTGTTCACTGAGAGACAACATCTCTATTAAGTCAGCTCAGTAATTCTTACCTCTGGACTCTTACCTCTGACAGCTTTCCCTACAATCCTAGAGACCAATTTTCTCTCCAGTGACCACTGGATAGGGCAGCTACAGGTATTATACCTCAAAAATTACAAGTGATTCCTGACATTATCCCATACTACAATGACTAATGTTTCATAAAAATAAAGACTTGGCTCCTAGAGTAAGCTTTATCATCCTCCCCAGAAAGCCAGTGTGGCAAAGACTGCTGACTGGCTGGTTCCCCATTTACTACTCTCCTTTTCTTTGTAGAAGCTTTACGATAAAGCAAACTGTCCACTTATATAAAGTGCCATCATTAGTATGACAAAACCCCCATATATCATCAAGGGCCTTAGAGCAATAGTTCTTTATTGGGGGTAACTCAGCAACCTCCTCTCCCCAGTTTGGCAACGTCACAGTCATTTCTGGATATCACAAATGGGAGATGCTTTGGCATCTGGTGGGTAGAGGCCAGGGATGCTGCTAAACATTTTGGAGATACACCTCGACAGCCCTCCCCCTAAGAATATTCTGAGCTTAAAACGTCAGAAGTAACGGGCAGCACCTGTGGCTCAGTGGGGAGGGTGCCGGCCCCCTATACTGAGGGTGGGGGGTTCAAACACAGCCCCGGCCGAACTGCAACAAAAAAATAGACGGATGTTGTGGCAGGCGCCTGTAGTCCCAGCTACTCGGGAGGCTGAGGCTGGAGAATCACCTAAGCCCAGGAGTTGGAGGTTGCTGTGAGCTGTGTGACACCACGGCACTCTACCAAGGTGTAGGTGATAAAGTGAGACTCTGTCTCTACCAAAAAAATCAATCAATAAATAAATAATTTAAAAAGTGTCAGTAGTAACAAAGCTACACTTAAGAAAACCTGCCACGGTTAAATTAATAAAGCTTCAATTTCAATTCCTGTTAAGATTCCAATACCCGGGCGGGGCCTGTGGCTGAGTCGGTAGGGTGCCGGCCCCATATACCAAGGGTGGCGGGTTCAAACCCGGCCGCGGCCAAACTGCAACCAAAAAATAGCCGGGTGTTGTGGCGGGAGCCTGTAGTCCCAGCTACTCGGGAGGCTGAGGCAAGAGAATCGCTTAAGCCCAAGAGTTGGAGGTTGCTGTGAGCTATAACACCATGGCACTCTACCCAGGGCGACTGCTTTGAGACTGTCTCAAACAACAACAAAAAGACTAAAAATCAATACCACAGAACTTAGAAAATGCTTATAGGGAGGGCTCCACAATCAAATCTATTTTCACTAAAGCAAATATTATTTAAAATACTTTCTTGATTTACTCTATTGCTAAGAAATTATGATAAACTCCAAAGGCAGCAAACTACCACAGGAAATCCTTCCATCCTCCCCCAAATATCTCCAAACGGCAAGTTTTACGGGAGATGGGATGAAATCTGTCCATGAGGTCTACTTACCATATTCAGAGATATTTTATAAAAAACAAAAACTTCCTACCCTCAGCATCCCTTCATAAACCAGGAGACATCTGTAACTTAGAATTAAGTGGCAGACGAACTTAAAAAACTTACTAAGGAAACTAAACAGGCTAAACCAATGACATGGTTTGGGATGATGAGCGCTATTAGAAAGAAGGGTAACCGCTGATATAGTCCTAATAATGAAGTTAGAAGCACTCAACTGAGGTTGGGGGAAGAGGAAAGGAAGAGGACTCTGGTACTGCTAGAGATGTAATGGTAGGTTACTACCTCTTGGACAGAACTTGTGTACCTAGGGCCAACTTAAATGACTCCCCAGAAAAGCTGGCACACACACAAGAATTCACATAGGTGGGTATCCAGTGTATCTAACTAGTTATACTGGAACAGAGTGGGCCCATACAGGAGGTACATCTTCTTAAATTCGGGAAAGAGACTAACCCAGGCACTTAAATCTAAAACAATGTTATCTATCGAATGGCCTTCCCATAAAGCCCCCCGCCCCCCACCAAATCTCATGCCAAGATTGAGGAAATGGTGTCTATTGTCTTTCTCCAGCAGAAAGCTAAACATAAACTTCTCCAAAGTTTCTGCTAACTTTTTGTGAAGCACAAGGCTGATTTGTGGCCTTGTGCGAAGGCCTAGCATTCTTTTGCAATTTGTTCCAAACCAGAGAAAAACCAGATTTTCTAAGGATTTATCCAGAATGCTATAGTCATGTGGGTATAATCTTTTGTACATCAGATTGTTAAGTCTCTAAAGAGTAATTCCCAGGGCGGCGCCTGTGGCTCAAGGAGTAGGGCACCAGCCCCATATACCGGAGGTGGCGGGTTCAAACCCAGCCCCAGCCAAAAACTGCAAAAAAAAAAAAAAAAAAAAAAAAAAAGTAATTTTCCACATATACTATAAGACTTGGCATAATAATAATTAATATTGAATTAGATAGTCAAATATGTGCCAATGTTTAGGATTACACAACAGTCTTTCCACAGAAGGTGAAATAATTAAAATACTACAAAAGCTCAATCTTGCCGCGTTAGCATTTAATTGTTTTACATGCTGCTTTAGAAAATAGTGACAACTAAGAACTTATTGGGCATTTTTTTTTTTTTTTTTTGGAGACAGAGTTTCACTATGTTGCCCTCAGTAGAGTGCCGGGGCGTCACAGCTCACAGCAACCTCAAACTCTTGGGCTTAAGCCATTCTCTTGCCTCAACCTCCCAAGTAGCCAGGACTACAGGTGCCCACAACAACACCAGGCTATTTTTTGATTGCAGTTGTCATTGTTGTTTTAGCTGGCCTGGGCCTGGTTTGAACCCGCCAACCCTAACCACTGAGCTACAGACGCTAAGCCCTTATTAGGCATTCAAAAAAAAAAAGTGACAATCCAGCTCATCTGAAAACGTGTGTTCTAATTTTGAAAAAAAAAAAAAGATGCACATAAGAGTAAGGATATGATTTTTAAAGGAAAATGATTTCCAAGATAATTTATAGATAAAGATTAAGACACTCCAATAGGCAAAAGAAGAGCAGACCTAAAAAAGAAAAACAGGAACATAGGGGGCATTCTCAACTAGGGATGGCTGAGTTATTACAGTTTTTAGTAAACTGAGCTAAGGAGTCATACAGAAGGCCTCCTCATATAGGGTGAGCCTGAAAGAATTCGGGGTGGAGGGGATTAGGAATGATTAGAGAGAATTAAAATTTAAAAATCGGCATCTTTTGTGTCTTGAAATACATCTTCCTCTATAAGGTTCAACAGGTAGGTATGCAGGATAAAAATGGAACAGCTCTTTTGTGCATGAACTATGCAGTTTGACTTCCAACAACTCTGATTTGCCCTTCCTCCAGAAAGAGAAAAATAGGGTCAGAGCAGAACCAAATTCTACTGTTGTGTTGATTACTCCTCTACTCCCACTGGTTCATCCACAGCCAGAGCACGTGCCTCACAGTCAACTTGAATCCACATTTTTTAGCTGCAGAACTCACGTTAGTATGTTTAATAGTCCAAATGAGTAAATGTACAATTAGGAATTGTCAGTTCACAGGACACGACTAACTCTTCAAGGAAACCTTCAAGGAAACCAAATGATACCACAAACTCATGAAGGAACTTACTAGGTTGTACTCAATTCTAAGAAAAGATTCTGAAACCATCTTTAATTATAAAATTTATTTTATTTTAGCTGATTTCCCATTAATTCACACTCACCTCCTGCGCAGCTTCCACACTGCAACTGCTTCCAATCTCAGACTGCAGATGAAGCAGGCAGGCAGCTATAAGGTCAGTGGTAAATGGCACAAGTGTAAATGTGCAAGAAACAACTTCAGTGCAAGAGCAGAATGTGGTCTGAACAATCTTGCACAGTGGTTTTTTAACCATGTATCGTAGATGTGAATCTCTGGTAAAGCTTTTAGTTAGTAATAATGATTTAAAGTTTTTTATTGCTCCCGTTAGCTTTCAAAAGTGTTCTAATTGGTTATGTTACATCCTTACTCTTTTTCTATACTACCCAATCAGTAGTATAGAACTACTACTGAAGACTGGAACTGTCCTGTGCATCTCTAATTCTGGCAATCTTACTAGTTCTTTATCCTTACATCCTCTTTCTAGGACTTTGGGGGTCTCTCATCCTAAGTCCAGCTCCCTGTAACTTCTCTACAATGGCACAGAACTCAATGTGGATTTGGAAGATAAAGATACCTTTAGCTGGGTGGCACCTGTGGCTCAGTGAGTAGGGCACCAGCCCCATATGCCGAGGGTGGCGGGTTCAAACCCAGCCCCGGCCAAACTGCAACAAAAAAATAGCCGGGCGTTGTGGCGGGCGCCTGTAGTCCCAGTTGCTTGGGAGGCTGAGGCAAGAGAATCGCTTAAGCCCAAGAGTTAAGAGGTTGCTGTGAGCCATGTGACGCCACAGCACTCTACCCGAGGGCGGTACAGTGAGACTCTGTCCCTACAAAAAAAAAAAAAAAAAAAAAAAAAAAGATACCTTTAGCTAAAGTCGGTATTTACCTCATCAGGGAAAGGCTACCAGGAGTCCTCAAACTATGGCCCGCAGACCACAGGAGGCGGTGTGATTCTATTTGTTCCCGTTTTGTTTTTTTACTTCAAAATAAGATATGTGCAGTGTGCATAGGAATTTGTTCATAGTTTTTCTTTTTAAACTATAGTCCGGCCCTCCAATGGTCTGAGGGACAGTGAACTGGCCCCCTGTTTTATAAGTTTGAGAACCTCTGAAGTTCTCCCAACAAGGTCAAACTATTTCCATAAACCTAAGACATAATAGTTATTTTCATTAAAAATGATGTTTTTGGCTCGGTGCCTATGGTTCAAGCAGCTAAGGCGCCAGCCACATACACCTGAGTTGGCGGGTTTGAGTCCAGCCCAGGCCCGCCAAACAATGATGGCTGCAACCAAAAAAGAAAAAATGATGTTTTTAACTGTTTCTTTTAAATTTTGATTACAGTAAAAATCCATAATTATTAACCACATAATCAAAAGCTCCTGAGGTCCACGATAAATTTTAAGAGTTTAATGGAGTCCTGAAACCAAAGTGTTTGCGAATAATGAAGTAGATTATTGCTCTGGCCACTTTCTAGCGACCCCTGTTGGTGACTCTCTACCTAAAGGTGCTCTGCCTGTGGTGACAGGCAGGAAGAAGTACAGGTAAAATAGCTCCCTGTGGTGTTTCATAACACCATAGATTCTCTGAAATTACTCTTAAAGAGGTAGAGTCTGATTCCTCTCCCTCTGAATATGGACTCAAGAGTCATGCGTTTCCCCAGCTCATGCACATTTGTCTCTCTGCACACCACCATCAAATCCCTCAACACCATGTAAGAAGTCTAGCTACTCTGAAGCCTACATATTGCAGAGACCATATAGAGAATGAGAATTACCTAAGAAATCCCAGGTGTTCTAGCCCCCAGCTATTTGATTAAACCACATCAGACATATGAGTAAGGAAGTCTTCAGATGGCTCCAGCAGCCAACCTCCAGATCTACAAATAGCCATAATAATAAATGGTAGTGGGGGGTTGTTTTGCAGTAATAAAAAAACTAGAACATTTCCTCTCAAAGCATCCCTCAATCAAAAACTGATTGTTTGGGGGTGGGATAATTCTGGGCAAGTGCAGTTAGTTTCCCAGCGTTTTCTCATATGCAGTTCTCACTGAGGGAGCTGGCTTAATTAAGACAGCTTTTATTGACTGTCTTTTTGTTCCTAGCTTCCCACCCAACTCTACCTTTGTTCCTTGTACCTAGAAATAAACTACTTGTACATATTTGAGTCTTTAGTCTCCTTCTCGAAGAACCAAAACTGAGAGGTCACTTACGTTAAAACACACAAAAAGGGCGGCGCCTGTGGCTCAGTGGGTAGGGCGCCGGTCCCATATGCCGGAGGTGGCGGGTTCAAACCCAGCCCCGGCCAAATTAAAAAAAAAAAAACACACAAAAAGAAAAGATGGACAAATGTGACTAACATAAAAACTGAAAATCTTCAAAAGACACAAAAAACAATGTTTATAAAAAGAGAGGGGAATGAACATATGGAACCTCCTTAATTGACCTAATTTTCATAGATAGGACATGCACCCCAACTATATATATATATATATATATATATATATATATATATATATATATATATATATCTCAGTACAGGAAGCCTAGTTCCTTATGTTGACCACCTCTGTATGTTGACCAGTTTATTACAGTCCCTTGTGTGGTCAACATATTGAGGTTCTACTGTATTTGTAGTATACAATTAAGAGATAATTCTTGACTATAAACAAGTTTAAATAATAATAAAGTACCCAGCCAGTTCTGCAGTTCTCAAAAGTGGAAACCCATATGGCAAATAAATTCTCAATCTTAGGCTCAAAGAAATGCAAATGAAACACGCTGGCACACCTTTTAAATATGTGAATGGCAAAAATTTCCAGTATATCCTCTGATACAGACATTCTGCTTCTTGGGACTTATTCTGAGGAAATAACTGGACATATGAATGTGGTTATAGTATAAAAGTATTTATAAGAACCAGCTTGGCACCTGTAGCTCAGCGGCTAGGGTGCCAGTCACATATACCACAGCTGGTGGGTTTGAATCCAGCACAGGCCTGCCAAACAACAATGACAACTACAACCAAAAAACAACCAGGTATTGTGGTGGGTGCCTATGGGCCCAGCTACTAGGGAGGATGAGGCAAGAGAATCGCTTAAGCCCAAGAGCTGGAGGTTGCTGTGAGTTGTGATGCCACCACACTCTACTAAGGGTGACATAGTGAGATTCTGTATCCAAAAAAAAAAAAAATAGCAAGAACCCACTTATGGGCGGCGGCGCCTGTGGCTCAGTGAGTAGGGCGCCGGCCCCATATGCTGAGGGTGCAGGTTCAAACCCAGCCCCAGCCAAACTGCAACAACAACAAAAAAAAATAGCCGGGCGTTGTGGCGGGCACCTGTAGTCCCAGCTACTCAGGAGGCTGAGGCAAGAGAATCACATAAGCCCAAGAGCTGGAGGTTGCTGTGGGCTGTGTGACGCCACGGCACTCTACCGAGGGCAGTAAAGTGAGACTCTGTCTCTACAAAGAAAAAGAACCTACTTATGTATGATGAAAAAATAGAATGAGCTAAATTATTGCTAGGAGATAGGCTATATAAATTGTGTTATAACACTATAGTGGTATATGGTGCAGCTCTTAAATGAGATAAGGTATACATATTTAGCAAGGAAAGAAATCCATAATGTACTATTAGTTTAAAAAAAGGTTCCATAACAATATGCAAAACATTTTTATAAAACATAAATATAACCAAACTGTTAAAAGTGTTTATACCTGCAGGATGAGTTGTAGAGAATTCTCTCCTTTAAAAAGATCTGTATTGCTCAATTAGATAACGATGTGTTACATTTTACTATTTAAGACAGGGTCTTACTGTCACACCATCTAGAGTACAGTGGCCATATCAGAGCTCTGCAAGCTCAAACTCCTGGGCTTAAGCAATCCTCCTGCCTCAGCCTCCTGAATAGCTGGGACTACTATAGACCAGTGCCATCATGCCCTGCTAATTTTTCTTTTTTGTGTGTGTGTGTGGGGGTGGGGGGGCCGCGGGGCAGGGGGGTAAAGAGGTCTTGCTCTTGCTCAGGCTGTTCTTGAACTCTTGACCTCAAGCGACTCTCCCACCTCAGCCTCCGAGTGCTAGGTTTGAGCCATTGTACTTGGCCATGTTATTTTAATAATAACAACCTATTTTAATTCTGAAGAAAAAAGTAAAGGTAAAAGGTAGACGAGATGGAATCTAATCCACCTAGTAAAATAGAAAGTATAAGTAAAATAGGGTTGGCGGTGCCCGTAGCTCAGTTGGTAGGGTGCTGGCCACATTCACCAAGACTGGCGGGTTCAAACCTGGCCCGGGCCAGCTAAAACAACAATGACAACTGCAACAAAAAAAAATAGCCGGGCTTTGTGGTGGGCGCCTATATTCCCAGCTACATGGGAAGCTGAGGCAAGAGAATCACTTGAGCTCAGGAATTTGAGGTTGCTGTGAGCTGTGACACTACAGCACTCTACCCAGGGTGACAGCTTGAGACTGTGTTTAAAAAAAAAAAAAAAAGGTAAAATAGGGTTATCCTAGGGTAAGGAAGGTTTCTGACTAGAAAGACATTGCCTCACGGGCTTGGAGGAACAGAGGGGTCCTCAATCTGGGCTGTCAATATTCTTTCTCCTGTCCTTCAAAACTTTGTTTAATTTAAGCCCAGTTTTCATAGTTTCTTAGAATAGAGTTGCTTGAGATCTGAGGGGAGACCTTCTGACGTGGTTGTTCCTACTTCATTCCAAATACATTTTCTACGGTGACCCATAAGCTGCACCTTGGGGTGAAAATCTGGAATAATCATTCATAGGAAATGTTTAAAATGTTTATCACTACTCCCATTCCCAGCTATAATCCTATGAAAATAATCATTTGTGGGGTATTTGCGAAACTTGGTAAATGTAGAATGTAAAGGTTTTGGCACAGTAACTGAGATAACGCCGGAAAGGCTATGTTAACCACTGTGATAAAAATGTGTCAAATGGTCTATGAAGCGAGTGTATGATGCCCCATGATCATATCAATGTATACAGTTATGATTTAATAAAAATAAATAAATAGGGCGGCGCCTGTGGCTCAGTGAGTAGGGCGCCGGCCCCATATGCCGAGGGTGGCGGGTTCAAACCCAGCCCTGGCCAAACTGCAACAAAAAAAAATAGCCGGGCGTTGTGGCGGGCGCCTGTAGTCCCAGCTGCTCGGGAGGCTGAGGCAAGAGAATCGCGTAAGCCCAAGAGTTAGAGGTTGCTGTGAGCCGTGTGACGCCACAGCACTCTACCGAGGGTGGTACAGTGAGACTCTGTCTCTACAAAAAAAAAAAAAAAAATTAACTTCCTGGGACCTGGAGGCTGATGCTTCTGCTTATGTGAAAGCCCTCCGTTCTGTAAAAGCCAAAGCCCGTTTCTCCAGCTTGATTCAAACTGACCAGTGAGAAAGGTACCCCGTGAACTGGAACTTCTAGACAGGGGATTTAAAAAAAAAAAAAAAAATAAATAAATAAATAAATAAATAAATAAAGTAAGAATACACACACACACAAAAAAAGAAAATAATCATTTGTTAGAAAGGGTTTAGGTGGCCTGTGCCTCCTCCTGTGGTCACAATGAAGGTGAGATTTTGGCCCTGTGATAAAAGCTTCCACTGACAATTAATTGGAAAACCGGAACATACCTACACTGAATAGACACTGTCTTTGCCTTCTCTTCTCTTACCTTCAGTTCAGCCTCTTCCTTCTTAGACAGGAAGTGACAGAATGAAACATGGAGCAACTATAAACCCTGAAACAGTGTAAATAAACAAAAGGGCCTCAAGTTCAGCTTAGAGCAGGATCCACTTTCAGCAGCACACATGCTACAAATGTACAATACAGAGAATGTCAGCATGGCCCCAGCACAGGATTGACATGCAAATTTGTGGCATGTTCCTTTTTTTTTTTTTTTTTGAGACTGAGCCTCAAGCTGTTGCCCTGGGTAGATTGCCGTGGTGGCATCACAGCTTACAGCAATCTCCAACTCCTGGGCTTAAGCGTTCTCTTGCCTCGGCCTCCCAAGTAGTTGGGACTACAGGTGCCTGCCGCAATGCCAGGCTATTTTTTGGTTGTAGTTGTCATTGTCTGGCAGGCCCGAGCTGGATTCGAACCCACCAGCTCTGGTGTATGTGGCTGGCGCCTTAGCTGCTTGAGCTATAGGCGTCGAGCCTATGTTCTGTATTTAAAAAAAAAAAAAAAAAATTTAAACGGAGGGAGGATTGCCTGAGCCCAAGAGTCTGAGGTTGCTGTGAGCTAGGATACCACAGCACTCTACCCAGGGCACAGAATGAGACTGTCTCAATCAATCAATAAACTGAAGTAGGGGGACCTGATAGCCGGGCACAGGAGATACTTTACCAAAAGAGGGTGCTCTTCTTCCCTATTCTAATGTAGAAATACCAAGTATTAGCTAAGATAGCTATTCAATTTATCAAATAGTCAACACATAAAAGACTAGCAATGGGTCAATTTAATTGTGTGTAAATTACATAGCACATATGCTATGTAATGTTGACAATAAAGTTGACAATTTATCCAAATATAAGGAAAATAAATCAAATTCAATTCTCCGGAATTTATTACATAAGGGTTTGTTCTGCCCTATTATTTGTATATTTAAAATAACTTCCAACATTTGGGAAGAAAAATGTAATTTTCAAAATTCTTTCATAAACTTTGACTTTTGATCTTCATCCAAATCTTCTGAATGGGGAAGGTTAGACCCATTTTAAAGATGGGGCAACAGATTTAGGAAGCTAAGTGATATGTTTGTACAAAGTTATAAAGCCTGGAAATCAGTTGTGGCCAATGCAATGCAGATTTTCCTAAAGTGATATTCTTTCCACTACACCCATGAAGCTTGCAATAAAGTTATTTGCCTTTGGACTCAATACAAAAGTTGTTTAATCACTTTTATTAGTTCGCCTTTCCTATCTTATGATTTCATTTTTCTTTCACATTTGTAAGGAATCTGGGATTGAGCGGAAACAAGAAAAATCTTATGATCTGCCAAAATATGTTACTAAATTAATAAAAATTCATTTTATTTGTAGAAATGAAATTAGTTGAAAATAAACACATACCACACAGAGTACTAAGTGTGGAGGAAAGGGGATCTCAGAAATAATGTGAGATAGTACTATATAAATCATGTGTTTTTTTTTTTCCTGAAGAATTATTTTCGATATTCTGGGCTTTTTGTTTTCCACAAAAATCTATCAATTTCTAAAAAAAAACAAAAAAAAAAAACAAAAAAAAACCCTATTGGGATTTTTCACCAGGATGTGTCTACAGGTCAAGTTGATAGCTTACCCAGTGTATTTTTCCATTTCTTATAGGTCTCCTTTGTTTTGGCAGTGTTTTAAAAGTTCCAATGTACAACTCTTACACATATTTTATTAAATACTTCCCTAAATATTTTGATTATTTTTAATGCTGTTAAAACTGATGTTTAAACTTCTAAAGTTCTAATTGTTGCTAATGTGTAGAAAAACAATGGTATTGACCTGTTATCTTATGAACTTATAAACTCACTTATTTTAGTAATTTGTAGAGTCCTAAGAATCTTCTACATGGAACATCACATATAATATACCATCTGTGAATAAAGACAGTTTTATGTTTTCCTTTCCAAAAAAAAAAAAAAAAAAGAACAGTATTGTGAGAATCTCCACCTTAATGAAAACCAGAGATAGATTGGGAAACAAACGTCAGTTCCATCACAGTTCAAATGTTACAGCTCTAAATGGCAAACATAACAAAAAAGAAATAGTTCTTTCTTTCCCCCCAACGGAGCTTTTTAAAAAAAAAAGGCAGGTATAGAATGTAAGACCTACTTTCCCCAGCTCAGAAGTTAGGTTGGTCCCAGGAATTTAGATCCACTCTATTTCATTCTAGTTCACAGTGGCGTTGGGAGGTCCAGCAGTCACTGGAATGACTTGCATTGAAATGTGAGGTCAAACCCCTGCCTGAGGATACAATATCACCCACTGCTCAAGGCTCTGTGAAGCTGAGGCCTCTGCAAATTCTTTGTTCCCTCCCTCTCCACTGCAGGATCCACAACTCAGAACTATCAGGAAATGACAGGGTCACGAGGTGAGGAGAGCTATTTACTGCACTTGGGGAGTCCTTGGCTTTTTTCTTGGCCCCAGCTGGCTGGAGAGAAAAGGGGAAGGATGTTTATATTTGCATAGGGCAAGAGACTGAATAAGTGAGGCTATGACCTGCATGTCAAATACAAAGCTGGGCTTGGAGGGGAGGGTCCAGCTGCGTTCTCATCACTAACTCTCTCACCTAAGTGACTCTTGGTCCTGCTCTCTACACACACCCTTGTAGCTGAACAGAAGTCAATAGCTTTTACACAAGCTGCTGCTGAAGACGCCCAAGTGTAGTATGTCTAGGACTAGGACTGGTAAGCAGATACACAGGCCTTTTCACCAGTGGTGACTGGTCAGGCACTACAGTGGCCTGTAAATCAACACATGTCTGCACACATGCTACATGTCAGGTGCTTCCTATAATGCCTCTCTAATAGTCATTTAATATCTAATACCAAGAAGTACAAAGCTTTATCCCCAGAAAAGAGTCCTAATAAAAATGTCATATTCTGAGAATTTACAATTTTATATCAAACACTCTTAAAGATCGAATTACTATGTGTCTATTCGGGATAGGTTTTATGAAAAGGCTAAAAGGTGAGATAGGTCCTGATTAAAAGGAAAAGGAGGCAGTTTCTCCAAGACTAAAATGAGGAGTTTGGAGGGACAAATGATAAGCTTGAGTAGAAAATAAAGAGTAGAGGGAGCTGAAAAACGAAGTGGGGAAAATTTAAACTCTAATTTTTTTCCTTCTTTTTTTGAAACAGTCCCACTTTGTTGCCCTTGGTAGAATGCTACGGCATCATAGCTCAGAACAAACTCAAATTCTTGGGCTCAAGCAATTCTCTTGCCTCAGCCTCCCAAGTAGCTGGGACTGCAGGCGCCCGCCACAATACCCAACTGGTTTTAGAGATGAAGTCTCACTCTGGCTCAGGCTCCCCTAGAACCTGTGAGCTCAGGTAATCCACCTACCTCAGCCTCCCAGAGTGCTAGGATTACAGGCGTTAGCCAACGCCCCCAGTCCATTTTTTTCCTTCTTAAAAGGAAACAGTGACCTAGGCTGAAGTATTGAACTAGAGAAAAAACACTAAGATATCTCATGAGACATGCATAAAGGTAGATTAAACACAGGATCAACTTTTTTTTTTTTTTTTTGTTTTTTGGCCAGGGATGGGTTTGAACTCGCCACCTCCGGCATATGGGACCAGCACCCTACTCCTTGAGCCACAGGCGCCGCCCCAGGATCAACTTTTACTCATTCTTCAAACTCCACCAACATTACAATAAAGGGTTTTTGTTGTTGTTTTGTTTTGTTTTTAAGGCATAAAACAGAGAAGATGGAGGGAAGAGACAATACTGAAAGCTCGGAAGATTGAAGGCAAATAGATGGATGCTAAAGGGATTGATATACCCAAGAAAACGGAACCCTGCACTGGCTGGGAAGAAAGCCAAGACTGAGTCCGTGTATCCCACTGAAACCCCCGAAAGACTCAGAAATTTGTGTTTCCAGTGGAAACTGGGAGTGAGGCAGGGTTAAGTTTGGTAAGGGGGAAAGGATTAGTTAAAAATGTGTTTAAGAAGCAGTCAAAGCTGAGTGCAATATAGCTCACACCTGTAATCCCTGAACTTTGGGAGTGGGAAGATCGCTTGAGGCCAGGGGCTTAAGACCAACTTAGGCAACACAGCCCCTATCTCCATAAAAAATAAAAAAAGTTAGCTGGGCAGGGTGGTGCTTGCCTGTAGTCCCAGACACTGAGGAAGCTGAGGCAGGAGGATGGCTTAAGGCCAGGAGTTCAACACTGCAGTGACATGCCACTGCAGTCCAGCCTGGGTGACAGAGTGAGAACCTATCTCTCAAACAAACAAAGCAGCAAATTCCAAAATCTGTGATTGGGCAGAATTCTAAGATGGGGCTGTATGATCTCCTCCCTGAAGCGTGGGTGGAAGCTGTAATTTACTTTTTACCAACGCTATATGGTAAAGTTGATGTGATATCATTCTCTACACCAGGTTATGCTTTATTTATATAAAACAAAGTCTTAACTGACTATACAAAGTCCCCTGCTAGCCTTGAAGAAGCAAACTGATGACGTAAACTGCCTATAGAGAAGGCTAGAGAACTCTGAGTGGCCTCAGTCCTATGCTGCAAGTATCTGAATTCTGCCAACAACTATATGACCTTGGAAGAGCTACAGATGAAGTCAGGCCAGACTGCGACCTAAGAAGAACCGGAGGACAGGAGTCAGCTAACTGTCCGGGTTCCAGACCCACGTTAACTGTGAGATACTACATGTCTGTACTGTCATGGGCTGCTAAATTTGCAATTTGTTACAAAGCAACAGAAATTCTTCCAGTCTGAGGTTTACTTTCTGGAGAGGTTAAAACAGAGGGTCTCTGCACCAGGGGTCATTAATATGGATGAGGGCAGAGGTGCTGTATTGAAAATGAGCTTAGGGATTTGGGACAGTAAGATTTCCAGTTTTCTTCCTCTACTCAGCTCCCAGAACATGCCAGCCCTTCACCCTCTAGTCTCTTTGGGCGAACATGAGCAGTCCAGCAAAAAGGACCTCAATATATTGACATTAAAGGCTCTCTAAATAACTGACAACAAAGAAACATGGTTCCTTTCTAACATGGAAAACAAAGATCAGGACAAACTAGAATACAGCCTATAGAAAATCAAATTACAAAGAGATGAAAATTTCAAAATAGACATAACATTAATAATCAGAGAGGCATGGCAGCGCCTGTAGCTCACTGGATAGGGTGCTGGCCACACCCACTGAGACCAGAGGCTTTGAACCCAGGCCGGCTAAAACATCGACAACAACTGCAACAACAAAAAATAGCTGGGCAATGTGTTGGGCGCCTGTAGTCCCAGCTAGTTGGGAGGCTGAGGCAAGAGAATCACTTAAGCAAGTTTGAGGTTGCTGAGAGTTGTGATACCAAGGCACTCTACCCAGGGCAACAACTTGAGACACTGTCTCAAAAAAAAAGAAGAAGAAAAGAAAAAAAATCAGAGAGACAGAAAACACTGCATTGATAAAACAAGAACAAGGCCAAAACAAAATGTTCAGAAAAGAAAAAGTAGCTCTTAGAAATTAAAAATGAAAGCAAGCCAGGGACAGACAGTAGCCCATGCCTGTAATTCCAGCACTTTGGAAGGCCAACTCAGGAGGGTCACTTGAGACCAGCCTGGGCAGCACAGTGAGACCCTACTTCTACAAAAAATAATAACAGAAGTTAGCTAACTTTAAGGGTATATGGCTGCACTCTCAGTTGCTTCAGAGGCTGAGGCTGGAGGATCACTTGAGCTTGGGTGGTCAAGGTTGCAGTGAGCTATGCTCGTGCCACTACACTCCAGCCTGGGTAACAGAGCAAGACTCTGTCTCAAAAAATTAAAAAATTAAATTAAATTAAAAAAATATACACGGCTCGGCGCCTGTGGCTCAAGCAGCTAAGGCGCCAGCTACATACACCTGAGCTGGCAGGTTCGAATCCAGCCCAGGCCTGCCAAACAACAATGACGGCTACAACCAAAAAATGGCCGGGCGTTGTGGTGGGCATCTGTAATCCCAGCTACTTGGGAGGCTGAGGCAGGAGAATCATTTGAGCCCAGGATTTGGAGGTTGCTGTGAGCTGTGATGCCGCAGCACTCTACCCAGGGCGATAGCTTGAGGTGCTGTCTCAAAAAGAAAGAAAAAAAAAAAATGTATATATATACACACACACACACACACACATCATCTTTAGTAAAATAACAAAAATATAAAAAAGGAACACAGGGTAGAGAAATTTATTCTAAAGAGAACTGGGAAGGTTTCATAGTGTAATGTTATCTAAGTTATGCTTTGAAAGCTGAACAGGTTTTATTTTTTGAGTGACAGAGTTACCAAAATGGAGAAGAACTTTTGGTTCAGAGATGTGTGTCTCCTGCAGAAATGCAGTTGAAGATGGACCTCAAAAGACTACATGGGAACAGACCACACAGGACCTTAAATGCCTACTAAAGCAATTCAGAATTTCATAGCTTTGTACCGCCTGTAGGAATGAAGTAACAAAAAAGCTAGTCACTGTCTTAGAAAACATCAGCCAAGTCAGAAGTAAGAAGATGCCTTCTAGGAATGAAGCAGAGAGCCTAATTAAGAAGCTATGGCGATCTAACAACCTGGACTATAGCAGTGTCAGAACAAAACTGTCTCTGGGGAAATCAATAAGTACTTCACAGTAACAACCCTAAAGTTATCTTTTTTGTGTGTGTGTGTGGTTTTTGGCCGGGGCTGGGTTTGAACCTACCACCTACGGCATATGGGACCGGTGCCCTACTCCTTGAGCCACAGGCACCGCCCAACCCTAAAGTTATCAATAAACCACAGATCCTCTGAATACTTCAACACATATACAAATAAGATGTCTACATTCAGTCCTCCAAGAGCTGAACAGAACTCAAACCGTCTTTTCCAGGCCTGCTCAGTCTTCCAGCAGTATTGTTAACCAAGAGTAGCATTTAGTTAAGTAGTTATTCACTAAATAAATAAAATGTGGCCTCAAACGCTGTAATCCCAGCTACCTGGAGGGCTGAGGCAGGAAGATTATTTGAGACCAGGAGTTCAAGACTAGTCACACAGCAAGATTCCATTTTTACAAAATAATAATTAAGGCTCAGCGCCTGTAGCACAGTGGTTACAGCGCCAGCCACATACACTGAGGTTGGCAGGTTTAAATCCGGCCTGGGCCAGCTAAACGACAATGACAGCTGCAACAACAAAAATAGCTGGGCGTTGTGGCAGGCACCTGTAGTCTCAGCACCTGTACTTGGGAGGCTGAGGCAAGAGAATCACTTAAGCCAAAGAGTTTGAGGTTGCTGTGAGCTATGAGCTATCCAGCATTTCCAGGGCACTCTACTGAGGGCAACATAATGAGACTCTGTCTCAAAAATAATAATAATAATAATAATAATAATAATAATAAAATAAAAACACCATTTAAATGTATTCATTGCCTATAGCAAATGAAGGGGTAAATGCACCCAAAATAAACACATCTAAGCAAAATGAATACTTTCAGTCAGTTTACCCGGCAGCTTGATTGGAATGTGCTTCTTGTAAGAACCAGTGTTCACAAGTTTAGAAACTCACAAACAGGTGGGCAAGGTGGCTCATGCCTATAATCCTAGCACTCCAGGAGGCCCAGGCAGGCAGACGGTTTGAGCTCAGGAATTCAAGACCAGCCTGAGCAAGAGCAAGACCCCAACCCTACTAAAAACAAACAAACAAAAAAACCCTAAATACTTCACAAACAGGCACATTCAGCGCCACATAAACATGAGGTAAGATGAGCATTGACATAAAGTCTAGAGAATAGCCACTAATATGCAGTGCATCTCTGACTATTAATGATATCTGTGAATTTTGTTAATTGAAAATCCCTGTCAAGCTGGGTGAGGTCTCACACCTGTAATCGTAGTGCTTTGGGGAACCAAGGTTGGAGGATGGCTTGAGGCCAGGAGGTTGAGACAAGCCTGAGCAAATTGAGTCCCTAGTCTCTACTAAAAATAGAAAAATCAGCTGGGCGTGGTGTTGAGTGCCTGTAGTCCCAGCTACTTGGGAGGCTGCAGAAAGATGACATGAGCCCAGGAGTGTGAGGTTGCTGTGAGCTAAACTGAGGCCATGGCCTTTTAGCCCAGGTGATAAGACTGTCTTACAATAGGCAGGTAAATAAATAAAGTCACCATCAATATTTGGTCATCCATTCTTAGTGTTTTGTTAAGGTGCACTTACATTGACAAAGACCACCACACAAACCCATGAGGCAGACCAGCTGAGATATTGCTAAGAAGATAAAATCAGAGTACTCAAGATTTGTTTAGTAAAACAACTAAGTTAGTGAGATGCACTCCTTAGCCCTGAAGGAGCAGCAGCTGTGGCACTTGTCTCAATCCCACAGAAACCTGATCAGGGGACAGAACATTCATCCTCTTCCAGCCAAAGTGAAAGTGCCCAGAAGCCAAGGAGTAGACAGCTGTGAGAGGCAGGCTGTTGGAGAGTAGCGGAGAGTGAGCCCCTGAGTTTCAGTCCAGCAGAGCAAACTGACTTTCCCTTTCACTAATCACGTAACAGGAGCAGTCAGAGCCATTCTTCACTTCAAGACACCTTATCCATCTACCATATGCCAAACCTACACGCAGGACATGGTTCTGGACTACCTCTTCAAAATGTCAGTGGCTCTTGTAGTTGGGAGTGTAGGCATGGAACAGTGAATGTATAAAATAAAATAAATGCTAATGTGTTTTATGATAGTACAATAAACTGATTTTAAAAACCCTCTTTAGTGCTTGCTTCAGCAGCACACATACTCTAATTGGAACACTACAGAGAAGATTAGCTAGCCCCTGCGCAAGGACAACAAGCAAATTCATGAAGCATTCCATATTGAAAAAGAACAACAACAACACCTATTTAGACCTTAATATTTGTTCAGTATTATGCTAGGAACCAAAGAAGTTTGCCTGCTGGAAGAGCAGACTGAGGCCAAATTATTAAGGCCCTTAAAAATCCAAGGAGGGAAGTTTAAACTCAATGCAAAATGTAAAGCAAAGCCACAAAAAGTTAAAATTCCATTTTGGAAAGGACAGTTATCCCTGTTTTGCATTAGAGGAAACTGAGTCTCAGAGACTTTAAGTAATTAACCTTAACCTGAGATCACTCAAACATCTGCATTCCAGAGCATTTTCTCTATAGAATCACCAAATGTTGCTCAGAAGTAAATGAAGCTTCATTTAGGCTGATGTTTCTGGATAAAGAACCTGGTAAGCAGACAGATGTGCGTCATCCACACAAATATCAAAGTCACAAGGATGTGAAGAAACATGAGGCATATGCTCAGGTAAGAGAAGAGAGTGGTGGCAATGGAGATGGAAGAAAATGTCCATGCCTCAAACATTACTTCCCTTAAGGAGTGAAGAAAGGAAAGCTGCAGGCTCAGCTTCGGGAAGCTATGTGGGAAGAAATGAAAAGTAGGTCAAAGATGAAACATTTCCTCTCCACCAACTTCCACTCAGAGTAGAAGAGTCTGGCCTCAGGCAAAAGCAAGAAGAGCTAGAGCTGGCACTAGTTATTATTTGACCAGGAGTGTTTAAGTGAGGTAACCAGTAGTAAGTTAAAACTAGGAATCAGTTTCACTTCCATTTAACACTTATGAAAAAATTCTTAAAAGACACATAAAAATGGTAAAACCTGGTGCAGACTTTCATAAAATTATCTACCAGCTAAGAGGAGATCCAAGAAGAAGTGATTAAAATAAAAGGTAAAACTGTTAAGAGAAGGGTGGCTTAGGAAGGGGCCTAATGCGAAAATCCAATATGGACAATCCTCTCCCACCTCACACCAAGCACACCAACTTTCAACCATGAGAAAAGTGTCCTTTTTTCACCTATGAGAAGCAGGAGGAAGGAGAACATTTATCTAAGAACAAGTTTACCAAAATGAACAATGTCATCAGGGCTGTAAATCAGTGGTTCTTACACACACACAAAAGTATTACATTCTTTCAATTACACCGCTTCATAAATTTTAATTTATGCAATATAAGCCAGAGATGGCTCACACCTGTAAGCCCAGCACTTCAGGAGGCTAAGGAGGGAGGAGCACTTGAGGTCAGGAGTTTGGGACTAGCCTGCCCAAGAGCAAGACCCCATTTCTACAAAAAAATGGAAAAATTAGGTGGGTGTGGCAGGCACTTATAGTCCCAGCTACTCAGGAGGCTGAGGCAAGAGGTTGCTGTGAGCTATGATCACATAATGGCACTCTAAACTAGACAACAGAGTGAGACACTGTCTCGGGGGGAAAAAATTATTCAATATAAACTCTTATCCTTGATTCTGATAAAGTTCATGTCTTAAGATAAAAGAATTTCCTTCCCTTTTATAAAATCCTGATTTTTATACGGTGATTTTTTTCAATGTCTCTGCAAGACAAAATAAAATTAGTAGCCCTGTTTCAGCCCTCTGTGTCGAAATCCAGAATTTAGTACTGGAGGTAATAGCTTCTGTAGAACTGAGTGGTACAGGTACAACGGGAAAGGAACGGGAGTAGGTCACAGCTCTGGGGCTTAATTGGTCAGTACCTCTCAACTCTGTCCTCAGACTCCCAGCCTCTCAAGAAGAGTCCAGATAGGGCCATCATAGTCTTGCTCACAGGCCACCAGCACTTCTATCACTCAGACTCATTCCTGAGAGGAGCATACATTGTAAAATAGTTTCCAAAATCACAGGAAGTTTACCAAAAAATAGAGCACATCTGCTCTTAGAGTTGCAAGCTTTCCAACTACAAGTAGGTACTGTCTTACTAGGCTGATACAACACAAATATGACAACTCCTTCAAAAGTGACAAGGAGGCGGCACCCGTAGCCCAGTGGGTAGAGCACCAGCCACATACACCAAGCTGGTGGGTTCAAACCCGGCCAGGACCAGTAAAAACAACAATGACAACTGCAACAGAAAATAGCCAGGCCTTGTGGCCGGCACCTGTAGTCCCAGCTACGTGGGAGGCTGAGGCAAGAGAATCGCTTAAGCCCAAGAGTTCGAGGTTAATTTGAGCTGTGACGCCATGGCACTCACCAGGGTGACAGCTTGAGACTCTGTCTCAAAAAAAAAAAAAAAGGGACAAGGAAATAAAACTTCTGTCTACCAAACTATTTCCTAAGTTAATTCTGTGTAATTTGATTTCACATACCCAGTCTGATAGGGAACCAAAAAGTGTAAGTTTGGGAAATAATATCAACTCAACAATATGAGTTGTTTATAAGGACAGAATTCTCACTTGTCCTTGTGCCCCTTGCTCTCTCTCACACTTCAATTCAGCCCACATGAAAATTTCTATCCTCGGGTCCGTGTAGCACAGTAGTTACAGCGCCAGCCACATACACCAAAGTTGGCAGGTTTGAACCCGGCCCTGAACCTGGCCCAGGCCAGCTAACCAACAATGACAACTGCAACAAAAAATAGCCAGATGTTGGAGCGGGCGCCTGTAGTCCCAGCTACTTGGAAGGCTGAGGCAAGAGAATCACTTAAGCCCAAGAGTTTGAGGTTGCTGTGAGCTGTGATGCCATAGCACTCTACCAAGGGCAACATTCTGAAACTCTATCTAAAAAAAAAAGAAGAAAGAAAACTTCTATCCTCACTCCTCTTCTTTTACCCTTTCCTAGAAGCACTAGCAAAGAGTGCTTCTCTCCTAGACAAACATGTGACCTTTATTTTATTTAATTCCTCTTTCTTACTTTGTCAATGACTCTGACACTTGGTTAGAAAAAGTTTAAACTTTCCCATGCAGAAAGAAAAAAAAAGAGAGATACTTATACTCCTAAATTTACCTCTACTCCTTCAATCTACTGTGCCAACTTTCTGCTGCTTCCCATACACAAACCCTTCTACATGCAATTCAATTCTACTTAACCTCAACATTCTACAGTAAAGTAGTCTCTTAAAAGTCACCAAAGACCTTCCAGTCTCAAAATTAAATACTAATTCCCATTTTCATCATCAGGCTTTTTGTCAAGGACTGACTAGCCCTGCCTTCTCAAAACTTTCTTGACAATCATGATAATCATTTTCTAATTCTCCTGTTACCCCTAAACTCCCATTCTTTCCCTGCTAAACTGTCAGGGCCTAGGAGCAAATCCAACAGTGGCTCCCGCCGGAGTATGAAGAGAGAGACGCGTTTCAGGGAAGGGTTTGGGTAGTGGATGGCTTTACTGGGTATTAATGAAAGGAGAAAGGGAGAAAGCAAGCTCAAAATCTGATACAAACTTGGTAGGAAATCTTAGCTTGCTGATTTAAAGTTGTTGGGCCCTGGCAATACACTAGGAAAATAATGCTTTATTACAAAGCTGTGACTTCCAAACCACACTCCAGATGGGGAGAGAAGGCTTTAATGTTTTAAATGTCTAGCTTTCCTGAAATCTTGTTTTTAAAAAGGGTTATGCTGTTTTGTTAAACTTTAAAAGTCTACTTCTAAATAAAAGTAACCACACAGGTAACGTGACAGTAACAGCAGTGTGCAAATTCCAGCTTGGCCCTTAGTTTCCTTATCCAGAAAACATGGCTAATGATATCCTAAATACCACTTCAGTAAACTGAAGCTGAGGGAACTAAAGGAAGTATCCTGTGCTTTTAAGCCATAAAGCATATTTCTATGCGTACAATTATTTTTAAAGTAACCAGTGTGAACTCTTCCATAGAAATAATGACCGCTTAATTAAGTACTGAAAATAGCTGTGCAAAAGTTCAAAACTACATTTTCGATTTACAATAATCAACACTCTTTTCACTTTAAAGGTCAAAATTAATTCAGTAAAATCCTAAACAACTAGTGAAAGTATTATAATGAAATCAAATAATCAATTTTAAGATGTACTAATTTAATAAAATTTAAAACTAAAAACAAACTATTAAGAATGGTAGAAGCCTTTCCTACAAAAGGTTGCATATTTGTGTCCCTTAGTTAATCAAACAAAAAGGATAGCTACTTTGGAGATCTATTTATACCTTTAAGCATGCTGCAATTTTCCTACTACATAATGAACTACGCATTTTTGCATTAGATATATACCCAAAATAACTGCTCCAGTGAATCTACAAATTAAAAAATATTTCTTATTTTAATTTCAAAGATAAGAGTTTCACAAAATAATTATAACTCTAAAATAATAAAAATTACACTTGAAAATCCTAACCTGTCAGGGGACAATGTGCCTTCATAAATGTGAAGCGTCTATATACAGTTAATTTCCCCATAAAATACCAACAGTAAGTTGGCCAAATGAACAATTAATCCATATATTCATTAAAGCAAACATTCAAAGTTACACCTCTCAGAACTTAAATTCAGTCTTCTACAAAAGTAGTATTATGATCTTAAGTATTTAACAGAATTTCCTGCTTCTGTAAAAGCCACAAGGAGCTGCTGCTCCCCACAGCACACACAGACGTTACTGTTCCTCTACTGCAGTGATGTTCATCTGGTGTGCCCTGAAAAAATTTTAAAGATGGTTAACTAAATTATTTTCGAAAGAAGTTCAAAGCACAGTAAGTATATTTTTTGTTACTCTTTCTTTTTTTAATCAACATTAAGTGTGCCTCGGAAGTTTAACTGTAAGTTCAAGTGTGCTGTGAGATAAAGAAGGTTGGAAAAAACGGCTCTGCAGGCTGGGCGCAGTGGCTCACGCCTGTAATCCCCTAGCACTCTGGGAGGCCAAGGCGGATGGGTTGCTTGAGCTCGCGAGTTTGAGAACAGTTGGAGCAATCTCTTCTAAAAATAGAAAAAATGAGGTAAGAGGATCACTTAAGCCCGAGTTGGAGGTTGCTATGAGCTATGACGCCACAGTACCCTACCCAGGACTACAGCTTGAGACTCTCTCAAAAAACAAAACAAAAACTAAAACTGCTCTACTATTTTAATAAAACAGATCCTAACATATTTGAATTCCTACATATTAAACCTTTATTTGGGAAGATTAACAACTTGTTAGGACTTTTTCAGTGACAAGTGCTGTACACAACTCAAAACAGGCCCGAGCCAAAAGAGGACCTCAGTAGCACACACAATTGAAAAGGTAAAAAAAAGAGGCCATGGGAGGGTCTTAGCCAAGGATGGACCCAATAGGATAAATAGCGTCTTTAAAGTCACATACTAGTGGGGGTTGCCAGGGTCAGGCACTGACCCCACCAAATTGGTTTGCAGTTTTCACACATCTGGTTAATCCAGACAACTTAACATGGGAAACAAACTGTCAGGGGGGTCAGTCCCTGACCTTCCCACCCCACCCCCACCCCCAACTGGTATGGGACAGTTTAAGAGCTCCTCACCAACCTCTCAATTTTGGGGTTGACTTCATTTTCAGACAGGCTCTCCATACATGATGGCTTAGAACACTCTTAACAGCTACATCAGAAAAAGGAATAAAATAATCTTTAAAAAAATCCTTTCTCAATACTTGTGCCATAGCTCTCATCAGTTCAGATTAGGCCACATAGCCTACTCTGAATCAATCACTGTGGATAGGAAGGATAAAGTGGATTTATTTTGGATTGGATTCTGTACATCTGCTGGGGGGTAAGAGAATGTGCACTTGAATCACACGGAATAGAAAGGATTATTAAATGACGAGTGTTGGTGCCCTGAGGAGATCAGATGGACACCACCACAGATCGTCAGTGGGTGCTATCCTGCAAAAAACAGCACTAGGGTTTTGAGGAGCACTGGTAGACCATCAAATGCAAGAAACCATACAAGGCAAGACTACAGGCTTACATGTTATTTTCATCAATTTACTCACTGCCAAGAAACAAGTTATTGGTGACAAGTGCCTCCTCTCTCCTCAATACTCTCCTAATCTTAAAAACTGAACTGTGAGCAGAAATGAATAAAAGACCTACGTTTAATACCTCAAACTATAAAAACTTCTAGAAGAAAAATCATTGTAATCTTTGGGTAGGTAAAGATTTCTTAGGACACAAGAAACATGAACTATAGAAGAAAAAAAATGGGCTTTATCAGAATTAAAGCCCTGGCTTCTTAAAAAAAAGCACTATTGATAAGCCCACAGTCAACATCACACGTAATAGTGAAAGACTGCCTGGTTTTCTCCCTAAGATGAAGACGACAAATATACCCTACTCTCACTTCCTTCCATTCAATGGGATACTGGAAGTTCTAGCCAGAACGATTATTCAAGAAAAAGAAATAAAAGGCATCCAGATTGGGAAAGAAATAAAACCATCTGTATTTGCAGATGATACAATCTTATATAGGGGAAAATCAAGGAATGCACTTAAAAGCTATAAACTAATAAGCTGAGCAAGGCTGTAGGCCACGAAATCAATGTTCAAAAATCACCTGTAGGCTGGGCAGAGTAGTTCACACCTGTAATCGTAATACTCTGGGAGGGCGAGGGGAAAGGATCCCACGTGCTCAGGAAGACAGCCTGACCAAGAGAAAGACCTCGTCGCTATTAAAAATAGAAAAAACGAGGCCAGCATTGTTGCAGAAATCTGTAGTTCCAGCTATTCAGGAGGCTGAGACAGGAGGATCACTTGTGTTTTTTTTGTGTGTGTGATTTTTTTGGCCAGGGCTGGGTTTGAACCCGCCACCTCTGGCATATGGGACCGGCGCCCTACTCCTTGAGCCACAGGCGCCGCCCTGACAGGAGAATCACTTGAATCCAAGAGTTCAAGATTACCGTGAGCTAGACTGACACTACTGCACTCTAGACTGGGCAAGACAGTGAGATGCTGTCTCAAAAACAAAAACAACAAAATAACAGCAACAACAAAAACAAACCACCACCATTCCCCCCCCCCCCCAAAAAACCCTCAAAACCTCTATCTATACCTTACTAGTGAACGATTTTTAAAAATTCCATTCACAGCCAGAATGGTAGTTCATGCCAGTAACCCTAGCACTTTGAGAGGCAGGTGGATTGCATGAGCTCAAGGAGTTTCAGACCATTCTGAGCAAGAGTGAGACCCCATCTCTTAAAAAAAAAGAAGCCTGAAGCCACGTGGCTCAGGCCTGTAATCTTAGCATTCGGGGAGTCCAAGGTGGGTGAAGTGCCTAAGCTGAGGAGTTCAAGACCAACCTGAGCAAGAGCAAGACCCTGTATCTAAAGAAAGAAAAAAAAAAAAGGAACTGGGCATTATGGCAGGCACCTGTAGTCCCAGCTACTAGGGAGGCTGAGGCAAGAGAATCACTTCAGCCCAAGAGTTTGAGGCTGCTGTGAGCTCTGACATCACGGTACTCAACCCCAGGGTGACTAAGACTCTGCCTTTAAAAAAAAAAGAATTAATGGACTTGACAGAAAGGGAATTTAAAATATGGATGACAGGCTCAGTGCCTGTGCTCAGTGGTTAGGGCACCAGCCACATACACTGGGCCTGGTGGTTCAAACCTGGCCCAAGGTCTGCTAAACAAATGACAACTACAACAAAAAATAGCCAAACATTGTTAGCTGGTCATTGTGGCGGGCACCTTGTAGTCCCAGCTACTCGGGAGGCTGAGGCAAGAGAACTGCCTAAGCCCAAGAGCTAGAGATTGCCGTGAGCTGTGACACCATAGCACTCTACTGAGGGCGACAAAGTGAAACTCTGCCTCTAAAAAAAAAAAGGTTGCTAGACATTGTGGTGGGCAGCTGCACTCCCAGCTACTTGGGAGGCTGAGGCAAGAGGAAAGAGGATTGCTTAAGCCCAAGAGTTTGAGGTTGCTGTGAGCTGTGATGTACAGCGCTCTACTGAGGGTGACATACTGAGACTCTGTCTCAATAAATAAATAAATAAATACATACATACATACACACACACACACATACAATATGCATAATAAAGACAATAAAAGGAATGGACAAGAAAATGGAAAGACAGAACCAAAAGCTGGACAAGAGATATGTAGAAAAGGGTATGGAGCAGCTTAAGGAAATGAAGGAAACCATCAAGGAATGTAAAGATGCAGAAGAAAGTATCAAAAACAGATTAGACCATGGAGAAGAAAGAACCTCAGAGTTAGAGAATAAAGTTTTCACGTTAACTTAAGTAGTCAAAGAGGCAGAAAAGAAGAGAGAGAAAGCAGAACAGGCACTTAGAGAACTCCGTGAAGCATTCAAATATACAAATAATAGGGATTCCTGAAGAGGATGAAGATTGTCCCAGAGGAATGGAAGCCCTACTCGAGACCATCATAAAGGAATACTTCCCAAGTCTTTTTTTTTTTTTTTTTGTGGTTTTTGGCCAGGGCTAGGTTTGAACCCACCACCTCCGGCATATGGGACCGGCGCCCTACTCATTGAGCCACAGGCGCCACCCTACTTCCCAAGTCTTACTAAAGACCCCGACACACTCCTTTAAGGTGGATATCGAACCCTGCATCATCTCAACTCAAACAGCCTCTCCATGACACATTGTAATGAGCCTGTCCAAAGTCAAGATGAAAGAAAAAATTCTGCCGTCAGGAGTAAGTGCCAACTGACCTATAGAGGCAGAGCCATTAGGATGACAGCACTTTTCAACTGAAACCTTCCAAGCCAGAAGAACATTGTCATTCACCTTCGACATTTTTCTTTTTTTTTTTTTTTGCAGTTTTTGGCCAGGGCTGGGTTTGAACCCGCCACCTCCAGCATATGGGGCCAGCGCTCTACCTTTTTGAGCCACAGGCACCGCCCCACCTTCGACATTCTTATACAAAACAATTTTCAGGGGCCGGCGCCTGTGGCTCAAAGGAGTAGGGCATCGGCCCCATATACAGGAGGTGGTGGGTTCAAACAGAGCCCAGCCAAAAACTACAAACAAACAACAACAACAAAAAAAAACAACCATTTTCAGCCCAGAATTCTGTATCCTTCTAAACTAAACTTCAAAATTTGCAGATATACAAGCATGGAGGGAATTCACCACAAGACCAGCTCTACAGGAAATACTTAGATCTATTCTGAACACTGACCACCACAATGGACCACCAGCAAAGTAAACACTCAGAAGCTAAAGGTCAAAACATAGCTTTCACAATGGCCCAAAGGATAAAACTACACCATGGACTGACACAAAATAAGATGAATAGAACTCCACCACACTTACCAATTCTCTCAATAAATGTCAATGGACTGAACTCACCACTGATGAGGCACAGGATGGCTGATGGGATAAAAAAGCACAAGCCATCCATATGCTGTCTCCAGGAGACACACCTACCTACCCGTGAAGGACAAATTAAGACTCAGGGTTAAGGGATGGAGAACAATATATCAAGCAAATGGAAATCAAAAGAAAGTAAGGATTTCAATCTTACTTTCAGATAGAAGCAGATTTAAAGCAACTAAAGTTAAGAAAGACAAAAACCACTTTCTACTGGTCAAAGGAACAATTCAACAAGAAGACATTTCAATTTTAAATATTTATGCACCCAACTTAAATGCTCCCAGATCTATGAAACAGAACTTGATGGGTCTGAGCAATATGATATCCTATAATATCATAATAGACAGGAACTTCAACACCCCTCTGACGGAACTGGACAGATCCTCTAAACCAGTGATTCTCAACCTTCCTAATGCCATAGCCCTTTAATAACCGTTCCTGTGGGTCGTGGCCCACAGATTGAGAACCTCTGCTCTAAACAGAAACTAAACAAAGATGCAGAGGACTTAAATGTGACCCTAGAACAAACAGGATTAATAGACATATACAGAATACACCATCCTGAAACTAAGGAATATACATTTTTCTCATCAGCACATGGTACATACTCCAAAATCAACCACCTCCTAGAATATAAATCAAACCTCAGCAAAACTAAAACAGAAATTACTCCTGTATCTTCTCAGACCACAAGGCAATAAAGGTGGAACTCAATGCCAACAAAAATATTCATCCCCACACAAAGACTTGGAAATTAAACAACCTTATGCTGAATGATAGTTGGGTTCAGAAAGAGATAAAACAAGAAATCATTAAATTCCTCTAACATAACAACAATGAAGACACAAGTTACCAAAACCTGGGGGATACAGCAAAAGCTTTAGTAAGAGGGAAATTTATTGAATTAGAGGCCTACATATGAAAAACAGATAGCACATCACCAAACTCCAGAACAATTTTATGGAATTGGAAAAATATGAAAAATTTAATCCCAAACCCACCAGCATATGAAATAACCAAAATTAAATCAGAAATGAATGAAATTAAAACAAAAGAATCATTCAGAAAATTAATGAAACAAAAAGTTGATTTTTTAAAAAAATTAATAAAATAGAAAAACCTTTGGCCAGATCAACTAGAAACAGAAGAGTAAAATCTCTAATAGCCTGAATCAGAAATGACAAAGGGGAAATAAGAACAGATCCCACAGAGATCCAAAAGATCACCTCTGAGTACTACAAGGAACTCTATGCCAAGAAATTTGACAACGTGGAAGAAATGGATCAATACCTGGAATCGCACCCTCTCCCTAGACCAGTGGTTCTCAACCTTCCTAATGCAGTGGCAGCCCTTTAATACAGTTCCTGTGGGTCACGCCACCCACAGGTTGAGAACCGCTGCCATAGACTCAATCAAGAAGAAATACATTTCTTGAAATACAGACCGATTTCAAGAACTGAGATCAAAGAAACAATTAAAAATCTACCAACAAAAAAACATCCTGGTCCAGATGGCTCACACCAGAATTCTATCAAATCTTCAAGAAGAGCTTATATCCATATTGCAGAAATCATTCCAAAAAAATTGAGAAGCCTCATTTTGTCTGAACCTGGGATGAGGAGAAGCCCCTTTGCAAAGCCAAAGCATACCCCATCAGACCCAGTTAAACAGACCCTTCTGGTGAGACAAAAGAGAAAAGGAAACCTCTCCGACCCTGCCTAAACTTAATTCATCTAATGGTGAGCTTTTTCATCTAGAACTCCTTTTCTAAACTTTTTTTAACTTCTCTTCCTATCCTCTACTTTTTTTTTTTTTTTTTTGAAACAGAGTCTCTAGCTGTTGTTGCCCTGGGTAGAGTGCCATGACTCACAGCAACCTCAGACTCTTGGACTTAAGTGATTCTCTTGCCTCAGCCTCCCAAGTAGCTAGGACCATAGGTGCCCGTCACAACGCCCGGCTATTTTTGGTTGCAGTTACTGTTGTTTAGCAGCCCACAGCGGTCTGGCTGCCTGGGTTTTCTGAAGATCTGGTGCAGACACTCTCAGTACGTAGCTGAAATTCCCTCCTGATCCTAGCTTCAAAAGACCGACAACTCCTGGAAAATCAGAATGCCTACTGGACACTGTCCAGGAAAGTTGAACTCTAGGTATTTTTGCTTATAGAAAGAAGGTAAGGTGATCTTTTCTGTAACAAACACAGGAGCAACTTCATCCAGATAGTCACCTTGTAAAAATCTTCTAAAAAAGGGCAGAGATCTCAGTAATGGGTATTAATGTCCTCTCAGGATTGCTGGCAGCCCTGGCAGCTCCAACTGGTTCCCACCTCTCACTGTCTATCTTTTCTTTGGTTACTGTCTGATAAGGTCACTAATTATGATTTTTTTTCTCATTCTCAGTTTCAAACCCTCTACCTCATGCTCAATTTATTAACCAGTCATCCGAAAACAACTCCTCATGAATTCTCACCTTACTGGATACCAACCAGCTCAGACTGAAAATGCCAAAGAGTTCCTGTAAACTCCACTCCCTTACTCCATACCCCATATCCCCCCATCTCTCTTTACAGGCAGCCCACACAGCCCCTCCCCACACAGGAAGTAATCAAAGAGATACCCAGGTGGAATAAAGCCATTTTAATTGCAAAAAAGAAAATGAGAAGGAAGAAATCTTCCCCAACAGTTCTACAAAGCAAACATCACCCTGATACCAAAACCAGGAAAAGACCCAACTAAAATGGAGAATTTCAGACCAATCTCATTAATACAGATGCAAAGGGCGGCGCCTGTGGCTCAGTGAGTAGGGTGCCGGCCCCATATGCCGAGGGTGGTGGGTTCAAACCCAGCCCCGGCCAAACTGCAACAAAAAAATAGCCGGGCATTGTGGCGGGCACCTGTAGTCCCAGCTACTCGGGAGGCTGAGGCAGGAGAATCGCGTAAGCCCAAGAGTTAGAGGTTGCTGTGAGCTGTGTGACGCCACGGCACTCTACCCGAGGGCGGTACAGTGAGACTCTGTCTCTACAAAAAAAAAAAAAATACAGATGCAAAAATTCTCAATAAAATCCTACCCAATAGCCGGCTGTGGTGGCTCACGCCTGTAATCCTAGCACTTGGGAGGCTGTGGCAAATGGATTGCCTGAGCTCACAGGTTCGAGACCAGCCTAAGCCAAAGCAAGACCTCTCTAGAAATAGCTAGGCATTGTGGCAGGCACCTGTAGTCCCAGCTACCCAGGAGGCTGAGGCAAGAGAATCACCTGAGACCAAGAGTTTGAGGTTGCTATGAGCTATGACACCATGGCACTCTACCAAGGGTGACGAAGTGAGACTCTGTCTCAAAAAAAAAAAAAAAAAAAAAAAAAAAGACAAAAAAATCCTACCCAATAGATTACAGCTACATATTTAAAAAAGAAAAAAAAAAGTCATTCATCATGATCAAGTAGGTTTCATCCCAGGGATGCAAGGCTGGTTTAACATACACACGTCCAATAAACGTAATTCGCTACATCAACAGAAGCAAAAACAAAGACCCTATGATTCAACAGATACAGGAAAAGCATTTGATAAAATTCAAAATCCTTTTCTAATTAGAACTCTGAAGAAAACAGGCATAGATGGCACATTTCTTAAACTGACTGAAGCCATCTACAACCAACCACAACTAATACTATACTGAATGGAATAAAACTGAAAGCGAAATTTCCGCTTAGAACTGGAACCAGACAAGACTGTCCTCTAACACCACTACTATTAAACATAGAGCTGTAAGTTCTAGCTAATACAATCAGGCAAGAGAAGGAAATAAAGGGCATCCAAATAGGGCAGAGGAGGTCAAACTCTCCCTCTTTGCAAACGATAGGATCTTACGCTTAGAGAACCCTAAAGACTCCTGAAAGTGATCAAAAAATAACAGTAATGTCTCAGGATACAAAATCAATGTCCACAAATGAGAAGCCTTTGTATATCCCAATATCAACCAAGATGAGAAGCTAATCAAGGACACAAATTCCCTTCACAGTAGCTTCAAAGAAAATGAAATACCTAAGTATATACTTAACAAAAGATACGAAGGACCTCTATAAAGAAAATGATGAAACCCTAAGAAAATAAACAGCAGAAGATATTAACAGACAGAAGAACATATACCATGCTGATGGCTGGGAAGAATCAACATTGTTAAAATGTCTGTATTTCCCAAAGCAATCCACGGATTCAATGCAATCCTCATTAAAATACCAACATCATACTTTCAAGATTTGGAAAAAATAATTCTTCGTTTTGTATGGAACCAGAAAAAACCCTGTATTGCCAAGGCAATTCTTCATAATAAAAACAAAGTCGGGGGCACCAACCTACCAGACTTTAGGCTACACTACAAGACTGTAGTGATCAAAACAGTGTGGTATTGGCACAAAAATAAAGACATGGACATCTGAAACCGAATAGAAAACCATAAGATGAAACTAACATCTCTCTCTCTCTCTCCCCATTTCTCCCCCACCTTTCCTCTCTCTTCTCCCTTCTCTCCCTCTTCTTTTCTCTCCTCCGTGCTGCTCTGCAGCATCCCTCCCTCACCAATAAAAACCTTTCGTACAAACCTTGGTGGTCTGTGAGATCTTTGCCAGTCAATCAGACTGGGGAAAGACTTTATAAAGAAGACTTTACAGACAACTGCAATAACAAAAAACAAAAGGGACTTAATTAAATTGAATACCTTCTGTACAGCTAAAGAGACAATAATCAAAGCAAATAACCATCAGAATGATTTTATCATAAACAAAACCTTGATAACCAGGATCTACAGAGAACTCAAATTAAGCAACATTAAAAAAAGCCAACTGGGCGGTGCCTGTGGCTCAGTGAGTAGGGCGCTGGCCCCATATACTGAGGATGGCGGGTTCAAACCCGGCCCCAGCCAAATTGCAACCAAAAAATAGCTGGGCGTCATGGTGGGTGCCTATAGTCCCAGTTACTCGGGAGGCTGAAGCAAGAGAATCACCTAAGCCCAAGAGCTGGAGGTTGCTGTGAGCTGTGTGACGCCACAACACTCTACCAAGAGGAACAAAGACTCTGTCTCTTTAAAAAAAAAAAAAAAAAAAGCCAACAATCCCTTCTATCAATGGGCAAGAGAGATGAATAGAGCCTTCTCTAAAGAAGATAGACAAATGGCTAACAAACATATGAAGAAATGCTCATTGTCCCTAATTACCAGAGAAATGCAAATCAAAACCACCCTAAAATATCACCTAACCCCAATGAGAAAGGCCCACCTCACAAAATCTCAAAGCTGCAGATGCTGACATGGATGTGGAGAGAAAGACACTTTTACTCTGCTGGTGGTACTGCAAACTAATACAATCTTTTTGGAAGGAAGTATAGAGAATCCTCAAAGAACTCAAACTAGACCTGCCATTTGATCCTGCAATCCATTACTGGGTACCCAGAAGACAAAAAAATCATTTTATCATAAGGACATTTGCACTGGACTATTTAATCACACCTCAGTTTACAATTGCCAAACTGTGGAAACAACCTAATGCCCACCAACCCAGGAGTGGATTAACAAGCTGTGGTATATGTATACCATGGAATACTATTCAGCCATTAAAAAAGATGGAGACTTTACATCTTTTGTATTAACCTGGATGAAGTTGAAACACATTCTTCCTAGTAAAACATCACAAGAATGGGGCGGCGCCTGTAGCTCAGTGAGTAGGGCGCCGGCCCCATATGCCGAGGGTGGTGGGTTCAAACCCGGCCCCGGCCAAACTGCAACAAAAAATAGCCGGGTGCTGTGGCGGGTGCCTGTAGTCCCAGCTGCTCCGGAGGCTGAGGCAAGAGAATCGCTTAGGCCCAGGAGCTGGAGGTTGCTGTGAGCTGTGTGATGCCACGGCACTCTACCGAGAGCCATAAAGTGAGACTCTGTCTCTACAAAAAAAAAAAAAAAAAAAAAAAACATCACAAGAATGGAGAAGCAAGAATCCAATGTACTCAATTCTGACCTGAGGACAACAGATGACCTAGTACATGGTGAGGGGAGTGGGGGAAGGGGTGGGTGGAGAGGGGGAAGGGGGTGGGGCAAGGGGTGAGTGGAGAGGGGGAAGGGGAGAGCAGAGACAGGAAAGGAGGGAAGGGGGTGGGGTCACAGTGTGTGACACACCTCTTGGAGGTGGGACACAATTATAAGAGGGACTTTACCTAACAAATGCGATCAGTATAACCTGGTTCTCTATACCCTCAATGAATCCTCAACAACAACAACAACAACAATAATAATAATAATAAACCCACCAAGTAATGAATACTATATACAGAAAACACTGAATATATTTCTCTATGTGTTCAGGAAAGGGAAGAATTATCATATAGAGGCTTCCAATTTCACTTCTGAGTAAAATGGAGACAACTTAGTAAACTAAGGCTTCCTTATCTGCCAACACAGTATATGTGTACACAGGCAATTCAGCCACCCCTCTCCTAACTAATGTGCCATGCACACTGCCAAACAGAGGTAAAAGTAAAAAAAAAAAAAGTTCTGTCCATTAAGCAATTTTAATTTCATATGATAAAATTCACTTTAGTTGATACATTATCTTTTTTCAATTTTTTTTTTTTGAGACAGAGTCTCACTATGTCGCCCCTGGTAGAGAGCCAAGGCATTACAGCTCACAGCAACCTCAAACTCTTGGGCTTAAGCGATTCTCTTCCCTCAGCCTCCCAATTAGCTGGGACTACAGCCGCCCACCAGAACGCCCAGCTGTTTTTTTTTGTACAGACAAGGTCTCACTCTGGCTCAGGCTGGTCCCGAACTCCTGAACTCAGGCAATCCACTGGCCTCAGCCTCCTTAGAGTGCTAGGATTACAGGTGTGAGCCACTGCATCTGGCCACTTTAGTTTATATCTTATGATTTGAGTTTTTAAATAGAGACTTAAGAAATCATTCCCACCTTGTGGGTCATATTCTTTTTAAAATACAGTTTTACCTTTCACATGTGGGCCTTTAATCCACCTAATTTACCTTTATGATTTGGGTAGGAATTCAGTTTTATTTGTCTACAGATAATGAGTTAATTTTCCCTACGCATCTATTAAATAATCCCGTCCTTTCCTCATTATTTTTCTGGTGACATTATAAGCATATATTAAAATTCTATATATTCATGTGTCTATCTCTGAGTATTCCAAGTCAGCTTCATTGGTCTGTCTTACCATAAGGCCAGGGTAATAAAAACAGTGCAGTGTTGAGACATATATTCGTATGTGGTAGAGCAACCCCCCACCACCACACCACACCTACTTATTCTTTTTCACTAATATACGCTCATATGTTAAGTTTAGGGCAGGATGGGCAAAAATTAGAAAATCAGAACATAGCAAAGAGACAAAGCATTCTCATGCCCTGTTACAGTGGGCATGAAGATAAATAAAGCCTCTGGCTAGCCGTCTGGCACTACTTAAGTCAAATTAAATTTAAGCAAACCTTATGATCCCTTGCAATTCAGCTAAATTCTTACAGAGGGCCACAAAAGGATATGTACTAGAATGCTCACTGTAGCTCTGCCAGTGGGTGATGAAGAGATGGAAGCTATCTAAGCTTCTGCATAGTATACCCCCTGAAATACTATGTGGTAGTACAAAGCAATGAATTAGACACTTACATGGCAACAGAAAGAGAGCTTAAAACCATCACGATTAGTAAAATATAGGCAACAGATTAAGATAACATATTTATTATCTAAGTTAAAAATACAGACACTAATTACATTTTCAAGAACAACATATACAAATAAAATAGTGAAACACTATAAGAATGGGTGCTTTGGGGGTTAACAGACATGGGAAATGAGGAGAAAATGTAATAAAACGGACAAGTACAAAAGAAGAGAAAAAGGAATCACCCTTTACAGGGGAAAGGATAGGGCTAACAAACACCAGGCTAACTAGCCGTGGCTTACACCTTGGAGAAATCACCCCCAGTCCCAACATACACACATAAGCCATGACCACAGATTATTTTTACATGCTCCAATTTTATATATAATAAACCTTTATTAAATGAACTTTCAGCATAAAAAATTATAAAATGGTAAAAGAAATATCAAGAAATCTTGAATCAATACAACTGTAATGTAGGCTATAAAGATGATAATATCTAGCACTTGTGCAATCAGAAAAAAAATTATTAAATAGATAAAGGAACACAGGAAAAGTTTTAGACATGGTTTAAGTTCTGTTTGATTGAAAATACTGACTCCAGGGGGCAGTTACGAATGACTAGGAAGCCAGCCAGCATGATGGTTATGCCTGTAATCCTAGCATTGTGGGAGGCTGAGGTGGGTGGACTGCCTGAGCTCACAGGTTCGAGACCACCCTGAACAAGAGCAAGAAGACCAACTCCCCATCTCTAAAAACAGCCAGGCATGGTGATGGGCACCTGTAGTCCCAGCTACTCAGGAGGCTGAAGCAAGAGAATTGCTTGAGCCCAGAACTGGAGTTTGCTGTAAGCTATAATGCCACAGGCATTCTACTGAGGGCAACAAAGAAAGACTCTGTCTCAACAACAACAAAAAAAAAGGCTTAGTGCCTGTAGCCCAGCAGCTAGGGCACCAGCCACATACACAGGAGCTGGCGTATTCAAACCCAGGCCAGCCTGCCAAACAACAATGACAACTACAACCAAAAACTAGCCAGGCGTTGTGGGGGGGGGTGCCTGTAGTCCCAGCTACTTGGGAGGCTAGGGCAAGAGAATCACTTAAGCCCAACGGTTTGAGGTTGCTGTGAGCTGTGATGCCAGCCACTCTACCAAGGGCAACATAGTGAGAATCTGTCTCCAAAAAAATAAATAAATACAACAACAACAAAATAAATAGGAAACATGAGAAATAACTGCGCCAGGCCAGAGTGGAGAAGGTAAATTATTATCACTCTGATTTATTGAAAGTTGACTATGTGTAATAGAAGCCAAATGTATAATTTTGTGTTCAAATACCATTAACATGCTACTCTACTAGCAGGAGGTACCAAAGATTTAAGGCAAATTATGTAGCAAGTAAATTCAGAACTGAGAAAATCTATACTGTCATTATAGAGACGTGCAATTCAATGGTCGTGACTCATTTTTATTAACAGCAAAACAGTGTGCACAGTTCAGAATGTCAATAAATACTTAACACCATTATATGCTAAGCAACATTTTAGGAATTATAGATCCTGCAGTAAACAAATCCTCTTCTGTCTCCCTCTCCACCTCCTACAAAACTTAAGTCTGGAGGGACAGATGCTTCCCAAACAAAGTGAATTTTAATGTGGAAAATCTGAAAAAAGTTGTCCTCAGACTATGTTCCTGTCAAAACAGCTTGATGCTGAATAATCATACTATATACTACTGGGTATATAGGTAAGTATAGAGTATATAGAGTATATATACTATGGCGTACTAATTTAATATATAGGATACTGCACAGTATAAACTTATAACTACCAATTATATTAACATAGGGTTCTTTATTCAAATAAAATAAGTCTCGGGAGGCTCAGGTGGGGGGATGAGTTCCAAACCAGCGTGAGCTAGAACAAGACCCCACCTCTAAAAATAGCTGGGCGTGGGTGGTGCCTGTGGCTCAAAGGCAGGGCGCCAGCCCCATAGGCCAGAGGTGGCGGGTTCAAACCCAACCCTGGCCAAAAACCCGAAAAAAAAAAAAAAAATAGCTGGGCGTTGTGGCGGGCGCCTGTAATCCCAGCTACTCCGGAAACTGAAACAAGATGATTGCTTATGCCCAAAGTTTCAGGTTGCTGTGAGCTTTGACGCCAGCGCACTCTACCGGAGGTGACAAAGTGAGATTCTATCTTAAAAACAAGCCATCACCCACTCCCGAGAGGTTTATAATCAGTTATGAAGTATGGAAAATTTGAGCTCTTGAGCATCTATTCTAGAAGAGTCAGACTAAGTTGCAATTGTCTATTCTATTCAGAGCTCTACAGTAAAATAGCTTCATTCCCTCAAAAACTAAAAATCTTGGCTTGGCGCCCATAGCCCAGTGGTTAGGGCACCAGCCACACACAGTGGGTTTGAACCCAGCCAGGGCCTGCTAAACAACAATGATAACTACAACAAAAAAAATAGCCAAGTGTTGTGGTGGGCGCCTGTAGTCCCAGCTACTTGGGAGGCTGAGGCAAGAAAATCGCTTAAGCCCAAGAGTTTGAGGCTGCCGTGAGCTGTGACACCACACATTCTACTGAGTGTGACCTAGTGAAACTCTGTCTCAAAAAATAAATAAACAAACAAAAAGTATAAAATCTTATGTATACCTTCAAGGAATCAAAATTAAAATTAAAAAAATCCAAAACACACATGTAATTTGTGGTAATGAGATTTCATGTCACCAAAAATACTGAACACATAAGTGAATATGAGACTCAAGACTTACTTCCCTCAAGCTCTGAATTCAGTTTATGTAACAAAAGGCGGCCCTGAAATACCTTGCCTCCATATTTCTCTTAACATGAGATAGTTTGGTGATATTTAAAAGCACATGATACTGAAACAAAAAGGTATACTCTTTTAAAAAGGTCAAAAGCAAATTCAATAGTACACATCTCCTTTCTTACCTGATCCTAACATAAAGTGCATGAAATCTGAGGTTTAACCACCCATTACAGCCAAACCAAAAGTTATACCATATTTACTTTTACCTAGTTACAATAATAGTTTTAAGGAAAATGCACTTTATTTTTTTTTGAGACAGTCTTACTATGCTGCCCTCAGTAGAGTACCATTGCATCACAGCTCACAGCAACCTCAAACTCTTGGGCTTACGCGATTCTCTTGCCTCAGCCTCCCAAGTAGCTAGGACTACAGGTGCCCACCACAACACCCGGCTTTTTTTTTTTTGCAGTTGTTTAGCTGGCCCAGGCTGGGTTTGAACCCGCCAAACTCAGCATATGTGGTTGGCGCCATATCCACTGTCCTATAGGTGCCAAGACAGTAAATGCATTTTCTTTTTTTTTTTTTGTAGAGACAGAGTCTCACTTTATGGCCCTCAGTAGAGTGCGGTGGCCTCACACAGCTCACAGCAACCTCCAACTCCTGGGCTTAAGCGATTCTCTTGCCTCAGCCTCCCGAGTAGCTGGGACTACGGGCGCCCGCCACAACACCCGGCTATTTTTTGGTTGCAGTTTGGCCGGGGCCGGGTTTGAACCCACCACCTTTGGTATATGGGGCTGGCGCCTTACCGACTGAGCCAAAGGCGCCGCCCAGTAAATGCATTTTCTGATCCAGTGTAACAATCACTATAATAATCAAAGTACTGTTAACAAATCATGAACATGCATGAAGTTTTTCAAAAGGCTCTTCTATTTAGGTTTCTAACAGCAGTTAGCCCCTTATCACCCCTAGAATACCTTCACTCCTCCTAATGGAACTCCAAACCATCTACCCTCAAACACATTTCTACAAAACAAGAGGTAGGACAGTCATATGGAAACTATGACTCACAGTTGCATGGGGCTCCTTCCCTCTCCAACCCATAGGATTTCAAATTTCTACGTCAGAATACTACAGTACGTAGAACAATACCGAACTCAAGTACTAGTTACAAGAGGGTTTTGTTTTTGTTTTTTTGGTTAATGATGGCTCCAGAATCCCAGAGCTGTGAATGGCATTCAAACATGTGAAAGTATAAGAGATGAATATATGACATTTAAATTTCTCCTTATTAGACTCAAAGCATTTCATTTCAAATCCAAAATTCAATGCGCTGCTTATAAATCGTACTCTAATCAACAAATAAATACTCTTGTGATAAGGCTTGACCTGTGATCCTATTAGACATGTGCTCAAAGCACACTTGAGTAAGATGGGGGGGGGGATCAATAGTCTATTCCAAAGAAATAACATAAAACTAAATTTCTAATAACAGAAATGTAGTTAATATGGTCAGAAACAGCATAAGCCTCCAAATGCTAAGATGAATTTTACATAAAATCCAACTTACTGAAACCAGGAGGTGGGTCCTCACGAGGCAGTAAACCTTACAGCACCTTGATCTTGGACTTCCCAGCCTCCAGAGCTAGGTGCTCAGTTTAAGAAGCAAGGGCCGATCTTGGAGGCGGAGCAAGATGGCAGCCGACTAACAGCTTCCTTGCATCTGGGCACCGTGAGTCTGGGGAGATAGGACTCCAGGCATCTCTGGCCGGTGGGATCTGCCTATCATCACCCCTGAGAGGATACAGGGAGTCAGCGAGAGACTTCTGGACCCCAAGAGGAGGACTAAAACAGTGGAAAACCAGCAAGTGGTCGCGTGTGTTCAATCCGTCTACACCCGGCCACAACTTCCACAGGCACGAGAACTTAAAGAGCAAGAGAAAGTGAAAGGAAAATTAGGGCAAGGAAACAGATAAAAGAAATCACTCATGAGGAAGAATCAGCAGAAAACTCCAGGCAACATGAAGAACCAGTCCAGAACAACCCCGCCAACGGACCATGAGGTAGCTACTGCAGAGGATTCCACCTATACAGAAATGTTAGGAATGACAGAAAGGGAATTTAGAATACACATGTCGAAAACAATGAAAGAAATGATGGAAACGATGAAGGAAACTGCTAATAAAGTGGAAATTAACCAAAAGGAAATAAAAAACAGAATCAAATAAGAGATGAACGATATGAAGAATATAAAAAGGATATAGCAGAGCTGAAGGAAATGAAACAGTCAATCAGGGAACTTAAAGATGCAATGGAAAGTATCAGCAACAGGTTAGACCATGCAGAAGAAAGAATTTCAGAGGTAGAAGACAAAGTTTTTCAGATAACTCAGCTAGTAAAAGAGGCAAAAAAGAAGAGAGAGAAAGCAGAACGTTCACTGTCAGAATTATGGGACTTTATGAAGCGTTCCAACATACGAGTTATAGGAATTCCAGAAGGGGAAGAAGAATGCCCCAGAGGAATGGAAGCCATACTAGAGAATATTATAAAAGAAAATTTCCCAAATATCACCAAAGATTCTGACACACTGCTTTCAGAGGGCTATCGGACCCCAGGTCGCCTCAACTCTAACCGAGCTTCTCCAAGACACATTGTGATGAACCTGTCCAAAGTCAAGACAAAAGAAAAGATTCTGCAAGCTGCCAGGAGTAAGCGCCAGTCGACCTACAGGGGCAAATCCATCAGAGTGACCGCAGACTTCTCTAATGAAACTTTCCAAGCAAGAAGACAATGGTCATCTACCTTTAATCTACTTAAACAGAACAATTTCCAGCCCAGAATTCTGTACCCTGCTAAGCTAAGCTTCAAAATTGACGGAGAAATCAAATCATTTACGGATATACAAACATTGAGGAAATTCGCCACAACAAGACCAGCTCTACAGGAAATACTTCAACCTGTTCTGCACACTGACCACCACAAGGGATCAGCAGCAAAGTAAGAACTCAGAAATTAAAGGACAGAACCTAACCTCCACACTGATGCAAAAGATAAAACTAAGCAATGGACTCTCACAAAATAAGACAAATAGAATACTACCACGCTTATCAATTATCTCAATAAATGTTAATGGCTTGAATTCCCCACTGAAGAGACATAGATTGGTTGACTGGATTAAAAAAAACACAAGCCATCCATTTGCTGTCTGCAAGAAACATACCTGGCTTCAAAAGACAAATTAAAGCTCCGAGTCAAGGGTTGGAAGACAATTTTTCAGGTAAATGGAATTCAGAAGAAAAGAGGAGTTGCAATCTTATTTTCAGATACATGTGGATTTAAAGCAACTAAAGTCAAAAAAGACAAAGATGGTCACTTTATATTGGTCAAGGGAAAAATACAACAAGAAGACATTTCAATTCTAAATATCTATGCACCCAATTTAAATGCTCCCAGATTCTTGAAACAGACCTTACTCAGTCTGAGCAATATGATATCTGATAATACCATAATAACAGGGGACCTTAACACTCCTCTTACAGAGCTGGACAGATCCTCTAAACAGAAATTAAACAAGGATATAAGAGATTTAAATGAGACCCTAGAACAACTGTGCTTGATAGACGCATATAGAACACTCCATCGCAAAGATAAAGAATATACATTCTTCTCATCACCCCATGGAACATTCTCCAAAATTGATCATATCCTGGGACACAAAACAAGTATCAACAGAATCAAAAGAATTGAAATTTTACCTTGTATCTTCTCAGACCATAAGGCACTGAAGGTGGAACTCAACTCTAACAAAAATGCTCCACCCCACCCAAAGGCATGGAAATTAAACAATCTTCTGTTGAATAACAGATGGGTGCAGGAAGAAATAAAACAGGAAATCATTAACTTCCTTGAGCATAACAACAAGGAACACACAAGCTACCAAAACCTGTGGGATACTGCAAAAGCAGTTTTCAGAGGAAAATTCATCGCTTTAGATGCCTACATTCGAAAAACAGAAAGAGAGCACATCAACAATCTCACAAGAGATCTTATGGAATTGGAAAAAGAAGAACAATCTAAGCCTAAACTCAGTAGAAGAAAAGAAATATCCAAAATCAAATCAGAGATCAATGAAATTGAAAACAAAAGAATCATTCAGAAAATTAGTGAAACAAGGAGTTGGTTTTTTGAAAAAATAAATAAAATAGATAAACCATTGGCCAGACTAACGAGAAACAGAAAAGTAAAATCTCTAGTAACCTCAATCAGAAATGATAAAGGGGAAATAACAACTTATCCCACAGAGATACAAGAGATCATCTCTGAATACTACCAGAAACTCTATGCCCAGAAATTTGACAATGTGAAGGAAATGGATCAATATTTGGAATCACACCCTCTCCCTAGCCTCAGCCAGGAAGAAATAGAGCAGACCAATTTCAAGCGCTGAGATCAAAGAAACAATAAAAAAGCTTCCAACCAAAAAATGGCCTGGTCCAGATGGCTTCACTCCAGAATTCTATCAAACCTTCAAGGAAGAGCTTATTCCTGTACTGCAGAAATTATTCCAAAAAATTGAGGAAGAAGGAATCTTCCCCAACACATTCTATGAAGCAAACATCACCCTGATACCAAAACCAGGAAAAGACCCAAACAAAAAGGAGAATTTCAGACTAATCTCACTCATGAATATAGACGCAAAAATTCTCAACAAAATCCTAGCCAATAGATTACAGCTTATCATCAAAAAAGTCATTCATCATGATCAAGTAGGCTTCATCCCAGGAATGCAAGGCTGGTTTAACATACGCAAGTCCATAAACGTTATCCACCATATTAACAGAGGCAAAAATAAAGATCACATGATCCTCTCAATAGATGCAGAAAAAGCATTTGATAAAATCCAGCATCCTTTTCTAATTAGAACACTGAAGAGTATAGGCATAGGTGGCACATTTCTAAAACTGATTGAAGCTATCTATGACAAACCCACAGCCAATATTTTACTGAATGGAGTAAAACTCAAAGCTTTTCCTCTTAGAACTGGAACCAGACAAGGTTGTCCTCTGTCACCTTTACTATTCAACGTAGTGCTGGAAGTTCTAGCCAATACAATTAGGCAAGACAAGGGAATAAAGGGAATCCAAATGGGAGCAGAGGAGGTCAAACTCTCCCTCTTTGCTGACGACATGATCTTATACTTAGAGAACCCCAAAGACTCAACCACAAGACTCCTAGAAGTCATCAAAAAATACAGTAATGTTTCAGGATATAAAATCAATGTCCACAAGTCAGTAGCCTTTGTGTACACCAATAACAGTCAAGATGAGAAGCTAATTAAGGACACAACTCCCTTCACCATAGTTTCAAAGAGAATGAAATACCTAGGAGTATACCTAACGAAGGAGGTGAAGGACCTCTATAAAGAAAACTATGAAATCCTCAGAAAGGAAATAGCAGAGGATATTAACAAATGGAAGAACATACCATGCTCATGGATGGGAACAATCAACATTGTTAAAATGTCTATACTTCCCAAAGCAATCTACCTATTCAATGCCATTCCTATCAAAATACCAACATCGTACTTTCAAGATTTGGAAAAAATGATTCTGCATTTTGTATGGAACCGGAAAAAACCCCGTATAGCTAAGGCAGTTCTCTGTAACAAAAATAAAGCTGGGGGCATCAGCATACCAGATTTTAGTCTGTACTACAAAGCCATAGTGCTCAAGACAGCATGGTACTGGCACAAAAACAGAGACATAGACACTTGGAATCGAATTGAAAACCAAGAAATGAAACTAACATCTTACAACCACCTAATCTTTGATAAACCAAACAAGAACATACCTTGGGGGAAAGACTCCCTATTCAATAAATGGTGTTGGGAGAACTGGATGTCTACATGTAAAAGACTGAAACTGGACCCACACCTTTCCTCACTCACAAAAATTGATTCAAGATGGATAAAGGACTTAAACTTAAGGCATGAAACAATAAAAATCCTCCAAGAAAGCATAGGAAAAACACTGGAAGATACTGGCCTGGGGAAAGACTTCATGAAGAAGACTGCCATGGCAACTGCAACAACAACAAAAATAAACAAATGGGACTTCATTAAACTGAAAAGCTTCTGTACAGGTAAGGAGACAATAACCAAAGCAAAGAGACAACCTACACAATGGGAAAGGATATTTGCATATTTTCAATCAGACAAAAGCTTGATAACTAGGATCTATAGAGAACTCACTCAAATTAATACACATGAAAAAAGCCAACAATCCCTTATATCAATGGGCAAGAGACATGAATAGAACTTTCTCTAAAGACGATAGATGAATGGCTAACAAACACATGAAAAAATGTTCCTCATCTCTATATATTAGAGAAATGCAAATCAAAACAACCCTGAGATATCATCTAACCCCAGTGAGAATGGCCCACATCACAAAATCTCAAAACTGCAGATGCTGGCGTGGATGTGGAGAGAAGGGAACACTTTTACACTGCTGGTGGGACTGCAAACTAGTACAACCTTTCTGGAAGGAAGTGGAGAAACCTCAAAGCACTCAAGCTAGACCTCCCATTTGATCCTGCAATCCCATTACTGGGCATCTACCGAGAAGGAAAAAAATCCTTTTATCATAAGGACACTAGTACTAGACTGTTTACTGCAGCTCAATTTACAATCGCCAAAATGTGGAAACAGCCTAAATGCCCACCAACCCAGGAATGGATTAACAAGCTGTGGTATATGTATACTATGGAATACTATTCAGCCTATAAAAAAAATGGAGACTTTACATCCTTCGTATTAACCTGGATGGAAGTGGAAGACATTATTCTTAGTAAAGCATCACAAGAATGGAGAAGCATGAATCCTATGTACTCAATTTTGATATGAGGACAATTAATGACAATTATGGTTATGGGGGGGAAACAGAAAGAGGGACGGAGGGAGGGGGGTGGGGCCTTGGTGTGTGTCACACTTTATGGGGGCAAGACATGATTGCAAGAGGGACTTTACCTAACAATTGCAATCAGTGTAACCTGGCTTATTGTACCCTCAATGAATCTCCAACAATAAAAAAATAAAATAAAATAAAAAGTAAAAAAAATAAAAAATAAAAAAAAAAGAAGCAAGGGCCATGGTGCCTTGGACACCAGCGTAGGAGATGACCATAACACAGGCTTCTGTCAGTCAGTATCTTTGGTCTGAAAAGGGAGGAAGTAAAGAGAATTCAAGGGCAGCAGTGTTTAGTCACCACTGTTCACTCTATGAGTACTCACAGTGGGAAGCCAGATGCTTTCTGTTCCATGTATTCAAATATAAAACATGTGTACTTCATATTTACACAATGTTCAAGTGCATCACAGGGCATAGCCCATTTTTGGAGACAATATTTAAAAAATAAAAACCTACATTGGCTTTGTAAAAAAAAAATAAAAATCCAACTTATTTATAGTAGATAAAACTAAAACATAAGCCATTTAGGATCAACTTGATTTTTTCCCTCCCTCATTACAGAAAGAATCCAATAACTCTTCTTTGTATCTTTTCGATCCTTTCAAATAGTTCACTCAAGTTTCTAAAAGTAAATATTATTATAAATGCTGAAATAACATGACTGCACTGCTTTCTAATGACTAATTTTTATTTATATGTACAAAAAAAAAAAAAAAGTTGACTTGGCGCCTGTGGCCAAGCGGCTAAGACACCAGCCACATATACCTGAGCTGGGGGGGGTTCGAATCCTGCCCGGGCCCACCAAACAACAATGACGGCTGCAACCAAAAAGTAGCCGGGCATTGTGGTGGGCGCCTGTAGTCCCAGCTACTTGGGAGGTAGTGGCAGGAGAATCGCTTGAGCCCAGGAGTTGGAGGTTGCTGTGAACTGTGATGCCACAGCACTCTACCCAGGGCAACAGCTTGAGGCTCTGTCTCAAAAAAAAAAAAAAAAAAAAAAACACAAAGTCATAGGCTATAAAAGTCACTTTGCCTTCTAGCCAAGATGAAGTTGTTCACTGCCCTACCAAGTTTCTAGGTAGTCGGCACTGCACAAGACAGTGCTCCCTGAGAAAAGAAAAACAAACACAGTAATACAGACAATCACCTGTAAGGAGAACCCAAGAACCCAAGTGGCCAGGGTTCACAAGTACCAAAAAAGAGCAAGCTGCAAAGACAGAACTCCAGAGATCTGAAGAGGGTCCCCCTCAAGTAATCTGGCTAAGTACATCCCAGCATATGCATGAGAGGACACCACCCTATGCCAGAGAAAGAATTACCCAGAAGGAAAAGAAGGAACAATCCCCAGAGCTCACACAGGGCTAAGAATAGTTTGGTTCCCACTAGACAAACAGGAAAAAATCTAATTCACAGGGCATCAGGTAGAATACTCAGAATGGTACTGCCTCACTGCAGGGGATCATTTGCCTTAGGAGTGAGTTGCGTGACAATCTCAAATAGCCTAATTAATATACGGGGTGTCCATTAAAAAAAGTAAATTGTGGGCGGCGCAGTCGGTAGGGCGCCGGCCCCATATGCCGAGGGTGGCGGGTTCAAACCCGGCCCTGGCCAAACTGCAACCAAAAAATAGCTGGGCGTTGTGGCGGGCGCCTGTGGTCCCAGCTGCTCGGGAGGCTGAGGCAGGAGAATCGCTTAAGCCCAGGAGTTGGAGGTTGCTGTGAGCTGTGTGAGGCCACGGCACTCTGCCGAGGGCCATAAAGTGAGACTCTGTCTCTACAAAAAAAAAAGTAAATTGTACATAAACTTTATGGACACCTATATAAAGGGAGAGGGGGCAGAAAAAATATTTGAAGAAATTAATGGCTCGAAACTTCCCAAATCTGATCTAACTATAAGCCTGTAAGACCCAAGAAGATGAACAAACACCAAGTACAAGAAATGTTTAAAAACTACACCAAGGAACATCTTAAACAATGTAAAACCAGTGATTAAAAAAAAAAGTGAATCTTAAAAATAGCTGGAAGAATGGGTGGTGCCTGTGGCTCAGTGAGTAGGGTGCTGGACCCATATTGAGGGTGGTGGGTTCAAACCCAGCCCCGACCAAACTGCAACCAAAAAACAGCCGGGCGTCATGGCGAGCTCCTGTAGTCCCAGGTACTCGGGAGGCTGACACAAGAAAATCGCCTAAGCCCAAGAGCTGTGCTATGAGCTGTGATTTCACAGTTCTCTACGGAGGGTAACAAAATGAGGCTCTGTCTTGGGCTGCCATAGCCCTCTACAGAGGGTAACAAAATGAGGCTCTGTCCTGGGCGGCGCCTGTGGCTCAAAGGAGTGGGACGCCGGCCTCATATACCAGAGGTGGTGGGTGGCCCCAGCCAAAAGCTGCAAAAAAAAAAAAAAAAAAAAAAAAAAAAATAGCTGGAAGAAAAAATAACACATTACATAGAAGAACGAAAAGAAGGATGACAGCAGAGCTCTCTGGAAACAATGCAAGCCAAGACAGTTGCACATCTTTAAGGGGGTGTGGGGCAAACTACAATCCTATACCCAGCAAAAATGTTTGAAAAACAAATACCAAATACGAATACCAAAAGACTTCAACACCAGCAAGCCTGACTGCAAGACAGGTTAAAGGAAGTCTCTCAAGAAGAAAGAAACAAAAAGAAGTAGGCATCTGGAACTACACAAAGGAAAAAACACGAGAACTGGTAATAAATTTGAGGGAAATACAATTTTTTTATTTAACTACCTTTAAAAGATAATTAATGTTTAAAGCAAAAAAAATAACAATGCATTGTGGAGCTTATAACATGTAGAGATATAATTTATGACAACAAAAGCACTAGGGCTGGAGGGGAAAATGAAAGGGAAATGTTGAAAGGATCTTATACTGTAGGTGAAGGGATATAATTACCACTTAATTTAAGGTCATCTGTGGTAAGCTAAAGATGCATTCTATAAACTTTAAAGTAATCACTGAACAACAATACAAAGAGTTACGGCCAGTAATTCAGCAAAAAGAATATCATTGTAGAATCACAAAAAAGTACTTGACCCAAAAGAAAGCATGAAAAAAGGAAACAAGAAATAAAGAACAGGGAGTTGCCTGTGGCTCAGTGAGTAGGGCACCAGACCCATATACTGAGGTTGGTGGGTTCGAACCCGGTCCCGGACAAACTGCAACAAAAAAATAGCCGGGCGTTGTGGCAGGCGCCTGTAGTCCCAGCTACTAGGGAGGCTGAGGCAAAACAATCACCTAAGCCCAAGAGGTGGAGGTTGCTGTGAGCTGTGACACTACAGCACTCTACCGAGGGCAACAAAGTAAAACCCTGTCTCTACAAAAAAAAAAACCCAGATTTCCAATTCTCAATATTACCTGAGTCTGCTTTGCATTGGAAGTTTACAGTATTTAATTCTCATATCAAAAGTTTTGATGATGTTTGAGAAGCTGCTTCTGCTTCTCAAAGAAACTTCTTACTCAAATCAGATGTAGGTTATTTCTCTAATTAAAAAACAAACCACTGGCTCGGCGCCCGCAGCACAGTGGTTACAGCGCCAGCCACATGCACCAAAGTTGGTGGGTTCAAACCCAGCCCAGGCTGGCTAACACAACAATGACAGCTGCAACAAAAAATAGCCGGGCATTGTGGCAGCACCTGTAGTTACAGCTACTTGGGAGGCTGAGGCAAGAGAATCACTTACGCCCAAGAGTTGGAGGTTGCTCTGAGCTGTGATGCCACAGCACTCTACCCAGGGTGACATAGTGAGACTCTGTCTCAAACAAACAAACTACCATTCTTTCGAAAATAACTAATGGAAAAGGGGGAAAACCCCACCAAAACCAACCAACCAATGGAAAAAAATGTCCAATTCTTGTTGTTTTTTTTTTTTTTTTTTGAGACAGACTCTCACTATGTCGTCCTTGGTAGAGTACCATGGTGTCACAGCTCATAGCAACTTCAAATTCTTGGGCTTAAGCAATTCCCTTGCCTCAGCCTCCCAAGTAGCTGGGACTACAGGCGCCCACCACAATGCCTGACTATTTTTTTGTTGTGATTGTCATTGTTGTTTAGCAGGTTTGAACCTGCCAGCCCCAGTGTATACTTATGGCGCCCTAACCCTGAGCAACAGGCATCGAGCCTCCAATTCTTACAAAATGCAACAAGGAACTAGTAATTTTTAACATGTCACATAATATATCACAAATCCTTTGAATTTCAAATTAGGATTACCCAATGGCTAAAAATAAAAATACTTAACAAGCTGAACTTGGATGGCACAGGCAACATTCCCAAAATTCACTCCGCTTGCTCTCTTCAGGAGAAAGCAACTATTCTATCACTACATAATTCAAAGTTAACATACTATTACTAACTTTCTGAGGACACCAATACCTTGGGATGCTTATAATTTTGAGAGCTTTTTTGATATTATTGGTGGTAGGTTTGGAACACACTCTGGCTCACTATTAAATCTAATAGTCTGTGTAGATTTAAGGGCTGAGCCAGAGTGTGTTCCAAACCTACCAGAATTTAAACAATTCTCCTGTGTTTAAATTCTGGCTCTCAAACTTTCTAGCTATAGAATCAAGAGTTAAGTTAAATTCTTTATGGTTCAACTTCCCCATCTGTAAAACTAGGGAGAAAAAAAAGGTATGACTGTTTTTTTTTTTTTTGGTTTTTGGCAGGGGCTAGGTTTGAACCTGCCACCTCTGGCATATGGGACCGGCGCCCTACTCCTTGAGCCACAGGCGCCGCCAGGTATGACTTTTTTTAAAGGATGCTTTTTATAGTCATAATAGTTGTTATGTATTAAATGTTTACTATGTACTGGGCACTATTCTAAGTGCCTTATATACATTTTTAAATCCTAAAAACCCTACAAGGTAGGCATTACTGAGTAGAGATAGTTGTTCCTCTTACAATTAATTATATAGCTATTAAGTACCTGCCACCTTAATCAATGTGCTAAATTAGTTACAAGAAAGAAATTTAATACAGTTCCCAAACTGCCCATATTTTCATGCTAGAGACTGTGAACTATGAACAGTAAGAGCTTTATCATTCTGTGTAATCCCACCATCTAAAGCGGATCAATGAAAGTCTGCTGAATGAATAGATTGAGCATGATCCTATTTGTCATATGACACTTTCATATGCCCCTGGAGACAAGCTAAAGAGTACAAATGATTAAGAATCAGAAACCAAAAAAAAGAATCAGAAACCAGTGTTACAAACCAACCATTCCAGTCCTTCACTGAGCCATCCATCCTAAGAAAGTCAGTCACATCATCTTCCGAGATCTGAGTATTATCACTTGTAAAATGAGAAACTGAACCAGATCTAAGTTCCCTTTGGCTCTAAAATTTCCAAGAAAAGCCAATATTGCTCTTTTGGAGACAGAACAAAAGAGTTGCCTCACTGAAGCACGCTGCAGTTTTCAAAAAACATTCAGAGCTCTTTTTATTTCTTATTCAAAATCCCATGCTCCCTTAGACCAAGAACTTCAAGAGGACCTGGATGTAGTCTCTCTGGTCTGTGTGTATTCCCCTAACACATTGTGGGTGAAAACCTGTGAACAGTAAATAAAAGAGGAACTTTTTTTTTTTAATTTGGAGACAGAATCTCAAGCTATTGCCCTGGGTAGAATGCTGTGGCGGCATAGCTCACAGCAACCTCTTGGGCTCAGGCGATTCTCTTGCCTCAGTTTTTCTACTTTTTAGTAGAGACAGGATCTCACTTTGCTCAGGCTGGTCTCGAACTCATGAGCTCAAGCTATCCACCTGCCTCGGCCTCCTAGAGTACTAGAAGCACAGGTGTGAACCACCAACTCCAGCCAGAGAAACTTTTTTTTTTTTTTACAGTACCCTAAATCAGTTATTTCCTAAATTCCATGTGAATGGATGGGTAATTTTTTTGTTGTTGTTTTTGAGACTGAGTCTCCCTCCATCACCCTAGGTAGAGTGCTGTGGCATCATCATAACTCAGCAACCTCAAACTCTTGGGCTCAGGCAATCCTCTTGCCTCAGCCTCCCAAGTAACTGGAACTATAGGCACGCTCCATGAGGCCTAGCTAGTTTTTCCATTTATAGTAGAGACAGTGTCTCAATTTTGGTCAGGCCAATCTCCAAGTCCTGAGCTCAAGGGAGTTACTGCTTGGCCTCCCAGAGTGCTAGGATTATAGGTGTGAGTCACTGTGCCCAACATGGATAGCTAATTTTATTAGTTAGATGTTCATTCTAGATATTCTTATTTTTCCTTAGTTACAAAAATTCTGCTGTAGGCTCGGGGCCTGTAGTTCAGCAGCTAGGGCACCAGCCACATACATCAGAGCTGGCAGGTTCGAATTCAGCCCGGGACTGCCAAACAACAACGACAACTACATCCAAAAACATAGCCAGGTGTTGTGGCAGGCGCCTGTAGTCCCAGCTACTTGGGAGCCTGAGGCAAGAGAATCGCTTAAGCCCAAGAGTTTGAGATTGCTATGAGCTGTGACACCACAGCATTCTACCCAAGGCGACAGCTTGAGACTCTGTCTCAAAAAAATAATAATAATAATAAAAATTCTGCTGTAAAGATTTATTTATAATCCTTATGATAGGGGAAAAATGAAAAAAATGATTTATAAGGCTTTTAAAAATGTTTAACTTTCTTGTTGTGTCAATGTTATTTCATGTATATCCTAAAGAGCTTTTGTTCCAAATACACTATTGAACAAAAAGATAGCGATCTTAACATCAATAGTAAAAGCTCAAACCATTTTTTTCTTAAATATCTATATCTTAGACTGGGTGCAGGGGCGCATGCCTATAACCCTAACACTTTGAGCAGCCAAGGCAGGAGGATGGCTTGAGACCAGGAGTTGGAGACCAGCCTAAGAAATATAGTTAAGACCCATCATTACAAAAAACAAGAAAACTCAACAGGGCGTGGCTACATGAATCTGTAGTCCCATCTACTCAGGAGGCTGAGGCAGGAGGATCATGTGAACCAGGACTTTGAGATTGTAGTGAGCTACGATGACGTCATTGAGCTTTTTTATTTTTCTTTTCTCTTTTTTTTTTCTCCTCAAGCTGTCGCCCTCAGTAGAGTGCCATAATATCACAGCTCACAGCAACCTCAAACTCTTGGCTTAAGTGATTCTCGTGCCTCCCAAGTAGCTGGGACTACAGGTGTCCATCTGGCTATTTTTTGTTGATGTTGTTGCAGTTGTCATTGTTTTTTTTTAGCTCGCCTGGGCCGGGTTCGAACTGCCAGACTCAGCATATGTGGTTGATACCCTACCCACTGGGCTACCGGCACCACCCATCACTGGACTTCAGCCTGGGCAAAAGAGTGAGACCCTTTCTCAAAAATAAATAAATGAACAAAATATTTTAAAAATGAAATATATGTTTTTGTCTATGCTGTAACTAATCATAAAAACAGTGGCTTAAGTTATTAAAAAACAACTTAAAACTCATAAAAAACACTCAACTCACCCCCACTTCCTAATGCCTTGAAGTATAAAGCTATTATATGTTAAAATGAACCTTTTGAGGATTATTTACATAGATTATCCACAAAAAACAACACACTGTAATTTAATAGTCTTAATTCACTAGAGTTGTTCAAACAATCTGCAAATTGGTACAGCTACGTTTATCTTTAACCTGAGATTTTCCATCTGATATCTTTTTTTTTTGTTGGAGACAGTCTTACTTTGTCACCATTAGTACAGCGTTGGAGTGTCATAGTTCACAGCAACCTCAAACTCTTGAGCTCAAGTGATCCTTTTGCCTCAGCCTCCCAAGTAGCTGGGACTACACACGTCTGCCACATCCGGCTATATTTTAAAAGCCGGGGTCTCACTCTTGCTTGGGCTAGTCTTGAACCCGTGAGCTCAGGCAATCCACCTGCCTTGGCCTCCCAGAGTGCTAGGATTACAGACATAAGCTACCGCACCGGACTTCCTTCTAATATCTAAAAGGGGAGGGAGCAGCTTCTAAAATTGAATGACTTTATTTTAAATAATTCATGATTATATGTCATAAAAGCATAGAAATTACAGAGGTATACATATGTAAAATATGCATTACTTCCTAAATTCTCAACCCTGGCTTCTGAGTTTTGTTTGAATGCAGCTGTGCGAACCTTCCCTGAGATGATTCCAATGGAGTGGGGCCCTGGTGTCTATATTTTTCTCTTTTTTTTGCAGTTTTTGGCCAGGGCCAGGTTTGAACCCAGCACCTCTGGTATATGGGGCCAGTGCCCTACTCCTTTGAGCCACAGGCACCGCCCATGCCTACATTTTTTTAAACACTACATTCCCCTAATATAGCAGCCAAGGTTAAAAACCACTTAATGCTAGACTGCATCAGGCAAACTCAGTATATAAAACCTAAAAATATAAAAAAAAAAACCCTAAAAATATTAAAATATTGTACAAAAAAATAAATATTGTACAACTAGTCCAGTTTTTTTCCTATGTTCTTACATTATCAATTAGAGCAATGACTCCTCACATCAATTTTTGTGTAGTCCAGGCAATATTAAGTCTTAAAACATAATTCAATGAGTATATCCACTTTTAATTTTTTTTTTCTTTGAGACAGAGCCTCAAAGCTGTCGTCCTGGGTAGAGTGCCGTAGCATCACAGCTCACAGCAACCTCAAACTCTTGGGCTTAAGCGATTCTCTTGCCTCAGGCTCCCAAGTACCTGGGACTACTGGCGCCCACCACAACGCCCAGCTATTTTTTGGTTGTAGGTGTCATTGTTGTTTGGCAGGCCCAGGCTGGATTTGAACCCACCAGCTCTGGTGTATATAGCTGGCGTCCTAGCCACTGAGCTACAGGCGCTGAGCCTATTCACTTGAATTTTGAAACTAAATTCCATAATTAAAGGCAGGGAAGGCAAATTGTATATTATTTAAAACTTGTAAGAGATTGAGAAGAAGTCAAAGGCATTAGGAAACCCAAAGCCTACACTTGTCTGTGGTTAACCCCCAAATCTCAATTTCTGAAATATGTCCTCCTCATACAATACAAAGTTTAGGGGGGAAAAAAACGTACAGTCTCTGACCTTTTTTCTGCTTATATATTAGGGCAAAGATATATTGACTAACACCTAAAGTCATGGGCATTATATTTAGTGAGCATCTGGATATCATCATATTTAAAGAAATTTCCTTCAAAGTGAATCCTCCCGCTACATAAATATTTTAAATATTTATAAAACAAAGCTGTAAAAAAATTACCCAATTTCTAATCCCTCAAGAGCTTAAAGAGAGAAGGGGGAAACATTTTTTTTCTTCTTAAAAGAATTTTTAAAGTAAAAAGCTGCCAGGAAAACACAGCAAATGCTGTTTATGAACAAGCAAAACTTGGAGAAAGGACAGAAGGAAGACAGGCTAGAGGTGAACATTGAAATGGAACAAGCTATAGAGAGATATGTTAAGTTCATGGGATTTTAAGTGAGAAAGCAAAAATAATTAGACATGTTTTACAAAAATAACCCCAAATGATGACAAATATTTGTCCTCTAAAGGAGAATTTGATGGGGTTATTATCTACAATTCACAAATGAGAAAATAAAGCTTCCAGGAGTTAAGTGATCTGCTCAAGATCATAGTGCTGATAAGAGGCAGAGTTAAGATTGGAACGTCCACTCATGATGCTTAAAACCAAGCTTTTATTATACCCAAGGAAAATATATGAATATCATAAATGAGCTGTAAAAGGCCTTGCTCAAAGGCCCTTAAAAAATGTTCTAATGGGCCAAAGTTAACCTGGTAAGTCATCTGTCAGAAGCTGGGAATTTTCTCAGGCCTAACATGGTGACTCATATCTGTAATCTTAACACTCTGGGAGGCTGAGGCTAATGGACTGCTTGAGCTCAGGAGTTCTAGACCAGCCTAAGCAAGAGCAAGTCCCAGTCTCTACTAAAAATAGAAAAATTAGCCAGGTGTGGTGACACACGCCTGTCAGTCCCAGCTGCTCTGGAGGCTAAGGCAGGAGGCTTGCTTGAGCCCAGGAGTTCAAGGGTGCTATGAGCTATGACAACACCACTGTACTCTATCTGGGGTGACAGAGCAAGACTGTCTCATTATGTCGCCCTCGGTAGAGTGCTGTCACGTCACAGCTCACAGCAACCTCAAACTCCTGGGCTTAAGCAATTCTCTTGCCTCAGTCTCCCAAGTAGCGGGACTATAGGCGCCCGCCACAATGCCCAGGTATGTTTTGTTGCAGCTGTCATTTGTTGTTAAGCGGGCCCGGGCTGGGTTCGAACCCACCAGACTCGGTGTATGTGGCTTAACACAGTAACCACTGTGCTACCGGCACGAAGACAAAGTTGGGAGTTTTCTGAAACAAAACTTTTGGCATCTTAAAATCAACCTTTCTTCAGAGTCATGCCTATAATTTCCTTTACATAGACAATAAAATTTTCTGTTGGCTTGGAGCCTGTGGCTCAAGCAGCTAAGGCGCCAACCACATATTCCAGAGCTGGTGGGTTCAAATCCAGCCCGGCCCGCCAAACAATGATGGCTGCAACCAAAAAATAGCCGGGTGTTGTGGTGGGCACCTGTAGTCCCACAGCTACTTGGGAGGCAGAGGCAGGAGAATCACTTGAGCCCAGGAGTTAGAGGCTGCTGTGAGCTATGATGCCACAGCACTCTACCCAGGGTGACAGCTTGAGGTTCTGTCTTTAAAAAAAAAAAAAAAAAATCAATTTATCTAAAATAATAAACCAAATTAAATTTATTAATGTGGTTACTTCCAAAGGTGCCTAGGAAATAAATGTTTACCCAGTGGGAGAGTCCATTAAATTCTTATACTTTTTATATGCAACTATCAAATAGTTCATTTTCAAAAAAGTTACATACCATATATATTATTCATTTTTTCACATTAGGAACAAGCAGCACAAAACTTGTATTTAGAAGTAGAAAATAGGTGGCACCCGTAGCTCAGTGAGTAGGGTGCCGGCCACATACACTGCCCGGGCCAGCTAAAACAACAATGGCAATGGCAACAACAACAACAAAAAATAGCCAGGCATTGTGACAGGCGCCTGCTACTAGGGAGGCTGAGGCAAAAGAATCGCTTGAGCCCAAGAGTTGGAAGTTGCTGTGAGCTGTGACTCCAAGGCACTCTACCCAGGGCAACAGCTTGAGGCAGTCTTGAAAAGAAAAAGAAAATAACTATCTCCATTTGATACTCTACTGAGAAATCAAGAAGTTATGAACAATAAAAGGAAATACAAACATGGAGACTGAGGTAAAAGGGGAAAAGGAAAAAAGGGACAAAATCAATAAAAAAAAGACACAAAGTAGATGTGGTGTTATGTAGTTAAAATTAATTTGAATTGTTTGTATTTTTCCTTATAGGTCTCTACCATCCCCCAAAAAACAGTCCTCGACCTCTGCTAAAAATCTATGTTCTGTTCCAATAGACCAACTATCTGTATCTAAGCCACTCTCTGGACAATGATCAAAAATTGAATTCTGTTGTCATTTCTCTTCCTGGGAAACCATTTGTTTTTTCATTCATTCACAGCCAATACTTTAAACAGTTACTATCAAAATTTTCTAAGCCCTGTGCTAGGTGGCTGATATGGTCCTTATTCTCACAGAGCTTAGTGTACTAAACAAACTCAAACTAATTTAGTTTATAAAAAGCTAAATAATGGCTCAGTGCCCATAGCACAATGGTTACAATGCCAGTCATATGCACCGAGGCTGGCAGGTTCAAACCTGGCCAGGGCCAGCTAAACAACAATGACAACAGCAACATAAAAAAAAAAAAAAAAAAAGGTGGGCATTGTGGTGGGCACCTGTAGTCCCACCTACCTGTCAGACTGAGGCAAGAGAATCGCTTAAGCCCAAAAGTTTGAGGTTGCTGTGAGCTGTGACACCACAGCACTCTACCAAAGGTGACATACTGAGATTCTGTCTCAAAAAAAGCTAAATAAGTGGCTGAGCACATGGCTAATGCCTATAATCCTAGCACCCTGGCAGACTGAGGCCAGAGGATCACCTGAGGTCAGTAGTTTGAGACCAGCCTGAAAGAGTGAGATCCCGTCTCTACTAAAAACAAAATAGAAAAACTAGCCCAACATTGTGGTAGGCGCCTGTAGTCCTAGCTATTTGGGTGGCTAAAGCAAGAGTATTGCTCAAGCATTGCCCTGTTCTCTCAAAAGAGCCTCCACACAACCAAAGCCCCAAACCTGCCACTATTCTAGCCTTCAGTCTCATTCCAGCATTTAGTTTCGGCTGCTCTTCCTTCTCCACGGTTAGTCTCCAAAAACTAAGAATTTTTATATAGTTTCCGATCCAATAGATCAGCGGTTCTCAACTTGTGGGTTGTGATCCCTTCGTAACAATGAAAATACATCACAGCATTAGGAAAGTTGAGAACCACTGCAATAGATGGGACTTCAGCTTGCCAAAAAAAAAAAAAAGTTCTTTGTTATGAGTTTTACTTTTGTGTGTGATGGGGACAGGGTAAGACATGAAGGCTACTGAACCCTTAATCTATTTACTAAGACTCCCTCTAAGCACCCTACGGTCTTGTCAAGGAAAAACCAATAAGACCCCATTTCTAACCCTCCCACTTCAATACTTTTCCCCTCATCTCCAGTTAAGAAAAAAAGAGGGAGACTGCCCCTCCAGCTACCATCACTGCCATCTATAGCTTGTCAGAACCATGGCAGGGCTTTTATTCTCCACCCCAAGTTGCTAATCTCTCTACTCCTCCACCCTCACCACTGAAAGTAAACTTGTTACTTATTGATGGGCATTTTCCGCTTGCTTAGGTGTGCTGGGACAGGAACAAGATTAAACTAGAGGGTGAGGCACATATATCTAAGGAAAATGCTGCAATCAAAGATATATGGTTTACATGAAAGGGAATTATGATAAAAATTATAAATAAACTTGTATCTTAGGTCACTAATGAATGTTAATATATAGCTTGCTCACTACCTAATGTTCACTTTATGTAGACATCTATCAGACTCTGTCACATCTCCAAATGACCTAATTCAGTGTTATGCACACATAATGTTCAACTTATAATTTTAGTGAAATAAAAATTTTCAAGACCTCTTTTCTAACAGTAGCTGTTATTTAACCTTTTATTGCAAAAGTAACTTACATCTATCTGTAATCCACCAACTCCAATGTCTTTAGCAGCAGCTGCTTCAACAAGCATTGGTGAATATCCAAAAAACAATCCCAATTTCTCATATATTAAAAATGATCCACATTTTTAATCACTGGGTATTCTGCATATCTTTTTAAAAATTAAATCTACATTTAAAATGTTAAGGAATCAAATATAAGAGGATCCTTATCTAACAAAAGCAATCAATGTAACCTGGTTCTGTGTACCCTCAATGAATCCCCAACAATAAAAAAATAATGGCCCGGCACTCATAGCATGGTAGTTACAGCACTGGCTGAAGGGTTGCAGGCCGGCCTGGGCTGGGCCAGCTAAATAACAATGACAACTGCAACAGGAAAATAGCTGGGTGTTGTGGCGGGCGCCTGTAGTCCCAGCTACTGGGAGGCTGAGGCAAGAGAATCACTTAAGCCCAAGAGTTGGAGGTTGCTGTGAGCTGTGACAAGAGTTTGTGGCCAGCACCCTAAACACTGAGCTATGGGTGCTGAGCCAGAAACTGATTTTTTAAACAATGAATTGTTCAAAAAGTTAAACCATTTTTTAATCAAAAGATTAAAACCAACCATATTTATGGTTTCATCACTTTAGCCTTACTATAACATTTCATGATTGATGCTAATATCTAAATAAATGAACTTGCAACATTTACACAATTACTACTAATCGAATACTATAATTGTATCAGTAATCATTCAAATCTTTAGGCATCTTCTATGTTAGGTACAAGAAATAAAAGTCCAACTATTAATTTTAGGGCGGCGCCTGTGGCTCAGTGGGTAGGGCGCCGGTCCCATATGCCGGAGGTGGCGGGTTCAAACCCAGCCCCGGCCAAATTAAAAAAAAAAAAAAAAAAAAAGTCCAACTATTAATTTTAAAGAACTCAGAATGACAAACACAAATGACCAAAATCGAGTATGAGGAACACTATAAAGAGATGTGTGTTTAGGGTGGCGCCTGTGGTTCAGTGGGTAAGGCTCCGGCCCCCTATACCAAGGGTGGCGGGTCGAGCCTTGCCCTGGCCAAACTGCAACAAAAGAAGGGCCAGATGTTGTGGTGGGCTCCCGTGGTCCCAGCTACTCGGGAGGCTGAGATAAGAGAGTCGCCTAAGCCCAGGAATTGGAGGTTGCTGCGAGCTGTGACACCACAGCACTCCTATCAAGGACAACAAAGTGAGATTCTGTCTCTACGAAAAAAAAAACGAGAGAGAGAGAAATGTGTGTTTACAGTGCCATGGAATAAGAGAACTATGTGAAGCAAATCATTTTTATATGAGCTTTGAAGAATAAAAAGTGAAGAAAGAACATTCTACAGGGCAGATTGAATATACCAAGTTATGGAGGGGAAGAAATAAGAAAACGAGGATATGACAGACTGTGATCAACTTATAAGAAATTTGTACATAGCTCGGTGCCCGTAGCACAGTGGTTATGGCACCAGCCACATACACTGAGAGTGTCAGGTTCAAATCCAGCCCAGGCCAGCTAAATAACAATGACAACTACAACAAAAAATAGCCAGGTGTTGTGGCAGGCACCTGTAGTCCCAGCTACTTGGGAGGCTAAGGCAAGAGAATCACTTAAGCCCAAGAGTTTGAGGTTATTGTGAGCTGTGACACCACAGCAGTCTACCAAGGGCGACAGAGTGAGACTCTGTCTCAAAAAAAAAGAAAAGAAAAGAAAAGGGGCGGCGCCTGTGGCTCAGTGAGTAGGGCGCCGGCCCCATATGCAGTGGCGGGTTCAAACCCAGCCCTGGCCAAACTGCAACAAAAAAATAGCCGGGTGTTGTAGCAGGCTCCTGTAGTCCCAGCTGTTCGGGAGGCTGAGGCAAGAGAATCGCGTAAGCCCAAGAGTTAGAGGTTGCTATGAGCCGTGTGATGCCATGGCACTCTACCCGAGGGCGGTACAGTGAGACTCTGTCTCTACAAAAAAAAAAAAAAAAATAGGAAAGAAAAAAAAGAAATTTGCAAAAATCAACAAAGCTCCAAACCTACTGGAAATAAAATATGAACTTCCAAAAAATAAAAAGAAATTTGTATAACATATAAAGAATTTTGGACACTTAATTCTAAACGCAACTGGGGCCTTAAATTTTTAAACAGATTATCATACTAATTAAACCTACAATGGAGAACATGTAGAAGTAGATGAGCACTCTGATGAAAAGCATGTGGCTTTTCATCACATGAAGGAGTTATGCTGTAAAATGAGCCTCTTTTTCAATTTAACTATAGTCCTGCATATAAATACAGTTTAAGAGGCAATAACTCAAAGGGTGGTCAACAATCCATAGACCAATCTGAGAGGCAGTAGAGGATTAACAGCTAGGGAATACAGGCTTTGAAGGCTAGGACCTAAATACCAACTTCACCACTTAAGAGAGAGGGACCTATGGCCAGGAGCGGCAGCTCACACCTGTAAGTAATCCTAGCACTCTAGGAGGCCCAGGCCGGTAGAAAGAGCTCTGGAGTCCCAGACCAGCCTGAGCAAGAGCAAGAATCCATCTCTAAAAACAGCCAGTCGTTGTGGAGGGCACCTGTAGTACCAGCTACTCAGGAGGCTGAGGCAAGAGAATTGCTTAAGCCAAGAGTTTGAGGTTGCTCTGAGGTATGACACCAAGGCACTCTACCAAGGGTGACAAAGTGAGACACTGTCTCAAGAAAAAAAGAAATTGTAAGATAATAAATGATTTTTTTTTTTTTTTTGGAGACAAAGCCTCAAGCTGTCACCCTGGGTAGAGTGCCGTGGCATCACAGCTCACAGCAACCTCCAACTCCTGGGCTCAAGTGATTCTCCTGCCTCTACCTCCCAAGTAGCTGGGACTACAGGTGCTCGCCACAATGCCTGGCTATTTTTTGGTTGCAGCCGTTGTTGTTTGGCGGGCCCGGGCTGGATTCGAACCCTCCAGCTCAGGTGTATGTGGCTGGTACCTTAGCTGCTTGAGTCACAGGTGCTGAGCCATAATAAATGATTTTTAAAGAGCAAGGGACATAAGCAAGCTACTTAACCATTTCAAGCTTCTCTTTCCACATTTGCAAAATGAGAATAACAATCATATTGACATACTTAAGGTCAGCTGCTATCATTACTTACTCTCCTTTTTTTTTATTATTAAGACAGTCTCCCTCTGTTGCCCTTTGTAGAGTACGACGGCATCACAGCTCACAGCAACCTCAAACTCCAGGGCTTAAGCGATTCTCTTACCTCAGCCTCCCAAGTAACTGGGACTACAAGCACCCACCACAATGCCCAGCTATTTTTTGTTGCAGTTGTCACTGTTGTTCAGCTGGCCCGAAACCACCAGCCTCGAAACCACCAGCCTCAATGTATGTGGCTGGCACCATAACCACTGTACAACAGACGCCAAGCCTATTCTCCTCTATCTTAAAATTCTCCATAGCAAAGAGTATGATGCAAAAGAAACTAAGCTAAAATGTGTATGGTAAATCTAAAGAGTTGTCCGGAATATCATAAATCAGGCTTTCCACTGTTCCCTCATATGATGTGAATACCCAGAATAGTGGAATATTCATTCATGCATATCATTTCAGAATGATCAAAATTCACTTCAAGCTCGGCGCCTGTAGCACAGTTAAGGCACCGGCCACATACACCTAGGTTGGCAGGTTCGAACCCAGCCTGAGCCAGCTGCACAACAATGACAACTGCAACAAAAAATAGCCCAGCGTTCTGGTGGGTGCCTGTAGTCCCAGCTACTAGGGAGGCTGAGGCAAGAGAATCACCTTAGCCCAAGAGTCTGAGGTTGCTGTGAGCTGTGTGATGTCACAGCACTCTACTGAGAGCGACACAAGACTGTCTCAAAAAAAAAAAAAAAATTCACTTCAAACTCAAAAATAGTGTTTTCTTTTTTTTGGGTTTTTTTTTATTATTATTATTGGTGTTGTTTCTCTTTGAGCAAATAGCCATGTTATATTTACACTGAAATTTTGTCCTTTTAAGAAATTTGAATGACGGGCAGCGCCTGTGGCTCAAAGGAGTCGGGCGCTGGCCCCATACAGAGGTGGTGGGTTCAAACCCAGCCCCGGCCAAAAAAAAAAAAAGAAATTTGAATGACATTTGTAAACTTTCTGTCATGGTTAAATGAAGAAAATAAATAAATAAATAAATCCCGGGCGGCGCCTGTGGCTCAGTCAGTAAGGCGCCGGCCCCATATACTGAGGGTGGTGGTTTCAAACTCAGCCCCAGCCAAACTGCAACTAAAAAATAGCCGGGCGTTGTGGCGGGCGCCTATAGTCACAGCTACTCTGGAGGCTGAGGCAAGAGAATCACTTAAGCCCAGGAGTTGGAGGTTGCTGTGAGCTGTGTGAGGCCACGGCACTCTACCGAGAGCCATAAAGTGAGACTCTGTCTCTACAAAAAAAAAAAATCCCAATTAGCTTGGGGCTACACAAGGATCATGAGAAACTGGTCTTTTAGCAAGAAAAATGATTTTTTTTTTTTTTTTTTTTTAGTTCTTGGCCAGGGCTGGGTTTGAACCCACCACCTCCTGTATATGGGGCCAGCGCCCTACTCCTTTGAGTCACAGGCGCCGGCCCAGAAAAATGATCTTCTTGTAAGAAATGATGTAATTTCACATGACTTGAGACATTTTTTGTATAAGGCTGTGCTAAAGAAAAACAGAATGTAAGCTCAACTAACAAGAAGGAACCAACAAACTTACCTAACTGGGGACTAACAGCCACACAGGCCAATTAAGGCAACTTTGTAACCAATGAAATATTTTCTTTCCTTTGCTGATGCATTCACTCTGTAAGAGACTGTCCCTAAAGCTACTTCAGTGGAGCCTCTGAACCACGTCTGTTTTGGAGCTGCCCAATTCATGAATTGCTGTTTGCTCAAACTATTTTTAAAAATAGTCACTATTTTTGGATTATACCCAAGTTTCTGGAAAAAAAAAAAAAAAAAAAAAAAAAAAGAAATGATGTAATTTCTTATCAGTGCAACCAAAAGCCTCCTGACAACAGTTTATAGAGATATACTAGACAGAGATGCAGAGGCTCACTTGAGGCCAGGGGTTTAAGACTAACCTGAGCAACACAGTGAAAAGTTCTACCAAAAAAAAAAAAAAATTTAGTCAGACACGGTCAAAATGCACCTGTAGTACCAACACTAGGGAGGGCTGAGGTGAGCTATTCTCACCACTGCGCTCCAGTCTGGGTGAAAGAGCACAGTTCTTTCTCTTTAAGGGGAGAAAAAAAATATTTGGCCTAAAAGAGAGGACTAAAACACAAGTGACAAGGCTAATAAACAGATGGTAGTAGCAATATAATCATTCTTAGGTGTGTATTTGAAACTCCAGGTACCAAAACTCTTTGATATGTTATATGTGCTATAAAATATACACCTAAAAATGATTATATTGCTACTACCATCTGTTTATTAACCTTGTCACTTGTGTTTACTCCTCTCTTTTAGACCAAAAATTTTAGCTATCACAACTAAAAACAAAACTAAAAACAATGGGAAAACTATTATTCCACAAAAGCATCCAGGAAATCAAGGAAAACAGAAAGCATTCTCTTTCTAAAATTATGATACACAGATGTGGGACTTCACACTGATAAGGTAGGTCTTTTAGATATCACAGATAACCAAATGGGCAGGGGTAGGAGGAACCTTCCTAACTGCTTCCTAACCACTCTCTTAGCTTCCCCGCTATCTCATTTACAATTTCTGCTCTGAAGAGGCAGATGGCCAGAATCCTGATGCTTCCCCTATTGCCAGACTCAGGCTGTCTTCATTTCAGGACAGCCGAAACCCAGGCAAGCAGTCTACAAAGACAATAAGAAGTTGTTTTTGTTGGCCTTGTATGGTACAGATGCATCACAAGGCATTCACACTTTCATCCAACCAATATCTAATAAGGTAAGCAGCTATACTTCCCTTCACAGTTGAGACATAAATTTTTGGTGACTTATCTTCTATTTTTGTAAAATTTCTAGATTTGCATGGCCAGATATAAAGAAATGTCAATAGGCTTGGCGCCTATAGCTCAAGTGGCTAAGGTGCCAGCCATATACACCAGAGCTGGCGGGTTTCAATCCAGCCTGGGCCTGCCAAACAACAATGACAACTACGACCAAAAAATAGCCGGGTATTGTGGCGGGCGCCTTTAGTCCCAGCTCCTTGGGAGGCTGAGGCAAGAGAATCACTTAAGCCCAGAAGTTGGAGGTTTCTGTGAGCTGTGATGTCACGGCACTCTACCAAGGGTGACAGCTTGAGGCTCTGTTTCAAAGAAAAAAATAAAGTCAAAAACTGTTCATAATGCAAAAATAAAATTATGTAGATATCTACATAATCTTGTTTGTTTTTTTTTTTTAGAGACAGGATCTTCTTGCTTTGTCACCCAGGTTAGAGTGCAGTGGCATCATCACAGTATACTGCAATCTCCTGGGCTTAAACAATCCTGCAGCCCGAGCCTCCTGAGCACTTAGGACTATAGGCACCAGCCCCTACACCTGGCTACTTTTCCTGACTTTAACAGAGTCAGAGTCTTGCTCTTGCTCAGACTGGTCTCCAACTCCTAACCTCAAGCAATCCTCCCACCTGGGCCTACCAGACTGCTAGGATTACAGGCATGAACCACCAAGACCCACCCATAATCTTGATTTTTTAATTATGTTGCCTTTTTTTTTTTTGGAGACAGGGTCTTGCTACGTTGCCCAGGCTGCAGTACAATGGCTATTCATAGACATGATCACAGCACACTACAACCATGAACTCTTGGGGCTCAAGTGATCCCCCACCTCAGCCTCCTGTGTAGCAAGAACTATAGGTACAGTCCATCATGCCTGGCTTCTCTATTTTTATATATTGGAAACTTTATGTGAGGTATTCTTCAAATACAGGCCAGATGCATTGATATACCATCCCTTCCTGTAAAGCTCTCCCATGGCTTTCCACTCAAAATGAATAAAATCTGACTCCTGCCTGCCTCTTCTCCTACCAGTCTCACCCTCATTCACTGTGCTCAGCCGCACTGGCACACCCCACTCAGCACTCTTCTAACTTGCTGTCTTTCAGCCCAAATGCTCATGGTTTGGTCCTTATTACCTCCCAGGGTCATTCCCCCCGAAGTGGCACAACCAAAGCCTCAATCTGCCCAGCCACTTGATATGCCATTACACTGTTTTAATTTCTTGGTACTGTTATCTGAATTTACTTTCATACCATTTTTTCTTCTATCCTCCCTTCTTCAATATGAATAAAACCTCCATAAGAGCAGAGACACTGTCTTTTTCACCTGTTGTATCTGGCACCAATGCCTAATATTACACTGAAATACTTTATATGGCAAGGAGCTAGTTATAGCTGTGATCTTAAATCAAAAGTCAAAAAAAATGGAATAAACCAGAGCAGGCACAGATCCAAGTATTAGTAGTGTTGTTGGCGGAGCCAGTGGCTCAAGGAGTAGGGTGCCGGTCCCATATGCCGGAGGTGGCGGATTCAAACCCAGCCCCAGCCAAAAAAAAAAAATCACAAAAAAAAAAAAAAAAAAAAAGTAGTGTTGTCAATGATTTTGTATTACTCAGCCTGGATCACAGTGAACTAGGAAGAGAAACACAGGTGAAGCAGACTGCCCTGCTTACTCCTGCTTAGGCATTGGTAACTATGCCAGGCTTCAATACACTTGCAAAACTATTAGTAAGACTTAACTAGAGCCAACAAACATCTATCAGTAGTTCAAAGAATTTTCATAATGCAAATGGTATATATTCAGTATGTTATATATTTTAAAAACTCATTCATGGAATATAATTACTAATCTTACTGGGCTTGGTAAATATCTGTTGGGGAATAAAGTTTAGACCTGTTAATTTATATATATGACCTGACACACAAAATTTTATCTCCTCCTTGAAAAGTCCAGGGTCATAATTGTTTTCTGGCTGAAGTAAGCATGCCCATAAGAAATTTCTGAGAAAATTTTACCCAACTGGCTAACCATTTTTTCTTTTTTTTTTTTTTTGTAGAGACAGAGTCTCACTACGTCACCCTTGGTAGAGTGCCATGGTGTCACACAGCTCACAGCAACTTCCAACTCCTGGGCTTAGGCGATTCTCCTGCCTCAGCCTCCTGAGTAGCTGGGACTACAGGTGCCCGCCACAACGCCCAGCTATTTTTTTGTTGCAGTTTGGCCAGGGCCGGGCCTGAACCCGCCACCCTCAGTATATGGGGCCGGCGCCCTGCTCACAGGCGCCGTCCCCGTTTTTTCTTCTTAAAGGAGCAGGAAGAAAAGGAAACACATCAAGATGGGAGAAAGCCAGAAATGCAGAAGTGAAATGACAAAATTTCAATCAGAAAGGAAAATGTAAATTAAGCCTGCAGTAAAGTTATTAGGTATACTGAGATTTGACAGAAAATTTCTTTCTATGTACCTTCAGGCCAGATACTGAGTAAATGTTATCATCCTCAAACCCAGCTCCTCCAGGGCTGGAGGGCATCAGAAAAGCTTCAGAACAGATGACCGCTCTTAAAGGGAAGGTTTACTATCAGATTGGGAGTTCAAATCTTTGAAAAGCAACGAAAATTGGAAGTTTAAGAGTGGCTCTGGAAAATAAAAAGAAGAGAAGGTGAAGCACAGCACCAATCACCTGAGACAAAATGCAATAAAATTACATTTTTCTCTAATAAGTCACCACTTCAAAGAATGCCTTTCTTCACAAATTCATTATCAAAATATACACTTCAAATAAATACAACAGAGATAGAGAAGGGAGCATCCAGTCATTCCTAGCTACAAAATTTCTATAATAAATAAATCTGAGTTCCAAGATCTTAACAGCTTTTTACTTTATTTTGACAATCATGTCTTTTTTTTTTTTTTTTAGAGACAGAGTCTTACTTTATTGCCCTCAGTAGAGTGCTGTGGCATCACATCTCACAGCAACCTCCAACCTGGGCTTAGGTAATTCTCTTGCCTCAGCCTCCCAACTAGCTGGGACTACAGGCACCTGCCACAACGCCCGGCTATATTTTCTTGCAGTTTGGCTGGGGCCAGATTCGAACCCGCCACCCTTGGTATATGGGGCTGGCACCATACCCACTGAGCCACAGGCACCACTCAACAATCATGTATGTTTTAATTTGAAAGTACTACAATATAGAATTTCCTCCCCACACAGATAAATGTAAATAGTTACAGTAAAGTGTGAAGTACCTACAAATCTACAGAATCCAGTATTGTGGATGGATAAAATGGACACTAACTTCAAATTTCAGTACCAGTCAGAATTGTGTGTGTGATTTACTTTAGAACTAATCCATATCAGTTGCAAATGTTTACTTTGGATGTGACATCCCAGGATACTATGCTACAAAAAAGAAGTATCTTCTTGGGGGCTACCAGTACTACCAGTCTTGCTGAAGAATGCAGGAAGTTGTGCATTCTGAGAACTTCCCTCCACAGAGAGGGTTACTCCAAGAAAACACTAAGGCCAAAGCAGTGTGATATACTAGTAAGCAGTAAATGAGGTTGCTAACTTTACTGCCAGTCTCTGCACACACATTACTATAATCACCTAACATACATTTGTTTTGAAATATTTACTTAAGTTAGAGGAAAGATATCTTTCATATTTATAAAAAATCCTCCTGAGTGCTTGTAATAAAACAAATGTTTTCTTTTAGGGTCTTTTATGTATACCAATTCAACAATATCCTCTGATTTAGGATAAACGTATTCCAGCAAAGTCTGCTAAGAAATATATTTTTTTATAATGCCAATTACAATAAATTTCCTATAAAAATTGAGATGTACTCCCACCAAGGAGGAAAAGTTGGAAGTGTAGCAGGAGTACTTTCAATTATTTGTGGATGCCAGGAGCAATGGCTTACACCTATACTACTAGCACTCCGGGAGGCCGAGGTGTGGTGGATTACTTGAGCTCAGGAGTTCAAGACCTGCCTGAGCCAAGAGCAAGACCATTTCTCTATTAGAAAAAAATTGGCCACTGGGGTGGCTCTGTGGCAGACGCCTGTAGCCTCTGATACTCAGAGGAGGCTGAAGCAGGAGGATCGCTTGAACCCAGGAGCCTGAGGTTGCTGTGAACTGGGCTGAGGACCCTACACTTTAGCCTAGGGCAAAAGAATGAGACTGTCTCAAAAAAAAAAAAACCTTCCCCCACCCAACCTCAATTTGTAGAGTAAAATTCCTATGTAGCCAAAATACTTCTAACTCCATGTTATCATTTGCTTTCCTTTGGCAGTACGGTATTCACTGCTTTTGTGATTCCAAGTAATTACTCTCAAAACTAGAAAAATGACCCCCAATCCTAACAATTTCTTGTTTTTCTTTTCCTGAGAGAGTGTCTCACTATTTGGCACCTGCAGCACAGTGGTCATATGCTGGTTATGGTATCAGCCACATGCACCAAGGCCAACAGGTTTGAGCCTGGCCCAGGCCAGCTAAACAACGACAACTGCAAAAGAAAATAGTCAGATGTTGTGGTGGGCGCCTATAGTCCCGGCTACTTGGAAGGCTGAGGCAAGAGAATCGCTTGAGTCCAAGAATTGGAAGTTGCTGTGAGCTGTGACGCCACTCTACTGAAGGTAACAAAGTGAGACTCTCTCTCAAAAAAACAAAAACAAAAACAAAAACTCTTGGGCTTAAGAGATTCTCCTGTGTCAGCCTCCCAAGTATCTGGGACTACAGGTGCCTGCCACAACATCCAGCTATTTTTTTGTTGTAATAATTATTGCCATTTGGCAGGCCCGGGTCAGGTTCAAACCCACCAGCGGATTCCAATCTGCTACCCTTGGTGTACGTGACTAGTGCCCTAGCTGCTGAGCTACAGGCGCCAAGCCCCGGCTATTTTTATCTTTTATTTTTGGTTGTTGTAGTTGTCGTTGTTTAGCAGGCCCAGGCCCGGTTTGAACCCACCAGCCCCAATGTATGTGGCCAGTGCCCTAACCATTGAGCTACAGGCACCAGGCCAAAAAATTTTTTAATTCTATCCTCAGTTACCAAGTTAAACGGGACCAAGAGAACCTGGCATAATCTGCAACAAATTAATAAACACGATCAGTAGACAACTAGAAAGATGATGCATATCGATGCTTTAAGCGTTCTAGCTACAAATAAAACATTAACAACAGAGCCAATCTTAAAAAAAAAAAATGGAAGAAATTGAGTATCATGAGTAACTTACACTGTGTTAAAATTAACATCTGGGCCGGCACCTGTGGCTCAGTGAGTAGGGCACCAGCCCCGTATACCAAGGGTAGCGGATTGGAATCCGGCCCCTGACCAAACTGCAACAAAAAATAGCTAGACATGTGGCGAGCGCCTGGAGTCCCAGCTACTCGGGAGGCTGAGGCAAGAGAATTGCCTCAGCCCAGGAGTTGGAGGTTGCTGTGAGCTATGACACAACATCACTCTACCAAGGGTGACAAAGACTGTCTCTTAAAAAAAGAAAAAGTAACATCAGTACCCAACTTACTCTAATGTATTCTTGAGCTTGAACAGAATATAAAAAGGTCACTGCAAATGAGAGCAGTAAAACGTTTTTAAGGATGGCAGCAGCAATTTACTGATTTTCATATTCATGCACCGGTATTTATTTTTGGGGGGTGGGGTTTGTAGTCGTCGTTGTTTGGCAGGCCCAGGCTGAATTCGAACCTGCCAGCTCCCATGTATGTGGCTGGCACCCTGGCCGCTGAACTACAGGCGTCGAGCCACTGTCTGGTATTTTTAAACTAAATCCTGCAAAAGACGATTCACCAAGATGTAATGTATAAGCTGGGCACAGTGGCTTATGCCTATAACCCTAGGCATAAGGAATGCCGAGGCAGGAGGAATGACTGAGCCAAGGAGTTTGAGACCAGCCTGGGAAAAACAGTAAGACCCCATCTCTACAAAATATTTATCTATTGCTGACAATTTGAAAACATTTTTACTCCTTTTTTGCCAGTAATACCTTTTTTTGAGAACCTAGTTTACTCACCAAATATTATTCAATTCACATGAACCAAAAAAATGCATTTGGGATTAATTTATGACTCCAGAACTATGTAGGCACAAACATACAATACATGGACATACACAAAACATGCCTAAACAGGGCGGTGCCTGTAGCTCAAGGAGTAGGGCACTGGTCCCATATGCCAGAGGTGGCGGGTTCAAACCCAGCCCTGGCCAAAAACCACAAAAAAAAAAAAAAAATACCTAAACATACATAGTACACATCCACAAAAAGTGCCAACAGATTTTACTTCAGAACTCTAGCCATGAGACAAGTTCAAGTTGCATTTCAAGGTTTCATTTAACAGCCACATATACTCGTTTACAATAAAGCCATTCTCCTTAGACACAGGTTTGTGCTCTAAATTGACGATTCAGACAAAATTCTTTCCAAGGGACTTTTAAGATGGAACTTTTCTATGTTGCAACAGAACCCAAATAACAAACACAGACAGGGCGGCACCTGTGGCTCAGTGGATAGCGCTCCAGCCCCATATACCGAGGGTGGCGGCTTCGAACCTGGTCCCAGCCAGCTAAAACAGCAATGACAACTGCAACAACAACAACAACAACAACAAAAGCCGGGCATTGTGGTGGGCACCTATAGTCCCAGCTACTCAGGAGACTGAGGCAAGAGAATTGCTTAAGCCCAAGAATTGGAGGTTGCTGTGAGCTGTGTTGCCATAGTACTCTACCGAGGGCGACAAAGTAAAACTCTGTCCCCCACCCCCCATACACACACACAAAAAAAAAACCACAGACAATACAGAGATTTCTCTTTCTGAACACAAAATACCAGGGCCTATCAAACAAATGGGAATCCAAAGCAGACAAACTGCCACCCTAAATGGCACCTCAGACTGATGGCCACCTCTCAATGGTGGCCTAGTCCCCCTGACCCATTAAAAATGAGCTCTAAATTCAAACCAGGTTCCCTACTTCCACTCAACTCATGACTTCCACCTCCCAAAAGGTGCCTCATCTGGGAGGCCAAAGCAAGTGGACTGCCCTGAGCTCACAGGTTCAAAACCAGCCTGAGCAAAAGCGAGACCCTGCCTGTAAAAATAGCCTGGCATTGTAGCGGGTGCCTGTGGTCCCAGCTATTCTGGAGGCTGAGGCAAGAAAATCACTTGAGCCCAAGTGTTTGAGGTTGCTGTGAGCTAGGATGCCAAAGCACTCTACCAAGGGTGACAAAGTGAGACCTCTGTCTCAAAAAGAAAAAAAAAAAAGGTGCCTCAAAACAAAACCAACAACAAGGTCTGAAAACCCCCCCAGATGGGTAGAATCATGGTCTCGGTGTGCACCGAGTAGGGGAACTCACCCAATAAGAGGCCTGGTGTCCGGACCCTTTCCAAATCTGTTTCCTTCTCCTTAGCTCAGCTCAGTTTGCAGGGGAGCTGTGTCTACATCAGGGAGACAGAGGTGGGAGGTCCCCAGAGCTAAAACATGCTTGGCCCAATAGCTACAGGGATCGTCCCAAACTTTCTCACCCTGAAAAGAAGCCGTTCCTTCCAGCGCAGACCCACAACTCTGACCCAGGCTGCTCCCTGCTTCTTCAGCAGGTGCCATTCCATCAGGAAGCCAATGAGCCTGCCCAGGGAACACCAAAATCTGTTACCCACAGGTCAGGACTTGTCCTCCAGGCCACATCAGAAAAAACAAGAACAAGTGGTTTTTGAGCAGAAGAAAAGGTAATTTATTACCTTGCTGGCAAAGGAAGAAAAATGGCAGACTGTTTATCTCAAAATACTGATTTTTCCTGCTCTACGAAGTATTTTAAAATGTAGCTGGGTATGGTTGTACAAGCCTGTAGTATTAGCTACTTGGGAGGCTGAGGCAGGAGGATCAGGACTGTTTGAGCCCAGGTGTTCAAGGTTGCAGTGATCAATGATTGCACCACTGCACTCCAGCCTAGGCAACAGAGCCAAACTCTGACTCTTGGAAGAAAAAAAAAAAATGTGGCTCAGTGCCTGTAGCTCAGCGGCTAGGGCACCAGCCATGTACACTGGAGCTGGCAGGGGAGCTGTGTCTACTTCAGGGAGACAGAGGTGGGAGGTCCCCAGAGCCTGCCAAATAACAATGACAACCACAACCAAAAAATAGCCAGGCATTGTGGCAGGCACCTATAGTCCCAACTACTTGGGAGGCTGAGGCAAGAGAATCACTTAAGCCCAAGAGTTGGAGGTTGCTGTGAGCTGTGATGCCACAGCACTCTACCCAGGGCGACATATTGAGCCTGTCTCAAAAAAAAAAAAGAAAGAAAGAAAGAAAAGAAAAAAAAATGTGTAATGTATGAACCCAACAATATTTACTTATGATATCCACATCATACTACAATTTTATTTATACAGATTACAAAGAACTTGAAACCTCATTAAGCAAAAGTTAACTTTTTTTGGTGAGGAGAAAGGAGAGCGCACTAGAAAAAAATCCTTTGAGAACACAATGAAAATGACAGGAGATCCTCCCCATTATATATATATACACACACACACCATGTTAAATTCTACTTTAATGTGTAAAGATGAGATAATACCCACTTTTCTGAACAAATAAAATGAAATCTCATTTATTTTTCTTTTTTTGAGATAAGAGTCTCAAGCTGTTGCTCTGGGTAGAGTACCATGGTGCCACAGCTCACAGCAACCTCCAACTCTCAGGCTTAAGTGATTCTCTTGCCTCAGCCTCCCAAGTAGCTGGGACTACAGGCGCCGGCCACAACGCCCAAATATTTTTCTTGTTGTTGTTGTTGTACTTGTCATTGTTGTTTAGCAGGCCCAGGCCAGGTTCAAACCCAAAAGCCCTGGTGTATATGCCTGGCACCCTAACCACTGAGCTACAAGCACCAAGCCAAATAAAATGAAATCTTCTAACTGGGAAAAATAATACAAACATCTTTTCCTTCTTTCCATCACCTCTCCTCTAACCTGGGGCTGTCACGTGAAGATTACAAACTTGAAGTTGTAAAATCCAATGGTTGCTTGCTGATCATCATCTTTCCCCACCTCACAGCATCACTTCAGACTTGATGATGGCTCTAGCTCACAACTCTTTCCACTCACTGCTTTCTAATACCATATTCTCTTGATTGTCTTTTGTCTCCCTAATGCTAGATTTGCCCAAGTCTCCATCCTGGGCCCTCTACTCACCTTTCTTTTCTAGGTGAGATGGAGGCACTCCTGACATATTCAAGACCTCTATATGAGGAGATCTCCCAAATGTATAGATGTATCTCAAGATTAAAATAGTCCTCTGAGCTCCAATTACCTATACCCAACTTCCTTTTGACACCATCATCTGGATGCCTCATGGCAATCTATCTCAAATCTAAGGGGTCCAAAAAGGAGTCACCGGCCAGGCATGTGGCTCACACCTGTAATCCTAGCACTCGGGAGGCTGAGTGGCATCGATTGCCTGAGCTCACAGGTTTAAGACCAGCCTGAGCCAGAGTGAAATCTCGTCTCTAAAAATAGCTGGCCTTTGTGGTAGGCGCCCTTAGTCCCAGTATTCGGGAGGCTGAGGCAAGAGAATCACTTGAGCCCAAGAGTATGAGGTTGTTGTGAGCTGTGACTCCACTCTACCAAGGGCAACAAAGTGAGACTCTGTCTCAAACAAAACAAAACAAAAACAAACAAAAAAAAAAAGGAGTCAATGCTACCATGCCTTCTTCCCAACACATATAGACACTCCCACCCCTTGGGACCCTAGTTACTGAAGCTCTCTCCCTATCAGTGAAACATTGCCATTATCTAGCCAGTTGCAAAGTAACAGAAACTTGAAGTCATTCTTACTCCTTTCCCTCATCACCCATATGCAATCCATCAATAGGCCCAGATGCTCTAACTCCATCTCCTTAATCTACCTCCTTAATCTAGCCACCAGCTACCATGATAGAGCAGTATCTTCTTATCTCCCTTTTTTCACTAGTGCCTTCCTCCAAGCTACTCTCTATATAGCAAGGAGGATAGCAAAAGCCTTTTAAATCATTACTGAGCTAAGTCACTTCCTTGCTTCAAAGGAAGGGCTTCCTACTGCTCTCCAAACTATCTATCTATCATGGATGACATAATAGGCATCACCTGGCTACCCCCACCTCAGGGCCTCTGTGTTTATGCTTCCCTCTGTCTGAGATGTTCTTCTGATACTTTTCACAACACTATCCTTTCTTTTTATCTTTCAGATCTTTGGCTAAGGGTCTTTTCAACACCTTTTGTAGGTAACTCACCCCACTCCCTCCACAATTATTCTCCATCACTACATCCTGTTAATAATTTCTTTCCTCTTAATCTTGGGCGGCGCCTGTGGCTCAAGGAGTAGGGCGCCGGTCCCATATGCCAGAGGTGGCGAGTTCAAACCTAGCCCCGGCCAAAATCAAAAAAAATAAATAAATAAAAAATTATTTCTTTCCTCTTAATCTTCATAACTTGTACAAATTCTTTTTTTTTTTTTTTTTTTTTTAGAGACAGGGTCTCACTTTATGGCCCTTGGTAGAGTGCTGTGGCCTCACACAGCTCACAGCAACCTCCAACTCCTGGGCTTAAGCGATTCTCTTGCCTCAGCCTCCAGAGTAGCTGGGACTACAGGCACCCGCCACAGCGTCCGGCTAAACTTGTGCAAATTCTTTTGCTTGGTTGCTATCTGTACTGCCTACTAAAATTCAAGTTTCACAAGCCAGAGACCAGATCTGCTTCAGTCACCTACAGAGCAATATGTAGCACATAGCAGACACTCAAACTTTAAATGATTATCAACTGATTTACTCACACTGCTGTCACTCTTGTACCATGTTGCTTCATGACCATAATCCTCACTTTCTGAGCTGTATCACATCCACCTTTGCTCTTGCTTTTTCTGTAGTTTACTAGGGTCCATACCACATCAGTTTCTCATCTAATTTAAATAGATACAAATGATCCATGACCTGGTAGTACACACAAGCATCACCATTTCAACGCTAGCAGACCCTACTGAGACCTCTCGGTTGATTCTTACTAATTTAAAATGTAGTGCTGACACAGGTCACCAAGGAAAGTCAGATGTGACACCTGTGACAAATCTATTTTTGAATGCTATGTAAGAGTAAGATAAGTTTTTTTACGTTTGCTTTGTCACATTCAGGTCAGCATGTTCTTTGGAAAGCAGGCAGAATTCAGTTTTTTAAACATTCTGTTAAAGTATTAGTGAACATTAAGCATGCTGCCCCAACAGTTTGCTGTCATTGTAGCAATACCAAGTGACAACTTTAAATTATGTTCTATGCATGAAAATCTCTGGCTGGGCAAGACTCCTGAGAAGGGTGGGACATCACATCATCACACCTTGGCCTCCCAAAGGTTTATCATCTATGTAATGTGGCATGGACTCTAGAAAGCAACCCATAATCACTTGCATATATGTTTGAAGGAAAGAACACTAGCATACAGTGGCTCTGGATTATGGATCTCCAACAGGGGCGTTGATGGGCTTTTAACCCATGGAGTAAGAGGTTTCTCAGAGGATCAGAAGCATATTCTGACACAGTTACTAGGTCTTTTGTTTCACTTAAGGGCATGGCTTTAAGAGAGGCTAAATGAGACTAGGCTTATTATGAAATCCTCTTGTGATAAGGAATGTGTCAGATGTCTCATGCAAGTGACAGTATCTTCTAGCATAACCAACTATCTGAATGACTTTAGGATTTGGGGGACCACTCTAGGAATCCAAACGTATTTAACACCTCAAGTCCTATGCTAACTTACTGGTGGTAAACAGTAATCTTATAAAGCCAAAATATGTGAATCAGAGGTTATTACATTTTCTCTAACACAGCTTTTCAATCTAGCCTGAAGCACAGATCACATCTTTCTGGATCACACTGACGTCCAGAGCTCCCATGTGGTTCCAGGGAAGTCAAAATTGTCAAAAGTGCTTGGGTGCCAACTCAGAATGAATGCCAGCAATGAACAGCTGTAAAATGTGACAGCTGGTAATTTTTTCCATTATTTTCTGTAGAGAGTAATGAAGATGTTCTATTAAACCATTAGACTCGTATAAGGTTTTTCTATTTTGCATTTTAATTTAATAATTATGTACTGTTTATCCTTTTTTGGAGATCATGTCTTTGGAAACAAAGACAAAATAATCCTTACTCTCAAAGAACTTAAAAGTCTACTGGGAAAGGACAAACCAAATAACACTGGAGGCAGATACTACTTCCTTTCAGTTCTGTACAAGTAGCTAGATTGCTACTCATGCACCCAAAATTTTGTTAATCCTCTAGAAAATGGTCACTATCAAAATTCCAAGCTACAGGGCATTGCCTGTGGCTCAAAGGAGTAGGGCGCCAGCCCCATATGCCAGAAGTGGCGGGTTCAAACCCAGCCCTGCCCAAAAACTGCAAAAAAAAAAAATTCCAAGCTACAAGCCTTTCTAAACATACTCTCTCCACTGTGGCTTCAGTTCCATATGCTACCATCCTATCCACAACTGTGTTTAAAACAAAATTACCTTTCTCTCTTGCATTTTCACTGTTTCCTTCTCAAGATACAGAGCACACTCACAAATTAAGAGAAAACTCCCTTGACTTAACTTCCACTGAGTTCTTTGCAGCTTCTTTCTCCAGGTTGTCTTCATTTTCCTGTCCTTCATTTGCAGACATCCCCTTCAGAGCACAATTTTTAATCCTCCTCTTCCAATCTTAGCAATCTCATGCACTTTATCACCACCCGAACTTTTCATGTGTTTTGTATTGTTTTGTTTGAGACAGAGTCAGGTTCTATTACCCTGGATAGAGAGTGCAGTGGTATCATCCTAACTCAACACAACCACAAACTCTTGGGCTCAACCAATCCTTCTGCCTCTGCCTCCTGAGGAGATTGTACTACTGGCACATGAAACAATGCCAGGCTAATTTTTTAATTTTTTGTAGAGACAGGGTTTCACTATATTGCCCAGGCTGGTCTCAAACTTTTCCCTCAAGTGATCCTCTTGCCTCAGCTTTCCAAAGTGCCAAGGTTTGAATGAGCCACTGCATCCCAGCCTTAGCACCACCGCCAGCCTAGATTCAACGTGAGCTATTTATTTTTGAGACAAGGTCTTCCTATGTCGCCCAAGCTGGTCTCTAACTCCTGGCCTCCTAATGTGCTGGGATTGCAGGCTCATATCTCCACACTCAGCGTAATATTCACATTACAAGTACTATTCAAAATCTGTGTATGCATTTCTTACCAACCTTGCCAGATTATGAACTCCCTAAAGGTAGTGTCTCTTCATTTGTAATAGGCACCCAAGATTTGGGGGGTTTTTTGCAGTTTCTGGCAGGGGTTGGGTTTGAACCCACCACCTCCAGCATATGGGGCCGGCACCCCACCCCATTGAGCCACAGGCGCCACCCAAGCACCCAGGATTTGTGTCAAGAATTTAACATCAGCACTCAAGAATCCCTATGCTAAAAAAAAAAAAAAAGAAAAAAATCCCTATGCTTGGCTCGGTACCCAAAGCACAATGGTTATGGCATCAGCCACATACACCGAGGCTGGCAGGTTCGAACCCAGCCCGGGCCAGCTAAACAACAATGACAACTGCAACAAAAAATAGCCGGATGTTGTGGCGCCTGTAGTCCCAGCTACTTGGGAGGCTGAGGCAAGAGAATAGCTTAAGCCCAAGAGTTTGAGGTTGCTGTGAGCTGTGGCGCCACAGCACTCTACTGAGGGCATCATAGTGAGACTGTCAAAAAAACGGCGGTATCTGTGGCTCAGTAAGTAGGGCACCAGCCCCATATACCGAAGGTGGCGGGTTCAAACCCCCGGCCAAACTGCAACAACAACAAAAAAAGAATCCCTAGGCTTGTCGAGGTGCTTCACGCCGATAATCCTAACACTCTGGGAGGCCTGAGGCCAGTGGGTTGCTTAGAGACCTGCCTGAACAAAAGTGACACCCCACCCCACACAGCTGAGTGTTGTGGCAGACGCCTGTAGTCCCAGCTACTTGGGAGGCTGAGGTAAGAGAATCACTTGAGCCTAAGAGTTTGAGGTTGCTGTGAGCTGTGATATGACAGCACTCTATTGGGGGCAAGAAAGTGAGGCTGTCTCAAAAAAAAAAAAAAAAAAAGAATATAAACTGTTGAGTGATATCTTTCTAAAAATACTGATAATACTTTAAAGAGGTATAGTTTTTTTAATTGTGGTTAAAACATGTAACATAAAATTTGCCATTTTAAAGTATACAATTCAGTGGCATTACTTGCATGTGCAATGCTGTGCAACAATAACGGCTATTCCCAAAATTTTCACCATCTCAAACAGAAACTATGAACTCATGAAGAAGTAACTACCCATTCTCCCTTCCCATGACTGCCCAGAAACCTCCAATCTACTTTCTGTCCTTATGCGTTTGCCTATTCTAAGTCCTTGGTGCAAGTGGAATCATGTACTATTCGTCATTTTGTGTCTGGCTTATTTCACCTAGTATAACATTTTCAAGGTTCACCCATGTTACAGCCACCCATCAGAAGTTCATTCTTTTGTATGGCTGGATATTCCATTACATGTATATACCACAACAATATGTTTATCCACCGATCTGTTGAGGGACACTTGGGTCTTTCGTCCCACTTTTTGGCTATTTGTTATTTATGCTGCTACTGTGAACGCTGACATACAAGTATCTGAGTCTGTTTTCAATTATTCTGGGTATGTACTTAGCAGGAGAACTGCTGGGTCACACGGCAATTCTGTTTAGCTTTTTTAGGAACAGTAGTATACTTTTAGAGTTGAGATACTATCCTTTAGTAAATACAACAGACACAAGAGTTCCTACTCATTTAGAAAGCAATTCACTTCTGGACAGGTTTCTTTCATTCCAACTCACTCAGGTGATGATCTAATTTCCAGGAGCGTGACCCTACTTTGAGTGCTATTTTCATGGTGTCCACACTCCAGTCTCCTGGTTCCCACTATTTTCAACATCACCTTTACATACATAAAAGTACACACACTGCAGTGGTGATGAAATTATCATTTATACATATATATATATACTTTTTTTTTTAAAGAGACAGAGGCTCACTTTATCGTCCTGGGTCATGGGCATCTGTCCATGGCGTCACAGCTCACACCAACCTCCAATTCCTGGGCTTAGGAGATTCTCTTGCCTCAGCCTCCCGAGTAGCTGGAACTACAGGCAGCCGCCACAATACCCAGCTGTTTTTTTGTTGTTGCAGTTTGGCCAGGGGCGGTTTCAAACCCACCACCCTTGGTACATGGGGACGGCACCCCACCCACTAAGCAACAGGCGCAGCCCTATCATTTGTATGTTTATGTCCCATTTCTTAGCTTAATGCATTAGTAACATCAGATGAATGTAAAATATTAAAAGGGAGGATAGTGGGCGGCGCCTGTGGCTCAGTGAGTAGGGCGCCGGCCCCATATGCCGAGGGTGGCGGGTTCAAACCCAGCCCCGGCCAAACTGCAACAAAAAAAAAAAAAAATAGCCGGGCGTTGTGGCGGGCGCCTGTAGTCTCAGCTGCTCGGGAGGCTGAGGCAAGAGAATCACGTAAGCCCAAGAGTTAGAGGTTGCTGTGAGCCGTGTGACGCCAGGGCACTCTACCAGAGGGCGGTACAGTGAGACTCTGTCTCTACAAAAAAAAAAAAAAAAAAAAAAAAGGGAGGATAGTTTTCAGCATGTAAGATTATATGGGGTGTTATGAAGGATGACATCTATGGAACCCATTTCTATACCCCAACAACCATTTAAAACATGCTGAACCTGGAAAAAGTACACATGGTCATTACAAAAGTTTTGAGATACACACACAAAAAATCAAGAAACAAATTTGTGTTGACAGAAACAATTGAAGCCCTCATAGCAACACCGATAAGCAGAGCCAACTGAACCTTGCATGGGTGAATCACTGCTGACTGTGTTTCTTGGAAGTAAAACAATGGACTATAACATAGTCTGTCTCAAAACTTTGTAGTGACCCACCTAGAAGACTTTTATTGTTATGTGTACAAGAAAAAGCTCTTTTTCTTCTAAACCAAGGCTAGTAGCCTGGGACTTCTAAACTGACACCTTACCATCATTACCACCAATTCTAGAAGGTATTGAAAAAAAAACACAACAGGCGGCGCCTGTGGCTCAGCGGGTAGGGCGCCGGTCCCATATGCTGGAGGTGGCGGGTTCAGACCCAGCCCCGGCCAAATTAAAAAAAAAAAAAAAAAAGAAAAAAAACACAACAATGTAAATTCACATAAACTATCTGGAACTACCAATACACACAAACTGCTAACTTGGAGCATCTCTGTGCAAAAGGCAGATCAGAAGAGATCATGAGAGAGATCTTTTGCTTTTTACTCCACGAACTTCTGCATTCTCATTTTTCAAAAGCATGCATTTTTTTTTTCAAAAGCATGCTTTTTTTCTTTTTTGTACAGACAGAGTCTCACTTTATGGCCCTCGGTAGAGTGCCGTGGCCTCACACAGCTCACAGCAACCTCCAACTCCTGGGCTTAAGCGATTCTCTTGCCTCAGCCTCCCGAGTAGCTGGGACTACAGGCGCCCGCCACAATGCCCGGCTAAGCATGCATTTTTATTATTGTCTAATGACTCAAAACTTTATGGGCTCAGTGGGTAGAGCGCCAGCCCCATATGGCAGGTTCCAACCCAGCACCGGCCAAACTACAACAAAAGAAAAAATAGCAGGGCGTTGTGGCAGGTGCTATAGTCCCAGCTACTCGGGAGGCTGAGGCAAGAGAATCGCCTAAGCTCAGGAGTTGGAGGTTGCTGTGAGCTATGATGCCACCTCACTCTCCCAAGGACAATAAAGTGATACTCTGTCTCTAAAAAAATAAAATAAAATAAAATACAGATGATGTTAGTAAAAAGGACAAGCTATCAAAAAAAGACGAAATGAGCTATTCTAATAATATCACCATGTTATCACACGCAGAAAACTCTCATCTCAATTAAACTTTACAACACTATGAGGCAGGCAACCCAGGTACTAAGCCCTTTTAAAAAATGGGGAAAGCGGCTCAGCGTCTGTGGCTCAAGTGGCTAAGGCGCCAGCCACATACACCTAAGCTGGTGGGTTCGAATCCAGCCCGGGCCCACCAAACAATGATGGCTGCAACCAAAAAAATTAATTAATTAATTAATTAAAAAATAGCTGGGCGTTGTGGCGGGCACCTGTTAGTCCCACCTACTTGGAAGGCCAAGGCAGGAAAGTCACCTGAGCCCAGGAGTTTGAGGTTGCTGTGAGCTGTGATACCACAGCACTCTACCCAGGGCAACAGCTTGAGGGGGGGTGGGGAGCAAGGCTGAGAACATTTAACTACTTAGACAAATGCACCAAAATTTTTTTGAAAGTGTTCTTTTCCTCCGTCTTTAAATCATCTTCAAAAAATTATAATTTAGCTGTAAAACTTTTAAAATTATTTCTGATTACATAATATAATTTTCCTAGAAAAATAAAAAGCATTGACTTAGGTTTACATTTTCAGGAAACAGAAAAATAATGATCAAAATGTAATAAAGTTACATTAAAATTTTTATATTACTCTCCCTCGTGCTTAAAATATTTAAGGACTTCTCAGATATTTTATCCTAAAATAGCACCCCTGTCCATCTGAATTTTTAGGTTTCAAATCTCTATGTGAGGGCAGCCGCTGTGGCTCAAAGGAGTAGGGCGCTGGCCCATATGCCGGAGGTGGTGGGTTCAAGCCCAGCCCCTGCCAAAAACTGCAAAAAAAAAAAAAAAAACAAATCTCAATGTGAGATATTTACTTATCATACAAATATATCCATTAAATAACATCTGAATTTTAAAGAACTTGGACAAAATATGCATTTAGTATGTACCAACATACTGTTAATGACATTTATGTCTACAGGCTAGTTATACAGTCATAACTAGTCAATTTAGTAAGGGTTGAGCCCTCTATAAATTCCAGCAGCAAAACTGACCCGAGTGGCCCAGAGTTCACCAGCTATCTAAAAAGCACAATTTTACAATCCAAAATAGGACATGCTTTAGGGACTCATTACAGTATTTATGACAGTATTTTCTTTTCCTAAAAGTATAAAGCCAAATGGTAGGGGAAAAAAGCCTAACCAAATGCATAGTAAATTGGGAGACTATTTCATCTGTATGTATGTATATATATGATCAAATAGTTCACAGATACTAAAAGTAAAAATTCGATTTATGTGGCAATATAAGGCAAACTGAAAATATTCACTTAAAATCTTTTTTTTTTCTTTTTTTGAAATAGTCTCACTTTGTCACCCTTAGTGAAGTGCCGTGGCATTCTAGCTCACTGCAACCTCAGAGTCTTGAGCTCAAGCAATTCTCTTGTCTCAGCCTCCAAAGTAGCTAGGACCATAGGCATCCACTACTATGCCCAGCTATTTTTAGAGACAGGGTCTTGCTGTAGCTCAGGCTAGTCTGGAACTCCTGAGCTCAAGCAATCCACCCACCTCGGCCTCCCAGAGTGCTAGGATTATTGTAAGCATGAGCCACCACGCCCAGCCTCATTTAAAATACTTTTGACCAGGCTGCATGTGGTGGCTCAAGCCTATAATCCTAACACTCTGGGAGGAAAAGGTGGGTGGACTGCCTGAGCTCAGGAATTTAAGACCAGCCTGAGCAAGAGTGAAAACCCCATCTCTAAAAAGTAGCTAGGCGCTGTGGTGGACGCCTGTAGTCCCAGCTACTTGGGAGGCTGAGGCAGAAGGATCACTTGAACTCCGGAGTTGGAGATTGCTGTAAGCTGTGACACCACAGCACTCTACTAAGGGCAACAGACTGAAACTCTGTCTCAAAAAAAATAAGAAAAGAAAAACCATTCTTTAAAGACAACATAGGGCAGGCATGGTGGCTCACTCTTGAAGGCCGAGATAAGAGGATTGCTTGAGGTCAGCAGTTTGAGACCAGCCTAAACAAGAGCAAGACCTCATCTAAAATAGAAAAATTAGCTGAGTGTTGGGATAGGTACCTGTAGTCCCAGGTACTGAAGAAGCTGAGGCAGGAAGACTGCTTGAGCCCAGGAGTTGCCATGAGCTAAGCTGATATTATGGCCTGGGTAACAGAAGGAGACTCTTGTCTCCCAAAACAACATAATATCCATTTTCTTGCAAAATAAAAAAGCCTAGTATTTTCTCAGAAATCAGAGATTTTTCTCAAAATATTTAAGTATATTAAGCTTTATCTCCCTATTACCAACCACCCAACAGCAATCCATTTTGGAGCTTCCTGACCACAGGTAATCTTCAAAGGGTTGACCCTGAAGGGGTAATGAGGATTTTCCAAAGAGAAAAAAATGCCTGAGTAGTACAAATCTCTCACACATGAACTCAGATAAAATGATGCTATTGAAGTGTACTTATCCTATTTTTTAAAATGATTAATAATCCCATGAAAATCTTCAAGTTGTTTACAACTTTAAATTTGATCGCACTTATTCACAAGAAAGCTATTATATGTTACAATAAATATTATTAGTTTTTAAACCATGTCTTAAAAACTTTACAATTTGATCAGCTAGAGCTGTCTGAACTCACAAGACACATACATAGGAGAGACAGAATACCAAACAGGAGGGATAATTACACAACACAGATCCACCTCAGGGAATGACCCTGGATTCCACACAAAACAGTCAAGGAAAGTTATTGATTTCTATTTGAATAACTGTTCCACTAAAATAAAACTGTTAAATACCATGGTATAAACATTATTTCTTCACTTTCTCAACCATCTGAGAAGAATGGTTGACTCTACAGTTAACCAATATTGGTTGACTCAAAGATTGGACTCTAAACAGTCATGAAAAAAATCCTCAAGAATGATTAAATAGTTCAGTTATAAATTACAGTTTAAGAGTATTTCAAACTCAAAATGATTCAAGGAGCATTCCATACCTTATCAACATTAAGAACAAATGTTAACAAAAATATCGATCACAGTTTAGAAAGTGTTAAAGGGCGGTGCCTGTGGCTCAAGGAGTAGAGCACCAGTCCCATATGCCGGAGGTGGCAGGTTCAAACCTAGCCCCAGCCAAAAACCAAAAAAAAAGAAAAAAAGAAAGTGTTAATAAGCAAATATTTCATTCAGCTTTCCAACCTAAATATTTCCACACTCATCTTAAACTCTAAATCAATGGTTCTCAACCTTTCTAATGCCAAGACCCTTTAATACAGATGATGTCAACACATATGTGGGCGGACCGCGTGGAGACTGATTGAGCAGCTGTCTCTTGGTTCCTAAGACCATCAGAAATATGTGTTTTCTGACCCCCAAAGGAGTCACGACCCACAGGTTGAGAACCGCTAAGTCTAAACGTCTTCTCGTCATTAACTTTACTCCTGCCTATAATTTTAGAACGTTTCTGAAATCTCACATCCCATTCCAATCTTGAGAATTAAGTTTAAATGTTATACTTAAAGTCCTTCCTCACTTCACTACTGACTTAGTAAAGTCATCAGGCCTTCCACTTTGACCCAACAATAGCAAAATGGCTACTCTATAAACAGTGATCAATAAACCCCAGAAAGTTTCAAATTGTTTTAAAACTGAAACACACACATATATAGTATAGTCTACTGTACAATTTCAATATAGCTTCTACCTATTAATTTAAAACAAAACCTTTTTATCAAAACCAAATAGTTTTCTGAATTGCCCTGCCAAAAGTCCAATACAAAATGTATATACCATGGAGTAAGTCTGAAGATTCCTATTTAATTCTATGCTTTATTAGCTTAGCAGAACTTGAATAAGAGATTACAGCAAAGCACTTTTCTAAACTAAAATGTACCTAGCATCTAAAATATTTCACATCAGCCTTAATGCCATAGCAAAGATCCATGAGTAGGCGCAAGGACACACCTTTAAATTTACTTTACAGTTTTGTTTCAGGTATGCAAAAGACCACTCCAATTATCTATTCCTTCTTTTCAACACCGTACTGAGCTGTCAGAGGCTTACCAGAGAATATTAAACTCAGGTTAATAAAGCTCAGATGCGACGTATGTCAGCACCATAACAAGGATTAACCGCAGAATAAAAGCAAAAGTATATAGTAATAAAAAGGAAACCCCAAGATAAAGGTTAAGAATTTTAAAAAGAAAAAAAACTGAAAAGCAACTCACCTGCAGTTAGGTGGGGGGTCTAAAGTGATGTCTGCCAGTTCCTTCTGAATCCTGGAGTCAGGGAAATAGGAGAGACAAACACAAGAAATATTAAGACCCTGGAAGCTCCCACCTGTAACGCTCAGGTCTGGCATATAAACCTAAAACCCACAGCATTTCCACTGAAAAAAGGGGAAAAGACACATCGGAAGCTTAGGCAAAAACTTTTTTCACAAAGGTAGTGAGGCGGCGGTACGGAACCCGGGGTTTTCATCTACAATGTTTAGGTTCCAATCTTGCCTGGCACATCAAGGCAGTTCGATTTCTCGGTGTTTTCCAGTTAGGAAATAAGTTTAATGTTTCTCACTTGCGGTCTCATTTCCTGAGTCTTTCCCCTACACCTCCTCTCCCTGGCACGGAGCGATCAGAGCCATCGGTAGGAGGGAAGGACCCCAGGCTCCGGCCCCTCCCGCCCACGCCCGGCAGGGCGCCCCCTCAGGCCGGGGGTCCCAGCACCTCACGACACCTGCCCCCCACCCCCATGGCCGCCCGGGTCCTCAGTGACGAAGCCAACATGGCCGCTCCCCACGAGGCCCCTCGGGCCGACTGACCTGCCGGGCGTCGCGGCCGCCCCCGCCGCCCCGCCCGCTCCGGCGCTCACCCGACGGCTCTAGCCGCGCGGGTAGAGCGGCAGGCGGGGCGCGGGGGCAGGGACTGGGGCGACAGCGCGGGGCTGCTCCGCGCCGGCCAGCTCGCCTCCCCCGGCGGCGCCCAGCTCCCCGCCCCGGCTGTAGCGCGGCGGCGCGGCGACCCGCACAGGTGCACTAGCCCTCGCCTCCGCCCCGCACGCGCGCTGGGACTCAAGGCCCACCTTTCCGGCTTTTCCCCGGCGTCCTCTTAACTTCTCGCGGGCCTGTCCCCTTCCTTCTCCACCATCCGCTTTCAGCTCGCTGTGGACACCCCGCTGCCCGCAGTTCTCTCCTTCGACACCAACCCTCGACTTCACAAAGAGCCCCATCCCCCACTCCCAGGCAGAAGCCACCAGGCAGTTCACACCAAGCCCTGGCCTTTGTCTTTTGCTTACCTAGGCGCTTACAAGCATCAATACGCCAAAGTTTTGGGCCTTGAAGTTTCTTCCATCTTCTAAAGGGTGCCTATTTTTATAATCTTCCCTCTTGCCATATAAAGCCCAACAGGGCTATGTTACAACTTAAAAAATCTCACTGAGGCAGCACAAAAGTTAAAAAAAAAAAAAAAAAAACACAGGACAATTTGATTCACAACGGAAGTCTTTCCCTTTCCAAAGGTTTTCTGAGGGTAGGAAGAGGCTTGCTATAAGTGAAGAGGAAAAGGTTTAAGAAGGAGTTCTATTTTCCATAATTTAAATTAAGGGTGCTGACTAGGAGGAAGTTCTGTAAATTTTCCTACTAAGACATTTCCTGTCTCCTACAAATCTGGTCAACTTTAGAAAGGGGTTTGTTCACAATCTCTCTGCATCACTGTATCAGTATTCTGCTACCAATAAGCATTTCGGTTCTGTCGCATCTCTGCTGTTTGACTCATTTTTTTATGTTAGACAGAAAGTGTGGGACCCAGATTCTTTACCGGCATCTTTTTGAATGGCTGTATTTTAATACATTGTACCTAGGTACAAAAGCCTCCCTCTAAGCAGAACGCATATAAAAATATAGATGTAAAAATATATCCTTGCCAAGTCAACTTCTACATTAAATAGTCACTGAATAGGTAGTTGCTTTAATACCTAAAATGTGTAATGCCAGATAGCTATATCCACTTCATCTTGACAGCTAACATGTGCACCATTTCCAAAGAACTGGCAAAAGATTTGCAGGAGTAACTCACACATATGTCCACAGGGTAATTCTTGTTGGGACCACTCTCAATGCAGGTTTTTCTATACCTATGGTTTAGAAACCACTTTCCAATATGCAGTCATTAATCGCTTAGTCTGCCAATTGAGGCATCTTTTCCACTCCATCTCCTGGTATATGTGCTCCTTCCAATTCTATGGGCAACACCTACATTCCAAATCAATATATTCCACAGAACAGCCTCTATAGGGTCTCATGAACATCGATTTTTCCCTCTTATTCTTTCACTATTACCTTTTACTATTTTGCTATTAACCTTAGCGCTGCTTTAACACTAATAGGCACTCTTTGAGCAATGTATCTAGGGAGCTAAATTCATACAAACAAAAAAAACACCCTAATATTAACTTACAGGTAAAATTACTGTTTGTAGTTTTCCACTTTTCACCTTCTACACTTATCATCTCTCCCAGCCATTTCCAAATTAAGATTTTAACTTTCTTAGTATAAATAGACAAATTGTTGTCCAGTGAAAACTACTCCCTGTGTAATTCACTAACACAAAGCAAACTATTTTATTTATATATGCTACTACTTGTGCTTTTACCCCTCAATATACTCATATACACTAGTTATATCCAGCAAAATACAAAAGTACTGACGACTAAAAGAAACTATCTTGCCTTGAGCAGGTCCGGCCAACAGCAGAGAGGATCAGGAAGCCTAGAAGGTGGAGGCGGGGCAGTTGAGGGAGGGCCCATCCAGGCCCATCCAAAGTGGACCAAGTAAATGCCAGTCTGGGACAAGGACACAGGGCTAATCAATGAGATCAGTTAGGACTCCAGGGAAGATGTATCATTAAACCAACTCTCTGAAAATGAGGACATCTTGCAGAGGCATCCTGCCACTTAACTCAAAACCTCCAAACTATTTAAAATAAGCTAAAGTCACTCCATCAGCCTATGGCTAGGTCACCAAAACGCTTCTTCAAAATTTTCAAATTTCAAGTCAGGCAGAAAGAACAAATTCTCAAACTCGGGGTTCCAGGCTCTCTACTCAGCGGAGAGATCTAAAGTCTTACATTCCATTTTATCTCAAATTCTTTTAAGAAAGGTAGCTTTATCTAACCCACCATTTGGATTCTTTACTAACTTCCTGCTTTGCCACTTTAAAGTTTAACAACTGTCTAACTCTGAAAGCAGAAGGATTTATGAAAGAGTGTCTGCGGGTTCCCAGGAATCTGCTATACATTATGTTAAGGGTCATGGAGATCAGAAAATATTACTGAAGGATGATGGAGGTAAAAAGTAGCTATTAACCTCCAGAGACTTAAGAGGAATGAAAAAAGAAAAAGAGCCACTACTTGAATTCAATTTATTAAAAAAAAAAAAGGTAAAGGAACATTTTTAAAGCATGAGGAGAGCAAATATCATGGGAAAAAAATGAGTCTCCCTGAAATTTGGTAAATTGAAGATCTTAAAGAGAACAAAAGAGAATCACAAAAATAATCTAGAATAACCATTTTACAATCACTTATTCATTCATTTGCCTCAACTCTCCAAGTCAGAAAAATCTCTTCAAATTTCAGAGAACATGTTACCACCTGCCTATTTTACCTACTAATATGAATTACTTATTCCTCATGCAATTTGTGGTGAACCAATGCTCTATTCAAAAAAAAAATCATCCATGCAACAGGTGAGAAGAAAGTAAAGTGATCACAGAATTCATTTTGATGCAGTTGTCTAGGCAGGTATTAGTAATTAAGAAGTGGGATGTCCACCTTGGGGAGGGTCACAAATTAGTGATTAATAGGCAAGTAATTTGAAATCAGATTTAGGGGCTTTTAACAGTAATGAGGATTCTTACAAACTTCAAGAAGAAATGAGAGAGGCAAGCCACAACAGCTGCATGTGGACAATGATTAAAAAAAGAAGCAATAGAGAAGAAAATTAAGGCTGCCAAGGCCCTTCTTTCATTTTTAAGAACACATAAATCATCAGCGGTGGGGCCTTTAAGCTACACTCACGGAGAGGCAGTTCCAAAGATAGGAACCCGCCAGGGGTGGAAAAAAAAATGAGTGCTGTACCTCTTGGCGCTGGTGGAGAGGAGTTTGGAGTTTTTGCTCATGCTGACTTTACTCTCCTTCTTCTTGGGGGTGTTTGTTTCTTTCTCGGTTTGCTGGTTAGAGGACGAAGATGAGGAGGAGCTGGTGCTGGCCCTCGAATCGTCATCCGACATAGCGAACCCCCCACCCCACCCCGCAAACAGCCCCTGCAAGGGGAGGAAAACAAAACAGAAACACAAACTATGCAGTGTAAATAAGGAACTTGGGTTCTAGCAGGAGGGCACATTGACCAGGGGTGCACCGGGCCGCCCACCGCCCTCCACCCAATTTTCAAAGTCTCCAGGCCCATTACGGCTTTTGCAAATCGGACGCAGCTTGTTTATTTTTGGCCCCAAGTGGGGGACGCTGTGGGAAAACAGTCTGGAGCTAGGCGGGCGGCCCCTCCCTCGCCCCCCCGGGGCTCCCCACCCGCCAGGGAGGGAGAAGCCGTGGAGGCCAAGGAGGGCAGGGCGGGGGCGCGGGGCGCCTCGGCGGGGCAAAAAGGGAAGGTCCCGGAGGCCGGCTGGCCTAGGGGCTGTTTTTGTCCACTCTCCAGGGGTCGTGGGGGGCAGGTGGCCCGGGCGATACTGCGGGGGCCACGAGCGGAGTTTGGCGAGATCGGGAAAAGAAGAGGGGCGGGAAGGAGTAAGAGAGAAAGCCGAAACCGGGGGACTGAGGTGGGGAGCGGGTGCCCGGTGGGGGAAGGGAGAGGCCGGAGGGGAGCAGGGGCGACAAGGCCCGAGCCCCCCACCCCAGCCGCGCCCCAACGCCCCTCCCAGCTGGCCCACCCCTCGGCCACACAGCTTAGGGCTGCGCGATGAGCCGGTGGGGGTCCCGAGCACACGCCCGATAGCCACCCGTGGAAGGAGGTGGGGGAGAGGGGCGGGCTTGGCCTCCGCGGCGAAGGAATAACAATGAGTCCTTCCGCCCCAGAGGGGTTAATCCCCGCGGGCCCCCTCCCCCGGGGAAAATTGGGCACCCCCAACAACCCCTCCCCCGCTCCCGGCCCCCTCGGCGGCCAGTGGGGGGCTCCCGGGGCAGCACTGACAGTTCAAGCCTCAATGACCCCCCCCAGCCCCCAACGAGGGCGGCCCCCGCACCCCACGCTGCCCGGGGTCCCTGCCCATCCCCCGCGGGCGGGCCCCGGACCCCTGGGGCTCCCCAGTCCCTCTCCGCCCCCCCATGCCTGTGCCCGCGGCCCGGGCGGCGCGGGTCGAGGAAGGCGGCGAGGGGTGTCCCCGAGGCCCAGCGTCGCGGCCGGGGGGCAGCGGGCGGCACGAGGGGGATCCCCGTACCTCTCTTTGTGTCTGGCTCCTCCGTGCCGCCGCCGCGGCTGCTGCTGCGGCTGCGGCTGGGCCTGGCCACTCGTGTCTCTCTCTCGCTGGGAGAGAAGCGGAAGTGCAGCAACAGCAACTATTAAACAGGCAATGGCTTCCCCCAGCCACACACGCTCACACACACACCACTCCTCCTTCTCTTCCTCCTCCTCCTCCTCGCCCTCACCCCTCCCCCACCCGTCCCGGTCCCACCCACCCGCGCTCCCCTCCCCTTGCAAAACCTCCGGGGGGAGGGTGGCGGCGCGAGGAGGACACTGGGGACCCCAGAAAATCCTGCCCCTCCTCCCCACCCACACCCTCACCCAACGCCTCCTCGGGACGCCCGGGAAGGGGGCTAAGGGTGTGAATTTTCCCTGAAGTGGTGTGGGGACCTGGATTCTGGGCCGCAGAGGGGAAGCAGAGGGGGAATGGGGGCGCTGGGAGCGATTACAACCAATGGATAGGGGGTCACGAGAGAAAGTTATTTTCAATGAGGGCTTTTAGAAAGAAGGGGGTAGGGAGGTGGCAAATTGGTGGAAGAGATGGTAATACTGTTGGCAAGGACTTTGGACCATAGAACGCAGAGGGAACTCCTCCTAAAAAGAGATCAGTTTAAAGAGAAAAAAATCCCACATCGGGTTTCCTTTGGGCTAACACTTGCCTGTCTGTCTGGCAATTTACCTGCTAGGACTGGAGGTCAGAAAATGCCTGTTGGAAAATCCCATACTAGGAGTTTTCTTGCTCAGGGTAGGAATCACGTGCGAATTTACAATATTAGATTCTTCCGGTCACTTTTTATAGAAAGTAATGCGGTTTTATAAAAGTGATGCAAAGGATTTCGTGACAGGTAAAACCAACGTGTAAATGGGCTTGCAAATGTGAGACATCACTGGGAATAGACTACTGAATTAGACTGGATTTAGAATTTTTGGTGTCAGTTTACGTTAGGTATAAAATATGACTTTTGTAAAGTGGATGGAAGTTTGGGGGACCACAGTCCCTTCTTTAGCTACATATAAATGCTATTCGAATAATATTTTTAGAATAATCAGTAATTCTTCTGAATTGTTCCTTATTTAGATGTTTACCAAAGTTTTAAAAATATTAAACCATCAAATAACAGTTTTGTCTCATACTTAGTTGTCATTCAGTTGAAGAGAACTAAGGAGACATGTGCCATCAAAATACAACAGTACCACACATACAAGGTCTTGTGCATCAAGGAGGCAGCCCAGTCAGATTTCCATGGGCCACTCTAAATTATGTCATCCAAATTGCCATCATTTTCAGGGATGGCACCTGTGGCTCAAAGGAGTAGAACACCAGCCCCATAGGCCAGAGGTGGTGGGTTCAAACCCAGCCCTGGCCAAAAACTGCAAAAAAAAAAAAAACCAAATTGCCATCATTTTCCATGGCAGTGGTGGCTTCAGTTACCATGGGACAACAAAACAAGATATAAGCCCATGGTATATCCAGTAACCAGGAAAACAAGCATTCTCATTACCCAACTAAAGCCCTTCTAGCTGTCAACCTGAAACTCCACCTTACCAAAATTCAAAAAATAACTTCATGCATCTTGCTCAGTCTCTGCGAGGAAACTTGTATCTACCAGGAGTTCATAGAATCAAGTTCAAAACCTGCAAGAAAGATTATATATAGGTCATCATTTTGGCCTCCTGCCTCCAGACAGAATTATTTTTCCACCACCAAAATGCATAGGATTTGAAATGATCTCCAGACGTAACCTTTCTTAGTGTTTGGTTCCAGGAGCCCTGGTAGAGCCTACAGAAGTGATGGCATTCCCTGCTGTGTGATATTTGGAAAAAGAATATCTTTAACAACAGAAGAACTTTTTATTCTTCTGATGAAAAAGATATAAATTCCAACAGAAACAATAAGCAAACAGATGAAATAAATTCAGGACATCTTCTGACAATTTGGATTTCTTTTTTTTTCTTTCTTTCTTTTTTTTTTTTTTTTTTTTTTTTTTTTGCAGTTTTTGGCCAGGGCTGGTTTTGAACCCACCACCTCGGGCTTATGGGTACAGCCCCCTACTCCTTTGAACCACAGGCACCGCCCTTGGATTTCTGATACTCAAAAATACATGTCTACACCTGAGTACAACCAGTAAAAAATCATATATACAGGGTGGCGACCATAGCTCAGTGGATAGGGCGCCAGTCATATACACCCAGGCTGGTGGATTCAAACCCAGCCAGACCAGCTAAACAACAGTGACAACTACAACAAAAAAATAGCTGGGGGGTGTGGCAGGCACCTGTAGTCGCAGCTACTTGGGAGGCTGAGGCAAGAGAATCACTTAAGCCCAAGAGTTTGAGGTTGCTGTGAGCTGTGACAATACAGCACTCTACCGAGGGCAACATAATGAGACTCTGTCTCAAAAAAAAAAAAAATCATACATACAGTATATAAAGGCAAGAGACGGCAGAAATCACAGAAAAATAAACAATTTGATTTGCTGAAATTTGCTGAAGTGACCGGAATGTTGAATGACTGTTTCTTTAATATTGATTTGTTTAAATTTCCTTGGTTACTAACTATAATAATAATTTAAAAAATAATAATAGGGCGGCGCCTGTGGCTCAGTCGGTAAGGCGCCGGCCCCATATACCGAGGGTGGCGGGTTCAAACCCGGCCCCGGCCAAACTGCAACCAAAAAATAGCCGGGCGTTGTGGCGGGCGCCTGTAGTCCCAGCTACTCGGGAGGCTGAGGCAAGAGAATCGCTTAAGCCCAGGAGTTGGAGGTTGCTGTGAGCTGTGTGAGGCCACGGCACTCTACCAAGGGCCATAAAGTGAGACTCTGTCTCTACAAAAAAAAAAAAAAAATTAAAAAATAATAATAATAATTTTTTTTAAGAACCTGAACATGGTATTTTATGTTGCATTGTTAATGATGGGTTACACTGGTCCTTGGGAAAGAAATCATGAAATTTATGGGTTCTTCCTATATAGAAAAGTGCTTTTCCCCACACCTGTCTGAAAATCCTAGTCCTCTCTTATGTACTATTCCCTTTTATCTCTGATCCACACTAGCTTAATTTAGTTGCTTTATGGTTTTGAAATGACCTGCTGAGAGGAGATAAAAACCTCAAAATGGGCTCAGTGCCCATAGCTCAGTGAGCAGGGTGCCAGACACATATATCAAAGCTGAAGGGTTCGAACCCTGCCCTGCCTGGGCCTGCTAAACAACAATAACAACTGCAACAAAAAAATAGCTGGGCATTGTGGCAGGCACCTGTAGTCCCAGATACTTGAGAGGCTGAGGCAAGAGAATCGCTTAAGCCCAAGAGTTTGAGGTTGCGGTGAGCTGTGATGCTACAGCACTCTACTGAGGATGACGTAGTGAGACTCTGTCTCAAAAAAAAAAAAAACTTAAAATGTTTAGAAAAGAATCTACCCACCGCTCTCAAAGGACTAATCCTTATGTCAGATCATTTAAAATACCTGCGTAGGGCAGGGCCACGCCTGTGGCTCAAAGGAGTAGGGCACCAGCCCCATATGCCAGAGGCAGTGGGTTCAAACCCAGCCCCAGCCGGAAAGTGCAAAAATAAATAAATAAATAAAATAAAATACCTGTATACAGTTGTCTTAGAAAAAATGAGTCCTATTTACAACCTTCTTGCTCCCTTTATTAACTGCAGGGCCTAAGGAACTCAATTGATCTCCTTAAGCCTCAGTTTCCTCACCTATAAAACACAAGAATACCTGCGCTATACTAACCAGCAGGATCCGATGGGTACCTATAACAAAAATGATTTATTGGGCGGTGCCTGTGGCTCAAAGGAGTAGGGCGCTGGCCCCATATGCCAGAGGTTGAGGGTTCAAACCCGGCCCCGGCCAGAAATTGCAAAAAACAAACAAACAACAACAACAAAAAAGATTTATTAACTGTTTTTTGTTTTTTTATACATTCTTTTTTTGGGGGGGGCCAGGGCTGGGTTTGAACCCACCACCTCCGGCATATGGGACTGGCGCCCTAATCCTTGAGCCACAGGCGCCACCCTATTAACTGTTATTTAAAATAAATTATTAATAGGCTCGGCACCTGTGGCTCAAGCAGCTAAGGTGCCAGCCACATACGTGGCAAAATTGTGCTGTCCACAGATGGTGCTGTCACTTCTGGCAATGAAAGAAGAGCCTCAATTGCATTAGATAAAAATACATTAAATGTAAAAGAATTCCGATAATATTTTTAAGAATATGTTAACAATCAAGACAGAGTTGGAAAAGTAGGAAGATAGATGCAAGCTGAGGGAATCACAAAATTTGTAACATTCACTTGAACGAACTAATTTTGCTGTTGAAGTTCACTCCTTCCCATCCTAAGAATAATCTTCATTAATGATTTATTTTAGATTTATGGGTATACATTAAGTAGGGAATACATTTTTGTGCTATATTATTCTAAGGAAATTAGAGAAAATGCCAAGAAAGCGTTCCTCCCCTCACCCCTAATTTCCCTTGGAGGAAATGGTTTTCTGTGGTACTCCATACATATGCAAGCAAATACATACACATTGAATGCTTTGATAAGAATGCTCAATTTGCATTTTAAAAAATGCTTCCAATCACAAAAGCCCAAGCACTGTGATGTCTCTTGGGCTTGGAGAAAGTGGGCTCCATTTTCACTCCTACCTATTTTTGGTTCTCAGAATGATCCAACTCTCTTCTTCAAGTCATCTTTAGAGTATCAAGTACTTTTAAGTAGAAGCACTTGAAAATCAAGTTGCTAGCTGATCCCAAACTGATCCCAAACTGATCATTTCACCTCTCAAAAGAAAGAGAGCCAGTCTAACTTTGAGCACTCCTATTTTTGACTTGTTGCTTACACTAAAATTCAGGTCCTTTATAAAGATGACCATTCTCTTTGGCCAATTTCATGTGCAAAGAATTATTGAGCAAATTAACATTTGTTAATACTGTTTTTAAAACGTACCTCAAGAGAAAAAAAAAATCTTCTTGTTTGAAATTTAAAAAGAATGTCGATGGGCGGCGCCTGTGGCTCAGTCGGTAAGGCGCCGGCCCCATATACCGAGGGTGGCAGGTTCAAACCCGGCCCCAGCCAAACTGCAACCAAAAAATAGCCGGGCGTTGTGGCGGGCGCCTGTAGTCCCAGCTACTCGGGAGGCTGAAGCAAGAGAATCGCTTAGGCCCAGGAGTTGGAGGTTGCTGTGAGCTGTGTGACGCCACGGCACTCTACCGAGGGCCATAAAGTGAGACTCTGTCTCTACAAAAAAAAATAAAATAAAAATAAAAAGAATGTCGATAAAGCCTTTCTGGAAAAGATGGACTCACTATGGATTTGAGTCCACTGTTTCATTTTATTTTATTTTATTTATTTATTTATTTATTTTCTTCTGACTGTTTCATTTTATAATGCTCTTTTGGCTGAAAAATCCATTCCTCATATAGAAAAACAAAAAAGGGGCAGTGCCTGTGACTTAAGGCGTAGGGTGCTGGCCCCATATGCCAGAGGTGGCAGGTTCAAACCCAGCCCTGGCCAAAAAAACTGCAAAAAAGAAAGAAAAAAGGAAAAACAAAAAAGGGGCTGGGTGCCATAGCTCTGTGCTTAAGGCACTGGCCACATGCAGCAGGATTGGTGGGTTCGAACCTGACCAGGGCCTGCTACACAAAAAAAAACTTAAAAATAGCTGGGCATTGTGGCCCCAGCTACTAGGGAGGCTGAAGCAAGAGAATCACTTGAGCCCAAGAGTTGGAGGTTGCTGTGAGTTATGACACCACAGGACTCTACAGAGGGTGACAAATTGAGACTCTGTCTCGAAAAAAAAAAAAAAGGAAAAAAAGAAAAACAAAACTGGGGTAGCTCCTGTGGCTCCGTGGGTAGGGTGCCAGCCCCATGTACCTGAGGGTGGTGGGTTCAAACCCAGCCCCAGCCAAACTACAACAAAAAAATAGCCAGGCATTGTGGCAGGCGCCTGTAGTTCCAGCTACTCGGGAGGCTGAGGCAAGAGAATCACCTAAGCCCAGGAGTTGGAGGTTGGTGTGAGCTGTGACGTCACAGCACTCTACCAAAGGCAATAAAGTGAGACTATCTCTAAGAAAAAAACAATGGTTCAGAAAAAAGGGTTAATTTCATGAAGCCTAATGAGATCTGTGGCTTTTCAATTCAGGTCATTTCCCCAACGGCCTTTCTTTTTTAAAACAAACACACAAAAAACACTGATCCTGCTGAAGGACCCTAAAGGGCTATCAGACTCTGTTGGTCCTGAATGTCGCTATCACAGGAAGCTAGACCAGAACAAAATTATTTTTTTCTGCCACATGGAGGCATTGAACAACCATGTGATTTTCAAAATTTACCAAGACTTGAACAAGAGCCCAGTACTCTCTCAGGCAAGGGCAAAAGGGTTTATTTGATGTCCACAAATAGTGATTAGTATGAAAGTGTACTCTTCTGAATTTATAATTTAGCATCTCCTCTGTAGGACCTAAACAAACTAGCCTCCTCAACGTTTTGTACATTGATCACGTAAGAATAGACTATATTGGAATATTTTAAATTGCAATTTGAGCAGTTTGGTTCGTTAGTCTCTGAAACTTTTCCCTACATTTAACACTTTTTCTGTTTACTGAAATTTGGAAAAATGAAATAGGGGAAAATTTGTTTTTTCTTTTTAAGGAAGGAGCCAGTGCAATGGCTAGTCTTTTATTGGAAAGAAGAGAATGAGTGTGATGGCTGGTGCCTTTAATCCTAGCCCTGTAGGAGACCAGGCTGAGCAAGAGTGACACCCCATCTCCACTAAAAACAAAAATTAGCTAGGCTTTGTGGTGGGCACCTGTAGTCCCAGCTCTTTTCTGGGAATAGGCAGAAGGATTGATTGAGCCCAGGAGTTTGAGGTTGATGTAAGTTAGGCTGACACCACAGCACTCTAGCCTGAGCAAGAGAGTTAGACTCTGTGTCAATAATAATAATAATAATAATAAAGGTTAGCCAGCTGTGCATAGTGGCATAGTGGCATGTGCACATAGTCCAGCCTACTCAGGAGGCTGAGGCAGGAGGATCACTTGAACCCAGGAGTTTGAGGTTGCTGTGAGCTATGATGCTGCTGCTACACTCTAGCCTGGGGAACAGAGTGAGACCTTGTCTCAAAAATGGAAGGAAGGAAGGAAGGAAGGGAGGGAGGGAAGAGGGAGGAGAAGGGAAGGGGCAGAGGGAGAGGAAGAGAGGGAAGAAGAGAAAGGAAGGAAGGGAGGGAAAGGAAAGGAAAGAAGAGAAGAGAGACAGAGAAGGAGAGAAGAAATTTCACAGCACATTTTGAGTAAGTGAGTAAATTTAGTGCAGGGGCTTAGTGTGCCAGCTGGTAGGGCACCAATTTGTGATGGGATCCACAACTAGGGCATCACTGGGTCTCACCTTTGTGCAGCCAGAACCAAAGGTAGTGCTGTCCCCTTCAAAGATATGGCCCCCCAGGTGCATGTTTGGTGATGGAGGGGACTAAATTCAGGTCTTCTGTGGTTCCCAAAGCTGCCTTTAGTAGTAGCATATTGTATAGGTCCAGTCCTTCAGTACAGCCATGGCGACCTCCCTCTGCAGCCCAGTTGTCTGCTGGGTATCAAACATCCTGTACAGAAGCCATGGAGTGTACCTTGGCCACCCCAAAGATGGTAAGTGCTCCATCCCTAGGGCTCCGCAGGAAAATATTTTAATTTCATCCTCTTCATTATCTATTGTGAAACTTAAAAAAAAAATATTAGCTTCCCTATAGTTCCATGGGGTTGTAATCAGAGGTCCAGTTTTGAATAGAAAAACTAACCTCAATAATTGCAAACCCCAAAAGCAACCGACAGCAAAGATACCACTCTTGACTTGCTAAGCCTCCAGGACAAGTTCTGTCTTTGCCAAAGTTAGTACTCATGTCTGTGCCCCAAATAAATTAGTCAACAAATAATTATTAATTTACCTGTGTGGACTAAGCATGGTGATAGATGCCATGGCAGACATAAAAAGTTCTAAGAGGTACCTTCTGGCCTTCAGTGAGAGCCAGGGCAAAAAGAATTAGAACCGAGAAAATGAAGAGGCATTCTCGGGTATGAAAACGACATTTAAAAAGATGTAAAAAAAAAAAAAAACTCTTTGTATTATAGTCATGCGGTCTTATGTATGATAAACAGTTGAATAATTTGTCAAAAAAAAGATATTAAAAAAAACAGACAAACCCCAAACATTCTATTATGAGAAAACAAAATTACATATGTAAATTATAAACTATAAAATATTGTATTAAAATAAGATTTCATTAAAAACAAAAGGAAAGAGACTCGGTACCTGTGGCTCAAGCGGCTAAGGTGCTAGCCACATACACCTGGACTGGCAGGTTCGAATCCAGCCTAGGCCCACCAAACAACAATGACGGTTGCAACCAAAAAATAGCCAGGTGCCTGTAGTCCCAGCTACTTGGGAGGCAGAGGCAGGAGAATCGTTTAAGCCCAGGAGTTGGAGGTTGCTGTGAGCTGTGATGCCATGGCACTCTACCCAGGGCGACAGCTTGAGGCTCTGTCTCAAAAAAAAAAAGGAAAGAAAATGGCTGTTATTCTTCAAAAGTGTCCTTAGCATCCAAGACAAAGAAAAACTGAGATTCCAGGTTAAAGGAGACTAAAAAGACACAAGAACTAAATGTAACATGCGATCCTGGATCAGATCCCGAACTGAACAGAAAAAATTATGAAGGACAGAATTGGATCAATTGAAAAAATTAGAGTATGGAAGTTAGATTAGATAAAAGTATTATATCAATGTTAAATTTCTTGAAGTCGCTAACTATATCAAGGATGTTTGTGCTTTTAAGAAATACATACTGGTGGGCAGCACCTGTGGCTCAAAGGAGTGGGGTGCCAGCCCCATATGCCGGAGATGGCGGGTTCAAACCCAGCCCCAGCCAAAACTGCAAAAAAAAAGAATGGTGCTTGGAAATTAGGAAAATTTAACCAAAGTAGGGGATGAAAATCATCCTTGTCTTTAGCGTCATTTCCCCCTTTTTTTCTGTCTGCTCTGATGTTCCCTGATTCACACATGCATGATTATACCAACAAGCAGTTGACAAGGAATGGATGGTTGTGAGTTGTTCCCTGAGAGAGCTTGGTGACCCCAGAGTAAGGCCTGAAGTGACCCCTTAACCTCCAGCATGGAAAGGAATCACAGCCTTGAGGCACAGTCAGAGTCACAGAATTCCAAACTGGAAGAGCTCAAGAGATCATCAAGTTGCCAGGCATGGTGGCTCACATGCTGTAATCCTAGCACTTTAGGAGACTGAGGTGGTGGATGGCTTAAGCTCAGGAGTTCAAGACTAGCCTGAGCAAGAGTGAGACCCTGTCTCTACTAAAAATAGAAAAACTAGCCAGGCATTGTACTGGGTGCCTGTAGTCCCAGCTACTTGGGAGGCTGAGCCAAAAGCATCTCTTGAGCCCAAGATTTTGAAGTTGTTGTGACCTGTGACACCAGGGCACTCTACCCCAGGCAGGGCTACAGAGTGAGACTTTTTTTTGAGAAAGAGTCTAAAGCTGTCACCCTGGGTAGAGTGCCATGGCATCATAGCTCACAGCAACCTCAAATTTTTGGGCTTAAGTGATTCTCTTGCCTCAGCCTCCCAAGTAGCTGGAACTACAACAATGCCCAGCTATTTATTGTTGTTGTTACAGCTGTCGTTGTTTTAGCTGGCCCAGGCTGGGTTCGAACCCACCAACCCACGTGCCCTAACCACTGAGCTACCAGTACTGCCTGAGACTCTATTTTTAAAAAAGAGAGAGAGAGAGATCATCAGGTGAATTTTCTGAGGTCTGGCAAGTAAGTAGCAACAGAATGAATACCCTTTCCTTTGTGGTAACTAAAGTGGACTAAGGGGACTTGTGGAATCCACATCTCCACAACTCAAACATGGAACAGTGGCAATAGGAGGACTCCTCCATGGAGATAAGTAAGCATGCTCTTGTTCTGTCTACCACCCAGCACTGCTTCTTAGGAAGGTGGGCCGTCACATAGTCTTTGACATCCCCCCAGCAGTGGGCATTAGGCTGGGCACCCATTCACTCCCTCCACCACTCACACACCCTTCCTTTTTTTTTTTTTTTTTTAGAGAGAGACAGAGTCTCACTTTGCTGCTCTCGGTAGAGTGCTGTGGCATCACAGCTCACAGCCTCCAGCTCTTGGGCTTAGGCGATTTTCTTGCCTCAGCCTCCCAAGTAGCAGGGACTACAGGCGCCTGCCACAATGCCCAGCTATTTTTTGTTGCAGTTTGGCCGAGGCCAGGTTCAAACCCACCACCCTCCATATATGGGGCCAGTACTCACTGAGCCACAGGCATGGCCCACACACCCTTCTTACTTCTTGAATTATACTTACTGAACGGAAAGCTTTTCTAAATCTCACAGTGAAGCATAGATAGACATTTGGCCAATGTGACTGAGAGGACAGAAGCAAAGATTCCTATACCCTCCTTTTCCTTCCTGACTGTAAGTAATCTTTTTTTTTTTTTTTTTGTAGAGACAGAGTCTCACTTTATGGCCCTTGGTAGAGTGCCGTGGCCTCACACAGCTCACAGCAACCTCCAACTCCTGGGCTTAAGTGATTCTCTTGCCTCAGCCTCCGAGTAGCTGGGACTACAGGCGCCTGCCACAACGCCCGGCTATTTTTTGGTTGCAGTTTGGCCTGGGCCGGGTTTGAACCCACCACCCTCGGTATATGGGCCTGGCGCCTTACCGACTGAGCCACAGGCGCCGCCCGCGACCTTGAACTTTCTTTGGCTGTTCCAGAGTTGATAAATTATTAGAGTACATGCAAGGCTGGGTGCAGTGGCTCACACCTGTAATCTTAGCATTCTGGGAGGCTGAGGCAGGTGGATGGTCTGAGCTCAGGAGTTTGAGACTAGCCTGAGCAAAAGTGAGAACCCATCTTGACTAAAAGTAGAAAAAATAGCTAGGCCTTGTGGCGCGTGCCTGTAGTCCCAGCTACTTGAGAGGCTGAGGAGGATTGCTCATGCCCAAGAGTTGGAAGTTGCTATGAGCTGTGATGCCAAGGCACTCTACCCAGGGCGACAGACTGAGACTCTGCCTTTAAAAAAAAAAAAAAAAGAGTGCATGCAGCCAAACCTCACCTATAAACTATTTTGTGTTGTTTCCTGTCTTTAGAGAAATTACAAGCAAAGGAAGGGAAGGTCTCCTGCCCTGTTCCAGCTCCAGCTGAAAGAAAAACTCATTCCAGGAGCTGAGTAACCACCTGCTGATTGATTGTTATAGTGGCAGGAGCCTCTGAAAAAGCATGAACAAACAGGTAAGGCAGAAAACATCTGGGTTTTGCCCAGAAATGTTCCTCTCTAAATGTTGCATTCTGAGTAAGAGTATGTGATGCTTTTAAATTGTTTGGAAAACTGTCAGTGGAAGGATCTTTTGGAGCAGGCGTCCTCAACTGCGGCCCGCAGGCCACATGAAGCAGTGCGAATTGTATTTATTCCCGTTTTGGTTTTTACTTCAAAATAAGATATGTGCAGTGTGCATAGGAATTTGTTCATTTGTTTTTTTTTTTTTTTAAACTATAGTCCGGCCCTCCAACGGTCTGAGGGACAGTGAATTGGTCCCCTGTTTAAAAAGTTTGAGGACGCCTGTTTTGGAGGGTTTGCTGTCCATTACCTGGAATTAATTCTCTTTAGATGGAAATGTAGTCCAGCCTCTTAGAAGTGTTAAATTCAGAGATCAAAAAGAAAACTGGCAGGGGGCAGTGCCTGTGGCTCAAAGGGGTAGGGCGCTGGCCCCATATGCCAGAGGTGGCCGGTTCAAACCCAGCCCTGGCCAAAAACTGCAAAAAAAAAAAAAAAGAAAACTGGCTGTGGGAAGTTTAGATTTCCAGAGAAGTTTAAAACACAAATCATTTCTTTGGGAAGTTTGTCAGTCACAATGTGGGCAAGTGTGGGAAATGTTAGTGAAAATATTGAGGCTCGGGCGGCGCCTGTGGCTCAGTCTGTAAGGCGCCGGCCCCATATACCGAGGGTGGTGGGTTCAAACCCGGCCCCGGCTGAACTGCAACCGAAAAATAGCCGGGCGTTGTGGCGGGCGCCTGTCGTCCCAGCTACTCGGGAGGCTGAGGCAAGAGAATCGCTTAAACCCAGGAGTTGGAGGTTGCTGTGAGCCGAGTGACGCCACGGCACTCTATTGAGGGCATAAAGTGAGACTCTGTCTCTACAAAAAAAAAAAAAAAAAAGAAAAGAAAATATTGAGGCTCCTTCACATGCTGAATTTCCCTATAAGAGTTGTAATATTTTTTTGTTTGTTTTTTTGAGACCGAGTCTCACTTTGTGGCCCACGGTAGAGTGTCGTGGCGCCATAGCTCATAGCAATCTCAAACTCTTAGGCTCAAGTGATCCTCTTCCCTCAGCCTCCCAAGCAGCTGGAACTACAGGCACCCACCAAAATGCCTGGCTATTTTTAGAGATAGTCTTGCTCTTGCTCAGGGTGGTCTCCAACTCCTGAGAACAAGCAATCCACCTGCCTCAGCCTCTCAGACTAATCCTGATATTACAGACATGAGCCACAGATCTGGGCCTTCCTATAAGATTTGCACATTAGCCGGCAAGGTGGCTCAAAAAAAAAAAAAAAAGATTTGCACATTAATTTTTGGAAGCAATAAACCTATCATAATCATCACTTTTTGTTTAAAAATATCATTTTTTGCAGCATCTTTAAGTTATTCAGGTTTTTGTTTTGTTTTGTTTTGTTTTTGAGACAGAGTCTCCCACTGTTGCCCTGGCTAAAGTGCAATGGCATCATTGTACCTTGCTGCAATCTCAAACTCCTGGGCCCAACGGATCCTTCTATCTTAGCCTCCCATATTGCTGGGACTACAGGCATGCTCCACCACACCCAGCTACTTCTATTTTTTTTTTTTTGTTTGTTTGTTTGTTTTCAGCTACTTCTATTTTTCATAGAGACGAGGTCTCACTCTTGCTCAGATTGGTCTCCAACTCCTGAGCTCAAGCAGTCCTCCCGCCTTGGCCTCCTACAGTGCTTAGGGTTACAGGTGTGAGCCGCAGGGCTCAGACTATTCAGGTTCTTTTGTCTAATCTAGGAGAGTGAATTCAAACTGGGTAATGTGGGGGAATATCTGTCTTCTTAGGATTCTTGATTATTATATTGAGGGGTTAAGGGCCATAACATTTTTTTGAGAATGTATTTTTTTCTTCTAATTATAAAGAAATATATTCAGAAACACTCAAATGGGGCAGTGCCCGTAGCTCAGTGAGTACGGCGCTGGCCACATACACCCAGCCTGGTAGGTTCGAACCTGGCCCGGGCCAGCTAAACAATAATGACAACTGAAACAAATAAACAGCCATGTGTTGTGGTGGGTGCCTATAATCCCAGCTACTTGGGAGGCTGAGGCAAGAGAATTGTGTAAGTCCAAGAGTTTGAGGTTGCTGTGAGCTGAGATTTAGTAAGACTCTGTCTCAATAAATAAGTAAATAAACAAAAAGAAACACTCAAATGTTGAAAAAGCCAGCTATCTACAATTCTTGGTCACTTCTTGACTGCTACAGGCAGATAGATTAGAGCAGTGGCTCTCAACCTTCATAATGCTGCACCTTTAATACAGTTCCTCACGTTGTGGTGACTCCCAACCATAAAATTGTTTCTGTTGCGGGCGGCGCCTGTGGCTCAAGGAGTGGAGTGCCAGCCCCATATACTGGGGGCAGCAGGTTTGGGCTGCACCTGGCCAAAACTGCAAAAAAAAAGAAAAAAAATTATTTTCGTTGCTACTTCATAACTGTAATTTTGCTGCTCGCCATCTGTGGCTCAAGCGGCTAAGGCACCAGCCACATACACCTGAGCTGGTGGGTTTGAATCCAGCCTTGCCCACCAAACAACAAAGACGGCTGCAGCCAGAAAATAGCTGGTTGTTGTGGCGGGCGTCTGTAGTCCCAGCTACTTGGGAGGCTGAGGCAAGAGAATCGCTTAAGCCCAGGAGTTGGAGGTTGCTGTGAGCTATGATGCTACAGCACTCTACCCAGGCAACAGCTTGAGGCTCTATCTCAAAAACAAACAAACAAAAAAAAACCCCTGTAAGTTTGCTACTGTTATGAATTGTAATGTAAATATCTGATATGCAGGACCCCCCAAAGGGGTCACAACCCACAGGTTGAGAACCGCTGGATTAGAGGGATCCTTTCTAAAGCCGAGGTTTATGTTCAAATGCTAGAGTTTATTTAGTTCCAGTTGTCTTAGCTTAAAATAAATCTTTGGGGTGATGGGTTGGTCTAAAAGGTATACATTTAAGATGTTATTTTTGGAAACTGCTAGAGAATGAAATGAAAACTTGTGATTTTCCTTGAATTTGGCTTAAAAGTAAAATAAAGATTTTATGAACTTGGAGGTGAATATACTTACTCTCCTCAAATTTTCTCACTTGTAAATGAGTGGCTTAGTGTAGAAGCCAGACTTGGGAATTAAAATTCTATAGATTTTTCTTAGCTCTGTCCCTGCTTGTGGATCAATCTTTACCAAAACTATCAACTATTCTTTTTTTTTTTTGAGACAGAGTCTCACAATTCACCCTTGGTAGAGTGCCGTGGTGTCACAGCTCACAGAGACTTCAAAGTCTTTGGCTTAAGCGATTCTCTTGTCTCAGCCTCCCAAGTAGCTGGGACTACAGGCACCCACCACAATACCTGGCTATTTTTTGTTGCAGTTTGGCCCGGAGCTGGGCTTGAACCTACCACCCTGGGTATATGGGGCCGGCGCCACCCAGCTTCTGCTTTCTAAAAAGGTCCTTTTTCGTTTGTTATTTTATTTGTTTGCTTTTTATTATGAAAAAATTTCAAACATTTATTAAAGTAGGAAGAGAGAGGGTAAGGGGTGAAAAGTTATCTATGTGGTACAATGTACACTATTTGGGTGATGGGTACAGTAAAAGCCCAGACTTTATTACTATACAATATATACATGTAACAGAATTCAACTTGTACTTCCCTAAATCTATTCAATTTTTTTACAAAGTAGAAAGAATAGTACCAGAATCCCCATATACCCACCCTACCACCTATATTTGAAAACCGATAGTGTTTTGTGATATTTGCTTCATCTTTTTTCTTGCTAAATCATTTTAAAGTAAATTGCAGACATCAAGACAATTACCCTGAAATTCTCAAAATGATTCTTCAAAAACTAGTGACAATTATCACACTGACAAAAATAGCAGGGTGGCGCCTGTGGCTGAATGGGTAGGGCACCGGCACCATATACTGAGGGTGGCAGGTTAGAACTTGGCCTCAGCCAAACTGCAACAAAAAAAAACAGCCTGACATTGTGGCAGGTGCCTGTAGTCCCAGCTACTTGGGAGACTAAGGCAAGAGAATCTCCTAAACCCAGGAGTTGGAGGTTGCTGTGAGCTGTGATGCCACAACACTCTACTGAGGGTGATATAGTGAGACTCTGTCTCTAAAAAAACAAACAACAACAACAACAAAAAATGTAGCAATAGGTCCCTAGTATTGTCTAAATATTCTGCCCATATTCAATTCCCTAATTGTCTTTTAGGTTTAAATCAGTATTCTACTAAAGACCATGCACATTGCTTTTGTTGGTTATGTCTCTTTTAATCTAGAACGATCCCCCAATCGTTCCACCTCTCCTGCCCTTCTTTTAATTGTGGCATTGGCTTGTTGAAAAGACAGGGTCTGTTGGTGCTGTAGAATGTCCCATGTTCTGGATTTGTTTGATCATTCTTCCTCATAGTACCAGCTAACATGACTCCTCTATCTCTTCTAGGTCCTGTAATTTGACATTTCACAGAAAGATAAAATTCAACTCCAGTTACACGTTTTTGGCAAGACAGCCAGATTGTAGGTGACGCAGGGTACTTCCCTTTGTATCACATCAGGATGCAATGACTGCTGTCACTTAACATACCACTGAACCTAAAACCAGAACTATGTACATCATTTAACCTCTCCCATCAGTTTTTTTTGTGAGAGGCAAAATCATTACTAGTCTAACTTCACCGAGTGTGATAAGGACCACAGGAGAAAATAATAATAACACTACCACCAATGACTATCTTTCATTGAGCAACCCTATACAAAAGTTTTCCATTCACTATTTCTTTTCTTTTTGAGACAGAGTCTCACGATGTTGCCCTTTTTTGTTTTTGTTTTATTTTCCTCTATTTTTCAGGCTTTCACTGGTGCTGTTCTATTACTTTAACAACCATACAATGAATAGGTTCTTACAGAGTAAGACATACAATGTGAATATAAAATAACAATCATTTATTAAATACCTGCTCTGGTGGTACTGATGACAGAATAAAGGGAACTACATCAACAATAATAAAAAAAACTTCTCCTAGAGGAAAATAGACATGTGAACTGACACCATAAACACTTACTTAGTATTTTCTTCTTCACTATTCTACTTCTTTTGTCCTGTTTTATTGGACACTTCATAAAGATGTTTAAATATTGATTTCCAAATGGCTTTAGTTGGTCCTAAAACATTATTAACAGAACATGTGGTTTCTGGAAGGATCCGTTCTGCTATTTCTTTAAAAGCAACCCTTTTCCCACAGGATTTTTGAATCAGAGAGCTAGTTGGTCAATTAAACTCAAATATGGTGAGCATGCAATTTCTTTTCTAAAGGTTGTGATTAAGGTAGGTAAAAAGGCACAGCTGTCAGTGGGTCCTCTGTGTTAAACCTTAAATGAGCATCTGTCTTCTCCAAGGTGTGAAATCACACTTGGCAAACTGCATCAGAGCCCCCAGAACCCTCAGCCAGAGCTATCACATTTTATGCCCGCACACAGTAAAGACAGCTGTGAACACTGTGTGCATTCCTCAAATGGCTTTTGCCGCTAAAGTTGCTAGGAGGTTTCCCTCCTGCCTTTCCATTTTGGTGCAACTGTCAGAAATGCAAAATGTTTAATTTGGGGCGGCACCTGTGGCTCAAAGGAATAGGGTGCCAGCCCCATATGCCAGAGGTGGCAGGTTCAAACCCAGCCCTGGCCAAAAACTGCAAAAAAAAAAAAAAAAAAAAAAGTTTAATTTGATAACTGTAATAATCCTAACTGTGGAAATATTTATTGTAACTTTATGTGAAAGCTAGTACACATAAAATCTTTGAAATAGATTTAAAAATACATTTATGAACCTACTGGAAGAAAAAAACAAACCCACAGCCACAAAATATTAGCCAGCTATGATAACTATATCACAAAATTGCAAAATTATAATTATCCCTTATTATACTTGAATGGTTTTATTTTATTTATTTATTTTGAGACAGAGGCTCACTCTGTTGCCCAGGTTAGAGTGCCGTGGAGTCATTATAGCTCGAAGCAACCTCAAACTCCTGAGTTTAAGGGATCCTCCTGCCTCAGCCTCCCAAGTAGCTGGGATTACAGGAGCCCACTATAACACCTAGCTAATTTTTTTCTATATTTTGCAGAGATGAGGTTTCACTCTTGATCACACTAGTCTGGAACTTCTAAGCTCAAGTGATGCTGCCACCTAGGCCTCCAGAGTGTTAGGATTACAGGCAGGCATAAGCCACTGTGCCCAGCCTTGAATTGTTTTTTTAAACTTTAATTAATTAATTAATTAATTAATTTTTATTGAGACACAGTCTCACTTTATCGCCCTCTGTAGAGTGCTATGGCGTCATAGCTCACAACCATAGTGAGCTCAAGCAACTCTTGGGCTCAAGCAATTCTCTTGCCTCAGTTTCCCAAGTAGCTGGGATTATAGGTGACCGCCACAACACTCGGCTATTTTTTTTTCCTTTTTTTAGAGATAGAGTCTCACCCTATTGACCTAGGTAGAGTTGCTCACAGCAAACTCCAACTCCTGGGCTTAGGCGATTCTCTTGCCTTAGCCTCCTGAGTAGCTGGGACTACACGTGCCTGACACAATGCCCGGCTATTTTTTTTTGTTGCAGTTTGGCCAGGGCTGGGTTTGAACCCACCACCCTTGATATATGGGGCTGACGCCCTACCCACTGAGCCATAGGCGCCACCCCTGGCTACTTTTTGGTTGTAGTTGTCATTGTTTTTTTTTTTTTTTTGTAAAGACAGAGTCTCACTGTACCGCCCTCAGGTAGAGTACCATGGTATCACAGCTCTCAGCAACCTTCAACTCCTGGGGTTACGTGATTCTCTTGCCTCAGCCTCCCGAGCAGCTGGGACTACAGGCGCCCGCCACAACGCCCAGCTATTTTTTTTTTTTTTTTGTAGAGACAGAGTCTCACTTTATGGCCCTTGGTAGAGTGCCGTGGCATCACACAGCTCACGCAACCTCCAACTCCAGGGCTTAGGCGATTCTCCTGCCTCAGCCTCCCGAGTAGCTGGGACTACAGGAGCCCGCCACAACGCCCGGCTATTTTTTTTTTTGTTGCAGTTTGGCCGGGGCTGGGTTTGAACCCGCCACCCTCGGCATATGGGGCCGGCGCCCTGCTCACTGAGCCACAGGCGCCGCCCAACCCAGCTATTTTTTTTATTGCAGTTTAGCCGGGGCTGGGTTTGAACCTGCCACCCTCGGTATATGAGGCCGGCGCCCTACTCACTGAGTCACAGGCGCCGCCCTGTAGTTGTCATTGTTATTTGGCAGGCCTGGGCTGGATCGATCCTGCCAGCTCTGGTGTATGTGGCTGGAGCCTTAGCCTCTGAGCTATAGGCGCTGAGCCCTTTGAATGGTTTTAAAAGGAAAAATAGGTTGATGAAAATTTCACAAAGCTGGGTGGCGTGGTGGCAGGTTCTAACACAGCCCAGCCAAACTGCAACAAAAAAAAAAAAAAAAGAAAGAAAGAAAGAAAAAGAAAAAAAGAAAATTTCACAAAGCTTATTTCTACTCAAAACCTCCTAAAAGTTATTTTTGGGGAAGTTGTACAGTATCATTAATACTAGCTGACACTTATTGTTTGTTTTGCTCACTTCTCTTTTTTTTTTTTTTTTTTCTGGTTCTTGGCCGGGGCTGGGTTTGAACCCACCACCTCCAGCATATGGGACTGGTGCCCTACCCCTTTCAGCCACAGGCACCACCCATACCTGCATTATTTCATTTAATCTTTATATCAGCCCTATCAGGTAGCTGCATTTATTGTACCCAATTTATGGACGAGAAAACTGAGGCTTAGAAAGATTAAGCCACTGGATAGAGTCACACAACTGTTAGGGGGCAGAGCCAGAATTCCAACTCAGGCCAGGCGCAGTGGCTGACACCTATAATCCCAGAACTTCGGGAGGACGAGGTGGGCAGATCACCTGAGCTCACAAGTTGGAGACCAGCCTGAGCTAGAGCAAGACCTTATCTCTAAAAATAGTTGGGCATTGGGCGGCGCCTGTGGCTCAGTGAGTAGGGCGCTGGCCCCATATGCCAAGGGTGGCGGGTTCAAACCCAGCCCCAGCCAAACTGCAAACAAACAAAAAAAAATAGCTGGGCGTTGTGGCGGGTGCCTATAGTCCCAGCTGCTCAGGAGGCTGAGGCAAGAGAATCGCGTAAGCCCAAGAGTTAGAGGTTGCTGTGAGCCGTGTGACGGTCCTGGCACTCTACCCGAGGGCAGTACAGTGAGACTCTGTCTCTACAAACAAAAAAAAAGTTGGGTGTTGTGGCGGGCACCTGTAGTCCCAGCTACTCAGGAAGCTGAGGCAAGAGAATTGCTTGAGCCCTAAAGTTAGAGGTTGCTGTGAGCTATGATGCTAGGGCACTCTACCCAGGGCTACAAAGAGAGACTGTCTCAAACAAAACAAAACTAAAACAGAATTCAAACTCAGGATACTAAGAGTCCAGAGTCCAACCTCCCTAGCTGCCTATAGATGACAATATCGGCTATAATTTTCATCAACTGGATTCCAAACCCTGAGAATACATGCAAATCCCACAGTTAATGGAATGTCTTGTGCTGAACCCAGAACCATGCAACGCCAAGAATTGAGTTACAAAATGCAGTTTTAAAAGCTAGGCTCAGATTCATGTTTTCTGCATTAGCTGCAGAGGAGCATTCTCTCGAGGTCTCCTCTGCTCCCCCACCTCCTGAACAGCCTGTGGGCATTCTTCAGAAAGACCCTGTCCACCACCCTGGTGTCTGCAGCTGCTCTGCAGCCCTCTGCTTCGTGCCTCCCCCACAAAAATCTGCTAGGCAGTGGTTTCTTCTTCCCTTGGGTTTCACCCAGCAGTCAATCAATAAATATTTGTTGAATGAATAAATGAATGAATGAATGAATGAATGAATAAACAGCTGTCAAAGCAGCCACAGAAGGAAAAATACACAGACGTACATCAATAGTAAGCTGTTTGCCTAAAATAGCTTCAGCCTGACCAGAATATAAATTCCACCAAACTTCATGGTAAGTGGGGGAAACATTTATTCTGTACAGATATTCTGTTATTTGCTTCACATTTAATACTTGGTTTCCTCGATATTATTCAACGCTTCACTTTCTGTGTGATTGGAGTCAGTCAATTAATCTCTCAGATGCTTGTTTTCTGTTATAAATGAAGCTATGAAGTCATACCTCCTCACAGGCTGTCCCGAGGATGGAGGATGAAATAAGGGATCTGAGGATGAAATAAGGGATCTGGTGCTCTGTAAAGTGCATGCTGCCTGTAGATGCTATTATCTTGGGATTGGCCCCCTGCCGTGTGTAGGCTTGCACATCTAGTGCAGGGGACCTAAATGCATTGCTCAAAAAGGGTAGCGCTGGGGAAAGAATTCGAGAATCCCAGATACCACTCACAGGAACAAAACAAACGACAGACAGCCGGAGGGGCATCTTCACAAAGCTAGGCTGCTGCAGGGGGACTCACAGAGCAGGGAAGGCCAGCTCTGGGGCCACACTTGGAAGAAATCTGAGAAAATCCCCAGAGGCCTTTGGAATCCCATTCTCTTCCTTGTCTCCATCTCAGTCACATCCACCCTACAGTCAAGGCTAGTCAGTCTAGACTGACAGCCAACAACTAGATTGTGTAGTTAAGCCCGCAATCCCCCTGGAGACAGTCATCATGGGGGGAAACACGGGGCTTGAGCTGTCCCACCTGCCCCAGTGGGCATGTTCCGGTCCCCACTGGAAGGCAGCACTTGCTCTCCCCTCCCCCGTCATCCTCCACTCTCCCCTCCCCAGTCACCCTCCACTCTCTCCTCCCCAGTCACCCTCTACTCTCTCCTCCCCAGTCACCCTCTACTCTCTCCTCCCCAGTCACCCTCCACTCTCCACTCCCCAGTCACCCTCTCCCTCCCCAGTTACCCTCTCCCCTCCCCAGTATCCTCTCCCCTCTCCAGTCACCCTCCACTCTCCCCTCCCCAGTCGCCTTCTACTCTCCCCTCCCCAGTCACCCTCTCCCCTCCCCAGACATCCTCCAAAATCTAAAAGTGAATTTTCTTTGATCCACCCGAACTTGTTTCTTCCTCTTTGTTGGGATTAACCTGAACAAGGGACATGATTAACATTTGCCCAGGAAACTCTATTCCTTCAAAGGTTGGACCTTAGAGAAATGACACAGTGAGCCAGGTTTGTAAATAAAACTCTTTCTCTGGGTCATCTTTACTTTATGCCACCCCCACTTTCTCCCTGTCACCAGCCCCTTCTTTCATCTGGGAGAGGAAACCCTTTGATGTATCTGTTTAACAAACAAACTTTCTTTATTTCTTCCTCCAAGGTTCTTTGCACTACTTTTTAAAACTTACATTTTCAGAGAAAATTGTTTTGGTGAGTTCGGGCACATAAATTTTAATTCTCAGCACCTGAGCTAACATTTCAACCAAGGATCCCTCACCTTTTTAAAAAAGTGCTAAGTAAATTTCTCCAGCAAAGAAAGACCTAGTATTTTCCTGGGCCTTCTTGCAAACAGAGGCCTCTTAGACAATATTTACATCTACGTGTGGGTGAGTTGGGACTGTGCTTGAGGCAGTTGGAATAAGAGAGGCATTGATAGATTCCAGTCAGGCTGGCGGATATTGAAGAATAAGTATGGTGTAACTTGGGGAGCAGGCACTGGGTTTGTGAAAAACATCTACCATTTATGGAAGATTCATCTGGACCAGGCACTGTGCTAAATGCTCTATAGCTAACAGCATCTTCTCATTTCATCTTCATAACCACCTCACAAGATAGAAACTCATATATTCCTGATTTCCAGTTGAGGAAACTGGGACACAGACAGGTGAGGGATTCATAGCTAATCAGTGGTACATTCCAACACAAGCCCTCTCAGTTCATACCCTCCTGTCCCTCCCTCTGTGGTCAAGACTCAGTCACATCTGGGAGCTTGTTAGAAATACAGAATCAGAACTTTTGAAGATGGCGGCCAAGTAACAGCTTCCTTGCATCGGGGCACCGTGAGTCTGGGGAGATAAGACTCCAGGCATCTCTGGCTGGTGGGATCTGCATATAATCATCCCTTTGAGGATACAGGGAGTCAGTGAGAGACTTCTAGACCCCAAGAGGAGGACAAAAACAGTGGAAAACTGGCAAGTAATCGCGTGTGTTCGATTGGTCTAATCCCGCCGACAGCTGTAAGTACAGTACCAGCGAGACTGCAAACCAGAAAGGCCTTACCTGTGAACTGTTTTGGTGTTTTTGGACTTGGCACTCAGTTGAATTGCCTTGGGGAGAGCTTGAGCAGGAGTGCGGAGAACTTTGGGCATTGTCTGGGACCCCAGACTGAGGCGCTGAGCAAGACGGACACAGCTGATAGTGTTTGGCTATGGGCCGCAGGGAGCCATTGTGAGAGAACTGCTCCAACAAGATCTGCCCTAGGGGTTGCAGAGCAAGGATCAGGCGGGAACTAGTAACCTAGTGACTGAGCAGCCTAAAGGTGGGGTCTGAGCCGCCTTACAGCCCTAACCCTGAGAGGCAGAGTGAGACTGGTTTTGGCACACTGGGTAAGTGGATAGCCACTTCACCAGTGATTCCAGTGACAAGCACTTTCCTGGGAAAGCTTCTGCTTAGCAAGTTTAGAAGCTTAAAGTGCCAGGTGGCGCCTGTGGCTCAAGGAGTAGGGCACCGGTCCCATATGCCGGAGGTGGCAGGTTCAAACCTAGCCCCGGCCAAAAAAAAAAAAGAAAAAACCTTAAAGTGCCTTTTAAGAGGGCAAAGAGAGACTTAGGGTGTCTACCCTGTGGGGTTTGAGAAATCAGTGGAGGCCTCCAGTCATATCAGCATTGTAATTAACATCTCATACCCCAGAAGACCACCTGGTGCCCACACAATATTCAACAAAATATATATATACTGCTTTGTTTTTGGTTGGTTTTCTTTTGTTTGTTTGTTTGTTTTTTGTTTATTTTGATGTTGTTGTTTTGTTTTTTAATTTCAACCTTTTCCGTACAGATTTTTTCTTTTCTTTCTCCAGTTTTCTAGTATAAATACAATTTCCCTTTGCTGCCTTTTTCAATAACTAGAACTTCATTTTTGCTAGTGTTTCTACCCCTATTATTTGGTTTTTCATCCAATTTTATCCTGTAAACTTTTCTGTTTACTTGTTTTGGTTTGATTTATAGCATTTTTGTCTTTCCTCTCTATTTGGTGGAGGTGGGGTACTGTGTCTGATCAGGTTAGCAAAGAGTTGCTGACCTCAAGGGAACCACCCAACCGGGCACACCCAGAGGTTGGGTTTTTTGTTTGTTTGTTTGTTTTTTTGTAGAGACAGAGTTTCACTTTATTGCCCTCAGTAGAGTGCCGTGGCATCACACAGCTCGCAGCAACCTCCAACTCCTGGGCTTAGGCGATTCTCCTGCCTCAGCCTCCTGAGCAGCTGGAACTACAGGCACCCACCACAACGCCCAGCTATTTTTTTGTTGCAGTTTGGCCGGGGCTGGGTTTGAACCCGCCACCCTTGGTATATGGGGCTGGTGCCTTGCTCACTGGGCCACAGCTGCCGCCCAAGGTTGGGGTTTTTTAAGTTGTGTCAAAGTACCCTACTGTACATCTCTATTGCTCTATCTCCCTCTTTCTGTGCCTCTCTTCTTTTTGTCAATATTCCTTTTACCCACTCTCTCTCCTTTCTCTATTTTCTTTTCGTTCTTACCTTCTTTCTTTCATTCCTTCTTCTTCTTCTTTTTTTTTTTTTTTGTAGAGACAGAGTCTCACTTTATGCCCCTTGGTAGAGTGCCATGGCCTCACACAGCTCACAGCAACCTCCAACTCCTGAGCTTAAGCGATTCTCTTGCTTCAGCCTCCCAAGTAGCTGGGACTACAGGTGCCGGCCACAACGCCTGGCTATTTTTTGGTTGCAGTTTGGCGGGTGCCGGGTTTGAACCTGCCACCCTCGGTATATGGGGCTGGCGCCTTACCGACTGAGCCACAGGCACCACCCTCTTTCATTCCTTCTTGCTTTTCAACCTTCTCATCCTTCTGGTCCTATACCAAAAGGACTCATTGAAACCTTAGTCCACAGGCATGGGAACTTAAAGAGCAAGAGGAAGTGAAAGGAAAATTAGGGCAAGGAAACAGATACAAGAAATCACTCATGAAGAAGAATCAGCAGAAAACTCCAGGCAACATGAAGAACCAGTCCAGAACAACCCCTCCAAGGGATCATGAGGTAGCTACTGCAGAGGATTCCGCCTATAAAGAAATGTTAGGAATGACAGAAAGGGAATTTAGAATACACATGATGAAAACAATGAAGGAAATGATGGAAAAAATGAAGGAAACTGCTAATAAAGTGGAAAATGACCAAAAGGAAATCCAAAAACAGAATCAAATAAGAGATGAACGATATGAAGAATATAGAAAGGATATAGCAGAGCTGAAGGAACTGAAGCAGTCAATTAGGGAACTTAAAGATGCAATGGAAAGTATCAGCAACAGGTTAGACCATGCAGAAGAAAGAATTTCAGAGGTAGAAGACAAAGTTCTTGAGATAACTCAGACAGTAAAAGAGGCAGAAAAGATGAGAGAGAAAGCAGAACGTTCACTGTCAGAATTATGGGACCTTATGAAGTGTTCCAATATACAAGTTATAGGAATCCCAGAAGGGAAAGAAGAATGCCGTAGAGGAATGGCAGCCATACTAGAGAATATTAAAAAGGAAAATTTCCCAAATATCACCAAAGATTCTGACACACTGCTTTCAGAAGGATATCGGACCCCAGGTCGCCTCAACTCTAACCGAGCTTCTCCAAGACATATTGTGATGAACCTGTCCAAAGTCAAGACAAAAGAAAAGATTCTGCAAGCTGCCAGAAGTAAGCGCCAGTTGACCTACAGGGGCAAATCCATCAGAGTGACTGCAGACTTCCCTAATGAAACTTTCCAAGCAAGAAGACAATGGTCATCTACCTTTAATCTATAGAACAATTTCCAGCCCAGAATTTTGTACCCTGCTAAGCTAAGCTTTAAAATTGACGGAGACATCAAATCATTTACGGATATACAAACGTTGAGGAAATTTGCCACAACAAGACCAGCTCTACAGGAAATACTTCAACCTGTTCTACACACTGACCATCACAATGGATCAGCAGCAAAGTAAAAACTCAGAAATTAAAGAACAGAACCTAACCTCCACACTGATGCAAAAGATAAAACTAAGCAATGGACTCTCACCAAATAAGACGAATAGAATACTACCACACTTATCAATTATCTCAATAAATGTTAATGGCTTGAATTCCCCACTGAAGAGGCATAGATTGGCTGACTGGATTAAAAAACACAAGCCATCCATTTGTCGTCTGCAAGAAACACACCTGGCTTCAAAAGACAAATTAAAGCGCTAAGTCAAGAGTTGGAAGACAATTTTTCAGGCAAATGGAATTCAGAAGAAAGGAGGAGTTGCGATCTTATTTTCAGATACATGTGGATTTAAAGCAACTAAAGTCAAAAAAGACAAAGATGGTCACTTTATATTGGTCAAGGGAAAAATACAACAAGAAGATGTTTCAATTCTAAATATTTATGCACCCAATTTAAATGCTCCCAGATTCTTGAAACAGACCTTCCTTACTCAGTCTGAGCAATATGATATCTGATAATACTATCATAACAGGGGACTTTAACACTCCTCTTACAGAGCTGGACAGATCCTCTAAACAGAAATTAAACAAGGATATAAGAGATTTAAATGAGACCCTAGAACAACTGTGCTTGATAGACGCATATAGAACACTCCATCCCAAAGATAAAGAATACACATTCTTCTCATCACCCCATGGAACAGTCTCCAAAATCGATTATATCCTGGGACACAAAACAAATATCAATAGAATCAAAAGAATTGAAATTTTACCTTGTATCTTCTTAGACCATAAGGCACTAAGGGTGGAACTCAACTAACAAAAATGTTCGACCCCACACAAAGACATGGAAATTAAACAATCTTCTATTGAATAACAGATGGGTGCAGGAAGAAATAAAACAGGAAATTATTAACTTCCTTGAGCATAACAACAATGAAGACACAAGCTACCAAAAGCTGTGGGATACTGCAAAAGCAGTTTTGAGAGGAAAATTTATCACTGTAGATGCCTACATTCGAAAAACAGAAAGAGAGCACATCAACAAACTCACAAGCCATCTTATGGACTTGGAAAAAGAAGAACAATCTAAGCCTAAACTCAGTAGAAGAAAAGAAATATCCAAAATCAAATCAGAATCAATGAAATTGAAAACAAAAGAATCACTCAGAAAATTAATGAAACAAGGAGTTGGTTTTTTGAAAAAATAAATAAAATAGATAAACCATTGGCCAGACTAATGAGAAATAGAAAAGTAAAATCTCTAGTAACCTCAATCAGAAATGATAAAGGGGAAGTAACAACTGATCCCACAGAGATACAAGAGATCATCTCTGAATACTACCAGAAACTCTATGCCCAGAAATTTGACAATGTGAAGGAAATGGATCAATATTTGGAATCACACCCTCTCCCTAGACTTAGCCAGGAAGAAATAGTGCTCCTGAACAGACCAAGTTCAAGCAGTGAGATTAAAGAAAGAATAAAAAATCTTCCAACCAAAAAATGCCCTGGTCCAGATGGCTTCACACCAGAATTCCATCAAACCTTCAAGGAAGAGCTTATTCCTGTACTGCAGAAATTATTCCAAAAAATTGAGGAAGAAGGAATCTTCCCCCAACACATTCTATGAAGCAAACATCACCCTGATACCAAAACCAGGAAAAGACCCAAACAAAAAGGAGAATTTCAGACCAATCTCACTCATGAATATAGATGCAAAAATTCTCAACAAAATCATAGCCAATAGATTACAGCTTATCATCAAAAAAGTCATACATCATGATCAAGTAGGTTTCATCCCAGGGATGCAAGGCTGGTTTAACATACCCAAGTCCATAAATGTTATCCACCATATTAACAGAGGCAAAAATAAAGATCACATGATCCTCTCAATAGATGCAGAAAAAGCATTTGATAAAATCCAGCATCCTTTTCTAATTAGAACATTGAAGAGTATAGGCATAGGTGGCACATTTCTAAAACTGATTGAAGCTATCTATGACAAACCCACAGCCAATATTTTACTGAATGGAGTAAAACTCAAAGCTTTTCCTCTTAGAACTGGAACCAGACAAGGTTGTCCTCTGTCACCTTTACTATTCAACATAGTGCTGGAAGTTCTAGCCAATACAATTAGGCAAGACAAGGAAATAAAGGGAATCCAAATGGGAGCAGAGGAGGTCAAACTATCCCTCTTTGCTGATGACATGATCTTATACTTAGAGAACCCCAAAGACTCGATCACAAGACTCCTAGAAGTCGTCAAAAAAATACAGTAATGTTTCAGGATATAAAATCAATGTCCACAAGTCATTAGCCTTTGTATATGCCAATAGCAGTGAAGATGAGAAGCTAATTAAGGACACAACTCCCTTCACCATAGTTTCAAAGAAAATGAAATACCTAGGAACATACCTAAGCAAGGAGGTGAAGGACCTCTATAAAGAAAATTATGAAATCCTCAGAAAGGAAATAGCAGAGGATATTAACAAATGGAAGAACATACTATGCTCATGGATGGGCAGAATCAACATTGTTAAAATGTCTATACTTCCCAAAGCAATCTACCTATTCAATGCCATTCCTATCAAAATACCAACATTGTACTTTCAAGATTTGGAGAAAATGATTCTGCGTTTTGTATGGAACCAGAAAAAAAACCCGTATAGCTAAGGCAGTTCTTAGTAATAAAAATAAAGCTGGGGGCATCAGCATACCAGATTTTAGTCTGTACTACAAAGCCATAGTGGTCAAGACAGCATGGTACTGGCACAAAACTAGAGACATAGACACTTGGAATCAAATAGAAAACCAAGAAATGAAACTAACATTTTACAGCCACCTAATCTTTGATAAACCAAACAAGAACATACCTTGGGGGAAAGACTCCCTATTCAATAAATGGTGTTGGGAGAACAGGATATCCACATATAAAAGACTGAAACTGGACCCACACCTTTCCCCACTCACAAAAAATGATTCAAGATGGATAAAGGACTTAAATTTAAGGCATGAAACAATAAAATCCTCAAAGAAAGCATAGGAAAAACACTGGAAGATATTGGCCTGGAGAAAAACTTCATGAAGAAGACTGCCATGGCAATTGCAACAACAACAAAAATAAACAAATGGGACTTCATTAAACTAAAAAGCTTCTGTACAGCCAAGGAGACAACAACCAAAGAGACAACCTACACAATGGGAAAGGATATTTGCATATTTTGAATCAGACAAAAGCTTGATAACTAGGATCTATAGAGAACTCAAATTAATCCACATGAAAAAAGCCAACAATCCAATGAATCCCCAACAATAAAGAAAAAAAAATGAAAAAAGCCAACAATCCCATATATCTTTTTTTTTGGCCGGGGCTAGGTTTGAACCCGCCACCTTCGGCATATGGGACTGGTGCCCTACTCCTTGAGCCACAGGTGCCGCCCAACAATCCCATATATCAATGGGCAATGGACATGAATAGAACCTTCTCTAAAAAAGACAGACGAATGGCTAACAAACATATGAAAAAATGTTCATCATCCCTATATATTAGAGAAATGGAAATCAAAACCACCCTGGCTCAGCGCCTGTAGCTCAAGCAGCTAAGGTGCTAGCCACATACACCAGAGCTGGTGGGTTCAAATCCAGCCCAGGCCTGCCAAACAACAATGACAACCACGACCAAAAAATAGCCGGGCGTTGTGGTGGGCGCCTGTAGTCCCTGCTACTTGGGAGGCTGAGGCAAGAGAATCGCTTAAGCCCAGGAGTTGGAGGTTGCTGTGAGCTGTGTGAGGCCACGGCACTCTACCGAGGGCCATAAAGTGAGACTCTGTCTCTACAAAAAAAAACAAAAATAAAACAAACAAAAAGAAAACCACCTGTGAGTGTGATGGTGGTGTGAAAACCACCATCATCATCTAACCCCAGTGAGAATGGCCCACATCACAAAATCTCAAAACTGCAGATGCTGGCGTGGATGCAGAGAGAAGGGAACACTTTTACACTGCTGGTGGGACTGCAAACTAGTACAACCTTTCTGGAAGGAAGTATGGAGAAACCTCAAAGCACTCAAGCTAGACCTCCCATTTGATCCTGCAATCCCATTACTGGGCATCTACACAGAAGGAAAAAAATCCTTTTATCATAAGGGCACTTGTACTAGACTATTTATTGCAGCTCAATTTACAATCGCCAAAATGTAGAAACAGCCTAAATGCCCACCAACCCAGGAATGGATTAACAAACTGTGGTATATGTATACCATGGAATACTATTCAGCTATTAAAAAAAATAGAGACTTTACATCCTTCGTATTAACCTGGATGGAAGTGTAAGACATTATTCTTAATAAAGCATCACAAGAATGGAGAAGCATCAATCCTATGTACTCAATTTTGATATGAAGACAATTAATGACAATTAAGGTCATGGGGAGGAAGGAAAAGCAGAGAGAGGGAATGAGGGAGAGGGGTGGGGCCTTGGTGTGTGCCACACCTTCTGGGGGCAAGATGTGATTGCAAGAGGGACTTTACCTAACAAATGCAATCAGTGTAACCTGGCTTATTGTACCCCCAATGAATCCCCAACAACAACAACAAATAATAATAACAATAATAATAATAATAATAATAAATAAAAGTTTGGTGCTTTGCCAGCTCAAAAAAAAAAAAGAAATACAGAATCAGGGCAGCACCAGTGGCTCAGTTAGTAGGGCACCAGCCCCATATACTGAGGGTGGTGGGTTTGAACCCGGCCCCGGCCAAACTGCAACAAAAAATATCTGGGCGGTGTGGCGGGTGCCTGTAGTCCCAGCTTCTCGGGAAGCTGAGGCAAGAGAATTACCTAAGCCTAAGAGCTGGAGGTTGCTGTGAGCTGTGATGCCACAGCACTTTACCAAGGGCGACAAATGAGACTCTGTCTCTAAAAAAAAGAAAAAAGAAATACAGAATCGGGCCAAGCGCAGATGCTCGCGCCTGTAATCCTAGCACTCTGGGAGGTCAAAGTAGATTGATCACCTGAGTTCACGAGTTTGAGACCAGCCTGAGCTAAAGTGAGATCCTGTCTCTAAAAAAAAAAATAAATAAATAAATAAAATAACTGGGTGTTGTGGCGGGCGCCTATTGTCCCAGCTACTTGGAGAAGCAAGAGAATTGCTTGAGCCCAAGAGTCTGAGGTTGCTGTGAGCTATGTCGCCATGGTGATTCTCTTGGGACTATAGTCGCCCGCCATAACGCCAGGCTATTTTTTGGTTGTAGTTGTCATTGTTTGGCAGGCCTGGGCTGTATTCGAATCCACCAGCTCTGGTGTATGTGGCTGATGCCCTAGCTGCTGAGCTATAGGCACCCAGTTTTTTTTTTTTCTTTTTTTTTGAAACAGTGTATCACTGTGTCACCCAGGCTGGAATGCAGTGGGGTAATCATACCTCACTTTAGCCTCAAACTCCCAGGTTCAAGTCTCAGCCTCCCAGATAGCTGGTGGGACTACAGGTGCACACCATACCTGGCTATTTTTTTTTTTTTTTTTGTAGAGACAGAGTCTCACTGTACCGCCCTCGGGTAGAGTGCTGTGGCGTCACACGGCTCACAGCAACCTCCAGCTCTTGGGCTTATGTGATTCTCTTGCCTCAGCCTCCCGAGCAGCTGGGACTATAGGCGCCCGCCACAACGCCCGGCTATTTTTTTGTTGCAGTTTGGCCGGGGCTGGGTTTGAACCCGCCACCCTCGGCATATGGGGCCGGCGCCCTACTCACTGAGCCACAGGTGCCGCCCTATTTTTTTATATTTTTCGTTAAGATGGGGTCTTACTCTTGCTCAGGCTGGTCTTGAACTCCTGATCTCAAGCAATCCTCCCACCTTGGCCTCCCACAGTGCTAGGATTACAGGTATGAACCACTGTGCCCACCCTATTTTTACTTTTGTTGCTAAATTTCTGTACTCCAGCACTCCGAACTTGACACATACTAGGTATCCAATAAACTTGATGAATGAATTACTGGATCAATAAATATGTTAGTGAATGAATGAATGAATGTAGTGTCTTCTTCCAATCCCACTTTGGCCCCAAACAGCTCCCCTCTACACTTCAAGTTCCACCATGAGATTCTTTCTTTTTTTAATAGTTTGGGAAAATTTTTTTTTTTTTTTTGTAGTGTTTGCCCGGGGCTGGGCTTGAACCCACCAACTCCGGCATATGGGGCTGGCGCCCTACCCCTTTGAGCCGTAGGCGCCACCCGAGATTATTTCTTTATAGGAGAAAGAAAGGGGACATATTTTTCAGTTGCCTTGTTTTTTTTTGTTGTTGTTGAGACAGAGTTCTACCCTATGCCCTGAGCAGAGTGCAATGGAGTCATAGCTCACTGCAACCTGAGACCCAGGCTGTGGGCATCCCGCTGCCTCACTCTCCAAAGCCACTGGAATTACAGGTGCTCGCCACGGCACCCGGCTGGGTTTTTCCATTTTTTTCATAAGTTGGGGTCTCATTCTTGCTCAGACAAGCCTCAAACTCCTGATTTCTACCTTTTGGTATAGCTAGTATTATTTTTAGGTAAAATAGCTTCCTAAGCCAAGTTCTCTGTCCTTTTGAATATTCATAAATCAATCATGTGCCCATCAAGGATGTTTCCCCTACCCCCCCACTTCTCCCCCCGGAGTGAGAACACTTTGCCCTTAACACTCAGGGAATGGAGAGCAGAAAGGTCAGTTAATGGACTCTTCTCAATGAAAGCTCTTTGGGGATAACATCCTTCGCCCTGGCAAAGATGGAATAATCTGGTATAGGCAAAAAAAGTGTGACTCCCACAACTTGGAAACCTTCTCTCAAAAGAGCTGGTGAAGAGCAGGACTGGACAAGGCAGAGAGCACACCTGAACAGAAAGGTGGCTTCGCAAACTGGGACTTGCTCCAGGCTGTGTATTGATGGAGAAATCTTTTCTTAGCTCCTTAGTGATAGCTTAGAGCAGTGGTTCTCAACCTTCCTAATGCCTCCTAATGCTGAGACCCTTTAATACTCCTCATGCTGTGGTGACCCCCAACCATAAAATTATTTTTGTTGCTACTTCATAACTGTAATTTTGCTACTGTATGAATCGTAATATCAAATCTGATATGCAGGATGTATTTTCATTTTTACAAAGGGGTCATGACCCACAGGTTGAGAACAACTGACCTACAGGAAGCAAAAGAGGTCCAACACTTCCCACCACCTTCACAGCTACCCTCCATCACCTCTTGTCAGATTCCTAAGTTCTTTCCCTGTTTCCTCCCGTGGCCTCCTACAGTCCTGAATCTGCAAATCTTAAGAAAGATTCGGTCACTGTTATGCTCAAAACCCTCCACTGGCTTTCTAGCCACGAGCAAAATCTAAATTGAGGTCTATAAGGTCCCCTATGATTTGGTATTTCCTGCCACCTTTCCAGTCTCATCTCCTGTTACTTTTCTGCTCACTAACTCCACTCCTGCTGCACCAGCCTCCTCGCTGTTCCTTGCACTCCTCCCTCCTCCCCCAAGCATGCTTCCCCCTTGCTGGTCCCGCTGCCTGAATGATCCCTCGTCCCCTCTTCCAGCAGCCGTACCCCTTGTGTACCATCTCTCACTACCTTCAGGTCTTTGCTCAAAATGTCATCATTTCCTCCCTGACCCACCCATCTATAATGGTAACACCCCCTTAAAAAAATTGGCCCCCACTCTCCATCCCCTAACCCTGCTTTATTTTTCTTCGTAGCATCTCCCACCACATGATATTCTATATATTTATCTATCTCTTTTCCAACTAGAATAAGATCTCCAGAGGAACAATAGAAGTTACTCATGTCTATTGTCAAGTGCCTACAATGTTGCCTGAATCCTATTTTTTAAGTGAATACTGAATGAATCTCAAAGAACAACAATGGCATAATTTATTTTGTGTGTGTGTGTGTGTGTTTTTTTTTACGGTTCCATTACCATTCTTCCAATGCAATATCCCTCCCTTTTATTTTTTATTACAGGGCTTTTCATTTCAAAGGAAAATCCAAACTCAGAATGACTACAGAGTTGTAAATAGATTCTGAAGTGTAATAAAACATGTAATGATTTTTTCATTTGCTCTACAAACAAGGATATGTAATAGCTAGGATCTGATTCTGCCTCATGTGCCTGAGTTTCCTGATTTATTTCAAGGAGGACAAAAATATCATAAGTATGGAGAACATCTGACTTTGTCATTTCAGTTTTAGCCACTGGACTTTGTGGCAAGGTATAAGGATCAAAAGGCCAAGTACCAGAGTTCAGAATGCTCAGAGATTTGAGAGATGGCCTTTCTTAACATAATTTTCAGAAAATATTTGCAAATCCATTTTAATTTCATGCAAAACTCAAAATAACAGATACGTCATATTTTAGTTTAGCATACATTTTTAAAAATTTTTGTCTAACTTCAACAATAATGCAACAATTTTGGACTCACAATTTTCTTTATATTTATCATCTATCAATCTATCTATTTCAGCCACAGGGTCTTGCTCTGTCTCTGAGGCTGGAGTGCAGTGGCACGATTTTATCTCCCTATAACCTTGAACTTCTGGGCTCCAGGGATCCTCCTTCTTCAGCCTCCCAAGTAGCCGCACCACTACAAGCAGCTGATTTTTTATTTTTTATTTTTTGTAGGGACAGGGTCTCAATATGTTTCTCAGGCTGGTCTTGAACTCTTGGCCTCAGGCAATCCTATGGCCTCTACCTCCCAAAGTGCCAGCAGGAATGGGCCACCATGTCTGACTGCATCTTTATATTTATTAAGACTATAATTTAACTTAATGAATGGCACTTGTCATGCTGCATGCCTAAGAAGGAGCACAGTCCATGAGCTGCACACATGTTGATGATTATGTCTCAGAAGTGACCCTTCACAACCGTGGTCCAGCCCCTACAGCAATATTTCTCAAACTTTATTATGCAGAAGAATCACTTGGGGAAGCGTGGAAAATGTGTAGATTCCCAGGCCCCCCAGCAGTGATCTGAATTCCATACATTCCAGGGAAGAGCTACAGAGAGGCATTGAAGAGCCAGCATTCTGGAAATGTGTGACACAGCCTCCTCCTGAGAAACCTGATAGATGTAAACCATCTGCAGGCAAGAACCACGCCCATCCTAAAGCACAGACTCCGCTTTGGAGGAGGCTCTGTGTGGGGATATAGCTCCTGAACGATTGTATTGTTTAGATTTTTTTTTCTAGGCCACGCACAGTGGCTTACACCTGTAATCATAGCGCTCTGGGAGATCAAGGCTAGTGGATTACTTGAGCTCAGCAGTTCAAGACCAGCCTGAGCAAGGGTGAAACGCCATCTCTACCAAAAATGGAAAAATGATCCAGGTACAGTGGTGAGGACCTATAGTCCCAGCTACTCAGGAGGCTAAGGCAGGAGAATTGCTTCAACCCAGGAGTTGGAGGTTGCTGTGACCTGGGCAGATGTCATGGCACTTTAGCCTGGGCAAGAGAGTGAAACGGTATTTAAAAACCAACAACCAGGGTGGTGCCTGTGGCTCAAAGGGGTAGGGCACCGGCCCCATATGCCCGAGGTGGCAGTTCAAACCCAGTCCCAGCCAAAAACAAACAAAAAAAAAACAACCAACAAACAAAAACTGAGAATGACTTGGTGCCCAACCAATTACTGAGCGGGCCCCCTGGGCCTATTATGGTTCCTTACTGCTCATTTCTGGTATTACAACACTGACCAAGAACATCCAGGAAGTCCAGTTGCTGATTTTACAGGATTGAAGACACCTAGTAATGCCAATCCATATCGTCTGTGAAAATAATTTTCTTAATACTTGCGATGGGGATGGTATAATGTTTGTTGGCTCCTCCTGACACCCTTATTCCAATCCTCCATTTTTATTGTTTTAAAAAGGCACAATCAGGTAAATCCATTCATTGTTAAAACAAAACAAGACAAACCAAAGACAAAAGAAAACAAACTCAAACAGAAGTATCTGAGTCAAAAGAGAAATCCTTTCCAATCCCTTCTGATTTCTAGTTCCATACCCAAAGTATCTGTGGTCACTAACTTGGCACATATCATTTCAGATCACGTGCGCGTGCACACACACACACACACACACGTTAGGAATAGGAAGAGAATTGATGTCCTCTTTGATCCCAGAGCTTGCTCCAAATCATCCCACCTCCGACCTCTCTCAAAGACCTAAATGACAGGGTGGCACCTGTGGCTCTGTGGGTCAGACGCAGGCTCCATATACCGAGGGTGGCGGGTTCAAACCCGGCCCCGGCCATGCTGCAACCAAAAAATAGCTGGGTCTTGTGGCGGGCGCCTATAGTCCCAGCTACTCAGGAGGCTGAGACAAGAGAATCTCCTAAGCCCAGGAGTTGGAGGTTGCAGTGAGCTGTGTGAGGCCACAGTACTCTACCAAGGGTGATAAAGTGAGACTCTGTCTCTACAAAAAAAAAAAAAAAGACCTAAATGACTTTGGAAGGGCTTGCAGGCTTACCTCAAGCCCTGGCACCACCACCCACACCGCTGTTCCCCAGCCGCCTTCCCTTTGCACTTGCTTCCTGGAGTATTTAATCTCCTGACTCACTGCCTTTCTTACTTACATCTGATCATGCCCTTGTTCTTGGTAATGTCGACACCTCAGGGTGTCACCTGTCAGTGTCTTGTTCCTGCCCAATGCCCACTCCCCTGCTTGCAGCTTTGGCCTGGCAGCACTAGCCTGGGGACCATACATCCTCCTGTCCTAAGCAGCTTCCTTTTGCACTGAGCCTCCCGACACTCACTGCTCCTTTCTCTTGACTGAACTTCCCTCTTCCAGGTCTTTGTGCTTAGTTTTCTTGTGCCCAAGAGGGTTTTTCTAAAGCTCCCCACTAGTTCGGCCTTTAGTGTCTCTTGAAAAAGGTCACCTCTTAGCAAGGCAGGGTGGCTCATGCACAGCTCCTTTCCAAGGTCTTAGCACTCTAGGAGGATAAGGAGGGTGGATTGCTTGAGCTCAGGGGTTTGAGACCAGCCTGAGCAAGAGCAAGTCCCATCTCCACTAAAAACATAAATATTAGCTGGGTGTGGTGGTGGGAAACCATAGTCCCAGCTACTGGGGAGGCTGAGGCAGGAGATTGTCTGAACCCAGGAATTTGAGGTTGCTGCAGGCTGGGCTGAGGCCACAGCACTCTAGCCTGGGGCAATAGAGTGAGACTCTGTTTCACTAAAAAAAAAAAGTCACCTCTTCAGAGAAGTCTTCCCAGCTCCCCTTAGAGTGGTTTCCCCAATCACTCTTTTTCACTACCCACTTTATTCTTTCCTAGCACTTATCACAAGCTGTGATTGTCTTGTGCACATCCATTTATTCATTTCTTATCTAGCACACCTACTCGAATTTGCCTTCCTACTAAATCCTCAGCCCCTATCCCAGGGCCCATTTCATAGCCACTGGTCAACATGTTTGTTGAATGAAAGAAATAAACAGGAGCACACTAGATATGACTTTTTGTTTACACTAAATGCAGTTTGTAAGTCTCTCTGTGTCAGAATATATAGATCATTGTCATCTACTGTGTACGTGTATTATTACCGTATGGACTTAGTCATACCTGTACTGTAGGACATTTGGGTTGTTTCCATTCTATTATTTTTTTCTATTAAAAAGTGGCTGGGCTCAGTGGCTCCTGCTTGTAATCCTAGCACGGTGGGAGGCCGAGGTGGATTGATTGCCTGAGCTAACAGGTTTGAGACCAGCCTGAGCCAAAGTGAGACCCCGTCTCTAAAAATAATTATGGCCTTATGTTGGGTGCCTGTAGTCCCAGCTACTCAGGAGGCTGAGGCAAGAGGATCACTTGAGTCTAAGAGTTTGAGGTTGCTATGAAGTATGATGCCACAGCATTCTACTGGGGGCAATAAAATGAGACTCTGTCTCAAAAAAAACAAAACAAAACTGCTGCAACATCATGACGCTCTAGCACAGGTGATGAAGTGAGACTGTCTCAAAAAATTAAATAGGGGGTGGCGCCTGTGGCTCAAAGGAGTAGGGTGCCGGCCCCATATGCCAGAGGTGGTGGGTTCAAACCCAGCCCTGGCCAAAAACTGGAAAAAAAAAATTAAATAGGTTTGGCCCCGTAGCTCAGTGGTTAGGGCACCGGCTACATGCACCTGGGCTGATGGGTTCGAATCCAGCTAGAGTCTGCTAAACAACAACAAATAGCCAGGGGTTGTGGTGGGTGCCTGTAGTCCCAGCTATTTGGGATGCTGAGGCAAGAGAATCACTGAAGCCCAAGAGTTGGAGGTTGCTGTGAGCTGTGATGGTACAGTACTCTACCAACGGCAACATAGTGAGACTCTGTCTCAAAAAAAAAAAAATTAAATAAATAGACTGATGCAATAAACTTCCTCCCACAGGTACATGCAGTTATTTCTGTGTGTTAGATTACCTGAAGTAGGATTGCGAGGTCGGAGACTATGAACATTGAAAATGGGCATTGCCAAGCAGCTAAGGCACCAGCCACATACACCTGAGCTGACGGGTGTGAATCCAGCCCGGGCCCGCCAAACAACAATGACGACTGCAACCAAAAAATAGCCGGGCATTGTGGCTGGTACCTGTAGTCCCAGCTACTTGGGAGGCTGAGGCAAGAGAATCGCTTAAGCCCAGGAGTTGGAGGTTGCTGTGAGCTGTGTGAGGCCACAGCACTCTACCGAGGGCCATAAAAAAAAAAAAAAAAAAAAACAGCTTTGCCATCAATAGCATGAGAGTCCCCGCTTACCCACATCTTCACCAGTACTGTATTTTATCTTTTTTTTTCTTTTTTTTTTTTTTTTTTTTTTTATTGTTGGGGATTCATTGAGGGTACAATAAGCCAGGTTACACTGATTGCAATTGTTAGGTAAAGTCCCTCTTGCAATCATGTCTTGCCCCCATAAAGTGTGACACACACCAAGGCCCCACCCACCTCCCTCCTTCCCTCTTTCTGTTTCCCCCCCCATAACCATAATTGTCATTAATTGTCCTCATATCAAAATTGAGTACATAGGATTCATGCTTCTCCATTCTTGTGATGCTTTACTAAGAATAATATCTTCCACGTCCATCCAGGTTAATACGAAGGATGTAAAGTCTCCATTTTTTTTAATGGCTGAATAGTATTCCATGGTATACATATACCACAGCTTGTTAATCCATTCCTGGGTTGGTGGGCATTTAGGCTGTTTCCACATTTTGGCGACTGTAAATTGAGCTGCAATAAACAGTCTAGTACAAGTGTCCTTATGATAAAAGGATTTCTTTCCTTCTGGGTAGATGCCCAGTAATGGGATTGCAGGATCAAATGGGAGGTCTAGCTTGAGTGCTTTGAGGATTCTCCATACTTCCTTCCAGAAAGGTTGTACTAGTTTGCAGTCCCACCAGCAGTGTAAAAGTGTTCCCTTCTCTCCACATCCACGCCAGCATCTGCAGTTTTGAGATTTTGTGATGTGGGCCATTCTCACTGGGGTTAGATGATATCTCAGGGTTGTTTTGATTTGCATTTCTCTAATATATAGAGATGATGAACATTTTTTCATGTGTTTGTTAGCCATTCGTCTGTCGTCTTTAGAGAAAGTTCTATTCATGTCTCTTGCCCATTGATATAAGGGATTGTTGGCTTTTTTCATGTGGATTAATTTGAGTTCTCTATAGATCCTAGTTATCAAGCTTTTGTCTGATTGAAAATATGCAAATATCCTTTCCCATTGTGTAGGTTGTCTCTTTGCTTTGGTTATTGTCTCCTTAGCTGTACAGAAGCTTTTCAGTTTAATGAAGTCCCATTTGTTTATTTTTGTTGTTGTTGCAATTGCCATGGCAGTCTTCTTCATGAAGTCTTTCCCCAGGCCAATATCTTCCAGTGTTTTTCCTATGCTTTCTTGGAGGGTTTTTATTGTTTCATGCCTTAAGTTTAAGTCCTTTATCCATCTTGAATCAATTTTTGTGAGTGGGGAAAGGTGTGGGTCCAGTTTCAGTCTTTTACATGTAGACATCCAGTTCTCCCAACACCATTTATTGAATAGGGAGTCTTTCCCCCAGGGTATGTTCTTGTTTGGTTTATCAAAGATTAGGTGGTTGTAAGATGTTAGTTTCATTTCTTGGTTTTCCATTCGATTCCAAGTGTCTATGTCTCTGTTTTTGTGCCAGTACCATGCTGTCTTGAGCACTATGGCTTTGTAGTACAGATTAAAATCTGGTATGCTGATGCCCCCAGCTTTATTTTTATTACAGAGAACTGCCTTAGCTATACGGGGTTTTTTCCAGTTCCATACAAAACGCAGAATCATTTTTTCCAAATCTTGAAAGTATGATGTTGGTATTTTGATAGGAATGGCATTGAATAGGTAGATTGCTTTGGGAAGTATGGACATTTTAACAATGTTGATTCTTCCCATCCATGAGCATGGTATGTTCTTCCATTTGTTAATATCCTCTGCTATTTCCTTTCTGAGGATTTCATAGTTTTCTTTATACAGGTCCTTCACCTCCTTCGTTAGGTATATTCCTAGGTATTTGATTTTCTTTGAGACTATGGTGAAGGGAGTTGTGTCCTTAATTAGCTTCTCATCTTGACTGTTATTGGTGTACACAAAGGCTACTGACTTGTGGACATTGATTTTATATCCTGAAACATTACTGTATTTTTTGATGACTTCTAGGAGTCTTGTGGTTGAGTCTTTGGGGTTCTCTAAGTATAAGATCATGTCGTCAGCAAAGAGGGAGAGTTTGACCTCCTCTGCTCCCATTTGGATTCCCTTTATTTCCTTGTCTTGCCTAATTGTATTGGCTAGAACTTCCAGCACTATGTTGAATAGTAAAGGTGACAGAGGACAACCTTGTCTGGTTCCAGTTCTAAGAGGAAAAGCTTTCAGTTTTACTCCATTCAGTAAAATATTGGCTGTGGGTTTGTCATAGATAGCTTCAATCAGTTTTAGAAATGTGCCACCTATGCCTATACTCTTCAGAGTTCTAATTAGAAAAGGATGCTGGATTTTATCAAATGCTTTTTCTGCATCTATTGAGAGGATCATGTGATCTTTATTTTTGCCTCTGTTAATATGGTGGATAACGTTTATAGACTTGCGTATGTTAAACCAGCCTTGCATCCCTGGGATGAAGCCTACTTGATCATGATGAATGACTTTTTTGATGATAAGCTGTAATCTATTGGCTAGGATTTTGTTGAGAATTTTTGCATCTATGTTCATGAGTGAGATTGGTCTGAAATTCTCCTTTTTGTTTGGGTCTTTTCCTGGTTTTGGTATCAGGGTGATGTTTGCTTCATAGAATGTGTTGGGGAAGATTCCTTCTTCCTCAATTTTTTGGAATAATTTCTGCAGTACAGGAATAAGCTCTTCCTTGAAGGTTTGATAGAATTCTGGAGTGAAGCCATCTGGACCAGGGCATTTTTTGGTTGGAAGCTTTTTTATTGTTTCTTTGATCTCAGTGCTTGAAATTGGTCTGTTCAGGAGCTCTATTTCTTCCTGGCTGAGTCTAGGGAGAGGGTGTGATTCCAAATATTGATCCATTTCTTTCATATTGTCAAATTTCTGGGCATAGAGTTTCTGGTAGTATTCAGAGATGATCTCTTGTATCTCTGTGGGATCAGTTGTTATTTCCCCTTTATCATTTCTGATTGAGGTTACTAGAGATTTTACTTTTCTATTCCTTGTTAGTCTGGCCAATGGTTTATCTATTTTATTTATTTTTTCAAAAAACCAACTCCTTGTTTCATTAATTTTCTGAATGATTCTTTTGTTTTCAATTTCATTGATCTCTGATTTGATTTTGGATATTTCTTTTCTTCTACTGAGTTTAGGCTTAGATTGTTCTTCTTTTTCCAATTCCATAAGATCTCTTGTGAGATTGTTGATGTGCTCTCTTTCAGTTTTTCGAATGTAGGCATCTAAAGCGATGAATTTTCCTCTCAAAACTGCTTTTGCAGTATCCCACAGGTTTTGGTAGCTTGTGTCTTCATTGTTGTTATGCTCAAGGAAGTTAATGATTTCCTGTTTTATTTCTTCCTGCACCCATCTGTTATTCAACAGAAGATTGTTTAATTTCCATGCCTTTGGGTGGGGTCGAGCATTTTTGTTAGAGTTGAGTTCCACCTTTAGTGCCTTATGGTCTGAGAGGATACAAGGTAAAATTTCAATTCTTTTGATTCTGTTGATATTTGTTTTGTGTCCCAGGATATGATCAATTTTGGAGAATGTTCCATGGGGTGATGAGAAGAATGTATATTCTTTATCTTTGGGGTGGAGTGTTCTATATGCGTCTATCAAGCACAGTTGTTCTAGAGTCTCATTTAAGTCTTTTATATCCTTGTTTAATTTCTGTTTAGAGGATCTGTCCAGCTCTGTAAGAGGAGTGTTAAAGTCCCCTGTTATGATGGTATTATCAGATATCATATTGCTCAGACTGAGTAAGGTCTGCTTCAAGAATCTGGGAGCATTTAAATTGGGTGCATAAATATTTAGAATTGAAATGTCTTCTTGTTGTATTTTTCCCTTGACCAATATAAAGTGACCATCTTTGTCTTTTTTGACTTTAGTTGCTTTAAATCCACATGTGTCTGAAAATAAGATTGCAACTCCTCTTTTCTTCTGAATTCCATTTGCCTGAAAAATTGTCTTCCAACCCTTGACTCGGAGCTTTAATTTGTCTTTTGAAGCCAGGTGTGTTTCTTGCAGACAGCAAATGGATGGCTTGTGTTTTTTAATCCAGTCAACCAATCTATGCCTCTTCAGTGGGGAATTCAAGCCATTAACATTTATTGAGATAATTGACAAGTGTGGTAGTATGCTATTCATCTTATTTTGTGAGAGTCCATTGCTTAGTTTTATCTTTTGCATCAGTGTGGAGGTTAGGTTCTGTCCTTTAATTTCTGAGTTCTTACTTTGCTGCTGATCCATTGTGGTGGTCAGTGTGCAGAACAGGTTGAAGTATTTCCTGTAGAGCTGGTCTTGTTGTGGCGAATTTCCTCAATGTTTGTATATCCGTAAATGATTTGATTTCTCCGTCAATTTTGAAGCTTAGCTTAGCAGGGTACAGAATTCTGGGCTGGAAATTGTTCTGTTTAAGTAGATTAAAGGTAGATGACCATTGTCTTCTTGCTTGGAAAGTTTCATTAGAGAAGTCTGCGGTCACTCTGATGGATTTGCCCCTGTAGGTCAACTGGCGCTTACTCCTGGCAGCTTGCAGAATCTTTTCTTTGGTCTTGACTTTGGACAGGTTCATCACAATGTGTCTTGGAGAAGCTCGGTTAGAGTTGAGGCGACCTGGGGTCCGATATCCCTCTGAAAGCAGTGTGTCAGAATCTTTGGTGATATTTGGGAAATTTTCTTTTATAATATTCTCTAGTATGGCTTCCATTCCTCTGGGGCATTCTTCTTCCCCTTCTGGAATTCCTATAACTCGTATGTTGGAACGCTTCATAAAGTCCCATAATTCTGACAGTGAACGTTCTGCTTTCTCTCTCTTCTTTTCTGCCTCTTTTACTATCTGAGTTATCTCAAAAACTTTGTCTTCTACCTCTGAAATTCTTTCTTCTGCATGGTCTAACCTGTTGCTGATACTTTCCATTGCATCTTTAAGTTCCCTGATTGACTGTTTCATTTCCTTCAGCTCTGCTATATCCTTTTTATATTCTTCATATCGTTCATCTCTTATTTGATTCTGTTTTTGAATTTCCTTTTGGTTATTTTCCACTTTATTAACACTTTCCTTCATTGTTTCCACCATTTCCTTCATTGTTTTCAACATGTGTATTCTAAATTCCCTTTCTGTCATTCCTAACATTTCTGTATAGGTGGAATCCTCTGCAGTAGCTACCTCATGGTCCCTTGGCGGGGTAGTTCTGGACTGGTTCTTCATGTTGCCTGGAGTTTTCTGCTGATTCTTCCTCATGGGTGATTTCTTTTATCTGTTTACTTGCCCTAATTTTCCTTTCAATTCCTCTTGCTCTTTAAGTTCTTGTGCCTGTGGATGAGCAGAAGCTTTCTCAGGGAAGTGCTTGTTGCTGGAATCACTGCTGAAGTGGCTATCCACTTACCCTGTGTGTCAAAACTGGTCTCCCCTGTATTTTATCTTTTAAACTTGCCAATTTGATGAACAAAAATGCCTCATTTAATTTGCATTTCCCTAATTGCCAGTGACACTGAGCATTTCCATTTCCATGAACTGCCTGTTCTTACCCTTTGCTTAGCCTTCTACCAGGATGTTTGTTTTTCATTGTCACGTATCAATTTGTCTTTGTATATTATAGATAATAATCAATTCTTTATGTGACTTACAAACATTTTCTCTTGGTCTGTTATTGGTCTTCTAACTTTAACCACTGTAAGGAGACTCATAGTAAACAACTTAAGGCTTTCTTCTATTTCTTGTGTTGATTTAGATGACTCTCTTCCATGCCATCATTTTCTTTCTTTTTTTTTTTTTTGAGACAGAGCCTCAAGCTGTCGCCCTGGGTAGAGTGCTGCGGCATCACCACTCACAGCAACCTCCAATTCTTGGGCTTAAGCGATTCTCTTGCCTCAGCCTCCCAAGTAGCTGGGATTACAGGTGCCTGCCACAACGCCCGGCTATTTTTTCATTGTAGTTGTCATTGTTGTTTGGCGGGTCTGGGCTGGATTCGAACCTGCCAGCTCAGGTGTATGTGGCTGGCACCACTTGAGCTATAGACACCGAGCCAATGCCATTCATTTTCCTCAAGTATCTGATAATGTTTGGTTGCTTGTTTGTATCAGGAGATGATGATCTGGATGGAACAGTACACCCCTTGTACTCCACTGGCCAATGTGTGTTCTGGCAAGGTGAGCTCTTGCCCCTTAATTATGAGAAAGGCAGGAGGCAGCACACCCAGCCAGGGGGCCTCTCCTTTCCCAGTGTCTCCTAGACATGGAACTACCTGGCCCTTATGGCAGCAAAGGTCACCTGGGGCATCAGCCAAAGAGGAGTGGGCCCAATACCCACTCAGGGAGTTTCCTGAGGGGAACTTCCTTTGTATAACCAGATCTTCACAGCTTTAGTCAGCTTCAGAGGAGCAGGGCCTAGTTTTGCTGCCCTTTCGTTAATTATCTACTTTAATTGCTCCTGCCGCCCCTTTTCTTAGGGTTTTTCTTTTTTTTTTTTTTTTTGCATTTTTTGGCCAAGGCTGGGTTTGAACCCACCTCCATGACTCTACTGGGAAATTTTATTTTAGGGGAAACACTTTCTCTGGGTTATATAGGGATATATATAGGGATAAGTCCTCCAGTTTTATGAGACTCTGCTGTTCCTCTCAGCTCAAAATTCCTCAGCGCTCTCACCTCTTGGGGATATTCTACTCAGCTCCCAACACTGGCACAGGTTATTACTGTAAACTTTGTATTTGTTGTGCCATTTCAGTGGGATTTAAGTAGGGAAGCAATATAAACATGTGTTTGGTCAGTTATCTTAAATCAAAGACCCTAGATGATGTAGAAATGTTTTAATTAACCATTTTTTACCTAAAATAAAACAGGGAATATTTAAAAGTACAATTATGAGGCAAGTGTAACCACAGCGAAGTTTTTTAAGTTAAAAAAAAAATTCCAGGCGGCGCCTGTGGCTCAGTGAGTAGGGCGCCGGCCCCATATGCCGAGGGTGGCGGGTTCGGACCCAGCCCCGGCCAAACTGCAACAGAAAAAAAATAGCCGGGCGTTGTGGTGGGCGCCTGTAGTACCAGCTGCTCCGGAGGCTGAGGCAAGAGAATCACGTAAGCCCAAGAGTTAGAGGTTGCTGTGAGCCGTGTGACGCCACAGCACTCTACCCAAGGGTGGTACAGTGAGACTGTCTCTACAAAAAAAAAAAAAAAATTCCATTTAGGGGCCAAGCTCAGTGGCTCATTCTTATAATCCTTGCCCTCTGGGAGGCTGAGGTGAGTAGATTGCCTGAACTCAGGAGTTCAAGACCATCTCTAAAAAAATAAAAAATAGCCTGGTGTCACGGCAGGCCCCAGCTATTTGGGAGGCTGAGGAAGATGATCACTTGAACCCAAGAGTATGAGGTTTCTGTGAACTATGATGGCACAGGACTTTTTATACTTCCCAAATGGTTGCCCAACCCAAACCCTTATCTACATTATAATCCTCTGCCTCACCTTGGGTTCTCAAGTCCTGGGAAGTACAGTCACTGATGCTACCTGGATTCATAAGGATTTCCTGAAGTGTGACCTTCTTCTTCTTCTTTTTTGTTTTTTGTAGAAGCAGAGTCTCACTTTATCGCCCTCAGTAGAGTGCTGTGGCGTCACGCAGCTCACAGCAACCTCCAACTTCTGGGCTTAGGCAATTCTCTTGCCTCGGCTTCCTGGGTAGCTGGGACTACCAGCGCCCGCAATAACGCCTGGCCATTTTTTTGTTGCAGTTCGGCTGGGGCTGGGTTTGAACCCACCACCCTTGGTATATGGGGCCGGCACCCTACCCACTGAGCCACAGGTGCTGCCCTTTTTTTTTTAAATTGAGACAGAGTTTCACTTTGTTGTCCATGATAGAGTGCTGTGGCCTCATAGTTCACAGCAACCTCCAACTCTTGGGCTCAGGCAATTCTCTTGCCTCAGCCTCCCTAGTAGCTGGGACTTCAGGCACTTGCCACAATGACCGGCTATGTTTTTTTGTTTGTTTTTTGTTTAGCAGGCCTGGACGGGTTTGAACCCACCAGCTCCTGAGCATGTGGCTGGTGCCCTAATCACTGAGCTATGGGCATCTAGCCCAGTGTGACCTTCTTGAGAATCAGAATGGCTAATGGAGGGAAGTGAAGCCAGCACCTCCACAGGAAGACTCCCACCAGATTTTTGTCTCTCTGGAGGTTAGGATGATGAATCTGTTCATTTCTGTGTCCATAGAATCTGCATGGTGCATCAAGTAGGTGCATGAAACACCTCTCACTTGTCCGTTGAATTTATGCTCAAGTTGCAGATTTGTGAACAAAGTAAGAGGTGCTGTGTTAAACTACAGTTTTAGGGTCATTTTAATGCAATGATAGATAACTGGATTAGACATACTTCATTAACTCAGTGGTAGAAAGCAGGTCTCACAGAGAGAGATGCCGGGGTCTGAGAGAAGGACTGTGGGGGAGTGCCCTGAGAGGGTGCTGAGTACAGGACAGACGGTTGAAGACAGAAGGAGGTGCCCATTTGAGGCTCCCAGACCCAGGAAGCAGATGTTTACTTATCCACAGCAGAGAAATTCAGCCTAGTCCTTTCTAACAGAACAACCAACATTTATCAAGCCTTTTATCTGTGCCAGCCACCTGATGGTCCTCCACACACATGATCTGTCATCCTGCAACCACTTTAATAGGAGGTGTTATTTTATATCTTTTCTTCCAGTTATGGGGAAATGGAAGTTAGGAGACTTTATGCCACCTGCTAGAAGTCACAGAAGTCAAAAGTGGCAAAATCAGGATTTAAACAGGATTCTGTTTAATAAAACCATGTTCATCACTGGTCATATTTGAGAAATCATTTAACTGCTCTTATGCTCAGTTTCCCTGCTTGTAAAATGGGAATAGTAATAGCTCTTATCTTGCAGGGAGGATTAAAGAAGACATGTTAGATCTGTGAGATGTAACAGGACAGCTCTTATCCACATGTGACTAGACAGCACTTGAAATGTGGCTAGCCCAGATGGAGAGACCTGCTCTCTGTATAAAGATTTCATAGACTTGGGTGGCGCCTGTGGCTCAGTCCGTAAGGCGCCGGCCCCATATACCGAGGGTGGCGGGTTCAAACCCGGCCCCGGCCAAATTGCAACCAAAAAATAGCCGGGCGTTGTGGCGGGTGCCTGTAGTCCCAGCTACTTGGGAGGCTGAGGCAAGAGAATTGCTTAAGCCCAAGAGCTGGAGGTTGCTGTGAGCTAAGTGAGGCCATGGCACTCTACCGAGGGCCATAAAGTGAGACTCTGTCTCTACAAAAAAAAAAAAAGATTTCATAGACTTGGGCGGCGCCTGTGGCTCAGTCGGTAGGGCGCCGGCCCCATATACTGAGGGTGACAGGTTCAAACCCGGCCCCGGCCAAACTGCAACCAAAAAATAGCCGGGCGTTGTGGTGGGCGCCTGTAGTCCCAGCTGCTCTGGAGGCTGAGGCAAGAGAATCACCTAAGCCCAGGAGTTGGAGGTTGCTGTGAGCTGTGTGATGCCACGGCACTCTACCGAGGGCCATAAATTGAGACTCTGTCTCTACAAAAAAAAAAAAAAAAAGATTTCATAGACTTAGTATGAAAAAAGAGGGCGGCGCCTGTGGCTCAAGGAGTAGGGCGCCGGTCCCATATGCTAGAGGTGGTGGGTTCAAACCCAGCCCCGGCCAAAAACCACAAAAAAGAAAAGAAAAAAGATTGCAAACTGTCTCAGTCTGTTTTCTGCTACTATGACACGATGCCACAGAATGGGTGATCTAGAAGTTTATTGGCCTCACAGGTCTGGAGCCTGGGAAGTTTAAGACTGGGGGACCTGCCTCTGGTGAAGGTCATAACATGGCAGAAGGGAATGCGAGCACTTAGTACAGAGAGAGGAATGGGAGCCAAAGTTTATCCTTTCAATCAGGAACCCACTTTTGCAATAACTAGCACACTCACACAATAAAGGCATTAAACCATTTGTGAAGGCAGACCTTCATGGCCTATCACCTCTTAAAGGCCCCCCACTTCCTAATACCATCAGATTGGTGATTAAATTTCAACATGAGTTTTGGAGAGGACAGGCAAACCATAGCACAAACTATCTTTTTTTTTTTGTAGGGACAGAGCCTCACTGTACCGCCCTCGGGTAGAGTGCTGTGGCATCACACGGCTCACAGCAACCTCTAACTCTTGGGCTTAAGCGATTCTCTTGCCTCAGCCTCCCAAGCAGCTGGGACTACAGGCGCCCGCCACAACGCCCGGCTATTTTTTTGTTGCAGTTTGGCTGGGGCTGGGTTTGAACCCGCCACCCTCGGCATATGGGGCCGGTGCCCTACTCACTGAGCCACAGGCGCCGCCCAGCACAAACTATCTTATTAACTTTCTGTATTGATTACATGTTGAAATAATAATACTTGGGTAAGTAGGGTAAGTTGTTAAAATGAATTTTATCTGTTTCTTTTTACATTTTTGAAATGTGGCTGCCAGAAAATTTTTTTTCTATATGTGGTTCACATTATATTTCTACTGGGTTAGACCCCTAGAGTATGAACATTAAGAGGCAGTTATTATTCCTGAGACAGCTCAGCTTGGCGTGTCCCACACCAGGACTATGCCTGTGATTCTACCAATTCTTTTTTTGCATTTTTGGCAGGGGCTGGGCTTGAACCCGCCACCCCCAGTATATGGGGCTGGTGCCCTACTCCTTGAGGCACAGATGCTGCCCAACTCTACCGATTCTTTTATTTCCTTATGTTGGAAACTTTTTCTTTTTTTTGTAACGACAGAGTCTCACTTTATGGCCCTCGGTAGAGTGCCGTGGCATCATACAGCTCACAGCAACCTCCAACTCCTGGGCTTAAGCGATTCTCTTGCCTCAGCCTCCAGAGTAGCTGGGACTACAGGTGCCCACCACAACGCCCAGCTATTTTTTGGTTGCAGTTCAGCCGGGGGCCGGGTTTGAACCCGCTACCCTCGGTATATGGGGCCGGCGCCTTACCAACTGAGCCACAGGCGCCGCCCGGAAACTTTTTCAATATGACTTCATTTAATTCTTCTAATAACACCATTCTTCAATGTTATGATTGTTTTTAAAAAAGCTTTATTCCTTATGTTTACTTTCTTTCTCTGTGTCAGTCTTCCTACAATTAGTGGAAAAAAGCAGTCTAAGAAAAGGGTTTCTGGGCTTTTTGACAGGGGCAATAGGAAAGGGAAGACAGCACCTTAAGGGGAGTGGAGGCTTTAAGAGCTGGAGGGGATGGTGCCAGGGGAAGAGAAGAAGGGAGGTGTTCTTAGTTGCCAGGGCTTGGGGCAAGGCAATGAAGAGATGGCCTCTTCTCTACAGGAAGGCCTGGGAACGCTTTAGTAAAGCTTATCCTGAAGATGCTTCCTGGCGTCCGAGTGTAGGGCAGCCTACTGTTACATGCTGACCTGCCTCTTTCCTGAAAATCCAGATGAGTCACTGTGAAAGATAAATGAAGTTATCTTCTGCTCACATCAGGCTCACAGTTGCCACAACAGATTTCAGGCCGTGACCTATGAGTTCAGGATGAGGGCTAAAGTCAATTTCTTTCTTTTTTTTTCTTCTTCTTTTTTTTTTAGACAGAGTCTCCCTATTGTCCAGGCTAGAGTGCTGTGTTGTCCGCCTAGCCCACAGGAACCTCAAACTCCTGGGCTCAAGCAATCTTCCTGCCTCAGCCTCCTAATTATCTGGGAGCTACAGGCACCTGCCATAATGTCTGGCTATTTTTTTTTTTTTTTTTTCCTATTTTTGGTAGAGACAGAGTCTCATTCTTGCTCAGACTGGTCTTAAACTCTTGAGCTCAAGAGATCCTCCCACCTTGGCCTCCAGGAATGTTAAGATTACAGGTGTGAGCCACTGCACCTGACTGGCTAAAGTAGATTTCAACATAGAATAGAGATAATGGTTTTTCCACAAACTGAGATAGTATTGTTAAAACCAAGCAGCACCGGGCAGCGCCTGTGGCTCAGTGAGTAGGGCGCCGGCCCCATATGCCGAGGGTGGTGGGTTCGGACCCAGCCCCGGCCAAACTGCAACAGAAAAATAGCAGGGCATTGTGGCGGGTGCCTGTAGTCCCAGCTGCTCGGGAGGCTGAGGCAAGAGAATCGCGTAAACCCAAGAGTTAGAGGTTGCTGTGAGCCGTGTGACACCACGGCACTCTACCCGAGGGCGGTACAGTGAGACTTTGTCTCTACAAAAAGAAAAAACAAGCAGCACCAACAAACCGCCACTTTAGAATAAGTCTAACTTTTTGGGCGGCGCCTGTGGCTCAGTCGGTGAGGCACCGGCCCCATATACCAAGGGTGGCGGGTTCAGGCCCTGCCCTGGCCAAACTGCAACCAAAAAATAGCCGGGTGTTGTGGCAGGCGCCTGTAGTCCCAGCTACTCGGGAGGCTGAGGCAAGAGAATCGCTTAAACCCAGGAGTTGGAGGTTGCTGCGAGCTGTGTGATGCCACGGCACTCTACCCAGGGCCATAAAGTGAGACTCTGTCTCTACAAAAAAAAAAAAAAAAGAATAAGTCTAACTTTTAAGCATCAAGTTGACATTATGTTAAGCAACATTAAAATATTTAAACTAGTCTGCATCAGAGAATTCAGAATGCCATTATTCTTATTTCAGGCAGTTTTACAGAATTGGGTTCTTTTTTTTATGTGCTAATAGGGGAGTTGCTTCCACTGATATGTTTAAGATACTGATTGTAATTCCCTGTCACCATCAGAACTAAGTAGACTTTTCTGAAAAGAATCATTCCTTAGAAAAAGGAATCACATGCTTTCCTTGGGAAATTTGCCACCTCATGCTCAGTCCCAGAGGGACAAAGGACAATGATTTCATGTTGTCTGGCTACTCACTCCCCAGTGGTTCTGAAACAGGTTTTCCTTTGAAAGGAAAGATGCCTCATCCTTTTTAAAGGATATCACAAGGCTCTCTGTGGCACAGTTCAGCCCTGGCGTCCATCACAAAGACATTTGTGTGTCCTTTTGAGGCTCTAAGCCAGGCATACAGACTGCCCAAACTTTCTGCCCATCTGCCACATGGAGGGTAAAGCCCAGACTTCTGCCAGGCCACAGCGATAGGAACACTGTTTAGAAACAAAGGCAGCTATTGCTCCTGTCCCAAGTGGTGAGCTGCCTAGGTATGAACCTCAGGCCACCCATGCCCGACCCTGGGAATTGACATACAGTAGGGAGTGAGGTGAGAAAGGCCGGTACAGCCAGCTTAGTTTGATGGGTGGAAGGACAGTGTGTGGTCTGAGAAGTACATGACATGGGGCTGACAAGGAATGTCTCCTTTGCCGGGGTAGCTGTGAAAGTGGTAGTGAGTTTTACGGACTCAGCAGTGAAGCCTTTGTAACGGCACCTAAGAGAACTACCTTCTCTCTTACCTCTTTGAATCCCTGCCAACCCAGACTTCAGGATCCCCATGGGGCCCCCCAGATCTGGGAGGCAACTTGGTTTAGAGGTTATGAGAGTTGGCTCCGGAGAGAGACTTCACAGTTCCAGTCTTGGCTCAGTTCTTTCCAATCTGTGCAGCTGAGTTGCAAGTTGCTCAACCTTCCTTTTAGTTGAATCCCTGACAGATGCCTACCTTAAGATGAGGATTCAGTGTCATCATTCATTTGGCAGTTGAAAGAACAGGCTAGAGGAAGGGGAGAGAAGACAGTCAATATGGGTGCATTTTTTTTTTTTTTTGGTAGAGACAGAGTCTCACTTTATCGCCCTGGGTACAGTGTCCTGGCGTCACACAGCTCATAGCAACCTGCAACTCCTGGGCTTAGGCAATTCTCTTGCCTCAGCCTCCTGAGTAGCTGGGACTACAGGCGCCTGCCACAACACCCGGCTATTTTTTTGTTGCAATTTGGCCAGGGCCGGGTTTGAACCTGCCACCCTCGGTATATGGGGCCGGCGCCGTACTCACTGAGCCACAGGCGCCGCCCAATATGGGTGCATTTTTAAGCCAGCTCTCAGAGTGGTCAATTGAAGCTTATTATTGCAGGGAAACTCTAGGATGTGGTATAGAACACACAGCTCGCGGTCATCCCAGCCAAGTGGTGAGGGAGCTGGGGCATTTATACCCCACACCCGTCAGGCCCGTGTTAAGGGCTTCTTGAGAAGCAGTTAACTCCCAGATACTCTGGCCCATCACGTTTGTTGATAAAGTAGGTTTTCACAGCCCCAAAGGAGCTCTCATAAAGATGCAGGGGATGGCTGTTGACAGCCAATGTGGGGTGCATCAGTATCATGAGGGGATATAGGGAGAGCAATGGTACCATCTGCTACACTCTCTAAGCCTCAGTACCATTTTGTAAAAGTGAGAGTAATCATAGTTTTTATCTTATAGGAAGGATGAAATAAAGTAAAGTCTGTTAGGTCCTCAGCATGATGTAGCAGCACTTGTTATACTATGTCAGCCATTACTGCTGGAACCACTCGGTTTAGCAGGTTTTTTTTCTTTTTTTTTTTTTTTAGAGACAGAGTCTCACTTTGTTGCCCTCCGTAGAGTGCCCTGGCACAGCTCACAGCAACCTCTTTTTTTTTTTTTTTTGTAGAGACAGAGTCTCACTGTACCGCCTCGGGTAGAGTGCCGTGGCGTCACACGGCTCACAGCAACCTCCAACTCTTGGGCTTACGCGATTCTCTTGCCTCAGCCTCCCGAGCAGCTGGGACTACAGGCGCCCGCCACAACGCCCGGCTAGCAACCTCTTTTTAGCTCTTGGGCTTAGGTGATTCTTTTGCGTCAGCCTCCCAAGTAGCTAGGACCACAGGTGCCCGCCACAACGCCCGGCTATTTTTTTGTTGCAATTTGGCTGGGGGTAGGTTCGAACGTGCCACCCTTGGAATATGGGGCCAGCACCCTACTCATTGAGCCACAGGTGCTGCCCAGGTTTAGCAATTTTTGCGGCAGGATTTTGTCTGCAGTTCCACTATTCCTTTTATTTTCTTGGGAGTCCCTGACATAGATATGCAGATCTAACAAAAGAACCTTATTTCTTATTTTCATTTGTTCAGAGAATATTAAAGCTGTCACTGTCACCTAGTTGAATTGAGATGTAGTAAGTCAAGGATCAGAGTAGCAAACAACAAAAGGTGTCTTCTGTCTGGCATCCCTTCCATCTTCCCAGCAGTTGGGTTGGGGAGAGGATGCTGCTCAGCTGCCAGTGGGAACAGCCCCTCATTAATACCCTGGGAAATCAAAGGGTAGAAAAAGCTGCCCTTGCTTCCAAACAGAAGAGTGCAGTTGTTGTATCACAGAGAACCTGCAAAGAGGTTTGGCCACGTGAGGGATGGTATGGTCTTTCATCTACTCTGAGTATTACTAGTTTCATCATAATACGGTTTATGAAAGCTTGCTTAAATAGCATGTTTATGTGGGTGTATTATGCTGTACACAGATGTCCTCAACTTACGATGGACTTACGTCCTGATAAACCCATCATAAATTGAGAGCATGATACATGTCAAAGTGCCTTTAATACACCTAAAGTACCAAATGTGATAGCTTGTCCTAGCCAACCTTAAATGTGCTCAGAACAGTTGCATTAGCTTATAGTTGGACAAACTCACCTAACACAAAGCATAATATATAATAAGGTGTTAAATATCTTATGTAATTTATTGAATACTGTACTGAAAGTGAAAAACAGAATGGTTGGGCCAGGTGTGGTAGCTCACGTCTGTAATCCTAACACTCTGGGAGGTTGAGGTGGGTGGATTGCTTGAGCTCAGGAGTTTGAGATCAGCCTGAGCCAGAGTGAGACCCCATCTCTAAAAAATAAAAATAGCCGGGAGTTGTAGTGGGTGCCTAGTCCCAGTTACTTGGGAGGCTAAGGCAAGAGAATCTCTTCAGCCTTCCCTCTCCCCTCCCTTCTCTCTCCTCTTCCCTTCTACTTTCTGGACTATAGTTATGTTTTACCATTCATATGAATGTATGATTATATATTGATTTCATAGTAGTATTGAGTATATTGCATCCTTTTTTCCATTCTTGAGATACTTTACTAAGAAGAATATGTTTCAGCTCCATCCAGGTAGACATAAAAGATATGAAGTCTCCATCTTTTTATGCCTGCGCAGTATTCCATGGTGTACATATACCACAATTTGTTAATTCATTCATGGGTTGATGGGCACTTAGGCTATTTCCATGTCTTGGCAATTAAGAATTGGCCTGCAATAAACATTCTGGTGCAAATGTCTTCATTGTAAAATAATTTTTGATCATCTGGGTATATACCTAGTAGAGGAATTCCAGGATGGAATGGTAGGTCTACTTTTAGTTCCTTGAGTATTCTCCAAACTTCTTTCCAAAAAAGTCGTATTAGCTTGCATTCCCACCAACAGTGTAGAAGTGTTCCCTTCTCTCCGCATCCACACAACATCTGTAGTTTGGGGTTTTTGTTAAGTGGGCTAACCTTACTGGAGTTAGATGATATCTCAAAGTGGTTTTGATTTACATTTCTCTGACGATTAAGGATGATGAGCATTAACAGCACCCGTAGCTCAGTCGGCAGGGCACCGGCCACATACATCTAGGGTGGTGGGTTTGAACCCGGCCTGGGCCTGCTAAGCAACAATGACAACTGCAACCAAAAAATAGCCAGGCATTGTGGTAGGCGCCTGACACAGTTTGAAAGTGCTGCCAAAGCACTCCCATGATCAGAAACCCAGCCCCAGGCAAGTGGAGAGAAGGATGGTGGGGCCAGAATGTCTCCTCTCCTTTGGGGGCACTCTCAGCAGCTCTAAGGGTGCACAATCTATTTGTTGACTGCATGCATCAGTGAGCATGGGCAGGGAGCTCCCCTTTTATAAGTGGACATCCACGGGAAAGTGTAATTTTCCTTATAGAAATTTACCTGACTGCCATTTGCTGGGACCCTCATGTTAAAAAGAGGATAATGTCCAGGTCATATAATTGTTTTGATGGTTAAAAGAGGACGTAAATGCTAAAGTTCTGTAAAGCATTGGTAGATAACGAACATTATAACTAAGGCCTCTGAATTCAGTTCAGATCATTGTTTATTCCTGCGACTCAGCATGTGGACCCCCAGCTACTAGGGGATCCTCTAGGAGCTTGTGAGAAATGTAGACTGTCAGGTCCGACCTAGCTGAATGAAGCAGAATCTGCATTTCAACAAGATCCCCAGGTGACTGTCATAGCCGTTAATGGCTCCCTTGCTTCTCACAGTAGAAATTAATTCAATAAGTCTGGGGTCAAGTCCTAAGAATGAGAATTGTAAACAAGCTTCCAAGTTTTCTGGTTAGATAAGTTTGGTAAGCAAAATTATTGGATACCTTAATTTAAAATTAATTTTAGGTTTTTTTTGTTTATTTGTTTTTGTGACAGAGTCTCACTTTGTCACCCCTGGTAGAACGCCAAGGTGTCACAGTTCACAGCAACTTCAAACTCGGGCTCAAGCGATTCTCTTGCCTCAGCCTCTGGAGTAGCAGGGACAACAGGTGGCTGACACAATGCCCAGCTATTTTTAGAGACAAGGTCTTGCTCTTGCTTAGGCTAGTCGCGAACTTCTGAGCTCAGGCAATCCACCTGCAGTGGCCTCCCCAAGTGCTAGGATTATAGGCATAAGCCACTGCGCCCGGCCCTCAGCCTGTTTTATGCCAAGTGCTCTTCTGTTTCATATGGCTTCTTTCCTATGTCTTCTCCTTTTCTGTCCTTCCAAGGTAGTGGTTCTCAACCTTCCTAATGCCACAATTCTTTTCATTGTTAAAAAGGGGTCGGGACCCACAGGTTGAGAACCACTGCTCCAAAGATACTTGTGATTGGATTTAGGGACCACCCAGATGATCCAGGTTGAGCTCATCTCAAGAGCCTTAATTACAGTGAGTAAGAGGTGGGGCCACAGTTTGGGCCACAGTTCAGCCCAGTGCGTGAGGCATGGGGTGTCCTTCATGTCTCCTCCTGTGACGGGGACACCAGTAGATAGAAAGCAGAACTGAAGAACAGGCCTGCTCCCTTGTGCTTCCTCTAGCTGTTCCTGATCCCCACGATTCCTCACTTTCAACTTGTCACCCTTGGCTTTGGACTCCATGGTTACTGCTCGGTCTTTCCAGGTTTCCCAATTCATATTCCCAAATATTCAAAGGTGCTGGACAGCCTAAGGAGGGCTGATCTTAGGTCACGTGTCTTTCCCTGGTCTGATCAGGGGGAGGCATATGGTAAAGCACATGATTCAAAGCATGTCCTCCAAGGCTGCGTCTTCAGGGCTCTCAGTGGGGCTGGAGGAGCAACACTGTCCTATGGGAGGAGGGCATTGGATTTTTTTTTTTTTTTAAGACAGAGTCTCATTATGTTGCTCTCTGTAGAGTGCTATGGCCTCATAGCTCACAGCAACCTCAAACTCTTGGGCTCAAGCGATTCTCTTACCTTTGCCTCCCAAGTAGCTGGGACTACAGGCACCTGGTACAACACCTCGGTATTTCTAGAGATGACATTTTGCTCTGGCTCAGGCTGGTCTTGAACCTGTGAGCTCAGACAATCCACCTCCTCGGCCTCCCAAGCACTAGGATTACAGGCATTAGCCACTATGCCTGGTCATATATATATACTGGCCATATATATACTAAATATATATATATATATTTATATTATATCACATATATATTTATATTATAATATATTATATATTGTCATTTGCTTATATATATATATTTGTTTGTTTTTTAAGACAGTGTCTTACCTTTTTTGTTGTTGAGACAGTATCCCACCCTATGCCCCTGAGCAGAGTGCAGTGGGCGTGGTAGCTCACCCCATCCTCAGACTCAGGCTGCGGGCACCCCGCTGCCTCAGCCTCCGGAAGCTGCTGGGATTATATGTGCTTGCCGCGGCGCCCGGCTGGGTTTTTCCATTTTTTTCATGAGTCGGGGTCTCACTGTCGCTCAGGCGAGTCTCGAACTCCTGAGCTCCAGCGATTCTCCCTCCTCAGCCTCCCACAGTGCTAGGATTATAGGCGTGAGCCACCGCGTCCGGCTGTTCTTTTTTTTTTTTTTAATTTATTTATTTTTATTGTTAAGTCATAGCTGTGTACATTAGTGCAATCAAGGGGTACATTGTGCGGGTTTCATATACAATCTGAAATATTCTCATCAAACTGTTCAACGTAGCCTTCATGGCATTTTCTTAGTTATTGTACGTAGACATTTGTATTCTGCCTTTAGTAAGTTTCGCCTGTACCCATTCTAAGATGCACCGTAGGTGTGGCCCCACCCTTTACCCTCCCTCCACCAAAACCTTCCCCCTCCCTTCCCCTTCCTTGGCCCTTTCTCCGTAGTCTTGTGCTATAGTTGGGTTATAGTCTTCATGTGAAAGCTATAATTTAGCTTCATAGTAGAGCTGAGTACGTTGGATACTTTTTCTTCCATTCTTGAGGTACTTTGCTAAGAAGAATATGTTCCAGCTCCATCCATGTAAACATGAAAGAGGTGAAGTCTTGTGTCTTACCCTTTTGCCTGTGCTATTTTTTCAAAGACAGAGTCTCACCCTGTTGCCTGTGCTAGAGTGCCATGGCCTCAGCCTAACTCACAGAAACCTCAAACTCCTGGATTCAAGCAGTCCTCCTACCTCAGCCTCCCAAGTAGCTGGGGCTGTAGGTGCCTACCACAAGGCCTTGCTAATTTTTTTATTTTTAGTCAAGACAGGGTATTGCCCTTGCTTAGGTTGGTCTTGAACTCCTAAGCTCAAGAGATCCTTCTGCCTTGGCCTCCCAGAGTGCTAGGATTACAGGCATGAGCCACCATGTACACTCTTAATTTTCAGGAAAAAAAAAATTAATTTCAAAAATAATTGGCTGTGGACAGCACCTGTGGCTCAAGGAGTAGGGCGCCGGCCCCATATGCCAGAAGTGGTGGGTTCAAACCCAGGCCCAGGCCAAAAACTGCAAAAATAATAATAATAATAATAATGATTGGCTGGTACAGTGGCTCATGCCTGTAATCCAGCACTCTGAAAGACTGAGGCAGGGAAAATCCTTTGAGCTCAGGAGTTTGAGAGCATCCTGAGCAAGAGTGATACCCTGTCTCGACTAAAAATAGAAAAATTAGCCAGGCTTTGTGGTAGGCACCTACAGCCTCAGCTACTCGGGAGGCTGAGGTAGGAGAATAGCTTGAAGCCAGGAGTTGGAGGTTGCTGTGAACTAGGCTGAGGTCATGGCACTCTAGCCTGGGTAACCAGGTGAGACTCTGTCTCACAAAAAAAGAAAAGAAAGAAAGAAGTCCTAGGTACTTGGGAGGCTGAGGCAAGAAAATTGCTTAAGCCCAGGAGTTGGAGGTTGCTGTGAGCTGTGTGACGCCACGGCACTCTACCGAGGGTGATAAAATGAAACTCTGTCTCTACCAAAAAAAAAAAGAAAGAAAGAAAAAGAAAAGAGGCAGTACCCATAGCTCTGTGGGTAGGGCACCAGCCACATTAAACCAAGGCTGACAGGTTCAAATCCAGCCTGGGCCAGCTAAAGCAACAAGGACAACTGCAACAACAACAACAACAACAACAACAACAACAAAATCGCTGGGTGTTGTGGCGGGTGTTTGCAGTCCCAGCTACTTGGGAGGCTGAGGCAAGAGAATTACTTAAGCCCAAGAGTTTGAGGTTGCTATGAGCTGAGACAGCACAGCACTCTACCCAGGGTGACAGCTTGAGACTTTGCCTCAAAAAAAAGGAAAGAAAATAATGAGGTAATTTTAAAAAGAATTATATTTCCAGCGGGGAGCCCTAGATACTGAAGCATCAGGGCCACACAACTTGGCTTTTAAATCATCATCTCTTATCACCTCTTGGGTCTGCACCTTTTTTTTTTTAAATGCATACTTCAAATATATCTTTGCCAAAGGAGATTTGAACTTGGGGGACATGTTAGCGCCTCCATGGGCCTGCTGGGCTCTGTTCATTGGGTGTGCTAAAAATAACTAGAGAGGTTAAAAAAATGTTGAAGCAGATTTAGGGGCTCTTCTGGAAAATGAAACACAGAAGCTGGGCCCTGGGTGGTTCTATTTAAAGCCGATCATCATCTCATCCATTCCTGTGGATTTACATGCAAAGACTTTATTCCCCGTGGCCCTGCTGAGGGAAGGAGGGTCTGATCTGCATTAGAACTCCCTCCTCCCACGACCCTCTGCAAAGCAGCAGCTGTCCAGAGAAAAAGGAGTGCTGTGGGTCTGGCAAGTGGCTCTGTGCTTTACTTCCGCAATTGTCCTTTTGAATCGAGGAAAGCAAAAATAAAGTTTTCAAGACCAATTCACAATCTAATCTTCTGTGAAAAGCAAAATCGAGGCTATGAAAAATTATAAGCAGTTAAAACACTTTCATGTCGTCTTTCCAGAGAAAGAGAGAAAGAGAGAGAGAGAGAGAGAGGAAATCACACTGCTTTGTTCAAAGCAATGGGACCAACACAAGCCTTTTTTTCTTTCTTTTCCTTTTTTTTTTTTTTTGAGCAACACATCTGGTCTCAATCTCTATATGCCAGTGGACAAAAGCAATTAGAAAGCTCTGCTTTCCATGTCATAATAATGGAAGTCATATATTTTCCACGGCTGTCTCATTTGGTTACCCAGCTCTGCAGAAAGAGCTTAAATGGAATTTAAAATGCAGGTTTTTGCTTGACAATACTGTTAGTGACCTGAAGGATAAGTGCTCCCGTATCTTCCAGAACCAGGAGAAGAGAAAGAGTAGATATTACAGGTGTGTGCTAATAAACCACAATGTAATTTACATGCCTGTGGGATAGGCCCCAATATTCAATCTTTCTGACACACTCTGGGGACTGGGAATGCTATTAGAATTGGTTTAGATATGGAAAGATCTCTTGAGGAATCTACTAGAGTTTTCGTATGTGTTAAAACTTTGACTTTCTCATTGTATTGGTCAGGACTTTTTTTTTTTCTTTTTTTGAGACAGAATCTCACTATGTTGCCCTTAGTAGGGTGCCAGGCCATGACAGCTCACAGCAACCTCAAACTCTTGGGCTTAAGTGATTCTCTTGCCTCAGCCTCCCACATAGCTGGGACTACAGGCGCCCACCACAACGCCTGGCTATTTTATCGGCTGCAGTTGTCATCATTGTTGTTTAGCCGGCCTAGGCTGAGTTCAAACCCACCAGCCTTGGTGTATGTGGCCGGTCCCCTGCCCACTGAGCTATGGGTGCCACCTGGTCAGGACTTTTTTTTTTTTTTTTTGGCCAGTGCTGGGTTTGAACCCGCCACCTCCGGTATATGGGACCGGCACCCTACTCCTTGAGCCACAGGTGCCGCCCAAGGACTTTTTTTTTTTTGTAGAGACAGAGTCTCACTTTATGGCCCTCGGTAGAGTGCCGTGGCGTCACACAGCTCACAGCAACCTCCAACTCCTGGGCTTAAGCAATTCTCCTGCCTCAGCCTCCCAAGTAGCTGGGATTACAGGCGCCCGCCACAACGCCCAGCTATTTTTTGGTTGCAGTTCGGCCGGGGCCGGGTTTGAACCCGCCACCCTCGGTATATGGGGCCGGCGCCTTACCGACTGAGCCACAGGCGCCGCCCATGGTCAGGACTTTTTTGATTGCAAGCGACAGAACTCAACCTAACTCAGCCTGAGCAAAAAAGAGAATTGGTTCATATAACTGGGAAATGTGAGGGGCTGAAAATGGTCAGACTCAACTGAGTCCATGCCTTTAAACAATGCCATGCTTTCCTTTCCCTCTCCCAAGATTAGCAATTCCAGGAAAAGGCTTGGCTCAGTATCAAAAGTTGCAGCAATAATTCTGGACTTAATTCTCATTGAGTCAGGTGCCGATCCGTAAACTGACAATAGCCTTGAGCCACTGGTCCTTTCCAGGGGTCCTCAAACTTTTTAAACAGGGGGCCAGGTCACTGTCCCTCAGACCATTGGAGGGCTGGACTATAGTTTAAAAAAAAACAAAAACTATGAACAAATTCCTATGCACACTGCACATATCTTATTTTGAAGTCAAAAAACGGGAACAAATATAATCACACCGCCTCATGTAGCCCGCTATAGACACAAGTAGCATCTGTGCCATCAAACTACAGGATGGAGATTGTGTGTCAGAAAGTTGTGTTTCAGCTTTGAAAGAGGGGTTGGTGGGTGTAGGGTGTCATAGCTAGCCCATATGAAATAGGCAACCCCCTCTAAGCTGATGCAACCTGGTGCTCCCACTACCTGGGGGAATAGATGGTACCTTTGTCCTGCCTGCCTTTTCCTTTGTTTGCTTGAGACATAGTTGCTTTCTGTCACCTAGGCTAGAAAGCCGTAGTGTCATTATGCCTCCCAGCAACCTCGTCTTGCTCAGGGGTCCTCAAACTGCACAGGGGTCCTCAAACTGCATGGGCCACATGAGGCAGTGTGATTGTAGTTGTTCCCGTTTTGTTTTTTGACTTCAAAATAAGATATGTGCAGTGTGCATAGGAATTTGTTCATAGTTTTTCTTTTTTAACTATAGTCCGGCCTCCAATGGTCTGAGGGGGAGTGAACTGGCCCCCTGTTTAAAAAGTTTGAGGACCTCTGCTTGGGCTCAAGCAATCCACCTGCCTCAGCCTCTCAAGGACTAGGATTACAGGTGTGAGCCATTGTGCCTGACCTGTCCAGACTTCCTATGGGCAGAAGCAACCCCCACCCAGCACACATCGCTGAGGGAGAAGAGCCAAAGGTGAATATTAGCCTACTGGACTCCTCAGGACACTGTTGTGTAGCATGACACCTAAACAACTGTGTGGGGTGGCACTAGTGGGCAGGCAAAAACAGCATGCATCCTCCATACTGACCCAAACCATCTTAAAATTGATACATCCTCCCAAGGTTTCTTGCCTGATGTGTGTAAGCTGTGCCTTATGCATTAGAATATATGGATCAACTGTTTTATAACTTAATGTTTGTTCAAACTTGGGTGTGTAGAGGCTTGAATGCTGGGGTGGAAGAGTCCAGAGTGTAGGCTCAGGAGGCCTGGGTCTGATTACGGCTCTGTTTTACCACCTGGGCATTGTTGGTCTCATCCTAATGCTTTTGGGGGCATCAGCTTCTTCATCAGTGGGACAAAGGGCCCTTCAAAAAACCCTTCCCTTCTACCAGAGGGAAGAGGTCCAGATAGGGAAGAGGTCTGTGGTTTGGAAGTCTATCTTTTCCTCCCAGTCTCCCACTGTTTGTGTCAATAAACACAACTCTGCCTTCTCCCTCTGGCCCCTTCCCCCAGCCTGGTCTCCTCAGATGTGTGAAGTTGGTGGTTTTACTGCGCTTAGTCATATTCAAACACCTCCAGGGCATCTGCAGGTTGTAATTTCCCTCCCAAAGACACTGGTGACATACAAACCCCCTTTATGCCTGTTAGGCAAATTAGCACCCACTCATGAACCTGGGCCCCTGCAGAAGCTGGCTGGGGACAAACACAGTGTGCCTGAGGGAGTGAAAATGCAAAGCACAGCAGGGGCTGACTTCTGTCCCAGGAGAGACAGGCCCTCTCAGCCTGAGCAGTGGGAAGACCATTACACAGGGGTATCTGCAACGGAGGAAGGGACGCTGGGGTGCTGAGAGCAGACTGACAGTCTGGATGGAGTCTTAATCATCTCATACTTGGGCATCTAAGAGATCTATTTGTGTTTGCCAACAGTAAATTCCAGCACCCAGCACAGAACCCCACAAACATCCTAACTCCTCTGTGATCCATCAGAAACCAAACTTCCTTTTAGGCGTTTGGAAGAGCTAGGGCAGAGTAACTAGCTTAGCCTTCACCAGAGATGCTAGAGAAGGGCTTGGGGCCATGTGCAATGGCCTATGGGGTGAGTCAGTCAGCTTTGAGTTTACTACTCACTGTCAAATTGGTCTTCTGGGGCCCATAGCTTAAGGTCCTCAGTCTGAGTGGGGCTAAGCAATGCCTATGGGTGCCACTGGGTGCCAGTAGTGGAGTATTTTGGGGTCCAAACAATGAGTCACACACATAACAAAGATCTGTAATTTCTGCTCTATCATTCAGTGTTTTTTGGAGTTCAGATCATATATGGAAAACATAAAAATATTGAGGCCTCATGGCTGCGCCTGTGGCTCAACGGGGGTAGGGCGTCTGCCCCATATGCTGGAGGTGGTGGGTTCAAACCCAGCCCCGGCCAAAAACTGCAAAAAAAAAAAAAAATATTGAGGCCTCTATTCATAGAACACCGTTCAGTCCTCAAAGGTCTTTCATATTCAGGATAGTTTGGTAATTGGTTTGGACTACTACTGAGTTCAAACCTTGACTCCTCTAGACTAAGGAAACTTTAGTGAATTACTTAACCTCCTGGAACCTCTGTTTGTTTTTCTATAAAATGCAAGGTCATAATAACCTCTACCTTTACAAGTTTGGGGGAGTTAATTGCAATAATCTATGTTATACTCTTAGGACATGGCCAGATACAGAATAATGGTTCGACACATGTTAGTGACTGCTATTATTATCCATGAAGTCCATAAGACCAACTCATGAAATTCATTGGGCTAGAATATTTTCCTCTATTGATAAATAAGAAAAGTGAGATCAGAAAATACAAAGGAAGCATGAGGAGGTGAAAGGAAAGAGATGTTCATGGGACCACTGGGAGATGGTAACACAGGCAACTTTGGGTTTCCTGCTGTGTGCACAGGAGGGCTCACAACCTGCAGATAATTGGCATCAAGGTAAAGCTACATAAAGGGGATTCACTTACAGAAGAGACTGAAACTTTACAGTAAATAGGAAAAAAAAAATTGATTAGCATTATATCCTCCAAAAAGGGACCCCAAAATTTTGAAAATACCTTTACCTTCTAACAAAGTTTACATTAGGGTTTCTGCAACTATGTGCTAATTTGGAGGACAAAGAGTCTAAACATTTTTATCTGATGAAATTGTATGGCATCCTTTAACTTCATTTTTTATTTTTATATCAAATTTGTAAAGAAGATCATTTTTCCCCCCACAAAAATATTTGATGGCTTCATCAATTTTTAAAAGTCATGGTACTCTACCCAGAGTGATGGAGTGAGACTCTGCCTAAAAAAAATAAAATAAAATAAATAATAATAATAAAGGTCTTTGCCTCAGCACCCATAGTGCAGTGGTTATGGCACCAGCCACATGCACCAAGGCTGGCGGGTTCAAAACCAGCCAGGGCCAGCTGAACAACAATGACAACTGCAACAAAAAAAACAGCCAGGTTTTGTGGCGGGCGCCTGTAGTCCCAGATGCTTGGGAGGCTGAGGCAAGAGAATCGCTTAAGCCCAAGAGTTGGAAGTTGCTGTGAGCTGTGACGCTACATCACTCTACCAATGGGACATAGTGAGACTCTGTCTCAAAAAAAAAAAAAAAAGGCCTTTTCTGAATCCTTTTTATTTGCATTGTCTCTCTGTTCTTATCTATTTTCTTTTGGGTAGTTGTTATCTGATCTCCCCCAAGGCTTTGAGCAGTCCTGCTGTTACTCTCATGAACTTTATAAAACTCTGAGACTTTGCAAGATTTGCAAGTTCAGTGTGAACCAACTTGTATTGAATTCTAATTGTGATTTGGGATGTTGCTACAAACCACAGAGGTGTGGATGAAATGAGTGGGAGTGGCTGCTAGTGTGGGACAGAGAGAGACTCTGTGTGTGTAGACACGCTATGATCCATTAGCAGAGAGTGTCGTGTTATGACAACTTTTGCTTCATGAGCAAGTCATAACTGTAGGCACTTGGGTAATAAATACTCAGATAACAGCCCCCTGTGTAACAAATGCTCAGATAACAAGCAGCCGCAGATCACATAACAACACAGCACAAGGTTTTGATAAACCCAAATTTCTGGGACTAAAAACCCCTTTCTACAGACAATTGAAGTCAGATGGCTGAGATATCAGTGAAAGTAAACAAGTACTGATAGTAACAGATTGCGAATAACACACTGAATAAACTAAGAAAGCACAGGTTCATTCTGATGTAAATGAATCACTAGAAGTTTAATGAGGAATGAAATATTGACATAGCTTCAAGGGTTTCCACAACATACTTAAGAAAGGGCAATGAGTCTCTGTACAGATGAGGATTCTGGCAGACACCTCTCCAGTCAAGAGTTCCAAGTGAACATTTTCAGGAATGCAACCAATTGGAACTGGGTACCACACACTACAATGCAAGGTGAAGAAGCCAACATTGCAGCCACAGTACTTCCGCCTGAATCTAATTAAGAGGAAACTCAAGTAAAACCAAAATTGAGGGACATTCTACACATGTCTGGCCGATAATCTTCAAATATGTCAAGGACATAGAAATCAAAGAAAGAGGAAGGGCCATTTCAGACTGGAGGAGCCCAAAGAGCCATGGCAACTGGGTGCAAATGGGATTCTGAACTGAATTCTCTTACTATAAAAATGACATGATGTATGTAGGTGGCTGGCAAAACTTGAATGGGCCCTGAGGATTCACTGTAAAGTATTAATGTTTATTTCCTAACTTTTTCTTCCTTCCTTCCTCTCTCTCTCTCTCTTTCTTTCTAGACAGAATCTCACTTTATCGCCCTCAGTAGAGTGCCATGGCGTCACAGCTCACAACCTCCTCCAACTCCTGGGCTTAAGAGATTCTCTTTTTTTTTTGTAGAGACAGAGTCTCACTGTACCGCCCTTGGGTAGAGTGCCGTGGCGTCACACGGCTTACAGCAACCTCTAACTCTTGGGCTTACGCGATTCTCTTGCCTCAGCCTCCCGAGCAGCTGGGACTACAGGCGCCAACCACAACGCCCGGCTATTTTTTTGTTGCAGTTTGGCCGGGGCTGGGTTTGAACCCGCCACCCTTGGCATATGGGGCTGGCGCCCTACTCACTGAGCCACAGGCGCCACCCAAGAGATTCTCTTGCCTCAGCCTCCCAAGTAGCTGGGACCACCAGTGCCTGCCAGAATGCCTGGCTATTTTTTGTTGCAGTTTGGCTGGGGCCGGGTTCAAACCCACCACCCTCGGTATTTGGGTCCAGCGCCCTACCCACTGAGTCACAGGTGGCGCCCTACCCACTGAGCCACAGGCACCACCCTATTTCCTAACTTTTAAAATGTATCGTATATGTAGGAGGATGTCTTCATTGACAGGAAAGTTGTGCTAACATTTTTAGGGCACCATCAGATCAAGTCTTCAATTTACTCTCAAATGGTTCAGGAACAAAAACACTTTTTGGTAACTTTCCTGCAAGTTTGAGATTTTTTTTGTTAAAGGAGCAAAGGAGGTCATTGTTTACTGAGCAGCTGGCAAATTCATTCAAGGTACAGGAATGGAGTTGAAGGGCAGTGCCAAAGAGTGCCGGAGGCCCGGGCGGCGCCTGTGGCTCAGTGAGTAGGGCGCTGGCCCCATATACCAATGGTGGTGGGTTCAAACCCAGCCCCGGCCAAACTGCAACAAAAAAAATAGCCAGGCGTTGTGCCAAGCACCTGTAGTCCCAGCTACTTGGGAGGCTGAGGCAAGGGAATTGCCTAAGCTCAGGAGTTGGAGGTTGCTGTGAGCTGTGACGTTACGGCACTCTACCGAGGGTGATAAAGTGAGACTCTGTCTCTAAAAAAAAAAGGAGTGGTAGAGGCTGAGCTGCATTTTGGAGGGTGCCTGTCAGCTGTGTGTAGGGGAGGGTGTTGGGGGGGGTGGCATAGAAGGGGTCCAGGAGACTGGAGACAGTGAGAAGGGCTTGAGCTTAGACAATGACAACATGTAAAACAGAAGACAGATTTGAGACCTGTTGAGGAGGAAGCCTCCTTACGATTCAGAGAAAGGGAGGAGACGATGAAGGTTTCAAGCCTCCTAGAGAGGATGATATGGAATCAGGAATGAGAGGAGGCCTGGGGAAGTGGGCTTGTGTAGTGGAGATGGTGGGTACTGTTTGGGGCATGCTGAATATGAGAGCAATTTGGTGGCAACATTGGGCACCTCTCTGATCTCCAGGGTATCAACCAAAGTGGCTCATCTTCCCAGAGTTAGAATTTGAGATCTTGGCATAACATTGTCACTGAGATATCAGGAAATGATGAAATATGATCCGGAACCAAGAAGAAAGATCACAGCCAACAACATGGATTGGACGGCCGTTTGCCTGAGAAGCCAAGAGAACAACTGAGATCAGTGGAGGAGAGGAGGAAGAAAGCTCTTGGGGAAAGCTGAGGGAAAGGGCATTATGCGAAGTGAAATCTGTCAGTCACAAAAGGACTGATACTGTGTGATTCCCCTTTTGTGAGGTACCGAGTCAAATTCCATAAAGATAGAATGGTGGTTGGCTTGGCGCCTGTGGCTCAAGTAGCTAAGGTGCCAGCCACATACACCTGAAATGGCAGGTTCGAATCCAGCCTGGGCCCGCCAAATAACAATGATGGCTGCAACAAAAAATAGCCAGGTATTGTGGTGGGCGCCTATAGTCCTAGCTACTTGGGAGGCAGAGGCAGGACAATCGCTTGAGCCCAGAGGTTGGAGGTTACTGTGAGTTGTGATGCCATAGCACCCTACCCAGGGTGACAGCTGGAGGCTCTGTCTCAAAACAAAACAAAAAAAACAAACAGGCGGCTCCTGTGGCTTAGTTGGTAGGGTGCCAGCCCCATATACCGAAGGTGGCAGGTTCAAACCCAGCCCCGGCCAAACTGCAACAAAAAAATAGGCAGGCATTGTGGCGGGTGCCTATAGTCCTAGCTACTCAGGAGGCTGAGGCAAAAGAATCTCCTAAGCCACTCGTGAGGCTGAGGCAAGAGAATCATCTAAGCCCAAGAGCTGGAGGTTGCTGTGAGCTGTGATGCCACGGTGCTCTGCTGAGGGCGACAAAATGAGACTCTGTCTCTAAAAACAAAAAAATATAATAATAATCCAACTCCTAAAAAAAAAAAAAAAAGAATCTCCTAAGCCCAGGAGTTGGAGGTTGCTGTGAACTGTGATGACACAGCACTCTACCGAGGGTGATAAAGTGCAATTCTGGGGTGGCGCCTGTGGCTCAGTGAGTAGGGAGCCGGCCCCACATGCCGAGGGTGGCAGGTTCAAACCCAGCTCTGGCCAAAACTGCAACCAAAAAAAAAATAAAAATAAAAAAATAAAGTCTTTAAATTAAAAAAAGAAAATGCAATTCTGTTTCTACAAAAAAAAAGATAGAATGGTGGTTGTCAGGGGATGGGGGAGAGAAGAATGAGAGTGAACATTTAATGGGTATGGAATTTCAGTTTTGCAAGATGGTAAGAGTTCTGTGAATGGATAGTGGTGACGGTTGCACAACAATGTGAAAATACTTGATGTCACTGAACCATACACTTAAAAATGGTTAAGGTATTAAATTTGATGTTACGGGTATTTTACCACCATTTAAAAAAAAATTTTTTTTTTTTTTTTGAGACAGAGTCTCGCTATGTTGCCCTGGGTAGAGTGTTGTGGTGTCACAGCTCACAGCAACCTCAAACTCTTGGGCTTAAACAATTCTCTTGCCTCAGTTTCCCAAGTAGCTGAGACTACAGGTGCCCACCACAACACCTGGCTATTTTTTGGTTGCATCTGTCATTGTTGTTTGGCTGGCTTGAGCCGGGTTTGAACCCGCCAGCCTCGGTGTATGTGGCGCCGTAACCACTCTACTACTGGCGCCGAGCCTAAAAAAATTTTTTTTTTTTTGTAGAGACAGAGTCACACTTCATGGCCCTCGGTAGAGTGCCATGGCCTCACACAGCTCACAGCAACCTCCAACTCCTGGGCTTAAGTGATTCTCCTGCCTCAGCCTCCCGAGTAGCTGGGACTACAGGCGCCTGCCACAACACCTGGCTATTTTTTGGTTGCAGTTTGGCCGGGGCTGGGTTTGAACCCGCCACCCTCGGTGTATGGGGCCGGCGCCCTACCGACTGAGCCACAGGCGCCGCCCTAAAAAATTTTTTTAATGCAGATTCTGATTCAGCGGTTCAGGTGTGAGGCCTGAAATGCTGCATTGCTTTATTTTATTATTTTTTTTTTTTTGTAGAGACAGAGTCTCACTTTACTGCCCTCGGTAGAGTGCCGTGGCGTCACACGGCTCACAGCAACCTCCAGCTCTTGGGCTTATGTGATTCTCTTGCCTCAGCCTCCTGAGCAGCTGGGACTACAGGTGCCCGCCACAAGGCCCAGCTATTTTTTTGTTGCAGTTCGGCCGGGGCTGGGTTTGAACCCACTACCCTCGGTATATGGGGCCGGCGCCTTACTTACTGAGCCACAGGTGCTGCCCGCTGCATTGCTATTAAACTCTCAGGTGAGGTTGGAGCCATTTGAACCATACTTTGTGCCAAGGACCATATCTTAAGTTACAAGATATTAGAAAGCTAAAGCAGGGCGGCGCCTATGGCTCAGTGAGCAGGGCGCCGGCCCCATATACTGAGGGTGAGGGGTTCGAACCCGGCCCCGGCCAAACTGCAACCAAAAAATAGCCGGGCGTTGTGGCGGGCGCCTGTAGTCCCAGCTACTCGGGAGGCTGAGGCAGGAGAATCGCCGAAGCCCAGGAGTTGGAGGTTGCTGTGAGCTGTGTAACGCCATGGCACTCTACCGAGGGTGATAAAGAGAAACTCTGTCTCTATAAAAAAAAAAAAAAAAAAAAGAACCTTCAGAAAGCTAAAGCAGTTTCTTTTAGGTCCTTTTAAATAAGCCCAGCACCTGCTTTGCATTAAAGCTATAGTTACTGCTTGAATGAAATGCAGTGGGATTCTAAGCCCTGTAAGGACGCCAGACTCCTTATCCTACTCTCCAGGAAGCTGCCAAGAAAGCCCCTGTCACACCAGACACAATCATAGCAAAACACGTCTATAGCCAGAATTATTTGGAGCTGGCCTACTCACTAGAAAATTACCTCCAGCTCAATAGCTCATCTCGTCTATTACTAAGAGGTCCTTGATTGGGTTTCAGCCCGTGCACTGTCTGTGGTTAGCCCATGAAGACAGGGACCAAGTCTGTGATGTTCACTGCTATATCTCCAGTCCTAGCTACTGGTCTGTAGAAGGTATTCAGTAAACATTTGTTGATGAAAATAGCTAACACATATACTACGTGCAGTGCTTATAAAATAATGTTCTGAGAATTGTACGTGGTAGATTATATTGTCCTTTAAAGAAGGCCATGAAATAAAATATCTCCCAACATACCTGTTCTCTCTGTAGTGTGACTGTGAAATTCCTCCCATTGGAGAATGGTGTTTATGTCCCCTGTCCTTGACCATGGGTGGATCTACAGGGACCAAATTGAAGGAAAAGTAGAAGGCTACTCACACAAGCTTATGTATACTTTATCACTGGAGGAAAGATCTTTCTAGTATCAGAGGGTACTTTCCTCTTGTATCAATACACTGTTCCCACGAAAATGCTGAACAATCAATTCCCCACCAGTGGGGTTTGCAACACTTTATTCTTATGGATCTGTGGGTTCACCAGGAGTTGGCTACACCAAGTTGTGTGCAGCTGGGGTGGTTTGCATTAGCCACGCTTGTCTGGCTTCTTTCTCTAGAACCAATAGACTAGCCTGGTTATATTTTTCTCATTGCCTTTTGCAATGGCAAAGGCTCAAAAGAGCAAGCCAAATCATGCAAATGCTTTGCAATCTTCCCCCTTATTTCCCAGCGGTCAAAGCAAACCGCATGGCTAAGCCCAAATTGGAAGGATGAGAAAGACAGTGAATATTTTCAACAATAGTCACACCTCTTTTCAGATATTAAAAACATATTTAGAGGTGTTTAGAGGTCTTACAAATATATGATGACCATTTCCTTGTTCCATTCAATACACTTAGCACATCATTTTCAAAGGCTGTGTGGCGCTTCATCATATAAATGTGTCATAATGTATTTCATCACTCCCCAGTGTTTGACCATTTAGGTTGCTTCCTTTTATTGCTGTTGTAATTAACATGTTACAGTAAACTACTATCTACATAAGTCTTGGTTTACAGTCCCTGATTATTTTCTTAACAAATTCCTAGAAGTAGAATTTCTGGACTAGGGAGGTGCCTGTGGCCCAGTCGGTAAGGTGCTGGCCCCATATACCGAGGGTGGCGGGTTCAAACCCGGCCCTGGCTGAACTGCAACCAAAAAATAGCTGGGCGTTGTGGCGGGCGCCTGTAGTCCCAGCTACTGGGGAGGCTGAGGCAGGAGAATCACTTAAGCCCAGGAGTTGGAGGTTGCTGTGAGCTGTGTGACGCCATGGCACTCTACCGAGGGCCATAAAGTGAGACTCTGTCTCTACAAAAAAAAAAAAAGAATTTCTGGACTAAAGGGACTCAAAAATTTAAGGCTGTAGAAAGCGAATCAAGAGTGAAAAGATTGGCTGGACACGATGGCTCAGGCATGTAATCCTAACAGTCTGGGAGGCCGAGGCAGGTGGATTGCTTGAGGTCCGGAGTTCTAGACCAGCCTGAGCAACAGCAAGACCCGGTCTCTACTAAAAATAGAAAAACTAGCTGGTGTCCCAGCGGGCACCTGTAGTCCCAGCTACTTGGAAGGCTGATGTAGGAGGATTACTTGAGCCCAGGAGTCTGAGGTTGCTGTGAGCTAGGATGATGCCATGGCACTCTATCCAGGGTGACAGAGTGAGACTTTGTCTCAAAATAAAAAAAAAAAAAAGTGAAAAGACCGTGGAGTCAGGGAGGAAGATCAGCCAAGAAGAAAGTGAAGACGCTAAGCCGGAATCTGGACAATTATATCCACGAAATAAAATTGGACTTCCAGAGAGTTTCAAGAAACTATGATCTTACCTTACATCCTTTTGAGGTCCCATGAGAATATGTCAGAGCTTTAAATGCTACCAAGCTAGAACAGGTATTTGCAAAACCATTCCTTGCTTCCCTGGATAGTCACTGAGACGGAGTCAAAGGCCTGGCAAAGCGTCCAAAGAACCTGGCAACTGTCCTTTCCGGGGCATGTGATGGAGAGATTAGAATTTGGAACCTGACTAAATGTAAACGTTATCTGTACAATAAAGCACATGAAGGTTTTATACGAAGAGGGGACTTCTTTTTTTACTGTTGTTGATGACAAAACTGTGAAGCAGTGGGAAATGGATGCACCAGGCTTTGGAGACAAGGAAGAGCCATTGCATACAATATTGGGAAAGACAGTATATACTGCAGTTGATCATTACTGGAAAGAAGGTGTTTTTGCCACATGTGGACAGCAAGTAGACATTTGGGATGAGCAAAGAACCAGTCCTATATCTATGACCTGGGGATTTGACGGTATTAGTAGCGTTAAATTTAACCCATTTGTGCTTGGTGCCAGTAGCTCAGTAAGTAGGGCGCTGGCCACATATACCGAAGGTGGCAGGTTCGTAGCCCTGGCCTCCTAAACAACAATGACAACTGCAACCAAAAAATAGCCAGGTGTTGAGGTGGACACCTATAGTCCCAGCTACTCGGTAGGCTGAAGCAAGATAATTGCTTAAGCCCAAGAGTTTGAGGTTTCTGTGAGCTGTGATGCCACGGCTCTACCAAGGGTGACGGAATGAGACTCTGTTTCAAAAAAATTTAACCGAGTTGAGATAGTTATTTTGGGAAGCTGTGCTTCTGATGGGACTATAGTACTATTTGATATGAGGCAAGCTGCTCATTTGAAAAAGGTTATCTTAGATATGAGAACAAATACCATCTCTTAGAACCCTATGGAAGCTTTCTTTTTCACTGCAGCATATGAAGATTACAATCTGTATACTTCCAATGTGCGTGCACTGGACACCCCTGCAATGGTTCATATGGATCACGTGTCTGCAGGGGTTGATGTAGGTTACTTTCCCACAGGGGAAGAGTTTGTATTTGCCAATTTTGATAAATCTATTCGAATCTTTCCTGTGGACAAGAGTTGAGGCAGGGCAGTCTATCACACAAAGCGAATGCTACACGCTCCTGTGTGCAATGAACTCGTGACAAGTTCATCATGTCTGGGTCTGAAGAGATGAACATTTGTCTGGGGAAAGCTAATGCTTCTGAAAAATTGGATGTGCTTACATCATGAAAGAAAGCAGCCAAAGATTATGACCAGAATTTGAAGGAGAAATTTCAGTGTCATCCTCATATAAAACTTACAGCTCATCATTGACATCTACCGAAATCTATCTACAGCCAGATTCAGGAACAGCACATCATCCACAAGAGGAAACAAATTGCTTTAAACACAGCATAGCCGGATCTGTACCAACTGCGTCAGAGAAGACGAGACACAAAGTGACAGTTGTGGAATAATATTTGATATTCCTAATAAGCCTGATGTATAATTATTTGTTACTTTTTTTTTTTTGAGACAGAATCTCACTCTTCTGACCAGACTAGAGTGCCCTGGTGTTAGCCTAGCTCACAGCAACCTCAAACTCCTGGGTTTAAGCCATCCTCCTGCCTCAGGTGGCACTATTGGCACCTGCCACCTATTTTTTTTTGTTGCAGTTGTCATTGTTGTTTAGCTGGCCCAGGCCATCCTCAGTGTATGTGGCCAGCACCCTAACCACTGAGCTACAGGCACCGCCCAATTAACCTTTTAATGTAAAACATTAAAAGTGACTTTTACCCACTTTAGTTTCAGTTTGGGTGGCACAGGAGTAAACCAATTTTGGTAGGACTGATCATACCGGGAAAATGGAAAAACTTAAGTTTTACCGTGGAGATTCTGTGCTTAGAGTTACATGTAAAGTCATTATGTTTAGTTTTCAAAATATTATGGAAGTGTATAAAAGAGCAAAAGATGCTTTCTGTCCTTGAGAAGTATACATTTTATAACAATTTGATTAATAATCTGCATTTGGGTGGTTCCTGTGGCTCAAAGGGGTAGGGCGCCGGCCCGTATGCCAGAGGTGGTGGGTTCAAAACCAGCCCCGGCCAAAAACTGCAAATAAATAAATAAATAAATAAAAATCTGCATTTGAGGAGAAAGATACATTATATTTATTTTTAAATTATATTATATTTTATTTATTTATTTATTTATTTATTTATTTTTTGTAGAGACAGAGTTTCACTTTATGGCCCTCGGTAGAGTGCCGTGGCCTCACACAGCTCACAGCAACCTCCAACTCCTGGGCTTAAGCGATTCTCTTGCCTCAGCCTCCCGAGTAGCTGGGACTACAGGCGCCCGCCACAACACCCGGCTATTTTTTGGTTGCAGTTTGGCCGGGGCTGGGTTTGAACCCATCACCCTCGGTATATGGGGCCGGCGCCCTACCGACTGAGCCACAGGCGCCGCCCAAAATTATATTATATTTTATTTTATTTTATTTTTAGATTGCGCTTCAAGCTGTCATCCTGTGTAGACATCCTGTGGCATCACAGCTCACAGCAACCTCCAACTCCTGGGTTCGAGCAATTCTCCTGCCTCCACCTCCCAAGTAGCTGGGACTACAGGCACCTGCCATGACGCCCGGCTATTTTTTGGTTGCAGCCGTCATTGTTGTTTGGTGGGCCCGGGCTGGATTTGAACCTACCAGCTCAAGTGTATGTGTCTGGCGCCTTAGCCGCTTGAGCCACAGTCACTGAGCCTATTTTTAAAATTTAAAATTCTTCACTCTTCACTCTCAAAGTTGGTGAGAAGTCCAAATTAGTCCATCTGAGAGGATTTACACATACATACACGTGCACGCACTCACACATACACACACGGGGCCCAGTCAGGGCCACGATATGCGTGGCATTTGGGATGGGCACTGCACAACTCTGCAAAGTGCAAGGGGAATTGTACCATGCACTGTGATGAAATGGCACCTTCTGAAGTTGCTGTAATGCCCTCTACTCCACCCTACCTAGGCTGTACAGGAAGTATGGGGCTTGTGTCAGGCAGGGACATGGAGTTAGGCCAGGCCTCAGGTGCATGTGGACTCTACAAGTACCCATCATAATGCCCGGCTTTGGATTCTTTGCCCATTTCCAATTTAAGAGGGCTATCTCTGGGCGTGCCCCACCCAGCCATGGCAATTTTCACCAACACTTTCAAGGTGAAAGCACTTAGAGCTTGCAGGCACCCAGCAACCATCTATATCCTTGGTCCTGCCTTCTTGAGGGGGTAGATCAGATTAGACCCAGGTTGTCAAGATGTATAGAGTGGCCATGCCCTCTTTCACTCTTTTTAAAATATATATATATTGTTTCTTTTTTCCTTTTCATTTTTTTGAGATAGCTGCTCACTCTGTTGGCCCCAGGCTAGTATGCAATGGCATCATAGCTCACAGCAACCTCCAACTCCTGGGCTCAAGTGGATCCTCTTGCCTCAGCCTTCCAAACAGCTTGGACTATAGGTGTAGGCCACCATGCCTGGCCTATTCTCTCCTTTACTAAAGAAATGTCTTTCACTTTTGAAGCTCATGACCACTATCTCCTTTCTCTTACATGCTTCAGATTAATTTCGAAGCAAGGGTTGAAAACTCAGATGTTTATGACAATAGATAGGACACTGCAGGTGGTGTAAGAGCTTAGGGAGTGATGGTGATTGTGGGGAACTGGTAAGTACATGGCCTGTGTAAAGGAGACCAGCCTGATCTGATCCTGCCAATTTTCACCATGTGAAAATATAGGCCCAGAGATGCTACATCTTTTGAGTCTTTCCGGAGAACCCAGAAATTTAGATTCTCATTGAAAATCTCCTACTTTTAGGCTCGGCACCCATAGCACAGTGGTTACAGCACTAGCCACATACACCAAAGCTGGCGGGTGTGAACCCAGCCCAGCCCAGGCAAGCTAAACAACAATGACAACTGCAACAAAAAATAGCTGGGTGTTGTGGTGGGCACCTGTAGTCCCCAGCTACTTAGGAGGCTGATGCAAGAGAATTGCTTAAGCCCAAGAGTTTGAGGTTGCTGTGAGCTGTGATGCCATGGCACTATACCAAGTGTGACATAGTGAGACTGCCTCAAAAAAAAAAAAAAAAAAAAAAGGAAAAAGAAAATCTCCTACTTTTAGATAATTGCAACTAATATTTAAAATTCACAAGAAATACTTTGACTCCCAAGTCAAATAAAAAATACTGCAAGCCACCAATTTTCAATTTCAGAAAACAAAGGGGGAGTCCCTTTTTGCCACAGAAAATACACAAAAGGGCTGTTAACTCTCCAGGGCTAAGGAAAGTCAGACTTCCAGGACACAAAAGGTAAGCTACCTTCTCTCAGGGGAAGGAGATGGGAGGGAGTGGGGGAAATACTTTTCATTCTTTCTGAAGGAGTCAAGGAGAAACAAGTCCTTTCTCAGCCAGTGTGGTTAATGGAGTACATTACAGTCTTGATAATTTGAACTACTATTAGTTGGGGAGTCAGACATAAATAAGTACATGCAATAATTACATGGCAGCATTCAGACGGGGCCAGAGCACAGGCATAGAGGCGTGGGTACCATGCCCTGAGGGGGCAGGACTGGCTGCCTGGAGGTCCCAGGGTGGGCAGCTGGGCTGGAGGTTGGAGGCCAGACTGGGCACAGAAAGCCTGTGTGTGACAGTGTTGGTTTTCATCCTGGAAGAACAAAGCTCCAGCCAAGGCTTCTTTCAGGAGCATGGCATAACCAAGGCTGCTGTTTGGGGAGTCATCCCCAGATCAGTGCTTGCATGAGGGTGGATCGGGAGGGAAAAGAAGGGGATGGACAAATGTGGGAGGATCGGTTCAGAAGCTGTGGAATCTGAGCAGTGCCTGTGGCTCAGTGAGTAGGGTGCTGGCCCCATATACTGAGGGTGGTGGGTTCAAACCCAGCCAAACTGCAATCAAAAAAAAAAAAAAAGCTGGGCGTTGTGGTGGGCCTCTGTAGTCCCAGCTACTCAGGAGGCTGAGTAGAGAAGAGAATCGCCTAAGCCCAAAAGCTGGAGGTTGCTGTGAGCTGTGACGCCAAAGCACTCTACTGAGGGCAACAAAGTGAGACTCTGACTCTAAAAAAAAAAAAGAAGCCATGGAATCTGTCCAGGTATGAGCTAAGGGCTGATCCGGATGTGGGGAGGGAGAAAGGAAAGGACACTGTTACAAAAGAAGGGTTAGCAGGACAGGGGCACTGGGAAGAGGAAGTAATCAGAGTCACAATCTTTTGAGCTCCCTCTCCCTTACTCTCCCAGCACTCTCAGGAGGGGTGCACAGGGGTAATGGGAGGTCTCAGAGGAACAGGTTTAGAAGCAGAGAGAACAGACTCTTCCCCCCTTCCAAGCCAAGCACAGTTTAGCAGTTCTAAAATGCCCAGTTACTCACATTTTAATCTCTCTGACAACTCAGAGTTTAATTGGTGGGCGGTACATCCCTTCAAAGTCCATATATTGAAATCATAACCTCAATGCCTCATAATGTGGCTGTATTTAGAGATAGGGTTTTAAAAGAAGTACTTAAGTTCAAACGAAGGCGTTAGGGTAGGCCCTAATCCATTCTGACTAGTATCCTTAGAAGAAGAGATTAGGGGACAGACACACACAGGGAAGGCCACATGAAGACACAGGGAGGAGATCTCCATCTATAAGCCAGTGAGAGAGGCCTCCGGGGAAACAGCCCTGACAACACCTTGCTCTTGTGCTTCAAGCTTCCGGGACTGTGAGAAAATCAGTTTCTGCACCAGTCTGTGGTACTTCGTACTTCCTTATGGCAGCCCTAGCCAACCCATAGGGTACGTGACATGTGGTGGCAAATTTTATAATGGATGAAGTCTAAGCATCTGAGAGTCTGTGAAGTAGGGTTTATTACCATTTTTCTTTTTGTAACTTATTGTCCTTATTCATATAAACTTCATTCTGATTAAGGTAATTCTATAATTTATCACCCAAACTAGGATAATTCAAAGAGTAAAATGGGAGGTACTATTCATAATTACTCCGGAACAGCAAAGGTATGCCGCCACTGTCCCAGGAAACAGGGACATCCAGTCACCCTCACTAGGCCCATTGGAGAATGTTAGGGGAGGAGAGGGTCGCTTACCTTAGAGGGACCTCATACCTAGATTTCCCTCTGAGTATCATGTCCCAGGCCACCAATCTGTCCTAATAACAGAACAAATGACATCACCAGCTGAAAAGGAGAAGCTACTTCTTTTTTTTTTAGAGACAGAGTCTTACTTTATCACCCTTGGTAGAGTGCCATGGCATCACACAGCTCACAGCAACCTCCAACTCCTGGGCTGAAGTGATTCTCTTGCCTCAGCCTCCTGAGTATCTGGGACTACAGGCGCCCGCCACAACGCCCAGCTATTTTTTGGTTTGCAGTTCAGCCAGGGCCGGGTTTGAACCTGCCACCCTCGGTATATGGGGCCAGCGCCCTACCGACTGAGCCACAGGCGCCGCCCGAGAAGCTGCTTCTTTGGTCACACCTAAAGTCCCAGAGTCAGGGTAAATCTTATTTTAAATATTGTACCAGAAAAAATATCTTGATGGCATAACTGTAAAAATTCCCAGAAGGCCCTGATGCTCAAACACATCTTTCTTAATTGATCTACCACAATGTGGGAAATCCCCAACAGGGCTTCCTCTTTTGAGTTAAAGCATCAGAGATTCTTATGAAAATGTGAAAGCAAAAAATTACGCATGAAAAGTGAAGTGACAACACATCGATCTATTAAACTTTAACTTACATGGGCTAATAAACAACATTTATTGAGCACTAACCATATATATATATATATTTTTTTTTTCTTTTTTTGAGACCGAGCCTCAAGCTGTCACCCTGGGTATAGTGCTGTGGCATCACAGCTCACAGCAACCTCCAACTCCTGGGCTCAAACGATTCTCCTGCCCCTGCCTCCCAAGTAGCTGGGACTACAGATGCCTGCCACACTGCCCAGCTATTTTTGTTGTTGTTGTAGCCATCATTGTTGTTTGGCAGGCCCAGGCTGGCTTTGAACCTGCCAGCTCGGGTGTATGTGGCTGGCGCCTTAGCCTCTTGAGCCACAGGCGCCGAGCCTAACCATCTATTTTATATTTTATCATTTCCTTTAATTCTTACAACAAACACAGTAAACAGTACTGTTCTAGTTTTTTAGTTGAGGAAGTGGAGACTCAGATCCAGTGACTTGTCCAAGGCCACACACCTATTGAATGATGGAGCCAGGATTCTCACGCAGGTTCATTGACTCTGAAGCTCCAACATCTGACATCCTCCCTCCCTCTCTCTCTCTCTTTTTGGAGATAAGGTCTCGCTCTGTTGCCTGGGATAAAGAATGCTGTGGCATCAGCATAGCTCACTGCAGCCTCACACTCCCTGTCCATCCTTTCTTTTCTTTCCCGCTTAACTAATTTTTTTGTTTATCCAGCTTGTAGATATTTTATATATTTATCATATTTAGTACTTCATAAAAAATAAGGAAGAGTTGGAGGGAAGGTGGACAACCAAATGTAATGAGCTGAAAATGAGAAGATGAAGGGACCAGTTTCCTGGCCTGGCCTAACACTGGCTCCATCCTTCTCTCTGCTATCACATTCTACTGGAATTAAATCTTCTTCACTTGACTTTCTAAGTGATATGTGTACAAAATATAATGTTAGCTGACATTCCTAGGACCTAGTTCTGATACTATTCCTTCGTGCTAAATTGAAGGAGACAGGCAAAGGTTCCCTACATTTTCCTTTCCTTTCAGAAGGCAATTATGTTATAGTTAATGGTTTAAGTGTTATTGGGGTTACAAGAGGCCCAGAAAAAGACATGCAGAGTAGTAATCAATCACTTTAATACAACTTTAGCTTATAAAACTCGACAGGATTACGTTTTTTTTCCCTTTATATCCCTGCCCTGGTGAGGCAAGTTTTTACTCTATTTAAGCAAAACATCACTTTAACACTCGTTCAGAGTTACAGCTGCTGATAATAAAATGCTAGGGTAAAAATCAAAATAGATATCTGGAAATACAAAATATAGGCTTTCTACAGCAAGGCAAATCTCTCATTATGCCCACGTGTGAATTTTAGAGCAAAATTACAGATGTCTTTTGTATCATAGGCATTATACAGTTCTGCACTTTCTAACTCACTCAGGTTTAAGGGCCCTAAACCGAGGGAATCTGATTCTGTTTATTGTTCTTTCTCTTGCCCACTTGGTTTTCTTGTTCACTTGTTGTTATCATTGTTGTTTGTTTATTTATTTATTTTTGCAGTTTTTGGCCGGGGCTGGGTTTGAACTCATCACCCCCAGCATGTGGGGCCAGTGCCCTACTCCTTTGAGCCACAGGCGCTGCCTATCTTTTTTTTTTTTTTTTTTTTGGCCAGGGCTGGGTTTGAACCTACCACCTCCGGCATATGGGACTGGCGCCCTACTCCTTGAGCCGCAGGCACTGCCCATCATTGTTGTTTTAAGAGACAGGGTCTTAGGCGGCGCCTGTGGCTCAAAAGGGGTAGGGCACCGACCCCATATGCCGGAGGTGGCGAGTTCAAACCCAGCCCCAGCCGGAAACTGCAAAAAAAAAAGAAAAAGAGACAGGGTCTTAGGGCGGTGCCTGTGGCTCAGTGAGTAGGGCGCCGGCCTCATATGCCGAGGGTGGCAGGTTCAAACCCAGCCCCGGCCAAACTGCAACAACAACAACAACAAAAATAGCCGGGTGTTATGGCGGGCACCTGTAGTCCCAGCTGCTTGGGAGGCTGAGGCAAAAAGAATCATGTAAGCCCAAGAGTTACAGGTTGCCGTGACCCATGTGACGTCATGGCACTCTACCCGAGGGCGGTACAGTGAGACTCTGTCTCTACAAAATAAATAAATAAATAAATAAAAGAAAGAGACGGGGTCTTACTCTGTTGCCCTGGCTGAAATACAATGGTGTCATCATAGCTCACTGCAGCTGTGAACTTCCAGATTCAAGAAGTCCTCCTGTCTCACCCTTCTGAATAGCTGAGACTACAGGTATACACCACCACACTTGACTAATTTTTTACTATTTTTTGTAGAGACAAGGTCTCAGTATATTCAGTATATTGCCCAGGCTAGTATTGAACTCTTAGGCTCAGGCAATACTCTTGCCTCAGCCTCCCAAGTAGCTGGGACTACAGGTGCCCTCCACAACATCCGGCTCTCTTTGGAGACCGGATCTCGCTCTTGCTCAGGCTGGTCTCAAACTCCTGAGCTAAGGCAATCTACCCACTTTGACCTCCCAAAGTGCTATGGTTGGTTACAAGTGTGAGCCACTGCTCCCGGCTTTGAGGTTTGTTTTTCTTTTTTTTTTTTGTAGAGACAGAGTCTCACTTTATGGCCCTCGGTAGAGTGCCATGGCATCGCACAGCTCACAGTAACCTCCAACTCCTGGGCTTAAGTGATTCTCTTGCCTCAGCCTCCCAAGTAGCTGGGATTATAGGCGCCCACCACAACCTCTGGCTATTTTGTTGTTGTTGTTGCAGTTCGGCCGGGGCCGGGTTTGAACCCGCCACCCTCGGTATATGGGGCCGTCACCTTACCGACTGAGCCACAGGTGCGGCCCTGAGGTTTGTTTTTCTAAGAAAATACTTATAGGAGAAACAGTTTTATTTTGTTCATTTTTAGTGACCATATTGAAAAATAGAGTCAAGCTTTCAAATGGAAAAATAAAGGCATCTGTTTAAAAAATATATATATTACCTATGTTTTTTTTTTTTTTTTTGCAGTTTTTGGCCTGGGTTGGGTTTGAACCTGCCACCTCTGGCATATGGGGCTGGCGCCCTACCCTACTTTGAGCCACAGGCACTACCCTATATTACCTATGTTAATAATAGTTACAACAAAGACAATTAGCCCAGCTTTGAGTTGTCTTTTCCTCCTGGAATTTAGCTGGGGCCCAGAGCTCTACTATTTGGTGGCAGCTTTGGAAACACTGGTAGTTTCATGTTCACTTTCAGGCCCCTGGAATAAGTAAAACTGATGGTGTGACAGACACTCTGTAAATGCTCAACAATGCTGCTGGTAAGGAAGGGAAGAGAGGAAGTGTGGAAGGGAAGAAGGGAAGGGAAAAAGGGAGGGAGAGAAGAGAGGAAGAGAGGGAAGCCGGGAAGCAAGAAAACTTTTTCTGGAGGAGTCTATCTAATTTGCATTTTTTTTTTTTTTTTTTCAGTTTTTGGTCGAGGCTAGGTTTGAACCCGCCACCTCCACCTCCAGCATATGGGGCCATGCCCTACCCCCTTGAGCCATAGGCACCGCCCTTAATTTGCATTTTAATAGCTAAAGAAACCTGAAGAAGTAAAACTTTTTTTTTTTTGCAGTTTTTTGCTGGGGCTGGGTTTGAACCCACCACCTCCAGCTTATAGGGCCTGTGCCCTACTCCGTTGAGCCACAGGAAGTAAAACTTAAAACTGGGTTTGGTTAAAAGGCTCGTTTACCATCAACCCATGTGGTGTGGGGCTCATGCCCCACTCTTCCTTCCCCTGATTTCTTCCTTCCTGTGGGGCACATCATTGCTCATTAGCACCTTCCCCAGATGGTGGACCGTGAGGAGTGAAACTCAGTTCTGTAATTTATTTCTTGGTGTTTCAGCAGCTCTTGAATCTCCCAGTGAGGGAGAAGTCTGAAATTAATGGCTAGAATTAGTTATTTGGATTATCTCAGGTTTCCACATATACATTATTTTATTGGCTGAGTGGGCTATTGAGAGTTATGTCTTGTGAAGAAAGTTTCCCTATTTTAAATGACTTGAGGGAAGAAGAAAGTTTCTCTATTTGAAATGATTTGAGGGAAATGGGACCCAATTAAGATAAGAAAAGGCTAATGCTGGAAAGGAAATGACCAAGAACAAGAATTGATGCTGGGAACTTCCGATATCACCTCCTAGTACAGGAGGTGGGTCAATTTGAGAGCAACTATGGCAAATTTGCACCAGAGCTGTCCGGTCTTATCACATTTTTTTGTCTTGGCCTTAATTTTTAACAATTGGAGGTGGGGCGGTGCCTGTGGCTCAGTGAGTAGGGCGCCGGCCCCATATGCCGAGGGTGGCGGGTTCAAACCCAGCCCTGGCCAAACTGCAACAAAAAAATAGCCGGACGTTGTGATGGGCACCTGTAGTCCCAGCTGCTCGGGAGGCTGAGGCAAGAGAATCGCGTAAGCCCAAGAGTTAGAGGTTGCTGTGAGCTGTGTGACGCCACGGCACTCTACCCGAGGGCGGTACAGTGAGACTCTGTCTCTACAAAAAAAAAAACAATTGGAGGTGTCACAGACAGAGGTTCCAAGCTAGGGGCTCTAAAGCCAACCACCAGTGACCTAGGCAAAATTTCAAACGAAAGATCTTTGGTAGTTTTACACTACTCTTTCCTCTCCAAAGAAAAGCAGTACCCCAAAATATAAATAAAATCAGTGTCAAGTACTGATTTTAGTGAAACTACATTATTAAGACTGGGATTCAGTCCCCCCTTTTTTTGTGAGTCTCACTTTGTCACCCCAGGAGTAGTGCCGCGGCATCATAGCTCACAGCAACTTCAAACTCTCGGGTTCAAGCAATCCTCTTGCCTCAGTTTTTCATTTTTTTTTTTTTTTTTTTGTAGAGACAGACTCTCGCTTTATGGCCCTGGGTAGAGTGCCGTGGCCTCACACAGCTCACAGCAATCTCCAACTCCTGGGCTTAAGCGATTCTCTTGCCTCAGCCTCCCGAGTAGCTGGAACTACAGGCGCCCGCCACAACACCCGGCTATTTTTGGGTTGCAGTTTGGCCAGGGCTGGGCCCGAAGCCGCCACCCTCGGTATATGGGGCCGGCGCCCCACCGACTGAGCCACAGGCGCCGCCCTCAGTTTTTCATTTTTAGTAGAGGTGGGGGTCTCTTGCTTGGGCTGGTCTCAAATTCCTGAGCCCAAGGGATCCTCCTGCTTCAGCCTCCTAGAATGCTAGGATAATAGGCATGAGCCACTGTGCCCAGGTAAGTCTGCTCTCTTTAACTCTGATATTTTGTTAGGGTATTGGGGATGTGTGCATGATTTTTATTACTTTTGTTGAATAAAGGGTGAATAATGTGTTTAAAGATGCGACAAGCTAGCCAGGCGCGGTGGCTCATGCCAGTCTTTGGAATTAGGTCCTTGGCCTCAGTCCACTCTGCCTTAATCCTAAATCCCCCGTTTAGATTTACACTGACCCCTCAGGGGGAACTCTTGACTTCTAGGGAAGGAAGCACCGACTTCCAAGAGGGCACAGGTATCTTTAGTTTGGAATGATGGGCAAGAAGTAAGTGGAAGTAAGGGGAGATGAAGAAACAGAACCCTGGAAGTTCCCCCGTTCCCCGAGGGGTTGGCCACCCACCTTATCTACCTGTGGGTGGATAGGAATCTCAGCCCAAAACTCTGATAGGAAATTACTTTTTTTTTTTTTGAGACAGACTCACTTTGTCACCCAAGTGTAGTGCCATGGTGTCAAAGCTCACAGCAATCTCCAACTCTTGGGCTTAGATTCCCTTGCCTTAGCCTTTGGAGTAGCTGGGATTACAGGTTCCCCCCACCACAACACTTGGCTATTTTTAGAGATGGGCTCTCTCAGGCTGGTCTCGAACTCATGAGCTCAGGCAATCCACCCACTTCCTCCTCCCAGAGTGCTAGGAATACAGTTGTGAGCCGCTGCTCCCAGCAACACAAACTGACTTTTAAAATGACTTACCCAAGAAGGAATGGGGAAAGGGAGAGAGGGAAGGAGGGAGGGAATGTGGGGTTAAAAAATAAAAATACAAAAAATAAAACAACCTACTCATTTCTAAGTTTCCATTTTTCCTAGGCTGGTGGGATTTCAATCTAAATCAAGTTTCTTCCTTTCCTCAGGGGGCTTATGTATTGCAAAGGTATGGGGAAGGGTCACAGGCTCCTCAGTCATCACTCCACTTGGGTTGTGCGGGGACACTGAGCTGCCTCGCTGGTCCCGTGAGGAGTGGAGGCCCCACTCTGCTGTTTCTGCGCCTCCCTGTGGGGTGGAAGCCTGGAGACACAGAGACTGCTCAGCTGGACACACTGGGAGCTGGTTCCTCCACGAGCAGAAGGGCCCTGGTGCCCCCAGCTCTGGAAGTCCACCGATCTCTTTAGCGTTTTGTTGCATACCTGGGGTTCTGCTAGGACCCAGGGCACATGACTTCGGTCACCTCATTTACCCGTGTCTCACTCTCCAGGCCTGGAGGAAATCCTGCCACCTACATCGGCCCCTCTCACACTTAGCTTTTGCAAACACTTTGTTAGCTCCTGCAGTTTAAGCTGGGAAAGAGCTTAGTTTCTGCCAGCCCCAGACACACCCTTCCCCTGGGGCAAAGAGTTGCAGGCAGCCTAACAAGCCAGAATTGGTGAGGGGTGGGATGGGAAAAGTAGAAAACCTGCTCAGGAGCAGCAGGCTGCTGCTGCAGGAAACATTAAGCCTGTTGCACAGCAGTGAAATCGGTCTGTCTGATCCCTCTACGAGTCCGTCTTCCCTTCTATCCTCAATGTCTCCCTGACCAACTAACCTACTTTTGGGCAGATGACTGAATGAATCCTTGGACAAAAAGTAATCCTGAATCCCAAAGGGCTCATGTCGGTACCTCATTGTCTCAGGGAATGGGGGACAGTTTCCTCACCGCCAAACTCCCAGGGCAGGGAGGAAGGTATTTCTAACGCAGCCTGCAGGGTGCCCAGAACTCTGACACGACCCCGAGGGGTGGGGACAGGGCTGTGTCAGAGCACCTTGGGTCTGCATTTAATAACTGCTCCCTACCAACTTTTTAGGGTCTTGGTGACAGGTTTATTACACTGAGGATAGGAAATTTTAGTAGACACAAGCTCTCTTGAGGAAAGGTCTTACAGTTGTCCAGTGAAAACCAAGTCAGGGAATGAATTAAAAAGTGCTTGAATCACATTTCTTAAGCCCCTGTCAGCAGCAGGGGCCATAGCGCAAGCATTATCTAGTATTCGTTAGGTATTTTGTGGAACAGAATCATAAAATTCTGCACATTTACTTAAGTATAAATTACAGCAAGACAAAACTAAATACAAATTTTAAAACTGAACGAATAAACATAACTTCAATAACAAGTGTCTTTGTTATTGCCTGGGAAGACAGCCAAGTGGTATGCGTTTTGGATTAATTTTTAAAAGGGAAAACAAATTAATTACTTAGTAAACACAGTTTGCTAGGCAAGATCTCCCAAAACGTCAGACAAAATTGAAAAAAAAAGGTCATTAGTGATTTGAACAAAGTCTATTTATTGTTTTAAAGTTGGCTACATTAGTGCAAGAGGTAAATATTTGCCTTTATGTTGGCCTTAAAAATATTGATGTATTTGAATAAAGATTAGGCTGACAATTAATCAGTGTTAATATCTAAGGTCTGCTTGAAGCTGAAATTAACTGAAGTCACTAAGCTCTGGTTCAGAACCAAAAGCCTGTTCCTGCAAAGGGGGTTGTTGGTAGGTCTTTCTGTATTGGGTGTCTATGCCTGGGAGCTCCTGAGCTAGCTGAGAGGGCAGCACTACTTGGTTATTCCACATTGGATTTTACCTAGATGTGTTTCTGAAGTATTTAAGGAGAGCAAATTTTGAGACTGAGAATGCTTCCCTGGATTCTCTCTCCCTCTCTCTGTTTTCTCTTTTGAGGCAAAGTCTTACTCCGTTTCCCAGGCTAGAGTATAGTGGAGTCAGCCTAGCTCACAGCAGCTTCAAACTCCTACCTCAGTCTCCAGAGTAGCTGGGACTACAGGCACAATGTCTGGCTAATTTTTCTTCTATTTTCAGTAGACACAGAGTCTTGCTCTTGCTCAGGCTGGTCTTGAACTCCTGAGCTCAAGTGATCCTCTGGCCTCCGCCTCCTGGAGTGCAAGGATAAGAGTGGTGAACCAGGGCGGCGCCTGTGGCTCAAAGGGATAGGGCGCCAGTCCCATATGCTGGAGGTGGTGGGTTCAAACCCAGCCTCGGCCAAAAACCACAAAAAAAAAAAAAAAAGAGTGGTGAACCACCACGGTGGCCTGGATTCTCTTGAAATGCCACTTCAAAGTTTGTTCTTGATCTGCAGCTGAATATGAGGGAAGCAAGTTGGGGCTGGCACATTCATATAAAAGATTCCCGCGGGCGGCGCCTGTGGCTCAAGGAGTAGGGTGCTGGCCCCATATGCCGGAGGTGGTGGGTTCATACCCAGCCCCAGCCAAAAACTGCAACAACAATAAAAAAAGAAATAAATAAGATTAGCTTTCTTAAAAAAAAAAAATAATAATAATTAAAAAATAATAAAATAAAAGATTCCCTTCCCTCCTGCAAGTTACCACCAGAGGGTGGTCACCAATGAAAGAAAGAAGATCTTACAGCTGGAAGGGTCTTTAGCTTTCATCTGGTCCAATCCCCTCTATTTATAGATAAATAAATAGAATTATATGGAAACAAGGGGAGTAAGAGTGCAGAGTCCCATTCCTCCTGAGCAGGCCTAGGGTCTAAGTCTTCTGTCCTAAAGCCAATACTCAGTCTGCTCCATCAGGGTTTCCAGAACCGAGTTCCTCAGGATGCGATTTTCCTGCAATGTTAACAGATGTCCCCTGTCTCTCAAAGAGGACTCTGTAGTCAAATGCTGGTTAAAACAAGTTTAAACAGACTGCTTATTCCTCCTCCAGGAATTCTCAGAAGTTTTAACATATTAATATACATTGAAAATCTCTAAGAGGAAAAATAGATGCCCTTAAAAATGTTCAGATGATGTCATGATTTTACACATATATAACGTGCTTTTCCTTCCAAATAGTTTGTGGAAGTGCTGCTAAGAAACCATTCACATGTAAAGACAAATTAGTTTCCAACACTGAGGAGTCCATTCTATTGGTTTCAGGGATACAATTTTCAAGAACTATAAGAAGAGGCCAGTGTGGTGGCTCATGCCTATAATCCTAGCACTCTGGGAAGCCGAGGTGGGAGAATGGCTCAACCTCAGGAGTTCAAGACCAGCCTAGGCAAGGGCGAGACCCCCGTCTCTACTAAAAATAGAAAAATTAAGGCCAGGCGAGGTGGCTCATGCCTGTAATCCTAGCACTCTGAGAGGCCAAGATGGGTGGATTTCTTGAGCTCAGGAGTTCAGAGACCAGCCAGAGCAAGAGCAAGACCCCATCTCCACTAAAAGTAGAAAAAAGAAAAACTGCCCTGGTGTTGTGGCAGGCACTTCCATGGCACTCTACCCAAGGTGAAAAAGTGAGACTCTATCTCAAAATAAATAAATAACAAGTAAAAATAGAAAAATTAGTCAGGAGTTGTGGCTAGTCCCTGTAGTCCTAGATGCTTGGGAGGCTGAGGCAGGAGGATCACTTGAGCCCAAGAGTTTGAGGTTGCTGTGAGCTAGGCTAACACCATGGCACTCTAGTCTGGCACAACAGAGTAAGACTCTCTCAAAAAAAAAAAAAAAAACAAAAAAAAACTGCAAGAAGAGTTCCTTATAAAATATGGTAGGAAAGGGGGTCTTGCACTCCCTTGTAAGTCAGCGAGTCACTTCCCTTCCTCTCTGCCTGTTGCCTGCTATTTCCCCTAAGAGAAAGCATCAGTTCCTGGAGGTGTGCTGGTGCCAGCCCTGCACTGCCCATGAACCCAAGTAAGCGCCTCCTTAAATCATGCACCCTGGGCTCTGTATCCTAGTTTTGGCATGGGATGAGTGGTGTATTAAAGTTGGTGCTCAGGGGTGGCGCCTGTGGTTCAGTTGGTAAGGCACCGGCCCCATATACCGAGGGTGGCGGGTTCAAACCCGCCCCGGCTGAACTGCAACCAAAAAAAAAATAGCCAGGCGTTGTGGCGGGCGCCTGTAGTCCCAGCTACTCGGGAGGCTGAGGCAAGAGAATCGCTTAAGCCCAGGAGTTGGAGGTTGCTGTGAGCTGTGATGCCATAGCACTCTACCAAGGGCCATAAAGTGAAACTCTGTCTCTACAAAAAAAAAAAAAGAGTAAAGGTTGGTGCTCAGGGATATGAGTTCATTTGAGATGGGATAATTCAGGATGGGCTGAATCAATTTGGTAAATAAAGAGAACCTGGCCTCTGGCCATTAGGCTAATTCTGTGGGACACTCAGGACTAGTAACATCAGGCTATAGGAGGTTGCCAAGAAAGCAGGCTTTCTGGGGTCTTATACCATCTATGAGAAGGTTAACATTGCTTTAAAAAGTGCTAGTCTAGGGCGGCACCTGTGGCTCAGTCGGTAAGGCGCCGGCCCCATATACCGAGGGTGACGGGTTCAAACCCGGCCCCGGCCAAACTGCAACAAAAAAATAGCCGGGCGTTGTGGCGGGTGCCTGTAGTCCCAGCTACTCGGGAGGTTGAGGCAAGAGAATCGCTTAATCCCAGGAGTTGGAGGTTGCTGTGAGCTGTGTGATGCCATGGCACTCTACCGAGGGCCATAAAGTGAGACCCTGTCTCTACAAAACAAACAAACAAAAAAAAAAGTGCTAGTCTGGGCTAGGGGCCCATAGCTCAGTGAGTAGGGCGCTGGCCACATACATCGAAGCTCGTGGGTTTGAATCCAGCCCAGCCAGCTAAAACAACAATGACAACTGCAACAACAACAACAACAACAAATAGCTGGGTGTGTGGAGGGTGCCTGTAATCCAAGAGTTGGAGGTTGCTGTCAGCTGCGACACCATGTCACTCTACCCAGGGTGACATAGTGAGACTCTGTCTCCAAAAAAAAAAAAGTGCTAGTGCTAGTCTGTCTTTGTGCCTCAGAGGACCTGTTATCTGAAAGGGGAGTAAGTACCTGAGTCCTCCAGGAAGGGACAGTGATGCACAAAGATCCACTCATAGAAGAGACATGGGGTCTCTCTCTTTCTCTCTCTCCCTGCAGTGGCTCAGTCATAGCTCACTGCAGCCTAGAACTCCTGGACTCAAACAATCCTCCTGCCTCAGCCTTCCAACATGTTGGGATTCCGGGCATGCACCAGGTGCCCAGCCAGGATCTCTTTTTCTATGAAGCAATTTTCACAGTGTCAGTCTGGGGAGTCTCCTTTACTGCTTAGATAATTCAGAAATGGGCACGATGTGTAGATTTTATGAGATACCCTCAAAGGTTTATTTTTATAAACTAGCATTTAGTACTTTGCATTTGCAGAGCAATTAATAGTGTGTTAGTTAATATCCCCTTTTCAGTTCAAGAGCAATATTTTGTTACTTAAAAATTAATAGCAATATCACAAAGGGCTTATAAAAAGAGATATATTACTCCGACAGGCAATTCCATATAATGCTAAGTTTTTATTTGCCATTACTTTAATTACTTAGATATTATTTTATATGTTTTCATTATTTTAAAGTGCCTTGGGAGTATGAAAGATGTCTTACAGATAATGTATTCCATTTTAGCCAGAACAGCCTAATCATAAGTAGCTGTAGATCAATGCATTTATCACTTAAAATTTCTTTTTAATGTTCTGTAAGCAAGTGAAATTGATGTCTTAGAGAAGACTGACACCTCCCAGGCCATGGAGCTTCCCCTCAGTGAATATTTCTTCATTAGATTATGAATATTTCTGGAAAAGGAAAAGAATAAAGCTAACAATAAGTTTAAAAAGCCATACAGCAGCATGATAAACATTAGTAAGAGCTTGTGCTTAGAAAACAGTTCATATCCTCTGGACACAGAATATCTATTTTAAAGCAAATTGGGTCTTCACATACATGCACACAAATTCTTCTCCATTTCGTCATGGAGGGGTTGATGCGTCTGTTTGTTCTGCAGAGGTGGCAGTGTTTCAGGGAGAATTTAAAATGTCCATGGAGCCCTGCGGTTTTCTTTCAGCGGGCAAGCTCTGTATATGAATGTGACTCATGGTCATGATCCCTCGATGAGGGTTTTTAAAAATAACCTATAGGCTCTATTTTTAGAGAACCTGGCAAGCTGCAGTGCTGCGGGCTCCTTTTTCTTTCTTTCTTTTTTTTTTTTTCCACATAAAGTAATTAACAATCTCTAATCCCTCAGGAGAATGGATAGCACTGAAATTCCTGGTATGTAAACAAAAATGCACTGTCTTAAGCAATGGACACAGCTCCTGAAACAAAGAGGACCACTCTCATTCCACTACCCCCCCCCCCCGAAGAAGACAGCTAAATCCAAGGATCAAATCAATCAGAGAAGAGCAAATAGTTTTAAACTGCTAAGAGGTCTTATAAATAAGGACTGAAGCAAAACTGTTTAATAAATGCAGCTCAGTCCTTTCTTTTCAAACAAAAGTTTCCCCATGACTTGGACTGGTTTGTTGTTCAATTTCACTTCCCCAGTCAATCCTAAAGGTCTGAACGCTTTTGGCAGATTTCAGCGGAATCATTTAAGTGCTCTAATAGAAAGACCAGAAGGGCAAATTATACAAATTTATTCTGAGTCAACCAAAAGTTTTACAGAATAAGAGAACCTGTGGTTTGAGGCAAATGTCTATCAATGGGAGTGGACACTCTGTGCAGGATGTCCTAACAACAGAGGTGGACTATTGGTCCAGTTGACAAACACTTCAGGAGTGTGGCTCTGCCCAGGCTCTAATTTTGCACCTTCACATAAATTGAGTCATCCTATCATGACACTGGAGGAAGGGTCTCTGTGCATTTACCAATTTTCAGTAAAGTTCATTAAAATATTACAGAGGTCTGGGTGGCGCCTGTGGCTCAGTGAGTAGGGCGCCGGCCCCATATGCCGAGGGTGGTGGGTTCAAACCCAGCCCCGGCCAAACTGCAACAACAACAAAATAGCCGGGCATTGTGGCGGGCGCCTGTAGTCCCAGCTGCTCGGGAGGCTGAGGCAAGAGAATCACATAAGCCCAAGAGCTGGAGGTTGCTGTGAGCCGTGTGACGCCACGGCACTCTACGGAGGGCAGTAAAGTGAAACTCTGTCTCTATAAAAAAAAAAAATTACAGAGGTTATCTTTTTGAAAATATTCATTGGTTCGGGTGGCGCCTGTGGCTCAGCGGGTAGGGCGCCGGTCCCATATGCCGGAGGTGGCGGGTTCAAACCCAGCCCTGGCGAAATTGAAAAAAAAAAAAAAAGAAAATATTCATTGGTTGACACTTTCTTTGAAGATGATTGTAAGCTAACTTACTATTTGTTACACATGCATAAGTATCTATACGGTAAGTGTTCAATAAATGTGAATCCAGATTAATACTGATTTTTCTTAGCATCACAGTCTACCAATTTATTTTCTCATTACTGTTTTCTTTTTTTAATTTTTATTCATGTATTTATTTATTTATTTTTGAGACAGAGTCTCACTTTGTTGCCCTCGGGAGAGTGCCATGGCATCACAGCTCACAGCAACCTCCAGCTCTTGGGCTTAGGTGATTCTCTTGTCTCAGCCTCCCGAGTAGCTGGGACTATAGGCCCCTGCCACAAGGCCCGGCTGTTTTTTTTTGTTGCAGTTTGGCTGGGACCGGGTTGGAACATGTCACCCTCTGTATATGGGGCCGGTGCCCTACTTACTGAGCCACAGGCGCCACCCTACTATCTTCCTTTTTTTTTGGCCAGGGTTGGACTTGAACCCACCACCTCCAGCATATGGGGCCAGTGCCCTACTCCTTTGAGCCACAGGCACCACCCTCTTTTCTTTTCTTTTTTTCTTTTTTTGAGACAGAGTCTCACTCTATCACTTTGGGTAGAGTGCTGTGAAGTCATAGCTCACAGCAACCTCAAACCCTTGGGCTCACATGATCCTCCTGCCTCTGCCTCCCAAGTGGCTGGGACTACTGGCACCTGCCAGGAAGCCAGGCTGTTTTTTCTGTTTTTGGTAGAGATGAGGTCTCAGTCTTTCTCAGGCTGGTCTTGAACTCCTGAGCTCAGGCCATCCACTTGCCTGGGCCTCCCTGAGTGCTGGGATTACAGGCCATCCTGCACAACCTAGAATACTTTCTTTAGCAATCTTTTCAAACAGAGTTTGTGAATGGTATGTATTCTGGGTTCTTCCTTTATTTGTTCCCATGTGGATGTGAATGATATTTTCACTTGAAATCTATGCTCATGGCTTGGTGCCTATAGCTCAGTGGCTAGGGCATCAGCCACATACACTGACTAGGGCTGGCGGGTTTGAACCTGGCCCGGGGTTTGCCAAACAACAATGACGAGTACAACAAAAATAGCCAGGCGTGGCGGGCGCCTGTAGTCCCAGCTACTTGGGAAGGTGAGGCAAGAGAATTGCTTAAGCCTAAGAGTTTGAGCTTGGAGTGAGCTGTGATGCCACGGTGCTCTACTGAGGGCAACAGAGTGAGACTCCGTCTTAAAAAAAAGAAATCTATGCTCACAACCTTTTCCCTCAGAATGTTAAAGATCTAGCTTCATTGTCTGCCATCCACTATTGCTGATGAGAAGTGTGAGATCAGTGTGATTCTCTCTTTTTTCTTTCTTTTTTTTTTTTTGTAGAGACAGGGTCTCACTTTATGGCCCTCGGTAGAGTGCCGTGGCCTCACATAGCTCACAGCAACCTCCAACTCCTGGGCTTAAGCGATTCTCTTGCCTCAGCCTCCCGATCTCTTTTTTCTTGTATTAATTGTGCTTTTACTTCAGGAAGATTTAGGACTTACTCTTTGTCCTTGGTGTTCTGAAATTTTACCACAATGTCAGCACTATTTATGTGGCATTTTTCATTTTCCTGCTTGGGGTCTTGTTTGGGTATTTTTTGTTTTGTTGCTTCAAATATTTCACTAACTTTGGACAGTCTCCCCTCTGTTATCTTCTTCTTCTTTTTTTTTTTGCAATTTTTGGCCGGGGCTGGGCTTGAACCTGCCACCTCTGGCATATGGGGCCAGTGCCCTACCCCTTTGAGCCACAGGCGCCGCCCTCCTCTGTTATCTTTTAAAGTATTTTCTCCTATCTACCCTTTTTGTTCTCTCATCCTGAAAATGTTATTAGCTGGATATGGGAACTTACGAAATTATTTTCCATGCTCCTAACTTTTCTTTTATACTTTTCATCTCTTCTCAGGGAATTCTTCAGTTCAATCTTCTAGGTCACTAATATGTTCTTCAGTTGTTCCTGGTCTGCTATTTAGTTCATCTACTTTTTTTTTAATCATCGGTGATAAAAGACTTAATTTTCAAGATCTCTACATGAATCGGCAGATGTAATGTCGGCTTCTCTGTCCATGAAGATACTGATTTGACTTATTCTAGAGTCGTTTTCTGTCTTTTCCGATTAACTTTGTTTTTGCAGATGTTTGTTCTTTCATTTGTTAAATGTGATGTCTCCTTTCATAGGGTTAGTTTTCACGTGGTTCCTGCTGTAAGCTCGAAGCAGGAGCTGGCAGGGCTCCATCCACCCGACCTCAAATCCCTTTACCATTTTAGTCTAAACAGGCTCCTTGCACACATCTATTCCCAACAGCCAGCATCTGTGTCTCTGTTGTGGCCCGGGCCTTAGCCTGCCGGGTGGCACTTTGCCAGTACACACCAAGAGCCAAAAGTGCCTGGGAGTTTATGTCCCTGGGACAGTTTATGTACTGAGAGGCATAGGGGATATAAATTTTCCAGGTCCTCATTGCCTGATGGGATACCCCTGTAGTGTGTGACCTGTGCAATCTCCACAGCTCCTTACATTAAGCAAAGTTATCCTCTGAGAGTTCATCACACCCTTGGGTGGCCTCCTTCCTTCCAGCTCCCACTTCCCCACATCCCCATCCATTCTTCCTGGGAATATTTCCTAATAAATCAGCTTCCTACAAATCTTCATCTCAGAGGCTATTCATAAGAACCCAGCCTAACTGTGCTCATCTTTAAGTGGAGGCCCTGCAGGGCTGCCTGTGAATGCTGTATTTGTTTACCATGGCCTAGATCCAAGGGCTTGGGGGAGGGGCTGGATGGGATGTGTCAACACACACACACAAAAGGATATAGAACAGAGGAATATGTAGCTTTTGTGTCTTTCTAGGAACTAGAGGGGGAAGCTCAAACATATGCTCAGCCTTCCTTCTTGATCCAATCTCCATAAACATCTATTTTGTTTTTTATTCTTTTACTCATAAGCCCAGACTACAAAAGGAGTGTAATACAAAATATTCACTGCTGATCGGCAAATTTCTGTCCTTTGGAGCACAACTACAAATTTAGCTGCAAATCGATCTTGAGCTGCAAAACTAGAGCTTAGAAGTTAGTTACTTCTTCCATTACTGAGCTCTTACTGTTGGCCCGCACATACAATAAGCAAAACAGCTCAGGACCTTACCCTCACAGAGTGTGATGGCTCACATTGTTGCTTGCTTACATTCTCACGTTCTCTCTTCCTTTCTCTCCCTCCTTCTTTTCCATTGCTATCTCCCTTCCTCCCACTTTGGGAAAACAACTTGGCAATTTGTATTACAAGTATTCCCTTTGACACAGAAATCTTCCATTTCAGGAAATTTATCCTAAAGAAATTATACAAAAGAAAAGGGAAAAATGTGTGTGTAAAGATGTTTATGCTCATAAGTAAGCACGAAAATTTGTAAAACAACCTAAGTATGCAATGGGAAAAGTTAACTACTATATGTTAGGCCCACTGGTTGGCCAATAATGAAGAAATTGAGAATTATAATGCTTAGAAAATACTTATGGGTGGTGCCTGTGGCTCAGTGCTTAGGGCGCCGGCCCCATATACTGAGGGTTGCAGTTTAGAACCTGGCCCTGGCCAGCTAAAACAGCAGTGACAATGGCAACAAAAAATAGCCGGGCGTTGTGGCAGGCGCCTGTAGTCCCAGCTACTCAGGAGGCTCAGGCAAAAGAATCACCTAAGCCCAAGAGTTGGAGGATGCTGTGAGCTATGATGCCACAGCGCTCTACAGAGGGCAACAAAATGATACTCTGTCTCAAAAAAAATAACAATAGTAATAATAATTTGGGCAGTGCCTGTGGCTCAGGGGGTCCGGTGCCGGCCCCATATACCAAGGGTGGCGTGTTCGAACCCTGCCCTGGCCAAATTGCAACAAAAAAATAGTCAGGCATTCTGGCGGGTGCCTGTAGTCCCAGCTACACAGGAGGCTGAAGCAAGAGAATCGCCTAAGCCAGTGGTTCTCAACCTTCCTAATGTTGCAGCCTTTTAATATAGTTCCTGTGGGTCTCAACCCATAGGTTGAGAACTGCTGGTATGGCCAGGAGTTGGAGATTGCTATGAGCTGTGACGCCATTGCACTTTACAGAGAGGGACAAAGTGAGACTGTCTCTAAAAAAAAAGAAAATACTTATAATGTTAAGTGACAATCACTGACTACAAAATTGTACATAGAGTTGATTGTGGTCAATTGTACAAAATACAAATGCATGCAGGCCCAGATTGAAGGAAATACACTCTTAACTAGAAACAGAGGTATTGCTAAGGTATTTATATTCTTGTATTTTCTTTCTTTCTTTCTTTCTTTTTTTTTTTTTTTGTAGAGACAGACTCTCACTGTATTGCCCTCGGTAGAGTGCCATGGCATCACACAGCTCACAGCAACCTCCAACTCCTGGGCTTAGGTGATTCTCTTGCCTCAGCCTCCCGAGTAGCTGGGACTACAGGCGCCCGCCACAACGCCTGGCTATTTTTTTGTTACAGTTTGGTTGGGGCCGAGTTTGAACCCACCACCCTCAGTATATGGGGCCGGTGCCCTACTCACTCAGCCAGAGGCATCGCCCAATATATTCTTCTGTTTTCAAATGCTCTTTGTTTTCCTATTCTGTTTTTTCTTTTTTTTTTTTTTTTTTAAGTTTGGCTATCAAAAGGTTACTAAATGATTCTTAGAGTTAAGGCCTTGGAATGCTGTTCTTCTAGAATCTAAGCCATTATGTGTCTGGCTTCTTGACATTCAGGTCCTAGGTCAAATACCACCTACCCTGAGCAGCCACCTACTTACTTACCTCTGACTCACAGCTCCCCACTGCTCTCCCAGCATTCCAGGTTCCTTTTCTTCGAGGCCTGAAGAGTTCTATCTAGAATTCTATCTTATTTATGCAACTGTGCACTTGTTTGCCCTTTTTCCACCTGCTAGAGAAGAAACACGCCATGATTTTTGTTACCTGTAGCCCCAGGGTCTTTAATGCCCAGCTTTGGAGAGTATTTGTTGAATGAATGTATTTACCTATTCATTCATGTATTCCGTGGTCTTGATAAGCTAGAGATGAAATACCCTTCACTTCATAGACTGTAATATGTTCCAGTATCTGACCCTTGCTTCCTCTCTACTTTTACCTCTTGCTATTGGCCTCAAATTTCAAGCTCCAGTCCAGCTGGCTGCTTGAAGTTCCTTCATAGGCCATGTTGTAACCCTAGACACATCTCTCCTCTTATCCAGTGGGGACTCTGCCCAGTATGCTCTTTCCACTCAATTCATCTGGCCAACTCTGACTTGAGGTTCAACTCAGTTGTCTTCTCCCCAAGTGGCCCAGCTGGAAACAGGTGCTGTTCTGAAACTCAGAATACCCAGCGCCCTGACCTCATCACTGCATGTTAATGTGCCTCTGTCGGAATGAGAGCCTGCGAGAAGCAGGGTGGCATCTTGTCCTTATAATGACTGATTTTCTGGTCCGTCTATGGCATACAGTAGTGGTCAAGAAATGTTTGTTGGTGGGCGGTGCCTGTGGCTCAAGGAGTAGGGCGCCGGTCCCATATGCCGGAGGTGGCGGGTTCAAACCCAGCCCCGGCCAAAAGAAAAAAAAAAAAAAAAAAAGAAATGTTTGTTGGGCTCGGTGCGTCAGCCACATACACCTGAACTGACAAATCCTGCCCTGGCCCCCCAAACAACAATGATGGCTGCAACCAAAAAATAGCCGGGGTTGGGGAGGGCGCCTGTAGTCCCAGCTACTTGGGAGGCAGAGGCAGGAGAATCGCTTGAGCCCAGGAGTTGGAGGTTGCTGTGATGCCACGGCACTCCACCCAGGGCGACAGCTTGAGGCTCTGTCTCAATAAAAAAAAAGAAATGTGGCGGTGCCTGTGGCTCAAGGAGTAGGGCGCCGGTCCCATATGCAAGAGGTGGTGGGTTCAAACCTAGCCCCGGCCAAAAACCACAAAAAAAAAAAAAAAAAGAAATGTTTGTTGGGTAGCACCTGTGGCTAAGTGGGTAGGGCACCAGCCCCATATACCAAGGGTGGCGAGTTCAAACCCAGCCCCAGCCAAACTGCAACAAAAAAATGCCGGGTGTTGTGGCGGGTCCCTGTAGTCCCAGCTACTTGGGAGGCTGAGGCAAGAGAATTGCCTAAGCCCAGGAATTGAGGTTGCTGTGAGCTGTGTGATACCACGGCACTCTACTGAGGGCGATAAAGTGGGACTCTGTCTCTACAAAAAAAAAAAGAAATGTTTGTTGAACTGAAATGAATTATAATACTAAGAGGGTCTAGGCTCAGCACCCATAGCTCGGTGTATAGGGTGCTGGCTACATACAACAAGGCTGGCGGGTTCTAGCCTGGCCTGGGCCTGCTAAACAATGACAACTGCAACCAAAAATAGCCGGGTGTTGTGGTGGGCACCTGTAGTCCCAGGTACTTGGGGGGTTGAGGCAAGAGAATCACTTAAGCCCAAGAGTTTGAGGTTGGTGTGAGCTGTGACGCCATGGCACCCTACCGAGGGTGACATAGACTCTTGTCTCAAAAAAAAAAAAAAAAGAATACTAAGAGGGTCTAATATGTGCCAGACATAGTGCTGGACGGTGTGGCATACTATCGAGAGTAACCAGAAAGAAAGCAGATTATAAGAGGTTAATTAGCATGTGCCAGTTTCCTCTAGAGCACAGACCACCAATCTTTGGCCAATATCTAAATGTTAAAGAGATTTTACATAAAAACACAGGTCTGGTTTCTTCTAAAAATTGAATAGCTGGGCAGCACCTGTGGCTCAGTGAGCAAGGCGCTAGCCCCATATACCAAGGGTGGCGGGTTCAAACCCGGCCCTGGCCAAACTGCAACAAAAAAATAGCCAGGCGTTGTGGCGGGCGCCTGTAGTCCCAGCTACTCTGGAGGCTGAGGCAGGAGAATTGCCTAAGCCCAGGAGTTGGAAGTTGCTGTGAGCTGTGTGATGCCATGGCACTCTACCGAAGGCCATAAAGTGAGACTCTGTCTCTACAAAAAAAAAAAAAAAAAAAGAATAGCTTTGGTGACAGGGCAATGGATTGATTAAAACTAAGTGGAAGTGTTTACCTGATTATACAGACATGCAATTGTCAATTTTCCTTCTGAGGTCTGCTGTTAATGTATTAAGAAAAATTGGAGGGTGGGCGGCACCTGTGGCTCAAGGAGTAGGGTGCCGGTCCCATATGCCGGAGGTGGTGGGTTCAAACCCACCCCTGGCCAAAAACTGCAAAAAAAAAAAAAAAGAAAAATTGGAGGGGCAGTGCCTGTGGCTCAAAGGGGTAGGGCGCCAGCCCCATGTGCCAGAGGTGGCGAGTTCAAACCCAGCCCTGGCCAAAAACTGAAAAAAAAAAAAAAAAATTTGGAAAGGAGGCAACAGTGTGTTTTGTTTTGTTTGAGACAGAGCCTCAAGCTGTTGTCCTGTGTAGGGTGCAGTGGCATCACAGCTCAGAGCAACCTCCAACTCCTGGGCTCAAGCGATTCTCCTGCCTCCACCTCTCAAGTAGCTGCTACAGGCGCCAGCCACAACACCCGGCTATTTTTTGGTTGCAGCCGCCATTGTTGTTTGGCGGGCCTGGGCTGGATTTGAACCTGCCAGCTCAGGTGTATGTGTCTGGTGCCTTAGCCACTTGAGCCACAGGTGCCGAGCCAACAGCGTGTTTTTTTTGTGTTATTATTTTTTTTTGTAGAGACAGAGTCTCACATTATTACCCTCGGTAGAGTGCTGTGGCATCACACAGGTCACAGCAAGCTCCAACTCCTGGGCTTAGGCGATTCTTTTGCCTCAGCCTCCCGAGTAACTGGGACTCAGACGCCCGTCACAACGTCTGGCTATTTTTTGTTGTAGTTTGACAGGGGCTGGGTTTGAACCCGCCACCCTCGGTATATGGGGCCGGCACCCTACCCACTGAACCACAGCTGCTGCCAACGGCGTGTTTATTCAACATCATATTAGGGCATTGTGTATTAGGCCATGGTATGGATTATTTAATTCTCTAGAATTGAACCATCCAATACTCTAAGCCTCCAGCTACTTGTGGCTATTTATATTTAAATTTAAATTAACTTAAATTAAATAAAATTAAAAATCCTATTTCGGAGTCACACTGGCCTATTTCAAGGGCTCACAAACCACATGTTAGCCCTTGAAATGAATCCAGGGTATTAGATGGCACGGATGTAGAACATTCCATCATTGCAGAAAGTTCTATTGGAGAGTGTTGCTCCAGGAAACGTACTGTTGTTTGATTTACTATTGATTAGGCCCTAGCATCTGTGAAGTCACATGTTAACTTACAGATATTTGCTTAGATATATTCCTGTCTGTGGGAAAAGATAACCCCAAAGGTTACTGTTTTATTGCCCTGGGAGACGTTAACCATTTAATTTGTGCCAAGTTATTTCAGCAGGCCTTTGTTAACTGACTAGATAAACCTCCCTTCCTCAAATCTTCCTTTGTATTAATTTTGCCATCCTGCGGTTCCTTCATTAATGAGTGTAGTGGGTTGGAGCGTGGCCCCAGAAAGACACATCCATGTCTAAATCCCTATGAATGTCAGAAATTGGGTCTTTGCAGATGTAATTAAGTATCTTGACATAAGATCATCCCAGATTACCCATGTGAGCCTTAAATCCAATAAGTGCCCTTATAAGAGACAGAGGAAGAGAAGCAGAGGCAGAGAACAGAAAGATGCCGTGTGGTCACGTGGTCAGGAGGTGAGAGAATGCTGGCAGCTACTGGAAGCTGGAGAGGCCAGAGGGATTCTCCCTTAGCAACTCTGGAGGGAGCAAGGCCTTGCTGACTCCTTGATGCTGGCCTCCAGAGCTATGTATGTGCTGCCAAAGTGAGAACGGCCTTCAGAACTGTAAAAGGGTACATTTCTATTGCTTTACGTTATAGCAAACCTAGGAAACTAATGAAATCAGTCAATGCTAGATGTATGCTCATTTAATATTTCTATGAGAGTCATGTTTTTTAACTTTTAAAAGTTGTACTGTGAGACTCGGCACCTGCGGCTCAAGCAGCTAAGGCGCCAGCCACATTCACCTGAGCTGGCAGGTTCGAATCCAGCCCAGGCCCGCCAAACAACAATGATGGCTGCAACCAAAAAAAATAGCCAAGCGTTGTGGTGGGCACCTGTAGTCCCAGCTACTTGGGAGGTGGAGGCAGGCGAATCGCTTGAGCCTGGAGTTGGAGGTTGCTGTGAGCTGTGCTGCCACGGTACTCTACCCAGGATGACAGCTTGAGGCTCTATCTCAAAAAAAAGAAAAGTTGTACTGTGAGATTTGCCATTTAAAATATTCAAGTTTGTGCTATTCTTTTCTCTCCTACTCTTGCACTTATTTTTATCTTCCTGCTCTGATATGTTTCAGATGGAGACAATAGTCCTTGACCTCATGACTCAGCCTTCCATGTAGAAATGTACAGAGTAATGAGAGGTAGGTAAGTTCGGAGCCTAAGAACACAGGCCTCAGCGGCTCTCTGTGCCTGGGGCAATCTCTGAACAGGCCTCCTCCAGGCAGCTATGTGCCAAGTCCTTCCCAGGCTGAGGGCCTGGGCAGCATTTCCTCCCCCATCAGACTCTCTGCTCCTCCTTAGGGTGACTTCATGTTTTAGGGTGCCTCTCCTGTCTCAAGGGGAACCTTGGGAACTGAGATTCTGTCCCAGGGTGGGTGGAGGGTGGCATCATCCTTCCCCTCCCTGACCATAGGGGAGCCGTCCAAGTTATCTTCTGTGCAGTCCTCCCCTCCAGCTGACAGCCACTCCCAGCCCCTTCCTCTTCCTTGTCAAGGTTGCCCTTGGTGGGAGAAGTGGGGAGGGGGGAAGCTACTATGAGAGGAGAACTCCCTTCCCTAGGACAGCCTGAGCTTGCCACACTGTGCATTCATCAGATGTGTGTCCCCTTCCTGGCCCTGGGCCAGCCACTCCCTCCTCTGCAGGAGGAGGACCCTGTGTACACTCAGGCAGCCCTGAGGGCTGCCTTTCAAATAACCCAAGGAGTGACTCTTTAAAAGCTTAAATTCCAAAGTGATTATTCTTGTCAAGGGGAAGGAATAAAAGGAATCCACTTCTGTAAACATGAAACAAAGATCAGAATAAGGGCTTAAAGTAATACTCAGCTAAGCCACAGATAGGCATGGAAGATTGTACCGTGCTCTGGGCTAGGTTTTTGTTTCCCTGATCTGAAGAAGAGAGAAATGGTTAAGTGAGTTGGTTAAATGTAGAATTCAGCTGGTTGAGAGGGGAGAGGTTTGAGATAGAGCAATCCCAAGCTCCTTGGTTGGCCTTGCTGGGAGAGGCAGAGAGCTGTGCTTTCCTCCTCATGCTAGTGTGCCCACAGGGGGGACAAAGTCACAGGGCTGGAGAGAGGGTGGAATGATCAATGCCTGTCCTGATGTCACCTCTCCCTCTGCATGGAGACTGACTGGCTCTAATCTTCACCCAGCCACCTAATAGCCTGTGTAATCCCAGGAGAGTTACTGACCCTGGGCCTTTCTTTATCTGCATAATGGGGATAATATCTTGTGCATTGGTAATAACGTGTGCAAGTGATACAGGGTTCCCCCACTCAGGGCTGGGCAGGGACCCCCCCATTCTCTTGGCCCCGGTGAGCTCAGAAATCAGACTCCATCTCTAGACACAAACAGACTGCCCTTTCCAGGCTATACCCTCTGGGCTTTAGCAAGATCATGAACAAAGTAGCCTGAAACAGATTTGGGTAGTTCCACCTTAAAGTAGGGAGCACACACCCTAATCCCTTCCCTGAGACAAAAACTGCAAAGACCAGATCCAGGCAAGGTGGCTCACAATCTGTAATCCCAGCACTTGGGAGGCTAAGGTGGGTAGATTGCCTGAGCTCACAGGTTTGAGACCAGCCTGAGCCAGAATGAGATCTCATCTCTAAAAGAAATAGCCGGGTGTTGTGGCGGGAGCCTATAGCCCCAGCTACTTAGGAGGCTAAGGCAAGAGAATCACTTATGCCCAGGAGTTCAAGGTTGCTATGAGCTATGATGCCAGGGTACTCTACCAAGGGTAACAAAGTGAGACTTCTGTCTCAAAAAAAAAAGAAAAGAAGAAAACTGAGAAGACCTAATAGGGCAGCACCTGTGGCTCAATGGAGTAGGGCGCTGACCCCATATACCGGAGGTGGTGGGTTCAAACCCAGCCCCGGCCAAAAAAAAAAAAAAAAAACTGAGAAGACCTAATAACCTTGCCCCAGCAGAGAAATTGCATTCCAGGCAGGAATCCTGGCAGAGGCCACACAATAGGAAGACTCTTCTCTGCACCTGCAGTGCCCTCTGCACTGGGGCCTTCTATCACTCCATCACTCACTCAGGCTCCTTCTTTTTTTCTTTTTCTTTCTTTTTTTTTTTTTTTGCACAAAGAGAGTTGGCAAAGGACTCATCTTTTTTGAACAAGGAATTGACTAGGTTGGGTATTGCTGAACTCCTGTGGTTATTATAGTAGGAACACATATTGACCTGTTATAAACTGGAAAAATAGTTTTGTGAGAAGCACTGTTCTGACTTACCATTTTAACTTCAAGCCACTCAAGGAAGAACTTCTCACCTCCCTATCTCCACTGTTATCACTGGATCCCTGCCGCCCACGTGGAGCCACGCTCAGTGAATCCCTATGTATTTGTGTTGATTTGGGGCCTGAGGCTTCTGGACAAATAAAGTTGTCAAAACTGGGTTAGTCCGATCTTTAGGATTGTGCCTCTACCCAGGAAAACCCCAGATAGATCGGGGAAGCCCAGATGAAGCGGACATTCTTACGAGGGCCTAGAAAAACTTCAGCCTCAGATGTTCTCATCATCACATTTTGCCAAATGAGGACATGGCCCGTTGCCACCCCCAGGGTCCTTTCTCTCCTTCCTCTTCACTTGCTGGGCACACTGTGAACAAGAATAAAATATTGACTTCCCAACCTCCCTTGCTGCTAGATATGACTGTGTGACTTGCTTCTGGCAAGACAAATTCAGTGGGACTTCCAGGAAGACAGCCTAAAGAGAGCTGAGTCAGCAGGGTGGGGTCCCCTTTTGCCTTACTCTCTTCTTCTGGTTTGCAACTCTGGCAGCCCATTTTGACCCTGAGGCGACCTTGAGGATAGAAGCCATGTGCTAGAAGGTGGCAGCCAAAAGACTGATAGAGTGTAGGTCCCACCAGCTCTGCATGCCTGCCCTCCACACTGTCTTTATAGAAGGAAGAAATCAGCTGCTGTCATGTGTAAGCCGATCTTTTTTTTTTTTTGTAGAGACAGAGTCTCAGTTTATCGCCCTGGGTAGAGTCCCGTGGCATCACACAGCTCACAACAACCTCCAACTCCTGGGCTTAGATGATTCTCTTGCCTCAGCCTCCCAAGAAGCTGAGACTACAGGCTCCCGCCACAACACCCTGCTAAATATTTTTTTATTGTTGCAATTTGGCTAGGGCTGGGTTTGAACCAGCCACCCTTGGTATATAGGGCCGGCACCCAACCCACTGAGCCACAGGTGCCACCTAAGCCAATCTTATCTTAGAGTTTCCTGTTGCACTCAGCCAAGTCTAAACCTAATTCATATAAAAAGCAAAGTTTTCCTTTTCTCCTTTAGTCACCGACAGTAGTCCATGAAGCAGCCCTGCTTTATTCATCTTTCATCCTGGAAGTTACTGAGGGATGCAGTCTGGTAGGACAGCATCACATACTATTTTGGGCATATCTGTGCTTTCAAGAGGACCACCAGGAAAAGCAATGCTTCACCCAAAAGGAGAATTGTGGTACTAAGTGGAAGTAAAATACGGAAACTTCCAACTTCTCAATATAGACCTAAATACATGTAGGAACATGAAAAATGTATAAAGTACATTGTCTGGCCTTTGGCAGCCACATGCAGGGACTTGGCCACAGTTATGAGAGGAAAAATAAAAGTTAACTAGTTATGTTTAAGATCCAGGCAAACGTGTCTGGAAAGGCGATAAATTTATGTCTTATAGGACAGAGATATTATGCAAGTTAATTTTCCACAGGCCTTGAAAAACATTTTTAAAGGCAAATTATATTCTCTAACACCTAGTTGCAGGTTTACAAAACAACTATCTCCCATATCAAATATTTTAAAGAAATGATTCTTTTATCCGTAACAATTATATATAAGTTTGAACTCTTCTCTGAAAACAATTAAGCATTTCATGGAATTAATAAGAAATTACTTCTGGCAACACCTGTAGCTCAGGCGGTAGGGCACCGGCCACATACACCAGGGCTGGCAGGTTCGAATGCAGCCCAGACCAGCTAAACAACGACAACCGTAACAAACAAACAAACAAACAAAAAATGGCTGGGAGTTGTGGCAGGTGCCAGTGGTCCCAGCTACTTGGGAGGCTGAGGCAAGAGAGTCGCTTAAGCCCAAGAGTTTGAGGTTGCTGTGAGCTGAGATGCCACGGAGCTCTGCCAAGAGTGACATAATGAGATTCTTCTCAAAAAAAAAAAACAAAAAAAGAAAGAAAGAAAAATAATTACTTCCGAATACAGAAATTGTAAGTTCTGAGATTTATAGTAAAATATTGCAAAAATGGAAAAGCAATTATCCAAGGTACTCAATGCTAATACAAAGCCAGTAAATGAACTAATACATGCCCACCCAAGAGAAAGCTCAATTCAATTCAAGTTGGGGGGAGAAGAGGGAAAAGAGGGGAGGAGGGAGAGGAATTGGTGTGTTCCCACCTAATGGCTGAAATGTAAGGATACATGGCATACCTCCTGGGTGCAAGACAAGCTACAACAGGGACTTTACCTAACAAAAGCAGACATTGTAACCTAATCGTTTGTACCCTCATATTAATCTGAATTTTTTTTTTTTTTTTTTGTAGAGACAGAGTTTCACTTTATGGCCCTCGGTAGAGTGCCATGGCATCACACAGCTCATAGCAACCTCCAACTCCTGGGCTTAAGCCATTCTCTTGCCTCAGCCTCCCAAGTAGCTGGGACTACAGGCGCCCGCCACAACACCCGGCTATTTTTTTGTTGCAGTTAGGCCGGGGTCAGGTTTGAATCTGCCACCCTCGGTATATGGGGCCGGCGCCCTGCTCACTGAGCCACAGGCGCCACCCTTAATCTGAAATTTTTAAAAAAGAAAGTTCTGAGATTTAAAAATGACTGAAGGGGCGGTGCCTGTGGCTCAAAGGAGTAGGGCACTGGCCCCATATACCAGAGGTGGTGGGTTCAAACCCAGCCCCAACCAAAAACAGAAAAAAAAAAAATAAATAAAAATGACTAAAGAAATTTATTCACTGAGAAGTCTATAACAAAAGGGGCCGGGTGAGGTGGCTCACGCCTATAATCACACCCCCACTCTGGAAGGCCAAGGCGGGTGGATTGCTTGAGCTCACAAGTTCAAGAACAGCCTGAGCAAGAGTGAGGTCCCATCTTTATTTTTTTTTATTTTTATTTTTTTTGTAGAGATAGAGTCTCACTTTATGGCCCTCGGTAGATTGCCGTGGCCTCACACAGCTCACAGCAACCTCCAACTCCTGGGCTTAAGCGATTCTCTTGCCTCAGCCTCCCGAGTAGCTGGGACTACAGGCACCCGCCACAACGCCTGGCTATTTTTTGGTTACAGTTTGTCCTGGGCCGGGTTTGAAACCGCCACCCTCAGTATATGGGGCCGGGGCCTTACCGAAAGAGCCACAGGCGCCGCCAGAGGTCCCATCTTTAAAAAAATAGCTGAGAGTTGTGTCAGGTGCCTGTAGTCTTAACTACTAGGGAGGTGAGGCAAGGAGATTGCTTGAACCCAAGAATTTGAGGTTGTTGCGAGCTATGAGGCCATGGTACTCTACCAAGGGTGATAAAGTGTGACTCTGTCTCAAAACAAACAAACAAAAAACTAGTGTAACAAAAGTCACCATTCCCCTAAAACACTGTGATTTGTATACAGTGACTGCGCTTCGTAGGCAGAAACTAATTTTGAATGCCTTGATAAAAATCAGATGAAAATAGTGCTAAAGACTTCTCTAGCACCTCACCTTCTAATTTAACAGGATAGTGAGCCCCTCCCTGTGGGCAGACTTCTTCAATTTGAAGAATGAGAATTACTATAAAGGGACAATGAAAATAATTTTTTTTTGGAGATGGAGTCTCGCTTTGTCACCCTTGATAGGGTCCCATGGCCTCAAACTCCTGGGCTCAAGTGATCCTCTTGCCTCAGCCTCCTTCAGGCACCTGCCACAGTGCCCAGTTATTTTTAGAGATGAGCACACTGGTCTCGAACTTTTAAGCTCAAGCAATCCATCCTCCCAGAGTGCTAGGATTACAGGCATGTCACTCTACCGAGGGTGACAGAGTGACACTCTACCAAAAAAAAAATGCTGAGTAGAACAACTTGCAGTAACATTAGATTATTTACATTCAACTTTTCAAATTCATTTACTAGACTTTTTTTTTTTTTTTTTTGAGACAGATTCTCACTATGTCTCCCTTGGTAGCGTGCTATGGCGTCATAGCTCACAGCAACCTCAAACTCTTGGGCTCAAGCAATACTCTTGCCTCAGTCTCCCAAGTAGCTGGGACTACAGGCATCCACCACAACGCCGAGCTATATTTTTTGTTGCAGTTGTCATTGTTGTTTTAGCTGGCCAGGGCCAGGTTCGAACCCACCAGCCTCAGTGTATGTGGCCAGTTCCCTAACCACTGAGCTACAGGCACCGCCGACTACTAGATATTTTTTGGTTGATGTGTTTCCTTTTGAGCTTTTTCTTTTTTCTTTTCTTTTTTTTGAGACAGAGTCTTACTTTGTCGCCTTTGGTAGAATGCCATGGCATCATAGCTCAAAACAACCGCAAACTCTGGGGCTCAAGCAATTCTCTTGCCTCCACTTCCCAAGTAGCTGGGACTATAGGCTTCCACCATAAAGCCAGGCTATTTTTAGAGACAGGTCTCGGCTCTGGCTCAGGCTGGTCTTGAACCTGTGAGTTCAGGCAATCCACCTGCCTTGGCCTCCCAAGTGCTAGGATTACAGGTAGATTACAGGAGAGAGCCACCTGGTTTTAAGCTTGTTCGCACAGTCCATCTCCATCAGGAAACAAGGAGTGGTCTAACAAGTTAAATGCTTCAAAGAAGCATTACATTTCAATGACAGATGACCAAGAGAAGACTGAAAAAGTAGTTTCATTTGTGGTGTTTTTCTTTTCTCTAATGGGGGCCTTTGGTGTTGTAAGCTGGTATGCTTATGGCCCGCCAAAAGTACAAGGCCAAGCCCTCAACTGCTAATCAAATAAACAAGCCTAGATCCTGAATGTAAACTCCATGCCTTTTATTATAATCACAGCTGAACAGGCTTGGCTGGACTTCAGTCATTTATCACCAGCAGTTTGCACTTGCACTGGGAAGGTTTTGCAGATCCAGTTTCGCCATACTTTTCCTGGCCTGAGTCCATCCCTTGGCACTTCCTCACCCCTGAGTGTGGTCAGTGCAGTGGGTCCGAAGCCTCTGCCACAGCTGCCACACCCAAAGCTGGCAAGGCTGGCAGATAGCGTGGATGAACTCTTGGCAACATTTGCAGGGTTCCTTCCCTCCTCTTCTGGTTCATTATTGCTTTTTAAACACTTCATCTACTGTTTTTGTAAATAATACATGCGGTGTGCATTAATATTGTTTTTGTAAAAAAAAAAAAAAAAAGGACATCTGGGCTGCCCGGAGTGGCACAAGCCCGGGAGCTTCGAGTGTCGTGGGCGAGTGGGACGGCCCCGGCATGTGGGCCAAGAAGAAAACTCAGGCCCATCAGGGATGAGTCTGAAAGTGCTGAAGAAAGTGAAGTAAAAAGAAAAGTTAATCAGCAGGGAAAACAAGCACACAGCAACATGAAGCTCTTCCAACTGCAGCATCTTCAGAATTTCCAGAGAAACCAGCGGAATCAGTCCCTTCTACAAGGACAGGATGCTTTAGTGCCCAGCCCTCTGCTGAAAGAGACGCTGGCAACAGAAAGTCAGCAGAAAACTCAGGAAAAAGAGAAGATGTCTTGTGGTAAAAGAGAAATCATGAAGTGAAGCTATGGACTCTAGTATAGATGAATACTTTGTCACTCATTCAAAACTTTCATGTTAAACCAGTAAATTGTACTTCTGACGTTGTACGTATTTGGTGTCTAGAAGAAAAGAAAACCAGTGGCATCATGGAGTTGAATATTGTTTTGCCTGCACTGGAGAAAACCCTCCTAGAGTATGAAGCCTCAAGCTGTTGCCCTGGGTAGAGTGCCGTGGCATCACAGCTCACAACAACCTCCAACTCCTGGGCTCAAGCGATTCTCATGCCTCCGCCTCCCAAGTAGCTGGGACTACAGGTGCCCGCCACAATGCCCAGCTATTTTTTGGTTGCAGCCGTCATTGTTGTTTGGCAGGCCCAGCTGGATTTGAACCCACCAGCTCAGGTGTATGTGGCTGGCGCCGAGCCTTTGCCCAAATTTTTGAGGGGAAAAATAAGAATGTGCATTATGCATCACCTATATAAACATTTTTAATTATTTTAGTTATGCTTATTTGCTAAAAGTATAACTCTAGCAAGCAATAATGATATCCATATGCAGAATAAGGCCCTGGAGAGCAGTAATCTGTTTTCTTCAGTTTATGATGAGCTTGCAATGAAAGCATTTTTGGACAACAAAGAGTGATGTATTTGTACACTTTAGACAGGAGATAGCTGATGTTTTTTGTTACATAAAATTTCTTGTACTGTGTTAAAAAGTAATGTTAAAATTCCTTTATACTACAATACAAAAAGCAAGTACCTAAATATTAAAAAAAAAAAAAAAAAAGGACATCTGAACTCAGTGGCATCATCATTCGACTGGATATACGTGGTAATTACCATCTATAGGTTACTTCAGCCCACACTTGCAGGATGCACATCATTTTCAAGCTCACATGGAACATACCACAAGATAGACTGTATTCTGGGTTGTAAAACATACCTTAGCCAATTCAGAAGAGAAATCACAACACATGTGCTGTCAGACCACATGGAATTAAACTAGAGATTAATAACAGAATCATAGCTGAAAATTCCCAAGTATTTGGAGATCAGTTCCTTACCTCTCCACGCCCCTTATAGTTCCTTGTCCTGATTTTGTGTTTGACCACCTGACTTGCTTGGTAACAAAACACTAGCACCATGTGGTGTCATCCAAGCCTTGAGAAGTGCTGTGCGTTGGGTCTTCCTCTCTTGCACTTTTGCCATCACTAGGACAAGGACCTGCCTTGGTTACACCACAAGTTTCAGGAAGAGAAAGAGAGACATAGACAACGGAGATGCCCCAGCGAACCAGCCTATGCTATCAGCAGACTTCTGGCTGAGCCACAAACCCAGGAGAATGAATACTTAAAGTTTTAGGTCATTGAGTGTTGAGAGGTTGATTACACAGCATTTTTGTGACAATTGCTAATGTCATAGAAACTCCTGCCATGAAGATAAATTAACAGATGACTAATGATGGCATGTAATAAAAACACTCAGGGTCTGTTTGGCTAGGGTTGTCAGATTTAGCAAATAAAATACAGAATCCAGATCAATTTAAATTTTAGGTAAACATCAAGTAATTTCTTAGGATAAGTATGTTCCATGTAATATTTGGGAAATACTAAAACATGATTTATTTGCTTTACACATTTCACTGGGCATCCTGTATTTTATCTGGCAACCCCATTCCGGCAGATTTGCAAAAGTCAAACTATGCAGAAAACACCTGTGTGAAAAATTGGTCCTGGGCTAGAAAATGAGAGATGAAAACAAGTAGTTGTTTCCTCTACTCTCCATCAGGCAATAAGTATACTTAGAGGGCAAGGTTTGGGTCTTTGGGGCAACTGCTGGTAGAGACGGAGGAAAAATGTTGCCTGAAACATTAAAAAACAGGCAGGCTTGTGGTTCTGGAGGCACTTTCAGCCTTGTTATTCATTCAGTCTACAATCAGGGATTCATCAGGGAGGCCCAGGCTTTCCTGGTCTCACCAGCCTGTGGTACTATGGAGTGCATTACTCTGAACAAACTGAAACCTGCATCCCTTAAGCCTGGATCCAGGAGGCGTTTCCCAGCTACTGCGCCATCTGTCTCCCAGGTGCCTGCAGGGGAACGGCACTGTGGGGGTGGGGAAAGCAGGGCTGCAAGCCTGGGCCCTGGAGGGGACTGTGCAAGAACGGTTTGTCAGGGGTCGGCCCAGCTTACAAGAGCGACCTGCAAATCCAGGGGGCTGGATGAAATCAGACGGAACAAACTGAATACCGCGGGAGGCCAGATGCCAAACAGCTGAACGTGGGAACTTGGTCCACCATCCGCCTTCATCTCTCTCTCTAACAGATTCTAGCAAGCCACTGTTTTTGGCTTTGCACAGCCTAATTGGCTATTTTTGTGACTAGTCGCCAACTCAGTCTAGGAGGAAATTCCATGCTGTCAGCCAGCAGCACAGATTGTTGCAGGAAAAATGACACAACTCATCCTCTGGGCAAACTTGCAAATTAGTACAAATTTCCCCAGTGCTCCTTCACTCACACAGCTGGCTGGAGAAGGGTGCAATTTTTTCCACGGAAATAGGAGACGTTTCCTCCGTGTGATTTCTTATGATTAAACAAGTCTCTGCGGCTCTTGATTTACTTTCATTTCTGGTTCCCCTTTCCCTGACATTGAAATAGAACCTACGCAGGCCCTACTCCTGGGCACTTCCTAGGACTCGGCACCAAGCTCTCCTACAAACGACCTTGCTACAAAGTCACATTTCTGAAAGGGACACTGGCCAGCTAAAATTCTGTACCTCCTGATAAATGACACCATGAAAACCAAGCACACACAATGTGGTCATCAGTGCAGAACGGTTTTGACACAAACCACAGCTCACTCATCTGAGGACTAAGGTTGACTGACTCCGCCTCTGACTGCTCACAGGCTCTGTTTTCTCCTGACCCAGGCTCTCGCTCGGGTGCTGCTAGTAGATTTCACCCACTCTTCCGCTTGGGTTCCATTCAGTGAATAATCATTGAACCCCTATGGTGCTCCTTATACCATGCTAGGTTCCAGGAGAATCCAATAATTCATAGGGCACTGGATCTAACTTTGGGAGGTTAGTTGTTTAGAAGGAAAGATCTACAAATTGCTATAATGTAAGAGGTGACCACAGGAGACCTGCCTGGTGGTAGCAACAACTAAAGGAGGGGATTTGAAGAGATGCTCCTTGGGGTGGCGCCTGGCTCAAGGAGTAGAGTGCCAGCCCCATATACTGGGGTGGCAGGTTCAAGCCGGGCTCCGGCCAAAACTGCAGGAAAATGAAGAGATGTTCCTTGGCAGGGGAGGCCAGGGGATGTCTCTTGGGGGAGGTAGCTTTGGAGCTGGACCATAAAGGGCTTTCATAATGGCCTCTGGGGGCCGGGAAAGTCTAGTCACCAGGACATGAAAAGGTGTGGAGTGAGAGTCACTCCAAAGAATAGTTTGTAGGGAAAGTGGAGGGGTTTAGTGTGAGACAAGGAATGGAAGCCCAAAAGCACTTCTTTGGAGAAGAAGCCAGACTTCGTTTTGTGATCTCAGCTGGACCTCAGAAGCTGGAGGATCTCCATCCCACCATGCCCCCTCCTCTCTTATTTAGAAGGCTAGATCCTAAAATATTTTGCTCTGATAGCTTAAAGAATGAATGTTTTGGCCGGGGGTGGTGGCTCAGGCCTGTAATCCTAGCACTCTAGGAGACTGAAGTGGGTGAGTTGCTTGTGCTCACGAGTTTGACATCAGCCTGAGCAAGAGTGAGACACTGTGTCTACTAAAAATAGAAAAACTGAGGCAAGAGGATCGCTTGAGCCCAAGACTTGGAGGTTACTGTGAGCTATGATGCCACGGCATTCTACCGTGGCAATAGCTTGAGACGCTCTCAAAATAAATAAATAAATAAATAAAATTAAAAAAAAGAATGAATATTTTGCATATAAATGTTAAGTTAAAATCATGATTCCTTAAGCAGTTTCTTTAGAAGAACCTCAAATAGTTCAGAGCTTCAGCTGTCTCTGTGGATAAAGAGAAAGTAACTTCTCCCTGTTGCAAAAACTTCTGGAGCAGCAGGAAACCAACCTGTCAACTGAAATTGATTTATTCACTCAACTGGAATGACCTGACCCACTTAACACATCCCCTGAGAGGGTATGGCTTACTTCATTCAGCCCATAGGACCAGCCCGATTACTGTATAATAACATAACATCTTCATGAGTAAGTCCATGTATGACCAAACAGAAATGACCATTCCTGTTTAATAAATGGAGAAAACTAAGGACAACTTTCACAGTCAAACGAGAGAGATATTTCTAGCCTATAATGTGTTTACCAGATCACTCCAACACACTGTATCCTTAGGTATAGGATGAATTCCAGGCTGCCCTTGCACCTTGATATGTATATTTTCCTTAACCAGAAAGCCAGATGCCAGGGCTTCTTCATCATCAGAGGTAAAGAGAAATCTAGTTTTGTAGTCCCCCACCCCAATTTATTTCTAAATATCTGCTGGCCTACGTTTTCTTCTCTTCATGGCAATTCCTTCCAACCTCTCTTGCTCTTGCCTAGAATAATTCTCTGTAGGTCTTTTCTGTGTCTACAGCTTGTAGGCTGGAAGAGAGCTCAGAGTCCCGCTAAGCTAAGTCTGATTTTGTGACAAGCTGTCCCCAGCCATTCTGTTCCTCAGGAAACGACAAGTGCAGCCGCTTCAGCCTCCAGAATGTCCACCTGGCCTTGATCACACAGGCTCTCCAGACACTCGTGTGTGCTTGATCTTGGGATACAAAACAGTTGCTGGCCTCTGAGGCATCTCGGTGAATATGGAGACAGAAATATAAACATCAGTGAGTCTGGCAGGAAGCAGGTGGGCAGCGTTAGGAGTTAAAGCACCTGCAGGACTGCTGGCATTATTGTTATGTGCTGCAAATGACAAAAGCAGGATCCCTGGGTCTCTTGACTGTAGCTTTACAGTGAGACGCCTCAGCAGGGCTCTATTTTCATCCCATTGCCTAATTATTCATTTATTTCACAAATAGGTACTGAGGAGTTACCATGTGCTGGGCACTGTTTAGGCACAGATAGAAGCAGAGATAGAAGCAGATAAGGCAAAGTCCCTGACCTCACAGAACTTCCACATGAAGAGGGTGACCAACTGTCCCAGTTTGCTCAGGACTGAAGGGAGACCCAGGACATGGGACTTTCAGAGCTAAAACTGAAGAAATCCTGGGCAAACTGGAACATGTCATTCACCCTACTGGGGGAGACACACGCTAACAAGTACACGATGGGCAGTGCCTGTGGCTCAAGGAGTAGGGTGCTGGCCCCATATACCGGAGGTGGTGGGTTCAAACCCAGCCCAGGCCAAAAACTGTAAAAAAAAAAAATACACAAGTATAATAATTTCAAATGGTGACAAATGCAACAAGGGAGGTGATGCCAAATAGGCAGTGCTGAGTGGTTGGAAGAAGGTGGGGGAAGCAGGTTTTTGCTGACAGCTGGGCAAGGAGGGTCTCTTTAAGGAGGTGACGGATCGGAGGCCTGAAGGGGCATCACAGAGCCTTGCAAGTCAGGGGGCAGGGACAGACTTGCCACTTGAGGTAAAGAAGGAAGGCCAGAGAAGCTGGAGTGGAGTGGGAAGAGAGGAGGGAAGCCAGGGGTGTGGCGGAGCAGTGGTACAGAGCTGAGAGTCCAGAACACTGATAATCCAGAAAGCTTGCTGGAAAGCAGTGGTCCAATCCTCCTCACAACAAAGGGAGGTTCATGTCATTGTCCTCTTCCTGGTACAGGTGAAGAAATCGAGGCAGAAGGGCCCTGAGGACTCACCCACATGTGGCCAGCCACGGACACCAGGCTTCAGGCCAAGGGGGCTTTGGAGGCGCTTCCCCCCACAGCCAGCTTTATGCAGGAGGGTACCACGATCTGATTCACATCTGGGCCAAGCTCTATCTGTGGCCCCTCTGTTTGTCTCCCCTGCTCCAGGCCCGTCAGATTCCAGCATCTCCTGGACTGTGTTGAAGTCCAGATTTTCAGTGGACTGGGCCACTTTAATATTCTTACGATGGGCTTCATGTGGAAGAAGTCAGGGAGGTGAAAATATTATGGCATATTACTTTTTTAACTTCCATGATGCTTCTCTATAACCACTCTCAGCATATTATTCTTACCCCTTGTTGAATATAGAAAACAACATAACCATCCAACTGCAAAGACTGTTTCATCAGCAACCAAATTACTTTATTGGAATGGTTAACAACGGGTTTTTTTTCTCCCACCATTTCTGATAAAATGTTTGCACAGCATTATGCGGGGAAATATAGAGCTCCAGCAATAAAAAAAGAACAAGGATAATTTGTGTGTTGGCATTTCCACAATAGAATGTCAAATATTTCATACCCCAGTGATATTAAGCCTTTCTTCGCTTACTGCTACTTTCTAAAAACATGCTTTATGTTCAGTTTATTATTAATCTTAGCTGCACATATACATTATATATACCCTTGTTAAATGATATGTTTCCTAAACAATATTTTAAAGTCTGTCATAAAAATAAATAGATCTTGCGTGTTGAAAATGATACTATGTCAGGTAAACTAACAGGTAGTTGAAACTGAGAGGGAATGTTTCTTTCTAAAGACCATCTGCTCTTATTTTATGCACTGACCACCCCCACCCCCCAAGCCTTTTTCAGAATTCCTTACAGAGATCATTATTGCAAAGAGAATTTGTTGCTTTTTTAGAATGTGGTAATGAATCAATGTGCACTTATTTCTTCTCATTCTTAGAATTCTTCACAGAGAACTTTCCAGGTGGTAGATATGGATAATCAGATCCCAAATTTAAATAGAAGTTATCACATTTTAAGAGTACTTACAAGTCACATATTATGAAATGAATTGAAAAGTAATCTGTATGCATCATTTGGATTTTAGAGCTTTTTTATTCTTAAGAAATAGCTTTAGGGCGGCGCCTGTGGCTCAGTGAGTAGGGCGCTGGCCCCATATACCGAGGGTGGTGGGTTCAAACCCAGCCCCAGCCAATCTGCAACAAAAAAATAGCCGGGCATTGTGGTGGGCGCCTATAGTCCCAGCTGCTCGGGAGGCTGAGGCAGGAGAATCGCGTAAGCCCAAGAGTTAGAGGTTGCTGTGAGCCATGTGACACCACGGCACTCTACCCGAGGGCAGTACAGTGAGACTCTGTCTCTACAAAAAAAAAAAAAAAGAAAGAAATAGCTTTAGCTAGGCACAGTAGTTCACGCCTATAATCCTAGCACTCTGGGAGGCTGAGGCTGATGGATTGCCTGAGTTCAGGAGTTCAAAACCAGCCTGAGCAAGAGTGAGACCCTCGTCTTTAAAAAAAAAAAAAATAGCCGGATGTTGTGGTGGGTGCCTGTAGTCCACTTGGGGGGCTGAGGCAAGAGAATTGCTTTGATCCCAGGAATTTGAAGTTGCTATGAGCTATGATGCCATGCCACTCTACAAAGGGTGACAAAGTGAGATTCTGTCCCCCCCAAAAAAGCTAAAAAAAAAAAAAAAGAAAAGAAATTGCTTTAAAGTAAGACCATAATAAATTCTAGATTAAAAAAAAAAAAGTAGTGGGCGGCGCCTGTGGCTCAGTGAGTAGGGTGCCGGCCCCATATGCCGAGGGTGGCGGGTTCAAACCCAGCCCCGGCCAAACTGCAACAAAAAAATAGCCGGGCATTGTGGTGGGCGCCTGTAGTCCCAGCTGCTCGGGAGGCTGAGGCAAGAGAATCGCGTAAGCCCAAGAGTTAGAGGTTGCTGTGAGCCGTGTAACGCCACGGCACTCTACCCAAGGGCGGTACAGTGAGACTCTGTCTCTACAAAAAAAAAAAAAAAAAAATTAAAAAAAAAAAAAAAGTAGTATCAAAAAGGAGGGGAAAAGCAGAGAGAAACCTATAGCTAGCTCTGACTTTGTATTTCCAAAAGTAGAAGTCTCCCTGTGGCATCCAGGAACCCAGTGAAGACCTGGCATGGTCCATGGAGACATTTGCCCTCCAGGTTCAAAGCTGGGCCAAGGGAACGGAGAAAGCGGTTTGCAAAGCCCTCCTGAGAAGGTGTTCTGGAACTCAAAGTGGCATATTTTGGGGAATTATTCTTAACAAGATTGGGTAGTTGCGGCTTGGTGCCTGTGGCTCAAGAGGCTAAGGCGCCAGCCACATACATCTGAGCTGGCAGGTTCCAATCCAGCCTGGGCCCGCCAAACAACAATGACGGCTGCAACGAAAAAAATTGCCGGGCGTTGTGGTGGGCACCTGTAGTCCCAGCTACTTGGGAGGCAGAGGCAGGAGAATCGCTTGAGCCCAGGAGTTGGAGGTTGCTGTGAGCTGTGATGCTACGGCACTCTACCCAGGGCGACAGCTTGAGGCTCTGTCTCAAAAAAAAAAAAAAAAGATCAGGTAGTTCCATAGGTGAGCACATATATACATCACATGTGATATTGAACACATTTTTTTTTTTTTTTTTGTAGAGACAGAGTTTCACTTTATCACCCTCGGTAGAGTGCTGTGGCGTCACACAGCTCACAGCAACCTCCAACTCCTGGGCTTAGGTGATTCTCCTGCCTCAGCCTCCCAAGTAGCTGGGACTACAGGCGCCCGCCACAACACCCGGCTATTTTTTTGTTGCAGTTTGGCCGGGGCTGGGTTTGAACCCGCCACCCTCGGTATATAGGGCCGGCGCCCCTGAACACATTTTTTAATTGTCTTTTTCATTGCAAAAAGAGGGACAAAGCACCTTCAGAATCCCAGAGTGGGCAATGGAGAGCAATGTCACAAACTTCTGTCATTTGACAATTGGACACTTGGTACCCAGACCTGGGAGTGAGGAATGGAAATGGTGGGGATGGTAGGTTGAAAAGGGCCTCAAACCACGAATATTATCTTATATGACAGAATGAACATGTAGTGAATATTACACTACATAGCAAAACGTGATTAAGTCAAGGATCTTCAGTGGAGCTGGTCCTGGATTATCAAGGGGAGCTCTAAATGTCATCACACATGTATCTTTATAACAGAGAGGCAGAAGGCATTTGGGCATTGACCCACAGAGGAAAGTGATGTAAAGACAGAGGCGGGGATTGGAGTGATACAGCCACAAGACAAGAAACTCCTGCCCCGCCAGAGGCTGGAAGAGGCAGGGACGTTCCATGGAGTCTCTGTAGGGAGCGTTGTCCCTGCCGGATCTCCAACTGAGAGAGAATACATTTCTGTTGTTTTAAGCTTCTGAATTTGTGGTCATTTGTTACAGCAGCTAGCCACAGGAAATGAATACAGTGGATAACAAGTATTCGGAGATAAGGGGGAAAGAACTAGATCGTTCCATTAAGTCATTGTGCAAAGATTCGGGGAGGTGGCAAGCAGAGGTGGCAGCCTGTGCTAGGCAGGATTCTGAGCTGCTTGCGACCTCCACGCTCTGGTGTCCTCCTATGGTTTGTTACTTTACACAGCAAGGGGATTTTACAGATGTAAAGTTACTCATCAGTTGATGTTAAGACAAGGGGCCAATCACCTAACCTACTCATATGAGCCCTTTCAAATGATGTTTTCTCCAGCTGGTAGCAGAAGAGGTGGTAGTGAGTGACTCCAGCTGAGGAGTCACCCAGACCTGGGAGTGAGGAATGGGAATGGTGTCCCTGAAGAAAGGGACATTCATGCTATGAACTGTCTATGGAGGTAGCAGTGGGCTCTAGCAGCCAAGAGTGATTCCTGTCTGACAGTGAGCAGGAAAATGGGGACCTTAGTCCTATAGCCAAAAGGAAATGCATTTTGCTAACAAAATCATGAGCTTGGAAGAGGTCTGTGAGGCCCAGATCAGAAACCAACTCCCAGTCAATACCTGGATTTCAGCCTTGTGACACCTTGAGAACCCAGCCACACTGTGCTTGACCTATAGACAGTAAGCTAAGGAGTGAGTGTTCTGTGAGTTGCTAAGTTCGTGGGTAAGCAGCAACAAGTAACTAATACACGTCCCCAGGTATTGAACTGAACCCTGTCTGGGCAGAAAGGGTGAGGTATGAAGGGGCTCCCTCCAGCATCCTGACTCTACTCCTTTCCACCTCTTTCCACCATCCACCACACATACGCCACTACATGCCTGGACTCTCAAGGGTCTACCAAAGTCTAGGACATGTTTGATTTTCTGATTTATCCAAGTTCATCATGAGGAAATCAAGTTCTTAGTCTAGCAGAGGTTCCTGTAGGTAGGAGCTAAAATCATGTGACATGGAGAATAAATTTTCCCTTTCCTAAATGGGGTTCCATGTTATGCTATAACACCCCTCCCCCCACACGCAGGGGGCTATGGTTAAATGCTAAAATGTATTTTGCCTATTTTCAAAGAAAAAAGTCCATAGACATTTGCCACTCCTACCAAGAGAAGGAAAACTGCACTGGACTCAAATAACCTTGTCTCTTTCCACCAGCTCTAGTCCTACCAATTTCCTTTACGTCTCCAGAATGTGCCATGCTCTTCCCTGCTCCCATTTTCACCTGGTTTCCCTCTGCCTGAACATTCCTTCCTCCACTCTTCAAATGGCTAACTCCCCATCTATAAGGTTTCAATTTAAATATTACCTCCCCAAAGACTCTTTTCCCTGACCACCCAATTTAAAATTGAACTCTATCATCAGTCTCTCCATAGCTCCTTGTTATCTTTTGTCAAGGCACTAAATCACATTTTGTAATTATATATTGATTTCTCTGTCTACTTGCTTGACCGCTAGACTATAGTTTTATATATTATTCAGTACTCTTTTGGATGCAAGCAACAGAAACACCCTCTTTGGTTTGCTTAAACCATAAAAGAGGGGTAGCTTGTGGAATTAAAAGGAAATTCCTATCTCATCAAGGACAAGAATAATGACTATTGTAGGAGTTTTCAGATGTTCTCTCACAATTCCAGACACTTTGGAAACGTGGGAGGTCTCCACTTGTGTTTCAAATTCCTGGGAGAGAGAGTTAGTTGGTCGGGGCAGGTTGAGTTTCTACCCAGGGACAGCACTGAAAGTTCCTATGATGGGCCAGTCTGAGATCAAGAAAGTACAACTTGACATTTGTTATCAGAAGGGAGGAAGGGGTGAAAGAGGATGGTTCTATTCCCTGGAACATAAGAGGATTGCTAACTTACTGAACGTGGATTTCGTGTAAGGCTCTGGGCTAAGCAAACACACTGCATCTAAAGGTTTCCAATTTCTTCAGTCCGTTGCAGGCTTTTTGGGGTTTGGATGGAAGAAGTCCTTAGCAGGCGTTGCTTCCATGGAGAAGCTTTGGGCCACTGTGCCTAGGTGAACCAGATGCCATTGGATAATCCAGCCTGTTTTGTTTCACAGCACTGGAGGAGTCTAAAAACACCCTTGACAAGATGATCAGAGCACCAGGATATAGTTAAGAAAACTGGAGCTCCAGAGACAATCTTGAGCATGGATTCTGCTTTGCTACTCCAAATTTGGCCAAAGTCATTTAGCCAGTCTGAGCTTCAATTTCCTCATCTATAAAATGAATATAATTGGGTAGTGCCTGTGGCTCAGTGGGTAGGGCGCTGGCCCCATATACCGAGGATGATGGGTTTGAACCTGGCCCCGGCCAAACCACAACAAAAAATAGCTGGGCGTTGTGGCGGGCGCCTGTAGTCCCAGCTACTCGGGAGGCTGAGGCAAGAGAATCACCTAAGTCCAGGAGTTGGAGGTTGCTAGGAACTGTGACACCACGGCACTCTACTGAGGGTGACAAAGTGAGACTCTGTCTTAAAAAAATAATAATAAAATAAAAATAAAATGGATATAATAACATACGTATATATACATGTACGTGTGTGTGTGTACATGTACAGTTGACCTTTGAACAACATGGGTTTGAACAGTGCAGGTTTCAACCAAATATGGATTGAAAATACAGTATTTGTGGGATGTGAAATCTACTTAAATGAAGAGATGATTTTCACATATGGTGGTTGCACAGACCGCAAGACTTGAGTATGTGCAAAATGTGGCGTACATGGGAGTCCTGGAATCCACGCCCCAACACACGGAGGGGTGATTGTGTGGGTGTGTAATTTTGAAGACATCATTTTAAATGGCTGGCTAATAAGGACTGTCAGAGATTCCTTCCTACCATCGGATCTTATTTTATTTTCCACATATCTAGTAATCTCATAATCCCCATGAGATTATTTTATATGTAATTTATACATTTGTTTGTCTCCCCATTAGAATGAAAGTTCTAGGAGGGCAGGGACTTATCTGTGTTGTTCAAGGCTCTATTTTCAGTTCCTAGCATATAGTAGCTGCTTAATAAATATTTTTGGAATGAGGGAATGTGCAAAGGAATGTACAAGGGCTCCCAAGAAGGGAACACCATAGGGTCATCCTTTTGTGGAATCTTATTTGGGTGGAAGTGACTTAGCAGTTCAACAAATAGGCTGCATCCTACAGCCACAATTTCTAGGTTCTTGTTACTCTGTTTTCCTTTCCTCATCCCTTGACCTCAGTCACTCTTATTTAAACATGACATCCTTTTTTTTTTTTGCAGTTTTTGGCTGGGGCCAGGTTTGAACCCGCCACCTCCGGTATATGGGGTAAGCATCCTACTCTTTTGACCACAGGCGCTGCCCTAAACATGACATCCTTGTCTCAGCAGTTCTACAGGTAATAAGAGGAAGGTTGAGGGTCAGAGGAGCCCCTATCTCTGAAAAGATGCCAGGACTTAAGTAACTACATTGAGTAAGCAATTTTGGGGATGTGCCCTCACTGTCTGGAATCAACTTGGGAGCTTCCTGGTAGCCTACATGAAGAAAGCAGCAGTTTTCCTTAATGCTTCCTTATGAGTCAGAGGATTAAATGACATAATGTGTGAACAAGGCACCTGGCACATAGGAGGTCCTATAAGACTGTCAGCTCTAGGAATTAGGTTAAGACTCCATGATCCCAGCCCAATACATGTTTTTCCTTTAGAAATTGCTGAACATTGCTGTTGAGTGAGACACTGTACTTTCTCAGAATGACTGTCAGCTTTAGCCCCTGGCAAGTCCCTCTTTTTCAAAAACAATGTTCCCAGGCCAGGTGCAGTGGCTCACACCTGTAATCCTACCACTCTGGGAGGCCAAGGCAGGCAGATCACCTGAGCTCATGGGCTCAACACCAGCCTGAGCAAGAGTGAGACCTCATCTTGAAAAATAGCCAGGCATTGTGGAGGGGGCCTGTAGTCTCAGTTACTTGGGAAACTGAGGCAAGAGAATCACTTGAGCCCGAGAGTTGGAGGTTGCTGTGAGTTATGATGCCACAGCACTCTACCAAGGGCGACAAAGTGAGACTGTCTCAAAAAAAAATTTTTTTAAATGTTCCCCTACTTTTAAACAGCATGGCAACTCAGCTCTAGCAGAGGAAGTGCAAATTGTCACCAATCTTCACTGTAATCTAGTGGCTTTCCTATAAAGAAGTTCCACATACAAAGAAATAGCTGACTCCTTATTCTGGAGTTTCCCATCCAACTTGTAATTAAACACCCTTTATGGCCCCTGGGGAAGGACAGGTGAACCGTACTATGCTACAGTAAGTTTTCAAGAAAAGCTCCATTGTGGGCCTGAAAATTGCTCTGAACAGTCTGGGCAGCCCCCTCCCATTGTTCTGGGCTCAGGGAAACCCAGACAGATACATGGCTGTGAGGGCACTGCCCAGTCTGTAGGGGGCCAGGAGAGTGGTTTCCTTTTTTTTTTTTTTGTAGAGACAGAGTCTCACTTTATGGCCCTTGGTAGAGTGCCGTGGCATCACACAGCTCACAGCAACCTCCAACTCCTGGGCTTAAGCGATTCTCTTGCCTCAGCCTCCCGAGTAGCTGGGACTACAGGCGCCAACCACAGCACCCGGCTATGGAGAGTGGTTTCTTAAGCAAACTTGACTTAGAAGCAGCAGGTCACCTTTCAGCTGGGGGGAATATCACTGGTTGACTCTCCCACTTGTGAGACCTGGGACAGGGGAATTACTTTGCCCCTCAATAAAATGGCAACAAAGATAATAGTAAGTATCTCCTGGGTGTATGTACGTGTATGAGGATCACATGATTTAGAACAGGGCCTGGCACACTGTGTCATTTAATAAGTATTTCTTCTCAGTCGGCTCAAGTGGCTAAGGTGCCAGCCACATACACCTGAGCTAGCGGGTTCGAATCCAGCCCAGGCCCACCAAACAATAATGATGGCTGCAACCAAAAAAATAGCCAGGCATTGTGGCGGGCACCTGTAGTCCCAGCTACTTGGGAGGCTGAGGCAGGAGAATCGCTTGAGCCCAGGAGTTGGAGGTTGCTGTGAGCTGTGATGCCATAGCACTCTACCCAGGGTGACAGCTTGAGGCTCTGTCTCAAAAAAAAAAAAAAAAAGTATTTCTTCTCCATTTTCCCTTTTTCTGTTTTGTAAAACGATTCTCTTTGTTGCTTGAGTGGGCAATACATGAACACAACTTTAAAAAATCAAACCTACACATGGATTACAGTGAAAAGAAACTCTCCCTCCTAGTCCTTGCCCGTGTTCCTCTCAAGGGGAAGGTTTTGGTTCGTCCCATATCCATCTAGATAATTATTTGACAGACTATAGATAGACATTTGTACTTGCATATATGCACTTCGAAAATGACAAATGGTAACATAAACACACTTCTGTGACTTTCCTTAAAAAAAAAAAAACGCTTTATTGAGATATAATTGACATTCCATACAGTTTACCCAATTACAATGAGTCTTGCTTTTCTATGTATCATTTATCATGATAGTTCCAAATCAGTATGACTGCATTCATCTCATTCTGCTGTATGGATGCCCTATAATTTTATTTGCTCAATCTTGTTTTGATGGACATTTAGGTTGCTGCCAGTGGTGCAATGAATAATGAATATCCTTGGATGTAGGTCTTGGTGCATGTCCAGATATTTCTCTGAAATTTCTATTCCTGCCCCCATCCCTTCACTGGGAGTATGGACCTGCTTCTCCATCATCATCAACAACTTCGCTCACAAACCAACATGTGCACGCTGCTTGCAAAATATACCTCCATATTGTTCTGTTGTTGCCATTGGCTTATGGTTTTAACATGTCCTGGGCAACTCATACATTATTTATTTATTTATTTATTTATTTTTGAGACAGAGTCTCAAGCTGTCACCCTGGGTAGAGTGCCGTGGCATTACAGCTCACAGCAACCTCCAACTCACAGATGAGAAAACTGAGGCATGCAGAGGTTCTGTTACTTGCCAAGGTCTTTCAGCTAGTGAGTGGGGAGCCAAGAATTATCTGGGGACCTGACTGCTTCGTGTATTACCTGCTCCTCTCTCCTGCTGTGGAGATTGCAGGTGCTGGGACATTTTGTGTCTAAGTAAAATCAGATGAGAGAATCCAGTCCCTGGCACAACCTGGGCACATGGAAGACATGATTCATTATGACAATTGTTATATTATTACTGACACATTCCCCTTCTTTGTGATCAATTCTTCTATCTATTCTCTTGAAGGCTTTCAGGAATGTCCTATTTTTTTTTTTTTTTGTTTTGTTTTTTTGTAGAGACAATCTCACTATACCGCCCTCGGTAGAGTGCCTTGATGTCACACAGCTTACAGCAACCTCTAACTCTTGGGCTTACGCGATTCTCTTGCCTCAGCCTCCCAAGCAGCTGGGACTACAGGCGCCTGCCACAACGCCCGGCTATTTTTTTGTTGCAGTTTGGCCGGGGCTGGGTTTGAACCCGCCACCCTCGGCATATGGGGCCAGCGCCCTACTCACTGAGCCGCAGGCGCCGCCCAGGAATGTCCTATGAAAATACAAATATTCCTGGGGAACAAAGAAGACTCCCTGGTATGAGTCCATTCAGTGAAAAAAAAAGCCCTGCAACTTGCTAGCTGTGTGGCCTTGGGCAATTCCCTTTATCTTTACTACATTTTAGTTCTCTTTTTCTTTTTCTTCTTTTTTAAGAGGTACGGTCTCACTCCTTTTCACAGGCTGGAGTGTAGTGGCACAATCATAGCTCATTGCAGCCTCTAATTCCTGGATTCAAATGTCCTTTCTGTCTCAGCCTCCTGAGTAGCTGGAACTACAGGTACATGCCACCATGTCCAGCTAATTTTTTTTGATTTTTTAAGAGGTGAGATTTCTGATTATATTGCCCAGACTGGTCTGGAACTCCTGGCCTCAAGCCCTTGCTCGCCTTGGCTTTCCAGGAGAAAGCCACTGAGCCTGGCTGAGTTTCAGTTTTCTTGTTTGTAAAAGTGGGATAATAAGTGACACTAATGCCCAGTGACTTGCTGTGAACACTAAATAATAAGCTTCAAGTATTCTTTCTTTCTCTCTCTTTTTTTTTTTTTTTTTTGAGACGAACTCTTGCTCTGTCACCCAGGCTAGAATGCCATGGCCTCAGAAACCTTAAACTTCTAGGCTCAAGCAATCCTCCTGCCTTGGCTTCTTGAGTAGACAAGCAGCTACCACAATGCCCAGCTAATTTTTCTATTTTTAGTACAGATGGGGTCTCGCTTTACTCAGGCTGGATCTTGAACTCCTGAGCTCAAGTGATCCTCCAGCCTTGGTCTCCCAGAGTGCTAGGATTACAGGTGTGAGCCACTGCACCTAGCCAAACTTCAAGTATTCACACAGTGGCTGAAGCAGGGAAGCTGCGGAAAATGGTAATTTACTCACAAACCTTGGGCTTTCCCTGCTTGGTTTCAAACGTTGCCAGCTATGCCAAATTGGGCGATGCATTTCTCCTCTCTCTGAGCCTCAGTGACTCCTCTGGAGATTGGTGCTGTTAGTCAGCCTGTGTGGTGGCATTATTAGGATAGGTAAATGAGATAGACTTGCAATGCCCTCACATTGAGTGCTGGGTAAAGGTTGGGTATGGCTACCTTTATTGTCTGGATTTAAAAAAATGGTTGTATAGGGGATTTCCAGGGAAAATTTTTCTGGCCCACTGGATTAGTTTGGTAGGGCTGCCATAACAAAGTACCATGGAGTGGGTGGCTTAAACAACAGCAACTCCATTCTCATGGTCTGGAGGCTGGGAGTCCCAGAGCAAGGAGCGGACAGAGGGATTTCTTCTGAGGCCTCTCTCCTTGGCCTGCAGGTGGCTGGCTGCCTTCTCTCTGTGTCCTTATGTGGTCTTTTCTCTGTGCGCACACATCCCTGGGGGATGTGCACACACACCAAATTTCTTCTTCCTAAACAGACATCAGTCAGATTGGCTTCAGGCCCACTGTACTGGCCTCATTTTAAATTAATCACCTCTTTAAAGATCCCTACCTCCAAATACAGTTACATTAGGAGGTTCTGGGGGTTGGGGCTTCAACATATTAATGGGGGCCCTGATTTAGCCCGTAATAGTCTAATATCGACTTGAAAGCATTATTCTGAGGTTTAAAGAAACAAGGCATGTGACAGGTTTGTAGTCTGTCCACTGCAGGCACTCAATATGTGTTATTTCCTTTCTCTCCTCCTGGAAACCCTTCTGAGCTGTAGCAAATGATGGGTTTAGCCTTCAGCCGGTGGGGACCACAAGGGAATGGAAAAATTGATGGTCAGCTGAAAAGGAGACATTTTTATTACGAGGATTTGCATACATGCAGCGGTTCTCAAACTTAACCATGCATACGAATCCCCCAAAGGCTTGTTAATACCCTGGCTGCTCCCTCAGGGGATTTGGGCTCAGGGTTGGCATTAGCAGCAAGTCTCCAGGTGCTGCTGCTGCTGCTTCTGGTCCAGGGACCACCCTATGAGAACCACTGGCCTAGAGTATTCCTTGTGCATTAGAGGCTAAGATCTAATAATGCAGGGGCAGGTGTGTACAGGAAGTGTTCCGGGTTTACACAGGTGTGCTGGACTGTGTCCATCAGGTTGACCCCACGTTAGCTTCTGCACTATTCCTCCGCTGTTCCCAAGACAGAAGCTAGGAAGATTCTCCAAACAATTTGCAAGGAGTTAATCCTGCTCACTCCTGTCCTGCCTTTGCCGGCTTCCTGTCCTCCTTCCACCTGGCCCATGTTGGCTAAAGCCTGTGGGTCAGCAGCTTAGCTCCAGGTTGTTAGAGCACTTAGGGAGAGAGGGACTCTCGAGCAGTTGGCCCCTTCACTGGCCCATGACAAGGCAACAGCTCCTGCAGAGGGGACAAAACTGGAGCTGCTAAAAATGTCAGCTTTTCCCATCACGTCTACTAGATGATGGGAGAAGGGAAAGATTTTTCTCCTTCTCATTTAAGTAGTTTTTATGTGTCTAAGGATGTTTTATGGAAACAGAAATTGTACCTGATAAAGTGCCAGCATTAATCCATTTGATGTGTTTAAGGGAGGCATTTTCACAGCAACATATCATATTAATGTAATGCTGATGGATAAGAAATGGCAGGGGATGATTTCGAAAGATTTTCTTTTTAAACGCAATGAGAAAAAAGAGAGAGTGACTTTCCATCTTATTTTTTCCTGCAAATAGATGTATTTTAATTCTAATAGCATTTGCTGAAATAGAGTTTTGGCTAAAATCCAGAGGGAATTTTCAGAGTAGGGCAATTTCTTTTTACATCTGCCTCACTGACTTAGCCATCGGATAAGCAATTCTGCTCAATAAACATTTATGGAACTCCTACTGTGTGCCAGGCACTACACTGCAGTCCAAGGAGCTCAGAAGTGAGCCAGGAACCCCTAAAATGACAACAATGTGTGACAGCTGGGCAAATCCCCCCATTTTACTCTCTCAATTAATGAGCTAATTATTTCCTTAAATTGTTGCTGAGCTCCTATATGTTCTATTTTGTTTTTGTTTTTGAGACAGAGTCTCACTCTGTTGTCCCGGGTAGAGTGCCATGGCGTCATCATAATTCACAACAACCTCAAACTCTTGGGCTCAAGTGATCCTCTTGCCTCAGCCTCCCAAGTAGCTGGGACTACAGGCGCCTGACATCACACTTGGCTAATTTTTCTATTTTTAGTAGAGATGGGATCTCATTCTTGCTCAGGTTGGTCTCGAACTCCTGAGCTCAAGCAATTCACTTGCCTTGGCTTCCCAGAGCGCTAGGATTACAGAAGTAAGCCACTATGCCTGGCCTAGTATGTTCTATGTTATACTCTCTCAAAAGGAATTATACCATCGAGTCAGCTTGTACTAAAGTCTCAAAAAGTGTCTATCCCAAGCAAATCCCCGAACCTCTTCATAAAAGGAAACATAGCACTAGTTACCTTTTCTTTCTTTTTTTCTTTTTTTGTAGAGACAAAGTCTCACTGTACCGCCCTCGGGTAGAGTGCCGTGGCGTCACATGGCTCACAGCAACCTCTAACTCTTGGGCTTACACGATTCTCTTGCCTCAGCCTCCTGAGCAGCTGGGACTACAGGCGCGCGCCACAACGCCCGGCTATCTTTTTTTCTTTTTTAAATTTTTTTGTTGTTGCAGTTTGGCCGGGGCTGGGCTCGAACTCACCACCCTCGGCACATGGAGCCAGCACCCTACTGACTGTGTCTTCCATGCATGTTAAAGTTTGATGTCTCTCATTTAGAATATATAGAATGCATTTTGATTTATTTGTAAGGAAAGTAACTAGTAGCTCATTACTAATGATAGTTAAAACATAATTGTCATATGATTGGCTTTTGTTTTCTTATAGAAGGGATTCAATGTCATGGTCATTCACTTGCATGACAACATGCCCACAGGGAGTAGCCCACAGCAACCAGGAGCGGCAAGAATGAACCTCTCATCCATCATGGGCGGTTATGTCAAAAACCAGGCCAAGGGTAGCTGATCCAGGATGTGGTTTCAGGCTGGGATTTTCAAAGATGGACATGCGGGCATGTATAAAGTAAGGCTAAGTCTCTAATTTAAGCAAGTTATACCAAGAAACATGGAAAAGAAACCAGCAGTATGGAGAGAGAAAGTGGTAGACTGTATGATGAAAAAGGTCACAGTGGAAATGACAATTGCCCATCTTCATTTAGGGTTCTACTCCAAGTTGGCAGAAAAGCCGGCTTTGAGAGATTAGCCCCCTAAAGGTTGGGGTTTAATAATCCTTCCATCATAGCAGGGTACGTACATTTTCATTTTCAATGAAAAACGTTTCCAATCTTTATGAAGCTGAGTAATTGCTTTTGAATTAGAACTAGATTTTTGAGAGTTACCAGACGTAGATGATGTGTGTGGCAAGACAGTTTGTTGAATCATCTTTTCATTTTCTAGTGGCTCTTCAAGAAATCCTGGAGCCTAAGCCAGAGCCACCGTTGGCTATAGGATGTTTGGCAGAGTGAGAACATTCATCCTGAACATCCAGGATGGAGGCAGGTTCCATGGCTCACTCCTGTAATCCCAGCACCCTGGGAGGCTGAGGTGGGAGGACTGCCTGAGCCCAGAGGCTTAAAACTAGCCGGAACAAGAGTGAGACCCTGTCTCTAGCAAAAATAGAGAAATCAGTTGGGCATTGTGGCAGGCATCTGTAGTCCTGGCTACTTGGGAGGCTGAAGTCAGGTGATCACTTGAGCCCAAGAGTTTGAGGCGGTATGAGCTAGGCTGACACCATGGTACTCTACCCAGGAGCAACAGGGTGAGATTCTGTCTCAAAAAAAAAAAAAAAAAAAAAAATCCAGGATGGGAGGACCCTGCAAAGCTCTGAAATAGGGTGTCTGCAGGGTAGACATGCCATTCCCCTTTCTTTTTCTCTTCCTTCCATAATTTCCCCTTTTCTCTGCTCAAGTACCCAATTTATTTCCTCCCTTCTGTCCTTACCAAGCATTTTGTGAGCACAGTGCTAGGCACTATGGACACAACAGGGCAGGTTAGGAGGGTCATGGGCTCCCATCCAGGGTGTGCTCCTCTGACTACTGGGTTTGGGGGGCAGGGGTCCAGGAAACTTCCTGGAAGGGCTGATTGAGTTGAGTCTTACAGGGGGGTTGGCCTCAGAAGTGAACACAGTGTAGGAGCAAAGGCCAAGGAGCCAGGCCGGCCTAGGACTGATAGAACCAGCAGCTAGAACTTGGCTGCTAAAGGGAACAGGCAGTGGGAGGCTGCGGGAGGGAGAGGGGGGAAGTCTCTCACTTTAAATCAAGAGCTAGAAATGACAAAGCTTAGTGAGAAAGGCATGTTGATACCAAAGCTGGGCTGAAAGGTAGGCAGGCTTAATCGCTTCTCGGCCTTTTGGCTAAGATCAAGTGTAAAGGTAGGCAGGCTTCTTGCACCAAACAGCCAAGTTGTGACTACAAAGGGAAAGTTCTTTATTTATTTATTTATTTATTTTTTTAGAGACAGAGTCTCACTTTATGGCCCTCTGTAGAGTACCGTGGCCTCACACAGCTCACAGCAACCTCCAACTCCTGGGCTTAAGCGATTCTCCTGCCTCAGCCTCCCAAGTAGCTGGGACTACAGGCGCCCGCCACAACGCCCAGCCATTCTTTGGTTGCAGTTTGGCCGGGGCCAGGTTTGAACCCGCCACCCTCGGTATATGGGGCCGGCGCCTTACCGACTGAGCCACAGGCGCCGCCCAAAGGGAAAGTTCTTGAAGGAAATTAAAAGTGCTGCTCCAGTGAATACGCAATAAGAAAGTGAAACAGCCTTATTGCTGGTGTGGAGAAAGTTTCACGGGCCTGAAGAGAAACAGCCACAACATTCCCTTACGCCAAAGTCTAATCCAGAGCAAGGCCCTAACTCTCTTCAACCTCGTGAAGGCTGAGAGAGGGGAGGAAGCTGCATGTAAAAAGTTGGAAGCTAGTAGAGGTTGATGCATGAAGGTTGTAGGATAATATTTACAAAGGTGAAGCAGCAAGTGCTGAGATAGAAGTATCCCGACCTAGCTAAGATCCTTGATAAAGACGGCTACACTGAACAACAGATTCTCAATGTAGATGGAACAGAGGATGTTGTAAGAAGATGCTATCTAGGACTTTCATAGCTAGGAGGAGAAGCCAATGCCTGGCTTGAGCAAAGCATCAAAGGAGAGGCTGATTCTATTGTGAGAGGCTATGTAGCTGGTAACTTTAAGTTGAAGCCAAGGCATTATCCTGAAGAATTATGCTAAGTCTACTCTGCCTGCTGTGCTCTATAAACGGGACAACAAAGCCTAGATGAGAGCACATCCTTTTTTATTTTATTTTATTGAGACAGAGTCTCACATTGTCACTCTGGGTAGAGGACCACGATATCACAGCTCACAGCAACCTCAAACTCTCGGACTTAAAAGGATTCTCTTGCCTCAGGCTCCCAAGTAGCTGAAACTACAGGTGCCCACCACAATGCCTGGCTTTTTTTTGTTATCATCATTGTTTTTAGCTGGCCTGGGCTGGGTTCAAACCCGCCAGCCTTGATGTATGTGGCAGGCACCCTACCCACTGAGGAACGGGCACTGCCCTCTTTTTTTATTTTTTGACACAGTGTCTTACTTTTCTGCCCTGAGTTGAGTTCCTTGGTGTCATAGCCCATAGCAACCTCAAACTCCTGGGCTCAAGCAATCATCTTGCCTTAGCCTCTTGAGCAGCTAGGACTACAGGTGCCCACCACAACTCTCGGCTAATTTTTTTTTTTCTTGAGACAGAGTCTCATTTTATCACCTTCAGTAGGGTGCCATGGCATCATAGCTCACAGCAACCTCAAACCCTTGGACTTAAGTGATCCTCCTGACTCAGCCTCCCAAGTAGCTAGGGCTACAAGCACCTGCCACAATGCCTGGCTAGTTTTTCTATTTTTGGTTGAGATGGGGTCTTGCTCTTGCTCATATTGGTTTTGAACTCCTGAGCTCAAGGGATCCTCCCTCTTGGGTCTCCCAGAGTGCTAGCTTATAGGCATGAGCCACAGCACTGGCCATGAGGTAAATTTTATTTATTTATGGTAAATTTTTTTTTTTTTTTAATGGCTGCTACCATGGCATCCATTCTGCAGCCCATGGATCAAGGAGTAATTTTAGTTTTAAAGTTTTATTATTTGAGAAATATATTAATATTTTGTAAGGCTATAGCTGTCATTAACAGTGATTCCTCTGGGGTGGCGCCTGTAGCTCAGTGAGTAGGGTGCCAGCCCCATATACCGAGGGTGGCGGGTTCAAACCCGGCCCCGGACAAACTGAAACAAAAAATAGCTGGGCGTTGTGGTGGGTGCCTGTGGTCCCAGCTACTCGAGAGGCTGAGGCAAGAGAATCACCCAAGCCCAAGAGCTGGAGGTTGCTGTCAGCTGTGACACCATGGCACTCTACCAAGGGCAACAAAGTGAGACTCTGTCTCTAAAAAAAACAAAACAAACAACAAACAAAAACCCAGTGATTCCTTTGATGGATCTGGGTAAAGTCAATTGAAAACCTTCTGGAAAGGATTCTTCATTCTAGGTTCTGCTAAGAACGTTAGTGATTACTGACAGCAGGTCAAAACATCAGCCATAATAGGCATATGGAAGAAGTTAACTCCAATCCTCATGGATGACTTGGAGGGGTTCAAGACCTGGTAGTAGCTGCAGATAAAGTGGGAATAGCAGGAGAACTAGAATTAGAAACGAAGTCTGAACATGAGACTCAACTGCAGCAGTCTCATGATAACACTTGAACAGATGAATGAGTTGCTTCTTATGGATCGGCAAAGAAAGAGTTTTCTTGAGATGGAATCTATTCCTGGGGAAGATGCTATGAAAATTGTTGAAATGGCAACAAAGGATTTAGAATATTACACAAACTTAGTTGATAAAACAGTGGCAGGGTTTGAGAGGACTGACTCTGATTTTGAAGGAAGTTCCACTATGAGTAAAGTGCTATCAAACAGCATCACACACTACAGAGAAACCTTTCATAAAAGGAAGAGTCAGTCGATGCAGCAAACTTCATTGTTGGCTTAAGAAATCGCCACAACCACCCCAACCTTTAGCAACCACCAGCCTGATCCGTCACAGCCATCCACGTTGAGCAAAACATTACACACCTCCATCAGCAAAAACATTACAACTTGCTAAAGGCTCAGGTGACCGCTAGTATATTTTAGCAATAAGGTATTTTTTAATTAAGATATGTACTTTTTCAGTCTTAATGCGATCACATACTTAATAGACTACAGGATAGTATAAACATAACTTCTTTCTTTTTTTATTTTCTTTTTGAGACACAGTCTCACTCTGTTGCCCAGACTAGAGTGCTATGGCATCAGCCTAGCTCACAGCAACCTCAGACTCCTGAGTAGCTGGAACTTTAGGCACCCACCACAACACCCAGTTAATTTTTCTGTATTTTAGTGGACACAGGGTCTCACTCCTGCTCAGGCTTAGCTGGAACACCTGAGCTCAAGTAATCCTCCCACTTTGGCCTCTCAGAGTGCTAGAATTGCAGGCGTGAGCCACTGTGCCTTGCCTTAAACATAACTTTCCTATGCACTGGGAAATAAAAAGATTTGTGTGACTCACTTTATTGATATATTTTGCTTTATTGCTGTCATCTGGAAGCAAACCTGCAATATCTCCGAGGCATGTGTGTCTAGACTCGGATATAAATTAGATATCTCTATCCATAAATGTCATAGAATCATAAAATCCCCTGAAGGAACTCCTCAGGTTTAAATCAAGGCTGTGTGTGAAATGGGATGGCTCCCATAGAACAGACCTCTCCCACCAACACCCAACAGCTATGACAAGGTTCTTCAGTGTTACATTTAGTTCACCCGTCTTTACAAATGCAATCTGTTACAAAGCATTCTCTGCTCCCGTTGGTATCAGTATCGCTAGAGGCAGTAATAGTTGCTTCGGTATCTCCACCATTTAGTTTTGGGGTAGAGGGGGAAAGAGTATTTCTAGCACAGGAATTTGGTGCAGGATGGATCTGGGTTGAACTCTCAGGACTATCTCTTATGTGGGTCCAACCTTAGAAACACTACTTCCTCTCCCAGAGTCTCAGTTTTCTCATTTGTAAAATGGGGATTGTAACATCTACCAAGCAGCATTACACGCATACAGGGATCTACAGAGAATCCAGCTACCAGCCAGAGCAGAAAACACGACAGAGTCCTCTAGGACTGAGCTGGGAGGAGAACGTGGGCCAAAGGCCTCCCTGACTTCCTCCCCTACCAGGGAAAGGTCGGACTCACTGAAAGACACCCCTCTCGGCTGAGGCTAAGTGTGAGCCTAAAGGGTTAAGGAGGTCTGGATTCAGAAGCGAAGGCTGAGGGGAAGGGGTGGGGCACTATTAGCATGCAGCTGGTAAATGCTGCCCCCCAGATCCTGGCTCAGCTGTTACTTCTCCTCCCCCCAGAGCAAAAGGAGAAGGATGAAAAAAACTAGTGGATTTTCAGAGCTCTTGGAGGAAGAGGGGTCGCTCCATGGGAGCTGTTCCATCACCAGTAAGCCCTGCTTTAAATCCAACAAGGAGCCCCTGGAGGCAGTTTTATGAGCCCTGCAATGCTAATTAACTCCATTGTTATATTTCAACATTCGAATGCCTCCAGGATAGAAGCCCTTCTTTCTCTTGTAAGAGTTTTACATTTTCACCAGTGTATAACCGTCTCTGCCAATACTGTGGGCAGAGGGTGCTGGAAGTAAAATCTGTAGAATATTCTGCATGAGGATTCAGGTGGAGAGTCTGATCTCAGTCAAGTGAGAAGCTGACAACACACCATAACCACAATCTTCTTTTGATTTTTTTTTTTTAATGTTTTAATGTAAGTTTTACTTGACAGACTTAGAAATGAAGACCTAAATATCCAAGGAAAACTGTATTTTTATGGATAGTCATGCAGAGTGTGATTGGAGGACAGAAGGGGCTGATCTACTGCTATTGACCAGGGGGAGCTTGGCCAGGCCTCCAGGTATTGGAATACCCCTCTGGAATGAGGTTTTTTTTTTTCCTTTTTAAAAGTAAATTTTATTGTGTGTATACAATAAAACAACATGATGTTCTGGGATACATATAGACAATAATATAGTTACATTTGTGACCAAGGTTCACATAAGTATCATTTAACATAGTTACTTTTTCTCTGACCTTCTTTTGATTTTTATTTAAACCACTCTCCAGCTTCCTGAATTATGTTTTAATGGTTAGAGCTTTTTTTTTTTTTTTTAGAGACAAAGTCTCACATACCACCCTCAGGTAGAGTGCCGTGGCATCACGCAGCTCACAGCAACCTCTAACTCTTGGGCTTACGCGATTCTCTTGCCTCAGCCTCCCGAGCAGCTGGGACTACAGGCGCCTGCCACAACGCCCGGCTATTTTTTTTGTTGCAATTTGGCCGGGGCTGGGTTTGAACCCGCCACCCTCGGCATATGGGGCCGGCGCCCTACTCTCTGAGCCACAGGCGCCGCCCAAGGTTAGAGCTTTTTAAAGGAAAAAGAGAGGGGGTGTGTGTGTGTGTGTGTGTGTGTGTGTGTGTGTGTGAAATCCCAAACCAATGAACTAAACCTTGAGAGAATGGAAGCCATGTGAAGGGACAGGTTCATTTATGCCAAATTCCCTGCAAAAGCAATTCCAGAAAATTTAAGTTCTCTCTGCCAAATGCCTGGACTGACTGGGAGCCAAAAAGGAAAGGAGGGACCAGATGAGAGATCTTAGCAGGGCACCCCCGCCCTGCCAACCAACAGAGCCAACTCCCCCAGCTTGATCTGAGCCCAAAGAGGATCAGGTGATTCAAAAGCTAATCAGGAAGACAATTGTTCCAGGGCCTTCTGGATTACTCATAACTCACTCTGACTCATCAACTTGGACTCACTCCAGGCAGAGAGGGAGTGAGAGGTTCAGGGCAAGTGCTCAGGACCCGTCCAGACAGAGGCAAACCATGACAGGGGCAGGGTGGATGAAATCTGGATTTTTGTCCATGGGGCAAAAGATGAAAGCACTTGTAGTGAGAATAAGATGGAGTCAGGCAGGCTAGGGTGGACATGATGCAGCTGGTCTGGTCTGTTTAGGTCCTGCCTGACCTTCACCCCCTGCCTCCCATTCTTATTGTTTTGTAAATTTGGATCCTACCCTACAGATGCCCATCTCGAATAGTTTAGGGAATTAACTTTTGAATTGGAAATGTTGTAATAGATTGTCACTGAGTTATGCTGATTATTAGTTAAAATAAGGGTTATTGTGGTCTTTGCTTTAGGAGAATTGATTTAGGAAATTAACTTGTGAGCTGGAAATGTAATAGATTGTCACTGAGTTGTGCTGTTTATTATTTAAAATAAAAGAGTTAATGTGGTCTTTGTTTTGAACCTTTATGAATAAAACTGTGATTTTGGAAATGGAAGAACAGAGCAATCTTGGAGAGGCTACTCTCTGTTCTCCAGAATCGCCAGCCTTCTGACAAATAGTTTGGTGGCCCTATCCCTGTCTGTGCATATTGACTGACAGTGACAGGCAGCCAGACCCTTTTCCTCTAGTAACAAAGAGAGCTACCGTTTATGAAAGTAATGGTAACATCCTGGCCCCCAAGGCTGAGTTGGGAGGAAGGCTCAGGCAGATATTCCAATAACTGGTAATCTGAAGGGGGCATAGCTTGGCCACCTCTGACTGGACAGGGGGTTATTCTGGATAGGAAATAAGGTCAGACTGGCCATTTCAGCGTCAAGAGTGATGTTCGGAGATCTTTTAGACCTGTACTGTCCAATGTAATAGTCACTAGCTGTGAGTACTACTGAGCACTTAAAATGTGGCTAGTCCGAAGTGGGAGGTATAAAATACCACATTTGAAAGAGTGAGTGTGGGCTCGGCGCCAGTAGCTCAGTGGTTAGGGCGCTGGCCACGTACATCAAGGAAAGCAGGTTCAAAACCGGCCTGGGCCTGCTAAACCACAATGGCAACTGCAACAAGAAAATAGCCAGGTGTTGTGGTGGGCGCTTGTAGTCCCAGCTACTTGGGAGGCTGAGGCAAGCGAATGGTTTAAGCCCAAGAGTTTGAAGTTGCTGTGAGCTATGATGCCACGTGACATAGTGAAAACTGTCTCAAAAAAAAAAAAAAAAAAAGAGTGAATATGAAACAACAATGTAATAATTATTTATGTTGATTACATGTTGAAATGATAAAATATGGGTTGGCTACAGTGGCTCACACTGTAATCCTAGCATTTTGGGAGGCTGAGTGGGAAGGATCGCTTGAGGTCAGGGCTTTGAGACCATACTGAGCAAGAGCAAGATTCCGGTTCTACAGAAAAAATAGAAAACTTAGCCAGGCATGGTGGCGTGGCCTGTAGTCCCAGCTACTTGGCAGACAGGAGAATTGCTTGAACTCAGGAGTTAGAGGCTGCAGGGAGCTAAGATGATGCCACTGCACTCTAGCCCAGGCAACAGAGCAAGACTCTGCCTCAAAAACAAAACAAAAAAAAAAAACACAGAAAAAAAGAGAAAATTTTTTTTATATACTGGCTTACATAAAATTATTAAAAATAGTTTCATTTTTGCTCGGTGCCTGTAGCACAGTGAGTAGGGAGCCAGCCACATACACTGAGACCAGCAGGTTTGAACCTGGCCTGGGTCCACTAAACAGCAATGACAAGTGCAACTAAAAATAGCCAGGCATTGTGGTGGGTGCCTGTGAGCTGTGATGCCACAGCACTCCACCCAGGGCAACAGCTTGAAACTCTGTCTCAAAAAAAAAAAAAAAACTTCCATTTTTCTTTTCTTATGTGGCTACTAGGAAAGTTGCAGTCTTTGGCCAGGGCCAAGTTTGAACCTGCCACCTCTGGTTTGTGGGGCCGGCACCCTACACCTTGAGCCACAGGTGCTGCCTCAGGGCTACTAGGAAAGTTGAAGTCACACATCACATGTGGCTCATATTTTTGTGGCTCACATGTTATTTTCTTGGACTTCTTTAAGCCCATTAAAGCTTCTAAGGCAGAGTGATCAAGAACACAGGCTCTGGATCTTGACTATTTAAGTTGAAATCTGCCATTAGCTGGCTGTAAGATTTGATCAAGTCACTTATGCTTTCCATGTCTTACTCTCCCCATGTCTAAAATGTGGTTAATATTAGGGCACAGGCTGGGGAAGCTTAAATGAGAAGATACCACAAAGCACACAGTTTGGCACATAATAAACATTTAGTTCATAGTTGCCTTCCTTATTATCTAGCCTTAAAAGTCTCTCAAAAGGTGCGGAGGAATGGCAGTAATGTTGCTCTTGGTATTTACCTTTGACCCACTGGTCCTACCGTATTAGCTCATGAAAAGAAACTCCCTCCTCAATAGACTTTATTTGTGAATTTGGAGACTGAAGGTCAGAGAGGCTCTCTGACTTTCCAAGTGAGGCAGAGTAAGTTAGCCAGCTCAGAATGGACACTTGGGTTTCTGCCCTGAGACTAAAGGGGGAACCTGAAGCCACAGGTGCAGGGAGAAGACTGTCTGACTTGGTATGGAAGACCGGGGCCTAAATCACGTTGTTTGACATTCCTGGGATGGCTCACCTGTATGTAGGGCTCTCTAGAATTGCTGCCATTTCTCTACATCATTTAGAGAGGCCACAAACTTTTTTTTTGTAGAGACAGAGTCTCACTTTATGGCCCTCGGTAGAGTGCCATGGCATCACACAGCTCACAGCAACCTCCAACTCCTGGGCTTAGGCGATTCTCCTGCCTCAGCCCCCCGAGTAACTGGGACTACAAGCGCCCGCCACAACGCCCAGCTATTCTTTGGTTGCAGTTCAGCCGGGGCTGGGTCTGAACCCACCACCCTCGGTGTATGGGGCCGGCGCCTTACCGACTGAGACACAGGCGCCGCCCGAGGTCACAAACTCTTAATAAGCACTTACTATGTGCCTGGCACTATGGAAACCATGAAGAGCTTCCAGTCCAAGAGGGAAGACATGAAACAATTAATTATAAATGGCGATATTTTTTCAAGTATACAAAGGGTGGGAAAGAAAAATACAGAAAGCAGGGTAGAGTCATACCAGGGGTCCTAACAAAGGAATCAAGCAGGGCTTTTCTAGGGTATAAATCTTAAATTGGGACACTGGGTAAATAAAGAGAGAAAACACTGCAGGCGAAGGCAGCAGAATGGACACAGGCACCAGAAACTGGGCAAATGTCCAGGCAGCCAGGGTACATAGAGACATGTGATAGTTAATTTGATGTGTAAACGTGGCTAGCCTCTGGCGCCCAGCTGTTGGTCAGACACTAGTCTAGGTGTTGCTGTGAAGGTATTATAGATGTGATTAACATTTATTTTATTTATTTGGTTTGTTCTGAGACAAAGCCTCACAGTCTAGCTCACAGCAACCTCAAACTCTTGTGCTCAAACAATCATCTTGCCTCAGCTTCCCAAGTAGCTGGGACAACAGGTGCCTACCATAACACCCAGCTAATTTTTCTATTTTCTGAATTTGGAGACTGAAGGTCAGAGAGGCTCTCTGACTTTCCAAGTGAGGCAGAGTAACTATCAAATAGAGACTTGTGAGAGTTAATTTGATGTGTAAACATGGCTAGCCTATGGTGCCCACTGTTGGGGTCTCACTTTTGCTCAGGCTGGTCTCAAACTCCTGAGCTCAAGCAATCCACTTCCTCAGTCTCACAGAATGCTAGGATTACAGGTATGAGCCACCATGCCTGGTGTGATTAACATTCAAATCAGTAGAATTTGGGTAAAAAAATAGATTCCTCCCCCATGATGTGAACAGCCCTCACGTAATCAGTTGAAGACTTTAAGTGGGGGGGGGGAGCAGGAAACTGAGGCTTTCTGGAGAAGAGGAAATTCCATCTCAAGACTGTAACATAAAAATTATTCCTGAGTTTCAAGTTTCCTGGTCTACCCTGTGGATTTCAGGCTCAGGACTGCAACACCAATTGCCGAAATTGCCACTTTACAGATTTTGGACTTGCCAGTCCCCACAGTTGTGTGAGCCAGTTACTTAAAATCTCTCTTCCCCCCTCTCTCTGTGTATATACACATACATATATACAGCTGAAATGTGTACCTATATTTGTATATGCGTGTATCCTATCTGTTCTGTTTCTCTGGAGAACCCTGACTGCCATGGGGTCACAGACAAATTGGGGGAAATCAAGTGGGGTTTTGCAGAAAGAGAAGAGGGTGGGAGGTGCACAGATAATGCCTGGGTTTGTGGCTGGGGCCAGGAGTGGCAATGAAAGTACTGGATTATTATTGGTTTAAATATTTTGGGGACATGTAGAAATCATGAATTTGACATTATAAATACGTCACAAAATACCCGTGGCTGAAACCATCGATAGCCTCTTTTACTTTTGTTTTACTTGAATCCACGATCTTTGCTTGTTCTTACCACACGGGAAGCTGGTCTACCTGCCCCAAGCCTTGCTTCTGAGCTGGCCTTGTGATGTGGTTAGACAGTAGAATGTGGAGGAAATGCTGCCTTGCCAGTTCTAGGCCTAGGTCTTAAAAGGTCTTGCATGTTTCCACTTGAGTTCTTGTGTCTCTGCCATTGCCAGAACATCCGTAGACTAGCCTTTTGGAGGATGAGAGACATTAGAGGCAGAACACAGTTGCCCTTGTCCTTCTAGGCAAGGCCAGCCTAGATTAGCCAACAAGCAGCTGACCTCAAACAGGTGAGCAAGTTCAGCCACAGTCAGGGAGGCTGCCTAGCCAAGTACCCCAGCCACTTGAGCAATAAATGTGCATTATCGTGTGCCCGGAGGTTTGTGGTTCATTGTTATGCTCTATCAGAGTCAAGGGAAAGCCTGACTTTCTTTTAATGAATGAGACCCACTCAAGCCCACTCAAGCCTACTGTCCCAGGCCACACCTTAGGGGGACAGTGAAATGTTCTCTGTCTCTAGCTGTGTAGAAAGTGGATAGTAAAAATGATAGTGGATGGACAGCGCCTATGGCTCAAAGGGGTAGGGCACCGGCCCCGTATGCCGGAAGTGGTGGGTTCAAACCCAGCCCCGGCCAAAAAAATAATAATAATAAATTGTAAAAATGATAGTGGATTAGATAGTGGAAAGCACTAGTCAGATATCCCCAGGTAGGACAAATGCACAATACAGCACTGGGGCACATAAGCAGATCACTTCATGAAATTCTTTGTCACTAAAGGGTCACCAACTTCTACTGACCCCATCTCTGTTACAGTGTTCTCTCTCTCTCTTTTTTTTTGGAGACAGAGTCTCACTTTGTTAACCTCAATAGAGTGCTGTAGTATCACAGCTCACAGTGACCTCAAACTCTTGGGCTCAAGCAATTCTCTTGCCTCAGCCTCCAGAGTAGCTGGGACTACAGGTGCCCCCTCACAATGCTTGGCTATTTTTTTTTTTAGAAATGGGGTCTCGCTCTTGTTCAGGCTGGTCTCAAACCCATGAGCTCAGGCCATCCACCCACCTCGGCCTCTCAGAGTGCTAGGATTACAGGTGTGAGCCACCGTGCCCAGCCTTTACAGCGTTCTCTCAAATCCACCTATTGTGGAGTGAATATTCACTATCCTCCCTCCCATGCTTATGTTGAAACCTAATCCTCACTGTGATGGTACGTGGGAGGTAATTAGGCCATGAGATGAAGACTTCACCCATGGGCTCAATGCCCTTGTGGGAAGAGGCCAGAGAGCTTGTTCACCTTCTTCTCGCCATGTGAGGATACCAGAGCGGGCAGTGTGCACCCTGGCCGTTGCCAGAACTGGCCAAGCCGCTATCCTGACCTTTGACTATCGGCTACCAGAACTGTGAGGAATAGACAGACATCTGTTGTTTAAGCCACCTAGCCTATGGCACTTGGTCACCACAGCTGAAATGAGACACGACCCTTACTCTCTCTGTTTTTTTTAGAGACAGAGTCTAATTTTGTTGCCCTTGGTAGAGTGCTGTGGTGTCACAGCTCACAGCAACCTCCAGCTCTTGGGCTTAGGCGATTCTCTTGCCTCAGCCTCCCGAGTAGCTGGGACTACAGGTGCCCGCCACAACACCTGGCTATTTTTGTTATTGTTGCAATTTGGCCAGGGCCAAGTTTGAACCCGCCACCCTTGGTATATGTGGCCGGCGCCCTACGCACTGAGCCACAAATGCTGCCCGACCCGTACTCTTTATACTGCCTCCACCCAGGCTCCGAATCTTCTCACAGCCTGCATTCTCTTAGTTCAGTACTCCCCACTGTTATCAGACTCATGGGTTAAAATCCTAGATTTGATCATGACACTCCCTGTTAGAAATCTTTCATGGCTCCCAGTGCCCAGAGCAGTGTGATTTTCCCTGTGTTCTGTGACACAGCTTGAAGAGTCAGAAGGAGGAAAGTGTGGCTCAGACCCCAAAGCCTTCAGAATAGGATGTGCCATTCTTGCTGCTCAGAATAACCTCTCTACTGATAACCCTCCTGTCCTGCATAACCTAAGACAAATAACACTCCTTTGGGTGCCTAGGCTCAATCCCTTGGATGTCATCTAGAATGGTTTGGAAACCATTCTCTCCAAGCAGTGGTTCTCCAAGTGTACATTCCAATCACCACCAGCAGCAGCAGCCCCTGGGAACTTGTTAAAACACCGTCAGGCCTTACTCAAGACTTTCTAACTCCGTTGCCGTGGGGTTGAGGCCCAGCCGTTCGGGTTTTAATAAGCCTTCCAGGTGATTCTGATGTACACTGAAGTCTTAGAATTCTTTTTTTTTCTTTTTTAATTTCAGAATACACCCATGGGTACACAGGGTACACATGTTTTGGTTACATGAATTGCTTTTGTATAATTTGAGTCAAAGTTTTATCAGAGTGCCTCTCACCTAGATCATGGGCATTGCACCCAATTAGGGGTGGATTTACTCTTTCCCTGCTGCCTCTTCCCACTTGTTTACTTTCCATTGAGTTTTTAGTTTTTGAGACAAGAGTCTCACTCAGTCACCCTGGGGTTGAGTGCAGGGGCATCATAGCTCACAGCAACCTCAAACGCTTGGGCTCAAGTGATTCTCTTGCCTCAGCCTCCCAGGTAGCTGGGACTACAGGCGCCCACCACAATGCCCAGCTATTTTTAGAGATGGGGGTCTTGCCCAGCTATTTTTAGAGATGGGGGTCTTGCTCTTGCTCAGGTGGTCTCAAACTCCTGAGCTCAAGAAATCCATCCACCTCAACCTCCCAGAGGGCTTCGATTACGGGTGTGAGCCACCACACCTGGTCATTTCCACTGAGTTTTACTACTAAAAGTGGACATGGGTGTTAATCAATTAGTACCAATTTGATAGTGAGTATATGTGGTCTTTTTATTTATTTATTTTTTCCCATTCTTGTGAAACTCCTCTTAGAAGAATGGTCTCTAGTTCCATCCAGGTTGTTACAAAAGGTATTAGTTCACCTTTTCTTTTTACGCCGAGTAGTACTCCGTGATACACATACAGCACATTTTATTCATCCGTTCATGTATTGATGGGCACCTAGGTTGTTTCCACATCTTTGGGATTGTGAATTTTGCTGCAATAAACAATACACGTGTCATTTTGACAAAATGACTTTTTTTTCTTTTGGGTAAATACCTAATAGTGGGATTGCTGGATCAAATGGTAGGTCTACTTTAGTTCTTTGAGGTATCTCCGTATGACTTTTCATAGAGGGTACTATTAATAGTGTCCAGTCCTACAAACATTGTATAACCATTCCTCTCTTTCCATATCTATGCCAGCACCTGTCGTTTTTGGGATTTTTTTTTTTTTTTTTGGCCAGGGCTGGGTTTGAACCCTCCACCTCCGGCATATGGGACCGGCGCCCTACTCCTTGAGCCACAGGCACCGCCCAAATTTTTTTCTTTTTTTTTGTGGTTTTTGGCCGGGGCTAGGTTTGAACCCGCCACCTCCGGCAATGGGACCGGTGCCCTACTCCTTGAGCCACAGGCGCCGCGTTTTGGGGATTTTTTGATAAAAGCCATTCGCACTGGAATTAGGTGATACTTTATTGTGTGTTTTTTTTTTTTTTTTTGAGACAGAGCCTCAAGCTGTCGCCCTGGGTAGAGTGCCATAGCATCACAGCTCACAGCAAACTCCAACTCCTGGGCTTAAGTGATTCTCTTGCCTCAGCCTCCCAAGTAGCTGACACTACAGGCACCTGCTACAATGCCTGGCTATTTTTTGGTTGTAGTTGTCATTGTTGTTTGGCAGGCCTGGGCTGGATTCGAACCTGCCAATTCTATTGTATGTGGCTGGCGCCTTAGCTGCTTGAGCTACAGGCGCCAAGCCTTCATTGTGGTTTTGATTTGCATTTCTCTGATAATTAAGAGACTTCGGGCATTTTTTTATATGTTTATTAACCATTAGTCTATCTTCTTTTGAAAATTTCTGTTCATGTCATTTGTCCACTTTTTATGGGGTTGATTTTTTTTTCTTGCTAATTTGCATGAGTTTTTTTATAGATCCTGGTTATCAGCTCTTTATCAGATATACTATGTGCAAATATTTTCTCCCATTCTGTAGGTTGTCTATTTGTTCTATTGATTGTTTCCTTGGCTGTGAAGAAGCCTTTTAATTTAATCAGGCCCCCTTTGTTAATTTTAGATGTTTCCTAGAGACAGCATGTACTTGGCTTGTATATATATATTTTTTAATCAATTCAAGCCAGCTATGACCATATATATATATACACATATATATATATATACTTTTTTTTTGAGACAGAGTCTCAAGCTGTTGCCCTGGGTAGAGTGCTGTGGTGTTATAGCCCACAGCAACCTCCAACTTGGGCTCAAGTGATCCTCTTGCCTAGGTTTTTCTATTTTTAGTAGAGACAGGGGTTTTGTGTTTGTTCAGGCTGGTCTTGAACTCATGAGCTCAAGCAATCCAACCCCCTCGGCCTCCCAGAGTGCCAGGATTACAGGCGTGAGCCACCGTGCCCGCCTATCCTTATATTTTTTTAATCAATTCATCCAGCTGTGTCTCTTAAGTGGGGAATTCAAGTCATTCACATTTATTAAAAGAATTGATGAGTGGGGATAGATTTCTGTTCATTCTGTTAAGTAGAATTTTATTGCTTTGTTTTACCTTTTGACCTATTGTGGTTTCTGGGCTGTGACCTTTAGTTTTTAGGTGGTTTTACATTGGTGTTTATTGTGCTCGTTTGTGTATAATGCAGGTCTGAGTTCTTTCTGCAGGGTAGATATGGTCTTGACAAATTCCTTCAGTGTTTGCTTGTCTGGGAATGTCTTGTATGTCTCCCTCATACAAGAAATTTGGTTTTGCCGGATACAATATCCTAGGCTGGCGATTATTTGGTTTTAGAAGACTGAGAATTGGGCCTCAGGCTCTTCTGGCTTGTAAGGTCTCAGTTGAGAAGTCTGCAGTTAGTCTGATGGGTTTTCTTTTGTAAGTGGTAAGTAATGCTTCTGCTTTACTGTTCATAGGAGATTGTCTTCTCTTTTAACTTTGGCTAGTCTGATTGAGTGAGTTGCACTTCTAGTACCTGAATATCCAGATTTCTAGCAAGACCTCGGAAATTTTCCTTAAGTATTTCTTCAAATAGGATTTCCAATTCTTGTGTATTTTCTTCTTCAGCCTAAGGGATGACTACGATTCTTTTTTTTTTCTTTTGCAGTTTTTGGCTGGGGCTGGGTTTGAACTCGCCACCTCTGGCATATGGGGCCAGTGCCCTACTCCTTTGAGCCACAGGTGCCACCCCGACTATAATTCTTTTTTTTTTTTTTGTAGAGACAGAGTCTCACTGTACCACCCTCGGTAGAGTGCGTGGCGTCATACAGCTCACAGCAACCTCTAACTCTTGGGCTTACGCAATTCTCTTGCCTCAGCCTCCCGAGTAGCTGGGACTACAGGCGCCCGCCACAACGCCCGGCTATTTTTTGGTTGCAGTTTGGCCAGGGCCGGGTTTGAACCCGCCACCCTCGGTATATGGGGCCGGTGCCCCACTCACTGAGCCACAGGCGCCGACCCCGACTATGATTCTTGTACTAGGCCTCTTTCCACAGTCCCATATTTCTTGTAGGCTTTGTTCTTTCTCTTCTCTGTTCTTTTTCCTTGACTAACTTATTTTATTCAAAGGTGTTGTATCCTAGCTCTGAGATTCTTTCTTTTGCTTGATCTAGCCTATTCTTAAGGCTTTCCACTGTGTTTTGTATTTCTTTAAATAAATTTTTGATTTGCAGAAGCTCTGCTTGATTTTTTTAATAATGTGTTTTCTTAGTGAAATTTTCATTCATTTCCTGCGTTGTTTTTGTGGTTTCCTTGTGTTGGGTTTCTATTTACCCTTGTATTTTATTGAGCTACCTTGCAATCCATATTCAAAATTCTTTTTTTTTTTTTTTTTTTGAGACAGAGTATTTTGTCATCCTTGGTAGAGTGCTGTAGCGTCATAGCTCACAGCAACCTCAAACTCTTGGGCATAAGTAATCCTCTTGCCACAGCCTCCTGAGTCGCTGGGACTACAGGTGCCTGCCAACTGTTGCAAGACAAGACCCAACAGAGAGAAAGAGCACCCAAACACCACATTTATAAGAGGAAGGGCTTTATTCACCAGCCAGGAGCTTACAGCATAGAAGAATTCCAGATGGCCGTGCTCCCTGACTGCCTTGGTCTTTCCCTTTTTATTGACAGTCAAAAAGTTCCACCCCACAGGTACCCTTCTTATTGGCCAGTTTGAATCGAGTGGGAGATGCTATTCCTGCCCCTACAAAACTACAGGATTTCACAGAACTTGGAAATTTCCAAGTTTCAGGAAGTTAAGTTTACAAATTCCCAAGAGCTGAGTCACCGTGCAGAGGACCCTGCAGGCGTATCCTTGTGGTCTCCTTGAGAAGACCTGTTCTTCTAGACCTCACCCTTCTCGGGTATCCTCTCTCACCACAATGCCCAGCTATTTTTTGGAGACAGGGTCTCATTCTTGCTCTGGCTGGTCTTGAACTCCTGAGCTCAGGAAATCCACCTGCCTTGGCTTCCCAGAGTGCTAGGATTATAGGCGTGAGCCACTGTGCCCAGCCCAGTGTTTTGGGATTCTGTCTGTTTTCAGCCTAAAAAACAAATCTTTCTGAGGACAGGGACTGGGTCTTATTTTATATTTTTATTTATAGCACCTAGCATAGTACTAAGCACTTGGCAGAGCCATTGTCAAGATTTATGGTTGGATAAAGACAATTTAAAGTTGGATGTCACAAATTCCTTTTCATTTTCTTGTCAATGAGTATCCACCCTTGAGATCAAATATAGTTCTCAGAGGCTACACAATTAAATACATAAGGGAATAAAACAGAAAATTTCATCAACTCTAGTTGGTAGGGGGGAAAGGTGGGAAAGGGTGAGTCCCAGAAAATTCCTAATCATAATTTAAAAAATTATTAAAATGTAGCACAAAAATAATCTTAATACAGTAAGTATTAGTTTCCTAGGGTGCCATATCAAAGTAACACAAACATTACATTATTCTCTTACAGATCTGGAAGCTAGAAGTCCAACATCAGTGTTTGCAGGACCACACGTTCTCTGAACGCTGTAGGGGAGAAATAATTATCCTTGGCTACAAAGATCAGTAACAAGGGAGTGATGGGTCTGAGGTTGGACAGGCAGTTGCTGGACAGATGTCCTTGCAAAAGTATTTTCTTGGGTAACATAACAATGGCCTTTGTGCAAGGTGTTTGCAGAGTCTTTTGTGATAGATCTTATTATTAGGAATTTGTGCATGGGAACCCTACCTTCACAGCCATCCTCTGCTTGATATTTTAAGGGGGTGCATGTGTTTGTGTGTGTGTGTAACACAAGTGACTTCATTTTTTTCCAACTTGTATTTTCAAAGGGAAACAAGTGACTTCATTTTGATTTCAATAGTGTTCACAGCAAGTAGTTCAACATTTTTTAGCCATTTTAAGATTTTGTTGAATATGAAGATTATATTTTTCCTCTCAAATTCCGACATCTGTGACAACTATCATCACTATAGTTACAATTGCTCCTTTTGTTTATTCGTTCACCAATTAGCAGATATGTTTAATTTTTCGCAGATTCATTATCTATTTTTTTGTTTTTACCTGATTAATCTGTCATATGGCAATTAAAATATCTAGCTATATTTAAAAGAATATGACATGAACTTGGGGAATGCCTTCCTATGTTTGGATTAGGAAGCTAGTGTTCCACCTCAGTAGAGATTTTACACCCTCAAATATATAACTTTATATAATAATCTTCCAAACATAGCTTCAGGGTATTGGGAATCTGGTGTGAAACTACTCTTAAAGCTCATAGTTACCTTTTCAAGCATATATTCCTCAAACTACTTCATCCCCTACCCTCAAGGAGAACAAAAGAATTTGTTTCGGTGCTGTTTATAAATAAATAACTCATATTGATTTTAAAGATTTTTAGGGCACATAAGGCCAACTGCCTTCTATTAACCAGCTCATAATCTGTGTATTAGAAAACATATAGTTCTGGTGAATTTCTTCCCGGCCGGGTTCGAAATCTTATCCCACCTGCATCCAGGTGGAATGAAGCCATTTTAATTGCACAAACCAGGCCTCGGTTTTCCTTTCATCTCGTGCCTCAGAATAATCTTTCATCTTTGGCTCTATAACCTTTCATTTGGTGCCAAACCCAGGATGGGGAGAAGCCCCTTTGGGGGCCCAAAGTATACGCCATTGGACCCAGCTAAATAGACCCTTCTTCCAGCAAGACAAAAGAAAATGGGAAACCTCTCTGACCCTGCCTAAACTTCATCCATCTAATGGTGAGCTTTTTTGTCTAGAACTCCTTTCTAAACTTTTTTTTTTTTGTAGAGACAGAGTCTCACTTTATGGCCCTCGGTAGAGTGCCATGGCCTCACACAGCTCACAGCAACCTCCAACTCCTGGGCCTAGGCGATTCTCCTGCCTCAGCCTCCCGAGTAGCTGGGACAACTTTCTAAACTTTTTATTTATTTATTTTTTTTGTAGAGACAGAGTCTCACTTTATGGCCCTCGGTAGAGTGCCGTGGCCTCACACAGCTCACAGCAACCTCCAACTCCTAGGCTTAAGCGATTCTCTTGCCTCAGCCTCCTGAGTAGCTGGGACTACAGGCGCCCGCCACAACGCCCAGCTACTTTTTTGTTGCAGTTTGGCCTGGGCCGGGTTTGAACTCGCCACCCTCAGTATATGGGGCCGGCGCCTTACCGACTGAGCCACAGGCGCCGCCCAACTTTCTAAACTTTTTAAACTTCTCTTCCTATCCTCTACTCTTAACTTCCTCTTTCCTTCTCCCTCCATCTCTGGATCCTTACTTCCTCCTCTATTTTCTTCTGGCTGGTTTCACATGTGGAGACCTCTCCCTGATCCCAGCCCCAGACTTCCCTCTTCCTTCTCCTCCTTTTTTTGGGGGGGGGAGGGGGCTGGTTTCACACACGGAGGCCTCGCTTCCCTGATATCAGCCCCAGCCACCCCAGCAAGCCAGGCTCGCCTGCCTGCCCAGTGCCTGAGTTTGGGAACACCATCTTGTAGGCCTGTGCTCTGGGTGGTTCCCCAGCCTCACCCCTCCAGCGCCCCACTGTGGGCCTAGACCCCTCTAGCTGGTTAAGGTCATGTGCAGAGGCCAAGCCCTCTTTTGACCAAAGTCGTATATGGAGAGTCGGGGTAATCTCCTGACACCAGCCTTGACAAGCCAGGCTTGTCCGTTGCCCTACTATGGGCTAGACCATTTTCCGCAGTTCCGTAAGGCAAGCTCATCCTTCCAGTGTTCTCCCAGAGGCCTGGATCACCATTTTTTCTGGCTGGCCTTTCTTCCTCCTCCTCCTCCATTCTCCCTTTAATCTCATTTCTTTTCTACTTTCTATTTTTAGTTTTTTGAGACAGATCCTCAAGCTGTCGCTCTGGGTAGAATGCTGTGGCATCACAGCTCACAGCAACCTCCAACTCCTGGGCTTAAGCGATTCTCCCGCCTCTGCCTCCCAAGTAGCTGGGACTACAGGCACCTGCAACAATGCCTGGCTATTTTTTGGTTGCAGCTGTCATTGTTGTTTGGTGGGCCGGGGCTGGATTCGAAACCACCAGCTCAGGTGTGTGTGGCTAGCACCTTAGCTGCTTGAGCCATAGGTGCCAAGCCTCTACTTCCTATTTTCGATATGGGCACCGCTCAGTCACAGATTCCCCCTTGCTCACTTCTAAGCTGCCTTTTCCCTCCAGAGTCACACATTCTCCCTTCTTCACTTCTAAACTGCCTTTTGACTAATCTCAAGCCTCTAAAGCTCTATCCTGACCTCAAACCAAAATGTCTCATTTTTTCCTGTAATACTGCTTGGCATGCATACAAGCTTGAGAGTGGCTTGCAGTGACCTCAACATGGCACCTTTGATCTGTCAATTCTCACTGATCTCAATAAGTACTGTCAAAAATTAGGCAAATGGTTGGAGATCCCTTATATCCCCAGGCATCTCTCATACTCTGAAACATTCCTTTCCTGTGTTCATCCTGTGAACTTCTCAGATTCTCCTGACACCCTTCCCCAGCCCCTAATGCTCCTCTCCAACCCCGCTCCTACAATCCCTCCATTCTCTTGATCAGAACACCCAGGAAGTTTCTCTGTGTGGGATACCTCTGTTCTGTCTATAACCGCCCATCAGCCACCCATTCTCATTGCTCTCTAACCCCCATGTCCGTATCCTTCCCTTAAACAATATCACATCCCGGGAGGCACCTGTGGCTCAAAGGAGTAAAGTGCCGACCCCATATGCCAGAGGTGGCGGATTCAAACCCAGCCCCAGCCAAAAACTGCAAAAAAACCCCAAAAAACCCAGTATCCCATCCTCCCTCTCTCCCCTGCCCCCTACCTACTCTCTGCCCGTGGTAGGAAAAAATGGCAGAATTTCCCCCAGGGTTCTCAGACCTCTCAGCTAGATCTCACTGATCTGGCCTTCAAGGTATGGCAGTGCCTCTCAGAGCTCCAGTATTGGCTTCTGCCATTAAGCAAAACCTGGCTACTTTTTTTTTTTTTTTTTGTAGAGACAGAGTCTCACTGTACCGCCCTCAGGTAGAGAGCTGTGGCGTCACACGGCTCACAGCAACCTCCAACTCTTGGGCTTCCGCGATTCTCTTGCCTCAGCCTCCGAGCAGCTGGGACTACAGGCGCCAGCCACAACGCCCGGCTTTTTTTTGTTGTTGTTGTTGCAGTCTGGCCGGGGCTGGGTTTGAACCCGCCACCTCGGCATATGGGGCCGGCGCCCTGCTCACTGAGCTACAGGCGCCGCCCATAACCTGGCTACTTCTTAAAACTCCACAAGGCATTCCGAAAAAAACCAAAATCTTCCTCAGAATCATACTTTAAGTGCAGCAAACCAGCCTTCTAGGCAAAGCAGTGCCCCAAATCCAACCTACCCTCAAACTGTGTCCAGCCCGCAGAGGTCTGGTGGCCGGGATCTTTCTGAAGATCCAGTGCAGACACTTTCAGAACATGGCTGAAATTCCCTCCTGAGCCCAGCTGCAAAAGATCAACAATCCCTGGAAAATCAGAATGCCTCTTGGACACCGTCCAGGAAAACTGACCTCTAGGTATTTTTGCTTACAGAAGGTAAGTCAATCTTTTCTCTTTTCTTTTTTTTTTTTTTTGTAGAGACAGAGTCTCCCTTTATTGCCCTTGGTAGAGTGTCGTGGCATCACAGCTCACAGCAACCTCCAGCTCCTGGGCTTAGGTGATTCTCTTGCCTCTGCCTCCCCAGTAACTGGGACTACAGGCGCCTGCCACAACACCCGGCTATTTTTTTTTTTTTGTTACAGTTTGGCCGGGGCCGGGTTTGAACCCGCCACCCTCGGCATATGGGGCCGGCGCCCTACTCACTGAGCCACAGGCGCCACCCATCTTTTCTCTTTTCTAACAAACATGGGAGTAACTTCATCCATGCTGCCACCTTTAAAAATCCTCTAAAAAGAGATCTCAGTAATGGGTATTAGATGTCCTCTCGGGATTGTTGGATGCCCTGGCAACTCCAACTGGTTCTCTCCTCTCCCTGTTCATCTTCCTTTTTGGTTATTGTCTGATAAGGTCACAATTATGATTTTTTTTCTCACTCTTATTGTTGAACCAGTAACCCTCCACCTCATGTCTCCATTTATTAACCAGTCACCCCCCCAAAACTCCTCATATCCTCACCTTATTGGATACTAACCAGCTCAGACTGAAAAAGCCAAAGAGTTCCTGTTAACTCCACTCCCTTACCCCGGCCCCAGTTCTCTTTACAGGCAGCCCACGCAGCCCCTCCCTATGCAGGAAGTAGTCAAAGAGATACCACACCCATCATCCTGCCTCCTTATAATGGACAAAAAAGACTGGAATGATAGGATCAAACCCTGCCCAAATAGAATGGACCTGTCTAAAAGAATCAGCCCCCTACCCTCTCCCATCAGATGTCCCTCCTAAGAAAGGTGAATGGGTCAATCACCTACCCTATCCCACCGGATGTCCCACCTGGGAAAGGTAAATGGACCAACCCCCATCCTTACAAAAGATGCCCAACCCAGGAAAGGGAATGCCCTGACCCCCACCTTCCTGACCTTTAAAACCCTGTTTGCCATTGCCCACATGTGGATTCCCTCCTGACCCGGTTGGAAATCCTACCCTACTTGCACTCAGATGGAATACAGCCATTTTAATTGCAAAACAAAATAAAACAAAACATAAACAAACAAAACCCCAAAAAACCCATATAGTTCTATATTGGCTATCTATAAGTTTTATATAAGTTAATTATTGACTACTGGCATAAATCATGTGTGAAGAGTATGGACAGAATAAAAAAACCATATATTTGGTCTCTTTCCCCAATACCCAGCACAGAGTTCCTAAATCACTTGAGATTTCCTGGATGCCAGGAGCATCTTTTCTTTTAACGAGGTGACTCTTGGTGAACTCCTGGTTGGGTGCTGGCCACTCCCATTCTCCAGGAAGGGGCGGGGGCTGGAGAGTAAGTTCATAATCCATCGTGCCTATGTGAAGAAGCCACCACAAATATCCCTAAGAGGCAGGGTTCAGGGAGCCTCTGCCCTGCTGAGCATATCCACCTGCCAGGAGGGGACTCACGCCAGCTGCACGGAGGTAGAAGTTCCTCCTGTGCTTGGATCCTTCCAGATCTTGTCACTTTTTCATTTGGCTCTTCATTGGTATCATCTGTAATATCCGTTGTAATGAGCCAGTAAACAAAAGTAAGTATACTCCTGAGTTCAGCAAGCAATTCTAGCAAATGATTGAACCTGAGGGGGTTGTGATGACCTCTGATTTATAGGTAGCCAGTGACAACCTGGACTAGCAATTGGCATCTTTAATGAGGCCAGTCTTGTGGGACTGAGCCTGGAACTTGTGGGATCTGATGCTAACTCTAGGTAGATAGTGTGAGAAGTGAAGTATTGGAGGTATGGAGTGTCGTGAAAATATAGAACAGTTTGGTTTTTCCTTTATAAGGGTTATCTGGAAAGGTCTAGCCTGCTTACCAGAATGAAAACTGGTATTTTTCCACAAAAACAGCCATGACAGCTGTTTGTGGAAAATAAAGAGTTCTGGGATCCAAATGGGGGGAGAGGAGCTCCCTATAAACACCAGGAAATTGTGATGAACCCAATCCAGAGGAGAAGTCATGCTTCACAACCTCTATTGTGGGCACTGGTCTCTATTTCCTTCATGAGTCCAATCATGTAGTCACAAGGCTTTGGGTGGAAATTACTTCCAAAATTTAAGCTGGGTTTGATTCAAAATTGAAAATCAAACCAAAGACTCATCAGCTTCTTCCTTCAACAAAACACATTTACTATCTCATTAGCTTTGGAAAGTTTCACAGCCAATTGGTGTAAATGGACACTGTGGAAAGAGAATTATTGTCTTTCTGTCTAAATAGCTACTGACATTCTTTGTTCTTTCTTTTCTTTTCTTCCTTCCTTCCTTTCTTCTTCTTCTTCTTTTTTTTTGGACAGTGCACTCTGCCTAGAGGCTTTGTAAAGAGTGCACTTAGCAAGGTTAGTTCACTTGATTCTCTCCCTCTCATGGCGATAGACAAATAGGCTGTCAGGTAACTGAATTTCTTCCACTGCTCTCCTGTCTTCCAACAGGACTGAGGAAATTAACTTGAAATATTATCAAGACCTTTTTTGCTCCTTTTAATTTCAGGTAAAGGAGTTATGGCTCATGGTACTTATTCATTCCAAACCCCTGGCTTCTTTCTACAGTTGTTAGGTGAACAGTGATTGCTTAGCAATAACACTGTGTACACAGCCATCCCAACACAAAACCCAGAGCAGCGAGATCTCAATTTCAGAGATACCTTCAAACTCAGGAGTCGCTATCCATCAGAGATAGACTACCATACCCCGCTACCCCCCCCAAAAAATTTAAATGTCAGACTCTTCCCCAAAGACTAGCAAAATGGAAAGTAAAAAATTTCAAGTTAGGGAGATGCCTATGGCTCAGTGGGTAGGGCACCGGCCCCATATACCGAGGGTGGCAGGTTTGAACTTGGTCCCTCCCAACTGCAACAAAAAATAGCCGGGCATTATGGCAGGCGCCTGTAGTCCCAGCTATTCAGGAGGCTGAGTCAAGAGAATTGCTTAGGCCCAGGAGTTGGAGGTTGCTGTGAGCTGTGACAGTACAGCACTCTACTGAGGGCGATAAAGTGAGACTGGCTCTAAAAAAGAAAAAATAAAATAAAATAAAATTTCACGTTAAAACTTCAATAGAAAGAAACCTGTCGGGGTCACAGCAGATAAGCTTTTTATTCTCCTATTGATTACTATAGGAGAATCATAATATTTCGGGACCGCTGGGCAGAAACCACACAGGCCCAGATCCTATTACCAAGTGAGGTGGTATCTATACCATCTTCATTTGGTTTCATTCATAAGTATTTCTCAGAGTTCATTATGTCCAGATTGTCATGCCTGTTCTGAAATTTTTCAGAAACACTAATGCTCTCAGTCACCATTGCAGCTAACGGTAACTCTTAGAAAGCAGCAGTGGTGGGAGGTGGAAGGCAGATAGAAGGAATTTCTGCCTGAGGCATGTTGCGTCAGTTGTAAAACTGGTTGAATACACCATCTTTTTTGATATCTGATGTCTATTAATTTAAAGTGTATAAGATAAATTTCTACTGAAATTTGAAGACAGAAAAATTTTGTCTCTTGAAATAATATTGTATGCTTCCTTTTTAAAGATAAAAGAAACTATATTTGCAACATGAAGTTACATTTAGTATAGAAGTATAGTAATAAATTTCTCCAGGCATCTGGAAATACCTATTTTCTGTTCTTTTTACTTCATTTATTTTCTGATTCTTTTTATATTCTATTTCCACATAGTTTTATATTATAAGATATCTCATTTTCTCAGGCACAGAGTTCCACATTTGAAAATAACTCCAATTAGGCTCTGCACCTGTAGCTCAGTGGCTAGAGCGCCAGCCACATACCTTGGGGCTGGCGGGTTCGAACCCGGCCCAGGCCTGCTAAACAACAATGACAAAAACAACATAAAAATAGCCAGGCATTGTGGCAGATGCCTATAGTCCCAGCTACTTGGGAGGCTGAGGCAAGAGAATCGCTTAAGCCCAGGAGTTTGAGGTTGCTGTGAGCTGTGATGTCACGGCACTCTACCCAGGGTGACAAAGAGATTCTGTTTCCAAAAAAAAAAAAACTTCAATGAAAACAATTACTTACCACTACCTACCTATTAGGATGACTAAAATAAATAAATAAATAAATAAAAATAAAGACTGACAACACAAATTACTGGTGTCAATGGAAAAGAACCCAAACTCTGTAAAATAATTTAAAGGTTTATTCTGACTCAATGGGACCAGGCCTAGGAGAGCAATGCTCAAGGAAGCCTTGAGCAAGTGGTCTTGCCATAGTTGGATTACAGTTTGGTTTTATACATTTCAGGGAGATAGGAATTACATATAAAGTCATAAATCAATATATGGAAGGCATACATTGATTTGGTCCAAAAAGGCAGAATGTCTCAAAGTAGAAGATTGTAGGTTATAGGTGGGTTTAAAGATTCTTTGATTTGTGATTGAGTAAAGAAAGGAGGCTTTGTCTAAGGCCTTTGGAATGTTTGAGTAAGATGAGGAGGTCTGTTAATCAGAGACAAGATATCAAACATATACCCAGACTCAAGAGATCTATTAAATAAATTGATGACCTGTAGATGTGATTTAAGCTTCCTTTTAGGCCTATTAAGTCACAAAGGTCATCTCCAAGAATGGAGGGGAACATGTGGAGGCTTGGCTGACCACCCTTCTCACTGCCAGCAACTCAGCTTTAGGCTATTTGTGGGGTCCTATTGGTCAAGATGGGGTCCATCCAGTGAGCTGGGGGGCTTAAGATTTCATTTCAGTTCATACTAGTAAGGATATGGAACAATAAGAGTTTTTATTCATTACTGGTAGAAATTCAACAGGGTACAGCCACTTTGGAGGACAGTTTAGCAGTTTCTCACAAAGCTAACACTGGCTTACCATATGACCCGCAATCCTGCTTCCAGGTATTTATCTAACTGACTTGAAAACTCATGTCCATGTACAAATTTCCGTATGAATGTTTATAGCTTTATTCATGCTTCGTGAGAATTGAAAGCAACCAAGATACCCTCTAATAGGAGAATGGATAAACCGAATTGTGGTACAGCCATATAATGGAATATTCTTCAGAAATAAAAAGAAATGAGCTATCAAGCCCTAAAAAGTCATGAATGAACCTTAAATATTGCTAAGTACAAGAAGCCAGTGTGAAAAAACTTCATTGTGCATGATTCCAATTGTGTAACATTCTAATTATATTACTAAACTATGGAGACAAGAAAAAGATCAATGGCAGGCAGCAAACATGGGAAAGACTGAATGAGAGAGACACAGGGATTTGTAGGGCAGCAAAATTACTCAGTCTGGTACTGTAGGGGTGGCTATACAACGCTTACTACGTACTCGCTAAAATCCATAGGACTTTACAGCACGAAGCAGAATGTATGCCATAGACTCAAAAAATCATTTAGGAGGTTGGGAAATACCTGGATGGAATGTTGAATATGACTAATCAAACTCACTGTATTACAAATATATGAAAAACTTCACTGAAGGGGTTGAGGGAAAATGTACTAACCCAAGTAACTCGGGAAATTTTTGGAGTCTGTAAGACTAAAGGCAACTGTGCTCTACTTAACAAAATTGTTTCTGTGGGGAGTAGTTTAGCAATTTTAATACTGCTGTATATTGTATATATACTGAAATCAAACAATTAATTAAATGGAAGGTACGAACCAGATTTGTCACTGTCACAGCCAAGAGGTATCCAGGTGGTAAGGAATTAGAATGGGAGACAGTATGAAAACTCCTGTTTGGGTTAATGTACATATAAGTGGTTACATATAGAAATACCGTAGAACCTCTGTAAGTTGACCACCCAAAGGACTGTAACGAACTACTCAACATATAGATGGGGTCAACATAAGGAACCAGGCCTCCTGTACTGACATGTATATGTGGTGCATGTCCAGTCTATGAAATCAGGTCAACTTAAGCAGGTGGTCAACCATGGAGGTTCTACCATATGTAGAGATCTTTTATGCATTTCTTTGCTCTGTCGACTGAATCATCAGTTATAGTAAGCACAGTTAGCAGCTAGATCTCTGATTCTAAAACCATTCTCCAGGCTGGGCACCTGTAGCTCAGTGGTTAGGATGTCGGCCATATGCACCAGAGCTTGTGGGTTTGAACCTGACCCGGGCCTGCTAAAACAACAACAACAAAAAAATAGCCAGTTGTTGTGGCAGGTGCCTGTAGTCCCAGCTTCTTGGGAGGCTGAGGCAAGAAAATCACTTGAACCCAAGAGTTGGAGGTTGCTGTGAGCTATGACACCATAGCACTCTACTGAGGGCCACAAAGTGAGACTCTGTCTCAATTAAAAAAAAAAAAAAATTCTCCAAGGGCAGGCATGGTAACTCATGCCTGTGATCTTAGCACTCTGGGAGGCAAGGTGGGCGGATTGCTCGAGCTCAGGAGTTTGAGACCAGCCTGAGCAAGAATGAGACCCTGTCTCTACCAAAAATAGAAAAACTGAGGCAGGAGGATCACTTGAGCCAAGGAATTCAAGGTTACTGTGAACTATGAGGATACCACAGCCCTCTACCCACTAGGGTGACAGAGTGAGACTTTGTCTTAAAAACAAACAAACCAGGCGGCGCCTGTGGCTCAATGGGTAGGGCGCCGGCCCCATATACCGAGGGTGGCAGGTTCAAACCCAGCCCCGGCCAAACTGCAACGAAAATATAGCCGGGCGTGTGGCGGGTGCCTGTAGTCCCAGCTACTTGGGAGGCTGAGGCAAGAGAATCGCCTAAAGCCCAGGAGTTGGAGGTTGCTGTGAGCTGTGTGACGCCACAGCACTCTACTGAGGGCGACAAAGTGAGACTCTGTCTCTACAAAACAAACAAACCATTTCCCAATAAAAGTATCAGAGAAATTGGAGAAATTGTTGATTCTAGGACTGGAGCAGGAAATATACGAGATGAATATGGAGCACCTGTAATGCCAGAAAGTAATGAAGGGCTAAAACAAAGACAACTCCACAATGATGGGGGCACATCAAAGAGACACAGGAGCCCACTGGAAGAGCTCCCAAGGCTAAAGCTGGAGAATCTGAGCAATAAAATAAAGTAGTATTGGATCACAACCCCAAATATAAATACCTACGAGTCTACACTAGTACAAATGAATGGATAAATAAATTAATAAAGGAGAATTAGACAACGGTCTGGTGAGGAAGAATTGCAAATATTTCACATAAACACTCTGTCCTCTGGCTATGGGGCATGACTCCCTACTCCGTAAGTGTGGGCTGCACATAGTGAGGGGTTAAGTCATATTGATACTGTGTGCCCTTGTTATGTGGTAAAAATGGCACTTCCACACAGCCAGGCAAGGTGACTCAGACCTGTAATCCTAGCATTCTGGGAGGCTGAGACAGGTGGCTCACTTGAGCTCAGAAGTTCATGACCAGACTGAGTAAGGACAAGACCCTGTCTCTACTAAAAACAGAAAAACTAGCTGGGCATCATGGCAGGCACCTATAATCCCAGCTATTTGGGAGGCTGAGGCAAAAGGATTACTTGAGCCCAAGAGTTTGAGGTTGCTGTGAGCTATGACACCACTCTACCCAGGGTGACAGAGTGAGACTGTCTCAAAAAAAAAAAAAAAAAAAAGGAAGAAAGAACCAAGAAAAACAACAAACAAATCCTAATTGAAGGACATTCTACAGAATACCAGAACAATACCCCTCAAAACTGTCAAGATCATCAAAAACAAGGAAGTCTGAGAAACTGTCACAGCCAAGAGGAGCCTAAGGATTAAATACAATGTGGTCTCCTGGGACAGAAAAAGGACATTAGGCAACAATGAAAGAAATCTGAGTAAGACAGATACTTTACTCATCATTGTATCCATATTGATTCATAAATAGCCTCAACTCCATCTTTCTCATGTAAGATGTTAGGTGCTGGGTATACAGGAACTCTCTGCATTATCATCACAACACTTCCATAACTCTAAAACTATTTTAAAATGAAAAGTTCATTACAGGGCGGCGCCTGTAGCTCAAGGAGTAGGGTGCTGATCCCATATGCCGTAGGTGGCGGGTTCAAACCTAGCCCGGGCCAAAAAACCAAAAAAAAAAAAAGAAAAGTTCATTACAAAAGCCGCACGTGTCAAACTAAAAGCTTCTGCACAGCCAAGAACACAGTAAGTAAAGCAAGCAAACAGCCCTCAGGATGGGAGGAAGAAGATATTTGCAGGTTATGTCTCTGACAAAGGTTTAATAACCAGAATCCACAGAGAACTCAAACGCATTAGCAAGAATAGAACAAGGGATCCCATGGCAGGCTGGGCAAGGGATTTGAAGAGAAACTTCTCTGAAGAAGACAGGCGCATGGCTTTCAGACATATGAAAAAATGCTCATCATCTTTAATCATCAGAGAAATGCAAATCAAAACTACTTTGAGATACCATCTAACTCCAGTGAGACTAGCCTATATCACAAAATCCCAAGACCAGAGATGTTGGCGCGGATGTGGAGAAAAGGGAACACTTTTGCACTGCTGGTGGGAATGCAAATTAATACATTCCTTTTGGAAAGAGATATGGAGAACACTTAGAGATCTAAAAATAGATCTGCCATTCAATCTTGTAATCCCTCTACTGGGCATATACCCCGAAGACCAAAAAGCACATCATAACAAAGATATTTGTACCAGAATGTTTATTGCAGCTCAATTCATAATTGCTAACTCATGGAAGAAGCCCAAGTGCCCATCGATCCATGAATGGATTAATAAATTGTGGTATATGTACACCATGGAATATTATGCAGCCTTAAAGAAAGATGGAGACTTTACCTCTTTCATGTTTACATGGATGGAGCTGGAACATATTCTTCTTAGTAAAGTATCTCAAGAATGGAAGAAAAAGTACCCAATGTATTCAGCCCTACTATGAAACTAATTTAGGGTTTTCACATGAAAGCTATAACCCAGTTACAACCTAAGAATAGGGGAAAGGGGGACAGGGAGGGGAGGGAGAGGGGAGGTGGGTAGAGGGAAGGGGATTGGTGGGATTACACCAGCAGTGCATCTTACAAGGGTATATGTGAAACTTGGTAAACGGTCTGTAAAGCTAGTGAATGATGCCCCATGATCATATCAATGTACACAGCTATGATTTAATAATAAAAAAAAAAAGCCGCACATATACCTCCAGAGCTACATACATTACAAAAGCCGCACGTATACCTCCAGCCTCCAGAGGCTGTTTTGTGCTTCAGAGGCAAATCTTGCAAGGTCAGGCGAACACTCGGAGTGGTCAGCGTTCTGAGCAGAGCCTCTGGGAGCAGAATTCACACCCCTCACTGCAGGGTGTAAAGAGGAGGTACTGTTTTTACCTGCCATGGTGGGGAAAGTTCACAGAGCTGGGAATTATTATAAGTTAGCCTTAGTGACTGGGAGAGGCTTAGAAAAAAAATAATTTTATATGTATATATATGTGTATACACATATTTTTAGACAGTGTCTCCCTCTGCTGTCTGGGCTAGAGTGCCATGGTGTCAACCTAGCTCATAGCAACCTCAAACTCTTGGGTCCAAGAAATCCTCCTGCTTCAGCCTCCTGAGTAGCTGGGACTATAGGCACCTGCCAAGATGCTAGGCTAGTTTTTCTATGTTTAGTAGAGATGAATTCTCACTTTTGTACAAGCTGGTCTTGAACTCCTGAGCAGAAGCATCCTCTCACCTTGACCTCCCAGTGTGCTAGGATTACAGGTATGAACCATCACGCCTGCCCAGAGAAAAGAATTTTTGTTAATTCATATGAAATCAGGTGCGGCCCATATCCTGCAGCTCTAGTTACCTTTCTGGAGGGTGGGCACTGGGATCACCCCCAGGAAGCATTTTGTCAGCTTGGCAGCCTTTTCCCCTGCCTCATTCCCTAAGGGGGAACCCAGGAGAAGGGAGTACAGTGGGGGTGCCTGTAAGCCAGACCTCAGGTGACTCTAGACACCTGTCCAGGGTAGGGCTGGGAAGGGCTTTGAGGACCCTAAGGCCCATGTCACAGTGGAGTGGGCCATAGGAAGGAGGCAGCCCTGCCTCCAGGCCTTCCGATTCTTCATGAAAGCCAGATGTTGCAAATGCTGTGAGAAACTGCACCGCTTTTAAGTCCAGGCAACTCACTCAACATCTTTTTATGAAAACACCATGCTGGCTATCCCAAGCACACCTGACAGCCTCCCTCGGCGTGTGGGTCCCCAGTGAGAGACTTCTGAGAGAAAGGAGCTGTCTCAACAGGCCTGAATTCTCAAATTGTTTATTTAAAACCCAGGAAGATGGAAAAAGGTAAGGTGAGAATTTGGTATAAATCTGTGCTGTCCACTGTGTTAACATATTAGCCACATGGGACACGTGGCTATTTAAAATTAAATTAAGGTTCGGGACCTGTGATAGCTTCTGTAGTCGCAAGGGACAGGCGGCGGCTCGGTTGGCGGCGAGTAGCTTGCAGCATTCACTCTCGTAGTTACCATGAGTTTGCCCCTCAATCCCAAACCTTTCCTCAATGGATGAACAGGAAAACCAGTGATGGTGAAACTCCAGTGGGGAATGGAGTACAAGGGCTACCTGGTATCTGTAGATGGCTATATGAACATGCAGCTTGCAAATACAGAAGAATACATAGATGGGGCATTGTCTGGACATCTGGGTGAAGTTTTAATAAGGTGTAATAATGTCCTTTATATCAGAGGTGTTGAAGAAGAGGAAGAAGATGGGGAAATGAGAGAATAGCATCTTTTCTGTTTTTTTTTATATATATATTTCTAGACAATAAAGGTTTGTTTTTCCAAAAAAAAAATAAAATTAAATTAAATTCAAAATTGATTTGGCACATTTTAATTGCTCAGAGCCTTTTCCATCATTGTGGAAAGTCTCATGGGACAGCACTGCTACGTGTTAGGAGATATTGAGACAACTGGCAAAATTTGAATGCAAAGTCTGTATTTGTTGGTAATATTGCATCCATGTTAAATGTCCTAATTTTGTTCTTGTTGTTGTTTTTCTTTTTTGAAATAGAGTCTCACTTTGCTGCCCTTGGTAGAGTGCCATGGTGTCACAGCTCACAGAAATCTCAAACTCTTGGGCTCAAGTCATTCTCTTGCCTCAGCCTCCCAACTAGCTGGGACTACAGGCACCTGCCATAACACCCGGCTATTTTTAGAGACAGGGTCTTGCTCTTGCTCAGGCTGGTCTCAAATTTGTGAGCTCAAGCAATCCACCTGCCTTGACCTCCCAAAGTGTTAGGATTACAAGCGTGAGCCACCGCGCCCGGCCTAGATGTCCTAATTTTGATCACTGTAATACAGTCATATAAAAGGGTGTCTTTGTTCTTCGTTTTTCCTAAATACTTCCACACATACTTAGTGGAATCATTTTCAACTTAGTCTCAAATAGTTTAGGAAAAAATATGTGTACACAGAATGATAAAGAAATGTGGCAAACTATTAACTACTCGTGAATCTGGGTGCTATTCTTACAAATTTGAAATTATTTCAAAAATAAGAATTAAAGCAGGAAAAACAAAGAAACAGTCACAAATTCCAAGGAAGCCAAGAAGTTTTCAAGGTGACTTTAATGACATGATAAGAATGTATCCCAAGTGGCAGTCCTCTAGTCTGGGGGGGTGATGTCCCATCTCACAGTACACCTCTATAGCTTTAATGGCACACATCATTATCCCCACTCAAAACTTTGGGGGCCTCTCAGAACTTATTGCCGCCCTTGTGGTACCTTCGTACTCACAGGGCAAAATTTCCCAAATGCCAGCAAAGTATATTGTTTGTCACCAGATTGACATTATGCTATTAATGCAATTCTTTCTGCTCAAAGTAAGGCCGAATCTGGCCCTAGGCCCCTCCCCTGAACCTCACTGGTCAATGTTCCACCTGGAAGAGAATCACTGAAATAGTACGTGTCCTCTGCTGCACCCACACGTTTTACACATTGATTAAAACTGGGCAGCACGGCTAGGTGCGGTGGCTCATGGTTATAAACCTAGCACTCTGGGGGGCCAAGGTGGGTGGATCACTTGAGTTCAGGAGTTTGAGACCAGCCTGAGCAAGAGCGAGACTCCCATCTCTAAAAATAACCAGGCGTTGTGGCGGGTGCCTGCAGTCCCAGGTACTTGAGAGGCTGAAGCAAGAGAATCACTTGAGCCCAAGAGTTTGAGGTTGCTGTGAGCTATGATGCCACAGCACTGTAGCCTGGGGCAACAGAGTGAGATTTTGTTTCAAAAACAGAAACAGGTTTGGCAGGGTGGCTCAGGCCTGTAATCCTAGCACTCTGGGAGGCTGAAGGGGGTGGATTGCTTGAGCTCACAGGTTTGAGACCAGCCTGAGCAAAATCGAGCCCCGTCTCTATTAAAAGTAGAAAAACTGGGCGGCACCTGTGGCTCAAAGGAGTAGGGCGCCAGCCCCATATGCCGGAGGTGGTGGGTTCAAACCCAGCCCCGGCCAAAAACTGCAAAAAAAAAAAAATTGAGGCAAGAGGATTGCTTGAGCCTGAGAGGGAGGTTGCTGTGAGTTATGATGCCATGGCACTCTACCCAGGGCGACAGCTTGAGATTCTGTCTCAAAAAACAAAAAACCCCAAAAAAATCAGCTGGGCGGCAAACTGAGAGGGGTTCTTGGCCCCAGGATGCCTCCACCTACACATCTGAGGATCCCTTGTCTCAGAGCTTTTACATCTTTATGTGTAATTTATTTAAAGGTGCAAATGTAATGATATATGTGGATTTGATTCAGTGTAGTTGTTTCTTTTTCCTCCACAACATTTTCCTCTCTTCCTTTGGCTTCTATAAGACAGTACAAATCCTGCTCCCCTCACCTCTGTGCAACCCCTACAGAGTTGTCTGTCCATGTTGTCTGGCACTGGGCATGGGGAGAGGATCTGTAGTCCCAGCACCCTCCAGCTGGTTTTCTGCAGAAGTCTGTTATTATAAGAGCACCTTATTCTCATTAACCTTTGCTGACTAGCAGGGCACTGGGTGTCGTAGCGGCCACAGAACCTGCATGATGTTGTAATTAAATTCAGCAAACATTCCTTGAGAGCCTACTTTGGGGTCCAGGCACTCTGCCAGGTGCTGCTGAAACAAACATCATCAATAAGACCTTGCCAATGAGGCGATCCTAGGAGGAAAAAACTAAGAATGTGCTGTTTTTATTAGCACTGGGGTACACTGGGCATGGTGCTGGGAGCATAGTCTCATCTGGAGGAGGGAAATCCCACCTTCCTCACTTGTAGCACACTCTCTCCTAATATAATTTTTCCTCCTCAAACTTTCATCTCACGTATAATCAGCATCGTTGTACTCTCAAGCTCTCCACCTTGCTAAAGCTCCCAACTAAAAGCCAGTTTTAAGTTGGACCTATTCAAGCCCAAAATAAAGAATCCAAGGTGGGCGCATGCCTCCTCTTTGTATAGAAAGGAATAGTTTATTGCTCTCTCACCTCTTTCATGCTCACTCCACGCTTGCTTTTCAAAACAATTCCTATCTTTTACAGCAGTGGTCCCCAAACTTTTTGGCACCTAGAACCAGTTTTATGGAAGAAGGTTTTTCTACAGATGGGGACGGGGTGGTGGGGGTCGTGGGGGTGGCAGGGCATTAGATTCCCATAAGGAGTGGGCGACCTAGATCCCACACAGGCTCAGTTTACAGTGGGGTTCATGCCCATGAGAATCTAATGCTGCTGAGGATGTTACAAGAGGGGGAGCTCAGGTGGTAATAGGAAGAATGAGGAGTAGCTATAAAGACTGATGGATGGAGGAGAGATTAAAGATGGCGGCCGAGTAACAGCTTCCCTGCAACTGGGAACAGCAAGTCTGGGGAGACAAGACTCCAGGCATCTCTGGTCAGTGGGATCTGCCATATCATCCCTTTGAGGATACAGGGAGTCAGCAAGGGACTTCTGGACCCTAAAAGGAGGACAAAAACAGTGGAAAACTGGCAAGTGGTTGCGTGTGTTTGATCGACCTAATCATGCCGGCACCCATAAGTACAAGCAGCAGTGAGACTGCAAACCAGAAAGGCCTTACCTGTGAACTGTTTCCGTGTTCTTGGACTTGGCATTCAGCTGAACTGCCTTGGGGAGAGATTGAGCAGGAGTGTGGAGAACTTTGGGCATTGTCTGGGGCCCCAGACTGAGCCACTGAGCTGTGCGCAGAAAGCCATTGTGAAAGAACTGCCCCGGCAAGCTCTGCCCTCAGGGTCTCAGAGCAAGGATTGGGCGGGTCAAAGTAACCTACTGACTGAGCAGCCTAAAGGTGGGGACTGAGCTGCCTTACAGCCTTAATCCTTAGGGGCAGAGTGAGACGGTTTTGGCACACTCGAGCCTTGGGCTGTTGCCCTGGGTAGAGTGCCATGACGTCACAGCCCATAGCAACCTCAAACTCCTGGGCTTGGTGCCACCCAGACCTCCATAAGAGCTGTGCAGTGACCCCCGACCCATGACCCGCACCCACCAGGCCTCCACATTCCCTGACCAGGAACTGCAGGAGCCACACAACCCTGCGTCCTCCCTCCTGTGTCCTCCCAGCTTCCACACTAGCCCATTCATCTGGACAGGGACTCTGGTAGCTGCGTGCCCTTTGGAGCCCTCCCTGCCTCTGTGCAGAGCTCTTCTCCTGGCCAGAGACTGCTGGAGCCTTGGGCTCTCTGTGCCAAAGTCACTGGACGCCTGGCACTCCCAGAACCATGCGCACCACCCCCAGCCCTGTTGCTGGATCCGGGTGTGTCACAAACCGGAGCTGTTTCCACAACCAGAACTCCCTAGCTAGAGCAGCCCCAGAGGAACTACACAGGGTCACTCCCTACAAAGATCCAGCAACAATAGAGTGATCCTGCTGGGGTCTAATCTTGGAGAGACACCTCCCCAATTCTGAGGACAGCCAGAGGCAACGGTGAAAAACAATCATGAGGCGAAATCAACAGAAAAACTCTGGCAATATGAATAATCAGAGTAGATCAACACCCTCAAGGATCAATGGGGCAGAAACAGCACAAGACCCCATGCACAAACAAATAGCTGAGATGTCAGAAATCGAATTCAGGATCTGGATAGCAAATAAGATCGAATTAGAATTCCAAAAGTTATCTCAAGAATTCAACGGATTCAAAGACCAAATGACCAAAGATTTCGACACATTGAGACAAGAAGTTGCATCCCTCAAAGATCTGAGAAACACAGTAGAATCCCTCAGTAACAGAATGGAGCAAGCAGAAGAAAAGATTTCTGACATTGAAGACAAAGCTTTTGAATGCTCCCAAGCCCTCAAAGAAGAAGAGAAATGGAGAGCAAAAACAGACCACTCTCTCAGAGAGCTCTCGGATAATTTGAGGAAAACCAATATTCGTCTTATAGGGATCCCCGAAAGTGACAAAGTGGCTTCATAAGGCACAGAGCCTCTTCTCCATGAAATTATGAAGGAGAACTTTCCAGACATGCCAAGAGATTCCGAAATTTAGATAGCAGACAGTTTCAGAACTCCAGCACGACTCAACCCAAATAAGACATCCCCCAGACACATTATAATCAATTTCACTAAAGTTAATATGAAGGAGAAAATTCTGAAAGCTGCCAGATGAAAGAAAACCATTACCTACAAGGGGAAGAATATCAGAATAACTGCAGATCTCTCTGCTGAAACCTTTCGAGCTAGAAGAGGAAGGTGATCAACTTTTAATCTCCTAAAACAAAATAACTTTCAACCCAGGATCCTCTACCCAGCTAAACTGAGCTTCATTTATGACAGAGAAATTAAATACTTCAACGACATTCACATGTTGAAGAAATTTGCCACAACTAAACCAGCTCTCCAGGACATTCTTAGACCTATCCTCCATAAAGACCAGCGTAATTCTCCACCACAACAGTAAACCCACCCAAAAAATTTTTGATCAAATTCCAACTTCCAGAGTCGCAAAAGGATTAAAAATGTCCACCGGTTTCTCAAAAGGCTTATCAATACTCTCAATTAATGTGAATGGTTTAAATTGTCCTCTAAAGAGGCATAGGTTGGTGGACTGCATACAAAAACTCAAGCCAGATATCTGCTGCATCCAAGAATCACATATTATATTAAAAGACAGATATAGACTCAAGGTGAAGGGATGGTCATCTATATTCCAGGCAAATGGAAAGCAGAAAAAAGCAGGCATTGCAATCCTGTTTGCAGACACGATAGGCTTTAAACCAACCAAAATAATTAAGGATAAGGATGGACACTTCATATTTGTTAAAGGTAATACTCAATATGATGAGATCTCAATTATTAATATTTATGCACCCAACCACGATGCACCTCAATTTATAAGAGAAACTCTAACAGACATGAGCAACTCGATTTCCACCACTTCCATAGTAGTTGGAGATTTTAACACCCCTTTAGCAGTGCTGGATAGATCCTCCAAAAAGAAGCTAAGCAAAGAAATTTTAGATTTAAACTTAACCATTCAACATCTGGACTTAACAGACATCTACAGAACATTTCATCCCAACAAAACTGAATACACATTCTTCTCATCAGCCCACGGAACATACTCCAAAATCGACCACATCCTAGGCCACAAATCAAACCTCAGCAAATTTAAAAAAATAGAAATTATTCCTTGCATCTTCTCAGACCATCATGGAACAAAAGTTGAACTTAATAACAACAGGAACCTGCATACCTATACAAAAACATGGAAGCTAAACAACCTTATGCTGAAGGATACATGGGTTATAGACGAGATTAAGAAGGAAATCACCATATTTTTGGAACAAACAACAATCAAGACATGGATTACCAGAACCTCTGGGATACTGCAAAGGCAGTCCTAAAAGGGAAATTTATAGCACTGTAAGCCTTCCTCAAGAAAACAGAAAGAGAGGAAGTCAATAGCTTAATGGAACATCTCAAGCAACTGGAGAAAGAAGAACACTTCAACCCCAAACGCAGCAGAAGAAAAGAAATAACCAAAATCAGAGCAGAATTAAATGAAATTGAAAACAAAAGAATTATACAACAGATCAATAAATCCAAAAGCTGGTTTTTTGAAAAGATCAATAAAATAGATAAACCTTTGGCCAACCTAACCCGGAAAAAAAAGAGTAAAATCTCTTATTTCATCAATCAGAAATGGCAATGATGAAATAACAAAACCCTCAGAAATTCAAAAAAATCCTTAACGAATACTACAAGAAACTCTACTCTCACAAATATGAAAATCTGAAAGAAATCGACCAATACCTGGAAGCACACCACCTACCAAGACTTAGCCAGAATGAAGTGGAAATGTTGAACAGGCCTATATCAAGTTCTGAAATAGCATCAACTATACAAAATCTCCCTAAAAAGAAAAGCCCAGGACCAGATGGCTTTATGTCAGAATTCTACCAAACCTTTAAAGAAGAACTAGTACCTATACTACTAAACCTCTTCCAAAATATAGAAAAAGAAGGAATATTACCCAACACATTCTACGAAGCAAACATCACCTTGATCCCCAAACCAGGGAAAGACCTAACAAGAAAAGAAAATTATAGACCAATATCACTAATGAGTATTGATGCTAAAATACTCAATAAGATCCTAACAAACAGAATCCAACAACACATCAAAAAAATTATACACCATGACCAAGTCGGATTTATCCCAGGGTCTCAAGGCTGCTTCAATATACGTAAATCTATAAATGTAATTCAACACATAAACAAACTTAAAAATAAAGACCATATGATTCTTTCAATTGATGCAGAAAAAGCTTTTGATAATATCCAGCATCCCTTCATGATCAGAGCACTTAAGAAAATTGGTATAGAAGGGATGTTTCTTAAACTAATAGAGGCCACCTACAGCAAACCCACAGCCAATATCGTATTGAATGGAATTAAATTGAAATCATTTCCACTTAGATCAGGAACCAGGCAAGGTTGCCCATTGTTTCCATTGCTCTTTAACATTGTAATGGAAGTTTTAGCCATTGCAAATAGGGAAGAAAAGGCGATCAAGGGTATCCGCATAGGGTCAGAGGAGATCAAACTTTCACTCTTTGCGGATGATATGATCGTATATCTGGAAAACACTAGGGATTCTACTACAAAACCTTTAGAAGTGATCAAGGAATATAGCAATGTCTCAGGCTACAAAATCAACACCCATAAATCTGTAGCCTTTATATATACCAAAAATAACCAAGCTGAACAAACAGTCAAGGACTCTATTCCTTTCACAGTAGTGCCAAAGAAGATGAAATATTTGGGAGTATACCTAACAAAGGACGTGAAAGATCTCTACAAAGAGAATTATGAAACCTTAAGAAAAGAAATAGCCAAAAGAAAAGAAAAAAAAAGAAATAGCCGAAGATGTTAACAGATGGAAAAACATACCATGCTCATGGCTGGGAAGAATCAACATTGTTAAAATGTCCATACTGGGCGGCGCCTGTGGCTTAAGGAGTAGGGTGCCGGCCCCATATGCCGGAGGTAGTGGGTTCAAACCCAGCCCTGGCCAAAAACCAAAAAAAAAAAAAAAAAAGTCCATACTGCCCAAAGCAATATATAATTTTAATGCAATTCCTATTACAGCTCCATTGTCATACTTTAAAGATCTTGAAAAAATAATACTTCGTTTTATATGGAATCAGAAAAAACCTCAAATAGCCAAAACATTACTGAGCAATAAAAACAACGCAGGAGGAATCACGCTACCAGACCTGAGACTGTACTAGAAATCCATAGTGATCAAAACAGCATGGTACTGGCACAAAAGCAGAGAAGTAGATGTCTGGAACAGAATAGAGAACCAAGAGATGAATCCAGTTACTTACCGTTATTTGATCTTTGACAAGCCAATTAAAAACATTCAGTGGGGAAAAGATTCCCTATTTAACAAATGGTGCTGGGTAAACTGGCTGGCAATCTGTAGAAGATTGAAACTGGACCCACACCTTTCACCATTAACTAAGATAGACTCTCACTGGATAAAAGATTTAAACTTAAGACATGAAACTACACAAATACTTGAAGAAAGTGCAGGGAAAACTCTTGAAGGAATCGGCCTGGGTGAATATTTTATGAGGAGGACTCCCCAGGCAATTGAAGCAGCATCAAAAATACACTACTGGGACCTGATCAAACTAAAAAGCTTCTGCACAGCCAAGAACATAGTGAGTAAAGCAAGCAGACAGCCCTCAGAATGGGAGAAAATATTTGGAGGTTATACCTCCTATAAAGGTCTAATAACCAGAATCCACAGAAAACTCAAATTTATTAGCAAGAAAAGAACATGTGACCCCATTTCAGGGTGGGCAAGGGACTTAAAGAGAAACTTCTCTAAAGAAGACCGACGCAAAATCTACAAACACATGAAAAAAAGCTCATCATCCTTAATCATCAGAGAAATGCAAATCAAAACTACTCTGAGATATCACCTAACCCCAGTAAGAGTAGCTCACATAACAAAATCCCAAAACCAGAAATGTTGGCGTGGATGTGGAGGAAAGGACACACTTCTACACTGCTGGTGGGAATGCCCACTAATACGTTCCTTCTGGAAGGATGTTTGGAGAACACTTAGAGACCTAAAAATAGATCCGCCATTCGATTCTATAATTCCTTTACTAGGTTTATACCCAGAAGACCAAAAGTCACAATATAACAAAGACATCTGTACCAGAATGTTTATTGCAGCCCAATTCATAATTGCTAAGTCATGGAAGAAGCCCAAGTGCCCATCAACCCACGAATGGACTAGCAAATTGTGGTACATGTATACCATGGAATACTATGCAGCCTTAAAGAAAGATGGAGACTTTGGGCGGCGCCTGTGGCTCAGGGAGCAGGGCACCGGCCCCATATGCCGAGGGTGGCGGGTTCAAACCCAGCCCCGGCCAAACTGCAACAAAAAAAAAAAAAAAAAAAGAAAGATGGAGACTTTACCTCTTTCATGTTTACATGGATGGAGCTGGAACATATTCTTCTTAGCAAAGTATCTCAGGAATGGAAGAAAAAGTATCCAATGTACTCAGCCCTACTATGAAGCTAAATTATAGCTTTCACATGAAGACTATACCCAACTATAGCACAAGACTATGGGGAAAGGGCCAAGGAAGGGGAAGGGAGGGGGGAGGTTTTGGTGGAGGGAGAGTAATGGGTGGGGCCACATCTATGGTGAATCTTAGAATGGGTACAGGCAATTGCACTAATGTACACAGCTATGATTTAACAATAAAAAAAAAAAAAAAAGACTGATGGATGAAGCTTTGCTCCCTGGCCCACCGCTCACCTCCTGGTATGAGGCCTGGGATTGGGGACCGCAGCTTTACAGGATTTTCTATTCACTCCCTCCCACACCCACTGTTAGGCTGTTAAGTTTATGGATAATTCAACACTTCTTCTCTGTGTGTATAAGAAACATTCTGAGCTGAGTGCTGTGGTGGGAGGCTGAGGAAGGAGAATCACTCTAGTCCAGAAGTTCAAGGCTGCAGTGAGCTATGATAGCACCTATGAATAGCCACCACACTCCAGCCTGAGCAACATAGTGAGACCCTGCCTCTAAATAGATAAATATGTTGGGCAGCGCCTGTTGCTCAACGGAGTAGGGCGCCGGCCCCGTATGCCGATGGTGGTGGGTTCAGACCCAGCCCCGGCCCCCCAAAAAAAACTGCAAAAAAAAAAAAAGATGATAAATAGATAAATATGTAAATAAAATGAATAAATTTTAAAAAGAAATCCTTGGGTGTGACATCAGATGAAATATCCAAGGCTGGGCACCTGCATTTTCTACACCGGGTCAGCCAGTTTAACTACACAAGGAAGTGACTATGGCTATGACTTCATGTACACATCTCATTAAGTGCAAATTAAATGTATTCCAAGCTTAATGACTCCTTAGCAGAATTTCCAAAAAATGCCCTTGGGCTTTCCATCACCCACCACTTGATAGGAGGAAAAGTCAGGTAAGAAAGAGGTAGGTGTCCCCAGAAATCCCCTCAGTCCTGGGAAAACTGCTCTAGTTGGGTCAGTTTCCTACTTTAGCCTCTTGGAAGAAGTATGGATTTAATGACACCCAGATTTTAGGACTCCAGCCCTACCTACCTTCCCAGTACAACCTTGAACATCTTGAACTTGAAAGCTATGGAAACCAGCTCTGATTGACTTAAGCAGAAAAGCGATTTACTGCAAGGATATTTTCTTCTCTCTACTTCTTTGCCTCCCATCTTGAGAGTCAAGGTGCTGGGTGGGAGCATCTGATTTGTCAAACGAGACACATGTCATCAAACACACTGTTGGGGCAGGAATGAAGCAAGAAGCTGCCCTCTTTCAGACTTTGGTGATGGGTGGTGAGCCCACCAAGTCCCAAACTTTTCAGTGCATTCAGGCTGCTCTAACAAAATACCTTAAGTTGGGTAACATAAACAGCTGAAACGTATTGCTCACAGTTCTAGGGTGGGGAGTCCAAGATCAAGGTGCTGGCAGAGCTGTCTGGGGAGGACCTACTCCCCACAGATGGCACCCTCTTGCTGTGTCCTCATATGACAGAAGGGTCAGAAAGGCTCCCTGGACTCCTTTTATACGGGACTAATACATTCATTTGGGTGGAGCCCTTGTGACCTCTTCACCTTCCAAAGTCCCCATCCCTTGATAACACCCAGCTTAGTGGTTAGGTTTCAATGTATGAATTTTGGAGAGACACAGATATACGGATGGTAGCAGTGGGGAATTTCTCAAATTTGGGAATGGGGTTCAGGTGATTGCCATGCAAAGAAGCCAGAGAATCAAAATTTAAGTTAATGTTGTACAGTCATGCTCTACATAATGACATTTCCGTCAACCATGAACGACATACATGACAGTGATCCTGTAAAATTATAATGGAGCCGAAATATTCCTGTCACCTAGTGACATAGAAGCTGATGTAGCGTTGTAGTGCAACATGTCACTCGTGTTTTGTGGTGATGCTGGTGTAAACTAAACTACTGTGCTGCCTGTCATATAAACATGTAGCACATACAATTATGTATGGTAGACGATAACTTGATAATGACAGCAAATGATTGTGTTACTGTTAAGTATTTACTAGACAGTATTTTAACCACTATTTTATTTATTTATTTATTTTTTTGAGACAGAGTCTCAAGCTGTCACCCTGGGTAGAGTGCTGTGGTGTCATCATAACTCACAACAACATCAACCTCTTGGGCTTGAGCGATCCTCTTGCCTCAGTTTTCCTATTTCTTTCTTTCTTTCTTTCTTTCTTTTTTTATAGTAGACATGGGGTCTCCCTCTTGCTCAGGGTGGTCTCCAACTCCTGAGCTCAAGCAATCCACCAGCCTTGGCCACCCAGAGTGTTAGAATTACAGGAATGAGCCACCCAGCCCAGCAAGACTTTTTTATAACAGGAGATGGCAGCTCCTGTGTGGTTTCACCCCTGAAGAACTTCTAGTGAGACATGACGTGGAAGAGGATGACCTTGACCCTGTGTAGGTCTAGAGTACTGTGTGTGTTTGTTTCTTAGCTTTTAACTATACAGTTTTAAAAATTAAAAAAAAATTAAACATTTTAAAGATAGAAAAAAGCTTATAGAATAAGAATATAAGAAAATATTTTTGTACAGCTGTATTATGTGTTTATATTTTAAGCTAAGTGTTATCACAAGAGAGTAAAAAAATTAAAAATATTGAGCTTATAAGGTAAAGAAGTTATAGTAAGCTAAGGTTAGTCTATTGTTGAAGAAAGACAGTTTTGGGAAAGACACTTTGGGAGGCTGAGGTGGGTGCATTGCTCGAGCTGAGGAGTCAGAGACCAGCCTGAGCAAGAGCAAGATCTTGCCTCTATAAAAATAGAAAAACTGGCTGGGCTAGTGGCACACGCCTATAGTCCCAGCTACATGGGAGGCTGAGGCAAGAGTATAACTTGAACTCAAGAGTTTGAGGTTGCTGTGAGCTATGACGCCATGGCCCTCTACCCAGGGTGACAGAGTGAGACTCTGTCTCAAAAAAAATATATAAAAAAAAATTAGTGTAGCCTAAGTGTAGAGTGTTTATAAATCTACAGTAGTGTAACATCCTCCTCCTTCTTATTCACTCCCCACTCACCCAGAACGACTTCTCTAGTCGTGCAAGTTCCAGTCATGCTTAAGTGCCCCATATAGGTGCCCCATTTTTTATCTTTTTAAATTTTTTATTGTTTATATTTTTGAGACAAAGTCTCCCTCTGTTGCCCCAGGCTAGAGTGTGGTGGTGTCAGCCTGGCTCACAACAACTCAAACTCCTGGGCTCAAGTGATTCTCCTGCCTCAGCCTCCCAAGTAGCTGGGACTACAGGCACCTGCCACCACACCTGGCTATTTTTTCCTACTTTTAGTAGAGATGAGGTCTGGCTTTTATTTATTTATTATTTTTATTTTTTTTTTAGAGACAGAGTCTCATTTTATTGCCCTTGGTAGAGTGCTGTGGTGTCCCAGTTCATAGCAACCTGCAGCTCTTGGACTTAGGCGATTCTCTTGCCTCAGCCTTCAGAGTAGCTGGGACTTCAGGCACCTAACACAACGCCTGGCTATTTTTTTGTTGCAGTTTGGCCAGGGCCGGGTTCGAATCCCCCACCCTTGGTATATGGGTCTGGCACCCTGCTCACTGAGCCACAGGCACTGCCTGGGGTCTTGCTTTTAGTCATGCTGGTCACAAACTCCTAAGGTTCAAGGGGTCTTCCTGCCTAAGCCTCCTAGAGTACGAGGATTACAGGTGTGAGCCACTGTGACTGGCCATTTTTAATCTTTTTTGTTGTTGATTTTTTTTTTTTTTAAGAGGGAGAATCTTACTTTGTCACCCTCGGTAGAGTGCTGTGGCATTACAGCTCACAGCAACCTCCAGCTCTTGGGCTTAAGCAATTCTCTTCCCTCAGCCTCCCAAGTAGCTGGGACTATAGGTGCCCACCACAATGCCTGGCTATATTTTGTTGTTGTTGTTGCAGTTTGGCAGGGGCTGGTATATGAACCCACCACTCTCAGTATATAGGGCTGGTGCCCTACTTACTGAGCCACAAGCGCCACCCCATTTTTTATCTCTTATACTGTATTTTTTATTGTACCTTCCTTATGCTTGGATACACAAATGCGTTCCATTGTGTTACAACCACCTGCAGCATTTGGGACAGTAATGTGCTGTCCAGGTCTGTAGCCCGGGAGCAACAGGCTTTACCACACAGCCCAGGTGTGTATGGGCTACCCCATTTGGTTTGTGTGAGTTCACTCTGTGATGCTCACGTGGTGACAAAATTGCCTAACGATGCATTTCTCAGAAGAATCCCCATCGATATGCATCACATAATTGAACATGAACCAAGGTGTGTGTGCCAAGGCCTGTAAGAGCAGCTTTATGAAAGACTGACACCTGCTTACAAACTCAGGAGGGCGATGTGCAGGAGCTGGGCTGTGGTGTGCTTGCTCAGGACCTGTGTGGCTGCAGGAGGACAGTAGCAGGGAAGGCAGACAGGAGAGGGCTCAGGAACAAGACAACTGTGTTCTGATCCTAAGGTGCACAAGGGCTTGAAGGCAGGGGCGCTGAGATGTTCAGGGGGATGTGGGGGAAAGAAAACAAGATTCCTGGGTTTACTTCAGAACCTGGCTCATGGTGACCGTGTAATAGGGTACATCAGATTGGGGGTGTCCCCTATTACATCCTAGAGAAGTGTTTGCACTTTTTTGCAACTTTGAGTTTGTCAATGTCTCCCCTACCTCACCCCAGGAGGATTAGCTGAAGTCAGAAATTCAGTATTTCCCAAACCCCAGCTGGCTCTGCTTATTCATCCTCCTTTCACATCCAAAAGTTTTTTGATTGCGAAGTCCTCACTGCCTGGGTCTGTTTCTATCTTTAGCTGGTTAGTTGTACAGATAGAACCCTAGATGCTTCTGGAGAGTAGGAGCTCAAGTTAAAAACCTGAAAGGTGAGCTGGGCATGGTGGTGCACACAGCTGTAATCCCTGCTACTGGAGACACTGAGGCGGGAGGAACACTCGAGCCCAGGAGTTAGAATCCAGCCTGGGCAACATGATGGAAACCTCTGAGGCTTTCCAGGGGCAATCTAAGCCTAAATTCACACACACTTTCTTAGCTTAGTGCTTCTTCCTTTCCAGCTTTTACCCTTCATAGGCGACCTGCTTTTTTGTTTATTTGTTGTAGAATTTTTATTTAAGTTAAGATTACTATGAGGGTACAAAAGACTAGGTTACAATGTTTGCATTTGTTAGGTGAGGTCCCTGTTGTAGCTGTGCCCTGCACCCCAGACATGTGCTGTACACCCCTACATTGTGCCCATTAGGTGAGAGCTTACTAATCTCCCGCCCTCTTTCCCTATCCTTCCTCACTCCTCCCTACACCCAACTTGAATTAAATTCAATTTTTCTCTTGTTTGGGTGTGTATGTAGTTTGTTGACTGGCTTCATATTAATATTATCTACATTGGATACTTGCTTTTTTATTCTTGTGATACATTACTAAAGAGAATGTTTTCCAACTCTATCTAGATACAAAAGATGTAAATTCTCCTCCTTTTATGGCTGAATGGTATCCCATGTTATACCTATGACATACCACATTTTTTTTTATGTTACATTTTCATGTATGTTATTAAAAGGAATGATGAACCACATATTCTTTCATTCAAAATATAGAAAATGTAAACAGTAAAATTAACAAAATTATAATTGGTCTGTGCTAGATTTTACCTAATTTTAATACAAATAGTTATTATATACTATACAAACTTGATAGAATAAATGTCTTTCCTTGGCTAGCACAAATTTCTTCACTGCAAAAATGTTAAATGTCTATTAATTTAAAAAATATAGCTAAGAAACATTTTCTTAATTATTATGAAGTGAATAGACAGCCCTTTTCAGAATTTCAAGTGGAAGGGCAGGAGAAAGCAGAACAAAAGGTAACTGAGATCAGAGGTTACCGGACCACGGCAAGGTCAACGATTACAAGTTACAGAGTTACACATGGGACCAAGGATTTTCTTATCTACAAATGCTGCAGATCAGTGTATTCAAGATGAAGAGGGAAAAAATGTAGTTCGGATCATTTAGTATCAGCTGTAGAAACTAGTTTTTAATTTTCAAAACTCAATTAAGTGTGTATATGGTCCATTGGTATCCAGCTTTGACACCTGCCTGTTCCCATAAGTGCCATGTTCTACTACAAGCCCAGCTTCAGCACACTTGCTGTTAGCAGCTATTTCTTTTTCACACAGAGTCACAAATTGAGAATAAAGTTCTAATGCTTCTTCTTTTCCAGAGTTAGAGTGATACTGCATGTTTCTTCCTTTTACTCTTCCCCCGAGGGTGGCTTGAGGGATGATAAGGATGTCGCCAGGCAGAACAATATAGAGACGTGCTTGCCATTTTCTGTCTCGCTTAATTTCACATTTAACAGTGTATTAACCATTTTGGGAAGAAGTTCTTTATCAGCTCCCTTGAAAAAGCACACGTAGATCACTAATCCTTTCTGAATCTCCACCCACTGGCCGCGGCGTCCCCCTCAGCTGGGCGAACTTGCAGCCGGGCGTGCAGGCACTGCTGCGGGAGTGCCCGGGCCTGAGACCTCCGACCTCCCTCGGCCATGGCTCCGGCCCGCGCCGCGGTCCGACGGCTTCAGGCAATGCACCGCGCAAGCTCCATACCACAGTTTCGTTTCTTTTCTTTCTTTTTTTTTTTTTTGTAGAGACACAGTTCACTTTATTGCCCGCGGTAGAGTGCCGTGGCGTCACACAGCTCACAGCAACCTCCAACTCCTGGGCTTAGGCGATTCTCCTGCTTCAGCCTCCCGAGCAGCTGGGACTACAGGCGCCCGCCACAACGCCCGGCTATTTTTTTGTTGCAGTTTGGCCGGGGCTGGGTTTGAACCCGCCACCCTCGGCACATGGGGCCGGCGCCCCACCGACTGAGCCACAGGCGCCGCCCCATACCACAATCCATTCATGGGTTAATGGGCACCTGGATTGTTTCCACATCCTGTTGATTGTAAATCGAGCTGCAATAAATGATCTAGTACAAATGTCCTTATGATAAAATGATTTTTTTTCTTCTGGGTAGATGTCTAGTTATGGGATTGCGGGATCAAAGGGAAGGTCTATTTTGAGTTCTTTAAGGATTCTTCATACTTCTTTTCATAGAGGTTGTGTTAGTTTGCAGTTCCATTAATAATGTAAGCGTGTTCCCTTCTCTTCACATCTGCACCAGTGTCTGCAGCTTTAGGACTTAGTGATGTGGACTGTCCTTGCTGGGGTTAGGTGATATCTTAGGGTGATTTTGATTTGCATTTCTCTGATGATTAGCAACAATGAGGATTTTTTCTTTTTTCTTTTTTTTTTTTTTTTGAGACAGAGCCTCAAGCTATCGCCCTGGGTAGAGTGAGTGCGATGGCATCACAGCTCACAGCAACCTCCAACTCCTGGGCTCAAGCGAGTCTCCTGTCTCTGCCTCCCAAGTAGCTGGGACCACAGGCACCCACCACAACGTCCAGCTATTTTTTGGTTGCAGCCGTCATTGTTATTTGGCGGGCCTGGGCTGGATTCGAACCCGCCAGCTCAGGTGTACGTGGCTGGCGCCTTAGCCGCTTGAGCCACAGGCGCCGAGCCAACAATGAGGATTTTTTCATATGTTCGTTGGCCATTTGCCATGCAGGTTCTGTTCAGGTCTCTTTAGGCAACCTGTTCTTTCAAATAAACATTGTTTCCGTTTTCTGTGGGCAGAAGGTATGGCTATTTTCCTGCTCCTACTCTCTCACCCAGTGAAATCCCACCTGTTTCGTGCCCCTGCTTTGCGCTTTCCTGTCCTGACGCTGCCCTGCTGCCTGGCGTTCCCAGCTCCCTAGCCGACCATACCCACAGATTCTTACAGGAATCGAGTTTGTCTTCCCTGCTAAAAGTAAACTTTTCAGTCTCCAAAGACTCTAAGGGCAGGGCCAGCATGGTGGTTCACACCTGTAACCCTAGCACTCTGGGAGGCTAAGGCAGATGGATTGCCTGAGCTCAGGAGTTTGAGACCAGCCTGAGAAAGAGTGAGACCCTGTCTCTAAAAATAGCCAGGCATTGTGGCGGGTGCCTATTGACTCATCTACTTGGGAGGCTGAGGCAAGAGGATTACTTGAGCCTAGGAGTTTGAGGTTGCTGTGAGCTATGACGTCACAGCACTCTACTGAGGATGGCAAAGCAAGAGAATTACTTGATCTTAGGAGTTTGAGGTTGCTATGAGCTATGATGTCACAGTACTCTACTGAGGGTGGCAAAATGAGACTGCCTCAAAAAAAAAAAAAAACCCACAAAAATCAAAAACAAAGACTCTAGGGACTTCAAATGTACTCCTGCTTTCTCACCCTTTGAAATCCCAGCTGTTCCTCGTACTCCTGCCTTGCTATTTCTATCCCTGAGACCTGCTTTTATCTTCCCTGCTGGAAGTAAACTTTTTAGCCTCCAAAGACTCTAAGGACTTGGCACAATGAGCAGGGTCTCCTGTGCCTTAACATTGAGACCTTGCTATCTCTTGACCAGTGACATCAGCATCACTAGGGAGCCTGTTAGAGCTGTAGAACCTCAACCCCACCCCAGATCTGCTGAATTGGAATCTTCACTTTAGCGAGATTGCTGGGTGATTTGTATCAATGTGAACGTTTGAGAGGCACTTCTCAAGATCACTGGTTTTCTACCCTAGCTGCATCAGAATTCCCTGGGAGGTTTTACAGCATCCTGATGTCTGGGTCCCACCCCTAGAAACTCTGATTTAAGTTAATTTGGGGCATCACTGGGACAATGGGATGGATGTCTCCCAAGTGAGCCTAACATACCATACAGGGTTGGAGAACCACTGGCTTAGGCAGGATCCACCCAGAAATTACCCTCCTGGAAATTCTGAAGCTTTCCTTGAGATTTCTGCTCTAAACCTGGTCGGGGAAAGGTGCAGGATGGGATGTAAGTACATCCTCCCCACCTTCACTCCCCTCCTCTGGGCTTCTGCCACATAGCTCTTGCTGTGTCCATTAGTACTGCTTTAGCCTGGCCGCTTCTGTGACTACCCACCCACAGCCAGCCAAAGAAAAACTCAATTCCTGTAAGAATCTGTGGGCATTGGTTGGCTAGAGAGCTGGGAACACTGGGCAGTGGGGAGGGAGCTTGAACAGCAGCAAAGCAAGCAACCTCCAAGGGGAATACCATACCACGATCAGTAGCGAAGACAGTAACGTGTTTCCTCAATATTGTTTTATGTACCTAATAATTCTTGCTTGATTTTACAGTTCTGTGGGGATATCTCTCAACTAAATTCGAACTTCCTGAGTCAGGAACTGTGCCTTGTCAGAGTTCCTTCAGCTCTTAGCTGATACTTGGCGCTCAACCAGTGATGACTGAGTACTGAAGTAATTTCTCAGGATTTAAGAACGTAGATATGAGAGAGGAACTGTACTTTTGACCCAAATTACTCTTCAGAAATAGAGAAGCTTTTCCAGGGCAGAAGAGGAAGGAGTTCTGAGAATAGAAGGGCTACACACCCGGCTTAGGAACAGATGTGTCTTTAAACTTGGACTGTCCAATATTCAGCCACCTGCAGCTCATCAGCACTTGAAGTTAGTGTAGTTCAGACTGAAATGTGCTGCAAGAGTAAAATACACACCAGATTTTGAAGTCTTAGGGTGAAAAAAAGAATGTAAAATATCTTGTTATTGATTGTTTGTTAGAATGGTATTTTAGATAGTTGAATAGGAAGCATTATTAAATGAAAGTTTTCTGTTTGTTAACCTTTAATGTGGTTACTAGAAAGTTTAAAATTCCATATGTGAGGCCAGACCTGATGGCTTACACCTATAATCCTAGCATTCCTGGGAGGCCAACGCAGGATGACTACTTGAGCTCAGGAGTTCAAGACCAGCCTGAGCATAAGCAAGACCCCCTCTCTACCAAAAATAGAAAAATTAGCCAGGCATCATGGCAAGTGCCTCTAGTCCCAGCTACTCAGGAGGCTGAGGCAGGAGGATTGCTTGAGCCCAGGAGTTTGAGGTTGCTGTGAGCTGGGCTGATGCCATGGCACTCTAGCCCAAGCAACAGAGTGAGACTGTCTCCACACACACACACACACACACACACACAAAATCAATTAAATATTTAAAATTACATATGTAAAAAAATGACATATGTGGCTCAGTTACATTTCTGTTTAGTAAAGCTACATTATTTTATTTATTTATTGAGACAGAGTCTCACTATGTTGCCCTCGGTAAAGTGCCTTGGCATCACAGCTCACAGCAACCTCAAACTATTGGCTCAAGCGATTCTCTTGCCTCAGCCTCCAAAGTAGCTGGGACTACAGGTGCCTGCCACAACGCCTGACTATTTTCTTGTTGCAGTTGTCATTGTTGGTTCGCTGTCTGGGCCGGGCTCAAACCTGCCAGCCTCGATGCATATGGCTAGTGCTGTGACCACTGTGCTATGGGCGCCAAGCCTCGCAAAGCTGCTTTACACACTCTATTCTAGAGAAAGCTGGACAAACCAGGGGGTAAGAGGGGACTGACCTGGGGACTGGCTGCATGGCAGGCTCCTGCACTGTCTGCACAATCAACTCTGCAATCAGTAGTATCATCCCCACTTTACCACTTTAGTCAAGTGGAGGGTCGCAAAGCTAAATATCATGTCTCAAACCACACAGGTAGTAAAAGGAGGAGCTTGTATGAGAATTTAAATTTACTGAATTTTAAACCCAAAGTCAGGTCTGTCCTCAGGAGAAGGAACCTACTGTGGAGAAAGTTAGAACTAAGCCACAGGGGAGCTGGTACAGGAGTGGAAGGACGTTTAGTTTGAGGAAGAAATCTCAGAAGAGGCCTGTGAGCACCATCTTCAAAAACCCAAAGACTTGGGGGCGCCCATAGCTCAGTGGTTAGGATGCTGGCCACATGCTCTGGGGCTGGTGGGTTCGAACCTGGCCTGGGCCTGCTAACAGCAAAAAAAAAAGTAGCCGGGCGTTGTGGCGGGCGCCTGTAGTCCCAGCTACTAGGGAGGCTGAGGCAGGAGAATCACTTGAGCCCAAGAGTTTGAGGTTGCTGTGAGCTATGATACCACAGCACTCTACCAAGGGTGTCAAAACAAGACTCAGTCTCAAAAAAAAAAAAAAACAAAAAAAAACAAGAAACCTGAAGACATGTAGGTCATTAGATGATTCTACGTCATGTTGCTCCAAAGAGTAGGAATAAGAATCAGTAGGAAGGGGCAGCGCCTGTGGCTCAAAGGGGTAGGGCGCCGGTCCCATATGCCAGAGGTGGTGGGTTCAAACCCAGCCCTGGCCAAAAAAAAAAAAAAAAAAAAAAAACCACACACGCACACAAAAAAGAATCGGTAGGAAGAAGTTATAAAGAGAAATATTGTCACTCAGACCAACAATGAATTTTCCAATGGTCAGAGCTCCCTAAATTCGGCTGCTTGGAAGGCAGTGAGGGCCAGGTGCTGGAGAGGACCGAGCGGAGGCCCCAACATGGCAGCCCTATGACAAGGTTCTCCAGCACTGTTTGGTGGGGTGTTTTCATCACGATCACCTGGTGTTATTCGGAATAAGCAGTCCATCCCAGGCCTGTGCGATCAGAATCATGCTGGGGGGAGGCCAAATGACTTTTATTTTGAACAAATGCCTTCAGGTACTATCACGTGCAGCCAGGTTTTGAGCCACTGGAGCGCAGAGGACATCCAAGCAGCCATTTGAGGGTTGGACTATATGACTTTTCCAATCTCTTCCAATGTTGAAGTTCTATGATTCCATGTCAGCTAAAGCTTGCCAACAAAATTATGGTGAGTGAACTTGGCAAGACAAATCATTTCCTTATTTGGCCTGTTTACCACAATATTTAAGAGTAAAACTGCCAGTTGCCCATATCAATCGAGATGAATTAGAGTTTACTTCTTTTTTACCCTTGGTGAGGAGTTCAGGGGAAGGGGCAAAGTAAAAAAATAAGCGTTTTGTCATTTTTTTTTTTTTTAGCTAATAGAAATGTCAAATTTTAGCATTTCTCACCAGGAAACAACTCCAGGTTCTTTTATAAAAGCCAATTTGGAACTCTGGGTCGGTCTACTACAGATGAGGACAGCAAGGGCCTGCAAAGTTCAGCCTGTGGAATGAAACTGTGTTAACAATTTCCACGGAAGCAGCTTTTACAGGCTTGATTCATAACACACCATTGACTAAGGGAAACAAGTGCCAAGGCCCGTCAAGTTGAGCATTGTTGAAAACACAGCTGGGACACAGACCGAGTTAGAAAATGCAACCAGAGAAAACCAACGGCCGCAGACTGAGGACTAGAAACAGAGCCATTTATTACTGAAAAGAAATCTGTGCCACTTGGTCCCAATAGAAAGAAATCCTTGAACACTGAGTTTGGGAATCTCAGAAGGTTTCAATCACCAAGTCCAGGTGTTGCACCCCCTCCTCTTACTCAGAAGAATAGAGAAAAGCCCACTATTTTGCTGCCTTTTTAATTAAAAGATCGCCTGAAGGCCAGGTTCTGAACTCAAGAAATTAGCAAAGGAGGCTGAGGGAGGCCAGGTAAAAAGAAAATGTGGTAGTAAATGCCTTAACTCTGTTAAGTTTGAGCCAATAGCTGCTCAGTCAGGAAAACTCATAAATGTAGAGTAGGCAGATATTGGCTTCAGGTTCTCTATTTCTCCCTGAAGGGCATTATTTTGTTCCTGGCTTCATTAAGCTATTAAAGATGTCTTTTGAGAACAATTTCTGGATTTCAGACACGTGGAAACCCTTTTCCCCCTAGAACTTCAATCAAGTCATTTGTCTCCACTCTTTTTCTAGCTTATCGTATTTCTGGCATAGTTACAATAACAGTTGTGTTGTTTCTTGCAGGATAATTCGATTCTAGTCCTCACGGCGCCTTCCAGTTGTACATTCATCTCTTTCCACATGTGTAAGGGGGCTGCAGACACTTCAGCCTGTGGTTCGTGTGCCTGCACAAGCTGCTGCCATGGGGACACAGTTCTGCAGGTGTCCACAGCGGGAAAGAATGGGGAAGAGCTCACGCAGTTGGGAATGAAGGCTCTCGGATATTCCCATACTAAGATTTCTATTGGGAATTCAGAGAAAGCCAACGTGGTCTGACTTTTCTTTTTGCTTAAGAAAGTAGAACTCAAAATGAGGTCTCTGGTGGCTATGAGCTAATCCCAAAATGTAACGCCTTCACCAATTTCTGTGTCCACACACCATTCAATAATTGCCCACTCTGCATTTATGACTTTCCTTACTGAGCAGATATTGGCTCAAACCCCTCCTAACCTAATTCTTTGTTTATTTAACATTTACTAGTAATTTTTCTTTTCTTTTTTTTTTTTTTTTTTTGCAGCTTTTGGCCCAAGCTGGGTTTGAACCCACCACCTCTGGCACATGGGGCCGGCGCCCTATCTGTTGAGCCACAGGCGCTGCCCAACATTTACTAGTAATTTATTAATGCAGAATTGGCTTCCTGCTTGAGGAGGCAGAGATCTTTATCTTGTCCTCTCCTAGGAGGTCCAGCTATGATAATACTTGAGATCACCACTTTGACTGAGTTTTCTATTCCTTAATTAATAGATTTCATGACTCAGTATGCATTGCGGTTCAAATCTGAATCAGCCATAGCTCCAGCAAAATAAAATGTATATATCCCTGTGCAAATAATAATTCCTTACCACTACCTAGTTGTTTTTCCATGAGAAGATTGAAATTGGTGAGCCATTGAGGTCTTTTGCCTCAACCAAATGGACTGGAACCAGAAAATTTTGTGAGGCAGTTTAGTCTGAAACAGTGGGGAGTAGGAGAAATAGAACAAGGTTTTGGAGTGAAATCAACCTAGGGGGAAGACTCCTCATACCAGTTGTCAGGCTCTTGTTGCCCACGAGCATCTGTCTGAAGGGCTCTAGGGGGCTGAAATCCAGCCTGCACGTTACTAGCCAAGTGCCTCATGAGAAGCTGCATCTGCCCTACGACTGGGGTTGGTTGGTTGGAGCTGTCTTCTTTTATCTAATACACATGAAGGCATGCAGACCAGTTGCAGCCCTAGTAGCACATTTACTTAGTAAGCAGTGTGACTCGGGGAAAATGCTTATGCTCTCTGTAGTTCAGACTCCTCATTTGAAATTGTAAACTAATAACTCCTGCTTTGCAGGACTGTTGTTGAGGTAGTTAGATCATACGTGTAAACTGCCCAGTGCACGGTAACCAATGCTCCGCCAATGGGTGCTCGGCTGTGGGTCATTATCTAGTCCCGGCCTGAATGAACTGAGGTGATGTGACTTCTCCTTCATGAGAAGCCTCTGTTTCTCAGATTAGGAGTCCTGGTCAGCTCAGCATTCTTTAATTTTTGTGGCAAAGTAAGAGGTCAGGGTCTTTGGAGACAGGCCTAAGTATCAGTCCCAATCCCGCTACCTGCTCGCTATGTGCAAGTTATCTAGGTCTCCTGTTTCTTCATCTGTAAAATGGCAACAAATAAAACTTATTTCAAAGTGCTACTGAGATTAAGTGAGTTAATAAGCTAAGCCCACACTGTGCCTGGCACATTTTAGGTACTCAAAAAATTTGAATTCTTTTTTCTAGCACGTCCAACCCTGCCAAACCTAATCTTTCTTTTTATTCAACATTTACTAAACCATCCAAAGAGAAGTGCAGTCTTCAGCATCACCAATATTCTTTCTTAAAGTCAAAGATATTGGGTGGCACCTGTGGCTCAAGGAGTAGGGTGCCAGCCCCATATACCCAGGGTGGCTGGTTCAAACCTGGCCCCGGCCAAACTGCAACAACAATAAAAAAACAAAACAAGGGCGGCGCCTGTGGCTCAGTCGGTAAGGCGCCAGCCCCATATACCGAGGGTGGTGGGTTCAAACCCGGCCCCGGCCAAACTGCAACCAAAAAATAGCCGGGCATTGTGGCAGGCACCTGTAGTCCCAGCTACTTGGGAGGCTGAGGCAAGAGAATCGCTTAAGCCCAGGAGTTGGAGGTTGCTGTGAGCTGTGTGAGGCCACGGCACTCTACCGAGGGCCATAAAGTGAGACTCTGTCTCTACAAAAAAAAAAAAATAATAATAAAGTCAAAGATATTTACAGCTTTCTGTATTTATTTTGATTGAATCAAATAGCCATTTCATAGATGTGTTGTATCATGGAAAAATCAAGATAAACTAGATAGAAAAGCTAGGAAAAAGGATAACCCCACCCCTCAAAAGGTACTGAATAAAGAGCTCAGAAACCTTCCTAGATATATCTGGGATTTAGGATGTAATAGCAATAGTTCTACAGATTGGATATTGGGACAGCTGGCTAATGAAAAAAATAAAATAAAATTAGATCTCAACTTTGCCCACCATATGGAAATAAATTCCTAGTGGACTAAAGCCCCTCATGAGGAAAACAAAACTTTCCAATATTTTTATAACCTCAAGGACAGGCAAAAATTTCTTAGACACAACATACACCAAAAGCTGAACTCAGAAAGTAAATACATCTGAGTTCATCCAAAATGAAAAACATCTGCAGATGTATACAGCAGACACCATAAAAGTGTTAAAAGACTGATGACAGGCTAGGAGATGATATTTACAATAAATAAAACAGATGCAGCATTATATTCAAAAGACGTAAAGAACTATAAATTAATACAGAAAAGACAACCTGATAGAGAACTAGCAAAGGTCAGGGACAAATGGGGCACACAGGAATACACTGGGATGACCAACACCCCCAATGGAGCATGTGCTCAATCTTCCTAGTCACCAGAGAAATAAAAGTTAAAAGCCCAAAGAGCTCCCATCGGACCATCAGAAATGAAGGTGTGATGAGATGGAGTGCTTGAGAGGAAGCGCCTAATGGGAGGATAAAGTGGTCACAACCACTTTGCGGAGCCATTTGGCCATACCATGAAAGCTGAATCCACGTGTATTCTATGAAATCGCAGCATCACTTGAACTATAGCAAATCAGAAACAACCCGAACGGGGATGGGAATAAACACAGCAAGGAGTGTCCATGTGGTGAATATCTCTAGGGCAGTTAAAGCAACACACACGATCTCTGTGCACGCACACGGTTCACAGTGCTGAGTGAAAATAGCAACTTATAGAAGGATGCGCATTCACGCAAAATGTAAACGAATGGCATAGCCATACTCTGCACTTTGTGATCCGTATGCACGCGACAGATGTACAGAATACGAACTAGGGACACACAGTTAGTGCTTGTGTATGTCTTGGAGAGGGAGGGACAAAAAAGCCTTTCTTTGACCTGCAACATTCTGTTACCACTAATTTCTATTAGTATTATTTTTTAGACAGAGTCTCACTCTGTTGCCCTGGGTAGAGTGCTGTGGCATCATAGCTCAAGCTCACTGCAACCTCAAACTCCTGGGTTCGAGCAATCCTCTTGCCTCAGCCTACTGAGTAGCTGGGACTATAGGTGCCCACCAAACGCCTAGCTAATTTTTCTATTTTTAGTAGAGACAGGGTCTTGCTCTTGCTCGGGCTGCTCTTGAACTCCTGAGCTTAGGCAATCCACCTGCCTTGGCCTCCCAAAGTGCTAGGATTATAGGTATGAGCCACTGTGCCCAGCCTAATTTTTTTTTTTTAGAAAACAAAATGTCATCCTTGTCCATTCTGGGTGGTTGGCATGTTGGTGTTTTTATTCTGTTTTGTTTAAAATTGTTCTTTTCGAGCAAGTAGAAAGTATTACTTAGAGCTATAGAACTTTGAAAATGAATGATGATCAAATCTGAAGGTTGCCTATGGGGTTTCAATTTAGAATGTTTATGGGGTTTTTAAATTATTTTAAAAATTGCCTGGGGGTAGGGGAAAAGGGAAAGGAAAGGAGAAAGGAAGGGAAAGGAATAAGACAGTCAGAGGCATGTAAGTGGAGACTTGGCTCCTGCTGCTGAACACCAGGAATGATGGTGCCTCAGCTGGGGCTCAGGCTGTGATGGACACTTCTCAGCTTCAGTGCTGTGATCGCCCACAACCTCGTGGGTTTAACTGATGTGCATTTATACCAGGTAACCAAGAATTTTCATCCTCTCGTCTGTGTTTCTGTCTTCCTCTTTTCCATTTAGTAACTGAGTTTAGGCCGAAATTCACTTTTTCTTACCCCTAGAGGTTTGTGACCAGGGTTTTTGTACCAGCTTATCCTGGTATTTATCTCAAGAGTTTCTTAAAATGACATCAATTCATACTGAAAATCTTTTAATGTTGATTTAGAGCCAGGCTGGGTGAATTCAATAACGCTTCTGAAATAAAATTGTCATCCATTGACCACGATCCTTAAGTGCCCACTGGGTACGAGCACTGAGTGCTGTAAATGTAAAACACACTGGCAGGCCAGCTTGGGCACTTTTATTGTTTTATCTCTATTTATATGAAGCTGTTCTCCTTTAAAGCACCCAGGGATCTAATTACATGGTCATAGCTAAGGACTTAAGTATATAATAGACCCAATAATTCGTTATTAAGTACATGGATATGCTAACCACTGCATAGATTAGAAGTGCCATGGAGGATGAAGTTAGAGGCAGTGAAAATGAACCCAGCAAGGTGCAGGCGTCTTCAGAAACCACACTTGAACAATCACAGCCTTAATAAAGTACTTGATGCTTCAATACATTTGTAATTGACCGATGATTTGTTTTGATGGGGTATAACACTCAATAATAAAATCCAAAGACTAGGACCTTTATCACATAATTAGATATTTTTAGTTCTATCATAGATAATTCAGAATGGAGTTTGTTGAGGGGGGTAATGCTTAATTTTAAGTTTTCAAGGTTACTTAATCTTAACATAAGCAACCCAACAGTCTTCTTTTTTACGTATTTTCTCCCTGAGAAAAGGATAATTGCTATGGTTGTACACCTTTTCCTATTCCTAATGCTTATTGAGTTCCATATATCTAATCTATAAAAAATTGCATTGTATTTATTGTTTAAAAAGATAAAACTTTACTAAAGGGTATATTTTTATTTTACTTAAAGGGTGTATTTCATCTTTTATCTTTTTGCTCATACCTTATGCTTTCAAAGGAAAAAACAGGGAAAGAAATATTAAAAATTGCCAAGAGAACACGTTCCTTCTTGAAATCCATCCAGAAATAAAATATAATAGGTCAAGCCACTTTTAACTAACAAAGGCAGTCATTTCATATATTTAATTTTTTTTTTTTTTTTTTGCAGTTTTTGGCCCGGGGCTGGGTTTGAACCCGCCCCCTCTGGCATACAGGGCCGGCGCCCTACTCCTTTGAGCCACGGGCACTGCCCGTGCAGTTTTTGGCGGGGGATATAGTTAATATTTCATAATATAGCTATGGCTCAACTTCTGTAAGTGCAAGATGTTGAGTTGCTGATTGTAATATGTTTAGCTCAGCTCCTTGACCATGGGCTAGGGAGCCTCATGGGGCAGGAGAGCCTGGCCTCTTTATGGCTGACATTAGTACTCCTTTCCAACCCTCTCTAGGGTGCTTCATCTGCAGAAATGGGCAATTCCTTATAGTATGTGAGTGATTTTGCACCTGGTGCCATTATCATCCCTTTATTCCTTAGAAGGGAAGTTTAATGAGGAGAGTTAGGATAAAGTGTTCTTGGTCCCGGAGGGTCTTGAGCCAGTAGGTTTCTCCTAAGTATCTTCTTGCTAACACCAGTTGGATACCTGAGTTTTGCACAAGCTGTACCTAAAAATGACTAGAACAACAACTGGGTGTCCTTCCATAAAAACATCATGCTAGTATGACTTCTCGAGAGGAGACTGTCCCCTGCCTGTCTTATCCATGCCACGGGCCTTGCATGGTTGTGCCCACAGATGCCACCCAGGCACGTGCCAAGGCAGAAAAGACTGGGACAAGCCTGAACTCACAGCACCTGGGCTTTCCATATGCTCTCTGCTTGTTATTTGTACTTTGAACCTGGGACATCAAGACTTGCGCAGGTTACCTGACTCTGTCTGAGGCCACAGAACCCTGAGGGGAGAGTTAGATCAAGCCTCTCTCTGGCTAGCATGGCCCACGGTGTGTGGACTCTGGCTGTGTGCCATGACCCGTTGTCCCCAGCTGGGGCTGTTCACCTGCTTTTTGCATTGTTTCTGCCTGAATAACCCCTTTTTTCTCATCACTAATGGCCTTAGCCCAGAGGGATGCCGGGATGTGGAAGAGGAACTCTTTTCTCACATCTTTCTGCATTTTCCCATTGGATGGATAACACAGGCAGTTTGGCAGTTGGGAAGACCTAGATTTTAATTCTGAAGCTGCTACCTACCAGCTGTGTATCCTTGGGAACCTCTCTGTGTCTCCGTGTTTTCCTTAGTACAAATGAGACTATAAATATCTTCTCGGAGTTGTTGTGACAAGTAAGTAAGTTAATGGAGGTGAGTTGATGGTACGTGATAAAGAGTAACACAGTTGTTTTTCCCATTCTTCTGAGTATTTATACCTCTTGCGTGCAAGAGCCACAGTAAGGTCGTCTGTGGCTGTTGATTTCTTGGACAATTCTCAGTAATACAAAATTCATTAATTTGGATCCCATTTGGTCTTAGTAGAAAAATTCATCCAGGAACGTCTTCTGTTATACCCGTAAAGAAAGCGTTTGCTAAGCTAAAGTGTAATAGTCAGGAAGAACTAGGCTTGAGCTGCAGTAACAGACAACCCCAAATCTCACAGAAGGTAATTTCTCATGGACGTGAAGCCCATGGCAGGGCAGGGGCTCTCCCAGGCAGCTGCTCCCATCGGCCCTTCTGCATAGTGACTCAGTGGCTGTACCTGTTTCCATCCAGCTCAATCACCACCTCTGCTCCCTTGCCAGAGAGGAACTGGAGGATTGCACAGAGGCTTCTTGCTGCCTCCATTGGGAAATAACATTTATAGCCTCTGTTCACACTGTGTCGGCCAGCGTGAGTCATGTGGCCCCACCTATGTGCAGAGGGGCTAAGCAGTACATTTCAGTGTCTGCAGGAAGGAGCAATAAGCAGCTGGGTTAGGTGAACACACAGCATCGCCCCTGATATAAAAGGGTAATTGGGCATTCAGAGAGAATGCGTGATTTTAAACCTGGTTCAAGTACCTATAAATACGCTATTTCAGTTAAAATACTGAAAACAACCAGCGGCAGGCGAATGAGCGGACAAAATTGTGGTACACCCAAATAACAGAATATTGCTCAGCAATAAAAAGAAACCAACTGTTGATATGTGCAACAGCACACATGGATCAACCTCAAAGCCATTGTGCTGAGTGAAAGAAGCTGAACCAAAAGGATGATGGACATGACTGCATTTATACAAGATACTAGAAAATGTAAACAAATCCATAGTGACCAGAGTAGATGGGTGGATTCCTAAAAACAGAAAAGGAAGGAGGAATGGATTACAAATGGACACAAGGATATTTACATGGTAATAAAAATGTCTTGGAGTGATTTCACAGGTCAAAGTGATCTTCACTTGCCAAAACAAACCAAATTTTACATTTAAATATTTGCTGCTTGTGTACTTCAATATTCCTTCATACAATTGAAAAAATTAAGAGACTGACTCAAAATCTTATCCATATTTATTTCTTGAGGAAGACATTTGCCTATTTTCATATTTATTTGTATTTAAAAGCAATCAAATGGAATTTCTTTTTCTTTTTCTTTTTTTTTTTGTAGAGACAGAGTCTCACTGTACCGCCCTCAGGTAGAGTGCCATGACGTCACACGGCTCACAGCAACCTCTAACTCTTGGGCTTACGTGATTCTCTTGCCTCAGCCTCCTGAGCAGCTGGGACTACAGGTGCCCGCCACAACGCCCGGCTATTTTTTTGTTGCAGTTTGGCCAGGGCTGGGTCCGAACCCGCCACCCTCGGCATATGGGGCCGGCGCCTTACTCACTGAGCCACAGGCGCCGCCCAATCAAATGGAATTTCATTCACATGCTGACTAGTTTATTCCTCACCTCTGTGCTGTCTCCTGTTAATCCTGATTCACAGCAGAAGGAGATCATTGCCCAGGAATTTGCAATGAAAAGAAAAACCAGATTCAATTCCGAGTTCACCACTTGCTAGCTGTTTGGCCTCGGGCGATTTATGGTACTTCTCTGAGATACTAGTATTAGGACTTTACAGAACTGTCATGTAAGTGTGTCAAGTTCCTTCTGGTGGCCCACTGCAGAGCAGGTGTCCCAACCTCAGTTACCTGCTTTTCATGACCTGCTACCTACCTTCCTGTTAGGGTTGTTCCTCTGGTTTTGAAAATGGTCACCTTCTCTGATTTCTAGGCCTTGTCTTAATACAAACACAATTTCAGGGATTGCCAAAAAAATCAGTAGTCAAGAAATCAATATTTAAACAATCAAACATATAAAAAAATCATGAACAAGAGATCAGAAATGTAAATAAAGGAAACTCATTCCATCCAGATTCCTTTTCAGACCTTTCTCCAGTTCTGACAATTCTTATAGATTCCAATTCCTTCATGCTTTGCTCTTGAAGAATTATTTGAAAATATTGAGATGTAACTCGTTTATTTCAGGGGTATTTACATTTAATACCGTGAGTGTGAAGGAATTAGATTCAATAAGAATTGGCAGAATTGAACCAGGTGCAGTGACTCATGCCTGTAATCCTAGCACTCTGGGAGGCCAAGGCAGGTGGATTGCCTGAGCTCAGGAGTTCAAGACCAGCCTGAGCAAGAGTGAGACTTCCTCTCTACAAATAGCCGAGTGTGCTCTCTCTCCCCTCCCCTCTCACCTCTCTCTCTCCGTCTCTCTCCCCCGCCTTTCCTCTCTTTTTTCTCCCCCCTCTCTCTTTTCTCTCCTCCTTGGTGCTGCTCTGCAGCATCCCTCCCTCACCGATAAAAACCTTTTGTACAAAAAATAAATAAAATAAATAAATAAATAAAAATAGCCAAGTGTTGTGGCAGGTGTCTGTAGTCCCAGCTACTCAGGAGGCTGAGGCAAGAGGATCATTTGAGCCCTGGAGTTTGAGGTTGCTGTGAGCTGTGAGGCCATAGCACTCTATTGGGCACAAAAGTGAGATTCTGTCTCAAAAAAAAAAAAAAAAAAGAAAGAAAGAAAGACAAAAGTAAGAAAGAATAGGCACAATTAGAGAAAAGGCTTGAAAAGGAATTTGGAATGGGACTGAGACACCTTTATTTACATTTCTGATCTCTTTTTCATCGTGAATTTTTGTATTAATTTTGATTTTTTGAAATATTTTATTCAACTATCAATATTTTTTTGATTACTTTTTTGAGATTTTGGAAAACTCCTTAAGTTTTGCAACTGAGGTGAGTGCACCCTAGTCCTAGACTGCCAAAAAGACGAACCATGTCTTAGTTTTGCCTGGGTGAGTAAGATATCAAAGGGAGAGGTTGTAAACTATAGGGTCCTGCCTCACTTGGATGGAGGAGCCAGAGTTGTTTTTTTTTTTTTGTAGAGACAAAGTCTCACTGTACCGCCCTCGGGTAGAGTGCTGTGGCGTCACATGGCTCACAGCAACCTCTAACTCTTGGGCTTACGCGATTCTCTTGCCTCAGCCTTCCGAGCAGCTGGGACTACAGGCGCCCTCCACAACGCCCGGCTATTTTTTTTTTGTTGTTGTTGTTGCAGTTTGGCCGGGGCCGGGTTTGAACCCACCACCCTCGGCATATGGGGCCGGCGCCCTACTCACTGAGCCACAGGCGCCGCCTGAGAAGCCAGAGTTTTAACTCTTTTTTTTCTGCCCCTCTCACTAGCAGTGTGACCTGTATGACAGGATACCATGTGGGAAGATAGTAGGTTTATTGTTTTGTGGTTAAAACTGTAGACTCTAGGCTGGGTATGGCAGCCTAAGCCTGTAATCCCAGCACTCTGGGAGGCTGAGGCAGGTGGATTGGCTGAGCTCACAGGTTCAAGACCAGCCTGAGCCAGAGCAAGACCTCATCTCTAAAAATAGCCAGGCATTATGGTGGGTGCCTATAGTTCCAGCTACCTGGGAGGCTGAGGCAAGTGAATCTCTTGAGCCCAAGAATTTGAGGTTGCTGTGAGCTATAATGCCATGGCACTCTACTGAAGGCGACATAGTGAGACTGTCTCAAAACAAAACAAAAAAACCTGTAGACACTAAACCTAGTCCCGGGGCTCAAATCCTTGCTTAGCCACTTATTACTCTTGTGCCTTCAGTTTTCTTGTCTGAGGGGATAAGAGGTGTTGCCAATAATATGGACTTCAGAGGATAAACTGTGGGGATGAAAGGAGTTGATGCATGCAAGGCTTATAACTAGGGTCTGGCGCAGTGTCAGCTCTCAGTAAATGCTTGCTCCGTCTCCTGCTAGATCAGTGGTGACATTAGATGCTCAGGGGACATGCACTCTACCATAACCTGCGCATAGGAGGGATCCAGGCTGCACACTCCTTGTGAGAACCTAATGCCTACTTGATCTGACGAGGTGCTGAGAACATAAGCAACACACTTTGGGTGTCACTGTCTCTCATCACCCCCAGATGGGATTGTCCAGGTACAGGAAAACAAGCTCAGGGCTCCCACTGATGCTACACTATCTTGAGTTGTATAATTATTTCATGATATGTTACAATGTAATAATAACAGGAATAAAGAGCACAATAAATGTAATGTGATTCAATTATCCCCAAACCAACCCCCTTCTACCCACCCACGAGTCCATGGAAAAATTGTCTTCCATGAAACCGGTTCCTGGTGCCAAAAACTTTGGGGACTGCTGGTTTTAGAGTCCAAATTCCTTTTTCTTTTTTTTTAGAGACAGAGTCTCACTTTATGGCCCTCGGTAGAGTGCCGTGGCCTCACACAGCTCACAGCAACCTCCAACTCCTGAGCTTAGGCGATTCTCTTGCCTCAGCCTCCGGAGTAGCTGAGACTGCAGGTGACTGCAGGTCCCCGCCACATGCCCAGCTATTTTTTGTTGCAGTTTGGCTGGGGCCAGGTTCGAACCTACCACCCTTGGTATATGGGGCTGGCGCCCTTTTTTTTTTTTTCTGAGACAGAATCTCACTTTGTCACCCTGAGTAGAGTGCCATCATGGCATCATAGCTCACAAAAACCTCAAATTCCTGGGTTCAAGTAATTCTTTTCCCTTAGCCTCCCGAGTAGCTGGGACTACAGGTGCTCAGCTATTTTTTAGAGACAGGGTCTTGCTCTGGCTCAGGCTAGTCTTGAACTCTGGAGCTCAAGGGATCCACCTGCCTCGGTCTCCCAGAGTGCCAGCATTATAGGCATGAGCCACTGAGCCTGGCCAAGGATCAAATTCTTTTAAGGTTCATAAAAAATCCTCTTGCAGGCTTCAGATTTTTGCCGTTAGCTGTTATTATCCCACAACCTAAATGACATCTAAAATGGAGGCCCGAGTCACCTCTGCTGCTGGCTATGTTTTGGTATAGCCCAATTACTTGCAAAGGACAAAAGGACAAGCTTTAAATGTGACAGAATATGACCAAACAGAGGTACTACAGGTTCTTAAATGGCTTTGTTTCATTCATTGTCCTTTGCTATAACACTGATGAGAAAAAAACATCAAGTCCAGGTAGGAACCGCTGTCCATGAGGTTGCACATTTTCCCCATGTCTGTGGAGTTTTCTCCTATATCCCAAAGGCTGAGGCAAGAGCATCACTTGAGCCCAGGAGTTTGAGGTTGCTGTGAGCTATGATGACACCATGGCACTCTACCCAGGGTGACAGAGTGAGACTCAAAAAAAGAAAAGAAAGAAAAGGTCAGACTTATTGTATTTGGTAGAAATTTGAGAATTTAAGTTTGGATTAAATTCCTAATCCTTGGAAAGTAGCAACGTTTATTTTCAATACAAAATCAGCATGGATAGTTCCCCCTCCCACAGAGAGTGTACACAGGAGCCTCTCTTCCTGTCAGACAATGGCAGGGGACAGCAGGCAAAACAGCCAGGGGTTAGAAGGGTCTTGGGCCAGGAGTTGGTGGAGGTGGGGGTGGTTAGAAGAACAGCCTCCCAGAACACTCTGGGGAAAGCCAGGAGCCTGCAGAGTGGTGATGTGTGGATACCAGGCTTCTTATACTGCCTTGTCCCTTGCCCATCCCGTGACATCAGCTCAGGACAAATGCAAGGTTATCTGTGAATGCCCGAAGGGTTATGAATAACTGGAGAGAACCGCCTCCAAGGAGAAAAGTATTTAACAGGACGCTTAACAGGGCTGTTCCCACAGTCCAACGGAAAAGGAAAAAAAAAAAAATTAAGCTCTTCAGAAGGGTTCCCGCAGGGGTTTGTGGCTTTGTCTACCGCCTTGGGTCACCCTTCTTCTCATCTCTTTATTTGTCCACTGTGCAAAACCCTCCTCCTTTCACCTCTTTAGGAAGGAAAACGTCCCCTACTACTTCAGGAGTCAGTCTTGCACAGATTGAGTTACCCCCAGCAATACCTTCCCCACAGTCTAAAGACTCCAGGGGCACCTTGGCACCTCGGGTCACACTTAACTTCCCTATTAGGGAGGTCAGTCCATCCTCTTCATTCTTTCTGGATTTCATCGCATGGCTCAGTTGTAAGCAAGATTTTACATCGTCATAAAAATGTAAGTAGTGTCTACTCAGCCAAAAATTGGGATATAACGGTATTGGGAAGATGGGAGAGGGAGAGTTTATGTGTGAAAGGGCAAAGGTGAAACCATGCTAAAGCCTCATTTTCTGCAATAGGAAGAAACTGAATGATATTTAATATTGAAATAGCAAGAAATTAACAGCACCAACATATTATGTAGAAAGATAAGCATAGGGTGGCGCCTGTGGCTCAGTGAGTAGGGCGCCGGGCCCATATACCGAGGGTGGCAGGTTTGAATTCGGCACCGGCCAAATTGCAACAAAAAAACAGCCAAGCATTGTGGCGTGTGCCTATAGTCCCAGCTACTTCAAAGGCTGAGGCAGGAATTGCCTAAGCCCAAGAGTTGGAGGTTGCTGTGAGCTGTGACACCATGGCACTCTACCAAGGGTGACAAAGTGAGACTCTGTCTCTTAAAAAAAAAAAAAAGAAAGAAAGAAAGATAAGCATAAACACCAGAAGAAATAGTCAGAAGATTTGCAAGTGGGAGAAGGCTGTTTCTCATCATTAGCCTTGTAGTACTATTTAACTTCCAAACCCAAACAAATGTGTGATTTAAAAAAAAAATAAGTTAGAAGACAAAGTCATTCTCTCTTGAAGGCCTCCTTTTAGCTACATGGTACACATGGAATTCACAGACAGGATGTGTACCCCATTTCTATCCCAAGTGAGGTAGGGGGTGAGTAGCTTTGGTGACCCTGTGGGGGTATCTATTGCTGGTGGCTCACCAGATTATATTCTTGGAAGCTGAAAGATAATAACAGTAACGAAGATAATTGGTTATCATTTATTTTTTAAAGACCTGTTATCCATTCTGCTCTGAAGAACAGTGACTTTGTTTATAACAAAAATATGAGCATGAAGTCAGGGCAACATGAGGAACTTCCTAGCAGTGAGCGTGGGAAAGCGTGACCCTTTCCCTAGAGGATTTTCAAGGGAAAGTGGATGACCACGGGCAGAGGGTATTCTGGAAGGGCTCATCGGTTGGGGACTAGACCAGCTGCTCTCCAAATTCTGTAGGATTCTGAGATTTTAAGTTGTTCTAGAACAGCAGTTCTCAATCTGTGGGTCATGACCCATAGCGACTGTATTCAAGGGTTGTGCGGCATTAGGAAGGTTGAGAACCACTGTTCTGGAAGAAGGCTCTAGACTGCTGCTCATTACACTGCTGCCTTCACAATTCTTTAACCCAGAGTGTGAAAATTCACTAACAATTCTATACCCTTCTTTTTCTTTTTTTTTTTTTTTGAGACAATACACTTCTTAACTGTATTCTTCCCACAAGGTATGGGACATTTGTCAACTGTGATAAAAGAAAATTGGAAGTCACTACTACCTGGTATATATTTGTTTTATTTGCTGTCATCATTATTGCCTACCTTAAAAAATGGAGAAACAGTACTAATGTCACCCTGAAAACTGGTAATCAATCTGCCTGATTTGGCATGACTGTGATTTGTGAAGTCTTTTGATGTTCTGGAGATCCCTGTCACACAGGAAGTGGCCCAGCTCTGAACTCAGAGAGGAAGTGTGAAAAGTCCAATACCAGTTTCTTATTAAGTTAGGCATGTCGGAGCTGTTCTTACAATCTTGAAATACATGAATCAGCTCTCCCAATGAATAGGTAGATTAATTGCAGGGTGTGACACCAACAGCCAGACCTTGGTTCCAAGCCCAGCTCTGCTGTGCCAGCTGTGTGACCTTGGGCAAGTTACTTCATATCTCTGGATTTCAGCTTCCTTATCTCTCAAACAGTAGCACGTGGAGCAGTTAGGATGCTTTCACTTTAACAGAAAATCCAACCCATTTGGCTTTAACAACAAGGAAACTGATGGCCTTTGATATCTGGGTGTCTACAGATTGTGACATCTCCAGGGTCCAGCATTTCAGTGATGTGCTCAAGGATAAGGCTCTTTCTGGCTCTAAGGCTGCTGTCTACAGTGTTGGCTTCATTCTAAATGGGACTCTGCCCTGGGTCACAGCCAGAGCAATCAGGGCTGCTGGGTTTTTTTTTTTTTTTTTGAGACAGAGTTGCACTATGTCGCCCTTGGTAGAGTGCCATGGCGTTACAGCTCACAGCAACCTCAGACTCCTGGGCTTACGCGATTCTCTTGCCTCAGCCTCCCAAGTAGCTGGGATTATAGGCGCCCACCACAACACCCAGCTATTTTTTGTTGCAGTTGTCATTGTCGTTTAGCTGGCCTAGGCTGGGTTTGAACCCGCCAGCCTTGATGTATTAGGCTGGTGCCCTAACCACTGTACTACAGGTGTGGAGCCAACTGCTGGTTTTCTTATTCACATCTAGCTCTGGTTTTCTCTTTAGCCCAAGAAAAAAAATTCCCAGAAACCCCAACAACCTTCCCCTGAGTCTCACTGAGCCAAATTTGTCAAATATCCATTTCTGTACCAATAACTGCAAAGGGGATGAGATTTCTCAGATTGGTGAAGATTAACCAGGCCCACCCTATGGACCTGGTGTCCATATCCCCAACCCTATGTCTGCAATATGGGGAAGTAGAGACAGGGAAAAGAGTGTCAAGGCTTGTAACAACACCCGCCAGCACACAGGCCATGGAGAAGATTAAAGAAGTCACAAGTAAAAGCACAAAAGTCGTCTCCCATCCAATTACATAGTTTCAGCCCTTTGAAGAAAATGCAAATACTTTTCTGGGAGGAGAAAATGAACTACATAATTGGTGTGACATGTCACACCAGGTTGAGCTCTTAGAAAGCATGTTAGGTGACCTCCATGGACTATGCCAAGACTTGACCACCCTGAAGCACCGGGAGGCTTCTGCTGGTGGCATAGAGGGTCCAGGTTTAACTGCCCAGCGCTGCATCTGGGTGAGCCTGAAATGCCAATCTCAGGGTCTTCCTCTGGGGCTCAGGGTTGGGCTCTGTGGTACACACACTAGCATGGTGGTTGACCCAATATTCTTCAACTTTTCTCCCTCACAGCCCCCTTGTCAGGGCACCTTGAGCCCCTGCCCTGCCCAATGAGACCCTATTTCTTCTAGAGATGCTACCTTTCCACCTTGCTTCTTACTGGCTACAGAGGCAATAGCAGCAGTGACTACAGGGCCACAATGGCAGGCCCAATGTACATTCACCAGTCCTGATGCCCTATCTGATTAAAAACATGACAGGAGAAACCAAACCCTTACTGGCTAAGCTATGCAGTGGCCACAACACACCACTTACGTCTCCTGTTGCAGGCTGCTTCTGATCAGAAACTAAGCAGTGCCAAAGAGTTGAGGCAGGCTCGGTATCCCTTGACACCTGGGTCCACCAACAGGCAGAGCTACACCAAGGACTCCCCCTCAGCTGTGGCCACATTTCCTCACACCTATGCCACAGTCTGAGCTGTCTGCACCACCCTCCCACCTCCCCTCTTTTCTCCAGGGAAGTTCTCCTCTTTCTCTACACCAGCATTGCTCCAGTAAATTGCTTGCCTATGAAATACTGTCTTGGCATCTGCTTCTCAGAGGACCCTCCCAAACTAATATAGCCACTGTGACCTGTTTTTTTATTTGTTTTCTTTTTTTTTAGTTACCTGTGATGACTATTTTTCCTAACTGAGATGACTTCGGAAGCCCCCATTTGAAGAACAGAAATGTTTCTGCAAAACTAAATCATTAGTTGAGACTTGAAATAACAAAAGAAAAAAAAAATCACACCCTCTCCTTCCAGATTCTGAACTAAGAAACAAATTAAGTCAGCTTTGGTATCAAAACCTCAACTTTTTTTTTTTTTTGTAGAGACAGAGTCTCACTGTACCGCCCTCAGGTAGAGTGCCGTGGGGTCACATGGCTCACAGCAACCTCTAACTTTTGGGCTTACGCGATTCTCTTGCCTCAGCCTCCTGAGCAGCTGGGACTACAGGCACCCGCCACAACGCCCGGCTATTTTGTTGTTGTTGTTGTTGCAGTTTGGCCGGGGCTGGGTTTGAACCCGCCACCCTCGGCATATGGGGCCGGCGCCCTACTCACTGAGCCAAAGGCGCCACCCCAAAACCTCAACTTTTTTACAGTAAAAGCTGGACCTGAGGCCAAAGTGGTTGTCCCATGACTTTGCACTGAATCATCTCACCCGTGTCTGCTCATTCTAACAGCTGGAGGGCTCCAGGCTCCTACACACTGCTTCCCTCCAGGCCAAGGCCTGCCTGGCAGGGAAGACAGCCCTCCAGTCTGTCCACTCCAAGAGAAAGAGCCCAACAGTGAGAACAAGGCACAGAGCAGTGTTTTTTTTTGTTGTTGTTGTTTTGTTTTGTTTTTGGCTGGGGCTGGGTTTGAACCCGCCAACTCTGGCATATGGGGTTGGCACCCTACTCCTTTGAGCCACAGGCACCGCCCAGCAGTGGCATCTTTTAAAGAGTCAAACCGCCCAGCAGAGAAATGTGGCCAATGGGCACCCGGCCACCTCCCCCACTGCTAAGTCATTCGCTCCCCTCAGGGTGGAGCCCAGCGGGAGGCGCAGAAGGTAGAAACTTCTCCAGGGTCTCAGAGGAGAAATTCCTGTTTCAGGAGCTGGTAGAATCGAGGGGCTGGAGGGAAGGAGAGGATGCACCCTCCTTCCGAATTACGTTCGGGAAATAAATAGCTGTTACATGTGGGAGAGATGCGGCCACCCACAGTGCCCCCCTGCCCTGACGTAGCCAACAGTTCAGTAGCGCAGATAAGATGTGCTCAGGAGTGACTTTGACGCCAGTCATAACTTTATGGCCGTGACACAGACAACAGGCCGCTGGCTCCTACTTTGTGCACAGAGATCTGTGCTGGCTCCACTTTGTCTTTCCTGTCCTCCTTTTTCTGTTGTCCTGATTTGCCCTCCTGTCAATTTGAAAAGTTATCTTATCTTTTATGTGTTTCTCTGAACCACTGTAAATACTTCCTGGAACAAGGCGTGGATCCATCTAACTAGATATATAAGCACACCCAATAAGCAATTCGAGTAAATACACGTACGGCTGCGGGTCTGCAGGGTCAGGCTGCTTTGTGAGCTCCCACTGTATAACTGTGGGCAAGTCTGTGTGTGTTTCCTCACCTATAAAATGGGCATAATAAAAAAATATTGACCAGTGCCTAGGAGTGAAGGTCCTGTGAGTTAGTCTGGGCAAAGACCTTCTCAGTGAGGCCTCTAAAAGCACCTGTTAACACTTTTATTATCACAGGTACTGTCTGGTGTCTTCCCAGTCCCCGTGGAGTCCTGCCTTTAGGGAATGAGGCAGAACTTCCAGAAGACGCACAACTGTTGTCACAGCAGTGATGGATCTTAAACCAGACTGGCCAGAGGAGAAAAACCGGTCTTGAGAGACTGATTGCACAAAAAAGTGGATCAAGGGTATTTTTCCAGGGAAGGCAGGAGAATGAGTTTCTTCCAGAACAGCTGAAGAGCATGAAGAACAGAGTGTGAGGTCAGGGGCAGAGTCTGAGGTGGTGGCTGGGGAGAGGGTGGCACTAAGAGAGAATGATTTCGGGGTAAGACAGGGTGGCATATGGGGGGACAGAGACCCTGGGGTGTTCCCCATGCAGCCCAGGCAGGAGGCCTTGCCCTCATGCCCCAGGGAGGTGCAGGTGTGAACAGCCTTCTCCTGGAATAAGCTGCCCAGTGGTGATCAAGTACCCAGTACCCAGGAAAGAGACTGCAGTTTCCCTGAGTGTCTGATTTAACCTGGGAACAGAGAGAATCATCTTTAAAATATGCAAAATGCCTTGGAAGAAGGAAAGGCAAACTAGTTCTGAGCAGTATTTCTGTTGCTAATTCTGTCTGAGATATTATGTATAAAGAACATTAACAACTGGGAGTGTTGTGAGTTTTCAAAAGCCCAGAAATTCAATCAAGGATCCCCCAGCAAGAGTAACCAGGCCTCTATTGTTTGATGTGCAAATTATAACGAGATTTTTCATTACACTGAAGTAGGAACTTACAAGCTGGTGATGCATATCTAAATGTGTCAAGTGAGAAGCAATTTGAACACACACATAACACTTAAAGCTATTTCCAATGTCTTCTGGAAATAGAAACACCTATAAAAACTCTGCTTAACATCACAAAAACCCTTTAAAAGCCCTACCTGGGATATTGGAGGCTTCCACTGCTTCTGGATCCGGCTATTACATAACTTCATCCAGAAGAACAAAGTCTCGTGGTGAATCACACTCTTCTCCCTGCAATGACAAGACGTAAATTACCATAAAGACTTTCAATCCCCAAAGTGATGCAATTTGACAGAATGTGTTTGTCTCTTTTCCTACTTGTTATTCACAAAACTCCTATCTCAGAAAGGAGTTGGAATATCCACTGTCACACTTTGACAGTCAATATTCAAATACGAAAAACCTGTCCTGTATACATGGAGGCACCTGGAAAATCCTAACTTTTTTTTTTTTTTTTTTTGAGACAAAGTCTCCCTCAGTCACCCTGGGTAGAGTGCTGTGGTGTTATAGCTCATAGCAACCTCAAACTCTTGGGTTTGAGCAATCCTGTTGTCTCAGCCTCCCAAGTAGCGATAACTATATGTATGTGCTCCCACATCCAGCTAATTTTTCTATTTTTAGTAGAGCTGGGGTCTAACTCTTGCTCAGGCTGGTCTTGAACTCCTGAGCTCAAGCAGTCCACCCGCCTCGGCCTCCCAGTATGCTAGGATTACAAGTGTGAGCCACCATGCCAAGCCTGAAAAATCCTAATTAAAAAAAAAAAAAAGAAAAGAATAAAACTTTCTGATTTTTAAGTATTGGAAACTAATTACAATTTTTATAAAAATATAGTAGGGTCAATAAGGTACTCCCAGTTGTTAATATTAATTACACATAACTTCTCAGACAGAATTAGCAATAGAATTACTGCTCAGTTTGTGATCTGTCCCGAGGATTCTTTTGCACGTTGGCCTCTCTGGTCCCAGGGTGGTCCCAGAACCCTGGGCACATGTATCCATCTCCAAACCCACTCTGGGCACATCAGATTTGGAGAGCCCTGGCACAGTCCTCCTGCTGCTGGGGGCCTTCATATTCTGTGTGGGTTTGGGTTTTACTGGCCCCCAGGCTTAGGCTTTCCCGTCCAGAGGTAGAGCCTTCTGTGTTAGTCCACTCAGGCCACCATAACAAAGGACTACAGATTGGGCAGCTTAAAGAGCAGACAGTGGGCTGGGCATGGTAGTTAATGTCTGAAATCCCAGGACATAGGAGGCTGAGGTGGGAGGATTGTTTGTAGACAGGAGTTTGAGACCAGCCTAGGGACATACCAAAATGCCACCTCGACACAAAAAATTTTCTTTTAATTATCCAGGCATGTGTTGTTGTGAGCCTGTAGTCTCGCTACTTGGGAAACTGCGGGAGGAAGATTGCTTAAGCCTAGGAACTTGAGGTTGCAGCGAGCCCTGATGATGCCACTGAACAGAAGCCTGGACAAGAGAGTCAGACCCTGTCAGAAAAAAAGAAAAAGAAGAGAAGTTTATTTCTCACAGTTCTGGAGGCTAGACATTTGAGATTGAGCAGTTGGCAAAGTTGTCCCCTCAGAGCTCTCTCCGGGGCTTGCAGACAGCCACCTTCCTGCGCCATCTTCACATGGCGGCCTCTGTACATGTCTGTGTCCCAGTCCCCTCTTCTTACGGGGGAACCAGTCAGATGGGAGCAGGACCCACCCTCACAGCCTCATGGTAACTTACTTACCGATCTAATGACCCTACTCCAAATACAGTTACATTCTGAGGAACTGCAAGTCAGGACTTCAACACACACATTTTGGGAGGCGCACAGTTCAGTCTCCTAAAGCCCTCTACTTCAGTTAGCTCTGCCCCAACTTCCCACTCCCCCCGAGAGGTGAGAGGAGTAGGAATATGGACAGGGCTTAAACCCGTTGAATCTCCAGAACGAATCCCAGGTCACTCCCTAACTAAACTCACGGAACTGACTTCTTCACAACCAGCTCAGACCCTCAGACAACCCCACACAACCTCTTCGCCTCACCCACCTTCTATGCAGGTCTGAAATGCCCAGGTAGAAGCCAGAAGGCTCCTATTTCATAACTCCCTCTGTGGTGGGCCACTTCCAAGGATGCCTGCCCAGCAACCCACCCAGTCTTGAATAAGCGTGTCTCTTCTCCCATTCGGAGGTGGAGCCTATTTACCCTCCTCTTGAATCTGAGTTGATGTCCATGACCTGTTCTGACCTACAGAATGCAGTGGGAGTGATGTTCTGCAGGTTGGCGCTTGGGAGGCCTGGCAGCTTCCACTTTTGCCCCATTAGAACCCTGAGGCCACCAGGCTTGGTAGAAGCCCAGGCTAGCTTTGTGGAGAGTCTGTGTGCAGGAGAACAAAGCTGCTCCAGCCAACAGCCCTAGCCCAGCCAGCAGCTGCTTTAGAGTCACAAAGTGACCCCAGGTAAAACCACAGAATAGTGATAATTAATGCATTATTGTTTTTAAGCATTCAGTTTTGGGGAATGGCTTGTTCTGTGCCATTAGCGCATTAAGGATAGAGGAGGTTATCTATTGAAACACTTCTCAGTGACAAACCCTCCTCCACCCTTTCCACTCTTTATACCAAGATTTCAATCACTGTGGTCAGTTCAATGCTAGGGAATTGCTGTCATAGAATAGAGAGGTAAATTGCATTGCAGAACTAAAGCTGCCTGGAAAATATTTTATAGCTCATGTCTTACCTTTTCCTCCTAACTTTCATCCTTCATTCTTAATTTGCTGTTATAAGTGGACACCATATGAGAGGGTAATTTTTCTTTCTTTTTTTTTTTTTCTCTTAAAACAGAGTTTCACTTTGTCACCCTAGGTAGAGTGTTGTGGCTCACAGCAACACAGCAAACTTAAACTCTTGAGCTTCAGCAATCCTCTAGCCTCAACCTCATGAGTAGCTGGGACTACAGGTACCTGCCACAACGCCTAGCTATTTTTTTAAAGAGGCGGGGTTGGCTCAGTGCTTGTAGCTCAAGCGGCTAAGGCGCCAGCCACACACACCTGAGCTGGCAGGTTCAAATCCAGCCCGGGGCCCGCCAAACAACAATGACGGCTGCAACCAAAAAATAGCTGGGCATTGTGGCAGGCGCCTATAATCCCAGCTACTTGGGAGGCGGAAGCAGGAGAATCGCTTGAGCCCTGGAGTTGAAGGTTGCTGTGAGCTGTGCTGCCACATCACTCTATCCAGGGTAACAGCTTGAGGCTGTCTCAAAAAATAAAAATAAAAATAAAGAGGCGGGGTCTTGCTCTGACTCCTGAGCTCCACCTGCCTCAGCCTCCAGAGTGCTAGGATCACAGGCGTGAGCCACTGTGCCTAGCAAGAGGGTTATTTTTCTTATAAGACATGCAAGCTACATACACAAAGACCAGAGACAACATTTATTATACGGGAAATTTTTGTTGTAACTAGACCCCCTATGTGCTGTATAGGGAGTTATATTGTTAATTGTTACATAGAGATGTTGGAAGAAGGGGTCACCAGGAGTACCATATACCACTCTTGCTCTTTAAAATTTTATATTTATTATGCAGTCAGTTAGATTTTGCTGTGTCCTATTGAGGATGGAAGGTACTTTGTTTTAACATGAAAACCAAGGCACAGAAAAACTGAATAACTTCGAGGAAAACACTGGTAGACATTATGCAAGGCTGTGATATGCCTGGTGTCAATGTTGAGTCAAGCCTCAGTGGTGAAGTAGATACCATGTGCCACAAGAAGGAACGTGAAGGGCAGGGAGGTGGCGTATAAATGTCCTGAGGATAGGCCCTGTCTTGTTCATCTTATACCTCCAGCAGCACTTGGTAATCACTGTGCCTTAAATCTCAATGACTTTCACTCTTTGTCCAGAACACAAATTTGTATGGAGACACCTGAGTTCATGCCTTGGTTCTCCTATGCCCTGGCTGTGAGGCTAGTCAAATCTGTACAGCCAGTTTCCTCACCTCCAAAATGAAGCGATTCATACTCGTAATTACTACTACTAGTACCATCACTACTCACACTACTTTCTACTTCAAAGGATTGTGGTAAGATAAAATTTAGAGAAGGAATGTGAACACCCTATCAATTGAAAAGTCAAAAAATGTCATTAGTAGCCAGACATGGTGGTTCACGCCTATAATCCCAGCACTTGGGAGGCTGAGGCGGGTGGATCACTTAAGCTCATGAGTTCGAGACCAGCCTAAGCAAGAGCGAGGCTCTGTCTTTAAAAATAGCCAGGCATTGTGGCTGGTGCCTGTAGTCTCAGCTACTTGGGAGGCTGAGGCAAGAGAATCTCTTGAACCCAAAGAGTTTGAGGTTGCTGTGAGCTATGACACCATAGCACTCTATTGAGGGTGACAAAAGTGAGACTCTGTTTCAACAAAATGAAAAAATTAAAATGTCCTTGTTGGCCAGGCACAGTGGCTCATACCTGTAATCCTAGCACTCTGGGAGGCTGAGGCGGGTAAATTGCTTGAGTTCATGAGTTTGAAACCAGCTCCAGCAAAAGTGAGACCCTGTCTCTACCAAAAATAGAAAAAACTGAGGCAAGAGGATTGCTTGAGCCCAAGAGTTGGAGGTTGCTGTGAGCTGTGACACCATGGCACTCTATCCAAGGTAACAGCTTGAGACTCTGTCTCAAAAATAAATAAATAAATAAAAATAAAAATGTCATTGTTATTGTAAATATACTTTTGCCTGTCTTGTGTTATCAAGCATCATGTCACCATATAATATACCCGATTCAACACCAGGGAAAGGGCACCCACAGAAAGTCGAGAGACTTGGGTTTTAATTTTCTTTTTTTTTATTGTTGGGGATTCATTGAGGGTACAATAAGCCAGGTTACACTGATTGCAATTGTTAGGTAAAGTCCCTCTTGCTGGGTTTTAATTTTCTATCAGTTATTGACTCTAAGAATTTGGGGAAAAATAATTTAATCTTCCGCTGCCTCAGTTTCCCCAGAGGTTGCAATCTTAGCATTCTATGGTTTTCTTTTCTTTCTTTCTTTCTTTCTTTCTTTCTAAGCAGAGTCTCACTAACTCTTGGGCTTAAGTGATTCTCTTTCCTCAGCCTCCCAAGTAGCTGGGACTACAGGCACCTGCCGCAACACCCAGCTATTTTTTGGTTGCAGTTGTCATTGTTGTTTGTCAGGCCTAGGCCAGGTTTGAACCTGCCAGCTCCAGTGTATGTGGCTGGGGCCCTAGCTGCTGAGCTACGGGCACCGAGCCAGTTTTCTAAAACACTATTACTACTAGGTGTTTTTGAAGAATGCTATTAGGCATTAGCAAGTGGTTGCCCTATCACCTGTGTCAAGATGCATATGACCATGGAAATAGACAAAATTATTAAAATTATGTTCAATAAGTTACATCTATATACTACACTCTTATATAGGTAAAAAAAATCAGAAATCAGAAGCTCTAAGATCAATATATTAAAATATACCATCAGAGTTATATTGATTTTCTGAGAATGAATTCATACTTATTATACATGGTCACTACAATCCCAGTGGAATAAATGTGGCATAGATCATCAAAGATTGTGGTTTTATTATCTTCAAAGAAGTTCTTTATTTTTTATTTTTTGAGAGTGTCACTATGTTGCCCCCAGTAGAACACCGTGGCGTCACAGCTCATAGCGACCTCAAACTCTCAGCCTCCCTAGTAGCTGGGACTACAGGTGCCTACCACAACGCCCGGCTATTTTTAGAGATGGGGGTCTCGCTCTTGTTCAGGCTGGTCTTGAAACTGTGAGCTCAGGCAATCCACCCGCCTCAGCATCCCAGAGTGCTAGGATTACAGGCGTGAGTCACCGTGCCTGGCTTAAAAAAATTTTTCTTAATATAATTAGTGTTTTTTTTTTGTAGAGATAGAGTCTCACTTTATGACCCTCGGTAGAGTGCCGTGGCCTCACACAGCTCACAGCAACCTCCAACTCCTCGGCTTAAGCGATTCTCTTGCCTCAGCCTCCCGAGCAGCCGGGACTACAGGCGCCCGCCACAACGCCCGGCCATATAATTAGTGTTTTTAAACAGAACTGACATAACTGTTTTTAAGTAGGGAATTATGTTTCTATTTTAACATGTTACATCTGAGCGCTTTAGACTGCAAACTGTATTTGAACTGAACTTCACAATTGCTGCTGATGTGAAGTAATGTCTTCATTCAGTTCTTTTTCTAGGGCCCTGTGTCTCAGGAAAGAAAACATATTCTTTGGAGAATATAAAGCTTGCTATGATCCTGCTGAGTTATAAATAATTTGCGCTATCCAGAAACAGCACTCAATTTGAACATACCATTTTAAAGACATCATTTGTTGTTTGACTACTATTTTCTATTTCCTACAAAAATTGGAAAACTAGAATAGCATGTTCTGTTGTCTGGGGACTTATATCTTCATTTGTTTGATATCCTCCTTCTGACTTGAAAGTATTGTATGCCATATCTTTGTGATACGAAATGAAAGTGAGCTACCAGTATTATGTTTTTGTAACTTGGGGAGGGTGGGAAGGAGGAAATATATGACATCATTTGAAATTTTAAGAGGCAGCCAAGTTTGCATTAAGCACCTGCTGTTTTCAGGTGACATCTGCAAGTCATTTCTTCTCATCCCCATCCCAGCCCTTAAGTACTTTCTTAGCTTTCAATCCTTCCAAATGGAGCCATCAGGGGATCATCAATCCAATTAAATGCAGAAGTAAAAAAAATCCATAATCCATGTAGGACTGGATATCTAGAAGGGTGAATTAAGGAGATCAGCAGACCCTTTTCGCAAGGAAAGCAACAACCTAAGTGGTAAAAAATAATAAGCAATAACTTAAATAACTTAAAAACTTAACTTTTTCTGTATTTCCTATATGCCCTTAGAGAAAAAGTCATTAAAGAAAATCTATTAAGGGAAGGGTGTGGTGACTTACCTCTGTAATCCTAGCACTATTAGACGCTGAGGTAGGTGGATTTAGGAGTTCAAGACCAGCCTGAGCAATGTGAGACTCCATCTCTAAAAACAGAAGGGCGTTGTGGCAGGTGCCTGTAGTCCCAGCTACTCGGGAGGCTGACGTAAGAGGGTCACTTGAGCCTAGGAGTGGCATGGCACTCTACTGAGGGTGAAAAAGTGAAAGTCTTAAAAAAAAAAAATGAATGAAAGAAAAGAAAAAGAAAATCTATTAAACCTTATAAGAAGGGTCAGAGTCTGTGGCCTCTGAGCCACATCCTGCTTCCTGACCCACTGCCATCGCAGCTGTATTACAGCAGTGCTACCTATTCTGGGCAGGTGCATCTGGGGACATGGGGTTCCCTCTTCCCCTGGCTCCCAGTCTGAGGCTGTGGTTTCACCGTAGTGAGCAGGCACAGGCTTCCCAATCTCGTGTTGCAGAAGCTCTATTCTAGGTGGTGAGGTCGAGAGTACCAATGTCCCCTTCCCCTCTTATTTACAGGGGAGGAGGTCTACTCCAGAGGTAGCAGGCTGAGAACACCCAGGCCCTGTTGCCCTGCCCACAGCCAGCTCACTCACTAGTGGGAGGTGGTTCCAGGCTGCCAGGGTTACACCAAGTAAACAAGGGGCTGCCACAACCCATAGCCGTACCACCCACTTGTGGAGAGGTGGTATTTATCACTCTGGGAAAAGTATGTCCCGGACTCCAGCTCCTTGCTATGGTACAAAGGCTCTCCCTGAAGGGACCAAATGCATTTGGAATGGAAAGAGGAGAGCTCCAGGCCTAAAGGTGTTGTCAGAACCAATGCAGGTCTTGGTGGAGAGTAATACAGCGGAGGCTGACAGCTCTGATACAAGAAAAACAGCAGAGCAGCCAGAAGTTTAATGGAGGGAGGGAGGAAAGACACAGCCAAGGGGAGCCCCTCGGGATCACCGTCAGCTCTCTGGTCGGGAAGGCCAGGGGGCCGGACCGCGCCCACTGGGAGCCGGGAGCAGGGTGTGGTGAGGCGCTGGCAGTATCCCCACGTTTCAGGCAGACCCGGCAGCAGGGGAGCCACTTGTGGGCGTTCCAGCCAGCACCGTCCCGGGGAGCAGAGAGAAGAAGGCACAGAACCTAAGATACTGGACTGTGGGACAAAAAGGCTCACCCCACCCCCAGCCCCGTAACTGCCAGCAACCTCCGAGCCACTACATACACAACAGTAAAGGGTAAAAATCTAGGCCAGGTGCCACCGCTAACGCCTGTCATCACAGCCCTCTGGGGGGCCTGGGTGGGTGGACTGCCTGAGCTTAGGACAGACGTTGTGGCCGACGCCTGAGGTCCCAGCTTCTCAGGAGGCTGAGGCAAGAGGATCACTTGAGCCCAAGAATTTAAGGTTGCTGTGAGCTATGACACTACAGCACTCTACTGACGGCAACAAAGACTCTGTCTGGCTCAAAAAAAGAAAAAAATCTAACTGGCTATGGAGGTTTAAGCACAAACTTTAACTTGAAGTGATTCCTAGCCTGGATGGCTAGGCTGAAAGAGAACAACGGGTCAGAGAAATCTGAGTTCAGACATCAGAGGGCACACACATATGGTACGGGAGACAGACTTTGCAGGATGATTTTAGTCAAGTCATTGAACAAACGAATAAATAAATAAATAATAAACCCCCAAACAATAACAACTGTCCTATAATAGTGGAGTCCATATCCACAGTGGCTAAAATATTATCTGAAAGACTCAGTCTCCAACAAAAAATTAGAAAAACAAAAGATATGCAAAAATTAAAAAACAAAAAACAAAAAATAGAAAAGTGTGAGCCATACACAAGAAAAAAGAAAAAAAAAAAACAACAATCAATAGAAGCTGTTTTTGAAGAGGTCCAGATAGTGGACCTAGCAAAGACTTCAAAACAACTCTGTCAAGTGTGTTCAAAGAACCAGAGAAAATCACCTTGAAAGGACTAAAGGAGGATAGGATGACAATGTCTCATCAAAAGAAAATATCAGTAAAGGGACAGAGACCATCGAAAAGAAATAGAAATTCTGGACTTGGAAAGTCCAAACAGAAATGAGAAATTTACAGAGGGGTTCAACAGTACATCTGAGCTGGGAGAGACGTCAAACGAAATCAGAAAGTTGGAGATGCGTGAGAATAAAGACACACATAACTAAAACTTAGGAGATCCAGTTAAGGTGCTGCTCAGAGGGAATTTTATACCTGCAAATGCCCCTATCAAGAAAGAAGAAAGATCTCCAATCACCAACTTAAACTTCTACCTTAAGACACTGGAAACAGAAGTGCAAACTAAATGAAAAGCCAGCAGAAGAAAAGGATAGAGGTTATTGTGGAAAGTAATGAAAGAGAACAGAAAAACAATAGAGAAAAACACATTTTTTTTTTTTTTTTTTTTGAGACAGAGTCTCAAGCTGTCGCCCTGATTGTCATGGCTCACAGCAACCTCCAACTCTTGGGCCTAAATGATCCTTTTGCCTCAGTTTTTCTATTTGTTTTATCTTGGTCTTGATTTTTTGCTGAGGCTGGTCTCAAACTCGTGAGCTCAAGCAATCCACCTGCCTCGGCCTCCCAGAGTGTTAGAGATTACAGGCGTGAGCCACCGCACCCGGCCAATAGAGACAATTAATGAAACCAAAAGCTGATTATTTGAAAAGATTAACACAACTGACAAAGTTTTAGTAAGATTGATCAAAAAGAGAGCAGACTCCAGTTACTGTAATCAGAAATAAAAGAGGGGACCTCCTAGCGCCCTTACAGAAGTACTAAGGAGGACTTGTAAGGGACTCCTATGAAGTGCAGCCAAAACCTCTCTGAAACGGACAAATTCCTAGAGGGACAGGAGCTGCTGAAACCAGTTAAAGAGGAAGTAGAAAATCCGAATAGACCCATAGCAAGCAAAAAGATCAAATTAAGAATTTTAAAGCTTTTTATAAAGGAAAACTCAAGTCTAGTTAGTTTACTGATATAGTTTACTAAACATTCAAAGAAAAAAAAAATAAGAATTTTTCATAAATTCTTCCAAAAACTACAAGGAGCACTTCTCAACTCATTCTCCGAGGCATATATTACCCTGACACCAGAATGAGATAAGGATATTACAAGTAAAGAAAATTGTTGGATATTGGTCCAAAAATTTCCATAAAATACTTACAAACTGAATAAAGCATCATATAAAGAAGATTATACAACATGAATGAGTGGGATTTATACCAGGAATATAAGGTTAGTTTATAGTCAAAAATCAATTAATGTAATACATACTGTAGGTAGAATAAAGTATCCTTACTATAATAGAAAGAAAGAATTAATCTCTATTTACAGATGGAATGATTTTTATACAGAAAAAAAACAAGCATTCCACTAAAAAGCTATTAGAACTAATAAACAAGTTGATCAAGGTTGTGGGATATAAGATGAATACAAATGTCAATTTATTTCTATTCATTAAAAATGAACATTCTGACTCAGTGCCCGAAACTCAGTGGTTGGGACACAGGCCACATACACTGGGGCTGGCGAGGTTCGACCTGGCCCGTGCCTGCTAAACAACAATGACAACTGCAACCAAAAAATAGCCAGGTATTGTGGCGGGCGCCTGTTGTCCCACATACTTGAGAGGCTGAGGCAAGAGAATTGCTTGAGCCTAAAAGTTGGAGGTTGCTGTGAGCTGTGATGCCACAGCACTCTACCAAGGGTGACATAATAAGATTCTGTCTCAAAAAAATAAATAAAAATAAATAAGTAAAAATTAACATTTCCCTTGCTGCTTCCGCAGCACATAGACTAAAATTGGAACAATACAGAGAAGATTAGCACGGCCCCTGAACAAGGATAACATGCAAATTCATGGAGCAGTCTGTATTTAAAAAAAAAAAAAAAAAAGAAAGAAAGAAAATTTACATTCCCCAAAGGAAATTAGAACACTATTCCATTGACAATAGCATCAAAAAGAATTAAAAACTCATAAATTTAACAAAAAATGTATAATTTATACAATGAAAACAAAATATTATTGAAAAATTTAAAAGGTCTGAATGCATCAGAATGGTCTAAAATCAGGGTTTAGAAGATTCAATATCATAAAGATGGAAATAATCCACAAATCATTTTACAGATTCAATGCAATCTCTACCAAAATCTCAGGTGGTTTGTGGCAGAAGTTGATAAACTGACCCCAAAATTCATATGGGAAATGCAAGGGACCCAAATAATAGATAAAACAATCTTGGAAAAGAAGACCAAAGCTGTAGGACTCACATTTCTTCGTTTTTAAACTTGCTATGAAGTTAACAGTAATTAATACAGTGTGGTACCGACATAAGGATAGTCACATAGATCAATAGAATATAATTGAGAATCTAGAAATAAACCTTTATGTTTATAAAACCTTTATTTTTATCCAGAGTACCAGTATAATTCAGTGAGGAAAGAAGAGGCTTTTCAACAAATGGCATTGGGACAACTGGATATCTTCATGCAAAATATTTCATTTGGAACCTCCACTGCACAGCTTGTACAAAAAGGAACCTAAATCTAAGAGCTAAAACTATAAAACTCTTAGAAGAAAAGCGAGGTAATTTTTGTGACCTTGGGTTAGGTAATGGTTTTTGTAGATACGACACAAAAAGTGAAAAAAATTGAACTACATCATAATTAAAATCTTTTATGCTTGGAAGGGCTTCTTTTTTTTTGCAGTTTTTGGCCGAGGCTGGGTTTGAACCCACAACCTCCAGCATATGGGGCCAGCACCCTACCCCTTTGAGTCACAGGCGCCACCCAGGGCATTTATTTTTTATTTATGAGCCTCAAGCTCTTGCGCTGGGTCAGCTCACAGTAACCTCCAACACCTGAGCTCAAGTGATTCTCCTGCCTCAGCCTCCCAAGTAGCTGGAACTACAGGCCCCTGACACAACGCCCGGCTATTTTTTTTTTTTTTTTTTTTTTTAGGTTGCAGCCGTTATTGTTTGGCAGGCCCAGGCTAGATTTGAACCTGCCAGCTCAGGGGTATATAGCTGGCACCTTAGCTGCTTGAGGAACAGGCGCGGAGCCAGGAAGGGCATTATTAAGAAAGTGAAACAACCACCGACAGAATGGGAGAGAATATTTGCAAATCATACATCTGATGAAGGACATGTTTCTAGGATATAAAAAGAACACTTACAAGTCAATAAGGAAAAGATAAATAATGGAATTAAAAAAATAGGTAAGTATTTGGGGGGTTATTTTTCCAGATAAGATGTGACATGTTCAATAAGCCCATGAAAACATGCTCAATACCATTAGTTGTTAGGGAAATGCAAATCAAAACCACAAGACACCACTTCATACCCACTAAGACAACTATAATGAAAAATATAGATAATAACAAGTGCTGGGGAGGAGATGGAGAAATTGGAATCCGCATGCATTGCTAGTAGATGAGTACAATGGTCAACCCTGTAGAAAAAAGTTTGGCAGTTTCTCAAAAAGTTAACAATAGATTTATCATGCGACCCAGCATACAGTACATGCCCAAGTGAATTAAAAAGGTACGTCCACAGCAGCATTATTCATAATAACTAAAAGGTGGAAACAAGCCAAACATTTATCAGCTGATGAATGGATAAATAAAATGTTGTATATCTGAATCATGGACTATTATTGGGCAATCAAAAGGAATAAAGTAGATGTCCTGATACATGAAAAAACTCAAATAAAGCTCAAAACATTATGCTAAGTAAAAGAACTAGTCACAAATGATCATAAGTTATGTAAGTCTTTTTGTATAAAATGTCCAGAAAAGACAAATCAATAGAGACAGAACAGAGATGAATAGGCGCCTAGGGCTGGGGTTGGGGGTGGGAATGGAAAGGGCTACGAAAGGTTACTGGGGTATTTCTTTTTATCTTTGGTAAGAAATATGTTTAAAAGTGGATGGTGAGGGAAAGTACATAACCCTGTGAATATATATACTATTAAGTTATGTATATTAAATAAGTGAATTGCATGGTATGTTAATTATATCTCAATAAAAGTAGTTTTTAAACACCAATGAATGTTTTTCTTGATGTAGAACTGTCATTTTCCAAGCAGTTTAAAAATCACAATATCGGGCGGCACCCGTGGCTCAAAGGGGTACAACGCTGGCCCCACATGCGGGAGGTGGCAGGTTCAAACTCAGCCCTGGCCAAAAACTGCAAAAAAAAAAAAAAAAAAAAAAAAAAAAATCTCAATATCCCTTACTCAAAAAACATTCATCCTAACGCAAAGACAGTATTTGTGGTTCCAGAATAATCCTTCCTAGGGAAAGATGACTGGAGCAATTCTCCAGACACACAAGATTGAAAAGCAATGGGAACAGGTGGCACAAATTTAGTCCCATTGACTGCTACCAGACAAGACTGCAAAAAGGGTTGCTGGAAAACAATAAATTAGAAAAAAATGCCTTATTTGTCTTAAAAATAAAACAATTACCAGGAAGCTGTGGGTTTATATTTGGAGAGATCATTTTACATTACCAGCTCTCGCTATGAAATGAAATCTCTTTCAACTAAAAATTCTGGCAGATTTTTTTTCCCCCCTCATGGGGATTTTAAAATTTTATTCACATGCTTTTTAAAAAGAGAAAAACTTCTTTGTAAACATGATCTGTTTCTCATACTTTCCAGTGGCTGATTATATCCACATTTTTAAGCAGATGGCGGTTGAGGATACTAACAAAAAGAAAACACATTTTAATTTCCTTTATTAAATTGAGGTAGGAAGATAATCTTGGGATGATTAAATTAGAGAACTTAAATAACTCATTCCTTCGGAAAATCATGACCAAAACCACAAAGCTATTTATGTAGCAACAATGGAAACCAAGTAGTCACAGGGGATGGGAAACAGCTTATCTTTTTAAATAATGATAAAGCAGCAGCGAGGGTCTCTAGAGAGGGCTACCTCTCCCTCCCACGCTGTGTACAGCAGCAGGTAAGGCGAGCCTGGGAGTTCTGTGCACATGCACAAGACTGATAACCTCAGCACACAATGATCTTCAACTTGGCACACTTAGCACTTTCTCTGCTTACAACTGAAGAAAACATTAAGGGTTTCCTCAATTTACTGCCATCTCTCAGAAGAATGTCACGTGTTTGACATTACCATTAAAAGTGTGCCACCGTTCTCTTTCAGAGCAAAAATGCTATGACTGCTTTTTCAAAAGGCTTTTCCACTTTATTATGTTTTCCTGTTCAGTTCTGGGAAGGAGATATTTTCTATCAGGACAAGGAGAATAAGTCTTTTGAACTGTCAAATAGGATATTGCCTTTATTTCTTCCAGGTATGAATTACATCCGCTTCATCCCAGGAATATAAACTAGCCGGACAACAGTTTTTTCTACACACATGCAGGAATAAGAGGGCACCCCCAACCTTTGGGAATTGAGCTCTGAGGTACAGTTTATTGATGAAACTGGATGCAGCTGGAGCCGATATACCTGGGGCTCCTGGCCAGCCGTGGATTATGGACTCACAAGACAAATCGAAGCAGGGATGACCTGGCCCATATCACTGGAGAGAAAAACACTTTAGAAGTTTAGAAAATGAGACTTGGCTAGATTTTTAAGACTCCTTGTATATTCAGCATTTTAATCCCAGATATTTGAACAGGTTAAAAAAAAAAGCACGGTGCTGGTTGTGCAATAGCGGAAAGGTATAGTGACTTTTGCTCCTGTTCTGCTCTACTCGTGGACACTGCTGACGTCCATTCTCGTACATGCCAGTGGGATCCAGCGGGTTAAAAGGAAGCACCTGTTCTTTCTGGGCAGACGAGTACCTACCACACTGTTTGTTCTTCAGGATCTGCGGTAGAGTGTACATATATTCCACCCTACCCACTTTCCTTACAGGGGGAATTGATATACCTCCATGGAGAGGCAGGATCTTGTTCCTTCCCCTTGAACCCAGGCAGAATTTCATAACTGCCCTGACCAAGAGGATAAGGTCGCTTGCCCTCGCATCTCAGCCATCATGTTGAGAGAAAGCTCAGGCCACGGCCAGTGTCAATAGCCAGACACAGAAGTGAATGAACTTTACAGTGACTCTAGCTCTCAGTCCTCCAGTCTTCCACTTGAGGCCCCATCTGTTGTGGAACAGGGATAAGCCATCCTCACTGGGACTCCCTGAACCCCCCAGGAGTCATGAGAGATAACAGGAACTACTGTCTTCAGTCCCTTCGTGCTGGGATGATTTGTTGTTGTGCAGCAATAGATAACCAACACGAGAAAGATCTATGCTTCCTCCTGGTAGGAAGCCATGAGACGAGGGAAATTAAAATTGTAGGACCCAAGGCTCAGCGCCTGTGGTGCAAGCGGCTAAAGGACCAGCCACATACACCTGAGCTGGCAGGTTCAAGTCTAACCCAGGCCACCAAACAGTAATGACGGCTGCGACCAAAAAATAGTCAGGCATTGTGGCAGGCACCTGTAGTCCCAGCTGCTTGGGAAGTAGAGGCAAGAGAATCACTTGAGCCCAGGAATTGGAGGTTGCTGTGAGCTGTGATGCTATAGCACTCTACCCAGGGCGACAGCTTGAGGCTCTGTCCCAAAAAAAAAAATTGTAGGACCCAAGATAACTATCTCACTAAAAAATTTGTATGCCTTGGTTCATTTCACAAAAAATGAATTGGTTGGGTTGGCACCTGTGGCTCAATGGACACAGGCCCCATATGTCGGAGGTGGCGGTTCAAACCCAGCCCCGGCCAAAAAAGAAAAAAGAAAAAAAAAAATGAATTGGTTGTCTCATTGATCCTGATTCTTCCAGTACCCAAATCAGTCATGCATTTCTTTGTATACTATATTTTATTTGCTTTTTTTCTTTTCTTGTTTTTTTGTTTTTTTATATATTTTTTTCTCTTTGCATACTATATTAATCAGTTTGTTTACTCATTCTTTCAACCAGTGTCTGTTGGGTAATGATTATATTCTAAGCAGAAGAATAAATAAAATATAATCCCCAAACTGCACATACTCTAGCTTGGCTGGGTTGATAATCTTGCCTGTAATACTTATTAGCTGTGTGACTTTGGACAAATTGCCCCACATCTCTATGCTTCAGGCTCCTTGTCTATAAATAGGGACAATATTAACATCACCTTCACAGATTTTTGGTGCTTTAAAAGAGTTAATACATACGAAGTATTTAGAACAGGGCCTGGAACATAATGTGTTAGTACAATTGTTATCACCTATAATAATTTCTTTCTTTTTTTTGCAGTTTTTTTGGCAGGGGCTGGGTTTGAACCCACCACCTCTGGCATATGGGGCCAGCGCCCTACCCCTTTGAGCCACAGGCACTGCCCAAAGGAATCCTTTTTTTTTTTTTTTTTTTTGCAGTTTTTTGGGCTGGGGCCGGGACCTGGTTTTTTTTTTTATTAAATCATAGCTGTGTACATTAATGTGATCATGGGGCACCATACACTGGTTTCATAGACCGTTTGACACATTTTCATCTCACTGGTTCACATAGCCTTTCTGGCATTTTCTTAGTTATTGTGCTAAGACATTTACATTCCACATTTACTAAGTTTCACATATACCCTTGTAAGATGCACCGCAGGTGTAATCCCACCAATCTCCCTCCCTCTGCCCACGGGACCTGGTTTAAAACCACCACCTCCAGTATGTGGGCCTGGCGCCCTACTCCTTGAGCCACAGGCTTAATTTATTTCTTAAAATAAGACTCAAAGTAAATATGGTAAAGTGTTAACATTTGTTAAATCCAATGTGGTATGTTTGTGTTATTACTGATACTTTGCTATATGTTCGAAATCATTAATAAAATTAAATTACACACAAAAGATATGATGTCGGCTCTGGAGTAGTTCCCATGTTAAGGAGGTGGATAAGTAACCTGTCCTGGAGAACAGTCACACGTGCAAATGTGCACGGTGAACTGAACTTTTTATCTTACCACCTGGCACCAGAATTCCTCTTACAGAGAGAATAGTGTTTGTTTTGAGCAAACAACTTGATAAGCCACTTCAGCTTGGGGTTGAAGGTGGGACCTTGAGAAGTGGGTGTTGGCAGGAGTCCAAGGATCAGAGAGACAGAACTAAGCTGCTCTGCATGAGAAATGGAAGAGAGGAAAGCGGACACAAGGGACCCGCAGGAGGAGAAAGGAGAAGAGAGTGGAGCCCTGACCTGGGGGGTGCTGGGCTTTAACTGGATGAAGGGTGTGCATATCTGTTAGGAATGCATTCCGAAGTTCTAGAAAATGGGACAAGGACACAGACAATGAGCTGCTTATTTTTCTCTGATAGCAAGTATTCCAGAGGAAGGTGGTTTCTGGCAATATTTCAACAATGGTGGTGTGGCCAAGGGAATCTGCCTCACAGATTTCCAGCTACAAGGGAGCATAACTGACCCAGGTTGTTGCACTTCCCCCCCACACCCAGACAATATCTCACTTTGTCACTCTGTATAGAGTGCTATGGCATCATTGTAGCTCACAGCAGCTTCAAACTCTTGGGCTCAAGCAATCTTCCTGCCTCAGCCTCTGGAGTAGCTGTGATTATAGACCCCCACCATGCTGCCCATCTAGTTTTCCTTTTTTTAATTATTTTATTGTTGGGGATTCATTGAGGGTACAATAAGCCAGGTTACACTGATTGCAATTGTTAGGTAAAGTCCCTCTCGCAATCATGTCTTGCCCCCAGAAGGTATGGCACACACCAAGGTAGTTTTTCTATTTTTAGTAGAGCTGGGGTCTTGGTCTTGCTCAGGCTGGAAGCTGTTGCACTTTAAAATCTGCTGCAATGTTTGTGCTAAAGCCATGCCTTCCTTGGCTTTAGCAGCAGGGACACCAGGTCAAACTCACTCCTGAAAGACATGAGTCTCCTCTGATAGCCAACTTTGGTTTGAAGACTCCATGATGGTTTATCTAAACTTTCCTTAGACTGTAGACCAGTTTAAGATGGTTTCAGTCAACCTCCTCTTCTGTCTTCTTCAGTTGGTTAGAGTAAGGCTTTATCCTAATCTGAGGGCTTTCCCAGTCTTCTTCAGCTTCCTCCTGTTTTCCCTCACACAGGCATATCCCCTAATAACGTCTATGCCCATTTAATCTTTTCTAGGCCTTAGAAGGACTTAAACTAACATAATTGGTAATGCCAAAATTTCATGGTTGTAAAAAGGCAGCCAGAGCTCCTGCCATTCCATACACATTCAAAACTAGAAGAAGGCAAAGAAAGAAAAGGTGTACCCATTGCATCCAATCTTTTATCAGAAAGCAAAATCTTTCTCAGTAGCCTTCCCATACTCATATCTAAACCTCCAATGAAGTCAACTGGAATATGCTTTGCTGGTCATCTTATTTGTAGCACAAGGCATTGCAGAAACAAGTCCATGCAGGTAAGAGTTACTTCTGAGAACACATCACACACTAAAGAGACTGTCTCCAAAAGAATATTGTTAGACATAATCCAACAACTCATTTATTCACCAGTGTGCAAGAACTCTGCTAGATTTTGTATAATTTGAGAATATTCAGTATTGATTAAAAAAAGAAATGTTTTCATGAACACTCAAATCCCCAAAGATTTCCCTAACACTAATGACTAAAGCCTTTACCATATAGCTGTTAGCTCAGAGGGCTGAGGAAATTTAAAAGCAACTGTGTATTTCAACGGCCCCTGGAGGGGGTGGGGATCCCTGTATTTAATTTTGTAGCTTTTCAATTTTAAAAGTTTCATTAAAGCGTTTATCATTCAGCATAAAAGGCCCCCAAACCATCAAAAAGTCATCCTATATACATTGCTTTTTTAGAATAAGTCTTCAAAAATACTAAGATCACAGAAATTATTAAAATATATTTTCCCCAAGGAATGTGTAATTAGAGGAAGGAATTTATCTTACCAAAATGCCAGCTAGTGTAGGCTTTTAATATACAAGTTGCTGTTTGGAAAATGTAAGTTTAAATTCCACAATTTCTTTTTTTTTTTGCAGTTTTTGGCTGGGGCTGGGTTTGAACCCACCACCTCTGGTATATGGGGTCGGTCCTTGAGCCACAGGTGGCAACCAAATTCCACAAAAGTTAATTGAGAAACTTCCATGTGTGAAGTGCTGGACTATGATTTGTATGAACCACACAAACATTTCTCTATCCTGAGGGAACTTACTTTCCAGTGGGGCGTGCTTTGCCTATGGTTTGAATGTGTCCCCAAATTTCATGTGTTGGAACTTAATTCCCAAATTTATATGTTGATTGTAGGTGGGGCCTTTGGGAGGTAATGAGCAGACAATGTTATCTGGATGCCCCCTCAGGAGCAGGAGAGGAGGAAGGATCCCAGCCACCTGCATGCTCTGCCCTCTCACCCCATGGTGCCCTCCACCACGCTCTGGTGTGGCACAAAGCCCCTGGCCAGGTGTCAGCACCTGCTCTTGCACCGCCCAGCCTGTCTGAACGGTGAGTCATAAACGTCTTCGTTTTATAAATTACTCACTCTTGGGTATTCTGTTAACTCAGGATAAAGCAGACTAAGATAGAAAGTGGATACTAAGTGAGACCGTTGGTACTACTGAATGTGGAAGCAGCTTTGGAACGAGATAACGGGTACAGGCTGGAACAGCTTTGAAGCGAATGCTGGAAAAAGCCTGTATTGCCATAAACAGATCCTTAAAGGTGAATCTGGTGAGGGCTCAAAAAGTGTGGAACTTGTTAGAGATTACTTAGGTGGCTGTGGTTAGAACATTGGTAGAAGTGTGGACAGTAAAGGCGTTCTGATGAGGCCTCACACAGGACTGAAGAGCAAGGTGAAAGTCGTCCTTGTGTGGCAAAGAACTGGCTGACATGTGTCCACACCCTGGGACTTAGGGAAGGTGGAATTTACAGCTGCACTAGAATATCTGGAGGAAGAAGCGTCTAAGCAGCAGAGCATTCCGCGCGGCTGCAAGGCTACTTTTAATCACTTAGGGTTAGAAGTGCAAGGAAACACAGGAGCGGGCAGACGGTGGAAAGAGCTGCAGAATTCACAGCACGGCCACACGGAGAGTGAAAAGTCCTGCTGGGGGTGGCCAAGCTCCGGTGCCTGTTTCCTAAAGAGACTGGGGCAATAAGAAAGGAGCCGGAAGCTATTCCCAGAGGGAAGAGCGAGGCTTTCCTGAGATGTCAGCGGCTGCCCCTCCCACCACAGGCCCAGAGCTAGCGGGGCCGAACGGCCGCAGGGGTCAATCCCAGGGCGCCCTCTTTGGGCGCAATGCGGGGGCACCCCAGCCTTTGCTCGCTGCATTCCGCACGCGCCCCTGCCGTCCCCGCAATACTCCAGCAGGCTTCGGCGCTAGACTCGCTGCTCCAGGAGGTCCAAGCCGCAAACCTCGGTGTAGTCCGTGTGATGCTGATTCTGCGGGCACACGGAATGGAGGGGCCTTGGGGACACGGCTTCTTCCACCTAGATCCCAAAGGACGTCGTGACAGCCCGGGTGCCCAGGCAGAGACCTGCTGCAGGGCCAGAGCCCACACCGAGCGCCCTACTAAGGCAATGCTGAGTGCAGATGGGGGCCGGAGCTGCCACGTGACGCGTGGAGCAGGGGGGCGTGGCCCCAGCAGAGTTCCCCCCCCACCCCCCACCGCAGAGTTCCACCAGGTAAAACCCGGAGCGCCATGGGGGCAGGTCCAGCCTGAGAAAGCCTCGGGTGGCAACTAAAGTGGGGGCTGAACCCAGGAACGCTGCGGTGGAGCAGCCCACGTCCTCAGGGGCCCAGGTCCTGCACCAGGGTTCCTAGAATCCTTCTCCAGCTCCAAAACGTAATGTTCTTTTACCTGTTGTATTTTGGACTTGCTTGGAGTCAGTTACTCCTTTTTTCTTGCTTCCTTCTCCCTTTGGAATGGAAATATCTATCCTATGTCTGCCCCATCCCACCATTCTATTTTGAAAGTAGATAATTTGTAGAGAACAATCAGTTGCTGAGGGTCAGGAATCTGGGAGGTTCTGACTTCGAGTCTCTCAAGAGGTTACAGTTAAGGCGCTAGAGCTGCAGGGACTTAAAGATTTAACTGTGGTGGGTGACCATCTTCCAAGATAGATCCTCACAGGGCAGTTGGCTGGAGGCCTCAATTCCTCACCAGTCTTTGGCACGGGGTCCCTCTGTAGGGCTATTCATGATGGGGCAACTGGCTTGCCCCTGAGGGAGTAAATTCCAGACAGCAAGAGAGAAATTATAGTGCCATTTATGATCTAGTTTTCTGAAATCTTACCCTTCCTTCTCTTCTCCAGCAGTGAATCACTACTACTAAGTCTAGGCCACATTCAAGAGAAGAATTAGGCTCCACATCTTAAAGTGAAAAATATCCAGCAACTTACAGGCAGATGGTGGTTTTATACCAAAGTTCCCCTTTAAGCTATATTTAAGTTAAAAGTAAGTCGATTCAAAAAATTAGTAACAGTACAGGTACTGTACTGTATGTACTGTAACATACAAAATTGAGATGAAAAATACATAAATGACTGAAGTTTGGAAGAACAGTTTTAGGCCATGACTTATTAATTTTAGTTCTCATAATGCCTTATTAATAATAAAAATAGTGTGTCTAAAATTTTATGTAGGCCAAGGGTTGGAGTGGGCAAAAAAATACTTTCAATTACATCACTCTTCTTAAAACTCTCAGGGTTTCTCACTGCCTAAGGAATTAAACATAATCTCTTTAATATCTTGTTAGGCAGAACCACAGTGGTCCAAACTCATGTTCCGATCCTGTTTCCAGAAGTGTCTCTTATGGTCTGATTCAGCATTTTTCAAAGGGAGTTCTGTCCAGTTTCGGTATTACTTGAGCCAACAGGATCGGAGGCAAAAAGAGCTCAGGAAACCTTAGGTTAAACAAAGTGAAAATGGTTTACAGGAAATCCCCAGGTTGTGAATGAGATCGATTCTGTAGGTTTGTTCTTACGTTGAATTTGTATGTAAGTTGGAACAGGCACATTTACCTACTACTTGTAATAGCCTCCAGTCATAAGTGCAAGTTACCTGTATTTCCTGAAGTTACTGTCAGAGCCTTTACTGTGCTCTCACACACTGGAAAACACCAGGGGATTCCAGCACACAACGTGTCCCATGTTTAGAAAAACTCCTAAGCCCTTGTTTTTGTGTGTGAGCACCAAAGTGTCAGCACTCCCGCCAGGCGGCTGCCAGACAGGGCCGCGCTGTCTCCCTGGCACGATCCGCTGTGCAGCTCTGCACTTCTGGGCTCCCGGCCCCTTTGCCTGGCAGGCCCCCGTGTGGCACATTGAACTGCTGGCCCCGTGCTTCACTTCTCTCTGCTTTGCGCTGTAGTTTTGTACTTCTCCCCACTAGAGGTAGAGTCTGTTTCCCCATCCCTGACTTTGGGCTTCGGACCAAGTTGCACAGCAGAGACCTGAGATGTGTCTGTGCATCACTGTGAGAAAAACTGCTCCAGACAAACAAATGTGGGATAGACCTGAGCCCTGTGCAGAAAGGAGTTGTGTCCAGCAGGGCCGTCAGCCTGAAGCCAGGCAGCCCAGCCAAGCTGCAGACCTGAGGGTTTGGGGTAGTGTACAACTAATTAACAAACCCTCCCCTGAAGTCTACCTCTGCCAGCCCTTTCTGCTGTGCTGCCCTCGCCCCCACATAGCCTTGACTGTGATCCTTGCCTTCCTTCGAACTCTGGTGCACACATGACCCTCCCTTACAGCTCTTATCAGGCCCCTCTGGTGTCTGCCCCACACCCCCTTAGTTCTCTGTGCCCTGCTTGTGGACAGGAATTATGTCTTAGTCATCCTTGTGTCCTATAGTATCTACTGCCTGGCACTCTACTCCTTCAGTCTTTTCTGAACCACAGTCAACTTTAGTTTATTTCACAATTCTGCCTCTGCAGGCTCTGATAAGAAATCATTGCTCAGTGTCATTGGTGTAAAGAACATGCAAAAGTGTTCAAAATAGAGCCTTTTTTAAAAAAAAATTGGGAGCTTATGTTTTCTCCAGCCGATAACCTCCTTTGTGTATTACTTTTGACAGAAAATCCAAGAAAAGCCCCTAATCTTTAGAACTGAAGATACAGCCATTTTCCTGCAAGCTCCACTTCAGGCAGGAGTTGCACCATTCCTCTGCAAATACCTTTTATGGCTTCCCTGCTGACTTTGGAAACTGAGCTGTCAATTCTGAAAAAGCTTGAAGTGAAAGCAGAATGGTAAAAATGGAAACAAAACAAATGGCGGGCCCAGGAGCTTCCGCAGTACAGTCCTTGTTTCCCCATGTGGCACATGGGACAAATGTCTGGGTTTCATTCTTAAAGGGAGTAATTTGGAAGATGGGTCACTGACCTGCCATAACATCTACTCTCCAAGGACACTCGGTGGTCTTGTGGCATTTTCTTAGTGGTGAATGATGCAGGGACAGGCAGTTGATGCTCCCTGCACCCTGGGCAGGGGTCTCATGGGCAGACCATCCACGTGGTCTCTGTGTGCTGCCTGAATTGGCGTGGTCTGCAGCTCTCCCCGCAGCCTGTCCTCTGCACCTCACAGCCTCTGACATACTAGGCCACCATCATGGGTGAAGCTGCCAGCCACACGGACAATTTCTGTGGCTTTCAAAGCCCTGATCATCATGAAAGCAGGAAACTGGACAAAGCTCTTACCATGGGAAGAGAAAGCAGGAAGTGGACAAGAATGAACCGATAGTCCTCATCTGTCTGGGTAAGGAAGAGGCCGTCAGCTGCATTCTCGATGTTTCATTTTAATTCTGGCGCAGATGCATCCACCTGGCTAGGTGTCATAGTTTGGCCACATCCAAGTAAACATGAGGGGCTGCTTCTGGAGTGTTCAGTGATGGTTCACTTACAGAGCTGCCTGCAGGTGACTCTGCCGGTACCTGCAAACGGGCTAACATGAACTTCTAGGTCCTCAAGGGACTTAAGGGACTGTGTATGATAAAAATCAGAGAGGCTCATGGAGCCCAGGCTCAGGGCTTTGGACCAAGCTCCCCTCTCTCCTCCCCATCCTTCGTGCTAGTGACTGTCACAGTGACTCAGGTCTGCCACTGTTTCCTGAAAGCAGACACAGGCAATGCACAAACAAGTAAGCTTGGGGCAGGCGGCAGGGCCTCGTTTGCAGACTTGGTTTAGAGTGTCACCCTGGGACAGTTCATGTGGAGAGCACAGGGTGATGCACGATCTCCCATCCTGGCAGGGGACAAAGGAACCCTTCCCACAATAATCCCAAAGCACAGTCCTGCTTTGGTTTTGACTTCTAAACAACCATGTCTGTTTTTAAAGCGTGGGTGTAAAATGCCCCCTGTGCTCAGTGCTTTCCTCCACTGGTCTTGTCAAACATCACTGACACCATTCATGAAATCACCTCCTAGGACTGTCCTGGGAGGACAGGAGCCCCACGACACCCAAATCAATCCCCTTGTTGTACAGTCTGTGGAACTGAGGCTCAGACCACCACAGCTGTTGGTGACAGAGCAGGGACAAAGCACATTTTGCCTTCCATTGTGGGTCACCAATTAATGAGCACATCAAGTGATGCCACTTCTATTGGCGATGACAATGTGATGAAAGACGTTTATGTATTTTAAATTTCCCATCACATTATAAATATGCCACAGGGGCAAGATCATACCTTATGCCACTGTTTATCAAGTTCTTAAATGAAAATAACTTTTTACAAAAATAGCACATGCTTATACAAAGCAATGAAACAATTTGGAAACATACACAGTAGAAAGGGAAAATCTCCTTTCTTTTTTTTTTTTTTTTTTGTAGAGACAGAGTTTCACTTTATTGCCCTTGGTAGAGTGCCGTGGCGTCACACAGCTCACAGCAACCTCCAACTCCTGGGCTCCTGCCTCAGCCTCCCAAGTAGCTGGGACTACAGGCGCCCGCCACAACGCCCGGCTATTTTTTTGTTGAAGTTTTGCCGGGGCTGGGTTTGAACCCGCCACCCTCGGCATATGGGGCCGGCGCCCTGCTCACTGAGCCACAGGCGCCGCCCGGGAAAATCTCCTTTCATCCAGAGAGGTATCCACATTTTTTCTCTAACATATTATGAGAAATTTAAAATACACAGAAATCATAATTTTGCAGTTAGTATCCGTACGCCCTAAACCTAGATTCTACAATTAAGTTTGGACTTGCCGCATGACGTTTGTACATCTATCCACGCCTCTGTTCACCCATCGTGTTTTCACCAATTCATCTTCTCAGAGTAACTTGCAGACATCGACAAATACTTTCAACATCCCCCCCAATCGTTCAGCATACATATTAACTAGAGTTTATTATATTTCTTACTTTTACTTTTGAGATAAAATCTACATTCAATGACATGCACGAATCTTAAGTGTACATTTGCTAGTTTTGATAAATATAAGAAATGGAATATAACCATCGACCTAGAAAATGCCCACCTCCTTTCCAGGCAACTACTGTGCTGATATTTTTCTGCCATAGATTATTTCTGCCTGTCCCAGAGCTTCATTTAATGGATACATATGTACACCCCCCCACACACACACACACAGCCTCCCACTCATATGCTCTTTTGTGTAAGAGAGCACTTTGGGGTTGTCTCCTCTGCACCCACCCCCACACACAAACAAATGGGTCTGTTTTCTCTTTACCAAGGGGTCATGCTCTGCACACTGTTCTGAGAGGTGCTGAGTATCTGGTTGGAAACCCTCTGCTGGCACTTATTAGCTAAGCAACTTTGGGCAAGTGATTTAACTTGCCCTGTGCCTTCCCCGTCTGTAAAATGGGAAAGCTGTTTCTTTCCAGCCCTGATCTCATGGGTTGTTGTGTGGCTTCCATGGCTGATGTCTGGAGGCGCCAGGCACAGGGTTGGCCCACCTTGGAGACTGCAGCAATCACACGGACGTCCCACCGGGCTCATTGCTTCCCTGAGATCTGCTCTGCCCCTGTGTGCAGATTCTGTGCACTTTCTGCTAACATCAGGTACTTGCGAGCTGCTCCAGGGGACTGTCCTGAGGGTGCTGGAGCCCCATACCCTAGGCACAAAGAGCCTCAGGTGCCTGTTTTCTGCTCAGACTACAACATGCCTCATACCACAGATCAAATGGCTGGATGACTACAGCCGCCACCTGTGTGCTTCACGGACGTGTGTCCCTGGGTGGCCTGTACTGAAGGTATGGGAGTGGGCGCTCGGCCCCCTTGCCTCGGGCTGAGAAAAACTTGGGGTAACTTACACCCATGGCTCCTGTGGACAAGAACCTCCCTGAGGTCCCACCCTTGCCTGGCTTCTCTCTCTGGTCCTGCTACTCACATTCCTTTCCAGGCGTCTCCTGGGAGCACTTCGTAAATAATTACTTGTCCATAATCCTTGTCTTAGGGTCTGTTTCTGGGGACCCCCAAATAAGATAATGTCTTAGACCTTTTGCATTGCTATCACAAAATACTTGCAGTTGGGCAATTTGTAAGTAAAGAACAGAAAATGTATTTCTCACAGGTCTGGACGTTGGGAAGTACAAGATCAAGGTGCCAGCAGGTCTGGTGTCTGGTGAGGGCTGCTGTCTGCTCCCAAGATGTGGTTGTGTCCTCTGGAGGAGAGGAATGCTGTGTCCTCCCAGGCCAGAAAGCCAAAGGGCAAGCAGCCTCTTTACTAAGGGCCTTAATCCTGCTCACGAGGCCGGAAACCTCATGACCAACCTATTCACGAGGCTGGAGACTTCATGACCTAATCAGCTCTTAAAGGCCCCACCTCTTAATGTATCACATTGGCTCTTAATTTTCAACACCTGAATTTTGTAGGGGACAGCAGATGGTGTTCAGTGCACGTGGATTGGCTGATCTCAGCCACCCTGTGGGCAGGCCCAGCAAGGCTCCATCCCACTGGTGGCTGCACAGCCCAGGCAGGGCACACTGTTCACCCTCCTGGGCCTTCTTTTTCTCTTAGGCAGAGTGGGAGACCAAAAGGTTTCAGTGAAGGATGCTGTGAGTCAGGTGGGCCTTATCAGAGCCACCTTACATGGAAGTGGCTGTTTACTGCAGATACAAACTTGTGTGGCCAGGGAAGATTGGACATACAGTTCAGAAAGCCAGGATTGGTACCTGCAGTCCCAGCACTATAGGAGGCTGAGGCAGGAGAATTGCTGAGCCTTCGGAGTTGGAGGCTGCAGTGAGTTATGATGAGACCACTGGACTCCAAACTGGGTAACAGAGTGAGACCCTGTCTCCAAAAAAAAAAGGCCAGTGGCATAATGGCGGGCCTGGGAGATGGTGATGTACAAAAGGGCGAGAAGGTGATGAAAGAAAGGAGATAGCTCTTAGCCAAAAGAATTGAAAGAAATGATAAAGTGGAGGTTTGGGGCCCACTGAAGGAGTGGATAGTGGCTTGGGTGAGAGTGGGAGCCTGGGCGAGGCAGGAGGATGGACAGAAGTGACCACACTGGCTGCCCACGTGTGAGGACCTGGGACACCAGAGTGTAGCCACCTGTGATTAGTACCTGCGGGGAGTGGGTCAATTTAGGTAAGAGCTGGGAGTGGGGCCTGCTTCTGGGGTGCTCAGTCACCTATGTGTACGACACTAAGAATCTTCTAGGGTGGCACAACACAGAGTAGGGCCCCGACTAAAGCCAGGAATGAATTTTAATTCAACAAATATTCTCTGATTCAAATGAACAACGAGCAACTTTTCTGGTTCGCACCCCTGTAGGCTGTGAATAAGGTATAATGAGCTCCAGAATGGGGTTCTCACATTCAAGAACTTCACCTCTGGCTTGGGAGAGGTGTTCAGGGGAGTTGAGGCGCATCCCCCTTCTTGGGGGGCAGGGGAGGTGCTGGAGCTGGAGCTACCCAAATCCTCATTCAAGAAATTTTAAGCTGAAGACATTGCTCCTCCCCTGGGTACACAAAGCTTTGGAAGACTTGCAGCCAGGCTCGAATAAAGAAGACTCTCCAAGGGGTTGTCACCTTCCAGAGGTGGAAGATTTACCCCAACCCAGGCTTATCTCCTGCCTTTTGGAGGCTCTCAGAGAGGCTGCTCCACCCATGTGAGTCACTGTCCTAAGGAAGGCAGCCTAGGACATAGCCCAGCACCCTTAGGAGCCAACTCCACCCATCTGGAGGGATATGTAGGATGGAGAATGGAGGGGTGAGTTCCTCAAGACATGTGGCCAGCATTAGCATCTTACCCCCCATGTTGGCCTTGGAGGAGAAGCCAATAGAAGAAATTATATGGGATCTTCCCCAGGGAAAGGGGATAGAGCCCTAGGATGAGGGGGACCACCTGGGGAAGGATTTGGAGAGATTGGGAAGGGGACAGTGTTTTAGAGGGGCCCATTAGCAATATGATCTAGACCTGTTCCCCCCAGGGCCCTCAGGGGGAGGCCTGGGTGCAGCCAGGCAGGTCTCCCAGTCTCTGCAAAGATCCCCATGTCCAAAGGTGGCCCAGGAGGAGCACAACGCCCCATATTCGAGGGCCATCTTGACGGACAAGTTCATGAGTCACTGTCACCAAGGGGCAGAAAGGTCTCTTTACAGCTGTTCTGGATTGCGTGGGACCCTCAGGACTATCTCAAGGCCCTGGGAGCAGGAAAGGGGGAGACGTAGACTCCCTTGAGACTCAAAGAATGACAAACAGGAAGACAGCCAGCTGCCAATAATTAATGACAGAGTGAGGCAGTCCTAGACGGAGGGTCACTCAGCTCCTGGGAGCAGGGCCCCGGAGGTGGGGGAGGGGTCCTTGAGTGGCCGGTTCTTGGCATGGGCTGCTCCTCTGTCTGGAACTCACCTGTTGACTCAACTCTGTCCTCCGGGTCCCAGTTTAAATGCCAAATGTTCTCGCTGGTGTCCAGATCCCCAGGGAGGCGGCTCCCTCGTCCCTCTCTGCTCTGCACACTCTGCTGAGGCCCACGCAGTTATAGTTAAGTGCACAGTTTCCTCAGGGGACCTGACTTGGGGATCTTGTTCACTGTCATACACTCAAGTTTCCAGCATTGTGCCAAGAACCCTGTGTTCCTTCCAAAATAATAGGTGTAGGGTGACCCTGTAGTGAGACACTGTTTTGAATTCTTAGCCGAAGTCCTTCCCCTCTGGGCTACTCTGCCCTCTCCCCGCCCCTCTCTCCCCAGGCCTTGGCCTTGAATCCTGGGTTGAGGCTCATCCTGCCTCAACCGGGAAGGAGGAACCCACCAAAACCCAAAGCAAAATTCTGAAAGAACAGAAAACTTTCCTTGGTGATGGGAAATATTTATTATCTTAATTATGGTGATGGGCTCGTGGGTGTCTGTATAAGTTAAAACTTATCAAGTTGTACACTTTACGTATGTGCAGTTGACTGTCCATCAATTATCTCTCAATCACACTGTTAAAATAAAGCATAGCTTTTGAGCTCTCAGATGGCCTTTTGAATATTTAAAATAGAGATAAATTCGTTTTCTGTTGTCTTTTTTTAATTTTGATTTTTAATTTCAGATTAATGTAAGGGTAAATATGATTCACAGATAAGTTTTGAAAGCCTTGTGCTTAAGAAAGAAAAGAACCTTTGGACTTGGTTTAAAACACCAAGAGCTGCAAGTGATGGATGCGGAATTACTGGGGGGCTCCTTAAGACACAGATTCCAAGATCACCTCAGATGATTCTGACCAGCAGGTCTGGAGGCTGGGAGGTGCCTAACAAGCTCGAGGCCACAGTCTGAGAAGTATCAGTCTGGAATACAGGAGTGAGGATACTAACCTGACTCCCACCTTGACAGATGGGTGTTAACTAGCAGGAAGAGAGGGATAAGCAGTGGATAGGACTAGAGGCAGAGATCCCTGAGAAACACCCAGTGTTCTATGAGTCTGCTTTGGAGCAAACTCCAAGGGCAGGTGGAGGGAAAGGAGAGTGTCTCAGATGGGTCAGGGGACAGGAGAGGGGAGCTGTACAGCCTCGCTCAACAGGGCTTAGCCTGGGATGCCAAACCCTCCCAGAGAATCCCGTGGGGTGGGGGTAGAGTGGCAGTGTCCTGGGGGCAGGGACCAGGGTTGTGGAGCCTCAGAGGCCTGGAGGACCAGGAGTAACCTTGTGGTTGGGACAAGAGGGCAAGAGCCTGTCCCCTGCAGGGCGAGGACATCAGAGCAGTTACTAACACACAGGGGGAGGTCCAGAGCAGGAGGACTTGGGCACAGCCCCCAGGACATTTTCTTTCTTCTTCCCCCTTTCCTCCCCCTTCCTCTTCTTCTTTTCCTTTTATTATTATTATTTATTTTAATTTTATTTTTATTTTTTTTGAGACAGAGCCTCAAGCTGTCACCCTGGGTAGAGTGCTGTACCATCACAGCTCACAGCAACCTCCAACTCCTGGGCTCAAGCGAATTCTCCTGCCTCCGCCTCCCAAGTAGCTGGAAGTATAGGCGCCCGCCACAACGCCTGGCTATTTTTTGGTTGCAGCCGTCATTGTTGTTTGGCGGGCCTGGTCTGGATTCGAACCGCCAGCTCAGGTGTATTTGGCTGGCGACTTAGCCGCTTGAGCCACAGGCGCTGAGCCCTTCTTCTTTTTCTGTAGTAGAGACAGGGGTCTCCCTCTTGCTCGGGCTGATCTCGAACTCCTGAGCTCAAGCAGTCCACTGTCTCAGCCTCCCAGAGTGTTACATTTTTTTATTTTGAAGACAGTGTCTTGTTCTGTTGCCTAGGCTGGAGAGCAATGGCACAATCATAGCTCACTGGAGCCTCGGACACCTGGGCTCAAGTGATCCTCCCACTCCCAGAGTGCTGGGATGTGCACGGCATCTAGGAATGCAGATTGTTTGAGAAGCTGTGACTCAAAAGAGCATGAGTTTTAAACTGGAAGTCACCGGTTGTTTTTGAACTGGCAAGATTCAGTTCTCCTCCTTCAGCAAAAACAAGTGCATAGGAACTCAGTTAATCTTAGTAAGCGACAAATACAGACAGTTCCATCTTTGTGCATTTGGGGTTATCCAACTTTAAACTTGTTAGGAACGAATGAAGTTTGCATTGCTATGGGCTGAGACTAGCACATCTTCAGGAAGGAATTCAAGTTTTGGAGGTTTGTTGGGACTTTGGGTATCAGGAAGAAAAAAGTCCAGAGATTACAAAGCCTAATCTGGATGTGGGTCAAGGAAAGAGAGGGGAATTGAGGTCTCCTGCACCTCCAGCAGGTGGGGGATGCTCAAAGCAGAGGGTGCTGAGCAGAGGAGGCGTGTGGGCGAGTGCGATGACCCAACTCTGGCCTCACCAGCTGCATGGAGAGTGTGGGGGACCCAGGACAGCCACAGCTGTCAGTCTGGGGGGCTGGTAGTGGCTGCTGGGGATTTGGTGGGAATGGAAGCTGTGCCTGAAAGGAACGTCATCTTCGGCATGTAGAAATCAGCCATTACTTATTCATGCTTCTGGTTCAGTGGCACATGCCTCTAGTCCCAGCCACTCAGGAGGCCAAGGTGGGAGGATCTCTTGAGCCCAGGAGTTCGAGGCTGCTATGTGGAAAGCTATGATCCCACCATTGCACTATGGCCGGGGCAACAGAGCAAGATCCTGTCTCAAAAAAAAAAGGAACTTTATCATTTGTGAATTATATCTCAATTTTTTAAGAACAAAAGTCTTTAAGAACACATTTGTACTCCAACTCACACCCCCTCAATATCTTTGGCAATTGAGACAACAGCAACTTCTGTTAATGAGTTTTATTTTTCTTCTGTTAAAACTAACAAGAGGGAAAATACTACTCTTCCTAACTTGCTCATTAGAGTGACTAGAATGGTGTCTAATACATTCTTTTTTATATAATGAAAAAGCGAGAGGCTTCTTTTATAGTGTAGGGCGTCTGTTGAAGAGGGGGATTGTTGCACAATCATGTTCCTGTCTTAAAGAGGGATTTAAACAGTTCCTCTGATCTTTTAAAAATTCAAAAAGATTATTTTTGAAACTGATGTTTAAATGGAGAAAGCAGGATTTAAGAAGTTGCAACTTCAAAGCTCTATTCATGGAGCCATACAGCAGTTTATGGAACAGTATCACATAATAAAATTAATGTGTTCCTACCAATTATGAGGGGATTCCTTTGTGACTAAAAGAATTTCTTATGCTATTCAAGCATATTTTGGACTAAAGAGAAATGCAAAAACATTCTACATGTAGATTATATTTTACAGGAATGAAAGCCCCTTCTGGGTTTTACTTCACAGGCATTTTTAAAAATCAAGGAAATATATTAATATAGGAATGTCCTTTGCTCTCTCTAAAGAAATGTACCATATAAATTCAAAACCTATTATCTTAGTTCAATAAAAGTTTATGGAAATGACACAAAAATCACCTGGTGAATTCTAGTTTATGTTTTACCTACACAAAACCTTTTTCACTCACTCCATCAAAGGGGGATAGCCCTGTTTCTTTTCATTTATGTGAGCTTGAAATGAGGAGGTGAGGGGCTGCCAGGTCTGGGATGAAGGAACGCCTGATGGTGGAAGCTGAAACCGAGGGTCACACCCACGCACCCTCATCTGATGTCCCTCACCTCACCACACTCTGAAACAAACACGTCTTTTTCTTCTTTTAGTCTAAATTTCTGCTTGAGAAGTTTTATTTATACAATTTTAACAAGCTGAGGATGAGCAAGTTGTGTTCTAGGCTCCTCTGCCTCCCCACAGCCTTTTTAACAGGAGCCACTTTTGGGACAAGCGCTTTCTTGAAGCAATCGAGAACGGGAAGGCAGGGGCTCCTCGCCTTCCTTCCCTGCTGGCTCTGAGGGCTCAGGCTTCGGGGCCCTGGAATTTTCTCTGAGTAATAATCTGCTTGGAGTGGGAGCTGCCAACAGAGTCTGGCGTTGTGTCATCAGAAGTCCAGAGATGTCTGCTGTCTGAAGGATGTCAGGGTCTCCCTGACTAGGGGACCCTTCGCCTGCCCCACACAGACCCCCTACACCCTCCCTAAGACCTGGAATCCCCCAGTTCCTTTGTGCCCACGCCCTTGGGCATTTCCCCTTGAACACCACAGTGTTCCGGCCCACGTTGGGTTTACACCCACTGCCATGGGCTGTGGGAAAGGACAGGGTTTCATTAGCCCAGCTGCACTTCCTCTCAGCCCCATCGCATTTGCTCTGGTTTGCCTTCTTCAGTGAACTAAAACCACCAGATTCCAACTTCTTATATGTCATAAAAGGGCATGTGACAAACCTACAGAAATTGGCACCCCTCGCCCCTTCTTGCCTTGAAGGAAGCTTCACACTCATCTGGTCTGGAGATGAGCTTCCTCTTTCCCAAACACAAGCCTGCCTATTTGCTGTGGGATTCCTGCACGGGACCAAACCAAGCCCGAGTTGGGCAGGCCTCCAAAGGAAAAAACAACTGATGTGACTGATAAATATCTATTGAAGACTGTCTATCGTTAGTAACCACCTTTGGGGGCCGTTCCCAGGCTTCAGCACCATAGCCAGTTACCAGTTTCAAAGAAGCTGTCTCTGAGTTTTCCCCTGGAGCTGGAGCAGCAGGAGGGGGCCAGCAGGAGAGAGAAGCTTACAGCCTGGTGAGCACAGGATCCTTTGCTGGGTTGCTGGATCTGGTTTTATTTTGGCCTTGTCAAATTCTGGCTAGAGTTCCTACTAGCATTACCAGGTCATTCGTAATGCCCGTAAAATAATAATGCTAGCAATAATGATAGCAATGGATAGTAACAACGGTAGATCCCGTTTACTCTGTACTCACCACGTGCCCACTGCTGGGCAAAAGGTACAACCTAAATTTTCTCATTTAATCCTCAGAAACTCCTTGAGTAACCTTCCTAAACCCACACTAGCCAGGAGGTTTCGTCTGAATACAAAATCCCTGGAGGACTCTGCTATTCTGCTATGGCCTGGGCCCTTAGGAAAAGGCTGTATTTTCAAATCTCCAGGGGACTGAATTTTTAAAAAGCTGTGACAGCCCAGGCTCTGGAGGCTGGGAAGTCACTGGAGGGCCGTAATTTTGAGTGAGAGTCTATGCACAGGTAGATGGCAAGCAATAGACTCACCTCTTCAAGTCAAAGGCTAAGGGAAATGTCACTCTCTCTCAAATATAGTTTATTGGAAAATCTTGAAATTGGTTAATTGATATCAGAGTAAAGGAAAGTCTGCCTTTCACATATCAGACACTTAAAATCATTTTGTGAACAAGAATCCCCCCCATTTTTGATATACATACCTCTTTTGTACTTAGCAGACCTTTTTGCCTCTTTGTGGAGGAAACATTTTCCAAGTTTAATTTCTTTGTGTCTCTCTCAAGTTCTTGAGCCTTAAATTTTCAGGGCATGTAAAATATCTGCTTTTTTTTTTTTTTTGAGACAGAGTCTCACTATGTTGCCCTCGGTAGAGTGCTGTGTCATCACAGCTCACAGCAACCTCAAACTCTTGGCCTTAAGCGATTCTCTTGCCTCAGCCTCCCAAGTAGCTGGGACTACAGGCGCCCACTACAACGCCCGGCTATTTTTTGTTGCGGTTGTTATTGTTGGTTACCTGGCCCGGGCGGTTCGAACACGCCAACTCCAGTGTATATGACTGGCGCCATAACAACTGTGCTACGGGCACGGAGCCATGGAAAATGTATGTTGAAAAACTATTTCTAATTTCTTTTTCTTTATCATCTTGATATTTAAAACATTCCTTGGAGCCAAAATGATTCAAGTATTTATTATTGAATATTATTAATATTATTCAATATTGTTATGATTTGAACTATCATAATAATATTAACCATAAATTAGCAATAAATTCTTTCTTCTGGGATAGAAAATTTATTTATTCATTTATTTTGAGACCAAGTTTCACTCTGTATGTAACCTGGGTAAAGTGTCATGGCATCATAATTCATAGCAACCTCGAACTCTTGGGCTCAAGTGCTTTTCCTGTCACAGTTTTTCATTTTTGGTAAAGATGGGGACTCACTCTTGCTCAGGCTGGTCTTGAACTCATGAGCTTAAGCAATCCGCCTGGGTTGGCCTCCCAGAGTGCTAGGATTACAGGTGTGAGCCACCGTGCCCGGCATTAGAATGTTTATTGATTTCAAAGCCTGAGCATTTCCCAAGAAAATTTGCAAATTAATATTAGCAGAGTCCTTAAATTCTTTTTAGAAAGAGGTACCTAACACATCCTAAATATAATACAAAGAGTAGAAACCAAAACAGATCAACCCCTAGTCAGAGTTTATTTTAAACAGAATCCAGATATAAGTGAGATTTCCACGTGGGAGTCTTCAACAGCACACCCTGACTTCTACGCTCCCCTGGCATGAAAGGACATGGATGAATTCCAAAAACACGCGGAGGGGAAGAAGCCATACACAGCAGAATGCACACCCTGTTTCTATGAAATCTAGAAACCAACCCAAGGAAACATAAATCAGAACGTGTTCCCCAGGGGACGGGGTGGGCCTTGAACAAAAAGCGGCATTGAGGAATTTTCTGGGATGAATGAACTATCCTGCCTTTTGTTAGGTGGCGGTTACCTAAGTCTGTGTAATTGTCAAAATTCAACTTCTAAGATCTGGGTATTTCATTGCAAGCTCAAAAAGTTTAAAATAAATGAAAAAAAGAAAGACTCCAAGAGTCCCTTACGTTCTTATTAAATGTCCCTGAATAAACTTTTTAGGCTTTGGTGTTAGAAGGCCTGGGTTAGAATTCCAGTCCACAGCTCTCAGCTGTTAGTCAAGTTAGTTAACTTTTCTTAGCCTCAGATTTCCTACCTATAAACCAGTGGTGAAAACTACTTAGCTCACAAGGGGCTGCACACATTAATTGTCCTACTGCCTACAAAGCTGTTAATAAGTGACAAGTATTACGTTCCTCTGCTTCCCTAATTTTAGGGGCATTCCCCCCATCCACTTGCTGTTGTCACCATTCACGCCTTCTGGTGACCTCCTGTCCAGTCTGCTCCACGTCCCTCAGAGGCCTTCCCCCTGCCCTGCCCCTCAGCCCTGCGGTTCCCTCATTCTGGCCCAGTCTCCTGTATGTCCCAGCAGCACCAGGCTCCGGCTCTGCCATCTCTCTCCTGAACATCTCCTGGGGTTTCCCCATGGGTTCCCCTGCCAGCAGCAAGAGCCCACAGCCCAGGCTCTGGCATAACTGGGAGCCAGGCCTCATCTTGTTTCTTCCCCAGACACTCTCACCCGGCATTCTTCAGTACACCCTCGGCCCAGCCCAGCCCCACCTCTGTGTTCACAGTAGTCTCCTTAACCTGAGACAGACCCTCTGCTATTGCCGCCACAAATCAGCGGCCAAGAAGCCTTCCCATCCGTCCTGCAGGGAAACTGCCCTTCTCTGCCCACTTCAGCCCAGTCTTCCATACAGCTCCACGTTGTTCAACACAGACAGATCTTTGTTCGGTAGTTGTTTTGACCAATGTTGCCTTCACATAGCTCCCAGAAGGAAAGGATTTCAAAATAGGCTTCTGTGTTCCCCTAATTGTCATGCACCCAGGAAGTCATGGTCTCTTATCGTTTTTTACAATTTCAAGGCCCTTTCATGTAGACAATCTCCATATGGAGCCCAGGGCAGGTATTACCTTCTGCTGTGACTGAACCAAGCAGTGCGGGGTGTGAGTACACAGCCGCGGCGGCACCAGCCCCCAGCCGGCTTTCTAGAATACTGTCTAGCTTCTCTACACCACCCTGGCATGGGTGAGTCAGATACTGCCCGGTGTCCAGCGGTGTTTCAGGAGGTGGTGCTGAAGCTAAGGGCACCTAAGTTACCACCGTAAAAAAAGAGCATGTTATTTAGTGTGTTTGTGTGTTAGGACACCACAGACTAGGTAACTCTGAAGGAACCAAATTTCTCTCGCAGCTATGGAGACTGGAAGTCTGAGAACAAGGCGTCAGCAGGGCCTCACTCCTTCCGAAGGCTCTAGGGAAGATGTGCAAACATAGTGTGTACATAAAAGACATGTACAAATGTAAATAACCTGACACAATAAACATAAACACATAACTACTGAAATGCATGCTTGTCATTGCACTAACCCAAATAATTTTCTTTTCCCCTGTGGCTGAAACTTCCTTGGGAAAGCACTCGATTTAATCTGAAGGAGGCCTGTGAGGCATTTCTAGAGATTATATCCAAAGCCAAGAAGGCACCCTCAGCATGAGAACTCCAGGCCCTTTGATAGGGTGGGAACAGAGAAAGGCTGTGGTCTGGAGGGGCCTGGGAGGGGAGAGTGAGGTCTGAGGACTCTGCTGACACAGTACCACACATCAGAGGATCAGAGTGACCTTACAGGTCAGACTTGATGGAAGAGAAAATGAGACCCAGAAAACTGAAGGCTGGTCAGGGCCAGGGCCAAGGCTGGAGCTGACCCCTGACTCCCCACTCCCACTTTGGTTCTCTCAAACCCTCGATGCCCAGAGCGGGAGGAAGCCCGTTTCTCTTCATCCCGCAGCAGGTTAAAGACGAGGTTTGCACTGCGACTGGGCTCTGTCTACTGGGCGATGAGGGTATGCCGGACGTTGGCAAACTCTTGGCAACTGTGCATCTTTCAGAGCTAATTTTGGTGCCCTCAAATTGCTTCCTGAAGAGAGTTTCTGTGTTGTTTTGGTTGACAGCTTTTATGTTTTGAAAAGTAGTTGGTTGCAAGAGGGACTTTACCTAACAAATGCAATCAGTGTAACCTGGCTTATTGTACCCTCAATGAATCCCCAACAATTAAAAAATAAATAAATAAATAAATAAATAAATAAAAGAAAAGTAGTTGATATGATTAAAATCCACACAACGCTAACGGTATGTGGTAAGAGTTTTCTTCCCAGTTTTAACTTATAACACCTGAAATCCCCTCCCTCCAGGCCCCCACCGCTCCTGTTTCCTGTGTGTCCTTAGAAACACGAGGGAGTGGTAGCTTAGACACAGGTGACAGTGACATATCTGAAACAAACTTTACCAGAATTATGTAACTTTTGGGAACAACTTCTCAATCTCCACTGATGCAGTGTTTCTACCCTGACCCCGATTTAACTCACTTTCTTTTAATTAAATTTTTAACTCTTTCTCTTTTAATTAAATTTTAGCCCTTTTACATTTTGGGGTTAAAAATACAGGGTAGGAATAAGGTGGGCAGCTGCAGCCGCTACCACAGGCTCATAAGGGAGATTCTGGCTGGCACCTACGAGGGGCTCAATAAATCTTGTGAGAATAAGAACGTGGGAAAGGAAACAGGTGGATGATACTCATTCAGCACCTACTGCTTGATAGGCACTTCAAAATATAACCTCATAAAGTGGGTGTTTTTATTTCCAGTCTGTGGAAGGTACCCAGGTGAGGGAGGTTCTATAATTTGCCTAGACCGAGCTCCTTGGATTCCAAAGCCCAGGCTCTCTTGTGTGCACTTCCTTCTGGGTGGGTCAGTCCTGGAAGTATGTCCAGCGGGGGGACAAATGTACATGGTATCACCAGGCAGAGCTGGCTGCTCACAGGGTGAGCTTTGTCTCCACCTCTGCGGTTCTCCTGCAGCTGGACCTGATCTACGGAGGCCACAGATGCACACTCAGTGCCTGAGGTCAGCACAGGAGAGAGACGGGGAGCGCACAGGACAGGAAACCAGGCAGCAGATGCAGTCAGAAGGCATGAAAGGTCACGTAGGGCACCTGGGATTCAAGCCTGAGCCAAGGGAGAAGGGAAGTCAGGAAGGAGGGCTAACGCAGGGAATGCTGTGGGGGCCTTAAGATGAGCTTCTAGGACCAGGGTTCTCAACCTTCCTAATGCCTCCTAATGCCGCGACCCTTTAATACAGTTCCTCATGTTGTGGTGACCCCCAATCATAAAATTATTTTTGTTGCTACTTCATAACTATAATTTTGCTACTGTTATGAGTCATAATGTAAATATCTGATATGCGGGATGTATTTTCATTGTTACAAAGAGGTCACGACCCACAGGATTACAGGTTGAGAACCACTGTAATCTAGGAGATGCCCTTGGCTCTGACGACTGGTGATCTTTGAACGAGTGGATTCAGTGAAATGGTAGAAAGGAAGGAGGATTCGTGGGTGTGTGTGTGTGTGTCAGAGAGAGAGAGAGAGGGAGGGAGAGAAGAGATTGAGAGCAGGGAAATTAATGTTGATGTTCGCCTTGTGTCTTGTTTGGAAGTACTGCAGCTTTACGAGGTTAGATTTACCAGGCCTTTATTCTGAAGCCTGGCGTTTCTCCCAAGAGTGCCTGTTCTGTCTAATGAGGGCAACTCAAGTGAATCCAGAGGAAAGAAAAGGGAAAGTGACATTTTAATTTTATCCAGCCTGAAACACAACCACATGCAAGGAATGTGCCTGTGATTCTGAATCATAAATGTATCAATGCCTTATTTTATGGAATAGAAATATGCGCTGCCCAAATTGGCTGTGAAGTGAATAAACATTATTTTTCCACTGAATTCAGCTATAAAATGACTGGAAATCTTTCCATAGGGATTAGAGAAAAAAAAAGAAAGAAAGAAAAATGGAGAAACCTACTAGCAGAAGGAAGAGGAGGTGTGACCGCAGAGCTGGCTGTGGCTGGCTTTGGAAGTGCAGAGGTGGCTCCAGGCTTTCTGGGGCGGATTTGTGTTGCTCTCTTCTCAACCAGACTGTGTTCCCTTTGAGGGGCTAGTAAGCCCAGTGGAGCTGTAGGCAACATTTTGCTTTACCAGAGTTCCATTTAACACAAGGCCAATCATACTTTGGGGTCAAAGGTCTGGTTGCACAAACTCAGTAATCTCCTGACTAATCAATTAATAAATTCACAATTATGCACTTCAAGTTTCCTAGGCCTGGGTGGTAGTGCTGCTCAGTGCTTTAGCACCTGGGCTTCAAGCCACGAAGCCCTGGGTTTCAGACGCAGCTCTGCCCCTCAGCAGCGGATCTATTAAAGTTTCTGGGTTTTGGTTTCCACATTTATATGACGGGGATAATAATAACACCTGTCAACGGGTCACAGAAAGGATTAAATGAAATTATATGTATTACATATAATGTGCTCCACACCTTATGCTGGATATTTATGAGGTAAATATTTGGAAGGGGTTGTCAGTGTTATGATGATGGTGGTGATGATGGTGATAGTAATACCAATACAGGGTCTTGGTAGAAAAGAGTAGATTACTCTTTTCATGCATTAATCACATGGTGAAAATGAGCCAGAAAAGGAGAAAAAGAAGCCCTAGATGTTCTGTCACCAAATCTATTTTTTTTTTTTTTTTTTTTGGCTGGGGTCAGGTTTGAACCCACCACCCCTGGCATATGGGGCCGGCGCCCTACTCCTTGAGGCACAGGTGCAGTCCCTACGAAATCTATTTTTAATTGCCCAAAGGCATTCAATTTTCACAGCTATCTAGAGTCCTAATCCTTTTGTAATATGTTTGTAGATCTAAAAGGATTCTTCCCCCAATGGAAGGCCAATATGTATATTTTTAATCTACAAGTAAGAAATCCTACCATATGCCCAGGAACCTCTGCCTTCAGCAAGTCACATCACCACCCAAGAATGTACCGCTCAGGGTGTCTCCTTGCTAAGCAAAATGTGGCCGGAGCTGTGGAATGTGTGTGCTGGCCCCAGTGCACCTGTTTGCACAGGTGATCACATTGAGTCAGTCATTTCACAGAGAGTGACAGGAAGGGGTAAGAAGGGCTGGGAACCCCAGCAGGCATGAATCCTGCCAAGGTGGCTCTTCCTAGCTGGGGGACCTGGAGCAAGTTAACCTTTCTGTGACTGGACCTCACCTGTGAACGGGAGGGTGAGTATGCCTCCCTTAGAGGGTTCATCCTAGGGATTAGAGAAGAAATAGATACAAGGAAGCTGCCACCAGGCTGGGTGCCATGACTAACACCCTTAATGAGAGAACTCTGGGAGGCCGAGGCAGGCACATCCCTTGAGCTCAGGAGTTCAAGACAAGCCTAAACAAGAGTGAGACCCCATCTCTACTAAAAACAGAAAGAAAAGCAGCTAGGCATTGTGGTGGGAGCCTGTAGTTCCAGCTACTTGAGAGGCTGAGGCAAGAGGATCACTTGAGTCCAAGAGTTTGAGGTTGCTATGAGGTATGATGACACCATGGCACTCTACCAAGGGTGTCAAAGTGAGACAAAAACAGTCAAGAAACAAAAACAGAAAAAGAAGCTGCCATGGCCAGCAAGTTGGTGATTCTTCCGCTTCTTCTCAGGACACTCAGTAATACCTTCACCACTAATTCAGATTACAGAATTCCCTCAATTTTCGACACCAGCAGAGAGAAACGCTAGCACACATGTCCAAACTGCACAGAAGGCCTGAATCATGTGGAGAGTAACTCTTCTATTTAGAACGGAAGGGGATCTGTTTGGGGAACAGTAACTGAACTACTGCAGTTGTCAATAACTAACCCTCAAAGACTAGTCACATAGTGAAATGTACTAATGCCAGACCGCCCATTATTTAATCTGTAATCACTGCCTTCCCTTCCCTCTGGACCCCTGCCACCAGGATGGATTTCAGGGCCCATCACTACATCAAGGGTCCTTCACTTTCTCGTCTGCCTTTCTGCCGCCTGTCCATGTGGCCTGGCAAAGCCATTCTTGGTCACCTGCCTGGCTTCTCTTGCTGGTGCCTCGAGCAGCTGGCTGCTGCACAGTCATATGACTTGGCTAACTCGTTTCCGCTTCTTTTAGCTCATGAGCTCACACTGCCCTGTGGATGAAGATCATTTGCGCCCAGGAGTTGGAGGTTGCTGTGAGGTAGGATGATGCCACGGCTTTCTATCCTGAGCAACAGAGTGAGACTCTGAAAAAAAAAATAAAAAAACAACAACAATTTTTAATTTGGAAAAAGATTTACATGTAGAAAGTGGAGCTCATGATATAACAAACATCTGTGTATGCAACCATGGGGAATAGGTTAATATTTGTCATATTTGTTGGCTTTACGTCCCTGTAAAAAAAGAAATGAAATGTTAGAGATAAAATTGAAATATTTTCTGTGTGCGTACCTAGTGTTGTTTGCTTTTCTCCCACAGGACACCATCACCACAAAGTTGGCATGTGCATCTGTTAGTCTCATATCAGCTGCAGGTGTCACAAACTCCAAGACAGCCGTGGCTTAAAGAAGTTAAGCATACACGAAGGCCTGGGCGAGGTGTCGGGAGCTTTGGCGCTCCCGTATCAGAGACTCCAGGCTCCTGCTGTCTTGCAGTCCAAGGCCGAGTTCCAGTTCTGCATTTCAGCAGCAGATAGCGGGTTTTAACAGGAATGGCTCTTACCTCTGTAGTTTTCCCTCATGTGAATTTTACTTTATGTACATTTATGCCATTGACTCCATCAGTAATCCCACTTGTTCTGTCTTCCCCTAATTCCTCAGGATATTTCATTTACTGGCAGCGTTCTTTTTTTCATCAATAGTATAGCTATTTAAAAAACAAACATTTTAGGGCGGCGCCTGTGGCTCAAGGAGTAGGGCACTGGTCCCATATGCCAGAGGTGGCGGGTTCAAACCTAGCCCCGGCCAAAAAAAACCAAAAAAAAAAAAAAAAACATTTTAAACGTGTTAAAGTATCATTTCAGGACTGTGGCCATGGGATTCATCTGCAAGGCTTGGTTCTGGCCTTTTTCCTCTTCTTACTCTACACTCACTGTGCCCGAGTGCCTCTTCCTGTCATTTTCCTTCCCGTGCTCTGGTGATTCCCAGCTTCCTAGCTACAGTGCTGGATACTGAGCTTTCCTGACTCCAAGACTAGCATGTCCAGGGGCCTGGCAGGCGTACGTGGATGTGCTCAAGGTACTTCAAGCTCAGCACGTTCAAAACTGAACTCTTTCTGTCTTGTTGCTCCACTCTCTCAGGGGTTACCCTGTTGACATGGGTAAATCAATCAATACAAGGTATTATTGCTCAGAAATGTAGCTGGCTCTCTAGCACCACGCTTATATTCCAGACCACAGGAGAGTGTAAAGAGGGCCGGGAGACTGGGCAGATTCAATCTACAGGATGATATCTGGAATTTGCTCCTGTCACTTCTGTTCACCTCTTTTGGCCAGAATTCCCCCCCTTCCCCCTGCCCCGGCTATGCCTAGCTGTAAGGAAGTCTCTTATTATGGTTATAGCTGTGTAACAAACAACTTCACACTTAGTGGCTTCAATCAATACCATGTATTATTGCTCGGAAATGTGAGAATCAGGTGGGCGGTTTATCTGGTCTTGGCTGGGTTGAGGTATGCATCTGCTGTCAGTTGCACAGTGGGTAGGCAGCTCTGCTCATCTTGGCAGGGCACCCTCACATGTTGGGGGTTTGGTCGGTTCTTCTCCACATGATGTCTCATCTTCCAGTAGGCTATCCAGGGCTCACTCACAATGCATGGAAGGATTCCAAGGAAGTGGGAAATGCACGAGGCCTATGCAGGCCAAGGCTTACCATTGGCACAAAACTACTTCCACCTGTCTCCTGGCCAAAGCCAAGTCACAGGCCAGACAGATTTAAGAGGTGGGGAAAGAGGCCAGGCACAGTGGCTCACACCTGTAATCCCAGCACTCTGGGAGGTCAAGGCAGGTAGATTGCTTGAGCTCATAAGTTTGAGATCAACCCGAGCAGGGGCCAGACCCTGTCTCTAGAAGTAGCCGGGTATTGTGGCAGGCACTTGTAGTCTCAACTACTTGGGAGGCTGAGACAAGAGAATTGCTTGAGCCCAAGAGTTTGAGGTTGCTGTGAGCTGTGACGCCACAGCACTCTACCAGGGGTGACAAAATGAAACTTTGTCTGAAAAAAAAAAAAAAGTACCATTTAAGAAGCTGCAACGGATCAGTGTAACTTGCTTATTGTACCCTCAATGAATCCCCAACAATAAAAAAAAAAAAAAAAAAAAAAAGAAGCTGCAACGGATGTGGATATTGGGAAGGACTGAGAATTGGGAGCATTTTTTGTATGAACCTCCCACAGGGAGACTAGGGAATTTAGTTCCTAGCTGGGTGGCCATGTGCCCAGCTAAACTCTGATGTTTCTATTTATAATGGGAAGGAAGGAGAACGGATATTAGGGATAATTTATAGACTTTGCCTCAGAAGGAATTACAGTTTCCTATTCATCTTCTCTAAATGGAGGATATGTTCTCAATCTCTTGCCATAAATAATATTATCACTCCGACGTTTCTATTCTTAACTTGTGCACATTTTTTATTCTCCCTTGCTTCTGTTGACCCAGCAACTTACTCCATGACCTCTTAATCCATAAAACAAATCAAATATAAATTGCTTACAAACATTTTGGGGGTTTAATACATATAGTCTTCAAGTTATTTTGTAGAACCCAGTAAGGTAACATCTTTATATAAACCTATATTTTATTTTTTATAGCAACTCTGTTTATTATAAGCAGATTCTTTTGCATTGTGGCTAACAGCTCACTGGTCCAAAATTACTAAAATCCTTAAAAAATATATACAATGTGTAAACAAAAATAAGACAGTTTAGTTCTTTGTACATATATTTAAACCTTTTTTTTTTTTTTTTTGAGATAGAGTCTCAAACTGTCACCCTGCGTAAAGCACCATGGCGTCATAGCTTATAGCAACCTCCAACTCTTGGGCTCAAATGATCCTCTTGCCTCAGTTTTTTTTTTTTTTCTTTCTTTCTATTTTTAGTAGAGATGGGATCTTGATGTTGCTCAGGCTGGTCTCAAACTCATTAGCTCAAGCAACCTGCCTGCCTCAGCCTCCTAGAGTGCTAGGATTACAGGTTTGAGCCACTGACCCCAGCCAAAACCTATTTTTAAAATACATGCTCACTTTACAGAAAATTTTGTTAAATTAAAAAAAATGTAATTTTTTTTGGCCAGGTGTGGTGGCTCCCACCTGTAATCCTAGCACTCTGGAGACTGATGAGGGTGGATTGCTTGAGCTCAGGAGTTCAAGGCCAGCCTGAACAAAAGCGAGATCCAATCTCTACTAAAAATAGAAAAACTGAGGCAAGAGGATTGCTTGAGACCAAGCAAAAAAAATAAACAACAAAAAAACCCAACCAAAAAATATAACATAATTTTTACATAAACCTATTTTTTTTCTCATTCAAAAAGATCCTAAGCAAAAACTAAGCATTATTATTCTCCCCAAATCCAGCAGCTCAGTGCTGAACTGAGAAGTACTTCTTGGTTTTCTATTACACACCAATAAGAACACAATGAAATTTTGGGATTCTTTAATAGGGACACATGTTTTACATTGAAATAATATCGCACAGTCATGCTTGAATTTAAAATAATTCCTCAGATACAGCTTAAAGTAAATGGAGTCTCTCGGGGATTAATAATAGCACCTGCAGTTTCTCACATGGGTTTCTAGTAACTGCCCATAAACCACTTTGATTCTTAAATCTCAGCACTTGGGTGCTGCTTGGTGGTGAACATAATAAAGTCAGCTGCTGATCTAATGAATGGAGACCACACTGTCGATGTCTGTGGCGGTGGCCACCTTCGTTTCTTTACCTGTTTGTCAGTAGTTTCAAGTTGGAGACTGAACAGACCATGAAGAATGTTATCATTTCACTTATAGGCAATTTTGGTACAGGCAGGCTGTACCAGGAGAGTTGTGACCTCTCCCTGCGCTTGCGGACTGTTCTTGAACTGCTGATTGAGTAGAAGAATCTTGCTTGTTCTGCAATATGGTCAGAGGCACCAATTGTAAAGCATCGTTACTTTTCTGCTGCACAGCTGGACAGAACTCCTCAGGAGGGCTAAACTTCCTATAAACCTGGATGCGATTGTCATCCTGAAAAGATGGATGAGGGCCATGTTGAGGAGGAGGGGATAATAGGACATTGGGATTAGGGGGTCACACAACGCCCCTAAACGCCAAGATTATTGGGCAACATGTTTTCTTTAACCAGAGAGAGAAGCTTGACCCTTGGAGTTCTAGAGCAGTTGAGGTTGGTCCCCACTTTATGTGGATTTATAAATAGGTTAGAGAGATCAGTGTTTAAAATATTGCCTCTATTTTCCTGTGGGTAAGAGAGTTTTAAAATTCAGGAATGTCCCTTCCTAAAAACCTTCTCAAAATGTGGATAGGCAGTTCCTGGGTTATAAACAAATGAGACAGGCTCTATAGGTTTGCTCTTATGTTAAATTTGCATGTAAGTTCGAACAGGTAAATTACCTATTACCTGTAGTAGTCTCTGTTTGTAAGTGTGAGTTGTACATCAGTCAGATGTTTGTACCTAGGGGACTTACTATAAGAGCTTACGTTCTTAAGTTGCATGTAAGTGAGATGTTTGTAACTCAGGAACTGCCTGTACACATATTAAGCTTCCGATGACACCTTCACAGAAAGGCACATTTGCCTGGAGATGTCAAGGCAGCCTGCAGTTGCTTTAAATCCCTCACCTGCCCTCAGAAGTAGAGAGTGAGTGAACAGGGCTGATGTGAAAGCCACAGAGAGAGATGGGGGTTCTCCAAACAGTCGCGTGCACAGAGATCGTTGTGCATCATGGGAAACACCGTCCTTAGCCAAACTGGTCCTGGGCGATGCCTGACACTCAGGCCAGAACTTAGTCTTAGCACAAAAGCTCCCATGACCATCAGTCCTGGTTTGTCCAGCACCCAACAGGTTTCTGAGACATAGGACTTTCCATTTTAAGATGGAAACTCTAACCTACAACCCCAGTGTTCATAGTGAAATGTGAGAGAGGTGCTTAGTGGAGGAGGAATGTTCCAGGCTTGAAGACCCGGTCAGTCCCTGAGGGGAGCAGTATGGATGTGGGGAAACACATGGCTACCACGGAAGGTCCTGAGGCCAAGATGGCCCTTAGCTCCTGATGGTCTCAACTCCAGAAGATTCCAGATTTTAAAGAGCTATGGTCCAGAATATAACTAGGCCTGTTCCCCATTTCCTCTGAGGACAATTCTAGGACTAGCTGAGGTACAGGGTGTGCTCATATGCTTGTTCTGGTGCAAGCACCAGAGAGCCCTGTGCAGTGGGGACATTTTGACATAGCTATAAAGCCACCCTGACATAAAATACAGTAGGTCAGGATCCTGTTGAGCAGGCATCCTCAAACTTTTTAATAGGGGGCCAGTTCACTGTCACTCAGACCGTTGGAGGGCCGGACTATAGTTTAAAAAAAAACAAACTATTAACAAATTCCTATGCACACTGCACATATCTTATTTTGAAGTAAAAAACAAAACGGGAACAAATACAATCACACCGCCTCATGGCCTGCGGGCCGCAGTTCGAGGACCCCTGTAGGGCTTTATGGTACAATATTGAGACTGTTTTCAGTTTGTTTTGTTTTTTGAGACAGAATCTCACTGTTGCCCAAGCTACAGTGCCAAAGCCTCAGGCTAGTTCACAGTAACCTCAAAATCCTGGGTTGAAGTGATCCTCCTGGCTCAGCCTCCTGAGTAGCTGGGACTACTGGCTAATATTTCCTGCCATAACACCTGGCTAATATTTCCTTCCATCTTTAGTAGAGACTGGGTCTCACTCTTGTTTAGGCTAGTCTTGAACTTCTGAGCTCAAGGGATCCTCCAGCCTTGGCCTCCTGGAGTACTAGTGGTATGTGGCCAGACTGTTTTCAGTTTTAAGTATGACTATCTCTTTTAAAGACAGAGACATTTAAAAACAGTCATGCCTGATAACAATTAACACCCCTTTTATACATATCATAGTACTGAGATGCAGGGAAATTCAGGGGTTTTGCAACTGACACGTCTCCCACTGCAAATCTTCATGTGACACTTTAAGACTAGAAAGCTGGTTCCTGCTGTTTGATCTCCTAATACCAGGCCCAAAGTTTCTTCAACTTTCCCCCCATATATAGAAGATGGCAAAACCCCACCATCTAGGAGTTGTATATCACCTTGACTCTAAGACTGAGTTATGCCAATTTAAGTTTACAGTGTGGTCTTACAATTAGAAAAACGGTATATGTGATTTTGTAATTGACAGCAAAGGCTCCAGTGTCACATGCTTGGCACCTTGTTAGCTTGGGTGACTGAGGGCCACTGACACGCTTAGATGACTTACCGTATTAATAAATATTTCTTTCCTTCCTTATTCCTAACCCAGTATTCGCTGATGAACTGTGAAGATAAGTGTACTTTGTAATTGTGGGATGAGAAATGATCGACTATTTCTGTAATTTCCACCAATGGATTTCTGTAGAAGAAGAGATAAAGAATGTTCTATTTGCAGCTTTATGACAAATGAAGGCTACAACCTTTTGAATGACTTAAGACTATAAATAACAATCTCCAATGACTTTCTCAAGAACTAATAGTTTTGCCTCAGTGGAGGATCTGCCAACATTTTATTTAATACAGCTACAAAGTAGTAAATAAATGGTGTGGAAAGCTTAGTAGTATTAGGGCACAAAATCACTCCCAAATTTTAAAATGTTATCCCTGTAATTTAATCAAAACTCTTGTATCTTTCTGTGTGCTAAACTACTTGTAAATCTTATTTTATGCACACACTTTAAAAAAGTACTGAAATTATACTGCCTGTTGTGATTATAGATTTCAAGTAAAATTAAAATGTTATCTGGAAGTCAGTATTAGGCTCTAGTAAGACTTTGGTCTCTCTGGAGTTTCTCTCGCTTTTACATTTTTTTTTTTTTTTTTGTGGGTTTTGGCCGGGGCTGGGTGTGAACCTGCCACCTTCGGCATATGGGATCGGCACCCTACCACTTTGAGCCACAGGTGCCGCCCCGCTTTTACATTTTGATGGAAGGGTGTATTTGTTTTCACAAAGTATTTGGAATTCATAAAGATGGGAAGAGAAGTGCTGCAGCCTCTTCATACCACAGATTGGCACAACACCTAGAAATGGCCCACCGGGAAGCAAATACAGATCAGTGACAGAATTTCCTACCAGAATTGTAATCTCTGGCTCCTAAATATTATAATATACACTTTTAAATGGTCTGACATACAAGCAGACATGAAATGTGTACTGAAATATATTTAGCATGTTACTTAAAATAAGTGTCCAGTGGCGTTAACATTTTAAAAGAAAAAAAGGCAAACCGAGTTTAAACATTGCTTATAAAAGTCAGTATCATGAGTTTGGTTTAATTAATCCTAAATAGAAGATAAGTGGATTAAGATAATTCATTTGACAGTGGTTCAATGCTTTTAGGGCTGAATTTTAAAATCCAAAGTATTAAAGTAGAGATAAAGACCTCTGTGGTGAGAAAGTCTGTGGGCAATAAAACATTCTGGTTAATTTTCTAAAAATTAATGTTTATTATATTAATTAAATTTATTTTACTTTTGAAGAAAGAGAAGACACACAGTTGTCTGACTTCCTCCACTTCCCAATCTATGGTGGTCTATATCAGGGATGGGCAAACTATAATCCACAGGCCAAATTCTGTGCCTATTTTGGTAAACACAAAGTTTTTATTGGGACACGGTTTTGCCCATTCATGTATGTACTGTCTGATTCCTTTTGCTACAACTACAGAGTTGAATAGTTGCAACAGAGACTATATATATACACTGTTCTGGAATACTAGAAACTTTTTAAATAAAATGAATGGTAAGATCACTACTAAAAGGAAAAATAATATTCCTAAGTACTTGGGGGCGGCGCCTGTGGCTCAGTCGGTAAGGCGCCGGCCCCATATACCCAGGGTGGCGGGTTCAAACCCGGCCCCGGCCAAACTGCAACCAAAAAATAGCCGGGCGTTGTGGTGGGCGCCTGTAGTCCCAGCTACTCGGGAGGCTGAGGCAAGAGAATCGCTTAAGCCCAGGAGTTGGAGGTTGCTGTGAGCTGTGTGAGGCCACGGCACTCTACCCGGAGGGCCATAAAGTGAGACTCTGTCTCTACGAAAAAAAAAAAAAAAGTAGCACTTTTGGGTGGCCCCTGTGGCTCAAAGGAGTAGGGCGCCGTCCCCATATGCCAGAGGTGGGGGGGGTTCAAACCCAAACCCGGTCAAACACTGCAAAAACAAACAAAACAAACAAACAAACAAATAAAAAAGAAAACAAACAAACTAAAAAGTAGCACTTTCAATATTCAAATGTATTTTCTTTAGTATTTAACAATTTAAAGACAGTAAAACTCTATCAATATTCAAAACAGATGAAATACTTAAAGATAAATGAATAATATTTATAAATTCTAATATTTAGTAGTTGAGATACTAATGGATCCTTAATAAGATCCTTAATATGGTGGGTCTGTAACTGTAATTAGTGGAGCTGTGGTTTCCAGGCTGCCTTGTAACACAAAGAACCCTGACCATCAATCAGCAAGCCGGTGTGTTTTTACACACACCACCACCCACACGTTTCCTGCCTCCTGTAGCTGTGCACTAAAGAAGCCTTTTAAGTTCAAGTCAGACAGACATACCCTTGTCAGTGTGTTGACCATGACTGATGAAGCTGAGTTTTAACTTTGTCCACTAAAATTATGAAGACAAAACTGAACCAAAGCTTAAAGGCAATCACTACAACAATTTTAAAGAGGAAAAAGAAGAGAAAAATAAACTCAAAAATGGTTGAACACAAATGAACACTTTCACAAGGTGGCTATTTTTGGAGCACGATATTTTAATTGATGAGTAAGGAAGGTTGTAAATACAAACAGTGTCCAGCCGATAATGTAAAATGATAGCAATCTGTTAAAACAGCAGTAAAATCACCAGGCTATTGATAGCTGGAAAAATTCCACATGCTAAGCAACTAGACTACAAAAGAAATATCAGGGGTCTGAGATAAAAAATACACTCGAACCTGTAATTGAATTAGACAAGCCTCACTGCATGTAGGGCCATGTGGGCCACCAGGACACAAAGCAAACGCCAGATTACCACAAGTGCATTTATCAGCCACAGTGATTTATTGAGTGCTTTAATAATAATACAAGTGTACATCAACTGATCCACAGTCAAAAGTGGCAGGTCCCTAAGAAATTTACAAGCACTTTAAGTAAATCAAAATACATATTATTTTGTTCAATCCAACAGTCTTCTGCAAGGGGGACAGAAGGCTAGTGATAAACAGAGTCTCAGTAATGCACAGTGATTCTGATTGAAGCTTTTATACAAAAACTTGTTCCCAGTAGCATGCACCCACCAATAAAGACTTCAGTACAAAAAATTAACCCTAGCACTACATTTAAGTAGAAACGAGATATAACTCTGAATCTGTATTTTCCCAAAGATCACATAAAAGGAAAAAAAAATCAAAATAAAACAAACAACAAAAAACAAAACCACACAGTAATATAAAGCTTTGTAAGAAAGCTCTTACTATTACAGATCCAACATTATTTGCACTGAAAACAAAAGTTCCCGTCCACCTTGAGGTGGGAAAAAAATAATCCCAAATCTTTCAAGTTAACAGAAACCAAAAAGGGAATTCAATGGGAAAGGAGAGAGAGAGAGAGATGGGGAGGGAAAGGAGAGAAAGAGAAAGGGGGAGAGAGAGAGAGAGAGGGAGGAAGAGAGAGAGAGAGAGGGAGAGAGAGAGAGAGAGAGAGAGAGAGAGGGAGAGAGGGGCAGACAGAGGGAGACAGAGAGAGAGGGAGGGAGGAGAGGGAGAGAGAGAGAGAGAGAGAGAGAGAGAGAGAGAGAAGAAGCAGTGGGAAGAAGGGATAGAGGACATACCATCACAACATGGTTCCAAATTTAATAAAAATAGGACAATAAGAACCAAGGTCTGGAGGGCTGGGCAGGGCTATTGATGCACTTGGTGAATGTGCTTGCACAGGTCCGGCGCGGCGCGGGCAGCAGGCCCCTATGTGGCATACCGCTTGGTCCACTGTCTGGCCATCCGGTCGTGTTCCGCTCTGTTGGTCATGTACTGTGTGGCGATGCTGCCCACCAGAGGGTCAGCTGCAAGGGAAGCAGAGTCAGGAATCAGGGACTATCAGGACCTCTGCTTCTTTCTATGTGAGGAAAGGAGTGTCCAGGAAGCTGACTTTCGTTCGAGGAGTGGGAGGGGAGGTGAGAAACTTGTTCCAACCTGGGCCACCCTCATTATAGCTGCTGACATTTCCCCAGCTGCCCAGAATGGTCAGTCTGTGGTTTACTAACACCTCTTGTCAGGTCTTCTTCTCTCTCCTGCCCCCACCACATACTTCTCACCCTACTCCCCTTGTCTCTAAGGAGACTCCTCCCTGGGAAAATGCAGGTGGGTGTGGGTGAGGGACTCCAGGTTCCCTCATGAGCTCTCTGGGAAGAAGTTCAGATGGCTTGGGCAATTCCTTACTCCTGGCCAGTAGCACAGGCTGGGCACCAGTGCTCCTCACTACCTGCTCTGAAGGGACACCAGGACCTGAGATGAACAGTCATGTGGTAGCTATTAGGTTAAATGAAAGAGGGGAGGGCGGCACCTGTGGCTCAAGGAGTAGGGCGCAGGTCCCATATGCCGGAGGTGGCGAGTTCAAATCCAGCCCTGGCCAAAAACCAAAAAAAAAAAAAAAAAAAAAAATGAAAGAGGGGAGAGAGGGTCTACTTGTACAACTCTGGGAACACCAAAATCTACAAAGCTCAGTATTACAAAAGTAGCAACAGATGCTAGTAACAGCTAAGACTCGCCACGATGACTAACACTTGAGCATATAACAGCAGATCTCTGAGGGAGCTGACACTCAAGGAAGCTGGAACGTGAGTCACTTGCCCACCACGGAAAAGGGATGGAGCTCCTCCAAGCCCTCTTGGAGCCAAGTCACCCTCCTAATGACGGGGTGCTAGGAGATAGCTTTTTACCCATGTGGATAGCATGAACGTCTGATGGGGAAAAAAATCAAAGCAATTAAAAAAAAATAAGTTAGGTTCCTAGAGATCCCAGACTCTACTCCTTTCCCTCTAATTCTCTAAATTCACTCTTCCCCTGATTTTCACTACCCCTATTTTTGGTGTTGAGAATTTCAGTATAGGTAAAAAGACAGGTAAAAAGGAACCAAAAGGAAAAATGAAAAACAGTGGTAGGGTGGTGCCCATAGCTCAGTGGGTAGGACACCAGCCACATATACCTAGGTTGGCAGGTTCGAAGCCAGCCCAGGCCAGCTAAACAACAACTGCAACCAAAAAAACAGATGGGCATTGTGGTGGGAGCCAGTTGTCCCAGCTACCTGGGAGGCTGAGGCAAGAGGATTGCTTAAGCCCAAGATTTGGAAGTTGCTGTGAGCTGTGATGCCACACCACTCTACTGAGGGCTACATGGTGAGACTGCCTCAAAAAGAAAAAAAAAAAAAAGAAAAAAGAAAAACATTGACAAAAACTATTGTTTAATATGAAAACAAAAAGGTAGGGAGTATGTAAGTATGTCTGTGGTTCAGGTCTGTGATAACTGTAACTTGGGAAGATTCTGGGACTCTTACCTTAAGATACTCATGGTCTTACCTTTTCAGTATGAGAGGTATAACAGAAACATTACCTTTGAATTGATCTGTCGAGGCAGATCATAACAATGCCTTTGAAAGCCTGTTCAATGAGGCCTTGCTTAAGTTTTCTTGAAATTGTGCTGAGCTTATTACTCTAGGGAGAATAATTTACTTATCTCACATACAATTAATATACTTCCTGGTACTACGAAGTGTGTTTAGAACTTCTGCCTTTCTGTCTGCTCTTCGTGATTCTTACTCATTTTCCTAAACCCTGAAACTAAAACTCTACTATTAAAATCAGCCCAGCCAAGATTCATTTATTTTTATTTTTATTTTGAGACAAGTGTCTCCCTTTGTTGCCCTTGGTAGAGTGCCTTGGCGTCATAGCTCACAGCAACCTCCAACTATTGGGCTCAGGTGATTCTCTTGCCTCAGCTTCCCAAGTAGCTGGGACTACAGGTGCTCATTACAACACCCGGCTATTTTTAGAGACAGGGTCTGGTTCTGGCTCAGGCTGATCTTGAACCTGTGAACCCAGCAATCGACCCTCCTCGTCCTCCCGCAGTGCTAGGATTACAGGTGTGAGTCACCAAGCCCAGCCTCTGGCCAAGATTCAAAAAATTTAAACCAGCAATACCAAGTGTAGACACACACAAAAAACTGAGAATTGACCAAGATAGTTTTTAAAACATGTGATCTTTCAGTTAAGACTAAGTCATGACCTTAGAGTCTAAAAGGGCCAAAGTGAAATCTGAGTCACATTTCTCTACTTTTGAAAAAAATTATCTTGTTTCAATTCCTAGCAGTCTAGAATGCAAAGCCTAGGGTAAAATGTGGGCATTCTCAGTAGCTTAAGTCTACATCACTCAAGACAAGAGCTTAATTAAATACAAGTTCTATCAGTGAAACACACTAAACATTCTAAGTTACTGACTGAGGTAAGACTTTCTGTCAGAAGAATGACTGGCGACATCAGTGTTCTACCTCCAATAGTACCCTCAGTGTGTACACACTGGGAAGACAGGTCTGTCATTTTAAAAGCTCAAAGTAGGTAGGGGGAGACAAATCAAGGACAAGACAACAGGAAGCTGCAGGATGGGGACAAGTGTTACATCAGCTGTTAACGGTATTTCAGGAGGGACAGAAGGGGAAACTGTCAAAAACAAGGGCTGATACACAATTAACATGGAGGATACAAAAATTCTTTTGAATGCTTAAATAACATTTTATTTCCTTCAGGGTTCTTTTACCTTTTCAAATTTGATTTTAAAAAGAAAAATGTTTTCCCATCTGTTAAGTTATAGATCTAATTCTGAAAACAATAATTAATAATAACTTGGGCGGCGCCTGTGGCTCAGCGGGTAGGGCGCCGGTCCCATATGCCGGAGGTGGCGGGTTCAAACCCAGCCCCGGCCAAATTAAAAAAAAAAAAAAAATAATAATTAATAATAACTTTAAAAATCATCTCAGGCTGGGCGTGGTGGCTCACACCTGTAATCCTACCACTAGGGAGGCTGAGGTTGGTGGATTGCCTGAGCTCACAGGTTCGAGACCAGCCTGAGCCAGAGCAAGACCTTGTCTCTAACAAATACCGGGCGTTGTGGTGGGTGCCTGTAGTCCCAGCTACTGGGAGGCTGAGGCAACAGAATTGCTTAAGCCCAAGAGTTTGAGGTTGCTGTGAGCTGTGACTCCATGGCACTCTAGCAAGGGTGACAAAGTGAGACTCCGTCTCAAAACAAAACAAAACTAAACCCCCCCCCGCCTCAGACAACATTTGTAAATCCATTCAGAGAAAACTGTTAACATTTTGACGTATTTATTTCTACACTTCTTTTCTAAACACAAGATTTTCAAAAAAGGGTTTACTTTATAGTCTGCTTTTGTAATCTTAAAAAAAAAAAACACTATCTGAAAAATAACTTTTTATATTAATAATTATAGATCTGCTTCATCATTTTTAATGTTTACCTGAATTGAAAACATAATCTGTTTACAGATATTTGGGTTCAACATTTGCTTTAAGAACATTGCTGTAAGGAACATTACTGTACATGCATCTTTGTAAATTTATGCACATTTTAAATTTGTTTAAAGTATAAAATCAAGGAATGAAATAAAAATGTAAAATGGGGGAATTTTTAAAATCATGTGTTATTAACCGAATAGTTCTTAATGCTAAAAGGGTCTAATGAATAAAACAAACTAAGAATTGCTAGTAACTCAACTGAAACTATCCAATATACATGTGGCCAGTGACTAGCACAGTGAATTCAATGGCACAAAATATTCTTTTTGTAGTATCTTTGTATTGTGATCCTAAGTAAGGTGGGAATCTCCCTATAGGGTTTCATTATTTCATGGATTCACATATATCAAGGATGAAATAACAGTCTTTAAAAAATAAAAATAAAAAAAAAAGTAACAGTCTTTAAACATAAATTACCCTAGTTCTCCAATCATTTCTTTCTGAAAAAGAAAAAATATCTCCCATCATTTTGAGTTTCCACATTGTTACTACTTTCACGAATCATTATTAATCTTTGAGATTATTATCTATCAGTTTTCACAAAAGAAAAGCCAAGAGATTAATCAGTGGATAAGTAAATCAAAGTCTACATTTTCCACCTTTGTTCAACGATTTGAATTTTTAAAAAGAAAAGCATATTCAGATTTATACAGAACAGGGTCAGATGGCTTTAAGCACTAATTCTCTCAATACCAGTGTGCCATGTATGAGAGGTTCCCTAAAGCATATACAGGTTCTAAAGTGTGGCCAAGAGAAAATCACAGAAGTGGAAGTTGGGTATACAATGCTTTCCTCTAAATCACACTGCCTCATCTATTTAATAAAAATCATGTCATTTTTCCAGCCTGAGCCAAGTGTGAGACCCTATGTCTACAAAAAATAGAAAAATTAGCTGGTGTGGTGGCCCATGCCTGTAGTCTCAGCTGCTCAGGAGGCTGAGGCAGGAGGTTTGCTTGAGCCCAGGAGTTTGAGGTCGCTGTTAGCTATGATGATGCTACTGTATTCTAGACACACAGGGCGACAAAGTGAGACTCTGCCTCCAAACAAACAAAAAAATCAAAAAACAAACCAAAAACAAAAGAACCCCAAACCAAACGAAAAGCCCATGTCAATTTGTTAATATACTACTAGTCACAAAATACTAACCTGAATGAAAAGTGTAAGCCTGTAAGATCACTGATGATGAGCAACACAACTTTTTAGCCATCTCAACTTCCCCCATCCCTCCTCCACCTCCCTACACAGTTCCAAGGGCAAAAAGATGATGTTCAGTAAATACTGTGCACTGAATAACAATCACTGTTATTTGCAAGTGAGTAAAAATCATACTGCATGCTCCAGCTCCGCCCTCTTTTGTTTCTTTTTTGAGCTTTGTGGTACGTGCATTTTTTATTCTAGGAGAGGAAAGATCAGACAACTCCTGCTTTGACTGTCTCAAGTCTGGGGCTGGACTGGATGACCTGGAAGCTAAATAGTTCACAGTATCATATAGAAAAGGCGGGATAAAGACGGGATCAACTAAAAGGGACAAGCAGTATCTGAATGGTAAGAGGGAAGTGGATTCTGAGGGAATGGAGAAAGACAGGTAGACTGCTGAACAGTGATTGATTCTATTTGCAAGGCCAAAGGGTAGTCTCTCTTAGTTGGTAGGTGACATGGCAGAAATTACCTGGCAAAAAATTTTTTATTCCTCTTTCATGTGAAAACATACGCATTCTTGAAGAAACACAAACAAAAGTAATATATATAGAGTGGGAAAGGGTCCATGGGCATTGGACCAAGAATGTGTGGCTTTATGCCACAGTCCCACCACTGAGTCGCCTTGGGCAAATTATTTAACCATTCTGTGCCTCAGTTTCCTCAAATGCAAAATGGAAACAATAATAGTACCTAATCCATAATTTGTTACAAATTAAATGAATTATCCTTGATAAGTCCATAAAAATGAAAGATAAGCATTTGTGTCATCTCTTAAAAGTATAAATATGATTGTTTTCTTGAAGACATTTTCTCTCTCTTTCTTTTTTTGCCGGGGCTGAGTTTGAACCTGTCACCTCTGGCATATGGGGGTGGGGCCCTACTCCTTTGAGCCACAGGCTCCCCCCAAGATATTCTCTTCAGATAAAATCCAAAGTCATGGCTACCAGAGTCTTCTGAGACCTATACCTTACCATTTTAGTCTCCTCTACCATGCTTAACCATAGTAAGTGATTTCTTGGTCCTTTAATAAGCCCTGTTCTTTCATGGCTCTTCCCTTTAACTTCTTTACCTGGCAGTTTTCTATTCATTTCTCAATACTGAGACCAAGCAGAGCCTCCCTGAAGATGTCTTAAGGGGTTTCCTCGCAGTCCTATGTGCCCCATCTCTGTTTTGTCTGTTCATACCTCCATAATTGCACTGGAAATACAGGCATACTTTAGAGATACTGTGGGTTTGGTTCTAGACATACCACAGAAATGAAAGTAAATACCACACGCACACAAACACACACACAAGCTGCACAGATGTTTGGATTCTCAGTGCATATAAAAGTTATGTTTATACAATACTATATTAAGTGCTCAACAGTGTTATGTCAAAATAAATGATATACACACCTTAATTACAAAATATTTTATTGCTAGAAAATGCTGATTGCCTGACCCCTCAGCAGTATGATAGAGGGTCTTGCCCTCACATAGATGGCTCAGGACTCATAAGGGTGGTGGTTGCTGAAGGCTGGGGTGGCTGTGGCAATTTCTTGCAATAAGCCAATGAAGTCTGCCATATCAAATGACTCTTTCTGTTCCCAAAACTTCTCCATAGCATGTGATGCTATTTGATAGCATTTTTCCAGCAGAACCTCTTTTCAAAATTGAAGTCAATTCTTTCAAATCTTGCCACTGTTCCGTGAACTGAGTTTATGTAATATTCTAAATCCTTTGTTGTCATTTCAACAGTTTTCATGGCATCTTCATTAGAAGTAGGTTCCATCTCAAGAAATCTTTCTTTGCTCATCTATAAGAAACAACTCCTCATCTGTTCAAGTATTATCACGAAATTGCAGCAATTCAGTCACTTTTTTTTTATATATATATTTATTGTTGGGGATTCATCGAAGGTACAGAGAACCAGGTTACAGTGATTGCATTTGTAAGGTAAGGTCCCTCTTATGACTATGTCCCACCTCCAAGAGGTGTGACACCCCCCCCACCCTCTCCTTCCTCCCTTCTCTCCGCTCCCCCATCCCCCACCATGTACTACGTCATCAATTGTCCTCATATCAGAATTGAGTACACTGGATTCTTGTTTCTCCATTCTTATGATGCTTTACTAAGAAGAACGTGTTTCAACTCCATCCAGGTTAATGCAAAAGATGTAAAGTCTCCATCTTTTTTAGTGGCTGAATAGTATTCCATGGTACGCATATACCACAGTTTGTTAATCCACTCCGGATTGGTGGGCTAAAAGGCTGTTTCTACTGTTTGGCAATTGTAAATTGAGGTGTGATAAACAGTCTAGTGCAAATCTCTTTATGATAAAATGATTTTTTCCTTCTGGGTAGATGCCTGGTTTGAGTTCTCCATACTTCCTTCCAAAAAGGTTGTATGAGTTTGCAGTCCCTCCAGCAGTGTAAGTGTTCTCTTCTCTCCACATCCACGCCAGCATCTGCAGCTTTGAGACTGTGTGATGTGGGCCATTCTCACTGGGGTTAGGTGATATCTTAGGGTGGTTTTGATTTGCATTTCTCTGATAATTAGGAATGAAGAGCATTTTTTCGTATGTTTGTTAGCCATTCGTCTGTCTTCTTCAGAGAAGGTTCTATTCATCTCTCTTGCCCATTGATATAAGGGATTGTTGGCTTTTTTTTTTTGAGACAGAGCCTCAAGCTATCGCCCTGGGTAGAGTGCTGTGGCATCACAGCTCACAGCAACCTTCAACTCCTGGGCTCAAGCGATTCTCTTGCCTCAGCCTTCCAAGTAGCTGGAAGTACAGTCACCGGGCTATTCTTTGGTTGTAGCTGTCATTGTTGTTTGGCAGGCCCATGCTGGATTCAAACCTGCCAGCTCTGGTATATATGGCTGGCGCCTTAGCTGCTTGAGCTATAGGCCTGGAGCCAGATCGTTGGCTTTTTTCATGTCGATTAATTTGGATTCTCTGTAGAGTCTAGTAATCAAGCTTTTGTACGATTCATAATATGCAAATAATCTTTTCCCATTCTGATGGTTGTCTATTTGCTTTGGTTGTTGTCTCCCTAGCTGTATAGAAGCTATTCAATTCAATCAAGTCCCATTTGTTTATTTGTGTTGTTGTAATTGCCAAGGAAGTCTTCTTCATAAAATCTTTCCCCAGGCCAGTAACTTCAAGTGTTTTCCCCAAACATTTTTCAAGAATTTTTATTGCTGGGCGGCGCCTGTGGCTCAGCGAGTAGGGCGCCGGCCCCACATGCCGAGGGTGGCGGGTTCAAACCCAGCCCCGGTCAAACTGCAACAACAACAAAAAAAAAAAAATAGCCGGGCGTTGTGGCGGGCGCCTGTAGTCCCAGCTACTAGGGAGGCTGAGGCAAGAGAATCGCATAAGCCCAAGAGTTAAGAGGTTGCTGTGAGCCGTGTGACGCCACGGCACTCTACCCGAGGGTGGTACAGTGAGACTCTGTCTCTACAAAAAAAAAAAAAAAAAAAAAAAAAAGAATTTTTATTGCTTCATGTCTTAGATTTATATATTTCATTCATCTTGAATCAATTTTTGTGAGTGGAGAAAGGTATGTGTCCAGTTTCAGTCTTTTACATGTGGTTATCCAGTTTTTCTAGCACCATTTATTGAATAGGGAGTCTTTCCCCCAGTGTATGTTCTTGTTTGGTTTATCAAAGATTAGGTGGCTGTAAGATGTTCGTTTCATTTCATGGTTTTCTATTTGGTTCCAGATGTCTATCTCTCTATATTTGTGCCAATACCATGCTGCTTTGATCAATGTGGCCTTGTATTTCAGTCATATCTTTGAGCTCTATTTCTTTTTCTTTTTTTTTTTTTTGGCTGGGGCTGGGTTTGAACCCGCCATCTCTGGCATATGGGGCTGGCACCCTACTCCTACTGAAATTTCTAATTTCAGTTTCCGCACTATTTCCATAATATCTCCAGTTACTTCCTCACTGAAGTCTTGAGACCCTCAAAATCATCCATGAGGGCTGGAATCAACCTCTTCTAGATTCCTGTTAATGTTAGTGCTTTGATCTCCCATGAATTTTCTTACGGCACCTGGAATGGTGAATCCTTTACAGAGGTTTTCAGTTGACTTTGCCGAGATCCACTAGAGGACTCACTACCTATGGCAGCTAAAACCTTACAAATGTATTTCTTAAACAGTAAGACTTGAAAGTTAAAATTACTCCTTGATTCATGGGCTGCAGAATGGATGCTGTGTTAGCAGGCACAAAAACATTTCTCTCCTTGTACATCTCTGTTAGAACTGAATGAACAATATTTTTAAAGGAGCCAGCCTTTTTTTCTGAGCAGTAGGTGTCAACTGTAGACTTAAAGTATTCTGTAAACCATACTATAAAAGGGTGTGTTGTCATTCAAGCTTTGTTCACTTTTATGCTATGGAGAAGGCTTCTTTCCTTAATCCTCATGAATCAAATTCTCTAGCTTCCAATTTTTTTTCTGCAGCTTCCCCACCTCTCTCAGCCTTCATAGAACTGAAGAGAATCAGGGCCTTGCTCTGGATTAGGCTTTGGCTTAAGAGAATGCTGTGGTTGGTCTGATCTTTCCATCCAGACCACTGAAATTTTCTCAATATTAGCAATAAGGCTGTTTCACTTTCTTATTATTTGTGTGGTCATTGGAGCGGCATTTTTAATTTCCTTCAGTAACTTTTCCTTTGCATTCACAATTTGGGTAACTGGTGCAAGAAGCCTAGCTGTCAGCCTATCTCAGCTTTCAGCAAGCCTTTTTTCATGAAGCTTCATCATTTCTAGCATTTGATTTAAAGTGAGAGATGTGTGACTCTTTCACTTGAACACTGTTGGCCATTGTAGGGTTCTTAATTGGCTTATTTCAATATTGTTATGTTACAGGTAATAGGGAGGCCCAAGGAGAGGGAGAGAGATGGGGGAAGAGCTGGTTGGTGAGGCAGTCAAAACACATACAACAGTTATTATGTTCCCTATCTCATATAGCCATGGTTCATGGTACCCAGAAACAATTACACTTGAAATGTCAAAGATCACAGATCACCATAACAGATGTAATAATAAAAACATGTGAAATATTATGAGAATTACCAAATGCAACAGAAATGCAAAGTGAACGTATGCATAAACCTTCAATTTGTTAAAAAAAAAAAAGCACTATCTTAGAACCTCAATAAAGCACAATAAAGTGGGATCGGCCTGACCCCCCTCTTAGTTGTCTGTTCACTTATCCATTTTTCACTGGACTGGGGCCCACATATTCATTCAACAAATATTCACTCCTGCTATGTTCCAGGTACTGGAGACGCAGTGCTAAACAAGGTCCTGCCCTCTTGGGAGGTCATCTTTGCATCCCTCTTCCTCTACACGTTTCCTGCGTGGGCAGAGGGAAAGAAGAACGCAGGTAAGTAAGGCACACACACACAACAGCATCCATGACTAGCCCAGCACTCCACAGCCAGTGCTGCTCTACAGCAATGCATGTCTTCTGTACACGGATTATAGCAAATGAGAGAGAAAGAGGGATGGTGGGGATTCTGACAGCTTTCATTTTTCTCCTGGTTGAGGTTTTTAAACTTAATTATTTGTTGTTATTGAAATTTGTGGTCTACACTTTGCCATTTCTTGGATTCTTCAAGGCTATAATCCACTGCTTCTCCGGCTGTTCCATCGTATCTTTGACTGACATTATTCTTTCAGCTACCCTCCAAGTCTCTGCAGGCTTTCTGTGGGTTGCCTTACAATGAGGAGAAATAATTCATGTTTGTTTCTTTCATGATTTGGTCTAGTTCTAGCTTTGTTTTATTTAAATATTTTATAAACCTAAAAAGTTTACGCTGGTGGCTCATGCCTGTGACGCCAGCTCTTTGGGAGGCTGAGGTGGGAGGATCATGTGAGGCCTAAGCAACATAGTGAGCCTCCCATCTTTACCAAAGGGGGTGGGGGGATCAGCTAAGTATGTTGGCTATGCCTGAGGCAGGAGGATAACGTGAGCCCAGGAGTAGGAGGTGTAGTGAGCTACAATGATGTCATTGCACTTGTCTGTAATTTTTCCTGCATTTATTATATTTAAAATAAATGGGAATCACACGATAGACATTCTGTACTAGTGTTTTCTTCTGTAACGATATCTTGCAGCGTGTTGGAGACAGTATAAGGCATTCCTTTGCATAGTGAGTCAGTATTTACTTTTCCATTCCCTTAATGATCACATATAGATTTGATTCTTGTGCTATTAGAACTAGTACTACCATCTTATATAAATCTTTGAGCACACATACATTTGTCCTACTTTATGCTGTCTCTTGCCATATGTAAGTTTAAAAATTTTAGGTAGTCAAAGCAGTCAAATTTTCATTAATATTTTCTGGTTTGCTATCATGTCCTCTCTACTCACTCCAGGACTTTAAAAATATTCTCCTGTATTTACATTCTCTTATATTTATAATAACTTTTATGTGAAGTGGTAGCTTTATCATATACATGCTTCCAATGTATGTTTGGACCTGATTCTGCACTTGCTCTTCTTTCAGTAGACTCAATTGTCTTTTGCTTTATTCATTCTTTCTGTTTTTTTGAGACAGAGCCTCAAGCTGTCGCCCTGGGTAGAGTGCGATGGCATCACAGCTCACAGCAACCTCCAACTCCTGGGTTTAAGCAATTCTCTTGCCTCAGCCTCCCAAGTAGATGGGACTACAGGTGCCCGCCACAATGCCTGGCTATTTTTTGGTTGTGGTTGTCATTATTTGGCAGGCCCAGGCTGGATTTGAACCCTCCAGCTCTGGTGTATGTGGCTGGTGCCTTAGCTGCTTGAGCTATAGGTGCTGAGCCCATTCTTTCTGTTTTTATTACTATAGCTTTGTAGCAGGGCTTGACATCTGGTAGGTAAATCCTAACTCAATCTTATTCCTTTCCTTCACTATAGTGTTTTTTTTCTGAAGAATCGTAATGTTGATGAGGTCAATGCTTAGAGCAATTAAAGCTACTTTACCCCTTGGCAGCACTGATAACTCAGTGAGGAGGGTGCTGGCCACTTACACTGTGACTGGCAGGTTTGAACCTGGCCCAGGCCTGCTAAAACAGTTGCTAAAAGACAACTGCAAATAAAAAATGTTCAGGCATTTGGTCGGGCGCCTGTAGTCACAGCTACTTGGGAAGCTGAGGCAACAGAATCGCTTGAGCCCAAGAGTTTGAGGTTGCTGTGAGCTGGGACTTCAAGGCACTCTAACCAGGGTGACAGCTTGATACTCTGTCTCAAAGAAAAAAAGAAAAGCTACTTTACCCCAGGGACATAGGGCTTTCATGTCCATTTAAAGAATGTTATCAAGATTTGGGAATATTGGAATTCCTCTGGGCCTACTAGTTAAAAATCAAATGCTTAGGACAAAGTTAGGGTTTTTGTATTTTGGAATGTGGGGAAACCAGACTACTAATTATAGGCCTTACCCAAACCAGAAAGATTAACTACCCCCCTCAAAGACATGTTGTGTGTGACTCATAAAGTGATTAAGGGAGAAAAATGAATGTTTCTATGACTTAAATCAAACAACAGACATTATTAAACTAGATATAAAATTGAGAATAAATAAAACTGCTTACAAGTCTAGCAAGATGTGCTATTATTCCAGAATTAGTAACTTATAATGCCAAAAGCGTATCAAGTACCCCCAGATCTAACATGACATCGCTATCACTCTTTGGAGTCCACCACACAACATGGGAGAGAAAGGAGGTTCGTGGGAGAATTGAGCTACTACCTGGAGTGCAGGGTGTGCAGTAGTAGAGGTATCCTGTTCTCAGCTCTCCCGCAAAAATGGGGAAGGATGACTTTTCTATCTCAAAGCCATCTGAGGAGCACAGCAAGAGATAGTAAAGTCTGAGGATACCTGCAACAGGAGACTCTTCAGTGCCAACCCTGGCTGGAGATTTAAATCAGATATAAGTTATTTGGGAGTTGACCTGATGATCTGCCCCTGGACTAGCTGAGTAGGAGGAGCAGCAGCAAGGAAGCAGCCTGAACTGTCCTTGCTGCCTTGTCAGGGTCCTGTAAGGCGGCAGCACACAGGTGAGCAAAGATACTCCTCCTAGAACGCTGCCTGACAGGAGAGTGGTGGTCTGAAACCTGCTTACCAGCTGATTTTAAGTCTTTATACACAGCCATTATTAAAAATTAAATTATAAACACTTACAATTAAATCATACTAAAAATAGAGATAGTAAGTACTTAACTCATCACTTCTTAATCACTTTATTACTATCATCACCTATCTGGTAGCTTCTTGTCTCTTCCATTTGCACGGTGGGTAAAAGTGTACTATTGTGCATCCTGTCCCCGTGCATTCAGTAAGTGTCACCATGTTGGTAGCTTGAAATCAGCAAATGCTATAAATCAGGACTTAATTTATTGTTTTGTTGATTGTCTAGACTGAAGGAAGTAATAAACAAAAGGCAAATAATGCAGATTAAATAAAAGTATCATATCTAGAGTTCTCACACGATGACTAGCATAAACATTAGCGGACATATTTTTCCAGTATCTGAACACTAATACATTCAGCAAAGAAGTTGCTCATGATATTAACTAACAACTCAAGTTTCTATCTTTTTTTTTTTTTTTTTTTTTTGGAGACAGAGCCTCAAGCTGTCGCTCTGAGTAGAGTGCTGTGGCATCACAGCTCACAGCAACCTCCAACTCCTGGGCTCAAGCGATTCTCCACCTGCCACAACGCCCAGGTATTTTTTTTGGTTGCAGCCATCATTGTTGTTTGGCGGGCCCAGGCTGGATTCGAACCCACCAAGCTCAGGTGTATGTGGTTGGCACCTTAGCCACTTGAGCCACAGGCGCTGAGCCACAACTCAAGTTTCAATATCTGTCTTTATTTCACTTTTATCTTACTGCTTAAATGAAAATATCACCCAACATTCATGTTAAAACTATACTCATTTGGGCCGGGTACGGTGGCTTACATCTGTAATCCTAGCACTTTGGGAGGCTGAGACAGGCGGATTGCTTGAGCTTAAGGAGTTCGAGATCAGCCTGAGTAAGAGCAAAATTACATCTGTACTAAAAATAGAAAACTAGTGGGGTGTAGTGGGCGCCTGTAGTCCCAGCTACCTGGGAGGCTGAGGCTAGAGAGAGGACTGCGTGACCCCAGGAATTTGAGGTTGCTGCGAGTTATGATGCCATGACACTCGATCCAGGGTGCCTAAGTCTCTAAGTCAAACAAACAAAACAACAACAACAACAACACCAACAACCAAAAAACCCCCAACTGCACTCATTTGTCAGCTGCAACCATACGATAAATACAGAGATAAGAGTTTGGCAAAAATTAACATAAGTCTTCTGGAAGAATCAATAGGCTACATGAAATTTGCATTAAAGAGTATTATATATTTTTTTACTATTTGTAAATTATGTACTACATATTCTTTACATCAGGAAAATGCATAATAAACTCAGCAGTACATTTGTACATGCTACTACCCTTCCCCAGCTGGCTGTTAAACATTTACCAGAATCCCACTGGGAAAGCTGTGGTTAGGGAAGCTGAGTAGTGTCAGAGAACTGGGCAGTGAGCTCTCTACCCAATGGGAAGCAGTACTTTGACACCATCACCAAAAGGGCACAGATGACAAAACTGTGTTTGCCAAAGATGCAGATGGTAGCCATGGCAAATTAGGTAAAGGGACACTGTTCTCTCCATCACCTACTTCCCACCCCTGAAGAGTTAGGGCTTGGAAAGGAAGAGGAAGGAGGTATCTGAAAACCAGTCCATGTTTCACCCACACTGATGGAGTAAAAAGAGGAAGTTAGATTTAAATCAGATGTAAGATGGAATTTTAAAATGGACCAGACTGACCTTATAACTAAAAAATGACCTTAGTGCTGTAAAATCTGCTAGATACTGTTATGGGACAGGAAAGCAAGAGTCAATAAAACATGGCCTAAAGATAGTAGCTGCAGAAAATTAAAGCCATCCTAAATTAATGTCCCTTGAGGTGAGACTGTTCAATAAATAGTAAAAATACACAGGCTGTATCAAGTATACACTTGATAAAATAGTTTTAAAAATGTAAAAACATCCTTTAAGTCTACACAGAAGTGCTATGTACATTATATCAATGTATTTGAAAGACATTGTTCTGTTAGAATAGACTCATCTAAAGAACAGCACCGACAGTACATTCCTACCGAGAAGCTATCAGATTGCAATTCCAGTCCTGGTTAAGCAATGATTCCTAATGAAATCTCAGAAAATGTCCTGACAATACAGGACTTAAGATACCAGACATCCACACATTACTTTCCCCAAATACTATGGCAAAAAGCTATGGCTGCAGCAAGTAGTCCAGGAAACAGGCAAATACCAATATATTGGATGCTAGATGTCCTTTTTTTTTTGAGACAATCTCCCTTGGTAGAGTGTGGTGACGTCACTGTTCACAGCAATCTTAAACTCTGGAGCTTAAGTGATTCTTGCAATGCCTCAGCCTCCCTAGTAAGCTGGTACTACAGGTGCCCACCACAACGCCTGGCTGTATTTTTGTTGTTGTAGTTGTCATTGTTGTTTAGCAGATCCGGGTTGGGCTTGAACCCGCCAGCCTCGGTGTATGTGGCCAGCGCCCCTACTCACTGAGCTACAGGCGCCAAACCACGAAGCTAAATTTTTAAAAACAGCTTTATTGAGACATAATTCACATACCATACAATTCAGTCATTTGAACTGTACACTTCAGTGGTTTTTAGTATATTCACAGAGGTTGTAGAACCCCTAGCACGATCTATTTTAGAGTATTTTCATCGCCCCTAAAACAAATCCTGTACCGATCAGCAGTCACTCCCTATCCCCCAGTCCTAGGTCTAGGTATTGACTAATTTACTCCTGTCTCCAAAGATTTGCCTATGTTGGAAATTTTGTACAAATGGAAGCTTAACATGTAGTCTTTTGTGACTGGTTTCTTTTACGAAGCTTAGTGTGTTCAAGGTTCATTCATGTTGCAGCATGTATCAGTACTTCATTCCTTTGGATTTTCACATAATTTTCTATTATATGAATATAAAACATATTGATACATTCATTGGTGAGTTGTTTTCACTTTTTGGCTATTGTTTCATAAGTAGGATTTATGTGGACGCATATTTTCCTTTTTCTTTGTTATGTATCTGGTTGTGGAATTGCTTGGTCTTATGGGAACACTTTTTTAACCATGTAACGAATTGCGAAAAAGCTGTCCACAGCAGATGTATCTTTCTATATTTCCACTAGCAATGTATGAAGCTTCTAACTCTCCACATCCTGGCCAGTAGTAGTTAATTCTCTTTAATTGGAGTATTATTCTCAGGGTCTCTAGCTATGTGAGACAGATTCTCTTGATCCTCTCTTCTCTCTACTCCTAGCACTGACTGAAATTAAAAAATGACAACAATAATCCAATGAGTCTTGTTTGTAATGCACACCTTTTCTTCAAATGAAACAAAATTTTCCACAGTCCTCAAATGTAGTCCACCCACCAGAAACCATGTCAGCTCACCCCCTACCCCCGCCAAGTCTTTCCTGTTTACATGCATCTTCAGTGGCTCAGTGAGACGAGGAGGGTTGTGAGAGTGGGTGTCACGCCTTGGATGTCACCACACATGTCCACAGCCTCCACCCACGTGGGAACCTGAACTGGAACCCGGACACATACCGTGGCTCAGAGCCAGACAAGAGCCTCAGTGGTTTCAGTTCATTAGCACATTCTGTCCCCTTTCACTTCTGGAAATCCAGGTCCAGGAAGCCTCGTGAGTCCCGCGGATGTTGTCTGTGCTGACGGATGACTGTCTGTCCAGTGAAGGTTTGGGCAGAGGCCTTGCTCTGATTCTCCCCTGCCAGAGATGTTACTGAATCGTCTGCTGAAGGCAGAACCAACATCACCTTTAGTAACACTCTGTGTTAAGAGGGTAGTATTGTCTCTCTTTCACTCTTGTACCACAACCCAAGCAGTGTGTCTAGGACACTACAGATGGTCCACAGTAAGTACTTGTTTAATAAATGAACTGAGTAGTCAGACGCATTGATCAGGATGAATTTAGTTTGTGGGTGGCGGCAAGTTCCCTGACCAGACATCCTTCTTTCTTCACATGCTTGGGCCTAAATCAAGGTGTCCAACCTTTTTACTTTTCTGCCACACTTTAAAGAATAAGTTGTCTTGGGCCCCACATTAAATATACAAACACTAACAAAAGCTGATTAGAAAAAAAAAGATCCATGCATACTTTTTATGATATCTGCAGCAAGGTAAGCAAAAAAAAAAAAAAAAAAAAAAAAACAGTCCTCATAAAATCAGCATGTAGCTGGTGGGCCATAGGTTGGACACCCCTGGTAAATGATATTTCTATCAATAGGATCAGTGACTCCCCAAGTCACTGACTTGAGGTTGTGGGCACCTGGGAAGGCCTGGTCTCACTGTGGGGGTTTAAATTTAGATATCTCTGCTGTGAGTCTGAAGTAGACAATCTGATCCATTTCCTATGAGCATTTTGTCTCCAAGCTTCCCAGAAAACTTCTTCCAGGTCCTATAGGCTTCAATTCTTAGTCTATATCTAAGCAGTTTCCTGTTTCATTGACATCTTGCCTGAACTTGAACCAACTGTCCTTTTAGCTCCTTGGGCAACATGTTCTACCACCAGACCCAACTGTCTACATACCTACTGCTTCTACCCTACTCCTGCCTCAGCCAACGGGGGCTGATCTATCTCTAGGATTCAAAGTCCTCCTACTGTACCTCCCTGTTATAGGGAAAGAACCATGGTCAAACCAATCCTAATGTATCACAGGTGGTGACTGCAAAGCTGGTTTCCGTTTTTCTGTTAGCAGAAATGGGGTGGCTTCATGGGGTGACAGGAGAGTTAACTGAACCATGAACTAAGTAACATTCATTAGTCCTGGAATACATCTTTCTACCTCTCTTAAGATTGGCCTGGGAATTTGTGAGAGACCAGGCACAGTCAAGTTTACGTTCTTGAGAGTGGGACACAGTCACTATTGATGCTGACACAGTGGTTAGCAAACTAAGTCCTGGGTATTTTGAGTCTCAGACTTTTAGCCTTTCTCCTCTTCTTTCTCATCACTGCATCTGTCATCTCTTACCGGGGCCACCAAAATGCCCTCTGGAATATCACCTTGTCTTCGCTCTTCCCACTCCCAGATGAACTAAGCTTTAGTCTCTAAAAATACAAGCTTCATCATACAACTCCCCCCTTTAAAAATCTTTTAATCACCCCCCCCCCCACGGTGAGATTCTCAATGGCAAGGCCAACTATACACAAAGATGCATTTTTAACAATAATTTGATGTCCCAGATGCTTTTTACTGATTACATTTTTCAACATTGTTATCATATTATCTTCAATAGAGATAGACCCAATGTTTTGTCTTCCTCCTGAGTTCTCATTGTTTCTGGAGGAAATACAAGTTTTCAAAGAATCAAACCTGTTAATGTAAAAGACGACTAAGAATAGAGTGAAATCATTGCTCAAAAAAAAAAAAAAGAAAAGAAAAGAAAAAAAGTAAAGACATGGCAAAAAACTTCATGCTCAGGAAGCCACAATGTGGTTTCTATCTTAATAACTGCACAAGCAACAACTCCCCTAAAAACTCTGGACAACAATTTAGTCAGTCTACATTGTCACTGTAGTCTTCCCTAGGGAGATCGATCTCTGAGGAAGAGAACAGAAACCACAGATCTCATGAGGTTAAGCTCTAAAAGCACAGACAGGAGTAAAGAAAAGAGGTGGAGTGCTTAAAGTGATCTGTGTACACTCTCCCTCCTTTAAAATAATGCTAAATTATTGTAATAATCTTGTCCCATATGTGAGAAGGGCAAAATAAAAAGATAAACTTACTGTGAAATTTTTCTAATCAGAGTTAAAGCAGATTTTAGATCTTTGAGTGGAGTCTACTCCATAGACAGATTGGCTTCCTAGGGTGGAATCCCAACCTTCTGCTTCCTGCTGCTTCTATGATTACTCCTAACAAGCAGGGTTGCACTGGTCACAGTAATCTGCTGACCTTTCCTACTTTAACACTTCCCATTCAGTCAATGCAAACCCCTTTCACTTGAACAAAATGCCAGGCCTATTTTGGGATAAGCACATACAACAAAACTCTCCAAGCTTCTCACTCTTGATGACAGTACAGTGATTCCAAGTTGGGCCTCTCTCTAAATGCCTGTACAGCAACTTTTTAAAGCAGTAGAAATACAGCGTGTATCTCAGTGCTTTCCTCCCTTCCCATTTGGGAAGAAAATGTTTGTAGCCACCTCCACAAACCCCTGTATGTTTTTAACTACTTGACCCTTTTAGTTAATTCCTAGCAATGATGGACTTGAACTCCTGGTCTCAAGTGATCCTCCCAAAGTGCTGGTATTATAGCTGAGAGCCACCAAACCTAGTCTGAAATGAGGGATTTTCTAAGACAAGACAAACCAGATGAGATTCTGAAGGCCCCAGGCAGACTTTCCAGCGCTAGGACTCCTGACCTTCCTTCAATTGCCCCAAGGCAGTTGGCCCTCCTTAAAAAGTCTATCATCCTCCTGAGTTAGGTAGAGATGGATTCAAGGAAGCTGTCCCCATTCTCTCAAGATGTGTGTGGTATTAAAAATTCCTTTCTTCCTTGGCGATCCTTGTCGTCTTAAAAACTACATCTTAGTGAGATCAGCAGCTGGACTTAGACCCCACTGGCAATTTCAACAATACGTTCATATACCTTGATTCATACTGTAATGTGACTGTCACCTAACGTGCCATCTTTTCCAGGGGGATGTACATTTTCAAACAATTACAAAGAGAGGCCACATTTAAAACAAAACTAACACAAAATAATGGAAACAAAACAGCACATGCATGTGTGTAGTTTAGTTTTTTGACAAGAGGCATTCTGGGTTCTTCAAGTCACGTATCTGAAATTCACCATCCACTTTGCCATTGTAAAGTACCGTTCCTTCCCCTTCTCATACACCTGATTTTTTCCCCCAAGGTTGGGATTTTCACCCTAGGGAGCTGTGTCTCTGGAGTAGTAGGTTTAAAATCGACTTTAACCCTGATTAGAAAACGTCACAGCTCACAGCAACCTCAACTCTTGAGCTTGAGCAATCCTCTTGCATCAGCCTCCCAAGTAGCTAAGAGTAAAGGAGTGTGCCACCTTTCCCAGATAGTTTTTCTATTTCTAGTAGAGATGTGTCTTGCTCTTGCTCAGGCTGGTCTCAAACTCCTGAGTTCAGGCAATCTACCTGCCTTGGTCACCCAGAGTGCTAAGGATTACTCAGGCATGAGCCACTGCACCTGATTTTGATTATTACGTCTTAGGTCACTAGCAGAGCCAGTCATTCTTCATGGAAATTTGACCCCCATTGATTTAATTTTTAAAATGACATTTTAGCATTTGTACGTGTATCATACCAACTTTATTCATTCTCCCAGATACATCATTAAAGATAAAAAATGGGCTATAGAAACCTAGGAAGGACTTTACTTTCTATCCTGTGGACGACTCTCACATATACGGTGCTTGACTCACCACTAAAGTGTATTTATCAAGACTGTTCAAACCACAGAATACTTTTTGGAAACTCAAAGGCAACTCAATTCTGCACTATTTATTCTATACTGGGACCTAACTTTTAAATGCTTGTGTGGTGGGCACAGTCACAGGCTCCCAAATGCAATGCCTCATTTAAAGTATTTATTGGAGGCTGACTTTGGGTGTTAAAACATGGATATGGTAAAAAGCACTAAATTAAACAGCCATATTTAAATTCTAAAATAGTTATGAATGCTTAAAACAGCTTACCTATTTTTCTATAATTGGCTACCCTTGTTTCTACTATAAATATGTTGACTAGATTTGCATAGTGATTATGATTATGTCTAGGGCTGTATTTTGGGAGTGAAAGGGGGACAGGAGAAGAAAAAAAGAGGCAACGAACAGACTCACTGTCCCTAAATAAGAATGCATTCACGTTTGCATGAATAATTATATTTTCACCTGCAAATTAGGTATCATTTGTACCTATAATGTTTTCCTTATTTAAATAACCATTCTTCATACACAAACACAGTGGTTATGTTAAATCTTAGGAATGATTTAAAAAATATATTTTGCAACCCTTAGACTGTAAGTTTTATTCCATTTTGTCAGAAGTTATAAAAGTAAACACATGCCTCTCACATGCTGTATTGTCTTACTTAAGTCTAGGAAAAACAAACAAAAAATACAGCCCTATGGAAAATATACACTTCTATAACTGCTTGTTGCAAATAATATTAATAGAATGGACGCCCTTCAAAATTTTATCATTTTGCCAACATTTCACTTATAAAATACTTTTACTTCCTCCTTATATCCTTAAATTATCAATTTGAAATTTACTGATTTCTTCAAAGGATTTAATCCACATAAAACAAAGTTAAAAACTTCAAAAGAGAAAAACATTAAAGAAAACAATATGGCCTGTTGAACATACCTGGAAATACTTCCAGCTCCATATTAATAAAGAGATGCAGAGGGGGAGGTGCCTCTACCTCTCAGACTGATACTGAACAGCCTCTTGGCCTCTAAATGAGCACAGCCATTGTATTTTTACTTGCAAATTAGGTCTGGCATGTACCTACAGGGTTTTTATATATTTAAATTACTCAGTCTAGGATGATAATAAAAAAAATCAGAAATAAATCAAAATAATATTGGAGACCTATTTCTATAAAGATAACAAAGGTTTGGCATAGTTGCTCCTGCCTGAAATCCTAGAACTTTGGGAGGCCAAGGAAAGAGGATTGCTTGAGGCCAGGAATTTGAGATTAGTTTGGGTAAAACCGCCATAGCCAGACCTAGTCTCTACAAAAAATAAAAACAAATTAGCCAGGTGTGGTGGTGCTCACCTGTAGTCTCAGCTAATTGAGAGGCTCAGGCAGCAGCATTGCTTGAGCCCAGGAGTTTGAGGCTGCAGAAAGCTGTGACTGATGCATCGCACTCTAGCCCAGGCAATAGAGTGAGACCTTGTCTCAAAAACAAACAAAAAACACGGTAATACACACATATATATTCAAAACAAAAGAACTGAACACCAGCATTTAACTTGGGACATTATTTTTAATGTATACAACACCAAGCTGCTGTAGTGTCAATTTGTGTTAAATATTTTAACAGACTTTAAAATTACTGGAGTGGCTCAGTGCCTGAAGCTCAGTGGCTAGAGAGCCAGCCACATACACTGGACCTGGTAGGTCTGAACCAGCCCGGGCCTGCCAATCAACAGTGACAACTACAACAACAAAACAAAAGCCAGATGTTGTGGCGGGCACCTGTAGTCCCAGCTACTTGGGAGGCTGAGGCAAGAGAATCGCTTATGCCCAAGAGTTTGAGGTTGCTGTGAGCTTTGACACCGTGAGACTCTGTCTCAAAAAAAAAAAAAAAGTTACTGGAGAGACAAATAGATGAAGGTGACCTTAATTCAATATTATATGAAGAAGAAAGAAGGAAGGGAGGGAGGAAAGGAAATGAAGGGAAAGAGAGAGAAAGGAAGAAAAGGAAGGGAGGGAGTAGGGAGAGGGAAAGGAAGGAAGGGAAAGGAAGGGAAGGGAAGGGAGAAAGAAAAGAAGGAAGGAAGGAAGGACTGCTCATGGCTGCTAATATTAAACATGACTATCTTTTATTTCTGGAGGCAAGTATTTAAATTTTGATTAAAATTAGAAGTGAAAATTAGCTGAGTAATTTAACTTTAACTCTCATTTGGATTAAGTTCAAGTTCCTAGTACAATCTTTCTGACACAAAAGGGCCCCCAGGTACTCTAGTTGGTAGGTAGTATGGGTGTGGTGTGTGTTTGACAGGTCATGGTTAAGGTTGATTACAGGGCAGAAAAACTACGCTGTTTAATGCCTTCCATGCCCAATGTTTCTTTGAGCCTGTTTGCCCTGGGGAGCAATATTAAAGGCTTAATCAAATGCTCTTGGATTCCTTAAAAGGAACGTGGTTTTACTAAGAAGCCAACTTTCAATTTATAATCAAATTATAAACCAAAATAAAAATGAATAATTGTTTCTCTAGGGATAACACAGAATAAAACTTTATAGTGCTTAATTTCATTAGCTGGTTACTTTTAATTTGTCAAAACTAAAGCCCATGGAGTTACAATTATGTTCAGCCCATATTAAGTAAATCGCTTCTTTATGCCTGTGTTAAGACTTTCTAGTGACTTATTTGACTGATCTCATTAGAATTTCTTAGTAAATAATAACTTATCATGAGACTAAAGGTGTCTATACCTTTTTTTTTTTTTTTTGAGAGTCTCACTATGTCCCCCTCCGTACAGTGCTGTGCTGTCACAGCTCACAACAAATTCAAACTCTTGGGCTTAAGCGATTCTCTTGCCTCAGCCTCCCAAGCATCTGGGACTACAGGCACTTGCCATAATGCCCGGCTATTTTTGTTGGTTGCAGTTGTCATTGTTCTGTAGCAGGCCTGGGCCGGGTTTGAACCTGCCTGCCTTGGTGTACGTGGCTGGCACCCTACCCACTGAGCTATGCGTGCCAAGCCTAAAATTTGGTTTTAGTCCTTGTATTGGTTAATAAATAACATTTAGATGAGCAGATTTTAGGGAAAAGGAGAGTTGAAACAGGCAGGGTTGAAACTAATACGCTCATCCTGGATGGACGATATCCAAAGGGCGAATGCTCAGAAAAAATGCCATAGTCAAGAAGTTGGCAAATGTTATCCCTTCCAATTTCCTTCAATTTACGACAAGTCAGATTAAGGATGAAATTCTGTAAGTAAATCAAGAAGAGAGTCTATTATAGGGAAAATCTGCTGAACCTTTTCTTTGAGACTGATTTTAGGATGGTTCAAGCATCATCTGCTGAACTCATTTAGCAGACCTGCTTTTATAGAAGTCTGAGACTCAGGGATCAAGCTGAAAAGATGTGTATACACCCAGAAATATGTCTGTGCATATGTGTTTGCCTGGGTTTATAAACTGAGGTGCAGAGGAGGGGCAGGAAGGAGCAATAATAAAGTAAAATAGTTTGCATACTTGCATTTATCTGAACTTTCATCCTATAGAAAAAAAGGTATTAAGCAATGTACTTTTATGGTCTGAGAGTGAAGTGTGGAATCACACATGGTAAATTGGAGAACAGCTTGAAGTCATGGTGAAATATTTAGACAACCAAATTTTGTTAGGGTGTCAAGCTTAGCAGTGGTTTTGGAGGACATACCGCATTAGGTGGAACCAACCCTTGCCCAGCTACTATCGTTAATATGCCTTTGATAAACAATCTAATAATATGACCTTCAAGGGATATTGCCCTGGGGAATAACAATGGGAAATACAGTCAGACAGCCACTTTGACCTGCTTCTCTCAGACACAGGCTGACCTAGTGTGTTGATGTCAGGATAGACAGAAAGCAAGATTGACTTAATACCGGAATTTGTCAGCTCCCCTTATACTCCAAGGAAGACGAGTTTAGCCTGGTTTGTGGCAAGATGATAGAAATGACAGAATGACTTGCTAATAAAGAACTGAGGCATTACCTTTGGAAAAAGTTTTAGGTGAGTCTGCTATGCTCCTCATATTTAGAAAAGTGAGGGAAAGATCTGGAAGTTGAATCTCAGTATAAATTATAGCTTGTTCTCAAATAACATCAATTGGTTCAACACTGGTTTATGAGAGAAAAAAAATCACTTCCTGCTTGGGCCACTGTGTCAATGTACATGTCCTCCCCAGGCCTGCATGGGTTTTCTCTGGGTACTCTGGTTTCCTCCCATGTTACAAACATGTGCATGACAGGTGAACTGGCATGTCTATATTGGCCCAGTGTGAGAGAATGTGCCCTGTGATGGAATGGACTTTTGTCTAAAGCTGGTTCCTACCTTGTACCCTAAGCTGTCAGGATGGGCTCTGGCCACCTGTGAGCCTCAAGTGGAATAACAAGGCTAGAAAATAAATGAATAAGCAGATACAAATAATTGTAAAGTAAAAATTCATAAAAGTCTATGATAACTACACAAATGTATGAAGAAAGTGCTCAGCAATCCCATCATATGTTTATGGGATTTTTGGATGGCATGGTAAGAGAGGTGCTCCTTACAATTTTTGCTTTGTACAAATTTTTGCAACATTTCTTAATTGAATCCACCATCACTGCCATCACTCACTGACACCTCCAAAATTGAATAATTATCTTATTTCCTTTTATTAATTTTTCTTATATGTAAGGATAGCTCACATTTATTTCAATGTTTAATATCAGAAGTGGTTTGATCTTTAGATGTGTGGCAATATTTTTGTGACCAGAAATATGCCATAGGGATGTAACTCTAGTTCATATCAGTAAGTTAACCTATGGTAAACTGGTCTCCTTACATTGTTTTACTTAAGGTTGTAGTTTCCAAGAACCTATCTGCCACACTGTTAAATGAGGACTACACATTATTGATAGGTGAAGAAAGGAATAATTCTACAGAACATACCAATTCCATGTGAACTACTTATGGATCACAGAATGAATTTTTATGAGTTTGTTTAAAATATAAATTTTGGACAGCCACTGCAGTACATTGAGCTCCACAGAGACAGCACCGGGGCAAGTGAGAGCCGGATGGGCACTGGGCGACTGTGCCTCGCTGAGGAAAAATAACTAAACATGGGCAAAGGAGATCCTAAGAAGCCGAGAGGCAAAATGTCATCGTATGCATTCTTTGTGCAAACTTGCCGAGAGGAGCACAAGAAGAAGCACCCAGACGCTTCAGTCAACTTCTCAGAGTTTTCGAAGAAGTGCTCAGAGAGGTGGAAGACCATGTCTGCTAAAGAGAAAGGAAAATGTGAAGATACGGCAAAGGCGGACAAGGCCTGTTATGAAAGAGAAATGAAAACCTACATCCCTCCTAAAGGGGCAACAAAAAGGAAGTTCAAGGATCCCAGTGCACCCAAGAGGCCTCCGTCGGCCTTTCTCTTGTTCTGTTCTGAGTATCGCCCCAAAATCAAAGGAGAACATCCTGGCCTATCCATTGGTGATGTTGCAAAGAAGCTGGGGGAGATGTGGAATAACACTGCTGCAGAGGACAAGCAGCCTGATGAAAAGAAGGTTGCAAAGCTGAAGGAAAAATACAAAAAGGATATTGCTGCATACCGAGCTAAAGGAAAGCCTGATGCAGCAAAAAAGGGAGTTGTCAAGGCTGAAAAAAGCGAGAAAAAGAAGGAAGAAGAGGAAGATGAAGAGGATGAAGAAGACGAGGATGATGATGAATAAGTTGGTTCTAGCACAGTTTTTTTCCTTGTCTATAAAGCATTTAACCCCCCTGTACACAACTCACTCCTTTTAAAGAAATAAATTGAAATGTAAGGCTGTGTAAGATTTGTTTTTAAACTGTACAGTGTCTTTTTTTGTATAGTTAACACACTACTGAATGTGTCTTTACAGAGCCCTGTCCTGGTGGTATTTTCAATAGCCACTAACCTTGCCTGGTACAGTATGGGGGTTGTAAATTGGCATAGAAATTTAAAGCAGGTCCTTTTTGGTGCACAGCACAAATTAGTTATATATGGGGATGGTAGTTTTTTCATCTTCAGTTGTCTCTGATGCAGCTTATACGAAATAATTGTTGTTCTGTTAACTGAATACCACTCTGTAATTGCAAAAAAAAAAAAAAAAAAAGCTGCAGCTGTTTCGTTGACATTCTGAATGCTTCTAAGTAAATACAATTTTTTTTATTAGTTCTCTTGTCCTTTTCATAGGTCTGAAATTTTTCTTCCTGAGGGGAAGCTAGTCTTTTGCTTTTTGCCCATTATGGATCACATGAATTATTACATTGTTTATCTTTTCATATAATTAGCTGATAAAAAGCTTTTTGTCTACGCACCCTGCGTATCATGATGGGGGTAATAAAAGTTAAATTGGGATAGTTTTCATCTATAACTGAAACTCCAATGTTGATGACAAATTTCACATAGCCCATTTACATTTTACAAAGTGAAGAGTAAGCAATCTACTCGCAGCATGGGATTATTAGAATCAAACGTTTTGAAAGTCTGTCCTTGAAGGACTAATAGAAAAGTATGTTCTAATCTTTACATTAGATTTAAGATTCTATTAATAAAGATTCTATTCTTTAACTCCCATTACCATGTAATGGCAGTTATATTTTGCAGTTCCCACATTAAAGAAGACCTGAGAATGTAGCCCCAGAAGCGTGAGCTTAAAATACAAGACTGCCATACTGCATTTTTTGTTGATGTTAGTCCTGGCAAAGACTTAACAAAGTGCTGGCTGTAAATGTCTTTTTCCCATTTACCTAAATATGAACTGCTCAGGAAACTTCAGATTCTCCATTTAGAGTATCTTTAATTAATTGGGCCGCCCTTTAAAATAATGCCACATTTAGGGAGGCACCTGTGACTCAAAGGAGTAGGGCGCCAGCCCCATATACCGGAGGTGGCGGGTTCAAACCCAGCCCCAGCCAAAAACTGCAAAAACAAAACAAAATTAAAATAATGCCACATTTAAAATTGGTTATAGTTTCTTGTATTGTGGTTTGCCCCTTTTTAAATCCAATTGATAGGAAAGAAGACGCTTAAACTTTCCATCTTAATACAAGTTACTCAATTTGTTTGAATTTGAATTTTCCTTACAAAACCCACACTCATTCATTAGAGTCATGTTTATTTGCTTAGCAGTTTAGGGAACAATTTGGCAATTTTGTGGTTTTTGAGATTATTGTTCTCTTAAAGTGCCAGTATTTTAAAATAGAGTTCTTGTAATTTTACATGCTTTTGTGATGGAGTGCTGTTTTGTTATATAATTTTGACTTGGAGTCTTTCCATTTGCATTTGTTTATGTAATTTCAGGAGGAATACCGAACATCTGAGTCCTGGATTATACTAACAAACTAATAATTGCAGAGGTTTAAAAAATATATATAAATTTTGCTGGTATAGAGGAAAAATGCTGGATTCTTTAGCTACACATGGTTAAGACATTCGAGTAGCAAAAAAGTACAAAATTCTAAATCTTAAGCTGGTAATACATATCTTAAGAGTGATTCTTTAACCTCAATTTAAAATAAACTCAAATGTATACACTATTGCTTTTATTTTAAATTTAGGGTCAGCTGGTTTTTAAACCAATGCTATATCCACAATTCTAATCTGCTTTCTTTTCACGTTTACTGTTGAGGTAGCTCTGGTCTTATTGATAATTAAAAAAAAATTTTTAATTTTGTATATTTAAGGTATAGAACATATGTTAAAAGATAACACACATATATAGTCAAATACTTACTACAGTGAAGGAAATGAACCTATCCATCATCTCACAGTGTTACTCAATCCCCTTGACTGTGTATCCTCCAACCTGTGGCAAGAAAAGCTATAATCTACTCATTTAGGAAAAATTTTGAACACACTATTATTACCCATAGGCCTCATGCTGTACATTAGATATTTCTACTTGCTCATCCTACATACTTCTTGCTTTGTATACTTTGACCTACATCTCCCTATTTCTTTTCCCACTCTCCAACCCTGATAACCCATTTTATTCTAATTTGGCCCTTTGCTAAAAAAAAAAAAAAAAAAAATCTCACATTACAGGCAATATTATACAATAGTTTTCTTTCCATGTCTGGGTCCTATGACTTAGCATTATGTCCATACATTTTTGAGGCTGTTCTAATATTCCACCGTGCATATTCACATACATGCACGCACACACACAGTTTATCTATTAGTCCACTGATGGACACCTCTCTAAGCTCCAGTGAACTTCCAGATGTCCCACCCATCCATCCTCCATCGTACTCTAAGTAGCTAGAGAAGTCAGTCCAACAGTAATGGCAGTGACAGCAGCCCCTGTAGAGTACCCTCAGGGCTTACTACAATTCCTTCCAAATTTAGGTACTAAAAATAAGTCTGCTGTAGGGAACACTTGAGGATGCTATGAAATGAAGTAATTAATAACAACTGCAATGGCTATTAATAGGCCAATTTAAAATGACTAATAATGAAAAGAAAAATTATTTTACATTTAGAAACCTGTGAGAATAGTCTGTGTGAGGGGGAGTCTGTCAAATGAATACCATTAAAAAGACTGTTGAGCTAGATGAAATATAATTCAAAAGACTGCTTATTCCTGGACCCTTCCACAGAGAGATTTTCAGAGTGCTATTACAGAAGTATCTTGGATAAGATACTGGAATCTTGAAATCATCAGATATCAATATTGACAGACATACTACTAAACAGATAAAAAACCTCGATGCTATAAAGAATAAATGTAGGGAACATTTATACATTACTCCTGGCTTCTATATATAAGATTCTATGGTATTCAGAACCGCAAAGACAGCTATATTTCTTTTTTCTTTTTCATTTTTTTTTGCAGTTTTTGGCTGGGGCCGGGCTTGAACCCGCCACCCCTGGTATATGGGACTGGCACCCTACTCCTTGAGCATAGGTGCCGCCCGACAGCTGCTTTTGTACCTTACCCTCTGCTGGCCAATCCTGAGCCCACAATTAAAACCATGTTCCCGGAGAAGACCATGAGTGTATACTGTGCATGTGAGTTACAGCGAATTTTTGTAATGAACAGATCAGTTAAGAACAATTTCATGTTTGACAGCAATTTGCTTCTGTGATCTTGCTCATACAGAGCTTTCTTCCTTCTTGTCATCCTCCCTTTGTAGAGAGTGCTAGGGTCTTCTGAAGAAGAGGGTTCAAGGAGACAAGGCACCTTTGTTGGGGGGGACGGAAGGGTGGTAGTACGTATTGTGGAATTTGCCTCCTGTGTCTGATATGCTTGGGTATTAACAACCCACCATGTAGGAGGAGCAAATGACCTACAAAGAGCTGACCTACTTCTATATCATGCCCAACCCTGTACCTCTACTCACTAAATAAATCCAATTGTGGCAGTATCCTGCCCAGAACACCTACTACAGAAATGCTGATGAAAGCCTTTAGTGTTCTCTGATAGGGAGCACCTCATATCCTAGTCACAGTGATGTATACGTTTCTAACTGTGGAGCATCTCAGCCGAGCAGGCATTATCAGGCACAGGGCTCCAGTTACAGGTCACCTTGGCCCTCAGGTGAGCACAAGTTCTGGCCCCAACTTCTGGTTTTAAGTAATTTGCTTACTGTCAGACTCTTGCACTTTATTATTTTTTTGCGACAAAGTCTCTGTTAGCCTGCACAGTGTGCCGTGGCGTCATAGCTCACAGCAACCTCAAACTCCTGGGTTTGAGCAATCCTCTTACCTCAGCCTCCCGAGCAGCTGGGACTATAGGCATGTGCCACCATGTCTAGCTAGTTATTTTTCCTTATTTTTAGTAGAGATGGGGTCTTACTTTTACTCAGGCTGGTCTGGAACTCCTGAGCTCAGGTGATCCACCTGCATTGGTTTCCCAAAGTGCTGTAATTCCAAAGGATTATAGGCATGAGCCATCGCACCTGGCCAGACTCTTGGAATTTAAACTCCTTAAGAGAGCAGGGACTTTGACCCAAGTAGGGTTTTTTTTTTGTTCGTTTGTTTTTAAAAACTAACCCCTCTCATCTCCTGGCTCTGGGCCTAAATCAGAGTTTGGTAAATAGTTGTTCTAACAAATCAGTGATGGAACTTAAGGTACCAATGTGCTTCCAGTTTACAGAAGCTGCATCCCAGCTGTTTCACACACAGAGACCACTGTTGGGGCAGCTGGCAAGAGCTCAAGTTCTGGAGTCAAATTCCTTGAGTATAAATCCTAGCTCCGACCCATACCTGGACAAGTATGAGCCTTAAACTCATACTTAAACCCTCTGAGCCTGTTGTCTCATTTGCAAAATGCAGATAATATTACTGCTCACCTTATAGGGTGGCTGAGAAGATTAAATGGGAAAACTAATGAGTAGCACTGAATACAGTTCCTAGTAGAAGCTTGGCTCAAAAAATGGCCAGCTGTCACTGTTGTTACTGTTACCATATTCATTATCATCACCAAACCTGGCAAAAGAACAGGAGAAAAGTCAACGGATATTACTTACCCTAACTGCCATCTGGGTGTTAATGCCTCTGGATTCATTTCATTTCAGCTACAGTGGTAGAGAGGGCTTGTTTCTCTACTTTTCTTTCCTGTCTTTCCCATTCTGAATCACCCTGTCACTCTTAACCTTTAGGGAAAGCTTTTTGTTGTCTCTAGGAAGCTACTTTCAGAAAGTAAACGATAATTATTACTGTGATTATATACACACACACACACACATATACATATACCATACAATTTACTTTTTTTTTTTGAGACAGAGTCTCAAGTTGTCGCCCTCGGTAGAGTGCTATGGCATCACAGCTCACAGCAACCTCCAACTCTTGGGCTTAAGTGATTCTCTTGCCTCAGCCTCCCAAGTAGCTGGGACTACAGGCGCCCACCACAATGCCTGGCTATTCTTTGGTTGTAGTTGTCATTGCTGTTTGGCAGGCCTGGGCTGGATTCGAACCTGCTAGCTCTGGTGTATGTGGCTGGCGCCTTAGCTGCTTGAGTTATAGGCATCGAACCATGTTTTAATCATTTTAAACATATAGCCAGTGGTGTCAAGTACACTCAATCTGCTGCTGGACAGTAGTTGTTGAAGGGCAATATTTAATGGTTTCCCCAGGAACAACTTGTAGGATATTTCTCTTCCCTTAAGTCCAGTGATGACCCTGAGGGTGGCCAGAGGCCTCCTGGGTGATGCCTAAGGATGTACTTTGGCTCTGGTACAGCACCAAGTACAGCCTCCACACCTTGGTACTAAGACTTACTTGGACCTTGGTCTACGATTCTTCTCATTGTATTTTTCATGGACAGTGAAACCATCAAATGGTATCTGGTGAGAACCTAACTATAGTCACATGGATACATAATTAAGATATGAAGTCAGACCCAATTTGCATCTCCAGGGCCACAAATAGAAAATCCACACTGGAAATAGGTTTTCAGGGGTGGGGTAATAGCATGGGAATAATGTTATCACTTATTTGACTACTTAAATTGTAAAATGTCCACTGCCTCTGTAACTATTTAAATAACCTTAGATTAGAAAACATTTAAGAAGAAAATGGCGTAGTCATTTAAGAATTTCCTTCTTGATGTTAAAAAAATATGTTTCCATCCTATCTTCTGGTTGAATATTACAACCATAGTCTGCTATGCTCCTTATATTTGGAAAACTGAGTGAAAGATCTGGAAGTTAAATCTCAGTATGAATTACAGCAGGTACTCAAATAACATCTCTTGATTCAACATTGGTTTATGAGAAAAAAAATCAGTTCCTGCTTGGGCCACTGTTTGTGTGAATGTGCACATTCTTCCCATGCCTGTGTGGCCACCGTGTATTAATTAAAAACTACAATGATGCTTTAGTAACCAAAAGTTTGCCCTTTTATCAATGAAAATTTAACTTTAGACTTTTCTATTTTTATTTATTTTCTCTTAGTTATAAATTCTATTTTTTTGCTTTTTAAATGCATGGTAATACACTTTTGAATGTTGAACATTGTGAATTTTACATTGTTGGGTTTTGAAATATGTTATATTCCTTTCAGAACATTGTACTTTAATAGGCAGTTATTTAGCAGTAGTTTAATCCTATCAAGGCTTGCTTTTAAACTCTGGGTGGCTCATACTTGTAACCCTAGCACTTTGGGAGGCCTAGGTGGGAGGACTGTTTAAGGTCAAAAGCAAGACTCTGTCTCCACAAAAAATAGAAAAATTAGCTACTTGAGAGGCTGAGGCAGAAGATCACTTGAGCCTAGGAATTTGAGGTTGCGTGAGCTATGAAGACGCCACTGCACTCTACCCCAGGTGACAGAGTGAGATCCTGTCTTAAAACAAACAACACCCCCAAACCCAAAACCCCAAATAAACTTTGTTAGGAAAGACTCAAGGCAGTCTTAGTTTAGAGTTAATTTATTTCTACTAATAAAGGCAATATGATCTGATGACTATATGCAAACCTTACCAAAGACTCAAGGAGATCTCTTTTCAGATCTCGAGAGCTTTCTCTATATAGTCCCTCTTCCCTGAGTTTCTGCCCCACAGATGTGAGCCAACTCCTATCTGTCTCCTCAGCTTAGTGAGACTACGAGGCTCTCTCTAGTTTCTTTCTCCTTCTATGCAGCAGCCTGAAAAGGTAGTAAGCTTGGGGCAACTGTAGGAATCACCTCATGTTTCTCGTCTTTTGGGGATCTCTTCTGCCAGTTTTCTTTTCTTTTTTATTTTTTTGTAGAGACAGAGTCTTACTTCATCACCCTTGGTGAGTGCCATGGCATCACACAGCTCACAGCAACCTCCAACTCACAGGCCTAGGCGATTCTCTTGCCTCAGCCTCTCCTGAGTAGCTGGGACTACAGGCACCCGCCAAAACGCCTGGCTATTTTTTTGCTGCAGTTTGGCCGAGGCCGGGCTTGAAACCCCCACCCTCGGTGTATGGGGCCAGTGCCCTACCCACTGAGCCAAAGTTTTCTGCCAGTTTTCTAATGCTGAGTTTTAGGAGTGTAACTCTGGTTCCTGCTGTTTCTTCAAAGCCAGAAGTGGAAGTCAAACAGGTAGGGTTGGACGTGGTAGCTTATGCCTATAATCCCTACACTCTGGGAAGCTGAAGCAGATGGACTGCTTGAACTCAGGAGTTTAAGACCAGCCTGAGCAAAAAAGCGAGATGTAAAAATAGCCGGGTGTTGTGGTGGGTGCCTGTAGTCCCAGATCTTTAAAAGGCTGAGGCAAGAGGATTGCTTGAGCTCAGGAGTATAAAGTTTCTGTGAGCTATGATGCCACAGCATTCTAAAGAGGGTGACAAAGTGAGACCCTGTCTCCAAAAAAAAAAAAGTCAAATAGCTAAGATTCACTCTCATCTTAACCAGACACAGTCTTTAGGCTCCAGGAACTTGTCATTCAATAGAATATCCTGACATATTTTAAGTTGTCCTTTATTCCTGAGACTTAAAGAGCAAAGAAAAATTAGGACTGGAAGTAAAGGTTAAAAAAAGGCTTGGGCTTGAAACAAGGCAGTTTCTTGGGGAGTTCTTTAGCCAGACCCATCTGGCTGAGTGGATACAGTTTATGCATTATGGGTGCTGAGAAATAAAGAAGAAAACTTATTCATTTTATACACGACAAAGGTTAATCCTAAATAGTATAAAGAAAGGAGTTTAAAGCTAATTGAAATCATTAAGTCAGTTTCAACTTACAATTCATTCTTCCCATTAGTTTTCCTTACAGAAAGTATGATACATTCCACAGACTAAATTCCAAACTCACACAACTGTGGAAAAACCATCTAAACATCTTATGCAGGGAATGAAAGTGCTTTTTTAGACATTTCAAAGGCAAGGTCATCACACCTTACACAGCTAATCTGAGCCTCAGTTCAATAATATTACACGGAATGATACTCATAGTTTTCAAAGTATTTACAGAGCTCTACACATACCATTTTTTCTCCCTTACAATAATGCTGCAAGGGTCAGGGTCAAAAGTAAGGTCTTCAATTCACAAATGAGAGCACTGATTTATCTAAGGTCACCAATTAGTTAGTGAGAGAGCTGGGTCAAGATTCCAGTTTTCCTGACAGCTTCAGGAATAATTTTGCTTCTGTATAATTTAGCTCCTTTGACTTCATCCTTTTAAACATGGCACGGTATAACCCTTCACGAACTGTCTAACACTGGTGAGTCTAGAGTTTGCTAAAAAGATGCAAGCAAGGGCATGTCACTATGACTCAGAGAAGTCATGCAGAAATGCAGTGAAGATAGGGGCAACAGCTTAGAGCTGAACAATATAAAACAACTCCACACTGCAGATCTAGGGTTTTCGCGTAAGGCCTTGCCATTCATACACAAGACAAAAATGCTCAGAAAACCAAATGAGATTATTATGCTATGTGCATGATACTGCTTTAGCAGGGCTACTTACAGAGCATAGAACTTCAAAGTTAATTTACTTTATAAGGGGTGGCGCCTGTGGCTCAAGGGAATAGGGCACTGGCCCCATATGCCGGAGGTGGCGGGTTCAAACCCAGCCCCAGCCAAAAACTGCAAAAAAAGAAAAAAAAAAATTTACTTTATAAACTGAGTTAAAGAAAGAAACTGTTTAACTGGGGGAAAAGTTTACGGCATTAAAAAGGTATGTATTGGGAGAGATTGGCATCTCTCCCAGCATCACTCACAGTGTTCAGCCATACTTTCAGAGTTAGTGTTATACAGCCCTTGTGAGAGCTGATGGGGCCACTCCTACCTACCAGACAAGAAGAACAGTAGCCACCAACATAGCACATAAAATATTCACAGGTTATACTATTTTAATAAATGCTACAAGCTAAGTCACATTATCATAGAGATAAAAATAAATAAAAATATAATTTGGATTTCCTTTTTTTTTTTTTAGAAACAGTCTTGTTCTGTCCCCCTGGGTAGAGTGCAGTGGCATCATCACAGCTCTCTAGAACCTCACACTTCTGGGCTCAAGTGATCCTCTTGCCTCAGCTCCCAAGTGGCTAGAACTACAGGTACACACCACCATGCTGGCTATTTCTTTTTCTATTTTTGGTAAAGACAGGATTTTGTTCTTGCCCTGGCTGGTCTGGAACTCAGGAGACACTTTTGTCTATCTGAATACAGTTATGTGGCTATTACATTACCCTTTCAAGTAACCTTTCAGAATATAACACCTTCTAAAACTAACACCCATCACTCAGGAGGCCCCGGGATGTAATCACGCTGACTTTTGTTTTCTTCTTCTTTTTGGTAGAGAGTGGGGGTTGCCTAGGCTGGTCTCTACCTCCTCAGCTCAAGGGATCATTCTGCCTCAGCCTTCCAAAGTGCTAGGACTATAGGTGTGAACCACTGTGCCTCAGCCTAGCTCACAGCAACCTCAAACTCTTGGGCTCAAGCAATTTTTCTGCCTCAGCCTCCTGGCTACAGGTGCCTACCACCACGACCAGCTAGTTTTTCTATTTTTAGTAGAGGTGGAATCTTATTCATGTTCAGGCTGGTCTTGAACTCCTGACCTCAAGGGATCCTCTGGCCTTGGCCTCCCAGAGTGCTAGGATTACAGGTATGAGCCACCGTGCCCAGCCAATTTGGCTATTTCTTTTTTCTTTGTTTATTTATTTTTATTTCAATTTGGCTATTTCTATCTGCAGACAGAAAGGAAGAGACTACTGCTTCACATTACGAGTATCACTCTTCCCACCAGTATTCACACCTGGTCCCTGAGGACATTAGATAGCTACTAACAAAGTATGAGAATAGCTTCATCAACAAATTCTCTGGGTATAAAGATTCTTTAAAAGTCAGCATGGGCCAGGCACAGAGGCTCACACCTATAATCCTAACACCTTGGAAAGCTGAGGAGTTAAGAGACCAGCCCTGGCAATCCACCTCTCAACAAAACAAAAACAAAAGTCAGTGTGATTACATCCAGCGGTAGCCTTAGGGATGGGTGGTAGTTTCAGATGGTGATATACTCTGAAAGGTCACTTGAATGGGGAACATGATAGCCACATGACTGTACTGTGGTAGAAAGAATGTCTCCTATTTAGGAAGAGAGGATCAAGGCACCATGGCCTTCTAAGCTTTAGGATCCATCTGAGGACAGGGTGATCAACATCTTGGAAGATGTTTAATGCTCTTATCAAATTTTTAAATATTTTTACTTTTTAAATTATCATAAAGTAAAATCCATGCTATGTTATTTATAAGCCAAGTATAGGTGTTTCTGATAATAGATTTCATTAGAATGATTTAGTTCACCAACAGCATGCATCCTGTATTAACAGATCACCACATTACAGACGTGAACTAAAAGGTGACAGAAATCTAAATTGCAAATAAATTAACCAACAAAGAAATAGCACTTAAAGTTTAACAACAGCAAGTGGTAAAGACTAAGAATTATTTTATACAGACCATAGTCAGCTACTTAATAATCTCATCACTTCCCGGTATTTTAAATGGTAGATAAGACACACTTGTGGCAAATCTCTGCCTGGGAACAACTGAAACCTTCCTGTTTATGCGGAGACCAAGAGCCTATAGAACAGCTGGAGAATATGAAAAATAAGTCTTGATGTTGGAACAAAATCAGCTAAGCCTGACATGGTTGTGAAGCTGTCAGAGAAGCTGTAAATACACCCAAATAGCGAGTGCTGGGTAGCTATGAAATGTGTTTCTTCAACTTACCATGCAAATATGTTTAATCTCTTATTCATAAACCTCACTTTGGCAAACAAGTCAATTTAAAATAAAATACATATGCTCAATAAAATAATCATAACAGAAGAAGAAGAATCAACGTCTTAAAAAAGCATGAATAAAAACATGGGGTAAAAACATGGTTAGTTAGCATATATACTAATTATAAATGTTATATAGTGATTGTGATTGAGCATTAAATTAGTATAGTGCTGTCTGATGGCCTAAGCAAAAAAAATAAAAACAGTCAAACAAACAAACAAACAAACAAACAAAGAACAAGCAAATAACTACAGAGGAAAGAGGACTACTCTTAAAGAGGGACGAACTTTTTCCTGGGTCTAAATTACCTTAAGATAAAAAAAGAACAAAAAACTGTGAGGTTACTAGAGAAATAGGAAAGACTTCTAATCTAAAACATATAATTCTTTCCTTGTTATTAAAGGAAAGTTTTTTACTCTAGAGTGAGGAGAATGAATCGTCTGAGTTTTGTTGTCACTGTAATCTTTACTATATTTTAATTATCTCTATTAAAATAATTTTTAAAAAGTTCATTAAAATTTGAAATGGTCTTCATTTTTCAGAAATTTTTCAAGTTAGGGAAAGAAAATCTTTGAGTCATTTCTTGGGTAAACGTTCTGAGTAAAAGACATTCAGATATGAATAAAGAATCACATTTATTTATACTGAGGATCCACTTCCCTTTCCAATTTCCCATTTTCATTTACAGAGCCTTTCACTGACAACTGCAGAACAAGTAGCTTTAACAGCTTCACCAAATTCTCTACAGAGCATCAGACACCAAAGATTTAAAAGATAACTCAGGGGGAGAAAAACACCTAAAATACAGATACATTACATGTATTACATTTGAACAGTGAGAGCGAGATTGAGTTTAGTGGAAAAGGCCTCCATTTTGGAGAGTGCAGAAACTGATAATAAGTACTGATTCCAGACCATCTCCTTAGTGTTTTTCCAAACCAAAAAATAAATCATTGGTAATTTTTAAGAAGGAAATTCCAAAACTGTGTCTTCTAAAAAGTAAATTTAAGAGAATTTTCACCATAAATTAAGATGCAACAGTTTTTTAAAAAAACGAGATCAACTTCTAACACAACAAATTAGAGGCTATTATTGCAGGTAGAGCAACAGACTTTGTAACTAAAAATTTATAACAACAGCTAATCCACGTCTAGACTTATATTCATTATACAGCAATAAAATTGCATAGGGAAATGCTAAGCAGAAATAGGTCAAAGTCAGGGCCAAAAGCTGAGGTCAGTGTATCTAAATTTATACCAAGATTACAACAAGACAAACTTAATTGACAAAGATACTTCACTGAATCCCACCAAATTTGAGTTTCTAGAACAAAGTGCCTCAAATGAAAACTAAATTCTTGGCTCAGCACCCATAGCACAGTGGTTATGGTGTCAGTCACATACACCTAGGCTGGTGGGTTCGAACCTGGCCTTGGCCATTTAAATAACAATTACAACTGCAACAAAAAATAGCTGGGTGTTGTGGCAGATGCCTGTAGTCCTAGCTCCTTGGGAGGCTGAGGCAAAAGAATTGCTTAAGCCCAGGAGTTTGAGGTTGCTGTGGACTATGTGATGCCATGGCAATCTACTGAGGGCTACAGAGTGAGACTGTCTAAAAAAAAAAAAAAAAGAAAGAAAAGAAAACTAAATTCTTATCTTGAAAGATGGTTGATTAAAAAGAATGAATTAGGCTCGGTGCCTGTGGCTCAAGCGGCTAAGGTGCCAGCCACATACACCTGAGCTGGCAGGTCGAATCCAGCCCGGGCCCGCCAAACAACAATGACAGCTGCAACCAAAAAATAGCCAGGTGTTGTGGTGGGCGCCTATAGTCCCAGCTAATTGGGAGGCGGAGGCAGGATAATCACTTGAGCCCAGGAGTTGGAGGTTGCTGTGAACTGTGATGTCACAGCACTCTATAGGGTGACAGCTTCAGGCTCTGTCTCAAAAAAAAAAAAGAAACAAATGAGAAAAAACAATAAGGATATTTATTTCCATTTTGAAAAAAAAAAAAAAAAAGAAATAAGCCAGTGTAGGTACATTATCAAGGACTATATATTTTTTTTTTCCACCTAAGATATCTTTTCTTCAACATTAACACTGTGAATATAAACATGGCTTAAATTCCTCAAATGTAACTCCCACATGTAAATCAAAGGCATCTTGCCTAGTTGCAATACTGCAATGTTAAAAAATTTCTCTAGAGAATTAAACAAATAAGCAAACAAAATCCTCCCTTAAACAGTAATCTTTCACTTAAAAACTTTTAGCAAACTGGATACAGACTATTAACTTTAACAATCTCAAATAAAAACTAACCACAATATTTTGATTGTGAATCCACTGAAAACATATATCCCCTGCAGGCACAGAATCATTTGGAATAAGTGTGACGTTAAAATATACCAGCCCTATTAGACCCTAACCAAGATAAAAATATCTCAGGTAAATGAACAGAGAACCAGGGGTGGCTGGCATTTACATGCCTTTGCCCCAGTGAAGCAAAGTTTATTCATGCAGTATTAGCTGAGCTCTAGAGTTTTTTCATATAAAAATATAATGCTGACATCTCAAATCTAGATAAACAATAAAAACAACTCCTCTACATACCTCCAAACTTCCTATTTTCCCTTATATTTAAATTAGACTGTGTATCAATATGCTTCCATCATAGCAACCAATATGAACAAAAAGTCCCTGATACATGTGTGTACACAATATATAAAACAAAGGTGGTTGGTTTACATCCCTAGTATGAACGGGTACTATCCCAAAAGGTACCAGCTTACAGGCACACAGACTGTCATTTGTTGGCTGGTTTAGGTGCTTGACTATCACAAACAATATGACTTATTTGGGAAAATGTCTTCAGATGGAAAGCGGCAGTGAATTATAGGGGGAATAAATACTGTACTTTCAAAAAAGAGACTCATTATTCAACTTTGTAAATAGTTTCATGAGGCAATATGTTTATCTGTAAGATACTCTTTAAACAGAAAGTTCTTTAAATACATCTAAAATATTGTCATTTATTTTTTTTTTCCAAGAACACTCCTATTGTGGTAAGAAATATGCTTGTCGTTTAAAGGAACTGCTATACTGCTTATCATGTGAATTCTTCACCAATATGATGTAATAAAAAATTCAACACCCATAACACAAGTATTATGCTTCTGTAGCTCTTAAAATGAGAATGAACATAAAGAGAGAAAAAAAAAGAAAGTACTTTTTGCAGAGTTGTGTAGGAATAATTAATCTGACATTTCAGAAGTGTCGTTTTTAAAAAAGAATTATTATAAATGTTGTTACTAATAGCACCATGCCTGGGGCCAGATACTGAATGGAAAGCTAAGTTTGAAAATAAGGAAAAAGAAAGGTAACTGCTCAGTTGTTATGGCTCCAGAATAAGACATTAGTAAGATTATATTAATGCTTCAAATTTTCATAATTATGTTATTTCTCCCAAGATACCAGATGACCTCAAATAGCCAAATTAAAAAAGGAAAATGTTATTCAATCATAATCATGTAAAAATTAATTTCTGAATAATTAAAAGATTTTATTATGTTGTTTCAGATTAAAATTTCCATTTTTTCTTTCTTTCTTTCTTTTTTTTTGAGACGGAGTTTCACTTTGTCATCTTCGGTAGAGTGCCAGAGTGTCACAGCTCATAGCAACGTCAAACTCTTGGGCTTAAGTGATTCTCTTGTCTCAGCCTCCTGAGTATCTGGAGCCTGTCACAACACTTGGCTATTTTTAGAGACGGGGTCTGACTTTTGCTTAGGCTGGTCTGGAACCTGTGAGCTTAGGCAATCAGCTAGTCTCGGCTTCCCAGAGTGCTAGGATTACAGGCATGAGCCACCATGCCTGCCCTCTAATTTCTATATTAAACACTACAATATATTATAATTTCAAATATATATTACTTAAGTATACTGTGTAAATATTTCTCTCTTTCTCCTTAAAAAAACCCTTAACTTTACTCAGTAGTCTACCTCTCACAGTAACACAAACAAGCTCTGACAGTTAAGTTTGTGAACTTGCCACTATGTGCTTAGCACTGTACAAACAACTCCGTAAGTTTCATAACTTTGGTATATCAGTCTCACAGTTGTGTTCATGTCAACACGTGGCAGTATCTCGCAGAGTGTCATTCCTTATTGTTGCATTTTTTGTGTGTGTGTGCTGCCATGAGAATGTTGAAGCTTGAATCAGAGCAATGAACAAACATTAAATTTCTTGTTAAATTTGGCAAGAATGGAAGTGAAATCAGGGACATGTTAGTCCAAGTTTAGGAGAATAATGCCATGAAGAAAACAGCAGTGTACAAATGGATTTTAAATGTTTTTCTGAGGCGAGAGGAAGCATCACTGGTGAAGAGAGGTCAGGGCGGCCAGCAACAAGCAGAACTGATAAAAGCATAGCCAAAATTCATTTAATTGTACATCAAAAATTGTTGGCTGACTGTGAAAAGCATAGCAGACCAGGTAAATGTCAATGGAGAAACAATACAGCCTCAACCGAAAATCCTGGCATGAGAAAGGTGCAGCTTTTGGATTATGACAATGACCAGGTCACGCAGCACTGTAAGTGAGAGAGTTTTTAGCCAGTGAACAAATAGCTGTAATGGCACGTCCTCCCCACTCACCTCATCTAGATCCCACGCAACTTTTTTCTTTACCTGAAGATAAAGGAAATATTGAAAGGAAGACATATTGGTAACATTCAAAAGCTCAAGGATAATACTATGACAACTCTGATGGCCGTTACAGAAAAAAAAGTTCCAAAATTGCTTTGAAGGGCAGAGTAGGTGCTGTGCATAACTTCCCAAGGGGAGTACCTTGAAGGTGGTAGTGATATTAGGCAATGAGCTATGTAGCACTTTTTCTAGAATGAGTTTGTGAACTTGTGAGATCTCATATTATACCCTTCTGTAACATATCCTTACCTTGACTGTTGCTAATTTAAGGTTAATAATAATTCTGATATGGCAAACAGTTCTGAAGTTTACAATAGTATCTTGTTTAAAAACAGCTGCTATGAGAATTAACAGTATAAAACAATATTAGCTGGGCTTAGTGTCATGCACCTGTAATCACAGCTATTTGGGAGGCTGAACTGGTAGGACTTCTTGAAGCCAGGAGTTCAAGAGCTGCTTGGACCATAAAGACTCTGTTTCTAAAACAAGTAAACAAAAATCACACCAAAAAACTCCCTAGTATTATCTGAGAATATTTGGCTTGTCTAATAAAAAAGTCTTTGATAACCTGTAAAAAATACCTAAAGCTTACTAAATGTAGGTTACAGTTTTGATATTAGGTGAGGGACATATTAGGGTTCATTGTATCCATTTTCTCTGTTTTTGTAAATGTGTAAAAACCTCACTTCAGCCCTTTCCTTGATAAAGCAGAGTCTAGGGGCTGGCTAGTTTAAAGATTTTACTAATATGCCTATGCATACTTAAGAACTATTAAGTCTTCACTCATTTAAAATTTCCCACAATTCATTAAAAATGACCTTTTCTTAATTATACTGAATTGGTAAGATTTTTACTGCATATGCTATTATAGCACACATACCAATCAGAATTCTAAAAAGCATACATGGACACATCTATAAAGGTCAAAAAGAAACAATGCAATCTCAGATTACCACCCTAAGGGAGACATGGTAGTACTCTGCAGGTCAAGCTCAATGGACAGCCATTCCATAGGTCTGGAGTAAGAAAACGGAAGTGAGAAAAAGACACATGAAGATGACAAGTATAGATTGCATTGTATTTTCTTCTTAATCAAATGAGTGCAATTTCTCCAAAGGTCCTTTTTGTTAAGAGATGAGGGCGAAACTTCAAAGACATTTTAAAGGTATCCCATGTTGTCAGTAAATATGGTAAAGTTTAGTTTTAACCATATTTAAAAGAATCATACCTACCAGAGATTTGTATTTAAGCTATGAAAATAACAAATTTTTATGTATGTCAGCTTTTCTGGATAAGAACCTATCAAAAAATAATAAACAGCCAATGCTGTTTTTTTTTTTTTACTTTGAGACGAGGTCTCACCCTATCACCTGGCTAGAATGCAGTGGCATCATCATAGCTCAAGGCAACTTCACACTCCAGGGCTCAAGCCATCCTCCCACCTTTCTAGGATCACTGGTGCAATGCTCTTTTTCACCTGGGAAAATTGGGTGCTCAGGAAATAAATCAATGGTTTTCTTTCTACTTCTTTCTTACCATCAATGATGGTTATGGTAGATAAAGACCTGCCTACACAAAGTAGAAACACCATGGGCTATATATAGGGAATTCTTGCTTGGTCACAAAACTCTTTGAGTTGAAGAGGAATCCCCTTTACTTGTCATACAAGTGATCATACAAGGTGTCATACAAGTGTCATACAAGGTGATCCAGGATCTAAACCTATGATCATGTAATTTCAGCTTTCTTTTTTTATTATTTCCTAGAAAAATCATTCTTCGATAAAGTAATATAATCGAATCTTTTGTTCTCATTATTATATACTAGTATTCCTTGTAAGATAACTAAATAGCTTATTTTTGCAGAATTGACAGGAAGGAAATCCTTCCAATATCACTTACAGCTTGAATTCATGAATATATAGGTCAAGATAAGTACTCAAAACGCACATTTTTTTTTCTTAACCAAATTTAGGATGGCATAGAATCACTTTTGTTAATCTTCTTTAATTCATATAACGGAAATGTTCTTCTCTTTATGGTGTGTATATTCCCTGATTTTATCCATCCCTCTCAATGAATCCTCAATTTTCCCAGAACTTCCATAGCATGAACAGCAGTATTTCCGAACTGATTTAGAGTAAAACTATAGGAACCTGTAAGACTATGGGAACCTGTGAAGCAAAAGGAGACAGCGTCCTGGGATTCTACAGATAATACTAAGCTAGAACCCAAAGTCTTTAATAAAGTTTTTGGACTTTATTTATTCTCCTGGTATTAAAAATATCAGGTACATTGATTAACAGTAGCAATTTAATGTTTACTTAAACAATAGGGGACAAAGTATAACAAAAGTATACTTTCTATGCATAAGGTGTCAGAGAAGTTAAATAACAATAAATCAAAGTCTATCTACATCCATATTTGAAAATACTGATTAGAGTGATTTTTGGAATTTAGCATATAATAATCTAAAAGAGAGGTCAATTCTTTACAAAATAAAGAAAACAGCCTGAAGTTATTTATATGCCATATATTTCTACTTACATGTTTCTCACTTTAAAAAAGTTACACATTTCAGAAGAAATCTGGTGTCTATGTAGTCAATTACAGTGGTTGTTCTAGGATAGTTTCTTTTTTCCTTGCATTCCTGTTATGACAGTCTGCTTTGAAGACAGGTAAGGCTTATCTTTTTTTTTTTTTTTTTTTTAAGACAAGAGTCTCACTATGTTGCCCTCGGTAGAGTGCCATGATGTCACGGCTCACAGCAACCTCCAACTCTTAGGCTTAAGCCATTCTCTCTCTCCCAAGTAGCAGAGACTATAGGCACCCGCCATAATGCCCGGCTACTTTTTTGTTGGAGTTGTTAATTGTTGGTTAGCTGGCCCGGGCCAGGCTCGAACCCAGCAGCCTCGATGCATGTGGCTGGTGCCTTAACCACTGTGCTATGGGTGCCGAGCCAGCTTATCATTTTTATAGGTTTACCTGAATTACGGTTAAAGAAACTGCCACCCCCAGTTACCAGTGTAGCAGAATGGGATGTGTGGAAGCAAAGTTCATGTTATCATGTAAGCACTAGAATCTTATTGAAGAGTTATATGTATGTTTCATCAAACAACTCACAAATTTGGTATAAATTTGAAAAAACTAACCCTACTATATGGTCCCTATCCACCAGCTATCACTATCAATTATAATTTTTCACATTTATTAACACAATTTACTATCTAATCATAACCAGGCCAAAGACAACCAATTAGTAACAATCAAAGCTAAGGTATCAGAGACAACTTGTGGATAAAGATTGTATTAGTTGTTTAAAAACAGGCCTTAAGTGATCTAAAACAAAAAACTGTGATGTTGGAGAATGAGGAAGGAGCCATTCTCCCAACCTTTTATAAATCATGATTAAAAAGCCACTGGGAACAAATTTTTTTTTTTTTTTTTGTAGAGACAGAGTCTCACTTTATGGCCCTCAGTAGTGTGCCGTGGCCTCACACAGCTCACAGCAACCTCCAACTCCTGGGCCCAAGCGATTCTCTTGCCTCAGCCTCCCAAGTAGCTGGGACTACAGGCGCCCGCCACAACGCCCGGCCATTTTTTGGTTGCAGTTTGGCTGGGGCCGGGTTTGAACCTGCCACCCTCAGTACATGGGGCTGGCGCCTTACCGACTGAGCCACAGGCGCCGCCCACTGGGAGCAAATTCTTTTCTTTTGCTCATCCCATTTGGGAATAAAGCTCTTACCAATGAAGCTGCAGCTGAGCTCACTCTTTGCTTAATCACCCTATAAGGCTGAAGGTTAATGAGCTGCTGTTCTTAGCTATATTTGTTGTTCTTATAAAGATTTGCATAAATCTAAGACGGGTAACTACTTTATTTGAAGATGATACAGGGAGAAGGAGCAGCTCATCTATCTTGAGTGTTAATGTTTGTGGGTATGCTTAGAGCCATTTTAATTTGACCTGATCCATATAGTTCTGCCTGTTTGAAGATTGGCAGACAAAAGACTTCATAGTTGCTTATGAATGCAGGCTCCTGCTGGTCTAGGCTGTACCACAAGGCAGACGATAGAGGAATGAAATACACAAGCCAGGGTCAGAGCCCAAAGGAATCCCTCCCTGAGCAAAGAGAGCCAGATCATACACTTTTTACAGATTACATTAAGTCCTCAAAGTAGTCAGTAGGTTTTTGGAAACAGACTTTAATTTTACCATGGGCTATGATATAAACAAGAGTTAATATACTATGGCATCCTGTTTAAAGTCATAATTTCCAAGCACCTATTGATGTTCAGTAAGGATGTACCATATACTGCTTGTATGTTTAATCTTTAGCAATTAAAAAGTTATGATGAAAAATTTCAAACATATTCCAAAATAGAATAGCATAATGAACTCCCCCCATGTACTTATCACTCAGACACAACAGTAGATTATACCTTGACCCACCCCCAACTTTTTGCACTTTTTTTTTTTTTTTGTGAGACAGAGTCTCATTATGTTGCCCTCAGGATAGTGCCATGGCATCACAGCTCACAGCAACCTCAAATTCTCGGGTGTAAGCAATTCTCTTGCCTCAGCCTCCCAAGTAACTGGGACTGCAGGCCCCTGCCACAATGCCCGGCTATTTCTTGTTGCAGATGTTATGGTTATTTTAGCTGGCCTGGGCTGGGTTTGAACCTGCCAGCCTTGGTGTATGTGGCTGGCGCTGTAATGTACCATGTGCACTGAGCCTTTCTGGATTATTTTGGAGTGAATTCCATGTATCAAAAAATTTTATCTGCAAATATTATAATTCAGTATTTATCTCTAAAATGTAACAACATGTAAAAAATTCACAATCACAATTCTATTCTCATGCATAAATATTTCTGGCAAAAATTTCTCAGTATCAAATGCTTCATTTCCAAATTTCTGATGGTCTCATAGGAGTTTTATATTTTTGGAGGTATTTTTAAAAAAATAATACAGTATTAGAATTGTGTTTATAATGAAATAAGCTTGTAACATGTTAGAAAGTAACAGCAGTAGAGCAGAAAAATAGAACTGAGATTAGTAAAATAATGTTGGATGATATACACATTTATACACTTCAGAAAAAGAAGGGAGAAAAGGTTAGAAATATTTCTAGACATTACTCTACAAATAAAGAAAAGTACTGGGTACAGAAAAAAATGTTGATTTTGTTTTATCTCAACATTATTTGTACTTTCAGGATAATTGATTTTGTATGAGGTGAAATACTAATTACTTGTAGGTCTGAAGACCATAACATAAGCACATTTTAAAAATACTTAAACCGATTTCATATAAAGAATATTAAAAAAATGTTTTTTAAAAAGCCAGCAAAATAACAAAAACTCCAAAACATGAAACCAAATGAAACAGAACTTAAATTTCATATAAACTGAATAAGTACTTGACAAGAGTATTTACAAATAAGAGAATTTCATGAAATATGGAAATTTAATTCTTTAATTGTATTCTCAACTCTGACAATTCATGAATTAAATCACATTCACCAAGTAGGCCCAACCTCAGAATCTGGGAGGCTAGCGCTGGCCGTTAGAGATACTCCTCTCTGCTGCTCCTCTGTTCCGGATTACATGTCACAGCCACATTCTGCAGACAGGTATTATGACAAATCAGAGAGCTCTAGCAGGCTCAACAAACACCAGTATGGAGTGGAGGCCTAATAAGACCAGTGGTTAGATCTACCTAGACCACTGTGTTAGAAACAGAATGATTATTGCTAGAGCATCCATCAACTGGCTGATATTATATGGTCATTTGACACCTAAGTGATAATTCTTCTAAAAAGAGAATAGACACTACCAATTAAAAATTAGGCTTTTTTAGATTATAAAATCCAAGAGTGTCAATGCTGAGGTGGTTTAGATATTATTTAATATTATCTTCTATCAAATTCAACTGAGTGGTACTTTCTAGTTATCTACAGTGTGACCATTTGGTATACCAAATAACTCTGGGAAATAACATTGACAACACAATGTTTACAAAGGGAGGCCTTTCACACACACCAGCTCATTTGAAACTCACAGAAGTTAGTTTTTAAATTCACACCTGCTATCTACAAATATCATACTGGTAAGAATGTGTAACCCCACCCTAAAAACATATAACATTTCTTTTTGAATATATTAAAAATTCTTGCTTTTTAGCCGGGCGTTGTGGCGGGCGCCTGTAGTCCCAGCTACTCGGGAGGTTGAGGCAAGAGAATCGCTTAAGCCCAGGAGTTGGAGGTTGCTGTGAGCTGTGTGAGGCCACGGCACTCTACCGAGGGCCATAGTGAGACTCTGTCTCTACAAAAAAAAAAAAATTCTTGCTTTTTCTTTTTCCTTTGAGACAGTCTCATTATGTCACCCTCGGTAGAGCACCATGGCATCACAGGTCACAGCAACCTCAAACTCTTGAGCTTAAGTGACTCTCTTGCCTCAGCCTCTCAAGTAGCTGGGACTACAGGCACCTGCTACAACGCCTGGCTATTTTTGGTTGCAGTTGCTATTGTTGTTTAGCTGTCCAGCCCAGGTTCGAACCTGCCACTCTTGGTGTATGTGGCTGGCACCGTAACCACTGTATGGGCGCCGAGCCAGAATGTACTAAAAATTCTTGAAAGTGACAAATGTAAATTATAAGAAGAGTATGAAAAAGATTTAAAAAATCATAGGGACAAGAGTGAGAAAGCATTTCTAAAGTTGGTTAAATCCATGTTATTATGCAAGGACTACTTTTGAGCTGACAGTATTTCAGGTTTTAAAATCGCTCTACAGATTTAGTATAGGAAAAATCTTATTTATATTCTATCAAACTTATATTTGTGACAATCTGAAGATAGTTCAGGCTGAAATTTAACTTAAATCTAAGGGGGAAAAGTCTACTGAGATTGAAAAAGTAGGATGAATCTATTCCTTTAAGCAGGGGTATTTGAACCGAAAACAGACTCTGACATACAGTATTACTCAGCGCTATCCGGTTGCATTTTAGCTGACTGGAAGGCAAGGCTGGCCAGGCTTCAAATCACCACAAACAAAAAAGCCTTCTTGTGAACACATTACCTCCAAATGAGGTAATACACAGTTGCAGATAAATGGGATCGAGACAGGGACAACAGAATTAAAAGAACAAAATCAACTTTCAATTAGTGTAACATTATTGGACTTTATTATCTGGGGTGAAGTATAGATTAATTTTGAAAATACTTCATAATGATCTTATAAAACTTTTATGCCTTAAAAACATTAGTTTGCTACTTTAAATACATTATAATTTTACTAAATTGTTTTTACATTTTTTCATTTAAAAAGTTTTTATGACCGAAAAATAGAAAACATACAAAAGTAGAAAAGAGTACAGTTTCTTCATGTTTTATAGACCAGCCAGGAGCCAAAGTGACTCCAGTTTATACTTGTTACTTCTCCCTAATTTCACTTATCTAGTGAACAGAGTTTATCCCTGGGTATGAAAAATGGAATCTCACACAATATTAAAATTATTAAATATTAGATTTAAAAGAAGACTATCCCCAGCGAAAACATCAATGAAAACCCATAGCTACCTTCAGATTTTTGTGTTTTCCAAAATAAACCCAAATACCTAAAGCATTGGCAGTTGGTTTGCCTTTTAGTAAAAGAAACTGGTCAAAGATACATAATCACAAATCTAGGAGCACACAGGCACTTTTAGTGTTAAGTATGTCAGCAAGCCACAAAGACCCATATGCCCTTTACTTTTTCTGAGAAGTTGTATTTCCTTATTTACTTTTGGAGGTATTTTCTAGTTCAGGACCATCCAGCTTTTTTGTTCTAATAGCTTGTCAGGATGTGTAGTTATTAGGATGCCAAAAAGGTCATGTTTATATGGTGCTGTCTGGTTGTTATCAGATTTTAGTAGCTCACATTTCTCAAATTAACATTTTCCAGGAGATATCTAATTAAAGATTAAGCTATTCAATTTGAATTTTTATTATTATTTGGCAAGAGAATTAATACAATCTTTAAGTGCACTTTCCCATCTAAAATTGATTTTTCATTAGTATTTATCACACCATGCTTCTTTTCTGGCAAATAATAGGTAATAAAAAGATTAATGAGAAAACTCAATTTGAAAAGAAAACAGTTACATACTATGAAAATTTTAAATCAGTAGTAGAAGTAAACAAGTCAGAAAGGTCAGAATTTAAGTCTGGAAAAGTTCCAACTCAACACTAGGTTTAAGCCTCTTACCAGGGTTGCAATCTGTAAGAAGGGAGCAGATGGAGAGGAGAACCTTAGAAATGGTTAGGGCCGGACTCCAGTTGTCCTTTAGGATGTCCAGACAGATCACGCCTTGGCTGTTAATATTACAGTGATAGATTCTTGTTCGGAAGGTAACCTAGAAGGAAATGTACACTGTTAGAGACACATCTTTCATCAGGTAAAATAGTCCAGGCCAATGGCTAACGTAAACTGGATTTTTCCTTGAGTATATGAGAATAAACAATAAACAAAAATAGACATTTCAGAATTTGTCATTTTGGGCACAGAGAGCTAAACACCAATACCAAAATCATTAACATTCTGCTCCTGATGAAGAATGCTCCTATTTCATGTTTTAGGGACTCAATTTACTTTTGAGACAATTACAGGAATGTCCATGAGGGGAAAACTGACTCTGAGCTCTAAAATTAGTTACAAAGAAAATTTTTGTTGAATTTTAGTAGCTTTAAGGATATTTATAAGATTCAAACATCAAAAAGCACAGAAATACTAAATGGAAATAATAAAAAGATAAATATTACTCCATGGCATGGTTTAAAACATGAACTAAGACCTATTTGTAAATAATGTCTAGTTTATATACAACTATATTAGTTATATTTTATATTAGTTGCATTATTATAGTATAGTTTTAATTTATAAACTTTTCCTTAAATTAGACTTCTTACATGTGCTATAAATGCAGCCTACCTTTTCCCTTTGATAGCTAGATTGCTAGTGTATGTTCCTTACATAATTTTGAAATTTGATAACATTTTTTAAAACTTCAAATTAAGTCCATATCAGTTTTGTAACTGCTGAAATTCTATTTAACAGAAGACTTATATAAGCAACAGTAAGATTTTAATGCTATTTATTAATACTTAGTAAGCATTCTCAAATGTGTAAGTTGAAATATACAAAAATCTTGGTGTTCTCAGACCAGTCTTCTAGTTTCCTAAGTTCAAAATGGATCTGAAGCAAGAAAAACATTCATAGCAGATGAATGCTATGTAGGTGTTGCCACTTCACCAGGAGACAGCAAGAGATTATGCTGACAGCAAGAGATTTATGTAATTTATATGTTAAGTCTCAGAAAGGGCAGATCCAGAGTCTTGTACAGTTGTTGAACACCATGGCACCATTCTCAGGATAGATTAATACTTCTAGGGAGAGCTACCCTTCTAGCATCATCTCTGACCAAATAACCTTGCCATCCTTCCCTCCACACATACATCTCTAATACCTAGAAGAAAATGCAACTCACATTCTTTAAACGCATAGCTGAACCTGAAAGGGGAATCTCCCTGGACCATAACTGAAAATTAAAGTTACAGTAAGCATCCCAGCTGACAGTGTATGTACCACAGGTGGGTTTTGGAGAAGAGGGAGGGAACTAAAGAATGGCAGTCAATTTAATAAAACTAAAGAATGGCAGTCAATTTTAATAAAATAGAGGTTTGGGTTTTGAGTCCTCATGGAGAAAGAAGATGAAATTCTAGGCCTATATATAGCAAGGGATTGGAAATGACCTTTCCTTCATTATAATGGATGGATACATCATGGCTGGGCATGGTAGCTCATGCCTGTAATCCTAGCACTCTGGGAGGCTGAAGCTTGAGCTCAGGAGTTCAAGACTAATCTGAACAAGAGACCTTGTCTCTACTAAAAATAGAAAAATTAGCCAGGCATCATGGTGCAAACCTGTAACTTTGAATAATAACAATATTTAAAAAACCTACCAGCAACTCTGAGCTAGTTAATCCTCAAAACCACTCAATGAAGGAAGTAGTATTATTGCACCCACTTTGAAAAGGATGAAACTGAGGAGCAGAAAGGTTACAGAAATAGTTCCAGGTCCTACATATAGTAAGTGGAAACCAAAATTTGAGCACAGTTTTGCTGATCTATAAGCCTATGATCAACTACTCTCAGTATTGATGCCTTTAAAAAATACCCTAATTTTAATTTGGGGATAACTGTAGATTCACAGTTACAGAAATAATATAGAGAGGTTTACATATATCCTTCACTCAATTTCCTGCCTTGGTAACACCCTGCAAAACTATAGTACGTCACAGGAAATTGACATTAATACAGTTCATTGATCTTTCCTAGATTTTACCAGTTTTATGTACACTCAGGCATATATATGTCTACTTAGTTCAATGTAATTTTATCATAGGTGTGTATTTGTGTGTTCACTGCCACAGTTGAGATACAGAACAGTTCCATCACAAACATTCTTTGCGCTACTTTTTAACAGCCACGTTTCTTTCCTCTTTTACTTCTGTAATTCCTGGCAACAACAACTCTGTTCGTCATCTCTTTAATTTTGTCATTTCAAAAATGCTAGATAAATGGAATCATACAGTATGTAAACTTTTGAAATTGGTTCTTTTCATTTTACATAATTCCCTTGAGATCCACTCAGGTTGTTGCATGTGTCAATAATTTGTTCCTTTTTATTGCTGGATAGTATTCTATAGTACAGAGGTACCAGCTTGTTTAACCATTTTCCCATTGAAGAATATCTGTGTTTTTATGAGACAGAAAAACACAGAATGTTTTTCCTAGTCTCACACTCAACATACAACACTTCTATAACCAATGTAGGGGGGAAGTTTCCTCCAACAACCAATTTTCTGACAACAGCTGTGTTAATTCTAAGACTATCCATCTGGAGTTAGCTCCCACAGGCTAAAAGACTGCCCACTGCAGGTACCAACCCCAAGACTGTGCCTCTAGAACTTCTGTAGCCCCTTGGCTATAAAATGGAGTCTCCCCACAGCTCCCTTCTTGGGCTTAGCTCATTTGTTACAGCAGCTCACAGAACCCATGAAAGTACTTTACTTGTGTTTATTGGTTTATTATAAAAGATGTTACAAAGGATGCAGATGAACAGCCAAATGCACAGGGCAAGGTACAGAGGAAGGAGTGTGAAGCTTCCATACCCTCCTGGGGCAAGCCAGCCTTGTGAGTTTAGCAACCCAGAACCTCTCTGAACCCTGTCCTTTAGGGTTTTTATGGACTCTTCATTTTGTAGGGATGATTAATTAAATCATTGGTCACTGGTGATAAATTCAACCTTCAGCCACTCTCCCCTTCCAGAAGGTCAAAGGGAGGTAAAGGGAGGTGGGGGGAATGAAGTTCCTTTAATAGTATGTTGGGTTCTTCTGGCAACCCACCTTTATCAGGAAGCTGTCCAAGAGACTGGAGCTGTCAGTTACTTCATTAGCATGCAAAACACTCTTCTGAAATTCCAAGGATTTAACTAGTTCTGTGCCAGGAGTGGGGACTAAGACCAAATAATATGTATTTCTTACTAAAAATCAAATATCATAAGCTTGTTTCTAGATTTTAGCTATTATAATAAAGCTGTTAAGAATGTTTGTGTGTGTTTTTGTGTGAACATAAGTTTTTGTATCTTTGGGATAAAGTGTCCAAGAGTGTAATTGCTGGGTCATATGGCAAACTCATCTTTAATTTTGTAGAAATTGCCATACTCTTTCCCAGAATGATCACATTGCCATTGGCTTATGTTGCCACTAGCAATGTGATCTAGTTTCTCTGCATCCTTGTCAGCATTTGGTATTATTACTGTGTTTTATTTGAGCATTCTGATAGGGTATGATACCTCAGTGTGGCTTAGTTTGTATTCCCCTATATACTAACAATGTTGACCACTTTTTCATGTGCTTATGTGCTATATGGATATGGTCTGTCATGCCTTTTGCCTATTTTCTCATTAAAGATTTTTTTTTTTTTTGTAGAGACAGAGTCTCACTTTATGGCCCTCGGTAGAGTGCCGTGGCATCACACAGCTCACAGCAACCTCCAACTCCTGGACTTAAGCGATTCTCTTGCCTCAGCCTCCCGAGTAGCTGGGACTACAGGCGCCCGCCACGACGCCCAGCTATTTTTTGGTTGCAGTTCAGCCAGGGCCAGATTTGAACCCACCACCCTCGGTATATGGGGCCGGCACCCTACCGACTGAGCCACAGGTGCCGCCCTCATTAAAGATTTTTAACTATTAACTCAACAACATTTTAAATGAAGGCATTTTGTTAAAACCGAAGTAAAGCTGGTTGAAAAATAATAAAGTATGCAAGAATCCTGTGCATTTTCTGGACAGAGTTTTACACTTAAAATGTTTTATGATGCTTATAAAAAGGATCTTTGGTGATGTCTGTCTACTCTGACTCTTTCAGGTATTCATGCATTAAACCAGGCAGACTGAATTAAACAGGCAGACTGACAGTCGCTAAAGGTTTTAATGCTATGGACTCCCACAACTACCATCTTTGGTAGCTATAAAGAAATCATGATCCCAGAGATTTAGGATGTGTAAGCATTTAGTTATTGTAATGTAACCTATAACCTCTTCGGGATTCCCCCATCATATTTCTAGTCTAATACCACTCTTGCCAAAAGACCTCACCACCACACTGTGAATTAGTCATGAAAATATTTTCTTTTAACTGATGTCCAATGTGGTGCCTGACACATACAAAGAGCCCACTGTTTACTGAACAAATGCTAACACACCACAGGGTCTTAGTGCTCAGACAGACAAGTATCTCTCTGAAGGGCTGTAACATTTTATTGTTCTTTAGGTAAAAAGACTTTTAGAACCACAACTTAAGAGTAAAGGCTGAAAAACAAGAATATGCTGAGGAAGCACAAGATATTTTTAACATCTTTCTGCCCCATGTTAGTTTATTAGCTTTTCCTATAGATTAAGGTACTATTTCAGAAGACATTTCATACAAGCTAAGCCAATAATAAAAAATAATAAATCTTTAGTAAGCACTCAATATATGCCAGACACTCTAACATAAACATTTTTATCATTAGGATTTCCCATTTAAATGCTAAAGAAAACCTAAAAAATGAGTGTCCTAGCCATTATCAGCAAATGTGTTCCACAATCATGACAAAAACCTTGCTAATAAAAGCTCTTGGAACAGCCAGCATTCTCTTCCAAGCCCTATCAACAAACCTAGGGGAAATGAGAGAGAATACATGCAAAGTGATAAGGAATTGGCTGCAGTCCTTAGATATTAGTGATTCAGAGAGAGGAAATGATGTCTTGAATACTGACGAACAACGGATTTGTAACTGCCAGAAGGAGATTTTTAGAGGCTGAGAAAGATTACTCCCACCCCTCACCCCAAAGAAGACTGCTCTCCTTCTTTCTGACTCAGTTTTCCAGAAAGCCCATCACTTTATCTTGTTTAGGGGGTTGGGAAGTTGTACATCCTTCATATTCCTGACAAAGAAACACATGATAAAAAAGAACATAAAGCAAATTCCAGTTCCACTGCCACGGTTAATACCCACTGAGTTTCACATACTGAACCAACTTACATCTCCATTTCCACTGATAGCTGAATGTAAAGCACAGGTCAATAACTGATGGTTATAATGACAGCCATCACTCCTCAAGGAGAGGTAAAATGATACTGACAATACTATTTTCAAAGGCAGAGAAGAGAGCAATGTTTAGAACACATTCCATATACAGGAAATTTAAAAAATACGATTTGGGTATAAGGACACAGAAAATTTATTTAGAGTAGCTAATCCCAGATCAGCAGAGAAGAAAAAGGTTTTAATTTATGTGTGATACACAAATGCCTACACCGGCATGTATGGGTGTTATGTGTGTAGCAGACAGAATAATGCCACCCACCCTGAAAGACGTCCATATCCTAATCCCTGGAACCTGTGAATGTTACCTCACTTTATAAAAGAGATTTCTGATGAAGTAAAGGATCTTGAGATGGAGTGATTATGCTGGATTATCTGCGTGGGCCAAACGTAATCACAAGGGTACTTTTTTTGAGACGGTCTCATTCTGTTGCCCCAGGCTAGAGTGCCACTGCATCAGAGCTCACAGCAACCTCAAACTCTTGGGCTCAAGTGATCTTCTGCCTCAGTCTCCCGAGTAGCTGGGACTACAGGCACCCACCACAACGCCTGGCTAATTTTTTCCATTTTTAGTGGAGAAAGGGTCTCACTCTACTTAGAATGGTCTTGAATTTGTGAGCTCAAGCAGTCCACCCACCTCGGCCTCCCAGAGTGCTATGATTATAGATGTGAGCCACTGTACCTGGCCTTAAAATGTAAGCCATTTTAGGAAAAATGTCTTAAAGTAATAAACACCTCCAAGATGGAAAACTAATTCTGACAGTGCTGTTCAAAACAATAATTTAAAATAATTATTCAATGATAATCTGTTTCACACACTGCATCCATTTTTTCAAAAAGAATTTGACCAGGAGATAAATGATGCTCTTATTTTACTGAGAAATCAGTGAGAAGATTCTCCTTAAAAATATTTATCTGTGGAGAACATACAAGAAAATATTTGAGTCCTATGCCTTATATCAGTGAATCATGTAACAAAGGTCCAAAATAATACGGTTAATATCATTTGAATGGGTCTTTGGCTTAGGCTTACTGTGAAACTGTAGTTTATTTGAACAGATTGTTAGTACACATTTAAATAATACCAGTGCCACTTCTCTCCTTGACATTTCAATTGAAGAGCACTGCACCAGTAACTAACATACCCTAAGACGATGATGATAATGATTATTTTTGAGATAGGGTCTTGCTCTGTTGTCCAGGGTAGAGTGCAGTGGCATCATCATAGCTCGCAGCAACTGAAACGTAGGGGCTCAAGGGACACTTTTGGGTCAGCCTCTAGATGCATGCCATCATGCCTAGCTAACTTTGCTTTTTGTTACTTTTGGTAGAGACAGGGTCTCACTATATTCTCCAGGCTGGTCTTGAACTCCTGTCTTCAAGTGATCCTCTTCCCCTGACCTCCCAAGTGCTAGGATTATGGACATCTGCCACTGCATAAGTTTAATTTTTATTAGTAATAATAAACCTGGAAAAACTCATTAAAAGTGAGAATAACAAATCCTAGAGAATATGTATATCTAAGTAACAGATATCAGCAAAACAAAATATCCTCCTACTTTCTCCCCCAGTTCAAAAAACAAGAGAAATATACGGGGGTAGCCACAAAGTTTGTGTGTAATTTTAAATTGCACACAAACTTCATGGCCACCCAGTATTCGGCCTTTGAATAACTAGCAGTGATAAAGCATCACCTAAAAACCATCAAGCATAAGATGACACCTACCCAGATGTGAGTATTATGTGCTAGAGTATGCTACATGATACAGCTATTTTAAGCATTCAGGTGCAATTTAAATGATTAAAAATAAAGGACTTTCATACCACAGATTTTTAAACTGAAAAAGCCTCTCAGTTCCTTTAATGTACAGATGTAGAAAAACATACAAGATATTCCCTACAATGAGTAACAAATCCCTTATTCAATCCCAGTGATGGCCTTTTCCCACAATAGCACAGCAGTAGATTACTGTCAACTCTGGCAAAGCAGGATGCTTGGAATGACTTGATAAGGGATTAGAGTGCTTTTCTAATTAAAAAAAATTCGATTTATATAGAATGCTTTGGGAACATATCTACAGTGAATAAATGTCAATTTGGCTCTTTTCCAAATTAGTGTAGTTTTTTAAATTAGCAATTTTTTTCATGTATTTTATATTCCATCTTTTTCTCTTTAAACAATTATCTTGTCTCAACTTGCTCTACTGTGTCACGTTTCAGGAATGGCATACCAGTTGATTCTTGGTAGATTGCATCCCAGTGTGGACTGTAGTCCTTGAGTGTGAGTTTATCCTCAGTGTACACTGTTTATGAAGGAGTCTCATGTGCTTTGGAGCGTGGAGTGTTTTGCATTGCTTCTTCATGGGCCACTGTGATAACAAGTTTAAGATCCGATTGTGCCATGTATGCCAAAATATAAGGCAATGAAATCATCCCTTAGGAAAAGAAGAGTTGATTTAGATTCAAATCTTTATGAAGTCTTTTACATAATAGATGACGTCTCAATTACTTTATTTTGAACAGAATTCAAAATAGTAAAGACATAGTAGCCTGAAACCAGCGCATTCAATGCTTGTTTGGCTAGCAAATAGGTTTCCTTCCTTAATCTGTTAAAGGAAAAAAAAAGTCAGGGTAGTGGGAGGGGGCATAGAAATTTAACAAAGGTCTAGGAGTTGACATTCCTAGGAGGACAAATTCACCTTCTGAAGCTTTGGATTTTAATAAGCCTTTTAAAAATCACGCATAAAAACCAAAATAGTAATTTAAAACAATTAAGGAATTTAAAAAAGCAGCTGGCTACATAAGCTTCTACAAATGAGTTTTTGTGGCTTGAGACAAATTTTTCAGTAACATAATCATATGGAATTAAAAACTGCTAAATCTCAAATAATTGAGGTAACAAGATGACTGGTTCTAGACTTAAACAGGCACACAAAGAATCACTTAAACATTCTTGCTGCTTTAATTCATTGAGCACAACATTAAGTAAGGTGCTCAATTACTAGGGAGGGTGAGATGGTGGGGCCATCAAAATAGAACCACAGCTTCCTGAGTTTAATCTTCCCTCCAGTGGCATCTATGCCCCCCTCCCCCAAATCAGATACCAGAACAGTAAGTTGTACTTGAATACTGAACTTTATTATTATATGGGGCCATGGTGATCCAACAACACTTATTCATTAATTAGTACTGTATAGAGAAGATAATTTAACAGATGTCCAAAGAACCTGTATCTCTTAGACAAGATGATTTATTTCTACTTTAGAACTGCAAAAGGGCTCAAACATAACAATTAGGAAGCAAAACAGCTGAGACACTAAGGGATTCCATGTAAAGTATGTAATAAATGATTATGTGATATTTGCCAGTAAATTAAAGATAGTGACATAAACAGAAGGAAAATGCCCTCCTTTTCATTTATTTATTTACATTTTTTATAGGTCTCAGACTACTTAAGGCAATTCTATAAGATGAAGCATATTTATAGACTTGCTAAATGGAAAATAGAAATAATATAAAAGATTCTTTTATCTTTCAAGAAAGAAATATTAAATTTATGATTGCAGATATATGAAATGGCAGTTATTTATCTTGAGATTAGTAACTTGATTTACATACACACAATATAAAGTAATTGTCATAACTAGCTAGAAATGACCATTTGGTTTTTCATAAAGCCTACAACAGTACAGAAGTAAACTTAAATTTTCATGCCCGCTTTTCTTTCATCCTCAGCAATCTCTTTCTTCCTCTTCTGTCCCTTTCACTTTCCCCACCTGTTCACAATCTAATGTCTGCGACCACTTGATTTCTGACATTATTTCTCTAGTCTTTATTTCCATCTTCTAGGATATCGTGCTTCATTCACTTCTGAAGCCTGTTCTTTTGGGTTTATCTTTTCCCTTTCCATATTCTATGACTAACTGCCCTTAAAAAAAAAAAAAATCTGTTAATTTTCCTTAAGACTGGGAAACAATAAAAAGGTGGTCATGGGTGCATTTGTGGAGGGAGGAGAACAATACTTCAGAATAATGTGTGTGGGGGGAGGAACCTCCCATTTTCTAACGTTCTACTCCTGCTGCTTAAGTCTCTTATCCCCCTAAGACAAGTGAAGTAGTATCTTAATCACTCTAGGCTGCTGTTTTCCTTTCCCTGTAATTTTCAAAATTCATCTTTGTATTGTATAAAATTGGCTGCTATGGTATGACAATAAACACTACCTTTTAAAAGCAAATAACTACACCATATGTGGCTTTTTATTAAAGAGTGCTGACTTTATTTTATAAATCTGACAGTTGAACGTATAGCTAAATAAGGATTCTAGAAATAAATTTTTGTAGACAGGCTAGTAAAAATGTTTATTTACAAAGGGAATAAATTTATATAAGAACCTTAAGGACAGGGATTACAGCTGACACTGAATTTTATCCCCTCTAGAAAAGAGCAGGATGTTAACATGTATTTGTTCAATTAACTGGAAACCTAAAGAATACTTGCATTTGAAAGGAGGCCACATATAATCACAATTAAAAATGACATTTCATTCAAATTCTTAATTACAGCAGAACCTCAATAGTTGAGCACCTTCCTACGTTTGCCACCTCCCTAAGTTGACCTAATTTTCACAGACTAGACACTCCCCCATGCATGTATCAGTACAGTAAACCAGTTCCTTATGTTTACCGTTTGTTACAGTCCCTTGAGTGGTCAACTTACAGAGGTCCTACTGTATTGTTATTTTTTTCTTTTTGAGACAGAGTCTCAAGCTGTCACCCTGGGTAGAGCATGGTGGCGTCACTGCTCACAGCAACCTCAAACTCTTGGGCTTAAGCAATTCTCTTGCCTCAGCCTCTCAAGTAGCTGGGACTATAGGTGCCCGCCACAACACCCGGCTATTTTTTGGTTATAGTTGTTGGCGTTGTTTGGCGGGCCCGGGCTGGATTTGAACCCGCCAGCTCTGGTGTATGTGGCTGGTGCCTTAGCCCTTGAGCTACAGGTGTAGAGCCTTCATTTTAATTATTAAAAAGTTTTAAGAGCAGCATCTTTAGCTTGATATTATAGGAATAGTATTTTCTCAAATACTATTGATTGCTTTAATGTAGATTTTCTTACTTTATACAAAGCTTGGCGGAGGAACAAGATATTTTTTTTTACAGATAAAGTTGGTATAAGATCCTGTTGCCACAGAGTTATTAAGCTTTCTTTTGTCTCTTAATGGTAACTGAGGAGGTAAAAATGTAACTCTTCTTCAACAATTTGTCTTGCAGACTTAGTTCCCAGTGATAATGCAGTTTCACTTAATTTCAGAAACTCCAGTTTTATGTACTGCTTTTTTTTTTTTTTTTTTTTGTAGAGGCAGAGTCTCACTTTACTGCCCTCCGTAGAGTGCCGTGGCAGGACACAGCTCACAGCAACCTCCAGCTCTTGGGCTTATGTGATTCTCTTGCCTCAGCCTCCGGAGCAGCTGGGACTACAGGCACCTGCCACAATGCCCGGCTATTTTTTTGTTGTTGCAGTTTGGCCGGGGCTGGGTTTGAAACCACCACCCTCGGCATATGGGGCCGGCACCCTACTCACTGAGCCACAGGCGCCGCCCTTATGTACTGCTTATAAAGAAACGAGATTATGAGAGTCTTAAACATTAATTGTAGCATTGAGATAAAGAATATTTTATAAATTCTTCATATTAAAAAATAGGATTCATAAAATTTCCAGAAGCATGGCACATGATACAAAAACTCAAGCCAGATATATGCTGCATACAAGAATCACATCTTACATTAAAAGACAAATATAGACTCAAGGTAAAGGGATGGTCATCTATACTCCAGGCAAATGGAAGGCAGAAAAAAGCAGGCATTGCAATCCTATTCGCAGACGCAATAGGCTTTAAACCAACTGAAATAAGGAAGGATAAGGATGGATACTTTATATTTGTTAAAGGTAATACTCAATATGATGAGATCTCAATTATTAATATTTGTGCACCCAACCAGAATGCACCTCAATTTATAAGAGAAACTCTAACAGACATGAGCAACTTGATTTCCTCCAGTTCCATAGTACACATTTTAACACCCCTTTAGCAGTGCTGGATAGAGCCTCCAAAAAGAAGCTAAGCAAAGAAATTTTAGATTTAAACTTAACCATTCAACATCTGGACTTAACAGACATCTACAGAACATTTCATCCCTACAAAACTGAATACACATTCTTCTCATCAGCCCACGGAACAAACTCCAAAATCGACCACATCCTAGGCCACAAATCTAACCTCAGCAAATTAAAAAAAATAGAAATTATTCCTTGCATCTTCTCAGACCATCATGGAATAAAAGTTGAACTCAGTAACAACAGGAACCTGCATACCCATACAAAAACATGGAAGCTAAACAACCTTTTGCTGAAGGATAGATGGGTTATAGATGAGATTAGGAAGGAAATCACCAAATTTTTGGAACAAAACAACAATCAAGACACGAATTACCAGAACCTCTGGGATACTGCAAAGGCAATCCTAAGAGGGAAATTTATAGCACTGCAACCCCCCCAAGAAAACGGAAAGAGAGGAAGTTAATAACTTAATGGGACATCTCAAGCAACTGGAGAAGGAAGAACACTCCAACCCCAAACCCAGCAGAAGAAAAGAAATAACCCAAATCAGAGCAGAATTAAATGAAATTGAAAACAAAAGAATTATACAACAGATCAATAAATCCAAAAGTTGGTTTTTTGAAAAGATCAATAAAATAGATAAACATTTGGCCAACCTAACCAGGAAAAAAAAGAGTAAAATCTCTAATTTCATCAATCAGAAATGGTAAGGATGAAATAACAACAGACCCCTCAGAAATTCAAAAACTCTTTAACGAATACCACAAGAAACTCTACTCTCAGAAATCTGAAAATCTGAAAGAAATTGACCAATACCTGGAAGTACGTCACCTACCAAGACTTAGCCAGAATGAAGTGGAAATGTTGAACAGGCCTATATCAAGTTCTGAAATAGCATCAACTATACAAAATCTTCCTAAAAAGAAAAGCTCAGAATCAGACGGCTTTATGTTAGAATTCTACCAAACCTTTAAAGAAGAACTAGTACATATATTACTAAACCGCTTCCAAAATATAGAAAAAGAAGGAATATTACCCAACACACTCTACAAAGCAAACATCACTTGATCCTCAAACCAGGGAAAGACCCAACAAGAAAAGAAAATTATAGACTAATATCACTAATGAATATTGATGCAAAAATACTCAATAAGATCCTAACACACAGAATCCAACAACACATCAAAAAAATTATACACCACGACGAAGTGGGATTTATCCCAGGGTCTCAGGGCTGATTCAACATATGTAAATCTATAAATGTAATTCAGCACATAAACAAACTAAAAAATAAGGACCATATGATTCTTTCAATTGATGCAGAAAAAGCTTTTGATAATATTCAGCATCCCTTCATGATCAGAACACTTAAGAAAACTGGTATAGAAGGGACATTTCTTAAACTAATAGAGGCCATCTACAGCAAACCCACAGCCAATACTGTATTGAATGGAGTTAAATTGAAATCATTTCCACTTAGATCAGGAACCAGGCAAGGTTGCCCATTGTCTCCATTGTTCTTTAACATTGTAATGGAAGTTTTAGCCATTGCAATTAAGGAAGAAAAGGCGATCAAGGGTATCCACATAGGGTCAGAAGAGATCAAACTTTCACTCTTCGTAGATGATATGATTGTATATCTGGAAAACACTAGGGATTCTACTACAAAACTTTTAGACGTGATCAAGGAATACAGCAATGTCTCAGTATACAAAATCAATACCAATAAATCTGTAGCCTTTATATATACCAACAATAACCAAGAGAAAAAACAGTCAAGGACTCTATTCCTTTCACAGTAGTGCCAAAGAAGATGAAATATTTGGGAGTATACCTAACAAAGGATGTGAAAGATCTCTACAAAGAGAACAATGAAACTTTAAGAAAAGAAATAGCTGAAGATGTTAACAAATGGAAAAACATACCATGCTCATGGCTGGGAAGAATCAACATCGTTAAAATGTCTATACTACCCAAAGCAATATATAATTTTAATGCAATTCCTATTAAAGCTCCATTGTCATATTTTAAAGATCTTGAAAAAATAATACTTCATTTCATATGGAATCAGAAAAAACCTCGAATAGCCAAAACATTACTCAGCAATAAAAACACAGCAGGAGGAATCACACTACCAGACCTGAGACTGTACTATAAATCGATAAGTGATCAAAACAGCATGGCACAAAAACAGAGAAGTAGATGTCTGGAATACAATAGAGAACCAAGAGATGAATTCAGCTACTTACGTTATTTGATCTTTGACAAGCCAATTAAAAACATTCAGTGGGGAAAAGATTCCCTATTTAACAAATGGTGCTGGGTGAACTGGCTGGCAACCTGTAGAAGATTGAAACTGGACCCACACCTTTCACCATTAACTAAGATAGACTCTCACTGGATAAAAGATTTAAACTTAAGACATGAAACTATAAAAATACTTGATGAAAGTGCAGGGAAAACTCTTGAAGGAATCGGCCTGGGTGAATATTTTATGAGGAGGACTCCCCAGGCAACTGAAGCAGTATCAAAAATACACTACTGGGACCTGATCAAACTAAAAAGCTTCTGCACAGCCAAGAACATAGTAAGTAAAGCAAGCAGACAGCCCTCAGAATGGGAGAAAATATTTGGAGGTTATACCTCTGATAAAGGTCTAATAACCAGAATCCACGGAGAACTCAAACGTATTAGCAAGAAAAGAACACGTGATCCCATCTCAGGGTGGGCAAGGGACTTGAAGAGAAATTTCTCTACAGAAGACAGACGCATGATCTACAAACACATGAAAAAAAAGCTCATCATCCTTTTTATTTATTTATTTATTTTGGTAGAGACAGGGTCTCACAGTACCGCCCTCGGGTAGAGTGCCATGATGTCACACTGCTCACAGCAACCTCCAAGTTCTGGCCTTAAGTGATTCTCTTGCCTCAGCCTCCCGAGCAGCTGGGACCACAGGTGCCCGCCACAACCCCTGACTATTTTTTTGTTGCAGTTTGGCCGGGGCTGGGTTTGAACCCTCCACCCTTGGCATATGGGGCCAGTGCCCTACTGAGCCACAAGCGCAGCCCAAAAGCTCATCATCCTTAATCATCAGAGAAATGCAAATCAAAACTACTTTGAGATATCACCTAACCCCAGTAAGAGTAGCCCACATAACAAAATCCCAAAATCAGAGATGTTGGCATGGATGTGGAGAAAAGGGCACACTTCTATACTGCTGGTGGGAATGTACACTAATATGTTCCTTCTGAAAGGATGTTTGGAGAATACTTAGAGACCTAAAAATAGACCTGCCATTTGATCCTATAATTCCTTTACTAGGTTTATACCCAGAAGACCCAAAGTCACAGTATAACAAAGACATCTGTACCAGAATGTTTATTGCAGCCCAATTCATAATTGCTAAGTCATGGAAGAAGCCCAAGTGCCCATCGACCCACGAATGGACTAGCAAATTGTGGTACATGTATACCATGGAATATTATGCAGCCTTAAAGAAAGATGGAGACTTTACCTCTTTCATGTTTACATGGATGGAGCTGGAACATATTCTTCTTAGCAAAGTATCTCAGGAATGGAAGAAAAAGTATCCAATGTACTCAGCCCTACTATGAAGCTAAATTATAGCTTTCCCATGAAGGCTATAACCCAACTATAGCACAAGACTATGAGGAAAGGGCCAAGGAAGGGCAAGGGAGTGGGGAGGTTAGGGTGAGGAGGGTAATGGGTGGGGCCACACCTATGGTGCATCTTAGAATGGGTATAGGCGAAACTTAGTAAAGGCAGAATACAAATGTCTACATACAATAACTAAGAAAATGCCATGAAGGCTACGTTGAACAGTTTGATGAGAATATTTCAGATTGTATATGAAACCAGCACATTGTACCCCTTGATTGCACTAATGTATGCAGCTATGATTAGACAATTTAAAAAAAAAATTAAAAAAAAATTATCCACAAGAAAAAAACCAACAATCCCATACATCAATGGGGAAGAGAGATGAACAGAAACTTTTCTAAAGAAGACACACGAATGCCTAGCAAACATGAAAAAATGCTCATCATCCCTAATTATTAGAGAAATGCAAATTAAAACCACTCTGAGATATCCCAGTAAGAATGGCCCACATCACAAAATCTCAAAACTGCAGATGCTGGCGCGGTTGTGGAGAGAAAGGAACACTTTTACACTGCTTGTGTTGACTGCAAACTAATACAACCTCTTTGGAAGGAAGTATGGAGAAAAACCTCAAAGAAGTCAACCTAGACCTCCTATTTGATCCTGCAATCCCATTACTGAACATCTATCTAGAAGGAAAAAGAAAACCAATCTTTTTTTTTTATAAAGACACTTGTACTAGACTGTTTATTGCAGCTCAATTCACAATTGCTAAAATGTGGAAACAGCCTAAATGCCTCTCAACCCAGGAATGGATTGGTAAGCTATGGTATATGTACACCATGGAATATTATTCAGCCATTAAAAAAATGGAGATTTTGCAGCATTTATATTAACCTGGATGGAGGTGGAACACATTATTCTTAGTGAAGCATCATAGGAATGGAGAAGCATTAATCCTATGTATTCAACTTTGATATGAGAACAATTAATGACATGGTGGGACATGGGGGAAGAGGAGAGCAGACAGAGAGCCAAGGGGTTATTTATTAAAGCCTACAATTTACATAAGACTGAATTATCGTCTAGGGAAGATACAAGGAGAATACTCCTTGGCTCTAAGAAAGATTTGTTGTAAATTATAAATATAAAAGTCAGCCAGGTATGGTGACTCATGCCTATAATTCTAGTGCTCTCAGAGGCAAAGACAGGAGGATCACTTAAGCTCAGGAGCTTGAGACCAACCTCATCAAGAGCAAGTCCCTGTACTTACAAAAAGTAGAAAAAATTAGCTGCGTGAAGTGGCATATGCTTGTTGTCCCAGCTACTTAGAAGGTTGAGACAGGAGGACTGAGCGAGCTCAGAAATTTGAGGTTGCAGTGAGCTATGATGATGCTACTGCACTCTAGCCTGGGCAACAGAGTGAGACTCTGTCTCCAAAAAAAAAAAAAAAAAAAAGTCTTTGGTTTAGAGCTAACAAACATGATAATGAACATTATAAGGAACAGACATTCATTTATTCAACAAATACCTGTTGATTCTATACTATATTCAAAGCACTATGTTGAACTGAGAGACAGGAGATAATGTAAGGTGGGTCCTAGCTTTAGATATCCTAACCATCTTGCAGAGAGATAAGAGAATTACCAGAAATTATTACAAAAGAGAACACAGATTTCTACAGTTCAGATTAGAAGAGATGATACATAGCTGCAAAGAATCCTAGAAAGTATCAGAGAATAGTTAAAAACTGAATTTTTAAGAACTGGGGTAAAAAGAATTTGCTGATTGATTTTTCTCTTTTTTCCCTCCTAAATTGCTCACAAACTGAAAGATGGACAACTGTAAGTGTGGCTACATAAAAAATTCTCACTAGTCTATGTTATCCTGACTGCAGTTATTGGCCTCATACAGTCTAAGATGATGAACAATGATTACACACAAAAGAGAAGATCTTCAGGAAAAATGCACAATGATGTTAATGGTCCTGCAAGAATGACAGAAACATATGGAATAAACATGATCTCCTCAATTTCTCCATCTACTTCTTCAGCTTCCTTCCCCTACTCATTGCTGGATGAGGGTTAACACAAAAGTTTCTTTCATGACGCTCTCTTTGGTCTCTCCTCTTCACTCTCATGCTCCTTATTGTTTCAAGGGTGATCTTTTCTACTCTATTTGCAAAAACATTTAACTGTCTACTGCCTGCAGGACAAACTGCTTTGCACGTGCCTATCCTGGCAGAGCCTGGTTATCTACAGACCATGCTTCCCTGACAAGGTCACACACTTAAGAGTCTTCTGATCATGCTGTCCTTTTGGCTAGGAACACCCTCTTCCTTTTCTCTAAGGGGTACTGCTACTCTCTGTCAGGTCTTGCTCTTCGTTGTTCTCTGAAGACCTCTCTGACTCCTTCAAGCAGAATCAGGTGATCTTTCTCCATTGTGCCCACTGCACCATCATCCTTATGACGGTCCCTCTCTATCATAGACACCTATGACACATGTATCTCCCCACTGGTCTGTAAGTTCCACGAGGGTCAGAACGCGGTCTCTTTGTTCCAGGGTGAGTACAATTTTTTTACTTTTACTTTTTTATTGCCTTAAGATCTTGCTATTATAACCATTTCACAGGTTTAGACAGATCCAGAAATGAGTTTTTTTTGGGGGTGGAATGCTGAGAAAGTCTTTTGAAGCACAAATGTGGCAAATTGAAGAAGAGAATCGATGCTAAGAGTAAATGATACTGAAATATTAATAGATGGCAAAGAAGAGGCAAAGTGTTTCAACTCAACGCATTGATTTTTTTTTTTTTTGCTAACGAGGAAATGATATAATTTAAAACAAAGTTCTAGGAGATCATTAAGCAGATGATTTGTTAGTACTCTGAAAATGATGTGGGGGTCAACTGATCAAATGTGGACTAAAAAAATGAAATTGTACTGTGGGTGATTCCATTTCTTTTTCAATACAGTTATTAAATTATCTTTTTTTTTTTGCAGTTTTGGTTGGGGCTGGGTTTGAACCCACCACCTCCAGCATATGGGGCCAGCACCTTCCTCTTTTGAGCCACAGGCGCCACCCAGTTATTAAAATTATAATAGATTAGGGGCCAGGTGCAGTGGCTCACACCTGTAATCCTACCATTTTGGGAGGCCAATTGCTTGAGGCCAGGAGTCTGAGACCAGCTTGAGCAATAGTGAGAACCTGTCTTTACAAAAAACAAAAAAGTTAGCTGGGAATGGTGGCATGTGCTTGTAGTCCTGGCTATTCAGGAGGTTGAGGCAAGAAGATTGCTTGAGACCAGAAATTTGAGGTTGCAGTAAGTTATGATGATGCCACTACAACACTCTAGCCTGGGAAACAGAGTGAGATCCTATCTCAAAAACATATATGAATAAAAATAAAAAATTAGATTAGGGCAATAAAGTAGACATAATACATTTGAATTCAAGGATGGTTTATGATGAAGTCTTTCAAAAGACTTAAGTCACGTCATATATTAAAGGTTACATGCGGATCCCTCTTGAATGCTAGTATTCTGCCAACCAGTTACACCCCTGAGGTGATCACATCATTGTTTGTTCACATCCACTAATAGTATCTTCTTATTTTGGTAGGCAAATATATAATCAAAACTCTCAGATGGGCTGGGCGCGGTGGCTCACACCTGTAATCCTAACACTCTGGAAGGCACAGGCAGGTGGACTGCCTGAGCTTACAAGTTAGAGAACAGCCTGAGCCAGAGCGAGACCCCCATCTCTAAAAATAGCCACATACACCTGAGCTGGTGGGTTCGAATCCAGCTCCAGGCCTGCCAAACAACAGTGACGGCAACCAAAAAAATGGCTGGGCGTTGTGGTGGGCACCTGTGGTCCCAGCTACTTGGGAGGCGGAGGCAGGAAAATTGCTTGAGCCTAGGAGTTGGAGGTTGCTGTGAGCTGTGATGCCACAGCACTCTACTCAGGGTGACAGCTTGAGGCTGTCTCAAAAATAAATAAATAAACAAATAAATAAAAATAAAAATAGCCAGGCATTATGGCGGGTGCCTGCAGTCCCAGCTACTTGGGAAGCTAAGGCAAGAGTATGTGACTTAAGACCAAAAGTTTGATGTTGTTGTGAGCTGTAATGCCACAGCACTCTACAGAGGGTAACAAAGTGAGAGTCTATCTCAAAACGACAACAAAAAACCTCTCAGATGTCTTTTTGGTTATAATGGTCCATGCCACTGGCCAAGTACCAAAACCAACAGTCCAGCTCGACAGTCATAAATGTGAAGTTATTATTTATGACCAGAGAAACTATAAATAGTAGGGTCCAAAAAGTACACTGGGCTGCTGTAAACTTCATTTGGAGTGCATTCCTTTAGGCAAGAGAAAGAATTCAAAACTGAATGAAAACCCTGTTTTGGTAGATGTGGAAGAGGTTCATTAAGTGAATTTTAGATCTATCCAAACAACCAAATAAATTGACACAAAGTAGTGCTTTAGTGGGATAATTTGTGATTTATTCTTTATCAACCATGTACCAGTGATTTAAATAAGAGACATAAAAGACATACTTTTCAAAGCTATGGTCAACATAAAGCTGGATAGACAGTTAACATACTCGTCAAAAGTATGCCAACTATGGAAAAAAAATAATACAAATTTAATAAGAAAAAGACCCTTACATTTAGGTTCAAAGCAGTAATCTTCATAAGATAGAGAAGACCTGGCCTAAATGTAGCAATATGAGAATTTTCAAACAGAAATTACTAAAAAAAAAATGAAATATTACAAAGAGAAGTACACAAGTCATAAGCATAAAGCTTGATGCATTTTTACAAAGTCAACACACTTGAGTAACCACCATCTGGAACAAGATATAGAATATTGCCAGCACCCTAGAATCTCCCTTGTGTCTGGCATAACACAACCCTACAAATGTAATCACTATTCTGACTCCTACACAGTAGTTTTTCCTGTTCTTAACTTACGTAAATGGAATCATATGTTATGTGGGGCAGGATACGGTGGCTTGTAATCCTAGCAATCTGGGAGGCTGAGGCAGGTGGATTGCTTGAGTTCATGAGTTTAAGACCAGCCTGAGCCAGAGCAAGACCCTGTCTCTATAAAATAGCCGGGCGTTGTGTGGGTGTCTGTAGTCCCAGCTACTTGGGAAGCTGAAGCAAGTGAATCGCTTGAGCCCAGGAGTGAGGTTGCTGTGAGCTATGATGCCATATCACTCTACCCAGGGCGACAAAGTGAGACTCTATCTAAAAGAAAAAAAAAAAAAAAGATAAAAACAAACAACCCCCCCAAAACAAAACATTTATGTAGCTAGCTTCTTTTTCTCAGTATCATATTTGTGATATTTACATGTATACATGTTGCCCACTGTTGTGTACTTTTTACTTCATCATTATACAATATTTTATTATATAAATATACCACAATTTGTTTTTTTTTTCTACTATTATACATACATTCTGCCCCCCCAACCAGGGAATTTTCTGCTTAAATAAAGCTAAGATATAACAGTTGTACAATGTTAACAAGATGGCAGCAAAGACAATGTTTACAGACTTTTCTTTGCCTACATCTGGCTTTGGAAACAAGCACATACATTGATTTGGCTTTCATGATTCGACTTCATGAAGCTGTAAAAATGGCATAGAAAAATGAATATGTTTGTACTTTATTACTGAAAGGAGAATATCTATAGGAAAAAAGTACTTGATTCTGGGAATATATTATTGTGCTTTGCAAAATTTGGCCCATGTGCTGAGAGTATTATTTGAACTGATATTTAAAGATGCAAATTATTTGCTTATAATTTTTGTCAACAGATGGTTTGCATAAAAGATAGGCTAGACACTTTATAAAATCAAGAGTATCATATTCCTAACAAGATGGAAATAAAACTCAAGTCTTTTCTTTAACATGAATTCACTCTGGTAGGCTGAGGCAGGTGGATTGCCTGAGCTCAGGAGTTCGAAACCAGCCTGAGCAAGATTGAGACCCTGTCTCTAAAAATAGCTGGGTGTTGTGGTGGGCACCTGTAGTCCCAGCTACTCCGGAGGCTGAAGCAAAAGAATGCCTTGAGTCCAGGTGTTTGAGGTTGCTGTGAGCTATGATGCCAAGCACTCTATCAGGGGCAACAAAGTGAGACTGTGTCTCAAAAACAGAAAAAGAAAAGAAAGCCAACAAACAGTGTGAATGTGGAGAGTTTAATGAAAAAAATCATCAAGCTGATGTGGTTAAAATAACTAGTGGGGTCTATTTATATACAGAAGGTAGTCAGGAAATGCAACTCTTAGGATCTAACACTGAAAATGAGGCCTGAAGAAGGAGAGAGGTGTGGATCACATGAAGAATTAGATCAAACATGTTCCTAGCAGATGGATCAGCAAATCCTTAGGTCCTAAAAATAAAAAGGAAGCCCAGGAAGGCTGCAGTGTGGTGAGGCAGGGACAGAGATTATGCGAGGACTTGTAGGTCCAGGAAAGCTTAGATTTTATTCTAAATGAAATGAAGCCCTGAAGAGTATTAAGCAGGACAGTGATAAATCACTGACAGTTAAAAAGATGAAAGGATCTTTAGAGATTGTTAAATCTCTTTCTAGAGATGAAAACACTAGGTTCCAAAAAGTTTAGGGTCATCAAAGTTGCAAGTCTGGAGCATGTAGAGAGGGGTCCAGAATAGATTTCTATAATTTTTTTTTAATAAGAGGTCTACTTTTGGACACATGAAAAGGTATTATTGAGAAAAATGCAATTATAATTAAATATCTTTCTCTATACTGGATTAGTAAAGGTCAAATATTTGATGACACCACATTGGTGAGGATGCAGGAAAATCTTAGGTACACCTACCTAAGTTGGGACTATCAACTTCTTGGCAGAGCAATCTGGATAATACCTATCAAAATTGAATATATACATATCTTTTGTCCTAGTATTAACACCAATTCTGAGAATTTATCCTATAGATATATTTGTACAAGTCCACAAAGATAATATGAACAAAGATACTCAATGAAACTTTATTTGCGATACTAAAAGACTAGAAAAAGCCAGTATGTGTTGGACATTCTGAAGATGTAAAATAAAATTTAAAAAAATATTTAAGAAACCTTATATGTCCATTATAGGGAACCTATCAGATTATTTCAATGAAATATTATACAATCTTAATAAAAATCTATATATATGAATAGGGAATAATCTCCAAGATGGTAACTGCAAAAAGCAAATACAGAAACTTGTTGTGCCATTTTGACTTTTTCTTGTATACATATATATTACCTATTTAAAACTAATTTTAAAGACTATTTTATGAGCAAATTACTCTTATTATTATTTTTTTTTTTTGTAGAGACAGAGTCTCACTTTATGGCCCTCGATAGAGTGCTGTGGCCTCACACAGCTCACAGCAACCTCCAACTCCTGGGCTTAAGCGATTCTCCTGCCTCAGCCTCCTGAGGAGCTGGGACTACAGGCGCCCGCCACAACGCCCGGCTATTTTTTGGTTGCAGTTTGGCCGGGGCTGGGTTTGAACCCGCCACCCTCGGTATATGGGGCCGGCGCCTTACGGACTGAGCCACAGGCGCCGCCCGAGCAAATTACTCTTAAGGCAGTGCTATTTTAAAGGCAGAAAAGGAGGAAAGAAAGGAAAAAAGAATAGAAATGAGGAAAATAATCAGAAATAGTTTTAAAAAACATACTGCTTTATATATTATTTCCTTATTGCACAAACTACTGTATTATTTATATAATCTACAGAGTTTAAAATAAGTTGCTAAGTATAGGAGAAACATAAATATTCAATATACTTTACAAATATTTATAACCTGGTAAATGCCAAAACAAAAACCTTATTATTTAACCTTAATTCTCCACAAAAACAGAGGTAAAAGGGACTTATCCCATGAACTACGGAAAATATTTACAAGGGCTAATGTAAAATGTAGTTATAGGCAATACGCTGATTTACTGTGTGCTTCAGCAAGATCACTTCTCAGCTCAGCTTGTTCAGGTGTGAAAAGAGGGGGCTGCTGGCCTGGAAATCAGGAGGCCAAGAGTTTGAATTCCGGCCCTGTCACTTCGTAGCTATGTGATCACAATCACATTGCGTAATTCTTCTAAATTTTAGTTTCCCGTGACAACTGAAACAGAAACCAAAAAGGCTCAAGGGGAGTTTGAAAAAAGTAATTTAGTCTATTTCCCTGCAGTAGTCTACTACAACTATAGGTAATGATTTTGACTTATTTTACATCTGATTTAGGCACTTGTGGGAAGATTAATTTATCTGACCAGTTTAATTGTTCATGTTTTCATGATTTATTAATAAGAAATGAGGTATTCTTTCTTTTAATAAGAGCATGACAATTGTATGAGGTATTATTGTGTAAGCTGTATAGCACCACATGGAAATAACTTTCCAATCCCAAAATAGTGAGAACATAATGAGAAAGAGAAAAGTTTGGTTCTGTTAGTCTTTTCAATTATCTGTTTTTTTCCTTTCTGGAAATTTATAGATCCAAATATTTAGATTACGTTGAAAAACACACATTTCTATGGGTGAGATGATTTATTCTAGCCTCTGACCCCAAAATATATTTATCTGCTAACTTCCAAATCTGTATCTCTAATTCACATGAACACCAGACCTATAAAGCTGTCAGCTTAACATTTTCTACCCAGACGTCCTATAAATTCCTTATAGACAACACCCACTCCGCCAGTTATTCAGTTCAGAAACCACCGAGTCCTCCTTGATGTCTCCAATCAGTCACCACTAATGGGGACAAGACCAGGGTGATCTGTCTACAGACATGGAAGTCTATTCCATGTCTTCATCTGGTTCCATTTGGCAGTATCTAGAAAAATTTTTGTTACAATGGAGACAAAGGGACATTGCTAATGACACTTGGTGGAGGGCACAAATGCTGCTATGTATCTTGCAATGCAAAAGATAGCCTTCTACAACAAAGTATTATGGTAGAACCTCTGTAAACTGACCACTGAAGGGACTGTAACCAACTGGTCAACATACAGAACTTCCACCAAGTACCTGTGGACCATTGCACTACATGCCCCATCTGTGAAAATTAGGTCATTTTAAGAAGGTGGTCAACCATGGAGGTTCTACTATACCTTATTCAAAACATCAATTGTGCCAAAACTGAAAAATCTTGTTCTATTATATCCCAAATGTAAAATCTATGCAACAAAGGGCACAGTTTGTTCACTTCTGTGTGTTTAGTACCTGGAGCACTACAAGATACACACATATTTATTAAACAAAGAAATAAAAAAAGATTCACACATTATTCTCCTTACTTTTATTCTTATAGCTTAGTCTTAGTTCTTTTCTGGTCTAGACTACTGTAGTAGCTCCTAAAAGATCCCTCTGTCTCCATGATCCCCAGGGCTGTATCTTGTTAATCTTTATAAAACAGGGTCCTGGAAAACAATAGTGGTTCAATAAATCTCTGCTTTAAAAATGAGCCTTAAAATAAATATTTTTAAAAGTGACTAACTTATAAGAACTTTGGTGGGTTTCTGCTAACACAACTGCTAAAACACTGATAACAGAGGAAAAATGTAATTGATATCTTACAATAGCTGTTAACTATACGAATCAGTATGAACCAATTAATCTGATCCCAGATTCATTTCATTAAGAATCTTTACTTTCTGTCTTTGTTTTCCTTAGTTTCTACAAGGCAAGACCTGCATAAGACCTGTAAAAGGTCAGTAGGCCATATCTTCTAATTCAATAACCAGCCATGATTACACACCGACTCTGATGGACGGCTGGGAACATTCCTTTGTCCCTGCTTCATTTTCTCTGGACCTGCCTGAGCAAGTCAGAGATATAGCTCCAACTCTAAAAGGGAAAAAAATCAAGAAAACTTGATCATTTGCCACAAAGAACTGATATTTGATTTGGTAATCAGTCTTAAAAATGAAGTGAGACCTGCCCACTCTACCCAAACTTAACAAAGTAACATTAAATATAGTTATCCAAGCAAGTACCATTAACACGTAAAAATACTACATTTTTTCTTACATAAAGAAAGTACTATTTCCCCCCTCATTTCTCAAGTGGGCAACAAAATATGGCTTTTAAATTTAGATATATTTTATTTATTTATTTACTTATTTAGATTAAATAAGAGTCTTATTCTGTTGCCCTGGGTAGAGTACTATGGCATCAGCCTACCTCACAGCAACCTCAAATTCCCAGGTTCAAGTGATCCTCCTGCCTCAGATTCCCAAGTAGCTGGGACTACTACCACAATGCTTGGCTAATTTTTCTATTTTTAGTAGAGATAGTATCTTGTTCTTCTTTTTTTTTTTTTTTTTTAGAGACAGAGTCCCACTTTATGGCCTTCGGTAGAGTGCGGTGGCCTCACACAGCTCACAGCAACCTCCAACTCCTGGGCTTAAGCGATTCTCTTGCCTCAGCCTCCCGAGTAGCTGGGACTACAGGCGGCCGCCACAACGCCCGGCTATTTTTTGGTTGCAATTTGGCCGGGGCCGGGTTTGAACCCGCCACCCTCGGTATATGGGGCTGGCGCCCTACCGACTGAGCCACAGGCGCCGCCCAGTATCTTGTTCTTGAACTCCTGAGCTCAAGCGATCCTCTTGAGTCAGCTTCCTAGAGCGTTAGAATTATAGGTGTGACCCACTGTACCCACCCTGGTTTTTGAGTTTATAAATAATCGACATAGGGTATCTGTGCCATGTCTTCATCTGGTCCCATCAGGGGCCCTTTTCTGTAAGATTACCAAAATGCCAAAAGCGAAGTTCCTTCTGGCTTAATCTTGCAGGTTTTCCTCTTTACAAAACTATTCCTTTCAATATCACCTTATTGTCCTTGAACTTTCTGTGACTCATAGCGTTTCTCTCAGAATTCCCAGTGTTTACTGTTTTCTGGGATTAGGGAGAGAATCACTCACTACTCTGATATTTGGGATACTGAAAATTTCTCTCTTCAGAAAATGAAAGTGAGCAGAGGGTATCACTTGTGTAGATCTGGGAATCTTGCCTTGAAAAAGTTGCCTCCCTCTGGCAAGCAAGTTGCCATCTTTCCCTGGTCCTGACTGCAAACAAGTTCATTTCCCAAGCATCTGAATGTGTTACTCGAGGCTCCTCTGTTCACCTAACTTCCCTGTAGAAAAAGATCCCTTGTGAAGGAATGAAAATCTGTTTGCCCCTCCCAGTTATGCTAACAGTAGTATCAACCAAAGCCAATTCCCATTTGGAGGGAATTCACACCCACAAAGAAAGGAACTCCAGAGTATGGAAGGGGCACAGCAAAATAGCTTTTTGAAACTCAGGCAGGGCTTTCAATGGGGGAGTGCCAGTAGATATCAGAAGGCTGATTACACGCCACCTCCATGAGAACTCATGCTAAGTTACAGGTGGCTGAGTTGATCCAACCTGATAGATTAAGTTGGCTTGACAATAAGCACTTCAGAGGAAACAATAGTAAACTAACGGTCCTTCTTTAAAGTTGGTGAACTGTATCAGCCTACAGAAAGCTAGGGAGAGAGGTATCCTCCTAAAATACAACTACACTGAACTTCCTGTCAGCAAATGGCTGGTTCCCATTAGCCTCTAGGTATATTTAATTTGGTTTATAACAAAAAAGTTTTTATTACTTGTCCAGAAAACAAACAAAACCCAATCTTACTTCTTAGTAATTACAATGTTGATGTTTACGGAAAGTGGTAGCTGGACACACAGATACGATGTATACTTTTTTAAAAGCACAAAAACAATGATTCATTTTTGATTATTACACTCACAAGATTAAAAAATGCTATCACATTTTTAAAGGTTTATCAAAAAGGAACATGGATCAAAAAGAAAAACCATTGACTCATGTGATATAAGTAATCCTATCAGATACTGAGGATACAAAGCTGTTTTGATACTAGTTAAGTGTGAAAATATGAAATGATTTCTTTTTTTTTTCCTTTGGCCAAGTACAGGAAACTTTAGTGATGTTACACGATAAGGTGGGACTCCATAGGCCCCTCCTGTTCTTCAGAGGTTCTGGTGTAGAAAGTGTGTCAAGAGGAGATTCTCAGTGAGTTGGGGGACTGAGTAGGCAGGGGTATCCCAGCAGCTAAGGACATCCCTCTTCCTCTTGTGCCCTGGCTGGGGCTGGTGGTCCAGGGGGTCTTACTCCTTGGAGCTCATGTGGGCCATTAGGTCCACCACCCTGTTGCTGTAGCCAAATTCATTGTCATACCAGGCAATGAGTTTGAAAAAGTGGTTGTTGAGGGCAATGCCAGCCCCAGCATCAAGAGCCCAGGATGCCCTTGAGGGGGCCCTCTGATGCCTGCTTCACTACCTTCTTGGTATCATCCTATTTGGCAGCCTTCTCCAGATGGCAAGTGAGGTCCATGACTGACAGGTTGGAAGTGGAGACATGGAAGGCCATGCCAGTGAGCTTCCCATTCAGCTCAGGGATGACCTTGCCCACAGCCTTAGCTGCCCAAGTTGAGGCAGGGATAATGTTCTAGAGAGCTACATGGCCATCATACCACATCTTCCCACAGGGGCCATCCACAGTCTTCTGGGTGGCAGTGACAGCATGCACTGTGGTCATGAGTCCCTCCATGATACTGAAGTTATGAGCTTGGCCAAGAGGGCTAAGTAACTGGTGGTTCAGGAGCCATTGCTGACAATGGTAAGCCTGTTTTTTTACTTCTCATGGTTCACACCCAACATAAACATGGGGGCATCAGCAGAAGGGGCAGAGATGATGACCCTTTTGGCACCCTCTGTAGGTGAGCCCCAGCCTTTTCTCTGGTGGTGAAGATACCAGTGGACTCCACAACGTATTCAGCACCCGTTTCGCCCCATTTGATTTTGGTGGGATCTCACTCCTGAAAGATGGTTATGGGATACCATTGATGAAAAGCTTCCCATTCTTGGCCTTGACTGTGTCCTGGAACTTGCCATGGGTGGAATCATACAGGAACGTTTAGACCATGTATTTGAGGTCAATGAAGGGGTCACTGAGGGTGACCATATCCACTTCGCCAGAGTTAAAAGCAGCCTTGGTGACCAGGAGCCCAATATGGCCAAAGAAATGATTTCTTCTTTAGCTTAAAGCCAGGACAATGCAAAAACCAGTATTTATTATTCAATACAGATGTAATACCCCAGTCTCTGTGAATAAGGAGCACACTGGAGAAAAGCCCCCAGAGTCCTTGGAAAGGGGATCTTGGCATAACTGAAAGTCATTCTACATCCAACATTCATTCCTCTTGTACCATCTCTTCCTCTCCCCACAAAAATACGTGGGTTGGGAGAATGGTCTGATAAAATTAATTTATACCAGAGTGCATAATCTAGGAACAAATGTTCCTTCTTCCAGGGCTATAAAAAATCCAATCTTCTCTATGACTAGAATGAAAGGTCCATTTTAGAACTGGGCTTGGATTCTTGTTATGCTACTGACTTCATGTGCAGCCCATGCTCCTCTCAACCTCCATGGACCTCAGTTCCCTGATCCACTAAGTGAGGGACAATGAACAAGTTTTTGATAGCACAGTTGTATGTATTAAGTTAATTCAACAAATTTTTATTGAATGACTACTGAATCACCAGGCATTATTCTACAACCAGCGAATACAGGAGTGACTTCAAAATAGACAAAGTACGCTTATGGAGCTTACATGCAAACTGGGGAAAGGGAGACAAAATAAACAAAGAACTATATAATATAATGCCGGGGGGAGAAGTGTTATAGCCAAAAACAAGCACAATGGTGAAGGTGAAGCACAATTCCCCCCCTTATAGGGAATATGAAACTGAAATTTGTCATGCAAAAGCCTCTCTGAATAGAGACTTGAAGGGAGAAATGAGTAAGACATGTGACTTTCTGGGGGGGGAAGGATAAAGGAATAGCAAATAGAAAGACTTGTGAAGGGGCATGCTTGGAGTATTTGACAAAAAGTGATGGTGGATGATTTTCAAAAGTATATTGTAGTGATATCCAAATAGCTGGGAATCAGAAAACAGTTTTAAGCAAAGAAATGACTTAATGTGACACACTATAAAAGGAATCTTTCCCTGTGGGGTAAACACAGCAAGAAGGACAAGGAGCCCTGATAGCAGAATCCCACAATAACCTGGGGAAGGAAGCAGTCGGTGGTAGCTTGGGCCAAAGTGATACTAGGGTGAGGTGATAAGAAATGGTTAGATTCTGAATTTATTTTGAAGATTGAACCAGTGGCACTAGGTCTCTCTTGGCTGTGTGGGAAAAGTCAAGATGATGGAAACATTTTTAGCTTTGGTAACTGGACAAACAGGCATGATATTCTTTAAGATGGGAAGATCAGAGGCACTGGACTAGCTACAGTGGGACTAGGGTGTGTAATCAAAAGTTTGGTTTTAAACTTGTGAAGTTTGAGATGACTATTGGATGTTCAACTGAAGATGTCAAATAGGCAATTCAAAAAATGTATGAAGGGACTTGATATATGGCCAAGCTGTATGTGAATGTATGAACTCTGGTAAAAAACAAGTTAATTCATGTCATTCCATAACAACTGTGTGTTCTCTAAACAAGGCCAAAGTAAGGAGAGGGCACACACGCTCTTTCTGAAAATCCTGAGAAACACATTCAACTTTCTTCTTTGAGCAGCAGCAGCAACAACAATTTTAAAAAAGCACATAATAGTAACCAAGTTAAGATAAAGGTGTGAAACTCATTGCTGAACTTTAGTTACAGACTGCTCTCTGGCTTTCAAATGCTGGATACTGTAACTGGCTACTGTTTTCATGAGTAGCCTTGACCTGTTAATTTAAGTAAAAATCCAGGAAGGAAATAAAGATTTTGAAAACCCAAAAAACATAAATTATTTATTTCACTGTCTGAAAGTAGTTCTTATTAGATGACATTTCATTAGTAAGCAATGTATAGTTGGCTTTTATAAACCATCACCATCACCATCATAGACATATGATATGCTCTGAACTAATATTTCTAAGATAGATTTAAAAATGTATTTGAGGCTGGGTGTGGTGGCTCACAGCTGTAATTCTAGCACCCTGGAAGGCCAAGGCAGGAGTATGACTTGAGCCTCAGGAGTTGGAGTACACCCTGAGCAAGAGTTGAGACCCAGTCTCTACTGACAATGGAAAAATGAGCCTGATGGTGTGGCTGGTGCCTATAGGCCGACCTACTCGAGAGACTGAGGAGGAGGCTCTTTTGAACCCAGGAATTTGAGGTTGCTGTGAGCAAGGCTGGTGCCACAGCACTCTAGCTTCTGTGTCTTAAAGGAAAAAAAGAAGAAGAAGAAAAAAAAAATTTGATAAAATTGTAGTGAAAGAACTATACCAAAAAGCTTTTTAATATTATTCTTCATTTGTTTCACACAGATACTTCTATGTACGTATATAATTTTTTTAAATACTTCCGGCACAAATTTTATTCCTTTTTGAAGAAGATCCATTGGCAGATACTGTCTCACCACTACCAAAGAAAACAATGTTTTCTATTAATAGATATGAACAGTGCCACAGCATATCTGGCCTGAGCCTAAGTTGCTGAGATACCCAAAATAAATTCTAAAGATGCTTAACTTTCCTATCTAATCTTTTTTTTTTTTTGAGACAGAGTCTTATTATGTCGCCCTCGGTAGAGTGCTGTTACATCACAACTCACAGCAACCTCCAGCTCTTGGGCTTAGGTGATTCTCCCGCCTCAGCCTCCTGAGTAGCTGAAACTACAGGTGCCCACCACAACGCCCGGCTATTTTTTTGTTACAGTTTGGCCAGGGCTGGGTTCAAACCTAAACCTACCACCCTTAGTACATGGAGCCGGCGCCCTACTCACTGACCCACAGGCGCCACCCTGTCCTATCTAATCTTAATTCTATTTACAATGCTTACTTATTTCTTTAAAACATTCTTACTGTGTCATTCATACTCACTTACTATGTCATTCATAGTAAGAAAGAAAAAGATAAATTAAGAATGAATTTGTCTGTAAAAACAGATAATCTGACCTGTTACCCTATACGATTCTTTAGCTTAGAATGTATGTCATTAGACACAGATTATCAGAATATTTTCAGTTTTTTTGGTGGGAAAAAAATATAGGAATGTAATATTACATTATTTTGCTTCTGAATTCAACTAGTTTGTTAATTGACCTTTAAGAAAAAATACTTTCATATTATTCACAAAAAGAGATAGCTGGACAATAGTAGATATGAAAACTATTATACATTTCACTGCCAGTCAAATAAATGTAAATTAAAGTGATCATAAGATACCATTTTTCATTTACTAAACTGGCATAGATTTTAAAAATTCATAATCCTCAAAGCCGAGGGGAGTGGTAGGTTGGTGTAAACTGATAGAATTTTTCTGGAGTACAATTTGTTAAACTTTATCAAAAAAGTTTAGCCTCCTTACCTGAAAATTCCATGTCAACAATTTAGCCTCAGAATATAATCATACAAGTATATGAAATATCTAATTAAAAAGATGTTCATCACATTGCTGACTGTAACAGAAGCAATGATAAGAACTTAAAATGTCCAACCACAGAAATCTGATTAAATTTTGTTATTTCATATAATGAAATTCTATGTAGCCTCTATAATTTTAACACAATTAAATACTCACTGGAAATCTATACTGTTGGGTGAAAATATATGTTAAGTAAATATGTAATTAGGAAGCCTTGGGGAATGTGGCTCATTTTTAGTAAAAAGATGTGTGTATGTATATATGCAGAAAACAAAAATCTCATAGGCACAGTGGCTCACACCTGTAATCCTAGCACTCTGGGAGGCCCAGGAGGCCTACTCCTGAGCTCAGGAGTTTTGAGACCAGCCTGAGCAAGAGTGAGACCCCATCTCTAAAAAATGACCAGGTATTATGGTGGGTACCTCTAGTTCTAGTTACTTGGGTGGCTGAGGCAAGAGGATCACTTGAGTCCAAGTGTTTGAGGTTGCTGTGAGCTATGACGCCACAGTACTCTATAGAAGGTGACAAAATGAGACTGTCTCAAAAAAAAAAAAAGCAAAGAAAAAAGAAAGAAAGCAAAAAATCTCAAAAAAGATATACCAAAATGTCATGAATAATGAGTTTTGGGGCTAGGTACATATCTTCCTTTTTGCTTATCTGCAATGGCTTTTTATTCCATTAAGACATACGTAGACTGTAAAACTAAAAACATTAAAATATTCACATATTAAACTTTATTTTAAAAGTACAGATTTTGAACAATCTGAGGAGTTATGAATAAGAAATGTAATCTCCAACAAAATATAAAGTACTTCTGCTTTACAAATACAGATACCTGAAATATAACATTAAAATACATGTTCACAATAAAAAATAAATATGGTGTTAAAACCTTTTGGACACACCATCAGTTTATTATCCTTTCTTCTTGGCCATAATGCATTATTGTTAGAGTTTCATTAGACAAATATTTTCCCAGAGAGAAAACTACCATTGGTGGTTAAGTACTTAACTGAAGACTTGGTAGCAAATATAGCTGACAGTGTCATATAGCCAACCTATACCATAGTCCCTGAAATATGTCAGGACAGATGTTAAATTCTTTCCATGCCCTATTTTTACTAATAAACTTCTCTAGGGCAACTGTGTATAATTCAGAGGTTAAGTACACAGATCCCAGAGTCAGAGTTCAATAGATTGCTGGTTGTGTATTTTTGGAAAACCTCTGTAAGCCTCATCTAAGTTTTCTCATCTGTGAGAAGGGAGCACCCTAGACTTTAATTAGAGTATTTCAGGAGAAGAGACGAGTTGGCACAGCTGATGTCCAAGGACAGGACTTGACTCAGTAAAGAAACTCAACAGTACTAATGACTCTTTTCCTCTTGCTTTTTCTAGCTTCATTTAATCTACAAATTTCTGTCATAAAGAACTTGGATAAGAACACACATTTTCTGAGACTTCTATTTCACAGACAGACCACACCAGATTTACAAGCAGTTCAACTGCCTGATCTGAGTTTTCCTTCCTCTTCTACACCCTGTACATCCTTTATTGTAGATGTTGTCAAAGAAAAGAGCCTTCTATTTCTGAGTACAATAGGTACTTCAGGTGATTTATGGGCTGGTCCAAAGTAGAAAATGAATGTATAAAGTTCCCCTATCAGTAAAAGAAAGTATTAGATTTACTACGGCTTTGTCATGGAAAACCTACCAAATGTAAGCTCTGGGTGGCCACCGGTGGCACCAGTCAAGTATACCTGAATAAAATATATTGTGTAATGAAATAAGGAACATGGGCTTTGGGGCTCGACTTCCTAAGTTTAAATCCTGACACGATGATGGTTGCACAATGCTGGGCAAGTTAGTTTATTTGTGTCCTCATTGGTAAAATGAGAATAATTATAATTATTACTTATTATTGCTTTAGTATCATAGTGTTAGGGTAAGCAGTTAGTTAGACATGAAGAGGGTGGATGGTGGGTGCTATTTGGGACTGGCTTAAGTCAGGCTGGCTTGAGTTGTAACGGGAATGGAGCTAAATCAAGACCTTGTGGGGACTTGCAGGTGAGTTGCCTTGAGATAGAGACTAATCAATGTCATAAGGACTTTCTGACATGGACAAACAGATGTGGTCATACTGACTTGGGTTGTCTTGGGACCCTAGGGAAGGGGCTCCCAAGAAAGCAGATGATGTGTCAAAGGGGTCCCTAAGGACTGATCATGTTTGGTTTACAATAGAAGGTCTCTAAAGACTGACCAATCAGAAAGAGGCAGAGAAACCACAGAGTGGAAATGCGATTAAAGCCTCCATAGAGAGCCTTGGTAACAACGTCCCTAAGTGAATTACTCTCATTAACAGTAAAAAAAAAAAAATCACATTCCTGGGCAGCCACTCCTGTGGCTCAAAGGAGTAGGGTGCTGGCCCCATATGCTGGAGGTAGTGGGTTCAAACCCAGCCCCGGCCAGAAACTAGAAAAAAAAAAAAATCACATTCCCCACCACCATGATAGTTTACAAATACTATGGGAACCCCTGGAAATTGACTTACAAGGATAGAAAAGGGGAGGGTTCCTAATTCCAGGAATTCTCCACCCTTTTTCAAGGAAAACCACAAACATTCCATCTCCCACTTAACATAAAATTAGAGAATCAGCATAAAAAGAGAAATCTTGTTAAACCCACTGTCTCCTTTACTTGCAGGGGCTGACCTGTTCCTTATTTGGAATATCCTATGCTATAATCTTTAATAAAACTTTGGCACTCTGCCTGCTTTCACTTGCTTGCTCTGCTTATTCATTCCATCAACTCAGCATCAGTAACCATTCTTCAGTACTGGGAACCAAGAACCTGGGAACATGGAGACCTGACACCTGGACCCTCAACACCTAACAAAAGTACTATCCAAGCATTAATGGAAAGGTAGAAAAAAGAAAGAGTAGGAGGAAAAACAGAAAAAGGAAGAAAGGACAGAAAACTCATGGTGAAGGTCTAGTTTTATTCTTTTTTTTTTTTTTTTTTGTAGAGGCAGAGTCTCACTATACTGCCCTTGGGTAGAGTGCTGTGGCGTCACACGGCTCACAGCAACCTCTAACTCTTGGGCTTACGCGATTCTCTTGCCTCAGCCTCCCAAGCAGCTGGGACTACAGTCACCCGCCACAACGCCCAGCTATTTTTTGTTGCAGTTTGGCCGGGGCTGGGTTTGAACCCGCCACCCTCGGCATATGGGGCCGGCGCCCTACTCACTGAGCCACAGGCGCCACCCAATCTAGTTTTATTCTTGTTTTTAAAAATTGTTTACTCCAACCTACAATTCAAAGAAGTTTCATTTTCCTGTGCACTGACAAATTAAGTCAGGGCCAGATGAGAATTTTTTAAAACACAGAGTCAGTATCTCAGGATGATTTCCTTTGCCATACTGGAGAACGAATGCTAATGGACATGATACTTGTAAGAGTCAAATGCCTGGCTTATAGGCATTAGAAAGGAATATAAAGACATCTTAAAACACATAATCTTGGCTTAAATAAATGAGAGCTCTTCTATGTCCTGAATGCACTGCACTCTTGTGCTTTCTTTAGACATGGACATGGATAAATTTTCATTAATCCATCAGTTTTATTAATGAATCATAAATACTTCTTTACGACATTTCCTTGGCATGATTTTTAAACCTCTGTGGGTCACACTTTCCATTTTAGTACATGTGTATTTCACGTGAGCAGTCAAACCTTGGAAGTACCAAAACGCAAAGCTACATAGCTAGTGCTATAAGCCCTGCCTTGGTGAGGCTTCCTCTGCCATTAGCCTGAATTCTGAGCTTGGATTGGGCTCTGGCTCCAGGATATGTCTGGTTGTCTGGACTCTCACATTAGCCCTAGCCCAACCTTACTCCCCCATGTCCAGCCATAAAAAGCAGTGTTTTACATTACAGTGAAACAAATACCACAGAGAGGAGACAATAAAAAAAGGATGAGAAAAAGCAATGAAACTGTAAAAAGCTGGGACTGGGTAGTACCTTATAATTGTTCATGTTGTTTTTTTTCACACACTACCATCTTGGGAAGTTGTCTATGCTAACAGAATAGACATGCATTCCTACATATGCATTTCAAAGAATATTATATGTATATACCCATATAATCATATATATTGCTAAAAATGGATAAATACTTCATACTGACCTTAGGGGGCTTAAATGGATAGTCTGGTGAAAAGGTAATGTCAAGAAAGAACACCCCTCCTTCATAGACAGATCCTGGGGGTCCCAATATAGTTGACCTCCATTCATAAATGTTGTCTCCTTTGGGTCCAGCACTGAAATAAGACATACAAATGAAATGTGCTTAGAAATTACATAAAGCCTGGAATTTAAAAAATCTATTTATGGTAACAATAAATTGAGCAAATCAACAAAAACAGAACGAAGTTAATAGATTAATTCTCTGTTATGATTCATATTGTCAATATCATTATTCTATAAATGAAATGTGTTGATATTACTTAATAAAACAGAACCATGAAGATAGATCCTGTTTTGTTATTCATAACCCTAAGCATATGTTACAAAAGAATCCAAGGACCAGAGGTAGAAGATGAAATATTTAATAAAAGTATAAGATTATTTGTGAAGTCAAAGAGATAAAACTTCAAAGTAAGAAAGGCTGCTGGAGCACAACTACTCTACCCCTGAGGACACAAATGAGGTCTGTGGAGATTAGAAAATAACCATCATGCAAAGACTCAGCTCAAATATCATATCCCATTGGAATTCTTTTTTATATTCGAAGGCTGGAGTACAGTGATACAATCATAGCTCACTACAACCTCCAACTCCCAGGCTCAAACTATCTGCCCTGCCTCAGCCTCCCAAGTGGCTGAAACTATAGGCACAGGCCATCATGCCCAGCTAGTTTTTCTTCCTTTCTTCTTTTCTTTTCTTCTTTCGCTCAAAGGATTCCCCAACTTATAAATCAGACCAGTGAGGCCTGCAGATGATAAAATATGTCATTTTATTAACTATGCTTTGTAAATATTGCTTCTTCTATCCCTCTCAAGAATTTCCTGGAATAGATTTTTGCTTTGTCCTTAGTGCCTAGTAAGGAAAGATTCCCTAGATAATAGCAAAAAGAGAAGAAGCCACTTGGTTACTAGCAGCAAAGATACATTCCTGAGTCTCAGAGAAATTTTCTGGGAAAAATAAAGCCCACAATTAAGATGCCTGGGAAAGAGTTTACCACCAACAAAGATTTAGTTTCTTTTCCCTCTTATTTTGAAATCAGTTTATATCTACAAAAATATATTGTTAAGCAGCCATTTAAATCATGAATAGACATTTATGATTTAAAAAAAAACTCAGCAAAACTGGAATAGAAGCTGATAAAAGATAACTATAAAAAAATTTCTGTAGGAGACCAGATGATTCAAGGGAAGGAGAAGTGAGAGTTAAGATTTGATTGCTCTGTAACTGTAAGAAACACCTGTGATACAACATCTCCATAACACCTTGGAGAAAGGCATGGGGAAGGGATTCGGCTCTCCTTAGCACGAGAGCATGAGCGTCAGTGATCGGCAGTCTCCACACCTGTGGTGTAAATAGCCGTGGGATCATTTCTATAAGTAGCTAGCTGCTGGAGAGGTTAGTCTGGATTCATTCATTCTCTCACGGACTTGTTTACTCTAACTCTTTTGCTCCTCCTGAATGGAGGGCGCCTGGCTTAGCGCCTTTCTACGAAGATTGTTTTTCTCTCTCTCTCCTTCTAAAATGAACTGCCCTCCGACACCTAAGGGGTGTTGATCCCAAGCAAGGTAGCACAGCAGTCCGTGTATGGACAGTTACATAGGCTAGGGCCAGTGACATGGCATCCTGGGCTCTGACATCTCATAGTAACTGTTGTATTCAATGGAAAAACACTAAAAGCACTCCCTTAAAATTGAGGAACAAGACAAGGATGCTCACTGTTTCTACTTCTAATCAGTACTGTACTAGAGATTATATTCAGCAAAGTATGATGGAAAAACATAGGAAAAAAATAAAAGTGAATTGGAGTGGAAGAAATGAAGCTCTTAGCATTTATAGAAGCTCTATAGCATTTATGTTCATGGAAAAATTATCCAAAAAATATATAATTTATTAAACTTAATAAAAGAGTTTAGCAAAGTGGCTAGATATAAGATCAATATACAACTATCAACTTCATTTCAAAACACTGACAAAACTAAAAATGCATTTTTACAAAGATTTACACTAGCATTAAAAATGTAAGAAACCTATGAATAAATTTCATGAAAGATACATAAGATCTTTATGGACAAAATTAAAAAACTTGTTGAAATACACTCAAAAGAGCTAAATAAAAAAAGAGATATAATCAAGTTTATGGGTAGGAAAGGGAGGCTTAACATGACTAGCTCCATTTTGCTTCTGACCCCCTGCAGTAATATCCTTTAGCTTAAAACCTTCTGCTTAGCTGTGTGCACAGGCCAGCTAATTATGGGAAGAATTTAATCTATAGCTCAGCTCTAAAAGAAATATGACTATTGTCCTTTTCCTAAAACTAACTCCTGGGAAGATAAGCAAAGTATGCATATAAGTAACAATGTTATGTTAAAAATTTATAGGAACATCATGGCTTGACCTATATCCTTCAAAGTTAACTGAAGAGGAACAATGAAGTTTTACAACCTCCCTGAATTCTCCCTGATGCCCAGGTGTCCATGGTCTTCTTGCAAATCCCCTCCACACCCCCCTTCCCTTAACATAAAAAGGAGCCTAAAGTTCATATAACTTAAGACAGTTCTTTAGGACATTAGTCCTCCATCTTCTCACTTTGCTGGCTCTCCAAATAAAAATCATTTTCCTTGCACCAACATGGTCTTTCGACTCACTGGCTGTCCTACTAGCTTGGACTAGGTTATAGATAGAAGAAAATTTCCCAAATGGATCTATTGTGATTCCAATCAAAGTCTAACAGGTTTAAAAAATGAAGACAAGTTAATTCTAAAATCTATTTGGAAGCTCACATAAACTCCTTAAATTTTTCCATACACATACGGAAACCTGATTTATGTCAGAACTGATGGGATTAGAAAACTAGTTTTTGTATTTAGAAAACAAATTGGATTTTTATGTTCAATAAATATTTAAAAACTCTCCTGCACCAGGATTAAATACTTAAATACAAAAGTCAAAATTTTAGAGTTTGACTGATAAAAGTGACAAAGCAAGGCAACAAACTAAGGAAAGGTAGTTGGTTATATAAAAGCAAACAAATTCTAGTGTCCAGAATATACAAGTTCCTAAGAATCAGTAAGAAAAAACTAACTCCATTAAAAGAACTATGAATAGAAATTTCCAAAAAAAGGAAACACAAAAGGCCAATAGGAAAAATGCTCAGTCTCAATAAATCAGGCAAATGAAATTCACAAATGACAATTCAATAAGAATATTTCACAGAATGTATAAAAAATAAATGACAAAACCATGTGTTGATGAGGATGCGAAACAACTGTAACTGCTATATACTGCTGATGTGCATTCAAACACTTTGGGCAAGAACACAGGCTTATCCAGTTAAGCTAAAAACACAGTTGACCCTTGAACAACAAAAGTTTGAAATGTTGTTTCAACGGGTTCAAGTTAAAACACAATATTTTTTTCATTAAATATAGTGGAAATTTTGTGAGATTGTGACAATCTGAAAAAACTCACAGATGGACCATACAGCCTAGAAATATCAAAAAATTAAGAAAATGTTAGGTATGTCATGAATGCACAAAATATATGTATTTACTCAACTATTTTTTTCATTTACTACTATAAAATATACACAAACCTCTAATGAAAAGTTAAAATGTATGAAAACTCACATACTTACCATTCGTGGCACCATTCACAATCAAAGAAAAATGCAAACAAACATAAAGGTGCAGTATTAAATTATAACTACAAAAATTAACCACAGTACATACTTTACAAATGTAATAATTTATAACCACTTCTTGTTGCTACTACTGTGGTGAGCTCAAAGCACTGCAGGTTTCTGCTTAAAACCCGTGGTGCCACTAGTCATCTCCGCATGATCAGTTCATCTCTCCAGTAAATTGTGTACTGCAGTAAAAGTGATCTCTCACTCCTGTGTATTTTTCATTGTGTTTTGTGCAATATGATAAACCTAAAGAATACCACGGGACCCACAGAAAGTGCCACTAGTGAGCTGGAAGTGCTTCCAAGAAGCACAGTTATATCAGTACGAGACAAATTTGAATTACTTGGTATGTGCCTTAGATTGAGGCCCGCCGTTGTGGTTGCCCACAATTTCAGACAATTCACCTTGTACACAGATAATATAAACTTAAAGTTCTGATAAATATATTGCAGTACTCTAAATGTATTTTCTTTTCTCTATTTTTTATTTATTTTTTTAAGACCAAGTCTCACTTTGTTACCCTCAGTAAAGTGCTGTGGCATCATATCTCACAGCAACTCCAAACTCTTGGGGGTTCAAGTGATCCCCTTGCCTCAACCTCCCAAGTAGCTGGAACTACAAGCACCTGCCACAACACCAGTCTATTTTTAGAGACGAGGTCTCATTCTTGCTCAGGCTGGTCTTAAACTCCTGAGCTCAGGTGATCCACTCACTTGGGCCTCCCAGAGTGCTGGGATTACAGGCAAGAGCCACTGCGCTTGGCCTTTCCTTATTTTTTAAATAATATTTTCTTTTTTCTAGCCAACTTTATTCTATGCATACAGTATATAGTACATATAACACACAAAATGTGTTAAATATATTATCCGTAAGGCTTCTTCTGATCAACAGTAGGCTACTAGTAGTTACATTTGGAGAGAGTCTATATGTATACCATGGAATTCTACTCACCCATAAAAAGATGGAGACTCTACACCTTTTGTATTAACCTGCATAGAGTTGGAGAGCATTCTCTTTAGTAATGTATCACAACAATGGAAAAGCAAGTATCCAATATACTCAATACTAATATGAAGTTAGCAGACAAGCTAATACATGCGCACACAAGAGAAAACTCCATTCAATTCAAGTTGGGGGGGAGGAAGGAGAGAAGAGAAGGGAGGTAGGTTGGTGTGCTCCTGCCTAATGGGCACGATGTAAGGGTATATGGCACACCTCCCTACAAAAGGGACCTCGCCTAAAAATGCAAACATTGTAATCTAATCATATGTGCCCTCATATTAATCTGAAATTTCAAAAAATTGGGGAGGGGGCAGTCAAAAGTTATACACGAACTTAGACTGCACAGAGGATCAACTTCTTTTTATAACACATCCTATTTTTACAACACAGCATAGCTTTCCCAGGTATATACCACAAAGAAACCTCGACACATATGTACCAGAAGACATGTACAAAGAATGTTCATGGAAGCATTATATGTAATAGCAAAATTGGAAACAACACAAATGCCCACCGACAGAAAAAGGAATAAATTTACCCAAAGGAATATTATACAGCTTTGAAAAAAATACAGTAACATGAATCTTGATACTGAATAAAAAAAGAAAGTCTAACAAAATATATATAATAAGATACTATTTCTCTACAATGCTTAAAAACAAGCAAATAAGAAAATACATTGTGGAGGGACACGCAGATATGGGTGAAGGCAAAAAAATGAATATGAAAAAAGTTCAGAAGAGTGGTTCCCTGTGTGGGAACAAAGGTTGCAGGAGCACACAGGAGGTTTGAGAGTTCTGAGTAGTTCTCAGTGTGTGGCGGTGGATTCAAGAGTTGTCTGTTTTATTACTAGGCTTCGTAACCCACTTACATATTAGGTATGTTCCTATATTTTTATCAAATTTTTGTATTAAGAAAAAAGTATTTTAAATGTCCACCCAATGTCATGTGAGAGATGTTGCAATGTATGTGCAGTGTGATCCTGCTGTATTAAATTTTAAAAAATCCCATTGTACAAATACCTTATATTGTTTATGAATACATGTCTTTGTCAAAGTTGTTTAAGAAAAAGACTGCACAGATATATCTAAATATATACAGTGGTTGTGCAAAGAACAAGGGGCGAGGAGGAGTGAGGAGAAGGCCAGAAACAGTTCTAGAGATGAGAAATCAGAGTACAGTTTTATCTCTAGTGTTTAATTTCCCTTATTTAAGAAAAGATGAAGTAAATAAAATCCTATCACAGCTCTCCTAGCTTATTGCAAAGGGCTGAAATGTATTGAGAAGCAGTTAAGGAACCGGAGGACAGCACTCCTGCCCCACCTTCCCTCTTATCTACCAACCCTGTAACTGGCAATGAGGCACAGACTACGTTCAGCCCAGATGACAATAAAGCTCTGGCAAGTAGCCTCTGTTGCCAGACAAGCTCACTCACTTGGATGATAATAATACACATAGTTACGCCCTTAGCTATAATTAAACTCAATAAGAATAGATAAGTTTATCATAAGGAAGAGCTTAGAAGTACAGTAAATTATAGGTTTATAGTTACAAGATTACTTCAAGGTAGATGAAGAAAGTCAGTTAAAAGAAATCACACAGGAGAGTACACAGCTATAAAATAATGTGCACAAACACGTCTCAAATACAAAGATAAAATTTCTCTGACTCATTTTGAGGAGATAATCTTCCAAGTGTGGTAATATCAAATAGTGCTGTGGAGGAAGGAGCTCAAAAGTCTAAGACAGGAGGTACCTCACTAGGGAGGGCAATGTTTGCACATAATGTAAACTCAATTTGTGTCCATTTTCAATTGTATTCAGCCCTCTGTAAGAACTCAAAATTTTACTGGTTCTTTGAAGTCAGCTAACAGTAGACCCATAACTCATAGTCAATATTATTACTCTGAGTTGGTTTTCCTGTTTAAGTATGCTTTTTAAAGAAATAGCCAGTAGCAGCAAATTGTCTTGAAACCTAGTATTTCCAGATTGACTTTTAGCAATGTAGCCTACCATTTCAGAAATAGTCTGTCTGCATCATTTGTAATCCCAAAGCTAATAATAGCAGGCAGTGGTTCTTGAACTACACAGCCTTCCACCTCACTCACATTTGGAAATGTCCCAGTTGAGAACCCTTTGTGTAAAAGTCCAGAACACTATGTTATACAGTACAGTAGCCACGCAGGCTATGGAGCATTTGAATGTGGCTAGCAAATTGAGATGTGCTGTAAATGTGAAATACACACCAAATTTTGAGGACAATGCAAAGGAAAACAAAACATCTCATTAATATTTTAACTTAATAACCACTTAATATTCATCTACTTTATTTAGTAATAAACAATTACATGTCAAAATGGCAACATGTCAAAATGGCAATATGTGGGATACAGTTCGCTAAAATGTATTAAAATAGACTTCACTTCTTTTTTTTTTTTTTTGCTTTTTAAAGTGTGGCTACTAGAAAATTTAAAGTTACACACGTGGCTCACATTATATTTCTATTCTACTGTTTTGAAGCAGTGCTACCCCATAAAGCCTCTGTGATGATGTAAGTGTTCTAGTTTTGCTCATCGTTATTCAGTCAGGCAGCCACTAGCCACATGTGGTTATCAGGCACTTCAAATGAGGATGGTGAGATTACAACTAAAATTTCAACTGATCCTAATGAAATTAAATTTAAATAGCTACATATAGGAGCTAGTGCCTACTGTATTGAACAGTATTGGTCTGGAGGCCCCATACTGATCAAAATGATTTTTAATGTCAGAATTATTTATTTCTTTTGAAACAGAAGAACAGACTTGTATATGCTTTACTGAATTGAAGAAGTGAGAAGCAAATGATTTATAATAATGATAATTTAATGATTACTTCTCCCCTAAGTTGCAACATAGAGTAGTGGTAAAGAGCATAAACAGAAACAGGCTCTAGCAGGGGAGTCCAAGGGCCACAAATGGATTGTGTGAGCACATTGTTGCTTATTTGTTATGCCTGATTATCATGAAAATTATGCACAGATTTTTTTTTTTTTGCTCATTAGCTATTGCTAGTGTTTGTACATTTCATGTGTGGCCCAAGACAATTCTTCTTTCAACGTGGCACAAAGAAGCCAAAAAGTTGGACACCTCTGCAAGTCTAGAGTGTGACTTCCTTGTCTGAACCCTGGCCTTGACATTTAAAACTTGTTACAACCCTGGGCAAATGTATATTCCTTGCATGTCTTAAGTCTCCTCATCTGCAAAATAGAGTATAGTCCCAATTTCACGAAGCAACTTAAATTTTTAGTAGAACTGTAGTCACACAACTTGGAAAATGGAGCCTGTGATAGCTTCCAAATAAATATTAGCTGCTACTGTGGTTGCTGCTGCATGTTGTGGATTATACACACTCCAAAGGTTTAAATTTATAAGAGTTTCAGGATCTAGAAAACAAGCTACTAAACCTCTGCAGTGAAAACGACAATCCTCCTCATCATCACCATCATCAGGATCATCATCATCATCATCCTTCAACCTAATCTTAGGGAGCATATTTCGGTAGGGCAGAACTTTTTGGCAATCATCCAAATTCACAGCTGCTATTTTCAGGCAATCCAAGTTGTCAATGAACAGAATGTTTATTTAACATCAGAATTTTGACATTTGCAGCTATTTAGCAGCAATGCTTTCCCACTTACAATATTCTTAAAATGATCAATTCTCCTAATATTATTTACAAGTCAAGCTAATACTCATAGTTAAATTTCAAAATAAAATTAGGTAACTGCAAATATAAGCAAATTACAAATTAATTGAATGCTCAAGGTTGCTGCTGAAAAATCCTGCGAGAGAATCAATGCTATAAACTACGTTCAGATTCCCATGCTGTAACCCTATGTACAGTTGGAATATAACACACAGAGAAAATGATGAAAAGGACTAGGCCCTCGCATGGCAAGATGCTTTAAATCTACTGAATACTTTCACTGTGCTGTGCCAGGGCGATGACTCTAGGTGCTTTGTCTGATGCCTTTTCCCCAAACACTGACTTTGGGACAGGGAAACAGGAGGGATGCTTGGGCACTATTGGGAGATTCTGGCTCCACAGGATACCTTCATAATAACAGCTTCATAAGTACAATAACAATGGTACCTCAATCCAAGGGTTATTGGAAAGTTTTAGGGCACTAATACAAATAAATGCTTTCAATGCTGAACAAACAGCTGTTTGTATTTGTATAAATCTTGATCGTAAGGGGTTATAATTTTGATGGCATAACTAGAATAAATCATAGGGAAATGGGCCTTTAAAAATTAGTATTCATGGAAAAGATTACTTAAAAAAAAAAGTTGTTTTTTTTTTGAGACAGAGTCTCACTATGTTGCCCTTGGCAGAGTGCTGTGGCGTCACAGCTCACAGCAACCTCAAACTCTTGGGCTCAAGTGATTCTCTTTCCTCAGCCTCCTAAGTAGCTGGGACTACAGATGCCCACCACAACGCCCAGCTATTTTTTGGTTGCATCTGTCATTGTTGTTTAGCAGGTCTGGGCTGGGCTTGAACACGCCAGCCTCAGTGTATGTGGCTGGCGCCCTACTCACTGAGCTACAGGCGCCGAGCCTAAAAATAAAACTTTTAACTCCAGCAGATACCCAAACCATGTATTTAGAAATTCAAGTATACCACAAAGCAAGTGAGAGTTGCTGTTTGTTAGTCCTAAGACCCAGTGAGATTCTCCTAAAGTGTGTATGTGTGACTCACCAGGCAGGGAGGTACCTTGTGTGAGGAACAGGATCAGTCCCTGCAGACCGCAAATTAAATCAATTAAAGACGATCTTGAGGGAAGGGGACTGGCCTGAAATTGATGGGGACAGGGTGGTAAGAAGATAGTAAGAGGGGATTTTTCAGATGCTCTAGCAACCTCTGCTTAAAGGGGTTGTAAGACTCCATGGAACTGAATTCATCCCTTCTAGTGGGCAGACACATTGTTCACACTCAAATGATATATTGCACCTATGTCCAAAGTTCCTTTGGAAACTAGCTACAGGAATACTGAGCTTCTGGCTTACCCAGTAATGTGTTCCCTCTAGTGTCCACCTGCCTCTAATTTAGGGTCCTACTTCAATTCGCTTGTCCTCTTCAGTGATACCTCTTCTGTGTTTGTCTCCCCATGAGCTCTACCCTCAGCCACCTTGTCTTCTCACCTCCATTCTCCGTATCTCATTACCCACCTTTGCTAATCCACCAAACAGTGACAATATTCTTAACCTAGCCAGAAAACCAAGAGTCATCCTTTACTATGTTTCCTCCTTCTTCTCTTCTCTAAATTCTCCAAATCCTCTCAAATTTTACTTCATAGCTCTCTCTCTGTAACCTGTCTTTTGGCTGCATAGACTCTCACTTAGGTTATGGTACCAGCATCCTCTGTAGTTTCCTTGCCCACAGTCCTGCTTTCCTCCAATATATCTACTAAGCTGCAGCTAGAGAAATATCCAGAAACTATACATGTGATCTTTTTGTTTCTCTGCTTCTCCAAGATTAAGCCCAAATTTCTGTGTAGCATATAAAGTCTTTCATAAAGATTTGGTTCCCACTTAACACATTTCTGTTCTCATTCCTTGCCACTCCCAGAGCTCTCCTTCCACTCTAGTCTCCAATCATACTGAAATTTACCGGCAGAGCTTTCAAGGGAACTGGACTCTTTCTTGCCTCCTGGCTTTTGCATAAGATGTTTGTGGGTCTGAGTGTTCTATCTGACCTTTAGGCTTTCTTACCTGTATTCTCCTCCAGTACCTCTTCCCTGGCCTCTAAAGGCTGCATTAGGTTCTCCTTTGGAAGTGGTCATGTTCTATACCAATATAAGCATTATAAAACAGATATGCACAGGACCTCTAATACTAAGAGGAAATATTAAGGTAGAGCATGATGGATCATAGGAAAAAGGTACTCTACTTTGATAGTGAAAAGGCATCCCCTTTGCCCTTGAAGGTGTTGAGTCAAGCCATTTCTATTAGTTGTATTGTATCTGAGAGGTCTAATTAACAATCGTGTTTCATAAACTCCTGAATTTCCTTTTTTTGGAGAGTCTCACTCTGTTACCCTGGCTGGAGTTCAGTGGCATCACTGTAGCTCAATGCAACCTCCAATTCTTGGGCCCAAGTGACCCTTCTATCTCAGCCTTCTGAGTTGCTGAGAGTCTGGGAGCCCACCACAAGGCTCTGCTAATTTTTTCTATTTTTAGTAGAGATGGGGGTCTCACTCTTGCTCAGGTTGGTCTCAGACTCTTGAGTTCAAGCAATCCACCCACCCACCTCAGCCTCCCTATATATTTGTATTCAGTAATTTCTTTCCTTTTCTTCTTTTTAATTTTTTTTTTAAAACTCAATACTGCCAAAGTCTACTGAAACATCTCAGGAAGCTAGGATATAAGGGTGCTGATAGAAAGATGCATTTCATATATTGAACTAGAAGCAAAACTAGGCTGTTAGTCTTTTATCTTTTATGAGCCTTCCTAATAGTCCTTAGGTCCTAATTCTCCTAAAGTGTTCCAAGAAAAATAATTATCTTATACTTTTTGACAATGAGTATTTAATAAACAAAAAGGATATTTACCCTTATTCATACTTTCTAGATCTGAGATGTAAAGATGAGGAAAGAATCATTTGGCCAACCTTTCATCATATCTTAAAGGCACTACTGTTACCTATTTTGCTTATACCCTTTGTTGACATTGACACTGTCATGAACGTAGCAGAAGAAGAAACTGGAGGAAAAGAGGATTTTAAACCAAAAAACCCCATTACTTAATAATCAGTGTATTTCCGTTTCCTAGAGAAGGCAGCAGCTAGCAACACAGCAGCCTAAGTGCGTAAACTAGCCTTCTGAAAGCCATGGAGAAAGGAAGACTCAGTAAGTTGTGAAACTCCTAGATTTCTCCACCTCTTTTTGTGTTAGCTGTGTTTATATTTAATTTTCCCAAAGTGTGATAAATTGCAATGACTGCACAACTATGCAGTGGACTTGAAGTTTTAAGAGACAGAACTGTGTAAAGTAGTGAGCAGGGAAAAGTACAGAAATTGGGAAGCAGGAAGACTACAGGGATAAACTTGAGCATTCTTCCTTTTCCTTTTAAGCTCCATTTTTACAATACACATTCACTTGTAAGCACAAAGTCAAGCCACAAAGGCAATGTAAGGTTATAATTACAAAAACTTTAGAAATCATCTAGTTCAACTTTACATTAGCACAAAAGCATGCATTAGAGCTGAACTAGAAGGGCACTGAGTTGGATAAATAGCATAAAGTCAATCAGAATTACCTAAAATATTGAACTAAATATTACAAAAATTTAAACCCTTATTTGAAAGAACCCTAGAAAGGAGTTAATCGAGTGGTTCACAACCTTTTCCTCTTTCTTTTCCAATATACCTTCCTCTCCTTGCAGTAAAAACGACCCACCTCAGCAGTGATTCTCAGCATATACATGGGGGAAGGAGAAAGGAGCAATTAGAAAAAAATGAAACAGCTCCTCCCCTACTAAGAATCACTTCAATCCAAAGCCTTCATTTCAGAGGAGGTAATTTTAGGGGCAGCAAAGTGAAGTGCTTTGTCAAGGCCACACAAGGAAAAGAAAACCTGAGCCTCTAATTCTAAGGTGGAGCTCTCACTCTGTCACAGCTCCTGCCAACTTAGATAAAAAGGCCATAGTAAAATAAACAAAACCCAGAAATAAACAAACAAAAAACTGAACTGTTACTCTTATGATAAACTGTCCTGTTAAAGACAGGGAGCAGAAATCAAGACCAATATCTGGATATATTCTTTAAACTATTCATCCTGGGCATGTTTCAAAGATTTGTTAAACAGCCATTTTTATTTCAGCTACCAAATTCTTTCTTTAGTTTTTCAAACTAGAAACTCAATGGCAATCTTTGAACCACTCTTCATTTCTTTGGCAAACATACCACTCTTCTTCCTGTAATAGTGTTTTTATTGTTCCCTCTTCCAACCTAACTTGTGCTTTTAAACTCTGTCCTGTGTGAGAAATGAAAGGCCTCAAGGTATTCATGGTTTCCATGCAGAGCCTCTCTTGTCCATACTGTAATACTTTTGGCATGTGAGATAGCCCATATAGCAAGTATTATTTCTTTATTATTTTTTTCCCTCCAAATATGTGTTAGAAGGCTGGAGAGCTTTATGTATCTAGTGATCTTATCTGCAGTGTAAACAAACTTTTGAAAAGAGTGCAAACTACTCTGGTCCCTACACAGTTTTTAGGATGCCAAATCCCCTCAATAATTTTCTCAAAAATGTTGCCACTCATAAATGACAGAATGTAAAGCTCTCTGATTATCATTCCAGTTGCAGCTTTGTTACTTTCCAACATTTATATCAAAGTAAGAATTCCATTCAAGAAGGGGTAGATCTTATGGACAGTTAACAATCTTTAGACAGAAGAGGTAGGATTTATAATTTGAGGGCCAGGCTTGATGGGGGAGACTGAGGCAGGTGGATCACTTGAGCTCAGAAGTTTAAGACCAGCCTGACAATGTAGTGAGAATTTGCCTCTACAAAAATTAAAAGATCAGCTGGGTATGTAGGTGCATGCCTACAGTCTTAGCTCCTCAGCAGATTCAGGCAGGAAAATCACTTGCGCCCAGGAGTGGGGGGTTATATATAGCAAGCTTTAACCCAGGCAACAGAACAAGAACTTGTCTTCGGGGAAAAAAAAAATAAAAAAAAAAAAGAAAACATAAGGTAAAATTAAAACAGACCTTATAAATAATACAGCACTAAAAGATACTGATTTCCCAACAAGAGGTGATGCACAGTGGACTTAATTCAAAAGTTCCCCATTATTATGTGAGGAAATCAAGATCCCCAGAAGACCAAAAGACTGGTTAATAGGATGCTGAGACTTATTTTCAACAATTACTCACCTTTTCCTCCTTGCCTATTATGTGTAGGGCACTGTATGATCTGGGCAAGATTAAGAATAGTCTTGATCTCCAGGCCTACTGGGCAACAAGAGAGAAGGAAAGATGTATTTGTTACATGAGGAGCCCTGCAAAAAGAATGATTTTGTTTCCTAGTGGGTGGGCTGCTTTGCCCTGTCTTATATCATAGCAGTACCGTATCTCAATTCAGCAGTCATGGGTGAAGAAGAAGCACTAGATTCTGAAGGTGAACAGAGGGTGACAAGTCTCACAGGTGGTTCTGACATGAAATGCATCTTCTCTAGGGAAAGGCTTCCTAAAAGGGTGGTGATTAAGCTGGATTGGAAAGGTAAAGTAGAATTTCAATAGGGACAGGAAAATGGGGCATAATGGGTTAAAGTCACCTTACAGAACAGAAGCAGGGAGGAAGAAAGTGGGTGGCCATTTGGGAGAAAAGCAAATACCATATACCAGGGAGAATACAGAATCCAGAAGAAGGAGCTTGTCGAGGAAGCAAGCCTGCAGCATGAACAATCAACAGCTCTTGGACAAGCACCTGGCTGCAATGAAGATAAATCCGAGAAGCTATAGAGCAGAACATGAAGGAGCAAGGTATCTGCAGAGATCTCCAACCCATAAGAGGCTTGGAGTCTAGAGAGAAAGGTAGGCGAGTGGTTTATTTCTCCTTCTCTCACATCTTTGGCTATCAGAGGGCTTCTGAACTGCTGGAGAGCTCTTCTACCCTCACAAGTCCAAAAATAGTTGCCACAAGTGAACTAGGAGCTTCTTGAGGATAAAGCATCAGGCTGCCAGTGCCCTCAGGGTCGCTTCTGGTCACTGCAGACCTGAGCTGAGAAGGCAGGCACCTGTACTGTTTATGCACCCATCAAGCACCTCTATCCTCCCCAGAGGGCTTCAGTCCCTTAGTTTTTGTCTCACTGGAGCCTATACAAACATTTCCCAAATGTGGCACAGGCAGGTTCCTGGGGGATCTGGGTGGGCACCTTGGGGAATTGGGGTGACCCCAAAGCCTGGACATTCTGGGTGGACTGCTATTAGTCTTTTTCTACCTCCTGGAGATCTAAACACTCATAAAGTCTGTCCTACAAGGAGTTCTACAGACTCATTATATCTCTAGCCCTAGGGGGTTTTAAACACCCATTAAGTAAAGAATAGGATTTCTCTACCTCCAATGGGTCTAAAAGTTCACTAAGCAAATAGGACTTATTAGTCTTTCTCTACCTCTTGTGGGTCTAGACATTCATTAAGCAAAGAAGAGGACCTGCCATTTCTTCTGGTTCTGTTAAACATTCCTTCTGGGGTTATAGCAGATAACCTTCCAACCTTTTACAAGGCCTCCAACAGATGACCGTGGTCTTTTACACCACATCAGGAGGCTACAGTTATGGTTAAGGCAGGCATGCTTACCACCTACTGAACTGTTCATATATCACCTCCTGAAAGGTGCCAGAATATTCATAAAACAGGACTCAACTGCATATAAAAGAACTCCCTTACCCTAACTTGGGCTGTTGCCGTTTTCAGGAGCAGCCCATTTATTTGCAAATGTTTTAATAAATCCCTGTTATTAACTATACTTGGCCTGGTTCTTTGCAGCAATCTCAACTCTAAAATCTAACAGCTATCTTCTGGAGAGAAGGACAGAGATGACCAGACTGCTAGCTTTCTTCCATTCAGACTCTTTCCCTCCACTTCCCTTGTCCTGCCCATGGCTATTGAGAGCTGAATGAGCCAGGGCTCGCAGGAACTGCTTTTCTCTTCTAATGGTACATCCATCGTACCAGGGATTCCAAAGAGTGGGGCTAAGACCTTTCATCTAGGGGTGCTGAAGTGGACTGAGGGGTGCATGGACTGTAAGCCTCCACCCTGTCAGCCCTCCCTGGTGTTGCCTGCCCAGCTAGTCCACCAGAGTAGGACATGCCTGGAGGCAGAGGGGCATCCAACCTGCAAAAACATCAGATAACTTACAAAGGAAAACCCATCAGACTAGCCTCAGACTTCTCAACTCAGACCTCCCAAGCCAGAAGGGACTAGGGCCTCATTCTCAGTCTTCTCAAACAGAATAAGAGTCAACCTAGAATTTTACATCTGGCAAAACTAAGTTTCTTATATGAGGGCGAAATAAAGACATTCTCAGGCAAACAAACACTGAGGGAATTTGACAAGACCAGACCTGTGCTGCAGGAAGAACTCAGCCTGCATTATATACAAACCAGCATAATACACACCCACCAGTGAGGAACTATACAGAAGCTAACGGTCAGACCCAGATACCACAATAGCTCAGTAAGTAAAACAAAGCAATAAAATTCTACTCAACAAGATGAACAGAAATCTGCCCCCATTTATCAATTATTTTAATAAATGTGAATGGCTTGAATTCCCCATTCAAGAGACACAAGAAGGATGAATGGATAAAAAAAAAAAAAATACAACTAAGTAACTGCTCTCCAGGAAACACATCCAACCCACAAGGACTCATTCCAATTCAAGATCAAGGGATAGAAAAAAAATATTCCACACAACTGAAACTGAGAAAATTGATGTAGCTATTCTCACATGAGATAACATAGACTTCAAATCAACAAAAATAAAGACAAAGATAGTCATCATATAATGGTGAAGGGAGCAATTCAATGAGAAGACATAACCATTCTAAATAGTTCTGCATCTAACACAAGTGTGCCCAGATTCATAAAACAAACCCTATTTGACCCTAACAAAAGAATAAACCGCAGCATTATAATATGCTGCAGACTTTAACATCCCATTGACAGAATGGGACAGATCCTCCAAGCAGAAAATAAGCAAAGAAACGATGGACTTAAACAGAACTGAGACCAAATTGGCCTGACAGACATTTATAGAACATTCTACCCCAAACCACTAAATATATGTTCTTCTCTAAGATTGACCATATCCTAGGCCACAAAACATTTCTCAGTAAATTTCAAAAAATAGAAAATATAACATGTAGCTTCTCAGACCATAGGGGAATAAGATTGGGGAATAAGATTACAGATCAATTCCAACAAAAAAAACTCACCTGTGCACAAAATCATAGAAAGTAAACAACCTCACTGCTAAATGACAGTTGGGTCAAGGGGGACATTAGAATGGAAATTGAGGAAATTTGGACTTTGAAATGATAATCCTCCATTCTTCCTCCTTTGTCAGCAAAGCAGTAAGTTTCTCTTTCCTTCTTCACTACTTGTCCTCACTGTTCTGATGCAGTTTTGTAGACAAGTGGTGAGCTTTTGGTAAGAGATTTTGGCATCCCTGGGTGGGCACTGGCTTCCCTGTAAAACGGTATCCTGCTGAAGAGGTGGGGAGCAGTCCTGGGACAAGCCTTGTGTTTTCTTCTGTAGGAGTGGCTTCTTTGGGGGGCGAGAGAGCACAGAAGCGTCTCAGCACTGGCACGGGCATGTTTTAGCTCTGAGGAACTCTATCTCTTCCCTGTGAAGTAGCGCAAACTCTGCACAATCTGAACTGAGTTGAGGAGAAGGAAATAGATTTGGAAAGACTCCAGATGGCAGGCTTCTGTTGGAAGTTCCCTGGGGTGCACCTTCAGATGCTTCCTCCCACCCATTTGAGATGTTTTTGAGCCTCTACATGTTTGGGATGTCAATTTGGGGCAGGGAGGGATGAGATTGAGTGGAACTTGAGAAACTGGTTTCAAGTGAGCTCATTTATATTCTCAGGGAGCAAGGAGATTATGCCACCATTTGATGTACCCCTTTGGCATTTTGGGGGTGCCCTCTGTCCCCCCCCCCGGATTCCCATCTGTTTGAAAGGGCTGACATTTTGTATTTGGAATTCTCTGTATTGTCTGTTTGTCATTTATGAGGTTTTCTGCAAGAAAAGTTGCCTCTAAAAGTTCCTTGGAAAAAATTTGATTGAATGGTCGGTCATAAGTTACCTGCAAATATAGGTCTAAGGAGAATGCTTTTATTGTAATCCAGTATGTGATGGAGTGTGAGTAAAAGTGGCTGTTGAATGAAAACTTTGAATTATTTTTTAAAAATGACAGAAATCAAAAGATTCTTCAAAATAAATGACAGGGGGGACACAAGTTATCACAACCTGTGGTATGCAGCAAAAGTGGTCATAAGAAGAAAATTTATTGTCATAAATGCCTATAATCCAAAAGATAGAAAGATCACAGATCAACAATCTAATAAACTGTTTAAGGCAATCAGAAAAGGAAGGGCAAACCAATTCCAACCCAGCAGAAAAAAAGAAAGAACTAAAATCAGAGCAGAACTAAATGAAATCAGTAACAAAAGAATTATACAGAAAATTAATGAAACAAAAAGTTGGCTCTTAAAAGGCTGAACAAAATAGACAGGCCACTCACAAAATGGTTTGTTAGCAAGGCTTAGTGCAAACCAGAAGCAAGACAAAGCTCAGGACTGATAATAAACTAAATGGTGTCAGGATTAGACAGGGCCAATAAAAAGCAGATTAGAATTATTCATGGTCTGAAGAAAACATAGGTATGTCTTATCATCTAAATACTTAGCAATTTAACAAAATTTATATAACAATATTTAGTTATTTATGTAGCAATTTATTTAACAATGTTTAATTTTTGGATAGGTTTAGAGGTGTCAAAGCATTTTCACATGCATTACTTTCTTTAACCTCCATCACAACTACAGGTAGTCCCTGGGTTATGTATGAGATAGGTTCTGTAGGTTTGTTCTTTTTTTTTTTTTTTTGAGACAGAGCCTCAAGCTGTCACCCTGGGTAGAGTGCTGTGGCATCACAGCTCACAGCAAACTCCAACTCCTGGGCTCAAGCGATTCTCCTGCCTCAGCCTCCCAAGTAGTTGGGACTACAGGCATCCACAATGCCCGCCTATGTTTTGGTTGCAGCCGTCATTGTTGTTTGGCGGGCCTGAGCTGGATTCAAACCTACCAGCTCAGGTGTATGTGACTGGTGGCTTAGCTGCTTGAGCCACAGGTGCCAAGCCTGTAGGTTTGTTCTTAAGTTGAATTTGTGTGTAAGTTGGAACAGGTACCTTTACCTATTACCTGTAATAGCCCTTGTTTGTAAGTGTGAGCTGTAAATAAGTTGGATGTTTTTAACTCAAGGACTGCCTGTATGTGAGATAGGATTATTATTTTCAAATAAAATTGCTGCACTTAGTTTTTTCCTTCTTAAACCTCTATTTGATCTCATAAGCCTGGTTTTCCTAATACCCTGCAGTGGCTTTCATGAAAGAATCAGGCTTTGTGTTTTTAAAAAAATCTAGGCACTCGATGACATACACAGATTTCCTATCCTTCTTTTTTTCCTTCAGCATATCAGCTAAGATCTGGAAGACAGAAGGGTTTTTGGTCCAAGGGAGTCAAGAAGAGGGCAGGCAATGGGAGAGGTTTAGCTACCTGATCTGTTCCACAGAAAGGGGTGTAAAGTACTTGATTGAGCTGTGTGTGTGGGGTCTTTGTATAAGTACTGCCACAGCTGGAAGTGTGTTAAAACACCAGTTACCCACTAATCACCCTCCCTCTGCCCATCCTCCCCCTTCTTCCCCTTCCCCATATTCTTAGGTTATAACTGGGTTATAGCTTTCATATGAAAATGCGGTGCATCTTACAAGGGTACATGTGGAACTTAGTAAACGTAGAATATAACTGTCTTAACACAATAACTAAGAAAATGCCAGGAAGGCTATGTTAACCAGTATAATGAAAATGTGTCAAACTGTTTATAAAACCAGTGTATGGTGCCCCATGATCGCATTAATGTACACAGCTATGATTTAATATTAATAATAAAAAACCACCAGTTACACAGAATACACAGGTGGAAAGAGAAACCGAGTAAGCAAGTAGAAACTAAGGAAGTATACCTTTCAGCTTTTGGTATATTCACAAATCTATTTTCCTTGATAAAGTTAATTAATTCCCCACCACATTAACTGTGGTATTTCTATTAAACATTCTCTATAAGTTTACAAATTTGCTGGTTTTATGGCTGTAAACCATACACATTTTCAAGAAGGAAGCAAATGAAAGGGTCTAGAAATATTTTGTTCCTCCCAATGCTCAGAAGAGTGGGGTTATGACAACACTTTGACGCTACATTATAGTCTGCTACTCTACTGCTCTGTTGTCTAAAGGTGGTCCAGTATGTCCTAGCTTTCACGTGAGATTCTGCGATCTGCTCTTGTAGAACATTTGTAGAAGTGACTTATAGGGTGGGTGTGGTAGGAGGATCACTTGAGCTCAGGAGTTTAAATTGCAGTGAGCAATGATGATGCCACTGCACTCTAGCCTGAGTAACAGAGGGAGACTGTGTCAAGAAAGAAAGGAAAGGAAGGAAGGAAGAAAAAACAAAGGAAAGGAACAGAAGGAAGAAAAGAAGAAAGGAAAAAAGTGGCTTATAGTACTCAACTTGGTGATTTGATATTATACATAGTTTATTGGTCATGGTATTTCCATTAATTTTCTACAGTAACTATTATTGCTTTTCAGATTTCAGACACTGCCTTCTCTCTTTTGTAAGCAAAACAAACATTTTACAGAAGATGTGATATTTAAGAACATTAACCTGTAGTATCCCTTAATAATTCCTGTCATCGTGGGCTATCTTTGAGGGAGCTGATGGGTTTTGCTTTGGCAATGCTGCAATGTTGAAAATAACACTGCCCACCCCATCTTACTGCGTCTCCTAACATGTTGGTTTGTTCCCTGCCAAGCAGATTTAATTTATCCACTTCTCAGTTTGCATTAACCTTTGCACAATAAAGCACAGCTGAGGCTGCTATAAGAAACAAACTGAGGAATGAATAATTAAAAACACCTTCTCAGCCTTGGAAAAAGCCAATCCCTAACCATTAGGGGAGATTTAATTGTCACTGAACTAAAAGGCTAAATTAAATTAAGAAGGCTAATTGTACTCTTTATAAACTGAAATAAGTGCAAAGGACATAGTGTGACTACAATACATGCAGTATATGAAAAGCTAAGCTCCGAAAGCACCAACTAATTAGTTCAAATGAAATAGTAAGGGTAGCCTCATTCTTAATTTATTTTTAATGACGGGCACTCATTGTCTACATATTCATAAAAAATTGCTACTACTTATAAAAAGCTATTATTTATTTGATACAGGGGGACTGGGTAGAGTAGCATTTGAAAGGATAGAAACGTTTCAACTGAAACAAAAGGCTGAGAATAAAATCTATTACAGGACAACCCTATCTTCTTTGAATCTGTCAAGTGCTTATGCCAGCTAGCCTGCTTCTTTGCTTTGATAGATTTAATTTTCCTTTAGAAAGATCAAAACTCAAACCTAAATCTGTCATATTTATGTGTTAAGATTACAAAAGTGTAAGATTTCATATACTAGCTAAAAAATCATTAGTACCTCATATCAATTGCAAATCAAAGAGTATCTATTTACCTGAATGATTAAAAAACAATTATCTCTAAACTCAAAGAGCATTTTCTCTCATCACTGACTTTAGAGTATTTCTTCAATTTTTTTCACACTAGCTTTTCTAATATTTAGTTTTATTTTCTTCTTCAATTTTTTTCACACTAGCTTTTCTAATATTTAGTTTTATTTTCTTCTTCAATTTTTTTCACGCTAGCTTTTCTAATATTTATTTTCTTTTGCTAAATTTAAGGCCTTTTCCTTGGCTTCTGTTCAAAAAACCACTTTTTTCAGGCCTGCCTGACAACCTTTGATTTACTAGAAAGTTAGGGAGGTAGAAATCTTTTATTCTGTACTAAGCAATTTTATGGTTTTTAAATGGCTTTTATTTTCCTTTTTTATGCTTTTCTTGGTTCTTTGACTCTTTTCTGATTTTTTGTATATGTAACTTAAAAGATGACTCTGGACAAAATAGGTAAAAGGGTGACCAAATGAGAAGAGACTTTGATTTGCCATTTTAGTGAAGACTAGCTTCTCATCTAGAGGAACAGAAATATTATTTTTGTTTTTGCAGGTTATATTCTTTACTTTATTTTTAGATTTTCTATTTATTTTATTATTATTTTTTTATTGTTGGGGATTCATTGAGGGTACAGAGAACCAGGTTACTCTGATTGCATGTTAGGTAAAGTCCCTCTTATAGCTATGTCCTGCCTCCAAGAGGTGTGTCAGACACCGTGACCCCCATCCCTCCCTCCCCCCACCACCATGTACTAGGTCATCAATTGTCCTCATAGCAGAATTGAGTACAATGGATTCTTGTTTCTCCATTCTTGTGATGCTTTACTAAGAAGAACGTGTTTCAACTCCATCCAGGTTAATACAAAAGATGTAAAATCTCCATCTTTTTTAGTGGCTGAATAGTTTTCCATGGTATACATATATCACAGCTTGTTAATCCATTGCTGGGTTAGGGACATTTAGGCTGTTTCCACATTTTGGCAATTGTAAATAAAGCTGTGATAAACAGTCTAGAGTAAATGTCCTTATGATAAAAGGATTTTTTTTTTCTTTTGGGTAGATGCCTAGTAATGGGATTGCAGAATCAAACGAGAGATTTAATTTGAGTTCTTTGAGGATTCTCCATACTTCCTTCTAAAAAGGTTGTATATTAGTTTGCCATCTCACCAGCAGTATAAAAGTGTTCCCTTCTTTCCATATGCACACCAGCACCTGTAGCTTGAGACTGTGTGATGTGGGCCTTTCTCACTGGGGTTAGGTGGTATCTTAGGGTGGCTTTGATTTCCATTTCTCTGATGATTAGGGACATGAACATTTTTTTCATATATTTTTTCATCCGTCTTCTTTACAGAAGGTTCTGTTCATCTCTCTTGCCCATTGATATATGGGATTGTTGGCTTTTTTCATGTTGATTAACTTGAGTTCTCTATAGATCCTAGTTATCAAGCTTTTGTCTGATTCATAATATGCAAATAATCTTTTCCTATTCTGATGGTTGTCTATTTGCTTTGGTTGTTGTCTCCTTAGCTGTACAGAAGCTATTCAATTCAATTAAGTCCCATTTGTTTATTTGTGTTGTTGTTGCAATTGCCACGGAAGTCTTCTTCATAAAATCTTTCCCTAGGCCAACAACTTCAAGTGTTTTCCTCACACTTTCTTCAAGGATTTTTACTGTTTCATGCCTTAGATTTAGATCTTTTATCCATCTTGAATCAGTTCTAGTGAGTGGAAAAAGGTGTGGGTCCAGTTTCAGTCTTTTAAATGTGGTTCTCCAGTTCTTTCAGCACCATATATTGAATAGGAATTATTTCCCCCAGTGTATGTTCTTGTTTGGTTTATGGAAGATCAGGTGGCTGTAAGATGTTAGTTTCATCTCATGGTTTTCCATTAGGTTCCAAATGTCAATGTCTATATTTTTGTGCCACTACAATGCTGTTTTGATCATTAGGGCCTTGTAGTATACCCGAAAGTCTGGTACAGTGAGACCCTCAGGTTTGTTTTTATTACTAAGAATTGCGGGGTTTCTTCTGGTTTCATACAAAATGAAGAATTATTTTTTCCATTTCTTGAAAGTATGATGATGGTATTTTAATGGGGATTGTGTTGAATCTGTACATTGGTTTGGGCAGTATAGACTTTCACAATGTTGGTTCTTCCTAGTCATGAGCATGGTACACGTTCTGCCATTTGTTATTATCTTCTGTTATTTCTTTTCTTAGGGTTTCATAATTTTCTTTGTAGAGGTCCTTCACCTTCTTTGTGAGGTATATTCCTAGGTATTTCATTTTTGGGGAAGATAACTGTGAAGGGAATTGTGTCCTTGATTAGCTTCTCATCTTGGCCGTTATTGGCATATACAGAGGCAACTGATTTGTGGACATTGCTTTTATATCCTGAGACATTGCTTTATTTTTTGATCACTTGGAGGAGTCTTAGGGTTGATTCTCTGGGGTACTCTAAGTATAAGATCATATCGCTGGTGAAGAGGGAGAGTTTGACCTCCTCTGCCCCCATCTGGATGCTCTTTATTTCCTTCTCTTGTCTGATTGTATTGGCTAGAACTTTCAACACTATGTTGAATAGTAGTGGTAATAGAGGACAACCTTGTCTGGTTCCAGTTCTAATGGAAAAACTTACAGTTTTATTCCATTCAGTATAATATTAGCTGTGGGTCTGTGGTAGATGGCTTTGATCAGATTCAGAAAAATGCCACCTATGCCTATATTCTTAAGTGTTCTAATTAGAAAAGGATGCTGGATTTTATCAAATGCCTTTTCTGCATCTATTGAGAGGACCATATAGTCTTTGGTTTTGCTTCTGTTGATATGGTGAATATCATTTATGGACTTTTGTATGTGAAGCCAGCTTTGCATCCCTGGGATGAAACCTACTTGATTGTGATGAATGATGTTTCAAATGTGTACCTGTAATCTATTGGCTAGGATATTATAGAGGATTTTTGCTTCAATATTCATTAGTGAGACTGGTCTTAAATTCTTCTTTTTTAGTTGAGCCTTTGCTGTTTTTGGCATTGATGTTTGCTTTGTAGAATGTGTTGGGGAAGATTCTTTCCGTCTCAATTTTTTGGAATAATTTCTGCAGTATTTGTATAAGCTCTTCTTTTAAGGTTTAACAGAATTCTGGTGTGAAGCTATCTGGGACAGGGCTATTTTTGGCTGGGGGAGTTTTTTAATTGTTTCTTTGATCTTAGTTCGTAAAATCAGTCTGTTCAAGAGATCTATTTCTTCTTGATTAAGTCAAGGGAGAGGGAGTGATTCCAGGTATAGATCCATTTCCTCCACATTGTCAAATTTCTGGGAATAGAGTTTCCTGTAATAGTCAGAGATGATCTCTTATACCTCTGTGGCATCTGTTCTTATTTCCCCTTTATTGTTTTTGATTAAAGTTACTAGACATTTTGCTTTTCTATTTCTAGTTAATCTGGCCAAAGGTTTATCAATTTTATTTTTGTTTTTGAAAAACCAACATTTTGTTTCATTAATTTTCTGAATGTTTGTTTTCAATTTCATTAATCTCTGATTTAATTTTGGTTATTTCTTTTCTTCTGCTGGTTTCTTCTGCATAATTTTTTCTTAAAAAAGATATTTTACTATTTCGTAATAGAAAGAAATACTAAAAAAAAAAAATGCTAAAAATCAAAAGAAAAAAGATAAAGGGAAGGTAAAAAATTTTGAGATCCTGCTAATGTGCAAGCTGGACTTGACCCATAGGATCAAGCAATTTCCTATCCTCAGTTTTCTGAGTAGCTGGTACTACACACACACACACACACACACACACACACACACACACACACACACACACACACGCACACTCTCTCATATATGGCTGATAGTGAGACATGATGATGAACAACAAAGCAAGGTTGGTGAAGGTAGTATTTTCAAATTACTTTAAAAAAAACAAACTCCCTGAAGCATATACGTAGTACACATTTATCTACTATTTTGTGAAATTATCTACAAGTTGCATTTTTCCATTCCAAAACAAATCATACAAAAGCTCCTAAAAATGCATTAGCACATAATAAATTACTTTCTCTATGAAGTGTAATGTTATTTAGTTGTATATTCACAGCTGGCTATGAATTTGCAAAACATCAAGAAAAATTCTGCCCTAATTCTTATAAGAGTTCTTTCTATTTTAGGGTTAAGAATTCATTCACTGCAAACACAATTATACTCTTTATGACCACAGAATGCTAAGTATTCACAATGTAAATTTTTAAAACAATAATTTAGTTAATAATCACATCTCTTTAGTTCAGTGGAATGTTAAAATAAAGACAGAGAATATTTGTAATAAAAGAAACAGTAAAGAATTTAACTCAAACTTCCAGAGCTGAATCAACACTACAACTGAAATACCGAACTCTGGGACTCATAAGTTAAAATTCTGATACAACCTAGGGCGGCACCCATGGCTCAAAGGAGTAGGGCGCTGGTCCCTTATGCTGGAGGTGGTGGGTTCAAGCCCAGCCCCAGCCAAAAATTGCAAAAAAAAAAAAAAATTCTGATACAACCCAATTTTTGTATGATGTGGGTAGCTGCAACTCACATGGAAGTTTTTATAATAACACAAGATAGAAGTAACAACAAATAGCTTATTAAACAATGAACATGATAAAACTGAAAATCAAATCATTTAGATTCATAAAATTCAAATTGTGAGTCAGTATCTTTAGTGGTGTTATACTGCCAATTTATTCATTTAAAAAAATTTTGAGATTCTGCTAATGTGCAAGCTGGACTTGAACCTGTAAGATCAAGCACTTCCCTATCCTCAGTTTTCTGAGTAGCTGGTACTAAACCTGACCAGTTGCCTATTTCATACATCTTAGGGTATCTTTTATTAAATATCTACAGAACCACTATCACTGTTAAGAAAATACCCACAAGTTATCAAAACACCAACTTTATTTCTTAAATTTCAAAAACAATGGCAATGAGAAAAACCTCAGAGACAGATGGTATCCTACTGCTTAGCAGCAGACATAAAAGGCAAACTGATACTGACAAATGGATAAAGAAACAAAAATCAACTTTACAAAGCAAATTTGCTTGCTGGGTCCTTTAGGCAACACAGAAAACAATATGAAAAGGGGAGGAAGAGGTAAATGAGCTTTAAACACCCTGTACTATTAAATACTATAAAACAGATTATAATTGCTGTTAAACATTATAAAATAAATTATGACTCACATAGTGAATGAAAAGGAATCCTTGGTATACCTGCTTTTGCCTGGACTGACAGTAGTCCATTTCCAAAACCCCATATGTCACCATAGACTAAGTAACTCATTCTAAAGTTTGAATCTAGCTAGGTGTGGTAATCCCAGCATTCTGGGAGGCTGAGGTGGGTGAATTGCTTGAGCTCAGCCTGAGTAAGAGTTAGGCCCTACCGCTACTAAAAATAGAAAAACTAGCTGGGCATAATGGTCCACGCCTATAGCCCTTCCAGCTACTTGGGAGGCTCAGGCAGGAGGATTGTTCAAGCCCAAGAGTTTGAGGTTGCTGTCAGCTATGATGATGCCATGGCACTCTACCTAGGACTACAGTGTGAGATTCTGTCTAAACTAAAAAATAAATACTCCAATTCAAATGGCAGGTTACAAGTCAATTTGTTTTTAACTTTTCTGTGTAAAAGGGTTCAATTGAGAGCTAGGCACAGTGGCTCATGCCTATAATCCCAGCTACTCAAAAAGCTAAGGTAGGAGGTTCACTTGAGCCAAGGAGTTTGACAACAGCCTGGGCAATATAAAATCTCTACAAAAAAATTTAAAAAGTAGCTGGCTATGATGGTACAATCGTGTAGTCAGACATGCTCAAGAGGCTGAGGTGGGAGGTTAGCTGAGCCCGTAAGTTCTCGGCTATAGTGAGCTATGATTGTGCTACTGCACTCCAGCCTGAGTGACAGAACGAGAAGCCGTATCTAAAAAAATAAAATAAATAAAAGGGTCAACTTGCTATGATGTACCATGAGTTGTCACAGGTTCACTCTTAATGGTTAGCTTGCCAAAATTAATGGCCCTGTATGTTCATTATGTAAGTAGCAACAGATAAAATGAGGTTTTTAAATGGTTATATTATGACATAGTAATATGTTTGTTTCTCTTAGAATAATCAGATATCAATTGTCTCAATGTCAGAAAAAAATTAAAGACCTGCTAATGTATTTCAAAGAGAGTCATATGTCTCACTGAGAAATCCAGTGTAAAATAACTGAGATCCATTTCCCCTTTCATGGTTAATCATTCTTAAAATGTAAACTCTACCAAACTTATATTTGGCAGATTTCTGCTCCTCCATAACACCAACTGATTTAGGTTTTGATTTTATTGATTAAAATTTTAAAAATATGTGGCCAGGTGCAGTAGCTCACACCTGTAATCCTAGCACTCTAGGAGGCTAAGGTGGAAGGATTCCTTGAGCTCAGGAGTTGGAGACCAGCCTGAGCAAGCGTGAAACCCCATCTCTACTAAATATAGAAAATTAGCCGGGTGTTGTGGCAGGCTCTTATAGTTAGTTTCAGCTACTCGGGAGGTTGAGGGAGGAGGATCTTCAACCTCAGAGTTTGAGGTTGCTGTGAGCTAGGCTGATGCCTAGCTTAGACTAACAGAGTGAGACCCTGTCTCAAAAAACAAAAAAAAAACTCCGACCCTTATAAAATGTACTTTGTACATCAACGATGCAAATACAGACTAAGAGAAATACATTGAAAGAAAAAGAAGTGAATAGGATACTCTTACTAGGAATGTTGCTAAGGACTTCAATTTAAAAAATGGTTTCAGAGACCAAAGCTCTGAGACAGGCTTAACGGCTACAGCAGAAACCGAGGGACTAGAAGCATAATAAGCACAGGAAAATCTAGACGAGATCCTATTGGGTTTGACTGGTCTTTCTGATATTTTAACAAGCATCAAGAGGGCTTGAAAAGCATCAGTTCTGTGAGCAAAGCAGTGATGAGTAGCCTGCTCATCACACAGCCATGATGCTAAAGGAGAGAGATGTAGAGGAAACAAAGATAATTATCACAAAATTACTCCTAAGTAGACACCTTTTGGGAAGGAGAGACTACACGCTGATATGGACCAGAATGGGACCAAACAGAGAAGACAACAACCAGTGCATCCAGGCTCGACTTACAGGATGGCCAGTCACCAAGGTGTAAAAGAACATCCAAAGAATACACGCACTGGGTAGTGTCAGATAGGTTTTAAGCATATTACATTTCCCTTCTCTCAAATCACTATCAATATCTATACACATTAAAATTCTATGTCCCTCTACATACAAGTACAAAGGTGGATTTGTTCAAAGCAACCTGTATCAGTGGTGGGATACATAACCACCATGTTAATTGGAATTTTAACTATTACATCTAGAAACAAGAAAAGGGAAGATAATGTTTTACCTTCACGATTTGCCTACCAGATAACAATGTTACCAGTTCTTAGGTAACATTTAAGTACAAATGTATTTGTATGATAAAGGTCATTTGCTTCTCATTTATTCATTTTAATTGATTTGAAGTCACTGAAACAAGATGCATGAGATAAAGAAATTTATACATCCCCTTAGGAATAAAAAGAAAATCTTTTTCTGGGCTTGAAGAAAAAAAGAGAGAATTCACAAAATTTTCCTAGGAATTTTTAGAGAATTACTAAAGGCAAGATTCTTTTTACACATTTAAAATTTTGCAAAAATCTTTGTTTCCGTGCAAAAACTCAGCACATTAGAAAATGAATGTTCTGGGCGGTGTCTGTTGCTCACTGGGTAGGGCCTGGCCCCATATACCAAGGGTGGCAGGTTCAAACCCGGCCCTGGCCAAACTGCCAACAACAAAAAAATAGCCGGTTGTTGTGGCGGGCGCCTGTAGTCCCAGCTACTAGGGAGGCTGAGGCAAGAGAATGGCCTAAGCCCAGGTGCTGGAGGTTGCTGTGAGCTGTGTGATGCTACGGCACTCTAGTGAGGGCGATAAAGTGAGATTTTGTCTCCACAAAAAAAGAAAAAGAAAAAGAATGTTTTACTTATTTCACAGGTCCAAAGAAGTTAATATAATTATTTTTCAGAAGGCTAGAATCTCACCAATAAGGTAGAAATATGATAGAGATTCCAAAGATTGGCTATGTCCTAGCTTGAGTTCTACTATAGTAAAGGAAAGAAAATGTCTTTATTAAAATTAAATAAGGTACATTAATCCATCCATTAAAAGAAACTTGTAGGTCCTAGATCCTGGGGATACAATGGTAAGACACAGCTGTGATTCACATGGAGTTCAGCATCTATTGCAAGGGGGCAAATTAAGGGACAATTACAACGCACTATGACAAGTGCTATCTATAGGGCTTGTCAGTGAGGAGGGCACCAGGCACATACACCAGAGCTGGTGGGTTTGAGCCTGGCCCGGGTCTGCCACGCAAAGACTGCAACCAAAAAATAGCTGGGCATCGTGGTGGGCGCCTGTAGTCCCAGCTACTTGGGAGGCTGAGGCAAGAGAATCACTTAAGCCCAAGAGGAGTTTGAGGTTGCTGTGAGCTGTGACGCCACTGAACTCTACCCAGGGCGACAGCTTGAGACTTCCCCCCAAAAAACAAGTGCTATCTGTAACAGGGACTGCTTCTGGAAGAAGAGAGGAACGGCTCCTCAACCCCGTCACGAGATTTGAGATCTGAAGGAGTCAAAGAAGTTATCTATCCAGGAGTAAGGGGGGAGGAGAGTGGAGTGGAAAATGTAGTGAGGAGAAGGGTAGGTAGAGGATTAACACAGGCAAACCCAGGACGCAAAAGAGAAGGGCAGGTTTCTTTCAGAAAACCAAAACCAGTGTGAGAATACTGGGTCAAATGGTGAGGCTGGAGAGGTAAGCAGGGTCAGACCAAGAAACCACCTGGTCTAGTGGACTTATCCTGAAGACCACGGAACCTCTGACCACGGGTTTTGAGAAGAGAACATGACAGATTATCATGTTAAAAGGATCACTCTGACAGCAGTGAGGAAGGGGCTGAAATTAGGGACATGAGACCAGTTAGAAGAAGGCTTTATAGTCATCAGGGTAAAAAATGAAGGTGGTAATAAGGCCATGGAAAGAAGTCAGTGAATTTCATAGTTGACACACTAAAGAAACACACTAAGTTTGAAGGGTCTGTAGGATGTTAAGATACAGATGCCAGCTGAGTGTCAAATTTAGAGGCTCGGGAGTGGATTGGGCAGTACAAATCAAGAGAAATTAGAATATGAAGTTCCGAGAAACACTCACTGGCACTTAAAGTTATGGACAAAATACAAGAAGATTGAGAAAGAGCAACCAGACAAGAGGAAATTCAGAGGCGTTGTAGTATTACAGGAGCTGAGAGAGAGAAGAGCACTTGGCCTGGGAGAATGATCAACAGCATGGCACCCTGCAGAACGGTGAAGGGAACATGGAGAGGAGTCCATCGTTCTCAGTAAGATTGAGCTGGCGACTTTGAGAAGAGCAGGTTAAGCAAAATGCTTGATACTTGCTGTGGGTTAGGAATGGAAAAGAGAGAGATTAAAGCAGAAGAAACCTGTTTCTCATTCTAAAGGTCTGGAAGCGAAGAGGCAGAAGGGAAAGTAGAGTCAGACAGAGGGGAATGGACACAAAATGCACAAACAAGAGGGAGGATGAAAACACAGAAGTACCAATACCTCTTCTGCTGTGACAAGGCGGGGGCAAAGAGAAAGACGGAATGCTGTGGAAGATTAGAGTTGGTATAATACGTTTTAATCACCTGTGTGCAAACAGTGGAGTTTTAGCCTAGGCTGCCATCCTAGTTGGGTGACCATGGGTAAATGTGACCCTGTGTAAATTCACACTTTTCTGGTCCTTAGTTTACCCTGATGGCACTGGCAACGGTGGATTACACATTGCTATAGTCCCTTCAGCAATAAACCCCATGATTATACACTATGTCATAATCTCAAAAAACCTCATGGGATTATTAGAAATGTTCTAACATGCACAGAAATGTAACTTGGGTCTGAAATCTGCCTAGTCTCCTTGGGGAAGAGCACTTTGAACCAAATTTGCCCTTTAAAACGAGAATTAGAATGACTGTGAGATAGAAATGCTCACTTTGGGTTAGCACACCTACCCACAAAAAGATAAGGTAGTCCTTCTTTTGGCCCCTGGCCATAATCAGCAAATACCATTTAAACTGATTTTGAATAAAAGAAAGCTAACAAAACATTCAGAAAAACTAATGTTCTTTCTATGAAAGCACTGAAATAAAAAGAACTTTTTTTTGCATTTTCAACACAACAAAAGTTTATTTCTCACTCGAGTCATATCAAGTGTACGCTGATGAAGTGGGGGGGAAGCACTCTCCTCCCATATTATTTAAAGACCCTATCCCCTGTTTAAATCAGAAGTTCATATTCTCTTGTGCCATGACTCATTTGGCAATCTAGTGAAGCATATGGACTTTTTCCTCGAAATAATATTTTAAAAGCCTAACAGAAAATGCAAAAAACCCCAATACCACCCCCCCAAACCCAGATTATACTGAAATACAGTTATCAACAGATTTAAAAATTTGGGGTTACAGGAGGCGGAGCAAGATGGCAGCCGAGTAACAGCTTCCTTGCATCTGGGCACCGTGAGTCTGGGGATATAGGACTCCAGGCATCTCTGGCTGGTGGGATCTGCCTACCATCACCCCTGAGAGGATACAGGGAGTCAGCGAGAGACTTCTGGACCCCAAGAGGAGGACTAAAACAGTGGAAAACCGGCAAGTGGTCGCGTGTGTTCAATCCGTCTAAACCCGCCCGCAACTGTAAGTTCAGTAGCAGCAAGACTGCAAACCAGAAAGGCCTTACCTGTGAACTGTTTTGGTGTCTTTGGACTTGGCACTCAGCTGAACTGCCTTGGGGAGAGCCTGAGCAGGAGTGCGGAGAACTTTGGCCTTTGTCTAGGGCCCCAGTCTGAGCCGCTGAGCCAGACGGAGCTAATAGAGTTTGGCTCTGGGTCACAGGCAGACATTGTGAGCGATCTGCCCCGGCAAGCTCCGCCCTCAGGGTCGCAGAGCTGGAATTGGGTGGGAGCTGGTAACCCAGCTACCAAGTAGCCTAAGGGCGGTGTCTCAGCCGCCTTGCAGCCCTAACCCTCCGGGGCAGAGGGAGACACAGGGTAAGTGGATAGCCACTTCAGCAGTGATTCCAGCGACAAGCACTTCCCTGAGAAAGCTTCTGCTCAGTAAGTGAACAAGTTAAAAGTGCCTTTTAAGTGGGCTGAAGAGAGATTTAGGGTGTCTACCTGCTGGAGTTTGAGAAACTAGCAGCCTCCAGTCGTATCAGAACTGTGATTAACATCTCATACCCCAGAAGACCACGTGTTGCCCAGACAATATTCAATAACATATACACACTGCTTTGTTTTTGGTTGTGTTTTTTCTTTTTTCTTTTTTTGGTTTGGTTGTTTTTTTTTGTTTATTTTGACGTTGTTCATTGTTGTTTTGTTTCTTAAGTTCAACCTTTTCCGTACAGATCCTTTTTCTTTCTCAATTTTTCTAGTTTAATTATAATTTCCCATTGCTGCCTATTTCAATAATTAGAACTTCATTTTCGTTAGTGTTTCTACCGCTATTATTTGGTTTTTCCAGAAATTTTATCCCGTAAAGTTATCTGTTTGCTTGTTTTGGTTTGATTTGTAGCATTTTTTTCTTTCCTCTCTACTTGGTGGAGGTGGGGTACTGTGTCTGATCAGGTTAGCAAAGAGCTGCTGACCTCAAGGGAACCACCCAACTGGGCACTCCGAGAAGGTGGTTTCTTTTTTAAGGTTGTATCAAAGTACCCTACTGTACACCTATATTGCTCTGTCTCCCTCTTTCTGTGCCTCTCTTCTTTTTGTCAATATTCCCTTTACCCACCCCCTCTCCTTTCTCTATTTTTCCTTTTTTTTTCCTTATCACTCGGTCCTCCTTTCTTTCATCCCTTTTTTGCTCTTAAACCTTCTCACCCTTCTGGTCCTGTAACCCTTAGTCCACAGGCACGAGAACTTAAAGAGCAAGAGGAAGTGAAAGGAAAATTAGGGCAAGGAAACAGATAAAAGTAATCACCCATGAGGAAGAATCAGCAGAAAACTCCAGGCAACATGAAGAACCAGTCCAGAACAACCCCGCCAAGGGACCATGAGGTAGCTACTGCAGAGGATTCCACCTATACAGAAATGTTAGGAATGACAGAAAGGGAATTTAGAATACACATGTTGAAAACAATGAATGAAATGATGGAAACAATGAAGGAAACTGCTAATAAAGTGGAAAATAACCAAAAGGAAATCCAAAAACAGAATCAAATAAGAGATGAACGATATGAAGAATATAAAAAGGATATAGCAGAGCTGAAGGAAATGAAACAGTCAATCAGGGAACTTAAAGATGCAATGGAAAGTATCAGCAACAGGTTAGACCATGCAGAAGAAAGAATTTCAGAGGTAGAAGACAAAGTTCTTGAGATAACTCAGATAGTAAAAGAGGCAGAAAAGAAGAGAGAGAAAGCAGAACGTTCACTGTCAGAATTATGGGACTTTATGAAGCATTCCAACATACGAGTTATAGGAATTCCAGAAGGGGAAGAAGAATGCCCCAGAGGAATGGAAGCCATACTAGAGAATATTATAAAAGAAAATTTCCCAAATATCACCAAAGATTCTGACACACTGCTTTCAGAGGGCTATCGAACCCCAGGTCGCCTCAACTCTAACCGAGCTGCTCCAAGACACATTGTGATGAACCTGTCCAAAGTCAAGACAAAAGAAAAGATTCTGCAAGCTGCCAGGAGTAAGCTCCAGTTGACCTACAGGGGCAAATCCATCAGAGTGACCGCAGACTTCTCTAATGACACTTTCCAAGCAAGAAGACAATGGTCATCTACCTTTAATCTACTTAAACAGAACAATTTCCAGCCCAGAATTCTGTACCCTGCTAAGCTAAGCTTCAAAATTGACGGAGAAATCAAATCATTTACGGATATACAAACATTGAGGAAATTCGCCACAACAAGGCCAGCTCTACAGGAAATACTTCAACCTGTTCTGCACACTGACCACCACAATGGATCAGCAGCAAAGTAAGAACTCAGAAATTAAAGGACAGAACCTAACCTCCACACTGATGCAAAAGATAAAACTAAGCAATGGACTCTCACAAAATAAGATGAATAGAATACTACCACACTTATCAATTATCTCAATAAATGTTAATGGCTTGAATTCCCCACTGAAGAGACATAGATTGGTTGACTGGATTAAAAAAACACAAGCCATCCATTTGCTGTCTGCAAGAAACACACCTGGCTTCAAAAGACAAATTAAAGCTCTGAGTCAAGGGTTGGAAGACAATTTTTCAGGCAAATGGAATTCAGAAGAAAAGAGGAGTTGCAATCTTATTTTCAGATACATGTGGATTTAAAGCAACTAAAGTCAAAAAAGACAAAGATGGTCACTTTATATTGGTCAAGGGAAAAATACAACAAGAAGACATTTCAATTCTAAATATCTATGCACCCAATTTAAATGCTCCCAGATTATTGAAACAGACCTTACTCAGTCTGAGCAATATGATATCTGATAATACCATCATAACAGGGGACCTTAACACTCCTCTTACAGAGCTGGACAGATCCTCTAAACACAAATTAAACAAGGATATAAGAGACTTAAATGAGACCCTAGAACAACTGGGCTTGATAGATATAGATGCATATAGAACACTCCACCCCAAAGATAAAGAATATACATTCTTCTCATCACCCCATGGAACATTCTCCAAAATTGATCATATCCTGGGACACAAAACAATTATTAACAGAATCAAAAGAATTGAAATTTTACCTTGTATCTTCTCAGACCATAAGGCACTAAAGGTGGAACTCAACTCTAACAAAAATGCTCAACCCCACCCAAAGGCATGGAAACTAAACAATCTTCTGTTGAATAACAGATGGGTGAAGGAAGAAATAAAACAGGAAATCATTAACTTCCTTGAGCATAACAACAATGAAGACACAAGCTACCAAAACCTGTGGGATACTGCAAAAGCAGTTTTGAGAGGAAAATTCATCACTTTAGATGCCTACATTCGAAAAACAGAAAGAGAGCACATCAACAATCTCACAAGAGATCTTATGGAATTGGAAAAAGAAGAACAATCTAAGCCTAAACTCAGTAGAAGAAAAGAAATATCCAAAATCAAATCAGAGATCAATGAAATTGAAAACAAAAGAATCATTCAGAAAATTAATGAAACAAGGAGTTGGTTTTTTGAAAAAATAAATAAAATAGATAAACCATTGGCCAGACTAACGAGGAATAGAAAAGTAAAATCTCTAGTAACTTCAATCAGAAATGATAAAGGGGAAATAACAACTGATCCCACAGAGATACAAGAGATCATCTCTGAATACTACCAGAAACTCTATGCCCAGAAATTTGACAATGTGAAAGAAATGGATCAATATTTGGAATCACACCCTCTCCCTAGACTCAGCCAGGAAGAAATACAGCTCCTGAACAGACCAATTTCAAGCACTGAGATCAAAGAAACAATAAAAAATCTTCCAACCAAAAAATGCCCTGGTCCAGATGGCTTCACTCCAGAATTCTATCAAACCTTCAAGGAAGAGCTTATTCCTGTACTGCAGAAATTATTCCAAAAAATTGAGGAAGAAGGAATCTTCCCCAACACATTCTATGAAGCAAACATCACCCTGATACCAAAACCAGGAAAAGACCCAAACAAAAAGGAGAATTTCAGACCAATCTCACTCATGAACATAGACGTGAAAGTTCTCAACAAAATCCTAGCCAATAGATTACAGCTTATCATCAAAAAAGTCATTCACCATGACCAAGTAGGCTTCATCCCAGGGATGCAAGGCTGGTTTAACATACGCAAGTCTATAAACGTTATCCACCATATTAACAGAGGCAAAAATAAAGATCACATGATCCTCTCAATAGATGCAGAAAAAGCATTTGATAAAATCCAGCATCCTTTTCTAATTAGAACACTGAAGAGTATAGGCATAGGTGGCACATTTCTAAAACTGACTGAAACTATCTATGACAAACCCACAGCCAATATTTTACTGAATGGAGTAAAACTGAAAGCTTTTCCTCTTAGAACTGGAATCAGACAAGGTTGTCCTCTGTCACCTTTACTATTCAACGTAGTGCTGGAAGTTCTAGCCAATACAATTAGGCAAGACAAGGAAATCAAGGGAATCCAAATGGGAGCAGAGGAGGTCAAACTCTCCCTCTTTGCTGACGACATGATCTTATACTTAGAGAACCCCAAAGACTCAACCACAAGGCTCCTAGAAGTCATCAAAAAATACAGTAATGTTTCAGGACATAAAATCAATGTCCACAAGTCAGTAGCCTTTGTGTACACCAATAACAGTCAAGATGAGAAGCTAATTAAGGACACAACTCCCTTCACCATAGTCTCAAAGAAAATGAAATACTTAGGAATATACCTAACGAAGGAGGTGAAGGACCTCTATAAAGAAAACTATGAAATCCTCAGAAAGGAAATAGCTGAGGATATTAACAAATGGAAGAACATACCATGCTCATGGATGGGAAGAATCAACATTGTTAAAATGTCTATACTTCCCAAAGCAATCTACCTATTCAATGCCATTCCTATCAACATACCAACATCTTACTTTCAAGATTTGGAAAAAATGATTCTGCGTTTTGTATGGAACCGGAAAAAACCCCGTATAGCTAAGGCAGTTCTCTGTAACAAAAATAAAGCTGGGGGCATCAGCATACCAGATTTTAGTCTGTACTACAAAGCCATAGTGCTCAAGACAGCATGGTACTGGCACAAAAACAGAGACATAGACACTTGGAATCGAATTGAAAACCAAGAAATGAAACTAACATCTTACAACCACCTAATCTTTGATAAACCAAACAAGAACATACCTTGGGGGAAAGACTCCCTATTCAATAAATGGTGTTGGGAGAACTGGATGTCTACATGTAAAAGACTGAAACTGGACCCACACCTTTCCCCACTCACAAAAATTGATTCAAGATGGATAAAGGACTTAAACTTAAGGCATGAAACAATAAAAATCCTCCAAGAAAGCATAGGAAAAACACTGGAAGATATTGGGCTGGGGAAAGACTTCATGAAGAAGACTGCCATGGCAATTGCAACAACAACAAAAATAAACAAATGGGACTTCATTAAACTGAAAAGCTTCTGTACAGCTAACGAGACAATAACCAAAGCAAAGAGACAACCTACACAATGGGAAAGGATATTTGCATATTTTCAATCAGACAAAAGCTTGATAACTAGGATCTATAGAGAACTCAAATTAATCCACATGAAAAAAGCCAACAATCCCTTATATCAATGGGCAAGAGACATGAATAGAACTTTCTCTAAAGACGACAGACGAATGGCTAACAAACACATGAAAACATGTTCATCATCTCTATATATTAGAGAAATGCAAATCAAAACAACCCTGAGATATCATCTAACCCCAGTGAGAATGGCCCACATCACAAAATCTCAAAACTGCAGATGCTGGCATGGATGTGGAGAGAAGGGAACACTTTTACACTGCTGGTGGGACTGCAAACTAGTACAGCCTTTCTGGAAGGAAGTATGGAGAAACATCAAAGCACTCAAGCTAGACCTCCCATTTGATCCTGCAATCCCATTACTGGGCATCTACCCAGAAGGAAAGAAATCCTTTTATCATGAGGACACTTGTACCCGACTGTTTATTGCAGCTCAATTTACAATCGTCAAAATGTGGAAACAGCCTAAATGCCCACCAACCCAGGAATGGATTAACAAGCTGTGGTATATGTATACCATGGAATACTATTCAGCCATTAAAAAAAAATGGAGACTTTACATCCTTTGTATTAACCTGGATGGACGTGGAAGACATTATTCTTAGTAAAGCATCACAAGAATGGAGAAGCATGAATCCTATGTACTCAATTTTGATATGAGGACAATTAATGACAATTATGGTTATGGGGGGGACAGAAAGAGGGAAGGAGGGAGGTGGGTGGGGCCTTGGTGTGTGTCACACTTTATGGGGGCAAGACATGATTGCAAGAGGGACTTTACCTAACAATTGCAATCAGTGTAACCTGGCTTATTGTACCCTCAATGAATCCCCAACAATAAAAAGATTGGGGGTTACAGATATACTCCCTTATTAAATGACAAAATCCAATCTAATAGGCTAAGTCTGATAATCATTGTAATTTTGAAGTAGTGAAGCATAAACATCATTTTGAGATATATGGACTAACTATAAAGCGATTCCTACTGATGACAAAGAATACTTTGCTGGATCCTTTGCACTCAGCTGATCAATTAGTGAGGAGTCTGTTAATACTTTGTATTTCTGCCACTCCATATCAGGGGTCAGAACTCAGTCTTTCTGATCTCTATTTAAGTTTTAGGAAACACAGAATTTCACCAGCCCTTACTCTGATGTCTCTTCAGTTTTTGTTTTATTGTCTGAAGCCATTATTTAGTAGATTTCTCAGCAAGGGCTTATGTGAACAGTATCTGATTCTCAATATGTTCATACTATTTGTCTGGGGTATTAATAGTTGAAGGTAAGTTTGGTTGCATAGAAAGGAAGTGGCTCATGTTTTCCTTTCTTGATAATCATAAATATGCTACTCTCTATGGAGTCTTCTCCATATTTCTGAGTCTTTAATGATTTTGATTTGTATTTCCTTTCTTTCTTCTACTATTAAAAAATTTCTTTTAGGGCGGCGCCCATGGCTCAAAGGGGTAGGGCACTGGCCCCATATACCATAAAATATTTCATCTATTTTATGGACTTTGGGGGGCATGTTTTCATTGTAGTAACATCATTTTGCCCTTTGTTCTTTTTCTTTTCTTGTAAGAACTCTTAACAATTTGAATTTTACTCTTTTCTAAAACAATAATAAGTTTCCTGTACTTTGAAAAGGATAGTCCAGGATAGAGCTCTCTTTTTAGTTGTTTTCACAAAATGATTTTAAAAAATATGATCTGCTTTTGGGACCACCTCCTCTGTTGTCCTCACCCATTTTTTATCTGGACGTTTTCTTCTCCCCTGTATTGCTCAATTTGGATTTGAAGCAGCTTTCCTCAGTTAGAGCATTCGATTCTTTTTCATCTTTGAGACAGAATCTTGCTCTGTTGCCCCAGGTAGATTACAGTGGCCATCACTATAGCTCACTGCAATCTTAAACTCTTGGACTCAAGCAATCTCTTCCCTGCCTCAGCCACCACACGTGGCTAATTTTTCTTTTTTTTTTTGTTTTGACAGGGTTTCACTCTTGCTCAGGCTGGTCTCAAAATTCTGGGAGGGGGGAGGTTATGGTGGAGGGAGGGTAATGGGTGGGGCCACACCTATGGTGCATCTTAGAATGGGTACAGGCAAAACTTACTAAATGCAGAATACAAATGTCTACATAACAATAACTAAGAAAATGCCATGAAGGCTACGTTGAACAGTTTGATGAGAATATTTCAGATTGTATATGAAACCAGCACATTGTACCCCTTGATTGAACTAATGTACACAGCTATGATTTAACAATAAAAAAAAAATTCTCGCCTCAAGTAATCCTTCTGCCTAGGCCTCCAAAGTGCTAGGATTACAGACATGAGGCACCATGCCTGGCTGACAGCATTTTTTAGGAAGCGATCTTTGGATGGCTTGCTTCAAGAGTTTATAGGGTGCACTAGGACCATCAATCATAATCACTTCCCTGTCCCTCCGTATTTGCTCACAAATTAGACCTTATAAAAACACCCACCCAGTCTTAGCAGCTGGTCTGTGACTGGCTTGCTGTGCTTCCCAGTGAGTCCTTGCTGGCATTTTGAGGGCTTTCATTTCAGGGCCCAGCAGCTGCCCTGTTTCCTTCTCTTTGCTTCCTTCCATATTGATCCTGTAGTTGTTGTGGTTTGTCCTTACCTGCTAATACTTGGGTTAGAAGGGATGCCCAGCTCCAGGCATACTGAGGCAGTTACTATCTGCAGGTTTCTGACTTTTATATCCTACTTGCTCTTTGTATTTTTATGGAGAGATTAAAGAGCAATGCCACTGCTGACATCCTCTTTCAGATCTTTTTTCTGAAATACGTGTTTTTAAATTTAAACTAATTATTGCTCAAGATCTACTTCAGAAAAGTAAGAACAGAGGCTATCTGTCATTCTAATGAAAGGGTAGTAAAATTCAGTGATTTTCAATTTTTTTTTTTTTTTGAGACAGTTTCATTATGTCACCCTCGACCTCAAACTCTTGGGCTTAAGTTGTTTTCTTGCCTCAGCCTTCCAAGTAGCTGGGACTACAGGCGCCCACCACAACGCCCGGCTATTTTTTTGTTGCAGTTGTCATTGTTGTTTAGCAGGCCAGGGCCGGTTCAACCTGCCAGCCCCGGTGTATGTGGCTGGTGCCGTAGCCACTGTGCTACGGGTGCCAAGCCACCAGTGATTTTCAAATGGCAATCTTAGCAACCACAGATCTATGCATGCATGTCTGTCTGTGTGCATGTATGTAAGTTCACATGCACTTGTTTTTCTTCCTTCATTCCATTTCAATAGAGGGGATTCATTATATACATTGTACTTCCATGAAATATTTTGTGTTAAGAAAGGGTTACATGGTTAACACTGTCTGACTACCACAGGGGTCATCCTTCAAAATTAGTACTTAAAACCTAAATGGAGTGAACTTTCACAAAACAGATTTGCAGAATAATTATTAATTAATTGATAATTATATATTATATAATAATAATGAAAATTTGAAGAATTTGAACTCAGAAACCTAGAATTTATCTTTATAAAAAATAACCCCTTGTGTTTTTTAAAGGCTTAAGGAGAGTGTATATACTTATTACATTCCTTTACATTTCTGTTAAAAACTTTTTCCTAGTTTTATTTTTTTCCAATTTGTTATATGCTGCCAGAATATCAATTGTGGTATCAAATGTGGTTCTTAGGTTTTCCAACCACAGTAGAACCTCCAAAGTTGACCATTTCCTTAGACTATCCACCTCCTTAAGTTGACCTAATTTTCATACACTGGATACACACCGCATGTACTCAATGGAAGCTCCTTACATGTTTTAGGTTGTTTTTTTTTTTTTTGAGACAGAGTCTCACTTTGTCACCCCTGGTAGAGTGCCCGTAGCATCATAGCTCACAGCAACTTCAAACTCCTGGACTCAAGTGATCCTCTTGCTTCAGTCTCCCAAATAGATGGGACTACAAGTGCCTGTCACAACACCCAGCTACTTTTTAGAGACAGGGTCTCACTCTCGCTCAGGCTGGTCTCCAACTCATCAGCTCAGGCAATCCGTTCACCTTGGCCTCCCAGAGAGCTAGGATTATAGGCATGAGCCACCATGCTCGGCTGGAAGCTCCTTATGTTGACCATCTCCATATGTTGATCAATTTGTTATAGTCTACTACTGGGTAATCAACTTATAGAGGTTCTATTGTATTCACTTGGAACAAATGTGAACATTTACAAAAGTTACACAGATTTAAGTAATCTCCTAGTGGCTATGGCTATAATCCTAGCACTTTGGAAGGCCAAGGTAGGAAGATGCCTTGAGCTCAGGAGTTGGAGGCCACCCTGAACAAGAATAAGACCCTCTCTACCAAAAATAGCAAAAACAAACAAACAAACAAAAAAACTGGGTGTTGAAGTGTGGTTCCAGCTACTCAGAAGGCTGAGGCAGGAGGATTGCTTGAACTCAGGAGTTTGAGGTTGCTATGAGCTAGGCTGATGCCATGGTACTCTAGCCTGGGCGAGAAAGTGAGATTGTTTCCCCCGCTGCCCCAAAATAGTAATCTCAGAAACTGATCAAATTAGATTTTTCCACTTTGTCTCATTTAGTAAAATTCAGTTTCCCTTGGAGATATAATGAACAAAGTGTGTAAAAGACCAACTTTAGGAAAAAATAAAACAAACCCAAACTCTAAATGTCAGTGTTTTTTGGAGGAAGACATGATTTGATTCTTCCTTGGTAGGCCAAACATTCTGGACTTGGACCACATGGACCTGACCATAAGCCCCCTAGATAAAAAAAAGAGCAGGATCTGGAAACTTTTTGTGAGCAAAGAATTTTTTTTTATTTCCTCAAATGCTGAGATCATCAAGAGGCAGGAAGGGCAGTATCATCATTGGAATTATGGCAAACCACTTAGGGAAAGGTTAGGGCACAGGAGCAAGATCTCTTTTGGAGATATACAAGACCCAACTTTAAGATCAACTCGTGAATTCTAATCTGTTATTTGGGGCCTCGTACTTGATCACTGGCAAACTAGGCCTTATGAGGAAACTTCTTATTCCTGTAATCCTCTTAAATTTTCCCACTTTCTTAAAAGATAACCAATTTCTTTCACTTGAAGATTCAGACTGAGCCCAGAAACATTTACCAACTTAGCTGTTGAGCACTTGAGCCCAGAAACATTTACCAACTTAGCTGTTTTCTAGACAGATAAGGTATTATAAACCCTTATTCAGAAACTTGCCAGAAAAGTACTGCGGAGGGTACAAAAAAATGAATACACATTTTAAGAAAGTAAAAAACCATATTAAAATTATAATGCTTAATGTACACTGATAACAAAAAAGGATACAGGTCAAGTTTGACTTCTACAATTCCAAGAGGTACTCTAAGTGGTTACTATCAAGTACAGACACTTCTGATTATAGTGAACAACCTGCTTGAGCAACAGTGACCAAAGTGTCGCCATGCATGCAATTTGAATTTCTTCCCAAAGTACCACCAGTGTAGTTGGTTTCCTATGATACACCACATCCTTTAAGGTCCCTCATATATGTAAGTCAAGGGGTGTTAAGTAAGGACAATGTAGGAGAAACTCGACTGCACCTCTTCATCCTACCCACTGTCCTGGCAAATTCTCATCAAGGTAGGCTCTCAGTGTACATAATAATCTTGGATGAAAATTTTTGATATGGCTGCTTCCATTTTGCTGTTTCCATAATGTGTGGTATTCTTGTTCTGCTAGCTTCCGTTTCACGTACACAATGTTTGGTAGACTTCTGTGGCAAGCGTGTAATCTGTTCTAACACCACAGCAGAAGCAGGATTTGCTGCTGTGTAGGGCCTCCTGCGAGTTCCCTTGTGCACATCATACACGGTACCACGTGTCTCAAACTTATCACAAACGCACGCAATTATTAGGTGTGGTGTGGTTCCCTTGCAAATTCACACCTCCATTGTCTTTGTACTTCCACAATGTTCTCAAATTTCAAATGCCACTTCAAAATGATTTTCCACTCCTAGAAGGACAACCGTGCTTCTGCCATTTTCTTTGCGGCACAGGAATTCATTTGACCAATGCCATCTTTTGAGCAAACATCATACTACACATCGCTACTGTAATTCAATTCAACTTTGAAAATACATAGATTAACATCACTTAAAATGTATACACCTTTTTTTGGCACCCCTAGGTATATTCAAGATTTGTGTGTATATACATTAATAGAAAGCTTGTAAAAATGAAGGGGAAAAAAACCTTTATTTAAGAAATCAGGATTTCAAATACAAAAATTCAACGGCCTACTAAAGAGACATTACATTTTTCTCTTCAACAGGCAGAATCCTTCACTGAAAAATGTAGTGAATCAATGTTATGTTCTCTTAGAACTTGTTTAATCATGTATAATACTGAGAAGTCAAACCTGATGTATGCATAAAATATAGCTCTTATTCTGCCAATGAACTGCCTGTCAACATTACAGGTTCAAATCTGCTTTATTACTGAAGTTTGATCATCCTAGGTGTGCAACATACAGAAGTTCTCACTGGGCAGAATGGAATGTCAAATCCTAGGGGGAAAGTGCCATAGATGTCTACTGGTATTACTATAAGGATGAAGCCATAACATGAATAATAAAACTTATTTTTTACTAGTATCTTATTTAGTTTAGCTGTATCTATTTTTCTCCCTTTATTTGCTCTAATTGTGTACTGTACTTCAGATAAGTCAGGAATTGCAGGTAAGCTTAAAAATAATCCATTATTTACCTATAGACAATGTAGAGTTTGCTGTAGACTGAATGTTTATGCTTCCCTCAACTTATATACTGAAATCCTAACCTCCAATGTGATGATACTGTGAGGCGCGACTTTGGAAGGTAATTAGGTCAGTAGGGTGGAACTCTAATGAACGGGATTAGTACCTTATGAAAGAAACACCAGAGAGCTCTCTTCTTTCTGCAGTATGAGGACACAAGGGTAAGTTGGTAGCCTGCAACCCAGAAGAGTGTCCTCATCAGAACCTGACCATGCCAGCATCCTGATCTCGGACTTTCAGACTCCAGAACTGTGAGTAATACATTTATCTTATTCATAAGTTGCATTGTCCATGGTACTTTGTTACAGTAGTCCAAACTAACCGAGAACTCAAAGGGATTTCAGTAATTGTCTAAACTAAGTCCTTTGTTTTACAACCAAGGAAATGTAGGATCCACAGAGTTTCATTTAAAAATAAATGTAACATTTAGTGAGTGCCCATGATGTACCAGGCATCAACACACACATGTTCTAATTTAATCCTAATGCCCCTGCAAGATGGACTTTGTCATGTTCAATTTAGAGATGAGGAGATCAAGAGATGCATGACTTATTCAAGAACATATATGCAGCTAGTCAGTTTCAAAGTCAAGACACAAATCTTCCGAGTCCAAGGTTGCTTTGTACTTTTTATTAGTTATTTGTTCTCCCCATCCACGTCCTTTCTTCCCCCAACAACCCCATTTTATACCTGATGTCAGATGATTTGCCTAACAGTTATACAACTACCATAGTTGAATTTGAACCAAGGTCTTGTGACATCAGTGACTTAGTGTATTTTTTCTTTTTGCCATTTCATTTCCATTACCGGGTAGGCAGATACCTTCCTAAATCAATCAGTCTATCTATCTATCTATCTATCTAGTGGTTTTTGTTTTTTTTTTTTGACATAGAGTTTCACTTTGTTGCCCTTGATGGAGTGCTGTGGCATCACAGCTCACAACAACCTCAAACTTTTGGGCTCAAGCAATTATCTTGCCTCAGCCTTCCGTGTAGCTGGGACTACAGGTGCCCACCACAGTGCCTGGCTATTTTTAGAGATGAGGTCTCACTCTGGCTCATGCTGGTCTTGAACCTATGAGCTCAGGCAATCCAACCACCTCGCCTCCCAGAGTGCTGAAATTACGGCATGAGCCACCATGCCTGGCCAATCAAGGAGATTTTAATGACTATTTCTTCAAGACTGCTATGAGTAAAGTACTGCGGCAGATGTTCACTATAACTATCTCCAAACTAAAAGTAACAGAATATGTTGCGCTTTTTATTTTAGATCCATTGGTTACCTATTTTCTCAATGGGTCTGATTTAATGCCTTTTATGTTTTTGGCACTACACCAGACAACTCTAGCTAATGTGGAAAAAGTATAGGATATAGTCTTCTTTGTTCTTGATTACTTACAATTTAGTTGGAGAACTAAGATTTGAGTCAGGAAGAGAGAAAAACCAAATGCTTAATTGTGCACTATCAACTGGGAAGTCCTGAGAAAACAGTAGTCAAAATCAAAATAAAAGGTAAAAATATGCAGATCTGACAGAAAAGGAGGTGGGCAGAAGAAATGGCTTGAAAATAGCCAGATAGTGAGTAGCAAAGTCAGAATGGTCTGTGTATTACAAGAGTAAGGAGGCTTTGTAAGGGAAGGCTGAAGAGGGAAGGCTGCCCTGCAAGTTCTCTAAGGCTTTGAACGATGGGATTACATACCAACAGTTCATCATGCAACTACAGATTGCTGAAAATAAAACTAGTAGCTACTCTGTTCCAACAATGCAGTAAGCCATTTATAGATTCATCACAGAATCCACGTGTGTATATACATATATATATATTTTTTTTCTTTCTTTCTTTTTTTTTTTGTTGAGATGGGATATTGCTAACTTGCCCAGGCTGGTCTTGAACTCCTAGGCTCAAGCAATATTCCTGCCTCAGTCTTCTAAATAACTGGGATTACAGGTGGAAGACTATGCCTGGCCCCCACATTTATCTTGACTGGAACTCCATGAAGCAAGGATTTTTAGGCCTATAGTCAGTTTCTGTAACTGAAGTTCAGTTACCCAACCTTCCCAAAACCACAGAACAAGTCTGTATTCCAAACCAAGTCAGCTGGATTACAAAACTGACATCATTTTTGGCAGTGGTTTTTCAATGAAAACAACAGGTTAAACAACAAAAACTTTCCAAAAGCACAATTCTTAGGCCTTTAAGCTAAACTATTTTCAAATAGTTTCAAACACCCTTGTAAGATCAAAAGTCAAAGAAAAAAATCTTCCAGTTTTAAGTTTCTCCTGCAGCCAAATTCCAAAAATATAAACACCATGTACGCGTATATTATCTGATCAACAATTACTCTGAAATCCCATTAGGGCATACATTGACTGTCAAAGGGCACTTACATATTCCTTGTGGTCAACTTTTACTTACTGAATACCTATTTTTGTTTTTCAGAGATAAATAATTTCGAAGCTTTATTTCTGATTCTTCCATAGTGAGATTTCATTTAAATGATCAAGAAAAGTAATTGCTGTTTTACGTTCATTTTGGAAACACATCATAGTAAACTCTGTGGAGCCCCTCCTTTTGTGAAGGAGCTAACAAATAATAAAAACATTGTTCTAAGACAAAAAACAAAAACAAAAACAGGAGCCTGGGATTAACCGCTATTTTGAAGCTGAACAAAATAGCCTGTAACAAACACGCTATAATGAAAGAAATAACCCATCCAAAGGTTTCATTTTGTTATCAAAAGCAGGATTATCAAGATTTTGTTATACAGGACACTGCACCACAGACCGCTGTTGTTTGTGGGACCATTGGGTATATTATAGGACAATGTTTTCCACATCTCACTTATACATGTACTTTGCCTATTCATGTACTACCTACCTATACTACTTAAACTTAGCTTTAAAAAAATATTTATTTCAGTTCTTTATAAAAAATAAAATACCTAGTTTATCCTCAACTTAAAAGAAATGAAATCATGGCTTTGGTGTATTAGGTATATACTTTTCCTAACATAAATTAAAATGATCACATATAATTATAAATTTTTAAATGTTTATTTTATACTGCCAGTAATCATTCTTCACATTTCTGGTGGTAAAGTACCATACTTAGGGTGATACTTTTGTAGTTGGTCTCCTAATACAGAAATGTTAAGAAGTATTTCTCAATAACTATGTTAGTTGTTATGGAAAGCTATTCATCTCTGAAGAATGTGCTCCTATGCTCATAAATGCACTCTACTGCTCTGAGGCTAGAAACTTGGTTAAACACATTTTATAAAAACGTGAGGTACAATGCTTCTCAGTCTTTGGCTAAGATTAAGTGAAAGTGTATGGCATACTATACAGTGTATCTCTCAGTTATACTTAGATTAATGCATTTTTATTTTGCTATCAACTGTGTAGGAGGGCTTTTGTACTCATCCAATTAAAATGGCTTAAGTAATCCTTTACCATTAGTTAAAGAAAAAGACCAGATGTGCTCAAGCTAGGCTTAAGTTAAGAAGCTAAAGGTGAGTGAGAGTTGGAAATACAGAAAGTTCTGCAGACCTGGTCTGCAAACAGCAAAAGGTAGAAATTAGCAAGTTCCTTCTGCCAGGATTTCTTTTTTTGGGTGGGTGGAGAAGTTCCAATTTAGCCAATGTATAGCTACTGGTGGTCTCTGAGAAGGCAGAAAGTCTTGTAGAGGGTGTCTCAAAAGTCACCCTAAAGTGATATTGGATAATTCTTTAAGCAATTATATTCCATTCCCTTGATTTAGGCTAATAGCATTACATACTTCATAGGACTATTGTGAGGATTAAATGAAATAAAATGTAGAGATAAGAGATGAATAGTAGAAATAATATGTAAAATAACAGCAAGAAGTTAATACTTAACTTCATAGTTAATGTTAGCTATCAGTTACATGAAGCATCCCTTTGAATGACACAAAAATTAGATGAAAATTTGAGTGTCAACAAAAACCTGGGCTACAACATGTTTGCTTCTCACAGGACATTAAGTAAATGATCTTCCAAGATACCGATGTGTATCTGTAGCTCAGAGTCTATAGTGCTAATTTTATCATTTTGATGTAAGATTTCGTATACACTTGAAAAACACTTGGTAACTGGTGAAGCATCTTCTCATATATTATTTCATTTGATTCCCACCTGAACTCCAAAAAGCAGCACAAAAAATATTTACACTTTGTAGATGAGGAAACTGAAGTTCAGAAAGGTTATTTAATTATCCCATAATTACATAAATTGAAGCAGTAATTTCTCACTGTATCAGTTGTGCCTATCATAACTTTTTGTTTCATATCTTAAGATAAAGAAATAGGTTTTATATAATTAACTTTTGATTTAAGGTTAGGAATAATTTGTTTGCTTTGAATTTAAGTAGACTTTTACACAGTATTTTCTAGCATAGTAAAATAAAAATTTTTAATGCTTTCTAATTTTTTTATCCCAGTTAAGTTGAAAACTTACGTATATATTATACACACACACACACACACACACACGGCTGTATATATAAATGTTAACAGGGACATCCTCATTAGGTTCTAGAAATAAATCTAAAAATTTATGTTAATAGTTGATGTTATTTAGAAGCTAGAGATACCCTTTCTAGATTAGTTTATTGCTTGAAGGGACTTAATCAAGAACACTGCTGCTCTATTTGCCCTGATATTGGCTTTATTTTGTCTCCTTGCAAAAATGTAGTAAGTACATTTAAATGCATGCTACAAATCTGACAAAGGGCTGATAACTAGAATCTACAGAGAACTCAAACTAATCAACAAAAGCAAAACAATCCCATTTATAAGTAGGCAAGAGACATGAACAGAAATTTCTCTGAAGAAGACAGGTGATTGGCCAACAAACACAGGAAAAAATGCTCATCATCCCTAATCATCAGAGAAATGCAAATCAAAAACACCCTGAGGGCCAGGCTTACACCTATAATCCTAGCACTCTGGAAAGCTGAAGGGGATGGACTGCTTGCGCTCACAGGTTCAAGATCAGCCTGAGCAACAGTGAGACATCTCTACCAAAAACAGAAAAACTAAGGCAAGAGGACTGCTTGAACCCAAGAGCTGTAGGGTGCTGTGAGCTATGACACCATGGCACTTTACCCAGGGCAACAGCTCGAGACTCTGTCTCAAAAAACCAAAAAACAAAAACAAAAAAACAACAACAAACCACACTGAAATATTCCCTAACCCCAGTGAGAATAGTCCACTTCACAGAGTCCCAAAGCTGCAGAAGCTGACATGGATGTGGAGAGAAGGGAACACTTTTACACTGCTGGCAGGAGTACAAACTAATACAGCCTCTATAGCAAGAAGTATGGACCTAAAAGTAGACCTTCCATTTGATCCCACAATTTCATTACTAGGTATCTACCCTGAAGGAAAAAAAAATCATTTTATCATAAGTACATTTGTACTAGAATATTTATGGCAGCTCAATTCACAATCGCCAAGACATGGAATCAACCCAAGTGACCATCGACCCATGAATGGACTAGTACACTGTGGTGTATGCACACCATGGAATATTATTTGGCCATAAAAAGATGGAGAGTGTACATTTTTTGTGTTTACCTGCATGGAGTTAAAGCATATTCTTTTTAGTAAAGTATCACAAGACTGAAAAAGCAAGTATCCTATGTAGGTACTCCATACTAATATGAAGCCAATAGATAAACAACTAACATCCCCACATGAGAGAAAACACAACTACAGAATGAATTCAAATGGTGGGGGAGGGAGGATGATTGGTAAGCTCTCACCTAGGGTGCACAATGTAAGGGTATACAGCATACTTCCTGGATGAAGAACTCAACTACAACTTGAACTTTACATAAGAAACACAAACAATGTAACCTAATCATCTGTACCCTCATGTTAATCTGAAATTAAAAAATCCTTATTGTAAGTAGAGTAAGTATATTAAAAAAATAGATTAAACAGCCAGTCTATCATGAGATAAAATACTTGACAACATTGTTCATTTTAGAGGTCAAGCTCTGGCTTACCTTCAAACACTGTACTGTTCTCATTACTACTACAGATAATTGATCACTTGTGCTAAGAGGCTAAGCTCCTCTGCAGGAGTCTCATTTTCTAATGAATATAAGACAGGGCTTTTTGGGCTTAGCGGGTAAGGCGCCAGCCACATACACCTGAGCTGGTGGGTTCGAATCCAGGCAGGGCCCGCCAAACAACAACGACAGCTGCAACCAAAAAATAGCTGGGCATTGTGGTGGGCGCTTGTAGTCCCAGCTACTTGGGAGGTGGAGGCAGGAGAATCGCTTGAGCCCAGGAGTTAGAGGTTGCTGTGAGCTGCGATGCCACAGCGCTCTACCCAGGGCAACAGCTTGAGCTTGAGGCTCTGTTTCAAAAAAAAAAAAAAAAAAAAAAAAAGACAGGGCTTTTTGACCATTAGAGGGGTATAGAGCCACAACAGTGATATGCAAACGTGCAATTGTGAAATTAAGCCCAATGTCATAGTTCACATGTTTTGTACATTTTGATTCACCAAGATCATTATGATCTTTAACATATTAATTAAATTGGCTTAATGAAAATGGTTAACATAAATTCCTCTAATTTGAGATGAAAACTGAGGACTGTGCTATGTCATAGTAAATGACAACCATTAAGCATCAATGGAGTATTGGAATAAATTAAAATGGATTCAATCTGAAACATATTTAGTGAGGTGGCCACTTGTTACCACATTATATTGGGTGGTAATTAAGAAGAAATAATAAGCAGTTTATCTATTATTTTTAAAAAGCTAGCCAAATATTTTAGAGAAACAATGGAGAAGGGAGAGAGCCACCCATTAGATTAAGAAGCTACTGTATTGAGACCCTCTCTGAAGACATTTGGGATATAGGGACCCAGGAGGTCAGGTCATCATAAGCTGTTGACAGGAGGATCTCGTGGGACTTGGGGGTGATGGATGTGACTAATACCACTTGCCAGGAGTCAATAAATGGTAAAACTGAAACTGTGAGATCTCATTGCTTAAGACAATATTTCCTTTGATGTGAGAAGTTAAACTTACTTAGGTATTGAGGTTATAGGTTCATGTTCAGCTTCCTAATTCCAGGTTGCCTAAAATTCTTCTAATTACTATGAACTAAACAGCAAACATTCCTAGGGTGAGGCCCCTAGTCATTCCCACCTTAGTGTAATTTGTTTTAAATGATTATCACATTTTTCTCTTAATACCCTTAATATGTATACTTAACACTAAGATATATATTAAAGAATAAATGTTTTAAGGGAAAAAGGAGAGAGAGTTAATTTTAAGAAAGGAAGGGGCAACTTGTAAGAAAAGGCAGGTCTTCCACTAATGCAACATTCAGTATGCAACATTTACTTATCCACTTCTAGGTTATATATGAAGTCTTACCCACAGATGCTTTAATCTAATATGTATCTATTATTTTAATACACTACTACTAACACTTCTACATCTATAGGGTCTACTATATGGTAGGCACTGTTAGATGCATTTTACATCCCAAATCGGATTGTAGACTATCATACACCACCTGAATTTTAGACACAAGTTAAATGAAGGATGGAGAGATTGGTTAACTTCCCCAAGATCACACAGCTAGTAAGCAGCTGCAGTGTCCCTGATGATAACAGTTACCCTATACTGTAAAAGAACTCTTGTATTAGATGTAAAGGATAATCAGGAGTGCAACAGGTAACAAGAGATTCAAGAGGTAAGGTGGGAAGGCATCAAAAACAATTTTTCCATATTGAAATTTAACTAAGAATTGGTCTGGTTTTGTCCTTAAACCTGCAATGCCCAGTTATCACTTAACTCTCTCCTATCCCTAAGTCCACTTATTTCCACCTAGAATGGTGGACTGGCAAAGAGGGATACAGAAAGGCCTGGGGAAGTTCCCTAAATTGAGGTTGAGAAACATTAGGATTCAGCGTTGGTCATGCACAGCAAACAAAACGTTTGAAAAGCTGTAAGAACTATCAATGAAAAAAATGTACAGATTCATTTGGCTTTTAAAATAAATTAATAACTTCTGGAATTTGTTACCATATAATGAGAATTAGTATTTTTTAGATCCTGATAAGTCGTCTACATTAAAACTGGTAGCTTGAAAGTACTTCACTTCCAAAACAGTAACAGATGTTCTTGATAATAGTTACACACTGTAACAAAGACCTATATCGTATATAATTCTTAGCAATATTAACAATAAGCAACACATAAAGTACAGAAAGTGTTAGACAATAAAGACATCAAGTTAAAATTAATACAATATAGTGACAGCATAAGGAAGATGTTTTTGAATTATGTTGTATTACAATATATTTCATACTGAATAATGCTAATCTTGTATTATTAAAAAATAAAAAATGTTACAATCCATTGCAAACAAATTCCATACTGACTTATTTATGACAAATCACTTTAGCTCACTCAAGTTTACAACACAACCAGAATTGGATGGAATTAAGTTTGTTATACAGAAAACCCTACATAATAAGATGAAAATCACATTTAATATAAATGTCATATCAGACAGTCATATTGCTCTTGAACTAACAGTTTATTGGAATAGTTTGATTTTTCCGAATATGCAATGTAATCAAGACATTTCACACAAAATACATTCAAAATGTAACAAATATTTAACAGGGTGATCATGGGAAACAGACTATATTCATCCAATACCGGAGATCCTATCTTAGATATTTGATGAAAAAAACATGAGCTTCTGGGGCTTATTACGTTAACTATTACACATGCAACTAATGATATTTTATCTACATTTAAAAACTGTTAAAAAGGAAATCATACTAATGGTAAACAGAAATTGTTAAGCATACTACAGTTAAGAGTTGGTGGCTATTTCAATGATTATTATGAATTTATAATTTCCTAATCAGTAAAAATCCCCATTTCTTATTTTTCAGATATCTTTGAATTAAGAGAGGATTACTCTATTATGCTGCAAAATATTTCTAAAAACTGGTACTCATTTACTGCTCAGTTTCAGTTTAAAAAACTAAAGACAATGATGACTGAATTAAAGCTACAAAGCAAACTTCAGGCAATAGCTTGGCTAACTGTGGCAAAATGGAGGAAAGACCACATATAACGTTAATAAAACACAAGGCTTATGGATGCCTTCTAAATACTATCACTAGCTACATTTATAGCAGTGTTGTTGAATTTACATAGGGTTGCTTAAACTTTCTCCAGTCCTTCAGACTATGGCACACATTTTAAGAAACGTTATAGCTAATGGTCTTGAAATCGTCTCTACTGAGACTAATAGAGGCAGCATAGAGCTGGGGAAATAAATGAAATTTAGTGCCTGTAAACTGATGTGAAAGCCTCAGTTTCTATAAAATGAAAATAATAAAACATATCTTACTAGTTTTCTATGGAAAGTAAAAGTATTTTTTTTCTTTAAAAAAAAAATATTGTAAGAATTCCCAGTAACTAAAATAATGGGCTATGTTTATACAGGCATAGATATATAAGGCCGAAGATGAATGAAAGGTAATACTTTCTTAAAATCAGTATTATCACAATGGCACGACACTTAATTCTATTCATGCTCTTGCTTCTTCTTGGAATGTCCTTTACCACTTTCAATTCCTCCAGTCTTGACATGTCCAAATCTTTATTATCCTTTAAGACAAAGCTCACAAAGTACCTCTTCCAGCAAGGCTCCCATGACAAATCAGGGGGAAATAATCTTTCCTTCATGTAATTACCAAAGAAGTTGAGTTTATCCTTATTGTATCTATAATCTTTTACCTTATATTACAGGTATTTATACAGAGGATGTCAAAAACATTTATACACATTTTTAAAAAGGAAAAACCTGAATTAAAATTTTAATACTCCATATATACCAAGAATGTTTGTTATCTTGTATATTGCATCTTGTATCTCTTGTAACTGCAGAAGTCAAATGTGACTTGAGTATTACAATAGTTTCTTCCCTCCTTGAAATGTGTATTCATGATTTGGCAACCTTTGTATATGTATTTTATCTCTTCTGATTACATATCAATATGCAGTATACCTGCTAGTGCAGTTCTTACTTATAGAAGTATTATTATACACCAAAAATCATGCTAAGATCCTTGCAAATAACCCATAAGGTAGGTATCATTTCTACTTTATACATGAGGAAACTAAGCACAGAGGTGGTAGAGGCAGAATTTGATCCTGAGCACAAGTTATACTACCTCTGCCATAAAAAGGCATGATTTTCACAAGGTCACTAAAGTAGTCACATGGCAGAGGCTTGAACCAGGGCTTCTGAATACAAATTGAGTGTTTTCTGAAATGCTTTATCTTGTATTTCCGGCTAAATCTAACTGTGTGCCAGAGGACCTCTGAGACGCAGCTCAATGGCCCAAAGAGGCAATCAGACACCTCTTGTCCAAGTAATAAAATAACTCTGTGTCATGTGTGCTGCTGCTGCTCAGCCCTGCCACGTCCTGAGGCAGCCAGCTTAGACATTGAACCTCCCTGCCAGAGGTTCCTCATCTGGAAAATGAAGACAAAGCACTTGATCCCTACCCAAATTCAGAGGATTTGAAACTAAAGTAGAAAAAACCCCAAAACCCTTTTAGTTACTCAGAAGAAAATTGGCATAGAGCAATTTTTTTTTCCTTTTTTAAACATTTAAAACTAACACAAATATCTGAAATCATTATATAGAAAGCAAGCCAAGAAAAGTGGACTTCATTATGGCCTGTGGTTTTATAGATTACAAAGATTCTAAGGAATATGCAATTAAGACAGCAAAATAGCTCTCTACACCAGCTGGTAGACCGGCCCCAGAAACTTCCCTAACAACTTAATGTGGCCCTAGGCCTGAACAATTTGCTCACATGCTAAATCTGTAGGGCAGACCTCAGAGCAAAAGAAGGTTTATTACAGATATCTTGGAGTTGCTTATATCTACTATACACCAGCATTCATTTCCTTCCTTTTCATATTCTGGAGTTTAAATGTTTCATGAAGGTGCCCCACCTTTGTAAAATGTTATGGTTCTGTTACCACTCACTCATTTTCCCATGATTAGAAACTGGAAAAGAGCGAGAAGTTATTAAGCAGCTTTCAATGACTACTGAACTATTTGGGGGTATACTTCAGCTATATGTATCAGTTACAAGTTTTTTATTAGTATTTCTCACCCTCTTAGCCACATCTGCCTTGTCAATGAAAAGAATGCTTATAAAAGAAAAAATTCATTTTGTTCAATTAGTTATGAAATAACTTAACAATGAAAAGCAAATCTTAAGAGCAATACTCATTGATTTTCCAAGGGTAGATTTGCTTATTAAAAAAAAAAAAAAATTGGCTCTGTGCCTGTAAGCTCAGCAGCTAGGGCGCCGGCCACATACTCCGGAGCTGAGGGTTTGAACCCAGCCAGGGCCTGCCAAACAATGACAACTACAACCCAAACAAAACAACAACAACAAAATAGCTGGGTGTTGTAGTGGGCGCCTGTAGTCCCAGCTACTTGGGTGGCTGAGGCAAGAGAATCACTTAAGCCCAAGAGTTTGAGGTTGCTGCGAGCCATGATGCCATAACACTCTACAGAGGGCAACAAAGTGAAACTCTATCTTAAAAAATAAATAAATAAATAAAAATTAAAAGGGGGTGGGGAAGGCAGGTTTTGAAAACAACAGAAGTCAATCATTTCTGACCACATAAGATCTGTGTGTAAATGTGTGTGGCCACATAATTAAGGCTGAAAATTGAATCCAAATGGAGGTATAGCTCAAACCACTGTTGACAAAAAAATGAGATGGAATCTGAATTGTCAAACCAGAATGTATGTAAAATACAGTCAAATTCATAATTACCACAACTCTGATCTACTAACATTTACAGGCATTCCTTGTTTTATTCTGCTTTGCTTTACTGCACTTCCTAGATGCTGTACTGTTTCTACAAAGTGACAATTTGTGGCAACTCTGCACCAAGTAAATCTATCAGTGATGTTTTTCCAACAGCATGTTTATTTCCTGTTGTCACATTTTAGCAATTCTTGTAATATTTCAAACATTTTAATTATTATATTTTTCATAGTGATGTGTGATCCTTGATGTTACTATTGTAATTGTCTTGGGTACCACAAAATACACCCACATAAAACTACAAATGAAATGAAACTGTGTATTCTGAATGCTGGAAGCATCTTGATCCTCCATCTTTCTCTTATTCCTTGGGCTTCCTTAATCCCTGAGAAAATATTGAAATTAGGAGAGTTAATAATAACAATAATAATTACCAAAATATTGAAATTAGGCCAATTAATAACCCTACAATAGCCTCTAGGTGTTCGAGCGAAAGAAAGAGTCACACATCTCTTGACTTTTATCAAATGCTAGAAATGATGAAGCTTAGTGAGAAAAGAAAGCTGAAAGCTGAAAGCTTTGACAGGCTGACAGCTGGGCCTCTTAATGTCAGTTACAAAATTGTAAATACAAAGGAAAAGTTCTTAAAGGGAATTAAAAGTGTTACTCCAGTGGACACACAAATCACAAGCAAAACAGCCTTATCACTGATACAGAGAAAATTTCAGGGGTCTGAAAATAAGATGAAACTTACCACAACATTAGCTTAAGCCGAAGCCTAACCCAGACAAGGCCCTAACTCTCTTCAATTCTATGAAGCTGAGAGGGATAAAGAAGCTGAAGAAGAAAAGTTAAAAGCTAACAGAGGTTAGCTGGTGAGGTTTAAGGAATGAAGAAGCCACCTCCGTAACAAAAATGCATAGGTGAAACAGCAAATGCTGATAAAGAAAATGCAGCAAGTTACCCACATCTGACTAAAATCATTGATGAAGGTGGCTACACTAAACAACAGATTTTCAATATAGATGAAACAGCTTTCTGTTGGAAGAAGATGCCATTTAGGCCTTTTCTAGCTACCAAAAAGAAGTCAATTCCTGGCTTTAAAGCTTCAAAGGACAGGTTGACTCTTCTGTTAGGAGCCAATGCAGCTGGTGACTTTAAGTTGAAATCAATGTTCATTTGCCATTGCAAAAATTCTAGGGCCCTTAAGAAGTTTGCCAAGTCTATTCTGCCACTCTGCCTGTGCTCTATGAATGGAACAGCAAAGATCTGGTGACAGCAAATCACGGTTTACTGAGTATTTTAAGCCTACTCTTGAGATCTGCTCAAACAAAAAGGTTCCTTTCAAAATATTACTGTTCATTGACAAGTACCTGGTCACCCAAGATGTATAAGTAGATGAATGTTGTTTTTATGACCACTAATGTAACATCCATCTTGCAGCCCATGGATCAAGGAGTAATTTTGACTTTCAGGTCTTACAATTTATGAAATACATATTGTAAGGTTATAGTGCCCTATACAGTGATTCCTATAATGGATCTAGGGAACATAAATTGAAAACCTGCTGGGAAGGACTCGCCATTCTAGATGCTAGTAAGAACATTCATGATTCATAAGAGGAGGTCAAAATATCCATGTTAACAGGAGTTTGGAAGAATGATTCCAACCCTTATGGGCAACTCTGGGGGTGGGGGTGGGTAAGACTTCAGTGTAGGAAATAACTGTGGGTATGATGGAAATAAGAAAAGAACTAGAATTAGAACCAAAGTCTGAACACATGACTGAGTTGTTGCAATCTCATGATAAAAGAATGGATGGCAAGTCTCTTCTTTTGGATAAGTAAAGAAAGTGGTTTCTTAAGATGGAGTCTACTGGTGAAGAGGTATACCAAACATGTTCTGAATATTGCTGAAATGACAGCAAAGAATTTAGATTACATAAAGTTAGTTGATAAAGCAGCGGCAGGGTTAGAGAAGATTAACTCTAATTTTGAAAGAAGTTCCACTGTGGAAAAAATGCTATCAAGCAGCATTACATACTTCAGAGAAGTTTTGCTGGAAAGAGGACTTAAGTTTTCTTTTTCTTCAAAGAAAGTTTTCTTTTTCTTCAAAGAGATGGGGTCTTGCTCTTTTTCTCAGGTTGGTCTCAAACTCCTTGCTTCCTCCAGCTTTAGCCTCTCAAAGCGCTAAGACTATAGGCATGAATGGTGCACCATGCCTGGCCAGGAAGAGTCAATGATGCGGCAAACTTCACTGTTATCCTATTGTCAGAAATTGTCACAACCTTCCCAGCAGTCAGCAACTATCAACCTAATGAGTCAGAAGCTATCCACATCCAGCTAAGATACTCCATTAGCAAAAAGATTATAAATGCTGAAGGCTGACAGGATCATTAGCCATTTTTAAGCAATAAAAAATTTTAAATTAAGGTATGTACATTTTTAAAAGATACGATGTTACTGCACACTCTTAACAGACTAAGTAGGGGTGTATAACCATTTTTTTCCTCTGCTGCACATTGGAAGAATAAGAGTTGTCTTGGACCATACATTAAATATACAAATGCTAAGGAAAGCTGATTAGCAAAATAAAACAAAGGATCCATGCATACTTTTCTTTATATCCAACACCACAGATAACCCCAAAAAGTCCTCACAAAATCAGCATGTGTGCTGTAGACAGCAGGTTTGGACCTGGACTGGAGTGTAAGGTAAACATAACGTTCCTATATCCTTGTTTTTTGAGTTGCTTTATTGCATTCACTTTATTGCTGTGGTTGGAACCAGACCAGCAATATCTCCAAGGTATGCCTGTACTTTACTTGTTTGGTAGAAGGACATTTTCTTTTTCTTTTTTTTTTTTTTTTATAGAGACAGAGTCTCACTTTATAGCCCTTGGTAGAGTGCCGTGGCATCACACAGCTCACAGCAACCTCCAACTCCTGGGCTTCAGTGATTCTCTTGCCTCAGCCTCCCCAGTAGCTGGGACTACAGGCGCCCGCCACAATGCCCAGCTATTTTTTGGTTGCAGTTAAGCCGGGGCCGGGTTTGAAGCCGCCACCCTTGGTATATGGGGCCGGCGCCTTACCGACTGAGCCACAGGTGCCGCCCAGAAGGGCATTTTCTATTAACAGTAAGTTAGGAAACTGAATTGCTTAATTATAGTCTATTGACAGGTTTGCTTGGTCTAGGAAGTCTCTGGATACCTCAACTTTTCAGATCTCTCAGAAAGAGGAGAGAGCAGGACCTGTAGTAAGCCCCCTTTCTTTATCATTGTGTTCCTAACACTTTCTGTGCAAAGTTAAAAATTTGAAGTCAGCTTTAGCTAAATTAGTAAGTACATTGTACCACTACTCATAAGGAGGTAGTGTTTTAGTGGTTGAATTTGTATGCTGTAAAAAGCTAGTTTGAGAGTGACACCTGTGGCTGAAAGGAATAGGGCCTCGGCCCCATATGCTGGAGGTGGTGGGTTCAAACCCAGCCCTGGCCAAAAACTGCAAAACAACAACAACAACAAACTAATTTGATATCTGAAGACTTTCACTTATATTATATTATTATTATATTATATTATATATTATATTATTATTATATTATATTATAATATTATATTATTATTATTATTATATTATTATTATACTTTCACTCTTTTTCTGCAGTCTTCCTTAGAACATAATTCAAAAACGACTTTAAAAGAGTTGTTAGTCTAGGCACATTTGTATGGTATTATTTCTTATGCAGGCCTATCTAGACATCACCCATAGATGGAAGAATGCTGTTGGACTGGCCCATTAGCAGGATGAAGCACAGTCTGTATTATCTGGTTTATGAGGTGACATTTCTTGTTGTACTGTAAGTGAAAGTGCTGTGAAGCATGTTCATTCCCATTGCATCTGATTGCTAACTTCCTTTAGTCTAGTTGTTGCAGGCTTTCTGGCAATTTATGAGACTAAAGATGCAAGGTAGAATGAGACTAGATGGAAATCACTCAAAGAAGAGAACACCTCCAGGTTTGATTCTGCTTATAGCTTTTAAAACATGATGAGTCGTACCTTCTAAAACAAACCATTCCTTTTGTTTTTGTTTTGTTTTTTTGAGACAGAATCTCACTTTGCCACCCTTGGTAGAGTGCCATGGCTTCATAGCTTACAGTAACCTCAAACTCTTGGGCTCAAGTGATTCTCTTGCCTCAGCATCCCGAGTAGCTGGGATTATAAGCGCCAGCTATTTTTAGAGATGGGGTCTTGCTCTTGCTCAGGCTGGTCTCCAACTCCTGAGCTAAGGCAATCACCTGCCTCGGCCTCCCACAGTGCCAGGATTATAGGTGTGAGCAAAATAAATCACTCTTTTTCAAAGCTTTTTATTCCTTTAAATAGTAAGTTCTTTCTAATAAAGTTACTGCTATATATTAATAACATAAACCTGGTATAAGATACTAAATTCACGTATTAATCAGTTTATGAAGTATTAAAATCAAGTTCATTTAATGGGCATCTAAAAAAAAATCAATGAACTTATTAAAAACCCATACAGAACGAAACTGCAGAAAATAAAATATGTCTCTCATTCCTTCAAGTTCTTTATACCCTATGATTCTGAAAAGTTAAATATCCAATCTTTTTTGTTTTTTTTTTTTTTGAGACAGAGTCTCATTTTGTCACCTTAATACAGTGACATGGTATCATACCTCACAGCAACCTCAAACTCTTAGGCTCAAGTGATCTTCTTGCCTCAGCCTCCCCAGTAGTGGGACTACAGGCGCCTGACTCAATGCCTGGCTATTTTTTAGGGACAGATCTTGCTCTTGCTCAGGCTGCTCTCGAATTCATGAGCTCAAGCAATCTGCCTGCCTTAGCCTCCCAGAGTGCTAGCATTATAGGCGTGAGCCATCATGCCTGGCCTGAAATACCCAGTCTCAACATTATAATTTTACACAATTTGCAAATATCTCAGAATGTGCCTCCTCTGTTCTGTGAAACTTAAAGAGTACAGAAAATTGTACTTATAGCTTATTTAATAGCAGACATTCTAGCTTATTTGTTCTTAAAGACTCTTTAGGAGGTAACAACCTTTGTACCGCTTATGTATGACCCATTTTTTAATACTATACCTAATCACGGTATTAATGATACCATAACACTTAAAGAGATGCTTCCTATGGCTGGGCACAGTGGTTCCCACCTGTATTCCCAGCTACTCACGAAGTAAGACTCCATGTCTCAAAAAAAAGAGAGAGAGAGAGATGCTTCTTAGGCCAAGGTACAAATACATTTTGAAAAGAAAGGTATAATACACTGCCCTATAAGAAAGCTCTGAAGGTTGCAGAGGATTAGGAAAACTTACAATGATAAATTTATTTATCATTTGTTTTATAAAGTGTTCCTGTGCAATTTTGACTTACACTTTATTAGGATCTTCAATAATCCCCTTTCCATAAAAGCATAGAAAAGAAGAATAGAAAATATCATAAATATCCCAAACCTACAGTTCTATCCACCTCAATTATAGTCTTTTAATATTTATACAATTTTAAAATGAGAAAGTGAATATGTAGAAAGAAAAAGTATGCTAAAACTAAAATCTTTGTTTTTATTTTTTAATGCTTTGGGTGTCTGTTCGGTTTAACTTCTAAAACCACTTTCATAGCAACCCTCTGTTTAAGTACATACCACATGCGGGTCAGAAACTGACCCCATGGAAGTGGCTTTTTTGCACATGTAGTGAAGTCAGACAACCAAACATGCAAAAACAAAATGTCAGTGCCTGACCCCACCTCCACCCCTACCCCCACTGATATGTGACTTTTAAAACAAGTTAAACATATAAAGTATTTTCTCCTTTGCTCACCAGGAAAAGCAGAAACAAAAAACTGAGAGCTTGAGAACTCGGGAATTTCTTACAGAAATGGATACATTAAAAAGTCTGTGCTCATTTAACAAAAAAAGTTAAAATTTTTAGCAATGTGTAGGAAATAGTACAACTAGGTTGATTTAACAGACACAGTTGAAATGACACACATTAAACCAGGATATTATACCAGAGGTGTGCTTTCCAGTTGCAGGAAGGCTGATTCGAACTTAATTACCTCGTTTTATGTATACCTGTTACTTTCCCAGTGCAAAATGCTTCAGAATATTTTACCTATGACTTATCTTCTACAGTACTCATTTTTGTAAATATACTATTATAAATGGACCACATGGTCTAAGCAGTACAAGTGCACGAATGGGAAAAAAAGAATGAAATACTAAAAAGTTGGCCTGTTCCAGAAGATCAGGACATACAGTTGCTAGGTGAGCAAAGGGGTATCCCTGTGTGCTATGTATGGAGACTAGAACTCAAAGAGACCTCAATGTCGTAAAAGAACCTGTCCATTCTGTCTGTTGAATCAATATGGCTTTTTAAATCAAATATGGTCCATCCAGTCTTTTCTCCTTGTTTTCCTCACCAGATTCTCACCCCATATTCTATCCTTTTTATGATAGCATTAAAACACCATTCTCCTGTCAGGGATAAAGTCTCCTTCATTCTTTGCCGATCACAGAATTATGTAGTAGCAACTCAACCACTTCAGGTAACGTGTCAACTAGCCTAAGGAAGGTTATAATTCAATCAATTAAGGGTGTCTTTCTAAATCAACAATCTAAATTTAAATTTTAACTGGTTAGTCTATATTAGAAGTTAAAATTCCTGTATTTTGCAAACATGACTCTTGCCCTAATCTTTCTATAGTCTCTCAAAATTTTTAAAAGTTTTAAAAATAGATACCCTTAGCAATTAAACACCATTTTTCAAATTGAAATAATCTGCAAGAGTCAACAGAAGATTGCCAGCTGGTTCAAAATCATACTCATCAACAGAAAAGGACTGATTCTGTAAGAATTATACCTGTTTATTTAAAGCATGTTTTCTTAAAGGACTTCCCATTGTATTTCTTACTGACATGTAAATGTATGACCTTTAACCCCTGAGCAGCCAGATATATTATGCACTTAAAAGTGTGAATCCACCAATGGCTACATTACATTCAGTATATGAGAATATGAGGCCGGGTGTGGTGGCTTACGCCTGTAATCCTAGCACTCTGGGAGGCCAAGACCGGTGGATTGCTGAGCTCAAGAGTTCAAGATCAGCCTGAGCAAAAGCGAGAGAGACCCTGTCTCTACTAAAAATAGAAAAAAACTAGCTGGGTATCACAGCAGACACCTGTAGTCCCAGCTACTTGGGAGGCTGAGGCAAGAGGACTGCTTGAGCCCAAGAGACTGAGGTTGCTGTGAACTGTGATGATGCCATGGCATTCTACCCAGGGTAACAGAGTGAGACTCTTGTCTGAAACAAAAAAAAAAAAAAAAAGAAAGAAAAGAGAGAGAATATGAATTAACATATTCTATCTACAATTTTGAACTATGCAACTAAATCCATTTTTTTACTTTCCCCTTTTCAGCCAAAGAAATACTGTCCAAGGCCCAGGAAAATATCTCAGAGAAATGTTGAAAAATCATACCAACCTTTCCCGTATTTAAATTTTAACAATCAAATCTCTATAATTTAATGTCTAGTAAAAATAACATGAATAGGAATATGGTAAAAAAAAATCTTGTAATAATTCCATAAAAATAATATGCCATATAGTAAGGTACTTAAATATTTATCTTTAGGAGAAAAGCAACCACATCCATTCCCCCTCTTAGATACTGCTCTCTTTATTTTTTCAACCTTGGTTGCTATCTTAGGAGAACGTAAATATAACTTTTAAAACTCCACCCGCATACACATTTCTTTTTCTTTTTTTTTTCGACAGAGCCTCAAGCTGTCACCCTGGGTAGAGAGCTGAGGCATCACAGCTCATAGCAACCTCAAACTCCTGGGCTCAAGCAATTCTCTTGCTTCTGCCTCCCAAGTAGCTGGGACTACAGGGGCCCACCACAACGCCCGGCTATTTTTTGGTTATAGTTGTCATTGTTGTTTGGCAGGCCCAGGCTGGATTTGAACCCGCCAGCTCAGGTGTATGTGGCTGGCGCCTTAGCCACTTGAGCCACAGGTGCCGAGCCCATGGACATTTCTTGTAGAGAGAATATGAATATATTCCTCACTCATAAAAATCATCACTATATGAGAATAAAGTCTGAATCACTGTAACATATTTTTATAACATATTTTTCAAGTTCTACAAGTAATTTATTAACAGGATATCAGCTTGTTTTGAATTTCTTATAATAATAAGTTTGCCCTCAAACTGTAACTTGGCCATTTCAGGCACATTTTCTCAGGACCTCTTGAAGCTATGTTCCCTGGTCACATATATTTGGCTAAAAATAAACCTCTTTAAACAGAAAGGAAAGAAAGGAAGTTTGTCCTGCTACACTTACAACAGAAAATCCAAATCTTCCACTGCACAATCAAGACTCCTTAAGAGGTAACACAGTACACAGAAGCACTTACTGGAAACCTAAATTTCCTGGGTTCAAATCCTGGCTCTGCCACTGACCACCTACATAACCTTGCTCAAATTAGTATTTATTTCACCCCTCAGCTTTCTCATCTGTAAAATCATGATAACAGTATGTCTCAGGGATGTTTTCAGGAGGCCATCTAATGAGACATATGTAAGTACTGCCTATTACTAACCTAATGAGTCTTTTATTAGATGCATGAACATCTAAATGAATAGGGACAAAATCTGACATGAGCAATTTTTAAATTTTTAATTATTTCTTTAGAAATGTGATGTTATATATTGCCCAAGCTGGACCTGAACTCCTATGCAGAAGTGATCCTCCGGCCTCAGCCTCCCAGTAGCTGGGACTACAAATGTAAGCCACCATGCCGTGTTATTTTTTTAAATAAATTTCTAAATAGTTTTAGATTTATAGGAAAATTGCAGAGACAGTTAAAAAGGTGCCCATATACTCCACACTGCTTTCCTTCTTAACATTTTATGATGTAAGCAACTATAAATGATAGCCCAATAGTGAAAGAACATTTACTCACAGCAGGTAAAATTACAAATTTAATTAATCTGTAATTTTAGTAACTCACCTACCAGAAATTAACTCTGAAATTTAGAAGTACCACACTATAATTAGTAAGTGCTAAATTTAGTGTTTTAGTAATAGCACTGCAAATATTGTACTAATGCAAGATATTTTATAGTCTCATTAAAAAGGAATAATAAAAGGAAAAAGTAATTTTAATGTGTGTAATTACTTTAATATACATACTGAAGTTGCAAATTAAAACATGTGAAGTAGAACTGGGATATTTATATACATACTTCATAATTTTAAAATTGGATAAATTTTCTTAATATTATAAAGTAATTAAAAATACACAAGGGTAATATGGGTGAATAAATTTGAAATGAGATTTTTTTTTTGTAGAGACAGAGTCTCAACCTTATTGCCCTCGGTAGAGTGCCGTGGCGTCACACAGCTCACAGCAACCTCTAAATCCTTGGGCTTAGGCGATTCTCTTGACTCAGCCTCCCAAGTAGCTGGGACAACAGGCGCCCGCCACAACGCCCAGCTATTTTTTTGTTGCAGTTTGGCCGGGGCTGGGTTTGAACCCGCCACCCTCGGCACATGGGGCCGGCGCCCTACCCGCTGAGCCACAGGCGCCGCCCTGAAATGAGATTTTTAAATTAAATATTTTCATACTATTAGAGAATCATTATTATTTTTTTATTTTGGGGGTTCAGTTGAGGGTACAAGAAACCAGGTGAGAATCATTATTTATAATAATATAATACAAGGCAAATTTTTCTGGGATGTTAAAAAGACAAAGGTAAAGATGTACATCTGTAGGAATATTAAAAGAGACTGAAATGCTAAGGCACACAGAATTAAATTCAGACATGAACTCTCCAATTTAGTACACACTAGCTGCATGTGGCAAAGTATATTTAAATTAATTGAAATTAAATAAAGCTATCAATTAAATTCATCAGTTGCACTATAGTCACATTTGAAGTACTCAGCAACCATATGTGGTTAGTAGTTACTATTTTGGAAAAGCACAGATATAAAACATTTCCACCACTGCAGAAAAGTTCAAGTGAACATCAGTGCTCTAGACAGGAACAGGCTGTTTCACTAATAACATTTAACTGAGCCTCAACCATTAATGCTCCAATAGTCCTAAACTCTTATCCAAATGAATTATTTTTATTAACCTTTCAAAAAAGAAGGAAGTCTCCTTTTATCTCCTTTTCTGAAGTGTTTAAGAAGATGAAAAGGAAGAGGGCTGGGCCAATTCTCAACACCAGACAACTGGCCACCAAGAAATGAAAAAATTGCTGAGGTCCTCAAAACCATTGTTGTACTCACGTGGCAGAGTGGAAGTGGACCCAGTGGCCAGGAGGGCTCCTCTTCAAGAGTGCATTTCCTCACTAGGGGAGGGGTCCCCATGTGGGGCCTTCGCACTGGTGGGACCTTCCCCATTATGGGGCTGGGGTTTCTGCCAGCGAAAAATGGGAAATTTCATTGTTAGCCAGCTTGAAACTTTTCCCCTGTGAGATATTAAAAACTCTGCTTACTGGATTAGTTACTTTAAACAAGGTTGTACACTAATAATAATGTGTGACTGATTCTGCCTCTCCCTATGTCCCCTAGGAAAAATAACCAGCAGCATTACTGGAACTGTCATTACCATTTCAGATCTTGTTAAATGTTGAAAAGATTAGATAGAACCAGGTAATGGTTTTTCCAATCAGGGTAAAAAATAAGGATAATTATCTCTTAATTATCAGTAATGAGCAGTGGCAAAAAAAGCAAATATAATCAGATATAACAAAAACCTCACCAAATTCCACAGCTTCTCATTCTCACTTTATACAAACTTTTATAATTAGAGTTGAAAATGAGAAGCAATGTTTGAATTCCATCCACTTAACTTACTTCTCACTGTTCTGTGACTTGGTACTAAATAATGGTGCTCAAAAGATCAATACAAATAAGGATCTCTTGTGTTGGTTTTGTTTTTCTTTCTAAACAAATTTTAAGAAATCCACGTAAGCAGTTTGTTGATATCTAAACATGTGGCTAACAATAAAAATCCCCCATGAACTCCTTTTATTTACAAAATGTTTTTTACTTCTATAAGATGGGCACTTTCATTGTTTTGGCTTCAACACACACAATTACAATGTAAATACTTGTGTTCATACTGACATTCTGGAACTCCCTAATATTATATTTATCTTTATTTCTTCCAGTTTAAATTATTTCCCCTAGTATATTTACAATGGCATATCACGACATAACTTTGGGCAGTTAGGTAAGAGGCCCAATTTAATAGAATACTGTGGATACTTCTGGAGAATGACCAATAAGTTTCTAACAATCATTGGGAAAAAAAAAATCAGAAAATTTAAGTTTGTAGTAAATTCTAAGAGGGAAGATTATAGAAAGAAGTAAAAAGAGGTTGTGCTTGAAAACTCATGATAGTATTTTTCCCACCAGATACTAGATCCTTGATGCGCCTGACTTACTCTGTAGAGTTGCAGTTTTTAATCTTTTGTAATTAGCTGTGCTACCAGACAGCAATTCTGAGGTCAAGTTGCATTTCTCTGTCTATATTACACAAAGAGAGAAGATAGAGAAAAGAATCTCAAGCAAGAAAAGGTATTTTATACAAAATTAGATGGTGCATTTGAATATAAATTATATAACCTTCCAATTTGTAAGACAAATTTATTTCAGATAGAAGGTAACTAGAATCTAAGTACTTAATGCTCCTGTAAGTTTAAATATTTCTACAATAGAAACTAAAATCATTTCTGATTCTCTTTCTATCTGAATCCTTAAATTAAGTCCTGAACAAAAAAACATATTTAGAGTTTATAGCACTGATGTTTTGGGAGAAAGACCTAGCAGAGGTGCCACCTTATAGGACCAAACAGATTTCACACATTTCCCCTAACTCTTTAAGCTTGCTTCATATTTTCATCTAAGAGACAAAATTGACTTCTTTCAAGACAATATTCATAGAATAAATGGCAATTTAAAGGTAAACATCTAGGAGCGGAATTGCTGGGTTGTGTAGTAGCAATGTGGTTGGAACTGAAGACCAGTATCCTATATGAAGTATCTCAAGAACGTAAAAACACCACATGTAGCGGCGCCCAGATCTCCACAAGTGGTGCTTGGTGACTGGACCTCCGTAAGAGCCGCGCATGATCAGCTATCAGCGTCCGGACCTCAGTAAGAGCTGTGCATAATGAGCTATCTGCACCCAGACCTCCATAAGAGCTGCACAATATCAGCTAGCAGTGCCCGGACATCAGAAAGAGCTGCGCTGCCATCAGCAATCTGCCCCGACCCAGACCCTGGTAAGAGCTGCGCCTGCTGGGCCTTTGCACGACCTGACCATGAACTCCGGAAGCCGAGCAACCACACGTCCTCCCTCCTGTACTCTCCCTGTCTCCACACCAGCCTGCTCGTCTGGGGACTCTGGTAGCCACATGCCTTCCGGAGCCCTCCTGCCTGTGTGCAGAGCCCTTCCCCTGGCCAGAAACTGCTGGAGCCTCAGGCTTTCTGAGCCAAAGTGGTCACTGGGCGCCAGGCACTCCCAGAACCGTGTGCAAACCACTCCCCGCCCCTCGGTGTTGCTGGTTCTGGATGTGTCATACTCCGGAGCTGGTCCCACAACAGGAACTCTCTGGCTGGGGCAGCCCCAGAGGAGCTACACAGGGTCACTCCCTACAAAGATCCAGCAACAATAGCGTGATCCCGCTAAAGTCTAATCTTGGAGAGGCACCTCCCCAACTCTGAGGACAGCTAGAGGCAATGGTGAAAAAACAATCATGAGGCAAAATCAACAGATAAACTCTGGCAATATGAATAATCAGAGTAGATCAACTCCCCCAAGGACCAATGGAGCAGACACAGCACAAGATCCCATACACAAACAAACAGCTGAGATGTCAGAAATCGAATTCAGAATCTGGATAGCAAATAAGATCAAACTAGAATTCCAAACAGTAACCCAAATGATATCTCAAGAATTCAACGAATTCAAAGACCAAATGACCAAAGATTTTGACACATTGAGACAAGAAGTTGAAGCCCTCAATAACAGAATGGAGCAAGCAGAAGAAAGGATTTCTGACATTGAAGACAAAGCTCTCGAATGCTCCCAAACTCTCAAAGAGGAAGAGAAATGGGGGGCAAAACCAGATCACTCTCTCAGAGAGCTCTGGGATAATTCAAAGAAAACCCGTATTTGTATTACAGGGATTTCTGAAAGTGACGAAGTGGCTTCACAAGGCACAGGGTCTCTTCTCCATGAGATTATGAAAGAGAACTTTCCAGACATGCCAAGAGATTCTGAAATTCAGATCGCAGTTTCAGAACTCTAGCACGACTCAACCAAAATAAGACATCCCCCAGTCACATCATAATCAATTTCACTAAAGTTAATATGAAGGGGAAAATTCTGAAAGCAGCCAGATGAAAGAAAACCATCACCTCAAGGGGAAGAATATTAGAATAACTGCAGATCTCTCTGCTGAAACCTTTCAAGCTAGAATAGGATGGTCGACTTTTAATCTCCTGAAACAAAATAACTTTCAACCCAGGATCCTGTATCCAGCTAAACTGAGTTTCATTTATGACAGCGAAATTAAATACTTTAACGACATTCACATGTTGAAGAATTTTGCCATAACTAAACCAGCTCTCCAGGATATTCTCAGACCTATCCTCCATAAAGACTAGTGTAATCCTCCACCACAAAAGTAAACCCACCCAGAAAATTTTGATCAAATTCCAACTTCCACAGTCGCAAAAGGATTAAAAATGTCCACTGGACCCTCAAAAGGCTTATCAATATTCTCAATTAATGTGAATGGTTTAAATTGTCCTCTAAAGAGGCTCAGGTTGGCTGACTGGATACAAAAACTCAAGCCAGATATCTGCTGCATACAAGAATCTCATCTTACATTAAAAGACAGATATAGACTTAAGGTAAAGGGATGGTCATCTATACTCCAGGCAAATGGAAAGCAGAAAAATGCAGGCATTGCAATCCTAATCGCAGATGCAATAGGCTTTAAACTAACCAAAATAAGGAAGGATAAGGATGGACACTTCATATTTGTTAAAGGCAATACTCAATATGATGAGATTTCAATTATTAATATTTATGCACCCAACCAAAATGCACCTCAATTTATAAGAGAAACTTAACAGACACGAGCAACTTGATTTCCTCCGGTTCCACAGTAGTTGGAGATTTTAACACCCTTCTAGCAGTGCTGGATAGATCCTACAAAAAGAAGCTAAGCAAAGAAATTTTAGATTTAAACTTAACCATTCAACATCTGGACTTAATAGACATCTACAGAACATTTCATCCCTACAAAACTGAATACACATTCTTCTCATCAGCCCACGGAACATATTCCAAAATTGACCACATCCTAGGCCACAAATCCAACCTAGGCAAATTTAAAAAAATAGAAATTATTCCTTGCATCTTCTCAGACCATCATGGAATAAAAGCTGAACTCAATAAAACAGAAACCTGCATACCCATACAAAAACATGGAAGCTAATAACCTTATGCTGAAGAATAGATGGGTTATAGACAAGACTAAGAAAGAAATCACCAAATTTTGGAACAAAACAACAATGAAGACACAAATTATCAGAACCTCGGTGATACTGCAAAGATAGTCCTAAGAGGGAAATTCATAGCACTGCAAGCCTTACTCAAGAAAACGGAAAGAGAAGAAATTAATAACTTAATGGGACATCTTAAGCAACTGGAGAAGGAAGAAGATTCCAACCCCAAACCCAGCAGAAGAAAAGAAATAACCCAAATCAGAGCAGAATTAAATGAAATTGAAAACAAAAGAATTATACAACAGATCAATAAATCCAAAAGTTGGTTTTTTGAAAAGGTCAATAAAATAGATAAACATTTGGCCAACCTAACCAGGAAAAAAAGCGTAAACTCTCTAATCTCATCAATCAGAAATGACAAAGATGAAATAACAACAGACCCCTTAGAAATTCAAAAAATCCTTAACGAATATTACAAGAAACTACTCTCAGAAATATGAAAATCTGAAAGAAATTGACCAATACTTGGAAGTACGCCACCTACCAAGACTTAGCCAGAATGAAGTGGAAATGTTGAACAGGCCTATACCAAGTTCTGAAATAGCATCAACTATACAAAATCTCTCTAAAAAGAAAAGCCCAGGACCAGATGGCTCTGTGTTAGAATTCTACCAAACCTTTAAAGAAGAACTAGTACATATATTACTAAACCGCTTCCAAAATAAAGAAAAAGAAGGAATACTATCCAACACATTCTACGAAGCTAACATCACCTTGATCCCTAAACACCAGGGAAAGACCCAGCAAGAAAAGAAAATTATAGACCAATATCACTAATGAATATTGATGCAAAAATATTCAATAAGATCCTAACACACAGAATCCAACAACACATCAAAAAAATTATACACCACGACCAAGTGGGATTTATCCCAGGGTCTCAAGGCTGGTTCAAAATACGTAAATCTATAAATGTAATTCAGCACATAAACAAACCAAAAAATAAAGACCATATGATTCTCTCAATTGATGCAGAAAAAGCTTTTGATAATATCCCAGCATCCCTTCATTATCAGAATACTTAAGAAAATCAGTATAGAAGGGACATTTCTTAAACTAATAGAGGCCATCTACAGCAAACCCACAGCCAATATCGTATTGAATGGAGTTAAATTGAAATCATTCCACTTAGATCAGGAACCAGGCAAGGTTGCCCATTGTCTCCATTGCTCTTTAATATTGCAATGGAAGTTTTAGCCATTGCAATTAGGGAAGAAAAGGCGATCAAGGGTATCCACATAGGGTCAGAAGAGATCAAACTTTCACTCATCACAGATGACATGATCGAATACCTGGAAAATACTAGGGATTCTACTAAAAAACTTTTAGTAGTGATCAAGGAATACAGCAATGTCTCAGGATACAAAATCAACACCCATAAGTCTGTAGGCTTTATATATACCAACAATAACCAAGCCGAACAAACAGTCAAGGACTCTATTCCTTTCACAGTAGTGCCAAAGAAGATGAAATATTTGGGAGTATACCTAACAACGGATGTGAAAGATCTCTACAAAGAGAACTATGAAACTTTAAGAAAAGAAATAGCTGAAGATGTTAACAAATGGAAAAACATACCATGCTCATGGCTGGGAAGAATCAACATTGTTAAAATGTCTATACTACCCAAAGCAATATATAATTTTAATACAATTCCTATTAAAGCTCCATTGTCATATTTTAAAGACCTTGAAAAAATAATACTTCATTTTATATGGAAAAAGAAAAGACCTTGAATAGCCAAAACGTTACTCAGCAATAAAAACAAAGCAGGAGGAATCATGGTACCAGACCTGAGACTGTACTATAAATCGAAAGTGATCTAAACAACATGGTACTGGCACAAAAACAGAGAAGTAGATGTCTGGAACAGAATAGAGAACCAAGGGATGAATCCAGCCACTTACTGTTATTTGATCTTTGACAAGTCAATTAAAAACATTCAGTGGGGAAAAGATTCCCTACTTAACAAATGGTGCTCCGTGAACTGGCTGGCGATCTGTAAAAGACTGAAACTGGACCCACGCCTTTCACCATTAACTAAGGTAGACTCTCACTGGATAAAAGATTTAAACTTAAGACATGAAACTCTAAAACTACTTGAAGAAAGTGCAGGGAAAACTCTTGAAGGAATCGGCCTGGGTGAATACTTTATAAGGAGGACTCCCCAGGCAACTGAAGCAGTATCAAAAATACATTCCTGGGACCTGATCAAACTAAAAAGCTTCTGCACAGCCAAGAACAGAAAGCAGACAGCCCTCAGAATGGGAGAAAATATTTGCAGGTTATACCTCCAGTAAAGGTTTAATAACCAGAATCCACAGAGAACTCAAACGTTTTAGCAAGAAAAGAACAAGTGATCCCATCTCAGGGTGGGCAAAGGAGTTGACGAGAAACTTCTCTAAAGAAGACAGATACACAATCTATAAACACATTTAAAAAAGCTCATCATCCTTAATCATCAGAGAAATGCAAATCAAAACTACTTTGAGATATCACCTAACCCCAGTAAGAGTAGCCCACATAACAAAATCCCAAAATCAGAGATGTTGGCGTGGATGTGGAGAAAAGGGCACACTTCTACACTGCTGGTGGGAATGTACACTAATATGTTCCTTCTGGAAGGATGTTTGGAGAATATTTAGAGATCTAAAAATAGACCTGTCATTTGATCCTATAATTCCTCTACTAGGTATGTACCCAGAAGACCAAAAATCACAATATAACAAGGACATCTGTACCAGAATGTTTATTGCAGCCCAATTCATAATCGCTAAGTCATGGAAGAAGCCCAAGTGCCCATCGACCCACGAATGGACTCGCAAATTGTGGTACATGTATACCATGGAATATTATGCAGCCTTAAAGAAAGATGGAAACTTTACCTCTTTCATGTTTACATGGATGGAGCTGGAACATATTCTTCTTAGCAAAGTATCTTAGGAATGGAAGAAAAAGTATCCAATGTACTCAGCCCTACTATGATTATATAGCTTTCACATGAAGGCTATAACCCAACTACAGCACAAGAATATGGGAAAAGGGCCAAGGGAGGGGAAGGGAGGAAGAAGGTTAGGGTGGAGGGAAGGTAATAGGTGGGGCCACACCTACGATGCATCTTAAAATGGGTACAGGCAAAACTTACTAAAGGCAGAATACAAATGTCTACATACAATAACTAAGAAAATGCCATGAAGGCCAAGTTGAACAGTTTGATGAGAATATTTCAGATTGTATAGGAAACCAGCACATTGTACCCCTTGATTGCACTAATGTACATAGCTATGATTTAACAATAAAAAAAAATTTAGTTGACGATTCCTAATTGCACCCAAGATATCCATTATATGGGTAAATTAGGCTTAACTGCTGCTTACTGTGAAAATTAAATTTTGGATACAAGTATAAAAAGTAGTTTCAAATACCAGAGTACACGATCAAGCAAAAACATTGCCAAAGACATAAAAATAAAGATTTCATTAACATCAAAGGCAGGCATTCCTTTCAGGAGCCGATCAAAGTTCCTACAGGTGGGAGTGGAATGCTTCATGGCCAGGGCTTTACTCTGAAAAGATTATGAGGTCACTGACCCGGACGGACTCAGTCAAAATTAAACTCCTAGACTTCCTATCTACCCCCAAACACCCTGATATTCACAGATAAAAACTTCTTTATAAGAGGCTTAACCCATTAAAGGAAAAACGTGCCTCAAAGAGAATGATTTTAAAATTAGAAACTTATTGCTCTGAATAATGATTTGATACTCATCTTGCTATACAGTCAAAGTTAACCCATCATCTTTCTTCCAAGTCATAACATCCAAAGACAGGACAGCAGTATCTAAAACTATACATAGTGGACTATTTCTAAATTCTAGGATAAAATTATTCTTCATAAAACTTACGTTGCCTTACAGATAGCCAAAGACACCCAACAGGGTAGTGCTGGTTCCCCCACTCACCCTGCAGAGGTATGTGGGGGAGAGATGCTAAAATTCTCATCATATCTCTCACATCTAGTTGCAATGCTGTTACTCCTAAAAAAAGGAATACCTTTTCCTGATTTACATAAAATGACATACGTTAACAAACGCCCTGCAGACAACCATAATTACAAATGTTGTATCCATGTAGACAAAAACAAATGAAGTCCTGACACCCATAAACTGAGCAAACTGAAACGTGCACAGGTGAATCAAAAGGACAGTGTTGGCCAGGCAGGTTTAGTGACTTGCCCGAGGTCAGAAATTCGAGACCAGCCTGAGCTAAAGCAAGACCCTCATCTCTACTAAAAATACAAAAAGTGGCCAGACTAATGCTGTGACAGGTGCCCATAGTCCTACCGACTTGGGAGGCTGAAGCAAGGGGATAATCTAAGCCCAAGAGTTTGAGGTTGCTGTGAGCTGTGACACCAGAGCAGTCTACCTAGGACAACAGAGAAAGATTCCATCTCAAAAAACAAACAAAACACAAAAAAAGACATTGTTGATTGTGTTTCTTGGGAGTGAAACAATGGCACATAACACAGTTTGTCTCAAAACTTTCATAGTTACCCACATACAATACCATATTTCATTAACTATAAATTAAGATGCACCATTATTTATGAACTAAGAATGAAAAATTTCATCAAACTAAACTGTAACAGTGACTTCATACTTTAATTAAAAGGGGTCTCTTGATAAGAACAGCAGTAATATTTTAAAATCTGTATCAATGGGCATAGAGGCTCACACCTGTAATCCTAGCACTCCGGGAGGCTGAGGCAGGAGGATCCCTTGAATTCAGAGGAGTTCAAGACCAACCTGAGTAAGAGCAAGATCCTGTCTCTAATAAAAATAGAAAAAAATAGGTAGATGTTATGGTAGGTGCCTATAGTCCCAGTTAATCAGAAGGCTAATGCAGGATGATTGCTTGAGTCCAGAAGTTTCAGGTTGCTATTAGCTAGACAAATGCCATAGCTCTCTACCTGGGCAACAGAGTTAAGACTGTCAGAACAAAAATAAAAACAAAAAACGGCATCACTATTGAGCACAACAGCATTAGGTGAGCAAAAAATTAATTATTACTAAAACTTCTTTACATTCAAAGGTCTAATTTTTCTGAATCACTTTTCAGTCAGAAACGAATGATTTTCAACAAAAAACAGTCCTTTGTGAATAGATGCAGTGCATACTGAAACGTCGTTCTACTTCTGTCCTTGGAATGTTTTTCCAAACTGCTGACATTTTTTTTTTATTGTTGGGGATTCATTGAGGGTACAATAAGCCAGGTTACACTGATTGCAATTGTTAGGTAAAGTCCCTCTTGCAATCATGTCTTGCCCCCATAAAGTGTGACACACACTAAGGCCCCACCCCCCTCCCTCCTTCCCTCTTTCTGTTCCCCCCCCATAACCATAATTGTCATCAATTGTCCTCATATCAAAATTGAGTACATAGGATTCATGCTTCTCCGTTCTTGTGATGCTTTACTAAGAATAATGCCTTCCACGTCCATCCAGGTTAATACGAAGGATGTAAAGTCTCCATTTTTTTTAGGCTGAATAGTATTCCATAGTATACATATACCACAGCTTGTTAATCCATTCCTGGGTTGGTGGGCATTTAGGCTGTTTCCACATTTTGACGATTGTAAATTGAGCTGCAATAAACAGTCTAGTACAAGTGTCCTTATGAGATAAAAGGATTTCTTTCCTTCTGGGTAGATGCCCAGTAATGGGATTGAAGGATCAAATGGGAGGTCTAGCTTGAGTGCTTTGAGGTTTCTCCATACTTCCTTCCAGAAAGGTTGTACTAGTTTGCAGTCCCACCAGCAGTGTAAGTGTTCCCTTCACGCCACATCCACGCCAGCATCTGCAGTTTTGAGATTTTGTGATGTGGGCCATTCTCACTGGGGTTAGATGATATCTCAGGGTTGTTTTGATTTGCATTTCTCTAATATATAGAGATGATGAACATTTTTTCATGTGTTTGTTAGCCATTCGTCTGTCATCTTTAGAGAAAGTTCTATTCATGCATCTTGCCCATTGATATATGGGATTGTTGGCTTTTTTCATGTGGATTAATTTGAGTTCTCTATAGATCCTAGTTATCAAGCTTTTGTCTGATTCAGAATATGCAAATATCCTTTCCCATTGTGTAGGTTGTCTCTTTGCTTTGGTTATTGTCTCCTTAGCTGTACAGAAGCTTTTCAGTTTAATGAAGTCCCATTTGTTTATTTTTGTTGTTGTTGCAATTGCCATGGCAGTCTTCTTCATGAAGTCTTCCCCCAGGCCAATATCTTCCAGTGTTTTTCCTATGCTTTCTTGGAGGATTTTTATTGTATCATGCCTTAAATTTAAGTCCTTTATCCATCTTGAATCAATTTTTGTGAGTGGGGAAAGGTGTGGGTCCAGTTTCAGTCTTTTACATGTAGACATCCAGTTCTCCCAACACCATTTATTGAATAGGGAGTCTTTCCCCCAAGGTATGTTCTTGTTTGGTTTATCAAAGATTAGGTGGTTGTAAGATGTTAGTTTCATTTCTTGGTTTTCAATTCGATTCCAAGTGTCTACGTCTCTGTTTTTGTGCCAGTACCATGCTGTCTTGAGCACTATGGCTTTGTAGTATAGACTAAAATCTGGTATGCTGATGCCCTCAGCTTTATTTTTGTTACAGAGAACTACCTTAGCTATACGGGGTTTTTTCCGGTTCCATACAAAACGCAGAATCATTTTTTCCAAATCTTGAAAGTACGATGTTGGTATTTTGATAGGAATGGCGTTGAATAGGTAGATTGCTTTGGGAAGTATAGACATTTTAACAATGTTGATTCTTCCCATCCATGAGCATGGTATGTTCTTCCATTTGTTAATATCCTCTGCTATTTCCTTTCTGAGGATTTCATAGTTTTTTTTATAGAGGTCCTTCACCTCCTTCGTTAGGTATATTCCTAGGTATTTCATTTTCTTTGAGACTATGGTGAAGGGAGTTGTGTCCTTAATTAGCTTCTCATCTTGACTGTTATTGGTGTACACAAAGGCTACTGACTTGTGGACATTGATTTTATGTCCTGAAACATTACTGTATTTTTTGATGACTTCTAGGAGTCTTGTGGTTGAGTCTTTGGGGTTCTCTAAGTATAAGATCATGTCGTCAGCAAAGAGGGAGAGTTTGACCTCCTCTGCTCCCATTTGGATTCCCTTTATTTCCTTGTCTTGCCTAATTGTATTGGCTAGAACTTCCAGCACTATGTTGAATAGTAAAGGTGACAGAGGACAACCTTGTCTGGTTCCAGTTCTAAGAGGAAAAGCTTTCAGTTTTATTCCATTCAGTAAAATATTGGCTGTGGGTTTGGTATAGATAGCTTCAATCAGTTTTAGAAATGTGCCACCTATGCCTATACTCTTCAGTATTCGAATTAGAAAAGGATGCTGGATTTTATCAAATGCTTTTTCTGCATCTATTGAGAGGATCATGGGATCTTTATTTTTGCCTCTGTTAATATGGTGGATAACGTTTATGGACTTGCGTATGTTAAACCAGCCTTGCATCCCTGGGATGAAGCCTACTTGATCATGATGAATGACTTTTTTGATGATAAGCTGTAATCTATTGGCTAGGATTTTGTTGAGAATTTTCGCGTCTATGTTCATGAGTGAGATTGGTCTGAAATTCTCCTTTTTGTTTGGGTCTTTTCCTGGTTTTGGTATCAGGGTGATGTTTGCTCATAGAATGTGTTGGGGAAGATTCCTTCTTCCTCAATTTTTTGGAATAATTTCTGCAGTACAGGAATAAGCTCTTCCTTGAAGGTTTGATAGAATTCTGGAGTGAAGCCATCTGGACCAGGGCATTTTTTGGTTGGAAGATTTTTTATTGTTTCTTTGATCTCAGTGCTTGAAATTGGTCTGTTCTGGAGCTCTATTTCTTCCTGGCTGAGTCTAGGGAGAGGGTGTGATTCCAAATACTGATCCATTTCTTTCACATTGTCAAATTTCTGGGCATAGAGTTTCTGGTAGTATTCAGAGATGATCTCTTGTATCTCTGTGGGATCAGTTGTTATTTCCCCTTTATCATTTCTGATTGAGGTTACTAGACATTTTACTTTTCTATTCCTTGTTAGTCTGGCCAATGGTTTATCCATTTGATTTATTTTTTCAAAAACCAACTCCTTGTTTCATTAATTTTCTGAATGATTCTTTTGTTTTCAATTTCATTGATCTCTGATTTGATTTTGGAGATTTCTTTTCTTCTACTGCGTTTAGGCTTAGATTGTTCTTCTTTTTCCAATTCCATAAGATCTCTTGTGAGATTGTTGATGCACTCTCTTTCTGTTTTTCGAATGTAGGCATCTAAAGCGATGAATTTTCCTCTCAAAACTGCTTTTGCAGTGTCCCACAGGTTTTGGAAGCTTGTGTCTTCATTGTTGTTATGCTCAAGGAAGTTAATGATTTCCTGTTTTATTTCTTCCTGCACCCATCTGTTATTCAACAGAAGACTGTTTAGTTTCCATGCCTTTGGGTGGGGTCGAGCATTTTTGTTAGAGTTGAGTTCCACCTTTAGTGCCTTATGGTCTGAGAAGATACAAGGTAAAATTTCAATTCTTTTGATTCTGTTGATATTTGTTTTGTGTCCCAGGATATGATCAATTTTGGAGAATGTTGCATGGGGTGATGAGAAGAATGTATATTCTTTATCTTTGGGATGGAGTGTTCTATATGCGTCTATCAAGCACAGTTGTTCTAGGGTCTCATTTAAGTCTCTTATATCCTTGTTTAATTTCTGTGTAGAGGATCTATCCAGCTCTGTAAGAGGAGTGTTAAGGTCCCCTGTTATTATGGTATTATCAGATATCATATTGCTCAGACTGAGTAAGGTCTGCTTCAAGAATCTGGGAGCATTTAAATTGGGTGCATAAATATTTAGAATTGAAATGTCTTCTTGTTGTAGTTTTCCCTTGACCAATATAAAGTGACCATCTTTGTCTTTTTTGACTTTAGTTGCTTTAAATCCACATGTATCTGAAAATAAGATTGCAACTCCTCTTTTCTTCTGAATTACATCTGCCTGAAAAATTGTCTTCCAACCCTTGACTCGGAGCTTTAATTTGTCTTTTGAAGCCAGGTGTGTTTCTTGCAGACAGCAAATGGATGGCTTGTGTTTTTGAATCCAGTCAACCAATCTATGTCTCTTCAGTGGGGAATTCAAGCCATTAACATTTATTGAGATAATTGATAAGTGTGGTAGTATTCTATTCATCTTATTTTGTGAGAGTCCATTGCTTAGTTTTATCTTTTGCATCAGTGTGGAGGTTTGGTTCTGTCCTTTAATTTCTGAGTTCTTACTTTGCTGCTGATCCATTGTGGTGGTCAGTGTGCAGAACAGGTTGAAGTATTTCCTGTAGAGCTGGTCTTGTTGTGGCGAATTTCCTCAATGTTTGTATATCCGTAAATGATTTGATTTCTCCGTCAATTTTGAAGCTTAGCTTAGCAGGGTACAGAATTCTGGGCTGGAAATTGTTCTGTTTAAGTAGATTAAAGGTAGATGACCATTGTCTTCTTGCTTGGAAAGTTTCATTAGAGAAGTCTGCGGTCACTCTGATGGATTTGCCCCTGTAGGTCAACTGGCGCTTACTCCTGGCAGCTTGCAGAATCTTTTCTTTTGTCTTGACTTTGGACAGGTTCATCACAATGTGTCTTGGAGAAGCTCGGTTAGAGTTGAGGCGACCCGAGGTCCGATAGCCCTCTGAAAACAGTGTGTCAGAATCTTTGGTGATATTTGGGAAATTTTCTTTTATAATATTCTCTAGTATGGCTTCCATTCCTCTGGGGCATTCTTCTTCCCCTTCTGGAATTCCTATAACTCGTATGTTGGAACGCTTCATAAAGTCCCGTAATTCTGACAGTGAATGTTCTGCTTTCTCTCTCTTTTTTTCTGCCTCTTTTACTATCTGAGTTATCTCAAAAACTTTGTCTTCTACCTCTGAAATTCTTTCTTCTGCATGGTCTAACCTGTTGCTGATACTTTCCATTGCATCTTTAAGTTCCCTGATTGACTGTTTCATTTCCTTCAGCTCTGCTATATCCTTTTTATATTCTTCATATCGTTCATCTCTTATTTGATTCTGTTTTTGGATTTCCTTTTGGTTATTTTCCACTTTATTAGCAGTTTCCTTCATTGTTTCCATCATTTCTTTCATTGTTTTCAACATGTGTATTCTAAATTCCCTTTCATTCCTAACATTTCTTTATAGGTGGAATCCTCTGCAGTAGCTACCTCATGTCCCTTGGCGGGGTTGTTCTGGACTGGTTCTTCATGTTGCCTGGAGTTTTCTGCTGATTCTTCCTCATGAGTGATTTCTTTTATCTGTTTCCTTGCCCTAATTTTCCTTTCACTTCCTCTTGCTCTTTAAGTTCTCGTGCCTGTGGAACTTGCGGGCGGGTTTAGACGGATTGAACACACGCGACCACTTGCCGGTTTTCCACTGTTTTAGTCCTCCTCTTGGGGTCCAGAAGTCTCTCGCTGACTCCCTGTATCCTCTCAGGGGTGAGGATAGGCAGATCCCACCAGCCAGAAATGCCTGGAGTCCTATATCCCCAGACTCACGGTGCCCAGATGCAAGGAAGGTGTTACTCGGCTGCCATCTTGCTCCGCCTCTCCCCTATTGTTTCTTTTTCTGCTGCTGACATTCTTTTTGGAAGTTGTTTTGTGCACGTACAGGCAATAAAAACCAACAACAGCTACCTGACCTGAAGTGATGTTAAATAGGTAAAAAGCAAGTTCTTAGAAGTAATGAGATATAATAATGGGGCTTCTGATGTTGGGACAAAATTCTTCTCTTTCGTTTCTTCTTTCATCTAACCTATTCATTTGTTCCTCAAATAGTTATTAATAACCCAAAATGTGTCTCAGAGACTAAAAAGGGAAAAAGCAGGGCGGCGCCTATGGCTCAGACGGTAAGGCGCCACCCCATATACCGAGGGTGGCCGGTTCAAACCCGGCCCCGGCCAAACTGCAACCAAAAAATAGCGGGGCGTCGTGGCGGGCGCCTGTAGTCCCAGTTACTCGGGAGGCTGAGGCAAGAGAATCGCTTAAGCCCAGGAGTTGGAGGTTGCTGTGAGCTGTGTGAGGCCACAGCACTCTACCGAGGGTCATAAAGTGAGACTATTTCTCTACAAAAAAAAAAAGGGAAAAAGCAGTATATGAAACAGACAGTATCTTCAGGGAACTTACACAAAGACTGGGATTAATTAAGCAAACACAGAAAATTAACATAAAACTACAATTGCTGTAAGTACTTCTAAAAATGAGGCACTGTCAAGCAACAACAGAGGCTGATCTCACCTAGTCAGGGACATCTGATAATACTGAAGGAAAAAGGGAAGGCTGGTGTCAAGCAGAGGAAACAGCACTTAAAAGAGGAAGAGAGCAAGGAATTTTTTTTACATGAGTAACTGCCCTGGGGAAAGAATAACTTCAGACCTTTTTGAAGACTGCTATAATTAGGGTCCATACTATATACCAATATTGGAGTACTTGAAATACCATTATGCTCTTCTAGTTAGACTAGGGGATTACAAAGGCCAGTTAGTTAATGAAGTTGTTTTTTGTATTTGTTTTTGGGGGTAGGCGTGGGGGGACAGAATCTCACTGTTGCCCTGGGGTAGAGTGCCATAGCTCATAGCAACCTCAAACTCCTGGGCTCTAGTGATCCTCTTGCCTCAGCCTCCTGAGTAGCTGGGACTACAGATGTGCATCACTATACCTGGCTAATTTTTCAATTTTTTTTTTTTTTTTTTGTAGAGACAGAGTCTCACTGTACCGCCCTCGGTAGAGTGCCGTGGCGTCACACGGCTCACAGCAACCTCTAACTTGGGCTTACGCGATTCTCTTGCCTCAGCCTCCCGAGTAGCTGGGACTACAGGCGCCCGCCACAACGCCCGGCTATTTTTTTTGTTGTTGTTGCAGTTTGGCCGGGGCTGGCTTTGAACCCGCCACCCTCGGCATATGGGGCCGGCGCCCTACTCACTGAGCCACAGGCGCCGCCCTAATTTTTCAATTTTTAATAGAGATGAGTCTCGCTCTTGCTCAGGCTGCTCTCGAACTCCTGAGCTCAAGAGATCCACCTGACTCAGCCACTCAGAGTGCTAGGATTACAGGCGTGAGCCACCGAGCTGGGCCTAGTTAATAAAATTTTGGCCCAAATCTCTCTCATCAATGGGTCCAGGGCAGATCTATCCTGGAATCATTTCTGCAGCCTTCAAGTGCATAATTTGGAAACCCTTGTACTGGGTCACTGACATGGGGGACCAGCGGTATTTGTATAAGAAGGGTTGATTATAAACCTTGGAAACTTTCTCCTCCTACTCTATCCTCAGTCAATATAGCAAATCAAATCACTACTGGATATACTAGGAAGAAATGCAATGATCCACATGGCTATCAAAGACTTAAAGATGCAGAGATAGTGGTCCTTACATTCCCTTTTTATACTTTTCATGACTCTACAGAAAAAAATAAGACAACGGATCACTGTAATCTTACAACTGGCAGAAGCCCCAATAGCAACTGTCCTGCCAGGTATGGTATCATTTGGTCCTCAGCTACTAATGTGGTGCATGTTTTCTTCTCAGTCCCTATTTGTAGGGAGGATCAAAAGCAAACTACCTTCAGAATGGTAGAGAGAGTTTAACACCTTGCCTCAGGGTAATTTTAACTTTTCTGAATCTCCCTCAAAATTTAGTCGGCATGGTGGCTTGTGCCTGTAATCCTAGCTCAGGCAATCCATCTGCCACAGCCTCCCAGAGTGCTGGGAGTTCAAGACCAGCCTGAGCAAGAAGGAGACCCCGTCTCTAAAACATAGGTGGGCATTGTGGTGGGCACTTATAGTCCCAGCTACTCGGTAGGCTGAGGTAAGAGCCAAAGAACTTGAGGTTGCTGTGAGCTATGACAGCACAGAGCTCTACTGAGGGCGAGAAAGTGAGATTCTGTCTTAAAAAATAAAAAAAAATTTAGTCAGCCTATATCATCTTCACATTCCACTATATTGATGACAACATACTAACTGGATCTGGTGAGCTAGAAATGCTAAGTACCCTAGATGGCCTAATAAAACACACACAGTAGACAGTTCCCTAAAAATGTGAGGTATGGCATGCTATTTAAGGTTTTAGGGAGTCCAGAGCTCTGAAGCATGCTAAGAACATCCCATTTAGAGAAAAAACAAGAGAAGATTCTCTAGGAGGTCCAAACTATGGTACATTTATGACAAGCGGATTGAACGTTATGAGACCTATCCTTGACCAATAAGAATGCTGTGGAGCTTCTGGCAAGCATCAAAAGCAAAGTCACAATACAGATACCTGGTATTCAGTGGCAGAGAACTTTCAGTTTAAAAAACAAAAAACAAAATAGATACTAGTATGTGACAAGCCCCCGTAGAATTTGTGTACCTAACTAGGGGTCAACAAATGACTCTGAGAGAGTCCACTGAGCCATAAGGTTACATGGGCACAGAAACTACCTACTACATAATGGAAATGGCATTTTTGTAATTTTGGAATTAGGAATAGTACATTCAGAAGGCCTTGAGTACAGCCTGAGTAAGAGTGAGACACTGTCTCTACAAAAAATTAGCCGGCATTGTGGGGTACACCTGAAGCTCTAGGTCTGAGATAGGCTGAGACAGGAGAATTGTGTAAGCCCAGGAGTTTGAGGTTATAGTGAGTTATGATAATATCATTGCCCTCTAGACAGGGCAACAGGGCAACACTCTATCTCAAAAGGGAGGGGGGTAAGAAAGAGAAAGAGAAGAAAGAGAAAGGCATACGTAAATTACAGTTACAGGTAACCCAGACTCCCACACCACCAATGCCTTTCTTTTTCAAGATTAGCTGACAGACACAAAAGGAATTCAGATCTAGCCAAAAGTAGAGTTGCTGTTGCAGGATAGCCTTATTCAGGAATGGACCCAAAATATAATGACAAAGGAAGTCTGGCAGCTACAAACAACTAAAGCAGGAACGAACAACTAGAGCAGGATAGTGTTCATCAATTTCAAACAGTGGGGGAAATGACCTGAGCTACAGATTTACTTTGACTCCAGGGAAGCGGGGAAAGGTTTGGCTCTTTGATCAGGGACATGATAAAGAAGTCAGGGAAAGACGGACTGGGCACAAATCAGGTGCATTTTTGTGTTTCACATTAATGCTACCAGGAAGCATCTACCAAAATGTCCATGTGTCTATTATCAACAATGAGGTGGATAGGGTGATTCATCCTATGGCTGTCAGCCAACGTCTCACTTACGCCACCACAGAGTTGACACAATGAGCCCATAAATGAGTGGCTAAAGTGCTTCCTCTCACCAATGTTGAAAAAGCTATCACTAAATGCTTAATCTGCCAGCAAAAGAGACTGATGTCAAGCTCTCAATATAACACCATTACTCAAGAAGGCCAGTCACTCACTGGGTATCAAGTAGATTACACTGGAGAAAAGATTGGCAACAATGATTTGTCTTTACAGAATTAGTACCAAATCTGGACATGAATTTATTTTCCAGCTCTCAATACCTTTGCTACCACCATTACCCCAGGGCTTATAAAATAACTGATCATCAAACACTGACTTAGGCTGGGAACCCATTTCATAACTAAAAAAGTGCAACAACAGCACATCCCCTTAGAATCCATTAGTCTTACCATGAACACCATCCGCAAATGAACAGTCGCCTTAGTGGGGAGGTACAGAATGGTCTATTAAAAATATCAGCTGAAGAGACATCTTGAAAACCAGTTCCTGCAGACTTGGAACTATCTTCCCGGATGTGGTATACATATTGAAGAAATAGCCAATATATGATGCTGTATTACTAATAACTAGACTACTGCGGGATCTGGGAACCAAAGATTAAAGTAAGATTGACCCACTTACAAAAATCTGTTTCCCACCCAGGCGACTTTAGTCTCTACTAAGGCAGAGGTTCTGACTCCCAGGTAGGTTTGGGGGATGACTATTTCTTCCACTGAATATGGAAGCATTACATTAAACCTGAAGTTTTGACCACTGCCTGGATACTTTGGGTTCTACAGCCAGTGTATCAGTAGACAAAAATGAGTTAGGTTACTCCTAGAGATAGTCAATCCTGAAGCAAAGACTGTCTATACAACAGAGGAGGAAGGAGTGTGTCTGGAACTCCGGGGACGCCTTGGTTATTCAGCCAGTGGTATTAACAAATGGGCAATTTCAACAACTGGCTCAACTAGAGCAAGGCACCTAAGGGTGCAGACAGTTGAGGGATGCAATTCAAAATTTATCTCAGCAGGAAGCAATTCAAATTGGTAAAAACAAAAGTAGCCATTGGTGAAGGCAATCTAGAAGGAACCGTGTATCAATCATAGCCTCAGACGTAGCTGCAACAAAAGAGACGGTAATTTGTTTCTCTACCTCTGTTTTCTGACTGAAAAGATTATGGCAGGGCTCCACCTTAAAGGGGATTCAGTTACTGAATATACTTTTATCTCTGATCTTAGAGAAGAAATGAGGATATTTTATTATTCTCACAAAAATGGAAGCACCACATTGTAGTATAGAAGCTAGGTACAATGTAGAGCATGAACAGATCTGAGTGGGGTATGGCTATATCATACCACATACGGCACCCTTTATGTCATTTCAGATCCTCCCGGCCTCCCCCGTGTCTTATTCCGGCTGTCTCACCAGCACCAATTTCACATGGGTAAATCTGACGGTGCTGTGCCTCATGTCAGGGGCAGTTGCCTCTCACTATATGGCAACCGTGTAGACACCGCTTTGTTGTTTTCTTTCCTTTTCCTTCTTTTTTCAATGAGAGGGGGAAAGGGTTCTCACTATGTTGCCCAGGCTGGCCTGAACTCCCTGGCTCAAGTGATCCTCTCACCTCAGTGTCCTGAGTAGCTAAGACCATAAGTGTATACCAATATGCGTGCCCAGCTCCTACTCAACTACTTTACATACCTACTTGCACACTACCTCATGAGCTGCTTAGTGGTATGGAGAAATTAATGTACTATAGGAAGTAGAAACTGGTGGAAAATTCTTCCTCCTTCCTCCTCTTATACTATAGTCTTAAGACACAGTTCATATGATTGCTCAGGGATGATCCTGTAAGATTGAGCAATGGTAGATAACTCAGTAACTTAGCCACGTACTGGCTCTTCTCTCTGCTAAACTTTATTCTCCTGCCCCTCACTGTGCTTCTTGGAACTGGATTCCTTAATAAACAGCACGTGGCCCTCTACTTCAGGCTCTTCTTTCTGGAGAAGCTGAGCTAAGACAGACCTGATAATCTGTGGTGCCTATATGATAGATTCCTTTGGAGTTCAAAGGTGGTTAAGTGAAACCACAGGCAGAGATGAGATCACTCAGAGGGGGAGATAGACTGGCATGAGAAGGGGACTAATACTTGCCCCATTAATAGCCACGAGGAGGATAAAAGCCAGAAAAGAAAACTGCACAGTGGCCAGAGAGGTGGGTGGAAACTGCAAAGTACTGTTACTGCGAGGGAGGTTAGTGGGGCACGTAGGTAATATATATCTACTAAGCACCTACTTTTTAATTACTAAATTTGGTTCCATACTGAGTGCTATGGATATTTAATATGATACATTATCAAAGAAAATAAAATATCATGCAAATAAGCGTGGTGGAGAAAGTTTTTTCAAACCACATTCCCGGGAGGGAAATCCCCAGGCAGAACTGTGCAAGAGTGAAAGAATCAGTAACCAGTGACCAGATCCCCGTATCTGTGCCTCTCTGGAGGGCAAACTGGTAGTGGATATAGATTATTTAATTAGGAAGGAATGATATGACTGCCCAAGTTATTAATTTACAAAATTCTACCCTATGAAGAGTACTTTTGGATTAAAAATTAAGTTTTTACATCAAAAAATAAAAGAAAAAGCCCATAAAATAACCTTTTATAAAACAATTTTACAGAATAAAACACAGAAAATACTTCAGTATGTTTAAAAGTGTACTTCAAAGCAAGACTTTCCTCCCTACATGAAGGAAGGCATAAGGTTTGTAAAAATGCTTTACGTGAACACTTAGATCTGAAACACATCTTCCTTACTAGCTGGACTTCATCACAAGGCTAAGGCATGAAATAATGTCATCTTCTCTTGCAAGCTGCAGGATTCAATTTTGTTTTAAAATTTAGAGATGTTGTGGTATTTTCTAGTTCATTAAAAGTTCTCCTTAATTTAATTTGGTGTAAACAAAAAAAAATTAGTTCTGTCTGATTTTCATCCTGGTTTCCTGTCTGTTTCAGACAGTATTCCTTGTCCTGTTGTTAGTAACATTTAATGATTGCAACGATACTCCAGATCTTCATTAAAATACACTTATGGTCTTTTACTCTCAGACAAGTTTTATTTCTGTAGCATGTACCCTGTTTCCCCGAAAATAAGACATCCTCCGAAATAAGACCTACTTACAGGAAAGATAAGACATCCCCTGAAAATAAGACCTAGCGCATCTTTGGGAGCACACCTTAAAATAAGACACTGTCTTATTTTCGAGGAAACAGGGTATTACACAGGACACATTTAAGTCCAAAGTTATCATTAAATACCAAAGTCAGGGAACTAAAATCTAAATTCATAAATAAAAATAGGAACACTGGAGAACTTCAGTTTAAACCACAAAGTAAGGCTTTGTAATAACCTTATTAAAGCACCTAAACAAGTACGAAACGTTCTTAAATGTAAGTGCCACAGCAATAGTAAATTACAAGTGTTTCAAAGGACCCATGTAGAGAGTTTTATTTTCTGTCACGACTTTTGGTCATTAAAAAACTTGACATTTTAAATCTTTAGCTTATAAAATGCCTCAAATGTACAATTAACAACTACCTTTACAAAATAATAGCATAAAGCTATACTGAATATGATACAACTTAAAAATACAGATAGAATCAATGCTACATATAGGCAATGTGGAGGGCCTCCCCACCTGTCCCACAAAGGCATTAGGACCAAGTCAGTGGGTTCTCTAACAAAGTCTATGCTTCTTTGCAATAAAACAACCATTTGTCTCACTACTTAAGATATAACGGCATACCCCCCTATACATTAAGCTTTTCTTCCCCAATTCTTTGATCTATGCTCAAGTAGACAGCTGTTATTCCAACAATTACAATTCACCTGACAGACCTAAATGGCTGCATGCCAATAGAACAGTAAATACTAGTTTTCACTTGATGGTTCATAATACCCAACTGACACACCACGTCAAATTACCTGGTTTGAAAGTTGGCCTAAAAACTTCAGCACTTTTACACTAGAGCTCAGTATCCTAACAGTCCATTTTCTCTTTAGAATCCTAACTAAAATGTCAGTGGCAAAGGATTTTTAAAATAGCCTTTAGGTGTTTCAAGTTTCCTGTGCTTGTTTCAGCAGACTATTGACCTGCCTAACAATAAAGCAAGTCTCTTAGGATTTAAATATCCAGCTACACTGCTGGGAGTTAAAAAGAGCCAGTTATAGGAAGAGCAAGAAAAAAGTTGGGAGGTAAGGAATTGGCAGGAGATGCCTTCAGGATACCTTTTTTATAAAGATCCAAGGCAAACAATTATTCAGCTCTTTATAGTTATTTAAATTCTGAAAATTATTTCCCTAAGAGTGAAATTTCTAAGTAGTATACAAACCAACTCAACTAGATTAAAATACTTAGGCTGATCTTACTTTATCCTTTATCTTAGTATCTTACCTAACGGCTCTGTATTTCAAAGCACTGACATAATCTGTTTGACTGGCAAGATCTGTGACCACTTCCTTTCTGTAAAGAACCACAAAGACTTTCTGTTCACACAGTATGAACCTGAATTTCTCTATAGATTTTAAGGTAGAAATGTTAAGATGGAGCTAATGGATGTCAGTATTTTATTAGGCATTTATAGAAGAAGATAACAATGTCTAAAATTAATAAGTAGCCCCTCTAGCTTCACTGGTGGCTCATTATATAAACTGCTGCTATCAGGCAAGTTTCATGGTCATGGAAATTCAAACTGTGTAAGTGAAAGCCCAAAATGGGCTAATCATCAAGAGCACTCTATCTATACATCTGAATTAGGAGATGGGATGAGAAATATAATGCATTTTGGCTGAAGGTGTTACTGTACATAAACACATTAAAATAAAAGTAAATGGGCCAATGTGATGGCTCATGCCTATAATCCTAGCACTTTGAGAGGCTGAGGTGAGAGGACTGCTTCGAACCAGGAGTTCATGGGCAATGTGAGACCCTGAACCTACAAAACATTAATAAAAAAAATTAGCTATAGGTACATACCTATAGTCCCATCTACTTGAGGTACATACCTATAGTCCCATCCTGAGCCAGGATGATCACTTTAGGAGTTTGAGGTTGCAGTGAGCTTCATGACACCACTGCACTCTAGCTCAGGTGACAGAGCAAGACCTGATCTCAAAAAATAAAGTAAAATAGGCCAGGCATGGTGGCTCACGCCTGTAATCCCAGCACTTTGGGAGACCAAGGGGAATCGTCTGAGCCAGAGTGAGACTCCATCTCTAAAAATAGCTGGACTGGCTCAGTGAGTAGGGCGCTGGCCCCATATGCCGAGGGTGGCAGGTTCAAACCCAGCCCCCGCCAAACCGCAACAAAAAAATAGCCGGGCGTTGTGGGCGGCGCCTGTAGTCCCAGCTGTGCTTGGGAGGCTGAGGCAAGAGAATCGCGTAAGCCCAAGAGTTAAGAGTTAGAGGTTGCTGTGAGCCATGTGACGTAATGGCACTCTACCCAAGGGCGGTACAGTTGAGACTCTGTCTCTTCCAAAAAAAAAAAAAAAAAATAGCTGTACAATGTGGCGGACACCTCAAGTCCTAGCTACTCGGGAAGCTGAGGCAACAGAATCACCTGAACACAAGAGTTTGAGGTTGCTGTGAGCTGTGATGCCAGGGCATTCTACCAAGAATGACAAAGTAAGACTGCCTCAAAAAGAAAAAAAAAGGAGGTAAAATAAAATAAAACACATAAAAATAAAAGTCAATTGTCAAAAGCTGGTGCTATATGATGGGGATTCCAAACCACTTGAGGAGAGAGACAGAGAGAACTGCTAGAACAGTGGTTCTCAACCTTTCTAATGCCTCCTAATGCCTTTAATATAGTTCCTCATGTTGTGGTGACCCCAAACCATAAAATTATTTTCATTGCTACTTCATAACTGTAATTTTGTTACTGTTAAGAATTGTAATGTAAATATCTGATATGCAGGATAAATTTTCATTGTTACAAAGAGGTCGCGACCCACAGGTTGAGAACTGCTGTGCTAGAGGATAGCCTACCTAGAGAATGTTCACTGTAAGAGTGTTGTATAATTCATTCCAGAGAAGCCTTGGGCAGCTAGCTATCACCAGGGGCTCATTCAAAACTCTAATTCAATCCCCCAGTTCTACCTTAATCCATACATTTATCTATGAGAATCAGTGGCATGATTCAGGTGTTCAGATCTGGAGGGGTGAGCAGGTGTGTGTTGCAGGTGGGGCTGGGGAAGAGGAAGTGCCTGTACGCCCTGGAAGAGGGGATAGTCCACTACACTAAGGAGGTCTACATGCCCAATCCCAGAGACTCAGAGGCTGTGGATCTGGTCACCAGGCTGCCCAAGGGTGCTGTGCTCCACAAGACTTTTGTCCATGTGGTTCCTGCCAAACCTGAGGGTACTTTCAAACTGGTGGCTATCTGAATTTGGCAGCATCTCCTGGCACAGTGACATACACTCTGTACCCCTTTAGTCTTTGGACTCCTGACATCTGCCAGGTAAAAATCTGTGATCACCAATTGGAAAAGAAAGCAGTTACATGGTTTCTTTATACATGAAGGGACAAAGTCTGATGTTACCCAGAGAAATACCATATATAAATAGCAATATTTTTTAAAATCACATGTTCAAAGCAAAACTTTACAAACTCAATGTCAAGAAATAAAAAATATTTCTTTTGAACAACCAGCATTATTAAGTTTGTATTGTAAACTTCCTATTCTATTCAAATTTCCTTGTTGATAAAAATAATTATTTGGGAGCAAATCTAGTAATATTCATGTATTCCTTAAATAAAGACAACAATACTTAACCATTATGTCATGTGGTGAGTATTCAAACATGCTTGCAAAGCAGCTACAAACATAGGAATATGATATGTGGTTGTTAGAAAATTTGTAGCTATGGTGGTAAATCTGACAATCATAAAACTATAGTCATTTTGATTCTTTTATGGTTTCAATCTGAATACAGCTGAAATCAAAATGAATGGTGTTACATTTTCTCTTTTCCATACAGGTGTGGGATGACTACATGCAGCAATATCTAAAGCATAGATATCCCAGTAAATATTTAAAGCATGTTTCAAGTACATGATGCATAAAATATAATGAGAAGGAAAAATGTAAATACTTTTATTTCTCAGTAAAGAGTACATGACTAAGAGCTGTCACCAATTGCCTATCATAACACTATAAAATTTACTTAGTACCAATTAATAAAAGCTCAAAATTGTACAAGCACTAAAAATGGCACATAATTTGTCTCTTTTAATTCAAACATTTTCAAGCTTAGAGTCAAGGAATTTTTTAACACCACAGAAAAGAGAAATGTAATGTAATTCTGAGTACTACTTCTGCCAAATCCTTTGTTTAAATCGTCCACAGGCTCCTATAAAACAAAGTCCATGTTCTACTTCTGGTATCCTGAATTCTCTATCATTTGGGCCCCTCATCTCATGCCAGCTTGAGGAAACCTTTTTTCTAGACAATGTGAATTCCTGAGAACCTTCCCAACCTGTGCCTTTTACTTTGGCTCTTGCTGAAATTTGTTTAGAACACGTTTCTTGCTTCTTTCCACTCATTGAAATCCCATTGGAATCAAGTTAACATGCTTTAAGGAAACTTGTAGTGGTTCATATTTGTACTTCCCTAATGTTAGCTCAGAGATGGCCATGAAGTGATGCTCTTCAAGTAACATTTGAACTAAATGTTGAACTGGCTCTGCAGCCAACTTAAGACAGCAGTCTGCCCCTCACTGCTCCAGTGTGGCCATTTCAAGCAATTGATCTTTGGAGCCACTGTGTTCATCTTGCATTCATTGCCCACAATGAAAACTCAGGAGGCTGAGGCAAGAGAATCACTTAAGCCCAGGAAGTTGGAGGTTGCTGTGAGCTGTGTGAGGCTACCGAGGGCCATAAAGTGAGACTCTGTCTCTACAAAAAAAAAAATAATAATAATAATAATAATTAATTTCATGGCATCTTTGAGTTTTTCTTATATTAAATAAGTAAAGCCACCTGTCCAGTGTGTATACTGCAACGTTGCCAGAATGCAGAGATACAGAAAGACCCTTTCTGTGAGAAAACTCATTAAGTCTAAGATGTAAGAATCATGAAGAAGAACCAAAAGGGCATAAAAATTCAATTCTGTCCTTCCAAGTAAAGTTTTCATGATTTAGGGCTTCAAGGAATTCTTCCCTTTCTTACCTCCTATGTGGTTCACACTACTACTTTTACCCTTAATGATACAGATGCGGTTAGAAATTGACTACATTTACTGAGCACTCATTATATGCTGGATGCTCTTATAATTGGTACATATAGGTACACATGTATTGACATATTTAATTCTTCCAACAACTTAATTACTAAAACACAGTTATTTCCATTTTACCGATTAGTAAACTATGGCACAAAGAAATTAGATGTCTTGGGAAAATTACATAGGCAATAGGTAAGTAGATGGAAACTGCTATACGTGGAAAAGTTAGAAGGACCAGTTTTAGGGAGCATGTTCAAGGAAGGACTCTCCTTATAAGTGACACTTAGAACAAGACATGAAAGAAGAGAAAAAGCCAGATCTCTAAGGAGGGTCTTCTAGGCCAAGTAAACCGCAAGAAGAAAGGCTCCAAGGTGAGAAAAAGCTGGTATATTTCAGAAGTGGAGAGAAGGCCACTGTGTCCAGAGCCAAGTGAAAGGGAGAAAGAATAGCAGACAAGGCTGCAGAGGTAGGCAGAAACAAGCTCCTGGAGCTGGGCCTAGGAATATGGGTTCTCAGTGTACTGATTTATCTTCACATTATGCAATCCTTATTTCTTGTTCTCCACAGGAAGAGTCCCAATGGCAGAAACTAGCTCTCATTTTTTTTAACATCTCTTGTAACATCCAGCCTTACAGTATAATGCTAAGTACTCTAGCATTTCCTAATTGACTTAAATAACAGGGAGAGTGTCACTATGTACAGGAGGGGTTGAAAAGGTCTAAAGCAGGAAATCCAACTGAAGAGAGAGGTACCCTTGGCTTACAGTATGCTAATTTTCTGGCAGTGGAGGAGAAGTAAAGAAGTTGTAATATCTGAGAGGCGGAGCAAGATGGCGGCCGAGTAACAGCTTCCTTGCATCTGGGCACCATAAGTCTGGGGAGATAGGACTCCAGGCATCTCTGGCTGGTGGGATTTGCCTATCATCACCCCTGTGAGGATACAAGGAGTCAGTGAGAGACTTCTGGACCCCAAGAGGAGGACTAAAACAGTGGAAAAATGGCAAGTGGTCACGTGTGTTCAATACGTCTAAACCCGCCCGCAACTGTAAGTTCAGTAGCAGTGAGACTGCAAACCAGAAAGGCCTTATCTGTGAACTGTTTTGGTGTCTTTGGACTTGGCACTCAGTTGAACTGCCTTGGGGAGAGCCTGAGCGGGAGTGCGGAGAACTTTGGCCATTGTCTAGGGCCCCAGTCTGAGCCGCTGAGCCAGACGGAGCTAACAGAGTTTGGCTGTGGGTCAGAGGGAGCCATTGTGAGCGATCTGCCCCAGCAAGCTCCGCCCTCAGGGTCACAGAGCTAGAATCGGGTGGGAGGTAGTAACCCAGCTCAGATCGGGTGGGGTCTGAGCTGCCTTGCAGCCCTAACCCTCAGGAGCAGAGTGAGACCGGTTTTGGCACACTGGGTAACTGGATAGCCACTTCAGCAGTGATTCCGTGACAAGCACTTTCCTGGGAAAGCTTCTGCTCAGCAAGTTTACAAGTTCAAAGTGCCTTTTAAGTGGGCTGAAGAGAGATTTAGGGTGTCTACCTGCTGGGGTTTGAGAAATCAGCAGCCTCCAGTCGTATCAGAACTGTGATTCACATTTCATACCCCAGAAGACCACGTATTGCCCAGACAACATTCAATAACATATACATACTGCTTTGTTTTTGAATGTCCTTTTTTTTTTGTTTGTTTTGTTTATTTTGATGTTGTTGATGTTTTTTTTTTTGGCTGGGGCTAAGTTTGAACCCGCCACCTCCGGCATATGGGACCAGTGCCCTACTCTTTGAGCCACAGGGGCCACCCTGTTGTTTTCTATTTTAATTTCAACCTTTTCCATACAGATCCCTTTTTTTTCTCAATTTTTCTAGTTTAATTATAATTTACCATTGCTGCCTTTTTCAATAACTAGAACTTCATTTTTGGTAGTGTTTCTACCGCTATTATTTGGTTTTTCACCCAATTTTATCTCGTAAAGTTCTCTGCTTGCCTGTTTTGGTTTGATTTATAGCATTTTTGTCTTTCCTCTCTACTTGGTGGAGGTGGGGTACTGTGTCTGATCAGGTTAGCAAAGAGCTGCTGACCTCAAGGGAACCACCCAACTGGGCACCCCCAGAAGGTGGGTTTTTTTCAAAGTTGTGTCAAAGTACCCTACTGTACACCTATACTGCCCTGTCTCCCTCTTTCTGTGCCTCTCTTCTATTTGTCAATATTCCTTTTACCCACCCCCTCTCCTTTCTCTATTTTCCTTATCACTCGGTCCTCCTTTCTTTCATCCCTTTGTTAGTCTTCAACCTTCTCACCCTTCTGGTCCTGTAACCCTTAGTCCACAGGCACAAGAACTTAAAGAGCAAGAGGAAGTGAAAGGAAAATTAGGGAAAGGAAACAGATAAAAGAAATCACTCATGAGGAAGAATCAGCAGAAAACTCCAGGCAACATGAAGAACCAGTCCAGAACAACCCCACCAAGGGACCATGAGGTAGCTACTGCAGAGGATTCCACCTATAAAGAAATGTTAGGAATGACAGAAAGGGAATTTAGAATACACATGTTGAAAACAATGAAAGAAATGATATAAACAATGAAGGAAACGGCTAATAAAGTGGAAAATAACCGAAAGGAAATCCAAAAACAGAATCAAATAAGAGATGAACGATATGAAGAATATAAAAAGGATGTAGCAGAGCTGAAGGAACTGAAACAGTCAATTAGGGAACTTAAAGATGCAATGGAAAGTATCAGCAACAGGTTAGACCATGCAGAAGAAAGAATTTCAGAGGTAGAAGACAAAGTTCTTGAGATAACTCAGATAGTAAAAGAGGCAGAAAAGAAGAGAGAAAGCAGAACGTTCACTGTCAGAATTATGGGACTTTATAAAGCGTTCTAACATACGAGTTATAGGAATCCCAGAAGGGGAAGAAGAATGCCCAAGAGGAATGGAAGCCATACTAGAGAATATTATAAAAGAAAATTTCCCAAATATCACCAAAGATTCTGACACACTGCTTTCAGAGGGCTATCGGACCCCAGGTCGCCGCAACTCTAACTGAGCTTCTCCAAGACACATTGTGATGAACCTGTCCAAAGTCAAGACAAAAGAAAAGATTCTGCAAGCTGCCAGGAGTAAGCGCCAGTTGACCTACAGGGGCAAATCCATCAGAGTGACCGCAGACTTCTCTAATGAAACTTTCCAAGCAAGAAGACAATGGTCATCTACCTTTAATCTACTTAAACAGAACAATTTTCAGCCCAGAATTCTGTACCCTGCTAAGCTAAGCTTCAAAATTGACAGAGAAATCAAATCATTTACGGATATACAAACATTGAGGAAATTCGCCACAACAAGACCAGCTCTACAGGAAATACTTCAACCTGTTCTGCACACTGACCACCACAATGGATCAGCAGCAAAGTAAGAACTCAGAAATTAAAGGACAGAACCTAACCTCCACACTGATGCAAAAGATAAAACTAAGCAATGGACTCTCACAAAATAAGATGAATAGAATACTACCACACTTATCAATTATCTCAATAAATGTTAATGGCTTGAATTCCCCACTGAAGAGACATAGATTGGCTGACTGGATTAAAACACACAAGCCATCCATTTGCTGTCTACAAGAAACACACCTGGCTTCAAAAGACAAATTAAAGCTCCGAGTCAAGGGTTGGAAGACAATTATTCAGGCAAATGGCATTCAGAAGAAAAGAGGAGTTGCAATCTTATTTTCAGATACATGTGGATTTAAAGCAACTAAAGTCAAAAAAGACAAAGATGGTCACTTTATATTGGTCAAGGGAAAACTACAACAAGAAGACATTTCAATTCTAAATATTTATGCACCCAATTTAAATGCTCCCAGATTCTTGAAGCAGACCTTACTCAGTCTGAGCAATATGATATCTGATAATACCATCATAACAGGGGACTTTAACACTCCTCTTACAGAGCTGGACAGATCCTCTAAACAGAAATTAAACAAAGATAGAAGAGACTTAAATGAGACCCTAGAAGAACTGTGCTTGATAGATAAATATAGAACACTCCACCCCAAAGATAAAGAATATACATTCTTCTCATCACCCCATGGAACATTCTCCAAAATTGATCATATCCTGGGACACAAAACAAATATCAACAGAATCAAAAGAATTGAAATTTTACCTTGTATCTTCTCAGACCATAAGGCACTAAAGGTGGAACTCAACTCTAACAAAAGTGCTCGACCCCAACCAAAGGCATGGAAATTAAACAATCTTCTGTTGAATAACAGATGGGTGAAGGAAGAAATAAAACAGGAAATCATTAACTTCCTTGAGCATAACAACAATGAAGACACAAGCTACCAAAACCTGTGGGACACTGCAAAAGCAGTTTTGAGAGGAAAATTCATCGCTTTAGATGCCTACATTCGAAAAACATAAAGAGAGTGCATCAACAATCTAACAAGAGATCTTATGGAATTGGAAAAAGAAGAACAATCTAAGCCTAAACGCAGTAGAAGAAAAGAAATCTCCAAAATCAAACCAGAGATCAATGAAATTGAAAACAAAAGAATCATTCAGAAAATTAATGAAACAAGGAGTTGGTTTTTTGAAAAAATAAATAAAATAGATAAACCAGACTAATGAGGAATAGAAAAGTAAAATCTCTAGTAACCTCAATCAGAAATGATAAAGGGGAAATAACAACTTATCCCACAGAGATATAAGAGATCATCTCTGAATACTACCAGAAACTCTATGCCCAGAAATTTGACAATGTGAAGGAAATGGATCAATATTTGGAATCACACCCTCTCCCTAGACTCAGCCAGGAAGAAATACGGCTCCTGAACAGACCAATTTCAAGCACTGAGATCAAAGAAACAATAAAAAATCTTCCAACCAAAAAATGCCCTGGTCCAGATGGCTTCACTCCAGAATTCTATCAAACCTTCAAGGAAGAGCTTATTCCTGTACTGCAGAAATTATTCCAAAAAATTGAGGAAGAAGGAATCTTCCCCAACACATTCTATGAGCAAACATCACCCTGATACCAAAACCAGGAAAAGACCCAAACAAAAAGGAGAATTTCAGACCAATCTCACTCATGAATATAGATGCAAAAATCCTCAACAAAATCTTAGCCAATAGATTACAGCTTATCATCAAAAAAGTCATTCATCATGATCAAGTAGGCTTCATCCCAGGGATGCAAGGCTGGTTTAACATACGCAAGTCCATAATCGTTATCCACCATATTAACAGAGGCAAAAATAAAGATCCCATGATCCTCTCAATAGATGCAGAAAAAGCATTTGATAAAATCCAGCATCCTTTTCTAATTAGAATACTGAAGAGAATAGGCATAGGTGGCACATTTCTAAAACTGATTGAAGCTATCTATGACAAACCCACAGCCAATATTTCACTGAATGGAGTAAAACTGAACCAGACAAGGTTGTCATCTGTCACTTTTACTATTCAACATAGTGCTGGAAGTTCTAGCCAATACAATTAGGCAAGACAAGGAAATAAAGGGAATCCAAATGGGAGTAGAGGAGGTCAAACTCTCCCTCTTTGCTGACGACATGATCTTATACTTAGGAACCCCAAAGACTCAACTACAAGACTCCTAGAAGTCATCAAAAAATACAGTAATGTTTCAGGATATAAAATCAGTGTCCACAAGTCAGTAGCCTTTGTATACACCAATAACAGTCAAGATGAGAAGCTAATTAAGGACACAACTCCCTTCACCATAGTTTCAAAGAAAATGGAATACTTAGGAATATACCTAACGAAGGAGGTGAAGGACCTCTATAAAGAAAACTATGAAATCCTCAGAAAGGAAATAGCTGAGGATATTAACAAATGGAAGAACATACCATGCTCATGGATGGGAAGAATCAACATTGTTAAAATGTCTGTACTTCCCAAAGCAATCTACCTATTCAATGCCATTCCTATCAAAATACCAACATCGTACTTTCAAAATTTGGAAAAAATGATTCTGTGTTTTGTATGGAACCGGAAAAAACCCCGAATAGCTAAGGCAGTTCTTAGTAATAAAAATAAAGCTGGGGGCATCAGCATACCAGATTTTAGTCTGTACTACAAAGCCATAGTGCTCAAGACAGCATGGTACTGGCACAAAAACAAAGACATAGACACTTGGAATCGAATTGAAAACCAAGAAATGAAACTAACATCTTACAACCACCTAATCTTCGATAAACCAAACAAGAACATACCTTTTGGGAGAGACTCCCTATTCAATAAATGGTGTTGGGAGAACTGGATGTCTACATGTAAAAGACTGAAACTGGACTCACACCTTTCCCCACTCACAAAAATTGATTCAGAATGGATAAAGGACTTAAATTTAAGGCATGAAACAATAAAAATCCTCAAAGAAAGCATAGGAAAAACACTGGAAGATATTGGCCTGGGGAAAGACTTCATGAAGAAGACTGCCATGGCAATTGCAACAACAACAAAAATAAACAAATGGGATTTCATTAAACTGAAAAGCTTCTGTACAGCTAAGGAGACAATAACCAAAGCAAAGAGACAACCTACACAATGGGAAAGGATATTTGCATATTTTCAATCAGACAAAAGCTTGATAACTAGGATCTATAGAGAACTCAAATTAATCCACATGAAAAAAGCCAACAACCCCATATATCAACGGGCAAGAGACATGAATAGAACTTTCTCTAAGGATGACAGACGAATGGCTAATAAACACATGAAAAAATGTTCATCATCTCTATATATTAGAGAAATGCAAATCAAAACAACCCTGAGATATCATCTAACCCCAGTGAGAATGGCCCACATCACAAAATCTCAAAACTGCAGATGCTGGCGTGGATGTGGAGAGAAGGGAACACTTGTGCACTGCTGGTGGGACTGCAAACTAGTACAACCTTTCTGGAAGGAAGTATGGAGAAACCTCAAAGCACTCAAGCTAGACCTCCCATTTGATCCTGCAATCCCATTATTGGGCATCTACCCAGAAGGAAAGAAATCCTTTTATCATAAGGACACTTGTACTAGACTGTTTATTGCAGCTCAATTTACAATCGCCAAAATGTTGAAACAGCCTAAATGCCCACCAACCCAGGAATGGATTAACAAGCTGTGGTATATGTATACTATGGAATACTATTCAGCCATTAAAAAAAATGGAGACTTTACATCCTTCGTATTAACCTGGATGGAAGTGGAAGACATTATTCTTAGTAAAGCATCACAAGAATAGAGAAGCATGAATCCTATGTACTCAATTTTGGTATGAGGACAATTGATGACAATTAAAGTTATGGGGGGGAAGCAGAAAGAGGGATGGAGGGAGGAGGGTGGGGCCTTGGTGTGTGTCACACTTTATGGGGGCAAGACATGATTGCAAGAGTGACTTTACTTAACAATTGCAATCAGTGTAACCTGGCTTATTGTACCCTCAATGAATCCCCAACAATAAAAAAAAAAGTTGTAATATCAAGAAAAATAACATAAACATGATTTCATTTTGGGGAGAGAGGACAGATTTCTTGTACAAAATCTTTTCTTCTGTGTGGAAGGAAACTTGAAATCTAAATCAAGATATAATGAGGACTTATATTCAGATTTCCTTTAAAAGGAAAACAAGTCCTGAAATTCTCTTCCAAATAAGAGTGCTCTAATTTTTATAGGAGAATACAATAGTGTATGAATTCTTAAAAAAATACAGAACTGAAAAAAATGCCCGGTGAAAGGAAAGTACTAATAAAATGTTAACATGTGATCCTGGCAAGAGGAAGAAATGCCAAGCAACAGTGGAATGAACACGGGCCCTGGAGTCAAAAGGTCCACAATTAAAAGCCCAGTTTAGCCACTGTCTTGTGCACCTAAAATTCAGGTTCAAAATTATATGCTGCTCCAACATCTGGTAAATCAAGAATGCCTCAAATGATCCAGTCTACAAGTTCTCCTCCCTGCTCTGCTTTTGCAAACAGGGTCCATAGCTAAACAATTCTCTTTACCAATGTGGTTCCTGTTTATTCTTTTTTTTTTTTTTTTGTAGAGACAGAGTCTCACTTTATGGCCCTCGGTAGAGTGCCGTGGCCTCACACAGCTCACAGCAACCTCCAACTCTTGGGCTTAAGCGATTCTCTTGCCTCAGCCTCCCGAGTAGCTGGGACTACAGGTGCCCGCCACAACGCCCGGCTATTTTTTGGTTGCAGTTTGTCCAGGGCCGGCGTTGAACCCGCCACCCTCGGTATGTATGGCCAGCGCCTTACCCACTGAGCCACAGGCGCCGCCCCAGTTCCTGTTTATTCTTGAGCTGGAGGTTTCAGTTCTGTGGCAACTTGGGGCATTACTCAAACGAGCTGATCACATCCTTCCATGGAAAGCAGAGGATAACTCAGCTTCTTGGTACTACAAAGCCTGCCTCTCACAGGTCTAGGCTGTTCACTCAGTTCCCAAGCATAATTTCCTGTGACCCTGCATGGTAGGCAGTGTTCTCCTTTGCTTCAGCTGTATGTGTAACTAGCAAACTGCTGTCAATCTCCTCTAACAAGTGCCAGGTATTACGTTCAGCCATTTCCGAAAACCTAAGGCAGGAATCCTTCTCTCATCAAAGGTCTAAAGAGAATGTGATCAGAACAATCACTGGATCCATGAATCAGATCTCATGCCAAGTAATGTAACTTTTATCTCCAAGCTTTTCATTCTGTAAACTAGAATTAACAATATTTACTCTGCACGTTACTGTAAGTATTGTCTCTTGCAGTTATTATTTGTGTACATTCTGTCTAGTAGTGTAGTGCTGGACTCATGATTGATTCTAATATAATAGAATCCTTATCCCATCACTTGCCCCCATTACCATGACTATTACTATTGATTAAAAATTTATAAAGTTAAAATAACAGAATGTGAAACAGTCAAGTGGGGATATAAATGACAAACTGGCCAAATTTGGTTTAAAAAGTAATTTTGCTTACTTACTAGAAATAACTAAATTCTGGCCACCACAAAAACTATAAGGAGAATTTATAAAAGTTGTGGGAAAATAATGTAAGTAGACATAAAACCAATACTGTGCGCAAGATAGTGAATACTTGGTTGAACTGTACTTTGAACCCAGAAAACTGAATATGCAAATGATGCCGTAATTTATAGCAATAAAGGCTTTTTAATAAGCTAACATTCTGTGTTCAAATGCTTTACTTTAAAGCAAATGAAAAAAAATTGGTTACTTCAGATAAGAGACAAGGGGAAAAAATGGAGCTAATAAAACTTTACTGTGGGAAAATTTCCTTTTCTTCAGTTTTTCTTCTTTCTCCACATCTTACTTAATTGCACCCAATGCACCAATGTTTTCCTGAACGCAGTAGTACACCTTTATGCCTTTCAATTTTTATGTGACTACTTACTTTATACAAATCTGTGTATTTATGTATTTGTAGAGGAGGAAAATTATAAAATCTGTACTCACATTAAATTTAAAAATCCGAAGTACAAAAAATGGGAGGAAGAAGACAATATAGCAGAGATCCCTTTGGACACTAAGTTTTTTGTTTTTTTTCCCTCTAAATTTTGAATAGTTCAGTAGCACTAAAGCATAATTTTGTCATTTGGGGGATGCAAACCATTCTCTTCAGAATTATAGTTTGCTATTGAAATATTACTTATTATAAAGTTTGAGAAAAACCTCAATCCAGGTAATATAACTCAGTAAGCAACTGGATGCCCATATTGAGATTTTTTTAATATACCCTTTACACATAGCTCTTCAGCTACCACATTCAATAAATATTTAAGCACTATTTTAAAAGCAGATTATCATTATTACAGTTAACAATAAGAAAACTGCACAGTGATAAAGCTTGTAATAAAAACAAGTAGAATACCCACTGCTCATACTATATTTAAGTATATTAGCTGCTCTTAAAAAGCATTAACTTTTACACATACAGCAGTAGAATTCTGTCCAATCTATTAGCTTCAGACAGTGCACATTAGTTATAGACTATGGGAAATCTTATGTTTACATACGCAAATAAAATGGTTTAATCACTATATTACAGTTATATATAATATTGAGGATATATTTTAAACACAAATGAGAAAGAAAATCTTTTTTTCGCTTGCAAACAAGGTAGCTTAAAAATTTTACACTCCTTGGTGTATAGATATTTCTGTATTTTACATGTTGGTAAAAAGCAAAACGTGATGTATTTCTATTAATTAGTTTTTCTCAGAGGATGTAAATTTATAAAAGGAGACCACTGATAGGACACCTTTTTCATTTACTCTCATCCTGTTTTTTTTTTTTTTTTTTTTGTAGAGACAGAGTTTCACTTTACGGCCCTAGGTGGAGTGCCAAGGCATAACACAGCTCACAGCAACCTCCAACTCCTGGGCTTAAGCGATTCTCTTGCCTCAGCCTCCCAAGTAGCGGGGACTACAGGCGCCTGCCACAACACCCAGCTATTTTTTGGTTGCAGTTTGGCCGGGGCCGGGTTTGAACCCACCACCCTCGGTATATGGGGCCGGTGCCCTACTCACTGAGCCACAGGCGCCGCCCCTACTCTCATCCTGTTAAATCTGTCTTTCCCTTGGGCTGAACAGCTTCATAGTATTAAACCCAAAACTTGGCTCAGTGTTTTTATTTTTTATTGTTGGGGATTCATTGAGGGTACAATAAGCCAGGTTACACTGATTCCATTTGTTAGGTAACGTCCCTCTTGCAATCGTGTCTTGCCCCCATAAAGTGTGATACACACCAAGGCCCCACCCCCCTCCCTCCGTCCCTCTTTCTGCTTACCCCCCCTCAGTGTTTTTTAAAAAAAAAGCTTTAAAGACAAGCTGTTTTCTTGATTCCTTAATATTGTCTAGTATTTTCAACATTTATACATCACACATTCTGGTTAAATATAGCCAATAAGTTGTCATCAGCCCACATAAATAAAATTAAATGAAAAACAACCAATTCATAGTACCAACTATGCTCAAAATTATCTTATACATTCACAGTTGACACTGATCCAGAGCATTCATCTGCAGTAAAATACTTCATTAAATACTTACGAACTCTAACACCAATTATCTACAACCACACATAAAATAAGATTCTAGGCTGACATATAATAGGAGTTAATTTTCAGTGTGGTGTTGTTGTTTGTTTGTTTGGACACAGAGTCTCACAGTGTCACCCTGGTTAGAGTGCCAGAACACAGCTCATTGCAACCTCAAACTCCTGGGCTCAGGAGATCCTCCTGCCTCAGTCTCACAAATAACTGGGACTACAGGCACCCAACACAAGGCTCAGCCAGTTTTTCTATTTTTAGCAGAGATGGAGTCTTGATCTTGCTCAGGCTGGTTTCGAATTCCTAAGCTCAAGCAATCCACCTGCTACAAATCTTTCAGTATGCTAGGATTACATGCCTGGTTCAGCGTTTTTTTTTTTTTGGTTTGTTTGTTTGCTTTTTAAGGTGTCAACTTATGATACTTGTTTATTATCATGAAGTTAGTCTAATTCTTTATGGAGGAACAAATAGATAATATAAGCAATTCAGTTGGAGAAATGATACACTCAGGAAAACAGGACTCTGGCACACTGCAGTATCCCAAGTGCCCAAAATAGTGCCTGCATATGGGAACTGACATTTAGTATCGTATTTGTTGAATGAATAAATATGTGGGTACAATTATTCCACCAAAAAATGATATTTCTCTTTTACTTTCATTAACAACTGATGACATATGTGAATAGAGAATATGTGCTATAGGCATCAAAAGCTGAAAGTTTAGCTTACACCTGTAATCCTAGCACTCTGGGACACCAAGGTGGGTGGATTGCCTGAGCTCATGGATTCAAGACCAGCCTGAACAAGAGTGAGACCCCATCTCTAAAAATAGCTGGGCATTGTGGAAGGGGCGCCTGTAGTCTCAGATACTAGGGAGGTTGAGGCAAGAGAATCACGTGAGCCCAAGAGTTTGAGGTTGCTGTGAGCTGTGATGTAACAGCACTCTACTGAGGGCAACATAATGAGACTCTGTCGCAAAAAAAAAAAAAAAAAAAATCATACATACAGTATATAAAGGCAAGAGGTGGGAGAAATCACAGAAAAATAAACAATCTGATTTGCTGAAATTTGCTGAAGTGACTGGGATGTTGAATGACTGTTTAGTGAGACTTTGTCTAAAAAAAAACTGAAAGTGTTTATTATATTTGGCTGGAGTATAATTGAGAATCTTTTTATCATGATATCCAAGTGTGACATAGGACCACACATAGATTGGTTATATTAATGTTATGTTACAACATGTTATATAATTATGTTAATATTAATATGTCTTATACATTAATGTTAATTACATTGATGTTACTAATAGCCTATTAACATTTGTTTATTGTTAATTTCATTATCGAATTCAAGAAAAGATAACAGAAAAGTAGTCTGTGTTTTACTGCTATCTGGAAATGATCCCACAATATAAACACATCTCTACTGGAAGAGAATACTTTTAAAAGTTCAATTAAATAATCCTGAACTTAATATGAAAATATGAAATATTCAAAATTAAGAAAACTACTAATCAATTGGAAAAGTAACAGTAAACAACATTCTCAAGTACTACCTTGTTGAGACAAAAAAGTAAAGAGAAAAAAATGTTAAGAGTTGTAGAGATTTACATCAGCAGTTTATCAATAAAAAGGTAAAACTGACATATGCCTTTGTATAATAAAAATCTTCTAAATATAAAAAAATTAAAATTATCTCAACTGATGTAAAAAATTTGTTTCAAATCTACTGTAATAACCGTTTTTAGAAATTTACTTTTATATTGTGCTACTATCTGTTATAATTTTTGGCTCTTTCATTCCACCTTCTGCCTATTAAACATGAAGAATGTTCACAGAAATGAACAGTAATTTGCACTTTATGGCACCTTTTAGCCCACAATCTCAAAGCATTAACTAATTAAGAAGGAACTATTTATCCCAAATTAGGATAATCAGAATTAAGAAAGGCAAAGGTGTTACTTTTTTCTCTATATATATACCATTTCAGAATTTGACACTGCTTGCGATATAATTACTATAGTTGATAAAATACAGAAAATGCTTTGCAGAAATTACTGAAAAGTTGATTTCTGGGTATAGCTGCAGAACATTTATCCAAATCTTCTGGATTGAAAGTTGTACATTATCATGTGACTATGATTAGTAGTGTTTGCCTACATGCTTTTCATCTAAATCATTAAAGGTAGTTTCATATAATAGATTGTTTACAAGAGCTTATTTAGTAAATTTACAACATAATCTTCTGATTACTGTTTATCAGCTTGTAATATAGTGTGTGGGCCAACTTGGCCACATTCTTCCTGAAAATATTTTGAATTAATTTTAGTCCCTAAACATTGAGGCTTTAGTTTCATTAACTATGCATAGTTACATTTCCGTATGTCATTATTTATGATGACAACCAAACTCAGCCCCCTGACCTCCAGCTCTCAGTGGTTAGTAATTCAAATGAATAGTATTTGAGGACAGAAAGATATTTCTATCACACAGTGGTTAATACAAATAAAATGGCTTTCAGACTAAAAACACCTGTTAACACCATTTTATTCTCACTGCAAAGCTCTACTTTGTATTATTAAATAGGAGATCTAAAGCTACATCAGAAATAGTAAGTACAGTATATCGTACTCAAGACATTCTCCTGTGGCTCGGTGTCTGTGGCTCAAGTAGCTAAAACAAACTCAGCTATATGCACCTGAGCTGGCGGGTTCGAATCCAGCCTGGGCCCACCAAACAACGACGGTTACAACGAAAAAATAGCCAGGCATTGTGGCAGGCGCCTGTAATCCCAGCTAATTGGGAGGCAGAGGCAGGAGAATCGCTTGAGCCCAGTACTTGGAGGTTGCTGTGAGCTGTGATGTCACAGCACTCTACCCAGGGTAACAGCTTGAGGCTCTGTCTCAAAAAAAAAAAAAGAAATTCTCCTGAGAAGCTGGAAGGCCAGCTGATGGCAATCATTCCTTTAATCCAGCAACTCTCAACCTGTGGGTTGTGACCCCTTTGTAACAATGAAAATACATCCTGCACATCAGATATTTACATTACGATTCATAACAGAAGCAAAATTACAGTTATGAAGTAACAACGAAAATAATTTTATGGTTGGGGGTCACCACAACATGAGGAACTGTATTAAAGGGTCGCGGCTGGGTGGCACCTGTGGCTAAGTAAGTAGGACGCCAGCCCCATATACCAAGGGTGGCGGGTTCGAACCTGGCCCTGGCCAAACTGCAACAAAAAATAGCTGGGTGTTGTGACGGGCACCTGTAGTCCCAGCTACTCGGGAGGCTGAGGCAAGAGAATTGCCTAACCCCAGGAGCTGAAGGTTGCCATGAGCTGTGATGCCACAGCACTCTACTGAGGGTGACAAAGTGTGACTCTGTCTCTCAAAAAAAAAAGGGGGTGGGGGGGAGGCATGGCATTAGGAGGCATTAGGAACATTGAAAACCACTGTTTTAAGTAGCCTACTGTGACCATGCTTTCTCCTTGGAGAAACTGTGCAGGTAAGAATTTCTCAACAGCCCTACGTGGGGTTTAAGTCATGTAGGCTCAAAATAATAAAGTGCTTTTTTTGTGTGCCAATGCCTGCCAAAATTTCCTTTGTCATATCTGAAGCACTCATCTCTCTCCAACTTTTTACTTGTACTCTCCAATTTCCAATTTCCTGTAAAGATACTAGATTAATTTTCTAAACAGATTACTTATCCCATCTCACTCTACTGTTGTAAAATTCCCATTGACTCTTTCCTATCTTCTACTTCTCAAAGTAAGGGTGTGCGTGGGCTACCTGCAGCAGAATCACCCATGTATTTGTTAAGATGCATAGGCCAGATCTACACTCAGTCAAAAGCTCTAGCAGTAAGAGCCAGCATTTCACAAACTCCCTACTGGATTCTTATGTATACAGAAGTTTGCAAACCTACAGAATGAAGTAAACACCACCATCTCCATCAAGAATAGTTAATACTTATTAAGTGCTTAATGTGGGCCAGGCACTGTTCTAAAGACTTTACATGGATGAAGTCTTAATCCTCCTAATCACTCTATAAAATAAGTGGTCTCACTATCCCCATCTGACACATGAGGGACAGGTCAGAGAAGGTAAGTAACTGCCCTCCATCAATAGCTAGAAGGTGCTAGAGATAAGGTTGAAGCTCAGGTAGTCTGCATCTGGAGTCTATGTTCTTAAGCACTACATATACTGCTTTAGTTCATCATTCAAGCGGCCGGAATCTCAAAACCTAGACTTTCCAGAATGAATTCCTCCTCCTATCTACTGTGAATGTGCTCCAGGCAGATCCTCACTTCTTGGAGGTCAGACATTAAATTCATGAATTCATCCTAGAAAAAGTGCAGACTATTACTACGGTCACACTTAGGTACTCCCCCTGGGAAGTTAAGCACCAACGTCAGCACCTAGTCCACCTTTCAAAGCAATTTTGGAACTCTTTTTCTGGAATGGCCATCAGAGTTATGGTCATACAAGGTCTGAGTTCCGCGAACTCATCTTAGAAGAAGTGCTACAAAGCAAGGGGAGTGCTCCGAAGGAAGGGGACCATAATACAAAGGTCAACAGAGCCTCTGAATGAAACTGAGGTTTAAATGTTTAATAGAATTCACTTGTGAATCAAACTGGACCTGGTGCTGTTTTAGAATGTCATTACTTATTTATTTAATTTTTTCAATACACATAGGGCTAGAGTGTGTATTTTTTCTTGTGTAAATTTTAGCAGATTGTGTCTTTTAAGAAATTTGTCCATTTTACATTGGCTATTAAATTCTGGGGCATAGAGTTGTTCACACTATTCCTTTCTTATCCTTGTAACGTTCATGGATTTGTAGTGAAGTTTCTCGTTCCTTTTTGGGAGGGGTGGAGGGTGGGGGCAGGAGGAGAGATAAGGTCTTACTCTGTTGCCCAGGCAAGAGTGTAGTGGCATCGTTACAGCTCACTGCAACCTCAAACTCTTGGACTCAAGTGATCCTTTAGCCTCAGACTGCCAAGTGACTGGGATTACCAGTAAACACCACCATGTCTGACTAATTTTCTATTTTTTTGTAAAGCTGGGGTCTTGCTCTTGCTCAGGCAGGTCTCAAACTCCTGACCTTAAGCAATCCTCTCACCTCGGCCTCACAAAGTGCTGGGATTACAGGTGTGAGCGACTGTGTCTGGCCGAATTTCCAATGTTAGTAATTGTGTCCTCTCTGAGAGGCTTGATTTTACTGATTATTTATTTTTATTTTTTTGTAATAGAGTCTTAACAGGGTCTGCCCAGGCTAGAAGGACATGGCATCAGCCTAGCTGACAGCAAACTCCTGAATTTAGGTAATCCTCCTGCCTCAGCCTTGTGAATTTTCTCTCTTTTTGGGGGGAAGAGAGGGGGAGGGGGTTTCGCTTTGCTCAGGCTGGTCTCAAACTCCTGAGTTCAAGCAATCATCCTGCCTCAGCCTCCCAGAGTACTAAGATGACAGGTGTGAGCCAGCACACCTGGCCCTTACTGATCTTTTCTGAGAATGACCTTTAGGTTTTCTCTGATTTCCTGTTTTCAATTCCATAGATTTCTGCTCTAATTTTTATTATTTGTTTTCATCTGCTTACTTTGGATTTAATGTGCTCCTCTTTTTCTAGTTTTCTAAGATGAAAGCTTAGATTATTAATTTTAGATCTTCTTTTGTAGTCTATGCATTCAGTGTTACTGATATAAATTTCCTTTTAAGCACTGCTTTTACTGCGTCCCACAAATTTCATGTTTTCATTTTCACTCAGTTCAAAATATTTTCAAATTTAAGATTTCTTGTTTGACCCATATATTAATTATAGTCACGTTGTTTAATCTCCATGTATTTTGGGATTTTCCAGCTATCTTTCTGTTATTGATTTCTAGTTTAATTCCACTGTGGTGTGACAGCAGACACTGTATGAACTCGATTCTCTTAAGTTAGGGTGTGTTTTATGGTCCAGGAAAAGGTCTACCTTCGTGAATGTTTTCAAGTGAGCTTGAGAAGAATGTCTACTGTGCTGTAATTGGATAGAGTTGATAGATTTCAATGATATTCAGTTGACTGATGGTGCTGTTAAGTTCAGCATCTATGTCCTTATGAATTTTTGGCCTGCTGGATCTGTCAATTTCTGATACGTTATTGAAATACTCAACTTTAACAGTAAATTTATCTATTTCTCCTTGTATTTCTAAAAGTCTCACTTATTTTGATGATCTGTTGTTAGGTACATGTTAAGTGTGTCTTCTTGAAGAATTGATCCTTTTATCATTATGTAATGACCCTCTTTATCCCTGATAACGTCCCTTGTTGTAAAGTCTGCGTACTTGTGAAATCAATATAGGCATTCTTATTTCCTTTTAGTTAGTATTAGTATAATTTACCTTTCTCCAGTTATTTACTTTTAATATACCTGTGTTTTTATATTTAAAGTGGATTTCTTATAAAAAACATATAGCTGGGTCTTGCTTCTGATTTGTACTGAATCTAATTGTTATTGATATATTCAGGCTATTGCCTTGAAAAGTAATTATTGATATAGTCAGAGTATGTACTACATCAGTTACTATTTTCTTTTTGTTGCCCTTTTCCTTTGTTCCAAATATATTTTTGTCTTTCTCATGCTGCCTTTTGCAGTTTGTTTGTTCTTTTATTTAGACAGAGTCTAAAGTGCCTGCATAAAGTGCCCTAGTGTCACAGCTCATAGCAAACTCAAACTCCTGGGCTCCAGTTTATCCCTAGAGCTCTTAGCATTTCAATCAGCGATTCACTTGCCTCAGCCTCCTGAGTAGCTGGGACTATGGAATCTGCCACAAGGATGGCTAGTTTTTTAGACATGGATCTCACTCTTGCTCAAGCTATCCGCCTGCCTCAACCTCCCAGAGTACTAGGATTACAGGTGTGAGCCATCACGCCTGTCCTTGCCTTTTGCAGTTTTAATTGGCATTTCATATGACTCCATTTTCTTAGTTTTTCAGTTTTACTTCCCTTTTATGCTTTTTTAAATGGTTGTCCTAGAGTTTGCAAAATATATTGACATCTAATCCATGTCCACCTACAAATAAATATATTTTGAACAAATATATATACCACTTCATAGGTAATACAAGCACCTTATCATAACAAAATAATCTTAATTCCTTTCTCTCATCCCTTGCATTTTTATCATTTATTTCATTTATATGTAAGCATATAGATGTGTATCCAATAGATCATTGCTATTATGTTGTAAAAACTGATCTGTTAAATCAATTAAAAATAAACATTTTTAAAAATTTTACCTATATTTACTCCATGTCTAGGGCTGTTCAATATCTATATATATCTATATATATATCTGATATATCATTTTCCTTCTCTCTGAAGACCTTCTTATAACATTTATAACAAGGCAGATCTGCTGGCAACAAATTTTCCCAATTTTGTTCACCTGCAAAGAATTTATTTCTCCTTCACTTCTGAAGAATAACTTCGCAGGGTACAGAATTTTAGGCTGGCTGTTTTTCTCTCAACACTTTAAATATTTCACTCCACTCCCTTCTTATTTGCATAGTTTCTGAGGAAAAGTTAGATATAATGCTTCTGTTTTCTTTTCTCACACTGGCTTCTTTCTAGAGTTTTTATCTTGGATTTTCTGCAATTTGAATATGAGATACCTATGCATAGTTTTTTTTTTTAATTTATCCTGCCTAGTATTTTCTGGGCTACCTAGATCTATGGTTTAGTATCTCACATTAATTGAGATTGAGGGAAATGTTGTTTTGTTTCAAATATTTTTTCTGTTCCTTTCTTTCTTTTCCTTCTGGTATTCCCATCATGCATATGCTATGTTTGTAGCTATCACATAGTTCTTGGATATTCTGTGTAACTTATTTCAGTCTTCTTTCTCTTTGTTTCTCCATTTTGGAACTTTCGACTGACATATCCTAAAGCTTCAGATTCTTTCCTCAGCTGTGTGATGTCTACTAAAGAGCCCATCAAAGGCATTCTTCATTTCTATTAGTGTTTTTCATCTCTATCATTTCTTTATTTTTTTCTTAGAATTTTCCTCCGTCTGCTTACACTGGACATCTGCTCTTGTATACCATCCACTTTATCCCTAGAGCTCTTAGCATTTCAATCAGTTGTTTTAAATTCCTGTTCTTATCTAAATCTGATTCTGTTACTTACTCTGTCTCTTCAAATTATATTGTTGGCTTTTTAGTATGTGTTGTAATTTCTTTCTTGAGAGCTGGACGTTAGGTACGGGGTAAAAGTAACTGCTGTGAATAGGCCTTTAATAATGTGGTGGTAAGGAACCTGGGGAGGGAGCATTTTGGAGTCCCATGATTAGGTCTTGGTCTTTGGGTGGGCCTGTGCCTCTGAATTGTGAACTTCACAAATGCTTCTCAGTCTCCCTCCAACCTGGGTGGCTAGAGTGGGCTGGAGTTGGGTATTTCCCTTCCCTCTAACAAAACCCCAATTATTTAAGCTCTTGCAGAACAGTTTCTGTTAGGGCAGGCATTACTAAGAATAAACTGTTCTGGTGTCTTTTAAAATGGTTCCTTTCCCTCTCCCTCTACCAGAAGCCCAAGAGGATTTTTCTGAGACATTCATTGTGAGAATCTGATTGAGCTCTCAGAGGAAAAACTCACAAAAGTGGTCTGAGCCGCGGTGATCTGTCAATTACCGTTCAGGTTTTCCTTCCCTGGCACTGATTTCCCATGCAGGTTTCTGCTCCTCTAAGTTATGATTCTTTGTATTGTCTGTCTCTCTCTTCAATTTGGAGGGTAGTGGTCTATCTATAACCTTGCTTCTGTGACAGATCTAAGAAGATTTATTAATTTTTCAGGTTTTTTAGTTTTTTGTTGTTTATTTTTTTGTTTTGAGACAGTCTCAAGCTGTTGCTCTGGGTAGAGTGCCATGGCATCATCATAGCTCACAGCAACCTCCAACTCTTCTTGAGCTCAAGCAAACCTCTTGCCTCAGTTTCTCTATTATTATTATTTTTTGTTTTTTAGTAGAGAAGAGATCTTGCTTTTGCTCACGCTATCTTCGAACTCATGAATGCAGGCAATCCACCCGCTTCCACCTCCCAAAGTGCTAGGATTACAGGTGTGAGCCACCATACTCAGCTATTTACTTGTTGATGAAATGATGACTTCCAGGTTCCTTATGTGCTGAATTGGAAACTGAATATTTTCTCATTTTTTAAATTACAAATTTTAGAGATAGATGTGATTTGGGGGACAATTTAGTTCAATCTCCTCTTTTTAAAGACAAGAGACTAGGGAGACAGGAATCTGGGTATACTTGATGTCATCAGAACAGATTCCAGTAGCCCCTACTTGTTATCCCCAACTAAAAAGTAACTGTTTTAATGGTACTAGGCTTATACTGAAAGAAAAAAAGAATTAGTTCTTACTGATAGGGATACATACTGAACTATTTATAAAAACATGACTTGATAGAATTTGCTTTAAAATCTGAGGCAAGGAAGGGTTATAGCTATGATGGGGCAAGTATTATATACTATTTTCCCATGTTGATTCGATTTTAAGTTTTCCACAAATGTTACAAACATGGTAAAGTAGAAAAGGATGAAACAATTACTCATTTTCACTTTAATAATCTATTTATTACTACTGAAAGAACTGATGACATTACACAGAGTAAGGATTTAAGTAAATACCAACTTAAAAATTACTTGGCTTAGGCCGGGTGCAGTGGCTCACTAGAGTAATCCCAGTACTTTAAGAAGCCAAGGTGGGTGGATAGCTTGTGCTCAGAGTTCGAGACCAGCCTGAACAAGTGTGAGACCCTGTCTCTACTAAAAACAGAAAAACTATCTGGGCACTGTGGCGAGTGCCTATAGTCCCAGCTACTTGGGAAGCTGAGGCAAGAAGACTGCTCAAGCCCAACAGTTGAGGGTTGCTGTGAGCTATGACGCCGCTGCACTCTACTCGGGGCAACTGAGACTCTGTCTCAAAAAAAAAAAAAAAAAAAATTACTTGACTTAGTGTACTTAGCAAATCATTGAGGTAAAATAAATTCTGCCATGCCAATTATAAGCAAACTGCTTTATTTATATAAAATTCACAATCATACTTCTCTAAACTTCTCTATTAATTTACTTTCTTATAGCTATTACAGTACCTTAGCACTAACCAAAATCAAACTGACATTATTTTTATATATTTTATATGAGCCTCTTACACAATATTTGCTCTGTTTGCCTTTTCATTCTTAAATGAAGTGCTTTACCTATAGTAAGGAAATTTTCAGCAGTGGTACAATTTGCACACCATTCATAAAAGGATGTTCATTAATCCAAACGAAAGAAATGAATTTCCTGTATTTTAATCTTAGAATCCTTACTATTAGGAAGGATTGAAAAAAACTTACTTAGGCCACTTGACTATGCATTGCTAATATATTAGAACTTCAAGAGTTACAGTGTTAGTAATTTGAATAAACTAGCTTTAGTTTAAGCACCCCAGCTGTCAATATCCAACTGCTCTATAGGTGGTTAGGAGACTAAAATTACAGCATCAAGCTCTAAAGCTCTGGTTTTGAATGTTATGATTCCTTAACATGCAAAGAATTTTTTTTTATTTTTTTTTTTTTGCAGTTTTTGGCCAGTGCTGGGTTTGAACCTGCCACCTCTGGCATATGGGGCTGGCGCCCTACTCCTTTGAGCCACAGGTGCCACCCACAAAGAAAATTTTTAAGAACTGCAAACTAACGAGCCTTTGATATATGTAAGTAGAAATACTGAAAAACCAAGCCTTTAAGAATGATGTACTGATTTTCCCAGTATGGGAGGATATTAACCCGCTTGTGCACATAAAGGTGAAGATTTGGAGAACAGCTCAAGAGAGACCTAGATCCTGGTGATGCTAGAATCTCAAGATAGAAAGGAACTTGAAATGTCATCTTGTCTACCTCCTTCACTAGATACTCTTGACAACTCATCATCCAACATTGGCTTGAACTTTGCCTCCTAAAAACAGAAAAATTTCCAAGCTAACAGCCTATACTATTCTATTTCTAGTCTGTTCTGATTGTTAATGCTTGCTTGAGTGAAAATCTGCTTTCCTGCAGCTTTCAGTCACTAGTTTTTGTTCTTCCTTCTAAAAATAGAACACATCAAATCTGTCTTCCACCTGATAACCCACAAGTATTTGAAGCACTTGTCTCCGGTTTCTTCAGTCTTTTTTTTTTTTTATTCCTGCATAGAGATGAAGACTCAGAAGACACCATGACAGGGGTCACAGACTCACAGAGAACACCTAGTCCTCAGACGTGCTTGCTTGTTTACTTGCCCGGTTATTTTAAAAATTTAATGAAGAAGCACATATTCTTGGCTTCTCTTTAAAAACACTAGACTGGTGATAGTGAGCTGTAGCTGGGAAATGGCAGAGTAGATTCTTCCTTCTGCTTCAGTTCACCACTGTCTCCATCATTCCAGTGTCATCTCTCAGACAGAACCTACCTGCTCATGCTATCTAAAATGGTCTTCTTACCGCCCCACTCTCTTGCTCCATATGTTCTATCAGTGCTCTTTTAAAGTAAAATAATTATTTCCTGAAGAAAATCTCTTAAGGAACCTACAACTCTGATGTAGTCTGTTCAACATCAAGTACACACTTCTACTTAATCTCTCTTGATGCTAAATATAAACACATATTTATATTTTTTTGAATTGTTCATTCATTCATTCATACCACATAACAACTTACTAGGTTTTCTGGAAGCCTCAATGATGTTTTGGCTCACTGACTGACAAATCTTCCAGTCTTAGGCCAACACTGGTAAACAAATCTGCCATATTATAACATATTTCTGTAATTCAATAACTGTGCCATCATTTGGAAAAGCCAAATTTGGTGCCTTGCATTTATTCCTGTTACATTTCACCTTCTGAATAAGTATAAGACTTATTTCCTAAGCCATGTAGTGATAGACTATAATAAACACAAGCCATTACAGAATTATGTAAGAGTTTGTACTTATTGCAAGGATACACTAAAATGTATTGTTACACTCAAGAATTAGGATTCTCAGGCTGGATGGCACATATAATCCTTAGCACTCTGAAGGCTGAGACAGACAGACTGCTCGAGCTCATGAGTTGAGACTAGCCTAGCAAGTGCAAGAAGAGCAAGACTCCATCTCCCCAAAATAGCCAGGCATTGTGGCAGGTGCCTGCAGTCCCAGCTACGAGGAAGGTTGAGGCAAGAGGATCACTTGAACCCAAGAGTTTGAGGTTGCTGTGAGCTATGACACCATAGCACTCAACTGAGGACAACAACGTGAGACTCTGTATCAAAAGAAGAAGAAAAAAGACAAGAATTAGGATTCTCAATCATGATTTAGCCGATCTCCAAGCTAATAAACACCCTACATGACAATCCTTATGAGAAGTTCATATATTTAATAGTACACGTTATAAAGACAGAAGAATTCCCCCAAATACTAAAGTAAAAACTAAAATTTTGCTTCTTTTAACCTTTGTCTTTATGTATTTGAAAAGAAAAGGAAAAAGAATGCTATCTCTTCTATATGATCCAAGTGGCTTTTTTTCTTTTTTGAGACAGGTTCTCACTCTGTACCCCTGGCTGCAGTGCAGTAGGCACTAAGTAGCTCACTGCGACCCCAACCTTCTGGGTTCAAGCAATTCTCTCACTTTAGCATTCTGAGTAGTTAAGCTGATAGGTGCTAACTGCCACAGCTGGCTAATTTTTTTTTTTTTTTTTTTTAGTTTTGTGGAGACATGGTCTTACTATGTTCAGGCTTGTCTCAAACTTCTGGCCTCAAGCAATCCTCCCACCTCAAAGTGACTGATTACAAGGATGAGTCACTGTGGCCTGCCAATATGACCTTTTTTACATGTCTGAAAACAGTTATTTGTATCTTCCTCAAGTTTATTCTGTTCCTGAGCAGGCAACACCTAACTAGGGTTCTATGGAACTAATTACAAAGGCAGAAATCTATACATTTAAAGATCAGTCCTTTCCTAAAGAGAAGTGGAGTATCATGCAAAGGTTTCTTTAAAGAGGCAGTATTTAAAATAAACCTTTGACTTATAGACAGGTGCAAAAATAAATAAATAAATAAAAAATCCTCTTTTGCAACCCAGAACTCATTGTTCAGTAAGAGTTTTGATACATATAAGAAATATCATGTTCCATAAAAAGAAAATAAAGAAACTAAACCTTCAAGTATATGTAATCTGCAGATATAGCATGATTCAACCTTTTGTGAATATTCCCCCCAACCCTCATATTTTTTTGGACACAGCCTCACTCTGCTGCCTAGGCTAGAGGGCTGTGGCATCAGCCTAGCTCACAGCAACCTCAAATCTTGGGTTCAAGTGCTCCTTCTGCTTCAACTGCGCAAGTAGGTTAAGACTCCAGATACCTGCCACAACACTCGGCTAATTCTTCTATTTTTAACAGAGACAGGGTCTCGGGCTTGCTTAGGCTGGTTTCAAACTTTTGAGTTCAAGCAATCCTCCTGCCTCAGCCTCCCTTTAGTTTTGTGGAGACATGGTCTTACCATGTTGCCCAGGCTTGTCTCAAACTTCTGGCCTCAAGCAACCTAAGATTACAGCTGTGAGCCACCACACCTGGCCCATAGTGAATATTCTTGCCTCTTTACAGGTGGTTCTAGTGTAGGTGGTGAAAAATACTATAAAAACCAAAGATCTCTCTTGAGAGTTATAAGTATGAATATCCTTTTTCCTTACAATACAGATATAAGAAACAGTCACTGACAGATTATCTGGCATTGTTAATAAGTACTTATCTCCTGACTTATTTCCAATACACATATAAAAAAGCTGTATGTGGACTTAAATTTTTATATATATATATATATATATAACATAATGTCACTGAGATCTTAAGATTACAGGACCACAAAAAGTTAAGCAATAGAAGGAACTTCTTTTCAAAGTTTTCTAGTCCAATTCCTTCATTTTTTAAAAGAGGAAACTCAACAAGCATTTATGGAGCTGCTCTGGAACCTGACCCATTTATCACTTCATTTACTGGGATCCCACCATTGCCACAGACTATGTCAGATGCATGAAGGTGACAAATATGATTAAACCCAGATCCTGCCCTCAAAAAGCTTACATTTAGCAGATACTTGAAACTAAGTGACATTATGAACTTAAAATGTATATAATTTAAGTCCATGCAGGCTAGAAAACTGTAAGTTTCATAGTAGTTCTACTTTTTAATCATAGACTCCTTAAGCAGCTGCCTCCATGTAAATGCTTAAGGAGCCCATGTAAATGCTTTAAAAATATTTTATTTGTTCTTGTATCTATACGCTCAGACCCACCAGTAGTAGGTATTTCATCAGCACACATTCAAGCCTGACTGCCATTTTTGAAATCTCTTAATTGAGGAGAGCGGCAGAAGTCCCTTGGGCTTCTACAGACCTGAGCAAGAGAGAGAGGAAAGAGAGTTTCGCCACTGTTTTGGTGCTAGGAAGCTCAAATCAGCTGAGTAAGTGCTGCAAGAGAAATAAATGTTAACAAAATGAGTGATTCATTCATTCATCTAACAAATATTTATTCAGTGCCTAACATCTCTCAGAAGGTATAGCAAACACAGCGGCCACACTATTAAGGGAAAAGAGCATGTCTCCAGCTCATAATCTAATTTGGACTCTCTCAAGCCTATACTCATCAGGTAAGTGGAATAATGTCTTCAGGTCTACTATGTAGTAAAACACAAATTGTCAAACAACATCCACAACTTATTAAAAGCTTCCTAGGTGATTTTTATTGTTTGGAATTCACTCGGGGCACAAACTATTAGGTTACGATGATTGCATTTGTTAGGTAAAGTCCCTCTTATAATTGTGTCCTGCCCCCAAGAGGTGTGCCATATACTGCGACCCCCATCCACCTCCTTCCTCCCCTCTCCCTCATTCCCTTACCTCCACCTTATATTAGATCATCTACTGCCTTCGTATTAGAATTGAGTATACTGGATTCTTGCTTCTCAATTTGGTAATTCTTTTTTTTGTTGTTGTTTGTTTTTGTCTTGCTCTGTTGCCCATGGCACCATAGCTCACAGCAACTTCAGTCTCCTGGGCTTAAGAGATCCTCTTGTCTCAGCCTCTTTAGTAGCTGGGCCAATAGCTGCCTGCCATGACTCTTAGCTAATTTTTCTATTGTAGTAGAGAATGGTCTTGCTTTTGTTCAGGCTAGTCTCCTAAGCTCAAGAGATCCACCCACCTCAGCCTCCCAAAGTGCTAAGATTATAGGTGTGAGCCATGGCGCCCCATCCTGCCTAAGTGATTTGATGAGGTACTTCCCTGCATTTGCAGTGGCTTCCACTGTAAGTACTGATGTGTTGGGCCTAAGGCAGATCTGGTAAGGACCCCATGTTGACAAATGATCACTTCCGAGGTTGAACAACAAACAGAGCACAGTTTGAGGGTAAAGAAGATAGCAACTCCTCTCTATATTAGAAACATCTGAACACCCAGAGACAGCAAAGCTTGGGAATTATTACAAGTTAATCAGAAAAGTAACATTTGTTAAAAAAAAAAAAAAAGGAAGACCAGGACAGGTGCTAAGGCCTTTAATCTAACATCCCTAATGCCAAGGGTATTTTAACCATATTTAAGTATCTTTGCAAAGTAACAGCATGACTTAAATACTGCTAATTTGGCACTTGGAGTCATTACTACCGTGGTCATCATATCACATCTTATTCTGCTGTTGTTCTGAAGATTTAGGGAGTCTGTGTATTACCATGAAAGCTTTTATCATAGCAGTGATTATTTTTTTTTTTAACAATTCCAGAAAATGGTCTGTTGTTGATGAAATGCTTAGCTTAGGATCTGCTTTTCAACAAAACTTTTTCTTTTTCCATTACCATCTTGGCTGACAAATTTGTACAAGAAAAAATGTAACTTTAGAAATATGGAAAAGGCTACATTTCATTTACCATAATGACCCTCAAAATAAGCCAGTAAATTCCAATCTATTATAATCCTAGAATTAGGTAAATTTTTAGTTGTACATTACTTCACCTTAAAACACTGTTGATTTGAACCATTTTTCTCCATAACTCACAGTAAGAAATACATTTACATCACTATCCAATGACATATACACATGTAACTAAAAGAAAAAGCAAAAAATATATATTTATTACATGCAATGTACTCCTATTCCATCCTATCCCACCTCATTTGCCACCAACGTGGCTAAAGATTTTGGTCCCACTGATTTGATTTCAGAATTGAGAGATCACAGTTGCAATTTGAGAAAATACCAGTACAGACAGCATGATGTATTTCTGTGTGCAACTTAGCACTTAAAGGACCTAATCAAGAATTCCTATCCCAGGAGTGGTTGGTTAGCATGTAAAAGGCCTTAATCAGGATTTTAACTCCAGAAGCAGATGAATCCAATACATCTTCACCTGCATTTTTGATAAAAAGTTCAACTATAAGCACAGAGGACGTCGGAAATAAAGGACGTTCAAAGTGTGTGACTGGCCAGAAACTCAAGCTCCCCCCACCCTTGTATAAAAGGAGAATTATCCGGCATATCTAGCAGTGTGACATCTTTTGAGCGAGACTGGAGTGGAGAGACAGAAAATCAAAGGTAAAGATTTGAACCAAAGTTCAGAGGTAATTGTTTAAGTTGTAGAAAAGCCTGTTATCAAAGGGAAGAATGTATGAAGAACCAAAGACCAAAAGCCTAGCTTTGGTGAATGCCCAATTAGGGAAGTGAAGAGTAACCAACTCAGGAGTCAAGGAGGAAGGGACTGCATAAAGAGGACAAGAGAAACCAACTGTATCATGGAAGACAACCAAAGAAACAGTTTTCAGAAAGAATGAGCCCCCACCCCCCACAAATGCACAGAAAGATCAAAGTAGAGTCTAAGTTTTGAAAATGTCGTTCTGAATCTGGGGGTGACCAGAGCAACAGGATTGTACAAATGTTTCTTGTTTTGGGTTTTTTTTTTTTCCCAGGATGTATTAAAGGCCAGAAGAGAGGGAAAAATTGAGAAGCTGGATCAAGTGCTATGAAATATCTCAGATTCTTGGTCTCCAAACATGCTCACACCTAATCTAAGTCAGTTGGCAAAAGTTATTAAAAAGATATAACTAACAATGAAATCTGTACCTGGCACTCTTCCTACTCATCATTTGGAAATCTGCTATCATAAGTATGTATTTCTTTTATCTAATTATTTGGTAAATGATTTTCACACAACAAAGGAAAATGGAGTAGAAGTCTTCCCTCATCTTTCTCTGTGCGCAGGGCTCAGATGCCATTAGTACTTCTATTTTCTCAGGTCCTTCACATAAGTTGTTCTCTGCTTCAAAATCCCCAGGCCATGGAATATAGTATTAAGCTGATGAACTAATTCACAGACACTTACACAGTGATGTGACATACCACCTCTTACTAATCTTTCATTGAAAGAGAGAACACTTAGTGTAAGGAATATACTTTTAATGGTTCTAAACCAAGCCCTGTGGCAGGGTAAGGAGGGACTGTGAAGGATTTGGAGAGCAAGCTCCCTTAAATTGCATCTGGTGGGTGGCTTCCTATTTCATGCATTCTTAAAGGCGGCCTTTACTAGAGGCATATTCTTTAACCCTCTAGAAGGTTTAGGATTATGTAGCAAAACTATAAAGTTTAATCAAGCAGGATGGCAGTACCCCTCAAATGTTCTGTAGATATCACTAAAATAAATTTTCCATGAAAATTCATTCTGAAATGCAATTCTCCTTGTCCACTGGTTTAATATGCCTCCTTTTCTTAGGGAAGAAAAAATGTTGGAACAATAATAAATATCCAAAAAGGAAACTATCAAGAATGAAAATACAGCTAAAAGGAAGAGGAGAAAAACTTGTTTTGTGTTTTTCCTTCTGTGTCCCTCAAAAAAATATGTTCAAGTCTTAACTGCTGGAACCTGTAAGTGTGATCTTACTTAAAAATAGGTAATTAAGATGAGGTGATACTAGATTATGTGGGCTCTTAATCCAGTAACTGACACTTCCATAAGACAAAGGAGAATTATATTTAGACTCCGAGACATAGGCATACACAGGGAAGAAGGCCACACGACAACAGAGATAAAGACTGCAGTGCTACAGCTCCCAAGGAACTCTAAGAACTATGGGAAGCTACCCAAAGACAGAGAGGAGAAAAAGGATTCCTTCCCAGAGCCTTCAGGCGAACCATGGTGACTCTGATTTCAGACTTCTAGTCTCTAGAACTCTGAGAAAATTAATTTCTTCTGTTTTAAGCCATCAAAGTTTGTATAACTTGTTATAGTATAGCAGCATCAGTAATATTAGAAAGAATGAATAATATTTATGGCATCCATTTTCTCAGTTGCCTTATATAGTTAAAGTATTTAGGAGACAAATTCCCCTAGAAGTATATATCACATACTGTCTTTTCATCTTCTAAGAACATGTTAATCAGGGAGTAGCAAGACGGTTGCTTTTAGAAATCTCTACCCAAGGGCGGTGCCTGTAGCTCAGTGGGTAGTGTGCCGGCCATGTAGGTTCAAACCTGACCTGGGCCTGCTAAAATCAACAATGACAACTGCAACCAAAAAATAGTTGGGTGTTGTGGCAGATGCCTGCAGTCCCAGCTACTTGGGAGACTGAGGCAAGAGAATTGCTTAAGCCAAGAGTTTGAGGTTGCTATGAGCTGTGACACCACGGCACTCTACCCAGGGCGACATAGTGAGACTGTTATTTTAGAAAAAGAAAAGAAATTTCTACCCAAAAGGTTCTTTTTGTTTTTTTGAGACAGAGTCTCACTATGTTGCCCTTGGTAGAGTGCTGTAGCATCATAGCTCACAGCAACCTCAAACTCTTAGGTTCAAGTGATTCTCTTGCCTTAGTCTCCCTTGTAGCTGGGACTACAGGAACCCACCATAACACTTGGCTACTTTTTTTGTTGTTGTTTGGCAGCCTCGGGCTGGGTTCAAACCCACCAACCCGGGTGCATGTGGCTGACGCCCTAACCACTGAGCTATGAGCACCAAGCTTCACGTGTGCCTGTAATCTACACTGATTTGGTTTAGCATGGTACCACAGCCACATAATCTTTCATTCTAGAATCCAATACCTGGTTTCTAACAGCTAACTGTGTAATTCTCTGCTCAATGCTGCTTTTACTGCTCCAGTGATGTTAGGCTCAATGTTTGAAAGTGTTATATATGAAGACATTCCTGATCTTTTCACAGTCATCTACCTACATTCATTGCAAGACAATGTGCCTGAAAGAGATGACACAGCACAACTCACTTTCCACTACTGCTGAGAAAGTAAAGCCAATGAATGGTTCAGAAAAGTACCCATAATGCCATCAGAATCGTCCTCTTTAGTTGTTATACTTTCTTTTTTTTTTAATTTGGCCGGGGCTGGGTTTGAACCCGCCACCTCCGGCATATGGGACCGGCGCCCTACCCGCTGAGCCACAGGCACCGCCCCTCTTTAGTTGTTAAAGAGAGAGAGCAGACAAGAACCAAACTCATCATGGAATAACAATCATTGATCTGCTTTGGGCACCATGGCTATTCAGAATTAACAACTTCTGACAATCACAGAAATCAAGCATTACTCCAAATACAAGAACTCCTCTTTGAGTCACATAAAAATCATTAGTGATTTCTGATAGCATTATTTATAATCCCTGAGCAAAAGTCATAAAGGCTAATACAACCCTGTACACAGATTCTTGTTTGATGTTACCTCTAGGTAAAGCAAACAAAAACCCTCAAGCACTACTCCAAGTAAAAAGCATAGTGAAAAACAAAAATAGGAAATGGAACTGTAGTACTGGCAAAATCTGGTAATCTTTTTGTGAATTGTGGCTCTTACTTATAGCCCATGAGGCCCCACTTCAGTGAGTGGCTTTCGCTGTCGTCAAAATTCTTCTTCCAATTTCCAACTCTCATGTTAAATTGGCAAAGGGGCATTACCAATTCAGGTTCTATATATCTTACCATAGAATTTATGACCTCCAAGAGCCAGCTGTCAGTCATACACTTGAAGAGATCTAAAGCTTTACCCTCGATTGGAACACCTACCAGCTTTAAACATAAGACTCTCCACTGGGAAAAACCACTGCAGGACCAAAGCAGCAGAACATATTTTAATTTAAAGGTTTAGATTCCCACTGTAACCCAAATTTAATGATTTTCTAGATAAACTGTATCCATTTTTTAAACAAAGTATTCAACCCAATTCAATACTAAAGGATCTTCATTTGAAAGCATTTCATTAACACAAAAAGGTAGAAAAGCTCTATTTTTTTTTTTTACAGGCACTGTAGAAACAGGTAACTTGATCTTGGAGCCCCAAACGTTATCATGCCTAGCTCTAACTAACTAATTAAATACATAAATGAATAAATAAATAAATTTTAGTTATTCTTTTCCAAAAATTTGTGTAAAACATTTATCCATTCCTAAATCGCCTTGCTTTACTAAATATAGAACTAGAAGCAGAATTAGTTCAGTTTTATGCTATAAAGATACTATTATGATGTGCTAGTATATTTTTATAGACTTTTTTATTAAGGTCATACCATCTTCTACATACAGTACTTTGATTTTATTCAGGGCCTCAGAACATTCTTTGCTCAGCTTCAGAATCTTGAGCCCAGGATTCCTTCAATGCTTTAACAAATGGTATCATCATCACCCCCACCAATTAAAGCACAAATACACATATAAGCAAATATCTGTATTTAATTTCAGAAGGTTGCAATACTCATCAGGAGTTCCATAAGTGTTACATAAAGAATTGCTGGAATAGGATTATTATGCAATCAGAAATCCTTGGAGAACAGAATTTTTCATATTTCCTATATTATTGGTTATTTTTCCAAGAGGCAGAGGTAAAAGACTTTGTTTTTAGGTTTTATTATTTATATAATGAAGTTCAGGAGTAAAATGGCATGAAGACTGAGATTTTCTTTAAAATACACATACAGATACACACACACCCGTATAAAAAACCATATAAAGTAGGGGGGAGAATACAAGGGAGATAGATGAAGTGACACAGCCAATACTGAGATGGTAGTTGAAGAGAGTGATGGATATACGGGAGTTTAACTAACTTTTCTTTATGTTTGGTAATTTTCACAACTGAAAGTTTAAAATTTTTCACAAAGAACCCTTCAACTGATTTATTGAAGATGTCAATGGCGTGGCGCCTGTGGCTCAAGCGGCTAAGGCGCCAGCCACATACACCTGAGCTGGCGGGTTCAAATCCAGCCCGGGCTTGCCAAACAACAATGACGACTGCAACCAAAAAGTAGCTGGGCATTGTGGCGGGTGCCTGTGGTTCCAGCTACTTGGGGGGCTGAGGCAGGAGAATCGCTTGAGCCCAGGAGTTGGAGGTTGCTGTGAGCTGTGAAGCCACGGCACTGTACCCAGGGTGATAGCTTGAGACTCTGTGAACAAAAGAAAGACCGGAAAGAAAAAGGAAGGAAGGAAGGGAAGGAAAGAAGGGAGGGAGTGAAGGGAGGCAAAGAATGGGGTCTTCATGGGAACACGTAGATTAAGTTTTCAAAAGTGCAAGCTAAGTGATAACTGTGCAAAAATAATGATATTTGTATAAGAAGTCAAAGTAATTTTAATTTTACTAGGCTTTATCTTTCTCTAATTTTGTAAAAAAAAAAAAAAAATGGAGGGAGAGGTAAAAGGAATAGTTCAAAATACTGGCTTTTATTATGTACAAACCATTTACATACCAAGATCCAGTATCTTCCAGGCAAATCAACCTGCCACTTAACTTTCTAAAAGAAACATCCAACCTGCACCCAAGGCCACCATGTACCATGCCCCTCAGCCAGCCGTTAGTCCTTAAAGCTTGAGTTATGTCAAAGGTAGCTGGGCTGTGGTTGTACTCTTAACTGGGCTCCACTACATACATCTTTGCTTTGGAGTCCAAACAGGCCTCAGACCAAGGCCATAGGCTTATCCTGGTCTTTGAGTGTCACAACCACTAAAGATCTTGTGCTGGATCAGATGGCAACATTTTGAAAAGTTACCAAAATCAAAATGACCCTTTGCAATACTGCTATATGTTCTCATTTAAAACCATATAACTGGAATATTTATTGTATTTTAATCCTGATGGTATAACAGATATATACTTTAGAGATAAAAAGCAGGTGAAATTTGAATATATCCTGATGATATAACAGGTATATACGTTAGAGATAAATAGCAGATGAAATAGATTTTTTTCTAAGTATCAAAGGAAAAGTCGTCATATAAGTTGTTTGCAAATACTTTTCAAACTGAAGATCTTCGAAAATCTTCAGGGCAGGTGCCCAAAATACTAATAGGATTTTGAAATACTAAATACCAACTCCTGAGTTAACGGTTTTAAAACATTTTCTAAACTTTATTAATCCTGACACTCATCTGGTACTTGTTTTTGGGAAATGTCCACTGATCTGTAGTACAACTAAAACATTTGAAAAATATTCTGGCCAAAATGTTTTTTTAGTAGATTGGTGGTTTGTTTTCTCTGGCAAACTTACATTGAAGTGCTAGTGATTATCAAGTAGTATCACTGCCCTGGGTCTGATATCAAGTTGTTTCATAATGTCCTAGTTTTGTTCTAAGTTTATATTCTTTGCAAATAAAGATAGTGCAATTAAGTAATCAAGTAACAAACAGGAGAAATAAAATAAAATTCTGATGGAATACAATGAGCTTCTCTGGCAATGTCTTAGGACCAGTACAGTTGAAGAAGACATATCTGGAGGGAAGAAGTAGACAGGAGAGGAAAGTTAAGAAAATACAAATTCCTTACAGCATAGTAACCGAGAGAACAGCTTTCGGAGCCCATTAAACCAGAGGGCAAATGAATTCTCTCTGAACCTTGGCTGTCTCATCTGAAAAGTAAGGGTGACAATATTAACTTGAGAGAACTGTGGAAATTAAATTAGAAAACATACTGATACCGGAATTTCAGGTTCTTGGTCTCAGGGAATTGACAGACCACAGGATCAGTGGTAAGTCAGGATTTATCTACAGAAACAAAATTACAACAACTACAAAAACCAAACCTCCTGGCAGAGAGAACCCAAGAGGGGAACAAGCTCTCCTGCTCCCTCTTCGAGGTCTGCCTTTGGGCTCTCTGCTCAGGGGTTTATATAGTGGCAGGAGGATTGTTCTGCTAGGGTGTGAGTCCTGTTAGTTACAGCCAGCTGTCCAGTGAACTCTCAGGCCTTGGAAACTGACAGGAAATCCACCAGTCAGAAGTGCATGTGGAGAAGAGAGCAAGGTACCATCCATGAAACTGACCAGTCAGAAGTCCATGCGGATGAGACAGCAAGGCACCATCTGCTCAGAAGTGCACCTGGAGAAGACAGCACGGCCCCAGCAGGTGTCCGGCCCTTGAACCAGCAGCAACCTGGTTCCTCCGTCCCCAGGAGCATCAACACCTCCAGGGTTAAGGCAGCAGGTCATGGTGCTGCCTTGTCCTGCATCAGTACCTTAATGTGCTTAAAGTATCTGGCACATAGTAAAGTGGACCAATAAACAGTGGCTGCTACCATTTTTATTCTTATTTTATTTCATCCACACTTCTTACGTAGCCTACAAAGCATTTCATGATCTAATTCCTGCTCATTCTCCCAAGGTTCAACTTGTATCATCTTTTCATCATATTCAAGTTACCTGATCTTCCTTCTGTTACCTCGTGAGCAAATCAGGTTCTTGGTTTCTGCACTAATTGGTTTCTCTGTCTATAATGTTCTTCCTAGAGATAGTAACATACCTTCTATGACATTCAGGCCATAATTTACATATCAGTTTTTGAGAATGAACTTCCCTAACCCTTCCATTCTAAGGGAACATACCAGTCATTCTTCAGCAGAACCCTCTGTTTTAATTATCTCCAGAGCACATTTGCACATCTGATATTTTCCTATTCGTTTGTTTGGTTATAGTCTGTCTCATCATATTCACTGAAAAGACTTAATCACACCGGTACCCCTAACACTCAGAGCTAACCTTAAGTGTCCAATAAATAACCATAGAAGAAGGAAAGACAGGAAAAGGAGAGGATAAAAGAAAGGAGGGAAGGAAGTCTGACCTATAAAAAAAATAAATTTGAAGCTTTAGGCTACAATTGACAGGGGGCTGGTTTTCTACAGAGGTAGGTAGTAAATGAATTCCTATGTGTATACTATTCATTTATTCTCTTCTCTGCCCACCTGTTCATCTTAGGATGAACTTTGAGAGATAACTGCTGTCCATATGCTCCTACTCACAGAATGCATGAACCCATTCACCAGTATTTTTCTCCATCTGTAAATTAAATGGCTACTTCATCCTTGTCTGTTTTCTGTTATGACAAAATGTGGTTAATAAGACAAAGAAAACTGGTAAAAATTCTAATCTGTAGGACTATTTACGTTTTTCTAACAAGAACATGAATTTCCAAGTTTGGTATTTTGGCAAACCTTTTTATTTGCCAAATTGTAAGCTAAGAATCCCTGTAAACTACACTAATGGAGTTTCATAAGACTCTGTCTCAAAAAAAAAAAAAAAAAAAAAAAAGTGCTGCAGACAAAGTCTCACTTTCCCTTAGTAGAGTGCTATGGCATCATAGCTCACAGCAACCCCAAACTCTTAGGCTCAAGTGATCCTCTTGCTTTAGCCTCCCAAGTAACTGGGACTACAGATGTCTGCCACAACACCCGGCTATTTTTAGAGACAGAGTTTATTCTATTTTAGAGACAGAGTTTGCTCTTTACTCAGGCTGGTTTCAAACTCCTGTTACAGGCAATACCTGCCTCAGCCTCCCAAAGTGCCAGCATTACAGGCATGAACCACTGCACCCAGCCAATCTGCAGCATTTTTATTAGACTTGTGTATGACAGCAGCATTTATTTCAGTAAGTTGTTAATAAAAGAGCAATAGTTCAGACAAAGATATGTTGCCTTTTTTATGTGTTAAAGTACTGTAAGGTTCAGAGAAAGGGAACCATTAAAAGTGGCCTGCTGTGTAGTAAGGAGCTTACTTTTCAACTCCAGTTGTACTCTTCCCCCAAATAAGGGTGGGAAGAGTACAGTAATTATCTATGCTTTTTTTCCTCTTTTCCACTAGCAATATATTAATCCAGTGAAAATGTTTTATGATGTAAATGATGAAAAGTAAATTATAGGGCAGCATTTGTGGCTCAGTAAGTAGGGTGCCAGACCCATATACCGAGGGTGGCGGGTTCAAACCCAGCCCTGGCCAAACTGCAACAAGGAAAAAAAAAAAAGAAAAGAAAAGAAAAGTGAGTTGTAACATAAGGTTTTGTTTACCAGAGGGAGGAAATGGAGCTATAAACATATATAATACAGCTACACATAATAATAGTTATCATACAACATATTTTTCATTCCACACAAGGGAATAAGTATATATGATAAATACAGTATATCTTCAAAGGAATGATGGTTTTGTAAATATTTGCTGTTACGTGATAAATTTTTAGTTTTCATTTACAGTACTGCTACCACTCCAATCTGTAATTTCACTTTCCAAGATTTCAGTTACCTGAAGTCAACTGTGGTCCAAAAACATTAAATAGAAAATCCCAGAAATAAACAATTCATAAGTTTTTTTATTATTATTATTTTTTTTTTTTTTTTTTGAGACAGAGTCTCACTATGTCATCCTGGGTAGAGTGCCATGGCATCACAGCTCACAGCAACCTCAAACTCTTGGGCTTAAGTGATTCTCTTGCCTCAGCCTCCCAAGTAGCCGGGACTACAGGTGCCTGCCACAACACATGGCTATTTTTTGGTTCCAGTTGTCAATGTTTTTCAGGCCCAGGCTAGATTCAAAGCCAACAGCTCCGGTGTATATGGCTGGTGCCTTAGCCGCTGAGCTACAGATGCCGAGCCAATTCTTAAGTTTTAAATTGTGCACTGTCTTCTCAGTAGTGTGACAAAATCTTGCACCATCCTCCTCCATCCCTTTATCCAGTGTACCAACACAGCACACGCTACCTACACATGTAGCTATCTTAAGTTTCCAGTCTCAGTTATCAGATTGACTTATAAGACTGACCAGTGCTTGTGTTTAAGTAACTCTTATTTAACTCAATAGCAGCCCCCAAACTCATGCAAGGCTAGCAATTAGGATATGCAAAAGAGAAGTTGTACTTCCTTTAAGTGAAAAGGTGAAAGTTCTTCACTGAAAGAAAAAAAAAATTGGATGTTGAAGTTACTAAGCAGTAAGAACAAATTTTCTATGTGTGAAATTATAAAAAAGGAAAACAAAATATGGTAAGTGCTTAGTTAAGAAAAAGCACTAATTTATGAGTGGAAGACATGAAGAGAAATGTATTCTGAATGTCAGCAATGGAGTCTGAGGTACCAGACGTCTACTGGGGGCCTTGGAACATACCCCCACAGATAAGAGGGAACTACTATGCTTCCAAATTCAACATTTGCAGTTTTTTTTAATCTAAGAAAAAGTCTGTATTCTACCAGTTTTCTAATAATTACATTAATATTTAATAAATTGTTTGACTCATGAAGTTTGTGTTTAGGTCTTGATTATAAGGTTTAAATACAGACTGTTTTAAAGAAATAAGACCCATTGTTTTAACACGTGAAGGCGCTGCTATAAAACACTTTGCCTTCAGAATTTCTTGAAATCTCCTAGCAGAGGGATAGCTTTCTAGCAGTTTCTGAAGATTTATACTACTGGTAAGAAAGTAAAATAAAACTACCTAGTAAAGTATCACTCTGACATCAACACAGAGATAGGGTGAAATGTTCCTTTATGTATACATACTTTTTGTTTTCTTCAATACATAATACTTTTAATACACATCTCTACAAAGTATTTTAAGTTCTCCTTGAATATTCATGGAAAAAGGGAATTTGTCTTCCAACTTTTCCCACCCCAAGGTATCACTACAATATCTCCCCTAAAATCTGAGTTCTTGGGTTCTTGATGATAAGCTAGCCATCCCCCAAACCACACAGAATAGAAAGACCAAGATGCTGATAGCAGACATTTCAAACAGTGACGTCTGGAAAAAATGAGTGACATTGAAGAATCCTACTTCCCCAGTTTCTTCAGAGCTTTATTAAACAATGTAAGTCAATAATGTATGGTTATATGAAAGGCTGGAGAAAAATGATACTATTTATTGCTCTAGAAAGAATTAAGGAAAAACTAGTTATATATTTTTCACTCCACACAAGGGAGTAAGATAATACGATAAATATAGTCATCTTCAAAAGAATGATAGTGCTGGGTGTGGTGGCTTACACTTGGAATCCTCGCACTTTGGGGGGGGGCCAAAGCAGGTAAACTGCTTAAGCTCAAGACTTTGAGACCAGCCTGAGCAAGAGTGAGACCTTGTCTCTATTTAAAAAAAATAGAAAAAAATCAGCCAAGCATTTTGGTGGGCACCTCAGGAGGCGGAGGAAACTCTTAGGCACTAAGAGTTTGAGGTTGCTGTGAGCTGTACACAGCATTGCACTCTATCCAGGGTAACTGTGAGTCTCTGTTTCAAAAAAAAAAAAAGTAATGATAGTAATAATGTCTGAAAATAGAAAAGGAAACAGACACTACCAGGAATCAAGAGCTTAAAGAAACTGTTAAATATTCATCACTAATAGAATAAACAAATGAAATGCGTTATACATATAAATGGAATACTTCACATGAAGCAAAGAAAATGAACAAATTGCAGTTCCATACAACATGCATAAATCTCAAAATCTTCTTTTTTCTTTCTTTTTCTTTTTATTAAATCATAGCTGTGTACATTAACACGATCATGGGGCACCATACACTGCTTTTATAGACCGTTTGATACATTTTCTTTTTTTTTTTTTTTTTTTGGCCGGGGATGGGTTTGAACCTGCCATATGGGACCGGCGCCCTACTCCTTGAGCCACAGGCGCCGCCCCCGTTTGACACATTTTCACCACACTGGTTAACGTACCCTTACTGGCATTTTGTTAGCCATTGTTTTAAGACATTTACATTCTACATTTACTAAGTTTCGCATATACCCTTGTAAGATGCACTGAATGTATAATCCCACCAATCACCGTCCTCCGCCCACCTTCCCCCTCTATCCCCTTCCTTTCTCCCTTCTACCTATTCTTAGGTTATAACTGGGTTATAGCTTTCATGTGAAAGCCATAAATTAGTTTCATAGTAGGGCTGAGTACATTGGATACTTTTTCTTCCATTCTTGAGATACTTTACTAAGAAGAACATGTTCCAGCTCAATCCATGTAAACATGAAAGAGGTAAAGTCTCCATCTTTGTTTAAGGCTGCATAATATTCCATAGTGTACATATACCACAATTTATTAATCCATTCGTGGATCGATGGGCACTTGGGCTTTTTCCATGACTTAGCAATTATGAATTGGACTGCAATAACCATTCTGGTAAAAACATCTCTGTTATGATGTGATTTTTGGTGTTCTGGGTATATGCCTAGTAGAGGAATTATAGGATTGAATGGCAGATCTATTTTTAGATCTCTAAGTGTTCTCCAAACATCTTTCCAAAAGGAATGTATTAATTTGCATTCCCACCAGCAGTGTAGAAGTGTTCACTTTTCTCCACATCCATGCCAACATCTCTGGTCTTGGGATTTTGTGATATAGGCTAATCTTACTGGAGTTAGATGATATCTCAAAGTAGTTTTGATTTGCATTTCTCTGATGATTAAAGATGATGAGCATTCTTTCATATGTCTGTAGGCCGTGTGCATGTCTTCTTCAGTCAAGTACCTTGCCCAGCCTGCAATGGGATCACTTGTTCTTTTCTTGCTTATACGTTTGAGTTCTCTGTGGATTCTGGTTATTAAACCTTTATTGGATACATAACCTGCAAATATCTTCTCCCATTCTGAGGGCTGTCTGCTTGCTTTACTTACTTACTGTGTTCTTGGCTGTGCAGAAGCTTTTTAGTTTGATCAGGTCCCAGTAGTGTATTTTTGAAGCTGCTTCAACTGCCCTGGGGGTCCTCCTCATAAAATACTCGCCCAGACCAATTTCTGCAAGGGTTTTCCCTGCACTCTCCTCTAGTATTTTTATAGTTTCATGTCTTAAGTTTAAATCTTTTATCCAGTGAGAGTCTATCTTAGTTAAGGGTGAAAGGTGTGGGTCCAGTTTCAGTCTTCTACAGGTTGCCAGACAGTTAACCTAGTACCATTTGTTAAATAGGGAATCATTTCCCCACTGAATGTTATGAATTGGCTTGTCAAAGATCAAATAACGGTCAGTAGCTGGATTCATCTCTTTGTTCTCTATTCTGTTCCAGACATCTACTTCTCTGTTTTTGTGCCAGTACCATGCTGTTTTGATCACTATCAATTTGTAGTATAGTCTGAGGTCTGGAAGCATGATTACTCCTGCTTTGTTTATATTTCTGAGTAATGTCTTAGCTATTTGAGGTTTTTTCTGATCCCATATAAAACAAAGTATAATTTTTCCAAGATCTTTAAAGTATGACAGTGTAGCTTCAATAGGAATTGCATTAAAGTTGTATATTGCTTTGGGTAGTATAAACATTTAAACAGTGTTGATTCTTCCCAGCCATGAGCATGGTATGTTTTCCCATTTGTTAACATTTTCAGCTATTTCTTTTCTTAGAGGTTCATAGTTTTCTTTATAGAGATCTTTCACGTCCTTTGTTAGATAAACTCCCAAATATTTAATCTTCTTTGGCACTACTGTGAATGGGATAGAGTCCTTAACTGTTTTTTCAGCTTGACTATTGTTGGTATATATAAAGGCTACTGATTTATGAATGTTGATTTTGTAACCTGAGACGCTGCTGTATTGCTTGATCACTTCTAAGAGTTCTGTAGAAGAATCCCTGGTGTTTTCCAGATATACAATCATATCTGCAAAGAGCGTAAGTTTGATCTCTTCTGACCCTACATGGATTCCTTGATCGCCTTTTCGTCCCTAATTGTGGTGGCTAAAACTTCCATTACAATGTTAAAGAGTAGTGGAGACAATGGGCAGCCTTGTCTGGTTCCTGATCTGAGTGGAAATGATTTCAATTTAACTCCATTCAATACCATATTGGCTGTGGGTTTGCTGTATATGGCCCCTACCAGTTTAAAAAATGTCCCTCCTATACCAATTTTCTTAAGTGTTCTGATCATGAAGGGATGCTGGATATTATCAAAAGCTTTTTCTGCATCAATTGAGAAAATCGTATGGTCTTTATTTTTAAGTTTGTTTATGTGTTGAATTACATTTATAGACTTACGTATAATGAACCACCTTTGAGACCCTGGGATAAATCCCACTTGGTCATGGTGTATAATTTGTTTGACGTGTTGCTGGAATCTGTTTGTTAGGATCTTGTTGAATATTTTTACATCTATATTCATTAGTGATATTATTCTATAATTTTCTTTTCTTGTTGGGTCTTTTCCTGGTTTGGGGATCAGGGTGATGTTTGCTTATAGAATGTGTTGGGTAGTCTTCCTTCTTTTTCTACATTTTGGAACAGGTTGAGTAATATAGGTACTAATTTCTCTTTAAAGGTTTGTTAGAATTCTGACATGAAGCCATCTGGTCCCAAGCTTTTCCTTTTAGGGACATTTTGTATGGTTGATGCTACCGGTATTTACGAACCTGATATGGGCCTGTTCAACATTTCCACTTGATTCTGGCTAAGTCTTGGAAGGTGACGTGCTTACAAGTATTGGTCAATTTCCTTCAGATTTTAATATTTCTGAGAATAAAGTTTTTTGTAATATTCATTAAGAATTTTTTGAATTTCTGAGGAGCCTGTTGTTATTTCGTCTTTGTCGTTTCTGATTGATGAGATTAGACATTTTACTCTTATTTTCCTGGTTAGGTTGGCCAAAGGTTTATCTATTTTATTGACCTTTTCAAAAAACCAACTTTTTCATTTATTGATCTGTTTTATAATTCTTTTGTTTTCAATTTCATTTAATTCTGCTCTAATTTTAGTTATTTTATTTCTTCTTCTGGGTTTGGGGTTAGAATGTTCTTCCTTTTCCAGTTGCTTGAGATGTCCCATTAAGTTGTTAACTTCCTCTCTTTCCGTTCTCTTGAGGAAGGCTTGCAGTGCTATAAATTTCCCTCTTAGGACTGCCTTTGCGGTATCCCAGAGGTTCTGATACTTCATGTCTTCATTGTCATTTTGTTCCAAAAATTTGGCAATTTCCTTCTTAATCTCATCTCTGACCCAGCTATCATTCAGCATAAGGTTATTTAACTTCCATGTTTTTGTATGAGTATGCAGATTTCCATTGTTACTGAGCTCAACTTTTATTCCATGGTAGTCCGAGAAGATGCAAGGAATAATTTCTATTCCTTTAAATTTACTGAGGTTAGATTTGTGAACTAAGTCATGATCGATTTTGGAGTATGTTCCGTGGGCTGATGAGAAGTATGTGTATTCAGTTTTGTTGGGATGAAATGTTCTGTAGATGTCTGCTAAATCCAAATGTTGGATGGTTAGGTTTAAATCTAAAATTTCTTTGCTCAGCTTCTTATTGGAGGATCTATCCAACACTCCCAAAGGAGTGTTGAAATCTCCAACTATTATGGAGCTGGAGGAAATCAAGTTGTTCATGTCTGTTAGAGTTTCTCTTATAAATTGAGGTGTATTCTGATTGGGTGCATACATATTAATAATTGAAATCTCATCATATTGAGTATTACCCTTAACAAATATGAAGCGGACATTCTTATCCTTCCTTACTTTTGTTGGTTGAAAGCCTATTGTATGTGCAAATAAAATTGCCAACACCTGCTTTTTTCTGATTACCATTTGCCTGAAATATAGATGAGCATTCTTTCACCCTGAGTCTGTAATTTGTCTTTTAAGGTAAGATGTGATTCTTGTATGCAGCAAATATCTGGCCTGAATTTTTGTATCCAGTCAGCTAACCTGTGCCTCTTTAGAGCACAGTTTAAGCCATTCACATTAATGGAGAATATTGAGAAGTCTGGTAAAATTTTGGGTATTGAGTTTTTTGAAAGTCCAGTGGACATTTTTAATCCTTTCACCACTGTGGAAGTTGGAGTTTGATCAAAAGTTTCTGAGTGAGTTTACTTTTGTGGTAGAGGATTGGGCTGGTCATTATGGAGGATAGGTCTGAGAATATACTGAAGAGCTGGTTTGGTTATGCCAAATTTCTTCAACATATGAATGTCATTAAAGTATTGAATTTCTCCATTATAAATGAAACTCAGTTTAGCTGGATACAGGATCCGGGGTCTTTATTATTTTGCTTTAGGAGATTAAAAGTCAATGACCACCCTCTTCTGGCTTGAAAAGTTTCAGCAGATAGATCTGCAATCATTCTAATATTCTTCACTTTGTAGGTAATGGATTTCTTACATCAGACTGCTTTCAGAATTTTCTCCTTCATATTAACTTTAGTGAAGTTAATTATGATATGCCTGGGGGATATCTTATTCGGATTGAGTCATGCTGGGGTTCTGAAACTGTCTACTAAGTGAATTTCAGAATCTCTTGGCATGTCTGGAAAATTCTCTTACATAATTTAATGGAGAATGGCCTCTGTGCCCAGCGAGGCCACTTCATCAGTTTCAGGGAGTCCAGTGAGGCAGATATTAGCCTTCTTCGAATTATCCCAGAGCTCTCTGAGAGAATGATCTGTTTTTGCTCTGCATTTCTCTTCCTCTTTGAGAGTTTGGGAGCATTCAAAGGCTTTGTCTTCAAATCCTTTGTCAGAAATCCTTTCTTCTGCTTGCTCCACTCTATTACTGAGGGATTCTACTGTATTTTTCAGATCTTTGAGGGTGCAAATTCTTGCTTTAGTGCGTCAAAATCTTTGGTGGTTTTGTCTCTAAATTCTTGAGACAACTTTTGAATTTTTCCTCATATTTCTAATTCCCACTTTTGAATTGCTGCTCGAATTTCTAATTCAAAATTTTCCTCCATTTTATTAATCTTGTTTGCAATCCAAATTCTGAATTCAATTTTTGACATCTGGGTCAGCTGTTTATGAATGGGATCTTCAGTTACATCTGCCATATCTTTCCTTGGCAGGGAGGTAGGGGAGTGTTGATGTATTCTGGTTATTCATGTTACCAGAGTTTTTCTGCTGATTCTGCCCCATGATTTTTTTACACCGTTTGATTTTGCCCCTGGAGTGTTGTCGAGGACCCGTACAGTGCTATGGCCTGAGAAACTGGGGCACTGTTTGGTGTGGTGGGGCTAAGTGATTCTGTCTTGTTTTCAGCTGGTTTCTGTTCGACCCTAGTGAAACAGTTACTCTGGGTTGAAGTCTCAGCTGTGGAGAAATACCAGCAATTAAGTCACCCTGCCCACCACAGGCAACAATTGGAAAAGGAAAATCAAACCTTCCTACAACCACACACCCAGGGCACCACCTGAATAGTCCTCGGGCGATTGGCTCAGTTCAAAAGGTCCAAATCAATTGTCTCAGTCAGCACCTGTCTCAGGTGGGAGAGTTTAAAAGGTCTCTGGCAACTGGATCATAGGAGTCTAGTGACTACTCTGATATGGCTTACTCCAGTGCTGCGTGGAGTCAGGAGGAGCCACCCAGCAAATAGATCAGTCTGGGAATGTTGATGCCTCCTTCCCTATCTTGCACCTCTGTCACACCCAGTCACTCATAGTCCCACAGGGCTTTGACCCAGTCGCCTGTAGTGAATAGATACTCCAGGGGTTTGCACCTGCCTGAATCAAGATGAAATCTATTTCTGCTCAGTCAGGCCTTTACGCTCTCCCTCTATCTAGCAGGGGAAGGTGAGGCCTGACAATCTCAGGCGTTTGATGGAGGCTAGGGAGTGTTCACTCAGTTCCAGCCCCGCCCCTGATTGATGTTACTAACAGAACAACTTTGTGGGAATTTGTTTCTGTCCCTGCTAAATTCCCCTGCAGAAGAGGAGTTCCCAGAGCCTGCGCCTCAGGCTCTATCTTTGCTCCTGCAGGTTTGTATTCAGTTACCTGTCAGTTCTAACCTCCTGTCTTCCTTTGTCTATAGGTTGATGATCCACTGAGGGCCAGATGCGTCTTAGGCTCAGTAAAGCGGTCCTCTGGGTCAGCCCCATCCTGGGAACTTCCTGGGTTTGGGAGTGTGTTTCTAGTCCCTGTACTCCACCTAGTCCGGTATCACCTCAGGCAAACCCTTTACTCACGGGGCCTGAATTTCCATCCCAGATCTGTTCTGTGGTGGTTGCCACCTGAGTAGATGCCCGGCCTCCTCTGGTTGCCCAGAAGCCTTGTTTGGGAAAGCCTTGTTTGGGAAACAAGGCTTCTGAATATCCGGGAATGAGCCCTATTGTTGCCAAAATACGGCTGCTGCTCTGCGCCTTGGGGCACTGCCGCTCTGGTGTGGTTCCCTCTCAGCCGATGGCCCTCTCCTCACTCCCATGCCCCAGAGTCAGCACTGACCAGCTGCAGTTTAGGCACTGTCTACACCCCTCGAGAAGTCACCCAAGAATCTGGACTCCTGGTGGACAGGCCTCCAGACCTTAGGGTGAGAGTGGAGGGGAGAGCTAGAGTTGCAGGTACAGAATATATACAGTTTTATACAGTTTTATGCCTGGCAGTAGAAAGCCGTGGCACCCTAGTAGGGGAGGTAGGTCCAGTTTTTAGAGGGTCTCTCCCGTGGAGTGAACCTGCTCGTTTGTTTTTAGAGGGTCTCTCCCATGGAACGAACTCTGCTCGTTTGTTTGTGGGGCACTCCGAGCCGTTCTCATGGGGGAGGGGAGTCCCATCCGCTTGGTGATGGATTTTGTACTTTTTGTTTGTATCCTTGGGGTCACAGCTCACCTCAGCGGGGTTGATGTGCATTCTTCAACCTTCTCTCTTGGTGCAGCTCACATCCACCAGGTTAATGCTAAATTTCTGTCCTTTAACTCTCCTTCTGGACAGGAGCCTCTGTGGAAAGCTGGCTGCAGTCAGAAATCTTGTCTCTGTCCCCCAAATCTCAAAATCTTAATGTTCAATAAGGAAGCCAGACACCAAAATAAACTGTATGAATCCACACATGTAGTTTTTGTGTTGTTTTGTTTTGATACAGTCTCACCTTGTTGCCCTCAGTAAAGAAGGAATTATGGTAATAGTTAAGAGAAGTAATTACAACAGGAAAGGGAATGTGGAGGTCTTTGGGAGGATGGGGATTCACACGATGTTCTATTTTTTAACCTGGGCGATGGTTAATGGATGTTCACTTTATAATAACTCATTATGCTATGCATTTATTTTATCTCTTCTGTTCTAAATGTTTTACTGTTCATAACTTTATCAAAAGTTTACCAGTAATGATTAATTAGGAGTGGTTTGTAGTTATAATCTTGCCCTAGAACTTGAATTGCCTTCTTTTATTATTTAGCCATTCTGTACGTGTAAGCTTCTGATGGCTACTATTTCCTCCATTTCCTCTGTATTTGCTCACAAAAAGTAATAAAATGCTTTATATGCTTTCTAAGTGTTCAAAAAACTATTTATTTTACCTGGCATTTTTTTTTTTTTTTTTTTACCACAGAACTATAGCATGATCATACAGAGTCTGACAATTAAGTCTGCTAACTTGCCACCATGAGCTTATGCTGGCAGTATTGTACAAACAGCTCAGTACGGTTTCATAATCTTGGTACATCAGTGTCTCACAGCGGCGTTTGTGTGGACATGTGAGGGCATCATTCTAAGCTGGGTTTGTTGTTGCATGTTTTTTGTGTGTGTGCTACTGCAAGAATGTTGGAACTTGAATTATAGCAACAAACAAATGCTAAATTTCTTGTTAAACTTGACAAGAGTGGAAGTCAAGCATATGTTAGTGGTTTGTAAAGATAATGCTATGACGAAAATAGCAGTATCCAAAAGGATTAACTGCTTTTTTGAGGGGAGAGAATGTCACTGATGAAGAGAGATGTCAGAGCAGCGGGTAACAAGCAGAACTGGAGAAAACACTGCAAAAATTTGTCAAATTGTGTTAAAATCATCGGCTGACTATCAGAAGCATAGCAGACCAAGCAAACATTGATAGAGAAACAGGTAGGAAAATCTTAAATGAAAATCTTGCCATGAGAAAGGTGTGTACCAAAATAGTCCTGAAGGAGTTACTGATGTACAAAAGCAAAGGAGAGTTGAAGTTTGCCAAGATCTTTTGGAGAGGCAAGACTGTATTTTGACCTGAGTTATTACTGGTAATGAAACAGGGCTGTACCAATATGACCCTGAAACAAAGCATCAAAATGCACAATGGAAGCCAGCCAATTCTCCACAACCAAAAAAGTACTTTGTAGGTGACTATAATGTAATTCAGCAATGACATATGTAGCACTTTTTCCATAATGAGTTCACAAACTTAATTGTCAGACCTTGTATATGTATTATCAAGGGTTTGACATCATCATTTGGAACTGAGGTTCCAACCATTACCCTCTCTGAATCTGCAAATGAGAACAACCATACTTTGTGGAAACCTGAGGAAGATGAAACAAGGCAATGGGAATTAGCCACTTCTCTTGTGAGCCATCACATTACACAAATTTCTACTTATAGCAGGCATCACCCTGTATTTTTTACCTTTTTATTACCCACTTCTCTTCCATATTAGATATCAACATATTTCCAGTATCTAGCACGGTATCTGGGGATGAAGTAATAAAAATAATATTTTTATTGTTGTCAGTAAGAGTATTAACATTTAGAGTGTACTAGGAGACAAACATTGTTCTAAATGCTTTATCTGTATCTTTACTCCGATGAAGAATTTTTTATAATCTCCATTTTATAAAGAAAATGAGGCACAGAAAGATTAACTGGTATTAACTTGAAAGATCTGCCTAGAAAATGGCAGATCTAAGGCCTTAACTCAGGTCTACCAAACTACTGGATTCCTAACCCATCTTATTTCCTCTAATTTGTGCTGTTCTACAGTGCCAAGAAACCTCAAGGGGCTTAGTAAAGCCTACCTGGGGAAAAATGTATATAAATACACATTTTTTTTTTTTTAAATAAAATGCCTGAAAATATGAAGTGTGTTTTTTTTTTTAATTTCAGATTAATATGAGGGTACAGATGTTTAGGTTACACTGTTTTCGTTTCTAAGGTAAAGTTCAAGTAGTAGCAGAGCCCGTCACCCAGGGGGCCTGCTCAATCAGCTCACCTTGTGCACATTAGGTGAGACTTGCCAATCACCACTCCTCCTCCCATCTTCCTCTCCCATCTCCTTAAGACTATACTTGTGTTTTTCTTTCCTGTGGGTCTGTAACTGTTTATATATTGGTTTCATATTAGTATTGCGTATATTGGATACTTTTTCCTCCATTCTTGTGATACTTTACTAAGAAGAATGTGTTTCAACTCCATCCAGGTAGGAGATAACAAGTTTGATCCTGGCATTAGTCCCAAGGACTAAACTCAATCTTGAGATAACTCCACTTTGTGGAAATGTTTATAAACTCACAGACAAAAATTAAGTTCTGCCATATATTAGAATAAATTACTGTAATTACAACCATTATATGAATTTGCAACATGACTAAATATAGGAAATACTTTGAAAAGTCTTAAAAAGCACAATAATCTAAAGAAGCAAACTATTCTTTAAGCCACAGATGTGATGATTAATTTGAACTCACAATCATTGTTAAAGTAACAATGTAAGGGAATCCCCCAAATTTACCAATAAAATTTGAAGAATTAATGTGATAGTAAAAAAGATAATTTAATTGAGCTAAATAAAATTCAATTATATTCACTTGTGTACTTAGTGAACCTATAATCAAATAAAAAACAGCCACACACTTTGAATGACTTTCTCTTTCATCTGAAATAATGGCTCACACACCTACTTATGTTACTAGCAACTCGGGTTGACAGAAAGAAAAGCAAACAGTGACACCCAGATTCTCCTTGGCTTTGCAGGTTACCATAGAATGCAGTCAACAGAAAAAAAGACTTTGGACTCACCGTTAAAAACAAACAAACTTAAAAATGGCATAACTTCCAAAGCATGTATTAGAAGAGAATCTGGGAGATAATTCAACAAACTGGAAGAATAAACTAAGCTTATTCACCCAAATATGTTGTAGAATGCTTCTTAGAAAACTTGGATAGCTTATGTTCCATAATCTATTTACATGTTTTAAACAAATTAAGTACTTTTCACTACTCCGGAACAAAAAGGGAAAAGCAGAAATGAAACCAATTGCTTGTCTCTCTTTTCTTACCCTTCACCCCAAGGCAGGAGATTTTACCTCAAAGGGATAAAACTGGTGTCAGGAAATGACTTACTAGAATCCAGACTTGATGCTGACTGGCCCTCATTTTCTACCGTTTGGCTTCTTAAGAGCAAAGTTGTGAGGAATAAAGGTGGTTATCAACATCTAATCAAGCACTAAGTCTAGGGCTTCATATAGGCTTACCCTCCATGACAAGAGAAGTAGGTTTTACTCACTTTAATAGTCTTTTCTCCTCCTCTTCTCCTATCTCAGAGGAGGAGGATTTTTCTGTTGCACAGGTCTGATAATCCCCAGATTTACAGGACCTAATATTGGGCTCCATAACTTTGCTGATTTACAGTCTGTTTTAATAACAGCAAAACCAAAGCAATGCTCTTTCAATCATCTTATTCCAATTAAGAATTCAGGGGACTGAAAGCTGGACTAATCAAAAGTAGAACACCTCTGAGTGCTGCTCTTTTAGGGCTCTCAAATGAAAAAATGGGCATTTACCTGGCCCACTCTTTAGCAATCTCTGGATTATAATTTTTAACCTTTGGCTCCAGAACAGTACCAGAGCTTTCCTCAGATTCTTAGCCGCGGCTGAGAACTAGCAAATGAAGAGGAGTGCCAAATATCGAGCATCTCTCTCTATATGTACTTCCCCTTTTCTAGGATCCTGGTCCCTCAAGTCCTCACTGCCTATCAGTTCTCCAATGCCTTCAAAAAGATTTTGTTTTGCTCAGTTTTTCTATTTGTTCTTAGCAGAAAGGCTGGTCTACAAACAAGTTTATCTACCATTACCAAAAGCCAAAATTTCCAAAGTTCTATTTTTTCCCATGATAGGACTGACAAAATCATTAGGCATACTCATTGTAAACATGCTTCAAGACATCTGAAGACCATTTACACATTTAAGTGAAAATACAATTTTTTACACATAGTACATTTAGTACCAAAATAACATCATGGTACAAAATAAACACTATTCAACCATTTTCATAAAAATTGCTTCTCTAAACTAGATTACAAAAAGCATGAGATAAGTTACTACCTCACATAGAACTATAGGTTCTGAGACTGCAGGCCTGTCCTTTACAGCACAAAGCAAGGAGCATGTTGTTTGTACTCATTATTCCAAACCAAGCATGCCTGCACATCTGTCCATCAGGCACAAAGCCCACATTCTCTGCCGAGAGACCACAGTATTTAACCTCTATGTTCTTGCCTACTTTCATCAATCACCCAATATAGTTCATGTTAACGCTTTAAGGTATTTGTCAGCAAAATTTTCTTGTTATAAAGAGGTAGAATAATTTTCAGCTTTGTGTGCTTTTTGTCACAACTACTCAACTCTTGCAACTCTTGAATTCTAGCACAAAAGTAGGCCTAGACCAAATGTAAACTAATGAATGCAATTGTGTTCCAATACTTTACAGATCCTGAAATTTGAATTTTACATCTTTTCATTTGTCAGAAAAATCTTCTTTTGATTTCTTTTTTCTTGAGACAGAGTCTCCTTCTATTGCCCTTGGGAGTGCTGTGATGCCACAGTTCAGAGTAACCTCAAACTCTTGGGCTCAAGCGATCCTCTTGCCTCAGCCTCCCAAGTAGCTGAGACTCCTAAACATATTTTGATCTTTCTACTCCTATATACCTTATTCCAAACCACCATCATCTTTTACTTTCCATGGTCTAACAATTGTGTTCCTGCATCTACTCTGCTCTGCCCCCTCCAGTATGTTTGCAGAATGCATGGAGAGGGATCTTTTTAAGATGAAAACCTTACAGTGTCATCCTTTCTTAAAAATCATCCTTCATGGGCTTCCCAGTGCTCCATCATCTCTCCTGCCTCATCCTCACTTAGCACTTCTGGCTTATACTTGTCCTCAAGTCATTTGGACCTCAAACTGGCTGTTCTCAGCCTGGCACTTTTTTTTCTTTTTTTTTGAGACACAGTCTCACTTTATCGCCCTTGGTAGACTACTGTGGCGTCACAGCTCACAATAACCTCCAACTCCTGGGCTTAAGCGATTCTCTTGCCTTAGCCTCCCGAGTAGCTGGGACTACAGGCGCCCGCCACTACGCCCAGCTATTTTTTTGTTACAGTTTGGCAGGGGCCAGGTTTGAACCCACTACCCTCAGTATATGGGGCAGGTGCCCTACTCACTAAGCCACAGGCGCTGCCTAAGCCTGGCATTTTCTTACTCTACTCCTCTCCATACTCAGTCAACATTATTCATCTTTTGCTTAGACCCAAATCACATCCCTAGGAATGTGACCCTCCCAGAACAGGCTAAGATGCCCTTAACGTGTAATTTCCCCAACCATCTGTCCCCACATTAAAATAATAAAAATAGGTAATGTTACATTAGGCACTATTCTAAGCTCTTCATACATTTACTTAATCTTCACAAAACCCAGTAAGGTAGATGCTATTAAAATCCTCCTCCTCCCATTTTATTTATTTGTTTTTAACTATATGAGGGAACTAGGACATAAAGAGGTTAAAATGTTCACCCCAGTTAAGCAGCTGGAAGGCAAGTCTGGACTATAAATACTGTCTCTACATAGTAGAAACTTTCCTAGAAGACAGGATCCGTGGCTCATGCCTGTAATCCTAGCACTCTGGGAGGCTAAGGTGGGTGGATTGCTTGAACCCAGAAGTTCGAGACCAGCCTGAGCAAGACCAGCCCATCTCTTAAAAAAAAAACAATAGCCAGGCACTGTGGTGGGCACCTGCATGTATCAGTCCAAGAGTTTGAGGTTGCTGTGAGCTATGACACTACAGCACATTGAGGGCGACAAAGTGAGACTCCATTGCAAAAGAGGTTAAAATGTTCACCCCAGTTAAGCAGCTGGAAGGCAAGTCTGGACTATAAATACTGTCTCTACATAGTAGAAACTTTCCTAGAAGACAGGATCCGTGGCTCATGCCTGTAATCCTAGCACTCTGGGAGGCTAAGGTGGGTGGATTGCTTGAACCCAGAAGTTCGAGACCAGCCTGAGCAAGACCAGCCCATCTCTTAAAAAAAAACAATAGCCAGGCACTGTGGTGGGCACCTGCATGTATCAGTCCAAGAGTTTGAGGTTGCTGTGAGCTATGACACTACAGCACATTGAGGGCGACAAAGTGAGACTCCATTGCAAAAGAAAAAGAAAAAAGAAAGAGAACTTGACTAGATTTTAATTTCCATGTGACCAGGCAAGTAGAAAGAATTCACACAGAGTCTTACCTATATAAGGTACTCAGTCTGTTGAATGAACAAGTGAATGAATTGGTTGAGTGGATTTAGAAAATGCTATATGTTATTCACTAGGCCATACTATATAAACTTGTTTTTAAATAGGGGCCTGCTACTCTGCCAATGATCTCAGCACAGCCCATTATAGACTATTTTTTCAAAATTCTATTCTTTTTATGTACATCAAGCCCTTAAATTCTTTGCATACCCAATATTTCTATCTACAGCTTAACTATTTCACCTATGTATATATAAATGTAAGCCAGCACAAACATTAAGATACGCATAAGATATTCTAGTTATTAAACTACTAGATAATTACTTTAAAAGAGAATAGGTATCCTTCTGGAATATCTTTATATTCAAAAAGTACATAATAAAATAATAGTGGTAATAATGTCATTCTATTAATTATTATTTTAAGATTTAACACACATATCCTTCACCATCCAAACGCTCCCTAACTGAACTTACACTGACCAACTCAGAAAAAGAATAAACTCTTTGAGATGAAGCTACTCAATCTTTCACTACTACCCACTATATAAACCTCAGAGACCAAATATATTTGCATAACGAAGCACCTCTCACTATATAAACTCAGGAAATAAAAGAAAATGGAAAGAACTATCTGAATTCATTTTGAGATTTAAATAAAGGACAAGGTAGGGTATAGATTTTGTAAAAAAAAAAAAAAAAAAGCTTGAGAAGCATTTAATCCAGTGTCCAACTTGTAGTCATGGGCCACATGTGGCTTTTGAGAACTTTTTTTGCTTATAGGTACAAAAGTACAACTATTGCATGGACCCTTTTGGCGGGGGAGGGGTTAATCAGCCTATTCTTCCAATATGCAGCAGAAAAGGAAAAAGATTGGACACCTCTGAATCTAATCAGATGTGTAAGCCTTCTGAAGACAGTCACCTTATTTTTAAGTCTGTGCTGTACCCTGCACATAGTCGATTCCTAACAAAAAATTTAATGTGTTTAATTGTTAATACACAAGCATGAGATCTCATTATTAAACTATGCTTTACATGTACATTTTAAACTTGTTTCAAAAGCTACTATTATTGTAGAACTAAGATTTAAAAATGTATATATAGCTTAACTAACACTTCATATTAACTGGCAACTCAAGTTGATTTCTAGGAATTGCCTAATAGTTAACTTAGTTAATAAGAACCCTGTCTATGAAGTTGTGATAAAAATACTATTGGCTAGCTTTATGACCTTGGGGAAGTATACAACAATGACACAGATTTAGATTTCTCACCTGGTAAATGGATAATAGACCATTTACCATTCCAGGGATGAAATGTTTCCAATATATATAAAAGAACATTAAATTCCACAAATAAGTAAATAATAAATAAGCATTCCAAGAAATATCAGTTGCTATATAACATTGTCAAATATATACATGACAAATATAAGTTTGTATTTATACATTATTACTTATTAACACATTAAAATGGGATGAGTACTAACTACTGTGATTCAGATGCAGGTGTGAATGCTAAATTAAAGGAAAGATATGCTGTCATTCTTACATAATAAATGGAAAGCCATAATAACAGTGAATCTGAGTTTTACAAACCCTTTCAATGGGTAGGCTGTTCAAAGTAGAAAAATGTACAAAGATAAACCAGAAAATGTTTCACAAAGCCCCAAATACTATTCCCAGAAGACTATTTATATATAATAGACCTTCCGTATTGAAAGTATTAGAAACTGACAAGTTGGTAATATAAAAACAAAAACTGAAATTTATGAAATAATTTTAAATTTTTAGAAAAGTATACTGCAATGAGTCAACTAAAAATCCAAATGCATAAAGGTAAAAACACTTTGTTAATTGGGCTTCATGACCTAGCTCCAATAAATAAGCCCCACTTTAGACACCAAGTTTGGATGCCTTAGCCTGTAAGGTCAGTCCAGGTGTGCCCATGACTTGGGCAGCTCTTGCTTGCTTAGATCTTACCTACAGGGTGGACATTTACTACTATAAGGCTGCATAGCCCTGCCATATGGTTGGGCCCACAATGGCTTTCCTTCCACTTTGCTAACTAGTTTCTGACACTTTGCCAATGGTCTCCTTAACATTCTATTTACTTTATTTTCAAGTTTATTTTTACTTGAAAGTGATTACTTTTTTATTATGGTAAAATGTGCATAACACCATTTTAAGTGTACATTTCCATGTCATCAAGTACATTCACAATGTTCTACAACCATAACCATTATCTGTTTCCAAAACATTTTCATCATCCCACAGAAACTCACTTACCCATTAAATCAGTGGTTCTCAACCTTCCTAATGCCTCCTAATGCCGCAACCCATTAATAATACAGTTCCTCATGTTGTGGTGACTCACAACCATAAAATTATTTTCATTGCTACTTCATAACTGTAATTTTGTTACTGTTATTAATTGTAATGTAAATATCTGATATGCGGGATGTATTTTCACTGTTACAAAGGGGTCGCAACCCACAGGTTGAGAACTGCTGCATTAAATGATAAGCTCCATTCACTCACTCCTACCCTCAATCCTGGCAAGCTCCACTACACTTTTTGTTTCTATGAATATGCCTATTATAGGTAACATATAATTAGAATCATATCTGCCTTTTTATTTAGTCTTAAAAGACTTTTCTGTTTTATTTACTCTTAAGTGAGCACTGACAACTCATGTTGATCTTAACTTGGTTACATCATCTGATATAAATAAGGAAGGAGCTCTGAGAGGTCGAGGCAGGTGGACTGCCTGAGCTCATGGGTTCGAGACCAGCCTGAGCAAGAGTGAGACTATGTCTCTAAAAAACAGCCAGGAGCTGTGGCAGGTGCCTGTAGTTCCAGCTATTCGGGAGACTGAGGCAAGAGAATGGCTTGAGCCAAGAGTTTGAGGTTGCTGTGAGATATGATGCCACAGCACTCAACCAAGGGATGGAGGGAGGGAGGGAAGGGGAGGCTTCTTGGGTGTGTCTCCGGCCAGGGTCCTCAAATTTGGCTCAGAAAAAAACCTCCTTAAATTATTTTACCAAACGGAAATTTCTTTTCCGTTGACAACGCTAAGGGTTTGTTTCCTTTATTTCATTTGTTCATCCGATTGTTTTTCAGTTTATTCTCTGGCAAGGGAACATGGTAAGAATGTTAAAGTTAGGTTTAAAAATGGCAAAAGAATATAATTTTATCATCTTCAGAGTACTTGAACCTGAAAAGCATCAATGAGGCATCTAATTCAATTACAAATTTTACTTTTAGATACTTTATAGCAATATTTCAGTTCTGTAATACTGTGTCCATAGTCTTTAATTTAAAATATAAAAGTTTAGACAAAAAAATCCAAGTGTCTCAAAGGATAATTTTCTTTTGTTTACCAACGAGTACAGTTTAAAATACAAAAGAGCTTTCAAAGTAAGCTTACTCCAATGAACACTTGCATAAACATCTGAGGTATATTCGATATATATCTGTTGAACAACTTTCCTGAAAGATGCCATTTGTTTTTGGGTTAATAAAGATAGCTGTTTAGTGTTACAAAATGGTTTTAAGCAATGAATAAAAATATTTTTTAAAAAAATCACATAATCTTACTAGAATTTTGTTAATGTGTCATTTTCACAGTGAGCAATAAAGGAACATATATAGCTATCAAAACTAATAATCTAGCAACTAGAAAATAATCTAGCAACTCTGATCTTTGCCTTCTTAGTATACTTTCAATTGCTTTAAAAAATTCTAATTTAATATTTAAATGAATGGAAAAGAAGCCAATAATTTCAAAGGTATTGTGTCTTCTCATGCAGAAAATAATCTGAAATATTTCATTAGCATTAGAGTATTAACATGTAACTTTGCAATAAAATCAAGAAATATTACATATATTTTTAAGGTATTAATAAAAGCTTTAAAATCCCTCAGACATTTTTCTTTAAAGTTAGCTTACATTTCAGTAAAAACAGACATCGTCATAAACTGTTACAAGGTTTTCAAGCGAGGTTATTTTTTCCCCTTTAAAGTCCTATAGTTAACTAGGCTGACTATGGAGAGAGATTATGAAAACAAATAGTATTAATTAACATACAGAATATCCCCAAACAACAATATTTTAAACCAGGTAGACCAGCAGTGAGAATTTCATCTGTGAAATATACTACATATTTTACTGTCAAGAATAAAAAATAATTACAATGTGATTATGGAAGCAGGCAAACATTGGAAAATACTGTTTAAACAGTGTAAGCAGTCCTTTTTTTAAGTTTTAAAGTATTCACTCCATAAAATGATTATGAGCAAAGATTGCAAATAACAATATCAACGCACAGACTAGTATGGCCTTTATTTCCGTGAAAAATGATTGGTAATTTTTCTTAAATAGTTGAAGGATTACCAGGTGGTCTGGGAAAAGTAGGCATAAAGTCACATTCCATTCATTTGACCTCAGTTTTAGGTTTTTTTTTGCAGTTTATGGCCGGGGCTGGGTTTGAACCCGCCATCTCCGGCATATGAGGCCGGTGCCCTACTCCTTTGAGCCACAGGTGCTGCCCTCAGTTTTAGTTTTTCATTTAATTATTTTTGTGTCCTCTTTATTGGCTATTCTTCACAGTAACAGTAATTCTAAGGAAATAAATGGTTGGTTTTATCCAGATGTCTGTTCTGTACAATTTTATGTTATTTTTAGGGCACATTAAAAGACAATTCTGGATGTGACCCCACTATCAGCACTATAGGAAAGCAAGTCTAATTTCTGTTGAGCAGTTTCACAAGCCATTTTAACGGTCTATGGGAATTCACCGGAGACAAAGGTGGTATCATATCAACAATAACAAAGACTGAAATCTCTGCCACAAATATAATTTATCTTGGTTTATTTTCAATGGACTGTCAGGCACTTCAATACCCACACCTCAACAGCTGAGTGCGTAAAACAATATAGGTAACAGCAAAAGAAGATGTGTAAATAATTAAGGATGGTTAAAGAAAAGGAGAAACACCAGCTATTGATAACAAAAGGAACTACCTTTACACAAAATTGCTGTATTATTTTTGGGCATTGTCATCTTTTCTGGTACATCATCTCACTTAAAAAATTTCAGTGAACATCATGACAAGAAAAGACAAACATGAGAAAAATCATGTCTTACAGATAAAGGATATCATAATCACAGTACGTAAGGGATACAGCAAATGACAAAAAATTGGTATTTATAAATGTAATAAATTAGATTTTTGCAGAGGTTGAAAGTGAAGGGTTTATCTAATATTTAAGCAATCCAATTCATCTTTTGAAAACAGGCTGGTACAGTGGCTCACACCTGTAATCCTAGCACTCTAGAAGGCCAAGGTGGGTGGATTGCTTGAGCGCAGGAGTCTAAGACCAGCCTTAGCAAAATCAAGACCCCATCTCTACTGAAAACAGAAAAACTAAGCAGACATTGTGGTGGGCACTTGTAGTCCCAGCTACTTGGGAGGCTGAGGCAAGAAGACTGCTTGAACCGATGAGTTTCAGGTTGCGGTGAGATATGATGCTATGGTACTCTAGCCATGGCACTCTAGCAAAAAAAAAAAAATAATAATAATAACAGTAATAATAAAATAAGAAAACAAAAATCAGTGCTTTGTACTTTACATGAAAATGATTTCACTGCCTCTGTTAGAACCTCTGACCTATACCCAGAGTACTATATTATCCACAATCTACTTAAACCATCAGGAATACTAAGTACATTTAAATCCTCCCAGAAACAAACATCCTCCTGGTAGCTCCTGCATATGCATGTCTTACATTCTGCTTCATTCTGAACCCTAAACCTATTGCTAAATCAAAAAGTCTGTGTCCGTGTAGGTAGTGGCCTCAGTTCTTTATCCTTCATAGATCCTTTTCAAATAGCAAGTACTCAAATGCTTTCTAACTCAACAATTTGGGTCAACTGTAACTGATCAGATGGTCAGGCAGCAAGATTAACATTAGTTACATTTTCTGATTCAAATATTAAGATATGGGGTCTTGGGGGTCTGACAACAGGTCAGAATCCATGAAAACTGAATGACCGGAAAATCTGAAAGATTAACAGAGTATAACAGAGAAAAATGGTTACTTTTATCTTACCTCAAATTTAAAATCCTACTTTCTAAATTGTAAAATACTTACTAAAATGCACTGACGAGCATACTTCCAAAAGCAGTATCTATGACAAAACTGTAATTTGACAATGGATCGTAAAATGTGACAACTCAAGTGTACCTGCTTTGTATTAAAACTTCATAATATATTTAAATAAATCTATGAAAATAAATGTAGTCGCTGAATAGTTCTAGTTTTATAATACAAATTAGACAAATATTTTTATTATTCATCTATAGAATAAACTTATTAGACCTTTAAAGAACTGAACTACCTGCAATTAATTTTATTCCTTTACAGACAACTCTATGCTATAGTTTGAATGTCTGTGTCCCCCTCAAATTTGTATGTTGAAATTCTAACCCCCAAAGTAATGAAATGGTATTAGGAGGTGGAGTTTGGGGGAGATAATTAAGTCAGGAATGCAGAGTCCTTGTGAATAGGATCACATCCCTTATAAAAGAGGTCTGAGGAAGCTTGGGTGCCCCTACTATCCTATCAGGACACTGGGAAAAGGTGCTGATCTATAAACTAGGAAGCTGGACACAAAATCTGCTTGGGCCTCGGTCTTAGAATTCCCAGCCTCTGCAACCACGAGAAGTAAGCTTCTGCTATATATAAGCCACCCAGTTTACAGTAATTTGTTATAGCAGCCAGAACAGGTGAAGACATTCCACAATTATCAAAGATAACTACTTTTATCAAACAACATTAGAGAGAGAAACAGCCGGAGAATTCAGATGTGACTCAGAGGAATAAATGTTTACGATGCTATCAGATTCTATTTTTAAGGAATCTCAATCTACATTGCATCAAATGAGTTTTAAAATTTCAGATTATTGTGAAAAGTTTTGTCCCAACACACAGATCAATTGTTCTTCCTAATTTCTCTAATTCTCACAGTCATAATAACAAAAATAAAATAAGGATGATATAACATTATGTGCCAGGTTGAGCTGTTACCAATTCTCATAATGTCCTTCTCCTTCCTCAGAAAACTTTCTATTCATCCAGCACAGATGTAATGTGCTCAAATGCCATAATCTGCAAGAACCCAACACAAGAAGTTGATGGCGTCTCTAAATTACTATGACTTTTATTGCTACCACACTATGACATTTTTTATGAAATGGGGGTTATGAAGTTCTCTGGCTATTTTGTGAATATAAATCTATTTGCCTGTACGGGTATCAAGATGAGTTAATAATCAGGTTCTGTTCCCACAACTTCCCTCATAGTATAGCTCTGGAATACATATACCCTTTTAAAAAAGCTACAGACTCCCCCATTTCGTTTTTGATGTATATTAAGACTCCCATTATTTTAATTTACGAAAAAATATTCCCAAATAATCTTCCTCATCCTCCTCACTTAAACACATTGTCAATTAAGTCCCACAAAAAGTCTAGTTCACCAGACATAAAGCTGAGGCTGACCCTGAAGTAAAAAAATACTTTAAAGTATGGACAATGTATAGTAATCAACTTCCAGATACAGTTCTACCGGGTTTTTTCAGTATAATTGTAATACATGTATTAAAGTAGTGAGCTCTCCCAATAGCTCCATTATTTTGAGGGTCAATACTGACCAGAATAACCCTTCTCCAATCGAAAATACTTTAAGTGATCATCCTTTATAACCAGGAAAGGTCTTTTCCATTTTACAGATAGGGTATCTAAAATACAGAAAAGTTAAATGACAATCAGCTTTCAATACATATTTGATCTTGTTGTTTACCAAAGTGTTAGGTTAGTTGATGAAAAGGATCCAGAGTAAAGAAAGAACATCCTGATCTTTAGCTTAAAGCCCATTACTTTAAGGAAAGCTAAAATCAAACTACAAGATGTACACCTACATAGCAAATTAAGGAAAGCTATGCTCTCCTGCAAATCTTTGACACAAATGATAATAATCTTTCAAAATTGTTTTGGGTCCCCATCTAAGTCCTATCTTTCACCACAAGACGAAACTATGTTTTATGACTTCAATAATAATTATGAAAATATCTATTTCATATATAATTCAAATTGGATAATTTTGTTTCAGGTTAGAAGTACTTTCAAAAGTTTTGTGGATTTCACTAAGTAAAATAAAGAGCAAGACTTTTTATAATTGTTGTCCCATTATTTATAATGGTGTTTCTAATAAAATGGGCAATTGATTAAGCAGTAACCAAAATTAATCCTAGAACCATTAAAACTGTAATTGTGACATCTTAGCTCTGTTACAGTTTATAAATTAAAGCAACATATTGATAGGCCTAATTTTTCTTTTTAGTACTTGTAGATGTTTTTCCAGCGTTCTACTGAGCAAAGTTTTTAAGCCCTTGTCCCTACACCAAACTGCTTAGAATGCCAAGCAGAAACAGTGTGACTGCATGAAAAACTAACTTCAGGGGTGGAGAAAGTTTTTTAAAACTTCACAAGGTCAGAGCTACACACTTTGATATATACTAACAGGATATATGCTGATAGCATAGAGTTTGTGGGTGAAACCATACCAAGAAAATATAGTTTGTTTTCAGGGTACACACGTCAGCCTAATACTCATGAGTTAATATACCTGTGAAGTCAAAAGTATGAGAGAATGGACTAATGAGTAAAAAGGTTAAATCAGACATTAAAGAATAGTGCAGCTTTCTGAAATAGCGTTAGTATCTATCTGCCCTGAGATTGATCGAAAGAGAACCCAACCCTGCATACGAAAGTGAAATTTGGCTCAGCTACTATAGCTCAGTGGCTAGGGTGGCGGCTACATACACTGGGGCTGGAGGGTTCGAACTCAGCCTGGGCCTGCTAAACAACAATGACAACTATAACAAAAAATAGCTGGGCATTGTGGCGGGCTCCTATAGTCCCAATTGCTTGGGAGGTTCAGGCTAGAGAATTGCTTAAGCCCAAGAATTTGAGGTTGCTGTGACCTGTGACGTCACGGCACTCTACCCAGGGCGACGTAGTGAAACTGTCTCAAAAAAAAAAAAATTAAAGAAAAGAAAGTGAAATTTGGCTCTGCTAAAGATCATATCTGGTTTCTTTAAACAGTTTCATCAATGTCAGCTGTGAAATACACTTAACATTAAATGACAAGGCAGGATTGCAGCACAAGCCCTGGAGTCTGGCCAATTTATAATCCTTGAAGCCATGTGGGATGCTACACAACACTATTGAAAATAGATGACAGAAGGCTATCCAAGCAGCTGCTACATGGTGATCTAAAACAGGGAGACCACAAACCAGGCAGACAGAAGTCCTTCGAGGGCACTCTGAATCACAACATCAAATAAGAAAACACAGCTCAGGGCAGCCAGGAAACAATCGTTTTTGTGAATGCAGCAATATCAGAAATGAAGTGATTCCTTTACTGGAAAACCACAGTAAAGAACAAGATCCTAAAACAATTGTTTGCAAACAGAGAGAGCATTTAAAAATAAGAGTTGTGACTCAAATCAAAGAACAATTTAATACAAACATTATGGAAATAATAAATTTGATTCTTTAAAGCCATTCACAAGTGTCATTAGAAATATCTTTCATTATAATCAAAGTGCAAGCTACAATCCACATCACACTAAGACAGAATTTAAAGCTATGTTAGCTTAGTTTCAAAAATAACATCAAATGTCCATAGAGCTAATTTTCCAGTATGGAAATGTTTCTCCCTTCTGTAGTGAGACATTTTGACCATATTAACTGCTTAAACTGTGGCATTAATTTGGTAGTAGCACTATATAACATAAAACAAATCATCTTTCCTCTCTTATTAGAAATAATGCATTTCATTGATGGACATCCAGACTATTTTCCTGCTCATATGCCTATGAATAAGTCACACTGGTATAATAAAGAATAATTTTAAAAGGACAGAAGGACAACTATTATCAAACTTCAGAAAAGGGGGAATAGGGATCCAGAAGAAACTGTATTTTCAGATAATAGGCAGGCTCCTAATTTACAAGCAAGTTGAACTCCAAAATATACTCAAAAAGCAAAAACAAAACAACTACAACAACAACAAAAAAAACAATGCCTTTTCTCAAAGAAACAAAAAATAATGTTTAAGTTCACAGACTGGTCCACAGATACCAATTTAACCCACAATAATGTACCTAAAATACTATACATTTTTCATTGAAAAGGGTAATCTTGATCACCCTGTGGAAGGAGGCGAAGAAAGATGGCAGCCAAGTAACAGCTTCCTTGCATCTGGGCAACGTGAGTCTGGGGATATAGGACTCCAGGCATCTCTGGCTGGTGGGATCTGCCTATCATCACCCCTGAGAGGATACAGGGAGTCAGCAAGAGACTTCTGGACCCCAAGAGGAAGACTAAAACAGTGGAAAACCGGCAAGTGGTCGCGTGTGTTCAATCTGTCTTAACCCGCCTGCAACTGTAAGTTCAGTAGCAGCGAGACTGCAAACCAGAAAGCCCTTACCTGTGAACTGTTTTGGTGTCTTTGGACTTGGCACTCAGCTGAACTGCCTTGGGGAGAGCCTGAGCGGGAGTGCGGAGAACTTTGGCGTTTGTCTAGGGCCCCAGTCTGAGCCGCTGAGCCAGACGGAGCTAATAGCGTTTGGCTCTGGGTCACAGGCAGACATTGTGAATGATCTGCCCCGGCAAGCTCCGCCCTCAGGGTCGCAGAGCTGGAATTGGGTGGGAGCTGGTAACCCAGCGACCAAGTAGCCTAAGGGCGAGGTCTGAGCCGCCTTGCAGCCCTAACCCTCGGGGGCAGAGGGAGACCAGTTTTGACACACAGGGTAAGTGGATAGCCACTTCAGCAGTGATTCCAGCGACAAGCACTTCCCTGAGAAAGCTTCTGCTCAGTAAGTGAACAAGTTCAAAGTGCCTTTTAAGTGGGCTGAAGAGAGATTTAGGGTGTCTACCTGCTGGGGTTTGAGAAACTAGCAGCCTCCAGTCGTATCAGAACTGTGATTAACATCTCATACCCCAGAAGACCACGTGTTGCCCAGACAATATTCAATAACATATACATACTGCTTTGTTTTTGGTTGTGTTTTTTTTTTTTTTTTGGTTTGGTTGTTTTTTTTTTGTTTTTTGTTTTTTTTTTTGTTTCTTTTGATGTTGTGGATTGTTGTTTTGTTTTTTAAGTTCAACCTTTTCCATACAGATCCTTTTCCTTTCTCAATTTTCCTAGTTTAATTATAATTTCCCATTGCTGCCTATTTCAATAATTAGAACTTCATTTTTGTTACTGTTTCTACCGCTATTATTTGGTTTTTCCAGCCAATTTTATCCCGTAAAGTTTTCTGTTTCCTTATTTTGGTTTGATTTATAGCATTTTTGTCTTTCCTCTCTATTTGGTGGAGCTGGGGTACTGTGTCTGATCAGGTTAGCAAAGAGCTGCTGACCTCAAGGGAACCACCCAACTGGGCACCCCCAGAAGGTGGGTTTTTTTTAAGGTTGTATCAAAGTACCCTACTGTACACCTATATTGCTCTGTCTCCCTCTTTCTGTGCCTCTCTTCTTTTTGTCAATATTACTTTTACCCACCCCCTCTCCTTTCTCTATTTTTCTTTTTTTTTCCTTATCACTCGGTCCTCCTTTCTTTCATCCCTTTTTTGCTCTTCAACCTTCTCACCCTTCTGGTCCTGTAACCCTTAGTCCACAGGCACAAGAACTTAAAGAGCAAGAGGAAGTGAAAGGAAAATTAGGGCAAGGAAACAGATAAAAGAAATCACCCATGAGGAAGAATCAGCAGAAAACTCCAGGCAACATGAAGAACCAGTCCAGAACAACCCCGCCAAGGGACCATGAGGTAGCTACTGCAGAGGATTCTACCTATACAGAAATGTTAGGAATGACAGAAAGGGAATTTAGAATACACATGTTGAAAACAATGAAAGAAATGATGGAAACAATGAAGGAAACTGCTAATAAAGTGGAAAATAACCAAAAGGAAATTCAAAAACAGAATCAAATCAGAGATGAACGATATGAAGAATATAAAACGGATATAGCAGAGCTGAAGGAAATGAAACAGTCAATTAGGGAACTTAAAGATGCAAAGGAAAGTATCAGCAACAGGTTAGACCATGCAGAAGAAAGAATTTCAGAGGCAGAAGACAACGTTTTTGAGATAACTCAGATAGTAAAAGAGGCAGAAAAGAAGAGAGAGAAAGCAGAACATTCACTGTCAGAATTACGGGACTTTATGAAGCGTTCCAACATACGACTTTTAGGAATTCCAGAAGGGGAAGAAGAATGCCCCAGAGGAATGGAAGCCATACTAGAGAATATTATAAAAGAAAATCTCCCAAATATCACCAAAGATTCTGACACACTGCTTTCAGAGGGATATCGGACCCCAGGTCGCTTCAACTCTAACCGAGCTTCTCCAAGACACATTGTGATGAACCTGTCCAAAGTCAAGACAAAAGAAAAGATTCTGCAAGCTGCCAGGAGTAAGCGCCAGTTGACCTACAGGGGCAAATCCATCAGAGTGACCGCAGACTTCTCTAATGAAACTTTTCAAGCAAGAAGACAATGGTCATCTACCTTTAATCTACTTAAACAGAACAATTTCCAGCCCAGAATTCTGTACCCTGCTAAGCTAAGCTTCAAAATTGATGGAGAAATCAAATCATTTACGGATATACAAACATTGAGGAAATTCGCCACAACAAGACCAGCTCTACAGGAAATACTTCAACCTGTTCTGCACACTGACCACCACAATGGATCAGCAGCAAAGTAAGAACTCAGAAATTAAAGGACAGAACCAAATCTCCACACTGATGCAAAAGATAAAACTAAGCAATGGACTCTCACAAAATAAGACGAATAGAATACTACCACACTTATCAATTATCTCAATAAATGTTAATGGCTTGAATTCCCCACTGAAGAGACATAGATTGGTTGACTGGATTCAAAAACACAAGCCATCCATTTGCTGTCTGCAAGAAACACACCTGGCTTCAAAAGACAAATTAAAGCTCCGAGTCAAGGGTTGGAAGACAATTTTTCAGGCAAATGGAATTCAGAAGAAAAGAGGAGTTGCAATCTTATTTTCAGATACATGTGGATTTAAAGCAACTAAAGTCAAAAAAGACAAAGATGGTCACTTTATATTGGTCAAGGGAAAACTACAACAAGAAGACATTTCAATTCTAAATATCTATGCACCCAATTTAAATGCTCCCAGATTCTTGAAACAGACCTTATTCAGTCTGAGCAATATGATATCTGATAATACCATCATAACAGGGGACCTTAACACTCCTCTCATAGAGCTGGACAGATCCTCTAAACAGAAATTAAACAAGGATATAAGAGACTTAAATGAGACCCTAGAACAACTGTGCTTGATAGACGCATATAGAACACTCCATCCCAAAGATAAAGAATATACATTCTTCGCATCACCCCATGGAACATTCTCCAAAATTGATCATATCCTGGGACACAAAACAAATATCAACAGAACCAAAAGAATTGAAATTTTACCTTGTATCTTCTCAGACCATAAGGCACTAAAGGTGGAACTCAACTCTAACAAAAATGCTCGACCCCACCCAAAAGCAAGGAAACTAAACAATCTTCTGTTGAAGAACAGATGGGTGAAGGAAGAAATAAAATAGGAAATCATTAACTTCCTTGAGTATAACAACAATGAAGACACAAGCTACCAAAACCTGTGGGATACTGCAAAAGCAGTTTTGAGAGGAAAATTCATCGCTTTAGATGCCTACATTCGAAAAACAGAAAGAGAGCACATCAACAATCTCACAAGAGATCTTATGGAATTGGAAAAAGAAGAACAATCTAAGCCTAAACTCACTAGAAGAAAAGAAATATCCAAAATCAAATCAGAGATCAATGAAATTGAAAACAAAAGAATCATTCAGAAAATTAATGAAACAAGGAGTTGGTTTTTTGAAAAAATAAATAAAATAGATAAACCATTGGCCAGACTAACGAGGAATAGAAAAGTAAAATCTCTAGTAACCTCAATCAGAAATGATAAAGGAGAAATAACAACTGATCCCACAGAGATACAAGAGATCATCTCTGACTACTACCAGAAAGTCTATGCCCAGAAATTTGACAATGTGAAAGAAATGGATCAATATTTGGAATCACACCCTCTCCCTAGACTCAGCCAGGAAGAAATACAGCTCCTGAACAGACCAATTTCAGGCACTGAGATCAAAGAAACAATAAAAAATCTTCCAACCAAAAAATGCCCTGGTCCAGATGGCTTCACTCCAGAATTCTATCAAACCTTCAAGGAAGAGCTTATTCCTGTACTGCAGAAATTATTCCAAAAAATTGAGGAAGAAGGAATCTTCCCCAACACATTCTATGAAGCAAACATCACCCTGATACCAAAGCCAGGAAAAGACCCAAACAAAAAGGAGAATTTCAGACCAATCTCACTCATGAATATAGACGCAAAAATTCTCAACAAAATCCTAGCCAATAGATTACAGCTTATCATCAAAGAAGTCATTCATCATGATCAAGTAGGCTTCATCCCAGGGATGCAAGGCTGGTTTAACATACGCAAGTCTATAAACGTTATCCACCATATTAACAGAGGCAAAAATAAAGATCACATGATCCTCTCAATAGATGCAGAAAAAGCATTTGATAAAATCCAGCATCCTTTCCTAATTAGAACACTGAAGAGTATAGGCATAGGTGGCACATTTCTAAAACTGATTGAAGCTATCTATGACAAACCCACAGCTAGTATTTTACTGAATGGAGTAAAACTGAAAGCTTTTCCTCTTAGAACTGGAACCAGACAAGGTTGCCCTCTGTCACCTTTACTATTCAACGTAGTGCTGGAAGTTCTAGCCAATACAATTAGGCAAGACAAGGAAATAAAGGGAATCCAAATGGGAGCAGAGGAGGTCAAACTCTCCCTCTTTGCTAACGACATGATCTTATATTTAGAGAACCCCAAAGACTCAACCACAAGACTCCTAGAAGTCATCAAAAAATACAGTAATGTTTCAGGATATAAAATCAATGTCCACAAGTCAGTAGCCTTTGTGTACACCAATAACAGTCAAGATGAGAAGCTAATTAAGGACACAACTCCCTTCACCATAGTTTCAAAGAAAATGAAATACCTAGGAGTATACCTAACGAAGGAGGTGAAGGACCTCTATAAAGAAAACTATGAAATCCTCAGAAAGGAAATAGCAGAGGATATTAACAAATGGAAGAACATACCCTGCTCATGGATGGGAACAATCAACATTGTTAAAATGTCTATACTTCCCAAAGCAATCTACCTATTCAATGCCATTCCTATCAAAATACCAACATCGTACTTTCAAGATTTGGAAAAAAATGATTCTGCGTTTTGTATGGAACCGGAAAAAAACCTGTATAGCTAAGGCAGTTCTCTGTAACAAAAATAAAGCTGGGGGCATCAGCATACCAGATTTTAGTCTGTACTACAAAGCCATAGTGCTCAAGACAGCATGGTACTGGCACAAAAACAGAGACATAGACACTTGGAATCGAATTGAAAACCAAGAAATGAAACTAACATTTTACAACCACCTAATCTTTGATAAACCAAACAAGAACATACCTTGGGGGAAAGACTCCCTATTCAATAAATGGTGTTGGGAGAAATGGATGTCTACATGTGAAAGACTGAAACTGGACCCACACCTTTCCCCACTCACAAAAATTGATTCAAAATGGATAAAAGACTTAACCTTAAGGCATGAAACAATAAAAATCCTCAAAGAAAGCATAGGAAAAACACTGGAAGATATTGGCCTGGGGGAAGACTTCATGAAGAAGACTGCCATGGCAATTGCAACAACAACAAAAATAAACAAATGGGACTTCATTAAACTGAAAAGCTTCTGTACAGCTAAGGAGACAATAACCAAAGCAAAGAGACAACCTACACAATGGGAAAGGATATTTATTAATCCACATGAAAAAAGCCAACAATCCCATATATCATTGGGCAGGAGACATGAATAGAACTTTCTCTAAAGACGACAGATGAATGGCTAACAAACACATGAAAAAATGTTCATCATCTCTATATATTAGAGAAATGCAAATCAAAACAACCCTGAGATACCATCTAACCCCAGTGAGAATGGCCCACATCACAAAATCTCAAAACTGCAGATGCTGGCGTGGATGTGGAGTGAAGGGAATACTTTTACACTGCTGGTGGGACTGCAAACTAGTACAACCTTTCTGGAAGGAAGTATGGAGAAACCTCAAAGCACTCAAGCTAGACCTCCCATTTGATCCTGCAATCCCATTACTGGGCATCTACCCAGAAGGAAAGAAATCCTTTTATCATAAGAACACTTGTACCCGACTGTTTATTGCAGCTCAATTTACAATCGCCAAAATGTGGAAACAGCCTAAATGCCCACCAACCCAGGAATGGATTAACAAGCTGTGGTATATGTATACCATGGAATACTATTCAGCCATTAAAAAAAATGGAGACTTTACATCCTTCGTATTAACCTGGATGGACGTGGAAGACATTATTCTTAGTAAAGCATCACAAGAATGGAGAAGCATGAATCCTATGTACTCAATTTTGATATGAGGACAATTAATGACAATTAAGGTTATGGGGGGGAAGCAGAAAGAGGGAAGGAGGGAGGGGGGCGGGGCCTTGGTGTGTATCACACTTTATGGGGGCAAGACATGATTGCAAGAGGGACTTTACCTAACAATTACAGTCAGTGTAACCTGGCTTATTGTACCCTCAATGAATCCCCAACAATAAAAAAAAAAAAGCCCCCAAATGTATGCAATATCCACACACAGCCTAAGTCAGGGATGGGGAACCAGTGGCCTAGGTCCTTCAAGTGTGGCCTTTTTTGACCAGATCCAAATTTTGCGAAATAAATCCGTTTATTTTAATTAATACATTTTTATTCATCTTTCATGTTTTAATTTTATTTTAAAAATTAGTGTATTTAAAGAACAAATATGTATCAATGAAATACCCCTCCCAGACTGTCTGTACTGCCTGCACATTAACTCTGAAGAGAGGCACAGGACAGGAGCCCTGCTGAAGAGAAATGGGAAAGGGGTAAGTATTTGGAGAAAGATGGGATGCTGGATAGGCTGGCTATCCTCGCACAGTCTCCTTCCTTTCCCTGTCTTCTTTATACTGTCACCATCACAGGTCTTGTCTTCACAGACCCAGTTCTGCGTTTTCTTACCAGATTCAAGGGGAGACATGGGAGGTGTGGCATGTGGTTATAGGCAACAGCTAACAAACAGGGAAGGAGAATAAACTCAGAAGCAATGTTAGGCCAGGTGTGGTGGCTCATGTCTGTAATCCTAGCACTCAGGAAGGCTGAGAAGGGAGGATCTGGAGCCTAGGAGTTCAAGATAAACGTGGGCAACATAGTAAGAATCCCGCCCCCCAAATCTCCACAAAATAAGGGGAGTGGGAATCAGCCAAGCATAGTGGCACACACCTGTAGTCCCAGGTACTCAAGAGGCTGAGGCAGGAGGATCACTTGAGCCCTGGAGTTTTGAAGTTGCAATGAGCTATGATGATGCCACTGAACTCTTAGCCCAGGCAGTAAAGGGAGACTTTGTCTCAAAAGAAATGGACAAAAAAATCTTAATTTAAACAAAAAGTGTTAAAGACTGAAGGGAATTCCTCCTGTACCGCTCAAGTGGCCATCTGTCTGTAGGTGAACTGAATAATTAGAAGCCTTGCTTATGGCAATTTCAACAAAAATGATGACTTAAAAAAAAAAATACCCAATAGAGAAAGTTAAACAATTTTATAAAATTTTTTCGGGTACTCAAATTTTATTAACATTTCCTCCTTAAAATGAAAGGTAAAGTAACAGCTTTCACTCTATTATGGTTTTACTGAGAGTTAATTTATTATAAGGTGACAGTATGTAGGAGAAAGATTGTCTCACCGATTTCTACGTAGTTTTCCAACACCTTACTTCTCACTTCTCTTCCCATCACTCACTAAGCTTCCACTGCACAGCTCTAAGTTTATCTACTAGATCAAATTCCTTGCTGCCCTATGTCTTTGGGTATTTTCCTTCTGCTCAGAGTGACCTGCTTTATACACTTCAGATTTTCAGTGGTCACTTCCTCACAGAGGTGTCTGTCCAACATCTGTCTTTTCAACTGCTACGTCTATTTTATTCCCCACTCTACACACAGCAGTAAGCACCATGCCTGAGATATATTTAGAGCTCAATAAATACATCAATTCAAGGAAACATGGGGGAATTTCTGTGAAACATTTCTTCAAATATGAGGAGCAACTTTATAATTGTGTACTTTAAAATCTTCAGTAACTTCAATCACAGGACATTCAATCTCACAAAACCATTAGTATTTTGAAAGGGAACCCCTCTTCCAAAGGTTTATATAAATACATAGCAGCACTAATTTTAAAGAAAACACGTCAGTTACTGAGAAGTATATGGACCACAATATAGGTTTACATGAATATCAGCAATCACTGCTACTGAAAAAACAACAGTTAAAGGAAGTTACAGAGATTAGTCAACCAAGATAGGTACTAATGTTATTCTCCTCTCAAGTAAAATTTTGGTCTGCCAAATAGGTAATATTTAAGTTAAAATATCAACTATCCACCTTCATTTATTTAGTTGAGAGTCTCATAGACTTCAGACAGCTGAGTGTAAGATTTCTACTTTTTGCTCTATCCTCATACTAGTTTTCATACTGGAAAATAAAATTTTTTTTGAGACAGAGTCTTGTTCTATCACTCAGGTGAGAGTGTAGTAACATCATCAAAATAGCTCAGTGCAACTTCAAACTCCTGGGCTCAAGCTATCTATCCTTCTGCTTCAGCCTCCCAAGAGACTACAGGCGTGTGTCACTCTGCCAACTATGTTTTTCTGTTTTTAGAAGAGACAGGGTGTCCTCCGTCTCAGGCTGGTCCTGAACTCCTGAGCTCAAGAGTTCCTCAAGCATTGGTCTCCCTGAGTGCTAGCATTGTATGTGTGAGTCACCGTACCCACCCTCATACAAAAAAGCATAAATTAAATGCAATTTAAAAGGAAACTTAGTTTTTTCAAAAAACAAACAGCAAATTCACTTGCAATTAATTGAAAGTGGCCATAAAATCCATTCCACATCACTTTGTTAAAAAAAAGAGAACTACCTATAATTATTTTATATACATGTACATATGCTACCAAGAGTTTGCATACCCAAGCTCTGAGAAATATGGGTTGACTTGTTTGTCCCTGCACAGGATAGGGTTTGGTGATGTTAGGTACATGCTGTTACAGTTTATAAGAATAAAGCAGCACCTCATATTCAACTCTAGCTTCACAGATACTTCAGAGTATAATCAACACCACAGAAGAATTATTCAGCTGAAGCACACATAGCGTTGAAAAATATTTTTTCAAATAGCATTTTACAATGAAATTCCTATATACTCTAATGAAAGTAAGATGTGTGCAGGTTTTAAAGTAAACTGTGGTATTTTTTTACTTGTTATTTGTGGTTAGCTTTGAGTATATTGGGCTCACTGACTACATTTCCCTTTTAGACATGTATATAAACAGTGTGCTTCCGAGCTCAGTTTGTAGTTTTTTCTTTCTTTTTTTTTTTTTTCCTTCCTTTGAGACAGACTCTCACTTTGTCGCCCTTGGTAGAGTGCCATGGCATCATAGCTCACAGAAACCTCAAACTCTTGGACTCAAGTGATTCTCCTGCCTCAGCCTCCCAAGTAGCTGGGACTACAGGTACCCACCACAATGCCCAGCTATTTTTAGAGATGGGGTCTCACTCCTGCTCAGGCTGGTCTCGAACCCGTGAGCCTCAGGCAATCCACCCCCTCGGCCTCCCAGAGTGCTAGGAGTACAGGCATGAGCCACACCGCCTGGCCAGTTTGTAGTTTTTCTTTAAGAAACTGTGTAGTTTCCAGCTTTGCCTTTCATATCCCTCAGCTATAGTCATATATCTCATGTTAGCCGATTAAGAAAATACCTTGCAGGCCGAGCACAGTGGTGCACGCCTGGCCAGTTTGTAGTTTTTCTTTAAGAAACTGTGTAGTTTCCAGCTTTGCCTTTCATATCCCTCAGCTATAGTCATATATCTCATGTTAGCCGATTAAGAAAATACCTTGCAGGCCGAGCACAGTGGTGCACACCTGTACTACTAGCACTGTGGGAGGCCAAAGCAGGAGGATGGCGTAAGCTCAGGAGTGAGTGATTAGCCTGAGCAAGGGTGAGACCCCGTCTTTACTAAAAATAGAAAAATTAGCAGGGCATTGTGGTGGGGGCATGTAGTCCCAGCAACTCAGGAGGATCACTTGAACCCAGTAATCTGAGGTTCCTGTGACCTAGGCTGATGTCTAGGCACTTTAGCTTCAGACTCAGTGGAGAGGACAGGGGTGGGGAGGGGGGCGAGGGGAGGAAAAAAAAAAAATACCATGAAAGGAATAATTAACATTATGACTGCAAAAAACAAGTGTTGTTAAGTGGTAGAGCGGTGATTATGTGTGCCCTTATATGCATATATCAATAGTTATACATATAGTCATTCCTAGGAGAAAAGTACCACATATTAAGATTAAAATATTCCAAACATTACAATTAAAAACCAAATATTTAATAAGCTCTTCACATACAGGTACTACTCTGAATAGTTTATCAGGTATTTTATTTAATTGTGTCAAAATCCCTAAGAGAGATAAAGAACTGAGGCTTCCAAAGTTTGAAGTGACTGCCAGAGGTCACTCAGCTACTAAATGAACCAGGTGAAATTCCCACACAACTGTTGGATTCCAGAGAACCTGAGCCCTACATACTTTCAATGCTAGATTCTAAATACCATCTCTAACCAGGTCCTCCTAACATTCTATACAATGGCCATGATCTAATAGATAAACGGACCACTGACTGACCTAGCGGACAGAGAAAACCATCATTCTCGCTCTGCCACTGGCTTTCAAATAAAGGCTTTTGGAAGTCCTTCAAATTCTGCTCTCCTAGAAGTAGAAATAATCCTGACTGACCTCACTGTGAAAATGATCAGGCAACAACTAATATTGTCAACATTATTGCTGAAATTAATGAAACAGTGAACCAAGTTACATAATAACATACTCTAGATGAAAGCTGGAACATATACTCACGTACATGGCTACTCCTGCTTTGTTGCTAAATAAGACTATTTTATCATTTCTCAAGTATATGGATTCTGAGGCTTAGCTGATGGAGTAAAGTATAAATAACAGCAAGGTCAGGGGTTTGATTTCCTTAAGGCCGTTGAGCTATCCATGGCCAGCACAGAACATGGACTCCATGCCAGCCAGTTGCAAGGTACATTTGGGTGAACATAGTAATTAGTGAAAAGTGTGACTAACATCTAAATCTAGGAAGGATGCCTGAGAATGAATTTAGTTAGAATCCTGTTATGCAGCTTTGAAATGATTCCAAACACATAGTTTGCTACACGAATGATACACATTTTGCTATATCAAGAACTTGAGTGTTTTCTCCTCCTCCCATGGAGAATGTGACAATAAAGTCCCCTCCCCTCAAGTATCACACCTTGTCAGAATCCATGTGGGTCAATGACTTCAACTCCTGAACTTCAAAGTACATATACGTATACCTAAGAGTCTTTCAAAGCTCAGACTGTGGCAAGCCGCACTGTCACTTCTCTGAAGACACTGTGACAGGCAGCATCTTGTCAGTCTTCCGGCTGATCTCTGAAGCCTTGTCTGCCAACACTGGTACTGCCCCTGGCTTTAAGGAACCTTGGGTGTGGTCATGGATCTCTGCTGCACTAGTCACCACAGTTTATCCCAAGAACCCCTTACAAAACAGTACACCTCAATCTTAATCCCCAGACTTTACTTTCCACAGGCTCACTTCCATCCTCCTTTAGCAACTACTTTAATAATTTTGGCACTTGCTCTCTGTATGGGTAATACATCTTGTCTGTCAAATGTGTTGCCTGTGAGATTTGTTCACACTATTCTCCCCTTCTTTACACACTGTGAACCTAAGGGTTGAAAAATTCTCTTTATATGGCAACAAACCCTGTGATTTATCATACTTTATTATTTCCTTATTTTTACCACACAAAATGCCCAAAATAAGCTAGCTATAGAGAAACTCCTCAAAAGCAACATAATTTATTTTCTATTTTAAAAGTATCCCAATCTATGTAGTTAGGTAGTAGCCCATCTAAAATCTACTCAGTGGAAGCTTGAGTAATACGGTACATGTCATACACATTCAATTTTTAAAAATTCCTTTATATAAACAAAGTCCTTTAAAAATTATTTGTATTATATATGTATTATATGTTATGATTTACTAAACATTTATTGAAGAGTTTTACAAAACTCACATATATTCTAATTTACAGGCTATTTATGGAATTTTTGAGGGCACTTTGACTACATAGTATAATTTAATTTTTGCCTTATGCACTAACTTTAGAATAAACCTACTAGTAGTTGTGACTTTATAATACAGGAAAAGTTTGATGTAAGAACAACAGCAGTGACAGTGGACTTTTCATGGACTTGGACATGTTAAGAGCTTAAAATTTTTTATAAAGTGTCTAGAGCATATTCAACAGCAAAGCCATCCTAATTATGGACGGATTCCAGTTCTTTATACAGAAACATGAAGAGAAAACGGAAAGATAACTCATTATTCAATAATGAGGTCTGAGAAAAATAGCCCTTAAAACATATCCAACAAAATGTAATTTGGTTTCCTAACTACAAAGGTATAACCTTGCAGGAATAAGAGGACCTACACTATATATTTAACCACAACATAACACTCATGTGTTTATTGTAGTCTGCTTGTCTTCTATGTATTGTCCAAATCCTCTCACTAGATTATAAACTAATTGAGGATAGGAACTAAATGTTTTCCACCTTTGTATTAACTGCAGTGTCTGCATTACATACAATGAGAGTAATGGAAACTCAAAACCATGAGATATACTGTTCTGGTTTTTGGATCAGGTAGCATTCTTTAAGTAAATTAAAAAGTGATTTACCAGTTTATAAATCAATCTTTTGTGAGTCTGGTTAGGAAAAATTGGTTTTCCAGAGTTTGATTCCTATGGGTGAACTGGTAAAACTAGATTTCGGTAGAATGATACATATATCAGGAGGGTACATGGACAAAGTTTCTAATAAGTTCCTATAAATCAACTGCACTGTGCGTAACAATGGGATTTTATGGTAAGCTCACCTTCTTACTGCACCACATTCTCTTACATTTCAGAATGTCCAAATAGAAATAAGATATAGATTTCTTTTTACCTTTACCTTTTATTATCGTACAATAACATAATTCTCTACTTCTCTAACATTATTAAGGTATATAAATATACAAAATAAAAATGTAATCTCTACATAACCTAAAGACTTTTAAATTTAGAATGATAAATGAACAAAAATAATAATTTGCCTTAATTTAGCAATCTCTAAAGCAGTGATTCTCAACCTTCCTAATGCCGTGACCCTTTAATACAGTTCCTCGTGTTGTGTTGACTCCCAACCATAAAATTATTTTCGTTGCTACTTCATAACTGTAATTTTGCTACTGTTATAAATCATAATATAACTATCTGATATGCAGAAGACCCCCCCCCCAAGGTGTCGTGACCCACAGGTTGAGAACCGCTGGATTAGAGAGATCCTAACACTGAGATATTTACATTATGATTCATAACAGTAGCAAAGTTACAGTTATGAAGTAGCAACAAAAATGATTTTATGCTTGGGGATCACCACAACATGAGGAACTGTATTAAAGGGTCGCGGCATTAGGAAGGTTGAGAACCACTGCTCTAAAGGCAGGAGGCAGTAGTTCCATCTTCAAAGTCCCAGCAGATCTGTATACTGTGGGTAAAGTTAGCAGCCTGGTGTTTTTGAGTAGGAAGAGAATGATTTTTAAGTGGCTTATCACCGAAGTTTTATCCTAAAAGGAGAGGAATGAACTTAGAGCCAATATTAACAGGTGATAATTAAATTAGGGCTTCTGCATGCTTAATGTCCTAGACTTAGGCAAGGTGAGGCAACTAGAGGCTATTAACTTTAATAATTAGAGTCTGTATTTCTCTTAAGTAGGATTTAATAGCATATTAACAATGGTTAGTTGGAAAATAGTTTTCTCACTAAAACATGATTTACTTATTTAACTTCATACCTATACATTAAAATTTGCAGAATAATTTAAATAATTTTTTAAAGGTAGATAAAAAAGAGATAACTGTGAAACATTTGTTTCCTAAAATCAATGCTTCTTCTTTTTTTTTTTTTTTTTTTTAAGAGACAGAGTCTCACTATGTTGCCCTGGGTAGAGTCACAGCTCACAGTGTCACAGCTCACAGCAACCTCCAACTATTGGGCTTAAGTGATTCTCTTGCCTCACCCTCCCAAGTAGCTGGGACCACAAGCACCCGCCACAACACCTGGCTATTTTTTTGTTGCAGTTGTTGTTTAGCTGGCCTGGGCTGGCTTCCAACCCACCAACCTCAGTGTATGTGACTGGCACCGTAACCACTGTACTACGGGTGCCGAGCCAAAGCTGAAATTTTTTTTTTTTTCACTTTTATAAAGAGAATTTTATTATTATTTTTTTTATTTTATTTTTTGGAAAACTTTTTCAACTTTTATTTTATTTTTTTTCCATGTAATCTTTTTTTATTGTTGAATCATAGCTGTGTACATTAGTGCAATCAAGGGGTACAATGTGCTGGTGTCATATACAATCTGAACACGTGATCACATCTCGGTGGGCAAGGGACTTGAAGAGAAACTTCTCTAAAGAAGATAGATGCACGATCTACAAACACATGAAAAAAAGCTTATCATCCTTATTCATCAGAGAAATGCAAATCAAAACTACTTTGAGATATCACCTAACCCCAGTAAGAGTAGCCACATAACAAAATCCCAAAACCAGAGATGTTGGCGTGGATGTGGAGAAAAGGGCACACTTCTACACTGCTGGTGGGAATGTACACTAATACATTCCTTTTGGAAGGATGTTTGGAGAAAACTTAGAGATCTAAAAGTACACCTGCCATTCGATCCTATAATTCCTTTACTAAGTATATACCCAGAAGACCAATAATCACAATATAACAAAGACATCTGTACTAGAATGCTCAATTCATAATCGCTAAGTCATGGAAGAAGCCCAAGTGCCCATCGACCCACGAATGGACTAGCAAATTGTGGTACATGTATACCATGGAATATTATGCAGCCTTAAAGAAAGATGGAGACTTTACCTCTTTCATGTTTACATGGATGGAGGTGGAACATATTCTTCTTAGTAAAGTATCTCAAGAATGGAGGGCGGCGCCTATGGCTCAGTCGGTAGGGTGCCGGCCCCATATACCGAGGGTGACGGGTTCAAACCCGGCCCCGGCCAAACTGCAACCAAAAAATAGCCGGGCGTTGTGGCGGGTGCCTGTAGTCCCAGCTACTCGGGAGGCTGAGGCAAGAGAATCGCTTAAGCCCAGGAGTTGGAGGTTGCTGTGAGCTGTGTGAGGCCACGGCACTCTACCGAGGGCCATAAAGTGAGACTCTGTCTCTACAAAAAAAAAAAAAAAAAAATGGAAGAAAAAGTGTCCAATGTACTCAGCCCTATTATAAAGCTAATTTCTAGCTTTCACATGAAGGCTATAACCCAACTATAGCATAAGAGTATGAGGAAAGGTCCAAGGAAGGGGAAGGGAGCGGGGAAGTTAGGGTGGAGGGAGGATAATGGGTGGGGCCACACCTACGGTGCATCTTAGAATGGGTACAGGCGAAACTTACTAAAGGCAGAATACAAATGTCTACGTACAATAACTAAGAAAATGCCATGAAGGCTATGTTGAACAGTTTGATGAGAAAACTGAAATTCTTAATTGAAGTGTTTAAGTATTCTGTTAGGAAGATTTTATATCATTACTTCTTTTTTATTTATTTATTTTTTTTCTTGAGACTGAGTTTCACTTTGTCAGTCTTGGTAGAGTGCTGTGGCATCACAGCTCATAGCAACCTCAAACTCTTGGACTCAAGTGATTCTCCTGCCTCAGCCTCCCAAGTAGCTAGGACTACAGGCACCTGCCACAACACCCAGTTACTTTTTGTTGCAGTTGTCATTGTTTTAGCTGGCCTGAGCTGGCTTCGAACACACCAACTTCGATGTATGTGACTGGCACCATAACCACTGTGCTACAAGCGCCCAGCCAAAGCTGAAATTCTTAATTGAAATGTTTAAGTATTCTGTTAGGAAGATTTTATATTATTACTTTTTTTTTGAGACCGAGTTTCACTTTGTCACTCTTGGTAGAATGCCGTGGCATCACAGGTCACATCAATCTCAAACTCTTGGACTCAAGTGATTCTCCTGCCTCAGCCTCTCAAGTAGGTGGGACTACAAGAACCTGCCACAACCCAGCTATTTTGAGAGATGGAGTCTCGCTCTTGCTCAGGCTGGTCTCGAACTTGTGAGCTCAGGACAATCCACCCCCCTTGGCCTTCCAGAGTGGTAGGATTACAGGCGTGAGCCACTGTGCGTAGCCTACATTATTACATTTGACTTAATGTTTTAGGTGGTTATTTCACATTGATTATATGTGTGGTGCTATAAGTATCATGAAGGAATTAGAATCCTTGAACAAATAACTTCTTTTTTTTTGCTATTTTTTGGTTGCAGTTTGGCCGGGGCCGGGTTTGAACCCGCCACCCTCGGTATATGGGGCCGGCGCCTTACCGACTGAGCCACAGGCGCCGCCCCCGAACAAATAACTTCTTTGTTTTGAAGAATATTCCATGAACATCTGCATTCAGAATATTTTTAAACATCACCACCACTTCATCTTTTAATGCCGTATGTTTACATTTTGGGTTTTACACAATCGCCATGGATTAAGAAGTCCATTTTTGTTATGACTACAGTTACCACATAAAACCATCCAAACTTTTAGGCATGAAAATGGGATGCAGGGCGGCACCTATGGCTCAGTGAGTAGGGTGCTGGCCCCATATGCCGAGGGTGGCGGGTTCAAACCTAGCCCCATAGCCGGGCGTTGTGGCAGGCGCCTGTAGCCCCAGCTGCTCTGGAGGCTGAGGCAAGAGAATTGCGTAAGCCCAAGAGTTAGAGGTTGCTGTGAGCTGTGTGACGTCATGGCCCTCTACCCGAGGGCGGTACAGTGAGACTCTGTCTCTACAAAAAAAAAAAAAAAGGGATGCAATTATTTAAAATAATTAATAATTTTACCAGGACAACAGATATAAACCAGGATGTATGTCACCCTAGCATAAAAGTAGACTATGATACTATTATTGTATAATCCCTGGGTTATTATACTCCCTGATCAGCAAAGCAATGTATCTGTGAAGAAAAGCATTCAGAATCTCTGTTTGGAATAATGAGAATACGTATTTCCTATACAGAGTAGGATCTGGGTTTCCTTCTTTCCACTGGAAATGTTTATGTTATTACAGACTAGGAGAAAAGTGTGGTGGAGCTGTGCAAAAGGTGGTTGGAAATGAAGGAAATTGGATGCAGATCAAGTGGGAACCTGGGCTTTGCTTCCTGTTCACCTTACAAGCATCCCATTATTCCTGTTCTTACAGGAGCTCCAGAATCTAAATCAGTCCTCCTTTGCCATTTCTACCAAACTGGTATTTTACTCAATACCCATTCACAGAAAGACAAAGACCACTCATAAAAGTAGTGAGTCTTTAAATTCACCAGGATTCCAGGAGGACCTGGTTATAGTTTCTACGGCGGGTAGGGAAGAGAAAGGGAGAGGTCTAAGGTTTAAGTGCCCCCTCTTTAATAACCCTATACTGTGTTTTGAACAGGAAGAACTCAGAATTTACAGGATAAAAGGGCCAAGAGGGGAGGAGGAAGTCCGTGAGAGGCGAGAAATGGATGCCCTGTCAAGTCATAACAGATTCTATAGTTTTAGTGTGGGGGAAGGAGAGGAAGTACTTTTGGTAAGATGCCCTTTATCCATGGGCTACAAGCACAACATTCACAGGGATGCCCCTCTATCTGGACAAATAACCTATAATTAGTCCATACTTACATAGTCCACATGTATTTTAAACAAGTCTATAATCTTCACCAAAAAATAATAGCGTAAGTCGGCTTACTCAATTTTCTCTTGTTCCAATGATTTTTCACAGCAATGCCTTCTATTCTCCCAGAAGAAAAAAAAAAAAAAAAAGTCTATCTTTAAATGTCCTTTATTGTGTGTTTATCTGCACTACAGTCTTTCACTGTACAGACCCCCTGGTGGCATGCACCATCTTTAAAATAAGGAATCCATAGAAGAAAGTGAAGTAAGGGGAAAAAAATTCAAAACAGAATGCAAATAGCAAGGTTAAATTGAGTGCTGTTAACCCCCGCTGACACCAGCTAATAGTGCAGAAGCAACAGCAGGAATCTGAAACAGAAGTTAGTTAATACTGGGAAATTTCTGCTCACAACAGGTATACATTAAATATATTGGCTAGTTTTTCTTCCTACAGTATCACTTTAAAGAACATTTTAAAAGTAACATCAAAGATGATGCTAGGTGTATATCTAGTAGAAATTATAAACAAAATAAAAATAAAAACAATATCTCAGTCTGAAGCTCCCATTACATAGACTTCAAGTGGGTTTTATTTGCAGTTTTTTGTTTGTTTGTTTGCAGTTTTTGGCCAGGGCTGGGTTTGAACCCACCACCTCTGGCATATGGGGCTAGTGCCCTACCACCTCAAATTCAAGTGTTTTTTTCTACATCAAAAAGTTGAGATATAATTCACATACAGCAAAATGTGGAAATATTAAGTTTCAGTTGTACTTTATACAGTTCAATGACTTTTAAGATAGGAATATACCCATTTAAGCAGTAATGTTCAAAGTATTACCACAAACAAGAAAGTTCCCTCCTGAGTTGCAAAACCATTATTATCCACAAGTTTTTGTTCTCTAGTTATTTTCAATTTACCTCCAATTCTATATCAACTACCATGTCTGTTTCAAAATTGTAGTCTTGCTTGCCTGTGGCTCAAAGGAGTAGGGCACCGGCCCCATATGCCGGAGGTGGCGGGTTCAAACCCAGTCCCGGCCAAAAACTGCAAAAAAAAAAAAAAAAATATATATATATATATATATACACATATATATGTGTATATATATATATATACATATATATGTGTATATATATATATATACATATATATGTGTGTGTATATATATATATATATACATATATATGTGTATATATATATATTTGCAGCCTTGCTGAACCTGCCTCCCACTTCCTTCCTTAATTCCCAATACATTTCCAGTAAAATTCTCTTCTCTTTTTTGGTCTTATTCCCTCGCATTATATTCTCATTAATTGAAAAATAGTTTTTTCATAGATGTCAATAATTAAATACCATAGTTGCTTTGGTAGAAAACCTTACTACTTTGAGAATACATTTAATGTAGAAAATACAAAGAAATAATCAATGACACTGAGTGAAAAATATAAAATATCCATAATACAAAAAGCATCCATTAAAAATACATTCACAAACTGAAAGGATTTTCACTTAGAACTAAAACCAGACAAGGATGCCCACTTATCACCACTGCTATTCACCACAGTGCTAGAAGTCCTAGCCAATACAATCAGGTAAGAGAAGGAGATCAAAGGTATTCAAATAGGGACAGAAGAGGTTAACTTCTTGCGAATTGTGGATGATATGATCTTATACCTGGAAACCCCCAAGGAGTCAACTACAAGGCTCTCAGAAGTGATCAAGAAATATAGTAATGTCTCAGGATGCAAAATCAATTTCTACAAATCAGTAGCCTTCATATATGCCAGCAACAGTCAAACTGAGAATCAAATCAAAGACATAATACCCTTCACAGTAGCTTCACAGAAAATGAAATGCCTGAGAATATGTCTAACAAAGGAAGTGAAGGTTCTCTATTAAGAGAACTATGAAACCCTGAGAAAAGAAACAATAGAAGACATTGTTAAAAAATGAAAGAACATACCTTGCTGTGGCTGGGAAGAATCAACATTGTTAAACAACATACCACCCAAAGTGATCCACAGATTTAATGCAATCCCCATCAAAGCACCAACATCATACTTTGAGAGCTTTATAAAATAGGACTTTTTTTCACATGGAATCAGAAAAAATCCAAATAGCCAATACAATTTTAAGGAATAAGAACAATACTGGAGGCATCACATTATCAGACTTCAGGTTATATTACAAGTATATAGTGATCAAAATAGCATGGTACTGGTACAAAAATCATCTATTAGGGGTCCTCAAACTTTTTAAACAGGGAGCCAGTTCACTGTCCCTCAGACTGTTGGAGGGCTGGACTATAGTTTAAAAAAAAAAAAAAACTATGAACAAATTCCTATGCACACTGCACTTGTCTTATTTTGAAGTAAAAAACAAAACAGGAACAAATACAATCACACTGCCCCATGTGGCCCAGAGAACCTAAAGATGAACCCAGCCACATGTTGCCATCAGATCTCTGGTAAACCAAACAAAAAGCATACACTGGGGAAGAGAATCCCTGTTTATCAAATGGTGGTGGAAGAACTGGTTAGCCAACACGTAGAAGAGTGAAGTTGGAGCCGTACCTCTCACCAATGTCAAAAATTGATTCTTGCTGGATAAAAGATTTAAATTTAAGACACAAAACAATAAAAATTCTAAAAGAAAGTGTGAGGAAAACTCTTGACAAAATCAGCCTGGGAAAAGATTTTACAAAGAAGACCCCTTTGGGGGCGGTGCCTGTGGCTCAAGGGGTAAGGCGCCAGCCCCATATACCAGAGGTGGCGGGTTCAAATCTAGCCCTGGCCAAAAACTGCAAAAAAAATAAATAAATAAAAGAAGACTCTTTTGGTAATTGCAGCAACACCAAAAATAAATGGGACATGATCAAGCTAAAAAGCTTCTGCACGGTTAAGGGTACAACAACTAAAGCAAACAGCCTACAGAATGGGAAAAGATTTTTGCATGCTATGAATCTGACAAAAGGCTGATAACTAGAATCTACAGAGAACTCAAACTAATGAACAAGAACATAGCAAATAATCCCATTTACAAGCGGGCAAGAGACTTGAAAAGAAACTTCACTGAAGATGACAGATGACTAGCCAACAAACATGAAAAGAAGTTCATCATCCCTAATCATCAGAGAAGTGCAAATCAAACCCACCCGGAGATATCATCTAGCCCCAGTGAGAATAGCCCACATCCCAAAGTCCCGAAACTTCAGATGCTGTTGTGGATATGAAGAGAAGGGAACACTTTTGCACTGCTGGTGGGACTGTAAACTAATACAGCCTCTATGGAAAGATGTATGGAGAATCCTCGGAGTTAAAAGCAGACTTTCCTTTTGATCCCACACTATCATTACTAGGTATCTACCAAAAAGAAAAAAAATCATTTTATCATAAGGACATTTGCAAGAGAATTTTTTTTTTTTAGTTTTTAATAACTTGATTTATTTGAAAACAGTGTAATCTAAATGCAATACTTTGTTTTGTCATATGGCTTCAATTATATATCAAATTCAAAATAAATATGCTGTATTTATTGTACTATTTTGCTGAATACTGGGGATATATAGATAAGGTGCCTTTCAATAGCTTTTTAGAATCCATAACTTAAAGAAAATGGGTCTCTACTGTTGACTATATGCACTAGAAGGTTTATAACAGCTCAATTCACAATCTCCAAGACATGGAATCAACCCAAATGCCCATCAACCCGTGAATGGATAATAAACTGTGGTCTATGTATACCATGGAATACTATTCAGCCAAAAAAAGATGGAGACTTTACATCTTTTGTATTTATCTAGAGTTGAAGCACATTCTTCTTAGTAAAGTATCACAAGAATAGAAAAACAAGTATGCAATGTACTCAATACTAATATGAAACCACTATAAACAACTCCACACCCACATGACAGAAAAACACAAGTATATTCTAGTGAGGGGGTCAGGAGAGGACCGGAAGAGGACAGGGGAAGACTGAGGGTGATTGACAGGATCTCATCTAAGGGGCACAATGTGAGAGTGTTCAGTGCACTCTTTGAGTGAAGAGCTCAACTACAAGTTGAACTTTACCTTAGAAACAAAAATACTGTAACCTAAACATTTGTCCCTAATATTAATCTAAACTAAAACAAAAAAAAAAAGAAATACTGATAAAAGTGTAAGTGCAGGCTGGGCACAGTAGTTCATGCCTGTAATCCCAGGACTATGGGAGGCCAAAGCTCGAACTTTGAGCTTAGGAGTTCAAGACCAGCCTGAGCAAGAGAGATCCCATCTTTAAAAATAAAAAATAAAATAGCAAGGCATTGTGACTGGCACTGATAGTTCCAGCTACTTGGGATGCTGAAGCAAGAGGATCTCTTGAGCCCAAGAGTATGAGGTTGCTGTGAGCTATGACACTACAGCACTCTACTGGGGGCAAGAAAGTGAGACTCTTGTCTCAAAAAAAAAAAAAAGGAAAAGTGCCTATGAATAAAAAGAAAATAGGAGTTGTAACCAAATTAAAATCTAGAAACACCTTTAAAAATACATTCTCAATTGGTTGTGGGTTCCATTATGTATAAAAAGTGATCGTCTTGTACACTTTACTTTTAATTACTACCCATCTTTTTAAAACTTTTCTTTTTTTTTTTTTTGCAGTTTTGGGCCAGGGCTGACTTTGAACCCGCCACCTCTGGCATTTGGGGCCAGCGCCCTACTCCTCTGAGCCAAAGGTACCACCAAAAAACTTCTAAAGTTTTATGAGCAACAGCCTCATTTATTTTTCTTTTCTGCTTTTACTTCAACTGACTCCCCATTTTATAAGAAGCTACACTTAAGTCTATGTTTCATATTCTTCGTCCTAAAATCTTCCACTGTGGTATCCTTTGTCCTCTTTATCTCCAGAACACAACACATCCTCTTCCTACTCAATGAATGCAGGAGTTCAGCTCCACAACTGGTGGACTTCCTCCATCTCCATCACAGGTCCTTAAAGATTAAAATAAAATTCCCACAGTTCCTTGTTTTCTCACCATTACACAGAACACATTCATTCATTCTTCCTTTCATACAACTCCTGTGAAAATATAGTAAAATCCATTTAGAAAGCTTTAAACTGTCACAAATTTGATTCTGTACTTCCTATAATATTTCATAAAGGCTATATAATACCAGGGCATTTCCTTTCTCTAAATCCTCATTTCTATGATGGTGTTTACTTTGTTTTAAATTTAACTAGTTTATATTTCTTTAATTACCGAAATTATCATTACTCTGTATAGCTAATCCACTTCAACATTTTATGTTTTGACTCTAAACTGCTAGGTGGCAGTCTTATGAACTCATTCTGAATAGCATCTCACTGGAGTGCCAAAGAAAAGTTGACAGTGATACAAAACAGGCACAAACATAAAGACAGAAAAGGAAATCTATGGTAGAAAAGTAAAGTAGAAGTGAGAAAAGACAAAATGTTTATCAAAGAATATGAATAAAAGAAAGAAATTAAAGAAGCAGGATCATTAGAGCCATTAAAACAAAGCAAAACAACCCTGCTTTTAGTAAGAAGATGGGGACACAAAACAGAGCAGATATGTGCTTTGGTGACTGTGTTGATGTTGCTTTTGAGAAATTTTCACAGCTCTAAAACAGTATGGGGAAGAGCTTACATTTTCATTTCTCACATGTACATATTAGTATCTAAAGTAGTAAAATACATACATTATCTAAGAGATTTCAGAGGATTTTTTTAAGATTATATGAAATTAACCTAAAATTCCCCCTATACAAACTTGGTTTAGGTATAGGGATATACATAAATATGATTATAACTGTGATTACATTTAGTAGGCAAGAATCACAAAAGATCAGTCCTCCCAGGACATAAAAAGGGTCACTGGATGTGATCAAAATGAAATTTCTCTTATTTACATTATTGCCCAACTCATACTACCTTAATGCCTGCCTCTAATGCCAGACAAGTCAAGTGTGTTCAAAGCAGAAAACCAAACTTCATGTCTGGGTGACGTGCTTCAATATGGCAACTGCCATATTCCTCAGAGCTCATCAAGTATGCTTAATGCCTCAACAGGTTTGGTAGTTTTGAAACATGCTGAGAAATAACAATAGGGAAGTCCCTGAGGACATGCTGTACCAAAAATATAATGTTATGTATGTGAAATAATAACTTGCAAGAAACTGGCAACTTTAAAGAATGAAATCACATCATTTTTCTTAGGAGAAAATATAAGAAACCAAAAGATCTAAGCCTAAAAGACAATTCAGTGATAGCGTATACCTACATATAAGGAATTTATTGTTTAATCATACATGCTAGAGAACCCCTCCCCAAGAAAATCCCCAAACTTACAAAGCAGTAACTTCTGAAGTTTTACTGATTTCAGCAGGCATAGTTCAAGAAAGCCACAAAGCCCTGTGTGCCTAATAGACTAACTGGGGACTCCTGTTTCATATACTGTTTGCTGGTAAAGAGAATCTTTTTAAAAAAATTACAAACACCATCTGTGAACAAAGGTCATTATCAATCTACTCTTTGAATGACAAAGAATACTTTCAAAGAACTAAAAAATTTACCACAGGCTAAATCAAAACTGGTATATTAAATTCCAGATTCTGCAGTTATAGAAAACTGTAAAATGTGTAGATTTCCTTCATTTCAATTCATGCATATACCAAATCTGCAACCTGATTTTAGAGCAATGGGTTATACAAAAATACATACTGTAAAATAACTACAATTTCAATGGCAATCACAGGTTTCCTTTAAGTGGTCATTGGGAAATGGTGTGCCAATCTCTCTTTGAAAATAATAAGCTATTAGAATTGGATATGTTTCACACAGCCAAGCAATTTTTAAAAACATACACTATATGATTTTATTGTTGTAAAAATCCAATTTCATCAATTCAACATCTTCCCTCCCATTTTAACTCCAATCAGCTGAAGCAGAAGTGTTTGTGAAATACTTCTCAATAACAAGCTGGAATAAGAAACATTCTTTTGCAAAATTATTAATAACTAACAACTGCAAGCTATTCAAATTTTTATAACTTTTTATTATACGCACCAAAAGTATATAATTTAACTTATAAGTGAAAGCTCCAAAGTAAATGCTTTACAACAATAAAAGGATATATAGTAAAAAGAGCACAAACTTGAACATTACAATAGCTGATCTTTTACTCTGACAATACCCATCACCTCTATGAATTTCTTCCTTTTTTTTTAGAGACAGTCTCACTTTGTCACCTCGGGAAAGTGCCGTGGCATCACAGCTCACAGCAACCTCCAACTTTTGGTCTTAGGTGATTCTCTTGCCTCAGCCTCCCGAGTAGCTGGGACTACAGGTGCCCGCCACAACGTCTGGCTATTTTTTTATTGCAGTTTGGCTGGGGCTGGGTTTGAACCCACTACCCTCGGTATATGGGGCCGGCTCAGCCTACTCATGAGCCACAGGCGCTGCCCAATTTCTTCAATTTCTTTATCCATGAAGTCAGATGATGAACATCTCAGGTTGTGATAAGAATTACTATAGAGCAACCAGAGTAGACGCAGAGTGGAAGCCTCACAAATGGCAGCCATTATCACTGTCATGGGGATAAGCATCATCATTCTTGTCATAATCTGGCTGGTTTCTAGGATTATTAATTTTTATGAAGGACTACACAAAAATACATAATTAAATGAAATGTTCTATTGAGTGTTAAAACTATATTAATCCACAACAGTTCTCACAGTTAAGGAACAACACACAGGGAAACAAAAGCTATCACAAAATGAAAATGCTAATGAAATGACTCTTTACAAAATTATTTCTAACCCAAAGGTTGTTTAATACTTACGTCTAAATATATATGCCCATCCAATAACAAAGACTGGTTTTTCAACAAACACAAGGCAAATTAATTCAATTACAAAGTGAATCTGAAAATCATACAAAAGATTTCATGAAATCAATTAAAGTGATGATAGAGACAGCTGGGTTCACATTCAAAGCCTCTGACAAATGAGGAAAACAACAATGACAACAACACAAAAGTTCTTCAGAATGACTCATCTATCAAAGGACTAAGGGCTGGAGGCCTGAGGAAAACTGATGAAGCACCTAATTGTTTTGTAAAAATGATGTGCTCCTATACTATAAAAGTTAAATATGTAGTTTTAAAAAACGAAAATGTGCTACCATAGAAAAAAGGCCAATTCACTCAATTCACTATTTTTCCACAACTAGAAGATAGTTTATAAATAAATTTATTCTTTAAATTTTAGTGTAAATTTTCACAATTTACCCTGAATGTCTGACCTAGTTTTAGGTGAATTCAAGGAACCTTTTCATGGAACTATTCTCAGATATGTACCTACTATATATGAAATTATGTTTACATAAATTATTTACATTTTTTTATTGCAGCCCAATTCATAATTAGTAAGTCATGGAAGAAGCCCAAGTGCCCATCGACCCATGAATGGATTAATAAATTGTGGTATATGTACACCATGGAATATTATGCAGGTTTAATGAAAGACAGAGACTTTACCTCTTTCATGTTTACATGGATGGAGCTGGAACCTATTCTTCTTAGCAAAGTATCTCAAGCATGAAAGAAAAAGTATCCAATGTACTCAGCCCTACTATGAAACCAAGTATAGCTTTCATATGAAAGCTATAACCCAATCATAGCCCAAGAATATGGGGAAAGGAGATAGGGAGGGAAGGAAAGGGGGGAGGATTTGTGGAGGGAGGGTAATTGGTGGGACCACACCAGGGTGCATCTTACAAGAGTATATGTGAAATTTACTAAATGTAGAATATAAATGTCTCAACACAATAACTAAGAAAATGCTGTGAAGGCTATGTTAACCAGTTTGATGAAAATATTTCAAATTGTATATAAAACCAGCACATTGTACCCCATGATTGCATTAATGTTCATGGCTATGATTTAATTAAAAAAAATTTACATTTTTATATTACATAAGGCAGTACAGACAGTACTTTTGTACTGTCTTCACTTAGCACTCAAATACATGATTTTATATAAAATGATTCCATAACTATATAAAGGGATTTCTTCTGAGGGGTTCAAATTTCCTCATACAAAATTTAGAAATGTGGCTCCATTTTCAATTTTTCCATGACAGTGACTACCTTTCATTCAAAATAGGCTAAAATCCCAGAAGAATAATCAAGACAAATCCTCAACTAGTAATCTTTCAAAAATATAGTTGTACCTCATTTATCTGACATGAGAAAATAAAACTAACTGGGAAATTCACCACGAACCTAAACCTGGCCCTCACATGTCCTCCTAGACCCTTCAGGAAGATTTCGTTATTCTTTCCTCTTATATGCTCTCCAATAGTATTTTTTTAATTATTAAATCATAGCTTTGTACATTAATGCAATTATGGGGTACAATGTGCTGGTTTTATATACAATTTGAAATACTTTCATCAAACTGATTAACATAGCCTTCACTGCATTTTCTTAGTTACTGTGTTAAGACATTTATATTCTATACTTAGTAGATTTAACATGTACTCTTGTAAAATGCACCTTAGGTGTGGTCCTACCAATTACTCTCCCTCCACCCATCCTCCCTTCTCCCCTTCCTTCTCTTCTCCTCTCCCCCCTCCCCCCTCCCCTTTCCCTGTAGTTGGGGTATATACTGGGTATTTATAAATTGGTTTCATAGTAGGGCTGAGTACACTGGATACTTTTCTTCCACTCTTGAGATAACGTTGCTAAGAAGAATATGTTCCAGCTCCATCCATGTAAACATGAAAGAGGTAAAGTCTCCATCTTTTTAAGGCTGTGTAATATTCCACGGCGTATGTATACCACAATTTATTAATCCATTCATGGGTCGATGGGCACTTGGGCTTCTTCCACGACATAGCAATTATGAATTGAGCTGCAATAAACATTCTGGTGCAAATATCTTTGTTATAATGTGATTTTTGGTCTTCTGGATATATACCTAGTATAGGAATTGTAGGATGGAATGGCAGGTCTATTTTTAGATCTCTAAGTGTTCTCCAAACATCTTTCCAAAAGGAAAGTATTAGTTTGCATTCCCACCAGCAGTGCAGAAGTGTTCCCTTTTCTCCACATTCAAGCCAACATCTCTGGTCTTGGGATTTTGTGATGTGGGATAATCTCACTAGATATTGATATCTCAAAGTGGTTTTGATTTCCATTTCTCTGATGATTAAGGATGAGGAGCATTTTTTCATGTGTCTGTAGGCCGTATACCTGTCTTCTTCAGAGAAGTTTCTCTTCAAGTCCGTTGCACACCCTGAGATGGGATTACTTGTTCTTTTCTTGCTAATACGTTTGAATTCTCTGTGGATTCTGGTTATTAAACCTTTGTCAGAGACATAACCTGCAAATATCTTCTCCCATTCTGAGGGCTGTTTGCTTGCTTTACATCTGTGTTCTTGGCTGTGCAGAAGCTTTTTAGTTTCATCAGATCCCAGTAATGTATTTTTGGTGTTGCTTCAAACACAGGGGGGGTGTTCCTCCTCATAAAATATTCTTCCGGGCTGATTTCTTCAAGTGTTTTCCCTGCATTTTTGTAGTTTCATTTTCCAGTAGTATTTTAACACTACCATTAAAACACAACATCATATTCTAGTTATTTCTTTATATTTCTATTTGAACCACTACACAGCAAACTCTTTGAAGACAAAACAGCATGTTTTATTCAACTTTGTATCCACAGCATTCAGTACTGATCTGTTACAAACACAAGTGCAATTAATCTCTTTGTTACATAAAGGAAAAAAGCAGATAGGGAGATAACATTGACTTTTTCTTAAAGCAAATTTTTCTAAATTGCATACACTTTGCTTCTTTCTGTTGTTGTTCCGCATAAACATGGAAATTTTGTTCGAATGACTAAATGTTGTTGGATGAAACATCAATTATCACTCTGTGCGATAACAATCATGCCTTCTAGTACTGCTCACATACTCAGGTTGCCCTTTCCAAGAATTCACCTATTATGGGACCTAATTGGAGATACCTCTTCTAATCTGCAAGAAAAACTGAAGGTGGCCAAAGAAAACCAATTAAAGAAACAGGTTACACTAATAAGCTTTGCACTGAGAACAGACCTAGATCACTCCTATGCATCAAGTGAAGGGACTGGTTTTGTGGCAGCTCAAAAAGTTTTCTCCTAATACCTAAAGTTTCAGACATTTGTTCCTATATTTAGAATTTAAAAAGCTAATTCAGGCCAGGCGTGGGCTCATGCCTGTAATCCTAGCACTTTGGGAGGTGGGAGTATAGCTTGAGATCAGGAGAGCAATAAAGACTCCGTCTCTACAAAAAAACTAGAAAAATTAGCTGAACTACAGGCACATGGGAGACTGAGGCAGGAGAATCACTTGAGCCAAGAATTTGAGGTTGCAGTAGAGCATGCCACTAACCTCAGGTCAGGCAACAAAGCAAGACTCAGGGAAAAAAACAAACAAAAAAAGCTAGCTAGCTCTTTAATGATACCATTTATGTTTCATGAGTTCCCTGCCCCCCTCCCCACCAGTTTTTGTTTGTCTGTTTGTTTCTTTTCTTTTTTTTTTTTTTTAATTGTTAGGGATTCATTGAGGGTACAATAAGCCAGGTTACACTGATTTGTTTGTTTGTTTTTATAGACAGCACCTCACTCTGTCGCCCAGGCTAGAGTGCCATAGAGTCAGCCTAGCTCAAAGTATCCTCGAACCCCTGAGTTCAAGTGATCCTTCTGCTTCAGCCTTCCAAGTAGGTGGGACTACAGACACCCACCACCACACTGGACCAATTTTTATCTAATTTTTCTATTTTTAGTCGAGAGAGGGTCTCTCTATGTTGCTCTGGCTGGTCTGCAACTCCTGGCTTCAAGCAATCCTGCCACAGCCTCCCAAAGTGCTAGGATTATGGGCATAAGACACCTCACCACGCCCAAAAATATTTCCTTGCTAAGTACAACAGAATTACAAATTTTCAAAGTGTCCTCAGGATGCAAATGTAAGTGTTTAGTAATAAAATTCTTTTTTTTTTTTTTTTGTAGAGACAGAGTCTCACTGTACCGCCCTCGGGTAAAGTGCCGTGGCTCACACAGCTCACAGCAACCTCTAACTCTTGGGCTTACGCGATTCTCTTGCCTCAGCCTCCCAAGCAGCTGGGACTACAGGCGCCCGCCACAACACCCGGCTATTTTTTGTTGCAGTTTGGCCGGGGCTGGGTTTGAACCCGCCACCCTCGGCATATGGGGCCGGCGCCCTACTCACTGAGCCACAGGCGCCGCCCAGTAATAAAATTCTTAATTATATAAAGCACAAAAATGCAAAAAATATCTCAGTCCTCAGCTAAGAATTACCTAAAGATAAAAATGTACAATTAGGAATATCCAGAAAGCCAAAAAAGTTCTGCATCTTAAGTACTGGTTTTTAAACATGCTACAAATGTTTATTTGATAGAGCAAAGTCTATTTCAAATAGGCTACCATCAAAGCAGTTTCCACAGTCTGCAGACACCTTTAAAAAGGTCATGGAAAGTTATTTAGCAGTTACTTTTCATGTAAGAGGAAAAAGGAGATAGTGTTTTATTTAGGAAACAAATTTGTACAATGAGCTAACACCAGCCCGTTCATATCTGACCTGAGAAACGTAGGTGACACACAGTGCATCTGTGTGATGAGAGATTTTTGTTGTGTTAAATAACTGAAATTTGATGTTGTTTGTTATGCAGCATTAAGTTAGCATATCCTGATTGAAAAAAGACATGTAATGATTGCATTCTTCCACTCAAAGCTAGTTATTTCGTCTTTTCAACTCAGGGATTAGTTTTTCAACTATCATGAAATAGCTGTTTCATAACCAAGATTTACCAGTGACTTTCTTGCCCTGCATTCCTGGAGTGTCCTATTTGACTCAAACTCTTGATCATCTAAATTCAAACAGTCTGTACAACATCACATTTCCTGACTCTTCCTGGTTTCTAACTTGCTCCTTTACACTAGTCTTGAGGACAGTCCAGAGACTAGCTTGACTGCTAAACCAGCAGCACTGTAGACTTCACTGAGTAGTAAGTCTTCTCTGATATTTAGTGCATCCCCTTCTTTTTCCAAGCTCAGCTTATTATTCAGTTGCAAAACTTATCATATTTCTGTATTCCCAGCTTCAATAAAGTAACCAATCAACTGATAGGTTACTGGAAGCCTCTTGTGTAAAATAAAAACTTTAAGAGATGGCAAAATATTTGCTTAACAATAAAATTCACCAAGTCTTAGATCATTTACAGAATAGCTGTAATTTTTCTTAATGTACTTAAGAGAGGGATATGGATAGGTATATAGCTACTGCATACACCGCTTTACACGGGCAAGTTGTAAACAGAAGTACGTGAATGATAGCATATTTTTTATCCTTTAACAGTAACGCTGTAGAAAAAGAATGAGTCACAGTAGTTTATACAGTTTTAAAGATCAGGAATTTTATTATCTATGGACTTGTGATAGTAATTTATAATTTGAAGTATTCTAACATACTAGATATAAACTGGCCAGCCCCAATCTAGGATATACCCCCCCCCAAAAAAAAACATATATATGTATCTATCTATATTATTTCTATATATAAATACGTAACTTTCTTATTTAAACTAATTTCTTTCTAGTTACATGCTGCCATTCTATATCAGGGTAGAAAATACTCAGCTTTGCTATTTAAAACAGTATTTCAGTATATTCTCATTTAAAGCACTTTGGGGGTGCTATTCAATCTATAAGAATTTTTGCTCCTCTCTCTGATTATTCCCTCCCTTCTTATCAAATTGGCATTTGGGTGCAGGAGAACACATTTTACTGTCTTTTCAGTGAGCCTTTCCATGGGCTTGGCTTCTAGGCATCAGGTTTTGTTCTCACTGCATCCCCACCTAGTCAGTGTCCAAGCTGTGCCAAAGGTTACAGAGGTAGACTCTCTCTCTGTTCATAAGAAACTTGCACTCAGCTGCTTCCTCCTATTCTTGAAACCAAGCCAGCTTTAGTCCTGCAGCCCACAGGCCCACTCATCACCTTTCTTTGTTCACCCAGGCTGGAATGCAGTGGCAGGATCTTAGCTCACTGCATGCTTGAACTCCTGGGCTCAAGGGATCCTCCCATTGCAGCCACTCACTACCATGTTTGGCTACAGTCAGCACTTTAAACTCTTCAGAGGGGCTGCGAAACTCTTGGTTGCTTTCTCTGCACTACTCTGAAATATGTGGAAACCTGTAAACTCTATCCTTTGGTCTCAGACTTCATTCCTTCACCATTACTACAATGCAATGTAGTAATGGCACAAACAGGACTTTCGGAAAAGTTGGTAGGTTTTTGCAGATTATATACTTGGAGAAACCAAGAGTTTTGGGTTTTCCAAGGGCTCCATTTTGCTATACCTCGAGTGTGATGGGAACTCAGTCCCTCTGGAGGACCTAGTCACCAATCATCCTCACCTTAGCTTCATGTACTCTCCATTTCTCTATGTACCTCGACCCTTCTGTACCTGAATGAACAGTTCTTTCCATGACATCTGGAATTATTCTTCTCACTATAATAATACTGTTAATCCTCCATATTATTTCTTCGTAGTGTAAAATCCCAGCTTTGGAAGTTCTCAAAAAAAGTTTAACCCCTTGAAAGCCTGGCTATTATCTAGCTTTGAACTTCAGGGGAAAAAAATCTACGTTAAGCTTCCTTGTGCTAGATGGCATCACCAGCAATAAGGGATGGCAAAGGTGTCCAGCCTACAGACCTGGGTGTGGGAGTATTTGAGGGCTATTTTGCTTAACTGTGGTGTTGCCTATCACTGAAAGTATGCACAGAGCTTTTCTTTCCTTTTTCTTTTTTGCTCATTGGCTGTTGTTAATGTTTGTGTATTTAAGATGTAGCCCATGACAACCCTTCTTTGTCTGATATAGAACAGAAAAGAAAAAAGTGTGGACACTGCTGCTTAGCCTATGGGCTATTCTTCATGGCGGGAGGAGGAAGAGTGGGGTGGGATTGGGAGATGGGGGATATAAAGACAGAGAACTAGCATGAAAGAAGAAGAAAAAGACACTAGGTAAGACTTAAAAATCTACTGTATTACCCTAAGTGTGATACCATTTCAAGGTAGAGGTAAATAATAATAATAATAATAAATCATAATCCTTATTATTGTAATACTAAAAGTAATACAATACTCAACAGTGGACTTACATGTAACTAAGTTTCTCCTTCAGAAAGCAGACTGAATCAGAAGTTTTCATGTATGAACCATGTTTTCAAAAATATAATAAGGGGCTCAGTGCCCATAGCTCAGTGGTTAGGGCACCAGCCACAGACACTGGAGCTGGCAGGTTTGAACCTGGCCCAGGCCTGCTAAACAACAACAACAACAAAAACAGCTGGGCATTGCGGCAGGTGCCTGTAGTCCCAGCTACTCGGGAAGCTGAAGCAAGAAAATCGCTTAAGCCCAAGAGCTTGAGGTTGCTGTGAGCTGTAACACACAGCATTCTATTGAGGGCAACATAGTGAGACTGTCTCAAAAAAAAAAAAAAAAAAAAAAAAAAAATCCATATATATATACGTATATGAAATTAACAAAGTGCTTTTTCCATAGTTGTTCATGACTTTATAGTAAGTAAAAAATGTTGAAAGTATAATTTCATAAAAATAATTTATTTAAGTTCCATAAATTATTAAAATTTTATTGACATTCAAGGAAAATACCATTATGTATAGTGTAGGGGTAGTACGTACACAAGAATATCTTATTAATTAATATGCAACGTTCCAGTCTTTAGTGAAATAGTGAATGCTTTTGAAAGTATAAGCTCTTGTATAGCTAAAAATTTCACTAGCTGTCAGTCAAAATAGCATCATGTCTTAATTAGGGAGCTGGTAACAGGGGTTAGTTACTATTCTAGGATAGTAACAACTTATCTGAACAAATTTTCACACAGTATTTTATTTTAGTAAAGAATATTACTTTTCTGTGGCCCATGAAAAGACTTAATTTTTGCTGAAACACAACTGGCTCCCAGTTTTCCTTTCACAAATAAATATTAGCTTTAAAAGAAGCACATTGTTACAAATTGCCTTTCAAGAAAAAGAAAACTCAGAGAAGGTGATGTGAGGTTTAAAAATAACAAGGGAGTAGAATGCATCTCAACAGAACAAAATCCAAATCAGTGGTTCTCAATCTTCATAGCGCCACGACCCTTTAATACAGTTCCTCAGATTGTGGTGACTCCTCAACCATAAAATTATTTTCGTTGCTACTTCATAACTGTAATTTTGCTACTGTTATGAATCGTAATGTAAATATCTGATATGCAGGAAGGTCTTAGGCGACCCCTGTGAAAGGGTCGTTCGACCCCCAAAGGGGTCGTGACCAACAGGTTGAGAACCAGCGGTCTAGAGGAAGAGACAAACATGTCAGCAAACAACAGCAGAATAATGTGATAAGTCTGTAAGACCAGACTAAAGATATTCAGTTTTCCCTTAAATATATTTGAAAAGTATATGCAGTGTTTTTTAATTCTTTATTTTTAATTAGTATGGCTACATAATAGTTGTACATATTTAATAGGGTACAACTGATGTTTTGATATATGCACACAATATATATTAATCAAATCAAGGTAACGGGGGTATCCATCACCTCAGCATTTACCAGAGAAGTATATGTTTAAAATGTACTTAAATAACATTTCAATAATCTGCTTAGGATCTGTTTATTTCCAGTAGAGGTTGTGTAGGCAGTCCCTACACTTTTTTATAACTGCCCTTTTTTTGCAATTGCTGTTTTATACTTTATTATAACTTTATTAGCATGTATTATATATTGTTACACTGTTATTCATATTTTATTATAATTTTTATAACTGTCTTTTTATACTTTATTGCTTAATTCAACCAAGCTATCTCATTAACATCTATGTTTTATTTCTCAGTGTCTTCATCCATTAACTCATTTCTTGATGCAAGATCCTTTAAGAAAGCAACTCAGAAAGACAGTGGGAAGTACGGATAGGAGTGTGATTATATTCCTTATATTAAAGAAAAAACAAACTCTTAAGACATTAGCTTGCTCCATAAAATCATGACTGAGGTGCAAGAGTTTTGTGGCTCTGAGGCTTTTTATCACATGAGCTTTGGGTTTATTTATTACAAACAGCAGGGGTTGTCCAATATGTGACCTCTAGGTAAGTTTTTGGAAGGTGTTTCAAGAGTTTCTGATGTTGAAAAAGGGGGAGTGAGCTGTACTGTAAAATGCCAAGACTTCAGTAAGAGAAGGGCAGTCTCAGAGCCATATAAGTCAAAGTACTTATGCTTGGGGTGGGGGAGATTAAACATAGTAAATAATGTATCTGCAGATCCTTGATAAATAGGCACTGAAAAAAGCATCAAAGTAGAAAGCTTGCAGAATAATTGGCAGAATAAATCATCTAGCAATTTAATGATTGCTCATTTGAAAACTAGATTTAGTTGATATTTCTGGTTTTTAAAATCTATTTTTAATTATAAATAATATACATCACAAGCTCAATCTAAGAAGTACTCAAGGGCACATAAACACAGACTGGATGAATCGTGATAGTCATAAAACAGAATATTACACAGCAGTAAAAATGAATAAACCACAACTATAAACCACAACTACACAAAATATTTATGAATCTCAAACAACACTGAGCAGAAGCCAGACACAGGAAGTTGTGCACTGTATATAATTTCATTTACACACAGTCCAAAAACAGTTAAAATTTATTTATGCTGTTAGAAGTCCAGATAGTGGCTATGTGGCGGTAGGAGGCAATAATTGGAAGGATTCCCAGCAATGTTCTTTTGTTAGTCTCAGCACGTGTCACAGAGGTGTGTTCACGTAAGGAGAATTCTTATGATTGCACATTTTTGTATACCTGTCATACTTCAAATAGGTTTACTTAAAAAATAATATACATATTCGCTTCATATTTTTTAATTAAATATATTACATATTCAGTCTTGAATCTTGCTTTTTTATAATTTTTATAATTCCTAAGTATACTTCCATGTTCTTTAATGTTTTAAAAACATGCATGTTAATACTTTCACACATCTTGATTAAGATATATTTAGGCTAGGCAAGATGGCTACTAGCTTTAGGAGGCTCAAGTGCTAAGTGGTCACTTTAAGAGCAGCCTATGCAACATAGCAAGACCTTGTCTCTATAAAAAACAGAAAATTAGTTGAATGCATCCCTGTAATCCCAGTTACTTGGGAAGCTGAGGCAAAGTTCAAGGCTGCAGTGAGCTATTATCAAGCCACTACACTTGAGCCTGAGTGACAGAGTGAGACCCTGTCTTTAAAAAATAAATAAATAAGAAAATATAAATTTGTATATATACAAACACACTAATATGTAGGTTTAAACATAAAACCATAATTAACATAAAAACCCGATAGAGAGTAGCTTTTTTTGTCTTTTGGAGACACAATCTCACTTTGTTGCCCTAGGTGGAATGTCATAGCATCACAGCTCACAGCAACCTCAAACTCTTGGGCTTGAGCAATTCTCTTGCCTCAGCCTCCCAAGTAGCTGGGACTACAGGCACCCATTACAATGCCCGGATATTTTTTGTTGTTGTTGTTATGGGTATTTTACCACAATTTTTAAAAGTCCAGCTGTGGTTGCCTCCATATGGGAGTGTATGTGGGAAAGGCCTGACATGGCTCCTTTTTTGCTCTAGGGACTGTTCAGTAATTATTAATTCACCTTTGTTTTATTTCAGAATATAATTGGTTATATTTCCAATAAAAAGATTAACTGAAAATTTTTAAAAAGAAGACTATCCCAACTGGTAAGAAATATGAGGCCTTAGAATTTCCAGATATATTTTTGTTGCTGTTATAATTGTCATTATTGTTCGGCAGGTCTGGGCCAGGTTCGAACCCACTAGCCCTGGTGTATGTGGCTGGCACCCTAGCCACTGAGCTACAGATGCCAAGCCCAGAAAAATTTTTTGATAGTTTTTCGTGTCAGAACACCAAATTTACAATACCAAAGCTAAGTACCACTCCTCCAGTTCAGTAACAGTTCATGACATGAGACAAGTTCTTCACAGAAAATATGCTTCTTTTCATTATGTTTTCTGAAACAGAAATTCTTTTAACTGTAGGGCCTTGGTTGCTAGAGTTTTTCAGAGTCATGAAGTAGCGAAAATAAACATTTATTCTTGCCTTCAGGGCTTATTAAAGGAAGTTTCCCCTTCCATTTCTGGTAAATTCACCTGATCAATTCAGGCTGATGTCAAATATTAATTTATATGCCATATGATTTCTAAGGAAAATATATAGAAGTATGTATTCTTGGTGTCAGGAAAAAAGTCAAGAATTTAAAGATATACACAAAGTTAGCCAGAAATAAATATACTGGTGTACTGCACACAGCATCTGCATTCTTTAACTAAAGGCAAAATTTACGTAGTGTTAAATTTTAGTCTGTGACCACAGGATACTTCATAAAATCTCAGAGAGATTAAAGTAAAATGTTTTTAAAGCTAAGAAGAGAATGCTTTTATCTCTGGAATGAAAGGATCTTACCATCACAACAAACCACCCCAGAATGCCATAATTTCCCTTTTGATCCACAAAGAAGTAAACAGTATTTCCGTTAGTACTTTTCTCCCTTCTTTCTTTTCTTATGCTGACTGCATTTGTTAGGTACAGTACCTCTTACAATTGTGTCTTGCCCCCAGAAGGTGTGTCACACACCAAGATCCCACCCTCAACCCTCCTTCCCTCTTTCTGCTCTTCTTTCCCCCCCACCCCTCTCCCTAAGACTACTTTCAAGTATCATTTCTATAGCTCATTACTTACCTCTCTATCTTAACCAAATCTGGAATTTCAAATTCAAAATATCCACTGTAAATAATAAATTGCATAGAACACACAATGCTTAGGCAGGAAATCAACAAATATTTTGTTTACTTTCACTGCCCTTATTACAAATTATTTATAATATGAAACAATATGCACATAGTTACTTACTTATCTTAATTTTTGTCATAATTTTTACATTGATTTATTTTGAAAATTCAGATAACAGTTGAGCATAGTGGTTGACACCTGTAATCTCAGCATTTATCATTTGAGGCCATGAGTTGAAGACTTACCTGGGCAACACAGCAAGACCTCATCTGTACAAAAAAAGCTTTTTTTGAAAGGAAGCTGGGCATGGTGCATGTACCTGTAGTCCCAACTATTGTGGAGGCTGAGGCAGGAGGATCACTTGGAGTCCAGGTTATAGTGGGCTATCACTGCACAACTACACTCCAGCTTGGGCAACAGAGTGAGAGCTTATCTCTCAAAAAAAAATTTTTTTACAGATGAAATGATATATGTTGATATATAGCTGACTGCTATTTTTTCCACAAGGAAGAAAAATTGTCTAGATGCTTTTGAAAACCTTTGAGCAATGACTACACTACTAAAATTAAAGTTATTATGGTCTTTGGGGGTAGGAAGGAAGTGAAAAGGAAAAAAAGAAATGGGAAAAGATTATGCTTTAGAACTTCAGTCCCCAACCCCTGGGCCATGGACAGGTACCAGGTGGCCTGTCAGAAACCCAGCCACAGAGCAGGAGGTAAGCGAGGTGAGCAACCGGTGAGCTAGGAAAGCTTCAGCCGTATTCACAGCGACTCCGTATTGCTCCCATCAGGTAAGATTCTCATAGGAGCATGAACCACACTGTGAAGCCTGCACGCTCCTTATGAGAATCTAATGCCTCATCATCTAAGATAAAGATATAATGTACCTGAATCATCCCCAAAGCAACCACCTCAATCCATGGAAAAAAATTGTCTTACATGAAACCAGTGTCTACTGCCAAATAGGTTGAGTACTGCTGCTTCAGAATATAGCTTATGTACAAAAAAGTGGCTGCTGGAGACACAGAGTTTTAAAATGATACCTTTAGGCTGTTGTACCCCATGGGTCACACATGTTTATCCTAGCATTTTGGGAGGCCTGGGCAAGAAGGTCACTTGTGGTCAGGAGTTCAAGACCAATCTGGGAAATAGCAAGACACTGCCTGTATAACAAAATTAATAAGCCAGGTATAGTGGCACACACTTGCAACCCCAGCTATTAGGAAGGCGAAGAAGATCATTTGAACTGTAGGAGTTTGGGGTTACAGTGAGCTATGATGATGCCACTGCACTCCAGCCCAGGTGAGAGAAAGAAGATATTATAAAAAATAAATAAATAATGCTACCTTAATTTATGTTCACAGCTATCCGGTGGATTAGATGCTTAAATGTAGGCCTCATACCAAAGTTTACCAACACTTAAATGTTTAGCTTGTGGTCTTAGAGATTTAAGATGAAGACGACTTAAAATATATATACTGTAGTATAAATAAACTATCAGGGGTCGTAAGGCCAAAAGGAGACCTATAATGCCCTCAAGTAGAACTTCAACAGTGTGGCTTTGGGTAAAGTTATCTAATTATGCCTCAATTTCCTCATCCACAAAATGCATATAAGGTGAGTGACTGAGTTCATACAGGTCAATCAATTATTAACAGTATATGTCTGGCACACAGGAAGTGCTCTATAAAAGTTCCCCATTACTACTACATTACCACCACCAGTAAGATAATTTGTTGCTTCCCAGTCTGGTTTCTAGTTCTGTAGTCCTACTTCTAATATTTAATGCTGCAATAGAGTGAAAAAATTGAATTTTAAGCTATTAGTAAGAATTATACCCTTACAATGCAAAGTCTGAGACTCTGTTAACACATACTTCCTAGAATCGCGGTCTGTGTTTCAGAAGAAACATTCATCATTTTTGTAGGTAAAGATCACTTGATCTACTTCACTTATAAAGGCAGAGGAATTTCCAAGGAACTAACCACACACACACCCCATGTTGATTCCTTGCTCCTGGTAAGGGGACGGAGCCTTCAACAAGCCAAAAGACCAAAGAAAAATAAAATGGAGGAAACGAGGAAACAAAATAGAGGGGGAAGAGCATTACCTGAATAGAAGGAGAAAATATGGTTTATCCGTCTGCCCTAAAGACCCCACTAGCCTGACCATCTTTTTCAGGTGTTTCTTCTGACTTTCAGTAATTAGCAGGGTTAATAAACATATTCAATGCTCCCAGCATTCACTCTTCCCTATTTTGGGTTATTTGGAGCCTGGATGAGAAAATGTACTTCCAGTGCTGGCTAAGAAGGGTTTTGCAACTACTAGCAATTTCATTTTGTTTTTTTGTTGATTTTAAAGAATACTTACCCAGCCTCCTTCTCCTCCCTCCACACACAAAAAACAAACAAACTTTTAGAGTGTCTCTGTTTGATACATTAAAACATGTATATTAGCACACTTAAGTACATTTGTTTTAAGGAGAATTAGGTGTGGCAGTGTGCTTCTTAACAGCAATCTGTTATTATTTTTATAACCATCCATTGCTGTTGGGATTTTATATTTATTTTCTCATGAGCATGACAGGCACTTAATCATTCACAAAAAGAAAAGAATGTGGTACATGGTGGATGCAAATTCTTCTTCCTCACTTGTCCAATACAATTTTTTTTTTTTTTTGTAGAGACAGAGTCTCACTTTTATGGCCCTTGGTAGAGTGCCGTGGCCTCACACAGCTCACAGCAACCTCCAACTCCTGGGCTTAAGCGATTCTCTTGCCTCAGCCTCCCAAGTAGCTGGGACTACAGGCGCCTGCCACAACGCCCGGCTATTTTTTGGTTGCAGTTCAGCCGGGGCCGGGTTTGAACCTGCCACCCTCGGTATATGGGGCCGGCGCCTTACCGATTGAGCCACAGGCGCCGCCCTGTCCAATACAATTTTATGACTACTCTGTATTTTAGCTAAAAATAATGTAAATTAATATTAACAATCTTGCCATCTGAAAATACAACTGCCAAACAGACCAAAAAAAAAAAAAAAATCTTTTAAGAAAAGACTAACAGGTTTTGAAAATTCAGCACGGTGTATATCCTTTATTCATTGCAGTATTGTGGGAAAACTTGGAGCCTGACAGAGCTAGGTTGAAATGTTACCTCGAATACATGTTAACTATGTGGCCCTGGCATAACAGTTAAGTTGCTATGCTTCAGCTTATCCACATATTAAGTGGAAGTTAACAACTGTAAATTCACAGTATTATAAAAATATTTGAAGATTTTAAATGTTTTCCTCTTTTCATGCTAACTTTTCTCTAAATATTTCAATATTTCCAGTTATTCCCCCAAATTAAAAATAAACTGAAACAGCCAGGTGTGTGGCTCACACCTACAACCTTAGTGCTTTGGGGGAACAGATGAAGGAATGTTTGAGCCTAAGAGTTCAGATCAGTCTGGACAACATTTGGAGACCCTGCTTCTACAATAATAAAAAAATAAACAAAACCAAAAAACCTACAACAAACATCTTTAAAAACAAAAACAAACAAACAACAACAACAAAAAAAACCCTGGTCATTAATTGATTTGTAGCACAGCCCTCAATTTAGGCTTGTCTGTTGTTTTCTATGATTAAATTCAGGGTATGTGTTTTTGTCAAGATGTTGTGTTCTTCTCAGTACACTGTATCACAAAAATACCCATCCTTATTTATGAGACACCTGATGCATCTACTTTGATCACTTGGTTAAGAAGTCCCTTGTAAGGCTTCCTTTATTAGTAGTACCTTTTATTGAGATATTTTGTCACTGTTTTTAACCTTCCTATATTGTCCACTGGAAATAATTATCACTATAGTGTTTCTCAAATAGTGATCTGCTATTTCCATCACTTCTTCTATATTTGTTAACTGGAATTTTTCGGCAAAAAAGGAACTTTCTCTTCTTCCCTTTTCATTGAAATATATCTGAATATTTCTTTTTATTCTAAGGGTTATAGTCCATTAATATATTGATCAAAGTGTCCTTAATTTGGCTGAGGACTCCTAATGTTGGCTCCTATGTTCTTTGGACATGTTCCCATCATTTTCTGAACATTCTGTCACTTTCATCCTGTATTTCCCACGGCCCTAGTCCTGGAATAAGCAGTTTCTCCAAGGAACCCTGGTTCCTTTTACTAGTCCCTGGCACTTAGAAACCAAGATCTGGATACTAAGTATATTCATCGGTGCTATGATGATGTTGCTTTTAGACTATCATAGCTAGGAAATATATAATGTATACACGTACAATCTTTTATTTCTATATCTATCTCCATTCATTCATATTGAAATACAAGGTTCATCATAGCTTTCTACTTTTCTCATTTGTAGCTCATTTTTCTGATGTAAAAAACTTAACTCTTAATATCCACAACATATATATTTACTCAATGTTAGAATACATATACAGTAGTTTCATAATTGCTAATTCACATTTTAGATTTTGCTGAGTTTTCAGTGAGGCTAGTTAGACTGCACATTTTGATGCCAAAATGCACAAATGACATGCCTACACACACAAAACATTGGAAGTATATCAACAAACATTTCCAGTCTTACCCATTTTGGTGGCACACAGCAAAATCATAAAAATATCTGCAGTGCTCTTTTCTCATAGTTCTTAAGTCTTCCTCTCTTTATCTCCCAGATAGCTCTCAGACTCTACGTTTCTCCCCAAGGTAATGCTTCTCTCAGCTAATTCACTGCCACAGCTTCCTGGTAAATCTCCCCACATCTAAATCTGCTTCCTTCCAAAGCCAGTGGCTTAGGATGTTTACATATCCTTTTAAAATACAAATCTAATCATTCTTCGGTCACTCATTTTGATGGCTTTCTTTGTATTTCAGATTAAGTCTAAAACCCCAACACAGCCCAAATCCAATCTATCTTTAAGTCATGCAACATTCCTTCCCTCATTCTCTATATTCTAACTATATTAACCTTTTTTCAGTTATTTTTTCATACTCCAGTTCTTGAATATGTTCCCTTACTACTCAAAAAGGTACTCCTCCTCCCAAACACCCCTCTCCCTAGTCCTGGGGGTCCACTTAAATGTTGCTTCCTCAGTAAGTGTCCCTGAACTTCCAGGGATAAGACTGGAAGTTCAAGTATGGGTTCAAGACTCTCATGTGCAATCAACCCAAAGCATCTGGCATTTCTGAATAATAATTTGTACTAAACAGATCTGTAACTACTTCTTTAAAGTCAGCTTTCCCAGCCCATGGGCAGGACTTTGTATTGCATGTTGTTCTATTCCCAGTGCTCAAAACAGTACACTGCACACAAACAGGTTTCAACTAATACTGAATGACTGCCTAAACATTAAATAAAACAAAAGATATTGTCAAAAATGTTATGTAGAATTGGAGCCATATAATGATCGACAATTGTATCGGCAATACTTAGAAAGTCAGTTTTCTGTATTTTTAATGGATATGGAGACTTCGGGATCCTTTCTGCTGTGTAATACCTAGCTAATATTGGAAATACCATAAGTTGCAAAGCAGTCCAATTCTTATGCAGCAAATGGAGAAAAGTTAAAATTGGTTGATACAATGCAGCTAGAGCCAAAATTAATAATAACCTAAAACTCAAATGCATAATAAAAGAGCATCATCAACCATCTCTTCATTGAAGTTCATTATTTGAAATAAGTGACGGCTAGCATAATAGGGTATTAGATTATGCTATCCAACACTCCTTTGAGATATGCAAGTATGCCTGGTTTTGTACACTTGTTGCAATTTTCCGTTCAAGGTAATTTATGTTGGGTTAAACACTAATACAAGGACCTAATGTTTAAATGAAATGGTGAATAGAAATTTTTAGGTATTTTATCACTGCCATTGATTTTGTATTCCCAGTTCAGTAGACTTTCTGCCACAACTTTTACTATCATGTGATCGCAAAAAATGATAACCAAGCATAAATAGGCCTTTAAATGTTACTTTCCTGGCAAAATAATTTAATTTGCTCATAGGAAATCTGGGAAAGGCTATAACTTTTATTCGTATAGATATGGTATACTTACAGAATCAGATTCCTATTTTACTCCTCAAAGTGACAAGAGAAGGCTGTGTATCACTGCAACAAGTTTCTCCCCAACCCCCTTTCTTACTGTCTTCCTCTCTTGCACCCATCAACCTTTCTGGTACAATTATTATTTCCTGAACCAACATTTTAGCAAAGTAATGATTTCAACCCCTAACGTAAAAGCTAACCAACATTAATCTTCATAAAGAATTTTTTAAAGCAGGTCTGGCACAACGACTCACACCTATAATTCCAGTACTTTGAGAGGCCAAAGCGGGAGGATCACTTGACCACAGAAGACCATGCAGACAACATAAGTGAGACTCTTGTCTCCACAAACAAAAAAAAAAGCTAGCAATGGCACACGCCTGTAGTCCCAGCTACTCAGGTGAGGGTCACTTAAGCCCAGAAGTTTGAGACTTCCATGAGCTAGGATGATGCCACTACACTTAACCCTGGGCAACAGATGAGACCCTGTCTCAAAAACCAAAACAAAACCATAATGTTCCTCTCTTACTTTTACTAAAAATGAAAATGAGATTGTCTTGGTCAAGAGCACAGCATGTTTCATTAGAGAATGAACCAATTGCTGATGTCTGGGAATGGTGAAGGCAGTACAAAGGAGGCTTACGCTGCCCATCATGTCACCACTTTTTTTTTTTTTTCTTTTTTCTGAGACAGTCTCACTTTGTCGACCTTGGTAGAGTGCCATGGCGTCACAGCAACCTCCAACTCTTGGGGCTTAAGCAATTCTCTTGCCTCAGCCTCCCGAGTAGCTGGGACTACAGGCATCTGCCACAACGCCCGGCTATTCTTTGTTGCAGTTGTCATTGCTGTTTAGCTGGTCCGGGCTGGGTTCAAACCTGCCAGCCGGAATGTATTGTATGTAGCTGGCGTGTGCCACCATGTCACCATTTTTTACCTTTTCATATAATTGTGACTTTTTAATTAAAACACTATTCATTAAATTTCACTAAATAGTAATTATACTGCATAAAATTAAAAATGCATTAAAATAGATGTTGCTTTGTAAGAAATAACCAAATTCAAGGAAAAATGCTATAATAACTATTACTTTATAAATCTACCCCAAAATGCCTAACATTTCTGTGATTTGGTTAAAATAAATGTCTTTTTTTAAACCTACAGAAAGGAAAAGCAGAACAGACCACATGAAAGCCAGAGTCAGACTCCTCAATTTCTTCCATTTTCTTCATCTTCACTGTGATCATCATCAGTTTCTTTCTCCTATCATAACTGAGCACAGCTAATAAAATGACGGTAAAAGTCTTCTCTCTTCAAACACCAAAGATACACTAATCCTTTAAATAAACATCTTTGAGAAAAACAAAGCATTACAAAGGAAAAATAAAGATACCTGGGTAACCCAAACAAGTGGAAAACAAATTCCTGTATTTAGAAATGGTATTCATTAATGTGCACATGTGATGTGACATCTGCTAGTTTTTAAAGCTCCAAAGTCTCATTTCTCTCACATTTTCACACAATAAAAATCCTAGTTATATGCAAAGATCTCTATAGACAGTCAAAGAAAAAAATTAAAAATAAGCTGAATATTAAACAGAAGAGATAGCTAATCTAAATAATTCACATCTCAACAGTAGACCTCCCAGCAAATCACACAACTAGCTAGTCTCTTTCCAGAGGCTGTGGCTCAATGTGCTCTTGTCCAGAAAAACACATTAGAAAGGATCTAATGTATTTATCTAATGTAAAATACATTAGAAGGGATCCTGGAGGTTTGAAAAATACCACCTTAATAGAAAGAAAAACAAAACATAATACATTTGGTCTTCAATTAACACCAAAACATGCTAATATAGTTGACTGAATGTTTGCCATTATTTTCTTTGCATTCTTATTCAAAATATATCCTTATTGCCCAAAAACCATTCTAGATGATTTAAAAGATACTTGGGGGTTATAGTTTTTTTACTTACCACGTTTTAAAATTTGGGGTTGTTATAAAGGGTGAAACAAAGATCCTGGGTCTCTTTTTGGTATACAGAAAGCTTTTCCTGTGAGTAGGTACCACTGATATTCAGTTGTGGAATATTTATATACTGATTGCTATGCCCTATCATTAGTGATGGAAAAAGAAATCTTGAGGGCTCCGAAGACAATAGAGATTTCTTAAAAGCCTTCCCGTAAGCCCCCCCACCAAACCAAAAACAATCACTCCAGGCTCAGTGCCTGTAGCACAGTGGTTATGGCGCCAGCCACACACATTGAGGCTGGCAGGTTCGAACCCAGCCCTGGCCAGCTAAAACAACAATGACAACTGCAGCAAAAAATAGCCAGGCATTGTGGCAGGCACCTGTAGTCCCAGCTACTTGGGAGGCTGAGGCAAGAGAATCACTTAAGCCCAAGAGTTGGACATTGCTGTGAGGATGACTCCTGTCTCAAAAAAAAAAAAAAAAAAAAAAAAAAGGCAATCACTCCAGCCAGACACCACAGCTCACACCTGTAATCCTAGCACTTTGCAAGTCTGAGGTGGGAGGATGGCTTGAGGCCAGGAGTTCAAGACCAGCCTGAGAAAGAGTAAGACCTCATCTCTACAAAAAATAGAAAAACCAACTGGGTGTGCACTTGTAATCCCAGTTACTTGGAAGGCTAAGGTAGGAGGATCACTTGGGCCTGGAAGTCTGATAAGGTTGCAGTGAGCTATGACAACACCACTGCACTCTAGCCACGGTGATACAGCAAGACTTTTCTCTCTCTCAAAAAATAAAAAATAAAAATAAATAAAAAAGTAATCACTCTAAAAACAATAGTAAGTTTTACTTGAATGGAGCAGATGAAGAAACCTTTTAAATTTCTTTTTAAAAGAGAAATCAGTTTAGACAATTTAATTTATTACTAAAATATATCTTGTTACTAGGTGATAGTCCACATTCACGTAAGTCTGCTATAAGTATAGAAACTATTTCTTTTCTAAATACAATAGAACCTCCATAGCTGACCACCTCAAGTTGACCTAATTTTCATAGACCAGACATGTACCACATGTACCTATCAATACAGCAGGTCCTAGTTAATGTCAACCCCCTCCATATGTTGACCAGTTTATTACAGTACCTCTGTAAGTCAACTTACAGAGCTTCTACTGTATTAGTCTTCCCCTTGTTACATATATCCTGTTAACTTTATTTCTATAAATGATCTTACTACACACCGTTTTTAGATTTTTTTTTTTTTTTTTTTGAGACAGAGTTTCACTCTAGGTAGAGGGCCATGGAGTGAGAGCTCACAGTAACCACAAACTCTGGATTCAAGTGATCCTCCTACTTCAGCATGTAGCTCAGGCTGGTCTCAAACTTCTGAGCTCAAGTGATCCACCCACCCCGGCCTCCCAGTATATTAAGATTTTTAAAAGTTCATGTATAATTTTTGTGATAACCAACACCACAGATAAGCAAAACAGTCCTCATATAATCCACATGTAGCCCACAGCTATAGATTGGACAACTCTGCCTAAAATCACAACCTTACACCTGCCCCACCCCCATCCACTAATAGCAGCTATCTCTGCTTCCTTCCCAGCTTGACTTTGATCCAAAGCATTTATTACCTACAATGTAAACTCCAGACCAGTTGTGTTTTGTTTTGTTTTCCTCCTGTTTAATTCCTTACTGTGTCTAGCACCCAACGATGTTGCTAAAATCTCCCAACAAATATCTGTTTAATGATTAAAAGACCAACAATAAAAAAGGCTCTATTTTTATTCTGCTTTGTATCAATATGCCATTTTCTACATCTTAAAAGTTATTTGTACCATTTACCCACATATATACCAAGACAGTAAAACTAAAGAAATCAAGGCCAGGCTTGGGGGCTCATGCCTGTAATCCTAGCACTCCTAGGAGGCTGAAGTGGGTGGATCACCTGAGCTCCGGAGTTCAAGACCAGCCTGCGCAAAAGCAAGACCCTGTCTCTACTAAAAATAGAAAAAACTAGCCAGGCATTGTAATGGGTACTTATAGTCCCAGCTACTCAGGAGGCTGAGATAAGGAGATCGCTTGAGCCCCAAGAATTTGTGGTTGCTGTGAGCTCTGACACATGGCACTGTATCCAAGGGAACGGAGTGAGACTATCAGAAAGAAAGAAAGAGAGAGAGAATTCAAAAGAACAAAAAATTTTTTTGAAAAAGCAAGCAGGGCTATAGTAATATTAGATTAAGCAGACCTCAAAGCAAAGAAAATTACCAGAGACAAGGTACTACATAATGATTAAAGGATCATACCCTCAGCAAAACATAACAATCCAAAAAGTATACTCATTGCAGGACAAGGGGCTCAAAATGATCAAGCAAAACCTGACAGAGCTGAGAGGAAAAACTGTCAAACCCACAATTATAGTTGGGAACTGACAAAAGTACCACATAGATAATCAAGAAGGGCAAAGAGGCACTGAATAAGTAATCTGCCATCGGGGCATAACTGTGCCTCTAAAGCACAGGCAACAAAAGAAATAGACAAGTTGTCTTATTTCTTTTAAGATCCCCTGGAGCAGTCACATATCCTGTGCCATAAAACAAAATTTTTTAAAAGTTAAAAGAATTTACATCATATAATGTGTGTTCTCTGCTATAGTGTAATAAAAGTAGAAATCAACAGATAACAGGAAAATCTTCAAATATTTGGAAACCAAATAACATATTTATTAATAATGAAGAAAATACATAAAACTGAATGAAAACATACCACATTAAAAGTGTGAAAAGGAATATAACTCCCCAGTGCTTTTACATGTGAGCTGCACATGTGACTTCCTTCCAAAGATTACAGTCTGGAAAGGGGATGTGTAGGGGCCACTTTACCTGTCAAACACTACCTACATCACACGATCAAGCCCAACCTCATCAGTGGTAGGTCATGTTGATCACACATACACTGGATATGATATGATGAAACGACACTTTACCTCTGTGGTCTTTCTGCCAAACATCTACAAACTCCAATCCAATCGTGAGAAAAACATCAAATTCCAATTGAGAAACATTCTATAAAATACATACCTGACCCACACTCCTCAAAACTCTCAAGGTTTTCAAAAATAAGCAAAGTATGAATAACTGTCAGTCTAGAAGAGCCTAATGAGACATGATGAATAAATGGATATCTGAGACAGAAAAAGATGAAATCTAAAACTATAAAACTCTTAAAATAATACATAGAGTAAAAACTTCTCAACATTTTGGTTTCTCAAGGATTTCTTGGATATGACTCTAAAGCACAGGCAACAAAAGAAATAGACAAGTTGAACTTTATGAGAAATGAAAAGTTTTGTACATCAAAAGGCAATATAAATAGAATTCAAAAGGCAACCCACAGAATGGAAAGGAAAAATTGTATTTGTGGGTATATGCCCAAAATAATAGACAGCAGGCTCTCTCAAAGAGATATTAATACACTCACATCCATAGCAGCATTACTTATATTTATTCGCCTTTTAAAAGAAAAGAAATTCTGACACACTACATCATGGATGAAACATGAGGACATCATGCTAAGTAATAAAACAATCACAAAAAGACAAGTACTGTATGATTCCACTCTGATGAGTACTTTTAGAGAAGCCAAAATCAGACACAAAAAGTGAAATGGTGGTTGGTTGCCAGAGACTAAAGAGGAGTGGGGAATGAAGAGTTATTACTTAATGGGCTAGAGCTTTGGTATTATAAGGCAAAAAGAGTTATGAAGATGGGTGGTAGTGACGGTTACACAACCTTAAGTGTATTTAGTAACACTAAACCAGATATACTTAAAAATGATGACAAATTTATGTTACCATAATTTTTAAAACTTAAAAAAGACCTTGAGGAAATATGAATAAAATATAAACTCTACTCATTAAGAATATATTAATAGTGGTTCATTAATTGTGACAAATGTGTCGTACTACAGTTAAAAAATTAAATTTAAAATTTAACATCCCTTCCCCCCAAAAATCTTAAGAGACCTAAGACTAGGCAAAGAAGTTTTAGACTTGACACCAAAAGCATCATCCAATAAAAATTCAACTCATCAAAATTTAAAACTTTTGCTCCATAAATGACTGTAAAGACAGATGAAAAGATAATTTACAGACTGGGAGAAAATATTTGAAAATCACCTATTTGACAAAAGACCTTGAATTTAGATAATAATGAACTCTCCAAACTCAACAGTAGAAAAGCAAACAACACAACTAAGAAAATAGGCAAAAATGAATGAAGAGACATTTTACTGAACAGAATATACAGATGGCAAACAGACATGAGACAAAATGTTCAACATCATCATTAGCAATTAGGGAAACACAAATTATAACAATACATCATCACTATACAGCTATGGAAAAAATAGTGACAACACCCAATGCTGGTGAGGATGCAGAGAAAGTGGACTAGGGATAAATCACTAGCGGCAATGTAAAATGATACAGCCACTCTAGAAGACAGGTCAGCGGTTTCTTACAGAACTACCCACAGACCTACCGTAAGCCCCAGCAATTGCACACAGAGCACACATCTCAAAGAAATGAAAACATACCTTTACGCAAAATAAATAAATATTTATAGCAGTTTCATTTGTAAGATAGTCCCTAACCGGAAACCCAAATATCTTTCAACATGTGAACAGTTTAGGTGACCATAAAATAGCCACAACATTAAATACTACTCAGCAATAGAAAAGAAGAAATTATTAATATATACTATTACTCAGATCTCAAGGCAATTATGTTGACGGAAAAAGAGCCAATGTGAAGAGGTTACACACTGTATCACAAGGGATCTTATGAATGGAACAATGCTGTGTCTTGACTGTTGGCAGTATTTACATGAATTTACACATCTAATAAAACTGTTTGGAACTAAACACACACAACTGAGTACACATTAAACTGGAAAAGTTTGAATAATGTTGGTGGCTTTATCACTGTCACGATTCTGATACTGTACTCTAGCCATACAAGAGATTACATTGGGGAAAACTGAGTGAAGGGTACAAATAATCATTTTGCTTTTCTTCTTATGGGCTGCATTTGAATCTACAATTGCCTGACATTTAGAAGTTTAACTTAAAAGCCAATACTTGTACAATGAAATGGAAAGGTAGATGTTTAAGACTGTAACTTCTCTCCACCACCACCCCCCACCCCAGTTTTGGCAGGGGCTGGGTTTGAACCTGCCACCTCCGGCATATGGTGCTGGTGCCCTACTCCTTTGAGCCACAGGCACTGCCCCAGGGACTGGTAACTTCTTTGAAAATGAAACAGTATTAAGGATTGAGAGCTTAGTACAGGAACCAATACAAAGTAATCAATAAATGTTACCATGTCTTAACAGTATTATCTGAAAAGAAAAAACTAACAGGATAACATTTCTTTTGAATAGGCAACATATAAACAAGTTTTGTGAACACTTTTTAATCGTATTAATTTAACAAAATGAAATCATAAGACATAATGTTTTATGTGCATAGCCAAGTATCAGAGGATAAGCTAAATTTTAGAAATCTTAAAAAAAAAACTAATTGTCTAAAAATATTTGCCAACCATATCCTTAAATTAACACATTCTACTTTGAAAAATGGTAAGTAATAACATGACGCAGTGGTCAACATTAATCGCATGAATAAACTACCTAGGGTGTTACAGAATCACAAAAGTGGTTTAACAATGTCATTCTAGCATTTTAAAACAGTAATAAATTTTTCTTACTACTTTTTTTTAAGAGACAGAGTCTTGCTCTGATCATAGCTCACTCTAACCTGGAATACTTGAGCTCAAGTGATCTTCCTGCCTCAGCTTGTGAGTCTACAAGTGTGTGCCAACACATCCAGGTAATTCTTAAACTGCTTGTAGAGATGGGGCGTCTCTAGGTGAGACCAGGCTGGTCTATGTTCCCCAGGCTGGTCTCAAACTCCTGGCCTCAAATGATCCTCCTGCCTGGGTTTACCAAACCACTGGAATTACAGGCGTGAGAACCAATGCACCTGGCTTTTCTTACATACTCCTACTGAGGAAGAATAAATAAGCTCTTTGGGTAAAAATATGTAATCCCAAATGTGCCCAGGATACTAATTTCAAAATACCTTAAAAGCAACCATGTAACAGAACTGAAAAGTTTATAGCATTTTAGACGGTTAAATCATTTACACCAGAATTGATCTAGTCCAATCCCTTATGCACACAGCTGCTGGACAATAAAGGGGTCAGCTGAATTCTCTCCATAAACCTCCAGGGAAGGCACTTGTCTTACCTAAATTCAAATAACTCAATTAGGGGGCACCCAAAACACTCTTCCTTATAATTTGTCCACTACCCTATACATAATGTGGACCACAACACTCATTCTAAATAATTCTCTTGTACTTATTGTGTGCCAAAATTTTAAAGACTGTTATCACTACCTCCTAAAGAATACATTTATCCTGCGTGCAATGTTGAATAAGCTTACTTTTGAGAATTCCTTATTTTTCGATTTTTATTTCCTTCTCATAAAATGACAGAAGAGCTTTTTCAAAGTCCTATTTCTAAAAGCCTGGAAGTGTACTAACACAGACTAATGAATTCATGTAACTAAAAGTATGATATTTAGAGTTGTGAAAAGAAGGTACTCGGTTCAACTCTTATATTTACAGGCCGAATTCATTTAAATTTGTTGATAAACACTTTAGTTTTAAAATCATCTCAAACTTCTAAATATTTTAAGAGGCAATCTCCATTCTGGGTATGCTGGGGAAGGCTGGCTTCTAGAATGCATTTTTCTTTCCATGCCCATTGCATAAGAATTTATGGGGTGGTTCTATGGGAATCTAAATTTTTAGCAAAATTCCCGGGTGTTTTTAATGCATGGTTAAGATTCAGATCAGCTGCTCGGTTGTAAAATCCCACATAATGCAGAAGCAGGATGCTTTGTAATATTTTTCTCCTTGCCAAATAGGGAATTTCTCTATTTTTCCAGAGTGGTCAAGCTTCAAGATCACTAAAATACAATGAGAAGACAGAGTATAAATTGCATCAATGTCACCTATGTAAGGCAATAATACTCTTCAGAGAAGACCAGGAGGAATTTGCAGATAAGACTACAGTTAAGCCGTGATGGAAGAATTCCTGGCCAGCAGTAAGGCCAACTATCCACCCTCCAGCATGTCTGCCAACGGTGGCAAGTGGTCAGAATCACTGGTTCCAATCACTTGGTACGTTTGATTAGCTTGCCATACCAATGGAGAAAACATTGAAAAAACTGAACAATCTCTCATCAAAGCTTAATATTTAAAATCAACTCATTTAGAGCCATTTAGCAGAGAATCTCCCCTTTTGCCTGTCTACATACCAATTTTCTACCTACTATTATTCTGTCTTACTACTTTGGCAAAATTTAAGCACTGTATTTACTTTTAACTGCTTTTAGCAAATTCAAGGCAAACTACAAAGAAAAATGTATTTGTAATTTTACCTGCCACAGCACCTGGTAAACTACATTGAATGTTCATGCAGTGTACATTTTTTTTTGGAGACAGAGTCTCACTATGTCACCTTAGGTAGAGTTCCATGGTGTCATAGCTCACAGCAACCTCAAACTCTTGGGCTTAAGTGATATTTTGGCCTCAGCCTCCCAAGTAGCTGGGACTACAGGCGCCTGCCACAACGCCCAGCTTTTTTTTTTTTCTGTTGCAGTTGTCATTGTTGCTTAGCTGGGCCAGGCTAGTTTCAAACCCACTAGCCTTGTTGTACATAGCTGGCAGTGTAACCACTGTAGTGTAACCACTGTACTATCGCACCAAGCCAACATTGTGCATTTTTGATGACCATTTTGAGAGAAGAGCCTTGCTCCTGTTAGAAGCTCCATAAATATTCATCTCATTAGTTTTACTTTTCACTGTAAATCTCTGAAAATCTAACTTTTAACTGTAACTAGACTTTTTCTGTTAGCAAATATAAAAATTTATGTCTATGAATTCTCAACTTAATTTTCATATCACTAAACAATAAAAGTTCATCAAAAATTATTTTGTTATATTTTCAGAGAAACTAAAGTACACTTTAGCAAATAAGATCCAAGGGGAAGGAGGCAAAGGTGTAAGTGTAAATGTTGTATTCAGTTTAAATAGTGCATATGCAAAACGACATCAAAGCATTTTAGTTAAATGATAGTAGTCTACACACGTTCTTCAAGATAGTGCTGTCCTAATAAACCCATTGTAAGCTGAAAATATCCTAAGTCAAAAATGTACACCTAACACACCAAATATCATAGCTTAATCTAGCCTGCCCTTTTTTTGGAGACAGTCTCTTTCTATTGCCCCAGCAAGAGTGCCATGGCATGATCCTAGCTCACAGCAACCTCAGACTCCTGGGTTCAAGCGATCCTCTTACCTCAGCCTCCAAGTAACTGAGACTACAGCAGTGTACCACTATACCCAGCTAATTTTTCCCATTTTTAGTAGATACAAAATCTCACTCTTGCCAAGGCTGGTCTCAAGCTCAGGACCTCACCCAAACTTCCTGCCTCTTCCTCCTGGAGTGCTAGGATTATAGGTGTGAGCCACCACTCACTGCCAATTTAGCCTACCGTAACACTTACATTAGCCTACAATTAGGCAAAATCATCCAACACAAAGGCTATTGAATATTTCATGCAATCTACTGAATACTGCACTAAAGTGCAGTTTCTACCTAATGCTCATTGCTTTCACACACACCATCATAAAGTCAAAAAAAAATCTAAGTTTTAACCACCATAATTTAGGGACTTATTTTATGGACTCAGCTATAAAGGCAGAAAATTTTTTAGAGATTATCTAATATTTTATTTTGCAAATTAGGGAATTGCTTGTCAAGACTACTACCATGCCTCATATTTCTTTTCTATTATACCAAATTGTTATTAAGAATTGTTATATTAATTTTCAAATTAGATCGCAAAAAAAGAAAACATTTGATTTCCTCAGTATCTGTACTGTGACCACTATTCTATGCTCATGGGAATAAATAAAGAGATGAGTCAAGTGTTGCATACAATAATTATTGTTAAACAAGAAATCAGCATATATCTAAAATGCTGCATCTGAGATCGAAAAAAATATGAGAGGACATTTAATTCAATCAGAACTCTTAAAAAGACTTCATCTTCACAAATTCCTAGATCATGCAACTCATAATTTATGCAGAATCTTATGACAGGTTTACAATACTTTTTTCAGACCTATAAAATGTTTCACTAGTCTATAAAATTTTGGCCAGCCTTTCCCCAGGGTTCAGACTAAACAAAGCCAGAAATTTGGCTTACATTTTATAATTCCTAATACTTATTTTGCAAGAACACATCCTTTTATTTTAGGTCACCACTGATTTATTACTTCATCAGAACTATGATTTGACCTTCAACACTATCCCCAACCTATCTTCCTACCTGAGGCTTATCAAACAATTCTATAAATGTTGCTTACCCAAATATTCAGTATTAGTTGTTTTTCTGGTATGTACGGCCAAGTAGAGACAAAAGACGATTTAATAAGCAGCCGTATTTGCTTTGCCAAAGAGAAAAAGAGAGAGAACAAAGTCATATCCTCACTGTCTGAAAGAAATAGAAAAAACAATACTGATAAGTCTCCAATACTAACTGTAGCCACAAACAAACCTGCTGTAAATATAATAAACAAGCATATCCATATAGGCTTATACAAGTATTTCTCTCGTTTAAAAGCGGCTTCAAGGGTTTTACATTAGTGAGATGGGATGGATGATGTTGGGAGGAAGAGTAGCAGCGTATCAGGTTCTGTATTACAGATTGAACTTGAGGTGCCATTAAAAGATTTCTGAAAATTTTTTGAAGTCAAAACTATATAGGACCACCAACTTTTAAAGAAGATATTAATTATAACCTCTTCCTCACTTTATACTCAATATTCCTAGGAAAATTAAGTGATTTAGAAAAAGCAAAGAATACATAAATCTTAAATCCTTCTCTTTGAATCTAACCACTTAAGAAGATAACAATCAAAGCAGCTGCTGAAAGTGACGGTCCCAAAAACTCAGAAAGAAAAGGTCAGAGAACCGGTGCCCTTCTCTTTTTCTTTAGATTACAGTTAAGAGAACATATGACACAGGAAAGTCTTTCATTACTTGGGAGTTTCCAAGAATCAAATGACATCTATTGCCACTGGAGCATTAGTTCAGAAAGTGTCAGGTTTAAGATATGTGTTCTTTCCCCACCCCCTACCTAAATTTCCATGTATTTGATATAAAGTAACCTAAGGCTGAAACTCAGTTTGGTATTTATATAGTTGTTCACAGTGTGAGTGCATAACTTCTAATACAAACTGGGATATGTGAAAGTGATAGGGGGTGATATTAATAATTATGCCAGGAGAAGAAGGCCAGGAAATAGGCGTTCCTTAATTATTCTCACAATTCTCTCTCCTCTGCTAGACTGGAGTTCAGCAATATGAGGAGGTGGAAATTCATTATTATATTTCCCATAGTAACACATTATCTTAAACTAAGAATAAGAATAAAAATTACTTATGCTATCCCAATAAACATATTCCAATTTTCTCTGTATAATGTCAAAAATCTGAATAAAATCTTAATAATCATCATGACTCAATAAAAAATTTCTGGTGGCACCCATAGCTCAGGGGGTAGGGTGCCAGCCACATACACCAAGGCTGACAGGTTTGAATCCTGCCTGGGCCAGCTAAAGAACAATGACAATGCAACAACAACAACAAAAAAAAACAGCTAGGCATTGTGGCAGGCACCTGTATCCCAGCTGCTTGCAAGGCTGAGGTAAGAGAATCACTTAAGCCCAAGAGATTGAGGTTGCTGTGAGCTGTGACACCACAGCATTCTACTGAGGGTAACACAGTGAGACTCTTGTCTCAAAAAAAAGGAAAGAAAAGGAAAGAGAGAAAGAAAAGAAAGAAAGGAAACTTTTTTCTGAAAATAATATTTCTAGCAATTTAATGATATGGGAATATCTCTCTCTTCTTTAGCCCAGCACCAGGTTAGTACATAAACTGAGAAAAGAGCATATAAATTGCATACTTTTATTTGCTTTACAGCATATTATCATTTCATAATAATTTTATCAACTTTATTACTTTAAAATTTATTATCCATAATAAATCTAAATCGTCCCAAACTAAATAAAAATAAATAGCTTTATCGTGACTTCTTCAATTCTTAGGAGAGCAAAATAACCTAATATTTGCATTCTCGCTGATCAAAATTTATGTGTGCCTAGCAGATTCAAGACTATAGGAGTTTTCCTGATACTAAACAAAGACCTATCCTGACCTGTTTTCCACTAACTTTGTATCAGTAGACCTACTTTTCATAGGACTAGTCCTGGTAGGTAGCAGAAAGCTTGGTCTTGTTAAAATATTTAGTATTATTTCAGTTCCCTTGTGGTTTTTTGAAAAGACATAAAACTACAGTCTTTATCATATTTGTCACTTCCTGTAGTTCACAAATGAGCCCAATCTCACTATTCATCACATAACACACAATTTAACAAAACAAAAATAGATAAAATAATCAGAATTCATTTAGGTGTTTTAAAAATTCTTTTCCCCAAAAGAAAGGTGCAAAAAAAAAAAAAAAAAAAAATCCTGAAAACATTTTGAGGCATTTCCTGACTGCTTCTCTTTCCTGTAATTTTAGTCAGGTATACATAAGTCATCATTATCTGTGATAATGGAAGGTAGAAGGTAGAAGTTAGCACAAATAACCTAACTTTATTTTTATTCCTCTTCACACCTAAAATTTAAGGTATCTGCTAACAAGTAACAAAAGTTAAGGATGTGAACCTCATTTCCTATTCCATCTTCTTGTACAAGAGCTAATAAATAGGAAAATGGTCACAAGTGGCTAGTACAGAGTAAAAGAGAAAAGCACAGAAAACCAAGCATAATAAGATACTAATTACACTCTCCTGGATGCATCCCCGTTAAAGTCCCTTCATAATTCGCAAAGAAGCCTGGTCTTTACAAATGCACTTATGGGATAGTCAAGAACCTGGCTAGAATTTTTTTTTTAAACAAATTTGGAAAAAATACACTGAATTTCAAGCAACAAACTTCATTTTTGTAAGAAATTAAATTTCCTGATTAATATCTTTTTTTAAATAAAGTCAACATATTCAACTAATGCAACAATGAACTGCTTCATCCAGGTCCCAAATAACCATAAGTGACAAAGCAGAGCAGGAATAAAGTGGCCCAACCCCAACTGAAGGCTTCAGATTATTTATGCAGCAAAAAACAACAAAATCACGTAGTACATCAGTCAAATTTTTCACACTGCACAGTTAGTCCAGAATCAGGAGGTACACATTGCTTGGCTTAACAGTTTACAGAAACTTCTCAAGCACGTACATTCATTCATACATTTATTTTAGAAACATTTACTGAGCTCCATTACAGTTCACTCAAGGCTATGGGGGAGTGAAGAAGTACATCACAATTTTTGCCTCCAAGGAGTGTAATATTTAATCATGATATAAACAAATAATACTTGTACCAAGTGAGGCAAGTATGAAAGTGCTATGAGAGAAAAGGGGAATAAGACATTTCTGTCTCCTATGAAAAAAGGTAGGTCTCCCAGAGAAGGCATCACTGAGCTAAAAACTGGAGGTAAGGACTTGCTAAAAGGGGAAAAGAGGAAACCTGGCATTCACACCTTAATTTACATAGGCTAGGATTAGAAGTTGTTAGAGGCTGTGTTTGTGGTAGTTTTCCTGATACTAAACAAAGACCTATCCTGCCCTGGCAGCCTTCTAACCCTGCCAAGAAGCCAGACTTTGGATCACACTGTGGAACAATTTATGCCCCCAGAAAATAACTGAAAACTAAACAGGAATAGCTAGTGTTTGTAGGTTAAATTTTCCTCCACCGGCCAAAACTGCTAACTCCTTTCCCAAATCTGTGAGTGTGGCCTTATTTGTAAATAGGGTCATTTAAACTGTAATCAAGTTAAAAGTTAAGGTCATTAAAGTTGGCTCTAATCCACCATAACTGATGTCCTTGTACAAAAGGGGAAATTCAGACTCACTCAGGGGTGCACACATGAGCAGATGTCGTGCAGAGACTGGTGATGCACAGAATGCCGAGGACTGCTGGCAAACACCAGAAGCAGTAATGAAGGATTCTCCCTTACAGGTTTCACAGGGAGATTGGCCCTGTCAGCACCTTGGGACTTCTAGCCTTCAGAACTGAGACAATAAACTTTTTAAGCCTTTAAGTTTGTGATAATTTGTTACAGCAGCCCTGTAACAAATTAATTGAAGATCGGGGGTTGGGGAGCATATTCAAAGAGAACCCAGCTAAAACCACAATAGTTCTTGGCAATCCAACAGATAACACACACGTCCAAGGCTGCACCTTCTAAGGAACAGCCAGAGGGGTACGTTCTGTCTGAACCCTGGGCAAACACATAACCTTCCTATACAGTAAAACTTGAAAACATTATGTTAACTAAAAGAAGCCAATCACAAAAAGAAAAAAAACATATTGTATGATTCCATTTATGTGAAATGTCCAGAACAAACAGATCTACAGAGACAGAAAGTACATTAGTAGAAGCCTAGGGCTGGTGGAATAAAGCCATGTTTTTCAACCTTTTTTATCTCACGGCACACTTGAACCTACAGTTAAAACATCTGCTGCACACTTAAATTATGTTGATCAAAAAAAAATATATATATATAGTAAAAAAAAAAAAAAAGAATATACTTACTGTGCTTTGAACTTCTTTTGAAAATAATTGAATTAACGATCTTTAAAAATTTCATGGCATACAGGTAGTGCTATAGCACACCAGTTGAAAATCACTGGTATAGAAGAAGAGAATGACTACAAATCAGTTCAGGGATTCTTTCTGGAGTGATGGCTGCGCAACTCTGTAAAAGTACCGACTGAATTATATACTTTAAATGAATGAATTGTATATTAGTGAATTACACCTTAATAAAGTCTTGACCAAAAAAGCTATTCAAGCCTACAACTTGAGAAGAATTGCAGTGGAGTGATACGTAAGAGAAATGAAAGGCAGGGACTACTGCTTAAACAGATCAAGCTGGAGATAAGGACAACTAGAACTCTACCAATGGGCACAGGGGAAAAGGAATTAACTAAGTAAAAAACAGTGTTGGCATAACTAACGATAGTACTTAAGGCTGAATGTGAGAAATTAATTAAGAAATGACTATGACGTATCCCAGATTTCTGCACTGCATACTTTTTACATTAGGCACTGTGACAACCCAAGTAAAATCTCGTTTTCCCTCATGGATGAGACTTTCAGATATGGCTACTATGGGTGTGTGACACATCTTCTTCTTGAAAGAAAACTACTCTATGGAACAAATCACCAGTACTAGCCTGATCCTGGGAATATCAGCTATCAGCCTCAATGCCAAAGAAGAAAAATCTGTTTAAAAAAAAAAAAGAAAGAAAGAAAGGATAGTTTCGGTCACAGGATTGCACTAAGATTAAATGTGTTCATAATACACAGAAATGAACTCAGGCTTAGGTGCAGTGGCTCATGCCTGTAATCCCACCACTTACGGAGGCTGAGGGAAGAAGGATCACGTGAGCTCAGGAGTTTGAGACCACCAATGATAACATTATTGAGACACCATTTCTATCAAAACACAAAAACTTAGCTCAGTGTGGAGATGGTGTGTGCCTTTAGTTCCACCTAATCAGAAGACTGAAGCGTAAGGATCATCTGAGCCCAGGAATTGGAGGTTACAGTGAGCTATATGATCACTGCACTCCAGTCTGAGCAACAGATCAAGACTCTGTCTCTTTAAAACAATAACAATAATAACAACAAACTCAGAATACTGACTGGTACATGGTTAACAATACATGTGTATAAATATTAGCTATAAAATGAAGAGAATTAAATGTACTGCTATGGCCAACATATAAACAACATTTCTACAAAGGTAAAAATTAAAACATTTAAGGAGCCTGTTCACCTGTAACTTCCTCAGCTAAGAATATACATTTTAGCAGAACAGGCAGGTTCAAAGAGATCATCAGAGACAGAGCAGAAAAAAGAATAAGAAAAACAGTAAGTCCAACCAAGTTTATAAAAGCTGAGTTTTAATCAATTTTGGTTAACACAGTCCAAAACAAATTGGATTAATTATAATACAATTTTGGTTTAGTTTAAGAAGTCACAATTTACATAAATCTTACTGCTTATAAAGTAAAAGACCACCAATTTCTCTCAATTTAACATAACACTGGCTTTTTTTAATTAACAACCTTAGTCTGATGAAAGTATTTTTTAACAACTGGGACACTGGAAAAGATGCAATCATAATACTAAAAACTTTTAATAGAGAAATTAATTCACAAGACAATGTATAAACAGATATTAATTACACAGATGTACTGGCAATTTTAACTCCTTATTTTTTTTTTTTTTTTTTGTAGAGACAGAGTCTCACTGTACCGCCCACGGGTAGAGTGTCATGGCGTCACACGGCTCACAGCAACCTCTTAACTCTTGGGCTTACGCGATTCTCTTGCCTCAGCCTCCCGAGCAGCTGGGACTACAGGCGCCCGCCACAACGCCAGGCTATTTTTTGGTTGCAGTTTGGCTGGGGCTGGGTTTGAACCCACCACCCTCGGCATATGGGACTGGCGCCCTACTCACTGAGCCACAGGCGCCGCCCTTAACTCCTTATTTTTAAGTTATAACCCAATGATGAATATATTTTTAAAAATACACATTAACTAAATAGCAACTTTAGTCATAATTATATAACCTGATTTGTGACTGGCTTCTGTTTAATAAGTTAAAATTAAAAACACCAGAGAAACTAGAATCACCTACAAGAAACAGAAAGTAGGAAGGAAACTTGTTTTTAAAAACCTAGATAGATGTAATTGACACAATTTGAATTTAAGTTCTAAATTCCTTTCCAAAAGCTTAAGATGTTAGTATTGAAAATTATCTAATCTGACTTATTTCTTTTCCCTGATGAAGAGGAAAGGGTGCTTTGCTCTCCTGCACCTGCTTGGGAGTGGCTACGAGACCTGGTTCCCTGGGGCCAGGCCACCAGGCAAAGCTTTTTAGGGGAGCTTCTGGAAGGATCTGAGGCTTGCCAAGGGTCTGTTGGGGTTCTGGGGCCCTAGATGAGGATGTGGTATGGGGTAGGTGCCCCTGGCCCCACAGCTGATGCCCTATCCCTCTCTAAAAGTCCACCGAATTCAAGTAACATGACCAAAGTTGTATAAGAAGGCACTGGCAATCCAAGCCTCTCTACACTAACAGTTCTCTACTGTTTTTTGTTTTTTTTTTAGACAGAGTCTCACAATGCTGTCTTCGGTAGAGGGCTGTAACATCAGCTCACAGCAACCTCAAACTCTTGGGCTTAAGTGATTCTCTTGCCTTAGCTTCCCAATTGGCTGGGACTATAGGCGCCTGCCACAATGCCCAGCTACTTTTTGGCTGAAGTTGTCATTGTTGTTTAGCAGGCCCAGGCTGGGCTCGAACCCACCAGCCTTGGTGTATGTGGCTGACAGCCTACACACTGAGCTACAAGCGCCGCCAAGTTCTCTACCTTTTATTATCCACATGCAGCAGAGAGCTCCACTCTGTCCTGAGAATCACAGCATGCAGTCTAGGAATAATGACATCATCACTATCTTACCCTTACTCATGCTTCACACAGTTCTAAGTGCTTTTACACTCATTCTGTCTGTTGAATTCATCCTTCAACTTCTCTCTTCTTCATTATCCAAAGAGATCTTGTCTCTTTCTTCTGCATTCCTTGTCTTCTCCAGTAGCTTCTCAAGTAAACCTGGTAGTATCTTTTCCCTCTCTATATTTGCATTTAAGAGAATTCCCACTCTACATTCTAAATGTAATACATTTTTTAAATCCCATTTTAAAAAACTTCAGAAAAATACTGAGGGCAATCTCTCTTTGGTTAAATCCTTCCATTTTCAGTGAGGAAGGCTCAGGAAATAAGCCTTTTTTTTTTTTTTTTTTTTTTTCAGTTTTGGCCGGGGCTCGGTTTGAACCTGCCTCAGCACCCTACTCCTTTGAGCCACAGGTGCCACCCTGAAATAAGTCTTTTTTAAAAAGAAACAAAGAAAAAGAAGGAAGACTAGCCGTTAAAGCTAGGAGCAGATCTCAGATGTTAAATAGTCGAACTAAGAAATCATCCTTTGGGTAAAAGGGCAAAAAGGAGACAGAGTTAAGACACAAGAAACAGAGATTGGAAAGATGGATGTTAAGCCATTCTAGAAGACTGTTTGGGTATGGTGCTGAAAAGAGAGCTCACCCTCAAACTGTAACAATGACAAACAGGAAGTTCATGAACGGGTCTGTGGATGTGACTGAGTTACAGATCGTTTTGAATTTGAGAGGATAGTAGGCCTTCCAACTCAAAAATAACCAAAATTAAAAAAATAATGACCAAAATTAGCATCATTGCTAAGGGAGGGTGGAGAGGCATGCCTTTGGCATATATTGCTTTTATGGCATATTTATACTGGTAACTCTAATTCGGTGTTAGGTAACACTCAGTCATAGTTACCAATGTACCTATTATCTCAAGTTACCTGTGAAACAATATCTGGAAAGGGAAGATGTTATACTGTGGTGATTTTTAAAACTATCCATGAATTCTTTGATATTTCTCCCTCTAAAACATAAAGCAGTGATTTTCAGCACACTGGTATGCAATGAGAGGATCTTAGGTGTCCCATGAAAATTTTCAAAACCCATTAATTATTTTTGAATGAAGTTCAAAGCACAGTAAGTATATTCTTTTTTTAAATCAACAAATGTAAGTATGCTATAGAAGTTTACAGGTTCAAGTGTGCCCTGGGATTAAAAAAGGTTGAAAAACACTGAAGTAGGGTCTAAATTCCCCTCCTATTAAAAGTGGGCCAGTCTTAACGATTTGCATCTGAGAAAAAGAATGTGACAAAATTGACATTATATTACTTTTGAGTGTCTTTTTAGATAGCTGCTGTGACTTCTCCTTCTTTCCTGTTCTCTTCCTCTCCATCTCCCCTTCCTTCCTCTTGGCTGCTTACTCTTGGGGAAGCCAAACACCACGTCATGGGGGCCCTCAAGCCACCTACTGAAAGGTCCACATAGAGAAAAAATGAGACCTCCAACCAATAACTAGCACCAGCTTGGCAGGCATATGACTAAACCACCCTGAAAGTAGAACCTCAAGGCCTAGTCAAGCCTTTGAAAGACCAATTGTTACTCAGTAGACATCATTTTCATTCCAGCTTTACTGAGGTAAAGTTGACAAAAAGTGTGTGTGTGTATATATACATATATATATGTTCAAGACATATAACATAATTTTCTGATATATGAGGTACATATACATTGTGAAAGATGTTAATAGAACATCTTCTCCAGAATAGCCTAGCTAAGCTATGCCCCAACTGCTAACACACAGAAAAAATGAGATAAATGTTTAAGTCAATACATTTGGGAGTGTTTTGTTATGCAGCAATAAATAACATACATTTCTTTACTGTCATAGCTACAGCCCTAATACAGTACTGAACACATAGCTGCCGATGAATGAATGAATAATTTAAAACACCTAGTTCACTAGCCTCAGTGTGATAATTAATTTCAGGTGTCAACTTGAGTGGATCGAGGGATGCCTACATGGCTGGTGAAGCATTGTTTCTGGGTGTGTCTATGAAGGTGTTCGCAGAGGACACTGACATGTAGGTCAGTGGACTGAGAGAGGAAAGACCTAACCTTAGTATAGGAAGCAACATCCAATTGGCTGTGGGCTAGAATGAAGCAGGTGTGAGAAGGAAGACATTCGCTTTACGTGCTCTTCTTCTTTGGGTCTTACTCTTTCTTCCTCTCTTTTCGGGTAATATGCTTTTTTCTCCTCCTGCACCTGGACATCAGATTCCAGGTTCTTCAGCCATTGGACTCCCAAGGACTCTCTGGCCTTCAGCCTCCGACTATGAGCTGCACTGAGTCTACTTCCCTGGTTTTGAGGCTCTTAGACTTGGACTGAGCCACACTACTAACCTCCCTGGGAGGGAGCCATGCTACCAGCTTCTCTCATTCTCCAGCTTGGAGATGGCTGATAGTGGGAGTTTGCTTTTTTAACTCTGAGACATTTCTCCCTAATAAATTTATTTCATATATATTTATGTACATACCCTACTCACTGTGTCCCTCTGGAGAACTAGTAACACTCAGCTAATCTTGTCATCTGTCCAAATCACAGCAAATTCTAAGACTGTAACAGATGTCAACTGTTTAATATAAATACAAATTATACTAAGATAAATACCTGTCTTCAAATGATAAAAATGCAACTTTAATACAAGAAAAATTTTGTAACAATTGTCAATGAGAGCAAAATCATTTTCATTATCCTAGTATTTATGAGTGTGATAAATATAAATAATCCTTCTCTTTATGTAAATAATCTTATGGCTAAACAATTTTACTATTAATTCAAATAGTACATGATAGATTCTTTACAGTGAAGCAAAACCATTGTAATAAGAATAAAGCACAAAAAATGACAGGAAAACTAATATCTGTTACGCTGAAGAAATAAAAACCAGATAGGGGCTTGAAAGGGAAGAAAACTAATATCTGAATATATGTCATTGTTCCAGGTATTATATACGTATTTCATCACTTAATCCTAACAATTCCAAAACAAAGGTATTAGTATCATTTTGCATTTTGTCCCTCTTAAGTAGACACAGTTACAAGGTCATGGAGCTCAGATACAAAGGCAAGTATAGCTGATTCTAATACCTGTGAACATTCCATTTTCATCCAAGATCTACTTATTACCACAGTATCTGGTAGAGTTTGTAAAAACTTAAGACTAAGATTCTTGAAACTTACTTCCCTAGAAGGGGCCACTTGATTAGTAAGTGAAGAGAAATGTATGAGTATCCAAAATTAAGCATATTTAAAATCAAATTAATTTTGTCCTCTATAAATCTTTCCAAATTGTGAATTATTGCTTAGGCTGCAGAGCATTATGATGTCCACTTCTGTTTACATTTACCTAATTAGAACTACCTAACTCATCAAGTAAATAAAAATGGTTCTTTTTAAAATCATTCATAATTTAATTTTAAAATCCTATGACCTTTTAACATAGGTGGATAATTTTACAATTTTTAAAACTATCATATTGATTTTATTGCTTGCTGAACTCAACTCCTGTTGTGAATGAGAACTGCATAGATGCGTTCATTTTGATAAGAAAATTATTTCAAGTAAATATGAGAACAAGAGTCCTATCAAAATGACAAAACGAAATTTTGTAAGAAAATGAATTTATATAAATATATTGGTACAGAGGTAAGGGAAGAAGTGGTAAAAGCAATAAATTCTGGAAGCTGGAAAGACTACAGACAAGTAGTAACGATTTAGCAGATTCTAGATGTCTGGCACATATTAATAAAGTCAACTGACCAAAGATTACCAGACATAGAAGACAGATTCAGAAAGGAGCAACAAGGATAAAGACTACACAGAGGGAGAAAAAAATCCTTTTTAGTATCTTCACCAAGATAAAGTATTTACAACTTTAAAGTTAAAATAATAGTAAACTGTTTTTTAAGAGATAAAAGAAACATTCACAAAATGGAAAGGGAAGTAGAGAGTCATCAAAGGTGGGCAGCACCTCCACCCAAAACATCTCCAAATTACCATACTCCTTTTCCATTTCTTTGCATTATAAAGATTAGTGTACTCCAAATACTAATTTGTCTGCTTTTTGTTTGTTTTATGAATTTACAATGTCTTTAATTATTAAACAAAAGAATTTCTATGAACACTGAGGAAATGTGTCAATTTTCCTTAGTTAACAGATAAGATTTGCTTGATTTCCTTGTTAAATTAATGTTTACTAATAGAATCTGGTTTAAAGAAAATCTAAAAATAAGTAACAGGTCTGTCTGTATTGTTAAGAAAATAGCCAAATAAAATTGTTCTACATTATGCATTTATCAGTCAAGCCAGGCTGTAGTGTCCGTGGTTCAGTGGTGGTTCTTATTCATAGCCACTGGATCATTTACTTGTCATTCCAAATGAGAAAATGATAGTATAAGAAAGCCAGCCAGAAAGAAGTAGTTGTATGAAAATGTATACGTGTGTGGCCATAAATCATAAATCAGTGCCACTAAGCAACACTGACATTTGTGATATAAACAAAGTGACCATAACTAGATGATTTATTTACCTCTTGGATTTGTTTTGATTGGAATCATACTGATACCTATAATCTGAACCAGAACATTCTTGTCTTTGATAGATAACAGCTGTTTGGCATTCAGACAAATATTATGAAATGAAAAGTCACAACTAAAATACTGTTAGAAGGTTTAAGTAAAGAATTGTGTTTCTTTCCATGAGGCCTACTTTAGTTCCTGGATATACATACCAAAATTCTAGCAATGTAAGCTGTTCAAGGAACTGAAGTACATAATCAATGACTTGCTCAAGATTTGAGCATTCAAACTAGTTGATTTTCAGCCATTATTATAAAATGAAAAGATGCTCCAATTAGTTTCCTTTAAGTATTTCAGTGGCCGGGTGAGTTTCTAGTATAAGTTTTCCTAAACACATTTTTCAGTCTCTTTTTTTGTCCACCACTTAATTTATGAAGGTTTATCCAAGAACAGCTATTAATTATGGTCATGTCAGCACTTGAACAAAATAATAAAACCAATAATAAAGGCCTACTGTTAGAAAAATGAACTAAGTTTTCATAGTATTTGAAATTTGAAATACTGGTAATTGAAATTACCAATTTTTTGGTATTTCTCTGACAATACCAAATAAAAGAATGGTTAGGATTTTTTTTTAAATTGTAAGCAAGGGGAACACTAAATAAATACCATACTCTACGAGGATTATAACCATAATTTTCAAGTGTGGCACATAGACCTCTGAGCATCCCAAAGACCATTTCAGGTCAATAAAGTCAAAACTATTTTCATGATAATACTAAGAGCTCATGTGCCTTCTTTACTGTTTGGACATTCGTTAGCAATGATGCAAAACCAAGAGGTACAAAAACTGCTGGTGTCTCATCTTGATTCAATGCACAAATAACTGTACTATTGGCAGTTAAAAAAGATATTAAATGTCAGCTTCAACAACTTTTGGTGATTTTGATGAAGCAGAAAAACTTATTTATTCTATTAAATATTGCCCTTTGAGCATACCTAAATATCATGGCTATCTCAAAGAAAAGCACTTGCATATCTGTTAAGGTTGCAAGCTGAATTAGTTGCTTTTATTAGAGGAATGCCGTTTGTTTATTTATTTGTTTTTGCAGTTTTTGGCTGGGCGGGGTTTGAACCCACCACCTCCGGTACATGGGGCCAGCGCCTTACTCCTTGAACCACAGGCACCGCCCTTGAGGAATGCCATTTTTACGTGGATGAATGACTGACAAACTATTTTTTTTACTCAAACTATGCTTACTCACTGATATTTTCTAAAAATAATGACTGAATGAGCCTTTCACATCAAGAAAAATAATGGACAGTCATTATCAAGAATGATAAAAACTGACCTTTCAAAAAAAATTCAGAATTTTAGAAAACTTACATCTGTCACCAATACATAAAGATTTTTCTGATCAACTCAGTGGTGTTATTAAAAAACAGTATTTTTTGAAACGATATATAATGAAATGTTCTAACATTTGGAAGGACTGCCAAAATTGTAAAGCAATGTCACTCTTTTTAAGATTTTCTAAAATATGGGCGGCGCCTGTGGCTCAGTCGGTAAGGCGCCGGCCCCATATACCGAGGGTGGCGGGTTCAAACTCGGCCCCGGCCAAACTGCAACCAAAAAAATAGCCGGGCGTTGTGGCGGGTGCCTGTAGTCCCAGCTACTCGGGAGGCTGAGGCAAGAGAATCGCTTAAGCCCCAGGAGTTGGAGGTTGCTGTGAGCTGTGTGAGGCCACAGAACTCTACTGAGGGCCGTAAAGTGAGACTCTGTCTCTACAAAAAAAAAAAAAAAAAAAAGATTTTCTAAAATATTTATCAGTTACTTTTATAGTATATTTATACAAACATATTGAGTTTACTGTTGATATTTTAAATAGATTAATAAATGCATCCTAAATTTGTTTAATTTCTAACATAGCAAATATTCATAGATGTAATCCAATCATTTTCAGAGCATATAAAGTCCTATGATAACGCTTGAGAACTGATTTTAATAATGTGGCATAAAACAGTGATTTTTGAGTGTTAAAAATTAAAAGATGTGTATGTCTTTAAGGTTGATTCCAATACCTTTAATTGAAAATGTTCAGCCTTTTTGCTATAATTTCACCACATTTACATCTGTGACCTGCCCAAGGTCAAACTGACCTACTAAGGTTGGCTTTAATCTTACACAAAGTAAGCAGTGAAATTAAATATATACTATATTAAACATAAAATCCCCCCCCCCTTTTTTTTTTGGTTGCAGTTTGGCCGGGGCCGGATTCAAACCCACCACCCTCGGTATATGGGGCCAGCGCCCTACTCACTGAACCACAGGTGCCACCTAAAATCCCATTTCTTTATTGGCAAGTAGTTGCCTGATGTTATTAAGTACTTCTCTGTGCTGCCAATATGGCACTTTCCTTTACTGTTGTATATTACCTCATTGTACTTTAAGTTATATTTTACAAATGGAAGTGAAATTTGTGCTTAGTGAATATAATTAGTTGGTTTTATAACCCCATTTATACCATGTTTACTCCTGATGATAGCTGGGCTTTTTCAAAAGCTAGGTGTTGGCTCGGCGCCTATGGCTCAAGCAGCACCAGCCACATACACCTGAGCTGGTGGGTTCAAATCCAGCCCGGGCCCACCAAACAACAATGATGGCTGTAACCAAAAAAATAGCCAGGCGTTGTGGCAGGCGCCTGTAATCCCAGCTACTTGGGGAGGCTGAGGCAGGAGAATCGCTTGAGCCCAGGAGTTGGAGGTTGCTGTGAGCTGTGATGTCACAGCACTCTACCCAGGGCCACAGCTTGAGGCTCTGTCTCCAAAAAAAAAAAAAAAGCTAGGTGTTTATGGTGTGCCAGTCTTTTTTGTTGCTGTTGTTTGTTTGTTTTTGCAGTTTTGGGCTGGGCTGAGTTTGAACCTGCCACCTCCAGCGTATGGGGCCAGCGCCCTACTCCTCTGAGCCACAGGCACCGCCCTGGTGTGCCAGTTTTGTTTTGATTTTCATTCGTAACATTATTTGTCATTTATTGTATGCTTATGTTTTTGGACAGGTCCCCCAAACACTTATATTACCTGAACTATATAAAAAAAAATCCCATTTCTTCCATAGAGGATAATGGTTAACTGTTCTAGAGCAGAAATAAAATTATCCAAAAGTCAAAGACCAAAGGTAAGGAGGCTCTTTTAGAGCAGGATATATGCTAAGTCCAGTGTCTGGGGTAGAATCCAGCTCAAATAATTACGTTCTATGGAGAAAATCCAGGTTAAGACTAAGAACATAATTGCATTAAGGAATGTGGCTAGGATAACAAGGTTCAAAGTCTAATTCTTGTAAAGAGCCCTGAGAACCTTAAAGGCCAAGAGTTAATTATTGGACCTCAACAGGCTTGCGTAAATGAAGCAAATTATTTCAAAGTTTTACTTCTACCTCTTGGAGTAACTTGTTGTGACCTTTGTTTGGTAACCTTACCTTTGTTTCATTCCAAGTATCTGGAGTATGAGAAAAACAATTTTGCAGATTAAAGTTCTCTACTTAGTGCTATTTATTTATTAAGACAAAGTGTTCCTCTGTTGCCCGGGCTAGAGTGCTATGGCATCAGCCTAGCTCACAGCAACCTCCCAACTCCTGGATTCAAGCAATACTCCTGCCTCAGCCAGGAGCCCACCACAATGCCTGGCTAATTTTTCTATGTTTAGTAGAGACAGAGTCTCTCTCTTGCTCAGGTCTGTCTCAAACTCGTGAACTCAAGCAATACTCCTTCCTTGGCCTCTCTGAGTTCCTCTCTGAGGATTACAAGCATGAGCCACCATACTGGCCCATACCTTGCTACTAAATGACTTTAGCTTAAAGGGAAAAAAATGCCCTGCTAGTCAACAGAAAACCATCACACCCCCCATTTGTGCACAGCATGTGTCTATTTTCTAGACTATACGTCATCACATAAAATAAATATTCCTCAATTCAAACATTATTATATGACTTCTAAAGTTGAATTAAATATGAAAATTTACAAGGTCTGACAAGTTTGCAAACTTGCCACCATGTGCTATGTTGGCAGTACTGCATAAACAACTTGATGACGTTTCATAACCTTGGTATATCAGAGTTTCATGGCTGCATTTGTGTCAATGTGTAGGGTTATCTCGCTGAGTGGCATTCATTATTGTTGTTGCGTGATTTTGTGTGTCCTCCTGAGAATGTTGGAGCTTGAATTAAAGCAACGAACAAACATTAAATTTTCTGTTAAACTTTCGAAGAGTTAAGGTGACGTTAGGAATATGTTAGTCCAAATTTATGGGAATAATGCCATAAAGAAAATGGCAGTGTACAAATGAATTCAACATTATTCAGAGGGGAGAGAAAGCATTACAAATAAGAGAGGTCAGGGCAGCCAGTAAAGTACAGAACTAACGAAAGTATTGCAAAAATTCATCAAATTATGTCGGAATTGTTGCCTGGCTATGAGAAGCAGACCAAGTAAACACTGAAAGAGGAATGGTTAGGAAAATCTTAACTAAAACTCTTGGTCAACAACTCACGGCTCTTATATATCGCAACACGTACCAGCTCACACAGCATTGTGTGTGAGGGAGATTTTAGCCAGTAAACAAATAACTATATTGGAATACCCTCTCTACTCACCTGATCTAGCCCCTTGACTTTTTTCTTTACCTGAAGATGAGCAAATATTGAAAAGAAGACATCTTGATGACTTTTAGGACATCAAAGGTAATATAGCTCTCATGGCCATTCCAGAAAAAGAGTTCCAAAACTACTTTGAAGGGTGGACTAGATTCCTAAGGGGAGTATACTTTGAAAGTGACCAAAGTGATAGTCCTCAAGGAAGTATGTAACATTTTTTCTAGGAAGAGTTCACCAACTTAATTGTCAGGCCTTGTATATCTAATGATAATAAATTACACTTCCTTCTCGGTCCAATGATATTTATAAATAAAAATATCAGTAGATATTGTTACATATGCCTTTCCTTGTTCTAAAACCAACACAAAGGAGAAAAATTAGCCATGACCATTGTTGGCAGGGATCAGAAAACTAGGTCCTCAAACCACTACAGGCCTACAGTCCATGGTAAAGATGCACTGAAACACAATCATACTCATTAGTTCAAGTATTTTCTATGACTGTTTCATACTACCTTAACTTAGTTGTATAGGAAACTATGTGACAGTTCCAATTTGGACTCTGCTATTAAATAACATGATCAAGAGTAACACAAATGTTTTATCATTCATAAAATGCACAGAAGATTAGCTGTCTCTAAGATACTTAGATCTAAAAGTAGCTAAGACTTTAGCTATGCAGCACTCATCAGATGTTAATAGAAATTTAAAGAAAGGTGAAGTCAGAGTAAGCTGGTGCCACCAGAGAAGATTCCTGAAAAGCATGGAATTGAGCTCTTAAGAATATGTAGGGTTGGCATCTGTGTGCCACTGCATGGCCAGCCACCACCCCCACCATCTGCCCGCAGTGCTCCAGAGAGGGAGGGAGGGGAGATGGCCCTCCACTGGGGCATGGAGCTGCTAGCCATACACCTCTGAGACCCTGGTTTCATAGAAAATGAAGACAAGGCTGGAAGACCTAGCAAACCTCTCCAAAGCAGAATGTGTGGAACAATCTTGATTTTGAGGCACTTTCCACCACCGCACTCATTCTGAAACAGACCAGCAAATCTCCCAACAAAACCAGCTGACGAAGCTCAGAAACACAAACAACAGTGTGAAGAAATGGTGGTTTAGGCCCCAAAACAAGAGCTCCTTGATTATCTGTCTTGCCCAAGCCAAAGAGAGATGGCAGTCCCTTAGCATGGGAGGTTCTGAAGTGGACAGTGAAGATGCTGGGTTTTTAGCAGCAGAGAAACCAGTCTAGAGCTTATTAAACTGGACATTTCTAGAATCTCCTTATCTCTGCATTTTTCTTCAAGACAGTCCTTTCCATGACATGGTGCAGTCTTTTGGGCACTTATACTTGTTACAGACCAGATATGGGTTATGTTCAGGGCATGTCCTTTATAGCAGCAGTACTGATCTTGAACTTAAGATACTGCAGATGCCTTTATTGCTTTTTCTAATCTTTTGAATAAACCCTGTCCAATGGCATTTTTCCCAGTGGATCATGGCCTTATGTAGACTTATTTTGCTACATCTGAGGTATTCTTTGATGAAAATTTGCTGAAATTATTTGCTCATTTCAAGAACTTAACTCCAGAAATCTACCTAATTTATTGGATCTTTATCTTACAGTAAACCTCTGCCCCTTGATCTGGCCTGTGGTATCTGGGATGTGTTGTGCCGAAATGGGGAAGAGTTCTTGTTCCACATGGCCCTGGGCATCCTAAAGCTGTTCAAAGACATCCTAACTGAGATGGACTTCATCAACATAACCCAGTTCCTGACCAGTCTGCCTGAGGACTTGCCTGCAGAAGAACTGTTTGTTTCCATTGCCACGATTCAGAAATGAAGCCAGAACAAGAAGTGGGCTCAGGTACTGACTGCTCTGTAGAAAGACAGCAGGGCAATGGAGAAAGGGAGCTCATCCCTCAGACACTGAGGCTGCAGATGTGTCAACACAGAAGCAGCACTCCAGTGGTACCTGTGCTGTTTCAGACAGACACCTACCTGGCAATCGAGAAGGACAGGGCCTCTTTTTTATTCCTAACCCTGGAAACAGTGGAGTTGGCCTTAAACAAAACAAACAGAAAAAAACTTTGAAAGAGTTAAAAACCAAGGCTTAGCCTTAAGAAGCTCAGTGGAACGATGCCTTGGTGTTGACCACAACCAACCACTATGTTTTCTGCATGGTTTAAAGATAGGGCAGTGGCTAACTTCCTCCCCTCCTTTATTTCAGCAAAAGTTAATTAAATTGTCATGCTTTTATGTCAACTAAAAAAAAAAATAAAGAATATGTAGGGTTTTTGCTAAAGAAACAGAAAACAAAGATACTTCAAGGTGGAAAAATGGCAGTAAATAAAGTCAAAAGGCATAAGTAGTAATAAAGCATTTTCCTAATAGTCACATGTAGTAATGACTATTTTGCTGTAGGAAATATGTTGGTTAGGGTAAGGGCACTATTACAGAAAATCTGACAGAGAAACATACTTAGCAGGCAGGAAATAAGAATCACTGGGGCTTTTGAAAAGAGAAGTATAGTGGTCAGAGTTTGGTTTTAAGTAGATCAGATATGGCTGTAAGGGAAATCATAGACTGGGAGACAGATTAGAGTAGGCGTAAGAGCAAATCCGGCCGCCAGGTCTCAGGAGTCCTGACTACAGGAAAAACATAAATATGTAAAATATATTTACAAGGAGAAATCATAGGACCCAGAGGATGAATATACATGAGTCAATAACTTTTCACAAGTCTGAATTACCAAGAAAATAAAGACAAAGAAACTGAGACATGAACTACGCTGGGAAGAAAGGTGACTTCAATCTGAGACATGCTAATACCAAGCTGATGAAGAGAAGAAACTTTAAAAGTTGTAAAATGTTACAGAAGTGATTGAAAATAAGCCAAATATTATGAGGTCAGATGAAAAGTATTTAAAATAGTAGAACGCTGAATTTCAGAAGGTCCTTGGGCTGAATGCTGACTGAATTGCCTCTAATTCAAAGATCAGCCTACTGAGGGCCAAAGAATTCTGACTTTATCCAAATCACCAGGCAAAAATTTCTTGAAAGGGAACCAGAATTTAGTTCTCTAAGTTCTACTTAGCAATGTTCAATGAGCTCCCCATAACTCAAAGAAGAGAGAACAAGTTAGAGACCCATAGTCATGCTTGTATAGACGGCAATGTTTTAAAAAATTAAAAAGAAAAATTAGTTTCTAACAGTTGTGGTGGGAAAGAGTAACCTGTAAGAGCATGTACTCCAATCATCTCCATCAACCTTTCCTCTAGGGCACCCCCAAACAAAATGCACACAAATTAAAAAATGTGCACTTGCTTTGAAAATACAGCTTTTTAAGGCAATCCCTAGGACCATTTTTTAATTGTAGTACAAGTAGTACAAATCAATATATAAATTATAAACCCAAAAGCTATATACTTACTATACAATCTACATAAACCCTCTTCTAACCAGAATACTGCTCCAAACCCTTCTCATTTAAGTATTTCCAAACTTCATTTGGCTGCCAATACTTGAAATCTGGGATATTTCATACAAAAACCTAGACTTTCCATACTTCTCTTGATTAGAAGATCTGATTACAGTAACTTTTACTTTCCACATGGTAGTAAGCTAAAGCCAAACAGTGGTGTCCCCTCTGGACAGAGATCTGTTTTTATTCTATTCATTGCTTCATACCATTTGGGACCCTACTTAGGAGAATCTCCAACCCTAACGCAGAGAGAAACAGAGAACTATGTCTCGGCTTTAGAAAGTACTGTAAGGCATGAAAGGAAACCAGCAAAGACAGGGGAAAAAAAAAAAAAAAGATCAAAGAGCAACAGAGAAAAGTACAGCGGGACAGAAATCAAGGGAAGAGATGATCAAGGAGGGGAAGCAAACATGGAAACTAGAATTTAGCATGGAGGTCACGGACAGCCTCTGAGAGAGCAGATTCACTTGATGTGTGGAATCCATTCCATAGTGGATGAATTTCAAAAGGACTCAAAATGGCACAAGAACAAAAGAAAGTACAGGTGAATATTAGTGTAAACAGGTTTATAAAATAATTTTTAACCACAGAGATTAACATATATTTGAAAAGAAAAGAGAAAGAAAAGGAAGTAGGGAGTAGTGTGATTTTAGATTCAGTCTTGGGCAGCTAAAACAATCAAGTCCCTATATTAAGCAGAGTAAGTTGCTTTATAAAGTAACATTTAGATTGAGGCAGTAATAACTTGCCTCATTATACACGTATTATTGGTCATAACAAATTTTAACTGAGTTATCTTTAGAGCAAATAATGATGGAATGATAAAACAAATAATCAAAATACTGAATTTAATACATAGATGATCAAGACAAATGGAAATCAAATAAATCATTTCTTAATTATGTTTTCATTTCTGGTAGAGTAATCTAAGAGTGTAATCTCAGAAGGTAGACACCACATCAACAGGAAATTAGGATTTCTCAGCAATAAACCTCATGTCAAATAATCTACTCTTATAAAACTAGCTCACCATATATACAAGAAGCAGTATATAATAAATATTAGCATCCTGCCCAGTTTAACCACGGACACTGATTTATTATTATGGCTCAGTAAGAATTGTTTTTTAATCTTCCTTTATGCTATGAATAAGTTCCACCAAGGTTATTTAAATATTTTCCTCTAAAAACGTATAGTTGAAAATGCTTCATTCAGGACTAAGATCACTACACAATTATTCTCACAGAACTATCAGTTTCCTAACATTTTTAATCAGTGCCCTAATAATTTATTCAAGGTAAATCAAACAAGTTTCTTCTTCATAGATGATACTTCTGAGCACCCTAAGAATTCTTAATTCAAAAGAAATATTACTGTATAACTTTTAAAGTTGAATTTAAAAAAGATAATTTATACCAGAGAATGAGAAAAATGAAAAAGCATCTCTACTTTATTTCTAAATAAAACCAAAATGAAGAAAAGACCTGCTGCAAGTTGTTAGTCTTACAGGGGTATCCAACTCTTTTTCTTTTCTGCTACATATTGGAAAAAGTGTTACCTTGGGGCCACACATTAAATACAAAGGTGGGCAGTGGGTGGTGTCACTGACACCCCTGTTCTGACTTTGGCGGCTATCTTTTCTGACTTGGTGGCTCACTGGAGGGGTCCAAGCTCCATCCCCTTGAGTTTCAGAGAGGGAACTGCTTATGGACTTCCATTATTGGACTGCTAGAGACCCTAGGAACTCTACCTGTTGAGCCGTGATTGTACTGCCTGCAACAATCTGATTAGAACTCTAGACCTAGGCTGTCCACTTGGCCTACAAGGTTGAGCAGAAGTTGTTTTGTAGTGGAAAGGACTGATTCTCCTCCTCCAGCTGTCGCTGGTAGGGGTCAGGGCACCACACTTGCTTGTATCTATCTGCAGCTGAGATTTCACCCTACTACTAGACTTGTTAGAGGCTGGCTACGTAGAGGCTGGCTGACCTCAAGACAGAGCCAGCTTGTGCTATCTCACCAAGCAGGTTCTCAGAGACTCTGGTTCTGAAAGGCACCTTTGTAAGGCTGTAGGGGGAAAGCCACAATCACAAGCCTGAGGTCATTGGTAAAGGGCTGCTTAACTCCATTTCCTGGGGTCCCCAATTCAAACTCACTCTACTAGTTTTAATTGCCAAATTGCAGAAAATACTCACGGGGCAGAACCACTGGAAGAATTGTGGCAACATGAATAATCAGAGTAGATCAACTCCCCCAAGGAATGACAAAGGAGATACAACAGAAGATGTCAATCATAGACAAATAGCTGATTTTTCAGAAATAGAATTCAATATATGGATGGCAAATAAGATGAAGAGAATGGAGGAAAAGATGGAAACAGAAATCCAAAGAGTAGTTCAAAAGTTGTCTTAAGAAAATAATGAATTGAAAGACAAAGTCGCCAACGACACAGACATAATGAGAAAAGATATGGCAGAGCTCAAGGAAGGGAAAAACTTACTCAAGGAGCTTTGAAATACAGTGGAATCAATCCCTCAGTAATAGAGTTGAGCAGGCAGAAGAAAGAATCTCAGAAATTGAACACAAGGCTTTGAACGATCCCAAGCATTCAAACAGGCAGAAAAATGGAAAATTAGAACAGAACATTCCCTAAGTGTTGTGGGATCATTCCAAAAGATCAAACATCCGACTTATAGGAATTCCTGAAGAAGAAGAAGATGGTCACAAAGGCATAGATGCTCTACTTCAAGACACGGAGAAGAATTTCTCAAGCATTGCCAAGAGATACAGATACTAGATAGTTTCAGAACCCCAGGAAGATTCAACCCAAATAAAGCATCTCCTAGACACATTATAATTAACTTTGCCAAAGGTATTATGAAGGAGAAAATTCTTCAAGCAGCCAGATGTAAGAAAAGCATTACCTACAAAGGGAGAAATATTAGAATGACTGTGGATCTTACAGCCGAAACTTTTCAAGCCAGAAGAGGATGGTCATTGACCTTCAATCTTCTAAAACAAAACAACTTTCTGACCAGGATCCTGTATCCAGCTAAACTGAGTTTCATTTGTGATGAAGAAATCAAATACTTCATTGACGTACACATGTTAAGGAAATTTGCCATAACTACACCAGGTCTCCAGGAAATACTCAGACTCATTCTCTATAATGACCAGCACAATGGTTTACCACCAAAGTAAACTCATCCAGAATTTCTCAAACAAAACCTAACCTCCACAATGGTGAAAGGATTAAAAATATGCACTGGCCCTTTGAAAAACATGACATCCAAAACACTACCATACCTTTCAGTTCTCTCAAGTAATGTGAATGGCTTAAATTATTCTCTAAAGAGGCACAGACTGGCTGACTGGATCTGGATACAAAAACTCAGGCCAGTTATCTGTTCCTACAAGAGATTCATCTTACCTCAAAGGATAAAAAAAAGACTTGGGGTGAAGATGGACATCTATAATACAAGCAAATGGAAATCAGAATAAAGCAGAGGTTTCAATTTTATTTGCACATACAATAGGATTTAAACCAACAACGATAAGGAAAGACGAGGATGGACACTACATATTTGTCAAGGAAAATGCTCAACATGAAGACATTTCAATAATTAACATTTATGCACCCTACCTGAATTCTCAATTTATAAAGCAAACCCTAATGGATATGAACAATGTGGTATCTTCCTGCACTATAATAGCTCGATATTTTAACACCCCTTTCTCAGTTCTGGATGGATCCTCCAAGAAGAAACTACATAAAGAAATAATGGATTTAAACTTCAGAACAAATGGATTTAAACTTCAGTCCAGAACAAATGGACTTAACAGACATCTACAGAACATTTCATCCTAATAAAACTGAACATACATTATTTTCATCAGCCCACAGATCATCCTCCAAAATTGATCATATCTTAGGACACAAGTCTAACCTCAACAAATTTGAAAGAACAGAAATTATAGCTTGTCTCTTCTCAGACCATCATGGAATAAAAGTTGAACACAACAGCAACAGAAATATTCATGGAAATCAGCTGGGTCAAAGATGAGACAGGAAATCATCACATTTTTGGAACAAAATTATAATGAAGACAAAAATTATCAAAACCTGTGGGATACTGCAAAGGCAGTCCTCAGAGGTAAATTTATAGCATTAGAAGCCTTCATCAAGAAAACAGAAAGAGAAAGTCAACAACCTAATGGGTCATCTCAAGCAACTTGGGAAAGGAAGAACAATCCAATCCCAAACCCAGCAGAAGAAAAGAAATAACCAAAACTAAAGCAGAATTAAATGAAATTGAAAACAAAAGAATCATTCAGAAGATCAAACCAACAAAAAGTTGGTACTCTGAAAAGATTAATAAAATTGATAAACCTTTGGCAACCCTAACCAGAAACAGAAAAGTAAAATCTCTAAAAATATCAATCAGAAACAATAAAGGAAAAATAACAACAGATACTGTAGAAATTCAAAAAATCCTCAATTATTACTACAAAAAAAATCTATTTTCATAAATATAAAAATCTAGAGGGGTGGTGCCTGTGGCTCAAGGAGTAGGGCACCAGCTCCATATACCGGAGGTGGTGGGTTCAAACCCAGCCCCAGACAAAAAAAACTACAAAGAAAATAGATTATAAAAAATAAATAAATAAATAAATGAAAATCTAGAAGAAATGGACCAATACCTGGAAGCATGCCATCTTCCCAGACTCAGCTAGAAAGTATCAGAAAATTTGAATAGACCTATATCAAGCACTGAAATAGCATCAACTATACAAAATCTCCCAAGAAAGAAAAGTCCAGGACCAAATGGCTTCAAAAAGAATTCTACCAAACCTTCCAAGAGGAACTGGTACCTACATTAAATCATAACCTTTTCCAAAACTTAGAAAAAAAGGAATCCTCCCCAACACATTCTAGGAAACAAATATCACCTTGATCCCCAAACCAGGAAAGGACCAACAAAGAAAGAAAACTACACACCAATACCATTAATGAATATCAATGCAAAAATATTCATTAAGATCCTACCAAATAGAATTCAACAACATATCAAAAAAAATTATACACCATGATCAAGTTGGTTTTATCCCAGAATTACAAGGTGGTTCAACATACGTAAATCTAAAAATATAATATACCACATAAATAAAATAAAAAACAAAGACCACATGATCCTATCAATTGATGCAGAAAATGCTTTTGATAATGTCCAGCATCCTTTCATGATTAGAACTTAGGAAAATAGGTTTAGACAGGACATTTCTTAAACTAATAGAGGCCATCTACAGCAAACCCACAGCCAATATCATATTGAATGGAGTAAAATTGAAAACATTTCTACTCAGATCTGGAACTAGACAAGGGGCAGGCCCACTGTCACCACTGCTATTCAACATAGTAATGGAAATCTTAGCCATCACAATCATGCAAAAAGAAGCAGATCAAGGGTATTCAAATTCAGTCAGAGGAGATCAAACTCTCTTTGTGGATGACATGATTTTATACCTGGAAAACCCAAGGGACTCAACTACAAAGCTCTTAGAAGTAATAAAGGAACACAGCAGTGTCTCAGGATACAAAAATCAATACTTCTCAATCAGTAGCTTTTATATATAACAACAATAGTCAAGGACTCTATTCCTTTTACAGTAGTGTCAAAGATAAATACTTGGGAATTTATCTAACAAAGGATGTGAAATATCTCTCTAAAAAGAATTATGAAACCCTGAGAAAACAAATAGCTGAAGATGCTAACAAATGGAAAAACATACCATGCTTGTGACTGGGAAGAACCAACATTGTTAAAATGTCCATATTATGCAAAGCAATCTACAGATTTAATGTAATACCTATCAAAGCACCCATGTCATACTTTAAAGAACTTGAAACAAATAATACTTCGTTTTATATGGAATCAGAAGAAACCTTGAATAGCCAATACATTACTTAGAAATAAAAACAAATCAGGAGGCATCACATTACCAGACTTCAGTTTATACTATAAATCCACAGTGATCAAAACAGCATGGTCCTGGCACAAAACAGAGATACAGATATATGGAACAGAATAGAGAACCTAGAGATGAACCCAGCTACATATCATCATTTGATCTTTGATAAGCCTAACAAAAACATACTTTGCAGAAAAGATTCTCTATTTAACAAATGGTGCTGGGAAAACTGTCACAACCTATTGAAGACTGAAACTGGATCCTCAACTTTCACCACTTACAAAAATTGACTCTCACTGGATAAAAGATTTAAACTTAAGACACGGGATGGACACGGTAGTGCTGTAATCCTAGCACTCTGGGAGGCTGAGATGGGTGGACTGCCTAAGCTCACAAGTTTTAGACCAGCCTGAGCCAGAGCAAGACCTCGTCTCAAAAAACAGCTGAGCGTGTGGTGAGCACCTGTAGTCCCAGCTACTTGGGAGGCTGAGGCAAGACAATCACGTGAGCCCAAGAGTTTGATGTTGCTGTGAGCTGTGATGCCATAGCACTCTACTGAGGGTGACACAGTGAGACTCTGTCTCAAAAAAATAAAAATAAAATAAAATAATTAACTTAAGACATCAAACCATAAAAATACTAGAAGAGAGTGTAGGAAAAACACTTGAAGATACTGGCCTGAAAAAATATTGTATGAGGAGGACTCCCCTGGCAATTGAAGCAACAACAAAAATATTATTACTGGGATCTGATCAAGCTAAAAAGCTTCTGCACAACTAAGGGCACTGCAAGTAAAGCAAACAGACAGCCTTCAGAATGGGAGAAGATTTTTGTAGGTTATGATTCCAACAAAGATCTAATAACTAGAATCTACAGAGAACTCAAATTAATCTACAAGAAAAGAACAAACTCCATTTCTTTGTGGGCAAGAGACTTGAACAGAAATTTTTGTGAAGATGACAGGCAAATGGCCAACAAACACATGAAAAAAAAGCTGATTCTTTAATCATCAGAAAAATGCAAATCAAAACCACTTTGCGGTATCACCTAACTTAAGATTAGCCCACATCACAAATTCCCAAACTGCAGATGTCGGTGTGGATGTGCAGAGAAGGGAACACTTCTACACTGCTGGTGGTGTTGTAAACTAATACAGCCTTTTTGGAGAGAAGTATGGAGGATTCTCAAACAACTAAAAGTTGACCCACTGTTTGATCCTGCAATTCCATTATTAGGTATCTACCCAGAAGAACAAAAATTATTTTACAACAAAGACATTTGTGCCAAAATGTTTATTGTAGCCCAATTCATAATTGCCAAGTCGTGGAAGCAGCCCAAATGCCCATCAACCCATGAATGGATTAACAAATTGTATATATATACTATGGAATACTATGCGGCTATAAAAAATGGCCTCATAGTATTCCACAGTATACTAGTATATATTAGGAATATATATATACTATAACAGCATAGTATTCCATAGTATACTAGTATATACTAGGAATATACTAGTATTCCATAGTAGGAAGGTGGCCATTTACCAACTTCTCTTTGGATAAGAGTTATAAAAACAGCCTATCTAGTTGTCCAGAACCGTTTTAGCTCACTTCCAAGAGATTGCAGGAAAAACATACTATGTTTACCTGGATGGAGCTGGAACATAATTCTTCTTAGTGAAGTATCTCAGGAATGGAAAAAAAAAGTATTCAATGTACTCAATACTATTATGAAAACAATATATAATCACTTGCACATTCATACAAATGATAAAACACAAACATAGTTCAGAAAGGAGGAGGGACGAGGATGGGGAGGAAAGAGGGCAAGTGGAGGGAAGGTATTTGGTGGGATCTCACCTAATGTGCACAAAGCAAGGGTACATTTCAAAACAACAAGGAGTAGATTATAAATGTCTTACAACAAAAAATAAGTGAGGTGACAGTTATGTTAATCAGTTTCATTTAAGCACTTCACATTATATATCAAATCATCACACCATACTCCATAAATGTATACAGTTATGATTTATTAAAAATTAAATTTAAAAAACTAAAAAATAATTTAAAATATATATTGTATATTTTTTAAAAAAATAGAAGAAGAAGAAGGCCCACAATCTAATTTGACCTAACACAGGTACCAATCTAATTGCTTAGCAGAGTAAACATACATTTAGATTTTGTTTTGACACATGTAATTTCTATAAGTATATTCTAAAATGCCACCTTTCAAAACTACGTTATGGGTGTTTTAATTATTAACTTAAAATACCTTTTATAGTCACTCTTTTGTTAACTCAATTTTATCTTTAGAAAGTTTTTTGATGCGTTTTTTTTTTTTTTGCAGTTTTTGGCAGGGGCTGGGTTTGAACCCGCCACCTCCAGCATATGGGGCAGGCGCCCTACCCCTTTGAGCCACAGGCGCCGCCCTCCCATATGAGCTTTTACTGCATATGGAAGTAAGATGGTTATCTCTAGTAAGAGTTCTATCAAGATTTTATGAATTAGAAGAAGAATCAACCTTTTTAAAAAATGAAACATTCTAAATTAAGCAATTTACTTTGTGCAGAGATTTGGTGTTATAAGTTTGCAATTCTTGCAGATTTATTTCTGTGTTTGAATACTTTTAATAAATGACTATGCAGGGAAATCATGAAAATATTCTCATTATCTACAGATAAATTAATGCTTTCAAAGAAAAATTACTGCTCTGGAAGGATAGGACTAAAAGAGAAAATGCAATAGTAATGTTTGAACTAGTGAAAAAGTATAAACTGGATAAAAATCTTACTGACCAAATTTTACAAACTTCAGATTTATTGTACACAAATTTTGAAAAATGTTTTCCTGCACCCTACACTTGACATAACAACTATGGATTGAGTGAGAAATCCCTTTGTTTTACATGCATGTACATCAGCAAATTTAAATATGACAGTGTAAGAGTGAACAGAAATAATAAATGACAGAGGATTGCAATTAAAGTATTCAACAACAGATATTACAACCTTTTGATTATCTCTCAGGAGTGAATTTCCAAATATTTGCAAAAAGCAATAGAAATACTTCTTCCATGCTCAACATCTTATTTATGTGAAGCAAACTTTTCTGCAATGAATAACATTAAAAACAAAAATTAATCATGACTAGAATCCTTGGGAGAAGATTCAATAGCATGCCTGTCCAAAATAAAACCTTGCAAAGATGATATTCTTTAAAAATGCCAAGCACAGATATCTCAATAAATGTTAAATTACAGTAAACAGAAAAATAAATAAATGTAGATACATTTTTAAAGAGTTTTAATTATCTTTTTATTACAAATTATAAAAAAATTGTTTTGTTTCATTTTTTGGCAGTGATGGTGCATTTTGTTTGTGTTAATAAATAAATCAAGGAAAGTATATTCCTTTTTTTTTTTTCTTTTTTTTTTTACTTTTTTTGGGGGGGATCAACATAATTTAAGTGTGCCACAGAAGTTAACTATAGGATCAAGTGTGCCATGAGATAAAAAAGGTTGAAAACCACTGCTCTAAAGCATACAAATTTTATTTACAGCTTAAAGCGAATTCAAATTTGGTAGGGTATTAGCTCCTAAAAGGCTCTATAAATTTGTCAGCTACTAATACAAGAATTTTATATGTGTGCTTTGCTTTTATTAAAATCATAATCTGGTGAGAGAGAACAGTAAAAAAATCATCTATAATAGAATAGAAACTGGTAAGTTATTTTACTAGAAGGTAGGTATAGGTCTATGTCTTCAAAGGAATGGCTATGTTTTATCCATTACACTAAACATTCATACAGGGTCAACTACAAATGGAAGACAGAAGGACCTAGATGAAAGCTCACAAAATGCAATGTAACAGATGTCCTCAGAGGTGCCAATACTGATGCTATTTTCATATTCACAGCAATGTGGCCATTTCTATAGAGCAATGGAAATTAAACATAGAAGAAAGACCTGGGCTTTGGAATACAATGAAGATGAGATCAAGTCTCAGCCCTTCCTCCTTGCTAGTTATAAAGCTTTGAAAACCGGTGCCTGTGGCTCAAAGGGGTAGGGTGCCAGGCCCATATGCTGGAGGTGGTGAGTTCAAACCCAGCCCCAGCCAAAAACTGCAAAAAAAAAAAAAAAAAAAACAACCACCACCACCACCACCAAATTTCACAATCCAAGATTCACCTGCAACATTTAGGTAATCCTCCCAAACTTTTTGGATCATTTTGAGAACTAGATTAAAAATATATTCAAACTATTTGTGGCACAAAGAAAGCATTTAATAAATGGCAGTTGATATTTTACTTCATAAACAAACAACAAACCCACTTTTGAAAATGTGGCATACATAATCTTTTTTAACAAAAATAACTCAAACTATTTTGCTATTTCTAAGGGAGTTAATAGTTTTCCAGTGTTATTGCTAATGAAATTCTCAGAAGTAGTTTTCTATTCATAAGATTATTAGGGCAGCACCTATGGCTCAAGGAGTAGGGCGCCGGTCCCATATGCCATAGGTGGCGGGTTCAAACCCAGCCCGGGCCAAAAAAAACTACACGCAAACAAAGAAAAAAGAGACTGCATAAAAAAGAAAGCACAGTATGTTTGGGCGGTGCCTGTGGCTCAAGGAGTAGGGCGCCGGTCCTATATGCCGGAGGTGGCGGGTTCAAACCCAGCCCCGGCCAAAAACCACAAAAAAAAAAAAAAAAAAATTATTGGTTATTCTTAATATTAACAGAAAACTAAAGAAAATTTAAGAAAAGCAGATGTTTTAATCTTTATACAATGTTTAGTTTTATTAGTATCAGAATACGTCGATCATTTTTAATATTATAGAAACATCTCATGCCCGTGGGTATAAGTAGCTATATCTAAAATAAACATGTAAACTTTTAAAATTCTTCTTCTCTCTAGATCAGTGGTTCTCAACCTTCCTAATGCCTCCTAATGCCGCAACCCTTTAATACAGTTCCTCATGTTATGGTGACCCTCCATAAAATTATTTTCACTGCTACTTCATAACTATAATTATGCTACTGTTATGAATCATAATGTAAATATCTGATATGTAGGATGTATTTTCATTATTACAAAGGGCTCGCGACCCACAGGTTGAGAACCACTGGTCTAGATGAAAATACAACATTTTCCTTAAAAGTTTTAATCGTAACCTTCATGAAACAAGTACACACTTTTTATACATAATACGTCCCCCCAAAAGTGAATGCTGCTTCTGATTTGATGGTATGTTAAGTAGCATGTTTGGAAGATAAAATACATTTTTCCATTTAAATTCTACTATCACAATAATCCCTGTCCACTCATGAGCGATTGATTCCTCAAGCTCTGGGTCAGACAAGGCAACATTAGAAAAGGACTCTGCACTCTAGTCAAGGGCAACCCACTTACAGTAAAACAGAAGAGAAACTGGGGTCTGTGATAGTGTGAGAACTCTGCCCTCTAGGGACCCCAGACTGGATGGTGACCCATCAACCAGAGCAGAACCTTTGCTATGGACTGAAGGTTTTGTTCCCCAAAAGTTCCTATACTTAAACCCATATTCTCAACGATGTAGCATTTGGAGGTGAGGCCATTGAGGGCAGATTAAGTCAGGAGGGTGAGATCCTTATGATGGAATTAATGTCCTTACAGGAAGAGACATGAGGTCTCTCTCATACCGAAGACCGCTATCTGCAAACTAGGAAGAGTGCCTTACCAGACACCAGATGACCAGCACCTTGATCTCAGACTTCCGAATCCCCAGGACTTAGAGAAATAAATGTTGTTTAAGCCACCTATACTATGGTTTTCTGTTACAGCAGCCCGAACTAAGACATTCTCTAAGAAAATTCAAGAAGGCAACATTAGTGGAGAAAAGCCAATCAGTAAAAACAGAAGTGAGCTAGCAGAGACACAAGTCATTCTTTATTCAACAAATATTTACTGAGCTCAAGCAGTGGATTACGTGCCAAGCACTGTATTAGGACAATTATGACAAGTGCTGCGAAGTGTACCATTTTTGACAACCTCCTCTAAGTGAATGAGAAAACTGAGTCATGGCTGCTGTTGGGTCAACAGGCTTCTCAAGCAAAGAGCAATCTCAACACTGTCAACTGCCAACTACAGATGAGGAAAAATAGGGCAAAATGTGAATAAAGAAGGATCAAAGAGATTGTGTGTTTAGATTGTACACATCTAGTACCATTCATAATCTCTCAAAATTTTTCAGTTAAAGGAGCACCAGTGTGATCCAGATCTACGTCAGTACTTCTCCGTAGGGGGAAGAGAGACTGTGGCATAGGCACATTTGTTTCTCAAAGAATACTGGCACTGTCAAAACCCTCATCACTGACAAATTACACTTAGGGATGCAATTGTAAATACAGAAAGAGTTACAAGTAAGAGTCAATAAAAACACCTCTCAAAACTATTTTAGGACTTAATCACAGGAATTACCCTAAGCAACATTTTAAAATAGGTGATAGGTTTTATCCTTGGTACCTACCACCTGCCTTTGCTACATGCACCATCCTATCACCCCATAGAGATCTCTTCTCTATCAGAGCCTCCTAAGAAAAGAATTTGGTATCAATAATTTGACCATAAATGTGTTTTCTCTCCCAGGGTTATTTGCATTTATGTCCTTCTAATAGGCGAATGAAAGGCAGTGTCTACTCTACTGACTTTAAGCATCAGTAAATGGTGACAAAAGTATTGAAGAAAGCAGAGTAAGCATTCCCTGAAATGATACCTCAACTAGTGAAAACAATCTGTCAATTTATTGCCTAAATTATAAAGTATGGTATAATTATAAAAATGACAGCTGTTTTAAAAAACATGTTTATAATAAAAAGGTTAAAGAAGATTATTTTATCAAACCTCCTACCTTTAAAACATTGTATGATTATGCAATACTTGATCAGTAAAGTGCATATAAATTCTAGTAACACTAAAGCAGTGAACTGGGTATATTAAAAAAATTTATCAGCTGGTGCACTGGCTCACACCTGTAATCCTAGCACTCTGGGAGACTGAGGCAGGAGGATCACTTAAGCTCAGGAGTTTGAGACCAGCCTGAGCAAAAGCAAGATGCTGTCTCTACTAACAAAAGAAAAACACACACACAAATTAGCTGGGTGTTGTGGCAGATGCCTATAGTCCTACCTACTCTGAAACCTGAGGCGAGAGGATCATTTGAATCCAGGAGTTTGAGGATGCTGTGAACTAGGCTGACTCTATGGCATTGTGGCCTGGACAACAGAGTGAGACTCTGCCTTGGGGGGAAAAAAAATTATACCATCCCCCCAAATCAGGAAATGAACATGTAAATACCTCTTCAAATACTATCAATAAGTCATAAATCGTATCTATAGTACTATTTACTATGACTGGTTCTATGCTGTTGAGGTTTTGGCAACTTAGATCTCCACAGCATACTTACATACAATTTATTGCTGAATTCTACCACACATCAATTCTTATTATTATTTTAAACTGGCTTCAAATTCCATTAATTAATACTGATCATTTGATTTCCGTTTACAACTGAATGTAGTTATAGGATCTCTTTTTATAGCTACACCGAGAAAGCAGACATTTAATTCAATTCAACAAATGCTTCTCTGTGCCTACAACATGTCCCAGACATGTAACACATTAAAATAAAGCTACAATGATAGCTAACTAGGTATGTTTATTATAAGCTTCTGTTTACTGGCACATAAAGCTCCTCAAAATAACTCTTCTTGAATCTGGGATATTTTCATTCTTATCCACAAGTACAGTTTAAAGAAGATTAAGTTATTTCATATATTCAAGTACTGAACAAACCTGTAGAAATTAGACTGTCTTACTACAGTAAAGACCTGTTAGGTGCTACTTATACCTTCAAATGATGCTTGTTTTTCCTAAATTAAATATATTTCCTAATTTTCTGTATTCAAACTAGTCATGACACTATAAATGAGGTTAGAAACCTAAAGCAACGAGAAATTTTATATTATTTCCTATATATGTATATAACTGTATTATGTGTTACATACAAAGCATCTAAGTACACTTGAATACATATTTATTTGGAAAACTGCTCTCTGAAATGCAGTATTCTTTTCCCAGAAGGTGAAAATTGATCCATACCATTTCACTCACTTATCAGCTATTTTGTTACCTTAATACCAAATCATAACATCCAACTGAATAATATTTGAATATTCATGTAAGAGTTGTATTAGCTTAATAACTTAGAACACTGACTAGAAATGGCTATCAAACTTACTATATAAAAATACTATGCAAATACTTTATGCAACACAACTGAGAAATTCAGACTGCTTTGGTCATGCCTATTTCCCACTAGTCCAGAAAATAACCCTCATACTTATGTAATTAGACTGCTATCCTTAATAGAATTCTCACCACATCAAAATAGTGCTTTAGATGGGACCTATATCTTTACCGTCTTGGTGACTAATATAGCCCTAGAGCCTAGAACAGTCTGCACATAGTAATCACTTATTTTTTTTTTGTAGAGACACAGTCTCACTTTATGGCCCTCGGTAGAGTGCCGTGGCCTCACACAGCTCACAGCAACCTCCAACTCCTGGGCCCAAGCGATTCTCCTGCCTCAGCCTCCCGAGTAGCTGGGACTACCGGCGCCCGCCACAACGCCCGGCTATTTTTTGGTTGCAGTTTGGCCGGGGCCGGGTTTGAACCCGCCACCCTCGGTATATGGGGCCGGCGCCCTACCGACTGAGCCACAGGCGCCGCCCAGTAATCACTTATTAAACATTTAGTAAATGAATCTAACTAAACCCTAAGATCCAGGTTGTAATTAATAGCAAAATTAGAATTAATTCACAATCCTCTCATTTTAGGCTCTTTTTTAGGTATCACCTATTAACTTTTCATTATCGTGTTCTTTAAAAAATAAAAGGCAAAACAATTACCTTGCTGTTTCTTTAGATAAATATTTATCTTGATCCCAGGAAAAGCAAGCAGCGGTTTTGGCTCTAGTTCTTAGATAGTTTGGACAGTCCATGAGGTTTACACAGTAAACATGATATGTAGATACAAATGTTGACCTTTGAAGCCTGCAAGAAATCATAACTGCCTGAAACCCATACCATCAATTATCAAATGAAAATCTTATTACCAGCACGTCTAGCTTCTGGCAGTAGCCAGTCTTTGAAAGTACAAATCAGCATGGATCTGAGCAGGCTGCTGTGTGAATACAATAGTTTTGCATGTGGCTGTGAAATAATGAAAACTTTTGATTCAGTTTTTAGTTTTGTATTTAATGCATCTTATTTAAAAACTAATTTTATTCCCCAACCACATTATCATTCTTCTAGTGTACAGCTGCCACACACAGTTAAATCTGATTAGGCCCCATGCTGAGTTAATCAATCTGATAATGTCAGACATTATTAAGAAAGCATACATAATACAGTCACACTACTATCAGAAGGATGTACACCAAAGCCTTTGTTTTCCCAGAACGCTGCACCTGCTTATATAAGCTCAGTTGTTGTGTTTTTAAAGAATGAAAGAAAACAGAACGAAAAACTCCTTAGGTAGGTACAAAAAAATTATTAAAACAGCAATACTATAAAGAACTACAATTTTTTTTGCCAGTCTTTATATGATGAAATAATCTCAAAATCACAATCAAGATTAGAAATAAATTTTACAAAAATACAATTGCTCACAATATAAAATAGTACTCCAAGATAATACTTTGAAGTAATAACTTTCTACTTTATTGTCGTACATAAGCATTAAAGGCCTCGAAACTTAACCTACACTCTCTACGTGGGATTTTTATACATTTGCTGCACACGAGATTAACACTAAGTAAAAGGAAAAAAATACCACGATCATGTGAACATCCAAGTCTGCATCAAGATCCTGTTCTAAGAAAAGATCCTACGTGCATACTTTTAGAAGGTAGAAAGCATCATGAAATATATTAACATTTTTGCAAACTTTCTAGCTTTTCTTCCTTCTGAAGACATGAAAAGATCTGATGAAGATAAGTGAATGTAAGTTCTTTTTTAGGGTAAATTAATCCCTCCTTCGTTTACGTATCAGAATTTTTTCAGGCAAAAATTATTTTTAATATACTCAAGAGCAGAACAGTATTTTGTTTTCTACTGTCCAATTTTAAAAGATGAAACTAAAATGTAGAAGCAAAAATTGTAACAAATGAAGTGTTTTTACGAGCTATTATTCTATGAAATGTGATTTACTGTCTGTGTCTTACAGGAAAAAAGTTAAGGGGTAGATAACTTATGAAGGAGCTGTCTAAATGAAATGAATAATTTTAACAACCAACCTCTGCACATGCCAGATAGTCATCGTACTTACACTGGCATCACAAGGCAGATAAAAAGACACAAAAATTTTTCAAAAATAAGCTTACTTTTCTCCCCCATACCATGCCTTATCAATCTACAAAGCCCTTGGTGTCTTTCAGTAAGTCTCTTAAGTGACTTCCTCTCAGATGGTTGCCTGTGGAAATCAGATGAAATGGAAACAAGCATTATTATGAACAGAAAGAAACTCAAATTCAGATTTTTAGTGAACAGGGATATGCTGAGCAACATACTCTGCATCCAAGACAAACTTAGTCTTCCAGATAGGATGATGATAAGGGATTGGGTGTTCTCTTTTTTTTTGTAGAGACAGAGTCTCACTTTATGGCCCTCGGTAGAGTGCCGTGGCCTCACACAGCTCACAGCAACCTCCAACTCCTGGGCTTAAGCGATTCTCTTGCCTCAGCCTCCCGAGTAGCTGGGACTACAGGCGCCTGCCACAACGCCCGGCTATTTTTTGGTTGCAGTTTGGCCAGGGCTAGGTCTGAACCCGCCACCTCAGCATATGGGGCCGGCGCCTTACCAACTGAGCCACAGGCGCCGCCCGATTGGGTGTTCTCTTACAAGTCTATCTCCCTGGGGAGAATGCCATGACGTCATCATGGCTCACAACAACTTCAAACTCTTGGGCACAAGTGTTCTCTCGCCTCTTTTTCCTTTCTTTTTTTTTTTTTTTTTTTTTGTATTTTTAGTAAAGACAGGGTCTAGGTCTCACTCTTGCTCAGACTGGTCTCAAACCTGTGAGCTCAAGCAATCCACCCACCTCAGCCTCCCAGAGTGCTAGGATTACAGCCGTGAGCTACCACACCTGGCCGTCTTAAAAGTCTTGAATCACCCTTTCTTTCTCCTTCTAAGCCACCTCTTTTAATCCTCCCTCCTGCCTCAGAATTGTGGATTTCTTCTTAAATTTTTGGTGTCTTTTTACTTAGAAAATCTAAACACCTCTCCCTATCAAACTATAATCAGACAATAATAAGGTTGCTAAAACCATACAAGGCAATTGAAAATTTCATAGATTACAAACCCCTTGTCCATAGAGCAAATAAGGTGTTCTTTTTAAACTAGAAATCATTTTACGATTCCTCCATTAAAAATACTTCAAAGGTTTCCCATTACTCTCAGAAAAAGAACTAGATACCATCTTTAGAGCGTCCAGAAAGACTCTGTAGGATACAGCCCAGCCTTATCGTGAGCCAATCTACTCAAGATCTCAGGATTCTAGGCACACTTGATCTCATTTCCATTCCTAGAACTACCCACCTTTTACCTACCTCAGGGCCTCCATCCATGCTGCCCTCTCTGCCTAAGACATTTCCTTTCACTTTGGCTACTCAACTTAGGCTCCAAAGGAGTTTTTCAAAGGTAATTTCATTCTTGCCATCCGCTCTCATCCTATGTAACAAACTTTCAGAGCAGCTGGAATTTCTCTTTCAAAACCTTTCTCACAATCACAATTAGAGAGTAGAAGGTAACCCTCAATCTTTTCCACAGCAACGGTTGTTTAGTTCCTTACTACAGTCTCCCTGCCTAACACAATGCTTTGCACACAGCAGGCACACAGATGTTTCCTGATGAGGATGTTAACAACAGCTCCCTCAAAAGTTATTTTGAGCCTAGGCATGGTGGTGTGTACTTGTAGTCCCAGCTACTAGGGAGGCGGAGGATCCCTTCAGCCCAGGAGTTTGAGGCTACAGTGAGCCATGATCACAGCACTGCACTCCAGCCTGAGCAACAGAGCAAGAACCTCATCTCCTAAAAATAATAATTTAAAAATGTAAAAAGAAAACTTATTTTGAGGATAAACTGAAATCACATAAAACCATCCTAAAAGTAAAACCATCCTAATACAACACTATACACAAATTAGCAATTATTATTATTAAATAATACTGATTTTAGGTGAATGAATAAATAAAGGCAATTGAGCAATATTTATCAAAACTCTTGAAAGAAATGAATATTGCAGGCAGCGCCTGTGGCTCAGTGGGTAGGGTGCCGGCCCCATATATGGAGGATAAAGGGTTCAAACCCAGCCCGGCCAAACCGCAACAAACAAAATAGCCAGGTGTTGTGGCGGGCACCTTTACTCCCAGTTACTCGGAAGGCTGAGACAAGATAATTGCCTAAACCCAGGAGTTGGAGGTTGCTGTGAGCTGTGTGATGCCACGACACTCTACCAAGGGCAATAAAGTGAGACTCTTGTCTCTACAAAAAAAAAAAAAAAAAGAAAGAAATGAATATTGCTCGGCATAGCTCCACTCCATTTATTTATTGCCTCCAAACAATTTATTGTAAAGAAATAACGAGAGCACTGCAGAATACTGACAAATAATATCCAGTGTAACATTATTTTTAAAAGCAAAGAATTTTAGTGCTAAGAGATAAATTATGGAACACAGATGAAGGAATATACAGTGAAACTAATTTTCTTAATGAAGGTAGGCATTTTTTCAATAACATAAGTTTTCATAACTTAAAAGGGTATTATAAGATAATAATTGCTTGCATTTACAGGATGCCACTAGTTTAACATGATCCAAGATCAGAAATCACATGCAGAGACAAATACAAAAACAGCACAACAATTCATAGCTACTGTGCTTTAAAAATAATTTTTTAATCAATGGTCCAGTCCTATATTTGACCTTGTATCAACAGCACTTTTTCCCATTGTATAAAAGAGCTTCTGCACAGTCAGAAGAGCCAAGTTTATTAACATCTGGATCACATTTTATTGGATAACGTTTTAAACGGCATATGCTACGTCAACTTCATATAAAAATAACACTGAAAGTGGGAGAATGATTTATAATTCAACAACTTTAAGTCCACTTACTGCTTGATGCTTTAAAATTATCATACAGTAAGTCTTCGCCGTAATATTGTTTTGTAGATTTTTGAAAACTGTGAATTTAGGCAAAGCAACATACATGAGCCATTATGAAAGTTTGGAGATAACACAAAAATCAACAAATGTAAAATCTCATGGATGGAAACAAATGAAGCCCTCCCAGCAACACCAATAAGCCAAGCAACCCTAGTTATCATGTATATAAGGAAACCAATTGTTTTCAAAGGTAATTTCATTCCAACAATAACATTTTTATAACTAACATTCAGGGACCTACTGCACATCATTTCACTCAAAGTCACAGTTTCAAAAAACCTATTAACGACTTAAGTCAGAACTTACTGCAATGCTTTTCATTATATAAAATTGTTTTAGAAGGGCAGCGCCTGTGGCTCAAAGGGGTAGAGCGCTGGTCCCATATGCCGAAGGTGGTGGGTTCAAACCCAGCCCCGGCCAAAAAAAAAAAAAGCAAAGATTTGGGCGGCGCCTGTGGCTCAGTGGGTAAGGCGCCGGCCCCATATACCAAGGGTGGCGGGTTCAAACCCGGCCCTGGCCAAATTGCAACCAAAAAATAGCCGGGCGTTGTGGCGGGCGCCTGTAGTCCCAGCTACTCAGGAGGCTGAGGCAAGAGAATCGCTTAAGCCCAGGAGTTGGAGGTTGCTGTGAGCTGTGTGAGGCCACGGCACTCTACCGAGGGCCATAAAGTGAGACTCTGTCTCTACAAAAAAAAAAAAAAAAAAAAAAAATTGTTTTAGAAGTGTAAACCATCTGTGATGATTAATTTTATGTTATCAACTTGACTGAACTAGAGGATGCCCAGACAATAATGTCAAACATTATTGTGGGTGTGTCTGAGGGCATTTTTGAACATCTGAATTGGTAGACCAGAAAAGCAAATTATCCTCCCTGATATGAGTGCCTTTCATTCAATCAATTAAAGGTGTGAAGAGAACAGAAAGGCTAGCCCTATCCCAAAGAAGAGAAAACCCTTCCTGTCTGACTGCTTCAACTAGTGTATCAGTCTAAAGCACAGACTTTTCTTGAGTCCTGAGTCTGCCAGCTTTCAGACTGAAACTTAACCCACTGGCACTCAAAGACTGCTTGACAGCCAGGAGATCAAGATCAGCCTAAGCAAGGATGAGACTCTGTCTCTACAAAAAAATAGAAAAATCAGCCAGGCATGGTGGCACAAACCTGTAGCCCCTAGCTACTTGGGAGGAGGCTACAGCAGGAAGACTGCTCAAATCCAAGAATTGGAGGTTGCAGGGAACATGATTACACACTCTAGCCCAGGAGACAGCGCAATACCTCGTCTCAAAAGAAAAGAAAGAAGGGGAGAGAGAGGAGAAGAGAAGAGGAAAAGGGGGGAAGGGGAGAGGAGAGCAGAGGTGGGAGGAAGAGAAAAGAGAAAGAAAGGAGGGGAGAGGGAAGAAGGAGAGGGGAGGGAGGAGGGGGGAAGAGAGGAGCAGGGAGAGCAAGAGACAAGATCCACCAAGCCCTATATGCACAAGCATGCCATCTCAGCACATGCACCGCACCGAAAGGCAACCCTTCCACAGAATAATGGCCTGAGAGTAGCTTCAGGAGAGGAGTTCCAAGCCTCCCCGTAAATGGAGAACACCTGTGGCAGGGACAAAAGGAGCAAAACTGTTCATTGGTGAAGTAGAAAAAAGAAAGGAGTCTTGACCACAGAGTCAAAGGGCCCACTGCTGCTGGGGTAGTACCTACCCTGTTTCCCCGAAAATAAGACATCCTCTGAAAATAAGACCTACTTACAGGAAAGATAAGACGTCCCCTGAAAATAAGACCTAGAGCATCTTTGGGAGCACACCTTAAAATAAGACACTGTCTTATTTTTGGGGAAAACAGGGTAGTTGGTGCATGAACTACTCAGGGCCTGCACTAGCACAAAGCATTTCTGGGGTCCAAGGTTTTCAAAGAATGTCTAGTTCTTGGTATTATTTTGACCCCTATTTCTTGATTCTTAGCCCCTTGGGGATGCCAGGGCCTGAGAAAACATGTTATTGATTTGAAAAGCCACCCCCCCCATTTCTACGACTTATCTTCCACAAAAATTAACTCAAAGTGGATTAAGGACTTAAACCTAAAACCTGAAACATAAAACTACTCCTAGAAAAAAAATGAAAAGAGCTCCTGACATTGTTTTGGCAATGATTTTTTGGAAATGGCACCCAAAACACAGGCAACAAAATCAAAAAAACAAGTAGGACTATATCAAACTAAAAACCTGCATAGCAAACGAAACAATCAATAAAATGAAAAGGAAATCTATGGAATGGGAGAAACTATTTGCAAAGTATATAAACAAAATGTATAAGAAGCTCATACAACTCAAAAGAGAAAAAAAAATGAGCAAAAGACTTGAACACATTTTTCAAAACATAACAATGCAAATATGCAAATGACCACCAAGTACATGAAAGGGTGCTCACCATCACTAATGATCAAGGATGCAAATCAAAGCCATAATGAGACATCGTATCACCTCGTACCTATTAGAATGGTCATTGTCAAAAGGACATGAGAGAAGTGCTGGCAAGAATGTGGAGAAAAGGGAGCCCGTATGTACTTCTAGTTGAAATATGAATTGGTTTAGCTATTTAAGAAAATAGCATGAGGGGTCCTAAAAAAACTAAAAATAGAACCACCACTGATCTAGCAATCCTACTTCTGGGTATATATGCAAACGAAAGGAAATCGGAATACCAAGGAGACATTAGTACTCCCATGTTGATTGACATGTTATTCACAACAAGCCAAAAATATAGAAATGTAAGTGTCCATTGACCTACAAATGAGTAACAAAATGTGGTATGGAACATAATTCACCCATAAAAAAGGAAGGAAACCCTGCTATTTGCAGCAACATGAATAAATCTGGAGGACAATATGCTAAGTAAAGCATACAAACAAACAAACAAACAAACAAAATACTGTATGATTTCATTTATATGTGGAATTGAGAAAAAAGTTGAATTCAAAAAAGCAAAGAATAGAATGGTGGTTGCCAGGGATGGAGAAGGCATGAGAAATGGTAAGATATTAATTAAAAGGTATCAACTTTCAGATACAAGACGGACAATTTCTGGGGATATAATGCACAGCATGGTGACTACAGTTAATAATACTATATTGTGTACCTGGAATGGGCTAAGAGAGCAGATCCCAAATGTTCTTACCACTTCACCCCTCCCCGGGAAACTGGTAACTAGGTGAGGTGACAGATGTATTAACTAACTTGATTATGATAATCATTTCACAATCTATACATTCAAATCACCATGTTGTACACCATAAATATATAATTTTGTTAATTATAACTCAATAAAGCTGGAAAGAAGGATTAAAAGGGACTTTTCCCCATATCAATGCATTCCAAATGATCTTGCCATTTCAAGCACAGAACATCACACTTTTAAAAAAAAAAAAAGATATTCACATAATTTCTAAGCTCTGAAAAGGATTCTATCATACCTTTACATTGCTTAAAAATACTGAGTTTTGTTAATTACTTATCACATGTGTGATATTGTCTCCCCCCCCCCCCCAAAAAGAACACATAATTGGTTTAAAGAACTCTGTGTCATTTTCCTATTCTACATTTTATGTTTTCTGAGAGGTTTTGTTTTGTGGTGGGGGGTGTTGTTTGTTCATTTGTTTTGAGACAGGGATTTGCTCTGTCACCCAGGCTGGAGTGCAGGGGCAGCCTCAAATTCATGGGCTCAAGCAACCCTCCCCCCACCTCACCATCACAAATAGCTGGGACTACAGGTGGGCACCTCCATGCCTGGCTACGTTTTATTTCTTTTTTTTAAGAGACGTAGTCTCTTTACATTGCTCTGACTAGTCTCCAAATATTGGTCTGAAGCAATAAATTAAATAAATTCTTAATTAGTTTAAACTAATTAAAACTACAGTATGAAATAAATTCTTGGTAGACTGAAAATAACTCAAGTATCAGCACAGGCTGATAATTTATAACTACTTTTCTATTAAAAAATACATAGCACTGTAAACAAATAAATGAATCAGATAATACTGCTTTAAAATTGTATACTATATCCATCATACTTATTTATGACTCAAACAAAAAGGACTAATTTAGAAATTTCCTTTTAAGTCAGACGCTTTCAAAGACAAAGAGATCATTAATTTTTAACTCAACAATGTTATACACATATTTAGAATTCCATTGTCATGAATTAAAAAGATAAACCAAGGATGTCAGGTTTAACTCTAAGATGTTATTTTAAATTACATAAGAGGAAGAATTACATTTCATTTTTTTAACGTTCACAATTACACAAAAGGAAGAATTACATTTTAGTTTTTTAATAATTTACTTTTGTGACAATAAAGAATTTTAGTTAAGTATTGTATTTAATGAACTGAAGTAGGATTTTGCAGTCTACTGATCTAATTCTACATATTTTCTTCTAATTTTTTATGTTTAATTTTTATTTTTAATTTGTAATGATTAGGGTACCTATTAGCTGTATATATTTATAGGATGCTACATATTTTCCAAACAGAGAAAGAATAAGCAAAACTAGTGAACTTTACTTTTGTTTCTAAATTGGGAAAACTCTCTAAGGACCTTTCACCCTTATTTCCCCTGAAATTTTTCATCTAAGGAACTGGAGCTCCATCAATCTTTCTAATATGCTGAGTTATCCAAACAATTTCCACAGTGTAGATATACTGTGCGATAATTTTCTACATGTTACATATACATATGTAAGACAGAATAAAACTTTGGGACCAAAGCCTAAGAAAAATTGCAATGGTTGAGTCAAAGGATTTTTTTTTTAAATACTGTTCTAAGAAAAAAATTCGGTAACAAACAATGCAACACTTTCGCTATTTACAGAAAAAAGTCTAACCTTTTACAAAATCATGCCCAAAAGATAACTTAAATATAAGTAGTACATGAAGATGACTTTTTTCAATAGGCCATACTAAAAGTCAAATACATTATGATTCTAACACAAACACATTTCAGTTGTTTTTCTTCTTTTCAGTATCATTACTAAACCATACTTACATCAAAACCATTTCCAATACCACGACTAACCCCCTTTCATATTCTAGTCTCAACTGTTGGTGACATCGCTCCCTTTTTGCCCTGCTACAAACACCTACTAATAACCAGCTTTGATCCCCTTGTGAGACACCTCTACTGTTCTGCCTCTTGTCTTTCTAATCAAATATAAATCACTGGTATTACCTTCAGTATGCTCAATAACAAGCTCTAATCCTGCACTTTAAGGTTGCCAGTCCATCCTGCCAGCATTTCAATCCCATCTCTATGCTAGACTTAACCTCCACCGTCAATATAATTAATTCATACTTTATAGGGTAATCATATGTCATATGTACTGTCATCTCTTCTCATTAACCTTTTCTTTTTAAATCCATTTCTAACAATTATCTCTCCTAGGAAGAGAATTCTTTTTTTAATGGCAGATGCTGAATTGATGAAAGGAACCTATCTAAATGAAGAAAAGGCAAAAAGCCAGAAAGTAAGTAATTATACCAAATGTAGGAGATTTCTTAAAATTCTGATTATTAATTTTATAATCAGAAATTTGTAAGAACAAGGCTCAGTGCCTGTAGCTCAGTGGCTAGGGCACCTGCCACATACACCAGGGCTGGCGGGTTAGAACCCGGCCTGGGCCTGCCAAACAGGCAATGACAACTGCAAAAAAAAAAGCCAGGTTTTGTGGCAGGTGCCTGTAGTCCCAGCTACTTGGGAAGCTGAGACAAGAGAATAGCTTAAATCCTAGAGTTTGAGGTTGCTGTGAGCTGTGATGCCACAGCACTCTACTGAGGACATAGTAAGACTCTGTCTCAAAAAAGAAAGAAAGAAAGAAAAGAAAAAAATTCGTAAGAACGAAAATTATACATGGTTGTGACTCACATGATAGCTATATTCTAAAGAGTAGGCAAACAGAATGATCTTTAACTCTAGCTCCATAGGCTTATGGTCAGCAGCATAGTACTATCTCCAGAACTAACCTCAAAAGCTGTTTGGGAAAACAAGTTTAGTAATAAATATTCTTCAGAAGCTGCCTTTTTGTGGCTTCTGATGTTCTTAGAGATGGGGTCTTGCTACATTGCCCAAGCTGGTGTGTAGTGGCCATTCACAGGCACAAACATTGGTACTTGAACTTCTAAGCTCAAGCAAATCTACTGCCTCACCCTCTACCCCCAACCCCAATAGCTGGGAGTTCAGGCATATACCACCACACCCAGCTAGAAGCTGCTTTGTTGGAATATTTCATTCCCAGCTCCTGGGAAGTTTATCCACTATTAAAAGAAGCTAAATCTGCTGAAAACCAAGACAAAGGCACTATATGTGATAAAAGGCAAAATGTTCAGAAACTAGTACTTCTGTAAAATATAAAAAAGTAGAGAGCTTAGACCAACCAAGCTAGACTAGTGTTAATTATCTGCAAATGCCTTTTTTCTATGTGAACTCTTTTTTTTTTTTGGCAGTTTTTGGCCAGGGGCCGGGTTTGAACCCGCCACCTCGGGTATATGGGGCTGGCACCCTACTCACTGAGCCACAGGCACCGCCCCTATGCGAACTCTTTATATCTGTATTCCTCAATTCTTTTTAGCTGCCTTACTAAGTCCCTGAATTTTGCTTTCTGTTCATGTAGCAAATCACTAATAATTAGATTACTAAACCTTTATCATTTTACCTCTTTTACACGGTGCTATGTTTTAAGTGCCTGATGTTAATAATCAGGTAAATAAAAATTATTTCTTAACCTGACCTCAATAATCTCAAAACAAATTGTTCTTAAGATGTGTTCAAGAGACCAGGTTATACAACATCAGAATCCACTTACACATCTCTGGCTTATCCTTTTCATTACCAAATTTCTTTTAAACATGATATATGTTTACTGACATATCATAAGGCCTAAGGAAAAAAAGGCCTTCAAAAAACTGAGTTCCTAGGCCAGACCCAGTGGCTCACACCTATAATCCTAGCACTTACTTCAGAAGGCCAAGTAAACGAGGACCATTTGAGGCCAAAAGTTTCAGACCAGCCCCAACCTGAGCAACAAAGCAAGACCCGCTTTTCTTAAAAAAAAAAAAAAAAAATATATATATATATATAAAAATAAATTTATCCAGGTGTGGTGGCACACACCAGTCACACGCCAGTAGCCCCAGTTACTTGGTAGGTTGAGATGGGAGGATCTCTTGAGCCCAGGAATTTGTGATTACAGTGAGCTATGATCATGCCACTTTAGCATGGGCAAAAGAGTAAGACCATCTCTTTGGAACGAACAACAGAAGCAGAGGGGAGGAAGGGATGGGGAGGGGAGGAGGGGAAAAGGAGAAGAAAAGAAACTTACTAAATGCAGAATACAAATGCCTACATACAGTAACTAAGAAAATGCCATGAAGGCTACGTTGAACAGTTTTATGAGAATATTTCAGATTGTATATGAAACCAGCACATTGTACCCCTTGATTGCACTAATGTACACAGCTATGAGTTAACAATAAAAATAAATAAATTTAAAAAAAAAAAAAAGAAAGAAAGAAACTGAGTTCCAAATCCCTTTAAGACTATATAACTGCCTTGAGAATTATCTGGCCACACCCTACCTTTCCAGCTTTCTTTTCTCCTCATTCCCATCCTCTCTTCTAACTTCTTATTCTTCAAAACCCAGCTCACTTATGGCCTCCTACAGCAAGTTCTCCTTGGTTACACTTTCCCTTTTCCTTCCCAGTCAGGATCAAATATCCATCCCCTCCCATGTAATTCCACAGTATCCTATGATTTCCTTTAGAACAACACAATACCTTGAATCAGAAAAAAATCTGAATTGTAATTTTAATAAAGCCAAATAAACCTTAAAATAAAAATTTAAGCCAATATACTGAATTTTAGTTAATTATTGGTCCTCACAATGAACAACACATTCCTTAGAAACAGACTTTTCATCTCTGTATTCCTAGTGACTTGAACAAACTAGTCTGGACCAGCTTCTTAAACACTGGCTACTGGCTCTCCTATCACTACCCCCACAAACACCTACTTACATTTCCAGAAACAGAGGGTGACCACATGTTCCCTAAAGCTAGGAGTAACCCTGCATCCTTCAGTCAAAATTACCTTTCTTCCCCATGCCTTCAAGCCATTCTTGATATGAACACTGACTGAAATATTTAGTAAAGTATGACTCGTATCAGTGTTTAATTAGGTACAAAGACTGGTCTCAACTAAAGCAGAGCTCCCCTTGGAGCAAAACCACATTATTCATCTTCATTCATTTTCAACATCAGATACATTCCTGAACAGTTTATAAACACTACATATAATACAAAACTGTATTAAGGATCTTCCCAGAACATGTAGTTACCTATGTCTCTCTCATGTAAATAGTATTTGTATTTTTTTTTTTGTACTTCTATCCTACTAGACTAGTAGTCCCTTTGAGAACGAGAACTGCATCTTTTTTTTTTTTTTTTTTAAGAGACAGGGTCTCACTCTGTTGCCCAAGCTGGAGGGCAGTCGCATGATTACAGCCTACTGCAGCCTCCAACACCTTAGGTCAAGCCATCCTCCCACCTGAGCCTTCCAAATAACTGGGCTACAGATGCACACCACCAAGCCCAGCTAATTGTTTTCTACTATTTTCAGAGACGGTATCTCACTATGTTGCCAAGGCTAATCTTGAACTCCTCACCTCAAATGATCTTCCTGCTTTGGCTTCCCAAAGTGCTGGGATTACAGCTGTGAGCCACCACACCTGACCTTAGACGTTCTTAAAAATATAAATTTACTTAATATAAGACTAGGAAAAGTAAAAAGAGAGAAAAGTTGCCTATAACCCCATTATTTTTCCTTTCAATTTCTTAATATTTTATTTTATAAACTGATAAATTAACATATAACCCATTCCTTTTTATATATATTTTTCATATCACTGTATAGTTTTCCCATTTATTTTTATAGGATACATAACTGTCCAATGAATAGTCTGATTTATTTAGCTATTTCTCTTGGTATAACATTGTTTTCTTCCACAATTTCATTGTTACAGGCAATATTCCATATTTTTAATGATTTTCCACATGCTAGAGGCCCTTACATTAAATTACTGAATTAAAGGTTATGAGCAAACGTTTTTATTGCTATGGAGCACAAGGCCTACGTGTTTTCAATTTAGAATTTTATCTTTCACAGTCCGCAAGCAACAGCAGTAGTTTCAGCAGTACTATGTATGATTCCTTAAATCATATTTCCTAGATTACTAGCAAAGTTGAATATTTCCCACGTCTATTTCCTAACCATATTTCCTCCTCTGAACACTATTTGTGTACTATGCTCATCTACCTATCACAGTAATCATGGTTGTCTTAACTCTTTGTCATTGTCTGTGAATACATTTTTCCAGTTTGTTATTTGCCCCCTTTGAATTATCTTTTTCCCTCTCTTCACCCAACATACTGTTTAAAGCATTTCAGTTTGGCTTGGTGCCCATAGCTCAGTGATTATGGCACAGGCCACATATACCAGGCTGACAGGTTCAAAGCCCGCCAGTCTGCTAAACAACAATAACAACTGAAACAAAAAAATAGCCAGGCGTTGTAGCAGGTGCCTGTAGTCCCAGCTACTTGGGAGGCTGAGGCAAGAGAATTGCTTAAACACAAGAGTTAGTGGTTGCTATGAGCTGTGACACCACGGCACTCTACCAAGAGCAACATAGTGAGACTCTGTCTCAAAAAAATAAAGAAAAAGAAAGGAGAGAGAATGAATTTTGGTTTGTAATCTTATCTAGTTAAATTGGTTACTGCTGTCTTTATAATTTCTTCTAATACTTCTACAAGTCAAAGTCCAAATATATTTTCTCCTAGTTTTTGTTTTCTTTTACATGCACCTTTAATCTATAGGTAATATGTCACCTTTGCACACTCCCATGGAACCTATCTCAGTATCTTACACTTGCTAAGCATTCAATAAATGCTTCTTAAATTTTTAAAAAATAAAATGTAGAAAACATTAGCCATTAATCTTACTAGACTCTTTATAAGCTAACCAATTTAGATACAAAAGTAAAATACAGTCCATAATGACCAACAAGACAATGCTGAAGATTTGATTTCTTTCTCTTGTGAAAATATAAATCATGTTTTAAGAAAATCTGGGTTTGTTGGCAAACCAAATTTTAATGTCTGTGGTAGTCACACAAATTCCTTTTCACATAAGTCTGCAGAGTAGCAAGCTGAATAATAGTGTTATTCATTTTTCTAAGTCATAGTCCTCAGATCACTGTTACAGTGTTCTGTAACTGTGGAGCAAAGAACTACTGAATAATTTATTACTACTCACACCATCACTCACATTGCTGTCTAATTCACAGATGCAACTACTCTTACTATGACAACACCTTGGTAGTTTTTTAGTCATTAACTCTTCAACAGAAAAATGTTAGGTATATACAATTTATAAATTTAAACAACCAAAATATATAGGGAAGAGCAGACAGCTTTATTCCTCTTTTCCATCTTGAATAATATTTTGTTGCAGAGAAATTGTCAATTAGGCCAAAAAGACTACTACAATCACAAACATTACATGTGCTCCCTTGGATTATATGTACTAGCACATTTACGTGGAGCATTTATTACTACAACTTGCACTTGAAGACCCATAATAATAGTGTTTAAATAACAGCTGTGGAATCTAAGCGATGAAGTTAGCAGCACTGGCTTTATTTGCTTCTAATGTTACAGTGCTTACCTACAAATGTATAGGTGGGAGGGGAAAAAGAAGGGTAAATTCACACCTAATGCGTACAGTGCACACTATCTGGGTGAGGGGCACACTTATAACTTTGACTCAAATTGTACAAAAGCAATTCGTGTAACCGAACATTTGTACCCACGTAATAGTCTCAAATAAAATAAATAAATGGGATTATAAAGAGTACCTGTATCTCACAAGGTTTATCTAGAAAAATTAAACAAATTAATCAGTACAAGTGAACAGTACTTTAAAAGTGACTACCACGGGCAGCACCTGTGGCTCAGTGAGTAGTGCCCCTGGCCAAACTGCGAGCTGGAGGTTGCTGTGAGCTGTGACGCAATGGCACTCTACCGAGGGTGACAAAGTGAAACTCTGTCTCTCTCTCTCTCTTTTTTTTTTTTTTTTTAAGTTATTTATTTATTTAGTTACTTTGCAGTTTTTGGCCGGGGCTGGGTTTGAACCTGCCACCTCCGGCATCTGGGGCTGGCGCCCTACTCCTTTGAGCCACAGGCGCCACTCAACTCTGTCTCTTTAAAAAAAAAAAAAAGTGACTACTACCTTGTAAGTATTCAATAAATTTTGCTTTTAACTAAATAAATGTATAAGTACGGCAAATAATTGCTGGTAACCCTTCCCTAACAATGTATTTCAGAAAAGTTCTATCTCCTAATACGTAACTAGTCCAGAGAGATGATTAGAATTGTATAACCTTTTCTGTTTAAGAAATTGAAAACCTACAAAACAAAGTAAGGAGATATAGTAATAATATGCTATGGTTTGAATATGTTAATTATAAATATAATAATAAATAGCTTTATAATGATTTACTGTTTTCTATTTTAGGTAATAAATTTTAAAAAGTTAAGCACTTTCAATAGAAAACAAACACAGTAGAAATATGGTCTATAAGAAAACATCAACTACTCTCAAGATTTTGAGTGTTTGTAAAATTACAGAAAGGCTGCTTTCTAATTTTCTGACAAAACTGAGAAACAGGATGATGATTTGAATGTAAAAGTATGATTAATATTCTAGCTACTCCCAAAGAGGCTTATAATAAGAGACTCTATACAATTAGAGCAATAAAATAAAAAGCTAGGGGGTAGAAGGAGGTCATTGAAAATCTGAGAAAAGTCAAGTATGCTTCTCCAGATTTCCACTGCACACAATCAACTTTATCTATCTTTTCAGAGGGAGTTCATAAACCTCCCTGAAGCTCACACACACACACGGATTAGACGAGAAATTATCCATATCGAACTCCTAGGCTAATAAAGTCACTACAATTAAAATGAAACATAATTCCAAGCTTCCTTGTAGCCAAAGCAAACAGAAAAATCAACAGGCTTTGAGTTTTTGTCAATGGCTGGTAGAAGGAAGTATGCCAGATGGTAAGGAAAGAAACTTCTCTGAAACTAAACGCTAAATGCCTTTTTGTGTGTGTGTGAGACACAGTCTCACTATGTCACCCTCGGTAGAGTACTGGGGTGTCACAGCTCACAGTAATCTCAAACTGTTGGGCTTAAGCGATTCTCTTGCGTCAGCCTCCAGAGTAGCTGGGACTATAGGCGCCCACCACAACACCTGGCTTTTGTTGTTGTTGTTCGAACCTAACAGCCCTAGTGCATGTGGCCAGCGCCCTAGCTTCTGAGCTACAGTCACTGAGCCTAAAATTAAATTCTTAAAGAATTTATCGTGTAAATTATTATAAAGGGAATGCTGAATATTACAAGAGATAATATATTCAACATAGTTTTACTGAAGATATAGAAATATTTCTTATATAACTGCATCTTATAAAGGTTGATCAAAAATGAGAGAACAATACTAAAATATATAGCTAGTTTTCTGGTTATCTTGTTCGATATAAAGTTAAAAATAAGGCTATGCCATCACTCTCCAATCTTATGCTCATAAAACAACCTGTTAAACAAAATCAGAAAATTTTTGCTGAGTTCTGACCTGGTCTCAGAATCCCCATATTAATTTTAGAAGAAGTGGATATCTGAAACCTTTATCTAGGAGGTAATAATAATATAATAGAGAATCAAGAATTAGCACAGAAGACTACAGAAATGGAGCCAGGCAGTCTGAATTTGAATTGTGGCTCATCTATTTAATAGCTGTGTGACTTTGGAAGTTTCTAATTATGACTATCTTATAATTTCTCATCTGTAAGATTGTGATAGTAACAGTCCTTACTCACTGAGTTACTGAGAATTAAATGAGTTAATGTACAGTACATAAAGCTCCTAGGGCACTATCTACCCATCTAGATTAAAAGGGTAAGACAGACAAACCAATTAACTTAGCAGCTATTATGCAAACCTTCAAAAAGCATATTTTAAATATTCCAGGTCAATATAAAAGACTTTCTACTTTAACCATCAGATTTAATTAAAGAACTTGAATTTTAGTAGACATTTTCTTTTCTTTCTTTTTTTTTTTTTTTTTGTGGCCGGGGCTAGGTCTGAACCCACCACCTCCGGCATATGGAACTAGCGCCCTACTCCTTGAGCCACAGGTGCCGCCCTAGTAGACATTTTCAAGGTCACCGGAATCCATAATCTTGGCTAATTTAGCTACATTTATTCTACATCAGTCTAATATTTTCCACCTATTCTCAGTGACCAAAATTTTAAGATTTGGAAAATATACTAAGCAGATTTTCTTTTCTTTTGTTTCTTTTTCTTTGTTTTTTGGAGACAGGATCTTGCTCTGTTGCCCAGACTAGAGTGCAGTGGCATCATAATAACTGCACTGCAACCTTAAACTACTGGCCTCAAGCAATCCTCCTGCCTCAGTCTCCCGAGTAGCAGGGAAAACAAGTACCCACCACCACACCTAGCTAATTTTATATTTTTTGTAGAGATAGGGTCTTGTTCTGGCTCAGGCTGATCTTGAGCTCCTGGCCTCAAATGATCCTTATGCCTTGGCCTCTCAAAGTGCTAGGATTATAGGTGTGAGTCAATGCACTTGGCGCTAAGCAGAGCCAATTTAAAGAAAATTGTTTCAGGCTGGGTATGGTGGCTAATGCCCATAATCCCAGTACTTTGGGAGGCCAAGGCAGGAGGACCACTTGAGCCCATGAGTTCAAGACCAGTTTGAAAAACACAGCATATCTTGTTTCTACAAAAAAATTAGCCAGGTCCTAGCACTCTTCCAAGGCAGGAGGATCACTTGAACTCAGGAGTTTGAGACCAGCCTGAAAAAGATCCAGCCTCTACCAAAAAACAGAAAAAAATTAGCCTGGTATGGGATCAACCACCTGTAGTCCCAAGTACTCTGGAGGCTGAGGCAAGAGGCTCACTTGAGCCCAAATGTTTGAGGCTGCAGTGAGCTATGATGATGTCAGTGTACTCCACGTGGGGCAAAAGAGTTAAACACTGTCTAAAAAAAAAATTAGCCAGGCATGGTAGTGCACACTTGCAGTCCTAGATACTCAGGATGCTGAGCCAGTAGCACTGCTTGAACTCAGGAATTGGAAGCTGCACTGAGCTATAACAGTGCCACTCCACTACAGCCCTGTGACAGAGCAAGACTCCATCTTAAGAAAAAAAAAAAAAAACTGTTTAATTAAAGCGTTATTTTTCTACATATCTTACTAGACCCCTACTATTTTTCAAAGTCATTCATTCTCAAATGCTTCCATTTGCCTTCAGCTCTCTTCATCTTGTTTAATTCACACATTATAGCAAATCACATCTTATTTAAAAATTAGACTCTAGGCTTGGTACCTGTAGCTCAGTGGTTATAGCACCAGCCACATACACCGAGGCTGGCAGGTTCAAACCTGGCCTGGGCCTGCTAAACAACAATGACAACTGCAACAAAAAAATAGCTGGGCATTGTGGCAGGCACCTGTAGTCCCAGCTACTTGCGAGGCTGAGGCAAAAGAATCACTAAGCCCAAGAGTTGGAAGTTGCTGAGAGCTATGATGTCACAGCACTCTACCAAGGGCGAAATAGTGAGACTTGTCTCAAAAAAAAAAAAAAAATTAAGACTCTAAAGTTGCTGTAAAAAACAAAAACTGCATACACTGAAAATTACCTGTGAATATCTCTTAAACAGACCATAAAGTAGTGTTCCCCTAGCACTGGAAGAGATCACCGTTCATTCAGCTGAATACCAGATAAAACAGCTGATGAGACAAGGAAAGACTAAAACCACACTCAAGTAAGGGAACTGTTCACACTATGAAAGGCAAACGAGAACCAAAAGAACTTCCCTCTCTAACTCAGGCACACACATTCATTGATTGGAATACAAGGAATGGCTGAATAGCCCTCATCTGCACTCTGTAAACTACTCTATATTTCTCTCAAGTATGCACTCTCCTTTTTGTAAGGAAAATTAAGAATACATAGTTGAACTTACAAAAGTTAAATAAAGTAAAATGCGTGTCATATGTTGCCACTAAAAATTCTGAGGCATGCAACTTTAATGTTTACATATTGTTAATTCTATAATGTGGCACACTCTTTTTTTGAGGTTTTCATAGTCAAATTGATCAGATGTTTTTATGCTGAGTATTCTAAATTTTCAACATTACACTTAATGAGCAGAACTCACATTTTGTGTACAATTTCAATTTTCCCCTGATCCCCTAACCATTTCTTTAATCAGAGGTTATAGTGAAGTATTACAGTGAGTGCAGTCTTAAGGAAATGAAAGAGAAATTCCTTCCCTAGCTATAAAAAGGAGTGAAATATCAGTAAGGATGTGGGGTAATTCTGGTCACGTTGCCTAATAAGTGTTCCCACATTCAAAAAGACAGAATCAGATAGATGTCTATTATTAAGAAAGTCTCCTGATCAAATCATCTACAGAAATGCATGAAGTTGAAGTAAACCAAGGCCAGTAATTGCTGGAAGAAAAAAAAACAGGCAACATGATCTATACTTTATAAGAGAGAAAAATGATGACAAAATTTATTACAATTGGGAACTAGAGACAATGTACTTGCTTAGCATATGCAATAGACTCAGTCTAAAAAGCATGATGCTAAACTAAATTTTTACATGGCAATATTATCCTTTTCAAGTGCAAAGTCTAAAAGCTTATACAACTTAGAATCTTCAGTGCTGCTATTTGAATACATAACAGCAAACCACAAATGAATTTGCAAGTAACTTTGTAAGTTACCCTCTTTAACAAAAGGAAGAGGCCAGGAAGAAGTAAACGTCAGAATTATTCTTTATGCTTACTCCTAGGGTAGAGGTGTGGTGGAAAGTGAATGAGCCTCCAAATTCAGCTCATTGTCAAAGAATTGCCTCTTCCATACTCTATGGAAGAATTCTTCCTCTCGAGGCCCACTTACCCTTACTAAAAAAATATTATACTCCAGACATAAATAATATGTAACCAGGTTATTTTCTGATTTAAATATTAGATAATAAAAAGATAATACTAGAGCAATAATATAAAGCCAGTCTATTCTTACGTAAAGCAATTAATAAATTCTCTTACTTTTTGTATTCTACAGTAACTCACTTTTTGAAAAAAATGAAAAAAGAGTAAGTCCAGTAACTCTCCATTGTGATTAGTCATTCACCAATGAAGGCCGCCTACCATATATATGCCAGGCAATGATGCCAGATGCCTTGTTATAAATATTATCATTAATTCTTGGTGAAGATATATATATCACTATGGTTTAAAAAAGAACTATAGACTTATTATGTTACATTAACTGATTTAACTGATAACAATCTGGTACTCAAAGGTCAAAATATATTTTACTACTTATTTTCAACAACTTATAGGCACATTATTCACCCAAAGCCTCCTACTTCTCCTTCTGAAATCTGTCCTTTTATTTATCCTCTCATCCATCTATCCATAAGCACCCAACCACCAGTCTAAAGTTGGTAGGAGGACGAGAGATGCATGTATGTAAATGTGCAAAAGACAACTCCCGAACTCAAAGAGTTCTCTTCATTTTAGAGAGGTCAAGAGGGAATTTAACCAATTATTTGGTAGATCTTGTAAAAAGTTTAAGGTACAAAAATAACAGATATGAAAGTGCCCTTTAAAACAGTGAAATGCTATTCTAATATATTATTACTAAACAAAATTGTCTAATGGCAATTTTGCCTTCAATTACTTATGCTACTATTATGACTATCAAAAATTCCTTACTACTTGAATATATTTAACAACCAATTAAGGTCTATAATATTTTATTTTGGTAAGTTTAGCTGCAATATTTAAAGATATCCAATTCAGTTAATTTAAAAAATCATATACTTAAAGGTTTCTAATGATTCATAATGATTTAATAGAAAGAAAATGGAATTTAAAGTTAAGATCTGAATTTTGGCTTTATGTGACCTTTAAGAAAATAAACTCTCTAAAACCAGTCTCTAACAACTGTAAAATGAAAATAATGATGTGAAAATTTTTAAAACAAGAATATGACAGTAAATCTATCATGTGTAGAACACAAATGTCCTAATGCTACAATTGGGTAAATGAGGTGAAAGCTATGTTGATTAGTATGATGTAAGCACTCCAATTTGTACAAATAATCAACACATTGAAAATGGCATAAATGTATTTATGATCTATGTACAAAAGACTTAATTAAAAAAAGAATATGACAGTAAATGGATTATAATCTCAATATCTGTCACTATCTTATCTTTTTATACATCTCCAGAGTCCCTAAATATTGAATAACCACATTTACTAGACCACAATAAAGAGACCCGAAGGATATTCTGATTTCTAGATGTATTTATATAAAAAGAAAATGAAGAATAACTGAAATTAGGACCTCCCCAGAAAATACAAGATGAATAAAGCCCTAATTTCTCTTAATAGTATTAACACTATTGCAAAATTTTATTCTATTATTGAATAAATTATTACAATGTATCATTGTTCTTCAGATCTGATTCAGCAGAAGTCATAAATAAAATGTGTGCCTTAGAATGAGTGTTCTTTTGACCAGGGCCGGGTTTGAACCTGCTACCCCCAGTATGGGGCCAGCGCCCTACTCCTTGAGCCATAGACACCGCCCAGAATGAGTTTTCTTTACCTTCTAAACACTATCCATTTAAGAGCTCAAAGTCTTCAGAACCAAAGTATATATAACACTTCCCCAATATAATCATTTATTTAAGCAAAGTTTCCATTATTTTCTTATAACAGTACGATAGAAATGGCAATTACAATTATACAATTTAGTTTCCATTATCTGAAAAATGTAAGCATGTGCTTAGAAATTCAAGAACCATCCAATAAAGGCATTATTACAACTGGCCAGTCTCATACCCTGCTGTTATTTACTAATCTTCTTTGTATGTTTTCCTCGTTGAAGCATTGTCTAGTACTCTGCTGTAATAAATAAACCTTATACAATTAATTGTGCTGCTGTACTAACAATAAAAAGTGGGCCCTCTTCCACATCAATTGTAAAAATCGTCATTAAGGAAGCTAAAGATGACAAATATTGAAAAGTTGACTGCACAAAGAGGCATGTAACCTGTTAAAAGAATGTATATTATAAAATGAAATTTACACAAAGCTAGATATGAACCTATCTTTATATGAAAAAATGGATGCAAATAAGAATTTGCCAAGATACAGTGAGAACATAGTTATTGAAGATCACTTAATCTTTTCTTGGTTAAATTTCTACATAAAGTATAGTCAGTTTAAAAGTTCTCCTAAGTGTAATTAGGTTTAAACCTTAAGCATGTTTTTATGTTTTTCTCATTTAGTATAATTTTTTGTTTTTTCTCTCAAATTAAATTCAGTTAATTTAAAAAATCACATACTTAAAGATTTCTAATGATTCATAATGATTTAATAGAAAGAAAATAGAATTTAAAGTTAAGATCTGAATTTTGGTTTTATGTGACCTTCAAGAAAGTAAACTCTCTAAAACCAGTACCTATAAAACCACCCTTAACTGATATGGTAATAATAATAAAAACTATACTGGTTTTTTAAAAAGAAAACCTCCATGGTTGGAGGGAAAATTATCACCCTGCCACTGATATGTGGTAGCAAGTAAAAATGAATACACAGGCTAAAGAAAAATTCTCGGGCATCATAATTTTCATTTAAAAGGTAAAATATTCTCTAAATTGACATTTGATAGAACAAAACCTGCTGCATCCTATTATGTTTAATATTTTGAAGAGGACTAAACTGAGCATGGTGGCTCACGCCTATAACCCTCACACTGTCGGAAGCCTGGGGAGATTACATTAGGTCAGAAGTTTGAAACCAGCCTGAGCAAGAGCAAGATCCTGTCTCTACAAAAAACAGAAAAATCAACTGGGCATGATAGTGATGCAGGACAATGCAGCACCATGACCTGCTGCCTTAGCCCTGGAGGTGTTGATGCTCCTGCAGATGGAGGAACCAGCTGCTGCAAGGGCCGGACACCTGCGGAGGGGAGATGCTGGTGCAGTGCTATCTCCTCCTTCTGACTGGTGGATTTCCTGTCAGTTTCCAAGGCCTGAGAGTTCATTGGACAGCTGGCTGTAATTGACAGGACTCACACCCTAGCAGAATCCCCCTTCCACTATATAAACCCCTGAGCAGAGAGCCCAAAGACAGACCGCGAAGAGGGAGCAGGAGAGCTTGTTCCCCTCCTGAGTTCTCTCTACCAGGAGGTTTGGTTTTTGTAGTTGTTTTAAGTTTTGTTTCTGTAAATAAATCCTGACTTAGCACTGATCCAGTGGTCTGTCGATTCATTCTTCCTATCGCTGATACCAAGAACCTGAAATTCCAGTATCATATTTGGCGAGCCAGCCAGGAGACAAGACACAATTCCAGTAACATATTTGGTGGCCCGTACAGGGACAGAAAGAAGACCTCTGTGGTAAGCAATGGGACCGCTTATCTCTATCCTGTTTTTCTCTGTAGTTATCCTACTGGAGATTAATAAATTCAACGCCCTCCAGCATTGTGTAGATGCTGCATAGTGTAGATGCTGGCCTCCAGGTCACATTCCCCTTGGCTTCAGAAAGGAGGCACAGGGTCTGTTGAAAGAATGTTGAACCTGTTCTCTGTTTATTCCTTTTCCCTGGTGGAGAGCTGAGTAAAGAGGTAGCACCCAGAGACCCTGGGGTCCCCAGCAATGGTTCTGACCCAAGGACTTGGGAGGGCCTTCGAAGAAAACTTGTGTTCTCCCAGCTTTTCCTATCTTCTCTTCTCTTCCATGGTCTCAAATTTTTTCTACTTCTGTAGACCTCTTCTCATTCTCTCCCTCTCCTTGATAGTAAATATGCTTTGTTTAAATGTAAGTAAGAATTGTTTATATATTTAGTTAATGTTGTAAGTGTATTCTGGTTTTTTTTAGAAGTGTATATTAGATGTTTTAAGGGGGTTTCAAATGTTGTAGGTGGGTTGAGAGTTTTTACTGTTCATTAGTGTTTTTATGTCACTAAAAACACAAGGGCTGACCTTGTTAAAGAGAAGTCAGTCCCAAACAAGAGGTGACATGACTCCCCTCCGCAGTTTGTCTGGGCAACCAGAGGCCTGTGAAGGGAAGCCCAGGATGACTCCCCAAGGTGGGACTAGCCCTGATCCTTGGCTACTGCTCAGTCTTTTTAACATAAAGAAGAGCAACAAGGATGACCCTGGGTATTTAATTTCTTCTGGTATGGGGAAATTTAAGATAATTCTAGGTTTGTCTAGGACCTCGGCTAAGTGCAACTAATTGTAATAAAACAAGTTTCACAGGGTCTCTCAACTCAACCCTAATTTATTGTTGCCTTGCTAACCTTTAAGAAAGGGAAATTAGAAAAGCATAGCATTTAACATCAAGATGTGCTCATGCTGGAAAGCCTACTTTCCTTTTTTGTTACGGGGAGTTTAGAAAAAGCTTGTACAGATTCTATAGAGTTAAATGTGCAAACATCACACAGCCATTTTCTCCAGGATGGGGCTCATCCCCACTTTGATTGATACTCTGAGGCTAGTGGGGGGAAGGGGCAGAATATATACATCAGGTGGGACCAAGGCTCCCTGATACCTGATTTCTCGGAGCTGTGCTGCCAGCACATTATAAGCACAGGAGAACCAGCGGGCACTAAGCGCTACAAGAGTGGCTAATTCCAGACAAGCGCAGGGCTAAGGAGGCCACTCTCCTCGGGAATCTTCCCCAAGCACTGGAAGGACTGCCTTTTGTTTGGTCGGAAGGCTTCTTGGGTTGGTCAGAGGACGCTCTGATGACTCAGGAATACGGGGTGGGATTCTCTATCCCCTGGGCTGTATTCTGGAGCACTGGGACATGTTTGATCCCCAAACGCTGAAACAAGAATGTATGGTTTTCTTCTGCACCCAGGCCTGGCCTCAGTATCAACTCTCTGCTGGTGAACAATGGCCCCCAGAGGGCACTCTTAATTATGACACCATTTTTCAGCTAGATGCTTTCCATAAACAGGAAGAAAAGTGGTCTGAGGTGCCCTATGTGCAAGTGTTCCTTTCCCTCAGGGACAAGCCCCAGCTGTGCAAGACCTGTCGGATAGATTCTGCTCTCTCAGCTGTAGTAACTTCCCCAAATGGTCAGGGATTCTCCAGGGAGACACCATCACTCCCTAGTTCAAACCCTCCATTTACTTCTCCCACACCTTCCTTCTCCATGTATTCAGAAAATCCCAGGAGGGAGACTGTCCCAAGTGTTTTTACTAGTCTTACTGGGACCCCCAAACATATCCTTCTTTGTGTCCCTTGGTTGAGACTGCAAGTGGTGAAAGGGGAAGTGCAGGAGTATACACTCCATTTTCTCTCGCAGATTTAAGGCAAATTAAAGTTGATTTAAGAAAATTTTCTGATGACCCCGGTAAGTACATAGATGTTCTCCAAGGGTTAGGACAAAGCTTTGACCTCTCTTGGAGAAATATAATGTTACTGTTAGATCAAACTTTAACATTTAACAAAAAAAAAATGAAGTTCCGGATGAAGCTAGGAAGTGGGGTGATTTGTGATTCATGTCCAATACTGATGGCAGTTATGTCTCCTGGAGACAGGGACAGATACCCCACGGGAAGACAGGCGGTTCCCCTTCAGGATCCTGAATGGGACGCTGAAAAGGAAGGTGATTGGTGGCATAAACATTTTTTAACATGTATCCTAGAAGGTTTACATCAGTCCAAGAAAAAGCCTGTGAATTATTCCAAGCTGTCTACTATTTGCCAGGAGCAAAGCGAGAGTCCCTCAGCCTTTCTTGAGAGACTTAGGGAGGCAATGAGGAAACACACCCAATTGACACCTGACTCCATAGAGGGTCAAATTATTTTAAAAGACAAATTTATTACTCAAGCGGCTCCAGACATTCAAAGAAAACTCCAGAAATTGGCTTTAGGCCCAGATCATAATCTGGAGAATCTTCTTAAAACAGCCACTATGGTCTTTTATAACTGAGATCAGGAGAAAAAGGAGGAAAAAGAGAGAAGGGATCAAAAAAGAATGACAGCTCTAGTAATGGCACTCTGACAAACGAACACCTTCAAGGGGCAGGGGGAAGCCAGAGGTGCTAGAGATAAGTGCTTCCCATGTGGTCAGGCTGGTCACTTCAAAAAGGACTGCCCCCAGCAGTACCGCCAGCTGGGCAAGCCACCTGGCCCCTGTCCAGAATGTAAGGGTGACCATTGGAGGGTGGCCTGTCCCCAAAGACGAAGGCCTCCTGGGACAGTGATCTCATCTGCACCAAAACTGGGCTGAGGGTGCCCGGGACATCTCATGGCTCCAGCTTGTATCATCACCCCTCAAGAGCCCCGGGTTCGCCTTGTAGTGGAGGGCCAGGAGACAGAATTTCTTCTGGACACTGGAGCAACCTTTTCTGTACTTCTCTCTAACCTTGGTCTTTTATCCCCCAAATCGGTAACTATACAGGGGGTGTCTGGAAAGCCAGTTACCAAATTTTTCTCTCAGCCTTTAAGCTGCAATTGGGGTGACTGGCTGTTCTCTCATGCCTTCCTAATCATGTCTGAAAGTCCTGCTCCCCTTTGGGGGAGGGACATACTAACTAAAGCAGGAACAACCATTTATATGAATATGGGATAGGAACCTATATTGAGTCTTCCCTTATTAGAGACAGAAATTAACCCAGGAGTTTGGGCTACTGAGGGACAGGTGGGAAGAGCAAGATATGCTTAACCAGCCCAAATTAAGTTAAAGAATCCCGCTATCTATCCCAATCAAAAACAATATCCTCTAAAAGCAGAAGCTAAGAATGGACTAATCCCTATAATACAGAATCTTAAGCGACAGAAATTATTAATACCTTGCAACAGTCCCTGTAACACTCCTATTCTAGGAGTGCCAAAGCCAAAAAGAATTTGGAGACTAGTCCAAGACCTCCGCATTATAAATGAAGTAGTCATTCCTCTCCATTCTGTAGTTCCCAATCCCTATGTGTTATTATCTCATATCCCTGAAAAGGTTGCCTATTTCATAGTCTTAGACTTGAAAGATGCCTTTTTTTGCATTCCCCTTCATGAAAATTCCCAATACCTTTTTGCTTTTGAGGACCCCTCTGACTCCAATACTCAGCTTACTTGGACTGTGTTACCCCAGGGATTTAGGGACAGCCCTCACTTGTTCGGACAAGCCTTAGCCAAAGAGTTGAGTCATTTTTCATATCCTACAGCGACTCTTATTCAGTATGTAGATGATATTCTCTTGGGAACATCAGATGCAGAGGAATGCCACACAGCTACCCAAGCTCTCTTAAACTTTCTAGCTGATTGTGGGTACAAAGTCTCCAAGGCTAAAGCCCAATTATGTGTCCCAGAAGTTCACTATTTGGGTCTCCAGCTTTCACAGGGGAAGACAGCCTTGGGCAAGGAAAGAATAGAACCTATATTGGCTCAACCTAAACCTCGAACTCTCAGACAACTTCAAGGCTTCTTAGGAATTACAGGCTTTTGTAGACTCTGGATTCCTGGATATAGTGAAATAGCTAAACTACTCTATTCTTTAATTTAAAATGCTCAAAAAGAGGGTCTAGTCACTTTAAAATGGGAACCAGAAGCAGATAAGGCATTCCAACACTTGAAAAATGCTCTTTTGCAGGCCCCTGCTTTGAGTCTTCCCCCTGGCCAACAGTTTAATCTGTATATTACAGAAGGAACTGGCAGTTTTTGCCCAATACCGGTGTCCAGTTCTACAACCTGTAGCACATCTTAGTAAAGAAATTGACACTGTGGCCAAGGGATGGCCACACTGTCTACGAGTTGTAGCAGCGGTAGCCCTCTTAACCCCAGAAGCAACCAAGCTAACTTCAGGAAAAGATCTAACTATTTACACTTCTCATGACCTTACTGGACTTTTAAATTCCAAGAGCAATCTCTGGCTGTCAGATAACCGCCTTCTGAAATATCAAGCCTTACTACTAGAAGGACCAGTGCTGCAATTATGCACCTGTGCTACGTTGAATCCTGCCACTTTCCTCCCTGAATCCCATGAGGAGGTAGGGCATGATTGCCAACAGATTATAGCACAGAACTATGCAGCTAGAGAAGACTTACAAGAAACTCCTCTATCTAATCCTGAGACGGTTTTATATACAGATGGCAGTTCTTTCATAGAACATGGAACACGAAAAGCAGGCTATGCTGTCGTTACTCAGTATGCTGTAATAGAAAGTGGGTCTCTCCCTCCAGGAACTAGTGCGCAATTAGCCGAGTTAATAGCCTTAACCCGTGCTTTAGAAATTGGGAGAAACAAATGAGTCAATATATACACTGACTCAAACTATGCCTTCCACCTTTTACATGCCCATACTGCTATTTGGAAGGAAAGACAATATCTATCTTCCAATGGTTCGCACATAAAATATCATCATGAAATAGACAGGTTGTTGCAAGCCATTCATGCTTCACAAGAAGTAGCAGTTATTCATTGTAAGGGACATCAAAAGACCTTAGATGAGATTTCCGAAGGTAACCAACTTGCTGATAAAGAGACTAAAATGGCAGCACAGAAAGGACTAATTCCCCCTGTGGCACCCCTTATTTGGGAGGGATCACTTGAGAATCATGCACCTCAATATACCCAAAAAGAGAAAGAGTGGGCTTTATCCAGAGACTACTCACTACTGCCATCAGGCTGGTTACAAAATAAAAGTGGATTTTTGTTATTACCTGCTGCAAGCCAATGAAAAATACTTAAAACTTTACATTAGTCTTTTCATTTTGGCACCAAAAATACCTATCAAATGGCTAAGGCTCTCTTTAAAGGCAAAAACCTATTCCAAGCCATAAAACAGATAACAAGGACTTGTGAGATATGTCAGAGAAACAATCCTTTAAATCACCATCTAGCTCCCCCAGGTATACAGAGACACGGTAGATAGCCAGGTGAAGATTGGCAAATGGATTTCACTCACCTCCCTGAAGTACATGGCATACGCTATTTACTAGTATTTGTGGACACTTTTACTAATTGGGTTGAAGCATTCCCTTGTAGAACAGAAAAGGCCCAGGAAGTGGTAAAGGCTTTATAGTACATGAGATTATCCCCAGGTTTGGACTCCCTCGAAGTTTGCAAAGTGATAATGGGCCAGCCTTCAAGGCAACAGTAACACAAGAAATATCTAAAGCTCTGGGCATAAAATATCACCTGCACTGCTCTTGGAGGCTCCAATCCTCTGGGAAGGTAGAGAAAATGAATGATAAAATCAAAGGACAGTTACAAAATCTAACTCAAGAAACTCATCTCCCTTGAACTAAAATACTTTCCATTGTTCTCCTTAGAATAAGGAACTTACCTCAGAAGCTCGGTTGTAGCCCATTCGAATTATTATATGGAAGACCCTTTTTAACTAATGATTTAATACTAGATCTGGAGACTACAGAATTAGTAAAACATATCACTTCTTTAGCTAAATTTCAACAAATCCTTAAAAACCTCCCAACTACATTCTCACATTCAACACTGAAGGAGCTTTTCTCTCCCAGGGATCTAGTCATTATCAAAACTCTTCCCTCTAGTTCACCTTCCCTAAACCCTGACTTGGGAAGGTCCCTTTTCTGTTATCTTGTCTTCTTCTACAGCTGTTAAAGTTACAGGAGTAGATTCCTGGACACATCATTCACAAGAAAAATCCTGGAACCCTTCACCTTCTACGGAAGCAGATTATGAAGAGAGCCAGCCACAGTCCACCTACACTTGTGAGCCAAAAGAAGGTTTGAAGTTATTATTTAAAAAATGGCAAGAAAAATGTTAATATAGTTTTCTTTTAGCATCACTAACTTTGTGCTTCTAATCTGACACCGTCCTACCTTTGCTTTTTACTGATTATACTAATCAGATTTATATTTTCCAGAAATGTTATCAGGCCACACATAGTAAAGATGGTTCCGATCCAAGACCTGAACCCCCCGTATTGCTCTCTCTCTGGAAAAACCCTAACTGCCCCTTCTATCATCACCCGATTCAGCAGGAAGCAGTTAGATCGAGTCTTCACCCTAACAGCAGATAGAGTTTCCACTCAGAGAGGGAGAATTGATGCAGGACAAGGCAGCACCATCACCTGCTGCCTTAGCCCTGGAGGTGTTGATGCTCCTGGGGCCAGAGGAACCAGTTGCTGCAAGGGCCGGACACCTATGGGGGAGATGTTGGCGCCTTGCTGTCTCCTCCATGTGAACTTCTGAGCAGATGGCGCCTTGCTGTCTCCTCCATGTGAACTTCTGAGCAGATGGCGCCTTGCTGTCTCCTCCACGTGCACTTCTGACTGGTGGATTTCCTGTCAGTTTCCAAGGCCTGAGAGTTCACTGGACAGCTGGCTGTAACTGACAGGACTCACACCCTAGCAGATCAACCCCCCTGCCACTATATAAACCCCTGAGCAGAGAGCCCAAAGACAGACCTCTAAGAGGGAGCAGGAGAGCTTGTTCTCCTCCTGGGTTCTCTCTGCCAGGAGGTTTGGTTTTTGTAGTTGTTATAAGTTTTGTTTCTGTAAATAAATCCTGACTTAGCACTGATCCTGTGGTCCATCAATTCATTCTTCCTATGGCCGAGACCAAGAACCTGAAATTCCGGTATCAGTAGTACACACCTGCAATCCTAGCTACTTTGGAGTCTGAGGCAGGGAAATTACTTGAGCCCAAGAGTTTGAGGCTCAAGTGACATATGATCACATACCACTGCACCCTAGCCAGGATGACAGAATGAGAACTTGTCTTAAAAGAAAGAAAGAGAAAAAGAGAACTATTTAGGAAAAGTTTGTTATTAAAGTTTTAAAGCCAAGAAAAGGAAATACCAGTTATAAAAAACTGATTTCAGATTTTCACAAATACTACAAAGATATTCAAAAGTTCAATTTGCCGGCACCCAACTGTGGCTCACACCTGTAATCCTAGCACTCTGGGAGGCCGAGGAGGGTGGATGATTGAGCTCAGCTCACAAGTTTGAGACAAGCCTGAGCAAGAGCAAGACCCCACCTCCACTAAAAATACAAAAAAAACTGAAGCAAGAGGATCATTTAAGCCCAGCAGTTGGAGGTTGCTGTGAGCTATGATGACGCCATGGCACCCAGGGCAACAGCTTGAACTCTGTCTCAAAAAAAAAAAAAAAGGTTCAATTTGCCTAACCAATGCTTGAAAAAAAGGATGTAAACTTGCCAAAACAATTATGCCTGAACTAACTTTTTGCTGGGCCTTAAAACTATACCATTCTTAACAATAAATTATTCTCTCTTTTTTTTCTTTTTGAAACAGAGTCTCAGTCTGTCACTCTGGGTGTCATAGATCACAGCAACCTCAAACTCTTGGTCTTGGGCAATCCTCTTGCCTCAACCTCCTGAATATCTAGGACTGCAGGCATGGGCATTACACCCAGCTAGCTTTTCTATTTTTAGCAGAAATGGGGTCTTGCTCTTGCTCAGGAGATCCACCCACCTAGACCTCCAAGACTGCTAAGGTTACAGGCATGAGCCACCACACCTGGCCAATGAATTATTTCTTTACATCAAGCCATAATACAAATATATGTTACTCATTAGAGAAAATTCAGAATATTAAATACAAAATAAAAAATCAGGAAGAAACTGGGATAGAAGGTAAGACGTAGGGAAAGAGCTCAAGATCTGATGTCTAAGAGGAAAACTGAGGCGTGAAGATTGAACAAATTTAGAAAAGTAAAATGGTAACCACCTTCCATTATAGATTTGCTAGAATAAAAGATGAAGCATGAGACCTGATACCTAATAACTGCTCACAAATGAAGATATTCTTAGTATTAAAATTGTTTGTACATATTACTGGCTCTAGACCAGCAGGTAAAGAACTTTGTTCACCAAAAAACCAACTAGGATAGTATCCTTTGAAGATTTTCTTTGCAGTTGCCTTTAACTTCAATAGTTACTTTCTCTATATATATTTCTATTCAGTAATAACTACTTTCAAGCAAAGCAGTTATAGCACATTATAAGAAATCTAGTGATTTTAATTGTTTACCCAATTTATTAACCTAATGGTACCTTAACAGTAATGGCAGAAAGACTTGTAAGTTATAGAACATACTGCTTCACTTTTCAACGTCACAAATGGATATCCATTTGAAAAGTACTCCATATTGTCAATAGAATAAAATGATTATCATCTGAATTAAACAGATTCTGGTAAAATATGAAAGCTTTCATTCTTTTGACATTTGTGTTCATAAGAAGCAAAGAAAATCATATGAACAACTTAAAACACATTTCCATAAATTAAACAAATAATCTTTCTGTTTCAATATACACTTTGGCTTTATGGACTACTCATGACTACACTGGAAAATACAAAATAAAAGCATCTTGTTACACCTAGGCAACAGACCACTACTATGCAACAGACCTTTATTTGTAAAAGAATGGTAATCATATTGAAAACAACTTTAAAAATCATCACAGTTGGGGAAATGTATAAATGGAAGAGAAAATAAGAGAGGATTTTGAAGTATTAACAATGTTCTTTTGCCAAAAAAAATCATTAAAGTACAATCTATTGAACACTTACTATGTTCCAGGCACTGTTCAAACTATCAGTGTCTTTAGGATACTCATGTTCTAAAGGTAGACAGTAACAAAACACCTTACTAACAAGTGTCAGAAGATGTGAAGTTCTCTGGAAGTAAGAATACAGTAAAAAAAAGATTTGGTGTGCTGAGGTAAGGTGATCATGGTTGGCCTCATTGAGATGACACTTAGGAAAGACTCACATGAAGGTGAGGGGGAAAGTCATGCCACTGTTCAGAAAAAAGCAATCCAACCAGAGGAAAGAGCCAGTGCAGAGACGCTAACGTGAAAACACATCTGGCACCTTTGAAGAACAAGGACAGAGACCAGCATAGCAGAAGCAGTGATCAAGAGAATAAGCGGTGAGGTCAAAGAGATAAAATGGAACCTGATCACTTTCACAGGCCATTGTAATGGGAATAGGAGGAGTAATACGATCTGACTTTCATTGAAAAAGAATCACTCTTGAGTGTCATAATAAGAATACACTATACAAAAGGAAAAAGAGAAGAAGGGAGACTGGCTGAGAGGATGTGGCAATAACTCAAGCAAAAAATAAAGACGGTTTAGACCAGAACAGTAACAATGGAGAAATGAGAGGTGATCAGATCTCTTGTGAAGGTAGGGCCAAAAGGATTTGCTCACAGAATGAATGTTGAGTCAGAGAGAAAGAGAGAAGTCAAAGATGACACCAAGGTTTTGGACTAACTGGAAAGATTTGCTATTAACTGAGATGAGAACTGTGACTGACGGAGATGTGGGGGGAGGAGGGGCGCAGGAGATCAGTTTTGGACTTGTTACTTTTGAAGTGTGTATTAAGTATCCAAGTACTCAGCCCCACTATGAAGCTAAATTATAGCTCTCACATGAAGGCTATAACCCAACTATAGCACAAGACTATGAGGAAAGGGCCAAGGAAGGGGAAGGGAGGGGGGAGGTTAGGGTGGAGGGAGGGTAATGGGTGGGGCCACACCTACGGTGCATCTTAGAAGGGGTACAGGTGAAACTTACTAAAGGCAGAATACAAATGTCTACATACAATAACTAAGAAAATGCCATGAAGGCTACGTTGAACAGTTTGATGACATATTTCAGATTGTATATGAAACCAGCACATTGTACCCCTTGATTGCACTAATGTACAACAGCTATGATTTAACAATAAAAAAATATGAAGTGTGTATTAAATATTCACATGGAGTTTTCAGTAGCAACTATATATAATGGCTAAATTTTAAAATGAGAGGGTTTATTTTATATACAACTAAACAAAAAAAATTAAATAATAAAATTAAGCCTAAAGTGTTAGTATCTACTCAACTAGCTAATCGACATAATAAATTTTCACTATCATTAACCTTCATTTAGCACATCTAGGTAATGCTTCATCAGTAAAGGTCACAAAACTCCACAGGAAACTAAGTGAATGCTAATTCTCTAATGGAATGGGAATTTTTACCCAAGTTAAAAGTGAATATAGGAAAATAGAGAAAATACTCAGGCTGCCCAGTTAAGTTTAAGAATCACAGCTCGACAATACAAAGCTCGACATCACCTCTGTGCTAGATGTATAACACTTAAAAGTAAAAATGTCAAAAGCTCCTATCAGATTTCATCTGTAGCTTTCATTACAGATGTATTAAGCCCTAAAGATGTATAATGGTCTTTCATCCAAGTACTAACCAGACCCGACCCTGCTTAGCTTCCGAGATCACACAAGATCAGGCGCTTTCAGGGTGGTATGGCCGTAGACTAAAGATCTATAATGGTATAAATGGTGCTGCTGTACACTGCAGACACAAAGCTATTTCACAATACATTTCTTCCCTAAATAAAATAACTTATAATTTAATCACTACCACTTATTAAGGATAATATGGTAAAACCAGAACTAAGTATTAATAGTCAATGTAAGCACATTGCCATGTATCACCCAAGTTCACTTTTACCAAATAAACGACTAAACAATTTACCCAATAAAAAAAATTTAACTAGCTGATTCACTAGCATAGCTTTAGAACAATATAAAATGAAACTAAATTAAGCTCTACAACAGCAGTTCTCAACCTGTGGGTCGAGACTCTTTTTCAACAATGAAAATACATTGCCGCATTAGGAAGGTTGAGAACCACTGCTCTATAAGAACTGCTAAGCTGAAGAATTAAAATTTAGATGAACAAGTTTAATGGGAGATGGGATTATTTATGGGATAAATGGAAAAAGCTAGTTACTATCTAATAAAATATGAATGTTTAGCCAAATTAGTCTAACCTTAAATATTCAGTAAAAAGACATGAAGAAGATTACTGAGATACCTATCCTTCTAGTCTACAGTATTTCTAAAATTCAACCTGGCTGCATCATGACCCATAAAAAACTGTAACCCAGAACAATGTTAACATCATGTGGCAAGAGCTTTACATACACAGAGAAATGCAAATTGGGCAGAAATGGAAACTGCTCTTTAAAAAAGGAATAATTACACTGATCTGTTGTCTGATCTGCTTTCCAATTCCATTCAAAGAGTTCATTCTGTAATTCTATACAACTATGCTTTCTACTCAAAATCCAAATCATCAACCAAAAGATGAAAAAAAAAAAAAACAGCATGCTTTTTAGAACCTCTTCCACTCTCTCACCCAACATACTTACAGCATAATGCCCAGGCTCATTGATACTTAATGTTTGCCAATTTTGAGTTTCACCTGATCTCATTTCTCTCCCTCTCATTTCGCCTTCCTTCTTTCATGGGATTCCTCAAACCTCCCTAACCCCCACCCAGTAATCTGAGTAGCATTTTTATTACAAAACTGAATGCTTTAATTATGCTAAGTGAAAGAAGCCCTACACAAAAGGCCACACCCCATATGATTCCATTTATATGAAATGTCCAGAATAGACAAATCCATAGAGACACAAAGTCGATTAGTGGTTGCCAGGGGCTGGGTGGATGGGAGAATGCGGAATGACTGCTGATGGCTGTTGAAAATGTTCTGGAAGTGGGCTGGGCACAGTGGCTCATGCCTGTAATCCTAGCCCTTTGGGAGACTGAGGCAGGTGGACTGTTTGAGCTCTGGAGTTTGAGACCAGCCTGAGCAAGACTTCATATCTAGTTTTAAAAAAAATAGAAAAACTAGCTGGACATGGTGCCACCTGTCTTTAGTCTCAGCTACTAGGAAGGGTGAGGCAAGAGGATTGCTTGAGCCTGGGGTGTTTCGTTGCTCTGAGCTATGACACAACGGCGTTCTAGCCTTTGAGACCCTGTCTCAAAAAAAAAAAAAAAAAAAGAAGAAGAAGAAGAAGATGGAGAAGAAGAAGGAAGGAAAAGGAAAGAAGGAGTTCTGGAACTGAAAACCACTTGAATTACATTTAAAAAATGATAGCAAGCTGACGTTCCTGTTAGAGCATGAGGTGAGATCCCTGAATACCTCAATAACTCAGTAGTTGCATAGCGATCATTATATTACAGTATCATAATTGAGGCTCAGAATGAAGTTCTAAACTAACAGGAAAATGATTAAACTTTTAGAGGGCAGGAAAATGCAAAACTCATTTTAGCGATACATTTTTATCTTAAGTAATAAAACATAAAAATTTGGGAACTTAAAGGGATGTACTTCACCTTTTCAAAAAATTCACCTATGCAGAAGACTTCATCTTCCAAAAAGACATTATTGGATAATTTTTCCATCTTAGTAAAAACTATCTTCTCCCTCCAATTACAGGATGAGCATTCCCTAATCCAAAAATCCAAAATCAGAAATATTCCAAAATCCAAAACTTTTTGGGTGCTAACAGGACACCACAAAGTGGAAAATTCCACATCCTACCTCATGTGGCAAGTCTCAGTCAAATGCACACTTCAGCATTCCCAAGGGAAAAAATAAAATCTTCCAGGCAATGTATATATAAAGTGTATACAATATATAAATAAATTTTGTGTTTAGACTTGAGCCTCATATTCACAAAAGCGCATTATACATACATGCAAATATTCCAATATCTGAAAAATTCTGAAATCTGAACCACTTGCAATCCCAAGCATTTCAGATAAGGGATACTCAACCTCCATTTCATTAGTTCTATGTACTAGATTTTAAAAAGAGCCTTCACTCCTGCTGTTTTCTTAAGGGGAAAATCCCACCCACCCTATTTTGTCCTTTTTAACTACTTCTACATATGGTCTCTCCCAAATAATATAACATCACGTAAGTCTTTATATTTACACATTTAGTGTCTAGAAGCTTCCATATAACTTAATCTACCTCACAGGATCACAGATGATAATGTATGTATACATACATACATGTTGTATATTATACATATCATACACTATGAGACATATATGTATTAACCGACCTCATACACATACTATATAATATGTATGATATACAATATGTATGCATATATATATACGTACATTATCATATGTGATCTTATGAGGTAGGTTAATTCAGTAAAAGAAAGGAACTTGCTGAATTTTACAGTAGCAGACCTTGTATTCAGAGGTTTTGACTCCAGTGAGAACAAAGTACTCAGCAGGCTTTTGGTTATAAATGAACAAGATTGCTAGACGAATCTTACTACTATACACTTCCTTTTCTATGCTTTCTAATATTTTTCTGTAATCATTTCAAGTGAGCTAAGCTTTTTTCAACAATTAAGATTATAGGTCCCTAAAATCAAGAAGCCCTATCTTCTTGTCCCCACAACACTGACCACTTGTGCATGGACTGATTAAAACATCAACGTACTAGTGAAAACTGAATGTATTCATAGGTTGTTGAGCTGTATTATCAAAAAAGACAAACTAAATTGGAAAATACTATACCATATACACTATATATATTTCCCCTCTGGAATTTATATGAGAACTTAAAACCAAATTTAAGCTCATGTTCTGAAAAAAATATTAACAATTAAGATCTTATTTATTATTGCATTGTACAGAATACTTTTTAGCTTAAGTAGGAGCTTACATCTTTCAAAAACTATTATTTTCCTAAACTATAGATGGTGGTAGGCCCTGCTAAGAGATCTAAAATCTGTATAATTCACATACATGTGAGAATAAAGTACCTCATACTGAGTATAATTATTACAAAAAACTAAAGATTCCTTTTTAAGGAAAAAATGTTTTAGCTGACAATAAACACAACCCCAACTGGTGAGTTTTGCAAACATGAAAAATTAATGATTTAGTTTAATGATATAATAGTCAATGCAATCTCCTAATGAATTTTCTAATTATCTTTCTTTTACTAATATCAGTCCTGTTGATGAGATCTCCACACACAGATGAAAATGGAAAACCTTTATCACAAGATGCTGACAACCAAGCAATCCAGGGCCACATAACAAGTAACAAGATGGGTGTATGCTTACTTTGAAGAGAAAAATAAAACATACAGAAGTTCTCTGCCTTAGTGACTGAGTAAACTTATTTAAGTACCTATAATATGCAACATACCATACACATTAAGAAGATAATTAATAATATGTCATATGCCTTCATCATCCTCAAAACAAATGAAGAAAATAGATGCCTGCAAGCCTTAACAGCCACAGCATCAACTAACAAATATTGAGCCCTATGTTGCCAGGCACTACTCCAAGTGCTTTACCTATTTATATTAACTCATAATACACAAACCTATGTGATTTCACAGATGAAGAAACTGAGACACAGAGAATTTATATAACAAGACCAACAGGTTATGAATATGTTATCTAAGCAGTCTCTCCAAAGAAAACCATTGTGCAACACTGCCTCTAATTCAAAGTAACAGATGCTGTATGATAGCTGAGAAAATTATAGAATGGAAGTGATATTTGAGCTAGGCCTGAAAGTTCAAATGAAAGAGAGAAAAGGCCATGCTTGTGCACTCACGTCCTTGCAACCACTATGTGGCCTCTGCAAACATGGAATACATGACAGACATGGGGAGAGAGGCAGACCACAGGTAATGTTAACAGCACTTTTAAGCCAACCCTAGCTTTGAGGGTAGCCTTTGCTGTTTTCCAGAAGAACATTCATGACAGCTCTTTCTCAGGAACAAAAATGAAGAAAAGTCTATGTTGACCATGCTTAACTGTGTTCCCAAAAATGGAACTGAGAACAACACATACAAACTGACATGCTACCAGCAACGACTTCTTCTCTTGTGAGAAATACACTACAGTAAAAGACAGACAATAAATAATGACACATGCACAATCAGCTCTGTTCAGTCCACAGGGGAAAAAAGGACCTGTGAGTTCTCAGAGGCGTTCCTAAGCTCCTGAGCCTGACTGGGCAACGGTCAGAAGGGCAGAACCCTGCTTCCCTAGAGAAAATCCTTCCCTCTTCAGCCCAATTACTAAGTCTGGTTGAATAGGTAATACGGATAATCTCAGAAAATTACAAAACACTTTACTCCTGAAATCTCAATACAACTTAGACAGTCTTTATTTACTTACTACTTTCCTAGTGAGGAGAGCAAATACAATTTTATTCCATTTTCGTACTCTTGAAAATTTCATTAATGATTACTTTTAGATGTATTCCACTAAGAACTGGGTACTCTTTCTCTCTCAGCTTAATGGAAACCTCTCCTGGTTTTCTTTCCTCTCATATCCTGGATGTCGAACTCCTTTGGTCTCCTCTGCTGGCTGTTTCTCCTCCACACATCTCTACATGCTGTGGTTTCAAAAGGCTTGATCTTGAGTTCTCTTCTCTATCTATGTTCTTTCTATGCACAAATTCATCAATTCTTCCATGATGACAATTTCAAATTGCTCTCCCCTGAGCTCCAAACTCAGGTTCATTTGACTGCCTGATATCTCTATTTGGATATCTCACACACATTTCGTAACAGCATATCCAAAACAGAACTCATGATCCTGTCCACCAAACCACTAATTCCTTATAAATCTTCCCCATCTCAAAATAGGCAGCACCATTTCCACAAGACTCAAACCTGACCCCTTGATTTCTTCCTTTGTTCTAACATCCTCTCCCCAACTTTGCCATCTAGCCATCATCAAGTCCTGTCACCTCACCTTCAAAAAATATATCTTAAGGCCAGGCGACGTGGCTCACATCTGTGCTCCTAGCGCTGTGGGAGGCCGAGGCGGGTGGATTGCCTGAGCTCAGAGGTTCAAGACCTGCATGAGGCGAAGTGAGACCTCGTCTCTACTTAAAAAAAAAAAAAAAACAGCTGGGCATTGTGGCGGGTGCCTGTAGTCCCAGCTACTTGGGAGGCAAAGAGCAAGGGAATGGCTAAAGGAAGAAAAGAAGAAAAAAAAAAAGTTTAAAAAAAAAAACTTCAAAATAAGATGAGTGAAAGCCAGTTGAAATTGAAAGCAAAATTAATATATGTATCTTAAACTGTCCTCTTTCCATCTCCACTGCTATTACCCTAATTCAGAATACCATCCTCCACCACCTGGATGAACATCGGCCTCCAGTCTCACCCTCCTCTAGTCCAGCAGCCAGAGTGATTCTCATAAAAGCCAAATTTGCTTGATTTGGCCACAACCTCATTTTGCAATCTCATCTTGTGCCACAGCACTCCCCTGCCACTCCCCATTCTCAATATCCAGTACAATGCCAATCACATAATGGCCCTTAGAAAATATTTGTTTAATAGTAAATAAATATTAATCTCAAAATAAACGTTACTGAGCTTAGCTTATTATTTACTCAACCTCGTAGTAGTTATTTTAATAACACATAGCACCTGACACATTCTTTCAAGAATATAATTTTATTTTCCTGTTTGCCAAGCCCCCAACAGCATTTTGGGCCTATCCATTGCCTTTGCTATTAATCTCTAAATTCCATCAAAAATGGAGACAACTGCGGGGAGGAGCAAGATGGTGCCCCAGTAACAGCTTCTTTGCAACTGGGCACGGTGAAATTGGGGATAAAAGACTCCAGGCAACTCTGGCTGGTGGGTTCTAACCAGTAATATCCCTTTGGGGACACAGGGAATCAGCAAGGGACTTCTGAACTCCACAAGGAGGACAAAAGCACTAGAGAACTGGCAAGTGGTTGCATGTGTTCGTTAGGTCTAATCCCACCAGCAGCTGTAAGTATAGCAGCAATGAGATTACACACTGGAAAGGCCTTACCTGTGAGCTGTTTCGGTTTTTTTTTTTGGACTTGGTGCTCAGCTGAACTACCTTGGGAGAACTTGGGGGAGAGTGCGTAGGACCTTAAGCATTGTCTAGGACCCCGGACTGAGCCGCTGAGCTGGACAAAGCTAAAAGTGCTCAGCTGTGGGCTGTGCAGAGCCAATGTGGGAGAACTGCCGCAGCAAGCTCCTCCTGCAGGGGCACAGAGTGAGGATCGGGCAGGAGACCTTGGGCAAGTAATCTAGTGACTGAAGAAGATACATACTCCAGAAGATCACCTGTTGCCCAGACAATACTCAGCAAGATATATATACTGGTTTGGTTTTGGTTTTGTTTGTTTATTTGTTTCATTTCAACATTTTCCCTCTAGATTTTTCTTTTTTTTTTTTCTTTCTTCATTTTTCTAGTTTAAATATAATTCTCCATTGTTGCCTTCTTTAACAATTAGAACTTCCGGGGCAGTGCCTGTGGCTCAAAGGAGTAGGACACAGGCCCCATATGCTGGAGGTGGTGGGTTCAAACCCAGACCCAGCCAAAAAATAATAATAATAAAACAAACAATTAGAACATCACTTTTGCTAGTGTTTCTATCCCTATTATGTGGTTTTTTTCCCCAATTTTATCCCATAAAGTTTTCTGTTTGCTTGTTTTGGTTTGACTTATAACATTTTTGCCTTTCCTCTCTACTTGGTGGAGGTGAGGTACTGTGTCTGAAAAGGCTGGCAAAGTGCTGCTGACCTCAAGGGAACCATACGACTCGGCACTCCCAGAGGTTGGGAGTTTTTAAGGTTGGATCAAAGTACCATACTGTACACCTATATTCCTCCTGTCTCCCTCTTTCTGTACCTCTCTTCTTTCTGTCAATATTCCCTTTTACTCACCCCACTCTTTTTCTTTTTTCTTTTCCTTTTTTTTTAAATCTTTTTTCCCTTCTTGCTCTTCAATCATCTCATCCTTCTAGTCCTGTACCAAAAGGACTCATCAAAACCCTAGGCCAGAGGCACAGTAACTTAAAGAGCAAGAGGAAATGAAAGGAAAATTAGGGCAAGAAAACACTCATGAGGAAAAATCGGCAGAAAAAATTGTGGCAACATGAAAAACCAGTCCAGAGGGCGGCGCCTGTGGCTCAGTGGGTAGGGCGCCAGACCCATATACCAAGGGTAGCGGTTCAAACCCGGCCCCGGCCAAACTGCAACAAAAAAATAGCCAGGCGTTGTGGCGGGCGCCTGTGGTCCCAGCTACTCGGGAGGCTGAGGCAGGAGAATCACCTGGGCCCTGGAGTTGGGGTTGCTGTGAGCTGTGTGAGGCCATGGCACTCTACCAAGGGTGATAAGGTGAGACTCTGTCTCTACAAAAAAAAAAAAAGAAAGAAAGAAAAAACAGTCCAGAGAAACACCCCCAAGGGGCTGTGAAGTAGCTAATGCAGAGAATTCCACCTATAAAGAAATGTTAGAACTGACAGAAGAGGAATTTAGAATACAGATGATGAAAACAATGAAGAAACCTGCTGATGAAGTGGAAAATAACCAAAAGGAAATCCAAAAACAGAATCAAATAAGACATAAACAATATGAAGAATATAGAAAGGATATAGCAGAGCTGAAGGAATGGAAGCAGTCAATACGGGAACTTAAAGATGCAATAGAAAGTATCAACAACAGATTAGACCATGCAGAAGAAAGAATCTCAGAGGCAGAGGACAAAGCTCTTGAGATAATTCAGATAGTTAAAGAGGCAGAGAAGAAGAGAGAGAAAGCAGAACGTTCACTGACAGAATTATGGAACTTTATGAAGTGTTCAAACAAACGAGTTATAGGTATCCCAGAAGGGGAAGAAGAATGCTCCAGGGGAATGGAAGCCATACTAGAAAATATTATAAATGAAAATTTCCCAAATATGACCAAAGATTCTGACACACTCCTTTCAGAAGGATATCGGACCCCAGGTCGCCTGAACTCTAACCGAGCTTCCCCAAGACACTTTGTGATGAACCCGTCCAAAGTCAAGACAACAGAAGACATTCTTCAAGCCACCAGGAGTAAGCTCCAGTTGACCTACAGGGGCAAATCCATCAGGGTGACTGCAGACTTCTCTAACAAAACTTTCCAAGCAAGAAGACAATGGTCATCTACCTTTAATCTACTTAAACAAAACAATTTCCAGCCCAGAATTCCATATCCTGCTAAGTTAAGCTTTAAAATCATTTACTAATATACAAACATTGAGGAAATTCACCACAACAAGACAAACTCTATAGGAAATACTTCAACCTGTTCTACACACTGACCATCACAATGGATCAGCAGCAAAGTAAGAACTCAGAAATTAAAGGACAGAACCTAGCTTCCACACTGATGCAAAAGATAAAACTCAGCAATGGACTCTCACTAAATAAGATGAATAGAACACTACCATAACTTATCAATAATCTCAATAAATGTTAATGGCTTGAATTCCCCACTAAAGAGGCATAGACTGGCTGACTGGATTAAAAAACACAAGCCTTCCATTTGCTGTCTGCAGGAAACACACCTAGCTTCAAAAGACAAATTAAAACTCCGAGTCAAGGGTTGGAAGACAATTTTTCAGGCAAATGGGATTCAGAAGAAAAGAAGAGTTGCAATCTTATTTTCAGATACATGTGGATTTAAACCAACTATAGTCAGTCAAAAAAAGACAAAAATGGTCACTTTATATTGGTCAAGGCAAAAATACAAGAAGACGTTCCAATTCTGAATATTTATGCACCCAATTTAAATGCTTCCAGATTTTTGAAACAGACCTTATTCAGCCTGAGCAATATGATATCTGATAATACCATAACAACAGGGAACTTTAACCACTCTTAAAGAGCTGGACAAATCCTCTAAACAGAAATTAAACAACAATATAAGGAACTTAAATGAGACCCTAGAACAACTGTGCTTGATAGATGTGTATAGAACACTCCATCCCAAAGATAAAGAATATACATTCTTCTCATCGCCCCATGGAACATTCTCCAAAACTGACCACATCCTAGGACACAAAACAAACCTCAACAGAATCAAAAGAATTGAAATTTTATCTTGTATCTTCTCAGACCATAAGGCACTAAACGTGGAACTCAACTCCAACAAAAATGTTCAACCCCACACAAAGGCATGGAAATTAAACAACCTTCTGTTGACTGACACTTGGGTGCAGGAAGAAATAAAACAGGAAATCACTAACTTCCTTGAGCATTAACAACAATGATGACACAAGCTACCAAAACCTGTGGGATACTGCAAAAGCAGTTTTGAGAGGAAAATTCATCGCTTTAGATGCCTACATTTGAAAAACAGGAAGAGTGCATCAACAAACTCACAAGCAATCTTATTGAACTGGAAAAAGAACAATCTAAGCCTAAACCCAGAAGAAGAAAAGAAACATCCAAAATTAAATCAGAGATCAATGAAATTGAAAACAAAAGAATCATTCAGAAAATTAATGAAACAAGGAGTTGGTTTTTTGAAAAAATAAATAAAACAGACCTTTGGCCAGACTAACTAGAAATAGAAAAGTAAAATCTCTAGTAACCTCAATCAGAAATGACAGAGAGGGAATGCAACTGATGCCACAGAGATACAAGAGATCATCTCTGAATACTACCAGAAACTCTATGCCCAGAAATTTGACAATGTGAAGGAAATGGACCAATATTTGGAATCACACCCTCTCCCTAGACTTAGCCAGGAAGAAACAAGAGCTAATGAACAGACCAATTTCATGCATTGAGATTAAAAAAACAATGAAAAAGCTTCCAACAAAAAAAATGCCCTGGTCCAGATAGCGTCACACCAGAATTCTATCAAACCTTCAAGGAAGTGCTTATTCCCATACTGCAGAAATTATTTCAAAAAACTGAGAAGGAAGGAATCTTCCCCAACACGTTCTATGAAGTAAACATCATCCTGATACCAAAACCAGGAAAAGACCCAAACAAAAAGGAGAATTTCAGACCAATTTCACTCATGAATATAGATGCAAAAATTCTCAACAAAATCCTAGCCAATAGATTACAGCTTATCATCAAAAAAGTCATACATCATGATCAAGTAGGTTTTACCCCAGGAATGCAAGGCTGGTTTAACATATGCAAGTCCATAAACCGTATTATCCACCACATTAACAGAAGCAAAAATAAAGACCATATGATCATCTCAATAGATGCAGAAAAAGCATTTGATAAAATCGTGCTTCCTTTTCTAATTAGAAACTAATTAGAACACTGAAGAGTATAGGCATAGGTGGCACATTTCTGAAACTGACTGAAGCTATCTAGGACAAACCCACAGCTAATATTTTACTGAATGGAATAAAACTGAAAGCTTTTCCTCTGAGAACTGGAGGTTGTCCTCTGTCACCATTACTTTTCAACATAGTGCTGGAAGTTCTAGCCAATACAATTAGGCAAGACAAGGAAGTAAAGGGAACCCAAATGGGAGCAGAGGAGGTCAAACTCTACCTTTTTGCTGATGACATGATCTTATACTTAGAGAATCCCAAAGACTCAAACACAAGACTCCTGGAAGTCATCAAAAAATACAGTAATGTTTCAGGATATAAAATCAATGTCCACACATCAGTTGCCTTTGTATATGCCAATAACAGTCAAGATGAGAGGCTAATTAAGGACACAACTCCCTTCACCACAACTTCAATGAAAATGAAATACCTAGGAATATATCTAACAAAGGAGGTGAAGGACCTCTATAAAGAAAATTATGAAATCCTCAGAAAGGAAATAGCAGAAGATATTAACAAATGGAAGAACATACCATGCTCATGGATGGGAAGAATCAACATTGTTAAAATGTCTATACTTCCCAAAGCAATCTACCTATTCAATGCCATTCCTATCAAAATACCAACATCGTACTTTCAAGGTTTGGAAAAAATGATTCTGCATTTTGTATGGAACCAGAAAAAACCCCGTATAGCTAAGGCAGTTCTTGGTAACAAAAATAAAGCTGGGGGCATCACTATATCAGATTTTAGGCTGTACTACAAAGCCATAGTGGTCAAGACAGCATGGTACTGGCACAAAAATAGAGACATAGACATCTGGAATTGAATAGAAAACCAGGAAATGAAACTTACATCTTACAACCACCTAATCTATAAACCTAACAAAATCATACCTTGGGGGAAAGACTCCCTATTCAATAAATGGTGTTGGAAGAACTGGATATCTACATGTAAAAGACTGAAACTGGACCCACACCTTTCTCCACTCACAAAAATTGATTCAAGATGGATAAAGGACTTAAATTTAAGGCATGAAACAATAAAAATCCTCAAAGAAAGTATAGAAAAAACACTGGAAGATATCAACCTGAGGAAAGACTTCATGAAGAAGACTGCTGTGGCTATTGCAACAACGAAAATAAACAAATGGGACTTAATTAAACTGAAAAGCTTCTGTACGCTAAGGAGAAGAAAACCAAAGGAAATAGACGATCTACACAAGGAGAAAGGATATTTGCATATTTTGAATCAGACAAAAGCTTGATAACTAGGATCTATAGAGAACTCAAATTAATCCACATGAAAAAAGCCAACAATCCCATATATCAACGGGCAAGAGACATCAATAGAACCTTCTCTAATGAAGACAGACGAATGGCTAACAAACATATGAAAAAAATGCTCATCATCCCTAATTATTACAGAAATGCAAATCAAAACCATTCTGAGATACCATCTAACCTCAGCGAGAACGGCCCACATAACAAAATATCAAAAGTACAGATGCATGGATGTAGAGAGAAGGGAACACTTTTACACTGCTGGTGGGACTGCAAACTGATACAACCTTTTTGCAAGGAAGTGTGGAGAACCGTCAAAGAACTCAAGCTAGACCTCCCATTTGATCCTACAATCCATTACTGGGCATCTACCCAGAAGGAAAAATATCCTTTTATCATAAGGACACTTGTACTAGACTGTTTATTGCAGCTCAATTTACAATCACCAAAATGTGGAAACAGCCTAAATGCCCACCAACCCAGGAATGGATTAACAAGCTGTGGTATACATACACCATGGAATACTATTCAGCCATTAAAAGAAATGGAGACTTCACAGCTTTTGTATTAAACTGGATGGAAGTGGAACACATTATTCTTAGTAAAGCATCACAAGAATGGAGAAGCATGAATCCTATGTACTCAATTTTGATATGAGGACAATGACAATTAATAACATGGTGGGGGTGGGGGAAAGGCAGAGCAGAGTGAGAAAGGAGGAGGGAGAGGTGGGGAAAGGAAGAGCAGAGAGAGGGAAGGTGGGAAGAGGGTGGGATCTTGGTGTGTGACACACCTTTGGGGGGCAAGACACAATTGTAAGAGGGACTGTACCTAACAAATGCAATCAGTGTAACCTGGTTTCTCATACCCTCAATGAATCCAACGATATATATTTATATATGTGTATGTATGTGTATATATGTGCGTGTGTGTGTGTAATATATATATATATCTGACAATTCTCATCCCTCTGATAAATTCTTTTTTGGGGGGAGACAGAGTCTTACTTTGTCACTGTTTTTAAAGTGGCATCACAGCTCAAACTTTTGGGCTCAAGCAATTCTCTTGCCTCAGTAGCTGGGACTATAAGTACCCACCACAACACCCGGCTATTTTTAGAGGTGGGGTCTTGCTCTTGCTCAGGCTTGTCTGGAACCTGTGAGCTCAGGCAATCCATCCGCCTTGGCCTCTCACAGTGCTAGGATTACAGGTGTAAGACATCATGCCCAGCCCAGATAAATTCTTACCTCTTAACAACATGGTAAATGCTTTTCTAGGTTTTTTGTTGTTTTTTTTTTTTTGGCCGGGGCTGGATTTGAACTCGCCACCTCCGGCATATGGGATTGGCACCCTACCCCTTTGAGCCACAGGCGCCGCCCAGGGTAAATGCTTTTCTACTCCATCCCACCCTAACTCAAGCCTAATTATAATAGGCCCTTAGAAAAAGACACTTACCCAGAGCCCCCAGAGATCAGAACAGCCAGAGACTCCCCTCCTTCCCATGCCTTCAGAAGACCATAGACATCAATCCCAAGAGTCCTTATGTCTCATCTATAAAGTTAATGTTGTACACACAAAAATATCAATTTAAACTACCCACATACTCTCTACCTAGGAAAAAATGTGCCTACTAAAACACAGGCTCTACTTTGTAAATTTCAAACTCCCCAGCTGTATTCCCAGTTGATGGGAATGACCACAGTGGAGCTGAAGGTCACTGGGTGAACTGAATATATATGTCCAATTGAACATTCAGCTCTGATGACCTTCCACACAGAAGACTGAAAATCTTTTCAACCAAAATTTACCAAAATCTCTAAACTCCAGTCAGGAGTCCAACTGGCTAATTACAAAGTTATGTTCAATTTGGTTATATTTCACTCTGAAACCTCACTTCTCAAACTGATGGCAAACGGGAATGAAAGAATATTTCTTTTTTTTTTTTTTGTAGAGACAGAGTCTCACTGTACCGCCCTCGGTAGAGTGCCATGGCATCACACGGCTCACAGCAACCTCTAACTCTTGGGCTTACGCGATTCTCTTGCCTCAGCCTCCCGAGCAGCTGGGACTACAGGCGCCCGCTACAACGTCCAGCTATTTTTTTGTTGCAGTTTGGCCGGGGCTGGGTTTGAACCCACTACCCTCGGCATATGGGGCCGGCGCCCTATTCACTGAGCCACAGGCACCACATAGAGAATGACATCAGAGACCACATGCAACTTTACTTCTCTGTACAGAGATTCCGTCAGCAGCCAACCCACTAATCCACACCTCAGTAAGCTAAAACTTGAAGGCAATCTTAAACAGCTATTTTTCTATTGGAAAATTGGATATATCTGGCGAACACCTAATGTGAGAAAAGCAAGAAAACAACTTTATATAACTGCCATTTTTTAATTTTGGTAAATATTTATGAAATGTTTTCTAACACCCATATTTGTGTATTCAGGTTATTTAAACCCTGAATTTAGTATTTAACACACTCTGTCCATTATATTTAGAATACCATCTGTGATTCATAGTCCATGATTACGTAGTTTTTAAGTATTATGTACTTTCACCTTATTAATATAGACAGTGAGGCAGCACCTGTGGCTCAGTGGGTAGGGCACCAGCTCCATATACTGAGGATGGTGGGTTCGAACCTGGCCCCAGCCAAACTACACCAAAAACTAGCAGGGCGTTGTGGCAGGCACCTATAGTCCCAGCTACTCGGGAGGCTGAGGCAAGAAAATCACCTAAGCCCAAGAGCTGGAGGTTGCTGTGAGCTGTGATGTCACAGTACTCTACCAAGAGTGACAAAGTGAAACTCTGTCTCAAAAAAATATATATCTATATTACACAGTGAATTTTTAATTTCCCATTAATGCAGATTAACAACTAAATAAGTCTGCTACCTAAATACTGGAGACTAATTCTAGGCTATTTCTTGCCTCTGGGATTCTTAACCTTGTAGGCAAAGCTAACTTTTAAGGTTCTTTTGGAACTATTAATAACTAAAGCCACTGACAGAAAAGTCCAAACCATTTGGGTTGTTGCCATAGGACCACTCAAATTTAGAGTAAAATCTACAAGAGGTTTTATTCCAATATATTAAGAAATCATCCAAAAGACAAAACATCTATTATATCAACTCTAAAAATTTCTAAAAGGTTTGACACTAATGCAAGAAGATAGTAAATTTAATTCCTTTGTTTGCCTCCTCTTAAAATACAAGTTTTGTGGGGGTTTTTTGTTTTGTTTTTTTTTTTGGAGACAGAGTCACAGTGTTGCCCCAGGCTGGAGTGCCAAGGCATCAGCCTAGCTCACAGCAATCTCAAATTCCTGGGTTCGAGCAATCCTCCTGCCTATGTCTCCAGAGTAGCTGGGACTACAGGCACCCACCACAACACCTGGCTAATTTTTCTATTTTTAGTAGAGATAGGGCCTTGTTGCTCAGTCTGGTCTCAACCTCCTGAAATCAAGTGATCTTCCTTCCTTGGCCTCCAAGAGTGCTAGGATTATAGGCATGAGCCACCACAACCGGCCTAAAACACAAAGTTGTCCTTTTCTTCCGCTTCAAATCTTAGCCATGTGCAAAGTAGGACCATAACACTATGGTTGTTCATAAATCATATGATTTATGAACCAGGTTATTGTTACAGGGCATTTACCAAAGTACTCAATGGCCAAATATCACTAATGGATACTATATTGGACAATGCAGATAAACAACACTTCCATCATAGAAGAAAGTTCTACTGGGACCAAGCTGTTCTAACTTAATTCATCCACATCTATTTTGCAAATGGAAAAAGAATAGCAAGGCCTCCGAACACTTAAAAGCCTTGAAGTCAGAAACAACAAAGCTGAAATCCTAGTTCTGCCATTTACTTGCTGTGTGACCTTTCTAAGCCTGACTTTCCTTCTATGTATAAAACACTGGCTAAAACTAGTCTTCAAGGATAGTAACCAAGATTAAGTAAAATAATGCTGGCAAAACACTTAAGACACTGCCTCAAATGCTGGAAGCATTCAATAGTTGTTACCTCCCTACTATCACTAATTATATTTACTTATTCATAGATATATTGAACATCAAATGAATACTAAACTAAGGTTTAAAGGTTTAAAACACAAGATTAAAGAAAATGGGTAAAACAGCTGTAATAAGCATCAGGGCTGAGTGTAGTGGCTCATGCGTGTAACCCTAGGATTCCAGAGGCTGAGGCAAAGAATATTGCTTGAGGCCAAAGTTCAAGACCAGCCTGAATAAGAGCAAGATCCTGTCTCCACAAAAAATAGAAAAATCAGCCAGCCATGGTGGCACTAGCCTGTAGTCCCAGCTCCTCAGAAGGCTGAGGGAGAAAGACAGCCAGGGCCCAGAAGTTTGAGGATGCCACTGCACCCCAGCCAGGGCAACAGAGCAAGACCCTTTCTCATACAAAAAAAAAAAAAAAAGACCACAAGTAATGAGCACTAACTCACTTTATCATTCAACATTTTCTCCTGTATCGCAAAGAAATGTTTTTAAATCTATAGTCAACGGCAGACTTTAAAAAAGGACATTTGAAATAAGAAAGCAAAGAATTTTTCCAGTGATTTTATTGAGATAGTTATGTCTTCCCTGAATACAGTTTTAAAGTAAAAGTACACGACAGCAAACAATTACATGTAAAGTTCCTCATCTGAATTAACAGACAACTAGCTCTTCAAGGCTCTGTGTCTGATGTATTCCAGGTGAAAAAGCCTCAAAGGTAAAGGCAAAAAGAAAACCCTACGTCTACTCTTGACAGTAATAAAAATTCATCTTAAAAACCATAAAGGAAAGTAAAAGGCAGGCATGGCGGTGTACTCTTATAGTCCTAGCTACTAAGGAGGCTGAGGCAGGAGGACTGCTTGAGCCCAGGATTCAAGATCAGCCTGAGCAACACAAGAAGACTTGGTTTTTAAAAAAAGTATGGAAATGAGAACAAAAGCTCGAAACTCTTGATATTCTCAACTGCCAACAAAACATGGAAAGCCTATGCTTTCTCATTCTCTGTCACACTATACACATGCAGGTATACAACCTACAGGTGCTATTCTAAACAATTCTTAACTGTTCTAGTCATTTAGTGTATTTCCAATATTTTTTAAAGAGTCTTTGTCTTCATAACATCTATGCAAAACCATTCAACACTGCAGGAAATGAGTCAAGGACTCATAGGAGTAAATAAAAAATATTCCTTAATTTCCTTCATTAAAGAAAGGAGTGATGGATATGAATAATTCAGTGCTCTATATAGCAGAGGCCCTCAATGTATATTTAAATTATATTATGTTACATTATATCTAGTCTTAAGAAACATACCAGGATTCTGCTAACCAAAACACATTCACATAAACTTTCAGTTTTTCATACTGTACATATACTAATGCCTTATTCCAAAAAGACCACGAACTAGCTTACAAAGACTTATGTAGAATGAAAGTACCATATGAAGATATGGATATGAAAGGAAAAAAAGATTCAAGAGGCTTAAAGTCTCTACACAAAATATAGTTCATCACTAAAACTGAGGAGCAAATAAGGTTATAAGCTTCCTGGCACCCAAACTAAAAGGAAAGAATTAACAATTTTAAGATTGGCAGAGGCCATAGAGAAAAATTAGTTTCTACAAAAAGTGTAACCATTAACCTAGTGTACAAACATCACACTCTTTAGATTCATCTTCGACACCTTAACTGTGTCTCTCAAAACCATCCACATGTCTGCCAGTTGGAAAACAACTCTTTCATTTCCAGCAACACATCACCTCCAGGTCCTTTCTCACCTGGAAAACGCAGTCACGCAGCAGCTTTCCTTCACCTCCTCTCCACTGCGTATTAAACCTTATCAAATTAATTCATATGACACAACTTTTTATAAGAACTTCAATTCCATTTTCTTTTCTCAATATTTAAATCACAAACCACAGCAACTAACTGTTAATTGTCATACCTTTCTTAGCTCCCCAATAAATCTTACTTTCCACAACCAGGGAAGGAGGCCAACCAGCTGACCTCATGGTCTCAACTGTGCTAAATTCTCTCCCCTCCTGTTCCTGTTTGCCTTCCTACTCTCATCTAAAGCCAACCCCTTCTTCTTCTACCTTTCAAAATCCTACCCTCTCTTAAAAGTCTATTTCACCTCCTTCCTTAAAGTTTTCCCTCATTGATTTCTCAACTTTTATGAACTTTTATGAATCACGCTGAATAACAGTAACTGCAAACACTGGGTGAAGAACTGTCAAAAGTAAAGAAACCCTGGACTTGGACAAATGCCAGTAATAACACTAATACACATACTCACACAGACACACGAAGGGGTATGGTAATAATCACTACACTCAAAAATTATTTTTCAATATATTCTAGCCGACACTGCCTCAAGGAATTCAAAAACATAAAACATAGTACAAATGACATTTTATTAATAATTTGCCTTGTGTTTTTTTCTTTTATTCCTTAAACGAACCACAAATAGCTAGACATAAACGCAATTTTGAACATGTTTCCTCTATCTGTCACACATGGAAAACTGAAGAGTGAAAGATTTAAAAGAACCCAAGTTTAAATTTAAATCAATCATTTTTGGCTGTGCAACTCTGAGCAAATTAGCAGTCTCACGGAGTGGCTGAAAAGACTAAATGACATTACATACAAAAATCCTTTAAAAGCTACAGAATACTGTACAAATATTACAATAACCAGAAAAAGAAAACAATTGTTACAATAATTACATTTTTGGACTGGTTGTTCTTTCTAGAGATCACACCTGTCTACACACTGTTTCTAATTTCTGATTCCAAGGCTTCCTGTTCCATGACACAGTTTCAAAAAAGTAACCCCCACATTTTCCCTACATATATAATTTCAGCTATTAGGATCTACAAAATACACTTTCCTCACTGTGATCAGTAAGACACAACAATGGTTAGGTTTCTGTCCAGTCAGAGCCTCTTCTATGCTGGAAATGCCTTAACTAATGACTTAACTAATGAGATAATGAAAAGTAAACCAGTTGGAGGCACTTTCTAATTTAAAACTTACTAAAGCGGCGGTGCCTGTGGCTCAGTGAGTAGGGCGCAGGCCCCATATACCAAAGGTGACAGGTTTGAACCCGGCCCCAGCCAGACTGCAAAAAAATAGCTGGGCGTTGTGGCGGGCACCTGTAGTCCCAGCTACTCCATAGGCTGAGGCAAGAGAATCGCGTAAGCCCAAGAGCTGGAGGTTGCTGTGAGCTATGATACCACAGCACTCTAGCGAGGGCGACTCAGACTCTGTCTCTAAAAAAAATAAATTAAATAAAAATAAAACTTACTAAAAAAACTATAGTATTCAATTCTGTGTTACTGGAATAAGAATAGACATACAGATTAATGGAATAAAACTTAAGAGTTCAGATTTATAACCCATGGATTTTTCAACAAGTTGTCAAGATGATTCAATCTGAAAAATAGTCTTTTCAACAAATGCTGCTGGGACGTTGTGTACACACAAGCCAAAAAAAAAAAAAAAATGAAGTTGGATCTTTACCTCATACCACATACAAAATTAACTCAAAAGGATTAGAGTCCAAAATGTAAAAAGTAAAACTACTAAATTCTTAGAAGAAAAATACAGACTTCATCTTTGTGGCCCTTATCTAATGGTTTCTTAGATAAGACACCGAAGTCATAGGCAACAAAAGAAAAAAGCAGATAAATCAGATTTAATCTAAAGTAAAAACTTGGGTGGTGCCATAGCTCAGTGGTTACGTCACTGGCCACATACACGGAGGCTGTTGGGTTCAAACCTGGCCTGAGCCAGCTAAAGCAATGACAACCATAACAAAAAATAGCTGGGCATTGTGGTGGGCGCCTGTCGTCCCAGCTACTTGGGAGGCTGAGGCGAGAGAATTGCTTAAGCCGAATAGTTTGAGGTTGCTGTGAGCTGTGACACCATGGCACTCTACCCTGGGTGACAGCTTGAGACTCTGTCTCAAAAAAAAAAAAGTAAAATCTTTTGCACTTCAAAGGTCACAATCAAGGACCAGCATGGTGCTCCTGCCTGTAATCCTAGCACTCTTGGGAGACCAAAGCAAGATTCCTTGAGTTCAGGAGTTTGAAGCCACCTGAATAAGATCAAGACCCCATCTCTACAAAAAATAGAAAAATCAGCCAGCTGTAGTGGTGTGGTGCCTGTAGTCAGTCCCAACTACTCAGGAAGCTGAGGCAGGAAGATTGCTTGAGCACCAGAGTTTGAGGTTACAATGAGCTATAATGATGTCACTACATTCTAGCTGCAGCAACAGAAGCAAGAATCTGTCTCAAAAAAAGACGTCACTATCAAGAAAATAAAAAACAATTCACAGAATGGGAGAAAATGTTTGCAAATCAAATATCTGATATACAGGATTTACATCCAAAATATATAAAGAATTCTTATAATTCAACAATGAAAAGACAAGTCAATTAAAAAATGGGCAAGATTCTGCTTGGTAGCCCTGGAGGAGAGGGAGAGAGGTCTCCTTGTTCAAATTATTCCACAGAGATTGAGACAAGGACAGTACCAATGCCCCTGAGTAAGGAAGTTATTATTAAAAAAAATTGTTTCTTTCTTCCATCCTCCCCCCACCCCAAGAGAGGTGCTTGCTTGCTTGCTTGCTTGTGTGAGATCTCTACTAGTGAGCTGTGAACTGAGGTCCTCGTCTCTCACCCCATGGGAGCTGCTGGAACTGGAACTCCTTCTCCATTGATACTGTGAGCCTGGGCATTCTCTTGCCTGGGATGAAGTTGAACAAATATTTTCCCTGCCACTTTGAACTCCCAGTCCACCCTTCCCCCTGGCCTGGCGGTCTAGAAGCCCAATCCCTGCAGAGACCAGAATGTTTGCAGTCCTTTGTTAAGACTGGGCATTGCATGGTTTGAAGGAGCAAAGCTACACTGTACCTGTGAATCCGGTAACAGTGCAGAAAGGCACAGTAGGGAAGGTGGCTGGCTTGGCTCTCCATACGACGATGGGTGGAAGCTCGGGAACCACTGAGGCATGGGAACTCAAGTGGAGACACGTCCCATCTAGCAGCAGCATTAATAGAGCAATCCCACCAGGGTCAAATTTCAGAGAGACACTTCCCTAATTCTGTGGACTGCCGGAGGGAGCTAGCTCTCGCATTGCAGGATACCAGAGGAGTAGAGTGGCTAGGGCAGAGGCACGGTCTCTGAGGATGAAAAACATTTGCTCCTTTGTTAACCTCTGGTTTGGAACCAGCTCAGGTGCAACATTCCCCAGTTTCCATTGAGCACCCAAGGTAATCAGGCTTCAACTCTCCCAGCCAGCTGGTGGCAGAGTGTGGTGGCTTGGCGGATGACACATTGACTTCCCTGACTCTAGCACGCCCAAATCCCTGGCGCATTTGCTCATTGGAGGGAACCAGAGCACAGCCCCATGGGACTACCAGTGCCTGGATGTGACGGAGGTGCAAGGCAGGGAAGGAGGCACCAGCCCCCCTGGACTATTTTGCTGGGTGAGCCTTTCTGACTTAAACTTCACCATATAACAATTGAATTTAACAGACAACTACAGAACATTTAATCATCCTTACAAAACTGAATACACATTCTCATCAGCCCATGGAACATCCTCCAATACTGATCACATCTTAGGTCACAAGTCTAACCTCAGCAAATTTAAAAGTATAGAAATTATTCCTTATATTTTCTCAGATCATCACACAATAAAATTGGTGAACTCACCAATAACAGGTATCTGCATACTCATACACATGAAAACTAAATAACCTGATGCAGAATGATAGCTGGGTCATAGATGAGATTAAGAAGAAATTGCCACATTTTTGGAACAAAACAATAATGAAGACACAAATTATCAGAACCTGTGGGATACTGCAAAGGCAGTCCTAAAAGGGAAATTACAGCACTGCAAGCCTTCCTCAAGAGAACAGAAACAGCGGAAGTCAATAACTTAATGGGACATCTTAAGCAACTAGAAAAGGAAGAACATTCTAATCCCAAACCCAGCAGAAGAAAAGAAATAACCAAAATTAGAGCAGAATTAAATGAAATCGAAAACAAAAGGATTATACAACAGATCAATAAATCAAAAAGTTGGTTTTTTGAAAAGGTCAATAAATTAGATAAACCTTTGGCTAACCTAACCAGGAATAAAAGAGTAAAATCTCTAATTTCATCAATCAGAAATGACAAAGACAAAATAACAACAGACTCCTCAGAAATTAAAAAAATCCTTAATACTACAAAAAACTTTATTCTCAGAAATATGAAAATCAGAAAGAAATTGACCAATACTTGGAAGAACACCAACTTCCTAGATTTAATCAGAAAGAACTGGAAATGCTGAACAGGCCTATATCAAGCACTGAAATAGAATCAACTATATGAAATCTCCCCAAAAAGAAGAGTCCAAGACCAGATGGCTTCACATCAGAATTCTACCAAACCTTTAAAGAGGAACTAGTACTTACATTACTTAACCTTTTCCAAAACACAGAATAAGAAGGAATACTACCCAACACATTCTATGAAGCAAATATCACCCTGATCCCGAAACCAGGAAAAGACCCAACAAGAAAAGAAAACTATAGACCAATATTTTTAATGAACATAGATGCAAAAATATTCAATAAGATCCTAGCAAATAGAATCCAGCAACACATCAAATGAATTATACACCATGACCAAGTGGGTTTTATCCCAGGGACTCAAGGTTGGTTCAATATACGTAAATCTATAAATATAATACATCAAATAAACTAAGAAACAAAGACCATATGATTCTCTCGATAGATGCAGAGAAAGCTTTTGACAATATCCAGCATCCTTCCATGATAATAAGACTTAGGAAAACAGGTATAGAAGGGACTTTTCTTAAACTGATAGAGGCCATCTACAGCAAACCCACAGCCAATATCATATTAAATGGAGTACAACTGAACACATTTCCACTTAAATCAGGAACCAGGCAAGGTTGCCCATTGCCTCCACTGCTTTTCAACATTGTAATGGAAGTCTTAGCCATTGCAATCAGGCAAGAGGAGGTGATCAAGGGTATACAGATAGGGTCAGAGGAGATCAAACTGTCACTCTTCCCAGATGGTATGATTTTTATACCTGGAAAACCCCAGGGACTCAACTACAAAATTCTTAGAAGTGATCAAGGAATACAGTAGTGTCTCAGGATACAAAATCAATACTCACAAATCAGTAGCTTTTATATATACCAATAATAGTCAAGCCGAAAAAACAGTCAAGGACTCTATTCCCTTTACAGTTGTGCCAAAGAAGATAAAATATTTTGGAATTTACCTAACAAAGGACGTGAAAGAGCTCTATAAAGAGAATTATGAAACTCTGAGAAAAGAAATAGCTGAAGATGTTAACAAATTGAAAAATATACCATGTTCATGGCTAGGAAGAATCAACATTGTTAAAATGTCCATATTACCCAAAGCAATTTACCAATTTAATTCAATCCCTATCAAAGCACCACCGTCATACTTTAAAGATCTGGAAAAAATAGTACTTCATTTTGTATGGAACCAGAAAAAAAACTTCGAATAGCCAAGATACTACTCAGAAATAAAAACAAATCAGGAGGAATCATGCTACCAGACTTCAAACTATACTATAATCTACAGTGATCAAAACAGCATGATATTGGCACAAAAATAGAGAAGTAGATGTATGGAACAGAATTGAGAACCAAGAGATGAACCCAGACACTTATTATCATTTGATCTTTGATAAGCCCATCAAAAATAAATTGGGTGAAAGATTCCCTATTTAACAAATGATGCTGGGAGAATCGGCTGGTGACTTGTAGATGACTGAAACTAGACCCACATCTTTCACCATTAACAAAAATTGACACTCACTGGATAAAAGATTTAAACTTAAGACATGAAACCCAAAAATACTAGAAGAGAGTCCAGGGAAAACACTTGAAGAAATTGGCCTGGGAGAATACTTTATGAGGAGCACCTCCCAGGCAATTGAAGCAACACCTAAAATACATTTACTGGGTTATCATCAAACTAAAAAGCTTCTGCACAGCCAAGAACATACATAGTAAGTAAAGCAAGCAGACAGCCCTCAGAATGGGAGAGGATATTTGCAGGTTATGCTTCTGATGATGGTTTGATAACCAGAATCCACAGAGAACTCAAACTTATTAATAAGAACAAGTAATCCCATTTCATTGTGGGCAAGGGACTTGAACAGAAGCTTCTCTGAAGAAGATAGGCACATGGCCTACAGACACATGAAAAAATGCTCATCATCTTTAATCATCAGAGAAATGCAAATCAAAACCACTTTGAGATATCGTCTAACTCCAGTAAGAGTGGCTCACATAACAAAATCCCAAAACTACAGATGTTGGCGTGGACGTGCAGAAAAGGAAACATTTCTGCACTGCTGGTGGGAGTGCAATCTAATACGTCCCTTTTGAAAAGAAGTATGGAGAATACTCAGGGATCTAAAAGTAGACCTGCCGTTTGACCCTGGAATTCCTCTACTAGGTATATATCCAAAAGACCAAAAATCACTTTATACCAAAGATATGTGCACCAGATTGTTCACTGCAGTTCAATTCATAATAGCCAAGTCATGGAAGAAGCCCAAGTGCCCACTGACCCCTGAATGGATTAGTAAATTGTGGTGTATGTATACCATGGAATATTATGCAGTCTTTAAAAAGATAGAGATTTACCTCTTTTATGTTTACTTGGATGGAGTTGGAATATATCCTACTTAGTAAAGTATCTCAAGAATGGAAGGAAAAATATCCAATGTACTCAGTATTATTATGAAACCAATTTACAATCACTCACGCTCTTATATGAAGAATAGATCACGACTACAGCCCAAGATGAAGGAGGGAGAAGGGGGGATGTGAGGGGAGGGGGGAGGTCAGACCGAGGGAGGGTGAATGGTGGGATCACACCTATGGTGCATAATGCAAGGGTACATGTCAGATCTATTAGTATAAAGTATAAAAATTTCTTAACACAATAATTAAGTAAACAAGATGAAGTATATATTAACCAGTGTGATATAAGCGTTCATAATTCTCTATGAAATCAGCACATTGTACCTCATAAATGCATTAATGTATACATGATCTATGTGTTTATGACTTAATTTAAAAAAATTTGTCTAAAACCTTAAAAGAATAAAGTAAAAAATAAAAAATGGGCAAGACATTTCTCCAAATAAGATATACAAATAGATAATAAGCACATGAAAAGATCCATTATAATTCTACTTCATATCTACTAGGATTGCTATAATAAAAAAGATGGACAAGTTTTACAAACGTTGCAGAGAAACTGGAACCCTCATAACTACTGGTGGGAAACACAGACTTACTGTATAATCCAACAATTCCACTCCTAGGGATACACCCAAGAGAAATGAAAACACATGTCCACCCAAAACCTGTACATAAATGTTCATAACAACATTTTCATAATAGCCAAAGTGAGGCCGGGCACAGAGGTTCACACCTGTAATCCTAGCACTCTGGGAGGCCAAGGTGGATGGTTTGCTTGAACTTAAGGAGTTCCATTCCAGCCTGAGCAAGAGACCTGTCTCTTAAAAAGAAAAAAAAAAAAAAATAGCCAAAGGTAGAAATAACTTAAATGTCCATCAACTGATGAGCAGATAAATAAAATGTAGTATACCCATAAACACAGAATATTATCCAATAACAAAAAAGGAATGATGTACTGGTGCAGCAACATGGAGAACCTTAAAAACATTACACTTTGTAAAAGCAGCTAGACACAAAAAAACACATATGGTATGATTTCATTCATACAAAATGTCCAGATAAAGCAAGTGTACCCAAGTACAGAAACAGTAGATTAATTATTGCCTAGAGCTAGGGGTGGAGGAGTTGAGGGGTTTGGGGAAGGAGTGACTGCTGAATGGCATGGGCTATCTTTCTGGGGTGATAAAAATGTAAAATGGACTATGATGATTACACAACGCTATGAATATACAAAAAATCTAAAAGGGTAAGGTAATTTTTACACTTTGTATCTCAATAAAGCTGTCACCAAAAAAATTTTTAAAGTAAAGCAGAGCCACCGTTCATAAACAGATCCTTGAAACACATAGAAATAAAAGTATAAACTGCCCGTGTAACAGAACTACATCCTCTTTATTTCCTCCTTTTATTTGCTCAATTAGTTAATCAAAAATCAAAATTCTAACAATTTAACCACAGTCTACTTTCAAAAAACAGGGATTCCCTGTCATTCCTATGTTCATAACCTAATTCAAACTGATAGCAGTATCAGACTATAACAGAAGAGAAACAAGTTATGGTTTGGATGACAAAATTTTTAATTTTATAATTTTTTTTTTTTTTGGAGATAAGAGTTTCAAGCTATCACCCTAGGTAGCACACTACAGCAACCTCAAACTCTTGGGCTTACGTGATTCTCTTGCCTCAGCCTCCCAAGTAGGTGGGACCACAGGCACCCGCCACAATGCCCGGCTATTTTTTTTTGTTGCAGCTGTCATTGTTGTTTAACTGGCCCAGGCCGGTTGGAACCTACCAGCCTCTGTGTAAGTGGCTAGCGCCCTACCCACTGAGCTATGGGTGCTGCCCAAAATTTTTTATTTTAATTTGAAGATTTTCCAGCCCACGTACCACCAGTTCTCCACTAGCACTGAGAAAATATAAATGAAAACACCAGCATGCTCAGATTTAAGATCTGTGCTTTTAGCTGGTGTGGTGGCATGCACCTAGTCCCTGGTGCTCAAGAGGCTGAGGTGGGAGGATCACTTGAGCCCAGGAACTCAAGGCTGCAGTGAGCTATGATGGCACCCCTACACTCCAGCGAGGGTAACAGAGGGAGGGAGGGAAGGAGCGAGGAAGAAAGGAAGGAAGGAAGATCTGCTTTTGACAATCTGTGAAAAACTGTGAAAGTCATAATATGTGGCCACTTATAAAGGGCAGCAATTCTGCCTGTTAAGAGCACCTAAACTCAGACCCACTCTATCCAGCTAACGTAATATGCAAGGTACTAATGCAGTGAGCAATTCTAGCCAACAACCCAGTACTGCTAACTCAGCTAATGATATGAAAACATTTATGAATCTGCAGAGGCCTCAGAACAGAGCCCTTGCAAGTGTCACGGGTCAGTTATGTTATTCAACATAAGAGTTGAAGCCAAGAAAAATATATTTTATTATTTATGGGAAATAATCTAAGGATATACCAAATTCCACTCAATACATATATAATTTTCTATGTTTGTGTTCCTATGAATTCTATAAATTTAGAAGCAAAAACTTTTAGATGTATCATAAACCGTTAATTATTTTTATTTATTAATTTATTAATTTATTTATTTTTGAGACAGAGCCTACCTGTGACGCCCTGGATAGAGTACCATGGCGTCACAGCTCACAGCAACCTCCAACTCCCGGGCTTAAGCAATTCTCTTGCCTCCCTCCCAAGTAGCAGGGACTACTGGTGCCTGCCACAAAGACCAGCTATATTTTGGTTGTAGTTGTCACTGTTGTTTGGCAGGCCCAGGCTGGATTCGAATCCGCCAGCTCTGGTGTATGTGCCTTTGGAGCCACAGGTGCCGAGCCCTTTAATCAATTTTAAACATTTATTCTTTAGAAAAAAATGATAAAGACAAATTTAACCCAACTTAAAAAAATAAAACCATATTTTAATAAAAAAACCTCATTTGAGAACAAAAAAGTGAGAACAAATTGAAATATGTAAGGCATGATTTCCTATTAGAAGAACTAATTCAATCTATTAAATCATTTGTAAGTACTTTTTAAAAATAATATTTAAGTTATTCAAAAAATTTGAAAAACAAAGTTAACCTTGGCTCCACACCTGTAGCTCAAGAGGCTAAGGCGCCAACCACATACACCAGAGCTGGCAGGTTCGAATCCAGCCCCAGCCCAGGCCTGCCAAATAACAACAACTACAACCAAAAAATAGCTGCGCGTTGTGGTGGGCACCTGTAGTCCCAGCTACTTAGGAGACTGAGGCAAGAGAATCGCTTAAGCCCAGGAGTTAGAGGTTGCTGTAAGCTGTAACGCCACCGCACTCTACCCAGGGCGACAGCTTGAGGCTCTGTCTCAAAAAAAAAAAAAAATAATTAACCGATAACACAGTAACTTCCTCTAAAAATGCCTTACATAAACATATCTATCTACACTGAATGCTATAATTCAGGGAGACTTTATATTCCCAACATGCTCAAATAATAGATTTCACAACAATTAAAAAAAACACATACTAGTTCCTTGAATATGATTTGAAGAGAAGTTGAACTAGATCTCACATAAAAGATGTACCAAAATTCAGAGATCTCATATCTGACCTGGCATACACACAGTATTGGGTCATCCTACTGTTAGGATTCCAGAAAATAGGATAAACCACACTGTAGGTGGAATGCAACACACACACACTCCTACCCAGAACATCCAAGATACAAAATCCTTCTTTACAGGAAATCCACAGATGTTCCCCCACACATAATTTTTTCTGTGAGAGACTTAACACTATCCAGGGAACAAAAAGTAGGTTTTGAGAGGCACGTGTGCTGAGAAAGAGAATACACAAAGCGAGCACTAAGAGAATGATTCCTTCTGAAATGAGATATGACTTACTGATTAAGAAAGGGACTCTAACTCCTATTAGACAGTTTTGCTATATTTGTACAAATTAATTCATTATTGTCATAAGGCCACACATGCAGGCAGCATAGAATGTTTAAAAATCAACCACAAAGGGTGGCACCTGTGGCTCAAAGGAGTAGGATGCCGGCCCCATATGCTGGAGGTGGTGGGTTCAAACCCAGCCCCGGCCAAAAACAGCAAAAAAAAAAAAAAAAAAAAAAAACCCACAAAATAACTGCTAACTTTGACCAAAAATAAATCAAAGTAAAACTACACCTTGACTTCTCTTTCTGAAGACAGTAACCACATTTTCATTGAAATAAAGACAGGCAGATTTACTACAAACCACAATCAAATATTTAACACCAAATAATCCAAAGCCCACAGTAATCTACTTTAACAAGCATCGAACCTCTATATTAAGTAGCACAAGCACACAGGGAACATACAACTCATCACCACTTAGTTGTGACTGCCACAGCCACAGCACAGAGGATCCTTTGCTTCCCAAAGAAAGCACCATGTAAGGGTGGATGATCTTTCTGCCTGACTCGGTGCAATCAACTATTTTGGAATTTTTTAAAAAAAGGAGCCAAAGCCACTGCTTTGGCTTACTAGTAGAGACCCAAACTTACTAGTTAGCCAATGCTCGGACCACAAGTGGATTTCCTTGCAAATTCCCATAAGCTGGAAAAGTAACTTGAGTAGGTATCTTTCCCAAAATTATCTGAAGGCTTTATTATGTATGACTTTTACATTTAAAAATGAAAAACTATTAAATATATTTTGCTTTATTTATGAAGAGCTTACATATGAGCCAGTAATGGAATAATTAAGGCTCAATGACAAAGTAAGCTTCCAAATTTCAGATGACATTATAGTTAAATTTTTTTCTTAAACAGAACTATGGTTCAATTATTTTGATTTATTTAATAATAACCATTACATAATTTCTTTCCTCAGCCTCTTAAGTATTTGTGCATGCTTACAATATTGGTTTAATCAAAGTTAAATTACCCATAAAACGTCGCCTGTGGCTCAGTGAGCAGGGCGCCGGCCCCATATACCGAGGGTGGCGGGTTCAAACCCGGCCCCAGCCAAACTGCAACAAAAAAATAGCCGGGCGTGGTGGCAGGCGCCTGTAGTCCCAGCTACTCGGGAGGCTGAGGCAGGAGAATCGTCTAAGTCCAGGAGTTGGAGGTTGCTGTGAGCTGTGTGACGCCATAGCACTCTACCGAGGGCGATAAAGTGAAACTCTGTCTCTACAAAAAAAAAAAAAGATGTTTGCTTTGGGCGGCGCCTGTGGCTCAGTCGGTAAGGCGCCGGCCCCATATACTGAGGGTGACGGGTTCAAACCCAGCCCTGGCCAAACTGCAACCAAAAAATAGCCGGGCGTTGTGGCGGGCGCCTGTAGTCCCAGCTACTTGGGAGGCTAAGGCAAGAAAATCGCTTAAGCCCAGGAGTTGGAGGTTGCTGTGAGCTGTGTGAGGCCACGGCACTCTACCGAGGGCCATAAAGTGAAACTCTGTCTCTACAAAAAAAAAAAAAAAAAAAAGTCAAAATATTTAAGAGCAAGGTTGCCAACAGTCTATATGGCATGCTATTATATGTGGATTCCATTTATCAAAAATGATCCTTTAATAAGGCCAGGTGTGGTGGCTCATGCTTGTAATCCTAGCACTCTGGAAGGCCAAGGCAGATGGATTGCCTGATCTCAGAAGTTCAAGAGCAGCCTGAGCAAGAACATACGTCTCTTTAAAAAAAGGAAAATAGCTGGGCATTGTGGTAGGCACCTGTAGTCCCAGCTACTCAGGAGACTGAGACAAGAGGATAGCTTAAGCCCATGAGTTTGAGGTTGCTGTGAGCTGTAACCCCATGGCACTCACTCTATTAAGGGTGACAAAGTGAGACTGTCTCTCAAAAAAGAAAAAAAAAGGAGCCTAAAACTCACTAAAACAAAGTAAATTATTTTTCCAATAATCTGTCATCCAAATTTAAGCAAATAAGTATAAAAATAAAGGCCACATTAACTTATGTAATTCAGTTGTTCATAAGAAAGGTTACAAAAACAATACATATAATATAATGGCTTATTTAAAAAAACAACTTTAGATCATTAAAACAAACACTATTAAACAAGGGATTTTAGATTAAATTCCACCTGGAGTTTCTCCACAAATCAATCTATTTATATGAATTGGGCACTGAAAACTAAACTATGATCCACCGAAACAGCTTTGATGCAACACAATCTTAAGGGTAACAAAAAATGGTTATGTTAAACAGTTTTACCTAACAAAGAAACATTTTACTATAGTTATACATTCTTCGAACATTATTACTGCAAGTTTATATGCTGTACATGACTCTCTTGTAAACAACCATATTGGATTCACCACAAAAATAATAAGCCTTACTAGAATTTTTCCTACACAAAATAGTTGTCAACTACCCAACTATCAATATAGCCATCTGCAAAATTTTCATTTTCATTAATTCTTACAGTTGATATCTTTGTTTTCACATAAAAACAGTGTCAGTAAAATCAGGTGTCATACCAAACAATAAACTGTATCTGGATTCAATATTGAAAACACTGTCATTTAATCTTCCCACTCACCTTCAATGCATAAGACTACTGAACTCAAAAAAACACACACACACACACACACCCAGGTTGGCATAGCTCCAACACTGACCTCACATCAAAACAAACCAAAAAAGTCTTAAAATAGACACACAGCTACCTTCCAGCTATTACTGCATCAGACTTAAGAGAACAGCACACAATAGGAGGTTATTTTTCTCTTTTTCCTCTATCTGTGTAACATTCATCTTTTCTAAGCAAGCACTCTTATTTCCTACAAGTAAACACTGACCAGAAAATTAGGGAATGTGGTCATGAAAAAGGAGTGTTCTATATTTAAATTAACATCACTGTCTCAAATCACCCATTCGTAGTCACAATCAATGATCATCAGAAATAATGCAAACCGTGAAGAAACACTGTTTAATCTTCCTGCATTTTTAAAAAATCAATTTCCAGCAGGACAACTAAATAAGTATCAAATAGCAAATATCTTATTCTTTCATAGAAGAAATCATTTAAGACCCCAACACCTCTTTTACTAGAAGATAATAAAATTATAGAGTAACAAACACAATTATCTCATTTTTATTGCACTGCACTACTTTTGGCAACTCCACTCTATCACCACAAACTTGCTAAAAATTCTATTGCAGCACAACCACCACCACTGTCTTCCATGGTCATTTAAGTCCAAACCACAGTGATAGTTACACTAATTAATCAGACAACCACATTTGCACAACAGACCAACCGTTGAAATGTACCTTCCACAAAAGATACAAGTATATAAAAATTCATACTTACCTACAGTTGGGAGGAGGGTCCAATGTAATTTCTGCAAGTTCCTTCTGAATTCTTTAAAAAAAAAACAAAGAAAGTGATGTTTAATATTTTCACTTTAAACATGAATCTATGCCATTAAAATGTTACTCTTTAACAATAATATTTCCCTTTCGTAAGTTTTTATTTTGAAATACCAATACTGTATAAACTAGCATATCCAACAATAAAGTGGTTAATTTCTGCCACAGTTTCGAGGATGCACCAACAAAGGGTGATCTGACTGGCCACTGCCAGTTCATGAAGCCTGTGGAAGCAACACTGTGACTTCATTAAACCTCTGGTAGCACTAACCAAATTCCTACTTTATACTGGAAATTTCTGCCCCACAGAAATGGATCATTAGAATGGATCATTCTAACTCTGATTGGTATTAGACCATTCCCATAAAAGATGGAAAGCTTATATTAATTTGAATCCAAGCATCCTAACTAATCCAATCAAAACGTGAAGAAAAGAATTTCGAGATCTCATTCCAAGATCAGAAACTGACATCAAGGCCGGTCCCCGTGGCTCACGCCTGTAATCCTAGCACTCTGGGAGGCCAAGGCGGGTGGACTACCTGAGCTCAGGCGTTCAAGACCAGCCTGAGCAAAAGCAAAACCCTGTCTCTAAAAAATAGCCCGGCGTTGTAGTTGGCGCCTGTAGACCCAGTTACTCAGGAGGCTGAGGACAAGAGGATTGCTTAACCCCAAGAGTTTGAGGTTGAGCAATAATGCCACAGCACTCTACCCAGGTTGACAAAGTGCAACTGTGTCTCAAGAAAAATAAAAAATAAAAACTGACATCAAACTACATTTGGTATTCCTTCCTGGAGCTTCTAAGTTGGAGCATAATGGGACTTTCCAATTTGACACTATTCCTTTTTGCTAGAGCTATGCTAATAATACATAAATAATTTTTTCAAAATGTTTATATTTTATTTCTGGAGATAAGGTGATTTTCTTTCCATTGTTTTTCTTTTTTCTTTCTTTCTTTCTTTTTTTTTTTTTCCAGATTCACAGAGCACAGTTAGGTTACAACCTTCGTGTTTGTTAGGTAAGATCCCTGTTGTAGGTGTGTTCAGCACCCAGGTGTGCCACATACCCTTACATCGTGCCTCTTAGGTTGGAGCACACCAATCCTCCTCCCTTCTCTTTCTCCTCCCCCACTGTCCTCCTTGCCCTCTCCCCTAACTTGAATTGAGTTCTTCTCTTGTGTGGGTGTATATTAGTTCATCCACTGGCTTCATATTAGTATTGAGTACATTGGACACTTGCTTTTCCATTCTTATGATACTCTGAACTAAACAGAATGCTCTCCAACTCTATCCAGGTTAATACCAAAGATGTAAAGTCTCCATCTTTTTCAATGGTTTAGTAGTATTCCATGGTATACATATACCACAGCTTATTAATCCATGCATGAGTTGATGGGCACTTGGACTGTCATGAATATTTATTTTAATGTCATTGCATAAGTTTCATGCAAAGAAAAAATATTTTTTTAAAATGTACTTCTGTCCTCATGTGTTACTTTCTACTTTGATTTCTAACTAAATCTAATATCCTATGTACATATTTAAAAGCTGACAATGCTGCACTGTCTTTTAAGACTATACTTAGAAAACTTTTAACTCTCATTCAGCCTTATTAAACTTAGGCTCTGTTTAATAAAATACAAAAAAATTCTTAAAACTAGTTCTTCTCACCTTTCTAAATATGAGATTAACAGCTAGATGCCTATTGTCTGGTAATTATAATGATAGTATATGGACAGCACTTTACTAAAGTATCTTAAAAAAAACAAGAATTTGAACAAAAACATTTACCCTCAAACAATAATTTCACTCTACATCTTTTCACAGAGAACAAACAGAACTACTAGACTAAATAAGTCTCTTCCAATAGGATTGGTATCAACTACTTAAAGAAACTGCATACTGCTAATATAACCTTCAGTTCTCTAAACCGTGGGATTCAAGGTTGAGGAGACATTAAGAATAGAAACAAGGACTGGGCGTCCATAGCTCAGTGGTTAGAGCGCTGGCCACATGCTCCAGGGCTGCTGGGTTTGAACCTGGCCAGGCCGTGCTATACAAAAAACAAACAAACAAAAATAGCCAGGAATTGTGCCAGGCACCCTGGCAGGTGCCTGTAGTCCTAGCTACTCAGAAGGCTAAGGCAAGAGAATCACTTGAGCCCACAAGTTTGAGGTTGCTGTATGATGTCACAGTGTTCTACTGAGGGTGACAAGTGAGACTCAGACTCAATAAAAAAAAGAATAGAAGCAAAACTAATAAATTCAAAGCAAAAAATTCATACTGCTCATACCTGCTCTATCTGTGCCTAAGTTTTCTGTCCTACAGAATAAAAAGGACAAACCTCATGATCTCTTTTATATCTGAAACACTGTAATTTCCTCCTAATATGCATACAAAGTACACATGCCCAATAATTAAATGACAGACATCTCAAAGATCTGAGATAAGCAAACACCTTTTTTGGATTTCACACAGACATATAAAATAGGCACTTCGAGACTAAATGGTAAAGTCCAGGTTAAAGATGGCAAACTAATGGTGGGCCCCTGTAGTCCCAGCTACTTGGGAGGCTGAGGCAAGAGAATCGCTTAAGTCCAAGAGTTTGAGGTTGCTGTGAGCTGTGACGCCACAGCACCCTACCCAAGGTAACATAGTTAGACTCTGTCTCAAAAATAAAAAGATGGCAAATTAAGCACACACATTCACCTCCCACCCACAGGGTGAAGAGAGGAAATACAGAAAATGCAAAAGGTAACAAACTCAGCAAAGGAGGGGGGGTGGTCACCAAAGGATGGGAGATGTCAACATATTTCTTCAAGACAAAGTAAATAGGTGTCAATCAAACAGGTTGAGAATGGGCTGCAGACTAAGGATATAATAAAAATATACTATTCGAGGGGAGGAAAAAAAAGGTGTGTAAGAAAATCATAGATCAAATATAAAGGAAACTAAAATGTAAAATACTTGTAATTCAGTGTCAGATGTTAAGAGGTTTTATCTTTTTGCTGAAATGCTATGACTCATTGGGTAGCTCAAGGGTAGTAACACTGGACTAGTAGGAAATCTAATCCTAATACGCTGTTAGAATATTAACATTGAATATCTACAGTTGTAATAAATGTATACACAATTCACTGATTTTTACATACACAAGCATAGAAGATGGGTTGTAGCGGCACTATACAACGTAAATGCTACTAACCTTAATCATGTAAAATTAAGTATAGCTAATATAAACCAGAAAAAAGTAGATGAAGAATGAAAGCATTAATACCTACATTTTACAAAGTAGAGAATCAAAAAATACTGCTGAAATTAGGAGGAATAAGAAACAAAAGCTTAAATATATTTTTTAGAGCATAAAACAACCAATAGACTTGGCACAGTGGCTGGCACCTGTAATCCCAGCACTCTAGGAGGCCAAGGCAGGATTGCTTGAGCCCAGGAGTTCTGAGACCAGCCTGAAAGAGAACAAGACCTCATCTCTAGTAAAAATAGAAAAATTAGCTTGCTGTTGTGGCACCTGTAGTCCCAGCTACTTGAGGAGGCTGAGGCAGGAGGTTTGCTTGAGCCCAGGAGTCTGAGGTTGCTGTGATGATGCCATAGCACTCTATCCAAGGCAACAGAGTAAGACTCTGTCAAAAAAAAACAATAATCTTTTTTTAAATGCAACTATTATTAACTGGGAAGAAGGAAAAGAAAGGAAGAATAGGTAAATAAATCCACATATTTCAGAGAAGTGAGTCAAAAGACATTATTTCAGTCAAAAACTTAACAAGTACATTGTTCAGAATTATGCAAAAAATACAATGAAACGACTAGAACCAAAGATAGCTAACGCTGGCTTCCAGGGAATGGAACTGGGGGTAGCATGGGACAAAAAACTGTTGCTCTCCATTTAAGAAAAAAAAAAAAAAATCAGTGTACTATTTATCACACACATGAACTTTTATAAATTATTTTTAAACTGAGAGAACCACAAGAAAAGGCATTCGAAAAAACATGTTTAAACTGTTAAAGAAAACTACTTTTAACACAAAAAAAACACCTCTGGGATTTTCAAATTCCTTACTTTATGTTTATACTGACATTTTGATCTAAAAATAACAATAAATTATAATTTTCTGTCACAAAATTCTATAACAGAACGTGAACCCCTCCAGATACCTATAATCCCAAATCTATATTATTTACTACAAAAATCAATTTACTGATAAATTCAACAACTCTGAGCAGTAACTCAATATATTATATTTTGAGCCACTGTTACCTAAGAATGGTTCTTTTTTTTTGACAGAAAAGATTATACTAAGAATTGCTATTTAAACAGTTGCAAGATGTCCCACTGTTTTCAATGACAGCAATTCCACTCTAACTCAATGGTTGTGATCATAGCATGTATTAAGTTTTTCACTCTTGACATGTGGGACAAGGAAAATAGCTATTTCACACACTGTCCCTTAGGGCTGGGAAAAATGAGAGGTACCAATAATTCTCACTCATAGTGTATCTTTCACATGATGATTTCAAACAACTGAAAGTGAAATTAGAGGGGCAGAGAGCAAGATGGCGGCAAGTGACAGCTTCCTTGCAACTGGGCACCGTGAGTCCAGGGAGATAAGACTCCAAGCATCTCTGGCTGGTGGGATCTGCCTATAATCATCCCTTTGAGGATAAAGGGAGTCACCAAGAGACTTCTGGACCCCAAGAAGAGGACAAAAACAGTGCAAAACTGGCAAGTGGTTGCGTGTGTTCCATCGGTCTAATCCCGCAGGCAGCTCTAAGTATAGCAGCAGTGAGACTGCAAACCGGAAAAGCCTTACCTGTGAACTGTTTTGGTGTTTTTGGACTCGGCACTCAGTTGAACTGCCTTGGGGAGAGCTCGAGCAGGAGTGCAGAGAACTTTGGGTGTTGTCTAGGGCCCCAGACTGTGCCACTGAGACGGACGGAGCTAATAGTGCTCTGGGCCGAAGGGAGCCATTGTGAAAGAACTGCCCGGGCAAGCTCCGCCCTCAGGGTCGCAAACAAGGATCGGGCAGGAGCTAGTAACCTAGTGACTGACAGCCTAAAGGCGGGGACTCAGCCACCTTACAGTCTTAACCCTCAGGGGTAGAGTGAGACCAGTTTGGCACACTGGGTAAGTGGATACCCACTTCAGCAGTGATCCCAGTGACAAGCACATTCCAAGACAAGTTTAAAGTGTCTTTTAAGAGAGCTGAAGAGAGATTTAGGATCTCCACCCTGTGGGGTTTGAGAAATCAGCGGAGGCCTCCAGTCGTATCAGCATTGTGATTAACATCTCCTACCCAAGAAGACCACCTGTTGCCCAGACAATATTCAGTAAGATATATATACTGCTTTGTTTTTGGTTGTTTTTTTGTTACTTTGTTTTTTGTTTATTTTGTTGTTGTTTTGTTTTTTAATTTCAACCTTTTCCATACAGATTTTTTCTTTTTTGTCATTCCTTTCTTTCTCCATTTTTCTAGTTTAAATACAACTTCCCATTGCTGTCTTTTTCAATGATTAGAACCTCATTTTTGCTAGTGTTTCTACCACTATTATTTGGTTTTTCACCCAATTTTATCCTGTAAATTTCTCTGTTTGCTTGTTCTGGTTTGATTTATAGCATTTTTGTCTTTCCCCTCTACTTGGTGGAGGTGGGGTACTGGGTCCGATCAGGTTAGCAAAGAGCTGCTGACCTCAAGGGAACCACCCAACCAGGTACCCCCAGAGGCTGGGTTTTTTTTAAGGTTTGTCAAAGTACCCTACTGTACACCTATATTGCTCTGTCTCGCTCTTTCTGTGCCTCTCTTCTTTTTGTCAATATTCCCTTTACCGACCCCCCCTCTCCTTTCTCTATTTTCTTTTCTTTCTTTCTCTTTTTTTTTTTTTTTTTTTTTTATCCCTTCTTGCTCCTCAACCTTCTCATCCTTCTGGTCCTGTACCAAAAGGACTCATTGAAACCTCAATCCACAGGCTCAGGAACACAAAGAGCAAGAGGAAGTGAAAGGAAAATTAGGGCAACGAAACAGATAAAAGAAATCACTCATGAGGAATAATCAGCAGAAAACTCCTGGCAACATAAAGAACCAGTCCAGAGCAACCTCTCTAAGGGACCATGAGGTAGCTACTGCACAGGAATGCACCTATAAAGAAATCTTAAGAATGACAGAAAGGGAATTTAGAATACGCATGATGAAAACAATGAAGGAAATGGCTAATAAAGTGGAAAATAACCAAAAGGAACTCCAAAAACAGAATCAAATAAGAGATGAACAATATGAAGAATACAGAAAGTATATAGCAGAGCTGAAGGAAATGAAACAGTCAATTAGGGAACTTAAGGATGCAATGGAAAGTATCAACAACAGGTTAGACCATGCAGAAGAAAGAATTTCAGAGGTAGAAGACAAAGTTCTTGAGTTAACTCAGACAGTAAAAGAGGCAGAAAAGAAGAGAGACAAAGCAGAACGTTCACTGTCAGAATTATGGGATTCTTATGAAGCGTTCCAACACACGAGTTATAGGAATCCCAGAAGGGGAAGAAGAATGCCCCAGAGGAATGGCAGCCATACTAGAGAATATTAAAAAGGAAAATTTCCCAAATATCACCAAAGATTCTGACACACTGCTTTCAGAGGGATATCGGACCCCAGGTCGCCTCAACTCTAACTGACCTTCTCCAAGACACATTGTGATAAACCTGCCCAAAGTCAAGACCAAAGAAAAGATCCTCCAAGCTGCCAGGAATAAACACCAGTTGACCTACAGGGGCAAATCCATCAGAGTGACTACAGACTTCCCTAATGAAACTTTCCAAGCAAGAAGACAGTGGTCATCTACCTTTAATCTACTTAAACAGAACAATTTCCAGCCCAGAGTTCTATATCCTGCTTAAGCTAAGCTTTAAAATTGACAGAGACATCAAATCATTTACAGATATAAAAACATTGAGGAAATTTGCCACAACAAGACCAGCTCTATAGGAAATACTTCAACCTGTTCTACACACTGATCATCACAATGGATCAGCAGCAAAGTAAGAACTCAGAAATTAAAGGACAGAACCTAGCTTCCACACTGATGCAAAGGATAAAACTCAGCAATGGACTCTCACAAAATAAGATGAATAGAATATTACCACACTTATCAATTATCTCAATAAATGTTAATGGCTTGAATTCCCCACTGAAGAGACATAGATTGGCTGACTGGATTAAAAAACACAAGCCATCGATTTCCTATCTGCAAGAAACACACCTGGCTTCAAAAGACAAATTAAAACTCCCAGTCAAGAGTTGGAAAACAATTTTTCAGGCAAATGGAATTCAGAAGAAAAGAGGAGTTGCAAACTTATTTTCAGATACATGTGGATTTAAAGCAACTACAGTCAAAAAAGACAAAGGTGGTCACTTTATATTGGTCAAGGGAAAAATACAACAAGAAGACATTTCAATTCTAAATATTTATGCTGGTATTGCTACTCGTGTTGAATCAACAAATGTAGCTGGACATGGGTCTGGAGGACAAAAAAAACATGCTGACTGGGTCCAGAGAACCCAAGGAGGAGGAAGAAGAAGAGGAGGAATTAGTGGATCCCTTAAAAACATGAGAGAGGAGTGCGAGCAGTTGGAAAAATGTGTAAAGGCTCGTGAGCGGCTAGAGCTCTGTGATGAGCGTGTCTCCGCCAGATCACATACAGAAGAGGATTGCAAAGAGGAGCTCTCTGACTTCTTGCATGCAAGGGACCACCGTGTGGCCCACAAACTCTTCAACAGCCTGAAATAAATGTGCAGACTCATTCATCTCAGCCTTCATCACCTGGGCATCAGGATGCTTCCTTATGGTTTTGAATATGCCCTTTGTTTTTAATTTGTATAACTGTTAACTTCATACAAACCTCATGCATTTTGGCTTAGGAAAGTAGCCAACTCTATGTAATAAGCAGTGATTCCATTCTAATAAAATTCTGTGAACTGCCAAAATAAATAAATAAATATTTATGCACCCAATTTAAATGCTCCCAGATTCTTGAAACACACCCTACTCAGTCTGAGCAATATGACATCTGATAATACCATAATAACAGGGGACTTTAACACTCCTCTTACAGAGCTGGACAGATCCTCTAAACAGAAATTAAACAAAGATATAAGAGACTTTAATGAGACCCTACAACAACTGTGCTTGATAGACGCATATAGAACACTCCATCCCAAAGATAAAGAATATACATTCTTCTCATCACCCCATGGAACATTCTCCAAAGCTGACCATATCCTGGGACACAAAACAAATATCAACAGAATCAAAAGAATTGAAATTTTACCTTGTATCTTCTCAGACCATAAGGCACTAAAGGTGGAACTCAACTCTAACAAAAACATTCGACCCCACACAAAGGCATGGAAATTAAACAACCATCTGTTGAATAACAGATGGGTGCAGGAAGAAATAAAACAGGAAATCATTAACTTCCTTGAGCATAACAACAATGAATACACAAGCTACCAAAACCTGTGGGATACTGCAAAAGCAGTTTTCAGAGGAAAATTTATCGCTGTAGATGCCTACATTCAAAAAATAGAAAAAGAGCGCATCAACAAACTCACAATCCACCTTATGGAATTGGAAAAAGAACAATCTAAGCCTAAACCCAGTAGAAGAAAAGAAATATCCAAAATCAAATCAGAGATCAATGAAACTGAAAACAAAAGAATCATTCAGAAAATTAATGAAACAAGGAGTTGGTTTTTTGAAAAAATAAATAAAATAGATAAACCATTGGCCAGACTAACTAGAAACAGAAAAGTAAAATCTCTAGTAACCTCAATCAGAAATGATAAAGGGAAAATAACAACTGATCCCACAGAGATACAAGAGATCATCTCTGAATACTACCAGAAACTCTATGCTCAGAAATTTGACAATGTGAAGGAAATGGATCAATATTTGGAATCACACCCTCTCCCTAGACTTAGCCAGGAAGAAATAGAGCTCCTGAACAGACCAATTTCAACACTGAGACGAAAGAAACAATAAAAAGCTTCCAAACAAAAAATGCCCTGGTCCAGATGGCTTCACACCAGAATTCTATCAAACTTTCAAGCAAGAGCTTATTCCTGTACTGCAAAAATTATTTCAAAAAATTGAGGTGGAAGGAATCTTCCCCAACACGTTCTATGAAGCAAACATCACCCTGATACCAAAACCAGGAAAAGACCTAACCAAAAAAGGAGAATTTCAGACCAATTTCATTCGTGAATATAGACGCAAAAATTCTCAACAAAATCCTAGCCAATAGATTATAGCTTATCATCAAAAAAATCATACATCATGATCAAATAGGTTTCATCCCAGGGACACAAGGCTGGTTTAACATACGCAAGTCCATAAACATTATCCACCATATTAAAAGAGGCAAAACTAAAGATATGTTCCTCTCAATAGATGCAGAAAAAGCATTTGATAAAATCCAGCATCTTCTTCTAATTAGAACACTGAAGAGTACAGGCATAGATAGCACATTTCTAAAACTGATTGAAGCTATCTATGACAAACCCACAGCTAATATTTTACTGAATGGAGTAAAACTGAAAGCTTTTCCTCTTAGAACTGGAACCAGACAAGGTTGTCCTCTGTCACCTTTACTATTCAACATGGTGCTGGAAGTTTTAGCCAATACAATTAGGTAAGACAAGGAAATAAAGGGAATCCAAATGGGAGCAGAGAAGGTCAAACTCTACCTCTTTGCTGACGACATGATCTTATACTTAGAGAACCCCAAAGACTCAAACACAAGACTCCTAGAAGTCATCAAAAAATACAGTAATGTTTCAGGATATAAAATCAATGTCCACAAGTCAGTAGCCTTTGTATACACCAATAGCAGTCAAGATGAGAGGCTAGTTAAGGACACAACTCCCTTCACCACAGTTTCAAAGAAAATGAAATACCTAGGAATATACCTAACGAAGGAGGTGAAGGACCTCTATAAAGAAAATTATGAAATCCTCAGAAAGGAAATAGCAGAGGATATTAACAAATGGAAGAACATACCATGCTCATGGATGGGAAGAATCAAAATTGTTAAGATGTCTATACTTTCCAAAGCAATCTACCTATTCAAGCAGAAAAAAACCCGTATAGCTAAGGCAGTTCTTGGTAATAAAAACAAAGCTGGGGGCATCACTATACCAGATTTTAGGCTGTACTACAAAGCCATAGTGGTCAAGACAGCTTGGTACTGGCACAAAAACAGAGACATAGACACTTGGAATCGAACAGAAAACCAGGAAATGAAACTAACATCTTACAACCACCTAATCTTTGATAAACCAAACAAGAACATACCTTGGGGAAAAGACTCCCTATTCAATAAATGGTGTTGGGAGAACTGGATATCCACATGTAAAGACTGAAACTGGACCCACACCTTTCTCCACTTACAAAAATTGATTCAAGATGGATAAAAGACTTAAATTTAAGGTATGAAATAATAAAAATTCTCAAAGAAAGCATAGGAAAAACACTGGAAGATATTGGCCTGGGGAAAGACTTCATGAAGAAGACCGCCATGGCAATTGCCAACAACAACAAAAATAAACAAATGAGACTTCATTAAACTGAAAAGCTTCTGTACAGCTAAGGAGACAACAACCAAAGCAAAGAGACAACCTACACAATGAGAAAGGATATTTGCATATTTTCAATCAGACAAAAGCTTGATAACTAGGATCTATAGAGAACTCAAATTAATCCACATGAAAAAAGCCAACAATCCCTTATATCAATGGGCAAGAGACATGAATAGAACTTTCTCTAAGGAAGACAGACGAATGGCTAACAAACATGAAAAAATGTTCATCATCCCTATCTATTTGAGAAATGCAAATCAAAACCACCCTGCGCTACATCTAACCCCAGTGAGAATGGCCCACATCACAAAGTCTCAAAACTGCAGATGCTGGCGTGGATGTGGAGAGAAGGGGACACTCTTACACTGCTGGTGGGACTGCAAACTAGTACAACCCTTTTGGAAGGAAGTATGGAGAAACCTCAAAGCACTCAAGCTAGACCTCCCATTTGATCCTACAATCCCATTGCTGGGCATCTACACAGAAGGAAAAAAATCCTTTTATCATAAGGACACTTGTACTAGACTGTTTATTGCAGCTCAATTTACAATCGCCAAAATGTGGAAACAGCCTAAATGCCCACCAACCCAGGAATGGATTAACAAGCTGTGGTATATGTACACTTACTATTCAGCCATTAAAAAAAAATGGAGACTTTACATCCTTTGTATTAACCTGGATGGAAGTGGAAGACATTATTCTTAGTAAAGCATCACAAGAATGGAGAAGCATGAATCCTATGTACTCAATTTTGATATGAGGACAATACATGATAATTAAGGTCACAGTGGGGGTGGGGGAAGGGGAGAGCACAGAGAGAAAGAGGGCGGGAGGGCTTGGGAATGGAAGAGCAGAGAGAGGAAAGGAGGGAGGGGGTTCGGGCCTTGGTGTGTGCCACACCTTTTGGGGGTAAGACACAATTGCAAGAGGGACTTTACCTAACAAATGCAATCAGTATAGCCTGGCTTATTGTACCCTCAATGAAAAAAAATAGAAAGAAAGAAAGAAAGAAAGAGACAGAAAAGAAAGAAAGAGAAATTAGATAAACCTCACAGAATCCTCTAAGTATCTGTTTTGTCAGTCCCCATTTAAAAGGTAAGAAAACCAAGGCTACTTATTTTAAATTGCTAAGGCGAAAGATTAAGACAATTACCTTCCTAAGTCAAACAAACAAAAAGACTTCTCTCTTATCAGAGCTTCTAAGAAAAAATTATTTAGACATAAATAACTAGACAGTTGCCTAACTTTGCATCAGGCAGTGCCACTTCTTAGGTTATTACAGTGCAGAATCACCACTTACACGTAGTTACTGGGACAAGTCAGGAGCAACATACAAACTGAATTTCAATTTGTATGACTCCACCCAATACCTTAACTGTTCCAGGGTGATCAGTTAGAGTACAATAAGAGTACTGAGATGGACTGTCACTTGCTTGGAAAAAAAGGGCAGGTATCATAACAATTATTCATTCTTAAGTGAAGAATATGGTACAAATTACACGAAATGGGGACGATACAAAGCACCCATTTTATCATCGACACACTGGAGTAAGGACTCAAATATAAAGTAGTGTATATGTATTGACATGTTTAATACACATACACAATTCCAGTCAGGTGCACAGGCTTACCCCTATAATCCTAGCCCTTTAGGAGGCCAAGGCAGGAGGATCACTTGAGCCCAGGTGCCTGAGCAACACAGTGAGACTCTGTCTCTACAAAAATAATTTTAAAAATTAGCTGGGTGTAGTGGTGCTCACCTCCAATTCCAGCTACATAGAAAGCAAAGGTGGAAGGATCAATTGAGCTGAAGAGTTTGAGGTTACAGAGAACTATGATCGCACCACTGCACTCCAGTCTGTGAGACAGAGAAAGACTGTCTCTTAAAAAAAAAAAAAAAGAGGGGAGAGGAAGGGAGGAGAACAGAGGGAAGGAAGAAGAAAAGAGAGAAGAAAAAGATAAACCTCAAAAAAGTCACTCAGGGCCAAGTATACCATGAATGGACATGGAGATTCACAAAGTGATTTCTTAACAGTTATTTAAAAACAAACAAACCCTTCCTCCCACCTAGACAATTTTCTATATTCCCCAAAAGACTGAATTCTTCAGTCACCTAAGAAACCCTATTCTAACCAATGGAATCAACTGGCCAAAACCTTCCAAAATGAATTTACTCTCTACTGTTTTACAATAGTCCTAGAAAAAAAATAAATAAATAAAAAGAATTTACTCTCCGGCGGCGCCTGTGGCTCAAAGTAGTAGGGCGCCAGCCCCATAAGCCGGAGGTGGTGGGTTCAAACCCAGCCCAGGCCAAAAACTGCAAAAAAAAAAAAAAAAAAAAAAGAAAAATTTACTCTGAAGAAAACATCATGCAACTATTTATTCAAATTTTTTAATTGTCAAAGCGGTCTCTAGAAAACACATAGCCACTGCAAACAATAAGCCCAGAGCTTAATTCTGAATGGTCACACATAGTATTTATCTGTGATTCTGAGACCATTGACTTTAAGACACATCATCAAATAATGGTACACATCATTTGTAAGCTGCATCTTGACTTCAGAAAGAGAAACATTAAAGAGTTTTAAAATGTACATTTAGAATCAAGAAAAAACAGTAATAACAAGACAATCTACGAACAGTACTACTTCATTCTCATGTGGGCCCAGATGATGAAAGTTCATACTGGAGCACAATGGAATCAATCTTTTAACCTAACAAAAATTTAGACTCTGAAACCAAATACTATTCCTAGAACAGGATTACAGTGAGCGTCCAAAAAAGAAAGAAAAAAAAAAAAAATCACATCTACTCTGAAGTAATTTAGAGTGAAGTGATCTAGAATTCACATTTACAGATGTGTCAACATGTGAAAGCTGCAGCAGAGTGAATTCAACTAAGAATTCTAAATAGATAAATCTTATTGAATTGACTAGTCAATTTAATCAAAATCATCTAAATGTATAACTGTAGTTATACTCCAACTACATACTTGTAAATGTAACAAAAGTGATACATTTCAAGTGATACATATCAAGAGAGAAGGCTATGATAAATAAGAGCCTGTCAATTTTTTATTTTTATTTTTTTTGCAGTTTTTGGCCAGGGCTGGGTTTGAATCCATCACCTCTGTCTGGCATATGGGGCCAGCACCTACTCCTTTGAGCCACAGGCACCGCCCAAGCCTGTCAATATTTTAAGTAAAAAAAATTCTTGCCAAAGAAGAGCAAAAAGGGATCAAAGAGATAACTATAAGCTTTCCTCTCAACTCTAAGACAAATTAATTACACGTTTTGCGTATCATACATCACTATTCTATAACATATCAAAATTAGACTTTTCAAGAAACCATGTTTCTACACCAAATTATTAATTCTATAGCTATAAAACACGTCATATGATAATTGAACACTTATGTGCAAACCACTTGTCCTAAGTTACTTTAAGATGTATTTAATTACAGTATCGAAGTATTTTGAGTTTCACAACAGCATTAAGGCCTTCAAGATTAACATACTACATTTTCCCAAAGTTTGTACCAAAAGGACTTGCATATCACTACAGGCTCAGCTACAGGCTCAGCACCCATAGCACAGTGATTATGGCGCCAGCCACATGCACCGAGGCTGGTGGGTTCGAACCCAGCCCGGGCAAGCTAAACAACGACAAGTGCAACAAAAAAATAGCCAGGCATTGTAGTGGGCGCCTGTAGTCCCAGCTGCTTGGAAGGCTGAGGCAAGAGAATCGCTTAACCCCAAGAGTTTGAGATTGCTGTGAGCTGTGACGCCACAGCAATATACCAAGGGTGACAATAGTGAGATCCTTGTCTGAAGGAAAAAAAAAAAAAAAAACAAAACACTGTAGATTTTATCTGACACAAAGTTTGTAACTGACAGCAACAGTTTACCAGACTACTATGTGCCAAATAAATACATTACCATATTTTGTCCTCACAACAACCCTGTGAAGAGGGTACCATTATTATCTTCATTTTACAAATGAAGAAACTGAGATTTAAAAACACTAAATATTGGCGGTGCCTGTAGCTCAAGCAGCTAAGGCGCCAGCCACATACACCTGAGCTGGGGGGTTCAAATTCAGCCTGGGCCCACCAAACAACAATGACGGCTGCAACCAAAAAATAGCTGTGTGTTGTGGCGGGCGCCTGTAGTCCCAGCTACTTGGGAGGTGGAGACAGGAGACTCACTTAAGCCCAGGGGAGTTGGAGGTTGCTGTGAGCTGTGATACCAGATGACTCTACCCAGGGCGACAGCTTGAGGCTCTATCTCAAAAAAAAAAAAAACGCGAAATATTATGAGTCCAAGATCACAGAAATAGTAAGTACTGGGAAACTAAATTTGAAACCAGATGCTACCTCCAGAGAGTTCAAGCTCTTCACTGCTACTGATTATTTCATAAAATGACACTATTTAGGAAAGAATTCTTATCTGAATAAAAATTAATCATCAATAAAAAAAGCATAAATTTAAATTTTATTTTGAAACAATCTCTAACTTTGAATCTTCTAAACACACTAGTTCTGAGATCTAACATCCATGGAAAATCCAATCCCTACAATAAGCTCAGAGCTTTAAGGCAATAAATAAATAAATACTGTTACCCTCCTATGCTAGGTACTGTGGCTATAACAATACATTAAAAACAGGTGGGCTGCCGGGCACAGGGGCTCATGCCTGCAATCCCAGCACCCCAACCCCCCCAAACATGACATGGGAGGATTGCTTGAGCTCAGGAGTTCAAGACCAGCTTACTCTTGTAAGACCCAGTCTCTAAAAAAAATAGTGAGACACTGTGGCGTTGTAGTCCCAGCTACTTGGGAGGCTGAGGCAAGAGGATCACTTGAGCCCAAGAGTTTGAGGTTGCTGTGAGCTGTGACACCAGAGCACTCTACCTAGGGCAACAAAGTAAGAGTGGGGGTCACCATGATCCTCAATTTTCTAAGTTCTTAGAACATAAGCAGAGATGGGAAAAACAACTCATTTCACCTGAAATAGGGTAAGGGAGGAACAGAGACAGAATAAGCTTTTATTAATTAAAAATAGTAGTAAAGCAGCATTTTTACATTTAAACAGTAAATGGCTTATAATCCTTGCACTTTGGGAAACCAAGGCAGGAGAATCACTTGAATCCCAGAATTCAAGTCCAGCCTGGGCAATAGCAAAACCCCATCTCTATAAATAATACAACAACTGTCTGGGCCTGGTGGTGGCACACGCCTATAGTCCCAGCTACTTGGGAAGCTGAGGCAGGAGGATGGTTCAAAACCAGGAGTTTGAGGTTGCAGTGAACTATAATGACAGCACTGCACTTTAGCCCAGGAAGCACAGCAAGACCCTGTCCCCAAAAAAACAAAATAAGCAAAATAAAACAGTAAATGACTAAGTCACTACATACAAAGTAACCTACTGGCCAACCACTCAAGACATAATTTAAAAAGCACAGATTCATAAAGATGTATTTGCCAATGGAAGGATTCTTTCAGTCAGGAAGCAACTCAAAAGAATGCCTTACTTTCACCAATGCAATAAAACTATTTTCTATTTAGTGCCAATCAGTTCTGTTCTGGACTCTTCACACACCATTGATTTATGGAAGAGAAAAATATTTTCTTCTTTCTATATTTTTATCTCACGAAATCTATCACTAGGTTTGAATATATAATTTGTACTTTGTAATCACGTTGTAGTCAAATGAAATAAGATGACCCATGTACTTTAAAAATTTACATTCAGGGGCAGTACCCATAGCTCAGTGGGTAGGGCGCCGGCCACATACACCAAGGCTGTCAGGTTCAAACCCAACCTGGGCCAGCTAAAACAACAATGGCAACAAAAAAATAGCCAGGCGTTGTGGCAGGTGCCTGCAGTCCCAGCTACTTGGGAGACTGAGGCAAGAGAATAGCTGAGCCCAAGAATTTGAGGTTGCTGTGAGCTGTGACGCCATAGCACTCTCCCGAGGGTGATACAGTGAGACTCTGTCTCCAAAAAAAAAAAATTCACATTCACACATTAAACAATACACCCTCTTTCATAAGTAAAATTTGATCTTTGATACATCACCTAAGAAACATGATTTCAAGGTATTTTGTAGTGGTGCTCCCAGCTAGGGCAAAGGATGAGAGGGTCTTTGCTAACAGTCACAGGAGAGCACCGTATAGGCCCAGGAAAACCCTATTTCCCACAGACCTTGCCACCCCATCCTTTTCCTTTTCTGACAAAATGAAGAGGCCCTGTAAAAACTCGTTTCCTCATCTATAATCTAGAAAAATCTATACAGAACAGAGCTACAATCTATACAGAAAAATCTCTTACCCACCCACCCCAACCTCTTTCATTCACCTCAGTGGCATATTTTCTTTATTTCCCACCTTTGTTATTCATCCTAACCCCACCCCCTATTTCTCAGCAACAGGTCATTTTGTTCTATGGCCAGGCAGCAGAAGAGTCAGCTAGCTGAGTACCCCAGACTTGTGTAATAGCAAAAACAAACAAGGAAACAAGGTCTACCAGACTGTAATGGTTTTTGATCTTTGGGAAAGGAGTTCTCCCTAATCTACACCACCCAATAACATATAAGGCTAAACATACTAAACAATACTAAAACATACAAAACATACTAAAACAAAGCAAGAACATAAAATCACAGGATTAGGAACGACTATACTAAATTCAATTACTTTTCAATCTATTTTCCAAGAGCTATTTTATAATGTAACAACATTTTGGCAGTAGAAAATAAACTATCACCAGGGCAATGACTCATGCCAGTAACTCCAGCACTTGGAAAGCCAAGAAGGAAGGACTGTTTGAGGTCAAGAGTTCAAGACCGGCCTGAGCCTGGACAACATAGCAAGATCCTGCCTCTACAAAAGAATTTTAAAAATCAGCCAGGCACAGAGCTGCCCACCTGGAGGCACTCAGGAGGCTGAGGTGAGAGGATCACTTGAGCCCAGGAGTTTGAGGCTGTAGTAAGTTGTAACTGTACCACTGCACTTGAGCATGGGTGACACAGTGAGACCTTGTCTCAAGAAAAGGGAAAGGAGGGGGGGGAGCAGGGAGAAGCTATGACTCAATAACTATTTCAGTAGATTTTTAATCTCTATTCTGTGTAACTAAACAGAAAAAAAAATTTTATGGTCAAGTAAACCACAAATCAAACCATCATATTTCTACATTCTGTGTATGCTCCTCTAATAATACACAAACACACTGTAGACATAAATTTTATGAATTGGCTTTGCCACTTAACTGACTTTAAATACTGAAAAGTTCCCCAGGATTAAAACCATGTAGAAGAGGTAACAGTAAAGAGGAAAGAAAAAAAGTCAATGAACTTCACAGCCCACAGCCAGAAAAATGATTAAATGCAACAGAAAAACAGAACTTAAGATAATAAATTGATACCAAAAACAACATGATTACAATAACTCAGGTACCTTTTAGCACTCGTTGACAATTTAGCGGCAGTTTTGCTGGATATTTTTCCCTCCTTTTTCTTGGGCTGAACTTGCTCTCTTTCTGGTTCTTGCTGAACACTTTCACGTTGGTCTCCATCGGAACTTCCTCCACTAGTGCTCGGACTGTCATCAACTCTTTGTGCCTCAGTGGACATTTTAGATCCTGGATTAAAGAATCAAAAATTATTCAGCTGTGAGAACTACTGTAAAGTACCTCAAGCATAGAGAAAGTGAGCCTTAAAGTAGAACAAGTAAAACTCAATATAAAATGGATAAGTTGACCATTTACAAAACAAACAGCTTTAGGAACTACTATAACTTTTCTTTCCTCCATTCAAATTGTACTGTGAAATAAAAAAAATGAAAAATTTATACACAAAATTTCACAGCAACATTATTCATAACAGCCAAAAAGTAGAAACAAATCAAACATCCATTAACTGATGAATGGATAAACAAAATGCAGTAGATCCACATAATGTGGACTATTCAACTTGAAAAGTCGAATGAAGTGCAGTATCTACATGCTACAAAACCGATGAACTTTCAATGGTTATGGTTAAGTGAAAGAAGCTAGCCACAAAGGACCACAAACTATTATTCCATTTATATGAAGGGTCCAAAATAGGTGAATACACAGAGACACAAAAATACGTAAGTGGTTTCCAGAGGTATGCTTTGGGAATAATAAAAATGTTCTAAAATTAAGTAATGATGATGTTGCACAACTCCATAAATATTCTAAAAACCACAGAGTTATACATTTTTAAAGGGCAAATTTTATAGCATGTGAATTACATCTCAATATGCTGTTATAAAAAAGGAAGTAAAAAATGACTGAGGACCTACTTCCTACCAAGCACTGTACTAAGAACTGCCAGAAATTTGGACTAGTAGGCAAGCAAACTAGCTATGTACCCTAAGAGTGGTTAGTACAAATGGCCACAAGAACAGAGAAACAGGGGGACACTTTCAAGTCAATACATCGTCAGATCTGAGCTGAGGTTAAAGTCTTCTCAGCCAGCAAATTTATTTTAAGTAACCTTTGTGGTAACAGAACACAGAGGCCTGAGTGATTCTAAATAAAAACTAAACTATATGATAGCATATCCAGCTATATGCTAAGCAACCATGTTTCACAAGAGATAAAGACTACATTGAGATGCTGAAGAACATTTTTTTCCACAGTCTAGATGAAATATCCGTCAAGGCTTTCAAATTCCCTTTGCTCTGAGTTCATGCTCCCCAAGTAACTCTGATTATCAACTCAATTTCCTCAATACTTTGACGCCTACCCTAGGTAGCTGTTATAACCTAGATAACAGACAGAAAAAAATTCCAGTAAATGAAAGGAATATTCCTTCACTACTGTTATCCTATCATAATCAATTTCTGAGTTTGATTACTATAAATACATCCCTTATGACCCAGTGCTCTGACAGATCCAGAAATGAACAGACAAAACCCATATCCAAACTCTAAAAGGCCTTGTGCTCACCATGGTACGGTCACCTAATCACCACTTTCAGTACCACATAGCTACCTTCTCGTATACTTCTTCAAAAAACAAAACTACCCATGTTTAAGAAGTACCATTAACAACACAAAATATGCCTTGAAAACTCATAGGTAAATTGAACAAATTCTTTCAAAAAGGACACTTTTAATTACTCAAATTCAAACTTGAAATAAAACTTTTTCTAATATCAGAATAGGCGATAGATGCTTTAAATAAGGCATAAATTGTTATTACTATAATTTAGTTAAATGGATAGCTAGCTGATACTGATAATTCATCATCACCAAAGATTTAGCTAACTTGCAGCTTCCTCTAACCAAAACAATTTAATAATGCAAATCTTTAGTGGTCTGCTATTTTTTTTTTAATTTTTTTTTATTGTTGCAGTTTGGCCAGGGTTGGGCCTGAACTCACCACCCTCAGTAAATGGGGCCAGCATACCACTCACTGAGCCACAGGCACTACCCAGTGGTCTGGTATTTTTATGGTAAGACAAACCAAAAAGCACTACAAAAGAATGGAGGAATCAGCAAGCACAGAGAGGTATACATGCAATAAAAAATACGAAACGTCTATACCAAGCGTCCTCAAACTTTTTAAACAGGGGGCCAACTCACTGTCCCTCAGACCATTGGAGGGCCAGACTATAGGTCAAAAAAAAAAAAAAAAAAAACTATGAACAAATTCCTATGCACACTGCACATATCTTATTTTGAAGTAAAAAAACAAAACGGGAACAAATACAGTAACACTGTCTCGTGTGGCCCGCGGGCCGCAGTTTGAGGACCCCTATTCTATACCAACACACCACCCACATCACCACCCTCCTCTCAACCCCACCAACTCCCTTTCCCTTTGACAAACAAAAACAGGTGTGCCCAAACAGCTCTGAAACACACCAATGGGAACTCTTTTACTTTTCTACCTATTCTGTAAATGTAGATGGTCAGTCTCTACAGTGACATCTTTTATGAGCACCTAAGTCACTTAATAGAATACTGAAATTTTATATCAGTATGTTTTATGTCTACTTCTAAAAGTCCTAATATTTCCATTTTTTTAATTTTTATTACACTTTAAATTCTCATTTTAGATTTAACATTTGTTTTTTCAGCTTACTTCTTTCACTTAAAATATATCAGAAGGTTAAAACCTTGGATGTACATAATAGCTTATTAGATAGACTGGATATGTACAGGAGTGAGAAAGAGAACAATTCTCAGGGAAAGATGCTAAGATATACCAAATTGCTGTCAGCAATATTTTAAGAAATGTGAAATGAGTGAGAATCAGTTAATATATTTTAAGCCAGAAAGAATTCATCACGTGTCAAATATACGGGAACCTAAATGAAGTAATATTCTTACACTGAGGCTGTGGCTTCATTTTAGTGAACTACAATTAAATAAACTATGTGGAGAGTTTCAGCTGCATATGGTATTAGTTATAAAGCTACGCACTCTTCTATTTATGTGCATTTACATACTAATAATGCTATGATTATATAATCACTTAAAAAAGATTACTCAATGATGTAATCTGAGTCATAATCTGAAACCAAATTTCATAAACTACTGCAGATTATCAGAGGAAAACTAAAGTAAAAATTAGTCTCACTACAGAATTATGAAAAATACTATTTTAAATGGACAGAGGCATAATTTCTATGGGTTCACAAAAAAGAAAAAAGTGTATTTTCACTTTTGACCTACAATATCTTATTTCATCCAAATCCTAACCTACAAATAATTATTGATAACTACTATAGAAACTTTTAGAAATAAGGTTTTCATTTCTCTTTTTCAAATATCAAGAATAAAGGGAATTTCTACTGATTTTGTTTTTTGAATGCCTGATTACAGAACAAGTATGGGAAAAAAATGTTGCATTCAGGTGCCACTAATTTTATGAAAATAAAGTCTATAAACCATTTTAATTAGTTATAAGTAACAAATTGCTGTCTTGTCTAAAATACAAATGAATAAAAATTTCTGAATTGTAACTCTTTAAACATCTTCTAAATTACCATTTTAAAATTATCCTTAAAAGTCATTCCTAAATAGCTAATTTGATTCAATCGTCTAATTTACAGGAAAAATAAATTGAAATCCCTGGGTTACAAACACAGGCCCTACTTTCCAATGATAGCTTCAAAGACAGTGAGATATACAAATTGATATGTTTATTTCAAACTCAAAGTAAAACTTGGCTTTTAAACATAAAATAGAAATGTAGTCTTTCCTAAAATATGTATTAAGAGTTTAAATATTATGCCTTCTTCAACCCACCAATTGTCTAAGCTTGTATTAGCTATGTACTCTAAGCTGTAATTATAGTCCTAGAAATTAATAAGTGAATGAAACTCACCTGTTTTGTAAAAATGAAATTATTTGACTTTAAATATTACTGATAACATAAAAGCAACTATTTTCACTCCATAAATCCAGATTACTATCTAGATAAGCCTTACATAGTAACTAATAGTGTAAAACTGCAAAAACAAGTGTTCCTTTGAGCTTTTATAACAGGAAACCGTTTAATTCTGTCGTGTTATCTTGCTGCCTTCCTACTCACAGTTCTAACTTTTCTAAGGTATAAAATAAAGTAATTCATATTATATGCACATTTTCTGGCAACATCTAGCTTTAAACTTAACTGTAAAGGTATTTACGAACAAAATAATAGGGGAACACTTTATTCTAGAGCAAGGGGTGCTGTAGGAGAGACAGAGTGGGATATGATACTATATGAAAACACTATCTTCAGCATCAGCCCACATACGGAACTCCAAGGAGCCAAGGAGCAGCTGTCTGAGTAAAGGCAAATATTTCGATTCTCAAGGTCCAGTCTGAATTATCACATATTCAGAAATACTTTTTAAAGAGTCTGGGATTAAAAACTAAGGAGAGCTTAAAATTTTTCTGAACCGCGAGATCATATGACAATAAACCCTAGCACCTCCTTCAGTACTTTTAAATAAAACCATTTGGGTGGACTCTCAAGAATACACAATACAAAACGAAGAATCCCGAAAACATGCAAATAGGTCTAACAGCCACCGAGCACAGGATGATGTCTTTCTAAAGCGGCCTTAATTTCCTTAAGGGAAGATGGATTGGACATTTCGGGTTGGATGTGAAGGAAAAGGCCACAAGAAGCCACGCTTATCTTCATTAAAAATGGTAAAGGGCAAAAGGATGAAAACATTATTAGAGGAGAAAAGAGAAGAGAAGTGAGGAGGGGGGAAGCGGGAGAGAATAGAGGGAATCCGGTTTCAAACCAGGCCAGTGGGGGCTGCAGAGGAGAGACCAGAGAAAAATGGGCTTCGTTGCCAAACTGTGACAAGCGCCAGGAATCACAAAAGACCAATACAACACACACCCCACACCAGAGCACATACAAATTACACCCCACAAGGTCTTCTCCCGGCGGGCCACCGGGGTGCGGCGGCGGAGCCGGACCTGCCACTCGCCAGGAGAGACACCATGTGCAGCAATTATGCAATTAGGGAAAACAGCAAAAGATCAAGCCGGGCACTTTCCACCGTGACATTTATCCTGTACTTTTGCAAAGACTTACTTCCAGGATGCAGCTGGGAGAGGGCAGGGGCTAGGAGGGTGGAGAGGGATGGGGAACTGAGAGCGAAAGAGGGTAGAAGAAGGGCAGGAGAGAGAAGAGGCGGGGGAGGGGATGGGAAGGAGGGGGAAGGGTAGAAAGGGCGAGAAACGGGGGCAGGAGGCTCGCGGGAGGCGGCGCAGAGAACAGGGCACGCCGGGGAGCGAGGAAGGGGGGAACTAGGGCGCGAGCGGTGTAAGCAGAGACCTGCGGCGCGGAGGACGACTGGGGGAGTGAGGAGGACGCCCTAAGACGGGAGGCACGGGCACGGCCCGGGCGAATACCTGAAAGAGGGGTGTCCCTGCAGGTCGCAGGCTCGACCAAAGCCCGGGCGAGAGGGCTGCCGAGGCGCGAGGGAAGAGGAGGAGGGGAGGCCCCAGGGACGAGATGTCCCCCGCGGACCGTCTAGTCACCGAAAGCCAGACCCACGCACCACGCACCCGACCACGCCTGTCCCCTCCGCGCTCGCGCCCGCCCAGACTCACCCTCAGCGCTTTCGCTGCCGCCGCCCCCGGCCGTTCCAGCTCTGGCTTCGGAGGCTGCTGCCCACGGCTGCCGCTGTGGCTGCCCCTGAGTCTAGGAAAGTGAAGCCTCCACCTCCAGCAGCCACCGCCGCCCGGCCGTCCGCGCGCGCGCCCGCCACTGCGCGTGCCCGCCCGCCAGCCCGGGAGAGACCGCGAGAGCGCGAGCCCCACGTCGGCCGTGCGGCGCCGCGCGCCTCCCTCTGCTCCCCCCCGCCCCTCCTGCACCGGCGCGCGGCCGCGAGGGGGCGGGGGCGGGCACGCGCATGGGCAAGTTGCCCCGTCGGCTGGGAGAGGGGCGGGGGCGCGGCGCGGAAAAGTAAAGTGACAGTCAGGTCCTGTGTGCAGGCCGGGCCCCTTGCGGGGAGTGGGGCGAGGGTCGTCCCACGGGGAAGGGTCGGCAAAAGTGGGGGAAACCGAGGCTGAAGGAACGGCTCGAAGAGATGGGACGCGGGGGCCTTGACGGGCACGCGCATTAAAGGGACTTGCCGGATAGGGGCGGGGGGTTGCCTCTAAAGGCAGGGGCGGTGGGCGGGGGAAAGCCTTCTACCCCACCACCACCAACTGTAGCTATTAAAACTCGCCTCAGAGCTTTCCCACAGCAGCTACAAGGACTGACCCTATTAACACACTAACCCAAACTTGTGGACGTGTGGTGCCCACATGCACCCAAGATAGAACTTCACCTTGCCCTTGAAAGTTCGCCTAAGCTAAGCCTGACACTGCAGCACCGAAGTCCTTCTGCTTTTTTGCTCGCCTAATCCAAGAATGCACGCCACCTGGTAGCAAGGCGCTCCAGGCCATTTAGACCCGGGATACTGGGGAAAGGGGTGAGGGAACGGAAGTGTAGCGTTAGGTACAGAGCTGGTGGGAAGCTACTTTAATGCCCAGTTGAAGAGTATGGGAACAGCAGCAGCAGCACTGTGAGTGCCCCGAGGGAACATTAGCTTTTCCTGTAAGTTTTACCCTGTTTTTGCAAATTCACCTTACACAAAATTTCCCCTACCCTACCTCCAGCCTCTTACCAATAGAGTGCTTGCTATTGCTGCTCCTAAACCACTCCTAGCCTGAGATTCTGGCTATATGTGGAAAAGTCCTGCCTAGACAGGGCTGAAGACAAAAACCCCACCAAGGAAAGATAGACCTAGTATATACTAATTCACTTGAACATAACCGAGTCACATACATAATTAGATGTGGAAAATAAGCCTACTAGGTGCCCTGAACCTAGCATGGGGTAATGAGCAGAGTTGAGAGCAACTTAAGCAGCCTAAAGAAATCAATGCAATAAGACCAGAAAACAGGAGCAAGTCAGGAGCCAAGCACATGTCTGGAACTGAAAATTCTTCAATCAAACGCCATCGTGAAGAATTGACTGTTGGATTTACATCGTCTGTGAAAATTCCCTCAAAAAAGTATTGGCTCCTTAACCTCTGTAAATCACCATGGAGCAAAAACTGGATGCATTTTTGTGAATCATTTCTATGTGTCCCTCAAGATATCATCAACAGGCCCCATGACCTTTGAACTCCTATATTGGAGGCTCAGAAATTAACATATCCCAGGATCATCAATTTTGTAGGCACCTATATCTTTTACATGGTGCAATATACTAATAGGCATGATATGTTTGTAGGAAAAGAGGACGTAAAATGTGTCATATTTGCTTTTTGGTATTTAAAATATGACCAAATAGACCATTTCATAGACGGACTGAAATGTGTGTATAATTTATTTTTCCTCATAAACCTCTACATATTACCATTTTCATTTTATTGATTGTGTTTTAATAATATAGAAAGATCAAAGCCTCCTGTGTGTTTTGCAACTCTTTAGTGAGGATAGATGACAGAATCTCCATTTCCTAGGTCTCTATGCTAGTCTCCAAATATACTATACTATATAAAGATTTTATATATACTCTTCTCTATATATCCTGTTGATTTTTTGTTTGTTAACAACAAATGCTTTATAACAAATGTTCTTCAGTTACAGAAAGTATTGAAGTTTTTTTTTTAGTCATTAATCATTGTCCACTGGGCTAGGGATGCAGCATGTCAACTTCTGTCTTTGTGGAAAGGATTGGAAGAGGTTTCAATGCTTAATTGCTAAAACCATGGTTGCTACAGTACTTAGATTTTCTGTAGATGTTTTAACTGCTATTTAGTAATTAAGTTCAAAATGAGTACAAATCAGAGTTACAATTTTATTTATTCAAGGAATGTTTATTGATACCAGGCATTGTCTGATATAGAATGAAACAAATATCGCTGTCCTCAGAGCTTCTCTATCTCAGACCCTTCTCTGTTTTGCACTCTACATACAATGCATCAGCAAATTCTGTTGACTCTGTTTTCAAAAATACATTCCAAAGTATCCATTTCTTCCCATCCTCCTCCCCACTGCTATTGCCCTGGTCCAAGCCACCACCATCTCTCAATTAATAGTCTCCTACCTGATCTTTCTGCTGCCTACTGTCTATCTTCCACACACACACACACAGCAGTCTGAATGGTCCTTAGATTATGTCTCTCCTTTCCTCAAAAATTCCAATGGTTTTCCATGCTAGAGTGACAGCAAAAGTTATTAAAATTGCCGTTAATACATTTCCCTGCATGGGGCTGGCACGCAGTGGCTCATGCCTATAATCTTAGCACGCTAGAAGGCCCAGGTGTGTGAATTGCTTGAGTTCAGGAGTTCAAGACCATCCTGAGCAAAAGTGAGACCCCCCCCATCTCTAAAAATAGCAGAGCATTGTGGCAGGTGCCTGTAGTCCCATCTACCCTGGAGGCTGAGGCAAGAGGTCTCTTGAGCCCAAAGAGTTTGAAGTTGTTGTGAGCTACGATTCCATGGCACTCTACCAAGGTACTGAGTGAGACTCTGTCTTAAAAAAAAAAAGGCGGCGCCTGTGGCTCAGTGAGTAGGGCACCAGCCCCATATGCCGAGGGTGGCGGGTTCGGACCCAGCCCCGGCCAAACTGCAACAGAAAAATAGCAGGGCGTTGTGGCGGGCGCCTGTAGTCCCAGCTGCTCGGGAGGCTGAGGCAAGAGAATCGCGTAAGCCCAAGAGTTAGAGGTTGCTGTGAGCCGTGTGACGCCAAGGCACTCTACCCGAGGGCGGTACAGTGAGACTCTGTCTCTACAAAAAAAAAAAAAAATTCCCTGCATAATGTGCCTGCTGCCCCCAACCCTTCTGACCTCACACTGTACAATTTTAGACCATACTCACCTCCTTCCAACCACACTATCTTTGCTATTATAGAATACATCATGCATTCTTCAGCCTCAAACATATGTACATGTTATTTCCTATCTCTAAAGCATTCTTCTCTCCCACCCTTCTTCCAAAACTTATCCCCTTCCTCTGCTTCATTTTAGCCCTAGGATCATCATCTAACGTATTTTTAACTTGTTTATCTTAGTCTGCCTTTTCTTCTACTTCTTCCTTCCTTTCTCTTCCCCCACCCCATATAAAAGCATCTTGAGAAAAAGGATTTTGTTGGCGGTATATGTATACATATTCAAAGTTCATTGAGTGAATAAAATTGACCTCATTCAGCTGATGACATAATAGAGAAATAGTTTCAATTTCTTTAATAGTAATAATTAGCACTTACTGTATCATTAATTTATGCTAGGCAAAATGCCAAGCACTTTACACATACTAGATCATGACCACCATATGACTTGGTTTTATCCAGTCAACCCCACTGTAAAGATGAGAACACCGAGGTGCATAGAGATTAAGTCACCTCCCACAGTCACACAGCTAGTAAGGAACAGAATTGGGATTTGAAATCAGGAGTTTGGCTCTGGAATCTGAACTCAGGATAGTTTACCATGAGTTCAATATTACATAGATTTTTTTTTTTCTTTTTTTGTAGAGACAGAGTCTCACTTTATGGCCCTCGGTAGAGTGCCATGGCATCACACAGCTCACAGCAACCTCCAACTCCTGGGCTTAAGCGATTCTCTTGCCTCAGCCTCCCGAGTAGCTGGGACTACAGGCACCCGCCACAATGCCCAACTATTTTTTGGTTGCAGTTCAGCCGGGGCGGGTTTGAACCCGCCACCCTCGGTATATGGGGCCAGTGCCTTACCGACTGAGCCACAGGCACCACCGTATATTACATAGATTTTATTTGATATTTCACAGTTTCTCTCCCCTGAGACACAGACTTGGTGTCCAAGACAAATAGTTCACCTTCCTTATATTTCCTACTCTGGTTCATCAATCTGTCACTCACTCTCTCCTTTCTTTCATTTGTTACTGCTGGGCATTGATATAGAGGCAACATTTTTCCCCCTTAGAACTGGCAAATGGGAATATTTTTTAAGGGTCCTCATTACAGCTTTGTTACTGCCAACTTCATGAGTTGGTTGAGTCAAAATTAGTTTTCCAGTTTGAATGGATAGATGATAGAAAAGACTTGGGGACAGTGTGTGGGACCTGGGCTGGATTTCAGCAGAAAGCATCACACTGGTGGAGTCCTGCTGCTTGTTAAAACAGCTTCTAGGCTGTTCTTGCTAGGCACTCAACGATCAGGAGTTATTAAATATTTGGATTGTACCTCCTGAAAGAAATATCATATTAGCTCAAGATTATCAAAGATTAGGACCTTGAGAGAATGGAATGGAAAACAATGATCTTTTGCTTACAAATTTGGCTTTCCAGAGACTGTAGGCACACCCCGTTGTCTAGTAAAGTACTGACACAAAGGTACAGACCAGGTGCTTAACAATTGTTTCTTGTATAAAGGAATAAATGAATGAATGAATGAGTTTCTTTTTTTTTAGAGACAGAGTCTCACCTTGTCACCTTCAGTAGAGTGCTGTGGCGTCACAGCTCACAGCAACCTCCAGCTCTTGAGCTTAGACGATTCTCTTGCCTCAGCCTCCCAAGTCGCTGGGACTACAGCGCCCGGCTATTTATTTGTTGCAATTTGGCCGGGGCCAGGTTTGAACCTGCTACCCTCGGTGTATGGGGCCAGTGCCCTACTCACTGAGCCACAGGAGCCGCCCTGAATGAATGAATTTCTTTTTTTTTTTTTTTTTTTTTTTTTGTAGAGACAGAGTCTCACTTTATGGCCCTCGGTAGAGTGCCGTGGCCTCACACAGCTCACAGCAACCTCCAACTCCTGGGCTTAAGCGATTCTCTTGCCTTAGCCTCCCGAGCAGCTGGGACTACAGGCGGAATGAATGAATTTCTAACAGGGTATGGAAAGAGTACTGAACACATATTCTCCTGACTTTCTCACTTAGTCAGGAATTGCTACCTGGACCAACATGTATGATTGTACATGTTGCACACTGCAAAAGGTCAAGAGGAGCCATTTACACATAGTATAAATTAAGATGTAAACACAGAAGTGTAGCTGCTCCTCTGGCTCCTAGCCCCTGCACAAGTATGATAGTCAGTCTCTAAGGTGGCTCTTAATAATCCCTGCTCCTGGTATTCACACTTTTGTAATCCCCTCTTACATCGTACCAAAGTTGGTACAACGCTGAGAGCTGATGGTATGTCACTTCCGAGATTAGTGTATAACAGATAATAGGCTTCCATCTGGCTTATGTGCCTGCTCTCATGCTGTCTCATGCACACGCATGTGCACGCTCGCTCTCTCCTCACTCATTCGGGAGAAGCTAGCTGCCATATTGTGGGCAGGCCTACAGAGAGGCACATACGGCTCGAAAACAGGTCTCCTGCTAACATTCACATGAGTAAGCTCAGAAGCAAATCCTTCAGCCTCAGCTAAGCCTTCGCCCCGATAACATCTTATCTGCAACCTCACGAAAGATCTTGAGCCAGAAACCCCAGCTAAGCCGTTCTTAAACCTTGAGATGATATTGGTTGTTTTCAGCCCCTAAGTTTTGAGGGTGATTTGTTATGCAGCAGTAGATAATTAATAACCATGATCTCTGCTCACTAACAGTGAAATTCCCCCTCAAGTCCTCCACTTATCAAGCATGCAGCTGCTGTCGTAGTTCCTGCAGGGCAAGGAGGCCCACTCATTCCTGAAAGGGCTGTTACATACACCTTCCCAGAAACACAAGCAGAGCTATAGGTAAAGGGTCTCAAGAAAGACCACAGGCCAGGAATGGAAAAGAAGAAAGTGGTTCAGAGAGGCCACCTTTAGACGCCAGAGGAGTAAGAAACAAAGAATCTGCTCTGGAAAAGACAATCAAAATAGAAAGGAAAGAACAATGATATGTAAGAGTCAGTGATCTGCTGAGTGATGAGATTGTGATTGAGGTTTTCTTTCTTATAGTTATCATAATATTATTAGTACAATAAATAAAAATATTTTTAACTTAGAGGAAACTCAGAAATAAACAGACAGAAAAAAACAAAGACTTGCCCTAGGTTGTACCATTCTTGGGCAGTGCAGAGATGCTTTGGAACTGAGCTGTCTGGATTCATGATCTATGAGATGGTGAGCAAGTGACTTAACTTATTACTGTGTCAGATTTCTCCCCTACGAATGGGACTTGTTTTAATAGCTAATTCTTATACAGGGTAAGAGGGAAGATTAAATGAGGTAATGCATGTAAGCAACTTGAATAGAGCTTAAAGCAAAGTAAGTGCAATGGAAGTGTGAGCTACTAGGTTTCCTGGTGCTTTGTAAGTGGAAGATCACGTCACCCTCAATTCTAGGTGTAATTATCTCACCTCTGTTTGCCACTTTCTCTTGCAAGTAGTCTCCTAGGTCTCTGACAGCAGCATGTCTCCCTGAATCTCATACTGTTTGCAAGTCTATGGCTTGGTGCTTGTGGCTCAAGCGGCTGAGGTGCCAGCCACATACACCTGAGCTGGCGGGTTCAAATCCAGCCCAGGCCCGTCAAACAACAATGATGGCTGCAACCAAAAAAATAGCCGGACATTGTGGCGGGAGCCTGTGGTCCAAGCTGCTTGGGAGGCAGAGGCAGGAGAATTGCTTAAGCCCGGGAGTTGGAGGTTGCTGTGAGCTGTGATGCTACGGCACTCTACCCAGGGTGACAGCTTGAGGCTCTGTCTCCGAAAAAGATAAAAAATAAAAGTCTATGTTCCCTACTTTGTTGTGGGCTCCTCAAGGGCAGAGACAAGGCCCTATTTATCACCAGGCCTGCATATTGGTGTAAAGAGAAGGCACCCTGGAATGGTTGGCAAATGAATGACTATACCTTCATTTTTAGCTGCAATGTCTCCAAATTATGGAACTCTAGAGATGAATGGCATTGTACCGCGTCTTTCATACCAACAACAATTTCAAAGAATACATAAACTCTTTACTATGTTTTATGAATTCAGGAGGTATACTAATGAATATTTTTCCGTACTTTATGAACACTCTGGCCATCTCTGCAGATGCCATAAAGAAAAAAAAGTGGAAACTCCTTATGTCCAAGTGAGAAAAGATTTTGGGGCAGGGACAGTGTTGGCTTTCTTTACCTTATAGTTTTTATTTTCCTCTACATTTATCTTAGCACTACCTTCTATACTTGGAAGTGCACAATGTGTTTTTGTTGTTGAGACAGAGTCTCACTCTTGCTCAGGCTAGAGCGGCAGCCTCAAACAAGCCTCCTGCCTCAGCCTCTCCAGTATCTGGGACTATAGGTGCCCATCACAATGCCTGGCTAACTTTTCTATTTTTTTTCTATCTTTAGTAGAGACAGGGTCTCACTCTTGTTCAGGCTGGTCTCAAATTCCTGACCTCAAGCAATCCTCCAACTTCAGCCTCCCAGAGTACTGGGATTATAAGCATAAGCCACTGCTCCCAGAAAGTGCACAATTTTTTAATAACTGTATTGTTGAAGAATACTTCACAAATCGTACAATTCACCAATGTAACTTACATAATTCAATGATGTTTAGTATATTTGTATATTCATGGGAGGATGCAACTTCTGCAAAAGGTGAAGAATAAAGATTCTTCTACTCTCTTTTGTTTTTTATCCTTCTTCTTTCTTTCTTTTCTTTCTTTTTTTTTTTTTTTCTGACACAGAATTTCACTCTGACACCCTGGGTAGAGTGCCATAGCGTCATCATAGCTTACAGCAACCTCCAACTCCTAGGCTCAAGAGATCCTCTTGCCTCAACAATTGGGATTATGGCATTTGGATCGTGCTTTTCTGGATTTAGATCCAAACTTGAACCCTGCCATCCTCCCTTGCACTGGCTGAGTCCTTGGGGAAGTGAGCACCAAGATGTGGTTAGAAGTGCAGGTTGCAGTGCAGGTTTGATTTCTGGGAAAGGAACAAAGGGAAGAAGTATGAAAAGAACCTCACCCCAAAGTGCAGCCCCGAGGAAGTCTAACAGCCTAACAAAAAGCTCCAGTGCAAAAATTGCCCCTAAACACTGGGCAGAAATTGCCAGATTCTAGTTCTCCCATCCTATTTGGTCATTTCCTAGGACTGCCTGGGGAGAGCATGTTCTTCATTCACCAGTTAAAATGAGTCCAGTAGGCATTTAGAGCTGGTAGGTAGCAGCAGCGAATCGCACTCCTCACAGCTGGTAGGTAAACATCTGCTTGAAGAAATCATCCAAATCCTGCATTCCCTAGCTGTGCACTCCCCTTCGCCATCAGAACTCCACATTTGTAAATAGTTTGAGACTGTACTCCTCTGCCTTGGACTTGCGAACTTGGACGTTCTCCTTCATTCACGCTATTTCTCACCATCTCTGCTTTAACCTAGTTTCTGAGCTTTGAGCTTCTGATCATAGATATCCCACCCCTAATTCTTCCATTTGCCCAATAGCTGATATGTTCAATCATATAATCAGTCGTATAGTGTGCTCAACTTTCATTAGACTGGCCTCCAAGAGTTAAAACAAATGCCCAAATTCTCCTTTGGAGGCTTAAAGTGTGTAGAGTATTTAACTTTCTTACTAATTCTTCTTATCAATTCTCTGTCTCTTACAAGTTAAGAGAAAGAGTCCCACTACAGGATGCTCTGAAGAACACTTAAGAATGCAAACAGTTGACTCATTTTCCCCCCTAGCTGGTACCAAAAGTACATCCCTAAGGAGTTACTCTAAGGAAGGTTCAGATGAAAGAGCTAAATTCAGTTTACCTCTCCATTTGTTCAGAGTGGAGGAAAGACCTATGTTCTCCCCTGCACCAGCGTAACTTTGGCAAGGACACTGACAACAAGCTGCTTTTAACTTGGAGTTGGAAAAGTGTTAGTTGATTCATATAGTGTATGTGTAAATACCTTTATACAGTGTATATACAGTTTATTAAATTGACTTTCTAAAATTATAATCAGCATTGAAGGAGTATGATAAATTGTTTTGCAAATACTATCAGCAAGTTGTTGGATTCTTTCCCCTGATTTATGTATTAGATTTTCATGGGTGAAATCTTACAGCAAATGACCAATCACACTGATCATCCCTGATAAATACTTGCTGAATTCCAAGAGTACTTCTTTCTTTCTTTTTTTTTGAGACAGAGTCTCACTATGTCGCCCTCAGTAGAGTGCGATGGTGTCAAAGCTCACAGCAACCTCAAACTCCAGGGCTTAAGCAATTCTCTTGCCTCAGCCTCCCTAGTAGCTGGGACTACAGGCACCTGCCACAATGCCTGGCTATTTGCTTGTTTGTTTGTTTGTTTGTTTGTTTGTTTAGCAGACTCAGGCTCTTCGGGTTCAAACCTGCCAGCCCCGGTGTATGTGGTATGTGGCCGGCATCCTACCCACTGAGCCACAGGCGCCTCCCCAAGAGTATTTCTTTGAGTTGTACTAGTTAGCAACATAAACATCAGACTGAATTTTTTTTTTCTTTGAGACAGAGTCTCAAGCTGTTGCCCTGAGTAGAGTTCTGTGGCTTCATAGCTTACAGCAACCTCAAACTCTCGGGCTCAAGTGATCTTCTTGCCTCAGTTTTTCTGTTTTTAGTAGAGACAGGGTCTTGCTCTTGCTCAGGCTGGTCTCAAACTCGTGGGCTCAGACAATCCACCTGCCTTAGCCTCCTAGAGTGCTAGGATTACAGGCATGAGCCACTGCACCTGACTGAATTATTTTTTAATTCACTTAAAATTTTTGATGAAACCATCCATATCATAGAGTTCTTTTACCTTCCCCTTCTAAGAAACATTCTTTCATCTGTTATTTTTAATTTTCAACTTTCTTTACTCTCACCTCTCTGTCACAGGACCACATGGAATGGTTCAGGGAGAGAGATAGGGGAAAGCGAAAAAGAAAGGGCCACAGTTTGAGTCAATCTGTCTCAACCTCGATTCAGAGCATCAGGAACATTCTGAGGATGGAAGAGTAAGTTCTTAAGGGAGAGTAGAATATTTATTTACTTATTATTTATTATTTATTTTTTTGAGATAGTTTTACTCTGTCGCCCCATGCTAGAGTGCCATGGCTTCAGCCTATTTCATTACAGCTCTAACTTCTGGTTTAAAAGCTCCTTCTGCCTCAGCCTCCAGAGTAGCTGGGACTATAGGCACCTGCCACAACCCCCAGCTAAGTTTTCTATTTTTAGTAGAGATGGGGTCTCACCTTTGCTCAGGCTGGTCTTGAAATCCTGAGCTACACGATCCTCCCACCTGGGCCTCCCAGAGTGCTATGATTATAGGTGTGAGCCGCCCTGCCCTGCCAGGAATGGGATATTTTAAATGAGGAAGCAAGAAGTGTCCTGAGAAATCCCCCTAAGGAGAAAAAGACTTAGATGAATGCAATTTTAAGCAAGACCTAAAATCTCTTGCTTCTTGATATTCCCAACTGAATCACTGTGGAATTTTACAGACCAAGGGGAAAAACGTCCATGACTAAGATCTAACAGATCTTTGCCCACAAAACCTATCTGACAACAATTGCATAGTGTAACACAAAAAGGGAGGAAGTCAGGCATTGCCATATTGAGGGAATTGACAGAATGGGGAAGTGACCCCAGCACTACCAGAGGCCAGTGTCTTGGCCCAGGGGTACAGCTTTTGCAGGGAGGGAGGTGGGAGGGAACACACACATTGGGACAGAGCTATCTGGGACTCATCAGTGGGGGATCCCCTGGGGATTTCATAGGTTTTGGAGATTTTAGGAAATACTGTCACTTACAGGAGCTAGAAGTGGAAAGAAGGAAATGGGATGCTTTATGAGCACACCTGACAGCAGGCCTGGAGACTCCCAGAGGTGAGGATATGAGGGCCTCTGAAGGAGGTGAAACCTCTAACAATAGTGGAAAGGACCTTGCAGGATGCCAAATCCAACAAGATTTAGATTTAGAATTTTTCAGATTTAGAATTCTTTCCCTAAATTTTGCTTGAATGTCTCCGGTGACAGCATTGCCTATCTACCCTAAGAATTCATTCCATCTTTGGATACCTTTGACTTTCTTTCTTTGACTTTCTTCACCCCCAAATTACTCTTCTTAATATGCTTGTTGTACAGAAGGATGCTAACAGCCCTCTGCAGGAAAGGTCTTTTCTTATTTAAAAATGGCAAACATGCCCCAGGAGTTGGTTCCTCCCTGAAGCAAACATCTCCCTTTTCTTCATTTGTCCCTCAAATAGTCACCATTTAAGTCGTTCTTTTCCAGATGCACTCTAATTTGTCTAGATTTCTCTTAAAATATGGTGTCAGGAACTGAATATAATATTTCAGGAGGACTTAGATCAGCTGAGGGAAGGAGGAAGCTGTCACCTGCTATCCGCATCCCAGGAATCTTCCATTCCCAGATGCTAAATGTGATATAAATTACCACGCTACATGAAGATATTCCATTTTAACTACACATTAGATTAGCATCAAAAGAATTTTAAAAATGCAGGAAATCCACAAGCCTGGGAAACAATCTTGGTGTATCCATTGACTATATTCTAAATCTTTCTCTCTCAAATTAGTATACACTCACCACTCATAAGGCCTGTAGAAAATAAGGTTGTCAGCTTTAAAAAATAGTCATAAATTTTACCTCTTTCAGAAACTCCTGGTCAGTTGTCTTAGAAATATGTCTTAGAAATGTCAGTTGTTGGCTCTGCGCCTGTGGCTCAAGTGGCTAAGGCGCCAGCCACATACACTGAGCTGGCGGATTCGAATCCAGCCCGGGCCCTCCAAACAACAAGGGCTGCAACCAAAAAATAGCTGGGCATTGTGGCAGGTGCCTGTAGTCCGAGCCTACTTGGGAGGCAGGAGAATCACTTGAGCCCAAGAGTTAGAGGTTGCTGTGAGCTGTGATGCCTCTGCACTCTACCCAGGGTGATAGCTTGAGGCTCTGTCTCAAAAAAAAAAAAAAAAAAGAAAAAGAAAAAGAAAAAATGTCAGTTGTCCTGGGGGAAAAACAAGGCTATTGATGACAAATCAGGACTATGTACTTTTATACATATTTTTAGTAGAGATAGGGTCTTGCTTTAATACCAACAATATGGGGACTTATCTCCCATAAAATAATTCGTGCAAGTTTTTGTTTGTTTCTGAAATTATATCATGTTTCCACTTTGCAGTGAAGACAATAAATTGATTTCTTTTTGGAAATTGTCTATGTGGGCTTCATATGCAGCATACACACAATAGCAGATTATCATATATATGTTTCAATGATCATTTACTTTTTTACAGCCAGAAAACTTTGCTATATACATACCTTTATATCTAGGACATTTTCTGGCAGAGTCATGAATAATAATTAATTCAAGCATGGTAGACCACACAGTACAAATTGATTACATTTACACTACTAATGGTTTGTTTACTAAACATTTTTCCTTCCACATCACAAATTTAACATTCTTAGCATGTTCTACATTTTTGTGTTTTTATTTCTAATAACTGATTTATACATAAACATGACCTTTTGTGTCATGTCTTTTTTTCATTATTATTAAATCATAGCTGTGTACATTAATGCAATCATGGGGCGCCATACATTTGTGTCATGTCTTAAAGTGCCGGGATGCATTGCACCTCTGCCTGCAGTTCTTGGGAATGTATTGCTACAGAACACCACTCTAACAGGTAATAGCGTAAAGAACGGCAGACATTTATTTTGCCAGTGAATCTGAAATCAGGGTTTGGGGACATCGTGTCACCAGGAGCAGTTTGAGGCTAGAAGATAGATCGTTCACAAGGCTAGCAAGTTGGTAGCGGTATCAGCTAGGATCTCAGTGGGAGCCACCAGTGGGGATCTCAGTTCCCCCCTACCAGGACTTTCCATGGGCTGCTTGACTTCCTCACAGCGTGGTGTGATTGGGTTCCAAAAGAAGCATCCAGGGGCGGCGCCTGTGGCTCAGTGAGCAGGGCGCCGGCCCCATATGCCGAGGGTGGCGGGTTCAAACCCAGCCCCTGCCAAACTGCAACAAAAAAATAGCCGGGCGTTGTGGCGGGCGCCTGTAGTCCCAGCTGCTCGGGAGGCTGAGGCAGGAGAATCACCTAAGCCCAGGAGTTGGAAGTTGCTGTGAGTTGTGTGACGCCACGGCACTCTACCGAGGGCAATAAAGTGAAACTCTGTCTCTACAAAAAAAAAAAAAAAAGCATCCAAAAGAAAACCAGACAGAAATACATAGCCTTTTCTAATCTAGCTTTGTAAGTCATATAATGTCACTTCTCCACATTATATTCATGGAAGCAATCCTATAAACCTATCTAGACGCAAGGAAAGGGAACTGGACTTCACCACTGGATGGGGGAGTGCAAAGTTTCTAGAAGGTTTTATGGGATTAGAGACATTGTTGCAGCCCTTGTTGGAGAATATGATCTGCAAAAGATAAATTATTCTCTTTGCCTTGAATACTCTTTCTCTTTTGTTTTCTATGCAACCCACTTCATTCCTCAATGCTCTACTCAGACATTACTTTCTTTGTGAAACATTTTTCCACCAAAGAGTTAATCACCACCTATGCTGTGTCACATATGTACTTGGTATACGCATGTTTCTCTCTTATTCCCTGCAATTATTTGTTTATGTTTAGCATGCCCATTAAACTATAAGCTCTTCAAGAGCCAATACTATTGGCCTTCCATCAGCCATCACCTGTGTGCTCAGTCCCCTTCCACAGATATCACTCCCATTCCTCAGTGAGCTTCTGTCTTGGACTCAGCTCAGTGAGTTCCCTCACCTGGGTCTTCGCTTTACAGCTTTGCTATTTAAAGTGTGGTCCATGTGCTGCTAGTGGCAGGTTACCACCTGGAAATGTGTTAGAAGTATAGACTCTCAGGTCTGCCTCAGACCTACTGATCAACACTTTCACATGATTCCTTTGCATTTTAAAGTTTGAGAAGCTTTAGGAGGGTACCTTTTTGGCTCCACTCTGAGGAATCAGTGGGGCCAAGTGGATATGCCCATCTAGAGCCCGTGCTTCTTCTAGACCACCCATGACCCAAGTAAACAGGGCTGTGGGATTTTCTTTCTCAAATGGCTCCAAGAGAGCTTTTCCTAGCCACTACTTGGATTTTTCCCAAATGGAGGTCTATCCTCCTGAAAAGGATATTTTTACTGGTATGCACAGCCTCAGTTAGAGGGGTGGCCAAGGGGAAGCTGTCTGTGATAAAGATAGGGAAGAAGGGTTGAAACTTGAACCTGTGGGCCACACACACAACACATACATGCACATACCTATGCATGTATACACATTTACTGGCACATGAGGCTCCTCCTGGTGTAAGACAGAATCAGGGGGTTAGCAGACAGTAGGCTGTAGCTGGGACTTCCATTCGTACCCTTGGCCCTGAGCCCCAAAATAGTTAGGGAGCAAACTATTTTAAGAGAGAACTTCGTTGGAATTTTGATGGGTATCACTTTGAATTTACAGACCAACATGAGGAGATTAGCCATCTTAATGATATTGAATCTTCCATGAAATGTCTTTGCATTTAGGTCTTCTTTAATTTTTTTCAATGATGTTTTGTAGTTTTTAGTGTATGAGTCTGATATTTCTTCTGCATTTTGTTCTTTTTGCCTTTATTGCCTAGGAATTGTTTTCTTAATTTTAATACCTGCTTGCTCATTATTATATAGAAATACAATTAATTTCTAGGAGGCAGCTATGCTCACCAGTATACCACCAATGCTAATTTTTGTATATTGATCTTGTATTCTTGCTTAAGGCCTTTATTAGTTCTAGTAAAATTTATTTATTTATTTATTTTTATTTTTTTGGCCGGGGCTGGGTATGAACCCGCCACCTCCGGCATGTGGGACCGGCGTCCTACCCGCTGAGCCACAGGCGCCACCCAAAATTTATTTTTTTTAAACCACCTGTATCTTTCCAAAGAATTAAAATTCCTTTGGTTTTTCATATAGGACCATGTTATCTGCAAATCCAGTTTTACTTCTTTCTTTCCAATCTAGTTGCCCCTAATTTAAAAATAATTTCTTTTTTTTTTTCGTAGAGACAAAGTCTCACTGTACCGCCTTCGGTAGAGTGCCATGATGTCAAAGGACTCACAGCAACCTCCAGCTCTTGGGCTTCTGTGATTCTCCTGCCTCAGCCTCCCGAGCAGCTGGGACTACTGGCGCCCGCCACAATGCCTGGTTATTTTTTCGTTGCAGTTCGGCCAGGGGTGGGTTTGAACCCGCCACCCTTGGTATATGTGGCCAGCGCCCTACTCACTGAGCCACAGGCGCTACCCTAAAAACAATTTCTTAAATTGCACTAGCTATAGGAACTTCAGTACAAGGTTGAATAAAAGTGGCAAAAGCGGATGTCCTTGACTTGCTCCTGATCTTTGAAGGAAAGCATTCAGCCTTTCGGCATTAAGAATCATGTTGGCTGTGGTTTTTTATAGATGCTCTTTATCAGATTGAGGAAGTTCTATTGTTAGTTAGAGTTTTTATTATGAATGGGTGTTGAATTTTCTCAAATGCTTTTTCTGCATCTATTGAGACGATCATGTGGCTTTTGTCCTTTATAATATTAATCTAACACATCTTTTTTCTTTTTGTAATATGTGCTTTTAGGGAATTTTTAGGGCTTCCTAAAGTTCAGAGACAAAAGTTGTTAAAGTTTCACTTCCTCTGTTTGTCCTACAGGAAACTAATTTTCTATCCTGAAATAAAATAATCTGATTGTTAAATGCAACTCCCAGTCTTTTGCTGGAATGAGTCTAATTTCTCTTTCCCTTGAGCTTTAAGTTATCTCAGGACTTAGTTGAAATATTCTAAAAAAAATTATAAGGAACAAATTGGTATGCGTTGATATACAACTTAGGCACAATCAGTTAAAACCCATCTTCCTACCACCTCCTTCTCTGCTATTTCAAAGAGGTGGGAACAAGAGAAAAATAAGTCTCCAGATATTGTTGATCTAGAAAAATAGTTGTAGAAACAGAACTGAGAATTGGAGGAGAGAGATAATGTACTGATAAAGAATCTAGAAAGAATGTGGTTGGCTGAGCACTTTAATAAATAAAACTCAGATTCTTCTTTCTGATAACAGCCAATATTTGCTGAATGCTCGCTGTGTATTTGAATTGCTCAAAATGTTAAATGACATTATTTAGCTAGCACAACAACCTTAAGAGGCAAGTATTATCATTGCCTCATTTTACACCAGAAAAAACTGAGGCACAGACTGGGCATTTCTCCAAAAGACATGCCTCTAGGAAGAAGTAGAACCAGTGCATGAACCCAGGCTGATGGACTTCACAATCTTTTTGCCTAATTACTATGCTTACCAAAGCAGAGCAAGGGCAATGGTAATACCAGATTCCTGTTTGCAGCTTATATAGAGGTAAAAAGTCTACCTGCCATATGCAAAATTAGACTTTACCCTTGACTACTGTGTCTGATGCCCACCATTAGAATCAATCCTTTGAGTTCAGTATCTTTTTTTTTTTTTTTTGTAGCCCTCGGTAGAGTGCCGTGGCCTCACACAGCTCACAGCAACCTCCAACTCCTGGGCTTAAGCGATTCTCTTGCCTCAGCCTCCCGAGCAGCTGGGACTACAGGCGCCCGCCACAACGCCCGGCTATTTTTTGGTTGCAGTTTGGCCGGGGCCGGGTTTGAACCCGCCACCCTCGGTATATGGGGCCGGCGCCTTACCGACTGAGCCATAGGCGCCGCCCTGAGTTCAGTATCTTAAGTATTGTGGGTGTGTGAGACAACCCATTTAAAATGAGCAAAATACGGGCGGCGCCTGTGGCTCAGTGAGTAGGGCGCTGGCCCCATATGCCGAGGGTGGAGGGTTCAAACCCAGCCCCTGCCAAACTGCAACAAAAAAATAGCCAGGTGTTTTGGCGGGCGCCTGTAGTCCCAGCTGCTTGGGAGGCTGAGACAAGAGAATCGCGTAAGCCCAAGAGTTAGAGGTTGCTGTGAGCCGTGTGACGTCATGGCAATCTACCCGAGGGCGGTACAGTGAGACTTTGTCTTTACAAAAAAAGAGCAAAATATTTGAATAGGTACTTCAGAAAAGAAGATATATGAATGGCTGAAAAAGTGCATGAAAAGATGCTTATCATCATTAGCCATCAAAGAAATGCAAACTAAAATCATAAAGAGATACCACTACCCACCTTTCAAAATAGCTAAAATGGAAAGGGTTGACAACACTGAGTTTTCCTGAGAATGTTGAACAACTGGAACTCATACATTGCTGGTGGGAGTGTAAAATGATACACCACTTTAGATAATTGTTAGTTTCTTACAAGGTTAAAAATGAACCTAACATATGACTCAGCAATTTCATTCCAAGATACTTACCCAAAAGCAATGACAGTATGTGCCAAAGAAAAATTGAACACAATAATGGTAAAACTCTGTTCATAATAATTTCAAATCGGAAATAACCCAAATGTTTATCTACAGGAGAATGGATAAACAAACTGTGGTTTATCCGCACATGCAACAATGCAAATGAACCTCAAAAGTATTATGTCAAGGAGGAAAAAGTTGGACACAGAAAGTACCCACGGTTTGATTCCATTTATATGAGACTGCAGAGTAGGCAAAATTCAGCCAGACTGACCAACGGCACACAGATCAGCAGGAGCCCATGGCTGGAAGGTCAGGTGTGGAGTGAGTTTAAACAGGAAGGAGCAGAAGGAAACTTGTAGGGATCATGAGGAATGTTATGTCTTGATTGCAGAAATATTTGCACACGTGAATATTGTCAAACCTTTTGCACTGGACACTTAGGTGAATTTTAATGTTTGTAAATTATCCTTCAAAAAAGTTGATTTAAAAAGAACAACTACATACACTATGAGAAAAACCAAAAGAGAAAATTCCCTCAGTGATTTATTCTTTGTGTGTGTGTGTATGTGTGTGTGTTTTTAGGGGCAGAGTCTCACTTTATCGTCCTTGGTAGAGTGCCCTGTGGCATCACAGCTCACAGCAACCTCCAACTCCTGGGCTTAGGCGATTCTCTTGCCTCAGCCTCCCTGGTAGCTGGGACTACAGGCACCTGCCACAATGCCGGGCTATTTTTTTGCTGCAGGTTGGCCGGGGCCAGGTTTGAACCCGCCACCCTCGGTAATGGGGCCAGCACCCTACCCACTGAGCCACAGGTGCACCCTTATTCTTTGTTTTTGATTGTTGCCATTTGTTATTTGTTTGAAGTATGTACAGGAAGAAAGCAAAAACAAAAGGCAAAGTTATGGCTCTTGAGATCCTTGATCCAAAAGGAAGTTGGGGCAACCTGCCATCTGGGAGACATCTGTTGGGCGACTGGATGGCTGGGGAGAGAGCATGGGGATGAGAAAGAGAAGTAGTAAAGCAGCGGTTCTCAACCTGTGGGTCGTGACCCACAGGAACTGTATTATTGAAAGGTCACAGCATTAAGAAGGTTGAGAACCACTGTAAGGAAAGAGGCCAGACAGACTGCCCCCTCTCCCTGAGCGCAGTTGTCCCTGGTGGTATCTGGCTGAGAGACCTTCATTCTATTGTTACATTTTTGCTACAATTATTTTGTCTTTAGTTTTTCAATTTGTTGAATTTCACTCTCCTACTAAAGAGAATGTGAAAGAGACACACAGGAGAAAGGAGGAGTAAGATAGGGTGAGGGACTGGAAACATTCAGAGGAAGATCGCCTAATTATGTTGTAAATAATTGTCGCTGTGAAAGAAGAATGGGAAGGACCTGAAAAGAGTAGGGGGAGGGGCTGGGTGTTCCTGCGGCCAGGGAAGCTGGTATCCCACCACAGCTTAATCTTGTATGTTCCTTTTTTTCTGTGTCAAACTGCTCTCAGAAGGGCTATACCTTAGTTTATTTAATTTAGTATGAAGATCTGGGGGTTTGTTGGGGGTGAGGGGTGGGCAGTCCCACTCTGTTGCCCGGGTTGGAGTGCCCTGACATCAGCCTAACCCACAGCAACTCTAACTCCTGGGTTCCAGCGATCCTCTGGCCTCCTGAGTACTAGGACTCCAGGTGCCCGCCACAATACCCAGCTAATTTTTCTATTTTAGTGGAGACAGGGTCTCACTCTTGCTCAGGCTGGTCTCAAACTCCTGAGCTCAAGAGACCTTCTGCATTAGCCTCCCAGAGGGCTAGGATTACAGGCATGAGCTGCTGCACTGGGCCTAGTATGAAAATCTTATATAATGACTTATAGCAATGGCTTTTGAACTTAAATGTGTACAAAATTCTTGTTTTGAAATACAGACTCCTAGATTCCCTCCTTAAGACTGTGATTCAGGGTGGCACCTGTGGCTCAAGGAGTAGGGCCCTGGCCCCATATGCCAGAGGTGGCTAGTTCAAACCCAGCCCTGGCCAAAAAGTGCAAAAAAAAAAAAAGAAAAGAGAAGACTCTGATTTTATTGGTTTAGAATCTGCATTTTAGGCTCTTGTCGCCTGTTGCTCAGTGGCAAGGGCGCCAGCTACATACACCAGACCTGGCAGGTTCTAACCCAGCCTGGGCCTGCCAAACAACAATGACAACTCCAACCAAAAAATAGCCCGGCGTTGTGGTGGGCCCCTGTAGACCCAGCTACTTGGGAGGCTGAGACAAGAGAATCACTTAATCCCAAGAGTTTGAGGTTGCTGTGAGCTGTGATGCCATAACTCTCTACCGAGGGTGACTTAGTGAGACTGTCTCAAAAAAAAAAAAAAAAAAAGAAAGAATCTGCGTTTTATACTAGATAGTTTTGATATACTTTCTCCACTGACTGACTGCACTTTGAGAAATACTGACTTAGATTACAGGTGAGAAGGAAAAAACATAATTTTGATGAACACATTCACTCCAGAGAAAAGACAGAAGTGACCAAAAAGAAATCTTAGATTAAGAAAAGCATTAGCAGGCTCAGGGCCTGTAGCCCAGTGATTATGGCGCCAGCCACATGCACTGAGGCTGGTGGGTTCGAGCCCAGCCCAGGCCAGCTAAACAACAATGGCAACTGCAACAAAAAAATAGCCCGGCATTGTGGTGAGCTCCTGTAGTCCCAGCTACTTGGGAGGCTGAGGCAAGAGAATTGCTCAAGCCCAAGAGTTTGAGGTTGCTGTGACGCTACGGGCACTCTACCGAGGGAGACAGTGAGACTGTGTCAAAAAAAAGAAAAGCATTAGTAGCCATACAGTGTCTCAAGCCTGTAATCTTAGCCCTCTGGGAGGCTGAGGTGGGATGATCCCTTGAGCTCAGCAGTTGGAGTCCAGCCTAAGCAAGAGTGAGACTCTGTCTTTACTAAAAAGTAGAAAAAATTAGCCAGACTTAGTGGCAGACTTCTGTAGTTCCAGCCACTCAGGATACGGAGGCAGGAGGATCACTTGAACCCACAAGTTTGAGGTTGCTGTGAGCTGGGCTAAAGCAATGGCACTCTAACCTGGGCAAAAAAAAAAGCAAACCATTAGCTTTTATTTCCATAAGATATTTAGATGTGTGTGTGTGTCTCCTAAGGAGAGTGCTAAGAGTGGTGGTAAGGTAATAGGTAAGAGGTTTGGGACCTTCTAATATAGTGCCTTGCTACTTAACTGCTTATAACATTGACCCCGACCTTTTTTTTTTTTATAATTTTTTTTTATTTTTTTATTTTTTGTAGAGACAGAGTCTCACTTTATGGCCCTCGGGTAGAGTGCCATGGCCTCACACAGCTCACAGCAACCTCCAACTCCTGGGCTTACACGATTCTCTTGCCTCAGCCTCCCGAGTAGCTGGGACTACAGGCGCCCGCCACAACGCCCGGCTATTTTTTTGTTGTTGCAGTTTGGCCGGGGCTGGGCCTGAACCCGCCACCCTCGGCATATGGGGCTGGCGCCCTACTCACTGAGCCACAGGCGCCGCCCCCCCCACCTGGTTTTAAGGATTCTTCTCTTGCATGTGCCTCAAATTCTTTTTTTCCAAAGCCCATCAAATAAGTAGCAAATGTGAAACATTTGCTGGCCTTTTCCCCTAATCCATCATAGTGCGATACAAGAAGATATGAAGAGACTGGGTGGATAAGGGAAATCAGTACCTACGACCTGTTCTTTAGCTTACGATTCTTTGTCTGGTTTCAGTATGTCTTCACCAGAATAAGAAACATAATTTGAATTCCCAATCAAAATCAGATAAAACACAGGTGATAAGACATTGTCTCTCTCCTTTTTGCAGATAAGAAATTTGAATTATGAGGCCAAATTGTCTGAGCTCAGTGCAGTTTTTTGCTTATCGGAAGTTTTTGTGTATTTCATAGTAATTTATATACTCAATCACGAGATGTTTAGAAATAAAGCCAATATTCCAACAATAGAATGTTAAGGAAATTGAACAAAAAATTAATTCTCCCCAAATTACAGTTAATCTTATATGCCTCCTAGTTTAGATTGTAATCTGTCTTTATAAATCCCTGAATGCTATTAAACTGTATGTATGTGACCAAATCTAAATATATTTGTACTTCATACACTTCACCTATTGGACAACATAAAAAACGAGTTCATTCTCAGTCTGTAACCTGCTGGCCTCAAAAAATGGTCCTTAAAAGATGTTTTATAAATTGTCTTTAATTTAAACGGTCTGTGATTCTTTACAAGTCATGTTTTTTAAAAATGTATATAGATCTCTCACTAGAAACTTAGAAAATTGCATGTTTATTACATGGATACTACATTTTCAAGTAAATTATAATAGGGATTAGAGAAATAATCAATACAGTATTTCTTTTTTGTATGAAATTAATGCTGGTGCTTGATATCATAGTGAAGTAATTTTTTCTAAACGCTCATATAGGGAAGGAGAATAAACCCTTTTCTTAGCCTTTGTATAGAAATGTAATTAGTACTATACCTGTAGACAGGATCAAAAGAGTTATAGGAGACTCTAAGGTGGAAAAAGAGTCTATTTACAGCAGGTCGAATAAAGACTGTTCCCCTCTCAGACCCGCCCTTTCCCACCTATAAATGGGGACCAACAGTTAAGTCTGGTTAATGTTGGCTTCCTTTCATTTTGTTTATCTTTATAAAGCAAAAGTTGTTCCCCGCAAATTATCCTCCATAAAAGAGGGAGTTGCTAAATATCCACGTCCTCTTTCTTCTAAGATGGAGCTCTGTCTTGGGTTTTAAATTTTGACAATAAAATACTATTCGTGAATGAGCTATAACCCAGAAACAACCCTCCTTAATTTGAGTCTTGGATGCTGTTAAAAGTCATCTGATGAAATAAATTTAAAAGAAGGAGAAGAAGTTAACACAGATATAGTAATTATTATTGGAGGTATGGCCTCACATATATTTGTATTGAATAGCATTGTAAAAAGCACTTTTAAAATCACTTTCAAGGGCGGCGCCTGTGGCTCAGCGAGTAGGGCGCCGGCCCCATATGCCGAGGGTGGCGGGTTCAAGCCCAGCCCCGGCCAAACTGCAACAAAAAAATAGCCGGGCGTTGTGGCGCGCGCCTGTAGTCCCAGCTGCTCGGGAGGCTGAGGCAAGAGAATCGCGTAAGCCCAAGAGTTAGAGGTTGCTGTGAGCCGTGTGACGCCACGGCACTCTACCCGAGGGCGGTACAGTGAGACTCTGTCTCTACAAAAAAAAAAAAAAAAAAAATCACTTTCAAAAGCAATTCATGGCCAGGCACAGTAGCTCACACCTATAAACCTAGCACTTTGGGAGGCTGAAGCTGGAGAATCAGTTGAGGGCAAGACCAGCCTGAGCAAGAGCAAGAACACGAGAACCTGGATCTACTAAAAATAGAAGGATTAGTTGGTGCCCGTAGTCCTAGCTTCTTGGGAGGTTGAGACAGGAGGATTGTTTGAGCCCAAGAGTTTGAGGTTGCTGTGAGCTAGGCTGAGGCCATGGTACTCAAGCCCAGGAGATAGAGCAAGATTCAAAAAAAGCAAAATCAATTCATAAAATTTTTGCATTGGGTCACTAATATACCTTTTTAGAATGAACTAAAAGGAAAATTTCCTAGCATTATACAAATAGGCACATGTGATTTTGGATACATTCTCTAATAGAATCATGCATAGATTTTAAAAGTGCTGTATTTTAAAAACCTACTTTAAGGGTGGCGCCTGTGGCTCAAGGAGTAGGGCGCCAGTCCCATATGCTGGAGGTGGTGGTTCAAACCCAGCCCTGGCCAAAAAAAAAAACAAAAAAACCTACTTTAATACAAATATATTTGTACTTCATACACTTCACCTATTGAAGTGAAGATGGTACATTTTAAAAGGGGGCAGTGGCTCATGCCGGTAATCCTAAGCACTCTGGGAGGCTGAGGCAGGTGGATCACCTGAGCTCAGGAGTTTGACAACAGCCTGAGCAAAAAAAGTGAGACCCTGTCTCTACCACCAATAGAAAAAAAGCTAGCTAGGTGTTGTGGTGGGTGCCTATAGTCCCAGCTGTTCTGGGGGCTGAGGCAAGAGGATCACTTTAGCCCAAGAGTTTGAGATTGCTGTGATGCTAAGGCACTCTACCTGTTGTGACAGAGTGAGATTCTGTCTCAAAAAAAAAAAAAAAGGTATAGGATGAATGTAAGATCAGTTCCAGTCATGATGGTGGCATATTTAGTCAGTCTAGATTAGGATCTACTTGACCTAAAAATTATTGCTTGTTCTTGGGCTAAGCATCAATGTGTATGTTTTTTGTAAGCATTTACTTACAGGAGAACATGTTATCAAGCTGAGAGTGTAGTGATTAGTAAATTTGATTATCTCTCTTTCTCAGTTCGGAGTGTAGTTGTGACAAGGAACTGGAAGAACAGGGCTCAGCTCCCACCTGAGAAACACTACCTGTGGGTTTATTAAAGATTGATGAGCCCAGATGTTAGGTTGTGAGTTGCCCACCCACAATCTCCCCAGACCTTTCACCATTTCCATGCACAGGGGTTCCCTGTGTGCTTTCACTCCTAGTTGAGGCAGGCTTTGTGTCTTTGTTGAAGGGTTGCCCCCAAGCAGCTGGAATCCGATTTTCCTCCACTTGGGGAGCTGGAAGTACCTAGGATGTTCTTCCCAGAGGCAGTCCCTAGCCGATGGCTGATGAAGGCTGGGTAAGGGGATGGATGTAGATATGCCAGCTCCCTTGCTTCCCAAGGGGGAAACTGAATAAGTACCTATGCTCCCTCCAAATCTCCCCTGTAGGACTGAACCAATATCACCTGCCGTAGGACTTTGCTCAATACCCCGGCTTGGCCTCCTTTCTTTCCTGTTTGCTTTCCCGCACTCCCTCTGGTTTGTTTTAGCAACATTTCCTTATAAATCTCTTTCACATGAATCCTCTTCTCAGAGTCTATTTCTAGGAACTTCTCCAAAATTAGATGGTTCACTGTGGACCCTTGCAATTGACTTGCCTGGATCCTGGAAGTCAGAGCATACATTTAAATGAAATGAATACTACCGCTGGAGCAGGACAGAGGCCTGGCAGCTCCTCACATCCTTCTTCACGAATTGCCTCTTGGCATGGCTGTTCGGTGTGGGAATTCAAATCCAGGCCCCTTTGTTTTAATGTGGGACCACTGTGAAGAGCTAGCCTAACTCCAGAGCTCCATGTAGCATCAGCTAAGGACTCTGTTGCAATTCCTGCCAGTCAAATTTTTTCCTCTGCCTACCTCTGCTGTTCTTATACTCCCATAAAAGGCATTCTTCCATAAAACACTTATTAGAAATCCCTGTTTTGGAGTCTATTTCCTGGGAAAATTGACCTAAGATATCCTTCAACCAAAAGAGGGAATCCAGAGACCTGAACTCTGAGGTTTAGAGACTCCTGGAAACAAAGGCTCAAAGAAATAATGTGGCTTGTCTGAGGTTAAATAACTTGGAGAGAAAGCATTGACAGAGTCTGACTCAAACCACCTGGGTTTGAATCTGTACCCTTCTCCCCTTCTATTTGCACAAAAAACACCCAAAATATGTGGCCAAATTTCATTGTCAAAGATCAATAATGAGTTGTTGATATTTTTATCTTTATTTTAATAGTTCAGGCAGTCCCTGGGTTATAAACAAGATAGGTTCCGTTTGAAATTGTTCTAAGTTGAATTTGTATGTAAGTTGAAATGGGTATAATAATTTACCTATTACCTGTAATAGCCTCTGTTTGTAAGTGTCAGTTGAATGTCAGTCAGATGTTTGTAACTCCAGACTGCCTGTACTTTTGTTTTTTGTTTTCTTTTTTAGTTTTTTTGGCTGGGGCTGGGTTTGAACCCGCCACCTCTGGCATATGGGGCCTGAGCCCTACTCCTTTGAGCCACAGGCGCCCCCCTGCTTGTACTTTTAAATACTTTATTTTATCTACTTGTTTTTATTTTCTTCTAATGAAAATAAGAACAAACAGAATACTCTTCAGGATAAAGGACCATTTTAACCTTTCCCTACCAAGTACACTATTCTTTGTGCTCTCACCAAGGTGGAAACAGGAGTATTCTGGCAACTAAGACTCAGAACAATATTCACAGTAATATTGTGTACTCTGAGGGTAAGCTTCTGTAAGCTGGAAGGAAGTTTCCACCATGTACTGATGATGATATTTTCCTTTGGAGCTGATGCCCAACAGAGTAGCATCTTTTTTTTTTTCGCTCCGGGTAGAGTGCTGTGGCATCACAGCTCACAGCAACCTCCAACTTTTGGGCTTAAGTGATTCTCTTGCCTCAGCCTCCCAAGGAGTTGGGACTATAGGCGCCTGCCACAACGCCCAGCTATTTTTTTGGCTGCGGTTGTCATTGTTGTTTGAGCTGGCCTGGGCCACATTTGAACCCGCCAGCCTCGGTGTATGTGGCCGGTGCCTTGCCCACGAAGCTATGGGCATCACCAGAGTAGCATCTTAATGGGAGAACTTACATTAGCTACTAAGACAAGTTCCTGTTAACTATAATTAATGACAAAAGCTACACATGGATGTGAACACAAACACACACGCACACACAATAGGTCCAAACCCTCTTCCCTTCACCATTTCATGTCAGACTCTGCCAACTTATGAGCAAGTAGGAATAAATGAAAAATGTTCATTATCTATTGTGCTTAGCTGTATTATGGCTGCAGAAAATAAATAGGATTATGCCTGTTGTTTTGCCAGACATGACATAGCATTAATACAAAGAACAACATAATCTCCTCTGCTGTAATGCTTTAGAAGAAAATGAATTCTGAAGAAAGTCTTGATAATATTTAAAACTAGGCCTACAATATTTTATTGATGTTTATTAAATGCATTTCATTAGTACTGTCAAAATGGGAGAGGAAGTAGTAAAAAGGAAAAATGAAAGCTGACAATACAGATCGGTTGGCGAGAATGACAGAGTGAGATTGATAGGGTGGCAAACTTGCTGTTGATTGGTTTTCCCTAATTTAATTTGTTTTTTGACTCACTGTGGCGATTCTTCTTGCTTAAGTTCAAGAAGATAATAATACCCAGTAGAACTTTCCTGTGTCCAGTATGGTAGTCACTAGCCACATGTGGGTGTTAAGTACTTGAAATGTGACTAGTGCAACTGAAGAATTGATTTTTTTTTTTCAGATTCATTTTATCGCCCTCAGTAAAGTGCCATGGTGTCACAGGTCACAGCAACCTTCAACTCTTGGGCTTAAGCAATTCTCATTTCTCAGCCTCCCAAGCAGCTGGGACTACAGGCACCTGCCGCAACACCCAGCTATTTTTTGTTGAGGTTGTCATCATTGTTGTTTAGCTGGTCCGTGCCAGGTTCGAACCCGCCAGCTTCGGTGTATGTGGCCGGAGCCATAAAAACTGTGCTACAGGAGCCGAGCCTGAAGAATCGAACTTTAATTTTATTAACAATTGATATTAAAATCAATTTATTTATTTATTTGAGACTGAGTTTCACTTTATCACCCTGGATAGAGTGCTGTGGTGCCATAGCTCACAGCAATCTCAAACTCCTGGGTTTGAGCAATCCTCTTGCCTCAGCCTCCCTAGTAGCTGGGACTACAGGAGCCAGTCACAACACTCAGCTAGTTTTCCTATTTTATTTATTTATTTATTTCGAGACAGAGTCTCAAGCTGTCTCCCTGGGTAGAGTGCTGTGGCATCACATCTCACAGCAACCTCCAACTCTTAGGCTTCAGTGATTCTCTTGCCTCACCCTCCCAAGTAGCTGGGACTACAGGCGCTCACCACAACACCCGGCTGGTTTTTGGTTGCAGTTGTCATTGTTGTTTGGCAGGCCCAGGCTGGATTTGAACCCACCAGCTGGGGTGTATGTGGCTGGCGGGCCTTAGCTGCATGTGCTATAGGCGCTGAGCCAGTTTTTCTATTTTTAGTAGACATGGGTCTGGCTCTTACTCAGGTTGGTCTCCAACTCCTGAGCTCAGGCGATCCATCCACCTCAGCTTCCCAAGCTATGGTATGAACCATTGCACCAGCCATAGTTACTGTTACTGTACCCAGTTTAGAAGCAATGAGTCTAGGCACAAAGAAATTAAGTAATTTGCTAAGAACCACATAGTAAGTAGAGATCCAAAGATATGGCTGTGGCTGATACGAAAGGATCTTTGTAGGAAGATAAGCTGCTTGGCATAAAATTAGAGAATATCTGAGAACATTATGAGAAGAATGAGAAAGACGGAGAGTGCCGGGACTCTGTGGTAAAAAGCCTATGAGGCCACAGGGAAGAGACTAGAGCTGGGCTATAAATAAAGCAGCTGCCAGCCGCATACGGTTATTTCAATTTAAATATGTTACAATTAAATAAAGTTAAAATTCAATTTTTCAGTCACACTGGCCACATTTTAAGCGCTCAAAAGCCACATGTGGCTAGTGGCAACTGTGTTAATGCACTAGTAGAACATTTCCATCATCATAGAAAGTTCTATTGGACAGTAATGACTCAAAGGATAGTTCAAGGATATCTGTATCTGCATGACTGCAGGAGGTGGTTTTCAGTGCTGTGAGGCTAACCTCAATCTTTCTCCCACATTGCTGGCAAAGCCTATTCATTTCATGTGTGCTGTATAAGAGTGAGGGTAAATTGAAGAAAGGGGCTGCGTTTCTCTAGATCAAAATGGCATGGTATAATATGCGGTGTATGTCAAAAGCAAGAGGCTGGAGTCTGAGGTGGCATATATAAGTTGCAAAACATATTGTTGGGGCGTAACAGGGACTTTGAACTCCCATAAACTGTGGTATTAAAAGAATGGTAGTGGTTCAAACCTTTTTAAACTAACATTTGTGAATACCGTGACCCTCCCCGCTCCAGCTGAAAGTATTTGTTTAACCTCTGTCATAATGTGAAAAGGAGAACTATCTTCTAATCTATTTTTGATCTTGGAGTCCTTAAGATAAGGCCGCTGAGTTTTTCTGAAAGCCACGATTTGTGGTCTGTTTCTACCTAGCCTCCTGTTACTGATTTTAAGGTACCTCAGAGGTGCCATTCCTGGCTCTAAATGACAAGAGCAGTTAGCAATCTAAAAGCAAAACACTGTTTTAAGCATTTTATATGTATTAAGCCTATTTAATCCTTAGATTAACTCAGAGAGATAGTTATTATCTCCATTTTAAAGACAGTGAATCCGAGGCACAAAGAGATTAGGTAACTTGCCATCATTCGCATAGTCAGTGGAGGAGGCAGGCTTTGAATGAATTTGTCCCCATACTCCAGCAAATGTCTTTATGTTTCAATAGGTAGATAACCACAGCGACTTAGGGTTTGCAGCCTTGGGGTCTGAATCCCACCCTTGTGTGTTGCCTTCATGGATACTTCATGAGAAGAAGAGCTGAATCTACAGGTGAATTTCAGACATTAATCCATGTGCCCACAGTCTCTGGGAGCGTGCAGTTGGAAAACCGAAGACCATCAAGGACAACCGGAACTCTTTGTAGCTCTGAAGGTATTAACCTCCACCCTTTGGAGGGAAAATAAAAGCATTCCTGGCCATCTGCACAGCTTTTTCAAGGACATGGCTGCTAAGTTACTAAGAAAGTCTGGCTGTTGTCTGAACATCTGTTGACACTATTTCACCAGCCATGTTCGAGAGATGAGAACAAGGGATAATGATACTATGCATAAGCAATCTATAATGAATTGCACATTGTAGACTAGCGGAATAATAGTGCTGGGATGGACTTCAGCAGTCACCTGATCCAGACATTCTCAATAACTAGGCTACACACTGCCGAGGAAGGCTTTTAAACATTCAGAGGCTAGGTCCTACCTCTGGAGACACCGATTCAGTGGGTCTATGGTCAGGTCCGGGCATCTGTACTTTAAGAAGATACCTATTAAAAAATTCATTAGTCACCTTTGGAGGATGTTAAAGAAATAATTCAAGACCTGGCATGTGGCTCATCCCTATAATCCTAGCACTTTGGGAGGTCGAGGCAGGAGTATTACTTGAGGCCAGAAGTTTGGGATCAGTCTGAGAAAGGGTGAGACCCCATTTCTACAAATCTAGAAAAATCAATCAGGTGTGTTGGCATGCCTTGTAGTCCCAGCTATTTGGAAGGGGGGAATCACTTGACCCCAGGAGCTTGAGGTTGCAGTGAGCTAGGATGACACCACAGTACTCTAGCTTGGTGACAGAGTGAGATATGTCTCAAAAAAATAACAATAATTCATTATTTTAAAATCTGGGAAATACGGTGGGAAACTCATGCAGTTAGCCTGCTTTTCACTTAGCAAATTTATCAGGAACATGATAGTTCTTTTTTTTTTTGCAGTTTTTGGCCAGGGCTGGGTTTGAACCCGCCACCTCTGGCATATGGGGATGGCGCCCTACTCCTTTGAGCCACAAGTGCCACCCAGGAACATGATAGTTCTTTAAGGACAGTTTCTCTTTCTGCAAGAATTGCAGCTAACAGGTAAAGAAAGTATGTAGGAATATTACCCTTCTATAACTTGCAATGAATTTTTCTTATTAGTGGATCTAGCCAATGATCATTAATAGCTGCGAACAACACAAAAATGGGCTTTTTTTTTTTTTTTTGAGAGTTTCACCCTATTGCCTCAGGCTAGAGTGCTGTGGCTCACAGCTCACAACAACCTCAAATTCCTGGACTCAAGCAATCTTCTTGCCTTAGTCTCCCAAGTAGCTGGGACTATAAGCACCTCTCATCACACCAGCTATATTTATTTTCAGTGGAGATGGGGTCTCTGTCTTGCTCAGGCTGGTCTCCAATCCTGAACTCAAGCAATCCACCCACCTCAGCATCCCAGAGCGCAGGGATCACAGGCATGAGCCACCACAACTGGCTGATAAAAACGGGCTTCTTGATGGAAGCAAATAACACCACGTTACAAGTACACAACACTACATCAAAAAAGCAAACTGGGCTTGGTGCCCGTAGCACAGTGGTTATAGCACCAGCCACATACACCGAGGTTGGCAGGTTTGAACCCAGCCTGGGTCAGCTGGGCAACAATGACAACTGCTACAAAAAATAGCCGGGCGTTGTGGCAGGCGGCTGTAGTCCCAGCTTCTTGGGAGGCTGAGGCAAGAAAATCGCTTAAGCACAAGAGTTTGAGGTTGCTATGAGCTGTGATGCCACAGTACTTTACTGAGGGTGACAAAGTGAGACTCTGTCTCAAAAAAAAGGTAAACTGAAGTCTCGTCAAGTTTTACATAGCCCTTTCAATTCACAGATGTTATAGAGGACAGAGACCCATGTTAGATGACACCATTGGGATTTGATAATCCAAATCCAGAGGGGGAGCCAATTGAGTGAAAGACCCTTAAGAGACATATCAATCAACTGAAAATTAATCTTATGAGGCTCTCGATTCAATCACGCTAATTTTTTTCTTTTTTTTTGAGACAGAGTCTTATTACGATGACCTCAGTAGAGTGCTCTGGCATCACAGCTCACAGCAACCTCAAACTCTTGGGCTTAAATGATTCTCTTGCCTCAGCCTCCCAAGTAGCTGGGACTACAGGTGCCTGCCACAATGCTATTTTTTGGTTGTAGTTGTCATTGTTGTTTGGCAGGCCCAGGCTGGGTGCGAACTCGCCAGCTCCAGTGTATGTGGCTGGCGTCCTAGCTGCTGAGTTACAGGTGCTAAGCCATTAATTGCACAAATTTTAAAAAATTGTTAATTTTGCCATAAGTCATACTTGTATTGTGGGTATGTTTTAGAGATACTGAGATATTTGTGCATAAAATGAATATAAATATTTTTGAATAAAATAAATGGATTTGCTTTAACTAGAGAGGAAGAGAGATAGGTAAGGAGGTAGATGAAACAAGATTGACCCTATGTTGGTAACTGTTGAAGACAGATGATGGATACATGAGAATTCATTATGTTATTCTTTCAACTTTTGTATATGGTTAAAATTGCCTGTCATGAAAAGTTAAAATTAAATGTTGTCTTCCAAAATGCAAAAAACTTTAGCTTTTATCAGGGATCATCAAACTACAGCCCTCAGGTTGAATCCAGTCTGCTGCCGATTTTTGCAAATAAAATATCATTAAAACACAATAAACCACACTTATTCATTTGTACATTGTCTATGGCTACTTTTGTGCTACAGTGGAAAAGTTGAAGAGTTGCAACAGAGATTGTGTGGCCTACAAAGCCAAAAATATGTACTATCTGGCCCTTTACAGAAAAATTTTGCCAACTGGCCTAGATGAAGTTTTAAATTGAAACAGGAATTAAGCACTAATGCTTTTGTGTTTGGTTATTGTTATACGTATCATTTCTTGTGTGTGTTTTAAAATTTCTTCAACTTTCTGAGTAATGTTAAAAAGGATATTAAAGTTATAACATTACCATTTTCTAACTCCTAGTGAGTCAGTGGATCTAGGAAATGGTCATTAATAACAATAGGTCCAGGTATCTATCATCAAGGAATATTACATTTATGCAACATTTAAGATTATGTATGAATACATACTTTAAGCTACTGTCCTAAAAAAGAGACACCCAGATGATTCTGATGATAGGCTCAAGTTGAGAATATTAACCTCCTTTCCTTTCATTATTCACGTGAGAAAACAAACAGTAATGTTAGGGAGCAGATACCAAAATAAGGCATTTACTCAAAGACCCAAATATAATTTTCATCATGCAGATTCTTCCTCTTTTTGTGTGCTGAAGTATTTTACACAATGGTGTATAATACCACTAGCTAGACATGCTTTGTATCAATTTTCTTTTTTTTTAGAGACAGAGTCTCACTTTATCACCCTCAGTAGAGTGCCATGACATCACAGCTCACAGCTGGGCTTAGGTGATTCTCTTGCCTCAGCCTCCTGAGTAGCTGGGACTACAGGTGCCCGCCACAACACCCGGCTATTTTTTTGTTGCAGTTTGGCCGGGGCTGGGTTTGAACTCACCACCCTCTGTATATGGGGCTGGCGCCCTACCCACTGAGCCACAGGTGCCACCCAACTTTGCATCAATTTTCTTGACCTCAGTTCTGGTGGTTCTTACTGACAGCATTTTGGTCAGTAAAATATTGTGCCTCACAGCATCATTACCTGTCAAGTGGAGAGAGAAAGGAAGGAGTTAGTGTAATTACTAATCCTACAGTGATGGTCTTTATATTATCTATATAATCTCCTAAAGATGTGGGCAATACAGAGGGTAGAGTAAGTTGTAATAGTCTGAAGATTAGTTTTTCTTAAGGACAATTATACACAGTTTTGCTAATTTAGGTAGCAATTGCAATGGGAAGGGAATAGTAGGAAAATCATTTTAAGGAACTCAGTGCATTGATAAGCTTTAGGACAACAGTTCTCAACCTGTGGGTCGCAATCCCTTTGTAACAATGAAAATACATCGTGGCATTAGGAAGGTTGAGAACCATTACGTTTGGAGGTAATCCTGGTGTAGTTGAAAAGCTTGGGGCTAAAAGATTTAGGTTCAAGTCCTAGCTTTTCTTTTATTACAAGGCCCACCTTACCTCTCTAAACCTTTTCCCCTTGATGCAGAAAGTTGCCCTCATAAGTTTGTTGTGAAGATTAGATAGAATGCAAGAATTCTGTATACTTCGTAACTCAAGGTAAATATGCAGGTATGCAGGATCATAACCCAGGTTCATTCATTCCATCTATGAATTAGATCCATCTTTGACAGTTGCCAACTTCAGAAATATTAAAAGAATTTTTTTATCTTTCTTGTAATTGGCTGATTTTCATTGAATTTAGGCTGTAGTACCTTCTTCATCCTTGGCTAGATAATCCATAATGTACTTTTAGACCAAATAGCGTAATTCCTATTTATTCTCTTATTACTAGGCAGAGTAAAAGGAAGGGGGGTGGATGAAATATCACAGAGAGCACAGAATAGAGGAGAAGCAGGCTGATGTACCCCTCCTATAGGAAACAATATTTCTCTACGATTTGACTGAGAGGAGGTAAAACAAACTAAAAAGTAATATGCAAAAGGAAACAAAACAAAAGAGAGCAGTGAGCAAGGCAGAGAAAACAGACGTGTTTCCAGATTGACATGGGTTCGGATCCTCCATACCATGATATTCCAGACATAAACACAGTTTCTTGGTTTTGTGCTTCTCTCTGGTGCCCTATTAGCCAATTTATATCCTCTACGTTCTGCACAGCAACTAATGAAGTGCAAGGTACATAGTAAAAACTCAGTAAAACCTGTGGAATGAATAATCCTTCCATTAAAGTTGAAAAAAATTGAGAGTTACCTACACATAGTTGATTTCTCTCTGTAAAAGGACCTGATAGCTTAGCGGAGGGCTGAGCCATGAAAACAACACTGAGAATCCAGTCCAGGTTTGAGGTAATTAATTATCATTCTGTTTTCTTTGGCTTGGCAGGACACTCTAACTACTTTTAAGTGTTCTGTACAGCTCATGTATAGCTGGAAGCTACTGACAGGCTGAAGAGCTGCCTAGGAAACCATTATTATTGCCTAATAACTTTGCAGACATGTATTTTTGAATTTCTCTTTTAAAGGAAGAATTCTTGCGCTTGTATACAGTCTAACTGTGACTCAAACGGAATACAGTAGGGCCTCTGTAAGTTGATCACTCAAGGGACTGTAATAATGTGGTCAACATACAGAGGTGATCAACATAGGAAACTAGGCGTACTGCACTGATCTCTTTTAGATCTACGAAAATTAGGTCAACTTAAGGAAGTGGTCAGTGTAAGGAGGGGATCAGCTAGGGAGGTTCTACTGTTTTGTTTTAGGGTATAAAAGTAAAAACTATCTCCTTAGAAGGATAAAGAGAGTGAGAGAGTGAAAAATAGTCAGGAAAGAAAGAGAAAAGAGACCAGGGAGATGGCATGGCATTCTAAAGACAGAAAAGAATGATACCTTCCCTGTTCTACGGTATTTTTAACTGGTACATCCTTTCTACTTGGCTTGCTAAATACATCCGTGAAATCTTTTTTTTTTTTAATAAAGGGTAAGAGATTTCTCCAGAGGTCATTGCTGTACTAAGCTCCTCTCATGTCTTGCATATTAAATATTGTTATAGACGGTCAATAATATTGTAGATATCAATACCATAGTTATTAAATAATATTATAGCTATTAAATCAATGTGTACATAGTATATAGAAAATCCTGAGCAGGTTAGCGTCAGTTTCTGAGGTTCAACTCAGGTGACCCAGGTAGTAATTGTTCTTTTTGAGAAATTTTTCCTTGTTTAGTATTTGTCTTAAGTCAAGTTCTTTGAATGATATATCGGGGGAGTGTTCCTAGAAGAAGGGAAGTGCAGAAGCAGGATAAGATAAGGGAAGTAGCTGGGTAACAATGTGGTCTCTGCTGACGGCTACCTTCGGCCAGATCCCACTGGGGAAAGACCTGAAACATAAATTACACCACAAATTTAGATCCCCCTAGACTCAGAGGCAAGAGGGCTGACCTTTGGTACCCTAATGCCAGTTAGTCATTAGCTAAAGTCTGTGCTGGAGGGAAGGGAAATGTGTACAGCTTTTAGTCAGGTGGTTCCAGTTTGGCTGAATGCAATTCTGAAAGAAGAGAGCAGCTGTGAGCCGTTAGCAGCTGACATTCTGCAGTGGATCTGGACAAGGCGCCAAGAATCCCCTCTGCATGGCTCCTTTGGAATGGTATAGGAGTGTTTTTTTTTGTAGTTTTTGGCTGGGGCAGGGCTTGAACCCGCCACCTCCGGCATATGGGGCCGGCCTGCAGACTACTCCATTGAGCCACAGGTGCCGCCCAGGAGTCTTTATTTTTTTGAGACAGAGTCTATGTCACCCTCAGTAGAGTGCTGTAGCATCACAGCTCACAGCAACCTCAAACTCTTGGGCTTAAGCAATTCTCTTGCCTCAGCCTCCCATGTAGCTGGGACTACAGGCCCCCACCACAAAACCCAGCTATTTTGTTGTTGTTGTTGCAGTTGTCATTGTTGTTTAGCTGCATCAGGCCAGGTTCAAACTCGCTAGCCTGGGTGTATGTGGCTGGTGCCCTACCCACTGAGCTACAGGCGCCACCAGAATGATAAGGGAGTCTTAAAAGCTGAGTGAATTTTTGTGGTCATTTTACTTGATCAAAGTTTTCTAATAAAAATTTTTCTAATAAAAAATTTCAGAAGCTAATGTAATATAGCATTTGCTATTGTTGAAAATAGAATTTCTGTTCTTCGTGCTTTTTCTTTGCTTAAAGTAATCTAGAAATAGTTCTTTTAACCTCTCATTCTTTCTTTTATATTTTTTTAAGAAAGAGATGAATGTGGGAGAATTGACAACACTAAAATATATTGCTCAAACTAGTACTCTGGAATTAAATTGCAAAAACTAATAACACTTGCAATGCATAAATAGATCTGGCAACTTGAGTTTGCATATTCAATTTTTTAGTTCTTATTTAAAAACAAACTTTCAAATTTAAAAATAATCCATGGTTGGGAGGAGGGAAAGGGAAAAGAGAAGAGGGAGGGAGATCGGTAAACTGATGGACACATTGTGAGGGTGTACAGCACACCCCCATGATGAAGGGCTCAGCTGGTTCTACAACTTGTACTTTGCCTTAGAAACACAGACAATGTGGCCTAATCATTTGTACCCTCATATTAATCTGAATGTAAAAAAATAAAAAGAAGGGCTCAACTACAACTTGAACTTTTCTTTAGAATTGAAAATAATGTAACCTAAACATTTGTACCCTTACATTAATTTGAAATTAAAAAAAGAGTAAAAAAAAAAAAAGGAAAAAACAATGCATGGTTTAGTTGTTATATAAAGGGTGATGATTAAGCAGTAGCTCACAAGATGCATATAGAGAAAATGTTTACTAACGTCAGTATTACAAATGTTATGTTATAGGTGTCTAATAGGAAATTATTATTATTTTTTTTTGAGACAGTCTCTCACTGTGTTGCCCAGGCTAGAGTTCAGTGGTGTCATCATAGCTTACTGTAACCTCACACTCCTGGGTTCATGGGATCCTCCTGCCTCAGCCTCCTGAGTAGTTGGGACTGCAGGTACATGATACTATGCCTGGCTAATTTTTCTTTTTTTTTGTTTTTAGAGAGACTTTGTTACCCTCAGTTCAGTGCTGTGGCATCACAGCTCACAGCAATCTCCAGCTCTTGGGCCTAGGTGATTTTCTTGCCTCAGCCTCCCAAGTAGCTGGGACTACAGGCACCCACCACAACACCCAGCTATTTTTTTTGTTGCAGTTTGGCTGGGGCTGGGTTCAACCCGCCACCCTTGGTATATGGGGCTGGCTCCCTACTCACTGAGCCCCAGGCACTGCCCAATTTTTCTATTTTTTGTCTTGCTATATTGCTCCTGCTGGTCTCAAACTCCTGGCTGCAAGTAATCCTCTCCTCTCAGCCTCCCAAAGTGCTGGAATTACAGGCATGAGCCACCATGCCTCACTTAGGTAGGAAATTTTACCAACCTGAGTGGACTGAGTGAGTGTTGCCTTAAACTTCTTACTTGAAGAAAGTTGGGGACAATTATTTCAATATTAGGAGGAGGTATTGAGGAGCACAAGATAGGATGACAACGATGATGGTTTTGATTGGTAGATTTTTCCAAAGCTAACTAGAACACACATATCCCTCATACAGCATCACTTCATATCCATTTCACTGCTAGCACCAAAATGGAAATAGCATTTGTTACCTAAATGGGGTTAAGGAAAAAATAGGTTAGAATTCATACAACATTTTGCATGTGATAATGCGACATAATCTGCCAAAATTACACACTATCTTTGCTTTCTTAAACCTCTTTTTATTTAGTAAAAATAACTCAATAATTTATACTACCTCTAAGAGTGTTATTTATTTTTACTTTTTGTTCTCCTACTAATCATTTTTAGTATTCTAAAATTCTTTTTTACATGTGTGTACAGAAAAGGTTTGAAAGAGATGTATGTACAAACCCAAAAAATTCTTATGTATGATACAATTCAAAATACTTGTAGAAAGATGGACAAATAGACATATATCCAGACCCAGAATAAAAGCTACATTTCCCTATGAAAATTGCAAACATATACTCCAGGACAAGGGAATAAGAGAGTCGAGGGACTTTGAAGGCAAACTGGAGTATATAAAATATTACCAGGATTGCAGCATAAAGTTAGCTTAGAAAAGATGAGAAAGATGGTAGTTTTTTTAGGGTAAGCAGGATTATGTCAGAAAACCTTAGGGAATTAATTAGCAAAGTGCAGTGTTGGGATCTAAAGGAAGTATCAATATGGAAAAAGGAAGCTGAGGGCAACAAGAAAACTGTAGGTGGAAAAGATTTAAGAAACTTTTGAGGGAACAGAGATTAAGAATAGGTCCTTGCACTGTAAAACCTCCTATAGTTTATGACCTTACCAGACCTCCTATAGTTTATGACCTTACCAGAAACTTTGTCTCTTGTCTAATAAAAAACAATGAATAAATAAACAACCCTTTTGTAGAACTGGACCCCTGAGTTGGTTCTGTCTCCTGGGCTCTCATCAAGACCCCTCCTTCAAGGACTGCTGCTTCTTTCCGTAAGTCGTGGAATGTGCTACCCCGGGTTTTCTGAAGGCCTAAGGAGGGGCAACATGCGCTTGAAGGGGCAGAAGGGTGCGAAGAACAGACAGCCAGAGACTTGGTGGATCACTCGAGTCTGGCCTTACAGATATCAGAGTGCGTCTGCAGAGCAGAATGTGGGCCCCATTAGTGGGCTATTGATGCAGGCACACTTCCCAGCGTGGTGTGAGAGATGACTTCCTGGGAGGTGAGTAGAAAATGTTAGAGCTCTCATTTATTTTAATCTAAACTTTACTCATGTGTGTAACAAATCAACATACTGACACTATGCCTTTAGCGTATATCAGATGATTACATGTTACATAGAATCTTTGAGGCATCTCAAGGCAAAAATGGGCACTCTGAATGTGTGGCGTGCATGTGAGTAAAGGGAAGGGTTGGCTTTGGCAACTTCACTCTCATTTGCTTTTAGTGTTGTGACTGATGTGTTATAGCTTTAACTTGCACCATTGAAAGTGTGTTTATAAATTATTATATCTAGTTTTAACTAAACGAACCCTAAAAAATGAGCAAGTGGATTAATAATATTCCTGCAAAGAAACTTTGAAGACTATGCTAAATGTAAACACAACGAACAATAAGAAGCCAGAGCTTATGATACTTCTGCTCTGAGATAAGCTGTTCATCAGTCACTTAAGAGATAGAAATGATGATCTAACTAGATCTGACAAGGTCAGTCAAAATAAATTGCCATTATTGAGATGACTATATGTAATAAAGATATATCTATTTTCTTTCTTTTTAAAATTTCAATAGATTTAAGGGATACAAGCATTTTCTGTCGCATGGATGAAATATATAATGGTGAAATCAGGGCTTTTAGCGCACTGTTCAACAGAATAGTGTACATTGTACCCAATAAGTAATTTTTGATCCGTCATCCTTCTCCTACCTTCCTCCCTTCTTAGTTTCCAGTGTCCATTATGCCATTTTGTATGACCATATACGCTCATCATTTAGCTTCTCTTTGTAAGTTAGAACATGTGTTCTTTGTTTTTCCATTTCTCCAGTTCCATCCAAGTTACCGTAAAAGACAACACTCCATTTTCTTTTGTTCCTTTTCATGGATGAGTAGTATTTCATGGTGTATACACCCACACACACATATATATCATGAAGTACTACTCATCCATGAAAAGGAACAAAAGAAAATGGAGTGTTGTCTTTTACAGTAGACAGTACGGAGTAAGATGGTATCTCCCTGTAGTTTTAATGTGCATTTCCCTGCTCATTTGTTAAGGGTTAGTTTAGTTAAAACTAGATATAATATATATATACACACACACACATATATATACACATCATGAAGTATTACTGATCCTCCCATCAGTAGTACCATGGTATAAATATATACCACACACAGACACACACACACACACATTTTCTTTATCCACTGATCAATTGATGGATACTTGGGTTGAGTCCTTATCTTTGCAATTGTAAATTATACTGTAATAAACTTTTGGGTGTGGGTGTCTTTTTGATAAAATGACTTCTTTTCCTGGGCGGCGCCTGTGGCTCAGTGAGTAGGGCGCCAGCCCCATATGCTAAGGGTGGCGGGTTCAAACCCAGCCCCGGCCAAACTGCAACAAAAAAATAGCCGGGCGTTGTGGCAGGCGCCTGTAGTCCAGCTACTCGGGAGGCTGAGGCAAGAGAATTGCGTAAGCCCAAGAGTTAGAGGTTGCTGTGAGCCATGTGACGCCACGGCACTCTACCCGAGAGTGGTACAGTGAGACTCTGTCTCTACAAAAAAAAAAAGACTTCTTTTCCTTTGGGCAGACACCCAGTAGTGGGATTGCTGGATTGAAGGGTAGGTCTACATTTAGTTCTTTGAAGAATCTCCATACTGTTTTCAGTAGAGGTTCTACTAATTTACAGTCTCACCACTGGTCTGTAAGTTTTCCGTTTTCATTGCATCCATGTCAGCACTATTGTTTTTATGACTTTTTGTAATGCTACTCTGACAGGAATAAGATGGTATCTCAGTGTGGTTTTAATTTGCATTTCCCTGATGATTAGTGATGTTGAACATTTTTAGTATTTGTTGGCCATCTGTGTATCTTTTTTTGAAAAATATCTGTCCATATGTTGTGCTTTTTAATGGGGCCAGTTTTTCTTGTAGATTATAGATATTAGTCCTTTGTTGGATGTATAATTTGCAAATATTTTTTCTAGCTCGGTAGGTTGTCTATTTACTCTGTTGATTATTTCTTTGCTATGCAGAAATTTTTAGTTTAATTAAGTTTCATTTATTGATCTTTGTTGTTGCTTAAATATACATCTATTTTCATTAAGAATGATTTTACTTGTTGGGCACAGTGGATCATGTCCATAATCCTAGCACTCTGCGAGGCTGAGGTGGGAGAATCACTTGAGCTTAGGAGTTTGAGATCAGCCTGAGCAATAGTGAGACTCTCACCTCTAATAAAAATAGAAAAATTGCTAGCATTGTGGCAGGCACCTGTAGTCTGAAGTACCTGGGAAACTGAGACAGAAGCATGGCTTGAACCCAGGAGTTTGAAGTTGCTGTGTGGTAGGTTGCCACCACAGCACTCTAGTCTGTGCAATAGAGTGAGACTGTCCCCAATAAAGAAATAAAACAATAATAAAATAATTTTTAAAAAGAATAGTATTACCTTCTGTGAATATGGAGCCCCAAGTCATCAGTGTAATTGTTTCAGAGAATGGGATGAACTTGGTTGAACAAACCCAGGGGAAACAAGAAAATGAAGAATTGGCTTTATTTTTCTCTAAACATTCTTTTCAACCACGACACACCCCTCTCCTCCTTTCATTGTTTAACAAAATCTTGGGTACATTCCATTCTAGTTATTTTCAAGTACATGAAAGTTCTTATTTACTTAATTGTAACTCATTTTAGGGTGTCAGAAGATTCATCTTAGTCTAACATCAAAACATCAATGTCAGTTCCAGGGGACCTACAGTATCCCAAGAGTCTTTCCCTCTTTCTGATCTTTTCTCAGATGATGAGAAGCAAGATTTTTTTTTCGTCACTGGTGCTGGTATCGTCCATTTTGGTTAACAGCATCCGATTCTTTCTTGAGATGTTTGTGTGTTCTTTGGAATTCTTCCTGTGAGGATTCCCAGAGTGATATGGGTGATATCTTCTAAGTGACCTCTGGGTCCAGCCCCCTCAGCTCTTGCCTGTGGTGGTCTATTGTGTAGTCTATGTCTCCTCAGGTTCACTCTCCCCATGGGCAGCTTTCTTCGGTAGATCCCATTAAGACGGCTTAAACATCCCTACCTTCCACTGTGTCTGTGTAGCTCTCGCATCTTTATTACCCCCAAAGTGGAGATTGTTTCAACTGCTCTCTCTCCTTTCCTTTCAGGGCAAATGACTCCAGCTAGCTTCCTATTTTTTGCTTGCTAGTTGGTAAGCAGACCCCCAGACTGTTTCACCCTTTTCTCATTCTTTACATCCAATCAATCCCAAGCCTTTCTGATTTTATTTCCTAAATATTTCTCATATATATATATATTTTTATCTTTCCTTGCCACCATTTTGCAGGTTTTGCCTTTCATCTCTTTTTCTCCCTGACTTATCTTGTCCTCTTAAAACCTACCCTCTACACAGCTGCCAGAGCGAACTATTGAAAAGGCAAATTGGATCATATTACTATCCTCCATAAAGTGTGTTGATAGTTCTTCACTTGGCTTTGCCAAGTAGGGTGGCGCCTGTGGCTCAAAGGGGTAGGGTGCCGGCCCCATATGCCGGAGGTGGTGAGTTCAAGCCCAGCCTCAGCCAAAACTGCAAAAAAAAAAAAAAAAAATAATAATAATAACTCGTTCTAAAAACTTCTACATGATCTGGTTCCTGTTGTGTTCTCTTGTCACCACTTGTGCACGCCAGGCTACATCTTAGCTGCCTTGAATTTTGCTGCCCTTCTTCTGCTGGAAATGTTTGCCACCCACCATGCTGTTTTTCCCTCTTGCTCCACCTCGTTCCCAACTCATTCATGAAGACTCAGCTTATTCCCATCTCGTTCAGGGAGTTTTTAATGAGACCCATTCCTGCCTCCACTGCCACTGCCCCAAGTTCTCAGGAGTCCCTCTTCCATGCTCCTTTGTTTCCTCCGTCACTGGCAGTTCTGTTACTGCGTTTGCTGTGTGCATACCAGTTTCTATGAGTCTGCTCCCCCACCCCCAGATGGAGCGTCTGGAAGAGAGACAGGATCTTTTTCATTTCAGATCTGCCTTGTGCACATGATAGGCACTAAAATAATTGGTTAGTTCCCAACGAATGAAAGAATCAGATAAGCCTTTATGATAATAAAGGGCAGGAAACATGGTTGGGAGAGATGATCCCTGCCCAACTTTCTCTACTATTATTCTTACTGCTGTTGTGAATCACCACCAAGTGGGCTTTCTAAATAACAATGGGGAGTGCCATCGGGACTTCCACCATTTGTCTGAGAGGTTTTTTTCCTATTTAAGAAAAGACAGGAACAGAGTAGGCGATTACTATATTTACTCCTGGTACTGTGATTCTTGCCCCAGAGGATCATGATGGTTTGATCTCAGCTAGTGCTCATGAGTTTACTTGTTGGATTCCAGACATATGAAAGGTCTTCATATGGTCTTCATGGTCTGAAGTTCCCAACATTTTCACAGGCTTTTCATGACCAGCTGCTAACAGGAAGGGATGAGGTTTCTGGAGGGTAGCTCTGAGCAAGAGAATGGGAACCCAGGCCAGGATGGGTAGAGGACCTGGAAACAGAGTGTTCAAGCTGGTACCATTTGATGGGGCCCCTAAATCGAGGGACAGGAGAGTTAGAAGAAAGCTCTCATGGCACATTTTGCCCCTGTCTGAATTTAACTAATATCTAGCACTGAATCTGCAAAATATTAGACATCTGCTAAGGAGGAAGGTGACAAAGGACTCATCAGTGTCTAGGATTATTTTTAAGAACCAACTTGTCCTTACCATGGCAGTCACTGAAAATAGCTTACTCTTGCAAAAGTATGGACTTTCTAAATTCAGAGAAATAACTCTGGCCCTTGCTTCTTAAATATTCCTCAGATCATTGTTATATAAGCTGCAAGATTCTCTTCTATAAAACTTTGAAGAAACACCAATAGACATTTGCAGCCAGCTAAGGATTCATTTCTCCTTTTCTTTCATTTCCTTTCTTTACCTTTTCTTTCCTTTCTTTCTTTCTTTTTTTTTTTTTGACAGGGTCTCACTTTGTCACCCTTGGTAGAGCTCACAGCAACCTCAAACTCTTGGGCTTAAATGATTCTTTTGCCTCAGCTTCTGAGTAGCTGGGACTACAGGTGCCTGCCACAATGCCCAGCTATTGTTAGAGACCAGGTCTTGCTCTGGTCTGGAGCCTGTGAGCTCAGGCAATCCACCCACCTTGGCCTCCCAAGTGCTAAGATTACAGGAGTGAGCCACCACACCTAACCCCATTCCGCCTTTTCTGATTAAAAAAAATTTCCTTTGGGGAAATTCATTCTTCTCCATAGACAGTCTGTGTGGGTGTTGATCTACCTTTTGGCTCCAGGAGTGGGCATGTGTAAGACCCAGGACTAGACAATAAGAGGGGTGCATCCCCTGCCCTTGGTGATTTGTTTAGGAGAGAGAACACAAATCAGAGTACAGAGAGACAGGTATGGAACTTAACTTGGAATGATTGTCAGGAAAGCTATTTTTCAATGGGATGGGATATACTTTCAAAGTGTATATTCTGAAGTTTTAGGTAGAATGTTCTGTAAATGTCTGTTAGATCCATTTGTTCTTGTGTCCTGTTTAAGTCCAGTATTTCTTTGTTGACTGTCTTCATGATCTGTTTAGTTCTGTTAGTGTGGTGTTGAAATCCTCAGTATTTATGATGCTGCTGTTTATTTCTTTAAGGAAAGTCTGCCTGGAAATGATGCCACGTCAGAGAAAAGGCAAGCCCAGTGATGGAGATACTCTGATTCCTGTTGATACTGTGTCTGTGTCTAGATCAACCTAGACCTGAAACTAACATAACCCTGAACTTTTACATTCCAATGTAAAAAACCCAAATAAACCCAATAAATTTTCTCTTCCCACCATCTACCCTGCTTGTTTACTGCATACACAAAGAGTGCTAACAGAGACCCTAGAACTCTGCTGGGGGTGGGGGTGAATGGAAGAGTTTTTCTGTCTCTGTCTGTAGGAAGCACTGCTTTCTTTTGTCCTCCTGGTTCAAGTAGAAACCAGTGCAGAAGCCCAAAGGGTGAAAAATAACAGGGGGTCTTAGGACAGAAGCTCATCCTATTTACCCTTCTTTATAGACTGATATGTAAGGTGAGGCAACTAACATTGATTTGAGAAATGACACTTCTTTTTTTAGCCTATCATAAAACCTTAAGCACTTTCAAAACAGAAAGTAATTTTTCAGTTTCCCAGTACTCTCTCTTTCTTTTTCTGAAGACAGGTAAGAAAAGCTCTTCCACTTTGTATCTTGAATTTTCTCTCTGTCCTTTCCAGTCCATCCCTCTTCCCAGCTCAGCTCCTGCAGGTCACACTCACAGACGTGCTGGGATTGCTGCGTCACTGGGGCCCACACCATCTCTAACAGCTCTGATTCTGAAATAGTTCTCTCTGATGTCATTATTCTAACTCTGCATCTCTTTTACTTTCTCCTTTTCATAGAACTCAGTTCTAGCCTCATTTGTTTCACAAGTATTGATTGGGCACCTACTGTGTGGACAACACAGTTTCAGGCTCTTTAGATACATCAGTGAACAAAATTCAAACATCCCTGTTCTCATAGAACTTACATTCTAGTGTGAGTGTGGGGGGAAGGTAGACAATAAATAATAAATCTTACACACAAGTAAATTTTATAGTGTTTCAGAAGCGTTATGCAGAAAAATGAAGAAAAAGGAGCAGAAAATATAGGTGAGGGGGAACAGGATTCTTGGGAGTAAGAATGGCTGCAATTTTAAATAGGCTGCATTGAGAACGTGAAATTTACCCAGAGTATGAAAGGAAAGAAGGAGCTCACCATTAGAAATCTAGGGAAAAATTGTCTCAGGCAAACGGAACAGCCAGTACAAAGTCCCAAATCAACAGATGCCTGCCAGCGTTTCTGGAACAGTAAAGAGGTCAGTGTGTCTGGGGTGAAGAGAAGAAAGGGGAAAGTAGCAGGTGCAGTGAGGGGGCGAGTAGTAGGGGACAGGTAATGGGGACAGTGTCATGTGGGACCTGGATTTTTCTCTAGGTAAAATGTGAAATCACTGCGGGTTTTCGAACAGAAGAGGGCATGATCTGACTCAGATTTTACAAGGATCACTCTGGCTGCAGAGTTGGAAATAAATTCCAGGGGAGCAAGGGCAGTGGAAACAACGAGTATATGGGTATAGTAGGAATCAAGGCCAGAGACGTTGATGGCTTGGATCATGGTGGTGGCAGTGGAAGTGGTAAGAAGTGGCTGGAAATGCAGCCAAGTCATCAGGACTTGGTGACAGATTAGATGTGGAGCCTGGGAGAAGGAACAGAGTAAGATATTTGACTTGAGGATTTGCAAGGATAGAGTTGCCATTAGCTGAGAAGGAGGAAGAATGAGGGTAAGGCGCCTTTGAGAGGAATACTGACAGTTCAATTTAGGGTGAGCTGAGGAGGAAGTTGGAGATGCTGAGCAGGCAGCTGAGCATCTGAACACTGGGTTTCAGGAGATAGGTTTGGCCTGGAAAGACAAATTTGGGAGTTATTGCCACCTAGATGGTACTTAAAAACTCATTGTAAACCATACGTCTTTCTTACCCAACAAGAATCCTATTACCCTTCTGACCCTACTAGCAGAGACAAGTTGAGAGCATGACACAGTGGGAGAATTATGGGCTTTGGAACTAGACAGACTGGATGAGAGCAGCACTGTTTCTACCTTCCTAGTCATGTGGATTTGGGCAAGTTCTTTATTTTGCTGATTTGCAATTTACCTATCTGAAAAATTGGATGATAATACCTATTTCATAGGGTTGTTGAGTTCATTAAGTTAAATAATGCCTATGAATTGATTATTTAGGACCTAAGAAGTTGAGGACCATAGCTTTCGTGTCTTCCCATTTATAAGCTTCCACCCATCCCTGAGCATGTCTGTCTTTCTCTGCTCATGATCCTGGATAGCTGGCTATTGTCAGAAAAAGTTATATTAATCAAGTTGTATGGGATGACTGCAAATTCATCCTGTTCAGCTTTTAGCCTAAGGTCTCAGTCACGTCATCTCACTCCACATCAAATAAAGCTATTCTAGAAGATACTCGAACTCAACATGGCACCAACAACTCACTCATCTCCTTCAAAAAAGAAAAACCGTGAAAGAACTACAACTTCCCTCTCTCCTCTTTGGTTCCCTATCTTAAAAATAACTGGAGAGAGTTATTTTCCGAAAGCTCACTGTATGTGCCTCATTATACATATCATTTCATTGACTTCTCTCAATAGCTCTATACGGTGGGTCTAATGTGTGCTTCCATTAACAGATGAGGTAATTGAGGATTAAGAAAACTAAGTGGCTATAGGCCAGGCATGGTGGATTATGTCTATAATCCTAGCCCTCTGGGAGGTCGAGGTGGGTGGATTGCTTGAGCTCAGGAGTTTGAGACCAGCCTAAGCCAGAGTGAGACCCATGTCTAAAAAAAGTAGCTGGGCGTTGTGGTCGGTGCACACAGTCCCAGCTAATCATGAGGCTGAGGCAAGAGGATTGCTCAAGCCCAAGAATTTGAGGTTGCTGTGAGCTTTAATGTCATGGCAGTCTACTTAGGGCAACAGAGTGGGACTCTGTCTCAAAATCATCATCATCATTAGCAGCAGCAGCAGCAGCATCCCCATCTCTTTCCTTTGTTCCCTTAGTCTTTGAGATACTAGTTGCCTCCAGCAGTTGCTAACTCCATGCTACCTTAATGGCCCCTTTCTTGTGATTCTTCAAACTTGATTATATTATATTTTATTTGTCAGTTAAAATAATCAGTATCATTTATATTTTCTGACTGGTCTTGACTGATATACCTTACCACTGTGCTACTCATCTTATTGTTAGTTAACTCCAAGGCTGGGAATGTTACAGTGTTTTATATCTGTTACATCTTTCAACTCATCATTTACCAAACCCAGTTGATTCTCTTACGATGTTTCCCAATTTCTTTTCTTTTTTTTTTTTTAGTTTTTGGCCGGGACTGGGTTTGAACCTTCCACCTCTGGCATATGGGGCCGGCGCCCTACACCTTTGATCCACAGGCGCCACCCTCTTTTTTTATTTCAAAAAATTTATAGATACAAGTGTTTTTTGTTACATGCTTGAATTGTATCATGCTAAAGTCAGGGCTGTCAGTGTACCTGTTACCAGAATAGTGTACTTTGTACTCAATAGGTAGATTTTGTTCCCTCAACCCCTAACTCTCTCACTTCTTAGTTTTCTTTTCTTTTCTTTCTTTCTTTTTTTTTTTTGAGATAGAGTCTCACTATGTCGCCCTTGGTAGAGTGCTGTGGCGTCACAGCTCACAGCAACCTCAAACTCTTGGGCTTAAGCTATTCTCTTGCCTCAGTCTCCCAAGTAGCTAGAACTCCAGGTGCTCACCACACCACCCAGTTATTTTTTGTTGCAGTTGTCATTGTTGGTTAGCTGGCCCAGGCTATATATATCTCATTTAGCTCTCACAAGTGAGAACATGTGGTATTTGCTTTTCCTTTTCTGAGACACTTCACCTAGGATAATGGTCTCCAGTTCCATCCATGTTGCTGCAAAAAAATTATTTCATTCTTTTTATGACTGAGTAGTATTCCATAGTATATATAACATACTACATTTTTCTTTATCCACTCATCAGTTGATGGGCCCTTAGGTTGATTCCATATCTTTGCAATGTGAATTGTGTTGCAATAAACATTCGAGTGCAGGTATCCTTTTGATATAATGGCTTCTTTTCCTTTGGGTCGTGGGATTACTGGATTGAATGGCAGGTATACTTTTAATTCTCCAAGGAATCTCCTACATAGAGGTTGTGCTAGTTTACATTCCATGTAACATGTACACTGTTATATACATTAACAGTGTATAAGCATTTTCTTTTCACTGCATCTGTGCCAATATCTATTGTTTTTTGACTTTTTAATTGTGGCCATTCTGACAGGGATAAGTTAGTATCTCCTTGTGGTTTTAATTTGCATTTCCCTGATAATTAGTGATATTGAACATTGTTTCATCTTGTTTGTGGGAAGTTGTATATCTTCTTTTTAGAAAAAGCTGTTCATATATTTTGGCCATTTTTTGATGGAGTTATTTGCTTTTTTCTTGCTGATTTGTCTGAGTTCTCTGTAGATTCTGAATGTTAGCCCTTTCTCAGGTGTATAGTTTGTGAATATTTTTGCCCATACTTTTTTTTAAATTAAATCATAGCTATGTACATTAATGCAGTGGTGGGGTACAATGTGCTGGCTTTATATACAATTTGAAATATTTTCATCAAACTGGTTAACATAGCCTTCATGGCATTTTCTTAGTTACTGTGTTAAGACATTTGTATTCTACATTTACTAAGTTTCACATGCCCATAGTGTAGGCTGTCTATTTACTCTGTTGATAATTTCCTTTGCTTTGTAAAAGCTTTTCAATTTAATTAAATCTCATTTATTTATTTTTGTTTTTGCTGTATTTGCCTTTGTGGTCTTAGTCATAAATTCTTCGTCTAGACCAATGTCTGGGAGAAATTTTCCTGTGTTTTCTTCTATAATCTTTATGTTTTTATGCCTTACATTTAAATCTTTTATCCATCTTGAATTGATCTTTGTATATGGTGAGAGATAAGGGTCTTGTTTCATTTTTTTCTGTATGTGGCTATTCAATTTTCCCAGCACCATTTAATAAATAGAACCTCCTTGTTCCAGTAGTGTGGTCTGCTTTGCCAAAGGGCATTGGTTATAGCTGTATACTTTGGGGTTCTGTTTTCTGTTCCGTTGGTCTATGTGTCTGTTTCTACACCAGTTTCATGCTGTTTGGGTTACTATAGCCTTTTAGTGTTATTTGAAGTCAGGTAAGGTGATGCCTCTAGATTTGGTCTTTTTGCTTAAGATTGCTTTGACTATTCTGAGTTCTTTTTTGATTCCAAATGAAGCTTAGAATTATTTTTTCTTGATCTGTGAAAAATGATATTGGTATTTTGATTTGGATTGCATTTTGAGCCTGTAAATCACTTTGGGCACTATGGATATTTTAAAGATGTTTATTCTACCAATGCATGAGCATGGGATGTTTTTCCATTTGTTTGTGTTACCTACAATTTCTTTCATCAGTGTTTTGTAGTTCTCGTAGAGATCTTTCACCTCCTTGGTTAAGTATAGCCCTAGGTATCTGATTTTCTTTGTAGCTATTATAAAAGGTTTTGAGTCCTTGGTTTGATTCTCAGCTTGGCTCTTATTAGTGCTACTCTTAGAAGTGTTACTGGTTTATGTGTATTGATTTTGTAACCTGAGACTTTGCTGAATTTATTTATTAATTCTCGGAGTGTTCTGGTATAGTCTTTAGGATTTTCTAGATACAAGATCATACTGCTGGCAAACAAGGATAATTCGACCTCCTCTTTTTTGATTTGGAAGCCCTTTATTTCTTTCTCTTGCCTAATTGCTCTAGACTTTCAGTACTTTGGTGAATACAAGTGGTGACAGTGGGCACCCTTGTCTTGTTCTTGTTCTTAGGAGGAATGCTTTCAACACTTTCTCATTCAGTATGATGTTATCTGTGGGTCTGTCATAGAGGGCTTTTATTATTTTGAGGTATGCTCCTTCTATGCCTACTCTGTTGAGGGTTTTATCATAAAGCAATGCAGTTTTTTTAATCAAAAACTGTTTCTGCATCTGTTGAAATATCATACAGTCTTTGTTTTTGCTTCTGTTTGTGTGGAGAATCATGTTTCCCGATTTTCACGTGTTGAATCATGCTTGCATCCCTAGGATGAAACCCACTCGATCACAGTGAATTGTCTTTTTGATGTGCTGTTGAGCTTGATTTGCTAGGATTTTGTTGAGGATTTTTGCATACATGTTCATAAGGGATATTGGTCTATAGTTCTCTTTTTGTTGTGTTCTTTTTTGGTTTTGGTATCAAGGTGAGACTTCCTTCATAGAATGAATTAGAGAGGATTCCCTCCTTCTTGATATTATGTAACAGTTTCAATAAAATAGGGATGAAGGTCTTTGTAGGTCTGGTAGAATAGCACTATGAATGTGTTTGGTCTGGGGCTTTATTTTTGTTGGGAATTTTTTTTTATTGTTGTTGCAGTTTTTGGCCAGGGCTGGGTTTGAACCCACCACCTCTGGCATATGGGCCAGCACCCTACCCCTTTGAGCCACAGGCGCCGCCCTGGGAATTTTTTTTTTTTTTTTAACTGTTTCAATCTGACTTCCTATTACTAGTTTGTTCTGGATTTCTATTTCAATAAAATAGGGATGAGTTCTTCTCCTCATAGGCCTTAACCTGAGACACTTGTTAAAATCTAACCTATCTTTTCAAAATTGTTTCGTAAAAATAACATTATTGAAATATTTGCATACCATAGAATTCACCTATTTAAAGTGTATAATTCACAGATTTTTTTTTAGTTATATTCACAGATATGTGCAATTATCACCACACTCAATTTTAGAACATTTTCATCACCTCAAAACAAACCCCCAGGCCCTTAAGCTCTCTAGCCCCCGTTTCTTTCAAGCTCTGAGAAACCAAAAATATACTTTTTGTCCCAATTTCCCTCTTCTGGTTATTTCATGGGCCGTAATCATAAAATAAGTGCTCTTTTTCACCTGGCTTCTTTCACTTACCATAATGTTTACAAGGTCCATATGTGTTGAAGAATGTATCAGCACTTCATTCCTTTTTCTGGTCAAATAGTATTTCATTGCATGGATATACAATATTTGTTTTTCAAGTTTGTCAGTTGATGGATTGTTTTGACTATTTCCACAATTTGGGTATTACAAATAACATTGCCATGAACATCTGTGTATGGTTTGTATGAACATTTGTTTTCATCTCTCATAGGTAGATACCTAGGAGTGGAATTGCTGAGTTCTAAGGTGTGTCTATGGTTAGTTATCTAGGAAACTGCAAGATCTTCTTCCAAAGTGACTGCTATAAAAATGCTAGCTTTTTGTGACGTTGACAACTACTTGCCTGCCTCCTAAGTCCCCCTCTTCCCATCACAATTAAATGCTTTATTTATATACTCCTTTAGCAACTTCTATTACCTTTGTTTCAGTCCTTTTGACACTTAGCTTTGTAACGTTTGCAGTAGGCATCTCTGTTTGACATGCATCCATTCTTCTCCTTGAATGACATTCCCTTTTCTTAGTGGAACCATCCTCCCCATACTCTCAGTCTGCTAGCTTGACTACATAATGAATTCTATCACTGTAATCATTGAAAATGATTCAGGGGTAAAAATGTGATTCCAGTTAGGCCAAATTAGCATCAGTTCTGAGACTTTTGCTAAAACTAATGACAAAGACTCTAAGCTGGTGACATGTAAGTCTGGAGCTATTTGTGGCCTTGTTATCACCACAAGATGAGAACATGTGAGAGTGAAATCCATCCAGAGATAAGGAAAGCCCCAGTGTGCAGTGAGACAGATTGCCTGTTGACTTTGCTTGATCCAGTCATGCCTGAAATCTACGCCTAGAACACTCAATTACGTAAGCCAGTAAATTTCCAACACATTAGTTCTTGGGGGCTTCTGTCACTTACAGTACAAAGAATTCCAATCAATAGAATGGTTAATAGTGTATTCCTTTTTCCTCTAGGTTTTAGTCTTTTAAAGGTAGGGGACATGTCTTTTTCATTTCAGCATGGTTGCTTGCACACAGAAATTGCCAATAGATAGTTGTTGCATAAATCGATGAATGAGGAATGATTCTATCTCTTTCTCTGCTTGGAACCCCATCTTGTGGTTTATGGCCAGCAACGGGGCTTTCACCATGCGCATGGGCATGTGTGTGTGTGTGTCTGTGTGTTTTCCCTCTAGGTTTGTTCAAGATCGAATTAAACAATCTTGTATGGGGAGCTGTCTAACAACCAAAGAACTTTAGCTCCTCTCTGTGCAGTCCTACCATAGACCGTTGTTCACGTGCTTTTGAAGAAGACCGAGCCACTTTTGTTTTCACAGAGCAATCAGTGTAGTTTCATAAATAGGTCGTCTGCCACTTTATGTTTTTTATTTCTTCACAACTGACTTTGGGAAATGAAAATGAAGGTCTTTTTTTTCATTACTTGGGAAAAATGAGAGTTTATTTTTGATTCTAACTCCTTAAATATATAAAACAAAATTATTTAAGAAATAAGTAGGCGTCTTCATGGGGGGGAGGTATGTGGTAGAATAAATTCAGATATATGTGGGAGAGGATAAGCGTAACCAAAAAACCAGTATGAAAAAGAAGAACATCTGGAGTGTAGACTTTAGTCATTTTTGGTACCACATTTGCCTTTTAAATGGGTGAACAATAAAATAGCAGCTATTCATATATGTCTCTATTTATGATTTCACACTAAAAGCTGAAAAAGTCTTCAAAGCACCAAATTTTCCATTTCTGTACCCCTGAGACACATAATGTTAAGGCATAGTAGAGGCTTTGTGAGGCCAATGGCTATAGAAAAGCTGCTGTATGAAACCCTTGGACCAGAGAACTCTTGTTTGAGGTTTTTTATCTTCAAAAAGCTGAGACGTTGAGATCTTTGTTGCTTGCCCTATTTGCTTGTGCTTTTTTTTTTGTAGAGACAAAGTCTCACTTTATGGCCCTCGGTAGAGTGCCGTGGCCTCACAGAGCTCACAGCAACCTCCAACTCCTGGGCTTAAGCGATTCTCTTGCCTCAGCCTCCCGAGTAGCTTGTGCTTTGTGGACTGATGAGAACAGAACACCAGAACTGACAGGGCTTTTGGAAAGGGAGGTTCTCCTTTCTGGTTGTCAGATTGTATTTTCCTTCCTTTCTTATCAAAGTGTTAAAAGCACTGGAAAGTCAATGTCCCAGAAGAATATGATCTAAACCTAATGACTCATTTGAGAGATTCTTTAAAGTAAGGGAATGTTCTTTAAATGAGAACGGGATTTTCAGGGCAAGAAGGTTTTCTCTCCTTACCCTTACTCACTGAGGTTATGCCGTCCCCGACACAGCCTTCCTTCCCTTCGGTTCTGCTTCCTTACTCGTATTTTAGAAACACCGGGGAATATATCTCATTATCTACAACATTTTCTCCATGCATTTGATAAAAGGCTAGTATTTTCTGATGATAATAAAATGTAATATTCTAGTAGTCCAGTATCGATGCTGCTTAGGGAGTATGCCTAGGGATAGATCTTTATATTTAAAGTGGTGGTGAGAAGCCTGCTGGCTGTTGCTTGTTATGGAAGAGCAATCTCAGAAGATGAGCCTCACAGTTCAAAACCATGTTAGAGGGTATTTTCTGAGTGTGGTCTATGAACCATTCTGCCCCATGGCAATACTGTACAAAACTATAAATACCTACTTTGCTGAGACTTTATTTTTTTATCCTTTCTTATGAACGTACAAAATGTACTTAGCTTCGTTTCTACTTATTCTTGAGTCAGTTTACATGCCTCCAACTATGCAAGATTTGGAACATCTTTTCACATTCTTAGATTTCAGTTTCCTTTGAAATGAGTACATTATCTTTAAAATCTTTATCACTTCTAAAATTCTGTAGTTTCTTATCTATGCTTCTGTGCTCTAATGCATTTTTCTCTGGTCTTAATTCTTACACTAATCTTGGTATTTAAATCTTATTTGAGAGAAACGTCACAATGAGACACATTAGGAAATGGTATCTTGGTAACTTAAGGATAGGAATTAGAGGTTCATGAATCTTAAATTAATTGGTGAAGGAGTTAGCTTTATATTATTTTGCCTCAAGTGATTTGTGGGTGAAAGAAGGAATATCAGGGATGCAATTATAAATACAATGCAAGTAAATAATGCTAGGACAGGGGTAACAGTTATGACTGAAAACCAGTCTTGGAATTGTATTGTTTCTTTTTTTTGCAGTTTTTGGCCAGGGCTGGGCTTGAACCCGCCACCTCTGGCATATGGGGCCAGCGCCCTACTCCGTTGATCCACAGGCACTGCCCAGAATTGTATTGTTTCTTATTATAGGTAGAACATCATTGGGAATTTTACTAGAAGTTTGTGTGTGCTCATACTAAGAATACTGAAATCAATTCCATTATAAATTAAAAGTGAGGATATTATATATCCTAGGAGCTTCTGCAAAACCATCCCTTATTCCCATTTAAAATTTTATGTGTCCTGGGGCGGTGCCTGTGGCTCAGTCGGTAAGGCGCCGGCCCCATATACGGAGGGTGGCGGGTTCAAACCCGGCCCCGGCTGAACTGCAACCAAAAAACAGCCGGGTGTTGTGGCGGGCGCCTGTAGTCCCAGCTACTCGGGAGGCTGAGGCAAGAGAATCGCGTAAGCCCAGGAGTTGGAGGTTGCTGTGAGCTGTATGATGCCACGGCACTCTACTGAGGGCGATAAGGTGAGACTCTGTCTCTACAAAAAAAAAAAAAAAAAAAAAAAATTTTATGTGTCCTAAAATTAGGACATATATCATAGATCACTTTGTGGCAGCACTGCTAGTCAGTCTTTAAGACAGTACCTTTAATGCTAGGATAAATTTCTACTTAAAAAATTACATGAAATAATTATAAGATTTGAAAGAAAAAATAATTTTTATATGATGAGGAAAATGGTCTCTTTTTGCTCCATTGTTGCCTGATTTCATTGTATAATGATAAAGTATTACAGAAAAATTAATATGGTTTGGACAATTATGTAAGCATTAACACAAGTAAGTTGAGACAGTTATTTTGAATAATGTCTATACCTAATCATAAATTAAAATACTGAAAGGAAATTATATAAACATTAAGACAAAGTTGAGAGTTATTTTGAAGTATATCTATTCTTAATCATAAATTAAATACTGAAAGGAAATATAAAAATGGACTCTCTCTTTAATACATTAGAACATTATGGGCTGCTTGACAGCAGAAAACCACAATAAGTGGTTGTAATAAGTTGTAGTAAGTAATCACTGCAAAGTAAATTGTAGTGATTGCTAAGGACAGTGGTTCATACTTTAAACAATCTGAGCATGTTGTATGTGTTTACCAAGATAGTGTTTAAAAACATTCATAAATACGTATTTCCAGGATATACCTATTAGAGAAAGTCTTGTCAACTTTCATGCTCTTTTATGACAGATTGTTTTTCTTTTTTACACAAAGGATACAAAGCTCAGAACTGTTCAATAGCAGTTATATGATACCATGACAAGTTCTATCTAAGCTTGTTTAAAAATATACCTCAGGGAATGCTTCAGAAAATGGCACACAGTGACAACTGGAAGAAAACTGCTTTATTAATAGTTGGCAATTTTTACAAATTCCAGGCATGTTGCACAGCCTCTGCTCAGCCTAGCCATTTATTACAGTTAACATCTATCTCTAAAACTAGTGCTTAAACCAAGCCAAATTTTATCTTAACTTACATAAAATAAATTGACATTAAGCAAACAGAAGCCACAAGAAATATAAGAAATTACCCTTGCTGATTAAGAATTTAGTACTTTTGGGCAGCACCTGTGGCTCAAAGGTGTAAGGTGCTGGCCTCCTATACAGGAGGCGGCAGGTTCAAACCCGGCCCTTGTCAAAAACTGCAAACAAAAAAAAAAAAAAAAGGAATTTAGTACTTCTGTTTGCCAAAGTGTGTGAGTAAGGTTTTTCCAGGTCAGGACCTTTCCCACAACCCTCCAGGTGAAGAAGAATTTTTAATCACCGAATTTTCTTTCTCTGCCTCATTCTTATTTCCCCTGTTCCACCCCTCCCCCCCTTTTTTTTTTACCATCTATTCTATTTTTTCCCCCATGAGATTCTATTTCTCCTTCCTCTGTTGTTTCCTCGTCTCTTTTTTCCTCTTTTTGTCTCCCTCCTTGCATTTGCTTTCTTCTCTCCATACCCTTAATTCTCCCTACCAGTGTTGGAATCATTACTTGCTAAAAGAGCCAAGTAAATTCCAATTGCAAAGACATGACCTGATGACTGCAGCAGAAAATGTATAAATTACAAATTTTCTTTTTGTTTATACAGGCAATTACCAGAATTTAAATGTTAACGTTTTGAAGCCATGCCTTAATCAGAGGTATTTTGACTAAAACCACTATACGTGAAATGCAGAGTGCAATTAACTTAAAAAAAAAAATACTATTTCATTTACTAGTAGCAGTAGGCACTAATGGCTATTTACGTTCAGCCTATTAGGTAAAGAAGCAATCAATCAATTCACTTGTTTAACATATAAGTAGCAGATAATTCACGAATAAGTAAATTTTACTTTCTTGTGATGGAATATTAACAGGGAGCTTTTATTTATTTATTTATTTATTTATTATTTTTTGAGATAAGAGTCTCACTGTGTCACCCTCGGTAGAGTGCCGTGGCGTCACAGCTTACAGAAACCTCAAACTTTTGGGCTTAAGCGATTCTTTCGCGTCAGCCTCCCTAGTAGCTGGGACTACAGGTGCCCACCACAATTGTAGCTGTCATTGTTTAACTGGCCCGGGCTGGCTTCGAACCGGCCATCTCCAGTGTACGTGGCTGGCAGCCTAGCCACTGAGCTACAGGCACCCAGCCGACAGGGAGCTTTTAAAGTAGCATAACTCAGGTCTCTAACACATTTATTTCCTTTAAAACAAATTGAAAACATAAACAGACCTCAAGTCCAGCTATGAAAACCCATCTCTGAAATTAATTTGGTCCAAACAACCTCAGCTCCTTGAAAAAAGGTACAGTTGTACGTGGTCTGAATGTGTTGGGAACATAATTCCAAGCGGAACAGAGTTGAAAGGTGGGGCCTCAAAAGAGGAGATTCTGTCACAAGGCTCTGCCCTAGGGAACGGATTGACGCTGTTATCGCGAGCGCATGGGTTAGGTATCGCGAGAGTTGGCTTGTTATTAAAGCGAGTTGAGGCCCGTTTTCTCTCCTGCTCTAGTTCTCCCTCCCCGGAGCTCTTGTACCCTGGGATGGCCAGGCGCAAAGGTCCTTACAAGATACCATGCACTTGGACCACCCAGCTTACGGAACTGTGAGAAATACATTTCTTTATAAATTACCAGTTTGTGGCATTCTTTTGTAGTAACACAAAATGGATTAAGGCAGCTGGCCTGCAAATGTAAGCTGTCTGAATACTGAGGAAGCAACAGGATTTTTTCTGTTGATGTTAGTCCTTAGAAGGCAAATATTGAAGTAAAAATGTTATGTTAGCCTCGATATCTCCAAACGAATTAAAGTACACTGCATTTTTATAGGGCATAAAATATTTAATTCTGTACCCTTTCCCCTAATATTTAACGGAAAAGGCTGGGCGCGGTGGCTCACAGGGGAGGTCTAGCTGGGAGAATAGGTTGAGGCCAGGAATTCCTGACCAGCCTGAGCAAGAGCGAGACCCATCTCCACCAAAAATAGAAAAATTAGCTTGTGGTTGTGTGGGTTGCCTGTAGTTCCAGCTGCTTAGGAGACTGAGACTGGAGGATTGGTTGAGCCCAAGAGCTTGAGGTTGCAGTGAGCTATGATGACGCCACTGTAGCAGGGGCAACAGAACGAGAACCTGTCTTAAAAAAAAATTAACTGAAAAGATAAATACTAAATATGAGACCTACCACTGTTAGGTCTCCAGACATTGTTTTGGTGGTGGTGGGGGAGGTGGACACAAGATGGCTGACTGAAGCCACAGCCATTTACATTTCTTATTTATTCCACCACATATTTTAAACTAAAGCATGCCAGAAAAAAATTAAATGTTACCTAACATCATTATTCCCTTTGATTAAGGGCTGTTCAGGGCTTGGCACAGTGGCTCACATCTCTAATCCTAGCACTCTGGGGGCCTAAGGCAGAAGATTGCTTGAAATCAGGAGTTTGAGACCAGCCTGAGCAAGAGCAAATCTCTTTCTCCACAAAAAAATAGAATAATTAGCTGGTCATAGTGGTGCACACCTGTAGCCTCAGCCACTGGGAGGCTGAGGCAGGAGGACCACTTGAGCCCATGAGTTTGAGGTTGCTGTGAGCTAGGATCATTCCACTACACTCCAGATGACAGAGCAAGACTTTGTCTAAAAAAAAAAAAGGCCAGGTGCAGTGAGTCATAACTGTAATCCTGTAACACTCTGAGAGGCCAAGGCAGGAGAATTGCTTGAGCTCAGGAATTTGAGACTAGCCTGAGCAAGAGAAAAATTGGCCAACCATAAAGGCATACACTTGTAGTCCCAGTTACTCAGGAGGCTGGAGGAGGAGGATCACTTGAACCCAGGAATTTGAGGTTACAGTATGAATTAGATGTTACAGCAGCTCACCTCAGCCGGGTTGATGTGCGTTCTTCAACCTTCTCTCTTGGTGCAGCTGTAATCCACCAGGTTACTTGCCAAATTTCTGTCCTTTAACTCTCCTTCTGGAGGGGAGCCTCTGTGGAAAGCTGGCTTCAGTTAGCCATCTTTTCTCCGCCCTTCTGGAGTCATCTTTTAATCTAACATTCTTTCCCAAGCCAGTGGGCTTTTTGCCCTTTTCATTTCATCTGTTGGAAAGCAAATGGCTCCACTAAACAAGCCAGAGATGATGAATGGAGAGCAAAGTCTTTGCTGGCTGTGGCTCATCTCTCACGTCTCTCAGGAAATAGGACCTGGGGGAGCAGAGATGAGTGAGGAGATAGTCCATGTGGCCGCCAGGAAGGAACAGGCCACCAAATGACTTCTGCAGACCTACTTCGTTGCAGACTCTGTTGGATTGTATTTAGAAAAACCCAAAGACTCCATCAAAAAACATTTAGAGCTGAAAAACAAATTTAAAGTAAAGTTACAGGATACAAAATCAACATATAGTTTGGGTCTAGTGGCTCATACCTGAGTCCCAGCTACTCAGCAGGCTGATGCAAGAAGATTGCTCAAAGCTGGGCACGGTTGCTCACACCTATAATCCTAGTACTCTGGGAGGCTGAGGTGGGTGGATTGCCTGAGCTCACAGGTTACAGACCAACCTGAGCCAGAGCAAGATTCCATCTCTAAAAGTAGCTCGCATTGTGGTGGGCACCTGTAGTCTCAGCTACTTGGGAGGCTGAGGTAAGAGAATCACTTAAGCCCAAGGGTTGAGGTTGCTGTGACACCACAGCACTCTACCGAGGGCGACAAAATAAGACTCTGTCTCAAAAAAAAAAAAAAAGATTGCTCAAGCCCAGGAATTCAAGATGAGCTTGGGTCTTGAATAGTTCAAAACCAACATAGACCTTATCCCTGAAAAAGAAAAAAAATCAACATATAAAAAATCAGTAGTGTTTCCATGTGCTAACAGGAATCAATCTAAAAAAGAACTCAAGAAAGAAATTCCATTTGTTATAGATACAAAAAATACCTGGGAATAAGTTTAAACAAAGATGTGATAATGTTATCAAATCACGTAACACATAGCCGTGCACATAGCAAGTACTCAATAAATGGTGGGTGTTATTTTCTTTGTGACCCCCTGACACAAGGTTTCTCCTTGTTATACTGATTAGAAGGAAGGAGACTGAATTCCAAATTGGAGGATAAATCATAAGGTTTTAGCTGGCTGCAGTAGACCTGAAACAGGTCTGCTCTGCCTCAACAGAAGTTTGAGCCTGTAGGGAGTAAGTGATGGAAAATAACCACTAGGAAAAAGAAGCTTCAGAGAGAAGCAGGTGACCAGAGGGGGTCTGCTGCTCTCCGGGGTCCTGGGAACAGCATGGGAAGAAAAGTTACTTTGGGTTTTGGGAGGGTGTGTGCATTTGCGCACACATATGCCTGCAGCGTAGAATGCCTTTCTGTGTAAGTGTAATTCTCTGCGTGTCGGGAAACAGAAGATTGTGAGAGGGGAAATTCCAAGGAATTAAGGAAATGAGAAAAAAAGATGTGAGAACTTTTTTGTTCTCTCACTTGCTCTCTTCCTTTACCATCTACAGAGTCCTGGTTCATTTTTGAGTGCTCCCATGTGCACATTGTTTCTTGACCATTGCTGGGAAAACATGGACTTGGAAAAAATCTGGGATATTTTGAAATCACAGGTATGTGTAACCAAACCAAATTCCTTTCTTCCTTCCTCCCTCCCTTCTTTCCTTCCTTCCCTACCAGACTCATTTAGTACTTAAAATATTTTTTGAATTACTATACTAGACTTTGAGTTTATAGGGATGTAAGTAAACGAGTTCACACCCTTGAGAAACTCGTAATTTTCGAGTTTTAGGATGTCACCACTTCATTGGATTAATAGCATAATAGGCTCACTTTCCTTATTTACGTTCATTACAGTAGTTCTCATGCTTCAGTGGGCATCAGAATCACCTGAGGTCTTGTTAAAACACAGACTGCTGAACCCACCTTCAACTTCTGATGTAGTAAGTCTACTGCAGGCCTCAAGGATTTGTCTTTCTACCAAGTGATGCTGATGTTACGGGTTCCTGGATCATGCTTTGAGAACTACTGACCTGTTAGGACAAGGATGAGAAAACTGTTCATGTTGGAAGGCTGCGTTAATTTAGCTATAATCAAATAAGGCCACAGCTAAGAAACTTCAATTAGATATATTTAAAAATGTACAGTATTTTGTAAAAATCAAACTACTGTTTACTAAATAATTTAAAAAAACTATCTGTTAATTTTAAAATTAACCTTTTAATAACATTGTTGTGTCTGGTTTTTGTTGGAAAGTATTTGAATATTTGGTTGCAGCATGGAGGTCCATGGTTTCAGTTGCTGCTCTCGATGGGTATCAATCAAAATCTTAAGGGTGTCTTCATTTTAGTTAGGTAGGAGAATGTAGATTTGCACCAATAAATGGTTGAAAAGCAGGAAAGTGCTTTTTGGGGGGCACGTTGCTTTTTTTTTAATATTTCAATTGAATCATTCTTAGCATCAAACCATGACTTTAAAATGTCATTTATTGAGAGCTCAATCAATTCCATCTGTAGTTCTTTAGGTGCCTTGATGATATTACTAGGTGAGGCTAAAATGCTAATTTGAGTGTGATGTCCTGATTCTCACAGTCAGCGAAACTTTAATTGTATTTTCCAATTAATAGATCTATAACAGCCAGACACAGTGGCTCATGCCTGTAATCCTAGCACTCTGGAAGGATTGCTTGAGCTCAGGAGTTTGAGACCTGCCTGAGCAAGAGCAAGAGCAAGATTCCATCTCTACCAAAAAAATAGAAAAATTAGCCAGGCTTTGTGGTGGGTTTCTGTTGTCCCAGTTACTTGGGAGGGTATCACTTGAACTCAGGAGTCTGAGGTTGCTGTGAGCTAGGTTGATGCCACGGCACTCTAGCCTGGCAACAGAATGAGATGTTTGTCTCAAAAGAAACAAACAAACAAATGAACAAAATTGGTCTATTACAACTGTATATTCTTCAAATGATTCATCATTCTTCAAATGTATCATCATGCTCATCAATGACCTTTGCTAACTGGAGAAAATATTTGTTCGAAGGTTCCTTTTGCAGAAGAACTGTTTGGAAAAAAGACATCTTTTTTTTTTTAAAAAAAGCATAGATTTTTTTTTTTTTTTTTGCCACATATCATATATAGAGTTAGTTGTACCCTGCAAAGAAATATTCAAGTCATTTTAATTTGACATGATATCAGACCAATATGCTGCATTCCTGTTTTGAAATCTTCAGTAATTCACATTGCTGATTCTGTTCTTCATACGATTTAACTGTCTGTTCTAACAGAGATAAAATTTTGGCTACCATCTGCCCCTGGATAGCCAGCATACTTTATAATAAGGCAGATCCTCACTGAATACCTTATGGTTCAACTTTAGCATGCAGGTTGCAGTTGTAGAAATACAGTTAACAAAACTTATAACTTGTTGCAAAGTGTAACTTAAAATACTTGTGTCAGCATAGAGATTTTGCTGATGCAAAATACAGTGAGAGAATCTGTATCTGTTAATACATTTTTTCGTCTGTACAATAAACCCTTCAGATTTTCCTATGATGCAGGGTGCACCGTCCGTACATATCTTTACTAAATTTACCAAATTCAGTCCAACTTCACAACATTTATCTTGAAAGTTGTTGAAGATATCTATTCCCTGTGTTCTGTTTGCAAGAGTGCCCAAAGCAAGTAACTCTCTGTAGCAAAAAAAATTTATTATGGCCTGAGTGAAACCTATGTTGAGTCAGTAGTATCAGTTAATTCATCCAAAGGGACTTAATAATGTATATTTTCCTTTTGACGTATTGCATGAAGTTCTGTTAAATTCATGATGCCTATCAGTCATGTTTCTCCTTGAAAGAGGAAGTTGTTTGTACTTTTAAACATTATTGGACTAAATGTCCTACAACTTCAGCAATGCATTCTTTCACAATTTCTACATTATTAAATGGCTTCCCATTTTTCCTGAGTATATAAACTACTTTGTAAGTTGCTTTCAGTAGTGTTATTTCCAGGTCTTACTGCTGCTTGAAAGAATTGTCTTTGATTTTGCTTTTCATCTTTTAATTTCTGCAATACAATCTTTTGTACCTCTTCCTCTAAAATATTCATGGTTCTTATGAATGTTATAATGTTAAAGAACACTGGATTTCTTTTTTCTTTTTTCTTTTTTTTTGTAGAGACGGAGTCTCACTTTATGGCCCTGGGTAGAGTGCCGTGGCATCGCACAGCTCATAGCAACCTCCAACTCCTGGGCTTAAGTGATTCTTCTGCCTCAGTCTCCCGAGTAGCTGGGACTACAGGCGCCTGCCACAACGCCCGGCTATTTTTTTGGTTGCAATTCAGCCGGGGCCGGGTTTGAACCCACCACCCTCGGTGTATGGGGCCCGCGCCTTACCGACTGAGCCACAGGCGCTGCCCAACACTGGGTTTCTTTAACGTTAATATTGCAGCACCACAAAGCAAGAAAATTATCTTTAGCAGAAACAAGATAATATTGCAAGATGCAGTCCTCATTAAAAAATGTTTTCTCCTTAAGTGTTCTCTTGGTCATTGACATTGTGTGCTGTTAAACAGACAGAATTAAAAAATATTGTTGAGAGTCGCAACTATTCTCAAGTTCCCACTTTAAGCAGAGTACACCAGTGTTAAAAGCTGATATCAGACTGGCATATCAACCTCCATAAACTCTTGTCAACCGGCCTAGTGTGGTGATGATGTCAGTCAGGCGGGGGATGTTAGAAGTAAGCCATGAGCATAGCAGCTGTCAGTTTAGCCTTTATGGCTTACTCATGTTGTAATTGTGCTGGTCAATATGGGAGGATTATTTCACTGAAACTTATTCTATTTGGTATTTTAAATATATTCATTTTAAAAATAAAAATATAAAAGACAAAAATTTATTAATAAAAAGGATTTGTTTTGTAAAATTTGAATTCAGTCAAAAGGATGCACTGAAGGACCTAGAAGGCCTCATGTGGTCTTAAGGCCACAGTTTCCCCACCCCTGTATTAGGGGGAGAACCAATTTTTCTCAGTCAAAGTCCAATCAGGAGACAGAAACCATTTGAGTTAGTTGCAGAGAGAATCTAGCCTGAAGAATTTTAAAGTAGGTATAAAATTGTTGACTAGTTAATAAATGAGCTTTGAAGTTTTATGAAGACAGGAACTGCAGGAAGCATCTACACCCCCGAGACTGTGAAACAAAGGGGAAAATGATTGGACTTACTAAAACTTCAGAGATTTGGAGGAGCCGAAACTCAGATGTCTGGGGAGAGAGTGCTGTCCTGGTATCCCTGAGTGTGGTGGGGGGTGGGCATGAGGAAGCTGCTCCTGCAAAATGTCAAAAATGCAGAGTGGAATCTGTTGCTACAGGGAGGTACTGCAGGTGCTGGGGTGAAGGCGCAGGCCTGGGAAGATGCTCACAGAGGAGATAGCAAACAGAAAGGAGCAAGTCCTTACTTTCTCCTTCACCAGGGCTATATTACATACTGAACTGCAGGGCCTAACAGTGTAGCCAGGTGGCGAAAAAGAAATAATGGTTTTCAGCACCCTAGCTCAGAGGATGGTAGGTTGAGTTTGTTGCTGAGGGTCATCAAAAGTACTGGAGTACCAAAAACAAACAACCCCCCCCTAATATTTTGAATGATTGTGATTTGGGGAGAAACTGGCTTTTGGGAGATGATTCATTAGGAATCAATTAAAGCTGATTCAAAGTAATAACTTTGAAAAAGAATAATAAAGTTGAGGACTAATACCACCCTTTTCAAGACTCTTATAAAACTAAGGGACTCAAGACTATGTAATATTGACATCAAGATAAACAACATTTCAGTGGAACAGAATGGAGGAGCCAGAAATAGATAGCTGTTAAACATACAATGACAATTGATTTTGACAAAGGTACAAAAGCAATTCTATGGAAATAGGATGTATCAACAGATAGGAGAATTAGATCTGTGTGTAAACAAAAAGAAAAACTTTGATCCATAGCTTGCATCATTAACTCAAAATGGATCATAGAACTAAATGTGAAACTTAAAATCATAGAACTTCTAGATAGTAAATAGAATATCATTGTGATCTTAAGTGAAACAGAGATATATTCTTAAATACTTAGATATGATATTAGGAGTATAGTTCAGGCAGGGGCTCACATCTGTAATCCTAGCACTTTGGGAGGCTGAGGTGAGAGGATCACTTGAGGTAAAAAGTTTGAGCAAGAGGGAGACCCCAGCAATATATTAAAAAAAAAAAAAAAAAGTATTAGTTGGGTCTGGTACTGCCACTTGGGAGGCTGAGGCAGGAGGACAGCTTTAGCCAAGCAGTTTGAGGTTGCTATGGACTATGTGGTGCCCTTGCCCTCTAGCCACAGTGAAAGAGTGAGAGACCCCATCTTGAAAAAAGAGAAAAAAAAACTCCCCACAGTTTGTAAAAGGAAAAACTGATAAATTTGATGTTATCAAAATTAAAAACTTTTGCTCCTCTAAATCACTTATAGGAGAATGAAAAGATAAGCCGCAGATCAGGAAAAAGTATTTGTAGAACATATGTCTATTAAAGGATTTGTATCCAGAATGCATAAATAATTTTCAAAATTCAGCAATAAAACAAATCCAAATAAAAATGGGTAAAAGATTTGAACAAACCTTTCACCAAAGAAGACATACTGTATACGCATCACAAATAAACATATAAAAAGATGCTGAACATCTTTTGTTATTAGGGAAATGAAAATTAAACTACAATGAGAGACACCAATTAGAATGTCCAAAATTAAATATACTAACCATACTAAGTGTTGTTAAACTGTGGAATAAGTAGCATTTTCATACACTCCTGGTAGAATTATAAAATGGTACACCACTGGCAATTTCTTCAGAAGATTGATGTACATCTGCCATGCAGTCAAGCCATTACACTATGAGGTGTTTTCTCAAGTGAAAAGAAAGCATAAGTCTGTACTAAGACTTACGCTTGAATGTTCATATTAGCTGCACTTGCAATAGCTCCAAAGTAAAAATGACTCAAATGTCCATAAACAGAAGAATGGGTAAATTCTGGTATATCCATACAATGGAATACTACTCAGTAAGAAAAAGTAATGAACTATTGATACGCTCTGCGGCATGAGTGCTTCATGAAAGAAGCCAGACAGAAGGGCAATTATATGACTCAGTTCATAAAAATAGTCTAGAAGTGTGAACTAAGGGACATAAATTATATCAGTATTTTCCTGGGATTGGTGAGGGCAGGGAAGGCAGAGGGATAACTAAAGGGTGCAAGGAAACTTTTGGGGGTGATAAGTATTTTCATTATCTTGATTGTTATGGTGGTTTTATGCATGTAAAGATATGTCAAAACATCAAATGATATAATTCAAATATATAGTTTATGATCCATAAACTGCACCTTACTGAAGCTGTTCAAAAAATATTTTGTTATAATAGTCCTAAGTCCAAATGGAGAATACATATAGGTTATAAAAGTTTATATTTAATCACATCCACTTCTACCATTTGAAAAGCCAAGGTAAGAGAAAAAATGGAGGCTCTTCACCCACGCCCACCCATTTTTCTACCCATCCTCTCCTTTCATTCATTTCTCTGGTTAGTGGTGCTGAGTGAAAGAGACACCATCACTCTCTCCCTTACCTTCCTTTCTCTTTATAGCTTTTATCACTACTTTGTAGTACTTCATAAAGGTATCTGCTACTCATTTATTGTTTGTTCTTCACTAGAATTTAAGCTTCTTGGGGAGGAACTTTGCTTCTTTTGTTTATGTAAATATTTATTGAGTAAAAGTGAATAAATGCAAGAATAAATGGATGGACTTATGATTTATCACACAATATTATATCAACAGTGCCATGAGTCACTTCAATGTTATATCTTTGAATTATTACACTTGAGCCCAGGAATTTTTGTGGGATGGGATTGCATGAAATGGGGACATCCTAAAGCTTCTTAGGGAATGGAAATTCTCCCAATTTTAAGCATTTTTGCTGAAACGCATTTCAATTGATTATCATGTGTTATAATGGCAACTAACTCTTGTAGTAAAAATAAATAGAAGTAGAGGCTGAGTAACCTCTGGAGTTATTCCTGTTTATCTCATAACTTCTCCTTAAGTAAGCATAAACACTGTTCAGTTTTAAGATATTCATCCATTAGTAATTGCGAAGAATGAACCTGAGCTATTGAATAGATGAAATACTGAGTGAAGAGACCTGATGTGTATTATTGGTCAATATCCCCCAATAATCAGGACATTGTAACACTTTTAAAACCAGATTATTTTCTTGAGAAGGTTTAAACAGGTAAGTGACAGCCAGGGTAAATTTTCTTTTTGCAAAGTCTTTAAACTTAACTGGGGTAATGATTGGTTTATTGTCATAAACAGTGTTAGCATTTTATAATTCAGAACTTTGATTATTGCACCAAAGTTTGAGATGAAAATGGGGAGTACTTTGAGCCTCCTTAAGTCACTATCTCTTGTGAATAAGTCTCTCTGCTACCTTAGTCCTCCAGAATTAGCATTAATACTAATTCTGTAGAATAGTCAGCTAGAGTGCACATTCTCTCACTTCCTATCAGGTTTTTGCTCCCATGGGGCAACCTGAATTGTGATATGTTAGTTAATAATCTTAAATATAACGTTCAGTTGAAGGAATCCAGATGTATCTTTTGCCTCCACTTTGACTTGAACAATTCTTGGATATGTTTGTGTGTGGTTTGGTCAAAATCGTATGACAGCTGTCTGCTGAAATAACGACTTTAGTTGCTCCATGAAAGAAACTCTTTACGGACTGCTACTTATATTGACAGATTGTGCACTGATTGAATTCTTCAAATGGGTCACTTTTTTACACCCAGTTAAAACACTGATATTCCCATGCAATTAATTGTGAAATATGATGGGCCTACAGAAGTAGGTCAAGGGTATTTTCTAAAATAAAACATATCAGTTTCAAAGCCTAGATATTTCATGATATAATTTGAAACTGTTCATGGCAATAGCTCAGGACATCCCAGGTAAGTTTGCAAGTTTATTTTCAGGGAAGTGCTCCTTTCAGAAAACAGAACAAATATAGAGCAGGGGTTTTTAACCCTGAGAACTGTCTGAGGAACTTAAAAAAAAAATTGATATCCAAGGCTGGGTGCAGTGGCTGATACCTATAATGCCAGTGCTTTGGGAGGGTGAGGTTACAGTGAGCTATGAAGGTGCTAATGTGCTCCAGGGTGACAGAGTGAGACCCTGTCTCTTAAAAAAAATAAAAAATAAAAAATATATATATACACACGTACATACATAATCAGGTCTACTACTGGAGTGTCATATGCCTTTTATACATTTGATGAATGATCGTTAGGTTTTTGTTATTAATATGACATATTACATTCACTGATTTTTATATGCCGAAATATCCCAGTATTCCTGGAATAAATCTTAATTTGGTTTTGGTGTATCATCAAAACTGTATTTAGGTGGATTCAGTTTGCTAGTATTTTTATTGAGGACATTTATGTCTAGGAAGTATTCCTTACTCTTATATTTCTCAGAAAAGTTTGTGAATGGTGTTAATTCTTCTTTAAGTGTTTTGTAGAATTTATTAATAAAGTCATTGGGTTCTGGGATTTTCTTTGTAGAAAGCTTTTTGAAATTTAAAAAAATTTTTATTATAAATGAATTTTATTTTTTTAGAAGCAAGGCCTCACTCTTGTCGCTTAGGTTGGAGTTGAACTCCTGGGATCAAGTGATCTTCCTGCCTCAGCTCCCTGAGTAGGTAGGACTATAAGTATGCATTACCCTACTCAGCTAATTTTTAAAAAAATTTTTTTATAGATAGGGTCTTGCTCATGCTGGTTTCAAACTCCAAAGTGCTAAGATTACAGTTGTGAGGCACTGCACCCAGTCTAGAAAGCTTTTTGAATACTAATTTAGTCTCTTTACTTGTTACAGTTTCATTTGTATTTTCTATTTCTTCCTGAGTCAGTTTTGTCATTTTTGTCTTCCTAGGAGTTTGTCCACTTTACCTAGGTTATCTAATTTGTTGGCATACAAGTGCTCTTAGGATTCCCTTACAGAGGTTCTCAACCTGTGGGTCACGACCCCTTTGTAACAATGAAAATACATCCTGCATATCAGATATTACATTATGATTTATAACAGTAGCAAAATTACAGTTATGAAGTAGCAACGCAAATAATTTTATGGTTGGGGGTCACCACAACATGAGGAACTATGTTGAAGGGTTGTGGCATGCGGAAGGTTGAGAATCACTGCCTTAGAATCTTTCTTATTTCTCTAAAGTCTGTCATAAGGTCCTTTTGTTTACTCTGGATTTTAGTAATTTGAGTATTCTCTCTCTTATTCTCAGTCAGCCTATCTAAAGATTTATCAGTTTTGTTGGTCTTTTCAAGGAACTAGCTTTGATTTTATTTCCTCTATTTTTCCCTGTTCTCTGTTTCATTTATGTCTGCTCTAATCTTTATTAATTTCTCATTCTACTTTTCTATACCTAGTAGTAGAGTTGATTTTATTAAATGCTACTTGGAGGCATCTGTATAGGTCATATGATTATCTTATTTTGCCTACTAATATAAATGAATTGATAGATTTCCTAACATTAAATTCTTCCTCAATTTCTACTAAATTGCTATTTTCGTGAGATAAAGAGGGTGGGATATTTGTTGGATACCTTTTTGTATTTATCAAATTTCCTATAGTTAACGTGTGTGACTTTTATAATTAGAAACATGTAATTCAGATTTTATTTAACAAACCATAAAGCTGTAGAAAAACGTGTTGAATATCTGATCTCTGAGTATGGAAAAGAATCACAAAGCATTTTATTATATAAAACTGTAACAACTATGAATGTCAAGTTATTATCATACATAAAATTTAAAGAAAAAAATGGGGCTAGGTATGATGGCTCACATCTATAATATCAGCACTTTGGGAGGCCCAAGTGGGAGAATTACTTAAGGCCAGGAGTTCAAGAACATCCCGAGCAACCTAAAGACCTGTCTCTAAAATAATTAAAAAAAATAAAAAATTACCAATTTGGGGGTAGTCCCTGCTACTCAGGAGGCTTAGGTGAGTTATGATCATACAACTGAACTCCAACCTACGTGGACAGAGGGAGACCCTGAATCAGAAAAAGACCCCACCCAATAAAACTGGAAAAATACACACATAACAAATATAAGAAGTGAAAAATGAAATTCTTACTGTATGGGAGCTCCTTTAAATGAGTGTCCAAAAAACATCTTAGTGTGGAAATGGGCTAATTAACAGAAAAGACAATCTAGAACAAAAGCAAAAACAAAAGTAAGTAATAGGTATTTGGAAAGTTGTTACCAGCATTATGAACATTTAAATTCTGTTGAGATTCTGTGTTCACCTAAGACATCAGCACAAGATTTTTGAAATGGCTATTACTGAAATATTGGTAAGAGAACAGTTTTAGAGGGACATGCACACATTCTTGCTTTAAATGTAGGTCATAGTCTCTTTGGAAAGCAACATAATGCTATTTAAAGAGTCTTAAAAATGTTCATACAGGCTTGGCGCCTGTAGCACAGTGGTTATGGCACCAGCCACATACACCGAGGCTGGCAGGTTTGAACCCAGCCCGGGCCAGCTAAACAACAATGATGACAACCTTAACAAAAAATAGCTTGGCTTTGTGGCGGGTACCTGTAGTGTCAGCTACTTGGGAGGCTGAGGCAAGAGGATCACTTAAGCCCAAGAGTTTGAGGTTGCTGTGAGCTGTGACACCACGGTACCTCTACCAAGGGCAACATAGTGAGACTCTGTCTCGAAAAAAAAAAATGTTCATACATTGTGATCCAATAAGAAAAACAATCTGAAAAAAATAGAAGATGATTTGTGGACAAAGAAGTTCATTTGAATGACAGTTTTAATAGTGAAAAAGTGCTAAATGTATACAATTCATCGTTAGCTTCCTTTTAAAAATAGGATGCCCGCCAATAGTGTTACATTGGTAGTGGTGAAATAGGCAAATGGCTCTAAGAACCAGTCCTTCATTAGACCCAATCACCCACATGCAAACGACTCTATCTTTTATTTTGTTTTTTGATAGAGATGGGGTCTTGAACTCCTTGCCTCAAGCCATCCTCCCTCGGACTCCCAAAGAGTTGGAATTATAGGTGTGAGCCACTGCAGCTGGTGCAGATGATTTTAAAGTCAGTATCTCCTGTCCAGATTTCTTGCCTAAGCTCTAGCAGGGGTGTCCAACCTGCAGCCCATATGCCGCATGCAGATTATTTGAGGACTGTTTGGCTTAACTGTGGTGTTGGCTATTGCAAAAAGTATGCATGGACCATATCTTTTTTTTGCTCTTCAATTTTCATTAAGGTTTGTGCATTTAATGTGTGGTCCAAGACAACTCTTATTCTTCCAATGTGTGGCAGAAAAGAGACAAGGTTGGACATCCCTGTGAAGTCTCCCTTTGAATTTTCCATATGTACTTCAAATTCATCGTAGTCAACACAGAACCCAGTGCCTTTCTTCCCAGTCTTCCTTCTCCCACCTCTAGTTTTTATGTTGGTGACTTTCACAACCTAACCAGTATCTAAGCTAGAATCCTTCCACATCCTTCACTTCTAGGTCATGCAGAGTCTTAACGCATTTGGATGCTTTCTGGCCCCATCTCTTCAGCCTCATAGCTGTTGCCTTGGTCAGGCTGGCACTTGTCTGAAGTATGGCAGCCTCCCACCCGACTTCCTCACTCTCACTTGTTCCCATATCAAGCCTATTCCCACAAAGCTAACAAAGCAAGTTTTGTTGTTGTTTTGAGATAGTGTCTCTCTCTGTAGCCCCAGCTAGCGTGCAGTGGCACCATCGTAGCTCACTGCAACCTCAAGCTTTTGGACTCAAGCATTCCTTCTACCTCAGGCTCCAGAGTAGCTTGGACTATAGACCACCACACCCAGATGGTTTTTGTGTTTTTTATAGAGATGCTCAGGCTGGTTTGAACTCCTGAGCTCAAGCAATCCTCTCATCTTGGCCTCCCAGAATGCTGGGATTCTAGGAATGAGCCATTGGGCCCACCCTCAAGCAGTCTTTCTAACATGCAAGTTAAATTTCACCACTCCTTCACTGCACGTGATGTCACGTTCACATTCCCCAACTTAGAATGAGGCTCTTCAGAGATTTGCCTTTGCTTGCCTCTCCATCCATAGAGCTCACCATTTCTGTTTTATTTTCCATTTCCATTTAGTCAGATAGAACCACCTGAAGGTCACTAAAGGCATTATCATATTTTGAATATTAATACAAAAAACCTGTATTTTGAAATAATTTCAAAGTTATAGAAAAATTGCAAGACTAGTACAAAAACCCCTCATATATTCTTCACCTAGATTCATCAAGTGTTAACATTTTATCACATTTCCTTTATCATTCTATCAATGTCCATAGTATTATTTGTTATCTGAACCATTTGAGAATAAGTTGTGGACAATAAGTCCCTTTTTCTCTAAATACTTCAGTATGTACTTCCTAAGAATGAAGATATTCACTCCTATAAACCGAGGGCTGTTATCACAATAAAAATATTTAGCATTGATGAAATAGTGTTACCTGTTTTACAGACCTTACTCAGGTTTCACCAAGTTTTTTAGCAATGTTTTGTGTGTGCTCTGGGATCTCTGCTTGTGTGTGATTGTCATGTCCCTGTGGTCTTCTGTAGTCTGCACAGTTAGGTTTTTTGATGCCTGCATGGCTCCTCCCAATTTCTTCTGCTTACATAGAATACATTTTTCCTCTTTCTTCATCCAGTTAACTCTTTTTGAAAATTGGCACTCACAGCCACTTGCCCAGACATGGTTTGCCAGACCTCCCATTCTGATTTTTTTCAACCTCTTTTCCTATGGCATCTCGAGAAACTCTCATCTTTGTTAATCATACTGCTTTTCTTATTTGTCAGCCACTGGAGGAGGGGGATCAGGCCTATTCAACTTTTTATCACCACTTCCCAGCAAAGTGCTCAAAATAAAATTTGAACTCAATACAGTGACTGTTCCCATGAATGATTTTATTGTATTAGGAATTAATACCCCTATCTGAAGAGTTCATTCAGATTGATTAAAGTGTGGAGAATGGGCTGATGGGAGTGTGAATTGCTGTCACCTACTGACAAGGTAAGTGGCAGTATGTAACAAACTAAAAAGTTGAAGAATGAAAAGGTGCTATTTTAGGTGCTGTATCCTGTGATGAAACAAGTACTAGTAATAGTACTAGTTACTATAAGGAAGAGGTGCAAGGAAGTTTCTTGTAATGTTATTTATTGCAATAAAAAATAGAAACACTTGAAGTGTTCATCAGCAGAACCATAGTTGAATATATTGTGATGTATTCACACAGTTAAAAAAGACATGAATATAGTGGTATAATTTATTATCTACATAATAAAATAGATGAACTATTTTATTAGCTATTATGCTGGACAAAAGAAGCTGAACACAAAAGATGTGAACTTTATGATATGTTTGTAGGAAATTTAAAAAAGGCAAACTCAGGTCAATGGTTAATCTGAAGTTTGGGGACAGATTTGGCTAAGAGGGAGCACAAGGGAACTTTCTGGAAGGTGAAATGTTCTGTATCTTGATAGGGTATCAATTCTATAGGTATATAGATTTGTTAAAACTGATTCAATTTTATGTATAAGGTCTTTATTGCAATAATGTTAATTAAAAAATGTGCATAGCTGCTGAGTTAATTGCTCTGTTTTGGGGGGCTATATCACAATAAGATGTAGCCCTGAATTGCCTTTACATATGGATATGTGCAAATAAGTTTGCGATAATATAATTTATTATAGTAAAATAACAACCTAAAACTTGAAAATATTATAAATGTTCATCTTAGAAAAATAGTTAAATACATAGTATATATTGGCATAATGGAAAATGATGCAACTACTTCATAAAATAAGTATAGTCTAAACGTACTGATCTGGGTGAATGTGCATGGTGTATTTTTTTTTTGAGACAGAGTCTCACTATGTCACCCTTGGTAGAGTGCTGTAGCATCACAGCTCACAGTAACCTCAAACTCTTGGGCTTAAATGATTCTCTTGCCTCAGCCTCCCAAGTAGCTAGGACTGCAGGCAACTGCCGCACCTGGCTATTTTTTTGTTGTAGTTGTCATTGTTGTTTAGCAGTCCCGGGCCAGTTTCGAACCCTCCAGTTCCGGTGTATGTGGCAGGTGCTCTAGTCACTGAGCTACAGGTGCCAAGCCTGCATGGTGTATTTTTCAATGAAAAAATATATCTTGTTGAATAGTGTGTAGTATATTATTTTTATGAAGTGTAGGAAAACCTTTCTGTATAATTGAGAATGTATGTATAGCATATGGAAAAAGGTGTGAAACAATCTACATCAAACATAACACAATGAATATGTACTATTTTTACAATTTAAAAAACCCGCTAAAATAAATGTATTCACAAAAAATTCATGCAAGGGCAAGGTGCAGCGGTTTACACCTGTAATCCTAGCACTGTGGGAGGCCAGGGCAGGTGGATCACCTGAGCTCAGGAGTTCGAGATCAGCCTGAGCAAGAGCAAGACCCTGTCTTTAAAAATAGCTGGGTGTTGAGAGGCGGAGCAAGATGGCAGCCGAGTAACAGCTTCCTTGCATCTGGGCACCGTGAGTCTGGGGAGATAGGACTCCAGGCATCTCTGGCTGGTGGGATCTGCCTATCATCACTCCTATGAGGATACAGGGAGTCAGCGAGAGACTTCTGGACCCCAAGAGGAGGACTAACACAGTGGAAAACCGGCAAGTGGTCGCGTGTGTTCAATCCATCTAAACCCGCCCACAACTGTAAGTTCAGTAGCAGCGAGACTGCAAACCAGAAAGGCCTTACCTGTGAACTGTTTTGGTATCCTTGGACTTGGCACTGAGTAGAACTGCCTTGGGGAGGGCCTGAGCGGGAGTGCAGAGAACTTTGGCCGTTGTCTAGGGCCCCAGTCTGAGCCGCTGAGCCAGACGGAGCTAATAGTGTTTGGCGGTGGGTCACACGGAACCATTGTCAGTGATCTGCCCCAGCAAGCTCCGCCCTCAGGGTCGCAGAGCTAGAAACGGGTGGGAGCTGGTAACCCAGCAACCAAGTAGCCTAAGGGTGGGGTCTGAGCCGCCTTGCAGCCCTAACCCTCAGGGGCAGAGTGAGACCGGTTTTGGCACACTGGGTAAGTGGATAGCCACTTCAGCAGTGATTCCAACGAGAAAGCTGGGAAAACTTCTGCTCAGCAAGTTTACAAGTTCAAAGTGCCTTTTAACTGGGCCGAAGAGAGATTTAGGGTGTCTACCTGCTGGGGTTTGAGAAACTAGCAGCCTCCAGTCGTATCAGAACTGTGATTAACATCTCATACCCCAGAAGACCACGTGTTGCCCAGACAATATTCAATAACATATACAAACTGCTTTGTTTTTGGTTGTGTATTTTTTTCTTTTTTTTTGTTTGGTTGTTTTTTTTTTGTTTATTTTGACGTTGTTGATGTTCTTTGTTTTTTAATTTCAATCTTTTCCATACAGATCCCTTTTTCTTTCTTAATTTTTCTAGTTTAATTATAATTTCCCATTGCTGCCTTTTTTAATAACTAGAACTTCATTTTTGCTAGTGTTTCTACCGCTATCATTTGGTTTTTCACCCAACTTTATCCCCGTAAAGTTTTCTGTTTGCTTGTTTTGGTTTGATTTATAGCATTTTTGTCTTTCCTCTCTACTTGGTGGAGGTGGGGTACTGTGTCTGATCAGGTTAGCAAAGAGCTGCTGACCTCAAGGGAACCACCCAACTGGGTACCCCCAGAAGGTGGGGTTTTTTAAGGTTGTGTCAAAGTATCCTACTGTACACCTATATTGCCCTGTCTCCCTCTTTCTGTGCCTCTCTTCTTTTGTCAATATTCCTTATACCCACCCCTTCTCCTTTGTCTATCTTTCTTTTTTTTCTTATCACTCGGTCCTCCTTTCTTTCATCCCTTTTTTGCTCTTCAACCTTCTCACCCTTCTGGTCCTGTAAACCTTAGTCCACAGGCGCAAGAACTTAAAGAGCAAGAGGAAGTGAAAGGAAAATTAGGGCAAGGAAACAGATAAAAGAAATCACTCATGAGGAAGAATCAGCAGAAAACTCCAGGCAACATGAAGAACCAGTCCAGAACAACCCCGCCAAGGGACCATGAGGTAGCTACTGCAGAGGATTCCACTTGTAAAGAAATGTTAGGAATGACAGAAAGGGAATTTAGAATACACATGATAAAAACAATGAAAGAAATGATGGAAACAGTGAAGGAAATGGCTAATAAAGTGGAAAATAACCAAAAGGAAATCCAAAAACAGAATCAAATAAGAGATGAACAATATGAAGAATATAAAAAGGATATAGCAGACCTGAAGGAACTGAAACAGTCAATTAGGGAACTTAAAGATGCAATGGAAAGTGTCAGCAACAGGTTAGACCATGCAGAAGAAAGAATTTCAGAGGTAGAAGACAAAGTTCTTGAGATAACTCAGACAGTAAAAGAGGCAGAAAAGAAGAGAGAGAAAGCAGAACGTTCACTGTCAGAAGTATGGGACTTTATGAAGCGTTCCAACATACGAGTTATAGGAATTCCAGAAGGGGAAGAAGAATGCCCCAGAGGAATGGAAGCCATACTAGAGAATATTATAAAAGAAAATTTCCCAAACATCACCAAAGATTCTGACACACTGCTTTCAGAGGGCTATCGGACCCCAGGTCGCCTCAACTCTAACCGAGCTTCTCCAAGACACACTGTGATGAACCTGTCCAAAGTCAAGACAAAAGAAAAGATTCTGCAAGCTGCCAGGAGTAAGCGCCAGTTGACCTACAGGGGCAAATCCATCAGAGTGACCGCAGACTTCTCTAATGAAACTTTCCAAGCAAGAAGACAATGGTCATCTACCTTTAATCTACTTAAACAGAACAATTTTCAGCCCAGAATTCTGTATCCCGCTAAGCTAAGCTTCAAAATTGACGGAGAAATCAAATCATTTACGGATATACAAACATTGAGGAAATTCGCCACAACAAGACCAGCTCTACAGGAAATACTTCAACCTGTTCTGCACACTGACCACCACAATGGATCAGCAGCAAAGTAAGAACTCAGAAATCAAAGGACAGAACCTAACCTCCACACTGATGCAAAAGATAAAACTAAGCAATGGACTCTCACCAAATAAGACGAATAGAATACTACCACACTTATCAATTATCTCCATAAATGTTAATAGCTTGAATTCCCCACTGAAGAGACATAGATTGGCTGACTGGATTAAAAAACACAAGCCATCCATTTGCTGTCTGCAAGAAACACACCTGGCTTCAAAAGACAAATTAAAGCTCCAAGTCAAGGGTTGGAAGACAATTTTTCAGGCAAATGGAATTCAGAAGAAAAAAGGAGTTGCAATCTTATTTTCAGATACATGTGGATTTAAAGCAACTAAAGTCAAAAAAGACAAAGATGGTCACTTTATATTGGTCAAGGGAAAACTACAACAAGAAGACATTTCAATTCTAAATATTTATGCACCCAATTTAAATGCTCCCAGATTCTTGAAGCAGACCTTACTCAGTCTGAGCAATATGATATCTGATAATACCATCATAACAGGGGACTTTAACACTCCTCTTACAGAGCTGGACAGATCCTCTAAACAGAAATTAAACAAAGATATAAGAGATTTAAATGAGACCCTAGAACAACGTGCTTGATAGACGTATATAGAACACTCCACCCCAAAGATAAAGAATATACATTCTTCTCATCACCCCATGGAACATTCTCCAAAATTGATCATATCCTGGGACACAAAACAAATATCAACAGAATCAAAAGAATTGAAATTTTACCTTGTATCTTTTCAGACCATAAGGCACTAAAGGTGGAACTCAACTCTAACAAAAATGCTCAACCCCACCCAAAGGCATGGAAATTAAACAATCTTCTGTTGAATAACAGGTGGGTGCAGGAAGAAATAAAACAGGAAATCATTAACTTCCTTGAGCATAACAACAATGAAGACACAAGCTACCAAAACCTGTGGGATACTGCAAAAGCAGTTTTGAGAGGAAAATTCATCGCTTTAGATGCCTACATTCGAAAAACAGAAAGAGAGCACATCAACAATCTCACAAGAGATCTTATGAAATTGGAAAAAGAAGAACAATCTAAGCCTAAACTCAGTAGAAGAAAAGAAATATCCAAAATCAAATCGGAGATCAATGAAATTGAAAAGAAAAGAATCATTCAGAAAATTAATGAAACAAGGAGTTGGTTTTTTGAAAAAATAAATAAAATAGATAAACCATTGGCCAGACTAACTAGAAATAGAAAAGTAAAATCTCTAGTAACCTCAATCAGAAACGATAAAGGGGAAATAACAACTGATCCCACGGAGATACAAGAGATCATCTCTGACTACTACCAGAAACTCTATGCCCAGAAATTTGACAATGTGAAGGGAATGGATCAATATTTGGAATCACACCCTCTCCCTAGACTCAGCCAGGAAGAAATAGAGATCCTGAACAGACCAATTTCAAGCACTGAGATCAAAGAAACAATAAAAAAGCTTCCAACCAAAAACTGCCCTGGTCCAGATGGCTTCACTCCAGAATTCTATCAAACCTTCAAGGAAGAGCTTATTCCTGTACTGCAGAAATTATTCCAAAAAATTGAGGAAGAAGGAATCTTCCCCAACACATTCTATGAAGCAAACATCACCCTCATACCAAAACCAGGAAAAGACACAAACAAAAAGGAGAATTTCAGACCAATCTCACTCATGAATATAGATGCAAAAATTCTGAACAAAATCCTAGCCAATAGATTACAGCTTATCATCAAAAAAGTCATTCATCATGATCAAGTAGGCTTCATCCCAGGGATGCAAGGCTGGTTTAACATACGCAAGTCTATAAACGTTATCCACCATATTAACAGAGGCAAAAATAAAGATCACATGATCCTCTCAATAGATGCAGAAAAAGCATTTGATAAAATCCAACATCCTTTTCTAATTAGAACACTGAAGAGTATAGGCATAGGTGGCACATTTCTAAAACTGATTGAAGCTATCTATGACAAACCCACAGCCGATATTTTACTGAATGGAGTAAAACTCAAAGCTTTTCCTCTTAGAACTGGAACCAGACAAGGTTGTCCTCTGTCACCTTTACTATTCAACATAGTGCTGGAAGTTCTAGCCAATACAATTAGGCAAGACAAGGAAATAAAGGGAATCCAAATGGGAGCAGAGGAGGTCAAACTCTCCCTCTTTGCTGATGACATGATCTTATACTTAGAGAACCCCAAAGACTCAACCACAAGACTCCTAGAAGTCATCAAAAAATACAGTAATGTTTCAGGATATAAAATCAATGTCCACAAGTCAGTAGCCTTTGTATACACCAATAACAGTCAAGATGAGAAGCTAATTAAGGACACAACTCCCTTCACCACAGTTTCAAAGAAAATGAAATACCTAGGAATATACCTAACGAAGGAGGTGAAGGACCTCTATAAAGAAAACTATGAAATCCTCAGGAAGGAAATAGCAGAGGATATTAACAAATGGAAGAACATACCATGCTCATGGATGGGAAGAATCAACATTGTTAAAATGTCTATACTTCCCAAAGCTATCTACCTATTCAATGCCTTTCCTATCAAAGTACCTACACCGTACTTTCAAGATTTGGAAAAAATGATTCTGCGTTTTGTATGGAACCAGAAAAAACCCCGTATAGCTAAGGCAGTTCTTGGTAACAAAAATAAAGCTGGGGGCATCAGCATACCAGATTTTAGTCTGTACTACAAAGCCATAGTGCTCAAGACAGCATGGTACTGGCACAAAAACAGAGACATAGACACTTGGAATCGAATTGAACACCAAGAAATGAAACTAACATCTTACAACCACCTAATCTTTGATAAACCAAACAAGAACTTACCTTGGGGGAAAGACTCCCTATTCAATAAATGGTGTTGGGAGAACTGGATGTCTACATGTAAAAGACTGAAACTGGACCCACACCTTTCCCCACTCACAAAAATTGATTCAAGATGGATAAAGGACTTAAATTTAAGGCATGAAACAATAAAAATCCTCAAAGAAAGCATAGGAAAAACACTGGAAGATATTGGCCTGGGGGAAGACTTCATGAAGAAGACTGCCATGGCAATTGCAACAACAACAAAAATAAACAAATGGGACTTCATTAAACTGAAAAGCTTCTGTACAGCTAAGGAGATAATAACCAAAGCAAAGAGACAACCCACACAATGGGAAAGGATATTTGAATATTTTCAATCAGACAAAAGCTTGATAACCAGGATCTATAGAGAACTCAAATTAATCCACATGAAAAAAGCCAACAATCCCTTATATCAATGGGCAAGAGACATGAATAGAACTTTCTCTAAAGACGACAGATGAATGGCTAATAAACACATGAAAAAATGTTCATCATCTCTATATATTAGAGAAATGCAAATCAAAACAACCCTGAGATATCATCTAACCCCAGTGAGAATGGCCCACATCACAAAATCTCAAAACTGCAGATGCTGGCGTGGATGTGGAGAGAAGGGAACACTTTTACACTGCTGGTGGGACTGCAAACTAGTACAACCTTTCTGGAAGGAAATATGGAGAAACCTCAAAGCACTCAAGCTAGACCTCCCATTTGATCCTTCAATCCCATTACTGGGTATCTACCCAGAAGGAAAAAAATCCTTTTATCATAAGGACACTTGTACTAGACTGTTTATTGCAGCTCGATTTACAATCGCCAAAATGTGGAAACAGCCTAAATGCCCACCAACCCAGGAATGGATTAACAAGCTGTGGTATATGTATAGCATGGAATACTATTCAGCCATTAAAAAAAATGGAGACTTTACATCCTTCGTATTAACCTGGATGGAAGTGGAAGACATTATTCTTAGTAAAGCATCACAAGAATGGAGAAGCATGAATCCTATGTACTCAATTTTGATATGAGGACAATTGATGACAATTAAGGTTATGGGGGGGGAAGCAGAAGGAGGGATGAAGGGAGGGGGGTGGGGCCTTAGTGTGTGTCACACTTTATGGGGGCAAGACCTGATTGCAAGTGAGACTTTACCTAACAATTGCAATCAGTGTAACTGGCTTATTGTACCCTCAATGAATCCCCAACAATAAAAAAAAAAAAAGCTAGGAATCACTTAAAAAAAAAAAAAAGCTGGGTGTTGTGGCGAGTGCCTGCAGTGCCAGATACTTGGAAGGCTGAGGCAAGAGACTAGCTTGAGCCCAAGAGTTTGAGGTTCTTGTGAGCTAGATGCCACGGCACTGTACCAAGGGTGGCAAAGTGAGACTCTGTCTCAAAAAAAAAAAAAAAAAAAAAAAGGAAAAGAAAAAAATTCATGCAAGGTGAGTTAAGGAAAAAAAACATAACTCTTTTTTTCTCCTTCTCTATTCTCAGAACATAGAAGAATTCTGTGACCAAATGATGGTGTTTTCCCACACACACCGAGCAAGCAATCGATTCTGCAGCAGACGCCAGCTGGGTGTCTTCTACTTTAATTCTGATACTACCTGGAGGTAGCATCAGATCCCACAGGTTGAGGGCTCAGTCCCACAAGACTGTACCCCAACTCAAGTGCCAGTTGCAAGTCTGGGCTTCTGGAACATCTGATGACTGGCTATAAGCTGGGGTTCTTATACCCTCTTCAGGTTTGATTAATTTGCTAGAGCAGGACATTCTACTTACATTTACCCATTTATCACAAAGGATATTTTATAGGATATGTGGATGTGTCTCGTTCACTAACCTGGAGGCCCACTGAACCAGTCTTTGGGTTTCTATAAAAGCTTCGTTATGTAAGCATGATTGATACAATCGTTAGCCATGGGTTTATCAGCTCAACCTTCAGCTCTCTCCCTCCCTGGAGGTTGCGGGGGACTGGGCTGAAAGTTCCAACCCACTAATTGCAAGGCTGGTTCCCCTGGCAACATCCTGAGGTTATCTAGGGGACCTCAGCCACAAGTCATCTTGTTAGTATACAAAAGATACTCTTATCACTCTGGAATTCTAAGGATTTTAGTTATTTAAGTCAGAAACTAGGGAAGAAGAACAAATATATATTTTACAATATTACATGAGGATAAACAGGGAAGTAATATAAGTCTGAAGCAAAGCTAGTTGGGAAACTACATTTATTGTTGGACTGAAGATGTAGATGTTTTTCCATTCCAGCTGTCTGTTGCCCTTTTGTTCTTTTTTAGTCCTTTGTTAAATAAAACGGTTGAATATGAATGAATGGTGTAAGTGCTTCTGAAAGAAAATCACACGAATTACATTGTTGTTCCATTGAAGTGAAGCGTGCAAGTAAATCAGTAGTTTAAGAATGGTGAGCCATCAGTTTTGCAAATTTAACGACTTCTGGCAAATATGACTTATACCGTGGGGATGAGGCAGAGATGTTTTAATGTTTCTTGTATATATTTGATGTAATGTTTTCTTGAGGGGTGCACAATTATGATGTCTATCCAATGGATAAAGTGAGAACAAATGTGTGCTTGGGCTTGTCCTTTTGGCTAAACCAGTCTGCAGAACAACACACCCAGCCCTCTTCTGTTTTCATGGAGAGGCAATGTGCTGAAGGAGAAAAAGATGAAAACAAATGAATAGTGAAAATAAAAGGCAAAGCCTAGGCTTTGGGAGAGGTCTGAAGCAGGGTTTGATCTATACTACCTCCTGCTCTGAAGTGTATTAACTCTAAGCATCTCTTTCCTTATGCTGAGGTGATTGTGAGGTTTGTTGTGTTTTAGAAAGATAGCACAGTGCCTGGCATGTATTAGGTAATTAAATGTATTAACACACCTTCCTTTCTAGTGGCAGTGTTATATTTATACCTGCCTGGCATCTTGGTATTTGTCTTTTGGAAATCCTTATCTTAGGAGTGAAACTGGCTCAGAAACAAAGGGATTTATTTGTCCACATTAGGCAAACTCTCTGTATTTCACCTACATTTGACATCGCCAGGCCTCTCAATAGATGTGCAACCACCCATCATGAAGTTGGCTTTCCTCTGCCCCTACTTCCGCCTTTTTTTCTGTTGAACTACAGTTTTAACAGCATAGGATCCTTAAGTCTGCATTTGTGATAAAGGAGACAGCAGCTTCTTCTAAAGTGGCGTTCTCTATAGGTGTTGAATCTGCCTGACTGATAACAGATCAGAAACAGCAAGTGGCCTTTGAAATTGAAGTACTGACTGTAGTGGGGAAAATGAAAGGATCTTATGTTTTTGATCAAAGGATGATATCTTGAAGCCTGGAAAAGGGGGTTATTCTGCCTGCCAAGGCCTATGATACTCTGTCACTTACCCGAGGGAAGAATATTCAATTTCATAGCTATTATATTGCTATATGTTTTAAATTATATTTATAGATATACATTTTTGTTGGCCATTTTACTTTCCCTTTCTTTCTCCTGCCTTCCACTCTGGCCTCCAGGTAAATTTCCCTGTGATTCTTTTTTTTTTTTTTTTTTTTGGCCTGGGCTAGGTTTGAACCCGCCACCTCCAGCATATGGGATGGGCGCCCTACTCCTTGAGCCACAGGCGCCACCCTGCCCTGTGATTCTTAACATAAACTAAAATTAAACAACTTGATCCTTACTAAACATTCGGTACTAAAGAGATGACAAACTTTAAAGAAATTGAAGTGGGGGAAATTAAATAAAGAGTGCCATGTTGAATGGTAGGTACGTAGTGGAGTAATTTTTGCTGTCCTTCTACAGGACATGATTTCATATTAGTAATAAAACTGGCTGAGGGAGAGGTGTGGGTGGGGAAAGGGCAAGGGTGGTGTCAAGGCCAATCTTTGTGTTAATGCATAGATGTCTCGCTTCTGGAGAAAGGCCCAAGAGAGTGAAGAGAGTGGTGAAGAATAGAGAAAAGGGTCTGAGGCGTTAGACTGGAGAGGAGGCTGTAACTGAGAACCAGGAAATTAGATGAGAGATGGACAGGTAGAAAGCAACCAGGGATTAATTTCCCAAACAAAGACTATCTTCTGTTATGGGCAGCATGCATTTTATGGGAAGATGGTAAATCCTACCGATGTCAAATTACGCCAGTTGCTGGTTTAGCAATCATGGGTGCTGCATCTGCTTGTGCCCAATAAGATTTATATTGTCTTATTTCCATATTGACCTGGCTCCCGCTTGTCAGTCCTATTGTTTCTCTCAACTACTCAAGATAGACTAACCTGCAGGTATTTCAGATTCCTCCCCTCTCCTTAAATACCTAATCTCCATCCATATTCTTAGTTTACTCTCACTGCCACCAAAGACTGTGCTGTCCAATGATGGAAGCCAGTGAGCACTTGAAATGTGGCTGTTCTACACTGAGATGTGCTGTAAGTTTAAAATATGCAATGACCTTTTAAGAACCTTATGAAAAAAGAAATGCAAAAGATTTCAACAGTAGTAACATTGACTATAATACTGAAATCTTAATATTTTGAACATAGTAGATTTAATTACAATTAATCTGTGTTTTAAATGTGGCTATTAGAAAATTTAAAATTACATATATTTGCCTCATATTTGTGGCTCCCGTTATCCTTTTACTGAGCAGCACTCCTGGAGACCTTCCCACCTCTTCCTTTAAGGACAAAATACTGGGATGAGTTCCTGGATGGCTCACCCCAGTTTTCATATTGACAGGCCACCCACTTACATCCATTCTCTCATAGACAGTTTTGTGGGATGGTGAAGAGCCCAGTGTGAGAATCAGATTGCCTGGGTTCAAACTGAGTTTGTCACTTGATACACGGACAAGTTGCTATATCTAAGCGATATATCATATGTAAAATAAGATACAACAAAAGAATTACAGAATACTAACTCATGGGGTTAATAGGACTATAGTTGAGTCAAATATGTAAAGCATTTTGAACTATCTGTGCTCAAGGAAAATACTCAATGTTAGCTGCTTTATTGTTCCTTAAAATGTCAGAGGAAGGTATAGTTTTACCCCTCAACACCTGCGAAATTTGAGTGTCGTATTTATATACCTCTTTGTCATTTTGCTTCTCTTTCCCTTTTTCTCTTTTACTTCTATCTTTAAATAAGCTCCATGCAAAAGTCTGCATCTCCTTGACCTTGATCTAACTTCTCTCTTTGTTTACCTTCCTATGCACGTGTTGCCTTTCACAACTCTTGTAAACTATTTTTCTTTATGAGTAAATACCATTTATATCCTGGCCATTTGAAACGGGGCCTGGGACTGGAAGACAGAAAAAATCAGGCTCATTTTTATAGGCTGGGATTGGGGAAAACAAACACAAGGCCTGTAACAAGGGTGGGGGCAGAGAGAAGGAAACAATAATTAGATTCAATGGAGACAAAGCAGAGGGCAGGAAACTCCTCTAGGGTCTGTGGCTGGAGATGAGGAAGAGGAAAAGCTGGGTCTGGGAGAGACAGGCTCATTCCTGGGGCACTAAGGTATGCAGCTGGGAAGACTGGTTGAGGATGAATCTGGCTCATGTGTAGGTATGGGGAAAGCCATACATCTATCTAATCATAAAAGTCGAAGTTAGTGGCCCTTTCTAATCTTCTTTGGCTTTCAACATTTATCCAAAATCCTCACTCTAGGCCTCCATATTATTCCTTCTCTCCTCTTGTCATAGGATGGGAGAAGGAGTCTGTAGGTGTATTGAGACCTCAGAAATTTATGCTAGTTGAGAACCAGAGGAAGACAGGGTAGACAGAACTGGGTTGTGGGAATCACTGTGATGCAAAACTTATTGAGGGAGGTTGTCTGCACTGGAATAATCCAAGTACACAGTGGGTGTGGGAAACTGAGACCTGCCTTAGATAGGCATTTGTTATCTAGCCAGAAATAAGTAGATAGACCAGGCCATAGACTGAGCCCTGGGTGGAATTACTTAAGGAGATCAAGAAACGAGCAGTGAGGTGGGATGAAAAACAACAGGGAAACTGTCCCAGAACCAAGAGTAGAAAGTGTGAGTGTATGTGTTTAAATTTCAAAATATGGAGGTACAGAGGATTTGGTTGCATAGTTTGCTTTTGTATATTTTAAGTCAATGTTACAGGTGTTCCCCGGAAGGTGTCAGTGTACTCCTTGGGTGGGAATTTACCCATCCCTTTCTCCCCCTCCCACCTACTTGAATTTTGTTGAATTTTGCTTCTGTATGAGCACATAGGTGTTGGTCAGCTTGTTCCATTTAGTATTGAGTACATGTGCTATTTGTTTTTCCATTCTTATAATACCTCACTTAGGAGAGTGATCTCCAGTTTCATCCAGGTTGTTATGAAAGATACTAGATCACCATCTTTTTTATGCCATGGTATACATATACCACATTTTATTAATCAATTCATCTATTGATGGGCACTTGGGTTGCTTCCATGTCTTTGCAATTATGAATTGTGTTGCTATAAACATTCAAGTGCAACTGTCTTTTTTAATAAAATGTCTGTTTTTCTTTTAAATCAAATGGTAGGTCTACTTTAATCTCTTTGAGGAATCTTGATGTTTTCTGTAGAGGTTGAACTAGTTTACAGTTCTACCAACAGTGTATGAGTGTTCTTTTTTCTGCATCCACACTAGCATCTATTGCTTTGGGACTTTATGATGTGAGCCATTCTCATTGGGTTAGGTGATATCTCAATGTGGTTTTCGTTTGCATTTCCTTTATGATTAGAGATGTTAAACATTTTTTCATGTGCTTTTTGGCCATTAGTCTATCTTTGTTAAAAAAGTTTCTATTGGGCTGGACGTGGTGGCTCATGCCCATAATCCTAGCAATATGAGAGGCTGAAATGGGTGGGTTGCTTAAGCTCAGGAGTTTGGGACCAGCTTGAGCCAGAGCAATACCCTTTTGCCAAAAGAGCAACACCCCATCTCTACTAAAAATAGAAAAACTAGCAGGGTGTAGTAGCACACAGCTGTAGTCCTGGCTACTTAGGAGGTTGAGTTAAGAGGATCGCTCAAGCCTAAGAATTTGAGGTTTCTGGGAAATATGATGGCACATACTCTACCCAGGTGGCAGTTCTGTTCATGTGTCTTGCCCAACTTAACGGGGTTGTTTGGTCTTTCCTTGTTGATTTTCTTGTGTTCTTTGTAGATTTTGGTTATCAGTATTTTAATGGATGTGTAGCAGGCAACTATCTTCTCCCATTCTGTAGGTTGTCTGTTTACTTTGTTAATTGTGTCCTTGGCTATGCAGAGACTTTTTAACTTTATCAGGTCCTTTTTATTTATTTTTGTTGTTGCTGTGATTGCTTTTGGCATCCTGAGAATAAAGTGTTTTGATGGGGAAAAAGAAATCAGTTGAGTCAAAGTAAGGTATGACTGAGTAATTATCATTGTGGACTTTGATTAGAGCAGTTTTCAAGGGTAAAATCGTGTCTGGAGAAGGAGAAGAATTGAACAGAGAGAGAACAGATAGAGCTAGGGTAGGGAGGGGAAACTGTTAGAACAATATATTTGAGTAGATGAGAAGAGGTAGGATCTAGTGTGCCTGCAGTGGGATTAACCTTTGCAATGAGTATCAGTATTTCTTCTGTAGTAGTGGCAGAGATGCAGGAAGACTAGATGTGGTGGTGCCTTAGAAATTCTCTTCTCCTGCTTCTATTTTTCAATGAAATAGGAAGCAAAGTCACTGACTGAGAGTGAGGATGATGGAGGAAGTGTTAGAAATTTGGAGGGTGATGATAAAGTATGAAACAGTTGCTTGAGAGGGTAGGTGAGAGAGTGTACAGGAGAAATACAGTATGGTTTATGGGCAGCAGTAAGAGCACATATATTCCTTTTTTTTAATTGAGCAATAATAATAATGCAAAAAAGTAACATTCACATTGTCAAATAAGAGTATGTCTATTATAGAATGCTTTGACTCTGAGGTTCACTGTGGAGTCATCAGTTAACTTCTTATTTTTTTTCCCTAAGTCTCAAAAAATAGACAACTAATATTTATAAATAAAAAATAAAATATAATTTCTCATGTATTCCTAATAAGATTCCTATTGAGTTCCATGGTTATCATGCTTGCAGAGAGTCAGATTCAAATAGTGTTGCAGTTTTCCCCCCTGATTGCTTGAGGTGAGAGAAGGAAAGTTGAGCGAGTGATTAAAATGATAGACCAGGCATTCCAGGCTGGTTAAGAAGGAGAGTGGCAGCATGAAGTACATGAGATTCTCTTGCAATTGGACTAAAACTTATCTGGAAAGACAGGACATGGTCATCAGAGAGGGATGCTTGGAACTGAGATCATGGAGGGGATGAGTTATTGGTAATTACAAGAAGCAGGATATGACCATGGAAGTGAGTGGTTGAGGCAAAGTGGATGATTGGAGGAAAGGAGAACCAGGAACTGAGAAACCAGGTTATTGAGAAGATCATAGGTGTGAATGTAGAAATCCTAAAGAATTTGGACAATAGTGTTGTGAACCAGAACTAAAATCTTCAAGTAGTGGTCAGAAGTGACTGCAAGGGAGGTAGATGATGATTATAAAGAAAGGAATTTCTCCGGGAGGCTGAGGCAGGTGGATCCCTCAAGCTCAGGAGTTCAAGGCCAGCCTGAACAAGAGCAAGACCCTGTCTCTTCTAAAAATAGAAAAACAAGCTGGGTGTTATGGTGGGCACCTGAAGTCCCAGCTACTTGGGAGGCTGAGGCAGGAGGATTGCTTGAGTGCAAGAGTTTGAGGTTGCTGTGAGCTAGGCTGATGCCATGGCACTCTAGTGGGGGTAATATAGTGGGACTCTGCCTCAAGAAAAAAAAAAAAAAGAAAGGAATTTGATGTTAGAATGTGATGACAGTCTCAAAGCAAGAGTTTTCAGGAGGAGGAAGACAGAATGGGCTGGAAGTGGTGACAAGGAGTATGAAAGGAACCTCCAACTTCAGGCCCAGTGGTATGAGCTAGAGCCTTCAGTTGCAACAATATGGTGAAGCAAATGTTGACAAAGGAGTATGAGGTTTTAGCGGATTTTGCTGATGATGGATTATGGGTTTGAGGCCCTGTAGAAGTGTTGTCAGAAGTTAGGGAATGGTGGAAGATGATGGGGTCCAAAAATCTGTATGAGGGCTAGAATCCTTGGATGGAGAAGTGAAGGCATGATAAAATTAACATTGATAATTACAGTGAAGATAATAGTTGGAGGCTGTGAATTTTAAGGGGGAGGGTGAGAAACACACAGAGTTCAGGGGCTCCCATCTGAGCTTACTGATGAAGGCCTGAGGCCAGGAGAGGGGCATTCTTATTCTGAGTGTGAGGGTGTCCAGGAACACACAGAGTTCAGTGGCCCCCATCTGACCTTACTGACAAAGGCCTGAGGCCAGGATCCTGAGGGGCATTCTTATTCTGAGTGTGAAGGTGTCAAGGAACACACAAAGTTCAGGGGCTCCCATCTGACCTTACTGATGAAGGCCTGAGGCCAGGAGAGGGGCATTCTTATTCTGAGGGTGAGAGTGTCCTCTTCTACTTTCACAGGAGGAAATGGAGCCAGTGAGAATAATTTGGATGAGCAGAAAGACCAAGTGAGCCACCTTAGACACAGGGGTGATTATCGCAAGATATTAATGAAAAGGGTGGAGAAAGGAGGACCTGGCAGTATCTGGCCTTCCTATGGGATGGTTGTTGGCAAACCTTAGCACATCAGAATCCCCATCTGAAGCCTTTGTTAAAACTCACATTGCTGGAATCCACCTGCAGAATTCCTGATCAGTAGGTCTGGGATGGGGCTGAAGAATTTGCATTTCTAACAAGTTCTCAGGTAATAAGTGATGCTACTGATGTTGGGGCAACATTCTGAGAAACATTGCTCAGCTCTAGGGTATTCTCAAGAATGCTGCCTTGTGGTAGAGTAGCTGAAAAGTCTAGAGGAGGTGGTTGATTCCTCATCCTCCCCCATTAAGTTCACTGGCTCTGGGGTGCCGGGCACCTGAAAGCAATTGCCAGCCCTAATCTGATGGCCTTGTAGCTCTAACCTCTTTCCTGGCCAGATCTAGTTTCCTAGGAATGGCAGACAAAATGTAGACAGATACTTATTTATTTGCTCATTTGGAGTAGTTAGGATGAAGATGAGATTGTCTAGTCAGTCAAGGGAAGGTTGTAGCTTGGTGGTCATTTGGATATCCAGTATTTACCCTGGGCACATTGCAGAACAGTTCTGTGCCTGGAGAGATGGCTACAGGCATCCTGACTAGAGGTTAAGGTTGTTAATACTTCTCCTCTCTTACTTGAGGTTGGTTCAGTTGAGGAGCAGTAGAGAGCAAAGGCTCCACAGGTAAGAAGGGTCTGGACAGTGTGAAAACACTCATATGCCAACATTCCTCTCTTGCCAGCTGTCGCCTGTCCTTGCTTCTAACAGTGGGTACCTCCAGATGCTTGTCCTGGCTCCTCTGCTCTGCCCCATATTCCCTCTCTCACTTTCATAGCTTTGAAATTTTCTTCTCTCTACTTTTCTTCTCTCTTCCCACCCCTCTGTCAACGCATGTTCACTTCTCCCCATTCTAAACATTCAAATTCCCTGTGAACCTCTCAAGCTATTGCTTTCACTTGCGTCTTCCATTTCCATTCAGAATTCTGTCCTGTGCGGAAGGCTTGTACTTTTCTATTCTCTGATGAGGGCAGAGACTCAGGCTGTTTTGTCTAAGTCTATTTGGGAGATAGGCCCAACTCCTGTAGCAGTGAGGCTGCCAAATGGTGGCTTCGCTTTCCAAAGCCGCCGCATTTAAACATGCCATCAAGTATGAAGAGTGATTTTGCTATGCAGAAAAATATAGAACAAGTTACTTTGCCCATACTTGTAGTCAGATTGCACCCTAAGCTCCTTAAGGGAGAAATTCAGGGATCCCCTCAAGACTGTGAGGTGGCTTAAAGTTTCATGTCTAAATCTTGGATGTCCAGCACATGTCCCGGGGCCAGCACTCCTCAGTGCAGTACTTGAGCCTTCTGGAAACATTCCACTGATTCCTGAATCCCTTACAGCAAGTGTTTCCAAACTCTCCTGGTGATAAGAACAATCTGGATGCTTAATAAACAAACATAAATGAGCTTTACGTTTCTCTTGTAATTCAAGTTCAGCAAGGTTGGGGGCAAGTTTCAGGAATAATGCTTTTAACTAGTGTCCCAACTGGGGGAATATCATATAGCCTTTAAAATAGTATCTGGTAAAAGCAACTATACTCAATAAATATTTACTGAACAGAGTTTAATTTGCTTATTTGCATATATTACTGTGCTTTCTCAGCAGGAGTGTCCAACCTAGGGGACCTCTGGCTGCATGCTGATTTTGTGAGGACTTTTTTTGCTTACCTGTGGTGTCGGATATCATGAAAAGTATTCACAGACTGGACTTCTTTTTGCTAATCAACTTTTGTTAGTGGTTGTGTATTTAATGTGTGGCCCAAGACAACTGTTCTTCCAGTGTGCAGCAGAGAGAAGGTTAGACACTCCTGCTGGTGACTTCTGCTGTGATGTTTTCAGTGGATGTTATTTGTCTGTTTCAAAGAGTTATCCCAATATGACCCTTTAAAGCATGCTATTCCTACAAATTGTATCAACTTGAGTATTGGGTATCAGAATTCACCTGTAAATTTCTATTTTGTCGGTATTCAAAGTCTTTACCATCATCTGTAAGATAATTTATTGCCTAACCTTGCTGGGGAAATTTTGTCTTACAGAATTTCATTGATGTAAATGGAATATTTCACCATTTACTGATAATGAGCAGCATTTGCAATTTACCCTGGAAGCATATGCTTTATTAAAATCATAATATTAGATTTAGCTTCCTAAATCATTTTATGACGCTAATGTAACATTAATACCAAAACCTAACAAAGAATCAGAACTCTAATGCCATCGGCTAATTTCTCTTACAAACACATTCACAGAATTCTTAAATAAAATGCTAACAAATTCAAGCCTGCTTTTATTGAAGGTACAATATATAATAAACCAGTAACTTTCAAAAAATTCAGAGATGATTTGATAAGAGAAAATATATCAATATAATTAATCATATTAATAGTTGAAAGGAGATAACCAGATGCTGAAAAAGATTTGACAAAAAATCAATATCTCTGTTTTAAAAAAGACTTTTACAAAACTTAGGGCAGAGAAATACATCTTTAACAACATGTAATGGAATGCTTATTCCAGACTTTATGTTTAATTGGTATCACCAGAGGCATCCCTATCAAAGTCAGCGGCAAAGGAAGGCTCCTCACCAGCACCTCTACCATTTAACATTCTTCTGGAATATCTATGCGGTTAGATTTGAAAAATAAATAAGCATAAGGCCAGATTACTACTTGATGGCAATTTGATTACTGACCCCAAAGAAGCAACCAAAACAATTTCAAAAATAACAGTAGTTTTCTTATAAAATGAGAATAACCAGATAAAAAGTATACTACTATTGTAATGATTCCAATCACAATAATAAAACAAATACAAATATCTCGTTAGAAACATAAGAAGAGCTAGGCATGGTGGTTCACACCTGTAATTTTAATACTTTGGGAGTCTCAGATGTGAAGAAAGCTGAAGTCCAGGAATCTGAGTCCAGTACAAGCAACGTAGTGAGATACTGTCTCTACAAAATACTTGTAAAAATTAGATGGGTATGGTGGCACATACCGTAGTCTCAGTTACTTGGGAGGTTGAGGAGAGAGTATCACTTGAGCTCAGAAGTTCAAGGCTGCAGTGAGCTATGATCACACCTGTGCATTCTAGCTATCTGACAGAGGGAGCCTCTGTCTCAAAGCAAAACAAACCCAATTCAAGAAATGTGTGAAACATGTAAACATGTAAATTTTGTTAAAGAAAAAGCTGAGATGAGATTTAGAAAAGTATATTATAGTCTTAGATCAAAAGACTGAAAATTAGCATGTCCAAATTAATTTAGAAATGTGATTCTTCTGAGATATTACTAGTAGCTTTGGGGATGAATAAGACTAATAGATTCATTAAAAAGTTCATATGGAAAAATGAATGGACACAAGTAACCAGAAAAATTTGAAAAAGAATGTGATGTGTGTGTGAATGTGTATGGGAATATATTTTAAAGTTGTAATGCTTAAAAGAAGAAGGTGCTGGTGAAAGCATAAATGATGACCAGAATAGAACAGAAAGATCAGAAGCGACCCAAGTCAGGTAAGAAATACAATAGTGACATGATATTTCAAATATACAGTGAAAGAATAAGTGATTTGTAAATCTGTGGAATGTTGTTGCAGACTGAGAAAATCCCCACCTCCCCATGCCCCTCTACCTACTTCTGGTTTAACTAGAGCAGTTCTGTTAAGTAGTTAGAAATCTGACTCTCCCAGGGGAAAAAGAACCAGGGTGGGTCTCCCATCTCACCTTAATCCTGTCCTGATAGATTACACATACCTGGGGAGGAGGGAACACCTTGCCATTCTACCAATCAGAGCTTAGCATGACAACTGCAAAAGGATGGAGGAAGACTCTCTAGCCCATGGGCCTAGAAACAGGTTCTATAGAGTCTTAAAGGTGACCTAGAACAGCCTTAAGACTAATTATCATGTCATTAGCTTAAATCTACATTGCAGTCCACATGCCAATAATGGGCTCTCAGAAGGACTCATGGAATGTCTGCCGGTGCAGTAAGACTCTGGTTCCAAGGTGACCTCTGAATCAAGAGATGGGCCCAACCCAGGCAGTATAAAACAGAACCAGTGGCCATAACCCCAGGCCTTTTTCCTTTTTCCTCTATATCTCTTTGCTCACCCTCTGTGGCAGTGAGGTCTGTTTGCTGTCTGTGGAGAACGTATCTTGCTCAGTAAGCCTATCTTTTTCTTCAATAAGCTTTGTTTCACACTTGCCTCGCTTTGAGGTGTCTAGTCATTTTTTGGCTAAGAGCACCCCAATAACTGAGGATCCAGGCAACTGCCTGAAACCCTGATATTTTAGTATGTAGGCAGCTGGCTTGAAACATGACAGCTCCACTTTTAGTAGTAATGTATATGCAGTGACTTCTCAGGTGAGACTTTGCTGGGAGAAGGCATCACACTGTTTTCAAAGGGCATTTGACAAAACCACACGTATAGAAGGCACATGATCAAATGTTTAGGTGTATGGAAAGAAATCAAGTTAAAATCTTACAGTGCCAACGTAAATTTCATAAATGTAAAAAATGAAGCTCTTTAAAGAGTTTAAGGAAATGAATGTAGGTAAGTATTCATGTGCTATCAGGGGTGAGAAAAACCTTTCTAGCATACAAATAAAGTAAAAAGGAAAGCCTTTCTAATATACAAATAATATTGTCAATAGAAAATAAGCTATACTCTGTACAATAATTTTAGGAGGTTTATTCTGAACCAAATTTGAGGACTATGCCTGGGAGCCACACCCAAGAATCTATTAGCAAGTGGACTTACAGTGGTGGGGTTATAGTTTGGTTTTATACATTTTAGAGAGACAGGATGTAGGCAGCTGGCCTATAAGAATAACAAATGAGGAATCATTTGTTACTCAATAAATCAATACTTGGAAAATGTACATTGGTTTGGCCCCAAAGGGTGGGACATCTGGAAGGGGGGGCCCCACAAATGATAGGTGGGTTTAAAGATTCTTTAGCTGACAATTGGCTGAAAGAGTTAGGCTGTGTCTGAAAGACTAGGAGTCAGTGAAAAGGAATGCGTAAGATAAAGGGTCTGTTAATTAGAGACAAAGTACCTGAGGGACTGAAGCGGGTTGTCGTGTATAGTGAGGACCTGCAGGTAAGGCTTGCATAGCCTTAGTTAGGCCTGTTAGTGAGTCACAAAGGTCTCTCTAAGAAGGTGGGGAGCATGATGAAGCATGTCTGATTTTTCTTCTTGGCCAAGAGGGATCCAGTCAGTCAGCTGCTTAGGGGGAGCCTTAAGATTTAATTTTTGGGTGGTGCCCATAGCTCAGTGGGTAGGGCGCCGGCCACGTGTACCAAGGCTGGCGGGTACTAACCCAGCCCGGGCCTGCTAAACAACAATGACAACTGCAACAAAAAATAGCCGGTGTTGTGACGGGTGCCTGTAGTCCCAGCTACTTGGGAGGCTGAGGCACGAGAATCGCTTAAGCCCAAGAGTTTGAGGTTGCTGTGAGCTGTGTTGCCACAGCACTCTACCCAGGGTGACAACTTGAGACTCTGTTTCAAGATTTAATTTTCATTCACAATGTAAAAGAAAATATTGATCATTTAACTGTTTGAAAATAGTAAAATCTGCATGTGAAAAAGCACCAGAAAGATAACTAAAACTCAAGTGATGATAAACTGGACGAAACATCTGTAATATACTTGATATTTTACAAAAGCTTAATGATCTGCCTAGAATGTTCTTATGATAAGGAAAAATTTAACAGCCCAGTGGAAAAATAGGTAAAGAACCTAAATAGGCAATTTGCAAATTAAGCAATTTACATGGCCAGTAAGTATAAAGAAATAGCATAACTAGTAGTTGCAGAAAATGCAAGTGTAAATGGATACCATTTTCTCTTTATCAGTTTGGCAATAATTAGAAATAATAAAGCCAATGTTGTTGGTAATACTAGGAAATAAATGTTCTCGTTTGATTCACCCATTTTAGAGAGCAGTTTGGCAACATGTAGTGAAAGGTTTACATCTGCATATCCTTTATTATAGCAACGTTACTTTTAAGAATATAACCTAAACCTTCAGTTTATATCTCCAGTCTTGACCTTCTTCCTAAGCTGCTGGCTCATCTAACTGCCTACTTAATATTCCACTCAGATGTTTAATAGATGTCCTACGTTTAATAACTCTCAAACAGCTTTGATTTTCTTTCCAAAACTGTCCTCCCTGAGCTTTCCTGTCTTGGTAAGTGGCACCACCACCCACCCAAGTGCTCGAAGCAAACCCTGGGAGTCACCCTTCATTCCCTTTCCTTATGTTAATGCATTAGTAGAGTCCAGTCAGCTGTACTTCTAAAATATGCTCAGGATTCGTCCATTTCTTTCTGTTTACACTGGCCTTAGCTCCCAACATCTTTCATTAACTTTGCTCATCTCCTACTTTTGCCACAATCTATTTTCAACAAAGTAGTCAGAGTGATCTTACAAATTTAGATCAAATCACTCTTGTCACTTAAAACCCTTCATTATGTGATTCTAGCACACTGAGAAAAGATGAATCCAGGCCTTTATTAAATTAAACCCACACGGCACCGGGAGTTGCTAATTCAAATATCTACTACTTAAGAACACAAACCCCATTAAAGGGAGTGGAAAGGGAACATATACTGCTCTGTATTGAAAGTGACTGTTATTCAGGAATAATGGTCCAGCATAGTGGCATGGCCAAGGTTTTTTTTGTTTTTTGAGACAGAGTCTCAAGTTGTTGCCGTGGGTAGAGTGCTGCAGCATCATAGCTCTCAACAACCTCCAACTCTTGGGCTCAAGCATTCCTCTTGCTTCAGTTTTTCTATTTTTAGTAGAGATAGGGTCTCGCTTTTGCTCAGGCTGGTCTTGAACTAGTGAGCTCACACAATCCACCTGCCTCGGCCTTCAAGAGTGCTAGGATTACAGGTGTGAGCCACCACGCCTGGCACATGGCCAAATTTTAAAAATGTTTCAAGGGAAATTGCAAGTCAGGATTGGTTTTGTTTTCAACGAAATCTCGAAAACACTGTTAGGCTGAGTGTGATCTGTGGGCACCCATTCTGCGACCTACCTGACTTAATCTGCTACACTCTTCCTCTTTATTCTCTATATTTCAGTTCTCACTGGCTAGCTTTTTAGCCCTTAAATGTGCCATTTCAGGGTTTATGTTCTTGTCGTTCACTCTGCTTGTAGACTGACTTCAAAGAGCCTGACAGTCTTCTCTTTTCATCATTCAATTCTCAGTCCTCATGTCCCTTTCTCAGATGGCATAAAGAATAGCCATCTCCCTAACCTTCTGTCGCTTCTATCACAGGATTTTATGAATTCATTAAACTTACTACTATCTTTAAAAAGTGAATATAACCTAAGAGATAGTCATGGTTGTACACAAAGATATATATAAAAGGAAATTTATTAAAGCATTGTGCACAGTAAGAAAAAAATTGAAAACAAAGTGTTAATGCATGTATGTATTCAAATATAGGGGATTGGTGAAGCAAATCATAGTATATTCTTAAAATTAAATACTCCATAGTCAGTAGAATAGTGCTGTAGAGAACTTTCAATGACATGAAGAAATTTTCAAGTTTGTGCTTAAGGGAAAAAGGCAGTTTACAAAAAAATTCAGTGGACTATGATTTCTCCATATAAAAAATGCACATGTATGCCTAGAAAAGAGACTGGAATAGCATATGCTTGAATGTTAGTTTATCTCACTTTGAATGTTGGGCTTTTGAGTGTTTCTTTTTACTGTTTTTGATATTTTTCTACATTTTCCAAAATTTCTACCACAAACATTTGCTGTAGTTTAAATCATTAAAAAAAAGCAATTTTGGAAATTACTTAGATTTTTTAAACTTTAGCTTTTAATTAGTCCCACTGTGAGTTTGGATAGAAATTCAGGCTCTAGTCTTTATTTTGCTACATTCAATTTTTACTATCTACTCTTTTCATAAAGGGTAGATGGCATTTTAATTTGCTGAGACAAATGTGTAGCAAATCATTTAAGTCTGTGTTTACAACTTTGCATTGTTGTATGCTTTGGGGAAAATAAAAAAAAGTTTTTCATTCCTTTTATTAGCTCCATAATTACTTTCTGTAGTTTATCTGCCATGATTGCAGAAAACTTGAAAATGTAATTAAGAAATTCTCAAGCACAGCAGGAGATTTTGCTGGAAAAAAAGAACCTTAACTAAGAAACTTGATGATCAAGAGAAAAAGGGGCTTGAAGCTGGCTTCTAAACCTTGACATTTAAGGGAGGGGCATTAAAAACACTGTACTATTTCAAGTTTCCGGTGTTTATAGTAGAAAAGATTTATCTTTTTATCATCACCTTATTGTTGATGTACCTATTGCATTGGTGATTTCCATATTACGTTTCCCTCAGATAGTTGAGTTTTTATCACTTTATTTTTTATTGTTTCAGGTTAATTTGAGGGTACAAAGAATTACGTTACAATATTTGCATTTGCTAAGTAGAGTACCTCTTATAATTGTGTCCTTCCCTCCAAGATGTGTGCCATGTACCCTAACATTGTGCCTATTAATGGAGAGCATACCTGGCTTGGCACCCGTAGCTCAGTTAGTTAGGGCACCAGCCACATGCATTAGGGCTGGTGGGTTCGAACCCGGCCCAAGCCTGCTAAATAACAATGACAACAATAACAAAAAAATAGCCAGGTGTTGTAGTGGGCGCCTGTAGTCCCAGCTACGAGGAGGCTGAGACAAGAGAATCGCTTAAGCCCAAGAGTTTGAGGTTGCTGTCCTCTGTGATGTCGTGGCACTCTACTGAGGGCAACACAGTGAGACTCCTTTAAAAAAAAAAAAAAAAGTGGGAGCACATCCATCCTCCCTTTTCCTCCTTTCTCCCTGCTTCCTCATTTCCCTGCCCCCTACCTTGTATTGATTTGAGTTTTTCTGTTATGTGGGCATATATTCGGTTGTCTACTAGCTTCATATTAGAATTGAGTACATTGGATTCTTGCTTCTCCATTCTTGTGATACTTTATTAAGAAGAATTTGTTTCAACTCTATCCAGGTTAATACAAAAGATGTAAAGTTTCCATCTTTTTAAATGGCTGAATAGTATTCCATGGTATACATATACCACAGCTTATTAATTCATTCCTGGGTTGGTGGGCATTTAGGTTGTTTCCACATTTTGGGATTGTAAATTGAGCTGTGATAAACAATCTAGTGCAAATGTTCGTATGACAAAATGATTTTTTTTTCTTCTGGGTAGATGCTTAGTAGTGGGATCATGACAAATATGGAATGCTTCACAAGTTTTTGTGTCACCCTTGCACAGGGGCCATGCTAATCTTCTCTGTATTGTTCCAAGTTTAGTATATGTGCTACCAAAGTGAGCGCTTTTATCATTTTGTTTTATGAAGTCTACGTGTTGCACCATCTCAGGGAATCCAAGAGGCAAAAGTGAATAATTCTGTGCCATTTTTGGGTCTAGTTTGCCCAAGGCAAGGATCTAGAATTAGGAGCCCATGCTTAACAGTGGCTGTGTACTGTGGAGAGGTTGTGTAGCTTATGTGTGCTAACATCCCTGCGTGCTCAAGTTTCTCTACTTTCACCTTGTCTAGCCAGTACGAATGTATTTGCTCCTTGGTTCCTCATAGAAACTTGTTGGGACTGGACTTTTGCCTTAAATTTCAGCCTTTGACAAATCTGTTTTTGCTAAAATGTGAACTCTGTTCTCCATGTTTGCTGCTATTTGCTGACATCTTTTTTCAAAGCAGATGGACTGTGTAGATTCATGATGTTGTCACCCCTTAATTTCCTTATTCACCAGTAAGTGAAAATGTTGTTGTAGACTGCTTGGGTATTCATGTCAGATTGAATTCATTTTCTTTTTACAGAATCTGCAGTACAGACTTCTGACCATCAGCTTTCATAGTCACCCTTTGTTGAGGCAGTGTCTCTGCCCTGGTTCTATCTGATCCAGGGAGCATTTCCTTCTCTGGCAGCCTATGTCTGTAGGCCAATTCTGCCTGAATTATGATTCTATTCTTTTTCTTAAGATATAGAAATATCATTTGAAAAGAAGCATTTGCTAAAGCTTTAGAGAGAATTTTCTATCTCTTCTTTAAAAAAAAAATAAATTAGGTAAGATAGTTTGCTGTCTGTAATAGGGGTTAAATAAATCTGAGTAGCCTTTGACTTATTCAGAAGCAGGGTCAGATTGAGTTTACAATCTCTGGGATAAATTGAAGTCTCACTATTTTAGTTCCTTTGGAGGGCAGAGGAGAAAACGAATCATTTATAGATATTTTTATTTTACAAAATAAAAAATTTGATAGATGACTGCTTTTAGATAAGCTTGCACATTTTGATGGACAGATAAATAGATAATGTCAGAGAAATATTTATTACAGAAATATATCATCATATTTTGTTTAGTCAGAGACATTTATAACCTTAAGAAAAAAAGTGCAGGCTTGAAACATTCATAAGATAGCAAACAAATACCCGTGGGCAAAGAGTCTACCCATGTAAATTGATTTCTAAATAAAGATTCAATTTAGATTTAAAAGTCTTTTTTTTTTTGAGACAGAGTCTTATTGTCACCCTTGGTAGAGTACTGTGGTGTCGCAGCAACCTCAAACTCTTGGGTTTAAGTGATTCTCTTGCCTCAGCCTCCCAAGTAGCTGGAATTACAGGCACCTGCCATACACATCCACTCCCCTCTCCCCCCCACTATTTTTTTTGTTGCAGTTGTCATTGTTGTTTAGCTGGCCTGGGCCGGATTCAAACCCATCAACCTCAGTGTATGTGGCTGGCGCTGTAACCTCTGTGCTGTGGGTGCCGAGCCAGATTTAAATGTCAGATGCACCCAGAGGTATCTATTGCATCTGTAATTTCTTTCTTTCTTTTTTTTTTTTCATATGTACTAAGTCTTAATAAATGTTCTGTATGGAATTGTTTGTGGTTGGTGTTTTCTTTTCTTTTTTTATTAAATCATAGCTGTGTACATTGATATAGTCATGGGGCATCATTCACTAGCTTCACAGACCGTTTACCAAGTTTCGCATATACCCTTGTAGCATCTGTAATTTCTTTGTGGATTCTAATGGCTGATTTTGCTGTCATCAGTGTATTAGTTACTTTCATGTGGAAGAAGCAGAACTTCTAATTAGCACAATTTGTTAGTGAACATGTGTTGGAAATAATTTCTACTATGTATCACTTTTCTTACGTTGATCTATTATTTGACAGCCTTTCTGACAAAGAATACTCTTTGGGATCACCAAGTTCATTTTGGGTTATGACACTTCTGAAATAAAATTTAAAATTTGAACATTTTTCTTTTTTATTTATTGGGAACTATCACGATAAACTCAGATATTGGTTACATTAAAACTTAAAATACACTGGTATTAGCAAATGTTATTTTCAGTTTTGTGGTTAACTTTCCACAGTACGGAGAGTGGAAGTGATGCTGGGAGCACTCTCAGAAGAACAGTCAGCAGAGTGCCTCTCCTTTCATCTTCTCCCCTCTTGGAGCCACTGAGATCACAAGGCACACAATTGGCCTTTTTGCAGCAACCCTGCTTTCATATGGGGCACAATGTCTTCCTCAACCCTCTGAATTCATCAGGAGTAAAAATGATATTTCTCAAGGGCATTTATGTTATTTTTTTTGACATTATCTCTAGAACAGTTGGACTAAATATTTTTCTTACTTAGAATCATGATTTCCGGAGGCGGAGCAAGATGGCAGCCGAGTAACAGCTTCCTTGCATCTGGGCACCGTGAGTCTGGGGAGATAGGACTCCAGGCATCTCTGGCTGGTGGGAACTGCCTATCATCACTCCTATGAAAATACAGGGAGTCAGCGAGAGACTTCTGGACCCCAAGAGGAGGACTAAAACAGTGGGAAGCCGGCAAGTGGTCGCGTGTGTTCAATCCGTCTAAACCCGCCCACAACTGTAAGTTCAGTAGCAGCGAGACTGCAAACCAGAAAGGCCTTACCTGTGAACTGTTTTGATGTCCTTGGACTTGGCACTGAGTTGAACTGCCTTGGGGAAGGCCTGAGCGGGAGTGCGGAGAACTTTGGCCGTTGTCTAGGGCCCCAGTCTGAGCCGCTGAGCCAGACGGAGCTGATAGTGTTTGGTGGTGGGTCACACGGATCCATTGTCAGTGATCTGCCCCGGCAAGCTCTGCCCTCAGGGTCGCAGAGCTAGAAACGGGTGGGAGCTGGTAACCCAGCAACCAAGTAGCCTAAGGGTGGGGTCTGAGCCGCCTTGCAGCCCTAACCCTCAGGGGCAGAGTGAGATCGGTTTTGGCACACTGAGTAAGTGCATAGCCACTTCAGCAGCGATTCCAGCGAGAAAGCTGGGAAAGCTTCTGCTCAGCAAGTTTACAAGTTCAAAGTGCCTTTTAAGTAGGCTGAAGAGAGATTTAGGGTGTCTACCTGCTGGGGTTTGAGAAATCAGCAGCCTCCAGTCATATCAGAACTGTGACTAACATCTGATACCCCAGAAGACCACGTGTTGCCCAGACAATATTCAATAACATATACAAACTGCTTTGTTTTTGGTTGTGTATTTTTTTCTTCTTTTTTTTTTTGGTTTGGTTGTTTTTTTTGTTTGTTTATTTTGACGTTGCTGATGTTCTTTTGTTTTTTTAATTTCAATCTTTTCCACACAGATCCCTTTTTCTTTCTCAATTTTCCTAGTTTAATTATAATTTCCCATTGCTGCCTTTTTTAATAACTTCAACTTCATTTTTGCTAGTGTTTCTACCGATATAATTTGGTTTTTCACCCAATTTTATCCCCGTAAAGTTTTCTGTTTGCTTCTTTTGGTTTGATTTATAGCATTTTTGTCTTTCTTCTCTACTTGGTGGAGGTGGGGTACTGTGTCTGATCAGGTTAGCAAAGAGCTGCTGACCTCAAGGGAACCACTCAACTGGGCACCCCCAGAAGGTGGGGTTTTTTTAAGGTTGTGTCAAAGTACCCTACTGTACACCTATATTGCCCTGTCTCCCTCTTTCTGTGCCTCTCTTCTTTTTGTCAATATTCCTTATACCCACCCCCTCTCCTTTCTCTATCTTTCTTTTTTTCTTATCACTCGGTCCTCCTTTCTTTCATCCCCTTTTTTTGCTCTTCAACCTTCTCACCCTTCTGGTCCTATAACCCTTAGTCCACAGGCATAAGAACTTAAAGAGCAAGAGGAAGTGAAAGGAAAATTAGGGCAAGGAAACAGATAAAAGAAATCACTCATGAGGAAGAATCAGCAGAAAACTCCAGGCAACATGAAGAACCAGTCTAGAACAACCCCACCAAGGGACCATGAGGTAGCTACTGCAGATGATTCCACCAGTATAGAAATGTTAGGAATGACAGAAAGGGAATTTAGAATACACATGTTGAAAACAATGAAAGAAATGATGGAAACAATGAAGGAAATTGCTAATAAAGTGGAAAATAACCAAAAGGAAATCCAAAAACAGAATCAAATAAGAGATGAACGATATGAAGAATATAAAAAGGATATAGCAGACCTGAAGGAACTGAAACAGTCAATTAGGGAACTTAAAGATACAATGGAAAGTATCAGCAACAGGTTAGACCATGCAGAAGAAAGAATTTCAGAGGTAGAAGACAAAGTTCTTGAGATAACTCAGACAGTAAAAGAGGCAGAAAAGAAGAGAGAGAAAGCAGAACGTTCACTGTCAGAATTATGGGACTTTATGAAGCGTTCCAACATACGAGTTATAGGAATTCCAGAAGGGGAAGAAGAATGCCCCAGAGGAATGGAAGCCATACTAGAGAATATTATAAAAGAAAATTTCCCAAACATCACCAAAGAGTCTGACACACTGCTTTCAGAGGGATATCGGACCCCAGGTCGCCTCAACTCTAACCGAGCTTCTCCAAGACACATTGTGATGAACCTGTCCAAAGTCAAGACAAAAGAAAAGATTCTGCAAGCTGCCAGGAGTAAGCGCCAGTTGACCTACAGGGGCAAATCCATCAGAGTTAGCGCAGACTTCTCTAATGAAACTTTCCAAGGAAGAAGACAATGGTCATCTACCTTTAATCTACTTAAACAGAACAATTTTCAGCCCAGAATTCTGTACCCTGCTAAGCTAAGCTTCAGAATTGACGGAGAAATCAAATCATTTACGGATATACAAACATTGAGGAAATTCGCCACAACAAGACCAGCTCTACAGGAAATACTTCAACCTGTTCTGCACACTGACCACCACAATGGATCAGCAGCAAAGTAAGAACTCAGAAATCAAAGGACAAAACCTAACCTCCACACTGATGCAAAAGATAAAATTAAGCAATGGACTCTCACCAAATAAGACGAATAGAATACTACCACACTTATCAATTATCTCAATAAATGTTAATGGCTTGAATTCCCCACTGAAGAGACATAGATTGGCTGACTGGATTAAAAAACACAAGCCATCCATTTGCTGTCTGCAAGAAACACACCTGGCCTCAAAAGACAAATTAAAGCTCCGAGTCAAGGGTTGGAAGACAATTTTTCAGGCAAACGGAATTCAGAAGAAAAGAGGAGTTGCAATCTTATTTTCAGATACATGTGGATTTAAAGCAACTAAAGTCAAAAAAGACAAAGATGGTCACTTTATATTGGTCAAGGGAAAACTACAACAAGAAGACATTTCAATTCTAAATATTTATGCACCCAATTTAAATGCTCCCAGATTCCTGAAGCAGACCTTACTCAGTCTGAGCAATATGATATCTGATAATACCATCATAACAGGGGACTTTAACACACCTCTTACAGAGCTGGACAGATCCTCTAAACAGAAATTAAACAAAGATGTAAGAGATTTAAATGAGACCCTAGAACAACTATGCTTGATAGATGCATATAGAACACTCCACCCCAAAGATAAAGAATATACATTCTTCTCATCACCCCATGGAACATTCTCCAAAATTGATCATATCCTGGGACACAAAACAAATATCAACAGAATCAGAAGAATTGAAATTTTACCTTGTATCTTTTCAGACCATAAGGCACTAAAGGTGGAACTCAACTCTAACAAAAATGCTCAAGCCCACCCAAAGGCATGGAAATTAAACAATCTTCTGTTGAATAACAGATGGGTGAAGGAAGAAATAAAACAGGAAATCATTAACTTCCTTGAGCATAACAACAATGAAGACACAAGCTACCAAAACCTGTGGGATTCTGCAAAAGCAGTTTTGAGAGGAAAATTCATCGCTTTAGATGCCTACATTCGAAAAACAGAAAGAGAGCACATCAACAATCTCACAAGAGATCTTATGGAATTGGAAAAAGAAGAACAATCTAAGCCTAAACTCAGTAGAAGAAAAGAAATATCCAAAATCAAATCAGAGATCAATGAAATTGAAAACAAAAGAATCATTCAGAAAATTAAGGAAACAAGGAGTTGGTTTTTTGAAAAAATAAATAAAATAGATAAACCATTAGCCAGACTAACTAGAAATAGAAAAGTAAAATCTCTAATAACCTCAATCAGAAACGATAAAGGGGAAATAACAACTGATCCCACAGAGATACAAGAGATCATCTCTGAATACTACCAGAAACTCTATGCCCAGAAATTTGACAATGTGAAGGAAATGGATCAATATCTGGAATCACACCCTCTCCCTAGACTTAGCCAGGAAGAAATAGACCTCCTGAACAGACCAATTTCAAGCACTGAGATCAAAGAAACAATAAAAAAGCTTCCAACTAAAAAATGCCCTGGTCCAGATGGCTTCACTCCAGAATTCTATCAAACCTTCAAGGAAGAGCTTATTCCTGTACTGCAGAAATTATTCCAAAAAACTGAGGAAGAAGGAATCTTCCCCAACACATTCTATGAAGCAAACATCACCCTGATACCAAAACCAGGAAAAGACCCAAACAAAAAGGAGAATTTCAGACCAATCTCACTCATGAACATAGACGCAAAAATTCTCAACAAAATCCTAGCCAATAGATTACAGCTTATCATCAAAAAAGTCATTCATCATGATCAAGTAGGCTTCATCCCAGGGATGCAAGGCTGGTTTAACATACGCAAGTCTATAAACGTTATCCACCATATTAACAGAGGCAAAAATAAAGATCACATGATCCTCTCAATAGATGCAGAAAAAGCATTTGATAAAATCCAGCATCCTTTTCTAATTAGAACTCTGAAGAGTATAGGCATAGGTGGCACATTTCTAAAACTGATTGAAGCTATCTATGACAAACCCACAGCCAATATTTTACTGAATGGAGTAAAACTGAAAGCTTTTCCTCTTAGAACTGGAACCAGACAAGGTTGTCCTCTGTCACCTTTACTATTCAACGTAGTGCTGGAAGTTCTAGCCAATACAATTAGGCAAGACAAGGAAATAAAGGGAATCCAAATGGGAGCAGAGGAGGTCAAACTCTCCCTCTTTGCTGACGACATGATCTTATACTTAGAGAACCCCAAAGACTCAACCACAAGACTCCTAGAAGTCATCAAAAAATACAGTAATGTTTCAGGATATAAAATCAATGTCCACAAGTCAGTAGCCTTTGTATACACCAATAACAGTCAAGATGAGAAGCTAATTAAGGACACAACTCCCTTCACCATAGTTTCAAAGAAAATGAAATACCTAGGAATATACCTAACGAAGGAGGTGAAGGACCTCTATAAAGAAAACTATGAAATCCTCAGAAAGGAAATAGCAGAGGATATTAACAAATGGAAGAACATACCATGCTCATGGATGGGAAGAATCAACATTGTTAAAATGTCTATACTTCCCAAAGCTATCTACCTATTCAATGCCATTCCTATCAAAGTACCTACATCGTACTTTCAAGATTTGGAAAAAATGATTCTGCGTTTTGTATGGAACCGGAAAAAACCCCGTATAGCTAAGGCAGTTCTTAGTAACAAAAATAAAGCTGGGGGCGTCAGCATACCAGATTTTAGTCTGTACTACAAAGCCATAGTGCTCAAGACAGCATGGTACTGGCACAAAAACAGAGACATAGACACTTGGAATCGAATTGAACACCAAGAAATGAAACTAACATCTTACAACCACCTAATCTTTGATAAACCAAACAAGAACTTACCTTGGGGGAAAGACTCCCTATTCAATAAATGGTGTTGGGAGAACTGGATGTCTACATGTAAAAGACTGAAACTGGACCCACACCTTTCCCCACTCACAAAAATTGATTCAAGATGGATAAAGGACTTAAATTTAAGGCATGAAACAATAAAAATCCTCAAAGAAAGCATAGGAAAAACACTGGAAGATATTGGCCTGGGGGAAGACTTCATGAAGAAGACTGCCATGGCAATTGCAACAACATCAAAAATAAACAAATGGGACTTCATTAAACTGAAAAGCTTCTGTACAGCTAAGGACACAATAACCAAAGCAAAGAGACAACCTACACAATGGGAAAGGATATTTGCATATTTTCAATCAGACAAAAGCTTGATAACCAGGATCTATAGAGAACTCAAATTAATCCACATGAAAAAAGCCAACAATCCCTTATATCAATGGGCAAGAGACATGAATAGAACTTTCTCTAAAGATGACAGACGAATGGCTAACAAACATATGAAAAAATGTTCATCATCTCTATATATTAGAGAAATGCAAATCAAAACAACCCTGAGATATCATCTAACCCCAGTGAGAATGGCCCACATCACAAAATCTCAAAACTGCAGATGCTGGCGTGGATGTGGAGAGAAGGGAACACTTTTACACTGCTGGTGGGACTGCAAACTAGTACAACCTTTCTGGAAGGAAGTATGGAGAAACCTCAAAGCACTCAACCTAGACCTCCCATTCGATCCTGCAATCCCATTACTGGGCATCTACCCAGAAGGAAAAAAATCCTTTTATCATAAGGACACTTGTACTAGACTGTTTATGGCAGCTCAATTTACCATTGCCAAAATGTGGAAACAGCCTAAATGCCCACCAACCCAGGAATGGATTAACAAGCTGTGGTATATGTATACCATGGAATACTATTCAGCTATTAAAAAAAATGGAGACTTTACATCCTTCGTATTAACCTGGATGGAAGTGGAAGACATTATTCTTAGTAAAGCATCACAAGGGTGGCGCCTGTGGCTCAAGGAGTAGGGCACTGGTCTCATATGTCGGAGGTGGCGGGTTCAAACCCAGCCCTGGCCAAAAAAGAAAAAAATAATAATAATAAAAAAGTAAAGCATCACAAGAATGGAGAAGCATGAATCCTATGTACTCAATCTTGATATGAGGACAATTAATGACAATTAAGTTTATGGGGGGGGAAGCAGAAAGAGGGATGGAGGGAGGAGGGTGGGGCCTTAGTGTGTGTCACACTTTATGGGGGCAAGACATGATTGCAAGAGGGACTTTACCTAACAATTGCAATCAGTGTAACTGACTTATTGTACCCTCAATGAATCCCCAACAATAAAAAAAAAAAAAAAAAAAAGAATCATGATTTCCAATTTATTAACATAACCCAGAAGTACTGCTGTCCCTGTGTCTACTTGGCTGACTCTAAGCCCTGCACAAACCTTTGACTCAACCTGTCCCCTTTGCTAGCTTCCAGAAATCAAATCACATCAACAATATTCTGGCCTTTGCAATTTTGTAGAAGATGGGCAGGGTTTCTGGCAGAAGTCTTTAACAATAGGGCATTTGATTTGGAAAATTCTCATTATGTTTTTCCTCCTGAGTCTTTTTTCGGCCTATTTCATTGTTAACCAAGACTCCCTTTCTGGATTTTACCTACCCTGATCCTTTTTCTATACCCCATCTCTTCCTGTTTTTATCACACAGTTGACAGTGACAGTGAACTTGGTAGACAACGAACGTGAAGACAGGGATGTTTTCTTTGAATTTGTTCATACCTGGAAGAATAACTAGCACATTATAGTAAGCTCTCAGTAAAAGTTGGAGGAATAAATGACAAAAGGTGCCATTAATTATGAAGATTTATTCTCTTTACTTTGCAAGGGAGTAGAGAGTTTATTCTCCGGCTTTCTTTCTCTGTTCATTCTGATGATTACCATTACTTACGGGAGTAGTGTGAAATGGAAAAATGGAGCTGTTGCAGGAAGGTGAGTCCAGACAGAGAGAAAGAGCACCTGAATACCAAGGTATGGAGGGAGGGCTTTATTTGAGCCTGCTGAGCCACAGTGGACTAGATTCCAAAATTGGCTGCACTCCCCAGCTGGCTCTGTCTTTTCCCTTTTATCTCCAGTCACAGGCTCTTTGTCCATGGGTACCCTTCTCATTGGTCATTTGAATCAAGCTGCAGAAGGCAGGCTGGGGCTTTTACAGAAGCTGAAGCAGACATTAGTTTCCAGGTCCCAGGAAGTTAAGTTTCTACAAATTCCTAAGAGCTGACTTACCATGGGGAGGATCTTGCTGGTGTATTTTTGTGGCCTCTGTGAGAAGCTCTCTATTCTCTCATAGCTCGCTTTTCCCAGGTATCCTCTCTCAGAGCAATGAAAAAATTCAAAAAGTAAATCTATCATTTTAATATTGTAGGAGAGAATTCATTCATTCATTCATCCAATCAGTCAATATTCCTTGACCAAACTTTGTTAGGCTCTTCTTAGTCCTATTCTAACAAGTATTAGAATAATTTTTCTCTTCACAGTACAAAGCATAAAACAGGCATGCTACTAGTTTTCTTGGAGCTTACACTCAAGCTGGTGTAGAGAGAAAAATAAGAAAATGAACATGAACAAACAATTATGTAGATAAGAGATTCTTTAGATTGGGTGATCAGAGGGGACCATTCCAATAAGATGTCTTACAGGCTGAGAGCTGAAAGAGAAAAACACTGTGTTTAGGGGAGGGAAAGGGCACTGCAGGCGAAGGCAACCAGGAGGCCAGGCCAAGTGGAGGGAATTCAAGGAACAAATTGGAAAATGGTGGGTGAGGAAGAGGAACGTGCAAGGATGAGGCAGAAAAGTGAACAAAAGCCAGGCCTCTCTAATGCAGGGTTTCTCCACTCAGGGCTAGGAAGGACACCTCCTTTCCCTGTTTTCTAGGTCTGGGTGAGCTCAGAAATCAGTCTCATCACCACAGACGCTCATCTGTAGGCATAAACAGGCCACCCTGTCCAGGGTACACCTTCTGGGTTCTAACAAGGTCATGAACAAAATAGCCTGGAAGGTTCTGAGATTTTCCTCCTTGAGTAGGGAGCACACACCCTAATTCCTTGCCGAAGGCAAAAACTTCATACCTGGAAGTTCCTGTGTTCAGCACAAGCTGTGTTCCTGTGCTAATTTTAGCATCATTTTTCTGCACAAAGACCTCTGGCCAATACTTCCCCAAAACCCCCTGCCTGCAGCACAGGATTTAAACTCCCTAGACTGAAGACTCGGGGGAGCTTCCTGTTTGGGTTCTCCCCCTCTGCTGCTAGAGGTTCTGTTCTCTTTCTTTTGCTTCTTATCAATCTTTCTATCAATCTTTCCCTGTCAATAAACTCTATCCTGTAACTTACCCTCCTGGTCTGTAGTTTCATTCTTCAAACCCCAAGACCAAGGACTTGGTATAGAGAGAAATTCTGGCAACAACATTAGGCTTTGTAAGCTGGGTGAAGAGTTTGGAGTTTACTTCATGTGAAATCGGTGCCTTGAGCTTAAAATGTGTGGATGTTACCTGAGGTTTTCATCTTGCGTTGCTATTCTTGGTGGGTTTGAGAAATTGTCAAACATCTTTGTATTCTCCTTGAATGAAAAGATAAAGAAGCTTGCCCTGGTGGGGCCTGTGGCTCAATGGAGTAGGGTGCTGGTCTCATATACTGAAGGTGGTGGGTTCAAACCCAGCCCTAGCCAAAAACTGCAAAAAAAAAAAAGAAAAAAAAAAAAAAAGCAGCTTGCCCTTCTCTGGGTTTATTATTCTGTATAAGGTTACTGAAAAGTAGGGAATTATTATTGCTCTGAGACATTATTATTTTCTTTGTTTCCTTTATGCTCAGAGGTAAAGTAAAAAAAAAAGAAATCCTAGAAATAACCAGTGCACAGTTAGTTTGTGCTTCATTGCTTTTAATTACTTCTTGCACCATCAGTTCCTCTCTGGGACCCATTCCCTCCTGGAGGGCCTTTCATCATATAAAATAAAAGGTAGGTGGGCTTAATTGTTTTCTTTTTGCTTGGGTAGTCCTTCCTGATATCAGAAAACATTCAATGTTTTAAGTTATCTTCGCTAAGTTTCTCAAGATGGTCATTTAACAATTTTTCTTCAGGCCAGGTATGGTGGCTTATACCTGTAATCCCAGCACTCTGGGAGGCTGAGGCAGGTGAATTGCTTGAGCTCATGAGTTTGAGACCAGCCCGAACGAGAGTGAGACTCTGTTTCTAAAACTAGCCCGGTGTTGTGGTGGGCACCTGTAGTCCCAGCTACTCAGGAGGCTGAGGCAAGAGGATCACTTGAGCCCAAGAGTTTGAAGTTGCTATGAGCTATGACGCCATGACACTCAACCCCAGGGCAACTGAATGAGACTCTGTCTCAGAAATAAATAAATAAATAAATAAAATAAATATTGACCTTATCAGTCTATTTCCTCACAATCTTAATTCTTCCTAAGTATTAATTTAAAAGATCACTTACTGGGTTCTTTTTTGAGGAATCTTTCTTTTCTTTCTTTCTTTTTTTTTGTGGTCTTGCTCTGATTCCTTGGATAGAGTTCAGTGGCTTCATCATACTTCATTGCAACCTCAAATTTGTGGGCTGAAGTGATCCTCCTGCTTCAATCTCCTGAATAGTTGGGATTACAGGTGCCAAGTCACATTGCCCAGCTAATTTTTTTATATTTTGTTGAGATGGGGTCCTGGCTTGTTCAGCCTGGTCTCGAATTCCTCCTGGCTTCAAGCAGTCCTCCTGCCCTAGCCTCCCAAAGTGCTAGGATGATAGGAGTGAGTCACTACACCCAGCCTGAGAATCTTAATATATCATCTTAATATGTAAGTCTGTGACACTGTTAGCATTGGATAATATTACTTCAAACACTTTTTAAAATACTTGTGAACTTTTATTTGAGGGACTATTCGGTAATTTATTTTCATATTATATTCTTACGAAACTTGATTCCAATAGCCATATTCTATCTGAGTCATAGTATGGATATATATTTAACTTTATAAGAAACTGCCAAACAGCTTTCCAAAATGGGACCATCTTTTACTTCGAATCAGCAATATTTGAGAGTTTCAGTGATTCCACATCTGTTTTAAGAACAGGTGATAAAGCTGTCTGGGCGTCATGCTTTAGGTAATTAAAGCTTTTTTTGCCATGTGCCAGTGTGTTGATCCATAAAACTCTAAGTGCTCCTAAATTCCTTTATAAAATAACTTTTTTTATTCTTTTAAATAATATAGTCAGAGAAACTAAGTCTGAATTTATTCTAAATCTTATGTGTGCTTGAAGAGAGGCAAAGAAAATGCTTTCTCTGTGCTTAGCAATATCTTGATGACTCTTTCCAAATTATAAAAGGAGAAACCAATTCATATTTGTTTTACTATGATTAACCCCCTTCTATCATGCATAAGAATAAAGTTAGAAGAAGGTTAGAAGTAGTTATATTGAGAACTATGGTAGATATCAAGATTTAGTCATCATTGTTTTTAGGGTTGGAGGTACTCTGGGAGGTTGGTTTAAATTACTTGCTTTTATAGAGAGGAAAATAAAACAGAGAAGGAAATGAACTTGTCAAGTTCATTCTTTTGATTAACTGAACTTGACCAGTCTGTCTAGTGCTAGTTTTAATTCTGCTTAAAATATCTATTATCAGTTCTGTGAATAAGACTGAATGTTTTCTTCATGGTTCTTTGTGAGGTCTTTTTGTTCAGAGTTATAAGTGGTGAAAGATAAATCATTCAAATAGATCTTTAAACTGATTGCAAAATAAAAAGATACTTGTAAGTGGAAATATAGCAATTCGGTTCAGTATGATTTTTAAAGGAGTTTCATGAAGTAGTTGGGCCTGAAAGGTTTTGAATTTTTTCTCCTTTTCAAACTATATGATGTTATTATGCAGTTGCCATGGGAATCATATGTAAGCTGCCAAAACCCTAAAACAGATCTTTGGATGTTAAGCAGGTAAGATTAAGTCATAGAGTTCAATTCTTACAGAGAGAAATATAGCATCCATTTGAAACACCAACTGTGTGCTGGAAAACTGCTACTTACATTTTTTTCCGTGCATCTGGAAGATTTAAGCACCATTCTTGGTCTATTCAGATTGAGGACTTTTTCAATGTCCACATTTGTTAGAGCCCTGAAGTAGATCTTCAAAGAAGACTTAAAAAGCAATCCTTCAGGCTAGAACCTTTCAAACAATGTTTACTTTCATATCAATAAACCCATTTGTGGTCTCTGAATAAACAAATGGCATTTGATTTTATCACACTGTTGACCATGTGGCTCAAATGTACTATAACCACAGAATCAGGAAGAGTATTGCAAAATGATTTTTTTCATGAGTTTGTGGGCTTCAAAATAAAACCAGTAAATGTCTTAATTTTCCAAGTAGTTTTCAAATCTTATTTTGAATGATTCTAATAATTAAACCATGGACCGTTATCCTATGTAGAATGATGCCTTGTATAATCTTCCCTTCCCTTCAACTATCTACCCAAATCTTTGGCCTTTTCAAAGGGAAAGACCTAGCTAGGAAAACTGATTTGCTCTGTGGGAATCTCCTGTAGCTGCTTCATTAGGGTAGTGTGCCTTTGCTCTGGAGGAGTGATGTGTTAGCGTACATTCCTCTGTAATGCACAGGCATAGGCATCTTATACATGCTTAGTGAATAAATAAGTTTAATTGAGTTTTTATTTTGTTTTTTGTTTTGAGACAGAGTCTCACTCTATTGCCCCAGGCTAGAGTTCTGTGCTTCAGTCTAGCTCCCAGCAACCTAGAACTCCTGGGTTGAAGTGATTCTCTGGTCAAACCCCCCAATTAGCTGAAACTGTAGACTGCCCTGCTAATTTTTCAACTTTTAGTAGAGACAGGACCTCGCTCTTGTTCGGATTGATCTCGAAATCCTGAGCTCAAGTGATCTTCCCGCCTCAGCCTCCCAGAGTGCTAGATTATAGGCGTGAGCCAGCAAGCCCAAACTGAATTTTTATTTTGAATGAATACATTCAAATAAATACATTGATAAAAAACAATCAAGACAATCACGAATCTGGACCGACCGTGTTTTCTCCAGGTTGAACTAGATCAGAGATCAGGAAATCTTTTCTGTTAAGTGCCAGATAGTAAATATTTTTGGTTTTGTTGGCCATGTGATCTCTGTCACAAGTGCTCAAGTCTTGTAGTGTAAAAGCAGCCATAGACAAATAGATGTGACTGTTTTCCAGTGAAACTTTACAAAAACAGGAGGTATACCTTCAAGCTGTAGTCTGCTGACCCCAAGAAGACACACAGATTGTACTGAATATGAAAGCGGCTTGTGGAGGAAGGACATAAACACCAAAAATCCTTTCTTGCTTTTAGGTGTTTTTGTGCCTTTGTCCATTCATTCAAGGTTTTTCTATTTCATATTATTATTTAGAGATAGCGCTGTAAAAACTTCTATCATTTTTTGTTAAAGCACGGAACTTTAAGAGATAATCTGCTTCCACCTATACTGGGTTTTTTAGAGCTCGCCCTACCATCTAGGATTAGTAAATGCTAAATAATAATCATTTTTCCTTTCACTACCATGCCCTTTATGGCATTTCCTCGGGTACCCTCCCAGGTATCACCCTGCAGCTTTTACAAGGTTCTATTACACATTGTCAGCGGCACCTTGCTGATTGAATCACACTCAGGAGAGAGTTAAGCACAAGGTCGTAAGTATTCCTGACAGGTTGTTCTTGCATGGTCTTGGTTTCTCTCGCATAAAGATTAAAAATCTTGTCGGAGCAGGTAAAAAATGAAGTATACGTAAAACCACCGAGCATACATAACTCACAACAGGCACTTCCCTAGAAGTCAGAATTGGGTGAGAGGGGTAGATTATGTGAGGCGAAATCCACCAGGGAAGAGCAGGTATTTCATGGTCCCAGGGTAGCCTTCTGTGGATGTTTGTGTGGGGAGAGTATCTTCTAGAATGTGTAAAGCTTTCACGATCAGTCCAAGAATTTCATGTGTGTAGCTTCACTTATACAGATCCAAGTTAGTAGTCCTATTTTTTGTGTTTGTGCTGAAGACGAGCTTTTTTACATAGTGAACTTAACTAATTTTTCTTTTCTGTCGTCCTTAGTGCAATGGTTATAAAACTGTCTTTTGGCTCTCCTTCAAGATTCCTTGCTTAAACTGGACTTGTGCCCAAAGCAGCAGGAGATGCTGTCTCATAAAGCCAAAACATTTTATAAGTACTGGCAGTGAAGGTTTATTACTTCATTCTGAAAACAGCACAGGGAGCCCATAGCAGACGTCTGGGGAGAAAGGGAGCCGCACAACTGCACATCTGGGAGCAGGGCTGACCTGTGTGCGTCCTGCTGCCAAGTCCGTCTGGGCTGCCTGGTCTGTGGCTTCATGCTTCCGGTGGTGATGAGCAGAAGAGTAGTGGGGATTTCGGTGCTGCAAGTTGTGATGAAGAAATCACCAGTTAGGAAATATGCCTGTCAATCAGGCAAGACTGGGCCCAGTCAGGCAGACACTAGGATTTGGATTTAGATAGATGTTTGGCTTTAATGGTGGAAATTTAGTAGAAAAATTTTTATCCACGGGACTTCCCAGTGGTTCTCAGGTTATACCCAATAGGTGAGCATAGCCATATGGCCAAATTTAGCTTTTGAGTTTTGACAGTCTTAAGGAATAATAATCAATCAGTGTGACTGGGAAAATCTTTGAATTTTGAGATGATAAAAAGTTTAGAAATGCCAGAAAAACATCCTGTATGTCTTTTTTTTTGCCATCTGGAATCAGCCATTATTAAGAGTTTCTGATATTTGTTTCAAGTCCTTCTATAAATGAAAGAGAGCATTAAAGATCATGTTTTCTGTTTCCCATCCCCTGTTCCTTTTCTCCTTTCACTCAAAGGTAAACTGTGATAGCTTTGGTGTATCAGTTATGGTTCTGGTGGGAAGCAGATGGATAATTTGCAGATGTTTATTAAAGAAACCATTTACACAGGTGTGGGCAGAATGTAGGGAAGTCACAATGGATATCAAAGTGCTATTTATCCCTAGACCCAAAGGGGAGAAGGGAGGGAACAGTTACTGGATTGCAGAGAGAGACGATTACATGGAGTGTTCAGCCTCGATAGGCTCTGTGTCCTTTGGTTGAGGGACACGATCTGCCTAAGGCAGCTCTGCGTGGAAGGAGCAGTAAGGAAATACCCTCATCTCATCCTTGTCCTACCCTTTGGTCTTCTGAGAGTGACCTAACTGTCCACAACCAACCATGAGCCAGAAGGCACTTGATGTGGTCCATGCAGGCCAGCCTCTCAGGGCAAGGATGGAGTTGGACAATGGACTCAGGGAAAATGTAAGGCATCCAGCGCAATCCATATCCTGAAATGTTATTATTTATGCCTGTCCCTAAACATTAAAGGATAACAAATAGTATATAGCAGGGGTCAACATTTTCTGTAAAGGGCCAGATAGTGAATATTGTAGGATTTATGAATTATATGCAGTCTCTGTCACGTATTTTTTCAATTTGTATAAACCTTTAAAAATGTAAAAACCATTTTTATCTTGTAGGCTGTACAAAAATAAGACATGAACTTGATAAGACCCGTGTGCTGCAGTTTGCTGACCCTTAGCATATATATTGTCAGTTTTATGTGTTGGAAAAAATTTTACATAGTTTATACCACATTTTCCAAAGCAGTGTAACAAATTATCACACACTTAATGATTTGTAAGAATATCCATTTATTATCACACAGTTCTGTAGGTCAGAATTCTAGGTGGGCTTATAAATGATTACTTAATTGATACTGAGTAAGGCATATTTTCATTAGTGTATTACACTAACTTGGCTTAATGGTGGAAATCTAGTAGAGACACTTTTATCACAGAACTTCCCAGTGGTCCTCAGGTTATATCCAACAGGTGAGCCCAGCCACATGGCCAAATCTGGCTTTGTTGTGAATGAATGTGTTGCATCAACATGAGGAGAATCTCCCAGTCAAATGGGTACCACTGACTGACTTGTAACCAGTGTGATATGCTCCCTGTCCTGGGTGACTTACAGCCAGGGATGGACAAAGCCTTTTTCTCTGAGTTGAGGTTGACTGAAACAGATTATAGCAAAGAAGCAGAAACCTTGTTTAAGGTAACAGGAGACCTACAAAGCAGCAAAGCGGTGACTGAAACTGGATTAAAGAGAGAACATTTTAATCTCATATGCTAGGAAGTTCAGAGGTAGCGTGAGCTTCAGGGTAGGGTGATTTGTAGCTTGACCGTGTTACGAAGAATGCAGGTTCTTTGCCTTTCTCCACTCTGTTTTCACATCTTCTCCTTTTTTTCACTTTTTCCCTTTCTTTCCTTTTCACTCTCTGTCATTTTGTCTTCAGCAAAATGTCTACAGTAGTTTAAGGCATTATATTCAGCTAGAAAAAACTTCAGACATAGAGGACTGGCTTTCTTTCATGAGAAAAGAAACTTTCTCCAGGATACCCTTCCTTCTAGTAGAATTCTTTTTGTGTATTATTGGTCAGAATCAAGTTTATACTGATTTCTGAACCAACCTCTGGCAAAGAGAGTGATATCACCATTGGCTCAATAGGTTTGTTTGTAGAACTGAGCATGGACCTGTTTCCACTGAGGCACCTGGCTGCTTGGAGAAGGGGTGGACGTCAGAACAAAATCAGAGACTTATTAGGAAAAAAACAGGTCTGGGGACACAGAGTGGAGAGAATGGAGGTTGGGGAGGCACATAACAGTTCTCATTGTAGCCTGAAAAGTTCCTATCCTTTCAAATACATTAAAAAGTTCCCATAGTCCATAATAAATGTAATTTCTACACGCCTATTTATAAAGTTGAGATGTGGCCATCTAGGTAATGTAACTTTATGCTTCGAAGACTTTTTTTTTTTTTTCTTTTTTGAGACAGGGCCTCAAGCTGTCACCCTGGGTAGAGTGCCATGGCATCACAGCTCACAGCAACCTCCAACTCCTGGGCTTAAGTGATTCTCTTGCCTCAGCCTCCCAAATAGCTGGGACTACAGGTGTCTGCCACAGGCCCGGCTACAATTTTTTGATTGTAGTTGTTGTTGTTTGACAGGCCCCGGCTAGATTTGAACCCGCCAGCTGTGGTGTATGTGGCTGGCACCTTAGTCGCTTGAGCTACAGGCATCGAGCCTGCTTCAAAGACATTTAATTAACCATTTTGTAGTTTGATATGTTGGGTTTCTTTTCATACTTCGGAGTCAATAAATCTTTCATCAGATCTCAGACATTTTAAAGGCCTTTGTAAAGCTATAGACCCTGGAGCCCATCCCTGTATGACACCACTTTCTCGCTGGATGTGGCGTCATGAAGCCAGGACTCTTGTCTCTGTAGGTGGATTGTATCATCATCTATTCCAGATATGATTTCAAATTCTTCCAGAAGGGCCATCTTCTTGCCAGAGGATCAAACCTTTTTAGCACACACTTCATGATAAAGCTCAAGCTGTAAAAGTCTTGAAATGACACCAAATTTCACTAAAGCCATATAGGCAGCTTTTAAAAGTGAGGTGAGAACAAGAGCAACAGGGACCGTAGACGTCGGCAGGGAGAGTCCAGGACAATAAAAACCAAGTTCCCCGGGCTGCTGTTCTTCCGTCTGAGTCCTAACCAGGCCCGACCCAGCGTAGTTTCCAAGATGGGGCATGTTCAGGGGGCGTGTCAGTGGGCTGCTACATCGCAGATACTGTATTCATTAATTTCATAAATATTTATTGAGCAGTGCTGCGTAGCAACATACCCGAAGGGCTTGGTGAGTGATTTAATAAAACATGCGATTAAAGGTTCTTTTGTCTAAGGAGGCTGTCATCTTGGAAAGGAAGTATGGGAAGGAGTTGGACTTAAAATATAGGATAGGATTCGGGCTACTTAATGTCCAAGTTAAATTTAAACTTTTTGAAATAGGCTTCTGTTTAGTAAATAGTTCTTGGTTTTAGCTCTTAATGCCTTCTCTTTTGTGCAATAGTTGCTTTTCGGACTTGCCTATCTTTCCTTTGAGGGCAAGGACTATGCCTGTCATACCTTTCATCTCCTTGGTGCCTAGAATAGTACCCTGCCCAGAGAAGCCAGGGAACCGGTGCTAAGTGCATACAAACTAATGCTGTGTCTGAGTCCTGGTTCCCAAAACAAACTAATCCAAACAAAACGGTGAGAGGGAGACCTAGCACTTTCTATTGCTCCTTCTGCACAGAATTCTTAGGGAACTGAATTGACATTAAAGAGCACTTGGCTTTATTTTAAACTCTCTAGCTGCTAAAGTTTGAGCACGTTGGTTTTTCTGCTCCAGAGTGGAACTTTTGAGATCTATAAGGTGAGATCTGTTGTTGAATATAAAGAACACAACATGTCACAAATTGGGAAGTTTAAGTGGAAGGACATCTTCACCCCAAGCTGTGCATGCTCCAGGTTGTTGCTCCCTGTTCTTTTTTCCTCTAGGCTTTGCATGGAAAAATTGTTATAGCAGTTTCCTCCACACTGAGCTAGAATCAATTTAAAGCAGATTTTACATATTTATTTTAAAATGGCCTGTAATGTATTTTAGAGTCAGTATTGATTCCACTTGCCTTCATGATTGCATCTTTGACTGGTGTTTTTGTTCTGTTGCAATTGCATGGTAAAGTAATAGGCTCTGAGATTCTATCACTGTCTACTCTTTTTATGTTGCAATTGCTTGATAATAATTTGATTGTATCTCTGCCTGATGTTTTAATACTCCTGTCTTCCAGATTGCTCTTGCTGGAGAAGTATTTACCCCAAGAGGTTGCTACACCCTAATAAAAATAAACAAATCAGGAAAACATGTAGTTGCATTTTTTTTCTTTTTGAGACAGAGTCTCACTATGTCATCCTTGGTAGAGTGCTATGGCATCCTAGCTCACAGCAACCTCCAACTCTTGGGTTTAAGCAATTCTCTTGCCTGAGCCTCCCAAGTAGCTGGGACTACAGTGCCCGCCACAATGCCCAGCAATTTTTTTTCTGCAGTTGGTATTGTTTAGCTGGCTTGGGCTGGTTCGAACCTGCTAGCCTCGGTCTGTGTGGCTGGCGCTATAACCACTGTGCATGGGTGCCCAGTGGTTTTTTTTTTTTGTTTGTTTGTTTTTGTGTTTGTCTGGCTGACACTGTGGCTCAGGTTGACTTTTACAGGTACTGTATGCTCTAGTTACCACCTACTACATAGCACCCCAAAATCTAGTGGCATAAAATGACAGCTATTGTCTTACGCTTATGGATATTATGGGTCAGGGATTTACCTAGGGTAGGGAAAGGATTGCTTGTCTCTACTCTCTACTCTCTGAGATCTAGGATAATTTCTAGGAAGACTCAAGCAATTGGGGTGATGTTAGTAGCTAAGTGCTAGAATCACTAGAGGCCTCTTCAACCATGGGTCTGGCTCATAGGCTGGGATAAGTTGCAAACTGGGCTCTCCTGAGACTGTCCACTGGGGTGCTTATCCTGTGGCCTCCTTCTGTAGTTTGGGCTTCCTAATGGCATGGTGGGCTTAGGGTAGTTGCACTTCTTTCATTTGAAGTTTCAAGGGTGACCATTCCAATGAACAGGTGGAAGCTGTACGACTTTTTCTGACCTAGCCTTCGAGGTCAGGCAGTTTCATTTCTGCTGCGTTCCCTTGGTTACAAATGAGTCACTAAGGCTGGCCAAAATTCAATGGGAGGGGAATTAGACCTCTCCTCTCAGTAGGAACAATATCAAAGAAATCTATTGTCATCTTTAAAAGTCTTTACAATCAATGATTTATTCTTTTATCAAATCTCTTTTCCATCATTTTTGAATAAAGAAAATAATTTATTGGTCATGGAGCAAGTTCATTAAGGACCTGTTAAAACATATTCAGGCATGGTAAGGAATACCGTAAAAGAAAGAATAAAACATTTCTTTTGAATGGGTACAGGCGAAACTTACTAAAGGCAGATGTCTACATACAAATGTCTACATACAATAACTAAGAAAATGCCATGAAGGCTACGTTGAACAGTTTGATGAGAATATTTCAGATTGTATAGGAAACCAGCACATTGTACCCCTTGATTGCACTAATGTACACAGCTATGATTTAACAATAAAAACAAAATAAAACAAACAAAAAAACATTTCTTTTCTTACAAAGATGCCTCCAATTTAATCAGAAAGATTGTATGCAAATATGTAAAAAACCTGAGTAACATATTTATAGCGTATCGAGGAGTGAAAATCAGTATGCTTTAGAACTTGGCTGTAATAGTTTTGGAATTTTTATAATATGCAACTATTTTGGATTTCATCCAAAGGAATATATCTAATGTAACTACCAACAGTAGCAACAGAAGTCTATGAAAGGAAGAATCAGATGAACATAGATTGCTACAGGTGAAAGGAACTTTAGAGATGATTTATTCCAACTCTTTCAATATGTAGACAAGGAAATGAAATCCTAAATGTAGGGCGGCGCCTGTGGCTCAGTCGGTAGGGCGCTGGCCCTGGGTGGCGGTTCAAACCCGGCCCCGGCCAAACTGCAACCAAAAGAATAGCTGGGCATTGTGGCGGGCGCCTGTGGTCCCAGCTACTCGGGAGGCTGAGGCAAGAGAATCGCTTAAGCCCAGGACTTGGAGGTTGCAGTGAGCTGTGTGAGGCCACGGCACTCTACTGAGGGCCATAGAGTGTCTCTACAAAAAAAAAAGAAATCCTAAATGTAACATTGTAGACTAGGAATGAGGAACAAATACTGGTTTACTCCTCTTGGGTAACCTCAAGCATGGGAAACATCACTTCTGTGAGTCTCACATAAAGTGTAAATTTTATTAGTCTGATTGTATAAGTCAGCTTAAGCTGTTGTAACTTAGTAACAAATTACCCCCAAATCTCAGTGATTTACAACCAAGGTTTGCTTCTTGCTTATGCTACAGGTCCATGGTAGGTCAGCTGAGGGTCTCCCATTGGTAGTACTTTACTCTGGGACCAGGATGACAAAGCAGATCTTATTTGGACATCTCTGGCTGATTGCAGGGGTGAAGAGATTATGGGGATGCAAATACTGGCTCTTATAGCTTCAGCTTGAAGTTACAGGATAAGCCTGACTGACATCAGAGGAGATGAAAGTATGATCTCCTGTAGAGGAATGAGATCCCTCCAGGGAGGGGCAGCAAGCATTTTGAAGGAGAATACAGTTCATCATGATAATATAAAAGTACTTAGTGAACAGTGGAACTCTATGTGAATGCAAGTTGCTCTTGATCTGTCCAAAGTTTACAGACCATTGAGTGCAGTGGTGAACCTGACATTACGGACTCAGGTGGTTTTCAACCTGTCTTCTTCTCTGGAGTGATTCTCTGACAACTTTCCTTTCACATTTTACTGTTCAACACAATATTCATTTTAGAACTACCAATCAATATATTCCCTTTTTCTGGATATAAGGACCATTTTCATGAGGATGAACCTGTCTCTCCCTCCTGCCCTCCTTTCTCGCTGTTTCCCCTTCCAGCCCCCTCACTATGAGTGTGTGTGTGCGCACGTGTGTGTGTGTTTGGTAAGGCTTGTAAATAGCTTTCGCATCTTTCAGTTTGATTGATAATTTTATACTACCTAGTAGAAACTCTTGCCACATGTGTCTTAAATCAACCATTTCAACCTTACGTGTTTTATTCGTGGAGAGAAGACTTCCATTATACATTTTTTTTTCCTGACAGAATTTGTCCTTAAAAATATGTAAATTCCATTACTGGCTATATCATTCTCCCATAATTTCCATATTCATCTCTGAATTATGCTTAGAGGAGGCAAGATGGATGACATAAACTTTCCAATGTTTTATGGAAGATTTAGACACAGAGTTTTTGTAAGCCATCATTCTCTAGCTCTTCTTTTTCCACTAGCACAAGCCTGAGAACCCAAGGAAACTCACTGTAGACGCTGATCTGCAGAATCGATCAGTGTGCCAGACTAAAACACCTATGAGGTGTGGATCCCTGAGCTTTTTTGTTTTTTATCTTTCATACAGCATCATCAGTTGCTTTCAGTTTTAATGTACTTTTACCTATGAGGTTATGAAGGATGGCTACACTCTTGCTCTTGCTTTAGTTTTTATAGAATCGGAGGAGTGGAATTGGCATGCTCTTCAGAGGGGAGGTAATTGTGTTCTGTCTTTTAGCTATGGAATATTGAGCAGGTTGTGATACAGTTGTTATACCACTCATCTGATGGTGACCTTTGGGTAGTACTTTTTGTATATTTCACAAAGCAAACATAAATCCAGTGAACCTTAGTCATGGCCAAAAGCCAAACTGAAAAAAATCTTTGAAGTATAGATTAAAAAACCATTGCAGCATTCATATTATATAGGTCAATGAATTATGAAAGTGAGGAGTATTAACTTCAAATAGCCCAACTCCCCTTCCTGCCCAAGGGCAAGTCCTATGTAGAATGCCATTGTTTTTGCAAGGTGAAAAGTAAGGGGTAAAGTAATAATGTGTTGTTACTGAAAGTTTGAAGGAAGGGAAGATAGGACAAGTGGCTTGAGGAAAAGGAAAGAGAAGTTTATTAATTTGCCAGCAAATAAGAGTAAGGAGAATGTCAGACTCTAGCCTTAAAATACCATTGCCCTAACTATAAGGAGAAATACAGAGCTTTTAATGGGGTTCAACTTTGGGCTATTGCTGTTTAATTATAGTTGATGGCTCTGATTGTCATTTCTGGAGATGAGATGACAATCTCGTGAACGCTGCCTAGATAATTTCCCTGAGCCATCTTCTGTGCTACCAAAATACCAAGGAACATTCTTCTCCCCCTCTGATTAATGACTTTGGGCAGGGATACAGGTTTTTGTTTCCCAAAAGGGTGAGGGGGTTTAAAAGAGACAGCTTGTAGAACATTTTTGCTCTTTTTCAGGGCTTTGCCTCTGTTATAATATATTTTCTGGTTAAAAAATAGTAACAGAGGCTTGGCGCCCATAGCACAGTGGTTATAGCACCAGCCACATGCACTGAGGATGGCAGGTTTGAACTAGCCCAGGGCCAACTAAACAACTTCAGCAAAAAAAAAAAAGCCAGGCATTGTGGTGGGTGCCTGTAGTCCCAGCTACTTGGGAGGCTGGGGCAAGAGAATCACTTGAGCCCAAGAGTTTGAGGTTGCGATGAGCTGTGACAGCATGGCACTCTACCAAGGGCTACATAGTGATACTCAGTCTCAAAAACAAACAAAAAAAAGTAACAGGATTCATATTGACCAATTCTATCATTAGTTTCTATCTCAGTTCAATTTAAAAATGTTTTCTCGGGGTGGCGCCTGTGGCTCAGTGGGGGGGGGGGCGGGCGCTGGCCCCATATACCGAGGGTGGCAGGTTCAAACCTGGCCCCAGCCAAACTGCAACAAAAAATAGCTGGGTGTTGTGGCAAGTGCCTATAGTCCCAGCTACTTAGGAGACCAAGGCTAGAGAATCACCTACGCCCAAGAGCTGAAGATTGCCGTGAGCCGTGACGCCATAGCACTCTACTGAGGGCGATAAAGTGAGACTGTCTCTACAAAAAAAAAGAAAAGTGTTCTCAAATGGTTTTGTATTTGACATATGGAAATAAAATTTGAAGTGATAGCCTAAGCTTATAGAGTAAGTAAAAATCCATTGCAACTGTTATATAATAACATTTATGAAAGATGTTAACTGCATAATTAACAACACACTGCCATAATCTAGACCTAAATTTGCATACATCCAGAAGAATAGTTTGCAGGAGCCTAAGAAATCATTACTGTAACCATTTACTAAATCCTTGCAGGGAAAGGAAAACCAAAATGTGTCAGAATTCCATGGTATGACCTAGTATATGTATTTTTAAAAAATTCCAAAAGACTGATATAAAGTAAATATTTGAATATCACTAGAAATGTTCAGTCTCCTTGCACATTAATGGGCCTCTTTAGACTATCACTGGCATGTGTGAGAATTAATTTTGGATTTGATTTTAAGATGTCTATGGTTATTTAATAGGAGGAAAGGAACAAAAAGGGTAACAACTTCACTTCTTCCTTTGTGCTTATGAATGAGTGGTCTCCTGGCATGAGTGCCATTGCCCTTTTGTCTCTTATATTCTTACTCAACTTATATATATCAGCTTGAGTTTATAGTACTCTGATGATGGGAAATTAGGGAACTATCTCTATATTCTGTGCTTCTGGATTTATTTTACAATAGCAACCAACAGGAGAAAGTGCTTCATTTCTACTTGTATGTATAATTATACACAAATATACATAATACATAAATATATATATGAATAAAATGTACAATTAGAGTGCCCAAAGCATGAAAGGAGCTTCTGCAAATTTTGGAATCATTGAATGAGCTAGAAGCTATACATAGGCTGTTTTTCTAGTGGGCTACTTCTCTAGAATATACCATAGTGTAACAAGGCTACCTGGCAAGGACATAGGACAAAATCCTGAGAAACGGAATTTAAATAAAGAAAAGAGATGAGATAGTGTGAAGAGTTAGCTTTTGCAGTGTGACAAACGACCAGAAAATTTCAGTGATATAGTGATTGCCCAGGGCTGCTCTGCTGAGCTCAGATGGGCTCAACTGGGCTTGGCTACTGGCCATGGGCTCCATTCAGGTCTGATCCATGAGGCTCTCAATCTCCTGGGGCCAGTGGTTTGCTCAAGACTTGTTCTTATGGTGCTCACAGAATCTCAAAGACATAGTGCTTCTGTACTAACCTCTGCATACATCATGCTTACAAATATACCATGGGCTGAAAGAAGTCACATGATGAGGGCAACGTCTCCCATGGAGGTGGAAAAAAGGGAATGACTTTTACTAAACAATGATCTAATCTGCCACAAATGAGCTTTTTTTTTTTTTTTCTTAAATTAGACAGAGTCTCACTCTGTCCTCCAGGGTAGGGTGCTGAGGCATTAGCCTGGCTCATAGCAACCTCAAACTCCTGGGTTCAAGTAATCATCATGGCTCAGCCTCCTGAGTTATTAAGACTACAAGTGCCCACCATCACACTCATCTAGTTTTTCTATTTTTTAAGTGGAGATGGGGTCTTGCTCTTGCTCAGGCTAGTCTTGAGCTCATGAGCTCAAGAAATCCTCCCACCATAGCCACCCAGAGTGCTGGGATTATAGATGTGAGCTACTGTACCTGGCCACATGGTCTTTAACATATTTCTCTTTTATTGTGTGATAGGAGGCTGGCTAACACCTTGTTCAGATGAGGCTGGAGAGGTAGACAGGGACTTATAGGCTATGGTAGCTATAATAATAATAACAATGATACGTAACATTTATAAAGTCAGGATGTTGGGGGCCATGCTGATAATAAATAATAACAGTAGAAACAATGCACACGCTATGAATTAGACATTGTTCTAATCATTTTGCAAACATTGATGTATTTAATCTTCATAGCAGCCCTATGAAATAGATGCTGTTACTATTCAGTTTTTACATGAGGAATCTGGGACACATAGATGTTAGGTGGCTTGTCCAGGGTCACATAACTCTAGTAAGTGGTGGAGTAGAGATTTAAGACCTGGCAGTCTGGCTCCAGAGTTCAGTCCCGAGTCCATGTTCTTAATACTCTCCTTTTCCTCAGTTATTTTATAAGTTGAGCACTGACATAGGCTATGTTTAAAAGGTGTTTTTGATAGAAAGATGGGAGAAAGGGTGAAAGTGATGATATTTGTTAGAACATGATTATTTAAAGTGTGATCTGTAGATTGCTACTGTACCATAGACTATTTCTTACCAGTCTATGCCAAAGTAGGTACAGAAATTGAAAAGATCTTAACACAACAACTAAGAAAATGCCAGGAAGGCTATGTTAACCAGTGTGATGAAAATATGTCAAATGGTCTATAAAACCAGTGTACGGTGCCCCATGATCACATTAATGTACACAGCTATGATTTAATAATAACATTAAAAAAAGAAGAAATTGAAAAGTATTTAAAAACTTATATAGCAAAGTTGACATTGTCACAAGACCTAAGCGCATGATCAATTTCTTAGTAATTTCTTTCTGTTGTTTGTTATAAAAGTGTTGGTTTATAATGGATTGAAAATTAAACACAATCAAAACAAAAACAAAAATGAAAACCAACTATTTATTCTTTACAGATAGTTTGAGAAACCCTGAGCAGAAGATAAATGAAATAATCAGAGCAAGTGTTTATTGATTATGGCTTCAAGTAAAGTGATGCTTTTGGAGATAGAAAGCAAATGAATTTGATAAAAAATTTTAAGGGTCTGTTAGCCCTAATTACCTTCATCTCACAGAGATTAAAGAGAGGAGAAGGTGATTGTTAGGCAAGTTTTAAAAAAGGGTTCAATGATGCTCCTTTCTCACCATTTAACTGGGGACAGTAATGCTGTTTGCTATGGCATTTTAAAGGAAAAATCACAAAGGAATACAATTCTGTTTGAAACCCAGGAAATGGAAAACTTTTAGTGATTTTAAGGGTAGATGCAACATTTGTTTAACTTTTTTTTTTTTTTTTGAGACAGAGTCTCACTCTGTTGCCCCTGACTTGAGTGCCATGGTGTCATAGCTCATAGCAACCTCAAACTCCTGGGTTCAAGTGATCCACCTGCCTCAGCCTTCTGAGTAGCTGGGACTATGGGAGTCTGCCACGACACCCAACTAGTTGTTCTATTTTAGTAGAGATGGGGTCTCACTCTTCCTCAGGTTGGTCTCAAACTGCTGAACTCAAGCAAACCACCTGTCCTGGCCTTCCAGAGTGCTAGGATTATAGGTGTGAGCCAGTGTGCTCAGCGTTGGTTAACTTTTTAAATTTTATTGATTGATTGAGACAGATTTTCACTCTGTCACCCTGGGTAGAGTCCCATGGCATCATCACTCACAGCAACCTCAAACTCTGCAGCTTGAGTAATCCTCTTGCCTTAGCCTCCCAAGTAGCTGGTACTACAGGCATGTGCCACTATGCCCAGCTAGTTTTTTTCTAGTTTTAGTAGAGACAGAGCCTTGCTCTTGTTCAGGCTGGTCTCGAACTCCTGAGCTCCAGAAATACACCTGCCACAGACTCTCAGAGTGCTAGGATTACAGGTGTGAGCCACTGTGCCTAGCCTGGTTTACTTTTTTAAAGTGACCAAAGTCTCTGGGTTTGCCTGAGACTTTCCCAGGTGTAGTGCTGGAAGTCTTCTGTCCTACAAGTCCCCTGAAGTCCCAGGCAAACCAGGTGGTTGGTTCATTTTATATTAGAAACATTATTTTACATTATACTGGGGTCAGTTTTCCCACTGCTGTTCATACTTGTACATGTATGTCTTCTTCTGTTCTGTCACCAGCCCATCTGGTGAGGTTCTACATTCCTGAAATAATGGCAAGTGGGAGTATAAATATAGACGCTCTGATGAAATGGAGTATTTGAGTGAGAATTTATTGAGAGAGATTTCCAAAGTGATAAAGAAATGAGACATAGGAGCAAAATGGGATGGTAATTATGTAAATATCACTTAAATTTTCTTCCGCAACATATAACTTTCCACAAATTCTTGACTTGGGTTTGCAGACTTTATTTTTCCAAGGGTAGAGAAAGCAATAAGGGAAACTATTACATACTGGCTAGGAGGGAAGAACTGGTTGGGAGAGAGAGAGTGCCAGAAACTTTAAGAGAATGTCACTGATTCATCTTAGGGTGTGTGAAAATGAAGGGATGGAATGTTTTGGCAGGGACCTGTTCTTCCTTCCCCCTAAGAGCATATACTTCAACCCTGTAGAGAACTGGTAGTGATGATTCTACAACAAGAAGAGGTAAAAGGAAATCCAGATTAAGGAAGGCAGTAGATTGAAAAAAATAAACTTTATAGTTTGTAATGAAGAAATAAGTAAAGTGCCTGTTGATGCAAACATGAATTTTTCATTAGAAGGCTGAGCCTTGAGCGTTTCCTTTTTTGTAGCAGAAAGTCTTCTTGGTGCTTTCCTCACACAGATGGACAGCGTCTAATGTGGATTGTGCCACTGTTGAACCATCAGTTAATATGTTTCTGATGACTCCCAATGCCTTGTGCTAGGACATCATGGGAATTGTTAATTCTGGCATACAGATCCGGTCCTCGTGAGAGGGCCATTATCTTGCTTTTAATTTTAAGAGCTAGTAAAATTTAGCAGTGGGAGGTTGTATACCAACTTAAGTGATACTAAGGTTAATAAGTTCTGATAAACCTCTATGATTAAACCAGCCTGTCTTTGCTTTTTATTTTCCCTGGGAGCATTTTTTCATTCTGAATCCCAGACAATGTGATGAAGGGCTAGAGGCCTGCATAACTCTTGGTATTTTCTTCTCTTGGGGAAGCGGGCATGTTCCTTATATCTCTTGCACACACTGGAGGTCTGCTTGAGAGGATCATCCTGAACTATGACCTCATCTGCCTCCTCTTAAGGGTCAAGGGTGAATCTATGTCCTGGGATTGAGACCACCTCTACTTAACCTTATATCAGCATCATTTGAGACTGAGACTAAAGCCTTGCCTCCCCCTTGGTCTTCTACCTCATCATCAGGAATAAAGTGGAACTTGTATTTGGCTTTATGGCACATAGTTGTTTATATTATTTTATCTCATATTTATTTAAATTTAAAGCAGTTTATTGTGAGCCGACTGTGTATGATTCATGGCCCAGAACACATGCTCTCAAGTAGGAAAATGTGCCCAAGGTAGCTGGGGTACAGTTTGGTGTTATATATTCATGGAGACAGGAATTACACATCAGATCATAAATAAATGTGTGGAAGGCATTCAGTGCTTTGTCCAAGGCAGGCACAGAGGGGGAGCTCACATGTTGTAGGTAGGTTTAAAGATTCTTTGATTTGTTACTGAAGTTTTGCCTAAAAGGTTGTAATGTTTTAAGATAAGGAAGTCTGTTGATCAGAGGCAAACGGCTGGACATATGCCAAGATGCAAGTGATCTGTTAAGTAAGTTGATGGCCTACCAGGTGTGGCGTGGCTGACCTTTGCCTAGATGATCTTAGGTCCTGTAATGATTTAATATCTATAATTATGAAGAGGAACTCCAAAAGGGAGGGAGAATGATGAGGCGCGTCTGACTTTCCTTCTCCTCATGGCTGGTGACTCAGTTTTAGGGTTTCTCTGGGGTCCCCTTGGCCAAGAGAGAATCCTTTCAGTAAGCTGGAAGGCTTAAAATTTTATTTTGGTCCACAATTTCCTCCTTTTGGCCAAGATTTGCCAGAGGCATCATTAAAGCCTACAGATATTTTTTTTTAAAAATTGTCATACTTTTAATATAAGATTATTTAATCTTGATGGATGATCTTTGAAGACTTTGAGAGAGACAGGAAATAGTCAATCATACCATTCTACAAAAGGGGCAAATACAGATTTCAAAAAATGAAGATATATAAACTTAAGTCTTTCCAAAAAATTTGTTAATAGGTTTTTTTTTTTTTTGTGGTTTTTGGCCGGGGCTGGGTTTGAACGTACCACCTCTGGCATATGGGACCGGTGCCCTACTCCTTGAGCCACAGGTGCTGCCCTGTTAATAGGTTTTTAACCAGATCTTTCTTAGCACTTAGAATGTGTTGATACAGTCCAAGGGCAATAAATGGCAAGTAAGTCATCAGAAACCAAGACAGCTCCCCTCACCCCCAACTTTCCATTTTTTTCTGTGCTTCTCTCCAATGTCTGATTCATATCTCTCCTCCCCATCCCCGCCCAACAGCTCTGCTCTTCCTGGCCATGGCACGTAATACCTGTCCCCAAGTGGTGGTGTCCCCAAAGTCAGTCCATATTCCCTCACATGTCAAGTACCTCTCGCCATTTCTCTCTATCCCTAGTATAAATTCTAGAAGAGGAAATCTTACTGAGACAAACATCAAAAAGGGTCAGTGTGAAGCACTCATCATTCTTGATTGGTGTGGACTGAATCTGTGGCCTGTGCTAAGACCATACCTCTGTCCCCACCATTTGAAATTAAGGGGAGGCTCACTCACTGGGAATAAGCCTGCCTTCTCAGTCCCCCATCACTGAACAGTAACAGACTTGCTACCAGTTCCTTGAATTCATGAGGACCAATCTTTTTCCCCTATTGCCCTTGCTTATACACGCCACCTTAGGTATCTTTACACATGTAGGGCAGCCCTACTTGCCCTGTTTTAATGCCCACAAAATGTTGAGCATGATCTAATGCAGGGGTCCTCAAACTTTTTAAACAGGGGACCAGTTCACTGTCCCTCAGACCGTTTGAGGGCCAGACTATAGTTTAAGAAAGAAAACTATGAACAAATTCCTATGCACACTGCACACATCTTATTTTGAAATAAAAAAACAAAATGGGAACAAACACAATATTTAAAATGAAGAACAAGTAAAGTTAAATCAACAAAATTACCAGTATTTCAATGGGAACTATGGGCCTATTTTTAGCTAATGAGATGGTCAATGTCTGGTTCCATATTTGTCACTGCTAGTCGTAACAAGTGATGCAAGTGTGCATCAGTTAGTCTAGATCTGGTTGGAGATTTCAGATGTTTCATTCTGGAAAAAGTCTGTTCACAGACATAAGTGCTGCCAAAGATGGTTGCCATTTTGAGTGTGTGGTTCCTGAGATTAGGGTACATCTCAGAGGGGAGAGATGCATAGAAATTAGGAAGCCTGCTTGACTTGAATGCATCTTTCAGAGAGTCACAATTCTCTGAGTCACAGTTCAGCCAGTTCCATTTGGTAAATTGTATCCACATTTTCAATGTCAATAGAAAATGGGTTATGGAAAAGCTGTATGTCCTGTTCATGGAGATGAAGCTCTTTAAATCTAAATTGGAACTCCTTTTGCAACTTTTCCAGTGAATCCACACATGTTTTGTTGGGAATGCAACCAATGGTTTTTCCGCTAACAGATTTTGAGTTGCGGGGAGATGGCAGAAATTTTCCTCCTTCACTTGTTTGATGAGGAGGCCTAATTTTACTTCAAGTACTTTCACATGTGATTGCATATCACAGATGAGCTTCCCCTTTCCTTGAAGTTGCACATTGAAACTGTTGAGTAGCTCTGTTACATCTGTCAGAATGGCAAGGTGCCATTTCCATTCTGCATCATTGAGCTCTGGTACTTCTTTGTTTTTTGAAAGCAGAAAAGCTGTAATCTATGGAAGTAAGTCATAGAAATGTTTCAAAACTCTCCTTCGACTCAGCCAACGGACTTCTGTGTGGTATGGAACATCTTCACAGGCAACATTTAGCTCAGACAGAAATTCCTGAAATTGTCTGTGGTTTAGTGCATTACCTCTAATGAAATTAACACAAGATACCACAGTTTTCATAAGAGTCCCACTTCAGTGATTTACTACACAGCGCTTATTGGTGGATGAGGCAGTGTATGGCTATTGGATGAGAATGGTTATGTTTGTCCAACTCTTGGTTAATGCGAGCAATTACTCCTTTCTTAGACCCCACCATGCTAGGAGCACCATCAGTTGTCACACTGGCTAGTTTAGCCCAGTCCAGGTCCAAACCATTTACAGTTTGGCAAACCTTTTCATAGATATCCTGTCCTATAGTTGTTCCTTTGATGCTTTCCAGTGCAGCAAGCTCTTCTGTGACTTCAGAATAGTCATTCGTCCCACGAATAAAAATTAGAAGTTGTGCAGAATCACGAACATCATTACTTTTGTTGAGTGCCAAGGAAAAATAGGTAAGTTTTTTTGCAGAGTTTTGTAAATGCTGATGCAAATTGTCTCCCATTTCTTCAATCCTTTGTGTAATTGTAGGTCCTGAAAGACTCACTGTACTAAATAAATCGGCCTTCTCTGAACACATCTCTTTGGCAACAGAAAGAAGGCATTCTTTAACAAATTCTCCCTCCACGATTGGTCTGCCAGGGCATGCTATTAGCTTGGCAACTTGAAAAATTGCTTGCAGTGATGCAATATTTAGCTGCTTCTGCTTCACGAAAGTATTTTGCTGAGTTGTCAATGTATTTTTCAGTTTTAATATTTTATCTTTTTTTACTTCTCTGACCAAACAATCATATTTGTCTTTATGTTGAGTTTGATAGTGTCGACGTAAATTGTCTTCTTTGAACACAGACACTATATTCTGGCATATCCACACACAGCTCTTTCCTTATACTGCATGAAACAGTAATCATAAGTCCACTGTTTTTTGAATATCCTACACTCTGAGTCAATTTTTCTCTTTCTTGATATCATTGTTTCCTAGGGATTCCAAATTACTATTAGTAAAATACCAATATATATACATACAGCACTACAAAAACAATATACCAGCAATAACTTTGCCCACACAGAGAAATATAGACCGCACTGCCCATCAATGCAGTCTGATCAGTGTCCATCAATGCAGCCTTGCCAGTCCACATCATTTCAGCCTCGCCAGTGCCCATATGGTGGAAGTCCACTTTTACCTCAGGCTCACACTGGTACGGTGCGGAACCTGCAAGATTACAGAGCCAGTTCCTCCACCTATGCGAGCTGCACTGCGATCTGTGAACTCGCACTGGAATCTGATGGCTTGGGTCTTCTCACAGGAAAAAAGAAGGCACATATGCCTTTTTTCTTCCGAATCTAATGTGAGTTCAGCCATACAAGCATATGGCTGAATTTGCACTGCTCAGAGATCGCAACAGTGTGAACTGGGGCTTACACAGCACACAACATACAGCATCATACACAACTGACTGGCAATCAGAATATAAATGCAGGGGAGTCGGAGAGTTCGGCTCATATTCCACATATGCACACTGCGGGCCCGGGACAAGTTGGCTGCTAAGCAGGACGGGCAGCGGGGGCATAAACACCTGGTGGGCTGGATAAATGTCCTTGGTGGGCCGTAGTTTGAGGACCCCTGACCTAACGTGTTCTGTTCTCCCATGCCCCCTCACATCCTGAAATTCCATTATGCCCTCTGGATTGTATAGTCCATCCCCAGTACAGTCTCTGTATCTTTTACCTCTTTACTCAGTGTGCTTTTTGCCATTTTGTTTTAAAGGAAACTTTGCTCTCTTCTGAGGACACTGCTTCCAGTGTAACCTTCTCCAGGATTGTCTGTTTTTCTCCTACAACCCTCTTATTTCTAGTCCTGAGGGGTTGGGAAGATGTCCTGTTTGTTTCCCCTTGTTGTTTCGACCATTTCTTCTTCCTCTCCTTTCTCCTCCACTTTGAATCTACAGTCGTCAAACTCTATCACTAACTTTTATCCACTCAGTTTCTCTAGATTTCTTGGTGATTTTACACTGCGGCTCACTATTAGCCCCTCTAAGAGTAATCATATGTTATGTTTTAGTGGTCTAAATACACATGAGGTTGGTTTTTTCAAATCTCTGGACTTTTAGTTCCTTGACTTTATCTATTCCAAAAATCTTGTTTTCTGCTCTACCTCACCCACTTCTTCCCATTGTTAGACTCTGGACATGGTCGTTATCGATACCTACAGATTTTCCATGGTCTCCACTTTGTGCATCTCTCTACCTTATCACCATCTTGAAAATATTCCAATTTCTTTCCTCTCTCTCTCCAAAGGAGCTTTCAAACCTTCTCAAACTCTCACCCTTTAAGCATATAGCCTTTTTCCTATCCCCTTGTCCCTTAGTGTCCTCTCTCTCCTTACCAGTAAATTGTATAATCGTAATCACTTCTGGGAAGACACCTTCATCTCCGTTGCCTATATGTATCTTGTTTTCTTCTCAATTGGCAAAAATATAACCTTGGTTAGTTCAGTCTTTTTGCTGAACGTGGCTAGAGAAAAATTTACAATCATGTTGGGTAGTTTTATTATGAATTCGTGACTGAGAATTTCAAGCAAGTCTTCAATGCTGTCAGAAAATCAAAAATTTCTTGTTCATTCATTCTCCTACTAACCTACATAACTACTTTACTTTCTCTTCCTCCTTAAAAATTTCAACATCATCTTCCCTATTTCACTCTGATGAAATTTCTTCTGTCTTTACTGGAAAAATATCAGAAGAGAACATCCATACACTCCACCACCACATTTGTCCAGCTACCAAAAACATCTGAACTCTTTTATTCTGCCTATCTACTCTGTCTATCTAACGCTCTTCTGTCCTCTGCCTTCCGCATCACCCCAGCAATTCCCATTTTTCTTGCCTTTAACAACGATATTTTTCCTTTCCACAAGACCATTCCCATTTGTTATTTTTCAGTTCTCTAAAACTCTCTTCTTTTTTTTGTTGAGACAGAGCCTCAAGCTGTCGCCTTGGGAAGTGTCACAGCTCACAGCAACCTCCAACTCTTGGGCTTAAGTGATTCTCTTGCCTCAGCCTCCTAAGTAGCTGGGATTATAGGCTTCTGCCACAACGCCCAGCTATTTTTTGGTTGTAGTTGTCATTGTTGTTTGGTGGGCCCAGGCTGGATTCGAACCTGCCAGCTCCGGTGTATGTAGCTGGTGCCCTAGCCACTTTAGCTACAGGGGCTGAGCCTAAAACTCTCTTCTTGATGAAACATCTACCAACAATCTGGCCCCTATTTCTTTGCTCCTCTTTGGGACAAAGGTCCTCTAGTATTGTCTGAGCTTGTTATTTCTAGTTTCTCTTCTTACATTCCCTCAAACCACTCTAGTCAGGTTTTATGAATCCATTAAAACTACTCTTGTCAAGATAAGCAATGAATTCCACATGACTATCTGTAGTGCTCAATTCTCAATTCCCATTTACTTGCTCCAGCAGTGTCACTTGACCTAGTTGAGGGCTTCACTCCTCTCTCTAACAAGGTTTGTTCATTGGCTTTCAGGCTATTCCATTATCTTGGCTTTCTTTGTACCTCACTGACTGTTGTATCCATTTTCTTATCTTTTTTGATTTTTTCTCTGACCCCCAGCTTTTTCTTTTTCTTTTTTTGACAAAGTCTCAAGCTATCACCCTGAGTAGAGTGCTATGGTGTCATAGCTCACAGCAACTTCCAACTCTTGGGCTCAAGTGAGCCTCTTAACTTAGTTTTTTCTAGTTTTAGTAGAGATGGGGTCTCATTTCTTCTCAGGCTGGTCTTGAACCTGTGAGCTCAGACAATCCCCCTGCCTCGGCCTCCCAGAGTACTAGGATTACAGATGTGAGCCACTGTACCCAGCCTTCTCTCTATCCACCTGCCTTGGCCTCCTGGAGTGCTGGGATTACAGGTGTGAGCCACTGCACCCAGCCTGCTCCCCATCCACCTGCCTCGGCCTCCCAAGTGCTAGGATTATAGGGGTGAGCCACTGTGCCCGGCCTTCTCTCCAACTTAGTGTTGCAGTGTCCCAGGGATCAGTCCTTAGATTTACTCTCATCTTTTTTGAGCTTGTTGAGTCTCATGACTTTAAGAACTATTTATATGCCAGTAACTTTCCTAGCCTGGACTCCTCTCCCAAACTCCAGACTTGTCTTTCCAACCTGTCCAAAACAGAACTTCTGATCTTCATCTCCTATCCCAAACCTCCTCCATCTCTTGAATTCTCCGTGACAGCTGATGGCAACTTCCAGCTGTCCAATTTCTCAGGCCAAAAACTTTGGCATGAATCGTCTCTTTCTTTTACAACCACATGCAACCCATCAGCAAGTATTGTAGACTTTACCTTCAAAATAAATGCAGAATCTGACTATTTCTTGCCACTACCATTTCTCACTGCTACTACCCTGGTTCAAACTACCATCTCTCACTTAAATTACTGAAATAACGTTCTAACAGTGCTTTATTTTCTGTTTTAGACACAGTAGCAAAAGTTATCCTCTGAAAATGTAAATCAGATTTTGTCACTGTCTGTTCAAAACTACGAAACACCTTTACCTTTCATTCAAAATATTTAAGTCCTTATGCTGGCTCCTATTACACGTCTGGTCTCATGTCCTACTCTTTCTCCCAGTCATTCACTCTACTGCTGTCATGTGGATTTCTTATTGTTCCTTGAATGTGACACTTAGTGTCTGTCTTAGTCTGTTTTGTGTTGCTATAAAGGACTGTGGAAGGCTGGGTAGTTTATAAAGAGAGGTTTATCAGGTTGTGCAAGAACCATGGAGCATCATCTGCTTAGCTTCTGGTGAGGGCTGTTATGCTGTATTCAAACATGGTAGACAAGGTCACAGAGAATGTGAACACACGTGAAGAGAGACCAACCCCAAAGGGTTTCCTGGCTTTATAACAACCCACTTGCATGGAAACTAATCCATTCTCCAAGAACCAGTCCAGACTCTCACTCACTACTGCAAGAACAGAACCAAGCTGTTGGTAAGTGCTCTACCCCATGACCCAAACATTCCTCACAGGTTCCAAATTTTGACATGAGATTTGGTAGGGTCAAATAAATCATATCCAGATCATAGTGGTACCTCTGCACTGGTTGTTTTTTCTGCACAAACACTCTTTTCCCAGAAATTTATATGGCTTATATCTCATTTAATCTACTCCAAGTTTATGCTCAATTGTTAAACCCTCGTTCAGGACCAAGGTGACATATTTGGACTTAAACTTCTCACTTCCAGTACTCTTTACCCATTCTATTTTTCAAAGGACTTATAACCTTCTACCATAATATATAATTTAGTTATATCTTATGCTTAATATATATTTTTCTCTTTCTGATATAAGTTCTACAAGGGCAGGAATCTATGTCTATCTTGGTCATTAGTATATTGCCAGGATGTAGAACGGTATTTGGAACATGGTAGATAGTGTTGTTGAGTAAATGAATGAATCTTAGTTTGGACTCTATTAGGTGTCCCTTCTTATTCTGATCAGCTGAAGACTGAGAGATGAGGTTGCAAATTAGTAAAGAAGGCTGTTCCCTCTGGGGATGAAGTAAGGTAGGTTCTCTAAGAATGTGTGTTTCTTCTTAAAAAGAGGAATTGGAAAAAGAAAGGAAGTAATGAACATGTCTGTAAAGATGGGGCCATAAATGTATTAAGCAACCAATAAGCCATGGGGCTTGGGGTAAACCATAGAAGTTAGATGAACTTGATGATTACTTTCAAATCCAACATTCTGTGATACTTGTCCCAAGAGTGTTGATGGATGGGGTTAGTGTTAGCCTGGACGAGAATCCTAATGGCATTAGGAGAATTCTCCTCTTGCCTCATATCCATTTTATCTTTAATTTTGGAGACTTAGAAGATAATAAAGTTATCAGAATATATATGTAGAGAGATAGCTAATATATAAGATTGCAGAATCAGGGATTCAAGAGCATCTCAGTGGGCTCCAATAATGTATCAAAACAAATAGGATAAAACTTAATGAGGATCAATTTAAAGTTTAGTATTTGGGAGTAAAAAAAATTAATTGTACAAGCGCAGAATGAGGGAAATCAGCTTCAACAGCAAATTATGTGAAAAAGAGTTGAGGCTTTTAGTTGATTATAAGATCAATATGAGACAATAGTGTGATGTTCCTTCTGAAAACAACCCCCCAAAATCTCAAATGCAATCTTTGTCCATGTTTGTAGAAAGATAGTCCTAGTTATATGTATAGTAAGGATAATAGTCACAGGCTACTTCGTACTATGAAGAGGATGTATGAAATATATATATATTTTTGTCTCAAGTATTTCATTTAGTTGAGAGTATCACCTTTTAAGAGAAGCACTGACAAATAAGCAAAATGTTAAGGATACCAGAAACTAGTCATTTTTCAAACTAGATTTATTGAATATTGACAACATTCACAGCCCTGTCCTGTGTGCTAAGTATATATTAGTGAATAAGTACACCAAAACTGTGCCATCTAGAGTTATCAAAAAAAAAAAAAATAGTGGGAAAATTTACTTTTAAAAGTTGATACTTTTGTTTTTTTATTATCTCACTGGATCATAAAACAAAAATATCTTATGATGTTTGCATATTATATAAAATTTGAGAAGTAAAGGAAATTGGAGAGAAGTAAAAAAAGGGGGGGCTCATAATCTCTCCATTATAAGTATGTATATTTTTTTTAATGAACTGTTTTTGCTCTATGCACTTTTGTCAGGAACCCAGGCTCCTTGTGGTCCTTCTTTTCTGCAGACCCTATTTAACAAACATTCAGGCTGTGGAATTTGAAAGAGGGAGTATGAAGGTGTGCATAAATGGTGTGATGGGTCAGATCTGCAGTGAAGTTTATCACTTTCATCCACAGTTGACTGGTCAGAGTCACAGAGCTCACAGTATTGCAGAGCATGCTGGGAAATGTAGTCTAGCTGTGTTCCAGATGAAAGGGAAAATGGTTATTTTCTACTATAATCATGAGCATTTGTTGAGTTTGTTTTGGTCATTCTTTCTCTAAATTTACTTTTGGATCAGAAGTAGTTTAGTTTTTTTCTTTTTTTTGTAGCTGCTATTTTTCTTTATAGTTTTATACTGTTATTAAAGAGTTTCGTTTGGACTATTTTTTTTGAGACAAAGTTTCATTATATCAGTAGAGTGCTGTGGCATCACAGCTCACAGCAACCTCTAACTCTTGGGCTTAAGCAATTCTCTTGCCTCAGCCTCCTAAGTAGCTGGGACTACAGGCGCTGCCACAATGCCTGGCTATTTTATGGTTGTCATTGTTATTGTTGTTTAACTGGCCCTGGCTGGGCTTGAATCCGCCAGCTCTGTTATATGTGGCTGGCACCCTACCCCCTAAGCTATAGGAGCTGAGCCTGTTTGGGTTATTTTTTGACTCCTAGGTTTGCTGAGTACTTACCTTCATGCATTTCCTCCACCTGACTGATTTTTCTTTTAACTGTACACGTATTTCATCAGCTGCAAGTGTGATGAAATGTGGTAGTGCTTGCTGTCTGAGAGCTTGAGATAGCTTTGACATCAGAAGAAGAAGATAGAAATCTGTCTATGCCCAAATGTCTTCCTTTTCAACCTTCCCCTTCATGTTTCTCTGCTTCTTGAACTGTGCTATATACTAACATCTTCTCTCACACACACTCAAACCTGTCATTTTAAAAGAGTAACTTTATCCTCTTTTACATCTGTTTTCATCATGATCTACCCATGCTCTAATCTTGGATCTGTTTTAGTCTTTCTAGACAGATTTTAAAAAACTATATTCCTTCATGCTTCATAAAAGGGATGACAGGATCTTCCTGTTGGATTTGATTTTAAAACTTCGTGACACTTTGGGGATTTCCCAATGCTTGCAAAATACCATTTAATGGCGGGAAAATACAGCACCCAAACTCAAATATAAAGTTTTCTTTGAATTCTTCCAATGATAACTGTAAGAGATTTTTTTTGCTTCAAAAATAGCTGGGCAGGCAGCAGCTACTCAGTGGGTAGAGCACCAGCCGCACACACCGGGGCTGGTAGGTTCAAATCTGGCCAGGGCCAGCTAAAATAGCAATGACAACTGCAACAGAAGAAATAGCCGGGCGGTGTGGTGGGCGCCTGTAGTCCCAGCTACTTGGGAGGCTGAGACAAGAGAATCACTTAAGCCCAAGAGTTTGAGGTTGGTGTGAACTGTGATGCCACAGCACTCTACCCAGGGGGCAGCTTGAGACTCCGTCTCAAAAAGAAATTTTTTTTAATAAAAGAAAAAACAAAATAAAACACACCAAAAATAGCTGGGCAGGTTAAATTATGGTTTTCTTTTTTTTAATCAAAGTAAAGATAATTGTGTATTGGTTTGTAATTTTTTTTTTTTTCATTGTTGGGGATTCATAGAGGGTACACAGAAGCAGGTTACATTAATTGCTTTTGTTAGATAAGGACCCACTTATATTTGTGGTTTGTAATTCTTTAGAAAAAGTTTCAGTATAGTTTGTGTGAAATACATCTGCATTTGCATTTGTTTTAATTCACACACGAAATATAATTGCTGGAATAACTCCAGAAGTAGTTAACTAGCTTTTAATCAAGAGGCCACACTCTAGAGATGGCTACTACAAGTGAGTATTTTACTATATTGATTTCTGATCAATACTATAAGCTTTATTAATGAGTACTCACATGCTATAGGTTAGAGCTTTCTTTTTTTTATTTTTTATTTTTTTAATTAAATCATAGCCGTGTACATTAATGCAATCATGGGGCACCATATACTGGTTTTATAGACTGTTTGACACATTTTTATCACACTGGTATAGGTTAGAGCTTTCTTTGGTGTAATTAGTCAAGATATGGGGATGGTCTAGAATGAATAAGGCATGAATAAGGCAAGGTTGAAATTCAGTGAGGACATGCTGTCATGACTATACTACAGTCATGGGTTGCTTTTTTTTGAGACAGAATCTCACTCTGTTGCCCAGGCTAGCGTGCTACAGCATCCATGCTTGGCTCACAGCAACCTCAAACTTTTGGGTTCAAGTGATCATTCCTACCCTCAGCCTCCTGAGTAGCTGGGATTACAGGCTCCTGCTGTGACACCCAGCTAATTTTTCTATTTTTAGTAAAGACAGGGTCTCACTCTTGCTCCAGGTGCCTGATGATGGGGATACAGTTTAAGAAATGGGTCATTAGGAGACTTTGTCTTCGCGTGAACATCATAGAGTGAACTTAGATGGAATAGCCTAATAGCCTCCTACACACCTAGGCTGTTGCTCGTAGGCTACAAACCTGTAAGAGTGTTACTGTACTGAATTGTAACAAAATGGTAAGTATGGCTTGGCGCCCATAGCTCAGTGAGTAGGGTGCCGGCCACATACACTGAAGCTAGCGGGTTCGAGCCCTACCCAGACCTGCTAAGCAATGACAAAATGGTAAGTATTGGTGCACCTAAGCATATCTAAAAATGGAAAAAGTACCGTAAAAACATGGTATAGAAGGTTGAAAATAGTATATCTGTGAATGGAGATTGCAGGACAGGAAGTTGCTCTGGGTGAGTCAATGAGGAATCTTCTATGGAGATTTGAGGGAAAAAAATGCATACAGTCATGTGTTGCTCAGCGATGCGAGGACAGATTCTGAGAAATGTGCCATTATGTGATGTTCATTGTGTGAGAATCAGAGTTAACAAACCTAGGTGGGGTGGCCCCTTACCCACCTGGGCCATTAGCTTTAGCCTTTATGCTACTGTAGGCAATTATAACACAGTAGCATTTGTGTATCCAAACATTGAAAACGTATAGTAAAGATAGAGTACAAAAGATAAAAGATAAAAAATGGTGCACCTGAATTAGACACTTGCTATGAATGGAAGTTGCTGTGGGGGAGTCAGTGAGTGGTGAATGCATGTGAAGGCCTAGGGCATTACTGTACCCTACCGTGGACTTCATAAACACTGTATACTTAGCCTACACTACATTTATAAAAAATGTTATTTAATAATAAATTAACCTTTGCTTACTGTGAAGTTTTTACTTTATAAAGCTTTTCAGTTCCTTTAACTTTTTGACTCTTATAAATAACACAACTCCAAACACAAGCCCATTGTACAAATATATTTTCTTTCTTTATATCATTATTCTATAAGCTTTTTTGTATTAAAGTTTTTGTTCCCATTTTAAACGTTATTTGAAAAAAGCTAAGAGAAAAAACACACACAAGGCTTCGGCCTGCACAAGGTCAGGAGCATTAATATTACTATTTTTCACTTCCACATCTTGTCTTCATGGGCAATCACATGCATGGAGCTATCATGTCTTATGATAACAATGCCTTCTTCTGGAACACCTCTGGAAGGACCTAACTGAGGCTGTTTTTTACAGTTACTATTTTAAAAAAATAAGTAGGGATATACTCTAAAAGAATGATGAAAGGTATAGAAAATGCATAAACTGGTAACATAGTTGCTTATTGTCATTACCAAGCATTATGTATTGTACATAATTCTATTTGCTAAACCTTTCTATGACTGGCAGCACAGTATGTTTATTTAGTATTATCCCACAGAACGTGAGTATTGCATTGTGTTGTGACATTATAATGGTTACGATGTCACTAGGTGGTAGGAATTTTTCAGCTCTATTATAATCCTGTGGGACCACTATTTTATATGTGATCCATTGTTTACTAAAATGGCATTATGAACTGACATGCGGGTTGTTATGGCTAGCATCCATTCTGATTGGGCAATCTGTGCCATTTTTGATGTTAAATATGTATTTTGAACATTGCTACTTGGAACAAGGTATGAGAATGAAAGAACCCAGCTTTATCCTTAGGAATGTCTTTACCCTTAAGAATAACTATAACCCTAGAAATGGGAACAGGATTGCTTGTTCTGGTTTCAGGGTTATGCAGTGTTCAACAAACACAACTATATTCAGCAGCCATGAATAGTGCCTTGGGTGTGAGAGTTCCTTAGAAGTCCTGTCTGCAGTTACTAATTTGAAGTATTTTTGGATGTTGACTCTACTTGAGGGTTAGTTGAATTATGGTGTTTGAATTTTGTCATATTTGGCTGGAGTAAGCCTTTTCCAGGTGCTGTCAGACCTTCTTAATAAGACAGAGCTGGCATTTCATCAGGTTTAAAGAACAGAATACATATTGTCTCAGGCCTGCCTGCGAATAAATGGCAGGATTCTGTCAGATATTTGCCTTCTTTATTACCTTGTAGTGAGATCTAGACAGTCTGTGGACCCTTTGCAAGGTATTGTTCATAGTCTTGGAGATGAAAAAGAATTATATTTTTATTTTCATCAACTCTATCTGAAATACAGAATTTCTTTCAACTATGAGTATAGGAAACCCACCCTGGTATTATTAATCTTCCTTTCTAATTAATAGAAATGACATTTATTTTCATGATGCATTACTGATATCGCAGATAGCCCAACATGATATTTAATCTTATTATTTTTTGAGATAATCTCACCATGTCGCCCTCAGTAGAGTGCTATAGTGTCACAGCTCACAGCAACCTCAAACTCTTGGGCTTAAGCGTTTCTCTTGCCTCAGCCTCCTGTGTAGCTGGGACTACAGGCACCCGCCACAATGCCCAGCTATTTTTTTTTGTTGCAGTTGTCATTGTTGTTTAGCTGGCCTGGGCTGGGTTCAAACCCGCCAGCCTCAGTGTATGTGGCCGGCGCTGTAACCTCTGTGCTATGGGCACCGAGCCAAGAGACACAAATTATTAAGGACATCTGCAATTTAGAGGCAATTGGTATTTACCAAATGAAGCCTAGTGTTGTTCATGACTAGGTTGACTTAGGTCAGTTCACAAAAGTGGATGATTCATAAACCGGACAAGTCATATGAAAGTAAGACTGGTAGAAAAAAATGTGGTCCTGACTGACAGCCATTGTTCTTTACCCAGAGGGGTGTTTCTGAGCTGGGTCAGAGACATGGTAGGGCGCTAAAATCAGTGATAGTAGCCCTGAAGGCAGAACACACTTGTATGTCTGGGGGGTTGGGCAAGACAAGTTACCTTGGTGGGAGGAGAGGAAGACTGTACCATTTGTCCACTCTCTGTTCTTGCTATGTAATCTTTCTACATCCTCCTCTAACTTTCTTTGTAACAAACACCCTCTTGTACACATATTAATTTAGAAATTATTTCAAAGGTGTTACTTTTGGAAAATGTGTTTAGAGGGGCAAGTATACCTCTTGCTTGTTTCCCTCCTCATCTGTTCCACTACTGGGCTAGGCATGCTGGGAATACAGTATAGGGAACTACAGGAAATGATATTCAAACTGTTTTATATTTTACAGAATATTTTTCTTATTTTCTTAAAAAAAACCCAATCTATTTTTATGTATATTTTTATAGTAGTCATCGTTATAAACATCAGGTAAGAAGTTAGGTATTTGAGGATAATAGCAAAAGTAGGATGAAAATTTCCCTTTCCTTATTTTAAAACTATATATGGATCAGTGGCTTTCAAAATTTTTTACCTGTGACCTATGGTCAGAAATGCAGTTTATGTTCTGACTCACTGTCCCTGCACATATACAAACACAGGTACACATACACATTCACGATTGAACAAAATCTTCGGGAACTGATTGTTTCTGTTCCACCCCATCCCATCCTGTCCTGCCCTGTTCTGTTTTATTCTGTCCCATTCTATTCTATTTTTTAATTTAAGAAAAATGTTGGGTGGCGCCTGTGGCTCAAGGAGTAGGGCGCCGGTCCCAAATGCCAGAGGTGGTGGGTTCAAACCTAGCCCCGGCCAAAAAAAACCACAAAAAAAAAAAAAAAAAAAAAAGAAAAAAGAAAAATGTTGGTCTTAACCCACTAAATTGATTTTACAACACACTAACATGTCATAATCTGAAGTTTGAAAAAATATTGGCCTAAGTGAGGCTGGTGTTTTTGATTCCTAAACAAGGTTCAGAAGTCACATGTTTTCTTCTACCCCCTCCATCCACTTCTAGTGAAAAAAACTGAGTGAGAGTGTTAGCTGGAGGATCTGGAATTAAGTACCTACTGGGCATCGATAACAACATATTTGTTTTGTTACCATTTGTACTTTTCCAAAGAATCTTGAAGAATAGAAAAATCTAAGCTTCATCATGACTGACATTTTTATCTTTTTTTTTTTTTTTCTTTTTCACTTCTGTATCCCCACCACTTAAGAGGATGACTGGTATATATAATATTAGGCACTCAAGAACTACTTTTTAAGCGATTCTTATCCCAATTCCCATATAAGAAAAATGAAGCTCAGAGGGATTTGTGACTTGCTTAATATCTCAGAGATTGTAGGTGGCAAATCTGGACTTAAAGATGTCTATCTAGGCCAGGCGCTGTGGCTCATGCCTGTAATCCTAGCATTCTGGGAGGCTGAGGCAGGTGGCTATCTTGAGCTCATGAGTTTGAGACCAGCCTAAGAAAAAGTGAGACCCTGTCTCTAATAAAAATAAAAAAAGTGAAGCAAGAGGAACACGTGAGCCCAAGACTTGGAGGTTGCTGTGAAATACGACGCTATGGCACTCTACCCAGGGCGATAGCTTGAGACTCTGTCTCAAACAAACAAAAAACCCAAAAAGATTTCTGTCTGATTCTCAAGTCATTGTGTAGTAAGAAGAGATGTAGAGTCAGACAGCCTATTAATTGGACTTTAGGAATATTGTCTGGTTTTGCATGCTAGGAAGTTTAGTATGGTGGTTTAACACCCTTTTAAAAAATAAGATCTTGGCTCAGTGCCTGTGGCTCAAGCAGCTAAGCACCAGCCACATACACTTGAGCTGGCAGGTTCGAATCCAGCCTGGGCCTGCCAAAGAACAATGACGTCTGCAACCAAAAAATAGCAGGGCCTTGTGGTGGGTGCCTGTAGTCCCAGCTACTTGGGAGGCGGAGGCAGGAGAATTGCTTGAGCCTAGGAGTTTGAGGTTGCTGTGAGCTGTGATGCCACAGCACTCTACCCAGGGCAATAGCTTGAGACTCTGTCTCAAAAAAAAAAAAAAAAAAAAATCTTGTCCTGAAAGGCTGTGTTTTTATATTCTTGATTATTCATTCATGTTGAGGTAGTCAAGGCCCAAATCATATGACTATTTTGATTACAAGTCATACATTTTGACTAGAAACTTTTCCTCATCACCACTCAAAACAAATATAACTAGCCACTCAAGCAGACTGAATTCTGCTGTTAGCAAACTGATGACCTTGCTGGAACTATTGATGCCATTGGGTAAACACAATCTGAATCACCCATGGGCTAAATCTGTCCACTTGAAGACTGGACACGCCCTCACAACACTCTGGCGAGTTCTAACTTGATGGCATGGAGCCGCTAGGATAAGGTCATTGTTTATTTTTTACTAAGGCAGAGACCTTTTCTAAATCAAGACCAAAGCTTTGCAAATAAAATTCTGACCAAGAGAAATACAGAACCAAATTAGCAGTGTCTTCCCCTTTCTTCTATCTTGAAAAAACCTTTGGCAATGAGCTTTCTCAAATAAAGGTGGCACAGCTGTTGTCTGGGGTAGAGCTTTGCCCCACTGCCTAATAACAGGCAGCTCATAACCCCAGCAACTAGGAACTAACAAGACGTAGATATTTAATAACTTACCATGGATCCTTCCGAGAGAGACAGAGCTGCTTAACAACTCCCCAAACAGAATTGCCTCTAACTTGTGAAAAGAATTTTGATTAATGAATTCTGAGAGTTTGGTGGAAACCATTGACATCTAGGCACAGAATACATATGTAGGAATGCAAGGCTGGCAAGCTGTTTTTGGCCAAGTATGGGTCTGAGCCTTGGAGAAGAACACTGAATGCTTAGCAACCAGTGTCCGAGGGCTTTAAATGTGGATTCCCACTGACTTTTAATTCAGCTGTGGCTAGATTCCATGAGTGGGCAGTTATCTGGAATACAAAGTTATCATTTACAGTTTTGTATAACTAGGTCATTAAAACCAGAATTTTTATGTAAACTGGAGTATGTCATTCACAGTGAAGATAAAGTCTTTGGGAAAAATTCATAATCAAAGGCTGATAAACACAAAGTCCATGTAAAAGAGATTGGGTGTCCTTGAAGACGCATTTCTACTGAGTTGTGCTGGACTATGAGTCTCCCTGAAGATGCATTTCTACTGAGTTGTGCTGGACTATTGAGGCATCCTTTTCTATTGCAGGATTATACATATGATGGACATCAGAGACTTCTGGTGGACTTCAGTCTTTTCTGAATACAGTGAAGATTCATCTCTGATTTTGTGCCTGGTTTGGTGAACACCCCCCCTCCCCACACACACACACACACACAAAAGCCTCAAAAGATACTTAGCATTCACAGAGTCAGCTTCTTAGCCATCCATTTTGTCTGCTGGTTCTAAGCTCTGCCTCTGGACTTCCTAGACCTCATTATTGTTAATTTTGGGGCTACAACCTAAACTATCGGACCACTGTCCAGCTTGATGCATTGGCTGGCTTTCTCTTAGTGTCCAGTCACTGCCTTTGTCTCTTTGTTACTCTTTTCTTCCATAAACAGCCCCAAAGCACTTCATAGCAACCTTCCTCTTTGATTTCCTATAACTGCACTTTTCTCAATAGGCCCTATTTGGAAATATTGGGCTTGGAGATGAGTCTCAGAAATCTTTGTCAGCATTTTCTTCCTTTAACAATACTGCAGACGTATTGATAAATAGAGGAGAATTAATATTTCTCAAACATCTATCATGTGCTAGAGACTCCAGGAGCAATAGATTGGCCAAAAAAAAAAAAATTGTCATCGTAAGAAATTTGTCATATAGGGGCAATTTTGTGTGTCATGGAAATATTGCCAATTTTTATGTGACCTTGAGTATTTGTGTATATTTATCAGAGATGTTCAGGGTTTTTGAACTATTTTTATGAAGCCTTGGCTATTTCTAATAATGTGCAGTTTGTTCATTTCTCAGATATTTAGAGTTTATTTTTGGCCAATTAGGCCTGCTTAGCTTGTCGGGCAATCTTTCATAAATTTAAGTTTTGTCTCTAAATCTGGTGTTTCCAAAAGCAAATTCATAAAATATTGGTGCTTCCAACCACTTTTATTGTTGGTATTGATACATTTTGTGTGCGCTAGTGTGATTTCACAATTTAAAACTCACAATTTTGGAGCACTATTTCTCCATTTTATATATTTTGATTTTTAAAATTTAAAGTTCATCTTTACCTAATGATACCAACTTATTTAGATAAATTTCACGTTTTGATTGTGTATTTGTTTTGTATATAATAGCTTTAATAAAGAAAATTATATGGAAAAAGCAGGTTTGAAAGAATAATAAATTTTGGTTTGTTACTCCTAAAAGCAACGTTAGCTTTTAATGTTATTTTTACATTGGAGTGTGAAAAGAAATGTCAAGAAATATTTATCAGTTGGGCAAGGTGGCTCACGCCTGTAAGCCTAACGCTGGGAAGCTGAGGTAGGTGGATTGCTTGAGCTCAGGAGTTTGAGATCAGCCTGAGCAAGAGTGAGATACTGTCTCTAAAAAAAATACCTGTAAAAAGAGAAAAAAGAAAAAAAGAAATATTTTTGTCGATCTAATGTCTCATAGATTAAATATTTCAGTACTTACAGACATTGTTGATTTTTTAACCCTATTTTGGTTTGAGTAATCCTTTGTATAGACAAAGTTGCAAGTTTAAAAATTAAGTACTATCTGCCTTTATGTTGTTTTACATACTTTATCTCCCCACTACGAAGTGTAATAGGAATTCTTGCATTCAATTTACAGGTTAGGAAACTAAGGCTCAGAGAAACTAACTTTTCAAAGTCTCTGATTTAAATCAAGCCTTAAAATGAGAATGAGGCTGAGCTCATTTGAGCTGAAATGCTACTCTTTAGATCTTCATTTCAACAGGTTTTCACAACAAAAATTTTCGGTAATTGCATGTACTTAGATTATATGAAGCTGCTACCTAAGTACTTATAGCTTCTTTCAGAGGGCTTGTGTGTAGCAAATGCTCTCGGTTTCTCATTCCTGTCTCCATGGCATGGATTGTAGCTGGGCACACCAGCTAACTTCTGATTGCTAACATCTCTGTATCTTTATGGTCTGTAGGTGCTGGAAATTAATGCTGTCCCTCAACCAGAGACTGCCAGAAGTTGGCGGATAAATACCCCAGTCCCTCACCCCTGGGTGGGGTAACTTTGGAAGTGCATGCTCTATCCTGTTTTTCAGAGTTCCCCAGTGGCATATAGTTCAGTTACCACAGTGATAATTCACACAATAGCACATCCTTTGCTGGCTTTCTTTCCTGCTTCTCTTCCCCTCTCCTCTAGTGGTATTATCTGGGATTATTTCCACTATTTGCATTCATTTGAATCCTTATCTTTGTGTTTACTTCTGGGGTAATGCAAACCAAGATACCATCATCCCTATTGGTTATGGGTATTTGGAAGTCAACCTTTCTGCTTACAGCATGTAGAAGTCCAGTCTCAGCCTGGAACCTCTGGTTTTGGGATTGACAAGGTAGCCTCTCATTTTCCTGATCACCTGGCTTTTCCCTGCTTTTGCTTCCTTATCTCTATTTCTCCTGGAGTTCCCTATTCTCTGTTCTTTCTCTTCTTTTAATGGCAATGCATTTGGGGCTGACTCTTGTTAACTACTTTATTTACCTAGTCTCTTCACATTGTATGCTACTCTCATGTATTAGTTGTCTATTTTTGCAAAACAAATGACAGCAAAACTTAGCAGTTTATTGTAGCAAACATTTATTATTTCACATTTTCTGTGGGTCAGAAATTTGGGTGTGGCTTAGCTGTGTGTTTCTGCCCCAAGGTCCCCCATGAGGTGGACTTCAGTCTGTCAGCCAAGGCTGTGTTCTAATCTGATGGCTTGACTGAGGGGGAGCTGGTTCTAAACTCAGTCATACAGTTGTTGAAAAGCCCTGGTCCTTGGCCATATGAGCCTGTGCACATGTCTACTTCATGATATGTGTGGTCTGCATAGGCTGCCATAACAAAATAACACAGGTTGGGGAGCCATGCAGATATTTATTTTCTCACAGTTCTAGAGGTTAGAAGTCCGTATCAAGGTGCCAACAAATTTGTTTTTTGGTGAGTGCTTTCTTCCTGGCTTGCAGATTACTGCCTTCTTACTGGACCTTCCCATGGCCTATTCCCTGTGTGGGTGGAGAAAGAGAGAGGTATTGCTGGTGTCTCTTCTTCTACCAGCCAGATTAGATTGGAGCTTTACCCTTATGACTTTATTTAACTCTAATTACCTCTCTAGGCTTTTTCTCCAAATATCATCCATAAGGAGTCAGAGCTTTGACATATGAATTTTGGGGCGGAAAGGGGCTCAATTCAGTCTATAACACATGGTAAGGTCCAGAAGAGAGCAAGTGAGTGAGTGAGAGAGCAGTTGAGTAAGATGGAAGCCATAGCCTTTTTATAGCCTAATTTTTGTCATATTCTATTTGCTTAGAAGTAAGTCAACAAGTCTAGCACATATTCAAGGAGAAATGATTAAACAAGAGTGTGAATATTAGCAAATGAGAGTGCAAGGGGCTGCTCCCTTTTCCTGTCCCACGCACCTTCCTCAGTTGAACAAGTTAATTCCTGACTAACCCACCAAAGCTGGGTAACCTCACTAAGGAGGGACAGCCCATAGAGCAGTATTCAAGGACCAAGGGTTTTGGGGTCAGGAAGACCTGGCTGTGATTATTCGCTTTGTGTTTTATTGTCCGTGTGACTTTGAACAAGTATTTTTTTTTTTTTTTTATTGTTGGGGATTCATTGAGGGTACAATAAGCCAGTTACACTGATTGCAATTGTTAGGTAAAGTCCCTCTTGCAATCATGTCTTGCCCCCATAAAGTGTGACACACACTAAGGCCCCACCCTCCTCCCTCCATCCCTCTTTCTGCTTCCCCCCCCATAAACTTAATTGTCATTAATTGTCCTCATATCAAGATTGAGTACATAGGATTCATGCTTCTCCATTTTTGTGATGCTTTACTAAGAATAATGTCTTCCACTTCCATCCAGGTTAATACGAAGGATGTAAAGTCTCCATTTTTTTTAATAGCTGAATAGTATTCCACGGTATACATATACCACAGCTTGTTAATCCATTCCTGGGTTGGTGGGCATTTAGGCTGTTTCCACATTTTGGCAATGGTAAATTGAGCTGCAATAAACAGTCTAGTACAAGTGTCCTTATGATAAAAGGATTTTTTTCCTTCTGGGTAGATGCCCAGTAATGGGATTGCAGGATCGAATGGGAGGTCTAGGTTGAGTGCTTTGAGGTTTCTCCATCCTTCCTTCCAGAAAGGTTGTACTAGTTTGCAGTCCCACCAGCAGTGTAAAAGTGTTCCCTTCTCTCCACATCCACGCCAGCATCTGCAGTTTTGAGATTTTGTGATGTGGGCCATTCTCACTGGGGTTAGATGATATCTCAGGGTTGTTTTGATTTGCATTTCTCTAATATATAGAGATGATTTAACATTTTTTCATGTGTTTGTTAGCCATTCGTCTGTCATCTTTAGAGAAAGTTCTATTCGTGTCTCTTGCCCATTGATATAAGGGATTGTTCGCTTTTTTCATGTGGATTAATTTGAGTTCTCTATAGATCCTGGTTATCAAGCTTTTGTCTGATTGAAAATATGCAAATATCCTTTCCCATTGTGTGGGTTGTCTCTTTGCTTTGGTTATTGTCTCCTTAGCTGTACAGAAGCTTTTCAGTTTAATGAAGTCCCATTTGTTTATTTGTGTTGTTGTTGCAATTGCCATGGCAGTCTTCTTCATGAAGTCTTCCCCCAGGCCAATATCTCCCAGTGTTTTTCCTATGCTTTCTTTGAGGATTTTTATTGTTTCATGCCTTAAATTTAAGTCCTTTATCCATCTTGAATCAATTTTTGTGAGTGGGGAAAGGTGTGGGTCCAGTTTCAGTCTTTTACATGTAGACATCCAGTTCTCCCAACACCATTTATTGAATAGGGAGTCTTTCCCCCAAGGTAAGTTCTTGTTTGGTTTATCAAAGATTAGGTGGTTGTAAGATGTTAGTTTCATTTCTTGGTGTTCAATTCGATTCCAAGTGTCTATGTCTCTGTTTTTGTGCCAGTACCATGCTGTCTTGACCACTATGGCTTTGTAGTACAGACTAAAATCTGGTATGCTGATGCCCCCAGCTTTATTTTTGTTACTAAGAGCTGCCTTAGTTATACGGGGTTTTTTCTGGTTCCATACAAAACGCAGAATCATTTTTTCCAAATCTTGAAAGTACAATGTAGGTACTTTGATAGGAAAGGCATTGAATAGGTAGATAACTTTGGGAAGTATAGACATTTTAACAATGTTGATTCTTCCCATCCATGAGCATGGTATGTTCTTCCATTTGTTAATATCCTCTGCTATTTCCTTTCTGAGGATTTCATAGTTTTCTTTATAGAGGTCCTTCACCTCCTTCGTTAGGTATATTCCTAGGTATTTCATTTTCTTTGAAACTGTGGTGAAGGGAGTTGTGTCCTTAATTAGCTTCTCATCTTGACTGTTATTGGTGTATACAAAGGCTACTGACTTGTGGACATTGATTTTATATCCTGAAACATTACTGTATTTTTTGATGACTTCTAGGAGTCTTGTGGTTGAGTCTTTGGGGTTCTCTAAGTATAAGATCATGTCATCAGCAAAGAGGGAGAGTTTGACCTCCTCTGCTCCCATTTGGATTCCCTTTATTTCCTTGTCTTGCCTAATTGTATTGGCTAGAACTTCCAGCACTATGTTGAATAGTAAAGGTGACAGAGGACAACCTTGTCTGGTTCCAGTTCTAAGAGGAAAAGCTTTGAGTTTTACTCCATTCAGTAAAATATTGGCTGTGGGTTTGTCATAGATAGCTTCAATCAGTTTTAGAAATGTGCCACCTATGCCTATACTCTTCAGTGTTCTTATTAGAAAAGGATGCTGGATTGTATCAAATGCTTTTTCTGCATCTATTGAGAGGATCATATGATCTTTATTTTTGCCTCTGTTAATATGGTGGATAACGTTTATGGACTTGTGTATGTTAAACCAGCCTTGCATCCCTGGGATGAAGCCTACTTGATCATGATGAATGACTTTTTTGATGATAAGCTGTAATCTATTGGCTAGGATTTTGTTGAGAATTTTTCCATCTATATTCATGAGTGAGATTGGTCTGAAATTCTCCTTTTTGTTTGGGTCTTTTCCTGGTTTTGGTATCAGGGTGATGTTTGCTTCATAGAATGTGTTGGGGAAGATTCCTTCTTCCTCAGTTTTTTGGAATAATTTCTGCAGTACAGGAATAAGCTCTTCCTTGAAGGTTTGATAGAATTCTGGAGTGAAGCCATCTGGACCAGGGCATTTTTTAGTTGGAAGCTTTTTTATTGTTTCTTTGATCTCAGTGCTTGAAATTGGTCTGTTCAGGAGGTCTATTTCATCCTGGCTAAGTCTAGGGAGAGGGTGTGATTCCAAATATTGATCCATTTCCTTCACATTGTCAAATTTCTGGGCATAATGTTTCTGGTAGTATTCAGAGATGATCTCTTGTATCTCTGTGGGATCAGTTGTTATTTCCCCTTTATCATTTCTGATTGAGGTTATTAGAGATTTTACTTTTCTATTTCTAGTTAGTCTGGCCAATGGTTTATCTATTTTATTTATTTTTTCAAAAAACCAACTCCTTGTTTCATTAATTTTCTGAATGATTCTTTTGTTTTCAATTTCATTGATCTCTGATTTGATTTTGGATATTTCTTTTCTTCTAGTGAGTTTAGGCTTAGATTGTTCTTCTTTTTCCAATTCCATAAGATCTCTTGTGAGATTGTTGATGTGCTCTCTTTCTATTTTTCGAATGTTTTTCTAAAGCGATGAATTTTCCTCTCAAAACTGCTTTTGCAGTATCCCACAGGTTTTGGTAGCTTGTGTCTTCATTGTTGTTATACTCAAGGAAGTTAATGATTTCCTGTTTTATTTCTTCCTTCACCCATCTGTTATTCAACAGAAGATTGTTTAATTTCCATGCCTTTGGGTGGGGTTGAGCATTTTTGTTAGAGTTGAGTTCCACCTTTAGTGCCTTATGGTCTGAAAAGATACAAGGTAAAATTTCAATTCTTTTGATTCTGTTGGTATTTGTTTTGTGTCCCAGGATATGATCAATTTTGGAGAAGGTTCCATGGGGTGATGAGAAGAATGTATATTCTTTATCTTTGGGGTGGAGTGTTCTATATGCGTCTATCAAGCATAGTTGTTCTAGGGTATCATTTAAATCTCTTACATCTTTGTTTAATTTCTGTTTAGAGGATCTGTCCAGCTCTGTAAGAGGTGTGTTAAAGTCCCCTGTTATGATGGTATTATCAGATATCATATTGCTCAGACTGAGTAAGGTCTGCTTCAAGAATCTGGGAGCATTTAAATTGGGTGCATAGATATTTAGAATTGAAATGTCTTCTTGTTGTAGTTTTCCCTTGACCAATATAAAGTGACCATCTTTGTCTTTTTTTACTTTAGTTGCTTTAAAACCACATGTATCTGAAAATAAGATTGCAACTCCTCTTTTCTTCTGAATTCCATTTGCCTGAAAAATTGTCTTCCAACCCTTGACTCGGAGCTTTAATTTGTCTTTTGAAGCCAGGTGCGTTTCTTGCAGACAGCAAATGGATGGCTTGTGTTTTTTAATCCAGTCAGCCAATCTATGTCTCTTCAGTGGGGAATTCAAGCCATTAACATTTATTGAGATAATTGATAAGTGTGGTAGTATTCTATTCGTCTTATTTGGTGAGAGTCCATTGCTTAGTTTTATCTTTTGCATCAGTGTGGAGGTTAGGTTCTGTCCTTTGATTTCTGAGTTCTTACTTTGCTGCTGATCCATTGTGGTGGTCAGTGTGCAGAACTGGTTGAAGTATTTCCTGTAGAGCTGGTCTTGTTGTGGTGAATTTCCTCAATGTTTGTATATCCGTAAATGATTTGATATCTCTGTCAATTTTGAAGCTTAGCTTAGCGGGGTACAGAATTCTGGGCTGAAAATTGTTCTGTTTAAGTAGATTAAAGGTAGATGACCATTGTCTTCTTGCTTGGAAAGTTTCATTAGAGAAGTCTGCGGTCACTCTGATGGATTTGCCCCTGTAGGTCAACTGGCGCTTACTCCTGGCAGCTTGCAGAATCTTTTCTTTTGTCTTGACTTTGGACAGGTTCATCACAATGTGTCTTGGAGAAGCTCGGTTAGAGTTGAGGCGACCTGGGGTCCGATATCCCTCTGAAAGCAGTGTGTCAGACTCTTTGGTGATGTTTGGGAAATTTTCTTTTATAATATTCTCTAGTATGGCTTCCATTCCTCTGGGGCATTCTTCTTCCCCTTCTGGAATTCCTATAACTCGTATGTTGGAACGCTTCATAAAGTCCCATACTTCTGACAGTGAATGTTCTGCTTTCTCTCTCTTCTTTTCTGCCTCTTTTACTGTCTGAGTTATCTCAAAAACTTTGTCTTCTACCTCTGAAATTCTTTCTTCTGCATGGTCTAACCTGTTGCTGATACTTTCCATTGTATCTTTAAGTTCCCTAATTGACTGTTTCAGTTCCTTCAGGTCTGCTATATCCTTTTTATATTCTTCGTATCGTTCATCTCTTATTTGATTCTGTTTTTGGATTTCCTTTTGGTTATTTTCCACTTTATTAGCAGTTTCCTTCATTGTTTCCATCATTTCTTTCATTGTTTTCAACATGTGTATTCTAAATTCCTTTTCTGTCATTCCTAACATTTCTATACTGGTGGAATCATCTGCAGTAGCTACCTCATGGTCCCTTGGTGGGGTTGTTCTAGACTGGTTCTTCATGTTGCCTGGAGTTTTCTGCTGATTCTTCCTCATGAGTGATTTCTTTTATCTGTTTCCTTGCCCTAATTTTCCTTTCACTTCCTCTTGCTCTTTAAGTTCTTGTGCCTGTGGACTAAGGGTTACAGGACCAGAAGGGTGAGAAGGTTGAAGAGCAAAAAAAGGGGATGAAAGAAAGGAGGACCGAGTGATAAGAAAAAAAGAAAGATAGAGAAAGGAGAGGGGGTGGGTATAAGGAATATTGACAAAAAGAAGAGAGGCACAGAAAGAGGGAGACAGGGCAATATAGGTGTACAGTAGGGTACTTTGACACAACCTTAAAAGACCCCACCTTCTGGGGGTGCCCAGTTGCGTGGTTCCCTTGAGGTCAGCAGCTCTTTGCTAACTTGATCAGACAAAGTACCCCACCTCCACCAAGTAGAGAGGAAAGACAAAAATGCTATAAATCAAACCAAAAGAAGTAAACAGAAAACTTTACGGGGATAAAATTGGGTGAAAAACCAAATTATATCGGTAGAAACACTAGCAAAAATGAAGTTGAAGTTATTGAAAAAGGGCAGCAATGGGAAATTATAATTAAACTAGGAAAATTGAGAAAGAAAAAGGGATCTGTGTGGAAAAGATTGAATTTAAAAAAACAAAAGAACATCAGCAACGTCAAAACAAACAAACAAACAAAAAAAAAACCAAACAAAAAAAAAAGAAAAAAATACACAACCAAGTACAAAGCAGTTTGTATATGTTATTGAATATTGTCTGGGCAACATGTGGTCTTCTGGGGTATGAGATGTTAGTCACAGTTCTGATACGACTGGAGGCTGCTGATTTCTCAAACCCCAGCAGGTAGACACCCTAAATCTCTCTTCAGCCTACTTAAAAGGCACTTTGAACACGTAAACTTGCTGAGCAGAAGCTTTCCCAGCTTTCTCGCTGGAATCGCTGCTGAAGTGGCTATCCACTTACCCAGTGTGCCAAAACCGGTCTCACTCTGCCCCTGAGGGTTAGGGCTGCAAGGCAGCTCAAACCCCACCCTTAGGCTACTTGGTTGCTGGGTTACCAGCTCCCACCCGTTTCTAGCTCTGCGACCCTGAGGGCGGAGCTTGCCGGGGCAGATCACTGACAATGGATCCGTGTGACCCACCGCCAAACACTATTAGCTCCGTCTGGCTCAGCGGCTCAGACTGGGGTCCTAGACAACGGCCACTCCCGCTCAGGCCTTCCCCAAGGCAGTTCAACTCAGTGCCAAGTCCAAGGACATCAAAACAGTTCACAGGTAAGGCCTTTCTGGTTTGCAGTCTCGCTGCTACTGAACTTACAGTTGTGGGCGGGTTTAGACGGATTGAACACACGCGACCACTTGCCGGTTTTCCACTGTTTTAGTCCTCCTCTTGGGGTCCAGAAGTCTCTCACTGACTCCCTGTATCTTCATAGGAGTGATGATAGGCAGTTCCCACCAGCCAGAGATGCCTGGAGTCCTATCTCCCCAGACTCACGGTGCCCAGATGCAAGGAAGCTGTTACTCGGCTGCCATCTTGCTCCGCCTCTGAACAAGTATTTTTTAAACCTCTCTAAGACCACATTTATTTTATAGGAAGATACAACATAAAACTCTCTGTTTTTGTTCTACCCAAAGCTGATCCACAGAAGCATTTGAGTGCAAATTATTTGGGAAGTCAGGAACCACCAGAATGGGAAGAGAGAAATGAGGCAGGAAAAAGAAGGCCAGTTTAGGTTGTGTTATGAAGTTAACACCATGGGCAGCCGGAGCTCAGTTCAGTCAGAGAAGCTCAGGTGTCAATGTGGCACATACACCTCATAGTTATTGCTACTGAGGGCCAAGGGATCTGGGGTTTTCACTCACCAACTCTCCTTTTATAGTTGGTTGAAGGCTGCTTCTGGGCATTAACTCTTCGGTACTTCTGCCTTTTTTTTTCCCCCATGGGCCAGTTTTGCATCTGGTGCCAAGAAAAAGCCTTCAGGAGGAGAGTCACAGATATTCATAGTAAGCAGCTTTCAGAGTACAAAAGTGCATATCTAATGCATCCCTGTTCAATAGAAACTTAGCACAAGCCACAAGTTCATGCTGTGAGCATAATTTTAGGTTTTGTTTAGAAGCTGCATTAAAAAACAAATAGCAGATGAAATTAATATTCCTATTTTGAGGTATTTAATCTAATATATAAAAATGCCATCATTGCAATAGATTAATATAAAAATAATGCAGATATTTTACATTTATTTTAAAGCTCTAGGTCTTTGGAATCTAGTTTGTATTTTATTTATTTATTTATTTATTTATTTATTTATTTATTTATTTTTTGCAGTTTTTGGCCGGGGCTGGGTCTGAACCTGCCACCTCTAGCATGTGGGGCCGGCGCCCTACCTCTTTGAGCCACAGGTCTTTGGAATCTAGTTTGTATTTTACACACACACAGCTTATCTTGATTTGAACTGGCCTTATGTTAATTATAGCTAGCCACGTGTAGCTAATAGCTACTGTTGGGACAGTGTGGGTCTGGTGGATATTCAGGGTATCTATATGGTCTGGGTACCCATTTTAGCAGGTTTTTGTGAGAATTAAATAAGTTCACACGCATCTCAAATTTTATACTGTTTCCTAGAGCCATTGTTATTGGGGATTCTACTAGTTACTAATAGGTTTTGATTCCTGGAGGGAGGCATTCATGAGACCATTGATGGAGATGTAAGCTAGGAGACGCCAGTACCCTAAAGAGTTACACTGGGTAATTTTTTAAAGACTGTTAGAAATTTGGCTTTCTAAAATATATAGGTTTTTTTGCCCTGTTTTTATCAACTCTACTCCTGTAATCCCCAACAGATATTTAACAACCCTTGAATCAAGCTCAAGAAGAAAGCAAACATCAGTAAGTTTATTTAAAGGGGAAAATGAGCTAGCTGGATTTATGTGCATATAATGAGGAAAGAAAGGAAACTGTATTCTAACCAAGGGTGTTATAAACTGAGAACTTGGGTGAGAAAGGTACACACAGATCAATTTATAGAATCCTGTCAGCAGAGATGCTTTTTAAATAGCACTATAGACTCTCTGGCAAAATAAAAGTGAAACAACTGGAACTGCTCCAGCCCCAGGCTTGTAAAACCAGCAGTGAGTGAAGCCAGTAAACAGATGCACATTCCTACCTTGAACTACCCCTCCCCCCCCACACTCTTCTGCGAATCCTACACACTATCATTTGCAGAAATATTCAGACTTGGTTTACAACGTCAAAGCCTTAACCTGCACTCACATAGCCATGATTTCTTGTCTCCTGTCCTTTGGCCATTTCCAGTACATGGACTCTCCTTCCTAGCTCTGCCCATCAGAGCAGAGTTTGCCTTCAGCTAAGTCATTCACCAAAGATATCACATAGGATGGAGCTTCGTTTCACAACATTAGCTAATCCATATCTGCATTTTTTCTTCAAATTTATATAGTAGTATGGTTCAACCAGCTGGGAATCCCTACAGTGAAGTTGTCTGTTCATTCAGGACATATTTTGAGTTGTGCCAATCACTTTGTGAGGCACCAGCAATATAGCAGGGCACAAGTCCTAGGCTCTTACCTTAAAGGAAGTCTGGTGTGGAGGCAGACAGGTAAACTGGAGTGCAGGACATCAGAAGACCACAAAGGAGGGGGGCTTAGTCATGAAAGGCTCCCTGAGCGGAGTTAAGTTGAGGTCTGAGGCTGAACAGGGATGTGTAGAGCAAAGCTGTAGAGAATAGATGTGAAAGGAATTGGGGACATAGCATGTAAGAAGACCTGAAGGTAAAATTTCATGTTAGTTTACTAATAAGGCTGTTATAAGAGAATTATATATATAGTGCCATGTCAATGGGGTCGTAAATTCATGGTCCACAAGCTGGCCATCAAGTTGTAGGAGCTGGAAAGAGGTCCAGCAGTGTTGGTGGGAAGCAATGCAGTGCAGCTGCAATCTACTGGGCCAATAGGACATATTTGAAATTCAAAGTTGAATGTCTTCAGGAAGTGTGGATTTTTACAGTTTGCCCCAAATCCTGATGCTTTCTAACATCATAGAAATGAAGTTTACACAATTATGCTACCTGCTCTACTCCTTTGAGATCCTGTTCCCTGGTCTGTGTCATTTCTTTGATTTTTAATGCGGGAGCTTGATTGCTGGATAAACAGATCATTCATCCTCTTGTTCAACAAATATTTACCTTGGCACTGTGAGGGGGCATGGATATATGCTTGGTATTTCAGCTTTAATGGAGCTTGTATTCTGAAGGGGAGGACAGGTAAGTAAATAAGAAAATGAGTGTACGATATATAAATTATGACAAGTGATTTGAGATGGTAATAGGGACCTATTTTAGAATGGGTGGTTAGAGAATGCCTCTCTAAGGGTGAACATTTAATCAAAGACTGGAAAGAGAAGAAGAAAGTCTTTGGAAGCATGTGGGGGAAATGTGCCCCAGGCAGCAAAAGTGAAGCCAAAAGTGAAGTTGGACAGGTTGTAACTTGCACAAACGCTTCTGCTCCCTGAGCCGTGAATTCTGGTACATGGGTGTGTCTGTCCAGACTCGAGGAAGGGGGTTGTAAATTGCAGCTTGGCTTGCAGAAGTCCCTGTAGAAAGCCCTAGCTAGGACAAATACAATAAGATTCTTATATTGTGGAGAACAGATGTCTTTTTAAAGTAGAATAAATACTGAGGGAGGGGTGGAGTTTGGGGCGGCTCCAGCTGTAGGTGCTGTTGGAAGTCCAGCAATGCTGAAGGACGGCAGTTTGTACAGGTCAGGAAGACAGGGTGCACCAGATGTCTCTTTAGGAATACTCAATAAGGCAAGCCCGGCTTCTAGGCCTGTCAATGCCCTAAGTCAACATTTAGTAATATAAAGCAGTGAAGGAAAGGAGGCAGGTAGAACAAGCCTTCCTTCAGGCTGACAGCTCTGGCAGACACAAATGTCTAGGGCACTATGGAAAGAGGAAGGGAACAGAGCAAAAATGAGAACTAACAATGCAAGAACCCAGTAATCAGAACTAGGTCCTAGGATCAGAGGAGAATCAAGACCAGGCTCCCTGGACATTGTGTTATTGGTCTGATAGGCTTTGAATTCTGTAATTGGTACCTAACTTTGATTAGTCCAGGGCAATCTTGGCTTGTAATAAAAAATTAAACTGTATCTGATTTAAAGATTAAGTGGCTGATGGATGGGTGGAGGTCCAGGCATGTGGTGACATGATAACACCCACATGGTGGCTTACAGCATCTAGGTGCCCCCGTGGTGACTCTTAGACGTCTCCACATTCTTTTCTCGGTTGCACTGGACATTCCTTATTCACTCTCTTGAATCTTCTCTAGTACTCCTGTCTCTGGGGTCCTTGGCCATTTGTGTTCCCCAGCTCCTATAACCACTGGCCTCACATGGGCACAGCCCCATAATGCCTTTCTGCCCCTACTATGCATGTCTTGGGCTTCCCCATGGCCTCTAATGTGCGAGGTGCTGGGGGACTGAATGGGCATCATGTACAAGCAACCTGAAAGTGTGCGGGATTTAATGTTCTGGGACGTGCCTGTGTTCAGGCTGAGATGGAAGCTAGCTGGTAAATACTTCTTCCTTCCCCTGGCTGTCTCAGAAGATGACCGTAGGGCATGGAACAAACGTTGTACCTCTACTTGTTTCCAAGTAGTGGCCAACTCAGTAACCACCCTCCTAATAACTCTCCTCCCTGTCTGCTGTATACCCCCTTGGCCTCATTTTTACTTTCTGGGGATCGCACCTTTCATAAAGTAATAGCACATAACCTTTGTCTCAGGCTTAGCCAGGATGCAGTGGTCAGGTGCAGAATTGTGCATAGGGTCAGTAGCTTATAGGTCAGCAGCTGCATAGCTCAGTATTCGCCAAGAGCCATATGTGGCTCTAGAGCATTTGAAACGTGGCTGATCCTAATTAAGATGTAGCGTAAGCACATGTAAGCATAAACTATGCATAACATTTTAAAGACATAGTACAAAAGATGTAAGATATCCCATTAATAATCTTTTAAATATTTATTACATGAAGAAATATATTTGGATATGTTGAGTTAGAATGTACTATTAAATTCCGTTTTATCTGGCTCTTTTAACATTTTAAAATGTGGCTGCAATATTTCTACTGGCCAGCATTTTTCTAGAGTTTATGGAATCCACCTCTTACCCTATTTAAAAATTTAAGGCAACAGCTGGCAGTCTATGTTGTCTTCTTTTATTCTTTCAGCACTTTTGTTTTCTATGAGTTTTTAAAGATTATTCATCAGTGATGCTATGGATACATGATACTTTCAAACTAAGGGGTCAAAAGAAACAGCAATATGTGCACAAGAACGTTGTGAATATGTTAAAATGACCACCTTTATTTGTTAATGCCTGATTTTATAGGATGCTGGGTTTGTAACTTGAACTACAAAAGACAGAGGGCCTCTATTTGATGCTTTTCTAAACATACTAGGATAAGTGCAATAGGTGTTGAAAAGCCTAACAGTTTTATGAGTGTTCATTTTCTGGCTATATTTTATTATGTCTATTTTCCATGCTATAATTGAATATCATGAGCATAGTGCCTAAGGATTAACTTTTGTGCTTTTTTTTTTTTTTTTTGTTCACTGCTATTATCAATTACACGTTTCAATTTGGTTGGCTAAATTAAATTTGTTGCAGGATTTGGCCCTGCTCTTTTCTCTGGAATTTCCTTGTGGCTTTTTTGCTCAGGGTATTTTATCATCAAATTGTCTTATTAAGCTCTCATACACATGACACTGGCTATGCACTGTATATGCTACAAGTCAAATAGCTGGGGATTCTATTCTGTTCTATAAAAAGATAAGGTTCTGGCTTGGAGTCACATTCCATCTCTTGGAATTTTGTTCTGGCTGGATTGAAATACTGTTAGAGAACAGTTTGGTGAGAAGTTGCTTGGGGGGCAAGAGTTGAATGAGTTCATATGAAAAAGGAATGTGACTTGAAACAGAGGGAGTAGCAGGGTAGATAAGAAGCCAGCTTCTAAGCTGGGAGGGGAATGGAAGAAACAGATTTTAAAGATTCAAAAGGAGCAGTGGTCTTAAAACAGCAAGTCAAATTGCTTGCCAGAGCTCCACTCTGTCTAAATATAAGGTTTTTGGTTTAAGTCAACTTGACAGCAGAATATGTTACTTAGTTTTTGGTAATCAGTTTATTGTTAAAGAAAATGCATCTTACAAGGGTACATGTGAAACTTAGTAAATGTGGAATGTTAATGTCTTAGCACAATAACTAAGAAAATGCCAGGAAGGCTATGTTAACCAGTGTGATGAAAATGTGCCAAACGGTCTATGAAACTAGTGTATGGTGCCCCATGATCACATTAATGTACACAGCTGTGATTTAATGAAATAAAAAAAAAAAGAAAAAAGAAAATGAAGACAACATACTATCCAGAATTTTGAAATACTGAAGCAGGACTATGTATTACCACACATACTTCTAAAGCTGGCCTACAAAATTCTTTCAACAGACCTAATATTTGAGTTGATTTCAATAGCCAAATTCAGATGTGAGTTTCACATGCCATGGGTTTATTTATTTCCCTTTTTTAGCTCTTAGATTGTGTTTGGTTTAAAATTTTGTTTCTTTTCTTGGCAGATAAAAGAAACTAAATATAGAGAAAAAATTCTATCTGAAAATTCCTTCTGATAAGAGAGGAATAATTGTGCTTGAAAAGATGTGCTTGAATCTGAATTGCTACATTAATATTAACTTTGTTCAAAAGAACAAGTAAGCGGAGTGCTGGGACAATTACAGTAAATCATTTATTTCACACTCAAGTCCCTAATCTGTTTTGTAGTCTTCCTGGGAGGATAGATCTACATACGCTTGTAGGGGTGAGGGGGAAATGCCTCTTTCCCTCAAAATTTTGCTGAAAGACCAATTTACAATTAAGGCAGATTAATAAAAGAAAGGCTTACTTACCATGTACAAGGGGAGAATCACAGAGGATTACTCAGTATCCCAGTGGGGATCCAGATATTTTTATACACACCTTTTAGAGATGAAGGCAGGGAGATGAAGCATGTAGATAATTCTGCATAGGTGCAATAAACACTAGGGAGGATGAATATTATACTTGGGAGAAGGAATGGATGGGGTGGGGGAAACAGATCGACTTGTAAATTAACCTGAGAGAGAAGGTATTATGCTTTAAATAATTTGGGCTAGGTCCAGTTGCATTCTTGATCTTTTTTCCTGCAATATATTGAGATAACTGGAAGAAGAAGGGAAGTCCATTGTCCTTTTTGATGGGTCAGTCTGATTTATGCAAAGAGGGCAAGCCTCTTCCAAAGGCCTGTTAAACTCTAAGAGCCTTTAGTTTAACATATTCTTTTATATCAAGGAGTCAAATTTGGGGGTAAAATTTCTCTGAGCTTCTTCACAGTATAATAAATAGAAAGGCAAACCCTTTGTCTCATTCATTTCACACATGAATCCTTATGCAAAGCTGACTCAAACTCATTCAGCAATTGGTGGTAATTGAATTGTGACAGTGTTCTTAGGTTGTGTTAATCTCCCACTGGATGGAAGCCCACTACCACAGTCACGTCCAATCTGGTTTTATTTTAAACATCTTTTAAAAATCAGGGTTAACAGCTTTCACTGCTCATAAAATTAAGTTGACTTGTTAACATTTTATGACCCAGAGAGGTAGGTTATCATAGGCAGAAAACGTAAAAGCAAATGAACTATAGCTTGGATTTATTTTTTTGCCAGTGAACATAAAGCATACAATTTTTTCTTTTTCTTTCCTTTTTTTTTTTTTTTGTTAGAGACAAAATCTTCCTCTGTTCCCCAGGCTAGAGTCCAGTGGTGTGACTATAGGTCGTATCTCATCCCAATCTGACTCCTAGGCTCGAGGGATCCTCCTGCCTCAGCCTTGAGAGTAGCTAGGACTATAGACACCCACCACAATACCTAGCTAATCCTAATTTTTTTTTTTTGTAGAGACAGGGTCTCACTATGTTGCCTAAGGTGATCTTGAACTCCTGGGCTCAAGTGATCCTCCTGCCTTGGCCTCCCAAACTGCTGGGATTTTAGGTACAAGCCGCTGTGCCTGGCCTTAAAGTAATCTTAACAGCAAAATCATGATGGCAGTCACTTCTGAAAATTATGTGAATTGCACAGATGATAGTCATGCTAAGCTTGGATTCTAGGGCTTGGCTGCTTAGGGACTGCAGAAGCAATGGGAAGACTGAGGTTGGAGTGTGTGGCCAGCAAGAGCTGTTTTTATTCATGGTTATTCTTCAACCCCTAACATAGCCCCGACAGTTAATAAGCCTTTGGCAAATATTTGTAAAATGAACAAAGGGTGGAATGCTAGGAGTTGTCTCAGTGGCATTGCCAGCTCGTCAGGGAAAGTACCAGACGAGCCATCTGGATGTGAGCCAGGAAAGTGAGCAGGTGAGGCCAATGAGGTAATGGGGGCAGGAAGATGGTGAGAAGCGGCGGAGGTTTTCTGCTGCGTTCTGCCTCTGACATCTGTTTGGCCTTCAGGGTTTCACGCGTGCTTTTCTGAGGGGCACGTTAGAAATGCACATTCTGATAAAGGCACAACAGAATGAAGCAGGGAAAGGAAAACCTTGAGACTGCAAAAGGGACCCAAGAAGAGCTCGGTAAGTATAAGGGCATAGAAAACATAGAAAAATGCTAAGTTCATTTATAAAGAAAACTTTTAATACTGATTCTTAAAAAGGCAATAAAATTAAAGAGGATAATTGCATTTATAGTATTCATTACGTTTTCCTCTTTTCAAAGCATAAAAATGACACTTGGGCTATCATATTTAGCGTAAGAGCTAATGACAAAGGTAGTCATGGGAGGTCCAAGGAGAGGAAACTAAGTGAACATGTTTTGTGCCAGAATTTATGACAAAGGCTTTGCATGCATCCTTCCCTCTGACGCTTACAATAAATTACTAACACTTGAGAAGCTCAGAATGCTTCACAGAGAACATGCAAGAAAACCTTTTATTTTTTCCTTAGAATAATCCTATAAGTAACATACAAATTATTATAAGTTTCAAATGCCAGTGAAGACAGGATAAGACAGTAAAATTTACCTTCCATCCTTGCCACTTTCCAGCCTCCCAATTCTTTTTATTTACATATATGTAAATAAATTATATTTTATTACATTTATAATTACATAAATTACATTATGATGGGACATGTAGCCTTCCAATTCTTTTTATTTACATATATGTATATATTATACATAACTGTTAAAATACGAAGATAATTTTTTTTTGTCTTTTTAAAAATTTCCAATTAATATGAGGGTACAAATTTTTAGGTTATAATGTTCTTACTTGCAAGGTAAAGTTCAAGTTGCAGAAGAGCCCTTTGCCTAAGGAGTGTGCACATCAGGTGAGATCCCGCCAAATGCCCTCTCTCTTCCCTCCAATTGTTCTCCCCCTCCCTTCTCGCTCCTCCCCCTTGCTAGACTATATTTGTGTTTTATCATTCCTATAAGCATGTAATTGTTTATATATTGGTATGAAGGTAATTATTGAGCAGCACAATTTAATTCATTGGAACATAAATATAAGATGATTTAATTTTTTAGAAATGACTTTTTCCTAGATGTGATATCTACCACCCAAAAAAGGGGGGAAGTATTTTTGAGACAGTCTCACTCTGTCACCCTGGGTGCCACTCACAGCAACCTCAAACTCTTGGACGCAAATGATCCTCCTGTCTCAGCCTCCAGAGTAGCTGAGACTACAGGTGCCCACCATGACCAGGTAGTTTTTCTATTTTTTGTAGAGAAGGGGTCTCCCTCTTGCTCGGCTGGTCTTGAATTCCTGAGCTTGGGTAATCTTCCTGCCTTGGCCTCTCAGAGTGCTAGGATTATAGGTGTATATACCCGGCCAAACTTCTCCCTTTTTTGGGTGGTAGATGGATTCCTTAGTGAAATCCCAGCCCTTTTTATATAACTTCCCTGCTATTTTCAGTTATTAAAGTGCTTTCATTTTGGTATTTAATATTACATTTGTTTTAAAACTTTAGTTTTAAATGCAGTTCAGAGAGAGTCTTCTCCTCTACGCCAGGGAAGGCCAGCCTGTATAGGAGGGTCTGTATAGGAGTGAGGCAGGGAGCTTGCTGGCAGCTTTTTCTCTGCTGTCCATCTCATATTGTAGCATTTGTGAGTTTAATGAGGTTGGTGAAAGTATCAAGATGCCCCTTGCAAGAGAGGCTTGTTTCCATTCAGCATTGGTAGGCATGGCAGCCCTTTGTCATGTTTAGGTCAGAACCTCTCCCAGCCAAGGATGGTATCTATTTTCATTCTTTGGTGAGGCACATCTTTTCTCCCTGCCATACGTGACTATGGTGGTTCTAAGAATGTTACTGTGAGTTCTGTACTTTTCCCTGAGGCTGAATTAGTGAGAACAAAGAAAGAGGACAAGTGGTTTGAGGAAAAGGAAAGAGAAGTTTATTAAGTTTGCTGCCAAATAAGAAGAATGGCAGACTAGTGTCTCAAAAGACTGCCATCCACCTTTAAGCAGAAATATAGAACTTTTTAAAAGAGGATGTTCAGAGGTTGGGCTTGGGTCTCTGCGACACGTGGCTTTGGGCTGTTGTTCTTTAACTACAGTTGATGTCTTTGGTAGACCATATCTTCAGTGCAGATGGTTTTGTGACCTCTGGACAATTCTGTTGAGCTATCTCCTGAGGTTTAAGATACTAGAAAACAAAGAACAAAGAATATTTTCTGCCTCTTTAATTACTGGCCTTGGGCAAGAATATATGTTTAATTCCCAAAAAAGGTTAGGGGTTTTAAAGAGACACTTTATGTCTGTTATACTCTTCAATTATACTTGTATCAGTAAAGCAGGGGCAGGTGGCTTATTGAAAGATACTCATAATATTTTACAATTGTCATTTAGAAGTACATGCTGGTTATTTTCTATCAGTGAGAATTCAGTTATCTCCCATTGTATACGCAGAACAAATAATCGAAGAAAGGTTAGCCGGGATGTCAAGGCCCCCAGGAACAGATCACCTTCAGTGGCCTTCTCGGTAGCCAGTGGCCTGATTTCTCTTGGAAACCTGAATGTCTCTTTTTGAGTGACTAGGAAAATACATGATGGCCTCCTGCTTGGGCTTAGCCGCAGCCTGCATAGGGGCCATTATTTCAGTTGCGTACATAACGTCCTTATTTCCTGCTGTTAGGAGCCCCCTTTCTTCTAGATGGCACTGTGAGCATGCGTGGTCATACAAGCACATTTAGAGTTTGCAGACAGCTCAGCTGTCTGGGCTGACGTCACAGGCGGCAGTGCCATGGCTCTCAGTACCCATCATTTCATGACCACAGCATATCCAGGCCTTCGTCAACCATTGTTCACAAAGCTGCTCCTGTTGGTGAAAAGATCCCAATCTGGCTCTGGCATTGGCTGATCTAACAGATCTGTCCTTCTAGAATAGACAGCTTCCAGGACCTCTATACAGTCTTGCTGCAAAGGCTTATTCTCTTCAGCTGGTACTAGGGTAGGATTAAGAGTAGACACAGTCTTTAATTTAATACTGGTATTATCCAAAAGGATGGCCTGGTTTCTGCAATCAACCAATAACCTCCCTTCTGTTCTAATAAAGCCAGAACCTGCTGGGGGGCATGTCCTAAACAGGTTGTTCTAAGGTGAGTTTTGCGGCCTCTTGTAACAAGTCACAAGTAGTTGTTCCTGCCTGGAAGCAAGGAGCCCATCCTCTCACAGTATTGTCCAGTTGCTTTGGCAAGTATGCCACTAGTTGTGGGGTGTCTTCCAGTATCTGTAATAGGACTCCAAGGCTCATTTCTTGTTTTCTATGAATGTGTAATTTAAATTCTTTTTTTTTTTTAATTTTCTTTTATTAAATCATAACTGTATACAATGATATGATTATGGGGCATCATACACTCACTTCATAAACCATTCGACACATTTTTATCACAGTGGTTAACATAGCCTTTCCGGCGTTATCTCAGTTACTGTGCCAAAACATTTACATTCTACATTTACCAAGTTTCGCAAATACCCCTGTAATATGCACCACAGGTGTGATCCCACCGATTCCCCTCCCTCTACCCACCCCCCCTTCCCACTTCCCCCTATTGTTAAGTTGTAGCTGGGTTATAGCTTTCATGTGAGAGTCCCAAATTAGTTTCATAGTAGGGCTGTGTACATTGGGTATTTTTTCTTCCATTCTTGGGATACTTTACTAAGAAGAATATGTTCCAGCTCCATCCATGTAAACATGAAAGAGGTAAAGTCTCCATCTTTCTTTAAGGCTGCATAGTATTCCATGGTATACATATACCACAATTTATTAATCCATTCGTGGATCGATGGACACTTGGGCTTTTTCCATGACTTAGCTATTATGAATTGGGCTGCAATAAACATTCTGGTACAAATATCTTTGTTATGTTGTGATTTTTGGTCTTCTGGGTATATGCCCAGCAGAGGAATTACAGGATTGAATGGCAGATCTATTTTTAGATCTCTGAGTGTTCTCCATATATCTTTCCAAAAGGAATGTATTAATTTGCATTCCCACCAGCAGTGCAGAAGTGTTCCCTTTTCTCCGCATCCACGCCAGCATCTCTGGTCTTGAGATTTTGTGATATAGGCTAGTCTCATTGGAGTTAGATGATATCTCAAAGTAGTTTTGATTTGCATTTCTCTGATGATTAAAGATGATGAGCATTTTTTCATATGTCTGAAGGCCTTGCGCCTGTCTTCTTCAGAGAAGTTTCTCTTCAAATCCCTTGCCCAGCCTGCGATGGGATCCCTTGTTTTTTTCTTGCTGATGCGTTTGAGTTCTCTGTGGATTCTGGTTATTAAACCTTTGTCAGAGTTATACCCTGCAAATATCTTCTCCCATTCTGAGGGCTGTCTGCTTGCTCTGCTTACTGTGTTCTTAGCTGTGCAGAAGCTTTTTAGTTTGATCAAGTCCCAGTAGTGTATTTTTGAAGCTGCTTCAATTGCCCGGGGGGTTCTCCTCATGAAATACTCGCCCAGACCAATTTCTTCAAGGGTTTTCCCTGCATTCTCCTCTAGTATTTTTATAGTTTCATGTCTTAAGTTTAAATCTTTAATCCAATGAGAGTCTATCTTAGTTAATGGTGAAAGGTGTGGGTCCAATTTCAGTCTTCTGCAGGTTGCCAGCCAGTTCACCCAGCACCATTTGTTAAATAGGGAATCTTTTCCCCACTAAATGTTTTTAATTGGCTTGTCAAAAATCAAATAGCGGTAAGTAGCTGGATTCATCTCTTGGTTCTCTATTCTGTTCCAGATATCTACTTCTCTGTTTTTGTGCCAATACCATGCTGTTTTGATCACTATCGATTTGTAGTAAAGTCTGAGGTCTGGTAGTGTGATTCCTCCTGTTTTGTTTTTATTTCTGAGTAATGTCTTGGCTATTCGAGGTTTTTTCTGATTCCATATAAAACGAAGTAATGTTTTTTCAAGATCTTTAAAATATGACAGTGGAGCTTTAATAGGGAGTGCGTTGAAATTATATATTGCTTTGGGTAGTATGGACATTTTGATAATGTTGATTCTTCCTAGCCATGAGCATGGTATGTTTTTCCATTTGTTAACATTTTCAGCTATTTCTTTTCTTAGAGTTTCATAGTTCTCTTTATAGAGATCTTTCACGTCTTTTGTTAGGTAAATTCCCAAATATTTCATCTTCTTTGGCACTACTGTGAATGGGATAGAGTCCTTAACTGCTTTTTCAATTTGACTGTTGTTGGTGTATATAAAGGCTACCGATTTATGAATGTTGAGTTTGTAACCTGAGACGCTGCTGTATTCCTTGATCACTTCTAGGAGTTTTGTAGTAGAGTCCCTAGTGTTTTCCAGATACACAATCATATCATCTGCGAAGAGCGAGAGTTTGATCTCTTCTGACCCTATATGGATACCCTTGATCGCCTTTTCTTCCCTAATTGCGGTGGCTAAAACTTCCATTACAATGTTGAAAAGCAATGGAGACAATGGGCAGCCTTGTCTGGTTCCTGATCTGAGTGGAAATGATTCCAATTTAACTCCATTCAATATGATATTGGCTGTGGGTTTGCTGTAGATAGCCTCTATCAGTTTAAGAAAAGTCCCTTCTAGACCAATTTTCTTGAGTGTTCTGATCATGAAGGGATGCTGGATATTATCAAAAGCTTTTTCTGCATCAATTGAGAGAATCATATGGTCTTTGTTTTTTAATTTGTTTATGTGCTGAATTACATTTATAGATTTACGTATATTGAACCAGCCTTGAGACCCTGGGATAAAACCAACTTGGTCATGATGTATAATTTGTTTGATGTGTTGTTGGATTCTGTTTGTTAGGATCTTGTTGAATATTTTTGCATCTATATTCATTAGTGATATTGGTCTATAATTTTCTTTTCTTGTTGGGTCTTTTCCTGGTTTGGGGATCAGGGTGATGTTTGCTTCATAGAACGTGTTGGGTAGTCTTCCTTCTTTTTCTACATTTTGGAACAGGTTGAGTAATATAGGTACTAATTCCTCTTTAAAGGTTTGGTAGAATTCTGACGTGAAACCATCTGGTCCCGGGCTTTTCTTTTTAGGGAGGTTTTGTATAGTTGATGCTATTTCTGAACTTGATATGGGTCTGTTCAACATTTCCACTTGATTCTGGTTAAGTCTTGGAAGGTGGCGTGCTTCCAAGTATCGGTCTATTTCCTTCAGATTTTCATATTTCTGAGAATAAAGTTTCTTGTAATATTCATTAAGGATTTTTTGGATTTCTGATGAGTCTGTGGTTATTTCGTCTTTGTTGTTTCTGATTGATGATATTAGAGATTTTACTCTTTTTTTCCTGATTAGGTTGGCCAGGGGTTTATCTATTTTATTGACCTTTTCAAAAAACCAGCTTTTTGATTTATTGATCTGTTGTATTATTCTTTTGTTTTCAATTTCATTTAATTCTGCTCTAATTTTGGTTATTTCTTTTCTTCTACTGGGTTTGGGGTTGGAATGTTCTTCCTTTTCCAGTTGCGTGAGATGTCCCATTAAGTTGTTAACTTCCTCTCTTTCCGTTCTCTTGAGGAAGGCTTGCAGTGCTATAAATTTCCCTCTTAGAACTGCCTTTGCAGTGTCCCAGAGGTTCCGATAGTTTGTGTCTTCATTGTCATTTTGTTCCAAAAAATTGGTGATTTCTTTCTTAATCTCATCTCTGACCCAGCTATCATTCAGCATAAGGTTATTTAACTTCCATGTTTTTGTATGGGTATGCAGATTCCTGTTGTTACTCAATTCAAGTTTTATTCCATGATGGTCCGAGAAGATGCATGGAATAATTTCTATTCCTTTAAATTTACTGAGGTTAGACTTGTGACCTAAAATGTGATCAATTTTGGAGTAAGTTCCGTGGGCTGATGAGAAGAATGTGTATTCAGTTTTGTTGGGATGAAATGTTCTGTAGATGTCTGCTAAATCTAAATATTGGATGGTTAGGTTTAAATCTAAGATTTCTTTGCTCAGCTTCTTTCTGGAGGATCGATCCAACACTGCCAAGGGAGTGTTGAAATCTCCAACGATTATGGAGCTGGAGGAAATCAAGTTACTCATGTCTGTTAGAGTTTCTCTTATAAATTGAGGTGCGTTCTGGTTGCGTGCATAGATATTAATAATTGAGATCTCGTCATATTGAGTATTACTCTTAACAAATATGAAGTGACCATTCTTGTCCTTCCTTACTTTTGATGGTTTAAAGCCTACTGTATCTGCAAATAAAATTGCAACACCTGCTTTTTTCTGATTACCATTTGCCTGAAATATGGATGACCATCCTTTCACCCTGAGTCTGTATTTGTCTTTTAAGTTGAGATGTGACTCTTGTATGCAACAAATATCTGGCTTGAGTTTTTGTATCCAGTCAGCTAACCTATGCCTCTTTAGAGGACAGTTTAAGCCATTCACATTGATGGAGAGTATTGATAAGTCTGGTGGAATTTTGGGTATCGAGTTTTTCAAAGGTCCAGTGGACATTTTTAATCCTTTCGCCAGTGTGGAAGTTGGAGTTTGATCCGAAGATTCTGAGTGAGTTTACTTTTGTGGTATAGGATTGGGTTGGTCATTGTGGAGGATAGGTCTGAGAACATCCTGAAGAGCTGGTTTACTTATGGCAAATTTTTTCAACATATGAATGTCATTGAAGTATTTAATTTCTCCATCATAGATGAAACTCAGTTTAGCTGGATACAAGATCCTGGGTTGAAAGTTTTTTTGCTTTAGGAGATTAAAAGTTGATGACCAGCCTCTTCTTGCTTGAAAAGTTTCAGCAGAGAGATCTGCAGTTATTCTAATATTCTTACCTTTGTACGTTATAGTTTTCTTTCGCCGGGCTGCTTTGAGAATCTTCTCTTTCATGTTAACTTTAGTGAAGCTAATTATGATATGTCTGGGAGATGGCTTATTGGGGTTGAATCGTGCTGGGGTTCTGAAGCTGTCTGCTATCTGAATTTCAGATTCTCTAGGCATGTCTGGAAAATTTTCTTTCATAATTTCATGTAGAAGGGCCTCTGTGTCCTTGGCAGCTACTTCATCAGTCTCCGAAATTCCTATAACCCTTATGTTGTTTTTTTTCGAATTATCTGAGAGCTCTCTGAGTGAGTGATCCGTTTTTGCTCTCCATTTCTCTTCCTCTTTGAGAGATTGGGAGCGTTCGAAGACTTTATCTTCAATGTCAGAAATCCTTTCTTCTGCTTGCTCCATTCTGTTACTGAGGGATTCTACTGTATTTTTCATATCTTTGAGGGCTGTAAGTTCTTGTTTCAGTGTGTCTAAGTCTTTGGTGGTTTTGTCTTTAAATTCGTTAAATTCTTGAGACAATTTTTGAATTTCTCCTCGAATTCCTAATTCCATTTTATTAATCTTGTCTGCAAACCAAATTCTGAATTCGACTTCTGACATCTCAGCCAGTTGTTTATGAATGGGATCTTCAATCACATCTGCCATATCTTTTCTTGGGGGGGTTGATCTATTCTGGTTATTCATGTTACCAGAGTTTTTCCGCTGATTCCGCCCCATGGTTTACTCCCTTTGGTTTTTCCCCTGGGGTTTTATCGAGGGCCCGTACAGTGTTGTGGCCTGAGAAACTGGGGCCCTGTCTGGTGTGGTGGAGCAAAGTGGTTCTGTCTTGTTTTCAGCTGGTTTCTGTTCGATCCTATTGCAACTTCTACTCTGGCTTGAAGTCTCAGCTGTGTGGAAAAATCAGCAATTAAGTCACCCCGCCTGCCCACCTCTGGCCCCAGTTGGAAAAGGAGAATCAAACCTTCCTACAATCGCACACCCAGGGCACCGCCTGAAGAGTCCTCAGTCTATTAGCCCAGTTCAAAAGGTCCGAATCAACTGTCTCAATCGGCACTTGTCTCGGGTGGAAGGGTTCAAGAGGTCTCTGGGAACTGGATCACAGGGGCCTGGTGACTCCTCTGACACGGCTCACCCCAGTGCAGCGTGGAGTCAGGAGGAGCCACCCAGCAAACAGAGCAGTCTGGGAAGGTTGACGTCTCCTTCCCCACTTTGCCCCGGACCCAGTCACTGGTATCTCTGCAGATGGCTAACCCAGTTGCCTGCAGTGAACAGACACTCCAGGGGTTTGCACCTGCCTGAATCGCAAGGAAGTCTGCCAGGCCCCCGCAGACTGCCGCTATCTAGCAGGAGGAGATGGGGCCTGACATCTTTGAGTGTTTGATGCAGGTGATGGGAAGGAGGTGTTCACTCAGGCTTAGCCCCGTCCCTGATGCATGCTGCTAACAGAACAGAACAGAACAGACAACTTTGTGAGGTTCTGTCTCTGTTCTTGTCGTCGCCTACAGGAGACGGGCTGTTTTGAGTTCAAACGTCTTTGCTGCTGGAGAATTGCGTCTGAACACCTCTCTGGGTCGGCCCCGCCCTGGAGGCTTCCGGGTTTGTGAGCCGTGTCACCGGTGGCCTCCTCTGGTTGCCCAGGGAGACAGGGGGTGTGGCCTCAGAATATCCAGAAGTGAGCGTTCTGCCGTTAAAGAAAAAACGGCTGTTGATCTACCTCCAGGGAACTGCTGCTCTGGTGTGGGCACTCAGGCGACCCTTTTCTCCTCTGTCCCACGCCCCAGAGTCAGCACTGAGCGGCCGCAGTTTGTGCTGGGTCCACACCCCTTAAGAGATCCCCCAAGAATCAGAACTCTTGGGGGATGGGCCCCCAGACCCCGATTGGGAGTGGGGCGGGGGGAAGCTAGAGTTTCATTCAGTTTCACGCAATACTACGGTCCGGGGAGGGCTCCTGCACTGCACCGCAGGGAAGTGCCGCCAAGGCTTGGTTTCCCCTCAGCAGAGTGCCCTCTCCTCGCTCACGTGTCCCAGAGTCAGCGCTGCCCTGACGCAGCTCAGGCACTGTGCACTCCCCTCGAGAAATCACCCAAGGAGCTGAACTCCTGGGGGATAGGCCCTCAGACCCCGAGTGAGAGTAGGGGTTCTCAGCTCTCAGCAGGGAGGCCAGAGTCTGATTCAGTCTTGGGCCCCGTATGCCTGGGGAGGGTTGCTGCACTGCACCGCAGGGAAGTGCCGCGAGGCGTGACTCAGCCCGGTGCCCTCTCCTCACTTGCGCGCCTCAGAGTCAATGCTGACCAGTCGCAACTCGGGGACTGTCCACTCCCCTTGAGAAATCACCCAAGGATCCGAACTCCTGGGGGATAGGCCCTCAGACCCCGAGTGAGAGTAGGGGTTCCCAGCTCTCAGCCGGGAGGCCAGAGTCTGATTCAGTCTTGGGCCCCATATGCCCGGGGAGGGTTGCTGCACTGCACCGCAGGGAAGTGCCCCGAGGCGTGACTCCCCCTCAGCCCGGTGCCCTCTCCTCACTCGGCGTGCCTCAGAGTCAATGCTGACCAGTCGCACTCAAGGGGACTGTCCACTCCCCTTGAGAAATCTCCCAAGGATCCGAAGTCCTGGGGGACAGGCCTCCAGACCTCAGTGGGCGGGAGGGGAGCGCCGGGGATTCAGGGTTGCCGGCAGAGGATTCCCAAAGTTTTATTCAGCCCTATGTCCGGCAGGAGAACGCCACGGCACCCCAGTAGGGGAGGTAGGTCCAGTTTTTAGAAGGTCTCTCCCGTGGAGAGACCGTGAAAATTAAAGGGCTCTAATTTCTGCCCGCTTGTTCAATTTCTGCCCGCTTGTTCAATTATGGGGCTCTAGAGCCGGTCTCATGGGGGAGGGGGACTCCCGTCCGCTTGGTGGTGGATTTTGTACCTTTTGTTTGCGTCCTTGTGATCACAACTTGCCTCAGCGGTGTTGATGTGCGTTCTTCAGCCTTCTCTCTTGGTGAGGCTCAAGTCCACCAGGATACTTACTAAATTCCTGTCCCTTAACTCTCCTTCTGGACGGGAGCCTTTGTTGAAAGCTGGCTTCAGTCCGCCATCTTGTCTCCCCGCCCTCTGTAATTTAAATTCTTTCTGCAAGTCTGGCAACTCCAGAGTGGGGGCAGTTGTAAGATTCTTTCATTTCTCAAAGGCATTTTGACAGTCTGTTGTCCAGATAAGGGACTCCACGTCTATACCTGTAAGGACCTCATACAAGGGCTTTGCTATTAGTTCAAAGTTTGGGTCCAGATGTAATGGAACCCTGCCATTCCTAGGAATCTGTGCAGTTGTCTTTTATTTTGGGGCACCTTAAGATTCAAGGTGACTTGCTTTCAGTATGACATTAGGCTGCAGGTTCCCTTGCTAATTTTCAACCCCAAATAGTAACCTGCTATTTGGAAATCTGCCTTTTAGGGTGATACTTTATAGTCACACGAAGCCAGATGATTTAGCACAGCCAATGTATTTGTGAGACAGTGATCATAATTGGGCCTGGCTATAGGTAAATCATCCATATATTGTAACAGGATCCCTTGGCTCAATTGCAGCTCCCATAGGTCTCTTGCTAAACTCTCACTAAACAAGGTAGGAAAGGTTTCCAGCTCCTGAGGGAACATTGTCCAGCAGTACCCTGTGGTCATCCTGGCCTCAGGATCCTGCCATTCAAATGAACTGTGTCTCTTTTTCCAAAGGAATGAAAAAGAAAGCATCTTTTAAATCTACTCCTGAATACCATTTATAGTCACCTGGTACTATTGTTAGAAAAGTATATGGGTTTGGAACCACAGGGCGAATGTCTTATACACTATCACTGGCGGCACATGATCCTGTACTAATCTACACTCACTGGTATGGGGCTTCTTGACAGGCAAATTGGCATATGATAAGGGGACTGGCAAGGAAAAATTAGTACATGCTCTAGAAATCTGTTCAATATAGGCTGAATTCCTTCCAATGCTTCCTTTCTGAAAGGGTATTATTTCTTAAGAGGGCGTAAAGTCCCTTCTTTTAACAGAATGGTAATTCAGAGTTCTACTTGACCATCTGTCCTTACTCACTTTTTAGTAGACCTCAGGATGAGTAAGATTTGTTTCTTCTTGTCAGTCAGCAGACAATGAAATCAGAGAACATTTTCAGGAGAGTCTTTCAGGTAGAGTTGTTGCTTTTCTGGGAAAGTAGTTCTCTGGGCATTCATCTTACGTAACAAATCATGGCATAGAAGGAGTGTTGGACAGCCAGGCATGTATAAGAAACTGTGTCTCAATTTTTGTTCTCCCAGTTGGCACTCAAGAGGTTGGAGTATGGGTCGTTGTTGGGTCTGACCAGTTACCCTCACCACTGCCACTGTATACTTGCTAAGGGAAGTTTTTTTTTTTTTTTTTTTGAGGCAGAGTCTTACTTTGTTTCCCTTGGTAGAGTGCTATGGCATCACAGCTCATAGCAACTTCAAACTCTTGGGCTCAAGTGATTCTCTTGCCTCAGGTTCCAAAGTAGCTGGGACTACAGGTGTCCACTGCAATGCCCGGCTAATTAAGGGAAGTTAATTTAGAATTTAGGACAGAAAAGGTAGCTCCAGTGTCAATTAAAAAGTCCACTAATTGAGTCTCCCCCGTCAATTGTACCTGGGGCTCTTGTGGGGATATTTGGATTAGGGCCACAGTGAGGCCTGGGATCCCAGGCTCCCTCATTCATCATCTGAGTCCTGGACTTGAGGAACCATTTGCTCTCTTGGGGGTTTCTTGTTACCTGGAGTCCTTTACAATTTTGGGCCTTGTTTTTTACAATGTCCTTTCTCTTTACAAAAAACACATTTCAATGTGCATTTTCTGCCCTTTCATTTTGACTATATCAAAGGACCCTTGGTTGGTGCAGCTACCAGAACACACATAGGTTTCAGTTTGTGTTCTTTTCTAGTGTTACATAGTTTAAAGGCAAGTCAACAAGTTGTAAGGGATTCACGCCAGTTGCCCCTCTACACACTGTAGTTTCCTGTAAAAATCATATTAACCATGCACATATTTTCAGGGGCCTCTGGTTCTGCATTTATATATTTCTGATATGCCTGATAGATGCATTCCAAAAATTCAGAGGAATCTTTATCAGCTCTTTGTTATAATTCTTGGACCTTGTTTAAACTCCTCCGTCTAGGCACCCCTCCTCCCGACCCCCAAAATACTCTTTTGATAATGATTTATTCTCACACTGTCTGTGTTCACTGTAGGATCCCAATTTGGTTCTGCCATTGGAATGGCAGCACTGGTGTCTGGGGTCTGATAGGATCCTCACCATGGAGATGCTATGCTTCCCCCTTGGCCTTGTCCACCACCAATCTATGCTTATCTGCCGTAGTCATGTATTCAGTATGGTCTGTATGTTTGCCCGAGTGTTCTGGTGTGTCACAAAGATGGCTGTGAACAATTCTCATTCTCTGAGGGTCCTCTCTGTAGGTTGAGTTCGAATTTTTCCAATTCAATAAGTCAGAGGTACAAAATGGGATATAAGTCCAATAATACCTTGCTGATTGTTCTAGAGCATCCAAGTCCCCTATCAGATGTTGCTGTAATGGAAATTGCCTCGCCCCAGCTGTAGGTACCCTTTAGCCAAACTGAGTTCCCTGCTGGGTCTTAGAAGGAGACTGTTCCCATTCCTGAGTCATCATCTGGTGGGCCTGGGAACTGAATTGGTTCTCGTTGTGCCTTCCCCAACCATGGGCCCTTCCGCTGGCGGTGTCAGGCATAGGGGAGGTGGCAGTTGGGGAACAAGGTTCTGTGAAATTTGGATTGAAAAGGCTTATGAGATTCAACCCGGTTGATTACTCCTCAATTTTATCACCCCATGTCTGACTATCTTTACAGACTGGTGGGGAGGTTTCCTTTGCACCATTAACTTTGTCACAGGCCTTTCAGTCTTTTTATTAAGCAATCACATGAAAGATTTATACTTTTGTGATCTTGTCCCATTTGCCTGGCTTTAGACAAAATAATTCTAGTTGTAAGATAGTATAATAATTTAAGGTTCCATTCAATGATCACTTCTCCTCACACTCTAGAATGTATATTGACCAGCAGTATTGCAATACAACATCATTCTCTTTTTATACATAGGCTTACAGCTGTAAGTTGACCATTTAGCCAAGATTCTCCCCAAGAGACTTTTGGATGGAATAGAAATGGAGCCTTCTATCTAAAACAAAACTCGCACATAGCAACAGTAAACACAAGTTGACAAGTAGATAATACAGGGAATTCCCAGTGCAAACAGTCTCAATCTCAATGCCAAGGCCTACCAAACAAATGGGAACCACACAAAAGATAACTAAATTCTCCTAGTCCAGAAGGGAATAGATCCCCCTGGAATGGAGCCATTAATGGAACCCTGGTTCCCTGTTTCTGCTCAACCATGACTTCCATACCTGCAGAGTCACAAATGCCTTACTATAGGGCTGGAAGTTTCAAAACCTTCCCCTGATGGGGGAGGAATTAATTAAGGGTCTCAGTGTGCACACTGGGGAACTTGCCAAAAGGGCTGAGGCATAGCGACTCTTCTCAAATCCATTTCCTTTTCTTCAATGAGGTTCAGGTTGTGGGGAGTAGTGTCTAATCTGGGGAGGAGGAAATGGGAGTTCTGTGGAGCTAAACAGGCTACAGTAGCTGATGGGGTGGTTTCCCTCTCCCACCAAGAAAAGATGGTGCTCCTACTGGCAGTGACCAATGGCTTGACCCAGGGATGCTCCCCACCTCTTCCAGACATGGCAACAGTCATGTTGCTCCAGGGTGTCAGTGGGCCCAGCCATGGAAGTCAAATTTTATTACTGAAAGTTTGGCACTTGTCCCTCAGGCTGAATCAGCAAGAATGAAGAATAAGAACAAGTGATTTGAGGAGAAGGAAAGAGAAGTTTATTAAATTTGCTGGCAAATGAGGAGGGCGGTAGACTAGCATCTCAAAAGACTGCCATCCTTTAGGTGAGAACTTACCAAATTCTCACCTGACAGGTACAAAGTAGGGGCATATGGAATACCTCCTGCTGAAGGGCTGAACTACAACTTGGAATTTACCTAACAAATGCAAACAATGTAACCTGATCATACATCCTTTTATATTAATCTGAAATAAAAAAAGGAAAAAAAATACCCAAAGCTTAAAAAAAACCCAGGATATCAAATTACCTAAAAATTTAAGAAAAGATTCTCAACCTCATTAGCAATCAGAGAATACAAAGTATGATGAAATACAGACTCACCAGAATTGCTAAAAGTAAAATGACCCCAATGTTCAGAGTTAGAGATCTGGTGGGAAAATCAGTCTGGAAAACTCTTTGGCATCACCTAATAAACTTAAAGATACACACACACACACACACACACACACACATGCACGCACACCAGGATTTCCATCTTGCTGTTAAGCAGAAATACAGGGCTTTTCAAAAGCAGGGTTTTCAGAGGTTGGGCTCTATGTGACTAGTTTTACGTGTTGTGGCTTTGGGCTATTGTAGTTTAACAGTGGTTGATAGTTTTGGTAAACCTTATCTCTGGTGATGATGATCTTGTGACCCCTGGACAATTCTGTTGAACCATCTCCTGTGGTTTAAGGCACCAGAAGACAAAGAACGAAGAACGTTTTCGTTTGATTATCGACTTGGTCAGGAATGCAGGTTTTAGTTCCCCAAAAGGGTTGGGGGCTTAAAGAGACAACTTGGAATGCATTTTGCCCCTTTTCAGATCTTTACCTCTATTACAAGAAAGTTCTTTTAGTTGCAACTGCTTGCTGGAATCTCCATCTAGGGCTGGCGGATGCATATGGGATCTCACCACCCATGTCTGTCAGAAATCACGGATTTGGGAGTGTGGAGGTGATTCTGACTGACTCTTCACCAGGTAAACCCCCATTCCACTTGTCATCTGTCTTCAGTTTTCTTCTACTGAGGTTGTATGCAACAGATTGTTAGACCTGCTGGCCAAGCAGATATCAGACAGGGAATAAAATGCCAATCTTTTCTTCTTGAAGTTACCCTAATCTTTACAAGTGACTCTTCATGGAGCCTCAGTGGAGACTGTGCACTTTGTCTTGGGGAAAGGAAGGAATCCTCTGACCCTCCTGCATGGAGACTAGACACCAGAAGGAATTAGTCTCTTCCCATGAATTGATATTCTAAGAGTGGTGGCTCCCTCCCCTCTCAGTGCTCTCCTTACATGGACTAGAACAAGGACGTGTGGTGGGTAGTGATAGCACTGGTTTTGCATTTAAAAATTTTTTTTAGACAGCGTCCTGCTTTGTTGTCTGGGCTAGAGTTCAGTGGCATCATCATAGCTCACAGCAACCTCAAACTCTTGAGCTTAAATGATCTTTCTGCATCAGCCTCCTGAGTAGCTGGGACTACAGGTATTTACCACCATGCCCAGCTGATATTTCTGTTTTTTATGGTATGGCTCTTGCTCAGGCTGGTCTCAAACTCTTGTAATCTCAAACTCTCAAGTAATCCTCCTCCCTCAGCCTCCCAGAGTGCTGGAGTTAGAGGTGTACACCACCATGCCCAGCCTGATTCTGCATTTTGCTTCTTGCTGTAAGGTCCATGTGGAGGAGGGGGCCCTCGGTGGTGGCTGCTTTGTGCACAGAAAGCATAGAGTATTCAATCTTCAGCCCTGACCCTTATCTGGAATTCTGCTTCATGAAAAACATCCAAGTTGACATTCTTAGACACAGAATCTGCTGCTGTGCTTGCTTGCTATTCATCCTTCTGTACAAGACCTGTTCTCCCTCTTTTCGGTCCTGTAATACATCCTGAAAATCTGACTTCCATGGACTGTATCGCCTTGGCTCTCTTGTCTTCTTGCTTCTGATTGGTTTTGAGTCATGGGAGGCACTAGAAGGAAGTTGGAGAGTGGTAGAAAAGGAAGTTGAGGTATTTATAACATGGACCCTCTGTCCAAACTCAGGTTCCTCTGTGGTTTCAGCTGCTGCACTGGTGGGTCCTCTTCCGTAGCTCCAGCTGTAACTGTTCTCTCCTTTTTCTCCTTCTGTTTAAGGCTGGTGCTAATCCCTGGGGAATGTCACCATCTTATGTGAATTCCCTCAACACCTAGCTGTTCTTTTAACCCTGTGCATACTTTTGGAAAATCTCTTCATTAAAGTAATTTTAGTTACATCATTGAGTGGGCCATCTGTTTTCTGCTGTGTCTATGACAAATATGCTCCCCTTTTCCACTAGCAAAATATCCCTGGTTCCTCCATGTCATTACAAAGATATTTATTAAATTGAAACATGGCTGTATTCTGTAATTATGAGGAAACATCAGACATATCAAGATTGAGGAGACTGCTGCAAAATAACTACCTTGTACTATTTCAAAATGTCAAGGTCATGAAAGACAAAGGAAAAGCAAAGAACTAATATCACTGAAGGAAGATTCAGAGATGTGAGAAGTAAATGTAATGCTTGATCCTAGATCAGGAGGAAAAAAGTTTATAAATTTTGCTAACACAAAACATATACATACATATGTATACACACATACAGCTTGGAAAGAGGGAAGGATAAACAAATGTGATAAAATGTTAACTTTGTGAATCTGTGTAAAGGATCTATGGGAAGTCTTTGAACTATTTTTGTAACTTTTCTGCAAGTTTCAAAATAAAAAGGTAATATATTAACTGGACAATGTTTCATATTCCAGGTGAACATCTCCCAACTGCCCTGGTGCTGGCCATCTATTCAAATTGTCTCTCATTTTCCTCTGTTAAAAGCAGTCCTTCAGTGAACACCCTGTACACCTATCTTTCTGTACATGAGCCAGAATTGCTGTTGAATACAATTGAATTCAATGAATGGTCTTGCACATTTTACATTTTGGTACATTTTGGCAGGTTGCCAAAGACTCTGTCCATACCTACAATCAGTTTGTACTTTTGCAAAATTATGAGAAAGCTTTTCTAAAAAAAGTTAGATTGTAACCTGTACCAACGTAGTCTTTCAACCTGATAGAATGGAAGTCCCTAGAGGTTAGGAATTCAGTGAACTCTAAGTTATTTTCATAGTGTTCACTGCTTTTCCGCCTTATCTCTGACATTTTCAATGCCCTGCTTGTCTGTACCTTCCATTTGCCCTGGGATTTTGTGACACATCTTTCTGAGCCTAACTCTCTGAATTTCAGTTAGCCAGAAATGCTAGCAAATTTTAGTCAGGAGGGTAAAAAAGTTAAAATACTTTCAGATATTAATTATAGATGGTTTTTGGATCTATCATTACATGCTTTCTTTCATGAACATATATAACCAAGAACTGACAGTTATAATCCTTTAGAAAATCATTAAGTGATGTAACACCAAGGTTGAATTGGGAAAGTTATAAAATTGTTTTGCAGTTTGCAGAACACATTTATGTTTGGTCTTTGAATATAATCACAAAACGTTAAAGATGGAAAGCAAGTCACAGACCGTTTTGTCCACTTTCTTCTTTTGCAGATGTAGAAACCATGATTCACAGATCAACTGAAATCACACAGCTCATAGCTAGCAAAACAAGGATTAAGCATGAATTTTCTGATGGTTTTAAAGTGCTTATTTGTGCTTCACCTCTGTACATCTTAGAAGTACTGTATGTAGGCTGTGTTAGAAGTACTGTATATAGGGCTATGTAAGTGGTGCTGTGACTTCACTACATTCAGGGTGGGATGGTTGAAAGAAAATATTACTTCTATATCATAATGGAAAATTTGAGTAATGTGGTTTGTAGGAGACCAGGCACCAAGCTTGTGGAAGCAGTCACTGGCTCTTGAGGGAGGCACTGGGAGCGGGACAATCTCCTAGCTGGCATGGAGATGTTTGGCTGGCTGGAGACAAGCCCTCAAGCAGCTGCATGCATTAATGAGTGAAGATTGGGCCCTCATTAGCAAGCAGGTGTTATACATTGGACATTCTTGGTGCAGCAGGGTGGGAGTGGAGGGGCCGGGGGAGAGCACGTAGTGATCATTAAGTATGCAGCTCTTGTGCCTGGGTCTCCACACCTGTTGTATAATGCCTCCATAAAAGGCCACGGCAGAGGTTGCTCAGTGTTCTCCCTGGAATATGGGAAGCCCCCCACTTGCAGGCATTTGTACCTTCAATCTGTGGTCACGGCTGCTTTTATTCATGTGGCGACGGGGTGCCCACAGTGGGCACCAACATGATGGTGATGAGGATGGGACAGTAGATGAGCACTGACAGTGGCTGTGTAAATGATTTATATCTATCAAGCCCCCGATGAGAAATTGTAACTGGTAAATCAGGTACTTATCTTTTGATTGCTGGGAGTTGCATGAAAAAGGTACAATAATGCCATGAGTATTACAAATGTCTTAACATTATGTAAGCCCCAAAAGTTTTCCCCAAATGGTAATTCTACATTGCTTCATATACACAATGTCAAATATTACTATATTTGGAAATGACTAGATTTTCCTAGACAATTTGTGAAGCTGAACTTGGATGATTAAGTTCCTACTTCTCTTTATAATGGCATAATTTAAGCTAAGATTACACCATTCAGCTTTTGTAATTGAAATAAATAATTCTTCAAGTGGTTATGCCATAATGAGGAACAGTAATTTATAATACAAGTTTTAGAGCTAACCCTTCTCACCCTTGCCAAATCATTCATATTTAGTCTTGGAAATGCATTTTTGTATTAAGTTGGATGTGGCATATGTAACATTCTGGAAGATCAGAAAATTTCATGTAGAATCCTCAAGTTTGAAGGCAACTGGATCATATTTCTATCTTCATTATAACTCTGGTGGGTTCACTTGTGGAGTATATTAGATTTGGAAAAACCATTGTGGAGATGGGAGAAAATTTTGTAGCAGAGTGGATCTAACTTGGCCGTGGGTCTGAACTTCAAGAGAAAGAGAATTGTCAGGGAGTGAAAAGATAGTCTCTATCCCCAAAAAACCTGAGATTTGGTCTGAATTGAAATTGGTCTGCTTATTCAAGGGGATTCATCTGGTTTGTGGTGGCAGCAGGAATTTCAGTCAATGGTGATACCGTAATTTTTGTGATTCCAAGGCTTCTGTTGGTGGTGGGCTAAAGAGAGTGGATAATCAATGACTGGACAGATGGTCAGGTCCCGACTAAGTGCTTGTCAACTCTGCTCCACCCAATTTTCTCTATTTCAAACATTTTGTGACACCCATTTACTTAACACACATGCTAAAGTATCTACACACATAATTAAAAAAAATCCATATACTCTAACTATGAATTAAAGAAGAAATAAAAGAATAAATGATAATATTTATTTAAATATATAATGCTTATATAGAACTAAAGTGGAACAGTGTTGCTCCAATTTGACTGTCCATAGATGTCTTCTGGGATCTTGTTAAAAGCAGATTCTGGGCGGCACCTGTGGCTGTGGCTCAAGGGAATAGGGCGCCAGCCCCACATGCCGGAGGTGGCAGGTTCAAACCCAGCCCCGGCCAAAAACTGCAAAAAAAAAAAAAGCAGATTCTGCTTCAGTAGGTGTAAGGTGGGCTTTGAAATTCTGAATTTCTCACAAGGTTCCAGATGCTACTGTTGGCACATGAAATACACTTTGTGAATAGCTTGGTCCTAGAAGACAGAATGAAGAAATCAGAGCATTGCCCTGAGAAAGAGACAGCGTACAAGTAGAGCCAGACACAGACAGGTGTATTCAATTGGCAATTGAATTACCAGGAGTGGTGGTTGTCATTATTAATGTGATTTTTCAGGGCATTTATGAACAATTCTTGGTAAAATTCTGACCAAAATAGAGCCTGCTTTTCCCTTGATTTGCGTAGTAGTTGCATTCCTGCAAAAATACTTTGTGTTCATGTGTGAAATGAAGTTAACACCAGGCTCAGGTAATCATAGACAAAACTTTCACTCAAAGAAATACCCAGTAGAAAACCTGAGATTTTCATGGAACGTGGGGCAACTCTTTGTATGCGGGGCTATGTCATGGATTTCAGGGCCTTTAGTGCCCACCGAATATCAATAGCACAACGTAAATCATTGTGGCAACCCCCCAAAATGCACTTGTAAAATCCTCATGTCCTCTGGGGCACAGGGTGTTAACCAAGATAGAGTGCTGGTCTCAGTCTGCTAATTAGCATCTGTGGCAGAAACCTACTGTAAGGGTTGGGCAAAAATGAAGGGGGTAAGGTGGAAACCCTGCTATAGCTGTTTGGGGGAGACGGGTAAGCCTGGGCTCACTCTGAACTTGGCTAGACCCTTTGCTTATGACAGACATGCTTATGTCAGACTCTTTTGAGGAAGAGGTGGGCTGGAATTGAGCATGCCTTTCAAATGCTATGTTGCTACGCTGCAGACCACCTAAGGATTTTGTCAAAATGCAGATATTGCTGCAGCAGTCCTGGGGTTGGGCCTGAGGTTCTGCATTTCCAGCAAACTCTCAGGTGATGTTCTTGGTGCTGCCACACCATGTTTTCTTGTTTTATTTATTTTTGAGACAGAGTCTAGAGTGCAGTGGCATCATCATAGCTCACTGCAGCCTCAAACTCCTGGGCTTAAGTGATTCTCCTGCCTCACCCTCTCAAGTAGTGAGGACAACAGGTGCCCACCACGACACCTGACTAATTTTTTTATTTTTAGTAGAGACAGAATCTGTTCTTGCTCAGACTGTTCTCCAACTCCTTACCTCAAGAGATCCTCCCGCATCCCAGAGTGCTAGGATTATAGGCATAAGCCACTGTACCCAGCCTGTTGCACTGAGTTTTCTTTACAAACTCTGAATAATTGCAAGAGATGGAGCACCTAGCTGGTGGGAGTGTGGCTGTGGTCAGGAACATCAGTGAGTGAAGCTGAGATGAACTGAGGGCGGCCAGTGGCAGACAACAGTCACCACATCTTTCTTAACTCCTCTGTAAGAATTCTTATTTATTTTTTAGTTGCAGTTTGGTTGGGGCTGGGTTTGAACCCACCACCCTCGGTATATGGGGCCGGTGCCCTACCCACTGAGCCACAGGTACCGCCCTCTCTGTAAGAATTCTTTTCTCCTCATTCTTCTTGATGAAGACTAGCACGCTGACATAGGCTTGTCTGCATAGGGCTGCTGGTTCTTACCTTCTCTAGAATGGGGGAGTAATTGGTCTCGTTTTGTTTAAGGGTCATTTTAGGTTTTAATGGCACAGAATAAATAGTACAGAGATTTTATTTATGTCATCCGAGGATTTAATTAAGCATACGTTGACATATTTTTTTTTTTTTTGAGACAGAGTTTTCACTTTATTGCCCTTGGTAGAGTGCCGTGGCATCACACAGCTCACAGCAACCTCCAACTCCTGGGCCTAGGCGATTCTCCTGCCTCAGCCTCCGGAGCAGCTGGGACTACAGGCGCCCGCCACAGCGCCTGGCTATTTTTTTTTGTTGTTGCAGTTTGGCCGGGGCTGGGTTTGAACCCGCCACCCTCGGCATATGGGGCCGGAGCCCTGCTCACTGAGCCACAGGCGCCGCCCACGTTGACATATTATTAATGAATATTTGAAAGCCAGATTTACTGAAGATAACATTCAATTCAAATAATTACTTACTGATGATTGAAAATGTTCTCTAAAAAGACTATTAAGGGAAAGACTTTCATTTGGTTTTAGAGTCAGTAAGACGGAGATAGACACAGATGCTATAAATTCTTACTCTTTTATCCAGGGCCTTGGCAAGGGTGAGACAGGAGAGGTGCCCGGGACGCCACATTAGAGGAGGCACCTGCTCTCAGGTGGTGCCCCTGAGAGTGTGTGTACGCCAGGCAGACATTGCTGGGCAGAGAGTGCTCACGTAGCATTGATGCTTCTGCTATGAACTGCTTGGAAGATGTGCCGTCTCCCTGAATGAAGTCATCTTCCACGTATCTTTGGTTGATGACCTCTTATCTGGAATACTGTTTATTAATAAGTTTTGTGGTTGCCCACAATAAACACACACTAAATCTTATTTTGAAGGCACACAGTAGAAAAGAACCTCAACAATTCTCTCAACAGATTTCTCATTTTCTGTACCTAAAATTTCTCCTTGGTCTTCTTATAAATTACATAACTTGTGGGTTTATGATTTTGAAAGCTTACCCAAATGTATCTCCAGGTCTAGTGAGTAAAAATGGATAAAATAAACCAAAACAGAGCATATGGGTCAGATCTACAAACCAATATGCTTCCCCCACATGACTTCTAGATGTGATTAAGTCATGAAAAATTTGTTTTTTTTGGATGAGAATAAGATTGCAAAAGCCAAAAGCAACATCAAAAGCCTGCTGGGGAAACCAGCTTAGAACATAGCTGGGTTTCATCTGCTTTTAGATCAGCTGCATCAAAATCTCTTAAGAGTCGGGGTGGGCATTTGGAATGTATAAAGCTGCTTAGGTGACGGCAATGCTCAGGAAAGATTGAGATCTAGAAACCTAGATGTGTCTATTTTCAGGGTGTCAGAAAACGCTAACATTGTTAAAATTTTTTTTTTTTTTTTTTACAATATGTTAACCTAAAGATGTGTTACCAATTAAAAAAGAAATCTATTTAATTTATGAAAGGGCAGCATTATAACAATAATAAAAGTAAACAAAACCCCTCTGAGCCTTGCAAATAACTCACTTATTTTCATTTTCTCTTTCTAATCAGTCCTTCTCTAGGCTTCATAGGCCTATGACCTTTGCAATGTGCTGTGGTCCAAATGTTTGTGTCCCTCAGAAATTTGTATGTTGAAACCTAATCTTCAATGAAATAGTTCTCAGAGGTGGGGAGGTGATTAGGTCATGAGGGTGGAGCCCTAATGAATGGGATTAGTGCCCTTATAAAAGAGACTCAAGGGAGCCTGTTTGCCCCTTCTGCCATGTAAGGTGACAGAAATAAAGTGCCATCTGTGAAACAGACACCAGATCTGCTGGCATCTTACCTTGGACTTCCCAGTCTCCAGAAGTGTGAGACACAAATTTCTGTTGTTTGTAAATTACCTAGCTTAGGGTATTTTGTTATAATAGCACAAGTGGACGAAGATATAGGGGTGCAGGGCTCCATACTGAGAAGGGCTTCATGTTTGGTTTAATTTCTGTCGTCACTGTCTTGAGATTTTTAGTAACTTTTTAGCAAGAGGCCCTTCATTTTGATTTTGCACTGGGCTCCACAAATTGTGTAGCTGGTCATGTCTCTCTATCTATATGTATGAATACCTACATATAATTTTACATAGTTCTCATATGAATTTGTGTTCTTTTTCTACTCAAAATTATATGTTCAGTATTTTATCATGCCATTTTATACTACTAGAGATTTTGTACTATTTTATAATGTATTACACTACTCCCTTTTATACTATTATACATTATACATACTCATGATGACCAATTTTAATGATTTATATAATATCAATTAATTGTATCTATGTTTAAGACTCCCTTACCTTAATATTTCCCATATTAGGTTTTGCTTTATTTTTCACTAATATATTTTCTATAGCTATGAGAATCTTTGTGCATTTAGCTTTATCCTTTTTTTAAATTTTTATTTTTTTGAGACAGAGTCTCACTATGTCACTCAGAGTGCTGTGGTGTCACAGCTAACAGCAACCTCAAACTCTTGGCCTTAAGCGATTCTCTTGCCTCACCCTTCCAAGTAGCTGGGACTACAGGGGCCCACCACAACACCCGGCTATTTTCTGGTTGCAGGTGTCATTGTTGATTAGCTGGCCGGGGCCGGGTTCAAACCTGCCAGTCTTGGTGTATGTGGCTAGTGCCGTAACCACTGTGCTAAGGGTGCCGAGCCATAGCTTTATCCTTTGACAAACTTTACACAAGATACATCTCAGTTTTCCTAGGGCAGAGTCAGTTTATGCCTTGTGTATTTGTTAATTGTGCCTTCCTTTGCTCTCAGATGTATCTTAGTTAAGTCTAAATTTTATGTTTTTCTTGGCCATGACTGATATTATGACCATTGTTCACTTTTGATAAATGCTCAACAGTAAGATATTGTAACATATAACATATGAGAATGGCCACTTTGGAAAATAAAATATAGTAAAAAACTGGCTTCTTTAGAAAAGACTATCAGAATAAGTTTAAGTTCTCCACACAATCACATAATTAAGAGGAATGACATAAGTGAGCAGTAATGTATTTGGCATTTTTTATTTTTGCTGTACATGTGGTTATTAATGACTCATGGTGTTGGAGAATATCACTTACAAACCAAGACGTTACCTTTATTTTTTAAATTCATAGATAATTCAAAGACTATTTCTAGGCAAGAGAAGGGTCTAACTAAAAGTATGGAAAGAAGTGTTTATATATTTGGACACTAAATAATTTAAAGAACTTTGGTGACTGTGCTAACTCAGATGGAGTGTAATGATGTTAAGCTGCACCTCATGACTGCTTGGATTGATGCTCTGATTTGCTAATTAGAATATCAATATCTAATCATTAAATTGGGGTCTCCTTCCGAGTATGACTGCTCTGTCCAGTTCTAGTTAGTGTATGGACATGGCCTCATTTCTTTGAAAATAGTGCACACTCCTAGATGCCTTAAATGGAGTACATGGCAGAGGCCATCTGCACTTGAGATAGGATAGGGAAGCTGAGACAGACATAGGCAAAGGCACACAGGCTTGCTAAAATCTAGAGCAGGAAGCCAGGACTGATGACCCACCCCAGCACTCATCCCAAGTCCTGCTAAAAGGAATGTTCTGATTCCTCCATCAAACAATTGTGAAGCCTGTAGTTAGTTTACTAATTCTAAGTTAAGCAACAAAAATTTTAGAACTAGAACAATTATAGACTACATATTTCAAACCTTCTCACTAATGGACAGCCTTTCATCTATCTTTCTGTCTTTTCTGAAAAGAAAGAAAGATGAGAGAGAGAGAGATGGAAGGAAAGATGGAAGGAAGGAAGGAAGAAAAGAAGGAAGGAAGGAAGGAAGTTTCCCTTTTCCTGGATATTTATTTCCTTCAGATTTTACTATTCATTTATAATTCATGTCTCAATCAAAAATTACAAGACATATGAACAAGTAAAAAAAAAAGAAGACTCTTCCTCAAGAGAGAAAACAGTAAATAGAAAAGGATTCATAAAACTGTTACAATTATGAGACAGGGACTTTAAAATAATGATAAATTCATAAAAGGAATGATTGGAACAAGAGAATAACATCTTTGAACACCTGGACAATTTTAGAGTCAAATGGAAATTATAGAAATTAAAAATATTTCATTTCCTAGACAAAGAATTCCTTTTTCTTTTTGGTTTGTTAGAATAATTTTCCAGAATTATATTTATTAGTCTGTATTCACACAGTGTAACAACTTTAAAGTGGTAAACATTTATACATATGCATTATGAATAGATAGTTGGATAAATTCTTGTGCAGATTAAGGTATTGGTACCCTGGACACAGAAAGGGTTGAATTAGTGAAATGGAAGGCAATCAGACAATTTGAATTCTATTTGCAATTAAAATATGTGATATAAAATAAACACATAATTTGAGTTCTAGGAAAAAATATCTGAAGGACCTAGAATTTTCTAAGGTATATGAAAGAACTCTGCAAACCCAAAGAAGGATGAATACAAAGAATTAGCAGTAGAAACACCATTACAGACAACACAATCAAAGTGCTAAAATCCAAACACAGAGAGAAAGTCTTAAAACTGCCAGAGAAAATGAGACACATTACATACAGGGCAGAAACAAGAGACAGCACAGTTTCCACTGGAAATAATGGAGACCTGAAGACAATGGAATGGCATCTTTAAACTGTCAAAAGGAAAAGAAAAAGTAAATCCAGAATTTTACACCTAGTGAAATATTTTCCAAAAATAAAATGCAAAACAAAGATATTTTCCAAAAAGCAAAATTGAAGAAAATGTCTCAAGCAGACTTCTACTACAAGGATTACTGAAACAAATGTTTAAGTTGAAAGAAACAATGTCAGATAGAGATCCAGTTCTTTGGAAGGGAATGATAACTGGAAAGAAAGAAAAAACATGTTAGTAAATATAAAGGGCATTAAAACATACACACAAACACAGATAAAAAGGCACTAATGATTTCTAAGAATAAAAATAGCAATGTTGTGTAAAGTTCTAGCATATTTAGAAGTAAAATACATGACAAAAATATAGAGGTTGGGAAAGTGGCAATTAAAATACATTATTTTTGGCTGGGTGCCGTGGCTCATGCCTGTAATCGTACACTCTGGGAGGCCGAGGCATATGGATTGCCTCATGGTTCAAGACCAGCCTGAGCCAGAGTGAGACTCCATCTCTAAAAATAGCCAGGTGTTGTGCTGGGGGCCTGTAATCCCAGCTACTTGGGAGGCTGAGGCAAGAGAATCACTTGAGCCCAAGAGTTTGAGGTTGCCGTGAGCAATGATGCCATAGCACTCTACTGAGGACAACAAAGTGAGACTCTGTCTCAAGAAAATATGTACATATGTATGTATATAATGTATATGTTATGTTAAGATTTTTATATTAACATTGTAATGGAAGTTTTAGCCATTGCACTTAGGGAAGAAAAGGCGATCAAGGTTATCCATATAGGATCAGAAGAGATCAAACATTCACTCTTCGCAGATGATAGGATTGTATATCTGGAAAACACCAGGGATTCTACTACAAAACTCTTAGAAGTGATCAAGGAATACAGCAGCATCCAAGGTTATAAAATCAACATTCATAAATTGGTATCCTTTATTGGTAGCCTTATCTACCAACAATAGTCAAGATGAAAAAACAGTTAAGGACTCTATTCCATTCACAGTAGTGCCAAAGAAGATGAAATATTTGGAAGTTTATCTAACAAAGGATGTGAAAGATCTCTATAAAGAGAACTATGAAACTCTAAGAAAAGAAATAGCTGAAAATGTTAACAAATGGAAAAACATACCATGCTCGTGGCTGGGAAGAATCAACATTGTTAAAATGTCCATACTTCCCAGAGCAGTATACAATTTTAATGCAATCCCTATTAAAGCTCCACTGTCATACTTTAAAGATCTCAAAAAAAAAAAAATACTTCATTTTATATGGAATCAGAAAAAACCTTGAATACCCAAGACATTACTCAGAAATAAAAACTAAGCAGAAGGAATCACACTACCAGACCTTAGACTATACTATAAATCGATAGTGATCAAAACAGCATGGTAGTGGCACAAAAACAGAGAGGTAGATGTATGGAACAGAATAGAGAACCAAGAGATGAACCCAGCTACTTACTTTTATTTGATCTTTGACAAGCCAATTAAAAACATTCAGTGGGGAAAAGATTCCCTATTCAACAAATGGTGCTGGGTGAAATGGCTGAAGACCTGTGGAAGACTGCAACTGGACCCACACCTTTCACCATTAACTAAGATAGACTCTCACTGGATTAAAGATTTAAACTTAAGACATGAAATTATAAAAATGCTAGAAGAAAGTGCAGGGAAAACTCTTGAAGAAATAGGTCTGGGGGAATATTTTATGAGGAGGACCCCCGGGCAATTGAAGCAGCTTCAAAATTACACTACTGGGACCTGATCAAACTAAAAAGCTTCTGCACAGCCAAGAACACAGTAAATAAAGCAAGCAAACAGCCCTCAGAATGGGAGAAGATATTTGCAGGTTATGTCTCTGACAAAGGTTTAATAACCAGAATCCACAGAGAACTCAAACGTATAAGCAAGAAAAGAATAAGTGATCCCTTTGCAGGCTGGGCAAGAGCCTTGAAGAGAAACTTCTCTGAAGAAGACAGGCGCACAGCCTACAGACATATGAAAAAATGTTCATCATCCTTAATCATCAGAGAAAATCAAATCAAAACTACTTTGAGATATCATCTAACTCCAGTAAGATTAGCCCATATCACAAAATCCCAACACCAGAGATGTTGGCGTTGATGTGGAGAAAAGGGAACACTTCTACACTGCTGGTGGGAATGCAAATTAATAGATTCCTTTTGGAAAGATGTTTGTAAAACACTTAGAGATCTAAAAATAGATCTGCCATTCAATCCTATAATTCCTCTACTAGGTATATACCCAGAAGACCAAAAATTACATTATAACAAAGATATTTGTATCAGAATGTTTATTGCAGTCCAATTCATAATTGCTAAGTCATGGAAAAAGCCCAAGTGCCCAACGATCCACGAATGGATTAATAAATTATGGTATATATACACCATGGAATATTATGCAGCCTTAAAGAAAGATGGAGACATTACCTCTTACATGTTTACATGGATGGAGCTGGAACATATTCTTTTTAGTAATGTATCTCAGTAATGGAAGAAAAAGTATCCAATGTATTCAGCCCTAGTATGAAACTAATTTATGGCTTTCATATGAAAGCTATAACCCAGTTATAACCTAGGAATATGGGGAAGGGGGAGAGGGAGGGGAGGGAGGGAGAGGATGGGCAGAGGGAGGGTGATTGCTGGGATTACACCTGTGGTGCATCTTACAAGGGTATATGTGAAACTTAGTAAATGTAGAATATAAATGTCTTAACACAATAGCTAAGAAAATGCCAGGAAGGCTATGTTAACCAGTGTGATGAAAATATGTCAAATGGTCTATAAAACCAGTGTATGGTGCCCCATGATCACATTAATGTACACAGCTATGATTTAATAATAAATAAAATAAATTAAAAAATAAAAAATAAAAAGATTTTTATATTGTTAAAAAAAAAAAAAAAGAAAATAGTGCACACAGTATCATCAGTATATTGTTTTCCTCCATTTAAGATAGGCTTGCTCCTTGAGTTTATTCTAAATTCATGGTATTCGATTTTTCCCCTTGAAGCTAAAGGCTGTATTTTTAGGATAAATGCAAAAACTCAAGTGTTTCTAAGACATGTGTTGGATGTGACTTTTATAAAACAAATGTGTAAGGATCCTGACTGCATACTTCCTCCCTCCGAAAGGAGGTGCAGTGGTCAGTGCTGTTGGGCTGTGTGTACTCACCTGGGGATTGATGGTGGGGCTGCTAGGCCAGCGTGGAAACCTGTTGCTAATGATTAAAGACTTTTGAAGCTTTGCTGGGATGCACAAAAGGTTGAGTCTAAGGTTTATTTTAAACTGGAACAAGTTACTCATCTTCTCTGAGACTCAGTTTCCTTGTCTGTATATAACCAAACATGTTTTTCCTGGAAGTTACTCTGTAGTGAGTTTGAAACTGTGTTCCTAGAAGTGGAAGAAAAGATAAGGGATGCCTGAGAGGGGAGAGAGCCAGGAACCAATAAAGAAAGCTGGAACTTTTTTTTTTTTTTTGAGACAGAGCCTCAAGCTGTTGCCCTGGGTAGAGTGCTGTGGCATCACAGCTCACAGCAACCTCAAACTCCTGGGCTCAAGTGATTCTCCTGCCTCCGCCTCCCAAGTAGCTGGGACTACAGGCACCTGCCACAACCTGGCCCGGCTATTTTTTGGTTGCAGCCATCATTGTTGTTTGGTGGCCGGGGCTGGATTCGAACCCACCAGCTCAGGTGCATGTGGCTGGCACCTTAGCCGCTTGAGCCATAGGCGCCGAGCCAGAAAGCTGGAGTTTTGTGACTCCTCCAGGGCAATGGATTCCCATGCCTGTGGACAGAAGACGGGAAGTTTGGACAGGCTGGGCCAGAGTGGCTGGGCCATTTATGCCCTTGCTAGTGGGGAGGTGTCTTCTAGGGCAGTGTAGGCTCCAGAAGGTGTGATCTGGAGGTGAGTAGCAGGAGGCAGTGGGCAGAGGGAGTATATTCATTGTGAGGGAAACCGGTATAGTACAGGCTGTGGTGCCTCCAAGGAGACACTACAATTGGGCAATACACTGATTCTGAGCCTGGATATAACCTTAAACATTCAATTTTTAATTCAGTGGTTTGCAACATTAAGAGATAAACTGAGGCATGATAAAATTTTAGAGTTTATTTGAGTAATTCAGGCATCAGGAAGTACCAAGCCAGAAGTGGTTTTGGGGGGTGTCTGCCAAGGGAGTACAAGGGGAAGGCCTTTATAGGGTGAATAAAGAAGTAGCCAAAAAATATTTGATTGGTTAGTTATTACAGTTGCCTTATGTGGTCTGTACTGCTGGAAAGTCCCCTGTTATATAAGTTAGTTGATGGCTTCTTATTGGTTAGCATTAAGTTTTATTTTTCTTTAACAAAAGCATTTACAAGAAGTAGCCCAGGTTAAATTTCAGTTATGTTGGTAAATCGAGCAACGTTAAGGTCATTTACGAGGCCTAACTGGCTTTGTCTGCTCTAGGATTCTTTAGGCTGCCATTTTAATTTACTTTAAAACTAAAAATCACCTTTTATTTGTGGAATTACAAATGAATGAATGTGTACATTTTTTCTTTATTTGTCAAGTGCCAACCAAGGCTCCAACTCTGGGAATAAAGAGGAACAAGATGCAACCTCTGTCCCTGGAGCTTTCATAGATTAGGGAGGAGATATTTATTGCAGTTTAAGGAACATAACAGGTTTTATTTGTGACCCCTCTTGGTTAAATTGACCTTGTCTTGAAAGTGATAATCCTACTCTTCCTTCTAGGAAGCAAAATGTAGACATAGTCTTTGGCGCCCCAGGGTCTGGGTTTGCTGATGCGTTTCAGCTTTATGATCTAGTCCCCACCCCATGGAGCTAATCTGCCACATGGTTCCTGTCCCACGTTTGTGTGTGTGTGTGTGTGTGTGTGTGTTCGCTCCCCAGTTCTCTCTTGGAAAAGGGGGCTGGAGATCCCCTTCAATTTCCCCATCCCTCTCAGCCAACTGTCCCACAGAATTGGCTTTGGTGTCCTTTATTTATTTATTTATTTATTTATTTATTTATTTATTTTGTAGAGACAGAGTCTCACTTTATTGCCCTTGGTAGAGTGCTGTGCCATCACAGCTCACAGCAACCTCCAGCTCCTGGGCTTAGGCAATTCTCTTGCCTCAGCCTCCCCAGTAGCTGGGACCACAGGCGCCCGCCACAATGCCTGGCTATTTTTTTTGTTGCAGTTTGTCTGGGGCCGGGTTTGAACCCACCACCCTCGGTATATGGGGTTGGCGCCCTACTCACTGAGCCACAGGTGCCGCCCCGGTTTCCTTTACTTTTTACTTCAGAAGGTAGACTGATGGCCAAGGCCTTTATCCCGGTTGCTATCAGCACTGGGTTAGGCCTTGGTCCTGTGAACAATCCCGTCTAACCTGAAGATGTCCTGATCATTTTTTCTGTTTTGTTCATGATGGGTCTGACTGCCTCTGGCCATCGACACATACCTGGAGGCAGGTGAAATGAGTTAAAATGAGGTTAGGCAGCTAGCAAATGGAAATATTAACACAAGGAATTCAGACCCAGGCAGTGTGACTCCAGAGATCATGCTCGTAACTGCCACCCCATCTTTCTTTCAGCAGTGGTAGGCGTTCCTCCATCATGCCTGGTGTCCAGTATTGCTTCCTCTGGAGAAAAATCTGACTCAGTTCACATTACTGCTGCTTTGATAAAATTGTTACTTCGTGTATGATTGCATCGTGTCTCTCCTCTTGTGCTCTCTTTTTTCTTTCTTTCCTCCGTTGCCCCCCTTTTTTCTTTCCTTTCACTCTCAGAATGCTGTTAGCATCCTCACAGCGTGGCAGCCTCGGCCACATTGGGCCATTCCTTTTTTTACTATAGGACTGGGCTAGGTAAGTGACCACCAGGGAAGAAGGATCACGGGAGGCCACCTGGGAAGACGGCTACCACCCTGACTTCTAGTTCATTTTCCTGTTTGCAGATTTACATCTTACTCCCACTTTATGACGTAACTTAGTTTCCAGTCCCAAACCCTTCTGGATTTCTGTCAAGAAGTAAGGCAACTTTGTGTCCTTTTTCCGTAACTACCTCTCCATACACGTGATGCCAGCCTCCTTCCCTAAGCATTCTTCTTCCCATCTTGCAGAGTTTTCTTGAAATCTGTCTGCCAGTGGATTCCCTTCTAATATCTTTCTTGTGACTGGCGCGTGTGTGTATCCTTACGTTTCTTCAATATCCTTAGTAGGGTCTAGGAGGAAGAAGAGAGAAATCTATTTGGTCAATTTATCATTTTTAACTTGAGATCAGAAATTGTATTTTTTAATGTAGCTCCAAGAATAAGACATAATTTTATTTCATAGACTAGTTTTCTGATTATCTCTGTGAATAAATTGCCTTCTCCTAATAGCTAAGAACATCTAGTGAAGCTAAGAGATATTGAGGGATTTTTAAAAATTTCAGTTTATCTGTAAGACATAAATAATACTATGTGCAGTAAGCTGCTTGACACTTAAATTTTGTTAGTCTTATTTTGAAATTAATGTAAAATTAGGACTGCAATTTATAATGGGTTTTCCTGTTGTGAGATTGGCACTGTATTTTAGAAACTGGAAAAAAAGATGAGTTTGATGACTGGTGATCTTACATTGTGGCTGAAGCAACTCTATAATATACCTTTTTTTTTTTTTATCATTAGAAACATCTCTGTTCCTTACCAAATACAGTTTTCTTATAAATATTATAGTTCTTCATTCCCCAGGCTTTTTATTACAGAGGCCCTCATTTACCCTGATGCACAGCTCTATCTGATTTTTTTTTTTTTGGTTAATACAGGGCACACATTTTTCTTTTGAAATCAGTAAGAAACCAAATTGAAAAGAGCCAAAAATATCTGATGTTAGGGTTACTTTCACATTAAAAACTTTCCTTTCCCCCCAACTATTAAATAATAATTCATGTTTGTTGTTTGAGAAATTAGAAAACATATAGCCAGATGTAAAAGTAATAAGCAAAAATCACTCTCATTTCACCACTTTTTCTAGGTTTATATTGATTTATTTTCTATATCTATGCTTCTCTGTATTACTTTTGTCGTTTAATTTTGACCATCTCTCCTCATTAAGAAATGTGAGCCTAAGTAAGAAATTTTAATGTTAGCATACTATTCCAGTTTGCAAATATAATAATAATATGTTTAACCAGTTCCCTACTAATGGACATGTAGGTTGTTATGAAATTTTTATTATATTACAAGTGCTGTGATGAATATTCATATATGTATATATAAGGTGTCTGTAAAGTTCATGTGCAACTTAAAATATAAACTGTAAAACATACATGCATCTACATATACACACATATGGTTTATCAACTACTTCTGAATGATAGATTCTTTGAGGTAGAATTTCTGGGTTTTAGGGTACTCATGTTTTATATTGTCAACTTGACATTCATAGGTCATAACCACAAACATGTATTCAAATCATCAGTTCTCCACACCCTTTTCAGCAGTGATAAATCATTCTTTTAATATTTGCCAATGACAAGTTTTCCGTCTCCACCCCCAGAATCCCCTGCCCCACCCTGCTCTTCGGAGCATCAGTGGGCCCCTTGCCCTCTGGCTTCCTTGTGAGTCAGCCAGTGGGGCTGTTGGTAGCAGGTGGACAGAGGGAGCACGGTGAGGTCAAGACAATTATTCATCTGCTTCCCCTCTGCCGGGTTGATGGGGGGTGGTTTTCAGCAGCTTCCTACCAAAGGCTACAGCTCCTATCTGGTGGTGTACAGTCATCGTAGCTTCCAGTAACTGTTCCCTTCCTGGTCCATTCTGACCTAAGGTGGGAAATGGATTCTCCTGGACTGTTGCTAGCCCTGGGGTGCTCTACCATCCTGGGTTGATATCCCTCAGCCTTATCTACAGTTTTGTGAAAACTTCTCTTATTAAAGTCCCTTATCGCCTTGTTTGAATATGCCATCTGTTTTCTGCCAGGACCCTGACTAATAGATAAGAAAAATATCTTGTTTTTATGGTAACACTTTAATTTATTATAATTTCTCCCTTCGCCATGTTTTTTCTTTTAATCTTATTTTCAGCATTGCTGCAGTTCACTATTAATATGAAGTAGTCAGATTTATTGACTATTTACAGGTTATGTCATGCTTAGAAAGTTTTCCCCTACCTTATTTTTTTTCTTATATACTTATAATTACATTTTAAATATTTGTATCTTTAATTTATGTGGATTGGTATGAATTAGTAATAAAGTTTTCTGTTCCTATTTAACTATAGATTTTTCTCCAGTTTCCCAGCCGCATTTACTGAATCCCTACCATTTTACCACTGAGTCCACCCCTCTGCATATCATCATTATTCATTCTGAGCTGTTTCATTGATTTCCGTGTCTGTACTGGCCCCCTTGTTAAGATCTTTCATTCTTGTTACTTTAAAATGTATTTTAAAATCTTGTAGAATGTTTTATCTTATTCTTCTTTTTTAGAAAAAGTCTGGATATATTCAGTTTTCATGTTCTTCCAAATAAACTAGGAATTGTTTTTTTCAAGACCCCTCTCCTTCAAAATTATATTATGATTTCATTTGGTATTGTATAATATTCACGCTTTATTTTGTAGAGAATTAATGTCTTTTCAATTTTGAGTCTTCTAGGCCAGAAATATGGTAAATGTATATTTATGTTAAGTCTTTTTAGTGTCTCAGTAAAATTTCTTCACACATGTTTTGTGCAATTCTTATTTATGCTTAAAAATAAATTGTCATTGCTGTTGTAGAGATTTTGTTCTTATTGTAGAAAGATATAGCGAGGGAGAGATAGTATTATTCTTATTTGTATTTTGAAAAACCACTAGCAAATTTAAATTCAAATTCATTATAAGGTACTTTGCAAAGCATTTCATTGTTTTTCCTTATATTTGTATTCATAGTAATTGAATCAGTAATCAATCTATATTTATATTTTATATATTTATATATTATATAGTATAATTGTTAATTCGTAAATGTATAATGAGTTTCCACTTCCAAGATCATGTATGTTAAATCTTAGCAAACATTTGCAGCATCCCACAATAACCTTAAGAGGAAAGAAATCCATAGATACAAATTAATTAGCTGTAAAACTAAAAACTCCACATATATACAGCAAAGTAATGCCAATGCTAAAATATAAAAAATTCCTGTGCAGTTTGAATAGCCCTGAATTTTCAAAGCTCTCACTAGATATGAACACTTTTTACTGCAGTAAGATGAATACCGAACATTAGCTCTTGAGAATTTAAGCACATTTAATATACAAATTTTAAAAAGTTATCTCTACTTCACTTTCAAGATGAATTTGGCATTGCTGTAGAAAACTATTAATGTTGCAAGCTATAGATGCCCTAAACTAAATTTCTAAGCAGTTTAAGTTTTTTATAGTGTACCCTAAATTTTGTATACATTGTTTTGAATTCCTAAACTTAATGAACTTCTCTACTTTTTGCTAATGTTTCAGTTATCTCCAGGATGGAACATGTGTATTGTCAGTATTTAGCAAACTGGTAAACTGAGCTATGGACAGATTAAGTGGCTTATAGTATTCTATGTTTGATCATTGCCTTAGTTCAGGTTTTTTACACCTTTGATTTTTATAATTCAAAGAGTCTTCATGCCAGTCTGTCATCTCTCCAGTCATTGATCTTGGCCCTTTGTGCAGTGACCTCTTTAAGGACATGTCAGAGCACGTCCTTGTGCAGAGGTTTCAAAGAAAAATCAGAACCTTCAAAGCTTCTTACCCTGATGGAGGGAGTTCACAATGTCTATATTTGCATTCAGAGTCCTTATATTTGTCCCTTTTGTAACCCCAGGCTTCTCCTCTCCTATTTTCTTATTATTTCCACGTGGCTCCATCTTCTCCTTACCTTTTGATACCCTACCCAAGCTCTCAGCAGAGGCTGAAACACTAGCTCTTTCTTTATGTGTTCTTGTGGATTCTCTTCATCTGAAATAAACACTTCCATTTTTTAATAGTATTTTTTGTACCACTCTAATATGCTTTATATTAATAGTTGTTAGTGCATGTGTTTTAAGAATCTTAAATAATAAACACCGGAATGGCAGGTAGAATGTCTTGTTTATCTTTGTACGCCTCACAGCGCCTAGCATAATTCTTATACACAGCGGTTTGTAGAACTGAGTGGTGTTTTCTAATGTTAAGATTCACTGTGCAGTGTTGACATTAACCATAGATAGATGATTGCATTAAAATTGAATATATATATATATAAAAATATAATATATATATGTACAAATAAAGTCGTAGGTTTTCACTGTTAATTTTATTTGGGAGAAGGGTAAAGATAAATTTTTTTTGAGTTAGAGTCTTGTTCTGTCTCATGGGCTAGAGTGCAGTAGTGTCTTCATAGCTCACTGTAACCTCAAACCCCTGGGTGATCCTTCTGCCTCTACCTCCCAATCATCTGAAACTATAGACGTGGGCCACCATGCCTGGCTAATTTTTTAATTTTTTGTAGAGATGGGGTCTTGCTCTTGCTCAGGCTGATTTTGAACTCCAAGTTGAACTTCTTTCATCTTGGCCTCTCAAATGCTAGGATTAAAATGCCCAGCTAAAAATGATTTTTAAAAAATTAATATTTCATATACATGGATGTATTTCTCCCTCATCATGATCTTACTTAACCACATTAAACGCTCCTTGAAAAAATGTAAAATATAAAAAGATAATTTCTCGTTTTTTATTTCAGTAGAATTGAATACACTAAATAATCAATGTCATTTTATAGGTGTCATTTTTAGTATGAGCATGGCTGTTATTTTATTTTTAAATACAGTAGTTTACTCTTCTAATGACAGTTTAATATTTATTCAGGAATAGTTTATTCTAATTAGAGAAGGGAATTTTACCAGTTTAAACGCAGTGACCATGACCATCATGAATATTTCTGTGAATGACTGTAATGGGAGATTGTCAGTGGCACCGTTTGGATAATTTTTATTTTTTCATTATTTCATAAAAGCAAACTTTGTGTTATCATTTGCAGCTATTGTTTCAGAGGACAGGCATGGGCTCTTGAGACCAGTAGGGGGAATAATTTTTCTGAAGACTTTTCAGTAGTTGGTAAAATAATATGGGTGGCTAATACAATTTTTTTCTGTCATGAGAAAAAGGCAATTCTACAAGATAGGATATGACTTCGCATTTTTCACTTTAAACTAGTTCTAAATGAAGCAGTATCTCCAGAAGGATTCTGAACATGAATTTCATCTACTTTCAGATGGTGCACGTGAATGCAAATGTGCTGGAAAGCCCTCAACTGCTAGGCCTGGCCCAATTAATTTTCATACAGCAGAACAGAAAATGATAAAAACAAAAACAAAAAAGCTGCAGTGGATCAATGGGAAAGGAACATTCCAACTTCTTTATGCGTTAGTGAACATAGTAGTATTTGACTGTTTTTTAATAAAATTTAGTTTGAACTTCTGCCTGCTTGCCAAGTGATTCATACCAAAAAATGGTAAAATTTAAAAGCCAGATAGAAATGGAACATTATCAGTATCATGTGTATTTCAAAAAGAGAGTATAGTATTCTTTTTAGAAATTTTGCATTTCCCTTACAAGTTTAGTTAAATTGGATGTAATTGAGTTGATTCGATGATTATCAAGTGAATTAAGCCTACTGTTCCATGTCAATGAATGCATGCATACCTACCTTGTGTGCTGTCAAAATATCACCTTTTTAGACAAGATAGAATAATTTGGAAAATGTGTACATGTTGAAGATCAGATCTGAATTTCAAGACTTCTTTTGCCCCTTAATAACTAGGAGGCTCTGGAAAAGTTATTTTACCTAAGCCTCAATTTCTTCTATAAAATCAGGATAATGCCTGCTCCCCATAGTTGTTCTAAGAGTAAGAACTACTGTATATGAAAGATGCTTACTATTTCCTGGTACATAGAAGGAGTTAAAAAAATGGTAGAGTTTTTTAAATACTCATATAAATACTATAAATTTAAAAACTAACAACAGATGTTTGGTAAGAAATTTGAACAGTGAGGAATGGCTGAGAAAAGCAAGAAAGTAGGTGTATTTCATGTTTTGGTCAAAATAGAGGAATTACAGAAAAGAAGGAATTTCCTTTGATCCAAACAAAACAAAAACAAAAGAACTAAGCATTTCTTAGTGGATGGAGGATTTGTGCAAGGAGTAGTCCTTGCCTCCATCTTTTGAGTGGTGCTAGATTTACCATTTTCTTCGTTCCACAGCAAATGATTTTCCCATCAGCTTTGGATATGTGATATCATTTTTCTTGTTCAAACAACTCCTTTTCCAACAGGACAATATGCACATAGCCCTATTCTACCAAAATGCATTTTACATTTTAAAATTGGCAAGAATTCTCCATGCCCTTGGGTATGATGACATTCTCTTGGTATTGATTACTATCATCTAGTTGTCTATGTTTATACATCTACCTAACTACTAGAGGAACTTTGCAGGAGAATATCTGTCTTTATTTTATTTTTGCTTTCAATGGTTACCACATTTCCTGTAAAGCACATTCATAGTAGTTTAAATAATTTCCTGGGGGAGTTAATGTGGATAAGTCATCCTGCTTTGCTTGGGCTTCATTTCCCTTTGGCTCTCATAGAATGTCTGCTTTTGCCCTTTGGGTGTTTATTTTGTAGCCCCAGAGCTCTTTCTAATTTAAGAATTGACATAGGAGAAACAAAGTGTGTAACAAGTAGAGAACAGAGTCACAAAGGAGAGAGGGTAGAGCAGAGAGATGTCAAAGAGTTTAATTGGGTATTTAAGAAAATAGATAACTCAGCAGAGTCTTAGAGATATTGACCTAAGTGGTAATTGACCAAGTAATAAGGCAAAGAATGAAAAAAATTGGCTATATTTGGAAAAAAAATAGTATGGCCAAAATAATGAGAGGGAAAATTATAAATATAGTATTCACCTTAGTATTCTTGTGAGAAGCCAGCCAAAGGAGAAGGAGAATATATTAGGAAGATAAAAAAATTTCATGGAAATGTTACAATGTGAAGAACAAAAAGTGAATGATTAATACAGAGTGTAGAAGGCTGGATGCAGTGGCTCATACCTATAATCCTAGCACTCTGGGAGGCCGAGGTGGGTGGATTCCTTGAGCTCAGGAGTTGGAGACCAGCCTGAGCAAGAGTCAGATCCCCATCTTTACTAAACATAGAAAAAATTAGCTGGGTGTTTTGGCATTGCCTGTAGTCCCAGGAGGCTGAGGCAGGAGGATCACTTGAGACTAGGACAGTGGTTCTCAACCTTCCTAATGCCACAATGTATTTTCATTGTTAAATAGGGGTCACGATCCACAGGTTGAGAACCACTGGCCTAGGAGTTTCAGGGTGCTGTGAGCTGTAATGCCACAGCACTCTACCCAGGGCAACTGTTCCATGGAGAGAAGCATGCAGAGTGTCAATAAAAAGTATGGCTGTTTGAGTTTAAAAAAAAGCTGCAGTTTGGGTAGAAAATTCTTGCAGTTTGAGAGGATCTGTTGAAATAGGAAGAGAGATGATGCAACATATAGAAGAGCTATACTAAATAGAATGTACAATATTTTGTAAGTAGAAAACGGCAGAAAAAATGAGTTCTTAGATGACATAATGTAAAAAGAGACATTTATTACAGTTAATGAATGAGTAGTCTTTTTTTAAAATTTTTTTTATTGTTAAATCATAGCCGTGTACATTTGTGCAATCAAGGGGTACAATGTGCTGGTTTCATATTCAATCTGAAATATTCTCATCAAACTGTTCAACATAGCCTTCAAGGGGTTTTCCTAGTTATTGTATGTAGACATTTGTATTCTGCATTTAGTAAGTTTTGCCTGTACCCATTCTAAGATGCACTGTAGGTGTGGCCCCACCCATTACCCTCCCTCCACCCTGACTTCCCCCCTGCCTTCCCCTCCCTTGGCCCTTTCCCTATAGTCTTGTGCTATAGTTGGGTAATAGCCTTCATATAAAAGCTATAAATTAGCTTCATAGTAGGGCTGAGTACATTGGATACTTTTTCTTCCATTCTTGTGATACTTTGCTAAGAAGAACATGTTCCAGCTCTATCCATGTAAGCATGAAAGAGGTAAAGTCTCCATCTTTCTTTAAGGCTGCATAATATTCCATGGTGTACATGTACCACAATTTGCTAGTCCATTCGTGGGTCGATGGGCACTTGGGCTTCTTCCATGACTTAGCAATTATGAATTGGGCTGCAATAAATATTCTGGTACAGATGTCTTTGTTATATTGTGATTTTTGGTCTTCTGGGTATATACCTAGTAAAGGAATTATAGGATCAAATGGCAGTTGTATTTTTAGATCTCTAAGTATTCTCCAAACATCCTTCCAGAAGGAACGTATTAGTGTGCATTCCCACCAGCAGTGTAGAAGTGTGCCCTTTTCTCCGCATCTACGCCAACATCTCTGGTTTTGGGATTTTGTTATGTGGGCTAGTCTTACTAGGGTTAGGTGATATCTCAAAGTAGTTTCGATTTGCATTTCTCTGATGATTAAGGATGATGAGCTTTTTTTCATGTGTCTGTAGATCGTGCATCTGTCTTCTTTAGAGAGGTTTCTCTTCAAGTCCTTTGCCCACCCTGAGATGAGATCACTTGTTCTTTTCTTGCTCATACGTTTGAGTTCTCTGTGGATTCTGGTTATTAAACTTTTATCGGAGGCATAACCTGCAAATATTTTCTCCCATTCCGAGGGCTGTCTGCTTGCTTTACTCACTATGTTCTTGGCTGTGCAGAAGCTTTTTAGTTTGGTCAGTAATGTATTTTTGATACTGCTTCAATTGCCTGGGGAGTCTTCCTCATAAAATATTCACCCAGGCTGATTCCTTCAAGAGTTTTCCCTGCACTTTCTTCAAGTATTTTTATAGTTTCATGTCTTAAGTTTAAATCTTTTATCCAGTGAGAGTCTATCTTAGTTAATGGTGAAAGGTGTGGGTCCAGTTTCAATCTTCCACAGGTTGCCAGCCAGTTTACCCAGCACCATTTGTTAAATAGGGAATCTTTTCCCCACTGAATGTTTTTAATTGGCTTGTCAAAGATCAAATAACAGTAAGTAGCTGAATTCATCTCTTGGTTCTCTATTCTGTTCCAGACATCTACTTCTCTGTTTTTGTGCCAGTACCATGCTGTTTTGATCACTATCGATTTATAGTATAGTCTGAGGTCTGGTAGTGTGATTCCTCCTGCTTTGTTTTTATTTCTGAGTAATGTCTTGGCTATTCGAGTTTTTTTCTGCTTCCATATAAAACAAAGTATTATTTTTTCAAGATCTTTAAAGTATGACAGTGGAGCTTTAATAGGGATTGCATTAAAATTGTATATTGCTTTGGGTAGTATGGACATTTTAACAATGTTGATTCTTCCCAGCCATGAGCATGGTATTTTTTTCCATTTGTTAACATTTTCAGCTATTTATTTTCTTGGAGTTTCATAGTTCTCTTTATAGAGATCTTTCAGTCCTTTGTTAGATAAGCTCCCAAATATTTCATCTTCTTTGGCACTACTGTGAAAGGAATAGAGTCCTTGACTGTTTTTTCAGCTTGGCTATTGTTGGTATATATAAAGGCTACAGATTTATGGGTGTTGATTTTGTAGCCTGAGACATGCTATATTCCTTGATCACTTCTAAAAGTTTTGTAGTAGAGTCCCTAGTGTTTTCCAGATATACAATCATGTCATCTGCAAAGAGTGAAAGTTTGATCTCTTCTGACCCTATGTGGATACCCTTGATCGTCTTTTCTTCCTGAATTGCAATGGCTAAAACTTCCATTACAATGTTAAAGAGCAATGGAGACAATGGGCAACCTTGCCTGGTTCCTGATCTAAGTGGAAATGATTTCAATTTAACTCCATTCAATACGATATTGGCTGTGGGTTTGCTGTAGATGGCCTCTATTAGTTTAAGAAACATCCCTTCTATACCAATTTTCTTAAGTGTTCTGATCATGAAGGGATGCTGGATATTATCAAAAGCTCTTTCTGCATCAATTGAAAGAATCATTGGGTCCTTATTTTTTAGTTTGTTTATGTGCTGAATTACATTTATAGATTTAATGTATATTGAACCATGTATGTCATGTATGTCTCTTGTGGCTTTACGTTCATCAATAGTTCTCAGTCTGGGGAGTCCTGGGAAAGAGCTCCCTGAATTTTTTCCAAGAAGTTCATGAAGTCAAAACCATTTTCATGATAATACTAAGGTGTTATTTGCCTATTTCACTCTCATTTTCTCAAGGGTGAGCCATGGGGTCTTCTAGAGGCTAAATGAGGTGTAATATTGCAACAGAGTGAATACAGAAGTAGGTGGGATAATCCAGTTGTCATTGATTGAGCCAAACATTAAAGATATTTGCATAAATGTAAAGCAATGACATTCTTTCACTAATTTTTTTGTTCTGGAAAATATAGTCATTTTTCATAAAATGTGCAATTTATAATAATATGAGTTTATCATTATTAATGAATAAATATTTAAATTTTTCTGTTTTAATTTCAATACAGTTAAATATTGATAAATGTCACCCATGTAAACAAAAAACTCTTTGGGATCCTCAATAACTTTTAAAAGTATAAAGAAGTCCTCAGAGCAAAATATTTGAGAACCAGTGATGAAGAAGAAGAGATGGATGGAACCCTTGAAACAGTCTAGTGAAGAAGTGGAGAATTTCTCATGACCCACGAGCATTTACAGATTATTTTGTTACGGATATTTTATTCTAAATTCTTTTAAGGGAAAATAAGTTAATTCTAAGAGCATTTAAAATTTTTGCCTCCAACCTTTGAAGCGAAACCAGACAAAATGTTGAATTAATGGAAAGGAAAAAAACAAATATTTCTGAAGAATTCTAGCGGAAGAGAAATTGATGTGAGGTGAATACATTATTTTGACTGTGTAATGACACAGTCTTTTAAATATAGATGGAAAAAGTTCAAATTTCACTAGTGAGTTTTTGGCACTGAAAAATTCCTATTTTTATTTTCTTCTTAAAAAAGGGATTGTTTTTCAGAAGTTGCAAGTTGGGCTGCTATAACAAAAACAATAGGCTGGGTAGCTTAGAAAGAACAAGAATGTGTTTCTCATGATGCTGGAGGCTGAAAGTCTGAGATCAGGGTGCTGGAATGGCCAGTTCCTGGAGAAGGCCCTCTTCTGGTTTGGATGCTGCCAACTTCCATTGTATCTTCACACGGTGGAAAGCCCCCTAGAGGCTCTTTGGCCTTTTCTTATAAGGGCACTCATTTCATTGTCATGACCTAATTATCTTCCAAAGGTTCCACTTCCTCACGTCATGAGGAATTTAGCATGTGAATTTTGGGGGGACAAAAAGATTCAGTTCTTAGTATTAAATGAACTAATACTTGTCAAAATTTTCTTTATTAAGGTGGAAAATGAATTCTCATAACCCTGACATGAGAGCAGCCAGTTTAGAAATCAGTCCCTTTCCCAGATTCCTGGAGTGCCTCAAGGCTAGAGTGCCTGGAAACACCCTACCTACGATTCTGACCGACCTTAAGGATATGCCCACAATCCTGACCTGCACTACAGAAGAGCCCCCGGCTGTACCCTGGGCTCCTGTGTGGGAGCTGAGCTGACACCCTGTCAGTCTCCATCTGCCTTTTCTTCTCTATTAAAGTCTTTCCTTGTCCCTGGACTGGCCGCCTCTCCTTTCTTACAGACCCTCACCCTAGTTCTATGCCAGAATGCATGCTCAAGGATGTTGCTCTTTGTTATATGTGCTGGCAGTTGTAATTAATTATTTTAATTCATACAAAGAAGAAATAGCTGCTTAAATGCCAAACCAATATAGTAATCTTTTAAAAAAATACTTAGATTTTCATTATACTGGAGATAATTTTCTACGTAGATTGATAGTATATTTAACTCCAGCCTTTTAGTGGCATGTGTTACATGCTGTGATTCATCTTTGTGAGTCATGATTAACAACATGACCTATTTGTACATATTTAGTTTTTGAGAACTGGGTAAAATGGGTGATATATTTCAGCAGTATCATTAAGATTCAAGGGCTGCTACAAAGGCGGGTCCTTGGAATAACATTTCATTAATTGCCCACATAGTTTTCAATCAGCATCTAACCCTTAATTATTCTGAAAGTTCATCCTTGAGCATGCATTCCTTAAAAGAACGTTTATCATTTTTTTCACATCACAAAAGGAATATGTATTCATGGTAGAAAATATAGCAAATATAGAGAAGCAAAAAGAATTAAATAAAAATCACAGGCAAGTTTTTCTCATGAAGATTACCCACTGTGTTTACATTTTTTTTTCTTTTTTTTTGAGACAGAGTCTCACTTTGCCACCCTCTGTAGGGTGCTATAGCATCATAGCTCATAGCAACGTCTGACTCTTGGGCTCAAGCAATTCTCTTGCCTCAGCCTCCCAAGTAGCTAGGTCTACAGGCACCTGTCACAACTCCCTGCTATTTTTAGAGACAGGGTCTTACTCTTGCTCAGGCTGGACTTTTTTTTTTTTTTTTGAGACAAGTCTTACTCTGTCACCTGGGTAGAATGCTGGGGTATCATAGCTCACAGCAACCTCAAACTCCTGGGCTCAAGCAATCTTGCCTCAGCCTCCTAGCTGGTTGGAACACCTGTTAATTTTTCTATTTTTAGTGAAGATGGGGTCTCCCTCTTGCTCAGGCTGGTCTTAAAACTCCTGAGCTCAAGGGATCTACCCACCTGGGTCTCCCAGAGTGCTAGGATTACAGGTGTGAGCCATGGCAGGCCCTCTATTTACATTTTGAGAATATCCTTTCAGTCTTTTTTTGATGTGTAAATATATACATATATTTTTTGCTTTTGCTAAAGCAAGACCATACTATACATACTGTTTTGTAAATTGCTTGTTTTTCCCAATGGTATTTTGCAAATATCTTTCTTTCAAGTGTATGTTTTATTGGTATTCACATTATCTGAAGTTCTGCAGACACTTTTATCACCATCATCGTAGATTGTGAGAATGTATTATGGTGACTTGAAGGTTATATTCCTCAGGTTCTTGGCTGCAAATAACAGAAGATGACTGGCTACATTTCACAGAAAAGGAGTTTACTGTAAATACTGGCAGCTCCCAGAAAGAGTGGGAGGGGGAGTGGGGAGAAAATGGAGCAGCCAGGCTTGGAAAGTGGAAAACAAATGCCCTCTACAAGGAAAACCAGAATTTTCTGTCTACATATGTGTACATTTAAAAATGAGGCCTACACCTGCGGTGCATCTTACAAGGGTATATGTGAAACTTAGTAAATGTAGAATGTAAATGTCTTAACACAATAACTAAGAAAATGCCAGGAAGGCTATGTTAACCAGTGTGATGAAAATGTGTCAAACGGTCTTATATAACCAGTGTATGGTGCCCCATGATCGCATTAATGTACACAGCTATGATTTAATAAAAAAAAAAATAAAAAAATAAAAATGAGGCCTACCTGGCTTGACTCTTCAGAATCTATTGCATTCACTTAGATTAGAGCTGAGAGAAAATGGGTATGGTCTGGAGGCCAAAACGGTAAAAGATTAACAACCTAGACACTGATAGAAATCGGAAGAACTCCTGCAGCTCCGAGCCAGAGGGGTTATTATATAATGAGACCGGCATACTAAAGATCCCTCAGCTTGCTGTGCTGTGAGTCACATGGAGGACAGGCAGGTTTGCCTTTTTCACTTATTGCTGTTTATGGAGCACACATTTTTATTATTTATTTGAATGATGGGAAATGACCACAGTGGGCTGCCCTGAGGACAGTGATAGTCAGCTGGAAACAAAGCCTGGATGACCTGAATGTGAAATGCCGAGTATGTGTGGACCCAAGAGGTGAGCCCAGGACATGAAGGAATCCTAAGGATTTAAGGGCTGTGCTATATCATAGTGACAAATCAAGCCCTTTCATCTTCCTCTCCCCCCTCTCCCTCCCCCAAATTGCTAAATCTGTGACCATGTGTTAATCTGACTGATATAACAGCTTGAAACTAGGCCATTTGAAATATAGAATTCTTGGGGATAGCGAGAAAATATGCCATTTTGAAAAGCCATCTTCTACTATAATCATTGCATAATGGCATTCAGCAGCATTAAAAATGACAGGGAGAAGAAATAGTGCTTTGAGAATAGAATTGCTCTTAGCTTTCTTTAGAGTTCTGAGAGGGTTTTACAGAGAAATGTACTCTTGGTCAATTCAGTAAAACTAGCTCTCTCTCCAGCAAGTCTTCCAACTGGGAGAGGCTGCCCTTTGCTAGCCCAGGGTAGGCTCTTGGTGGTAACAAAAACAAGACTCTGTCCTCCTCTACCTGGGCCCTGCCCAAAGCCCTTAGTAATGATTAATTCTTAAAACATGGCATTGCTGAGAAAATTACTGTCCCCGTCTATGTAAATTTTTTTTTTTTTTTTCACTTTTGTGTTTTCTCAGAAAATAAGAACTTAAAAGGGTTGGTAAGGAAGGGGAGGAGGGGGTCATGGAATGGAAAGTAAATGGAGAAAAGAAAAGGAGGAAGCTCACATCTGTTATAACCCACAGTCTAGTTACTTTGCACATATCTTCTCAGTTAATTCTCCCAACCACTCAGTAAGTTAACTAATCAACATTTCCATCTTACAGAGGAGTTAGCTGAGGCCCAGAGAGGATAGGAGGTTTGCCCACGACCCCAGAAGCTAAATAGAAAAACCAGATTCAAACTGCAGTTTCTTCTTTGTCCAAGTATTTTCATTGTAATAATTGAGGGCGAGGAAAAGGAAAGGGATGAAGGATATTGCATGGTTGGGGTGGGGGGGGCGGGAGAAGAAAAAACAAGGCTAGTTTATGTCATTTGTTAATGTTGACATCTATATTTTTAGTTAGCCACAATATATTATGTAATACAAAATTATGAAAATGATTTAAATGTCAAGAACTGATTATTAACTCAAAGACATACTAGTTCACTACTAATTAATATGAAAGCTGTGTCTATTCATTACATATCCATGATCTTTGCATTATCTGAAGTGTTTTTGTGATAATTCATTTCAATATATGGTAAGTTTTGCAAATGGCTCATTATCTATCTATCTATCTATCTATCTATCTTCCATCTTTCCTCCCATGTATATCTAATATATACTTAAATACACACATATATAAATGTACACTCAAAAAAGTTTTAATTCTTGGGGCATCTTTAGGTTTTTTCATTACATAATAATATAACTTAAAAATAATTCAGATTACTCTAAGGGTACTACGATTAGATTACATTGCATTTGTAAGGTGAATTCCAAGTTGTAGTTGAGTCCTCCACTCAGGAGGTGTGCTTTATACTCCCCATTGTGCCTAATAGGTGAGAGTTTACCATGAAATCCCTCCCCACTTCCTCCTCCCTCCTTCTTGGATTTAATTGTGTTTTTCCTCTCCTGTGGGCCTGTAGTCTACTAGTTTAAATTAGTGTTGAGTACATGGGATGCTTGATTTTCCATTCTTGAGATGCTTTACTATGGAGAATATTCTTCAACTCCTTCCAGGTAAATGCAAAAGATAACACGTTTTGATTATAAAAGTATTTGCTCATAGAATAAAAGTTTAAGAGTATGATGATAATAAAAATCACCTGGACTAATCTGGGTCAGGCTGACCTGGGAATGAGCCTGATTAAGAACTTGCAGGTGGGCTTGGTACCTGTAGCTCATAATTGGCACTATGACTATTAGCATTTTATTGTTTTTCTCTCTTCTAAACTGCATATGTACAGAAAAACATTTCCTTTTGGGATAATTATAGATGTACAGGAAGTTATAAAAATGGCACAGTTTTTTTTTACCAAGTTGTATCCGATGGTCATATTTTATGTAACTGTAGTATAATATCAGAAGTCAGCAAACTGCCCTTAGTACAAAGGATGTATACAGTGCTATGCCATTTTTATCACATGTGTATATTTATGTAACTACCACCACAATAAAAGTATATATATATATTTTAAAAATTTGTATCATTCTGTATAATTTGTTTTATAATGTTTCCATTTCACAATATACTATATTGAGAACATTCTCAATATAATTACTATCTCTCCTATGTTGATGTTTTTCATGCCTGTCTAGTATTACATTGTATAGACATCTTTGTGTGTGCATCTTGAATAATTTCATTAAAATAAATAGAAAAATAGTAGAATTGGGCAGTCATGGCTACAGACATTGTGAAGGTATTTGCCTCATACTTCGGAATCACTCCTTGAAATGTATCAGTTTATACTCATGTGGCCAAAATGAATGCTGATGTTCGTTAACCAGTGACTTGGCCAACACGGGCATGAGCATTAAAAGAAATCAATACCTTAATGTACACAGCTATGATTTAATAAAAAAAAAATCATCTAGATGTGAGAGTCCAAGGATAGATTGGGAATAATGAATATAGAGGTGACCCTGGAACAACATGGGTTGAACTGCACAGGGTCCACTCATACGAGGATTTTTTCAACCAAAGGCAGGTGGAAAATGTAATAGTCATGGAATGTGAAACTCACATCTATTGAGGGCTGACTTTTTATACGCACGAGTTCTGCAGGGCCAACTGTGGAACTTGAGTATGCACAGATTTTGGTATATTCAAGGACCTTGGAACCAATCCCCCAAATATACCAAGGGCCAATTGTAATGGTATTACAAATGTATGATGTGACTTCAGTGAAGGTGGTGGGGAAAACCAGACTTGATCTAAGTAACTTTGTAGGATGATGTTTTCAGTGGAAACTGTAAGAATAAAGATAAAAATGACTACACATTTAAAAAAAAAAGAAATTAATACCTAGTTGATAGGTGAAAAGTATTATTGTATTGTGATTTAATTTGAATACATTTCTACTAATGTTAAATGCTTTTTATGTTTATTGAACACTGATACGTCTTTCTGCTGAATTCTTTCTTCTTGTACTTTAGCCAAGTTTTTCTCAGGCAGATATTTTTCCTTTATTTATTGGTGTCCTTTGTGTGAAGGATATTATCCTACTCTCATAGGTAGAAACTTTTTTTGTATGTTTGTTCCAGTGTTTTGTTAGGTTTTCAGTTTTGTTTGTAATGATTTTTCTGAACAGAAGTTGAGAATTTTTGTGTTATGAAGCCTATCCATATTCTATAACAGTTCCTGCCTTTGGAGAGTCCTTTTCCCCATGAAATAATTAAGTTATATTTTCTTTTTCTGAGATTTACTTTTTATGTTAATTTTTTTTAAAACCATCTTCTATCTATTTTAGTATGTAAGGTAAGCATCTAATTTAATTTTGTATTCTTAGTTATTAGCTATCACAGTAATAGCTATTAAAAATAAAGACCTTTCCATTAATCTGAAATGTCTCATTTATCATGTATTAAAGTTTTATGTACACAGCACAAAGTATAGAACGTGGATTTCTACTCATATTAATTCATCCGTTTACTCATTTATTCATTCATTCACATATTCATTCTTCCACTCATTCATTTCACAAACATTTATTTAACACCCACCATGTACTTTAGATTTAGTGATTGAAATAACGCACAAGATGACGAGGAATCTACCCTCATAGGGCTTTCTTTCAGGGGTGGGCTGGGAAATAGAATAAGGTTATAGCAAATAAGTAAAAAAGGATGGAAATTTTAGGGAGAAGTTCTATGAGAAGGAGAAAATAGACTGCTTCTCATAACATCATATCCTCGTCCAAGTCACCAAAATCTCTTGCTTGGATTATTGCAAATGGTTTTTTAGCCAGGCTGTGTTGGGTAGCTAGCTAGATATGAGCTTGGTGGATGACAGATGCAGTTAGGCTAAGAATGTACGCAGACATCATCGTGCCAATTATAGATTCTCACTCATACTGTGACCGGACTGGTCTGGGTCAGGCTGACCTGGGAATGAGCCTGATTAAGAACCTGCAGGTGGGCTCGGCACCTGTAGCTCAGCGGCTAGGGCACCAGCCACATACACTGGAGCTGGCAGATTTGAATCCAGCCCAGGCCTGCCAAACAACAGTGACAACTATAACCAAAAAATAGCTGGATGTTGTGGTGGGCGCCTATAGTCCCAGCTACTTGGGAGGCCAAGGCAAGAGAATCGCTTAAGCCCAAGAGTTTGAGGTTGCTGTGAGCTGTGGCGTCACGGCACTCTACCCTGGGCAACAGCTTGAGACTCTGTCTCAAAAAAAAGACACTGCAGGTGGATTGTTTTCAAGACTTTGCAGGTGGGCATTTTGGGAGCAGAGTTAGTAAGACCCTGGGAGACTTCCAAGAAGCAGCTGATACTCCTTGAAGTTGTGTATAAAACCCAAGGGCTGCGTTTTCCACAGTGCCTGCAGTTACTAGGATGAGGCCTGGCTTGCTGTGCAGGTTATTAATAAATACTTTCTTTTTCTTACTAAGACCTTGTTTTCTTCAGTTATTTCAGGGACTACCTTGAGCCACCACAGTGCTCTAACCCATTTTTGGGATCCAGCCAGGAGGAGGTATGTTTAATTGATTTACTTTTAACTCTTTTGCTACTGAAGAAGTGAAGATAGTTGTATGGGAATGAGTGCCAGAGAGTCATCTGTTTTCTGTGTTATGGAAGGCATAGACAGAGGGTCATAGTATGAGTGAGAATCTGTACTTGGCACTTGATATCTGGGTACATTCTTAGCAAATGGCTCCTTTTGATTTGCATTGTACCCTAGGACTTGATTTCTTCCCTTCCTGGATTCACTGTCTATTCTCTTATGATCTCTTCTGCATTTAGGATTGCCAGAGAGGTCCTTCTAAAACAAATTGGATCATGTCACTCTTTTGCTCTAAAGCCTCCATGTCTCCTTTATCATCTATTATTGGGTAACAAATTACTACAAGCTAGTGATTTAAAGCAACACACATTTGTTGTCTCACGGTTTCAATGGTCCAGGAGTTGGGGGAAATTTGGTGCCCACTTAGAATGTCTGCCACCCTCCATTCCATGTTACTGAGATAAAAAGGCAAAGTCCTTAAATGGCCCCGGAGGCCTCGGCAAACCACCCCCTGCCCTTCATATCTCTCTGACCATCACTGTCTGTTCTCATCCTCTCACCTTCCCCATCTCTTTGCTGCAGCTCAGTGGCCTCTTGAATAGGTCAGGCACACTACGGCCAGGGTGCTGGTCTCGCTGCCTGGAGCACTCTTTCTGCCCACTGCTATAACTCATTTGCCTCCTTCAACTCTTTGCTTCCAAGTCACTTCTCAGTGTCCCTGCCCCCCACGCCCCCATATAGTGATGCAAACTTCTCCTCACCCCTGCCCCTGCACTCCCTACCACCCTTACTCTGCTCTCTATTTTCTTTCTTTCACAGCATGAATTGCTTCTGACATGTTATATTTGCTGTGGTTATTACTTACCATCTATCTTACTCCACTAGAAAGCAAATTCCATGAGGGAAAGAATCTTTGTTTTCCTCTTAATATGTACTCAGTACCCAAAACAGTGCCTGGTGCACAGCAAGCATTTAATAAATATGTACGGAATGAATAGGCTGGGAAATACTTAATGAGAGGCTTGAAGTAAGAGCATTTGAGCCAAGGTCTGAATGATAGGAGGCCTCCTCAGACAGGATATGGGGAAAGATCACTTGGGGCAGATTTTTTTTGCTTTTTGGTTTTTATTTTTATTTTTGGAGGAGACAAGAGTTTTACTTTGTCACCCTCAGTGAATCCTAGCATTCTAGGAGGCCTAGGCAGGTGGATTGTTTGAGCTCAGGTGGTCAAGATCAGCTTGAGCAAGAGTGAGACCCTATCTCTACTAAAATAGAAACAATTAACTGGGCATTATGGCAGGTGCCTTTAGTCCCAGCTTTTTGGGAGGCTGAGGCAAGAGGATCTCTTGAGCCTAAGAGTTTGAGGTTGTTGTGAGGAACTCAACCTAAGGCAACAGAATGAGACTCTGTCTCAAAAAAGAAGGAAAAAAGCCCTTCTAAGCACTTTTCTTTTCTATTTTTTTTGAGACAGAGTCTCACTATGTTGCCCTCAGTAGAGTGTCGTAGTGTCACAGCTCACATCATCCTCAAACTCTTGGGCTTAAGCGATTCTCTTGCCTCAGCCTCCCAAGTAGCTGGGACTATAGGATCCTAATACAATGCCCAGCTATTTTTTTTTTTTTTTTTTTTTTGGTTGTAGTCCTCATTGTTGTTTAGCAGGCCTGGGCAGGGATCGAACTCATCAGCCTTGGTGTATGTGGCCGGTGCCCTACTCATTGAACTATGGGCACTGAGCCCCTTCTAAGCACTTTTCAAACATTAATTCATTTAATTCTCTAACAACCATATGATGTAGGCACAGTAATTTTTCCCATGATACAGATGAGGAAACCGAAGCACAGGGGAATTAAGTAACTTACATGAAGTGTCATAGCTAGTATTTAAACACAGGCAGGAAGGCACACAGTATAAAGCCAGAGTCTGCACACTTAACCACTATATTAGCATTATCAGTGCAAAAGCCCTGAGGCTGGAACAAACTTAGAGTTTTTGGAAGGATGGCAACAAGACCAGTATGGCTAGTGTTTATTTAGGGATGAGAAACATCATGGTAACTGAGTCCAGAGCGGTAGGCAAAGGTGAAAATAGAGAGGCTCAGGGAAAGAGGAGGTAGAGATTATTCTCATTGCTGGAGGCTATTAACAGTAGTGATATGATCTGTTATAGTTTTTAAAAATAATTTCTCTCAGGCTTGGTGCCTGTAGCTCAGTGCTTAGGATGCCGGCCATATACACCGGGGCTTGTGGGTTTGAACCTGGCCCAGGCCTGCTAAACAACAATGACAACTACAACAAAAAAGTAGCCAGGTGTTGTGGCGGGCACCTGTAGTCCCAGCTACTTGGGAGGCCGAGGCAAGAGAATTGCTTAAGCCCAAGAGTTTGAGGTTGCTGTGAGCTGTGACGTCATGGCACTCTACCCAGGGTGACTAGTGAGACTTCATTTAAAATAAATAAATAAATAAACAATTTCTCTATATGGAGAAGGAACTTCATGAGGGTGAAGAAGGAGGTAAACTTAAAAAAAAATCCTCAAGAACAATTCTGTTTTCCATGTGTATATTTTTTGTATAGTTATATCAGTTTAGACACACCTCTCGGATTCCATGTTATATTAGCTAATGGAATGTCTTTACGTTTTTTATTATCTTTTGTATAGTGAGTTTTAATTTCTGTAAATGCACATAACATAATGTTTTTGAGAAGACAAATAGGAAGCAATCATGTGCACTGATACTAAGCTGCAGCCAGGCCGTAATAGCCTGGCTCATTTTCAAAATTCAATCTTATTTTTTTACACGGCTTTATTGAGGCATAATTTACACACCATAAATTTCATCTAGTTTAAGTGAATAATTTTATGGCTTTTAGCATATTTACAGGATTGTGCAACCATTATCACATTCTAATTTTAGAACGTTCCCATCACACCAATAAGAAACTTCATGCCCATTGGCGGTCACTTCCCATTCTCATCTGAGCCTGGGCAACCACTAATTTACTTTGGGTCTTTATAAATGTACCTTTTCTGAACATTTTATGTAAATGGAATCCATACAGGATGTGATAGTTTATGTCCAGTCTCTTGTCACTTAGCATAATGTTTTTGAGGTTCATCTCTAAGTTTTAGTATCTTTTAGTACCTCATTGCTTTTTATTGTTTAATAATATTCCATTGTAGGGATATGGTACATTTACTTCTTATTCAACAGATGATGGACATGTGAGTTATTTCTCCTTTTGGTTGTTGTAAATAAACCTGATTTAGACATTCTTGTATCCATCTTCATGTGGACATAAAACATAATTTAGAGTGGAGATATCTCTTGGGAGGAATGAAATTGCTGTTTTTTTTTTTTTTTTTCCTTTTGGTAAATCTATATTTACATTAATTTTCAGTCTTAAAACCAGAATGCCCTACACTATGACTTTATTTTGATAAATTTCCATCCCCAAATTATTTTCATTGTTTTGCCTTTAGATGTAGACCTGCAGCTTACTTGAGTAAGGAACATCTTTGCATTTTTTAATGTTTTAAAATATTGAGAAATAATTTCTGTGTGCTCATAGATTTTTTTTTCTTGGTGCTCAATTTGTGATTTGATTAAAAGTGTGTTTAAAATGAAGATGTTCTTTAAATTTTTGTTTTAGCATGCAGAATATATAGAGTTATTTCTGTCTTTAAAACAATCTTCTGTAGAAAAAGAGGTTTAAAAAGCACAATGACAACTTCTTTGTTATTTTAGCTGCTGACATTTTTAATTCAATTTAACAGCGGCCTTATATTTTTAAAGTTAATGATGCAGATTTCAGGTTCAGTTAGCAGCAATTTAAGATGACAATTCAATCATTAGTGAAACTAATTATTAAATGGAAAACTCACTGTAATATTCAACCTCATAATGAAATAAAATCTTAGGTCCAAGTGCTGTGTAAAAACTGTGAGCTGGTTGGTGTGGAGCTGTCTTAATAAAACAGCACAACGCTAAGGTTGAAAGATGGCAGTCTTGTACATGAGATTATTTTCAGTTGTCTAACATTAAATATTTAGGTTCATTTCTAGCCATGATTTTATTTAACTAAATCACATAGCATGTAATGAACTTTGTTTTACAGCATCTCTAACCATGTTTCTAAATGTAAATATATTTACATATTATATTTATCCCATTTATCTTAAATGCGTATGACAGGTATAATCATTACCATGTTTATACAATCAAAATAAAATAGCAATAATGCTATTATGGATATTCTTGTAGCTTTATTTTGATAAGTGCCTGCATTTCTGTTGGGTATATACCTGGAGGGAATTTTCTAGATCACAAGGAATGCAGTGTTTAACTTTGATAGGTAAGGTCAAACCATGCCCCATCATGGTTGAACTACCTGCTCATCCTACCACCAGTCCTTAAAGAGTGTCTGTCGCTCTCTCTGATGGTAATATGTGGAACTGGCAACAACGCATTTGTATCAGTAGTCAAATGGATGAATAAGCAATGGTGTCTTGGTCACTTTGGGCTGCTATAACAAAGATACCGAGATTGGGTGGTTTTAACAACACACATTTGCTTCTCACAGTTTTGGAGTCTGGGAAGTCCAGGATTAAGGTACTAGTAGATTTGGTGTCTAGAAAGGGTCCCTTTCCTGATCCATAGACATCATCTCACCACGTCCTCACATGGCAGAAGGGGCAAGGAAGCTCTTTGGACTCTCTTTTATAATCCCATTGATCAGCATTCTGCCATTTAAGACTTAACCACCTTTCAAAGACCCCACCTCCTAATGCCATCATCACATTTTCCACAGTAAAAATTGTGTTGCGATTTTAACATGTGACTTTTGGAAGGCAGAGGCAATCTATAATAGGTGATATATGTATGAAGTCTGACAATTAAGTTTGTGAACTCATCCTAGAAAAAGTGCTACGTACTTCATTGGTGCATATCACTGTGGTCACCTTCAAAGTATCTAGTGCCTAGTCCATTCAAAGCAATTCTGGAACTCTTTTTCTGAAATGACCTTCAGAGTTGTTGTATGGCAACCCCAAATAAGCAATAATAATAAATGTCACTCAATTGTGAGACACTGATATACCAAGGTTATGAAACCTTACTGAGTTATTTGTACAGTGCTGGCAGTGTAAGCACACAGTGGCAAGTTTGTGAACTTAATTGTCATAACTTGCACAATGACACCTCCAATGGTCATTCTCGAAAAAGAGTTCCAAAATTGCTTTGAAGGGTGGACTAGGCCCTAGCATTGGTGCATAGTTTCCCAAAGGGAGTACTTTGAAGGTGACCATAGTGACATTCAGCAATGAGGTATGTAACACTTTTTCTAGGATGAATTTGAGAATGTGTCTGACCTGGTATACAGTGGGATGCCCTACAACAATGAAAATGAACTATACTGTAAAGGTAACAACATGAGTGAATCTCAAAGACATAGTGTTAAAGAGTAAAGTAAAAGACAAAGGAAAATATACTATATAATCCCCATTTTTATAAAGTTCAAAAAAGATAAAATTAAGCTGTGGCGTTAGAAGTCAGATAGTAATTAATTTGGGGGAACCAAGGAGACTAGTGATTTGAAAGGTGGCGGGAGACGAGTTTCTGAGTGCTGGAAATGTTTCATTCCTTCACCTGGATTTCTTCACTTTGTGTGACATTTTCTTTGAGCTGTGTACCTAATGATCTATACACCTTCTGAATGCATGCTAAAATTCAGTAAGAAGTAAAAGACAGAGATTGAACTTAAAAATCACTGATTTTACCGTCTTTTGATTTTATTTATTTATTTTTTTTTTTTTTCTTTTTTTTTTCTTTTTTTTTTTTATTGTTGGGGATTCATTGAGGGTACAATAAGCCAGTTACACTGATTGCAATTGCTAGGCAAAGTCCCTCTTGCAATCATGTCCGTCTTTTGATTTTAATTGTAACATTGATTTGAACTTAAACAGAATAATTAAAGTGAAATTTATTTAAAACAATCTTTTTTATATCAGTAAAATTTTCTAATAAGTACTCAGAATTTTCCACTACAGCAGTATTTTTTGCCCTGTTTTTTTTGTGATTATTATTTTTTTTTTGAGACAGAGTTTTACTTTGTTGCCCTTGGTATAGTGCTGTGGTGTCACAGCTCACAGCAACCTTGAACTCTTGGGCTCTAGTGATTCTCTTGCCTCAGCCTTCCGAGTAGCTGGGACTACAGGTGTGTACCACTACACCTGGCTAATTTTTCTATTTTTAGTAGAGACAGGTCTCACTCTTGCTCAGGCTGGTCTTAAACTCTGAGCTCAAGCATCCACCCGCATCAGCCTCCCGGACTGCTTGGACAGGCATGAGGCACTGTGTCCGGCCTATTTTTTGTGATTTTTTCTACAGCTGTCTTTGTATTTTTGGTCTTTTATCACAACCTTAATATTTTGCTGATTTATAATACATTTTAATTTCTGAACAACGTTACTCTTGTGATTCATTTGTTTAAAGACAATTTTAACTGTTTTCTAATATAATTACTTAGTAAATTTTTAAAAAACTAGCTAGGATCCGGTGGCGCCTGTGGCTCAGTGAGTAGGGCGCCGGCCCCATATACCGAGAGTGGCGGGTTCAAACCCAGCCCCGGCTGAACTGCAACCAAAAATGGCCGGGCGTTGTGGCGGGTGCCTGTAGTCCTAGATGCTCAGGAGGCTGAGGCAGGAGAATTGTGGAAGCCCAAGAGCTGGAGGTTGCTGTGAGTCTTGTGACATCATGGCACTCTACTGAAGGCGGTAAAGTGAGACTCTGTCTCTACCAAAAAAAAAAAAAAAAATAAATAAATAAAAAAGAAAAACTAGCTAGGATCTTGATTGGATGACTTTAATTTTACAGATCAAATTAGGAGGCATCGATATCTTTAAATTGTCCTTCTTTTCATCCAACACTATGATGTCTCTCCATTTATGTAAGTATTTTCTTATGTCATTGAGTATTTGTAATTTTTCTTTGAAAACTCAATTATGATCATATAATTAACATATGAATATATTCTTGTTGTTAAAAACGAAAACATTACAATTAAGTCTGTAATCCTAACCGAAATACACCTTTTCCCATAGAGCTGTCCATGGCTGTGAATTTGGAATGTATCTTTTCAGACGTTTTTATGCATCTACATACATGTGAATATTCACAGAGAAGATACAGTATCTTGATTTTTTAAATGACTTTTTCTACATAAATGCCATCATACCATCCACACTTGTGTGTGTGCGTGTATGTGTATGCTTGCTTGTGTGTTTTGCTCCCCCACCACCTGTTGCCAGCAATAGGCCTTAGAGATCTTTCCATAGTAGGACATTAGAATTCTTCATTTTTTAAGATTATCAATTCATGTACCTGAGAATGGATATTACTGGTGGTTTATCTATATCCATATGATGCCTATGACAGGCAGATTGTTTCCATTTCTTGTGATTATAAACAATGCTAAACCACATTCACAAACCCACAGTTTATTAATAGCAAGTGCCAGAGGGTCCAGACATGCCCTCCCACTGCCACTTTCTGTCCATGTATATCCAACACTGAAAGCCAAATTATCATTTGAATGTCAGATAATGTACATTTTTAGAAAAGATACTGCCTGGCAGTCCATTTTCATACTCATAAGTTTTTCTCTAATTAGATTTTGAGATGTGAAGTTGGTCAAGGGATATGTACTATTCAATCTTAATAAATACTGCTTACTCTTATCTGCAAATATTTTCTCCAATTTCCATGTCCATTAATAATGTATAAAAATATCCATCAATACTCCATATATTAAAAACTAGAGGAGATGGTAAAAATGATTACTGCTCTTGTGGAGATTACAATTAAATATCACCAAGTAGCTGAATTATTGTGATATAAGGCAATAGAGATAATATCTTAAAAGTAGTTGAACTTTTAGAAGTAATAGTTTATAGTGCTTGGCAATGGGAAGAGATATTACCCTGCGTTCAGGATGCCTTGCTGAATTCTTCCCAGCCAGAATAGTAGGCTCATAAACACGATTTGTGGGCTAACCAAATAGATTCACTTGTTAGAAATAGTCTCTCAATAACCAAACTCACATAACTTGAAATAAAAAGAAAGTTATCAATGCATAGGAAATAAGAAGTGCCAGAGGATCCAGATATCCCCTCCCACTGCCACTGTCTATCCACCTATCTCCAACACTGAAAGCCACGTTATCATTTGAATGTCTGCTAATCTGTGTTTTTAGAAATATACTCCATGGCAGTCCATTTTTTCATGTAGCCTTTCTATCGGGAAAACCAGGTTATCAACCTGATCAATGTGCATGGAATGAGAAAGGGAGGAGTGAGTGTGGTTAGTTATGGGAGTTACCAATTCTACTCTACAATATGGGATTTACCTGCCCCTGGGCAGACAGGAAATCTAGACAGAGACAGCGTCTCTTAGACACTGCCGGCACAGGTCCAGCCAATACTTATTCCTAGCATTCTTTCTTTTCTGGACTTACAAAAATGGATAATTCTCCATTCCATGGGTACATTATTTTCCACAGTTATCAAGTACCTAGGTCACTACAAAAATTTTGAGACAGACTGTGCTATTGGTCCATTATGTCACTTGTAAGAAACACGGTCTACAGCGTCCTTTTTTGTTTACCCGTGCAAGTTTCAGCTTGCTCAGCTTATTGGTGTTGCTGAAGGGCTTCCTTGGTTTCTGTCTGCCCAGATTTCAAGTTTTTGTGTATTTCCAAATTTTCATAATGACCCACGTTTTATTCTCTAAAAGCAGTCTATGTTACTTAATTCCAATAATAAAATCAATAATTATAGTCTTTATGTTTATTTAGGGCTTATGATGTGTCAGGCACAGTTTTTGAGATGAAGTCTCCCTATGTTGCCCTCGGTAAAGTGCCGTCGTGTCATACCTCACAGTAACCTCCAACTCCTGGTTTCAAGTGATCCTCGTGGCTCAGCCTCCCAAGTAGCTGGGGCTATAGGTGCCTGCCACAATACCCGGCTAGTTTTTTACAGACAGGGTCTCACTCTTGCTCAGGCTGGTCTTGAACTCCTGATCTCCAGTAATCCATCTGTCTTGGCCTCTCAGAGTGCTAGGATTACAGGTGTGAGCCACTGTACCTGGCCAGTTTTATTTATCTGTTATTAAAGTGACCCTCAATATAGGCACAATATATGAAAATGTGATTAAAATACAGCAAGAATTTTAAGTAGGAAGAAATTCTTTCTGATTAGGTCAATAAGAGAAACTTCTTACGAAGGAAGAAAAGGAGACTTAAAGTATGATTAGAATTTTTATTGGCAGAAGTAGGAGAAAATTCCAGCCTTAAAAAAAAAATGTTTTTTCCTTAAAAGGTTAAGTTTCATTTGCCTAGAAAGTTTACTTATATGAAATACCTCACTTTTTAATAGTGCCTGATAAAGAAGATATATTTTATGAAGAATTTGCTATGGGGTAGGGTAGGGTCAGAGGCAATATGGAAGTTTTCCTATACATTTTTTATTGTCTGATGTAATGAAATGGACATAGAACAAAAGCGTCATTGGCTTCATGAGCCTTTTTTCTTCTAATTATGTTTCTCATACACTTGTGCAATTTATATTTTATTGAAAATGAGCCTTGAGAGATGCTCTTAAAGTCTGGTAGGGGAAATTAGAACTTATTGCCTTTGATTGCAGCATTTGTTATTTTTGAGGGAGAAAGCTTTGGTGGTCACTTACAAATTGTGAGTCTGACCTACATTGCAGAGCGAGCAAATTTCCCTGGGAACCCGATCAATAACACACTCTTATTATACAAAAGGAGCTTGCTAACAGCCTTTCCTTTTTTGACAGTCAAAACAACAATTTGTTCAATTTTATCTACTCTCCTAGAATTCCCATCAGGTAAAATTGCTCCCTGTTTCATAGTCACAAAGCATTTCATTTAAAATGATCATGTTAATTTTCATTACATTTTTAACATAAAAGTTATACATGGAAAATTCTGAGTAATTATGGTAGCAGGCTAGTTGTGTCTGATATCTCTTCTCCCAACTTGCACAGTAAAGATACAAACTATCAACAGAGGAGGAAAACTAAAGGAAAGAGAGAAAGTCAAATTTTGGATGAAATTTCTAGTAACTGTCATTAGGGAAGATAGACTGAGCATCTTAGTTTTGGACTATACACCATCTGCCCACTTTTTACTTCTAACTGAATAAAGAGGCTAAAAGGTAATACTTTTTTTTTTTATTGTTAAATCATAGCTGTGTACATTGGTGCAATCAAGGGGTACAATGTGAGGGTTTCATATACAATCTGAAATATTCTCATCAGACTGTTCAACATAGCCTTCATGGCATTTTCTTAGTTACTGTATGTAGGCATTTGTATTCTGCATTTAGTAAGTTTAGCCTCTACCCATTCTAAGATGCACCGTAAGTGTGGCCCCACCCATTACCCTCCCTTCACCAAAACCTCCCCCCTCCCTTCCCCTTCCTTGGCCCTTTCCCCATAGTCTTGTGCTATAGTTGGGTTATAGCCTTCATGTGAAAGCTATAATTTAGCTTCATAGTAGGGCTGAGTACATTGGATACTTTTTCTTCCATTCCTGAGATACTTTGCTAAGAAGAATATGTTCCAGCTCCATCCATGTAAACATGAAAGAGGTAAAGTCTCCATCTTTCTTTAAGGCTGCATAATATTCCATGGTATACATGTACCACAATTTGCTAGTCCATTCGTGAGTCGATGGGCACTTGGGCTTCTTCCACGACTTAGCAATTATGAATTTGACTGCAATAAACATTCTGGTACAGATGTCTTTGTTATATTGTGACTTTGGGTCTTCTGGGTATAAACCTAGTAAAGGAATTATAGGATTGAATGGCAGGTCTATTTTTAGGTCTCTAAGTATTCTCCAAACATCCTTCCAGAAGGAACGTAAGGTAATACATTTTTAAGTTAACCCCTACTTAAAAGTATCTATCCTCTTAATCAAGATTTCTCAATCCTGGCACTATTGACATTTCAGATCTAGTAATTCATTGTAGGGGACTGACCTGTGTGCTGTGGAATGTTTAGCAGCATTCTGGTCTCTACCCACGAGATGCCAGTAGTATTCCCATCCTCACCCCCAGTTGTGACAACCGAAAATGTCTCCATGCATTGCCACACAGCCCTAGAGACATAAAATAGCTCCCAGCTTACCACAGTCCTATATGACCAGAGTAACCAGAGCCTGGAGCTTCTTGTCCCATCTCTCTTTTAACACCGTAGAAACCTCACTTTTCTTTTTCTTTTTTTTTTTTTTTATGACAAAGTCAAGAGAAACAGATTGTAGTGCCCTGAATCCTGAGACACTTTATTTTCCCCCTCCCCCCAAATTTAAAAAAGAGCATTAGGACTAAAATTCATCTATGGTGCTAGAAGTTAGAGTAATGTTTACCTTTCAAGGCGGAGATATTACCACAGCAGTGATATCACAGAGACTTCTCCAGTGACAGAAATATTCTATATTTTGATGTAGATGGTGGTTACACATATGTTAAAATTCATTGAGCAGTACTGATCATCAACTTCACTGAATTAAAGTTTTACCTCAATGAACAGCAACGATGAAAGAAAGACTTAGGAGAAAGAGAACCAAACATAGAGTATATTAAAAAAGACAAAGGATCTGAAGGTGAATTAGAAGAACGTACCTCTGAAAATTAAATGATGCAAACGTTGAAGAATACATATGCTTGCATAAAAGAGTCTGGTTCGAAAAGGTTAATGAATTCTCATGGAGCCCACACCAATGGCTCTCCATAATTCCTATGAAGCAAAGGGAAAATTAGCATTACAAACTGGGGCTGTTATTCAACATATTGCCAGAATCTTGGAAATATTTCAGCAGTCTACCAGGGTAATGGATCTGATTGAAAAATGTAATAGATGGCCCATCCAAGCTGTGCTAGCAGAAGCAGCCTCCACATGCTCACTAGAAAGATGGGGAGAAGTCCCAGCCCAGCCACTTCTGTCCCCTCAAATGCAACCATTTGTACTAACCCGTGTTCTGTGCAGCTCTTCTGCTGCATGGGCACCGCTTTTTAAGGCAGAGAGTTCTTTGTTCCCCATCCCCATGGTGACACTGATTCTTCTACTTCTAAATCTGGAGTGCAATATCAGAAAACACGATGGTTGGGGGAGGGTACAAGGGGCCAGCAATGGCTCATTGTTTTGAGGAATTAAGTCCACACAAGCACAGCATTGTGTCCAAACGTAGTAACAGTGACCAGAACTCTGCACTGAGTCAGGCTCGACGTGTATAGAGCGGTCAGAATTCAGAGTGGTCAGTGTAAAAACGGCAGATCTGGCATGGAATCACCTCTCTTCTATTTAGCAATGGCATACACGCTGTTTCACAACTCTTCCTCTAGTCCCCATTTCTAATCAGGTTTCTGCCTCTATTGATTCCCTGTGTAGGGATTTGGAGGCCACCACTGCTGTCAAAGAGTCAGTATACCTAGAGTGGTCAGCTCACCAGCATGAGTTCACATGTCCTGGAAGGTCTAGATTTTGAATGTGATCATTCTGTCCAGCGTGGCCCATGTATTTGAAATGGTTAGGGGTTTGACTTAATGTCTTAGGCCTTGTGTGTTCAGTGTGATCAATGTTCAGGCCAGTGGAGTCTGCGTTGTTTACAGTTCTTATCCCCTCTAGGCCTAGTTGAAATCTGGCATCTTCAGGAGGGAAAGTGGTCTGAAGGCTGGGTACTGTGGTTCATGCCTGTAATCCCAACACTTTGGATCACCTGAGCTCAGGAGTTTGAGACCAACCTGCACAAGAGCAAGACCTATCTTTAAAAAATAGTTGGGTGTTGTGGTGGGTGACTGTAGTCCCAGCTACTCAGGAGGCTGAGGCCAGAGGATTGCTTTAGCCCAGGAGTTTGAGGTTGCTGTGAGCTATGATGGGGGGACTACAAAGTAAGACTCTGTCTCAAAGAAAAAAAGAAGAGGAAAAGTGGTCTGAGGACATATATGGCTGGAATCTGGGCGTGTGTGGGGTTTTTGCATGTCCTTCTGGTATATAGGTTTTCACTGCCCCAGTACTATTTCCCAGGATTGGTTGTACAGCTTCTTAAATAGCAATTTCTTTCCCTAAAGAAGGAAGAACCACCCCTACCCTGCCTCATCCTAGCTCTAGCCACACCCCACCAGGGATAGTCAACATTCCCTGACACTGGCTAGTTGTGTCTTGTCCAAACTCCAGCCTGGGACCCAGAAGACCTGGGTGGCAGGATTTCTTTCCCCTTAGCCCTTTCCTGGTCTCTCACTCTCACCCGACACTGCCTAAAAGACCCCTCAACAGTGGCCTCAACATACCTCTCTCTCCTCTTGGCTTTATGTAGTAAAACCCATTATTCATCCATTCACTAATTTTCAGTTCATGCGTTCATTCAGCAGACATTTTTTAGCATCTGTTGTGTTCTAGGGATTACTTTATTAGTCAGGGTTATAGAGGCATATGAAGCACATAGTATTTTCCTTTTTTAGAGCTTATTTCCCAGCGGAGAAAACAGACTAAGTGAATAAATAATCAAACAGGTATGTATTAGATAGTGAGGTAAATAAAATCCGAGCATGAGATATTGACTGGGAGGTACTAGGGAATACTGAGAAGGTGTAGTTTTTGCCTATGTAAATAAAAGTGCCAAAGACTCAGGGAAGTCTTAAAATAGCCCCAAGGTTAGTAAATGCAGTGAGGCCTTGATGGCCTATTGTCATTTATTTCCCCTTTTTTCTTTCCTAAACAAACTACTTCTTAGTGCCTTAGGAAAAGCTGAGTGAGTGACCCAGCTTTAATTTCTAGCCCTGATTAATATCACCCAGTCATTAAAACCTCATACTCCCAGTCAGAGGTTGGTCTAAGAATCTGGGCCTAACCCAGTCAGCGCATAGTATTTTCCGGTTAATATGGATTGGTTCAGGAATGGGCACATAATCTAATTTGAGCCAGTTAAGTATATTCTTTCTTTGACTCTTTTTTTTTTTTAATCAACATAATTTAAGTGTGCCGTGGAAGCTTAACTATAGGTTCAAGTGGGTTGTGAGATAAAAAAGGTTGAAAAACACTAGTCTAAGGGTTCACTGATGTTTTCAACTACCAGACAACTGAGATGCGGAGGGAGTTTTCTAGAAATGCCTGGGAAGTTTTCTGCTGTCTCTAGGAGAGATGGTCTGTCTAACTAGCTAGGAAGCAAGCAGACCTAGTTGTTCCTAGCAGCTGGCTCATGGCCAAGAGGCAAATATTGAGAGTGAATTCTGACACCAGGATAGCTGAGTGTAAAGAAGGAAGTTGTCCCGTTGTTGAAGACATCAGTGAACCTCTAGACTAGTGTTTTTTAACCTTTTTTAAATCTCACAACACACTTGAACCTATATAGTTAAGCTTCTGTTGATAAAAGAAAAAAAGTAAAAAAAAAAAATATACTTATTATGCTTTAAACTTCTTTCAAATTAATAATCCTTAAAACTTTTTGCGGCACATCTAAGATCCTCTCACCATGGCACAGTGGTTGAAAAATCATGGCTCTAGACTAGCGATTCTCATCCTGTGGGTCGTGACCCCTTTGGGGGTCAAATGATCCTTTCATAGTGATCACCTAAGACCATCCTGCGTATCAGATATTTACATTACAATTTATAACAGTAGCAAAATTATAGTTACAAAGTAGCAATAACAATAATTTTATGGTTGGGGGTCACCACCACACGAGGAACTGTAGTAAAGGGTTGCAGCACTAGGAAGGTTGAGAACCACTGCTCTAGACTGACTGATCTTGAAAGCCTAGTCATGGGCACTCGGCATTCCCGTACAGGCCACAGCTTCTGTTTACGCACAGAGCAGGCTAGAGACCTCCCAGCAGCAACTCTTAACCAGTGATAGACAGGAGATGATGGATAGCTACCTCGGCTTACCTGTCCCTTACTTGAAACAACTCTGAGCACTCCATGTGACAGAGAAGCCCTCCCCACCTGGGGAGCATTTACACTGAGCTGTGAAGGACAAGAAGCTATCCCTGAGGAGAATGTTCCCAGCTGCGGCCACAAGTTGGCACAGGCCCTAATGCGGTATTTGTTTTGACATGTTCCAGAATCAGAGAAAGGGACGGCAAGTATAGCTGGGCCGTGGATAGCAGAAGCTGGAGTTCTAGAACCAGGGAGTCTGATAAAGTCCTTTTCTTCATCTTGCTTGCAGTTTGGCCTTGGGCAAGTTATTTAATCTTGTGAGTCGTAGACTTCTCATCTTTAAATGAGCTTAAGAGCAGTACCCAGATGACAGGTTTATAATGAAAATCAAATGAGCTCATGAATGTGAAGTGTTTATCGCAGTCCCTGGCCCAGAATTGTTATTCTCTCATCTAGATTAGGTTTGTTTGCCTAATGTTCAATTTGCTAGGGATTTTATGTCTTTTCAGAGTCATTGTCAGAAAGAGCCAAATAAAATTACACTCAGCCGAACCTTGGAACAATGAAGTGCAAACACTCCTGATAAACTCTGAGGAACCACAGCTAAGCTCTTTTTTCTTTTTTTAATAGAGACATTGTCCAGATCTAGTCATAACTCTACTTGCCCCCAGAATTTATCTCTTTGCCAGAAAATCTGGAAGCATGCCTTAAAATCTGGCAAAATGTGAGATAAGTGTATTCTCTGAGTAAGAACACAGCTCCTTTCCTGCGGCAGCTTCTGCTGGAAAACTATCAAAATATGATCTGTCAAAATACATGGAGATTGTGGCTTGCAATAAACACTTTGGCCAATTTGTCCATCAAAGAAGATTAAAACCTTGCTGCAGACACATTATTGAAAAAAGCTGGAAGTGCTACTATAGTTCCACTGGAACACACATAATTAATTACCTGATGGACCTTGACACATACATTGTGGGCTGCTTTGAAAGCCTGCTGCGGGACCATGCACTCTAACAGGATCTTGTTATTACTGCAGGTGAGATCATGAGGTAGCTCTTACGTGGAGGCCGTCACAGGTATTTCTGCCTCTTCAGCCCATGCTCAGCTTGTCAGGAAGCTACTGCAAAATTGTGTATGTTAATTGCACACAGACGACTTTGTACGGTGATTCCAGAACTTATCTGCAAGAAGGAAAGAATCCATGCAGGCTACTTTTAGCAGCGAATTATTGTAAATCCACAGTAACAGCCATTGGATTTAATCATACGTCTATTTGCTTACAACAAACAACAAAGACCAAGAAAATGTGTGTCACCTTCCCGACTGGTAGTGCTCTTTCCTCTAGAGCTTTCTGTCAGGGCAGTCTAATGAAATAATAGAAACTGCTTATTTTATTTATCTAGGACAAGTAATATTTTTCTTACCTCTAGTAAGTACTTAAAGCAATCAAATTCTTCTATATTAAGTCAAAAGCGATTTAGTGACCATTTCTGTCTGCCATCATATACTAATTTTCTATAATTATGTGCTATTAAAAATGAAGAGATAGAGAAGGATTCAATTCCTAGTTCAGCCACTTATTCATTCTTTGACATTAATAATAGTAATAATGATAGTTAACATTTATGACAGCTTACCAGGTCCCAAGCATTATGCTTAGCACTTAACTGATCCCCGTTTCATTTAATATTCGCAAAAAGCCTTTGGGGAGGAGATGTATTATCATTATATCCTTTTTATAGTTCAGAAATAAAGGCTTGAAAGGTTAAGATACTTGTCCAAGGTCATACTCTTAATAGATGACCTGGCTGCATTTCAAACTTGGGCTGCCTGACCCGGAAGATTATTCACAGTACATTTTGTCTCTTCTTGGGATGATTTCCTTATCTATATTTGTCTTTCTCTCTCAGGTAACTAGGGAGTCCAAGGCTCTGCCCAGACTGTTTCCAGACTTGGTGTGGGAAAGAGCAGAGTTGGCTCACAGCTGAGAACCTGAAGCACAGTGTGAGTGGGGCCAGGGCCGCAGGCCATGGGAGTGCCAGGCAGGATGCAGGGAGGTTTGACATGCCCAGTCCTGGTCCAGGGATCCACAGTGAAGGGTGAGGCTGGGTGCAGTGGCTCACACTTATAATTCTAGTACTCTGGGAGGCCTAGGGGGGAGGATTGCTTGAACTTAGGAGTTTGAGACCAGCCTGAGGAAAGCAAGAGCCTGTTCTACTAAAAAATAGAAAAATTGGCTGGGTGTTGTGTTAAGAATCTGTAGTCCTAGATACTCAGGAGGCTGAGGCAGAAGGATCGTGGGAGCTTAGGAGTCTGAGGTTGCTGTGAGTTAGACTGAGGCTATGGCACTATAGCCTAGGCAGCAGCAAAAAAAAATCATACAAAGTGAAGGGTCAGCAACAGAGGACGTGTAAGACTGAGCAAGTGAGTTTGGGAGACAGACTAAAAAACTGCCAGAATCTGTGGGGACTCCAGCAATGGGAACTTAACAGCAGATGTCCAGAAAAAAAGATGCTGATGGGGGTGGAGCTGCAAAGGTACCAAATGCATTCCTGCCACTGGTGAAACAGAGGTGATAATAATGTTTCTCTTACCCGGATCTCTCCAAGAGCAAGCAAAATAGCCTATGTGCAAAGCACTTTGCAAATTCTAAGGGGAGAATTTTTCTTACAGAGGGTTTTCTGTGTTCATGTATACACAATAAAGGAAATCTGTGCATCTGTGATTCTTTCACAGTAGCCTCACATAGGACACCTCAGTTGGGTTTGGGTGGAAAGTAGAAGATTGGTTTGACAAAGAAAAAGAGCAGGTAACTTTTCAGCTTCGTCACGTGTTCTGATGGGAGAATTTGCAAGTGTACCAAGAAAATGAACACTGCTGCAATATGGTGCCCTAATGCCATGGATTCTAAGTGAAAACGTATCGTATATGACAGGCTGGATGCAGGATTTAAAATATACATGGTGGATTTTGTTTCGTAGCTCCTGATCTGCACTGGGGTTTGTGAGTGCTGTCCTCTAGTGTAGGAGGAAAGACTGGAGAGCAAGGGGGGCTGCACTGGATGCAAAGTCAACAGAGGAGACCTTGGGATGCCATGTTAATACCCCCAGACGCTGGGAGGCTGAGGTGGGTGGATTGCTTGACCTTAGGATTTCGAGATCAGCTTGAAGAAGAGCGAGACCCCATTTCTACTAAAAAATAGAAAAACTAGGCTCAGCACCTGTAGCACAGTGGTATGGCATCGGCCACATCCACTGAGGCTGGCGGGTTCGAACCTGGCCTGGGCCAACTAAACAACAATGGCAACTGCAACAAAAAAATAGCGGGTGCCTATAGTCCTAGCTACTTGGGAGGCTGAGGCAAGAGAATTGCTTAAGCCCAAGAGTTGGAGGTTGCTGTGAGCTGTGACACCATGGCACTCTATGGACAGTGGCCTAATGAGACTCTGTCTCAAAAAAGAAAAAAATAGAAAAACTAGCTGGGTGTTATGGTGGGCGCCTATAGTCCCAGCTGCTTGGGAGACTGAGGCAAGAGGATTGCTCAAGCCCAAGAGAGTGAGGTTGCTGTGGGACTCTATTCATGGGGGCAGAGTGAGACTCTGTCTCAAAAAAAAAAAAAAAATGCCCCCTATCTGTTGAGTACAGGCTGGAGAGAAGCAGGGTGGGTCATGGGGTCACAGAACACACTACTGGTCTCTGTGCCACTCCCAGACCACTGAAACTAGCACCCGGGAAGGCAGCTGGTGTCAGGAGGCTGCTACAGGTAATGCACCCAACAGGGTGGTAAGGCTGGTGCCTGATTTGGCTGGCAGCAGAATCAAGACGGTGCTAGGTAGAGGCACAGCTGTTACCTGGCATGGAGGCCTAGCAAGCAGTGAACAGAACCCTAAGTAAATTGTGGGAGGCACCGAGAAGCTGTGTAAAGTCATCTGTCTGCTGGGAATGCCCTTGGCTCCCACCATATACTTCAGGTTGAATAGGAAATAGTCATTTCTATCAGCTAGTCTCTGAATCCTAACCTGAGAGGAGGATTCCAAGAACAGTCAGAAGAAATGAGTAAACCTAGTCTCAGTTCGTGAGTAAGCCTCGCCTTATTCTAAGACGAATAGGAAAAAATCAGAGGAGCAATGAAAAGATTCTGAAGCAGAAAAATGGAGAACACACTGTTCAGGATGTGGAGAAAAAGGATAGAGTTGAAAATGACAGATAGCTCAGGGACAGAGTGTAGTGATTACACAGAGCTAACTGAGGCTTCTAAGTAGGAGAGCAGAGCAAAGAGGATGAGAAATAGACATGTGGTGGGAGAAGGAAGCCAGCCCCAGCTCTGGGAGAGCTGAATCTGTACATGGAGATGGCTAATCTGTTTACATCAATGAAAACAAAATTCAGACATAGCCTAGTGATACTTTCAGATTTCAAAGACTTCCAGAACATTCATTCAGGGAGCAAATCAAGTGGCCTGCAAAGGGGATTGGGAGGATCATATTTCCCTCTGATATCCTCTCAACAATATTAAAAATATGGGTAGATGGGGAAAAGATTTGGCATAGGAGTCGTACACGAATTTTATTCTAGTAAAATTATATCTGTATATGAAAAACATTTCGTTTTCTGACAGAGTATGTAAAATAGCTACCAAAAAATCCACTCCAACCCCCCCAAAAGGCTCAAAAGTGAGGTCTAGCTGATCTAGAGATAGAGAACTCAATGGGAAAATCAGTTTACAAAAAAAAAAGGATCGCACTAAGCACAAGTTGTACGTAAATTAAAGAATGATAAATGTGGTTTTTAAACCAAAGGAAAATATCAAAAACAAAATTTTTGAAAGAATAATACCTAATAATAAAATGGACAGGGTTGGTTATGTATGGTTATCCAAAGTACTCGACATATAAATACATGTTTATAAATATTTGCTGAATGAGTATTAGACTATTGCCATGTATGTAAAAGTAAGTAAGAAATGGGGATGGCTAGTACGTTAGAAGAAGCTAAATCATATCCTTCTTTCACTGGGTAATGTAGAACATCCAGGAGAGTAAAGTGGAACTTTTTCCTTCCTTTATGCTTAAGAGATAATTTTTTTGTTATTGCAAAGCAGAAATCAAATTCATTATTTCCATATAACTATATATACAATGGGGCTTGGTAGATTCTCTGAGCAAGTAACTTTTATGTCCTATATTTAGGAAGGGATAGACATTCTGAGGGAAGACAGGTACCTTTTGCCACATAATAGTACCCTGATATCAATAGATCTAAAAGGACAATTCTGTCAGCTATGAAATCTAACTCAAAAATGCCATATTCCTCCCTCACCTCCAAATTAGTGTGATTGACTGCTTCTTGATTTTTCACTTTATTCTTTTGGCCTTACATGATTCATGGAATTAAATTAGCCGGGTTTTTTATTTATAGAGAACTGATTGCAATGATTCATAACCGTGATTCTTTTAAGATGACTTACTTAACAATGAGCCACAGTGTTGGCTGTTACAGGTGTCAGTGTCTGAAGCTCACTGTCGAGCAGAGCTGTCTCTCCATATAGAAACAGAGTCTGCTTTACGACTGCGGGGGACTTAGCTGAAGAATAGATAATGGTTTTGTGTTATAAACAACACCAAAATTGTCTGATTCTAGCTTTGTTAGAGTGAGTGGAAAACTAGCAAGGATGGTTTGAACAGTTTGTCCCAGAAGCTCTGAAATGAATATCTGTTCTGGATTAGGGATGCAGACTAAGAACACAGGGCATTCTAAATAGACAGGCTTATTCCGAATTTGACTGATTAAAGAAGGAATTTATCACAAATCCTGGTGGTGGCTGTATTTTTACCCTTGACCTGATCGTATACTTTAGATCATCTTTTAGACAATAAGAGATTGTTCCCTAATTTGGGGCTGATATCTAGAGAAAGTATGTATCTTTGTTTTGGGAAATAAGTTTCAGAAAGTATCAAGGGTGTGAATGATATACTCCCTCCTGAATTTGACCTTGGCTCAGAATAAATGTGGCAGTGGGTTGGGGATTTCCTGGGAATTTCTTGGCCCTGCTCTAAATGTGCCAGAGACACACAGCCCTGTTCTTTGTCCTCCATTGTCTATTGTATCCACAGAACATTTAATTCTGTTTCAGGAATGCTCTGGATTATTTTTCCTGTATATTACCTATTTTGTGAATTATCAGGGATGAATTTTAAGTCACCTTTGAGGAGTATAAACGTGCTTGGAAATGCAAACTTGTTTAGTAGAACATCAGACAACTATGGACTGGCTGCCCTCATTATCTGTACTACATATTGTATAATGTGTTTTAAAACAAAATGAAAATATTTTTATATTTGTTTCTTTATTGTCAGTGCTTTTATTAAGTGAACATTTTTGACTTTGTATTATTATTGCCTAATAGGTCAAATAAGCACAAACACATGAAACAATTATCCTTTAAAAAGATTTCAAGTGACAAGTTTATATCTGTGTAATTTTCTCAACAATTCTGATTTAGGTGGGGTGCGGTGTCTCATGCCTATAATCCTAATACTCTGGGAGGCTGAGGTGAGTGGATGATTTGAGCTCAAGAGTTTGAGACCAGCCTGAACAAAAACGAGACTCTGTCTATACTAAAAATAAAAACTGAGGCAAGAGGCTCGCTAGAGTCCTAGAGTTGGAGGTTGCTGTGAGCTATGATGCACTCTATTCAGGGCGACAGCTTAAGTCTCTGTCTCAAAAAAAAAAAAAAAGATTTCTGATTTATTATTATTATTATTATTATTATTATTATTATTAGAGACAGAGTCTTACTTTGTCGCCCTTGGTAGAGTGCTATGGGGTCACAGATCACGGTACCCTCCAGCTCTTGGGCTTAGGTGATTCTCTTGCCTCAGCCCCCCAAGTAGCTGGGACTACAGGCGCCTGCCACAGCACCTGGCTATTTTTTGGTGCAGTTTGGCTGGGCAGGGTTTGATCCTTCCACCCTCAGTAAATAGGGCCGGCGCCCTACTCACTGAGCCACAGGTGCTGTCCCTATAATATTTTTAATGTTACTGTGATCTAAGAGTTTGCAGAATATTCTCACCCACATATATAAATATACATATATTTTTGAAATATCACTTGGTTTGATTCTGTTACATTAGCACCTAAAGGGGCTTAATTTATCATGTATTCCTTGTCCTACCCCATGTAAATAGTTTATGTAATTGCAGGGCTGCTCCAGGGAAGAACAATTGTAGTCAACTAGTCCATGTGCTATGGTATTTGTGGTGCTTCTGATGTACAGTCGGGTGGTTGGTGGTGGGGTGAGGGTGTAAGGAATGAGGAGACTTAGATCAGAAAGGCAGGGGAGAGAGGAGTTAGTGCAGGAAGGTTAGGTGGGAATGGGGAACAGTGGACAAGGGAGGAATTTTCAGTGCGGGAGGCTGAGTTGAGAAAGCTCCCCAGGTGTGACACTGAGAGTTGGAGGGCTGGAGAATGGATTTTAAAAAGTGTTGTTGTGGGGGTGTACCTTTTGGTTTTCCTGCAGAGTCCTTATTAGGATTGCAATGTCTCTGTTTAGGCTGCTCGGATGCATGGAGCCTGTGTGGACACTGGACGTGGGTGTTAGGTGCTGGCGATACAGTGTCGGGCACAGCACACGTGCTGTCTGCTCCCATGGATCTGACACCCTGGGAGGGAAGCTGGCAGGAATCAAATAACCGCCAGAATATCATTCATCAATTCAAAATTTATTTGTTAAGCAGCTACAATGTACTAAGCAATATTTTAATTTCTTGTAATTTTGATCCATCAGTAAAACAAATAACATTATTCCTGCTGGTGGTGGCTTTATAATGTGCCAACCTGTCTAAGCTGGAACTTTTATTTCCCAGAATTTCCTTCCTAGTAAGCTGAGGGTTAGGGATGGCCACAAGAGAAATTTGCATAAGCTCTAGAAGGCAGGAGCATAGCAGCTCCTTTTCCAGGAAGCTTCCAGAATTTCTTTTACTCTTTGTCCATACCCTTAGTTGTACAATCATCTGCCCTCTTACCACTTAAGGTGGACTGCTGGACGGCTGGGTGGCCTGCTGGTCCTGCTGGGTCTCCCCCAGCTGGTGCTCTGAGGCCTAGGGTTAGTGCAGGGCAGCTCTTGGAACAGGGACCAGCTTCTCCTGAAGGTCTCCTATAGTTGTGAGGCTGGAGTTGCCAAGAGGCAGGTTACAAACATCTGTAGTTGTCCTTGTCCTACTGGAATGGTTGTCTTATGGTGACTTGAGGCAAAGCCCAGAAAGCCCTCTTAGTAGTAGAAGCATCTGCCCTCTTACCGTTTAAGCTGATCTTCCTGGCTCTCTTTTCCTCTTCCTGTGGCACAGAGGTAAAGACATCTATTTGACTTGATCTTAAGCACGTGGACACACAAAGGGGAATGTCAGAGGGGGTTTCAAGTGATGTTGCAGCAATGGGACTATAGTTCTGCCCAGGACTGTCCAGCCATGAAATGATTGTTGAGTTGTGTCCTGTTTCTCAGCCTTTGGAACCCCTGTGTTCCTTTCAATCCATTCCCAAGTCTGGTGCTCTGGCCTCCTGCTGGTTCTGTTGGTCTTCCTCCTTCTACCCTGGATCATGTTGATAAATTAGATTCCCCGTTGCTGAAGTTAGCTCTAGCATGTAATCAAGAAACCTATTGATACAGAAGGCTTTGTTGCATTCTTTGCTGTATTTGTATCATGACATTATTCCAGTCTATTCATCTGGCAACTGTGCACTGTGATTTCTTTGTTTGGAAAGCACAAACAAGAGTAACCATCTATTGAACTGTGCTTATTCAATAGGGAACAGACAGATGTAATTGATGCCAGAACTTATGAAAGTTATAGCAATCATTTATGAAACTAGCATAGCTATCAATAATAACAATTTATTAATCACCTACTTCTTGAAAGTAAAAAATTTGATTTAATATTTCTATAGATGCCAGGTATTTGGTTGAACAATTCTATATTATATATGTAAAAATCAAGATGAAAACTGGCAGGCTAATAGGATCTCAATCTTGGGGCATGTTGTAGATCTCCAAATGAAAAGGACTTTATGGGTGGCACCTGTGGCTCAAGGAGTAGGATGCCGGTCCCATATGCCAGAGGTGGCGGGTTCAAACCTAGCCCCGGCCAAAATCCAAAAAAAAGAAAAGGACTTTATATCCTCAGGAATTAGACACCCAGGTACAATTAGAAGTGCAAGAGATTTCTTGTGGGAAAGACCTGTGAAAGGTAAAGGGCCAGATAGATCACAGAAGAGTTAGACGGAAGCTTCAGACCGTGCTGCAGATTTGAACACTGTGAAAGGAGAGAGGGCAGGAAGGAAGACTTGTAGAAGAAGTTTATGTTGTAACGCAGCTTGGAGAAAGCCTCAGAGGCTGATGGAGAGATTTGGTGCAAATATTTTCAGCAGGAGGAGTTTTGGGTTGGACAGGAGTCTTCCAACTGTAGTAGCCCTGCTGAGCTTAGTCACTGGCTGGGAGCAGACTGGGAAAAGGGTGGCCTCAATGTGAATCCTGGGCTGGATCCCAAAGATGCAGCCCCTGAAGGCAGTCAGCTAAGTACATTCCCTCAGTGAGTTATCTCTAAAAGTATTTGAGCAGAGTACCTCCACAGAGGCCACAGAAAGCCAGAGGAGGCATGGGAGGAGGAATTTGCTTTCAAAAATCAAGCTTATTCTCTTCTATCTGATCATTTTTCAAGATCACATTCTCAATGTGTGTAAGAGATCATTCTGGGTGCTGAGTGTGGTTTAGCAGGAAGTCTTTCAATCTGTTGTTTGGTGAAGTGAGTCCTGGGGAAGGGTCACTGGTGGGCTGCTGGGGAGAACAGGCATTGCGGCTCTCTGAACCAAGTAAATACTTTCTGAGAGATCCAGATGCTCTGCCTTCTTGCCTGCTGGAGTTATGTTCTTTCCGTTCTCTACTCTCCTTCATGTATCTCAGACATTTCTTCTTCTTTACTGAATCATGCCTCTCAAACCACGTGTAAACATTTTCTTTTAAGAATTTCCTCTAGTGCTAAATTCTTCTCCAATCCCCTTCCTTTCATTCTGCACCTGCGAAGGGCAAGCACAGGAACGCTCTCCTCTTCCTTTGCATCCATTCATTCTTCAATTCACTTTAATCTGACTTCGCTTTTCCCTCTCCTCAGGATTCAGTTTGTCAAGGGCACAAGTGAATTTGTGGAGCAAACCCAGTAACCAGTTCTCTGTTCTTCCTGCCTGACCCTAGCGGCATCAAACAGTGCTGATACCGCCTTCTTTCTGGAACACTTGTCTTTCTAGAACACTAATCTTTATCACATTCTCCTGGTTTCTTCCTATTTCACTCTGGCATCACTCTCTCAATATCACTAGCTGACTCCTCTTTCTTAACCAAATCTAAACTTTAGCCTTACTCTCATTGTGGTCTTCAGAGAACATTCTTTTTCTGTTCTAATATTTCTTGGTCAGTGTATCATGGCCATTTTGGGCAGGGCAATTCTTTAAGCGGGATATTCTTTGTATTGAAGGACCCTTTACCATCCCTTGTCCTCAGGCAACTAAATTCCATCCAGTCGTTGGGATTTTCATGAGTTACTCCTTTAGCAAACCCTGAAAGGAGGAATTTGTGCAAAGGAAGGGCTTGTTCAGGAGAAGCTCCTAGAAGAGTTGAAAAAGATGTGGGGGAAGTAGGGCAAAATAGGAGAAGATCCAAGAAGGAATTTGTTCTGGCTTGAGATGGGAAGCTAGGCTTTTGTATTCCCACTTCTATTAGTCATTGGCTACAGACTGCTGTGTTTGTGGTGGGGGCAGAGTATTTGGGATGAGACGGTGGATGTGAACTTACAATCACTTTTAGCTCTCTATGCTTGCAGCCAAAGTAGTCCAGGAGCACTAAAAAAATAACAGGATTGCAGCTACAACCCCTTAAAAACAAAGGAGGCTGGGCACAGTAGCTCACCTGTGGCATCTCAGCACTTTGGGAGGCTGAGACGAGAACATCACTTGAGCTGAGGAGACTCCATCTCTACAAAAAAGAAATAGAAAAATTAGCCTGCTATCAGGGGGCATGCATCTATCGTCCCAGCTACTCAGGAGGCTAAGGCAGGAGGACTGCTTGAGCCTAGGAATTCAAGGCTGCAGTGAGCTATGATGATACTACTGCACTCCATCCTGGTTAAAAAGTGAAACCCTGTGTCAAAAAACAAACAAACGAAAGGACATCTAGATGTGGAGGAAACTAGTAAGGAGGATTTCCGGGGACCTGGCTGGGGCAGTGTCTGTTGCAAGTGTCTGTAATGGGAACGTGGATGCAGCAAGGTGGGTGGAAGACATGTGCACTCAGGAGAAGGGAGGGTGGGTCTGACTGGTCAGACCCCTGCATCGTATTCCTGAGAGTGGCCCCTTGCAGACCTGTTTTCTGGACTCTCCCTGGCCGGGAGAAGGCAATGATAGGAGTTACAGTGTGAGTTTGTAGGAGCTGTATTGGCACAGAGGCCTGCTTCCAGCCTGTGGGTCCAGGAATGACTTTTTGGTATCAGCTGTCCACCTGGCTTATACTTAACAGTCCTGGCATATAATGGCCTTCACTACCCGTGTCTTGTCTCAGCAACACAACAGGAGTCTCATGAACATAACAAGATGCCTTGTGGGGTGGAGTGTTCTCCCCACTACCACCAATGAACAAGAATTCTGTTTTGCTGTTTCTTTTGGATGGAGGTTTTGTAACTTAATCACAAATTTGATAATTTTGAAATAGAAGAGGTTCTCCTGTTTTAGGAATCTCTTGAATACAAGATAATGCTTACAGGTTTTAAAGGAGTGTTACATACAGGGCATGCATCAGTATACTTCAGCAGGAAATGGAGGAAAGTAGACGCTACTGTGTGTGGAAATACTGAAAAGTGAGAAGAGAATATTAACTTTCAATTCTAACACAAAGGTAACTGATCATTTTATTATAATTTTTATTCTTTTTAATATTTTACTGTTTTTATGTGTATATTTTTCATGTACTATTTTCCCACATATTGTTATAAGAGAAGCTTGTGTTTTTAAAGTATGTCTAAAATTTCTTTGATACTCCTTGCTTCTACAAATGGTTCTTAACTGACCTCCTTTTCAGTGTGAGCCGGGCTTAGTGACTTACTTCTATGGCAGAAGTAATGCCATGTGCCTGTGGAGACTAGGTCAGGAAAAGCAATGCTTCCTTGTTTTCCCTTGAGACATTTGCTGTGGAGAAGCCAGCTGACATGTTGTAAGGATGCTCAAACTGCCCTAAGGAGAGATCCTTATAATGACCTCAGCAAACAGCCTCTTCCAGGGTCTCTGTCCAAAAGGCAGACAAGTGAGTCATTTTGGAAGCAGAGCCTATAGCCTAAGGCAAGCCTTTAAGTGATGGCAACTCTGGCCAACATATTGCCTACAACCTCACAAGAAGACCTGAAATCACCCTGCTGAACTGCTTCCAAACTTCTGTTCCTCAGAATCTATAAGATAAAAAAATGTCTGTTGTGGCAGGGCATGGTAGCTCACACCTGTAATCCTAATATGCTGGGAGGCCAAGGTGGGAGGCTCCCTTGAGCCCAGGAGTTCAAGACCAGCCTAAGCAACATAGTGAGATCCTGTTTCTACAAAAATAGAAAAGTTAGCCAGTGGCACGGACCTGTAGTCTCAGCTGCTTGGGAGGCTGAGGCAGGAAGATCACTTGAGCTCAGGAGTGGGAGGTTGCCCTGAGGAATGAAGCACCATTGCACTCTAGCCTGGGGAATAGTGAGACCCTATCTAACAACAAAAAATGTCTGTTGTTTTGGGATACTATTTAATGTAGCAATAGATAGCTAAAGCGAAGTTCTCGATATATTCAAGTTGCCTTTTCAAAAGGCTATACAAATTTATTCACTCATCAAAAATAGTTAAGAATGGCTGTTTTACTATGCCTTTTTCAATTGAGTTTTTATGACTAAAGGAAAGAATCTTTGCTAATGTAGAAATAAATTATTATGTCCTAGATTCTTTCATTCTGCTTTGATTAAAATTATAGTTGAAATAATTTCCCTGTCACTTAATGAAAACTTTAATTAAAGGAACCATTAACACAGGACTGTAGAAAATGCAAAGCATGATTTAGGTACTGGCCTTTTTTGAGAGAGGAAAAGAAAGGGTAGAAAATATGTATGTCTTTCTTTTATCATAATATTTAAGTGAATTTTATTCTTTTGAATTTCTGTCTAAAATGTGTTTACTAAGAATGGCAAAATGTTTTCTGTAATCTTGGTAATTATTCTTTAGGAGATCTAAGGACTATTGGTCTGAAACCTTAAAACTGTTGGTGTTTGTTATAGGCAATCAGATCTGCTAGAATTTTTTGGTAGAGAACAATATCTTTTATTTAAAGTTGTTTATTTTTAAAGAAGGTGGCTCTTTATACTTATTATAATAATTATCTAATAATTATCAACCTTGTGATAATTATTAACTGGCTGAGGCCTCACATATCTGGTTACAACAATCTCAAGCCATTTTTAAAAGTCTTGAAGCAGGGGAAATATTTGTAAGCTTTTTCTATTTTACATAAGTCATACAAGTAAAAATAATCCTTGTAATTTTATAACAGAATCAGCTCTTAAACAAAAAAAATGAATCCTCAACTGCTTATCTACACTCTTCTGATAAATTAAAAAATAGGGAGGAGAAGTTCTTAACATTAAAACATGAAGCAGACCTTGAATAAAATGTAACATTTGTAGTTTTCAAATAGCCTTATATATGGGAATACGCACAATGCAATCAACTACCTTGTTATTGCTGCTTTCAAAAGCTCATCCATTTTTTCATCATTATTTTGAATGTGTAGAGTGCTTTGTTGCTTTGAAGCTGCTTTTGTAAGTGACATTGGAGGGAGCAGCATTGCCTGTTCAGTAAGAGAAGCCTAAAGCTGACTGAATGTTGTTGCACTACCAAGACCTGGCCTCCCTGCTGATTGAATGTGTGGCAACATGTCCCTGAAACAGCACAGAAGGAAAACCATGAAGCTGAAATGGAAAACAACTCATTATACTTATTAGCACTAACATTTTTATATAAAACTCCAAAAAAATGAAATGATTTATATCCCTGAACTTACTCTCGTGTGTATTTTTCTGGGAACTTCTGGAGAGGTTTTTTGTTTCTATTGATCTGTCTGTTTTTTTGAGTATGTTAAGGAAATCTGCTATTTGACTCTCTCTACTAAGCGATTTTCATTCTCGATGTACAAGTGGAAAGGCACTGTCTTATGTAATTAGATGTAATATTTATGAAAGCATTTTTAGTTGACTGCCTTCTTATTCTTTAAGATACATTTTAAGTAAACATTTTAAAATGTACATATTTTTATTTAAATATATTTTAAATGCCTCAGTGCTGCATCTTAACTACATAGTTCAGCAAGATGGCACGCACACGGTTTTGTATTTGCTCGCTTGAACAAGCCACTTCTGGTTCTTCTCCGAGGGAGGCATAACTAAATAAATATAAGCAAAGGAAATAAATGCTAACATAAATAATGATCGTCAATTTGGCCATGTTCTGACATGGTAACAGAATGGATGCTATCTTGCTCAGGGAGAATTTATTTGGATGTGTGTCAGTGACTCACGAAGAATTACAAGAAACTCTCAAATTTATGACAATTAGGAAAAATGTGGTGTTTTTCTCTTGCCCTCAGATCTTTTTAAACTTCAATTTTAGAAATAAATTTGCTTGGCCATGTTTATTTGGTATCATAGAAGAATTTTATTTATATATATTTTATTTTATAATAAAATATTTTATTATTTTATAATAAAATATATAATAGATTAATAGATTAATAGATTAATATGAGGGTGCAAATGATTAGGTTACATTGTGTTTCTAAGGTAAAGCTCAAGTTGTAGTTGAGCCCTTCACTGGGGGTGTGCTGTATACTCTTACATTGTACCTATTAGGTGAGAGTTTACTAATGCCCCACCCTCCTCTTTCTCCCTTCCTTCTTCCCCTCTCCCCCCAGAAGAATCTGATTTTATGAAGTAATGTACAGTCCCTGTGTTGGCAGAAACAAAACTCCTTTTTAACAATGAGTGGAGAAAATCTTACATCCCCTTCTGAATGTGTCTTTCAGCACTTTGTGCTGTAAAGTCACTGCCATACTGCTCCTTGCTTGGTGAAGAAATCAGTTGGGTCTTCCCTCACAGCATTGGCTTTGAACCATCCACCCTGCCTCCAACCTGTTGTCTGCACACCCAGACCATTGCTGTCTGGTATGGACTTGGGACACATCCTGGTTCTGTCTGAAGCCCTTCCTGACATCTCCATGGCTTGTCACTAATCCCTAATGCTGGGCCTGGGTGTCTGGCAACCACTGTCCTTCCTGGCTGGGCCCTTGGTGCTCTGGGCCCTCACTAATCTAAGAATGGGGATTGGGCACTTGCCGAGATTGTTCCTTCTATGCAGGCTGATTCAGAAAACACAGCAAAAATTTGCTAGGCATTGCCACTTGTAAAGAGTGTCCCTATCATACAATTAGATGTCTTAAGATGGCAGAAAAAGAGACAAAGCAGGTGTTAAAACATGAGCTGAAAGTACAGAGCTTTCTTTCCAAAAAGATGTTCCTATCATTTTGGGTGGCTTTGGAAAGAGAAATACAACAAAGCCAATCATCATTGGAACTATTTGTATTTCCTGTGGCAAGAGTTTATATTAGCTTTCATTCCTTTTTAATCTTTTTGTAAGAAAACAGAACAAGACAAGGCAATACTGCATGTGTTAGCTCCGAAACAACCCTCCAAATCTAGTGTCAGAGATGCTAAGTGATCTCATTGGATCCTGTCTCTAGTACTTCCAATTAGTTCCTCCAGTTCATGCTCCATTATTTCCAGAGGACTTTGGAAAGAGTGCAAGTTTGGTCTCTCTTCCTCCAGTGACTGTTCCCCGCTGGTCTGCTTTGTGACCTCCAGTCCCCCCCACAGCCCACCCTCAACATCTGTAAAATGTCCTTTCATCTCTTTCCCTCAAGTTGAGTTGATCTTACTTGATCCCATGACTTTATCTCAAACACAACACTACATCTCACACTGATTTATAAGTATTTATCTTTCTCTCCCACACTTTGATCTCCTTCAGGGTACAGCACTTACCTCTTTTGAGATCACTGAATCTGGATGTTCATGAAATGTATATGGAACGAACGAGATGTTGAGAAGCAATTAAAAGCCAGATCCAGCCATTGGTTAGAAATATATTAAGGTGTGATATGGCCAACAGGCTCTGTGACACAATTCTTTCGTCTTTCCTTAAAAAATACTAACTTCAGTCTGTGAAAGGTTGGACTGTGCCCAACTCTTATGTGTAAAAGCAAGTTTGACAGGGTCTCAATATCCCTTCACTCTAGCTGGCTAAAAGAATGCTAAGTCAATGCTTTTCTCTATGAAACCAATGCATTTTTATTTGGTTTGACATTTATTAACCTCTGAATAACTTGCTATAGGTCAAGTGACAGAGTTGAGAGAGGGATTTCTTTTGAGAGACAGGTTGGCTGGCTGCCTGCCTGGCCATACTCTCCCTTGAGTTCCATCATCTCCGAAGGGCTGGCCTAGTCTAGTTCTGGTTCTATGCCTTCCACAACCTTGACATTTCATCCAGCACAGAAAAGATCATGTAACAAACCTGCAAAACGAAGGTGTGTTAATTTACAATGAGAAATATAACTGGCAAGCAGACCAGAAATTCATATTATTGAATAGTGTATTCTAACTTCCTTAGAAAAACATGATTGGGAAACCATTGTTAAATCATAAGTTGTTTAGTTGTTCTAGATGAAGAGAAAGGCCGTGAGCGTTCCATGTTTCACTTTCTTCTTGGCCTCCAGCTGCTGGGCAGACTCCAATATTTGCTTTCAAGGGATGTAATAGACTTTTCCCTGACTGGAGAAACCACTACTTTTTATTTCCCACTTACAAGACCCTAATGCAGTCAGTTGCTGCTATTAGCAGGATTTCTTCAGGTAAAACCAAATAAAACTATTTTAAGGTAAAATTTCCATGTTATAATTATAATGTAGTAAGACTACTATCACACTGCACATGTGGACACTTTGACTGGACTTCAGCATTTTTCAAATCCTTGTAGCCCCACATTTTCTTGAATTAATTCCTACATTTAGTTAATTGTATTCATCATGTATTCACTCTTATTAGTTTCATTCTTAGGAAATGGCAACATTATTTATGGATTTCAGAGGTTTAGGTCTTTGCTTCTAATGTTGATAGCACAGTTTTTGGACACTTGGTCCACTGCCACACTTCTGTAAATACAACTTGACAATTATTGCTTCAGTGGGATTTTTTGGACCAGCAGTGCCATGCATTAGTGCATCATAAAATTAAATTAGTGGGTTCTCACCAGAGCTTAAAAATGAAATAGAATAGAAAATATTGGAATACATGGCCCATAGTAAGGTAAATATTATTTTATATAAATTCTCCAGAGGAGGTTGTGATGTAAAATGTTTTTTTGTTTCTGAGTTATAATTTATAAACCACTCCCTAGGACTCAGAGCTTCATCCTCTGTCTTAGAGAGCAAGATGTTCTTTGTGTGTGAAAGTGTTGGAAAACATATTTGTATAAAACTTTAGCCATAGAGATTTGTTATTAGAGGAAAGTATAAACTCTGGGTCAGAGACCTGCAGAAATGTCTCATACTAGGGAGTGTATGACAAGGGCAATGGGTAAAACAGGTGTCAAGCTTATTGCACTGTGATTGTGCTACTATATGCTAGTGATGCAATAGTGTAAAAAAAAAAAAAAAAAAAGACTTGCAAAGCATGCAAAGCCCAATAGGATGAGAAGTCAGCTGGGAGAAGAGATAGAAGAACATGTGGACTGTGGCTGGTCACTGCTTCTCTGTTGCACAAACCTTTCTTTTGCATTAGAGCTTGGGCTTGTGACAGGAAGAGTATAGCTGCGCTGAATTCACCAATTTCCAGGTGAGACAGGTCCACAGTGACCTCTGGTCAGAGTCAGCCAGTCAGAATAAGTGGAACGATTTTCATATGAAATTCAAATTTTCTTAGGAAATTGCTTTCATAAGCATAAAAATACACCTTATATTTAGGTACTCAAAGATAACTGTTTAGCCAACTCTTAAAGGTACAAATACATTTTTTTTTTTCTCTCTGGGCTCTAGCTATTTCCTACAGTTGATGTGCCTATGGACAGGTGGTTCTGAGTATTTGAAAGTGTCAGACTGCATTATCTACCCATCTGTCTGTCTATGCACTTATCTGTTCATCTGTCTATCCATCCCCTGTTGAGCACCCCTGTACTCTGTGCAAACAGTTTGTTCTGACATTGTGTATTTTCAGGAAATTTCAGTGGATTCTCAGATATCAACAGAAAGACGTAGGAAATATGAAAAAGGAAGGAAATATGTCACCACCAAAGGACCACAGCAATTGTTCAGCAACAATTCCCAATCAGAAAGAATTTTTCAAAATGCCAGATAAAGTATTAAAAATATTGATTTCAGAGAAGCGCAATGAGATGCAAGAGAAATCTGAAAATCAATACAAAGAAATGAGAAAATCAATGAGTGAGAAATTTGCCAAGTGGACAGATAACAACAGACCAAACAAAAATTCTGGAACTGAAAAATTCATTGAAGGAAATAGAAAATATATTCAGTAGCTTCAACAATAGGTTAGACCAAAGAGAAGAAAAACTTCAGAACTTTAAGATAGGTCTTTTGAAATAATTGTTAGGCAAAAATAAGGGAAAAAAGAATAAAAAGGAACGAACATAGCCTATGAGATATCTAGGCCTACATAAAGTAACCAAATTTACCAATTGTCAGTATTCTTGTGGGGGAAAGATAAAAAAAAAAATTAGAAGTCTATTTAAGGAAATAATAGATTAAAAACCTCCCAAGTCTAGCAAGAGAGTTAGACATCCAGATACCCTGTGATCTGCAGGCAAATATGTTGCAAAAAGGTCTCTACCATGACATATTATAATCAGCTAGAGATCTGGGTAAAGAAAATGTGGTATATATACACAATGGAATACTATTCAGCCATAAAAAGAATGAAATGATGTTTTTTGCAGCTACATTGATGGAACTGAAGGCACAAGTCAGACACTGAAAGACAAATGCCACACATTCTCACTTACAGTGGGAGATACATAATGTACACATGTGAAAACAGTGGAAAATTATGGGCATTGGAGACCTGCACAGGTGTGGAGGGTGAAGTGCGAGGATAATTGGAGGTTACTTGGTGCGTACAATCTACATTGCTCCAGTCATGGATGCACTGGTGGCTCAAACTTCACTGCAGTGCGTTGTATCAAGGTAGCAAAACTGCTGTTCTGCCCCATGAAAGTTATTTGATGTTGTTCTTGTCAGATGGATGCATCTTCTCTATAGATCCCCTTGGCAGATAGTAATTCAGCCTTTTGCTTTTATGAGAATATAATTTTCAAGTTCTTCCTTGTGTTAAAACTCATTGGAAAAGTGAGTTTTAGTTTAAAACTAAAAGGAACCCATTGGGTCTTTTTCCTTGAGCTCCCCTCAGAAGCCTCTTGTCTTAGCCACATCAGCCATGAGCACTGAAGAGTTACCTACTGCCTCCTAGCCATTTCCTCAAATAGGTGGTTTCTGAGCCAGTCCTGAACTAGTCTGAAGGCACATTAGATTTTGCATTTTCACAGGATGGTGAGATCAAGACCTTATCTGATGTCTGGTAGGCCTAAGGTGTTTTTCCATTCTGAACTATTCCAGTGAAGCCTCCAGTCTGGTGCACGGCTCTTGTGCCTTTGCTTTTCTTTGGTTTTGGAAGGCCATTCCAGGATCCCTCTGGGATTGGCACCCTATTCTAATTCTCATATTAACTGAGGTCTTTCCTAGCCACAGATGTATAGGATCTTATTCAACCTGGATGGTCTTCTCACTGGTACTGTTAATGCCCACATCTGCCAGTGGATGAAACCTATGGAATCGATGCCTTCTGAAATTGAGCCTGAGTTAATTATATACTCTTTGAACTTTCCCATCTAGATTCCTGGCTCATTTCCTTGAGGCCAGTTCTAATGCAAGATCAGTTTCATAACTCTGGTGCTCCCTTCTGGGTTTCTCTGCCTGGTCTTGTCTTTAATGTTCCAAGTTCCAAACTCTCCAAGTTACGCATATTGGTCTTAATTCTGTAAGTCATCTGAATTATATCACATGGGACCATGTATATCATACCTTCATTTATTTGAATATCGTCACTGTTTCAGTTATCTCTTGTTGCATAACACACTACTGCAACACTTAGTGGCTTAACACAGTATTTACTAATGATTTTGCACAAAACTCAGTAGGGAAATCTCACTTTTGCTTCATGTGACATTAGCTGGCATGGCTTATTAAATAAAGATCCACCTCCAAGTGGCTCATTTGCATGGGCTGGCAAATGAGCCCAATTGGTACTACTTATTGTCAGAGAGCTCAGCTTGGTTTGTTGACTGGGTGCCTCAATTTTGCTGTATGTGGGCCTGTCCTTGTAGCTGTTTGTGTTTCCTTCTAATACGGTGAATAGATTCCAAGAAAGAGGAAGTGGAAGTTGCCAGTATTCTTTTTTTTCTTTTTTTATTGTTGGAGATTCATTGAGGGTACAATAAGCCAGGTTACACTGATTGCAATTGTTAGGTAAAGTCCCTCTTGCAATCATGTCTTGCCCTGATAAAGTGTGACACACACCAAGGTCCCACCCACCTCCCTCCTTCCCTCTTTCTGTTCCCCCCCCATAACCATAATTGTCATTAATTGTCCTCATATCAAAATTGAGTACATAGGATTCATGCTTCTCCATTCTTGTGATGCTTTACTAAGAATAATGTCTTCCACGTCCATCCAGGTTAATACGAAGGATGTGAAGTCTCCATTTTTTTTAAAGGCTGAATAGTATTCCATGGTATACATATACCACAGCTTGTTAATCCATTCCTGGGTTGGTGGGCATTTAGGCTGTTTCCACATTTTGGCGATTGTAAATTGAGCTGCAATAAACAGTCTAGTACAAGTGTCCTTATGATAAAAGGATTTCTTTCCTTCTGGGTAGATGCCCAGTAATGGGATTGCAGGATCAAATGGGAGGTCTAGCTTGAGTGCTTTGAGGTTTCTCCATACTTCCTTCCAGAAGGGTTGTACTAGTTTGCAGTCCCACCAGCAGTGTAAAAGTGTTCCCTTCTCTCCACATCCACGCCAGCATCTGCAGTTTTGAGATTTTGTGATGTGGGCCATTCTCACTGGGGTTAGATGATATCTCAGGGTTGTTTTGATTTGCATTTCTCTAATATATAGAGATGATGAACATTTTTTCATGTGTTTGTTAGTCATTCGTCTGTCATCTTTAGAGAAAGTTCTATTCATGTCTCTTGCCCGTTGATATAAGGGATTGTTGGCTTTTTTCATGTGGATTAATTTGAGTTCTCTATAGATCCTAGTTATCAAGCTTTTGTCTGATTGAAAATATGCAAATATCCTTTCCCATTGTGTAGGTTGTCTCTTTGCTTTGGTTATTGTCTCGTTAGCTGTACAGAAGCTTTTCAGTTTAATGAAGTCCCATTTGTTTATTTTTGTTGTTGTTGCAATTGCCATGGCAGTCTTCTTCATGAAGTCTTTCCCCAGGCCAATATCTTTCAGTGTTTTTCCTATGCTTTCTTGGAGGATTTTTATTGTTTCATGCCTTAAGTTTAAGTCCTTTATCCATCTTGAATCAATTTTTGTGAGTGGGGAAAGGTGTGGGTCCAGTTTCAGTCTTTTACATGTAGACATCCAGTTCTCCCAACACCATTTATTGAATAGGGAGTCTTTCCCCCAAGGTAAGTTCTTGTTTGGTTTATCAAAGATTAGGTGGTTGTAAAATGTTAGTTTCATTTCTTGGTTTTCAATTCGATTCCAAGTGTCTATGTCTCTGTTTTTGTGCCAGTACCATGCTGTCTTGAGCACTATGGCTTTATAGTACAGACTAAAATCTGGTATGCTGATGCCCCCAGCTTTATTTTTGTTAAAGAGAACTGCCTTAGCTATACGGGTTTTTTTCCGGTTCCATACAAAACACAGAATCATTTTTTCCAAATCTTGAAAGTACGATGTTGGTAATTTGATAGGAATGGCATTGAATAGGTAGATTGCTTTGGGAAGTATAGACATTTTAACAATGTTGATTGTTCCCATCCATGAGCATGGTATGTTCTTCCATTTGTTAATATCCTCTGCTATTTCCTTTCTGAGGACTTCATAGTTTTCTTTATAGAGGTCCTTCACCTCCTTCATTAGGTATATTCCTAGGTATTTCATTTTCTTTGAGACTATGGTGAAGGGAGTTGTGTCCTTAATTAGCTTCTCATCTTGACTGTTATTGGTGTACACAAAGGCTACTGACTTGTGGACATTGATTTTATATCCTGAAACATTACTGTATTTTTTGATGACTTCTAGGAGTCTTGTGGTTGAGTCTTTGGGGTTCTCTAAGTATAAGATCATGTCGTCAGCAAAGAGGGAGAGTTTGACCTCCTCTGCTCCCATTTGGATTCCCTTTATTTCCTTGTCTTGCCTAATTATATTGGCTAGAACTTCCAGCACTACGTTGAATAGTAAAGGTGACAGAGGACAACCTTGTCTGGTTCCAGTTCTAAGAGGAAAAGCTTTCAGTTTTACTCCATTCAGTAAAATATTGGCTGCGGGTTTGTCATAGATAGCTTCAATCAGTTTTAGAAATGTGCCAATTATGCCTATACTCTTCAGTGTTCTAATTAGAAAAGGATGCTGGATTTTATCAAATGCTTTTTCTGCATCTATTGAGAGGATCATGTGATCTTTATTTTTGCCTCTGTTAATATGGTGGATAACGTTTATAGACTTGCGAATGTTAAACCAGCCTTGCATCCCTGGGATGAAGCCTACTTGATCATGATGAATGACTTTTTTGATGATAAGCTGTAATCTATTGGCTAGGATTTTGTTGAGAATTTTTGCATCTATGTTCATGAGTGAGATTGGTCTGAAATTCTCCTTTTTGTTTGGGTCTTTTCCTGGTTTTGGTATCAGGGTGATGTGTGCTTCATAGAACGTGTTGGGGAAGATTCCTTCTTCCTCAATTTTTTGGAATAATTTCTGCAGTACAGGAATAAGCTCTTCCTTGAAGGTTTGATAGAATTCTGGAGTGAAGCCATCTGGACCAGGGCATTTTTTGGTTGGAAGCTTTTTTATTGTTTCTTTGATCTCAGTGCTTGAAATTGGTCTGTTCAGGAGGTCTGTTTCTTCCTGGCTGAGTCTAGGGAGAGGGTGTGATTCCAAATATTGATCCATTTCTTTCACATTGTCAAATTTCTGGGTATAGAGTTTCTGGTAGTATTCAGAGATGATCTCTTGTATCTCTGTGGGATCAGTTGTTATTTCCCCTTTATCGTTTCTGATTGAGGTTACTAGAGATTTTACTTTTCTATTTCTAGTTAGTCTGGCCAATGGTTTATCTATTTTATTTATTTTTTCAAAAAACCAACTCCTTGTTTCATTAATTTTCTGAATGGTTCTTTTGTTTTCAATTTCATTGATCTCTGATTTGATTTTGGATATTTCTTTTCTTCTACTGAGTTTAGGCTTAGATTGTTCTTCTTTTTCCAATTCCATAAGATCTCTTGTGAGATTGTTGATGTGCTCTCTTTCTGTTTTTCGAATGTAGGCATCTAAAGTGATGAATTTTCCTCTCAAAACTGCTTTTGCAGTATCCCACAGGTTTTGGTAGCTTTTGTCTTCATTGTTGTTATGCTCAAGGAAGTTAATGATTTCCTGTTTTATTTCTTCCTTCACCCATCTGTTATTCAACAGAAGATTGTTTAGTTTCCATGCCTTTGGGTGGGGTCGAGCATTTTTGTTAGAGTTGAGTTCCACCTTTAGTACCTTATGGTCTGAGAAGATACAAGGTAAAGTTTCAATTCTTTTGATTCTGTTGATATTTGTTTTGTGTCCCAGGATATGATCAATTTTGGAGAATGTTCCATGGGGTGATGAGAAGAATATATATTCTTTATCTTTGGGATGGAGTGTTCTATATGCGTCTATCAAGCACAGTTGTTCTAGGGTCTCATTTAAGTCTCTTATATCCTTGTTTAATTTCTGTTTAGAGGATCTGTCCAGCTCTGTAAGAGGAGTGTTAAGGTCCCCTGTTATTATGGTATTATCAGATATCATATTGCTCAGACTGAGTAAGGTCTGTTTCAAGAATCAGGGAGCATCTAAATTGGGTGCATAGATATTTAGAATTGAAATGTCTTCTTGTCGTATTTTTCCCTTGACCAATATAAAGTGACCATCTTTGTCTTTTTTGACTTTAGTTGCTTTAAATCCACATGTATCTGAAAATAAGATTGCAACTCCTCTTTTCTTCTGAATTCCATTTGCCTGAAAAATTGTCTTCCAACCCTTGACTCGGAGCTTTAATTTGTCTTTTGAAGCCAGGTGTGTTTCTTGCAGACAGCAAATGGATGGCTTGTGTGTTTTAATCCAGTCAACCAATCTATGTCTCTTCAGTGGGGAATTCAAGCCATTAACATTTATTGAGATAATTGGTAAGTGTGGTAGTATTCTATTCGTCTTATTTGGTGAGAGTCCATTGCTTAGTTTTATCTTTTGCATCAGTGTGGAGGTTTGGTTCTGTCCTTTAATTTCTGAGTTCTTACTTTGCTGCTGATCCATTGTGGTGGTCAGTGTGCAGAACAGGTTGAAGTATTTCCTGTAGAGCTGGTCTTGTTGTGGCGAATTTCCTCAATGTTTGTATATCGGTAAATGATTTGATTTCTCCATCAATTTTGAAGCTTAGCTTAGCAGGGTACAGAATTCTGGGCTGGAAATTGTTCTGTTTAAGTAGATTAAGGGTAGATGACCATTGTCTTCTTGCTTGGAAAGTTTCATTAGAGAAGTCTGCGGTCAATCTGATGTATTTGCCCCTGTAGGTCAACTGGCGCTTACTCCTGGCAGCTTGCAGAATCTTTTCTTTTGTCTTGACTTTGGACAGGTTCATCACAACGTGTCTTGGAGAAGGTCTGTTAGAGTTGAGGCGACCTGGGGTCCGATATCCCTCTGAAAGCAGTGTGTCAGAATCTTTGGTGATATTTGGGAAATTTTCTTTTATAATATTCTCTAGTATGGCTTCCATTCCTCTGGGGCATTCTTCTTCCCCTTCTGGAATTCCTATAACTCGTATATTGGAATGCTTCATAAAGTCCCATAATTCTGACAGTGAACATTCTGCTTTCTTTCTCTTCTTTTCTGCCTCTTTTACTATCTGAGTTATCTCAAAAACTTTGTCTTCTACCTCTGAAATTCTTTCTTCTGCATGGTCTAACCTGTTGCTGATACTTTCCATTGCATCTTTAAGTTCCCTGATTGACTGTTTCATTTCCTTCAGCTCTGCTATATCCTTTTTATATTCTTCATATCGTTCATCTCTGATTTGATTCTGTTTTTGGATTTCCTTTCGGTTATTTTCCACTTTATTAGCAGTTTCCTTCATTATTTCCATCATTTCTTTCATTGTTTTCAACATGTGTATTCTAAATTCCCTTTCTGTCATTCCTAACATTTCTTTATAGGTGGAATCCTCTGCAGTAGCTACCTCATGGTCCCTTGGCGGGGTTGTTCTGGACTGGTTCTTCATGTTGCCTGGAGTTTTCTACTGATTCTTCCTCATGGGTGATTTCTTTTATCTGTTTCCTTGCCCTAATTTTCCTTTCACTTCCTCTTGCTCTTTAAGTTCTCGTGCCTGTGGACTAAGGGTTACAAGACCAGAAGGGTGAGAAAGTTTAAGAGCAAAAAAGGGATGAAAGAAAGGAGGACCGAGTGATAAGAAAAAAAAAAAAAAGAAAAATAGAGAAAGGAGAGGGGGTGGGTAAAAGGAATATTGACAAAAAGAAGAGAGGCACAGAAAGAGGGAGACAGAGCAATATAGGTGTACAGTAGGGTACTTTGATACAACCTTAAAAAAAAAACCACCTTCTGGGGGTGCCCAGTGGGGTGGTTCCCTTTAGGTCAGCAGCTCTTTGCTAGCCTGATCAGACACAGTACCCCACCTCCACCAAGTAGAGAGGAAAGACAAAAATGCTATAAATCAAACCAAAACAAGCAAACAGAAAACTTTACAGGATAAAATTGGCTGTAAAAACCCAATAATAGTGGTAGAAACACTAATAAAAATGAAGTTCTAATTATTGAAATAGGCAGCAATGGGAAATTATAATTAAACTAGAAAAATTGAGAAAGAAAAAGGATCTGTATGGAAAAGGTTGAACTTAAAAAACAAAACAACAATCCACAACATCAGAATAAACAAAAAAAAAAACCAAACCAAAAAAAAAAAAAACAAAAACACAACCAAAAACAAAGCAGTATGTATATGTTATTGAATATTGTCTGGGCAACACGTCGTCTTCTGGGGTATGAGATGTTAATCACAGTTCTGATATGACTGGAGGCTGCTAGTTTCTCAAACCCCAGCAGGTAGACACCCTAAATCTCTCTTTGGCCCACTTAAAAGGCACTTTGAACTTGTTCACTTACTGAGCAGAAGCTTTCTCAGGGAAGTGCTTGTCGCTGGAATCACTGCTGAAGTGGCTATCCACTTACCCTGTGTGTCAAAACTGGTCTCCCTCTGCCCCCGAGGGTTAGGGCTGCAAGGTGGCTCAGACCCCGCCCTTAGGCTAGTTGGTCGCTGGGTTACCAGCTCCCACCCAATTCCAGCTGTGCGACCCTGAGGGCGGAGCTTGCCGGGGCAGATCGCTCACAATGGCTGCCTGTGACCCAGAGCCAAACGCTATTAGCTCCGTCTGGCTCAGCGGCTCAGACTGGGGCCCTAGACAACGGCCAAAGTTCTCCGCACTCCCGCTCAGGCTCTCCCCAAGGTAGTTCAGCTGAGTGCCAAGTTGAAAGACACCAAAACAGTTCACAGGTAAGGCCTTTCTGGTTTGCAGTCTCGCTGCTACTGAACTTACAGTTGTGGGCGGGTTTAGACGGATTGAACACACGCGACCACTTGCCGGTTTTCCACTGTTTTAGTCCTCCTCTTGGGGTCCAGCAGTCTCTTGCTGACTCCCTGTATCCTCTCAGGGGTGATGATAGGCAGATCCCACCAGCCAGAGATGCCTGGAGTCCTATATCCCCAGACTCACAGTGCCCAGATCAGTTGCCAGTCTTCTTAAGGACTGGGCCTAGAACTGTCACAATATCACCTTCCCATCATTCTTTTGGTCAAAGTGGTCATACATTCATCAAGGGGTAAGGTGTACAAACCCCACTTCTTAATGGATGAGAGTGACAAAGATTTTGCACCATAGACACATTTTATGCCATTATGTCTTCACTCCTCTTTCTCATGCAGTCTTTTCTTTTCTAGGTTAAAAACTTGTTACTTTCCCACTATTACTTGACACCAATTCTAGTCTTATCAGTATATAAACACCATTTACTTTGTAATCAATTATTATGGTCACACTAGGAATTGAGCTGAGATGACTAAGATATGGATCCTGTCTCTAAGGAACTCATAGATTAAAAGCATCATCTTTGTCCTTCTGTGATCTAATTCTACTCTTTCCCCTCCAAACATCTCACTAAAAAACTAATGAAATATTTTTATTTTTATTTATTTTGTTTATTTTTTGAGACAGAGTCCCACTCTGCCACCCTTTTTTTTTTGTGTTGTGAACGTTTTTTTTATTGTTAAATTATAGCTGTGTACATTAGTGCAATCGCCTGTACCCATTCTAAGATGTACCATAGATGTGGCCCCATGCATTACCCTCCCCCTACCAAAACCTCCCCCCCTCCCTTCCCCTTCCTTGGCCCTTTCCCCATAGTCTTGTGCTATAGTTGGGTTATAGTCTTCATGTGAAAGCTATAATTTAGCTTCATAGTAGGACTGAGTACATTGGATACTTTTTCTTCCATTCCTGAGATACTTTGCTAAGAAGAATATGTTCCAGCTCCATCCATGTAAACATGAAAGAGGTAAAGTCTCCATCTTTCTTCAAGGCTGCATAGTATTCCATGGTATACATGTACCACAATTTGCTAGTCCATTCGTGAGTCGATGGACACTTGGGCTTCTTCCATGACTTAGCAATTGTGAATTGGGCTGCAATAAACATTCTGGTACAGATGTCTTTTGTTATATTGTGACTTTTGGTCTTCTGGGTATAAACCTAGTAAAGGAATTATAGGATCGAATGGCAGGTCTATTTTTAGGTCTCTAAGTATTCTCCAAACATCCTTCCAGTAGGAACGTATTAGTGGGCATTCCCACCAGCAGTGTAGAAGTGTGCCCTTTCCTCCACATCCATGCCAACATTTCTGGTTTTGGGATTTTGTTATGTGGGCTACTCTTACTGGGGTTAGGTGATATCTCAGAGTAGTTTTGATTTGCATTTCTCTGATGATTAAGGATGATGAGCTTTTTTTCATGTACTTGTAGATTGTGCATCGGTCTTCTTTAGAGAAGTTTCTCTTCAAGTCCCTTGCCCACCCTGAGGTGGAGGTCACGCATTCTTTTCTTGTTAATATGTTTGAGTTCTCTGTGGATTCTGGTTATTAGACCCTTATTGGAGGCATAACCTGCAAATATTTTCTCCCATTCTGAGGGCTGTCTGCTTGCTTTACTCACTATGTTCTTGGCTGTGCAGAAGCTTTTTAGTTTGATCAGGTCCCAGTAGTGTATTTTTGATACTGCTTCAATTGCCTGGGGAGTCCTCCTCATAAACTATTCACCCAGGCCGATTCCTTCAAGAGCTTTCCCTACATTTTCTTCAAGTATTTTTATAGTTTCATGTCTTAAGTTTAAATCTTTTATCCAGTGAGAGTCTATCTTAGTTAATGGTGAAAGGTGTGGGTCCAATTTCAATCTTCTACAGGTTGCCAGCCAGTTTTCCCAGCACCATTTGTTAAATAGGGAATCTTTTCCCCGCTGAATGTTTTTAATTGGTTTGTCAAAGATCAAATAATGGTAAGTAGCTGGATCCATCTCTTGGTTCTCTATTCTGTGCCAGACATCTACTTCTCTGCTTTTGTGGCAGTACCATGATGTTTTGATCATTATGGATTTATAGTACAGTTTCAGGTCTGGTAGCGTGATTCCTCCTGCATTGTTTTTATTGCTCAGTAATGTTTTGGCTATTCGAGGTTTTCTGATTCCATATAAAATGAAGTATTATTTTTTCAAGATCTTTAAAGTATGACAATGGAGCTTTAGTAGGAATTGCATTAAAATTATATATTGCTTTGGGCAGTATGGACATTTTAACAATGTTGATTCTTCCCAGCCATGAGCATGGTATGTTTTTCCATCTGTTAACATCTTCGGCTATTTCTTTTCTTAGAGTTTCATAGTTCTCTTTGTAGAGATCTTTCACATCCTTTGTTAGGTATACTCCCAAATATTTCATCTTCTTTGGCACTACTGTGAAAGGAATAGAGTCCTAGACTGTTTTTTCGGCTTGGTTGTTGTTGGTATATATAAAGGCTACAGATTTATGGGTGTTGATTTTGTAGCCTGAGACATTGCTATATTCCTTGATCACTTCTGAAAGTTTTTTTAGTAGAATCTCTAGTGTTTTCCAGATATACGATCATATCATCTGCGAAGAGTGAAAGTTTGATCTCTTCTGACCCTATGTGGATACCCTTTATCACCTTTTCTTCCCTAATTGCAATGGCTAAAACTTCCATTACAATGTTAAAGAGCAATGGAGACAATGGGCAACCTTGCCTGATTCCTGATCTAAGTGGAAATGATTTCAATTTAACTCCATTCAATACGATATTGGCTGTGGGTTTGCTGTAGATGGCCTCTATTAGTTTAAGAAACATCCCTTCTATACCAATTTTCTTAAGTGTTCTGATCATGAAGGGATGCTGGATATTATCAAAATCTTTTTCTGCATCAATTGAGAGAATCATATGGTCTTTATTTTTAAGTTTCTTTATATGTTGAATTACATTTATAGACTTACGTATATTGAACCAGCCTTGAGACCCTGGGATAAATCCGAGTTGGTCATGGTGTATAATTTTTTTGATGTGTTGTTGGATTCTGTTTGTTAGTATCTTATTGAGTATTTTAGCATATATATTCATTAGTGATATTGGTCTATAATTTTCTTTTCTTGTTGGGTCTTTCCCTGGTTTGGGGATCAAGGTGATATTTGCTTTGTAGAATGTGCTGGGTAATATTCCTTCTTTTTCTATATTTTGGAAGAGGTTTAGTAGCGTAGGTACTAGTTCTTCTTTAAAGGTTTGGTAGAATTCTGACGTAAAGCCATCTGGTCCTGGGCTTTTCTTTTTAGGGAGATTTTGTATAGTTGATGCTATTTCAGAACTTGATATAGGCCTGTTCAACATTTCCACTTTGTTCTGGCTAAGTCTTGGTAGGTGGCATGCTTCCAGGTATTGGTCGATTTCTTTCAGATTTTCATATTTGTGAGAATAGAGTTTCTTGTAGTATTCGTTAAAGATTTTTTGAATTTCTGAGGGTTTTGTTATTTCATCATTGCCATTTCTGATTGATGAAATTAGAGATTTTACTCTTTTTTTTCCTGGTTAGGTTGGCCAAAGGTTTATCTATTTTATTGATCTGTTCAAAAAACCAGCTTTTGGGTTTATTGATCTGTTGTATAATTCTTTTGTTTTTAATTTCATTTAATTCTGCTGTGATTTTGGTTATTTCTTTTGCTGCGTTTGGGGTTGAAGTGTTCTTCTTTCTCCAGTTGCTTGAGATGTTCCATTAAGTTATTGACTTCCTTTCTTTCCGTTTTCTTGAGGAAGGCTTGCAGTGCTATAAATTTCCCTCTTAGAACTGCCTTTGCAGTATCCCAGAGGTTCTGGTAATTCGTGTCTTGATTGTTGTTTTATTCCAAAAATATCGTGATTTCCTTCTTAATCTCATCTATAACCCATGTATCCTTCAGCATAAGGTTGTTTAGCTCCATGTTTTTGTATGGGTATGCAGGTTCCTGTTGTTATTAAGTTCAATTTTTATTCCATGATGGTCTGAGAAGATGCAAGGAATAATTTCTATTTTTTAAAATTTGCTGATGTTAGATTTGTGGCCTCGGATGTGGTCAATTTTGGAGTATGTTCCGTGGGCTGATGAGAAGAATGTGTATTCAGTTTTGTTGGGATGAAATGTTCTGTAGATGTGTGTTAAGTCCAGATGTTGAATGGTTAAGTGTAAATCTAAAATTTCTTTGCTTAGCTTCTTTTTGGAGGATCTATCCAGCACTGCTAAAGGGGTGTTAAAATCTCTAACTACTATGGAAGTGGTGGAAATCGAGTTGCTCATGTCTGTTAGAGTTTCTCTTATAAATTGAGGTGCATTGTGGTTGGGTGCATAAATATTAATAATTGAGATCTCATCATATTGAGTATTACCTTTAACAAATATGAAGTGTCCATCCTTATCCTTAATTATTTTGGTTGGTTTAAAGCCTATCAGATCTGCGAACAGGACTGCAACACCTGCTTTTTTCTGCTTTCCATTTGCCTGGAATATAGATGACCATCCCTTCACCTTGGCAGTCTATATCTGTCTTTTAATGTAAGATGCGATTCTTGGATGCAGCAGATATCTGGCTTGAGTTTTTGTATCCAGTCCGCCAACCTATGCCTCTTTAGAGGACAATTTAAACCATTCACATTAATTGAGAGTATTGATAAGCCTTTCGAGAGACCGGTGGAAGTTGGTCTACTCCTTTTGTGACTGTGGAAGTTGGAATTTGATCAAAAAATTTTTGGGTGGGTTTACTTTTGTGGTGGAGAGTTACACTGGTCTTTATGGAGGATAGGTCTAAGAATGTCCTGGAGAGCTGGTTTAGTTGTGGCAACTTTCTTCAACATGTGAATGTCGTTGAAGTATTTAATTTCTCTGTCATAAATGAAGCTCAGTTTAGCTGGGTACAGGATCCTGGGTTGAAAGTTATTTTGTTTTAGGAGATTAAAAGTCGATGACCATCCTTTTCTAGCTCGAAAGTTTTCAGCAGAGAGATCTGCAGTTATTCTGATATTCTTCCCCTTGTAGGTAATGGTTTTCTTTTGTCTGGCAGCTTTCAGAATTTTCTCCTTCATATTAACTTTAGTGAAATTGATTATAATGTGTCTGGGGGATGTCTTATTTGGGTTGAGTCGTGCTGGAGTTCTGAAACAGTCTGCTATCTGAATTTCGGAATCTCTTGACGTGTCTGGAAAGTTCTCCATAATCTCATGGAGAAGAGACTCTGTGCCTTGTGAAGCCACTTAGTCACTTTCGGGGATCCCTATAAGATGAATATTGGTTTTCTTCAAATTATCCGAGAGCTCTCTGAGAGAGTGGTCTGTTTTTGCTCTCCATTTCTCTTCTTCTTTGAGGGTTTGGGAGCATTCGAAAGCTTCGTCTTCAATGTCAGAAATCCTTTCTTCTGCTTGCTCCATTCTGTTACTGAGGGATTCTACTGTGTTTCTCAGATCTTTGAGGGATGCAACTTCTTGTCTCAATGTGTCGAAATCTTTGGTCATTTGGTCTTTGAAAACGTTGAATTCTTGAGATAACTTTTAGAATTCTAATTCGATCTTATTTGCTATCCAGATCCTGAATTCAATTTCTGACATCTCAGCTATTTGTTTGTGCATGGGGTCTTGTGCTGTTTCTGCCCCATTGATCCTTGGGGGAGTTGATCTACTCTGATTATTCATATTGCCAGAGATTTTCTGTTGATTTCGCCTCATGATTGTTTTTCACCATTGCCTCTGGCTGTCCTCAGAGTTGGGGAGGTGTCTCTCCAAGATTAGACCCCAGTGGGATCACTCTATTGTTGCTGGATCTTTGTAGGGAGTGGGGGTCTTGCTTTTGATCAAGCTGGTCTCTAACTCTTGAGGTCAATCAATCCTCCCCCCTCCTCAGTCTCCCAGAATGCTAGCATTATGGGCTTGAGCCACCACACCCAGATGACATACTTTTAAACATAAGCTCATGATGGAGAATCAAACAAGACTTTCACCTTTTCTCTGTTAAAGCTCATTATCTTTTTTTTTTTTTTATGTAACCTAAGGTCATGTTATCTTCTTTAAGAGTGACGTTTTGTTGCTGACTGACACTCAGCTTATTGATGATTATGACCCCATGGCTGCCTTTTCTAATGAACTGCTAGTATGGCATAGTACTAGCAGTCATTGCACTTGGAAAGTTAAATTTTAGCACCTGCGGTGCATCTTACACGGGTATATGTGAAACAGTAAATGTGGAATGTAAATGTCTTAGCACAATAACTAAGAAAATGCCAGGAAGGCTATGTTAACCAGTATGATGAAAATGTGTCAAACGCTCTATGAAACTAATGTATGGTGCCCCATGATCACATTAATGTACACAGCTATGATTTAATAAAAAAAAAAAAAAGAAAGTTAAATTTTAGACTCAATTTGACTATTTAATAGTTGTCCTTGTAAAGTTTTACCATATATCTAAGCTACTCCTCTGGCCTGTCAAGATGATTTAGATCCTTATCTCTCACTTAACATGCAAGTGGTCTGACAATTAAATTCATGAACCTATCCTGGAAAAAGTACTACATACCTCATTGCTGAAGATCACGATGGTTACCTTCAAAGTAGGCCCCCTGGGAAGCACAAATACCAGTAGCTAGTTAAGCCTTTAAAGCAATTTTGGAACTCTTTTTCTGAAATAGCCGTTGAACCTATTGTCACATTACCCTTGATGTCCTCAATGTCATCAAAATGTCTTCCTTTTAGTATTTCTTTTATCATCTAGTAAAGAATAAAAGTCATTGGGGGCCAGATCAGGTTATTGGGGAGGGTGTTCCAATACAGCTATTTGTTTACTGGCTAAAAGCTCCCTTATAGACACTGCTGGGTGAGCTGGTGCATTGTTGGTCAAGATTTTCAGTTAATATTTTTTCTCATTGTTTCTCTGTTGTTGTTTACTTGACCTGTTATATTTCTCATAGTCAGCCAATGATTTTTATAGACAATTCAACAATTTTTTGCAATGTTTTTGTCAGTTCTGCTCATTATTGGTCACCTTGACCTCTGTTTATGAGTGATGCTTTCTCTCCTCTTAGAAAAATACTACCATTTTCTTCATGGCCTAACATGTCCCTTATTTCACTTCCACATTTGCCAACTTTAATGAGAAATTTATAAATGTTTGTTGCTGTAAATCAATGTCCAACATTCTCATGATGACACACTAAAACAAATAACAATAATGAATGCCACTCTGCAAGACACTGCTGCACGTCTACGTGAACACAACTGTGAGACACTGACACGATAAGATGATGAAACCTCGCCAGGTTGTTTGTACAGTGCTGCCAAAGTAGTAAGCACACAGTGGTAAGTTCACAAACTTAATTGTCAGACCTCCTACCAATGTTTGGTCAACACAAAGGAATGTGCTGTGTCTCAATAAGTCTACTTCGTTTTTAAGATTCTTACTGACTTAATAAAAGCAGCAATTCACACCCATTTATTTGACGAATTTTGGCACAATTATAGGCATACTTTTGAAATTACCACCACACTGGAGACACAGAACATTTCATCATCTTCCAAGGTTTCCGCATGCCCTTTCCAGTCACTCTTTCTCTCCATCTGTGTGCCCCAGCAGCTGTTGACTTCTTTCCTATCTAAGTAGATTAGTTGCATTTTCTAGAATTTCATATAAATGCAATCACACAGTATGTACTTTATCATGTTTGGCTTCCTGTACTCAATATAATGATTCTAATGTTCATCCATGTTTCCTTTGTTGGTATGTTCCTTTTTATTGTTGGCTGTTGCTGAGTGGTATTCTGTTGTGGCTATCCAGTGTTGTGTTGGTAGACATTTGTTTCTAGTTTTGGGTCATTGTGTTTTTTTTTTTTTTATTGTTTGGGGTTCATTGAGGGTGCAAAGAATTAGGTTACACTGATTGCATTTGTTAGGCAACGTCCCTCTTACAATTGTGTCCCACTCCCAAGAAGTGTGCCATACACCATAACCCCTGTCTCCTTTCCTCCTCTCCTCTCCTTGTTCCCTCATTCCCCTGCCTCCCACCTTGAATTGATTTGAGTTTTTCTCTTATGTGGGTATGTATTAGATCATCTCCTGGCTTCATATTAGAATTGAATACACTGGATTCTTGTTTCTCTAGTCTTATGATACTTTACTAAAAAGAATTTGTTTCCACTCCATCTAGGTTAATACAAAAGATGTAAAGTTTCCATCTTTTTTTAAAGGCTGACTAGAAGTCTGTGGTATACATATACTACAGCTTGTTAATCCATTCCTGGGTTGGTAGGCATTTAAATTGTTTTCACATTTTAGCGATTGTAAATTGAACTGCAATAAACATTCTAGTATAAATGTCCTTGCCATAAAAGTTTTTTTTTTTTCTTCTGGGTGGATGCCTAGTAATGGGATTGCAGGATCAAATGGGAGGTCTAGTTTGAATTCTTTGAGGATTCTCCATCCTTCCTTCCATTTTTGGTCTTTGTGAATAAAGCTGCTATGAGTATTCATGTATAAGACTTGGTGTGAACGTGTTTCCATTTCTCTTTGGTATCTGCACCATTTCTCCTTCGGTTTTTTTTTTTTTGTTTTCCTTTTTAACCAGACTCTTCCTACCTCAAATTAGTATCAGTTTCACCATTCTTCAGTTTTTAAGACCTAACTTAAGCCCTATTTTGAAAATAGCAGCAAAAGTTACCCATCTCCAACCCTTTGGTATATTTTGATATTCCTCTAAAATTTTCCACATGTAAGTTCTCTCAATTCATGGAGTATAATTCATTTAGAGAATTCATTGTCTTTTAGCTAGCAGGTTTCAGGTTAAATCTTATTAAGCACTTAAAAATATGTGTCAGACTAAGCACTCTATGTACATTAATTTCCTACTTCTAACAATCACACAAGATACATACTATTTTTATTTTACTTTTTAACAGATGAAGAAACAGATGCATGGAGAGGTCAAATGAAGCAACTTACTTAACTTCTGACAGCTGGAGAGCTAAGTTTTGAAACTACATGTTTCTTTTGGAACCGGGAATCCAAACCAGTTAACAAGCTAAGATAGAGGATGGTGATTATGATAAGAGAACTGGGCATGAGGTACGGTGGATATTTCTAAAAAAGAAATATTACTCTGAGTAAGGAAAATCAGCAGCTTCCTTGCCAATGAGGAGATAGTGAATGTAAGTTGTGAAAAGTGCAATGATTTGGATATGATATAAAGTTCAAATAGAGAGGTAGCATGAACAAAAGTGTAGTGGTAGGACTGGGAGAGCCATCCAGCAGGCTCGTGCAGAGATCTGTGGACTGGTGGGGGTCCAGGTAAAAAGTGGCCCTGCGAATGGGTACAACAGAGGATAGACTGTGGTCAGACCAACACGGGCCTTTGAATGCCAGGCTAGGAAGCTGACCCTGACTATAATTATGATAAAAGCACACAATGCTTAGGTTGTGCATTAAGATTAATAGGGTGGCGTTAACAGAGGTAAAATTAGAACAGCCAATTAGGCATCTGCTGTACTTAAAAAGGTTAAGGGCCTGAATCATCATGGTGGCAATGGTAAGCTTTGAACTGGAAAAGTCAAATAAACTTTGCTGAATATTAGAAATTCAAATGATTTTTGTATCATTTACTGTTTTGTAACTGTTCCTCCACATTAATATAAATTAACTTAAAGTACTTAATTGCATTTATGCCCATTGATAGTTTTCTGATTTTTCTAATTTGTAAACACAGAGCTCTTAAATTATGCTATTTGCATGTAGAAGGAATTAAAATGTAAATCAGTTAAAATGATCCGTTTATTTTACTCATTAAATATACTGCTTATTATCCTTACTTAGATAATATTGGGTTAGTAACTCTTTTGGGTGATATCTCTTTGGCTTATATTTAAAGGACTTCATAGCATTTTATGGTTATATAAGTATTTAATAAAGGTAGTTGGCTTAATAAAGTTTCAGTATGAAATTGAAGAGCTTACAGAACACTCATATATATATTTTATTCATTGAGATATAATTTAGATGCATTATTTTAATGTATAGAGATTAATGCATACTCAAAAATGGTAAAGATGGTAATACATATGTGTAATTTGATACATATATAAAAATTTTAAAATGTATAATGTGATATATAAAATTTTTTTAATGTATAATTTGATGAGTTTGACAAATACATACATGGACATAACATCAGCACAACTTACAGAACATTTCATCACCCGGAAAGACCTCTTATGCCCCTTCCAGACAATCCCTGCCTCACTTTGATTTATATCACTGTAGATTCGATTTGACTGCTCTAGACTTTAACATAAATGGGATCGCGTGATATGTACTGTTTTGCATCTAGCTGCTTTCGCTGAACATGATGTTTTGGATTTGTCCATGATTCTTGTGTGGGTCTGTTGCTCTTTCCTTTTTATTGCTGAGTAGTGTTCTAGGGTATAAATGTGCCATTGTTTGTTTAGCTATTCTCCTTTTGATTTGGGTTGTTTCCAGTTTGGGGTCAGTATCAATAAAATTGTGATGAACATTTTTGTGCATGTCTTTTGTGTGGATATAGGGTTCCATTTTTTATATAAATACCTAAGGGAGCAATTGCTAGATGATACGGTAGGCATGTGTTTAACAAAAAAACACTGCTATACTGTTTCCCAAAGTGTATATATTTTAAGGTATATTTTAGGATTGTGTGGTTCTGGGCTTCTTGTTTGTATGAAACCCACCACAAGACTTGATTAAGAATGCAATATGAACTTTAACAATGGGAACTTTGCAATTATAGATGGCTATCTTAGCCAGCAGCACCATTTCCTCCATAATTATGCTATAAATTAAGGGTGACCCCTGAGCCTATTCTGGTAAGAACTTGAGTAACTGGAAGGTGAACATGAAACTCTCCAAGGTGTTCTTAAGTACTGCCTAAAGGAAAAACGTGATAATGTCACAGAAGTTAATAATTTTAAAGAGCCTATAGGCCTGGCAGTCGAATTAAATGCTTAACAATAATTCAAAAATGACTTACAGAAACTTAAAAATGTGAATCACTTAGTGAGGCTGAAATTATGCTCCTGACATATACGTGTGACACACGAGAGCACTTACCTGGGAATCTATTACCAGCTTCTGAGCAAACAAAGCCTGACCTACATTTGACTAAAGTCAGCTGTCTTTGGTTAATCCTATGGGCTTCTTTTTATTAATGTCACAACTGCTAATGTGGTATAACATTGTCATTACTGAACAGCACAGCAGGATGAGCTGCAGCTGTTATTTCTCTTTTTGAACCTACTGAGTCATTAAATCTGAGTTTGGGGGGATACGAGTTGTAAAGATTATTCAAATTCTGATTGAGAAATAGGACTACTGGGAAATTATAGGTACGTAAAGTAAAATTTTGAATCAATCATGGTTATTTTTTTTTGGTGAGGCTTGAATGTTCAAAATTGTTCCTTATGTTTAATTTGAAACCTGCTGTCAAGGAAATAGAAGGTGAACATAAGAAAATAAAAGAAGGATAATAATTGTATGCTACTTTTTCTCTGGAAAATTGATGTATTCTTACTGGGAAAATACTAGGAAGATAATTTTTCTTCAAAAGATCATAACCTTTTATTTTAAGAATCCTAATGTCAATTTAAGGATGATGTGCTTTTGTCCCACCAAGCCAGAAAATAGCTGATTTCTCCCTAATATCTAAGGAAAATTTTGTTATAATGTTTATAGCTATTCTTTATTAAAGTTTCTATCTCTTTTTAGAATTCTTACTTTGCCTTTGGTTGCCATTAGTGCTTTGTAAAGAGTATGGCCCTACAGTTCCCATAGTGAGCCAAGAAAGCTCCGTGTGCCTCTAAAAATTTCTAGTTTTTGAGGGAAATACAGAGATAGTCAATGTTTGTTGGATACCACATAACCTACTAGCCCAAGATAGCTCGTGGTTTCTTCAATAGATCATACTACATGCCTTTCAATGGTGTCATGTATTTTTGAAGCTGGGTTCTTGCCAGTTGCTATGATAAATAGCAATTACCACGTCAAAGCAATGCTGGGGGGGGGGGTGTGATATTCAGTCTGATTCCAAAATTTGAGAAGTTGTGCAGTACCCAATAGTTGAACATATTCCAGTAAGTAAGCACTTGTAGTTATTTAAGAATGAAATAAAAACACCTTTTTTTTTTTTTTTTTTTTCAAATGGTTACTAAGTTGTTAGGACAAAATAACTCACTAGGTTGTATGGACCTGACTACTTAATAAACAGAACAACTGGCTATTTCTTTTGGATTCAGGCTACTGTGAAAAGATAATGGAGGCAGTAGGGTGCTGTGAAGCAAGATTTTTTGGGAACTCCTATTATAATAAGATAGTCATTTAAAATAATTCCAGGCATTATGTTTATTCAATTTCCTGTGATTTTTGAACTTATTTTTTAAAAAGTTGAGAACAACAGAGCTCAGGGATTGGCATTTCTGAAACTCTTTTCTTCTAGATGACATTTTGGAAGTCAGCCTTCTACATTAATGTTAGATTATTAACTCCAAGCAATTAATAGGTTGAAAAAGCCGGCCTTTTGAATCATACCCATCAGGTATAGATGTCCCCGCTTTCACTGCTCTGGACAGAGTGTGGTCTGTGGAGCAGCAGCTCATGAGAAAGTCAGAATCTCAGGCTTTGAGCCAGATTGTAACAAGGCTGCAGTTGACTAGGGCACATAAAAGTTTGAAAAGCCCCATCACTCATAGCACATCCCACCTTATCTGCCATAGTTGGAAGCCCCCCATTCCTTTGAATGTGTCTTTAGAAGTTACTTTCCCTGTTTCTTACTTATTTTAGGCCTTGCTGTTCACCAGTTAGACAAAACCTAATGTCTGATATTAGTTGAAATGTGCTATCATTTCCTAGGTAAACTAGGAATTTTAGAAGATGCTTCGTAAAAATAGTTGTGTAACCCAGGGTTTTCAAAATATCTGACTGTTATGGTCTGAATTTTTGTGTCTCCCCCAAATCCATCAGTTGAAGCTCCCAATGTGATGGCATTTGGAGATGGGGGCCTATGAAAGGTACTTAGAGTTAGATAAGGTAATGAGTGTAGGTCCATAATGAATAGTAGTGCCCTTACATTACGGTGGTTCTCAACCTGTGGGTTGTGACCCACAGGAACTATGTTAAAGGGCCACGGCATTAGGAAGGTTGAGAACCACTGCCTTACAAGAAGACACTCTAGAGAGAACTCAACCTCCCTGTCCCACACAGAACCAAGAAGAGGTCGTGTGAACACACAGGGAGTTGGTGGCCACTTATGAGCCAAGAGGAGAGGCCTCAGAATGAAATCTGATGTGCTAGCACATTGATCTTAGACTTAGAACTGTGAACTATGAGAAATAAATGTCTGCTTTTGATGTCATCCAGCCACTGGTATTTTGTTGTGGCAGCCTGAGCTAAGACATTGACCATAACCAGCCCGTGGCACTCTTGAGAGGGTCATTTTGTTAGTGCACTATTTCTCTAACAACCTGATTATAAGAACTACCTGAGAACTTGCTGCAAATTCCTGGGGCTGTCTTTGGAGAGCCTTATTTGGTATACTTGGGATGGGACCCTAGGAATCTGTTTTTAACAAGCAAGCCAGGTGATTCTGATGGATTAAGTGATTAGGTGAAAAGTTTTCTAACCCAAGTAATAAAATTAATGGAATATTGGACACTTGTAGACTGGCAATAAAATATTAGTGGGCCTCTTCATTTAGGGGATCTTCCTATTGAGGTGGCTCCAGGAAAAACTACAAAGCTGGTAATGTTTATTATTTAGGAATGTCCAGATTCCCTTGCAGTATTCCTGCATCTCTTCCAGGTGACCAGAGCTATCCTTAGCTCTGCGCATGCAGGTGTGCTCTTGGATTCTGGACCACTTGGAAGGCATTTGATAAGACAACTCGCACTGAGGTATATGTGACAAGTTACAGCTTAATGTAATATTCTTCCCATGTGTGCTTACAATGCAAAGGGGGCAATTCTTTTTTATCTAATAAATGAAGGGTTTTGTGTGTGCATGCGTGGTGTGTGTGTGTGTGTGTGTGTGTGTGTATAGAGTAGCAACAAGGGATAATAATTTCAAGGCAAGAGAACCTTCTTCATGACCATCTTATAGTTTCTCATAAAAGGTCATCTAATCTGATCACAAGTAAGTTGATTTCTTCGTTTTGCTATTGCTTCCAACCAAGGCTGGTTCTGATAAAATCTCAGCCTAAGTGTCCAAGAACAGGGAATATTTTCTAAACGTGTAGATTTTGAAATCAAGGAATATTTTCTAAATGTGTAGATTTTGAAATCCCATACCATTGTGTTGTTATATTTGTCTCAAAAATGTCTTCAACATTTCTCAGTGTAGCCACCTCACCTTTCTCTTACTGTTTACCCACCTCAAATTTCTCTTAAAATTTGAGGGTAGCCTCATTCTGCATCCTGAAATGTTTTTTCCTGGTGTGAAGCAGAAGGTACATGTGTCGGGCATGTGAGATAGGAACATGGGACATTAAGAACGTAAAGGACCATTTGACAGAAGCAGGAATTTCGGTCCAGGGCGGGAGTGACTGCTCTGTGTTCCAGAGTCAGTTAGTAGCAGGGCTGGGAGTGGAACTGAGGCCTCCAGATTCAGATTCTGCTTTTTCAAGTCATCAAAGTGATCACAGCAAACATTTACTGAATTCTCGTTATATCCCAGGGACTGTTCTGGGATCACACATTGCCACATTGTCTTATTTAATATATATGCCACATATGAGGCAGGTGCTATTATTGTCCTCACGATACAGAGAGGAAAAGAGAACTAGAGGACACTATAGCTTAGGCCCACGTGTCTTTTATTTTCTGAGTATTGGGTCTTTGTGCCAGTCATGAATGAATTTCTTGTCTCTTAGCTTTGAATTTCTCCTTCAATATGTGTTCTATGACAATGAAGTGGACTTCTAAAGCATTTCACCTTCTCAGTGAGCACATCAAGGTCTGTCACCATGGTTCACTTGTACTTTCAAGGACTGCCACTGCTTGCGCAACAGCTTTGGACCAGCCCGGGCTCAGGCAAACTGGTAATCTTCTTCACCATCTAGGAGGGTGCAAGCACACCTTCAATGAGGCTTGAACCTTAGGCTTGAGGTGGGGGCTCCAATCTCCACTGGTCCTATAATTATTTTGTATTTCAAAATATTATAGGGGTACAAATATTTTTTATTACATGGATTACTTTTACAATGCTTGTTCACAGTTATAAGTTTGCTCGTCACCCAAAAGTACAACTTTTGTCCTTGTACCTTTTAGGTAGGTTGCCGCCTTTTCCTTCCTTGCTCTACCCGCCTGCTTGATTTCCCTTAAGTTTTACTTCCCTTCATGCACATGTGTGCTCATCGGTTAGTTCCAATTTAATAGTGGGTACATGTGGTGTTTGTTTTCCATTCTTTAGGTACTTCACATAGGATAATATTCTCTAGTTCCATCAAAATTGTTACAAGAGACATTAACTCATCCTTCTTCATGGCTGAGTAGTATTTCATGGCATACATATACCATTTTTTAAATACATTCATGAACTGATGGTATTGATACCAAATCTTTGCAATTATGAATTGTTAGTGGGCAGGAGATCCCAAATTGGGAACCCTGGGTTCCCTATAGGCCTTCAAGTGGAAAGATGTGGGATCCATTGTTCCATAGGCTGGTGAGAAGAATGTATAATCATTGGTTGTTGGATAAAATGTTCTGCATATCTCTGTTAGGCCCATTCGTTCTAGAGTCCTGTTTAAGTCCAGTATTTCTTTACTTATTTTCTGCTTTATGATCTGTCCAATTCTATCAATGGGACACTGAAGTCCCAGCAATTACAATGCTGTTGTTTATCTCTTTGCTTTGCATCAGAGTGCTCCTGAATCAGCTACATAAATATTTAGGATTTTTATGTCTTCTTGTTAAATTGCTCCCTTTACCACTATAACAGGTCTGATAATTAAGTTTGTGAACTCATCCTAGAGAAAGTCTTACATACCTTATTACTGAATATCGCTGCAATTACCTTTGAATTAGTCTCCTTAGGAAGGTCTGCACTGACACTTAAGTGCCTAGTCCACCCTTCAAAGCAATTTTGGAACTCTTTCTGTGGAATGACCATCACAGCTGTCATCATATGTGGTCTTAAATTAAGTTCATGAACTTGCTACCATGTGCTAATGTTGGCAGCACTGCACATTCAACTTGGTAGGGTTTCATAACCTTGGTATATCAGTGTCTCACAGCTGTGTTTGTGTTGATGCATGGCAGTGTCTTGCTGAATGGCATTTGTTATTGTTGTTGTATGTTTTTGTGTGTCATACAATGACACCTCTGATGGTCATTCCAGAAAAAGAGTTCCAAAATTTTTCTGGGATGAGCTCATGAGCTTAATTGTCAGACCTCATGAAATGACCATTTTTTTTTCTTTTTTACTATTGTTTGATTTAGAGTCAATTTGATCTGATGTAAGAATGGCTCCACTTGCTTTCTTTTGGTTATGCTTTGCATGAAATATTTTTTTTCCATGCCTTAACCTTGAGTCTGTAAGAATCCTTGTGGGTTAGATGTGTTTTCTGGAGACAGCATATACTTGGCTTGTATTATTTTTTATCCGTTTAGCCTATGTCTCTTGCATGGGGAATTTAAACCATTCATGTTGACAGATAGGATTGACATGTGGATGCTGTTCTGTTCATATGATTGGGTAATACTGTAGTTTTGTTTTGTGTCTTGTACTATTGTTTTATATGAGCTCTGAGCTTTATCTTTGAGGTAGTTCTTTGTTGCTGGGTAATCATTGTGCTGATCCATGTATATATAGTCCTGAGTATTTCATGCAGGCAGATCTGGTCTTGACAAATTCAGTCAGTGTTTGCTTGTCTGGAAAATTCTTTAATTCTCCTTCATTTATGAAAGTTAGTTTTATAGGATACAAAATTCTAGGATGGTAGTTGTTCTATTTGAGAAGACTGAAGATGGCCCCTCAATCCTTTGGTTGAGAAGTCTGCTTAGCCTGATGGGTTTTCCTTTGTAAGTTACTTGCTGTTTGCTTCTTACAACTCACAGAAGTTCCTCCCTTGTGTTGACTTTTGTCAGTCTGATGACTGTCTGTCTTGGTAATTGCTTCTTTGTGATGAATCTCCCAGTTGTTCATAGAGATTCCCAGATCAGGGTGTTTAAATCTTTAATAAGACCAGGGAAGTTTTCCTTGATCATTCCCTTAAATAGGTTTTCCAGTCATTGTGTGTTTTCTTCTTTGCCCTCAAGGATACCTATGATTCTTATATTTGGCTGTTCCTCATACTTCCATTCTTCTTAATTGTCTATTCATTATTTTTCTGAGTTAATTCAAAAGAGTTGTTTTAAGCTCTGATACTCTATTTTTGTGCCCGATCCAATCTATTCTTAAAACTTTCCACTGTGTTTTGTATTTCCTTAAATGAATTTTTCATTTTCAGAAGTTCTATTTAGTTTTTATTTAATATGTCTCTCTTTAGTGAATTTTTAATTCATTTTCTGGATTGTTTTTCTAGTTTCTTTGAGCTAGTTTTCCATTGCCTCTTGAATTTCTTGACTTTTCTTACATACATGTTTGGAATTCTTTATTTGCCATTTCAGTATTTTCTTTTAGGTTGGTACACATTGCTAGAGAGCTGGTGTTCTCTTTTGGGGGAGTCCTTTCATTCTGAGTTTTCATACTTCTGTAGTTCTTTCACTGATTCCTTCTCATCTGAAGTAGCTGTTGCGTCTTATTTTTGGATTTTATTTTTTTAGATGGGGCTTTTCCCTTTCACTTCACTTATTTGAGTGTATTTGTTGCATATGTTGAGTAAGAATCTTTGACTTTGTGGGTGCTTTGATGCTGATCTCTGTTCTGGGTGAAAGTCATACTTGTAGATATCCTTAGTGTAGTGTTTGTCTTAGTTGTTACTTGTTTTAGGCTGTAGCACTGGTGAGCTATGTGTATGGGTAGATTCTCTGTCTCACTTTGATGAGAGAGGATAGATCTTTGAAATATTTTCTCTTTCTCCAGCCCTATGGACTTCTTGACTATGTGAATTGTATTGGCATGACTAGTTTAATCTCTGAGATAGTAGGTGGTGCTTGTGGGTGAAAAACCTTCTCACCCCGAAAGGTTAAGTCAATAAATGCTCTATAAAGGGCTGTGCAAATTGACACTCCTGTCAGTAGGGGGTGCTTGCCAGGAGGAGCAAGCTGTAATGTTCTTGAGACCTGTGATCATTTCTAGCAGGTGGGTGGGGCCCTGGAACTTGCTGCTGAGTCCTCATTTTCTGTCCCAGTAAGGTGGGTGAGGAAGTGAGGCTGGGTGGGGCTGGGTTGGGTGAGCCTGCCCTCAAGCTCTACAATAGCTGGTTAAAGAGAGTTTGGTCTACCTTCTGGGGAAAGGCTCTATGAGGGGCTGAAATGTCCCCACCCAACCAGAAAGTCTGCTTATGGAGATGTGGCCATCTGAGATTCACATCATTGCTCTCTAGCTCTCAAACCTTCCCCCAGCCCATTTGCCTGACCTGTTGGCATGTAGCTGTGTCAGCTGATGATCAGGGAGTATCCTAGGTCAAGTACCCCAGGTCCACTCTACTTCTTCAGGTGGAAAGACAGGGGACCCATACTCCATAGAAGCCTTAGCCTGCTGGAGAGGGATTGCCACTGCCAGACTCTTGGCCCGAACTTCACTTCTGGCAGGAATGGGTGGGGCAGGGCTGCAGCTCCTGGACAGCCTAAGTGCCTACATATGTGCCTGGTTGCTATGTCACCTGTGGGTAAGCTCTTCCTCTCTGGAGGCTCTACCCCAATCCAACAGGATGGTTTTCCTGTGAAGGAGTTGAGTTCTTACAGCTTGCCATGTTTCAGAACCCATAGTTGTTTCATGTCAATTTTGTCCACGTGGGTCTCTACCACATAAATTCAGCTCCCAGACCTCTACCCTGTGTTCCCAGTAGCCCATTCAAGTCTGGTGTTGAGGATGGGGTCTGGCCTGCTTATTTGACTCACCAGTACATGACTCTATGAAATGCCATCTAGCAGGGAGCTCCCAAATAGGGCACATGGGGTCCACTGTAGACTCCCAAGTGGGAAGGTGTGGGACCCACTCTTCATTGAAGCCTCACCTGTAGCACACATCCACCTTGGGAAAGTGGTTGCTTGCCATTCTCTCAGCTCAAATTGTACTTTCCATTGCAGTGGTTGGGGGAAAGGTGAGGGAAGAAGTGTATGAATGGAAGAAAGCCAGCTCTCCAGCCTCAAGTGGTACTCTTTTTGGAGGGGAGCCCCACATTAAAGGCTAAGCTCTGGGATCATGCAAGTTCTTCCTACTTTTACTTGTTAACGTGATTCCTGGGTTTGTGGGGGGGGTGGAAAAGCCTCTAAGAAAGTTGGTAGCCCACTGATTGTAATGGCTCGTGGAAAAGAGAGAGGATGTCTCTTACTCTTTCCCTGGGCTTTGAGTCTCCCTGAGTTTGATCCTTGTGGTTATCTTTTTTTTTTTTTTTAAAATCATCATCGTTTTCCTTGATGGAGCCTCTGGGAACCTTTGGCACCTCTCTGTGATCTATACCTCTTCTCCCTCTTTTATCTGAAATCCACTCTTCCCCTGGGACAGTTTGGTAAGTGATATCTCTAGTTGGCCATCTTGACCCTCCCTCCTTCCAAGGCATCCTTTAGAGTTTTCTTTACATCTTAATAGTTATTCTTCTAGTATAGTTTAATAATTCTTTATACTAAGCTTCTATTTACTTTACTGTGTGGTTTCTGTTTCCTCATTTCCTAATTGGACCCAGATGAATACTATTCTCCTCCTCCCCTATAATAATTTCTTCAACTATCTACTTTGCTTTATGATTTATTTATACAAAGGTATTTTTGTATGACACCAATAAACTGTCCTGTTTGAGCTCAGAGATTGGGCAAGATGACCTATGATAACTGATTAATGAAAAAAATGCATTCATTCATAAAAAATTTTATTGTGAGTATAGTTTATGTAAGGTGCTGGGGTCTTTGCCTTGATGAGCCCATAGTGCTATAAAGGAGGCAGGCATTTAAATGGAAAAATTATAATACAATGTTATAACTATTGAAAAATGAACAGAATTCCCCATATGACAGAATGATTCATTCTGTCTGACAGTCAAAGTAGCCACAGGTGAACTGGCTTTGGAAGAGTTTACTCAACTATAAAATGTATGAAAATCTGTTCACATGGATGACTGTAAACTAACTTTCTTTAATAGTGAGGGAAAATGTTAATATGCTAGTAAAGGTAGCACATAATGAGTGATGGCAAAATATCAATGTGCTGGAATTCAGAGGCCAATCTTCTCACCCATTCTCTGGGGGACCCTGGACACTTTATGGAAATAAGGGTCTCTGTGTATAAGTTGAGGCCATTAGATTACATAGTCCCTGATGTCTCTTGTAACTCTAAGTGGCATATATACTTTAATATAATGCAATATATACTTTAATGCATTTAAATAGCAGATGTAGGATTTATCAAACAAAAATATTTTAATTAGAAAGCCTTCTGAATCTTATTATTTTTTTGAATATTGTTTTTTTAAAGATTAAGATAATGTTTGGTTAAATAATAGAAGATAGTTTATAGGAGATAAAACAAATAGATGTTTTTATCTGGACGAGTTGGTATGTCCATTGTTGACTTAATTGTCTTTGAGAAATGTTTATAATTATGAAGTGCTGGCTCTATAATGGATGCTTTATATTTTCTGAGCAAATGATAAAGTCAATCCTGCCAACAGTTTTGGTGTTTTGACACATCTCTAATTACACTGGTGGCCATAGATGGATGTTGCTAGGGATCAAATGGTAAAAGAGCAGGTCAACAGATCTCATAGCTTGTACATTTTTTTCAGAGGCCAGAGAAAGAAGCTGAGAAATCGATTCCTCAATGAATATTATGAGTGAGAAGGAAAATATTTGTATGTTTATTGTCAGCATAAGTTATTAAAGGTCTGAGAGAATATTAGTATTTGAAATTATTTTAATTAATAATACCTCTAACATTGGAGATGACAAATGAGCTTTTCAATAGATTCTACTTATTTTGTCTATAATAGCTTAATATTATGACTAGAAAAATGGGCATTGGAGTCTAGAATTCTGGTTCCAGCATTTAACAGCAATGAAAGCTTTGAAAGGTTACTTAAATGCTCTGAGCATTACACTTACAAGTTTGCAAAATAAGGATAGCAATAATGGTAATTCATTCTAAGATTAAAAGAGATGATTTTGCCATGAATTGTCACAGTGCCAGGGAAAGAGAAATTACTCAATAAAAGATAAGATTTATTATGATTGCTACAGCAAATGTCTCTGGAAAATATTATGAAGGTGTTTAACAGATACAAAAAAGGAGGGGTGCAAAAAATCCTGAGATTTTATTTGTAAACTAAACTCATTAGGTCTGCTTCTTTCCCTTGTAAAATTCTTGGGAATGCGAATGTATATGTGAGAGTAGTTTCTTCATGACACAGGCCAGCTTGTTTATTAATGTGAGGTGGGATTTCTTTTCCTGTAATGTTCTTTCTTCTACCATCCTAGCATGGGGGTGGGGGGGAGTCTTAAGTAAGACTTAGTAAGACAGAAATTTATTTAGCATAATGGTATGTCTTGTCCATGGCATATTTGATTGACTCTCTCTTTGAAACATAGGGAGTTTTTTCCACTTTTCTGCCTCCTTTGATACCAGCTGGGTACAAGATACTATCACCCATCCTTGCAGGAAGAGGCCGCTTTACTGGGATGCTGCTTCTACTCCTGACTCCTTTCAATCCATTTCCTACTTGACTTCCAGAATTACTCCCTGCTGAAAGTTCTCCAATTTCTTCCTACAGTGCTCAGAATAAAATATACATTGATCTCATCTTCTGTGTGTTCATACTGCCCACTGCATGCCAGCTCCATGAGCCTTCCTTCTGTTCTTTAAGAAGGCAGAGATCACTCTTCACTTAAAACAATTGACCTTGCTCTCCTGCCTGCTTAGAAAACACTTCCTCCATGGCTTCCTCCATGGCTTCCTCTGGCCCTCCTGCAGCTCTTTCTGATTGTTCTTTACTATCTTCAGAAAGGCTTTTTCGGGCCTCTTCATTGCACTGTCCTATTTTAATTTTCTCCATAGCTTTTATCACCATCTGATGTTTTCTTTGAAGATTAAGTTCAGAATGATGGTGTGCTCTTGTCTGTCTTATTTGATGCTTCATTTCCAGGACCTAAAAAGTACCTGGAATATGATAGATACTAAAAAAGTTCATTAGTTGGACATATAAAGTTAGACTTTGAAAGGGATCTACAGTAGGAAATGCTTGTTATTATTATTTTTGATTGTTTTGCTTAGAAGACTCTAAAGCACATAAAATCTCCTCCAGGATAGGACCTCACAAACTTGCATATATTTTTATCATCTACTTATCTTGTAGAGCCTGGGATGTCTGACAGCTTCTAGAAGGATCTAGACAGAGTTAGTGATAGAACTGAGATCTGAGGATGATAACAAACAGGAAAAAAGTCTGATGGCTCCAAATAAACTGTGTATATCTACACAATGGAACATAAGAGAGTATTTCTGCTGCTGGCATCAATGTGGCTAAATCTTACCGAGACAAGGATGACTGCAAGAACAGATAAACTATGGAGTGTATGATTTCATTTGCATGAAGTTTGTGAACAGACTTAAATGGTATTAAAGTCAGAACAGTCGTTACCTTTGAGGGGAGGTTATTGACTGGGAGAGGCATATGGGAGCCTTTTAAAACATTGGAAATATTTTATATTTTGACGTGAGTGGAACTTACATGAATGTATATATGTAAAAATGAATCCTGTTTTATATTTAATACAATTCAATAAAAATATTTTTTAAAAAATCCATGGCTATAGCCATTTGGATAAAAAAAAAAAAAGACCGAGGCAGAAGGTGATGGAGGAGAAGAGAGGAAGATCCTCCATGGACCCATCACCTTTCAGCTCCATGGTGGGTGAGATAAGCCTATATTCAGCTTTCAAGGAAACTGCTCCTGCATGTCCTCTAAGTCAGACCTAATTGGTCTAACACTGGGGTCACAGCTCTCGTGCCCACAGAAAACTCATGACACTCAACATTGCTCAAGAGCCAGATTTTAGTAACAAAAACGAGCTTGGGAAATGCTGAAATCTAGAATTGTTTTTTGAAAACAGCATGAATAGTGACACACATTGCATGCAAAATTTGGTCACAGTCACCGTGAAAAAGCAATGAAGCTCCTTGATTTTTTTTTTTTTTTAAACAGGGTTGTTTAAGTTTGTCATGCATCATAGTTAAAGAGGCTTGCTCTCATAGCACAAGGCAATCAAGGCAAAAGCCCTTACCACCTAACTACTCCTTCATGTGCAAATCCATATTTTTCTGCAGGTTAAAAATGTAGCATCTTTCTCAAATATCATGTTCCCCTGAAGTCTTATGTAGGGAAGGTTGTGGGAATAGGGTCAGCTGGGAGGAGACATGGCATTCTGACGCTCGTGTAACCATTTAATTAGATGAAATGACAGTGCCAGCAGACTGCTACTTGGATGATTTGCATTCTCCATAAATTACGGAGCAGATATTTATCCTTTGTGGAGGGGGGCTACTTTTCCTCCCTTTTGGCTCAGATTCCCTCTGAGTTCTCTGAATGACCAAGTGTTTGACAATAAATTTTGTGTGGTTTATTTTATTTTTAAAGAGGTGAGGGGATATTTATGGCTGACGAGCCAGTTCTTAACATCAAGTCCTTTCCTCCCTCTGCACATGAAGTTTACATTTCCATGAGCATTTGTGGCTGGCATTTTGAACTGCATGCTTGCAATTCTTTTAGACGATTCAAGGTTGGCTTAAAGAGTTGGTTTGAAAAGCACAGCTTGTTTCCTTATTTCAACAGAACAAAATGGCTCATCTAGTTTGCAGTCTGCAGCCGTCCAGGACTGGGTAGCATTCATTACATGAAGTGCTTCTTTAGTTCATATCTTTTATAATCCCAAGGGTTTCCTTGCTGATTGTGTTGTCCTGTTTAATCTGCCATTCTTAAGTGTAAGTCATGGCTCCTCCAGTGTTTGCCCTGGTTTCTCTAGCCTATACTTATAAATGGTACTATACTGTTAAGAATAAGCCAGTCCCTCTGGATTTTGCTCTTCCCGATCCTATAGGATTCTTAGGTCCCTGGGAGGTAACCTTCAGGTAGTTGTAGTTTTCACCAATGAATATCTTATATGTACTTACAAATTAGCCAGGCTCATCCTGGGTGCAACTGTGTCAACAAATAATCATGTATCTGCTACAAGAGAGGCCCAGACACCTTTGAGATGTTAAAGCCAAAGTGTAGAAGAATGTGTGATGGTTTTAAAATAGGGCTCTAAATTCTTCAATGTTTTTTTCAGTCAAAAAGTTGGGTCTATGTCCCTTTCTCTCGAATCTGGATGGGTCTATCATTGTTTTGGCCAATAGCAGAGATGATGCTACATGGCTTCTGAGGTCACATAGGTCATAGGTCACATAAGGCCATATACTGCCACCGGCTCTCTTGGGAGCTCTCGGGTCCCCCCCTTGCAATGCTCTCTCTTAGAACCTGTTGCCATGACCATGCTGTGTGGAGAGGCCACGTGTAGGTACTTTGGTCAGCAGCCTTTGAGTCCTTCCCGCCCGACATGTGAGTAAAGAAGCCTCCAGACAATTCCAGGGCCCATCCATTTGTATCACACGCAGGCCTCCCACTCTTTCTAGCTGAGGCCCAGACATTATGGAGCAGAGACTGGCCTTTCCTGTTTCTGCCCTGCCTGAACTCCTGACCCTCAGACTCATGAGACAGGAGAAAGTGACTGTGGCTTTCCGTCTCTCAGTTTGGGAAGGTTTGTTGTGATGCAGCAAGGATGCCTTGCTCTCCTGTTAGGTTTTGTGCTTTGCTCTGTCAGCGGGGTCCTCAGCAGTGCAGTCATGCCTTTGAGCACATTGACAATCGTCCCTTCCGTCCTGCAGTTTAGGCTTCTTTACTGAGTGAAGACTTTTGTGCTAGTTTTTCCTTTGATTTGGAATGCTGAGGAACCTGCCTATCTACTGTGGTCCATTGGGCCTGACTCACATCCTTGCTAGACTTTTCTTATTTTTAGTCTTTTTTTTTTTTTTGAGAATTTATTTATTTGTTTGTAATTATTATTGAAATGTAATAATTGTATATACTGACAGGGCACACATGATGTTTTGATACAGGGATACACTATGAATTAATCAAATCAGGGTAACTGGTGTACCCATCACCTCAGCATTTCTTTGTGTTTAGGAACATCCCAGAACATCCCACTCTTTGAGTTATTTTAAAGTATACTCTAACTTATTGTTGCTTATACTCACTTTGTTGTGCTATCAAATATTGTTCATTCTAACTATATATTTTGCCCCCATTAACCATCCCCTTTATTATCATCTCCTTGCTAACCTTCCCAGCCTCTAATAACCATCATTCTACTCTGTTTCCATAACATCAATTGTTTTTAATATTTAGCTTTTACGTATGAGTGAGAACATGTACAATTTGTCTTTCTGGGCTTGGCTCATTTCATTTGACACAATGTTCTCCAGTTCCACTGATGTTCTTGCAAATGGCGTTTTTATGTTGTCAATTTGCTTTGGTTGCCTGTGCTTTGGGGATATTGCTCATTCTTTTTTACGGTAATATAATATTCCATTGTGTATAGGTACCACAATTTCCTATCCAATCTACCAGTGATAGACACTTAGGTTGATTCCAAATCTTGGCTATTGTGAATAGTGCTGCATTAAACATGGGAGTACAGATACATCTTTTGGATATGCTGAATTCTCATCCTTTGGGTATACACCCAGCAGGGGGATTGCTGACTCATACAGTAGGTCTATTTCTAGTTTTGTGAAGAATATCCACATTGTTCTCCATTGTGGTTGCATTGAATTTACATTCCCATGAACAGTGCATGGCAGTTCCCCTTTCTTCACATCTTCACCAGCATTTGTTATTGACTATCTTTTTGATAGAAGCTATATTAAGTAAGGTGAGATGATATCTCATTGTCTAGAGATAGTTCATTTCTCTAATGATGTGATGTTGAACATGTTTTCATATACCTATTGGCCATTTGTATGTCTTCTTCTGAGAAATGTCTCAGATCCTTTGTCCATTTTTTAATAGGATTATTTTATTTTTTCCCATTGAGTTGTTGGAACTCTTTATATACAGTGTATTTTAGTTATTAATCCCTTGCGAGATGGGTAGTTTGCAAATATTTTTCTCCCTTTCAGTAAATTGTCTGTTCACTTTGTTGACTGTTTCCTTTGTTTTGCAGGAACTTTTAACTTGACATGATCCCTGTTGTCAATTTGCTTTGGTTGCCTGTGCTTTGGGAATATTGCTCAAGAATTCCTTGCCAGACCAATGTCTTGAAGCAGTTCCCCAATGTTTTATTTTAGGAGTTTCATAGTTTCAGGTCTTAGATTTAAGTCTTACATACATTTACATTTTATTTTTGTATGCAGTGAGAGATAGGGGTCTAGGTTCATTCTTTTGAATATGTATAACCAGTTTTCCCAGCACCATTTACTACAGAGACCATCCCTTCTCCACTTCATGTTCTTGGCCCCTTTGTCAAAGATAAATTCACTATAGATGCGTGGATCTTCTTCTGGGTTCTCTATTCTGTTACATTGGTCTATGTGTCTGTTTTTTATTCCAGAACTGTACTCTTTTGGTTATTACAGCTCTGTAGTATATAATTTGAAGTCGGGTAATTTGATTCTTCCATTTTTTTTTCTTTTTTATCAGATAGCTTTGAGTATTCTGGGTTTGTGTGGTTCCATATAAATTTTAGGATTACTTTTTCTATTTCTGTAAGTAATGTTGTTGGGATTTTGATGGGGATTGGATTGAATCTGTAGATTACTTTGCATAGTATGCACATTTTAACAATACTGATTCTTCCAATCCATGAGAATGGACTATCTCACCATTTTTTGTGTCCTGTTCAGTTTTCTTTAATCAATATTTTATAGTTTTCATTATATAGATCTTTCACTTCTTTGGTTAAGTTCATTACTAGCTATTTTATTTGTAGATGACATAACTTTTTGTTTTCTTTTTCAGATTAACTGTTGGCATATAGAAATGCTCCTGATTTTTTATATTGATGTTGTATCCTGCAAATTTACTGAGTTTATCAGTTCTAATAGTTTTTGTGTAGAGTCCTTAGGTTTCTCTAGATATAAGAACATATCATTTGTGCACAAGGATAACTTGGCTTCATCCTTTCCCATTTGCATTCCCTTTCTTTCTTTCTCTTGTCTGATTGCTCTAGCTAGAACTTCCAGTGGTATGTGAAAGTGGGCGTCCTTGTCTTGTTCCAGATCATGGAGAAAGGCTTTCAGGTTTTCTCCACTCACCATGATAATAGGTTGTCATATATGACATTTAACAGATTAAGGTAAGTTCCTGGTATACCCAGTTTTTTGAGAGTTTTTGTCATGAAGGGATGTTGAATTCTACTGAATGCTTTTCCGGTGTCAATTGAAATGATTGTATCATTTTGGCCTTTGTTTTGTTGATATGATGTATCACCTGATTGACTTGTATATGTTGAAGCATCCTTGCATCATTATCATTATGAATTTTTAAATGTATTTTTAAATTTAGTTTGCTAATATTTTGTTGAGAATTTTTGCATCTGTATTCATTAGATATACTGACCTGTAGTTTTCTTTTCTTCTTCTTTTTTTTTTTTTTTTTTTTTTTTTGTTGTGTCCTTGACTGGTTTTGGTATCATGGCTTGTAGTGTTTGGCAGTATACCGTCATTATCAATTTTTTTTGAATAGTTTAACTAGGACTGGTGTTAGTTCTTTGAATGCTTGGTAAAATTCAGCAATGATGGGAGACTTTGTATCATATTTTCTATCTTGTTACTCGCTATTGTTTTATTCAGGCTTTGGATTTCTTCCTGGTTCAATTTTGGTAGGTTATATGCATCTAGGAATTTATCCTTTTCTTCCAGGATTTCCAATTTATTGATCTGTAATTGCTCATGGTGGTCTGTAATGACCCTTTAGATTTCTGCAGTATCACTTTAATATCTCCTTTTTCTTCTCTGATTCTATTTATTAGGGTTTCTTTTCTTCTTACTCTGGCTAAAGATGTGTCCATTTTTTTTTTCTTTTCAAAAAACCACCTTTCTGTTTTATTGATATTTTGTATTTTTTAAATTCCATTTCTTTTATTTCTGCTCTGATCTTTATTACTTATTTTACTAATTTAGGTTAGGTTTGCTCTTGTTTTTCTAGTTCTTTGAGATGCATGATTAGGTTCCTTATTTGAAGTTTTTTTACTTTTTTGATGTAGGCATTTATTGCTATACACTTTCCTCTTATTTCTGCTTTTACTGTACCCATAGATTTTGATACGTTGCATTTTCATTTTTATTTGTTTTGAGACATTTTTCGATTTCCTTCTTAATCACTTCACACAGTGATCATTCAGAAGCATATAGTTCATTTCCTTTTTTTCAGAAGCACATTGTTTAATTTCCATGTGTTTGTATATTTTCCAATGTTCCTTTTGTTAATGATTTTGAATTTTATTCCAATGTGGACAAAGAAAATACTTGATATGATTTCAAAACTTTTAAAAAATTTTAAAGACTTGTTTTATGCTCTAACATAGGATCTCTCACTGGGAATGACCTATGAGCTGAGAAGAACATGTAATCACCAGCTGTTGGATGCAATGTTCTGTAAACATATATTAGGTCCATTTGGTTGCTGGTACAGATTAAGTTCAGTGTTTAATTGTTGATTTTCCTTTTGGATGATCTGTCCCATGCTGAATGTGGAGTGTTGAGATCTCCAATAGTTATTGTACTGGATTCTATGTCTTTCTTTAGCTCTGATAATGTTTGCTTTATATATGTGGGTGCTCCAGTGTTGGGTGCATATTTAGAATTATTATATCCTCTTGCTGAGTTGACCCCTTTATCATTATATAATTACCTTCTTTGTCTTTTTTTTTTTTACAGTATTTGTTTTGAAATTTACTTTATCTGATAGCAGTATAGCTACTCTTTTTTGGCTTTCGCTTTAAGAGATGTGTTTCTCTAGACCTCTATTTTTATTTTATTTTATTTTATTATTATTTTTTAAAATAAATTATTTTTTATTGTTAAATCATAGCTGTGTACATTAGTGTAATAAAGGGGTACAATGTGCTGGTTTCATATACAATCTGAAATATTCTCATCAAACTGTTCAACGTAGCCTTCATGGCATTTTCTTAGTTATTGTATGTAGGCATCTGTATTCTGCATTTAGTAGGTTTCCCCTGTACCTATTCTAAGATGCACCGTAGGTGTGGCCCCAGCCATTACCCTCCCTAGACCTCTATTTTTAGTCTTTGTGTATCTTTGTAGATGAAATGTGTTTCTGGCAGACAACATATAGTTGGCTTTTTTTTTTTTTTTTAATCTATTCAGCCGTTCTATGTCTTTTGATTGGAGAGTTTAGTCAATTGGCCTTCAGTGTTATTATTAATAGGTAAGGACTTATTTCTGCTATGTTGTTATTTGATTTCTGATTATTTTGTCTCCCTTCCTCCCTTCCTTCCTCCTCTCTTCTTCCCTTCCTCCCTCTTTTTCTTTTTAGCTCCCCCTTCCTTCCTCCCTTCCTTCCTCCCTCCTTTGTTACAAGTAATTTTCTCAGGTAGTGTGTTGTAATCTCTTGCATTTTATTTCTTGTGTATCTATTGTAGGTTTTTTAATTTGAGGTTACAGTGAGACTTACAAAAGTACTTTATGGCCAATTATTTTAAGCATATGACAAGTCTTCTTACAAGTAGACAAACAAATAAGCAAGGAGAATTCTAACAGCCAATTCTAAATCTATAGCCAATTATTTTAAGCATATGACAAGTCTTCTTACAAGCAGACAAACAAACAAATAAACAAGAGAAATCTGAATCTACTTTACGTCTCCCTCTGGCTAAATTTTTGTTGTTTTCATACGGATCTTTATATACTATCTAGCTTCCAAAAAATTGTTGTGGTTATTTTTGGGAGATTTGTTTTCTTCCTACTCAAGATTTAAGGGGTTTATACACTATAATTACAGCAATAAAGTAGTCTGTATTTGTGTCCATACTGTTACCAGTGAGTTGTATACCTTCAGATAATTTCTTATTGTTTATTTATTTATTTTTGGTTTTTTTTTTTTGGCCAGGGCTGGGTTTGAACCCGCCACCTCCGGCATATGGGACTGGCGCCCTACTCCTTGAGCCACAGGCGCCGCCCTTCTTATTGTTTATTAATGTTGTTTTCTTTTGGATTGAAGAAACTGTTTTAGCATTTCTTTTTTGTTTTTTCTGAGACAGAGTCTCACTATATCACCCTTGGTAGAGTGCCGTGGCATCATAGCTCATAGCAACCTCAAACTCTTGGGCTTAATCAATTCTCTTGCCTTAGCCTCCCACATAGCTAGGACTACAGGCACCCACCACGATGCCCGGCTATTTTTTGGTTGCAGTTGTCATTGTTGTTTGGCAGGCCCAAGCCAGGCTTGAACCCGCCAGCCTCAGTGTATGTGGCCGGCACCCTACTCACTGAGCTACAAGCACCAAGCTATGTTTTAGCATTTCTTGTAGGACAGGTCTTGTGTGGATGAAGTCCCTCAGCTTTCATTTGTCTGAAAAAGTATTTATCTTGCATGTTTTAAGGATATTTTTGTAGGCTGTAATATTTTAGGTTTAAGGGTTTTTTTCCCCTCACACTGTGAACATGCCAAGCCACTCTCTCCTATCCTAGGGTTTTCACTGAGATGTCTGCCGCCAGATGTATTGAAGCTTGTGTATATGTTATTTTTTACTTTCTTCTTTCTTCTCTTGTGACCCCCTTTCTTTATCCATGACCTTTGGGAGACTGATATTAAATACCTTCAGGTAGTCTTATTTAGGTTAAATTTGCTTGATGTTCTGTGACTTTCTTATACCTGAGTATTGAGATCTTTCTCTAGGTTTGAAAAGTTCTGTGTCATTATTTTTTTGAATAAAATTTCTACCCTAATTTCTGTGTCTACCTCCTCTTTAGGTTTGCCTTTTTCCTTCTCTTTTCTTTCTTTTTTTTCCTGACTATATATTTTCAAATAGCCTGTCTTAAAGATCATTAATTCTTTCTTCTGCTTGGTCAATTCTGCCATTGAGTGTCTCTAATGCATTTCTCAGTTTTTCAGAATTTCTGCTTTTTAAAAATTATTTCAATGTTTTTATTGAATTTCACAGATGGGCTTCTGTAGTCCACTGAATATCTTAAGGACAGTTCTTTAGAATTATTTGTCTGACAGGTCACATATCTCCATTGCTCCAGGATTGGTCACTGATATCTTATTTAGTTTTTATTATTTATTTATTTATTTTTTAATGAGATCATGTTTTCCTGGATGTTTTGATGTTTGCTTATGTCTGAGCATTGAAGAATTTGGTATCTATTTTGTTGTTTCCAGTCTGGGCTTATTTGAACCCATCCTTCTTGAGAAGGCTCTCCAGATATTTAAAAGGAATTGAGTGTTGTGATCTAAGTCTTTGGTTGCTGCAGCTGTATTAGCAATAGTGTGTCCCAAGTCCAGCAATACTGTGACTCTTGCAGACCCCTGGTGCTACTATCTTGGTGTGCTGGGGTAAAATACGGGAGAATTCCCTGGGTTACCAGGCAAAGTCTCTCCCTCGCTTCCATCACTCACTGTGCTGGGCTGCTGGAGTTGGGGGAGGAGCGATGTTGGCATTCTCTCATGGCTACCCATGCCAGCACACCTGACGCCAGCCCAGTCCTCCTCAAAGCCCATGATGATTGTTGTCTGGCTATCTCTGATGTTTTTTCAAAGCCCAAGGGTGAATCTTGACAATGGTGATCCTGCTGGGATTGGGTGTTTCCTTTGGGGCAGCATGTTTCCTTCTAGCCCAGGTGGGCCCAGGAATGCCTTTCAGGAAATGAGGCTTAGACTCAGGGGCTTTAATAGTCCGCTTGGTGCTTTATTTTTCGATGGCTGAGCTAGTAAAACAAAACAAAGTTGCAAAACAAAGTCCTCGAACTTTTCCCTTTCCTTTCCTCAAGTGGAAGAAGATCCCCTGAAGCACACTGCCTGTAGTATACAGGCACTGACTTGGCTCAATAGTTGGTGTTTTACTAGGTCACATGCATCCCAAATCCACTGGCTCTGAGTCAGCACAGGTGCAGGAATTGCCCAAGAATTGCCCAAGGACTACAGCTTTACTTATGAATTTAGTCTAGGCTCTAGGCTGCTTTTTGTCAGCTGGTGGTGGGGCTAGTAGGAACTTGGGTTTTAGGGTAGAGGATTTCCCTCTGGTTGTGCTGGTCTAAAAGGCTCCCTCCATGGGTACTGGCAGAATTCTGCCCTGTGCTGTGTTTCCCTGTGCCAGGGTGGCCCTAGGTTTCAATGCAAAGTCCCACAATTACTTCCCTCCCATGGACACACAGATTCTCTGCCCACTCAGAGTGCTGGTGTGACGCTGCTGGGGGATGGGGGAAGTGTGGCTTATGCAATGCATATCTTTTCTGACCTCGTCAGTGCTTCTTTACTTGATATAATGTTAAAACCAGGTAGTATGATTACTCACCTGATTTTTAGCTCTTCTGAAGGTGCTTTCTTGTATGGATAGTTGTTGAATTTGGTATTTATGATCAAATGGAGGGGATGATCACTGGAGATTTCTATTCCACCATCTTGCCCCACCTCCTCTTATCAATCTCACCAGCAGACTTTATTCTCCTGTCTGCACTCCTGCGTCAATAGGCCTCTGGTGGACACATTACATCAGTTTCCCAAATGAAGCCTTGGATGACATAGTTTCAGGTATCCTCAACCTACAGGTAAACTACTGATTTCCACTTAAAATTAAAAAGACTGTTTTTAATTGTCCAGGTTGACAAGAGTAGGTATAGCAAGGAGAAGACGAAATATTTTCATTGTGATATACAAATGTAACCCGAATACCTGACACCATCCACACCTTTTCTACTAAAGGCTTCACCAGATTTTTAGTAGAAGTTAGTCAATTAAGAAGACTTCTGGGCTGGGCAAGGTGGCTCATGCCTGTAATTCCTTGGGAGGAAGGGGGGGGTGGACTGCTTGAGGCTAGGAGTTGGAGACGAGCCTGTGCAACATAGCAGATACCACCTCTTAAAAAAAAGAAAAAAAAGAATGAAAAAAAAAAGAAAATTTCTGGCCATGTTGTAGCAGGGCCCTTCAGCCTTTTTCTCCCTGTGAGCCCCTTCTTCCCTGCTGTATTTTGGAGAGTTATCTCACATGTGCTTCCTATTAGGTCATGTCATAACCTGGCCTTGTCTGGACTACCAATTCCTATTCTGCTTTCAAACCACTGCAAGCTTTGCTGTTGAAGATGATCCTTGAGGGCTGCCTCACTGCTGCTTTCTCTCTGGCTTCTCACAGAACCTGCGGTGCATCTTACAAGGGTATATGTGAATCCTAGTAAATGTGGAATGTAAAGGTCTCAGCAAAATAACTAAGAAAATGCTACAAAAGCTATGTTAACTAATGTGATGAAAATGTGTCAAACGATCTATGAACCAAGTGTATGGTGCCCCACGATCATACTAATGTACACAGCTATGGTTTAATAAAAAAAAAAAAAAGAACCTTGAGCTTCAGGTTAATCTCTAAGGAGTCACTGTCAGCCTGCCCCTCTGTATCGCTCTTGGATTGCCTTTAAGTAAGGCTGACTTCCTCCCCCTACTGTGAGTGTTCCAGAGCTTATAAAGGAATGCAAGAGCCAGGCTTACAAGGCTACTTTCCTAAATTCTTCTTGAGCTAATATCTCTGCCCCCCTTTCCTTTCCCAAGATTTTTTGCTTCCCAGGACGCTTGACAATGGTAATAGCTAGAGGAAGCTCTCTCCCATTGTTAACATGGGGGCTCTGTGGCTCCCATAAGGGAAATCCCAGCAGAACAAAATATTCCAACATTACTACATTTGCTAAATTCTCGTTTAGCACTGTCCAAGATGAAATGCAGTGATGAAAATGTTCTGCATCTACCCTCTTTAATAAGGTAGCCATCAGCCACTTGTAGCTACTTGTAGTGTCCTTACAGTAGACTTAACACAGGGTACCGTGAGAGACATTGCTATCCCTGGGGAAGATCTGTAGGGGATAGGATCTGTAGCTAGGACTCAGTCCATTCGGGTTGCTGTAACAAAATACTTTAGATGAGGCATTTTACAAATAACAGAAATGTATTTTTCACAGTTTTGGAGACTGAGGGAGGTCCTGGAAGATTCAGTATCTGGTGAGCGACCACTTTTTAATTCACAGATGGTGGTACTTTTTACCTGTGTTGTCACATGGTGGAAGGGGCAAGGCATTTCTCTGGGGCCTCTTTTATAAGGACTCTAATTCCTAATCATCTCTCATAAGCCTCAACTCCTAATACTATCACATTGGAGATTAGGCTTCAGCATCTGAATTTGCGGGGAACACAAATGTTCAGACCGTAGCAAGCTGTTTCCTTCTGCCCCCAAACCCAACTACACAGAGCAAAGTGTCTGTAGCAGGAGAGGGTAAGGGCACAACTTGGAAATTAGTGGAACAAGGTTGAGCTTGGTAGCTCATGCCTGTAGTCCTAGCAATGTGGGAGGCTGAGGAGGAGGGAGTATTGCTTGAGCTCAGGAGTTCAAGATCTGCCTGAGCAAGAGTGAGACCCCATCTCTACCAAAACTGGAAAAATGAGCCAGGCATGGTGGTGCACACCTGTGGGTTTAGTTACTTGGAGGCTGGGGCAGCGGGATCACTTGATCCTAGGAAGTTGACTTTGCAGTGAGTTATGATGTCACCACTTCAATCTAGCCTGGCAAAAGAACAAACAGACAGACAAAAGAGTAGATTTGGAGAGAGAGAGAGCAGGGTGGAGAGAGAAAGAGAGAGAACTCTGATTTCCTATGGCCTTCTTCATCTTCCTGCATTTGTGTTATTTTTTTTGTGTATTATGAAAAGAAGAGTTGCACTAGTTTGTGTTACATTTCCGAGATTTACACCAGATGGATCCTGATGGATCTCCTACACTATGTCAGAGATATGTCTAAAATTCACCATGGATGATAGCACAGTTACAGTGCCCTTGAGTGGTTTGAATTTTTATATCTTCTTAGTATGTCATAATTCAGAGCACTTAAAATGTGTTTTTTTCCAAGTCATCCATAGTTACTTGTATCTTAATTTCATATGTCCAGTAAGTTTAAGTTATCCTGCGTTTTAAGTATATTTATGGTCTCTTTTGAGTACTTCTGCTTTTTGTGGTTTTATTCTACTTTCCTTGCAAATGTTTTGCATTTTATGAATCTATTATGTAAACTAACTCTACACAAAATTGGTTCCCATTTTTTAGTGAGCTATTACTCTTCTGACAGTAACAGCAAAAAGATGCGATGGCTATGACTGAAATGTAGTGTACTTTACGCATCATAAAGCAATAATGTATCATGGAAAGCTGATTTACATTCCCAATATTATGGTTACTTGTTTGCAAGTAACTGTAGGCATTTACACTTGTTTTTTTAGATTACCAGCACCTTCGTGAGTTGTGAGCAGAAACAAAATTCTGTAGTAGTTTGCCTTATTGCTGTTCTAAAGCAGGTCTTGTGGCTAAGTACAGTTTCCTATAGGAATCATACATAGGGGAGCACAGTGAACTGTGTCAGCCACATGTAAGGAATGTGACATTAGTGGAAATTTGATTTATGAATCTACTCTAAATAGTCATTTACTGAAGTTCATGTTTTGAAGACATTTTAAGATTTCAAACATTAACCATCAGATATTCCTATCTGTCCAGAAAAGGTGTCACTACTGTGATTATTTCTGGCTGACTGGCCCCATAGAGTTCCCACCATTCTTTCTTATACTTCAGCTCAACTACCTCTACTTGGAAATTCCAAACACCCTAGAAATACATAGAAGAAAAATAATTAGAGCTAAGAAAAGAGATACAAAGAATTAAGGTGGGAAAGGTTAACTTCATCCTCTGAAGAGCCTACTCAGATCTCCAAGGCTGAGTAGGCTCTTCTCCCGACTAGCTCATAAATACATGGATTATCTCCTGCCACGAGAGCTTTCTAATCATCAACATGGGTTGAAATGAGATTATTTTGGTATGGATGTACCTTTGGATATCAATTTTCCAAAGGAGTAGTTCTTATTAAGTGAAGGATACAATAACTAGAAAGTCCCAATTGCCCATCTAGTGGGCAATTCAAGTTGTCAGTCACTACCTATCCATAGTGATGAATGAAGAAAACAATTATTTCATTCATATTTTCCATAGTAGATAAATATGTTCCACCTCATTTTTATGCTGAAGATAGAACATGAAGACTATTCCTTTTGTTGGGTTGATGCCAATTTTTAAAAGATGTTATTTGAAGGCAAATACCTTATATCTTAACCCTACTTTGCATCAGATGTTGGCAAGAATGTTACAGAAAGCAACAGGTTTCAGAGAGAATGTAACATATACTTATATGTAAGTACTAAGCTGTAATGACAGTTAAACTTGCTTTTTCAAATGCGCTAATTAAATTTCAAACCCACATTTTAGGCTTTGCACTTTTTATTGATAAGAATGGTTTAAAAAAAAAAAGATCCGTAGCCACTGTATGGAAACAGGCATTGCCAAGGAGCTTGCAGCCATACAGCCACAAGGAGGAGCTCAAGCACCAAATTAAAAATTAACACACGCTAATAAAGTCTGGGGCGCCTGCTTTTGGCAATGCATTAGAATAATATTTATTTTTATGTGGCGGTGAGGTGATTTGTGGGCCTTTTGCTCAAATTAATATCACTCTGAGGAGCTTATGTTGCTAGGTGGGTATGTAATAGTCTATTTAAATAAATATGATAATATTAGCATAATCTATTCTTTACTAGTAACTAGATGGGTTTTTAAAAAAATACAAACAAGGGCATGCTTCTCTTTGGCTTAAAAGCCCTCCAGTGGCTCCTTTCAGTTTGAGAATAAACTGTGCCTTCTTTCTCGTGGCTGGCGGGCCCGGCATTGTCTGGTTCCCACACTCCTTTCTGGCTCCATCTCAGGCCCCTCTCCCCACAGGGCACCGTGGTCACACGAGCCTCCTGACAGGCCTCAGAAGGGTCCTTTCCTGCAGTAAGGACTTTGCCCTCTGTCGTCCGCTGCCCTTCTTTCAGGAATCTGCATGGCTGCCTCTTTCTGCCCTTTGGTATTTCCTTTCAGTGTCACCTTCTAGAGAGCCCTTTTCCTGGCACCTCCTGAATATAGATTGGCCATCTTCTCCATTTCATTTTCTGTTTATTCCTTCTTAGCATTTATCACAAGGTACAATTCTTTTGTTCACTTACATGTTTCTCATTTATGACCTGCTTCTATATTTGAAAGTGCCTCAGCGCAGGGACCTTGTCTGTTTAATCACTACAGTTTCTGCAGTGTTTAGCACAAACCCTGTCACAGAGTATGTGGGCAATCAATAGGAATGAACGGGTCTTTATAACTTAAACTTTAGGTGCTCGGCTGGCTCCAGTGTGTCCCTGGAATAAGAGCCACTGAAACAGTTTATAAAAATGAGTCTCCTGTCTCAAGGATCTTTGCTCATAGTTTGAAGAGCCATTTCCTGACTCCCCAATAATACACATGCTATTCCTCCTGCCCCCCAAGGAGAGGCAGCAATGGAATCTGAAAGGCCACCAGGACAGAATAACAGCAGCAGTGTTGGACAAACAAAATTAAAATTAAGCAAAATGTGCCACTATCTTCCACTGCTGTCTGTATCATTTGACCCGGACAGATGTGAGCTTGCTTCTGAGGGACAGCTCGTTCTGTTAGCGTCTTCAAGCCCCAACAGTTGGTACTGACCTCTAATGATGTCACCAACTTTGCAGTTCTGGAGGTGCTGATAATACAGATTCTCAGTGACCCCCTATGTCAGACAAAGCGGGATGGCTGATGGCTCCTTTGAGGAGGCCCTAGTCTCTCCCCTCCTCTGGGTCCGTCTTTCGCTAGAAGGGAGCAGGCCCACAGGAGACCAGGTCTCACGCATGCCGATGTGAGTACTCACAGAAAGTTCCTGCCTCTGCCAAAACTATATTCTAAAACTCATGAAGCTTGGGTTTCTGCCAAATCTGTTATTTCACTAGGCGTAATCTGTTTCACTATACACTATATTTGGGTTTTGTAAATAGTTGCTGATATTTACAGTAATGACTAGTAATAATTTGACATTGCTCATTTTCTCCTACTTCCTAGGAAACTTTTTCAAAGTAGTACATTTACTTACCAAGAAAATAAATACTTGCTTTCTGAAAACATACTCATGGAAGGTTCCCTAAAGAAATAGATTTGATAGTTTCATAGGAACCAAGCTGACACACTATCTGTTCTGATGACTGTTCTGAAACCATAATTATATGTTGTAAAATTTAGAAAACAACAAAAGAAATTACTGCTTGCATATACATTGTTTATTATTTTCAGGGCTTACTTTGTCAGAATGTGGTGTTAAAAATGTTCTTGTATTTTTGAGAGAGTTAGAAAAAACGGTTATGATTGAAGCAGAATCAATTGGATCCTTCTTACAGGCCTCAGCTTAGTGGGGAGCAGAGATGGTCAGACACTACATGACCTATTACAAAGTGCAATGAGAAGGGACGGTTCTTTGACTTAAACATTCTAATCTGTGACATTGGATTAGGTAGTTGATGAAGGTGCACATTAAAATATATATTGTTTCTGGATGATATTGATCATGTCGTGCTGACATATTTGTGACTAAAAGATAGTGGCACTTGAAGAGTCTTATGACTTTAGCTGCTGTTGTCACTTTTGTTAATAGTTCCAGCTTACTAAAGGAAAAATTCAGGGCACTTAATAAAGATGGCAAGGGGGCCATGAAAATACACAAAGGGACTACTGCAGTGGGGTCTTACAGTGAGGGGGAGAAATTAGACTCTGCCTTGAGTCCAATTCCATCTCCAACAAGGGCAAGTGAGAATTTACTATCAAGGAACAATTGGGGGCAGTGGATAAAACCTGACTAAGTGAAAACATTAAGGATAAGGTTTTTTGACTAAAGTGACTTGGTAAGATTATTGCTGAGGGCAGGGTGATGAGATATTGGGGATGGTCAGATATCCAGGGTCAGGGATTTTCACAAAACTGACTAGGCAGGATTCTTGCTCAAACTGGATTCCTCAAGAATGGAGAGCGAAGTCCAAATGTGAGCTGACTTGAACAGAGGACTCAGAGGAGGCTGACTAACATTCTGGTCAAAGAAGAAAGCCTTTGTCCAGGTACATGTGGCACGATCTTTCAAAGTATCTGTTGTGGATTGATTAAAAACATAGCCCTAATTCTCCACTTATTCCTGTACACACACATACTCTTTGGAATGGGACTTTCTGGCAGCTGATATCAGGAGGTGGAGTATTTTTCCTCTTTCCCTTTGAATCTGGGCTCTTCTTGTCACTGGTTCTGGCTAGCAGAAAGTGACTGAAATTACCCTGTGTCATTTCTTTGTTTCTTTTCTTTTCTTTTTTTTTTTTTTTTTGAGTCAAAGTCTGACTATGTTGCCCTTGGTAGAATACTGTGGCATCACAGCTCACAGCAACCTCAAACTCTTGGACTTAAGCGACTCTCTTGTCTCAGTCTTCCAAACAGCTGGGACTACAGGCACCTGCCACAATGCCTGGCTATTTTTTGTTGCAGTTGTCGTTGTTTAGCTGCCCAGGTCTGAGTTTGAACTTCGGTGGCGCCGTAGCCACTGTGTTATGGACGCTGAACCTCTCTGTGTCATTTCTGGGTCTCAAAAGGGCCTTTGTGCTTCTGCTCTCACTCATATCCCTCTTCCTTCAGCATCGGCAAGCCTGGCCTAGCCTAGCCTGCCAGAAGGCGAGATACCACTTGTGTCAGAGCCGAGTCATTCTAAGTGAGGACATCATAGACCGGCCAGTTCCTAGCTAACCTACCGCCTGACTGAAGCCAGTGACACATCTGCCCGAGATCAGCTGAACCAGCGCAGACCAGAGGAACTGTTCAATCGATTTGCAGAGTCATGAGCAAAAATAAACTGTTATTGTTTAAGGCCACTTAATTTTATATTGGTGTGTTACATAGCAATATTGTGGCAATAGCTAACATGTAATATTAGACTCATGTTTCCAAATGACAGCAACAGCAATAGTTCTGGATATTTGAAATGTTGTTGCTTGGTTATAATAATTGCAGTTTTAGATTACCGTGGCCTTGCGATTCTAGGCGTTGGGACTTCAATGATAATGACATTTGGAGGTATTTATGGCAATGTTGCTAGTGTGGGTACTTGTACTTGATGATTATGGTCTTTGTGCTTTTAGGTGGTAATAGGTGTTGGCAGTACCTGGTATGACCATCCATATAATATACTGGGGAACTTAGATTTTCTTCTAGATTTTGTTGTTTGATAGCTAAACAACAACCTCTAATGCCACTAACTTTCCAAGGAAGCTAAATACACATTGTTCTTGGTTTCTTGCTATGTGGGGGAAGGTGTGTGTGTGTGTGCGCGCGCGCGGGTGCGCGTGCAGTGTGCATACACACAGGTGCACTTGCTACAGGAGGACAGAGAGGGACTATTGCCTATTGTACTGTGTATATGAATGTCAGCCTTGGCTATGCTAATCTGGTTCTGATTGGTGCAGATGCCAGAAGTGGACACCTTCTTACATCTATTGTCATGACTTTTCAGAAAGAACACCTTCTCTAGGCCCCAGTTCAGCCTTTACTAGGAGAACTAAGCATACTTGGTGAAAAATACCTGATCATTTCTTTTCTTTGGCACATGCATCCAGCCTGCAGCAGGTGGAGTACTCCAAATAATGGTGTTTCAACCAGAAGAACCCCAGCCCCAGTGCTGAAACGATCTTATTCTTGTAAGAGAAAGCTGGCTATGCTTGCGTTTGTTTTCCATAAAACTACTTTGCCAATACATCCATCTGAACTATGGGGCGCGGGGGCTCTCTGTTTTCTAAGGATATTATGAAGTTTGTGGATAAACAAAGCCTTTCTCTTTTTGAATAAGAATTTGACCTTTGTTTAACTCTTCAGCTCTGTTCCCCTAGTAACCTGACAGTGACAGAATGTCAACTATGCTTCTGGGCAGAGTTACTTGTGCTAAAGTGACCACTGACTGTCAAATTGCATCTGGACTGGGAGAGCTCTCCATGAACTGTAAGTACTGGACAGGGAAGCCATTCTGTGGACTTCCCTCAGAGGTGGGACCCACGTCTGGGCATGTATCTTGCAGAAACCTTGGAAGCTATTACTCCTGTGGATTAGCAGCTTTTAGGCCAGAGGATCCTACACCTCTAATGAGAGGCTCATGTCCTTGCACCTGAGCTGTTAGACTACTACAAGGACTCCCATAGAAACAGAATGTCTGAAGCTGTCCTTTGGGCAAGCTCAAAAGACATTCTGTGCCTATCATTTATTTATTCTTTTGTCTATAACCTAATGGGTGGATGCTGAGTGTGGCCTGTCTTGTGAGTCCGAATGTTTAGTTCAGTTATTTTCAACCAATGTGCCGCAGCGCACTGGTGTGCCATGAAAATTTCTAAAGATCATTAATTAAATTATTTTCAAAAGAAGTTCAAGGCACAGTAAGTATATTCTGTTTTTTAAACTAAAAAAAAACAACATAATTTAAGTATACTGCAAAAGTTTATAGGTTCAAGTGTGCTGTGAGATAAAAAAAGGTTGTAAACACTGGGTTAGTTGAACCTTAGAAAATCTGGAGGGGTGGTGCAGACTTGGTGTTCTTCCCATAGGTCTAGCTGCTGGGATATCCTTTGGCCTGAGAGAATTCTGTGACAGATGCAGTGTGCTGTGTGTGTGTGTTTGGGATGAGTCATCACACATGAGACGTATACAGGAGCTCAGTGGCTGGATGCCTGTTCACCTGGGGATTCTGGGCCATGCAGCACATTGACAGAAGTATCCCAAAAGACATTGGATTTGCCCAGCTGTGCCATCATTAATCTAATACAGAGTATATGAGGAACAATTATGTTGCAGATGCTATTTCTTAAAAACCAAACAGCACTCACAATGTGGGGGGCTCTTAGGAACTCCAAGGCCAACTACAGGAAAAGCCAAGTGTTAACTGGGTACTTGTGGCCCATCTTAATAGGCCTCTAACCACAGGAGGGCCTACTCTGGGGAGAACCTAAAGAAGTCCTGGTCCTATTCATGTGAATATTTGCCCCTTGCCTAAAGAGTGTATGTGGATTTGGGCAGGATGATCCAAGTGTTCAAACAATGAAGTCTTTCTCCATCTTAGGCTCCATTTAATCCTGAGTCAGACTTTATCTAAAGAGAGACAGGTAGCTACGTAGCTCTAGGCCAGCGTTTCTCAACCTTGTGAGAAACAAGAAATGTATTAAAGGGTCGTAGTATTAGGAAGGTTGAGAACCACTGCTCTAGGTTTTCATCTTGTCAGCTTAGTAACTGTTGGGGGAAGAGTGTGCCTCTTTTCCCTCATTTTAGCAAACATGCCCAATGCTATTGCCCTAGCTGGGAATGCACGGGCTTCCAGAACCATCACAGAGGCCAGCATGATGAAAGCTGTCTTGTGGCCACCTAGGTGCAGGCAGTTAGGAACATTTGAATCTCCTAGCCTGCAACTAGAAAAGAGTGGTTTCCCAAAGAAGAATTGGGGACTGGGTTCCAAGAAAGTGGGGAAAGATCCTGGGAAGACTCACTAATAAGTGTCTGCTACTGTAGCCCCAAGCATCTAGGAAGAGGAAAATCAATTATTTGTCCTCATTAATATTTCTTGATCATTTACAAGCCACTAAATGGTAAAAAGTTAAAAAAAGATGAGCAAAAACCAGGGGTTAAACCTAGAAGTATCTAATGTGTAGACGGGGCGTGGGTGACACTGACATGTGCAACACTGGAGTGGGGAGGAGAATGAGAAACGCAGGTGCTGTATAAAAACCAGTAATAATAGTGACAACTCAGCAAATGCTGGAGAAGAGTGCCTGCTTTCTTGGCTTCCATCCAGTAGGGACCTGTTAGAATGCAGGTTCTGAGTCAGAGGTCTGGTGAGTGTCCTGAGGCCCCACATTTTGAATGAGCTCCCAGGTATCTCTGAAGGTGCTGGTTCTGGGGCCTTGCTCTGAGTAGCAGGGCAGCAGAGGGTTAACTCCTGCATAGCTTGCAGCCACCTCTTGTTCTTAAAGAAGAGGTGTGAGTAGCTGCCTCCTGGAGAGATTTGGGCAGCCCTAGGATGGTGTCCCCAGTGCAGTGCAGCCTGTGAGCAAGCTTGTTGGAGAGTCTGTTCTAAATGACTAGGCCTGGCGGGCAGGTTGAGTGACCCTGGAATGCTAATGCTGGCAGTTTCTCTTTGTGCTGTGGCAGCACTTGCAAAAGCACATGATGCTGCTAAATGAATTACACACAGTGAGATAATCATAGGCCGGCACTGCCAACAGGCAGCTCCCACTGGAATGGATTTGGAGAGGGAGAGTATTAAAAAAATAGCCAAATGGCAGGATAATGTGTAACCTAAAATGGGTCCTAAAAGGATGTTTGGGAAAGTTAATTTTTAAATGTATACTCTGTTGTGCAGACTCCCTAGACGACTGAGAATACCATTTCTCCTCCTTCTACAAGTTCTCCCTCAGGCTGTATTTGGATAATATTGATTTGTCTCCTTGATTTGTTAAGCAGCAAATTTAACAACAACAAGTTTTAACTTGCTGACTTGAATTTTCATAGCGTGATCATAATTAGACCCAACAAATCGCAGGAAACTCAATTGTATTCTAAATTGAATCCTTCTTTTATGTTAGAAGAATAAATGGTGGTGCTTCTCTAAATATTTGAGGACCAAATGTTTGAGCCCAGAGCTAAAAAGATTAATAACATAAAAATATGGAGGGAGACAAACTCTAGGAATTTAGGACCTGACTATTTTTCAGGTAGTCATTGATTGTTTTGATTTTTAAAGGCAGAAATTACAATGTATGACAGACCAATAAGTATAAACAGGAATTGTTTGGTAGTGTTTTAGGTTAAGTTTTCTCTAGCATCGCATAGTTTTTGAGAGGAATTGAAGGTGTGTAGAAGCACTACATCAACTTGTTTTTCACTTTTCACCTTACTCATATGACAAATATAATGTAGTTGGCATAATGCACATTAGAAGGTTCTAAAAAAACGAACAAGATGCTCACCTGACCTGTCCTTGTCTCTGTTTAATTCTTTTCAAAGGGGACTGGGAGGGAGAGGAAGGAGAGGAGGGAGATAGCTTGGAGCTTTGTTATGCTTGTATGCCTGTTTGCTCTCGACACAGGAGTGTGGTGAGAAGGCAGAGTGATTTTGAGAAAAGAGAAGTGATTTTGCCACTCCAGGGCCCAAGCCCTGAGCTTTTGTTTCTGATGTAAATAGATATTGATGGGCTCATCTCATTTTTCTTAATCAGTAGAAATAAAAATGCAAAGCTATCCCAATGTTTGTGCCTCATAAATATAATGTGCAAATACCTTGCAAATAAAGTTAAGAAAATAAAATGGTATGTGATCTTCATAATTGGGCAAGTTACATTTCTTAGGAGGTCTGTCCTGATCACCACATTTAATGTAACTGTGGACACTCCCTTTTATCCTACTGCAGTTCTGATCTCCCTGACTCTGGGATATTTTTTTCCATAGTATTTCTCATGTTCTCATATAACGTATCATCTATTTATTTGTTCTGCTGATCAACTGTCTCCTTCCTCTAGAATTTCAGCTCTACAAGAGCAGGAAAATTTGCTCATGTATCCTATATGTCTGGAACAGTGTCTGGCCCTTGCTAGGTCTTCAATAAAAAAATAGATGAATAACTTAATTTTAGTGTGTAGAATAAGCTCATCCCCATATCTTAGAACTGGTTGAAATTAAAAAGAGCCATCTGCTCATACCATGTTTCAAACACACTAAAGTTATTTTTTGCCTACTAATGAAATTTTTTTTGTCATAGAACAAAAGATATCACTTGATTATGGCACTGGTGAGGGTTCATTTGATAATAACAAAAATTAGATTCACATGTGGATCAATCCAGTTATCCCAAAGGGTTCAGTTACAGTTAGACCAGAGTTTCTTAACCTTGATACTAATGACATTTTGAGCCAGAGAATTCTTTGTTTTGGGGACTATCTTAGGCATCGTGGGAAGTTTAGCAGCATCCCTGGCCTTAAGCTAACTGGGACCAGCATCACCATCCCTCTTCTAGTTACGAGAAGCAAAAATGTCTCCAGACAGTCAAACGTCCCTTAGTTGAAACCACTTAGTTAAATCAATAAACCTAATTTTAAGTAAACTCACTGGCTTACTAAGGTTTACCTTTAATCTTTGAAGACAGAATAGCTGTCTTTTATGAAGTACTTATGTGGTAGGCAGAATAATGACCCTCAGTGATGTTCATACCTTAATCCTGGTAACCTGTGAATATGTTACCATACATGGCAAAAATGTCTTGGCAGATGTGATTAAGATTAAAGAGAGAGAGATCATTCTGGATTATCTAGGTGGGCCCGGTCTAATCACATGAGCTTTTAGAATTAGAGAGCCTATTACAAACTTTTTTTTATTTTTAATTTTAGCTTCTAAGTCAGCAGTTCTCAATCTGTAGGTTGTGACCCACAGGGACTGTATTAAAGGGCCGTGGCATTAGGAAGGTTGAGAACCACTGCTCTAAGTAGACCTTAGAGAGAGAGCTGGTATTTTTGGCTGTTGTAAGAGAGAGATAGGATCTCAGTAGAAGCATCAGGGAAATGTGATATGATAGTCTCAGCCTCATGTTGCTGGCTTTGAAAATGTAGGAGGGAGGCTATGAGCCAGAGAATGCGATGGCCTCTAAAAGCTGGGAATGACCTGCCGTTGACACCCAAAACCCCGGGTTCTACAACTGCAAGGAACTGAAATGAGCAAGAAACGGATCCTTCCCAGACCAGTAGATAAGAACACAGCCCTGCTGACATCTTGATTGTAGCCTTGAAAAACCTGTGTTGACCTACAAAACTATAAATTTGTGTTAAGCTACTATTTTTTGTGGTAATTTGTTAAGGTAATAAAAGAATGTATCACACTGAGACCTTTATACGATAACTCTTTCCATCTTCCCATTTTATAGATGTTGTGGGATGAATTGTGTCCCCACCAATACATATGTTGAAATCCTAACCCCTCCCTAGTACCTCAGACTGTGGCTGTGGTTTAGAGATAGAGTGTTTACAAAGGCGAGTAAGGTTAGAGGGCACTAGGAAGGACCCTAATCCCGTAATACCTGTATTCTTATAAGAAAAAGAGATTGAGACGCAGACAGCACACAGAGGAAGATCACGTGAATACACATGAAGAAGATGGCCATCGGCACGTGCAGGCCAAGGAGAGAGGCCTTTAAAAGGAATCAGCCCCAAACAGAGACATAGACCTGAGGATCAGAACAGAGAACCCAGAGGGGAGATCATCCTCATATTCCCATTTGATTTTTTTTTGTTGTTGTTGTTGCAGTTTTTGGCTGGGGCTGGGTTTGAACCCGCCACCTTCCCGGCATATGGGGCCAGAGCCCTACTCCTTTGAGCCACAGGTGCCGCCCTCCCATTTGATTTTTGACAAAACGGATAAAAGCATACACTGGGGAAAATATTTCCTGTTCAATGATTGGTGCTGGGACAACTGGATAGCCACAGGTAAAAGACTAAAACAGGATCTGAACCTCTCACCGCTCACAAAAATTAACTCATGATGGAGAAAAGACCAAAGGCAGGAAACCAAAGGCAGGAAACTATAAGAAGCCTTGAAAAAAATGTCGAAAAACTCTTATAGATATGGCCCTAGGCAAAGATTTCATGAAGAAGACCCCAAAAGCAATCACTGCAGCAACAAACTTAAATAAATGGGACCTGATCAAATTAAATAACTTCTGCACAGCCACGGACACAATTAAAGAAGAAATAGACAACACACAGAATGGGAGAAAATAATTCACGTTATATATCTGATAAAGGACTGATAACCAGACTCTACAAAGAACTCAAGCAAATCAGCAAGAAACAACCAAACAACCCCATTAAAAACTGGGCAAAAGACATGAACAGAAACGTTTTAAATGAAGATAAACTAATGGCCAACAAATTCATAAAAAATGCTCAACATTTCTAATCATTAGGGAAATGCAATCAAAACCACAAGGAGAAATCACCTAACTCTAACCAGAATTGCTTGTATTTTTTTTTTTTTTTATTTGGAAGCAGTCTCACTATGTGACCTGGGTAGAACGCCATGGCATCATTGCTTACAGCAACCTCAAACACTTGCCTCAGCTTCCCAAGTAGCTTGGACTATAGGTGCCTGCCACAACCCCTAGCTAGTTTTTCTATTTCTAGTAGAGACAGGGTCTCGCTTTTGCTCAGGCTGGTCTCGAGCTCCTGATCTCAGGAGAGCCACCCGCCTCAGCCTCCCGGAGTGCTAGGCTTACAGGCACAAGCCACCATGCCCAGCTGAGAACCTTTGTATTAAAAAGTCCCGAAACAACAGATGCTGGCATGGATGTAGAGAGAAAGCAACTCTAGTGCACTGCTGGTGGGACTGCAAACTGGTACAACCTCTATGGAAGGTTGTATGGAGATACTTCAAAGAACTTAAAGTAGACCTACCATTTGATCCAGCAATCCCACTGCTGGCTAGTATATACCCAAATCAAGAAAGGTCACTTTATAAAAAGGACAACTGCACTTGAATGTTTATAGCAGCAAAATTCACAATCGCAAAGATGTGGAAACAACCCATGTGTCCACCAATACATGAATGGATTAATAAAACATAGTGTATGCATACTATGGAATATTACCTAGCTAAAAACAACGATCATCTAGTATCTTTTGTGACAACTTGGATGAAATTGGAAACCATTCTTCTAAGTGAACTATCATAAGAATAGAGAAACAAACACATGTACTCAATACCAAATTGGAACTAATTGATCAACACCTAAGTGCATATTTGGAAGTAAATATCAATGCAAATCAATCTGGGAGAGAGGGCAAAGGAGGGGGCAGGTAAAATGACACCTGTTGGGTACAGTGCACATTATCTGGCTGAAGGGCACACTTATACTTTGTCTCAATCTGTACACAAAGTATGTAAAGGAAACGTGTACTGCCTAATATTCTGAAATTAAAAAAAAAATTGTACATGAGAGTAGAAGTGAAAAGTTCTGTGATTTCAAAAGAAAGTTTTTCTATTTAAAGAGAAGTTCTTCCTCCTATTTCACTGGCGTTTGAGCAACTTTCACTGTTATATGATAAATACACAACTGTTTAACATGTTGAGGAAATTCTTCACAAATCAAATCCAAATTTGCTCAAACATGCTGCCTAACCTAGACCTTGGGAACCTGTCCAAAAATCTTTTGAATCACGTGCAGTTCCAGCGTTTCCATCTTTTATAGCCTTTTGTAAGTTTTGGCTTCTCTAGTCAGTTACTTTAAACTCTCTCTTAGAAAGTTAGATCTTTTACATTTCAATATATCTGTCTGTCCTACCCATAGATAGATATGTAGACTTACATGATGTATCTTTAAAAAAGTGATTAGATGACTTTTAAGTATTTGCAGGTTGAAAAACATAAAACTCATGCTCATCAGTGACAATTTTGCTAACTACTTATCAATTCATTTATCTCCTTCCTACTTAAGAGGCTAGATCTTAACATAGATTCTCTTTTCTAAGTACTCATACAATGAGCGAAGAGAACAATAAGTATTTTCATGAAAAGTAGAGGAATTCATAAGTTACCAAGACCAAGCGTTTATTATTTAAGGAAACTGACAGCTATTTAACAACCAAATACTTGATCAACATTCTTAGCTATAATAGATATATTTGGAAATTTCAATTTTTTCTAAAATGGCATAAAAAAGTTTCATCAGCCTTAACAAATTCTATTTATATATCTGTATCTACATCTATATCCATATCATCTATATCTAAATCTATATCTACATCTATCTATATATTTTTTGAGACAGAGTCTGACTTTGTCACTGTGGGTAGAGTGCCCTTACATCATAGCTCACAACAACCTCAAACTCTTGGGCTTGAGTAGTCCTCTTGCCTCAGCTTCCCAGGTAGCTGGGACTATAGGTGCCTGCCACAATTCCTGGCTATTTTTACATACAGGGTTCCATCCTTGCTCAGGCTGGTCTCTCAAACTCCTGAGCTCAGGCAATCCATGCGGTGTGGCCTCCCAGAGTGCTAGGTGTGAGCCACTGCACCCAGCCAATAAATTCTATTACATAAAGCTTTAAGAAAAAAAAAAATAAAAGGAACCAACATTGCTAACACCTTGATCTTGAACTTCTAGCATACAGAGCTGTGAGAAAAAGTATTTCTATCAGTGAAGTCACCCAGTCTGTTGTACTTTGCATGGGAACCTTAGCAAGCTGATCCAACAGATAAGACTCAGAGAACATACACAGATTTCTTTAGGATGTATTGCTGGTTCTGGCAGGGGTCCTTGAACTTTTTAAACAGGGGGCCAGTTCACCGTCCCTCAGACCGTTGGAGGGCCAGACTATAGTTAAAAAAAAAAAAAACAACTATGAACAAATTCCTATGCACACTGCACGTATCTTATTTTGAAGTAAAAAAACAAAATGGAAACAAATACAATCACACCGCCTCATGTGGCCCGTGGGCCACAGTTTGAGGACCCCTGTAAGAGCCTTCGAAATCCATGATGTTAGTCTGTACACTGAGTGATCCTCTAGCTGTGTCATTATAGATGCTCCGCAGCATTCTAATGATTGGCAATTTGTAGAGAAAAAGGTGTGAGACCTGTGTTTAAATTCTGATGTGACTTACTACCCTGTTTCCCCAAAAATAAGACATCCTCCGAAAATGAGACCTACTTACAGGAAAGATAAGGCGTCCCCTGAAAATAAGACCTAGAGCATCTTTGGGAGCACACCTTAAAATAAGACACTGTCTTATTTTCAGGGAAACAGGGTAGCTGTTGTGTCTTGAGTTACAGGATTGATCTCAGAAGCTCCGTTTGCCCATATCCAAAACTGTTATCATTTACTTTCCAAGATTACTTTGTGAACTGAGATGGACTGTGAACGCAAATGTACTTTGTCGTGTGCAGTGTACTGTGCCAGTGTGAGGTGGCATTATTAAAATGTTACTAGCCCTAGAAAAAGAAACGGAGTGAGTATTTTCTGACAGCACCTTCCAGACCTTCTTGTAACTATATTTGGGGAATGTCTACTTTGGAATGCGAGAAGCAACATGTAAAATACTCTTCAACTCAGGGGAGCAAGAATGTATAAGAATCAGTGTTTCCTTCTAAAAGGCAGTTCACATACATTTTATTGTTTGAAATTCCCAGTGGAGGCTTTATTAAGTGTATGGTTCCAAAAGTCAGTGGGAAGAACACCAGCTGTTAAAAAAAAAAAATAAAGGAACCGAATCTGTCTACTCTGATTTAGCTTGTGTGGTTCACTATGGAATAAAAGTAAAAAACCAACAGAAAGGACTGTCTTGTTAACTTGTGGTGAAGTTAACAAGGCATCTTTCCCACAGGAAAGCAATGTGTTCCATGAGTCTGTGGTTCCATACAATGTTCTTCTGGAGGAGAAAATATTTATTTTGGTTTGAAATGCCATAAGCTTCTCTTCTCATAATTTCTACTTTCACAGATGATAGTCTTTGTATGTAAAATAACAGATGCTTCTGGTGGCGCAGAGGCATCTACCAGACTCGTCACTTGCTTGCTTCCACTGTACCCCTTATAAAGAGAAGTTGTACAACCACTCCCGTACTACCATCGAATTCCTGATGAGGAAGAATTTACTATCGACTCGGGAGGCTGACATGCTTTCTTGTAGGTGCTACCAAACTAATATTACCTATTGGTTCTGGCATCAGTAAACACATATTTCATCTGCTTTCTGGAATATCCTTCCCTCCTTCCCTGCTCGGGTACCTCTATTCAAACTTCAAATACTAGCTTAAATTTCATTTCTTTTGTGAAACCTTTTGCATCTTTCCAAGATAATATAAATTCCCTATCTCATTTGTGTGCCTGTGACACTTACTCAGATCACAAATATACTACTATCTTAAATATTAATGATAATAATTTTATGTAATAATGCTTTGTGAGATTTTTAGTGACAGATATATTTTGTGTTCCCAGCACAGTGTCTGAAGTATAATAGTATACTATTATAGTATACTATAGACACAGTGTCTATAGTATAAGCATGTGTATAATAAATTAATAATTTTCAAGTCAAAATAAGGGCCTAGGGTAGCTTGTAACAATAGCTATCATTTATTTAACAACTTCTACAAGCCAGAAACTTGACATGATCTCATTTATATACAGGGATCCTATAAGGTAGGTCTTTATGTTTCCCATTTTAGGGTTGAGGAAATCAAGGCCTGAGGCTAGGCAATTTACCCAAGGCCATTTGGCTAGTAAAAGGAGAAGATTTGTTTTTCATTTTTATTTTTTATTATTGCTTCAGGTTAATTTGAGGGTACAAAGCATTAGGTTACAATGTTTGCATTTGTTAGGTAGAGTCCCTCTTAGGTTTGTGTCCCACCCCCAAGAGGTGTGCCATGCACCCTAACACTGTGCCCATTAAGAGGGAGCACACTCACAGCCCTTCCTCCTCCCCCTCCCCACTTCCTCATTTCCCCCCCCCACCTTGAATTGATTTGAGTTTTTCTCTTAGTGGGTGTGTTTTAGACCATCTACTGGCTTCATATTAAAATTGAGTACATTGGATTCTCGCTTCTCCATTCTTGTGATACTTTACTAAGAAGAATGTGTTCCACTGACATCCAGGGTCATGCAAAAGATTTAAAGTCTCCATCTTTTTAATGGCTGAATAGTATTCCATGACATGGGGTGGGGGGCGGATTTCTAACTAAGGTGGATGGTTCATGGAGGATGGGTGATGGATGTTATAGGCCAAAGGCAAAAAGGGAAAGAGAGCACAATTTTTTGTCCCTAATGTCATTTTATTTCCCTTTCTTCTTTTTCTCTCTCCTATTCCTGTAATGTGCCTTTTGCACACCTATTATGGCCTACTTGGAATAGATTGAATCATTGCTTATAACTGTCATCATCTCTATGAATTATAATTCCATATCTTCAGTCACGAGATTCTGAAATATCTTCCACTAAGTGGGCAGAATATTCTTCTCCATCATATTGATGTCGGGTTTGGCCATGTTACTGGTTCTGGCCAATGGATTATGGATAGAAGTGACAGTGGACCTTACAGCTGAGTTTGAAAGGGGCTTTATATGTTGCGTGTGTTTGCTCACCCCTTTTACAGTTCATCATGAGAAGAACTTACCCTGAGTAGTTAGAGCTTCATGAAAGGTGAAAGACATGTGGAGGAGATGTGGACTTTACCTCAAGTTCAAAGCTAAGATTTTTCAGCTTGTTGGTAGAGTAGACTCAGCAGTGAGAAAAGTAAATATTTGCTTTATAAGCCACTGAGACTTTGTGATTATTATGCAGAAAGAACTGACTAATACATTTGGCCTCCAGAAGTGCTCTGTAATCACAGTTCCTATCTCTTCCTTCCTTGCCTAACCAAGCAAAAGGGAAGGAAATTTTCATTTATTTAGCAGACACAAGAGTGTGAACTCCAAAAGGGCATTCTAGAGCCTGACACGTACGTAACAGGCTGAAAATGAGCATGGAAACAGTTTCCAAAATGTTACAAGTTTCTTCCAACCTCTTCCCTCTCCTTGCCCACCTCCATTATTGATTTGGTAACACTTCGGTTCCTTCTTGAAAATCTGCTATTTCTAGCCCTAGGAAGTGTTTCAGGAATACTGACAAGGTTGGTGGCTTCTTCTTCTCTCTGCAGAGAGAAAGAATCTCCATGAAGTTGCTTTTCTTCTACTACTGTGGCTCCTGTCATCTCCTACCACCTGACCCCACATTATGCAAAAATATATGTGTGTTTAAGTGTCACATTTAAACATACTTTTGGTCCCTTCCTCCCTAGAGCTCAACTACCAGTCCAGAGTGGGGGGGAGGAGACGCCCAGAGCTCCAGCTCCCCAGATAGAGCCCTCCTCTTACCTGGTTCTCCCTACTCCAACCCATGAACCCTGTCCCCTCCTCCATCCTGACTCTATAATCCCAGGTCATAATCAGCTGTTTGAAACAAGTCTTATATGTTACCTTGTATCTTTTGCTACATGTGTGCAACTTTATTGAGTCCTCATAATGATCCATAATGACAGTAATTACTTTTCCTAATCTTACAGATAAAATAGTTCAGCTAGTTGAGGTTGGCAGTTAATTTGGAATCTCAGGTCTGTCTGAGTCTATCCAATAGAGTTAAGATTTTTAATTTTTTCTCTAGCAGTTGGACTTTTTTTTTCCCCCCAAATTAGAACTTAACTTGGAGTCTTTTATACACAGAATACCCTGGGCTGCAAGTAATAAAACTGTGATTAAAGCTGGCCTAAGTGATGAGAATTAAAAATCTCAGCTAACAGGAAGTCCAGCGGTGGTGTGGGTCAGCCTGGGGCAGCAGGGCTCAAGCGGTGGTGTGGGTCAGCGTTGGGTAGCAGGGCTCCAGTGGTGGTGTGGGTCAGCGTGGCGAGGCGGGACTCCAGCGGTGGTGCCGGTCAGCCTGGGGAGACAGGGCTCCAGTGGTGGTGTGGGTCAGCGTGGTGCGGCAGGGCTCCAGCGGTGGTGCGGGTCAGCCTGGCGGGGCAGGGCTCCAGCGGTGGTGCGGGTCAGCCTGGCGCGGCAGGGCTCCAGAGGTGGTGCGGGTCAGCCTGGCGGGGCAGGGCTCCAGCGGTGGTGCGGGTCAGCGTGGCAGTGCAAGGCTCCATCAGGTGGTACAGGTCAGCATAAGGTGCTGGGGCTCCAGTGGTGATGCGGGTCAACCTGGCGCGGCAGGGCTCCAGCAGTGGTGCAGGTCTCCAGCCGTCATGCAGGTAAGCGTGGCAGGGCAGGGCTCTAGTGGTGGTGCGGGTCAGCGCGAGGCGGCGGGACTCCAGCGGGTGGTACGGGTCAGCGTGAGGCGGCAGGTCAACCTGGTGTGGCAGGGCCCCAGCAGTGGTGCAGGTCTCCAGCGGTGATGCAGGTCAGCGTGGCAGTGCAGAGCTCCAGCGGTGGTGTGGATCAGCGTGGGTGGCGGGGCTCCAGCGGTGGTGCGGGTCAGCGTGGGGTGGTGGGGCTCCAGTGGTGGTGCGGGTCAGCATGAGGCGGCAGGTCAACCTGGCGCGGCAGGGCTCCAGAGGTGGTGCAGGTCTCCAGCGGTGATGCAGGTCAGCGTGGCAGTGCAGGGCTCCAGCGGTGGTGTGTGTCAGTGTGGCAGTGCTGGGTTCCAGCGGTGGTGCGGGTCAGCGCAGCAGTGCAGGGCTCCAGCGGTGGTGTGGGTCAGCATGGGGCGGCAGGGCTCCAGTCATTCCTCTGCATGGCCCTCTTGGTTCTCTCTTCCTCTGTGTGATGCTCAGGTTCCCAGGCTGGGAGCAGATGGCAGCAGTGGTTCCAGGCATTCCGTGTAGATTGTAAAACCTACAGAGTTGGAATTGAGGCGATCTTACTTGACGCGGGAGGAATGTTTCCTAGAACTTCCTGAGCACACTTTATGTCTTACTCCCTGTATTTGGGTCACATGTCACCTTAAAAAAAATCTGTGGGATGACTGGAATATACAAAGTAAGATTCACTCTGGAGGTAAGAAGAGGGCTCCTTTTCCCACCTGTGTTGGTTAAATTCAATGAGGGCCTATGATTCCTGCCTGCTGGTGAACATATCTTGTGTAGTCTCCATGCTTAAGTATGGGTGGAATCTGTTACTATGATAGCACAGTCATTCCCTTGGTTAGGTTGTGTTACATGTGTATATAGCAAATGGTGATTATGTTATGCCCGACTCTGTTACACAGTCTCTATCGCAGACTGGAGAGATAGCTGAAGTATGGGAGAGATCAGCACCAGGGAGGTTCTAAGCCCCTAGCCTGGAGATGGAGGGAGTCCTGTGGCAAAGGGCTGAGGGTGGCCAGTGGGAACTGGGAGCAGTTTTGATAATCAGCCATCACAGGAACTGAGTTCTCCCAACAATCTGAGTGAGAGTGGAAGCAGGAGTCTTTCCCAGAACTTCTAGAAAGGACTGTAGTGTGGCTGACACAGATTTGACCCTATGAAAAGGGTTCTTTACCCGAAGCAGAGAACCCAGCTGCACTATGCCTGGTTTTGATGCAGAACTGTGAGGTAATAAATGAGTTTTATTTTATGTCACTTACTCTGTGCCAAGACTTTTAACCTATGGAACCTAAAAGATAATAAATGGATGTTGTTTTTAGTTACTAAGTTTGTGGTATAAAGCAATATATAACTAATACCCCCATACCTCACCTCCAAGTCACACTGGGGACAGATGGCTGAAAACAAAGTGAAGATTAAGTGTGTAGAGCATAAAACAGATAGCAATACCTTATTAGTAAAATTATATTTTCTAAGTTCACAAATGCAATAGTTAATGTTAATAAAGGAAACTCACAGTACTATTCTAAAGAATATATGAAATTGAGGGTTATGAATGACGATTACTGCATCTAATTTATTTTTCTTTTGGTTGCACAGATCAAGGCAATTCTGACTCACATATATTTAATAAGAATGCAGTCAATTTAATAATTTTACATGTTGTAGACATGTATAAGCTTGAATGAGAAAATAGATCACTGCAGAGCTTCAACCACTGTGACCACTGATACAGTAAAAGAAAGTCTAATTAAACACAGAGAAATGATAGATTTTTTAATACCAGGATTTGTATAAAATCAAAATTGTGTGGTTGCATAATTAAAGCAGTCTCTAGAGTGTTTCAATTTGATATGACATTTAAATGTACATACTGATTTTATTACAGTTTTAAAATAAGTAAATATATATATGCATATATTTAAAAATTAAATATATTTCAGTGGAACACTGAAACATTTTTGTAGACCTTTAGCGTTCCGTGGAAAATGACCCAAAAGCTCTGACTTTGATCCCATAGGTTCATGCTGACAGCTGCTGGTCCTTTAGTATTGTGGACATCATCTAGCAGAAAGCAAAATGATTACTTGGCATACAAACAGTCCCTGTTAAGTTGTTGTGAGGCTAAAATATTGGTGGGAGATCTTGATATTTCCAGCCCTGTCAAGTTCAAAAGCTGGACTTATGGCTTCCTCTTAGTGAGGAGGCCTTGCAGTGATTCTTTTTGTACCTTCTATTCTGCATGTCTGTGGCCCATGCAGTGCTGGAACACACTTGGGATGAAGCAGACACCTCTGATCTTGGGCTGGGCAGCGGGTCTGGCCTGGCCACACAGTGCAGCTGGAAGGGACTTGCACTTCTAGACCCCAGTGACTGAAAGATGAAAGCAACTTGAAGCATGAGGAATGAAGTATGAATAGTTATATTAAGTGGGCTAAATAGACTATCATAAGCACCTTACATTAGTAATATTTTATAATAAAAGAGTTATGAAAGGGTTTTCAGGAAAGTATAACAATTATAAACATAGATGCATCTATAACAGAGTCCCAAAACACATGAAGCTAAAATGGACAGATTTGTAAAGAGAAATAGACATTTCAACAATAATAATTGAAGACTTTAATACCTCACTCAAACTAATCAATGGAACAATCAGAAAGAAAAGCAATAATTTTTAGAAGATGTAGACACCAACCAAAGATTCTCAAACTTCTAGCCCAAGTTTAATTTAAACTAGCTCAGCTTCCTCATCTGTCCACTTCATGTTTGACTTCTAAGCTTGTTAACTTAGAGACTCACAGATTCCTTTGAAGCCCATGTTTGGCTTTTAAGGGCTTCGTAATCCCATCAAACAATATGCAGATTATTCTGTGAGTAAATGTATTCAGAGAAGGTGTGTTCATGGCTTCCATGAGTCATTAATATATACTGGATAAGTGTCGGGGTGATAGCTGTGAACAAGACAGATCCACATAGAACTTAGATTTCACTGTAGATGGGGTAGAGTGGGATATTCAGGCCAAAAAATAAGTAACTTTAGATTACTTTAGATATTGATGTAGGCTCTGAAGGAAGTAAAAGAGTAATATGATGAGCTTATCTTTGAGGCCCATTAATTTAGTTGGAGTAGCCACGGAAGTTTTCTCTATTTCTTAAAAGGTGGCAAGGAAGACTTCTCCTAGGAGGTGACATTAGAGAAGGAAGGTTTTAGTGTCTTGAGATGAGAGCAAACATGTTATGTTCAAGGGGCTGAATGAAGCCCAGGGTGACTGGGGTACCATAACTGAATGAGAAAGTGGAGAGAGATGATTTTACTGTAGGCAAGGGCTAGATCAAGGAGGGCCTTGCAGACCATGTTCCAGGATTTGGATTATAGTAAACCAATGGTAAACCTTTTGAGGGTTTTAAGCAGGGATTTATATTGACTATTGTATGGAGAATGGGACACTAACCAGGAACTAATTTCCATGGCCCCAGTGGGAGATGATGGTGGCTTAGATAAGGAGATTCCCTCATCATAGTTTGAATGTCATTAGAATATGAATTAGCACACCAGTTTATGTCTTACTTTATTTCTTCATTGGGTCTATAAGTGGTAGTTTAGAAACAAGCAATGTTGATGATAAGAACAAATGAGTTTATAGGTAGGAGTTTAAGTAGGGTTTAAATCAACACTGAAGTAAGCAAATGAAAAAAGGCAAATAGCATTAGCTGCTATAACAAACAAACCCTAAGTTTCAGTGCCTTACTATAATGAAAGTTTATTTTTCCTATCTGAATTTCAGAATCTCTTGGCATGTCTGGAAAATTCTCTTTCATAATTTCATGGAGAAGGGCCTCTGTGCCTAGCGAGGCCACTTCAAAGCAAACAGCCCTCAGAATGGGAAAAGATATTTGCAGGTTATGTCTCTGACAAAGGTTTAATAACCAGAATCCACAGAGAACTCAAACATATAAGCAAGAAAAGAACAAGTGATCCCATCACAGATTGGGCAAAGGACTTGAAGAGAAACTTCTCTGAAGAAGACAGGCGTTCGACCTACAGACATATGAAAAAATGCTCATCATCTTTAATCATCAGAGAAATGCAAATCAAAACTACTTTGAGATATCCTCTAACTCCAGTAAGATTAGCCTATATCACAAAATTCCAAGACCAGAGATGTTGGCGTGGATGTGGAGAAAAGGGAACACTTCTACACTGCTGGTGGGAACGCAAATAAATACATTCCTTTTGGAAAGATGTTTGGAGAACACTTAGAGATCTAAAAATAGACCTGCCATTCAATCCTATAATTCCTCTACTAGGCATATACCCAGAACACCAAAAATCACATCATAGCCAAGGTATTTGTACCAGAATATTTATTGCAGCCCAATTCATAATTGCTAAGTCATGGAAAAAGCCCAAGTGCCCATCTATCCACAAATGGATTAATAAATTGTGGTATATGTACACCATGGAATATTACGCAGCCTTAAAGAAAGATGGAGACTTCACCTCTTTCATGTTTACATGGATGGAGCTGGAACATATTCTTCTTAGTAAAGTATCTCAAGAATGGAAGAAAAAGTATCTAATGTATTCAGCCCTACTATGAAACTAATTTATGGCTTTCACATGAAAGCTACAACCTAGTTATAACCCAAGAATAGGGGGAGGGGAGGAAGGGGGGAGGTGGGCGGAGGGAGGGTGATTGGTGGGATTACACCTGCGGTGCATCTTACAAGGGTATATGTGAAACTTAGTAAATGTAGAATGTAAATGTCTTAACACTAAGAAAATGCCAGGAAGGCTATGTTGAAAATGTGTGATGAAAATGTGTCAAACGGTCTATAAAACCAGTGTATGGTGCCCCTTGATTGCATTAATGTACACAGCTATGATTTAATAATAAAAAAAATTAAAAGAAAAAGTTTATTTCTCATTCATGTTCTCCTCCAAATGCTAACTGAGGAATAGGCATCTTCTTTGTTTGTCTCCATCATCTCAGAATTCTAAGCTTCTTCAAGGAAAGAGAGGGTGTGGAAGACGAGATGGGAAGTTTTAGGAGCTGGGCCTCCGAGTTACTCCTATCAGTTCTGTCCCACATTCTGTTAGTCAGACTCCAGTCACATGGACACACCTAACAGCAAGAGTGTGAGAGAACTAGGATATGGGTAAGTGTGAATCATCTCAGCTACGGTCACTTAAAAATCTTACTCCTGCCTTGTTCCATTTGCTTGTGGCTGGACTGCTCAAGATGAAGCTAGGATGTTTCATTTATTCTCTTAAGCATCTCATCTGTGGCCATTTTTTTTTCTATTTGTTTTTCTTTTGTATTTTTGGTTGTTCACCTACATTCTACCTGTATCAAAACACTGTTCTTCCATTTCTAGCAGTTGGATCTGTTCCAATGTTGGCCATAAAGTTTGTGTGCAATTTAAATAGTAGTAACACAAACTTTACAGCCAACCTCCTAACTAGGCACAGTTGGGAATTCCTCTACCCAATCATATCTTGTAAAGGTATAGTCACACTTCTTCCCTGAGATCAACTCTGTATAACCAAAGCACGGTACAAGGTAGTTGCAGGATTGAGGGCCTATTACCAAAAAATTAAGACTTGTACTGTAAATAGAGTGTGAGCACTTAGGGCCTGTCAAGAATCTAGAGCCATAAGTTCTAGGCTATATATTTGTGTAACTTCTGATTGGTCTGCTCTGTCTAGTCTTTGTGTGTTATCTTTACTTATAAAAAAACCATATATTCATTGAATGTTTTCTACATGCCAGGCCTTCTTGTAAGCACTTTTCATGGATTGTTGCAATCTTCATGAGAAATCTTTGAAGTACATGTTATTATTGTCAATGATACAGATAGGTAAACTGAGGCACACAGCAGTTAAAAAGTGTTACAAAATTATGGATTTTTAGGGTCCTCAACTCAGCTATCTTTTAGGGAATTTGGAGAATTTCTCTGGTATGATTTTTTTTTTTTTTTTTTTTTTTGGTTTTTGGCCGGAGCTAGGTTTGAACCCTCCACCTCCGGCATATGGGACCGGCGCCCTACTCCTTGAGCCACAGGCGCCGCCCTGGTATGATTTTTTTATTACAATTTTTTGGAGAAAGTTTTTATTTACTTTTGTATATTAAAGATTTAATAACAAATTATATTTGCCTTATATCATTTTCTGGTTAGTTTCACAGGAAGAATAATGTAAATGCTTTTTGGCTACATGGACATAATTCCTTATAAGTACTCAAGATGCTTCCTGTTAGTTTCTCTGGTGATGCTCATAATGCTGATTATATTGTTTCCAAGGAAGTGATGGGCTGAATAAACATGATTCTTGGCTGTAGGTCCATTGTCCTATTTGCATGATGCTTCTAAATGCTTACATAAAGTCATTGCTTCACAAGAACATCTTGCTTGTGTTACAAAAATTATACTTTTGCTGGAAAAACAGCTCACGACTCATGTACAAAAGGATCATTTGTAAGTCTTCTGGACAAGGTGCTGGTTTTCAACTTGCATTTATTTGGCACCGTTTAATTTAGGTTAGAATGCTGTGTGAAGTGGCTCTTTAAAAGCCATCATTGAGTTTAGTCAGTAACACAATCTGGCACTTGTCAAATCCATTTACTACTATTTACACATGTGATATCTTAAAGAGGGCTGGAAAATTATTAGTAGGCTATTCACTTTCAAATTGTTCAAAAACGAGGTGCTAAAACAGAAATTGGTTCTTTTGCAGTTTTATATTTCCTCCTAAATCTTGGCTGATGCCCCCTGCTTTTGGACAATGTGGGAAATGTTCTCATAGGTGGTTATGAGCTTCTGTCAAGGGTCATAAAAAGGCAGCCTAGCCCGCAACGCTCTGTAAGACCCAAGGATTTACAGTGTTTTATGAATTTTCAATGTGAAGACCTTTAGACGGGGCATTTCTGCTTCAGTTTCCCCTGATCCTCATTGCTTTGTTTTTTATGACCCAGCTCATACTTTCATATGATGGACTTGGCCCTTGAAGAGCATCTAGAAGTGATATTCAGTTTCTAGAAGATGTCTAACTTACCCCTTTTCAAAGATTGAGTGTCTTTTTGGCCAGCTCATCAACAGGGCACATTTTGCAATTTCCCAGTACTCCACCACATCTAATAAAGACCCAATAATATTTTTTTCCTGAGTCCGGTATATAAAGACGAAGGACTCTGCAGGATTGATGATTAGCTGCTGGAGTTAGAGCCTAATAACTAACAGCAATCAGGAGTTGGGCTGCAAGTGTGGGCTAAGGGTTTAGGACCTGTGGTGTGGTTGGCCATGGATACTATTCAAAGTATTTATGTAGCTGCTAATTCAAGGCATGGATTTCTAATAACTGTGTGCTTGAGGGGAGAATTCAAGGTTAAGATGCTGTCAGTTATTTACTTTATGATACTTACCACACTTCCTCATCACTCTAATTTTCATATAAGCTCCCACATACCTCTCCAGAATACTATAAGATATTCTAATCCTGTATTGTCCAACATGGTAGCCAGTGACCACACGCAGCTAATGAACACTTGACCCTGGGCTTGTTCAAATTGAAATGTTATGAAAACGCAGAATACATAACAGATTTCAAAGACTTAATATGAAAACTAGAGCATGAAATTTCTTCTTAATATTTTTAATATTGGTTGCATATTGAAATGACAATATTTTGGACATATTGGGTTGAAAATATATTATTAAAATTCATCTACCTGTTTATTTCTTTTTCTGAAGTGGAAAAAGTACTGGAGTGCAGTGACATGATCATAGATGACTTACAGTCTTGAACTCCTGGGCTCAAACAATCCTACTTCAGCTTGCCTGTGTAGCTGAGACTATAGGTACATGCCACCATACCTGATAATAATTTTAAAAATTTCTTTTAGGAATAGAATTTTGCTACATTTTCCAGGCTGGTCTTGAACTCCTGGCCTCACGCAATCCATCTGCCTCAGCCTTTCAAGTTACTGGGTTTGGTATAATTCTCATTTTAATATGGTTATACGGTTATTAGAAAAGTTAAAATTACACATGTGGCTTGTGTTTGTGACTTGCCTTATATTTATATTGGGCAGCATCTAAACAATGAGCAAAGACTATGACTCTAATAAACAGGTCCTTAATGTTTAGCATAAATCACAATTGGCAAATATTTATTCTTACTGGTCTTGGTAAGATAAGTATTTGTCATAGAGAAATCATAATTAAAATGCCAATAAATCCTCATTGAGAACAGTTATTTTTTGTTTGAGTTCACTCATTCATCTTCCAGTGTGTGCACTTAAAAAGAATCACCCAAAATAGACTTGGTTTTGCATGTTCTGGTATCTGAAATAGTCTCATTGCTTTTAGTAGATTATAGTCGAGAAGCAGTAGGCACATGGTTTGTTTTGACAGCTAGGAATGCAAGAGACATTATAGTTTAGATTTAACATTCCATCTGCTGTGTTTTGCAAGTAGAAGAGCTCAGTCTCCGTGAAGAGGGACTTGAGGGATTGGAGTGGTGGTGGTTGTGTATTATCCTATGACTTCCTTTTTATTTTTAACTCATGAGCTAAAGACATAACAAACAATATCACTGAGCATTAGCAACCTTGCCAAGTATAACAGATGAACACACTTCTACCAAGTATCACTCAGTCTTAGTCAGTCAGATTGCTCACTGCTCTGCCTCAACTTCTAGGGGAAGGCATCTCTTTAAAGATATAGGTTCTGAAAAAAAATTCAGGCAGTAGATTCCACTTTGGGTTCAAAATGACCTACTTCCTATGGATCACTACAACAAATCAAAAGCAAAGGCCTGGATCAATGGAATTAATTTCTGATTGTTAGATATCTGTGGCATTCACAGGTGTAAGGAGCTCAAAGTAGGGACTCAAAAGATTTATTTCTCTTGCTGACATTTAAGCAAACTAATAACTTCTAAGTTCAGGCATCTGGTAAGAGTTTTCTGACTGGATGGCTGGGGTTATAACAACTATTTTTGTATTCGTAACCTAACTATGTTTAAATACCTTAAATGAACTAGGCATTGTGGCAGAGACTATTAGCTGTTGGACAAAATTTGTTGTTCTTTCATTCATACTATAGAGTTGTATCTTGTTGGCTGGAGATTAAGTTTTCCCAAACCCCTTGAAGTTATGTGGAGCCACATGGTTCGTTTCTCTTCAGTAGAATGCAGGGGGATGTGAGGTGATCTACACCTTTTGGTTGGTAGCTGTGCCTCACACGTATACTCTTCTCTCTCCAGTGGGCTGGAGAAGCAATGATGAGATTGACCTTGGATGTTATAAATGTTGAGTCCCTATTAGCCTGTGTCCCTGAATGACCACGTGGAGGAGAGGCACTGCTACCTGGCCTATTCTGTGGGAGAGGAATAAACCTCTATGTATTTGAGCTGTTGCATTTTGGGTTTATTGGCCTATTCTAATACAAACTGTATTAACTGTTACATTAGTAATTGATTCAAAAATAAGGAAATGTCACAAATCACAAATGTGCTTAAGGTAATTTTCTTTTCTCTCAGAGAACACTTTAATCTGTGACAGTCACAGTCTGATTTCTCTTGTGTTTTCATTTATGGTGGCTGCAGATAATTGTAGAAGTAGAGGATGTCTGAGCCAGAAAGGGGTCATCTAGTCCCAATCCCTTCCCAATCCCCCATTTTGCAGATCAGGAAATAACCTATAACTTGTCTGCCTGCTGTTACATGGCCAAGGAGTTGCAGGAGTTCGATCAGAATTCAAGTTATTCAAGTTTTTTTGTTTCTTATTCCGATGTCTTTCCAGTCTATCTAAAAGTTGTACGTTAGATTTTCATCTAACATACCAACTCTGACAGATTGGTAGTACCTGTCCAGACCATTATTTTTAAGGATATGAAGTCACTTTCTGTTCCATGACAGGATATGGAAAGTGGAGAGAATTATGCATTCATTCACCAAATCTATATTACCCAATTCTACCTCACAACAAAATACGTTCTATGATGTATCTTGATAGTATCGCAAAAGTGCTAGTTTTATTTATCTTTTGAATAGAGACAGTCTGAAGGGAAAATTCTGATAGCCATCACTAACAGAATTAGAATAAAATAAAGCATCAGACTTGGAATCTGGAAATCTGGGCTTTAGCCTTAGTTTTTTACTAACTTGACCATGAGCAGGACAATTAACACATCTAAACTTCAATTCACTCAACTGTAAGACAGTGTTGTGAAGCAAGATTCTATTCTAAGTTGAAATTTTTGTTATTCTATGAGAATATTTTTATCAATAGCATGTAGTATAGTTTACTGCTCTCATAAATCTATCTATATCTATCATCTTTCTCTCATCTGTCCACATCTGTCCATCATAAAGTTTAAGAGAAACATTTCATTAAATTCACTTAAAATACTCGTGTTAATATTATATCTAATTATCATAAAGATACATCTTTATATGGAGCTTTCATTTTTATTTTCATATATGATCTCTACAACCACTGTGAGGTTGGAAAAGCAAGGGTAATTTTCCATTATTCCTACAAGGGATAGCATGGAAAAAAGGTTCTATGTACAGGTGATAAAAATGAGGCTAAACCCTAAATCACTTAGCAAGTAAATTGAAGAAACTGGAACTTGATTTCAGACCTATGTAGATTTTTTCTAGATCACGCTTCTTCTAGAATCCTTCTGAATTAGAAACAGTTGTACTTTGATTTCATAAATTGTTATGGAGATTACAGTTGTGTCTCCAGGGTGATTCAGATTCCAGACTTTTTGGTTTTATTTAGTGCATTTTTGTTGCTGTTGTTGACATGTTTCACAGAAATCAATGCTGTCCTCACCTGGTTGCTTGCAGGTGAAGTTGTACGCTCGGCCACACCTCATCAGAGGTTTCTCTTGGCACTAGTTCTTTGCTTGTTCATTCTTGGCTCCTCTGAGTCATGGTGGATCTGTGCCATAGCTTTTCAACCTTGTATCAGCATGAAACTTGGATAGGAAACAACTCAGAGTGGCCTGTCAGTGAGACCAAGACGCTCCAGAAAAGAGCATGAAGGATGTTAACATCTGTACTGAATCAAAGACATTGGCTGCCAGAGTGCACTCCATATGCTTCCCACTATTCTTCCTGGGTTGTGCTTTCATCAGGCAGCATTTCATGGTTGAGCAGTTTGATTATGTGGTGAGCTTCATACAACTGGTGCCTTACGCTATTGGAAAACCTTCAGATTGCTTTATAGCATGGTTGTAGGTAGAATATCTCTCAGGGCAAATGGTTTGGAAAATTACCTTGAGGATTCTATCATTGCCACTCACAGGGAAATATCTGGTTTATTTGATATTTCTCATGATGTTCTGTTAGATCAGATGTAGGAATGTGGGCCAGTGAGAGGGCAGTTGGGTGATTTCTTTCCTGGTTAAAGAAATGTTACTGAATGGACCATCCAGTTTGCTAGGGGTAGTCTAGCTTGAGCCCTGTTTTGCTAAATATTATAATTAAAAATTTAAATGAAAGATACGGTTTGCTGAACAAACCTTGGATGTCACAAAACTTAGAAAAATGGGTAATGTTTACCAAACTGTTTTGTTAAAAACATGAATGGTCTGTATCAAGCACCTGTAACTAAATAGGTGTAATTCCTGAACTTAGGTTTAAAAACAAAAATCCTTTGTGAATGTTCAAAAAGTGGAAGACTTAGTTTAGCAGCACTTTATGTGCAAAATATTTCAGTTGATTACAAGCTGAACGAGTGCCAACAATATGCACACAGCTGTTGGGGAGGCTAATGCAGTCTGACGGGAGTGCTAGAATATGATGTTTGGATTCATGAAAGATGATGGCTTCATTGTAAATGTGCACTGGTCAGAACTCATCAGGAATATTGTGCTTCATTTTTGATGCCATAAGTTAAGTGGGTATTGTTAAATGAAGGAGATTGTATACGATAGAAATCAGAACAGTGCAAAGAACTGGGGATGTTTAACCTCACAAGCGTAATGATGGTGAGATATTGGTTGTACCTGGGTCATTCCCTGCTCCTGTCTGTTTCTGAGTGCATCATCTGGCTCATCACTTGTCCCATATGTGTTATTTTTTACTTTTTTAGAAAGAAATTTATTTTTGAAAATGCCTTTGGATTATACTTTTAATTAAATCTTCTTTATTAAAACCCAAGGTTCAATTATTGTAATTTTAAAATTATATTTTAATTACTTGAGTGGCATCTTTTACTTTTAAACTCACCCACATTTTGGGTAGTAGATGACAGTACATATTCATCTAATAACTTTATTCCTATTTGGGGGGCTCTCTTTTTGAGAGATTTACTTTTGTGTGAAGAGCACTTTCATGTAGGTTGTAGGAGAGGACATTGATCAGTGGGTGAACATCAAAGAAAGTTTAGTTTCAGCTCAATAAAGCTCTACCAAGTGGTAGGATCTCAACTCTGGGAAAGTTCAAGGGAAGCCTCATGACCCTTGCATTCCAGGGATTTAAAAATACCTGATTATGGAAAACTTTCAAATGTACACAACATTTAAGAAAAATGGCATAATGTCAGGAATGTTCAGAAGATGAGCTTTTCATGTCATAACACAAGGGAACTCCAATCATGTAAAGAGTCATCTCTGTTAGAGGATGAAGGAATACTGACCAGGAAGCGGGTACATGCTTTACAGGTTATATCACAGTCCTCAGGGTGCTAATAACAGTTTTGCTGATAGCTAGACTCAGAGGCTCCCAGGTGTCAGTCTAGCTTTTTTCTTCTTTTTGGTTTTTTTTGATGTACAGTCTCATGCATAAATGAGAGTTACCTTTTTATTCTGGTCTTTTCAGTTTTTCCCTAGTGGAGGGTTTTGATGCAAATATGACCTGTCACTGTCTCATCTGGCCCCAACCCAAATGAACAACCAAGCTTCTAACTCATGTTGCCCAGCCTGTGGCAGGTGCATATTACTGCACATTTGTTGACTGAAAGAATGGATCACTGGCAGGCTGCTGTCTACCATCCCTGGAACAAGAAAAGCCTAGCATGATTTTCACTCCACTGAAAAATGGAGTTTCAAAGCAGTAATTTTAAGTTGTTCTGCCCATGGATCGTTGAATAAACTGGAGTATAAGAGAACTCTTGGCATTCAATGTTATTCTTGGGGGACAGCTTCTGGATTCTTCACTTATTAAACAAACTCTAATAATTAGAAACTAGACATAATCTGTTCCCACAACCTGTTATATAAGGTTCAAGTCCAAGTTCCCCTCTGTCCTAGCGTCAGAATGGGTACCAGATTTGTACAATAGTTGTGGTATCTATTGAGATAAATCTATGTTTTTCCTTTTTTTAGTTTAGTAATGTGATAATTTATGTTGATTGATTTTCTAATTTTAAAACAACTTTGAATTCTTAGATGAAGTCCACTTTGTCATGATGTATTATCCTTTCTGTATTTTCAATTTAAAATTGTTAAAATTTTGTTTACAATTTTCACTTTCATGTTCATAAGGGACATTGGGCTACAGTTTTTTTTTGATTATGCCTTTGTTTCATATTAAATTAATGCTGGCCTCATAGAATAAGTCAGGCAACATCCTTGCCTTTTCAGTTTTCTAAAAAAATCTTTGTAGAGTTGGTATTATTTCTTTTTAAAACGTTTTATATAATTCTCCAGTGAAGCCTCGTGAGCCTGAAATTTTTTTGCAGGGATTTTTTAACCTATAAACTCAATTTTGTTAATAAATATAATGCCTTCAACTTATCAATTTCTTCTTGAGTATAGATTGGTAGTTCTTCCATGAAATTTCTCTGTCTCTTCAATGTTGCTGAATTTATTTGCATAAAGTTGTTCATAATATTACCTTTTTATTGTCTGTAAACTTGGTGGTGATGTAACCTCTCTCATTGCTGATATTAGTAATTTATGTTTTCTATCCTTTTTCATGTCTGTCTAGAAGTTTGTTAAATTACTTGATCTTTTCAAAGAATTGACTGTCAGTTTTATTGATATTTTTCTGTATCATTTTCCCCTTTTTATTTTATTTTATTTTTTATTTTTTTTAATTTTATTGTTAAATCATAGCTGTGTACATTAGTGCAATCAATGGGTACAATGTGCGGGTTTCATGTACAATCTGAAATATTCTCATCAAACTGTTCAACGTAGCCTTCATGGCATTTTCTTAGTTACTGTATGCAGGCATTTGTATTCTGCATTTAGTAAGTTTCGCCTGTACCCATTCTAAGATGCACTGTAGATGTGGCCCTACCCATTACCCTCCCTCCACCAAAACCTCCCTCCTCCCTTCCCCTTCCTTGGCCCTTTCCCCATAGTCTTGTGCTATAGTTGGGTTATAGCCTTCATGTGAAAGCTATAATTTAGCTTCACAGTAGAGCTGAGTACATTGGATACTTTTTCTTCCATTCCTGAGATACTTTGCTAAGAAGAATATGTTCCAGCTCCATCCATGTAAACATGAAAGAGGTAAAGTCTCCATCTTTCTTTAAGGCTGCATAGTATTCCATGGTATACATGTACCACAATTTGCTAGTCCATTCGTGGGTCGATGGACACTTGGGCTTCTTCCATGACTTAGCAATTATGAATTGGGCTGCAATAAACATTCTGGTACAGATGTCTTTGTTATATTGTGACTTTGGGTCTTCTGGGTATAAACCTAGTAAAGGAATTACAGGATCGAATGGCAGGTCTATCTTTAGGTCTCTAAGTATTCTCCAAACATCCTCCCAGAAGGAATGTATTAGTGTGCATTCCCACCAGCAGTGTAGAAGTGTGCCCTTCACATCCACGCCAACATCTCTGGTTTTGGGATTTTGTTATGTGGGCTACTCTTACTGGGGTTAGGTGATATCTCAAAGTAGTTTTGATTTGCATTTCTCTGATGATTAAGGATGATGAGCTTTTTTTCATGTGTTTGTAGATCATGCATCTGTCTTCTTTAGAGAAGTTTCTCTTCAAATCCCTTGCCCACCCTGAGATGGGGTCACGTGTTCTTGTCTTGCTAATACGTATGAGTTCTCTGTGGATTCTGGTTATTAGACTTTTATCGGAGGTATAACCTGCAAATATTTTCTTCCATTCTGAGGGCTGTCTGCTTGTCTTACTTACAATGTTCTTGGCTGTGCAGAAGCTTTTTAGTTTGATCAGGTCCCAGTAGTGTATTTTTGATACTGCTTCAATTGCCTGGGGAGTCCTCCTCATAAAATATTCACCCAGGCCGATTCCTTCAAGAGCTTTCCCTACACTTTCTTCAAGTATTTTATAGTTTCATGTCTTAAGTTTAAATCTTTTATCCAGTGAGAGTCTATCTTAGTTAATGGTGAAAGGTGTGGGTCCAGTTTCAATCTTCTACAGGTTGCCAGCCAGTTTACCCAGCACCCAGGGAATCTTTTCCCCACTGAATGTTTTTAATTGGTTTGTCAAAGATCAGATAACGGTAAGTAGCTGGATTCATTTCTTGGTTCTCTATTCTGTTCCAGACATCTACTTCTCTGCTTTTGTGCCAGTACCATGCTGTTTTGATCACTATGGATTTCTAGTACAGTCTCAGGTCTGGTAGCGTGATTCCTCCTGCTTTGTTTTTATTGCTGAGTAATGTTTTGGCTATTCGAGGTTTTTTTCTGATTCCATATAAAACGAAGTATTATTTTTTCAAGATCTTTAAAATATGACAATGGAGCTTTAATAGGAATTGCACTAAAATTATATATTGCTTTGGGTAGTATGGACATTTTAACAATGTTGATTCTTCCCAACCATGAGCATGGTATGTTTTTCCATCTGTTAACATCTTCAGCTATTTTTTTTCTTAAAGTTTCATAGTTCTCTTTGTAGAGATCTTTCACGTCCTTTGTTAGGTATACTTCCAAATATTTCATCTTCTTTGGCACTACTGTGAAAGGAATAGAGTCCTTGACTGTTTTTTCAGTTTGGTTATTGTTGGTATATATAAAGGCTACAGATTTATGGGTGTTGATTTTGTAGTCTGAGACATTGCTATATTCCTTGATCACTTTTAAAAGTTTTGTGGTAGAATCCCTAGTGTTTTCCAGATATACGATCATATCATCTGCAAAGAGTGAAAGTTTGATCTCTTCTAACCTTATGTGGATACCCTTGATTGCCTTTTCTTCCCTGATTGCAATGGCTAAAACTTCCATTACAATGTTAAAGAGCAATGGAGACAATGGGCAACCTTGCCTGGTTCCTGATCTAAGTGGAAATGATTTCAATTTAACTCCATTCAGTATGATATTGGCTGTGGGTTTGCTGTAGATGGCCTCTATTAGTTTAAGAAACATCCCTTCTATACCAATTTTCTTAAGTGTTCTGATCATGAAGGGATGCTGGATATTATCAAAAGCTTTTTCTGCATCAATTGAAATAATCATATGGTCCTTATCTTTTAGTTTGTTTATGTGTTGAATTACATTTATAGATTTATGTATATTGAACCAGCCTTGAGACCCTGGGATAAATCCCACTTGGTCATGGTGTATAATGTTTTTGAGGTGTTGTTGGATTCCGTTTGTTAGGATCTTATTAAGTATTTTAGCATCAATATTCATTAGTGATATTGGTCTATAATTTTCTTTTCTTGTTGGGTCTTTTCCTGGTTTGGGGATCAAGGTGATGTTTGCTTCATAGAATGTGTTGGGTAATTTTCCTTCTTTTTCTATATTTTGGAAGAGGTTTAGTAGTATAGGTACTAGTTCTTCTTTAAATGTTTGGTAGAATTCTGACGTAAAACCATCTGGTCCTGGGCTTTTCTTTTTAGGGAGATTTTGTATAGTTGATGCTATTTCAGAACTTGATATAGGCCTGTTCAACATTTCCACTTCGTTCTGGCTAAGTCTTGGTAGGTGGCACACTTCCAGGTATTGGTCGATTTCTTTCAGATTTTCATATTTCTGAGAGTAGAGTTTCTTGTTGTATTCATTAAAGATTTTTTGAATTTCTGAGGGGTCTGTTGTTATTCCATCTTTACCATTTCTGATTGATGAAATTAGAGATTTTACTCTTTTTTTCCTGGTTAAGGTAGCCAAAGGTTTATCTATTTTATTGATCTTTTCAAAAAACGAACTTTTGGATTTATTGATCTGTTGTATAATTCTTTGTTTTCAATTTCATTGAATTCTGTTCTGATTTTGGTTATTTCTTTTCTTCTACTGGGTTTGGGGTTGGAGTGTTCTTCCTTCTCCAGTTGCTTGAGGTGTCTCATTAAGTTATTAAGTTCCTCTCTTTCCGTTTTCTTGAGGAAGGCTTGCAGTGCTATAAATTTCCCTCTTAGGATTGCCTTTGCAGTATCCCAGAGGTTCTGGTAATTCGTGTCTTGATTGTTGTTTTGTTCCAAAAATTTGGTGATTTCCTTCTTATTCTCGTCTATAAGCCATCTATCCTTCAGCATAAGGTTGTTTAGCTTCCATGTTTTTGTATGGGTATGCAGGTTCCTGTTGTTATGTAGTTCAACTTTTATTCCATGATGGTCTGAGAAGATGCAAGGAATAATTTCTATTTTTTAAAATTTGCTGAGGTTAGATTTGTGGCCTAGGATGTGGTCGATTTTGGAGTATGTTCCATGGGCTGATGTGAAGAATGTGTATTCAGTTTTGTTGGCATGAAATGTTCTGTAGATGTCCGTTAAGTCCATATGTTGAATGGTTGAGTTTAAATCTAAGATTTCTTTGCTTAGCTTCTTTTTGGAGGATCTATCCAGCACTGCTAAAGGGGTGTTAAAATCTCCAACTACTAGGGAAGTGGAAGAAATCAAGTTGCTCATGTCTGTTAGAGTTTCTCTTATAAATTGAGGTGCGTTGTGGTTGGGTGCATAAATATTAATAATTGAGATCTCATCATACTGAGTATTACCTTTAACAAATATGAAGTGTCCATCCTTATCCTTACTTATTTTGGTTGGTTTAAAGCCTATTGCATCTGCAAACAGGATTGCAACGCCTGTATTTTTCTGCTTTCCATTTGCCTGGAATATAGATGTCCATCCCTTCACCTTGAGTCTATATTTGTCTTTTAATGTAAGATGTGATTCTTGTATGCAGCAGATATCTGGCTTGAGTTTTTGTATCCAGTCAGCCAAACTGTGCCTCTTTAGAGGACAGTTTAAACCATTCACATTAATTGAGAATATTGATAAGCCTTTTGAGAGTCCAGTGGACATTTTTAATCCTTTTGCTACTGTGGAAGTTGGAATTTCATCAAAAATTTCTGCGTAAGTTTACTTTTGTGCTGGAGGATTACGCTGGTCTTTATGGAGGATAGGTCTGAGAATATCCTGGAGAGCTGGTTTAGTTATGGCAAATTTCTTCAACATGTGAATGTCATTGAAGTATTTAATTTCTCCGTCATAAATGAAACTCAGTTTAGCTAGGTATAATATCCTGGGTTGAAAGTTATTTTGTTTTAGGAGATTAAAAGTCAATGACCATCCTCTTCTAGCTTGAAAGATTTCAGCAGAGAGATCTGCAGTTATTCTAATATTCTTCCCCTTGTAGGTAATCGTTTTCTTTTGTCTGGCAGCTTTCAGAATTTTCTCCTTCATATTAACTTTAGTGAAATTGATTATGATGTGTCTGGGGGATGTCTTATTCGGGTTGAGTCGTGCTGGAGTTCTGAAACTGTCTGCTATCTGAATTTCAGAATCTCTTGGCATGTCTGGAAAGTTCTCCTTCCTAATCTCATGGAGAAGAGACTCTGTGCCTTGTGAAGCCACTTCGTCACTTTCAGGGATCCCTATAAGATGAATATTGGTTTTCTTCAAATTATCCCAGAGCTCTCTGAGAGAGTGATCTGTTTTGCCCTCCATTTCTCTTCCTCTTTGAGAGTTTGGGAGTGTTCGAAAGCTTTGTATTCAATGTCAGAAATCCTTTCTTCTGCTTGCTCCATTCTGCTACTGAGGGATTCTACTGTGTTTCTCAGATCTTTGAGGGCTGCAACTTCTTGTCTCAATGTGTCAAAATCTTTGGTCATTTGGTCTTTGAATTTGTTGAATTCTTGAGATATCTTTTGGGTTACTGCTTGGAGTTCTAATTCAATCTTATTTGCTATCCAGATTCTGAATTCGATTTCTGACATCTCAGCTATTTGTTTGTGCATGGGGTCTTGTGCTGTTTCTGCCCCGGGGGAGTTGATCTACTCTGATTATTCATATTGCCAGAGTTTTTCTGTTTTGATTTCAACCTCATGATTGTTTTTCACAGTTGCCTCTGGCTGTCCTCAGAGTTGGGGAGTTGTCTCTCCAGGATTAGATCCCAGCGGGATCATGCTAGTGTTGCTTGATCTTTGTAGGGAGTGACCCTGTGTAGTTCCTCTGGGGCTGCTCCAGCTAGGGAGTTCTGGTTGTGGAAGCAGCTCCGGCATGTGACACACCCGGATCTAGCAACAGGGCGCAAGGTGGTGTGCACAGTTGTGGGAGTGCCTGGCTCCCAGTGACTTTGGCACAGAGAGCACAAGTCTCCAGCAGTCTCTGGCCAGGAGAAGGGCTCTGCGCAGAAGCAGGGAGGGCTCCAGAGGGCACGTGGCTACCAGTATCCCTGGCCAGACGGGTGGGCCAGTGTGGAGGCTGGGAGGACACAGGAGGGAGGATGCAGGGTTGCACGGCTCCTGCAGTTCCTGGTCAGGGCATGCAGAGGCCCAGTTGTTGCAGGGTCGTGGCACAGATCTTATGGAGGTCCGGGCAGCTCCACGCCCAGGAATTTGAGGTTGCTAAGAGCTGTGACACCACAGCACTCTCCCCAGGGCAATAGCCTGAGCCTCCAGTGTGCCAAAACCATCTCACTCTGCCCCTAAGGGTTAAGGCTGTAAGGCAGCTCAGTCCCTGCCTTTAGGCTGCTCAGTCGCTAGGTTACTGGGTCCCACCTGATTTTTGCTCTGGGACTCTGAGGGCGGAGCTTGCCGGGGCGGTTTTCTCACACAATGGCTCCCTGCAGCCCAACTCAGTGGCTCTGTCTGGGGCCCCAGGCAATGCCCAAAGTTCTCCGCACTCCTGCTCAAGGTCTCCCCAAGGCAGTTCAACTAAGTGCCAAGTCCAAAAACACCGAAACAGTTCACAGGTAAGGCCTTTCAGGTTTGTAGTCTCACTGCTGTTTGTACTTATGGTTGCCGGTATGATTAGGTTGATCGAACGCATGCAACCACTTGCCAGTTTCCCACTGTTTTTCTCCTCCTCTTGGGGTCCAGAAGTCCCTTGCTAACTCCCTGTATCCTCAAAGGTATGATCATAGGCAGATCCTACCAGCCAGAGATGTCTGGAGTCTTATCTCCCCAGACTCACCAGGCCCAGTTGCAGGGAAGCTGTTACTCGGCCGCCATCTTTAATCTCCTCTCCTTTTTATTTTATTGATTTCTACTTTGATTATTATTTTTTTCCCTTTGTTATACTTACTATGGATTTAGTTTTCTCCTCTTTTGCTAATTTCTTAAGGCAGAAGCTTTGATTGTTGGTTTGAGACCTTTTTCTATTATAGGCAGTTGTTGCTCTAAATTTGTCTCTTTACATATTATATTAGCAGGATCTGACTAATTTTTTCATTTTAATTCAGGTTTAATCTGTTATCATACTATTTGTTTTCTATTTGTCTTCATTTTTCCTTGTTCTTCCTTTTGAATTAATTATACTAATTATGCTTTCTTTTGAATTAATTTAAGGTATTTTTATGGTTCCATTTTATCTTCCTTGATGCCTTATTAATGTAACTATTGTTTTATTTAATAGTTTAAAATTTTTAGAGTTTATAGTATATATTTATAGCTCATCATAATCTGCCTTCAAGTAATGCCATGTAATTTCATATAAGATTCTTTCAACAATGTATTTCTAGTTTTCTTCTCCTGGCATTTGTGTTATTTTTGTTATGCATTTTACTTTTATATAAATTATAAACCGACACTACATTGTTGCTATTTTTTGCTTACACTGTGTTAGCCCTTTAAAGATATTTAAACAATGAGAAAATTTTAAAAAGTATTTACTCACAAAAAATTTTTACCATTTCTGTTACTCATTCTTTATTTGTATAGATCCATATCTTTACCTGATGTCATTTTCATTCTGCATGAAGGACATCCTTTAACTTTTTTTGTTGTTGTTGTTTTGGTAGTGCACATGTGCTGGAGCTCAATTCTTTATCTGGAGATGAGTTTTTAAAGGTGATTTATGAAAAATATTTTCACAGGGAATTGAGTTCTATGTTGCCCTTCTTTGTTGTTGTTGTTTTGGTTTATTTTTTGCTTTCAGTACCTTAATGAAGCTGATCCATTTCTTTCTGGTGAGTAATCTGCTGTCATCTTTACCTTTGTCCTTCTATATGCATTGTACCTCTGAGTGCTTTTAAGATTTTCTTTTTAAGTACCAAAACACCAGATGCTGGCGAGGATGTGGAGAGAAGGGAACACGTCTACAGTGCTGGTGGGATTGCAAACTAATACAGCTTTTTTGGAGAGAAGTATAGAGAATCATCAAACATCTAACAGTAGACCTTCCATTTGACCCTGGTATCCCATTACTTGGTATCTACTCAGAAGAACAAAAATCTTTTTACCATAAAGACATTTGCACTAGAATGCTTATTACAACTCAATTCATAATTGCCAAGTTGTGGAAGCACCCATTAACTCATGAATGGATTAATAAACTGTGGTCTATGTATACCATGGAATACTATTCAGCCATTAAAAAAGATGGAGACTTTACGTCTTTTACATTTACCTGGATGGAGTTGAAACATTCTTCTTAGTAAAGTATTGCAAGAATGAAAAAATAAATATCTAATGTATTCCATACTGATATGAAATCAATATATAAACAATTACATGCTCATAAGAACAATAAAACACGAATATATTCCAGTTTGGGGATAGAGGGAAGTGGGAGAGGGGAGTGGAGGAGAACATTTTTCAGAAGGAGGGAGGGCATGAGGCAGGATCTCACCTAATGTGAGGGTGTCTAACACGCCCCCCTGGGTGAGGGAATCTTATACAAAAGGAACTTAACCCTGGAAGTGAGAACAATGTAACCTAAAAATTTGTACCCTTATATTAATTTGAAAAAAAAAAAAAACAAAAAACAAACAAAAAAAAGATTTTCTTTTCATTGGTGTTTTGATCTATTATGCTATTGTTTACCCCTGTGTAGCTTACTCCATGTTCTTTGTGCTTGAGGTTTGACGTCCTTCTTGGATCTTTGAATGTGTAGGTTTCGTTAAATTTGGGATTTTTTTTGCCATATGTCTCTTAATGTATTTTTCTGTCTTCCCTCTCTCTCTTTTCCTGTCGGGATACTGATTTCATGTTTATTAGGCCATTTGAAATTGCCCCCGAGCTGTTTTTCCTGACCTGAATTGTCTTTTTTCTCTGGGTTTCACTTTCACAGTTTCTGTTGCTGTGTCTTCAAGTTCACTAATGTCTTCAGCAGTGTAATTTTATGCTGTAGTTTTCACTGTTGCCTCTATCTTTATAGTGATTCCATATTTTCCCAGCCAGGGAACTTCCCTTACTTCTATTTCCCCAAATACCAGTAATACATTGCCATAAACCAGTTTTTGAATTCTGGGCAACTATAGAGGATTATCTCATGATTCAGGAAGAAAATTGAAGTTGAATAGTGGCATGACTATCTTTCAGCTTCTTTCATCACTGTGCCAATAGGGAGATTTTCCCTGGGTGCATTTTTTCCTACTTCTCCTTCCTTGTACCACGACATTATGTTCCTCAGGGCCCCTTTCTTTCTGAGATCTTTGCTCTCTGCTCTTTGGCTTCCTCTAACCTCTGCAGATCCAAAGAAATTGATGCCAAAACTTTCTGAATAAATCTGTTCACTCTGGGTCCCTACGTAGGGAAGATATTAGCATTTAACAACCAGATAGAAGCAATATCGGAGATTTCACACTGAGCCAGTATTGCTAGTTGGAGGCTGTTTAATTTTCAGTTCTTGATACATTTTGAAATCATGTGAACCTGGGTAAGTTATACTCTCTCATTTCAGTTTCATCTGTAAAATGGGATAAAATATTTACCCAAGGGATGCAAGTGTAAATAAGATTAGGTGTGGAAATGCTGGGGAAACTACAAAATGTAAATAACTATTATTTTAAGAAAGTTATAAGATTACTTGACTTTTTATTGTTCTTATTGTAAGTCTTTTTACTTTAAAAGGACATACTTAATCATTCTTAAATGATTGTACTGGATTCCGGTAATTTGCAAAAGGTTATTAAAATGGAGGGCTACATCAGGAGCATTAAAACTTCAGAATTTAGTTCTCCAAGTTTTAATAGCTTTCTGTTATTCATGTAAGGGTATTTACTTTTAGTTTGAGCCATTCTTTTAGTGATATGAGGGAATAAGTAATTATGATTGATTTCTCAGCAATAGAGATTTTACTGACTGACTTTTATTGAAAAGGTCAACTTTTATAGGGAAACCTAAAATGAAAATAGAGGAATCCCCTCGACCTGGGGCTATTAGAATTGATAAATTTTAAAATCTCAGACAAATCCACAAACATTTCACAATGAAATGTGCATATTACCCACTTTGGAGTTATTTTAAACTGCCTTACTATTTTGTTAGTTTTGCAAATCCATTTGCATCAATATTACTTCCTGATTTTTCTTTAGACATCAAAAATCTACATTCATACAAAAATAGTAAGTTCCTAGAATTTTTCTAATTTCAGAAGAGAGATATTTCTGTGATCTTCTACAATTCTTGAAAGTGTTGTTGATTTTGTAAAACTGTTTTTCTTTAAGGGTGTGAGAAGATGAAACCATAAACTTGAAGTCAATTTACACTCAAATCATTTTTTGGTCATTCTTTTGGGGGGGGTGATTGTACCCATTTGGGCTCCATTACCAAAAGTAAGTGTTGCAAATGGGTGAAAATCTTAAAATAATTGCTAGATCAATAGGTTTATTATATTAAAACCTGTTTGTCTTCCATTATGCTTAGAAAGGAAGTCTAACAGCAGCTTATATAGTTTTATAACTTCTATCAAACCAATAATGTGTTGTTACTTCTTTCTGGGATATGTATGCACAGATCAGTATTTAGTATGCATTTAAAGTAATATTCTATAATTAAACATCTGCAAAGGGGAAATATAACCCTAACAAGTGGGCCCAGCTTACACTTAGTACTCAAGTAAATAAAATCACAAGGAAATCTATGAGTAATTTAGTTCATAAATTTGGTTAATAAAGGATGCATTCATGAACTCAAAAATGCTTTCAAAGTCACTGTCATAAACTAAAAGTAGTGACGATGAAGTAATAGGCCTTCTACAAATATGGCAGAATGTCAAGTGAGTCTGGTCCTCCTTAGAGTATTCACCCTGGGAAACCCTACTGTAATTGTGATAGTGGTGTTGCTCCTCAGCATACATATATACATATATATTTTATTTTATTATTATTATTTTTGGAGACAGAGTCTTACTATGTCACCTCCTCGATAGAGTGCTGTGACATCACGGCTCACAGCAACCTCCAACTCTTGGGCTTAAGCGATTCTCTTGCTTCAACCTTCCAAGTAGCTGGGACTACAGGTGCCCACCACAAAACCTGCCTAGGTTTTGGTTGCAGTTGTCATGGATTTTTAGCAGGCCCGGGCCGGGGTTGAACCCACCAGGCTTGGTGTATGTGGCTGGCGCCCTACTCACTGAGCTACGGACACAGAGCCTGCTCCTCAGTATATTTTTTGAGGCTCTGTCTTTTGAGCATTTGCTCCCATAAAATTTCTGTCCCCTTAGTTTTGAAACAATCTCCAGTGGTGGCAAGCATTACCCTTTGCAGGTGGATTTGTCCTTTGGAACGAGCCAGGTATTAATTAGAACCAATTTCACCTGCTTATGATCCCTTTGAGGGCCTGTATCTTGTCTTCTAATGATTTATCTTTTACTTCTTGGTATCCCTGGAATGGTGCACAGAAAATTGTGGGCCCTCCAAACAGGTTGGTAAAACTGTTAGTGACATAGATTTGACAACAAAGTCATAGATTTGATTGACTTCACTATGTGCCCTATGTGAACATTTAGTTAGGTGATTTGTAAGGAGATGGACTTACGTGCAGATACTCGCTGCTTCACTTGTCAACTCTGCGACTTGGAGCCTGAAACTCAGTTTTTCTTATCTGGAATGTGGGGCCAATAATACCTACTTCATCTAGCTGAAAGACTGAGAGATGGTTTGTCTAGTGCATGGCACACTCTAAGAGCTCAGTGATTGATTGGTGGTTATGGTCACTTGCTCTGATGATAGTTCTTGAAAAAGAGTTACAAAATGTTTTGGACCAAAACCTACCATAGACACAATTGCCTTAAATAAGACACAAAGGGGAGACTAATTTTTATGTGTGTATTTTGAAATCAGTTTCATCAAGTTACACTTGCCTCTTGTATAGCCTTCTAGATAACTCTTCTTTCTTAAAAGTAGCATCTGTTTTTTGACTGTATTTTGGAAACAGTTTGTTAAAAAATCAGCTTCCTTCTCTTTTAGCAACAACATCAGAGGCCCTATATGATTTATTTTTAGTCTTATATAAGCTAGCAGTGTATATCTCCTGTTTAGGAAAGGATATTCAGTTGGATGTCTGAGAATTTCTTACTGTAATGTACACTATGACAAGGTCTGTGGTTTATTATGACTAACTGGAGTTTGTTGGCTAACCATCTATTTTTCTTTCTGATCTTGCCATTTCCTAAAAGCGCTGTTGTGTGCAAAACATGGCCAAAGTGTTTTTAGAAATGTTGCCATGGGTGAGTGCTGTCGCCAGCCTTGTCTGGCTTCTGTTCCTCCCGCATGTAAGTGATATGTGGATTGGGTGTTGCACTCACTAATTGATCAATTTGCTCATTGCTGTTCTGTTCAGTCTGCTAAGTGTCAGAAACGTTTTACTGATGAAACATTGTGAGGCCACAGATTTAGGACAAAAGGGTAAAAGTAACTGGCAGGACAAGGTGGAGAAGAAACACTGAGCTTTACCAGCTTCGGTTAGTAAGAATCTACAAGCAGCTCATGAAAAGTTTAAGGAGAAATAATATATGGTTAACGCCATTTGAAAAAGAGTTCTGGAGGTGAGGTCAAAATTGAGGAGCTGTGTATAGAGGGAAATGTAAAGGAGGAGATGTGGCCGTAGATCTTAGAAGCAGGCTGACGCAGTGCAGCATGCCAGGGAGACGCTTGATAAATGGGACTCACACGCCAGACACACTCCCAGCGGCTTATCAAAGCCTTATTATTCCTTCTCCAGCAATTTCCTGCTATAGGAGAAGGCATTTCAGGACACAAATGAGCAAGAGATACATTTTTATGCAGACGGCCCCTTCTTATATATCAAAGGGAATCATTTGCAAGCTTCCCATGTTACTTCCAACCAATGATTTATGACAGTCTCACAGGGTAGCAGAATCGTGGATGACAGACACCTGCTGATACGATGTTAGCCATGTCAGTATACCCAGAACAGCTGGGCTAAGGAATAGCTCTTTTCTCTGTTAGCTGTGTGCAGTTGAAAAAGATCTCTTAAACTCTTTGGGTCATAGTTTGTACCTTTTACAAGTGGTGATATTTATTATCTTTGACTATTTTATAGAATCTTAGGTAAAATGACAAAATAATGTATGTAAAAGTACTTTTTGGACTCTAACATAAAGACACTAAAATCAGGGAATTTGTCCAAAGGGGACAAAAAAAATCCTTGCAGGACTCTGCACTTTCCTGTTTGTCCAAAATTGCCAGATACTTGCTGACTCTTCAGAATTCTTTGTATTGTAAAATATTGCCTTAGATGCATTCCTATCGGTAATAAGAAGAAGTTTCCTGAATTGACTCTGAACATATTTTTCCCTTTCTTCCTCATTACTTTCTAAATATAAATCTTTCTATTATCATTCTTCTTACAATATGACTATTAAAGCCAAGGAAGTAACACAAGCACCATATTTAATTTGTTTTGAGAATAAAAACTGCTGGAGTTAGGGGAAAGCACTGTGATACATATTTATATTTCAGACTTGGACAGAAATATTCCATGAGAAATAGGAGAGTGTCAAACTGCTCTTTGCCTTCTAGAATTAAGGTATGTATTGCAAAACAAAGTCAAACAAAACACCCTGGTGCTTGGTGAAAAGGACATTAGCTGTGTGGACTGGTATTTATTAAATAGACCCAGTTGTGGGTGCTGGACTATGCTGGCCAAACGCTACATAAAACAGAAGGGTTTATTCTCCCAGCTCTTGGGAAGGTTGTCTGCTGAGAGAGGTCTCTTCAGCCCTCTTTGAGAGTCCTCCATTGAAGAGAGCCCCCTTACCCAAGGGTGCTTCCTCCTCTGGGCAGCCCACATTCAATGATTGATCAATTGACAGCTATGGAGGTATGGTTTCTTATAGGATGAATAGGGCTATCCCAGCCTCAGAGCTCCTCTGGGTATCAGGGTTTCATCACGCCTACAGTGCTGCCTAACTTCTTCCACTGCTCAGTCTCCCTTCCTTCCCTTCTCTGTGAAGTATTGCTCCTGAGACCACTTCTAATAAACATTCTGTACTAAAATCTTAAATCCAACATGCTCCAGAGGCTCTGACTTCTTGAATTTTTCTGAAGGTTCTTAAGCAATCAAACTTAGTTTTTGATTAAAACTGTTGCACAGTTTTCTTGGAAGAGGAAGTTGGTATCATGCAGATTAGGTACCATGTTTTCAGAGGGTCATACCTAGGTTAAAACCAAGAGGCAGGTACGAATTAACTAACACTTCACCATTCTCACAAAATTGACTCATTAAAAATGTGTGGTTTTTTTTTTTTTTTGGTCTTATTATGGAGGAAAAAAGTACAAAAATTCTTACAAATTTCTTTGCAGTTAATTCATTTAGGAAGTAGTTATTGAGTGCTAGGGTGGAGACGGTGAACGATATCTTCCATGTGGTTGCTATCTTTATCTTGTAAGGGGGATGATGCATATACCTATTAGATAATTAACAAAACAGAATAAGACAAAATAAAAAGCTGCAGGAATTGAAAAACAGAAGAAAGGACTTTGATGATGGTTAGGAAAGATTTCAAAGATTATCTGGAATATTGGTAGAGCCTAGAAAAGTAAATGGGATTGGCTGGTGAGAGATGTGCCAAGCAAAAGGAAGAATAGGAACAAGGAACAAGGTATAGACACGAGGAGAGACTGGATATGTAGGAGGATATTGGTTTAGCTGAAGTATTTGACTTATATAGGACTATGGTGAGAAAGAGAAGCAGGAAAGCTAGCCTGGGATTAATTGTGAAGGGCTTGAAACGCAGAATGAGAAATTTAGCTTTTTGGGGGGAATCAGTGAGTAGCGATCGAAAGTTTCTGAGCGTGCTACAGGAAAATGAATAGGAAGTGAATACACAAAGCTCTGGATACAGGGTAGGAGGCTGCTGTTCTAATCTGGGGCAAGTTGTACATACCTCCTGGTTCACAAAGCCTGATTTTACATTGCTCTTCATCGACCCATAAGCCTGGACTCCAGAATGGAAAACTTGGCTAAAGGGCTTGGAGTAAGCATATTTTTCTTTCTTTCTATATTAAGTAAAAACATATTGAATTTTAGCCGCTTAAATTTTTGTTTTGTGTAGTGTCTTTAAATTATGTTCCCAGACAGAACAACTAGCTAATAATAAAAATGATTTTTTTTTTGAGAGAAGATCTTGCTACGTTGCTCAGACTTTTTAATTTTTAAGGAAAATATAATTGAAATTCAGAAACGAGTTTTCCCATTGTTTTGTGCCAATGTAGAGCTGTCCCAATGTTTAGGTGTTAGGGAAAAGTATAATAAACAAATATATGCACAGAACAACCTAGACCCACCAGGAAGTGAGAGCAGGAAATTGCCCCTCTCCCACCCTGGGAACTGCTGTAATATAATGAGGTGACAGTGCTTTGGTGCTACATAAATTTACAAGTGAATATCTCTGCAAGTGAATTTCTCACGAAAGACTTGACTCTGCACCTGTGTCTGGCACTCTCTTTCTCTCTGTGCTGATCCTTTTTTACTTTGCAAAGATTGTATGTATTTAAAGTACTTCCCAGATTTTATTTAAGCAGGCCTAAAAAAACTAGTGAACTTGATAATTAATATATTTTGGAAGTTAAATGGATCCTTATTCAACTACCCCCTCACCCCTCTTTTGGACTCTCTATGAGATACAAACATCAATTATAATGTTGTCTAAAAGTTTTGTAAATTGCCATATAATAGTCATTTTTTTGTGTGTATCTATAAATAACAGTGTTTAAAAACATGTTTTATTTTGTCATGATTAAAATTCAACAGCATGCTTGTTGCCTGGGCTCTCATCTAGTTAAAAACCCAAAATAACATTTGAAAATAAATAAAAGCACAAAGTAGCAAAAGTAATAATGCGGGCTATAAATACCCAGTTAGAAGGTCCTTTAAGGGAAATGGGACTGGAATAAGAACTTGAAGGAGGGGTATGACTTTGATTAGCATAGAGAAAGAGGAAGATAATTTTGATAGGGTACAACAGTTGGAATGATGTAAGGAAGAATGAGCAAAACCTTTTACAAAGAGAGTAGTGTTAGTAGTACACATTTCAAAAAGTTAAAAACCTAGCTGATTTACAAATTAAAAATTAACATGTCAAAGACTTTTTTATTTCAAATTAATATGAGGGTACAAATTTTTAGGTTACATTGTTCTCACTTCCAGGGTTAAGTTCCATTTATAAAAGAGCCCCTCACCTCCCAAAATGTGTTATACACCCTCACAACGTGCACATTAGGTGAGATCCCGCCTCATGCCCTCTCTCTTTCTGCCAATTGTTCTCTCCCCCCTTCTGCTTCCCTCTGCCCTGAAACAAGACTCTATTAGTGTTTTATTGTCCTTACAAGCATGTAATTATTTGCATATTGATTTCATATTAGTATGGAGTACATTGGATATTAATTTTTTCATTCTCGCAATACTTTACCAAGAAGAATGTATTTCAACTCCATCCAGGTAAATGTAAAAGATGTAAAGTCTTCATCTTTTTTAATGGCTGAATAGTATTCCTTGGTATACATATACCACTGTCTGTTGATCCATTCATGAGTTGATGGGCACTTAGTTTGCTTCTATGACTTGGCAATTATGAATTGAGCCACAATAAACATTCTGGTGTACTTGTCTTTGTGGTAAAATGATTTTTGTTCTTTTGGGTAGATATCTAGTAACAGGATTACAGGGTTAAATGGAAGGTCTACTTTTAGATCTCTCTCTTTTCCCTCATTAATGGGGGAATTAATATGATGGTGTGTCTGGTTCTAAGGGCATCTAAGGATCTGGAGATCTTTAGAAATGTAATAAAACTTGGGATATAATGTCTGGATTAGATACAAACCCAAGTAGTGTCCTACAAGGCAATGAACTGTAACTTTGGGGTTATCTTTTCAAGTGGAGAAAAGTCTACATGTCAATATATGACTTCACTACATCTAGGTCTTTATGTAAAGTTTACCAACTCTCACCATGGATGCAAATGCATTCTCTCATCAGAGCTTTTACCTAAATTAATTTGCCCGTGCATCTCTATGTGGGAGGACCATTTAACAAATGACTCCAAATTACATTTAAAGGACATGATATTCACCCTTTGCTGTATTTTCAAGTTATTCTTAATAATAGAAATAATAAAAAGGTCAGTGTACTTGTAGGGTTTATTTTTTTCTTCTCATGAAGTGGATTGAGTGAATAACAAAAGGAAATCAGAGGAGTGTTTAGAGATATTTGAATGGTAGACTAATGAATTTAAACCTGTAAGAAATGGTGGGGAGGGATTCACTCAAGGTTTGGATGTGACCTTGATTAGGGAATATTTTAGGTAAAATTAATTGGGCTAAATAGTATAAGAATTATATGACCTACCAGGACATTCTTTCAACAATTAAGGATTAAGGCTGAAGATCAAGGACAAGAAGAAGTATATGAGAGGGACCATGTGTAGGTGCCTAGAGAAAATAAACTGTAAGGTCTGGTGCAGTGGTACATGCCTGTAGTTCTAGCTACTCTGGAGGTTGAGGTGGGAGGATCATTTGAGGTCAGGAATTCAAATCCAGCCTGAGAAACATATCAAGATCTTGTTTCCAACTAAATAAAAAATAAAATTAAAAATATAAGTAACAAAGAAAATATATAAGGGAGTTATTAATGGGAGTGAGTCACTGCTTAGCTATAGAAGGCAAGGATTGATTTATTAATCCTGAGAAGCAGACTCATAACTTTGAAAGCTATATGCATTATGGGAGAAGGAATTAATTTGAAATGAGAGATAAAGAACCCAGAGAATAATTGGGACTGCATAAGTCTTCATAAATCATTCTACTTGTTCCTTACCTTTGGGACCAAAGAGGTTACCTGCTTGCTCAAATAGATAGTGAGGGAACAGGACTTAGAATCCAGGTCTTCTATCTCCTAATAAAGTTCTCTTTCTTGTTTGTGGGGGTGACCATGACAGATCAGGTCATTTATATTACTCTTTTAGTTTCCTGTAGTAGATTTACATATCCACATTCTTGCCCTCACTTTATGATGGGCAGAATGCATTTCCCTGACCCTCAACTTTGGGATTGGCCATGTAACTTGCTTTGGACATGGACTTCCTTGCATGTTTTGGTTTGTTTTCTTAAGTTTCTTCCAGGCCTGCAGCCTAGGCCCCAGGATGGAAGAGGTAGTCACACCACCAAGATAATCATGCTGAAATGTCTAGTTACCAGTTGGCTGTTTGGACCTGCCACTTTTCTAACTAGATGTATGTGTATTGAGTCACCAGAGTGAGTGTGATCATCTCAGGAGGTGGAGTATTCATAATAAATTACATAATGACTTTTATTAGACAGATTTTACTTGTATTTGGATTAATATGTGACCATTGCCTTGACAAATGAAAATATTACATTCAAGTTAATGGAGAACTCAGAAAATTCATGGATGAGTCAAACAACGTTTGTTAATCTGAAGGATACAGAAGGATGTCCAAATAGTTAGGCTACTTAGCAGAGAGATCAGCTGTATTCCCTAAAAGTTATGCTTCTGTACTCAAAAGCATCATCAGAAGAGCATGGTTACAAATGATAATGACTGAGTAGGAGAAGGTTACTCCAGAACTTTTGGGGACTCAAGTACCTGCTTCCAAGCCACCTAGCTCAAGCAATTCTGCATGTCAGCTGCTCCAGAGCTGGATATGCCTCATGGCAGGAAAAGCACCTCAACCATCTTGGTAATAGAAAATGTACAATTAAAGATATTGGTACGGTGCATTTATGGAAATATTCATTATTCTATTTTTGCTGATTATCTTACATGGGCTCTCAAAAACTTAGTGTAGGTTTTTTTCAGGAGATGCTGGGTTCTGCAGGTGTCAGATAATAACTGGTACAGCCTTTTTCAATTTCATAGTCACTACGTGGGCGCACCTGGATGCATGCACTTTGATATGTTCTGTGCTCTATGTTTGTCAATGAACATGGTGGAAAGAACTGACAAGTGACTTACTGTCTTCTTAATGGGATAGTTCAGTAGGACTCCTAGACCTATATTTAGATCTGTAATCTGATTCTCATAAAAAAGTATGGGCAAGTCCATATACGTTCACGTTTTCATTCAACTTACTGATACCGTGTTTTCCCCAAAATAAAACATCCTCCGAAAATAAGACCTACTTACAGGTTTCCTTCTGGGTGAAATATAAGGCATCTCCCCGAAAATAAGGCCCCCCCAGGCTCTGTCTCGGAATGAAAATTAATTTACTGTAAACTGGTTGCTAGGGCCTCCCTGACTGGCGTCTAGCAACCAGTGAAGTTACTGCGGAGTCCTGACGTCACTGCTGTGTGGAGGCAGAGTGGAGGTCAGAGTGATCGGAGTGAGCGGTGAGGCTGGGCGGGAGAGAGGAGGAGACTTTCGCAGATGCGTGTAGAAGAACAGGAGGATCAGAGCAGACTGGACGTGGCCAAGGTGGTGAGTGCTGATCTGTCTCTGGTGACACTGCCTGATGCTCACGGCCGCCCTCATGATCACTGAAGGTAGGGTTCAGTTTGTCTGGTTTGTGTTGACAACTATTGTACTACCGGTATACGGGTAATAAATTTCCTTTATTTTCATTGAACAATAAATGTGTACTGTATTCTTCTTCATGGAAAAATAAGACATCCCCTGAAAACAAGAACTAGTGCATCTTTGGGAGCAAAAATTAACATAAGACACTGTCTTATTTTCAGGGAAACAGGGTAGTTGTTACTTGCTTTTAAGATGTGCAATAGGAGTTACCTGATTTTAATTGAGTATATGGTACAGTTTTCCTGCTGTATCCATGGGTTCTCCACACTGTGGATTAAAAATATTTGGGAAAGGCTTGGTACCCATAGCATGGTGTTTATGGTGCTGGCTGCATGCACCAAAGGTGGTGGGTTCCAACCCAGCCCAGGCCAGCTAAACAACAATGACAATTGCAACAACCACAAAAAAATCCGGGCATTGTGGCGGGCACCTATAGTCCCAGCTACTTGGGAGGCTGAGGCAAGAGAATTTCTTAAGCCCAAATGTTGGAGGTTGCTGTGAGCTGTGATGCTATGGCACTCTACTGAGGGTGACCTGGTGAGACTCTATCTCAAAAAAAAAAAAAAATTGGGGAAAAAAATGTATGATTGTATCTGTACTGAACATATATAGACTTTTTCTTATCATTCTCTAAACAATACAGTACAACACCTATTTATAAAGCATTTACATTGTATGAAGTATAAGTAATCTAGAGGTGATTTAAAGTACGCAGGAGGATGTGCATAGGTTTTATGTAAACACCACGCCTTTTGATATCAGGGACTTTGGCATCCCCAGTTTTGGTATCTGCAGAGGGTCCTCCAGGACTGGGTTTCAACCAACTCCCCAGAGATACCAAGGACAACTGAATTCATCATCTGAAATTAACACCTGATTATTGGAATTTCTTGAAGGCTATGATTTATCATTTTATTAAAATATCTGTCTCCAATTCAATGCTTAGAAACTTTTCAGATCCCCCGTTTTGCAGACACAATAGATTTTTAGAATTCCCATGAAATAGGTGGACTAGGTGAGAGACTCACACCGATAGCATTGCCTCTACTTTACAGAAGGTAGTAGTGCCTCCTGGATATTTCAAGTTCTAAAGGTTATGGTGTTATATAATTATTTTAAATAGTTTATAGCACTATAATAATCTTAGGTTATGTGCTATAAACCTATGAAACATCAGATATGCATGCCTGAAATTATGTGCATTAGGGAAACATACACACCTGTAAAATATCAGATAGCATAATATTTTAGTTGTTTTCTAGATCTATGGTGAAGTGAGTTAGAGTCCACATTCTCACCTGTTCAAAGAGTTATTCTCACATGTCTAACAGACCCAAGTTCTTTATCAGATGCTCCTTATTTTCACCCACAATTTGAGTCACAATATTTTCTGGATCAAATTTAGGACACACGATCTAATACAGGATTCAATATCTGATGTGAGAGTAGGAGGAGCTATTTAAAATGAACACAACAAGAAAATTTGGGACATGTGGTTTCTAGATTCCCCCTGTATACAGTCCTGAGTTTTATTATATTTATTTGGTTATCTAGTGAAATTACATCCTAATTGTAATCATGAAAATACAAAAGCATTGTTCCTTAAAGTACATGTTTTAATTCATACTTAATAATTCACATGGATTATCCATTAATGTTAAGTAATATGGTTTTATTATTTATCTTATTTTGCATAATGAACTGCTTTGGGGTCAACTTCATTGCTCTTGAATATTTCCTGTGGTTCTCTAGGCTAATAAGAAAATATTAATTGTGGGCCAGGTATAATGGCTCACGGCTGTAATCCCAGCACTCTGGGAAGCCCAGGAGGGAGGATCCCTTGAGCCCAGATGTTTGAGGTAGGCTGAGGCCATAGAACTCTAGCCCACGTGATAGACCAAGATTCTGTTTCAAAAAACAAAACAATAAAAAAAAGAATATTAATTGTGTTTTGTTATCCAAAGTTTATCACTGTGCCACATACCTGTAAATTCCAGTCACTAAGTCATACTCTTTACATTTTTCAACAGTAACTTTCATATAAATGAGTCCACCACTTTCAAGATTGTTCAATATGATAAGAAAAAAAAGAAATGATAGGATGACTCTGAAACTCATTTTCTATTAAGGAGAATGATTTTCAGATGTGCCATTGTTACTTGATTTCAGCTCAGAGTAGAACTGGGTTCCTTTCTGTTTTTTTTTTCTCACAAAGCTCATGTACCATCCAGCCTCTTGGTGATGCTCAGAGCCAAATTGATTCTGTGGTACCAGTGCTGTCAAGAATATCCATTGGAGGACACTACAACCCAATAAATAGATGAGAATGTAGGACTATGTAACTTAAATCCTTGGCACAAAAATCAGATAATTTATCTTTTTAAATTAAATTATACTATGCATAATGAACTTTTATCCAACTATAAAAATATGACCAGTTAACAATATTTTCATTCAAAACCAAATTCTATCATGGGTGTTCCTTGTTTTCCAAAGTTGTATTTTTTATTTTTTTTATTTTTTTTGAGACAGAGCTTCAAGCTGTCACGCTGGGTAGAGTGCCGTGGCATCACAGCTCACAGCAACCTCTAGCTCCTGGGCTCAAGCAATTCTCTTGCCTCAGCCTCCCAAGTAGCTGGAACTACAGGTGCCTGCCACAACACCCAGCTATTTTTTGGTTGCAGCCATCATTGTTGTTTGGCGGGCCCGGGCTGGATTCGAACCCGCCAGCTCAGGTGTATGTGGCTGGTGCCTTAGCCACTTGAGCCACAGGCGCCAAGCCTTCCAAAGTTGTAATTTTAGAGACGTGACATATAGCTTCCTCAGTAAGTAAATGAATAAATTATTTTAATCACCTGAACATTTATAGGAATTTGCTTGAAAGTTCTATTTAAAAGCCTTACCTTCCCGCGGGCCACATGAGGCAGTGTGATTGTATTTGTTCCCGTTTTGTTTTTTTTACTTCAAAATAAGATATGTGCAGTGTGCATAGGAATTTGTTCATAGTTTTTTTTTTTTCAAATATAGTCTGGCCCTCCAACGGTCTCAGGGACAGTGAACTGGCCCCCTGTTTAAGAAGTTTGAGGATCTCTGGGACAAGTGAGGTCCCTTGCAGTTTGTTAGACTGAATTTGTCTGACAATCCTTTCAAAAATGGAGAACTTTCTAAGGTTCATTAAAATAATGACAACAGCAACAACTCAGGGGTACTGTTTGCTGCAGAAGGGAGATGTCTCAGGCAAAATTAATTTAGGCGAAACTATGAAAAGAGAAAGCTTTTGACATCCACAATGAGAGCTGGTGAACTTTGTCAAAATGCGTTCTCAAGGCAGGCATTCTTTCTTTTGTTCTTTGGGATGCCATGCCACCACCTGAACCTTCTTTTTCTCTCTTTTTCCCCACTCTTTTCACCTCTCTCACTCCCTCTCTACTTCTAAAAGATAAAATAAACTCAATGCTTGCACAGCCTAAAAGAACAATATGTTGTCACGCACTTCAACATTCTAGTAACAATTTTAAATCTCAGATTATAATTATTTATAAGGTGAGGGCATCACCTAGATATTTGGGCCTCTGAATTTTCAGTTTAAAATAAAATAAGACTTGTGTTTTGGACTTGCCCCACTATTGAGATCCCCCAACTCCAGCTATGGACAGTACACATGCTTGAATCAAACCAAGTGATACCAACAGAATAACAATTTACTAAGAATTTTAGTTTTAAAAACTGTCACCAAAATTATATATTTTTGTTGGAAAAATAAGCACACACAAACTTATCTCAGTAGTAATGGCAGGAGTGGGTATTATTTCTACTTTATACACAGGGGGGCGCTTTGAGCTCTCTTTAGAAAGAGAGAAAACAAAAAAATTAGGGATTAGCTTCCTTCTGGAAGACTCCCCTAGACCCAGAATATGTGATTGGAAGTGAGAATGACAGGGCTGCAGCATTTCCAGTGTGGGAGATTATTAGTTTCCCTTTAGCACTCACAGCGCAGATTATCAGGCAATGAAAGCCATTGTTTACCTTAGTGAGCTAACAGAGGTGTTGAGTCAGGCTTATTAAAGTTTATGGGTAGAAGTTCTGGTCAAATAGAAATGTCCTTTAGGCCATTAGAAATCTGTATGGTGAGTTTAAATCTCATACAGGAGTCCTTCTGTGACACCCCAGGGGCTCCTGTAAAACCCTAATGCATCAAATCATTTCATCATTTTGGGCCAGGGCTCAGTTTCTTGAGCTCTTCAAGGACTAAACTTGTGTGTGTGTTCAAGGTGGGAGTATAAGTGACTTAATGATTTAGAGACTAGGCAAAAAGCACTCTATAAAATACAAACTTATTTCAGAAGCATAGGATGATTACAGTGATGGTGTTTAGTCTACACATTTAGCTGTATAACATTTACTTAATATAGCTTTTTTTTTTTTCACTAAAATAAAGACATTAACCATGGTGGGGGTGGCACCTATGGGGCATTTAATGCTTATGCAAGTGTCTCTTGCTTATTTTGATATTGTACTTTTCTTTCTGTCCTTGAAGGACATCCAGGTGACCTTCAAGTTGGGTGACTTGAGAAGAGCCCAATAATGGTATGGACAGTTTTCAGGGAAACAACTAGCGCAGTCCCTGAGGCTAGAAATTGTGGGGAGGTATCTCTACCTCTGAACTTGAAGAGCAGAGACAGGGAGCTCTAAGAAGGGGGGCTCAGGAACTTCGCTCGAGCAGAGATGCCAGTGTTGCCACTGCAAACTGGGAGGGCAGCGCAGGGCACAAATACTGACCTCAGTGTCTCCCTACTCTGCCCACTTGGCTAAAACCGCTTGGATGCTGCCAGCCACGGCAGGGGAGGAAACCTGTTGTTGCAGTGGTGATGCAGGTGGGCTCCAGGCAGGCAGCCCTGCAGAAGGGGAGGGTGTGAAGTGACCCAAGCAGCAAATAGAAGAAACTCTGTTCCTCTCTTAGCGCCTTCCCACCAGTCAAACCACTGGAGAGCCTTGTGCGGTTGATGCGATTGTGATTTACAAGATGAGACCCGCTTCTCTGCCAAAGTCATTGGTGCTGCTGCTGCTGCCAGGCATGTGACCAGCAATGTTAAAAATGATCTCCTGCGTTCTTTCCACTTGCACTTATCAAAAAATAGTGACTTTAAGTCAAAAGAAGAGGGCTGTTAATCTACTAAATCTTGTCTTTATTCGGATCAAGCAGGCTATATCATTCTCTCGCAAAACTTAAGTTTAAAGAATATTCTTAAGTCTTTAGAGGACAGTTAAAAGTCTTTAGAGGACAGTTGCTGTTTAAAAGAGAAAAATACATAAGAAATGAATAGGTGGTAGAAATTATACAGATGAATAATGAATCTCAATTTCATCAAAAACAAGCACATGAACAAATAGATATTTTTTTTAGTTTTTATAAGATATTAGTAATTTATTCTGATTCAAATTTCATTATACTTTATATCGCAGTAATGTGCATACTCTCTCTTTCTTGGTTTTGTTTGATTTTTGTTCGTAACAATCTCTACTTTCCTATCCTTTTCACTGATGTGATGATAATAATATACTGATGGTAAACATGACTATATTGAGTGGTTAACCTACATATTTTAATTGCTGTTTTAAAAAAGACATTTGAACGGCCACCTTATTCTGATTGTAAACAAAAAGGATTGGGAATGACAGTGTCAAACATTTCACCCCTGAATAATGTGATGTGATGGTAGCAGTCTCATGTAGTATTTGAAACTCAGGAAGGAAATAACTTACTTCCAAAATAGCTAAATATGCAGGCCAAAAAGATGAAGGTTTTTAACTGCCACATTCACTCTGACACCCATCCATCTCCTTCAGCATCCCAAAAATGAAGCACATATTCTGCTTGGCTATATAATAAAAAAAGTTGCACACACATGAAACTAATGTACGGCTTTCACATGAAAGCTATGACCCAGTTATAACCTAAGAATGGGGGGAAGGTGGAAAGGGAGGGAAGTGAGGGGGGAGGTGGGTGGAGGGAGGGTGATTGGTGGGATTACACCTGCACTGCATCTTACAAGGGTACATGTGAAACTTAGTAAATGTAGAATGTAAATGTCTTAACACAATAACTAAGAAAATGCCAGGAAGGCTATGTCAACCAGTGTGATGAAAATGTGTCAAACGGTCTATAAAACCAGTGTATGGTGCCCCATGATCGCATTAATGTACACAGCTATGATTTAATAATAAAAAAAATTAAAGTGGCAAACACTTGGCACCACTACATCACAAAAAAATTGCCTATAAAACTGGACTTCGGATGCTGGGCTGAAGCTTCATTTTCTCACAGGTGATCATCTTTCTCGGGGAGAGCAAGTTCTAAATCACGTTCATACTGGGCTGGGAAAGCCAGGTCCAGGGTAACCTCTGGTGGAGCAAGAGCAGGTTAGCTACAGACTTCAAGTTATGGTTTCCAGTGATTTTTCTAGAGAGCCAGAGGAAAATTGTAGCTTTGTGAAGTTGTAGCTGTTTTTGACAAAAACATCATAGTACTAAACATTATTCTTTTAGGGGAAGATAATAGATTTCTGCTACTTTTTTCTGTCCTTAATACCCACTTTGTGGGTCATATAATGTGATCAGGATGCTTTCATACACTTGTACCAGATCATACAGACACACAGGCGCATTCTGTATATCTCTGTGTCACACCACACATTACAATGGCACACTAGGCTTGGATGTAATAGCCATCTCTAAGCTCACCAAAATTCTCATGACCAGCCACATCCCATATATTGCACTTATAGGCCCTGTGTTGTGGAACATGAGAGGCTTGGCCTCAATACCCAAGGTTGGGTACATGGTCCTCAAATTCATAGGTGAAGTGATGTTTCACAAGCGTAGTTTTTCCAGTACCATCGTCACCAAGCAATGCAAGTTTGAACCAAATTTGAGGTTCCCTTTGGGTAGCCATCACGAGGTTTCTTTTAGAAGTGTCCCTGAGTCCACCCGATTCTGTATTCTTGAATTCTCATTATAATTCTATGAAATACACTTAGTTAATATTGATACAATTTAAGAGTTGGGAAAATTGAAGCTCAGGGATATACGCGAATCTCTAAAGTGGATTCTTTTTTATCGTGGCAAAACACACATAACATTAGATCTCCCTTCTTAAAAATTTGTAAGAACACTATTGTTAGGTAGAAACACAATGTTGTTGAACTTTTTCAACTTACATAACTGAAACTTCATACCCACTGAACAGCAACTACCCCTTTCTCTCCACCATCAGCCCCTGGCAACATTATTTTATTCTCTGTTTTAAAACTTCTAAACTAATTTACCTTAAATTTTTAATTTGCTTTCAGACTCTAGCATAAGGCTTATATACTCTAAAGTATGTCCTAAAGCTTTTTCAATACTGTTCTAGGTTTTGATTGCAAACTGTTCTCTGTGTGAATATAATTGTATTAAATATCTTTAAAAAGTGAATAGTTCAAGCAGTCAGAGAATTTGATAAATAATCCTCCATCCCCCACCCAGCTTTATCAAATATTAATGTTACTCCATATTTGGTTCCAATTTATTTTTTATTTTAACAAAATAAAGGATCATAGGTAGTTGAAACCCTTAGTTCTCCTTGCTAATCCCATTTTCGCCCCTCCTTCTCTATAGCTAAGATTCTGAGTTTAGTGTTTATGAGTATGCATGTGTTTCAAAGTTTTAACCAGGCCAGCATTAGGAGCATGTGACCCGTGCAGTTGCACAGGGCCTGTATTTCCAAGAGCCTGCTCTGCTGTCAATGTTTTGAAGTGTTAATAAATTTTGAACAAAGCAAGTGCTCCTTGTTTGGAAGACTTAGAAAATCTTCTGATGGTGAGACTTAACACTGACCCTTGGAGAGAGGGGTGGCAGAACTCTTTTTTACTTACAGCTGCAAATGAGGGAAAGATGCCACATAGAGCCACACAGAGGGTGCCCCCAGGGAAAGGGTAGCAGCCAGCTGGAGCTGTAAAAGTCAGGCAAGCAGGGTTGGGTAGCTGGGTCCCCCTTCCCCACTTCCTTGTGGATTGGATAATTTCAGTAATTTCACCTGCTGTAGGATTGTGCCTACTTGTCTGCTACTGAGCCCCAGTGAGTTGAAACTATATGAGGAAAATGCTTGGGGGTGTATGCATGGTGGTCCTGGAGAGGGAGAGTCTGATAAGGGAAGGGAATTTGAGGGTTTTAGTCATGACTCAAAACTGGGTCAAGCAACACTTGGGAAATACATTATAGCTCCACATTTTATTTTTATACTAAGCCCTGCAGATAAGATAGCCAGTCCTAATTTTAACTATAGATTTGTCCATGAACATTGTGTAGTATAGTTTTGCATGTTTTTAGACTTTGATGGACATTTAGGTTGTTTCAATATTTGTGTGTTTTTCTTTCTTTTTTTTTTTTTTTCAGTATTATAAACAGTGCTGCAAATGAAATTCTTCAGGTTGTCTTTTTGGACAGATATTTCTTTGGGGAATACAACTATGAAGGTCATTGCTTGATAAGAAGTCTGTATGTGTGTGTACATACATATACATATATATATAATGTTTAATTGTTGAGGATTCATTGAGGTACAGAGACCAGGTTACACTGATTGCATTTGTTAGGTAAAGTCCCTCTTATACTTGTGTCCCATCTCCAAGGGGTATGTCACATACTGTGACCCCCTCCCCCTCCCTCATTCCCTCTCTCCACTTCCCCATTCCCCCACCACCCACCATGTACTAGGTCATCAATTGATCTCATATCAGAATTGAGTACATTGGATTCTTGCTTCTCCATTCTTGTGATGCTTTATTAAGAAGAATGTGTTCCACTTCCACCTAGGTTAATACAAAAGATGTAAGGTCTCCATCTTTTTTAGTGGCTGAATAGTATTCCATGGTGTACATATACCACAGCTTGTTAATCCATTTCTGGATTGGTGGGCATTTAGGGTGTTTTCACAATTTGGCAATTGTAAATTGAGCTGCAATAAACAGTCTAGTGCAAATGTCCTTGTGATAAAATGATCTTTTTTTTTTTCTGGGTAGATGCCCAGAAGGGAGATTGCAGGATCAAATGGCAGGTGTAATTTGAATTCTTTGAGGCTTCTCCATACTTCCTTCCAAAAAGGTTATATTAGTTTGCATCCCACTAGCAAAACTAAAAAAGTAAAAGTGTTCCCTTCTTTCCACATCCACACCAGCATCTGCAGCTTTGAGATTTTGTGATGTAGGCCATTCTGACTGGGGTTAGGTGATATTTTAGGGTGGTTTTGATTTGCACTTCTCTGATGATCAGGGATGATGAGCATTTTCTCATATGTTTGTTATCCATTTGTCTATCTTCTTCAGAGAAGGCTCTATTCATCTCTCTTGCTCATTGATATAAGGGATTGTTGGCTTTTTAAATGTTGATTAATCGGAGTTCTTTGTAGATTCTAGTTATCAACCTTTTGTCAGATTGATACCCTGGAGATATCTTTTCCTATTCTGATGGTTGTCTATTTGCTTTGGTTGTTGTCTCCTTAGCTGTACAGAAGCTATTCAATTTAATTAAGTCCCATTGTTTTATTTTTGTTGTTGTTGCGTTTGCCACAGAAGTCTTCTTCATAAAGTCTTTCCCCAGTCTGATAACTTCAAGTGTTTTCCCCACAGTTTCTTCAAGGATTTTTATTGTTTCATGCTTTAGATTTAGACCATTTATCCATCTTGAATCAACTTTAGTGAGTGGAGAAAGGTGAATGTCCAGTTTCAATCTTTGACATGTGGTTATCCAGTTCTTGAATTTATTGAAGAGGGATTCAATAAATCCCTTTTTTATTGAATAGGGATTCTTTCCCCCAGTGTATGTTCTTGTTTGATTTATCAAAGATTGGTGGCTGTAAGATGTTTGTTTTATTTCATGGTTTTCTATTTGGTTCCAGACGTCTATGGCTCTATTTTTGTGCCAATAGCAAGCTGTTTTGATCACTATGGCGTTGTAGTACAGCTTAAAGTCTGGTAGACTGATGCCTCCAGCTTTGAAGAAGCCCTGGTCCAGATGGCTTCACACCAGAATTCTATCAAACCTTCAAAGAAGAGCTTATACCCATACTGCAGAAATTATTCCAAAAAATTGAGAAGGAAGGAATCTTTCCCAATACATTCTAAAAAGCAAACATTGCCCTGATAACAAAACCAGAAAAAGACCCAACTAAAAAGGAGAATTTCAGACCAATTTCACTATAAATGCAAAAATTCTCAATAAAATCCTACCCAATAGATTATAGCTACACATTAAAAAATTTATTCATCACAATTGAGTAGGTTTCATCCCAGGGATGCAAGGCTGATTTAACATACACAAGTCTATAAACATAATTCACCATATCAACAGAAGCAAAAACAAAGTTCCTTTCAATAGATGCAGAAAAAGCATTCAGTAAAATTCACCATCATTTTTTAATTAGAACTCTGAAGAAAATAGGCAGAGGTGGCATATTTCTTAAACTGATCAAAGCCATCTAAGACAAATCCACAGCTAAGTGGACAAATCCACTTAGAACTGGAACCAGACAAGGTTGTGCTCTATCAGTACCACTCTTCCACACAGCGCTGGAAGTTCTCACCAATACAATCAGACAAGAGAAGGTAATAAAGGGCATCCAAATGGGGGCAGAGGAGGTCAAACTCTCGCTCTTTGCTGATGATATGATCTTACACTTAGAGAATCCCAAAGACTCAACCACAAGACTCCTGGAAGTCATCAAAAAATAGTGTAATGTCTCAGGATATAAAATCAGTGTCCACAAATCAGAAGCCTTTGTATATGCCCATAACCACCAAGATGAGAAGCTAATCAAGGACACAATTCCCTTCACAGTAGCTTCAAAGAAAATGAAATACCTAGGAATATACCTAACAAAAGAGGTGAAGGACCTCTGTAAAGAAAATTATGAAAACTTAAGAAAAGAAATAGCAGATGATATTAACAAATGGAAGAGCATACCATGCTCATGGCTAGGAAGAATCAACATTGTTAAAATGTCTGTACTTCCCAAAGGAATCTACAGATTCGGTGCTATCCCTATTAAAATACCAACATCATACTTTCAAGATTTGGAAAAAATAATTCTTCATTTTGTATCAAACCAGAATAGTTCTGTAGTTAAATACATTTCATGCACACTATCAGTCTTTTTGCTATGGTTTCTCTAGTCATCTTGCAATTGGCTGGACTTTGTTGCCTAGATGTTTCCTCCAAAGGGCTTGTGAGAAAAATACTCCCTGAGTTAAGTGTACAGTTCTATTTTTCTGTAGCCTCTATTCAGAAAGATACCTTTGCTGGTTATCAATTCTTGCTTACACTTTGCCACTTGAAGATCATACAGGTACTGCTCTACTGTTCCTGGTTTTGAATGATTCCGTGAAAGAATTTGATTTGTACCTAGTTCTTTCTGTTACAAGTGTCTTGACTGATTTGCCTGACAAAGTAATTTCTTTTTAATCTTCACATTTCAATAATTTTACTAGGATTTATCTCAGTTCTGACTGCTCTGAGTCCATTTTCTCAGGCACATGGGGTGCTACTTCAATCTACTAAACTCAGTTCTTTTATTTCAAGAAAATTTCCTGGAAATATAAAATTTGTTCTGATCTACTATTTTTTAAAGACAACAATTACATTTATGGTGGCTCTCCTTTGCCTGTTTTTTAATACTTCCAAAAGCTTAATACCTATTTGTTAAAACATTTAATATCTCCCTCTTCCTTTTCAAACTTTTTCTTTATTTGTCTTATTTTGTTTGCTTTTCTAATATCTATAATCTATGTAACTCCTGGTTTTCCCTCATAATATTTATTCTCCTTCATTTTCCCTTTAACTTTGACCTTATTTATATGTTTTCTTTCTGTTAGTTTTCTTCTGCATTCTTGCAATACTTTATTTACCTCTGTCCCTATTCTCACTGTTTCCTCTTATTTCCTCACAATCTGTTCTCCAAGTTTCTGTGAGCTTCCTTTTTAGAGAAAAACAAATTTTAAAAAATTCATGGCAAAATACTTGTTCACTATTGTCCTCTATTCTGTGGCAATCTTTCTCTGGGGTATGTTTTTGTCTGGTAGTTTTGCTACTCTCCCCACTATTTTTCTTGTAGTATTGTTGTGTTGAGCTTCTAGCAGTAATTATTTACTACTCATTAGAGAATCAGTTGCATCTTCCTGGCGTAGCTACTGGAAAGAACTTCCTTTAGGGAGGTCATTTGTCTTGGTGGATTTAGAGCTATTCTGTTTGCAGACAATTTCTCTCTTCTTGGATCTACTTTGCTCTCATCTCCCATAGAAATCTGTCCTTCTCTGTCTCCTTCCCATTTGTTGAACATCTTTTAGTTCTTGCAAAGGATGTGGGTTTTACTTAGGAGGAACCCTTCTTCTCAGAAAGAGTCTTTATTTGGTGTTTGTTGAAATCTGTGATTATTATAACTCTTGCTGCTCTTGTGCACAACAATTGCGGTACATCTTGGCACACCAGTAGAATTTTTCTTACATGATTTCCAACCAGAATACAAAGATCCATTAACATTTCCTTTATATTGGATTAGGAATGCTTCACTTTTGTTGTTCACTTTTTAAAAAAGTTTCTTTCACTTTCAATTTACTGGTAACGATTTGCAAATTTTAGGACTATCAAATTTGGCAAAATGTCTATCAAGTTTCTTTCAGATTGGAAGTAAGATTTAAAATAATTTTCTGCAGAACTAGCTCCTAGCTCCCTTACATTTCAATGCTGTCTTTTCTTCAGTACCTACATATTGTGTACTGGGTACTGTAGAACGTGTCATATCACGATGGAACCTCTGGCCCTACAGTTATATATCCTGACATGCGGTCAGGATGGTGGCCGTTGGGATTTCTAGAAGACATCCTAGAAGATTAACTTTTCTATCTTAGAATTGACTGTGAATCATAAGAATAGATCTCACTCAATGCCAAATCAGATAAATCTCCAATTCAACTCTCCCTTGAATTCCAGAATTGCCTAAAGCCACTCCCATGTCACTCTACATTAGTGGAAATACAATGGAGGAAAGTCAGAATGGAAATGTACAGTTAATATATTTCACTTTGATTTCTTTTTTTTTTTTTGAGAAAGGGTCTCTCTCTTTGTTGCCTGGGCTAGAGTGCAGTGGTATCAGCTTACTTCACTGCAAACTCAAACTCCTGGGCTCTATTGATCCTCTTGCCTCAGTCTCCCAGAGTAGCTGAGACTACAGGTGCATACCACCATGCATGGCTACGTTTTCTACTTTTTGTAGAGATGGGGTCTTGCTCTTGCTCAGGTTGATCTTTTTTTTTGAGACAGAGTCTCACTTTGTTGCTTTCAGTAGAATGCCATGGTCATAGCTCACTCTTGGGCTTAAGCAACCCCAAACTCTTGGGCTTAAGTGATTCTCTTGCCTCAGCCTCCTGAGTAGCTGGGACTGAAGGCACCTGCCACACACCTGGCTATTTTTTTGAGACAGGGTCTCGCTCTTGTTCAGGCTGGTCTCGAACCCGTGAGCTGAGGGTAATCCACCTGCCTCAGCCTCTCAAGTGCTGGGATTACAGGTGTGAGCCACCACGTCCGGCCAAGCTGGTCTTGAAATCCTGAGCTCAAGCAATCCTCCCACCTCAGCCTCCTAACGTGGTGGGATTACAGGTGTGAGCCACTGTGCCTGGACTACTTTGAAAAACTTACAAAACATCTGACTAACTGAGCACAATGTGAGGGCCAGAATTAGGAAAGGAAAAGATATTTCCTTCTCTATGTGGTTGCTAGCACTGGGAGCACATTTTGAGGCATATACTGATGTACCTTATTGTGGGAGAGGGGTAGCATTGAAGTTTCTTGGCATATGAATAACTCCAAGCTCTAGTTTTTAATTCAAGGGTAAACATATCTATATTTGGACTACTTATGTCATTGAAAATTAATTTGACAGTAGTGGTGGTAGTGAAGGTATGGGAGGAGATGGGTTTGAGGAGTCATAACGGTACCTGTGGTCACACTATACCTAGCTCCGAATCCCTCTGTCTTATAATGCCACTAGATCTTAAACTATGTCCTAGTGGGCAAATATCTCATCTCATATGGTTTGACATTAACCACAGTTCCTTGCAGCTGTGGTAGGCACTGGATAATTATTTGTTGCTTTAATGTTGGACTGTATTTACTTTTGAGCTTTTATGAAGGTAATAAACATAGATAATAATAAACCCACAGAGATCCTTAAAAGGGCAACACATCATTGGCCTAACATCTTTTACCACGAGAGTATTTATTACTTGTTTATTTAATATTTATTTAATGCAATTCCTTTTAACACGCAACCATATGACATGAAATATTGAAGCAGCTTGCTTTCCCTTTTCCAATATATATATCATCTGATGAAAAACCCTCAAATTCCCTTATGGTTACAAGCAGCCTTGACTTACATATACCAACTTTTGAGGGCTATCACCAGTGTGTGGAAATTCAGTACCCCTGGGAGAGCTAATACCGTGTAGGATAAAACTAATTTGCATATTAAAGAAACATTCATATGGTGCACCTCTTGGGGGTGGGACACAATCATAAGAGGGACTCTACCAACCTAATTCTTTGTACTCTCAAATTAACATGAAACAACAAAAAAACCCAAAGAAACATTCAACATATATCTTTATAATAATATGACTTGATATAAAAACATTTGCCAGTCATTCCTAGCAGTTATTTTGAAACTTACCATGAGCATTGACTATTTTGGCACTAATTTATTAAGAAAGCCCAAATAGTAGCATAAAAAGGCATCAACGGTCTTTGGTCTTAAAAGTCAATCATCATATGTTTATTTTATTATTAAAAGTCTAGTGTTGAGTTGGATGGTGTGAGAACAGAGACCTGTCCATACTCTGAAAGAGTTTGTAATTTAGCCCTATGCTCTGTGAGTGGGGTCACTACCCACTGGGGGTTGTGGAATCAGGTTAGTGGGTCATTACTAGATAACAGAATAGAAAATGTCAGAGTACATTTAAGGTAAAAGCTTGTATTATTTGCCTAATGATCTATCTGTCCAATATTCTGTATACATACATATATATTATTTTATGACTGTGTAAACTATTTTTCTTACTGAGCAGGCTGTCAAGAAAGTTTAAAAAACATTGACCACTAAGTGGAAAAACAACACAAATACACCAGGAATAGTCAGTCAACCCGAATCATGTCTTAATTTGTTAGGGCGACTGTAACAAAGTACTGTAAACATGGTGGCTTAAACAGCAGAAATCTATTTTCTCACGGTTCTGGAGGCCAGCTGCTGGTGGACTGGTTCTTCCTGAGGGTATGAGGGGGAGTCTTTCTTATGCCTCCTGCCTCGCCTCTGGTGGTTTGCTGGTAATCTGTATTGTTCTTTGGCTTGTGGACACATCCCCTCATTCTCAGCCTTCATCCTTACACAACATGCTCTCTCCGTGTCACTGTCTGTCTGTGTCCAAATTTCCCCTTTCTATCAGGACACCAGTCATGTTGGTTTAGGGCCCACTATAATGACATCGTGTTAACTTGACTACCTCTGAGAAGATTCCATTTTCAAAAAAGGTTACATTCTGAGGTATTGAATGTTAGGGCTTCAACATATCTTTTTTTAGGGGGATACAATTTAATTCATAACAATTATATGCCCACCATTTAAAAATATGTATGAGCTAGTCTTTGTAGTAAGTGCCTTATTAGTCTTTATAACCACTCTGAAGAGTATATTTACGATGTTGATTTTATAGAATAATAAAGGTTCATAAAGATTCGCTGTTACAATTTGGGTCTGTTTCACTTCAAAGCCTGTGTTTTTTCCACTGTGCTTTCTGATACCTGGGAGGCTGTAGCTGGCAGGGTCTTGGATCATCTGGTATGAACCCCTCTTTTCATAGATAGTGGTCCAAAAGATAAAAATCAGCTGTGATTTCTACATTCTAGGGAACCAACAAAATTTACCTTTGGAGAATGGCTATCATTTAACTTTGGGTAACTCTGAAATGGTCCACAAATATTCCTTCTTTCCAACCATCTCCTAGACAACGGGAAAACTTGAGGGCCCTGGAGTTATCTGCAGAAGAAGAAACAGAAGCGCGGAGATGCTAAGTCTGTTTCCTGTGGTCCCCCAGCTCATGGAAGACAACATCTATATGATATAGAAGAACTCCAGGAGCAATGTAATGTGCGTGTGAGTGTGTGTGTGTGTGTGTTCGTGAGAGATGGAGAGAGAATAAATCCAGGGTACCCATTTATAAGCTTCAGCTAAAAGACAATTTAAGATGTATTTGTCTCCTTTCCAAAGGTAAACATGAAATGTGCTTTTATTGTTAAACTCATACACGTATTACTGTACAAATCTTGTTATTCCTTGATTACTGTAAAGAGCATAATTGCTTGGTAGATTCTTTGTATAAAGTATAACTGGAATTGAAGTAATTTTGCCAGAGTATAAACAAATAAAAATTATTTTGATCATGAATGCTTATTTTTCATCACCAATTAAAAAAGGAAATGAATGAGTTGTGATCTGATAGCAAACAAGTGTGATTGCTGGAAGGGGCTGTGTCTTAAAACCAGACTTAGCTTTGCTATTTTTTTCTGTGGTTTGAATTTGGCAAAGTTACTTAACCTCCACAAATTGTTTTTTTGACCTAAACATTTCAGATTATCATATATAATCTACTTCAGTGAAATATTGATTAGATTAAATGCTGCACCATACATAAAAGTTACTAACATGTGCTCAGAACCTGGTGCATTTTTATTTAATGCATACATTTCTTTATCAATTTGGTTTTGATTAAGACTTGATTTTCTAATCTTCAGAGACTGCTGCTTACCCATTTATTTAGCACATATTTACTGGGCACCTGCTTTTGGTTCTGGGTATTCATCAGGGACAGAGTAGAGAAAGTTCTCTGCTTTCTCTTTCTCTCTGTTTTTTTATAATAGCCTGTTTTTTTTTTTTTGGCTGGGGCTGGGTTTGAACTCACCACCTCTGGTATATGGGGCCAGTGCCCTACTTCTTGAGCCACAGGTGCCGCCCTTTACAGCAGCCTTTTAACTTTTATACCTTTTATGCTCTGAATTCATAGGGAAAAGTTTCCAGCAGTTCTGGGATCCAGTTCCATTGAGAGTGACAAAGCTTGCTATGCCCATTGTGCCATGTATTTACGGGGAATAGGTTCTAGCACTTTATGCATCTGTTCAACTGTTTCTCTTGGTTTTCTTGTGTGCTATGTGGTTATGCCATAAATTCATGGGGAGTAGTTTCCAGCAGCTCAGGCTCCTTTCCGTGGGTTCTCACAGAGTGTGCTCTCTGGGTGGAGCAGCATGGTGCTTCAGTTGAACCCAGGTGCCTTTCTCTTTGATCATTTTCCTTTGTGCATTTTAGGAAGCTATCTTGGCTTAATATGCTCAGTATGAACATTAATCCTCTTGGCAAGAATCTTGCCCTTGTTTGTTTACAACAGTGCCAACAGCATGCTGGGTAACACTGCAGATTCTTCCAGTTTTACCATGGTAACATTTGTGTGGCCTTTTTGAAAAGTACCCATTTCCTTGATGTGTACGGTATCACATTTCTTGTAGATTCTCATGTATGTGGCCAAGGGAACAACTCCCTGCTTTCTAAAAGGCCCAGAGAACATGTATTGGGGGCCGCTCCTCTTTTCCTTTGTGTTCTCCATTTTGGCGAGTTACTGGAAGATGGTGTCTCTAGCCGAAAGGCCTCTGCTCTGTTCAGACATACATTCATAAGGGTATACGTATGTTTGTGACAGATAATAAACAACTGGATAAACAAAAACTATCAGATAATGATAAGGCATCTGTAATAAATTAAGAAAAGGGAATATGATAAAATTTGCCAGTGTCTTCATTGGTTTGGGTGGTCAGGGACAGCAGCTGTTAGGAGAAGACACTTAAACTCAGATGTGAGTGACAAGAAGAGCTACTGATGTGTGGACCCGGGTATGAGCAATCTTGGCTGGGGACAAGTTCACACAAAGGTGTGGAGGTAGAAATGATGTGACATGGTTAGTGTGAAGAGCAAGAATTGGTAGTTGGGGAACAGAAGGAAAGCCATTGTAGGAGAAGCTGGTGTTGTGGGAGATGCTGGTATCACAAGAGAGAAGAGTGATGGGGGGCTTGGATTGGCTGATGGTGAAGGTGGAAAGGAAGAAATGATTCAGAATGTGTTTGGAGGTTAACCGGGTGTAGGGGAAAAGAGGGATCAAGGACAACGCCTAGATTTTTTATTTGAACAACCACAAGAAATCAAAAGTCATCTACTATATAAAATGGAGTAATCTGAGAGAGAAGCAAGTTTTTGAGTAGAAAAATCAAGCATCAGGCAATATTTGAGATACTTACTTGACATCCAAGTAGAACATTATGGAGAAGATGCATGTTTCACTGGACTATCTATTGACATAATAGATGACTTAATAGAGAAGTGGGTGCAGGGCAACCTCTTGTCAAAGCTGTGGCCAGATAGTCCCTTTTGTTCTTTCCTTTCCTCCCCTCATCTGGTAGTTACATTCATGACTCATAGCTACTCATGACATTAACTTACGGAAAGAGCAAATTCTGAGAAGTCCAGATTCTACCTCTTTTCCTAAAAAGACTTCCATTTTTTCTTTTTGCCTTGAATTCATAAGAAATACATATTTGTTTAATCTCTTTCTAAGGGAACCAAAATATATGTTACTTAACTTTTTTTTTTCCCCCTGAGACAGAGTCTTATTCTGTTGCCCCAGCTAGAATGCCACGGCCTCAACCTAGCTCACAGAAACTCAAACTCTTGGGCTCCAGCAAACTCCTTCCTCAGCTTGCCATGTAGCTGGGACTAGAGGTGCATGCCACCACGTCTGGCTAATTTTTCTATTTTTAGCAGAAAGGGAGTCTTGCTTTGCTCAGGCTGGTCTTGAACTCCTGAGCTGAAGTGATCCTCCAACCTCGGCCTCCCAGTGTCTCCCTGAGACATTGCACTCGGCCTAAGTTACTTTTCTTTCATAATAGAAAAAGAGAAAGAATTTATCCTTTCAATAAGAGTTATGGTTAGTGGTCAGTTTTCAATATTGACCTCACTATAGAGTTATATTTAATTGTCTGGGCACATATTTACCTTTGATTTGCATACCTTACTCCAAGGGATGCCAGGAATAATGTCGTATGTCAATTTAAGACAAATTAGAGCCATAAAATCTAACCTGCTGTTACAATTTTTATATTTATGATTTAGGCTCCATTTCCTGTGTTTTATGTCTAGTTTTATAGCAACACACTCATCATCAGCACCTCTGGGCACAAGTACAAAGCACCACTTACAAAAACAACAGATTGGCAAAAATCAGGCTTCACGGCTAACCCCATCACCCTTTCTCAATCACAAGCTCAAGTCAATAGATGAATCTCCTTCTGTGAGCCCCGAAGGCTTACATACTTGGACTCTTAATGAACCACGTCAGAAAGGAAATGTTTGATTCAGGGACCTTGTATGCCTGAACTTCCTTGTGTTCAAAATCAGGGTCCTTTGAAAACTTGTCTAATCTTAGTAATCTATTTAAGTTGAATAGAAGGGAAATGAGAGTCAATTTGCTACTGTATGGTAATAATAAAAATAAGACTAAATATGCGAATAATTAAGAATAAAATAGCACTTATCATAAAACTAGATGCTGTTCTGTTTTTAATACTTTACATATTTTAATTTTAGTGCTTTATATATAGTAATTCATTTAATCCTTATATTACTGAGGAAACTGAGGCACAGAGACATTCAGTTACTTGCAAGATCTTATAAGTGAGTTGTCATAGGTTGGGTGCTTTGAGAAGTGGACCCTGGCATGGAGATTTGCGAGTAGGAAGTGTATTTGGAGGTGCTGCTGGGGTCAACACCCAGAGGGGAAGAGGAGGAAACAGGAATGTGCAAAAGGAGAAGTTGGAGTCTGATGTAGTCTCAACAAAGGCTTCTGTCAGCCTCCTGGGGAGTTCTGAAGCATGGATGGCCCTGCATGGTTTTCTAAAATTGGGACAAAAGGGATGGGCTTTGGTCTTATGCAAGTTATACCTGGAAAGGGGCTGTGACCTTGAGTAAGGCAGCTCTCTTCAACAGAGGACAGTTCCTGGAGGGGGCTGACAGCTGACAGCAGTCTGCTAGTAGCACTCCCCAACAGCTGTGGAGATATATTTTCATTAGATTTGAAGGGGGATCTGGGTGGTATGTCAGAGTCCCTTATAAGTTCTGTATTACATTGTAGTATGTAAATAATAAACAGTCCTAATACATGTGGTCAGATGGTTAGAAACTCTTTTAGAAGGAGATTAGAAGCAAGCAGACAGCCCTCAGAATGGGAGAAGATATTTGCAGGGTATAACTCTGACAAAGGTTTAATAACCAGAATCCACAGAGAACTCAAACGCATCAGCAAGAAAAAAACAAGGGATCCCATCGCAGGCTGGGCAAGGGATTTGAAGAGAAACTTCTCTGAAGAAGACAGGCGCAAGGCCTTCAGACATATGAAAAAATGCTCATCATCTTTAATCATCAGAGAAATGCAAATCAAAACTACTTTGAGATATCATCTAACTCCAATGAGACTAGCCTATATCACAAAATCTCAAGACCAGAGATGCTGGCGTGGATGCGGAGAAAAGGGAACACTTCTGCACTGCTGGTGGGAATGCAAATTAATACATTCCTTTTGGAAAGATATATGGAGAACACTCAGAGATCTAAAAATAGATCTGCCATTCAATCCTGTAATTCCTCTGCTGGGCATATACCCAGAAGACCAAAAATCACAACATAACAAAGATATTTGTACCAGAATGTTTATTGCAGCCCAATTCATAATAGCTAAGTCATGGAAAAAGCCCAAGTGTCCATCGATCCACGAATGGATTAATAAATTGTGGTATATGTATACCATGGAATACTATGCAGCCTTAAAGAAAGATGGAGACTTTACCTCTTTCATGTTTACGTGGATGGAGCTGGAACATATTCTTCTTAGTAAAGTATCCCAAGAATGGAAGAAAAAATACCCAATGTACACAGCCCTACTATGAAACTAATTTGGGACTCTCACATGAAAGCTATAACCCAGCTACAACTTAACAATAGGGGGAAGTGGGAAAGGGGGGGGTGGGGAGAGGGAGGGGAATCGGTGGGATCACACCTGTGGTGCATATTATAGGGGTATTTGCGAAACTTGGTAAATGTAGAATGTAAATGTTTTGGCACAGTAACTGAGATAACGCCGGAAAGGCTATGTTAACCACTGTGATAAAAATGTGTCAAATGGTTTATGAAGTGAGTGTATGATGCCCCATAATCATATCATTGTATACAGTTATGATTTAATAAAAAAAATTAAAAAAAAAAAAAAAAAGGAGATTAGAAATAAGACCAGCATAAATGATTCTTATATAGTATACTTTTTGCTTTGATTGCTGTTAAGCTAGTGAGCTCAACTATTGGTTAAGCATGAGTTAAGGCTGTATAGGATGTATGCAACAGAAACTATCTGACTGGGTTCAACAACAACAACAGCAACAACAAAGAAAAGATTACGGGGTTTCTTGTGGATTCAGAAGACCTGAACAGGAAAGCCTTGGGAAGAGCAGGGATGCAGCCAGGCTTCAAACAACTGGAACCAGGAATGTGCATGCTGCTGCTTCTTCATCCACTTAGGTTCATCTTACATGGTGGAAACATGAATATCAGAACAACCAGGGACTCGTCTCGAGCTTTTTATTGTTCCAAGTCCAAAAGTCCTGGGAAGGGACTCGTTGGCTCAGTTTGCCTAGGTGGCTATTCTGGGACCAGTTGTTGAGGCCACTTTATATTAAGGTAGCAGCCCTGGATTTTATTATGCTGATGTAGGAGAGGCAATTTCCAAGAGAGAGGTGCTGAGTAATATTCTTAGAATGCGCTAGAAGCTCTATATTCATATGAAATAAATTTTCCTTCTATACTTGATTTGATACAGTCAGGATGAAAATGATTAAGCATTGACCTCAAAGCTCAGCATCAACTACTGAGTTCTAGCCATCTTTCCCAGCTTCCCTATCCCCATGTGGTCTTTGGCCCAAACTTTACAGTTACTTGTGCATTTGAAAAATATTCTCCATGTGTTTCAAACCAAACTCCTGTAGGTTCCATTTAATGTCTTGATTTTCTTGGCCACTGAGATAACTCCTCCTAATGCAATCTGATGGTTTAAAGTGCTTTGAAAACATTTCCTACTTCCCACTCTTTGTTGCATTTTGTTGCATAAACTATGTGATAGCAGCTAAGGTAGGGTTGATGGAAAGGCGTGGCTTATAACAAAAAGCAGAGAGTTAATTGTCTTGACCTTTTATAGGTTTTTTAAAAAAATCCTGTTGCTAGTTTCAGCTCTCTGCACCATGACAGTGTGCATTTCAGCCTTCCTGCAGTGTCCCTACCCCTCTATACTCCTGACTCCATCCCTCCCACTATACTCCAGCCTCACCCCAGGAAGTCACTGCTCTTTTGCAGACATCATGGGGCCAACTTGAGTCAGTGGATAAATTTTCCCTTCACTATTCAGTGTGATCCTGCTTTTTGCAATGAGTAAGCTATAGAGAAAGGATTTGATCCCAAATATGTGTGAGTTCAAAGACTTATTTTTCAATATAAAAGAAATATATACTCAAAATGTTTGCAAAATGCCTACAGCATTCCTTGACAGCTACATTCTTTAAATATGTCCATACTTAATAAAAAAGAATGAAAAAATCACTTATTTGTCCTGTCAATGGAAACAAGGATAGGTATCATCTTGGTTTTCCTTCTTTCTGTCCCTTTTCGTGGCATGGATTTTATTTTTGTTTTAAGAGTTATATCCTGACTTTTCCTGTTTTTCCAGGTGAGGGAGCGATAGGTATGGATGGTTACCTCTGCCAGAGTTGTCTGGTCAGACTACCAGCCTAATAGTTGGTGGAACCCATGAAAGTCTTCCTGTTCTCTAAATTTGAATTCTGGAATCTGGGAGGTTTCCTAAGGCAACTGCAGAAACTGACAGTGTGGAAGACTCAATGAGCATATGCTCTGGGAGTTTATTGCAAATGTGTGCTTCGGTGGTTCTTAAATGTTTGTGCCTTGTAATTACCTGTGAGGCCTTAAAAACCACGTGTGCTTTGGCGTCACCTAGAACCTACTGAATCAGAGATCCCAGGGATCGTATCAGGGCATCTACATTTTATAAAAACCTTCTTGGTATCTCAGAAAAGTATCTGTCATCCTTTAGAACCATTGATCTATTTTAAGAAGTTTCTTCCCTAAGGGTTACTTGGCAAGCCGCTGGCAACTTGAGATTGGCTAATTGTGACTGTGGGACTGCTGTGGGCAAGGCGTGGATGAGAAGTTGTCATGGAGCAGATACTGCTCCTCTGATCTTTTTACTCTTCCCTGTTCTCTGTGACACTTTCATGTTTTAAAAAGATGTCAGATGTTTCCTTCGATAAGAAAACCTCTTCTGTGGAACTTGGACATTGAGAGAAGTGTCAAAAGAAAAAAAATATGAATTGCTTCTATGTTTCAAGAAACCAGGAGTTATTTTTCTGGCCCTTCAGAATGTGTATAGAAATGAATGACTTGATCCTGGTGATATGGCAGAATTAATAGCAAGGAAAGGCATGGTGGCAAAAGAAAACATACCAGGCTATGGCACATAGCTGAACTTGAAGTTGTGTGTGTACACTTACCTGGTTTTGTTTGTTTGTTTTGAGACAGGGTCTTACTCTGCCACTTTGGCTAGAGTGCAGTGGTGTCATCATAGCTCACTGCAACCCGAAATTATTCCCTGACTCAAGCAATCCTCCTGCCTCATCCTGCTGAGTAGCTGGGACTACAGGCATGCCCTACCATGCCTGGTTAATTTTTTTATTTGTTGTGGAGATGGAGCATTGTTCTTACCAGATTCATCTTGAACTCTTGGCTTCAAGCAATCCTCCCGCTTTGGCCTCCTAAATTGCTAGGATTATGGGCATGAGGCACGTGTTTAATAAATGTGTTTTTAAAGCTTCTCAGAAGACCCGATGCATAGAAAGCTGCGTTTGAGAACTGCCAAGGCAGACATTTGTGTCTTCTAAAGTGTAAGAAGAGCTGGACAAAGCAGCACCTCACTACTAATCAGTTTGGGCTGGGGAGACATGGAAGCAATTTAAGAAATGAAATGTCAGTAAAGATAATTTTGGTTATTAAACCTTTGTCAGAGTTATACCCTGCAAATATCTTCTCCCATTCTGAGGGCTGTCTGCTTGCTCTGCTTACTGTGTTCTTAGCTGTGCAGAAGCTTTTTAGTTTGATCAAGTCCCAGTAGTGTATTTTTGAAGCTGCTTCAATTGCCCGGGGGGTTCTCCTCATGCGGTGGGATCACACCTGTGGTGCATATTACAGGGGTATTTGCGAAACTTGGTAAATGTAGAATATAAATGTTTTGGCACAGTAACTGAGATAACGCCGGAAAGGCTATGTTAACCACTGGGATAAAAATGTGTCAAATGGTTTATGAAGTGAGTGTATGATGCCCCATAATCATATCATTGTATACACTTATGATTTAATAAAAAAATTAAAAAAAAAACAAAAAAACAAAAAAACAAAAAAACAAAAAAACGAAAAGATAATTTTGACTATTCTTTGGAGAAAGACCTGAATCGAAGGGGGCCAGTGAAGACGCTAACATAGTAGGTTGGGCTAGCATGGAGGCATTTGAGATGGTGACACATGGACAGATTAAAGAAACGCTTTATAAATAAGATCTCTAACTAATCCATTAGTTTGGATGACATGTAGGTTTGTGAGTTGGACAACTAGAATGTTCAGGAGGAGGAGTGGATTTAGCAGGGGTCATGCAGTTTGAGATGAGTTGTGTTTGGGAACTCAGTGGGGTACGTGGGTAGAGAGTTCGGTAGGCAGTGGGAGACCTGGCCTGATACTCTGCAGAGAGGTCTGGAGTGAAGGTGGAGATTTGGGGGCCATCAGCTGTGGCAAGAGTTGAATTTGCCTGGTGGGAAGTGTATAGAAGGAGAAGAGAAGAGGCCTGTGACAGAGCCCCGACAACTGACATCTAAGTGAAGGTGGAAGGAAAGAGCTTACTGAGGCAATGTCATTAGCAACAGTAAGAAAATTAGAGAAATCGAGTGAAGAGAATTTTTAAGACAGAGAGGATAAGGCAATAGTGTCATTTGGGAAGAAAAGTTCTCATGAGGGAGATGGAACTGGGGAGGCAGATCTCAGACACTGTTGTGAGTTGAGGAGTGACTGTGAGGAGGAAAGGATGAGGAGTAGTGGGGTAAAAAGGGAGAAGGAGGAGAGGGAGAAAGCTAATCAAAGGAGACTTGGATGGGCCTCTCTGGATCTGTTTCTTCATCTCATCAAACGATGGAAAAAATGATTATCTCAGATTCTAATAACTCTAACTCTGGGATTTGATATTTTAAAGTCACACGTAAGCATGTGTGAAATTACAGGGCTCTTTCAGGCCAGTGTACCTATTTTGGTAGAAGATAAATATTATCCCTCCCCCACCTCAAGATACATAATCTTATGTAAATTAGATCCTGTAAAATTTTGTGGTAAAGATAAAGGTCTTGCAATTTACATGCTGAATTTTCCAAGTTGTTCCCTCGCGTGCATCCTATTAAACTTCAGTGTAATTCTATTACATTCCTTTCATGAAATCACAAAATTTCATGAGTGGAAAAATCACATCAGATATGCCTTGAGTCCTTTTTGACTTTCCTGCAAGTGAATCCAGATTGGAGCCATAAAATAATTTTCCGGCTCAGTCCTAGTAGAGCCCGTGGTTTATGGCATTAAAACATTTGTGTTACTTCTTAGAGGTAATTTTACCCAGGTTTCGGTCTGTGATCTCTTCACTAGTGAGCGCAGTGCTTTTCCAAAGTGGCATTTTTCCTCTTATCTTCACATTACGAATTACTTTCCCCCCCGCTTTAGCTAGTCATAAATTAGCTCATTTAAAAAGTATTGGCACTATCCCATTTTAACATTGTGGTTTTTGTTTATTAAGCAAACAATGAAACACATATGATAGTGGAACGAACATCTCCAGGTTTTTCTATGTGGTCTGTGTCCTCCAGTTTCCTAATTAATCTGAGAACTGATTGGCATAAATTTGGGGTGCACATGTAGTGGTTTTGGGGGAGCATTGAAATGTTAAAGTATCATTCTCTTTGTTACTCGCTTTGTCCAGAGAGAATGGAGAGAGTCATTATATACATATGAGTGATTCCCTGGTGGTCAAATCTTAATAGTAGAATATTGTCATCCAGATTATTAGATTAGAAGAGTTAGACTTTGAGATACATAAATTATTTTAATTGAAGACATTTCTATAGTTTGTTAATATTAAAATCTGATATGCCCATCATCATGGAACTCCCACAACTTTCCAACATTCTTTCCCTGAAAAGGTATAACTTGAAAGGAAGGAACAAGGTTGTTAAGAAGAGTCACTTGGCTGGTAAATCTATCAGGGACACAGGAAGATTGCACCCGTCAGCCACCATTCAGGGAGTTTCCATTCATCAGTAGCTGCTACCTTGTTTAAATGAAATTGAGCATTTGACTTACCAGGACAGAACTATTTTCTGGTTCATTGCCTACAAAAGCAGGGTCTCACAGAAGTGGGAAGATTTCAGACTCACACAATTTACCTGAGAAGACAGCTTTCTGGTTTGTGAGAAGACTTTCAACTTGGGCCTGTCATATAATAGGCTCGTGGGATAGTGGCTTCATGGATTGGGTGTGCCTACCAAACCAAAAGGGGAATTGAATTTGTTGAAATCTGGAATTAGGGTCTGAGGTATGATTTTCTTGAGAAAAAAACCACATTCAGAAGTGATGTTGATGTGAGCTCCTAAAAAATGTGTGAACAGAATTTACCTGGAGTTTTGACCATTAACTGTGAGAAAATAATTTGGGGGTGTCCTAGCCTCACCTTGTAGGCATTTGGACTTGAATTGTAGTCAGCTTCTGCAGGGCTGAGTCAGTGTGGGGCTTATCAGCAGGATGCCCTGACATAGAGGGTGGAGAATGGGTATTAACTTCATTTGGGGAGAAGAGCCCCTGTATGTTGATTTATGTTGGCTCCTGTCCTTCTTTCTTACTGTAGAGGTGGCTTGAAAACATCCTGGTTCTTGAATCAACATGGTTTTGTGATTCCTAATAAACACTTGAGTTTCTAAAGGTCCTTAAAACCATCCAAATCCTCTGGGAGGCATAGCCACTTCAGATTTTCTTAACAAGTGCCTGTGGCCTGTCTGAGATTAGGATGGGATGGGAGAAAAAAGCCACAAGGTTCAGGGTGAAATAGATTGTCAGAGGGTGGGAATGGTTGGTACGGGAGCTGAGATGAAACACCTAGAGCGAAAACAGAGGCATCAAAATAGGAAAGGCAGCTTTCTTTTTTAAAATAATTTTCCCTGGTACTGACCCTGACAAATTCAACCAAAAGGTAAAAGGCAAACTGTCCTAAGAGGGTGATTTAAAGACTCTGCCAGATAAGCAGTTTGCTAAGCAGGGTTACCAGAGCCAAGGCTGCTCTGTTATTTGCACTGGATTAGTAAATCACTTCACGGCTTTGTGAAATCTGGCTAAGTAGGTTTAGTGAATTCAGATGGAGGAAATGTGTTTCATTTTGTCCTGGAAAGGAATATAGGTTCTCTCTGTCTGGCCATGCCATGTACTTGCCATTAGTTACTCCAATATTCTGTAGCTGTGGCCAAGAAGCAGCATACATCACAAACTAGTAAATCTTTAAAAAATGCTATAGCCCATGGATAGTGTATTTATTACAACGAAGAACGGAACTCATGTGTGTCACTGCTAAAGATGAAAAATTCCTATTTATCAAGCCAGTGGTTATTTAATGAAGAATAACTGTAAATAATACCAATGAGGATTACTTAAAAAATTAATTTTCAGATCGACTGCGTAAAATTGAACCTCACCTGGGAAGTTTTGCAGTGCCTTAGAGTGTGGCCACTTGGAGGAGCTGTTGACGGCAAATTCCTAGAGATTACTGCAGCTGGTCTTGAAATGAGCTGCGCAGAGTTCAATCAGTCCTGACTAAAGCTCACTGACATTGAACATAAAAGATAGTATAGAGTATTTTACTTACAAAAACATACTACAAACTTACTTGTCAAATCCTAAGTCATTACTTAATGTTACTTAATATTTTTTGAAGTCTACCTATTTCTAGGCAGCTATTTATTAACTGTTTTAGTCCTAATGTCAGTCATTTCTTTTTTTCTTCTTTCATTGACTCATTTTCTCATTCCTTTTTTCTTTTCTTATTATTTATGTATCTAAATCCTGTGCTGAGAATTTAGTGCAAATAAATATCCAAGGTCAGGAATCTAATAAGACGAGTTATTTGTAAAGGATCAGCATTGTAAGCAGAACAAAATTAAGTTGATATTTAGTTGCAGGCTAAGAAATTGGAGGGTAATGAACAGGCATTTGTGTGAGTAGCTTTTTTTTAAACATAAAATCAGTGGTGAATATAAAATAAGATGCAATTTTTTCCCATAAATTCTATGTACATGTTCCTTTGCAGACTTGCTATAAAGAGAAACATCTTTGGCATCAGCCGGATCTGGGCTGCATTCCTGGCTCTGCTATTACTACTGGTTAAATAATTAACCTGCTTGAGTGTCCAATTTCCATCTTTGATACTGGTTACCTTGCACACAGTTGTGGGGATTCAGTGGAGCTAATGTAACCAAGGAACTTCAGGTGTTCTAGAAGTGTCCAGTGGGTAGTTGGGCTACAAATGAGATTCTTCTGAAGCTTATTCTAGACACGTGGCCTTTCATAAGCTATTATGGAAATTTGGGCCTGAAATGAATTTGGGGAGGCAACACAATGCTGCCGTGAAGTGGAATAAGACCAACCTGGGTTTGAGTCCCAACATTGTCATTTGCTAGCAGTGTGTCTTTGTGTACCTGGCACACTCTCTGAACTTGGTTATGTGACCTGGAGTCAGGGTTCCAGGTATCTGTGAGAAGAAGTGAAGATTGGGAGTCTCAAGCTGGTTTCAGTCTGCCCCACCTTGTCTTTTGGATTGTGCTGAGCAGAGCTGCATCAGTGGGCACTGTTTGTGCTGACGGATCAACAAGGGACTTGCTGGCCACTGCAGATAGAAAGTGCACACCCAGCTGTTCTCGGCACAGACGCCTCTGGGGCTCGCTCCCAAGATGGTGCAGCAGTGCTATAGTCTAGCTATGCTCCTTGTGGGCCTTCAGTGCTGAAAAGGAAGTGTCTATGTAGGCAGAGGCTGGTGCTCCCTTATAGCAAAGTCTCCTCTTCCTCCCCTGGCCCCAGCAGGGCTCAGCACTCTCCTGCCCAGTGGTCTTGCCTCCACGTCCCTTCCCTCTTGAGCAGATGAGCTCAAGCAACCCTCATCTACTTTAATCTGTGTCTTTTCCTCTTCTCCCAAGCTCTTGTTCAGGTCTTGACCTCTAGGCTCTGCTCACTTTGAGTCTTAATGCTGCGGATTCTCTATTTGTTCTTTTCTCAGGAAGTCTGGCTTTGAAAAATAAAATGCTTTGGTCTTCAGACTGCTGCCTCTGCTATGGATTTTAAAATTGATTTAGAAACTAAAAACCTGATCAGTATTTCTTTCTTTTTTGCGCTCCAGCTGAACAACACCAGCTCTCCAAGGGAAAAGCGAGTCCTCTGAGGATGATGGAGGATGTGGATAGAAGATCACGGGACAATAAGAATAACGTCCCATTTTATTTTGCTGCATCTCCTTTGACTTAGACCACTCTTTATTTCGATGCAGTTAGTTTGGCAGAAAAGGCTTTCGTGTGACCTTGGCTGAGTGCTGTGCTTCAGGAGTACTTGAACAGGAACTCCTGATTCCTAACTTCTTATCTGCTTTGTGAAGACAGATGTGTTTATTATCTTGATCAACTAGTTCTTTTATCATCTGTTGTTGTAGCCACAGAATAAATGATGTTGTCATAGAATTAAGATAAGCACATTTTTGGGGGACAAAATAATTTTGAAAACTGTTCTTAACGTGTAGGGTTTCCGCTTGACATCGCGTTGCTTCTAACATTCTTAGTCCATAAGTTCTAGGGAACAGCAGTGGTCAGATGGCAAACTGAAAGTGTTCACGGTTTTAATTGGAGTGAAATAGTCTACATTAATTTAAACGAAACATATTATAGTCTAGTTCAGGGGTTTGCAAACTATGGCCTGTCTTTTTAAGCCTGAGAGCAAAGAAGTTTCAGAAAAACATTTTAAAAAGGTTATAAACAAAGCAAAACAAAACAAAGGAGAGTTTGTGGTAGAGACCACATGGCTGGCAGAGCCTAAAATGTCTATTAGCTGTCTCTTCACCAAAGAAGCTTGCTAAACCATGGTGTAGAAAAAAGCCAAAACAATAAAATTATCTCTCATCCTACCTATCTTTATCTTGCATCCTTGTTTAAAGAATGACACACATTGGGCAGCGCCTGTGGCTCAAAAGAGTAGAGTGCCAGCCCCATATACTGGAGGTGGTGGGTTCAAACCTGGCCCTGGCCAAAAACTGCAAAAAAAAAACACAAAAACAAAAAAAAAACAATGACACACATTTTAGGCCACAAATCAAGTTTACTAAATTTATTTTCTTTCTTTCTTTCTTTCTTTTTTTATTAAATCATAGCTGTGTACATTAATGTGATCATGGGGCACCATACCCTGGTTTCATAGACCGTTTGTCTAAATTTATTTTCTCATTTACAAATTGAAGATGATAATATTTCCCAATGAAATGATACACATCATAGTGTTTGTGGCATGGTAGAGAGAGAAAAAAGATGCTCTTTATCTAATTTTCACCTTCATGCCTCTGTGACTTTGTAGAGTGCTCAGCCCCCTGTAAGTGTTCAAGAAAGAAATTATAAAAGGATTTTCCTGGGATGGGAACAGAAGAAGGTTCTTAATTATAAATACTTATTAAATTATAATTATAAAGTAAGTCTTAATTTACTACCATTATGTCAAAAATTCTTGAAATATGAAGGCTTTAAACTAGTTTCATAGTAAACCAGTGGGAGAAGGGGTATGTGTTTGGCACTTACACTTCAAATGACTTTTAAAGTACAGGGGAAAAGATCTATAACTAAGCAGGCCTGTGGTTGTTCTTTAATGCAATGAACCTCTTGGGGAGGTATTAGGCAGCAGCACTCTTATTCACTTACTTTTTTAAGCTTTACATTAAATTTTTATTATTAAACTTTATGTTATGGAAATGTTTAACATCTATACAAGTAGAATACTATAATGAAACTTACTTCTGTAGTTACCAACATATGCCTAATCTGGTTTCATCTATATCCCCTCCTAGCTCTCATGACCTCATCACATAGATTATTTCAGAGGAAATCCTAGACCTTATAACATTTTTTAAAGCAGTGGTTCTCAACCTTCCTAATGCAGCGACCCTTTAATACAGTTCCTCATGTTGCGGTAACCCCCAACCATAAAATTATTTTTGTTGCTACTTCATAATTGTAATTTTGCTACTGCTATGAATTGTAATGTAAATATCTGACATGCAGGATGTATTTAGGTGACCCCTGTGAAAGGGTCGTTCGACCCTCCAAAGGGGTCGCAACCCACACGTTGAGAACCGCTGGTCTAGACCATCTGGTCATATGAGCTAGAATAATCCCATTATTGTTTTATAAGTCTATCTATGAAAGGCTTCTAGTTAACATGTATCTTAAGTCCCTTTTAATCCAGTTCCCTTTTCTTTTGTTTTTATATCTTAAAATTTATATACTACTGGATTAAATTTACTGACATATTGGTGAGACACATTTCTGTCTCTGATCATTTCTGTCTCAGAGATACTGATCTGTAGTTTCCTCTTTGATAGTATTTTTGTCAATAAAATATTCCTCTATCTTCCCTTTAATGCTTCTAGGATTTGTAGTTATGTCTTCTCTTTTATTCTTGGTATTGGTAACGTGTGTCATCTCTCTCTCTCTTTTTTAAATCTGTCTTCTTATAGGTCAATTACTCTTATGAATCTTTCCAAAGAACTATTTATAGTTTCATTGATTTTCTTTGTTATTTTTCTGTTTTCAATTTTATTGATTTGTGCTCATTTTCTTCCACTGTTTGCTTTGAGCTTCATATGTTTTTCTTTCTCTAGCAAGGCAAAAGTTTATATCATTAATTTGATCATTTCTCAGCCTTTTGGCTAAGATCAAATGTGTATCATTGATTTGCGTTGCTTTTTCTTTTCTAATATACGTAAACATATAATGCTAACCCTAACCCTTTAAGCATTGCTTTAGCTGCATCCTATAAATCTTCGTACGTAGTATTTTAATTTTCATTCAATTTAAAATATGTTCCAATTTTCTTGTGCCTTCCTTTTTGACCCAGGGGTTATTTAGAAGTGTTATATGATTTCCAGATACTGAAGATGTCTTGATATTTTTGTTATTGATTTCTAGTTAAATTTCTTAGCGTCAGAAAATATACTTATTTGATTAAATTTTAAGGTGTGTTTCATGACCTAAAATGTAATCTATCTTGGTGGATGTTCCTGTGACACTTGAAAAAATGTGCATTCTGCTTTTGTGGGTTGAAGTGTTCTACAAATGTCCAGTAGGCCAAGTTATTTAATGGTGTTGTTAATGTCTTCTATAGCCATGTTGGTTTTTTTATGTACTAACCGTATCAATGACTGAGAGGGGATGTTCATTTTTTGACTGTAATTGTGGATTTGTCAGTTCCTTTCTTCTGTTCTTTCAGTTGTTGCTTCACTTTTTGAAGCTCTCTTTTTAGGTGCATATGTATTTAAGGATGTTATGTCTTCTTGGAAAACGGACCCCTTTATCATTATGAAATGATTCTATTTGTTGTTGATACCCTTCTTTGTGCTGACATGTACTATGTCTGATATTAATGTGGCTACTCTAATTTTCCTTTGATGGTGTACATAAATTTTCATTATTTTACTTTTAACTGATTATCTATAAACAGCTTATAATTGGGTCTTGCTTTTGTATCCAATCTGAAAATCTTTGCCTTTATTTGGGGTATTTAGACCATTACTCTTTATGTAATTATCGATATGGTTATTTCTTTTTTTGCTCTCTTTCTCCATATTTGGTCTGCTGTTGGATTAATTTATTTTTTTTATGATTCCATCTGATCTCCATTTGACTAGTTATATCTCTTTATCCCAATGTTTTTAGTGATTTACGTTTGAACAATATTATGCTACTTCATATGTAATGCAAGAACCTTACAAAAGTCTACTTTCTATTTCTCTCTCACATTCTGTGTGCTACTTTGTGACTTATTTATTAAAGCAACTGGATTTTTTGTCCTGAAAAAACTCTTGCAGAGTTTTCTGCATCCTGGATTTGCTTATGGTATGGTTGAGATGATGGCTAACATTTCTCCTGTCTTCTGTATTTTTTATTAATTGGTTGTTAGAACTAGGGACTTCGATTCAGCTATGATTTAAAAAAATTTTTTTGTTGTTGTTTGGGATTCATTGAGGGTACGAAGAATTAGGTTACACTGATTGCATTTGTTAGATAAAGTCCCTCTGATAATTGTCTCCCACTCCCAAGAGTGTGCCATTCGTCATGACTCGCCCATCCTCCTCCCTCAGCTATGATTTTAATGACATATACTTCCAGCAGGAAACATATTAAGTCCAATTATTTCTGTTTTATTATGTTAATAGTTATTAATTATGTTTGCCTGTTCATGATTTCATTAAGGGTATTTAAAATAGTGATGTTTTAATTCTATCATTTCCCTCATTTATTAGCTAGATTATATCTATAATGGCAAACTTTACCTCATTTATTTGATTATTCTGCAGTACAGCTTATAGAGAAAAGCAACTTAAACTTCTGATTCTTTTATTTATCAGTTTTCAATATAAGTATCTTCCTTAGTTTTCTCCAAAGGTGCGCAATAGGTTTTTAGTTATTTTTTTTTGATCATTATGAATTCAAGCATTTTAAAACACCTTTGAAGTTTGATTCTTATTTTTATGTTTTTAAACTATTTCATCTGGCTTTAAAATTTTTTAGATGTTGCCGCAGTGATATTGAAGATTTATCACTTTATAAGCTTCCAAACTTGTCTTATGCCTTTCCTATCACAGATTTGGACTTAGTAATTTCTCCAAGAAACCTTGGTTCATTTTGGTAAATACAGAATTTAGAGAAATAATTTAGTTATCAGGGGTTTAAGTAAAATACTAAAATTGTTATTACCAATATGATTATTAAAAATGGTGATGTTAGCTGTGGATTTTTCATAAATGTTCTTCATTAGATTAAGTTCATCAAATATTTCTAGTTATTGAGTGTTTTAATCAAGCAACAGTATTTGATTTTGTCAAATGCTTTTTCTTCATCTACTGAGAGCATCATTTTTTGCCCTTTATTCTATTAATATTGTGCATTACTTTGATTAATATTTTTTTGAAGGGTGAATGCGTGCTTTTTATGGAATCAATTACTTAATAGCTTAAATCAATTACTACTTTTTTCACTTTATTTACTTTAAATTTTTTATTTTTAATTATTGCAAGTGCATCATAATTATATATTTTATAGGGTACATGTGATGTTTTGATACAGGGATACAATGTGAATGAATCAAATCAGGGTAATTAGGGTATCCATCATCTCAGACATTTAACATTTGTTTGTGTGAGAAACATTTTATTTCCCTCTTGTAGTTATTTTGAAGCATATCCTAACCTGATCAACTCTTATTGTTGGTTATAGTCACTTTGTGGTGCTATCAAATATTGTTCATCCTATTTAATTATCTAACTATATGTTTGCATTAATTAACCATCCTCACTTTATCACCTCCTCCTAGCTATTCTTCACAGAGTACTGTTATTCTACTCTCTGACTCCATAAGACTATAATTAATTTTTGCATGTTGAACTGACCTTGTACTCTAGGGATAAAGCCTAGCTAGTCATGGTATATGATCTTTTTTATGTGTTGCTGGATTCAGTTTGCTAGTATTTTGTTGTGTTCTGCACTTGTATTCATGAGAGATATTGTTCTATTATTTTTCCTTTTTATAATGTTTTTTCTTTTACTTAGTATTGGAATATAGTAAGTTCTCTCTTATTCTAAATTTTGGAAGAGTTTGTGAATAACTGGAGTTCTTTCTTTAAATGTTTGGTAGAATTTAGTAGGGAAACCATCTGGGCCTGGGCTTTTCTGTCTCAGAAATAATAAGATTACTAGGTAATTTTCTTTACATGTGTGGGTTTTGGGAGCTTGTGTCTTTTAGGAAGATGTCTAATTTATCTAAGTTATCTAATTTGTGTACATACAATTGTTCATAGTATTCTTTTACAATCCTTTTATTCATCTGTGTAGATAGTGATATCTCCTTATTCATGTCTGAATTTACTGATTTAAATCTTTCCTTTTGAATTCTGTTAGTCTACCCAAAAGTGTGTCAATTTTATTTATCTTTTGAAAGTATAGATTTTGGTTTCTTTGATTTTTGCTATTGTGTTTCCTCTTCTCTATTTTGTGCGCTTTTGTTCTAATTTTTATTTATTTTCTTCTGCTTATTTTTGATTTAGTTTATTTCTTTTGTTCTAGTTTCTTAAGGTAAAAGTTTGGGTAACTGATTTGAGATCTCCTTTTAAAATATAGGCATTTAGCAGCTATAAACTTTATAGAGCTGTATCCCATATGTTTTGTATGTTGTGTTTTACTTTATATCCATCTAATATTTTATGATTTTTCCTTTTATTTGTTATTTTACTGCTAATAACTCCAATGATTACTTAGGAGTGTGGTGTTTAATTTCCTGATATTTATGTGTTTCCCAAATTTCTTTCTGATTTCACTATATTTTGGCCAGAGAACTTACCCTGTGTATTAGTGTGCCAGGGTTTCCACACCTAAACACCACAGACCAGGTGGCTTCAACAGCACAAATTTATTTTTCCACAGTTCTGGAAATCTGAAATCAGGTGTTGCCAGGGCTTGGGGGACATCTGGCATGCTCAAAGTGGAGATTACAGTGGCACTTTGATAAGCATCAGGAAGAGCCGAGAAATCTCCATCTCAGTTTTGTTTATGACAGGGACTGCTGAGGAAATTGATTGCATTTTTCTGAGATTAAATAGAGAGATAATTGTGAGGTAATGAAGACCCATGAGAACCATCAGAATTGGTTAAGCAACCAATATTATGGATGCATTTTATTTATTTATTTTTTTAGATTTAAACTTTAATTTAATTTTTTATTAAACTGTATACATTTATGGGTTACAATGTGATGATCCGATATACAGTGTGGAATGCTTAAATCAAACTGATTAATATAACCATCACCTCATTTTCTTATTTTTTTGTGGTAAGACATTTATAATTTACTCTTGGTTGTTTTGAAATGTACCCTTGCATTGTGCACATTAGGCGAGATTCCTCCAAATGCCCTCCCCACTCCCTCTGCTTCTCTGCTTCCTCCCTTCCCCTCTCCTCCCCTCCTTTCCCCTCCCTCTTTCTGGACTCTATTTGTGTTTTGTCCTTTATATGAATGTGTAAGTGATTATATATTGGTTTTATAATAGTATTCAGTACATTGAGTACATTTTTTTCTCATCCTTTTTTTTATTTTTTGAGTAGAGTCTCACTATGTTGCCCTCAGGCTGTGACATCACAGGTCACAGCAACCTCAAACTCTCAGGCTTAAGCAATTCTCTTGCCTTAGCCTCCTGAGTAGTTGGGACTACAGGTGCCTGCTACAATGCCTGGCTATTTTTTTGTTGTAGTTGTCATTGTTTAGCTGGCCTGGGCTGGGTTTGAACCCGCCAGCCTCAGAGCATGTGGCCAGCACCATAACCATTGCATTACGGGTGAACCTTTTCCTCCCATTTTTGAGATACTTTACTAAGTAGAATATGTTCCAGCTCCATCCAGGTAAACATAAAAGATGTAAAGTCTCTGTCTTTTTTATGGTTGCATAGTATTCCGTGGTATACAAATAGCACAATTTGTTCATCCATTCATGGATTGATGGGCATTTGGGCTGCTTCCACGGCTTGACAATTATGAATTAGCTGAAATAAACATTCTGATGCAAATGTCTTTGTTGTAAAATTATTTTTGTTCATCTGGGTAGATACCTAGTAAGAATCCCTATTTGTTTTTTTAAGAATCCCTATTTAACAAGTAGTGCTGGGAGAAGTGGCTAGGGACCTGTAGAAGACTGAAAGTGGACCCACACCTCTCACCACTAACAAAAACTGATTCTCATTGGATAAAAGATTTAAATTTAAGACATGAAACTATAAAAATGTTGAAAGAGAGTGCAGGGAAAATGCTTGAAGATACTGGCTTGGGAAAATATTTTGTGAGGACTCCCACAGGCAACTGAAGCAACACTGAAAATATATTACTGGGATCTGATCAAGCCAAAAAGCTTCTGCACAGCTCAGGGCACTGCAAATAAAGCAAACAGACAGCCTTCAGAATGAGAGAAGTTTTGGCAGGTTATGATTCCAACAAAAGTCTGATAACTAGAATCTAGAGAGAACTCAAATTGATAAATAAGAAAAGAACAAACAACCCCATTTCTTTGTGGGCAAGAGACTTCAACAGAAACTGCTCTGAAGATGACTGGCGAATGGCCAACAAACACGTGAAAACATGCTCATCATCTTTAATTAGAGAAATGCAAATCAAAACCATTTTGAGATATCATCTAACTCCAGTAAGATTAGCCTGTATCACAAAATCCCAAAACTGCAGATGTTGGCGTGGATGTGGACAGAAGGGAACACTTCTACACTGCTGGTGGGATTGCAAAGTCATACAGCCTTTTGGAAAGAAGTATGGAGAATTTTCAAGGAACTAAAAGCTGACCTACCATTTGATCCTGCAATTCCATTACTAGGTATGAATGCATTTTAAAATGAGATAAACCCTTAGAATTCTATTCTGTCTTCTCTAGTCTGTCAACTTTTTATTCATTTATTATACATTCATTTGATAGTTCCTAAGCACCTTCTATGGGCCAGGGAGACAATAAGTAAAACAGTCTATTTACCTACCAATTCCTTATTGATCAGAGTGTGGTTGGAAGAACTTCAGTTATTTCATTTTGCTACCTTCAGTTACTCTCAGAAGGTGTTTGTATATATGTTCTGCAGAGTTTACCTTTAACATTCATTCTTCCACCCATTAATTCCACAAGTCTATATTATACATAGGCCACATATTTGCACACCATAGTTATAAGATAGAAGTCATAACCACCCTTCAAGAACTCCTAGCCTAGAAGGGCTATAGGTAAGAAACCAAGAAATTATTATCCTGTGATATTAGTACCCCATAGGGGGTGAGTGTACACGGGTAATGTACCAACTCAGACCTGGATAGGAGAGGGTTCAGATTATTTCTCTGGGGGCATTTGACTTCCAAGCTGAAAATAGGCACAATGTAAGGGTATATGGCCTACCTCCTGAGTGAAGGGCTCAGTTACCACTTGGTCTTTACCTAACAAATGCAAACAATGTAACCTAATTATTTGTAACCTCATATTAATATGAAATTAAAAAAATAAATCGATTGTTACCTTCTGTTTTAAAAAATATCCATAAGATGAAGTCTTTGGACAACATTTTATATTATCCATTCACTTCTAGTTTAGTCCCCAGTTGTATGCCCTCTGAGGCTAGGAGTTATGCTGGGTTAGCGGCTTGTACTGATGCAAGAATAGAAAATTATCTTCCCATGCCCTCTCTTCCTCTCCTCTGCCTCAACAATCTGGTCATTTAATGATGCAGTTTTTTACTTTACCGAATAGGTTATGAGCCATTGTTCTTTATTGGGTATGAAAGTGATAGGAATACCTGAAATTATAGAAATTCCCAAATATTATCACTAGTTTCCATTTCTTTCCTTACTGAACTCTTAGACTAGATTTTGTATAAAATGTTTCTGTAGAATGGCCACTTCGCAGTTTTTCAGTCTACTTTTCTCAGATGCCTCCCATGTGTCTCATGCTGGGAACAGGTAAATATGTAAAAACCTCTTGTGCAACACGGCATGAGGGTGGAGAGTTGACCTGAGTGGAAAGGGCGGGAAATGGAGAAATAAAGCCAAGAAAGCCAGAGAGAGACAAAGAAAGACAGGAGATGAGAGATAGGATGGTGCTGGGAGGACTGACGCAGCTGGTGGCTGAAGCCAGCACCTGAACTGTGGAAATGGCTTTATTTATGCAGTTATCTTAACCAGGTTGTATAAATCTTAACACCTGGGGTAGAGATCACCCTTAAAGAGGAAAAACGATGTGCTTGCCAATAATAAGGAAAGTATGCATTGGCTACATGACTTCTGGCAGGTGAAAAAATGTTAAAGGAGGAGTGGTTGGGGGTCACTCTATGAGCATGTCCACAAACCTCTGAATTTGGATCTGCCAAAAATGGACTCATGTAACCTTTTCCATATGACCAAATAGTCCCAGTTAAGATCACCATTTATTCAGGCCCTGTTAAAACCAAAGTGTTAAAAGCTTTTAAGTGAACATAGCACAAGAATCCAAGATGGCTCCGATTTGAGAGAAATACAAAGAAACAAATGAACAAACTATCGGGAAAATCATACCTTGGAAAAATTTGCATTTGATAAAAATCAACCTGTCTGGCTTGTAGTGTCTACTGGTCACTGAGAAATGATTTACTCATTGGCTGTTCTCTGAACTGGCAGGCCTCTTGGCATATGGGCAACTTTCAATTGTAATGAATGTTTGGTTTGCCTTATTTACTGCTGTGTTGCAAAACTTGGAGCCATATCAGCTCATAGGAGAGGCTCAGTCAATATTTGCTGTATGTGGAATAAAAGTTCTATTATCTTTGTGGAGAAATTAATTTTATATTAAGTCAGAAGTTTGTAGTTTGTTTTCACTCTAATAATTTATTTATACATCATGCAGATGAATTTATAATAATTCTGTTTCCCTGAAATCACCCCGGGGATAAGTGCTAAGTCTTTTAATATTTGATAACTGGCCACAGTGTTTGGTTCATTGTATACCAAAATGGAAAAAATATCAAAGGCATATCTTATTGATGGTGAACAGCAACGAATTACTTTTTTGTGTTATGACACAATGGTAGCACATGTTACTTTTGATCCTTGCAACTATTTTGGACCAAGGCCAAGAAAGTGGTGCTGTCCCAGTGGGAGAAAACTGAGGTCAAGCAGGGTGCGCTGCTGGTAGCAGGCCTTGGGCCAGCAAGTAGAAGAACAAGCATGAGGATACTGGTCTTGTGGCTCCTTTTCTAGATTTTGTTCTGCTATCCCACAGTGTGTGTGTTGGTATCTGAGAGGTACCTAGCTTATTAAGGTCAACAAAGTACAAAACTTTATATGTTTCGTAATCATAGTGTTGGAGGAAGGAACTTATTTGATCTCAGACTTGGATACCTCCGTTTATGTGTCATGTTAAATTTTGGTGACCCAAACTCTAGTTTTGGCTGGAGGAATCATTATGAAACCTTGAACATTTGCCTTTTTAAGGCTTCATTGTCTGAACGGTAGACTCTGAACTCTGGTGTACATTGTTAACTATACCACTCCATAATTTTAATTTATTTTCCTTCCGTTCCATCTCTTTGCTGGTAGAGAAGGTCTAAAATTCCTTTATGTTTCAGCACTCAATGAAAATATTCAATGGGATTCTTTTTTTTTTTGTTCACCCTGGCTTACTTTTCTGTTTTTAGTAGAGATGGTATCTCCCTCTTAACTCAGACTGGTCTCAAATTCCTGACCTTAAGGGATCCTTCTACCTTGGCCTCTCAGAGTGCTAGGATTACACCATTTTTTAAAACTCATGTATAAATGAAAAAATATGATAGGTAAAATGAGTCAGAAAAGAGGAAACAAGGTCAGATTCAAAGATATGTACCTAAGGTATTGAAAGAGAGGGAGAAGTTGTTGCATCAGTAGAAACTAAATTATTATTATTGTGACCTACAAGATCCTGCTGTGGTGTTAACTGTCATTGTTACTATGGTGGTTATTATTAAGTTGGGCTACAAGTTCATCTTTATATTTCTACCCTCCTCTGAACTATAAAGTGTCAAGCTTATCATACACTACAACAGCAATATGTCCAAGATTTTATTCAGATAATTTATGATAGATTAGATTATTGTTCAACAAGTATTTACTCTTTTCTTTCCACCTCTGTGACAGATGGCTATGCTTCCCTACTCCTTGACTTGTACATAGGCATGGCAGCCCGCTGACCCTAGAAAATTGAGAGCCTCATGGATCAGACCTAAACGGAGCCTGTGGCCAGGAGCCAAGCTCAGGGAAGCCCAGCTGAGCTCAGTAGAGGGTTTCTGGTTGGATGAGTAGACGGCTGAGAGGGCATATGTAATTAGAACAATACCCTTTCCAAAGGGTCTGCTGATTGCAAAAATAAAATTCATTGCCATGGGAACAATTTAGCTGTGATACATTTTATGAATAGATTTGTTCAACTCTCTGGGCTGACCAGAACTGGAATTCAGAGTGTTGCCTTGGACCTTTTATTTTAAAAAGGAAAGAACTACATGGAGGTGACTGTCAGGGCACATAACATTGGCTCTTAATCTAGCAACTTGATAGATTTAGTGCATTCCGCATGGCACTTGATGTTCCACAATAAAGTACAACTGTTAGAAAAACATCTCATCAGAATGGTGGAGCCAGAGAAAGTATCTTAAGAGAATCTTTGCCTTTGGTCTGGTGTTGTATCCAGAGGTGATTCTGAATTGTGGAAGATGTTTATTTTCACACAAAAGTGAAATGAGAAAGTCATAGTTGGGGATAATCTGTGTTTAGGTATAACAGAACCTGTGGGCATAGACATGGTAGGAACAGAATATTAGTTTTGACTTTGTTTTTTGCTGTACTAGTTTAATCTAGTTTAATTCACCTTTATTAGGATTGTACCTGTGCACATGAGAGGGCAAGTACTTAGTTCTTGCCTACTAGCAATACCTACACAGATTATTAGTGGTTGCAGGAAGGGATATCGCCTCTGTATCCAAGAGGACATATGTTCAGTGTCCTTCCAGGCTTAAAGGTGAGCTACAGGTACTTTTGATATGTGAGTACCTTTGCCCATTTCTATTTTGGTGAAAAATTGATCCCGATCAATATTTTCTTTTGAAAGCTTTGAACCATCCATTATGATTCAGGAAGACATTTTCTTACAAATTATTTATTCAATAATTATTTATAGACCAACCTCCATGTGCTAAGCATAGTGGATGCAATAGTAAGACAATGAACTCTTATTTTCAATATGTGATGGTCTAAATGGAGAATAAAGCTAGAATACAATTAGAGGACAGAATAAATCATACGATAGGGTCTTCACTGCATGCTGTTGTTGTACCTAGGCCCATCCAACCTGATCTCGGATACGGGTAGAAAAAGCTTTCCAAAAGAAGCAGCTTCTAAAGATGAATGAGTAGTTAACATGGGTTATATTTGGAGGAAGAGGTGTAGATATAGTGAGAGAAGTTTCTAGGCAGAAAGGCCTATAAAAGACTTGGGGTGATGGCATGAGGTGCGAGAGTCATTGTTAGTTGGTACCAGAGACATCCACCAAGTGGGCTCCTTTAACCAACACAGCCAAACCAAAGGTGGGGGCTGTTGCAAAAACCCTCAAACAAAATGAGAAAGTCTTCTTCCTCATGTACAAAACTACATTATTTGCTCCCCTGCCACATTATAATCAGTTCTGGTCCATCAAAAGATTAGAAAGACAAGGTACAACTGCCTGCTTCAAAGAGCTATGGCATCTCAGATACCCAAATTGATGAGTTAATGGATTATTTTTGTCTGAGTGAAAACTGAAGCAATTAGAATTTCCAGTTGGGAAAAATGAAAGCTGAGATGACATATGTGATTACTACTAATAAAATAACAAAAGAGGTAGTCAGAAACCCTGTTGGTTTTAGCAGAATCTCTCAGTTGCCCTGTGACAAGTGGCTTCATCTCTTGAGGTCTCAGTTCTGCATCTGCTGAAAAGGGATGAGAGTAGGGAGTGTACATAGCAGTGCTCAGACTGGGTGCTTGCACTGGCAACAGCCAGCGCCTCTTTGTCGAAGGGCTGCCCTCGGGTTTCTGGAATCTAAATGAATGGAGAGCCAGAAGTACCTGGAAAATCAGTTATTCCTTATCTTGAAGATACCCCTTGACTAAGGACAGATAGGTGGGAGCTTCCTTACTCACTGTTGTAGTAGTTCTGGTCTCAGAATGACCCTGTGGGGTTGGCCCAAAGTTACCCATTGTTGGGCTTTGCTTGATATTGTATCCTTTGCCATCTTCCTATTTTAGTCCCTTCTCTCCAACCTCATCCTATTTAGAGAGCAGCTTTCATATCTTTATTATATTGCTTATTTATAGATATATATATTTTTTGAGACAGAGTCTCACTTATCACCCTTTGTAGAGTGCCATGGCATCTTAGCTCATGGCAACCTCAAACTCTTGGGTCCAATTGATCTTCTTGCCTCAACTTCCCAAGTATTTGGGACTACAGGCATCCACCACAGCACCTGGCTACTTTTTAGAGATGGGGTCTTGCTCTGGCTCAGGTTGGTCTCGAATCTGTGAGCTCAGGCAATCCATCTGCCTTGACCTCCCAAGTGCTGGGATTACAGGCGTGTCCCACCTTGCCTTGCCAATATAGATAATACATATAGATAATAAATATATGTTTGTGGTAGAGTAAGAGGAAATATATTTTATTTCTAATGATGTTTAGAATCATTGAGTACTATACACAAATATTCTTACTAATGAGTTCACTAAATGTTCAATAATTCAGTAATTGGTGTTTTAAATGTTTGAATTCTGTAGAGATCCTTGGTGGACTGTTATGTAGGTCTCTAAGTGTTTTAGTAATACTTGGAGTAATGTGTTAAGGATTTTTGGCTGGGCTGGGACCATATCCTTACTTTTCCCATTTAAAATAATAATAGAATAGAGTGTTCCACTATCTAAAAATTCACTCATTATCCAACATATTTTTAGGAATGGATTAGACTTGAATAAATCATGTTGCTAAAATATTCCTAAGTTGTAATGAGCCTGAACTAATTAACCTATGGTAATCGGAAATTCTATGTTGACATTAGTAGCTACTATATAAAATCACATTATTCAGTGTGTCTAGGGTTTTTGTTTTGAGACTGCCTGGATCACAAAATGATGTATTTGGTCGTGGGGGGGAAATGTGTGGTATAATTCCTTGAAAGAATATTGAGGTTGCAGGTGTTGAAAATAGTTTGTCCTCTTGGGAATCTCTCTTCAAGGTTAGGGTAGTGGCAGGAGTGTGGGTAAATGACACAAGGAATGAACTGTGGAGAAGTCATGCCCATGTCTTAACATAGATATCTCCTGCATGGAGCACCTGGTGCCCCTGGGCCTGGTTGACTCAGGTGATGATCTGGGACTGGTGGGAGAGTAGTGTCTGTGCTGTAGGCCAGCCTGGCCTGGTCTCCACCACTTTCCTTGTTCCAGAAGACTCCCTCTGTCCTCACTCCAAGGATATCCTTACTGCCCAGATCCTTGTCCACATCTGTTGCTCCTTCTTGTCAGTCCTAATCTTTCATCTCACTGAAGGGAAATGCTAACCCTAAACCAGACCTTCGTTTTGGTCTCAGGTGGGTCATTTATTCTGAGCTCAGAGAGAGAAAGTGGACCTATGTTGCTGGTTTTCACTTCAGGTTGCACATTAGGATCATCTAAACATTTTTTTTTTCTTTTTGAGGCCTGGACTCCCTTGTAAGGCCAATTAAACAGAATATCAGTGTTGGGGTCCAAACTCAGTACTTTTTTTTTTTTCGTTGAGACAGGGTCTCACTACATCACCCTGGGTAGAGTGCCCTACATCCTCATAGCTCACAGCAACCTCAAACTCTTGGGCTAACGGTATCCTCTTGCCTCAGCCTCTTGAGTAGCTGGGATTATAGGTGCCTGCCACTACACCCCGCTATTTCTTTTTTTTTTTTTTAATTTTTAGTAGAAATAGGGTCTCGCTCTCACTCAGGTTGGTCTTGAACTCTTGAGCTCAAGCAATCCACCTGCCTCAGCCTCCCAGAGTGCTAGGATTACAGGTGTGAGCCACTGCGCCTGGCCAGAAACCAGTACTTTTTAGAAGCAGCTTCCAAGATGTTACCTTTATTCTGCCAAGATTGGGAATTACTGCCTTATAGAGGAGGATGGGCAGAGGAAAGGGAGGGAACTATAAAGGGAACACGGCGATTAATACTGGCCTGTATATTAATGTCTGCATAGGTTTTCCTACTGGAGTAAATGATTCTATTCCTGGTTTTGTGAGAAGTACATCAAGGTCCAGGCGAGAGTTGCTACTATGGGGATCATTAGGATCAGATTTTAAATAGAACCTGACATATGTCTTCACTTTGAAGCTGAAGTTTTGGTTAGGGACAATTCTATGATATTCCTTCTTTTGAAGTCAGAATTAATGAAAAAGCAGCATTTATAGATGGAGATATATTTTGTATTGGAGATACCAGGGCCTGATTATTTCCAGGGATATTCGTACTTGTATTGGCTAGAACTTCCTGTTCAGAAGTTTGGGAGAACTTCTCTCTGCAGAGGCCAGGCACTTACTGGGCTCTTGGAATCGCTGACCTTTCAGCATTCTCCCTTCTTCCCACTAAAGCAGATACTGACAGTTAAAAGCCTTGTGTTCTGCAGCATTTGTCATCCAGCAAGGTGCTGACAGTGTCTGAGGGCCTGCCTTGCTCAGGATCAGCTGTCCTTCCCAAGTGAGGGGCCACTTCAGCCCAGTGGGATGGCTCTCCCTCTTCTCCATCTCTTAGCCCCTTCCCGGATCCCGACATAGGTAGGGGTTTGCCTTCAGACCTGTTGCTATCTCAGCAGATTCTACCATTTTCAGATTTGTTTGTTGGTTCATCAGTTTCCTGTGGAGCTTAGGAATTAATATTTATTTGGTGTAATCAGGAAAGTTTTTAAAATAAAGGATTATTTCTCTTGATTCAGTTCAACCTGATTGCAGTTCCAGGATTTCCAGGCCAAATTCAGAGTGCTAAGCCCCAAAAGGGTTAATTGCAGTCCATTCATTTACTCATTCATTCATTCAATTAGTCATACAGTCAATTATCAAATGCTTATTTAACAATTACGTTTGATACTGGGGCCAGGCTTACCCTTGAGGAATTCACAGACTTGGATGAGGCCTTATTCCAGTTCGCGTGTACTTACCCCAGTCCATGTGAACTTACCCCAGCTCATGTGTACTTACCCCAGTCCATGTGAAATTACCCCAGTCCATGTGAACTTACCCCAGTCCAGGTGAACTTACCCCAGCTCATGTGTACTTACCCCAGTTCATGTGTAGTTACCCCAGCTCATGTGTACTTACCCCAGTCCATGTGAACTTACCCCAGCTCATGTGTACTTTACCCCTGTCCATGTGAACTTATCCAGGTTCATGTGTAGTTACCCCAGTCCATGTGAACTTACCCCTATCCATGTGTAGTTACCCCAGTCCATGTGAACTTACCCCAGTTCATGTGTAGTTACCCCAGTCCATGTGAAATTACCCCAGTCCATGTGAACTTACCCCAGTCCAGGTGAACTTACCCCAGCTCATGTGTACTTACCCCAGTTCATGTGTAGTTACCCCAGCTCATGTGTACTTACCCCAGTCCATGTGAACTTACCCAGGTTCATGTGTAGTTACCCCAGTCCATGTGAACTTATCTAGGTTCATGTGTAGTTACCCCAGTCCATATGGACTTACCCCAGTCCATGTGTAGTTACCCCAGTCCATATGAACTTACCCCAGCTCATGTGTAGTTACCCCAGTCCATGTGAACTTACCCTAGCTCATGTGTACTTACCCCAGTCCATGTGAACTTACCCAGGTTCATGTGTAGTTACCCCAGTCCATGTGAACTTATCTAGGTTCATGTGTAGTTACCCCAGTCCATATGGACTTACCCCAGTCCATGTGTAGTTACCCCAGTCCATATGAACTTACCCCAGCTCATGTGTAGTTACCCCAGTCCATGTGAACTTACCCTAGCTCATGTGTACTTACCCCAGTCCATGTGAACTTACCCCAGTTCATGTGTAGTTACCCCAGCTCATGTGTACTTACCCCAGTCCATGTGAATTTACCCAGGTTCATGTGTAGTTACCCAGTCCATGTGTACTTACCCCAGTTCATGTGTAGTTACCCCAGTTCATGTGAACCTACCCCAGTCCATGTGAACTTACCCAAGTTCATGTGAACTTACCCAAGTTCATGTGTACTTACCCCAGTTCATGTGTAGTTACCCCAGTCCATGTGAACTTACCCTAGCTCATGTGCACTTACCCCAGTTCATGTGAACTTACCCCAGTTCATGTGTAGTTACCCCAGCTCATGTGTACTTACCCCAGTCCATGTGAATTTACCCAGGTTCATGTGTAGTTACCCAGTCCATGTGTACTTACCCCAGTTCATGTGTAGTTACCCCAGTTCATGTGAACCTACCCCAGTCCATGTGAACTTACCCAAGTTCATGTGTACTTACCCCAGTCCATGTGTACTTACCCCAGTTCATGTGTAGTTACCCCAGTCCGTGTGAACTTACCCCAGTTCATGTGTACTTACCCCAGTCCATGTGTACTTACCCCAGTTCATGTGTAGTTACCCCAGTCCGTGTGAACTTACCCCAGTTCATGTGTAGTTACCCCAGTCCATGTGAACTTACCTAAGTTCATGTGTAGTTACCCCAGTTCATGTGCACTTACCCCAGTTCATGTGAACTTACCCCAGTCCATGTGAACTTACCCCAGTCCATGTGTACTTCTAACTTTTTAATATCGTTTTGGATATTTGTTGCCCAGGAGAGTACTTACTGTAAGATATCCTAGTTGTCTCTTGATTTTAGAATTTTAAGCATGTTGACTAATGAAATAGAATTTTTTGAGGACCTTAGTACTTCTGTGGCTCTCTAATTTATAACCTAGAATCAGATGGTTTTGTCATTGTATTTAATTTAAGGCACTAACTGAAGGCATCACTTGGGAGCATCTTATATTTATATTGCATGTCAATGCTCTAGCTTACAGATAGACTATTTTCTTAAATGTATTAAAAAGGCAGCAGGTAAAAGAGAGCACGTAGTACCTAGCATTTATTTTCTTAGTTTAGGTTTCTATATGTATATTTGTTGTAAGATTCCTTTATTTCAAACCATTGACATGAGAATTTTTAAAGAAATTAATAATATTTCTAGAGTCAAATTTTCAGTCACAGAGCCGAAGGGATCATTTTCTCATTGTCTTCCACAGGTATAATAAATATCTTCCTTGATGGTTTGAGGGAAAAATTGTTGCTGGGTAGAAACATAAGAAATGTCAGACAAGTGTTTTAGGTTTAGTTTAGTTTTCAGTGGGGTAGGAAGCTATTTTTAAAGAACTTTTACAGGATCTGAGCCTATCAAATACATCAGTTGCCCTGAGATCTTTGGTGTCAGCAAGATTAGATAAGGTTCTAGTCCACCTGTGTCAACATGACTTAGTTGTTTATTCCAGAAAACCTTTGCCTGGGAGAGATAAGACTGTGCAACATTAAATAACCTGATCATTTGCTTCAGAGAGTTCCTGCTGATCATTTTGTCAGAAAGTGCTCTTATAGGGTAAACAGCTTGCTTATCAAACAATAATTTATTTGTTAAGATTCACTTCCATACTCTCTGCTCTGTATCTACCAATCTTAGCCCACTGGGTCACAGACTTTGCCCAGTCCCAGTTTCCAATCTTGAAGGATGGGCCTTAAACCACTTACGCCCAGACCCCAATTCCTATAAGTACCTGCTTCTGACTTTTCCCTTCTAAGACGCTGAGACTGTCAAGAAGATGTTCTTCCTTACTATAGTGAGTTAAAATATACTTAGCTTTGTTTTATTAAAAGATTGTTGACATTCTGGGGAGTTCAGCAGAGTCTTTTGCCTGTACTTGCTGTGGAGCAGGACAGGAAGACCAGGGTCCCCTCAGATCAGGCCATGGGCTGGGAGCAGCAGCAGTGAGCTGCAGAGGACAGCTGTGCCATGTGGTTTGTTGACATCTAGCAGGTCATCAGCAGTACAGGCTAAACGACAAAGACATCAGAGGGGGAGAGGTGGGATGGGAGACGTGTCTCTGAATGCACAGGTGGCTGACAGCATACTGGGACAAGTCTCAGAAACAGCTGAAGGTCATTAAGGTGGGGGCGTGTACGTGGTTGCTGACTTCTGGTGATGAGGAAAGAACTTTGGAATAATAGTTTGAGTAAACAAAATAGAGTGTGAGCTCATTTCATAGTCACAGGCTGATGAAGCCAGGAACATATTGGTTATGTAAAATCATTGGGTCATGATTGGAGCATTTTCTTTCCTGTATAAATTATGGCTTACATTTCTTTCTTTTAATGGGTTCTGTATATATTTTGGAAATGCAAAATGAAATTCTTTCAGCATGGGGTCATTCAGATAGCACTAGAAATCAAAGTACGTATACAATGTTTGTCAAAAAGATGATCTGTAAATTGCAGTTAGGCATTTTTATTTGCTTAGTAGAAAATTAAATCCAATATGCACAAAATCACTGTACCCTGCTTGAAATAAGCAGATTTTTTAAACACAGAAGCAGTAATAGGCAATATGGTAATAAAAGTCCCAAAGTATCTCTTTGCATACTTATTAGTAAGTATTAAAAATCAGAATCCAAACAATACTTGAAATATTCACAGTGAAACTATGTTTTAAATTGGGGAATTGTCACAATTTTCATATCAGCATTTAAGCTTATTGGGTCATTTGCTGCCAAACTTCATGTTCTGCTGTCCTTGAAGGTTGAAGCTCAAGTTCACGGAAGCCTGGAGATTTAGTTGAAGCCTTCAAGTCACTTTGTTCCCAATGAGTGACCTTTTATTTTTGATTTTGGACATAGATTGGATAAAGGACAAATTTTCATGACCTGGTAACAAGTGTTTAATTCAAAATGATTAATGGTTTCTCATTGCTGTTTTCTCTCTGGGTTGGTTTTGGGCTTGAGCAAGTTGATATATAAATAAATCAAATGCTCTGAGTTTCCAGACATTTGCTATAACAAATGAGTTAGGCAAAAATCACAATCAAAGGTAAGATGACTTATCTCACATCAGGATGCTATAAATTACTAAGTACATGGGTTAAAAGTTTTCCTTCCAGCCTGCACAGTTAGCCTTCCCTTCCCTTTTCTCTTCTCGCCTCCCTCTTCTGCAACCAGGCTTCTGTTTTATTGTACAGTCTCTTTTTGGTTTGTACTAAACAACAACAAGAACAAGAACAACAACAGCAGACTGCAAGATTTATTATTTTTCTTCTTACAGAGTCTTTTTGATTAATCTTATTTCTTTCACTAAACTGTGTTTTTAAAAAAATCCTGGCCAGAGGAAGAACAGATAAATGCACAGAAAGACTTCATTATTATCATTATCATTTTTTTCCTGACTAATTTGTTTTTTTCTTTTTTATTCTTGTGAGTACATAATTGTTGTATATCTTTACAGGCTATGTGTAATATTTTGATACAGGCATACAATGTGAATTAATCAAATTGGGGTAATCCATCAACTTGGGCATTTATCATTTCTTTTGTCTTAGGAACATTGTAGTTTTACTCTTTTAGTTATTTTAAAGTGTATCATAACTTATTGTTGATTATAGTCATTTTGTTGTGCTCTCAAATATTGTTTATTCCATCTAACCATCTCTATAATTTGCATCTGTTAATCATCCCCACTTTATCCCCTAGTCCCTGCTACCCTTGACAGCCTGATAACCATCAGACTATTCTCTGTTTCCAGGAGGTCAATTGTTTTAATATTTAGCTTCTACATATTAGTGAGAACATGCATGATTTGTCCTTCTGTGCTTGGTTTATTTCACTTAGTGTTCTTGTGTTCTCCCCCCCACCCCAATTTTTTTTTTTTTATATATATTGTTTGGGATTCATTAAGGGTACAAAGAATTAGGTTACACTGATTGCAGTTGTTAGGTAAAATCCCTCTTGAAATTGTGTCCCACCCCAAGAGGTGTGCCATATACCATGACCCCCCATACTCCTCCTTCCTCCCCTCTCCCTACTTGCTCTTTCTCCTACCTCACCCCTGTAGTAGATCATCTACTGCCTTCATATCAGAACTGAGTACATTGGATTCTTGCTTCTCCATTCTTGGGATGCTTTACTAAGAAGAATGTATTCCATCTCCATCCAGGTTAATACAAAAGATGTAAAGTCTTCATCTTTTAATGGCTAAATAGTATTCCATGATATACATATACCACAGCTTGTTAATCCATTCCTGGGCTGGTGGGCATTTAGGCTGTTTCCACATTTTGGCAATTGTAAATTGAGCTGTGACAAACAGTCAAGTGCAAATGTCCTTACGATAAAAGGATTTTTTTTTTTCTTCTGGGTAGATGCCTTGTAATGGTATTGCAGGATCAAATGAGATGTCTAATTTGAGTTCTTTGAGGCTTCTTCATACTTCCTTCCAAAAAGGTTATATTAGTTTGCAGTCCCACCAGCAGTGTAAAAGTGTTCCCTTCTCTTCCACATCTACACCAGCTTCTGCAGCTTTGAGACTGTGATGTGGGCTATTCTTCCTGGGGTTAGGTAATTTTGTCAGGGTGGCTTTGATTTGCATTTCTCTGTTGATCAGGGATGATGAACATTTTTTCATGTTTGTTAGCCATTTGTCTGTCTTCATCAGAGAAGGTTCTGTTCATATCTCTTGTCCAGAGATGGACGGGATTGTTTACTCTTTCTGTTGATTAATTTGAGTTCTCTGTAGATTCTAGTTATCAACCTTTTGTTACATTGATAACTTGAAGATATCTTTTCCCATTCTGAAGGTTGTCTATTTGCTTTATTTGTTGTGTTCTTAGTTGTGCAGAAGGTTTTCAGCTTAATTAAGTCCCATTTCTTAATTTTTGTTGTTGTTGCAATGGCCACTGAAGTCTTTGTCATAACATCTTTCCCTAGTCCAACATCATCAAAAGTTTTCCTCACAATTTCTTCTAAGATTTTTATGGTTTTGTGTCTTGGATTTAAGTCTCTTACCCATCTTGAGTCAATTTTTATAAGAGATGAAAGGTGTGGGTTGAGTTGCAATCTTTTACATGTGGTTATCCAGTTCTCTCAGCACCATTTGTTGACATTCATTTCCCCACTATATGCTTTTGTTTGGTTTATCAAAGCTCAGATGGCAAGTAGAGACTGGTTTCATCTCTTGGTTTTCTATTCTGTTCCATATGTCTGTGTCTCTATTTTTTTGTGCCAATACCATGCTGTTTTGACTACAGTGAACTTGTAATATAGCCTGACGTCTGGGATGGTGATGCCTCCGACTTCATTTTTATTACTAAGAATAGCCTTAGCTATAATTTTTTTTTTCCTGGCTCAATACAAAACAAAGTACTATTTTTTCCAGTTCAAAATGTGATGTTTGTATTTAAATGGGGATTATATTGAATCTGTAGGTTGCTTTGGATAGAATAGACATTTTGACAATGTTGATTCTTTCCACCAAAGAGCATGGTATATTCTTCCATTTGTTAGTGTCTTTTGCAATTTCTTTTCTTAGGATTTTATAATTCTCTTTGAAAAGATTTTTCACCTCTTTTGTTAGGTATATTCCTAAGTATTTCATTTTTTTTTGAAGCTACAGTGAAGGGAACTGTGTCCTTGATTTGCTTCTCAACTTGGCTGTTATTGGTATCCACAAGTTGCTGATTTGTGGACATTGGTTTTATACCCTGAGACGTTATTGTATTTCCTGATGACTTCCAGGAGTTTTGTGGTTGAATCTCTGGGGTTTTCTAAGTAGAAGAGCATATCATCTCTTCTACTTAGAAAGACTTCTTCATCATATCACCCAGCAAAGAGGGAGAGTGTTTGGATGCCCTTTGTAGCCTTCTTTTTCCTGATTGCATTGACTAGAACTTCCAGAACCAGGTTGAATAATAGTGGTGATAGTGGACATCCTTGTCTAATTTCAGTTCTAAGTGGAAAAGCTTTCAGTTTTATACCATTCAGTATGATATAGCTGTGGGTTTGTCATAGATGGGTTCAATCAGCTTAAGTAATGTGCCACCTATGCCTATTTTCTTTTTTTTTTTTTATCGTTGGGGATTCATTGAGGGTACAATAAGCCAGGTTACATTGATTGCAATTGTTAGGTAAAGTCCCTCTTGCAATCATGTCTTGCCCCCATAAAGTGTGACCCACACCAAAGCCCACCCCCTCCTCCCCTCTTTCTGCTTTTCCTCCCCCCCATAACCTTAATTGTCATTAATTGTCCTCATATCAAAATTGAGTACATAGGATTCATGCTTCTCCATTCTTGTGATGCTTTACTAAGAATAATGTCTTCCACTTCCATCCAGGTTAATACGAAGGACATAAAGTCTCCATTTTTTTTAATAGCTGAATAGTATTCCATGGTTTACATATACCACAGTTTGTTAATCCATTCCTGGGTTGGTGGGCATTTAGGCTGTTTCCATATTTTGGCGATTGTAAATTGAGCTGCAATAAACAGTCTAGTACAAGTGTCCTTATGATAAAAGGATTTTTTTTCCTTCTGGGTAGATGCCCAGTAATGGGATTGCAGGATCAAATGGGAGGTCTAGCTTGAGTGCTTTGAGGTTTCTCCATACTTCCTTCCAGAAAGGTTGTACTAGTTTGCAGTCCCACCAGCAGTGTAAAAGTGTTCCCTTCTCTCCACATTGACGCCAGCATCTGCAGTTTGAGATTTTGTGATGTGGGCCATTCTCACTGGGGTTAGATGATATCTCAGGGTTGTTTTGATTTGCATTTCTCTAATATACAGAGATGATGAACATTTTTTCATATGTTTGTTAGCCATTCGTCTGTCATCTTTAGAGAAGGTTCTATTCATGTCTCTTGCCCATTGATATATGGGATTGTTGGATTTTTTCATGTGGATTAATTTGAGTTCTCTATAGATCCTAGTTATCAAGGTTTTGTCTGATTGAAAATATGCAAATATCCTTTCCCATTGTGTAGATTGTCTCTTTGCTTTGGTTATTGTCTCCTTAGCTGTACAGAAGCTTTTCAGTTTAATGAAGTCCCATTTGTTTATTTTTGTTGTTGTTGCAATTGCCATGGCAGTCTTCTTCATGAAGTCTTTCCCCAGGCCAATATCTTCCAGTGTTTTTCCTATGCTTTCTTGGAGGATTTTTATTGTTTCATGCCTTAAATTTAAGTCCTTTATCCATCTTGAATCAATTTTTGTGAGTGGGGAAAGGTGTGGGTCCAGCTTCAGTCTTTTACATGTAGACATCCAGTTCTCCCAACAGCATTTATTGAATAGGGAGTCTTTCCCCCAAGGTGTGTTCTTGTTTGGTTTATCAAAGATTAGGTGGTTGTAAGATGTTAGTTTCATTTCTTGGTTTTCAATTCAATTCCAAGTATCTATGTCTCTATTTTTGTGCCAGTACCATGCTGTCTTGACCACTATGGTTTTGTAGTACAGACTAAAATCTGGTATGCTGATGCCCCCAGCTTTATTTTTATTACTAAGAACTGCCTTAGTTATACGGGGTTTTTTCCGGTTCCATACAAAATGCAGAATCATTTTCTCCAAATCTTGAAAGTACAATGTTGGTATTTTGATAGGAATGGCATTGAATAGGTAGATTGCTTTGGGAAGTATAGACATTTTAACAATGTTGATTCTTCCCATCCATGAGCATGGTATGTTCTTCCATTTGTTAATATCCTCTGCTATTTCCTTTCTGAGGATTTCATAGTTTTCTTTATAGAGGTCCTTCACCTCCTTCGTTAGGTATATTCCCAGGTATTTCATTTTCTTTGAAACTATGGTGAAGGGAGTTGTGTCCTTAATTAGCTTCTCATCTTGACTGTTATTGGTGTACACAAAGGCTACTGACTTGTGGACATTGATTTTATATCCTGAAACATTACTGTATTTTTTGATGACTTCTAGGAGTCTTGTGGTTGAGTCTTTAGGGTTCTCTAAGTATAAAATCATGTCGTCAGCAAAGAGGGAGAGTTTGACCTCCTCTGCTCCCATTTGGATTCCCTTTATTTCCTTGTCTTGCCTAATTGTATTGGCTAGAACTTCCAGCACTACGTTGAATAGTAAAGGTGACAGAAGACAACCTTGTCTGGTTCCAGTTCTAAGAGGAAAAGCTTTCAGTTTTACTCCATTCAGTAAAATACTAGCTGTGGGTTTGTCATAGATAGCTTCAATCAGTTTTAGAAATATGCCACCTATGCCTATACTCTTTAGTGTTCTAATTAGAAAAGGATGCTGGATTTTATCAAATGCTTTTTCTGTGTCTATTGAGAGGATCATGTGATCTTTATTTTTGCCTCTGTTAACATGGTGGATAACGTTTATGGACTTGTGTATGTTAAACCAGCCTTGCATCCCTGGGATGAAGCCTACTTGATCATGATGAATGACTTTTTTGATGATAAGCTGGAATCTATTGGCTAGGATTTTGTTCAGAATTTTTGCATCTATATTCATGAGTGAGATTGGTCTGAAATTCTCCTTTTTGTTTGGGTCTTTTCCTGGTTTTGGTATCAGGGTGATGTGTGCTTCATAGAATGTGTTGGGGAAGATTCCTTCTTCCTCAATTTTTTGGAATAATTTCTGAAGTACAGGAATAAGCTCTTCCTTAAAGTTTTGATAGAATTCTGGTGTGTAGCCATCTGGACCAGGGCAGTTTTTGGTTGGAAGATTTTTTGTTGTTTCTTTGATCTCAGTGCTTGAAATTGGTCTGTTCAGGAGCTCTATTTCTTCCTGGCTAAGTCTAGGGAGAGGGTGTGATTCCAATTATTGATCCATTTCCTTCACATTGTCAAATTTCTGGGCGTAGAGTTTCTGGTAGTATTCAGAGATGATCTCTTGTATCTCTGTGGGATCAGTTGTTATTTCCCGTTTATCATTTTTGATAGAGGTTACTAGAGATTTTACTTTTCTATTTCTCTTTAGTCTGGCCAATGGTTTATCTATTTTATTTATTTTTTCAAAAAACTAACTTCTTGTTTCATTAATTTTCTGAATGATTCTTTTGTTTTCAATTTCATTGATCTCTGATTTGATTTTGGAGATTTCTTTTCTTCTACTGAGTTTAGGCTTAGATTGTTCTTCTTTTTCCAAATCCATAGATGGCTTGTGAGATTGTTGATGCACTCTCTTTTTGTTTTTCGAATGTAGGCATCTAAAGCGATGAATTTTCCTCTCAAAACTGCTTTTGCAGTATCCTACAGGTTTTGGTAGCTTGTGTCTTCATTGTTGTTATGCTCAAGGAAGTTAATGATTTCCTGTTTTATTTCTTCCTGCACCCATCTGTTCTTCAACAGAAGATTGTTTAATTTCCATGCCTTTGTGTGGGCTGGAGCATTTTTGTTAGAGTTGAGTTCCACTTTTAGTGCCTTATGGTCTGAGAAGATACAAAGTAAAATTTCAATTCTTTTGATTCTGTTGATATTTGTTTTGTGTCCCAGGATATGATCAATTTTGGAAAATGTTCCATGGGGTGATGAGAAGAATGTATATTCTTTATCTTTGGGAAGGAGTGTTTTATACGCATCTATCAAGCACATTTGTTGTAGGGTCACATTAAAATCTCTTATATCTTTGTTTAATTTCTGTTTAGAGGATCTGTCCAGCTCTGTAAGAGGAGTGTTAAAGTCCCCTGTAATTATGGTATTATCAGGTATCATATTGCTCAGACTGAGTAAGGTCTGTTTCAAGAATCTGGGCACATTTAAATTGGGTGCATAAATATTTAGAATTGAAACATCTTCTTAATCGGTGTGACCTGGCTTATTGTACCCTCAATGAATCCCCAACAATAAAAATAAATAAATAAATAAAAAAGAAACATCTTCTTGTTGTATTTTTCCCTTGACCAATATAAAGTGACCATCTTTGTCTTTTTTGACTTTAGTTGCTTTAAATACACATGAATCTGAAAATAAGATTGCAACTCCTCTTTTCTTCTGAATGCCATTTGCCTGAAAAATTGTCTTCCAACCCTTGACTCAGAGCTTTAATTTGTCTTTTGAAGCCAAGTGTGTTTCTTGCAGACAGCAAATGGATGGCTTGTGTTTTTTAATCCAGTCAACCAATCTATGTCTCTTCAGTGGGGAATTCAAGCCATTAACATTTATTGAGATAATTGATAAGGGTTGTAGTATTCTATTCATCTTATTTTGTGAGAGTCCATTGCTTAGTTTTATCTTTTGCATCAGTGTGGAGGTTAGGTTCTGTCCTTTAATTTTTGAGTTCTTACTTTGCTGCTGATCCATTGTGGTGGTCAGTGTACAGAACAGGTTGAAGTAATTCCTGTTGAGCTGGTCTTGTTGTGGTGAATTTCCTCAATGTTTGTATATCCGTAAATGATTTGATTTCTCCGTCAATTTTTAAGCTTAGCTTAGCAGGGTACAGAATTCTGGGTTGGAAATTGTTCTGTTTAAGTAGATTAAAGGTAGATGACCACTGTCTTCTTGCTTGGAAAGTTTCATTAGAGAAGTCTCTGGTCACTCTGATGGATTTGCCCCTGTAGGTCAACTGGCGCTTACTCCTGGCAGCTTGCAGAATCTTTTCTTTTGTCTTGACTTTGGACAGGTTCATCACAATGTGTCTTGGAGAAGCTCAGTTAGAGTTGAGGTGAGCTGGGGTCCGATATCCCTCTGAAAGCAGTGTGTCAGAATCTTTGGTGATATTGGGAAATTTTCTTTTATAATATTCTCTAGTATGGCTTCATTCCTCTGGAGCATTCTTCTTCCCCTTCTGGGATTCCTATTCCTAGCTATTTTGGAACGCTTCATAAAGTCCCATAATTCTGACAGTGAACGTTCTGCTTTCTCTCTCTTCTTTTCTGCCTCTTTTACTATCTGAGTTATCTTAAGAACTTTGTCTTCTACCTCTGAAATTCTTTCTTCTGCATGGTCTAACCTGTTGCTGATACTTTCCATTGCATCTTTAAGTTCCCTCTTTGACTGTTTCATTTCCTTCAGCTCTGCTATATCCTTTTTATATTCTTCATATCATTCATCTCTGATTTGATTCTGTTTTTGGATTTCCTTTTGGTTATTTTCCACTTTATTAGCAGTTTCCTTCATTGTTTCCATCATTTCTTTCATTGTTTTCAACATGTGTATTCTAAATTCCCTTTCTGTCATTCCTAACATTTCTTTACAGGTGGGAGCCTCTGCAGTAGCTACCTCATGGTCCCTTGGTGGGGTTGTTCTAGACTGGTTCTTCATGTTGCCTGGAGTTTTCTGCTGATTCTTCCTCATGGGTTATTTCTTTTATCTGTTTCCTTGCCCTAATTTTCCTTTCACTTCCTCTTGCTCTTTAAGTTCTCGTGCCTGTGGACTAAGGGTTAGATGAGTCCTTTTGGTACAGGACTAGAAAGGTGAGAAGGTTGAAGAGCAAGAAAGGGATGAAAGAAAGGAGGACTGAGTGAAAGAAAAAAAAATAGAGAAAGGAGAGGGGATGGGTAAAAGGAATATTGACAAAAAGATGAGAGGCACAGAAAGAGGGAGACAGAGCAATATAGGTATACAGTAGGGTACTTTGACACAACCTTAAAAAAAACCCCACCTTCTGGGGGTGCCCAGTTGGGTGGTTCCCTTGAGGTCAGCAGCTCTTTGCTAACTTGATCAGACACAGTCCCCCACTTCCACCAAGTAGAGAGGAAAGACAAAAATGCTATAAATCAAACCAAAAGAAGCAAACAGAAAACTTTATGGGATAAAACTGTGTGGAAAACCAAATAATAGCGGTAGAAACAGTAGCAAAAATGAAGTTCTAGTTATTAAAAAAGGCAGCAATGGGAAATTATCATTAAACTAGAAAAATTGAGAAAGAAAAAAGATCTGTATGGAAAAGGTTGAAATTAAAAAACAAAACAACGTCAAAATAAACAAAAAAACAACCAAACCAAAAAAACAAAACAAAACAAAACAAAACACAACCAAAAAGAAAGCAGTATGTATATGTTGTTGAATATTGTCTGGGCAACACATGGTCTTCTGGGGTATGAGATGTTAATCACAGTTCTGATACCACTGGAGGCTGCTGATTTCTCAATCCCCAGCAGGTAGACACCCTAAATCTCTCTTCAGCCCACTTAAAAGGCACTTTGAACTTGTAAACTTGCTGAGCAGAAGCCTTCCCAGGAAAGTGCTTCTTGCTGGAATCACGGCTGAAGTGGCTATCCACTTACCCAGTGTGCCAAAACTGGTCTCACTCTGCCCCTGAGGGTTAGGTCTGCAAGGTGGCTCAGACCCCACCCGTAGGGTACTCGGTGCTGGGTTACCAGCTCCCACCCGATTCTAGCTCTGTGACCCTGATGGCAGAGCTTGCCAGGGCAGATCGCTCACAATGGCTCCCTGTGGCCCACCGCCAAACACTATTAGCTCTGTCTGGCTCAGTGGCTCAGACTGGGGCCCTAGACAACGGCCAAAGTTCTCCGCATTCCCTCTCAGGCTCTCCCCAAGGCAGCTCAACTGAGTGCCAAGTCCAAAGACACCAAAACAGTTCACAGGTAAGGCCTTTCCTGTTTGCAGTCTCGCTGCTACTGAACTTACAATTGTGGGCAGGTTTAGACCGATTGAACACATGTGACCACTTGCCCGTTTTCCACTGTTTTAGTCCTCCTCTTGGGGTCCAGAAGTCTCTTGCTGACTCTCTCTATCCTCACAGGGGTGATGATAGGCAGATCCCACCAGCCAGAGATGCCTGGAGTCCTATCTCCCCGGACTCCCGGTGCCCAGATGCAAGGAAGCTGTTACTCGGCCGCCATCTTGCTCTCCTCCTCCTATGATGATCTATGCCTATTTTCTTAAGTGTTGTTGTTTGTAAAGGATGCTGAATTTTGTCAAATGCTTTTTCTGCATCTATTGAAAGGATCATTTGTTCTTTGTTTTTGCTTCTATTGATATGGTGAATTACATTTATGGATTTACATATGTTAAACCAAGCTTGCATCCCTTGGATGAAGCCTATGTGATTTGAGGTATAATTTTTTTAATGTGTAGCTGAAATCTATTTGCTAAGATTTTGTTGAGTATTTTTGCAACAATATTCATCAGTAAAATTGGTCTGTAGTTCTCTTTTCTGGTTGGGTCCTTTTCTGGGTTTGGAATCAAGGTGATGGTTTGGTTCACAAAATGTGTTGGGGAAGGTTCCTTCCTTCTTAGTATTTTGGAATAGGTTGTTTTGGAATAGTGTGGATATAAGCTCTTCTTTGAATGTTTAATAGGAAGCCATTTTGTTGAGGGCATTTTTTTGTTGGAAGATTTAGAAATTTTTTTTTCTTTAAATCCTGGTGCTTGATTTTGGTCTGTTCAAGGGATCTATTTCTTCCTGGTTCAGTCTAGAAAGATGGTGTGATTTCAGGTATTGTCCATTTACTCCACATTGTCAAATTTCCAGGCATAGAGTTTCTTGTAGTAGTCAGATATAATGTTTTATATCTCTATGATATTTGTTGTTATTTCCCCCATTTTGTTTCTGATTGAGGTTATTAGAGAGTTTACTTTTCTGTTTATAGTTAATCTAGCTATAAGTTTATCAATTTTATTTGTTTTTGAAGAATCAACATTTTATTTCATTAATTTTTGGAGTTATTCTTTTGTTTTCAATTTCATTTATTTCTAATTTAATTTTGGTTATTACTTTTCTTATGCTAGGTTTGGGATTGGATTGCTCTTTTCCATTTCCTTAAGACAATTTATTATGTTGTTGATGTGTTTTCTGTTTCTCAAGGATATTCATTCCACTTGGGAGTAAAAGGCACATTTGCTCTTTTATGTATAATATGAAAAAAATGTAAAAATATTTGCATGATGTATAATTATTATTCCTTCTGTTTTTCGGATGTAGGCATCTAATGTAATACATTTCCCCCTTAGGACTGCTTTTTCGGTATCCCAGAGGTTTTGGTAGCTTGTAGCTTCATTGTTGTTATGTTTAAGGAATTTAATAATTTCCTCCTTTATATCTTCCTTGACTGAACTGCCATTCAGCATAAGGTTATTTAATTTCCAGGCCTTTGCGTGAGGATGAATATTTTTGTTGGAGTTGAGTTCCACCTTTATTGCCTTGTGGTTCAAGAAGATACAAGGTATAATTTAAATTCTTTTAATTTTGTTGAAATTTTATTTGTGTCCTAGGACACAAATGGTCTATTTTGGAGTAAGTTCCATTGGCTGATGAGAAGAATGTATATTCCTTAGTTTTGGAATGATGTGTTCTATGTATGTCTATTAAGTCAATTTTTTTCTAAAGTTGCATTTAGGTCCCTTGTATCATTGTTTATTTTCTGTTTAGAGGATCTGTCCAGTTCTGTAAAAGGGGTTTTAAAGTCCCTAGCTGTTATGATGTTATGGGATATCATACTGCTTAGACCATTTAGTCTATTACATAAATCTTGGAGCGTTTAAGTTTGGTGCATAAATATTTAGAATGGAAATGTCCTCTCATTTTATTGTTCCCTTGACCAGTATGAGGGGGCTATCTTTGTTTTTCTTATCTGATTTGCTTTGTATTCACTGATATCTGAAAATAAGTTTGCAACTCCTTCCTTCTTCTAATTTCCATTTGCCTTCACCCTGAGTCCGATTTTGTCCTTTGAGGTTACATGTGTTTCTTGGAGACAACATATAGATGGCTTGTGCTTTTTTTTTTTTAATCTAACTGGCCAGACTGTGCCTCTTCAGTGGGGGAATTTAAGCCATTTACATTAATTGAGAAAAGTGATAAGTGTGGTGGAGTTCTATTTATCCTTTTCTCCACTGTGAAAGCTAGGTTTTTTTCTTTTAATTTCTGGGTGTTTAGTTTGCTAGTGGTCCAATGTGATGGTCAGCATGGAGAATAGATCTAATTATTTCCTGTAGAGTTAGTTTTGTTGTGGCAAATTTCCTCAATGTTTGCATGTCAGTAAAATATTTGACTTCTCCATTGATTTTAAAACTTAGTTTAGTAGGATACAGAATTCTGGGTTGAAAATTGTTCTGTTTAAGAAGGTTAAAGGCAGACCATTCTTTTCTAGCTTGGAAGATTTCAGCTAAAAAGTCTGCTGTCACCTGATGGATGTGCTCCTATAAGTCAATTGGTGCTTACTCCTGGCTGCTTGCAGATTTTTCTCTTTCATCATGACTTTGGAAAGTTTCATTACAGTATGTCTTGGAGATGCTGTATTGTGTTGAAATGTCCTAGGGTTGATATCTCTCTAAACAGAGTGTTTTAGAATCTTTAGTGAAACTTGGGAAATTTTCATTTGTGATATCCTCCAGTAGGACCTCCATTCCTGTGGGACATTCTTCATCCTTTTAAGGGATCACTATAATTTGTATTTTTGAACACTTTGTGTTGTCCTATAATTATTTGGTGACTATTCTGCTTTCTCTCTCTTCTTTCCTACATCTTTAACTACCTGGTATAGCTCAATAGATTTATCCTCAAGTTCTGAGATTCTTTCTTCTCCATGGTCTAATCTGTTATTGATACTTTTTACTACATCTTTAAGTTCCCTGGTTGACTCCTTCAGTTCCTTAAGCTCTGTTATATCCTTTCTGTATTCTTCATATTTTGCATCTAATTTTTGGTTTTGTTTTTCGTCATTTCCTTTTCATTTTAGTTTCTCATCACTTCCTTTTATTGCTTTGCCATCCATGTTTTAAATTCCCTTTCTGTCATTTTCGTTAAATCTTTACAGGTAGAATTCTCTGTGGTGGCTACTTTATGATCCCTTGGAAGGGTTTCTCTGTTTTGGGTTTTCATGTTGCCAGAATTTTTCTGCTGATTCTTCCTCATGTGTGTTTTCTTCTTGTTCACATCCTTCCCTTACTTTTTCCTCTCACTACCTCCTTTGCTTTAAATTATCTTGTCTCTGAGGTTAGGTGTTGAAGTGGTCTTTAGGTATAAGGCCAATAGGAAAAGAAGGATAAAGAACAAGAAAGGAGAAAGGAAAGAAAAAGATATAGAAAAAGAAAGAGGAGGGGTGACAGGAAAGAGTGAAGATAAATAGAGAAGGAGGATAGAAAGAGGAAAAGAGAGAGACAGGAAAAATGGTGGTATTTGACAGGGTACTTTGACCCACACCCACAGCTCTAGGACATTGGGGGATGATCCTGCATTGGTACCTTGAGGTCAGGATCTTCTTACCAGCCTGGGCAAAAACAAGACCTCACTGCCACCAAATGTAGAAAAAATCAGCAGTATGTTGTAGTGGGTATCTACCAAAACTCTCTTTCCAAAGACTAAATCTAGTAGGACACCCTAGACTATGACCTCATGCTTCCTTGAGCCAGACCAATGCTTTGACCCTTAGTCAGACCAATGCCATGATTCCTTATCCCAAGAGAAAAGAAAAAAAATAAAGAAAATTAAAAAAATTAAAAGTATAATTATATAAACTGAAGAAAAAAAGGGATAGTTTAGTTGTTGTATTAGAAATTTATGTGGATAAGATGAGAAAAGTAGAAAAATCTCTACCAGACTCAGTGCCTGTAGCTCAGTAGCTAGGGCATCAGCCACTTACACCAGAGTTGGTGGGTTTGAACCCAACCTGGGCCTGCCAAACAACAATGACAATTACAACAACAACAAAATAGCTGGGCATTGTGGCACACATCTATAGTGCCAGCTACTTGGGAGGCTGAGGGAGGAGAACCGTTTAAGCCCAAGAGTTTGAGGTTGCTGTGAGCTGTGACGCCACAGCACTCTACTGAGGATGACATAGTGAAACTCTGTCTAAAAAAAAAAACTATACCAAAGGAGAGAAAAAAAGAAGCAAAATAAAAAAAGAAATAAAGAATAAAAGGGCTGAAAAACCATAACCAAAATGGAAGAGCCCTTGCTATTGAAGAAAGTAAAAATGAAGAGATAAAATCACACCCTAACCAAACCATATCGAACCAAACCAAACCAAACAAAAAACAATAGTAACAACAACGAAAACTAAAGAAAAAAATTGGGACAAAAGAAAAAATCCAGAAATTTATATATGATATACACACAACACACACACACACATACACTCACACATACATATAAATTGCAATGTATTGCCTGGACACAAGATGGTGCTGTGGTAGTAGGAAATGGAGAATACACATGTTGTTATCACTGTATAATATTGGCCTGGTCACTTCACCAGCACTCAGTCCCTATAGCAGTGGTTCTCAAATTTCCTCATTCTGTGACCCTTTAATGTATTTTCTCATGTTGTGGTGACTCCCAACCATAAACTTATTTTCGTTGCTACTTCATAACTGTAATTTTGCTACTGTTATGAATTGTAATGTAAATATCTGATATGCAGGATGTATTTAGGCGACCCTGGTGAAAGGGTCGTTCGATCCCCAAAGGGGTTGTGACCCACAGGTTGAGAACTGATGCCCTATGGGATTAGGATCCCAAACTCTCACCAGATCTCTCAGGTGGCATGTCTTTACCTTTCAAACAGTGCTCCCTGATAAAGTGGTTTTTCCTCGGGGGCGGAGGTGGGTGCTCAATTCGCCCCAAGGATGGGCACCTGAGGTCAGCAGGTATACAAGAGCCAGCTGTGCATAAGGACACTGTGGACTTTTTCTCCTGCATGGCTTTCCCATAATGGCAGCCTGCCTACAGCCAATCTGAGGGGAGCTGCACCCCACCTGGCACTCAGCCTGGGTTGTCTCATGCTGCTAAAGTTTCCTTGGTCATCCAAGCCCCTCAAGGCAGTCCAGGGTGCTGTTCAGTCCAAAAACAAAAACTGCAGGACAGCCTTTTCTCACATCCAGTCCTCCACAGAGGGCTGCCAGCCTACCTCTGCCTGTACCTGGAACCTGCCGTCTGTGCTGGTTTTCGTCAGCTCCAAACTTCCTCATTGGCTCCTGGAGTCTCCTACTGCTTCACTGTACCCCTGGAGCAATGTTTCTGGGTAGATTCCCTCAGCCAGAGATGGCCAAAGTCCTCTGTCCACTATCTCACCCAGAGCAGTTGGCAAGGACATGTCTCTAGTCTGCCATCTTGTTCCATCCCCCTGTTATTGGTATTTTGATGGGGATTGGATTGAATTTAAAAACTGCTTTGCGTAATATGGACATTTTAATCATATTTATTCTTCCAAATCATAGTCATGGAATATTTTTTTTTGTAGAAAAAGACAGTTTTACTGAGGAATATAGATAACAACTTCAATAAAAGTCAAGAATTCAATGCTGTGAATGAGATTCAGCTTTGAAAAATTACCTAATTCATAAATTATTAAAAAGTCTTAATGAAATTTCAGTCAACATCTTGGTGACCTTTTTTTGTAAACTTAATGAAAACATAATTTTATCAAGAAGAATAAAAGGGCAAAAGTATTTAAGAATATTGATTTAAGGCAGATTAACAAGGTATGACTTACCCAACTATACTTTTAAATGAATTTTGAGGCTATAAATTTTAAAAAGTATGGCAGAGGCAATGGTTCTCAACCTTCCTAATGCTGTGGCCCTTTAATACAGTTCCTGTGGGTTGCAACCCACAGATTGAGAACCGCTATCATAGAGTAAGAATTGACCACATTTCTGCAAAACTGAACAGAAAGATCAAAACAATTATGCAATATAATATATTAAGATAGTGTACATCAGTGGAGAAAAAAAGATACATGTTAAAGGTTAAAATGAGAAAATACATTGGATAGGGTTTCTGGTCTTAGAGTAAAAGCACTGCCCTTAGCAAGAAAAAATAAATCTCATCTCAAATTTTGAGATGATAAATAAGGTTTTCAAAATTAACACCATTAGTCATGAAATGAAATCTGGAGTTAGAGCCAACACTGTTTAAAGCCTGTATTACTCTGCTTGGGTATAAAGAAGGAGAAAAAAGAGACAAGGAGCAGGCAGAGGGGAAAAATATTTTAATCAGCCCACATTTATATTGTCTACACAAACAAACCAAGACTTTAATATTTTCAAGTGTTTTAAAATATTTTAATGGTCGTTATTCTCTTAAGAGCTCAGCTCTTTGTGCTAATAGGATTTTTAAAAATGTGATTAAAAAATTTTAGAATATTACAGGGATAAACATGCTTTGGTTTTATTATTTGCATTTGTACATTTTAAGTCAAAGTTATGTGTGCTTTTCACCCAGAATGTGTGCTTTGTACCAGGTAGTAGTTAGGTGTGAATTTATACAACACCTTCTCCCTGCTCCCCACCTACTTGATTTCCATTGAGTTTTATTTCTCTAGGCACATGTTAAGTGTTGATCAACTACTTCCAATTTAGTATTGAGTACATGTGGTGTTTGTTTTTCTGTACTTGTGATACTTCACTTAGAAAAGTTATCTACAGTTCCAGCCACATTGTTACAAAAGATACTAGATCACCATATTTTTTTGTGGCTGAGTAGTACTCCATGGCATACATACAACACATTTTGGAGATCACATAGGGATCTAAGAACTAGAGTTGGTCACAGGAGCCAAAAACAACATTGTAGTGGTTCCATCCTACAATTCCTCTACTAGGTATATATCCAGAACACCAAAAATCACTTTATAACAAAGATATTTGCACTGGAATGTTTATTGCAGCCCAATTCATAATTGCTAAGTCATGGAAGAAGCCCAAGTACCCAGGAAGTTTCTTGATCTCCACCACCACCAAAGTGAGGGGAGAAGCAAGGCAGTTTGTCACTAGGTTGCCTGACCTAAAAAGATTTGTGAAGGTTTGATGGGGCTCAGATGTTGAATTTCCCGCCACTAGGGGGAGCTGCTGGCAAGAGAGTCAGGACTAGCCCTCCAGACCTGCAGAGCTGTTTTCAGGACAGGGACCTAAATGCTTATATGCTAAAGCACAAGACTGGTTTCTTTCCACCCTTATCCAGTAGGGTGATTTACCTGTGGGGAGGGGTAGGTGCTCCTCCAAATGGCCACTCCTTGGACCCCCACACACCTTGTAAAGTTAAGCCAGTAAATGGTGGAAAGGGCTTGCAAATTGACACTCCTGCCAGTAGGTTGTGCTGGAAAGAAGAAGCTACAATGTTGTTTTTGGCTCCTGTGACCAACTCTAGTTCTTAGGGGAAGCACTCAAATGGCCTGGGTGGCAGGTGGGGCACTGGAGCTTTCAGATGTGTCCTTAGTCTCTGCTGCAGCTGGGGGAGTGTGACAGGGCAGGACTGGGTTGGGTGAGCTTACCCTCACATTGCACAGAAGCTGATCAGTTAGGTGCCAGTGGTTAAAGGTTAAAGGTTTGTTCCCAGTTTCTGGGCCAGGCCCTAACTGGGAAAGGCTGAAGTGGCTCCATCCAGCCAGAAAGTCTTTTGTGGAGGCAGATCTGTCAGAGACTCTCAAACTGGTAGTCTACAATAGACCTCACACTTCTCCCTACATTCCAATCCATGGTCTTCTCCCAGTGATTGCTGGAGGGCTGGATCCAAGGGCAGCTGAGCTCCTCTGTGACTGGGCTGTGGGCCAGGAGATTCCCTACCAAGGATCTCTGCCTGAGCTGAGCTGTAGGGGAAGAGGTGTCCCATGAGCATGGTGAGCTAAGACTTACACTGCACTCTGTCTTCTGATTTGCCCATGTGGGCTCCTTCACCTCCCTACAACAAGTAGGTCATCCCATCCTGTATCAGGATGACAAAGGCACAAGGTGGGTGAAGAAGCATGCTTGTCTTGAGTTGTCTGTGGGGTACCTGAATAGGATCAGTGTCCCCTGCCTTGGTGCATTCCCAGCTCTGATGGAGCCACCAGGCATAGCACCAGAGCAGGCCAGAAAGTAGGGAGCTCACAGTCTGAGCACCCCTTAGTCTGCTCCAGGAACACAATAAAGGCCTGAGTCCCACACCCTGTGAGGGAAACCTCAGTGTGGTGGCTCAATTGTCTCTTCCAGCAGCTATGCTAGGGGAAGGGGATGTGGCAAAAAAGAGTCTGTATGGGAGAGTGGTAGCTCTGGTTGGGAGAGTTTCTGCCCAGAATGTCCAGATTTAGGAGCCATGCAAATCGCCTGGAACCTGCTGGACACCAGTGGATCTGGCAGTCTGGGCTAGATTTGGGAAATGTCTATGTGGAAATGAGCAGGATGAAACATGAGGAGTTGAAGACCCCTGGGGATGGTTACCGGAATTTTGCTTTTCAGTAGGTCCTTGGTCTCAGGGATTCGAAGAATGAACCCACGGATTACAGATCAGTGGTAAGATAGAACTTTTATTAGAAATTAAAAAGGAATACAGAAGAAGTAAAAAGCATCATACCTTCTGGAAGGGGGAAAGACCTGAAGAACTCACTCGGGAGTCTCCCTGTGGGCTCGTTTATCTAGGGGTATTAGGTCTAGAGAATTACACATGGCCAGCAGTTGGTAGATGGAAAAACATCTTTTCAAAGTTAGTGAGTGCATTAACAAATGAATGTTCCTCCTCCACTAGGCGAGGTTATCAGGTCCTTTCAGTCTTTGTCCCTGAGAAGGGATTAAGGTTGTGCTCCCACCCAAGGTGGAACCACCCAAAAAACCATCACAGGCTGCTTTGTTCATGATCTTGTCAGAGACCAGAGGGTGTGTCCTGAAAAAGGCAGTCTGCTTGTGCCTGGAAATGGGGGTCTGACCTCTGAGCTCACCTGGGCCTAGAGAATGGGGGGCTCCCTGTCTAGCCCTGAGTGATGGAATCCAATATCAGGATGACAAAGGCACATGGTGGGTGAAGAAGCAATTTGGATCCTCTCTACCTATAGGCACACACTATTTGGCATATTGGCATAATTAAGATAATATTTCAGAATTATATTGTAACCTGTACTTTTTCACCAAACAATAGATTGATCATAAACTTTTCCCAGAGTAAACTATATCTGAATATGACATTATTCATTTAGTCAGTTCCTTGTGTTGTCGGACCTTTAAAATATTTTTAGTTTTTCACTATGATGTATAACACTGCAATATTATTTATGTGAATAAATCTGCTTTTAAATGTCTGATGGTGTCCTCATGACACACTCCTAAAAGTGGAATCACTGAGTTGAATGACATTTTGATGGTTTTTGAGTGCTAAATTGCTGTCAAGAAAGATTATATTATTTCACACTCAGGAGGCAAGGCAACTTCACAGGACCTTTATTGGTCTGCCTGCTTCTGCCTCTGGTCTTCGGGAATCTGTTCTGAGTATGGTTACCAAAGGATCCTATTCAAACAGAAGACAGATCTCTGCTGGAATTTCTGCCCAATTTTAGTTGGAGTAAAAGCCCAAGTCCTTATGGTAGCCTACATGAATTGGCCATTGCCTGTCATCCCTTTGTGACTTCACTCACTATTGCTGTACCCCTCATTCACTTTAACCAGGTCATGCTACCCCCTTCTCTGGTTCTTGACTGGCCAGGCACATTGCCCTCAAGGACATTGCACTTGCTGTCCGCTCTGTCTGCAAAGTACTTGCTCCAGGTATCTGCTCATCTCACCTCTGTGATCCTCCCTGGCTACTGTTTCTAAAACAGTAATCTTCTGTTCCTGTAGGTGTTTGTGTTTTGTCTTTCTTCAAGCACTTTTCTTTTAGTGATTTTCTTCTGTCTTCCTCCCTTCCGATGTCCATTCCACGAGGGCATGGATTTTTATCTATTTTATTTTATATCTCTAGGACACACAAAAGTGCCTTGCAGATTTCTTCTTCTTACCTGACATTGTGGTAATAATAATAATAATTAAAAAAAAAACAAACCCAAATCTCCAAACTCCTCCTCCTCCAAAATCCTACCACACCTCTTTTTTGGGCAAAAATATTATTTGTGTCACAAGAATGTACTAATTTTCATTATTAAACACCCACCCACCCACAAATGACATCTTATATATTTACTGTGTTTAGCTGGTGACATTTTTTCATGAGACAGCGTGATTGCTGACATACATATATTTCGATTTTCAGTAAGAACATGGTCCTTGAAATTGAGGAGACATGATTCCTGTGACATTGTGGTTTATTAATAAGAAGGGGCATTAGGGATAATTATGGTGGAATGGTTGCTATGTAAAGTTAATGTTTAGAAAAATAATATATATATATATATTTTTTGAGACAGTCTCACTCTGTCGCCCTCAGTAGAGTGCAGTAGCATCACAGCTCACAGCAGTCTCCAACTCTTGGACTTAAGTGATTCTCTTCCCTCAGCTTCCAGGGTAGCTGGGACTACAGGTGTCTGCCACAATGCCCGGCTATTCTTTGTTGCAGTTGCCACTGCTGTTTTAGCTGGCTGGGGCCGGGTTCTAACCTGCCACTCTCGGTATATGAGGCCGGTGCCTTACCCACTGAGTCACAGGTGCTGCCCAATACGATCTTTTTGATTAAGAAAATAAAAAACAATGATTGTTAACTAGATGTGTAAGTATCTCTTTATGTGTTTTCAGGAACTCAAATTTCGGGTTTATTTAGGTCACTGATTCTGAAATGTGTTTATCTACAAAGCAGGCTGGCCTCTGCATTTCTTGCTTCATTATGGAAACCTCCCTTTTCATATTATAAGGAAAGATGTGTATACTTTGGCCTCCCTTCCCACTGTGGTTTGCCCAGTGCTCCTTGAAGTATGCGTCTTTGCCTGCATTATCTGTGACACCTGAGCCAAAGACCTGCACTGAATATGTGACCGATGGAAAGATTGGAGCACAAAATACCAGTATTATCGTAAAGTCTGTCACCAGTAGGACTAGTGGGGACATGTTCTCCTTTATTTATTTCCCCTGGTTTAGTTTTTGCCTAGGGTGAAACATGAAACAATTTAAGTGTTTTGAGTTCTCTGTTTGAAAACTACTGATTGCTACATTCACTAAATGGGTATAATGATGAATTATATGTGTCAATTTTCAATGTTTAGTCAAACATTGTCTGGGTGTTTCTGTGAGGGTGTTTGGGATGAGCCTGACATTTGAATCAGTAGATTGAGTAAAGCAGATTGTACTCCCTGTTGTGAGTGGGCCTCATTCAGTCAACTGAAGGCCCAAACAGAACAAAGAGGCTGACACTCCCCTAAGTAAGAGAGAATTCTTCCTGGGAGGTGGCCTTTGAAATAAAATATTTTTTTCCTGCCTCCAGACTCCAGCTGAAATATCAGTTCTTCCTGGGTTTTGAGCCTTGATGGTCTTTTGACTGAGATTACACTTGGCAACTTCCAGGTTGCCAGCATGCCCTGCAGATCTTGGGACTTATCAGCCTTTATAATCACATAAGCCAATTTCTTATAATGAGTCTATTTATTCATATATACATCCTATTGGTTCTGTTTCTCTGGGGAACCCTGATATAATGGGAAGTCAGAATTTCTGGTATGCTTTACAGCAGAAAAAAATATTTCCTTTTAGGTAAAGTATCAGTGGTGATAACACTTGAGTCATTTTATTTTTAGATATTAATATACAGGTCTTTCTCCTTATATATGTCAGCAGAGGTGGTCAGTGACTTGCCTTTATCTCCTTGGTACCAACACGAGGTTTTCTCTGGCTGTGGGAATGGTCTTGGCCTAACTGGGCAGGCTAAAATGCCAGGGTATTAACACCCTCAGTTGTGGCCCTCAACCTGTAACAAATAGGAGTTGAATAAATAATTCAGTTCCCCTCACATGGAACAATCCAGAGGCACATGCCACACTGTACCCCAGAGATTTCCAGAAGGATTGAGTCCTAGTTTCCTATAGTTGTAACTTGCCCATCAGAACTTGGTGAATTTTCTTCATTCCTTTCCCCATCTTGCTTCTTGGCTTCTTTCTTGGTTCTTCCAGGAGTAGTCGCTGAAACAAACCATTTGCATTCAAATAATTGTCACAGGCCTGTTTGCTTCTAAGAGAACCCAACTTAAGGTTGGGGTCATTTAACTTAAAGGCAGATGGCAGAGTTTTCTAGGAATAATTGAAAACCACAGGACCAGATCCATCCTTAATTTATTAAACAGCTTCAAATCTTCCCTGAATACCTACCATGTGCCTCAGTTATGAAGTTAATACATAATTTTTAATAAGTTGATAATTTGATTTTGTCACAAAGCACAAAGCCTCAGATGGAAGTCATAGACTAATTTTGTTTCATATGCATCTCTGTTTATTTTTCATCTTTACTAAATAATGACTCATGACTAATGCAGATATTTCATCATGGCAAATGACTTTACCTGCAACCCTCATCCAGGAACCATTAGGTTCTCAGTGTTTAAAGGTAAAGCATATTTTGAAAAACCACAGAGGTGTGTGAGTAATGGACTGGATCCAGTTTAATGGCTATAAAACTTTGCTTGTGATTTGAACATCAGATTTCTTTTAATTAAGAAAATTGCTTTTTGAACTTCTGGTTTTCTTATAAATTTGAAATGAAAGAGCAAGTTGTAACCACATATTTTAGTGTTTATAAATTATGCATCATTGGCAAAGCCATTTTAGAATACAAATGACTTTGTTTTTGTTCAAAGGAGGCTTTAAATAGGCATGCTAATGACAATAGTAATGATAGTAGTTAAAATTTATTGAAGGGCTTATTCTGTGCCAGACACTGGGTCAGCTGTTCTATGTATATTATTATTAATCTTTATTAATATTTTCAAGGAAAGTTTCTTTTTTTAACCTTTATTTTACAAATGATGAAACTGAAAACAGAGACACTAAGTGATCTTCCCAAAGTCACACAGTTAGTTTAGGAGAAAAATGAGAACCCAGGTCATTCTGATCTCAAAGCCTGTTTATTTCTTAACACAGTGAAGAGATATTTAAGTCTTGAACTGCCAATACCCTATAGGGTTCTTGCGTTTCTACTGGTATCAGCGCTATCCTTTTATACTGTAAGAAATTCATTTTTCAATCTATATTGTGCTATGGATATTTTTCACATACTCGTCCATACAGAATCTGTTATTGTGAATCCTCATAACTCTGGATTGTTCTCACCAGCCCGTGTTCTCTGGTGAGTAAAAATCACCATGCTAATTGGCTTTTGATACAATTTAATTGACAAATAGGTGACTTTAAAATATTGGTCTGGGCCATTTGCCAGGTGGATGAAAATCTTTGGTAGAGCCTCACTGACTTGAGAATAAGTGAGTTCTACTTCCTGTACCTGGCAAATAGCCCAGACCAATTTTTTCCCCTTATTACTACTTCAGTAAGGAGATGCTCTTAAACAATTTTGTCACGTCTATTTTCTTTTCAAAATTCTTTCATAGTTTGTTCCTCATTGTCTTTTGAAGAAAATCTAAATGCTTTAATAAGGTACTCAGCAACTGGTAGCTGTTCATTAAAAACTGGTTTCCTGGGCAGTGCCTGTAGCTCAAAGGAGTAGGACGCTGGCCCCATATGCCAGAGGTGGCAGGTTCAAATCCAGCCCTGGCCAAAAACTGCAAAAAACAAAACAAAACAAAAAAAACAAAACTGGTTGCCTTTTTCCCTGGCAAACAACTGGACTACATTTCTAAACCTTCTTTAAAAATAGCAGCAGTCCTACAATAAATGCTCAAAAGAGTTCTAAATCTGGGGATGAAAGGTCAATATTTGCCGCAATAAAAATACATGAAAGAATAAAACTCACAGGTCTTATTAAAAACATTACACAAAGAAGGAAGAGGAAGAAATTAAATGGTAACACAACATAATTTCACTAAACCAAAAAGACATAGGAGAAGAAAAGAAACAAAGAATTCATAGAAGAACTAGATAACAGTTAACATTATCATGCGAATAAGACTTCACATATTCGTACTAACTTTGAATGTAAATGAATTAAATACTCTACTTAAAAGATATGGACTGGCAGAAGAAATTAAAAAAAATTAATCAACCATATGCTGTTTACAAGAAACTCACCTTACTGGTAAAGATACTTACAGATTGAAGATAAAGGAATGGAAAAAGATATTCCACCTAGATGGAAACCAAAATTGAGCAGGGGTAGCTATACATTATCAGATAAAACAGACTTTAAATTAAAAATAGTAAAAGAGAAAGACAAAGCAACTCATTATCTAATGATAAAGGGATCCACTCAACAAGAGGATATAACAATAGTAAATATATTGCATCCAACACTGGAGCACCTAGATTAATAAAACAAATATTACTAGATGTGAAGAAAGAGATGATAATAGATGATAATACATATGAATACTTATGTCTATTAAAATTATAAACACACTGCTGACTGATCTTTGGGGTCAATGACAAAATTAAAATGATAATTAAAAAGTTTTGGAAACAAATGAAAATGAAGACACAGCATACTGAAACCTCTAGCTGTATCCTCTAGGAGAGAAAGTTATGGTGTTAAACACATGGCCATATCAAAAAAAAAATAGGAAGATAACAAATTAACAACTTAATGTAGTACCTCAAAACTAGAAAAACAAGAACAAAACAAACCCACAGCTACCAGAAGAAAAGACAGAAAAAGAAGTAAGTGTCAGAGCAGAACTAAATGAAATTGATACCAAAAAATAATAATAACACAAGTATCAATTAAATGAAAATTTGTTTTTTAAAAAAGATAAAGAAAACTGATAAATTGCTAGCCAAACTGAGAAAATGAGGGAGCAAATTCAAATACACTCCATGAGAAATAAAAAAGTAGATCTTATAATGGATACCACAGAAATACAGCAGAAATCAACGGAGATTACTGTGAACAAGTGTATGCCCACAAGCTATAAAACCTAGAGAAAATACATAAACTCCTAGAAACATGCATTCTCCCAAGACTGAACCTTAAATTTATACCAGAAAAATAAAACAAAAAAATAATAAAATAAGGGCGGTGCCTGTGGCTCAGTGAGTAGGGCACCAGCCCCATATACCGAGGGTGGTGGGTTCAAACCCAGCCCCTGCCAAACTGCAACAAAAAAATAGCCGGGCATTGTGGCGGGCGCCTGTAGTCCCAGCTACTCGGGAGGCTGAGGCAAGAGAATCGCCTAAGCCCAGGAGTTGGAGGTTGCTGTGAGCTGTGTGACGCCACGGCACTCTACCAAGGGCGATAAAGTGAGACTCTGTCTCTACAAAAAAAAAATAATAAAAAAAAATAATAAAATAAAATAATAGTAGCATAGGCCATTCTACTGAGTTCTAGTCAATGGGGAAGGTAGAAGTGATGTGTGTGATTTTGGGGCAAGCCTTTTAAGAAGGGGCTAAATGCTTTCGATTATAATAATATAATATAATAATCCACACTATTATTCTCTTTGTGTCTATCAGAAACAGAAGACAATGAGACCCTAAGACTGGAGTTGCTGAGCTTTTTCTGGAAAGGGCCAGATAATGAATATTTTAGTTTTGCAGGATTATCTCTGTTAATATCATTTTTAAAATTTAATTATTTAATTTTGATTTTGCTTACTGGGGTAACAAACCAGACCATGCTAATTAGCTCACCATAGCCTTAGGGGTGATGGAACCACAGGTGGAAGGTACCTGGGTACTTGCATCATTATGTGGAGGACAGGTACCCACTCAACTAGGAACTTCTGCAAGAGACAGTTGTAGTAATGAAAAAACGGTATCTATTTTGTGTAAGTCTGGGTATACACTGGGGCTTGTAATCACAGCCTATTTTACCCCAACTAAGACTCTTAGGGTTGGGTTCCAGCCTCTACTTCCACACACATTTCCCCACTTTCTTTTAACGCTTCCTGTATATTGGCTGAACTGGAATACTGTCTGTTTCTTTTGCAAAATATTCTAACTTCTCATTTTCATGCATTTGTTTATGTGGTATCTTTCTGGCCATCCAGTTGCTCCATATTTTATGAACTCCTGCTTTTTGTTGAAGACCTATCATGAATTTCACCTCCTCTAAGAAGTTTTTCATGATCTCTTCCCTTGAACTGAAAGAAATATCCTTCTTTGTTTTTTTTTTTTTATATTTCATTTTAACTTTATAATAGGTATGATGATTTTCTTTCCAACTTTAAGGTAGTTTGTGTGCATGCTTTTATCTCTTCCACCACAGTGTCAGCTTTAAGGGATGATCTTGGATAAACCCACCATAGAACATCTGGCTCTTACAGGTGTATCTCACTCAGTAACTGGACTGTATATAATCAAGTCTTAAGGAAAAAATTGTGTAAAGTCAGAATATTCTTAATAATCCCATAACTAAGCAATAAAATAAATGGCTGAGTTTAGGAGCCGTGTGCATAAGAATATTTTATTTAAAAGACCAGATAATACTCAGGGCAAAGAGATGCTGAAACATGGAAGAAAATGAGGCCAGCTGCTCTCTTCCAGGCACATATACTCCCTGAGTGGAATGGCAAGTGGGGTAGCTGGCACTCTTATGTAGGGATTTTTGTTTCTTGCCAAAGATATATATTTGAATTCAACAAATTTAGATATCCACAATGTCATGGCTTCAATGAATTTGTGACTTAATTAAATGGTTGAACCATTTTTTTAAATAAGCATTTTGGGAAAGAGCTATTTCTTTTGCCAGTTTCACTTAAGGAGAAGGAAAAAGGCTGCTGGGTTTGACCTTGAACTCCTAAGCAAGAGCAATGCGCTATCGGGAAACTCCTGGATAAATTTCAGGGGAGAGTGTCTCCTGGGCTCTGTGCCTACACCTGCCAGGAAAAACACTGATAAAGAGAAGGAAAGCAAAAGCCTAGTTTAAGCGGAACATTCCTGTGCTCCTCTTAAGATACAGTGGAGGCAACCCTGAAACACAAAATGCTGTGGACATGCTCCTTGGAAATCAGCTCTTTTAAGGTCAGTGACTATTGTTCACGGAGGTTTCTTTAGCAGTTGTCTAAGATGCTATGAGAGCTGAAAGGGAGCTACCTGGGGAATCAGCAGTTTCAAATCTCTCATTTTATTTCTTTGATGGGCACCTTGTAGATAGGGAAATGTGATCTTCTCTAAATTGATGGAATCATTAGGCCCAGAAGCTGGCTGGCATTTAGGACGAGATAATGGTACCTGAGAGTTGCTAGCTGCTGGTTCTCAGACACAGCTTTTCAAACTGGTTGCAATTATTTTCCCATTTTTAACTTCCTAATACCTAAGATTCACATTGTCCAATAGAACGTACTGAGAGGGTGCAAATGTTCTCTACCTGTGCTGTTCATTATGATAGCCAGTAGCCACATGAGCTATGGAGCACCTGAAACTATGGCTAGTGCAAATGGAGATGTCCTTTAGATTTCAATGACTTAGTATAAAAATGTAAAATATCTCATTAATAATCATTTTTGTATGACTACATGCTGAAATAATGTTTTGGGTATGTTGAATTATGTATAGCTTATTGAGATGAATTTCATTTGTTTCTCCTTTTTTTTAAACTTTAAGCTACTGGGAAAGTTAACACAGCTTATGTTATATCTCTACATAACACAGCTTGTGTTACGTCTTTGTTGGACAGCATTGCTCTGACAGTGTTGCTATTGACTGTACCAGAGTGAAACTTTTATGCTTTCCCTTCTCCTCTTCTAAATCTTGTAGAACCCAATGCCAATAGTAAAACAATCCAGAACACTTTTGAACCTTAAAATAGAAATAACTCTGAGAAATGTGGGCTTATATTTGTCCTCATTCAAGGTGCTTTGACATGTGTAATGCTGCACCATTGTCCTCACAAGGCCTGACTTGTGATTGAGCTCCAAGGAGCCTCAATGTGCCTTGTCCACAGCTGGGGTTCATGTATTTCTTTAATTTTTTTCTTATATCTTTTTTTACTGCTTCTAACATATGAATGTGTTAATTCACCAACTGACATTTGTACTTACATTTAATTTAGAAAATGTTAATTAAACTATTTTCTTCTTTAAGTTTTATTAAAGTACATGTTGTGTTAGGAAACCACTTAGATATGTTGTCAGGTGTGGTGGGTACAAACATCTAATTATTGCTTTTTTGTGATATGAGCATTTCTTTCTTTCTTTCTTTTCTTTTTTTTTTTTTTATGCAGTTTTCTTTGGCTGGGGCCGGGTTTGAACCCACCACCTCTGGTATATGGGGCCGGAGCCCTACTCCTTGAGCCACAGATGCCGCCCAAGCATTTCTTTAGTATGTATTCTTTGAAGCTATTAACTTTACTTGCTCTTTAAAAATTTCAGGTATTTATTCTGGGATATTTGCCTTCTGAAATGAAGAAAAGAAAAAAAAACAAACACATATGTATATATATACCAGTGACATTCACAAAAGTTGCTTTAAGTGTATATGTTTTGAAAAGTACAAAACTCAGTTATTATTTAATAAGAAATATAATGGAAGGTATTTTGGATCAAGTTACCCTGAAAATTTTTTTCATTTTCCACTTCCCATTGAGGGTTTTGATGGAAAGTCACTCTGATTAAGTGACAGCATGCTTCTCCAATTTTTCTCTTCATATTCTCCAAGGTATATAGGTAGATTATTTTCTTTTGAAAAATCTCCTTTCCTGCCAGCTTCCCCATTAGAAGCAGTCTCCCAGGATCACAAGAGATTGTCTGAATGTTGTATATAAAAATCCAAACTCTTGCATAATCTTGTGGGTAAAGGAAATGTTCCTGGGAAGAGCACAGTTGCCCAAACAAAGGCTGCCTTGAAAGCTAGTTGTGTGTAGATAATGACCTGAGAGCGTTTATGTTACAAGCAGTTGATCTTTGTAAAGTGCCTGAGTCAAAGCTCTCGAGGACTTTTTTTCTTTTCTCTTCACAATTGGAAAAAGGTGGGATAATGAATAGGCCAGGGCTAAAGTATATGCAGATGATGTCATATAATTAAGGTCTGGCACGTAGTAAACAGTCATAAATGCTACTTTTAGTCATCCCTTCTCACTGTTGGGTGTTTAGCTCACTTCTGGGGAGACAAAAATCTGTGTCTCATCTTTTACCACAGAATGTGGTTCTTACTGTTGTCAAGCTATGTTTTCTATATCATGTCACTGTGCTCATGCAACCTTCAAGAATCCCTGTTGGGATGATGAAAGTAAAGCTCGGTGTCAATCAATTGTGATGAAATAAGGGCAGCATTAAATGGCAAAATTTCAATATTTTCTTGCCAGAGAAATATACCTATTCAGACTTGCTCTGACCTGTGAACATGGTATAATGACATAGGACTCAGAGACTCTTCTGGCCAAGACCTATTCAGGGTTCTATAGCAGATGGTGCCACTTATTGGGTAAGGCAGCGTTTCCAGATCTGAGATGCAGGGAGGAGTATAGAGCCAGAACATACCAGTATGAAGGATTCAGGCTTTTAGTTATATCTTTTTTTTTTTTTTTATTAAATCATAGCTGTGTACATTAATGCAATCATGGGGTACAATGTGCTGGTTTTATATACAATTTGAAATATTTTCATCGAACTGGTTAACATAGCCTTCATGGCATTTTCTTAGTTATATCTTTTAAACCAGATGTCTTCATACCTGAAGATTCTGAAATGCATTCCCCCCACCCCACTGTGTGATTCTGATAAACCATTTCATAAAATTATGACAGGTGCCATTAAATATATAAAGCAGTCTACTACATTTAAAGACATCAGAGCAATGCCTTTCCTTTCTACCTTGTTTGAATATACAGCATATTTTTTTTTCAATTATTTGTAGAATCCTGTGGCTCAAAGAACTGAATTATCTTTATTCCCCATTTTTTAAAATTGGTATAGAAGAGTGCTTCCTGCCCCCCACCCCCCCCGCCCCAGGATTGCTTGATGTGAAATCTCCAGTGTTGATCGTTTTTGATCCTTCCCTCTTAACTACTGAACTGGAGTTTATGGAGTTTGTGAACATTTCCTTGGGCTCATACGAGTCTCATTCAGTCCGGTCTGTGTGCTGTGCATATTTCATCAGGAGGAACAGGCCACCAGCTAATCAGGTGTCCCTTTCTACCTGCTGTGGAATCCAGACAAGTTTCTTGCTTCTTGGAAACATTCCTTCTCCCCTGATTTGGTGAAGGGGAGATAAATGAAGGCTAAGTTTCGCTTGCATACATGGATGTATTCTGGAGTGCTTTTTCATGAGATGGCTGTGTTTCTACAACTGTATATCACAGTAGCGCAGCTTCACATTTTATATCTGTTTTACTGGAAGTATTTTCAACTTTCTTCAATTTCTCAGTCAAGAATGATTATTTGTCAAGTACAAGAGTGAAGCTGCCCCGGTCCCAAATCATTTTGGAAAGAACAACGTGAAATGACATTTTTCAGGTGTTGGATGTGCTCGAAAAGAAGGGTAACTTTACTGGGAAGAAGATAGTAGGAGAAGAGCAAATGGAATATTCTGGAGGAACAACAACTGTTAACTGAGGAACTCTGCAAATCAAGCCATAGCTTCAAGCAAGATGAAACAAAATAAAAGTTGTGCTGTAGCTCTTTTGACATTTGGTTCATAAATGCTAAAATATTTTTTTGTTTAAAAAGATTAAATGTCTACATTAAAATAATCTATATGTAATTGCATAATTTTGTCATCTCAAAATGAATTTGGAGGGTTTCCTTGTCTCAATTGGTTAAAAAAATGTTCAAACTAAGAGACATGCTTTAGCAAATAGACAAATTTTAAAAATTTAGAAACAGTATCCCCAATTTTTCCACTGGTAAGTGAATATTGTGATATCTTGGATTTAGTTAAAGGAGAAATACAGTATGAAAGCATAACAGGATTATCTTGTCTTTGAAATAGACTTTCAAAGGTGAAAATGAAATCCCGTGGGGCTTGGTTTGCTTGCAGAGTCAGCTCGCACAAAGCAGTTGGTGACTATATGTCTTAGCTTGATAATGCACTTAGAGGGAGATCAATAAACCTGACTTTCAGGAATACAACTTTTTCTCTACCCTCTGCCTCCCTTGGATAAATAAATAAGTAAAATAAAAATAGGTCTTTTGGCAACCTAGACGCAAAGAATTCTTTTGGTGTTTCATTAATTTGTTTTAAAAGGTAAGATGCTGACATAAAGTGATGGTAACTTCTCTAGGATTTTTTTTTCATATTTGTGAAAGCATATGAGACTTCCCTTTGAGTATGTGTTTAGTACAATATTTAATAATGACATGAAGCATGAATAGTTCCTTCTAACTTTCACCATTTTTTTCTCCTTCTGGAAATTTGGAGGCTTCTTTTTTTTCCCTTCTGTCAAACAATGACTCTTTCCTTACTCCCTGGGGTCTCACTGATTCTGTCATTTGAGGAGCAGGATAATGATGATCATGATATAAAAAGTTTTGTTAAGTGCTCACTGTGGGCCAGCTCTGTGCTAAGTGGTTTATTAATATATAGATTACTTTTTAAACCTGAAAATAACTGCTAGATAGGTACTATCGTTTTCCACATTTCACAGGAAAGAATCCCAGGTTCAAGGAAGCTAAATAAGCTGACCAAGCTTGTATAGGATATGATAGACTTGAGGTGAACGTGAATCCAGGCAGGTGGACTCCAGAGGCTGTGATTTCCACTGCTATAGTATCCCAGGGTTTTGAAGAACAACAGATAGTCTTTAATGGCATTTTGATCCATTGCATTTGGGCACCATAACTAGGATGAGGCTGAGTGGGCTTTTGCCAGCTCTAGGACCAGCATTAATGAGTGGACAATGGCTTAGCAAGCTGGCTTCGCAATTACAATGCTTGTTTGAAAATCACAGGCGAAAGTGCTGGAAATAACTGTTCTCTGATGCAGGCAAAATTCCCCTCCCATCTTGTTTATAGCATTAATTAGCTCAAGAGTCCTTTTGTGGCTATAGAATAGGAGATCTAATTCAGCTCAGTCTCATTCCCCAAAATGAGTCAGTGAAATCTCAATTATAACACTGACTTTTAACAGTATTTGAGGTGAAACTTGAATGATTTAGAAGAGTAAATCTCCGTGGTAATTCAGCGGTCCATAGTAATTTCTTGTCCGTGCTCTGTTTTCATGATCATCACCCATCATAATAATCAGCGTCTTTATCATCACCATCATCATCTCTACATGATATTCTCTTAGACAGCTGACTTCATAATTGCTGGCCTGGTATAAAGCTTGGCACACAGTGCATGCTCAATAAATATTTATTAACAAATGTGGAGTCAGTGAAGAAGGTTGTGAGCACCTTTTATGTGGTACCTGGGAGTGCTGTGTATTGAAGCTCATATTAAATCATCATCACCACCCTATGAGTGGTCCTGTTATTATCCCTATTAACAAATGAAGAAACTGAGGTACAGAGAAATTAAACAACTTCCTTGAGTTTTCTCAGCTTAGTGAGAGGGAGAATTGAGACTTAGCCTCAGGCCCGTCTCATAGGTCTAATTACTACATAGATCATTTTTCCTTCTCTTAGAATTCTTTTTAGAACAGGAAGCTTACATTTAGTTGATTTTGGCATCATGAGAAAAAATAGGTGTCCAGTAGGACTAGTTTGAAGAATCAGATTCAATCAATGCAACCTCGTGTTTTAAAAGCCTTTAAAAGTTTTACTCAGAGAGTGATCTGCCTTGAAAAATACTAGCAGTAGCTTGAAATCTTCCTCCTGGGCTTAGCTGCTGTTCTGCTAAAGGAAATCAGTAATGGCAAACTCCTCTGGGAAGATTTCCAATGCAGAACATTTTCAGAACAGGAAGTCCCAGAGGTAGAGACAGGAAGCTGAGTCTCCTAAAAAATGTAGATTAAAGAAGATGCCATACTTCTTGAGGACACTGTGGACAAATCCCACCATCATCCTTTCATAGGAGCCCCTTCACATGCATCTGTATTTAATTTTCTCCATTAAAATTAAGCTCTTTGGTTTCACAGGTATCTCAGATCTAATTCTGGAAGGACAGCTAAGCTGCTTTCTTTCATCTAATTAAAAGGAATTTGTAAGCAATAGGGAAATGCATTTCCTCAGTTGTCATGGTCGTTAGTCCAGTTAGCTAGGGAGCTCTTCCTTCATCCGCACACTGCTACACCTTTATATCCATTGCATTTTGGTTTTACGGGGATGTTCTTAATTCTTTAAACTCTTTCTTAAACTCTTTTGCATATGCTTTTAGCATCACGTATTTTCCTGGGGTGCATGTACAAGCTCTCTTTTCCAGGGTATTTATTTACTGTATTCCCATACATATACAATACTATGAGCAGCACTTCTCTGAGTCTTCCATTTAAGACATGTTTTCTTGAATTGACAGAAAAAGAAAATGCTCTATCGTAAAGGAAAAGAAATGACACCTTGAATTTGGGGTAGGAGTGTGGGGTTATCATCCATAAATGGTACATAAAGGAAGAATAAAATGTGCGTCTGTATTCCTCAGTTGTAATCAACATGTTAATGTTAAATATCTAATATTTACTTGTCCATCTGGAATCTTGTAGCTGACTATGAATTTTGTAGTTTTCCAGATGCTACCTCTCACTGATGGTGTCATTTTCTTTGATTGAAATAGTGGAAATTATAATCAAGTATTTTTTGTTGTAAAGCTTTTGTTTAATGTCTGTCTCCTGTCCTCTGCTAGATTTGGCTGATCCAGGAGGAAGATCTAAGCCTCTGCTTCTCACCACTGTGATCCCAGGGCCTAACACTGGGACTGGCACATAGTGGAGTCTGAGATTGGATTCTCTGGAAGTCGAGCCTGAGGTGGGGGTTGTGTACACAGGAGTTTCAAGAGCAGGCTCTCTAGAGAAGGGAGTGGAAGAAGGAGGTGAGCTTCAGCTGATCCCATGGTGCACTCGTTAGAGGAGGGAGATGGTCTTTTGCCAGGTCTAACATATTCTTGAACTCATCCTAGAAAAAGTGCTACAAACCTCATTGCTGAATATCACCACGGTCACCTTTGAAGTACTCCCCTGGGGAAGCTGTGCACTGGTGCCAGTGCCTAATCCACCCTTCAAAGCAGTTTTGGAGCTCTTTCTCTGGAATGACCATTAGAGCTGTCATCACATGACGTCTAACAATTAAATTTGTGAACCCATCCTAGAGAAAATGCTTTGAAGGGTGGACTAGGCACTGGCATCAGTGCATAGCTTCTCAAGGGGAGTATTTAGAAGGTGACCATAGTGATATTCAGCAATGAGGTATGTAGCACTAGCACTTTTCCTAGGATGAGTTCACAAACTTAATTGTCAGACCATGGATATCCTCATGTTATTCTTTGGTCTTGGGCTTCCTTCATTCCCTCAAGAAGGAGATTTGCATAGGATGGGGTAGCACCTCTTCTGCTAAAGACAATTGTTTAATACTTTGGCAGTGGTTTTGGGAGCAAGAGTTCAGCCTTATTAGACATCTCCGCTCCATCTTTCTACAATGCTACTGACTATCTACTGCTTGGTCATGACTTCTATTGATGTTTTCTTCCTAGATGTGTCTTGGCTTTCTGTTTATTCTATACTACTGACCAACTTGACTCAAATATTTTAACTTCCTTGCTTCTCCTTAAATCATGACGTTGCTTTATTACTTCTTGCTACTTACTGTCTGTGCAATTTTCCCAATAGCACAGCTTAAAATTCTTCAAGAGGTAAAAACCAGTTGGATTGTTCATTTGCTGTCCAAGGGAGATGGTCTCTGTTCATTCACTCATTCATCCATTCATTCACTAATTTAACATAGGCTCATTATGTATCGACTATGAATCAGGCACTATGCTAAATGCTAAGGCTCCAATGGTGAACAAAACCAAATATGGTCCTTTCTTTATTGAGGGTAGAGTTTAGTAGGCAGAATGCCTGGACCTACATATAGAGGTTCCTGAGCCAGGACCATGGCTCAGGAACCTCAAAATCTCTGCCCCCATGGTCTTCCTAGAGTGTTCTGATTCCAGATAGTGTTTCTTGATTTTGATATTTGCTTCATCCTTTTCCCCTGCCCTGAGGTTCTGTATGATTCCAGGTCTCTCATGTATTCCTTCCACATCCTCATTCCAGGAAACATAGGTGCTGGGAATGTGGCAACTGCTTCACTTTTGTTGCAAGGGTTATGTTGGGTAAACCTCCTTGAAGAATTCAAACAAGACCATTAATAATTATTTTAAATAAACTTTTATTCACTAAGAAGATAGAATTAGTTTGTGTAACTGAGGGGCTCAGTAATAGAGTTTTTTTTATATACGATAGAGTTGAAATCAGTAAGGATTTACTATAAAAAGATCATTATAGTCTGGCATTATGATGTGTGAATTATGTTAGTGATTGATTCAAGAACAGTTATGCGATTCTTTATGTATGTGTTTTGTAAATAGTGGGGGATGCATCTTCCTTGATGGAACTTTTGGCTGCCTCATCACTAACCAACAAGCACAAATACACACACACACCTACACAGAGGGTAGGCAATTCTCAATCGAGAGAGCGACTTTCCGGCTTCTGTCTAAGATACCTTATCCTAAATGTCTTCAGTTATTTGAATTAGAGAAATATTAATATGACAGGGTTTTATATTCAACACTTTTAAGAAGATTATTCATTAATAGTGTGTTGCTAAGCATGCATGTGTTTAATCCACATGGAAACTAATTCTGTGTGAGCTTAATGTGAAATAGTGAGGTGGGGTAAGTCACTGATTTAACCTATATCCTTGGAAAAATGTTCTAGTAAATATCTAGAAAATGGTATCCTAAACCAATCAGCAAGGTTTAATAAATGGCATAGGAGAATTTTTGTTTTTTCAAACAGAGATGGGCCATGTTGAACAGAAATTGTAAAGGAAATTGTTTGGTATACGATGTAGAAAACTATTCTTATTTGTGTTTTTGGAGTTTGAGACACTTTCCAAGCCAAGCACTTTTGTTTTTTTCAATTTAGGTTTCAATACCATTAACTTAGTGTCATATTTCACAGTGAATTGTAAAAGCTGGAAAATTTGATTTAGATTGTCTATACTAGGTCCAAATGACTAAGTTGTTATAGAATAACCTTTAATAACTTTACATAAAACTCACTTTACTTTATTGACTAATTTTGTGTAGTGGGAACAAAAAAAGCTGGAGGCTGGTCCTGATTATGCTACAAAAAAGTCACTGGATCTTGAATAATTATTTCTATTTCTTTTAGCCACAATTTCCCTATACATGAAATGCATGCATTTGTATGGAGGAGTGGTTTTCAAACTCTATAAAGAAGAACAATCATTCAGGAACGTTGTTAGAATGTAGTTTCCTGGGATTCTGATCTACTAGTCTTGACCACATACCCCCCTATTAGTATCTGTGGCCACATAGGTGTTTCCTCCTCCTGAGAGCAAGAATAAACTGCCAGTCCACGTCTAATCCTCCCCTTGTGCACTGTGTTCATATATTTTGCCATCTATTCCTATTTAAGGGATCAAGAAATTATCCTCTAATTCTCATGTCACCCCCCACCTCCCGTTAATAGACTTACACACACAACACAAAAAATATGGTCTTATTTCTTTTGTCTTAAAATTAATCCCTCTGGATTTCACTTTCTCCTTTACTAACCAAAGCATTTCCTTCCTTTCTTTTACTATAGAAACACATTAGTCCCAGCTATATTACCTTCAGTCATATTCATTCCCCTTTTCACCCTAAGGAAGATTATATTAGGAGTAATAAAGTATTTTTTCCCGTCTAGTAGGGGTGAGAATGGCTAACATTTATTGAGTACTTATTAAAGTCCAGACATTTTCTAAGTACTCTACTGCTGTTAATTCCTTAAATATTCACAGCATTTCTGGAAAGTTTGATTCTTTATGTCCTCAGGTTAATGGTTAACTCTTCAAGATCAGCTTTACATGTGTACCCCCTAATATTATGAAATAAAAAAAGAAAGGAAAAGATCAACTTTAAAATCATTCTGTCTAGTTTCATAATAAAATGCCAATGGAATTTAGATTGAGATGGGTAAAGCTGATAAATTTATTTGGGAGACATTGGCTTCTTTAGTATATAGTATGTTCTTACTCAAGACCATCTATGGATTGAAATCCTCTTTTACTTAAAAAATATAGGCTTTATGTTTTAGAGCAGTTTTAGGTTCACAGCAAAACTGAGCTGAACATTTATGGAGTTCCTATATACTCCCAGTGACTGTTGTTATCATATGGTAAAAGTGTATTTAATTTGGTAAGAAGCTACCAAACTGTATTTTAAAGTAGAAATGCTATTTTATTTTCCCACCAACAATGAATGAGAATTCCTGTTGTTTCACATCCTTGAGAGTGTTCAATGTCATCAGAGTTTTAGATTTTGACCTTTCAGTTAGGCCTATAGTGGTATCTCGTTGTTTTAATTGGAAATTTCTTATTTCATATGATGCTGAAACATCTTTTAATATGTTATTAATCTTCTCTTTTTAGTATTTTTTTGATAAGGTTATGTAGTTTTTTCCATGTGGGCTTTGCATAGTTCATAGTAAAACTATTGTTTTCTTCCAAAGATGATTACAATATTATTTACCATACCATATGTTCATGTAGAATCTTGTCATTCCTCCGTGAAGAGGTAACATATAATTCCCCTCCCCCTCAACCTAGATGGGCTTGTGACTGACTTGTAACCAACCGAATGCAGTGGAAGTGATGCCACGTGACTTTAGCTAGGCTTCTTATGACCTAAGAGACTTTTCCATTCAAATTTAGGCCATGATGTAGCTTTCAATGTGTTTTTAAGTTGGAATACTCACTCTTAAGGCCTTCCATTATCATTAAGCAACCTATGTGTCTTGAGGCTGCCATTTTGTGAGGAAGCCCAAACTAGAATATGGACAGACCATCTGTAGATGCCCTAAGACTACACAAAGCAAAAAGGAGATGGCAGCTCTCAGCTGCTCTTGTGCCCTGCTGTTTCAGCTCCAGCCATTATCTGACTTCAAACTGAAGAGAAACTATAAGCTGAAATCTTCTTCTGAGGCCTTTCTGAATGTTTGACCCCAAGACATGATGTGAGAAAATGAAATAATTTCTGTGTTTTTAAGCCATCAAATTTAGGGGTGATTTATTACATGACAGTAGATAATTAGAACGAATTTATTCCTGGATTCTTAATTTTTTTATTTCTATTGTAAAATATTTTTTAATTATTTTTTTGTCTCTATAATGTCTTTGTCTTTTATAACTTTTTGTCTCATGCAACTTGCACGTTTGTACATTAAATAGTGTTACAATACCTCTAAACTGTTTTTCATTTGTTAAATCTGAGTTTTCATCTCAGCTAATGAACACACAGCTTCGGCTATTTAAAAGTTTTTAAAGTGGCCTTCTTGACAGCCACTAGTTGAGTTTTATAGTTTGAATGTTTTGGGGTTTGTATTTGTGCAACTCATTGAATATTAATTGCATAATTCCCCTTATTTTGTAAAAATGAATGGGAAAAGTAAAAATTGAAAATGCAAAAACTAGTGATAAGAAGTATAGATTTTCTAAAATTAGTTACATCAGAGGCAAAAGTGAAAATATTCAGACTTGCCAAAAAGCTCAAACCAACCTCCACTGAGTACTCATTGCTCATTGTGTTCAATTGTGATGGAAATGAAGAAAATTAAAGCATATATATGAAATTCTGGCAACATTAAAGAATGTGTCTAAAAGGTGAGTTCCATGTGAGAATTTTGTAATTATCTGACTCTAGCTTCAGCAGAGCTATTATTCTATTCAGCTCTAATTAGCTCTAGAACTGAGTGAAAGTTTGGTGACGATTTTACCAAATAAATATGCTTCTAAATCCTTGTGGAAAGAAAACATTTACCTGAGATAATGATATAATAATGAGAAAAATTGATGTAATGTGTTTTGACCCTGAGGTATCATGGAGGAGCCATAAGATCCCTTTTAGTTTCTGCTGTGAGAGAAGAAATTCAGGAGCCAGAGGAAAGGAACATATTAGCTTTTTGGGGTTAATGTGAAAATACACGTTAAAGTGCTTCATTTTAATTGCCTTACTTCTTATCTAATTTACCTAAAAAAAAAAAAAAAACCCACCTCTATCTACTTAATATGTTCATAAAACTTTTTATTATACTTCACATTTTCCCTCCTTTTTATTGTGTAGATTTATTGTTTGGTCTTCATAGTGATTTTTAGAAACATGTTATGCATAAACGTTGTGGGCATATCTGTGAAGGAAACACATTGATTTTGCATAGTAATTTTGTAAACAATATCCTCAAAGAAACGTCTTATTTTTTTGATGATTTTCCAATAGATTACCTTGGGGTTTCCAGTTAGACTGTCATATCATCTGTAAATAATTAAAAATATATTTCTTTCAAATTCTTATCAGTTGTGTTGGTTAGCACTTACAAAATAATGTTAATGCCAGTGATGATAATAAGCCTCCTTATCTTGTTCCTGATTTTGATTTCTAGTTGTTCCCCCTTAAGCATAACATCATTTCTTAATTTGAATGTTATGTTTTATAAAATCATGTTAAGGAAGTAGCCTCGTATTCATTTTTGAAACGTTGAGAACATTGAGAAATAGAAGCCAAGTTTCAAAGTAAAGTAGTTGAAGATATATATGATTTTCTAATGATATCTTTGCTCATATTTTCATACGTGACATTAAGAAATCTTTCGACAAGTATAATAAAGGTTAAATTCCTGTTACTACCCTGTTTCCCCGAAAATAAGACAGTGTCTTATTTTAAGGTGTGTCCCCAAAGATGCGCTTATTTTCAGGGGACGTCTTATCTTTCCTGTAAGTAGGTCTTATTTTCAGAGGATGTCTTATTTTCGGGGAAACAGGGTAGTGTGTTTGACTGGCGAAGCCCCTGTAGTAGGATTATGCTGTGCTAGAAGATTATTAAGACAATTATCCATGCCTAGAATGGCTATAAAGATAAGGAGGGAAGAAAGGAAGCCTGCAGTTAGATTAGAGCAGAAAAAGAAGGTATGAGTTGGTATTTGTATTTTCCTTTTCACCAATGTCAAGGATTTGACTGATGGTTTAGACTCATGACTACCCAGAAATAGACAAAAATATAAATTCCTTTAAAAATCTCTGAAATTTTGTTACAAACCTTGAAAAAAGCTAGAAATGAAAATAATTAGCATAACTTCTTTTCTTTCCCAAGGGCTAGGAAAGAAGAGTAAACAGGACTTTGGGATAGAATAGTTTACCTAAGGTCTTGGTAATGATGTGGTAGGACTGAGATACAAAAATTCTGTAAAATTGAACTAAGTACTTTATATAAATGTCCAGCAATAAGTTTGCATCTCTTGATTATGAGGCTAAAATTTCATAAAGAAATTAATGAAGAACATTATTAAATAGATGTAATCTGTAAGCAACATAAATTCCAGGGAAGCTATGTTTCTGCTAGAACTGCTTCTAATAAGGATATGTTTTAAAATCTGAGGGTAAGTATGCAAATAGATGTGTTTGCATTGTCAAGTGTGCATGAGGCTGATGCTGAAGTGTTATATCTGTAAAATTAACTGTTTGGAAATGCCAACCCTATTAAAGAAGGCTTATTTACCTCAAATAATAGTAATTTTAAAAAATGGTGCAAGATGGTTGGCAGACCAAATATATAAAAGGTTACTTTTTTCTTGAATGAAAATGAGCTGCCTTACCAGGTAAAAAGTGAAAAATGTTTTCTAAGAAAATAATTTTTTTTGTTTTTGTTGCAGTTTTTGGCCGGGGCTGGGTTTGAACCCGCCACCTCTGATATATGGGGTTGGTGCCCTACTCCTTTGAGCCACAGGCACCGCCCACTAAGAAAATAATTTTGTACAATTTAGAAAGTAAACTTTTATAAGCAAAAGTGGTATTAGAACAAGGGCTAAAACTAAAGTTAGTTCCATTCAAAACTAATGGAAGGAAGCATTAGAAAGGACTTATGAATTATTGAGAGTGAAATTATATAACAACATGAAACAAAAGTCGTGTTCCTTTAAATCACTGTGTTACAGGTGGATGAGAGGTGTAATACGGCTGCCACATGGACTAGATGGCAGTTTAGGTTTCCTCAACCCCTCTGCTGGCATATGAAATGGGGAATTTTGTCTAGTGTATTACAGTTGTTGTTCCTTTATTCAATAGAGCATTGAACATAGAAGAGATTGTAGTGGTGAGAGATGTTAAGTGTTAAAGTTTATGGAAGGCTTTTGCTGTGAACTAACTTCTTGTACTAGACCTCAGTAGACCAGACCAACTGAGAGTGGAGTCACTTTGGCTAAGTGCCACCTAATTTGAACTTTGAAATGAGCTAGTTTTCCTAAAAAGAGCAGGTGATTCCAGCCAACCTGAGCCAGCATAATACGAAGTCCCTCTGTTTTAACCCTGTAAGGAAAGTAATTTTGACAGGACCAGTCTGCTTTTTGCTCTGTTTCTGCTTTCTTCAGCCCTTTTGGGCTTATGAAGCCAACCTCCTCTGCTCAGCAAATCTGAACACTCAATTTTTTTTTTTTTTATAGAATGAAGTGTCACTTGATTCTAGAATCTCAAATGCAAGCCAACTAGAACTGTGAGCTATAATTGCTGTGATGTTATCTTTTGACATAAAATAGAATGAACAAGCATGGTGTTTGTTGTCAGGGGTCTTGGATATAAGTTCTAGATCTGCCACTAATGCTGACTGTGGAAAGTTTAATTCACCTGCCTTTGTAAAATGAAGATCACGTTCATAGTATCTGCTCTATCAGGGCTTAGATAACACACGGGAAATGCTTGGGAAAGTGCATGGTACATAGTAGAGACTCGATAAATGTTAGTTGTTATTAAAGGGCAATGGTACCTGAGCAATGAATGATTTCTACAGACTTACAAGAACTTGTGTGGAAAGATCTTTGACTATGTGCTTTGGTATATTGAAAATATTGAGTCCTAGAAGTGAGTACTTCCAAATATTACTTGTATAAAATAATGCTTTGGACAAATGCACATGAGTGTGACATTCAGAAGAGCATGTGGCATAGTGAAGGTTACAGTGTAAAAGGAAAGAAAAACAGGAGATTTATAGCATAGGGTGGTATTGAGAAGTCACTGAGCTCAAAGCCTGAACCAAGAATGAACCAAAGAAATTACCTGCTGTCCTTTTCATGGTGTGTATGTGTGTGTGTTCCAAGTTCTAGGCAACTGACTTATAAATTTATTTGGAAGCTAAAACCTATTTTTATATTGGAGAAGGCTGGTGCTAAAATTATGCTAGATTTTAGTAGTCCATCTATTCCAGAAAACTTTCAGGTTTCTGAATAGAAGTTTAGAAGTGTTGCTAAGGCTTTTCTATTTGGATGAAAATAAAAAGCAAGAACATGGTGTCTACAGCTACAAAAGAAGATCTTTTGAGTAAGCGACTGTATTAAAATAATTTTGGCTTAACATCACATTGATGCCTTTTCAAGTATGAGTGAATATTGCTACACTCCAGTCATGCCAAATTTATTGTAGTTTCTCAGCCATGCCATGCTGTTTCTGTTCCCATCCCTAGTACCTGAATTCTCTCTGCCTGGAGAACACTTCCTACTAAGTCTCCTTCTTCAATTTGTCCATTGTCCTTTGCTCAGCTTTCAAGACTCATTTCAAATGTCATCTCCCCTAACTCTAGGAAGTGACTTGGGAACATGGTGCATACTTTGTTTTGATTCATTTTTGTAGCTAGAGTTTATTGAGTGCTTCTTGTATATAAAGCCCTGTACGAGGAGCTGTAGGGAAATTATAGCATTGCAAAGCTCCCATACCCTGTTTTTCTTGCTTCAAGTATAGAACAGATTGTAACATGAGACTAAATAACTACAAGATTGTCCTATAATGCACAGTAGGAGTTGAAGGTGAAAACACTTTCTTCCAGGGGAAAGGAGTGGGGACGGAGGGAAGCTTCACTGAGGAGGAGATGCCATTGAGCCAAATCCAAAAGGCCAGAAGGGTGTTAACAGACCAAGTTACAGGAGAAGCCATGGCCTAACGAGCACACAGAGGCTGCAAGGCTCAGACTGAGTGTGATTAGTGCACAGCAGCTGAGACTTCAGCTCAATTTCCCAGGGAACACAGTAATCAAGAGGCTGATCAGTTTTTTACATTTTTGACAGTTTATGGAAGCTGCCATCACCATAGCAGCAAATGATGCTGCTGTGAGCATCAGCTAAGGTTTTGATCAATGACCACCCAATATTCTTTACAGCAGACTTCAGCCTAAAATTATGCAATGAATTTCACATTGCATTATAAGGGCAATCAAAAGTGGCATCATGAAAGACAGGAAGAGAAAACCTTTTGTTGTTGCCTCACCCGCAACCCGGAAACGTTTGCCCTTTGAGCTCTGATTAGTAACTTCATCATCCCTTGCTGGGAGCTTGGCATTTTTTGATATATAATACCTTTCTGTGAGTGTCGAGAAATTCCCTTACATAGATTTAGTGGCTTTTCTCACTCTACACCAACGGCCTCACTTATATTTCTCTATATTCTTTCTGTTTCTAGTGATGCCAAGATCAGTTCAATCCTAAGCTTCCCAGTTTAGGCCACCGAATTGTACCCTAATCTCTAAAGGACACTACACAGTTCCCTAAGACAAAAAGGAAGGCAGACATTGAAACCAAATGGATTTACTTTCTAGGGAAAACACTGGAGAGTAAATTAATTATAAGCAGCTACAAACTTAGACATCAGCTCCTTAATCTGGGCACCTTGGGTAGTTCACCTTACTGCATTTCTGTTTTGCCCTTCTTAAGCTTTCCTCACTCAGTGTGGTAGGAAGAGGGAGTAGAGCAGATTGACTGGAGGGTAGGTCACATGTAGATGAGTTGCAAGGTCAGACAGAAAAATCAATTTGCGCCAAGTTGTGGAGAGTCTTAAATAATTAGATTCAGAAGTCCCAATTTTGTTTGATATGTAATGGGGTATTACCAAAGTTTTTGACAGGGGAAATTATATTAGCAAAGGGATGCATTATTAGATTGGTCTGGAAGCTAATTCATTAGGTATGATGGAGTTAGGAGGGTGGGGATGAGAAGAAGGTCTTCAGCGTTCTCCTATCACATGAGAAATAGCAGTCTCTAGAAGGCTGATAGCAGCAAAAAAGGAAAAGAAAGATCAAGTAACGTTCACAAAAATTATAACTGTTTGTCAGGGATAGCCTCCTCCTTTCTTGTAGGCTATTAGAGTATTTTAGCGTATCAGTATGATTTTTTTAGAACATGAACAGTCACTCTCATTTATTTTAGCACTTCCTATGTGTAAGATGATCTACATGCATTATGTTTTACAGTCGCCTTCCTTCCTTCCTCTCGCCCTCCCTCCCTTCTTTCGTTTCTTTCTTTTTCTTGGTTTGAGGTGTTATGATAAATGGGAGTACATTGTTAATGACGATGGATATAATCGGCCTACATTCCCTAATGTGGAGTCCATCTTCCCATAGCTATGGCCTGGAGGTCCTGCATTAACACAGGTAACACAGAGCCATTTGGGCAGAATCCCTCTGCAGACTTCCTTGGCATGTGATGAACAATGTGGCCTGAACATTAGGCAGTTCCCTGTCTTTCCTTGACTTCCAAATTTAACGAAATCCCCAATCTCTCACCCATTTCCATTCTACTCAGTTCCTCTCCCGTCACTGTATGGAGCAGACAGAGTCTTTTTCTTGGGTGCTTTCTGGTCCAGGGGCCAAGACTAAACATCTCAGCACCACACTGCACACCGTGAGAATCCTAAACTGGGTAGATGTTACTGACTTCTTCAGAGAACTGTATATTCTTCACCCTCACAGCCATTTCTTGCCTCACTAGGTGTATGACTAATCTCAAGGAAAGAGCTCCCAGAACATTACAGTGCTGTTCCAACCAAATTAGTCGGAAAAACAAAGAAACAACACCAATAAAGAAAACAATACAAATATGAAATGAAACACTTCACATATGTTTCCATTTGTTTATTTAGCAATTTTTTTTTAGAATCTGATGCTCCTAAGTGGCTAGGACTACAGCTGTGCACCATGCCTGGCTGAAGTTGAAATTTTCAACAGTTGGTCAGGGTAGGTCCTATAAAGGAGGTGAGAACTGAGCAGAGACTCCCGGTGGGGAAAGAAGGAGACCAGGTGGATGTTTGAGGCAAGAGTAGAGGGTAACACCAGTCCCCAGGGTCTGAAGCAGGAACATGCCTTGAGTGTTTGAAGAACAGAGTGCAAGTGAGGGTGGCTGTAGCAAGGTAAGCAAAGGGGGACAGTAGGAGGGGAGGTGGGAGAGATAGAAAAAGCCAGAGGAGGTGGGGCCTGGTTGTTGTGGCCATGGCTGCCTGTAGCCTTTATCCCAGGGGAAATGGGATCCGCTGCAGGGTTCGGAGGGGAAGGGCAACAAGATCTGGTGCAGGTTTTAAAATGACCACTCCAGTTGCTAATTGGAGAAGTGACTTGAAATAGGCACAGCATTGAAGCCTATTGTAGTAATCTAAGTGAGGGATGAAGGGGTGGGTTTCAGGAGGCAGCTGCCGATGAAGTGGTAAAATGTCGTTGGAATCTGGGTTCATTGTGAGAGTGGAGCAGGCAGGTGTTGCTGATAGATGGATGGCAATAGTGAGAGAAAAGCATGACTTAACACCTTGTCAAGTTTCAGTTTTTCAGTGTAGTAATACCTTTATTTAATAATGTTACTGAGACAAGTACTCATGTGTAAATGTTTGATAAAAACCAAATTTACAGTATTTTTCTTTGCACTTTGTAGATGTACTGTCTTTTGATTTTGAAGTCACATTTTAGCATTTTAAAGTGGATAGAGCATTTCAAAACTTCCATTAGGCCTGAGTCCGCAGCATGAGCCCTGCATGTTTGCCGTGGAGGGGTCTGGTGAGCTACTGTTGGATGCTGAGTCTCCCGTGACCAAATGGCTTATAGATCTTCCGTGGAAACTGGCTATGGCTGTGAGCTCAGACACTGGTAGATCTCTTAAGTAGCCTTACCTTTCAGTGATGCTAAAAGTGGCAGATCATTCAGGCCAAGTAAAGAACAAGTCCTTTGAAATGATAATCCCAAAGTTTCAGAATTTTTACAGACAATTCAAGGAAATTGCTGCAGTTATTGAAACTGTGTGAAAACTGATTATTAAATTATGTCATCATTGTACAATCATAGACTTTCTGCAACAAAACTTCACGAGGATCAAGTGATATTTGTTCAATGAAAATTATATCTTACTTTCCTAGTGGTTGGAGATATTTTAAGGACATTCATCTTGGGAATTTCTTCAAAGAAGGAAACAAAAATTTGATGTTTATTTTATTATTAACCATCCATGTTTTACACATCTAGCAGTGATCTAGATTTTTTTTCAAGGATTCAATTTTAACATACTGCCCAAGAAGAACTGTTAACAATGACATATGCTGGAGTGCCCATATAATTAGTTGTCTCTTTTTAATATTAAATTTTATTTTTCTTAGTAAAACAAATTCACAGGTAACATAAGCTACATAGATGTGCCTCAAGAGCAAGTGTTGGTTTTGTAAATTCTTAATTTTTTTTTCAACGTAGACAAAAAAATCCTCCATGTTGCAAATTGTATGAGTTTTGGTAATCTATATAGAACAAGTCAATAGGGTAACTGTTAAGCCTAGACTTCTTTTGGTGATAATGTCGTTTCATCGTATATGTGGCATCTTAGGCAAGCTATTGATGGACTCTTTATCTCATGTATAGAAGAAACTATACCTTACCTGCCTGAAATCAGGAGCCTCATTTATTTCCTTGTGGACTCTCTGGTTTTATGTCTTGAGGATTTTCTTCGGAGTTGACTGCTATGATCGATACTTTCTTTTCTTATGACACAGCACAATAAATTGATGACTCTGGTCATAATAAATAGAAATGTCCCATCTGCTGTTATGTACCATTTTTACTTTACATTCTATCATCAACGAAATGCTGTAACAGCAGTGCCAACTGCAAGAAGAATTCTTGGGAATTTTTTTCTCTTTCCATTTCTACTCAATAGTGCATTTTAAATCTATATTCTTTAGTTGCTTTTTTTTAGGCTCTCCAAGTTTAAGCATAAGCATTTTAGCAACTCTGATTTGGATTTCTAATCCACAGAGACTGTGTCCCTGTTTGGTTTATAGTTTAAAGATCAATACCCTTTAATATTCCTTCCTTTCTGTCTAACAAATAATACATTCTCACCAAATCTATGTAAATTATTTCAGAGCATATACACTGTTTTACTTAGAACGTGGTCATTAGTTATTTTAAACTCTATTCAACAATTTATTTTTGTGAGCTTTTAAAATTTTGAGGAAATAGAATGTAATATAATAAAGACAATATGTTTTATAATGAATGGTTTTATAATAAGTATTGGTCCAAAGTCTTTTTAGGTGTAAGTGAGAATTGGGGGCATAGTTTGAAAGCTCCCGATAGCTTGGTGTATTTATCATGTGAGTATAATTTTCAGTCTTTGAAAGGTTATTTTAAAACAGCTTTTTTGAATAATTTGTAGACACAATACAGTATAAAAACTGAAAAATAGATAAGGAAAATGTATATTTCTATTAATCACTCTAAGGCACAAATGATGACTGATAAGCCTTGAGAGGCTGCGTGGTGTGCTGGGACGAGCACTGGACAGGAAGACCCAGGGTCCAGCCACATGTTGGCCCTGACTTTAGGACTATACCAAGCCACTGAATTGCTCTAGGCTTCATTATCAGCAAGTTCTTCTAGCTGGACTATTGTGTGAGTCTGTTTATTCACTGTTTATTTCAGCTCACTGTTTCATTTTACCATGAGCTTTACTCAACATTTTCTTACTCTGAGCCCTTCTTTCAATTATACTTCCCACTGGGTTTTATTGTAATGGCTGTCTGTTACACAATTATTATTTTGACTAGATAATTAAATCATTAACCAACTTGAATTGCTCTGTTCTCTTTCATTTTGAAGGGTATGAATGGGGGATGCAATCCTGCGTGATTGAGAACCCCTAGCATTCTTTATAATGGGAACCTTTCCTGTTGGATCCAATGCCGGTGCTCAGCAGAGTGATTATTGTGTATGGAGATGCCTGTCACCTCTCACCTCCTGTCCCCTGTGAACTATCCCTGCCCACAGAGCATCACACAGGTCAGTGAGCTACTGGGGAAACTGTCCTCTCAGGGGATCCCTAAAACTTCCAGCTAAATACTTGGGAAGTATAGGTAACTATACTATAACTTGAACTAATTACCTATCTGGTTCTAAGGGACTATTCTGCCACATTCTCTGTCTCACATCGTCCTTGGCCTCCGTCATTATAATAAACAGGCTCCACAGGCCCACACCATCCAGGCCTCCACACCTGATCCCACATGCCCTGCTCTGTTCATTGCCTAGTCTTTATTACCTCCTTCAGGAGCATTTTTAGATATTGCTTTTCCAGGCTGTCCTCACACCCTTTATCTCCTTATCTTTTAATAATTACAGATGTGCTCTATATCCACTAATATATGGCATCTATGTATACAGTATATATGCTTTAGACATAAAAAGAATACAACTTTTTTCACTTCCAAGAACCAATTTTTGTCTTCTTAAGGGCAATATCACCCCTGTTGAGAATGTGTCATCGAGTCTGATTGAATCTTTCACTGCTCCACCAGCTTCCAGAAGCTTTCTCCCATTTGAATAGCTTGCTCTTCTAAGTCCACTCAATTGCTCTTGGGCAATGGGCTGTTTCAGCTTTTGGTTCTGAAAAGCAATGTTTGTATGTACATTTGTGTACGCATCCTGGCACAGGTGTCTGTTCGTGTGTGTGGAGCAATGAGTGGCACTGCACGGTCATAGAGTAGGTATATCCTCAGTGTTTTTCAAGATAATGCCAAACTGTTTTCCAAAATGGTTGATCAGTTTATACTGTCATCCGGAGTCTAGGAGTTTCTTTTGTTTTACATACTTGCCATCATTTGGATTATCTCTATTTTTTAATATTATGTGAGCAATAGTATCTTATTGTTCTTAAATTTGCATTTTCTTAATTGTCTATTATCTAAAGCATCTTTTAAACAAGTTATGGTTATTTGTAGTTCTACCTGTTTTTGAGGAATACCTATTCAGGTGTTTAACTCATTTTTAAATTTAGATATTTTCTTGAATTTCTAAATCAATTTTGAGAGAATTGAAATCTTTATAAAAGTGAATCTTCCAAACCATGAATATGGTTTGCTCTACTTTAATTGAATTTTTCCTTAATGTTTCTCAGTAAAGTTTGGTTTTCTTTGGAAAAGTCTTACATTTTTTGTTAATTGATTCTTAGATACTTCATATTTTCTATATTGTTGTTAATGTTATATTAAAACATTTTTAAAATTCAGTTTCTAACTGTCGATATATAGGAATACAATAGATTTGTATTTATAGATTTGTATTCATCCACTTTGACAAATTCTCTTATTAATCCTATTAATTTTTCTGTAGGTTTTTCTAGATATTCCAAAGATGTGTAATATGCAAATAACATATTGTTTCTTCCTTCCAAAGAAAATAAAATTGTCTTGGCTGACTAGGATCTTCAGAACAATGTTGAATGTCATTTCTAATAACATGAGGAAATATTTCAGGGTTTCACAATTTTGTATGATAATTGATATATACTTTTGCAGCTACTTTTTTATTATCAAAATAAGGAGTTGAACTGAGTTTGTGTTTTATTGTTCCTACCATTACTTTTAGTTTGAGATGTTCAGGAATAGTTTTGTAGTTTATTTAGATTTTTCTCTTTAGCAGGGTATGAGTAATATTCTCGTTCTAAAATTAATTTTGTTAAAGCACATTTTAGATATCATCTAATTTATCCCTTGCTAATGAACAATTCAGTGATTTTAAAATAAATTTACCAAGTTGTACAATCATCACTATAAATCCATTGTAGAACATCTTCATCATTCCTGTATGATTCTATCACTGGGATGGCCCTGGCGGAATAGTTGGGAAATTTTAACAGTTTTTCTTTAGTCTTTTCATCTATAGGCACAGCTGCTGAAGGACACCAGATGACCCGGATGCCACAAATAGCCACATGACCTCTTGCTGGATGTCACAGGAAGTCCAAAGCAACCTTGTTACCTTGAGCTTGTTAATGTATGACAATAATACCACAAAACCCTTTCCTAGGAGAAGAAGCCACCATTTTGTGTACATGTGATGCATGCACACGAACTGTGCCTGCACATCTGAAATTCCACCCCATACATGCGTACACACCTCCCCCGCCCTGTATTTAGCTCTGTAAAACGCCCGTAACTCCCATTGCTTTGGAAGAGGCGCCTTTAGCGCATGAGCTCCCCTTCTGCATTCTTTGGCCACTGAATGAAACCTGAACGCCTTATCAACTGGCCATTGTTTCCTTGCAGCACATTGATAGAAAGTAGGGAAAGAACAGTTTTCTGATGACAATTCCTCATGCACATTCACTGTAACTCCCCATCCCCTTTCATAGCCCCATCTCAGGAACCACTCGTGTATTTTCTGTTTTCACAGTCTGGGGACACTGTTTCTGCCAGTTTTCTACATCCTTGGAAGATGTGGAAACACTCTGTTTGGGATGTTTATTTCTCTATTTACAGATAAGCTGAAGTTTTTAGTTAACGCTGTTGACATGTTTTTTACTTTTCACATCTGTGGTTTATTATGTTGCTTAAGTATTCTAAATACTTAGGACGATTTTTTTTTCCCACTGTTGGGGATTCATTGAGGGTACGAAGGACCAGGTTGCATTGATTACATTTGTTAGGTAAAGTCCCTCTTATGATTGGGTCCCACCCCCAAAAGGTGTATCACACACCGTAACCCCCCACTCCCTCCCTCCTTCCCTCTCTCTGCTCTCCCCTTTCCCCACCTCCTCCCTCCTTCCCTCTCCCTCCCAATGGCTAGCAAGTCTCCATCTTTTTAATGGCTGAATAGTATTCCATGGTATACATATCCCACAGCTTGTTAATCCATTCCTGGGTTGGGGGGCATTTAGGCTGTTTCCACATTTTGGCCATTGTAAATTGAGCTGTGATAAAACAGTCTAATTCAAGTGTCCTTATGGTAAAAGGATTTTTTTTCCTTCTGGGTAGATGCCCAGTAATGGGATTACAGGATCAAATGGGAGGTCTAGCTTGTGTGCTTTGACGGTTCTCCATACTTCCTTCTGAAAGGGTTGTATTAGTTGGCAATCCCACCAGCAGTGTAAAGGTGTTCCCTTCTCAGGTACTTAGGAGGATTTCTATCGATGTGGTTTATTATTTTCTAGAGAGGTATTTAAAAATTTCTATTAATTTCAAAGAGTGGTTTTTGAATCATTTCCCATGGTGATTTTTTATTTTGCCAATTTCTTTTGTACTTGTATCAGTTTTGTCATCTGGAAGCTATGCTATTAGAGGGGTCTTGTTAAACTTACCTAGTAAGTTTCCTTTTATGATTAGGTAAGGATTCTCTTTTATCTTAATACTTGCCTTTGAGTAGTGTTTTGCTTATATTAATATTCGATCATTTTGATTTCAAATTTTCTGTGTCTTTGTATTTTAGGTATATGAACTGTATATAGCATATGGTTTAATGATGTTTATTATTTCTAATTAAATAAGAGAACCTTTATCTTTTAATAGGGGAATTAATACATTTTAATTCATCGTGATTACATATTTACAGTAACTTACTTGTGTTTTTTTAGCCACGTCTTTGCTTCTTTTCCCAATTTTTCCTGCCTTTTATTGGATTGAGTTATTTATTTTATTTCATATTTTAAAATAATTATAGATCCATAGGAAATTGCAAAAATAGCACAAGGAGTTCCCATGTGCCCTTTATTCAGTTTTCCCCAATGCTTGTGTTTTGCATAATTATAGAACTGTATCAAAACCATGGAACTGATGTTTCTACAGTGTTTTAGTATACTTCTAGGCCACTTTATCATATGCAGATTTGTAAAAGCACCACTGCAAACAGGATACAGAACTGATCTGACACCTATGATCTCCCTTGCACTTCCCCATCAATAGTCTCACCCTCCCTGTGTCCCTCACCATCTCTAACTCTGGGCAACACACATCTGCTCTCCCATCTCTAACATGTTGTCATGCCAGTAACATTTTGTAAGTGGAATCATACTGTATGAGATTGGCTTCCCCTCCCTACTCAACATCCTACCTAGACATTCACACTGCTTTTCTGTCTGTATCATTCGTTTGCTCCTCCTACTGCTGGGAGGTAGGTATCCCATGGTATGGACATGCCACAGTTTATGTATCAAGCCGGGCTGTATGGTTGCGTCTCTCACTAAGTGACCAACCTGGCTGGGAAGGGAAAGACTGACAGCAGAGGGGTGGAGAGGGCTTGGGTGGGCTCCCCTCCTTACAGCTGGGAGGTTGGTCTTTCCACTCAGCCTCCTATGACACCACCTCTGTGGGAACAGGGAGGATGGAAGGTACCTTATTAATGCAGGATGGAGGCTGAAGTTCAGGCTTTCCATGTGGCCCCCACTGACACTCTGTACATGTGTATGTCTGTGTGCACAGAACAGGATGAAAGTCCTAGTTATCCATCTGGGCTTGGGAGGAACAACCTCATATAGCTGGGTGAGAATGGCAGCTATAATGAGGAGTCGGTCTGGAGCCACAGTTTTTCCCACATAGTGTTTAATTGTACTGAGATGTTTATCCTATAGAAATTTTCTGTTTTTCAAGGTTGCCCTCTCCCTCGTTTCTTGACTAGGGAGATTAGGCTGTTCTTGGAGCTTTTTCCCCACCCATTTGTTTCTATTGGCATTCTGATTGTAGCATCTGGTAGTTTGAGCCTTATTTAGTCCCCTTTCTCCTCTACTGGTTTGGAAAGAGTTTATTTTCCTTCTTGTATTTTGGCAGTTACTCTTGAATACCTGACCAATTCTAATGTATATTCATGTATTTATATCCTAGCAGAGATCTTAGGATGATCTACTTTGATAACAAGATTCAATTTCTTGCATGTTAGAATTGTCATGTATTTTAGTTCCATCTCATTTGTAAGGTCTCCCAAATTAAAATTTCTATTATAAGCCTTTTTTAAACACTCAGTGCTAATTTTACCTTTCCAACATGTTTACCAGTTTCTTTATTCATTCTTGCTTCCTGTTTCTCCCTTTCTGAATCAATTACATTCTTGCTGAAATACATGCTAAGTAGCTTTTTATTGATAGTGAGTGGTGACAGTGTTTTATTTTTTCCTTTACTCTGACCAAGAAGACCTTAATGTTCTTCTTAGCATGACAAAATCTTAGGTTTCTTTCTGATTCCAGGCCCCTGACTTCTGTTAAATAAAATTTGTAGGAGACCACTGATTTGAATAAGCTCCCACACTAGGCCCACAGATCAAACCAATATGAAATTAAATGAGTTTCAGTTAATTGCAAGCTCTGTAACCAATTAATCAGTTAAGTTGAAACCACTTAAGTCATCTAAAGACTTTGCTTCTATGTGCTATAAATGCTGCCTAATCGTGTTGTTGACCAGAGTTTTCAGAACCTGTTCTAGTTCTGAGTGCTGCTCAAATCTCAGTTAAATTTTAGCTATCTAAGCATTTTTCTTCTAATGGCTTAGTGTAGCCAGCAGGATCAGCAAAGCTCCAGTGACCCTGGAGGAATGTTGAGTGACCAAGCCAAAGGGCGCAGTGGTCTCTCCTGGCGACTGGGAGTCGTGGGTGAGTTTTTTCTCAGATTCCAAGCTCCCCTAATTTATGTTCTTGAGCTTTCCGTGTTTGAGCAATTTGATGTGGACTGGGGTCAGATGTCCCAACAGAAACAGTACAGGGTCCCTAAAGAGACCTCAAAAATGTCTGAAATCCAACAGAAACTGTACTGGGTTGAGAGCTGGATTAGTATTAAGAGACCTCAGGAAAGTTCCTCCCCCCGCCCAAACGTAATATGTTTTATAATGGCTGTGTTTCAGTCCACAGAGTTTAGAACTCATTTATATGAAACACCAGCCAATTTCACATACATGGGTATAAGACATAAGGAGTTGGAAATTGTGTATTTTTTAGAATGGGCTAACCTCACCAGAGTTAAAGTGGCTACCGTAAGGAAGTTTGGAGTTGGATAAGACTTTTAATCTGCAGGGCATATTAGAAAAGGATCAAAAGCCCCACAAAACATGGAATACATTTTTAATTGGTATGCAGAGGCATCTAAAAGATTAAATAAAAAATCACCTCTCTAAATGATTCTTTAAATATATTTGGGTCTGTTGATGAACATGAAAAATTGTGTTGTAAGGAAACATGTTGAAAAGTTATAAAATGATGATCATCTACGATTTGCTGTTATAAAGTGGTTTAGAATTGCTTGCTTTCTAAGTTTTCACTTTGAGTGGGGGTTGCGTTGCTGAAAGTTGGAAATCTGAATCACTATATGATAATTGAGACTAGAGACGGTAAAGGAAATAACTCCTTATGTGAGCAGAGGGATTTGATTTTGGTAAATGAAGCTTCTACAAAAGATGTGTTTTTTGTTGTTGAGAAAAGGAGAGTGGCTTTTATTCTGGAGTGGAGCAACTGGCTATCCAGGGTGAGAGGGAAGAAATGTGTAGAACAAGGAATAAGAAGGAATAAGAAGGTTGTAGAGAGGAGAGCCTGACCAAAAGGGGGGATCGTTAAGTAAAGTTTGTAGGAAGCCATTGATTTGGACTAAGCTCCTGAGCTAGGCCCTGCAGACCTAACCAACCGATGTGAGATTCAGTCACGGTAGCTGAGCTTCAGCTGATCTCAGGAGGCCTTGTATCCACTTCAGTTGTCTCTCTATTCCACGTCTGTTTTCCGTAAGTGCTGCCTGAGCATGTTCTCGACTGGAGTTCTTAAAACCTGCTCTGGTTCTGAGGGCTGCTTGATATATGAACTTTTTTTGGTTGTTGTTTGTTTGTTTCCTCCCCCCCAAACTCAGTTAAATCTAAACTTGTCTAAAGTTTTTCCGTTTAACACCTCCCTTTTCTTAGAGTATTTAAGTTAGAAGGGCTGAAATTCCAAATTCTTTTTCTGTCCCTTTGAAGTTAAATCTATCTCCAGGACTGGAGGGTGGAAGGAAGGCTGCAAGCATTTTGCTGCAGACATCGCTGCGTTAGTGTGAAGCATTGCTGGGGAGGCCTGACTTTCATAGTATTCTCCTGTCACCAAGGTCAGAGGTTTCACCGTGTCCTTGTGGGACCCCAGGCTACTCTTAATCTTCTTTTGCTGCCTACGTGCCATGTGGACTGCAGGCTCCAACCTCATACATGGCCACGGCAACAGCATTTGTGTCAGCTATTGGTTCTGTTTCTCTGGTTGAATGCTTACTGAGACAGAGAAGGTTGTTCTTTTCCTTTGTAGCTCACAGAAATAGAATACTTGTTAACTTACGTATCAGCTGCTGCTTCCACTAGAAGCTTAGCACAGTGATTAAAAACTAGAAAAGTGGTTTGTTTCAATTGGCACTGACATTTATTAGCCTTGATTCAAGTCCCTCAGCTGTAAAATGGGAATATTGATGATACCTACCAGATAAACTTGTTAGGAGGATTAAATAAGGTATCTATGGGTCAATGCCTGGCATATATAAGTAGCATATTTAAATTTGATAATTACAAAAATAATGAACTAAAAAGCATTTTGGGAGAGCAGAAATCTTTTCTCTCTTGTTTAGCACTTAGATCCTAGCACTTTAAAGGATGCTTAGCACGTAGGTGCTGAAGACTTGACTTGCACTGGTACCTTCCTATTTAACTTCAATCTCAAGGGGAAACAATTGCTGATGTATTGGGTATTTTATTCTCTGTTTCTCAATCTTGTATCCATGTTATATATCAGATAAATATACTAAACTCGTCTCATAAATAGTAGGCCACTAACACAGTGATTCATACTGAGTTGAGGAAGTGATTTTTTGGGGGATTCTGGAGTGAAGGAAAGGAAATCAAAGTCTCCACGTGATACTATGTATCTACAATGACTGTGTCCTCCTGGAGAACTGTTTCTTTGTACTATGGCCAATGGTATTAGACTCTCTACAAAAGATGTGTTGAAAATGATAACATGCTTTATAAGTACAAATGTACGTTCTTGAATATTCACCGGAATGCCTATTAAAGTTTATAAGATAAAAACATAGATGCTTGTTTTCTTTATTTTTGTAAATAGTGTTACACCCGAGAATTAGGGTCCCCAATGACCACACGAAAGAGCCAGACACTGATACAATCACATGAGGGCGTTTATTCAAGCTAAAGCCTGGGCTGTTGGCACCCCCAGATGCAGCTGGGACCGAGAGCCCCGTGCTCACTGTGTGCAGGGTTTTTTATGAGGGGTGTATGGGGAAAGGGGTGTGGGTCCCGCCAATCTTAACGGGGGTGGGGTGGGGCAGAGGACGCATTCCGGGAGATAGGGAGGGGTGTGGTTTATGAAACGAAACTAGGAGCTTTCAGGTTTTCTTCAAATGGGAGATGAAAGCCTAAAAGCCCAAAATGGCATTACTGGGTCCTTCAATAGAAAGTAATGTAAGGAACGATTTTGAGAATGAATTATTGATACATCTTTTTTCCTGAAATTTTTTAGCTTTTCAAAGTTTGTCTTGAATTTGTTTCTTAACTATGAAACACAGCAATATATTGATGTCTAAATTTGTCAAAATTAACATGACTCAGCCAACTCTGTCCTTCTGGTGGCCTACATTTATCCAAAGATTTTTATTACTAATTAAGCATCCCAAATCAATTAATTTCTGAAATAGTTTTCTATTCTAGTAATTGAGATTAAAAATGACAGGTCTTTAACTTTACAATATCCACTATGGAGAATCTAATTTCAATTTCAGCTCTCCATTGTAGGCCAAAATGTCATCTAAGTAAATAAAATAACTTGCCCACAGTAAAACATGCAAAATATTTTCTCATTAACCTTTTAAAAATTGCTAACACTTATACACCCATGTAATAAGTCAGGTTTTTATTTGTAGCTTGATACTATCTCTTAAATTTCTTTGTGTGAACTAAATATGAAACTGCTCTCTGGAAATTCTATTCTTGTTCTAAGCAACTTCTAATTGGAAGGGGACTTATTAGGTATCCAGAGTCACTAACTCATTTCTGTTCTTGGAATTGTGAAGTAATTCTAGCCAAAGTCAAGTCTAATGAGAAATTTCATTATTTCTAGTGTTTAAATTAGTTGGGTTCAATTCTTGATGAGCTACATGAATCTGCTTCTTGTGTTCTCTATGGCAAGTTGTATCCTCAGACCTTCGCTATGTAGTGGCCATCTTCCTGGAACAGCTCATGTGTCCGTAGGGAAGGAAACCTCACCTGGATATCTGCCTAATGCAAAGACAAACAGTAAAATAAACCTGTTTAAATAAGGCAAACATAAATTAATTTTGGATAATCTATTGGTTATAGAGGCCTTTCTTCCCTCTATTAGCATAGCTAATTAAGTGTACTTTCTTGAAGGCCTTATTGAATCTTATATTTATCTTGTGCACTTGTGTTTCTCAGTTCTATTCATTAGAAACTAAAAAAGACACATTTATCTTGGTTTTATATTCAAATGGTAGATTTCCTTTAATTTACTGGATAATTCAGGGGAAGAGGGGATGATAGAGAAATCTAGGCCAAACGAGCATGATTGTTTTGACCTTAAAATATACAAATGATTAATCTTTTCTTGTAGAATAAATTCTAAGTAGTTTTCAATGTGGTAACAAGGAACAGGTTGGTGCCTGTGGCTCAGTGGGTAGGGCGCTAGCCCCATATACCGAGGGTGGCAAGTTCGAACCTGGCCCTGGCCAAACTGCAACAAAAAATAACCGGGCGTTGTGGTGGGTGCCTGTACTGGTGGGTAGCTGGTGGTTGCCAGCTACTCAGGAGGCTGAGGCAAGAGAATCACCTAAGCCTAGGAATTGGAGGTTGCTGTGAGCTACAATGCCATGGCACTCTACTGAAGGTGACGGAGTGAGACTCTGTTTCTTAAAAATAAATAAATAAATAAAGGGAACAAAATAATACTAGCCACTGATGCCTATTCAAAGCTGCCATGAATTGGAGTTTTCTGTTGAACATATGAATGTTAGTCTCCCCCACCCACTATGGTCAAAGTCACCTTTTGCATCCCAACATATTAGATTAGGCTCTAGAGAAGCAGAACCCAAGATGAGGTTTTGTGTGCAAATGATTAATTACAGAAGTCCCAAGGAAACTGGAAAAGAATGGGGGCCTGAGACAGAGGAAGAAGTTAAGAGTGAGGTCTTAGGCTAAATTTGATGCAGGGTGTCCGCCCCAGGATCCTTTGATGGAATGCTGAGTATAGGACTCACCCTGGAGTTGCCTAAGGCAAGGGAGCTGGGCATTCATACTCCCATGTGTATTAGTTGATGGCCAAAGACCAGTCCAGGCAAACACACTCTCAAGTACTTCCAGCTCTTGTGTCTGCAGGCAGAGTGGCTCCAGTGGCCTGGAGGACACTGAGGACAGTGTTATTTTTCCAAAGGCCCTTCTTGTGGAAAGTCTTCTAAATCGGGCATGAAGATACATAGAAATGGTATAATGAAGATCCTGGGGGAACCACATGGAATACCGAGCTTGTGTCCTCCAGGGTAGCACAGTAGAGGCTTGAGGCATGACCCCTGAACATTCTCCCACCAGTTGTTGTTATGCAGAGTAATTTCTTCAGGAAGGGATAGAAAATAGACAGAAGTGGCTTGGCATGTGTAGCTCAGTGGCTAGGGCACCAGCCACATACATTGTAGCTGGCAGGTTCGAATCCAGCCCAGGCCTGCCAAATGACAATGACAATTACAACCAAAAAATGGCTGGGCATTGTGGATGCCTAGAGTCCCAGCTACTTGGGAGAATGAGGCAAGCAGATCACTTAAGCCCAAGAGTTTGTGGTTGCTGTGAGCTGTGACGCCACAGCACTCTACCCAGGGTGACAGCTTGAGACTCTATCTCAAAAAAAAAAAAAAAAAAAATGGACAGAAAAATTTCCATGGAACATTCTACCTTTCCTGGGATTGGCTCCCTGGTGGTTCCTTCTGATGAGTAAGGTTGACCTATGTGGAAGTTCATTTTTCTCTATTAAAGTGCCAGGTAAATCATTCCTGACTCCAACTATACTCATGAACCTTTGCTAGATGGAATAGGCACATGTTCCCTACATAGAAAGCTCCCAGACTCGGCCACATTCCCATTCCAATTCTTCAAGAACAGGCTGGTGTGGCTTTTGGCTTAAAGGAACTGCATAATGATTACAGTTGGACATGGTTGATATGATTGGTTTTCTATCTTAGAAACCTATCCTGTTTCTATAGCTTGAGCTCTCTGGTTTCTCGAGGCTTTCTGCATCTTCTGCCAGGTGTGAACAGAGAGCAGGTTGGGATCAGCTGGTATGAAATTCTTCAGGACTGTGACTGACTTCCTTTGTAATTGTCTGGCATCTGTATGATGCTCAGTGCCCATGTTGGACCAATTGCTCAATATTTTGATTATTATCTCTGGTCCAGAGTGACTCTTGATCCCCTTTGAGATTGAGTGCTTTTTCTGAATAGCAAGAAAAAAATCATCACTCTGTGCTGGAATATACTGAAGATAAAGTGACACAATGATGGGACTTTCTACTTTATGCCCTGATTGGAATTTGCTCAGGATGCAGCTCCTTTGCAGGACAAAGTCAGTGTGATGAAACAAGACTGTAGGGTGCGCTTCAATAACCAGAGGATTTCCCTATAGTAATTCCTCCCATTTTTGATTTATTGTCAGCAAAAAATTAACTGTTCGACTCCTCATAGTTTTGAGGAGCTACCATTGTCCTAATAGGCAATGATTTCATTCTCTTTGGATGAGTTTTAAAGAAAATGGACTGATGTCATCATCTGGTTAAGTAGTATCCCAAAGTATGCCATACAAGTTATAGAACACTGTCCAGGATGCACAGATGGCCAGGCATGGTGGCTTATTCCTATAATTCCAGCACTGTGGGAGGCCAAGGCAGGTGGATTGCCTGAGCTCACAGGTTTGAGACCAGCCTGAGCAAGAGCGAGACCCTGTCTCTAAAAATAGCCAGGCCTTGTGGCAGGCACCTATAGTCCCAGGTACTCGGGAAGCTGTGGCAAGAGGATCACTTGAGCCCAAGACTTTGAGGTTGCTGTGAGCTATGATGCCATATTACTCTACTGAGGGTGACAAAATGAGACTCTGTCTCAAAAAAAGAAAAAGAAAAAAAAAAAGAGAGAAAGAAAAATAGAATGCACAGATGACAGGTAAGTTTTTGACTTACTTACTGGCTTCCTGTTCTTTTTTCTCTTATCTACTAAAAACTTATTCAGCATCCAAGTGGTATATTGCAGCCAAAATTCAAGTTTCTTTTCAAGAGTTGGTACAGTATAGAATAGTATTTAGAATGTCATGTTTCCACTGGAAACTTAATGCCCTTTTCCTGCTCCCTGTCCCAGTACAGTGATTCTCTTCTTATATTAGAATTCCAGACTTGGATCTTCAGAAGTCATCTAATACTTCAATAATCAGGCTACATTAGATTACGTCTTCTCTTTTAGATAGCAGATCAATATCGTTAGACTTGTGTATTCTGTGTTCGGGGTTAGTTGAATAGGGAGCCCTTTTTGAGAATAATACAGAACTAATGTTCTGTGAAAATGGGAAAAATTCTGGTTTAAAATATTACAGTTCATTGGTATAGTTCTTAAAAGAAATTATACCTGACAGTCTATATTTATATGAATGAGTGGAGAGACCACAAGATTTCTACCAGGGTCATTGACAAAATGCCAAACAGTAGTAATTAGTCCACAAAGTCTATGCTGCTGCACCAGAATTTTAAATTCTCCTAGATGAGTGTTGTACTTGGCAGGCCATCGGGTAGGGCGCCGGTCCCATATGCCGGAGGTGGCGGGTTCAAACCCAGCCCCGGCCAAATTAAAAAAAAAAAAAAAAAAAAAAAAAAAAAAAAAAGAAGACAGTACAGCTTCAAGAACTTCATATCCTTAACACTTTGCGTCCCTAATCTATTCTTTCTTGGATAGTTGCTGTCGCTCTTGCCACATGGGTTGAAAATTAATATAGATAGTGGCCAGTATTGATTAGAAAAGGGATTAGAGACTAAGCCAAAGATGATCATGTGGTCAGATCAAGTACTTCTGAACTTTGTTCAGACTATATCCAGTAATGCTTTTCCATAGTGCCATAAAAAATTGACTCAATCTCAGTCTTCTAATTGAGAAAGTTTAAAAAGAGCAGGTAGGTCACTACACCTTAGAGTATATTCCAGCATTCCAGTGCTCCATGAAATCTCTCAACTTCCCAGTCTAGGACCCTGAATGACTAGATGCAGAGACAACATCCTCTATTATGTTTCTGAATATCTTTATGATTGTTTCTAAGAGTCATATGATCTTTCTCACTATTTGCTTTAAAAAGTTAAACTAAAAACAAATTCTGTGAACAGTTTGTGTTTCCCCATGACCTACCAAAAAACCAAAATTGAACCATAGTAATGGAGAATGATATTCTAACAAGATTGAAGCACCTGCTTCCTCATCCCAGACTGAGAACTGTTTCCCCAAAGCTGTGTGCTATGACCAGTTCTGTTGATTACAGTGAGTCATCCATTTTTCATTCTGCTTGATTCCCCTGGAATATAATTTTTAGATGACTGCAAGCCACTCAAAGGTGGTGTGAAGCTACCGTTAAAACTCTACGGCACCATCTCCTGGGGATGTTCAACCATCAAGGCCATATCCTCTTCCTGTGCTATTCCAGCAGGAATCGCTATGACCTGCCTTTAAATCTGCTCCAGCTGTTCCATTCTGCAGAGCAATCTTCAAGTGAGAAAGATTGCCTCATTTTCCAGTAGTGCTGAACTCCGTCATGCAGACCACAAAGTTGTGTATTTGTTTCCAGTTTCTCAAATAGATTTTGTGCATTTTCCGCATTTCCTTAAATCTCTTCTAGTAAGACTTGAGGCATTAAAGCAAAAACTGGGCTAGGAGATCTTCCAAGCAACTGACATTCTGTCCTTTGTAAACTTCCATGCCCTACAACCATGAAAGGTTTCTTTTGTGTTATAGCTGTAAACCTGCATTCTTTTCAGATGGTTACCTACTGAGTATCCCTTAATGCCACTTTTTTTTTTTTTTTTTGAGACAGTTTCATTATGTTGCCCTCGGTAGAGTGCTGTGACATCACAGCTCACAGCAACCTCAAACTCTTGGGCTTAAGCGATTCCCTTGCTTCAGCCTCTGGTGGGAGGCTCAGTCCCTGGTGGGACTACAGGTGCCCACCATAACACCTGGCTATTTAATGCCACTCTTATATGCCAAATGAGACAGAATATTTTGTGAACTTATTTCTAAGTTGGGATTTCTATTGGTCAGAATTATTAGTTCCAAGGACCAGAACCCATTCTAGCTATCTTAATCAGGAAGAGATTTATTAATAGATATCGGGTAGTCAGTAGCCTATTTCTCCAGCTCTCCAATATTGTGAGGTAAGATTCCAGAAACAGCTTCCATAACACCACCAGTGAGCTGAGGGAGCTGCTACCTCTGCCTACCTAGAAACACACTGTCTGCCATGAATTGGAAACTATCCTACTGAAAATGGCAATGGCATAGCTCACATATGAATCTGTCTTTTCTGAACATAGGTCACGTGTTTGTACCATAACTTCAAGGAATCTTGGGAGATGTAATATTTGATACCAAAATAAAGGAGGCAGGATTTGTGATGTAATATGTAGTATCACAGTTGGAGAGGGAGTTCCAATGATATTGGGTGACCACAAAAGATGTCTGCTAATAGATCACAGATAATCTTATATTATTTGGGGAAGTTTGAGTAATAATTCAAGTAAAAGCAGTAGCATTGGTTAGAATTTATTAAGTACTTCTGATGTGCTGAGCACTATGGGAAGTGTTTTACATACATTATTTGATTTTATACTCACAATAACACTGAAAGTTATTTTATAATTTGTAGAATAAAGAACCAAACCTCAGGGGAGGCTAAGAAATCTTTCATAGTTAAAACAACCTTCAAGATTGGGTCTGTTAAATTCTAACTCTTGCCTCTTAACTCATAAATTTTATGGCAATATTTTTATGTACAAAAACATTTCCTGGAAGTTTTTAAAAGCTTCAGTAAAACATAGTTTATTAGATTAAGTCATTTGGTTCATTAAGGCTATGATGGAAGACATCATAATAGTTTTATGCTATTTCTACCTTTGTTTTAAAGTTTTTAATGAGACGAATTTGCTTTTTTTTTGGCTAAAACATTCAACTTTTTTCTTTTGGTTGTTGTTCCAGAAGGATATGGTGGATTTACCTTTTCAGACCTAATAGCTTTCCCTCTGACTTATCTTCCATCATCTTTTGGACCATTGATAATGTTCTATTATGTTCCATGAAAGGGTTCAGATTCTCTGGCTATATTCTCTGAACATTTATAACAGAAGTATAATACATTTTAATTATTTTGTTTTATTGCATTCCTATACACATTTTATATTTGAAAAACATTTTGTCATTGTCACCTTTTAGCCTATATACAACCTTGGTTATGGTGGGCACCTATAGTCCTAGCTACCCAGGAACCTGAAGGAAGAGAATCACTTGAGCCCAAGATTTGAGGTTGCTGTGAGCTATGACAGAAAAGCACTCTATAGGGGGTGACAAAATGAGACTCTGTCTTAAAAAAAAAAAAAGGGTTTTCTTCTTTCATTTGTTTTCTACAGTTTGACTATAATATGACTAGGTATACATTTTTTGTTTGTTTTTGCATGTTCTTCTGGATATTCTCTTCCTGGATCAAACTTTCTAGATTTGTGGTTTGGTATTTGACATTTATTCTGGAAAATCTTCAGCCATTATTACTTCCAATACGGAGTGTCCATAAAGTTTGTGTGCAGTTTAAAATGGCACACGATCTTTATGGACACCCTGTATTTCTTCTCCTTTTGGTCTTCTTCTGGTTTTCCTGTTATGCATGAAGTATACCTTTTCTAATTTTCTTATAGCTCTTGGTAGTGGCAGGGGGAGGGAGTATCCAGTATATCCATTCAGTAACATTTCAGTTTGGGAATTTTCTAGTGACATATGTCTAAACACACTGATTCTTCCTTCAGTACTGTTTCAGTGTTTAATCTATGAGGAGCTCCCAAAAGGCTTTCTTCATTTTCCTTACAGTATTTCTTTCTTTCTTTTTTTTTTATTAAATCATAGATGTGTACATTAATGCGATCATGGGGCACCATACACTGGTTTTATAGACCATTTGACATATTTTCATCCCACTGGTTAACATAGCCTTCCTGGAATTTTCTTAGTTGTTGTGTTAAGACATTTATATTCTACATTTAGTAAGTTTCACATGTACCCTTGTAAGATGCACTGTAGGTGTGATCCTGCAATCACCCTCCCTCTACCCATCCTTCCCCCTCCCATCCCCTCCCTTTCCCCCTTCCCTATATTCTTAGATTATAACTGGGTTATAGCTTTCATATGAAAGCCATAAATTAGTTTCATAGTAGGGCTGAGTACATTGGATACTTTTTCTTCTATTCTTGAGATACTTTACTAAGAAGAGTATGTTCCAGCTCCATCCGTGTAAACATGAAAGAGGTAAAGTCTCCATCTTTCTTTAAGGCCGCATAATAGTCTATGGTGTACATATAACACAATTTATTAATCCATTTGTGGCTCGATGGGCACTTGGGCTTTTTCCATGACTTAGCAATTATGAATTGGGCTACAATAAACATTCTGGTACAAATATCTTTATTATAATGTAATTTTTGGTCTTCTGGGTATATACCTAGTAGAAGAATTATAGGATTGAATGGCAGGTCTATTTTTAGATCTCTAAGTGTTCTCCAAACATCTTTCCAAAAGGAATGTATTTATTTGAATTCCCACCAGCAGTGTAGAAGTGTTTCCTTTTCTCCACATCCACACCAACATCTCTGGTCTTGGGATTTTGTGATATGGGCTAATCTTACTGGAGTTAGATGATATCTCAAAGTAGTTTTGATTTGCATTTCTCTGATGATTAAAGATGATGAGCATTTTTTCATATGTCTGTAGGCCATGCGCCTGTCGTCTTCAGAGAAGTTTCTCTTCAAGTCCCTTGCCCAGTCTGAGATGGGATCACTAGTTGAGTTCTCTGTGGATTCTGGTTATTAAATCTTTGTCGGAGACATAACCTGCAAAATATTCTCCCATTCTGAGGGCTGTCTGCTTGCTTTACTTTGTTCTTGGCTGTGCAGAAGCTTTTTAGTTTGGTCAGGTCCCAGTAGTGTATTTTTGAAGCTGTTTCAATTGCCCTGGGGGTCCTCCTCATAAAATATTCACCCAGGCCGATTTCTTCAAGAGTTTTCCCTCTACTTTTTTCTAGTATTTTTATAGTTTCATGTCTTAAGTTTAAATCTTTAATCCAGTGGGAGTCTATCTTAGTTAATGGTGAAAGGTGCGGGTCCAGTTTCAGTCTTCTACAGGTTGCCAGCCAGTTCACCCAGAACCATTTGTTAAATAGGGAATCTTTTCCCCACTGAATGTTTTTTTTTTGGTAGGGGCTGGGTTTGAACCTGCCACGTCTTGTATATGGGGCTGGTGCCCTACTCACCGAGCCACAGGCGCCTCCCCCCCCCCCGAATGTTTTTAATTGGCTTGTCAAAGATCAAATAACGGTAAGTAGGTGGGTTAATCTCTTGGTTCTCTATTCTGTTCCATACATCTACCTCTCTGTTTTTGTGCCAGTACCATGCTGAGGTCTGGTAGTATAGTCTGAGGTCTGGTAGCGTGATTCCTCCTGCTTTGTTTTTATTTCTGAGTAACGTCTTGGCTACTCGAGGTTTTTTCTGATTCCATATAAAACGAATTATTATTTTTTCAAGATCTTTAAAGTATGACAGTGGAGCTTTAATAGGGATTGCATTAAAATTGTATATTGCTTTGGGTAGTATGGACATTTTAACAATGTTGATTCTTCCCAGCCATGAGCATGGTATGTTTTTCCATTTGTTAACATTTTCAGCTATTTCTTTTCTTAGAGTTTTATAGTTCTAGTTATAGAGATCTTTCACGTCCTTTATTAGATAAACTCCCAAATATTTCATCTTCTTTGGCACTACTGTGAATGGAGTAGAGCCCTTAACTGTTTTTTCAGCTTGACTATTGTTGGTATATATAAAGCCTACCGATTTATGGATGTTGATTTTGTAACCTGAGATGCTGCTGTATTCCTTGATCACTTCTAAGAGTTTTGTAGTAGAATCCCTGTTGTTTTCCAGATATACAATCATATCATCTGAGAAGAGCAAAAGTTTGATCTCTTCTGACCCAATATGGATACCCTTGATTGCCTTTTCTTCCCTAATTGTGGTGGCTAAAACTTCCATTACAATGTTAAAGAGCAGTGAAGACAATGGGCAGCCTTGTCTGGTTCCTGATCTGAGTGGAAATGATTTCAATTTAACTCCATTCAATACAATATTGGCTGTGGGTTTTCTGTAGATGGCCTCTATCAGTTTAAGAAATATCCCTTCTATGCCAATTTTCTTAAGTGTTCTGATCATGAAGGGATGTTGGATGTTATCAAAAGCTTTTTCTGCATCAATTGAGAGAATCATATGGTCTTTGTTTTTTAATTTGTTTATGTGCTGAATTATACTTACAGATTTACGTATATTAAACCTGCCTTGAGACCCTGGGATAAAACTGACTTGGTCATGATGTATAATTTGTTTGATGAGTTGCTGGATTCTGTTTGTTAGGATCTTGTTGAATATTTTTGCGTCTATATTCATTAGTGATATTGGTCTATAATTTTCTTTTCTTGTTGGGTCTTTTCCTGGTTTTGGGATCAGGGTGATGTTTGCTTCAAAGAATGTGTTGGGTAGTATTACTTCTTTTTCTACCTTTTGGAACAGGTTGAGTAATATAGGTACTAGTTCCTCTCTAGAGGTTGGTAGAATTCTGATGTGGAGCCATCTGGTCCCGGGCTTTTCTTTTTAGGGAGATTTCGTGTGGTTGATTCTATTTCCGAACTTGATATGGGCCTGTTCAACATTTCTACTTGATTCTGACTAAATCTTTGAAGGTGATGTGCTTCCAAGTATTGGTCAATTTCCTTCAGATTTTCATATTTCTGAGAATAAAGTTTCTTATAATATTCATTAAGGACTTTTTGAATTTCTGAGGAGTCTTGTTATTTCATCTTTGTCATTTCTGATTGATGAAATTAAATATTTTACTTTTTTTTTCCTGGTTATGTTAGCCAAAGGTTTATCTATTTTATTGACCTTTTCAAAAAACCAACTTTTTGATTTATTGATGTGTCATATAATCCTTTTGTTTTCAGTTTCATTTAATTCTGCTCTAGTTTTTGTTATTTCTTTTCTTCTACTGGGTTTGGGGTTGGAATGTTCTTCCTTTTCCAGTTGCTTGAGATGTCCCATTAGGTTGTTAACTTCGTCTCTTTCCATTCTCTTGAGGAAGGCTTGCAGTGCTATAAATTTCCCACTTACGACTGCCTTCGTGGTATCCCAGAGTTTTTGATAATTCATGTCTTCATTGTCATTTTGTTCCAAAAATTTGGTAATTTTCTTCTTAATCTCATCTCTGACCCAGCTATCATTCAGCATATGGTTATTTAACTTCCAGGTTTTTGTATGAGTATGCAGATTCCTGTTGTTACTGAGTTCATTTTTTATTCCATAGTGGTCTGAGAAGATGTGAGGAAATTTCTATTCCTTTAAATTTACTGGGTTAGACTTGTGACCTAAGATGTGATTGATTTTGGAGTATTTTCCATGAGCTGATGAGAAGTATGTGTATTCAGTTTTGTTGGGATGAAATGTTCTATAGATGTTTGCTAAATCCAAATGTTGGATGGATGTTTAAATCTAAAATTTCTTTGTTCAGCTTCTTCTTGGAGGATCTAACCAACATGGCCAAAGGAGTGTTAAAATCTCCGACTATTACGGAGCTGGAAGAAATCAAGTTGCTCATGTCTGTTAGAGTTTCTCTTATAAATTGAGGTGCATTCTGGTTGGGTGCATAAATATTAATAATTGAAATCTCATCATATTGAGTATTACCCTGAACAAATATGAAGAGACCATTCTTATCCTTCCTTACTTTTGTTGGTTTAAAACCTATTGTGTCTGCAAATAGAATTGCAACACCTGCTTTTTTCTGATTTCCATTTGCCTGAAATATGGATGACCATCCTTTCACCATCCTATCTATTTTATCAATAGATAAAAGATATTTATCTTTTAAGGTAAGATGAGATTCTTGTATGCAGGAGACATCTGGCCTGAGTTTTTGTATCTAGCCAGCCAACCTGTGCTTCTTTAGAGGACAGTTTAAGCCATTTGCATTAATGAAGAATATTGATAAGCCTGGTAAAATTTTGGGTACTGAGTTTTTCTTAAGTCCTGTAGACATTTTTAATCCTTTCACCACTGTGGAATTTGGAGTTTGATCAAAAGTTTCTGAGTGAGTTTACTTTTGTGGTAGAGAATTGTGCTGGTCATTATGGAGGATAGGTCTGAGAATATCCTGAAAATCTGGTTTGGTTATGGCAAATTTCTTCAACATGTGAATGTCATTAAAGTATTTAATTTCTGCATCATAAATGAAACTCAGTTTAGCTGGATACAGGATCCTGGGTTGAAAGTTATTTTGTTTTAGGAGATTAAAAGTCGATGACCACCCTCTTCTGGCTTGAAGAGAGAGATATGCAGTCATTCTAATATTCTTCCCTTTGTAGGTTATGGTTTTCTTACATCTGGCTGCTTTCAGAATTTTCTTCTTCATATTAGATTTAGTGAAGTAATTGGATGTCTTATTCGGGTTGAGTCATGCTGGGGTTCTGAAACTGTCTGCTATCTGAATTTCAGAATCTCTTGGCATGTCTGGAAAATTCTCTTTCATAATTTCATGGAGAAGAGCCTTTCCATTGCTTTCAGGGATTCCAATGAGGCAGATATTAGCTTTCTTCGAATTATCCCAGAGCTCTCTGAGAGAATGATCCGTTTTCGCTCTTCATTTCTCTTCTCTTTGAGAGTTTGGGAGCATTCAAAAGCTTTGTCTTCAATGTCAGAAATCCTTTCTTCTGCTTGCTCCACTCTATTACTAAGGGATTCTACTTTATTTTTCAGATCTTTGAGAGCTGCAAATTCTTGCTTCAATGTGACGAAATTTTGGCATTCTTGTCTTTAAATTCGTTGAATTCTTGAGACAGCTTGTGAATTTCTCCTTGAATTTCCAATTCCCACTTTTCCTCCATTCTATTAATCTTGTTTGCAATCCACTGACATCTCGGCCATCTGATTATGAATGGGATGTTCAGTTATGTCTGCCATATCTTTCAGGGGGTGGGGGTTGATCTACTCTGGTTATTCATGTTACCAGAGTTTTTCTGCTGATTTCGCCCCATGATTATTTTAAACCATTTGACTAGATGAGTAAATAAAGAAAAGTTGGTTTTGGGGGCAAACCAGCCCTTTGCCCCAAGGCTGGGACTAGTGTCTGTACCTTTTCCCCAGGTGCTTTGCCAAGGACCCATACAGTGGTACAGCCTGAGAAACTGGGGTAGTGGTGGGGTGGGGTTAATAGACTCTGTCTTGTTTTTAGCTGGTCTCTGTCTGACCCTAGTGAATCAGTTACTCTAGGTTGACTGTCTCAACCGTGGAGAAATACTAGCAATTAAGTCACCCCACTCCCCACAGGCAACAACTGGAAAAGGAAAATCAAACCTTCCTACAACCACACCCCCAGGATACCACTTGGATAGTCCTTGGGAGATTGCCCCAGTTCAAGAGGTCCAAATGAATTGTCTCAGTTAGCACCTGTCTCAGGCGAGAGAGTTTAAAAGGTCTCTGGCAACTAGATCCCTGGGGTCTGCTGAGAACTCAACTGAAATATGACTTGCTCTGGTGCTCTGTGAGGTCAGGAGGACTCACCCAGCAAATAAATTAGTCTGGGAAGGTTGATGCCTCCTTCCCCACCTTGCACCTCTGTCACATCCAGTCACTGATAATCCTGCAGGGCTGTGACCCAGTTGCCTCCAATGAGCAGATACCCCAGGGGTTTGCACCTGCCTGAATCACAGGGAGATCTATGTCTCCTCAGCCAGGCTGCTGGTCTCTGCCGCTATCCATCAGGGTGAGATGAGGCTTGACAACCTCCGGTGCTTGATGGATGCTGGGGCTGTTCAGACAGTTCCTGCCCCGTCCCTGATTGATGTTACTGACAGAACAGAACAACTTTGCAGAATTTGTTTCTGTCCCAGCTGAATTCCCTTGCAGAAGAGAAGCTGTTTTGAGTTCATAGAACCTGCACCTCAGACCCTGTCTGTGCTGCTGCCCGGTAGTTTGTATTTGCAGCACGGTTAGCTGTCAGTTCTAGCCTCCTGCCCTCCTTTGTCTTGGCTAATGATCTCTTGAGGGCTGGGTGCGTCTTAGGCTCAGTAAAGTGGTCCTCTGGGTCAGCCCTGCCCTGGGAATCTGCCAGCTCTGTGTGCATTTTCTAGTCCCCGCGCTCCACCCAGGCTGGTACTGCCTCAGGCAAACCCTTTACTCACGGGGTCTGTGTTTCCATCCCAGATCTTTTCTGCCATTGCTGCCACTGGAGAAGATGCCCAGCCTCCTCTGGTTACCCAGAGAGACAGCGGGTGTGACTCCAGAATATCCAGGGATGAGCCCTATTATTGCCAAAAACGGCTGCTGCTCTGTGCCTCGGGGTACCACCGTTCCTGTGTGGTTCCCTCTCAGCCGACCATCTTCTCCTCATTCCCATGCCACAGAATCAGCCCTGGCCAGCAGCAGTCCATGCCCTTTCTGCACCCCTCGAGAAAATATCCAAGAATCTGGACTTGGGGGGACGAGTTTCCAGACCTCAGAGTGAGAGTGGAGGAGAGTGCTGGGAGTTCAGAATTGCAGGTAGAGCAATTTTTATAGTTTTATAGTTTTATGCCTGGCAGGAGAGTGTTATGGCATCCTAGTAGGGGAAGTATGTCCAGTTTTTAGAGGGTCTCTCCTGTAGGATATAATGGGAGGAATTTTGAACTCTGCCAGTGTGTTTATGGGTTACTCCGAGCCATTCTCATGGGGAAGGGGACTCCTGTCCACTTGGTGATGGATTTTGTACCTTTTGTTTGTATCCTTGGGGTCTCAACTCTCCTCAGCAGGGTTGATGTGCGTTCTTCTTCAACCTTCTCTCTTGGCGCAGCTCTAATCCACCAGGTTACTTGCTAAATTTCTGTCCTTTAACTCTCCTTCTGGATAGGAGCCTCTGTGGAAAGCTGGCTTCAGTCAGCCATCTGGTATCCACCCCCTCCTTATAGTATTATTTATTTATTTTATTTTTTACCTTTTTTTCCCCCTCTCCTTATAGTATCTTTTAGTTCAAATATTTCCTTTTGATTGTTTGGAGTTTTCATCTCTTGTATTACCTCTATTTTTGCATGTTGTCTGCTTTTCCCCTTAGAGCCATTAGCACATTAACCATTGTTGTTTTAAAGTTTTGGCCTGATAAATGAAAAAAAAAAAAAATTCTGCCTTAGGGGGATTTGTTTTCTGGTGGTTGTCTTTTGTGTTTAGATTGCTTGCTTTCTTGTGTCTTAGTATGCCTTTTATTTTTTGGTTGAAAACTAGAGATGATGTATTGTATGTTAGGAAATAAGAAATAGGCCTTTAGTATGAGGCTTTGTGTTTATGTGGCTAGATGTTCATCTATTTGCTGTTGTAGGTGTCAGAGGTTTCAGTTTACTCTAGTGTCCTTGAGTTTCCCTAGACACTCCCTGTTGGACTCCATGCCTGGCAGCTTCTCTGCTGTAGTCTACTGTTGTACGAGAGCCCTGTTGTGTTACGGTAAGGTATTGGGGAGGGGAAGTATTCTGTAGTCTTATGATTAAATTGTTACTGAAATAAGTGGGTCAGAGTCTCTGGACTGTGACCTAGTTTTAGTTGTTATTGTTGTTGCTAATTCCTGTTTGGATGTAGGAAGGCTAGAGGGGACTGGAGTTGGCTAATTGCCCTTCAGATAATTACCATAAAGTATCATCTGCAACTATTGATTTGACTTAAAATTTTTTACCTTATGAAGTGATACATGTTTAGTAGAAACCACACTTGAGTGCCCATATACCTTGTTTTTCATGGTGAGCACAATATTCAATAAATCACATGAGATATTCAACACTTGATTATAAAGTAGACTTTATGTTAGATGATTTTGCCCAACTGTAGGATAATGTACATGTTCTGGGCACACTTAAGGTTGACTGGACTAAGCTATGATGTTTGACAGGTGTATTAAATACATTTTCAACTTATGATGGGTTTATCAGGACACAGCCCCATCATAAGCTGAGAAACACCTGCGGTTTTACTTGAGGGAAAGACTTTGTTTCAGAAAACAGAACACTCCAGGTATATTTAAATATAGTCCCCTCTTCCCCCGCATTTTCCAGAGACTGCAGGCATTTATCTCCAGTCTTCACAATGAGACTCTAGTGAGCTTCCCACACTCAGTGCTGGATCCCATTGGTAAATCTGAAGAAAAATTGGGTATTTCCTCAGTCATGAGGGAGTCAGAAGTCATTAGGAATTTGAGGTCAGCAGTTGAGCTAGAGCAGTTGTAGACCAGAAGCCTCAGATGAGCCAGTTATTTGTTACCAACCCTTCTTCCTAGCAACTTCAGATGCGGGAAAACCAGGAGCATCCAGTGTGGTGGACTGGAGGACAAGTTGTAACATGTGTGACTTAAAAGAATTGTAAACAGAGAATGGCATCAAGCACTAGTATTCGATTACTTAGGCTTTACTTCAGTTTTCCCTTCATGAATTGGTAAGAACAAAAAGAAAAATTAGCAGTTTACTCTCTGGCCTCATGGAGTTAACAGTATGGCCTTTGTCTTTGAGCTCTCAGGGAGGGTACAATGACAGCTCCTCTCCTTGGGACCTAATTCATGTATTTGACAGTAATGGCTCTTACTGTACTAGGTACCCTTCTATGAAAAACCATGAAAGTAGATTTATACCGTGTAAAAATGATGAATCTTGTTAGAAATTCTAACATGATAGTTATTAAAAATATTAGACCTGTAATTTCAGTGCTTTGAAAGGCTGCAGTGGGAGGATTGCTTGAGGCCAGGAGTTTGAGATTGGCCTGGAAAACACAGCAAGAGTCTAACTCTACAAAAATCCAAAGACAATAAACAAAAACAAAAATCTAGCCAGGTGTGGTGGTGTGTGCTGTAGTCCCAGCTACTTGGGGGTCTGAGGTGAGAAGATCGCTTCAGCCAGGAATTTGAGGTTACAGTGAGCTGTCATCACATCTGTGAATAGCCATTGTACTCCAGCCTGGGTGACAGCGAGACCCTGTCTCTTAAAAAATATGAGTTTACACACATGGATGTGTGTGTTTCTATACATGTCTTAGAAACAGCATAACTTGAAGAGGTTATTTTAGCATTTTGGCCCTCAAAATGATTTCTTTTTAAAAGATGGTTTGTTTGACATCCAAATAAGCTGATGTAGTGCATACGATACAATTTTTATCGTCAAACTATCTCTTCCACTCTAGTTTTCACCTTTAAACAAGCTGCCGCGGCATAAGCAGGTATAACTGTAGGAGATAGTTCTTCCATAATGTATGCTTGGTGCACAGTCATTTCCTTTACCTTTGTTGATTTTTGGAAAGATCCTTAATTAGAATGTATGAGAAGCAAAGCTGTGCAACTAATGTGTGATTTTGCGCCTGTAGCTCAAGGAGTAGGGTGCTGGTCCCATATGCCGGAGGTGGTGGGTTCAAACCCAGCCCCGGCCAAAAACCACCAAAAAAAAAAAAAAAAAAAAAAAGAACATTTGGTTTGTCATTAATTTAATCAACGACTTCATAATGAATTCAGGCTTTATGATTCCATATTTAAGCTTTTAGAAAAAAATTTAAAAATGTTTTGGATTAATTTCTATGGAAACTAGTTTAATTATGGATCATTAACTACCTTACTTCTAGTTTCATAAGTTTATTTATTTTTAATTGGAAAATTTTCTAGTGGAATAAATGCCTCTAGAGAAGATCTTCCCTCTGCCACCAAGGTTGTTGATGGCATGGGATGAATCCTTATCAGAAATAACCATTAGAAAGAAAGTGCCGAACTTTTCCTTCCTTTTGTTCTTAAACAATTGATAGAACAGTTTATTTGAAAAAGTATATTTTCTAAAGCATGCATCTAAAAATAAATTCCTTATCCAACGTAACATGCATATGCATACACATGCATACACCATGACAAGCATGGGCTTTTTGTAAAAGAATAAGTAAAAATTTTCTCATATTAGATTGAAGCATGTCTAGCAGCATTGCCCTGAACAATGATCATCTGAATGTGTACGTACGTTAAATGTACATATGTACATTATTTGACATGGTCAGGGTTACGGGAAGCTTGCCATCCTTATCTTCCTCCTCTAAGAAACATGTCTTAGTTCATCCTTATATAGAATTCTGGTGCCATCTTTATACTCTCATAATGCCCAAATTTAAGGATAGTATACCTTCCTAATGTTAGAATTCAGATGCATAAATAGAAGCAGTTGAAACTTCTTTGTTAGTGATAAAGAAGTAACTCTCTATTTCCTCCACACATGGGCCTGGTGCAGTGAGCCCCTTGGATCCTTTTCAGCAGTCCTCACCTACCTGAGTGATGGATCTATGAACCTGCCCTACAAATGCTGGTCCCAGCACTGGGGGAGGCAGCATCAACATCTAGACCTTGCTGCAGGCTTCCTTCAGTTGCTACCAAGATTTTTTCAATTAATGCCTAGACTTTTAACTTTAGGTATTTATACTGTATTATATTAATCGTGGAATGGTTTACATAATATTCCTATGTAATTTTCATTGTTTCTAGCAATGAGATTCCTATCTCTTCCTACAGAGGACGTTTCTCCATTCCTCATTTTGACCTTGAGAAATGTGACTTACTAAGAGTTTTTCCTAGTTTGAGGGGAGTGTACTCCTCCCCTGGTTTTTCAAAAACCTGGTTGCATGTATTTTCAATTCTATTTCATTCTGTAAGAGTGATTGAGGGCACTAACATGGTGCAGAGTATAGAGAAAATTTATCTTACATGTCTGGGCAGTGAACAGTTTAAATGTTCCTAAATAATTTTGTTCAGAAGATTTGTCTTTTAGGGTGTCCACAGTGACTTTGGTAGATAAATATTCCCTTACAGGTGAAGTGTCTCTGCACATTTTGTAGAATTCCCAGTGGGACATAGGATGATTTGTTTCTTATTAACCAGGAAAGGCCTCTTTGATATAGTGCTAAGAATATTGGCATTAGATTGAGAGAATTGCGTACAACATTCAAATTACAAGTAGTAAACAAATATATTGTATAATATTTTCCTGCAATCTAGGCTGTTTTCTTCATTTGTAGGACTGGATTTCATCAATGAATTTAAACATTTTAAAAAAATCTTTGGAGCTATTTCTTAAATGGAACTATTATTGCATTTAAGCCTAGTGGGCATGTGGCAATTTTAAAATATTGTCCCAAATTGTTTGGCAGTATTTTTGTTGAGATTAGGGTTTTGAGTCTGGACCGCATATGATATGTGGCAACCATGAGAAAAATAAGGCCAATAGGATTGGCCTTTTTGTGAATTAATCATGATCTATGTATCCTGGAGACATGTTCCAAATACTTCAAAATGTTGGTGCTTAATACTAAACATTCCCTGGAAATATATTATGGTTCTAAAAGTCCTTTGGGAAAACTCAACATTTAAAATTATTTCCTGTAGCCTAAGGTTATCTTGGACAAAATTCTGTGTGGTTAGAGGTATGTTTGAGGACCCCTCTGACTCTAGTAGAACTTTGTGGTCTGTTAATGACTCCATGTTTCAATTTTAATAAAAGTTTTCTGTCAGATTTGTCTATGAATTCATTCATATCCAGAAAAATGATACTATATTTATAGCTTCTTAGAATTTAATATTTGGAAGAGTTCAATGACATTTTCATAATAAAATGACATGAGGACAAGAAAATATTATAGAAGCAGAAAGTTAAAACACATTTCATTTCCACTTATGACACTAGCATGTCATAGTGGAGGATGGTAAACCAATTAATTAAAATCAAGAGGAGTAAAAACTAGACAGTATCTGAAGCACAGCACAACTGGGAGCCCAGAGCTCTGTACTTGCTTTCGTTGCTCCCTCTGCATGACATAAAGTCTTTTTTCCCAATTATTGTGGCAGAAAATGTCACTGCCAGAAATACCGAAGAGAATCAATAATCGATGTTTTGGCTCAATGTACTTTACATTTACCTGACAGGCAAAAGCATATTTTGAAAATGGAAGGGGGGAAATGTGGGGGTAATGTTGGTGATCTGATGGATGAAAAATAGATTGGACCAAATAGGTTACTTTGCTATGGAAACTTTGGTTGTATGAAGAAGTCTCTTTAATTTTGTGTTTGCTGGTAGTGCTTTAACTCAGTGCTTTCTTACATTTTTATGTGCACAGCAATTACCCCAGGATCATGTTAAAATATAGATTCTGATCCAGCAGGTTGGGGATTTAGATTCCATGCGCCTTAGATGCTACATTTCTAATGAACCCAAGGTGGTGGCCAGGACCAGACTTAGAGAGTGCCAGGGTCTCAATAACTAGTAGCTGGAACTGGAGGTCAGGTCTGGTAGCCTAGCCTTAACTCAGCCTCTGTAAAAGCAATCCAGTTTCACTATAATACCTGTATGTAGAGCTTTCACCAGTCACATCAATGAGTACTCAAGCTTGGTCATCACTATCCCTAAGTGCTTTTGTAACTTTCTCTTAAGGCAGCGGTTCTCAACTTGTGGGTTGCGACCCCTTTGTAACAATGAAAATACATTCTGCATATCAGATATTTACATTACGATTCATAACAGTAGCAAAATTACAGTTTATGAATTAGCAACAAAAATAATTTCATGGTTGGGGGTCACCACAACATGAGGAACTGTGTTAAAGGGTCACGGCATTAGGAAGGTCGAGAACCACTGTCTTAAGGGATCTACATAGGAAAATGAAATTTCTCCTGAAAATATGGTGTCAATATAGCTCAGGTGGACACAAACTATTTTCTTTTATACAAAAATTCAACATAGTAGCTCTGTGCAGACATAATCTGAAAGTTTTTGTGACTCTTCCTCTTCAACTGTATGACCCAGAATTCAGGTGTATTTATTCCAAGAATCTTTAAAAATTGGTTATATTTTTTCATAATTATATTTCAGAAGAGAAATATTAAATATTAAAATTCCAGTGAAGACAGTTTTAGAATTCTAGTTTCAAACAGAATTTGAGATAGCAGGTACACCCTTGGATTATCAGATACTTAGCCAATAGAATCTTCCTATGTAATAAAATTATTAGCATACATAAAAGGTTTTAGGTCATAGAAATCAGGTACTAAACCAGCGTACTTTAAGAAACATCAGTTGTAGCTTGACAATTTTGATTGATATAATATGAAATAGTATTTGAAAAATAGTTATATTTCAGAAGTTTATTTTTTTTCTAAAATACAGTGAATACAAATACAAATTTTGGTAATCTGATATTCAGAGTAATTAGCAAATTGTTGTTCCCATTTTTCATGAATCTATACATACATGCATTGTATTGTACATATAGTCTTCCTAAGAGGAGGTGGGAAGAGTGATCGAAAAGGAATCAAATGTCTGAAATATCTGGGGTGTCAAGCATCAGATGAGTCCCGCAGATAACCTGCCTTCTGAAATAGTCTCGTGTAGTTAAGCAAGACTCTCATTAGTAGTTACAGATGTTTTTTGATGTCTTTGAACTCTCTTTCAAAGACACATTTACAGCACATTAATAACGTACCTGTCATTAGAAATATTTTAGATAATTATCTGTGTAGTGTGACAAGTAGGGAAAAGGATAAATTGGTTTAAGACCTGACGTGGCATTACATCGCCAGCTGTGACTAGAACATAATCTCACACTTTATTGCAGTAAAGAGAATGGAAGTAATAGGGTTTACAATAGCCTACCACAGAGGACGTTTATGGTCAGAGTCACTGCTGACGGGTGTCTGCCCTGACCTTGCCACTGCAGCAGGCAGCAGGGGGATTAATGAGATAATGTACACAAGGGCCTTTGATCTCTTTGGGGGAAGTAGCTGTACAAATCCAAAGCTTTATATTATTATGACTTTTTCTCTAACCTACGATTTTTCTACATTATGCAGGCTTGTCAATTACTCACCTGTGCCCTGTTCATGCCGCCACGATTTTATTTCTCCTTTGTAAAGTTTATGCTTCTAATTGAGAGGTGCACTGATGTTTCTAGATTCATCCTGGCAGATTAATACCCGGCAAGAGAGACTTGCTGTCAATGGACATTTTGAATCATTTGTTTAAAATTACCTTTGATGGCAAGGATGCCAAATTATGCACTTCCCTGAAACCATTTTGTGCTGCTTTGTGAGCTATGTGATTGAAAAGTACAGATGTTTGATATCTTTTGCTGTGTTTGTTTGGTAAGTGAAATCTTAAATAAATCATACTACTTTGAAATTCATCTTCTGATGCCATTTAGAGAACATTAAGAAAGTTTTTAAAAATAAAAGACTTAATGTCTCTGAAATTTAGCTTCCAGAAAAGTCAGCGTTTCAAGTCAGATTCTGTTTTTTGCATGATTCTTTAGGCTGCAGAGAAGTCTAACATTGTAGCCTGAGTAGCTTATAGAATCATGCCCCCCTCGGACATGCAGTTCAGGCAGAAGGCATATACAGAAGGTGAATCCGTGTGGAAGTCCTCAGTGAAACACATAATATTTGTTCTTTTTGAGGGTCCTCTAGGACTTCCAAAAGGAAAAATTGCCAGTTTCTTCTGGATGATGTTTGAAAGAATGTACTAGTCATTTCTTCATTTAAAAATACAGATGATTCACACTTGTAGATGTCTGTGTGGCAGGCATAACTTCTACAGTTCTCTGCTCTGATGGGAAAGTGATAGGGATAGAGAAGGAAGAATAAACACCTGAAATTGCCAGGTTTGGATACAAAGACCATTCCTAAAATGTGAAACGTATCGTGGGTATCATATGCTTCTACTTACATTTTACTTTTTAACACTCTTGATATCTGTGAGGGTCGGTCATTATCCTGCATACAAATGAAAAACAGAAGCTACCATTAAGTGACTTACTTCCCCATAGTAGTAAATAGTGGAGCTTTGAGTCAAACTCTCAGATCTTCTGACTGACAAGTCTGACACATTTTTCATTATAATATGCTGTTAGAAAAAAATAGTGTTTAATGCTGTGTTTGGCTATCACTGCATCGTGGGAGGTAGATGGGTTGACTTCTCAGCAGGCTGCCCCGCCTCAATCTGGAGGTCTCTGGCGGAAAGTGTGCAGACATGGGACCCCTGAGGGCTCATCAAGACCACAGAAGATGAAAAGAGCCTGGAGGCGCTGGTACAAATCGGACTATCCTGGTGCTCTGAGAGTCAATAGGTGGGGTGGGACTCAAGCAGAGCTGAATCCTTTGAACTCCTGATCTGCAGTTAGATTAGGAACCTGGCTTACTGCCCCTGTGGGGATAGAACTGGTTTTCCCTTCCCCCTGTCTAAATATGCCAGAGTTGTTAGCAACCCTCTACTTCTTTATTCAGCCTCTTTCTCCATTCAGTCTTCCTGGAGATTTGTGATTCTTTTAACCCTATCTTTTGGCATTTTTGCATTTTGCATATATGCTTTTGTTAGAAATCAATAAAAGCCTAATGAAAAAGCCAGAGAATCGCTGCCTTGTCCCTGTCTCCACTTGGTGTGTGCTGATGTATGCCTTTCTCCAGGCATTCTCAGACTCTGTCTTAACTGGTGTGGTTTCCAGTCGTTTTTCTGTGGGCCGTTAGCCCCACAGGTCGGGGTCCACTGCGTCACTGACACTGCATAACCACCCCAAAACTTGGGGGCTTAAAACCAACAGAAACATTTGTTTTGATCACAAATCTGCAAATCAGGCAAAGTTAGCTTTGGTAGGGACTCCAAGTGGAATGTCTCAGTCAGTATTTCACAAGATATTTCATCCTTAGCGTCAGGTAGTCCCTGTAAGAGCAGGGTAGCCAGTACTTCCTTGTAGCATGAACCTTGGATTCTGTGTAACTGAAAGCTGCCTAGGCTTTTAAGGGTTAGGACTGAAAATAGCACCAGGACACGTCTCCTGTATTCTGTTGGTCAAAACAACCCCCAGGACCATGCACATTCAAGGAGGAAGAGGAACTTTTAGTGACCATCTTTGGAACCCTTCATCTCATCACTGCAGGGGCAGTCTTTCTTATGAATCCTGTCAGGAATACTTGTGGTGTAAAACTATATATAAGTTAAGGTCATACTAGCTGTTACTACAAGCTCAGAATCAAATTCCAGAGGCTTAACACAATAAGTTCATTTCTTGTTTATATTAACAGTCAAGTTGTCCCAGATCAGGCAGCTCTTATTTGGTCTCCAAGAATCTTGTCGCTCTTTAACATGTTTCCACCTTGGTAATGATACAAACAAAGGTAAAGAGCACAGCATCACATGGGGACGTTTCTGTGGGTCAAGTGTAGAAATGGTGCCCTTCATTTCCATTGACATTTCACTGACTGGAACTTAGTCACATGGCCACGCCTAGCTGCAAGGGAGGCTGGGAAATGTGGCATTATGTGTCCCCAAGAAGAGATTTGGTGACTAGCCAGCATTCTCTGCTACAAATTGTTGGCCTTACACCTCTTCCTCCAGCCCCCCAAAAAGGAAAGAGAAAAATAACTTTCTTTCTTGTAGTTTTTAAAATAGAATTAGTAGGATATGAAAGATTAAGCTAGCTTTATATATATTTTTCAATAGCACATATGAAAATTCTTTGATATTAGAGTAATATGCTCTCTTCTAAATTGTTTGGTCCAGTTATGGACCTCTTCACTCATTCAACTACACCAGAGAACTGTACTTTTTCACTTGACATTCTAAAATGGAATGTATTTTTTTGTTTTGAGTTTTTCAGGGTTAGTAGTCTGTGTATTAGAGATGGGCAATAACAGCAGAATTTTATAGAACTTGAAAGCCTATAAATAACTATCTGAATTTACCAATGTAATTTAGGGCATAATTAGAAGAAAACAAATATTTCTTGATTTATATATTTATCTGGTGACTTTAAAGTATGATTGTTTACACAAAAGAAAATTTAGGCAGATCCATTTTTATAATGTATAGATATATGTAACAACTGAGTAGCATTTTCCAAAGTAGGATTATCTGTGAAGAGATGTATCGAGGGAAATACTAGTGAAAGAAAATGAGGAAGGAACCAGAAGAGACTGGAAGAACTGTCACACCATGATGCAAGTTTGACTCCTCTGAAGGAGTGAAGGGGAAAGGGTGGGAGAAAGGGTGGCAGGAAGGTCTTAGACTGCAGTGCATTTTTAAGATCGTTTCAGGAAGGCTGATGGGGAGTTTTCCAGCCAGAGACTTCCTGTTGGTGAACCCTTGCACCTTGCAGGGAAGGGCTCAGTTTGACTGGGAGCATCTGTGGGATGCATGGCTCCATCACAAGCAGTGAACGACTTCAGAATGCAGTAGCCAGGACTATGTCAATTATGGTCCCTATAGCAGGAGATCTAAGAGGTACATTTTTATGATCACCACAGTATGCCTTTTCCCCTTATGGCATAATTAGAAATTAGAGAGTGGTATAAAAATAACTATTTCACAGTTAGTATAAAAGACATTTATGTTCATTTACTCCTTATCTTTTCTCCTAACTGTATTAGAGCATGGTATGAAAAATCCTACTTGGGCGGTGGTTAAATTAATTGTTTCCGTCCCAGAAACAAGTTTCTGGCACTATTCTGGTGCCATAGAGAATGTCTGATGTTCTCCTTACTTCAAAAGTAACAAGGGAAAAATACTATAAATTGGCATCTCAGGAGGAACCATCTCTCTCTGTATTCTCCTTTTAACTGCTTTCAACTCCATTATCCTGCTAACTACGGGGAAAAAAATTGTCAGACTAAGTTTCAACTCTTCTCTCCCTTGGCTTCTTATATTTTTGTTTTATGTGTTTCATCACAACGGGTTGCTGGCTGTAACAAGCATTCTCAAATATAAAAAGCAGTTTTTAAACAGAAGTAATTAGTAGGACATGAAAGATTAAGGTAGCTTTATGTAGTTTTTTTCAATAGCACATATGAAGATTCTTTGTGATATTGGATGAATATGCTGTCTTCTAAATTGTTTTGGAAGGGAAAGGTAATTGAGAAAAGATAATTCAAAATGCTGTGCCCTTGAATTATAATCTCATCCAATTTTTTTTTTTTTTACTAATTTATGCTAAGCAAGAGAGTTTAAAATTTAAAGAGAAATGTAGGAAAAATTTTTGGTATGTCTACTTTAAAAGAAATATTTCTCCCCTTCCCCTTTGAAACTGCTGGTCATAATTTAATCAGATTAACAGAGACCCCTTCCCAATGTTTTGGACCTTAAGCAAATACTTACTTGATTATAGGGTAGGCTTCTGGGAGAACTACACTTGGCTACCCCTGTATAACTGAGCTGCCTCCCTAAATTTAATGTGTCTTTTATGTGGAAGAAAAGCACAGCACATTTAGTAATTTCAGAAAATTTGAGTTATATCAGCTTGCCTGTTATTACTTATCTTCCCATCATCTTTGTGCTCATAACAGAGCTGATAAATGGATTTAGTAGGAACACACTTATTGGCAGTGGGGGGGGGGGAATAGAACACTTAAAACTTCAAGTGTTGTAAAAGGTCTGATTGTTAGGTCTAGAGCAGTCTGGTATAGGCTAGGAAGAGTGGAGAACAAATCATTGTTTCACAGTAGAAGATGCAAGACTATAGGAAGTAGATGGGAAGGAAAATAATATAAAATGCAATAATACTAAAACATACTTATTTGATCATTCATTCATTTGCCCATTGCTCTTCTGGGTGCTGGGCAGACAGCAGAAAACATACGAAAACATTAAGGAGTCAGGAGGAAAAAATCTTATGTCTTACATTCAGACATCAGGGTTCATTCTGATGTACACTTCAGAACTAAATTCCTAAAAACTCAAAATAGCTGTAAATTCAATAATAGCAATAAACTTTGATACAATTCATATATAATACAATAAATGTGTAATTTAATGTAGCAGTCGTTTGGAAGATTCTATGCTAAATATTTTGACGGTTTAATTTTCACATGACTTTATCCATGTGAAAGTACATACCTTTATCACTCTCATTTTACTGGTTGAAGAGATTGAGGCTTAGAGAGATTTCCAGTTTCATTTGCATTCAGAGAACAACACGTCTATTACTGTTCTTCGTTATGAATCAGGAAGAGTGTGCCTCTGGTTTACTTTTACTCAGGTTTGTTTGGAGAGTTAATTCAAAGGTCTTCAGTTTTTTGCTTAGCTCAGTTCTCCATCCAAACCTGCCACAGTAGAGCCTGCCTGTATATTCAGGTCTTTTAAGGTTGCATAGCAGTAAGTATTTTCACATGGTGCTCTTTGGTGCTCTGCCTTCTGAGGGGAACTGAGAGCATGTGGGGAGACTTGGGGTACTCTGCAGTTCTCGTTGTCTAGCTCTGCACCATGATCTGTAGGGGGCAGAACTGTAAGATCTCAGGCTCTCTAGGGAGTTTCTGATTTCTTGTCAAGATGTCACTTATAAAGAGGACAGAAAAATGGAATGATGTGAGACCAGGAGTTACGCATGGTGGGAGTGTGGCTAGGACTTCCAAATTAGTGGAATATGTAAACATTCGAACCATTTGGAAAGGGCCACCACGTGGCATTGAGCAAATCGCACCTGGTTTTTGGTTCTCTTCAGCTAAAAAAATCCGGTCCACTGAGACTGCTCAATTTCTGAGAATCCCGAGGGTAAATGCTCCCAGGAGAAACATGGAAATCCCTTTCACTTCCTTGTTGAGTTCATTACCTGCTCCTAAGGCCAGCATTATAACGACGAAGGTTACTAAGCAGCAACAATTAGCTTTTGCATAATACTTACTTTTTAAACAACAGTAACAGCAAGGGCAACAGCAATCACCATCTCTGATTTAACATATTAAAAAGAAAATTGACTGGAAGTGTGGAGGAAAAAATGTGCAGTCAGGCATTCTTAATGTCAGGAATATGCTCTGAGATGTTACATGATTTTGTCAGTGGACTTACATCTTGGCTATGCAGAACAGCCTCTTCTTCCTGTTGTTCCTGGGCTGTCCAGCATGTTACTGCCCTGCATGAGAACACATGGTCTTTGTGTATCTTTACATAGCTAAACATAGAAAAAGTACAGATCTTTTGTAACCTGGCTGGAACTGGAGACTATTCTTCTAAGTGAAGTATCACAAAAATGGAAAAACCACATGTACTCAATACTAAACTAGAACTAGTAGATTAACATTTATGTGCACATATGGAGGTAAAACTCAATGGGAATTTAATAGAGGGGATAAGGGTAAACTCATACTTAATTGGTGCAATGCACAAGTTATGGATGAAGGGCATATTTATAACATCAGCTTCACATGTACACATGCAAATTATGGAACCAATATGTATGTACCTCTGTAATACTCTGATATAAATTTTTAGAAAGGGGAAAGGTACAGTAAAAATATAGTATAAAAGATTAAAAAATGGTACACCTGTATCCAGCACTTATCATGAATGGTGCTTACAGGATTGGATGTTGCTCTGGGTGACTCAGTGGTGAGTGAAGGTGAAGGCCTAGGACATTTTTGTATGTGACTATGGACTTTATAAACACTGTATGCTTAAGCTACATTAAATTTATGAAAAATACTACTTTCTTCAATAATAACCTTAGCTTACTGTAGCTATTTTACTTCATAAACTTTTGAATTTTTTTCACTTTTTGATCCTTCATAACACTAGGCTTAAAATGCAAAGAACTTATACAACCAAGAATTTTCTTAGTACCCTCATACTATAAACTTCTTACAGTTTTTAACTTCTTTTTAACTTTTAAGGCTTTTTTGGTTAAAAACTAAGACACACATCTTATCCTAGGGCTACACAGGGTCAGGATCCTCAGGAGTCACCTCCATACCTTGTCCCACTGGAAGATCTTCGTGGGCAGTAACAGTCATGGGGCTGTCACCTCCCTTGATAACAATGCCTTCTTCAGGAATAACCCCTTCAGGCTGTCTAGTATGGTAAATTCACAAATGAGTAACATGGTTTATTAAATGTTATATGCCATATATAGTCATATGTCCTATCCCTTTATACAACTGGAAGGCGGTAGATTTATTTACATCAGTATCACTACAAACACATGAGTAATGGGTTTCACTGTAATGTTACAATGGCTACAGTGTTATTAGGTTATGGGAATTTTTCAGCTCCATTCTAATCTTATGGGACCACTTTTGTATATGTGGTCCATTGTTCACCAAAGCATCATTATGCTTTGACATTTTAATTCAATTATATGTACGTGGATTTAAAGTTTGAAAAGGAAAAATGTGGAGATAGCTGTATGTCTGAGTTGTATGCATATGGTGGAACAATATACACTGAATCCAACAAAGATTTTTGTTTAGTAAGGGAATAGGATTTCAATATGTTATTGGTAGGGTGACAGAAGAGATTGCATATGCATTAATTGTAATTAAAAAAAAAAGAACATATAGTCATGTTTTGCCTGTTCAAGAAAAGAGAAAATGTATACAAAACTACTGCACAAGATAATCTAAGGTATATTTATTTTTTGGAGGTTTGCAGATTGTATATATTGGCATTGTTCCCCATGGTGGTTTTCTCTCCTGGGCAGTTTTATCTGATGTGGTAATAGTCAAGGGTTTTCAATGTCATGATTGGTAGGTTGGGGTATACTACTGGGTTTCTGAATGGTAATAAGTAACATGCAATGTGCTAAAATTTTTCTGAACTTTTAAAAATTAACAAGTGATAAAATGGCTTTTGGAAAATATTTCCATTTCAGACCAATTGAAGGCAATGTTGATTTACATACAATAAAAAATTCTATTTCAATTATAAAAATTGTTACTTGATATATAAGTTATCATATACGCTCGTATTTTACCTGAAATAGAATACATTCAAGAAATAGTATGGTAACTTCAGCCATCTAATTAGTCTGGCCATCTGTCCAATTCGGGTATATTTGAATGACTTATTTAGCTGAGTACAGAAATAGATATTCTAATTGCATTTCAGCCAAGAGCTCCTCAATAGTATAAGACAGATCTATACTATGTGTTTTTGAAAATCTATATTTACAGGAGACGTCCATGTTCCACAATTAGAATATTCAATTGGAAGATCACCTTTTGTATAGTATGGACTTGTCTGTATGGTTAGTGTTAAAGATTTGTTTTCTGATTTCAATTAATAATAAAATATTAATGTTTTTATGATGGAACAGTATAGAATATTTTGGCATTTCTAAGAGCTGTGCACCTCTTATTTCTTCAAAGTCCTTGCAGAGTATTTTATGAGGAAGTGTGGGAAAGGAATCAATGTCTTTTACTTGACATTATCGTCTTTTCTCTTGAAATTGCTTAATGACCAGATTAGTCCCAAACATTTTGAAATTGGGCTCAGGATTTTTCTTGACATAATTATTCATAAACATTGCACAATTTTTAAAAATTTCAGATTATCATAAGGATACATAAAAGTAGGTTATTACATTGTTTGTGTTAGGTGAGGTCCAAGTTGAAGTTGAGCACAATGATTTTTTTTAACCCACTGGTGAAACATTCTTGAGCTTCTACTCTATAAGCAAGGCACTTTGTACTCAACAGGGAATCTTTGTACCCAACAGGGAATCAAAGAATCACTTTGATTCTTACTTAACTACTCTCTTGGAAATTATTAGTTAATTGAGGGTGCCTTTAAGTAGAAATGTTTAAAATCAGTTTGTAACACTGACATTTAATTAGTAAAGTTGAGAACATAAATTCATACTATTCTAGTTAGATGTTTATTTTAATTGAACGGATTAATTTTCTTGCTGACTCTAATATGAATAGGAGAGAGTTTTTGAGCAAACTAGTTAGTTGTGTGGGATTAAAAATGTGGCAATTGTGGGTAAGTAACCACCACACAGTGTGAAAGGGTTGATGGTCATGTGGGTTCAGATATTTGCACACACATTTCAATAGAACCTACCAAGGCATGTTAATGAATTGCTATTATCTAATTTTGTGCCTCATTCTTCTTTTAAATCATTTTACTATATTCCAAGGTTTATGTTTTAAGGGAGATGTGAATATAGCATAAATAAATGAGAATTGTATGTGGGTGTTCTAACCATTCTAACCAGGGAGATAAAGATTAAATCGTGGGTGGAAAAAAGGTAAATCACAACTGTACAACTGTAAGGACCAGTTAACTCCATTTTGTTAAAACTAACTTCATTTTATCCCTCAGTCTTCAGTTTGCAGCTGCATACCAAAGGTGTTAGGCAACCTGTTCCCTCCCCCGACCCCCATCCTTGCCCCATGATTTGCGCTCTTACACAATGTCTGCTCCGAGCGCGATAACAGCACTCTCTAGATGGCCAAGGACAACTGCTCGGTCCCCTAGCTCCCCCCCATCAGCTCGCCTCAGTGGCTCACCTCACACCCCCTCCCTTTTTTCCTTTCTGTACCCTTAAAACCTCCCTCCTTTTTGAGATCAGGGCTTCTCTGCTCTCCTGCTGCTTCAGGAGCAGGAAGCCCAGGCTCGAGTTTGTAAATAAACAGCCTCTTGCTTTTGCATTGGACTTGGTCTCAGGGTGATTTATGTGGGGGATCCCACGACTCGGGCACAACATTTGGGGGTTTGTCCGGGATAACCCCCCCAAATCACCAAGTACCTGCTCTGGAGGTGTGTGTGTGTGTGCCAGCATTTGTCTTGTCCTGTTCTGTGTTGGTTTGCCATTTGTTGAATCTGCAGTAAGGACATGGAATCCCCGGCAGAGTACAAGTGGGGATGCCCCATGAATGGGGTACTGGGATGTGGATTCCCCAGTCCCTGGTCAAGAAGACCACAAAGAGGCGATCCTTCTGGTTGAGAAACAAGGCGGGTCGCAACCACCAGATGGGGTTACACCGTCGTCTCATTTTCAGTTTTGCCTGAAAACCCGCAGCGGCAGGCTTCTGTCTTCTGGGGGAATCTTGTGTGTTATTTGTTTTGTCTGTGTTTTATTATATTTGGAGGGCGACATGGGACAGATGCAGATGACTCCCCTCTCCCTAACTTTGACTCATATCTAGGACTTCAAAGACAAAGCCCAAGAGTACGGCTTTAATGTGTCCAGAGGTAAACTTGTGTTTTTTTGCAGGAATGAATGGCTGGCGTACCATGTCGGATGGCCACCAAAGGACACTTTTCATCTCCCCATTATCTTTCAGGTCAAAGATACATTCTATCCACCTGGGACTGGGCACCCAGACCAGATCCCATATATAACTGCTTGGCAGGACCTTGTAGAGAACCCACCATTGTGGTTAAAACCCCTCCTTCCTCCGTCAGGAAAGGAAGTAGCTAAACTCCTAGGCTTGAAGGAGGAAAAGGAGAAGTCCCCTGAACCCACTGCCCCTCCCCTAGTCCTCCAAGGAGGAACTGATCCCGAAGTGCTCTTCCCCCCTCCCAGTCAACCCTCACCTCGGGAGGCACCTGTTCCTCAGAGTCCACCAGGTAGTGAGGCCACTCCAGCCCCAGGTCCAGAGGTTAGCCACCGGAGCCCACCTCACACCCACAGTAGGGCCCTGCATGATCTGATGGCAAACTCCACAGTGTTGCCTCTCCGCGCGGTGGGCCCCCTGATGGAGCGGACGCCCGGAATCAGCTGCACCACTATTGGCCCTTCGCCATAAGTGATCTCTATAACTGGAAAATGAAGAACCCTAAGTTCTCCGAAAAACCTACTATCTTGATTGACCTCTTAGACTCAATTCTTTTTACCCACCAGCCTACCTGGGACGATTGTCACCAACTGTTACAGGTTCTTTTCACCACTGAGGAACAGAACCACATCTTGGCTGAGGCCAGGAAGGCTGTCGAGGGCGCAGACGGAAGCCCCACCACCAACCAGGCTCTCATCGATGCCGCTTTTCCTCTTACCCACCCCAATTGGGACTTTAATACGGGAACAGGTCAGGTAAGACTCCAAGTCTACCGCCAGACTCTAATGAGGGTTCTCCATAAAGCAGCTAGAAAGCTGACTAATTTGGCTAAGGTAGGTAATGTACAGCAGGAAAAGACAGAACCTCCCAGCAGCTTTCTTAGAAAGAATTATAGAGGCAGTCCACATGCACACACCCCTAGACCCTGAAGCTAAGGAAAATAGAGCAGCAGTTGTCATGTTCTTTGTTAGTCAGCTCCAGACATTAAGCGCAAGCTGCAGAGAATAGATAGACTGGGCGAGAAGTCTTTGCAGGATCTCCTAGAAGTTGCTGAAAGAGTCTACAACAACCATGTAACCCCCAAAGAAAAACAAACTAAGGGGCTAAAAGACAGACCCAGGAATTAGCCAAGATCCTTCTGGCCTCCACGGCCGCGACCTCGGACGAAAGAAACAGGCGACTGCACCAACTGGCGGCAGGAGGTAAAGAGGGCTCCCTGCGGGGGAAGGCTCTGCCTCCAGAGAGACCAGTGTGCCTATTGTAAGGAACATGGACACTGGGCCCAGGAGTGCCGCAAGAAACCACCTCCCAGACCTTCATGCCCCCCCTCATTTCCAGTCTTGGAACTGAGTGGGCTCGAAGGGTAGGAGGGTCAGGGCTCACCTCCCCTCCCCAAGCCCCAGGTAACTCTCAGAGTGGAGGGGACCCCAATTAATTTCTTGGTAGATACTGGAGCCCAGCATTCAGTCCTGACACCAGGACCACGGCCCTATGGATGCCAGGAAATCATGGGTCCAGGGGGCCATGGGCATCAAACAATATTCATGGTCTACCTGAAGAACCATGGACTTAGGCATGGGCTAGATATCCCCCGTGTTCATGGTTATCCCAGCCTGCCCCTACCCCCTCCTTGGGCGGGACCTCCTAACCAAGGTAAGGGCTCATATCATCTTCAAAGACAAAGGACCCCTTGTCACAGATAAGTATGGGAGTCCCATAGAAATACTCACCCTACAACTTGAAGATGAGTACAGACTGCACCAGCAGCAGCCTGAGAGTCATCAGCCGACAGATATCACTGTATGGCTGAAAACCTACCTGCTTGCCTGGGCTGAGACTGGAAGAGTGGGGCTAGCTGCCCACAGACCATCAGTCATCATAGAGCTCAAGCCAATGGCTGAACCTGTATGAGTATGGCAGTATCCCATGTCTCAAGAGGCCCAGCGGGGCACCATGCCTCACATCCGGAAGCTTTTAAAGAGCCGAATACTAGTGCCCTGTTAATCTGCATGGAACACTCCCCTGTTGCCTGTAACGAAGCCACTGACTAATGACTATAGACCAGTCCAGGACCTAAGAGAGGTCAACAAGTGGGTACTAGACATCCACCCCACCGTCCCAAACCCTTATACACTATTAAGTGCTCTCACCCCTGATCGAGTATGGTACACTGTTCTTGACTTAAAAGATGCCTTCTTCAGCCTCCTGCTAGCCCCCCAGAGCCAGGCAATGTTTGCCTTTGAGTGGAACGATGAAGAGCAAGGGATCCCTGGTCAACTTACCTGGACCTGGCTGCCGCAAGGGTTTAAGAACTCCCCCACCATCTTTGATGAAGCCCTACTCGAGGACCTGAGTGCATACTGGCAGCAGCACCCTCATCTGACTCTTTTACAGTATGTAGATGACATTCTGATCGCAGCCGAGACAGAAGCAGAATGCCACCAAGGCACCCAGGACTTGCTGACTGCATTAGGAGCTCTGGGGTACCGGGCCTCTGCCAAGAAGGCTCAGATTTGTCAACAAACTGTGAGTTATCTGGGGTACATCCTTAAAGATGGGCAGCGGTGGCTGTCCCAGGCAAGAAAAGAAACAGTTCTAAAAAATCTCCCCCCACCCCCACCACCACACAGCAAGGAGTGCGGGAGTTCCTTGGGTCAGCTGGGTTCTGCCGTCTATGGATTCCGGGGTTCATGGAGATAGCAAAGCCCCTCAATGAGGCCACCTGGGACAGCCTGCCTTTCCAGTGGAGTGCAGAACAAGAAAGAGCCTTCCAGGCCCTGAAACGAGCTTGTTCTCGGCCTGGCCCTAGGATGCCCAGATATTACCAAGTCCTTTCATCTATATGTAGATGAGCACAAAGGCATAGCAAAGGAGCACTTGCTCAATCTCTTGGTCCCTGGACCCAGCCAGTCGCCTACCTGTCAAAGAAACTAGACCCTGTAGCGGCAGGCTGGCCCCCATGTCTGTGCATCATTGCAGCTACAGCATTGCTGGTTAAAGATGCAGATAAATTGACATTAGGGCAGGAGCTGTTAATCATGACCCCTCACGCCATTGAGGGAGTCCTCAAACAGCCACCAGATCGGTGGGATAGCAATGCCCGACTCGCTCACTACCAGGGCCTTCTGCTGAACCCTCCACAAATCCGATTACTGCCAAAGATTCCCTCAATCTGGCGACGCTACTGCTGGATCCAGACCTAGATGGCCCTCTCCATGACTGTGTTGACATCCTAGCCCAGGTTCACAGCGTACGCCAGTACCTGACGGACCAGCCAATCCCTGACGCGGAGGCCACCTGGTACACAGATGAGAGCAGCTTCATACAAGAGGGATGCAGGTACGCGGGGGCAGCAGCGGTGTCTGAAACTGAGACTGTATGGGCAGAGCCCTTCCCAGCTGGAACATCAGCTCAAAAGGCTGAGCTCATAGCTCTAACATGAACCATGACCCTGGGGAAGGGCCTAAAACTTAACATTTATACCGATAGCCGATGTGCCTTTGCCACTGCCCACATACAATTTACCAGGAGAGAGGACTCCTTACGGCGGAGGGAAAGACTATCAAAAATAAAATGAAATACTCAACCTCCTAAAGGCCTTATGGCTTCCCCAGAAACTAGCCATCATTCATTGCCCTGGCCATCAGTGGGGCGACTCCCCTGCTATAGCCAGAGGCAACCAGCAGGCCAAGCAGGTCACCAGCACTATAGCCACCTTGGCTATCCAAGAGCTTCCTATTACTACATTGCCAGACCCTGGACCCCCAACACTTCCACAATCGGTGGCGTATACTCCAGAGGACCTAAAATGGATAGAGCAGATCCCATAAGCCCACTCCCCCGAGAAGTACAACGGATGGTACATCACCTGTGATGGCAAAGCGCTTGTGCCAGCTAAACTGGGACAGGAAATCCTCCATAGAATCCATTCATCCACCCACCTAGGGTCACGCAAGATGAAAGACTTGCTGCACCATGCCAAAATCAAGATACAAAACCAGAATACTAAAATTGATGAAATCATAGCTTCATGCAAATTATGTATTGTAACTAACAGTGTATCTAGCTCCCACAATCCAGGGTCCAGAGAGTGTGGGACAGAGCCAGGTATGTACTGGGAAGTGGACTTTACTGAAGTTAAGCCAGGTAAATACGGGATACAAATATCTCCTTGTTTTCATAGATACATTCTCAGGATCGGTAGAAGCATTTCCGACCAAAAATGAAACTGCACAGGTAGTAGCAAAGAAAATACTGGAAGATATAATGCCTAGGCATGGAATCCCTAACCAGATAGGATCAGATAATGGCCCAGCTTTTACTTCTCAGGTAGTGCAGAGTCTAGCAGAAGCCTTGGGGACTAATTGGAAATTGCATTGTGCCTATTGATCCCAAAGTTCAGGGCAGGTAGAGCAGATGAACCACACCCTAAAACAGACCCTGACTAAATTAATCATGGAGACAGGCGGTGACTGGGTGTCTCTCCTCCCCTTTGTCCTGTACAGGGTGTGAAACTCACCCTACCTTTTAGGAAAAACTCCCTATGAAATTCTCTTTGGAAGGCAACCTCCTATAGTCCCTAAGTTGCATTAACAATGCCCTCACTTCAAAGGGCCTGGATCTTAAAGCTTGGAAAGATTATGCAGTAATTTTACATTTCTGTCAAAAGGCACAACGAGCTGATTGGGAGAGACTTATAGCCCTCTACAACTCAGGACCTGTTCCTGAACCACACGCTTTCCGACTGGGTGTATGTGAAACATCACCGACAAATGCTGGAGCCCCGGTGGAAGGGCCCATATACCAGGGTCCTTGTTACTCCCACCGCACTCAAGGTTGACGGCATCACCTCCTGGATACATCACATGCACGTTCGCCTAGCCGACCCGTTTGCCATCAAAGAAGACTCCACCTCACTGTTGAAACTCTGACGGGACCCTGATAACCCACTGAAGCTCAAACTGCAGAAATGCCAAGGTCCATGATGCCACCATATGTGTACCACTTACTTACTTTGCCTTGCTGATTATACCCCTCACCGCTAACCCTCATCACCCCATTAAAATAACGTGACTAGTCACTGATGCTAGCACAGGGATGGTGCTCAACCAGACTTCTGGAGTTCACCCGAAGGGTACTTGGTTCCCGGAGCTCTTAGTCGACCTACATAATCTGGTAGGGATTAGACCTTGCCCCTCAGGGTGGCAGTCATATTGGTCTAGCAATACTCTAACCAGGTACTTTTATGTCTGCTCCGTCACCTTCCTAATAAGTGTGGGGGAGCAAGTTCATATTTCTGTAATTCATGGAACTGTGTTTCCACTGGGCAATTATGGTGGAATCCCCTGAGACAAGGAGACTTGATCCAAGTAAAGAGGAAAGGTGTTTGGAGAGGGCACTCCTGTGTAGGAGGCCCCAAACTTGACACAGTCAGCATCACCTTTATGGAGAAAGGAAAGCGAATGCCAGATTGGGAACTTGGCAAATGGTGGGGCATGAGACTGTATGACGCGCATGGCACAGACCTGGGTAATATTTTCCAACTCAAAATCCTATACACCCCTGTTAGTGATAAGCCTGCTGCAGTGGGCCCCAATATAGTGCTTCAGCCTCCCCCTGTAGTCACCCCTAAGCTCCCCTGACTCCCCGGACCGAGCATTCAGTACCCAAAGTCTGACTCTAAACCCCATACCTGTGTCTACCACAGATCCTGATCCACTTTGGAAATTAGTCATTGCTACATACCAAGTCTTAAATACTTCCAGACCAGACCTTACTGAGTCCTGTTGCTTATGTGTAGAAGCCAGACCCCCCATACTATGAGGGAATTGCCCTAATAAGCAAACCTAAGATCAGCTCCCAGGCTAGTGACTGCTGTTGGCAACAGTCTAAGCCCCGAGTCACTCTATAGTCTATTATAGGACAAGGAACCTGTATGGGTCAGACCCCCCCCCCCAATACCAGCATCTATGTAATCAAACTCTCACCTGGGATGGAACTGGATATGTAATTCCCACCAACAATTCCTGGTGGGCTTGCTCAACAGGGCTCACCCCGTGTCTACATGGGGCAGTCCTTGATTTAACCCAGAGCTTTTGTGTCTTAGTGCAGCTCATCCCCAAGCTGGTCTATCACTCAGAGGACGACTTATATTGGGCATACGAGTCAGCTGCAGGCTCACTTACAAGAACCAAGGGAGAACCAGTCACAGCAATAACTCTAGCCATGCTCATGGGACTGGGTATAGCAGGAGCAGGCACAAGAATTTCCTCCTTAGTCCTACAAGACAAGAACTACGGAGCTCTGCACGCTGCAATAGACTTAGACATAGGAAGAATAGAAAACTCCAGTTCCCACCTTCAAGAGTCCCTAACTTCCCTCTCTGAAGTAGTACTCCAAGATAGGCAAGGGCTAGACTTACTGTTCCTTCAGCAAGGTGGATTATGCACAGCCCTAGGAGAAGAATGCTGTTTTTATACTGACCACTCAGGGGTAGTCAAACAGTCCATGGAGTTAGTGAGAGAAGGTCTCGCAAAAGAAAAATCGAGCAGGAGCAGTCTCAGAGCTGGTATGAATATTTGTTCAGCAAGTCACCCTGGCTCACAACTTTAATTTCAACCATAGCAGGCCTACTTGTAATCCTATTACTGCTATTAACTTTTGGCCCCTGCATAATTAATAAATTACTGGCTTTCATCCGAGCTAGAATTAATACTATTCAATTAATGGTCTTACGAGCACAGTATACGCCCCTCAGCACTGAACACATCAGCAATGGCATAGAACTAGGGCTCGTAAAACACACTGAAAACCCATGATTGGATCTTCCAGGCACAAGAAAAGGGGGGAATGTAAGGACCAAGTTAACTCCATTTTGTTAAAACTAACTTCATCTTGTCCCTCAGTCTTCAGTTTGTAGCTGCATACCAAAGGTGTTAGGCAACCTTCTCCCTCCCACAACCCCCGTCCTTGCCCCATGATCGGCGCTCTTACACAATGTCTGCTCTGAGCACAATAATAGCATTCTCCAGATGGCCAAGGACAACTGCTTGGTACCCTAGTTCCCCCCCCCCCATCAGCTCGCCTCAGTGGCTCACCTCACACCCCCTCCCTTTTTTCCTTTCTGTACCCTTAAAACCTCCCTCCTTTTTGAGATCAGGGCTTCTCTGCTCTCCTGCTGCTTCAGGAGCAGGAAGCCCAGGCTCGAGTTTGTAAATAAACAGCCTCTTGCTTTTGCATCGGACTTGGTCTCAGGGTGATTTATGTGGGGGATTACGTGACTCGGGCACAACACAACTATGAGATTTTGTTTAGTTTTTCTCTCTTTTCAGTCAGATACATGGGGACTTCAATGATAGAGAAAACATAGATTCACAAGAATTGTTGTAACAGAGCAAATGACAAATGTTAAGTGTCTAAAGGGATTGAAGGAGGAGAAGATGTAATGACAGGAAGCAGAAGGGAGAGAGGTTAAGATTATGGTTCCAGGAGCCATAATGGTAGAGCCAATGGTTCGATCTTGGCTCTACCATTCTACAAACATGACCTTGATAGACTTATTGAACCTTACCTCCTAGTACTTGGTTTTCTTATTTGTAATTTGTGGATAATTACATTAACCACGTTTTTGTTTTTTTTTTTTTTTACAAAGATTAAATGAAATAATTCAGAGTACATAGCACACACGATTCACTAAATAAACGTAAGATGTTATTACTCTTCATTATCATGTACATAGTAATGGCATGAGAATAAAGGAAGACTGGGGAAGGAAGGAAGAAGAATGGCAAATTGAACAAGAGGTAGTATTCTATGTAGGAGCCATTTTTGAAACTACTCAGTTTCAAAAGTTGTTATTGACTCCTTGCAGTTCTATAGAAATTGTTTTGTAAGCAATACTTGGAGCTTTGGTCCTGTGGGGCTTTAGGTTATTAATGGATTTCACCACCTGTCACCTGTTCTTTTGTACTAAAGAGCTCCTGAGGCATAAATGGTTTCTTTGCCCCTGGGACCTGGATATAGATCTTAGTCTATTTCATTTGTAATGGGGAATAAAATCCCCAAAGAAGTAGATATCCTGACACAAGGAGGACTGAGGGTAATATTTGGGAACTGTTTGCTGCAGTTTTAAATATAGATCTTTGGGGGAAAAAACAAACAAACAAACCCAAAAGAACATTGTAAGATAAGTCTGAGGGGAAGAGAAACTGAATCAGCAAAGGGACTGTGTGAGGAGGGGAAAGGCCATGGCCCTAGACAAGGAAACAAAATACTGGCACTGAGAAAAAGGAATTCAATTGTATGTTGTATTTTGACCTGAAGGAAGATTATTCTTTAAAGTGTCTCAAGGCCAGTCCCTTTAAAAAAAAATTTAAATAAGGTTTTTATTTCACAATAGTTTCAGATTTACAGAAAAATTACAAAGATAAAACAGTTCCCCCAAAGATAAAACTATTTCTCCTACTGTTAACCTTTTTACATTACTCTGGAACATTTTTCACAATTAAGAAACCAATATCAGAATATCATTGTTAATTTCCACACATGCTTTGGTATATCACTGGTTCTTTCCTGATGTCTCTTTTTTGTTCCTGGCCCCATACAAGGTCTCATAATGAAGAGCCCAGCACCGAATCCCTGCCTGGCAGTGGGGCGGGGGAAATGTGGAGTCGGAAGACCCACACCCCAGTGCAGCTTGTTAGGGGGGGCTGGTGGGGGAGGGCCGCCCTTCGCTGGGCAGCCGGCCCTCCCCAGTATTACAGCGCCTGGGCAGGGTCGGTTCCAGGTAGAGCCAGCCAATCCAACATACACTCCTTTGTTCTCACAGCCCCCAGCCCCATCAGTTCTGGGTAAAGCCAACCAATCAGGAACCTCCTAAATTACCTCAGTCCCTGCATTGACCAACCCCCAACTCTGCCCAGTTTACCTCGGGAAAGTTACCCTCGCATTTTATTTCAACCCAAAATTTATCATGCCAAAGAGTATAAAACCTACTTTTCTTTCCCTCGTGGTCGTCCTCTGCGCAGAGTACTGCGGAGGTACGGCCAAGCATATGCTTGAGTAAAGTCACTCCTTTGTTTTTACATGTGTGTCTGGTGGTTATTTTTTATGATTTTCAGAGTTTTGAGGAGGATGGCTCATATATTTTGTAGAATGTCCCTTGGTTGTATTTGTTTGATGTTTTTCTCATGCTTGAGATGGGGTAATGCTTTGGAGAGGAAGACCACAAAGTGAAATGTGTATGTTTGTTTTGAGACAGAGTATCACTATGTCACCCTTGGTAGGGTGCCCTGGAGTCACAGTTCACAGCAACCTCAAACTCTTGGTTCAAGTGATTCTCTTGCCTCAGCCTCCCAAGTAGTTGGGACTGCAGACATCCACCACAATACACGACTATTTTTTGGTTGCAGTTATCATTGTTGTTTAGCTGGCCCAGGCTGGGCTGGAACCTACCATAACCACTATGCTACAGTTCCTGAGACTTCTTTTTTTTTTTTTTTGAGACAGAGTTTCACTTTGTTGCTCTCAGTAGAGTGCCACGTCATCACAGCTCACAACAACGTCAAACACTTGGGCTCAAGTGATTCTTTTGTCTCAGCCTCCCAAGTTGCTGGGACTACAAGCTCCTGTCATGTCACTCAGCTAGTTTTCTATTTTTAGTAGAGACAGGGTCACATTCTTGCTCAGGCTGGTCTTGAATTCCTCAAGTCAAGCAATCAAATGACCTGGGCCTCCCAGACTGCTAGGATTACAGGCATGAGCCACTGTGCTCAGCCTTGAAATGTTATTCTTATCCCCTCATATCAAAGGTATGTGCTATCAACATGACTCATCACTGATGATGTTGACCTTGCTTACCTTATTGAAGGTAGTGTTAGTTTTCTCCATTGTACAATTTTCTTTACCCTTTCCATATTCTTTCTGTAAGTAAGCCACCAAATTCAGTCCTCAGTCAAGTCTCCTCTTTAAGAGTATGATTATCTATGTAAATTATTTAGAATTCTTTGTCACAAGAGATTCACTTCTCCCTATTTATTCAATCATTTATTTAAATTAATATAGACTTAGGGATAATTTGTACTTTGTGTTATAATCCAATACTGTGTTTATTTTGTTTCTCAAATTTTCTAGCTTTGGCCCTTGGGAAGTTTTTCAGCTGGCTCTTGTGTTCTTTTGATATGTTCTGATTTTTTGTTTTCTGAGCACTTTATTTTTCTAACATTACAAGATACTTCAGACTCCAGCTATATTCCATACTCTAGCTCTACAGTGTCATTTTTTTTCAAGGAACACTGATTCCTTGTATTAGTATTTATTAGAGCATTAAAAAAGCAAGATCTGAACTCTGGTTTTGCTGTTACTGTAACATCATTGCTTATAGGTTCTCTCAGCAGCTAGAGCTAGAAAATAATATGTATAGATAATAACACACATATACACACATATATAATTGTTTCTGTATCCATGTGTATATATATAATCTATATGTCATAATATATTTGTTTATCACTTGTATCTATGTAAAGCTAAATGTGCATTCATATTGATTTCTCCAACTATAGTCTCACATGGTTCATTTTGGCCTTCTTTTTTTATATGTAACATCTCACTCCCGGTATTTGCCATCTTTTTCAATCTTAGTACACTTGTACAATCAATGATTTGCCTGTACCTTTTGAGAAACAACTTTATTAACTAGAGCACTAGAGCACAATATTCATGTTCAATTTCTTCTGTCTTTAATCTTAGTGTTAGTTAAAATATTTTCCCAAATTAGATCATATTTTCTATCCACTTCAGTGAAGTTATGTGAGATATTTATGGTACAGTTAGATTCTTTTGTCATAGCATGCATTCCATTCTTGGATCTTCTGATTTTCTATTTATCTAAAAAAATCTGCATGTCCTGGGGTTGACCCTTTGTGTTGTACAGTTCTATGGATTTTCACAAATGCATAATGTCATACCTCTAATGCAGATAAATTGCACAACCCTAAAAATTCCCTGTACTTCCTTTGGTCAAACCTTCTTCCCCTCCCAAACTTCTGGTAATTATTGATCTGTTTTCCATCCTCATACAGGTGAGAAAGGGCACCTTTACTTTGTTCTTGTTCTTGGGGGAAAGCATTCAGCCTCTCACTAGTACGATGTTACTATAGTTTTTCATGTGTAAAGTTTAGTAGGTTTTTTTTCATGTCTTTATCATGAGTGGGTATCAAATACTATCAAATACTTTTTCTGTATCTGTTAATGTGATCACACAATCTTTCCTATTTAGTCTATTAATATGATAAATTACATTGGTTGATTTATAAATGCTAAGCCAGTCTTGAATCCTGGGGTTGAACCCCCCTTTAATTGAGTTATACAGTCCTCTTTATGTGTGGCTGGATTGCATTTGCCACTATTTTGTTAAGGACTTTGTATCCATATTTTTGAGAGACAATAGTCTTTAGTTGTTTTTTTTTTCTTATAACATCTTTGGTTTTGATATTAGAGTTAATGTTTGCTTCATAAAACTAGTTAGGAAATGTTCTCTCTTCTTCAGTTTTCTAGACAAGGCTATGCAGAATTGGGTATTTTTTTTTCCTTAAATGTTTGGTAGATTTTTGCCAGTGAAATCCTCTGATTTTCTGTGCCTGTTTTTTTGTTTTGTTTTTTTTTTTTAAAGGTTTTTAACTACTAATTCAATTTCTTTAATATATATGTAGGGCTATTTAGATATTTTTTCTCTTTATTTATAACTAACTTTTTATTTTTTTTTATGCATTAATTTGAGGATGTGTGATGAAAACCACAGCTTCAGATAGTTTTGTTTCCTATTGGGATCTTTGGGGTGGCTGTTAGTTTTCTTTCCCTATCCGAGTGGTAGTGATCACTGAGCCCTTCACACAGTGAGGTCAACTCTGTATTTTGTATCCAATGAGAAGAAAGAGACAAAGAGAAGGAAGAGAAGGAGAAAAAAACAGGGCATTAGGCAATATAAAAGTAGTTCACACACCCAACTTATTACATGTTTTCTGTGAATATTTTGGTTTCATTTTTGATGTTATCTGAAACCCAAATGCGGCTGTTTCCATGGCAACATGCATTATCCTCCTAGGGGTTTCACTCTGCTCCTACCCTTGCCCCCTCAGTCTTTTTCACACAGCAGCCAGTGTAATCTTTCCAAACATCAATTGGACTATGTCTTCCCCTGTTCAAGATCCTGTAACAGATTCTTACCACATTCAGAATAGAACCTGACCTCCTACCACAGTCTGTAAAGCCCCGCGGAGCATCTGCCTTTGAGTTTATCTCCTATCTCCTCTCTTTCGTTCTATTCTAGCTAAACTTCTTGCCAGCCTTCAAAATTGCAGGTTATTTTTTACCCTGGGAACTATGTAGTCACTCTTCTCCTTTGAATGCTATTTGCCTATATCTTTGTATGGTTCATTGTACACCTTCATTTGGGTGTCAGTTCCATCTTACTCCCCCAGGGGAGATCTTTTCTGTTTAAATAATGGAACTCCTCCAAGTAACTCTGTTCCTCCAATTTAAGTATTTTTTTTTTCTAGCATGACACTAGTATTTGTTTATCATCCTCTTCCCACACTGAAATGGCCCTCCATTGTGGCAGTCTTTCCAGTCGTGCTCATTGCCAAGTAACCAGAACTGAGTAGGTACTCAGCTATTAGTCATTAAGTGGATGGACATGAGGATGAAAGGCAGGTTACTAATATGAAAAATTACAATGAAAAGCTGTTAAGGCTTGTTTTAGGTGGGATCCCCCTGAAGGGAAGGAAAGAAAACAAGACTGGGCAGAGGGAGACATCAGAATGTGACAATGCAGTTACAACAAAAGCCTACGCATTCCCACAGGGAGGCTCTGAAGCTGGATCCGCCCTGAGTTCAAGCGAGGGTAGCAGGAAGGGGGCATTATCTTGGACAAGGTGTACCTCTCTGCCAAGGGCAGTTCCTGGATAAGGCTGCAAGGTGTAAGTGGCTTCTAGCCTGCAGCACCTTCAGGAGCTTTGAAAATAATCCTTTAACCTTAAAGATGGTTCTGGGAAGTTCCTATTTATGAACATAGACAGCAGATGGGAGAACATGCTGGCTTGCTGGGTTTTGTTGTTTCAAATTGTGTCAATGAGATAATGGATCAATCCTGTGTAATTTATATTTTCTCAAATACCTAAAGCCCAATGACTCTGAATTTGGATGTAATTTTTTTTTTTTATTTTTTTGCATTTTTTTGGCCGGGGCTGGGTTTGAACCCCCCACCTCTGGCATATGGGGCCAGTGCCCTACTCCTTTGAGCCACAAGATGTAATTTTTATAGATCAAAAAGAACATCTTCATTCAGATTTCCTTTGCATCATGCCATTCTCTTCTTCAGTCAGCTTATCAATAATTGGGCAGTGTGTGTATCGATTAGTAGTTTTCTTATATTAGGAAGAAGGATACTCTTTAGGCTGCTTGGTTTAAAAAAAAGAATGCCACTCCTGGAGGCCTCTGCTATTTTACCCTAAGGAACTTGAATCATGTTTAATTTCAAATGGTGATGGTTTACCTTAGTGTTTGCATTGTGTGATCTGTATCACTCCGGCAAATTTCACTTCCAGAGTTGTATCTCCTTTGTTACAAAAGCCAATTTCCTTTGAAAACAAATGGTTCTCTTTTCTCAGGATTGTCCCTACAGTGCTAGATTAATATCCCTTCCAACCTTCTACTTGATTTCCTTTCTAGAAGAGTCCAGCATGCTTTTATCTCCTTAAAAATACTATTTGGAGCTCCTAAGATATTTCTTTGATAGGCATTTTCATCTCCCCCTCTTTTTTACTTTTATTAAGTCATATACAAATAGATCATGAGTACATTTACGTATTTGTGGGATACTCAGAAGTCTTTTTCTAGGGAAAATAATGGCAATATGTCTGTAGTATATGTCAGTTTTGAAAGTACTACTACATCTACATTTTTGTATTACATATACAATTTTAGCTTTATATGTAATATTGAAAATGTTTTGAGATGATTTATAAAGGGAAAAATAAAATAATATTGATATTTTCTGTATTATATGTTGTTAGTCTCTCCGATACAATATTATAATACAATGTTATATTAATCCTGCAAAGATAGTTACTGTCATATTATTCTAATGCCAAAGGGGTGAGATGGTGAAAATCTATTTTTATATGGAATATCTTTTCATAGTGATTGTTGCTTTCAATGTATAGAAATATTTCACATAAATATATAATTATGATTTGGAATTTAGATAGCAGTTATTTTTGAAACTAATCCTATGTAGTTTGGGTAAATCTCTTGTCGTAAGCCAACTGAAGTTGTCACTTTTTTGTAGATGAGTTATATAGCTCAGATTTTGTCTGAATTAGATGAGCCCAAATACCAAATTCTCTACGGTATAGTGCACTCCTACATATTACCAATAAAACATGACTTTGCTTCTGTTTTAAAATTGCTACCTTCGGGCAGCGCCTGTAGCTCAGTGAGTAGGGTGCCGGCCCCATATGCCGAGGGTGGCGGGTTCAAACCCAGCCCTGGCCAAACTGTAACAAAAAAATAGCCGGGCGTTGTGGCGGGCGCCTGTAGTCCCAGCTGCTCGGGAGGCTGAGGCAAGAGCATCGTGTAAGCCCAAGAGTTAGAGGTTGCTGTGAGCCGTGTGATGTCATGGCACTCTACCCGAGGGCGGTACAGTGAGACTCTGTCTCTACAAAAAAAAAAATAAATAAAAATAAAAAAAGAAATAAAATAAAATTGCTACCTTCTCATAATATATTTTGATACAGGGAAAGTGGCACCTTAGCCAGCTCAGCTGAGCTGAGGAGAGAACCAGCCGCCTCTGCCCTGGCAGTGTCAGTAGGGCTGCAGTAGGCAGAGGAACCAGTGTGTTAGGGGGAGTGGCGGGGGCCCAGCAGGAGGCTCCAGTAGCCAGAGGGGCCAGACAACTGCTGGGGAGACACCAGGGCCTTATCGAGGTCTTCTCCTTGCACTTTGACTAAACACTGAATCCCCCCCATTTCCTACACAGAGGTTAATTTCATGTAAGCTTCCTAGGCCTGGCCAATTTCAGGAATGGACTATATCCATTCCTTAATGCACTCATTCATCTTACCCCCGCAGAAGGGACTGTATCCACTCTTTTTTTTTTTTTTTTTTTTAACCAAATCTGGCTTAATGTAACTACGAAGGACCCATGCATACCCCTAGACAAAGAGCCCAGGAGAGTGGGAGATTTTCTCCCACTTGGGTTTTCCTCTCTGCCAGGAACTTTGGTGTTTCTTTCTTTGTATTCTTTTCTGTGAAACCTGTCTTACCACTGATCTGTGGTCCATGGATTCATTCTTTGAATTACTGAGACCAAGGACCTACTGAAGAAATTTTGGCATCAACTTGACTTCATTTTTCTGTTTCAAGATTCACTTTAACTTTTATTTTTGTTTTATTTATTGTTGAGAGAGAGTCTTACTATATCACCCTCAGTAGAGTGTGCTGGCATCACAGCTCACAGCTACTTCAAACTCTTGGGCTTAAGTGATTCTCTGGCCTCAGCCTCCCAAGTAGCTGGGACTACATGTGCCCACCACAGTGCCTAGCTATTTTTTTGTTGTTGTCATTGTTGTTTAGCAGGCACCAGCCAGGTTCAGATGGGTTCAAACCCACCAGCCAGATTCAGATGGGTTCAAACCCACCGATCCCACATGTGGCCAAGTGCCCTAACTACTGAGCTACATGCACTGAGCCTCACTTTAACTTAAAAGCTAAGTTTGTTCTAACATGGATGATTGAGGTATTTAATACCCTGAGGAATTTCTTTTTGTCATTAGTATTTCTTTTTCATAGAAAATGAAACAATTAGAATATTTTTCTTCATCTTTGAATGGGCTGACCATGATACTGAAACGAAAGAAGCTTGACCTTGTGGCTACGGCATTTGAAAGTCTCCATGGAATATGCTTTTATGAGTTCTTGGCTACTCTGCACTACTGATGGGGAACTACTCTGGCAATTATCAAAGTTGGGCATTAAAAATTACAAGAATTTCTCTCAGATAATCCAGGACACCAATGTACTTTATTTTTAACAAATGGCACTCATGTGTTGAATATTTTTATATTTCACACTACAGTAGTGGGTGTCCCATGTCTATTTTTTAGGACATCCTGTACTGTGAAATCTCCTTTTCATTGTTCATATTTAAGTCTGCTGACAACTAATGTCTGACTCTCTGCTTTTATTGTAGTTCTTAGGCTTTAGATAACTCATCAGAAGAGGTTTAGACAAGTGATACAGCACATGCTTTAAGTGGTGCAGGAGTTGTTAGATTATTTCCAAAATGTTTTCTTAATAAAAATGTTGGAATTGAAAATAATTGCAAAATGCTATAAAATAGTAAAAGTGGAGTTCATTTGGAAAGTTGATGGAAAATATATTCTCCGTTAATAAATTATCATCTATACACAATACATGACTGTTTCTGTAATGAATATCTTTGTTGGGTCTGGCATTTCAACCAGTTTATATTTTAGCTCAAAGCAATAATTAGGAGGAAGGGTATCAGGAGGAAGTTTCATTCTATCTGAGATCTTCCCTTTTGAAATTCTAATGTTTCCATTTTTATTTACTGTATAATAATGCTGCAATTTTATTTCACAATTGCTGCCATCTTGGTCTTTCTTTTAAAGTTCTGAGGTTTTCCCTTCCTTGCTCACAAACTTACTTTGTCTCTCATTGACTATAGAATAAAGTTAAGAACCCTTGTTTTGACATTCAGAATCCTTTAATGATTTGATTCCTAATTCATGCCCTGTTTTCTACTCAGGCTAGTCCCTTTGCTTAGAGTACTTTGCCCATCTGTGTATATTCAGTTTTTGTCTGTCCCTTCAAGACTCAACTAAAAAGTAAGACCTTCCATTATAGTTTCTTTCAACCTCAAGAGTCTAATTTTTACAGACTAGATCATGTTCTGGTCCTTTCACATATGTGATGCAGATAGTATTGTAAATTATTAGACTGGATTTTTATCTTCCTTTTCAATCATGGTGGCTTATAGAGTTCTATTTTACAGCTGAGGTATTGGGTACATGGTCCTGGAAGTGAGGAAGAGAGGTATGGGTCAGCTTTGAGCCTTAAAGGTAGTGTCTTGACCTGTGTACAATGGTCTTTAAATCCAATTTTGTGTTGTGGAGATTTCTCCATTCCAAATGTCCTCGTTTACCTAGTCAAGAGCCATGTCTATGTGTCAAAATCATAGAGCATTCTATATGCTAGGGCTAAGAGAACACTTGATGTTGAGGGGGAGAGAAAAGCTGATCCTATCTGGCTGAGGGTATAGAGATAAAGGTGGAAGGAGAGACTTAGAGCAGGAGGAAGAGATAAGAGTCTGTTTTTCACCCTTTCAGAGTAGAACCCAGATGGGTGTCAAATGGTAGAAATATCCAGATAACTGGAAGAAAATGAAAACATTTGGGGAAGTCTAACAATAGGTGTCCTCATTAAACTTCTAAGAGAATCTCTACACTCAATTATCAAGCATGGGCATAGACTAGATAAAATGGCACTGACAAGGGAAGCCCTTCGTACATCCTGTGACCTGTGGAGGGTATGCAGAGGTTTCACAAGTTTTACCCATTGCAGGGAAGGAGCGAGGTATGGAGAGGCTGCTGTAAATATCGATCTCATGAGCAGGAGAAATGGCTGGAATAAGGATTTCATCAGAACCTGATATCATAGCATCCCAAAGGCTCAAATAAGGCCAATGCACCAAGCTGTCTTTAATTCAGGAAGCAGACACATTCAACCACTTTATGAAAAGAATGACTGAAGTTTTAGAGGCTCCCATCCCTACCTCTGCTACAGAAACATAGTAAGCACATTCTACCTAGTGTACACTGATGCCAGGCTGATAAACCAAAACAAGATTAAGAATTGGAAAATGAATTGGAAGGAGTCTTTTTCTTGCATCAACCAATAAAAATGAATGGTTAATTTGGCTTTTTTCGTTTTTTTTTTTTTTTTTTTTTAAGGTTTCTGGATTCTCCTTCTACTAATTATCCAGCAAGTTAAAGATGTGAGACGATTAGAATATAGGATATAGAGCAATTACGTATTTTGTTTCATTTTGTTTTTGACCAAATTATTAATTTAGGAGGTGATTCCAGGAAACAACAGTGGGGCAGGTAGTAAGACAGGGAAGGGTAGGAAACCATTTAAGAGTGTGTGATTCAGTAAGTTACCATTATGAGTCGCTCTTATGTTGGGTGCAAGCCTGTCAAATAGCCAGTGAATGAGCCTAGCTGACTGCTGCTATTTGGAACTAAATTATTTCCACACCTAATATGAGCTTTTCTTTTTTGTTTGAATAATATAGCCTGACATAATGCAAGTAACATATTTTTTATCTTTAATTTTTTTATGTTAAGGCGTAGGTAGAAGATGTGGGAATGACAATGATACTTAATTTAGGTTCAAGAGGCAGGCAAGAGCTATTCTAGATATTCTACCAGGGGTCCTCAAACTATGGCCCGTGGGCCACATAAGGCAATGTGATTGTATTTGTTCCCATTTTTTTTTTTTTAACTTCAAAATAAGATATGTGTACTGTGCATAGGAATTTGTTCATAGTTTTTTTTTTTTTTTTTAACTATAGTCCGGCCCTCCAACGGTCCGAGGGACAGTGAACTGGCCCCCTGTTTAAAAAGTTTGAGAACCCCTGCCACTATACTCTATTTCTAAACCAGTTAGAACACCAGAGACCTTCTTATTTGGAATGCATTATCTCATCCTCTCTTAGGGCCACCTTTAGTCAATTGTTTTTCATTATTATGCCTTTAAGGTTATTGAGAAACGGTCATGCAATTACAAAAGCATTTATAAAGGTCTTACTATATTTCAGGTTCCTGGCTAGATTTCTTAAATTCACTTCTAGCAAGTATGCCTGCATAAATTATGGTCAGTAAAACTAAATTCATTGGATTATCATAATAAAGAAATTCATGCGTGTGAAGTACTTCGTAAGTGCTTGGTACTAGGTAAGAGGTCAATCTATAATAATGATGGCAGTTATTCCTATGTTAAAAAGTCTCTATGAATGTGACTATTAAACTATGGTTGGACCCCTAGCACTTCAAAATGCATTACTATGAATGTTTCTTGATAAACAGAATGAAATATAGCATATCAATTTTCTTCCAAATGGGAAGTTTTGGAGAATGAGGGAAAATATGTACTTAATAAATGTGAATCACTTTGTCCAGTCAGACCAGGCTTAAAGAAAAATCAAGTGTAAAAGAGACTCTGACTTTTGTGACCTTCTTTGGAGACTCTTAAAGTACCTACTGTTTGTTGATGGGACTTTTAAAGGTGGTAGTACATCTAAATGTTTTATTGTACTGAACTTCTTTATTTATGGTAGTTTTTGTAATGAGAAAGAGGAAATGGCTAGAGCCATTACTTTTCTGCTGTTTGCACTGTTTAATCTCAGTGTTTTCTTTGGAGGTAAAAGGAACTAATTGGATGTTTCTTATCAAAGAATGTTTCCCCCCTTTAAATTTACCTTTCTTTTTAAACAGTGAGTGAAGTTAGCAAACTTACTTCCAAATGAAGAGAGTAAATACAGTGTGTAAAATAGGCAATTAATGTTTTCTTTCACGTCAGAAATAGAGGGACATTGGTAAATTTGGAACTCAGGAGGTTAGAAGGAATCCTAGGGTTTTGTCATGAACGACGATAATAAGGGATTTGTATATTCATAAGTAGCTAGATATTTTTATATAATTGTAAATAAAAATGAACATATATGTGTGAATACATATACACACATACTTGAATATAGGTCAGGAATCTAGAGGAATTAGGTTTTTAATAAAAGGCTCACTTGGATTCCTCACTTGAATACAGGTCAGGAATCTAGAGGAATTAGGTTTTTAAAAATGGCTCATTTGGATTCCTCACTTGGCAATACCACTTTTATCATCATAAAGAAGCAATCAATAAGCCAAACTCATCCCTGCATATCAATTTCTTCTCTTCTAAGGTTCTTTAGAGGGACTTATGTTCGAACACAATAACTGGTCTTTATTTTTTAAAAGGGTCTAGAACATGTCTCCTATTTCTATGACTAATGGTGATGACTTTGTGACTTCCATATAGAAAAGGGGATTGGTTGTGGGAAAGTAAAAATGGAACCACTGAGCACACCCTACAGTTCTTTTGCCAATTCCAGGGGACTCTGCTAGAAGAGTGGTAATGGAGAGGGAAAGCATATCTCAAGATTCATCTCTTTAATTCCTTCTTTCATCTATTTATACATTTCAACAAATGTTTGGGGACCTACTATGTACCTGGCTGTGTGTTAGGTGCTGTGTGTACAGTAGTGATGGAGACAGAGGCACCATCTCTGTCATAAAAGAGCTTACACTCTACTGGATTCTAATAGGAAGTTGTCTTGATTACTTTGGTTTTTATTCATTTCCTTCTTAATGATTTTATTCATTTTAAATTAAAAACACTTAATAGGTGCTTACTAAATGCTAAAGTGGAGCAATTGCTAATTCTTGATAGGACAAAGGCAAGTTAGGTACTGATTCTATCATCACGGAAAAGCTGAAACCAATTATTTTTGGCTAAATGAGAAATTCAAAGAGTGGTGACAGAGAAATTCAAAGTTCTATGGGGCTGAAGACTAGGAGAATTAATTCTGCTTGAGGAGACAAAAGTTGTTAGAGTAGGGATATCAGTTCACTGTCATTACCATTGATGCTCCATAAGAAACTTCCATAAAATTGTCTATGAACATAAGAGTTGGCTGGTTTGTTTAGCTGGCATTGGTTCAACTTCCTGATGTGTTGGCATAGATGAGGGCCAAGAAGGTTGCTGGGTGATCTTGGCATGAACTCTTACATGTTTGGGGATCAGCTTGAGTGTCAGTTGCTTGACCTTGACTCTTTGCCATTTCTGTCTCATCCCTCCATCAGGTTGCTTAGATATTATCTCATAGTAGAGGAAGAGGTGCAGAAAAGCAGAACAAAACCCAGTGTACTTTTACACATTTAATTTTGTCATATTTTCTCACCTTCCATTCACCAAATAAAAACATCTGGATGTATCTAGAACCAAATCCAGTGTGACTTGAACACACTGTTCACAATGAGAAAAGTGAACGGATGAGACCATCATCAATATGGTTTACTACATTTACCTGTAGTACAACTGAGCTGAGAGTAGAAAGATAAACAGGAATTCCATGGACATTCCAAGGAGAGAGACTAGTGCATGTGATGACATTGAATCTTAAAAGATTTCTAGCTTAGGAAAAAACCAATGAAGGGGATATGATTGGAGGAAATGCCTGTGGGGAATGGTATTTTGGAAGTGCCAAGTTCTTTCCCCACTCAAAGCCTTCTCTTGTGTTACTTCTTTGTAGGACTCTGCATAGGGTACTTTACTTGTTTCTTTGCCTTACAAACTTCTGGTTATTCTTTAGGTCTTAATTATGTCACTTCTAAAGACAAGCACTCTCTGATCACTCTGTGATTTGTATATATTTCCCCAAACCAGGTTATTTTAGCTCATGGATCCTTGTTCTTACCATTTAATGCTTTTATCATAATTTGCAATTATGTAAACATAGGCATATGCTTATTTAATATCTAATTTCCCCCCAGATCAGAAGCTCCATCAAGGCACATATTCTTTGTTTATAATTGTATTTTCAGTGTTTGTTTTTCATGTAGATATTTAATAATAAATCAAAGAATGCAAGTAAAGAGTTAAGCAGTTCATTAATCATCATGAACTGGCCTTTAGTGTTAAGAAATTTGATCTTTTGTTAAGAAATTTTAGTGGCCTTTAGTGTTAAGAAATTTGATCTTTGTCCTAGAAGCTAAGGGGAGCCTTTAGAGGATTTAAACACGAGCCTAACTTGATAATTCAACTTTAAAAAGACTGCTCTGGCATTATTGAAAGAATGGTTGGGAATGGTTAGTAAAAACAATAACTGTAGGCAGGAGACCAGTTAGAAGGCTACTGTGAGGATAGCTAAGAGTTTGGATTAAGGATATGGGAGAGGAGACGGAATTTATAGGACATATTTTCCTGTTGTTTCCTGGTCTGGTATCTAAAAGTCTTGGTAACTCCAAACCATAATACAAGCACGAAGGTTGCCAAATGATACAAAACTAAAGGAGACAAAATAAGTCAGAATGTGCTAGGCAGGATGATGTCTGTTGCTATAGACCTTGGACAATATTGGAAAATATTTTTTCTCCTAAGTAGTGGTATAATCTGCCAGACAATTGTTGCCCTACAGTAGGTTACAACTAAACATATCAGAAAATAAAAAATGGTATGAATGCAATCATGTTTATAAAATAAAGGATCAAAGTAGAGATATAGAAGCCCAGGACACAAACACGAGGGAAAAAGGCCTTTGCTTGCACTAATTCTCCCTTTCTTTGTTATTTTGTTAGTTTCATTTTTAAATCACATCAGCACCTGAAATGTTATCTGGTTCCTTCAGACTAGAAGTTCTCATTTGGTCACGGAATCAGTTTCTGACTCTGTGGGTCTGCCAGGGGAGCTGGGAATTCACATTTCTAATATATTCCCAGGTGATAAATGCTGAGACTTCTGGTCCAGGGACTACACTTTTTGAGAATCACTAGATTAGCTTTTTTTCCTGTCTGCTTTATTCCTTGCTACTTCATATGTATTTCTTTTACTCAGGTTGTTGTCTAATCTTCAAACCCTGGCATTGGAGCCCCTGCTTCACACACTGCCTCTGGGCTGATGCTTTACCTTGTTTTCCTGAAACTTGTGTCAGTAGGTGTGAGAGACAGGAATTAGCAGGGACATTTTCTGTACTCCTGGCTATAATTTTCTGGCCACATACAGTTAAGGCAGATCAAGGTTTCTTTTCTTTTAATTTCTAAAAGGGTGAGAAATTACTTCAACTAGCTGCTTGTCTGATACTTGGCCTTGCTTTAAGAAGATATATACGAAGGATGTATTAACCTGGATGGACGTGGAAGACATTATTCTTAGTAAAGCATCACAAGAATGGAGAAGCATGAATCCTATGTACTCAATTTTGATATGAGGACAATTAATGACAATTATGGTTATGGGGGGGGGAACAGAAAGAGGGAAGGAGGGAGGGGGGTGGGGCCTTGGTGTGTGTCACACTTTATGGGGGCAAGACATGATTGCAAGAGGGACTTTGCCTAGCAATTGCAATCAGTGTAACCTGGCTTATTGTACCCTCAATGAATCCCCAACAATAAAAAAAAAAACAAACAAACAAACAAAAAAAGAAGATATATAATCCCAGTTCTGAAATTGGCTAAGATATAATCTTTAGAACAGCGGTTCTCAACCTGTGGGTCACACCCCCTTTGGACTGTATTAAAGGTTCACGGCATTAGGACAGTTGAGAACAACCGCTTTAGAATATATCTTGGCATTTAAGCAATAATGTAGTTACTATGCTAATTGTTTAGGTGCAAAAACTCAGGTGATTTATTTTCAGGTCTCTAGAAAGAAAGAGATACTTAGGGAGAAAAAGGTATAGTTTTCCTTTTTGCTGTTGCTAGGTTTGTCTGTTTCTCCACTTTTTTCTCCCCAACGTGTCCACCACATAGTCTTTAAAATGCAAGTGGGTGTCAGAGGAAAGGAGGAGGATTAGCAGAAGAGGGAGTGTGAAAGGCAGCTGAGGGGAGACGTGAGGACAAAGAAGGGGAGAAAAGGCCAGCTAGTGAGAGCAGCAGTGCGGGGAGAAGGCAGAGAGGCAATGAGACAGGAACGCGGCAGTCGGCTCCTTTATGAGAGCTGCAGCTTGCCGCTCAGTCGGCTTCTCTCCTTCACTGCCACTGCTGTTCAAGATCGTGGTTGGCTGGTGGGCAGATCTGGTCAGCAGGGAGGACCAGGCTCTGGCAGAGGAGGGAGCCTGGTCGTGCCAGGGTGGACTGAAAAGTGATGTGGCGAATGAAAACATGCAGGTGAAGAGGACTCAGGGATGGCAGAATCAGCATCCATCTCACCTGCAGTATTTCCACTGTTCAAGGAACCATGTGTGGGCTGCCACCAACTGTTCATTGCTTCCCTGGCCCCTCATTCCAGTGGGTGCTGCAGGTGCCCGGAGCTCTGACAGGAACCAGAGCTCAGGCATTCACACCAGGCAGATCCACCCTGACTTGAGTAATTTCAGGGAATACTTCTGAAAAAGTTTTGTGCCCCGTATTGACAAGACAGAGGAGTGTGTCCATGTGCTGTGATCCAAGGGTGAATGAAGGGGCTACCTACCTGTCAAGGGGTTAGACGGATTTCCTGCCTTCATATCTCAACTCTGTTCAGTGAATTAAGACTTTGTGTTTCTAAAAAGACATGTCAGCTTAAAATACATATTTGTAAAGGGAGTAATAAATTTGACCAGTGGTAGCCAAAAATACATGTGGGTGAATTAATTAGTGATATTTATTGAGCCACTGTGATTTGCTAGACAAAACTAAATAGCTGTTTCCTACTAGGCACTGCACTAAGAATGTTTAAATATATAATGAATTAAACTCTACAACAACTGTGTAGAGTTTATAGGTGAATGTGTAGTTTCTCTTTGGCATTTTTATTCACTCAGTATGTATTGATTGCTTATTCTGGCTTGGTGCCAAACCCTGGGGACTACAGCTGTGAATAAGATGTTCATTCATCTCTCCCACCCCTTTGGAATTGACATCTAGGGAGGGAAAGTGAATTTTAAAGGAGATAATTATTGTGTGTAATAGGTGCCCTGATCAGAGATGTGGAGAATGCTGAGGGCATAGCAGGGCGGCTAATCCACATTTGAGGGCTAAGGGAAAAACTCTTTGGGGAATGACTATCAAAGTAAGACAATAAAATACGAGCTTTAAGGCAGGCAAAGGGGACAATGGGAAGAGTGATCCCAGCAGAAGTAATAACCTGGGAAAGCCCTGGAGACATAGGAAAGCTATAGTGCAACTGAAAACCATTCTCTAGAATAAAACATAGGATTTAAAGCAGGGGTCCTCAAACTGTGGCCTGTGGGCCACATGAGGCGGTGTGATTGTATTTGTTCCCATTTTGTTTTTTTTACTTCAAATAAGATACGTGCAATGTGCATAGGAATTTGTTCATAGTTTTTTTAAACTATAGTCTGGCCCTCCAATGGTCTGAGGGACAGTGAATTGGCCCCCTGTTTAAAAAGTTTGAGGACGCCTGATTTAAAGGAACAGCTATATTTAGCAGCCAAAGACCAGTATGTAGGAAAGCTGGCAGGTGAGCTCGGTATTCCGGGCTTCATAACCCTGCTCTTACCATTAGTGGGCGTTCTTTCAACTTCATTAATGTACTCTGGAAAATGGATGGCACGGCTCTGAAGAATGGGATCAAAAAGGACCTTTGGGAGGGTGATGCCTGTGGCTCAACGGAGTAGGGCACCGGCCCCATATGCCAGAGGTGGTGGGTTTGGACCCAGCCCTGACCAAAAACTGCAAAAAAAAAAAAAAAAGGAAGGAATGGAGGTTGTTCCGGAGGTAATACAGGACAGGCCCAGGTGTGCTAAATGTTTAGGACAAAAACTAAGGCAACAAAAGGAGAAGAGAGCAGGGCACAAAAGAAAAACGTTAAATTTCCTAAGCTCAAAGTAGACCATGGTGCAGGTGATAGTGTAGTGCCTGCTTTCATCCTTAGAACTGGGTGGTAGCTAGGGCCTTCTGGTTTTGGCCGTCTCATTCCAACCTGCACATGTTTACAGTGATGGGTACAGGTTAGCAGTCAGCTGGTCTGATCTGTGGCACAGCAGCGTGAAGATCCCGGCATGGGAGAAGCATGGCATGTTTAGGAGCTGTAGGCCAGCAGTGAGAGAAGGGTGGGATGGCATTCTGTGACAAAGAAGCAGGCTGAATTGGAGCTTTCAGACAAATAAAAGATTGAAATTTGCCAAAGGTAGCATAGGAAGCCGTAGAAAAGCATTAAGTAAGACAAAGCTATAGTTAGATCTTTATTTCAAGATCATGGTGAGCTAGGTGTGGCATGGCTTATGCCTAGGATCCCAGCACTCTGGGAGGCCAAGGTGAGAGAATTGGTTGAGGCTGGGAATTCTAGACCAGCCTGGACATATGAGACTGCATCTCTATTAGAAAAAGTTAAATATTAGCAACCTGTAGTCCTAGCTACTTGGAAAGCTAAGGCCGAAGGATCTCTTGAGCCCAGATGTTGAGGCTATAGTAATCTTTGGCTGCATCATAGTACTCCAGCCTTGGCAACAGAGAGACTTATCTCAAAGAAAAAAAAAATCACCCAGGATGCTATGTGGAGAGGGAGGATAGGTTGGAGGAACAAGAATGGATGGGGAGCTAACCTTTCCAGACCACCTCGTCTGTCCACCACACTACCCCAGGGGGCATCATTCGCATGAATCACCATGGGATGGCCCTGCACTAAGCCAGAAATTATTAAGCCCTTGACAAGCACCGATTGCTGATGATACTCCGGTAAAAAAAAAGAGAAGTTTTAAAAACCATTTAACCATCTGTGAATGAACTTTCTAAAACAAAGATAATAAGTGTAACTACTTCTAAGGTGGTTGTGGATTAAATGAGTTATTATACATAACCTAGAACAATGCCTGGCACAAAAACAATAATACTAGTTATTTCATTAATAATAGTTGTTGGCATACACATGAGTATTTGCAGAATGGGAGCTAAGACATGCTTTCTGCCCTCCAAGGATTTCTTACTTTATTATTCTCCTAAATTTTGTTTCCTTTATAAGGACTGGGTTTGGTGTCATCCTTACTTCCTGTAGTCCATTGAAGTTCTACAGCTATTAAGAGAGGTGAGAATAGGGCTGCCTACTCCACTCCACAGTGTTTCAAATAATAAACAGAAAAGGTAACATTGTCTTACTGGGCTGCTATGATTATGAGGCATAAAGTCAGATTTGGAACTATTTTTTGGTCACCTTTTTTTTTTTTATTAAATCATAGCTGTGTACATTAATGAGATCACGAGGCACCATACACTGGTTTTATAGACGTTTGACACATTTTCATCACACTGGTTAACATAGCTTTCCTGGCATTTTCTTAGTTATTGTGTTAAGACATTTACATTCTACATTTACTAAGTTTCACATATACCCTTGTAAGATGCACCACAGGCTTAATCCCACCAATCATCCTCCCTCCACCCACCTCCCCCCTCCTTCCCCTCCCTTTCCCCCTTCCCCATATTCTTAGGTTATAACTGGGTTATAGCTTTCATGTGAAAGCCATAAATTATTTTAATAGAAGGGCTGAGTACATTGGATACTTTTTCTTCCATTTTTGAGATACTTTACAAGGAATAATATGTTCCAGCTCCATCCATGTAAACATGAAGGAGGTAAAGTCTCCATCTTTCTTTAAGGCTACATAATATTCCAAGGTGTACATATACCACAATTTATTAATCCATTTGTGGATCGATGGGCACTTGGGCTTTTTCCGTGACTTAGCAATTATGAATTTCCTTTTATCATAAGGACACTTGTACTAGACTGTTTATTGCAGCTCAATTTACAATCGCCAAAATGTGGAAACAGCCTAAATGCCCACCAACCCAGGAATGGATTAACAAGCTGTGGTATATGTATGGAATACTATTCAGCCATTAAAAAAAATGGAGACTTTACATCCTTCGTATTAACCTGGATGGAAGTGGAAGACATTATTCTTAGTAAAGCATCACGAGAATGGAGAAGCATGAATCCTATGTACTCAATCTTGATATGAGGACAATTAATGACAATTAAGGTCATGGGGGGGAAGCAGAAAGAGGGATGGAGGGAGGGGGGTGGGGCCTTAGTGTGTGTCACACTTTATGGGGGCAAGACATGATTGCAAGAGGGACTTTACCTAACAATTGTAATCAGTGTAACTGGCTTATTGTACCCTCAATGAATCCCCAACAATAAAAAAAAAAAATGGGAAGAAAAAAAAAATGAATTGGGCTACAATAAACATTCTGGTACAAATATCTTTGTTGTGATGTGATTTTTGGTCTTCTGGGTATGTGCCTAGTAGAGGAATTACAGGATTGAATGACAGATCTATTTTTAGATCTCTAAGTGTTTTCCAAACATCTTTCCAAAAGGAATGTATTAATTTGCATTCCCAGTAGCAGTGTAGAAGTGTTCCCTTTTCTCCACATCCATGCCAACATCTCTGGTCTTGGGATTTTGTGATATGGGCTAATCTTACTGGAGTTAGATGATATCTCAAAGTAGTTTTCATTTGCATTTCTCTGATGATTAAAGATGATGAACATTTTTTCATATGTCTGTAGGCCATGCACCTGTCTTCTTCAGAGAAGTTTCTCTTCAAGTCCCTTGCCCAGTCTGCGATGGGATCACTTGTACTTTTCTTGCTTATACGTTTGAGTTCTCTATGGATTCTGGTTATTAAACCTTTGTCGGAAACATAACCTGCAAATATCTTCTCCCATTCTGATGGCTGTTTGCTTGCTTTACTTACTGTGTTCTTGGTCACCTGTTGAAACTAGTTTTATGGTCACCTTTTCTAAAGCTTTACCTTCCAGTAGGATAGCAACAGACATGTGGCTATTTCAATGTAAGTTTTTATGTATTAAAATTTAAAAATCTGCTTCTCAGTTGTACTAGCTACATTTCAAGTGCTCACTATTCACATGTAGCTGAAGACCTATCTTTTTGATCAATACAGATGTAGAACATTTCTGTCATCATAGAGTTCTATTAGGCAACATTAAAGTGATAACAAGTCTATCTAAAGTTTGAAGCTTGTATGAAATGCAGTTGCAAAACTAGATCTCTAAGACATCAGCTCAGTATCTCAAATGACTAAATATAAGCAATGAGCCCCCTGGATTTAGGCCGTTGTGGAGGTTACTGCATTTTGCCATGTATAATGTGCACTCATGTTTTTGAGCTAAGCTTTCAGGAAAAAAATCTTTCATTTTACTTTTTTAATTCAAATTTTTATTTTTTTTATATTTAGGTACTTGGTTTTTGTATTACAAAGGAATTTTAGCATTTCTAAATCATATTATGGTATAAGAAATTTTATGTAGCGAATAGAAAACACAAGAACAGAATAAGTATAAGGTACAAGACGTTTTATGTACTGGTTACAGACAATATTTATGCATCATAGAAGGCCAAGAGCTCTTTGTCACTGTCAATACCCGAAGTATCATCTCCTTCAATTTCTGCAGTACCAGAGTCTTCCGGAAAGGCTCTTTCCTTATCCCAGCAAATTTCATCATCCTTGGTTCCATCCATAGCATTGCTGGTGCCTCATTGTTCAAACAATTTACAACTGTTTCCTTCTTGACATTATTCCATGATCTTAGGATTCAATCACAAATCTGGGTGATGTATGCTTTTTTATTCTTCCTGTTAGCAGCTGACTACATCTACAATGTCCTCTCTTTCTTCATTAAGGCCTTGAGGGGCTTCTTGACTGACACAGCTTGCAGTTGACAAGTTAGCCCACCTGATATCACAGCAAGGGTTTAAGTTCATTGTGATTGCTTTTTCCCTTTGTGTAACATGAGCTTTCATTACAAGTTCACTGTAAGCCCAACAAAACTGATTACCATATTACAGGGTATTATTTTGCATACTGATATCACTATTGCTTCCTAGAGTTATACTCTTAACCCATAAACATAAAGGAATTGAAAACATAGAGAATTAGTACTACCCATGTAGAAAGCACATCCTTATTTTTCCCTCAAAAATTTGGACAAAAGTGTGCATTATACACAGCAAAATACAGTACGCTGTGGGGACTTATTTAGTATTTTTTGGCTGCCTCTGATAAAAGAGAGCATCTCAACCTGCTATCCTTCTGAGTCCGCCACAATCACCCAGAGTACATAAAGTGAAAGGAATGGTAGCAAGCTTAGTTAATTTGCAGATTGTATTAGCAATGGAAGGTAAGTTGAGGAGACATGGAAAAATGCTGATATCAATTTGGACTGTGGGATCAAGGACATCACCTCTGAGTTCTAAGACTTTGAGATCTTAGAAAAGTTATGCGCTCTCATGGAGCTCCAATTTTTGTGATAATAAAATGGGTGTGTGATACATCATTAAAAGGATAGAAATAAGCTATGCTATATAAAGTATGTACCATAGTAAGAGCTTGGCAGTTGATAGGTGTTCTACCACTGTCTGTCAGTGCTGCCTAGATGTGGGTACAAGCAGAGATGGAGATCTGAAACTGAGCAGATCATTTTTTAACCGGTGCCTTGGTTCTCATTGAATGTGCCCTTTCTTCAGCTCAGTTGCAAAAATATGAGGTTGTATATATGAAAGCACTTCATAAATTTTCAAAAACACAAATATTTTTTGTAGTCTTATCTCTTCAAGAAGGCTGATTGTTTTAAACAACTCATCCATTATTGGTATAAATAATTGGTAGATAACGTAAATGAAAGATTTATGGGGAAAAAAAGGAAAAAGAACTATCCAAATGCATGTTGTACTATTATGCTCTATTTTGTGTGGGAAAATTTCAGGTTAATACAAGCGCTTAACCTACCCCCTGACAAGAATGAACAAAAGTTGTTGGATTAAATCAGCATGCATTTTCACCCTGGACTGTACAAAATCCCTGCCCTACTTCTCAAGACCTTAGAACGGTTTCCAGAAACAAAGTCATTAATCCTTGGTCAGCAATATTTTGCATTTGTTAAGATAGCAAATTTAGTTTGACATTTTCTATTTTTCTATCAGGGTTAGAGAGCTCCAGGATAATTTGGCAAATCAGTCTAAAGTGGCATCTGACCTATTTACTGCTGCTAGTGTGGGACTACCAGGGAAACCAGAAAACTGCCCTAAGTCAAGGAGATAGCATCTTAAAGTTTTGTTTCTCCTACTTTAAAGAGGACAGAATTTAAATGTTAAATCCAGAATTAAAATGTCATTATTGCAAGTCACAGACAGTGTGAATTCTCTGGCATTCAATCCGTCCACTGGCTGACTCTGCTCATGCTCTTATCACAGCAAGAAGGATAAACGAAAAACAAAAAATAGTACCAGAGCCTAGGTTTTGGCCTTTGTTAATGACTCAGAAACTTTATTTCAGTGGGGGAAAAATTGCAAGCATTGAAAGTAGCACAAAAATGATCTTGTGAATCAGTAGAATACACAATTATCACCCCATTGGAAGTTAGAGTGTTTATTATAAACTGTATAATCAGGCATGGTTTAAAATTTACCCTTGCCAAAGCTCTCTGAGAGAATGATCCATTTTTGCTCTCCATTTCTCTTTCTCTTTGAGAGTTTGGGAGCGTCAAAACCTTTGTCTTCAATGTCAGAAATCCTTTCTTCTGTTTGCTCCACTCTGTTAGTGAGGGATTCAGTATTTTTCAGATCTTTGAGGGCTGCAAATTCTTGCTTCAGTGCTTCAAAATCTTTGGTGGTTTTGTCTTTAAATTCGTTAAATTCTTGAGACAACTTTTGAATTTCTCCTTGAATTTCTAATTCTGACTTTTGAATTGCTCCTCAAATTTCTAATTCCCCAAAAGGGAACACTTCTACACTGCTGGTGGGAATGCAAATTAATACATTCCTTTTGGAAAGTCGTTTGGAGAACACTTAGAGATCTAAAAATAGATCTGCCATTCGATCCTATAATTCCTCTACTAGGTATACACCCAGAAGACCAAAAATCACATTATAACAAAGATATTTGTACCAGAATGTTTATTGCGGCCCAATTCATAATTGCTAAGTCATGGAAAAATCCCAAGTGCCCATATATCCATGAATGGATTAATAAATTGTGGTATATGTACACCATGGAATATTATGCAGCCTTAAAGAAAGATGGAGACTTTACCTCTTTCATGTTTACATGGATGGAGCTGGAACATATTCTTCTTAGCAAAGTATCTCAAGAATGGAAGAAAAAGTACCCAATGTACTCAACCCTACTATGAAACTAATTTATGGCTTTCATATGAAAGCTATAACACAGTTATAACCTAAGAATATGGGGAAGGGGAAGAGGGAGGGGACGGAGGGGGGAGGATGGGCGGAGGGAGAGTGATTGGTGGGATTACACCTGTGGTGCATCTTACAAGGGTACATGTGAAACTTAGTAAATGTAGAATATAAATGTCTTAACACAATAACTAAGAAAATGCCAGGAAGGCTATGTTAACCAGTGTGATGAAAATGTGTCAAACGGTCTCTAAAACCAGTGTATGGTGCCCCATGATCGCATTAATGTACACAGCTATGATTTAATTAAAAAAATAAAAATAGCTTTTATATTTTTAATAAAAAAATAAATAAAATTTACCCTTGCCCCCATATTAATTTGAAATAAAAAATAAAGCCAATAAATAATGAGTAAAATTTACCTTTATTAAGAGCAGCTTCTGAACTATATTGAAATTTTAAATGAGTATAGGCTGCCAAGAGAGCCAAAATCTTCGAGGTCAGAGTCTAGGAAATTTTTATTACAGCTCCTTGTTCCATTACCCTCAGAAATTCACCCTCCAACATTTCCCACCTGGTGTCCCACATGTGATTCTCTGCCCAGAGTGAACATGTCCATCCATTTGCTTACTCATCCATCAATTCATTCACACTTCCGTTCATTTTCTCGTAATGCGTATCACCAAGTGTAGGAACAAAACAGAACTACATACTAATAACATAGGCCTTTCCTCGTGTCCTTCTTTTCCCTCATCTCTGGGATTTGTTGCAATTTAAATAGTTTACCCCCAGTATTGATTTTGACTGGGACAGCTGAACTCCTTTATGATATTTTTAAAAGCTCCTACTGATTCCCTAGCACATACTTCCTATTTCTTGCTCTGGATATTGTTGTCTTCATCAGCTTCCAGTTCTATTAATGAAAGATGACTTTGGCCTCTATGTACAAAGAAAAGAGAGGACTCTCACATGGAACTTCATGTCCCTTTTATTAGACCACGTGCAGAAGCCATTAATTGTGGCTGTTATTTTTCCTTAAACCATGTCTTTGCTCCCAAATTTCTTTGAAAGCCAGGACTGCACATTAGCCTCTTTTTAAAAGCCACAGTGCCAAACCCAGAGCTACAAGCTAAAAACATATGGAGGACTGAGGTCCTAAAACAGAACTGCATGCAGGACTGTAGATGTCTCAGAGGGTAGAACAAGAATCAAAAACAAGAAAACTGTAAGCCACACTCTGGAACGTGAAGAAGAAACTTTTAACACTTAAGGTTTTCAAGCAGTGAACCAGCTTCTCAGAATGTGTCATTGTCCTAAATACAAACCCGGATCCACTGTCTTTTCTCCAAAGCAGCGCCCCTAACCTTGGTGATGGCATGAACATGTGTTCACCTATAAAAGTCATAATATCAAGGAGTTGTCCCTATTACTTGTCTTTCTTTCCTCCTCATCCTACTCACACAGTCCATCCAACACCAAGGCCAGCCCATTCCACATCTTGGCTGCCTCCTCACGGCCCCTACCATGCTGCCACCACCTATGTTGCTTGCCTGGATTACTTCAATTGTCCCCTCTCTTGTAATCAGATGGGCTGTTTGAGAGATGCTTCCCTGTGACCAGTGATATTGGTGAAAACATTGTTCGTCATTTAACTTGATAATGCTGACATCATAGTAATAGTATTAGAAAAGCATGGGTTTGGGTTTGAGAAACCCAGAGTTAAATCGTTTGTTCCACTATGTTACTAGAGTGGTGGCTCTCCGAAGGTCTGCTTTTTAGCTGTAAAGGGAATTATTTTTTTTTCAGGGTTTTCCTAGATAGTGGATGAGATTAAGTAAACAAAAGAAAGAAGCCAGTGCTTAATGACAGGTGGAGACTTAATAAATAGAAGTTATTACTTTTGCAAATAGCATTTTCAACTGATGTTAGGGCTACAGATGCTGTGCTCAAGAATCTTAAGAGGAAAAGTCATAAAATCATAAATAACTGCAATGCGATGGGACAACCATGTATGAGTATTCAAGGGCACCCACGAGGTACCTCTAGTAACTTGCCAGGAAGAAATCCTCAGAAGCAATGATGAGTTGTGCAGTAGAAAGCTTCTAAATGGTAATTTTTGTTAAATACAAATAATAGATACAATGTTCTGGATCTTGGCTATTGGCAAATAGTACTACTTCTGTCCTTACAAACTTTCTGCCTAAAATTCCTGCAATATGGATGACTTCCTATACTCTTTGCTCAGCCCTTCCAAAGTTTTACAGTCTTACTGAAGGGATCCATTCCTACCTGGGTGAACTTTGTGATATGGGTGAGTGCAGCCTTGGAGCTTCCTACGTCAGTGTTTCATGGGTGGACAAGGGGATTGTCTTTTTTCCAACTTTCAGAAACCTTTATATAGCATTTTGTAGTGCTGTGGTTTGTGGCTCCTGAAAAGTCTCGTGCTGTGCTGGAGAGAATTTCTTTTTATCAATTTTTGCTTTTTAATTCACTCTATGTCATTGAATCAGTTTCCTACACTCGAGCCCAAAACATTGCAAACTCTATCTGGCTCATGCACACTTGGGTTTAGAATATTTGCCCTCTCACAAATGGCAAGTTTTTATTTATTGAATAATAGCAACGTATTCAATGGGAAGATAGCAACTATTTATAGATGTATCAAACAAAACCCAGTGGTGTTTCCATCCAGGAAGCACATGAACAGCTCTCAGATTTTCTGCCTAAATGCATCACAAAGTAAAGTCATAAGGAGTGATAATGAATCTTCTTGGCAACAATAGGGCTGGTATTGACGTCAGGTGATGCAGCTCTCTATGCTTGCAGCAATGGCAATAAATTTAATGGACGCTTCTGCAAAAAAGCGGTTCAATACAATAACTGCTAAAGTGCCTGCTACCTGTTTATCATCCCTTGGGACCTTTGCCAGCATATTTAAAAGGCCAAATTTGAGGTTGCTATGCAATGCCTATCACTAACAATGTGTATACTTTTTCGGACGATGATCAGTAAATATAAAGAATGGTTCACTGGGGAAAATTGTATATTCTTTATGGATTTTAAAAAAGCACTTCCCCAAGCCTGGCAGATCAGCCCTAAATAGAATTTCTGGGAAAAAAAATCAAAGCTAAAAATGAATCACTGTATCAGTCAGTCCATCAAACATTTCATAAAGAGACAATAGGTGTCAAGGAAAAAACTAACAAAATCAAGTGCTAGCCTCTTTCACTTTATAAAATGAATACAAGCAATTTGTTTGTTGGAATAACAAAGATCCAGATGTTTCAGCTACAGGTTTTCATCTATCGCTTAGAGCACAGGATATAACTTGAAGGAGTTATTACTGCATTAAAGATGGTAGCTTAAAAGATTAACTTGATTTAAAAATAAGACAAAAATTTTAAATTTCACCCCACAATAAAACACACACATCATCTACATAGCTCCTAAAGGTTTTAAAAAATCTACACTCCTTCTGGGTCTGGCTTATTTATCATAGCATAATGTCTTCAAAGTTCATACATGTTGTTTCAAATGGTAATGATGAGGAAGGGAGGAAACTCATGGAGATGAGGGACAGGTTATAGATTGTGGTGATGATTTCACAGGTGATTACTTACCTATAAACTTGTCATGTGTATATATTAGATATATACTTTTAAAATGTCAGTCGTACCTCAATAAAATCATTAAAAAACACTTACGCGTTCCAGGCTGTCACAGATGGTCAGTTAGCTTCCAAATGAACAGGGACCTTGGGAAGGTACTGACCACTCCAGATGAAGGTGGTTGTTAAATATGGAGGATTTTCCAACCTGTGAGCCCTGTTCCTTTGAGATCTCAGACACAACTCTACGATGTCCAGAACTAGATTTAGGGGCCTTTCAGTTTGTAAACAGCTCTTGAAACCACACATAACTGTGGCTAATTTAATAACTATATCTTCATTAACGCCTCCCGTGGATCTATTGTAATTTTATAGGGTGTACAGTACAGAATATACCATGACCATTAGTCTATATTTCTAAAAAAATAGTCTCAACTAAGTACATAGTTTTCTTTTAATAAATACTAGAAAACATTAATTCTGATAATTATTATGCAAAGATGAATTGTAGAACCTGTCACGTGGAGCATCTTCCTTATAGAAGAATCCAAACCAGAATATGCACACGTTGACAGGCCAGACAGATTACTGAATATAGAGGAACCCAGTAGTGAGTGCTCTCTGTCATAGTCTTATGGTCTCTTATTTTTGTGCCTTCTTTCAAAGACTTGACCCTTTCATGCAAGTTATTATTAAAAAGGGTTTTGCATCCCTAAAGTTTGAATTTAGAATGAGATGCAATGAGTGTACATACACTCCCCATCTCCTTGCAAGTCCCAATAGCATGCAATTTTTTCTTGCTTAAGTGGCCTCAATCTAACTGCCAAATTATAGACATGATGAAATGACTTACCCAGGAATATTCTACCTAGTTAAGCTGTGATCTTTATATAAAGAAAATAGGAAGGTACAAATGATTAGGTTATGTTGTTTGCCTTTGTTAGGTAGACTTCAAGTTATAGTTGAGCCCTTCACCTGGGGGTGTGCTGTGTAACCTGAAGTTGTGCCTGTTAGGTGTGAGCTTACAATTCTCTTCTCCCCCTTGAATGGTGTTTTCCTTTCATGTGGGGGTGTTGTTTTTTACCTATTGGTTTCATATTTGTATTGTGTACATTAGATACTTGTTTTTCCATTCTAGTGATACTTTACTAAGAAGAATGTACTTCAACTCCATCCAGGTTAATACAAAAGATGTAAAGTATCCATCTTTTTATGGCTGAATAGTATTCTATGGTATACATGTACTACAGTTTAATAATCCATTCATGAGTTGATGAGCACTTGGGTTGATATCACATCTTGGTTATTGTGAATTGAGAGATGATGAACATTCTAGTGCAAATGTCCTTATGGTATAATGTTTTTATTTTTTCTTCTAGATAGATACCTCATAATGGGATTGCAGGATTAAATGGAAGGTCTACTTTTAGCTCTTTGAGGATTCTCCATACTTCTTCTTCTTCTTTTTTTTTTTTTATTGTTGGGGATTCATTGAAGGTACAATAAACCAGATTACACTGATTGCATTTGTTAGGCAAAGTCCCTCTTACAATTGTGTCTTGCCCCCAAAAGGTGTGGCACCCCACCCCCCTCCCTCCTTCCCTCCTTCCCTCGCTCTGCTCTTCCTTTCTCCACCCCCCTCCTACTTTCTCTCTCTGCTCTCCTCTTCCTCCACTCCCACTGTGATCTTAATTGTCATTAATTGTCCTCATATCAAAATTGAGTACATAGGATTCATGCTTCTCCATTCTTATGATGCTTTACTAAGAATAATGTCTTCCACGTCCATCCAAGTTAATACAAAGGATGTAAAGTCTCCATTTTTTTAATAGCTGAATAGTATTCCATGGTGTACATATACCACAGCTTGTTAATCCATTCCTGGGTTGGTGGGCATTTAGGCTGTTTCCACATTTTGGTGATTGTAAATTGAGTGGCAATAAACAGTCTAGTGCAAGTGTCCTTATGATAAAAGGACTTTTTTCCTTCTGGGTAGATGCCCAGTAATGGGATTGCAGGATTAAATGGGAGGTCTAGCTTGAGTGCTTTGAGGTTTCTCCATACTTCCTTCCAGAAAGGTTGTACTAGTTTGCAGTCCTACCAGCAGTGTAAAAGTGTTCTCTTCTCTCCACATCCATGCCAGCATGTGCAGTTTTGAGATTTTTGTGATGTGGGCTATTTTTGCTGGGGTTAGATGGTATCTCAGGGTAGTTTTTATCTGCATTTCTTTAATAGATAGGGATGATGAACATTTTTTCATGTTTGTTAGCCATTCGTCTGTCTTCTTTAGAGAAGGTTCTATTCATGTCCCTTGCCCATTGATATATGGGATTGTTGGCTTTTTTCATGTGGATTAATTTGAGTTCTCTATAGATCCTAGTTATCAAGCTTTTGTCTGACTGAAAATATGCAAATATCCTTTCCCATTGTGTAGGTTGTCTCTTTGCTTTGGTTATTGTCTCCTTAGCTGTACAGAAGCTTTTCAGTTTAATGAAGTCCCATTTGTTTATTTTTGTTGTTGTTGCAATTGCCATGGCAGTCTTCTTCATGAAGTCTTTCCCCAGGCCAATATCTTCCAGCATTTTTCCTATGCTTTCTTTGAGGACTTTTATTGTTTCATGCCTTAAATTTAACACTTTATCCATCTTGAATCAATTTTTGTGAGTGGAGAAAGGTGTGGGTTCAGTGTCAGTCTTTTACATGTGGATATCCAGTTCTCCCCAAACCATTTATTGACTAGGGAGTCTTTTCCCCCAAGGTATGTTCTTGTTTGGTTTATCAAAGATTAGGTGGTTGTAAGATGTTAGTTTCATTTCTTGGTTTTCAATTCAATTCCAAGTGTCTATGTCTCTATTTTTGTGCCAGTACCATGCTGTCTTGACCGCTATGGCTTTGTAGTATAGACTAAAATCTGGTATGGTGATGCCCCCAGCTTTATTTTTATTACGAAGAATTGCCTTAGCTATATGGGTTTTTTTCTGGTTTCATAGAAAACACAGAATCATTTTTTCCAAATCTTGCAAGTACGATGTTAGTATTTTAGTAGGATGGCATTGAATAGGTAGATTGCTTTGGGAAGTATAGACATTTTAACAATGTTGATTCTTCCCAGCCACGTGCATGGTATGTTCTTCCATTCGTTAATATACTCTGCTATTTCCTTTCTGAGGATTTCATAATTTTCTTTATAGAGGTCCTTCACCTCCTGTGTTAGGTATATTCCTAGGTATTTCATTTTCTTTGAAACTATGGTGAAGGGAGTTGTGTCCTTAATTAGCTTCTCATCTTGACAGTTATTGGCCTATACAAAGGCTACTGACTTGTGGACATTGATTTTATATCTTGAGACATTACTGTATTTTTTGATGACTTCCAGGAGTCTTGTGGTGGAGTCTTTGGAATTCTCTAAGTATAAGATCATGTCGTCAGCAAAGAGGGAGAGTTTGACCTCCTCTGCTCCCATTTGGATTCCCTTTATTTCCTTGTCTTGCCTAATTGTATTGGCTAGAACTTCCAGCACTATGTTGAATAGTAAAGGTGACAGAGGACAACCTTGTCTGGTTCCAGTTCTAAGAGGAAAAGCTTTCAGTTTTACTCCATTCAGTAAAATATTAGCTGTGGGTTTGTCATAGATAACTTCAGTCAGTTTCAGCAATATGCCACCTATGCCTATACTCTTCAGTGTTCTAATTAGAAAAGGATGCTGGATGTTATCGAATGCTTTTTCTGCATCTATTAAGAGGACCATACGGTCTTTATTTTTGCCTCTGTTAATATGGTGGATAATGTTTATGGACTTGTGTGTGTTAAACCAGCCTTGCATCCCTGGGATAAAACCTACTTGATCATGATGTATGACTTTTTTGATGATAGGCTGTAATCTATTGGCTAGGATTTTGTTGAGAATTTTTGCATCTACATTCATGAGTGAAATTGGTCTGAAATTCTCCTTTTTAGTTGGTGTTTTGCTGGTTTTGGTATCAGGGTGATGTTTGCTTTGTAGAATGTGTTGGGGAAAAGTCTTCTCTCCTCAGTTTTTTGGAATAATTTCTGCAGTACAGGAATAAACTCTTCCTTGAAGGTTTGATAGAATTCTGGAGTGAAGCCATTGGACCAGGGCATTTTTTGTTTGGAAGCTTTTTTATTGTTTCTTAATGTCAGTGCTTGAAATTGGTCTGTTCAGGAGCTCTATTTCTTCCTGGCCAAGTCTAGGGAGAGGGTGTGATTCCAAATATTGATCCATTTCCTTCACATTGTCAAATTTCTGGGCATAGAGTTTCTGGTAGTATTCAGAGATGATCTGTGGGATCTCTGTGGGATCAGTTGTTATTTCCCCTTTATCATTTCTGATTGAGGTTACTAGAGATTTTCCTTTTCTATTTCTAGTTAGTGTGGCCAATGTTTTATCTATTTTATTTATTTTTTCAAAAAACCAACTCCTTGTTTCATTGATTTTCTGAATGATTCTTTTGTTTTCAATTTCATTGATCTCTGATTTGATTTTGGAGATTTCTTTTTTTCTACTGGGTTTACGCTTAAATTGTTCTTTTTTCCCCAATTCCATAAGATGGCTTGTGAGTTTATTGATGTGCTCTCTTTCTGTTTTTCGAATGTAGGCATCTACAATGATAAATTTTCCTCTCAAAACTGCTTTTGCAGTATCCCACAGGTTTTGGTAACTTGTATCTTCATTGTTGTTATGCTCAAGGAAGTTAATGATTTTCTGTTTTATTTCTTTCTATACCCATCTGTCATTCAACAGAAGGTTGTTTAATTTCCATGCCTTTGTGTGGGGTTGAACGTTTTTGTTAGAGTTGAGTTCCACCTTTAGTGCCTTATGGTCTGAGAAGATGCAAGATGAAATTTCAATTCTTTGGATTCTGTTGAGGTTTGTTTTGTGTCCTAGGATATGTTCAATTTTGGAAAATGTTCCATAAGGTATGAGAAGAATGTATATTCTTTATCTTTGGGATGGAGTGTTCTATATGTGTCTATCAAGCACAGTTGTTCTAGGATCTCATTTAAATCTCTTATATCTTTGTTTAATTTCTGTTTAGAAGATCTGTACAGCTTTAACACTTTAAGAGGAGTGTTAAAGTCCCCTGTCATTATGGTATTATCAGATATTATATTGCTCAGACTGAGTAAGGTCTGTTTCAAGAATCTGGGAGCATTTAAATTGGGTGCATAAATATTTAGAATTGAAACATCTTGTATTTTTCCCTTGACCAATATAAAGTGACCATCTTTGTCTTTTTTTGACTTTAGTTGCTTTAAATCCACATGTATCTGAAAATAAAATTGCAACTCCTTTTTACTTCTGAATTCCATTTGCCTGAAAAATTGTCTTCCAATCCTTGACTTGGAGTTTTAATTTGTCTTTTGAAGCCAGGTGTGTTTCTTGCAGATAGCAAATGGATGGCTTGTGTTTTTTAATTCAGTCAGCCAATCTATGCCTCTTCAGTGGGGAATTCATGCCATTAACATTTATTGAGATAATTGGTAAGTGTGGTAGTATTCTATTCATCTTATTTTGTAGAGTTAGTTTTATTGCTTAGTTTTATCATTTGCATCAGTGTGGAAGTTAGGTTCTGTCCTTTAATTTCTGAGTTCTTACTTTGCTGCTGATCCATTGTGATGGTCAGTGAGAAGTATTTCCTGTAGAGCTAGTCTTGTTGTGGCAAATTTCCTCAATGTTTGTGTATCAGTAAATGATTTGATTTCTCTGTCAATTTTAAAGCTTAACAGCAGGATAGAGAATTCTGGGCTGGAAATTGTTCTGTTTAAGTAGATTAAAGGTAGATTACCATTGTCTTCTTGCTTGGAAAGCTTCATTAGACAAGTCTGCAGTCACTCTGATAGATTTGTAGGTCAACTGGTGCTTACTCCTGGCAGCTTGAAGAATCTTTTCTTTTGACTTTGAACAGGTTCATTACAATGTGTCTTGGAGAAGCTCAGTTAGAGTTGAGGTGACCTGGGGTCTGATATCCCTCTGAAAGCAGTGTGTCAGAATCTTTGGTGATATTTGTGAAATTTTCATTTGTAATATTCTCTAGTATGGCTTCCATTCCGCTGGGAAATTCTTCTCCCCCTTCTGGGATTCCTATAATTTGTATGTTGGAATGCTTCATACAGTCCCATAATTCTGTCAGTGAATGTTGTGCTTTCTCTCTCTTCTTTTCAGCCTCTTTAACTATCTGAGTTATCTCAAGATCTTTGTCCTCAACCTCCGAAATTCTTTCTTCTGCATGGTCTAACCTGTTGCTGATACTTCTTATTGCATCTTTAAGTTCCGTAATTGACTGCTTCAGTTCCTTCAGCTCTGCTATATTCTTTCTATATTTTGCATATCATTCATATCTTAGAGTCTGTTTTTAAATTTCCTTTTGGTTATTTTCCACTATATTAGCAGTTTCCTTCATTGTTTCCATCATTTCCTTCATTGTTTTCATCATGTATATTCTAAATTCCCTATATGTTCCTAACATTTCTTCATAGGTGGAATCCTCTGCAGTAGGTACCTCATGATCCCTTGGGGGGGTTGCTCTGGACTGGTTCTTCATGTTGCCAGGAGTTTTCTGCTGATTGATCCTCATGAGTGATTTCTTTTATCTGTTTCTTTGCACTAATTTTCCTTTCACTTCCTCTTGCTCTTTAAGTTGCCATGCTTGTGGACTAGGGTTTCGATGATTCCTTTTCATACAGGACCAGAAGGATAAGAAGGTTGAAGAGCAAGAAGGGATAAATGAAAGAAAAATGAAAAAAAGAGAAAGGGGAGGGGGTGGTTAAAAAGGAATATTGACAAAAAGAAGAGAGGCACAGAAAGAGGGAGACAGAGCAATATAGGTGTACAGTAGGGTACTTTGACACAACCTTAAAAAATCCCCAACCTCTGGGGGTGCTGGGTTGAGTGGTTCCCTTGAGGTCAGCAGCTCTTTGGTATCCTGATAAGACATAGTACCCCACCTCCACCAAGTAGAGAGGAAAGACAATAATGCTATAAATCAAACCAAAACAAGCAAACAGAAAACTTTATGGGATAAAATTGGGGGAAAAACTAAATAATAGGGGTAGAAACCCTAGCAAAAATGAAGTTCTAATTATTGGAAAGGGTGACAATGGGAAATTGTATTTAAATTAGAAAAATGGAGAAAGAAAAGAAAGAAAAGAAAAAAAACTATAAAGAAAAGGTTGAAATTAAAAAACAAAACAACAACAACAAAAACCAAACCAAACCAAACCAAAAACAAGGCAGTATATATATCTCGTTTTATACTGTCTGGGCAACAAGTGATTTTCTAGGGTATGAGATATTAATCACAATGCTGATACAACTGGAGGCCTCTGTTGATTTCTCAAACCCCTCAGGGTGGAGATCCTAAATCTCTCTTCAGCATTCTTGAAAGGCACTTTCAACTTAACAATAGGGGGAAGTGGGAAAGGGGGGGGTGGGTAGAGGGAGGGGAATCGGTGGGATCACACCTGTGGTGCATATTACAGGGGTATTTGCGAAACTTGGTAAATGTAGAATATAAATGTTTTGGCACAGTAACTGAGATAACGCCGGAAAGGCTATGTTAACCACTGGGATAAAAATGTGTCAAATGGTTTATGAAGTGAGTGTATGATGCCCCATAATCATATCATTGTATACACTTATGATTTAATAAAAAAATTAAAAAAAAAAAAAAAAAAAGAAAGGCACTTTCAACTTCTAAACTTGGCTAAGCAGAAGCTTTCCCAGGAAAGGGCTTGTTGCTGGGATCACTGCTGAAGTGGCTATTCATTTACCCAGTGTGCCAAAACTGGTCTTACTCTGCCCCTGAGGGTTAAGGCCATAACGTGGCTCAGTCCCTACCTTTAGGCTGCTCAGTCACTAGATTACTAGGTCCTGCCAGATCCTTGCTCTGCGACCCTGAAGGTGGAGCTTGCCAGGCCAGTTCTCTTATAATGGCTCCAAGTGACCCACAGCCGAACACTATTAGCTCCTTCCAGCTCAGCCGCTCAGTCTGGGGCCCTAGACAATGCCCAAAGTTCTCTGCACTCCTGCCCAAGCTTTCCCCAGGCAGTTCAACTAATTCTAAGTCCAAAAACACCAAAACAGCTCACAGTTAAGGCCTTTCCAGTTTGCAGTCTCACTGCTGCTGTTCTAACAGCTGCTGGTGGGATTAGACCAAATGAACACACAACCACTTGCCCATTTTCCACTGCTTTTGTCTTCCTCTTGGGGTCCAGAAATCTCTCACTGACCCCCTGTGTCCCCAAAGGGATGATTATAGGCAGATCCCACCAGCCAGAGATGCCTGGAGTCTTGTGTCCCCAGACTCACTGTGCCCAGTTGTAAGGAAGTTGTTACTCAGCTGCCATCTTGCTTGCCTCTCCTCTCCATACATATTTTTATAGAGGCTATATTGGTTTTTAGTTACACCACGACTGTAAAAGCGTTCCCCCTCTCTCCACATCCGTGTCAGTATCTGCAACTTTGGGATTTTGTGATGTGGAATATTCTCACTGGAATTAAGTGATATCTCAGGATGCTTTTGATTTATATTTCTCTGATGATTAGGGCTTATATGAGCATTTTTTTTAATGTGTCTGTTGGCCATCTGGTCTGCAGCTCAGCTCCACTTATTCAGAAACTCAGGAGCCTGGCCCGTGTTCTAACAAGTCCTCCAGGTGATTCTGAGGCAGAGTTTTAAATCTGCTGTTCTAAATAATCCATGAGGAAGCTACTGTGATTACCTTGGTGACTTCTCATGTCCACTCATTTATTGAAGTATAGTTCCTGAGTGCTTACTAAGTACTGGCTGCTGCTGGGTCACACGAGGACAGCATCCTCACTATCTCCTCAGCCTCCCTCCCTCCACACCCTCTAGGCACTATTTCCATAAGCAGCCAGGGAAGAGGTGCCTGTGGAATGTAAATCAGGTTTAATACTTGCTGGAATATGAAAAGTTTAGCAAAATAAATCTTCAAAACATGTATGGAGTGTAGTCTAAATAAAATATGTATTCTGCATCATCCTCTTTTTATTACTTCTTCACTAATGCTCCCCCACATTTGTACTAGTAACTAGATATTGCCTAAAAACATTTTGATTTTAAGTTATGTGAGGGCAGATAATGTCTCCTCTGAATTTTTGAAACTTAGAAAACTTGTGTACATTAATTGATGTTACCTGTGAAAAGAAAATAAACTAAGCAGAATTATCATAGTGCCCCATTGTCCATAGGGTTATGTTCTAAGACCTCCAGCAGATAGTACGTTGACAGAGTTTAATTTATAAATTAGGCATAGTAAGAGCTTAACAACAGTCATAATAAAATAGAACAATTGTAACAATATGTCAGCATTGCTACTCTTGTGCTTTGGGGCCATTGTTAAAGAAAATAAGGGTTAAATGGAAACAAGCACTGTGATTCCAAGCCTAACAGCTGCTGAGTGTGAATGGGTGGGTAGTATGTACAGCACGCTTGCTTTTGACAAAGGTATGATTTATGTCCTGGGCAGGGCAGAATGGGATGGAGTTAAGATTTCATTACATTCCTCATGGTATGTAATTTAAAGTATATTAATTGTTTCTGGAATTCTTCATTTAATTTTTTGGATCTCAGAAAGCAAAACCACAGATAAGAAGGGACTATTATATTCCTTTATTGGTTTCAAAAAATTTAGGGGGTGCAATTATTTTTGTTGCAAGGATGAATCATATCACGCTGAAGTCAGAGCTTTCAGTGTACCAGTCCCCAGAATAGTGTATATTGTATTAGATAGGTAGATTTTTATTCCTCAACCCCTCTCAGCCTCCCCACTTCTGAGTTTCCAATGTCCATTATAGCTCTTCATGAGCACACATATCCTTCAGTTAAGGTCCCCTTACAAATGAGAACATGTGATATCTGTTTTTCCATTTCTGAGATAGTTAGGATACTGGTCTCCAGTTCCCTTCTTATAAGCTTTTTTTGCCTCTCCCTCCAGCTCTATATTTAGCAAAACAATTAATGTGCAATGAAATGAGTTTTTGAGAAATGCATTTGTGCCCTGTTTCATAACAAAATTTTACTTTCCCCTCCTCACAGAAAAATCAGCTAGGACGTTTTCTTAATTTTTGGTCTTACTTGGTATAGTTAGTAGTTTTCAGTGTCTCAGAAGGAAAAAGAAGTTGCCATGCTGTGGAGACCTCCACAAAGTATGGTTTTGCAAACCATTCTTGCAAAACGTGCTCTGTGGTGCACCTGTTTCTCAAATACCTGAAGAACTTGCATTTTAAACACAACTCTTTGGAGTTTGAAAGCAATCCGATGTGAACCAACAGAGAAGGGGTCATTTGCAAAATTTGGGAGGTGATATTGGCACTTTGAAGTGCAGAGGGAGTGGCTTGGCTGCAGTGCAAGAGAGTGAGGTCCCAGGAGATGGAGAGGATGTGGGGAAGGTTTCCTGGATGGTAGATAGCTGTGGCCTTTTAACCACCTCTGACCTTCCATAGGGGTGACTGCATGAATGGCTATAGTTCTTAACAACTTTGGGACTCTTAGTAAAGGCACTGGAGGCAAATTTTGGCATTGAAGGAGTAAAGGACATTAGACATGCCTTCAAATAGACCAGCATGGCTTGAACAATGACCAGCCTTCTGTAAGACAAGAAATAATCATGGCAGCCCTCTCCCATATTTTTCTTGCTTTGTATGAGCCCAAGGGTCTGGGTACAACCTAACAGTGAAAGAATGAGACATGGAAAGTAACTTCTTTTGAACTTTACATGAATTTTTGGAGTAAAGTTTGGGACCTAGACTTGATTTGATTTAGAGGAAAACAAAGTATTTATTGTACATTGACTAAGAGTGATTTATAAATTTTCTCAAAATATTTTTTATTCTGTCTCCCATCAATTCTATAGGTTAGCACTCTGTCATTTTTGGCAGACTAATTTCATTCTGTTTTCATCTCATTTCATTATTAAAGTTTTGCACCATATTTTCTTAGATGACACATCTAAGAAAAGTTCAACTCATTCTTTTTTTTTTTATTAAATCATAAACACATAGATCATGTATACATTAATGCATTTATGGGGTACAATGTGCTGATTTCAAGTTCAACTCATTCTTTTACAGCCATATAATACTTTATATACAGGGACCCAAACAGTGGAGAGGCTAAGCCAATCACTTTTAGAGTGCAAAATACATAGATTGATTGTCTGTAATTAGTAGACTCTATCGATGCCCCACTGATGCCCCTTATCTGCTTACAAGGCCAACATCTAATGAGCAGCACCTACATTTTTTTCTCCCCGGGTTTTTTTTCTCTCACTGCTGTACCATGTTTTCCCCATGCCCCAGGCAAAATAAGTTCTGTGAAGTCAAATTATCCATGGGTGTTGATGTTTTAATGCCTGGGTTCCCTCATTGTGGGCGGGATAATGCTACTGCACCTGTTTTGCATTGGCTTGGAGTTTCCCAGTGGAGTTATGTCCAGTGATAATCTATTTAAAAGTGGATACTTAATTGGCTCCCTTTCTTTGACTTTCTTTCTTTTTTTACCACTTCTTACAAGAGTCTCTTGTTACCCTCCCTCCCAGCCTAACTTCCTAGATTCAACTCCTACATTGGACTCAAATTTTTTTCTCCTGGGGACACCTAAATTATGAAACTATGTGCCCATAATTTTGGGTTCATTAACCAATGGTTTTCTTAACATGTGTACAAAAATTTCAAAATCTAAGAAAGAGTTCAGTCCTAGTCACTCTTGTGGACATGAACATGAAGTCTTACAGAAAGATTAGTTGTAATTTGGTCTTAATGTTCATTTTTTAAAGTTATGAGTTAATAATTAAGCAGGAAGAACAAAATTTTATTCTTTTAAACACAACATTGAGTGTCTACTGAATATATAACATTTTACTAGTCAACATGGAAGAAATGAGACTTTGACTTAGCAGGTAATGTAAATCCTCAGACTGTGGACTCCAGTGTGGGCGCAATGATATGACATGCATGGTTTGGCACTTTAGTCTCCGAAGGACATAGGAACAGGACAGTCGTTTAGGAGAGGAGTTGAAAAAGTAGTAATAATGGAGAAATGGAACCATCATTGACCAGATTTTGTGTTAGCAAATGTTAGTTTAAGGGAAAAAAAATTCCTGTAGAAATGGTCTAGTTATGGCAAATTTCCCATTACTAGGTATCTACCCCGAAGAACAAAAATCATTTTACCACAAAGACAACTGCACCAGAATGTCAATTCATAATTGCCAAGTCTTGGAAACAACCCAAATGCCCATTGGCCCATGAATGGATCAACAAACCGTGGTATTTGTATATCATGGACTACTATTCAGCCATTAAAAAAGATGGAGATCTTACATCTTTTACATTTACCTGGATGGAGCTGAAACACATTCTTCTTAGTAAAGTATCACAAGAATGGAAAAATAAATATCCAATATAATCCATACTAATATGAAACCAATATATAAATAGTTACATGTTCATATGAACAGTAAAACACAATATAGTCTAGTATGGGGGCAGGAGGAGGAAAAATGGAGGGGGGAGGGGGAGAGAAGGGAGGGCACAAGGTAGGATCTCATCTAATGTGCACATTGTGATGGTGTATAACACGCTGCCTGAGTGAGAGGCTCTTTTACAACTGGAAGTTTACCCTGGAAGTGAGAACAATGTAATCTAAAAATTTGTATCCTCATATTAATTTGAAATAAACAAAGGACAAAAATTGATACGACAGTTTTCTTTAAAAAGTGTCCTGTTTTTATATAGAGCCAGATTAGAAAGCAATAGCCATTCAAACCTTTATAATCTAGCAGCAAGTAAATTAACACTTCTAGTATCTTAATACTTTAAATATTATACTATATTTAAAATAATGCTAGCATAATCAAATGGGATTAATGCTAACAGTGGCTAACAGAACAAAGCCCAATTTGGCAGGTGATTTAGAGCTCTAAGCACCCATCATTTTTTCTCTAGAGAAAAATAATCGAGATTTTATCTTGTAGGGTGAGGAAAACAAACATCTCCAACTTCTTTGTTTTACTAAATTAATCCTCTTTGTGAAGAATGAGGTGGTACCCTGAGTCGTTATTGGGATGCAGCACATTTCCCCTCAATGTCCCTAGTTGAGGGTAAGCCTGTTCAACAGTGACCAAAACTCAAGTTGTTGATTGATTTTATTAATTGAAGAACTTATCTGCTTTTCTAGGTGCTTCGCGCTGAAGGATAAACTATTAATTTGTATTCTAATCACAAAATAGTTTTTGGTTAAAGTAGAATGATATTTTTCATCTTGTTTCTATACCCATTTTCTAGGCACCAATGAATTGGTTTTAGCCCAGGCATGAGTCCCTTATGCAAATGCAAACAACATACCCATTGAGACTGTATTCTACTTCAGGCCTGGGATTTCAAAATTAGTGCCTACATATTTGGGTCCTTGGCTTGGAAATGAAGAATATCTAGTCTCTTATTTCTGGATTTGTCACAGGCTTATTGTGAAAAGTCTTAAAAGAGTCTGTCGTTGCTGCCCCACCCCCTACTTGATTCCTTTTTATGGATTCATGTTAAGAGTATTAAAAATCTAAATGCATCTAAGATCTAAGCTTCTTATTTATAATTTAATATACCTTCTTAGGATTAAAGTGCCATTTATAAATAATGGCTTTGGATGCTACCTCCTTAGATAAGAATAGATTATGTTTTAAAAGGCTCCCAGAGAATTAAATTCATCCTTAGAAAAATAAACCTTTGTTTAACCACCACTGTCCTCCGTCAACTACCTCACTTTATTCCCCAACCTTCAGAGAGTGTTGAAAGAAGGGAGTAGGCAATATAAACCATGGCTCCAGAGGGCAGCACTAGGTTAATCCGAAGGGTGGCAGGTGGTGGTGGTGGAGAGGGCCTGATGAGTGTGATTGCAAGTGACTTTGGTTACCAAAATTGAGGTGAAAGCCTACCAAAATTCATATTGAAAATTTCCACATGTCAAGTTGGAGCAACTTGAATTTCTGAAATAAGCCAAACTTGGTAATAAATTCTTTTATTAACATGTTTTTAAAATTTAGCTTAAGTTTTCCATATATTTGTTTTGAAGCTACCTTGCAGCAATAGCTTAGCCCATCCCCAAAATTTGGTTCAGAAGACTATGGATGGTATGTTTCAGACATCAGTCAATAGGGACAAAATTATAACAAAGAATCTGATTCTATGTTTTGATGTCTGACTTGTGATGGGCTTTGGGTCTTAGTCCTTTTCCTTTTCTGTATCTGGGAAAGCTAATAATGAGGCTTGGCTACTCCTTCCTTTGGAGCAGCTCTAGCCTGTACACCAAAACTCTCACCAGTAGTAGACATCACCCATTAACCACAGTAAAACTCTGAATCTCCTTTCCTCGCTTTCTCAAGCCACTTTTGGACTCTCTTGAGGAATCTTCTCTGCCCCATACCCCAAAGCCTCATCATGTGAGTAATAAACCTTTCATACCTTGCTGGTGTGTGTCATCAAATCAGGCTTGACACCCAAACTAATTTTTGATGATGGACCCTCCTGCTTGATCTGCCATTCAATCCTATAATTCCTCTACTAGTTATATACCCAGAAGATCAAAAATCACATTATAACAAAGATATTTATACCAGAATGTTTATTGCAGCCCTATTCATAATTGCTAAGTCATGGAAAAAGCCCATCGATCCACGAATGGATTAATAAATTGTGGTATATGTACACCATGGAATATTATGCAGCCTTAAAGAAAGATGGAGACTTTACCTCTTTCATGTTTACATGGATGGAGCTGGAACATATTTTTTTTAGTAAAGTATCTCAAGAATGGAAGAAAAAGTATCCAATGTACTCAGCCCTACTATGAAACTAATTTATGGCTTTCATATGAAAGCTATAACCCAGTTATAACCTAAGAATAGGGGGAAGGGAGGGAAGGGGGAGGATGGGTGTAGGGAGGGTGATTGGCGGGATTACACCTGTGGTGCATCTTACAAGGGTACATGTGAAACTTAATAAAGTAGAATATAAATGTCTTAACACAATAACTAAGAAAATGTCAGGAAGGCTAGGTTAACCAGTGTGATGAAAATGTGTCAAATGGTCTATAAAACCAGTGTATGGTGCCCCATGATCACATTAATGTACACAGCTATGATTTAATTAAAAAAATAAATAAAATATTTATAGTTTGTCCATTAAACAATGTGCTAATGAATGAAATTGGACTGTAATTTTACTTCTGTAGATTTGCTACAAAAATTGAATATATCAATATTATACTAGACTCATTGAATGAGTTGGAAAATTCTGAGTCTAAGGAAGTGTTTATGTAACATTAGATTTATCCATTTCCTAATTTTTGGTACAACTCACCTATAAAACCTGGGTAGAAATGTTTTATGAATTTTTTAAGCTATGAATTAAATTTAATGATTTTAAGATAATTCAGGTTTCTATTCTTGTTTTCTGAGAAAATTAAATATCCAACTTTCTGGGATTATAATGTGGGGTGAGGATAGTGTGGGGGTAGAAGAGACAGGGCTGGAGTTGATGTCAGGGTCCAAAATGTAGAAGGCCTTATGAAGTGTTAGGGACATGATTTTTTAAAAAAAAATTCATATACCACAATATTCACTCTTTTGAAGTGTACAGTTTAATAGTTTTTATATATCCCCAAAGTTGTGTGATAATCAATACCTAATTTTATTTTTAAATTTTTAATATTTTCCCAATTTATTGAGGTATAATCAACAAAAGATGTAATACTAGTGTACAATGCAATGTACAATGTTATGTGTGTATGTATATATGTGTGTGTGTATATATCTATATCTATCTATCTATATATATAGTGAGATGATTGCCATCATCAAACTAATTAAGGTTTCCTTCACCTCAAATAATTAGCACATGTTTTGGCATTAAGAACATTTAAGATCTACTCTCTTGGCTTACCCCAAAATGTACAATGCATTATTATTAACTAGTTTTTATTCTCCTGGAAAAATCCTAAGATCCTTTAGCAGTCACTCCTCATTACTCTCTTCTCCAAGTTCCTAACAACAGCCAATCTATTATATCTTCCTATGAATTTGCCTAAGTCTGGACATTTCATAAATATGGAATCATACAGTATATAATCTTTTGAGACTGGTTTCTTTCATTTAGTATAAATGCTTTCAAGGTTCATCCAAGTTGAGCATGTGTTAATGCTTCATTTCTTCTTATGGCTGAATAATATTTCATTGTATGGGTATAGCACGTTGTGTTTGTCAGTTGGACATTAAAATACTTTCTGAGTTTTAGCTATTGTGAATAACGGTGCTGTGAACATTCATGCTCAAGTTCTTGGATAGACATATATTTTTAATTTGGGGGGCTTAGGAGTGGAATTGCTGGGTTATATGGTAACTCTATGTTTAGCTTTATAAGGAATTGCCAAATTGCTTCCCATATGGCTACATCATTTCTCATTGCCAACAGCAATGCATGTGGGCTCCAATTTCTCTACCTTTTGGTGGAGAGTTGTAATTGTCCCTGTTTTTGACTGTAGCTGTCATGATGGTATCTTATTTCAATTTTGACCTGTATTTCCTTAATGACTAATACTTTTGTGCATATATTTGTTATCCATTTGCATGTATTCTTTGTAGAAATTTCTTTTCAAATCATTTCCCCAATTAGAAATTGGGTTGTCTTTTTATGATTGAGTTATATAGAAATTCTTTATTCTAGAGACAAATTCTTCATCCAATACATGATTTGCAAATATTTTCTCCAACTCTATAGACCTTTTTAAAAATTAAATCATAACTGTACATTTCTGGGGCACAATGTGCTGATTTGATATATAATGTGGAATGCTTACATCTGTAGACCTTTCTGTAGACCTTTCGTATGTGGTCATTAAACATTCTTGATGGTATCTTTTTTTTTTCAGTTTTTTGGCTGGGGCTGGGTTTGAACCCACAACCTCCAGTATATGGGGCTGGCGCCCTACTCCTTTGAGCCACAGGCACTGTCCATCCTGATGGTATCTTTTGGAGCATGAAATTTTTAATTTTAATAAAATTTAACTTATCTATATTTCCCCTTGTTACCTGTACTGTAATATCTAAGGAATTATTACCTACTCCAAATTGTTCAAATCCATTCTTTTCTTTGTGTCTATAGAGTTGTCCAAGAATGATTTGTTTAAAAGACTACTTGCTTCCATAAATTGTCTTGGAACCCTTGTTAAAAACCAATTGGTCATAAATGTAAGGATTTATTTCTGGACTCTTAACTGTATTCCTTAATAGTCTTATGCTAGTACCACACTGTCTTGAGAGCTGCATCTTTGCAGTAGTAAGTTTAAGAATTGGGAAACACAAATCCTGCAGGTTGGATTTCTTTGTCAAAATTGCTTTGGCTATGTGGTTCATTTACATATCTATATAAATCTTTTTTTAACTTTTTTTTTATTAAATCATAGCTGTGTACATTAATGCGATCATGGGGCACCATACACTGGTTTTATAGACCGTTTGACACATTTTCATCACACTGGTTAACATAGCATATCTATATAAATCTTAAGATCAGCTCTTCAATTTCTGTAAAAAAGGCAGCTAAGACCCTGACTGGAATTGCATTGAATCTCCATCATTTGAGGCTTTGTAACCCTCTTTACAATAAGTCTTCTACTCCATGAACATATTTTTCCATTTCTTTAGGTCTTTTTTTTTTTTTTTGTAGAGACAGAGTCTCACTCTATGGCCCTCGGTAGAGTGCCGTGGCCTCACACAGCTCACAGCAACCTCCAACTCCTGGGCTTAAGCGATTCTCTTGCCTCAGCCTCCCCAGCAGCTGGGACTACAGGCGCCTGCCACAACGCCCGGCTATTTTTTGGTTGCAGTTTGGCCGGGGCCGGGTTTGAACCCGCCACCCTCGGTATATGGGGCCGGCGCCCTACCGACTGAGCCACAGGAGCCGCCCTTCTTTAGGTCTTTTAAAAATTTCTTTCAAAGATGTTTTGTGATTTTTGATATGCAACTTCTACATTTTGTTAAATTTATCCCTAAATATTTTATTTTAAATGCTATTGTAAATAGACTTGACTTTTACTTTGTTTTTGGATTGCTCATGGGTAGCATATAGAAATGTAATTGATTTTTTTGAATTGGTATTATATCCTGCAACCTTGTTTTATAGTGAGTTCCTTAGGATTTTCTATATATAAGATCATGTGATCTACAAATAAGGAATATATTACTACTTTTTCAATCTGAATTCCTTTTCTGTCTTTTAAAAAAAGTATTCTTTTTTATCTTTTGTATTTTAAATATTTTAATTTCAGAGATGTGCTCCTCAGGATGGTTTCAAAATCCTGAGCTCAAGAGATTATCCTGCCTCATCCTCCCCTATAGCTGGGACTAATGGTATGCCTTTTGTCATTTGTTAAAGGTTATTAATTTTTGATTCAGTTTTTAATAGATATAGGCCCATTCAGATTATTTCTGCTTATGTTTTGGCAGTGTGTGTCTTTCAAGGAATTGGTATTTTTCATCTAAGTTATCAAATGGTTGGCATAGAGAGTTGTTTATAGTTTTGTATTACCTTTCCATCTATTCATGAGATTAGCAGTGATGACCCCACTTTCTTGGTGTCTTCTCTCTTTGTTTTGTGGTTAGCCTGGCTAGAGATTCTCAATTGTATCGATCCTTTGAAAGAATTAATGTTTACTTTTGTTGAGTTTCTTTGTTTTCTTGTTTTAAATTTCACTTATGTCTGCTTTAATTTAAATTATATATTGTCATTTTAGGCTTAATTGAGCATTTTATATGATTTCATTTTTTCTCTTCACATACAAATTATACCTAATTTTATTATATTCTTGCCATGTAGTTTCCAATACACATTTATAACTAGTATAAATCCTTCAAATAACACTGTACTGCCTCACATAGTTTAGGTACAGAAGACACAGTATTCCCAATTTTCCCCTTTTTTCTGATGTGACATTACTGTCATTCATTTCTTTCAGCCATATGCTATAACAATCCCAGAAATTGTTATTATTTCTTTAAATAGTTATCCTTTAGATCAGTTAAGAATTTTGAAAAAATTTTTTAACTTTATTCTTTCTCTGATGTTCTTCTTTTCTTTACATATAACACTTTTCTGATCTATATCATTTTTCTTCTCTGATAATAACATCTTTTGACATTTCACAATTTTCTATCTAATAGCTCTTTAATCTGTAGTCTCTGGCAAGGCAGGTCTACTGGCAATGAATTATCTCATTTTCTTTTTATCTGAGAAAGTCTTTATTTTACCTTCATTTCAAAGGGTTATTTTAGTGGATATAGAATTCTAGGTTGATGGTTATTTTCTTTCTACACTTTAAATATGGCACTGCTCTCTGTTTATACTTTCATGGTTTCTACAAGAAATAAGTCAAAGTATCCTTGTTTCCTTTATAGGTAAAGTGTTTTTCCCCCTCTGGATTCTTTCAAAATTTTCTCGTTATCATTGGTTTTCTGCAATTTGAATATGATATGCCTAAGTATAATTTTTTGGCATTTATCCTAAGTTCTTGGATCTCTAGTTTAATATCAGTCATTAATTTTGGAACATTTGTGGCCATTATTACTTCAAATATTTCTTCTTTCTCTTTATTTCTAATCTTTCTGGTATTCCAATTATGCACATATTGTAGATTTGACATTGCTTACAGAGTTTGGATATTTTATTTGGTTATTTTTATTCTTTAAAAATCAGATTGGAAAGTTCTGCTGACCTATCAAAGTCATCAACTATTTTTGTTAAATTGTTTATTTCTTTAATATTTTTAGTTTTTGCCAGATGTTATTTTGTGTCTCTGTTGGTAGGGAATGTATGTTTACTTTTATTATATACTCCTAATGAATTGAGCCTTTTATCCTTATTTGTCTTTTGTGTGTGGCATGTTTCTTTTCTGCTGCTTTCAAAATTCTCTCTCTCTCTTTTTTTTTTTGAGACAGAGTCTTATTATGTTGCCCTTGGTAGAGTGCTGTAGCATCACAGCTCACAGCAACCTCAAAGTCTTGGACTTCATTGGTTCTCTTCCTGCCCTTTATTTCTCTTACAGTCTTGAGTTCTCATTTTGCATAGTTTGGTACATCTGATGATATCTGGTCAGGTCTCTGAAGCTGTGTCCATTTTCCCTCAATTTTTCCCCTTTGTGTTTCTCATAATTCATCATCACAATTGACCAATCTTCAAAATTTCTTGTTCATTCTTTTGCCAACTCAAATCTTTTGTTAAGACCTTCTGGTCAGATTTTCACTTCAATTGTTATACTTAACAATTCCAGAGTATCCAATTATTCTTTTTTATACTTCGTATCTTTGTTCATGTTCTGTATTTGGTGATACATCTTTCTCATACTTTAGTTCTTTAAACACAATCCTTTCGTTCTTTGAAATTTAAAAAATATCTTATTTGAAGATTTGGCTAGCAAATCCAGCATCTGGGTTTTCTCGGCAGTTTCTAATAACTACTCTCCTCCCTCTGCCATGTATGGGTCATATTTTCTTGCTCCTTTGCATGTCTTAGGATATTTTGTTGAAAGCTGGACATTTAAATACTCTGGAAACTCCCAAAATATAGATTTCCTCAGTTCTCTCGTGTGGTGGTGTTAGTGTCTGTTTTTATTGTTATTGTTGCTGTTTATTTGATGGCTTTCCTGAAGTAATTCTGTATTATCAATACAGAATTTGCTCTTCTTTCGCTCTTCAAATTGTTTCAGGCAGGATAGTAAATTTAATACCTGCTACTACATTTTGGGGAGACATGGAAGTTTAATCAGACTGTATCTATAAGCCTCAAATTGGCACTTTTTTATTACTTACACTTTAGTAAACTTTGTCTTCAATATGGAAATTAATTCAAGAAACTTCTGGTTATATATACAGTCAGCATCTGACACTCATAGACTTGGCTTTATCGTGGTTTCTCCCCCCCCCCACCCAGAATAAGTTCATGAAGGTTTGGAATCATTGTAAAGATGAAGAAGCAGAATTTCAGTTATTTCAATTGTATCATTTTGCATGATAGCTTGGAGTTTTTATTTGTGTTTAAAATTTAAGAGTGAAACAGAGTATGAACTATAATGGATAATATTTTTGTGTGATAAGTGTAATTTATTTCCTATACGAAATACTTAATTTGACAAGTATATTTAAAATTACAATATTTTAAAATTCTTTTAAAGTTATGGAACACATAAAATAATGATGATTTCATGATTATTAATGAAAATACTAGTTATTTAGAAAGGGGGAGTGTTTAAAAAATAATACACTATGGCAGGGGTCCTCAAACTTTTTAAACAGGGGGCCAGTTCACTGTCCCTCAGACCGTTGGAGGGCCGGACTATAGTTTAAAACAAAAAACTATGAACAAATTCCTATGCACACTGTGCATATCTTATTTTGAAGTAAAAAAACAAACAAAATGGGAACAAATACAATATTTAAAATGAAGAAAAAACAAAATGGGAACAAATACAATATTTAAAATGAAGAACAAGTAAAGTTAAATCAACAAACTTAGCAGTATTTCAATGAGAACTGTGGGCCTGCTTTTGGCTAATGAGATGGTCAATGTTCAGTTCCATATTTGTCACTGCTAGTCGTAACAAGTGATGCAAGTGTGCATCCATTAGTCTAGATGGTTGGAGATTTCAGATGTTTCATTCTGGAAAAAGTCTGTTCACAGATATAGGTGCTACCAAAGATGGTTGCCATTTTGAGTGCACGGTTCCTGAGATTAGAATATGTCTCAGAGGGGAGAGATGCATAGAAATTAGGAAGGCTGCTTGACTTGAATGCATCTTTCAGAGAGTCACAATTTTGCATTTCAGGCAGTTCTATTTGGTAAATCGTATCCACATTTTCAATGCAATAGAAAATGGGTTACAGAAAAGCTGTATGTCCTGTTCATGGAGATGAAGCTCTTTAAATCTAAATTGGAACTCCTTTTGCAACTTTTCCAGCGAATCAACACGTTTTATTTGGGAATGCAACCAATGGATTTTCTGCTAACAGATTTTGAGTTGTGGGGAGACGGCAGAAATTTTCCTCCTTCACTTGTTTGATGAGGAGGCCTAATTTTACTTCAAATGCTTTCACATGTGATTGCATATCACAGATGAGCTTCCTCTTTCCTTGAAGTTGCACATTGAAATTGTTGAGTAGCTCTGTTACATCTATCAGAAAAGCAACGTACCATTTCCATTCTGCATCATTGAGCTCTGGTACTTGTTTTTTGAAAGCAGAAAAGCTGTAATCTGTCGAAGTAGGTCATAGAAATGTTTCAAAATTCTCCCTCGACTCAGCCAATGGACTTCTGTGTAGTACAGAACATCTTCACAGGCAACATTTAGCTCACACAGAAATTCCTGAAATTGTATGTAGTTTAGTGTATTACCTCTAATGAAGTTAACAGAAGATACCACAGTTTTCATAACAGAGTCCCACTTCAGTGATTTACTACACAGCACTTGTTGGTGGATGAGGCAGTGTATGGCTATTGGATGAGAATAGTTATGTTTGTCCATCTCTTGGTTAATGCAAGCAATTACTCCTTTCTTAGATCCCACCATGTTAGGAGCACCATCAAGTGTCACACTGGCTAGTTTTGCCCAGTCCAGCTCCAAACTATTCATGGTTTGGCAAACCTTTTCATAAATATCCTCTTCTGTAGTTGTTCCTTTGATGCTTTGCAATGCAGCAAGCTCTTCTGTGACTTTGAAATAGTCATTCGTACCACAAATAAAAATTAGAAGTTGTGCAGAATCACAAACATCATTACTTTTTCAAGTGCCAAGGAAAAATAGGAAAGGTTTTTTGCGGAGTTTTGCAAATGATGATGCAAATCGTCTCCCATTCCTTCGATCCTTTGTGTAATTGAGGGTCCTGAAAGGCACACTGTACTAAATAAATCGGCCTTCTCTGGACACATCTCTTTGGCAACAGAAAGAAGGCATTCTTCAACAAATTCTCCCTCCATGAATGGTCTGCCAGTGCATGCTATTATCTTGGCAACTTGAAAACTTGCTCACAGTGATGACGTATTTAGCTGTTTCTGCTTCACAATAGTATTTTGCTGAGTTGTCAATGTATATTTCAGTTTTAACATTTTATCTTTTCTCACTTCTCTGACCAAACTATCATATTTATCTTTATGTTGAGTTTGATAATGTCGACGCAAATTGTATTCTTTGAACACACATGCTATATTCTGGCATATCAAACACACAGCTCTTTCCTTGAACTGCATGAAAAAGTAATCATAAGTTCACTGTTCTTTGAATATCCTATACTCCAAGTCAATTTTTCTCTTTCTTGATATCATTGTTTCCTAGGGATTCCAAATTGCTATTAGTAAAATACATACATACATACATACATACATACATATATATATGTATATACAGCGCTCCAAAAACAACATACCAGCAATAACTTTGCCCACACAGAGACATATAGACTGCACTGCTCATCAATGCAGTCTGATCAGTGCCCATCAATGCAGTCTGACCAGTGTCCATCAATGCAGCCTTGCCAGTCCACATCATTTCAGCCTTGCCAGTACCCATATGGTGGAACTCCACTTTTACCTCAAGCTCACGCTGTTGTGGTGTGGGAACAGGCACGATTAGAGAGCCAGTTCCTCCACCACCTTTCTAGTTCACACTACCCTATGCAAACCAGACTGCGATCTGTGAACTAGCACAGGAATCTGACTGCATGGGTGAGAAGACCCATGTGATCAGATTCCACTGCAGGAAAAAAGAAGGCATGTATGCCTTTTTTCTTCCAAATCTAATGTGAGTTCAGCCATACAAGCATATGGTTGAACTCGCACTGCTCAGAGATCACAACAGTGTGAACTGGGGCTTACACAGCACACAACATACAACATCATACACAACTGAATAGCAATCAGAGTATAAATGCACTTACTGGCAATTAAATTGGGTTTTCTACTCCTCGGCTGTCTGCAGAGCTGAATTAAGTTCCCATGGGACCCTAGGCAGATTACCAGTTTGGGGCCCCCATGCAATAACACTGAGCACTGACCATTTGCATTAACACTGACCACTGACCATTTGCGATAACACTGCTGACAATTTGCATTAATACTGAGCACTTACAATTATCTTAATCACTGAGCACTGACTATTTGCATTACCTCTGAGCTCTGACCATTTGTATTACCTCTGAGCACTGACAATTTGCATTAGCACTGAGTGCTGACTATTTGCGTTATCACTGTGATGCAACCCCCCTAGAAACTACCCCCAACCAGCTAACCAACTTGAAAAAAAAAAGGCTTTCCTAACTTAAAAAAAAGGCTCTTCTAACTTCAAAAAATGGTGCCCCCATCTGCAAAAAAAAAAGACCTCCTAACTTCAGAAAAAAAAAAAAATTCCTAACTTATTCTTACCTCGGTCCTTAGGCAAGCAGCAGGCTCTGCACAGGCAACCTGGTGACTTCTCCGATTACACCAGAGACTGAGATGAGGAGTCAAGAGACAGAGAGAAGGAGGGGCAGGGAGAGACAGAGAGAAGGAGCAGAGTCAGAGAGTAGGAGGGGAATTGGAGAGTGTGGGGCACATTCCACACATGTGCACTGTGGCCCAGACAGTGGGTTGCTAAGCAGGATGGCAATAACACCCGGCGGGGAAAGACAGAGAGAAGGAATGGAGTTGGAGAGTTGGTGCACATTCCACACATGTGCACTGTGGCCCAGGACAAGTTGGCTACTAAGCAGGGCATGCAGCTGTGGCAAAAACACCCAGCAGGCCAGATAAATGTCCTTGGTGGGCCGCATGTGGCCCGCAGTCCGTAGTTTGAGGACCCCTGCACTATGGTGATAAAACACGATGCTAGTATGGTTCTGTGTTTTATCCTTATACCCAGTTATAAGTCAGTGTTCTCAGGTTCAAAGCTCTGGCTTACCACTAGTTATTGATAATTTATTTAAAATATTCTAAAGGATGAAATATTTTATCAACCAAGGGTTATTTCTGGTATAATCATTTCTAAATTCCAAGGGATTAGACCAAGATAGTTAACTGAAGTTCAAATTTATTCACAGAATAGGAATAAGTGCTTTACTTTCCTTTTACCTAGATGTGTATATATAAATAACACATTGATAATTTTATGAAAAATAATGATACATACCTAACTAAAGTCAGGTATAAAATTATGATAGAAAGTTTTAGAATACTGGTTTATTCCAACTGGAATGATGGGATAAGATTCTCTTGGGGCTATAAATTTCAGTTAAGGCTTAAAACAGAATCAGGTGGATTTCAATAGATAAAAAAAGAAAAGCCTTGAGAGGAAAGTGTATTCCTGTCTGCATAGGAGGTCTGCTTGGTTACCACTGATAAATGAGGTTCCTTTGAAAGCTCTATTGACTCTTAAAATCTACTTGGACTTTCCTTTGGGAATGAAATAGCAGGAACAAAGGTTATTAAATGATTGTTTAAGGTCTCTAGTCAATGAGCTATAAATCTACCTCTGGGCTTATTCTCAGAAATTAAAAAATCTAGTGCTGTATTCCATGAGATATAAAGAGACATCAAAAAATAGACTATTCCTTTTTCTGAGACTTTAAAAACACTTGAATTGTTGTTAAAGGAATTATGAAGTATTCTTCTGACAGAATTAAGACTCATTTCTATTTTGAATGATTTCTGAATTTCTAAGCAGTACAAAATCACCTTAGTCCTCTTTCCTGGTAAATATTTAATGGAATAGCTGCATAAATTTTTTCTGGTTTTGTTCCAAAAGGGGATTAATTTTTTTTCTTCCCCCTTTAATAGAAGTCTTCAATTACACAAGAGAATATCATGGCTTTTAGAAATCTGAAACCGTGGAATTAAATGTAATTACTTTGTTCCTTTTTATTTTTAAAGCCATTTGTTTTAAAATGTTGGAAATTAAATTACTCTCAATTAGAAGGCACACTTTTGGCATTTTGGAAGATGAATGAAAAATTCTTGTAAGAAATAAATGCTAGTCACGTGCATGGTGTGGAGTAGGAAAGCTCTCAGTACTCACTGTCCATGTACGCTTCCACTGCATTTCAGGTCACTACCCCGAAGTTTTAGACAATTGTAAAATGCATTTCTGATATTAAACAGGACACCTGCTGATGTTTAGTGACTGGAACACAATTATTTAGACATAACTGCAGACTAACACACTTTCCTACTTTGAAGTGGACCTACTTAGTGAAGATAATCTTGAACAGATTTTTAAAAATTAAGGAAGTCTCACATATTTTTAGAAACATAGAAAATGTCTCTACTCAGTGTTGGCAAACATGAGCAACATAATGAGAAGCTAGAGGGATGTAAAATAACTATAAAATAGGTAATTTTAAAATCAGATTTATATGTCCTAGAAGAAAAACAAGCCTATACCAGCCTCCCTAATAAAAGCTTTAATTGCCTTGCTTAATCAACAATCTGCTTCTCATTATTAAAAATTCTCTTGTGGAAGCTCTTTCTCCAGAATAGTTATTGTGAATGCCAAAGTAATTGCACTGTTACAGATGTGTGTGTGTGGTATTTGAGTGTATATTAACTGCAAAAAGCTAAAGACTAGCTCAACTAGTGTCTAAATCCCACAAAAATAAAAATTAAAGTTTTAAAGAAATGGTAAACAATTTCATTGATCTGAAAACATGTATGTTTGTTATATATCAATTTAATATTTTGATAATTTAAAATTCTGTTGAATTTCCTCATGACTTTTTTCTAACTAGGCAATGTTTTATATCAAATGGTTATTTATACACTTCTTTTTGTGATGGTTAATTTTATGTGTCCTCTTTGATACATATTTGGTCAAACATTATTTCTGGGTATGTCTGTGAGGTTGTTTCTGGAAGAGTTTAGCATTTGAATTGGTAGACTGAGTAGAGCAGATTGCACTTCCAATGTGGCTAGACATTGTCTGAACCATTGTGGGTCATAACAGTGGAGGAATGGAGAATTCTCTCTCTGCCCTCCAGCCCCCACCCCAGTCCTCTCCCCCCAATTCCCCCTTCCCTCATTCACCCCCTCCTGTTCCCCATCCTCCTCCATCTCCCCCCATCCTCTCCCCATCCTCCTCCATCTCCCCCCAATCTTTTCCCTGCCCTCCATCCCTCCCCTCTCACTCTCCAACCCTACGCTTTTGTGCTCCATCCCTCCCCCTTCCTCTTGCTCTTGCTCCTCACCTCTCTGTCTAACTACTGAGCTAAGAAACAACCTTTTCTCTCCCTCCCTGGACTGATTCTCACATCATCATTACTCCTGACTTTGGACTTGGACCGGAACTAGAACTACATGACCAGCTTCCTTGAGTCTCTAGCCTGCAGATGGCAGATCACAGAATTTCCAGCTTCCATATGGGATAATCTAATATCTTATTCCTTATAATAAGTAAAATATATATTGATAATATAAATATACATTATGAATATATCAATTTAAATATAAATATATACCATAGAACCTCTGTAAGCTGACTACCCAAGAGATTATAACAAACTGGTCAACATATGAAGATTGGCATCATAAGGAAGTAGATCTGATGTACTGATATGTACATGTGGTTCATGTCTAGTCCATAAAAGTTAGGTCAATTTAAGGAGGTGGTCAATGCAGGGGGTTGGTTATGGAGGCTCTACTGTATTTATATATTTAAATATGACCATTAGAATATGTATACATATATGTCCTATTGATTCTGTTGCTTTGTAGATCCCTAAAACACTTCTATAATTAGTTTAGGAATCTCTAACAGCTTAGGAAAAGTTCTGCAACTACTACTGGCTTAAGTTTCTGCTTAAAAATAGATGCTTGAGAGGGAGAAGACAAGATGGCTGACTGAAGCCAGCTTTCCACAGAGGCTCCCATCCAGAAGGAGAGTTAAAGGACAAAAATTCAGCAAGTAACCTGGTGGATTTGAGCTGCACTAAGAGAGAAGGTTGTAGAATGCACGTTAACCCCGCTGAGGCGAGCTGCGACCACAAGGATACAAACAAAAGGTACAAAATCCATCACCAAGCGGATGGGAGTCCCCTCCACCATGAGAACAGCTCAGAATGCCCCACAAACAATTGGGCAGAGTTCAAAGGTCCTCCCACTACACTTCACGGGAGAGACCCTCTAAAAACTGGACCTACCTCCCATACTAGGGTGCCACGGCATCCTCCTGCCAGGCATAAAACTGTATAAACTGTATATAGTCTCTACCTGGAATTCTGAGCTCCCAGCACTCCCCTTCACTCACACTGGGGTCTGGAGGCCAGTCCCGATTGGTTGGTGGAGAGGGGACTGCACCGGAGTGGCAGTTCCCTGAGGCACAGTGCAACAGCCGTCTTTTGGTGACAATACGGTCAGGCATAAAACTGTGTAAAGCTGTGTGTGTTTTCTGCCTGCAACCTCAGGCTCCCAGCACTCCCCGCGCTTCCCTCTGCTCTCGCTCCAAGGTCTGGAGGCCTGTCCCCCAGGGGTCCAGACTCTTGGGCAATGCTTGAGGGGTGTAGACAGTGCTGGGCTACAGCCGGTCGGTGCAGACTCTGGGGTATGGGAGCGGAGAGAGGACGGTTGGCTGGAGGGGAGCTACAACGGAGCAACAGTTGCCTGACCCATAAGGCAGCAGCCCACTTTTGCTAGCAATACAGCTCACTACAGAATATTCTGAAGCCACACCCCCTGTCTCCCTGGGCAACCAGAGACTCTGAGTTTGCCTGAGGCAACTCCAACTTGCAGACCATGGAAACTCCCAGGGCGGGGCTGACCCAGAGGTCCACTTTACTAAACCTAAGATGCACCTGGCCCTCAGGGGATTGTCAGCCTATAGACAATACAAGAGCAAAGACAAGCTGATTTGGAACTCAATTCAGCTTCTCTTCTGCAGGGGAACTGCAGAGTTGTTCTGTTCTGTTCTGTCAGTAACATTAATCAGGGGTGAGAATGGACCTGAGTGAAAACCCCTCAACCTTCATCAAGCTCCCAAGGTTGTCAGGCCTCACCTCCTCCTGCTGGAGAGAGGCAGAGCGCAGCAGCCTGGCAGACTTCCTTGTGATTCAGGCAGGTACAAACTCCTGGAGTACCGATTCACTACAGGCAACTGGGTCAGCCAACTGCAGGGCTATCAGTGACTGGGTGTGAAGTGGCGCAAGGTGGGGAAGGAGGCAGCAACCTTCCCAGACTGATTTATTGGCTGGGTGGATTCTCCTGACTCCACACAGCACTGGAGCAAGCCACACCAGAGTAGTCACCAGACCCCTGTGATCCAGTTCCCAGAGGTGCAGACTGAGACAGTTGATTTGCACTTTTTGAACTGAACCAATTGCCTGAGGACAAATCAGGTGGTGCCCTGGGTGCATGGTGGTAGGAAAGTTTGATTTTTCTTTTCCAATTGTTTCCCACTGTGGGGATGGGGTGACTTAATTGCTGATATTTATCCACAGCTGAGACTTAAATCCAGAGTATCTGTTTCACTAGGGTGGAACAGAAACCAGCTGAAAACAAGACAGAACCATTTAGCCCCACCACACCAGACAGGGCCCCAGTTTCTCAGGCCACAACACTGTATAGGCCCTCGACAAAGCCCCAGGGGAAAAAAATCAGAGAGAGTAAAACAACCATGGGGCGGAATCAGCAGAAAAACTCTGGTAACATGAATAACCAGAATAGATCAACCCCCCCAAGGAAAGATATGGCAGATACAATGGAAGATCCCATTCATAAACAACTGGCTGAGATGTCAGAAATCGAATTCAGAATTTGGATTGCAGACAAGATTAACAAAGTGAAATTAGGAATTTGAGGAGAAATTCAAAAGTCATCTCAAGAATTTAACGAATTTAAAGACAAAACCACCAAAGACTTAGACACACTGAAGCAAGAATTTGCAGCCCTCAAAGATATGAAAAATACAGTAGAATCCCTTAGCAACAGAATGGAGCAAGCAGAAGAAAGGATTTCTGACATAGAAGATAAAGCCTTTGAACGCTCCCAAACTCTCAAAGAGGAAGAGAAATGGAGAGCAAAAATGGATCACTCTCTCAGAGAGCTCTGGGATAATTCGAAGAAGGTGAATATCCGAATCATAGGAGTTCCAGAAGCAGATGAAGTGGCCTCGCTGGGCACAGAGGCCCTTCTGCATGAAATTATGAAAGAGAATTTTGCAGACATGCCTAGAGATTCTGAAATTCAGATAGTGGAGAGCTTCAGAACCCCAGCACGACTCAACCCCAATAAGACATCCCCCAGGCATATCATAATTAACTTCACTAAAGTTAATATGAAGGAGAAAATCCTCAAAGCTGCCAGGAGAAAGAAAACCATTACCTTCAAAGGGAAGAATATCAGAATGACTGCAGATCTCTCTGCTGAAAATTTTCAAGCCAGAAGAGGGTGGTCACTGACTTTTAATCTCCTAAGGCAAAATAACTTTCAACCCCGGATCTTGTATCCAGCTAAACTGAGTTTCATTTATGATGGAGAAATTAAATACTTTAATGACATTCATATGTTGAAGAAATTTGCCATAACCAAACCAGCTCTTCAGGATATTCTCAGACCTATCCTCCATAATGACCAACCCAATCCTATACCACAAAAATAAACTCACTCAGAAACTTCAGATCAAACTCCAATTTCCACACTGGCGAAAGGTTAAAAATCCCCACTGGACTTTTGAAAAACTCGATACCCAAAACTTCACCATACTTATCAATATTCTCCATTAATGTGAACAGCTTAAACTGTCCTCTAAAGAGGCATAGGTTAGCTGACTGGATACAAAAACTCAGGCCAGATAGCTGTTGCATACAAGAGTCACATCTTAACCTAAAAGACAAATACAGACTCAGGGTGAAAGGATGGTGGTCCATATTTCAGGCCAATGGTAATCAGAATAAAGCAGGTGTTGCAATTTTATTTGCAGATACAATAGGCTTTAAACCAACAAAAGTAAGGAAGGACAACAACGGTCACTTCATATTTGTTAAGGGTAATACTCACTATGATGAGATCTCAATTATTAATATCTATGCACCCAACCAGAATGCACCTCAATTTATAAGAGAAACTCTAACAGACATGAGCAACTTGATTTCCTCCAGCTCCATAATCGTCGGAGATTTCAACACTCCTTTGGCGGTGTTGGATCGATCCTCCAACAAGAAGCTGAGCAAAGAAATCTTAGATTTAAACCTAACCATCCAACATTTGGATTTAGCAGACATCTACAGAACATTTCATCCCAACAAAACTGAATATACATACTTCTCATCAGCCCATGGAACTTACTCCAAAATCGATCACATCTTAGGTCACAAGTCTAACCTCAGTAAATTTGAAGGAATAGAAATTATTCCATGCATCTTCTCGGACCACCATGGAATAAAACTTGAATTGAGTAACAACAGGAATCTGCATACTCATACAAAAACATGGAAGTTAAATAACCTTATGCTGAATGATAGCTGGGTCAGAGATGAGATTAAGAAAGAAATCCCCAATTTTTTGGAACAAAACAACAATGAAGACACGAACTATCAGAACCTCTGGGACACCGCAAAGGCAGTTCTAAGAGGGAAATTTATAGCACTGCAAGCCTTCCTCAAGAGAACTGAAAGAGAGGAAGTTAACAACTTAATGGGACATCTCAAGCAACTGGAAAAGGAAGAATATTCCAACCCCAAACCCAGTAGAAGAAAAGAAATAACCAAAATTAGAGCAGAATTAAATGAAATTGAAAACAAAAGAATAATGCAACAGATCAATAAATCAAAAAGCTGGTTTTTCGAAAAGGTCAATAAAATAGATAAACCTTTGGCCAACCTAATCAGGAAAAAAAGAGTAAAATCTCTAATCTCATCAATCAGAAACAACAAAGATGAAATAACAACAGACTCCTCAGAAATCCAAAAAATCCTTAATGAATATTACAAGAAACTTTATTCTCAGAAATATGAAAATCTGAAGGAAATTGACCAATACTTGGAAGCACGTCACCTTCCAAGACTTAGCCAGAATCAAGTGGAAATGTTGAACAGGCCCATATCAAGTTCGGAAATAGAATCAACCATACAAAACCTCCCTAAAAAGAAAAGCCCAGGACCAGATGGTTTCACGTCTGAATTCTACCAAACCTTTAAAGAGGAATTAGTACCTATATTACTCAACCTGTTCCAAAATGTAGAAAAAGAAGGAAGACTACCCAACACGTTCTATGAAGCAAACATCACCCTGATCCCCAAACCAGGGAAAGACCCAACAAAAAAAGAAAATTATAACTGGGTTATAGCTTTCTTTCTTTTTTTTTTTTTTTAACAGACTCAATTCACTTTATTATTGCATAAAAACCCTATGTTGTAGCCACAGCTGGAGCCTGGGTCCTCTGCACAGAGACTCTGGTGTGGGTCTTGACAAGATGGTCAGTGAATTCTTGGTAAGGAGACTTGGTGAACACTATCTCTTTCCAGAGATCAGGAGTGAGATAGCTGTAGGTCTTGGAAATGGCATCAAAAGTGGCCTTGGCAAAGTTGCCCAGGGTGGCAGTGCAGCCCCTGGCTGAAGTGTAGCAGTCATCAATCCCAGCCATCATTAGCAGCTTCTTAGGCACAGGCGCTGAGACAATGCCAGTTCCTCTAGGAGCAGGGATGAGACGTACCAGCACAGAGCCACAGTGGCCTGTCACCTTGCAAGGAACAGTGTGAGGCTTGCCAATCTTATTCCCCCAGTAGCCTCTCCGCACTGGGACAATAGAGAGCTTGGCCAGGATGATGGCACCTCGGATGGCAGTGGCTACTTCCTTGGAACACCTAACACCCAGACCAATGTGACCATTGTAGTCCCCAATAGCAACAAACGCCTTGAACCTGGTCCGCTGACCAGCACGGGTCTGTTTTTGCACTGGCATAATCTTCAAAACTTTATCCTTGAGAGATGCCCCCAAGAAAAAATCAATGATCTCAGATTCCTTAATGGGCAGAGAGAAAAGATATATCTCCTCCAGGGATTTGATCTTCATGTCCTTGATCAGGCGGCCCAGCTTGGTGATGGGCATCCACTCTTTGTCCTCGGCCTTGCCTCCACGAGCTCCGCTGCCTCGGCCCCGGCCCTGACCCCGGCCGTGACCCCGGCCATGGATGCCGCTGCCGAAGCCTCCCCGGAAACCACCACGGCCTCCCATTCCAGGGCCCCCGGGGCCTCCAGGCCCTCCCGCTGCACCGGCGTCATCCGCCATTTGGTGTTTTCGTCAGAAAAGAAGCGGGTTATAGCTTTCATGTGAAGGTCCTACATTAGTTTCATAATAAGGGTGAGTACATTGGGTACTTTTTCTTCCATTCTTGAGACACTTTACTAAGAAGAATATGTTCCAGCTCCATCCATGTAAACATGAAAGAGGTAAAGTCTCCATCTTTTTTTAAGGCTGCATAATATTCCATGGTGTACACATACCACATGAAAGCTATAACCTAGTTAGAACCTAAGAATAGGGAGAAAGGGGAAAGGGAGGGGAGGGAGGGGGAAGGAAGGAGATTAATGGGATTACACCTGTGGTGCATCTTACAGGGGTATATGTGAATCCTAGTAAATATGGAATGTAAAGGTCTTACCAAATAACTAAGAAAATGCTACAAAAGCTATGTTAACTAATGTGATGAAAATGTGTCAAACGATCTATGAACCAAGTGTATGGTGCCCCACGATCATACTAATGTACACAGCTATGGTTTAATAAAAATAAATAAAAAAAAAAAGAAAGAAAAGAAAATTATAGACCGATATCACTAATGAATATAGATGCAAAAATATTCAACAAGATCCTAACAAACAGAATCCAGCAACACATCAAACAAATTATACATCATGACCAAGTCGGTTTTATCCCAGGATCTCAAGGCTGGTTCAATATACGTAAATCTATAAATGTAATTCAGCACATAAACAAATTAAAAAACAAAGACCATATGATTCTCTCAATCGATGCAGAAAAAGCTTTTGATAATATCCAGCATCCCTTCATGATCAGAACACTTAAGAAAATCGGTATAGAAGGGACATTTCTTAAACTGATAGAGACCATCTACAGCAAACCCACAGCCAATATCATATCAAATGGAGTTAAATTGGAATCATTTCCACTCAGATCAGGAACCAGACAAGGCTGCCCATTGTCTCCATTGCTTTTTAACATTGTAATGGAAGTTTTAGCCACTGCAATTAGGGAAGAAAAGACAATCAAGGTTATCCATATAGGGTCAGAAGAGATCAAACATTCACTCTTCGTGGATGATATGATAGTATATCTGGAAAACTCTAGGGGCTCTACTACAAAACTCTTAGAAGTGATCAAGGAATACAGCAGTGTCGCAGGTTACAAAATCAACATTCATAAATCGGTAGCCTTTATATATACCAACAACAGTCAAGTTGAAAAAACAGTTAAGGACTCTATCCCATTCACAGTAGTGCCAAAGAAGATGAAATATTTGGGAATTTATCTAACAAAGGATGTGAAAGATCTCTGTAAAGAGAACTATGAAACTCTAAGAAAAGAAATAGCTGAAAATATTAACAAATGGAAAGACATACCATGCTCATGGCTGGGAAGAATCAACATAGTTAAAATGTCTATACTACCCAAAGCAATATATAATTTCAATGCAATCCCTATTAAAGCTCCACTGTCATACTTTAAAGATCTTGAAAAAACAATACTTCGTTTTATATGGAATCAGAAAAAAACTCGAATAGCCAAGACATTACTCAGAAATAAAAGCAAAGCAGGAGGAATTAGGCTACCAGACCTCAGATTATACTACAAATCAATAGTGATCAAAACAGCATGGTATTGGCACAAAAACAGAGAAGTAGATGTCTGGAACAGAATAGAGAACCAAGAGATGACTCCAGCTACTTACCATTATTTGATCTTTGACAAGCCAATTAAAAACATTCAGTGGGGAAATAATTCCCTATTTAACAAATAGTGCTGGGTGAACTGGCTGGCAACCTGTAAAAGAGTGAAAGTGGACCCACACCTTTCACCATTAACTAAGATAGACTCTCACTGTATCAAAGATTTAAACTTAAGACATGAAACTATAAAGATACTAGAGGAGAGTGCAGGGAAAACCCTTGAAGAAATCGGGCTGGATGAGTATTTTATGAGGAGGACCCTCTGGGCAATTGAAGCAGCTTCAGAAATATACTACTGGGACTTGATCAAACTAAAAAGCTTCTGCACAGCCAAGAATACAGTAAGTAAAGCAAGCAAACAGCCCTCAGAATGGGAGAAGATATTTGCAGGTTATGTCTCCGACAAAGGTTTAATAGCCAGATTCCACAGAGAGCTCAAACGCATTAGCAAGAATAGAACAAGGGATCCCATCGCAGACTGGGCAAGGGAGTCGAAGAGAAACTTCTCTGAAGAAAACAGGTGCACAGCCTTCAGACATATGAAAAAATGCTCATCATCTTTAATCATCAGAGAAATGCAAATCAAAACTACTTTGAGATACCATCTAACTCCAGTGAGACTAGCCTATATCACAAAATCCCAAGACCAGAGATGTTGGCGCGGATGTGGAGAAAAGGGAACACTTTTGCACTGCTGGTGGGAATGCAAATTAATACATTCCTTTTGGAAAGAGATATGGAGAACACTTAGAGATCTAAAAATAGATCTGCCATTCAATCCTGTAATCCCTCTACTGGGCATATACCCAGAAGACCAAAAAGCACATCATAACAAAGATATTTGTACCAGAATGTTTATTGCAGCCCTATTCATAATTGCTAAGTCATGGAAGAAGCCCAAGTGCCCATTGATCCACGAGTGGATTAATAAATTGTAGTATATGTACACCATGGAATATTATGCAGCCTTAAAGAAAGATGGAGACTTTACCTCTTTCATGTTTACATGGATGGGGCTAGAACGTATTCTTCTTAGTAAAGTATCTCAAGAATGGAAGAAAAAGTACCCAATGTACTCAGCCATACTATGCAACTAATTTAGGGTTTTCACATGAAAGCTATAACCCAGTTACAACCTAAGAATAGGGGGAAGGGGGAAAGGGAGGGGAGGGAGGAGGGAGGTGGGTAGAGGGAAGGGGATTGGTGGGATTACACCAGTGGTGCATCTTACGAGTGTATATGTGAAACTTGGTAAACGGTCTGTGAAGCTAGTGAATGATGCCCCATGATCATATCAATGTACACAGCTATGATTTAATAAAAAAAAAAAAAGGAAAAAAAAAAAGAACAGATGCTTGAATCCCATAAGTGGAACACACTTTTTTTTCCTCATTAAGTTCTTGAAATGTGTGCAAAGATTGGATACTTCTAGATTACCACCTTGCAGATATATGCACATGAAGGATGATACATATTCTAGTGAAGAGTCTATTTTTAATCTCTGTGAAAATAAGTAGCATCATATTGTATATATCTCCTGGAATGTTTAGTATAGATTTCTTTTTACTTATCATATGGTGTTGGTCAAGCTAATTAATGAATCCAACTATTTCATCACCAAATACCTATGAGGCACAGTATTTCATTGACCTCATAGTCCAAGTATTATATAACAGACAAAATCTAAAAACCAAAACAAATTAAAAAATCCTTGAATACTGGGTGGCGCCTGTGGCTCAGTCAGTGAGGCACTGGCCCCACATACCGAAGGTGGCAGGTTCAAACCCGGTCCTGGCCAAACTGCAACCAAAAATAGCCGTGGTTGTGGTGGGCGCCTGTAGTCCCAGCTACTCGGGAGGCTGAGGCAAGAGAATCGCTTAAGCCCAGGAGTTGGAGGTTGCTGTGGCTGTGCGAGGCCACGGCACTGTATCGAGGGCCATAAAGAGAGACTCTGTCTCTACAGAAAAAAAAAAAAAAAATCCTTCAATAATCCATAGTTGGGATTATATTTTCACTCCAAATGGCTTCAGATTCCAAATGTTTTGAAGGAAGTGTGTATGTTGATGAGAATGTATAACAGGGAAGATTGGGTTTTTTGAAAGTTAGGGCAAACTTTTCTGGGGAAATAGGGGTATTTACTAGTTTTGTAGGAATAAGAAGTAGGAAATTTCTATGCAAAGTGAAGAAACACATTAAAATCACTGTGGTAGAAATAAAAATAGCATATAGGAAGCAGTAGAAGGAAAGTTACACAAAGTTCAATTTATCTGGTAAGCCAAAGGAAAAAGGAAAATGCTGTAACATGAGATAAATTCTGAGAGGCAAGCAGGGGCTGGAGAGGTAAAGGCCTTGTCGATAAGATATCCAATTGGCCTGGCTCAGTCTCTCGTTACATTTTTCCTGGTATAATTTTTTTTCTTTTTTGCCCTAATGTACTTTATTTATTTATTTATTTGTTTTTGAGATAGTCCCATTTGGTTGCCCTCAGTAGAGTGCTGTGGAATCATAGCTCACAGCAACCTCAAACTCCTATACTTAAGTGATTCTCTTGCTTCCATCTTCCAAGCAGCTGGGACTACAGGTGCCTGCCACAATGCCTGGCCATATATATATATATATATATATATATATATATATATTTTTTTTTTTTTTTTAGAGTCAAGATCTTGCTCTGGCTTTTGCTGTCTCAAACTCCTGAGCTCAGGCAACCCACCTGCCTCAGCCTCCCAGAGTGCTAGGATTATAGGCGTGAGCCACCACGCCCAGCTGCCCTAGTGTATTTTTTTGTTGTTGTTGCAGTTTTTGGCTGGGGCCGGGTTTGAACCCATCACCTCTGGCATATGGGGCCAACACCCTCGTCTTTGAGCCACAGGCACCGCCCCCTAGTGTACTTTTTAATATCTGCCTTCATTACTACCAAACATACACATACCCCTTAAAAGTGTCCTGGTTTTGATGATATAGTTAATGGATATTTATATACAGAAAATATCAAGTATTTTAGACTTTAAGAACAATGGAGAATGCTTTTTGCTTGTTTTAAGTCAGTGAGGTGTCCTGTTTACATTGGTATTTTATAAAGGAAATGCTCAGTTACTTGGAGAGTAATTAACTGATTGCTGATTGGCAAAGTGAATAACACTGTTCCAAGGGGGAGAGAGATGACAGCTTGGAGAAAGACAGACACTTTCTGCAAGGTGTCTGTGGAGTTGAAAAGATATGGATGAACCAAAGACGTATTTAGAAAATAAAATGCTTAGCTAATGGTGGCGGACTGCACAGAGTGGACGAAAGGGAGTTATTGAGGAGGACAGTATTTACTAAGCTGAAATACCAAGTGAGAGACCCAAGTCTAGAGGAAGAAGCACACGTTAGGGTAATCTGAGTTTGAAGTGCTTTTGAAGCATCCAAGGAAGAGAGGTCAAATTTGGTGTATGTATATGAAACTCAGATATCAAAGCTAGAGTTGTAAATCTCTTGCCAGTGGTGTGGAGCCTAGAATTTGAATGTGATTGCCTTGAACAGGGATTCTCAACCTCAGCACCACTGAAATTTGGGCCAGATAATCTTTTGTTTTGGGGACTATTCTATACAATGTAGCACATATAACAAGATCTCTGACTCTGCACCCCAGATGCCACTTGCACACCCTTCCTGGCTGTAACAACCATAGATGTCTCCAGATATAGCCACTTGTTCTCAGAGGAGGGGTGACAAAATTTCCCCAGTTGAAAACCTGGCCTAGAATTAGGTAATAGAGTGGAAGGAGGGCCTAGAATTGGGTCTTGATGTCTTTTATATTTAATGACTAAATAGGAGAAAAGGTCAGAGAAGTAGGGAGAAGCCAGATGATTGTAATGTATGGATCAGTTGTTGTCATAATAATACTGTGGGACATACTGTTATGGGCTGACTTGTGCCTCTCCAAAATCCATATGTGGTATGTTGAAGCCCTACCCTGTCCCTGTACGTCATAATGTGACTATAGATGGAAATAGGGCCTTTAAAGAAAGAGCTGATTAAGTTAAAATAAAATATTGACTAATGATCTTATAAAAAAGGGAAATTGGGGCACACAGGGAGACACCAGGAATGTATGTGCACAGAGAAAAATTCATATGAGGACACAGCAAGAAGGTGGTTATTTGTAAGTTTCAGGAGCAACTAAACCAGTCAACGTCTTGATCTTGGACTTCCAGCCTTCGGAATTGTGAGAAAAAAAGGTTTTTTCTTTTTTTTTAGCCACCCTGTCTGTGGCATTTTATGCCAACTTTAGCAAAGTAATACATGTATCATTCCAGAACTCAGTGACTTAAAAGAACAATCACTTACATTCAACAGTTAGCTGATGTATGTGGCTAGACTGTGCTATACTTGGCTGGAGAACTCTGCTTCAGGCTCTGGTGACTGGGATGGCTCTACTTTGAATAGAAATCTTTTGAGTTGGCTGGTGAGGTTCCGCTTTGTGTATCTCTCCTACTTAAACCAGGGACAGCTGGAGCATATTTTCCTCGGCAGCAATACAAGAGAATAAGTTGCTAGACTTGGGACTGGTGCACTGTCACTTCCAACTCATTCCACAGGCAAAGCAGTCACTGAGAGAAGCCCAGAGTCTAGGAGGTATGGGGGTACACCATGCCCATGTTAAGGCTGTGGGGATGGCATGGATGCAGGGCACAGTGAAAAGGAATTAGCCATCAGCCTGGAATAAAGCTGAGAGGTTATGGATTGTGGAAGATGACTGCGAATGCTCAGTGGATTTGGCAACAAGGTGATAACTGATAAATTTAAAGAGGCATGAGAGGCGGAGCAAGATGGCAGCCGAGTAACAGCTTCCTTGCATCTGGGCACCGTGAGTCTGGGGAGATAGGACTCCAGGCATCTCTGGCTGGTGGGAACTGCCTATCATCACTCCTATGAAAATACAGGGAGTCAGCGAGAGACTTCTGGACCCCAAGAGGAGGACTAAAACAGTGGAAAGCCGGCAAGTGGTCGCGTGTGTTCAATCCGTCTAAACCCGCCCACAACTGTAAGTTCAGTAGCAGCGAGACTGCAAACCAGAAAGGCCTTACCTGTGAACTGTTTTGATGTCCTTGGACTTGGCACTGAGTTGAACTGCCTTGGGGAAGGCCTGAGCGGGAGTGCGGAGAACTTTGGCCGTTGTCTAGGGCCCCAGTCTGAGCCGCTGAGCCAGACGGAGCTGATAGTGTTTGGTGGTGGGTCACACGGATCCATTGTCAGTGATCTGCCCCGGCAAGCTCTGCCCTCAGGGTCGCAGAGCTAGAAACGGGTGGGAGCTGGTAACCCAGCAACCAAGTAGCCTAAGGGTGGGGTCTGAGCCGCCTTGCAGCCCTAACCCTCAGGGGCAGAGTGAGATCGGTTTTGGCACACTGAGTAAGTGCATAGCCACTTCAGCAGCGATTGCAGCGAGAAAGCTGGGAAAGCATCTGCTCAGCAAGTTTACAAGTTCAAAGTGCCTTTTAAGTAGGCTGAAGAGAGATTTAGGGTGTCTACCTGCTGGGGTTTGAGAAATCAGCAGCCTCCAGTCGTATCAGAACTGTGACTAACATCTCATACCCCAGAAGACCACGTGTTGCCCAGACAATATTCAATAACATATACAAACTGCTTTGTTTTTGGTTGTGTATTTTTTTCTTCTTTTTTTTTTTTGGTTTGGTTGTTTTTTTTGTTTGTTTATTTTGACGTTGCTGATGTTCTTTTGTTTTTTTAATTTCAATCTTTTCCACACAGATCCCTTTTTCTTTCTCAATTTTCCTAGTTTAATTATAATTTCCCATTGCTGCCTTTTTTAATAACTTCAACTTCATTTTTGTTAGTGTTTCTACCGATATAATTTGGTTTTTCACCCAATTTTATCCCCGTAAAGTTTTCTGTTTGCTTCTTTTGGTTTGATTTATAGCATTTTTGTCTTTCCTCTCTACTTGGTGGAGGTGGGGTACTGTGTCTGATCAGGTTAGCAAAGAGCTGCTGACCTCAAGGGAACCACGCAACTGGGCACCCCCAGAAGGTGGGGTTTTTTTAAGGTTGTGTCAAAGTACCCTACTGTACACCTATATTGCCCTGTCTCCCTCTTTCTGTGCCTCTCTTCTTTTTGTCAATATTCCTTATACCCACCCCCTCTCCTTTCTCTATCTTTCTTTTTTTCTTATCACTCGGTCCTCCTTTCTTTCATCCCCTTTTTTTGCTCTTCAACCTTCTCACCCTTCTGGTCCTATAACCCTTAGTCCACAGGCATAAGAACTTAAAGAGCAAGAGGAAGTGAAAGGAAAATTAGGGCAAGGAAACAGATAAAAGAAATCACTCATGAGGAAGAATCAGCAGAAAACTCCAGGCAACATGAAGAACCAGTCTAGAACAACCCCACCAAGGGACCATGAGGTAGCTACTGCAGATGATTCCACCAGTATAGAAATGTTAGGAATGACAGAAAGGGAATTTAGAATACACATGTTGAAAACAATGAAAGAAATGATGGAAACAATGAAGGAAATTGCTAATAAAGTGGAAAATAACCAAAAGGAAATCCAAAAACAGAATCAAATAAGAGATGAACGATATGAAGAATATAAAAAGGATATAGCAGACCTGAAGGAACTGAAACAGTCAATTAGGGAACTTAAAGATACAATGGAAAGTATCAGCAACAGGTTAGACCATGCAGAAGAAAGAATTTCAGAGGTAGAAGACAAAGTTCTTGAGATAACTCAGACAGTAAAAGAGGCAGAAAAGAAGAGAGAGAAAGCAGAACGTTCACTGTCAGAAGTATGGGACTTTATGAAGCGTTCCAACATACGAGTTATAGGAATTCCAGAAGGGGAAGAAGAATGCCCCAGAGGAATGGAAGCCATACTAGAGAATATTATAAAAGAAAATTTCCCAAACATCACCAAAGAGTCTGACACACTGCTTTCAGAGGGATATCGGACCCCAGGTCGCCTCAACTCTAACCAAGCTTCTCCAAGACACATTGTGATGAACCTGTCCAAAGTCAAGACAAAAGAAAAGATTCTGCAAGCTGCCAGGAGTAAGCGCCAGTTGACCTACAGGGGCAAATCCATCAGAGTTACCGCAGACTTCTCTAATGAAACTTTCCAAGCAAGAAGACAATGGTCATCTACCTTTAATCTACTTAAACAGAACAATTTTCAGCCCAGAATTCTGTACCCTGCTAAGCTAAGCTTGAGAATTGACGGAGAAATCAAATCATTTACGGATATACAAACATTGAGGAAATTCGCCACAACAAGACCAGCTCTACAGGAAATACTTCAACCTGTTCTGCACACTGACCACCACAATGGATCAGCAGCAAAGTAAGAACTCAGAAATCAAAGGACAAAACCTAACCTCCACACTGAAGCAAAAGATAAAATTAAGCAATGGACTCTCACCAAATAAGACGAATAGAATACTACCACACTTATCAATTATCTCAATAAATGTTAATGGCTTGAATTCCCCACTGAAGAGACATAGATTGGCTGACTGGATTAAAAAACACAAGCCATCCATTTGCTGTCTGCAAGAAACACACCTGGCCTCAAAAGACAAATTAAAGCTCCGAGTCAAGGGTTGGAAGACAATTTTTCAGGCAAACGGAATTCAGAAGAAAAGAGGAGTTGCAATCTTATTTTCAGATACATGTGGATTTAAAGCAACTAAAGTCAAAAAAGACAAAGATGGTCACTTTATATTGGTCAAGGGAAAACTACAACAAGAAGACATTTCAATTCTAAATATTTATGCACCCAATTTAAATGCTCCCAGATTCCTGAAGCAGACCTTACTCAGTCTGAGCAATATGATATCTGATAATACCATCATAACAGGGGACTTTAACACACCTCTTACAGAGCTGGACAGATCCTCTAAACAGAAATTAAACAAAGATGTAAGAGATTTAAATGAGACCCTAGAACAACTATGCTTGATAGATGCATATAGAACACTCCACCCCAAAGATAAAGAATATACATTCTTCTCATCACCCCATGGAACATTCTCCAAAATTGATCATATCCTGGGACACAAAACAAATATCAACAGAATCAGAAGAATTGAAATTTTACCTTGTATCTTTTCAGACCATAAGGCACTAAAGGTGGAACTCAACTCTAACAAAAATGCTCAAGCCCACCCAAAGGCATGGAAATTAAACAATCTTCTGTTGAATAACAGATGGGTGAAGGAAGAAATAAAACAGGAAATCATTAACATCCTTGAGCATAACAACAATGAAGACACAAGCTACCAAAACCTGTGGGATACTGCAAAAGCAGTTTTGAGAGGAAAATTCATCGCTTTAGATGCCTACATTCGAAAAACAGAAAGAGAGCACATCAACAATCTCACAAGAGATCTTATGGAATTGGAAAAAGAAGAACAATCTAAGCCTAAACTCAGTAGAAGAAAAGAAATATCCAAAATCAAATCAGAGATCAATGAAATTGAAAACAAAAGAATCATTCAGAAAATTAATGAAACAAGGAGTTGGTTTTTTGAAAAAATAAATAAAATAGATAAACCATTAGCCAGACTAACTAGAAATAGAAAAGTAAAATCTCTAATAACCTCAATCAGAAACGATAAAGGGGAAATAACAACTGATCCCACAGAGATACAAGAGATCATCTCTGAATACTACCAGAAACTCTATGCCCAGAAATTTGACAATGTGAAGGAAATGGATCAATATCTGGTATCACACCCTCTCCCTAGACTTAGCCAGGAAGAAATAGACCTCCTGAACAGACCAATTTCAAGCACTGAGATCAAAGAAACAATAAAAAAGCTTCCAACTAAAAAATGCCCTGGTCCAGATGGCTTCACTCCAGAATTCTATCAAACCTTCAAGGAAGAGCTTATTCCTGTACTGCAGAAATTATTCCAAAAAACTGAGGAAGAAGGAATCTTCCCCAACACATTCTATGAAGCAAACCTCACCCTGATACCAAAACCAGGAAAAGACCCAAACAAAAAGGAGAATTTCAGACCAATCTCACTCATGAACATAGACGCAAAAATTCTCAACAAAATCCTAGCCAATAGATTACAGCTTATCATCAAAAAAGTCATTCATCAAGATCAAGTAGGCTTCATCCCAGGGATGCAAGGCTGGTTTAACATACGCAAGTCTATGAACGTTATCCACCATATTAACAGAGGCAAAAATAAAGATCACATGATCCTCTCAATAGATGCAGAAAAAGCATTTGATAAAATCCAGCATCCTTTTCTAATTAGAACTCTGAAGAGTATAGGCATAGGTGGCACATTTCTAAAACTGATTGAAGCTATCTATGACAAACCCACAGCCAATATTTTACTGAATGGAGTAAAACTGAAAGCTTTTCCTCTTAGAACTGGAACCAGACAAGGTTGTCCTCTGTCACCTTTACTATTCAACGTAGTGCTGGAAGTTCTAGCCAATACAATTAGGCAAGACAAGGAAATAAAGGGAATCCAAATGGGAGCAGAGGAGGTCAAACTCTCCCTCTTTGCTGACGACATGATCTTATACTTAGAGAACCCCAAAGACTCAACCACAAGACTCCTAGAAGTCATCAAAAAATACAGTAATGTTTCAGGATATAAAATCAATGTCCACAAGTCAGTAGCCTTTGTATACACCAATAACAGTCAAGATGAGAAGCTAATTAAGGACACAACTCCCTTCACCATAGTTTCAAAGAAAATGAAATACCTAGGAATATACCTAACGAAGGAGGTGAAGGACCTCTATAAAGAAAACTATGAAATCCTCAGAAAGGAAATAGCAGAGGATATTAACAAATGGAAGAACATACCATGCTCATGGATGGGAAGAATCAACATTGTTAAAATGTCTATACTTCCCAAAGCTATCTACCTATTCAATGCCATTCCTATCAAAGTACCTACATCGTACTTTCAAGATTTGGAAAAAATGATTCTGCGTTTTGTATGGAACTGGAAAAAAACCCGTATAGCTAAGGCAGTTCTTAGTAACAAAAATAAAGCTGGGGGCGTCAGCATACCAGATTTTAGTCTGTACTACAAAGCCATAGTGCTCAAGACAGCATGGTACTGGCACAAAAACAGAGACATAGACACTTGGAATCGAATTGAACACCAAGAAATGAAACTAACATCTTACAACCACCTAATCTTTGATAAACCAAACAAGAACTTACCTTGGGGGAAAGACTCCCTATTCAATAAATGGTGTTGGGAGAACTGGATGTCTTCATGTAAAAGACTGAAACTGGACCCACACCTTTCCCCACTCACAAAAATTGATTCAAGATGGATAAAGGACTTAAATTTAAGGCATGAAACAACAAAAATCCTCAAAGAAAGCATAGGAAAAACACTGGAAGATATTGGCCTGGGGGAAGACTTCATGAAGAAGACTGCCATGGCAATTGCAACAACATCAAAAATAAACAAATGGGACTTCATTAAACTGAAAAGCTTCTGTACAGCTAAGGACACAATAACCAAAGCAAAGAGACAACCTACACAATGGGAAAGGATATTTGCATATTTTCAATCAGACAAAAGCTTGATAACCAGGATCTATAGAGTACTCAAATTAATCCACATGAAAAAAGCCAACAATCCCTTATATCAATGGGCAAGAGACATGAATAGAACTTTCTCTAAAGATGACAGACGAATGGCTAACAAACATATGAAAAAATGTTCATCATCTCTATATATTAGAGAAATGCAAATCAAAACAACCCTCAGATATCATCTAACCCCAGTGAGAATGGCCCACATCACAAAATCTCAAAACTGTAGATGCTGGCGTGGATGTGAGAGAAGGGAACACTTTTACACTGCTGGTGGGACTGCAAACTAGTACAACCTTTCTGGAAGGAAGTATGGAGAAACCTCAAAGCACTCAACCTAGACCTCCCATTCGATCCTGCAATCCCATTACTGGGCATCTACCCAGAAGGAAAAAAATCCTTTTATCATAAGGACACTTGTACTAGACTGTTTATGGCAGCTCAATTTACCATTGCCAAAATGTGGAAACAGCCTAAATGCCCACCAACCCAGGAATGGATTAACAAGCTGTGGTATATGTATACCATGGAATACTATTCAGTATTAAAAAAAATGGAGACTTTACATCCTTCGTATTAACCTGGATGGAAGTGGAAGACATTATTCTTAGTAAAGCATCACAAGAATGGAGAAGCATGAATCCTATGTACTCAATCTTGATATGAGGACAATTAATGACAATTAAGTTTATGGGGGGGGAAGCAGAAAGAGGGATGGAGGGAGGAGGGTGGGGCCTTAGTGTGTGTCACACTTTATGGGGGCAAGACATGATTGCAAGAGGGACTTTACCTAACAATTGCAATCAGTGTAACTGACTTATTGTACCCTCAATGAATCCCCAACAATAAAAAAAAAAAAAAAAAGAAAAAAAGAAAAATTTAAAGAGGCATTTTGTGTGTGTGTGTGTGTGTGTGTGGAATGATGGAGGCAGAAGACTTAACTAAAACTAGGATTGTCAAATCAGACTCTTACATATCAGATGTCATATTCAGCGTCCAGCTTTCTAAATTATATATATATTTTGAGACAGTCTCACCATGTCACTCTTTTTTTAAATTTATTTTTCTATTAAATCATAGCTGTGTACATTAGTATGATCATGGGGCACCATACACCTGGTTCATAGACCATTTGACACATTTTCATCACACTAGTTAACATAGCTTTTGTGGCATTTTCTTATTTTGCTAAGACCTTTACATTCCACATTTACTAGGATTCACATATACCCTTGTAAGGTGTACCACAGGTGTAATCCCATTAATCCCCCTCCCTCCACCTACCTCCCCCCTCCCTCCTCTCCCTTTCCCCCTTCTCCCTATTCTTAGGTTGTAACTGGGTTATAGCTTTCATGTGAAGGTCCTACATTAGTTTCCTAATAAGGGTGAGTACATTGGGTACTTTTTCTTCCATTCTTGAGACACTTTACTAAGAAGAATATGTTCCAGCTCCATCCATGTAAACATGAAAGAGGTAAAGTCTCCATCTTTTTTTAAGGCTGCATAATATTTCATGGTGTACATATACTACAATTTATTAATCCATTCATGGATCGATGGGCACTTGGGCATTTTCCATGACTTAGCAATTATGAATAGGGCTGCAATAATCACTCTTGAGAGAGTTCTGTGTATCATAGCTCACTGCAATCTCAAACTCTTGGGCTTAAGTGATTCTCTTGCTTCATCCTCTCAAGTAGCAGGGAGTACAGGTGCCCACCACAAAATATGGCTATGTTTTTGCTGTAGTTGTCATTGTTCTTTAGTAGGCCTGGGCTGGGTTTGAACCCACCTGCCTTGGTATTTGTGGCTGGTGCCCTAACCACTGAACTACTGGTGCTGAGCCTTGCCTTTGTATGCAGTTTAGGGATATGGGCAATTAAGAAGCAAAGACAATGAGAGAGAGGCCTGGACATTCTATGTGGGCACACTGGCCCTTTTTTCCTTCATTGGTCATGTACTCTTTGGTTCAGGGTAATAGATGAGGCCTCCAAATGAAGGAGTTTTCTTTAGAGGAAAGAAAACTTGTTCTGTAAACATAAATGAGGTAGAGAGTAGGACTGTGAGCCAGATAGAAAAATCTCCCCTGAATGATACATGTGAACTACGAGCTTATAATGATTGCAGCTAGGAGGGAAAGTGAGTGATCAAGTCATGATGTTCTTTTTTTTAGACAGAATCTTACTGTGTAGCTCAGGCATGAGTGCCGTAGCATCAGCCCAGCTAACAGCAACCTCAAACTCTTGGGCTCAAGTGATCCTCCTGCCTCATTCTCCTGAGTAGCTGGGATTACAGGTGCCCACAACAATACCTGGCTAATTTTTCTGTTTTTAATAGAGATGGGGTCTTGCTCAGGCTGGTCTTGAACTCCTGAGTTCAAGCAATCCTCCCACCTTGGCCTCCCAGAGCGCTAGGATTACAAGCCAGGGCCACCATGCCTGCACCACAATATACTCTGTATTTTCAGAGTTTTTAAAAAAACTTGGGGTGGCGCCTGTGGCTGAAGGAGTAAGGCACTGGTCCCATATGCCAGAGGTGGCGGGTTCAAACCCAGCCCCGGCCAAAAACCAAAAAAAAACAAAAAAAAAAAAACAAAACTTTGGCACTCCATATGTACTCTATAAGCACTAATTGAATGAGTTAAGGCAGGAATTAATAAAGAAATAGGTCTCAGGAAGACAGAATTTCTCAGAAGAATGTGAACCGTGATATGGAGCCGTAATAGGAAGGAGGAGGGGTCCCTCCACTGAGCACCGAGGATATGCCACATGCAGAATGAAGGTCCATTCCTTGTGAAAGCTGCAGAAGAAGCCACATGTCAGGAGAGAATTGAGTTTCTGTGAAGGCAAGAAGGCAGAGGATCAGAGAAGAGGTTAAGAATAGTAGGTGGTGTTCTAGAGAGCAGGATGAAAGTCTGGAAATGCAGAGGAATGGGGGCACTCAGCCAGATGTTAGAGTGTGCGGGACCTGCATGGATGCTAAACTGAAGGACCGACTTCTCAGGCTAGATGGTGTGATGAATGAAAACAGGGAAGACTGCCCTCACAGAGTAATTTCATTTGCTAGAGACATTCTGGTTATCTTTTCCTTAGTTCCTAAATCTAACCTTTTATTTACCTAAACTGAAAGGAAGAAAGAAACATAGCATTCAATAGCATAGAATGATTTTATATTTTGAAAATAGCCTTTATTTAAGGTGAATTTCATCTCTTAAATTACAGCAAAGACATTTCCTCTGATCCATGATGTCATAAAATTCCATAATGCTATGTTAAACTTAATTTAAAAAATCCTTCCCCACACTGTTGGCTGTGGCTATGTGAAGTTTCTTCATTTATGTATTAGATATACCACTCTGTCTTAGCAGTCCTGTGTGCCTAGGCGATCATTTAATCTTTCTGAGCTTCTGCTTCCTTGTTTTTGGAACAGGGCCTGTTACATTTAACTGATAAAATTTGTGGGAAGAATGTAATGAAATTACAGACATAAAATAACTTGGGCAGGACCTAGTATATGATTAGTCCTCTTCAATATTTTTGTATGTTTCATATTTTGCAACTACATTTGAGCTCCCTAAAATTCTTTTCCTTATATATCTTTTCCTAGGGTGGGGGATGGCAGGGGCATGGGGATTAACTATTCTTATGATTAAAGAGTTTATTCTCTAATTCATTTTTATGGAACAATCAGAGGAAAGAGAAAAGCCCTCATGACAGAAATCATCAATTTGAGCAATACTCTCCCTTCTTAGGGTTAACAAATGGCTCCTCCATGAAGCTAATGACTCTTTAAAGGGACCAAAATGTTCAGAGAGAGCCTATGAAGCCAACTGTTCTTTTGTGTAAACCACAAAGAACATGGTTATTTAATGGGAAGCAGTAATGACTTCTTTTGTGTTCTTAATGGAAGAACACATTTTATATCTGTAGGTATTCCTATTTTACTCTCCATGGCACTTTAAGAATTCATAAGTGAAATTTGACATTTGGAGACTTTGAAAGGGAAAAATAGCTGTGTGTCAATGCATCATTCCTTCACACTTGGTACTGGGGCTCTATGCTTTATGAAGATAATAAGCTTTCATTGGCTTTAAGTTACCAAAGAGAACATCATGTAGTAATTTGCTCCTACTGTTATCCAAAGTACATTTGGATTATAGAGTAATTGGCTGCCACCTTTAGCAAAAAATCAGGTTATAAGTAATTTCATTAAAGTAAGTGGTAGTTATAGACTTGCCCTCTCTCCTTGCATCTAATGCAGTTGCAGGAAGTACTAAATTTAATTTAAGTTCTTAAGGGATACACAATATTCATGCCACTAATGGCTGCCCCTACTCTGCAGCTCTGCATTTCACCCAGTGTTAAGTCCCATAAAAGCATCCTGTTCCGTTGATGTCAACACCACCTTTTCTCAGACAGAACCTTGAAACACTCAGTGAATGCAGAAACTTTCAAGGAGGTTCTTGTGTGACCGGAGACGTGAACAAACAGCAGCTTTGCCATGGGTGAAAACTCGCTCCTGTAATTATTAAGTCAAGAAACAGACTATATGAGATAGGATGGCGTGTAGTGAAATTATTTAGGGGGTTGATTTTATACCTTTTTAGTCATGTACACAATCTATTATCTGTTAGTTTTACCATTACCTCAATTTACCTATCTGAAATCAACTTGAAAGGAAATATCCTGTTACCACATCAACACAATCACTTTTGCAGTAAACATCTTCTTCTAGACACTGACTAATCTCTGGGAAGGTGTCTAAACAAAATCATAAAGAAGAAAGTAGCCACAGGGGAACAGAGTTAATGGAAGAATATCTTCAAGCCTTCACTCAGTTTACTCAGTATGAAGTAACGACTGTGTCTTTTCCTCAGGGCAGAGCACCTATAGACCTCTGACAATATGTTGTTAACATATGTCAACCCTCTGGCCCGTATCTCTGAGGAAGGGCGGCATGCCCTTTGATCTCAGGCTTCACGGGGTGCACAGCTTCAGAGAATGGGCCTGTGGAATTTTTAACTCCAGGCAAGCCAACTCTGCATGTGTCCCGGGGGGCCGGGTCCCTTAAGCCTCTGGAAAAAAAGCAAGCCATTTTAAACTCACACTGAGTTCACTTTGGGTGCTTGATGCAGGATATGTTTATTTCTAAATATTATCCTACAGAGGTTGTGTGGCAAACATGCTGTAAGTACAGTAAAGTTGTAATTTGTCCTCAAGGTGTTGCTTAAATGTTTTGTTCTTTTTTAAACTAAAGCCAAATAGGTTTCAGTCTCCATCATCTTTTCCAAGCAGCTCTCAAAAAAATTTCCTAGTGACTTTGATATTGATGAGTCCAGAGGTCAATCCTCGATCCTTATCTGACTTTACTCCTCAGTACCAGTCGACCTAGTGATAACATCCTGTTTCTTGCATGTTCTCTGTTTGGCTTCCAGGTCATCAGGTCACCACCTCTCAATTAGTTTTCCTTCTCTCTCACTGGTTACTTATTCCCAGTCTTTCTTGCTGGTCCTCTTCTTCACTTACCTCTTTCATTTCTTTGTCTTCTTAATGTGTATTCCCCACTGACTCATTTTTTTGACCTCTTTTCTTCTTGGTCAACACTGAGTAATTTAATCTAATCCTTTGGATTTTAATGATTTATATGAAGACAGCATTCAACTTAAATATTCAGCCTTATTTTCTCTGAAATTAAGAGAAACAAAATTACTCATAAAAATATCAATTTATATATCTGTTATTTCAAATTTATTTTTACTTTTCACTTCAGATTAATATAAAGGTACATACTGATAGGTACAATATGATTAGGTTACATTGTTTGTGTTTTTCAGGCAAAGTCCAAGTTGAGCCCTTCACCCAGGGAGTGTGCTGTATATTCTTATGTTGTGTGTGAGAGCTTACCAATCCTCCCCTTCCCACTTGAATTTAATTGTGTTTTTCTTTATATGGGCACGTAGTTGTTTTTTCTATTGGTTTCATGTTAGTATTGAATACATTCAATGCTTGTTTTTCCATTCTTATGATAAGTTTACTAAGGAGAATGTTTAGTTCCATCTAGGTTAAGCTGAATTCTTTTCTTCCATTTAATTCTGCTTCTCCAGCTTCTCAACTACATAAATAACAACTCTAGCTTGCCAACTGCATAAGCCAATATTTGGAGTCATCTTGACTTTTCTCTTTTTTCATACCCCACATTTAGTTCACTGGCAAATCCAGTTGACTCTACTTTGAAAAATACATTCAGAATTTTACCAATTTCACCATCATCATGACTATCCTTCTGGTCCAAGCTCCTGGATTTTTGTCTTGTCTTTCTAATTAGTCTCTGTTTCCATATTTGCTCACATTGAATCTGTAGCCTACTCTTAAATATGTCACATCATGTCAGCTACTGGATAAACATCTTCAAATGACTTCTCATTCTGTTCAGAATAAAATCTGAGGTGCTTCCCATGGCTGACAGAGTTCTGTGTGATCTGGCCCCTACTGTCTCTTCTTTGCTTACTTCACTGTAGCCACATTGGCCTCCTTTATCTTGGTATGAGATTTGTCAGTTATTGGCATTAAGCCATTTATCAGAATATTTGATACCATTAATAAATTTGCTCATCCTCAGCCACCAAGCACACTGTTTCCTCAGGACCTTTGTGTTTGCTTTTTCATCTGCCTGGAAACACTTTCCTCCAGCATTGCAGGACTTACTCTGACTTCCTCGTGTCTTTGCTCACAGCTCACCTTTCCACTGACCCTTCTCTGACTACCCTATGTGCAATTCAACCCTTTCCTTTATATCCACTCTTTCCCTCACCACTCTCTATTGCCATTCTTCATAACACCATCTATCATACTAAACATTTACTCATGTAGTGGTTTATTATCTGTCTCTCTTGTTAGAATGAGGGCTTGCTGAAGACAGGGAGCTTTGTTTCTTTTGCTCATTACTCTATTCTTGTGTCTAGTATAGTGTCTCGCTTATACAAAGTGCTCAATCCATATTTTTAGGATGAATAGATGAGGTGAGATTGAGTTTTTTTTTTTTTTTTTTAAGCATACATCATGGTTAACCAAAACTTCACCAATTTTATTTCTCATGGTCTATTTCTTATTGTTAGTGTTCCAGGCCACAAGATCAGCTGTGTTCCTAGGCTATAGAGCTTATAAGTTTTGAATGTGAGATTTGTTTTTATCATTATTGAAGGACCAAGCTGGGACAAGTTGGCCTCAGACATTGGACAGCCCAAATGGACAGGCAGGAGTTGAGTTAGGCTCCAGATACAGTTGGTGGGAAGAAACCCAGGGATATAGTTAATCTCAGTAGAAGTCCAAAAGGAGACAGAGATGTCTCTGATTGTAGGGAGAGCACATCAAAAGGGAAAAGGGGTAATTCAAGCAGATGGCCTGGGTCAGGGAGATACTGCTACAGGTGGGACCTGGCCATAGAGCTGAGAGAGGGGAGAAGGACTCTAATTCCACAGTCATAAAGAAATATAGGAGAGACACAGAGCTCATAAATGAAAGTTTTTCTGAATTGAGGAAAGGTAGGGATCCTCAGATTGAAAGAACATATGGAGTCTGGAAGAGATAAATCAGTAGGAAGAAAATAAGACAGGTGGACAGTGCCAAGGGGCTAGAGTTGGAAGAAATACACATCTGTATTTGCCAAAATGTGTAGGTTAACCACTTGCTTCAGAATCACAGAGATTATTTATTAAAAATGCCTCACCTCAGCTTATTGAATCCAAATGAACGGGCTAAAATCCTGGGATGCTGTGGTGGCTCCATGGTAAAGGATCACCTGATAGCCATTTGATAAGGAAAGAGACAAAAAAGGAAGGCACAATAGATGCAATTAGGAATTGAAAAATCATGATCAGAAAGTTTAGGATACAATATATCCTATGGATTCTCTTGAACTTGAGATTTTGGAAGGTGTATTGATTATATACTGGAAACCAGATTTACTTTTGTTAAGACTATCATTGTGTTCTTCCAGTTCTGGTTAGGGCTAGGGAAGGATTGCATACATACATTCATCTATGTAGTATATACATACAGGCATGTATACAGGCTTGCATGTCTTTTCTTATGAAATACATTATTTAGGATGACGTCTTCTGTGTGCTTGTGGAGGTAGATATTGTTGTGTACATTGTGCTTTGGAAAAGAAATGTATAGTTATCCCTTAGATTATATCAGCCAGCCAGAAACCAATGGCCTGATAGGCATATCTGATCTATAAGTCATTTATTTATTGAATAATATCATTATTTTAGAAATTATAAATGCATTGGCAACTTTAAATAATCTTGGAGATTTTACTTAAATCACATTTCTGGCTTTTGACAAATCTAAATTTATGGCAAAGCTAGTTTCCAAGTTTCCCAGGAGGACTAGAATGGTGGCTATACCCTTTGTATGAAACTTTCATTGTTTAATTTGCTGTAGTTTCTCCCCCACGCACACTTCACTTAGTTGAGTGAGTCACTTCCTAACTTAAGTTATTTGCATGGTCCATCTTTGTGACAAAATAATTTAATTCAGTAGATTCATTAATGGTTTGGCTGACTAATTGATTCACTCAATCAGGATGAGTGATTAAGTAGATTGATACAGAAATATTGCCTGACTCATGTCTTTGACAACTTTTTGAATTGAATCTTTCATTGATTATTCTGCCCTTGGACATTTAAATAAATTAAATCCAACTTCTAGGGAAAAGACGTTGGCAATGAAAGTTGGTGTTTCAACCACTACCTAGAAAACACGAGAAATGCCTCAAAGCAATAAAGTATAGTGCTTTTGTGAATTTTTTTCAGATGTAATATAGACATACCAATATGAAAAGTAACATAGGAGCTAACATACAACTCACATTTTTAAAGAAATAAAACATTTGTTTCATTGAAAAAACCATTATACTGTAAACTTTTTATGATGAACATTTTTATTGCTTTATGATTTAAAAAATCCCACACATTATGAAGGATGGAAAAGAGATAGGACATGGCTGGGCTGTGAGCATAGAGGAAAGACTTGGAGGGCCGGACTTCTCACCTTCATCTGTGATTTCCCAGGGACAGGAACTTATTTCAAAATTGTAACAGAGAAAGTGCTGAACTCAGATTCTGAGAAGCTGGGCTTAGTACTGGGAAAACCTAAGGATAGTGTTACGAATCAGAGATAAGAATTAAGACAAGATAGGAGTCAGGGGGAATAAGGAAAGTTACAGGATCAAAACACAACAGTGGATCTGGCCAGTTATTGGATGGGCAAAGATTTGCTGAAAATTGATATATTTTTTGCCACAATTATGGGCTATAACAGAAATATGATAATTAGCATGTAGACATTGTACTTTATTGGCCTGGTGACAGTTTTTTCTTGGTATGAGATTTGTCACTTGTTGGCATGAAGCCATTTATCAGAATATTTGATACCATTTATACATGAAGCACTCACAAATTGTCTTTGTTAAACCAATTGACTTTTTTTTCCCAAACAGGGGCAAAGCAACCCTTTTTATTAGGAAATTAATGAACTTGATATGTAGAAAATGCTGAACTGTAGTAGTATAAATCAGAGTATCACTTTTCATTGCAAATCAATGTGTATCAGTTTTAGAGAAAAGAGTAAAACCAGACAGGAGGTAAATGATAAAATGTCAAATTCAAAGTAAATGTAAAAGGGAAACTGGAAATGTTGCTCTTTCAAAGGACTTTGTTAGATGTTACATAATATAAAATGCAGTCAATATGGAAGTACAGTTGTCACCAGCTACTTTTTAGTAGACATTTACAAGTGGATGAATCATAGCTGTGGATAACACCGATCAGCTCTAGCCCCTGGTGATGACTTACTGTTTTGTTTTGTAATGAAAGCCTATGTCACAGAAAATAATGATTTTTTTTTTTTTTTGAGCTCCGTTTTAAATTGAACATTTGTTCTGGGAGCTGTAGACAAAAAGAGCACTAGCTATGTATGAAGAATGGGTGGGGTTACCACGTCAATAAAAGCAGATGACATGGATGTCTATCTGTAGACTGCTTTGTTTATATAGAACAGTTGGCAGTGAAAATACTTAGCCTGACCTTGAGTCAGCCTTGAAGGGATTGGAATTTTTTTAACAAGTTCATTTTGTATCCAACGTTAGTATATGAATCTTTCACCTTGGAGAGGAAAATAGTACACATGAGTTTTTGTTTGTTTTAAGCAGACCTTCCTTTTTTGAGCAGTTTCAGGGGCTGGGCATGGTGGCCCATGCCTGTAATCTTAGCACTCTGGGAGGCCCAGGTGGGTGGGTTGCTTGAACTCAGGAGTTCGAGACAAGCCTGAGCAAGAGCGATACCCCGTCTCTACTAAAAATAGAAAAACTAGCTGCTTGGGAGGCTGAGGCAAGAGGATTGCTTGAACCATGGGGTTTGAGGTTGCTGTGAGCTATCATGACACTCATGGCATTCTACTCAGGATGACAGTGAGACACTGTATCAAAAAAAAAATTAAAAAAGTAGTTTTTAGGTGCACAGCAAAATTGACTGGAAAATACAGTTACCATATACTACCCCCACCACCAACCCATAGTCTCCACTATCCACATACTGCACTATAGTGATCAATTTGTTGTAATCTGTGAACCTACATTGCCATATCATTATTACCCAAAGACTATAGTTTACGTTAGGGTTTGCTGTTGATATTGTACATTATCTGGGTTGGGCATGTATGCGCCCTTGTAGTATTACACAGTTTCACTGCTCTAAAAATCCTATGGGCTTCACCTATTCATCCTCCCTCCCCGTTAAGCCCTGGAAACACACATCTTATTCTGTCTCCACAGTTTTGCCTTTTCCAGAATGTCATAAAATTGAAATAAGAATGTAGCCTTTCAGATTGTCTTCTTTCAATTAAGTAACATGCACCTGAGTTTCCTCCATGTCTTTTCATGGCTTGGTGGTTGATGTCCTTTTGGTGCTGAACGATGTTTCACTGTCTGGATGTATCACAGTTTGTTTATGCTTCCACCTGCTGAAGGACACGTTGGCTCCTTCCATGTATTGGCAATTATGAGAGAAACCTAGTATAAACCTCTGCGTGCAAGATTCTGTGTGGATATACATTTTTAAAAACATGAGTTTTCTCTAAGTATAAGATCATGTCGTCAGCAAAGAGGGAGAGTTTGACCTCCTCTGCTCCCATTTGGATTCCCTTTATTTCCTTGTCTTGCCTAATTGTATTGGCTAGAACTTCCAGCACTACGTTGAATAGTAAAGGTGACAGAGGACAACCTTGTCTGGTTCCAGTTCTAAGAGGAAAAGCTTTCAGTTTTACTCCGTTCAGTAAAATATTGGCTGTGGGTTTGTCATAGATAGCTTCAATCAGTTTTAGAAATGTGCCACCTATGCCTATACTCTTCAGTGTTCTAATTAGAAAAGGATGCTGACGACATGATCTTATACTTAGAGAACCCCAAAGACTCAACCACAAGGCTCCTAGAAGTCATCAAAAAATACAGTAATGTTTCAGGATATAAAATCAATGTCCACAAGTCAGTAGCCTTTGTGTACACCAATAACAGTCAAGATGAAAAGCTAATTAAGGACACAACTCCCTTCACCATAGTCTCAAAGAAAATGAAATACCTAGGAATATACCTAACGAAGGAGGTGAAGGACCTCTATAAAGAAAACTATGAAATCCTCAGAAAGGAAATAGCAGAGGATATTAACAAATGGAAGAACATACCATGCTCATGGATGGGAAGAATCAACATTGTTAAAATGTCTATACTTCCCAAAGCAATCTACCTATTCAATACCATTCCTATCAAATTACCAACATCGTACTTTCAAGATTTGGAAAAAATGATTCTGCGTTTTGTATGGAACCAGAAAAAACCCCGTATAGCTAAGGCAGTTCTCTGTAACAAAAATAAAGCTGGGGGCATCAGCATACCAGATTTTAGTCTGTACTACAAAGCCATAGTGCTCAAGACAGCATGGTACTGGCACAAAAACAGAGACATAGACACTTGGAATCGAATTGAAAACCAAGAAATGAAACTAACATTTTACAACCACCTAATCTTTGATAAACCAAACAAAAACATACCTTGGGGGAAAGACTCCCTATTCAATAAATGGTGTTGGGAGAACTGGATGTCTACATGTAAAAGACTGAAACTGGACCCACACCTTTCCCCACTCACAAAAATTGATTCAAGATGGATAAAGGACTTAAACTTAAGGCATGAAACAATAAAAATCCTCAAAGAAAACATAGGAAAAACACTGGAAGATATTGGCCTGGGGAAAGACTTCATGAAGAAGACTGCCATGGCAATTGCAACAACAAAAATAAACAAATGGGACTTCATTAAACTGAAAAGCTTCTGTACAGCTAAGGAGACAATAACCAAAGCAAAGAGACAACCTACACAATGGGAAAGGATATTTGCATATTTTCAATCAGACAAAATAACCAAGTCAAAATAACCAATATCCAACTTGGATAACCAAGTTATCCTTGATAACTAGGATCTATAGAGAACTCAAATTAATCCACATGAAAAAAGCCAACAATCCCTTATATCAATGGCCAAGAGACATGAATAGAACTTTCTCTAAAGACGACACGCGAATGGCTAACAAACACATGAAAAAATGTTGATCATCTCTATATATTAGAGAAATGCAAATCAAAACAACCCTGAGATATCATCTAACCCCAGTGAGAATGGCCCACATCACAAAATCTCAAAACTGCAGATGCTGGCGTGGATGTGAAGAGAAGGGAACACTTTTACACTGCTGGTGGGACTGCAAACTAGTACAACCTTTCTGGAAGGAAGTATGGAGAAACCTCAAAGCACTCAAGCTAGACCTCCCATTTGATCCTGCAATCCCATTACTGGGCATCTACCCAGAAGGAAAGAAATCCTTTTATCATAAGGACACTTGTACCCGACTGTTTATTGCAGCTCAATTTACAATGGCCAAAATGTGGAAACAGCCTAAATACCCACCAACCCAGGAATGGATTAACAAGCTGTGGTATATGTATACCATGGAATACTATTCAGCCATTAAAAAAAATGGAGACTTTACATCCTTCGTATTAACCTGGATGGACATGGAAGACATTATTCTTAGTAAAGCATCCCAAGAATGGAGAAGCATGAATCCTATGTACTCAATTTTGATATGAGGACAATTAATGACAATTATGGTTATGGGGGGGAACAGAAAGAGGGAAGGAGGGAGGTGGGAGGGGCCTTGGTGTGTCTCACACTTTATGGGGGCAAGACATGATTGCAAGAGGGACTTTACCTAACAATTGCAATCAGTGTAACCTGGCTTATTGTACCCTCAATGAATCCCCAACAATAAAAAACATAAAATAAAATAAAATAAAATAAAAAAAACATGAGTTTTTAAAATAAGGGAAGATTTAAGTATTTTTATTCATAATGGTAATGCCATTAAAACCACATCAAAATTCTTTACTGTCAGCATTCAGAAGACCTGATAAAATGCCAGAATTTGTAATGAAGATTGTATTATAATACCAAAACCAAAAATGGCTTGATAATTAAGAATTGACACTCCCTTGTATCTTATGACTTTTATTTCTAATTGGAGAAGCAAAGAGTGACATACTAGGCATCTTTACTAACAAATCTAAAGATTGCCAGTAGATTACAACTTAAAATGGTAATTGCTTTTCGAAAGCTTTCTAAAGCTGAATGCAACCAAAGCACAAACTAGGAAACCTGTTTTCATTATTTGACAAGTTGAAATGGGCATTCTTTTTCCGTTTTTGGATGGATATGCAATATTAATTAACTTACTATTTATGAAGCATTCTCCCTGTAATTTCTAGGGCCCATGTTTGGAATATTATTGCCACTGATGATAATGTATATAAATTTAATGTTTCACATTTAGCAGGAACAAAAAGTAAGAAAAGAAATTGAAACTGCTGGATGTAAACATCTGATCTCTACATGCAATTGCTTTGGTGAAAATTTTACATTTTATCACATCAAACTACTGTACTATTAGTAATAATACTAGCTCACAAAACTGCTTTATTATTTTTATAAAGGTTTTAAAAATAATCTAAAATTATTTTTCTACACGTGTGTCAATTGCCTGATAAGTGCTCCTGCAGATGCTGGGATCCTCAAAAACATTGAGCTAGATGACAAGTCTGGCTTAAGGGTTGAATGTACAGCCAAAAGGGAAATGGACCCAGAAGCTTGGAAATAATTAGTTTGAGAGTGAGTGTGAAATAAACAGCAATGTGAAAAGAAGTTCAGAGGATCCAGAGAGCTTTACAAGAGTAAGGGTGCATTGTTCAGGACTCTCTCCCATCACATTCTGGGGGCATTGCTTTCTGTTAAAAGCACTGAGTGTGTCTGACCCGTTAATGCTCTTAGACTTTTACTTTCCTAATAGGATATTACCTTCACTATTTCTAAATCTTTCTTTCTCAGGGCTCTTAATCATTTAATCATGGCAACCTCCCTCTCTTACCAACAAATGTCAATATATCGCAAGTTAAGGACTGGGCAATTTTGTTCTTCCCTTGGGTGATTTATATACTTTTAGTTTTAACTAGTGATTCAAAGCAAATGGCTTTTAAATCAATATTTCTGCCTCCTCAATCCTTCATTCACAGCTGATTTTTTTTCAGCTATCAGGTACTTTTTTTCTTAGAAGGAAACTTCTCTCCAAAGGTGAGTTTCCTTAAACCCACAAACAAAAGTGACCTCCTCCTATTTTGAATTCTAATAGCATGTGGTTCCGCTGAAATTATCATAATGAGTCATTTATCATGGATGTGTTGAATCCTTCATACTGGATTTTATGCTTATTGAGCACTAAGACTATGTCTTATTTATTTTACTTATTAACCCTGCTCATTTTTATTGTTCCATACAGCACACAAACTATTTGCTGCAGCGGATGGTACATAGTAAATGTCCACAAATGTTAGTCAAATTAATATATGAACGAGCAAACCATCTCCAATATTTATGGCCCTGTTTCTGGTATTTCATTGGCCAAATAGAAATGAAATTACAATTTAAAGACCAACATATTTCTGTGCATTTGCCATAAGAGACACTATTCTTGGAATGTAATATTTAACAGATTTCTTAGTGTTCCTTTTTATAACCAGACATTTTCATTAAAGTGTATGAAAACAAGGCTGATATGCAAAGTAGGACATAAGGCTAAAGACCATAACGAAAGCAAATTTAGCAACATTTAGTAAGAAAGTGGAGAAAAGAGGCTTAGGTATATTTTAATCATCAGTCTGTAAATAACTAAATGTTTAATAATGGAGGAACTGTATGTTTTGGATTTTTGTACACGTGTCAAAAGCTGATATTTTCAGACAATCTTACTACCTTAGTGGCTTGATAGATTTCATCTACTTAAAATCCAAATAAACTTGCAACTATTTTATAGAAATGAGGCTATGTGTATTATGATGTATTTTCATTTTTGTTCATTTGCTCATTTTTTCTTTCTCTGAGTGTAATAGAATTTATAAAACCTATTGGCTGTGCAATGTTTTGGACATAAAAATTTGTGAGGTCATGACAACATTTAAAATATTTTAAAGTTTCGTATTTCTCCAGTGATGTATGAGAATTCATGTTGCTCTGATTTCTTGCCATAACTTTTTTATGACAGTTTTTTTCATAGGTATTTTAATAGGTGAGAAATGGTATCTGATTGTAGATTCAATTAGTGTTTCCTTAATGACTTGCGGGGTTGAGCATCTTTTCAAATTGTTTTCCACTTGGGTATCTTCTTTGGTGAGGTGTGAGGTAACTATTTTGTAACTATTTTTACAAGTCCATTATCAGATTTGAAGATATTTTCTCTCTGTAGCTTGTCTCTTCATTCTTTTCATAGCATCTTTCAGACCAAAAGTTTCTAAATTCAATAACATCCAATTTATTTTTTTCTTTAATGGATTGCGCATTTGGTATTGTATTTCAGAATCTTTTCCTATCCCGATGTCATGATGATTATCTATTTTTTCCCCCTAATGTTTTAGTTTTGTGTTTTGTATTTAGGGCTATGATTTATTTTGAATTTTTGTATAAGGTGTGAGATAGAAATGTCTAATTTTTCCACCTTTTTTTTCTGGCTGTTGAAAAGATTATTTTTTTTCTTGGAAGTGACTTTGCACCTTTGAGAAAAGTCAATTGACCACATCGTGTGGGACTATTTATGGACCCTTTAATCTGTGCCATTTATTTGTGTGTCTATTTTCCCACCAATTCGACATGTTTTTGAGCTGTGTAATTTTATGGTAAGCCTTGCACTCAAGGGGGAGGATAACTTTTTTCTTCATTTAAAAAATTGTTTTGGCTTTTAGTTCCTTTGCTTTTGTAAATTTTAGAATCAGCTTGTCAATATCTACAAAAAATTCTCACCAAGTTTTTGTAGCTTTTAGTATGGAGATCCCATGCATATTTTAATAAAGTTACAACTATGTTTTTTATTTTTTATAGCTATTGTAAATTGGATTTTGAACATTTTTGTTTCAAATTCATTGAGGGTATATAGATATGTGATTGATGTTTGCATATCGATCTTTTGTGATGTGAAAACTCATTTATTAGTTACAGGAGCTTTTTTTATAACTTTCTTGATTTTCCATGTACTCACTTATTTATCTGCAAAAAGGGTCAATTATATTTCTTTCTTTCCAATCCGTATTGCTTTTAGTTGGTTTCTTCTTGCCTCATTCCTGAGGGTATTTTTTGCTGAATAAACAATTCTGGGTTGATTTTTTTTTCATAAACTACTTTTCAGAGCACTTTTAAGTTCATAGAAAAATTTGACTGGAAAAGGCTAAGTTCCCATGTACTACTATTATACACATAAGAATGGACACGTGGTAATTTCTGAACCCACAGTTCCTCAAAGTGGATCCTGGGAACTTCTGGGAGTTAGTGTAACATGTTTTCACAACGCTCTGTGGAAATATTTTTGTTTTTTTAATTTCAATTATAAAATTAAATGTAAGGTTGTTGTTTTTTTTCTAATTTATGGATGATCTTATAAAAGCATATTGCTTAGAAATTTCAGTGCATATAGTTATTAGGTCCTACTGAGTAAAAATTAGAATCGAACTTAATAAATAACAAGTTAACACCAAATATCTTCTCTGTAGGTTATTTCAACAGTTTTCCTAGTCCTTCCAGTAGAAAGAAAATTAGAAAAATTGAATTAGAGTAAAGCATGAAATTTTGTCCGTGCCATAGCAGTTAGTATCATGTTCAGGTTGTGCTTCCTGGGTGGATTTTAGTGAAATGCAATTATCAGTCATAGTAAATGACTGTGACTAATTAATCTGATCTTTGTTTAGTAACTTTTTGAGTTTTGTTTACATTAATGTTTTTATACATATGTAAGTAACATTATAATAAAATCAATTCAGGTCTACCCTGAGGGTCTGTAACTTTTTGTATACATACACACACATGGATATACACACATTATATACATACACATATATACACACATCGATGTATAAGAATTCCATTGCTCTGATTGCTTACCAGCACTTTATATTTCAGTTAAGTGGTTATATATAACTGGATATTGATAAATATGTATTTCTTTCTAGAGGAATCCTGATGTAATGAAGATGCATTACTATTGGAGGTAGATGGAGGGGTTAAATGGGAAGAGGGAGGTCACTGTGCTTGCAGTTAATTTCATAACTGATTTCATGTTTTATTTTTTATTGTACCACTTAGCGCCTGCTGACTTTAAAAAAAATCTCTAAGGATCTCTAAATCATGACTCCTATAATTTTAGTAATAAGGTTTCTAAAAAAATATAATGACTTCTGGGTGAAAGTCATTTTGGGAGATAATTTGGAAATCAGGCATTGATAATATAAAGACTTGCAAAATATATAATAATGAGAATTATAATAATAAAAATTAACCTATATTGATCTCACATATCTAAATGCTTTATTAGATTATTTCTTTTATTTCCCATGACCATCTGTAAGTTAGCTGCTAATATTTCCATTTCATAGAAGAGATAGCAGTGGGACAGAAAAGCAATTTTCTCAAAGTCTTCCAATTTATGAACAGTGAATCTTGGGTATAAACCCAGGTAATCTGATTGGATTGCAGAGTATCCATTGTCAGGCAATATACTAATATCACCATCCTACATGATAGAAGAAATTTGAGATTCTAAGAAAAGGCAAACAAGAAGTGGTTAGGAATCAACAAACATCCATTATTTGTAATTAATAAATCTTGATGCTAGTGTGCAGAAGATTACTAATTACTCTGACATTTAAAGAGAAAGAAAATAAATTACACTGCAACTGAAGTCTCTTTCACATTTATAATGTTGTACATTATATAATTGACGATAAACTAGTTTATCACTGTCCTCAAGCATTAATCAGTAGCTCAGTAAAATGATTTCCTATTGACTAAAGCCTCAAAAGTTTAGATGGCAGTATTATACAACAGTCGGAACATAGTGTGTAACATGGCCCCATTTCCAAAACGGACTATTTCAGGAATAGTGCTGGTTTGGGGGGCATAGATTATATTCTCTTGTGGTTTATCTATTGAAAAGAAAATATTTCGTTAGTTTATAGACTTAGGTTACACAAAAACTGAAGTCTCTGAACGAGATAAGATTATTACTGCCATTAATAAGTATTCTGCTATCAGGAATAAATACTAAAAATGACTACAAGATTCTGTTCCTGGAAACTTGGACCATTTTATTATTAAACTCAATAAACTCCACAGGAATGATCAATAAAATGTGTCAAAATGTTTCCCAGGGAGTAAATTTAGATCTGGTTATATACAGATGATAGAACTATTTCTTCTTCAGTGAACAATATAAAGAAACTTTTATCTTTGTTTCAAAGGCAAATCAGGAGATATATAAATAGGTCACTTAAATAAGTCCAAGGGTGGATTCACTTTAGATGTAATAGGATACAAGGGCGTAATCGATGTCATAAGTACAAGGGCTTGTTTAGCAGATAGCTTTAGGAATGACTAGGAATGATTTCGATTGTTCTGACTTAATAGGAATCAAGGATTAAATGCCTGTGATCTGTAGTGGCTCTGATTGGCCAGCTCGGGTCATGGGTTTACACAATGGCAAAGAGAGCCATGTGATTGAGAAAACAGTGTATGGTCATGTGATGTCTGTCCAAATGAGATGGACACCTGAAACAATCATGGATAACTTCACAGGTGGCCTCTTTGGTTGTCCAGAAAATATTGTGTCTTTCTGAAAGTATTGCTACATAGAATGTGACTATAAATAGCTGGAGACCGTCTTGCTTTGATGTGGGAAGAGCCTGTTTACAAGGCTGTGGTCATTCTGAATGCTCGTTAATGAATATTTTTGACTCCTTGACTTTTCAACCCATAGCAAGCTTATATTTCTCAGTCCCCATGTCTCAATGGTATTGTGATTTTCTCTGGACAGTAAGCCATGAGAGGAAATGATGTCACTTCTATAATTCTCTCCAGAGCTTTCTCTTTGGCACAGACCCTGGAAACATTTGAGATGGTGTTTGCTTCATTAGATATTTATTTCTGAGTTATTACTGTGATCACGTACTCCCTGTTGATTCCTAATAGGCACATTATGTAAGCAAAAAAGAAAAATAGTTTTAAGAATAGTTGAATTATTTTTCTCTGTACCATGATCCAGCCCATCCTGAGTGCTGCTAAGACTATGTCCATTTCAATTTCTGGTACTAGCTAGCCAGATTCATTTAATTCTTCCATCTGTTATGTGGGGCAGGTATTGAGGCAAATATTGCCAATCACCGTCCCTGAATTTCTTCCTCATATAATTAGTTCTTTAATTTTTATATCAGGTATACACAGGTGCTTGGTGATCAATTGTTCTGTATCTTTCTAAGTCATTTGTCATGGACTTTATTAGTGCTTTTTATAACACTAAGGCCAGTGTATCTATTGGGAAATATTATCCTTACGATCCCCTCATAGGCTCTATATCTAAACATTGAAAAGAAGTAAGCTTCTTTCTTGATTAAAGAAAACATGAATGAAACGATTATGTTTTGATGCTACATTCTACATGAATAATAGCTCAGAGACGTGACCCTGTACAATTTCCCAAACTCCTCTATGTTAAAATCATAAGTTTTTATGGACTTATAAACCATTTATCTCTTTTATTTCCTCAAGGGTTTTTTCTCTTGCATTAGAACACCAAGGAAGCAAAGACTTTGTTGCTTATTAACGAAAAGCACAATAAAACAAAAATCACCCTAATGAAATATTTAAATTTGAAATTAGCATAATATACAACATTACCTTTATCTTTCTGTAACTGGAAATTTTAGTCTAAGAATCAAGGGATAACAGAGAGGAATTTGTGATGTGAGTTTCAAAATCAAGATGCAAATTTCAGAAGTAAAGAAATGGGAAGAGGTTTCCTTGCCCTAAAATACCTTCATTCAAAAAGGGCAATACAAGAATTAGACTGTTGAAAATTTTGCATGATTTTGTGAAGAGGGTTTCTTTGGTGTGAGCTGTGCAGTGATTCCTGCCACTGACCAAGGGGCGAAAGGTTGGTTATATGCTTGGGGAAAAGCACTTCATAAGGACCATGGAGATTTGGCGACGCAACTTACACGCATATAGGACACTGGTGTCTGATCTTTAGCTGCTTTGCCAATGGAACTGCTGTGGCTGCTTTTCTCTGGGCAAAGAGTAAAGGAGTTTTTTACTTGTGAGTTAGAGGAGGGCCACCTGGGAAAACCAGCCTGAGGCCATTTCAAATCTGGCCAATAAAATCTCTTGAAAATGAGTCTCTATGGGTTCCCCAAAGAGAGAGTCTGTGTGTAGGCAATGGCTGAAAAACAATGAGCTTAAAGGAAGATTGATCTCCTGGGTTTGGGAAAGAATGACAAAATATGCCCAGTTGAGAAATGTCTGAGGAAGGCACAAAATCACTTTAGAGCAAAAAGGTTCAAATTTAAACATCTTCTAGGCTAGCAGAATGTGAAGCTAGCTTAAAACAGGGCCAGTCAAGTAAGTTTCTTATTTCTCTTTCCTTTCCTGTGACTTTGACCCTGGTGGTTCAGAAACTGTGATGGGGGAGGGTTGCTACAAGAAGGTGACCTCTAGCAAGGGGTAGCTCAGGGGATGAGATGTTATAGTCTGCAGGGTTGGACTATGATATGTGGTTGGAGTTTTTAGCCACAGAAGTGAGATATGCTCGGGATTGAGAGTGACTTAAAATTTTATCTTCTGTAGGAGCCATCAGAGGTGAACTACTCCATCAGCAGATTTAAAGAAACTAGAGAGCAGCTCCTATGAACACACACCTGCAGGGCTTGTTTGTCCACCTTACTGGTTATGCTCAACAAAGCTTACATTTAATAAGAAACACAGCCCTTCTAGTCTCCAAATGATACTTTTCATTAATGTAATTTGTTGATTCTACGTTGCATTAATTTCTCACATGTTTAAAGTGAAAATTTGTGTTCTTTACAAATATGTTTTCATAATATTTAAAATACATTTTACAAGTGCTTGAGTCCTAGAATTTAGGGAACACATTATTATAAAGACACTATGGAATTTTTTTTACACGATAGTCTGCACAATTATATTTTAAATATTGAACAAGTCACAGAGGAGAGGCTAATGTGATATTACATATACATATGCTATAGTTTTATTTTAAAGAATTTATGGTTAAGAAACTAGGATTTTGATCTTGAATTTTCATGTAATAGTTCCATACAAATAGCATTTATTGAAAGGTGTAACCATTGAGTATCCTGCTTTCAAAAGAAAAGGCTGAACAGGTAACTTAAAGTGATATGTTGTACTGTTAATTGCAACTGTCATTATCTTTAATATTACTTGACTTTAAAGACATTGAGATTCATTTTACTAATTTTTCCAAAATATAAGCTGAAGAATGTTAAGACTTATTTTACATGAGGAAAAATAAACTTAACATGTACGTTGTTGTTTGGTTTAGACTATATAAATAGTTGAGAAGAGTCTTGGGTCAAATGTTAATCTTTCAAATTCCAATCCAATTTTTTTTTCCTGCTGCTTTGAGATATACGAGGTACACTATACTATTTTTTAAAAAAAAATCTTGGAAAAAATTGTGCCTGCTCATATAAATTATAAAAAATCCAGATATGTGAAAATATTACTAAGAATCAAGAGACTATACTGTAATATATTAATAACAAAAAATGAAACATCATGTTGTTGAACACTGCTATTGTCATGGTAGTTCTTGATACAGAGAAGAACACATTGCAAGTATAAGACACAATTCAATTCCTACTGTCAAAGAGGTGAATGTTTTATCTGATAAAAGAGATACCTGAAAAAATGACATGTGGTTGGGACATAAGAGCCCAAAGAGAGACATAGACAGTAAATGCTACAAAATCTCAGCCATTGTTCTAGTTTCAAAGGCCATCTAGAGTGGGCTGATTTAAAGTACTCTGTCCAGTCCTGGCCTCCTTACTCAGTTTCATTTCCGTATCTTCCATATTTTCAACTATCCCCTAGACATTTTCACCTGACACCCCTGGGATGACCCATATGAGATATTATCTTCCCCCCAAAATCTTGATCCTGCTTCAGTATTTTTTACCTTTGTAAAGTCACTGGAATTTCCCAGCTGCATAGCTAGAAACCTCAAAGTTATCTTAGAATTCTTTTCTGTCTTCACCTCTCCAGACCACCCAGTTTAATTATCACAGAGATCTGCTGGTTCTTGCTGTGCCATATGTTTAAAAGCCAATGCCTCATTTTATCTTGTGCTTCATCATTGGTTCAGGCTCCCACCAACTTCTGTCTTTGCTATAGTCATAACCCCTGGATTGGTTATCTGTTTTCTCCCTGTCAATTTTATTCCATGCTTCTGCCATCAAAATTATCCTTTGCAACACAAATTGGTTATTTGAGCCTCTACTTAAAAACTATTCTTATTAGTTCACAAAATTTAACTGCCACAAACTGTTGAAGTATGATTTTGTATTTTTTCTTCTACCCTTCAAGTGCACAATGCTGGAAACATCCTATTACAATAGACACCTGTTAAATAAGCTCTCTGGTTTATTCCTATATTCATTAATTCAGTAATGCATCCAATAGTAACTGAGGAGCTACTACATTCTTAATAGAGAATGCAGGATCTAGGGACAGAGCAATGAACAATGCAAAGTTCCTTACCACATGTGGCTTGCAGTCTGACAGGCAGAAAGTTTTAAAATACAGCTTTCGTATGAAAGCTATGATGCAATTATAGCCCAAGAATATGGGGAAAGGGAATAGGGAGGGGCGGAGGGAGGATGGGTGGAAGGAGGATGATTGGTGGGACCATACGTATGATGCATCTTACAAGGGTACATGTGAAATTTACTTGGTGTAGAATATAAATGTCTTAACACAATAACTAAGCAAATGCTGTGAAGGCTATGTTAACCAGTGTGATGAAAATATTTCAAATGGTATATAAAACCAGCACATTGTACCTCATGATTGCATTAATGTATACAACTATGATTTAATAATAAAAAAGACAACCCCCCACATCATTATATATTAGAAGATATATGCAAGCATGAGTACATGTGACAGATACTATGGAGTGGGTTTGGGAGACATGCTTCAGTGCTGAAAGGACCTTTCAGGCAAGAGCCGAAGGAAAGGGGAGTGTCACATGGGATGGAAGGGAAGAGCATTCTGGACACAGGGAAGAACAAGTGCAGAATTCCTCAGTTCACTGATGACTTCCTCTGCTGGGTCCAGCCTGCTGGTAAGCCCATGGATTGAATTATTATTTTGTAATAAAAGATTTCTCCTTTCCATTGAATACTTTTTATGGTTTCTATATCTCTGCTGAAATTTTGCATTTATTTATGCACATATGTGATCTTTGCCACTGTATCTTTTATTTATCATGGACTAACCCTAGATCTTCTTTCTATTGGTAATTTCCTGTCTTAACTGCAGGTCACATTATATCTTCCTTCATGTCTCATCTTTTTTTTTTTTTTTATTGTAGGCTGCATGCATATTGTGCATGAAAGTACAGGGGAGCATAAAGTAAATGATATCACCAGCAGAAAAGAGCACACCTCTTCTGTCATGTTTTTGAAATGCTGAATTTATTCTTAATGTAGGTTAGAATTTTGTTGAAGGTTTCATTAGATTCAGCTCATTCTTAACTTTCACTTGTGTGGCATCAGGACTTTGGCTTTAGCGAGGCTTGGGATCTGAGACCACTGAAATCCTGAAATATTCCTCTGCTTTCTAGCCTGGCTGGTAGTGTTTTGGGAGCAGATCAGTTCATTTTGCTCTCTGGTCTTGACACCAACTTTCTAAATTTTACATAATCTGTTGGCTCTGGGTCTCTTGTCCTTTCAGAGGAGTGCAGCAGGGCCTGGGAGGAATCTCTCTTAGCTCTCCTATCTCAACCCCAGTCTTTGGCTCCTGTTTTTGGCCCTTAATGAAACATACTTGATGAAAGTGATTCATTTCCCCTCTCCCATCACACCAATGTTCAGGAGGCTTTTGCCCTTATTTGTGGAAGGTCCTGGATCCCTCAAGGAGATACCTCCTCTCCCCAATTTTGCCCTGCCCCAGCCTTTAGTGTAATATTCCCATGTACTTGGTAAACAGCCAAGGTTTGGATCTTTTAGGGACAAGAGATTGGGTCCATTGCAGGGGCTTCTAGCCTTCGGATCTGTTGGTCCAGTCCACACACAGAGGACTGGTTTCTTCTTCTCTTCCCACCATACCTCCTGGGATAAAAACAACTGTGCCTCTTTTCTCTCCTCAGAAAGGATTTTCACCTCATTAAATTTAATTCTCTTTTTTATTGTTTGCCTACTAATTTTCTGAAAGCTATGCTTTGGTAAAAGTTCTAGTTTAGTGTTAGGATAAGAAAGGATAGTCTTTCATGTCTCTCTAATGCTAATCAGAAGTTTTGCAACCAAATCTGAAATATAGCTGGTGGAAAAAAGCTTAGGTGAATCTGGATTTAAGTTAAAACGAAGCCAGATTAATTATGAATTTTTCATTCTATAAATATTTTTATCAGGAACTGTTCTAGGCCTTGAAAATTTAGGGATAATAATCCCTACCCTTTGGAAACAGTATATTTTAGGGGAGAAGGGAATAAACATACATGTTTAAACATTTAGTTTTAGATAATGGAAGGGGAAAGGAAAGGTAAATGGCTCTGTTAAACCCAGTTAATGCACTGTTTCGGATCTGTGTGGCTTTACCTACCTGCATGCCTACTGCAATGTTAACTACTTAACTTACTTCTAGAATTGACCTAATGACTACCCACACTGTCCACAGCGGCCTAAAGCTACCACAGTCACTACCACAGTTTTAGGAGACATAGTGTCAACTAAAGAGGAGAGGCCCCTGCCCAAGCCTTACCTGGAACAGATGCTTGAAATCTCTTATATATTCAGGAGATTCCTGGAACAGCCACTTCGCACAACCTGGAAGTGTTGGGGAGTTAAAATATTGTGGGACCACATACCCACTAGAATGACAACTATAAAAAAACCTAGAAAATAACAAATATAAATGAGAATGTATAGAAATTGGAACAGTTATGCCCTGTTGGTGCTAGTGTAAATTGGCTCAAATGAAAAATACTGTGGTGATATTGGCAAGAGAGGCAACAGCAAATGCAAAGACCACGAAGGGGGAGCAAGCTTGGTGCTCTTGAGGACTGATGTGCAGGATAAGGAAAGGTGGTGTGGAGTGAGAAAGAATGCAAGTGGTGAGGGAGGAGGAGAGAGGGAGTCATATGCTTGATCATTCAGAGTCTGGTAGAATTTCCAAGGATTCTGAATTTCTAAATGATGGGGAGCCTCTGGAGGGGAGTTACATTGTCTGAGCTACAGCTATAAAAAATATTTGTGGCTATAATAAAACTTTTGGTAAGAATGTGGAAAAATCAGTACTCTTGTACAATGCAGGGGGTGTAGCTGCTGTGAAAACAATTCAGTAGTTCCTCAAATGTTAAGCCACATGGCCCCACAATTCTATTAGCTATATACTGAAAAGAATCGAACAGGTATCAAAACTCTTTATATAAATGTTCATAACAGCACTCATCATAATTGCCAAAAGGCAAAAACAACCCAAATGTCCATCAACTGATGAATGGATAAGCAAAATGTGGTATGTGTATACAGTGGACTATTTATTCAGCCATAAAATGTAATGAAGGACGGATACATGCTGCATCATGGATGAACCTTGAAAATAGAGTAAATGAAAGAAACCAGATATAAAGGGTAACACAGTTTATCATTTCATTTATATGAATCATCTAGAATATGAAAAATAATAGACACAGAAAGTAAATTAGTGGTTGCCAGTGGTTTGGGGAAGTGAAATGGGAAATGGACTACTAATGGTAACAGGGTTTCCTTTTGGGGTGAGGAAAATGTATTAAAGAGGATGGTATATAAGATATAAATGTACAAATGGCACTTAGTGAATTGTTAATTTTGTGTTATGTGAATTTCACCTCAATTAAAAAGTATAAAGATCTTTCTGGCTTCTCAGTGAATAGACTGTCATGATAAGAGTGAAGTGGACAAACCAGTTAGAGGCTGTTACAGTAGTGCAGATGAGACAATGGTGACTTGGGCTAAGGTGGAGTAAAGGGGATGCAATGAATGTGGGAGGGGAGGCAGTTTGCAGAGTGAGAGGGAGGCATACCAAAAGAGTCATCTCCAAACAGGAGCTTAAGAATACTATACACCCACTAGCAACTTCCTTTTGGGGGCCCTTGGAACACCTCCCTGAACTGAATGTCAGATGATGGGTCAGAACCATTGACAATTGTCTGTTTTGTTGATGACAATTTTGCATCAGTGATCCTGTTAATGAAAGAGAAAACAAAGGGCCCATAATAGTTTTGTGGACTCCTCGGTCCTTTATGGTTACAATGAAAAGAGTAGTTTAATGTATAGATATTTCATGTGGTGTTGGAGATGCTGCCTGATATGGGTAAAATATTTCTTCTATACTTCTTAGCTTTGATATCACTTGGGGCCATGTGGCTGTTTTGTCCTTTCATGATGGATTTGATGACCCTTCCATTGTTTTAGGGTTTTGCTGTAGGAGTTCTTACCTGTTGCCCTCACTTTCAGCTTTCCCCTGCCCTTGAACTGGCCTGGATCAGGTTGTATCCACCAGTTTGAACTTCTGTGAAGAAAAGTGTGGTTAAAACATCAAGCAAGGCTTGAATTGTTCTTTTCTTTTGTTTTTGTTAGCAAAGGATAAAGAATGTATAAAGCCTGTCTTTGTCAAAAAGTCAAATTTGTGTTTCGAAAAGAAAACAATACGAAAATAACAGGGAGTTTGAATTCAGTAGCTGCTATGGCTTGAACATGGTCCCCCAAGAGCATGAGTTGAAAACTTAATCTCCTATTGAACAATGTTGTGAGGTGGGGCCTAATGGGAGGTATTTAGGGAATGAGGGCTCTACCCTCATGAATGAATTCATGCCAGTTATCAAAGAGCTTGAGTCTATGAATTTGATTTGTCTCTTCCTTTCTCTCCCCCCTCCACACCCCCTTCTCTCCTTCTCCCTCCTGCTTTCTTGTCCTTCTACCTTCCCCCATGGGATGATGCAGGAAGAAGGCCTTCACCAAGTGTCAGATGCTAGCACCATGCCCTTAGACTTCCCAGCCTCCAGAACTGTAAGCCAAACAAATCTATGTTTGTTTTTTTTATAATTTATTCAATCTATGTTGTTATGGAAGCAGAAAATAGACTAAGACAGCAGATTTCCATTTTGTTTTGTTTTGTTTTTGAGACAGTGTCTCAAGCTGTTGCCCTGGGTAGAATTCCGTGGCATCACAGCTCACAGCAACCTCCAACTCTTGGGCTTAAGCAATTATCTTGCCTCAGCCTCCCAAGTAGCTGGGACTACAGGCACATGCCACAACGCCCAGCTATTTTTTGGTTATAGTTGTCATTGTTGTTTGGTGGGCTCGGGCTGGATTCAAAACCGCCAGCTCCACTGTATGTGGCTGGCACCCTAGCCGCTTGAGCTACAGGCGCCAAACCCAGCTTTCCATTTTGACCAGCTAATTTTTTGTTACATGAGGTTGATTTTACTGTCAATCAGGATTGTGAGGCTATTAGGTGAGCCTAGATACGTGTAAATGAGGCTGGATAGAGACTTGGACAGTAAAAATTCTACTCTACATTTTCTGGAAGCTAGACAGTTCAATATATAAAGGGTGTCCTTGTGATGCAGAAGAAAGTGGAGTTAATAATCTGGAAGGGTGCTAAGGAAAGAATTCCTATGGCAAAGAATTGAAATTCACGTGCTCACTTTTTCCTGAGCCCTATGTTAGTAACTTTGTTCAGTGTTGTGTTTGGTTTTATAACCACATTATATTCCCACAAAAGGGAAAGCATTATGATCACAGACCACGCACACACTGTGAGTATAAGTGATTTCCAGGCTGTCAGAAGTCAAGGATCACCTCTAGGCCACAGTATGTTAAAGACTTTTTCCGTTTCTCAACTTTCTGAAGATCAGTCAGTACCTCTGTACAATGAAAACTATCCCATAAAAAGGAACCTGGGATAGAAAGCTACTTATAATAAAATGTATTTTATTGGAAAATGACATGCTCGGGCTTGGCAAGTTTGCAGTTTAACTTTTTAGTGTTGGAATATAAAAATAGGTCAAGAGACATATTAAAATAGATCATGGTGCAGGCTGTTTGCAATGGCTGTCATGGATTAGCTGGCGGCAGCATGTCATAGATAATACGGGTTTTCTTCCTAGGAACTTTCAGCTATAACTAGATAGGTTTAAAGTAGCAGTCATTCACAAACCTATGGGTGGTAACAGACTTCTTCAAAGTTAGTTTCTCCTCTAACTTAGTGGAGCCTGACACACTCTTTACAGCCTGTTTCATCTCAGTAATCAATACTAGGGAGGAAGACAAGTGGCGGGGTTTCTAACTACCTGTACCAGTTGTTCCTAGGCAGAGTACAGGTTGCAAAGGCTGCTCTTTTTGAGCAACTCACTTGATTACTCTGAGATATAAGACTGAGGAAGTACAGTAAAATGGAATGAATTCTGAAAGATTAAATTAAAAACAATAAGTCCTGTATCTAATTCCGTATCTTTTAAAATAAATTGTCAATGTTTTAAAATTAGAAGATTGCATAAAAAAGTCCTAAATTCCTCACTTCCCCTTGAGCATTGGAAAATTGCAGTTCTGTGGTTGCATTCTCACATGATCACAACCAGCTGTTGCTATGTAGGGACTGCCCTTTAGAAAGATCAAGTTTCAACAAGGGCAAAAAGTTCCCATCAGTTTTTGCTTAGCCTTACAGCATTGTGAGTCTGTTATACCTGCCTAGTTCTTACAAAATTTGTGTTAAGAGTCCTAAATGAATGGAAATTGTTGCTTTGGATGACTAATTAAAATGCAGTTATTGCTTTTCTAAACCATAAACCTTCAGTGTGCAGACCCAAGCCTGAACTCTCTCCACTGCCCGTTTTGTTCTGTTTAGTTCTTCCTGCAGTTTGCTACCATAGTACAATATTAATTTGACTCACTCTAGAGAGGAGTACAAAATAGAATTGTGTAGGAATATATTTGCCCTGAGTGTCTGCCTTGGGATTTTTCTTAGATGGGATGTGACCCATCTAAAGAAGAAGCTTGAGGCAGGAGAAAATAATTACTCTTCTACTCTAAACTGTTACAGCTTTTCTGGAGGGCAGTTTATTAAGGAATTCATAATAACTTTTCAAGTCTCATATATCCTTTGACCCAGAAATTTCTTACTTTTTTATTATTTATTTTTTTATTATTAAATCATAGCTGTGTACATTAATGCGATCATGCGGCACTATACACTAGTTGTTTTTTTTTTTTATTTATTTTTATTTTTTTATTTTTTTATATTTTTATTGTTGGGGATTCATTGAGGGTACAATAAGCCGGGTTACACTGATTGCAATTGTTAGGTAAAGTCCCTCTTGCAATCATGTCTTTCCCCCATGAAGTGTGACACACACCAAGGCCCCACCCCCCTCCCTCCTTCCCTCTTTCTGTCCTCCCCTCATAACCATAATTATCATTAATTGTCCTCATATCAAAATTGAGTACATAGGATTCATGCTTCTCCATTCTTGTGATGCTTTACTAAGAATAAGGTCTTCGACGTCCATCCAGGTTAATACGAAGGATGTAAAGTCTCCATTTTTTTAAATGGCTGAATAGTATTCCATGGTATACATATACCACAGCTTGTTAATCCATTCCTGGGTTGGTGGGCATTTAGGCTGTTTCCACATTTTGGCGATTGTAAATTGAGTTGCAATGAACAGTGTAGTGCAGTGTCCTTATGATAAAAGGATTTTTTTCCTTCTGGGTAGATGCCCAGTAATGGGATTGCAGGATCAAATGGGAGGTCTAGCTTGAGTGCTTTGAGGTTTCTCCATACTTCCTTCCAGAAAGGTTGTACTAGTTTGCAGTCCCACCAGCAGTGTAAAAGTGTTCCCTTCTCTCCACATCCACGCCAGCATCTGCAGTTTTGAGATTTTGTGATGTGGGCCATTCTCACTGGGGTTAGATGATATCTCAGGGTTGTTCTGATTTGCATTTCTCTAATATATAGAGATGATGAACATTTTTTCATGTGTTTGTTAGCCATTCGTCTGTCATCTTCAGAGAAAGTTCTAGTCATGTCTCTTGCCCATTGATATAAGGGATTGTTGGCTTTTTTCATGTGGATTAATTTGAGTTCTCTATAGATCCTAGTTATCAAGCTTTTGTCTGATTGAAAATATGCAAATATCCTTTCCCATTGTGTAGGTTGTCTCTTTGCTTTGGTTATTGTCTCCTTAGCTGTACAGAAGCTTTTCAGTTTAATGAAGTCCCATTTGTTTATTTTTGTTGTTGTTGCAATTGCCATGGCAGTCTTCTTCATGAAGTCTTTCCCCAGGCCAATATCTTCCAGTGTTTTTCCTATGCTTTCTTGGAGGATTTTTATTGTTTCATGCCTTAAATTTAAGTCCTTTATCCATCTTGAATCAATTTTTTTGAGTGGGGAAAGGTGTGGGTCCAGTTTCAGTCTTTTACATGTAGACATCCAGTTCTCCCAACACCATTTATTGAATAGGGAGTCTTTCCCCCAAGGTATGTTCTTGTTTGGTTTATCAAAGATTAGGTGGTTGTAAAATGTTAGTTTCATTTCTTGGTTTTCAATTCGATTCCAAGTGTCTATGTCTCTGTTTTTGTGCCAGTACCATGCTGTCTTGACCACTATGGCTTTGTAGTACAGACTAAAATCTGGTATGCTGATGCCCCCAGCTTTATTTTTGTTACAGAGAACTGCCTTAGCTATACGGGTTTTTTTCCGGTTCCATACAAAATGCAGAATCATTTTATCCAAATCTTGAAAGTACGATGTTGGTATTTTGATAGGAATGGCATTGAATAGGTAGATTGCTTTGGGAAGTATAGACATTTTAACAATGTTGATTTTTCCCATCCATGAGCATGGTATGTTCTTCCATTTGTTAATATCCTCTGCTATTTCCTTTCTGAGGATTTCATAGTTTTCTTTATAGAGGTCCTTCACCTCCTTCGTTAGGTATATTCCTAGGTATTTCATTTTCTTTGAGACTATGGTGAAGGGAGTTGTGTCCTTAATTAGCTTCTCATCTTGACTGTTATTGGTGTACACAAAGGCTACTGACTTGTGGACATTGATTTTATATCCTGAAACATTACTGTATTTTTTGATGACTTCTAGGAGTCTTGTGGTTGAGTCTTTGGGGTTCTCTAAGTATAAGATCATGTCGTCAGCAAAGAGGGAGAGTTTGACCTCTTCTGCTTCCATTTGGATTCCCTTTATTTCCTTATATTGCCTAATTGTATTGGCTACAACTTCCAGCACTACGTTGAATAGTAAAGGTGACAGAGGACAACCTTGTCTGGTTCCAGTTCTAAGAGGAAAAGCTTTCAGTTTTACTCCATTCAGTAAAATATTGGCTGTGGGTTTGTCATAGATAGCTTCAATCAGTTTTAGAAATGGGCCACCTATGCCTATACTCTTCAGTGTTCTAATTAGAAAAGGATGCTGGATTTTATCAAATGCTTTTTCTGCATCTATTGAGAGGATCATGTGATCTTTATTTTTGCCTCTGTTAATATGGTGGATAACGTTTATAGACTTGCGTATGTTAAACCAGCCTTGCATCCCTGGGATGAAGCCTACTTGATCATGATGAATGACTTTTTTGATGATAAGCTGTAATCTATTGGCTAGGATTTTGTTGAGAATTTTTGCGTCTATGTTCATGAGTGAGATTGGTCTGAAATTCTCCTTTTTGTTTGGGTCTTTTCTTGGTTTTGGTATCAGGGTGATGTTTGCTTCATAGAATGTGTTGGGGAAGATTCCTTCTTCCTCAATTTTTTGGAATAATTTCTGCAGTACAGGAATAAGCTCTTCCTTGAAGGTTTGATAGGATTCTGGAGTGAAGCCATCTGGAGCAGAACTTTTTTTGGTTGGAAGATTTTTTATTGTTTCTTTGATCTCAATGCTTGAAATTGGTCTTTTCAGGAGCTCTATTTCTTCCTGGCTGAGTCTAGGGAGAGGGTGTGATTCCAAATATTGATCCATTTCTTTCACATTGTCAAATTTCTGGGCATAGAGTTTCTGGTAGTATTCAGAGATGATCTCTTGTATCTCTGTTGGATCAGTTGTTATTTCCCCTTTATGATTTCTGATTGAGGTTACTAGAGATTTCACTTTTCTATTCCTCCTTAGTCTGGCCAATGGTTTATCTATTTTATTTATTTTTTCAAAAAACCAACTCCTTGTTACATTAATTTTCTGAATGATTCTTTTGTTTTCAATTTCACCGATCTCTGATTTGATTTTGGATATTTCTTTTCTTCTACTGAGTTTAGGCTTAGATTGTTCTTCTTTTTCCAATTCCATGAGATCTCTTGTGAGATTGTTGATGCGCTCTCTTTCTGTTTTTCGAATGTAGGCATCTAAAGCAATGAATTTTCCTCTCAAAACTGCTTTTGCAGTATCCCACAGGTTTTGGTAGCTTGTGTCTTCATTGTTGTTATGTTCAAGGAAGTTAATGATTTCCTGTTTTATTTCTTCCTGCACCCATCTGTTCTTCAACAGAAGATTGTTTAATTTCCATGCCTTTGGGTGGGGTCGAGCATTTTTGTTAGAGTTGAGTTCCACCGTTAGTGCCTTATGGTCTGAGAAGATACAAGGTAAAATTTCAATTATTTTGATTCTTTTGATATTTGTTTTGTGTCCCAGGATATGATCAATTTTGGAGAATGTTCCATGGGGTGATGCGAAGAATGTATATTCTTTTTCTTAGGGATGGAGTGTTCTATATGCGTCTATCAAGCACAGTTGTTCTAGGGTCTCATTTAAATCTCTTATATCCTTGTTTAATTTCTGTTTAGAGGATCTGTCCAGCTGTGTAAGAGGAGTGTTAAGGTCCCCTGTTATTATGGTATTATCCGATATCATATTGCTCAGACTGAGTAAGGTCTGTTTTAAGAATCTGGGAGCATTTAAATTGGGTGCATAAATATTTAGAATCGAAATGTCTTCTTGTTGTATTTTTCCCTTGACCAATATAAAGTGACCATCTTTATCTTTTTTGACTTTAGTTGCTTGAAATCCACATGTATCTGAAAATAAGATTGCAACTCCTCTTTTCTTCTGAATTCCATTTGCCTGAAAAATTGTCTTCCAACCCTTGACTCGGAGCCTTAATTTGTCTTTTGAAGCCAGGTGCGTTTCTTGCAGACAGCAAATGGATGGCTTGTGTTTTTTAATCCAGTCAACTAATCTATGTCTCTTCAGTGGGGAAAGCAAGCCATTAAGATTGATTGAGATAATTGATAAGTGTGGTAGTATTCTATTCGTCTAATTTTGTGAGAGTCCATTGCTTAGTTTTATCTTTTGTATCAGTGTGGAGGTTAGGTTCTGTCGTTTAATTTCTGAGTTCTTACTTTGCTGCTGATCCATTGTGGTGGTCAGTGTGCAGAACAGGTTGAAGTATTTCCTGTAGAGCTGGTCTTGTTGTGGCGAATTTCCTCAATGTTTGTATATCCGTAAATGATTTGATTTCTCCGTCAATTTTGAAGCTTAGCTTAGCAGGGTACAGAATTCTGGGCTGGAAATTGTTCTGTTTAAGTAGATTAAAGGTAGATGACCATTGTCTTCTTGCTTGGAAAGTTTCATCAGAGAAGTCTGCGGTCACTCTGATGAATTTGCCCCTGTAGGTCAACTGACGCTTACTCCTGGCAGCTTGCAGAATCTTTTCTTTTGTCTTGACTTTGGACAGGTTCATCACAATGTGTCTTGGAGAAGCTCGGTTAGTGTTGAGGAGACCTGGGGTCCGATAGCCCTCTGAAAGCAGTGCGTCAGAATCTTTGGTGATATTTGGGAAATTTTCTTTTATAATATTCTCTAGTATGGCTTCCATTCCTCTGGGGCATTCTTCTTCCCCTTCTGGAATTGCTATAACTCGTATGTTGGAACGCTTCATAAAGTCCCATAATTCTGACAGTGAACGTTCTGCTTTCTCTCTCTTCTTTTCTGCCTCTTTTACTATCTGAGTTATCTCAAAAACTTTGTCTTCTACCTCTGAAATTCTTTCTAGTGTGTGGTCTAACCTGTTGCTGATACTTTCCTTTGCATCTTTAAGTTCCCTAATTGACTGTTTCAGTTCCTTCAGCTCTGCTATATCCTTTTTATATTCTTCATATCGTTCATCTCTTATTTGATTCTGTTTTTGAATTTCCTTTTGGTTATTTTCCACTTTATTAGCAGTTTCCTTCATTGTTTCCATCATTTCTTTCATTGTTTTCAACATGTGTATTCTAAGTTCCCTTTCTGTCATTCCTAACATTTCTTTATAGGTGGAATCCTCTTCAGTAGCTACCTCATGGTCCCTTGGCGGGGTTGTTCTGGATTGGTTCTGCATGTGGCCTGGAGTTTTCTGCTGATTCTTCCTCATGAGTGATTTCTTTTATCTGTTTCCTTGCCCTAATTTTCCTTTCACTTCCTCTTGCTCTTTAAGTTCTTGTGCATGTGGACTAAGGGTTACAGGACCAGAAAGGTGAGAAGGTTGAAGAGCAAAAAAGCGGTGAAAGAAATGAGGACCGAGTGATAAGAAAAAAAAAAAAGAAAAATAGAGAAAGGAGAGGGGGTGGGCAAAAGGAATATTGACAAAAAGAAGAGAGGCACAGAAAGAGGGAGACAGAGGTATATAGGTGTACAGTAGGGTACTTTGATACAACCTTAAAAAATCCCCACCTTCTGGGGGTGCCCAGTTGGGTGTTCCCTTGAGGTCAGCAGCTCTTTGCTAACCTGATCAGACACAGTACCCCACCTCCACCAAGTAGAAAGGAAAGACAAAAATGCTATAAATCAAACCAAAACAAGCAAACAGAAAACTTTACGGGATCAAATTGGGTGGAAAACCAAATAATAGCGGTAGAAACACTAACAAAAATGAAGTTCTAATTATTGAAATAGGCAGCAATGGGAAATTATAATTAAACTAGAAAAATTGAGAAAGAAAAAGGATCTGTATGGAAAAGGTTGAACTTAGAAAACAAAACAACAATTAACATCATCAAAATAAACATGAAAACCAACCAAACCAAGAAAAAAAAAAACACAACCAAAAACAAAGCAGTATGTATATGTCATTGAATATTGTCTGGGCAACACGTGGTTTTCTGGGGTATGAGATGTTAATCACAGTTCTGATATGACTGGAGGCTGCTAGTTTCTCAAACCCCAGCAGGTAGACACCCTAAATCTCTCTTCAGCCCACTTAAAAGGCACTTTGAACTTGTTCACTTGGTGAGCAGAAGCTTTCCCAGGGAAGTGCTTGTCACTGGAATCACTGCTGAAGTGGCTATCCACTTACCCTGTGTGCCAAAACTGGTCTCCTTCTGCCCCCAAGGGTTAGGGCTGCAAGGTGGCTCAGACCCCGCCCTTAGGCTACTTGGTCACTGGGTTACCAGCTCCCACCCAATTCTAGCTCTGCGACCCTGAGGGTGGAGCTTGCCGGGGCAGATCGCTCACAATGGGTGCCTGTGACCCAGAGCCAAACACTGTTAGCTCCGTCTGGCTCAGGGGCTCAGACTGGGGCCACAGACAAAGGCCAAAGTTCTCCGCACTCCCGCTCAGGCTCTCCCCAAGGCAGTTCAGCTGAGTGCCAAGTCCAAAGACACCAAAACAGTTCACAGGTAAGGTCTTTCTGGTTTGCAGTCTCTCTGCTACTGAACTTACAGTTGCAGGCGGTTTAGACGGATTGAACACACACGACCACTTGCTGGTTTTCCAGTGTTTTAGTCGTCCTCTTGGGGTCCAGAAGTCTCTCGCTGACTCCCTGTATCCTCTCAGGGGTGATGATAGGGAGATCCCACCAGCCAGAGATGCTTGGAGTCCTATCTCCCCAGACTCACGGTGCCCAGATGCAAGGAAGCTGTTACTCGGCTGCCATCTTGATCCGCCTCCACCATACACTAGTTTTATAGACCGTATGACACATTTTCATCACACTGGTTAACATAGCCTTCCTGGCATTTTCTTAGTTATTGTGTTAAGACATTTACATTCTACATTTACTAAGTTTCACATATACCATTGTAAGATGAACTGCAGGTGTAATCCCACCAATCACTCTCCCTCTGCCCACTTCCCCATCCCTCCTCCCCCTCCTTCCCCTGCCTCCCCTCCCTGTCGCCCTTCCCCCTATTCTTAGGTTATAACTGGGTTATGGCTTTCACATGAAAGCTATATTAGTTTCATAGTAGGGCTGAATACATTGGATACTTTTTCTTCCTTTCTTGAGATACTTTACTAAGAAGAATATGTTCCTCCTCCATCCGTGTAAACATGAAAGAGGTAAAGTCTCCATCTTTCTTTAAGGCTGCATAATATTCCATGGTGTACATATACCACAATTTATTAATCCATTCATGGATCGATGAGCACTTGGGCTTTTTCCATGACTTAGCAATTATGAATTGGGCTGCAATAAACATTATGGTGCAAATATCTTTGTTATAATGTGATTTTTGGTCTTCTGGGTATATACCTAGTCGAGGAATTATTGGATTGAATAAGAGATCTATTTTTAGATCTCTAAGTGTTCTTCAAACACCTTTCCAAAAGGAATGTATTAATTTGCATTCCCACCAGCAGTAGAAGTGTTCCCTTTTCTCCACATCCATGCCAACATCTCTGGTCTTGGGATTTTGTGATATGGGCTAATCTTACTGGAGTTAAATGATATCTCAAAGTAGTTTTGATTTGCATTTCTCTGATGATTAAAGATGATGAGCATTATTTCATATGTCTGTAGGCCGTGTGCCTGTCTTCTTCAGAGAAGTTTCTCTTCAAGTGCCTTGCCCAGACTGCGATGGGATCACTTGTTCTTTTCTTGCTTATATGTTTGAGTTTTCTGTGGATTCTGGTTATTAAACCTTTGTCGGAGAGATAACCTGCAAATATCTTCTCCCATTCTGAGGGCTGTTTGCTTGCTTTGCTTGCTGTGTTCTTGGCTGTGCAGAAGCTTTTTAGTTTGATCAGGTCCCAGTAGTGTATTTTTGAAGCTGCTTCAATTGCCCGGGGGGTCCTCCTCATAAAATACTCGCCTCGACCTATTTCTTCAAGGGTTTTCCCTATACTCTCTTCTAGTATTTTTATAGTTTTATGTCTTAAGTAAAAGTATGTCTTAAGTATGTCTTAAATCTTTAATCCAGTGAGAGTCTATCTTAGTTAATGGTGAAAGGCATAGGTCAGTTTCAGTCTTCTACAGGTTACCAGCCAGTTCACCCAGCACCGTTTGTTAAATAGGGAATCTTTTCCCCACTGAATGTTTTTAATTGGCTTGTCAAAGATCAGATAACGGTAAGTAGCTGGATTCATCTCTTGGTTCTCTTCTCTTCCAGACATTTACTTCTCTGTTTTTGTGCCAGTACCATGCTGTTTTGATCACTATCAATTTATAGTATAGTCTGAGGTCTGGTAGCCTGATTTCTCCTGCTTTGTTTTTATTTCTGAGTAATGTCTTGGCTATTTGAGGTTTTTTCTGATTCCATATGAAACGAAGTATTATTTTTTCAATATCTTTCAAGTATGACAGTGGAACTTTAATAGGGATTGCATTAAAATTGTATATTTCTTTGGGTAGTATAGACATTTTAACAATGTTGATCTGTCCCAGCCATGAGCATGGTATGTTTTTCCATTTGTTAACCTTTTCAGCTATTTCTTTTCTTAGAGTTTCATAGTTCTCTTTATAGAGATCTTTTATGTCTTTTGTTAGATAAACTCCCAAATATTTCATCTTCTTTGGTACTACTGTGAATGGAATAGAGTCCTTAACTGTTTTTTCAGCGTGACTATTTGGTATATATAAAGACTACTAATTTATGAATGTTGATTTTGTAACCTGAGACGCTGCTGTATTCCTTGATCACTTCTAAGAGTTTTGTAGTAGAATCCCTAGTGTTTTCCAGATATACAATCATATCATCTGCGAAGAGCGAAAGTTTGATCTCTTCTGGCCCTATATGGATACCCTTGAGCGCCTTTTCTTCCCTAATTGAGATGGCTAAAACTTCCATTATAATGTTAAAGAGCAGTGGAGACTATGGGCAGCCTTGTCTGGTTCCTGATCTGAGTGGAAATGATTTCAATTTAACTTCATTCAATAGGATATTAGCTGTGGGTTTGCTGTAGATGGCCTCTATCAGTTTAAGAAATGTCCCTTCTATACCAATTTTCTTAAGTGTTCTGATCATGAAGGGATGCTGGATATTATCAAAAGCTTTTTCTGCATCAATTGAGAGAATAATATGGTCTTTGTTTTTTAATTTGTTTATGTGCTGAATTATAGATTTATGTATATTGAACCAGGCTTGAGACCCTTGTATAAAACCAACTTGATGATGATGTATAATTTGTTTGATGTGTTGCTGAATTCTGTTTGTTAGGATCTCGTTGAATATTTTTGCATCTATATTCATTAGTGATATTGGTCTATAATTTTCTTTTCTTGTTGGGTCTTTTCCTGGTTTGGGGATCAGGGTGATGTTTGCTTCATAGAACGTGTTGGGGAGTCTTCCTTCTTTTTCTACCTTTTGGAACAGGTTGAGTAATATAGGTACTAATTCCTCTTTAAAGATGTGATAGAATTCTGACGTAAAGCCATCTGGTCCTGGGCTTTTCTTTTTAGGGAGATTTTGTATGGTTGATGCTATTTCCGAACTTGATATGGGCCTGTTCAACATTTCCACTCGATTCTGGCTAAGTCTTGGAAGATGATGTGCTTCCAAGTATTGGTCAATTTCCTTCAGATTTTCATATTTCTGAGAATAAAGTTTCTTGTAATTTTCTTTAAGGATTTTTTTGAATTTCTGAGGAGTCTGTTATTTCGTCTTTGTCATTTCTGATTGATGAGATTAGAGATTTTACTCTTTTTTTCCTGGTTAGGTTAGCCAAGGTTTATCTATTTTATTGACCTTTTCAAAAAACCAACTTTTTGATTTAGTGATCTGTTTTATAATTCTTTTGTTTTTGATTTCATTTAATTCTGCTCTAATTTTGGTTACTTCTTTTCTTCTACTGGGTTTGGGGTTGGAATGTTCTTCCTTTTCCAGTTGCTTGAGATGTCCCATTAAGTTGTTAACTTCCTGTCTTTCCATTCTCTTGAGGAAGGCTTGCAGTGCTATAAATTTTTCTCTTAGGACTGCCTTTGTGGTATCTCAGAGGTTCTGATAATTCATGTCTTCATTGTCATTTTGTTCCCCAAATTTGGCAATTTCCTTCTTAATCTTATCTCTGACCCAGCTATCATTCAGCATGATGTTATTTAACTTTCATGTTTTTGTATGAGTATGCAGATTCCTGTTGTTACTGAGTTCAACTTTTATTCCATGGTGGTCTGAGAAGATGCTATGAATAATTTCTATACCTTTACATTTACTGAGGTTAGACTTGTGACCTAAGATGTGATTGATTTTGGAGTATGTTCCGTGGGCTGATGAGAAGTATGCATATTCAGTTTTGTTGGGATGAAATATTCTATAGATGTCTGCTAAATCCAAATGTTGGATGCTTATGTTTAAATCTAAAATTTCTGGGGATAATGGGAAGATGGCGGACTGAAGCCAGCTTTCTACAGAGGCTCCTGTCCTGAAGGAGAGTTAGGGGACGAAAATTTAGCAAGTAACCTGATGGATTCGAGCAACACCAAGTGAGAAAGTTGAAGAATGCACATCAACCCCGCTGAGGAGAGCTGCGACCACTAGGAAGCAAACAAAAGGTACAAAACCCATCACCAAGTGGATGGGAGTCCCCCCACCCCCACCTGATCGGCTTAAGGGCCCCACAAACAAAAGGGCAGAAATCAAAGGCTGTCCCACTACACTTCATGGGAGAGACCTACTATAAACTGGACCTACCTCCCTTACTAGGATGCCTAGGCATTCTCCTGCTTGGCACAAAACTGTATAAATCTGTAAATATCCTTTGCCGGCAACTCTGAGTACCCAGCACTTCCCGCCACTCTCTCTGAGGTCTGAAAGCCTGTCCCCCAGGAGTTCGGATTCTTGGGTGACTCCTAAAGGGGAGAAGACAGTCCCTGGGCTGCAGCTGGTCAGCACTGATTCTGGGGCATGGGAGAGAGGTGAGGACAGTCAGTGGAGGGAGACCCTCACCAGGGCGGTGCTTCCCCGAGGCGAGGTGCAGCAGCCCTCCTTGGGCAACAATACAACCAGGCATATAACTGAGTCAAACTCACTAACAGCTGCTCTGAGCTCCCTGCTGCTCTGAGCTCCTGGCACTCCCCCCGCCCTTGCTCTATGGTCCGGAAACCTGAGTGCCTGCCGTGTGACTGGGCAGGGAGCTGAGTGGAGCTGAGTCTGTTTTTTGCTGCCCGGCGGTTCTGGGCTCCAACAGCTCCCTCCACCCCGGGTGAGAGACTGGAAGAAACTGAATTTGCTTGCTGTCGACCGGGCTCCCTATGGCTCAGAGCCCCTGCTGGCTCTGGGCTTCAGGCGCTCCCCTACCCTTATTCTGTGCTCTGGAGACCTGAGCGCCTGCCGTGTGGCCGGGTAGGGAACTGGGGAAGCCGAGTCCGTTCACTGCCCGGTGGTTCTGGGCTCCAGCCGCTCCCCCCACCCCACCCTCACTCTGAAGCCTGGAGGCTTGGGATGTGGTGGTGCGGTGGAGCCAAAGATTGGGAGAAATTGAGTGAGCTTGCTGCCAGCGGCTCTTAGCTCCCAGCACCCCACAACACCCTCACTCTGGGATTTGGAGGCCTGTACCCCAGGAGTCCAGATTCTTGAGGGATTTGTCGGGGCGTGGACAGTGCCCGAACTGCGGCTGGTCGGTCCTGACTCTGGGACACAGGAGTGAGGCTGGGGGAGACCAAAATCAGAGCGGCAGCTCCCTGAGGCGGCTGAAGCCATACCGCCTGCCTCCCTGGGCAACCAGAGGAGACCACTCCTGAGTATAGGATTTGCCTGAGGTGATGCACAGACCCCGGAAACATCCAGGGTAGGGCCGACTCAGAGAACTGAGACTTCAACCCAGAGTAAGTGCTTCACTGAGGTCAAACAGAAGCCAGCTGACAATAAGTCAAAACCACTCAGCCCCACCACACCAGACAGGGCCCCAGTCTATCAGGCTACAACCCTGAACGGGCCTCCGTAATGACCAACCCAATCCTCTACTACAAACGTAACTCACTCAGAAACTTCTGATCAAACTCCAACTTTTACAATGGAGAAAAGATTAAAATTGTCCACTGGACTTTTGCAAAACTCGATACCCAAAATTTGACCAAACTTATCAATAATCTCCATTAATGTGAATGGCTTAAACTGTCCTCTAAAGAGACATAGGTTAGCTGATACAAAAACTCAGACCAGATATGTGTTGCTTACAAGAGTCACATCTTAACTTAAAAGACAAATACAGACTCAGGGTGAAAGGATGGTCATCCATATTTCAGGCAAATGGTAACCAGAAAAAAGCAGGTGTTGTAATTTTAGTTGCAGAAACAATAGGCTTTAAATCAACAAAAGTAAGGAAGGACAAGAATGGTCACTTCATATTTGTTAAGGGTAATACTCAATATGATGATATTTCAATTATTAATATCTATGCACCCAACCAGAATGCACCTCAATTTATAAGAGAAACTCTAACAGACATGAGCAACTTGATTTCCTCCAGCTCCATAATAGTTGGAGATTTTAACACTCCTTTGGCAGTGCTGGATCGATCCTCCAACAAAAAGCTGAGTAAAGAAATTTTAGATTTAAATCTAACCATCCAGCATTTAGATCTAGCAGACATCTACAGAACATTTCATCCTAACAAAACTGAATACACATACTTCTCATCAGCCCACAGAACTTACTCCAAAATTGATGACATCTTAGGTCACAAATCTAACCTCAGTAAATTTAAAGGAATAGAAGTTATTCCATGCATCTTCTCGGACCATCATGGAATAAAACTTGAGCTGAGTAACAACAGGAATCTACATACTCATACAAAAACATGGCAGTTAAATAACATCATGCTGAACGATAGCTGGGTCAGAGATGATATCAAGAAGGAAATTGCCAAATTTTTGGAAGAAAACGACAATGAAGACGTGAACTATCAGAACCTCTGGGACACGGCAAAGGCAGTTCTAAGAGGGAAATTTATAGTGCTGCAAGCCTTCCTCAGGAGAATGGAAAGAGAGGAAGTTAACAACTTAATGGGACAGCTCAAGCAACTGGAAAAGAACACTCCAACCCCAAAACCAGTAGAAGAAAAGAAATAACCAAAATCAGAGCAGAACTAAATGAAATTGAAAAGAAAAGAACAATACAACAGATCAATAAATCAAAAAGCTGGTTTTTTGAAAAGGTCAACAAAATAGATAAACCATTGGCCAACCTAATCAGGAAAAAAAAGAGTAAAATCTCTAATCTCATCAATCAGAAATGACAAAGATGAAATAACAACAGACTCCTCAGAAATCCAAACAATCCTTAATGAATATTACAAGAAACTTTACTCTCAGAAATATGAAAATCTGAAGGAAATGGACCGATACTTGGAAGCTTGTCACCTTCCAAGACTTAACCAGAATCAAGTGGAAATGTTGAACAGGCCCATTTCAAGTTCGGAAATAACATCAACCATACAAAACCTCCCCAAAAAGAAAAGTCCGGGACCAGATGGTTTCACATCAGAATTCTACCAAACCTTTAAAGAGGAATTAGTACCCATATTACTCAAACTGTTCCAAAATGTAGAAAAAGAAGGAAGACTTCCCCAACACGTTCTATGAAGCAAACATCACCCTCATCCCCAAACCAGGAAAAGACCCAACAAAAAAAGAAAATTATAGACCAATATCACTAATGAATATAGATGCAAAAATATTCAACAAGATCCTAACAAACAGAATCCAGCAACACATCAAACAAATCATAAATCATGATCGAGTTGGCTTTTTCCCAGGGTCTCAAGGCTGGTTCAATATACGTAAATCTATAAATGTAATTCAGCACATAAACAAAGTAAAAAACAAAGATCATATGATCCTCTCAATTGATGCAGAAAAAGCTTTTGATAACATCCAACATCCCTTCATGATCAGAACACTTAAGAAAATTGGTAATACAATATTTGAGTTTATCTTTCATTACCAAATAAACTGTAGACTGTATAGCAAAAAAAAAAAAAAAAAGAAAGAAAATTGGTATAGAAGGGACATTTCTTAAACTGATAGAGGCCATCTACAGCAAACCGACAGCCAATATCATATTGAATGAAGTTAAATTGGAATCATTTCCACTTAGATCAGGAACCAGACGAGGCTGCCCATTGTCTCCATTGCTTTTTACATTGTAATGGAAGTTTTAACCACCGCAATTAGGGAAGAAAAGCCGATCAAGGGCATCCACATAGGGTCAGAAGAGATCAAACTTTCACTCTTCGCAGATGATATGATTTTATATCTGGAAAACACTAGGGACTCTACTACATAACTCTTAGAAGTGATCAAGGAATACAGCAGCATCTCAGGTTACAAAATCAATATTCATAAATCAGTAGCCTTTATATATATCAACAGTAGTCAAGCTGACAAAACAAGGACTCTATCCCAATCACAGTAATGCCAAAGAAGATGAAATATTTGGGAGTTTATCTAACAAAGGCTGTGAAAGATCTATATAAAGAGAACTATGAAACTCTAAGAAAAAAGATAGCCGAGAATGTTAATAAATGGAAAAACATACCATGCTCATGGCTGGGAAGAATCAACATTGTTAAAATGTTCATACTACCCAAAGCAATATATACCTTCAACGCAATCCCTATTAAAGTACTGTCATATTTTAAAGATATTGAAAAAACAATACTTCGTTTTATATGGAATCAGAAAAAAACTTGAATAGCCAAGAAATTACTCAAAAATAAAAACAAAACAGGAGGAATTACGCTACCAGACCTCAGACTATACTACAAATCGATAGTGATCAAAACAGCAAGGTATTGGCACAAAAACAGAGAAGTAGATGTCTAGAACAGAATAGAGAACCAAGAGATGAACCCAGCTACTTACCATTATTTAATCTTTGACAAGCTAATTAAAAACATCCAGTGGGGAAAAGATTCCCTATTTAACAAATGGTGCAGGGTGAATTGGCTGGCAACCTGTAGAAGACTGAAACTGGATCCACACCTTTCACCACTAACCAAGGTAGACTCTTACTGGATTAAAGACCTAAACTTAAGACATGAAACTATAAAAATACTAGAAGAGAGTGCAGGGAAAACCCTTGAAGAAGTTGGTTTGGGTGAGTTTTTTATGAGAAGGACACCCCAGGGAATTGAAGCAGCTTCGAAAATACACTACTGGGACTTGATCAAACTAAAAAGCTTCTGCACAGCCAAGAACACAGTAAGAAAGCAAGCAAACAGCCCACAGAATGGTTGAAGATATTTGCTGGTTATGTCTCTGACAAAGGTTTACTAACCAGAATCCACAGAGAACTCAAACGCATTAGCAAGAAAAGAAAAAGGGATACTATCACAGGCTGGGCAAGAGAATTGAAAAGAAACTTCTCTGGAGAAGATGGGCGAGCGGCCTTCAGATATATGAAAAAATGCTCATCATCTTTAATCATCAGAGAAATGCAAATTAAAACTACTTTGAGATATTATCTAACTCCAGTGAGACTAGCCTATATCACAAAATCTCAAGACCAGAGATGTTGGCGTGGATGCGGAGAAAAGGGAACACTTTTGCACTGCTGGTGGGAATGCAAACTAATACATTACTTTTGGAAAGATACATGGAGAACACTTAGAGATCTAAAAATAGATCTGCCATTCAATCCTGTAATCCCTCTGCTGGGCATATACCCAGAAGACCAAAAACCACATCATAACAAAGATATTTGTAACACAATGTTTATTGCAGCCCTATTCATAATTGCTAAGTCATGGAAAAACCCAAGTGCCCATCAATCCACGAATGGATTAACAAATTGTGGTATATGTACACCATGGAGTACTATGCAGCCTTGAAGAAAGATGGAGACTTTACCTCTTTCATGTTTACATGGATGGAGCTGGAACATATTCTTCTCAGTAAAGTGTCTCAAGAATGGAAGAAAAAATATCCAATGTATTCACCCCTACTATGAAACTAACCTAGGACTTTCACATGAAAGCTATAACCAAGCTACAACCTAAGAACAGGGGGAAGGGGGAAAGTGTGGGGAGAGAGGGGGAAGGTGGGTAGAGGGAAGGGGATTGAAAGTATCACACCTGTGGTGCATCTTACAAGGGTACATGTGAGCCTTGGCAAATGTGGAATGTAAATTTCTTGGCAAAGTAACTAGGAAAATGCCAGGAGGGCTATGTCAACTAATGAGATGAAAGTATGTCAAATATTCTATGAAACAAGTGTATGGTGCCCCATGATCATATTGATGTACACAGCTATGATTTAATAAAAAATAAAATGAAATAAAATAAAATAAAACACTAATTACATTTAGTAAAAAAAAAATTTCTTTGCTCAGCTTCTTATTGGAGGATTGATAAATAACACTGCTAAAGGAGTATTGAATTCTCTAAGTATTATGGAGCTGTAGGAAATCAAGTTGCTCATGTCTTTTAGGGTTTCTCTTATAAATTGAGGTGCATTCTGGTTGGGTGCATAGATATTAATAATAGAAATCTCATTATATTGAGTATTACCCGTAACAAATATGAAGTGACCATTTGTATCCTTCCTTAATTTAGTTGGTTTAAAGCCTATTGTATCTGCAAATAGAATTGCAACACCTGCTTTTTTCTGATTACCATTTGCCTGAAATATGGATGACCATCCTTTTGCCCTGAGTCTATATTTGTCTTTTAAGGTAAGATGTGACTCTTGTATGCAGCAAATATCTGGCCTGAGTTTTTGTATCCAGTCAGGTAATCTGTGCCTCTTTAGAGGACAGTTTAAGCTGTTCACATTAATGTAGAATATTGATAAATCTGGTAAAATTTTGGGTATCAAGTTTTTCAAAAGTCCAGTGAACATTTTTAATCCTTTCACCACTGTAGAAGTTGGAGTTTGATCAAAAGTTTCTGAGTGAGTTTACTTTTGTGGTGAAGGATTGGGCTGGCCATTATGGAGGATTGGTCTAAGAATATACTGAAAAGCTGGTTTGGTTGTGGCAAATTTCTTCAACATATGAATGTCATTATTTAATTTCTCTATCATAAATGAAACTCAATTATCTGGATACAGGATCTGGGGTTGAAAGTTATTTTGCTTTTGAGATTAAAAGTCAATGACCACCCTCTTCTGGCTTGAAAGGTTTCAGCAGAGAGATCTGCAGTCATTCTAATATTCTTCCCTTTGTAGATAATAGATTTCTTACATATGGCTGCTTTCAGATTTTTCTCCTTCATATTAACTTTAGTGAAGTTAATTATGATATTCCTGGGGGATGTCTTATTCGGATTGAGTCGTGCTGGGGTTCTGCAACTGTCTGCCATCTGAATTTCAGAATCTCTTGGCATGTCTGGAAAATTTTCTTTCATAATTTCATGGAGAAGGGCCTCTGTGCCTTGTGAGGCCACTTCATCACTTTCAGGGATTCCAATGAGGCGGATATTAGCCTTCTTCGAATTATCCCAGAACTCTCTGAGAGAATGATCCATTTTTGCTCTCCATTTCTCATCCTCTATGAGAGTTTGGGAGTGCCAAAGGCTTTGTCCTCAATGTCAGAAATCCTTTCTTCTGCTTGCTCCACTCTGTTACTGAGGGCTTCTACTGTATTTTTCAGATCTTTGAGGGCTGCAAAATCTTGCTTCAGTGTGTCAAAATCTTTGGTGGTTTTGTCTTTAAATTCGTTAAATTCTTGAGACAACTTTTGAATTTCTCCTCGAATTTCTAATTCCGACTTTTGAATTGCTGCTCGAATTTCTAATTCCAAATTTTCCTCCATTCTATTCATCTTGTTTGCAATCTAAATTCTTAATTCGATTTTTAATATCTCAGCCAGCTCTTTATGAATAGGCTCTTCAGTTACATCTGCCATATCTTTCCTGGGGAGGGAAGGGTTGATCTCTTCTGGTTATTCATGTTACCAGAGTTTACTGCTGATTTCGCCCCATGATTGTTTTGCACCATTTGATTTTTCCCCTGGAGCTTTGTTGAGGACCCGTACAGTGCTATGGCCTTAGAAACTGTGGACCTGTTTGGTGTGGTAGGGTAAGTGGTCCTGTCTTGTTTTCAGCTGGCCTCTGTTTGACCCTAGTGAAACAGTTACTCTGGGTTGAAGTCTCAGCTGTGGAGAAATAGCAGCAATTAAGTCACCCTGCCCCCCACAGGCAACAATTGGAAAAGGAATATCAAACCTTACTACAACCACACACCCAGGGCACCACCTGAATATTCCTCAGGTGATTGGCTCAGTTCAAAAAGTCCAAATCAATTGTCTCAGTCACCACCTCAGGTGGGAGAGTTTAAAAGGTCTCTGGCAACTGGATCTCAGGGGTCTGGTGACTATTCAGATATGGCTTGTTCCATTGCCTGTGGAGTCAGGTGGACCCACCTAGCAAATAGATCAGTCTCGGAAGGTTGATGCCTCCTTCCCCACCTTGCACCTCTGTCACACCCAGTCACTGGTAGCCCCTCAGGGCTGTGACTCAGTGCCCGTAGTGAACAGATACTCCCAGTGTTTGTACCTGCCTGAATCACAAGGAAATCTATTTTTGCTCAGCCAGGCCTCTGTGCTCTGCCTCTATCTAGTAGGTGAGGCCTGACAACCTCAGGCACTTGATGGAGGCTGGGGGGTGTTCACTTAGTTCCAGCCCCGCCTCTGATTGATGTTACTGACAGAACAGAATAGAACAACTTTGCGGGAATTTGTTTCTGCCCCTGCTAAATTCCCCTGCAGAAGAGAAGCTGTTCTGAGTTCCCAGATCCTGCACCTCTGGCCCTGTCTTTGCTCCTGCAGGTTTGTATTCGGTTAGCTGTCAGTTCTAGCCTCTTATCTTCCTTTGTCTATAGGCTGACGATCCCCTGAGGGCCGGGTGCGTCTTAGGCTCAGTAAAGCAGTCCTCTGGGTCAGCCCCACCCTGGGAACTCCGCGTGTGTGTTTCTAGTTCTCACGCTCCCCTCTGGCCGGTACTGCCTCAGGCAAACTCTTTACTCATGGGGCCTGCGTTTCCATCCTAGATGTGTTCCGTGGTGGTTGCACCTGAGTATGTGCCTGGCCTCTTCTGGTTGCCCAGGGAGACAGGGGGTGTGGCTTCGGAGTATCTGGGAGTGAGCCCTATTGTTGTCAAAAGATGGCTGCTGCTCTGAGCCTCAGGGCACTGCCGCTGTGGTGTAGTTCCCTCTCAGCTGACCATCCTCCTCTCCTCACTCCTGTGCCATATAGTCAGCACTGACCAGCTGCAGTTTAGACCCTGTCTACACCCCTTGAGAAATCACCCAAGAATCTGGACTCCTCGGGGACAGGAGAGAGTGGAGGGGAGTACTGGGAGCTCAGAGTTGCAGGTAGAGAATAAATACAGTTTTATACAGTTTTATGCCTGGCAGGAGAATGCTGTGGCACCGTAGTAGTGGAGGTAGGTCCAGTTTTTAGAGGGTCTCTCCCATGGAGTGTAGTGGGAGGACCTTTGAACTCTGCTCGTTTGTTTGTGGGGCACTCCAAGCAATTCTCATGGGGGAGGGCTCTCCCATCCACTTAGTGATGGATTTTGTACCTTTTGTTTTTATCCTTGTGGTCGCAGCTTGCCTCAGTGGGGTTGATGTGCATTCTTCAACCTTGTCTCTTGGTGCAGCTCAAATCCACTAGGTTACTTGCTAAATTTCTGTCCTTTAACTCTCCTTCTGTATAGAAGCCTCTGTGGAAAGCTGGCTTTAGTCAGCCATCTTGTCTCCGCCCCTGACCCAGTAATTTCATTCCTGGAGACATATTTTGAAGAAATAAGCAGGGAGGAGCTCAAACATTTATTGTGATGATATTTATAGCTGCCAGAACTAAAATATAGAAATAATCTGAATGTTCAACAGTAAAATTCATGATGGCATGTACTTATGGATTCAAGCTATATAGCCAGTAGAAATAATGTTCAAAAGAATATTCAGTGATGATATTAATGTCCAAGATATAAAATAGACAAAAGCAGATTTCAACTCTCTGAAATCCTTATTTGCATATGAAAAAAATCGGAATGAACTCAAGAAAATATTAATAGTAATTATTTAAAACAGTGATTTTTATCTTCTATTTTCAATTTCTAGCATGAATAAATATGAATTTTATAATCAGGAAAAATTATTTACTTTAAAACCCTTTCCTCTTATTCCCCTTTTGATTTTCCTTTTAAAAACTTCCTCCATCTCTATCTTCAACAATTAAAGTCAGAAAAACAAAAAGTCAGACTAGCCACCAAATGATTCATATTAGAGTATATTAGAGAAACTTAACCCAGAGCCACTCTGATTGAGGTCAAATTCCAGTTCAGATTGTCTTTGGCTATTTAAGCTTAGGCAAGTACTTAGCCTCTCCATGCCTTAGTTTCCTTGTCTGTGAAATGAGTATGTAAGTATATTTATATCATAGGGTTGTTGTAAGGGTTAAAGGTTAATACTTTAGAAGACTTAAAATTAGAGCCTGGTCCATTTTAGGTGCTAGGTGTTTATTCCGTAAATCAAATATAGTAAGATCAATTTAGGCTAGAGGTGGCAAGGGCAACATTTTAAAATTTAGGCTATAAAGTTTTGAAAATATTACCTTGTTTCCATTGGATTTTTGACATGATCAAAGGAGATTTGAGGTTCATTGTGCTTTATGGGGCAGGTCAGTTACTAGAAGTGCTGTTGACAACCTGGAGAAGGTGTATGAAAATATTCTAGAATATTTTTCAGGAGCTCACCAAGGACAGGGTAGGGCTTACAACCATTTCTAGAATTTGTTTATGTTTTGTAGGCAGTTTTGCCTGAGAGTGATACAATTGAACATTAAATTATAAAGTAAGGGATGCCATAAACTCTAATCAAACTTCCTGGATACATTTTTGCCATCTCACAGGAATCTGGAAACTTGTCAGTTTACCACTCAAGTAACAATGTTCTGGGGCAAAAATAAAGAGAAAAAATTATATTGGGGATTTTAAAAATCACACTAAGTACAAATTCATGTTAATTTTTATGCTCCAGTCTTAGGAATGTAGGAAAAGAGAATTCCTCACTCAGAAATACCTAGTATACATGGACCTGCGGCTTCCTGCCCTCATGGAGCATAGAGTAACTATCCCAAGCACTTGGCTGCTGGGAAATACTTGGCATATTGTAAGCTCTCGGTAAATAATTATTTTAAAATAGGATGATAAGGTAGCTAGACTTGATATTTCACATAAATAAGCAATTTGAATTTCAGAAATTCAACCATATAAATTCTATATTTAGCACTTGCCTGCTCCTTGGGCCTGTAGCCATCTGATCAACTTCCTCTCACCCTCCCTTCTAGACATCATTCTAACTTTAGACAAATATCTTAAGTATGTGTGTTTCAAAACAAAGATCTAACATCGACCTTTTAAAAAATAGCTGTTTCTTGAATTTAGCAAACAAGTTTCCCTGTTATTTACAGGTGTTGGTCCTTCTGCCTGGAATACTTCATCTCCAGGTATTTGTTTGGCTTTACCCTCACTTCCTTCAGGTCTCTGACCAAACATCACCTTATCAAGAGAACTTTTCCACCTAAATTAAAACAAAGAGCAACCTTTTGGGTGTGTGTGTGCACGCTCACACACACACACTCCTCATATCTTTAACCTAGATTCACTTTTGTCTATAGGACTTAAAATTTTCTAAAATATTAAATGTTTGCCTGTTTATCTTTAGTTTTTCTCACTAGAACAGAACAGTCATGAGAACAGGGACTTTATATAATTTGTACTCCTACCATCGGGTCCAGTGCCTGGGCTTACAGTGGATATTCAAGAAAAATACTTGATAAAGAAAAGAGCAAATGAGTGAATAATCACTGATTGAGAGACTAATATTTTTTGTTTAATACATAGGTAAAATTATTTAAGGTTATCTTTCGAAGACCCAGATGGTGAGAATTAATATTTCAGTTCTTCAGAGAAGAAACAGGTCCATAGAGGTGCAGGAGTTACCAAAGTTCACACAACCACTGGGCAGTGAAACTGAGTCTCCAGGCCATGTCCAGATGGTTGCAAAGCTTACTACTGTATTGTAGCCGATTGGGCCAGATCTGCTTCAGTTTCATGACGACTTCTGCCGTGGCTAGAATCTCTGTCCTGGGAATTATTTAGCATCCTGATTGTTTTGTGATTAGGGTTCTATTTCAGTAATACCAGCTGCTCTTCTAAGGGCTCAGAGTCCTGTTCCAGACTCCTGGGGAAGGGTATGATCCTTTTATATGCGCATAGTTTTCCCATAGTGACTGCCCGCTTAGACTTTAACCATGCCCACCCTGAGCAAAATCCTGTTCAGACCTATCAACTTCAAGTCAGACACCAAATCAGATAGATATCCTAGTTGGCTTGTCATCTAGGGAACATTTAATGGGTTCTTCCATGGTCCCAGCTCTAAACTCAGAGATGAGCAATAAGGAGTTCTCAAGTTTACCATTTAGAGAGGAGTCAGTTATTACAAGTGTGATGAAGGTTCATCATTCTATTGTTGGGGTCAATACATTTATTTTTTAAAGAGTGTCAGAGTAAATATTTTATGGTCTAGTTGTAGCTACTCACCCCTGATGTTCTAGTGTAGAAGAAGATACAAACAATCTAAAAATAAATGAGCATGGTTGTGTTATAGTAAGATGTTCACAAATACAGGAGGTGGGCTGGGATTTGGCCTGCAGGTTCTTCTTTGCTGACCTCTTCTGGTTGTTACCTTGGTTTTGGTAGAGACTGTTTCCCACAACCCTTTCCCAGGATGGTGTCAGGTAAGAATTGTTGTGAGAATTTGGACAGCAAAAGCAAAGCTGCATCCATCAAGCTCTGAAGGGCTTTGATGGTTAGCAGCAAATTTGTTCTGTTGATGGTCAGCTCTTTGGCCAGCTATGACCCTAGCCCACTATGAGACACATTGCTGTGATCTCACAAACAGAAACCAGCCATACAACTAGTCCTGCTCGCTCTCTCACTATGGCATGTTGGCATGTCAAGCTTCCAGATATCTCCGAAATCTGAAACTGTTCCCCTGCACCAGGACTGAGTGAATCGCTTCTTTCTTTTGAATACTCCTCCAGATCCTCTGACACTTGTTTGAGTTCTAATTATTCTTATAATAAATTCCTTATTCTATTGCAGTTGTAGTGTTTTCCTTACTGAATTCTGAAAGTCCACAGCAAATGATGTTTTTTTAGGCTAGCCCTCAGCATTTGCCATGAAGCATTTGCCCACTGACTACATTTCTGTTCCTTTATATTTCCTGAAGTTCATTAATGTGTTTACTCTGTTTTAGAATGGGCTTGATTTTTATTTTCATTATGATTTTGGATTTTATCTAAAGTCAAATACTGGTAGGATATTATTTTTTTAATTAAATCATAGCTGTGTACATCAATGCAATCATGGGGTACAATGTGCTGGTCTTATATACAATTTGAAATGTTTTCATCAAACTGGTTAACATAGCCTTCATGGCATTTTCTTAGTTATTGTGTTAAGACATTTATATTCTACACCTAGTAAATTTCACATGTATCCTTGTAAGATGCACCGTAGGTGTGGTCCCTGGTAGGATATTCTTGATAAAAATTTTACACCAAGCCATTCAGCAAACAAGAGATAGTTATACTCTTGCAAAGAGTCAAAATGTGTTTGTTTTTTTACTGCCCCTTGTTAGATATCCCTGACAGAGGTCCTGCTGGAATGAGGATAGCATGGAGGCAACTAACCCCACAGTCTGTTGAAGTTCATGCCCTGGGTATTGGTGTTAGACCCATCTTGATCCAAATCCTCTCACCCTCTGTATAAACCTTGGAAAATGACTTACCACTTCAGAATCATATGTTACATGGAAAACAACACTTACTAAGTAATCGTTGGGAGAATTAAATACCATTCTGTATGCTTGGTGCTGCTCGTGGATGTCTAGTAGCTGTGAGATTTCCTGCTACCTTCTTGGCCTGCCCCTCTGCCATGGTCTTTTCAGCTCAACTCAACACCCTGCTCTGGTCCATTTTGCATATTGCTATGGTAGCATCCTCTTTCTGACTCAGCACACCTGAATACTCATTGGCCAAGGTGACTCGCTGTGACATGTAGTTCCCTGCTCAGGGATGTTGGCAGGGGCGGACGGTGCAGGGGAAGCCAAGAGCCCCAGTTAATAAATTAACATACAAAGTGTAGATAGGAGGAAACTATAGGGATTTCTGCATTAAGAGAATATTTCTAAGGACACAAAGCAGATGCAGTTGCCTCACCTGGAATGATCTATGTGGAGCTCCTTCTTCAAAGGAAAACATTAGCTGGCTTAAACGAAAAGATTTCCCTCAAATCTTTTCTGATGCTTTCAGCTGCATATTCTTCATTAGCTAAACCTACATAATGCTTCATTGTTCTCTGATACAAATAATTTACATGCATGTATTGTAGCTTAGTGGTTAAAAGTGCGGGATACATTTTTGCAGAGGTCCTCAAACTATCGCCCGTGGGCCACATGAGGTGGGGTGATAGTATTTGTTCCTGTTTTGTTTTTATACTTCAAAATAAGATATGTGTAGTGTGCATAGGAATTTGTTCATAGTTTTTTTTATTTTTTATTTATTTTATTTATTTATTTTTCTCTGGTTTCTTTCTTTTTTTTTTTTTTATTGTTGGGGATTCATTGAGGGTACAATAAGCCAGGTTACACTGATTGCAATTGTTAGGTAAAGTCCCTCTTGCAATCATGTCTTGCCCCCATAAAGTGTGACACACACCAAGGCCCCACCACCCTCCCTCCATCCCTCTTTCTGCTTCCCACCCATACCTTAATTGTCATTAATTGTCCTCATATCAAAATTGAGTACATAGGATTCATGCTTCTCCATTCTTGTGATGCTTTACTAAGAATAATGTCTTCCACTTCCATCCAGGTTAATACGAAGGATGTAAAGTCTCCATTTTTTTAATGGCTGAATAGTATTCCATGGTATACATATGCCACAGCTTGTTAATCCATTCGTGGGTTGGTGGGCATTTAGGCTGTTTCCACATTTGGCAATTGTAAACTGAGCTGCAATAAACAGTCTAGTACAAGTGTCCTTATAATAAAAGGATTTTTTTCCCTCTGGGTAGATGCCCAGTAATGGGATTGCAGGATCAAATGGGAGGTCTAGATTGAGTGCTTTGAGGTTTCTCCATACTTCCTTCCAGAAAGGTTGTACTAGTTTGCAGTCCCACCAGCAGTGTAAAAGTGTTCCCTTCTCTCCACATCCACGCCAGCATCTGCAGTTTTGAGATTTTGTGATGTGGGCCATTCTCACTGGGGTTAGATGAAATCTCAGGGTTGTTTTGATTTGCATTTCTCTAATATATAGAGATGATGAACATTTTTTCATGTGTTTGTTAGCCATTCGTCTGTCATCTTTAGAGAAAGTTCTATTCATGTCTCTAGCCCATTGATATATGGGATTGTTGGCTTTTGTCATGTGGATTAATTTGAGTTCTCTATAGATCCTAGTTATCAAGCTTTTGTCTGATAGAAAATATGCAAATATCCTTTCCCATTGTGTAGGTTGTCTCTTTGCTTTGGTTATTGTCTCCTTAGCTGTACAGAAGCTTTTCAGTTTAATGAAGTCCCATTTGTTTATTTTTGTTGTTGTTGCAATTGCCATGGCAGTCTTCTTCATGAAGTCTTCCCCCAGGCCAATATCTTCCAGTGTTTTTCCTATGCTTTCTTTGAGGATTTTTATTGTTTCATGCCTTAAATTTAAGTCCTTTATCCATCTTGAATCAATTTTTTTGAGTGGGGAAAGGTGTGGGTCCAGTTTCAGTCTTTTACATGTAGACATCCAGTTCTCCCAACACCATTTATTGACTAGGGAGTCTTTCCCCCAAGGTATGTTCTTGTTTGGTTTATCAAAGATTAGGTGGTTGTAAGATGTTAGTTTCATTTCTTGGTTTTCAATTCTATTCCAAGTGTCTATGTCTCTGTTTTTGTGCCAGTACCATGCTGTCTTGAGCACTATGGCTTTGTAGTACAGACTAAAATCTGGTATGCTGATGCCCCCAGCTTTATTTTTATTACTAAGAGCTGCCTTCGCTATACAGGGTTTTTTCTGGTTCCATACAAAATGCAGAATCATTTTATCCAAATCTTGAAAGTACGATGTTGGTATTTTGATAGGAATGGCATTGAATAGGTAGATTGCTTTGGGAAGTATAGACATTTTAACAATGTTGAGTCTTCCCATCCATGAGCATGGTATGTTCTTCCATTTGTTAATATCCTCTGCTATTTCCTTTCTGAGGATTTCATAGTATTCTTTATAGAGGTCCTTCACCTCCTTTGTTAGGTATATTCCTAGGTATTTCATTTTCTTTGAAACTATGGTGAAGGGAGTTGTGTCCTTAATTAGCTTCTCATCTTGACGGTTATTGGTGTATAGAAAGGCTACTGACTTGTGGACATTGATTTCATATCCTGAAACATTACTGTAGTTTTGATGACTTCTAGGAGTCTTGTGGTTGAGTCTTTGGGGTTCTCTAAGTATAAGATCATGTCATCAGCAAAGAGGGAGAGTTTGACCTCCTCTGCTCCCATTTGGATTCCCTTTATTTCCTTGTCTTGCCTAAATTGTATTGGCTAGAACTTCCAGCACTATGTTGAATAGTAAAGGTGACAGAGGACAAACTTGTGTAAGTTTCAGTTCTAAGAGGAAAAGCTTTCAGTTTTACTCCATTCAGTAAAATATTGGCTGTGGGTTTGTCATAGATAGCTTCAATCAGTTTTAGAAATGTGCCACCTATGCCTATACACTTCAGTGTTCTAATTAGAAAAGGATGCTGGATTTTATCAAATGCTTTTTCTGCATCTATTGAGAGGATCATGTGATCTTTATTTTTGCCTCTGTTAATATGGTGGATAATGTTTATGGACTTGCGTATGTTAAACCAGCCTTGCATCCCTGGGATGAAGCCTACTTGATCATGATGAATGACTTTTTGGATGATAACCTGTAATCTATTGGCTAGGATTTTGTTGAGAATTTTTCCATCTATATTCATGAGTGAGATTGGTCTGAAATTCTCCTTTTTGTTTGGGTCTTTTCCTGGTTTTGGTATCAGGTTGATGTTTGCTTCATAGAATGTGTTGGGGAAGATTCCTTCTTCCTCAATTTTTGGAATAATTTCTGCAGTACAGGAATAAGCTCTTCCTTGAAGGTTTGATAGAATTCTGGAGTGAAGCCATCTGGAGCAGAACTTTTTTTGGTTTGAAGATTTTTTATTGTTTCTTTGATCTCAGTGCTTGAAATTGGTCTTTTCAGGAGCTTTATTTCTTCCTGGCTGAGTCTAGGGAGAGGGTGTGATTCCAAATATTGATCCATTTCCTTCACATTGTCAAATTTCTGGGCATAGAGTTTCTGGTAGTATTCAGAGATGATCTCTTGTATCTCTGTGGGATCAGTTGTTATTTCCCCTTTATCATTTCTGATTGAGGTTACTAGAGATTTTACTTTTCTATTCCTCGTTAGTCTGGCCAATGGTTTATCTATTTTATTTATTTTTTCAAAAAACCAACTCCTTGTTACATTAATTTTCTGAATGATTCTTTTGTTTTCAATTTCACCGATCTCTGATTTGATTTTGGATATTTCTTTTCTTCTACTGAGTTTAGGCTTAGATTGTTCTTCTTTTTCCAATTCCATAAGATCTCTTGTGAAATTGTTGATGCGCTCTCTTTCTGTTTTTCAAGTGTAGGCATCTAAAGCGATCAATTTTCCTCTCAAAGCTGCTTTTGCAGTATCCCACAGGTTTTGGTATCTTGTGTCTTCATTGTTGTTATGCTCAAGGAAGTTAATGATTTCCTGTTTTATTTCTTCCTGCACCCATCTGTTCTTCAACAGAAGATTGTTTAATTTCCATGCCTTTGGGTGTGGTCGAGCGTTTTTGTTAGAGTTGAGTTCCACCGTTAGTGCCTTATGGTCTGAGAAGATACAAGGTAAAATTTCAATTCTTTTGATTCTTTTGATATTTGTTTTGTGTCCCAGGATATGATCAATTTTGTAGAATGTTCCATAGGGTGATGAACAATGTATATTCTTTATCTTTGGGGTGGAGTGTTCTATATGCGTCTATCAAGCACAGTTGTTCTAAGGTCTCATTTAAATCTTTTATATCTTTGTTTAATTTCTGTTTAGAGGATCTGTCCAGCTCTGTAAGAGGAGTGTTAAGGTCCCCTGTTATGATGGTATTATCCGATATCATATTGCTCAGACTGAGTAAGGTCTGTTTCAAGAATCTGGGAGCATTCAAATTGGGTGCATAAATATTTAGAATTGAAATATTTTCTTGTTGTATTTTTCCCTTGAACAATATAAAGTGACCATCTTTGTCTTTTTTGACTTTAGTTGCTTTAAATCCACATGTATCTGAAAAGAAGATTGCAACCCCTCTTTTCTTCTGAATGCCATTGCCTGAAAAATTGTCTTCCGATCCTTGACTCGGAGCTTTAATTTGTCTTTTGAAGCCAGGTGTGTTTCTTGCAGACAGCAAATAGATGGCTTGTGTGTTTTAATCCAGTCAGCCATCTATGTCTCTTCAGTGGGGAATTCAAGCCATTAACATTTATTGAGATAATTGGTAAGTGTGGTAGTATTCTATTCATCTTATTTTGTGAGAGTCCATTGCTTAGTTTTATCTTTTGCATCAATGTGGAGGTTAGGTTCTGTCCTTTAATTTCTGAGTTCTTACTTTGCTGCTGATCCATTGTGGTGGTCAGTGTGCAGAACAGGTTGAAGTATTTCCTGTAGAGCTGGTCTTGTTGTGGCGAATTTCCTCAATGTTTGTATATCCGTAAATGATTTGATTTCTCCGTCAATTTTTGAGCTTAGCTTAGCAGGGTACAGAATTCTGGGCTGGAAATTGTTCTGTTAAGGTAGATTAAAGGTAGATGACCATTGTCTTCTTGCTTGGAAAGTTTCATTAGAGAAGTCTGCTGTCACTCTGATGAATTTGCCCCTTTCTCCTGGCAGCTTGCAGAATCTTTTCTTTTTTCTTGACTTTGGACTGGTTCATCACAATGTGTCTTGGAGAAGCTCAGTTGGAGTTGAGGTGACCTGGGGTCTGATATCCCTCTGAAAGCAGTGTGTAAGAATCTTTGGTGATATTCGGGAAATTTTCTTTTATAATATTCTCTAGTATGGCTACCATTCCTCTGGGGCATTCTTTTTCCCCTTCTGGAATTGTTATAACTCGTATGTTGGAACACTTCATAAAGTCCCATAATTCTGACAGTGAACGTTCTGCTTTCTCTCTCTTCTTTTCTGCCTCTTTTACTATCTGAGTTATCTCAAGAACTTTGTCTTCTACCTCTGAAATTCTTTCTTCTGCATGGTCTAACCTGTTGCTGATACTTTCCATTGCATCTTTAAGTTCCCTAATTGACTGTTTCAGTTCCTTCAGCTCTGCTATATCCTTTTTATATTCTTCATATCATTCATCTCTTATTTGATTCTGTTTTTGGATTTCCCTTTGGTTATTTTCCACTTTATTAGCAGTTTCCTTCATTGTTTCCATCATTTCTTTCAGTGTTTTGAACATGTGTATTCTAAATTCCCTTTCTGTCATTCCTAACATTTCTTTATAGGTGGAATCCTCTGCAGTAGCTACCTCATGGTCCCTTGGCAGGGTTGTTCTCGACTGGTTGTTCATGTTGCCTGGAGTTTTCTGCTGATTCTTCCTCATGAGTGATTTCTTTTATCTGTTTCCTTGCCCTAATTTTCCTTTCACTTCCTCTTGCTCTTTAAGTTCTCGTGCCTGTGGACTAAGGGTTACAGGACTAGAAGGGTGAGAAGGTTGAAGAGTAAAAAAGGGATGAAAGAAAGGAGGACTGAGTGGCAAGAAAAAAAAAGAAAAATAGAGAAAGGAGAGGGTGTGGGTAAAAGGAATATTGACAAAAAGAAGAGAGGCACAGAAAGAGGGAGACAGAGCAATATAGGTGTACAGTAGGGTACTTTGACACAACCTTAAAAAAAAAACCACCTTCTGGGGGTGCCCAGTTGGGTGGTTCCCTTGAGGTCAGCAGCTCTTTGTTAACTTGATCACAGTACCCCACCTCCACCCAGTAGAGAGGAAATACAAAAATGCTATAAATCAAACCAAAACAAGCAAACAGAAAACTTTATGTGATAAAATTGGGTGAAAAACCAAATAATAGCGGTAGAAACACTAGCAAAAATGAAGTTCTAGTTATTGAAAAAGGCAGCAATGGGAAATTATAGTTAAACTACAAAAATTGAGAAAGAAAAAGGATCTGTATGGAAAAGGTTGAAATTAAAAAACAAAACAACATCAACATCAAAATAAACAAAAAAAAACAACCAAACCAAAATAAAAAAAGAAAAAAACAAGAAAAACACAACCAAAAACCAAGCAGTATGTATATGTTATTGAATATTGTCTGGGCAACACGTGGTCTTCTGTGGTATGAGATGTTAATCACAGTTCTGATATGACTGGAGGCTGCTGATTTCTCAAACCCCAGCAGTTAGATACCCTAAATCTCTCTTCAACCCACTTAAAAGGCACTTTGAACTTGTAAACTTGCTGAGCAGAAGCTTTCCCAGGAATGTGCTTGTCACGGGAATCACTGCTGAAGTTGCTATCCACTTACCCAGTGTGCCAAAACCGGTCTCACTCTGCCCCTGAGGGTTAGGGCTGCAAGGCGGCCAAGTAGCCTAGACCCCTCCTTAGGCTACTTGGTCACTGGGTTACCAGCTCCCACCCGATTCTAGCTCTGCAACCCTGAGGGCGGAGCTTGCTGTGGCAGATTGCTCACAATGGCTCCCTGTGACCCACAGCCAAACACTATTAGCTCCGTCTGGCTCAGCGGCTCAGACTGGGGCCCTAGACAATGGCCAAAGTTCTCTGCACTCCCGCTCAGGCTCTCCCCAAGGAAGTTCAACTGAGTGCCAGGTCCAAAGACACCAAAACAGTTCACAGGTAAGGCCTTTCTGGTTTGCAGTCTCGCTGCTACTGAACTTACAGTTGTGGGCGGGTTTAGACGGATTGAACACACGCGACCACTTGCCGGTTTTCCACTGTTTTAGTCCTCCTCTTGGGGTCCAGAAGTCTCTTGCTGACTCCCTGTATCCTCTCAGGGGTGATGATAGGCAGATCCCACGAGCCAGAGATGCCTGGAGTCCTAGCTCCCCAGACTTACGGTGCCCAGATGCAAGGAAGCTGTTACTCGGCCGCCATCTTGTTCTGCCTCTACCCATAGTTTTTTTATTTTAAACTATAGTCTGGTCCTCCAACGGTCTTAGGGACAGTGAACTGTCCCACTGTTTAAAAAGTTTGAGGATCCCTGTTTAGAGTATAGTAGAAATTGATTTGTCGGTTCTCTCTCTCTCTTTTTTTTTTTTTTGAGTCAAAGTCTCACTTTGTCACACTTGGTGGAGTACTGTGGTGTCATAGCTCACAGCAACCTCAAACTTGGGCTCAGATGATCCTTTTGCCTCAGTTTTTCATTTTTAGTGGAAGACATGTTCTCTTGCTCAGGCTGGTTGCAAACTCCTGAATTCAAGCCATTCACCTGCCTTGGCTTCCTGAAATGCTAGGGTTACAGGCATGAGCCACTGCACCCAGCCTATTTGCCAGTTCTTTTTTTAAATTGGACTTACAAACTTGGAAACAATTATTTCCCCTTGAAATGGGGAAAAATAATAGCAACTACTTGCCTGAAACATTGTAAAAATCCACTAAATATTATCATGCTATTATTCTTAGTATGTGGTTGGCAAATTTTGTTCTTCCCTTGTGTGTGAATTATGTAAATGAACGAAGTTTGTTTTATCACAGCCCTACCTCTGATCTAGGTTAGAGATCCTCACATCATGTTTTCTGAATAAATGAATGGACTTAGTGGGTAAGAGAAAAATGATTCATTGGGGAAGAAAAATAATAATAGCCCTGGATTTGCTTGCTTCCTATAGCATGGATTTAGGATTAAAAATGCCTCACAGGATTATCAATCCATGTACATTTAAATAGTTAAGATTCTAACTTCACCTCTTACTGTGCTTGCTGCCTCTTGCCCTTGGAACTTATTTCTTACCTTATCTAAGCTAACTCCTGCTGGCATTAGTCCCCCAAAAGAAAATGAATGAATGTGCTTATTCCTAAATGAAAGATGACACTGTGCCTAGTTTCTTTCTGAAGAGATTCTTCCCATGTCTTACTGGAACAATGAGATATACAGAGAAAGATAACATCCATGCTTTTTCCTTAAAATGGAAAGAGACATTTCAAAAGCAAATACTTCACATTTGTCTTGGGAGCTAGTGACATATCTTAATTTACAGTTATGGGGAAGCTCTGGGTTATCTAGCTGACGTCTGAAGAAATGACTTGAAATGGAAAAATTTGACAACTTCTGCCTCTTCTCATTACCTCGTGGGTGATGGATAATTTCATAGTGATGACAGCTTGGGGATGTAGTTATGGAAATCCTTGTCTTGTCAAATATAAGGTATAAATGTGTGTCTGAGTCCGTCATTTTCATATTTTTTCCTTCTCTTTTGTCTAAATTTTAAATAGTGTAACCCTCTCCAATGGTATCTTAACATCTGTAAGAAGGTGAGACAGCGGGGGGGGGGGGAAAAACCAAGGTTTATTTTGATTAGGTTTAGGACTAATTTACACAAAAGAACATGTGGAGCTGAAGAAATAGCAAATGTGAATTTTATATCCATGGCCTAAAGGAAAGTTCTTCTTCCTTTTTTCCCTCCTTTCCTCTCTTCTTTCTTTTTCATCTTCCTTCCTCCTCTTCTTCATCCTTCCCTCTTCTCTCTTTTTCATCCTTATATCCTCCTCTTCTATCCTTCTCTTTCTTCCTTCTCTTATTTCTTCTCTTCTTACTCTTTGTTTCACTTCAAATTTTAAGGCCCATTCTTAGTGAAAAGAAATCTGTAGCATACTGGTTTGTTTCAATATTTAAGCGTAGTTTCTAGAGATCTTTAATTATTATTCCAGTTTATTAATTCTGATTTTTATACTCTGAGTTCTTCTGGTATTTCTGCTTGTGAGTTTCTTGAATGTTTACTTTTGGGTCATAGCATGCCTCATTATGACAGAGTGGCGTCTGATTCTCAGAGTGTAAATGTCACATTGAACTGCATTCTGAATATTTCATTCTTCACTGTGGATTACAGCTTTATGCCTTAAAAAATTACAGCAAGCACAGTTAAAATTGAGGCAATATATGTACAGCACATCATACATAGGGTTCCCATCTACTAAGGTTAAAAGGGTTTTATTACTATCATGTATTTTTCATGTTATTTTCTCCTTGGGTGTGGTTAAAATTTATTTTAACATCATAATTTGTCAACCTAAACCCATCTCATTAATCCTTGATAACATGGAATCACTGTGTGTTAAAGGGAGAAGTGAGGTTTACAGATCATGGGGCAATGTTGGCATTTTACACAGGGGGATGCTCTGGCTCACAAGCCATGTCTTTCCTACAGCTAGTCAATCACCGGCAGAAGCAGGAGAAGAAGTCATATTTTAGCTACTACTAATAAAGATAGTAACAATCCTTCCAAAGATGGTTTGTTTTCAAACATCCATGTCAGATCTTTGGGAATGTGAGGGTTGATAAGTGGTGATGACTGCAAATGACCATGTGATGAATAAGCATGGGCTCCATTGTCAGACTGATTTAGGTTCAAATTCCAGCCCCTACTCTCCAGTTGATTACCTCGGACAAGTTACTTAATTCTCTCTGGGCTTCTATTTTCCAAAACATAGTAGAAGCCAATTAGAAAGTATAAAATAAAAGTGCTTTTCCTGGTACAGGAGTTAGGGAGTCAGATGTTAAATGCACAGTTAGCTTTCATTGCACCTTATATTATAATCATGATTGTTAGTGTTAGGCTTCTTATTAGTGGTACACTTCTCTTCTCAGGGCTGATTGTTGCTGTGGTGTTCAGTGTGTATGATACTCTGTAGGTGAGAGTTTGTTTCAATGGAAGGTTAGAGTAATTATGTCCTTAAGATACTGAGAAAAATAAAGGGCAATCCCAGAGAGTACAGCCATTAAGGAAACAGTACTGAGAAAAAGATCTTTGCTGTCCCAGATGATTGTAAACCCTTTTAGGCCAACCATCATTCTATCCATCCATGTAATAGTTATTGGGTGAGTTCTATAAGAACTATAAACTATTAAAGAAACATGTGCTATTATCAAGATGTCCCACTGAGTTTTGTTCCTAGTGTGGATGAGGGAAGTCATTGTTGGATATAGGAAAGAATCTTAATAAAAGAGTTTGTGTTTCTGTTATACAAGATGAGGTGTAACACCAGGCCTATCTCAGGAATAAATATTTTGTGTTGTGATTGATCCAGAAGGAAGATATGCCTTGATAGCAGTCAGCCAAACATTTATAAACCAATTCAATTTAGCAGAAATAATCTCGAGAAAATAGACACAAATTATTTTTTACTAAAGGCATTTTTCCTCACACTTTAATTCATTAAAGTTATTCAGAGTGGTGGTACAAAGAATATTGGAAAGAGTTTGCTGGAGCATTATGGAACTATAAACATTTCTGAATAAGGCAGAATTCCTCCCTCCTCACTCCCTTTCCTTCCCCCTCCCCCCTTTTGAAGACATAAGTCTTCATTCTTGACACCAGGGATAAATTGGGATCAAAGCCTTTCACTATAAGAATCTACCTTTTCTTGAAAATCCAGTATATGTCAGTGTGTTGAACTCTTTGCATACATTTATGCTACCCATGGGGAGGGCATAAATATAAGAAACTATAGTTTAGAGATATTAAATAGAAAAGGAAGATTTGGGTTTCCTTGATTGCAAGTTTTTGACTATATCTACTACTTAAGGAGAAAAGGAAGAAAAAAATCAAAGAAGATAAATGATTGCCTATATGAAGGCTGACAGAAATTCCTTGGAAAGAAACTATCTGAGGTTGCATTTTATCTTTGTTTTGCTTTCTGATAAGACAGTAAGTTATGAAAGTGATCAGAAAGAGCTACTTAGTGAAGGCCACAGACTGTGGTACTTTGCATGTAAACTCGAAAGATGTGTTTTCTACAGGACTGTGCAGAACCAGAGCTGGTTATGGGGCTTCCAGTGTGAACAAAGGGAGGGGGGACATTTTAGAGGATAGACTGCCAAGAAACATCTCTTGCAAGCTTTCACCAGCATGTAACTTATAATCTTGGGCAATGCAATGGCAATTCTCCAGGGTGATAACTCTAAGCAGGAAGAAACTCAGGGGAAAAAAGTATAAAGAATTCTTGTAAGATCACTAAGAGTTATTATACCATTCAAGGAACCAGTGAGAGGTATATCTCAAAAAGAAAAGGATGTCTAGTATAGTGTGCATACTTGCTGAAACAAAGGCCTAAAGTTTTATTGTTAGAAGCAGCACGGTTTTTATTATTATTATTATTTTTTTTTAGTGAAGAGTATGTAACAGTTACTTTTATGTTTGAATTTTAGCATGTAAGCCCTAAGTGAAAAATAAATGAATGGAAAACTAACATGTTTTTCAGTATGTTATATTGATTGGAGGTTTGTTAGATGTTACATGGAGTTTGGTAAAGGATCTAAATCTCACATTTAAGATACAGAGGAAAGAGCCTTTATCAGGACCTGTCTTGATTCTCATCTATGCAGAGAGCATCTGTACTTCCAGCTGTGCTGGGTGCAAGTGAGAAGCCCAGAAAATTAACTATGACTGTGTGTTGGTGCAGCCCTACTAGGAGAGTATATTAATGGTACTGGGCCCATAGCCCCAGCCTGTGGGAGGTGTTCCATTCTTTATTATGTATGTCTTAGGTTCTTCTTTCTTTGGAGACTGTGTTCCTTCAAAATTGCAAGAATACAACGGATGTTTATAGGCCTTGGAACTTGAGCATGTTTATCTTGTAATGTAACCATGTATGTTTAAACAAGGCCTATCTAAGTGTTTTTCTGTTTACTATAGTTCAAATGGTTTTGAGCTTGTACTACTGAGGTTTGAACCTCTATGTCATAGTATTGCTATAATGATCAAATAAGATAAGATATAGGGAAAGTATTTAAAACTGTAAAGTAAAGGAGGTTTTGGGGGGAACTCATAACACCTTTTCTTTCAACCTTATTTGCAATCTTGAACAAGTCAAATAACTGCTGAGGTTAGAAGGAAGATGGCTGTAAGTTAAGGTTTGGATTTTGCAGGATTTATGGTGGGTCAAAGGAAGATGAGTTTTTCTCTTCTTCCTGGGTAGATGACAACCTAAAGACCACCAGAGGGAACTGGAATGAGAATCAGAAATGGAAAGTCTTGGGGCATCGGCTATGTATAGGTCCCTAATTGATGGAGTGTCAACATTGGCCATGGGTGTCTTGTTTGGCTGCTGTGGTGTTTAGGAGGCCTAGGAAGAGCTGACCTGTCAATAGAGTCTGCCCTGCCCTTGAGGGTTAGATAGAGAGGAGAAGTAGGCTAGGTATCAGGAAAGGGATTTCTTTTTGTACCTTGGCAGAGACTTGCAGAGCAAAGAATACTCAACTTTAACTAAGAGCTCTCGAGCAATCAAACCTTTAGAGTCCAGGGAAAATTAAAGGTGATGAGGAGCTAGAGATATGATCAGTCAGAGTAGAGGAGCTGAATGACAATTAGAAAAAACAATGGGAATTCAAAGAAATATAAGAAAATTTCTGGAGCTAAAATGGAAAACTTGTACAAAAGTTTTTAGCTTACTTGAAGGAGAGTATGGCCAGAGTTAAGACTGAGTTTGTGGTCCAGGAAATCAAATGAGTTAAATAATTTAAAGCTTAGAAATAAAAAAAAAGTCAAGATAGAAAAATTAGAATGACAAAGATAGAGAAGACAGACCCTGGGCACCTACATGTACATGGGCTTAAGGAAGACAATTTCTCTGAGATGAAAGGCCTGAGTTAGAGAATAAAATGGCATTCTGAGGTCCAGGTAAGACATGTGCATAAGTATACTTAGAAAGTTCTCAAACTTTAAGGAATGGAAAGAATGCTTATGTAACATAACATTTCTATCAGGAAGAACAAGACAAGATTCAGAGTATTTTCTTATTTTTAATGTACAGTGCTGGAATCTGAAAAGCAGTGGTATAGTTTGTAGACACACTGGAGAGTAAAGGATTTCAATCTAAGAATCTCAGCAAAACTGTAATTTACTTGAAAGGCTAAATAATTCATTTAAGATTTTTTCTAAGAATTTAAAGGGTATATCTCTCAGGAAAAATACAATGGTTCTGAAGAAATACTAAATCAACAAGTGAAGAAATGAGAAATCAAGCTTTGAAAATGTGAAATTAAGTAGAGAATGAGACTAATGAAACTTGGAATGAAAATTGTACGTACATTTACTTAGACACAAGTAGATGGTGTGATGGTGTGAGAATATGTGATAATGCTAACTAAATATACTAAATATATGTAAATAAAAGGGATACACTACAATGAAAATCCAATTAATAGATCAGAACTAAAATGACTAAATTAGTAATTCTAGGATTTGAGGTGGGGGGAAAAGGTAAAAGAAGTAAATCATTTCAAATTCTTGACTTTAGAAGGAAGGATTGAGATAAATGCATACACAGTAGTCCCCCTTTATTTGCAGTTTACTGTCCATGGTTTCAGTTATCTACAGTCAACTGAGATCCAAACATATTAAGCGAAAAATTCTGAAAATAAACATTTCACACGGTTTAAATTGCATGCCATTTTGAGTAGCATGATGAGGTCTCTTGTCATCTAGCTCTGCCCTGCCTGGAACGTGAATCATTCCTTTGCCCAGTGGATCTACAATGTCTATACTAGTTGCCTGTTAGTCACTGAGGAGCCTCTTTGGTTATTGAATCAACTGTCCATGATATCCTGGTGCTTGTGTTCAAGTAATCTTCTTTGTACTTAATAAATGCGAGGGTGGTGATGATAGCAGTTTGCATATGCCAAAGAGAAGCTGTAAAACACTTTTTAAAAAGTGAATAGATGAAGGTTCTTGATTTAATAAGGAAAGAAAAAAGATTGTATGCTGAGGTTAAGATCTACTGTAAGAACAAATCTATTTCTGAAATTTTGAAAGAAGAAAAAGAAATTTGTTGTACCTCAAACTGAAAATAATTATGGCCACAGTGTATGTTAAATATTTAGTTAAGATGGGAACAGCATTACATTTATGGGTGGAAGACATGAATGGAAAATGTGCTCCAACTGCTAGCAGTCAGCTTGGGTATTCTTCAAGGATTCAGGCACATACTATTGATATGCCCCACTGATAAGGGGGTTGGGGGGTCTGCTGTACAACATGTGACCTTATGGAGGAGTGGAAAAACATAGGAAATAGAGCATTTCCTTGGGGGAAATGGTGTTTATTATTTCAAACTACGATGGAGAAATAAACTTTTGGTAATGAACAAAGAAATGAATATGGTAATCATTAAATAATTGAAAAAAAAATCTATTCATAGTTTCCAAACAAACATGGCAAAGAGCAAATAGGAATAACAGTCAACAAGAAAAATAAGACATAAAAAAAGGCAAAGAAAAAATTTAAAGATTAAAATAAATGGAAAGAAATAAAATGAAAGATGTCAGTGATTGCACATACTTCAAAATTATAAATGACATATACCATAAACCCGCAGCCAACATCATAGTGAACAGGAAAAATTGAAAGCATTGCTGCTTAGATCTGAAACTAAAGAAAGTTGCCCACTGTCACCACCTCTATTCAGCATAATGCTGGAAGTCCTAGCTAGCACGATCAGGCAAGAGAAAGAGATCAAGGGTATTCAAATGGGGAAAGAGGAGGTCAAACTATTATTTTTTGCTGATGATATAATCTTATATCTAGAAAACTCTAAAGATTCTGCCAAAAGATTACCGAAATTAATAAATTAATTCAGTAGTTTCCAGTTTCAAAATCAGCGTACACAAATCAGTAGCATTCCCATACACCAACAATAGTCAAACTGAGAATCAAATCAAAGACTTAATACCTTTCACAATGGCCACAAACAAAATAAAATACAGGGATATACTTACCCAGTAAGGTAAAAGACTTGTATAGCAAGAACTGTGAGTTACTGAGGAAGGAAATCAGATTATAAACAAATGGAAAAATATATCATGGTCATGGATAAGCAGAATCAATATTGTTAAAACATCCATCTTACCCAAAGTATTCTATAGATTCAATGAAATTCCCATTAAAATGTCAACATCATTGCTTGCAGATCTGAAAAAATTAATTCTATGCTTCATATAGAACCAGAAAAAAGCCCAAATAGCCAAAGCCACCTTAAGCAGAAAGTACAAATTAGAAGGCATCACTTCACCAGACTTCAAGCTGTACTACCAAAACAGGCTATAGTAACCAAAACAGCATGGCACTGGCACAAGGACAGAGACATAGATCAATGGACTCAGAATAGAAAACCCAGAAATAAAGCCATCCTCATATTGGCACCTGATCTTTGACAAAGCAGACAATAGCATACACTGGGGAAAATAATTCCTATTTAATAAATGGTGCTGGGAAAATTCGATAGCCACATGTTGAAGATTGAAATATGATCCTTACCTTTTACCACTCATAAAAATTAATTTCTGATAGATAACAGATTTAAACAGAAGGTATAAAACTAAGAATTCTATAAGAAAACATTGGGAAGACTCTATTTTAGACATTGACCTAGGCAAAGAATTTATGAAAAAGACTCCTACCAATCGTAGTATCAAGAATTAACAAATGAGACCTGATTAAATTAAAAAGCTTCCGCTCAGCCCAGGAAACAATAGAGTGAGTAGACTACAGGATGGGAGAAAATATTTGCCTGCTATACAGACAAAGGACTGATAATCACATTCCGTAAAGAACTTAAGCAAATTAGTAGGAAAAAAAAATCAAACAACCCTATAAAAAAAAAGTGATCAAAAGACATGAACAGAAGCTTTTCAAAAGAAGATAGACTAATGACCAGTAAACATATTTTAAAAAGTTCTCAACATCTCTGATCATCAGGAAAATGCAAATCAAACCACAATGAGGTATCACCTAACATTAGTGAGAATGGCTTTTATAAAAACAAATCTCCAAACAGTAGATGCTGTCATGGACATGGAAAGAAACACTGTTGGTGGGACTGCGAACCAGTACAACCTCTATGGAAAGTTGTATGGAGACACCTCAAAGAACTCAAAAGTAGACCTACAATTTGATCCAGCAATCCCACTATTGGGTATTTACACAAAGGAAAAAAATGTCATTTTATCAAAAATATTTGCACTTGAAAGTTTATTGCAGCACATTTCACAATTGCAAAGATGTGGAAACAACCTAAGTGCCCATTAATACATGAGCGATTAATAAAATACAGTGTCTATGTAACATGGAGTACTATTGAGCCCCCCAAAAGAATGGTGAACTGGTATCTTTTTTTTTGACAATCTGGATGGAACTGGAGACCATTCTTCTAAGTTAAGTATTGTGAAAATGGAAAAGCAAATACCACATGTACTGTGCTCACTATTAAATTGGAGCTAATTGATCAACACCCATGTGCTCGTTTGGGTACTAAAACTCAATGGAGAGCAAGCAGGTGGTGGGAGGGGGCCGATGGGGAAGGGAAAATTCACACTTATGGGGCACATGTCCAGCTTTGATTCAAGCTGTACAAAAGCAATTTATGCAACCAAAACATTTGTACCCCCCTGAATATTCTGGAAACAAAAAACGCTGAATTCTCTGGATAAGACTATTAAACTGATTAAAAAGTATGATTAACTGCTATTTTCAAGAAAACCACTTAAAATGACTTAAAGAGCAATATGAAGAAAATGCAAAGAAAAAAGAAAGTATGTGTTGCACAGGGAATATCAGACAACATAGAAGTTAAAGTTAAAAGCACTAAACAGGTCATGGAGGGGCAACGGTGAAAGGCAGAGTTTATGAAAGACATGTACCAGCCAGGACCTGAATGGCCTGAACAACCCAATAGCCTTTAGTACAAATGAAGCTAAACTGTTAAAATCGTGAGAGGAGCTTTATAGAACGCAGTTACTTTGATATACTTTATAGAGTGTGCATATATTATGCAAAAATACATTATTACACAAAATTAATCTATTAGAAACGTTTTTATCTTTCAGAAGAATTTACATACTATTTACAAAAAATTATGTGTTTGACCAAAAAACTGCATATAAAAAGTGTGTATTTTACAGTCCACCTTTTGATCATGTAACAAATATTAAAAACTGAACGACAGTTATTAGGAATGAATGGCATGAAGGTCACCCTAAATATTGAATGTAGGAACTAAGAATATATTTCTCGATAGTTGTTGAGTGAAATTTGGATTCAAAAAAAATTACAAACTCTATGGAGAGCAATGCAAATTGGAAACAAACGAAATAGCCAAAACTATACTTCGAGTGAATATGGCCTTTAGCATTAAGAAATAAATATTAAATAACAATATAAAATATGAAAATTAAAGGAATTTAACGTATTACCAACTTACAAATGTAGAAAAATGAATCAGAGCAGGAACAGGGAATTGATAAAGTAAAAACAAAGGTAGCAGGGGAAAAAAAACTGGGGAATGTGTTACTTCATATTCTGTTGCTGTAACAGAAACACCTGAGGCTGGGTAATTTATAAAGATAGGTTTGTTTGGTTCGCAGGTCTGCAGTCTGAACAAGCTGGCCCCAGCATCTGTTTCAGGGAGCGTCCAATTAAGGCAGAGGCAAAGGGAGAGCTGGCGTGGCACGTTGTAAGGGAAGGAGCACACGAGGGAGGAAGAAGGTGGTGCCAGGCTCCTTTCAGCAACCAGTTCTCTTGAACAAGAAATGTGAGAACTCATTATCATGGGAGGGCACCAAGATATTTATGAGGGGTCTGTGACCCCCATGACCCAAATACTTCCCACTTGACCCTGCCCAACACTGGGGATCCAATTTCAGTGTGAGATTTGGAGGAGGCAAACATCCAAACCATATTAGGGAAGGATAAATAAATTACTGATTTTTTTAAAAGATGGAAAACTATTAAACCACTTGAGTCCACTGGAAAGTGAGAAAGCAAAATTATAAAAATATGGAAAGGAACAACCACGCATAGAGCATGTGGAAAAGAATAATGGAAGAAAAATGCCCAAGAATAGTACACATAACGCACACATGCTTTACATATGTGTATGTGTATATGCAATATATGTATTAAACATATATGTACACATATTAATTAGATGTCTATGCACACATGTATATACCCATATATACATGTAAACAATCGACATGTATGCATATACATATATACAATCTACATATACACATAAGTATTTCATGCATATGTGAATATGTCTGTATATGTGTATATTTGCTTATGGGGTTCTGACAAGTTCACAATCTCATCTGAGAAAAAGTTCTACATGCCTCATTGCTGAATTTCATTATGATCATCTTTGAAGTACTTCCCTGGGGAACCTGTGAATTGACACCAGTGTCTAGTCCACCCTTCAAAGTGATTTTGGAACTCTTTTTCTGGAATGACCACCAGAAATGTAATCTTACCCTTGATGTCCTGAATGCCATCAAAATATCTTTCTTTCAATATTTCCTTTATCTTCGGGTAAAGAAAAAAAGTCATTGGTGGCTAGATCAGGTATGAGTAGAGGGGGTGTTCCAGTAGTTATTTGTTAACTGGCTAAAAACTCCCTCACAATGTCTGTTGTGTGAGCTGGCGTGTTGTCACAATGCAAGAGCCGCAAGTTGTTAGCAAAACGTTTGGGTCACTTTCATCTTTTTCACACAGATTTTTCAGCACTCCCAAATAGTAAATATGGTCAACTGTTTGTCCACTTGGCACAAACTCACAGTGAACAATACCTCTGATATTGAAAAAGGTTGACAAGATTGTTTTGACTCTTGATTTGGACTGATGGAACTTTTTGGTCAGGGAGAAATAGCTGTCTTCCATTGTGCACTTTTAACGCTTTGTTTCAGCATTGCATTGATGGTCCAAAACATCATCATGTGTCTCAAAAAGGTCTTAAAAAACTTAACTCTCTTTTGCTTTTGTTCATCAGTGAGCTCCTTTTGGACCATTTTTGCACAAACCTTATGTCACGATTTTCAGTTAAGATTTTCCTATTTCTCTATCAATGTTTACTTGATCAGTTTCACTTATCACAGTCTGATGACAATTTTGGTGAACAATTTGACACATTTTTGCAACGTTTTCATCAGTTCCTCTTGTTACGGGTCACCCTGACCTCTCTTTGCCAGTGGTACCTTCTCTCCCCTCAGAAAAATGTTCAATCAAACAGTACACTACTTTTTTCTTTGTGGTATTATCCCCATAAACTTGGACTAACATGTCCCTCATTTGGCTTCCACTCCTGCCAAGTTTAACAAGAAGTTTACTGTTTGTTTCTTGCTCTAATTCAGGCGCTGATATACTTGCCACAACACAGAAAACCAGTAATGAATACCACTCAGAAAGACACTGCCATACAACACAAACACAACTGTGAGACACTGATATATCAAGGTTATGAAACCTTACTGAGCTGTTTGTACACTGCTGCCAATGTTAGCACACGGTGGCAAGTTTGCAGACTTACTGTCAGACCTTGTACACACGTTTATATATGGAAAGGTATACAAAAAGAAAGGTAGGCCTTGCCTTTCAAGATATTAAAACGTACTGTAAAGTCAATCACATTAATACTGGCACAGGAATAGCAAATACATGCATAGATCAAAATAGAAAATCCAAAACCAGATTTTAGTTACATACGAGAATATAATATGACAAAGTATTATAATTTCATGTAAAAAGAATAAATTATTTAATAAACTGTGCTAGTCTTATGCCTATGCATATAGAAGAAAATATTAGACTCTGATATGCACAAAAATAAATTCCAGTGATTTAATGTTTTTCTGAATTACAAAAGCAAAAGTTGCATGCATAGTATCCTTTTACCTTAAATATTTTGGTATATATTTTTAAAAAATCATAGTAAAATCAAAATGAGGAAATTACAATTAATACAATTACAATTAATTAATACAATTACAATTATTTAATCTATGGTATTAAATAATTCAAATTCATCAGTTATCTCACTCGTATTTTTATTAACAAAGGAAAAAGTAATTTCCTTTTTCTGGTGCAGGATGCATTCCAGACTATCATGATGCATTTGGTTGTCATGCCTTTTTAGTCATCTTTAATCTAGAAGAGTTCTGCAGTCATTTTTTGACATTTATCACATTGACATTTTTGAAGAGTACAAACCAGTTGTTTTGTAGACTGTCCTTCAGTTTGGTTTGTTTGATACAACTGAAGACATTTCTAGCCATGCTTTTGACTAATCTATTATTTTCTATTTTTGATAGCTGCCTTCCAACAGCTATACATGACTTGAGGCCGCTTAGTGGCCAAAATAGATGAACCTCTCATTCCAGAGTCTTCCTTACAAAGCCAGTTACTGATAATAATCAGATCTGATCAGCCACAGCCATGTATTATTTCCACATTACTTGGATTTCCTTATACTCTTCTTTTTTTTTTTTTTTTTTGTAGAGACAGAGTCTCACTTTACTGCCCTCGGTAGAGTGCTGTGGTGTCACACGGCTCACAGCAACCTCCAGCTCTTGGGCTTATGTGATTCTCTTGCCTCAGCCTCCCGAGCAGCTGGGACTACAGGCGCCCACCACAATGCCCAGCTATTTTTTTTTTTGTTGTTGTTGCAGTTTGGCCGGGGCTGGGTTTGAACCCACCACCCTCGGTATATGGGGCCGGCGCCCTACTCACTGAGCCATAGGTACCGCCCTCCTTATACTCTTCTTAGATTCACAATATAAATGTATAGAAAACCTTTTGGCTACTTTATTGGCCAGGAAGATAGTTATACTGAGAAAACATCCTGTGAAAACCATAGTCACGTTTCATACCCAACATGATCATGCCCCAAACACAAGTCTACCCAGCGAGGAAAGTGCTTTTTAAAACTCTACTTCATTCTGCTAGATTTTCTTGAATTGGCAGGTAGTAGCTGCCTTTGTGTGGTTGCCTGTGTTTTTTGGCTGATTGGCAACAGTGTTTTGTTTCACATAAATCCTTTGGGCCTTCTGCTTCTCTTCTAACACCTCAAAGACTTTTGGGCCAGGTTTTTCAATTGGTCTAAATCAACCTTTACTTTTATAGGTGTAATTTAATTTCCTGCCTCTTCCCTTTGTAAAAATGCCAACATTGTATCATTTATCAAAAGGCTTGTAAACTGGCTGCTGGCTGCTGCAGACTGGCTGAAGGAAATGAACACTGCCCTGGGAAACTAGAGCCTGGGTTTTCCTAACTTTATCAAGGCTTGGAGGAATAATTCTTAGAAAGACCTTGGTTCTACTATGTTACCACTATGTGGCCTTTGGGTAACTTAATAGCTCTGTGTCTAAACTTTCTCACCTATTCAATAGCAATAATGATGCATGGTCCCCAACTTATCACTGGGTTATGTCCTGATAAATCCATCATAAATTGAAAATAGGGCAGCACCTGTGGCTCAAGGAGTAGGGCGCTGGTCCCATATGCCGGAGGTGGTGGGTTCAAACCCAGCCCCGGCCAAAAACCACAAAAAAAAAAAAAAATAAATAAATAAATAAATAAATAAATTGAAAATATTCTAAGACAAAAGTGGATTTAGCACATGTACACACGTAACCTTTTGAACATCATAGCTTAGCCTAGCCTAAAACAAGTTGAAAATACATTAGCCTGAAGATGGGCAAAGTCACCTAACAAAGCAAATTTTATAATAAGGTATTGAATATCTCATGTAATTTATTGAATATTGAATACTGTGCCAAAAGTGAAAAGCCAGCATGGCTTACTACTGCTGTCCAGCATCACAAGACAGTGTCCTACCACATATCAAAGGCAGGAAAGATCAATATTCAGAATTTGAATATGGTTTCTACTGAATGTATGCTGCTTTTGCACCACTAGAAAGTTTCCAAGTTGTAAGTCAAACCATTGTAATGGTGTGTAGGCAACATTACTGAATGTTGTTTATATGCACTGTTATTATAACCAGTTCTGTTAATTCAGTAAATCAAGTAAATGAAGGTTCCAGGTATCTCTTACTGTCTAACAAACTATCCAAAACTAGTAGCTCAAAACAAGAAACATTTTTTTACTCTCATGAGCCATAAAATAAGAATCCAGGTAGGGCGTGTCAGGGAACGGCCTTGCTAGTATCTCTGTTGTGTGCAGCTGGTAGTTGGAATGATCTTGGACAGTCCAAGAAGGCTCCACTCGTGTGGAGTCTCAGAGGCTTGGTGGCTTGAGAGAGACAGGCGGAAGGCTGGTCTCAGCTTGGTCTGTCCCTTTTTCCATGTGGTCTGAGGCCTTCTCCGTACGGTCTCTCTAGCAGGATGGTCAGAAGACTTACACAACAACTCAGGATTCCAAGAGTGCTCAAAGAGACCAAGGAAGAGCCTCGAGTCTTCTTGTAACAGTTTCAGAAGTCATAAAGTGTCACATGTGCCGCATTATTTTAGTTTCACAGGGCTAGCTCATATTTAGTGTGGGAAGGGACTACACAAGTGTATGACTGTTGGAGCCATGATTTATTGGGGGACCATTCTGTAAGCAAACAACTACAGTGAATAATTGTGCTTCCTCTAGGAGTATTCATTTATACCCGTGTGCAGACTGATGGTCTGCACTGGCTGGGCATGTGTCCAAGGTGTCTTCTGGCAAAAATGCTTGAAATAAAGGACTATAGGCCTGTCACATGGAGTGGTGTGATATTTTCCAAGATTCCTTTGTGGAATGAAATTGACCTGACATATCCCAGAAAAGTCTAACAGGAGCAGACTCCTCTTCATACTCTCAGTATTTCCTAATGTTTCATTTCTTCTAAGTGACATTATTTGAGGATTTGGGAAGATGTTACTCATCATTGCTCTGATTATTCTATCCTTCAATCTCAGTGGCTTATAATAAGAAACATTTATTTCCTGCTCTCATGTTTATGAGTCAATTGTGACTCTAATAGGTTTTCCTGGGATAAGTTTGGGGTGAGCTGGACTAGGTTTTAGGCTGTGAATGGGTCCGGGTCTGTTTCATGTGTCTTCTCATTATGGAGCCAGGGAGGAGTTTCATTCTGAACTCATGATGAATTTCAGTAACTTGAGGCAGAAACAAGACATACAAGCACATATGAGATCTCTGTTCAAGCCATGTCCACTTATAGTTCATTAGCCAAATCACATCACATGGGTAAGTCCAAAGTCTATAGAGCTGATAAGTATTTTCTACCCACAGAGAGGCCATGGGGGACAGAGTAATTGTGAAAAAGAAATATTCTCTACTACTGGGAGGCCAGGAATAGTGGGCATTGCCTGTTGAAAGGATCCCTTGTTTTCCATTTGTAAAGCTCTATTGCCCATTACAGCAGAACATAACCTCCTGTTTCTGATAAATTTTGGGGGGTACTCATAGTTCAGCCCACCACATCAGATTTTAAGTGTACAATATACGAAAGTTATAACCCTGCTTTATACTTTGTTATTTATATTCATCCTGTGTTTATGAAGCACTGATGCTATATTCAACTATTGACAATACTCAAGAAATTGGTCTCTGCCCTGGGGGATTTATTTCAGAGCAATTCAAGCTGGTTAAATCAGTGTCAGGCTCTCCACTTTGAACAGACAGCTGTGGAGAGGAGATAAGCTTTTGAAGATGCAGAAGAAATGTTTATAGAGAGAATGAAAGTGGGAAAGATGATAGGTAACCAAGAAAGGGAGAGCTTATCCAAATTTGCAAAGTAAGCGGGAGAGGAGGAAAAAACAACAGGTCAGGTAGTGGAACAGGCAAAGGTTCAGTTCAACTTATTCTCTGTATTTTTGGAAATCTTGAGGAATTTAGGCATCAGTTGTCTTTGTTATTTGATAGACATACCTCGTGTTTATCATGTCTTCTATCACATATTTGTTTTGTACTCATAGCACTGAGTAGTTTTCCTCCAGTGTGGTGAATTTCACTCCCCGTGGGCATGTTGTTACAAAGAGTGATAGATCTTAGTGATTCTATCACTAAGGTCACCCTTGACCATAGGCAGAAATCGTAACTGCTCATATGTTATAATTTGAGGGTTCCCATAGGCTTCTATTCCTTCAAAATAATTTGTACAAGTAAATTCACCCTATACCGGATAATTTTAAATTTCTTGCCACATGCAAGTTACTATGTATTATAGGAATTAAAGATGACAAGGCAGGCTATGGTGCCTCACAGATATAGTAATTCATTGGATGGACACTGAAGGAGAGCAATTAGATGGAAAAGTCCAGACTGATGAAAAGCTCTCTTGCTGCTCTAAACCGTCTACTCCCTCTGCAGTAACCACTCTGCAATCTCCTCTCTGTTCTCTGCAGTGGGCATTTGTTTTTGGCTTCCCAGAATCCATCATCCCTTCCCAATATTCTCCCATCACATTCTTTTGGTGAATTATTCTCTCCCACATTGGGGGTAGTTTTTTTTTTTTTCTTTCTTTTTTTTATTAAGTCATTTGTACATAGATCATAAATACATTTATGCCATTATGGGATTCGATGTGTTGATTATTTGTATAAACTGGAGTGCTTACATCCTACTAATCAACATACCTTTCACCTCATTTCCCAATTATAGCATTAAGACATTTGTGTTCTACACCTGATAGATCCAACTTGTACTTGCAATATGCTCTATAGGTGTGGTCCCTGTACTAACTCTCCCCGTCCCCTCCCTCCCATCCCTCCCCTCCCCTCCTCCTCACTCCTCCCCCTCCCTCTACCTTCCTCCCCTCTCCTTCCCCTTCCCTCCTTCATCATAGGCTATAGTTGTGTTTCATTTTTCATATGCAACTCTTTTATGTTTACATGGATGGAGCTGGGGGTAGTTTTTGATGGGTCTGTAAACTAAGAATCCCTGTTCCCTTAGTCCTTTTCAATGACAGGCTTTTGCTGTATCAACCTGACTAGGTTACAGTCATCATTATTCAATCAAACACAAATTTAGGTGTTATAAAAATATTTTGTAGCTATAAAGTCCATAATCGGTTTATTTCAAGTAAGAAGATACTTGATAATCTGGGTGGGCTTGACCTGATCCAATGAATTTTAAAAGGACTTAAGAGTTGAGCTGAATCTTCTCACAGCTTCTGCCTGTGAACTTCAGCTCCAGGCTGTATGAAGAGTTCCAGGCTGCCCTTCCTGACAACCTTGAAGACTGGAACTTACCTAGCCCACTCCCTCAATCACATAAGCCAATTCCTTTCAATCCATGTGCATCTCTTACTATACATCTCCTATTGGCTATCCTTCTCTGTTTGAACTGCTACACATTTCCATAGCTATTTTCTCACAAATGAAATTAAAGGGGTGCCCTAGTGTAATATCTTTAGTTTCATTCCTCACCAGATCTTTATTTGCCATAGTAGAACTAAAGAAAGATAGACATGGGGCTAATCTTGGCAAGCTGGCAACTTTGATACTTTCTCCTGAGAGAAATAACATAAAGGTTGAAATAAACTATATGACCCTGATATTTTAAGGTGTTTTTCCTAATAGCAGTGCCCCAACAAAATCCTCCAATAGTTCCTTATTTTTATTCTATTTTCAACTCTAGCTATTGGGTTCTTTTAACAAAATTTATCCTTATGCTTGACCACAGCAAAAAAAATGACTATCAAGCTCATTTCTGTCACATGCGACCATAGCACAAACCTTAGCTGATAAAGCCCCTGAGCATTCAGGCAGACTTCAGAGGTAGATTCTATGTAAAACCTGAGCTCCCAGATGATGTAAAAGGAGAAAGCCCTGAAAAGGCCTATAATCGGATTGACTCTACTTCTTTTGCATTAAGGCATAGGGTAAGGACTATCTATTAGAATACCAATGTTTTTCTGGTGGGAGTTCAACTTAGCCTGTCTTTTGAGCCAGACGTGTGGAAATCCAAATAAATAAGGAAGACAACATGGAAATTGTGATGCAAATGTGAAGAAGGAAAGGGTTAGGGCATGAAGCAATTTATGACATGTGTCAAAAGGCAGATCCTAATGGAGGTTGAGGATGTGGCAGTGGTGGGGAATATAATGGTATATTAAGGATGAATGGGAGAGGGTCATGGGCTTACTACACTGCTGTAGGGAAGAGCCATGCTCACCCCTTGTGGTAGGCAGGATGATGATCCCCCAAATAGTCATATCCTGTGAATGTGTTACCCTACACAGCAAGGAGTAAGTAGATTGCAGCCATCTTACATGGCAAGGAGGAGGTAAGGTTGCTAATCATCTGATCTTAATATAGGGAGAAAGACCTGCATTATCTGTGTGTGCTCAGTATAGTCAAATGTGTCTTTACAAGTGGAAGAGGGAAACAGAAAAGGAGGCAATGTCAAAGGGATAAAATTTGAAAATATTTGAATAGTCATTGCCGGCTTTGAAGATGGAAAGCTGTACTCAAGAAATGTGTGACATCTGTAGAAGCTGAAAAGACAAGAACACGGGTTCTCCTGTGTAACTTGTAGAAGGAATGCAGCTCTCTTGACACCTTGATTTAGCCCACTGAGACCTGCACTGGACTTCTGAGCTACAGAACTGTAAGTTAAAAAATTTAAATTATAAGTTTGTGGATAATCTGTCATAGTAGCAGTAGAAAACTATCAGCTCCTATAACCCATAGATATAGTGAAAACAATGAAGCCATTTAGCTATCAGATCGACCTGGGAGTGGTCTGTATGACAGAAAGGAATGAGATCACTTCCCTGCTCTACCATCTATGGCAAAGTGACCCCTGGCAGAGTATTTAGTCTTCCAAACTTCAATATTATCTCCTAAATGAGCAGAAGATACTTGTACCTTTCATGTTTTTTCCTGAAAATTCAAGACAACATAGCACTTAGTACATAATTTCGAAACTCTTGTCAGTTCTGAGCAAGGCTGGGCTGTTTTAATTTATATTAAATTAAATTTTAAATTAAATGTAAATTCTAATTTATATATCTTATAAATATATAAAATTTATATATATTTTAATTTATATATAACTTAAAACAGTATGGAGATTCGTACTAGACTCCCGGGGGCCAGGAACTGATTGCGGCAGGCTGTGAAATGTAGAACAAAGGGGGAACTGGTGTGTGTAGGATGCCAGGTAAATAGGGACTCAGGAAGAGAATAGTTGACAAGAAACCCAAAGAGACCAGGCAAGGGGGCAGACATCAGCTCTGAGCAAAGGCTAATCGTCTGGCTTGGAGAGAGTAAGGAAATAGGTTCAGGAGTGCAGGTATTGGAGACAGTCCAAGAGCTGGGGATAACAGCAGGCCTCTGATAATTACGGAGGGATCTCTAAAGAGGTCTAGATAGTTTAGATATCTAATGGTACCTCGGTAAATATAGTTACCATTTTTCTTAATTGGGTTCCATTCCTGGCTTTGCTCAGTCCCAGCTGTGAGAACTTGACATGTCACTTAATTTCTCAGTCTTAGTTTCCTCAGCAATCGAAGAAATACAGTAAACTCAAATAGGCTAAAACTAATTTCAGCTGAATGTTCATTTATTTTCATAACTTATCTATTTAAGAAATCATATAAACTAAAATGGTATGGAGATTCCTCAAAGAACTAAAAATAGACCAACCTTTGATCCAGCAATCCCACTATTGGCCATCTACCCAAAGGAAAATAAGCCATCTTGTCAAAAAGACACTTACACTTGATGTTTAGTGCAGCACAATTCACAATTGCAGAGATAGGGCATTGACCAAAGTGCCCATCAATTCACGAGTGGATTAATTAAATGTACATGTATACCACAGAATACTACTCAGCCATAAAAGAATGAATTGATGATTTTTGCAACAATTTGAATGACACTATAGGCCCATTATCCTAAGAGAAATATCTAAAGTGTAGAGAAACACCATATGTACTGGCTATTAAATTTGAGCTAGCTGGTGAGCACACATGTTCACAGAAGGAAGTAAAACTCAGTGGCAGGGAGGAGGGAGAAGAAGAAGGGCAGAAACCTGCCTAATGGGTGCTATGAACACTAGGTGATGGGCACAACTTATAGCCTTGGCTCAAGCACTGCAAAAGTAATCCATGTACCCAGAAACATTTGTACTCTCATAGTATTTTGAAATAAAAAGGGCATAATTCATATAAATTATAATCCATCTATTGAAAGCATACAATTGAATGCTTTTTACCATAGTTGCATGTACAACCATAACCACATTGTGATTTTAGAGCAATTTTGTTTCCTTAGGAAAAAATACCGTGTCCATTAGCAATCATTGTCATTGGTGCCAATACCACCCCACCTTCTGCCCCCGATAACCACTAATCTACTTTCTGTCTCTATAGATTTGCCTATTCTGAGTATTTCATACTAATATAATTAGTACGTGGTCTTTTACGGCTGGCTTTTCTCATGTAGCATAATATTTTTAAGATGTATTCATGTAGTGCATACACTACTCCATTCTTTTTTATTCCCTCATAATACAGGACAACCTCCATAGTTGGCCACCTCCCTGTGTGGGCCACCTCCCTAAGTTGACCTAATTTTCATAGACTGAACATGTACCACATGCACAATGTCAGTACAGAGGCTTATGTCGACCACCTCTGTATATTGACCACTTTGTTACAGTCAACTTACAGATGTTCTTCTGTATTTTATTATGTGGGTATACCACATTTCATTTCTCTATTTTGAGCAGATGTATGTTTTCGTTGCTCTTGGGAATCCTAGGAGTGTAATTACTGGGTCATGTTATTGCTCTAAGTTTTGATGGATTGCCAATCAATTTTTCAGAGCATCAGCACCATTTTATATTCTCAGCAGTATATGAGGGTTTCAATTTTTCCATGGGCTTGCCAACACTTATTATCTGTAGTTTTGATTGTATCCACTATAATGGATATGAAATGGTATCATGATGATTTTGATTTTTATTTAACTATGAGTAGTGATATTGAAGTGCTTTTTGGCTATTTTTATATCTTTGGAAGCATGTTTATTCACATTCTTTGCACATTTCTTAATTTGTTTATTTGGTGTTAAGTTGCAAGAGTTCTTTAGATACAAGCCTTCTTTATCAGAGGTAGGATTTGAAAAAATTTTCTCCTATTCTGTTGTCTTGGTTGAGATCACTATAACAAATACCATAGCATAGGTGGATTAAAGAAAGACAACTACTTATTTTTACAGTTCTGGGGCTGGAAAGCCCCTCAAGGTGCTGGTGAAGGCCCACTTCCTGACTTGTAGACACATGGCAGAGAAACAGGTTGCAGGATAATATTTAGAAATAAACATATCCTACATCAAGCACACAAAGTGAACTCAGTGTGAGTTTAAAATGACTTGCTTTTCTTCCAGAGGCTTAAGGAACTTGGGCCCCCCTGGGATACATGCAGAGTTGGCTTCCCTGGAGTTATAAATTCCATAAGCCATTTCTCTGAAGCTGTACACCTCGTGAAGCCTGAGATCAAAGGGCATGCTGCCCTTCCTCAGAGATACAGGCCAGACGGTTGACGTATGTTAACAACATATTGTCAGAGGTCTATAGGTACCCTGCCCTGAGGGAAAGACACAGTCGTTACTTCATACTGAGCAAACTGAGTGAACGCTTGAAGATATTCTTCCATTAACTCTGTTCCCCTGTGGCTACTTTCTTCTTTGTGATCTTTATTTAGATACCTGCCCAGAAATTAGTCAGTGTTTAGAAGAAGAGGTTTACTACAAAAGTGATTGTATTGATATGCTAACAAAATATTTCCTTTCAAGTTAATTTCAGATAGTTAAATAAGATAATGATAGAACTAACAGATGATAGATTAAGTGTATACATGACTAGAAAAGTATAAAATCTACACCCTGAAAAAAGAATTTTGCTACACACACCATCCCATTTTGTGTAGTCCGTTTCTTGACTTAATAATTACAGGAGCGAGTTTACACCCACAGCAAAGCTGCTGTTCGTTTGTGTCTCCGGTCACGCAACACAGGTCGTCTTCTTTGTATCTCTTCTTATAAGGGCACTAATCCCATTTATGAGAGTTCTACCTTCATGTCTAACGTTATGACCTACTTCTATCCCAAAAGGCTCACTTCCAAATACCATCATGTTGGAAATTACGGTTTCAACGTATGAATTTTGGGGAAACACATTCAGTCCATAACATTTGTGGGTTGCCTTTTCACTTTCCTGGTAGTATCCTTCAAAGCACAAAAGTTTCTAGTTTTGACAAGGAACATTTAATCACTTTTCTTTTCTTATTTGTGCTTTTATCGTTGTATATATTTAAACACTTAACCCAAGGTCACAAAGATTTATGTTAGTGTTTTCTTATAAGGATTTCATCATCTTAACTCTTACATTTATTCCTATGATCCATTTTGAATTAATTTTTATGTGTAATGTGAGATAGGGGGTCCAACTTTGTAATGTTTCCTCTGATATAAATATCGAGTTGTTCCAGTATGGTTGAGAAGACTATTCTCTCTCCCATTTATGTGTCTCGGTGCCCTTGTCAAAAACCAAGTGGGCATATAGGTGAGGGTCTATAACTATACTCCAAATTTTATTCTACTGAATAGAATTCTATTATGCCAGTATTACACAATTGAGGTTACTGTGACTTTGTTTTAAGTTTTGGAATCTTGAAAATGTCTTCCTTTAAAAAAAAAAAATGTTTAACAGGTTTTGGCTATTCTGGGCCTTATGTATTTTCATATTAATTTTAGGATTGGCATTGCCATTGTGCAATGAAATCCAGCTTGGAATTTGATAGGGACTGTGGTGAATCTGTACATCAATTTGGGTAGTATTGCCGCCTTAACAGTATTAAATATTGTGAGTCTTAAACATTGGATGACTGTCCATTTACTTCGGACTTCCTTTCAGAAATGTTTTATAGTTTTCAGTGTGCATTCATTATACTTATTTCATTAAATGTATGCCTAACTATTCTTTTTGATGCTATCACAAATGTAATTATTTTTCTAACCTTATATTTTTGAAACGTTAAGTGCTATTATACACACTATTTTTATATATTATTCTTGTGTCTTGAAACCTTGCCAAACTCATTCTAATTTTTAATAGCTTTCTCTTACTACATATAGAGATTTTTCATATATAAAATTATCCAAAATTAGAGATATGAGACAGTTTTTATTCTTCCTTTCCAATCTGTATGCCCCCCTTTCCCCTTTTGCTTACTTAACTGTTCTGGCTAGAACTTCCATTACCAAGGTGAATACAAGTAGCAAGAATGAACATCTTTGTTTTACTTCTGATTTTAGGGGCAAAGCATTCAGGTTATTACCACTAAGTATGATGTTTACAATGAGTTTTTTGTAGATTATTAAGTTGAAGATGCCCCATTCTATTTCTAGTTTGTTGAGTGTTACTATTATGAAAGAATGTAGGATTTTACATCTATTGACATAATTATATGATTTTTGTTTTCAGTGTATTAATGTAGTATATTATCTTAATTAATTGAAATGCTAAATTAACATTCCTGGGATAAGTGCTATTTGCTAATGGTATATATGGCATATAATCCTTCTGAGATGTTGTTGGATTTTATTTAATAACATTTGTTGAAAACTTTGCATTTGTATTCATAGAAGATAGTGATGTATGATTTTCTTTTCTTGTGATGTTTTTATATCAAGGTGGCAATATATTTGGTATATATTTCCCTGATATAGTTGGTATTAGATAGTGAATTCTATGATTCTATGTGTTCTAGGTAATTCTGTGATAGCTGATAGAATGAGTTGGAAGTAATCCCTTTCCTTTCACTTGTAGAAGAGATTGTGAAGAATTAGTACAAGCCTCCTTCAAACACTTGGTATAATTCATCAGTGATATCAGTTGGAAGTATTTTGATTCCAATTTAATCTTTTTACTTATAGTTCTAATTTTTGAGTGAGTTTTGGCGATTTTTATATTTCTAGAAATTTTTCTATTTCTTATAGGATACCAACTGTGCTGACATAAATTTTTTAGAGTATATTGTATATGCTTACAACAGTTTTTATTTCTCTAAATTTAGTATTAATATCTTTTCTTTCATTCCTAATTTAGTTATTTGAATCTTCCCTCTGTCATTCTGGCTAGAGATTTGTCAATTTTGTTGATTTTCTTAAAAGGCCAAATTTTTGGTTTCACTGATTTTTCTGTTTTTCTATTTCTTATATTTCTGGTATAATCATTATCATTTCCTCCTTTCTGCTAGGGAGGGCTTATTTTGCTCTTTTTTCCCCCAGCTTCTTTTTTTTATTTTTTTATTTTTTTCCCCCCAGGTTCTTAAAGGAGGTAGTTAGACTAGTGATTTCATATATTCCTTTTTTTTTAATATGAAAAAAGGTATAAATTTTTCTCTGAGCACTACTGTCACTATTTCATGTACACTTGAGAAAGATATTTAATCTGTTGTTGACTAGATTGTTCTACGGATGTCTTTCAGGTCTAGTTGATGTATAACATTATTCAATTCTTTAATATTTTTGGTTGGCTTTCTGTTTCCTTGTTCTCTTCATTACTGAAGGAGGGACACTTATGCCTCCAATTATTTTTAATGACATATTCTCCCGGTTGTCTCAGTTTTGCTTATATTTCTTAGTATTTGGAAGTTCTCAAAAATCTGAAGAGAAATTGTCATATGTTTCTTTACTTCTTTAAGAATGGTTTTGTTTAGTTATTTGAACATCTTTGTAATTGCTTTTATAAAAGTCTTTGCTAATCTGTAGCGCATCCAAGGCAATTTGTATTGCCTGCTTCTTTTTGTCTTGTGTATGGGTTATGCTTTTCTGTTTGTGTCTTATAATTTTTGGTTAAAAACTGGACATTTTATATAATATATTGTAGTAACTTGGGATTCTAATTCCCCCAGAATGAACTATTTTATTTGCTTGGTCAATTGTTAGTTTAGTAATTTGGCTAAATGAATGCACCTTCTTGTTGAGTGTACCTGTGTGGGATAGAGTGCCTGAGAAAAAGAACTGGAACAGAGCCCAGTGGGGAGGGCATGTAAGGGACTGAGTCAGCTTAAATGCCACACACTCTCATTATTCTTACCAAGAGTTAGTGGGTTTTTTTTTTTTTTTTAATTTGGCCAGGGCTGGGTTTGAACCCGCCACCTCCGGCATATGGGACCGGCGCCCTACCCGCTGAGCCACAGGCGCCGCCCGAGTTAGTGGATTTTTGTGAAGAAGTGTTTCTCTGTTTGATGTAATCCCTTAGGAAAATTGCCACAGACTTCAAATGAAATTTGTAAAAATAATTTTTACCAGTTAAATTGTTTTTCTGGGGAGAATCTCCACTTAGCTCCTTATTCTGTCATTCTGGAAGTCCTGGCTCTGTTCTGTAATGTTTTTATTCTACAGTTGATTTGCAGATATCCTATCACCCTTTAAATAAGTGAATAAAAATTATTTCTGATACCATCTCAGCCTTAACTTTAATAACAGAATTTCTAAAATGCTCCCAACTTGGGAATGGGAATAATTGGCACCAATTTAATTTATCTTCTAGCAAGGGTCCAGAGTCTCTGAGAAGTAATGGTTTGAGAGCTGGGCTTAGATCTGAAGCACTGGTTTCAATGCGGTGATTGACTGTGGCATCCAGTTAGATGTTTTTGGAAAAGTTTGACCACAGAACTGGAGATATGCAGAGATATCTGTGGAAAGCATTGCTTTCCATATAGTAAGAACAAAAAGCGTGATAAATGAGCTAACAAATTAAACTTTTCAGTTTAAAGCAAAAAGCCTTAAATAATATCAGCTAAAGGAACACAGGTAAAGCTAGAGTACAATTATGGTCAATAGTCTATGTTACTCTATTTTGAGACTATTTTGAAGCAGAGAAAGGAAAATAATTGAATAGAAAAGGATACCTTGGACCTGTCATTTTTGGCAGAGGTCCTCAAACTTTATAAACAGGGGGCCAGTTCACTGTCCCTCAGACTGTTGGAGGGCCGGACTATAGTTTAAAAAAAAAAAAACTATGAACAAATTCCTATGCACACTGAACATATCTTATTTTGAAGTAAAAAAACAAAAAGGGAACCAATACAATCACACTGCCTCATGTGGAGTTTGAGGACCCCTGACATAGAGAGAGAGAGAAGCATTTCACCCAGTCGTCCAGTGGGCTACCAGGAGGCTTTCCGGTTCATGCACTATTGTTTTCACCTGGGTATATATGGAGACTATGCTGTTACAGACACACAAAAGGCCTCCATTTGTATTTATGGAACAAATGAATGCAAGAACTATTAATTGCTGGTTTAGTCAGTGTCCTGTCTTGCAAATAGAGACATCAATTATTTTAACAGGGACAATTTAAATAATCGGTTAAACATTTGGAGAACTGAAAGAATCCAAGCAGGTTCTGAGAATAAGCTAGAGACAGGAACTTTGGGCAGATGTTTTTATCACTTGCACCCCTAAGCTGAGCCTTAAAGTTCTGAGGAGGGAGGAACACAGGAGTGCCAGTACCTCTCAGGGAGCCAGTGATGCTGGCTCTGAACTGCATGGGTGGAGGGACTGTAGACTGTGACCAATAACCATCGCCAGAGTGAAAGGGCTCTCACTCAGGTGATGTGGACAGGACCAACAGGCAAACCAGAAAGACAAATGCCAGCTTTCTAGTCTCCTGCTGAGGGAGCTTAACAAAGACCAATATCAAGTAAAGGTTTCCAGCCCCAGCATCACAAAGCAGAGTTTAGGAGAGGGCAGGAGGATTATTGGAGAGATAATCTTTTTTGTATTTATTTCAGAATATTATGGGGTTGTACTCATTTTGATTATGTGGTTTGCTTTTGTATACTTTAAGTCAAAATTAGAAGTGTGCCCTTGACTCAGAAAGTGTGTGAGGTACTTGTGCTATATACCCCATAGGTAGGAATTTGCTCTCTTCTCCCCCTCACTCCTACTTGGATTTCATTGAGGTTGCTTCTACGTGAGCACAAAAGTGTTGATCAACGAACTAGTTCCAATGTAGTATTGAGTATGTGTAGTGTTTAATTTTCCACTCTTGTGATACTCAGGGGAATGGACTACAATTCCATCCAGGTTATTACAAAAGACGCCACATCCATATTTTTTTTATGGCTGACTCTCTTAATAAATGCCAAACTTTAAATGTTAGTATATAATATTTTTTATAAATCATATCCTTTTAGAATATTTTCCAGATCAGGCTAATGCAATAATGCAACCTCTTTTCTTCAGGAAGAGTTCAAAATTAGATTTGTGTTGAAGATCGTATGGAGCCTCATATGACTTCTACAGTAAGAAGAGTAGATCTCTCAGATCTCATTTATTTGCATATTATGTACAAAGCATTATTAAGTGATACACACACACGTCCACACACAGTGTGTATATATATACACACACATAGGATGCCAAAAAATGTATATACATTTTAGGAAAGGAAGAAACTGGGGTGGCACCTGTGGTTCAAAGGAGTAGGGCAACTGGCCCCATATACCAGAGGTGGTGGGTTCAAACCCAACCCAGGAAAAAACTGTATTATGTTTGTAATATTCAAGTCATGTTTGACTTCTGAAATTACAAGAGTACCCAATGTGACTTGTATTCACCTTTCGTTATTGGTATACATTGAGCATTACAAATTTAATAGTTTATTTCTTAAAATGTGTGTACATTTTTGGCACCCCCTGTATATATATATATGTGTGTGTGTGTGTGTGTGTGTGTGTGTGTGTGTGTGTCTGTGTATACTCTTTTCCCTCAATTTTTACACCTTAGTTACCTGGAATGGAGTTCAGCATACTCTCTGGTCACTGTATTATATTCTGGAGTATGCAGGTCCACGCAGAGTCCCTGTTTTGTTCTATTTTGGTTTTCTCCTTTAACATTCATTCACACTATAGTGGATTGCATGGTGGTCCCCCCAAAAGATATGTCCATATCCTTATCCCTGGAACCTGTGAATGTGACATTATTTGAGAAAAGGGTCTTTGTAGATGTAATGAAGTTAAGAATCTTAAGATGAGATCACACTGGATCCTATGTCCAGTGACAAGTATGTCTAGGAGAGAAATATAGAGGAGAGAGCCGCATGACGATGGAGGCAAAAGTTGTGGTTATGCAGCCACAAGCCGGGGGATGCCTGGAGCCAGGACAAGCAGGGAAAGATTGTCACCTGGGGCCTTCAGGGCAAGTGAGGCCTGATGATACCTTGAATTCAAACTTCTCACATCTGAAACTGTGACAAATTTCTGTCATAAGCCACTCATTTTCTTGTACTTTGTTACAACAGTCATAGAAAACAAATGTCTACTTAATATTCCAGTCTCCCACTTTAGTATATTTAATGCTTATTTTTCCAACCCAGTGTCCATATGCTTTAGGTGGATATGTGGACATGTTCGATAAATGTCTAGCATTGTTAGCAATAGAAGAAATTTAAGTGTCAAATGGCTACAAGGGAACTAAATTTACCAACAAATTACCCTGATTGTGCTATACCAGTTCTGAGGCAAATAATCTCAGAAGTCCCACTTGTCCCAGAAGTCTACTTGGGAATTATAGTCCCAAGCATGTGTTAAATTGGCAGAATGAAAGTTTTCTTCTACTGCCAATGAACTCAATAGATGGAGATAGTAATTTGGCAAATATGAGGTAAGAATTATAGAAATGACAGTTTTTCCTGGTAACGCTACTTTCAGGATTATGTCTCAAGGAAGGACAACCCAAGGAAAATAATTCTAGATGGCATTTCTTTTTTCTGTAGCAAAAGAAACCAACCAACAAACAACCTCTGGAATAGTCAGAAGCCCAAATTATGGGCTATTGGCCATATACAATATGTCTCATTCATTCATACAGTAAGTTCTAATTTTTCAAATGCTCTGCTAAGTGCTAAGGGTAAATAGTAAATAAAGCAAAATCATGACCTAAGGAAGCTTAAAGCCTACTTCGTATTCTCTCCTATGGAAGGAAACATTCTGGCAATAGAAGTTCAGTGTGATAATGATTTGCAAGGGGAAAGGCGTGTGTGCGTGTGTGTGTGTGTGTGTGTGTGTGTGTGTGTGTGTATGTTTGGGGATTTGGGGAAAAGGTTATCTCTGTGTTCCACTCGCATTTCTCAGAATTCTTTTTTTTTTTTTTTTTGTAGAGACAGAGTCTCACTGTACCGCCCTCGGGTAGAGTGCCGTGGTGTCACACGGCTCACAGCAACCTCTAACTCTTGGGCTTACGCGATTCTCTTGCCTCAGCCTCCCGAGCAGCTGGGACTACAGGCGCCCGCCACAACACCCGGCTATTTTTTGGTTTGCAGTTTGGCCGGGGCTGGGTTTGAACCCGCCACCCTCGGCATATGGGGCCGGCGCCCTACCCACTGAGCCACAGGCGCCGCCCCGCATTTCTCAGAATTCTTGAGAAATTGATGGTTCAGTTTTGAATGGATTATAGTTTGAAAAAGATCTTCTGCTAATTTCTACATTCTCATGAGGAGAGAGAGATTAAAATTACTCCCTAATACTATTAAGAGTTAACGCGATTTGTGCACTTGTACCAGGTACTGTCCTAAGTGTTTTACTTATATTATCTCATACTGCCCCATGAGGTGGGAAACCCAGCAGTTTAACTCTGAAGCCGGTGCTCATAAACTGCACTGACTGCTGATTCTTCCCTAGATCTGAGCGAAGATGAATGGATTATTAAATTCCTCTTAGAAACAATGTTGAGTAGGAAAGACAATCTGGAAGAGAAAATAGATCACACAACATGCTCATATGAGAGTACTGTCATAATTATATTGATTAAAATAGAATACATCAAAAGCAGGTATAGCAAAAGTTACGTTTGTCTACAGCTTAGGTACTGACTCAAGCTTCTTTTCTTCCTAGTAGACATTAAGTCACCAATTTGTACAATTTGCTGAATGTAGCTGTGTGTCCTCATGTCTTTATTTTTATTCTGTGCCAGATTCTTGCTATTTTTCATAATTAGGTGTTTTGGTTACTAGTTAACTATACTGGTGAATAGAATTGAAAATCATCAAGGAAAGAGAAAAAAAGCTCAATTAGCATCTAAGTTGTATCTATTATCTCATTTTTCTTCATGTACATATCAACTTTACCAGCATTATTTGTAGGGCATTGACCCATTTATAACCAAAAAAAGAGATTTCCATGTTGCTTCAATATATTATGTGTAGTTAAATATGCTGAATTCCATATCCTCACATACATCCTATATTTTGAAGGCCTATCTTTTTAAGCTTGGCATTTTAATTATGAGAATTGCATACATTCTTTTCTAGTGCTTTGCCTGAAATTTTCTTTAAAAATGCATGTCATCCCATTAATCCCCCTCCCTCCACCTACCTCCCCCCTCTACCTGCGGTGCATCTTACAAGGGTATATGTGAATCCTAGTAAATGTGGAATGTAAAGGTCTCAGCAAAATAACTAAGAAAATGCTATGAAAGCTATGTTAACTAGTGTGATGAAAATGTGTCAAACGATCTATGAACCAAGTGTATGGTGCCCCATGATCACATTAATATACACAGCTATGATTTAATAAAAATAAAAAAAGGAAAAAAAAATAAATAAATAAAAAAAATAAAAATGCATGTCAGCTTTTCATTTCATCTTCCTGAAAGTGAATGAGAACAAATTATTTTAGTAATTTTCACCTCTCACCATATAATTGGCAGTTTAGATAATCACAGTAGATGTAATATAACATTTTAGTGTCCAGCCATGAAAGAAAACATAAAAGCACCAAATGAGATAACTAACACATATACCATTTGTCTCTAGTGCAGGATGCTGGCATTTTCCCTACATAGCCTAGGCCTACCATCACCTGTTATATAATAAATATACCTGGTACCAAAAGATAGTAAGTATTTGATCATGGTTACCAATCATTAGCTGAAATTTGGGGGCTAGTTCTTATAGGTCACCTGAACAACATACTGTGATATTTTCTATAGAAAATAATTCAAAAATTTGGCGTTGCCTATCAAATAGATTCAAAGCCTTGTGGCCAGGTGTTACACAATGGCCTGAATCAATGGTTCTCAAACTTGAACATGCATCAAAAGCATAGAAGGGCTTGCTATGTCATAGATTACTGGGTCCCTTCTCCATAGCTTCTGACTCTAAAGTGGCACCTGAGGTTTTATATGTCTGGAAAGCCTTCAGCTGATGCTGTTGCTTATGATATGTGGACAATATATTGAGAACTACTTATATGAACAATGAAGGTGTTTATTTAAAATGGTGAGAAATCCTGGGATAGGGCAGCTCCAGAGGGGGATAACTAAGCAGTTCAGATACTCTTAGTTTATCATCCATGCCTCGTGTCATGGTCACAAGATAGCTGTTGTAGTACAAGGTATCTAATGAAGAAATGAGAAGGTTCAGGAAAAGTAGAGAGGGACCATCTTTCCTGGCATGCTTCTTTTCATCCATGAGGAAATCTTCTTCTTTTTCTTTTTTTTTTTTTTTTTTTTGGTAAAAAATATTGAATTTCCTTTCATATACTAAGGACAGGCAGTCAAAGTTAAATATAATATAAAATACCCACAACAAACAGAACAAAAACAATCATATCAATAATAATGATAACAAGAATAAAATAATTTTCCACAGGTTTCCAGATTTTCCTTTCATCATTCTTGACACTCTCCGGGAGTTTAGCAGCAGTTTGTGTTGCCTTCTTTTAATGGGGTTTTGAGGCCAAAATTTTCTTTACTTTCATGCTGAAAAGCCTTTGAAGGATCAAAGTGTTTGATACCCAGAACTTTATTCAATTCTTCCTGAAGTTTTGCCTCACTTTGTTTCTTTTTAGTAAGCTGAGAGCGGAGTTTCAACACCTCCGATTTGAGTTGGCTATTTTCGTCTTTCAACTTTACAACATGATTTGATTTTTTGCTTTAAATTCCGATGACCCAATAATTTGCCATGTGAATCTCTTATTTAGCTGTTCCTGATTCAACAATGCCTGTTTCTCTGCTTCAAATGCATCCAGTTGTAGCAGAAAAGGTTTTGTGTTATTATACAGTATTCATAAAGGAGACGCCACTTATTCATTTCTTCAGTTAATTCTGCCACTGTATTTTCTTTCTTTTTTTTTTTTTTTGAGACAGAGTCTTACTTTGTCGCCCTTGGTAGAGTGCTGTGATGTCACAGCTCACACCAACCTCAAACTTCTGGGCTTAAGTGATTCTCTTGCCTCAGTCTTATGAGTAGCCGGGACTACAGGTGCCCACCACAATGCCCAGCTATTTTTTTGTTGCAGTTGTCATTATTGTTCAGCTGGTTCGGGCCATGCTCCAACCCGCCAGTGAATCCGCCAGCCTTGGTGTATGTGGCTGACACTGTAACTACTGTGCTACGGGCGTGGGAGCCTGCCACTGAATTTTCTTTTCCAGATTTTCTTGCTGCTTCATCTTCCAGATGTTTCTTAAAGTCCTCCTCTTGTTGCTTAAGTTGGTTTTGCAAATCAGTTATTTTTCAAGAGAAGAAGCTGTGATTTACTTAACTTCTGCTTCTTTAAGTGCTGACCTGGTTTGCAGGTCTAGAGGCATCCTTGCAGATTCTTGATTTGTACTCTCAGTTGCCAACATCCGATGTTGAAACTTCTCTGCACTTTTCTCGGCCTTGGCCACTTTTTCCAGTAGTGACGAGTTTTCCAGCTTCAGATTTTCTATCTCAGCAGCTGCTAATGCTTTGTACCTTTCAAACTGAGCAGTAACATCCCCAAAGTTTTGTACTGTGCTATTATACTTTTCCTGTAAAACCAGGGTGGCCTGAGCATCAGCAGCATTCCTTTTTTCCAGTTCAGCTTCTTTTCCTTTCAGCTTTTCTTCTAAGAGTTTGTGTTCTTCAGCTCTAAATTTTCTTTGTCCAACTGCTCCACCAACCTTTTGGCTTCTTCCTCCTTTTGCTATAATTTGTCAAGCTCATCCAGTGTTTAATTCTTCCTCATATAGATTCTTCTCTTTAATCATTTCCTCTTGAAAAGAGCATAGCTTCTGCTGAAGACTAGAAGATAATTACTTCTCTTGTTACAGAAGTGATTCACTTTGTAACACTTTTCGTTGAAGCTTTTCATATTCTTCATTTTCCAAGAATAAACTTCTAAGTTTTGTATGTCGGCATTTAGATTTTCATCCAGTTCTCTATTCCTGTTTACAAGGTCTTCCATTTCTTTTCAAGCAGCTGGCTTTGAGCACTCAGGTCTTCAACTTGTTTCGACAATGTAGTGTTTTCAAGAGACTGCTGATAGCTTAAAAATTCATCATTTTTCTCTTTCAGATTTTCTTCTAATTGGGCAATAACTAGCTTGTATTTTTCCACTTGATCTGATGCACAACTAATTTCTTTGATGTATGCTAAGAGTTTTTCTGTTTCAGAGTTTTCATCAGTCTTGTCTTTCTCAAGTTGGGCTGTTCTGTCCTGAGACTGTTCGAGATTCTTCTGGGTGACCTGCAGCTTCACCTCCCTGCCTTCTTGCTTAGCTGTCATATTCTTCATCTTTGTTTCTAAGTTTCATCAACTCCAGGCTTAGAATTTTCAAATTCTTCTGGTCATCATTTTTGGAAAACTTAGATTTTAGTAGTTCATTAGTCTTTTGTCAATTCAATAAGCTGTTTTTCCAATGAAGCATTACTAGCAGAGAGTGACTTTTTTCCCTTACGGAGACGTGAAGCTTGGTTTCCAATTTAGCCAACTCTGTTTCCAGGTCCCAGATTTTCTTGTCCTGAGCACCACGTTCCTGCACAAGAACATGAATCTCTTTTTCCAGGACTTTCAAATCTTTATCCTTCTTTTGAGATTTCTTCTTTAATTCCAAAGTTTTAACTTTTCTAGCTGAAGAAGTCAAGGTAGCAACTTTATCAACATTAGAATTTTGTTGACAGTGTTTTTGTTTTTTAAATCTGGTTTCTGAAAGGATACTGGTCCTTTCAATGCTTCTGACATTTTAACATCATAAGCACCTGGAGATGGGGCACCGCCTTTGCAGGAGTAAGTAGCTTTTGCACAGGCGCACTTTTACAACTGAGAGGTTGGAAAGCTTACATTTTGGTGTCATGTAGATGAAGACGTAGTGAATTCTTGCTTCATTGGTTCAGTCCTTCTCCATTGCTCTTTGGATGTAAACTTTTCTGGATTTCATTTCTTTGAAATGGGTCCCACTGGTTTCATGGTAAATGGCCCAGACACCAGCTTGAGCTCCTGTGCATGTGCCGCAAGGGAAACCCTTTCTGTGTCTGTCCTTATCTCCTTGGCCATAACTGTGTCACAGACCCAGGCTTTAAGCAACCACTAGGAAGGGGAATGGAATTATTATGCTAGATTTGGATGAATTAAGATTAACTTCTAAGTAGAAGATGGGATCACGTTCCCAGGCACATTGCCATGTGAGGTGAACACTCAAATATGATCATGACTTGGGCAGCAAGGGAGAGTTGGAAATAGGATTTTGAGCTCACCACTAATAGCATCTGCTCTGTTAGACACTTACACTCTTTTACAGTTTAGCTTGATGATGCAGGTAAGAACAATGATGAGAAATATGACCCAAGGTGCATTCTATCTGCTGTCTAATGAGGATCCCAGTTAGTATTCTATCTTGTGATAGTTTAATTAGGTGACTCTGCGAAGAGCATAACTTGCTTTGAAGAAGTAGGTTGATTTCCCTCAGGTGGAAATGAATTGTACTTGACATATTTAAAATAACATCTAACCTAATTTGTTAGGAACAGTCTTCTGAGTTTTGATTTTCTTGCCAAAGACAAATTAGAAGAGGTGCTGCATGGCTGATCACATGGTTTAGAGGGGCCAAGGGAGCATGGGAGGACCAGGACTTGTCATCTGAGAGGCAAGACTTGCTTTCTCATCCCCCACTCCCTTCATTCTTTTCCTTGTCCCTCATTGTATCTTTCCCATAGTATAACAAAAAGATAGTTTAGCTATTAGATTCAGGCAAAAACTCCAGCAGTACATTGAAGGGGAAAATTATAGATAAATTTTAATGTATCTATATAACATATCCCTGGCTTCCAAGTCACTCCTTAAGAGATGTGGGAATCATTTCTTTTTTCCTGTGTCAGATGCTATGGTGATATCATACTGGTGAAATCAAATAAATCTTGGGCCTTTAGAGATGTTATCTTAATAGTAATAAACTGATAAATGGTAAAGAAATAATTAGAAAATAATAAGTTTCGAGTATTTATTACCTTTGCTTTTAATATAATTTATTTAATTGCAATCTTATATAAACTTATTTTTAATAATGATGTTTAACTGGCTTACAAATTTTTAAAAAATTTATGAGCCAGTATGAGTCAGCACTAGCACCCAGCCCAATAAACACTGCACATACATGCAGCTGAAACACAGGGAGGGAGATTAGACCAGTTTAAACCAAGGCCAGGGGTGTCTTTGCTTCTGCGGCATCTCCATTTCATTCACATTTCTGCTTCTGAATTGAGGAGGGTGTTCTAATTGTACATCAATTCTACTCCAAGTTCTATCTCTCTTAGATTTAGGCTGACTTTGCCTTTCCATGTTCTGAGCATCCCAAGTAAATATCAACTATAATCGGGGTGGTGCCTGGCTCAAAGGAGTAGGATGTCGGCCACATATGCCAGAGGTGGTGGGTTCAAACCCAGGCCCGGCCAAAAACTGCAAAAAAAAAAAAAAAATATATATATATATATATATATACACACACACATACATATGTATATATCAACTATAATCCAAGTATAATATGACACAACAGGTGACGAGATCCAACCCTACTTAATCCTTCTCTCCTACTTGAACAGACTCCTCTGACCTAAGGCTATGCCACCTGATTTTGTGGTCCCATCTATTGATCCTAAATCATCATCTGATGCATCCCTAAGCTTTTCTCTTAATGTAGCAGTGAGGACAGAAGGAGAAGGGTGAAGTCATTGGTTAGATTGAGTAAAATCAGAGATGAGATAAAAAAAAATTACAATTTTTTTCCTCATCTTTTCCTCCCAAAATTTTATGAAAATCATAACTTAATTCTTTTATTGGGAGCCAGCTTTAGAAAAAAGTGCAGATTATCTTTTAGTATATCACTTGTCATAGTTCTGTATCTTGAGAGGCAGAAAGAAGATATTTTCGAGGTTTCTTTACTCCTTATTTGCTCTGTAAGCAAATTAGCATAACTCTCACCTGCTCCCTGCTTAGCTTCTGAAATCTATGAATTACACAGGTAACCATGGGATCACATGGATGGATTGGAGCACAGACTTGGACAAGCCAGTCTGAGGGGTTTGACAACAATGCCTTTATATTTCAGAATTTTTTCCGGTTTCCTAGAGCCCAGAAACTTTATAGGAAAGAATTTGAAATGTGTCTTTTTTTGTAATTCAGACCAATAAAGATTTGTGTAACAGAGATCTGAGGAGAGGTAGAAATCATATTGTAGGGAGGGACAACTCCTGAGTAAAGCCTCATCATGGGCAGGAGGACACTGGCATGGTGGCTGACACTCAGGTTCAGGACCTGGAGGCTGAAAAGGAGCAGTGGTTCCAAGGAGACCCACTCTGTGGTCTGCCTGCCCACATGCCCTGAGGAAGAGCGATGCACGGAAAATGACAAAGCATCACTCCAAGTCTAAGTTCCTTATCTGGGAAATGCTCTCACCATGAGCGGTTTTTAGTGGGTGGAAGAATAGCTCCCCAAAAGATATGTCAGCCACATCCTGGTACCTGAAATTTGGCCTTATTTTGGAAAAGCGTCTTTGCAGAAGTAATGAAGTATCTGCAGGTAAGCTCATGTTGGATTATCGATCCAGTAGCCCCAAATCCAATAGCAATGTTTGTTTTTGTATTATCCAATAGCCCCAAGTCCAATAGCAATGTTTGTTTTTATAAGGGACACAGGGGAGAGACTCATAGTGAAGAGGATAGGCTGTATAAAGATGAAAGCAGACGTAAGAACCAGCAGAACTGCAACCAGTAGGGTGGGATTCTTCCCTAGAGCCTTTGGAGGGAGCACAGCCCTGACAAGACCCCAATTTGAGGCTTCTATCTCTAGAACTACATAGAAAAAATTTTCTGTTGCTATCAGTCACCCAGTTTGTGGTAATTTATTACAGCAGTCCTACGAAACCAATGCATGGCTGAATGACAAAACAAAAAGCTATAGATTGCTAAGAAACCACCTAGGTCTGCTTTAGGATACCTCCTAAGAAACAGCCACAAGAAGGAGAGTTTCACCTTATTCCCTGGAGAAGGGGACAGTGGACGTTACCCAGCCTGGGTGAGTAATGAAGATGCCCACACTTTGGTAAGAGAGCCTCAGTCGACATGGGAAGGAGTGGGTGGTGAGGGCAGCACAGGTGCTGGTGAGCTCCAGTTTCTGGCCAGGCTTGTCTATAAGATGTGCCTCTCCCCATGACAGCCAAGGCAGATGATATGGCAAGGGGAGGGGATTAGGCCCTATGAGTTAATAAGTAGGAACGGAACAGTTGATCCAACAGCTTAGAAACAAGATGTTGAAATAAACTTCCTAGGACCTGAAGTTCGAAGGTTCAAAGGGGCATTTTGGTCACATACATTTGATTTAATGGTTAAGAGAAATAAGCTCAGTGCTACATTTTCCACATCACTATGAATAATTATGTGTTGCTCCTACAGACAGAACCTGAATATTGGTATGGATACTGTGAACATACTTGTCAAGACAGTAATGTGGTAATACTGTACTTCTTTGGGTAGTAAGTGACAGTCAGATTTAGTTTGGATAACAGAATGCTGAAAATTTCAAATTGTGCTGGGGTGGGCAAGTCAACACAACACATCAAATTGGCATTTTTCCAGAAAGCCCAGATGGCGAAGACAAGGCATTAGCAGCCCTTATTTTCTTAGCTTTGGATAACTGAGACTAAGAAAAAAAATCAACAATGCATTTGTTTTCCCCCAAATATCATTCTAACAGAAATAGATGCCATTAATTAAATTTCTAATTAAGGGTGCTATAAGCTTCTAAATGAGAAAGCGCCTGGATAAAGATTCCAGTCAGGTTTTGTGGATTCAGAGCACAATGAAGCTTGATAAAGGGGTCATATGATTCGATCCCCTTATTGTGTAGACGTGGAAATTGAGGCATGAGAAGCTGTGCCGGCTTCGATGAGGCACCTTTGCACTGGGAGCTGGATTGTTGGATTCCAGGGTGCTTGCCCTCCCTCTCTGCCACACTCTTCCAGGGTTCTTGTCTGAACACTGGCTTCCCTCTGCTGACAGCATTGTTCCTGGTCACTTTTTATAGCAGCACTTGCTGCTTATCGTGGACTCCAGCCTTTTCCCAGCTGCTTATCACAGGCAAACTTAATTACCTCCTTAACACACAGTCCTTGCTGCTGGAAGGGTGAGGCTGGGCAGGGTTCATCTCCTTGGGGTTCTCAGACAACACGAGCTCTCTTCCTCAGAGTCTCCTGTTCAAAAATCTGTCCCTTTAATTACAAACTTTTATTTTCCTAGACTCATTTATCTCAGATATAATGTAAACACCTTTTGGCAAAATGAAAGACATGAAGGAGACTTGAGGTAAAAGCCGCAGGTTTTTCTTGCACATGACCAAGATGATTAGTGCTTAGCACGATCCACATGGACTTTAAGCCGGAGGAAGCCTGGCCTATGTGAGGAGATATCAGGTGTCTTCGTCCAGATGATAATGACGCAATCCCAGGTCAGTCACACTGAGTGCTAAGTGATTGTTGTATCAGTAACCCAGAAAAGGTTTTCCCGTACAGTATGATAATCTGACGGAGGTATTAAGTATGTTATTTTTCTGTGAGTTCAAGATAGAATGAGAGAAGAGAGGAGGAAGGAGGGTTGGACAGAACAAAATGCAATGTTTATGCTGCAATTTCCACCTTTCTTTCTTCCATGAAATTCCTGGGACCATTAGGACCAGCAGAAGGCCTGTAAGGAGGTGATATCTGGTTGTCCGCCAGTATCACAAAGACACCCTTCCCTGTCTAGTGATTTATACAAGAATTTCACTCACAAGATTGCGAGCCTGGGGATGGCCCTTGCTCTCTTGTGATTATGCACTCTGCCAGCCAGTGGCAAACAGGAGGATGTTCTTTGGGATGACCGTGATCACAGTCCATGGCCTTGGGAATCCTCTTACTCTTTTTTTGGAGATTCATCACATTTTCCATTGTTCCCACAGAGCCGGACACAGAAACGTCTCAGTGTCCTAATAACTTCTCTGGGTCATTGAATGTAGAGTTGGGAACAAGAACAGGCTATGAGGAGGTGCTGGATTCCTAAGATTCAGCACTGAGTTTACTGGGGATAATGTGACCGAAAAAGGGGTAGCAGTGGGACCCTAGCAGTGCGCGTGCGTGCACACATGCGTGGTATGAGTGCCAAGACAGCCATACAATTCTCACTGGTGGATGGTGGTGTTTCTAGATACTATCATGTTGCCTTATATGCCTGAGTCATCACCTAACCTCTCTAGTCAACCCTTTGGTTCACACTGTTTTTTCCAAACATTTTTGTTGTTGTTCTCAACTCTGGGTTCAGCTTTACCTAGAGGTCTCAACCTTAACTGGAGCTTGGGCTCTCTTAATTAAACCAATAAAGAAGTAATTTTCTCTTTGAACATAGACATGAGCCAAATGCATTTGAAATTTCTAGAGCCTGTGGTGAGTTTGAAATTGACTCATGGCAACTTAGCAATCTCTCTTCTTCCTCATAATAAAAACCTCAGTTATCAAATTTTCTTTAATATTTTTTTGGAATCTCCATCGCTGATCATAAGGAGGAAGTACAACAGCAACAACCACCACAGTAAAAACAGCAAAGTGAATTTGTATCTTTTTTGGATAAACTGTTCCTTCCAATTCAGGAATCTCCATTTGGTATACTTGGGTTTTTTTGTTTGTTTGTTTTGATTTTTTAGTAGCCTCTGAATCTTTCAACTGTTTTTCTCCTACTTTTCTTTCCCTTTTCTTGTGTCATCAAAGTGCAGGGGACCTTGGGTTCCTGCTGATGGCCTTTGGCAGAAGCGCTGCTCGTCTCTGCTGGTACATGTGAGGACTGGTATCTCTTCCTACTGCACTTCAAGTGACCTGTTTGTGACTGAATGAACTCACGGTCTGTAGTTCACCCTGATTGCTGGGAAGTAGGGGTCTCCCCCACTGCCTGGCTCCTTCCTTCAGCCTCATTCGGAGCTGCTGACTCTCCGATGACTCAGGCCTTCACCTCCCTTCTGGTTTTGAGCAGCTCTACTCCTCCCCTTGGACTTCTGCAGCCTCCCTACAGTCCCATGAGGATTTCTGAATTGGTACCATGCTGTGAGCCCACAGTAAGGGAAAGGGGGAGCAATATTTCTAGACCCCAGACTAGACACCTCACTCCACAAAGAATAGACTACCTGCCATTTTTGCCACATGTCTGTCATGACAGGGAACAGCAGAGCACCAACTAGATGCTCTTGGGTTCTCCCTCAAGCTTTATTGGGACTTTGTTATTGTTGAGTTTAGATCACCTTGAACTTTCTATTAGGAAGTATCTATTGTTCTTCTGAAATCATGCTCAGGGCATTAGAGCACTGAGTTCCAGAGGACCAATAACCTTACCCTGGTCTTGTCTTTTTAATTTTCTTGTGAAATTAATTGTTTCTTCCTTCCAAAGGGTAGAGGACTTGTATTTTTTCTTTCTCAATGACAGAAACTATGCTTCCATCAAATTCTTTTTTTGATAGAATAAAACTCTATGATCAGTCCTCCATGCTTTGCTCTTGATGTGTAAAAGTAAGGCTTTGGAATTTACCAAAGCATTTGAAAGTCTGAATAATGCCTGGATTTTAAGAATATTATACTATGGACTGAAGAAAATATATTTTTTGGAGTTTAAAGGTGAACAATGACTTCTTTATTCTAGGCGGCATCCACCTTCTTTAGAAATGAAAAGAAGCCATTAAATCAGAAGCCAGAGGCAACATGATTTATGTGGATGGAAGAATCATTGTTTTATACATCTCTAAATAGAATCCTCTTTATAAGAGCAAGGATCATGTTTCATTTCTGAATGCCTAGTGCTTAGCTCAGCATCTGCTCCACAGTAGGCACTAGATAAATGTGGCTTGCATGAAAGGACAGTCTCGTTAGCATTTTTCCCCCAAATAACACTTTAGAGCACACCTTTGGACAACCAGGTTTATGTAAAATCAACAGGAAGCTATCTAGAAAGAACAAAACATGTCTGCACTGGGCCTGGTTACTGTGTCTCTCCACATTGACTCAGTTCAATGTCTGAGGCTAACACCTTGGCCTTGGTTGCTGTTACCCCAGTCATAACATAGTGGTTCTTCAAGTGCAGTCTGCATCATCTGAGAGCTTATTACAAATGCAATTTTCAGGTACCATCCTAGATTTGCTGAGTCACAAACTCATAAGGGAGGAGTCTAGCAAATTATGATTTGACAAGCTCTCTAGGTAATTCTGAGGTTTGTACCCAACACTCTCTAAGACTTCTGCCTAGCTCAGCTTCCCTTGACAATGAGATCCATAATTTATTATGGCTTCCATTGGCACCTGGTAGGAGCCTTAGCCTCTTCCATCCCCAGATTCCATTAGTTAAGATGCTCAGAGGTTCTAGCCTCCTAGAGGGATGAGGTAACACAACCCCAAAATGCATATGGAATCAATACCTTGTGTATACACGTTGAGGTGATAATGAGAGTCAAGGCAAAAATTTGGGCCAGGTAGCTTTATTTACTTGTGCTTGGGGTTGAGAAGAACTTAAAATGGTATGAGGGTGATGTGTAGTTTCAGGCACACATCAGAGTTAAGACCTCAGTAGGACATTACTCAGAATGAAGATTATTAATGTGGCCTTCTAATCTTGATGGCCAGAAACTTTTGTTAGTTAAATCCACACAATTCTGAAATGTTTTGTCAGCATCTTAAAAAAAGACTTTCTAAAAACAATCAAAGGACTTGGAATAAGTAAAACTTTATGGTAGAATGTATAAGGTAAGCTTTACCAAGCAGTTCAAATAAGCATGATTATTAATGATAGTAGAACCTCTATCCTTGACTGCTTCCCTATATTGACCATCTCCTTAAGTTGACCTAATTTTCACAAACTGGACATGCACCCCATGTACGTATGAATATAATAGGTCTAGCTCCTTCTGTTGACCATCTCATGTTGACAGGTTTATTATATTTCCTTGGGTGATCAACTTATAGAGGTTCTACTGTACATATACCAAATTTCTCCAAATATATAGTAGGCTTCTGATATTAATTTTATAGTACATTTTCACTAAAGAGCTGTGGAAACCTTAGGGAAATATCTCTGCCCTACTATTTTTCTCTTGTTATGGTTTTTAGTTATTCAATGAGTCTCTTCTAAGTTCCCATCTGTTCTGTGTCCCAAGATGTCTGTATTTGAATGGTTCCTGTCCTTATCATTATTGCAGACATTTCAATTGTCAGTGGTATTCAAAGTTTATGTTGATAACAGAGAAATGCCATCAACCTTATGTACGTAGCTTTCTATTCTGATTAATACCTATTATAAATTGTAGTTCAGTTCTGGAACTTGAGATTTGCTTTTCAAATAGCTGCTATCCATCCCTCCAAGAACTTTTCTCTCTGATGGTTTATTGTAGATGCTCTCCCTCTGTTCTGAGTGCTTCCATCTGTGAAATCTGTTCTTCTGTATTGAATAACAGCAGTTGTTCCTTTGCTAGAAAAACTTTCCAATCTGATATGATTATGAAAGTTCTTCTTTCAGCTTCCTGCATAGAAGTCACTTCCTCGATAATTCTTATTATATCTCTCATATGATAAGAGAACTCTATTGTATCTCCCATGGAAGATGTGTCATATATCTCCCGTGGGAGATGTGTCAAATATCTCCCACCTATATAGCCACATAAAGTGTTTTTGCTTAACTCTCCATATGTATGATTTTATGAACTCAACAGAGGAGTAATTTCATTAGTAACATAGGGACACATCTGCTGAAAACATAAATGTAAAAGGGATTCTGGGGCTTCAAAGAGAAAAGACGGAGAAAACTTATACTTGCCAAGGACATTAAGGACCAGACTGAGAGACAATGGCATGGACATGGTGAATTTTGTGTGCTTGACTTAACCCATTCAGTAGACCTGTGATCCCTAAGAACTGAACCAAGACGATGGCTGATCACAACAGCATGGTAGATGATGCAGAGACCTACTGCCGGTAACAGCACCTCAAGTGGTGCTTATGGAGCGCAGGAGGGGGAGGAAATTGGACATTAAGAGCAGCCAAGAGGAGACCAGCTGTGTAGAAGAGTTGACTGAACATAATAGAACAGTGAGGATTGAGGATTTGTTCATGCTACCATAACTTCATTAAAATCCTATGGTGATACTCTGTTACAAAATAGAGTCTCAAACTTTAAGAAATTACTGACATTAAAAATTCTTGGTTTGTGTCACAGAAATTCCTATTATCTAGGGTCAAGCCCAGAAGTCTCCTGTTATCTAATAACCCAGGAGATTTTCCCACATTTTCAGAAACATTGACCTTGATAATAAAAATTAGTGTCCTTTAAGATTTTTTTGTTAATGTGTTTTTCTCTATGAAATAATTTTTAATACTAGCGAGTGTAATGAAATTGTCATTCTGTATACCATTGTGATACACAGTGTTATGAGCTTTTAGAACATAAGAATAGGTATCATTTACATTTCTGTCCTCAGTGTGCAACTTATAAACAAGGGCTACCACTTGCTTCTGATTTCCCAGTGCTTAACAGAGTGCTTAGTATAGAAGAAGCTCTCCAAATCAGTTGTACTATGTAAATGCAACCCAGTGAAAGTTATTATTCTCTCCTTATAGAAAGTTACTGCTAAAATCAATTATATTGATTAAAAATCAATTACAAAATGACCACAGTATGCCATGTTGCCACCATTGCCTTCCTTTCTTGTGCTATCACTGTTTGGCTTTGATATCAGGGTAATAGTGGCTTACTAAATTGAAATGGGAAACATTTCCTTCTCAATTTTTTGAAAGAGCTAGTTTTAGATTGTTATTTTTTAAAATATTTGATAGAATTTACCAGTGAATTTATCTGGACTTTGACTTTGCTTTGTGGGAAGATTTTTAATTGTGAATCTCTTTACTTGATATAGGTCTGTTCAGATTTTCTCTTTATCCTTGAGTTAGTTTTGTCTTTCAAGAAATTGTCAATTTAATCTAAGCTATCTAATTTATCAGTATAAAGTTTTTCATAATATTTTCTTATAAATCCTTCATTATGTTCTATAGTGATATACCATATTTTATTCTTAATTTTGGTAATTTGTATCACTCTATTTTTTTGGTTAGTTTAAAGTTTTGTCAATTTTGCTTCTCAAATAACTAAATTTTGGTTTTATTGATTTTCATTACTGTTTGAATTTGTGCTCTGACAATTCTTTTCTTTGACTTATTTGGCTTTGATTTCCTTTTTTTTTTTTTTTTTGCCTTAACAAAGAAACTTAGTGTTGATTTTAAATCTGTTTTTTCATTCTAATATAGGTGTGTAAAGATATAAAATTCTCACTAAATACTAATTAACTACATCCCATATGTTTTGTTTTTATTTTTTGTGTTTATATTTAGTTAGATTTTTTAAACATTTCCCTGTAGTTTCTTCTTTCAACCATGTTGTGCAATTTCCAAATAGTTGAGTATTTCTGACATTTCTTGTTATTTTGTAATTTTATTTCATTGTTGTCAGAAAACATTTTTGTGTAATTTAAGACCTCTTATATATAATGACATCTCTTATGACCTAGCCTGTGGTCTACTGAAGATAATATTCCATGTGTGCTTAAAAATAACAAGTAATATGTATTTTGCTGCTGCTGGTGGTGGAGTATCCTATATATGCTGGTTAGGTCAAGTTGGTCGGTGGTGTGATTCAAGCCTTCTGTATCCTCACTGATTTTTCTGTTTAGTTGTTCATAGTAGGTATCTCCAGAAATATTAATTTGATGATTTCCTTAAGAAACCAAAATCCTTACAATGATTTGATAATTTTAAATTGACTTTTGTTAGTAAGGGCAATAAAATACTTTTTGGCCAATTAGATGAAGAATAGTTGAGGAAGAGAGGAGAGTCGAGGAGGTGGCTTCAGGTTTCTATGTTGACATCACTGAAGGGTATCATTCACCTAAATGGTAACACACAAATATCAGTAGGTATCTACAGAAGATAATGAATTTAACTTTGCTTTAAGAGAGAGTGGTAGGAAAGATTCAATTTTTTCCTGTTTGGGCACAAATATATCACATATCAAAAGTGCACTGAAGGCTAACCAGAAATTTGACTTAGGGTCAAAAGCTCATATGTGCTTCCTTTAGGTGGAAAAATAGAAGAAAAAGTCTTAATGTGATGAGGTAAGTAACTCTAAAATCTTGGCTATCAGTATGGGAGGAATTCAAACTGGCGTGAAAATGACTTTCAACTTGTGCTAACCAGCTTGTTGCTTTCAGTTCATTTGACCAGTTTCTGGTGAACTGGAACATGCCTCATCAGAATGGCATACAGGGCCTTCAAACTTTCTTTAGAAATTTTACCCTAATATTGGCCAGATAGGCAGAGTTTCTCAAAGACCACGTGCTTTTATATCCTTAATCGTCAATGGTATTTTGACTTATTCATCATTGAATTTAATTACTGTTCTATTTTAAAAATCCAAATATTTTGAAACATAATTACCTAACGCTATTAAGGAGTAGAATAATAATAGAAAAAGATCTTCTGAATATTTAAGATGTATTTAAAGTTGATCAGTATACATGGTCTGAAAATAATGCATTAATACAGATAAGCCTTAGTTTCTATAATTTATAACCATACTGCCTTGAAATAATATCTGAGATCAAAATAAGTTTTTAATAGTAATTTGAGAAATAGGCATCATAACTACTATTTAATGAGTCCCTCCTGTCTGTCAGCAGTGTCACCTCCTTAAATTTTGAGTACAAGCTTGCACGGTATTACAATTCTCATTTTATTCATTATAAAGCAAAGCCTCAGAGTTCCCAAATAATATTCCTCAAGTCACATGATTAGTAATTGCTAGAGCTAGAATTTGAACCCTGATATGTTATAGCCCCACACATATGTTCTTCCTACTCAGCTTTCTAAACAATTGAGTACCTCTGGTTTAAGTTTGATTAAAGACTAAAAAAATACCTGCTCTTACAGTTGCTATTTGGTTTTCCTTTCAGGGAAAAAATAGATATAAACATTTCTATGGTTGTTCTCTTTTACTTCTTAACTCACTGAGTATGGTATTTACAATTGCTGCTGTTGAAATTTAGGGCGCCTCATAGATAGCCACTAATATAAAATGGACTTACAATCAGCTGGAACACTGAAGATTAATAGTCAGGTGGAATGGAATCCAACATGGGTTTAATGCCTAAAAGAGAGATTCTCACTATATTTTTTGCCAGATGTCAATATTTCTGAAATTCAAGTCAACATAAATTTATTGGCCAATCAACTAGCCTATGAGTATACAAAGATTTATATGAAGAAAATAAAGCTAACTTGGAGTCAAGAAAACCCATGAAGAGTGCTACAGTGTAAGTGTGTGCACATGTTGCTATGGCAACAGAGAACTGGGATCACTCCTCTGGACTTGGGGTGTGATTAGAAGGCATGCCTGATGCAAGTATTGAAGATTAGTAAGGAGAAAATGTATGAGGAGGCATTCTTAATACAAAAACAAAGGCCAAAAGATGGAGACATGAGAACGCAGCTTCATGCATTGGTACCTTAGTTTCTCATTATTGAAGAGAGCAAAAAGGGAAACTATCATAACTTAGAATTGAGGGAGATCTTAGAGTTCGTTTAGTACAATTTCCCCGCATAATTCCAGAATTCTTATTCCAAAAGCTTTAGCGTATTAGTCCAAGCAACACTCTCCCTGTTACTTCTCTGTGTAACTAACATCTGTTACTGACATCAAAGAAAGAAAGAGAACCAAGTATGAAAAGAGAAACTTCAGTCCCAGAACATATTGCTGAAGGACTGTGCATCTTTTTCTGAATTCCCCAGTGTGCATAGAACTTCCCTTGGGGCAAATTAGACATTCAACACTTAGAAGCTGACTGCCAGACTGGCACCTTGGAAGCAGTTTGATACGAAAAGCATTATTTCAGTGACTACTGGAAATCCAGCCTTGCTTCTTTGGGGGACAATTATTGATACTGAAAGGTAAGAAACTGAATTGCACAAGCAAGGAGAGGCAGTCAGGACCCTTGACAGCATTATGCATTGAGGGAAAGCCACAGGCTTTCTGTAAGGGTGGCTGCATGATAATTGGCTTTTACTGGAAATTACTCATAGAACGTATTTGTATTAGGGTAAAGGGGAATGCGAAAGTGGGTAAAGGCTGAAGTTACAAGACGTAAGAAGCCAATTATATAAAGAATCTCATTTTATATTCACTGGAAATGCTGGCAAGTGGCTTAGAAGGATGGAAATTTTAGAGCTAAAATGGTCTTTATAAAGTACTTACTACAATCTCTTTTTTATTACTGGTGAGAAAACTATAGCTCAGAATATTTTCTTCTTCCCTAAAGTTGTCCCAAGTGTGAGTTCACTTCATTAATTTTCCTGGCCAGCAGACAATCCTTCCAACTTGATCAAGCAGATAGAGCCCATAACACAGTCTTATTTCCAAGCTAGTGCTTCCGTGAATGTAGAAAAGTCTGGTGGTGTTCTTTGTTAAAACAATAGAAGGGAGAGAATAAACTTTGAGGGCTCACGTGATCTTCTTCTTAAGTATCTGCCTATAAAAACATGTATATTCTACCTTATAGATTCAACTGGTTTAACTCATGCTGCATGCTCCTAATAAGAAAACCTAGAGATTTTTTGGGGGGAGAGGATGGTTCTAACACTTTTAAAGAGAGATTAAAGAACTAAGGGAGTTATTAGTGATAGGTTTATAAAAATGTCTTAATCAATATAAAGCTATTTTCATTTTTGTTTCCTTCATGAATCCACACATCAATAATAGTATCATGAGCATAAGGAAATTCACTCTTTTCCTAATGAAAATATTACAATTTTAAGCTAACTATTATGTATTCATTTAATAAATGTTTACTGAATGCCCATCATATGGCAATCACGATCTGATGCACCTGGGTCCAAAAATAAAACATGCAAACATCTTGCTCTTACGAAAATGTAAACTTTCAATGATGTACATTACATTTCATTACGTTAGTATAATATTTACTTGGTCACACATGCATATTTAATATAATCTGGAGTGTACACCAATAATACCAATTTTCGATCAGTCCTTTGTTTCAATATCACATTTCAAAAGCAGTTTTTTTTTTTTTCAAACATTTACAGGTAATTCTGGCATCAATTAAAAAAAATCATCATTATCACCATTTTTAGCTTTACCCAACAGTTTTGTAGAGTAAGAATATGGTTTTCACTTTAAGTTGCAACAATGATAGTATGGTACCAGAATCCAGATGCATAACAGTAGCTTTATTGTTTTGTTGTTGTTCTTTTAGTGGGTGGCTATTCATAGTTTCCCTAAAGTTAAAAAAAATCAGTGTTTCTTTATTACAGTGTTTCTCTAAGTGATTGCTGAAAAGCTTCTTTATAGGAACATCCAAAACTGGCAATGGTGATGTCCCATCCCAAGGAATAATTACTAAATTTGTGATAACTGTCTTTGCTTTTTTTTTTTTTTTTCACTGATTCTGCAAGGTGATCTTGGTAAAGGCTTTCCACCCTCAGGGCTGGACAGGGAGCCCCATTTCTAGGCCTGGGTGAGCTCAGAAATCAGTCTCATCACAGCCTCTGGGCTCTAGTAAAAGGGTCTAGGCCTTTCCTCCTTGAGTAGGGAGTGCACGCCCTTATTCGTTGCCTGAGGCAAAAACTATAAGAGGCCCATTCCTGTGCTAATTTTACATCATTTTCTGCCCTCAGACTGCTGGCCACTTGTGGCATACTTCCCCCAAACCCCTCTCCCGCCTCCTGTCTGCAGGACAGGATTTAAACTCCTGGACTGAAGACTGGGTTTCTCCCCTCTACTGCCAGAGGTTCTGTTCCCCGCTTTTTACTCCTTATTGATCTTTCTTTCTTTCTTTTTTTTAAATAGTCTTTGATAAAGTACCCATTTTTATTGACACATGACAGTAATTTATATTTGCTTAAATCACTGTACTTAGAAGTGTAAACCCTCATTTTAATACTTCAGACATATTTTTCTTTTTTTGCCTTTTATTAAGTCATATGTATATATAGATCATGAATACATTTATGCCTGTGTGGGATTCCTTGTGTTGATCCTTTGTACAAACAGGAGGGCAAACTTTCCCTGTCAGTAACCTCTTTCCTGTCCGCTTATCAGCATGGTCTGTGGTTTCCTTCTTCAAACCCTGAGACCAAGGACTCGGCCTAGAGAGGAATTTGGCCAACATATTTGGGGACTTGTCCAGGTTTCGGGATCTTCTGCAATAAGCAATGGGACCACTGTTGAGAGTCTAACCTGTTTTTTTCTGTAGTCATGATCATGGAGAGTGAAAATTTGGGCACCTGCCAGCTGTTACACATGATATGAATAGAATGGTTTCTGACCTTGAAGTCACAGGTGCCAGCTTTGCGGGAGATGGGGCTTCAAATCCCCCTCATCTCCAGTAGGGGTCTGAGCTCCCTCTACAAGGGGAGCGGAGCAAAGGAGCATGAGGGAATGTTGGAAGTCTTCTGAACCCATTCCGTTTCCACTATCTTTCTCTGGTTGAGAGCCAAGAATGAGCAGAAGCATTAGTCACAGGTCCTGGGTCCCTGGCAGTGGTAGTGACCCCATGGCACTGAGAAGCCTTCTGGCAAAATTCCTCTGAGGACCACTCTCCCAGCTCCTTCACTGCTGGCCTGTGTCTCCTGGGTCCCAAGCCTTTCTTGCTTCTTATCCTAAGGTCTCTTTTCCAGTCTGGGAAAGGGTCTGTACTGCGTTTTCCTTGGGATTTGTACTTGCGCATTCCTTGGTAATGGCTGCTCATCAGTGAGGAATGGCTGTAGGTGTTTGGTTAAGCTTGAGCTGATTTTTTCTGGTGTGTTTCAGCTGCTTTGAGCATGTCTTAAAGGGCCCTCCTCATTGCTTTTCCCTCCAAAGTTTGTTTCAATTGGCTTTTCTGTGCATTTGCGAGAGGCTGAACTGTGTTCCAGTTAGAGAAATGAGAGACCCAAACTCTCAGCTCCAAAGGGAAGGGGCATTTTACTCTTCCCTGAAGGCTCCCCTGGGTGACCAGAAGCCTACATGGGAGTAGCCTGGGGAGGCACCCTGAGACAAGAGTGGCCCTATGGGGACCCCTGCAAATTAAGAGAAAGGAAACTCATATAAGAGCTGATCACTAGATGTTTTGAGACCTCTTGGATGTTTTAGACTTCCAGAGAGAGAAACCGAGGTGTGTAATAGGGTGGAACCAGCTCAGTGGATGACACCCTGAAAGGAACACCCACAATTCACCCCACTTCAACCCATTCAAACCCTACATTATGGTTCAGCTCCTTCTCCAAAAAATGGCAAAGAAGAAAAAAGCCTTTAAAAGATGAGGAAAGGCGAAGAAAATGACCCTGGGCACCCTGTCTGTTTTTTCTGGTCTATTGTGTAAATGGAAAGGTCCAAAGATGTGCAAGTTTTTCTAAGACTCCAGCTCGTTGTGACTAACTCGGGGCAAAGGTTTTTACTGAAGAAAATGTTCAAATCACTACTATGGTGTTAAAATGTCTCTAAATGGCCAGTGTACCACTGTGATGTTAAAATGTTCCTCAAACTTGCTTCTTTCAACCCTGATTTTACTAAGTTTGGCCATATTTGCCTTGCTGACCTTTTGGGAAGGAAGGCAGGTGGAAAATATGGTGCTTACCCGTCTCAGGTGGAAATAAAAAGGGGGGGGGGGAAATGTGGCACAATCAGTAAAAAAGGCTTGTTCATAATGTCTCTTAGTAGAAGGGACTTTCCAGGTAATTCCTCATTGGAATGCCTCCTCAACAATTTCAATGGCTAAGAAGTTCAAACCAGAAGTTAGAGGAAATTGGGGGCAAAGACTGTATAGCTCTGCAAGGAGACTGAGGGAACATGGATGGAAAATCTCATTCTCTGTAACTTGAACATTCTCTGTAACTTGAGCCTCAGATCCAATGAGGCTTAGAGATAGGTAGTGTGGGCAGAGCAACTAAGTCTGGCCAAACCTGCTCTTTTTGTCTGTGGTTGGTGGAAAAGAGGAAGCTAGTCAGTGAAAACTTCTATGCCAGCAAGTGTGACTAAATTCAGGCCAGCGATTTAGTGGGTGGTCACACATAGAGGGAAGCTTCTAGGGTTGGACAGAGGGAGCAGTACCAGTGCATAGAGGGACGCCTCTGAATGGTTGGACAGAGGGGACTCTTCTAGTGCAATAGAGGGACATCTCTAGGGCTGTACTGAGGGGACTCTTCCAGTGTATAGAGGGATGCCTCTAGGGTTAGACAGAAGGGACTCTTCAGTGCATAGGAGGGACCCTTCTGTATGGTTGGAACAAGTGAACTCCTGTAGTCCATGATGGGAAACACCCCATGGCTGGAGTAAGTGGGGTCTGGCAGCCCATGAGTGGCAGAGGGATGTCTCTTGGTCTAGATCAGTTTTTCTGGCCAGATGGCTCTGTCTGGGTCTGGGTGGGAGCTTCAGCATGCCGTGCCTCTGGCCAGATCTCTAGTTACACCCCATGGGTAGAGCAAGGGGAAGAGGGGAGATGACCAGACACATATCTTGGCTGCTAGTCAGCCATCTCCTTAACTATCATCTGTGTCTTCTTTCATAGATTGAGAATTGTTCTTCAACTTTTGACACCCCACTGGGAAGCAAGGATGTATTTACAAGCTTCTAAGAAAGAAATGCCTAATTTTCCTGTATATTAAAGCTCAGTGTTAAGGCTGCTGCCCCAAGGTGGACAACCACCACCACCAGAGGGCACCTCGAGCTGTATTACAGCTTAGTTTGTTGAAGGGCTAGTCAGAAATTCCCAAGAGAGAAACCATTACCTTACCTTGACTCAACACCTCCCTGGTCATCTTCAGTGGCTTTAGGGGAGCATGAGAATGAGTCTAAGAAAAGCCAGTCCCAGAGATTTCCCAGGGTGGTTATGTAAAAACTGCTTGAGTAAGTGAAGCAAATAAAATTGCTTCGGGAAACTTTTTGGTAATTCTGATAGGTATGTAAGTGTCTTCCAAAAGTTAAGACAGCATTTTTGACCTCTCCTGGAGAGGTGTAAGGTTGTTGATTAAACACTGATCTTAAATGAAAATGTAGAGGTGAACTGAAACTTGCATTTTTCCCAGAAGTTTGCTGAAAGATTGACTCACAATTGGGGCAGATTTCTAACAGATACTTCCAAATGCCATGCACCTGGGAAGAATCACAAGCATGATAATCCAGTGTCTCAGTGATGCCTTTTAGAGGGGAGGGGGGAAATTTGGAATGGGGTTGCTAGAGAAGATGAATGGATGGGGGGAAACAGATAGACTTGTAAATTCACCTAAGAGTCAGGTATTGTGTTTAAAATAATTTGGGCCAGGTCTGCCAACATTCAGAGGGTAAAAAGCAAGTCAATTTCCCTCCTTTAATGCTGTGGCTGGGTCAGTCCTGTTTTGTATAGGGGGAAGGTCCCTTCCAAATATTTTAATTAAAAATATTATTTATATGAGGAAGAATCAGCAGAAAACTCCAGGCAACATGAAGAACCAGCCCAGAACAACCCCGCCAAGGGACCATGAGGTAGCTACTGCAGAGGATTCCACCTATAAAGAAAGTTAGGAATGACAGAAAGGGAATTTAGAATACACATGTTGAATACAATGAAAGAAATGATGGAAACAATGAAGGAAACTGCTAATGAAGTGGAAAATAACCAAAAGGAAATTCAAAAACAGAATCAAATAAGAGATGAATGATATGAAGAATATAAAAAGGATATAGCAGAGCTGAAGGAACTGAAACAGTCAATTAGGGAACTAAAAGATGCAATGGAAAGTATCAGCAACAGTTTAGACCATGCAGAAGAAAGAATTTCAGAAGTAGAAGACAAAGTTCTTGAGATATCTCAGATAGTAAAAGAGGCAGAAAAGAAGAGAGAGAAAGCAGAACCTTCACTGTCAGAATTATGGGACTTTATGAAGCGTTCCAACATACGAGTTATAGGAATTCCAGAAGGGGAAGAAGAATGCCCCAGAGGAATGGAAGCCATACTAGAGAATATTATAAAAGAAAATTTCCCAAATATCACCAAAGATTCTGACACACTGCTTTCAGAGGGCTATCGGACCCCAGGTCACCTCAACTCTAACCGAGCTTCTCCAAGACACATTGTGATGAACCTGTCCAAAGTCAAGACAAAAGAAAAGATTCTGCAAGCTGCCAGGAGTAAGCGCCAGTTGACCTATAGGGGCAAATCCATCAGAGTGACCACAGACTTCCCTAATGAAACTTTCCAAGTAAGAAGACAATGGTCATCTACCTTTAATCTACTTAAACAGAACAATTTCCAGCCCAGAATTCTGTACCCTGCTAAGCTAAGCTTCAAAATTGATGGAGAAATCAAATCATTTACGGATATACAAACATTGAGGAAATTCGCCACAACAAGACCAGCTCTACAGGAAATACTTCAACCTGTTCTGCACACTGACCACCACAATGGATCAGCAGCAAAGTAAGAACTCAGAAATTAAAGGACAGAACCTAACCTCCACACTAATGCAAAAGATAAAACTAAGCAATGGACTCTCACAAAATAAGACGAATAGAATACTACCACACTTATCAATTATCTCAATAAATGTTAATGGCTTGAATTTCCCACTGAAGAGACATAGATTCGTTGACTGGATTAAAAAACACAAGCCATCCATTTGCTGTCTGCAAGAAACACACCTGGCTTCAAAAGACAAATTAAAGCTCCGAGTCAAGGGTTGGAAGACAATTTTTCAGGCAAATGGAATCAAGAAGAAAAGAGGAGTTGCAATCTTATTTTCAGATACATGTGGATTTAAAGCAACTAAAGTCAAAAAAGACAAAGATGGTCACTTTATATTGTTCAAGGGAAAAATACAACAAGAAAATATTTCAATTCTAAATATTTATGCACCCAATTTGAATGCTCTCAGATTCTTGAAACAGACCTTACTCAGTCTGAGCAATATGATATCTGATAATACCATCATAACAGGGGACCTTAACACTCCTCTTACAGAGCTGGACAGATCCTCTAAGCAGAAATTAAACAAGGATATAAGAGATTTAAATGAGACCCTAGAACAACTGTGCTTGATAGACGCATATAGAACACTCCACCCCAAAGATAAAGAATATACATTCTTCGCATCACCCCATGGAACATTCTCCAAAATTGATCATATCCTGGGACACAAAACAAATATCAACAGAATCAAAAGAATTGAAATTTTACCTTGTATCTTCTCAGACCATAAGGCACTAAAGGTGGAACTCAACTCTAACAAAAATGCTCGACTCCACCCAAAGGCATGGAAATTAAACAATCTTCTGTTGAATAACAGATGGGTGCAGGAAGAAATAAAACAGGAAATCATTAACTTCCTTGAGCATAACAACAATGAAGACACAAGCTACCAAAACCTGTGGGATACTGCAAAAGCAGTTTTGAGAGGAAAATTCATTGCTTTAGATGCCTAAATTCGAAAAACAGAAAGAGAACACATCAACAATCTCACAAGAGATCATATGGAATTGGAAAAAGAAGAAAAATCTAAGCCTAAAATCAGTAGAAGAAAAGAAATATCCAAAATCAAATCAGAGATCGATGAAATTGAAAACAAAAGAAACATTCAGAAAATTAATGAAACAAGGAGTTGGTTTTTTGAAAAAATAAATAAAATAGATAAACCATTGGCCAGACTAACGAGGAATAGAAAAGTAAAATCTCTAGTAACCTCAATCAGAAATGATAAAGGGGAAATAACAACTGATCCCACAGAGATACAGGAGATCATCTCTGAATACTACCAGAAACTCTATGCCCAGAAATTTGACAATGTGAAAGAAATGGATCAATATTTGGAATCACACCCTCTCCCTAGACTCAGCCAGGAAGAAATAGAGCTCCTGAACAGACCAATTTCAAGCACTGAGATCAAAGAAACAATAAAAAATCTTCCAACCAAAAAATGCCCTGGTCTAGATGGCTTCACTCCAGAATTCTATCAAACCTTGAAGGAAGAGCTTATTCCTGTACTTCAGAAATTATTCCAAAAAATTGAGGAAGAAGAAATCTTCCCCAACACATTCTATGAAGCAAACATCACCCTGATACCAAAACCAGGAAAAGACCCAAACAAAAAGGAGAATTTCAGACAAATCTCACTCATGAATATAGACGCAAAAATTCTCAACAAAATCCTAGCCCCATAGATTACAGCTTATCATCAAAAAAGTCATTCATCATGATGAAGTAGGCTTCATCCCAGGGATGCAAGGCTGGTTTAACATACACAAGTCTATAAATGTTATCCACCACATTAACAGAGGCAAAAATAAAGATCACATGATCCTCTCAATAGATGCAGAAAAAGCATTTGATAAAATCCAGCATCCTTTTCTAATTAGAACACTGAAGAGTATAGGCATAGGTGGCACATTTCTAAAACTGATTGAAGCTATCTATGACAAACCTACAGCCAATATTTTACTGAATGGAGTAAAACTGAAAGCTTTTCCTCTTAGAACTGGAACCAGACAAGGTTGTCCTCTGTCACCTTTACTTTTCAACGTAGTGCTGGAAGTTCTAGCCAATACAATTAGGCAGGACAAGGAAATAAAGGGAATCCAAATGGGAGCAGAGGAGGTCAAACTCTCCCTCTTTGCTGATGACATGATCTTATACCTAGAGAATTCCAAAGACTCAACCACGAGTCTCCTGGAAGTCATCAAAAAATACAGTAATGTCTCAAGATATAAAATCAATGTCCACAAGTCAGTAGCCTTTGTATAGACCAATAACAGTCAAGATGAGAACCTAATTAAGGACACAACTCCCTTCACCATAGTTTCAAAGAAAATGAAATACCTAGGAATATACCTAAGCAAGGAGGTGAAGGACCTCTATAAAGAAAATTATGAAATCCTCAGAAAGGAAATAGCAGAGGATATTAAGAAATGGAAGAACATACCATGCTCATGGACGGGAAGAATCAACATTGTTAAAATGTCTATTCTTCCCAAAGCAATCTACCTATTCAATGCCATTCCTATTAAAATACCAACATTGTACTTGCAAGATTTGGAAAAAATGATTCTGTGTTTTCTATGAAACCAGAAAAAAACCCATATAGCTAAGGCAATTCTTGGTAATAAAAATAAAGCTGGGGGCATCAGCATACCAGATTTTAGTCTGTACTAGAAAGCCATAGTGCTCAAGACAGCATGGTACTGGCACAAAAACAGAAACATAGACACTTGGAATCGAATTGAAAACCAAGAAATGAAACTAACATTTTACAACCACCTAATCTTTGATAAACCAAACAAGAACATACCTTGGGGGAAAGACTCCCTATTCAATAAATGGTGTTGGGAGAACTGGATGTCTACATATAAAAGACTGAAACTGGACCCACACCTTTCCCCACTCACAAAAATTGATTCAAGATGGATAAAGGACTTAAATTTAAGGCATGAAACAATAAAAATCCTCAAAGAAAGCATAGGAAAAACACTGGAAGATATTGGCCTGGGGAAAGACTTCATGAAGAAGACTGCCATGGCAATTGCAACAACAACAAAAATAAACAAATGGGACTTCATTAAACTGAAAAGCTTCTGTACAGCTAAGGAGACAATAACCAAAGCAAAGAGACAACCTACACAATGGGAAAGGATATTTGCATATTTTCAATCAGACAAAAGCTTGATAACTAGGATCTATAGAAAACTCAAATTAATCCACATGACAAAAGCCAACAATCCCATATATCAATGGGCAAGTGACATGAATAGAACTTTCTCTAAAGACGACAGATGAATGGCTAACAAACACATGAAAAAATGTTCATCATCTCTATATATTAGAGAAATGCAAATCAAAACAACCCTGAGATATCATCTAACCCCAGTGAGAATGGCCCACATCACAAAATCTCAAAACTGCAGATGCTGGCGTGGATGTGGAGAGAAGGGAACACTTTTACACTGCTGGTGGGACTGCAAACTAGTACAACCTTTCTGGAAGGAAGTATGGAGAAACCTCAAAGCACTCAAGCTAGACCTCCCATTTGATCCTGCAATCCCATTACTGGGCATCTACCCAGAAGGAAAAAAATCCTTTTATCATAAGGACACTTGTACTAGACTGTTTATTGCAGCTCAATTTACAATCGCCAAAATGTGGAAACAGCCTAAATGCCCACCAACCCAGGAATGGATTAACAAGCTGTGGTATATGTATACCATGGAATACTGTTCAGCCATTAAAAAAAATGGAGACTTTACATCCTTCATATTCACCTGGATGGAAGTGGAAGACATTACTCTTAGTAAAGCATCACAAGAATGGAGAAGCATGAATCCTATGTACTCAATTTTGATATGAGGACAATTAATGACAATTATGGTTATGGGGAAGGAAGCAGAAAGAGGGAAGGAGGGAGGGGGGTGGGGCCTTGGTGTGTGTCACACTTTATGGGGGCAAGACATGATTGCAAGAGGGACTTTACCTAACAATTGCAATCAGTGTAACCTGGCTTATTGTACCCTCAATGAATCCCCAACAGTAAAAATATATATATATATTATTTATACCACTTCATATCTGGGAGTGAAATTTCCTTAGTTCATTCAAAAGAAAGGAAGCCTTAAGAAAGGCTGAAAAGTGGGGCGACTTGTGGTTCATAATAATATCCCCTGAAAAGGTCCAGGGACCGGCATCTGTGAAGACCCTAAGTGGGGCAGTGAGAATTGCTCTCAGCTGCCTTTTATCATCACTCAGGAGAGGAACTAAAATCCCTCAGCTTTTCTTAAATAAACTAGAAAGGCATTAAAGATTACCCAATTTACACCTGACTCTTTAGAGGGCCGAAAGATTTTAAAGTATAGGTTCATGACTGAAACGGGTCCAGACATTAGGAGAAACCTACAAAATTAGCTTTAGGCCCTGACTGTAATTCAGAAAACCTTCTAAACAGAAGCCATGTTGGTCTTTTATTATTAAACCAGGAAAAAAAGAGAAGAGAAAGACCGCAGCTCTAGTCCAGTGGTGCAGCCTGGCAGGCAAGCCTCCTCTGGTATACCGGGGTAACTGCAGGAGATCAGCCTGTCCCTGGAGGCGAAGGCCCCAGGGAATGGGAACGCCTTTGGCCCCTGAGCATGATGACTGCCTGAGAGCCCCAGGTGCCTTGACCGTGGGAGTCCAGGAGATGAGCATTCTCCTACCTGTGCTTCTCTTAAGTCCTGGATTCTGGACCCTCAAGTCTGTAAATATCCAGGGGATGTCTTGAAAGTTGGTTACCAAATTTTCTCTCAATCCTTACGGTAAGTTGGAGAAATTGGCTATTCTCTCATGCCTTTCTAGTCATTTACCTCTTGCCTCAGTTAAAACTGGCAGAACCTGAGACCCAGACTCATCACACCCGTGTCATACCCTAATAGAACCTGATACACCCAACTTCACATTTGAATGTTGAAAACCAGTTGGTGGCAAAGAAATAGCTGCAAGACACATCCTTCTCTTCCTCATAACTCTTTTGACTCTAGGAAGTTGGGGAAAGAGATAAGATATAATGCCCTTTTAATGCGATGAGACCATTTGGACTTACTTGGCTAAAAATGTTACTTGTGTGTGTGATTTTTGTCTTGTAGGAGGAACTCATGTAGATCAGGGGTTTATGTTTTCTATCTGCTTAAAACAGTTACACCTGGAGAAGATTGTGCCATGTTTTCAAGATGCTCTACTTCCTATGACCACTGAATAGCTTACTCCAATGTCACAAGTCAATGATCTTATCTTATGCCAAGATGCATACCAGAGTTCCTAAGGAAAGGTTTTTGCTGTGTGGGTAACAGGTTTTTTCTTCTGTTCCAGCTAATGTCACTGGAGGACCCTGTTTTCTAGGGAGGTTAGCATCTTTCTTGCTCAGGGCACAGGACCAGAGTAAAACCTAAAGGGACCCTGAAGGCCCAAGATCTTAAGTTTTCAGAGGATTGCTGGAACCTGGCTGAGTGTATTTCCTTGCTTTATTTATAATGCCAGCTATGGTAATTGAGTTAAATGAGATGCTCCTGCTATAGTAAAAACCTTGAATGCCACCTCACAAGCCATTAGTGCCCTAAACATAGAATTCAGATAAATCTGGGAGATTGTCTTAGAAAACCAAGCAGCTATTAATTATTTACTTTTTAGACATAATCATAGACATGCAAAATTTAAAGCAATGTACTGTTTTTAACTTATTGTTCTCTTCGTTACCTGAGCCTTAGTTATTGGTATAGGGATTATTCTTACTTTAGAACTGTTTGTTGTTAGATCCATTGTACCCCACGTATTAAGTCCCACTGTAACTGTTGTTCTCCTAGGTGTCATAGATTAACTACTCAGGACCGTGATCAATTCAGATTTCCATTTTATGGGGACCCCTGGATCATCTTCCTCCTCAGAACCTCTAACTGTTCCCCTTTATCACTGTCCATTTTCTGCAGGAAGCAGTTTGGAGTGAGTTGTCGTCCCTTTGCCCCCAACAGCAGTTAGAGCTTCTATTTGGAAAAGGAGGATTGATACGGGGCTTCCTCTGTACTTTGCAGAGGGTTGGCCAGAGTCAACCACAGAAATGCAGCAGAGACGAGCAGTGCTTGTGCCTCAAAAGAGTAGGGCGCCAGCCCCATATGTTGGAGGTGGTGGGTTCAAACCCAGCCCCGGCCAAAAACTGCAAAAAAAAAAAAAAAAGAAATGCAGCAGAGTGAAGCCCTGGTTTATATATAGTTGCTGTCTTCAGAATAAAGCTTAAATAGCATTGGTCCATCAACAGACGTTTATTAAACACCTACTGGGAATGAGTCACAGGATTTCTGAGTACTTTAACCAGTGTGTGTTGAGCCTGAGTTTGCTCCCCTTCCTGTACATCAGCATTGACAAGAGCTGCTTCCATTATGTTCTCTTTGAGGTGCCCTCTGGGGGAGAAGTGGGTGTGCACAGCGGAAGAAAAAAGTTAGAAAATGAAAGAAGAAAAAGGCGATTATCTTTGTCTTTTTCTTTTTTTAAATTTTAAAATATTAGTGGGTACATGTTTTATTTACATATTTTGTTTTTTCACTGGTTGAGTCAAAGTTATAAGTGTCCCCCTCACTGAGATAGTGTGCATCGTACCAAACAGGTATGACTTTACCCATCCCCTCCCTCTCGAGCTTGATGTTCACTAAAATTTACTTTCTCATGTGCACTGCATTAGTTCTTTCCTTTCATATGTTGATAGATTAGTTTTAGTTTGGTATTGAGTATATGTGTGTGTTTCTCCTTTCCTGAGATGTTTCACTTAGGATAATGGTTTCCACTTCCATCTAGGTTGTCACAAAAGATACTAGATTGCCGTTTTTCTTTTATGGCTGAGTAGTACTCCAGGGATGCATAGACCACAATTTATTGACCCATTCGTGTATTAGTGCACACTTGGGTTGTTTCCACATCTTTGCAACTGTGAATTTTGCTGCTGTAAACATTCAAGTTCAGATGTCCTTTTTAATAAAATGACCTTTTTTTCCCTTTGGATATGTATCTAGCAATGGGATTGATGGATTAAATGGTAGGTTGACTTTAAGGTCTGTGAGGTATCTCCATACAACTTTCCATAGAAGTTGTATTAGTTTGCAGTACTATCAACAGTGTATAAGAGTTCCTTTCTGTCCACACCCATGCCAGCAACTGTTGTTTGGAACTTTTTAATATGAGCCATTCTAACTGGGATTAGATGGTATCTCCAAGTCATTTTGATTTGCATTGACTTTAGTATTTTAATGGGGATTTATTTGAATCTGTAGATCTTTTTGGGTAGTATAGTCACTTTAACAGTGTTGATTCTGCTGATCCATGAGCTTGGTATCTATTTCTATCCTCTGCAATTTCTCCCCTCAGTGTTTCTTAATTTATCTTATAGAGGTCTTTTACTTCCGTTGGTAAGTATATTCTTGGGTATTTTATTTTCTTTGTGGCTACCTTGAAAGGTATTTCATTTTTGATTTGATTCTCAGCTTGATCATTTTTGGTGTATATGAAAACTACTGATTTGGGTATATTATTTTGTAACTTACCGTTACTATTTTACAAATGTTAAGGTCCATAAGTTCTCATGACAATGATTGGTGGTCCTAGGACTCTCTCCAAAGCCAAAGTATGCATAGCACTTTTTTTGCCAACCACCAATATGATGAGTTATCCATTGTAGTATAAATGTAATATAATTAGTCTTTAAATTGCTATTCTTTTGATAAGTGGCTTTGTTTAATACATGGGTATAGTACAATCTCATGATCAACACTGTCAAAATCAAATTTTTATAATTGGAAAACTCTTAAAGATGATTAACTTGAGAGGAAAATGGGGGCATTGATTCTTAAAAATGTATGCCTTCTGTTTTATCCAAAATACAGGTGAACTATAAATAATCATTGTCAAAATACTGTGTCATATTGCTGAGCTGTTATGGCATTTTGCCTTTACAAAATAAAAATTATATATATTTTTTTTCTGTAATTATTTGTTGCTACATACACAAAAACTTACAATTTGATATTTCACATAACCCTTCATGGTCCATTTTTAGTTAGGTATGTAATGTGGAATAAAAGTAAATTTTTTTCTAAGCCATAGAACTGGTAAATTACTTCATAATCTGTCTTGCTAGGATGGTTTCCTTTGAATAGATAATCGATTTTTAAGGCTTTCATGAAAGTAAAATTGTAAGTCAAAATGGTTCAAACAAATTAGATTTGTTTGTTTTGCAGGTTTTGAATCATGTAGAAATAATCTTATATTATTTTCTTATAGTCTTTTGTTATAGACTAAAACATTGTAGCCATAATTTGTAGAGCCATGCAAATTGAATGCAATCCCCACGTAGCACATGACAACTTTGTCTCGTATCAATTTTCTCTCATGTGCTATAAAAAGGACTAACTAAAAATAAAATAATTATAGTATTAAAGGATAATTAAAATTCATACTTTTTGGAAGGATAGTATCAACAGACAGATATCATATGGGAGAGAAATGAGTGTTAATAGTGTTAATACTGAGATTTGTATTCATTCCACACTGATTAGTCTTAAGGAGAAACTTGAGGTTTACCTTTCTAAGGTCAAAAGGGATGGCATAATTGCCTGACTTAAACTAAAACCTTGACCAGTACCCTGGTTGCCCAAGGGCAAGGTCAGAGTGCTGTGGCCTCTACTCTTCTTCAGTGCAGTGAGGCAATTAGGAGTTAGACATATTTTGTTCAAATATCTGTCATCTCCAGAAACTGCAATCAGAAAGAATTTCTCTTTCCTTCAAATTCCTGTAGTAATAGCTTTGGTGTTTCTGTTGCAATGATCTTCCCATGAATTAAGGTATTCAACTTCATGTCTTGTTTCTGCTACTGGACTGGCTGCCTGTGCTTTGAAGGGTAAGGATTATTCCTATTTACAACTATGACTCCCGATGTCATTTTGTCCAGGATCATATACATGGTATGTTCTTAATATATATGGAGTGAAGGGCCAGGCACCCGAAACTCATTGGGTAGGGTGCTGGCCACATACACTGAGGCTGGTAGGTTTGAGTCCTGACAGGGACTGCAAACAACAATGACAATTGCAATAAAAAAAATAGCCAGGCATTGTGGAAGGCGCTTGTAGTCCCAGCTACACAGGAGGCTAAGGCAAGAGAATTGCTTAAGCCCAAGAGTTTGAGGTTGTTGTGAGCTGTGATGCCACAGCACACTACCAAGGGCAACATGGTGAGACTGTCTCAAAAAAAAAATGTATATATGTGTATGTATATATATATATATATAGACTGAAGGAATCAAAAGAAATAGATATCTTCTAGAAATTAACAACAAAAACAATATATCCACTAGTCAGAAAAATTATTACAAAAGTTATAGAAAGCTACAGAGTTAAGAAATGCCAATAAGAAATTATTTGATTCTGCTATTGAGAAGTCAAAGACTGAAAATGAAATTATTCTGAGACGCAAAATGAAAGGAAAATGGAATCCAGGTTCTGTGTGGGTAACAGTGGCCTTTATTTCCACCTTGGTGAGGGTGAGCTGAATTTGAGAAGGAAGTCAGCATGCGGATAAAGATGCATGGGCCTTTTAAAGGTTGGAAGGGTGGAGGGTTGGCCCATTTACCTTTCTTAGGTGGGAGATCTGTCGGAAGGATAGGGGTTGGTTCTATTTAGGCAGGTCCCTACATTTGTCTCTATCATCTGGTCTTTTTCGTCTATTATAAGGAGGCAGAGTGATGGGCATGGTATCTCTTTGACTGCTTTCTGTAGGATGAGGGGAAGTGTGGGCTTCCTGTAAGGAAAATGGGGAGAGGGGAGGGAGTGATGTTTATAGGAACATTTTGGGTGTTCAGTTTGAACTGGTTGCTATCTATGTAGGGCGAGGATATGGGCAATTGTTTTTCAGGTGACTGCCTGGTCAATAAATCAGGAGATGAGACAGAGAATTACTGGTTCGAGAATGAGAAAAATCATAATTAGTGGCCTTAACATAGGAAATAACTAAGAGGGCCATAATTCCAGTGCCATGAGGGTAGAGTAGCCTAAGGGTACAGTAAATTATTAATTCTCACCACTGAGATCTCTGTTTTAGAGGGCCTTTAAAGGTGGCAGTGTGAAAACAGTTGCTCCTATGCTTATTAGAAAAGAGAAAAGCAATTGTGTTACCTTCCACTAGCAAAAATACCTAGAGTTTAGTTTTAGCCAGGTTTTGTCTAATGGTGGAAGCCAATAAGTGGAGCTCTGAGAGGCACTGCTGCACCTTGAAGGCTGGATCAATGAGATATCGCTGTGTGTGTGTGTGTGGGGTGAGGGATCTGAGGGCCTTGGGGGAATTTTTGGAGTTCTGCCATGTTTCTTTTCTGTCCTGGTTCTGCCTTTTTTTTTTTTCCTACCATGTGTAGTAGAGGGTGGGGGGTGATGGAGAAAAGGGAATGAGGTGGAATTCCCTGGGAAGGAATGAGGTTGAGGGAAGGGGGCTGTGAAGGGGGAGAAGGGGAGGGTTGTTTACCAGGTGGAAAGAAGACAGTGACAATTTGGATGGGTGGGGAGGGATGTTTTGGCCCATGCATGGAAAATTTGAAAGGGTTCACCAGGATGGGTGGGGGGAGCCGGTTCAATCTGAGCAAAGAAAATCTGAGAGATTTCATCTCTGAGATGAACCCAGAGAAGGAATGTTTTGGAGGAGGAGAAAGGCCCAGATGTAAGGAAGCTCTGACCCATTTGCCTAATTTCTTACAGTAATTTTTGAGATCAGTGGGGATTGAGAGGTCAAATGTGCCATTTTTAGGGCACGGAGAACCATTTTGTCTAGACCAATGGTTCTCAACCTATGGGTTGCAACCCCTTTGGAGGATGAACAACCCTTTCACAGGGGTTGCCTAAGACCATCCTGCATATCAGGTATTTACATTATGATTCATAACAGTAGCAAAATTATAGTTATGAAGTAGTAATGAAAATAATTTTATGGTTGGGTGTCACCACAACATGAGGAACTGTATTAAAGGGTTGTGGGATTAGGAAGGTTGAGAACCACTGTGGTAGACTGTACATAGGCCAGGCAGTATTACAGAAAAAGATGAGGTATTTGGGTTTAAGATCAAGATAGAGCTTTAGAGGCTTGAGGTTGAATTAAAAGGCATCTTAAAGGTGAAGGGGGAATTGTGACTGAGTGATCCCCATATTGGAAACTGGAAGTAAAAAAATAAATGAGGTTAAATTGAGAATGTAAAGAGAGCCTGTAGGTGGCCAGGGCTGGGATCAGGGAAGTACTAGGCCTCTGTGTGTAAAACCAGCCCCAAAAGGCGAGGTGGGGTTAGCAAGCTAGAGGAGTGGCCCAGGCCTACAGGAGGGCATCCCACACACAAGGCACTGAATGGGGGAACCTGGCTCACTGGGGTTAGACACGGACCACCAGAAGTTTTTTAAAAACTGAGAGGCTATATGTGACTGATTAAGAGTTCCAGAAATGGAGGGAGAGGGGAAGAGGAGTGGGAGCGGGCAAACAGAAAGAGAAGTTAAAAGGTTCAGAAAGGATGGGGCATGGTGGCTCATGCCTGTAATCCTAGAACTGTGGGAGGCTGAGGAGGGAGAATTGCCTGAGCTCAGGAGTTCAAGACTTGCCTGAGCAAGACTAAGACTCGGACTCAAAAACAAACAAACAAAAACAGCTGGGTGCTGTAGCCAGTGCCTGTAATCCCAGTGGCTTCAGAGGTTGAGGCAGTGGGATCCCCACAGCCCAGAGTCTGAGGTTGCAGTCAGCTATGATGCTATTGCACTCTGCTCAGGGCATAGGATGGGACTCTGTTTCAAAAAAAAGTTCAGAGAGGGGTTCTAGACAAATGCTTACCTCACCAATAAATGGATGAATTCTGGGGGGGGGGGTTGGACAGGTTCCCCCATTTTTCTTTGTCTCATTGGAACAAGAGTCCATTTAGTTGCGTCCAACAGGGTGTATTTCAACCCCCCAAGGGGACTTTTCCCCAATCCCAGTCACTACGCCAAAATGAGAGTTCAAAGACCGAAAATAAAAATTATTCCCAGATGTGATACAAAGGGAAAATGGAATCCAGGTTTTGTGTTTTGGGCAACAGCAGCCTTTATTTCCATTCTGGTGAGGGCAATCTGAGTTTGAAAAGAAAGTCAGCTTGTGGATAAAGATGGATGGGCCTTTTAAAGGTTGGAAGGGTGGGGGGGGGTTGGCCCAGTCACCTTTCTTGGGTAGGACATCCATTGCAAGGGTGGGGGTTGGTTCTATTTGGGTGGGTTCCCTGTATTTGGTGGGTCCCTGCACTTGACTCTATCCCTATAGCAGCCTAGTCTAGGGATATGGAATAGTAACCCAACAGGTTAAGAAAGGCAGTCTTTCCTCCGATGTCTTTCTTCTTCCTCCTCTGCCTCCCCTTCTCCTCCTCCTCCTATTCCCTCTCTTCCTCCACTCCTTTCTCTTCTTCCTTCCCCAAATTCCTGTTACTGGTTATAGTGACTTTGACTCCAAAGTATTTAATTAAGGAAGGTAATGTCTGATGTTTTGAGAACCAATGACTAGACTGCAATCAGCTGAGCTTGCTATTCAAAATGTATTCCTTAACCAGTAGTTTTGGTGTCCTCTGGGAGCTGGAAATGCAGACTTTTCAGTGCCACTGAATGAGAATCTGCATTTTAACAAGTTCTCTGTTAGTTTGTGCATCAAAGTACAGAGTGTCAGGTCCTCTCCTGTAGATTCTGATGCACTAGGTGGTTTCTATAAATCCTTTTTTTTTTTTTTTTGAGACAGAGCCTCAAGCTGTCGCCCTAGGTAGAGTGCCATGGCATCACAGTTCACAGCAACCTCCAACTCCTGGGCTCAAACAATTCTCCTGCCTCTGTCTCCCAAGGGACTACAGGCATCAGCCACAATGCCCGGCTATTTTTTGGTTGCAGCCATCATTGTTTGGCAGGCTCGGACTGGATTTGAACCCACCAGCTCAGGTGCATTTGGCTGGCGCCTTACCCGCTTGAGCCACAGGCACCAAGCCTGTAAATCCATATTTTTTAGTATCAAATTTTTTTAAATCATAGAGCATATTTATAAAATACCATCAGGGAAAGAATGTTTTAAATGATGACATCACAAGTTTACTGCTCCTTACACAATCTCAAATGTTATATAGGTTGTAAAAAGGAATCAAGAAATGGAATAAGTAAATATTTATCATGGAACTCTTGAACCCACACTGATAATCTACAATTGGGGTGTTTGATGTTTCTGAAGTGCAAACCTGTGATTAAGAGATAAACTTTTAACTTTGTCTTTGACAAAGACATTCTATCATTGTAGTTTATATTTCCTTACTTTGGCAAGGTAATTCATTTTTTAAGGATGAAGTTATCAGTTGATGTGCATATTTATGCTGTGATATTATAAAACAGTATATTAGGTCATCTCAGGTGTGTATTTATGGCTACTCATGTGAGAGGTGAGCCAAACAGATGAACAGAGAGTATATTATACGTATATGGAGTGTTTGTGTATAATTTAATACGTGTGTATATATATATACTCATAAACAAAAATGTATGTATACATTTTGATGTAGGGGGTGTGTGTAAGTGGATATCAACACAAGGTACAAAACGTAAATTACCAAAGTGATTGCTTTATCAAAAGCCTTGGAGAAAGGCATCGCTTTAAAGTTGATTTTTTTTTCTTCCAGATTTTATAATCATTTTAAGGTTATAATGATAAATTTATTTGATTGGACCTATTGCCAAAATATGGAAGGGCAGATCTAAGTCAAATCCCCTATATAAACTTGCTTTCAGCATAAGCTACAGGGAGAATAAAACATTTCAAAGCAATACAATGACAACAAGGTGCAAGGGGAGTTCTGGTAAATCAGGGGCCTTCCTGGGAAAGTGGAAACTAAGAAGCAGAAAGCACAGAGAATACATTAGATTAGCCCCATGAGAATAACAACCTGGCAAACAGATTATGTGCTGAGAATGAATCTTTTTTAACTTGAGCAACAAAGGCTCTATGTAGACAATGCCAAATAGTGGCCACAAACAAAACATTCTCCTTTACCTCCTCTAAGAACCGTCTGTGCTCTCCCGCCCACGGTCCTGCGTTGCCAGGGCCAGCCTCAGCGTGGTATCAGGAGTGTTCTGTTGAAGTGTACGGTCTGGAATACTGATGATTTGGGACTGTTATGGAAGGTCGCCTCAAACTTCCCTCTGACCTCCTCCTTTTGTTTGTTTACATGCATAGTACTAGTGTGTACAGTGTATTCACTACTCATCAATATGCTGTCATTACTCTGTAATTGTTTCTTGGGTGTAAATTTTCGTACTTCAATTCCTTTAGTGGAAATCACATTATTTAAATCTCATGTACAAAACAACAACAAAAATCTCATGTACACTACAGATGAAGTATTAGGTTTTCAATATACTTGGCTACATATAATGAGGTGGAGATAGGCTATTTGGCAGTTTTCAATTCAGTCCACCAGTACTTACTCAGTGCCTTGGTGGGGTTATGAGGTGGATGGAATCCTTTCTCTTGGAGAGTTTAATTTTAATGGTGGGGATGGGCAAATAAGTAGACTACAGAGTGAAAAATATTCTGATGGGAGAAGGAGAAGGGCCTATTGGCAACTACTTTAGGGTTAAGAATGGAGGAAATTTCCAGATGGAGTGCTTTCTGAGCAGGAGAATCAAAAAATAGTATGAGTCAGAATAGACAGTGGTAGGGCTAGACACCAGGCAGAGGGGTTGGCGTGTGTGGGTCTTTTGCACTAGAGAGAACATGGGAAGTTTAAAGACCCAAAAGAGATTCAGAGCGGTAAGGGGTGTGTCCTAGATAACACCTGGCTTTTGTAAAATTTCCAACCCCATTCTCATGTATTTAGCTTAATATTCACAACAATCTCAGCTGATTTTGTAATGTTAATAGAGATGAAGTGAATTCCAATTCCTTGCTTAAAATTACAATGGAGCCTCAACTTTCTCATACTAACTTTACACTACCATCTATTACTATCTTACGCATTCTAATACAAGGTCTGACAATTTAGTTCACAAACTCATCCTAGAAAAAGTGCTACATACCTCATTGCTGACTGTAACTATAAGCTCCTTCACTTGAAGTTTAAATTTATCTTTTGTAGTCTAAATGCCAATCTGTGATAAAAAAGCTAGAGACCTAATTCAAAATCATTTGCTAAATAAAGTTCTATGACTAATAGTTCGATAAAATATTAGGATAAGAGTCCCTCACTCCTTTCCTGGCTAAGTGCCAGTAGCTCAGCGAGTAGGGTGCCGGCCGCATACACTGAGGTTGGCAGCTTTGAGCCCTGCCCAGGCCTGCTAAACAACAGCAACTGCAACCAAAAATAGCCAGCTGGGCATTGTGGTGGGTACCTGTAGTCCAGCTATGCGTGAGGCTGAGATAAGAGAATCGCTTAAGAATTTGAGGTTGCTGTGAGCTGTGACATAGTGACACTCTGTCTCAAAAAAAAAAAAAAAGAGAGAGTCCTCTATTCCTCAAAATTGCTAAAATGATAGTCTTTCCTGACACCCATTAAATCTGTACTTTTCTGTGAGATTTATTGACCAATGCTTCACAAACTTAATTGTCAGACCTCTTACATTGTCAACAATATATGTGCCAAGCAATGTATAGAAACTTGTCCCCTTAGAATCTAGAGAAATCAATATCACATCAGTTACCCATTTCATCTGGGAAGACACCACTTCTCTGTTTCTTAGTTTGAAAGAGTATTTCTAAGGACTTTCAGACACAGGTGTTAGGGGAGATACCTGGAGAGGTTAATTAACTCAGAATTGACAGTAATTAAAATATAAATAGCTTTCATCAATAAATCTCACAGAAAAGTACAGATTTAATGACTGTCAGGAAAGACTAGCATTTTAGCAATTTGGGGGTGGGGTGGAGGACTCTTATTGTAATATTTTATAGAACTCTTAGTTATAGAACTTTATTTAGCAAATGATTTTGAATTATGTCTATAGCTTTTTATCACAGATTAGCATTTAAACTACAAAAGATAAATCTAAATTTTAAATGAGAAACTTAAATCCTCATGTTTTAAACAAAAAATAACTAAAGATAGTGAGGCCCAGTGAAAAGTACACCATAATTAATGTCCATCTGCTCACTTGCCACAAGAAACTTACCTTCTTTGAGCCTCAGTTTTCTTGATATGAAATAAAATCTATTTTCTGAAGTTATTGTGAGGATTAAATGAAAGGTAAACCATTTTTTATTCATGTAAAACCTAGTTACTCAGTAATAAATTTTGAGATATTTAATTCTTACTGAATTACCCAATATCTCCTTAAAGCCTAAAGAAAATTGAAACTGTTGAGGTGAAGACACTTTGTGAAGTATACGTTGCTGTACAAATGTGGTTAGAACATGGCCTGGCAAAGGGAAGATACAAAATTGCTTTTAGGTGAATGAATTTACCATCAATAGAAGAGCAGTTAAAGATTTAGGATTTCAAGGGTGGTGCCGGTAGCTCAGTGGTGAGGGCACCAGCTACAAACACTGAGGCTGGTGGGTTCTAACCCAGCCCTGGCCAGCTAAAACAATGGCAACAACAGAAAAATAGCAGGGTGTTCTGGTGGGCACCTGTAATCCCAGCTACTTGGCAGGCTGAGGCAGGAGAATTGCTTAAACCCAGGAGTTTGAGGTTGTTGTGAGCTGTGATACCACAGTACTCTACCCAGGGTGACAGCTTCAGACTATCTCCAAAAAATCCAAAGAGATTTAGGAATTCAAAACATTAATTGGTAAAGAAAGCATCCTGGGAAAAGAGTGACATGGGTACAGATTTCTCACATATTTGTCATAAAAATATTACTCAATACTTGAAAACAAGACAAAGGGAGGGCATCACGTGTTTTCAATATCACATCTGAGCATTTACAAAGCTCACCAAAGGATTATTTAATTTTCCAGGAGATTGTAGCTTTGTTTTATTACTGCTGGTTTATTACTATTGATTATGGTGCAGACTCTGAAATTGCATGTTAATTTGTAGTTTTTTTATCTCATAAAGAAGCAAATTTCTAGCACAGATGCAAATTAATTCATAACCCTGATATTTACAGTTGTATTGCCCCGCAGAACACAAACCTATCCCTTCCCCAACGTTGCAAACCTATTTCAGCAGATCTTCTCTGACAAGCCGTATAAATCTGTTTCTCAAGTGCTATTGGAACCAGCTTCATCATGCTGCTGGTTCCATCAGTTGTGAAATGAATAAACCCTTGACATGTATGTTCAACATTTGTAAAATGTGTTTAGGCATTTGAAAATTAAGCTTGACAATTTTAAAGAAAAACCACTTACAATCAAGAATTTCCGATGATGACATAGGAAAAAGAGAAAAGGACACGTTTAAAGTTTCAATCAGTAAACACTATTCTTCACAAACAGGAAGAGCAAACACATAAAGAATTACCATGTTTGTGAGTCTTCTTTGGCCTTACGTAATTAGCAGAATGGTGAAGTCAAATTTTCTATTATAAAAGGTAACAAATAACATAATTACTTTGAGATAATAGTACAACCTAGGCAAACTGAGATATATGAATTATTTCTTAAAACAATATAAATATTCTAGCAATCATGTAATTGGATGCACTCTGAAGATTTACCTTTTGTTTTTATTTGTCCATTTGTCTTTAGGGCCAGAAAGATTTTTCTGAAGGGAGACAGGATATTTTCCATGGTACAAAGTCTTGGAAGCATTTGAAATTCTTATTAGGAGGGTGGCCAGGCGTCTTTGTTGTTCAGGGAAGGGACAGTAGTCAGATATTTTAGATGTATAAGGTCTGAAAGGAGAAGCCTAGGAAGAGATGGAGAGAAGGAAGATTGATTTGTGGCTATGTGTTACTTTGTTCATCCTGAATATGAACTCTGTCGTAGGCTGCAACCTAGGCTAGGACAGCTCAAGGAAACATGGTTGACTTGTGCCAATGGTTCTTATGTCAGAGCCCATCGTTCTAATAGGACAGGAGGAACCAAAACAGCACTTTGTCCTGGCTCCACCTTTCAGGCCAAGCTCTACTCTGTGGACAGTGCACCCTCTTGTGGGTACAGCAGGGATGCATATTAATTCCTCTAATTCCTCTGGTTTTTAAGTCAGTGGTAATCTGGCGTCAGGAATTCACTCTGTGGTCACGTTTAGCACAGCAAGAACTGGGGAGATGACATGGAGAGAGAAGGGGAGGTTACAGAAATGTTATTGTTGAATATATTCTGTAAGGGATCAAAATACTAGGAATGATTGGAAGCTTTAATACGACATAAAATTCATTCAAGAGATGAATGGATGATAAAGGAATGAATCAATGTTAGAGGTCTGGGTGCACGTGTGTGTATAGACTTCCAGGCAAAGGGAGGAGTAAGAGGATAAAGATTAGCCCAAGGATATATTTATGACAATAATATATAGGTATTATTATTAAAGGTATCAATTTTAAATTTAACTTAAAAATCATCTCATGAAAATATCAAGGCCTAAATCAGTTACCAACAATTTGGTGCTTAAATCAACACAAATTTATTATTTTAGAATATTGAAGATAAGAAATCTGAAATGGATCTCACTGAAATCGAGATTTCAGCAGCCTGCGTTCCTTCTGTAAGCTCTAGGGGAAAATCCATTTCCTTGTTCTGCCTTTTCCAGCTCCCAGAGGCTGCCTGCATTCCTTGGTTCATGGTGCCCTTCCATCTTCAAAGCCAGGAAGGGCCAGTCTCGTCTTTCTCAAGCTGCATCATTCTGACACTGACCTCCTTTTTCCTTTATTGACATTTAAAGGACTCTTGTGATTACATTGAGCACACCAGGGTAATCTGGGATCATCTGTCTATATTAAGGTCAACTGATTAGAAACCTTAATTCCATCTGCAACTGTAATTCTCCTTTGCCACATAAAGTTAACATATGCAATTTCTGGGAATTAGGATTTGGGCATCTGGGAATGGTGATATAATTCTTCATGCCGCAGGTTACAAAGGCAAGATAACATATGCGAAATATGAACTATTTCACACTGGATCACAAGATTGCATACAAAAACTTTTAATTCTATTTATTGCTTTCATTGACCGTTTGGTACATTGTGAATGTTTGTAAAAATCTGTGATTACTGCTGGGGATTTTCAAATCAAGTTCTCTGTGATTTTATATTAGGGTAAGTTTGAGACAGGTGTTTTAAATAGTTAATTTTGCTAGATAAAAGATTGTTTTGTACTGATTATAATATACTTTTCTTTGTGTAAATTACAAGAAAACAACAGAAATAAAGAAGAAAGTTAACATGTTCATGGTCCTGCTATATAGAGACTATCTCCAGTGCATTTTAGAATTTATTTGCAGATATTCTGATAGGCCTAAAAACATGTAAAATATTTTTGTTTAGAGAAATGGGATTATCATTTATGTCAATAAATAGTATATGTATGCATTATGATTTTTAACTGCCCTTTGTATAATGTATCATTATTTAAATAATATCTTATTCGACATTATATTTCATATGATTCCTACTTTTCTCTTAAAAACTGCAATAAAATAAAAGTTATTTTTTATGCATACTTATCTGATACATTGCCTTTTGATTTCCTTAGGATAAATTCTAAAAGAAGGTTAAATGATAAATAGGTATCAATTTAAATTAGTCCTTTCCTCCCTCAAGGATGTACATGAATAAAACAGCTAACAAGCCTGGAGGATAGAGATCTTATTATGGTAATAGTGGATAGTTTAAAATAAAGTGTATTGCAGAGCAATAAGAATGAATTGTGCACATAAAGTTTGAATGTTTGTTATTCATGTAGTTGTACTCTAGTACAAATGGATTTTATTAATTTGTTTAAATCTCACTTTCATTTTTTCCTTGGGAGTAGTTTATGTATCCTGAGAGTAAGAGGCTATGACATCCTTACATCCGAGGTGAAATGAGCCACAAAAGAAAATTCCACTGTGTTTTGAAAGGAGGAGACAAAACTGTAGCTAGGGGCCAGTTATATGCTATGGGTCATTTAGGTTACTTTTCTGGTCTTTGCCGGTCAAAGGATGGGGCTGGGGGATAACTGAGTCCCTTCTGGCTCTAATGTTCTATAAGTCTTCAGTGCTCAGCCTTACATAAAGTCATGTTTTGATGTTGAAGATACTGGTTCACATTATTTATTTATATATCCTCTTTACTTGCAAAAAGGCCTATGGTGACATAGAATAAAAATAAGGGCAAGAGTCACTATATAATAAAAGTTAAGCTACTCACATTCTGTATCTTAGTTTTACCGGTGGAAAGGAAATCTGAACAACTATGCTATACAGCTGTCAAGTAGATGATAAGGAATAGTATACATAAAGTTTCTTGCACAGCTCATGGTCTGTTCTTCCCATATGTATTTTCCCAGGTAAAGGAGGAAAGGCAGGCAAATACTGTAACAAAACTCTGGGGAGAACATTGTAGTCATTAAGTGCAAATAAGCGTAAGCTTCCTGGTATTAGAACAAAGTGAGAGATATGGTGACAGATGTAGCTGGGATGGCCTGGTAGCAAAATCAAAAAAGAGACAAATATTTTTCTGCCTGTGGATTCTGAGTGGATCTCATCCCAAAGGTCTTTATAAATAACTTTACATAAATTAATGAACAACTTGGATATAAAATTTTCTTGTTCTACGTGAAAGATTGATTGCAGAATTTTACATTCAAAATAAAGTATCTTCTAAAAATATTGGAAAACCATTAGAAGTATATTTATCAGTATTGGGAGACTACCTATAACCAATGGGTCCTGGCAAATGTCCTAGACAACTGACTTTAATACATTAAAAGTTAAATTATTACAGGTAAAGAATTTCAAACATGTTGATAATCTATGACCTACTAATTTAGTTCCTAAGGACGTAATAAGTCTAAGGTTAAACCAAATACAAAATACAGACAGGGGCTTTCAGTGTTAAAATAGTTACTACAACATTATTTTTAATAGATAAACATTAGACATGACCCTAAGAAACAGCTAACAAGCCTGGACTTACTAAAGTCCAGTAATAGGTAATTAGATAAATGCCGAGATATCTTGCTTGACATAATGAAAAAATTTTAAATTGTGATAAAATACACATAAAATTTCTCTTAACCACTTCAGGTCTACCATTCAGCAGTGTTAAGTAAATTCACATTGTTGTACAACCAACCTTCAGGGTCTTCTCTTCTTGTAAAACTGAAATTCAATATATTAAATGACAGCTTTCCATTTTCCCGCCTCCATCTCCTGGGAAGCACCACTCTACTTCATGCCTCTGTGAATGTGACTACTCTAGGTACCGCATAGGAATGGAATTATATATTTGCCTTTCTGTGACTGGCTTGCTTTGTTTAGCATAAGATCCTCGGGGTTCATCCATATTGTACTGTGTGTCAGAATTTCTTTCCTTTTTAAAGCTAAATAATTACATCATGTATATATATACACACACACACACACACACACTACATTTTGGGGTCCATTCATTCATAAATGGACTCTTGGGTTGCTTCCACCTTTTGGCTATTATATATAATGCTGCAATGAACACAGATGTGCAAATCTGAGATCTTGCTTTAAATTCTTTTGGGTATGTGCCCAGAAGTAGAATTGCTAGATTTCTTTTTGTGAGGAACTTCCATATTGCTTTTCTAGTGGGTATAGCATTTTACAGTCCCACCGATGGTGAAAAAGGCTCTCAAGTTCTCCACATCCTCATCAACCTGTGTTATATTCTGTTTTTATTTCCTAACAGCCATCCTAATAGGTATGAGGCAGCAACACATTGGAATGTCAGTATATACTTTCCTAACGGTTAATGATGAACATCTTTCATGTACTTCTTGGCCATTTGTATATCATGTTTGGAAAAATGTTTCTGTGAGTCCTTTGTCCATTTTTTTTTTAAACTAGGTTGTTTGTTTTCGTTTTCAAGTTGCAGATATGATTTGCAAATATTTTCTTCCATTCCATAGGCTAAATTTCACTCTGTTGATTGTGTACCTGGATGCACAAAATTTTTAATTTTAATGTCCAATTGTCTGTTTTTACTTTCATGGCTACTTTATATAATTTATGTATATATTGCAATGATAGTTGCAGAAATATGTAACACAAACACAATCATGTTAACTGAAAACACAGGACAAAAATTGTATGTAAAAAGCCATAATTTAAAAGAACAGAAACTACTAAATATTTTTATGTCACACATTTGTGAATGGAATCCTTTCTGATAGATGCAACGTCACATACCCTGTACTTAAATTCTATATAGTAAAAGCCTATTTCAAACTATATAACTATTATGACTGATTATAAAATAAGTCAAATAATATATGCTTTTTAAAGAGTGCTTTAACTACATACTACCAAGTATTTAAATTATAAGCATACTATATTCATTAGTTGGATAATCACCTTAATATATTACTGGGTAATAATTATAATTATTTGCATAAGTTATTTGAGGCTTCTTAAAATACTAGTACATTTCTGTTAAACACGATTGTGTTCCTACTTATTCTATTTGTGTTTCAACTTTTACTTGTAGCAATGTAAACATGCCATGTCATATCAGGAAACTATACTGCCTTCAAATTTTACCTCATACATATTTGTTCATTCATCTACTTAATTAATTTTTTTTTAGCATTTGTCATGAATACAATGGTGAATAAGATAGACAATGTATCAGTTCTCATGGAACTTAGATTCTATTTAAGATCGATATTACATAAACAAATGAAACAGTGTCTGAAAATGAAAGATTTAATAAAGAAAATAAAACAGGAATTGGGACAGAGAAAGGAAGACATATTCCCTTGAACACTGGCATTGTTTATTTTACATGCATTTATACCTAGGAAACTATTGCAAAGTTTTATCTTAGTTAAGGGTAGTTTTCATGACTAGGTTTATTATTATTATTATTTGTATTATTTTTTATTTATTTATTTATTTTTTATTAAATCATAGCTGTGTACATTAATGCCATCATGGGGCACCATACACTGGTTTTATAGACCGTTTCACACATTTTCATCACACTGGTTAACATAGCCTTCCTGGCATTTTCTTATTTATTGTGTTAAGACATTTATATTCTACATTTACTAAGTTTCACATATACCCTTGTAAAATGCACCGCAGGTGTAATCCCACCAATCACCCTCCCTCCACCCCCTCCCTCCCCTCCCTTTCCCCCTTCCCCCTATTCTTAGGTTATAACTGGGTTATAGCTTTCATGTGAAAGCCATAAATTAGTTTCATAGTAGGGCTGAGTACATTGGATACTTTTTCTTCCATTCTTGAGATACTTTACTAAGAAGAATATGTTCCAGCTCCATCCATGTAAACATGAAAGAGGTAAAGTCTCCATCTTTCTTGAAGACTGCATAATATTCCATGGTGTACATATACCACAATTTATTAATCCATTCATGGATCGATGGGCACTTGGGCTTTTTCCATGACTTAGCAATTATGAATAGGGCTGCAATAAACATTCTGGTACAAATATCTTTGTTATGATGTGATTTTTGGTCTTCTGGGTATATGCCTAATAGAGGAATTATAGGATTGAATGGCAGATCTATTTTTAGATCTCTAAGTGTTTATTATTATTTTTAATCTTCAACAGATTTGCTTTTCCATTTCAGTGCTAAGTGTTTTGGATACAACAATTCTAACTGTGAAGGAAACTTTTAGTTTAGGGTACATGTAATATTTGTCATGGTTTCAGTGATGCTTACTATTACATATTGAGCAGAGGTTTCAAAATCCTGACCAAATTCAGGGCAAGTTTTTTCCCAAATTCTTTTATGATCATACTGTGGCTGAATATGGTACTAGGCTTGCCAAGTTCTCTTGTTTAGCTAAAGACTTTTGTGGCATCAGTAAGACTGAGCCTGTTTTAATTGTCTAGTATAGAGGCTTATGAAGTCACATCATCTAATTCTAGAATAATAGAATAAAATTTTTCAAAAAAGTTAGCACAACAGCTTTATCACCCATCATTGATTCTATGAGTCCATTATTGGCTTCAAGCATATTGGCTTCAAGGCTTTCTTCTTGCCTTGGAGGAGAATACTCACTGTGAAATGGGGGTTTATCTCACCAAAAAGTAGATCCAGTATCTTTCCATTCTTGATTCTTATGCAGATTCAAATCACCAAGCATTAATTTCTTTTTTTTTTTTTGAGACCAAGTCTCACTCTGTCATACTCTGTAGAGTGCTGTAGCATCATAGCTCACAGCAAACTCAAACTATTAGGCTCAAGCAATTCTCTTGCCTCAGCATTCCAAGTAGCTGGTAATACAGGTTCCCGCCACAACACCCGGCTATTTTTACTTTTTAATTTAATTTAATTTTCTTTTTGAGACAGAGTCTTACTCTGTTGCCCCTGGTAGAGTGCCATGGCATCACAACTCAGAACAACTTCAAACTCTTGGGCTTAAGTGATTCTTTTCCCTCAGCCTCCCAAGTAGGTGGGATTACAGGCGTGAGCCACTGTGCCCAGCCCACATGGCTATTTTTAGAGACAGGTTTGCTCAGGCTGGTCTCTAGCTCAAGTGATTCCCAACCCCTGCTTCCCCCTGGCCTCCTGGAGTGACAGGATAACAGGCATGAGCCACTGCACCTGGCCCATAAGCATTAATTTCTGAAAAGATTACAGGGACTATTTTTGTTTTTTATTTTATAAGCCATGCATCGGTGCTGCTGATTTCAAATATTGTTAAGTGCAAAAGAAATTTACAAATTGAAGAAAAGCTATAAGTTAAATTATGGACTAACTGCCTACATGGTATCAATGGGGCTGCAGATGAGTGCCTGTGTTCCAAATGCGAAATGCTTGCTTAAGTAGCATCTTTCAGCAATGGTCAAGGTGAGCTTTGGTTAGTACTGCAATTTAAAAAAAGAAATGGGTTATAAATATAGCTATTCTAAGGAAGATCCTCTCCATATAGAATATGAACCAAACTTTAGGTGAAAAAAAAAAAAACTTACGACTAAATATTTATAGTCTTAGATTTCTAAGAGAATACATGCTATCTTTTGGTTCTCTTTCCCTAACCGTTCAAAAGCTTCTTAAAGAAAACAGAAATTTACTCTTTAAAAACAAATGCTATGAAGTAGCAAATTTGGAAGGCACAAATTAGGAACAAAAATACCCTGAGGTCCTGAATTACATGGAAGTAGACTTAGAACACATGATTGGGAAAACTAGAAAAAGGGAGAAACAGCCAAGTTGCATTTGGCCTTTTTCAATTTGAATTTAAGTGATTCTTGTTTTACTCTCATTGAAAGGAGAGAACAAACACATCAGCGCTTTTGCCTCTGTTTTTTTCTGCAGGTTGTTTAAAAAAAAAAATCCTGTTAGAATCTTAGAATTAATGGGAACTATAGTGCTATCTCCACCTCCTCATTTCGTAGATGGGAGAACAGGGGCTCAAACACCAAGGACTATCCCAAGGTCACACAGCCAGCTGTTCTTCCTCCGCCTTCCCCTGGTGGGCTTATTCTCCAGCTGCAGGGGGGCATCCAGGCTGGGTAGGAGGGGCCTTGCTCTCCATTTTTCAGCCCAAGGAAGGAGGAGGGCAGAGGTAGAAATGGCTGTCTCTGTGACACAAATGCTGTTTTCACTGCTTCTATAGAAGTCAGTTATTCTCATTTGTCCAGATGTCCTTGATGTTTTTAAATGTAAAATGAATGGTACTTTAAATTCCCTTTAACATTTTGGTTTTATATTCTGCTACCACTAGTATATACAAATTCTAATTGTTCTAGGAGCATTCAAAGTTCTCCTTTCTATGAAAAAAACAAAAACAAAAGAATATCATAGGCCAAGGGGCAGTTTAAATCTGTTCTTTTTTTGTTAGTTTGTTTGTTGTCCTTTTTCCTTTATGAGCAATGTATTGTATTCAATTGCCAGAAACATTTGGCTGAGGTTGTATTTCTGAGCTGAGTGAAACAAAAAAAAATGGTGATAGCAAAGTTGATGTACACGAGTTCCACACTACGGAATCAATAGGACAATCAAAAGGGCTGCAGTGGATTCCCCACCCCGGGATCAGATTCCACTGCATCATGCTTGTACAAGTAATTCTCAGCATTTGCAGTTTCAATATTGCTGAGATGAAAAGGCCCCAATCATTACCTGAACCTGGATTGCTACCACATTGGAGGGAAAAGAGCATGTTGGAAGATTTTAGAGTCAGTCTCAAGTTTTGTGGCCTTGCAGATTAGTAGAAAGTTTGAGTGTAAAAAAAACTTGGTTTCATTCAAAATATTGTGAATGGGCACAAATGTTTATAGCTGTACACATTTCATCATAGCGAAACTGCCGAGGAAGACCACCAGTGCCTTGTGCTTAGAGAAAGTAAAACCTGAAGCACAGGTACATTGAAAGTGACAACTGAAATCCAGGAGCAGGAAATAATTTACTTTCCCACTTTTTCTTACCTTTAGTTGGAGGTTGGTTGGTTAAGGTTGTTGGCCTGTGTGCAGACTTGTTTCCTGAGGCTGCAGTGCAACAGAACTCATTTAGTCCTCATTGTCACCTAAATCACACTGCTACCGTGACATCAAATGTCACTTGTTTGAGAACCTGCTAAAATGGGCATAGCAAAAACCTCATGAGTTGGTATAAAGCGATTATATTTCTTTAAACTCTTATGGCTGTGCAATTGGCTAAGTTGTTACACTCAAGTGATCTGTTCCCACTAAACAACATGAGCACACATTTGATCACTTAACAGGCACAGATTTTTCTTTCTTTTTCTTTTTTTTTTTAACATCATTTGTCAAGTACTTATAGGTACTGGGGATCTCCACTGTTGAGTATGATAATGTGATGGTCCTGGGGCCTGATCTCATGGAGCCTAGAGGAGATGACAAAACAATTTTAAAGTGATAAGTGCTCTGAGTTAGTGCCGTCCAGAGAATGTCACTTAGGAGAAAATGGCTGAGCTGAGTCCGCAGGGATTAGGGAGAACCATGTGAATATCTGGGGCACATCTTGCCGGCGGAGGGAAAAGCGAGTGATAGAGCTCTAAAATAGAAATATGCTCGAAGTGTTTGAAGAATATAAAGAAAGCTAGAGTCGTGAGACTATTGAAAGAAAAGAAATAATGGAAGAAAATGAGACCGGAGTGGTGTATAAGGACTCGGGCAGGCTGGGCTGTGCAGGAGTAGATGAACCATTCCCACTGGCACTGGTACACCTCTGGAGGGTTAGGGAGGGGGTGAAATCAGATTTGTGTTTCAGAACCCCAAGGAATGGATTGATTGTAAAGTGGATGAGAATGTCTTCTAGGAAGGCAGGGATTGGTATTTTCTTTATTCATGGCTGTATCTTCATGCCTGTAAAGTGCCTAGTGAATGAAAGATGCCCAGGGAAACCCGTCAAGTAAAAAATAGCTATGTTGTGTGTTTTCTTCAGATTTTTAATAATTTTGTTAAGTATTCCTCCCCCCCATCAACTTATCAATTTTACCCCTAGAAAAAATGGCTTCATTTATTGGAAGTTTAACTTTTTCCCCACCAGAAAATGGATAATTTAATTTTTTTTATTGTTAAATCATAGCTGTGTACATTAGTGCAATCAAGGGGTACAATGTGCTGGTTTTATATACAATCTGAAATATTCTCATCAAACCGTTCAACGTAGCCTTCATGGCATTTTCTTAGTTATTGTATGTAGACATTTGTATTCTGCATTTAGTAAGTTTTGCCTGTACCCATTCTAAGATGCACTGTAATTTAGTTTTTGTTACTTGGTCTGTGCACTTGAGATGTACCTGAAGTTGTGTGCAAAACCCTGGGCTCTGTGTATTTATCAATCATAAATTATATCTTAGAGCTCTTTTGGTTAAAAACAAACCCATTCCAAGAAGTTTTTCCCTTACAAAATTCGATTTTATTTTTTGTTAATTTAATACGTTAGCCACTAGAGACAGCTGTATCGGCTCCTTACACATTCACCTCTATTTTATTTACTCATTTTCTTTTTTATTGTTTTCCATCATTTTATTGTTTTTGGATCAGGGTGTTTAAATGGTGCTTCTTTGCCTTGTCTCACTTCCGTAGATCTATTTTAGGTTTCCAGAGAGGGCTATTTCTCTCTGTATTTGTCTGACAAAGGTGCTTATTACTTGAATGGCACATTATAGCCTGTCTGGGAGTAGAATCACCCATTTTACCCATTTAAGGGGTAAAATGTGTACATTTGTAGGGATATTACATCTAAGCACTTCTAAATATATGCCCTTATCATCTTTCCTTGAAGTGTTGCAATAGATTCTCAGCTGATCTCATTGACTGTAGTCTCTATTCATTCCAATTCGTTCTCCACCTAATGTGCCCATTTATGAAAACACTGGCTTGTTGATGTCATTACCTCTCTTAAAAAAACTTTCTGGTTTAAGCTTTCTCCTCAGAATGAATTTTATTCAGAGAGTACAATTTGAGGTCCCTTCTGATCTGACTGTTCTTGTCCCATCAGCGCCGTGTCTGCTTCCCCGCCACCCATCCACCACACCACCATGTAGAGTTCGGCTGTACCCTATGGGCCATTGTTTACATTTCTCTTCTTTCCTTGATTTTTCATCTCTGGACAAAATTGACGTGCAGGAAACTTTGCTTATGCTGCTGTTTTATTTCTTGACTCTCTTTGTCATATTTAATTGGCTACCTATCTGTCCTTGAAGGCAGGGGAAGAACTTCTCAGCATTTTATCAGCAGAACCACACACAGTGCTTGATTGACTAAGTGCTCAGCCAGTACTCCATGAACAAGGGAACGAGGGAGTGACCAAATGAATAATTACAGTGGTAAGTGTAGGTTGAATTGCATGGCCATCATTCTCCTCTATGCTGGCAAAACTTGATGTCAGTCATGTCAGGAACTCTGAGACACTGTCGTTGACAGTAGTTGATTGGGGCACCTTGAAACTCAAGCCAGAGTAGTTGTGAAATGGTTTTGCTCTGAAGTGTAAGGCATCTCAGGTGTTTTATTCTTTTTCTGGAATGATACCCCACTTACAGTTTATTTCCTTTGAAAAACACTTAAATAACATCTTTATTAAAGTATATTGCACATACATAAAGATGTACAAGTCATAGTGGGCGCATAAGGAATTTCCACAGTCAGGCACCAGCAGCAGACAGTAATAGGCTTCATTGATGCTTCACATCATGTTCCATCAGTCACCTGAATTCATCTGCTTGTGGAGAAGACCATGCTTTGCATACTGGTGTGTTTTTCTGACACTGTGGGAAACTGTCCATGAAACAATCTGGTGGATGGATACTGCCTATGGAGCAGCCCTGAAACAATGGGATGGAAGTCTCGTTCCAAGTGGCACTGACCCCATTCCCCAGTGGGACAGTCCTGAACAGAACTAAGTTCCACAATATTCTCATTCTCTACAACAATATTAGGCCCATATTATCTTCAGTGGAATTTGCTCATTAATACAACTTTCCTAGCCTTTCCCTCTTTCTTGTCTTACTTCCCCTATTTCTTTATTTGCACTCCCAAATAAATTACCTGCATTCTAATCCTTCTGGTCTACTTTTGAGAAAAGCCAATCAAGAAGCAGAACACTGTCAGTACCCTAGAGGTTTGTGTCCCTTCTCAATTACCATACCCTTTTTCCTACCCAAAGGTAACAACTATTGTGACTTTTAATACCCTAGATATTCTGCCATCTAAAAAACTTATGTAAATAGAATTATATGGTAATTTGTTTTTGATTTTGTTCATCCAGTTTATGTTTGTGAGATTCATCTGTGCATTTTGTGTAACAATAGTTCATTCTGTTTTATTGATGCTGTTTTTCATGGTATGACGGTATTATAATACATTATTGTAAGGAAAATTTGAATGCTTTCAGTATGAGCATTCTTGTACGCATTTCTGCTGGGTATATAAGAAGGACATGAACTGCTGTATTATAGGGCATTAGTATATTCAACTTCAGTTGATACAACAAAAAGATTTCTAAAGTGGCTGTGCCAGTTTAAACTCCTACCAGCAATGACTTGAAGGTTTTTAAGTTTTAAATATTTAGTGATTCTTGTAGGTATATATTCATTAGGGTTTAAACTTCCAAGGTTAGGAATTTAAAAAATATACATATATATGTATTTTGAAAATTTTAAATCTTTTTCTTGTGAAGGACCTCTGCAAATATTTTGCCACATTATTTTCACATTGGTTTCATTGCCTTTTTCTGTTCATTTGCAGAATTCCTTATACATTCTGTAAAAACTCTTTTACCAATTGTACGTGTTTTTGATATCTTCTTTTATATTGCTGGTTTCTTTTGCATCCTATTAATGGTGTCTTTGTAATGATCAGTGGTTCTTAATTTTAATGAAGTTCAATTCATTGATTTTATTGAACTGTTATTTTTTTCATCCAGTTTAAGATCTATTTTTCTTCTCCAACTTTGTGAAGAATTTAACTTTATCATCTTCTGGAGTCTATAAATCAACATTTGAAATTACAACATAATCTTTATTTGATATCGTATCTAAAAAAAGCTTGTATCCTGCTTGTATAAAATACATTTTAAAGATGTATTTAAAGATACAATCATTTTATTTTTATTTATTTTTTTGCCTTACATATCAACATTTTATTCCTTTATTTCAGGTTAGTATTTCATGATATGAATATACCAGTTTGTTTAACCAATCACGTTGAAGGATTTGTGGTCTCTTTTTGATTTGGGGCTATCATGAATAAAGCTTCTATGTTCATATGTTTATAGATTTTGAGTTAACATAGTTTTCAGTACTCCGGGATAAATGATCAAGAGTATAATTGCTGGGTTTTATGGTAGTTCCTTCTTTAAACTATTGGAAATTGTCAAGTGCTTTCCAGAGTGGCCATACTAATTTATATTTCTACCAGCAGCATAGGAAGAATATAGTCATAGTTTATCTGATTTTCTCTATAGTATTTTGTATTTTCATTATTAAATTTTTATTAAATCATAAAGCGATAGATCATATATACATTAATGCATTCATGGGGTATAATGTGCTGATTTCATATACAATTTGGAATGCTTACATCGTACTGGTTAATACAGCCCTCACCTCATTTACTTAATTACTGTTAAGATATTTATACTCTACACTTAATAGATTTGACATGTACCCTTGCAATATGCACCATAGGGGTGATCCCACCATTCCCCCTCCCTCCATCTGACCTCCTCCCCTCCCCTCCCCTCCTCTTCTATTCCCCCCTTCATCCTGGGTCATAGTTGTGGTCTATTCTTCATATGAAAGTGTGAGTGATTGTAAATTGGTTTCATAATAGTACTGAGTACATTGGATACTTTTTCCTCCATTCTTGAGATACTTTAGTAAATAGTAAATTTAGTAAATAGTAAATCCAGCTCCATCCATGTAAACATAAGAGGTAAAGTCTCCATCTTTTTTTAAGGCTGGATAATATTCCATGGTATACATATACCACAATTTATTAATCCATTCATGGGTCAGTGGGCACTTGGACTTCTTCATTCTAAAGAACATTTTAAAATCTATGTATGATATAACACAAATGTTAATTTATCTTATTTAAATTTCTGTTGTAGAATTTCAGCTTCTTTCATTTAAATTTCCTATATAACTGCTCACATTTTCTTTTTCAAGGTGCTTGACTAAATTAGGTGAGATATTTGTAATAAAAGTTGTTAAAACAATAGCAGTGGTGAGAAGTCAGAAGAGAAACATTTTGGGGGTGCTGTCACTTTGGTGGATTATAAAACTAAAGCTTGAGTGTGAAACAAAGTCATTTTAAGCAATATAAATATCAGGACAGAAGGCAGGCTTCTGTCAACTAATATTAGTAATCTGTTTGTGAAAATTAGATGCTTTGCCCCAAATTTAGGCAATTTGCTTATCTGAGGCCTATTTCCCAAATTTTTTTAATGGGAAGAAGTTATACTGTGCCACCTATAAACTTATCACCATTCATTTCTTAAAATAGCAAACTGCTTATAAAAACAAATGCTATGCACATCACTTGTAAAATTTGATATGGCAAACAGTTGTCACCCATGTAGGACACATGCAGGTTGCCCATCCTGATGCTTCTCTCAGTGTCATTGACACCCAGGATGTGCTTCTCCCTTCTTGACATTCTGAACACTTGCAGAACATCTATGGTGATAAGGTCATTATAAACATACCTGGTCTATTGGAAACGTACCTCAAAACTTTTCTTTTAGCTAGTTTTTTTAAAAATAAAAATTGTGTTTTGTGAGCACAGATATAATTTTATTCTATATGAACATGGACGAAGCCATCATATTGAGATATATATATGTTATGTGAAGTATGGATATTAAGTATGTATATGAGAAAATATTAGCCTGGGAGATGGCATATTAGTATATTTTGTACACCATAGGGGAAACAGCCACAACTACTGCTGAGATACAGTTAACATCAGATATATCAGTAATTTAATAAAATTAAAATTACAAATTTCAACTATTGTAGTAAAACAAAGAGGACTTTGAATAAGATTATAAAATAGCCAGCTATGTGCAGTTAATAAAAATGACAACTACAATCTTAAGCTAGAGAAAGTTCAAAGATAAAGAGCCGAAATGTCAAATACATGGGATCCAAAAATATAAAAGAGATAGAGCAGAGCATCACATTTTGTTAAAAGGAACAGTCTGCCAAGACTACGTAACTCTCAAGACTTTTATGCATTCAACTACCTAGCTAGGATGAGATATAAAATGAAAATAATTACATTTTGGAAGAATTAAGCGTAGCTCTTTCAGAAAGATAGAAGGAAGGCAGCAACTATAAATCCTCAGAGGATTTATAAGGACATAATATGATGGAATAGCAAAATTAGCAAGTTTTAATGAGTAATATATACAAAATCTGTCACCCAGCAGAGAATTTATATTATTTTTGGTGCCTGTGAAACTTTATAAACTTATGTATTCCAAGGTCACAAAGGATTCTTAACAAATTCTAGAAAATCAGCATTATATAAGTGATATTATCTGGCTAAAATTAATATAGGAAATATTCATAGATACAACTGGCATAAAGAGAAACTTTGTTCTCAGAGTTTATAAGCATGTTAAGAGGTCGTTAGACAAGATGCTGGAGAAACATGGAATTGGTCAAACTTTTGTATCTGCCTCCCTTTTCCAGACCCCACATAAATTAATCAGGGTTCAGTCAACTTCGCAGTTTTACTTTACAAGTCTTCATGGAACAGACAGTCACAGTATTTGTCAAATGCATCCTATTGTTTTTAGGATAGTAGAACTATCTTCATGGCCACATTTGACTAGAATTATAAAGAAAATATACTCTAAGTTATCTTACTTATGAATATATCTTCAAACAGCTTAAGGGAAACATTAGCAACTAAAACTTAATGTTGTACAAAAGAAACACATCATCAGGTTGAATTTATCCCACAATTGTAAGGATGGTCCACATGAGCTGTAAATGTAATCTATTTATTAATATGTTAAAGGAAATGCAGAAGGATGTTAAGAATCACCTATATACATAGAGGAGAAGCTTGTGATATAATCCAAATGTCTTACCAAATAGCCAGAGCAAACATTTTCCTTCAGCTGATATGTGGTATCTACTACCATCACAGTTAGCTGGCTAAGTTTAGAAGAAAAATCAAATTAGAATCAAAAATAATACAAGTATGCCTGCTGTTACCACCACTATTCTTCAATATTCTGGCAGTCACAACCTATACAATATGTACACGCACACACACACACACACACACACACAAAAGAATGAAAAGAAAGAACAAAGGTTATTGAAAAGAGAACGATATAATTACTTGTTGGTAAAAAGGTGTGTCCTATAATCCAAGAAATTTACTGGTCACATTTAAAATTAATGTTAATTCAGTAAAGTTTTGAGATAAAGGAGAAATAGACAACATTTACTCGTGTTCACAGATGCCAGTAATAGCCAACTGCAAAAGATAATCAGGAAAATCAATTCTATTGGTAATAACCAAATGAAATGGTACCAAGAAGTTGATCTAAAATTAGATTTCTAGGGCTTTTATGAAGACAATTTTAAGGCCTAAGGCTTTTAAGACATACAAAAACAGATAAATAAATTTAGAGATTATCCTGATTTGTGGATGGATTGACTAGATGTCATCAAGTTGTCAATTCACTTCAAACTAATCTATAAATTTATTATAATTTCAGTGGAAATTTTAAGTGTTCTTTCATGAAACTTGACAAAGTAATTCTAAAATTAACATGTTTGGTGGAAATTCCAATAATAGCTGAAGTAATTCTTAAAGGGAAAAACAGAAAGAAGAGACAAGTTCTACTACAAGGAAGTAATTTTTTTTTGAAAGATACAGTGATTGAAATAGTGACAAGTAGATCACCAGACCACTACATAGAAACCAAAAACACCCAACCATGTAGGAAAAATCGTAGAAGAAAGGCAGTGTTCAAATTACTGAGTAAACAATAACACAGGGAAATAATACTAAAAAATTTGACTGGGCATCTGTTTAAAAATAAAATTAGGTCGTACTATGATTATATCAAAAGATTATAGTTATAATTTTTTTAAACAATAAAAAGACTACCAAGTTTTTTAAATTTTTTTTTCTTTTTTTGAGGCTGAGTCTCACCTTCTTGCCCCCGGTAGAGTGCCATGGTGTCATATCTCACAGCAATCTCAAACTCTTGGGCTCAAGTGGTCCCTCTTGCCTCAGTCTCCCAAGCAGCTGGGACTATAAGTGCCCACCACAATGGCTGGCTTTTTTAAGAGACAAGCTCTTGCTCAGGCTGGTCTCGAAGCCAAGAGCTTAAGCAGTCCACCTGCCTTAGCCTCCCAGAGTGCTGGGATTACAGGTATGAGCCACTGTGCCCAGCCTCCCAAATCTTTAAAGACAATATAGGAGAAATTTTTATGACCTCAGAGTAGAAAGAATTTTAATGTAGAGAAAGGATTGATAAATTTGATCCATTTAATATTAAAAAGTTATTTTTAAATGCTATATCACTAAAGGTTAATTTGTAGACAAAGTGATATCTGTAACATTCCTAATATTGAATGATTCCAGTATTAATAAGGTATACTTCAAAATAGATGGGTGGAATTAGAATGTTCCTAACACAAATAAATGATAAATTCTTGTGGTGATGGATACCCCAATCACCCTGATTTGATTATAGGACTGTATCAAAACATCACATGCACCTTCTAAATATGTACAACTCTTATGTACCCCGTACTAATTAAAAATAAAATAAAAAAGAACATATAAAGAACCCAGAATTCAAAGAGTAAATATGAACATCCCCCAAAAGAAAAGTGAGCAAAACAAAGCACCAGGAAAGGAAACCAAATGACCATTATACATAAGATTAAAAATTCAGCCTCACTAGCAGTCAAGTAATACAAATTTAAAAAAAACAGTGAACTAGCATTCTTGTTACATTAATACTGGATTAGTAAAATTAAACCCTTCCTGTTAATGCAAGTAGTGCTGTGTATGTAAACAGTCCAGAGAATTTTGTGTATTATGCAAACACTTTTACCCATTTTGTGAATTGTTTTTCTCTCAACTGTGTAGTTTTAGTAAGAACAATTTTATAAAATGGAGTATGCTTAGCTGATGACTGTGGTTCACTAAATAATGACCTGGAAAAGATGTCCATCTTGTGAGTCTTGGGACTCTGAATATGTTACCTTGCATGGCAAAAGGGACTTTGCAGGAGTGATTAAGTTAAAGATCTCGTGATGGGGTAAGCATCCTGGGTTATCCAGGTGGCCTGCTTACAAAAGGGAGGAAAGAGGATCTGGGGCAAAGCCTGAAGGTGAAGTGAGGATAGGGCCGAGGGAGAAAAGGTGCTGTACTATGTGACCATGAGCCAAGAAATGCAAACAGTTTCTAGAAGCCAGGAAAGAAAAGGAATGATTTTCTCCTAGAGCCTTCTAAAGGAATGCAGCTCTGTCGACACCTTGATTTTAGCCCACGGAGACTGAGTTTGGACTTCATACCTGTAGAACTATAAAATAATATATTAATACTGTTTTAAGTTGCTAAATGTGTGGCAATTTGTTATAACAGCAATGGGAAGCTAGTAGAATACCTAAGTGAAGGACAGAATTTTTCCCACTATTCACCGTGAAATGATCAGCAGAAAATTCCCCAGCCATGTGAGGGTTCCATTCAGTTCTCTTGACCCCAGCAGAAGATTTGCTCCTCATTGTCCAGCCAATAAACTCCCAGGGAGAAGGATAGGGTTACAGCCAGAAGTACTGAGTTTCTCAAATGAAAGTAACCAAATATGTACTGCTTAGTTCTTTCCCAGTGACTCATACCCTGAGCAGGCTGTTTTCATGATATACCCTGCTGGGCCACGATGAGGAATAATAAAGGTGCAAGCCAGGCATGGGAAGGGTAGACCTGTGCCCTTCTCCCCTGCAGGCAGGGTACGAGGGTCAAGAGGAGCAGTGGCAGCCACATTAAATGCAAAAGCAGAGAATCACTTAAATTTAGTCAAGTTTATGTTATTTCTAGTCATGCTGATGAGATACTGACACTTAAAAATACCCTGACTTTTTCAGCTGTTGTAACCTGTGCTCCTCTAGCCTGGGCTCCCTGAGTCTGACTTACGGGGCTGTTTAAGGGGAAGGGAGGGCCGCAGAAGGTTTGGTTTCCAGCGCAGTGACTGGTTTCCATCTGTCCTTGTGTAGCTGTTGATCTGTGAAGTGATTGAAAGTGTCAAATGGCCTGAGAATGAATGGCTGCAATTTTCAGTGTACTTGCTAACAGACACTTTGTTCCTGTAAGGTGCAGGAGCCAGGCCAGCCCAATATAGCTGGTTTATTTTTAATATCTCCTTGTCTTCATGTGGGTGGCTGCCTACTTCTGTGGGAGGTGGTGCATGTGGGTTCAGATATAGGCACACTTATGTAATAGAATATGTTTATCACAGAGGTGGGACAAAAGAGATTGTCTGAAAAATGAAAAAGCCCCATAGTTGGCCCATGGTGTTGAATGATAACTTTGCCAAAGATGGGATGAAAAACAGAAAGAGAAGACAAGATAGTAGAAAAATACTCTGTTACACATCACCATACACTTTGTGTTTTTATCCTGGCATAGTGGGCATACAAGAGCCAGAATTTCTGGAAGAATTAATTTTTTTTGTAGGGTTTTGGAAGCTTGTAACTTGCCTAGTTAGATTTCAGTCAGCTGCATAATGTCCACTTAAAATACAGTACAAAAATAAAACTAAAATTCTAAGTAGAAGATCACAGTGTAAAAGACATGTTTGTAATTTATTCCAATCTCCTGGCTTGCTTTTAAGGGTAGGTAGTCACTTGTTTTGCTCAAGTTTGCCTAAAGTGTCTGGGAGGTCAATGATAAAACATGTCATAGGAGATGAAGGCTATACCCACAAAAAGGAAATGTTTTGTGTCTGCCTCAGGTGCAAGTCTGTTCCAACCCACCTTTTGGGGAGCTGGTTTCTACATTTTGTGAACCAAATGACATCTTCAGCTCTCAGTGAAACAAATCATTCTTACTTAGTAGCCTGTTGCTATAATATTCCTTTACATTTATCTTTCCATGTATTTAATTTCCTTCATCTTCACTGTCATGTTCGTCATGTAGATGAAAAAACTGAATCTCTAACATCCAGGAGACTTGCTTGAGGTTGCAAATCTGGTAAATGGCAGAGTCATTTTGTCTTGAGCTACTTTTTTTTTTTTTTTGAGCAGTTCATTCTTTATTTTTGGAGAAGATAAATCTATAGTGGTTAGTCACACAGTACTTCTATGGAATAATGAGGATTTATATTTTATTATTTGATTTGCATGAACTTGTCTGAAGGGAGACTATTAATTTAGGTAATTTTCCTTTAGACATGTTTGATTTTGCTATGGTCTAAATGTTTTTGTCCCCTCTTTACCCAAATGTATATGTTAAAATTCTACCCCTGAAGGTGATAAAAGGAGGTGTGGGATCTTTGAGGGGTGATTAGGTCACAAGGGCAGAATCCCCCAGATGGGATTAGTGCCCTCATACAATAGACCTTCCAGAGCTCCCTCACTCCTCTGCCACAATGAAACTGGAGTGAGGCGACAGCTGTCTCTGTGGCAGTAGCACATTAAATATGTTGTTTCCTTAATCTTAGACTTCCCAGTTTCCAGAACTATGAGAAGTAAATTTCTCTTGTTGATAAGCCACCAAATTTAACAGTATTTTGTTATAGCTCATGTCTGACTAACATAGTTTCATCTTTGCAGTCTTAGTTTTTGGGAATTGTATAATATAATGATTTTTGCATGAAGCTCTTATGTTTTGTGTAATTTGTTATTGTTATGCTTTCTTTCTTTTAAGCCACGAGATATTGTTGGTTCTCAATTTGGGCTCTTATTACCATTGGGTTTTACTAAGCACTAGATAATAACCAAAAGATTGAAAATCTTACTTTAAAAATTCAAGCCTTTTATTATGCATTTTCTAGCACATACATTTAAGCAGCTGTGGTATATTCGAATTACCATGGGTAGTGGGTGTGTTTACTTTTATTATTTTTCTCTGGGTTTATAATTACACCATGCCTCAATATATTTTTAATAATTTTTAAAAAGTTGTTTCAAAGGCACAAAGAACAGAGCAGCAGAGATTGGTCATATAATGGCATTAATTTCAGCATCCTTTTCCTATGGTTCATAACAGTTTCCAGGTTTAATCAAACTCTCCATCCCCAAGGAACTACTTGGTTTGAAATGATTTCAGACATAAAAGTTCCTTGATCTGAATGCTTGGCAGCCTGAAGTGGAGGAAAATAAGGATTATAGTTGGAAAGAAATAGTGTTGTCATCTTTTAAAATGGCAGAATGTATGTATATTCTATTAAGCTACCCTGGAGCACATTTATGAAGATTTTAATCTTCACTTTTGTGTGTGTGTGTGTATGTGGGGGTGGGGTGGGGGTTGTTGTTCATTTTCCCTCTGAACAGGTGCGAAGGCCATGTTTTGCCAGCAGGAGCTTGGGTGATTCATTAATTTCTTCTCACTTCATGCAAGGGAGCATTTTCTCACACTTAAGGTGCTTGCAATCTGACCCACACCAACTTTATCTAGAGCCAGTGAAACAGTCCTCAAAATAGTGAAAGTGAACATGCCAAAACATACCCCTATTGGGTTATGTGGGCTCCAGAACTTCCCCTATTAAAAGGGGCAGGACAAATTAAAAAGATCTGGGATCTGTATCCAAACCAAAGACTGCATTTGAATCCCAGGTCTACCACGTAGTGGTTGTGCTAAATTGGGAAAATTAACTGCTGTAAGAATAAATTTCCTTATCTGGAATATATTGTATAGTACCTGCCTTGCAAGATTGTTTTGAGAATTAAAAAAATCATGACATAGGGCAGTGCCTGTGGCTCAAAGGAGTGGGGCCCTGGCCCCATATGCTGGAGGTGGTGGGTTCAAACCCAGCCCCGGCCACAAATTGAGCAAAAAAAAAAAAAAAAAAAAATCATGACATACACCATGTGGAACATAGAAAGCTTTTGATCTATGGAAGCTGTTTATGTAGGCGGTATTGCCTTAACTTTTCTGTTAAATTCCAGTCAGTCTGGGCTACAGATGTCCCTTTCCTGTGAAATGGTGCTAATAGGATCTGGCTTGCTTTGAGAAGAAAAGTGGTATTTCCAGGATAGGGTCTACCTGAGGAAACAAATCTGGCTTCTTCTGTCTTTATTGAAGGAACCAAGGTTTTTAGCTTTTTATTGACATATAAATTATCAAGAAGAATTTGTACAAATCTTAAATTATAACCCATATTTTATATAAATATATGTACCTGTGTAGTCACCATCAAGTTCAAGATCTGGAATGATTTCAGTACCTTGGAAAGGTTCTTTATGCCTCTTTCCAGTCAATATCCTTCATCCCACTTAGAGGTAACCATACTGAAGTTTACAACCGTAGATGCCTTTTGTTTGTTCCTAAACATATAAATAGCATCATGGAGTCCATGGTCTTTGTGTCTGGCTTCTTCTGATCAACATCATGTTTGTGAAATTCGCCCATCTATCAGTACTTCATGCCTTTCTCCTTTTAATAGATGTTTGGGTTGTTTCCAGCTCTTGACTTATCAACAGACCTACTCGTAACTTTTATTTACAAGTTTATTTTTGTGAATACACCTGCCATTTATTTTGAATGCCTAGAATTGGAATTACTGGGTCTTAATAGAACAATACAGAGTGTCCATAGTTGACTATTTTAAATTGAACATGAACTTTATGAACACCCTGTAGTTAATTTTATTGGCAGCTACCAAATTATTTCGGAAAGTGATTAGTCCAACTTCTACTCCCACAAGTGGTGTATAAAAGTTCCAGTGCACCACATTCTTCTTAACACGTTGTCATTTGAATGTTAGCCATTTCTTGTGGATTTATGGTGATAGCTTATTGTGCAGCATCTCCCTGAGTACTCATGAAGATGTGTCTTTTTAGGTGCTCTTGGCCATTTAGATATCTCTGGATAGAACCAAAGACTGTTGTTGAACAATTGCAGTTTTGGGAGATGGGGAGGTGTCCCTTTCTGTCCAGGAGAGCTAAGTGCTTCCTTGGAAATAATTGATTAAAAAAAGAAATCAAACCAATACAAATACAGTTTTATTTCTGAGATTAAGGCTAATTGATCATAAAAACAAACAAACAAAAAAAAATGGCTTCTTTTAAAAAAAAAATAAACAGAGGTCTCCTTCAGTTGGTTCCCAGAAGATCCTGTGATAGGATGTTCCTACTGCTCACAGTCTGCTGGAACACAGACATCGTTGGGGATGCTGTGTCATTATGCTCTGCTTTGTGCCTAGGGCTGGATGGCTGATTGCACATGGTAGATATGATCAGGCAGTTTAGTGGAAGACAGCTCAGAAGGGAGCTGTCTGTCAGCTTCCCTTGCATCTGTTGCTCCACAGAGGTGTTCAGAGGCCCTCAGGGTGACATCTGGCGAAAGGAGAGATTTAAGCAGAAAGTGTTGGGATGTCTATTATTTGGTAGTTGTTACTGAAAATATCCTTCAGGAAGTAGAAAGTCATAAGCAGAAATGAACACATGCCTCAGAGGATTGTAGGATTTTAAAGTGAGAAGGGCCCCAAAGGTGATCTGGTCTAAAAGTCTCATATTAACAGAGGCAAAAATAAAGATCACATGATCCTCTCAATAGATGCAGAAAAAGCATTTGATAAAATCCAGCATCCTTTTCTAATTAGAACACTGAAGAGTATAGGCATAGGTGGCACATTTCTAAAACTGATTGAAGCTATCTATGACAAACCCACAGCTAATATTTTACTGAATGGAGTAAAACTGAAAGCTTTTCCTCTTAGAACTGGAACCAGACAAGGTTGTCCTCTGTCACCTTTACTATTCGACATAGTGCTGGAAGTTCTAGCCAATACAATTAGGCAAGACAAGGAAATAAAGGGAATCCAAATGGGAGCAGAGGAGGTCATACTCTCCCTCTTTGCTGACAACATGATCTTATACTTAGAGAACCCCAAAGACTCAACCACAAGACTCCTAGAAGTCATCAAAAAATACAGTAATGTTTCAGGATATAAAATCAATGTCCACAAGTCAGTAGCCTTTGTATACACCAATAACAGTCAAGATGAGAAGCTAATTAAGGACACAACTCCCTTCACCATAGTTTCAAAGAAAATGAAATACCTAGGAATACCTAGGAATATACCTAACGAAGGAGGTGAAGGACCTCTATAAAGAAAATTATGAAATCCTCATAAAGCAAATAGCAGAGGATATTAACAAATGGAAGAACATACCATGCTCATGGATGGGAAGAATCAACATTGTTAGAATGTCTATACTTCCCAAAGCAATCTACCTATTCAATGCCATTCCTATCAAAATACCAACATCGTACTTTCCAGATTTGGAGAAAATGATTCTGCGTTTTGTATGGAATCGGAAAAAAACCCCATATAGCTAAGGCAGTTCTTAGTAATAAAAATAAAGCTGGGGGCATCAGCATACCAGATTTAGTCTATACTACAAAGCCATAGTGGTCAAGACAACATGGTACTGGCACAAAAACAGGAGACATAGACACTTGGAATAGAATTGAAAACCAAGAAATGAAACTAACATCTTACAACCACCTAATCTTTGATAAACCAAACAAGAACATACCTTGGGGGAAAGACTCCCTATTCAATAAATGGTGTTGGGAGAACTGGATGTGTACATGTAAAAGACTAAAAGTGGACCCACACCTTTCCCCACTCACAAAAATTGATTCAAGATGGATAAAGGACTTTAAGGCATGAAACAATAAAAATCCTCCAAGAAAGCATAGGAAAAACACTGGAAGATATTGGCCTGGGGAAAGACTTCATGAAGAAGACTGCCATGGCAATTGCAACAACAACAAAAATAAACAAATGGGACTTCATTAAACTGAAAAGCTTCTGTACAGCCAAGGAGACAACAACCAAAGCAAAGAGACAACCTACACAATGGGAAAGGATAGTTGCATATTTTCAATCAGACAAAAGCTTGATAACTAGGATCTATAGAGAACTCAAATTAATCCACATGAAAAAAGCCGACAATCCCATATGTCAATGGGCAAGAGACATGAATAGAACCTTCTCTAAAGATGACAGACGAATGGCTAACAAACACATGAAAAAATGTTCATCATCTCTATATATTAGAGAAATGCAAATCAAAACAACCCTGAGATATCATCTAACCCCAGTGAGAATGGCCCACATCTCAAAATCTCAAAACTGCAGAGAAGGGAACACTTTTACACTGCTGGTGGGACTGCAAACTAGTACAATCTTTCTGGAAGGAAGTATGGAGAAACCTCAAAGCACTCAAGCTAGACCTCCCATTTGATCCTTCAATCCCATTACTGGGCATCTACCCAGAAGGAAAAAAATTCTTTTATCATAAGGATGCTTATACTAGACTGTTTATTGCAGTTCAATTTACAATCGCCAAAATGTGGAAACAGCCTAAATGCCCACCAACCCAGGAATGGATTAACAAGCTGTGGTATATGTATACCATGGAATACTATTCAGCTATTAAAAAAAATGGAGACTTTATATCCTTCGTATTAACCTGGATGGAAGTGGAAGACATTATTCTTAGTAAAGCATCCCAAGAATGGAGAAGCATGAATCCTATGTACTCAATTTTGATATAAGGACAATTAATGACAATTAAGGTTATGGGGGGGTGCGGAAAAGCAGAAAGAGGGACGGAGGGAGGGTTTGGGGCCTTGGTGTGTGTCACACTTTATGGGGGCAAGACATGATTGCAAGAGGGACGTTACCTAACAATTGCAATCAGTGTAACCTGGCTTATTGTACCCTCAATGAATCCCCAACAATAAAAAAAATAAAAAAATAAATAAAAATAGAATTATGCCTAAAGGATAGTTGTGAGGGATGGCTGAAGAAGTTTGTCATAACTTCTGTAAAAGTGTAGGAATGTCGAGAGCCTTGATGCAAATTTCAGTGTATTGAGTAAGTTGCTGACTGCTGCTAATCATGAAAATTTTAACAAAACTGGGCCTTTATGATCTTATAACAAGAAGCCTGGAGGTAGGTAATTTCAAGATAGGTTAATGTAGTGGATCAGAGTGGCATTCCTGAGGACTCAGACTTCTTCCTTCATTCCACATGGAGTTCTGGGTGGACTGCCTTTTATTCCACTGAAGACAGGGAGAAGTGCTGCCATGCCTCTCTTGTATCCCATTTGAAGAATTAGGAAATCACTCCCAGAAGCCATTGGTAGACTTCTCTTTTTCTTTCTTCTTTTTATTTTACTTTTAATTGATATATAATAATTGTACATATTTATGGAGACTATAACAATGTTTCTATACACATAGCTATAGTGATCGTAGAGATCAGATCAGGATAATTAGCACATGCATCCTCTCCAACATTTACCTCCTCTTTTGTTATCAGCTATAATTGTGTCACATGCCAACACCTAAGTCAGTTTGGAAAGTGAAGGACCCTCCTGTGGTTGTTGCAGACAAATAAAAAATCTCCGTCTTGGATGTGGGTTGTGTCTTCCCTTTAAATGCATGACTGTGCTGAGAACAGTGAAGAAAATTGGGGCTTTGGAAGAAAGAAGACGGATGGTAAAGAGAAGGGAGGGTAAAATGCTAAACTTGGTAGTCATAGAAAGTGACCACTTCATTGGGAATCTTAGAGTCAAAAGAGCCTGGTGTGAGCCCTGAAAGGCAAAAGGAGGAATGATAGGGTGAATGATAAGGAGACCTGATAGGCAAAAGGTGAATGATAGGGCAATAAAGAGTGAATGATATTCACCCTTATAATTCACCCTATGAAATTTGCCCTGAAATTCACCCCTCCATTCACCCTACCTATCAGGGCTCCTTATCATTTACCCTATGGTTGAAAAGAATGAATACATTCTTGTCAACAAATGTTTGTGAATTAGCGAGGACAGCCTTCATGATTTATTGTGGTTCCTTTTAGATCATGGTCTTAACTTGGCCTTTCTAAATGTTTCTTTTGTCCTAATCCTACACATATGATACTCTAATGTATATGTGCAGATTTTAATAAAAACAACTCAAAATTTGTGGGGAGATAGGCAGATACTTACATGCTCTTCTTTTGCCATGACATTTATAAAAAATAGTTGTAAGCACATGAATCACAAAATTAGTTATTTCAAATCCTCAAAATAGAAGTTTATGTGAAAAAAATATGGCTATGTGAATTTAAAAAAAAGCAATGAATTTTACTTTCCTTTGATAAAACTCAATTTTTTCTCAGATAATATTAGTGATGATGACAAGTATGTCCTAGAAAATATAGGCAAAATAATTAATCTTTTGTGGATAAAATGAGAATATTGAATTTGTAGGTTTTTAACACAACTATCAATATGAAGCATACTATGGTCAATTTCATTTGCATTGCTAATTTGCCTACTTTTGATTTGATTTATAAAATTGTTTTATCTTTATAGAAATATTCTAGCATTATTCTCCCTGAAAGGCAAAGTAAATATACATGCGCTAATTAATTACCCTGCCTTCATATATTTCTGCTTTCTTCCTGTTAGTTATTTATCCATGGGTAAAATGAAAATGAGTTTAGAAATAAATATATAATAGCAGGTAAAAGGCATAATAATAATTTAAAAACATCCCACTGCTACTCTGTATGCCTGTAGAGTTCTATCCCTACGATGGTTGGGTGAGTGAGACAGAAAGCAGATTGTATGCAGTTACAGCTGATAGATGCCATAACTCTTTCCTTTCTGTACCAGTCAAGAAAACATATTAAAATGCAAATATGTGAGTGATATTATGTTAAGACTAATCTTAACTCAATATGAATTTATACAAATGTGATTCTTCACAAATTTAATATTTTGACTACTACTTATTATAAAATGTTAGTGAAATACCTCCCAATATTTTATTTGGTGGGATGAGAACTGCTGCTATTATTAGAACACAGAATAGTATAACTCTGGGCACATTTTATTTTGGTGTATTTTTTTTTTTAATAGAAGTGAATTTCACCCAAGATTAAATGAACAGATAAATAAATGTATACAATTTTAGTGGCATTTGGTGCATTCATAATGTTTTGTGAGCCATTGTCTCTACCAAGTTCCAAAACACTTTCATCACCGAAAAATGTTACTGTTTTTTGATTCCTTATGCTAAATTTTACATAAATCTTTTCTTGGATAAAAGAGGGAATCATTGTTCCTCAATGTACAATCATTGTTTTGCTGTCACTGACATACAAACCTTTTCAAGATAAACTTTCTAGAGAGGAATTGAAGTATATCTAGTTCTACCTCAAATAGAGTTTTAACGAGTTGGGTTACTGGATATGAGAAATGTGTTGATTTTTAGAATTTTTGCAGAATTGGGAACTACTATCTGCAGAACTGGGAACTAGATGTAAGGAAAAGGCTAATGACTAACATGAGAATTCCATGGTAGCTAGACTCTTGGGTGGTGCAGGTGGGTATAGATGATTCCACGACCAAGTAGATCCATCTACAGGTTTCTATCCCTGTTCTCCTCAGAAAGTGGTTTTCCCACCTCCAGTTTATCTCCATGTAGATCTGGTTTTCCAGAATATCTGGGCATTTAAAATACACTAGGGAGCATGACCTGCTGGAAGCTATACTAATTTGTATAAGAAATGGGTGTCTTTTATATAGAAGCCCTTTTTTGGGGAAGGAGCCAGGTAGAGAAGGGGCCAGGCATAATAAATCTGGTGGACCCAGTAGTATGGTCTTCTTCAGAGAAAAATTCTAAATAGGTCATAATTTCTGAAGAAGCAACTTGTCCACCAGCTGTCCTTAATGTGCCCATGTCTAAAAGCCAGGTGGAAGAGAAACAAGAGTAAGAAAGGAAGCCGGAGGCACAACCAGAGGAAGTTACCCACTTAACACCCTGTAAGACTCTGGGACAGAAGCAGATCTGCCTTTGTTTTCCTGTAAAGGACCAAATCATTAGAAAAGAAGAGGCAGAATCCTCCTTATAACAGAACCCTGGATGTGCCAAGAGATCTATCTGAACATTCCCTGGCAGAAGAAGCAGCACTTGCAAACGAGGGCAGATTGCATAAGGATCCTGAGACAGAACAAAACTTTACTTAAGAACAGTGAAAATCTAAAGTGCAAATCAACACTACTTTGAGATATCATCTAACTCCAGTGAGACTAGCCTATATCACAAAATCCCAAGACCAGAAATGTTGGCGCGGATGTGGAGAAAAGGGAACACTTTTGCACTGCTGGTGGGAAGGCAAATTAATACATTCCTTTTGGAAAGAGACATGGAGAACGCTTAGAGATCTAAATATAAATCTGCCATTCAATCCTGTAGTCCCTCTACTGGGCATATACCCAGAAGACCAAAAAGCACATCATAACAAAGATATTTGTACCAGAATGTTTATTGCAGCCCTATTCATAATTGCTAAGTCATGGAAAAAGCCCAAGTGCCCGTCGATCCGGTATATGTACACCATGGAATATTATGCAGCCTTAAAGAAAGATGGAGACTTTACCTCTTTCATGTTTACATGGATGGAGTTGGAGCATATTCTTCTTAGTAAAGTATCTCAAGAATGGAAGAAAAAGTACCTAACGTACTTAGCCCTACTATGAAACTAATTTAGGGCTTTCACATGAAAGCTATAACCCAGTTATAACCTAAGAATAGGGGGAAGGGGGAAAGGGAGGGGAGGGAGGGGGGAGGTGGGTAGAGGGAAGGGGATTGGTGGGATTACACCAGCGGTGCATCTTACAAGGGTATATGTGAAACTTGGTAAATGTGGAATGTAAGTGTCGTGGCACAGTAACTGAGAGAATGCCAGGAAGGTGATGTTAACCAGTGTGATGAAAGTGTATCAAACGGTCTGTGAAGCTAGTGAATGATGCCCCATGATCATATCAAAATACACAGCTATGATTTAAAAAAAAAAAAAAACAGTGAAAGTCTCCCAGGATAGCTCCTGCACTCGGAAACTTTCAGGTATTGTGACCTGATGGACTATGTCTCTGGCTACCGGTTTAGCTAGCCGTTTTATTAATTATTACCTTTTCTCTTAGCATTTATTGGATTTATAGAAACTTCTAGGCATTCTTGTCAGTGAAGTTTATTATTTGTAACCATATTTATATCTTTTTCTGGATATAAAAATAAGTATTCTGGGTAAAGAAATTAGCCTCTTAGCAGAAGTCACAAAACACTACACATTGTATGGTGTCATTCATATGAAATGTCTAGAATGGGGAGATCTATAGAGACAGAAAACAGACTCCAGGGCAAATAGAGAGTGACTAGTAATGGGTGAAAGTTTTTTTTTTTTTTTTTAAGGATGATGAATATATTCTAAAATTAGGATATAGTGATGATTGCACTACTTTGTAAATGTATTAAAGAACACTGAATTATATTCTTAACAGGCGAACTTTCTGATGTTTAAATTGGGCCTCAAGAAAACTTTTTTAAGAAATAAACTGATTCTCAGTAGATAAATAAAACTAAAGTTAAAAGTATTTTTGTGCTGCCATTGTTGCAGTTTAGCTAAAAATCACAATTTTAAAAAACTAAAAATCCACAGTGACAGTGAGAAAAATATTTGAAATCATAAAGGATAGTATAAAATATAATTATGGAAATGTATATATTCAACCAGACATTTATTTCCTTTAGTTCTTATTATTTGTATATGATATTTAAAATATTTAATATATGTAGTATATAATATAAAATAATGTTATTTTTCTTTACAGTATAATTGTATCATCATCAGAAGTAATTATGATTTAAAATTTTAGAAAAGGAATTATTAGAATTGGCTTGTCCAATATAGTAACTTCCAGGCACATGTGACAATTTACAGTTACATTTAAATTTAAAAAAATTCAATTCCTTGATTCCACTAGCCATGGATGAAATGGTCCATGGCTAGATGGGACCGGAGGTTACAGTATTGGATAGTTCAGATCATAAAACATCTCTATCATTATAAAATTTTCTACTGGACAGCACCATCTTGGATTTGCAGTCTTGGGATCCAAAGCAGTCCTTTATAATTCCTACCATTTGAGGTATTTTAGTGATTGTTACTTGGATTTTTTACTACTTCTTGTAAAGAGATCTCATTTGAATGCAGAAAACCAAGATTCCTGGTCATGACTATTATAATCATTTTTAAATGAGATTGTTTTCAGAATTGACGTCAATAAAGATAACCCTAGGTCAAATTTCATGACCTTGACATCATCCTAGTCTATGAGTAGGTCAACGGCCATTGTAGTAAAGTAATTCCTATCTTACTTCATGTTTAAGAGGAGCTAGACCTTCCAAAAGAAAACAATCAAGGAGGGATCATTAGGGAAGAAACCAAAACTCACATTAGAGAATTGGTGAGGAAAACAAGGTGGAAACAGTGCAATGACCACTGGGTAAATTTAGGGTATCCTTGAAATTGTGACCCATAGTGTACTCACTAAAAAAGTGAAAAATAAATGTCTGTTGTCTTCTGTTAAATACCAGCGGGGCTTTCCAAAATAACTGGTGAATGCTGCCACCTCTGTAGGACCCATTGATCAATGGACTTCACTCATTCCTGAGTGTCCTTGTTGTTCCTGATTCCTGGAAGCTCTCCAGTACTTTTCTAGAGATAAACAGTATATTATGCCCATAGCAGAAAGCAGAATCTTGCAATTATTTCAACAATGCTTGAAGGGACACTCCACTAAGGTCTAAACTTCTATGTCTCCCTGACTTTCATGGCTCATAATGATGTGACTATAGCTGGATTTTTATTTTCTTTTTTACATTTTGTGTTACCATTACCCTCTTTATTTTAGGCCACAAATACAAAACACTGTTTACTCTGTTTTGTGAGTGCTCCTCCCTCATGAGTTAGTATTTCAAAGCACTTACAATGATGATTGGCTCATAAGGAGACACTGTGTAAAATAGATAAATAGGTAAGTAGATAGAAAGAAAGAAAAACAGACGTTATTAATTTCCCTTTGTGAATAAATACTCTGAGCAGTAGAACACTGTGATCCTTCCCCAGGTTTTCCAGCAATCCTTTTTTCTCTCCCCAATGAAGTAGGATCAAGGGCATTGAGATTTCGTATTCAGACAGAGGTGCGTATAACTCCTAGAAACCCTTTCTCTTTACTCCAACCACATAAGGATAACATAATATTTTATGACAGACTAACTAATATGAATAAATTCTCTCCAATGCCTATATACTTAGGAAAAACCAGGATCATTATTATTAAATAAGGTTACTAAATTGTCTCATCATAGACATCTGACTATTCAGCTGACAATATTTATATCTTGGCAAAGATTTTCAGGAACAACTCTCACTATTAGCAGGGATGTAAAAATAATCTCAAATAAAAGTTTTCCACTACAGAAAATATTATGATATTCAAGATATTTGAATCTAGTTTGACTAAACATCGCTGGCTACGTTGAGGCATTAATAATAAAACACACCAGAGATAACATGAAACTTTTGAAGTCCCTAAAACCAATTTCAAGACTTCATTTAGATACCCATCTTTGCCAGGACAAGAATAGTGGCATTTTAGATTATTTTGAGTTTCCCATATCTTCTAAAAGAATTTATCACTTCTTAGAAAAAACATTATAAACTAGAACATAATCTATAACATATAATAGATGAACGCCATTCTAGTGATTTTTATCATGGATTCTACATATTGGGTGAGAAGTTTCTTTGTATGTATTTAATTTTTTATCAATTTTACTTATAGTCTCCATAGACTTAGTCTAGCAAAAAAATCAAGCTGAGAGTTGTAAGTCCATAGATAATTTTTGTTGCCAAAATATGCACTGAACTTTCCAGGTTATATTCCTTTAACTCTTTGTACATTTACCAGAACAGATTGCCAAATAATTGTTCCCTTTAAAGCAGATGATGCTCTGGTGCACTTCAAAGGCCCATTAAGACCTTTGAGTTGATTCACAAATTGGCTTAAAGTTACAATTTGAATGTGTTTATTATAACTGTAAACTAATGTGGTATTAATAAGCTGGTTTATCTGTCCTTATGTCAAACTAAGCATAAAGAATGTAATCATCAGTTCTAACGGCTTCTAAAATTAAACCCAAATTGTAAATAGAGAAGCTAAGCAGAAGACAGCCAAAGAATAACTTCAGAGTACTGTGTTCCTGGGGTTGGTTTTGGAAAGAAGTGAGAATAGTTTTCTCAAGTCCATATTAAGTAAATCCTGTAGCAACTGTAATCTTGCTTTTAAGGAGGTGAAAGAGAAAAAAGGTCCCAGAAAATCTGAGGTCAGAGGACAGGAAGAGAAAGGTAATTCGAAAACAGCAATGGAGCATTAACCCTGGCAAGACACAGACTCACTGAACAGGAACTCATTGGGCAACTTTCTCAGTGAGAGCACGGCTCCCTCCTCCACTGAGTAGCTTCAGTCCCTGTTTCAGAGGTTACAGAGTATTTCTTTAAAATTGGGGAGATCTAAAGCTTGCTAAGGCCCATGTTACCAGAAAAATACAGAGTTTAATAGTCATACTCCTTATTGTCCTTCCCCAGGCAGCCAAATGCTCATGAATACTAGATAAGAAATCACAGTACAAGGATGTTTTATTCCTGTTCTGTTTAGTTGTCATATTTCCGAAGATTATAAAACATTGGATATTTATCATACATACATAATTACATGAAAAAGTTCATGGTATATTAAGTGAAAAAAGAAAATTATAAATTGTTAAACTATTGACAGGTAGCCTTGTAGTTTATAATTAGATTTCAAAAAAAAAAAAATTAGCATGTGCCTAAGGAAAAGGATTGGCACAGTAGACGAGAATATGGATGATTATTGTAGTAGCCTAAATGTCCACTTAGGGGCTCTTGGAGATGATTAGCTTATGAGGACAGAGCCCTCATGAATGGAATTAGCACCCTTATCAGAAGGATCCAGAGAGCTATTTCACTATTTGCCATGTGAGGATACAAGCAGAATTTCCCGGTAGCAATCCTGAAGTGTGCCCTCAACAGAACCTGATGCTGGTCTTGGGTATCTAGCTTCCAGACTGGGAGAAACAAATTTCTGTAGTTTATAGCCACCTAATCTATGATACTTCATTATAGCAGCCCAAAGAGACCAAGGCTACTATCCTTTCATATAATAAATATATTGTCCCTTTGGGATTTTAAGGAAAAGCAGTAAGTATTCTGGCCTGGCATTGCCCCTTTCTGAATTCTTAGCTCACTAATAGCTTTCTGGGAAAAGGGCAGGGATTAAGAAGCATTGACTCTTTCTGGATCTGAGAATCATATATTTCCCCCAAATTCCTGAGCATAACATTCTTTCCAGAGGGACGCAGGTCTCTTCAAAGACTATCATTTTATGGGGAAAAGGATATAAATATAGTCACATGCTCAAATAATGATGTGGCTATTTTTAACAGGGTGAGGGAGGCAGTGGGCAGGGCAGGAAAATGAAGGATTAGATTATACTCTATTAAATTAGCTCATAGATGTAATAAATTAATCGGTCACTGACATCTTCAGGGATGTCTGGACTTTAAGGCTTAATTCTTTCAAGAATTATTGATTATTAATATTTTTAATTTTCTTATTTTTAATTAATAATTTCAGAAATTGAGATAAGTACAGAGCCTAATAAAACATACAACTACCTATCCACCAGGCACACATATTTGACAAATGTTAACATCAATTAACCATATTTTAAAGTCATCTTTATTGAAACATAGCATGTTAAAAAGAAAGTGCATTAATCAAAAACATATAGCTAAGTGACAAACCATAAAATGAACATAGTCATGTTGTTATGGTAACCACCACCAGGCTCAAGAAATTGAACACTACCAGTGCCCCCAAAGTATTCCTTGTGCAAACATTGACCTACCCATTGTGTTCTTTAATGAATCCCTGTCCTGACTTCTGACACCATACAGGATGTTGACTCTTTTTAAAGTTTTGTATGAATGGCACTATTTGGAGTTATGGCTTGGATTATTTTTCTCAAAATTGTATAAGTGAAATGTATTGAAGTTCCTTCCAGTAACAATAGTTCGTTCATTTTAATTTACATATGTAGTTACATATACACACACACATAGGCACACACATATTTCCCCCCCCTTCATGATCAGGGGGGTAAAGGGTTGTGTCCTGGCTGTACAAGTTTGAGGTCTGGTCCATGTTGTGAATGTAACATTATTTTTTTTTTAGTCTTTTTATTTATTTTATTAAGTCACATACACATAGATTATGAATACAATTGTGCATATGTGGGGTACAATGTGTTGTTTTTTATACAATTTGGAGTGCTTACATCAAACTAATTAATATAGCTTTCTCCTCATTTATGATTTTTGTGTTAAGACATTTATATTCTATACTTGTTAAATTTGACTTTTTTATACTGTTTGTGCTGTTGATATACTTTTAATTGTGTCCAATTTTGAGGTAATATTACAATAAAACTTTAATGTGTCTTTTGGTCAACATATATACACATTTCTGGTGGATATATGCCAAGAAGTGAAATTACTGAGACATAGAGTAGACCTATGTTAAATGTTAGAGATATTTGTAAATAGTTTTTCTATAATGATACTAGTTTTTATACCAGAAAACATATAAGACTATATTAAAACTCCTAGCACTCTGGGAGGCCAAGGTGGGTGCATTGCTTGAGCTCAGGAGATCGAGACCAGCCTGAGCAAGAGTGAGACCCTGTCTCTAAAAATAGCCGGGTGTTATGGTGGGTGCCTGTAGTCCCAGCTGAGACAAGAGAATCACTTGAACACAAGAGTTTGAGGTTGGTGTGAACTGTGACACCATGGCACTCTACCAAGGGAAACAAAATGAGACTCTGTCTCAAAAAAACAAAAAAACAAAACTATGTTCAAACATTACAATTAAAATAAGAATTACAATATTTTTTTTGTAGAGACAGTTTCACTTTATTGCCCTTGGTAGAGTGCCGTGGTGTCACACGGCTCACAGCAACCTCCAACTCCTGGGCTTAGGCGATTCTCCTGCCTCAGCCTCCCGAGTAGCTGGGACTACAGGCGCCCGCCACAACGCCCGGCTATTTTTTTGTTGCAGTTTGGCCGGGGCTGGGTTTGAACCTGCCACCCTCGGCATATGGGGCCGGCGCCCTACTCACTGAGCCACAGGCGCCGCCCAAGAATTATAATATCTTGAAGAAGGTAAAAAAAAAAAAATGAAAGCATGTATCCTTACTACACATAATTTATAATGTACTTACATCCTGAATATGTAACCCCTACAAATCAATAAGAAAAAAATAGACAATTCAATAGAAAAATGGGCAAGAGACTTAAACAAATACTTATAAAAAAAGGATACCCAGGGCGGCGCCTGTGGCTCAGTGAGTAGGGCGCCGGCCCCATATGCCGAGGGTGGCGGGTTCGAACCCAGCCCCGGCCAAACTGCAACAACAACAACAACAAAAAATAGCCGGGCGTTGTGGCGGGCACCTGTAGTCCCAGCTGCTCGGGAGGCTGAGGCAAGAGAATCGCGTAAGCCCAAGAGTTAGAGGTTGCTGTGAGCTGTGTGAGGCCACGGCACTCTACCAGAAGGCCGTACAGTGAGACTCTGTCTCTACAAAAAAAAAAAAAAAAAAAAAAAAAAAAAAAAAAAAAGGATACCCAAAAGAGAAACCTAAGAAGATGTTCAATTAATACTAAATGAAATACCACTGAATACTGGCACAATGGAATAACAATTGTCAATACCAAATATGTTCTTGTGTTTAAAGTGTGGTTTACATAAATGGTATATAATTGATTTGAATAAAATGTTTTCTTGTTTTTCTCTATTTTTAAAAATCTAATTTTATAGACTCTGTTTTTTTTTTTTTTTTTTTTGTAGAGACAGAGTGTCACTTTATGGCCCTCGGTAGAGTGCCGTGGCCTCACACAGCTCACAGCAACCTCCAACTCCTGGGCCCAAGCGATTGTCTTGCCTCAGCCTCCCGAGTAGCTGGGACTACAGGCGCCCGCCACAACACCCGGCTATTTTTTGGTTGCAGTTTGGCCGGGGTCGGGTTTGAACCCGCCACCCTCGGTATATGGGGCCGGCGCCTTACCGACTGAGCCACAGGCGCCACCCTATATAGACTCTGTTTTAACTGGAGTTTAATCAATTCATATAAATATGGCTATGATCAAAATTTTTAGACTACTTTTTCTTTCTCCTTTAAGTCATTCCCAATAATCCTTCCCTGTATTTGTATGTTATAATCTCTCCATGATCTTCTTTAAGCATAAAACCCTTTGGAATATCTAATCTACTGTACTATTGAAGCAGGACACTATTATCTCCCATATGGTTGATCTATAAGTTGTTCTAAAATACTGGAGTTGCCCGCAATGCTAGGATGTATATACTTTTGTAGGTTTCCTGGTGATACATGTTAAAGTTCTCTAAATTATAACCAAGAGAAGAATAACTGAGTATGTAAGCATTCAGTTATATTTGATATTGCTGAATTATTCTCTAAGGTAATTAAATCAATTTATATTACCATCCATAGTATATATGAGAGTTTATATTTTTCAGCTTCTCCTCTGATACTTGATCTTGTGAATCAAGTATCAACTTCTGGTTTGAATTACTGTTAATTGCCCAATGCACATTTTTTTTTTTTTTTTTTTGAGACAGTCTCAAGCTGTGCCCTGGGTAGAGTGCTGTGGTGTCATAGCTCATAGCAACCTCCAACTCTTGGGGCTCAAGCGATCCTCTTGCTTCAATTTTTCTATTTTTAGTAGAGACGAGGTCTCAGTTTTGCTCAGCCTGGTCTCGGACTTGTGAGTGCAAGCAATCCAGCCCTCTTGGCCTCCCAGAGTGCTGGGATTACAGGAGTGACTGATTTGCCTTTAATTTGCATATGTTTATTAGTGATCCTCAGCTAATTATTGGTGTGTTTTGAATATTTGAAGGAATCCTTCTCTGACCTCTCATTTCCTATTTTTATAATTTTGAGACTTCCAGCACTCAGGTTAAATATGTGAAGGGATTTCCCACCAATAACACTTGTAATTACTCATAAAGATTGTTGGTCTGTTAGGAAATATATAACTCATTACAAAATTTCTTTGGTTTACTACAATAAATTTAAATATAACACAAAAAAGATAACATTTGAACTTAATGGAGATAAGAGATTCAAAATCAAGCCATATATGGATAAAAATGAAATACAAATAGAAAAGCACTAACAGAGCTTTTATCCCATTGAACATCTGTGATTTACTCACAATGGCACTAACCCATTTATGGAAATACCTGCCATAGAATAAGAGGTGATGAACAGCTGTGATAGTTCCCTCTGTCATTTTCCAACAATCATTATAACACATCAAAAACTGGAACCATTGACAGGTGATTGATGTAAGGTATTTCAGTAGTCAGCTTGCATCAATGATTGTCAGTTTAACTTATGGATACGTCATTCTTGTATGGCTATACCAAATACAGGGTGTCCCAAAAGTTTCCCATAAAGACTTTTTACTCTTTGTAAAATAAAATAGTCTTTTATTTGGGGCTGTATACAAATTTCCAGTCATTTTGCTACTCCCACAGTTTAAACTAATATCTCCACATTGTAGCAGCAGGAGACATGTCTGAAATGTGTGTTGAGTCCAGGTGCAGTGGCTCACGCCTGTAATCCCAGCAGCACTCTGGCATTTAAAAACCTTAAGACTGCTTTGCTAACCTCCCCTGTGCTAAGTCTTCCTGATATCACCAAACCTTTCCATCTATATGTGGATGAGAATAATGGAGTGGCAAAGGGGGTATTAACCCAGACTCTGGGACCTTGGACCCGCCCAGTAGCTTACTTGTCCAAAAGACTCGATCCAGTTGCCTCGGGGTGGCCCCCCTTGTCTACGTATTATAGCAGCTACTGCCCTCCTAGTGAAAGATGCCGATAAACTCACCTTGGGGCAGGAACTGTTAATAACAACCCCTCACACCATTGAGGGAGTTTTGAAGCAGCCCCTAGATCGGTGGATGAGCAATGCGCGACTGACTCATTACCAAGGTCTTCTGAATCCACCGAGGATTCAGTTCTTGCCCAGTACAGCTCTGAATCCTGCCACTCTTCTGCCCAACCCGGATGCAGAGGTGCCACTACATCACTGCCAAGATATACTGGTACAAGTCCACAGCCTCCACCAAGATTTGACTGATCAGCTGCTGCCGGAGGCCGAGGAAATCTGGTTCACGGACGGACGCAGCTTCGTGAAAGACGGACACAGGTATGCAGGGGCAGTGGTGGTTTCAGAGACTGAAACGCTGTGGGCTGAGCCCCTTCTGAGAGGAACTTCTGCCCAATGAGCAGAACTTATAGCCCTTACTAAGGCTTTGGTACTGGGAGAAGGGAAGAAGGTCAACATCTATACAGACAGCCATTATGCATTTGCCACAACCCATATCCATGGGACCATTTACTGGGAGAGGGGATTACTGATGGCAGAGGGAAAAATAATAAAGAATAAACAGGAAATAATAGACCTCCTGACAGCCATCTGGTTGCTGAAAAAGCTAGCCATTATTCACTGTCCGGGCCACCAGAAAGGAAGTTCCATGGTGGCCAGAGGGAATCGCCAAGCCAATGAAGCAGCCAAGGAAGTGGCCCTTAATATGGCCTAGGAGCTAGCTCTCCACCCGCCTGATCCAGGGGTGCCAGTGTTACCTGAAAAACCCAAATATTCCCCTGAGGATCTGGCTTGGCTCAGCATCATTCCTCCAGCCCATTGCCCAGAAAAATATAACAGCTAGTGGTGCACCGCAGATGGCAGAACTTTCTCCTGGCACAGTTAGGAATGGAAGTGCTCCAATGCATGCACCAGGCCTCTCACATGGGCAACAGAAAATTAAAAGATCTAGTTCATCATGCAAAAATTAAAATAGAGCACCTAGACACCAAGATAGACCAAATCGTTGGTACCTGTAAGGCCTGCCAGCTCATAAATGGCAGAGCGGGTCCTGCTGCTCCGGGAACCCGAGAATGAGGAGACAAGCCCGGTGCGAATTGGGAAGTGGACTTCACAGAAGTCAAACCAGGTCAGTATGGATATAAGTATCTTTTAGTCTTCATTGACACTTTTTCTGGTTGGGCTGAAGCATTTCCAACGAAGCACCAAACCGCCCAGGTAGTGCAAAGAAACTGCTGGAAGACGTCCTCCCCAGGTATGGACTACCAGCCCTGATTGTTTCAGACAATGGTCCTGCTTTCATGTCACAGGTAACGCAGGGGGTGGCTATAGCTCTGGGAACTACCTGGAAATTACATTGTGCTTACAGGGCCCAGAGTTCAGGGCAGGTAGAAAGAATGAATAGAACCTTAAAAGAGACCTTAACCAAATTAACTCTTGAGTCTGGCAGAGACTGGGTGGCTCTCCTTCCCTTTGCTTTGTATAGGGTGAGAAATTCTCCTTATAAGCTTGGGCTTACTCCCTATGAGATACTATATGGAAGACCATCTCCAATTATTCCTAACACTCATGTAGAATTAATAACTGAGGCGGATGATGAAAATTTCCTCCTTTCCCTTCGATGTTACCAGCAGGTATAGAAAGAGTGTTGGCGCCGCCTGCAGGCTACTTAGGAGGCTGGTCCCGTACCTGAGCCCCACAAGTTCTGACCTGGTGATTGGGTCTACCTAAAAAGGCATCGCTGAGAGACTTTGGAACCCCTGTGGAAGGGCCCATATGTCATGATCCTGGTGACACCCACTGCTCTCGAAGTAGATGGCATCGCCTCCTGGGTACACCACACCCACATAAAACTTGCAGACCTGTTTGCTATTCAAGAAGATTTCATTCTACAATGGAGAATCCAGCAGGCGGAAGACAACCCTTTAAAACTCAAACTGAAGAACTCCCCACCTATTCGCTGCTGATATTGTTTGTATGTACCCCTTTGTGTGCCTTTCCAAACTCTAGTCCTCATCAACCATATAATGTCACCGGGCGAATCTATGGGGAACCCATCCGTGGGTACAGAAATACCTTCATTTGGTTGGCAGACTGGACACTGTTAAATTCAACCTGGGGTATACACCCCCAAAACACTTGGTATACAGATTTGCATGTAGACCTAGATCAGATATTAGGTCTAAGTCATAGTACCTGGAGTCCCCAACATAGCACATACTACGTATGTCCAGGCCACAAAGTAGATAAATATGGTGGGAAAGAGTGTTTTTTTCTGTAAATACTGGAGCTGTGTTTCCACAGGACAAATCTGGTGGACGCTGCCAAATGTCCCAGACTTAATTGAGATGAAGAGAAGTCCTGGTCCTTGGTCATATAGAGATGGCAGGAATGACTGTCACCCAACAGGGGTTCTTGGGAAACAGAGATTATGTGGTCCAGTGCTCATACAATTTACCAGTCTGGGGAAAAATCTCTACACCACTTGGGAATTTGGGAAAGTTTGGGGACTCCGCCTGTATAGTCCCATCCAGTGGGGAACACAGGCTTTTCATACCTTAAATGAAAAAGGAGGACTTATTAAAATCAAGGTAGAATATAATCCTGTTTCTGACAAGCTCACGTGAGTGGGGCCCAACAGCATCTTTTCCCTACTGGCCGGCCCTCAGGTGCTTCCAAAGTATACAACTCAATCTCCAGTAGCCTCCCAATAACCTAATTCCAGTAAGGTTCAGTTTGGGTATCTGGACACCACTTGGGAGCTGCTCACAAACACATATCAGGTGTTAAATTTGACCAGGCCGGATCTGACAACAGCCTGTTGGCTCTATCTTAGTGTAAAACCCCCTTATTATGAAGCTGTTGCTATTCTCGGGCAGTATTCAACTGGTGAAGCCTCAGCCTGCCAATGGCATCAGAGTCACCCTAAACTCACTGTTCAAACAGTAGTAGGAAAGGGAATGTTGTGTCGGGACAGTACCCGAGTCTCACCAACACCTATATAATGTCACTGTTCCATGGAATGGAACCGGGTATTTGATACCTTCAAGTAATGCTTGGTGGGCCTGTTTGACAGGTCTGGCCCCCTGTATACATGTGGGGATCTTAAATCAGAATAATGATTACTGTGTCATGGTGCAGCTGATACCAAAAATAATCTATCATGAAGAAAGTACTATACTTCAGAGATTTTTGGGCACTTTGAGTCCAGTCCCACGCAAAAAGCGGGAGGTAATTATGGCTCTCACTATTGCCACTTTATTAGGACTAGGAATACCTGGGGTCGGGACTGCAATGTCAGCCCAAGTCCTGCAGGATAAGAACTATGGTGCCCTCTGGGATGCAATTGATTTGAATATTCAGCAATTAGAAAAATCTATAACTCTTCTCCAAGAATCCTTAACTTCCCTTTCTGAGGTAGTTTTACAGAACCAAAGGGGACTGGATTTGTTGTTCCTCCTGTGTGCCGCCCTAGGAGAAGAATGTTGTTTCCATGCTGATCATTCAGGTGTAGTAACAGAATCAATGGCTCTCATCCGAGAAAGCCTGCGCCAGCGCAAAATAGAAAGAGAAAATGGTCAGAGCTGGTATGAGTCCCTATTCAGTTGGTCCCCCTGGTTAACAACACTTATATCAGCATTGGCTGGACCTCTAGCAATATTACTGTTACTTCTAACTATAGGCCCCTGTGTTTTTAACAGGCTCATTACATTTGTGAGAGAATGTGTAGGGGCTGTACAATTGTTAGTTCTTAAAGGCCAGTACCGGCCCTTAGCAGAACAAGAAATGATGGAAACACAGGTATCGGGGTAAGGCCCATGATTGGGCCCTTCAATTTACAAGTGGAGGGGGAAATGAGAGAACAAGACCGACGCCATCTTAAGGGTTCAGCCATTTTGGTTTCTGTCAGCCATTTTGTTCAAAACTGATGAGTCACTGTGAATCACTGGTTTTCCACCTTGAGTCATTGGAGTCCAATCAGAAACTGCCTTCTGGAATAGGCCATATGGCAGGACCAGTGGCAGCCAATCTAGAAGTGGTCACTTTGTTTAACTTGTATAGGCCTACTTTGCTGTGCTATACTATAAAAACACCCCTGTTACAGAGCTCGGGGCTTCTGGCTTGGATCCCTTATAGCGGAGTCCCTGGGAGCCCAAGTTCGAACTTGCAATAAATGGCCCTTTTGCTTTTGCATCGGACTCGGCTCCCGGGTGGTCTTTGTGGGGGATTTCGGGATCTGGGCACAACAGTAGCTGTTTGGTGCTCCAGAAAGAAAGATGAATTAACTGGTTTCTACTTAAAAAAATTACTGAATTTTGTCGAATAAGTCTTTTGTGTGCTCCAAGCTACTTGCTGTGCTATATAACACTCTACATACGTATAAATTGAGCAAAATATTGCTAATTAATTTCACTGATAGCATGAAAAAAAACTTCTTGAAAAGCCTTTTAAGTCAGTATTTTTTTTAAAGTATTTTAAAGAATCCACTGTAAATCTAGCCTCATGGTAGACAAAAGTCTCTACTAATAATGCCTGCGGAGTGTAGTAGAATCTACTTCTGACATTGAGTTTTTTTAGATCTTTGGAACATTTACTATTTATCCACAACCTTTTAATTGTTTGGCCTCTAACCCTGTTGTATGGACAGATGTGATCAGCATACAAAAGATGATTCTGTTCTGGGCTAGGGCAAGGCAAAGAGTAATGGCTGAGTCTCTGTGGGGGAGTGAGTGGTCTGATTTCAGGGCAGCTGTGGTTATTTCTCTTGTTTCCAAAACTTGAGATTCCCCAGACTATATTTCTCTTCATTTCTTCACAGAGATGTTCTTTTAACCACATACATTCAAGATGACTCAAGACTTAAGCCTACTGTGTTCTTTGGTCACTTATTAATTCATTATACAAACGTGTACTGAGTTTGAAATGATTAGAAAGAGTTGGAGAGTTGTTAAAACAGAGAGTAATCGTGTACTTTGACACTAGGGAAAATAGAGGCAAAGTGTTTTTAGGTCTTAGAATCATGCACTATTGATCTGAAGGCAGAGAAGGCTGGTGCTGTTGCAAGAGCAGTAGAACCATACTCCGCCCAAGGTTCTGTTGTGGTCTGTGTCTCCTGGTATTGAGCAAAGCCATGTTTATTTGTTTTGCTTTGGTTTGGTTTAACCTGATAAATGCTCTAACTTCCTTGTGGTCTGGGGTGGGTTTTATCTGGAGGGAAGACTATAGCAAATCTTAATCTGTGATGACAGGTTTGGGAGGTCACCTTAGTACCCTAAAAAGCACTGGAGATAAAACAGGGCACTCTAACTATTCTGGAGGAAATTATGGTCTGGCGGTTAGCTGGACAATCACAGTATGGCATTACGTGTAGTAACAGAGAACGTGTGATTCTGAAGGCAGCCCAGGAAAAGGTACAACTAATTCAGTTTGGGGGGAGTTAAAAGGCATAATCCAATAGGTGGCATTTGTCCTTGAAGTATTGAAGAATAGCTAGGAATTTTCTAGGTAGCAAGAAGCAGAAAGGGAATAGCGTTACTAAAATAATTTTTCATGGGAGACACAGGCACAAAAAGCTTTCCATTTCCTTAATCCTTGGCTTTATTAGACCTTGAAATGTGACTGAGAGCCCTCTTTGGATTCTTATTTTCTTTTATGCTATTCTGTAAGTTGATGTATGTGTGGTACCAAATGGAGTTTGTGTTCAAAATTTCCTAACCCATTAATCTTCAGGTGTTTTTCACATATTCCATTTGAGTGACTACAGTAGACCCACTGACCTCTCAAAAGGTTGGCAAGCCAAAGAGAAAACCGCAGCAGACTCTGTGAATGGTGTTTATAGAAAAGTGGAGCTCACTTAGAGTAATTACTCAGGGAAATTAAGAGGAAAATATGGATTGAATGGCCATCATTTATTAGTTTAGAATAAAGCCCAGTGTAATCTATGGAGAATGGATAGAGATGACTTCTTAAAGTAAAACCTTTTGTCTTGTGATGCAAACCTCTGACCCCAGGACCTGCCTGTGTGCTGAATCATTCAAATTGTGGCTCAATGCCTGAAACTCAATTTTGTTGTTCGGTGCCCTCTGAAACTCAGCTTGTTCTGGAGGAACTGTGACTTATTGTATTTTGTCTGATCAAAGTTTCCTAGGCTTTTCAACACCCATTTGCTTCTGCTTCAAGAGAAGAGCTCGCTTAGTTAGCTAAGTTTGACTTTCCCTGTGGTTTATCCCTCATGTGTTTCTTTATTGCAAGACCCCTCACGGATGGAAATGTGACCTCATGAGTGGGGCCTAACAACAGACTTTGTTAACTGTCTAATAGGAGCTAACCCTTCAATAGCTTTGACTATTTGACTGTAAGGTACTAAATGCCTTCTGTTAATTTTCTCAGTCATCTTCACAAACGCTAAGGAGACAAGTATTATTATTACCCCCTTGTTTCAGATAAAGAAATAGAGGCACTAAGAGAATAAACATCTTGCCAAGGCTTTCAGAGTTAGTAGCTACTAGAGCTCTGGTCCCTTCCATCTTGTTTGTGCTTCTAATCAATATATTGTATGGCCTGTCATTAAAAAGCTGGGGACTTGGTATGAAGTAGCATTCTCATTGCTCACAGCCTTCACAGAAGATGGGTGCTTAACCCTCAATTTGCTTATTAGAAAGGTAAGGTTCATAAGGTTTATGTAACTGGCCCAAGGACAAACAACTGGTAGGTGGCTGAGACGTTTCAATTGCAAATGTCTCTAGTGTCAAATCCCTTGCCCTAAACCCCCACACTGGGCATAGCAAAGCTGTGATTTGATGCTCAGTTCTCAGATCTTTCCTCATTTTCTGAGTGATCTTATCTTGGCTCATGGCTTTAAATAGTTTCTATTCTGATGATTTCCAGCCTTGATTTTTTCTCGGAGTTTTACATTCATGTTTCCTGGGTGTCAGAGAATGTTTCCATACAGACCCAGCTAATAAATATTTTACAATTTTCAGGTCATATCTCCAACAGTGTGAGCTGCTTGAGGGCAAGAATTAGATCTTATTAATCTTTTCATTCTGGGTGGTTAGGACAAAATCTGACAAACATATTTTCAGAATTTACTTGTTAGATAAATTAATAAATGAACATGAAACATTATCTTTGAAAAAAAAATGAGGCTGAAAATCTTAGTTTTGTGGAAACCTTTTTCTGTCCTCCTTCCTGATGTACATTTATTCCTGAGTGTAAGGGGAGAAGTTTTTCTCAAAATCCTGATATCTTGGAAAGGAATGGGTTCTCTCTCCTCCTTCCTAAATTTGTTACTTTGAAAATAAAATTGTATAAGAATATGCATGGTTATTGTCACTGTCATTATAAACATTTATGTGCATAGTTCATTAGGATCGTATTTGAAGCCACAGAGTTGCACTCAAATTAACACTGCTCCTTATTAGTTCTGTGTGAATATCATTTAAGCTTTCTCAGCCTCAGTTTTCCCCTCTGTCAAAGATATATTCTATCATAAATAATATAAAAGATCAAAATATAGTGATGGTAAAATAATCTATTCAAAATAATGTAGTGCTTTATAGTTCTAGTTGTCCAATTAATAGTAGCCGTTGTTATCTTGTTCAATCAGCGTGGTTTTTTGTTTGCTTTTTTTTATTTTTTAAGTCTTTTTAATATTATTATTATTAAATCATAGCTGTGTACATTAATGTGATCACGGGGCACCATACACTGGTTTTATAGACCATTTGACACATTTTCATCACACTGGTTAACAGAGCCTTCCTGGCATTTTCTTAGTTATTGTGTTAAGGTATTTATATTCTACATTTACTAAGTTTCACATGTACCCTTGTAAGATGCACCACAGGTGTAATCCCACCAATCACCCTCCCTCCATCCATCCTCCCCCCTCCCTCCCCTCCCTCTCCCCCTTACCCCTATTCTTAGGTTATAACTGGGTTATAGCTTTCATGTGAAAGCCATAAATTAGTTTCATAATAGGCTGAGTACACTGGATACTTTTTCTTCCATTCTTGAGATGCTTTACTAAGAAGAGTATATTCCAGCTCCATCCATGTAAACATGAAAGAAGTAAAGTCTTCATCTTTCTTTAAGGCTGCATAATATTCCGTGGTGTACATGTACCACAATTTATTAATCCATTTGTGGATTGATGGGCACTTGGGCTTTTTCCGTGACAGCAATTATGAATTGGGCTGCAATAAACATTCTGGTACAAATATCTTTGTTATAATGTGATTTTTGGTCTTCTGGTCTATCTAGTAGAGGAATTATAGGATTGAATGGCAAATCTATTTTAGTTCTCTAAGTGTTCTCCAAACATCTTTCCAAAAGGAATGTATTAATTTGCATTCCTACCAGCAGTGTAGAAGTGTTCCCTTTTCTCCACATCCACGCCAACATCTCTGGTCTTGGGATTTTGTTATATGGGCTAATCTTACTGGAGTTAGATGATATCTCAAAGTAGTTTTGATTTGCATTTCTCTGATGATTAAAGATGATGAGCATTTTTTCATATGTTTGTAGGCTGTGTGCCTGTCTTCTTCAGAGAAGTTTCTCTTCAAGTCCCTTGCCCAGCCTGCAATAGGACCACTTGTTCTTTTCTTGCTTATACGTTTGAGTTCTCTGTGGATTCTGGTTATTAAACCTTTGTCGGAGACATAACCTGCAAACATCTTCTCCCATTTTGAGGGCTGTCTGCTTACTTTACTTACTGTGTTCTTGGCTGTGCAGAAGCTTTTTAGTTTGATCAAGTCCCAGTAGTGTATTTTTGAAGCTGCTTTAATTGTCCTGGGGGTCCTCCTCCTAAAATACTTGCCCAGCCCAATTTCATCAGGGGTTTTCCTTGCACTCTCATCTAGTATTTTTTATGGTTTCATGTCTTAAGTTTAAATCTTTAATCCAGTGAGAGTCTATCTTAGTTAATGGCGAAAGGTGTGGGTTCAGTTTCAGACTTCTACAGGTTGCCAGCCAGTTCACCCAGCACCATTTGTTAAATAGGGAATCTTTTCCCCATTGAATGTTTTTAATTGGCTTGTCAAAGATCAAATAATGGTAAGCAGCTGGATTCATCTCTTGGTTCTCTAATCTGTTCCAGATATCTGTGCCTCTGTTTTTGTGCCAGTACCATGCTGTTTTGATCACTATCGATTTATGTTATAGTCTGAGGTCTGGTAGTGTGATTCCTTCTGCTTTGTTTTTATGTAATGTCTTGGCTGTTCGAGGTTTTTTTCCGATTCTATATAAAACAAAGTATTATTTTTTTCAAGATCTTTAAAGTGAGACAGTGGAGCTTTAATAGGGATTGCATTAAAATTGTATATTGCTTTGGGTAGTATGGACATTTTAACAATGTTGATTCTTCCCAGCCATGAGCATAGTATGTTTTTCCATTTGTTAACATTTTCAGCTATTTTTTTCTTAGAGTTTCATAGTTCTCTTTATAGAGATCTTTCACGTCCTTTGTTAGATAAACTCCCAAATATTTCTTCTTCTTTGGCACTACTGTGAATGTAATAGAGTCCTTAGCTGTTTTTTCTGCTTGAGTATTGTTGGTATATATAAAGGCTACCGAGTTATGAATGTTGATTTTGTAACCTGAGAAACTGCTGTATTCCTTGATCACTTCTAAGAGTTTTGTAGTAGATTCCCTAGTGTTTTCCAGATATACAATCATATCATCTGCGAAGAGCGAAAGTTTGATCTCTTCTGACCCTGTATGGATACCCTTGATCGCCTTTTCTTCCCTAATTGCAGTGGCTAAAACTTCCATTACAATGTTAAAGAGCAGTGGAGACAATGGGCAGCCTTGTTTGGTTCCTGATCTGAGTGGAAATCAGCATTGTTTTTTAATCATCTAAGTTTAAGAAATTATAAACACCATACCAAAATAGTGGCACTAGCTATGAAGTTATTGTTCAAATGTTTACTTTGAAGACAATATCAAACATTGATGTGGTTGATATTGACTTATGCCAATGGCAGGTTTCTTATAGTTTGAAAGAGAAGGGAAAAGAATCCAGTTCAGATCAACCAACAAAGACATTTATTGAGTCAGGTGCTTTGTGAGGCACTCGGGCAAATGAAGAGAAAGTCTTTGTTTTGAGGAGCATATCATCTACTTATTAAATCAATATGCCCCAAAGAATAGAGAATATTGTGAATTCTTTTGTTTTTCTTTCACTCTTTCTAATTATTTAAGTGATAGTTATATCACTTTCTTATGAAAGAGAGAATATTGTGAATTCTACCCAAATTACTGGTTAAAAGAAATTGTGATCTAGTATTACAGAGGGCTAAAACTTACATATTAATAAAATCTTCAAAACTTATGTATTGTAAAACTTTCTTTACAATCCCCATCCTGTAGTCTTTGTTATGGCACAGGGAATATTTATTCCTCCTCTGTGTTTGCAGTACCAAACATAGTACGTGGCATAATCTACATGTTCAATAAAACAATGAACAAATAAATGAAGAAAGAAATGCTCAGTATAGAGCATGGAAGGGACACAGTATTGTAGTATATTGATTGACTCTCTTCTTCTCTGTATATTCAATACTTAATTTCATTATCCACGACTAATTCAGAGAAGAAGAAAAGCAGCCGCATTAGTCTTGTCTTTATCATAGCACAGATCCCAAGCCGGTACAGATCCAAGGTTAGGTTACCTTACCAAACCGAAAGGAACCTGAGAGTAGCTGAAATAGTTTGCTGAAGCCATCAATTCTTACTAGGTGCAAAGTTTCATTTGGAGGCAACATGATCTCTTTTAGCCCCTAATCCTAAAAGATAATTCTGTGCAAGTGGGTGCTGCTCAAATTTTAATGTGCTAAAGAATCACCTGGGGAGCTCATTGAAAGGAAAAGTCTGATTCCAGAGTTCTAGGGTGGCACCCAAGGTTCTGCGCTTCTCATAAGCTCTCAGGTGGTATTAACTTTGCTGGTTTGAGGACCACATTTTGAACATCAAGGGCTTGGCCTTCACCCAGGATATCTCAGGTGATTCTTTGCACAGAACTCACTGCTGAGTATTCTTGGTATTGCTAGCCCCATTTCTACTAGTCTTGGAACCAATCCAGTCGTAAGTTTGTGTACGTGCTACAAACAAATTTGTCATGAAGTCTGTTAGTCTATGGAGTTTGCTCTTTTTATCTGGAAAATACCACAGAATGGATACATTTTCTGCTTTTGTGTATATTATATTTACACAGCGTTTGACCACATCAATACCATAATTATTCATTGTAGATCATAATCCTCAGGGAATGATGAATGATCACTTGAAAACCATAGGGCATCTCAGAATGCTTATTAGACCCCAGACAGCAACTTAGCCACAATGAGGTCATATATAATCCTGTAACATTTTTGTATTGCATTAAGAATGAGTGGTATATAAAAAAATTAAGGAGGGTTACAAAGAAGTGTTTATGACAGGAATCTACATGCATTTAAATTGCAATTTTCTCAGAATTTCTTTGTATAAATCCGTAGCTATAGGCTAAGCAAGTTTATCTATTAATTTTTCAATTACTCTTAGAATATAATTTAAAATCTATATGTATTTAAAACATTAACAATTTACAAAAATCCTCTTGCATTTTTAATGAAAATATATTCCATATTGAATTTTTCCAGTTTTCTTCTTGGTATTATCCTTGGTATTTTACTTCATATTATCCTTACCATTGCAGATGCAGTGTGTCATTATTTTGAACATTTTGTCACTTGACAATGGGTTGATATTTTTTAGAAAATCTAATGCACAATGCCTAGCATTTTCTAGTGCTTGAAATAACTTGCATCATGGAGTATTGAAATGAAAGTACACGGTCAAGATGCTTTGGAGAGGATGAATACTTTCGTGTGCTCTATAGGTTATTTATTGTCTAACAATAATGTGTCCTTCCCAAATAAGGATTTTAACAAAGGATTTGCTGATGAATTTAACAGGAAAAGCAATTAGGTCCAGGCCACAGAAAAGATTCCAAAACATTGACTTCTTTCAAACCCAAAAGATCTCAGGTCACTAAGTGCCCAAGGGAAAGACAAAATATATTATAAAAATGTCAGGCTAAACTTGGAGCTGTGGTTTAAAGAAACTGAAAAAAAAAAAAAAAGGGAAGAGGGAAATGAGCTTTCTTTTTTTCCCTCTTCTTCAGGCTTTTCTAGGTCTGGTCCTGAAAATGTTTAAAGATTGTCTTACATCATAAATGAGAGATGCATAAAGAAAAATAGGAGAACACGTAGTACTTGATGCTAAAAGATCAGACATTTACAAAGGTTTATTTCACCTAGGGCATTGCAAAAAACCGTGCACACAGCTTTCTGAGAAGAAACAGGCAGTAGCTGAGCAGAGGAAAGACTAGCTGATGAGGCGGGGGAATTGTGGTGTTTATGTTCCTGGTGATACTTTGCCAAGATGTAAAATAATTCTTGACAAAATCTGCACCAGACAGGCTAGGCTAGGTTATGTTGCAGAAACTCTCTCTTCCTCTTTCCATTTTCTCCTTAAACAAAGTGGTTTAGCCTAACACAACATTGAACGGGTATCTGGGTGGCTCTCCTGATACCCATTTGAGACTGATAAAGAGTCCATATTCCAGGCTGTTTTTCTGCTGTAACTCTTGTAAAGAATGCATGCCTCCAGACTGATGAGGAGAGAGAGGACTGGAGAATCTTGCTCCAGTTCTCAAATGCTTTTAGCCGGAAGTTAGAAAATCATTTCTATCCAGTCTTTGAAGCATATTAGAGGGCCACATCTGCAAAAAGCAGTTGAGCACAGCCCTCTTGTGTTCCAGCAAGTGATGTCTCCCACAGAGTTCTAGGTATTCATGTGTCTCCTGATTGATTAATTCTTGTCCTTCTATTCATCACTTTGAGGCTTTTCTGACCTCTGAGTAAGACCACTGTTTCGGCCTCATCCATAAATATCTTCCTCTGTGCCACGTCCTCTCCCTTGTTCATATTGCACATAGTCACAGAACAAGTTTCCTGAAGTGAAAGAGATTTCTGTTCAACCTCGGACCCAAATCATCCATTTTTTCTCCTATTGGCTCATCTCCTAACGTATTATGACCCTGAGGAGTTAGATGTGCTGAGACCAGTAGTGGAGCAGACATCTGAAGTCAACCTCATCCGCTGTAACTGAGAAAACATTGCAGAGAAACATTCAGGAACAAGCTTGACCTCTCCATGAACATAATGATAAACAGAATGTGGTGTTCATCCAGACAAGAAGTTGGCATTGAACATGCTCAGTGAAGAGAGAGATGGGTCTCATTTCAGTTAGGCAGACCAGGAGTATGAGAAATTTATTTATATAAAACTGGGGCCCAGGAGTATACTTTGGTCACTGGGCAGTGTTGAGGGATTGGTATCTGTGCTGGGGCATCGAGGCATGACAGGTTATGAAGGTGAGGACACATGTTAGAGAAGACAGCTAGGACTTAGAGACACACAGTTATCTCTAAGGCAGTGGCTTTTAAAATCTTTTTCTGCCTTTTTATGCTATTTCAAATAAAACATTCATAACTTTAATATGTAAGTTAGATGACAGCGAGCTTCTCTGGTGGTAGATACCATTTCCATTCTTTCTTTCTATAGAGTAGCAACCCCTGAAGTAACTTCTCAGCACTCCTAGGGTTTCATTGGATGAGCTTATAAAGTTCTGATTTAGAGGAATGTGCAGATGTGTCCATGCCAAATCTGGTATCCTCAGAATGGAAGAGAAGCAGAGGGTCGGGTGAGTATCTGTGGTTCAGAAACTAACCAGTGCTATACTGAAACCCTTGTGTAATGAACCAGACCGAGCTTTTAACTGCATCTGACTGATGCAGTTTCAACTTAGATATAGGAGCAGAAAGGTCCTAGGAGGAGGTGAGAAGGGACCTGCATGGGGGCAACACCGATCTCTTCCTTCTTTCTGTCCCCATAGAAGAAGCGTCCTTCCTGCAAGAAAGGTGTCTGTGCTGTGGATCCCAGTCCCTGACATATTTTGAAGAACTTTGCTGCTGAACTTCTGCCTCTCTTGCATCACCAGTCTCTTCCTGTCTATAGAACCATTTCTTTTCTGAGCATGATTTGGGGTGTTCCAAAACAAGTACAATAATAACATCAAAGATCACTGATTGTAGCTCACCATAAGAGATACAATAATAATAAACATTTGAAATACAGGGAGAATTGCCAAAATGTGAGCTAAAGACATGAAGGAAGCACATCCTGTTGAAAGAATGTGCCAGGGTTGCCATACACCTTCAATTTACAGAAAATGAAATATCCCCAAAGTGAAATAAAGAGAAGTGCTATGAGAGAAGGCTCGCTTGGGTTTAGGCCTCGCATCCAAGCAAAAAGCCTAAGCCTCACCTTAGAGTTCCCCCTTTCTCTCTGCCTTCTCCCATCCGTGTCACCGCTGATAATTATTCTTGGTCGTATCACGTAAATAGACTTTAAATCTGTTTATTCCCTTCTACTCCCCACTTTCATCTTCCTGGTCTGGACTCTGGTGATTTCCCACCGGCCCAATAGTTTTCTGCCTGCCCTCCCAACTTTCATTCTTATTCAACACAAATCTAATCCTTCATGGTCTCGAGATGTAAAAATGTAACTTTTGAAAAAATCACATTAATCCTTTGCTTAAGAACCTAATTTCTTTCCGGAGGCCAGGGATGCGACCCTCCTGGCCCTTTGTGCAAGGCCTCAGTCACCAAGGTTTCACTTCTTTGCTCTCTGTGCTCTGGGCACGTTCCCCCTCAGACAGTATCTAAAACAGTCCTGGTTCTCCGCCACCTCCAGACTTTTGCAGCTGCCAGTCTCCTGTCTGGAATGCTTTTACCTCAGCTCTTCTCTCAGTCAAAATAACCCTCTTAGACATCTTTAAAATCCTCCAGCACTGACTGGGGGCTTTGCACATAGTAGGCATCCAGTGCATGATTGATGATTAACTGACTCTATCCAGTGGTGTAACCTTTAGGCTAGGTGTCCTAAAAATCAAAAGTGTTGTATAAAATAAGGTGCTGCCAGTCTTGTTATTATTATTGAATTACGTCAATATCCTTGATGGTACTTAATACAGTACATAATAATTTGGTTGTGACTATTTGCATGATGTCTGACTCCCCACTTGAATAAACTTTCTATAAGAGCCAGTTCTATTATTCTTCTCATATCTTTAAGTCCTAGAAACATTTTGAGAGTCTGTGAATATGTTTCGAGTGAATGAATGAAAGGAGTGAGGCACATATGCAACACAGGTCTTAAAACACATTGTTTTCAGAATAAAATTTCAAAGATTCCCTTAGAGAGACTACTTTTTTTTTCTAGCCACCTGTCGTCTATACTCACATCCTACCTCCTCTGTAAAGGTGCCCTTAATCTCTGCCGTGCTGAGCTCTAGTCACCATCACATATCATGCATTTATGCTATAGTACATATTCATGTTCATTGCATGTGTGCTTTTTTTGCCAGCCAACACCCATTTATTGGGCACCTGTCCTGTACCCACTGGTGCACTTGCAGCCTCTAATATTTGTTTTATTGATCTTGAGACGGTGAGACATCTTCAGAATTCTCCAGCATTGACCTAGGGGCTTTTCACATAGTATGCATCCAATAAATGATTGATGATTAATTGATTCTATCCTTGATGCATGGCTCCTATCCATTGGTATAACCTTCAAGGTGTTTTAAAAACAAAAAAAAGTTATTGCAGTTTTCTTTCAAAATGCAAAGTGATCCAATACTTTAAAAGGATTGTGAGAATCTCAGATGCTTATTTTTATCAATTATTCATTTACTTTCTAGACTTGCAACTTACTAATTATGTGACCTTAGATAAGTTTCATAACACCAGTTGTCTTCAATTTTATCATATATAGTGTGTGTGTATATATATATATTTTTTATTTTATTTTATATTATTTATTTTTTTGAGACAGAGTCTTACTATGTCATCCTCGGTAGAGTGCTGTGGCATCTCAGCTCACAGCAACTTCAAGCTCTTGGACTTAAGTGATTCTCTTGCCTCAGCATCCCAAGTAGCCAGGACTATAGGCGCCCGCCACAGCACCCAGCTATTTTTGTTGTTGTTGCAGTTGTCATTGTTGTTTAGTAGGCCTGGGCCAGATTTGAACCCACCAGCCCAAGTGTATGTGGCTGGCACCCTAACCACTGAGCTACAGGTGCTGAGCCTATATAGTGTATTTGGGGATATAATGATAACTACCCAATAGCATTATTATGGATTAACATATGTTTACTTGTGAGGACAGTTCCTGACATAGAGTATTCTCCATAAATACTGTTTATTTTGAGCACCTGCTGTATGCCAGTGATTAGTGAGGGATGAGATAGTCTTTTACCAATAGCTGCTCACACTGTGTTGAGACTGATGGTATTGTATGGTTGATTTCACAATATAGACCACTTCTAGGTTGTGAAGACATTTACTCATCTCTACCTCATGCTAGTTAGGGATGGTTAACATACCAAACACTGTCATCACACTGTTGTCTTTAGAAATATGAGATCACAACAATGACCCTAAATCTTTACCATCTCTGTATCTATGTCCTTTACTATGTAACCATGTAATGCCTCCCACTCTGACCTTAGACAAGACCAGGGGACTTGATTTGACCACTGGAGGCTGAAAAATAGTTGTGTGAGAGGCTTATCCTCTGTCCTGCCTCTGTCACTGCAAGACAGCATTCTTGAGAGTGGTGGGTGTGTTCACACTCTAGTCTCTGGAACCTGTGGATTTGTTTTGATACATAGCAAGAGGGATTTTGTTTTAGGCATAATCAAGGTTACAGACATTAAGAGGAGATTATCCTGAATTATATGGGTCGTGCTAATGTGATCCCAGTTTGATAACAGAGAATTGTCTTAGGCTGGAGTGTGGAGATGAGCAGAAGAGGAGATGAGAGGTACAGCAGAGGGAAAGTCAGGAGATGCCAGGCAGGGGAAGAATTCTGTGCACTGCTGCCAGCTCTGAGTTGTACAACCATAAGGAAAGAGATTCTGCCAGCAACCTGAATGAGCTTGGAGGTGAATTCTTTCCAGAAGCTCACAATAAGAGCCTGGTGGCTGACAGCTTGAGTTCAAAGTTGTGAAACCTGGAACAGAAAAACCAGCCAGGACAACCCAGACTTCTGACCTACAGAATTGTGAGATAACAAATTTGTGTGGTGTGGTAATGTGCTAAGACAGTAATAGAAAACTGATATACTGGCTTAGACCAGAACAGGGCTGAGTTGCCCTACTCTTTTTTGCCAAGCACTGTCTAGACGAGTTGATAGTAGCCAACTCCAAGATGTGTGAATGTGTCCAGCCAAGATCAGAGAGGCCACCTCGGCAGCCACCCCAGATGCCTCAGTGACACACAATTACTGTGTGCCTCTGACGTTTCGGGGTTGTTATGCAACACTGTGTGACATGGATAGCTGACAAGGAGGCCAAGGACAAAGACAGCTTGGTGGATGTTATACTTGAAATTCTCTCTGAGACTAGGGAATAAGAAAAATTTCCTGTTTGCTTAGTTATGTTCATGGATCAAGATTCTAAGGTGGGTTCCAACAGAAATACCCTATAAGGAAAAAGGGATGGATGGCCCATCTATATTATTGGTCATTTGTTTATGAGGATTGTTTGCATATCAGGGGAGATGGAAGGTACTAGAGCTGTACTTCTACTAGCTATCTTTTTTTGGTAACCAGGCAATTCTCTGCACACAGAACCATCTTTCATTTGGTTCTGTTTTCTGAGTGGCCTAATGCGCCCAAATGATCTTTACATTTTGGAAGATTTGAATTCATAAAAAGGAAACAAAAAGCATCAGCCAAACTGATGCTTTGCTGAACTATGAAGTAGACAAAAAATCCAAATGAAGCCATTTAATACTTAGATTTAAATGAGAGAGAAATTCCATAGAGTTAAATAAAGCATAAAATGGATATTTCTATTAAGGCTATCTTAGCTGAAGCAGCTATTTAAAAAAAAATCAAAATTAATGTAATTCTGGCTTAATTTAGTTTTGTTTTATCAAGTCAGCAGAGTTAATTTTATGTAAGTAAAAAAAGAAACTCAAGCTGTGCAAATCATTTTACACTCTATGTGAATTTCTGGAGGAAATACTAAAAACATATTTAAATTGCACGGCAAGAACTGTGAGTACATTTAATTTTACATTAAAAAAAAAGTCATTTGTGTTTCTTTGAGAATAAAGCATCCAAACAAAACAAACCTTTCTATAATTCAGTGTTTGGGACACAGTGGGTTACAAATTGAAGAAATCTCCTCCCAGGCTAACATAAACAACTGCCTACCATATTGTTCTTAAGATCAATACTAGACTCAGCAAGGCTGGGGTTTGTGCCTGCCTGTTTTTTCTCTCCAGCAGTTTAAGGTAAACGTCCACACTGTTTTACGAATGGAGATTTGGTTCCTGGTGGTGCAATCGCTCAGCTGTTATTGTGCACAACTAAAGGTGTGAGTTTTGACTTTCTGAGTGATGTAGTCTGGTCTTAAAGTTGAGGGCGGCGTTCACTGTGAACTTGTCCCTGTAAGTAAATAATAACTGTTTAAAAAAACTGTGAAAGAGATCTAAATAAATGTTACATGATCACTGTCCAGCCCAACTGTACCTTTGTAGTAGTGTCTAAAAATGAAAAAAGTCAATGAGAATTCATACACCACATGCTTCAAAAAGATGAAATTAAAGCCAGTCCTTTGCTTTACAGATCATTTTAATGGACTGAAATTTATCCTGGAGTGTGTGTGTGAGGAGGTGATGTGGCATGAGATTTGGTATCTGTTGAATATACCCGTAATGACCCACTTTTCATCTTATTTTGAGAAAGAAAGAATCGACCTAAGTCTTTCTAGGAGAAAGGTAACTTCACTGTTGTATCTGAGATGGAAAATAGAATTAGTATTAAAAACTTGATTTTATATGTTGATAGAAAATGTTTATAAGTATGTGTGTTTTCCTCAGCACAGAGACATGCCAGAAAACTCATAGACATTGCTGATACTTCAAACATATATTACCCGAGCAAAGGAGAAAGAAAAACATTAAAGAAAAAATACTTCACTGTGTTTCTGTGTGGCATCTACTATAGCTCCAGAGATCCTTGTCATCTGACAGAATTTCTGAATATTTTAAGGCAATTTCCTCAAAAAGTATGATTTATTTACTTCGAATGAGAATTAGATATGTTTTTGACATTATTTTTGGCATTTTTAGTTTATTATTCATTCATTACATTCATTAGACATTCATGAAGGCGTTGCCCTATTTAACATATTTCATACTTACAGCAGACCATTTTTGAATACCCTCCTCCCTATATTACAGCATCATTTTCTCTAATAATGATAAAGTGAAAGAAATATACATACATAAGATTTGCACTTCCCAACAAAAATATTATACTTTATGGTTTACATTCTGCTTCACTCTTTTAAACTTAAATATGAACTCCAGAGGGGTCAAGTAAAATGATAGAATTGAATTGACCCAAGTTATATTTCTTTTCCTTCACAATCACCGTATTGTTACTAATTTCAAATCTAACATTTAAATTTAGGAATCTTAGTACCACAGGGGTTGGAGACCCAAAGTGCACCTGAAGTGTGTCTGGGTGATTCCTAATTGCTATGAACTTACTCTCAAAAATAAGAATGTATAGCTAAGTCCAAGTCATGTGGGAGACTGAATGTATAACTAGGATTTCTGCAAATTAACTTCCATATACTAGTGAAAAGTTTATTAAAAATAACAAATGCTACTTTGAAGTGCACAAATTGTACACTCACGTAAAATATAATTACATAATTATATATAATTATATGCACATTCATTTCTATATCCTCTAGCACGTCTCTAGTGATCTACTTAAATAGAAACAGAAACTGCACCAGTTTCTTTAGAACTTGAAAAATTTGGGGTGGGGGTGAAGTATTCTTTGACATTGTTTAAAATTGCTGAAATGTGCTAATAAAAACAGATCATTTCACCCTTTTAATTGCTAGATATATTTCACATAATTTAATAGTTCTAAGCATACACTTTTGTGCATTAAACAGATTCCTGTTGTGCAACCATCACCACTATTCCTCTCTTAGACTTTTGCATCATCTGGTACTGAAACTTCATACCCATTAAACAACAATGCTCTGTTCCCTCTTACCCCTTCAGTCATGGGTCTACTTTCTGCCTCTATAAATATGAATATCCTAGGTACCTCGTATTAAGAGGAATCATACAACATTTGTCCTTTGTGTCTGGCATATTTCACTTGGTGTATTGTCATCAAGGTTCAGTCTTATTGTACATTCATTTATCAGAATTTCATTCCTTTTTAATGCTAGTTTTCCATTGATTGCACATACCATATTTTTTTATTCATTCATTTGTCAGTGGATATTTGGGTTGTTTCCACCTTTTGGCTATTGTGAATAATGCTACTATGAACATTGGTGTACAAATGGTAGAGTGTCTAAAGAGGACTTTTTTTTTATTATTTGGTTTTGTTATTACCTTTAAATCTTTAGAATATCCATGCTTATTTTCTTCACTACCCCAGCACCCACACTTAGTGCCCCACTGGATGAGATGCTGTGATACAGGAGAAATAGGACTGTTGTGGTTGGCAGGAGGCTCAAATTTTAGCACCAACTCTGTGGCTGTATGATCCTGGGTGTTCTCATAGCTAAGTCTTGGTTTCCTTATCTCCATAGTGAGATTGATGAGATCTTTTATAACCATCACACTCCAGCTTATAATCCTATCAGTGCAAATAATAATAACCTACATTAGTAGAACACCACCCTGTTTATAAAGTATTTTGTGCTTTAAACATATTTTTTAATTTCATAATAATCCTATGATTTAGGTTTTATGGTTATTCCCATCCCACAAGGATAGTGAGTCTTATCTGTTTTGTTTATTAATATTCCCCAAGATCCTAGAATAGTGTATGGCTTATAGAAATCTCAAATACTTGATGAATGAATGAATTTCTTAGATGATACAAATGGAGTTCAGAGAGTGACTTACTTTGAATCCTTTACCCAGTAAACAGTGACAGTTAATTCCAATTTGTATGCAATCTCAGCATGCCATTTTGATGTACACCATTGTAGGAGCAAATATTTATTAGTGTCTTGAGAAGGGCTTTTATATTCATTATCTCGTAAGTGTTTACCTCCCCCTTAAGGATATGCCTTTGTTCATGTTTTCTAGATGAGGGAACTGAAATTCAGAGCGCTAAAATTGCTTGTCCTAATAGATGAGGAGCAGAGCAGATCCCAGACTTCCAATTCCAGATGGAGGTCCCATAAAGAAATGACCAGAATGAGCAGACGCTGCTATTTGCATAAAATAAATTTGAATTTAGCCTTAATAGAATTGCAAGATAACTTTAAAAAAGTTATGGAAACACTGAGAAATAAGTAAGATTTTGGCAGGAAATGAATGTCTCTAGCGGATGGGAAACATAAGAAAGGAGACTGGAGCTGCTGCAAAATTTCAAGGCTGATGCAGGAAGTATGGAGACGTGGATGCTAGAAGGAGAGTTTCTGGACTGTTTCTGGCCAGGCTGGCAGTTGCTCTTCGGTTTAGGTGTCTTTACTCAGGTTTACAGAATAAGGCATTCAATTCCACAAATTCCCCATGGTGTAATCAGTCCCTGAAAGCTAATACACACTAAAAAAAGTCATAACAGAGTGACTGATAGATCAGGGTTATTTCAAAGAGGGAATCCACTTCACCTGAGATCTGCTCAGACGTGCTAGGTGATGGAGGTGCAGAGGGCATTGTGGGTGAGGGGTTGGTGAGCAGCAGCAATGAAGGCTGTGTAAGCTCAGGAGATAAACCATATGATTTCTCCCCACATATTAAATCTCATCAGAGAGAATTGAAATCCTTTTTGGCTACAGTGAGCTGATAAATTTCTATTCCAAACTCTAGAACTATAGTATCTATCTAAAGATCTGAAGCCAAACTGTTAAAAATATCATCATCTCCTATAGCTTCTATTGGAGGGGTATTCATTCTTACCCTCCTTTTTTAACACCAGGATGGTATCTTCCTCTGAACATGTTTTCTTACAGTCTTAATATTTATAGTTGTAAAGCCATTTTAGACCACTGGGTTGGGAGTCAAGAAGTTCACGTTTCAATATTGGCTTTGTTAACTAGAGAAAGGCACTTCCACTGAGAAGCTCAAATTGCCTCATCCTTACCCACACGTGTTGGAGTAAATGATAATGAAGATCTTGTTCAGCGTAAATCAATTCTAATATCCTTAAAATTGCCCTTAGTGCATACGTGTTTGTACAGTGGAGTTCTCATAGTGGATCTCCATCTGATTTTGCCCATCCAATGTATATCCCCTTTGTTGTTTAGCTTAGTTGAGAGTGTGGAGCAGACCTAGAGGAGTCTCATAGTTCCTGATGGAGTTTTTTTTTTTTTGAGGGCAAGTCTCACTCTGTCACTCTAGATAGAGTGTCATGGCATCATAATGCATACCAACTTCCAACTCTTGGGCTTAAGACATCCTCTTGCCTCAGCCTCCTGAGTGGCTGGGATTGTAGGCACAGCCACATTGCCCAGCTAGTTTTTCTATTTTTAGTAGAGATAGGATCTTGGTTTTGGTCAGGCTGGTCTCAAATTTCTGACCTCAGGCAATCCACCTGCTTCGGCCTCCCAGAGTGCTGGGATTACACCTGTGAGCCACTGCACCCGGACCCTTATGTAGATTTTTAAAAAGTCTCCTTGTTTTCAACCTAATCACCCATTTATGCTTTTGACTGTTCCTGGTGGTTCATCTCCCTCCTGCAATCCAGGGCTTAGGCACTCTGCTGTGTTAAGTAAGATGATACTCCCGTCTCTTCTTTCCCATTTACCTGAACTGGCAGACATCTTTCTTCTGCTCCATTTTCCCTCCTGCCTTTCGTCCCTGCTAGAAGTCAACATAGATAGGGGAAATGAGAAATTGTAGATAAGTTTTACAAAGAGGTAGTCAACATATAGAGAATATTTTGTAAATAAAGGTACAGTTAGTTACAGTTTCCCATTTCCCTACGTGTGGGGACTTAAGGGGCAACCTTTGGGACACACTATATTTTCTGAAATGTCTTTACTCTCATTTTAGTGGGGTTTTAGGACATATGGTGATAAACACATGTGTTCAACTTGCCACCTTTAACCAGAAATTACCTCTGTAATTAATTAAAAAAATGAAATGGAAAAGGTTTGGGGAAATTATTTTGGCAACCATATCTGAATAATGGAGCAGAATAGGTCAGAAGTCAGAGACAGGGAATCAAAGAAGTTCGTTTCTGTAAGGGGATGAGGACAGGGGTTTCCTGATGAGAAAAGCCTGAATCAGAAAGTTGTATTTGGAGGGAGAATACAGTAGAGTTTAATACCTTTTAAGATGCTGAATAAACATGGATTTAGAGGTAGTTGAGTGCTGTTGATTAAAGTCAGGGTGCCAACTGTGTTGGTGTTGAATAAAGCCAAGCTCATGAGTTGTTGAAAAGCTTCATTCTGAAAGGTGAGAGAATTAGGGCAAGAGTTAAAGGCTTAAGAATTCAGAGAAGGCATTTACTTTTTTTTTTTAGGTAGGTAAGGCCTGACTTGAGCATAAAACCATCAAAGAGATGGAAGATTTTGGTATGTAGGAGAAATTGGCTATGTGTGGGAAGACTCCGGGCTAGTTAACCCAGAGCTCTTCCCAGAGCAGGTATTTTGGTGCAGTGAGGAGTGGTTTGCCTACAGGATACATTCTGCATTTGATGGTTGTATGCTTGTAACAGCCTTGACACAGAAAAACCAATGAAAACATTTGGAATAATATTTCCTTTTCCTGGCCAGTCACCTTTGAGTGTGTCATGATAGTTTTAAGTCACCTGCCCACTTTCCCAGCAATGAGTACCTCTTGTTAAAAGGATCGGCACGCTTTTGTTAGGTTCTTACAGATGGTTATGTATTTCTTGCATGTGAACTCTGTTTCTCTCTGTGTATTTTTAGTAGAACACTTACTGATTTTCCTTCCTTCTCAATGAATCCAAACTCAGGATTTGTATCATATGTGACATCTACCTCATCCCTGAGCACAGTGGTTTCAAGGTTATAAGTTCCAACTGTTTGCTTCCCATTCTCCCCAGCTTCTGCATGTTTACCTGATTGCTTTCACAGCCCCGACTAAGTTTTTTTTTTTGTGGTTTTTGGCCGGGGCTGGGTTTGAACCCACCACCTCTGGCATATGGGACTGGCGCCCTACTCCTTGAGCCACAGGTGCCGCCCCCGACTAAGTTTTTTTATAGTTTAGAATCATAAATATTTAGCACTTTATTTTGTGTCTTGACAATTCACTCATATCTTAGGTTCTTGCTCCATCATTTTAAACATCACTTGAACACTTTTTCATAAAGTTATAGCAGATTTTCGAGGGTGTGGTTACAGTTACATTCTGGCTGCTTCCAGCTTTGAGGAATACTCCTTCACCTTTGTCCTGATTCCTGTGAAAGAGTATCTTTCTCTGGACATCAATGTAGTTTATCTTTAGAGTTTTTTTTTTTTTTTATGGCTATTTCTCAGCTGTTCCAGTGGGAGCAAGGTGTTTTGGTAGTGTCATTCTTATTATTTTAAGGAACTTTGCACTTTGCAGAATCCTGTTTTGTCAGCTGCTGCTGTGTGGATATTCACAAGAGCACTGCATAGGCAGGGTCAGAACATTGGCATAGAAGAAATTAAGAAATAATTTCTGAGGGGGATTTGGGGCATATAAAAAGAAAGTATACTTATCATGGGAGTTGTTAAAAAATGAAGAAATATTATCAATCTAAGAGAATTCAGTACCATGTATATAGTAGCAAAAGCTGTTTATAATCCCGATGGGAAAAACATCTACAGTTTGTGACGGAGTGGTTGGGAAGGACAGAAGTGAAACACATTTTATTCAAGAAATTGATTGGGGATGATAAATAAATATGAGAGTGTGTAGTGGTTTGAACTGAATAGATTATTAATATAAACAGGGGACAAATAAGTATCTGAGTTAGAGTACAAGAAAAAAAGGGGTGAAATAGGTGGCACATTGGTTCACATACTATTGCTTTTCACCCTTGGAATTTTTAAGGAGTGAATTTCTTCTTATTGGTGGATAGTTATAGTTGAAAAATATTGAATTCTAGATTGTTTACATAAGGGATAGAAAAGAGAAATATAAATATGTTATCTTCTGAATATGAAGGAGACTATATATATGGTGTGGTTTGAGAGCAAACCAAGAGACTTCTGGAGCATGTTTTCAAAGTATATTTAAGGGAATTTCAAAGTAAGATTAAATGACCAGACTCGGAGGGATTCATCATTTTCTAAGTTTTCTGTCAATTAAGAAGTCTTGAATAATTTATTTCTAATGTATGTGATATTTTGAAAAATGGTGTCCATGAAGCAAAAAAATGTTAAAAAGTAACAATTCATCTCTTTCCACTTTATAGTAAATCTATGGACACGTGACATAGTGGCCAGAATTACTAATGGCCAAGAGGGAAATTGAATGACTACCTGGGGTTAATGTATTATATAGCCCATGGTGGTGTTAGTCCGTTTATATATCCCAGTCTTAAAATAATTGGCAATTTTCATTAAGTTCTCTAAATAATGAAAATCAATTCTTGGGCCCTGATGCTTCCTTTAAAACCATCTGGATACCTGACCAAGTAGACTTGGATTCCTTCATATCCTTTCCATGTTGTACTGGATGGAAAGGACGCTTTGAAAATGATGTAAAATTTAAAGATGAAAATGAAGACTCTCTTCTCTGTATGTCTGATCATAAGTGGTTAGAAGTTTTTATAGGAAATCTTTCAAACAGAAGCTTGGAAGAAACCTGAGTTGTTGGCTAGGTTTCTTACCTAAAAACTTACAAAGGCCCAGTAGGTTTTATTTTTTTTCCTTTTAACCTAATTTTGAGAGTGTGTGTGTTTTGACAAGATTTTTGAAGTACCTCGTTCTTCTTTCAAAGTTCATTTTTATAAAGTGCCCTGTCTGTTAAGCTAGAGGTAACAAAGAAAAGAGGTGGAGAGATATTATCTCTGCCAGATAATAAAATGACTCTGTTGAGTTGGAAAAAAAAAAATGATAGGAAAGCTAGTGGATCAGAAATCATCCATGTCTGGAGGAATCAAGGGAGAGAAGCTATCAGGTATAATCTAAAAGGAAACTGGATCCGTCAGATGAAAGTAAGTGTCCAGAAAAGATGTGACAAGAAAAGACTCCCCGCTGTAAGTAGATCCCTGAAGTATCTTATGTTAGTTCTGCCATAATGCAATGAATACATGTGTGTATGCTTAAGGACATAAAATAAATGGACAAAATAAGCTTAATTATATTCTAAGAAAACAAAGTAACAACAATATAGGATTCCTTTCAGGTGGAATAATACTTACAAATCATTATATGTTGGGATTGAAGAATATCATGGTTCCCTTAGCTAAATTTTAGTAATTAGTGTGAGTTAGTTAGCATATAAACAGTTGTTCATAAGCTCTTTTGACACTAAGTCTAGAGCAGCGGTTCTCAACCTGTGGGCCGCGACCTCAGAAAACACATCCTGCATATCAGATATTTACATTATGATTCATAACAGTAGCAAAATCACAGTTATGAAGTAGCGATGAAAATAATTTTATGGTTGGGTGTCACCACGACATGAGGAACTGTATTAAAGGGTTGCGGCATCAGGAAGGTTGAGAATCACTGGTCTGGAGGCTTCATTCCTCAGCTGGGCCAGTTAGCTTCAACATACAGATTACAGAGTAAACTGCTTTGTAGAGTGGCTCCATACTATAGCCAGACAAGAGCGTTGGATAACCAAGATGTAACCATCCCATGCAAGCATCTCAGAAGGCCCACCCTGTTGATACATCTTGAGCCCAGACAATTACTCTGCCATAAATGTATGACTATTTACACTTCTCTTTCCTCCTCCTCACGTAAGAGGAGCTATCTTTGGACAACGGTACATGTAAAGTCCCATTGTAAGCTAAATATTGTTTTGTCAAGAAATTACTTCCCACAGAGTATATATAACTTGTAACAGAAGCAAATGGTGCTTAGCTTTGGTAAAACACCATTGTATAATAGGTGCTGCTTGCTTATTTGCTTAGTCTGCCATATGCAACTGTCAAAGTCCAATCATACGTATTTCTATTTCCCTGTTATAAGCACAGACTTTTAGAAGGAATTGATGAATCTCCACAAAGGATAGAGTGCTGTTGAAGCTTCCTGTACAATCAGTGAACACACACAACAGTGCATTTTATCAGTTCCGAATATTGAGAGTCAGTCTCTGAAAAGTCTAGTGCTAAGTCCAGAGGCCTCAATGCCTGCAATTCTAGTCACAGCTATTAAGAAGATGTGTATTTATAAAGTGTAAGACAATTCAGCTTCAACATGCTTAGAAACCCTGATAGTATTGCTAAGGATTTATAAAGAAGACTTTATGTGGCTTCTCAGTTCTTTGACTTTCTTTAATCTTGACAAAATCTACAGGACACTTCTCTGCTTCAGGATGAAGAATAGCTTTAAAAGCTGAAATTTTGCTTAATAGAAGACCTCAGATTAAACAAACCTAAAAGACCCTGTACCTCCCACCTGTTCCTTGTCTGTTCTCAAGTTGGTTTAATATGTTTCTTCTTACCTGGATTCTTTTGTTCCTGACTCTCCAGAAGGGGCACATACTCACTGCTGGTTCTCAGAGCCCCATTTAATAAGCCCAAGGTGCATGGCATCCAAGTGTGTACAGACCATTCATTTAGTTTTCTTTGTTTTTTCCGTAGCAAGCACCTTGTAATAAAGCCTATATATTTCTTGAGAAAAGATTGGGAGAGAGGTAGAAAAATAATCATCTCTTAAAATTTCAGTATACTTTATGGCTCACATGTTTGATATTTGGTGGTTCTCTCCACAGCCCTGTGAAATCAACAGACAACTATTATTGACACTATTTTACTTGAAAAAGGAATCACCATTCAGAGACCCATCTAAATTAGGAAGCAATCAAAACAAGAACTTAAAACTAAAGTCCTTCCCTTTTTCTATAGTATAACTAGAAACCATCTTACCAAATGTTGCTTTCCTAGGAACCTTTTTATGTGCTTTTAAGTAGAATACCTCCAAATACCCCTGATACAATGTGTAATCACTCTAAGAGGGAGGGGAAGAATGGGTCCAAAAGCCCTTGCCCATAATCTCCTATTAAGGATCACCCAGGGCTGAAAAGGTGAGGCCTGCAATTACACTTCTTCAGGACTGTCACATTGTCAAGTGTTCATTACCTCAGTGTTGCTGAGGCCCTGAGTTATTTCTCACACAGTTGAAGCTGCAGAGAGTAGACAACGATGCTGCCATATGCAGGGTGGACATAAAGTTTGTGTGCAACTTAAAATAGTTTTACAGAGTAAATTGCACACAAACTTTATGTCCACCCTGTATTTAAAGGTATAAGGTTCTGTCTTTGGATAGCAGTACAAATAAAATCCCATTGCAATTTGTACATTGTTTTGGTTAAGAAATTACTTTCTGTACAGTGTAATTTTCTGTTTGCCTGTTAGTATCAGCAGAAAAATATTGAATTATGTTTTAGGTTCATACCAAAGATGTGGATTGAAGGAAGATAGGAGAGACATGGAAAGCAGATATATGTATATGTAGCTATAGTAAATAAATTCCTAATGAATAAATACGGCGTAGAATATAAGCAATGACAGGCGATCTTAAGTGCCTGACATGTACTTGGGTGCTTCAAAGTACATCCAGCATTTTAAATTCAAAATAGCGCTGACCTTGTCCTCCATGTGTGTTTGAAACCAGTGGAGACTTTGAAAGCAAGGCCTTTCAATGAGATGTAGCCTAATGCAGTAAAGGGGCAGAACCTATAGACTGTCTTCCAGGGAGTGGCCTATTCAAGGACTTAGTGCTCATTCATCTCAGGAGTCTTAAGATCCAGAGAACTTTCTACTATTTGTTGCACTGAGTTTTTAAATTGTAAGCGAAGGCTTATGTCAACTTTGTAAGCATGGTATGCAAATCAGAGGAGAAATTGAGATCATGAGATCTGTTTCTGAGACGGTGATAAATATACACCCGTACTTAGGTATACCACTGCAATGACACATTGGCCACCTGTAGACATACATCATGATGAATAATGGCCTTTCATCCTTTTGCTACATCATAGTGCTCACTCACCAGCCCTTCTCTCATTTAGTGTCTTGAGCTACAGTCCTCTCAATGAACACGATGTTCAAAGGGTGAAAAATGGGCTCCAGCCACTGTCCCCAGTGTACAACCCACACGTTGTCAGCCCTGTTATCAGCAATAGCAAAAAGAGTGTAGCATTTAGATCAACTTGATTTTTTGGTGGAGTCATGAGGTTTTCATTGGAGAACAGGGAATGAAGATAACTAGAATTTTTATCTCATATTAAGATAGATAGAATAATTCTTTTCTAAAAATGGTTTGGAGATAACAACCCAGTAGTGGCTTTACAACTATCTGCAGAGTAGAAAAGCAGGTGCTGTAATCTTTATGATTGTTATCTTAATAAAAGTCATAATTTGTCAAAAGGCATGGGTATCTACTCTCTTTTGTCACTGTTCCATTTCCCAATATTTATACAAACTTAATGCTTTTCAAAATACTTTCACTACAGTATTTTATCCAAAGGCATGTTTTTCAGCTCCCAAAAAGAACAGCAGCAACAATAAACCTTTCATAAATAAATAAACAACTTCTGAAAATGAAAGGACTACTAAATCTAGTTGAAGCTGAAAATAAGGACCGCAAGTTTTCTGTCCCCGTAGTTCTCTATATCTGCAGTCCCCAGTCCCCGGGCTCACAGACGGGTATCAGTCTGTGGCTTGTTAGGAACTGGGCCACACTGGAGGAGGTGAGCAGCGGGCAAGCCAGCAAAGCTTCCTCTGTATTTTCAGCTGCTCCCCATCACTCCCATCGCCATCTGAGCGCCACCTACTGGCAGATCAGAAGTGGCATTAGATTCCCATGGAAGCAGGAACCCTGCTGTAAATTGCGCATGCTGGCAATCTAGGTTGTACGCACCTTATGATCTGAGGTGGGGATACAATTCGCTTGAATCATAGTAAAACCATTCCGCCTGGTCCGTGCAAAAAGGGTCTTCGGCCTCTGATGCCAAAATGCTTGGGGACTGCTGCTCTAGATCACTGCTGCTGTAATTTACATGAGTTTTAAGTCATTTCCTCATCAAAACAACATTATGAAGTAGGTAGTATCATAGTTTTTATTGTATAGAGGAAGAAACTGAATATCATTTCAGAGAAATTTCGTAGCTTGCTTAAGTTGTATAGCTAGTAAGCTAGAATTTTAACCCAAGGGACCTGTCACTTGAGTCTACATTGTCATGAATGACGTATCCAAAAAAAATTGGAGTAGAAGATTCATTCTGAGAAAAAAAAATCTCAAATAGTGAAACTATACTTGTTCTCAATTACCTTCAATCTTTCTTTCCAGTCTTCTCCATTCTAAGCAGCACTATGGAATGTTAATAAGCTTATTATTTTGTTCATGCTCAGTTATTTGGGGCTAATTTATCTGAGTTTTATACATACAGTCTCTCTTTCAAGAAGTTAAGTTTGAGAAAGGCATATTTCCACCACTGGGTGTTTGCTTCCACTTGCAGAGGTGAATAAGCTGCAGATAGTCGATTTCTATTCTTCTGTCCTTGTTACTGGATTTGGTAGTGAAGAGGAATTGTGAATCAGCGCATAGCAATTCATTTTAGCAATGGATGTGGGAAACCAGAAACTCACACACACCTAAACCTATTAACAAAAGATAAACAGAGCCTGTGATTTGCACAACTGACACGTGTGCACTGGCCATTCTGTGGCACAGTGGTATTCAAACAGAAAATGGTTATCAAGCCACATTGCTCTGTCAAGAATGACCAGCATAAGTATTAAGTGTAAAAACAGAATGAAGCTGGGCACAGTGGTGCACACCTGCAATCATGGCTACTTGGAAGGCTGAGGCTGAAGGAGAAGCATTGCTTGAGTCCAGAAGTTTGAGGACATCTTGGGCAACATAGCAAGATCAGGCCTTAAATTTGGGATAACCTGCATATGTGTATGTTTATATGTACATGTTTGTTCATTTATTATGTAAGTAACTGCCTTCTTCAATTATGGAGGTGAGAAATCCTCCATCTGCAGTTGGCAAGCTGGAGACCCAAGAGAACCCTGGTGTGGTTCCACCCTAAGACTGAGGGCCTGAGAAGCAGAAGTACCAATGGCCTGAGTTCCAAGTCTGAGAGCCCGATACTCAGAGAGCCAAAGACACATGTTCCAGTCAGAGGGCAGAGATTGATGCCTCTTTTCAGGCAGGCAGTCCGAGAATAACTTCTCCCTTCTTCTGGCTTTTCTTAAACTCAAGCCCTCGCTGGAGTGGATGACATCCACCCACACTGGGGAGGACAGTCTGCTTTACTCAGTCTCCTGGTTCAAATGTTAATGTCATCCAGAGAGACCCTCGCAGGAAACACAGGATTAACTTCTAACAAAATGGCTAAGCCTCCCAGGCCCCCCCAGGTTGACACATTAAATTAATCCTTACAAGGAGGTATGGCTTGGGTTTAGGGAAGAGATATGCTCAGCATTTGTCTAAGTCTTTGGGAAAATTTACAGTAGAGGGCTGTGTTTTGAGTGAGGGTGGTCACATGACAATCCCCTGTGGATTAAAATGTGTGTGTGCATTTGTGTGTGTACAACTCAGCTTTGCTTTCTATTTTCTACCTTCAGCCAGCCCTCCAGGAGTGTTGGGGGAGGGCCAGAGGGAGAGGCAAATCTGTGATGGCCTATGACTTTTACCCTCTTGTAATCCTTGCACATGTTGTATAAAGAAGTACAACATGATACCCTGTTTCCTGGAAAATAAGACAGTGTCTTATATTAATTTTTGCTCCCAAAGATGCGCTAGGTCTTATTTTCAGGGGATGTCTTATTTTTCCATGAAGAAGAATATGGTACACATTTATTGTTTACCGGGACCCATCCACTCTGATCCTTCTGTTCTTCTACATGCATCTGCGAAAGTCTCCTCTCTCCTGCCCCGCGCTCACGGCTCACTCCGACCTGTGCTCTGCCTCCACACAGCAGTGATGTCAGGACTCCACTAACATCACTGGTTGCTAGACCCCAGTCGGGGCAGCCCTAGCAACCAGTTTACAGTAAATTAATTTTCGTTCTGAGACAGAGCCTGGGGGAACTTATTTTCGGGGGGATGCCTTATATTTCACCCAGAAGGAAACCTGTAAGTAGGTCTTATTTTCGGAGGATGTTGTATTTTCGGGGAAACATGGTAGAATAAAAATTGCAAAAGCTTTGGAGCCAGATAGTAAACTATAACCCAGCAATTTACTCCTTGTCGGTCAGCAGACAGGCTGCTTTTCCTTTCTAAGTCTTATTTCACTCACTGGGAAAGGTGAATGACATCGTCTAATTTTCAGTATTGTTCTAGGGATTAAATGAGATTATGTATTTAAAGGGATAAACCAGAAGCTTGTTCTTGGCAGGTACAAAATTCATGGAAGCAAATATTAGCATTTTGAAATAATACCTATTAAGCAGCAGTTCATCAATGGATTCCTTACTAGAACTAATTGAATTAACTAGAAAATCAGATCTGATTTTGACCAAATTTAACTGATTTTCCCCTCCATGTAACAGATTGAAATTGTTTATTTGACTAGAAATTATTTTGATTTCCTACTGAGCTGGCCTTAACAGACAACAAACATTCTTATGACCACCTAGCCAGGGAGTATATTGGCTGGTAAAAACCTAGTTTCTAAAGTATTGGCTAACAAGGTTTACTTTCTCATCTGTTTTTATAAAATGTATTGTGTGAAGGAACCTTCTGAATGAGAAAGGGAGAACATATTCTGGGCAGTATGAAGTTAACATCAAGAACTAAACACAGAACAGGTGTCTGTACCTTTGTTTCTATTAAGGCAGAACAACATAGGAAAATTGGCAAAAATTATAGAATATAATGATTAGAAAAAAATAAGTGGGCTTTCTCATCCCCTTCCAGGATTACTAGGATACCTGAAATGTTCTTCTTATCTGGAGCATGCATGTGTTTTTAAATTACAAAATAAAGATGGAAGTATATGAAACACTCAAATGATCTCCTTCATGAGTAATTCAAAGGAATCAGACAGGTCTCTGTGCATCTCTGTTGTGTGGAATTCACTGCACTGATAATGATTGCACTTAGTGTCAGCTCATTTAGAAACATCTGCCTTAGAAACTGCCACCAGGCTAAATTATGTTTGTCTTGAAGGATATCTTTGGTACAGATAATTTATATATGTTAAGAGAGTTTATGGGTTAACTTAACAGGTGTCGTATACTTCAGTGCTGTTGAAACAATTTATTGTTCAAGAACATTTGATCCAACTTCAGTTTATTATGATTATCCCATTGACTTTAAATTCTTATCCATAAAGTCAGTCAAAACCATTTTTGTCAGAATGATTTAAAAATATTTATTAATGGGGGAGGAGACAAGATGGCTGACTGAAGCCAGCTTTCCACAGAGGCTCCCATCCAGAAGGAGAGTTAAAGGACAAAAATTCAACAAGTAACCTGGTGGATTTGAGTTGCACTAAGAGAGAAGGTTGTAGAACGCACGTCAACCCCGCTGAGACGAGCTGCGACCACAAGGATACAAACAAAAGCTGAGACTTCAATCCAAAGTATCTGTTTCAGTAGGGTGGAACAGAAACCAGCTGAAAACAAGACAGAACCATTTAGCCCCACCACACAGACAGGGCCCCAGTTTCTCAGGCCACAACACTGTACAGGCCCTCGACAAAGCCCCAGGGGAAAAAATCAGAGGGAGTAAAATAACCATGGGCGGAATCAGCGGAAAAGCTCTGGTAACATGAATAACCAGAATAGATCAACCCGAACCCCCCCCAAGGAAAGATATGGCAGATGCAATTGAAGATCCCATTCATAAACAACTGGCTGAGATGTCAGAAATCAAATTCAGAATTTGGATTGCAGACAAGATTAACAACGTGGAATTAGGAATTCGAGGAGAAATTCAAAAGTCATCTCAAGAATTTAACGAATTTAAAGACAAAACCACCAAAGACATAGACACACTGAAGCAAGAATTTGCAGCCCTCAAAGATATGAAAAATACAGTAGAATCCCTCAGCAACAGAATGGAGCAAGCAGAAGAAAGGATTTCTGACATCGAAGATAAAGCCTTTGAATGCTCCCAAACTCTCAAAGAGGAAGAGAAATGGAGAGCAAAAACGGATCACTCTCTCAGAGAGCTCTGGGATAATTTGAATAAGGTGAATATCCCAATCATTGGAGTTCCAGAAACAGATGAAGTGGCCTTGCTGGGCACAGAGGCCCTTCTGCATGAAACTATGAAAGAGACTTTTCCAGACATGCCTAGAGATTCTGAAATTCAGATAGTGGACAGCTTCAGAACCCCAGCATGACTCAACCCCAATAAGACATCCCCCAGGCATATCATAATTAACTTCACTAAAGTTAATATGAAGGAGAAAATCCTCAAAGCTGCCAGGAGAAAGAAAACCATTACCTTCAAAGGGAAGAATATTAGAATGACTGCAGATCTCTCTGCTGAAACTTTTCAAGCCAGAAGAGGGTGGTCACGACTTTTAATCTCCTAAAGCAAAATAACTTTCAACCCCGGATCTTGTATCCAGCTAAACTGAGTTTCATTTATGATGGAGAAATTAAATACTTTAATGACATTCATATGTTGAAGAAATTTGCCATAACCAAAACAGCTCTTAAGGATATTCTCAGACCTATCCTCCATAATGACCAACCCAATCCTATACCACAAAAGTAAACTCAGAAACTTCAGATCAAACTCCAATTTCCACACTGGCGAAAGGATTAAAAATGGCCACTGGACTTTTGAAAAACTCGATACCCAAAACTTCACCAGACTTATCAATATTCTCCATTAATGTGAATGGCTTAAACTGTCCTCTAAAGAGGCATAGGTTAGCTGACTGGATACAAAAACTCAGGCCAGATATCTGTTGCATACAAGAGTCACATCTTAACCTAAAAGACAAATACAGACTCAGGGTGAAAGGATGGTCGTCCATATTTCAGGCAAATGGTAATCAGAATAAAGCAGGTGTTGCAATTTTATTTGCAAATACATTAGGCTTTAAACCAACAAAAGTAAGGAAGGACAACAACGGTCACTTCATATTTGTTAAGGGTAATACTCACTATGATGAGATCTCAATTATTAATATCTATGCACCCAACCAGAATGCACCTCAATTTATAAGAGAAACTCTAACAGACATGAGCAACTTGATCTCCTCCAGCTCCATAATAGTCGGAGATTTCAACACTCCTGTGGAAGTGTTGGATCGATCCTCCAACAAGAAGCTGAGCAAAGAAATCTTAGATTTAAACCTAACCATCCAACATTTGGATTTAGCAGACATCTACAGAACATTTCATCCCAACAAAACTGAATACACATACTTCTCATCAGCCCACGGAACTTACTCCAAAATTGATCACATCTTAGGTCACAAGTCTAACTTCAGTAAATTTAAAGGAATAGAAATTATTCCTTGCATCTTCTCGGACCACCATGGAATAAAATGAGCTGAGTAACAACAGGAATCTGCATACTCATACAAAAACATGGAAGTTAAATAACCTTATGCTGAATGATAGCTGGGTCAGAGATGAGATTAAGAAAGAAATAGCCAATTTCTTGGAACAAACAACAATGAAGACACAAACTATCAGAACCTCTGGGACACCGCAAAGGCAGTTCTAAGAGGGAAATTTATAGCACTGCAAGCCTTCCTCAAGAGAACGGAAAGAGAGGAAGTTAACAACTTAATGGGACATCTCACGCAACTGGAAAACGAAGAACATTCCAACCCCAAACCCAGTAGAAGAAAAGCAATAACCAAAATTAGAGCAGAATTAAATGAAATTGAAAACAAAAGAATAATACAACAGATCAATAAATCAAAAAGCTGGTTTTTCAAAAAGGTCAATAAAATAGATAAACCTTTGGCCAACCTAATCAGGAAAAAAAGAGTAAAATCTCTAATCTCATCAATCAGAAACAACAAAGACGAAATAACAACAGACTCCTCAGAAATCCAAAAAATCCTTAATGAATATTACAAGAAACTTTATTCTCAGAAATATGAAAATCTGAAGGAAATTGACCAATACTTGGAAGCACGTCACCTTCCAAGACTTAGCCAGAATCAAGTGGAAATGTTGAACAGGCCCATATCAAGTTCGGAAATAGCATCAACCATACAAAACCTCCCTAAAAAGAAAAGCCTGGGACCAGATGGTTTCACGTCTGAATTCTACCAAACCTTTAAAGAGGAATTAGTACCTATATTACTCAACCTTTTCCAAAAGGTAGAAAAAGAAGGAAGACTACCCAACACGTTCTATGAAGCAAACATCACCCTGATCCCCAAACCAGGAAAAGACCCAACAAGAAAAGAAAATTATAGACCAATATCACTAATGAATATGATGCAAAAATATTCAACAAGATCCTAACAAACAGAATCCAGCAACACATCAAACAAATTATACATCATGACCAAGTTGGTTTTATCCCAGGATCTCAAGGCTGGTTCAATATAAAAATCTATAAATGTAATCCAGCACATAAACAAATTAAAAAACAAAGACCATATGATTCTCTCAATCGATGCAGAAAAAGCTTTTGATAATATCCAGTATCTCTTCATGATCAGAACACTTAAGAAAATCAGTATAGAAGGGACATTTCTTAAACTGATAGAGGCCATCTACAGCAAACCCACAGCCAATATCATATTGAATGGAGTTAAATTGGAATCATTTCCACTCAGATCAGGAACCAGACAAGGCTGCCCATTGTCTCCATTGCTTTTTAACATTGTAATGGAAGTTTTAGCCACCGCAATTAGGGAGGAAAAGGCGATCAAGGGTATCCATATAGGGTCAGAAGAGATCAAACTTTCACTCTTCACGGATGAGATGATAGTATATCTGGAAAACACTAGGGACTCTACTACAAAACTCTTAGAAGTGATCAAGGAATACAGCAGCATCTCAGGTTACAAAATCAACATTCATAAATCGGTAGCCTTTATATATACCAACAACAGTCAAGTTGAAAAAACAGTTAAGGACTCTATCCTATTCACAGTAGTGCCAAAGAAGATGAAATATTTGGGAATTTATCTAACAAAGGACGTGAAAGATCTCTATAAAGAGAACTATGAAACTCTAAGAAAAGAAATAGCTGAAAATATTAACAAATGGAAAAACATACCATGCTCATAGCTGGGAAGAATCAACATAGTTAAAATGTCTATACTACCCAAAGCAATATATAATTTCAATACAATCCCTATTAAAGCTCCACTGTCATACTTTAAAGATCTTGAAAAAACAATACTTCGTTTTGTATGGAATCAGAAAAAACCTTGAATAGCCAAGACATTACTCAGAAATAAAAACAAAGCAGGAGGAATTATGCTACCAGACCTCAGACTATACTACAAATCAATGGTGATCAAAACAGCATGATATTAGCACAAAAACAGAGAAGTAGATGTCTGGAAAAGAATAGAGAACCAAGAGATGAATCTAGCTAATTACCGTTATTTAATCTTTGTCAAGCCAATTAAAAACATTCAGTGGGGAAAAGATTCCCTATAACAAATGGTACTGGGTGAACTGGCTGGCAACCTGTAAAAGACTGAAAGTGGACCCACACCTTTCACCATTAACTAAGATAGAGTCTCACTGGATCAAAGATTTAAACTTAAGACATGAAACTATAAAAATACTAGAGGAGAATGCAGGGAAAACCGTTGAAGATATTGGGCTGGGTGAGTATTTTATGAGGAGGACCCTCCGGGCAATTGAAGCAGCTTCAAAAATATACTACTGGGACTTGATCAAACTAAAAAGCTTCTGCACAGCCAAGAACACAGTAAGTAAAGCAAGCAAACAGCCCTCAGAACGGGAGAAGATATTTGTAGGTTATGTCTCCGACAAAGGTTTAATAACCAGAATCCACAGAGAACTCAAATGCATTATCACGAATAGAGCAAGTGATCCCATTGCAGGTTGGGCAAGGGAATTGAAAGAAACTTCTCTGAAGAAGACAGGTAAGCGGCCTTCAGACATATGAAAAAATGCTCATCATCTTTAATCATCAGAGAAATGCAAATCAAAACTACTTTGAGATACCATCTAACTCCAGTGAGACTAGCCTATATCACAAAATCCCAAGACCAGAGATGTTGGCGCGGATGTGGAGAAAAGGGAACACTTTTGCACTGCTGGTGGGAACGCAAATTAATACATTCCTTTTGGAAAGAGATATGGAGAACACGTAGAGATCTAAAAATAGATCTGCCATTCAATCCTGTAATCCCTCTACTGGGCATATACCCAGAAGACCAAAAATCACATCATAACAAAGATATTTGTACCAGAATGTTTATTGCAGCCCTATTCATTCATAATTGCTAAGTCATGGAAGAAGCCCAAGTGCCCATCGATCCACAAATGGATTAATAAATTGTGGTATATGTACACCATGGAATATTATGCAGCCTTAAAGAAAGATGGAGACTTTACCTCTTTCGTGTTTACATGGATAGAGCTGGAACATATTCTTCTTAGTAAAGTATCTCAAGAATGGAAGAAAAAGTACCCAGTGTACTCAGCCCTACTATGAAACTAATCTAGGGTTTTCACATGAAAGCTATAACCCAGTTATAACCTAAGAATAGGGGGAAGGGGGAAAGGGAGGGGAGGGAGGGGGGAGGTGGGTAGAGGGAAGGAGATTGGTGGGATTACACCAGTGGTGCATCTTACAAAGGTATATGTGAAACTTGGTAAACGGTCTGTGAAGCTAGTGAATGATGCCCCATGATCATATCAATGTACACAGCTATGATTTAATAAAAAAAAAAAAAGCAAGAACTCAAACAAAACAAAACAAAAAAAGGATGTGGGGAAACAGGTTTTTCCATACACTAATGGAAATAAACTGGTACAAAAAAAAAAAAGATGTTGAGGTTGGATTTATAAACAACACTACTGGGACTTCAATACTACATCATTTCTAAATGGGCTTCCACGATTTTCTTTTGAAGAAAATAAGACTCTAAATTTCTTATTTGATAATCTTGCAATTCTAATCTTTCTTGGCAATTGTTTTCAAAAATGAAATACTATGGGAGCAAATTCTGACCCCTAAAATTACTTCAAATAAAAGAAGTAATCTGGTTTTCATTTATTTTGTATTCTTTCCAATTTATAAAATGTATCATTTTAATATAAATTATATAATATCAATGTTTGTTTTAAACTTTTCAGTTATCCCCTTCAAATTATTATGCACCAAATTAGAAACATTAAATTCAAAACAATAAAAAGTTGTCAGTTAAAAAAAAAGAAAAAAATTTATTAAAATGAATCTTCAGTTTTTTAAAAATCTGTTTTCTTAGTACCTTTTAATAATCTTCATGAGGTGGCTTTGAGAACTATGTTAATCTGAAGTTTATAGTGTCACTTATCAAGCTTTGTAAAATGCTTGGAAAAAACATCTCCAATGGGCGGCACCTGTGGCTCAAATGAGTAGGGCGCTGGCCCCATATACTGGAGGTGGTGGGTTCAAACCTGGCCAAAAACTGCAGAAAAAAAAAAAAATAAAATAAACCACAACCATCTTCAAAACCTGCTAGATTATCATATTGTTAGTGACTATTGGGGCCTACATTTACATTAAAATAGTATCTTCTGAACCAGACATAGTATTTTTCTTTATTCTTTTATTCCAAAGACTACACTGATAAATGTAAATGAAGAGATTGTTTTAACTTTCACTACATTTGTGTATAACTTTGTTACTATTGGTAAAAACCATATAGAAAGCAAATGGATTTATTAAAAGCACATGAGTTTGTGTATTATGGCATCATGTTATGTGTCATTGTCCTATGATTCTGTGAGGACAAATGCTGGGATTATTTTTCCAGACACTCTAATGCTTTCTCAATTGCACGTTGCCTATTGTGACTAAAATTACTTGTTTCACACTACTGCTGCTTTGCATAATTTATGAGGTGGGTTTTCAAGGACAGTTTTGGTATTTACATGACCTTATTTCTCAGAGAAGGTATTCTTCAGATATCACCATCAATATTACAGAATTATGGAATATTAGTTTATAAAAGGCCCTTAGAGGAAACTGTTGTTGAGGGGGATTTTTTTTTTTAAATTTTTGATTGACACTTATTCAATGTGATAAAATCTCCAAAATAGAAATAGCTAAACAAATAATCACCAGGTTGAAAATGGAAGTGTCAGTTTAGATAGATATACTCTACTAATTAAGCTGATTGTTGGTGGAGAGTAGCCGGTCATAACTGTCAGCAGCTCTGCTTTTAACATGAGAGTCATTCTGTGCTATTAGAGATCATACTCAAAGGAAACAGTTTCTATACATATTTAAGATTGACTTTTTCACAATGAAACAATTAAGTTCACATTTCTATACTCTTCTTCATCTTCATAAATACCATCTTCATCGTGGCTAATATTGATTAAATTCTTACTATGTCAGAGTGTTTTGGGTCAGTCTTTCCTAACGTAGACTCTATGAAGAAGATTTCCATTTAGGAAGTTAAATGGGGCTGGGATCAACACCTGAAAGAATGAGGAAAGCAGGACTCAACAGAAGAAGTTGAGTTCCATGTAGTCATAGGGAAGGTCTTTGTCTCTCCCCAAAGCAGCTCCAGACCTGGCCTTGCAGAGGTGTCCTGAGCAGGCTGTGACTTTATACCCTCATTGATCAAGCATTGGATGAACAATCACAGTAATAACACTATAGCTAAAATGGTTATCTCGTTATTCACACGAGGATATACAGGCTTAGATAATTAACTTGTTCAAGGTCACATAGCCGTATATAGGTGTGTCCAAATTCTTAGAATTCTCTGACCAAAGTCTGAGCTTTTCCTTCTATCTTCTAAAGATAAGACTATCTAGATAATGTTCCCTTGAAATTATCATGCTATCTAGAACTAGGTAATGGCTTTGTGTTAGTTCCAAATGCATGCCAATACCATACCAATGTTATAACAATATCAGATACAGATCCATCATCTTAAACAACTACTTTCCATCCATGTTATGAATCTTACATAATATGGCATAGTAGGTACGGTAAGTAGTGGTCTTACGTTATAAGGTAAATTATGCCACATCCAACATTCAGCTTGTATACACATTTTGCTAAAATACAGTTCTTCCACTGTGTTCCATAATCCCTGAATGTCAACGTCTTCATTAATAGAATTTGGAAGGTAGTGCATGGGTGAATGGGCACGACGGTTTGGTGTGGAGTGTATATAATATACATCTTATATTTTTTATATTTTTAAATAGTCTGAAACAATATATTACACACAAAACTTATTAAATACTAACATATTGGGTATATGTTTTATATTATTACAAAATATTTGGTAAAAAATTATTGAGAGAGTCAGTGTTCAAAAAGTTAAAACTAGTTCAATTCTTCTTTTAACTGGGTAAAATATTTAAATAAAATAACATTTTAAGTTTTAATTTTTCTATAGAAAATATCTTTACATATTCTCTAATGGTTTTACTTCCACCCAATTTGAGGTCATAACTAACATGTGAGTCTAAATGACACTAAAAAAGAGTGCTTGACTTTTAAATAAGTAATTGAAAAGACTTTTGACCTATATACATAAATCTGTAAAAAGGAGTAATCTTCAAAGGTAATTATCTTTCCATGTTCTCTACATATTGGTAACTGAGAATATTCCTTGGTCTTGTACATTATGACAAGGATTATGTTTTGGGGGCATGCTTGTTCTCTCCATCCTAGCCTCGCTTAACATAATGCATTAGTTAGTATTCCTCTTGATTGCAGGCAGAAAACCCAACTTAAGCTTCCTTAATCAAAAATTGAATTTATTGATCCAGGTAATTAAAAAGTCAGCAAAAGGGCTTGTGTCAGGCCAGGAGCTCAGGCAAATCTCAAGCTCCCTCCCCATGTCTCACTTCCACTTTCTCTTTCTTGATTGAATTCTCAGACTTGCTTTCCTCTCTGACAGCAAGATGGCTGAGGCAAGAAAAGCCTGTAACTTCTCATATTCAAGAGCAGGAAAGAATCCCTGCCTCTCGGCCAGTAGTCTAGCAGAAGTCTCATTTAAAAAAAATGCTCTGAACCAATCACAGTGGTCAGGTCAAGCCTGCACCAAATGCTGATCCCTGGAGCTGGCAATAGAGTTAAGAATAGCCAGATTAACCCATGGCTTCACAAACAGGGCAGAGGCAGCCCTTTCTCAGGGAGTAATTGGGAATATTTTTCCCCAAATGAATACTAGGAAATGAATACTGGACAGCCCCCAAATCCGGAAAATATCAGTCATTGCTATTTAAATCTATAAAGTTTGAAAATAGTTGTGAACACATTTATAGCTTAGATTTTATTTTGTGTGCCCTCAGAGGTTTTGATTGAAAATAAAGAAAGAGCAAAAATAACCAAAAACTAAGAAATCAACTCTCTTGAACAATATCATGAAGCTTCACAAGAAAGGAAAAGTCATGCACAAAATAAGGCCCGTTCTAAGAGCAGGCCTGAGTTACAAAAAAACCATGTTTTAATTGTTCATGAACATTGAATTTCCATGAACCCCAGGAGATCCTGTTTTTATTAGGATGAGAAACTTCCCTGCAAGTTCACTGTGAGCTGATAATTTTGCAAACTGTCTTTTAATGTTGCTGGAAAGATGTAGAATATCCCTATCAGTTTAGAAAGTATTGGTGAGTAGCAGTTTGTCAAGGCTACTCTTGTCAAGTGGAAGAGTCATGTTTAAACATGAGCGCATTATTCTCAATGTTTGATTTTGTCATGATTTTTAATAGCTTTTGTGATTGTTCCTGGGGGGATGAAAAACATATTTAGCAGATGGCTTTTTCCATTAGCCTTGCCAGAGTATAATCTTATAATCCAACTACAAGTAACAAAGCTGATGGGTTCCTTTTCCTAGCATGGTTTCAGAATTCATATACCCAGTGCATCTAAAAGTTATAAGGATGATTATAATTAGTAGATTAGGAAAAAATATAAGCATTGTTTTAGAGTTTTGAATATACAAGTTTACATAAATTTCATGTTTGTAGATGGGGAATCAATTTTAAGTAAGGCATCTGGTTACTAATAAGAATATTATTATATGTATATCTTTGATGGGGTTGAATATCTTTCTTCCAAAATGGAAACATTCTTTCTTGCCACAAATATTGCTATGGATTGAATGTATCCCCTAAGTTTCATGTATTGGAAACTTAAGTTCCAATGCAGCAGTGTTGAGAGGTTAGACCTTTAAGAGGAGATTATGTCACGAGTTTCTGCCCTTGATAGTAGATTAATGCCCTTATCATGAGAGTAGGTTCTTTATCTCAGAGGTGAGTTCCTTGAAAAAGAGTGAGTTCTCACTCTCTTTCTCTCCTCCACGTGATGCCTTCACTATGTTATAACACAGCAAGAAGGTACTCACAAGATGCTAGCCCCTTGACCTTGAACTTCCCAGCCTCCATAGTCATAAGCCAATAAATTTCTATTCATTATAATTTACCTAGTCTGTGGTATTCTATTGCAGTAGCACAAAACTATTAAGACAAATGGATGTGAAAGCATTAGCTGACAAGAAGGTGAGAAAGGGATTATAGAGAAGGATCTAGGCCTAAAACTACCCACTGGGGCTTAGGAAACCCTGAAAAGACAAATGTAGATGTTAGGCAATTGGAAGATATTCTATTGGGCAGGTCCACACAGTGCCAAGACAGGTAACCAGTCTACTCCAGGTGAGCAGGCAGTGTCCAGGTTAGTCTAAAAGAGGTGAAGATAGGCATAACAAGAAAATCAGAGGTAACACAGCAACATAGATTAAGAATCACACATTCCTTAGGGATACAAACCGGAAATCAGTCTGAGGCATTGAAGCAAGAGGAATAACTTCTATGCTGAAGCTCAGGAAGAAGATTTCAGACTATGAAGACTGCTGGTAGTTTGTGTCCAGGGCCTCAGTTCTAGAGGGATTGAAACTTTGGGAGAATTATCTAGCTACAAACTCAGAATGGAAGAATAGATAGAAATTAAACATCCAAAAGACAGCACAATTGGAAGTTCAGTCTTAGAGCAGAAGTAAGGGCTTGCTGTCCAACGTATGGTCTGTGAACCAGTACCTTTAGCAACACCCAGAAGCTTGGTAGAAACGTAGAATCTTGGCTCTCCCCAAGATTAACTAACTTAGCATCTATGTGTAAGGTCTCCAAGTGTTTCATTTGTTCATTCAGATTTGAGAGGACATAGCACACATGCTACAGATGGCCAGTGAGGGGAGAGGAAGTTCATGTAGACTAGAAATTAGACCCAAAGATCCTTTCTGATAAAGGGACCCCTTAGCTAATATAAGTCTAGATGAGCCCATAAGTTTCTTGCTTCCAGAAATTCATTTGTCAGTTGAAAGACATTTGTGAGCATCTGTGGTATGGTGAGCTCCATGCCCAGTGACCTAGTCTACAAGCCCGCCGTGTTATGCCACCTGCTGCCCCTCCCACTCTCTATCCTCTTTGCTCACCATACCTCATTCACACTGGGGAAGGGGGCAGTTTTTCAAATGGTCATTTGACTCATAAGGTTATTAAATGTAGTGTTTCTTCTGTCTGGAATATTTTTTCACTTCACAAATGAATTCCAGTTTCTTTATCAAATCTCAACATAAATCTTCCTCGGAACAGCTGTCCTTGACCACCCTTCTTCCCACCTCCCACCACCATATACAAACATAGACAAAGGTGTGGGTTAGGCTATGAACTCATCCCATTTATTAATTATCACAGCCTGGGTGCAGAGCTCTGAGAAATAGTGCCTGGGTCTGTCTTATTTGTCATAATGGCCATGGCCTGCATAAGACTAGCTCTACAGGAATAGGGCAGACAAAATATGAGTGCTTGGGTACTCTCATTCTGTCCTTAATTCATTGACAAAAGAGGAGTCTGGCGCTGGTGTTTTTCCTCTTTCTTCTTCTCCACTGTTCCTCAGGGAGGGTTCTGCCAGACCAGCTCTTGAGGAATTTTGTGATACACAATTCTTGGACAAGGAGTGAGCTTCTTAGAGAAATGGAAGGAAATTTCACAGGAAATTTTGGAGAAACTGTGGGGTCTAAGGGAAACTAATAACTCCTACAACTTGCTCGATGCTTTTAGCATTTATTTCCATTTAATTTTCACATCAATCCTTTCAGGTACTTAAAATCATGCCACAGTCAGTTGACTGTCCTTAGTGATGAAATGGCAACTTATCCTTTATTTCTGTCACCCTCTTGACAAGCTCTGTCTGCCTGAAACTTGGTTAACAAGGGAAGAAGATATATGAGAAATAGCTGAAGGTACTCTAGAAACAGAGATAGCAGTAAAAGTATATGTCCAGATATTATACTAATTATGCATGGGCTCCATGCTGCCCTGTTCAGTGATTGTAATATTGAATATATGTAGAATGGGAAACCAGACTTGCACTGAGTTCCTACACTGGGACAGAGGTTTTTATATAATTTAGAAAGTGATGGGGCACCACGGATTTATTTTCCATTCAATTCTAAGCAGGAAGGACCATGGTTCTCAAGTCTAGAAACACCCTGAATACTTCTAAGCGGTCCTGATATTAGCATGCGTCTTTCACTGCTGGCAAAACTTCTGCAGCAGTGTATCCCTACCCCTCCATAAAACCACTAGTGAGTAAATTGGTGGTGGTAAATCTTATTTATAATATCTTAGGGTAGAAAAAAGCGGGCACTTTTTCTAACCAAATTCAATATACGCTTGCTATAGATATAGAACGTGAGGAATGTTAAAGGTAGGCGGGGCTAGAGAGACAGCCACATCATCTCTGTTGTTACTGCACTTAGCAAATCAGTCACTCAGCCAGTATTTTAATCTTTCCTTGAAAGCCAGTAAGCCATTGACACTTAAGATCTCAGTATGAAGCACAGTAATGTCTTCCATTGACCAAATTTATTCTCTGAGGCATGTATTTAAGGGTATGTAGAAGTTCTATGTTAAATAATTAGAAACATTTAAATCTATTTTTTAAGTTCATTTTATATGATCACATGTATAAAGTCTCATAGTTTATTCCAAAAGGTAGATTGGTCATTTTCCACATGTCCTCTTGCCATTTTCAGATGTTCCTCATATAAAATACTATAAAATATAATACTATGTGTTATATATGGTTATAAACAGTGCCCGATTGGCTCTTTCTTAGCAATTAGTCATGATGGTGGTACCTACAGTTGGAAAAATCAGATGAGCCTTATTTGCTTTTTTATTGTACTTTGTTTTCAGAATAAAGTGTCACTATCTGTTAAAAAAAATTCCCTTTATGTACAGCCATTCTGTTGGAATTATTGACCACTATAGTTAGAAACATTTATAACATGTGATTATTGTGTGTGTTCAGCCACACTGTGCTTCCAGATCTAGAGCAAACACAGGGAGCCACTTTATCAACTTATCTCACGTATGCATGCATACAGTGGCTTATTGAGATGGATGGAAATTTGTGCAGATCTACAAGATGCTGCTGGTTTTGAATTAGTTTTTGAGACTTCTAAAAATTCCAAATGAATATTTCTGTCAGCAGAATGTAATGACCAAGGCATATTGTGACTCGAGTGGCTCCATTCCATTTAAAATACAGTCTCCTTTAGATACTCTGTTTCCCTGAAAATAAGACAGTGTCTTATTTTAAGGTGTGCTCCCAAAGATGCGCTAGGTCTTATTTTCAGGGGACGTCTTATCTTTCTTGTAAGTAGGTCTTATTTTCGGGGAAATAGGGTATGATGGGGGTGAACCATCATAGATATCAATTGCATTTTTTTTGTTTACACTTTGGAGTCTATTGTACCAAAATTAACTATGCTCTGTACCCAACTTTTAAAATCTTTCAGGAACAGATTGGCATAAACCATCTGACAATACAAGCATCTCTAGATTCTTATTTGAACATACAAAAGCTGTGTGTTGTTTCCTTGTAGAGTTAATGTGAGAGAGTCCTTTCCTGGTCTTTTGTCCATGAGGCTAAAATTTCCCAATGAGTAAGTTTTAGGGCATTATCCTCCTAGGATGTATTTCTCAATCATGCATTAATTTTTATTATTTGTCTTTAAACCATCTCAATGTTTCCTCTTTCTTACTTCAAGTGGAGGTTCCCTAAACAGAATACAGTCTTGTTTATGAGAACAATTTTCCCTGAGCAAGAGATATTTTCATTACCCAGTGGAATTGGTTACCTGACTGGGTTTGGAGTTAGGAATGTGGTCTCCCGAGCTAGTTCCCTCACTGATTTGCTTGGCCTTGAACAAGCCCTTTAATTATCACTTTTAGAAGCAGTTTGCACAATGGTAGATGGAAATTGTTATTCCCTCCATGGCTACTTAACATAGGTAGTGTAAGGATATCATAGGGTGGAAGTTATGAAAGTACTTTGGAAAAGTTAAAGGCAAGCAGTTATTAATGAAAAAGTGTTTTAAAAACTCAGATAATCTGCCTAACCTTCATTTCTTCAGGGCTAACTAAGAATGCACTTTGAAATTATGCTTTCACTTTATTTCATAGGATCTCTTTAATCACCACATTAAAGGATTTCATTAGGGCTGTCAGTATTAATTTCATAACAGTATGCTGTACCAGGTCAGCCTTTAAAATTTTGATTGCCCCCTTTTGACTAAAGACTGCTGGAGATGTTTACAATTTGTTCTTCCATATTTGCAAGGCACAGACTGAAGCATGTCAGGAAGCCACGCTCTTAATTAAAAGACTTCTAGTGGGCCTGATAAGTACTTATTATTTAATTACTGGAAGAAATTATGTGTGAATATTATATTTAAGCACTTATCCTTTTGTGTACATCCTAAACCTAGATCACCAAATCAAATATATTGAGGCTTGTGTTAGGTGATTTCTAAGATCTCACATAGCTCAAAAAATTTTAGTGCATAACTCGTGCCCATAAAAGTCTGATCCTGTCACTCTACCGTCTTTCCTAAAATATTCTATCTTTTTTATTTAATTTTTATATATACATGTGTTAATTAGGTTTCCATTTTTTTTTTTTTTTGCATTCACAAAATTAAAAAGACTTAAAGTCCAACAACAATAACAATGTTTAAGATAAGGACTAGAAACAAAAACCTCATAAAGAACGAACGAACATAAATTCCTTCAGGAAAGGAATCAGACAATTGTTACATTGAAATGTTAAGCAATAATAATAATAATAATGCAAAGAAAGTAACATTCACATTGTCAAATAAGAGTATGTCTATTATAGAATGCTTTGACTGAGATTCAGTATGGAGTCATCAGTTAACTTCTTATTTTTTTTTTTTAAGGATCAAAAATAGACAACTAATATTTATAAATAAAAGTAAAAGATAATTTCAAAAAACAGATCATGCTAAATCTTATGGACAATAGAGAAAGAAGAAATACATCAAAATCATTCTATTTGATCTGGGTACACCTGATATTACAGTTGGAGAAAATATATTATTATAAAGGAGAAATTACAAACATATGTCACTTATAAATGAGGATACAATATCCTAAACAACATATTAACATGTTGAGTTAAAAATTAATGTTTAAGTAATATACTTTGGTCAAAATTAAAACCAATTTATGTGAAAATTAGTCGCTATTTTCTTTTCTTGTTCTTTTTTTTCTTCTTTTCCTTTCCCTCACCCCTTCCTTCCTTCTCTGTCTCCTCTGCCCTTCCCCCATGCCCCACCATGTCATTAATTGTCTTCAAATCAAAATTGAGTACATAGGATTCATACTTCTCCAAAATTGGAAAAAAGGAAAATATTCTTTCTTTATGCAAGCCCTTTCTTTTGTCTTCTTGCCATGTTAACATTGTTTAATTGATGTAAAAATCTTCATCTAGAAAGAGTCACCCTTCGTAGTACGCAGTTCAGTGAGGTGCCTCTCTTTGTCTTGTGGATTTCACTGCCAGCCATGGCTTTACAAGGAACGTGGAGCCCAATACAAGCCCACTGCTTTTGTCTCTTCCTCAAGGGCAGTGTCAATAAGGGGGAATTGATTATCATTCATTTCAGGCGCCTCTTATTAGTGCTTGTCTCTTCGCACAGATTTTTCAAATAATTACACAAAATTAGTGTGGTTGAGATATCTGGTGGTAACCAAATCACACATGAGCAGAGGGTAGAGTGGAGGGATGGTCTCCATTCCTCACAGTAGGTGGAAATGGGTTCTTCATCTCAGCACATGGTCTGCTTTGAAACTGTTTAGGGTTGAGGACTCTGGAGACACGTTTTGATCTGTGCTAGCCTCCTCTTCTACTGAACACTTTAAAAATGCTTGATTCGCAGACCATCATCAGGATGGCATTCACTGTTTTAAATGTAATGAATGATGAAGCCTCTGTTAATCAGAATTCATTACGTTATACTGTGGACACAATCAACTCCAAAATAACCGTGATCGCATGCCAACAAAAGCTTGTTTCTCACACAGGCTAGATGTTGATGGATGAAGCTCTGCTCCCTGTGAACGTGCAGGAGCCGGCATGACGCGGTTTCCATCTTCCCTGTGCCTTGAAGATAATCCTGATGAGGTGAAGGGAACACCACAATCCTGTGCTGCTTTTAAAACTTCTCAGAAGTCACATATGACTTATTTTTCATTCAATCACAAAAGTCCCATAGTTATGTCTAACTCCAAAGAGGTAAAGGAAATATAGTCTCCCCATGAGTCTGGAGCAAAGATGAATGGAGAATACATGAAGGACCTTCTCAGGGGGCATGATAACAACCACCAATTAAACAAAGATGTACAGAGGGGTCATCAGCTTGAAATATTCACCACTCATCCTGACAGGCCATCATTCAGAAGTCTAAAAATATCATCAAGATTGCAGTCTTATTTCTGGAAAAGAAACCTATGTTTAAAATGATACGTCCTATAGTTATTTCTTTTCACTATATTTTTTCTTGCAACATGATTTGCTTAGCCAAGAATTTTTTGCGCCTTGTCCATGTTGGTTCCTTTTAATTATTTGACAATGAAGCTGCTTATGAAGTTTTAGTCCATTACTGAGTATGTTACACAGCTGTGGCCCGACACAGACTATGATGAACTTCAATAACACATCTCCATTTTCTGATAAATTCTCTAGCAGCCGTAAGCCAGTAATAGCAGTTGCAACTAGAAGGACCTTGGATATCCACGTGGAGATGTTTGTAGACTCACCAACTCATGAGGCAGCATCTGGATTGAAGAGAAAGCAGAAAGACTGGGCCTTGTTGAATAGGGAGGAGTGAAAGAGACAACAATTATATAAGAAGCAATATATTATCCATGAAAGTCTACTTTATTATTATTATTTGCAGTTTCTGGCCAGGGCTGGCTTTGAACCCGCCCCCTCCGGCATATGGGGCTGGTGCCCTACTCCTTTGAGCCACAGGCGCCACCCAAATTCCACTTTATTTTAAAATACTGTAAAGAGTACTTGGTACTTATATAAACCCTTTACTCTGTAAACCTCACTAGGCAGTGTCTGCTTCCTATGGTATCCTGGCATCTAACCTTGGTTAAGGAAAGGGAGCTTTCGGGCTGTTCATCGTATTCCTTTTCCTTCTGTTGAAAGTTATAGGGCAGGTTTATTTCTACACACTGCAGATAAACAGCCCCCTTTAAAGTCTTATCTTAGAGACTCCTCTAAAGAATCACTGTCATTATAGAGAGGATGAGAAGACTATCAATGTCTAATCCTCTTTTCTCTACAGAGAACAACTTCAGCTATTTATCTGGAAAATGCTCTCCACTCAAATCCATTATAGTCACAATCTTTACCAACTCAATTCGGGAGACATTTATTGATCATCTACCTTTGCAGTACAGAGTTTTATACCTTAATTCATTTCACCAGCTTGTGAAATATTTAACAGCAAGTCCTGGTTTTACCAATTAAGGAAACCGAAACCTAGAAATGGGGCTGGAATGCAGAAATCTTATATCTTTATTAATTCAGGATTCCTACAGCTGGTGGGTACTTTAGTAGATATAGCTCTATTCTCAGGAACTTTGCAGATCTGGTGGAGGTGAAAAAGCAGATAGACAAATAATTAATAACAAAATAATTGTCCTGTGTGCAGAAGGAAATATTACTTGTCATTAATTTAGTTCTCATTATATGTAGGCATTTATCTAGGTGGCATTGAAAAAAATCCTTTCTTCCTTATAAAAACTATAAAATAAAGAAAACAGGGCTTAGGGATTTTAAATTACTCACCCCAAATCTATAGCTAATAAGTAGTGGGCTGAGGCTTTGGACCCTACATCTGACTCCAAATTTGTATGCTTAGCTACTATGCTAAAGTGTCTGAATGAAAGTTTTGAAAGGAAAAAAAAATACAAGGTAGGCACAAATAAGAGTTTTCCTGTGGGGAAAAAGGAGAGATGGGTTCCTATTATCTATCCCGATGGTCTTTCACCCTTCTTCCCCACTTTTCACTCTCCTCTTCCCTCGATTCTGGTCTGGTTTTTCTCCTAAAATATGGTATCGTCTATTAATTTGTAATTACAGTTTGTCTCTGCTACTCTCCCTCTCTCAGACTAGAATAGTAATCTATATGCAGGCAGGGATCATTATATGTTTTACTGTGAATGCCAAATGTGTGAAGTCTGGGACATAATAAAAGCTTCATAAACATATGTCAAGTTTAATATTATACATCAATAACTTTGAGAGAATGCTTCCTAGTAGGTACATCAGAATTTCTACATGGTCCTGAGATTTTTTTTCAGGTTTACAAATGGGAACAAAAGTAGAAAAAATATGAAGACTCTGTCTAAGGTAAATGACCTTCAAAATCTGGGAGTGACCAAGAATATATTGTAAGTGTATATATTATATTATATACACATAATATATAACACATATATATATATTATGTGTTACTGGTAGGTGAAATAGCTGGTGATGGTATCCTAATAGGATGGAAGAGAAAAGCAGTTCAGCTTATGTTATCTTTTACATAATGTAGACTTGGATAATATTCCCCTTTTAAAGTGGAAAGGCAATTTGAGGAATGTTGCTTTACCCTTGTTTTCCCAATCTCCCCTTTGAGCCATGGTCATCAGTGATCACTTAATACGTTACTTCCTCTGTCTTTACTTCCTGTTAGTGGCAGAGTCCTTGGCTTTCACTGTTGGTAATTGGCTACTTTCTTTTTTTTTTTTTTTGTAGAGACAGAGTCTCACTGTACCGCCCTCAGGTAGAGTGCCGTGGCGTCACATGGCTCACAGCAACCTCTTAACTCTTGGGCTTACGCGATTCTCTTGCCTCAGCCTCCTGAGCAGCTGGGACCACAGGCGCCCGCCACAACGCCCGGCTATTTTTTGGTTGCAGTTTGGCCGGGGCTGGGTTTGAACCCGCCACCCTCGGCATATGGGGCTGGCGCCCTACTCACTGAGCCACAGGCGCCGCCCGGTAATTGGCTACTTTCAGTGAATTTCTTTTGCTGAATGAGTTTAGGCAAGGTGTTGGTACTTTACAGTTGGGTGTCTGTGGAGATCATCTAGGAAACCAGAGTGCGGCTGTAACTCCTCTTCAGGAATTCAGCACCATGAAACTAAACCTGGCAGTGAAGTTGTGAAAGAAGCTGCCCATTTGGATACAGAAGCTTCCTAGGTCTAACCTAGCATAGCAAACCTGAAATGCTTTCCACATGTTGGAAATGAAAGTCTTGGAAGCTTTCTGGGCTCCATAGAGTTGGTGTTGAAACTCATGGGCTCTGACGAAAGTCTCTGATGGTTTTCCAATCTGTCTCTGATCATCTATCTGGTTAAAGGGGCAGAAGTGAAGTTCAGAAGTTGGGGTGGTAATTTTTTAGCTTCACTTTTGGGACAATGGTACTTTGATCTGTTGAGAGAGAACATTAAAAAATTCCCAAAGGATTATAGTTAAATGCAGAATGGACATCCAAAACCAGACTACAATATCCAGGAGGCTAGATAAGAAATGGCGACCCAGCTTAGAGCCAAAATTGGATGAACCCAGCAAGCATCCATGCATGCTGCGCTGGGCAGACAAATTGGGGTGGGGAAGATAGCTCAGCGTGCAGTTCTGAGCCAAAGCAAAAATGGACTTCTATGTATTTCCTATACAGCCTTTTGTGTGCATATCATGTGCATGTAAACTGACCTAAATATAATAAATAATGTCTTAACTAGCATGTAGAAACATTAATATCCTGTTCACTGAAATGTCTCCCAACAGAGGCATGCATGCTGTCATCTCCCCTGGAGAAGCCCTAGGATATTATATTTGAACAACACCAAAAATTTTTTTTTTTTTCATTTATTCTCTTCTAATTTACTTCTACTACTGAAGGTATAGATTCTACTGTTGGGCTTGTGAATTCAGACATATAGGAAAAGAGCCCAGCTCTCTTACATTAAAGCTACATATCTTGGGATCAGTAATTTTTTGTGAAGGACAAGAAATCCGTTAGTAGACTTTTCTCAGAATGGTACTGGGCAATAAACACCTTAATAGAACCCAGAGAGTCTTTTCAAAAAATAGGTTTTTGTATATCATGCTGTACTTTTAGAATAGGCCCTATGTACTGCTGCTTAGGGAACATTAGGCAATGCAATCTAGAAGCAGCATTTACTGATGGCTGGATACCACTTGACCCTGTAACATGTGGCAGAACTTCTTGAGGAGTCACTCTTCACTGAATTACTGAGATACACAATGTTATGTGTGTTAGGCTCCCCAAGTGTCTCATCTGAGGTCCCACACACAGGAGATAGAAGTGATGATACAGTGGTCAAATCCACATTCCCACCTGCCCAGTGGCATTGTTTCTGCTTTTAGCACTAAGCCCTTTGCTTTGGGGAAGTGTGGATATGTAGCCCAAGGATTGTCATAGGTCTCCTTTTGAAGGCCAGATCAATTGATTTGCCATCTGTTCAGACTCAGGGGGAATGTGCTATGTTACATACTCTTTGCAATGTTTGCCAAGGATGTGGGAGGAAAAGAGAGTTTTCAGTAGCCCCTAAAACTTATTTCTACAGTTAAAGGACAACTGGAAAACATTTCTTCTGACCTTGAACATAGCCTATTTTAGAGTTTGCTGTTAATTAAGTTGCATAATATTTCTTGGCAAAAAGGCAAAATTATACATTTATTAGCTATGATATTGTACAGAATTTTATTCATTGATCTTTAGCATTTCTTTTATCTTTAGTATTTCAAGTGGTTTATAAACAAACTATCCTTATTACTTCATGGTGCAAAGCATCTAGTAAATTTGCTCTCTGTTTCAGAGGAAGAAATTAGTTTGGTAAAACTTCCCTTTGAGTTTCAGTGAGGTGCCAACTCATTTCTAATACAATTAGAATTATTATTCTTGTCTTTTCTCTTTAGAATCACAATAACATGTCACGTTGCCTCCTGGCTACACTAGACCAAAGCCTTGGCTGGTTTTAGGGCCCCAGTGACAATGAGGCTGCTATCTGTATAGAATAAATATGACAGTGGCTCCTGGATCCTGTTCCAGAATTACATCTCTTAGCTCTCAGATTCTTATTTCACAAGTATAGTTTAGATTGTTGACCCTAATCAGAGATCAGCAAACTGCCGCCTGTAGGCCAAAATCTTGCCCACTGCCAAGAGCTAAGAATGATTTTTACATTTTGATAATAGAAAATACTAAATTTAAATACAAATTAATCAATTTTGCCACTTGGCCCCAAAAGCTTAAGATATTTGCTATCTGGCTCTCTGTGTAAGTACATACATAATTTAATAATCCATTCACGTAACTTTGAGCAACAACTACATTCTTTGAGCCAAAATATCCTAGGTCAGGAGATTTACTGCATGTGAAAGTTTCTTAATTTTTAAAAATCAGTTATATCAAAGAATTATAAAATCAAAATCAGGCTGGATCTGGCTCATCTTACTTAGCATGTTGGCCAGATTCATACATGTTGCAAATGTTGTTATTTCCTCCTCCTCTAGGGCTGAATAGCATTCCTTGTGTGTGGATATGTACCTCTTTTGCTTGTTCATCTGTGGACACTTTGGTTTCCACACCTTAGCTATTGTGAAACAAGGCTGCAATTAACGTGCGAGGGTAGACATCTCACGCCACGTACTGATTTCAAAACCTTTTGATAAATAACCAAAAATGGCAGTGCTGGATTCCATGCTAGTTCTATTTTCAGTTTCTTAAGGAACCTCCATTTTGTTTTCCATAAGGTCTGTACCAATGTACAATCTCATTCAAGGTATGCAAGAGTTCCCTTCCCTTTCCTGTACATTTTCCCTAGCAATTAAGTCATTTGACTTTTTGATAATTGCTATCCTAAGAAGCATAAGGTGATGTCTCATTGCTATTTTAATTTGCAGTACCCTGATGATTAGTGAAGCTGAGTCCTTTTTCATATACCACTTAGCCATTGATATGTCTTCTTTGGAAAAATATCCATTCAGATCCTTCGCCTGTTTAAAAACACTTTTTTAATCTTTTAAAAATTTTACCTTTTGTTACTGGGTTGTATGAGTTCCTTATATATTTTGGATATTGGCCTCTAGCACATATATAGCTTGCAAATATTTTCTTCCATTTTGTAGGTTGCTTTTCATTTTGTTAATTCTTTACTGTTCCATGAAGAAACCTTTTAATTTGCTGGAGTCTCATTTATTTTTGCTTTTTTGCTTCTGCTTTTGCAGTCATATTCATCAGATCATTGCTAAGACTAATGTAAAAGAGCTTGCCCCCTGTGTTTTTTTCTGGCTGTTCTCACGGCCCACCTGAAAGTTTCAGGTCTTAAGTGTAAGTCTTCAATCCATTTTCAGTTGATTTTTGTGTATGGTATAAGAGAAAGGTCCAATATCATCCTTTTGTTTGTGGATATCCAGCTTTCCCAATACCATTTATTGAAGAGACCACCCCTTTCTCAATTCTATTCTTGGTGCCTTTGTCAAAGATTAGTTGACTGTACTTGTGTGGGTTTATTTCCAGGTTCTATTCTGTTCTAATTGCTTACCTGTTTTTATGCTGTTGAAATAGTGATTGGGTTACTATAGCTTAATAATATATTTTAAAATCAGGTAATGCGATGCTACCTGCTTTCTTTTCTTTCACAAGATTCCTTTGGCTATTCAAGGTATTTTGTGGTTTCATACAAATTTTGGGACTATTTTCTCTATTACACATCTCACTTCTATGTGGAATCTAAGAAATATAACTCATGGGAACACAGACAAGAAAGGGTTGCCAGGAAAATGAGATTTGGGTCAAAGAGCACAAAACTTCTGCTGTAAGATGAATTAAGATGTAATGTACAGCATAATGATGATAATTAATAATAATTATATACTTGAAATTTTCTATGAGATAGATCTTAAGAAGTGTTCTTACACATACATAAAAACTTAACTGTATCAAATGATGTTTACCATAATTACCTTGATTGAATAATCACCTTACAATGTATACATACATGAAAATATATTGTATACCTTAAAATATATAATTTTTATATTTCATTTATACCTCAATAAAGCTGGGAAAAATTAAAAATGAAAACAAAATTAAATTTAAGTGTGGGGAGGGAGAAAAGGGAAAGTAGGAGAGGGGAGTGGGGGGGGGCTTGGTAAGCTTTCACCTAACAGGTTCAATGTAGGGATATACGGCAAACCTCCTAGGTGAAGGGCTCAACTACAACTTGGACTTTTACCTAGCAAACACAAACAGTGTAACCTCATTGTTTGTACCCATATAGTAATCTGAAAAAATTTAAAACAAATGAATTACAAAGATGAAATTGTTTCACTCACATAGCAAGGAGCCTTGTAGGATGACCAAGTAAATCATACATTAACAGTGAAAATAAATGAACTGATTTGGAACTTTAGCAAAATACCCAAAAAAGAAAAATAAAAGAAGGCCAGGGAATTAATTGGCAGAGTAGTTCTAAGAATTGCAAACATATGAATGTCATTTTTGTTGTTGGATTATGTCAGATTAATCCATCAATACATGTAGAATAGTAAAACAATTTAGGATTAAGGTTGGTAGTGGCTGTTCCCACAATCTACCTGAACAGCATTTAGCTGCTGGAATATACTACACAGTGAGAAGTAAACTCTATAGCAAGCGTCTCAAACATTAAGCACATCAAGAGTCCCGGGAGATGGCTGCAATGCTACTTTTCATGAAGGAGATCAAAGCTTGGCCTGAGATTCTGCATTTCTCCCAGTGGCTGGGAGGCTGCTGCTCTGTAGCCCCTGCATTGAAAAGAAAAGCTCTGCTAGAGGCTTCTTATAGAGACGTCACCACTTTTTTCTTAAGCCGTAGTGGAAGGCTGACTGCAAAAGTATTGCTTTGCCCTTGAAAGCCAAGATCACAAAAATCACAAAACACCTAGGCCAAGTTTTTGTTTTACTGACAGCATTATATAACTTTGGCACTCCATCAATCAGAGGTTAGTATGGAAATTATGAAGTATAATCACTTCCAACTGTGTATGTCTACCTAGAGGCAAAAGTGACAGTCTGATGGTTGTACCTATGAAATACAAATGCCATATATTAATCAGGTCATGTATGCAAATGCTGATGACAGGGAAAAAGAGCAATGCACAATTACTATAGAGAACTCACATATTGTAAGATAAGCTAATTGTTATTGGGGTTATAGTAAAGTTAAAGCCTTCTGTACCTTGTAAGTACTGCAGTGCACCAACTTTCCATGATAGCATATTATGCAAAATCATAAATCATTGATCTTTAATATTATTGTGGATTCTGAGTAATGCTTTATGAGAAATAAAAGTGGTTTGTAAATAAACTAACAGATTGAATTAATAACTTATTTATTTTGAGGATTAAGACAGGCATTTGATATTCTTCTAGTACTTTTTCAGGCTTAAATTCCTTCTTCCCTCCCTTACCCCCTTTTTTCTTCCTCTTCCATTTCTCCCTCCCATCTCCCTTCCCTTCTTTCTTTCCTCTTTTCTTTTTTACCCTCCTTATTTATTGGAAAGGATTTCTTGGTATTTAAGGCAGGAAGACTTTGCTATATATCTTATATTTATGTAATTCACAGTGACAGAAAAAAATTCAGTCTTCCTGAATATTTTTAAGATCCACAGTCACATAAAGAAATGATTTGTGGAATAGAGAAGGATATGCCTATTAAAAAAACCGAGAAAAAAATTTTGATGTTATTATTAATGAAGCAGGTGGTACATCTTTTCAAAATTCCATTTTAGCCAGGCAGTGATTTGCAATGAAAGCTGACATGTTCATTTTTTCCAGAGTTAACAAACCCAAGGCCTATTGAAAGGTGGGGGGTGGGGGGATGAAAGAAAGAGGAAAATCTCTCTAATAGGCCTGAGTATTTTTGACTAAATTTTTGTTATTTTCTCCTTACAAAGTTAATTCTTAGCTCCGTTTGCTGGAACCCTCTTGCTAATATGCTGGAGATCAGTTATGCAGAGGCTGCACAGTTATTTGTAAGTACCCCCCTACAATCTAATGGGATGAATTGATAATTCAGGGGTGGAAAAGTTTGAGGTAACATTCCCTCCATGGTTGTGTACTACTTTATTTAGACAAAAATAAAGTTGATTGGAGTAATCTGTGCTCAAGATTTCTGGGTTGAGCTGTAAAATATTTAGTTGTCATAAAATGATTAACATGTTTAGTCTATTGATTATAAGTGACCCAATTATATGGTCTTTCTATTTTGATTAAATACATGTCATGGATCAGGGCAAAACAGGAGATAACTGACCTTTAAAAGTAGTTTCACACTAGAGCTGTCTAGGCTATAATTCTTTTCTCATTTTAACAGAATGGATTTTAATACCTATGAATATTTTAGAGTTCTACTTAGATTTTTTTTTTCTCTCAGTGAAAGACATATCATTGAATTGAATTTTTTTTTTTTGTAGCAAACATGGTACATGCATCTCCTGGAAAGTTACTTTTCTCGCTGGAGGCAGTTCACACACCTAATTCACTACTCCTAATTCCCCTGTAGGTAGGAACTGTTTATAGCACTGAATTCATCAAGAGTGAATAATAAGGATTCGTATCTGATTTGGGGCAAAAATGCTAAGACATTTGTCTAGTGGGACAATTACTTCAAATGGCACATGAGTGTGAGGCTGACATTGAAGAAGCAAGTAGTATTCTGATTTTTAGAACACATACATAATTCTGTGGGGGAAACTGCTTCATATTCATGTTTTAAAAAAGCAACACCCCAAATCCTATCATGGTCTTTTAAAACAGGAGTGTCCAACCTTTTTTCTTTTCTTTTCTATTTCACGTTGAAGGAATCAGAGTTGTCTTGGGCCATGCAGTAAATACACAAACAATGAGGACAGCTGATTAGCAAAAAAAAGAAGAAGAAGAAAAAAAAAGTCTGTGTGCAATTTTTGTGATATTTGATACCACAGATAAGTAAAAAAAGTCCTCACAAAATCAATATAGGCCAGGTTGGACATCCCTGATTGTGTTTTAAAGAATTAAATGCTAGAAAATACCAAACACAAGAGAATTAGTTATCAGTCAGTTTATGATATGGTTGGTTCAAATAAAAAATCTGTGCTAGTGCAATGTGTCAGTAAAACAGTTCTAAGGGTCTCCTCGAGGACAGATCATCATAGGCTTATTTATATAGGTCAGCAGGTTTGTTCTTATTTATTTTTGATTTATTATTCAGGCTCCTGAGAAGGAAGAACAGAAAACTCAGATGAGCATACAGATCTTTCCAAATAAGTTTTAATTTGGTCTCCATTGTAGAAAAGAAGGTTAAAGTGATTAGAAGTTTTCAATAGAAGAGAGAGGAAGCATTTTGTACCTCTACTCCCCTCTTTGAAACCACAGTCAACTTCCAAATGGTAAAACCAAGAGGTTGGGTACTCAAGCCAGGCAAAACCAGTGTTATGCTAGGTTAGACTAGAGTTTTACAGCAAGCTTCTGTACCCAGCATTAGGTGTATTTTTCTCCCAATATTTATTTTAATGGACTTCAAAATACAGTGATTGGTGGAGTCCCATTTTAAGGGGATATGTATAATTAATAATTCATGTTTTAGAATATTTGAGTCCTTAATAGTTGGAGAGTACCTGTCTTGCTGAATAAAAGTTCAGCTACAGGGTACAAACATATGAATTGAATTGTCAGCTCTTTTAGCAACTTAAAGTAAGGAGAGAAAACTTCATTTTTACTGAAGTGCAATGGCCCATCTCAATATTCTACCATCATATTATCATAACATATTATGATTTCTAATACTGTTTAAGAATATGTGACACACCTTTTGGGGGCAAGGCACAATTGAAAGAGTGACTTTGCCTAACAAATGAAATCAGTGTAACCTGGTTTCTTGTACCCTCAATGAATCCCCAACAATAAAATAAATAAATAAATTAATTAATTAAAAAAAAAGAATATGTTTTTGAATCTAAGGATGACATTATTTACTGCTTGATGTCTACCCAAGTATAAAGAAATGCTACTCAACACATCATTCTCCCGCCCTTTGCATCTGATCTAAAATGGGATGATTATGATCAGCTCTTGTTATCTTGGTGAAATGGCACATTGTTTTCTTCTAAATACAGGCTTTTCTTTTTCTTCCTACCATTTTTGCCTACTGCTGCCAGCTGATGAAACTGCTATTTAAGGAGTTAAATTTTAAGTCCATTATTTCTGTCTTTGTATTTACAGAGGTCTTAAGTTAAGCTTTCTAATAGTTTGCATTCTTCTTGAGGCTGACCTCCACACACCTGAAGGAGAAGCATTTGAATCCTGTGGCTCTGAACAACTTTCTTTCCTACTTGCCTGCTGCTCAGAATAATAACAACAACTCCCTTAGAATCACATCACCAGTATTTAAGATGCTATTAAATGGCATTCACTTTGTCAAATGTGACTGAAGGTAGCTTCTGACTACAGAACTCACCGTGAAGTGTATAAACAGTATTAAGCAACGAAACTGTGCTATGTCAGAAAAGAAAGTTGTTTGAGAAACGAAGTAGCTCATACAGATGCCAAGGAACCAGTTTTAAAAAGACTCTAAACTAGTTTAAAATGTAGGCTAGGATGCAAATACATAGGAAATAGCCCTCTGGAAAATTCTTGAAGACAAAAATCAAAGTATGGTCATAAAAAAAAAAAAAGAAAGAAAGTGAATAGCTTTTGATCAATGAATTTGCTTACCTTAATTTGAAAATATAATTTCATGTTTTAGTAGGAAAAATTTTCTTCCTTAATGGGTCTCCTATCTTACATTTGCATTAGGATTCTTGGCACATTTCTTTGTCTATCAGCTATTCTGAGACTATTACACACTTTTAAAGGCTGATTATGGTTATCCCCGTGCTGTCACATGGTGAATTATTACCATGGTGCTTTTCTGCCATGTCTCCCTCTGTCTTCTCTTTCTCTCTCTTTTTTTTTTTAAATATTTTATTGTTGGGGATTCATTGAGGGTACAAGAAACCAGGTTATGCTGATTGCATTTGTTAGGTAAAGTCCCTTGTCTTATCTTTTTTATTTTTTGTTTCCTTTTAGGCAAGTGATTGTTCTTCTGTGTGTAATCTGGCAATGCCACATGAGGGAGGTTATCAGAATGAATTCTGGCGAAAATTCAAATTAGTAATGATTATTATTATTATTATTTGGATGATCAGTGTCTGAAGATTATTCTTCTGCTTGGAGAAGTGTGAATCATAGTGGGAAGCAGACCTCTTTCTTTACCACCAGGAACAAAAAAAGGGAAACAGGCCTGATCCCTGTTCTTTCTGATAATCTTGTATTGAAAGCTCAAACCAGTGGTCCTGCCAGGAATTTAAATCAAGACTGGGTGACATTAAAAGTAGGGAAGTCTAGAACAGCAGTTCTCAGAATGTTGTCCAGCAACTTCTGTGGGTCTCTGGACCTGCTCTTTAATGTCTAAATTAACGACACAGTAACACTAACACATTATTTGGCAATTCCACACTCACTTTATCATGAGTGTACATAAAGTTTTTCTAGAGGCTGTACGATGTGATATTTTAACAGACTGAATACTGCAGCAGCTAGGATTATCTAGCTGTCCTCAATGAAGCCATGGAGGAGATTTTATAAAAATGTAAAACGGTATCATTCCCCTCACTAAATTTGTTTTAGAAAATACATTTTTCCAAAAGTTTTTTATGTTAGCATGTAATGAGTTTATTGTTTTAAATGAAATAACACATAAAATTTAAAATATTTTTAAAATATTTTAACATTTATTTCATAAATATTTTAAAATTCAGTTTCCATTTCTAGTGTTTCAAATATCAGTAGATATAATTCATATAAGCAATAACCCTTTGGATTCCTCTGCAAATTTTAAGAATATAAAGGAGTCTTATGACAAAATTATGAGCACTGCTTTTCTAGAGTTCAGTTGCCAAGTCCGTTACCTCAGCAGCAGCATCTGGGAACTTGCTAGAAATGCAAAGACTAGGGCTGCACCCTGGATGTCCTGAATCAGAAACTCCAAGGTGGAGCCTTAGTCCAGCAATTTCAACAAGACTTAGAGGAAATTTTCATGCATAGTCAAATTTGGGAACCAGTGGTCTAGAGAGAATTTGTCAAGCCTTAACCTTGTGTCAGAATCATCTTGGAAGGCTTGTTAAGCTATACACATTCCTGCCTACCACCAGAAATTGTGATTCAGTAGTCCTGGGTGTGAGTAAAGAATTCACTCATGATGATGTCTAAGGTGGTGTTAATTCTATCAGTCTGAGGACTCTGTTTTGGGTAGCACTCTTCTCAGGGTCTTTCTGGAGGTAGCAGTAATGATGTTGCTCAGAGTCTCAGTTGTCTGTTGCCTAGTGGGGATATCCCCGTATTTTCCTATGGTAGAACTTGGTGGGTTTGTCAGCATAAATTCTCCAGTTTGTGATGCAGTGGTGCAATCCCAGCTCACTGCAGCCTCAAGCTCCCAGGTCCAAGCGATCCTTGCTTTAGCCTCCTAAGTAGCTGAGGTAACAGGCATGCACAACCACACCTAGCTAGTTCTTAAAAAGTAATTTTATGGGGGTGATGGTGTCTTGTTATGTTGCCCAGTCTGGTCTCAAACTCTTGACCTCAAGTGATCCTCCCACCTTGGCTTTCAAAAGTATTGGAATTACCCCTGTGAGCCATCATACCCTGCCCCCCCCCCTTTTTTTAAATGTAGTATTCTATTTTCAGCAATTAGCCTACAAAAATTTGTAAAATTGCCTACTTTTCAGAGACAACCCTCTAAGCCTTTTTTTTTTTTTTTAATTTGGTACTTGTCTCCCCATCTCTCCAATAAAACAATTATTTTGTTAATTCTTCATTTGATAGTTTAGGCACATTGGCTTACCACTATGGGAGATGAAGACTTAACCTCTTTTTCACTTCCCTACCCCATGGAGGTACACTTCTGGTTTCCCCACCTTCCACATATAGTTATTTAATACTTTTGCTTAGGAGCAGTGCCTGTGGCTCAGTGGGTAGGGCGCCAGCCCCATATACTGAGAGTGGCAGGTTCAAACCCAGCCCTGGCCAAACTGCAACAACAACAACAACAACAACAAAAAATAGCTGGGCTTTGTGGCGGGTGCCTGTAGTCCCATCTACTTGGGAGGCTGAGGCAAGAGAATCGCCTAAGCCCAAGAGCTGGAGGTTGCTGTGAGTTGTGATGCCACAGCAGTCTACCGAGGGTGACAATGTGAGACTCTGTCTCTTAAAATAATAATAATAATAATTTTGCTTAGATCAATAATGAGTCTTTATGTTTTACGACTATATAAATGTTCTTCCATGGAGCCGTGTTGTATATAATGACTACTTGTTTCTTGCCTACCATTTTTCTTCTTGTAGTAATAATTGCCTTATTTTTCTGCCTGAAGTACTTAGTCCACATTCTTTCTCATTTGTGTAAAATTCATCTCAATATTTTCAGATACTTTAGATGTTCTCATAATTTAATTTTCTTAGAGTCATCTTTCCTGGAATATTGTGCCTATCTCCCATTTGGAATGGTTTCTTTCTACACTGAAGCACAAATATCATCTTGGTGTGTCCCTTCATTGTCTTCCTAAAGATCATCTTCATTTCTGTTTTGTGGTAGACTTCCTGATTCCCAGCGATGTCTTTCCTTTTTTAAAATTAATTTTGATTTTGTTGGAATACCTGCAATTATTTCCCAACAAGGGTTAGAAATTATTTGTGATTGTCTAAAAATGTTTTTATACTACCTGTACATTGGTGAAAGTTTGGTTCAATTGAACATAATTTTCATAAAGAATTTTTAGGTTATTTTTCAGATCTTGGTGTTACTGTTGGGCCAATTTTGATTCCCACTTTTCATTTGTGACCAATTTTTTTTTTCGTTTCTAGAAGCTATTATTTTATTAGGCAATAAACAGGCACCTTTAATTTCATGTCTTTCAAATCAGGAAGTTTTCTCCTTAAAATATTTCTTTGATTTTTTTCATTGCTTATATGTTCTGTTCTCCCTCTTCTTAAAACTGCTGTTAACAGAACGTTGGATCTCCTGGTATAGTCCTGTAATTTTTTTTCTGTATTGTTTTCATTTTTTATTAAGTCTTTTATACATATCATAAATACATTTATGCCCATTTCAGTGTGTTGATTATTTGTACAAATTGGAGTGCTTACATCATACTAATCAGTATCGCTTTCATCTCATTTACCCAATTATAGCATTAGGACATTTGTGTTCTACACATGATAGAACCAACTTGTACTTGCAACGTGCTCCATAGTTGTGGTCCCCCTTCTATTCTCTACTATCCTTCCCTCCCCCTCCCCTTCCCTCCTTCATCATAGCCTAAACTTGTGTTTCATTTTTAATATGCAAGTGTGAGTTATTATAAATTGGTTTCACAGTAGTACTGAGTACATTGGATACTTTTTTTCCATTCCTGAGATAATTTGCTAAGAAGAATATTTTCCAGCTCCATCCATGTAAACATAAAGGAGGTAAAGTCTCCATTTTTTTTTACTGCTGCATGATATTCCATGGTATACATATACCACAATTTATTAATCCATTTATGGGTCGATGGGCACTTGAGCCTCTTCCATGACTTGGCAATTATGAATTGAGCTGCAATGAACAATCTGGTGCAAATCTCTTTATTGCCAAATGATTTTTGGTCCTTTGGATATACACCTAGAAAAGGTGTATATAGAAGAGGAATTGCAGGATCAAACGGCAGTTCTACATTTAGATCCCTGAGTGTTCCCCAAACTTTCTTCCAGAAGGAACGTACTAGCTTGCATTCCCACAAGCAGTGCAGAAGTTTTCCCTTTTCTCCACATCCACGCCAACATCTGTTGTTTTGGGAGTTTGTGATGTGGGCTACTCTTACTGCGGTTAGATGGTATCTCAGAGTAGTTTTGGTTTGCATTTCTCTGATGATTAAAGATGATGAGCATTTTTTCATGTGTCTGTAGGCCATGCACCTGTCTTCTTCAGGGAAGCTTCTGTTCATGTCTTTTGCCCACAAAGAAATGGGATCATTTGTTTTTTGCTTAGTAATAAGTTTGAGTTCTCTGTGGATTCTAGTTATTATACCTTTGTCAATAGCATAACTTACAAAAATCCTCTTCCATTCTGAGGGCTGTCTATTTGCTTTACTTAGTGTGTTCTTGGCAGTGCAGAAGCTTTTTAATTTGATCAGATCCCAGTAATGTATTTTTGATGTTGCTTCAATTGCCTGGGGTGTCTTCCTCATGAAGTATTCTCCCAGGCCAATTTTCTTAAGTGTTTCCCCCTGCACTCTCTCTAAAAATATTTAAAGTTTCATGTCTTAAGTTTAAGTCCTTTAACCAGTGAGAGTCAATTTTTGTTAGAGGAGAAAGTTGTGGGTCCAGTTTCAGTCTTCTACAAGTTGCCAGCCAATTCATCCAGCACCATTTATTGAATATGGAATCTTTCTCCCAATTTATATTTTTAATAGGCTTATCAAAAATCAAATGATGATAAGTGTCTGGGTTCACCTCTTGGTCTTCAATTCTGTTCCATACATCTACCTCCCTGTTTTTGTGCCAGTACCATGCTGTTTTGATCACTATCGATTTATAATAAAGTCTGAAGTCTGGAAGCGTAATTCTTCCCAATTTGTTTTTATTTCTGAGTAATGTCTTGGCTATTCAAGGTTTTTTCTGTTTCCATATAAAATGAAGTACTAATTTTTTCCAGGTCTTTAAAATATGAGAGAGCTGCTTTAATAGGAATTGCATTAAATCTGTAAATTGCTTTGGGTAGTATAGACATTTTAACAATGTTGATTCTTACCAGCCATGAGCATGGTATCTTTTTCCATTTGTTAACATCTTCAGCTATTTCTTTCCTCAGAGTTTCATAGTTCTCTTTATAGAGATCTTTCACATCCTTAGTTAGATACACTCCCAGATATTTCATCTTCTTTGGCACTATTGTAAAGGGAATAGAAGCTTTGATTGCTTTTTTCCCCTTGACTATTGTTGGTGTATATAAAGGCTACAGATTTATGACTAGTTATTTATTTTGTATCCTGAGACATTACTGTATTCCTTGATCACTTCTAGGAGTTTTGTAGTTGATTCCCTAGGGTTTTCCAGATATATAATCATATCATCTGCAAAGATTGACAGTTTGATCTCCTCTGGTCCTATTTGGATCCCCTTGATTGCCTTTTCTTGCCTGATTGCAGTGGCTAAGACTTCCCTTACAATGTTAAAAAGCAGTGGAGACAGTGGGCATCCTTGCCTGGTTCCTGATATGAGTGGATATGTTTTCAATTTTACTCCATTCACTATGATATTGGCTGTGGGTTTGCTGTGGATGGCCTCTATCAGTTTAAGAAATGTTTCTTCTATACCTATTTTCTTAAGCGTTCTGATCAAGAAAGGATGCTGGATATTGTCAAAAGCTTTTTCTGCATCAATTGAGAGAATCAAATGGTCTTTGTTTTTTAATTTGTTTATGTGATGTATTATATTTATGGATTTAGGTATATTGAACCATCCTTGGGACCCTGGGATGAAACCTACCTGGTCATGGTGTATAATTTGTTTGATGTGTTGTTGGATTCTGTTTGCTAGGATCTTATTGAATATTTTTGCATCAATATTCATTAGAGATATTGGTCTATAATTTTCTTTTCTTGTTGGGTCTTTTCCTGGTTTGGGTATCAGGGTGATATTTGCTTCATAGAATGAGTTGGGAAGTATTCCTTCTTTTTCTATGTTTTGGAAAATATTAAGTAATATAGGTAGTAGTTCCTCTTTAAAGGTTTGGTAGAATTCTGATGTGAATCCATCTGGTCCTGGGCCTTTCTTTTTGGGGAGATTTTTTATAGTTGATGCTATTTCAGAGCTTGTTATAGGCTTGTTCAACATTTCCATTTCTCTCTGGCTAAGTCTGGGAGGGTGACATGTTTCCAAGTATTGATCTATTTCCTTCAGATTTTCATACTTCTGAGAGTAAAGTTTTATGTAGTATTCATTAAAGATTTGCTGAATTTCTGAGGAGTCCATTGTTATTTGCCCTTTGTCATTTCTGATTGATGAAATTAGAGATTTTACTCTTCTACTTCTGGTTAGGTTAGCTAATGGTTTATCTATTTTATTGACCTTTCAAAAGACCAACTTTGATTTGTTAATCTGTTGTATGATTCTTTTGTTTTCAATTTCATTAAGTTCTGCTCTAATTTTAGTTATTTCTTTTCTTCTGCTGGGTTTAGGGTTGGAAAGTTCTTCCTTTTTCAGTTGCTTGAGATGACCCATTAAATTATTGACTTCCTCTCTTTCTGTTGTCTTGAGGAAGGCTTGCAACGCTATAAATTTTCCTCTTAAGACTGCCTTTGCTGTATCCCAGAGGTTCTGATAGTTCATTTCTTCATTATTGTTTTGTTCCAAAAATTTGGTAATTTCCTTTTTAATCTCGTCTATGACCCAGCTATCATTTAACATGAGGTTTTTTAGTTTCCATGTTTTTGTATGTGTGTGTGGAGATTCCTGTTGTTACTGAGTTCAACTTTTATTCCATGGTGATCTGAGAAAATACAAGGAATGAATTCTATTCTTTTAAATTTGCTGAGGTTAGACTTGTGACCTAAGGTGTGATCAATTTTGGAGGATGATCCACGGGCTGATGAGAAGACTGTGTATTCAGTTTTGTTAGGATGAAATGTTCTATATATGTCTATAAGATTCAAATGTTGAATGGTTAAGTTTAATTCTAAAATTTCTTTGCTTAGCTTCTTTTTTGAGGATCTATCCATCACTGCCAGAGGAGTGTTAAAGTCTCCAACAATTATGGTGCTGGGGGAAATCAAATTGCTCATGTATGTTATAAATTGAGGTGCATTCTGGTTGGGTGCATAGATGTTGATAATTGAAATCTCATCATGCTGAGTGTTGCCCTTAACAAATAAGAAGTGACCATCATTGTCTTTGCTTACTTTGATTGGTTTAAAGCCTATTGTATCTGCAAATAAAATCGCAACACTTGCTTTTTCCTGATTTCCATTTGCCTGAATTATAGATGACCATCCCTTCACCCTGAGTCTATATTTATCTTTTAAGGTAAGGTGAGATTCTTGAATGCAACAGATGTCTGGCCTGAGTTTTTGTATCCAGTCAGCCACCGTGTGTCTCTTTAGAGGGCAATTTAAGCCATTCACATTAATTAAGAGTAGTGATAAACCGGACAGAGTTTTGGGTATCGAATTTTTTGAAAGTGCAGTGGACATTTTTAATCCTTTTGCCTCTATGGAAGTTAGAATCTGATCAAAAGTTTCTGAGTGATTTTATTTTAGTGGTGGAGGATTGTGTTGTTCATTATGGAGGATAGGTCTGAGAATTTCGTGAAGAGCTGGTTTAGTTATGGCAAATTTCTTCAACATGTGAATGTCATTAAAGTATTTAATTTCTCCATCATAGATGAAATTCAGTTTAGCTGGATACAGGATCCTGGGTTGAAAGTTATTTTGTTTAAGGAGAATAAAGGTCGATGACCACCCTCTTCTAGCTTGAAAGGTTTCAGTGGAGAAATCTGCAGTCGTTCTAATGCTCTTCCCCTTGTATGTAATGGTTTTCTTACTTACAGATTTTAGAATTTTCTCCTTCAATTTAACTTTAGCAAAATTAATTATAATGTGTCTATGAGAATTTTTATTTGGGTTGAGTTGTGCTGGTGTTCTGAGACTGTCTGATATCTGAATTTCAGAATCTCTGGGCATGTCTGGAAAATTCTCTTTAATTATTTCATGAAGCAAAGCATCTGTATTCTTTGCAGCAACCTCAACACTTTCAGGTATTCCTATAAGGCAAATATTAGACCTCTTCGAATTATCCCAGAGTTCTCTGAGAGAATGATCTGTTTTTGTTCTCCACTTTTTTTCCTCTTTGAGTGTTTGGGAGCATTCAAAAGCTTTGTTTTCAATATCAGAGATTCTTTCTTCTGCCTGCTCCATTCTGTTACTGAGGGATTCTACTGTATTTTTTAGATCTTTGAGGGCTGCAAATTCTTGCTATAATGTGTCAAAATCCTTGGTCATTTTGTCGTTAAATTCTTGAGACATTTTTTGAATTTCTGCTTTAAATTCTAATTTCATCATTTCCTCCATTTTGTTGATCCTATTTACTATCCAAATTCTGAACTCAATTTCTGTCATCTCAGCCATTTGTTTGGGAATAGGATCTTGTACAGTACCTGCTTTATCATTTCTTGGGGAAGTTGATCTACTCTGATTGTTCATGTTGCCAGAGTTTTTCCACTGATTCCGCCTCATGATTCTTTTTCACTGTTGGCTAGGTGGTCTGGTAAGGTGAGATTGGATTGGGGTTTCCTGGGGTTGTGGTTAACCAGCCCTTTGTTAACCATCAATCTGGGATTGATGACTGCAGCTTTTTCCCCTTTAGCTTTGCAAAGGACCTGAACAGTATTACAGTTTGAGGCTGGGGAAACCTGCTTGGTGTGGTGGGGTTAGGTGGCTCAGTTTTGTATTCAACTGGTTCTTGTCTGATCCTGGTGGATCGGTGACTCTGGTGAAGTTTTAGCTGTGAAGAAATACAAGCAATTAAGAAACCCCACTTCCCCATAAAACAATTGGAATGTGAAAATCGACCCTTCCTGTTACTACACAACCAGGGTATCCCCCTAGAGGGTCCTTGGGTGATTGTCCCAAGTTAGGGGTTCCAAACCACTTGACTCTGTCAGTATGAACTCTCAGGTGGGAGAGTTTGAAAGGTCTCCAGCAGCTAGATAGCAGAGGTCTACTGGCTGCTCAGATTTGGCTCTCTCCGGTGCTCTACAGAGTCAGAAAGGCCTGTCCGGTAGCACCGTAGGACCGGGAGCTGAGTCTCTTTCTCCACTTTGTTCCTTTTTCATGCCTAATCACTGGTGACCCCACAGGGCTGCAGTCCTGTTTCCTCCAATAATGCGAAGTGCCAGGGCTCGGCATCTGTCAGAGTCAAAGGAAGGTCAATGCCCCCAAGGCCCGGCCACTGCCCTTGGCTACCAGCTAGCTGTGGGAGCTGAGGCCTGCCTACCTCAGGTGTTCAATTTCCACTGGTGAGTGTTCCACTTGGGCTAAGTCTAATCCTGGGGGTACCAGGCCTGCAAATGCTTATCTTCCTCAGCCACCGCACCTTTGTCCCTGCCACTCTGCAGCACCAGTATCCCTATAGAGTAATTTATAGTTTCCTCTGGCAGTGCACAGAGTTGGGGGGGTGTTTCTCCAAGACTGGACCCCAGTGTGATCACTCTATTGTTGCTGGATCTTTGTGGGAAGTGCTCCTGCACAGTTCCACTACTGCTGCCAAAGCCAGAGAATTCTGGCTGTAGGAGCAGCTCTAGGAGCGTGCTGCACACAGATCTGGCAGCAGGGCGGGGTACCCTGCATGGATTCTGGCAGTATCTAGTGCCCAGTGACTTCAGCAAGAACACTACTCCACTGGTGATTCCGATTGAGCAGGGGCCTGGTGTGGAGGCAGGGCAGGTGCAGTGTGCAGCTTCAGTGGTTTCCAGATGGGTGGGGCTCGGCTTCTGCTGACTCCTGGTGGGCGGGGCATGGTGTGAGGCCTCCAGGTGGGCAGGGCGCAGGTGCAGTGCGAGGCCTCAGTGGTCCCTGGGTGGGCGTGGCATGGGCACAGGGCAAGGCCTTGGCAGTCTCTGAGTGGGCAAGGTGTGGCGCCGGCCTTGGAGGTCTCCGGGCAGGCGGGGTGCGGGGCAGAGGCAGGGAGGGAGTGGGGGACTGACCAGGCAGGGGGCAGGGTACTCATTCAGGCAGGCTGGGGAGGGGAGCGCTGCTAATGAGCCTCCTCCCTCAGTCTCTGTAGCAGTTAGGGATCTGGTTTATCCAGTCAGGGGGAAGAGTGGACTGAACATTCAGAATGGCAGGGAAAATGTAAGTTCAGTTTTTCTGCCTGGTAAGTGAATGATCACAGTCACCGCAGGGTCCCTCTGGAGGATGAAGTCCCCACTTCTTACTGCTCTCACCCATGGGTTGAGACAAGAGGTCCTCAGTTCACTACTTGCCTGTAGAAATCCCACAGGAGCAAACGAAGAGTAAAAGGAAAAGGAAAAAAAAAACCCGTAGCTTTCTTGGGGGAGGGGTCGGGCATTTTTCCTTTCGGTTGAGTTTTGTACCTGGAGATTGTTGTCTTGGAATTGCAGCTTGCCTCAGCAAGGGTGACCTGTAGTTATCTCTCTTCTCTCTCGGTTGGGCTTCCTGTCTTCAGCTTAATTGGATTCCCTCTGGACATTATCCTTCTCTCTGGTCAGGAGCCTATGTGGGAAGCTCTCTGTACTGTTTTCATATCTGACTTTTTGTTCTATGTTCTCAGAGGTTTTTTTACAATATGTCTTCTAACTCTATAGTTGAATTTTTAATTTCTGCTTAATTTTAAATTTTCAAGATCCACTTTCATATTTTTGTTTAAAGTTTTTTTCCTCCCTGCAAAATTTTTATTTTTAACTAAGTTGCTCATTTGTTGTCTATTTTTGTTGGTTTTGGAGTCTCCCCTTTATGATAGAGATTTTCTCAAACATGCAGTGAACATGCCTGTCCATTTATTTATCTTTAAGAACATTAAGTGAGGCTGATAAGAAGTTTTGTGAGTGCATGCACATTGTCAATGCTGGGCTTCACAGGCTTCACAGGTGTGTCATTGGGAAATACATTAGAACCTCTGCAAGTTGACCATCCATAGGATTGTAACAAGCTGGTCAACATATGGAGGTGGTTAACATAAGGAACTAGGAATACTGTATTAATATGTATATATGGTGTATGTCTTGTCTATGAAAATCAGGTCCTTAAGGAAGTGGTCAAAGTACATGGCATCTATAGACATCTGCTGTACTTGAAGTCAAAACTTTAGGTCTCTGAAGCCAGTGAAATTCCCAAGGGAAGCATTCTCTATTTTCCTATCTCAACGTTCTTTATTTAGCTGCTATTATTCTTGGATCTCTGCAGAGGTCTAAATATTCAGCTTGTAAACTTTTAATCATTTTGTTTCTTATCCTCAACAGCATCTGATGTTTCATAATGTAGACAATTTATATTATCCATTATGGAAAATAAACTTTTGGGCTTCTGCTGCTATTGGAGAAATCACCTTTCATTTTTAGCTGGACATAGTGGTTTTGTTAAGTCCTTAACCATTGGGGATTTTGTAGAGTAAACTGTGTTGAGTTCTAGCCCCTTCTACTGGCTTAGTATTCAGTATTATCAAGTCTGCTATGTCTGTTACCACTTACTCTTCGGCCTTCTGGGACCACAAATGCGGTTGCTATCATTTCTTCTCATCATTTTCTTTGTCCTTATGGGTTTTTGCTGTATATGTGTTTATTTTCCTGTTATTTTACAAATGTTCCAGGTAGAATTATAGTCAAATGAATGCATGCATGCAGATATGCTCAATCTATGATCTTTAACTGAAAAACTTGCTGTTTATTTTCTAAGCCTGGTTATTGGAACACCCCTGTGGCTTCTCTGTGAGCCAACAGGTTCTCAACCAGCCAAATTCTTTCCTGTGTAAGTCAACCAGAGCTTGTTTTTTTGTTGTTAGTAAGCAAGAACCTTGATTGATACTCAAATTCTTGCATTTTCATGCCTACTGAAAGGTCATATAATTTTATAAGTACAATTTCTATTCATTCACTATTGCCAGAATTTAAATTCCTAGGCTGAGGTACCTAAAGTTTTGATATCACTCAGCAAAGTGTGTGGGTGTGTATATGGACAACATTGCCCTTCTCTGTTTATGGAGATTTAACTGTTAGACTTCTTCCAAATGTACTTTAGAGGAATATTCTTTTATTTTCTTTTTCCTTTCCTATCATTACTGTGTTGTGTTGATGAACTCAAATGTATGTATGAACTCTAATTCCTTCGCAGACTCTTCCAGCCCCTATTGTTACTTCATATTGAGGGTAATTGTCAATTTCCATTTATCAAATTCATACTGTTGATTTTGTCTGAGGAATGAATCCTTTATCAAAAGTGGGAAATTGTAAGATAGGCTGGGATTGTGTGCCTGGCCTTCATTTACTTTACCTGTTTAGCCCTGGGAGCTATTTGAGTTGTGTACTCCTAACAATTCTTTCCTGATTGGTGACTTGCTGCTTGTAGACTTTAGTCCAGCTCTGATTTTTATCCTACATTCCTAATAGTCTCCTGTGGTCTAGGCCATGGCTCTTGTTTGAGTCATATCTAGGTGATCTTGCATCTCTTCTTCTCTTTAGGTTGACACCTCAGAGACAAGGTCAGCCTGGATTTCACTTTTTTTTTTAGAGAGAGAGTCTCACTTTATCACCCTCAGTAGAGTGCTATGGCATCACAGCTCACAGCAACCTCCAACTCCTGGGCTTAGGTGATTCTCTTGCCTCAGCCTCTGGAGTAGCTGGGACTACAGGGGCTCACCACAACACTCAGCTTTTTTGTTGTTGTTGTTGTTGCAGTTTGGCAGGGGCCAGGCTTAAACCTGCTACCCTCGGTATATGGGGCAGGTGCCCCACCCATTGAGACACAGGCGCCACCCTGGATTTCACTTTTGAATTGGATCTTTCAAATTATCTTTTATTTTACTCTGTACAGCCTGTAGCCAGGCCTCCCCAGATGAAAGCTTCCAAAAAGTTTAAACCTACAGGGTATCTAGAGAAACTAAACTCTCCTGTAATGACTATTTGTGCATTAACAAATTTTAAGTGAATAAATCATGATAAAAATTTATCAAATTTTGAATTTTACAAAAGTGCCAGAACTATAATGATCTACTTTCATATTATAATCATTCCTGATTTTAAAAGTATCTGGATATACCTTCTTCATGTACTACCATTAATAAATTCACAAGGGGGTTCTCTTTGTTGCTCACCATGCAAAAAGCCAATTATTGGAACAAGGAAGATTGTCAAGGAAGAAAGGATTTATCACAGAGGGCACATCCTCTGGGAGGTAGGTGGAATGTACTGCCTCACATCCACCTCCCCTACCAATGGGGTCAGGAGTCATAACAGAGGTGAAGTACATAATGCATGAAGTAAGTGAGCATCATTACATGTTTGGGGTGGAGTTCAGGGCATGTAAGTGCAGTGAGAAATCGTGGCTATACATGTATTGCATGATAAAAGATAAGTTAGCTAACTCCTTTCCAGGGCAAGGATTTTAGTATTGTCTTGAGCTAGTGGTTAACATTGGTCAATTTTTCAGCCTTGTGCATAAGCAGGATGTGGCAAGTAGGTTGCTCTGTGGGTTCTGGGGAGCAATCTGTAGTGGGGTATCACTACTCTTGTTTTCCCTGGACGTGCGGGTAGTATAAAACTTTGTAGTTACCTTGTGTGTGCCAAGGATTCTGTCATTTCTAGGGGAAGAAACTCAAAAGGGAATGCCAGACTGCAGTAGAAAGTTATAAAGTTCTGGTCAGCAAATCATACTGGCCTAGGGATTTTGAAACATAGGAGAACTATAAAAAGATGTTTTTGCTTATAGAGCCAGTTACACTACAAATAGAAGGCTTTAAACCTAAGAGTAATTTTGAATCTAAGTAATGCACTCTATTATTTTCCTTTCTTTTATTGAATCAGTGCCTGGTTCTAAATTTGGCATTTTGGGGAGGCCCATTCAGCCTACTAGGTTTACATTTAGTCTCTCTGCATTACTACACTGGGCTAAAAATAAATTTACTTGCTGATTTTTCTTGTCTTGGTCTTAGTTTTTGGTTTTGTTTTGCTTTCTTCCATTCTCCCTCCTGTCCTCCTTCACTCTCTCCCCAGCACCCTCACTCCTACCCCCATCCCTCTTTGCTCCCTTTCTTCCTCATTAAAAGAAGCTTCTTTGGTACATTTATTACAGACTAATTTTCAGTGTACAACCAGTAGAGTTTTTATTGTTGTAGATATCATCTAGAATCTGTCCAAACCAATGTCTTTCCTCACAGGATGAGATTCCAATAACTTATTACCAAATAATTATAAATATTATTTACATAGATTTTTCTACTTCATGTAGGATAGAATAATTAATAGGACTCCCTATATAAAACATCACAAGGATATTCTTAATGGTATTCTTAGTAGGAGAATGTGTTATCCTTTATCTCCATAGTCTTCAGGCTAAAAATATATCTAAAGTTCTGAATCTCTTAATTAAAATTATGTAGGAGAAAGAAAAGCACTAGCAAATGAAAGAAGCTTGCATTTCTTGCTTTTTATACAGAGTGAGGAATGTATTCATTTAGAATCTTCAAGTGATAAGCCACAGAAAATATGACCCAAATTGGGCTGTGGGGAAACAAAAAACCTAGGAAATTTATGGATACTTGTAAGTAGAAAGTCATCAAAGAGTAGTGTCAGGTCCAGGATTAGCTTAACGCTGGAGTCCAAATAATTCCAATAGGATCCTGATGTCTTTTTTTTTTAATCTCTGGGCTCTATTTCTTTTGAGTTGGCCTCTTTTTAAGACAAGTTATTTCCCTGTAGTAGCAACTCCAGGCCACATATCTTCTCAGGTTTATTATTCGGTGAAAAATGAAGGTGTACTGTGACCTATAGGTCTTCTGGGCAGCACATAGCTCTGTCAGGGTCACATGCAGGTAACCAAGTCACTCATTGCAGCCATTGTTCTAATTGGGTGAGGTCTCTGTCTCAGATTTGTTCGCTGAGAAGAAAGAATGGTCAGTTTCACCCACAACCACTCATATGGATTAAGGGTAAAGGTAGGTTGATTCCCAGAATCAAATAGGGTTTAATACTTAGGAAAAAAATAATTGGATGAGTGGCAACAACAAATAGTGAATTTTCAAAGCCAAATTTTTTCTTTCTTTTTTTTTACTGCTACAGTTTTATTAACAATGGATATAAAAATAATCAAAATTAAAAAATAATATTTTATCTTCATTCATCAGAAGCCTTAAGTAGAGCCGCTTTTTTTCCTCATATTTATCTGCAATCTCTGTTTTCCAAGCGGTCTTCTGACATGCATTCTTCATGTTCTCTGTTAACTTTAGCAACCTGCTCCTCAAGATGTCTCTTCACTGACCCTAGATGTGTAGCAACCATCTCTAAAAGATGCTGCAAGTGAATTCCCACTTTTCATCTGTCTTCAGTTGTGGTCTGGACAACTAGCTGGTATTCCCACTGAACAGCATCTAATTCCTTTGTAGCTTCACTCAGGGCCTTGTTCATGGTGTTGTCCACCAGGTACTTGTGCTTCTGCAAGGACTCAAGCTCATGGGCATATTTTTCATCCTCTTCTTCAGCTTCCTTAACTTTTTGTTGGTAAAGATCATCCAGCTTTTGAACTTCCTGTTTCAGAGTTCTCACGCTTCTCTTGCTTTCTTTTATCATTGTATTCATTTGTTCTAAAGTATCTTCCAAACCTATTTTTTTTTATTGAGTGCTTTATTAATTTCGTTTTTGGTTTCATTCAAGAGTTCCTTGAGGTACATATACTTAAGCTGTGTACTTGACAAGGCAGTTGGGATTAAACTTTATTTGAAAGCCATAACATTTGGAATTCTCAGCACCTTTAGGGATAAGTTTTAATTTTCTAGCCAATTTATGATACTCTGCTAATTGTGCTTGAATTGCCCCCTTTCCTCTGGCATATTTTAGCTCCTCATTCTACAACTTCTGTTGTTCAGCTTCCAAGTCCTTGGTTAATTTCTTAATTCTTGCTGTAATTCATTTCTTTCATGATTTATTCTTTCATTGCAACTGAGTACTTCTGGTTATCAGCAATATTCTGTAGTTGAACATTCTCCTGTTTTATTGTTTCATATTCTAGTTCTAGTCTAGCAATTTCTCCATTCAATTTGTGGTCAAGTATGGTTGAATGAGACTCCAAATTGCTCATGTATGCCTGGTAGTTTGGACCATCACCTTGTAAGGATGCATTGGTTCTTTTTCTCTTTCTGGTTCCAATCTTGCAATCTGTTCATTCAATGCTTTGTTTTTTGCTTCTAATCATTCCAGCATGGAGGCATCTACATTAAATAAATCCTTTATCTTTGAGTGAAACTGCGTTCATCTCGTCAAAGCTGTCGGCAGCATTCATAAAATGATCATAGCATTTTATGGTATAGTCTAAAAACAACTTATTATCCATAATTCCATCTTCAGTTTCTCTTCCTCAAGGCTGTCCATCATCAAATAAAGGTCAACTTTTTTTCATGGTAGTATGTATCTTGATGCTATCTATTAGCCAAACCAAGGTTGCCACATTGTGAGGCTGCATATGAGGGGCTCCCACTGTATCCGTGGAGCTTTTGCTGGTGAAAAAGGATACTCAAGGTCTTTAAAGATTCTTAGAACCTCTTCTTCAAGCTTTGTGTCAGGAAGTTCATATGAGGGGCACAGGAAGTCATACAGAAAAAGTGACAATCTACAGACGGAGCTTGTAGAGATTTCCTGGATACACTATGTGCATTCCCATTTTCTGTGAGAAATGCACAGAATTCTCGAGTACACTACTGAAGAAATATTTTGTCATTAAGTGTTCTTGGGTCCTTAATTTTTTCAGAACTGGAAAATATGCCAAGTTGACTATTTTGGGCTCCATATCCACTTTGACTAAATATAGAGACTGTGCTTTCAGATGTGGGTTTGTTTAGACTCAGCTTGCCAAAGGCTGGTTTCTCTTTCTTTGGAGGATATAGAGGCCTTGTTTATTGATGTCCTGGGGCCTTAATCCTGCATAGAGAGAGATGTCTGGCACCGCCAGTGGAAACTGAACTGCACTTCATGCTTATGACAGTCCGTAGGTGGACTGTGGTTGATGCTCTTAAGGTCTACTTCTGTAGGAAGTGGTGGGTTCCAGGATTTTACTCATGAATGATGTATCCAGGAATCTATTCCCATAACTTTAACAGCTTTCTTCAACTTTCCTGACACAATCCAGGGCCTGAATTTCTGTAATCTGTGCAACCATCTGCCAGATAGAACTGCAGTCATCAAAACACCAGCTCCTGAAGCCAAATTTCTTTGTGATTCAGTTTTGTCCTCTCTGCTTGATTTCCAAATCCTTATATTACTCCACTTACCCTATATTGCTGTGGTCCCTGGGGATTGGGACCACAGCAATAGTATACCACTAGTATCAGTCTGTGGTCTGTTAACAATTAGGCTGCACAGCAGGAGGTAAGTGTGGACAACTGAGTGAAGCTTTATCTATATTTGCAGCTGCTCCCCAGGGCTAGCTTCACCGCTTGAGCTATGCCTCCTCTCAGATCAGGGGCAGCAATAGATGCTCATAGGAGTGTAAACCCTCCTGAAAACTGTGTAGGCTAAGGATCTGGGTTGCATCACCTTACGCGAATCTAATGCCTAATGGTCTGAGGTGCAGCTGAGGAGGTGAGGATAGCACTGGAGAGTAGCTGCAAATACAGGATGGGTCCATCTAGTTGCAGGAAAACAAGCTCAGGGCTCACACTGATTCTGCATTATGGTGAGTTGTATAATTATATAATACAATGTAATAATTCTAGAAATAAAGTGCACAATAAGTGTAATGCACTCGAATCATTCTGAATTCCCTGTCCCCATCTGTGGAAACATTTGTCTTCCATGAAACCAGTTGCTGGTACCAAAAAGGTTGAGGACTGCTGCTATACTGTATTTCTAGGCCAACGTGGCCCCCATTTGAAGATTCGTGCCAAAATCAGTATTACCCCTACCAGAACTCTCATCACTTCTCCCATTATCTCTACCAGTGATTAACGTTTATTATCCACTCAAGCCAGACAGTAAATTGCTCATTTAACATAAACGATCTCTAATCCTCACAATAAAGGTGTAAAATAGGTATTATTACATGCTGTTTTCAGGTGAGGGAGCTAAGATTGAGAAAATTATGTAACTTGCATAAAATTTCACAGTCTTTTAGTGGTAGTGTGAGATTCCAACCCAAATCAGACTCACTTCACAGCTCAGGCCCTGGCTTAATGTTCTGGAACTTGGTAGTAAAGTCAAATGTATAGATGATCTACTGTTCCCCCTTGAAACTGAAATTCTTCCTCATGTCCTCAGTTTGAGTTTTTTCTTGGTGATTGCTGTGCACCCCATGCTCTCTAGACCTAGATTACAAATTTATTATTGCTGTAAGTTTACTTCTGCACACATTTTATTCAGGCGCTAGATTCCTTTCTCTTTAATTCCACCACAGACACTGGAGTCCTGCTGCTTCCTGGATGACTTTCTTGAAGCCTCTAAGTTAGATATCCAAGTATTACCCTCTGCCAACATGGGATTCCCAGGACTCTGCTCTGATTATTCACTGGGAACATGGTCAAAGTGGCAGCAGAGTACACTGGTTAGGAGCAAAGTCTGTGAAATCTTCCAGGATTCAAAATTCAACTACACCCACTACATAACAGGATAATATCCCTTCAAAGAGTTTTTACGAGCCTATAAGAAGCTAATTTGTATGAGCTAAGCAAAGCACCTGGCCCCGTGTAATGTGCCCAATAAATGGGAAATAAAGTTGTTGTTACCATCACTGGATCGTTTCTTTAAAAATCTGTATGGCCTTTCAGAAATAACAATGTTAGCTAAGCTAAGGTTGGCTCCTGAGGAAGTGGCATGCAGCTGAACTCTAGATACTTATGTGTCTTATCTTGGGGTTGTGCACTGAGGCATGCTCAGCTGTGCTCTAGAGTTAAACTGATTACCTTAATGTGTTTTTTAAAAGTCAGTTAATTTTCCACTTTCTTCCTAATTCCTATTATTTAAATTCAAGTATAGTATCTTTTTAAAACGCTCAACCCTATTCTCCCCATTTTAAGCACCGAGTCCTGAGGGAGTGGGAGAAGAAAAACAAGAGGCTATTGACAGACAAGAGAAACGGGTTAGAGTGAGAAGGTGCAAAGAGAGGTGGGAAAGAAGGAAGATACAGCAGGAATTGTCCCAAATAGACTAAGGGGATCCACAGACAACATCTGACTTTAGAGTAAACCCAATGTGGATAAGAGTCATACTTTGTTATATAGTCAAATTATTTTTTGAACTCTATGAGAATAACTTGTGGATTTAGTGCCTCTTTCCCCCATATACTCAAAATAGTGTGTGTTTTCTAAAACACAGAGACATTCTTTCACATAACCTATGAATAATTATTAAAATCAGAAAGTTAACATTAGTATAATTTAGTTATCCAGTCTGTAGACCTTTTTCAAATTTTGCTGATTTACCAACAATGCCCTTTAGAGGAAAAAATATTTGATCCAAGTAGATAACCTGGTAAATTTCGTTTCTTATAATGTGGAACAACTTTCCCTTTTCAATCTTTGTCTTTCATGGCCTGGATATTTTTGAGGACTATTGTCTGGCCAGTTATTTTGTAGAAGGTCATTATATCTGGCTTTGTGTGCTGTTTTCCCATTATTCCATTCAACTTAAGCATTTTTAGTAGAAATGTCATAGAATTGAGAGTATGTCCCTATCTGTGACTTCGATCATGGGACATATGCATCTAAAGTTCTCTCATTAATTTTGTCATTTAGTTAAGACAGTATTTGTCAGGTTTCTCCACCATAAGGTTATTATTTATTTCCCTTTGTAATTATTAAGAATTTGGGGGCCATAAATTGAGACTACAGATATCTTGTTTTTTTTCAATTTTTTACCTAAAAGTGTAATAATTCATTGATAGTTCTTGGTCGAATAAGTTTTTACCATGGTGTTTGCAAAATGATATTTTCTGGTTGCTATCTTTTCTTCTTATGCTTGCTGGTTGACATTCTTGTGAAAGGGCATTTTCTTATTTGTTTATATCCACATAGACTTCATTGTTTTATTTAATGGCTTATATTCCTTTACTGCTATTACTGATTTAATTCTCAGATTTTTCCATATTAGGTCAGCAGATGCTCAAGCAGGGTCCTGGGTCGTTCTGATATGCCCTCAATGTTCTTTAAGTCCTTTCTCAGTCTCTGGAAAATAACATGCTTAAGAAGAATCTTCCACTTATCCTGTTTTATCCTTGAAATCAGGCATTCCTTTCTGGATCCCATCAGTAGAGAGTGAGATTCGAAACCGAGTTCTGGGTACTGGAGCTGACACATTTAATAACGTTCTTTTGAATGATGACGAAACTTGATGATAAAGGTCCAAAGGGCATGTTTGGTCTCAAGGGCAGGGTTTGGTAATGGGACCACATGAGATAATAGGAGTCTGAATGGAGAGGTCTTGAATTAGTCTTGATATTTGAAGGAAGTCTTACACAGCAACTTCCCAAACTATACCTGTCCTGTTTCTGTATGTCTCATGTAATGCAAATACTTTCAAGACTTCACTAGGATGTACCTATAATGTGACCATAAAAACTGTGAAACCTCAAGTTTCCTGCTTTGGCTCCTGTGTGCTCACCAAGTCCTCTAGCCAGCCATCCAAATCCCCACCCTCCAGCAGACGTGGCAGTTATGGAAGTGACCAGTGATAGTTGCTGCATGTGTCACTCGGCCCCTTTATTCCTCTTCTGCCCCAGCTACCTCAAAGTTGTCCTCTTGTCCCAAATTTGAGACAACTATATGTTGGTGATTATCATGATTAAATTCCTAATACTTTGACCACAGATATCCACACCGGGATCTAGGGAGGAGTGGGGGAAATAGCCATCTCCTCCATCTTTGGTTGCACTTTGTTCCCTGAGTTCCCAGCAGCAGCGTCACTGCTCACAGGCTCATAATGCTTCTCCTAAACACAGCTCTTTCAGCTTCTATCCCTAAATCCTTTCTCCACAGGAACTGGACATTTTCCCAAAAGACTGAGGAGAGAACAGACACCATTTTATTCCTTCCATCTGTTCCCAACTTTCCTCTGAGGGTCCTGTGTCTATATAGACACAGAAACAAATAACAGATTCCTTAACACAAGGTTTTTCAACAGTGATACTGGGGCTGGATAATTTTTTGTTTTGAAGAGCTGTCTTGTGCAGTGTAGAATGTGGAGCAGCTTCTCTGCTCACTACTCCCAAATAACATCACCCCCTGGGTTTTGACAATCAAAAATACCTTCAGAAATTATCAAATAGCTTCTGGGCATGGAAGGAAAAATCTTGCCAGTTAAAACTCAGTGTCTTAGGGGCCAGGCCACAGTGGCTCACTCCTATAATCCCAGCACTCTGGGAGGCCGAGGTGGGTGGATTGCCTGAGCTCACAGGTTTGAGACCAGCTTGAGCAAGAGCCAGACCACATCTCTAAAGATAGCCAGGCGTTGTGGTGGGCATCTGTTGTCCCAGCTAGTAGGAAGGCTAAGACAAGAGAATCGCGTCAGCCCAAGAGTTTGAGGTTGCTGAGTTATGACACCACTGTACTCTACTGAGGGTGACAAAGTGAGACTCTGTGTCAAAAGAAAAAAAAAATCAATGCCTTAAAGTCCCTCTTCATCCTTTATATCCATTTGCAATGAGATGCTCAAGACTCCTGTCCCTCTCGTGCCATAGACAGGCACCTGCTCCTCTCACTGGGTGACAGAGAAGTCAGCCCTTCTAGTCCATTTTTCCTTTGTTGGCCTTCAGTTTTCTTCTTCCTTTCTTTAGTCATTTCAGATGCTGAAGCTAACTTCTCAGTCTCTCTTTTCACTTTTCAGCTATTTCCAAGTCCATTCAAAATGTCAAAGGAAAGAAAAAGGAAAATCACGGCACCTGCTATTTCTTTTCTGACCTTCTGTTCCCCAAACCCTATTCCACTGCCAGCTGCCCTGTTTCAGAGTCATCTCACACATAGGTCAATCCCAGCCTGCTCTCACCTTCCACATTTTCTCAGTGGTTATACCTCAGTATTCTGACGATGCACAGTTCACGTCTACAATCACTCTCACATACCTTTATAACACCTTGAAAAGAGAGAGCCCTAACTCCATTTTGCTAAGGGCTTTCAACACTCACCCTGTAAGACAGGAAGCTCAGCTGAAAGAATTCAGTAATAACTGCAAAACCTCAGCTTCCCCTTGTAAGGACTCCCCTTACCAGGTGTTGGCTCTTGTCAAATTTGGCTTGTATTAAGGATCCCGTTTCCCCTACCAAAAGCCCCTTATAAAAGGTTTCCACTCCTGCTTCTAGGGGTTGAGAGACTTTGAGGTGTGAGCCTGCTGTCAGCCTGGCTGATGAATAAAGGACCATTGCTTAATTTTGGGGAAAAAAATGTATATCACTTTTTACTTGTTATCTATTGTTCTTATTTCTTTCCTAGAAATAAAACTCAGAGGAGGTTACCCCAGAAAACAAGTGATTTTTTTTTTTAATTTTTTTATTAAATCATAACTGTATACAATGATATGATTATGGGGCATCATACACTCACTTCATAAACCATTTGACACATTTTTATCACAGTGGTTAACATAGCCTTTCCGGCGTTATCTCAGTTACTGTGCCAAAACATTTACAAGTGATTTTTTTGAAGCCACAGATGGATACTGGCAATCATTACTGGCTATGTAACTTAAGCAAGTTACTTCCCTTTTCTGTGCTTCCTCATCTGTAAAGCAGAGACAATAAACCTTGCCTCAAAGTGTTGTTATGGTCTATTAAATCTATCATCTATTAATCATGCATGTATCTATCTAATATAGCTACATCTATCTACCTGTGACTGTAATTATCTCTCTACATGATAAATGTTTAATTAATGACATTTGCAGTAACACTGTTAATAATAGAGGAAAATCAGCATTTGATAGGACTATACAAGAAATATCCCTTCTTTCATGCTCTCCTTTTTTAATAAAACTTTATTAAAATTGGCTTCTTAGAAAAAAGACAGAAAACTTACAGAATGGAAGAAAATGTTTGCAAACCAGATGTCTGATAAGTTAATATCCAAAGTAGATAAAGATTCGAATAACTCAAGAGCAAGAAAACCACCCAATTACAAGTGGGCAAAGGACCTAAATGGATATTTTCAAAAGGAGACATACAACTGGGCCAACAGGTATATGAAAAATGCTCAACATCATTAGTAATCAGGATAACTGTAAATTAAAGCCATAGTCAGATATTACCTCACACCTGGTAGATTGGCCTTTACCAAAAAAATGACAGATAAGAGTATTGGCAAGGATATGAAGGGGGAATACAAAACACGTTCACACTGTTGATGGGAACATAAATTAGGGCAGCTATTATGGAAACTGGTATGGAGAAACTAAAATAAAACTACCATATACTCCAGCAATCTCACTGCCAGGTTTATATCCAAAGGAAATGAAATCAGTGCATCCAAGAGGTATGTGCACGTGCAAGTGCATTGCAACATAATTTACAGTAGCCAAGGTGTGGAGTCAGCCGAACTGTCCATAAATGAATAAGTTAACTAAAAAATGGGGTATAGATACGCAGTGGAATACCATTTAGCCTTTAAAAAGAAAGAAAGCTAGTCATTTTTGACAACATAGATGAACCTGGTGGATATGATGATAAGTGAAATAGGCTGGGTCTAAAACGTCAAATACCGCATTTTCTCACCGATGTGTGAAATCTAAGGAAGTTTAACTCACAGAGGCTAAAAGTATAATCAGGTTTACCAAGGCTGGTGTTGAGGGACTGGGGATATACTGATCAAAGGATATAAAATTTCTATTAGACAAGAGGAATAACTTTAAGAGATCTATTATACAACATGAGGAAGAAAATTAAAAAATAGAAATCTGAAGTTTATTTAGAAAGGACTTAGAGATATACACTTTGAGACTTTAGGAGGTAATGAGCATTTTTCTGTTACATTAATAGATGTGCATAGAAATGCTAATATTTGGAGGTTATAATATATCTTCCATTTTAATAAAAGTGTTTAAACCAGTGATTCTAGAAACTTCTAAACTTAAAATTGGGTAGATATAAAATCGTGTTTCACTAGGTGGGGATATAGAATTTCCTGTAGTGCTACATAAAGTTCTGTTTGAATCTCTTTGGAGTCCTCTTTTTGTGGTGAGTTCTCTGAATGCCCGTGTAAGCTGTTTGTTCCAGGCAGCAATTATGTATAATGTATGTGTTATGACTCCCATTTGATAGTCCAATTGCCTGGGTTTATATTCTTGCTTAACATGAATTTGAGCATTTCATTTAATCCCCCATTAATCAATTTCCTTATCTGTAAAATAAAGTAACTAAGTATTCATATCTAGCTCATAAAATTTAGTGAGATTTAACAAGTTAATATATATAAAGTCCTTAAAATATAGAAAATACTCAATTATATTTACTATTTATTTTCTTGGAGAGTTTTTAGTGTGACAAAGAAATCAAACTTTAGTGGGTGCATACAGTACATGTACTGTGTATACATTTTGTAATATAGCTATTGTAATACATGATTTATATTAATTCAAATAAAGTTAATTTCCCCACATTTTGGGGGTTGGAAACACTTTGAATAATAAAGAAAAATATATTCCTCACATATATTTTTTTTACCTTTTTTACTTTCAGTAATGATAGATACATAATAGTTTTGTATCTTTACAGGGTACATGTGATTTTTGATATAGACATACAATGTGAATTAATCAAATCACGGTAATTGGTACATCCATTAATCGAATCACGGTAATTGGTAACATCCAAACGTTACCTCAGGCATTTAACATTTCATCATGGTAGGAACATTTCAATTTCAATCTTCAAGTTATTTTAATGTATATTCCAACTTATTATTGATTATAGTCACTTTGTTGTGCTATCAAATATTGTTCATTCTGTCTAACTATCTAACTGTATTTTTGTACCCATTGACCTCCCTGGCACACTTCCCAGACTCTGGTAACCATCATTGTATTCTCTGTCTCATGAGATCAATTGTTTTTAACATTTAGCTCACACATACGAGTGAGAGCATAAAAGATTTGTCTTCCTTGGCTTGGTTTATTTCACTTAACATGATGTTCTCCAGTTGCATCCTCATGGTTTCAAATATAATATTCCATTGTTTCTATCTATCATAATTTCTTTATCCGTTGATCCATTGATGGAAATTTAGGTTGATTCCTAATCTTGGCTGTCGTGAGAAGTCCTGCAATAAATATGGGAGTGCAGATACCTTTTCGATATACTGACTTTTATCCTATGGGTATACACTCAGCAGTGGGATTGCTGGGTCATAATTTTTGAGGATGCTTCTTACTATTTTCCACTGTGGTTGCATTTATTTACATTCTCACAGTATAGAAGGGCCCCCTTTCTCCACATTCTTGCCAGCATTCATCATTGCCTGTTTCTCTCTCTCCCTCTTTTTTTTTTTTTTGCAGTTTCTGGCTGGGGCTGGGTTTGAACCCGCCACCTCCGGCATATGGGGCCGGTGCCCTACTCCTTTGAGCCACAGGTGCTGCCCCCCAAAGCCTGTCTTTTTGATGAAAGCCATTTTAAATGGAGTGAGATGATATCCCTTTGTAGTTTTAATTTGTATTTTGATGATGACTAAGGATATTGAGCAATTTTTTTTTTAAATTTTTTGAGATAGAGTCTCACTTTGTCATCCTTGGTAGAGTGCTATGACATCACAGCTCACAGCAACCTCCAGCTCAGGGGCTTAGGCAGGTCTCTTGCCTCAGCCTCCCAGGATATTGAGAAATTTTTATATAGCTGTTGCCCCTTTGTATATCTTCTTTAGAGAAATGTTTATTTAGGTCCTTTGTCCATTTTTTAATCACATTATTTTTTCCCTATTGAGCTGTAGTTAATCTCTTGTCAGATGAGTGGTTTGTAAATAAATATTTTTCCCAATTTTGTAGGTTTCCTTCTGTCTTTGTTGATGGTTTCTTTTGCTATGCAGAAGCTTTTCAGCATGATGTGATCCCATTTGTCCAATTTTGCTTTGGTCATCTGTGCTTTGGGGGCATTACTGAAGAAATCTTTGCCCAGACCAATGTCATAAAGCATTTCCCCAATATTTTCTTTTAGAATTTTCATAATTTTAGGCCTTAGACTTAAGTTTTTATTCCATTTTGATTTTATTTTTTTGTGTATGGCAACTGGTAAGTACCCTGTTTTCCCGAAAATAAGACATCCTCTGAAAATAAGACCGACCTACTTACAAGAAAGATAAGATGTTCCCTGAAAATAAGACCTAGCGCATCTTTGTCTTATTTTTGGGGAAACAGGGTATCTAGTTTCGTTTTTCTGCATATGGCTATCCAATTTCCCCAGCACCATTTATTTCCTTGCTTATTTTTGTTTTGTTTTGTTGAGACAGAGTCCCACCCTATGCCCTGAGCAAAGTGCAATGGAGTAATAGCTCACTGCAACCTCAGAGTCAGGCTGTGGGCATCTGCTGCCTCAGCTTCCAAAGCCACTGGGAATATAGGCACTTGCTCCAGCACCCAGCTGGGTTTTTCCATTTTTTAAGAAGTCAGGGTATTACTCTTGCTCAGGCAAGTCTCGAACTCATGAACTCAGGCAATTCTCCTTCCTCAGCCTCCCACACTGCTGGGCTTACAGGCATGAGCCACTGTGCCTGGCTTTTTTTTTTTTTTTTAAGGTCCTTTCCCCACTGTATGTTCTTGGCTCCTTTGTCAAAGGTAAGTTCACTACAGATGTGTGGATCTATTTCTGGGTTCTTTATTCTATTCCATTGATCTGTGTATCTGTGTTTATGTTGGTGCCAGGTTGTCTTGGTTACTATAGTTCTGTAGTGAAATTTGAAGTCAGGTAATGTGATTCTTCCAGTTTTGTTCTTTTTGCTCACGATTCCTCTGGTCTTTTGTGGTTCCGTGTATGTTTTAGGACTATTATTTCCAGTGTGTGAAGAATGTCATTGGTATTTTGATGGAAACTGTTGAATTTGTAGATTGAACTGGGTATTATGGATATTTTAAGAATATTGTTCTCCCAATACATGAGCGTGAAATATCTTTTCATTTTGTGTGTCTTCTACAACTTCTTTCATCAATGTTTCATAGTTTTTATTGTAGAACTCTTTTGCTTATTTGGTTAAGTTTATTCCTAGATATTTTATTTTTAGCTTTGCAAAAGGGAATACTTTCTTGATTTCTTTTTCAAATGGTTTACTATTGGCACATACTACTTGATTGTTGTATGTTGGTTTTGTATCCTGCAACTTCACTGAATTTGTTCATCAGTTCTAATAGTTTTTGTGTGGAGTCTTTAAGTTTCCCTATATAAGATCATATCATCTGCATACAAGGATGATTTAAGTTCTTCCTTTCCGATTTGGATGTCCTTTCTTTCTCCTGTTTGATTGCACTAGCTAGAACTTCCTCCGTTGAATAACAATGGTAAAAGCTGGCATCCTTGTCTTGCTTCAGATCTAAAGGAAAAATTTTCATGTATGTTTTTGAGTAGACATTGAACCAATTTTGTAATTGCTTAGATTTCTTTGGATAAGGAGAATCTGAGAAAAACTTATGAGATATCTTTGAGTAAACTGTTTTTGATTATGCCAGTGAATGTTTCTCTGCTCTATGATTCGATGCTCATTTGATCAGTGAATGAAAGCCCCTCATGTAAAATGTCTGTAAACATCAGCAAGTACAGGGTAAACACCCGAGGCAACAGAAATTTCATATTATTTTGGGAGCTAATGTAAGATGTGTAGTCAAACTGTGACTGAATCACTGTTTATTATCATCAATGTTGCATAAAATTTATTTACATAACAAAAGAATTTTTTTGTTTTTCTTTTTCTCAATTCAAATGAGAATCTCTGGTACTTATTTTATATTCAGGGTTTGCATTTTGTACCTCAAAAAATATCCACTGTAGTACTATAATCCATTTTTTGAGACTAGCACTATTCACCTGAGGTTAGAGTAATATCAGGAATGCTTTTATGTTGTCAATTTTTTTTCTTTCATTATGATACTTTCTTATGATTTTCTACCTTGATTGAATAAAAATCAATGAATATCCATGGAGCAGTTCGTCTTTGTTCTATGTGCTATAGCAGTGGTCCCCAACATTTTTGGGAAGAGGGATTAGTTTCATGGAGAATATTTTTCCATGGACTGGGGAGTGAAGGGGGGCATTACATTCTCATAAAGAGCAGGCAACCTAGACCCCTTGTGTGCACAGTTTATGAGAATCTGATGCTGCTGCTGATCTGGCAGGAGGCAGAGCTCAGGGGTAACGGGAGTGAAGGGGAGTGGCTGTAAATATAGCTGAAGCTTCACTTACCCATTGTTCACCTCCTGCTTTGGGGCCCAGTTACAAACTGGGACATGGACAAGTATTGGGGTCCAGGACTACAGTCCTATAGGATGGGCATGTTCCAATGCCTGGACCTGACAAAAATCACACACTTCTCTATTATTATTTAAATAATAGTATCAAATTTAAATGGCCTATAGTAGTTTAGAAGAAATGAGCAAAATGGAAATTATAATTTTAACTTATTTTATCAAAAGAACACAATGCATTGATTAGTTAGTGGAGTTATATAAGAAGTATGGTTTTTCTTAACAGACTTTATTTTTTAGAGTAGTTTTAAGTTTTCTGAAAAATAGAAAGAACAGAGTCTCCATATGCTCCCCCCCACCCCCAAATTTTCTCCTGGTAACATTTTGTGTTAGTTTATTGCAATTGTTAGAATTGATGCTCCAATATTGATGCATTTTTACTAACTAACATTCGTAGTTTAAATTTCAGTTCACTCTCTATATTGCCCATTCTGTGGGTTTTAACAAATGTATTAATGATGTGTAGTCGCCATTATGGCATCATACAGAGTGGTTTCAGGGCCCTAGAAAACCTCTATTTTCTACCTATTCATTCTTCCCTCCCTCCTCTAAGCTCTTACTATCTCCACAATTTTTCCCTTTTAGGAGTGTTGTCTATAGGAATCATACAGTAGGTACTCATTTCAGGTTGGTTTCTTTTACTTGGAAACATGCATTTAAGTTTCCTCCATGTCTTTGTGTGGCTTCGTCTTTATTTTTCATTAATGAATAGTATTTTATTGTATGGATAAGTGACAGTTTATACATTCACCTGTTGAAGGAAATCTTGGTTGCTTCTCAGATTTTTGCAACTAAGAACAAAGGCTCTATAAACATTTATGTGCAGGCTTTTGTGTGGGCATAAGTTTTCAAATAATAAAAATATCAAGGAGTGAAATTGCTGGATCATATGGTTAGAAATTGTTCAATTTTGTAAGTAAACGTCTTCCAAAGTGGTTGCCGCAGTTTGTAAACCCACCAGCAGCGAATGAGAGTTCTTTTTTTTCTTCATATTGATTAAAGTCACTTTATTGTATTCTACTACATATTTTGAAGAGTATATAAATATATAGTAGAGGCATTACATTGTACATATCATAGTGAAACACCTTTCAAACTCTTATTCAGATATAACTATTCACAAGCCCTTTCCTTAATTCCACTGCTGGTATTTTTCCCCCTTCTTTCTTCCCTTTCTGTAGCTAGGCTTGACAACTTCTATCACTTTTCACTAAAATTGCCACTAGAAGAGTTCTAATTCTGGAAGGAGATGGTGAGGAAGGACGGGTCAGCTAGAAGCCTTGCGTTAGTAAAATAAATCTATTGCAGTGCCTATCAAAACAAATGACTTCTGACGAATATTTAATTAAAAGTAGTTTAGGCATTATAAATTGTTATGGCTCAAAACTGTTTTTTCTTAACTCCTACTTCCAGCATCTTATCTCAGATTTTTTCCCCAACAATGTCAATGGTTCCCCAATAGGCATTCCAGTGAATGCAATTTCTATATATCATTACATATATTGTTAAGTTTTCATTCTGCCATCTCCCTTTATTTTCTGAATGCTTTAGCTATTGTGAGCCTTGGTCACAGACTTTGCTGTCCCTGAAGAAAGTGATTGAATAGAAGAAGAGTAGACCAGATTCTCAAAGTTATATTGTATTAATATGGCACCCGTAATATTCTAGTCAGCTTCCATTCTTTCTCCATTGTCACAAAACACAAAACAAGCATTGGTGTTCCACAATAGACGACGGATCAAAAGATTTTCTTCCCCTACTTTTACTTTTTGGAAAATAATAAATAAAAAGTAAAACAAAGATTTTCTCATTAATAGTCTCAAGATTTGAAGCAGAGTAGTTCATTTGTGTTCCATTACAGAGAAATTAATAACATTTTTGATCTGTAATTGTGTAAAATAATATAAACAAAATTTTCATGTGTTGGGTTACTAACAGAAAAGGATATTTTAATTAATATGAAGTTTTAATTATTATTATTTTGCAGTTTTTGGCCGGGGCTGGGTTCGAACCTGCCACCTTCGGCATATGGGGCCAGCACCCTACTCCTTGAGCCACAGGCGCCTCCCCAAGCCCTAATTATTTTTGATAGACAATACAACAAATGGATTAAGACTGCTGTCTTTCTCTCTGGATTTACAAATTTACTGAACCTTGGCAAGACACTTAACCTTCTAATATGAAGTCTAATAATAGACCTGGTTCTGTTGCTCCCTATCCTTGACAGAATTTGGTGTTGTCAGCATTTTGGAATTTAGCCCTTCTAATAGATGGGTAGTTGTTATCTCATTAGTACGTTAATTCCTCCTTGTTTTATTTATTTATTTATTTTGCTTCAAATTGCTTTTAGGAAAGGCCATGGTTTCATTCAGATATTAATGAAAGGGATTGATGTAAAAGTCGTGCATAAAACACACCAACTACACATGCAGGTATTGCATGTAGGGTAGTAGAGGAAAATCATAAAAACAAATATTCCCCGAAGTTTAGATTTAATAGGTATGAAAAGCTAGGAAAGGAGGTAATTTCCCTTCAAGGAAGCTCAGATTGAGATGAGAAGGACTTTTAAAATTTGTGTTTCTGAGAGTTATTCACATTTAGTATCAAAGTTAGAACAGTTTATGTGATATTAACACCTGATTCATTTTAAATTTCTCCTCGTCCTTATGTCGTTAATTTTTAATCAGAGTGTGTAACTGGAATTTAAATTAGATCTCAAACGGCAAGTGCATGTAGGAGAAAATAGTGAAATCATTAAATTTAGTGGACACCAACCTGGCATCTCCTAAAACTGTTTAGAATTTTAATACTCAGCTAATAGAATACTGAGTGGCAGGAAAATTTGGACTCTGCCTTCAAATGAGAATTACCTGGATCCAGAGAGTTAAACAAGGCAGCTGTGAGTTTAAAACTATGTGTGACCTGACTGGGTTTTCTTAGACAAGGACAGAAATCGAAGCTTCTCTTGACCTATGGATTGGTTATGGGTAGAAATCTGAAGCAAGGTTTCACCTGCAGAATTTCTTTAGAGTAAGATCCAGAAATAATAATATAAATAGCTTGAATATAACCTACCTAGGAATATTTCCTTTCATATTCAGTTTTTAAAAAGTTCATTTCTTGGATTTGTCTGCAAAGCCAGCAGTATCGCCCACTAGGGCTTCAATAATCAGGCTCCACATCTATAGTGATGGTCGTCTCTAGTGAGCTACAGACCATGTGTCTTTCATTCATGCATCTGCTGATTGACCAGTCTATCAACCCGTTCATGAACCCACCCATTATGAGTCAGATGAATAAAATTATCACCTATGAGATTTTACATATGTTAAATTTCTCTGAACCTATTGTCTAATCTGCATGTATAGTATAGTATACACTATATGCTATATGATAGTATATACCACTATATGCTAGATGTATGTATGTTGTAGAGAGAATGCAATAAAACAATATTTGTACATTTTGTGTCTGGATTTCTACTGCTTCTTCTCCATAATGTCTTCATTTCTTTCTAGGCTCTTTCAACAGACTTCAGACTAATTTCTTTACCTAAATAAACAAGGTCTGATGATTAAGTTTGTGAATTCATCTTTAAAAAGTACTCACATCTCACTGCTGACTATCACTATGTTCACCTTCAAAGTTCTTCCCTGGGAAGCTATGCAGCAACTCCAGTGCCTAGTTCACCTTTCAAAGCAATTTTGGAATTCTTTTACTAGAATACCATGTGAGCTGTCATCATACAAGTTATGACAAGTAAGCTTATATTGGCAGCATTGTACAAACAACTTGGTAAGGTTTCATAACCTTGGTATAGCAGTGTCTCACAGTGGTGTCCATGTCTCTGTGTGGTGGTGTCTTGCTGACTGGTGTGTATTAATGTTACTTGTTTTTGTGTGCTGTACAGTCATAACTCTGAGGACCATTCCAGAAAGAGTTCCAAAATTGCTTTGAAGGATGGAGTAAGCACTGGTGTCAGTGCATAGCTTCCCAAGGACTGTATTTGGAATATGACCAACATGGCATTCAGCAAAGATGTATATGACACTTTTTCTAGGATGAGTTCATTAACTTAATTGTGACATATTCTCTGCCTATCAGCATACAGTCCTCTACACTAGAGGTGCTGGGAGTCAGGGATGGGAAACAGGTGAAGAGAGGCCAAGAGAAAAAGGCAGAATTCACCCTTTAAGGGGGAGAGGGAGACGACACCACAGAGGACCTGGAGGACAACCTTGCAGCTCAAAGATCCTACCTTTGCTGCAGAAAGGTGTAACAAGCCCTTCCTGTCCCAATCTCACTTCTGCAATTACAGATGCCATTAAGGAGAGGACAATGGAGGTGGAAAAAACTTTGAATAAAAAAATTAAGAGGGGTGGCACCTGTGGCTCAATGAGTAGGGCGCAGCTCCATATACTGAGGGTGGCAGGTTCAAACCCGGCCCCGGCCAAACTGCAACAAAAAAATAGCCGGGCATTGTGGCAGGTGCCTGTAGTCCCAGCTACTCAGAAGGCTGAGGCAAGAGAATTGCCTAAGCCCAAGAGCTGGAGGTTGCTGTGAGCTGTGACAACACAGCACTCTGCCGAGAGTGACAAAGTGAGACTCTGTCTCTAAAAAAAAAAAAAAAAAATTAAGAGCATTTTTCTGAAAGAAATCTTTTAAGTGAAGAAGAGATTGTTTAATTAGAATGAGGTAGAAATATCTTTAATTGTGAACAAACGTGAGCTTGCCTACTTAATAAAGGGTTGGGAAGAAAATAAAGTTGGTTAATAAAATGCAAAGAAATACATTTTATCTTTGCTCTAAATATGATGTATGTAAATCTGCAGCCCTGAAGTTTAGGCACAGAAAGGTGTCTCCTAAAATTATTATGGTACTGATGTTTTCCCTGGGGTGCCAGTTCATAATTAACCAAATAGACATTCAAGTATAAAGGCAACAGTTTTGGTTACACAAAATATTCTCAAAGAAACTACCAGATGATAAACTTCACCCAACAAAAAGATGAAGAATCTTTGGCTAAAGGATTTATGACGGACACTGAATCCATTTTACTGAAGATTGAATTTTAGTATCGATTTAGGAATTATAGGGGGAAAAATGGTAAATGTTTCAGTCCTGATCTCAGATTTAGCTCTATTTCCTTCCTTTTTCTCGTAACACTCAAAGTTCTTTGCATACTAAAATTCTGGAAATTGTTAACAGTTCTCGTCACTGAGGTTTTATGAACCAAGCTTGCCCCAGCCCCATCACTTACCCAGCTCTACTCAGAAACTGACTCTTCTCCTGGCAGACACCTATTCATCCGAAGGGCTCTGCTTTATTATCATTTTCTTGAAGAAATTTTTTTCTATCACCTTCCTCTTACATGCTCCTGTACTCTGTCACTTATGACACATATCAACTGCATTACCAATTTCCTATTTCCGACCATTTCCCCCAATTACTTCACTCTCCACAAGGATGTCATGCTCGGTTTTTAAAACTTCCCAACAAACCCTTGAAGAAATCAGGCTGGGCGAGTATTTTATGAGGAGGACCCCCCGGGCAATTGAAGCAGCTTCAAAAATACACTACTGGGACTTGATCAAACTAAAAAGCTTCTGCACAGCCAAGAACACAGTAAGTAAAGCAAGCAAACAGCCCTCAGAACGGGAGAAGATATTTGCAGGTTATGTCTCTGACAAAGGTTTAATAACCAGAATCCACAGAGAACTCAAACGCATTAGCAAGAATAGAACAAGGGATCCCATCGCAGGCTGGGCAAGGGATTTGAAGAGAAACTTCTCTGAAGAAGACAGGCGCACGGCCTTCAGACATATGAAAAAATGCTCATCATCTTTAATCATCAGAGAAATGCAAATCAAAACTACTTTGAGACACCATCTAACTCCAATGAGACTAGCCTATATCACAAAATCCCAAAACCAGAGATGTTGGCACGGATGTGGAGAAAAGGGAACACTTTTGCACTGCTGGTGGGAATGCAAATTAATACATTCCTTTTGGAAAGAGATATGGAGAATACTTAGAGATCTAAAAATAGATCTGCCATCCAATCCTGTAATTCCTCTACTGGGCATATACCCCGAAGACCAAAAAGCACATCATAACAAAGATATTTGTACCAGAATGTTTATTGCAGCTCAATTCATAATTGCTAAGTCATGGAAGAAGCCCAAGTGCCCATCGATCCATGAATGGATTAATAAATTGTGGTACATGTACACCATGGAATATTATGCAGCCTTAAAGAAAGATGGAGACTTTACCTCTTTCGTGTTTACATGGATAGAGCTGGAACATATTCTTCTTAGTAAAGTATCTCAAGAATGGAAGAAAAAGTACCCAATGTACTCAGCCCTACTATGAAACTAATTTAGGGTTTGCACATGAAAGCTATAACCCAGTTACAACCTAAGAATAGGGGGAAGGGGGAAAGGGAGGGGAGGGAGGAGGGAGGTGGGTAGAGGGTAGATTTTTTCTTCTCTTTGCCTTGTAATTACATACACACACATGTAATTGACATATTCTGAAAAAACATTAACTTAAAACATCTAGATATATTATTTTTAAATGTAACTAACATGATTCACAATGTTTTGACCTGCCCTTGTCAAAGTTTTAGGTAAAACCCATGAATACTTCTTTGAGCATTAAACTATGTCATTTTAAGTGATAGTTTTATACCATTGAAAAGGTTAATTTTAACACTTAACATTTGCAAAGCAAATCATTAACTTGATTTATTATGAAACAGCAAATTTACTTAATTTGACCAGACACCATGCTGTCAGTAATTTGACAGTAATGATATTGTTTCCCTCCCAGTGATTGAGATTAACAATACCAATTTTCTAAGTTGATGCTTGTATGGATATTGTCAATAAATAACTGAATGACTAACTTGGATAAATAAAAAAGAAGATTCTGACGTGTGAACTACTGAACAGAAGAGTTCAGTTTGGCCAGATAAGCTGCATTTCCAATACATATTGCACGTTTGATATTATCTGTCAGATATTAAAAAAATAAAAATAAAGGATGAGATCAAAGTATAAAATATCATTATCCAAATGACTCTTTTAGAAAGCAGTAATCTCTTTCCATAACAGCTGTTAGGAAAGTTTTCACCTGAAGAAACTTCCAACATTATTATATCTTGATTAGCTGAAATTCCCTTTAATGAATTCTTTCAGAAACATTCAATGATGTGGTTTAACATATTTTATCATCTTTTAAAACCTAGGAACATGATACAAATATGAGGAAACTAATGTCTTTCAAAAGCACTTAATTTTTATTTTATTTGTGTTAAAAATTAGAGATAAATTTTGAGATGTCTTTTCCTTATGCCTCTTATCCAATTTTTTTTTTAAATTCACCATATAAAGCTTAAATGACATGTACTAAAAGCAAATAAGGAACAATTTGCTTCAGATTGGAAGAATGATTTTCCAGGCCAGTGCATCTGCATACACCAAATGCATTTAAATTTTGAATAAGAGTTTGTCCTTTTGCTAGGAGTTTTTCTTTGCATAGGCACAAAACAATCATGTATATTAGTACTTACTATCTTTTAATAAAGTCAATCTAACATTAGTTTCAGTTTCAGAAAAGTATACTAAAAATTGAGAAATTTTTTTAAAAAATTGAAATGTATGAGTTTTTAATAAATTAGACATCCTCAAACTTTTTTTCTCTTTTAATTTGAACTGAGAAGCAGGGTCCGATTTATATTGTGAGTTACTCTAGTCAATGTTTAAAAAGGCACAGAATCTGAAAGATTTATGGGAAGAATGTTGGGTGTGAATAAATGAATGGGTAATCTTATGGTGCTCAGGATTTGATGAAAAGGGCCTAGGGATGAAAGTAGGATATTTCTCTGAACTAGAATGATCAAGTTCCACCATTTGCAAAGGAATGTAAACCCTGCATGGGCACATTTTGATTTAATATATGCTTTCTGAGTGAAGTTCACAGAATCACCCCCCACCCCAAAATGTATAAGAGAGCCATGTTTAGCTGCGAATCTGTCTGAATTTTGACGCATGTATGTCTGTGTCAGTAGACATTGACATAAATAACACATAGGGTTATTCATTCATTTACTTATACTCATTGCATATAATGTGATAAAGTAGTTGTTATTTAGCTGACCTTTCTCAGGAAACACTTGCTTATGGTTGGAAGGAAGTCATTTGAGGCAGGAGGTGAAACTCCCATAGAGAATCCCTATACAACAGTAAGTTGCTTCTAAGGAGAAAGAGGCGCCCCATTAATCAGAGGGCTTTGGTATGGGATTTGCTCTGTTGTGGTAAACATTTTCTTGTGTTTCTCTCTGAAATCTTTGATAAATTCTTCATTACTCACTATTGACTTTTGTGAGGGGATTTTATGGAGGATTTGTGAAGAACTGCATCAAGGCTAGTGATAAATAAAAACAGAATAAAATCAAAGATTGTTGGGTATAGGTTATATGTATGAAGATTCTCTCAATAACAGAATGATCATCCATACAACTTATCTTAGAGGTGTCATGTTTTGGGGAGCATTCTTCCACTGGTAAGTCTATTTGGGGGTCATATCTATTGCTACTTATTCTTGCTCTGTGTGTGTGTGTGTATGTGTATTATAACTCACATATAAAACCCACACGTTATTATACCTTGATTTTTTTCACACTTAACTAAGAACACCCACCCACTTATACAAGAAAATCACATATTTTATGTCCTTAAAATTTATGCCTTTGGGTGGGTAAAAGGGAGCAGTAATCTTGCTTCCCTCCCCTCTCTATTCTGCATCTGAAGAAAAAAATATGACCATATGTAACCAGTGGTTACGTCTTAAAGATTCCTGACTCCACTTACATACCTTTGGGTTTCAAATTGAAATGCTGTTGCAATTTTGATTAGAACTGTTTTGAATCTATAGATAAATCCAAGAACTGAGGTCTTAAAAGTATTGCGTCTTCTACCCCATAAATAAGGTATAAATCTCTTTATGTTTAGGATTTCCTTAAATTCAATAATGTTTTATTGTTTTCAGAACATAGGGTTTTCATACATTTTGTCAGATTTATCAATAAGTGTATCATTTTTGAATGCATTATAAATAATGTTATTTTTATTTTAATTCTTTATTATAGCATATAAAAAATCTTTTGCATTATCTGTCCTGTATCTAGTAATTTTATTCTACCAGATTTTCTATAGAGATGAATGTGTTGTTTGTGAACAAAGACTCTTCAATCTGGATAACTTTTTGTTCTGTTTTTTCTTTCCTTTTTTCTTTTGTCTGAACATAATGGCTAGAACCTCCAGTACAATGTTAAATGGAAGTAGTAAGAGCAGAAATTATTTCCTTGTGCCTAATCTTAGGGAGAAAACCATACAATTTTGTAGAAATCCCTTTTCCAGATTGAGAAAGTCACTTCCTAGTTTGCTAAGGGTTGGTTTGTTTTGTTCTTTGCCTTTAATCAGAAAAGGATTTTAGATTTATCAAATAAATCCATCCATTTTAGATTTATCAATAAATCTCCATGCCTAAAGAAATAATCATGTGTTTTGTTTTTTAGTTTATTAAAAATGTATAAATTATATTTATTTTCAGACATTAAAGTTAATGTGAATTCTTGAGATAAGTATCACTTGGTCATGATATATTTTACTTTTTGTACATTGTTATATTCAAATTGCTAAAATATTGTTTAGGATTTCAAACTTGTGTTAAGGAGGGATATTAATCTACAGTTTTATTTGTAATTTCTTTGCTTTTAATATTAGGGTAATGCTGTCCTTAAATACTATATCGGGAATTATTTTTTCTACTTCAATTTTTCTGGAAGAATTTGTGTAGACTTGGTAATATTTTCTCATTAAATGGAAGAATATACAAGTAAAATTGTATTAGCCTGGAAATCTCTTTTTAGGAGAGTTTTAAAACTACAAAATGAATTTCTTTAAGAGATAATGACCTGGTTATCTATTTCTCTTTGAGAACATTAGGAATTTGTGTCTTTCAAAACTTTTAGGAACTTGTGTCTTTCAAAACCGTGCCCATTTCATTTAAGCTGTCAGATGTATAGGCATGAAATTGTAAATAACAGTACTTGTCATTTCAATCTCTTTTGACTCTGAGTCAATAGAACCTCTCTCATTCCTGATACTGATAATTTGCTTCCTCTCCCCTGCCCTTTATTTTCTAATCAGTCTATATAGAGATTTATCAATGTTACTTCTCTTCTTAAATAACCAGCTTTTAACTTAATCAGTTTTTTAATTGTTTTTATATTTCCTGTTTCATGGATTTCTACTAGGATCTTTATTATTATCTTTCTTCTGTTTTATTTGGGTATCATTTGTTATTTTTGTTCTACTTTTCCTAATTTCTTAAGATATAAAATGAGGTCATGGATCTGAGATCTTTCTTCTTTATTAATACAGGAGTTTATTACTATAAAGTTTCCTCTAAGCACAGCTGTAATGGTGTTCCACAAATTCTGATATATCGTATTGCATTTTCAGTTCAAAATGTTTTCTGATTTTTCTTTTGATTGCCTTTTAGACCATTTTTTAGAAGAACATTGTTTAGTTCTCATGTATAGAGGAGTTTTCCAGACATCTTTCTGTTATTGATATCTAATTTGTTCCATTTTGTTCAAAAGATTTGCCTCATATGTTTTGGATCATTTAAAACACCTGGCATTTTGCTTTATGTTTTGGAATATGTTGGTAAATGTTCCATGTCTTCTTGAAAGGAAGTTATATTCTACCATTGTTGGGTTGAGAGTTTATTTGTATGTTGTCAATTAGGTCAAGTTTGGTTGATAATATTGTTCTGGTTTACTATATCATTGCTTATTTTATGTCTACTAGTTCTATCACATATTGAGCAAGGGCATTCAAATTATGACTATAATTGTGAATTCATCTATTTCTTCTTGCAATTCAACCAATTTTGCTTCACGCATTTTGAAGCTCTGTTATTAGGCATGTAAATATTCAGGATTGCTATGGACTTTTGATGAGTTGATCTTTAAATATCCCTAGTATTATAATCTTCTTAGCTATAAAATCTATTTTGTCTGATATTAACATACCCACTCTAGCTTGCTTGTGAGTAGTGTTAGCATAATGTTACATGTTTTATTTTATTTTATTTTTTTTAATTATCATAAAATCATTTCACCACTCTCTTCAGACTCTTGCTGGCATTGTTTCTGATGAGAAATCTGCCATCATCCTTGTCTTCCTTTCTCTGTATATACATTGTTTCACTTTGGGCGCTTTAAGTTTTCCTTTTTCTGTCTTGTGTCATTTGATTATGGTATGCTTTTTTCATGTTTCTTGTGCTTGGGATTTATCCATCTCCTTAGATCTTCGAGTTGATCATTTAATCAATTTTGGAAAATTTTCAGCCATATGTTTGCTCAAATATTGTTGTCCTCCCTTTTCTTTTGGGGGAATTCCCAATTACATGTGTACTAACCTGCTTGTAGTTATCCCACAGTTCACTAACATTGTGTTCATTTTTAAAATAAATTCTCTTTTCTCAACCTGGTTCAATTTAGATAGTTTTATTACTGTATTTCGAACTTTACTACTTTTTTTTCTGTAATATTTGATTTGTTGTTAATCCCATCCAGTGTATTTTCACTTCACATATTGTAGTTTGTAACAAAGCTGTTCAATTCATTTCTTTAAAATATCTTTCATGTCATACCATTATAAGGCTTAAATCTCTTTGTCTGATAATGTTAAGATTTGTGACAATACTGAGTAATTTTTATTTGATTATTTATTTTTCTTATAATATTTTTCTAATTCTTTGCATGGCAAGGAATTAATGAGTTTTTCCAATACAGCTTGTAGAAACTGGCACTATTCCTAGCCCTGTGTGGGTGCAAGCCTTTGTTTCATTTAACACTTTCAGATCATTCTTTTTCCCAGGTCTTGAGTAATTTCCTTACACATAATGTGCTGCTTAGCACTTTGCTAAATAGTTAAAATCCTCTGTAGTTTTCTGGAATTCTCTCTCAGTGCAGCTTTCTCCTCTTTTAAACTTGATTTGTCTTGCTTCCCCTGACCCTAATCTCCATCTCCTTAACTCACTGAGGTCATCAGGTTTTTATCTGGGTGACCCTCTCTATACCATAGCTTTGGAACTCTCTCTTTCAAGTCATCTTGTTTCCCATTTCTCAGGGGTCACTGTCCTTTGTTACCTGAGGTACAAAGTCTTGAAAATCATTGCTTCATATATTTCATCTCAGTTGTTTTAAATGGGGGTGTAAATCTAGTTCTTGTTAATCCATATCTTTGTTGAAAATGGAGGTCATGCTGGGGTTTATATTTCAGATATTTAATAGGGGTGAAGTTAATCCACAAAGTAGACCTTAGAGTATAGGTTAGATGATGAGACCATCTCACATTAATGTGAGCTAAGAGTGATGAGTTGGCCTATTAATCTTAAAAATATGAACTTTCAAAAAAATCATTTTACCATAAGGACATTTGCAATAGACTGTTTATGGCAACTCAGTTCACAATTGCCAAGATGTGGAAGCAACTCAAGTGCCCATCGACCTATGAATGGATTAACAAACTGTGGTATACGTATTCTCTTTTTTAGTGACCTTGTAAAGGTAGTTCCACCTTAATTCTTCTTGGATAAATTATCAGATACATTGCATCTTAATAATTCAGGATATACAATGAGGAATCTTATATCAATCAAATACATGTAAGAATGGCTGGCTTCTCCTCTCAGTTCTATTTATTTCATCTTTTGGGTAGGTTTGTTTTTCCTGCAAACTGTTGGCCTCTGGGAAAACAAGTATTAGGTTGTTGATCTTTCCCTTTGGGTTGATATCTGAAGATACCATTCTAAATATCCAGCTTTCAGTTGTTAATGAAATGATGAACACGAGTTTATTAAACCCTCATTATAAAGTCAATGCCCTGATCTCTATTGCAGGTTTTGTTCTTCTCAATTAACTAACAAAAAACAAGAACAAACAACACTGTGGCCTCTTTATAAAAATCTTTTAATCAATATTCCTTTGCAGCGGATCTTCAGCTATGGAATTTTACTGGTTTTTTTTTTTTTCATTTCAACAATACAATACATTTCCATTTCCATTCCCATTAAATACATGTACATGTACATTCCTAGGGAGTGTATACCACTTTCTATACCATCTGTTACCTAGTTTTCTATTGTCCTCGGAAGTATATGTTAGGAGATTTCTGCTTCCAAAATATAAAAGCCTCCTAATTATGTTATACCTAAAATTTTCAACCTGATTTTCATGAATATTTTAAGTTTCTATGTATTAGTAATTCTTGCTTAGAAGATTTTATTATCTAGTATATAAACTATCTGAGTTTATGTCTTATCTGTGTAATAGAAGTTCTTCCCACAGGTTTAAATTACACTTTATCAGCTATATATCTAATATAACAATCTCCAAAATTTTATATTACACTGAATGTACTGTATGTTAACATACATATTCTTAAAATATGCCATACTACATGTACTCTGAAAATACATTTTGTATTTTTGCTGTTTTTTAATGACTATCATATTTGCCTATTAATTTCATTATTAAAGAATTATGATTAAAGAAAGTATATGGAATGTTTTTCCTATAAATTTTATTAAACTTAAAACTTGATTTATTTTTGAGGTTTTTAATATATATTAATATTACATGTCTTATATCAATAATAGATATCTAAAAACATCTGTTCTTTATTTCATCATAATTGTCTTTTCGTTAGAGGTTTTTATTTCCTTCTACAAGATCAAGATTCCATAAAGACTACAGAATACTTTTTAATGAGAGACAAGATTCAGATATTCTCAAGGGGGAGATGTAAAACTGTTTTAGCTATTAAAAGATAATATCAAAGACAGTATAAGAGCATAACCTAAAAAATGGATCAATTAGGAATCTATTGTATCCTTGGGACAAAGCACTTCAATTAAAAACTTTAGATCATGGGTATGAATATTATTAAATGAAGATAAAAGTTACAATACATTTTAATATACTATTGTAATACACAAGGGCCAGCTTCAGCCAGCATATGAAGTTAAAGTGTTCTTTACCTCATGACCACATGCATTCTCTAAAAGTGTCTTTGGTCATTAGTGAGCTTCATCTTTTTAAAGGAGTTTCTGGATTTGTTTGAAGCTGTGGCCTCCCTCCTGTGTCTTTGCTAGAGGAGATTAGAACAGTCTCTTCTAAATATTATAATTAGTATATGATATTGGTATATGTATGATGAATGTATATCTTTGTATATTTTTTCAAATAACTTATTAACTTATAATGACATATTGTGGCTACTTGACATCAGAAATTTCTGTTAACTCTATCCTCAAAGTGATTGATAATTAATGCATTTTATCACCTCTACTATTACCATACCAGCCCCAGACCCACCAGCCTCCATCCTGTGGACTATCCCAGTAGCATCTAGTTGGGCTCCCTGCTTTGTCCTTGTCCCCTTACAGTCCCCTCTCAATGAAGAAGTCAGGCTGAACTTTTGAAAGGTATGTCCAATAATGTCTCCCTCTGCTCAAACTTTCAGTAGCTCCCCATTTCATCCAGAATGAAAGTAAGTTACCCAGGATGCCATGTGAGTCTTTATGTGATCTAGCCTCCCTGATCCCCTGGCTTCCTTCAAAATCTCCTATCCATACTCATTCAGAACTAACCACACTGGTCATCTTGTTCTTCTTTAATACACTGGGCATGTTCCCATCTTGAGGCCTGTACACTGGCATTTCCTTCTACCTGGGATACTCTTTCCCTATTATCTTCATAGCTAGCACCCTCACCTTCCACATTTGAATCTTTGTTCAGGTTATTACTAAAAAGAAGTCTACCTTTAACACACTATTTAAAACCGCCTTCCCCTTCCCCAATAGCACTTTATATCCTGTCTTCTGCATTGTCTCCCTTTTTTAAAAGTTTTTCATAGCTAATAATTACTTCTTAATTCATATTTTTGTTGTTGTTGTTGGGGATTCATTGAGGGTACAAGAAACCAGGTTACACTGATTGCATCGGTCAGATTAAGTGCCTCTTACAATTGTGTCTTGCCCCCAAAAGGTGTGTCACACACCCAGACCCCAACACCCTCCCTCCTTCCCTCTCTCTGCTCTTCCTTTCCCCACTCCCTCCCTCTTTCTCTCTCTCTCTCTTCTCTACCCTTTCCCCCTTCCCTCACCCCCCACCAGGTACTATGTCATTAGTTGTCCTCATATCAAATTGAATACATAGGATTCGTGCTTCTCCATTCTTGTGATGCTTTACTAAGAATAAAGTGTTACACTTCCATCCAGGTCAATACAAAGGCTGTAAAATCTCCATTTTTTTTTTAATGGCTGAATAGTATTCCATGGTATACATATACCACAGCTTGTTAATCCATTCCTGGGTTGGTGGACATTTAGGCTGTTTCCACATTTTGGCGATTGTAAATTGAGCTGCAATAAACAGTCTAGTGCAAGTGTCCTTATGATAAAAGAATTTTCTTCCTTTTGGGTAGATGCCTCGTAATGGGATTGCAGGATCAAATGGGAGGTCTAGCTTGAGTTCTTTGAGGGTTCTTCATACTTCCTTCCAAAAAGGTTGTATTAGTTTGCAGTCCCACCAGCAGTGTAAAAGTGTTTCTTTCTCTCCACATCCACGCCAGCATCTGCAGTTTTGAGATTTTGTGATGTGGGCCATTCTTGCTGGGGTTAGATGGTATCTCAGGGTGGTTTTGATTTGCATTTCTCTAATAATTAGGGATGATGAGCATTTTTTCATATGTTTGCTAGCCTTTCACTGTCTTCTTTAGAGAAGGTTCTTTTCATCTCTCTTGCTCATTGGGATATATGGGATTGTTGGTTTTTTTCTCATGTGGATTAATTTGAATTATCTATAGATCCTAGTTATCAAGCTTTTGTCTGATTCAAAATATGCAAATATCCTTTCCCATTGGGTGGGTTGTCTATTTGCTTTGGTTGTTGTCTCCTTAGCTGTACAGAAGCTTTTCAGTTTCATTAAATCCCATTTGTTTATCTTTGTTGTTGCAATTGCCAGGGCAGTCTTCTTCATAAAGTCTTTCTCCAGGCAGATATCTTCCAGTGTTTTTCCTATGCTTTCTTTGAGGATTTTTATCATTTCATGCTTTAAATTTAAGTCCTTTATCCATCTTGAATAAATTTTTGTGAGTGGAGAAAGGTGCGGGTCCAGTTTTAGTCTTTTACAAGTGGATATCCAGTTTGCCCATCACTATTTATTGAATAGGGAGTCTTTCCCCTAGTGTATGTTCTTGTTTGGTTTATTGAATATTAGGTGGTTGTAAGTTGTTAGTTTCATTTCCTGGTTTTCTATTTGATTCCAAATGTCTATATCTCTATTTTTGTGCCAGTACCATGCTGTCTTGACCACTGTGGTCCTGTAGTACAGCCTAAAATCTGGTATTGTGGTACCCCCAGCTTTGTGTTTATTACTAAGAACTGCCTTAACTATACAAGGTTTTTTTCTGGTTCCATACAAAATGAAGAATCATTTTTTCCAAGTCTTGAAAGTGGAATGTTGGTATTCTAATAGGGATGGCATTGAATCTGTAGATTGCTTTGGGAAGTAAGTTCTAGCCAATAAAAATAATTCATATTTGTTAAAGGCATGAAGTAAATACATCAATTTACTCATCTCAGTGCCACTTGAAACCAATGGTTAGTTATTTGGCCAGGACCAAATATTTACTTTATGGTTATGGGACAGATATTTCTTTTGGTAAATACAATTTCTGCACAAATAAACCCCTTTATTTTGGCTTTATTAGTACCACTGTAATTAAATACATTTATAAATAGTGAATGTTGTATAACATAGATTAGATCAACCATATGTATTATTTGTACTATATAAGTAAATGTATACGATTTCATTAGGGTGAGTATGGAGTAACTGATAAAACATGTATTTACTAGCTGGTCATTGGGGCCGGCACCTGTGTTCCCAGCTACTTGGGAAGATGAGGCAAGAGGATTGCCTGAGCCCAAGAGATTGAGGCTGCTATGAGCTATGATGCCACTGTACTATACCCAGGGAGATAAAGTAGATTCTATTTCAAATAAAGATATATATATATATATATATATATATATATATATATATATATATCATACAAAATTATTTCCACATCTAGTTAAATGATTTATCTACCCTTGGTTCATAGTGTGAATACCATTTCAGCACATGTGAGTGAGGGTTCCTTTCAGTCTAGATGAGCCATAGAAATTCCAAATATCACTTTGTATAGAAATGCTGATGCAGTATTTCCACAGGGGAGAGAAACAAGTGACATAGATTGTAGTACTTACATGCCTTTTGTAGATTATACATTTGTGTTCTAATGGGACTGGATATTAATACTAGGGTCACATATTTAGGTCACACATACAACTGTATATTAATTGTATTGATTTCTGTTGCTTAAAAGGAATTATTCCTAGAAATACTCCTTAATAACTCCTTAATAAAGCAAATGACTTCCATAAAATAATGTTAGGGTTATCAATCTTTATATAAAATAACTTTTAAAATAAAACATTAGATTTGCTAACATAGAAAATATGGAAGATACTTATCTACTCATAGAAATGTTTCTTACTTGTTAAGACATCGCTGGCATTGAAGGCGAGTGAATTCTTACAGTTTATCTTATCAAGATCTTTAATGTACATGTTTATTCTTCAGTGTCCCTATTATAGGGACAGAAAAATAGAGGGCTTGAAAGCCATTGTCAAGATGCTCCTGGATCCTAACTTTAAATTTAAAAATGGCTTTATTTTTTCTAAATAATCAAACTGTAATGGTGATTGCATTATGCTTTCATACACAGTAAAAGTTATTTAAAAAAACTCAATCTTTAAAAACATGTAGAATGTAGTGACATCTAATTCTAGGTATGGAAATAAGACTGCTTGTGAACAAATGTAATTTTACTCTCATATTAATTATTATTACCAGAGCATCTGGATGTCATTACAAATGCATTTGGAACACCGTGGGCTTGTATAATACTTTAAGGGTCACCTTATCAGTAACACTTCAATGCCTCACACTTCTTGCTTCCATCTGTCTGATTAGTAGCAATTCTAGCATTTTTTATGTTTTGCCCTCTATTTTTCAACACTTTTTTCTATTTAGGACACACTCAATTTAGGTATTACTTACAATGCCACATGTTTAACTTAAGTGTCCTCTAGGCAGTAGTTTCTTGTTCTAAGTGAGGCTACTTCTAGATGAATGTCGCCCAACACAACTTTCTATGATGATGGAAACATTCTATTTCTGTGCCATCCAATCTGGTGCCCACTACCCTCATGTTACCGCTAAGCAATTTATATGTAGCAGGTGTGACTGAGGAATTGGAGTTTCAAATTTATTTAGTTTCAAATATCCTAAATATAAATAGCCATGCTATGAATAGTGGCTATCATAATTGTTCAGGGCATAATTTTTTCTATAAGGTTAATGGGCCCTACAAGAAATCTGGAGAAGAATGGCCGTATTCTCTTTCCATCACTTGTTACCTTCCACTAGATTTGGGCCATGGTCTCTCTCCTTGTAAACTCCTAATCATTGTACTGACTGTGGACCATTGTCTGAATCTCCAGGACCATATACATACCCAGATACTTATGTTCCTTTGGCCCCTTGTAACCTTGGAAAATTTGGATTCTAAACTCCCTCCTGCCATGGCTTATTATTTATTGCTGTCACTTGTCTTCCCTAAGCTGTGTCACCTCTGGCCCATCTGGAGAACTCAGTCCCCTGCTGCTATGGCAGATTCTGTGGAAATTTTTAAAGGTAACCACCACATAATGCCATTCCAGTACTATGTCTATAAAACTCATCAGGAAACCAGGTGGATGAGTCACATGCTCATTTTTGTTACAAAATGTATTAAAAGATTCATGGGGTGGTGCCTGCATCCTGCAGCCCTCTTTGCCCTCCTTCCTAACTCCTGAAGGCTGAATCATATTTCTTTAATTACACTCACTTGCTACATATCAGGTCCCTTTGTTCAAGCTATAGGTGGGTCTGGCTGGGAGGCCCATCTTGACACCAAATGCTTATCAAGTGATTCCTTCTTTACTTCCTAGATATTTGAAGGAATAGGGCCTGAGAACGTGGATTTGTGAGAAGCTCACCAGATGTTATGGTCCTGTGGGCTTTCACTGAGCTGTCATGTGAGAACTTTCAAGGAGGAAATCTGTTCAAGATGCTTACATGCTCATCTCCTTTTCTAACCAAAATTAAACAGAAACAAAATATGATAACTAAAGACTCTTTTCTTTTTTTGCATGTTCTGTCCCCTGAGTGTCTCACAGCACTGCTGCTTGTGCTCCCAAAGACACAGCTCTTTCTGTTCCTCCATAGGTCTCCTGTCCAAGGGCATGTAGGCATTGCGGCGGGCAACACGCCGGTTTGAGGACTGGTCACACACACACTCCTGCTGTTCTCGCAATCCCTTCCCTTAGAGATCCAGCAGACTCCAGTTCATCCTGTCAGATTTCTTCCTCTCTTCCTGGGTTCTTGTTTGGTTGCTGCCTTGGCAATGGTATCTCCCACAGCCCTAATCGCTGTGTTTATATTTGTCTGAATCTAAATTGTGGACAGAGTTTAAGATCTTTCTCTTAGGATTTATAGGCCCCAGATAAGTCATTGTGTATTGGTGGAGGTTTAAAATTCCCTGAATAAGTTACAGAGTCCTGACAGCCTAAAGTCAGATTATAATTTTACTTAACTCTAACATGATGGGATAGAAGGCTCCTCTGAGTCTCAGATATGGCTAAAGGAAGATACTCTATCCTACAAAGTTTTAAAATGAAAAATACAAGTTGCACTGTTTTCATTAGCCCTAAAAAAATTAAAGTAAAAAAAGCAAATATATCACTTAAACATAAATCATAAATACCTGGACCACATGACTGTGAATCCAATGTGATTACGCTCCTCTCTTCATTGTAAAAAAATCCTTTCTGAGGAGAAGCTCAATAAAAAATAAAGCAAGCAAAGCAAATACATTTGCAAGATGCTTTCATATACTTTCACTTAATTCTGACAGAAACCCATTGAAGTTCACAGGAATGAAAAGATTGGGATTCAGAGAATTCAAGCAACTCATTTAGTTAATGGAAAATTTAGCTAATGGAAAATTTTCAAAAAACTTAAAAGAAATGGAGCCCTTATTGGCTTTTTATCCTGAACTTTAACCTTCGTGTTGGGTTTGTTTGCCATATTATTATTTAATGAGTTTCTTAATTTGATTCTAAGACCCCTTCAGACAGGTTCTGATAATCTGCATGTGATTTTAGCCAAAAGGTCAACAAACAGTAGGTTCTGATAATCTGGGTGAAGTCTCTTTCTTTACAATAATGTCTTTTTTCTTTTTCTTTTTAAATCGAGAATTAACATGAAGGTAACAAAAGAGAGGACCCAATTCAATGATGTTGTAAGTCAAATTATTAGGGGAAAACAGTTGCCTAACAGTCCCTACTCTTATGACCTCAGAATGTAATTCTCACTTTTGTTCTGCCACTTATTTTTTATTTTACTGAGAGATATTGGTTTATCAGAACTGCAAGAGGTAAATTCAAATTAAGTTCTGTTGAATTGTCTATTTCCATTTATAGTTGTCATTCACACCCATTGAACATAAGTCTGAGATGAAGGCAGAGCTCTTGTTCACCATTCTTATCTGTTGTCATCCTTATGGTTCTGGAGGACAGATTCCTTCCCGCCTTTTGCCCATTTATGAACCTGCTGGCTGATGGTGAGCTATGCTGATTTGTTTTCTGATGTGTATGTAATGGAGTGAAGAACAGAGGTAATGAAGAGTGGCTTAAAACTGGCAGAAGAATTCCTCTCTTCCCTCCCACCATCTCTACCACCCTGATCAATTGAGCATCATTTAATGCATTCTTACCTCGGGAATAGTGCTGCTGCAGTAGAAGAAATATGTACAGTAAAGGCAAGTGGTTTCTCCTGCCATAGAAAGAGAGTTTTAGAATAATGACATTCCTATCACTAAATGATGGTGGGTGTGTAGGCTCAGGTAGAGTATATAAAATTGCAACAGTATTGATGGGAGAAAGTCAGGGTAGGATAATGGAAAAGGTGCCAGAATAGGTGCTGGCCAGGGTATGTAAAACCATGGTGTAAATATACAGCCTTGGAAAATCACCCTATTTTTTTTCTAAGTCACCATTTTTACATTGTCAGATAAAGTCCGTAATACTGGGTCTGGCAGGCTCAGAGGAATTGTATGTGGAAGCACTTTTAAAATTATACAATACCTTAGAAAACTATTATTAAGGTAATTACAGTCACATTTAGGTTATCTCATTTGGAGAACAAAGAGATATTGTGTGTACAACATCCTTTATTTGAAAATATTTTAATTTGAAGGGACATAAATTTAGTAAGTTAGATTCTTTGAGGGAATAAATTACCTCTTGAGAATTAATTGGGCATTTTGGAAGCTACATAAATTTGAACAGTAATTTTCTAGATGAGGTTCTGGTGTTCTACTCATCTTGATGCAGCTTATGAATTGGTCAACTTCTGATCAAGTCATAATTTATGAATGAGAATATCTGGTGTGTTAATTCAAACTCTTAATAAGTCAGCAAAATTAATTCAGTGCTTTTTAAGTGTTGAGGATCGTGTTGGAAAGTAATAGAGTACAAAAGAATAGAGTTTGCACCGTCCCTCAAGGAAAAGGGTTCAATCATTTAGAAAGAAATAGGCAAGAAAAAGGCAATGAATTTAATACTGATGATATAAAAAGTAAAAATCAAGATGAATTAAGATTTTTCGATGAAAGCATTCTTTCTCTCATTACTTGATGTATATACATACATACACATATATACATATATCATATACACACACACGCATATATATACACATATATATCAGAAAATGCAACATCTCTTGGATAAAGTTACTTCCTAAAAGTAAGTTATCTACTTTTTAACTCTAGCATACTTTTGTAGCCTCAGTTATACCTCTGCCCAGAGAGCTACAGCCTCAACAGAAACTACCAAGAGCAGTGGAGCAGTCTATCTGACAGGACTTGAGGAGTGTACACCACCCAGAGAATAGAGCACTGAAAGTTAAGACAGTGATCAGGGTGGCAGATCCCCTATTTCATGATAGTTTATCCTCTTAGTGTCCTGTGTATGATGTTAGCTGAAACCAAATACAAGGCCTTACTTTCCTTTATGATTCTCAGCTTTGTGGAAGAACACACAATGCATTAACATTGACATCAAAAAAACTTACTGAGTTTTGCTATATTATAAATGTGTGTTCTTTGTTATTGTCTGGATTAACAGTCTTTATTCATAACTATATGGAAATAAAGGTGCTATATAGCAATAAAGAGACATGCTTATAAAATTTTTCTATGTTAAGTATTTAGGCAGATAATCATAGAATCTGTTGCAACCTTCACTGACATTCAAATGTCTCTAATCTACCTAATTTAATTGACAAAACTTTAGGAATCCCTTATAATACTGTTAGAAAATTGTCAGGGCATGTGGTTTATAAAATTATAGTTTCTATCTTGTAACTAATTTTAATGTGTGTTTATTTTCTCTAACAAAACCTTTCATTGCATGCACATTATTGGTATGTTATGTCTTTTACATTTAAAAATTTTAATTGTTAAAATGTCCTTATGCTCAAAGTAATTTACAGAGTCAATGCAATTCCTATCAAAATACCAACTGTTTTTCACAGATTCAGAAAAAAAATCCTAAGCATACCAAACCAAAAAAAGGAACCCAAATAACTAAAGCAATCTTAAGCAAGAAGAACAAATCTTGAGGTATCGTGTTACCTGATTTCAAATTATACTATAAAGCTATAGTAACTAAAACAGCCAAGTTTGGTTATTGATATAAAAGCAGAGACATAGACCAAGGGAATAAGATAGAGAACCCAAAATAAAGCCGTATAGCTAGCCCCAACTGATTTTAGAGAGAGCAGGCAAAGACATACACAAGGGAAAGGATGGGTGCTCTAGTCAGTAACTGGTGCTGGGAAAATAGGATAGCCACATAAAGAAGAATGAAACAAGACCCCTATCTCTTGCTATATATAGCACTTAACTCTGGATGGATTAAAGACATAAATATAAGAAATGAGACCATAAAAATTCTGGAAGAAACTGTAGGAAATACTCTCATAGATATCAGCCTATGCAAAGAATTTATGATTTAACCTCCAAAAGCAAATACAGCAACCATAAAAACAAACAAATAGGACTTAATTATTTCTCTTGCTATGCAGAAATTAAATCAACAAAGTAAGTACATTACCTACAGAATAGGAGAAAATACCCATAAACTATACATGTGGTAATATCCCAAATCTACAAAGAATCCAAACAAACCAGGAAGAAAAAAGCAGATAACCTTATGAAAAAGTGGACAATACATATGAACAGAGCTTCCCCTCCAAAAAACTAGATATACAAATAGCCAACAGATATATAAAAGAATTTCTCAACATCTCTAAATGTGTGTGTGTGTTTTTAAATAGCTTATAGTAATATTTATTGCTATAATTATATCCTCTTCATCAACAATCTCAATACCGGTGATCTTTGAAAATAGAAAATTTATAAAAACATGATTTAGATGCTGGAATTATTATGTCTGAAGGAAAATTAATAAAGTTTAAAAATATGTTAGCATGAAAAGTAAAATGTACAAAGGGAGAAAAATGACTGATGTTTATGCATATGCTAATATGGACTCACAATGGCAAAAGAATAACTCAGTGTCGAGTGGCGCTTGTGGCTCAGTGAGTAGGGTGCCAGCCCCATATACTGAGGGTGGTGGGTTCAAACCCGGCCCCGGCCAAACTGCAACAAAAAATAGCCGGGCATTGTGGCAGGCACCTGTAGTCCCGGCTACTCAGGAGGCTGAGGCAAGAGAATCGCTTAAGCCAACAGCTGGAGGTTGCTCTGAGGTGTGATGTTATGGCACTCTACCGAGGGCAACAAAGTGAGACTCTGTCTCTAAAAAAAAAAAAAAGAATAACTCAGTGTCATTCTAATTTGATCTAATCCATGGTATCAATAGGAAACTTTAATGTATCATTTCATTAATTGTTAAAACAGTTAATCTATGTTTAGGAAATGTGCAGAAATTTTAGTGTCTGAAAAAAATACATATTCCTTTTAATCCCATCAAATATAACTGAAAAAGAACTGAGACATTATGGTCAGCTGTGAAAACAAGAAACACTAAACATGTCCGGATAAGAGGCAGGTGCTTATTCTCATATAAAAGTTCTGGGTGAGCCCAATTTCTGCACAAAGCAGCAGGAGAATAAGCCCCATCCAGTTGGTTTGGATGGCAGCATTGTAGCTATCATGCTGATTTCAAGAAAACGGTCACAGCCAGTGGGAATAAATGTCCTTGCACTACACATTACCACTTCTACCAATTCAATCAATAGACTACAGGAGTAGAGCATGAGAGGACATTCTCACCCAAGACAGTCTACATTAGCTCTCTGGTAAAGACATTATAATGCCAGCAGAAAAACCAACTTCACATTGCTATTATTTTCCCTAGTCTTAAAAAAAAAAAAAAAAAATTGTTCTCATTCAATTCTCCTCAATTTCCTTTCTACAACTGATGGATTTTTAATGTGGGACTCCTAGAAGGGAGATCTTTGGAAACCTAATGAAAGTGAAGTGAACACTGTGGCAAACCAAGAATTCATAAAAACAAGCATGAACAAGGGGTCCACACAGCCCCTGTGAATCTGGCACTCTCCCTATATGGTGCTCTAAACAGTAACTAAAGCATTTTTCATTTCTGTCTTTGAAATCTCGTGTAAGATAGGCTATTGGTGAATTTTATCATGGAATCATCCAATTCTGACTCTGGATTTTATTGTCCTCTTCCACACTCAAAATTTCAGTCTTCCTTCACTCCTATGTGTTCAGTAGGAACTGAGACAACTGCATACTGTCCCAGGCCTACACATCAATGATATTTCTCTCGTATATTAGTAGCATGAGTTCTTTCATGTCTTTGGCAGGAACTAAGACAAAAGAAGGCCTTCCCACATTCTTTACATTCACAGGATTTTTGTCCAGGATTTTCATGCAATTGAAGGGACTTGGCAGACCAGAAGGCATTACCACATGACTTACATTTATAGGATTTCTCTCCAGTGAGTCCTTTCACGTCTGCAAAATGACCTAACAGATGGGTACACATTGCTTACACTCATAGGAGTTTTTCCTGTGTGAATTCTTTCATATATTTGAAAGGAAGTGGAACTGGTGAGCTTACCACATGGCTTCCATTCCCAATGTTTCTCACTAGCACGAGTCCTTGTATGATAAAGGAACTGTCGTAATGGAAGGCTTTCCCACATTGCTTACATTCATAGAGTTTCTTGCCTATGCGAGTCCTTTCACGTGGTCAAATGCCTTTGGTAGACCTGAAGGCTTTACTGCTATGGTTGCATTCAGAGGGTTTCTCTCCAGTATGAAGTCTATCTACCATGTATCTGAAAGGAAGTGGAGCAAGTGAAGGTTTTACCACATTCTTTGCCTTCATAGGGTTTCTAGCCTACGTGAGTCTTTCCATGTATTCAAATGAACTTGGCAGGCCTGAAGGCTTTGCAGTGTATACCCTTCCATGACATCACAAAGAAATGGAAAAACTTAAGGCTTTGCCACATTGCTTACATTCATAGGGTTTCTCTCCAGTGTGACATCTTCCATGCCTTTGGAGTGAACCAGGAGAGTAAAAGGATTTCTCACATACCTTACATTTATAAGGTCTGTCTCCAGTATGTATTCTCATGCGCCACTGAACACTCCTCCACTGAGCAAACGCTTTCCCACACTGCTTATGTTCACAGGGTTTTTCTCCAGTGTGAGTCCTTGTTGTATATGAAAAGAAAGGAACTGACATGAATGAATGCTTTCCCATACTCCTTACATTCACAAGTTTTCTCTCCTGTGTGAGTTCTTTTGTGTGCTCGTACATTTGAGGTCCTTCTCCATTGTGTATTACCATGTGATTTTGAAAGCCAGTGAGATCAATGAAAGATTTTCCATGTTCCTTGTGATCATAGTTTCTTTCCAGTGGAAGACATCTCATGTGTTCCAAAGGAGTGGAGGTAACTGAAAGTTTTCTTACATTGCTTTACATGTACATGGCTTTTGCCTACATTCCTCATAGTCACATGGTTTGTTTTCAGGGACAGGTTTAATGGGCATAATAAAGGATGAATGTTCCACACACACTGCTTTCGCATGGGTTTATTCCAGGAGAAGTTTTCTTGTTTAGCATGTGTTCTGGAATTTGACTGAAGGTTTCTCCAAACTGACTACCTTCTGTCCTTTCAAAGGGTCTCTCTCATAAGATTTCTAGTCAGGTTTCTAAAGGTTTCTGCATCACATCTCTGTAGAGATTCTTTCCTTTGTTGGGAAGGATCCAGCAAAGCCCGCTCGTCTGGGCTGAAGTTCACAGCCACATCCTCAAAAGTCACTGAATCCATTTCCTGGGCCCCAACTGTCCTGGTGTCCTCCCTACAGCTACTGCAACCATTGCAGGTTGCAGTGTAAGTGACAGACAGTGTGACAGAAGCTGAGGTGGAGGAACCTGGTAACTGTTGGAGCCACCAACACAAGACCTCAAGTGGTGGTACCCCACAACAGTCACCAGGTTAACCTAAATTTGTGTTCTAAATGGTCTTAGAGCTGTAATAACTATGTCTGTGTTTCTAATAAATATTGCTTTAAGCCACTGAGTTTGGGATCATTTGCTATGCAGATACTAAGAGATATGTCAGAATACCTTCTTAATACTAGTAAAGTTTAGGATGAATTCTTGACTATTCTTTTAGGTGCATTTCATAAATCATGCCAAATTTACACATGTGTGCAGTACTTTTGATATTCTTTCCAGTATCCAAATCAGGTACAACATAAGAGAATAATTTTACCTTCATTCTGGATGTGCTTTACCTAGTACGGCTAAGGCACCATGATAAATACTTCCTTGAAAAGCATCTTAATTGTTCTATCATGTTTTAAACGATAACTTATATTGGTTTACAAATAGTCTTGATTCTTCCTGTATTGTTCTGCTCGCTTCTGTATATTATAGCTTTTATTTGTTCTAACCATGCTACCAAGCACTATTATCATGCCTACTCAGATGTATGAAAATGAAGTCCAGAGATGATTAAGTCTCTTATCAAACTTGGCCAATTAATAAGTGTTAGTAGAGTAAATACCTGAACCCAAAAATGAGTACTTCCAAAACTCATTAATCTATTTGTGCTGCTCTAGGTTATTATGTTTTGTGGACTTCATAAAGCCCACCTCGGAAGAGCATCTAGGATGGGATAGCTTTCAGGATGGAGAAAACTCTTGGGGCACATGCTGGTAAATTTCTGTGTGTAAGTGATTCAAGGTTCTCTCTCTTCCTTAGAGGATTAAAGTAGTCCTCAGGTTCCTTCCTTTAAGCATTACATATGCTGCTAGAGTTCAACTAAATTAGCACAAGAGCTGGATCCAGATGGAATCATGCTGGATTCCTAATTTAAGTCCTCAGTTCTTCTGAGAGTAATTTAGGAAATCTATTGACAGTTTCCTTCAGCCAGGCTGTTTTAATGGTAAAATGCTCTGCACTCTGATTTTTTTCCTGGTGTGAACTAATTTTTTTTTCTCCTCAAGAGATTTTTTGTTATTCCCCCTTGCTGTGGTGGGAAAAATCTTCCCTGTGAAAAAGTTCTGCCTTACATTCACATGACAACACCTGGGTATAGTAGTATCTTTATCATGGATGTGTTGAAGAACACCTGCTGAATCCAATCACTTATAAAGGCAGTTCTTGAGAAAACATAGAAGTTGTATTAAACATAATGTAGACCAATATCCATGTTATATATTCAATGAGTCTTAGGTATTCTGAGAATCTTATACTTTCAGAATTTATAATATTATTATTAGCAATATCAACAATAATATCATACAATGAAACATAAAACTGATGCTTTATAAGAATTTTTATTGGTATTTCAAAGGGTCTGGTATTAGAGATTTTTCCTTCCTGTATACAGAATATACATGTTCCCTTTTAGAAATGGTAGAAAAGGCATGAAGCTGTTGTATCTGGTAAATAGCACTATAGCAGGGCACCTTTCTAATATCTGATCTTCACTTTCCTTCCTTCAAGTGTAAGGCACGTTGTAGATTATCCATTCACAAGATTGTTTATTGCATGAGTGCAGTATAAGCCACTTTAAAAATTTATCTGGCATATAAAGATGCAGGCTTACAGCCTGGTGCTTTTTATGAGACATTATAAATGTTGCATTTATTTCAGTCAAGATGCATCACCGGGGAGCTACATTGTAAATTCCACTTGCAAGATGAGCCTGCAGTTCATCATTTACAGATCTCTGAAACTTCCACCTTTAAACAGATGGTATGCAGGAGGACTAGTAAATTAAGGTGAGAATTAAGGGTACAGAGCCCTAATATTAATCATGAGGAAATCTTCACATGAAACAGACAACTGGAATAAACTCAAAGCCAGGAAACTTGAGTTACCCTGTCCCCTACTCTTTGCTATTGTCTAAAACTAAAGACCCTGCCTTACAGATGAATTTTCCTTTTTTTCTTTTGCCTGTAGACAATCATGTTAGAGTAAATGTTATTAAAGTGACTGTACATTGCTTCATGGGATGATGAGGACTCCAAAAAAGAAGATGATTGATTCTTGGTACAATTTGAGCAAGGAGTTTAAAAAACCCAAGTAGACAAGTTATAAATGTTTTTATTTTGGGAAAAAGTTTGAAAATTAGTTTTATAAGAGTTAAATCAGAAATATCAATGATATCAATGCAAATTTATCACCATTTTCTAACTATGTTAGAAAAGTAAGTAGTAGATGACACTTCTCTAAGAAGTGTCACTTTGTTAAAGCCACCATCAGTCATGTGAAACAATTTGGTTTGCTCACAGATTTTGGTGTCTAATACTGTCCTTTACCCCAAATAAATCAGGATTCCTATGGCAAGGAATTCAGTATGAGCCAAGATGTTCATATTGTTTCTGCAGATAAGCAATATTTTTAAAAAGATAAAAAAGAAAAAAAAAAGAAAAGAAAAGAAAAGAAAAACGCAGGACAGGCATTGTGGCTCACACCTGTAATCCTTCACTCTGGGAGCCCAGGTGGTGGATTGCCTGAGGTCAGGAATTCAAGACCAGCCTAAGCAAAAGCAAGCTACTAAAAACAGAAGAAAGTAGCATTGGGGCAGGTACCTGTAGTCCAAGCTACTTGAGAGGCTGAGGCAAGAGGATTGCTCAAGCTCAAGAATTTGAGGTTGCTGTGAGCTATGATGCCATGGAACTGTACCCAAGGTGACAGAGTGAGACTGTCTCAAGAAAAAGAAAGAAAGAAAGAAAAAGAAAAAAAAAGAAATATATACAAATACAAAACTTGGGAGACATTGTGAAAATCATGAAGAACTAAGTTAAAAAGGCTCCCACAGGTAAAGCTATTATATATTTTGAGCATTATAAAGAAAATAGTAGTTCCTCAAAGCTATGTGTCCCTAATAATACTTAAATTAGGCAAATTATTGATATTTTTAAATAAAGGCATCTATAACTTTCCAATGTTATTATCAAAAGTGTTTATAATCTGTGATTTGAATTGGATGTATACTACATTCAAGTTTTGCTACACATTTAAATTAGGATATCCTTGAAAAATTCCATACCTTTCTATGGCTCAGCATTATTTTTAGAATTATACTATCTCACATAAAGTATCATCCAGGAGCAAAAGTAAGCTTTGATACTCATGTTACTAGACATGCATGTCCTTTGGTTACACATGGTGTGGGCTTTCCTACAAGGCATGTTTCATGATCTTAGGGATCATAGGACAGCTTCCAGCAGTATCAGGGAGGAGGATTAGCTCTCCTACAATCTTCCTGGGACAACCTTGGCACTGTGCTTACCTCTGGGCCAGCAAGAGCTGATTTAGACTTTTTAAAAAATGCTCCTGAATCTAAGAATGGTGAAGATTCTCCCGAGTACTTGGACTGGCTGAGAGGATGAATTCCTGAACAAAAACAGATTTTATTAGGAACAAGAAAGAGTATAATGGATGGCTAATAGGTGACTAACTATGGTCACTCCAAACTGTGAAGTGTCATGATTCAGGTTTGAAGTCAAAAGGCTTGGGAAGTTAAATTAGGTAACATCATGTTCTGACAGAGGTAAAGACGTAAAAACTATCATACAAGACTCAGTAATAAATACATAAGATGATAACCTAAGAATATCCAGAGAATACATAAAGCATGATTTGGAGGAAAGACATGACCTTGGAAAAAGCTGTTAAGAGGGTACTAGCCATAATACACGCCAGTTTTGCTGAAATGATTCTGAAAGGTACCCAGTTGTCTGTGTCCCAGTTACAGCCTTCCTATTCATTGTTCACATTTGTAAATATTTCCTAGTCTTAAATTTTCTACTGTTCAGATTTGGTTGAATTTGAGACTATTAATTCTGTTCTCCATGAGTATTACATGACTCTACAATCCCAGTGAAGGTAAAGATATAGATGATAAATAAATGTGCCAAACTCATTTATTTCAATTATAATTATATAAATAATTTATTAAGGCATTGTATGATCTGTGTAGATTTTTTCTACTTAAGGTGTTTTTAATCCCTAGAAAAATGATGACTTAAATTGGAGCTACTTTAATTTCTTAGAAAAATTATGACTAACATTTATTTACCAGAATTTAATCAACTAAATTTGATAATGGTTACAAACATTTAGGGAATATTTAAAATTTAACATTTAGTCAGATCTATAAGCTGATAAAAAAAGTAAAAATGAGTATTTTGAATTTTAACCCTCAAATCATGAGATTTTATAAATAAAATGGCAAGATTTATAAGATGAGCTTAAGGGACTTCAGACAAAATTATTTACATAAAATATTTATAATTTTAATAGAAATTAAACATAGTGATTATAAAGATTATTTTTCTCTTCAGATATTCTTCTCCCATGGTGGTGTTTTTAATACTATCTATATAACTTAGGACTTTGTACTTCTTGCTGGAGGTGATGAGGAATCCGGCTGTGAATTCCTTGGTGATGTAAATTACAGAAATCGAAAGACAGGATGAGGTCCCTGAGTAAGATAAATATCAGAAATATTACTTCTTCTCTTCTTTATTATGTTTGTCATGACAAGGTCAGAAAGGAGGAATTGGGAGGGGGCTGAGGACTATTTTGTAAAAGTAGAACATATGCAATCTTTAATGACTTTATTATTCATGCCTATCTATAGGCTTCCATGTAATTTCTCATGGTATCCTCTTAGCCTCTAATTCAGTTCATTCTTTCTTTTTCTATGACATATTATTTAACCAATAAATATTGTATTCCCACTATGTGGCAGTCAAACAAAAGCTATGTTTGATTTCATAGTATTAATAGATAATGTGTGCATGTGAGTCACCTGACCTAAATTGATCTAAATTTTTCCTGAATCTTACAGGGCCCTAAGTTTGAGCAATGAGCACAGGAGATATATTGGTAGGTCCTGATACCAGTTCTTAGTGGCTTATCTCTTTATTATAACAGCTTAGACTCTCACGGGATCTTCCATATCACAGATGCTGTTGGTGAAAAGATTATCTATCTTCTGAGGGAAATGTAGCAAGGACATGATACTGGTGTGACCCACCCACAGACATTTGAAGGGTCTGACAAAGAATGTTTTTCTAAGCAACTCATGCAACCTTAGAATGGGCCAAAAGCTTTGAAGTAGTAACTTGAAATGTTTCTATCACAGAGTTGGAGAAGGCTTTATACTGTGTCCCCTTTAGTTTTAAGAGGATCCCTTCTCATTTGCAGTAGATCAGATTATAGTCTAACCAAATTAACAAGGGCAATTAAAGCTTTCATCAAAATGGTGCTTTTTTGTTGTTGTAACAACACCCTAAAATTAATTCTTTCCCATGTCCCTACCAATCAAGTTAATAAACCATTTTCTTTAATTTAAAAGACAAATTATCCGTAAGATGTCAAGGTTCAGAGAAGTTTAGTATGAGTCACGCTGGTACTTGCATAAATCTGCCAATGAGAAGAATTAGGATGCTAAAAATAAGTAGAAGTGGAATTTGAGAAGTAGACTACTTAGAGCGGTGCTTCTCAAACTAATGTACATGCACATCATCTGAAGGATCCTCTTGAAGACACTAATTTAGTAGGTCTGGTAATCTGTATTTCTAACAAGTTCCCAGTAAATATAACATCTTGGATGAAGCCAGAAGGATACATGAGTAAAGATTGCCTGGGAAGTTGATCACTGTAGAACAAGACTGTCTTAACATCAAATAGGCAAAAATGGAGTAGCAAATAGTTCAGGACTTGAAATCTGGTCCGCACATGGAGTGGGCAGGTAGGTGTAGGCTAGGCACCGTGCTGGAGATCACCATTGGACTCTAGGCCAAAGCAGAACAAAAGAAATTTGGTTAACACACTTTGTTTTGGACCTAACTGTGGGGTGTCGGGTGAGAACCTAATGTCATCCTCTATAAGTCCGATTTGGTCTTGGTTTCTTTCCAAATGCAGTATCACAAATTATTAAGTCATTAAGGAATAAGGCAGAGAATATTTCTTTATTATTTATCACTCCATCCATTCATCCATCTGTCTATCCATTATGTGTCAAGAATTTTGCACATAGCTTTTTTCTTTGCTTAGAATGTTTTTTCCCTTCACTGTTTACAGGACAGTCTCTCAATTAGTTCTCAGACTAAATTCCATATTCTTTAATAGAATTTTTCCTGTGTTCTATCTATAGGCTTCCATATGGTTATTTCTCACAGTATCCTGTTGGCCTCCATCTCAGTTCTTTGTTCCTTTTCTGGTTCCATATTATTTAACCAATAAATATTAATTGTACTCCTAATATATGGCAGAAATTTACTCAGTGCCAAAAATACAAGAATGACAAAATAGAAAAATGTTTACTTTCAGTTCTAATGACTTGTTTTCCACATAGTTTTAATTAAGATGTGCAATTATTTGCTTTAATTGTTAACATATTAGATTGTAAACTTCATGACTCTAAAAACTACAAATGTCTTCGTTACTCACTCATGTATCTGTAATATTTATTGAATAATTTAATGTTGAAAGTGGGATGATAGCAATGGAGCTAAAAATTTTCCATGGAAGACATGCAATTACACAAAGACAAATGAGAAAGGAAAGAGCTTTAGTAAGAGACTAGTGATAGAATAGGAATGAGATTTCTTACTCAAGGATAATGGATAGATAGTGGAAACCTTATTAAAGCAGATCCCTGAAAAATAAGATATTTCAAATGAAGAGGAAGAGGGGAAAAATGTGCTCCAGATATAGGAGACAGCATGCTAGAAGGCCTGGACCAAAAAGAAAGCCTAGTTATTAGCCTAGTCACGAGGCCCAAGTGTGTTTGTGGTCTTGAGAATACAAAACAAATATAGGCTATGCTACTGCATGAAATCTTTCAGAAATTGAAAAGCTGATGTTAAAATTCCTATGGAAATTCAAAGGACCCAGAATAGCAAAACGACATTGAGAAAAACAGAACAAATTCAGAGAATTCACACTTTCTAATTTCACAACTTAATATAAAGCTACAGTAATCAAAACTGTGTGGAACTTACATAGGGATAGATATATAGATTGACAGAATAGCATCAAGAGTCCAGAAATAACTACCACATCTATGGATTTTCAACAAGAATGCCAAAATAATTCAATGGGAGAAAGAGTAAACTTTTTAATAAATTGTGCTAGGATTGCTAGATGCCCATATGCAAAGGAATGAAGTGGATACTTTCCTCACACTATAAACTAAAATAAATTAAAGACTAATGTAAGATTCAAACTATAAAACGCAGCCTTAAAGAAAGATGGAGACTTTACCTCTTTCATGTTTACATGGATGGAGCTGGAACATATTCTTCTTAGTAAAGTATCCCAAGAATGGAAGAAAAAATACCCAATGTACACAGCCCTACTATGAAACTAATTTGGGACTCTCACATGAAAGCTATAACCCAGCTACAACTTAACAATAGGGGGAAGTGGTAAAGGGGGGGGTGGGTAGAGGGAGGGGAATCGGTGGGATCACACCTGTGGTGCATATTACAGGGGTATTTGCGAAACTTGGTAAATGTAGAATGTAAATGTTTTGGCACAGTAACTGAGATAACGCCGGAAAGGCTATGTTAACCACTGTGATATAAATGTGTCAAATGGTTTATGTAGTGAGTGTATGATGCCCCATAATCATATCATTATATACAGTTATGATTTAATAAAAAAATTAAAAAAAAAAAAAACTCACATAAGAAAATGTAGGAATGAATCTTTGTGACCTTGGATTAGCAGTGGTTTCTTAATATGACACCAAAAGCACAAGCAAGAGCAAATAATAAATACTTTGCACTTTATCAAAATTTAAAACTTTTATGCTTCAAAGGACACTACCAAGAAAGTGAGAAAGGAATACATAGAATGAAAGAAAATATTGCAAATCATATTCTTGATAAATGACTTCTATCTAGAATGTACAGAGAATACTGAAAACTCAGTAACATAAAAAAAAAACAAATATAAAAAAGTTCTGAATAGACATTTGTCCACAGAAGGTGGAGAAATGGCCAAAAAGCACATCAAAAGATGCCCAACATCATAAATCATCATGAAAAATGTAAATAAAAATCACAATGAGAAATAACTCCATATCTATTAGGAAAGAGATATCAAAAAGACTAGCCAGACACAGTGGCTCATGCCTATAATCCTAGCACTCTTGAGAGGCTCAGGTGGGTGGATTACTTGAGCTCATGAGTTTGAGACTAGCCTGAGCAAGAGTGAGATCCAGTCTCTAATAAAAATAGAAAAAAAAATAAAAAAGAAAGAAAAGGAAACTCGTCAGGCATCAAAGTGGGCACCTGTAGTTCCAGCTACAGAGGAAGCTGAGGTGAGAAGATTGCTTGAGCCTAGGAGTTTGAGGTTGTTGTGAACTACGATACCACGACACTCTGCCCCTAGTGACAGAGTGAGACTCTGTCTCTCAAGGACAAAAAAAAAAAAAGTAACAACTGTTGGTAAAGATGTGGAGAAATGAAAACATCACACATTGATGGTGTGAATGTGAAATTATATTGCCTTTATAGAAAACTTTTTCTTAAAAGGTTAAACATAGTTACCATATGATATAGTAATTCCATTCCTAGTTATATATCCAATAGCAAGGAAAATATATGTCCACTCAAAACTTGTATGTGAATATTTATAGCAAAATTACCCATAATAGCCAAATGTCTATTAATGCATGAATGGAGAAATGAAATGTAGCATATCCATATGATGGAAGATTACTCATCAATAAAAAAGATGAAGTATTGAAACATGCTATGAGATATACGAACCTTGAAAACATTACACTAAATGGAAGAAGCCAATCATAAAAGGCAATATGATGTGCAATTCCATCTATGTGAAATATACAGAATATCTATCTGGAGAGGTAGAAAGTAAATTAGTGGTTTCCAGGACTCAGATATTGGCAGGAAATAGGGAGTGAGTGCTATCTGACTGGGTTTTTTTTGAGAGGGGGTGATGGTGAAGAAAATATTCTAAAACTGACAGTGGTGACAGTTACACTATTCTGCAATATGATAAAAATCATTCAGTTGTAAAATTTAGGGGTGAAAAATGTGATATGTGAATTATATCTCAATATATTTAAAAAGATTATATCTCTTATATTAAAAAAGAACTAGATAAAAGCTTTGGTGGCCTGGTCTATGGATATAGCATATTAATGGCAATGGTAATAAAGTCAGGGCATATTTTTAAAAAAGGATCCACTGGACTTGGTTAAGAAATGTTAAATAGTATGTCAGCCCACACACTCAGAGAAGGGGCAAACGTGAGCAAATGTGCAAGCATTTTATTAAGAAAAAACCCTGTATTAGAGAATATAGGGAAGGAGCTGAGTAAGTTGGGGAGAGTTGGTGGATCACTATGCAAGTGAAGAAGAAGAAAGGAAGAGGTGGAAGTAACCTAGATTGCTGTGCACCCTACTCTTTTTTTTATTGTTTGGGATTCATTGAGGATACAAAGAATTAGGTTATACTGACTGCATTTGTTAGGTAAAGTCCCCTGTATAATTGTGTCCCACCCCCAAGAGGTGTGCCATGCAGCATAACCTCTATCCCCATCCCTCTGCTCTACCGTTCCCTCATTCCCTTACCCCCCACCTTGTATTAGACTGTCTACTGCCTTCATATTAGAATTGAGTACATTGGATTCTTGCTTCTACATTCTTGTCTTGTGATGTCTTACTAAGAAGAATGTGTTCCAACTCAGTCCAGGTAATGTAAAGTCTTCATCTTTTTAATGGCTGCATAGTATTCCATGGTATACATATAGCATAGCTTGTTAATCCATTCCTGGGTTGGTGAGTTTGAGGTTGCTGTGAGCTGTTATGCCACAGCACTCTACTGAGGATAACAGTGAAACTCTGACTCAAAAAAAAACAACAACTATACCAAAGGAGAGAAAAAAGGAGCAAAATAAAAAAAAGAAATAAAGAATAAAAGGGGCTGAAAAACCATAACCAAAATTGAAGAGCCCTTGCTATTGAAGAAAGTAAAAATGAAAAGATAAAATCATACCCTAACCAAACCAAATCAAACCAAACCAAACCAAACAAAAAACAATAGTAACAACAACAACAACAACAACAACAACAAAAAGAAAACTAAAGAAAAAAATTGGGACAATATTGAGCTGCAATAAATAGTCTAGTGCAAATGTCCTAATGATGAAATGATTTTTTTTTCTTCTGGATAGATGCCTAGTAATGGGATTGCAGGATCAAATGGAAGGTCTAATTCAAGTTCTTGAGGATTCTCCATACTTTCTTCCAAAAAGGTTGTATTAGTTTGCATTCCCACCAGCAGTATAAATGTGTTTCTGTCTCCACATCCATGCTAGCATGTCTCTTTGAGACTTTGTGATGTGGACCATTCTCCCTGGTGTTAGGTGATTTCTCAAGGTGGTTTTGATTTGCATTTCCCTGATGATCAGGGAAGATGAGCATTTTTTCAAATGTTTGTTAGCCATTCATCTGTCTTCATCAGAGAAGGTTCTGTTTATATCTCCTGCCCAATGGTAGATGGGATTGTTGACTCCTTTTTGTTGATTAATTTGAATTCTCTATAGGTTCTAGTTATCAGTGCTTTGTCAGATTAATACCCTTAAAATATCCTTTCTCATTCTGAAGGTTGTCTTTTTGCTTTATCTGTTGTATTCTTAGCTGTGCAGGAGCTTTTCAGCTTAAGTTCCATTTGCTTAATTTTGTTGTTGTGATGGCTGCTGAAATCTTTGCCATAAAATCTTTCCCCAGTCCAACATCATCAAGAGTTTTCCCTACACTTTCTTCCAAGATTATTATCATTTCATGTCTTAGATTTAAGTCTTTTATCCATCTTGAGTCAATTTTTGTAAGTGATGAGAGGTGTGAATGAGTTTAAGTCTTTTATATGTGGTTATCCAGTTCTGCCAGTACCATTTGTTGAATAGGGATTTTGCCCCCCACTATCTGCTTTTGTTTGGTTTATCAAAGATCAGATGGAAAGTAGAGACTGGTTTCAACTCCTAGTTTTCTATTCTTCTTTTTTTTTTTTTGTAGAGACAGAGTCTCACTGTACTGCCCTCGGGTAGAGTGCCGTGGCGTCACACGGCTCACAGCAACCTCTAACTCTTGGGCTTACACGATTCTCTTGCCTCAGCCTCCCGAGCAGCTGGGACTACAGGTGCCCGCCACAACACCCGGCTATTTGGTTTTCTATTCTTTTCCATATGTCTGTCTCTATTTTTGTGCCAATACCATGCTGTTTTGATTACTATGGACTTTGTAATATAGCCTGAAATATGGTAGGGTGCTGCTTCTGGCTTTATTTTATTACTAAGAACAGCCTTAGCTATATGGGGATTTTTTTCTGGTTCCATACAAAACGAAGTACTATTTTTTCCAGTTCTTCAAAATATGCTATTGGTATGTTACTGGGTATTTAGTGAATCTATAGATTGCTTTGGATAGAATAGACATTTTGACAATGTTGATTCTTCCCAGCCAAGAGCATGGTATTTTCTTCCATTTGTTAGTGTCTTCTGCAATTTTTTTTCCTTAGAGTTTAATAATTCTCTTTGAAATGATCCTTCACCTCTTTTTTAAGGTATATTCCTAAGTATTTCATTTCATTCTCTTCAAAGCTACTGTGAAAGAAATTGTGTCCTTGATTTGCTTCTCAACTTGGCTTTTATTGGTGAATACAAAGGCTACTGATTTGTGGACATTGATTTTATATCCTGAAATGTTACTGTATTTCCAGATGATTTCCAGGAGTTTTGTGGTTGAGTCCTTGGGGTTTTCTAAGTATAAGATCATATCATCAGCAAAGAGTGAGAGTTGGACCTCCTCTGTCCCCACTTGGATGCTCTTTATATCTACCTCTTGCTTGATTGCAATGGCTAGAACTTCCAGAACTATGTTAAATAATAGTGGTGATAGTGGACATCCTTGTCTAGTTCCTGTTTTAAGTGGAAAAGCTTTCAGTTTTATGCCAGTCAGTATGATGTTAGCTGTGAGTTTGTCATAGATGGCTTCAATCAGCTTAAGAAATATGCATCCTATGCCTATTTTCTTAAGTGTTCTTGTTAGAAGAGAATGCTGGATTTTGCAAAATGCTTTTCCTGCATCTATTGAGAAGATCATACATAAGGACTTTGTTTTTGCTTCTATTGATTCGATGGTTTGTGTATGTGAAACCTGCCTTGCATCCATTGGATGAAGCCTACTTGATCATCATTTATAGTTTTTTTAATGTGTAGCTGCAATCTATTAATTAAGATTTTGTTGAGTATTTTTGCATTAATACTCATTAATGAACTTGGTCTGTAGTTCTCCTTTTTGCTTGGGTCCTTTCCAATGTTTGGAATCAAGGTGATGTTTGCTTCATAGAACATTTTGGGGAATGTTCCTTCCATCTCGATGTTTTGAAATAGGTTCTGCAACATAGGTGCAAGCTCATCTTTGAAGGTTTGGTAGAATTCTGATGTGAAACAATCTGGTCCTGGGCTTTTGTTGTTGTTGTTGTAAGCTTTTTTATTTTTTCTGTAATCTCAGTGCTTAATATTGGTCTGTTCAATAAATCTATTTCTTCCTGGTTATGTGTAGGGATATGGTATGATTCCAGGTATTTATCCATTTCCTCCATATTGTCAAATTTCTGGGCATAGAGTTTCTGGTAGTATTCAGAGATAATCTATTGTATCTCTGTGGTATCAGTTGTTATTTCTCCCTTTTTGTTTCTGATTGAGGTTACTGAAGATTCTACTTTTTAATTTCTGATTAATCTGGCCAGTGGTTTATCAGTTTTATTCATTTTTTCAAATAACCAGGTTTTTGTTTCATTAATTTGGTGAATGATTCTTTTATTCTTTACTTATTTCTAATTTAATTTTGGTTATTTCCTTTCTTCTGCTAGATTTGCTCTTCCTTTTCCTTTCTTTAAGATGATTCATTAGGTTTTCGATGTGCTCTCTTTCTGCTTTTTGGATGTAAGCATCTAATGTGATGAATTTTCCTCTTAGGAAAATTTCAGTTTCTCACAGGTTTTGGTAGCTTGTGCCTTTGTTGTTGTTATGCTCAAGAAAGTTAACAATTTCCTTTTTTATCCCATCCTTGACCCAAATGTCATTCAGCATAATTTCAGTTGTTTAATTTCCATGGCTTTGTGTGGGGATGACAATTTTTATTGGACTTGAGTTCCACCTTTATTGCCTTGTGGTTTGAGAAGATATAAGTTACAATTTCAGTTCTTTTGATTTTATTGAGGTTTTATTTATGTTCTAGGATAGGATCTATTTTGGAGAGTGTTCCATGGGCCAAAGAGAAGCACATATATTCTTTATCTTTGGGATGGAGTGTTCTGTACAAGTCTATTAAGCACAGTTATTCTAGGGTCATGTTTAAGTCCTTTATATCTTTGTTTAGTTTCTGTTTAGAGAATCTGTAGAGCTGGTCTTGTTATGGCAAACTTTAACAATGTTTGTATATCAGTAAAAGATTTACTTTCTCCTTCAATTTTAAAGCTTAGCTCAGCAGGATATAGAATTCTGGGCTATAAATTGTTTTCCTTAAGTAGGTTAAAGTTAGATGACAATTCTTTTCTGGCTTCAAAATTTTCATTTAAGAAGTCCACAGTCACCCTAATGGATTTGCCCCTGTAGGTCAATTGGCTCTTACTCCTGGCTGCTTGCAGAATCTTCTCTTTTGTCTTGACTTTGTACAACTTCATAACAAGGTGTCTTGGAGAAGCTCTGAGTTGAGATGACCTGGGGTTCAATATCCCTCTGAAAGGAGTGTGTCAGAATCTTTGGTGATACTTGGGAAATTTTCACTTATAATATTCTCTAATAGGGCTTCCATTCCTCTGGGATGTTCTTCTTTCCCTTCTGGGATACCTATAATTTTTATGTTTGAATGCTTCATGAATTCCCATAATTCTCTTAGGGAACATTTTGCTTTCTCTCTCTTTTTCTCTGTCTCTTTCTAACTGCTTAAGAACTTCAAGCTTAAGAACTTAATTGTCTGCTCTGAGATTTTTCTTCTGCATGGTCTAATCTGTTACTGATACTTTCTACTGCATCTTTAAGTTCCCTAATTGACTGCTTCAGTTCCTTAAGCTCTGCTATATTTTTTCTATGTTCTTCATATCATTCATCTCTTATTTGATTGTTTTTGGATTTCCTTTTGGTTATTTTCCACTTTCTCAGAAATTTCCTTCATTGTTTTTACTATCCATATTTTCAATTCCCTTTCTGTCATTTCTAACATTTCTTTATATGTGGAATCCTCTGCCATAGCTACTTCATGATCCCTTGGGGTTTTTCTCTATTCTGGTTTTTCATGATGTCAGGATTTCTCTGGTGTTTCTTCCTCATGAGTGTTTTCTCTTTGTCTGTTTCTTTGTCCTACTTTTTCAATTCCTCCTGTTCTTTAAGTTACTGTGCCTCTGACCAAAGGAATTTAAGTGTCTTTTTTGGTAAAGGACTAAAAGGAAGAGAAAGTGAAGAGCAAGAAGGGGATAAAAGATTAAAAGAAAGAGAGAGAGAAAAGAGAAAAGAAAGTGGGGGGAATGAAAGGGAAGATTGAGATACTTTACTGAGAAGAATATGTTCCAGGTCCATCCATGTAAACATGAAAGAGTTAAAGTCTCCATCTTTCTTTAAGGCTACAAAAAAAAAAAAAAAAGAAAGGGAAGATTGACAAAAAGAAGAGAAGAACAGAAAAAGAGAGGAGTAATAGTGGAGTACAGCAGAGTACTTGACTCACCAGAAATACTGACCTCTGGGAGGCTGGTGTAAGTGGTTCCCTCAAGTCCTGTGGCTCTTTGCCAGCCTGAGCAGACATGAGATCCCACTCCCACCAAATAAGGAAGAAAAACAAAAATACTATAAATCAAAGTAAAATAAACAACCTGAAGGGATACGATTGGGTGAAAAGGAATAATAGGACAGAAAAAACTAGCAAAAATGTAGTAGGAAACAATGGAAAATTATGTAGGAAATAATGAAAAATTATAATTACATGAGAAAAAGGGAAAAAAGAAAAATCTAGGAGAAAATTTTGAAAAAAAATTCAAAAATAAAATCTCTCTTTCTAGATATGTATCTTGCTGTATATTCCTGTGTATTGGGTGATCTTCTGGGGTATGGGATTAATCACCAGACTGATGATTAAGCTGTATAAAAAGAGACTGGAAGCCTCTGCCTTACTGAGGAGACCATGTCCTGTCTTCCTGACTTCCTTGCTTTCAAACCCCACAAGACTGGGGGCCTGAAGCTCTCCTCAGCCTGCTAAATAGACACACCTTGACCTTTCCAAACTGTCCCTTGGCTAGGCAGTTGCTTTCCTGGGAAAGTGTGTGTTGCCCAGATCTTCCTAGGAGTGGCTGCCGGCTTATCATGTGAGCTGTAATTTGCGTGGCACTAAGACACTGAGGGCCAAGCCCGCAAAGCAGACTTCTCACAATGGCTACACCAGGCCTGTAGTCCAACAATGAAAGCTCCACTCCACCTGGGTGGTTCAGTCCTGCTGTTCAAAATCACTTGCTTGCCCACACGCCCAAGCTCTCCCAAGGTAACTCAAGCAAGTGCCCAGGTCCAAAAAAACTCAACAGAGCATGCCTTCTCTGTCTTCACTGTCTCTGCTGCAGCCACAGCTGCACTGGCAGGCCTCCACTGGAATGCAAGTATTTGCTACTTCTTTACTGCTTTCGTTCTTGTCATGGGGCCCAGAAATGTCCCACTGCTCCCTTGTGCTCCTGAAGGTATATTTTTGGGCAAAGCCCATGAGGCAGAGGTGACTGGAGTATTTTCTCCCCAATATCACCTGCCACACCTATAAAGACGCTATCTCTAGTCTGCCATCTTGCTCTGCCTCCTCTAGCGTAATAAATCTTCTGCAACATTTTTATTAGGGAGTTTTCAAACTAAAGTTGGCCAACCGAGGGTCCTTTATCACCAGGATTGAGTCTACCACAGGATCCTGGTGCACTCTATGAATGGCCCTTGGGAGTCATGGACTCAGTACAAATGTGGAGATGGATTTCAAATTGAGGAGTAAATTAGGATATCTATAGCCCTGTTTTCTGTAAATGCATGCTTATGGTCACCATGGATGGATGATTCTTAGGACTCTTACTTGAATATTGGGACATTCATTAAAATAGGGGATAGTTGGGGAAGAGCTAGTTCAGCTTCTGGGGAGGTAGTTGGGGACAGAAATTGAGGTTTGAATATGTACTTTGGGAGGTACATTCAAAAATAATTTTGAAGTATGTACATAGAGATCAGAAATATGGATATGGTACTTAAGTGGTGTATAAACGAACAGTGTGGGTTAGAGATATATGTTTGAGCATCATGACCAGCAGGTGGTAACTGTTAATGAGATGACCACTATGACACAGATTAGCACTAGACTGCGATTATGGAAAGATTCCTGCAGAGATAGTCTCTGAACCTAAAGAATGTGAGGGAGTTAGCTAGGCAAAGAGGGTAGAAAAAAGGTCCTCAAGACAGTAGGGTCATCCTGTGCAAGGACGGGTAGTGAACAGAGCACTATGCTTTCAAAGTAATTTTTTTTGGTGGGTATGCATTTGGAAAAGTGGCAGAAATTATACTAGAGAAGTAGGCAATGTTAGGCCAACAGAAGGCTTCTGATATATTGCTATAATTTACATTTTGAGTGATTGTAGGTAGAAGAGTGGCAAAGAATATACATTTTAGAGGATCACACTGATGTTGGTGTGGTTATGGGAATAGTAAGCTGGAGAAGGCTACCCTAAGAGGTCCAAAATTGCCAAGAATTATGATTGAAAAGGAAAAACTGTAAAGACAGATTTTTATGTGAAATATCCCTTTATAAAATATGACTACTTCAAATTAAGTCACACACTCATGCTTTATGGGAGGTAAATTTTATATGCCTAGTTCAATATGTCTTCTGGCAGGCTGCAACCCACATCTTCTACTTTGCAGCCTTTGAAACACAGACCTGGGCATTACTATTGTTCTGGTTGCTAGGGAACTTCACATTAGCTGGCTTTGCTTTTGACTCTATTTATGAATGAAGTTAATGTCACAGTGTAGGCTCCCTCCATCTTCTCATCTCACCTCCCAGCAATCCATGTCCCCCACCAACATTGATCACTTTGGGGCAAAAACAATCGACTTTTTCTGAATTTTTAAGTCTTATTTCTTTCCTTTTATTGCAACATCGGATATGCCTGGCCCTGCTGCTTCTAATCTTCCCTCCACATCACTCTCTCTGGGACTTCTGATTTTTCTGCTATCACTTTTGCTACTCCTAGTCTTAGCCATGCTTCATTCTGCTTTTCTAACTTCCTTCATCCTTTGCATACATTTTTTCTTCTTTCTTCTCAATTGCTTACATATCTGAATTTCCATATTGATCACCTTGTGATGGGCAATATCAATCATTATAGACCTTCCAAAATTTCTGGTTGTTGGAGTAATCACCCACAGTACATAAAGGGATAATCTTCATGGCTCAGCAATTTATTGTTTTGCAAGGGGTTAAGGCATGGTAATTATGAGCACATACTCCTGTAGCAGTGGTTCTCAACCTTCCTAATGCCATGGCCCTTTAATAAAGTTCATGTCGTGACCCACAGGTTGAGAACCACTGCTCCTGTAGCTATGTGGCTTGAGTTCAAATCCCGTATCTATCTCTTTCCAGTTACTTGTATATGTTTTTGTTTAAAGCTCCTCTCAATTTTTCCTATTTGCAGAAGTTGGGAATATTAGTAATAATGGCCTTATGGTATCATTATGAGGAGTAAAAGAATTAATTCTTGTAAAGGAATTATCATAGTGCTTGGAATGGAATTTGATTTCCCTATTAACATACTGTTTATAAAACACACCCCCTTAAAATTATTTTGTTTAAATTACATTTATAAAGTTTTAAAATAAGTATTTGTGATATATACATTTTACATTTCAGGGCAACAAACGTATCTTAAACAGATATGTTGCATCATTTTACAAAACTCATCCCTTTTTGCAAGATTAAAAAAAGTCTGTTTAAACAAAATTTATCCATAAATATATTAATTATCTCAACTGTATGATTATACTTTTTGATGATGAACTAGTAATCATTTTTCAGTAATACTTTAGGGAAATAGTAGTGTCTTTTTTTTTTTTTAATTTAAATGCAGCTTGAATCGTTCAGTTTTGCTGTAAGCTATTAAAAAGCCAGGAGAGGTGAATAATTATAATCTCCTTTTTCAAAGAGTGTCTGAATGTTTGTTCTCATGAAATCTCATTCAGGTAGAATTCTAGACTCTGACCTCTTCAATCTACATTATTTTAATTACTTTGGGATCAAAACCAAATTTCTAACAGGCTTCATGTAATCAGATCAGTTTACTTTATGTTGTCAATTGTCACACTGAATTGCATCTGCAGGCACATAAGTATGAGAGTAAACATCTATAGCAATGTTCATCCTGAAAAATTTGCTTTCTTCTCAGTGAGAAAATATCAGGATAGTGATGCTAGCATTAAAAACAATGATGAGACCTGTGAAGAACTTTTGTAGGTAACACTAAGACTTTTGTTTTCAAAAAGATGCCTTTTTGTTAATCTTTTTTAAAATTTTTAAATTTTTGAGACAGTCTCATTCTGTGTCCTGGATGGAATGCTGTGGTGTCTTAGCTCATAGCAAACTCAATCCCCTTGCTTCAGCCTCCAAGTACCTGGGAATATAGGCGTCCACAACAATTCCTGGCTAGTTTCTTTTTTTTTTTTTCTTTTTCTTTTTAGTAGAGATGGGAGTCTTAAGGTTGATCTCAGACTTCTGCATTGAGGCAATCTACCCACTTTAGCCTCCCAGAGTGCTAAGATTCAGGCGTGAGCCATTACGCTCAGCAGTCAGCAGAGACAAGTCTTTTAGCCTGACTTATTTGTTTTATAAAAAATATGACAGCATAGAGGAAAATGTTAAGTTCTCTCCCAGCACACATTTACATGACAGTGGTCACTGTTCGTTTTGGAAGGACTATTTTCTGACCACAAACTTATTTTAGACAGTCATGTAATTCTGGAACAGTCACTTTCTTTAAATACCCTATTATTTGCACTCTGTATGGGACACTATACTTGGGTCTTTATTTTAGATAATTTTGGATATTTCAGTTCTAAGGAAATGTGTTCTGAACTGTGTAGATGAATTGCTACAATTTTTTGACTAGTTATTCCCTAGCTTACCACTTACCAGAATATAACATCTATCACTTAATATATAAAGATGAAATGAGGAAATACATGTGAAAGAATGTGTAACCTGTTGAGTAAACATATGGTTAACACAGCCTTAACTCTGCCGTAGATCTGTACAAACCCACAGGCATGAAGGTATACATGATCCTAGAAATATCACTTGTGAGGCACATCAACTTTATCTGCATGGGATATGTGCCTAATTGTTAAAGAAATAGTATATGACACAAAATGTTTTCACTTATAAAGTGCCTTTCTGGTGAATAAAACCTTCCTTTTCTGATTAATAAAGCATGCATTAGAATATGGCTAATACATTTACTTCTCAAAGGTAAATTTTATATGTGATCTGAACCATTGTAAATTGATTTTTCTATGTTGATATTTGAATGATTTCCCCATTTGTTTCAGAGCACTTTTTGATGGATATGGGGTTTGCGAATATACTTAGTCTCTTATATCTCTACCTGGGATTTTGATTATTAAAAATGCTAAAAAGTTTAGTTCCCAAATAGGAATTTCTGGGAGAATATGTATGTGTGTCAAGCTTGTGATAATTATGTTGATTACTGATTGGCTATTGAATCAACTATTGCTGTTTGAAAAATATTTGAAGGTAAGAAGATTAAACTTTACAAATAAGATAATATACAGGCAGGCAGAACCTGATTGGAGATAAAGGTCAGTAGCCATCTGTTCCTCAGTCTTATTTAGAAGAGCAGAAGGTGTGGTATGTCATGCCCAAGCTGTTTTCATAATGCGTGATAACAAAAAATGTGAAATCATTTGGAAGGTGAATTTTTTGAAATTTCACCTTGAAGCAAATTGCAACCCATGAAAAATAATATGCTTAGTTTCTGCTCAAAATATTTTTCTGTAGAATTTGAAAAGATATTCAGCTTCCTAACCAAGAAGAATGTACTCCAGACTTAGTTTTATGAAACAAATGATAGCAAAGACAAATATCAGAAGACAGAGAGGTATGAGCTCTGTACAGAAAACATTATGCAGATTTACCAACGATTGGCCAGTTTTCCACAAGGAAATTTTGTCTAGACATTTGTTAAATGATTTAATCATTTCTTGTTTAGTCATATTACTATTACTTGCTGACTCTGGATATCTGAGCATCTTCCTGGGATTTTTGTGAGTACCCACTGTAGCAACACTTTCTGAGTTGTGTTGTCAGCAGTCAAGGCAACCTTACAGAAGGTTCTAGGTGGGTAGGGCCCTAAAGCAATAAAACACGTAAACATGACAATTCTTTTTAGCTGCATCAACTCTTTTTGGTATTCCCACAGCCGATCTCAATTTTCTCTTTTTATCACAACTCAGTAAGAGGTTTTACCAGAGCAGACAAGCATGAAATTAATTTTCCATAGAAGTTTACTGATGCTAGGAAACTTGCGGGTCAGTAATATTGGTATAAGTCCTGATGGTGGCTTGATTCTTTCATTTTCTTCTTTTTAATTGCAATGAATTTTATCAGCGTCAATTCGGCAAAGTATATGCTATGCAGAAGCTTTAAAGAAAAAAAGGTGGTTTTTTTTTCATAATCTCTTAACTTTTAGCAAGATTTATGGTAGCACAACACTCTGGTTCTTTTGTTCATAGGAAGACAACTTGATGATTTATCTTGGGACTTACCGTACCTAATATATAGAACATTGGAAAAAAGAAGACGCACAAAGACTCCACAGAGTAACCAAAGGGCTGAGATTCCCCTTATACTTCAGCAATGACAAAATTCTTTTCTAGAACTAACAAAGCCTGCATATGTTAACTCTGACTTTCTTTCCCCTGTGTTGTTAAGCCTGAAATACTTCCTGGGTCTTGGTGGCCTCCATTAGATGTCATTGCTGCCTCAAAGTCTTTAAGAATTATATACTACCTACTTTAAGGATGTAGGTTCTTATGAATCAGAGTAGCTCATTTCTAATTTTATGAATTTAAGAATTTGCGGGTCTTAGCTCTTTTCATTTAAAAAGAAACTTGTAAAGTATTACACCATCTGGAGTAATGTGCTGAGAGAAGTTTACTATTTGGCAGACCTGATGCAGGTAGAGGACTCTAGAAACTGCTCATTTTGACTGTTTTTACCCTGTCCTGCTCCTTAGTTGACCTTCCTTGCATAGTCTGCCAAAGCATAACTGGCTTGTCTTGAAAGGCTCAGCTTGAGTTTCCCCTTTGCACCAGGGATATGAGCTCCTGCTGATTTCTCACACTTTGCTGATAACATTTAAGGGGAAAACAATCCTTCCCTTAGTTTCTGGGACTGGTGTGTGTTTTGTGAATGGTGTTCCTGTGCACCTTCTAGAGAGTGAAGGTTCTGAAAAAGTAGCAAATCTCAGCTTGTCCACCTTACCCCAGAGAGGTAAATGCTTGTATTATTTGATTGGGAGCTAAGAGACTGGGTGTGTAAAAATAGATGTATGCCCCTCTGAAAGGGTGTAACAAGTGGGGATGGAGTGAAAAGGGAATGCTTCCTCACATCCAACCTGTTGGCCTTGCCTACCTGAGTATTTGTAGAACACGTATTAGGTACAAGGCAAAGTACTAAGTAAACAGAACAAGAATGACAGAAGGCTGTAGCCTTTGTCCTGAAGGACCTCATACATATACTAATAAAAAAAAAATACACAGGCCTTTAAACAAAAAAACTGAGACAATGTAAAGTTATAATACTTAGCTAGCCTATACTGAATGCTTTAAATGGTCATTAAATGCTGATAGTCATACCATGCAGCAGGAGCTATAACTTTCAGTATTCTCTGGAGGTTGCAGCTGAAGTGCAGGGAGGTCGAGTAACTTGCCCAAGGCTGTACATTCCTAGTAGTAGAGCTGGGATTCAAACCAAGCAAAACCTGAATGAGCATCGGTGTGTAAATTGATAGTTACCACTTCCCCTTCTCCTTGTATGCGTGCAGAGGGCAACCCTTATGTGTTCTTAAAGAAGACTTGATTAATTCTGTCTGCTGTGTAAAGAAGGACTCACAGTAGAGTGAACAGAGTTTTGAAGAGTGAACAGAGTTCTTCTAAGAAGATAAGAAAAACCAAAAGGGAGAGGTGGTAGGGAAGCCAAGAAATGATAAAAAGGAAAGGAAATGAAGTATGGCTTTCCTGTATCACAAGTATTAAGGGCAAGGAGAAGCAAGAGATACTGTAGGAGAGAGAAACAGGGACGAATTATGCAGGGTCTTGTAAGCAGTAAGATAAGATTTTAGTGTGGATTATGGAGAGTATATCAGTCAGGGTCTAAACCAAAAAAAAAAAAAAAAAAAAAAAAAAACAGAAAATAATTCAAATATTTACAGCACGAGCAACTTAATCTGGTAATTGCCCACATCGATAATGTAGAAATTGAGAGCAAGACACGGTATAGTGAGGCGATGCAGGTATTAATCACACCAGAAAGTGCTGAGTCCCCCAGATTGGAGGCACGGAAGGTGGTGAGTTCACTGGACCCCAAGGTCCAGCATGGCTGATGGAAGCCGGAGTATTTGAGCACACCTGTTACCAGAGATGCTGCTGAATTATTAGGAAAGGGAATGAATATGAGAAGGCAAAAGATGTATGACCATCAAAGGAGGAAGGATTTCACCGTGGAATTGTAACAGGTTAGACATGCCATTGACGACATTTGGAGGATAGATTTTACCAGCAGAGAACTGGTAAAATAAAAACTGTATAAAAACCGTTATACTTGGCAGGACTTTATAAGGACTAGAATTAAGTTAGGGACAAGAGAAATGTATCAACTACTCCCCTTTTGACTCATTGTAGGGAAGAATTTCATAAACAAGACACAAAAACCACTAACCATAAACAAAAAGATGATAAATATGATTGCATTTAAATTGAACATTCCATTGATCAAAAGACAATGTAAAAAACTGAAGGTGTAATATATAATCTGAGAAGAGATGTTTGCAAAACTTATAACCAATGAAGCATTAGTTTAGAGAATAACATTGTTACAAACCAATATGAAAGTGAAAACAACCAAATAGAAGATTGGTCAAAAGACATGAACTTGAATTTCACAGAAGAGAAGACCTGAATGGCTAATAAACATATAAAAACAAGGAAATGCAAATTAAAACCACACTGTGATACAATTTAAACTAGCCAGATTGGAAAAAGTTAAGAGTCAGAAGGTACCAAGGAGAGTAAAAATACTGAGAAACAGGAACTCTTGCTCATTAATTTGGGAGAGTTTATGGACATAATCATTCAGGAAAGCATTGCGGTATTATTTTGCACAGCTGAAGATACTCGTTTTCTTTTACCTTGGCTGGTAACTAAATTGCTAGGCACATGCCCAAAATATATTGGCCTATATATGCAACAAGGTATCTATAAAATTGTGATCATAATGTTGTAACAGTGGGAAAAAAAATAGTAGAACAATAAAAAGAAACAGAAGCTACCTAAAAACCCATTTTTTTATGAGAATGGAGTACTATGTTGTGTCCTACTTTAAAAAAGCAAGTATTATATACAACAGGGAAAATGAATGAGGTATAGTTCACCTGCAAATATACTGGAATCTGGAAAATATAAGGTCTTAGAAAAATACTAACCATAGTTATATACATACAGTCAACTATTCTTTAGAAAATCCAAAATATATAAAACTTAATATATTATATATCTGTGTGTTTGTATTATAACTATAACAAAAACTTGTATTCAAAGTGTATTCGAAGAGGGACACAGAAGGGACTTGCGGCTTTTCTGTTTTTAAGTGTTATGGCAGAAACAGATGTCTGTTAGAAGGTTACTCATTCTGTATTCTTTTGTATTTATATTTGTATTTCATTTAAAAAGAAAGGTTAAAAAAATAAAGGTTAAAGGTGGAGATCTAGTAGAATCAAGGTCATGGAAGGCTAAGAATTGGGAAAGAAATGTATGATATTTGGGGGAATTCTATATTGAAAAAGAATGTAGAGTTTCTAGTTTATAAGAAAGCAATATTATCCTTTGGTGTTTATACAGAAAACAGAGGACACTGAAATATAAACTCCTAGTTAACGAAAAAACCTCTCAGAAAAGATAAAAGGCACAGTACTGCTCCTTACGACCCCTGGTTCTAGCAAAGCTCTAGTATGTATGAATTAGAATTATGATTGTCCTGAAGGGAAATTAATTAGCCCTTCTTCACTCTTTCCATTAAGTAATTGGGAAAAAGGGATTCCCCTGGCAGATAGGAGGAACGTAGGTGAAATTAGACTGGCCCTTATCCTAGCTTTGTCACTTAATGATGTGCATAACTTTAAATAATTCACTTGGCTTCTACAGATAACCAGTTTTCCTAATTGCTGAATGAAGAGATGAAGTTCCTTCTAGCTTTAAAATTCGAAAGCTGATGATGGCATTGTAGAGATGGATTCATTATCTGCTGACCTTTCAGTTTTTATGCACGTAAATAGTCATTTCTGTGCATGGAGTCCCTAATCACAGACTGTCTTTTTTTTTTTTTTTGCATAACTGATAGCAGAGAATTTTTTTCTATGAGAAATACTTACTTCTGATTGCTGCCCATTAACCTGATGGGTCTGCCATAATTTCTCAGCTGTCAAACTGAATGTTGCATTAGAACTTTGTGTGTCCTTGAGATGCACAGTCTACCTTTTTGGTACTGTACACAGAGAACAGAGAACACATGACCCTTGCTTGAGTGTCTAAGGCGCTTGATTTGGGTTGGCATTTGAGCATTGACCATTAAATCATATTATTTATTTATTTATTTATTTATTTTTTTATTGTTGGGGATTCATTGAGGGTACAATAAGCCAGTTACACTGATTGCAATTGTTAGGTAAAGTCCCTCTTGCAATCATGTCTTGCCCCCATAAAGTGTGACACACACTAAGGCCCCACCCCCCTCCCTCCATCCCTCTTTCTGCTTCCCCCCCCCATAACCTTAATTGTCATTGATTGTCCTCATATCAAGATTGAGTACATAGGATTCATGCTTCTCCATTCTTGTGATGCTTTACTAAGAATAATGTCTTCCACTTCCATCCAGGTTAATATGAAGGATGTAAAGTCTCCATTTTTTTTAATGGCTGAATAGTATTCCATGGTATACATATACCACAGCTTGTTAATCCATTCCTGGGTTGGTGGGCATTTAGGCTGTTTCCACATTTTGGCGATTGTAAATTGAGCTGCAATAAACAGTCTAGTGCAAGTGTCCTTATGATAAAAGGATTTCTTTCCTTCTGGGTAGATGCCCAGTAATGGGATTGCAGGATCAAATGGGAGGTCTAGCTTGAGTGCTTTGAGGTTTCTCCATACTTCCTTCCAGAAAGGTTGTACTAGTTTGCAGTCCCACCAGCAGTGTAAAAGTGTTCCCTTCTCTCCACATCCACACCAGCATCTGCAGTTTTGAGATTTTGTGATGTGGGCCATTCTCACTGGGGTTAGATGATATCTCAGGGATGTTTTGATTTGCATTTCTCTAATATATAGAGATGATGAACATTTTTTCATGTGTTTGTTAGCCATTCGTCTGTCGTCTTTAGAGAAAGTTCTAGTCATGTCTCTTGCCCATTGATATAAGGGATTGTTGGCTTTTTTCATGTGGATTAATTTGAGTTCTGTATAGATCCTGGTTATCAAGCTTTTGTCTGATTGAAAATATGCAAATATCCTTTCCCATTGTGGGAAAGGGGTGGGTTGTCTCTTTGCTTTGGTTATTGTCTCCTTAGCTGTACAGAAGCTTTTCAGTTTAATGAAGTCCCATTTCTTTATTTTTGTTGTTGTTGCAATTGCCATGGCAGTCCTCTTCGTGAAGTCTTCCCCCAGGCCAATATCTTCCAGTGTTTTTCCTATGCTTTCTTGGAGGATTTTTATTGTTTCATGCCTTAAATTTAAGTCCTTTATCCATCTTGAATCAATTTCTGTGAGTGGGGAAAGGTGTGGGTCCAGTTTCAGTCTTTTACATGTAGACATCCAATTCTCCCAACACCATTTATTGAATAGGGAGTCTTTCCCCCAAAGTAAGTTCTTGTTTGGTTTATCGAAGATTAGGTGGTTGTAAGATGTTAGTTTCATTTCTTGGTGTTCAATTCGATTCCAAGTGTCTATGTCTCTGTTTTTGTGCCAGTACCATGCTGTCTTGAGCACTATGGCTTTGTAGTACAGACTAAAATCTGGTATGCTGATGCCCCCAGCTTTATTTTTGTTACTAAGAACTGCCTTAGCTATACAGGGTTTTTTCCGGTTCCATACAAAACGCAGAATCATTTTCTCGAAATCTTGAAAGTACAATGTAGGTACTTTGATAGGAATGGCATTGAATAGGTAGATTGCTTTGGGAAGTATAGACATTTTAACAATTTTGATTGTTCCCATCCATGAGCATGGTATGTTCTTCCATTTGTTAATATCCTCTGCTATTTCCTTTCTGAGGAGTTCATAGTTTTCTATATAGAGGTCCTTCACCTCCTTCGTTAGGTATATTCCTAGGTATTTCATTTTCTTTGAAACTATGGTGAAGGGAGTTGTGTCTTTACTTAGCTTCTCATCTTGACTGTTATTGGTGTATACAAAGGCTACTGACTTGTGGACATTGATTTTATATCCTGAAACATTACTATATTTTTTGATGACTTGTAGGAGTCTTGTGGTTGAGTCTTTGGGGTTCTCTAAGTATAAGATCATGTTGTCAGCAAAGAAGGAGAGTTTGACCTCCTCTGCTCCCATTTGGATTCCCTTTATTTCCTTGTCTTGCCTAATTGTATTGGCTAGAACTTCCAGCACTATGTTGAATAGTAAAGGTGACAGAGGACAACCTTGTCTGGTTCCAGTTCTAAGAGGAAAAGCTTTCAGTTTTATTCCATTCAGTAAAATATTGGCTGTGGGTTTGTCATAGATAGCTTCAATCAGTTTTAGAAATGTGCCACCTATGCCTATACTCTTCAGTGTTCTAATTAGAAAAGGATGCTGGATTTTATCAAATGCTTTTTCTGCATCTATTGAGAGGATCATGTGATCTTTATTTTTGCCTCTGTTAATATGGTGGATAATGTTTATGGACTTGCGTATGTTAAACCAGCCTTGCATCCCTGGGATGAAGCCTACTTGATCATGATGAATGACTTTTTTGATGATAAGCTGGAATCTATTGGCTAGGATTTTGTGGAGAATTTTTCCATCTATATTCATGAGTGAGATTGGTCTGAAATTCTCCTTTTTGTTTGGGTCTTTTCCTGGTTTTGGTATCAGGGTGATGTTTGCTTCATAGAATGTGTTGGGGAAGATTCCTTCTTCCTCAGTTTTTTGGAATAATTTCTGTAGTACAGGAATAAGCTCTTCCTTGAAGGTTTGATAGAATTCTATTGTGAAGCCATCTGGACCAGGGCATTTTTTAGTTGGAAGCTTTTTTATTGTTTCTTTGATCTCAGTGCTTGAAATTGGTCTGTTCAGGAGCTCTATTTCTTCCTGGCTAAGTCTAGGGAGAGGGTGTGATTCCAAATATTGATCCATTTCCTTCACATTGTCAAATTTCTGGGCATAGAGTTTCTGGTAGTATTCAGAGATGATCTCTTGTATCTCTGTGGGATCAGTTGTTATTTCCCCTTTATCGTTTCTGATTGAGGTTACTAGAGATTTTACTTTTCTATTTCTAGTTAGTCTGGCCAATGGTTTATCTATTTTATTTATTTTTTCAAAAAACCAACTCCTTGTTTCATTAATTTTCTGAATGATTCTTTTGTTTTCAATTTCATTGATCTCTGATTTGATTTTGGATATTTCTTTTCTTCTACTGAGTTTAGGCTTAGATTGTTCTTCTTTTTCCAATTCCATAAGATCTCTTGTGAGATTGTTGATGTGCTCTCTTTCTGTTTTTCGAATGTAGGCATCTAAAGCGATGAATTTTCCTCTCAAAACTGCTTTTGCAGTATCCTACAGGTTTTGGTAGCTTGTGTCTTCATTGTTGTTATGCTCAAGGAAGTTAATGATTTCCTGTTTTATTTCTTCCTGCACCCATCTGTTATTCAACAGAAGATTGTTTAATTTCCATGCCTTTGGGTGGGGTCGAGCATTTTTGTTAGAGTTGAGTTCCACCTTTAGTGCCTTATGGTCTGAGAAGATACAAGGTAAAATTTCAATTCTTTTGATTCTGTTGATATTTGTTTTGTGTCCCAGGATACGATCAATTTTGTAGAATGTTCCATGGGGTGATGAGAAAAATGTATATTCTTTATCTTTGGGGTGGAGTGTTCTATACGCGTCTATCAAGCAAAGTTGTTCTAGGGTCTCATTTAAATCTCTTATATCTTTGTTTAATTTCTGTTTAGAGGATCTGTCAAGCTCTGTAAGAGGTGTGTTAAAGTCCCCTGTTATGATGGTATTATCAGATATCATATTGCTCAGACTGAGTAAGGTCTGCTTCAAGAATCTGGGAGCATTTAAATTGGGTGCATAAATATTTACAATTGAAATGTCTTCTTGTTGTAGTTTTCCCTTGACCAATATAAAGTGACCATCTTTGTGTTTTTTGACTTTAGTTGCTTTAAATCCACATGTATCTGAAAATAAGATTGCAACTCCTCTTTTCTTCTGAATGCCATTTGCCTGAAAAATTGTCTTCCAACCCTTGACTCGGAGCTTTAATTTGTCTTTTGAAGCCAGGTGTGTTTCTTGCAGACAGCAAATGGATGGCTTGTGTTTTTTAATCCAGTCAGCCTATCTATGTCTCTTCAGTGGGGAATTCAAGCCATTAACATTTATGGAGATAATTGATAAGTGTGGTAGTATTCTATTCGTCTTATTTGGTGAGAGTCCATTGCTTGGTTTTATCTTTTGCATCAGTGTGGAGGTTAGGTTCTGTCCTTTGATTTCTGAGTTCTTACTTTGATGCTGATCCATTGTGGTGGTCAGTGTGCAGAACAGGTTGAAGTATTTCCTGTAGAGCTGGTCTTGTTGTGGCGAATTTCCTCAATGTTTGTATATCCGTAAATGATTTGATTTCTCCGTCAATTTTTAAGCTTAGCTTAGCAGGGTACAGAATTCTGGGCTGAAAATTGTTCTGTTTAAGTAGATTAAAGGTAGATGACCATTGTCTTCTTGCTTGGAAAGTTTCATTAGAGAAGTCTGCGGTCACTCTGATGGATTTGCCCCTGTAGGTCAACTGGCGCTTACTCCTGGCAGCTTGCAGAATCTTTTCTTTTCTCTTGACTTTGGACAGGTTCATCACAATGTGTCTTGGAGAAGCTCGGTTAGAGTTGAGGTGAGCTGGGGTCCGATATCCCTCTGAAAGCAGTGTGTCAGAATCTTTGGTGATGTTTGGGAAATTTTCTTTTATAATATTCTCTAGTATGGCTTCCATTCCTCTGGGGCATTCTTCTTCCCCTTCTGGAATTCCTATAACTCGTATGTTGGAACGCTTCATAAAGTCCCATAATTCTGACAGTGAATGTTCTGCTTTCTCTCTCTTCTTTTCTGCCTCTTTTACTATCTGAGTTATCTCAAAAACTTTGTCTTCTACCTCTGAAATTCTTTCTTCTGCATGGTCTAACCTGTTGCTGATACTTTCCATTGCATCTTTAAGTTCCCTGATTGACTGTTTCATTTCCTTCGGCTCTGCTATATCCTTTTTATATTCTTCATATCGTTCATCTCTGATTTGATTCTGTTTTTGGATTTCCTTTTGGTTATTTTCCACTTTATTAGCAGTTTCCTTCATTGTTTCCATCATTTCTTTCATTGTTTTCAACATGTGTATTCTAAATTCCCTTTCTGTCATTCCTAACATTTCTGTATAGGTGGAATCCTCTGCAGTAGCTACCTCCTGGTCCCTTGGTGGGGTTGTTCTGGACTGGTTCTTCATGTTGCCTGGAGTTTTCTGCCGATTCTTCCTCAGGAGTGATTTCTTTTATCTGTTTCCTTGCCCTAATTTTCCTTTCACTTCCTCTTGCTCTTTAAGTTCTTGTGCCTGTGGACTAAGGGTTACAGGACCAGAAGGGTGAGAAGGTTGAAGAGCAAAAAAGGGATGATGGAAAGGAGGACCGCGTGATAAGAAAAAAAAGAAAGATAGAGAAAGGAGAGGGGGTGGGGATAAGGAATATTGACAAAAAGAAGAGAGGCACAGAAAGAGGGAGACAGGGCAATATAGGTGTACAGTAGGGTACTTTGACATAACCTTAAAAAACCCCACCTTCTGGGGGTGCCCAGTTGGGTGGTTCCCTTGAGGTCAGCAGCTCTTTGCTAACCTGATCAGACACAGTACCCCACCTCCACCAAGTAGAGAGGAAAGACAAAAATGCTATAAATCAAACCAAAACAAGCAAACAGAAAACTTTACGGGGATAAAATTGGGTGAAAAACCAAATGATAGCGGTAGAAACACTAGCAAAAATGAAGTTGTAGTTATTAAAAAAGGCAGCAATGGGAAATTATAATTAAACTAGAAAAATTGAGAAAGAAAAAGGGATCTGTATGGAAAAGATTGAAATTAAAAAAAACATAAGAACATCAACAATGTCAAAACAAACAAACAAAAAAAAAAACAACCAAACAAAAAAAAAGAAAAAAATACACAACCAAAAACAAAGCAGTTTGTATATGTTATTTAATATTGTCTGGGCAACACGTGGTCTTCTGGGGTATGAGATGTTAGTCACAGTTCTGATACAACTGGAGGCTGCTGATTTCTCAAAACCCAGCAGGTAGACACCCTAAATCTCTCTTCAGCGCACTTAAAAGGCACTTTGAACTTGTAAACTTGCTGAGCAGAAGCTTTCCCAGCTTTCTCGCTGGAATCACTGCTGAAGTGGCTATCCACTTACCCAGTGTGCCAAAACCAGTCTCACTCTGCCCCTGAGGGTTAGGGCTGCAAGGCGGCTCAGACCCCACCCTTTGGCTACTTGGTTGCTGGGTTACCAGCTCCCACCCATTTCTAGCTCTGCGACCCTGAGGGCAGAGCTTGCCGGGGCAGATCACTGACAATGGTTCCGTGTGACCCACCGCCAAACACTATTAGCTCCGTCTGGCTCAGCGGCTCAGACTCGGGCCGTAGACAACGGCCAAAGTTCTCCGCACTCCAGCTCAGGCCTTCCCCAAGGCAGTTCAACTCAGTGCCAAGTCCAAGGACATCAAAACAGTTCACAGGTAAGGCCTTTCTGGTTTGCAGTCTCGCTGCTACTGAACTTACAGTTGTGGGCGGGTTTAAAGGGTTGAACACACGCAACCACTTGCTGGTTTTCCACTGTTTTAGTCCTCCTCTTGGGGTCCATTAGTCTCTTGCTGACTCCCTGTATCCTCATAGGAGTGATGATAGGCAGTTCCCACCAGCCAGAGATGCCTGGAGTCCTATCTCCCCAGACTCAAGGTGCCCAGATGCAAGGAAGCTGTTACTTGGCTGCCATCTTGCTCCACCTCCCATATTATTTATTTTTTAAATACATTTTATTCAAATCTTGCAGAAATAACCCACAAACACAGTTCACTTTCTGTTTTTGACTAATGGCAGAAAGCAGAATGATCCAAAAAATAAATATATTTTTTATAGGTTCATTTCTATATAATACTATTCATAATTTTTACAGTGCCTATTTAGGGATATCTATAAGTCTTGGTATAAATCATTAGGATAAACTTCATCTTGCAAAACTATGTTTCTTTAAAATATTTATTTTCAGAAATATTGCAATTTAATAGTTTAATACATGGTCCAAATGAGGATACCAGTGATATCAGAGTTAAAAGAAGGATACCTTTAGCACTGGTGAATTTGTAAAAAATGGTTTGAATACATGCAGTGGAGACAAACTACATAACAGAGTAAATGGATATGATGTCAGTGAATTGTACACTTACAAATGATTAAAATGATGAATACTCTGTTGTGTATGGTTTACCATAATAAATAACAACAACTTAGGAAATTGTGGTTGGGATATTGTTGAGCCAGTATCTGTGATCTCCTAAGTTCCCCCTATTGTTTTTGCTTCATGAAGCTTTATCTGAAATTGTTTCAATTTCTTTTGCATTTTGAGACTGCTGGTCACCTATTCTTGCCCCTCTTTTTCATTAAATTTAATTTTTTGATCCATTGCTTTCATTTTAATATTTTCCTTTTATTTCAAAATTACATGTAGTCAATTATGTCCATTTCTCAAGTTCTGGAAATAGAATTCCTTTAATGTTAGTGGTTGTGGTGTTGTAAGATTGGGTTTAGCCTTCAGGTTGGGGGTCAGCTTTCAGGCATGCTTTTTCATGTTACTAATTTCTGTTTTGCTTACATAATCCAAACACAGTAATTCTTGGTGCAGATAATGTTTTCTCTTGCTAATACACAGTTAGCCCCATTATAGGACAAAAAATATTTTAATTTTGTTTTGCTTTTGTGAAACACGTGTACAGAGTGATGTACCATCACTTCTAGGCTAATGGATAGCCACAGAAAGATGGTTAGAAAATTTACATGAGGAAAATTATGTATTTCAAAAAAGCTACTGAGATTAACATCTAGGAATTCTTTCTTTCATTCATTAATTCATTCAACAAATATTCAGTCAATATCTACTTTGTATCAGCTATATGGGCATGTGAAAACTGGGGGTTGGAAGAGACCAGTTGCTGAAACTATTTTCAGATTTAGTCCACAAGTTAGAAATAAAGATGGATTCTTTTCTGAAGGTGTTCACAACAGTCAGAAGTTTTTACACTAAAGTTAAGTTTTCAAAAATGGTGAGGAAAAGTCACCCTCATGGGACAATTTTTCCAAGAGAAAAATTGAGAGAAGTCAAATTAACTCACCAGGACACAGTCCTCTAATTGTTTGGATTGGGTTCTGGAAGTATGATGATCTAAGGGAAAGCTGTAAAAGGGCATACACAGCATTCCCTAAAAAGAATATTAGAAAACTTGGCTTTACATTATGATAACTATAGGGGAATGAGGTATACAATTGGAATTACATGTAAGTGAGGAAGTGACCTTTTATTTAAGTGTTTAGGATTATAGAATCATTTGAAACCCAAGAGAAGATTGCAAGGATAAAGAGTATGACTTCTAACATCATAGTACCTGGGCTCATAAATTGGCTCTATGACCTTGAGCAAAGTGTGTTACTTCTATATCTCTCAATTTCTTCACAAGGGAATAATTGGAGTTCTTATATCACAGTATTATAGTAGAAAATGAGATAATGCATGCAAAGGACTTGACACAGAGTCAGGAGTGTAAACACGGACCAAAGGTTAGTGATTATTTTCTATAACATATAATACTTTAATGTATTAAATCACACAGTCTTAGACTTGAAAGGAATCCATTACAGGAGTTCTCTCCACTGTATTTTTGAGAAATTGCACTATATTTATAGAGCAGTAGAGTGCTCAATACTCCATAAGTATCCTATTTCCTTTGAGGTTTATTTATTTATTGATTGATTGATTGAATCTAAACTTTGGAGAGGTTTAATCATTAGAAAATCTTCTTGTTGGGTCAACATCTGTGGTCTCTAAGTTCTGCCTATTTCTACATGGGGCTTCATGTAACTTCTGAGCTTTCCTCCAAATGGCAGCCTTCCAAATGCAGTTTTTAAAGACATTTCTTGTTTTCCATATGTTTTTTAATTATCACAATAAATCTTCTATATTTTTGGGTTTACATTATAATCCTCCTTTCATTTGAGAGTACTGTTGGTGAGCTAATCAAACATCCATTCTTAACTCCCTTCTCCCTTATGGGCCTTCAAAAATCAAGTTTGAGAAGTTTATTGATTTACATGGCAGCTAAGGATAGCCAAAGAGCTGTCTGGAGAACTTAGACGGGAGATTTTCGGGAAAAGCATTTAGTTTCCCAGTAAAAATGATAGCCCCAAATAGCATGGTCCTTTCTTTTATCTCCTTTCTTCCTATCATGAGAACATGATCATTGGGACTGCAGCAGCTATATCACAACCTTAAGATGATGAGTTTGAGGGCAAAATAGTCAGCAAGCTAAGGCCTTAGGAGTGGAATAATAGAGAGCCTAGGACTTACTATTTCCAGCAGCTGAACTAGTACTTGCAACCAATTATCTCTCTATTTTTTATAGCCTAAATGATTATTGCATCATTTGTAAGGGCCAAACTTTCCCTTAGCCCATTGAAGGTTCACTTACAAATCACCAACAAGATGCAGAATAATTGGAGAAAAGGCAAATAAATTTATTTAACACATATGTACAAGAGCTTTCAGAATGAAGACCTAATGACATGGGAAATTATCAGGTTTTATGCAGAGATTGAACAGCTGCAAAAAGAATGAACAGCTGTGTGAAACAGGATTAGACAAAAAGGATATGACCTAATGCTAACAGGTTGCGTGAGGCCTCCAACGAGGCCTGTCTGTGTAGATTCTTCTTGATCTTTCTGAGCCTGTATTCCTTCTTTTTGAGTGCAGAGCAGTACCTTTTCTGGAATAGGGGTCTTAGGACCTACAGTCAAATGAGGTAGATGAGATAACTTCTTTATGGCCTGTTTTTACACAAAATATGTATTTTTAATTAATTAATTTCTTATTAAATCATAGCTGTGTACATTAATGCAATCATGGGGCACAATACACTGGTTTTATATACAATTTGACATATTTTCATCACACTGGTTAACGTAGCCTTCCTGGCATTTTCTTAGTTATTGTGTTAAGACATTTATATTCTACATTTAGTAAGTTTCACATGTACCCTTGTAAGATGCACCGTAGGTGTGGTCCCACCAATCACCCTCCCTCTGCCCATCCTCCACCCTCCCTCCCCTCCCTCTTCCCATTCCCCATATTCTTAGGTTATAATGGGTTATAGTTTTGATATGAAAGCTATAAATTAGTTTCATAATAGGGCTGAGTACATTGGATACTTTTTCCTCCATTCTTGAGATACTTTGCTAAGAAGAATACCTTCCAGCTCCATCCACGTAAAAATGAAAGAGGTGAAGTCTCCATCTTTTTTTTTAAGGCTGCATAATATTCCATACACAAAATATTTTGGGGTTTTATGTCTGGCTTTTGGGAAAATAGGTTCTGGTTTCTACAACCTGCATGGGGAAAAAGGAACTCTAGTCTTCTCTCAGTTATAAGGGAAAACAGGGCTGAGAAACAGGAGTGCAAAAGCAGGTCAGAGAAATGCTTTTGCTTCTCAGGCTGCTGCTGAGCCCTTTATTTTGGGAAATTGTTTTCTGAACCCCACAACATTGAAACCAGTGATTCTCAAACTTAGCATATGTCAGAATCACATAGGCGGCTTTTTGAAACACAAATTTCTGGGTCCCCACTCTAGTTTCTAATTCTGTAGGTCTAGAAAGGGGCTTGGGAACTTGCATTTCTAACAGGTTCCCAGGAGATGCTGATGTAGTGTGGTGATGGTGGTGGGAGGGCACTTGAGAAGTCCTGGTTTAAACCATTGTTAACGTGATTTTCTTTTCTTTTCTTTCTTCTTCTTCTTTTTTTTTTTTTTATTAAATCATAGCTATGTACATTGATATAATCATGGGGCATTATTCACTTGCTTCACAGACCGTTTACCAAGTTTCACATATACCCTTATAAGATGCACCGCCGGTGTAATCCCACAAATCCCCATCCCTCTACCCACCTGCCCCCTCCCTCCCCTCCCTTTCCCCCTTCCCCCTATTCTTAGGTTATAACTGGGTTATAGCTTTCATGTGAAAGCCCTAAATTAGTTTCATAGTAGGGCTGAGTACATTGGGCACTTTTTCTTCCATTCTTGAGATACTTTACTAAGAAGAATATGTTCCAGCTCCATCCATGTAAACATGAAAGAGGTAAAGTCTCCATCTTTCTTTAAGGTTGCATAATTTTCCATGATGTACATATACCACAATTTATTAATCCATTCGTGGATCAGTGGGCACTTGGACTTCCTCCATGACTTAGCAATTATGAATTGGGCTGCAATAAATATTCTGGTACAAATATCTTTGTTATGATGCAATTTTTGGTCTTCTGTGTATATGCCCAGTAGAAGGATTACAGGATTGAATGGCAGATCTACTTTTAGATCTCTAAGTGTTCTCCATATCTCTTTCCAAAAGGAATGTATTAATTTGCATTCCCACCAGCAGTGCAAAGTGTTCCCTTTTCTCCACATCTGCGCCAACATCTTTGGTCTTGGAATTTTGTGATATAGGCTAGTCTCACTGGAGTTAGATGGTATCTCAAAGTAGTTTTGATTTGCATTTCTCTGATGATTAAAGATGATGAGCATTTTTTCATATGTCTGAAGCCCGCGTGCCTGTCTTCTTCAGAGAAGTTTCTCTTCAAATCCCTTGCCCAGCCTGCGATGGGATCCCTTGTTCTATTCTTGCTAATGCGTTTGAGTTCTCTGTGGATTCTGGTTATTAAACCTTTGTTGGAGACATAACCTGCAAATATCTTCTCCCGTTCTGAGGGCTGTTTGCTTGCTTTCCTTACTGTGTTCTTGGCTGTGCAGAAGCTTTTTAGTTTGATCAAGTCCCAGTAGTGTATTTTTGAAGCTGCTTCAATTGCCCAGGGGGTCCTCCTCACTCGCCCACACCGATTTCTTCAAGGGTTTTCCCTGCACTCTCCTCTAGTATTTTTATAGTTTCATGTCTTAAGTTTAAATCTTTGATCCAGTGAGACTCTATCTTAGTTAATGGTGAAAGGTGTGGGTCCACTTTCAGTCTTCTACAGGTTGCCAGCCAGTTCACCCAGCACCATTTGTTAAATAGGGAAGCTTTTCCCCACTGAATGTTTTTAATTGGCTTGTCAAAGATTAAATAATGGTAAGTAGCTGGATTCATCTCTTGGTTCTCTATTCTGTTCCAGACATCTACTTCTCTGTTTTTGTGCCATTACCATGCTGTTTTGATCACTATCGATTTGTAGTATAGTCTGAGGTCTGGTAGCATAATTCCTCCTGCTTTGTTTTTATTTCTGAGTAATGTCTTGGCTATTCAAGGTTTTTTCTGATTCCATATAAAACGAAGTATTGTTTTTTCAAGATCTTTAAAGTATGACAGTGGAGCTTTAATAGGGATTGCATTGAAATTATATATTGCTTTGGGTAGTATGGACATTTTAACAATGTTGATTCTTCCCAGCCATGAGCATGGTATGTTTTTCCATTTGTTAACATTTTCAGCTATTTCTTTTCTTAGAGTTTCATAGTTCTCTTTATAGAGATCTTTTACATCCTTTGTTAGATAAATTCCCAAACATTTCATCTTCTTTGGCACTACTGTGAATGGGATAGAGTCCTTAACTGTTTTTTCAGCTTGACTATTGTTGGTATATATAAAGGCTACCGATTTATGAATGTTGATTTTGTAACCTGAGACGCTGCTGTATTCCTTGATCACTTCTAAGAGTTTTGTAGTAGAGTCCCTAGTGTTTTCCAGATATATTATCATATCATCTGTGAAGAGCGAAAGTTTGATCTCTTCTGACCCTATATGGATACCCTTGATCGCCTTTTCTTCCCTAATTGCGGTGGCTAAAACTTCCATTACAATGTTAAAAAGCGATGGAGACAATGGGCAGCCTTGTCTGGTTCCTGATCTGAGTGGAAATGATTCCAATTTAACTTCATTCAATATGATATTGGCTGTGGGTTTGTTGTAGATGGTCTCTATCAGTTTAAGAAATGTCCCTTCTATACTGATTTTCTTAAGTGTTTTGATCATGAAGGGATGCTGGATATTATCAAAAGCTTTTTCTGCACCGATTGAGAGAATCATATGGTCTTTGTTTTTTAATTTGTTTCTGTGCTGAATTACATTTATAGATTTATGTATATTGAACCAGCCTTGAGACCCTGGGATAAAACCAACCTGGCCATGATGTATAATTTGTTTGATGTATTGCTGGATTCTGTTTGTTAGGATCTTGTTGAATATTTTTGCATCTATATTCATTAGTGATATCGGTCTATAATTTTCTTTTCTTGTTGGGTCTTTTCCTGGTTTGGGAATCAGGGTGATGTTTGCTTCATAGAACATGTTGGGTAGTCTTCCTTCTTTTTCTACCTTTTGGAACAGGTTGAGTAATATAGGTACTAATTCCTCTTTAAAAGTTTGGTAGAATTCTGACGTGAAACCATCTGGTCCTGGGCTTCTCTTTTTAGGGAGGTTTTGTATGGTTGATCCTATTTCCGAACTTGATATGGGCCTGTTCAACATTTCCACTTGATTCTGGCTAAGTCTTGGAAGGTGACGTGCTTCCAAGTATCGGTCAATTTCCTTCAGATTTCATATTTCTGAGAATAAAGTTTCTTGTAATATTCATTAAGGATTTCTGGGATTTCCGAGGAGTCTCTTGTTATTTCATCTTTGTTGTTTCTGGTTGATGAGATTAGAGATTTTACTCTTTTTTTTTCCTGATTAGGTTGGCCAAAGGTTTATCTATTTTATTGACCATTTTGAAAAACCAGCTTTGTGATTTATTGATCTGTTGTATTATTCTTTTGTTTTCAATTTCATTTAATTCTGCTCTAATTTTAGTTATTTCTTTTTTTCCACTGGGTTTGGGGTTGGAATGGTCTTCCTTTTCCAGTTGCTTGAGATGTCCCATTAAGTTGTTAACTTCCTCTCTTTCCGTTCTCTTGAGCAAGGCTTGCAGTGCTATAAATTTCCCTCTTAGAACTGCCTTTGTGGTGTCCCAGAGGTTCTGATAGTTCGTGTCTTCATTGTTGTTTTGTTCAAAAAAATTGACGATTTCTTTCTTAATCTCATCTCTGACTCAGCTATCATTCAGCATAAGGTTATTTAACTTCCATATTTTTGTGTGAGTATGCAGATTCCTGTTGTTACTCAGCTCAAGTTTTATTCCATGGTGGTCCAAGAAGATGCAAGGAATAATTTCTATTCCTTTAAATTTACTGAGGTTAGACTTGTGACCTAATGTGTGATCGATTTTGGAGTAAGTTCCATGGGCTGATGAGAAGTATGTGTATTCAGTTTTGTTGGGATGAAATGTTCTGTAGATGTCTGCTAAATCCAAATGTTGGATGGTTAAGTTTAAATCTAAGATTTCTTTGCTCAGCTTCTTGTTGGAGGATCGATCCAACACTGCCAAATGAGTGTTGAAATCTCTGATGATTATGGAGCTGGAGGAAATCAAGTTGCTCATGTCTGTTAGAGTTTCTCTTATAAATTGAGGTGCATTCTGGTTGGGTGCATAGATATTAATAATTGAGATCTCATCATATTGAGTATTACCCTTAACAAATATGAAGTGACCATTCTTGTCCTTCCTTACGTTTGTTGGTTTAAAGCCTATTGTATCTGCAAATAAAATTGCAACACCTGCTTTATTCTGATTACCATTGGCCTGAAATATGGATGACCATCCTTTCACCCTGAGTCTGTATTTGTCTTTTAAGTTAAGATGTGACTCTTGTATGCAACAGATATCTGGCCTGAGTTTTTGTATCCAGTCAGCTAACCTATGCCTCTTTAGAGGACAGTTTAAGCCGTTCACATTAATGGAGAATATTGATAAGTCTGGTGAAGTTTTGGGTATCAAGTTTTTCAAAAGTCCAGTGGCCATTTTTAATCCTTTTGCCAGTGTGGAAATTGGAGTTTGATCCGAAGTTTCTGAGTGAGTTTACTTTTGTGGTATAGGATTGGGTTGGTCATTATGGAGGATAGGTCTGAGAATATCCTGAAGAGCTGGTTTGGTTATGGCAAATTTCTTCAACCTATGAATGTCATTAAAGTATTTAATTTCTCCATCATAGATGAAACTCAGTTTAGCTGGATATAAGATCCGGGGTTGAAAGTTATTTTGCCTTAGGAGATTAAAAGTCGGTGACCACCCTCTTCTGGCTTGAAAAGTTTCAGCAGAGAGATCTGCAGTCATTCTGATATTCTTCCCTTTGAAGGTAATGGTTTTCTTTCTCCTGGCAGCTTTGAGGATTTTCTTCTTCATATTAACTTTAGTGAAGTTAATTATGATATGCCTGGGGGATGTCTTATTGGGGTTGAGTCATGCTGGGGTTCTGAAGCTGTCTGCTATGTGAATTTCAGAATCTCTAGGCATGTCTGGAAAATTCTCTTTCATAATTTCATGCAGAAGGGCCTCTGTGCCCAGCGAGGTCAATTCATCTGTTTCTGTAACTCCAATAATTCGGATATTTGCCTTCTTCAAATTATCCCAGAGCTCTCGAAGAGAATGATCTGTTTTTGTTCTCCATTTCTCTTCCTCTTTGAGAGTTTGGGAGCGTTCAAAGGCTTTATCTTCAATGTTAGAAATCCTTTCTTCAGCTTGCTCCATTCTGTTGCTGAGGGATTCTACTGTATTTTTCATATCTTTGAGGGCTGCAAATTCTTGCTTCAGTGTATCTAAGTCTTTGGAGGTTTTGTCTTTAAATTCATTAAATTCTTTAAATTTGTTAAATTCAAAATAAACTTTTGAATTTCTCCTCGAATTCCTAATTCCACTTTGTTAATCTTGTCTGCAATCCAAATTCTGAATTCAATTTGTGACATCTCAGCCAGTTGTTTATGAATAGGATCTTCAATTACATCTGCCATATCTTTCCACGAGGGGGTTGATCTATTCTGGTTATTCATGTTACCAGAGTTTTTCCGCTGATTCTGCCCCATGGTTGTTTTACTTCCTTTGATTTTTTCCCCTGGGGCTTTGTTGAGGGCCTGTACAGTGTTGTGGCCTGAGAAACTGCGGCCCTGGCTGGTGTGGTGGGGCTAAGTGGTTCTGTCTTGCTTTCAGGTGGTTTCTCTTCCACGCTAGTGAAACAGATACTCTGCATTGAAGTCTCAGCTGTGGAGAAATATCAGCAATTAAGTCACCCCACCCCCCACTGGCAAACAATTAAAAAAGAAAAATGAAACCTTCCTACTACCGTGCACCTAGGGCACAACCTGATTTGTCCTCAGGCGATTGGTTCCGTTCAAAAAGTCCAAATCAGTTGTCTCAGTCTGCACCTGTCTTGGGTGAGAGAGTTTAAGAGGTCTCTGGGAATTGGATCACAGGGGTCTGGTGATTACTCTGGTGTGGCTTGCTCCAGTGCTACGTGGAGTCAGGAGTAGCCACCCAGCCAGTAGATCATTCTGGGAAGGTTGCTGCCTCCTTCCTCAACTTGCACCACTGTCACACTCAGTCACTGATAGCCCTGCATTTGGCTGACCCAGTTGCCTGTAGTGAATCGGTACTCCAAGAGTTTGCACCTGCCTGAATCACAAGGAAGTCTGCCAGGCTACTGCGCTCTGCCTCTCTCTTGCAGAAGGAGGTGAGGCCTGACAACCTCAGGCGCTTGATGAAGGTTGGGGGGTTTTCACTCAGGTCCCGTCTTGCCCCTGATTAATGTTACTGACAGAACAGAACAGAACAACTCTGCGGTTCCCCTGCAGAAGAGAAGCTGAATTGAGTTCCAAATCAGCTTGTCTTTGCTCTTGTATTGTCTATAGGCTGATTGGCTCATTTCAAAGGTCCAAATCAATTGTCTCAGGTGGGAGAGTTTCAAAGGTCTCTGGCAACTGAATTGCAGGTTCTGGTGACAACTCAAATATGACTTGCTCCGGTACTCCGTGAAGTCAGGAGGACCCTCCCAGCAAGTAGATTAGTCTGGGAAGGTTGATTCCTCCTTCCCCACCTTGCACTTCTGTCACACACTGTCAATGATAGCCCCGCAGGGCTGTGACCCAGTTGTCTCCAGCAAGCAGATACTCTAGAGGTTTTCACCTGCTAAATCACAAGGAAATCTGTATCTGCTCAGCCAGGCCACTGCTCTCTGCCTCTATCCAGCAGGGGCCGGTGAGGCCTGACAACTTCAGGTGCTCGATGGTGGCTGGTGGGTGTTCAGTTAGTTCCAGCCCTGCCCCTGATTGATGTTACTGACAGAACAGAACAACTTTGTAGGAGTTTGTTTCTGTCCTTTCTAACTTCCTCTTTAGAAGAGGAGCTGATCTGAGTTCCCAGCACCTTTGCCTCAGGCCCTATCTTTACTCCTGCAGGTTTGTATTTGCAGCACGGTTAGCTGTCAGCTCTAGCCTCCTGCTTTCCTTTGTCTAAAGGCTGATTATCCCCTGAGTGCTGGGTGCATCTTAGGCTAAGTAATGCGGTCCTCTGGGTTGGCCCCACCCTGGGAATTTCTGGCTCTTTGTGTGCGTTTTGTAGTCCCCGCACTCCACCCAAGCCGGTACCACCTGAGGCAAACCGCTTTACTCACAGGGCCTGTGTTTTAGTCCCAGATCTGTTCCGCAGTAGTTGCCATCTGAGAAGATGCCCAACCTCCTCTGGTTGCCCAGGGAGACAGGGGGTGTGGCTTCAGGATATCCGGAGGTGGGCCTTATTGTTGTGAAAAATGGCTGCTGCTCTGCACTTGGGGCACTGCCGCTCCAGCGTGATTCCCTCTCAGCCAACCATTGTCTCCTCCCTCCCATGCCACAGAATCAGCACTGACTAGGTGTAGTCCAGGCCCTGTCCATGCCCCTCAAGAATTCACCCAAGAATATGGACTCCTGGGGAACAGGCCTCCAGACCTCAGAGTGAGAGTGGAGGGGAGTGCTGGGAGCTCAGAATTGTGGGTCAAAACACCAAACTCATTGAGACCAACTGAGCAAATCAACAGATAAAAAGGCTACCAGACACACAAGCCCATAGATGCACAAACAATCAGAAACACATATACATACAGACAACAACAACAAAAAAACACAACTACACTAAAAATAATGATAATCATAAAATAATTGGAAAAAAGGTAAAAAACATACAAACAAAATGAACAAACAAAGAAAAACACCTCTAAAAATCTGATGTAAGCACTCTCAGAAGCCAAAAGGAGGGAAGAAGAGGAAGAGAGAAGGGAAAAAGAAGTGGTGTTCATAAAAATGTTAAAAAAGAAGAAAGAAAAAATTAAAAATAGAAAAAATAAAAAAATAATAAAAATTAACGATAGCGCCTCCAATAAATTGGTGAGGAAAAAAAGAAAAAAAGAGAGAGAGAAAAAAAGGTGCCAACCACAAAAATATTATTTTTGTATATATATGGAAATATACATGTATATGTATGACGTAGGGATAGCCTTTCATAGGAATATATTTATAATGCAATATACTTTCTGGACACCAGGTGGCGCTGTGAGTGGTTCCTAGTCTTATACCTGATTCACAGTTTATACTGTTACCACTGTAACCACCCTACCTGGCAGATCGCCATTTTGGAGTTTCTGTAAATGTTTATTACCTAATTGTTGTGGAACCTCAACTGCTCTGTTCCAGATAGCACTCCTATCCGACCTCCCAACTCAGTGCAGGAGTCCACGTTTCACAAATCTTTCCACTCTGCTCCCACATTCTCCTGCAACTGGTGACTGCAACTGGCTGTTGGGGTAGGGTGCTGGCTGCTGCAGCTTTAGCTGCTGCCAGCTCTAGCGGCTGCAGCACATGGAAACCTTATCCTCAGTTTTTGTGGCTCAGAGTCTCACTTTTGATTCTGGACTTTTTAGTCCAGCCACCCGCCAGTTCGCCACACAGCCTGAACTTCCAATATTCCCCACCAGGAATGGTCTGGTCTATTTAATCACTCCTGTTGTTCTGGGGGAAGGTGTCTGCCATTTCGGACAATTCAAAATGTCTGTTTCCTGGGCAGGATCCCTTCCCTTCAATTCTCCATTGGGTTGCTTAAGCTCCTTGTGGTTCTGAGTGGCTCCCCTTTCGGGTGCCACACTGAGCTGTGGAATAAATTTTTGTCAATTAAGTTTTGCCAGGAATTGCAGGCTGCTGTCCTCCATGAGGGAGGGGCCCACTGGCCAGCACAGCCAAGCAGGGAATATCTCTACAACAGTCTGTGGTTTTAAAGTACACCTCATATACAGCAATCTGCCAATTCGCTGAGCATCTCCAGCTGTCTGTCCACACCAATAATCCATGAAGGGAAAAGGTCCAGACCCCTCTTCCTCTCACCTGATGACTTGGGAGAGGTGGGCTATTTGTCCATCCCATCCGCCATCATGCTCCGCCTCCTGTGATTTTCTTTTCTTTGCGGCTTATGACCTTCCTTAAATAACATAAACAACATTCACTTTATTTGATTTTGAATTTCTCTCTTAAAGTGTTTCATCAGTATTCAAAACAGGATGATTTCTAATCCTCTTCTCTGCATTACAGACCTCCTTTGTCAGACTATCTATCCTTCCACGCCAGCAAGCATAGTTATCTGAACTGCACTTTAGCAAATCTATCATCAGTTTATGGTATAGTTAGTGAAATTTTATTATGTGCAGGACACTGTGAAGATTCAAGGAAAGGTAAGATAATTGCCACTATTTCCAAGGAGCTTACATTTATATAGGAGCTGGCACACAAACAAGAGACTACTTTCCTTCCGTATCAGACCTTACCATTTCTAAAGAGTTGTCAAATAGATTAGCATATTTAATACTTAAGATTATGAAAGGAGAAATATGTCACATTTATTTTATAGAAAAATCAAAGCCTAATTGGTTACCTAAAGAATCTAAAGGAAGTCAAAACTAGCGAGTAACAAAGTCAGTTCTAGGAATTTTAATGCCTAATTCAATGCACACACATTAGACAAATATTTGTAATTAACATTTGTCCCTTCTATCTCCACCCTCTTCAGGACTATGTAAATATATAATTAGTTTTATTGATATTTTGAGGTCATAAATTGCTTCTTAATCAACTTGAAAGACAAATAATTGAAAACTATCTGTAAGAATCTGTTTTTTTAAATATGGATTAATATAAGGTAATATATGATTAGGTTACATTGTTTGCATTTGTTATATGGTGCATCTTACAAGGGTACATGTGAAATTTACTAGGTGTAGAATATAAATGTCTAGACACAATAACTAAGAAGATGCCGTGAAGGCTATATTAACTAGTTTGATGAAAATATTTCAAATTTTATATAAAACCAGCACATTGTACCCCATGATTACATTAATGTACACAGCTATGATTTAATAAAAATAAAAAAAAAGAAAAAGTCTGAGTTGTTATGAGTCCTTCACCCAGGAAGCGAGCCACCCCTACATTATACCTGTTAGGTGGGAGCCTCCTGAGCCCCTTCTCATCTTTGCCCCTCCCCATTCTTGAATTTAATTGTTTTTCCTCCCATGTAGGCCTATAGATATTCATCTACTGGTATCAAATTAATATTGAGTATATGGGATGCTTGCTTTTCCATACTTGAAATACCTTACTAAGGAGACTGTTTTTCAACTCCATCCAGGTAAATAAAAAAGTTGTAAATAAAGTCGTAAATAAAAGTTTTTATGGCTGAATAGTATTCCCTGGTATACATATATCACAGTTTATTAAACCATTCATGGGTTGATGGACTCTTGGAATTTTTCTATGTCTTGGCGATTATGAATTGAGCTGCTATAAACATGAAGTGCAAATATCCTTACGGTAAAATGAATTTTTTCTTCTAGTTAATTACCTAGTAGCAGGATTACAGGATCAAATGGAAAGTCTACTTTAAACTCTCAGAGGATCTGCCATACTTCTTTCCAAAAAAGCTATATTAGTTTGCAATCCTACAATGCATAAGTGTACCATTCTCTTCATACCCACACCAACATCTGTAGCTTTGGGACTTTGTGATGTGGTACATTTTCACTGGGGTTAGGTGATTATCTCAAGGTAGTTTTGATTTGCATTTCTCTGATGATTAGGGATGATGAACTATTTTTCATGTGTTTGTTGGCTGTTCTTACATCTTCATGGGAGAAGATTCTATTCATTTTTCTTGCCCAGTGATTAATGGTGTTGTTTGCTCTTTTCTTGTTGATTTGCTTAAGTTCTGTACAGATTATGTTTAGTAGCTCTTTGTCAGATTCATAACGTGCTAATATCTTCTCCCATTCTGAAGGTAACTTGTTTGCTTTGTTTACTGTGTGCAATAATAGCTTTTGCACAGCTGTTTATTGTGTGCAATAACAGCTTTTGCACAGCTAAAGCTTTTAAGTTTCATGATGTTACATTTATTTATTTTGATGTTGCTACAATTGCTAATGGGGTCATCTTCATAAAATCTTTTCCCAGTCCTATATTGTTAAGAGTTTTTCCTACTTCAGCTGGGCCTGGTGGCTCACACCTGTAATCCCAGCATTTTGAGAGACTGAGGTGGGTGAATTGCATGAGCTCAAGAGTTCAAGACCAGCCTGAGCTAGAGTGAGACCCCATCTCTAAAAAAATAGCCAGGGATTGTGGTGCGCACTTGTAGTCCCAGCTACTCGGGAGGCTGAGGCAAGAGAATTGCTTGAGCCCAAGAGTTAGAGGTTGCTGTGAGCTACTGGGGACAACAGAGAGAGACTGTCTCAAAAAAACAAAAACAAAGAATTTTTTCCACTTCTTCTTCTGCAGTTTTTATGTTTGGTGTCTTAGATGTAAATCTTTTTTCTTATGAGTGTCAATTTTTTAAGTGATAAGAAGTGTGAGTCCAGTTTTAGTCTTTTACATGTGGCTAACCAGTTCTTTTAGCACCACTTAATAGGAATTCTTTCCCCCAGTGTATGCTTTTGTTCAGTTTATCAAAGAATAAATGGTGATATGAGGCTAGTATTATCTCTAGGTTTTCTATTCTGTTCCATAAATCTATATCTCTATTTTTATGCTATTATCACTGTAGACATGTAGTATAAACTGAAGAATCTCTTTTTAAAAGCAATTTCCCACTTATGAGAGATGATTGGTATATACCATGTAAATCTGCACAAACATGGCCAGCTCACATGACATTTGTCCTGACATGAGATTACATCCATCCAGAGGAAGGGGGCATCATTTATCAGTGTTAAATTAGAGGGAGTCAGAACTCAATACCTGTTTTTCCTCCCACAGTGCCATGAAAATATCTTTCATCTGTAATTGGATGCAATTTTGGAAGAATATGGAGCAGAGAAGTATTCTGATAGGGGAAACAACCTTAAAGGAAATTTGAACATTGACTTGATTGCTTATTTGCTAGAAACTAAAAGAGACTAAGTTAACCTTGTGTTTAAGTTTCTACCATCTTCTCTTCTGTCTACATTCCATCAGCAAACATGGGGACTCATGAGGAAATTATCGTTTTTCAGAGAAGTAGATGAGCTACTTTTGTTTGCTTGCTTCTTATTTATATTTATGTGTCTTAATTGCTAGGTGTAAATTTCTACCACTCCACATATATAAAATTTGCCAACTGTTTCAAAGGGTAAGAATTAATTTTAATAATAATAATAATAATTTATACACGATGCTATTCAGCACTTAGGGCATAAAGTACAAGTTATAGGTGTAGCCCTGGAATTGCTTGAAGTCTAAAATAGAGGGAAGTGATATTGATATAAATTTTTCTGAATATAAGTAAAGCAATTCTGGGTTCATTACACAGTTCGTGAATATTGTTTATTTGTACAATTTAATTATATGCAATCTTTTCCTTAATTATCTTTTACTATTTTAGACATTTTAAAATTCATGAGATATAGCAATGAATACAATAAAACTCCAGTTTTAAAGAATTTTAGTATGCTATAAATAAATTTAGATTTAGAGCCATGCAGAGAAATAGATTTAAATAGAATAATTACCTCTTTTAAGCTGTGTTATTTTGGGGAAAAAATAAAAATGTAAACCTAATTTCTGTTCAAGGCTGGGATTCTAATTGAATTAGGCTATTACCTATATGGTATAATATGCATAGTAATATTTTTTTCTTCTGATGATTGAAATTCAACTATTAGTAATAGATTCTTTAGGTGTAAACATTGTGGTCTTTCTGTAGGTCTTTTAAAATGCAAATGAACATAGATAAAGTGCAACTAAATGAAGTTCTTTACAATTTAACATGCTTTCAAATAACAGGTAGATTCCCTTCTTAGCAAAGCAACACTAATGTTTTTTGGTGTTTGGAGTGAAGAATACAAAAAGACATTGAAGTTGAGAGAATGGCAAATTTTCAGAAAAGTCAAATGGAGAGATATGCCAAAATCTAGGACCCCTTAATTTACAATTATGACTATAGCTACTCTTGTTTTACTATTCTATGCATGTGTAAGTTGCTAACTGCTGAAATAACCATATGATCTCATAAGTTTAACAAACAGGGTGCTTGGCATTGTTCCTTTGCTTTAAGTCTACAAATGACAAGATGAGAGACAGGGAATGAGCAGGTGTTTGTATAACAGTCTCTGGAGAACTTTTGGGGCCAATGTTTTCAGTCAACATTTTCTTGGCCAGAACTAATCAGAAATCCTCTTATACCTGCTAGGCAGCTGGAAAAAAGTAGAGGTTTTTTTTTTTTTGTTTTTGTTTTTTTCATGTTCTCAGGAGAGAGGGTAGATAGTTTGGTGAATATACAGCATTTATTCTGCCACCATTAGCTTTAAAAATTAATGGAAATAATGCTCTAAATGGTGAAAGTCTTAACATTTTCTAAACACTAGACATGGTTTTCCAGGTAAGGGCAAGCCACTTAATAACCGTTTACAGCTCTTCCTCTTGCTATCTTCTCTTCTCGACACCTATTTATAGCAAATAGGTGAGTACTGGTTGCAATTGCATCACATGTGTACCCTGTTTTCCTGAAAATAAGACAGTGTCTTATTTTAAGGTGTGCTCCCAAAGATGCGCTAGGTCTCATTTTCAGGGGATGTCTTATCTTTCCTGTAAGTAGGTCTTATTTTCAGAGGATGTCTTAGTTTCGGGGAAACAGGGTAGTTATTAATACTTATTGACTATACCCTGTGTATGGAACCTTATGCTCCCTACTCTAAAAAATCCAATTACGTACTATGTTAGGAAATTTCTTATCTGTTGAGATCAAGATCAGTAAGTCAGTAAAAGTCAGTGAAAACAAGAAATATATAAGGGAAGTATTTTAATTTAATACATACGATTGTATATTCATTTTTTGACATTTTTAAACAGCCATTTTGGTTACATAATTTGCTTTTGTACATGTTAAAGGCAAAGTTATACGTGTGCCCTTCACCCAGAGTGTGTGCATTGTACCAGTTACTTGTGAATTTACCCAACCCTTCATCCCCTTTCCCACTTACTTAATTTCCGTTGAGTTATACTTCCATGTGTGCACATAAACTAGTTGATTGACTAGTTCCAATTTAGTATTGAGAAATGTGGTGTTTGTTTTTCCATTCTTGTGATACTTCATTTAGAAGAATAGTCTCCAGTTCCACCCAGATTATTATAAAAAAAATACTAGATCACCATTGTTGGGGGCTGAGTAGTACTTCATGGTATACATATACCACATTTTATTAATCCACTCATATATTGATAGGAACTTGGGTTGTTTCAACATCTTTGCAATTGCGAATTGTGCTACTATAAACATTTAAGTGCAGGTGTCTTTTTGATACATTATCTTCTTTTCCTTTGGGTAAATATCTACCCTGTTTCCCCGAAAATAAGACAGTGTCTTATTTTAAGGTGTGCTCCAAAAGATGCGCTAGGTCTTATTTTCAGGGGACATCTTATCTTTCCTGTAAGTAGGTCTTATTTTCGGATGATGTCTTATTTTCGGGAAAACAGGGTAGTAGTGGGATTGCTGGATTTAATGGTAGGTCTATTTTTAGTTCTTTGAAGTGTCTCCTTATGACTTTCTTAGAGGTTTATTAGTTTGCAGTCCCACCAACAGTGTATGAGTGTTCCCTCCTGTCTACATCCATCCTGGGATTTGTTTGGGGGATTTCTGATGAAAGCCAATTCTGACTGGAGTTAGATGATACCTCATTGTGGTTTTGATTTGCATTTCTCTGATGCTTGGAGATGTTGGACATTTTTTCTTGTGTTTGTTGGCCATTAGACTATCTTTATTTAGAAATTTTATTTTGGAGGCGGAGCAAGATGGCGGCCGAGTAACAGCTTCCTTGCATCTGGGCACCGTGAGTCTGGGGAGATAGGACTCCAGGCATCTCTGTCTGGTGGGATCTACCTATCATCGCCCCGGTGAAGATACAAGGAGTCAGTGAGAGACTTCTGGACCCCAAGAGGAGGACTAAAACAGTGGAAAACCGGCAAGTGGTCGCGTGTGTTCAATCTGTCTAAACCCACCTGCAACTGTAAGTTCAGTAGCAGCAAGACTACAAACCAGAAAGGCCTTACCTGTGAACAGTTTTGGTGTCTTTGGACTTGGCACTCAGTTGAACTGCCTTGGGGAGAGCCTGAGCGGGAGTGCGGAGAACTCTGGCCATTGTCTAGGGCCCCAGTCTGAGTCGCTGAACCAGACGGAGCTAATAGTGTTTGGCTGTGGGTCACAGGGAGACATTGTGAGCGATCTGCCCCGGCAAGCTCCGCCCTCAGGGTCGCAGAGCTAGAATTGGGTGGGAGCTGGTAACCCAGTGACCAAGTAGCCTAAGGGCGGGGTCTGAGCCACCATGCAGCCCTAACCCTCAGGGGCAGAGTGAGACCGGTTTTGGCACACTGGGTAAACGGATAGCAAGTTTAGCAGTGATTCCAGTGACAAGTACTTTCCTGGGAAAGCTTCTGCTCACCAAGTTTACAAGTTCAAAGTGCCTTTTAAGTGGGCTGAAGAGAGATTTAGCGTGTCTACCTGCTGGGGTTTGAGAAATCAGCAGCCTCCAGTCGTATCAGAACTGTGATTAACATCTCATATCCCAGAAGACCACGTGTTGCCCAGACAATATTCACTAACATATACATACTGCTTGGTTTTTGGTTGTGTTTTTTTTGTTTTGTTTTCTTTTTTTCTTGGTTTGCTTTTTTTTTTTATGTTGTTGATGTTGTTTTGTTTTTCAATTTCAACCTTTTCCATACAGATCCTTTTTCTTTCTCAATTTTTCTAGTTTAATTATAATTTCCCATTGCTGCCTTTTTCCATAACTAGAACTTCATTTTTGCTAGTGTTTCTACCGCTATTATTTGGGTTTTCACCCAATTTTATCCCGTAAAGTTTTCTGTTTGCTTGTTCTGGTTTGATTTATAGCATTTTTGTCTTTCCTCTCTATTTGGTGGAGGTGGGGTACTGTGTCTGATCAGGTTAGCAAAGAGCTGCTGACCTCAAGGAAACCACCCAAGTGGGCAACCGCAGAAGGTGGGGTTTTTTTAAGGTTGTGTCAAAGTACCCTACTGTACACCTATATTGCTCTGTCTCCCTCTTTCTGTGCCTCTCTTCTTTTTGTCAATATTCCTTTTACCCACCCCCTCTCCTTTCTCTATTTTTCTCATCACTCGGTCCTCCTTTCTTTCATCCCTTTTTTGCTCTTCAACCTTCTCACTCTTCTGGTCCTGTAACCCTTAGTCCACAGGCACGAGAACTTAAAGAGCAAGAGGAAGTGAAAGGAAAATTAGGGCAAGGAAACAGATAAAAGAAATCACTCCTGAGGAAGAATCAGCAGAAAACTCCAGGCAACATGAAGAACCAGTCCAGAACAACCCCGCCAAGGGACCAGGAGGTAGCTACTGCAGTTGATTCCACCTATACAGAAATGTTAGGAATGACAGAAAGGGAATTTAGAATACACATGTTGAAAACAATGAAAGAAATGATGGAAACAATGAAGGAAACTGCTAATAAAGTGGAAAATAACCAAAAGGAAATTCAAAAACAGAATCAAATAAGAGATGAACGATATGAAGAATATAAAAAGGATATAGCAGAGCTGAAGAAACTGAAACAGTCAATTAGGGAACTTAAAGATGCAATGGAAAGTATCAGCAACAGGTTAGACCATGCAGAGGAAAGAATTTCAGAGGTAGAAGACAAAGTTTTTGAGATAACTCAGATAGTGAAAGAGGCAGAAAAGAAGAGAGAGAAAGCAGAATGTTCACTGTCAGAATTATGGGACTTTATGAAGCATTTCAACATACAAGTTATAGGAATTCCAGAAGGGGAAGAAGAATGCCCCAGAGGAATGGAAGCCATACTAGAGAATATTATAAAGAAAATTTCCCAAATATCACCAAAGATTCTGACACACTGCTTTCAGAGGGATATCGGACCCCAGCTCACCTCAACTCTAACCGAGCTTCTCCAAGACACATTGTGATGAACCTGTCCAAAGTCAAGACAAAAGAAAAGATTCTGCAAGCTGCCAGGAGTAAGCGCCAGTTGACCTACAGGGGCAAATCCATCAGAGTGACCACAGACTTATCTAATGAAACTTTCCAAGCAAGAAGACAATGGTCATTTACCTTTAATCTACTTAAACAGAACAATTTCCAGCCCAGAATTCTGTACCCTGCTAAGCTAAGCTTCAAAATTGATGGAGAAATCAAATCATTTACGGATATTCTAACATTGAGGAAATTTGCCACAACAAGACCAGCTCTACAGGAAATACTTCAACCTGTTCTGCACACTGACCACCACAATGGATCAGCAGCAAAGTAAGGACTCAGAAATTAAAGGACAGAACCTAACCTCCACACTGATGCAAAAGATAAAACTAAGCAATGGACTCTCACAAAATAAGATGAATAGAATACTATCACACTTATCAATTATCTCCATAAATGTTAATGGCTTGAATTCCCCACTGAAGAGACATAGATTGGCTGACTGGATTAAAAAACACAAGCCATCCATTTGCTCTCTGCAAGAAACACACCTGGCTTCAAAAGACAAATTAAAGCTCCGAGTCAAGGGTTGGAAGACAATTTTTCAGGCAAATGGAATTCAGAAGAAAAGAGGAGTTGCAATCTTAATTTTCAGATACATGTGGATTTAAAGCAACTAAAGTCAAAAAGACAAAGACGGTCACTTTATATTGGTCAAGAGAAAGTACAACAAGAAGACATTTCAATTCTAAATATTTATGCACCTAATTTAAATGCTCCCAGATTCTTGAAACAGACCTTACTCAGTCTCAGCAATATGATATCCAATAATACCATCATAACAGGGGACTTTAACACTCCTCTTACAGAGCTGGACAGATCCTCTAAACAGAAATTAAACAAAGATATAAGAGATTTGAATGAGACCCTAGAACAACTGTGCTTGATAGACGCATATAGAACACTCCATCCCAAAGATAAAGAATATACATTCTTCAAATCACCCCATTGAACATTCTCCAAAATTGATCATATCCTGGGACACAAAACAAATATCAACAGAATCAAAAGAATTGAAAATTTACCTTGTATCTTCTCAGACTATAAGGCACTAAAGGTGGAACTCAACTCTAACAAAAATGCTCGACCCCACCCAAAGGCATGGAAATTAAACAATCTTCTGTTGAATAACAGATGGGTGCAGGAAGAAATAAAACAGGAAATCATTAACTTCCTTGAGCATAACAACAATGAAGACACAAGCTACCAAAACCTGTGGGATACTGCAAAAGCAGTTTTGAGAGGAAAATTCATCGCTTTAGATGCCTACATTCGAAAAACAGAAAGAGAGCGCATCAACAATCTCACAAGAGATCTTATGGAATTGGAAAAAGAAGAACAATCTAAGCCTAAACTCAGTAGAAGAAAAGAAATATCCAAAATCAAATCAGAGATCAATGAAATTGAAACAAAAGAATCATTCAGAAAATTAATGAAACAAGGAGTTGGTTTTTTGAAAAAATAAATAAAATAGATAAACCATTGGCCAGACTAACGAGGAATAGAAAAGTAAAACCTCTAGTAACCTCAATCAGAAATGATAAAGGGGAAATAACAACTGATCCCACAGAGATACAAGAGATCATCTCTGAATACTACCAGAAACTCTATGCCCAGAAATTTTACAATGTGAAGGAAGTGGATCAATATTTGGAATCACACCCTCTCCTTAGACTCAGCCAGGAAGAAATAGAGCTCCTGAACAGACCAATTTCAAGCACTGAGATCAAAGAAACAATAAAAAATCTTCCAACCAAAAAATGCCCTGTCCAGATGGCTTCACAATAGAATTCTATCAAACCTTCAAGGAAGAGCTTATTCCGGTACTGCAGAAATTATTCCAAAAAATTGAGGAAGAACGAATCCTCCCCAACACATTCTATAAAGCAAACATCACCCTGATACCAAAACCAGGAAAAGACCCAACCAGAAAGGAGAATTTCAGACAAATCTCACTCATGAATATAGATGGAAAAATTCTCAACAAAATCCTAGCCAATAGATTACACCTTATCATCAAAAAAGTCATTCATCATGATCAAGTAGGCTTCATCCCAGGGATGCAAGGCTGGTTTAACATACGCAAGTCCATAAACGTTATCCACCATATTAACAGAGGCAAAAATAAAGATCACATGATCCTCTCAATAGATGCAGAAAAAGCATTTTATAAAATTTAGCATCCTTTTCTAATTAGAACACTGAAGAGTATAGGCATAGGTGGCACATTTCTAAAACTGATTGAAGCTATCTATGACAAACCCACAGCCAATATTTTACTGAATGGAATAAAACTGAAAGCTTTTCCTCTTAGAACTGGAACCAGACAAGGTTGTCCTCTGTCACCTTTACTATTCAACGTAGTGCTGGAAGTTCTAGCCAATACAATTAGGCAAGAAAAGGAAATAAAGGGAATCCAAATGGGAGCAGAGGAGGTCAAACTCTCCCTCTTTGCTGATGACATGATCTTATACTTACAGAACCCCAAAGACTCAACCACAAGACTCCTAGAAGTCATCAAAAAATACAGTAATGTTTCAGGATATAAAATCAATGTCCACAAGTCAGTAGCCTTTGTATACACCAAAAACAGTCAAGATGAGAAGCTAATTAAGGACACAACTCCCTTCACCATAGTCTCAAAGAAAATGAAATACCTAGGAATATACCTAACGAAGGAGGTGAAGGACCTCTATATAGAAAACTATGAAATCCTCAGAAAGGAAATAGCAGAGGGTATTAAGAAATGGAAGAACATACCATGCTCATGGATGGGAGAATCAACATTGTTAAAATATCTATACTTCCCAAAGCAATCTACCTATTCAATGCCATTCCTATCAAAATACCAACATCGTACTTTCAAGATTTGGAGAAAATGATTCTGCGTTTTGTATGGAACCGGAAAAAACCCTGTATAGCTAAGGCAGTTCTTAGTAAGAAAAATAAAGCTGGGGGTATCAGCATACCAGATTTTTGTCTGTACTAAAAAAAAGCCATAGTGCTCAAGACAGCATGGTACTGGCACAAAAACAGAGACATGGATACTTGGACTTGAATTGAAAACCAAGAAATGAAACTAACATCTTACAACCACCTAATCTTCGATAAACCACACAAGAACATACCTTGGGGGAAAGACTTCCTATTCAATAAATGGTGTTGGGAGAACTGGATGTCTACATGTAAAAGACTGAAACTGGACCCACACCTTTCCCCACTCACAAAGATTGATTCAAGATGGATAAAGGACTTAAAATTAAGGTATGAAACAATAAAAATCCTCAAAGAAAGCATAGGAAAAACACTGGAAGATATTGGCCTGGGGAAAGACTTCATGAAGAAGACTGCCATGGCAATTGCAACAACAACAAAAATAAACAAATGGGACTTCATTAAACTGAAAAGCTTCTGTACAGCTAAGGAGACAATAACCAAAGCAAAGAGACAACCTACACAATGGGAAAGGATATTTGCATATTTTCAATCAGACAAAAGCTTGATTACTAGGATCTATAGAGAACTCAAATTAATCCACATGAAAAAAGCCAACAATCCCATATATCAATGGGCAAGAGACATGAATAGAACTTTCTCTAAAGATGACAGACAAATGGCTAACAAACACATGAAAAAATGTTCATCATCTCTATATATTAGAGAAATGCAAATCAAAACAACCCTGAGATATCATCTAACCCCAGTGAGAATGGCCCGCATCACAAAATCTCAAAACTGCAGATGCTGGCGTGGATGTGGAGAGAAGGGAACACTTTTACACTGCTGGTGGGACTGCAAACTAGTACAACCTTTCTAGAAGGAAGTATGGAGAAACCTCAAAGCACTCAAGCTAGACCTCCCATTTGATCCTGCAATACCTTTACTAGGCATCTACCCAGAAGGAAAAAATCCTTTTATCATAAGGACACTTGTACTAGACTGTTTATTGCAGCTCAATTTACCATTGCCAAAATGTGGAAACAGCCTAAATGCCCACCAACCCAGGAATGGATTAACAAGCTGTGGTATATGTATACCATGTAATACTATTCAGCCATTAAAAAAAATGGAGACTTTACATCCTTCGTATTAACCTGGATGGAAGTGGAAGACATTATTCTTAGTAAAGCATCACAAGAATGGAGAAGCATGAATCTTATGTACTCAATTTTGATATGAGGACAATTAATGACAATTAAGGTTATGGGGGGGAAGCAGAAAGAGGGACGGAGGGAGGGGAGTGGGGCCTTGGTGTGTGTCACACTTTATGGGGGCAAGACATGATTGCAAGAGGGACTTTATCTAACAATTGCAATCAGTGTAACCTGGCTTATTGTACCCTCAATGAATCCCCAACAATAAAAAAAAAAAAAGAAAGAAATTTTATTTTCATGGTTTTTGCCCAATTTTTCATGGGTTTTTTTTATTTTTTCCTGTTGTTTGGCTTGAGTTGTTTGTAGATTCTTGTTATCAGCACATCATTGTATGTATAGCTTCCAAATATTTTCTCCCAGGGATTCTGTTTACTCTATTGTCTGTGTCCTTAGCTGGGCAGAAACTTTTCCATTTATTTATTTTTATTTTTGCTGTGATTGCTTTTAGTGTCAATTGTAATGTGGGATGAAGACCTTCCTTGCATTATGGATATTTCTTATTACTTGTCTTGCATAATCCATGATGTATCATCTATCTGGAGGAGAGGATATTTATTAATTTTTCTTCCATGCCACTCCCCTTTTCTATGCTGCCAAAGTTTCTTTTCTTCCTAAGTCTTCCCATTTCCCAACTGAACTGGGTGATTTTCTACCTTACCAATGTATGGTATTAGGTATACTGTATGATCTGTTTCTAGCCAATAAAACACAAAAACACAAAATAAACTTCAGGAAATTCTCTGAAAGATGTCTTTGCTCTTTAAAAGAAATGTAAGGGTCAGGGAGGTGGATGGAAGGGTTTCTTTCCTGCCTTTAGTTATTGATTTATCAGGATTAATTTCCTTATGCTGCTGAGGGTAGTTTGATTTCATAAGGGATGGTTGCCAATAAACTATAAAAGTCTGGGCAGAAAGGTGGAAATGTCATGAGATGACTTGATTAAGCTGTTGTGTTTAACAACCCTGGAATGTTTCTTCCTCAGGACTTCTGGCTAATAGGAATGATAATTCCATTATTCCTTTTAAGCCATTTCAAGTTGAATTTCTGTTACTTCTAGCCAAAACATCTTAATTAAAATACCACAGTTCCTAGTTTGGGTTTCTTTAGCTTGCTATGAGAAAGACATTTATTAAGAGATTCCATGTGAACAGTCCTTCCAGATTGTTATGATTTTCTCAATCATTTACAGCTGTCTCACTGGCATTTGATCCAACAGCAGTTATTTTTGTTTGTTTTTTTAAGCACTAATACTTTGAAAATGTGAAAAGCATTAAATTTAGTTTTCATAGATGCAACTTATCTTTTCACACTCATATTTCATTAGCCTATGTAATTTTTAACTAATGTGCACAACTATAATAATAAGTATAACACAATTGACTGAATCCTAGTAACTATACAACTCATATTTTATTAGCTTATGTAATTTCTAACTAACGTGCATAACTATAATAATAAGTACAACACAACTGACTGAATTCTAGTAACTATACAACTCAGCTGGTAAGAATAGTAATTGCTGTCATACTAAAAATAGCCTTTGGCCATCTGAGACCTTTCACAGAAAGGGGCGTCTGACGTAATTATGGGACTAATGGCTTCTATCCCTGTTGAATGGTGTTCAGTTAAGACCTTTTTGTTGAACAATATGCATTGCCTGTTTTGTTTCTGAAAAATGGTCAAATGTTAGCTATTTCATATGGTTCAATCTAAAAAAAAAAAAAAACAACTGAACATATTCTCCAGTCTCCAGGAGTTTAAAATTCCATTAAAAAACTAAGATATACACCATGGAAAAAAATCACCAGTATATGCCAATGTATATGTTCATGTTCTGTCCACATTCTCTCTGATCCACTTTTATTGTGTTAATGTTTTCATATTCAACAGCTTTTATTTGTGTTTTACTTTATTTTTTTATTTCAAGTTCATATGGGTACAAACAACTAGGTTACAATATTAGCATATGTCTTCAGAGTCCCTGTTATAGTTGGGACTCAAAAGGTGTGCCAATACCCTTACTTATGTCCACTAACTGGGAGTGCACCAATCCCATCTCCTCTTTTCTCCCACCTCCCTCATTCCTCCTCCCCCCCACAACTTGAATTGAGTTGAATTGAATTGAATTTTTCCATTATGTGTGCATGAATTCGATCATCTACTGGCTTCATATTAGTATTGAGTACATTGAATACTTGCTTTTCCATTCTTTTTTTTAAGAGACAAAGTCTCACTTTGTCACCCTTGATAGAGTGCTGTGGCATCACAGCTCACAGCAACCTTCAACTCTTGGGCTTAGGTGATTCACTTGCCTCAGCCTCCTAAGTAGCTGGGACTACAGGTGGCCACCATAATTCCCAGCTATTTTTTTTTGTTGTTGTTGTTGCAGTTTGGTCTGGGCCAGGTTTGAACCCTCCACCCTTGGTGTATGGGGCCAACGCCCTACTCACTGAGCCACAGGCGCCACCCCTGCTTTCCCATTCTTATGATACTTTATTAAGAAGAATACATTTCAACTCCATCCAGGTTAACACAAAAGATGTTAAGATTCCATGTTTTTATGGCTGCATAGTATTCCATGGTATACACATACCACAGTTTGTTAATCCATTCCTGGGTTAATGGATATTTAGGTTGTTTCCCTATCTTGATGATTGTAAATTGAGCAGTGATAAACAATCTAGTGTAAATGTCCTTATGATAAAAGGATTGTTTTTTTCTTCTGGGTAGATACCTTACAACGGATTGTGGATTCAAAATGAGAAGTCTAATATGAGTTGTTTTTTTTTTTTTTTTTTGTAGAGACAGAGTCTCACTTTATGGCCCTCGGTAGAGTGCCGTGGCCTCACCCAGCTCACAGCAACCTTCAACTCCTGGGCCTAAGCGATTCTCCTGCCTCAGCCTCCTGAGTAGCTGGGACTACAGGCACCCGCCACAATGCCCGGCTATTTTTTGGTTGCAGTTTGGCCAGGGCTGGGTTTGAACCCGCCACCCTCGGTATATGGGGCCAGTGCCCTACCGACTGAGCCACAGGCACTGCCCTAATTTGAGTTTTTTGAAGATTCTCTGTACTTCTTTCCAAAGAGAATATATTAGTTTTTTGTCCCAGGAACAGTGTTAAAGTTCCCCCTCTGCACATCCATGTCAGCATCTGAAACTTTGGGACTGTGATGTAAGCCATTCTCACTGGGGTTAGGTGATATCTCAAGGTGGTTTTGTCTGCACTTTTCTGATGATTAGGGATGATTAGCAATTTTTTTCACGTGTTTGTTAGCCAGTTGTTGGTCTTCCTCAGAGAAAGTTCTGTTTATGTCTCTTGCCCAGTGATAGATGGGATTGTTTACTGTTTGCTTTTTTTTGTTGTTGTTGATTGATTTGAGATTCTAGTTATCAAACCATTGTCACATTTGTAAAATACAAATATCTTTTCCTATTCTGAAGGTTGTCTTTTTGCTTTACTTGTTCCATCCTTAGCTGTGCAGAAGCTTTTCAGCTTAAGTCCCATTTGTTTATTGTTGTTGTTGCAATTGCCATGGAAGAATTCATAAAATCTTTCCCCAGGCTGACATCCTCAAGAGTTTTTCCCCACTTTCTTCTAGGATTTTTATTGTTTCATGTCTTAAATTTAAATCTTTATCCATCTTGAGTCAAGTTTATAAGTGGTGAAAAGTGTTGTTATCCAGTTCTTCCGGCAGCATTAATAGAATAGGGGATCTTTTTTTACTCACTGTATGCTTCTGTTTGGTTTATCAAACATCAGATGCCTATAAGAGACTGGTTTCATCTCTTGGTTTTCTATTTGGTTCCATATGTCTATGGCTCTATTTTTGTGCTTATACAATGGTGTTTTGGTCACTGTAGACTTGTAATACAGCCTGATGTCTGGCAGAGTTATGCTTCAAACTTTGTTTTATTACTAAGAATTGCTTTGGCTATATAAGGTTTTTTCTGGTCCCATACAAAACAAAGTACTATTTTTTTCCATTTTTGCAGAGTATGATGTTGGTATTTTAATGGGAATTGCATTGAATTTGCAGATTGCTCTGGGTAGTATAGACATTTTAACCATGTTGATTCTTCCCAGCCAAGAGCATAATATATTCTGCCATTTGTTAATGTCTTCTGCAATTTCTTTTCTTAGGGTTTTATTATTCTCTTTGCAGATGTCCTTCACCTTTTTTGTTAGATATATTTCTAGGTATTCAATTTTCTGTGAAGCTACTGTTGAGGGGATTATGTCTTTGATTAGCTTCTCGACATGGCTGTTATTGGTGTATACAAAGGCTACTGATTTGTGGACATTGATTGTATACCCTGAAATGTTACTTTATTTCATGATCACTTTCAGGAGTCTTATGGTTGAGTCTCTGGGTCTCTAAGTAAAAATATCATATCATTAGCAAAGAGCAAGAGATTGACCTCTTCTATTCCTATTTGGATGCCCTTTATATCCTTCACTTGCCTAATTGCATTGGCTAGCACTTCCAGCAGTATGTTGAATACTAATGGTGATAGAGGACATCCCTTGTCCAAGTCTAAGTTGAAAAGCTTTCAGTTTTACTCCATTCGGTGTGATATTAGCTGTGGGTTTGTCATAGATGGTGTCAATCTGTTTAAGAAATCTGCCACCTACGCTTATTTTTTAAGTGTTATTTTTAGAATAGGATACTGAATTTTATCAATTGCTTTTTCTATATCTACTGAGAGGATCATATATATGGTCTTTGTTTTGCTTCTATTGATATGGAAAATTACATTTATAGATTTGGGTATGTTAAACCAGCCTTGTATCCCTGGGATGGAGCCTACTTGATCATGGTGTATACTTTTTAAAAATGTGTAGCTGTAATCTATTGGCTAAGATTTTCTTGAGTATTTTTGCACCAATATTCATTAGTGAAATTGGTCTACAGAGCTCCTTTTTTTTGCTAGGTCTTTTCCTGGTTTTGGTATCAGGGTGACATTTGCTTCATAGAATGCACTGGGGAAGATTCCTTCCTTGTCAATGTTTTAGAACAGGTACTGCAGTATAGGTACAAGGTCTTCCTTAAAGTTTTGATAGAATTCTTGTGTGGAGCTATCTGATCCAGGGATCTTTCTTGTTGGAAGTTTGTTTTTTGTTGTTTCTTTGATCTTAGTGCTTGATATTTGTCTGTTCAAGGGATCTATTTCTTCCTGGTTAAGTCTAGGGAGATGGTGTGATTCTAGATATTAGTCCATTTCCTCCACATTGTCAAATTTCTGGGTACAGAATTTCTTGCAGTAGTGAGGTTAGTAAAGATTTTATTTTTCTATTTCTAGTTAATCTGACCAATGGTTTATCAAATTTATTTATCTTTTCAAAGAACCAACTTTCTGTCGCATCAATTTCCTGAATGATTGTTTTGTTTTCAATTTTATTTATGTTTTATTTAATTTTGGTTATTTCTTTTCTCCTGCTGGGTTTGGTATTGGATTGCTCTTCCTTTTTCATTTCCTTCAGACGACTCATTATGTTGTTGATTTGCTCTCTCTCTGTATTTTGAATGTAGGCACCTAATGCAATGTTTACCTTTTAGAACTGGTTTTGCAGTATCCCACAAGTTTTGCATGCTTCTTGAAGTCCCATAATTCTCTGAGTGGCTTGTTATATTTTCTTTTTCTTCTTTTCTGCCTCTTTAACTACCTGGATTAATTCAAGAGCTTTATTATCTGTCTGAGATTCATTCTTCTCCATCGTCTAAAGTGTTATTGATACATTCTACTGCATCTTCAAGTGTCCTTTAAATTCCTTAAGGTTCACCATATCCTTTCTATACTCTTCATATCTTTCATCCATTTTTTTATTCTGTTTTTCCACTTTCTCATTATTTCTCCTTATTGTGTTTGCCATCCATATTTTAAATTCCTTATCTGTCATTTCCATTAAATCTTTATAGGTGGAATCCTCTGTGGTGACTACCTCATAATCCCTTGGAAGGGTTGCTCTGTTTTGGGTTTTCATATCACAAATATTTTTTTGCTGGTTTCTCATCATGTATGTTTTGCTATTGTTCACTTCCCTTCACTACTTTTTCCTCCTACTGCTTCCTTTGCTTTAAATTACTTTCTCTCTGAGCTTAGTTATTATAGTGGCCTTCAGGCATGAAGCCAAATGGAAGAGAAGGACAAAGAGTGAGAAGGGCAAAGGGAAAAAGTTATGCAGAAAGAATAAAAAAAATGAAGGGGTGAAAAGAAAGAACTGAAGAAAAGGAGAGAAGGACAGAAAGAGGGACAGAGAGACAGGACACATAGTGGTGTTTGGTGGGGTGCTTTGACCCACATCTGTAACTCCAGGACTTTGGGGGGCTGGGCTGAGTAGGTCTCTCCAGGTCAGGATCTCTTTGCTAGCCTGGGTAAAAAAAGGGCCCAAATATAGAAAAAAATAAACAGTATGTTGCAGTGGAGACCTACCAGTACTGTCTTTCCAAAGACCAAAGCTAGGATACCTTAGACTATGAGCTCATGGGCTCTTGAACCAGACCAGTGACATGATCCCCATCCAGACCAATGCCATGATAGTCAGATCTTAGAGAAAATACAAAAGAAATAATAAAATAAAGAAAATTAAAACTGAAGGAAAAAAGGGATATATTAAATATATGAGAAATTTTTGTGGATAAGATTAGAAAAGTAGAAAAATCTCTACCAAACTATAAAGAAAATGAGAGAAAGAAAAAAGAAATATAGAATAAAAGTGCCTGAAATATCATAATTAAAATGGAGGAACCTTTGCTATTGAAGAAAGTAAAAATGAAAAAATAAAAACACACCCAAACCAAACAAAAAACAACAGCAACAACCAAGAAGAAAGAAAAACTAATAGAAAAGAAAATTGTTTAAAAAGCAAAGGAAAAAAAGGGAGAGAGAGAAAAATGTATGAGTATACATAGTACACACACACACACACACACTGCAATATATTGCCTGGACACCTGGTTGCGCTGTTGTTAGGAGATGGAGAACACACATGCTGTATTTTCTGTGTTGGAAGACACTCTGTAGTTTAAGAGGAAACCCAGACAGCTCCTCTTGATCTAGTTGCCCCTAATCAGGGCCTAAGCTCTTACCAGATCTCTCAGGTAGAATGTCTTGATCTTTCAAACAGTGCCCCCTGATAACAAAGTGGTTTTCCTGGGACAGGGGTCATTCAACTCACCTCAAGGATAGCTGCCTGAGCTCAGCAGGTACGCCAGAGCTGGCTGTGTACCAAGACCCTGAAGACTGTTTTTCCCCCGTGGCTTTCCCACAATGGTGGCCTGCCTGTAACCAAGCCAAAGGGAGCTTCATCCTGCCCTGCACTCAGCTGCCTGACACTATTCAAGTTTCCTTGCTCATCCAAGCCCCTCCAAGGGAGTCTAGGGAACTGTCCAATCCAAAACCCAAAATAACCCTTTCTCACCTCCAGTCCTCCATGGGAGGGTCACCAACAGATCTCTGCCTATACCCCAGCACCTGCCCTTTGTGCTGGTCCTCCTCAGCTCCAGACCTCCTGTCAGCTCCTGGAGTCTCCTACAGCTTCACTGTGCCCCTACACTGATGTTTCTGGGTAGGTTCTCCAGCCAGAGGTGGCCAAAATCCTCTGTCCCTTACCTCACTGAGAGTGCTAGCAAGGAGATGTCACTAGTCCATCATCTTTCTCCCTTTTTCCTGTGGCTCACTTTAAATCACTAACTGCTCTTCGGCTACGGGAGCAACTTTACCCTCCCATGCAAAGGGCTGGAAGTGCCTAATAATGCACATCCTCCTGGGAAACCTTAACTGATGATAAATGACAGATGTGAGGATATGAAAGTTCAGCTTTCTTGCCCAGAACTCCCCTGTGGGATTAGACTGAAGCCACCCTCTGTGGGACTTTACCCACATCCCTGCTTGTCTTCCTCTTCTCTTTTCCTACTTCTCTTGCTCTCTTACTGGTTTCTCCTGGAGAATTCTCTAAATGAATCACTGGAGATTTTTAACTCAAATGTGCCTTTGGAGAATAGAAGTGGTAAATATAGACCAAGAAGTATAGATAATATGTGTTAGAGGTGAAAGCTCTTACTGTCAGTTGTGGTGATTAAGAAAAGCTTTCAAATATAATGGAAACTGAGTTTCATAGACATTTAACTATTCAACAAATAAGTGTGGAGTGATTGCCATGTGTCAATTAATGCTGATGGCAATAGCGGGATTGGTATACTAGTGGTTCTCAAATTACGATTTTTGAGAAATGCACATTATCAGACCCTGACCCAGAATTACTTTATCAGAAACTCTGGGGCTGAGGTGTAGAAGTCTCTTTTTCCATCCCTTCCGGTAGTTCTGATGCACATTCAAGTTTGAAACCTCTGTACATGGCAAAGATCTGGTTATACCCAGTTTTCCAATTAATAACTATGAGCTTAGAAAATTTATTTACTTTTCTGAAATTTAGTATCTTCATATGAGATTGGGTGGGAGTGATGACACTTGTCTTTTGAGGGATAAATAGTGTTAATTTTTTACCTTTATTTCTATCTATATTGCCTTTATTTCCTCCTAAATTCCCTACCTCCTCTTCTTTCTCTCCCTTGCCCTCCCTTCTTTTATTCCTCCCTTTCTTCCATTTCTTCCTTCTCTTTCTCTTCTCTTCCTCTCCTTTTTCTCCTTCCTCCTTGACTTTTCTTGCTCCCTTCCCTCTGTTTCCTCCCTTCCCTCGGTTACCTCCCCCCCCTCCCTCCCTTCCTTTCCTTCTTTCTTTTCTACGTTTCTGCCTTATTATGCTTTTAGGCTGGAAGTAAAAGATGGGATGAGTTGTATTGGTGGGAAAAGATGGCTAAACTTCCCAGGTTAGCTTGTACTTAAAAACCATTTTCCATCAACCACTGTCCCCTACTCAAAATCCAAATTTAATTATTTTAAAGTACGTTTATGGTGTAGTTTGAAATACATTTCTATTAGTTATTCTAGAGTTTTACTAAAGATGGGAAATGCTTTAGTTTTTTTTAGTTTAGTTTGTTCTTTGTCAGGAAAACTATCCTGATTAGTGGGCCCTTTTTGATACCACGTGAAATTCTTTCTGAGAATTTTTGTTAGTATCTTATTTCTAGTATGATAGAATATGTGCTGTGGTATGTTCCATCCAAAACAAACAGAAGGAATGTACAAATTGTACTTTGGTATTAAAGATTTATCCTGAAAAACTGTTTAAAAACAACTTGATCCATAGATGCTCATAACTTAGTTCTAAATGTGCTGAGACATTTGGTCAGAGATAGTCTGGAAAGACAGTAGCAGACAGGAATCATGCTCTGTCTCTCTAGAGAGGGAAGAAGGTTGCCTCAGGATAGTCCAGAAGGATATTTGCTGCAGGAGAAAAATGTGTTGTGGAAACATTGCAGTAGTGACTCTCAAACTTGAGCATGTGTCAGAATTACCTGGAGGTCTTATTTAAACAAAGACTGCTGAGACCCATACCCAGAGTTTCTGTTTCTGTAGGTCAGGCGGAATCTGAGAATATGCATTTCTAATAAGTTCTTAGATCCTGCTGCTGCTGCTCGTCAAGAAAACTGCCTTAGAGAAAAGAACATCCTCTAGTCTAGAATTAAAGGTTGGAGTTAGGCAGGAACAAGAAATGGATTTTTGTTTTTGTTTCTAATATATTTCATTTTGAATTTTGCTGAGTTTAATTTTCAAAAAATACTATTTTACTCAGACTTCTCATTTGCTCACAATTTTTACTCTTCATTTTATATTAAGTAAAGCCCTAATAATTAATCAAAACATGAAAATATTCAGCAGTATTTTCAACCTTTCACTTACATCCCTGGATAACCTTGTTGGCCCTCCAAAAAATTCTAAGCCTTCCTGCCCTCCACACTAGTCCATTTTGCTTGTTTTCCCTGAGATGCTCTCTGGTCTTCACCCTTGCTTTTGGCTTTTAGAGTCCAACACACTTTTCAAGACTGAACTAAATTCCTTCTCCTTCATTAAGCTTTCTTTGATAAAACAGTCACTTCTTTGAACTTATTGTAGAATTGTCTGGACTTTTTAAATTTTATTTTAGGTTTTTGAAAAAATATTTCAGTGCCATCTATTATAATTAGAAGAATACAAATACTTTTATATCATTTATTTTAGGGAAGACCTTTTAATCCTCATATCCACTCTACGGAGTAGATAATATTATCCCCATTTTACAGATAATTTACTTCTATATATTTCAGTTTACTTCTAAACTTGAGTTATATGATATCAAACATGCGATTTTGTTGTGTTCCTCCATCTGCCCACTCCAGTGACTTGCAGGTAATATTCATTAAAATGATTGCCACATTTAAGATAGCCAGCTTTTGTGTTTGACAAGTCCTTCAGGAGATTCTGATGCATGCTTAAGTTTGAGACCCACTGCTTTATCAAAAGTATCTAATTTTCTCATAAGACCAGAGGATAAATAGTCCTATCCTGGTTTTATAGATGAGAAAACTAAGCTCAGAGAGGTTAAGTGTTCAAGGTTTCACAAACTGCAAATGGCAGCATGGGAAATCAGTCCTAAATCTGAACATTTCAAAAGATCATAATCTTACATTCTACTCTATGAAATCTTGCACTAACTTAATGGACCATAATTTCTATACTCTGTTGAGTACTTATTCTAAGTAGACCATGTTGTATGCTTTGCTCATTTCTGTGTGTCATTGATATTGCTGGGAGAGTAATAACCAAAAATGCTGATTGTCTTTATTATAATAAATGTATATTTTTCCCTTGAGGAAGATTCCTACACAGTGATCTTTCTTCATCACATGTTGATTCATTATCTCTTACAATGTGTTACACACATTATCCACATTTTTTAGCACACAATGCTATTTCTTATTTGGTGACCAAAAGGTATCAGTAGAAGGCTTCATCTCTGTTTTTCTGGAGATACTAGGGATAATATAATATGAGCATTTCCCACTCCCTTTCATTACACTTTAGAAGCTCAGTATATCTTGTTTCTATTCCTTTGTTCTTGCTTCTAAGGGAATAGGTGACCCTTTACTTTGCCAAGATTGATTGCTTACATCCTTGGTTCACTAGTTCTGTTTCTCTTTTCAGATATTGCTCAATCAGTTCTCCCCTTATCTCACCTGGAACTTCTCTCCCACACTTGTGGCCTCTTAACCTCATCAACGAAGCATATTTGGACTTTCCCTTTACTAAAGAGGAGCAGCCTTTTCTTAAGGATCCTATTAACCATCTACCCCAAATCTCGTTTTCATATCTTCAGTTCATGGTCAAGTTTCTTTAAGAAATAATCTAATATTCTTCCTTGAATTCCTTTGTCTTTCAAAATTGTGACACTTCTCTAGTGCAACTATTATCTCAAATATAATCAATTAAATCTTAAACCCCCCCTCTAAATCAAAAGCGTGTATATTAGTGTGTATATTTCCTCTTTAATCTCTGTACCCATCTGACCAGTTCTGTAGCAGAAGGTTTCCTTGACTTAGTTTCCATGATAGTGAAATAACAGAACCCGCTTAGCTATCTTTTCTCTTATTTTGTTGTGCTTTGGTGTCTCTTCTTCTTTTACCAAATAATTAATTTACTTATTAATTACTAAAGTATTTAGGAATACTTTTAGAGTCTACTATGTGACAAGCACTGTGTCAGGGGTTGGGGCTACAATGGGATATACATGGTCTCTGCCCTCTTGAGGCTGAACAAGTTAGTGCAAAATTTTGAATGAGAAACGAGTGCATTATTTTTAAGGGTCATAATCACTTTATGTGAGCGTACTATCCTTAATGTTTTACAAACAAGGATTCTGAGGAAGAGAGAGTTCACATAGCTCCATGCTTTTGTTTCAAGAACACTTTGGGTTTTTTTATATTCTACTTCACCTTCTCCCAGCAATTGAACTCTGTATGTGTTATATGTGCCCAGAGCTCTGATACACAAGAGCTAATCCAAACTCTCACACAGAACTCGTTTCCTCAGAGTAAGGTTTGCTTTTTTAATCATGTGAACATCTCCCTCCACCTGAATATCTCCCTCAAACCTCTGACCAAAAATATCCAAAGTGAATTCATTACCTGGTAGCCTTTTCCAAACGAACATAAAAATAAAACCGACCAACTGTAAGTTCCCTTCTTGGCTTCTCAATTCTCAACCATATCACCATTTTTCTTTTCTTTTTTTTTTTTTTTTTTGTAGAGACAGAGTCTCACTGTACTGCCCTCCGGTAGAGTGCCGTGGGGTCACACAGCTCACAGCAACTTCTAACTCTTGGGCTTATGCGATTCTCCTGCCTCAGCCTCCTGAGTAGCTGGGACTACAGGCGCCCGCCACAACACCTGTCTATTTTTTTGCTGCAGTTTGGCCGGGTCTGAGTTTGAACCCGCCACCCTCAGTATATGGGGCCAGCGCCCTACTCACTGAGCCACAGGCGCCGCCCATATCACCATTTTTCTAGTCCTCCAGGCATAGAATCTGAGAGACCTTGAACAAATCCATCTTCTCCATATGATTTCTATGTGTTGTTAATTATATCTCAGCAATGTCTCTTTTTAAACATACTTATTTCTGTGTCCACAACTGCCACCACCATTCTTTGTGACCCCTTACCTAGCGTTTCCACAGTGACCTAAATTCTCTCTACAGAACCACTGTTTTCTGGTTTTAGGTTATTTTATCAACCTATCATTGTAACAGATTAATATTCTTGGTACATTTCCGACCAGCATGGTCTCCCACTCATCACTTCTGAAGTCAAGTACATTAGGCTTGCAATCATAGCCCACTTAACATGGCCTCTGCCAATCTTACAAGGCATTTCTTTTGCGTTCGTCCACATATTGCATGTTCTGGGCAAAAGGATACATTTCCCACCTTTGCCAGATGACATCATATACATTTTAAGGCTTGAGTGACTTCCCTTCCATGAAGTTTCTCCAGACTTTGACCCCTTCTGAACTCTGTTCTAATGTGTTGATATTCTCTTCTGACTCTGTAGTCTCCCTAATATTGTATTTATTGGTATACTGTCAAATTTCACTTTTAAAGCAGGAACAGGGCCAGACTTGTTCACCCCGCCCCTATCCCACCATAGGAAAGTCTTAGGAAGTCAGGCTTAAATACAGATGAAAGAATAAGGAAAGAGAGGATCAGAGCCATTTAATAGTTGCTAAGTCAAAATGTAACAGATCTGGCGTTGCACTGACTTTATTTCTTTTTTCTTTTTGGCATTTGCTCTTCTTGATTTGTTTTATATATTAGCTTGATAAGTGATTTGACTATTTGAAAATCAACACTTGAACAGGGACTGTTCATGTTTGCTAAAGTCAACAGTGGGCTCTGAAGGGGAAAAGACTGCCCCTTAGAGGATATTACTTATATTTTCTTTCTAAATGACAGTGTGCTTGTGCCATGGTCACTGTTGATTGTTTTTCAGGGCTTCTATTGAGAACATATAGAGAAGTAAAGTACCAGTATCTCTCCACCCTTTCATCAGCATTAGTATTCAGCATTAGTATTTACGATGATTTTATTGGGAGTAATTAATACTGACAATAATGAGAGGCTTGCCTGCAGGGTATTTTATCCTTTGGCACTGGTGTTCCAGTTTAAAGTTATTTGGCCTCCATAGTTGCATCCTGAAACTATAAAAACCAGTGCCTTAGTGAATTGCTATTTCAGATTATTTTACAAATAGTGACTCAACCAGCATTAGCAAATGGGTTTATTTTGTGTTTGCAACTCAAAATGTGGTTCTTGGATCAGCAAACTCTGCCACATCATTAAAAGTGCAGAATATCAAGCCCCACTCAGACCTACTGAATCAGAATCTGAACTTTAACAAGATCCCAGGGTTATTCCCGTGCACAGGAAAGTTTGAGTAACACCCCTCTAAGTTCTAGAAAAGAGCGACACAAGGATTTTTTTTTTTATCCCAACGGTTTTGTAGAGAGAGTGTGTGTATGTGGGGTGGAGTGGGAGGCGGGGGGTCAGGCGAGGGGAAAGAAATGCCAGTGGGATGCGAATCCCTTCCGAGTGATGAGCTCGGGTTTAGCGGATGCGAGACTCCCCTGTATACTTGAGTAGCTTCACTGATTTCTTGCATCTGCTGTCTGCAGTTGTTAACCATTAAAATAATAAAAAACGAGAGTGTGGAGAGAAGTCGTCAGGTACTACATACAACCAAACCAGCACAAAAGGAAAGCCTCACTCAAAAAGCAGCTCCGTCATTTCCACTATCTCTACTTTGCGGATGCATTTCGCCTCCTCGTGTTTCCACTTAACACCCACGACCACTCACTCCGTTAAGGCTAGTTCTTCGCCTCAAGTCTCCGGTTTCCTTCTTCCTTGCCGTCGCCTACCCTCTCGCAGCACCCCCGGGCCGCGGCCCCTCCCTGCGCGCCAGCTCGCACCTCTCCGGAGCCCGGTGCACCTGGGGCTGACGCGGGCTCGGGACGCGTGCGGAGCGCCGCGAGCGCGGAGGAGGCAGAGTCGCGCTGACTGCCACCTCCAGCCGGTGCCCGAGGGACAGACAGCTTGCGCTGCGCAACGGAGACCATTCTCCTTGGCCGCGGTTCACGACTCGCCACCACCACCACCGCTGAAGCTGCGGGCGGGCGGGCGGGCAGCCGTGCGCTCCCGGGGACAGCCAGCCCCGGCGGCTGCTCCTCCCGGATGCCAGGGCCAGGGCGCCGGGCGGCCGCCAGCAGAAGGATGAAGAGCTCGGTGGGAGGAAGAAGAGAAAAGCTCCTCGGGGCGCCGAGAGCTCAGCCCAGCCACGGTAAGTTGAGCGCAAACAGAGGTGTCTGGGCTTGGTCCGTGGAGTTGGTTGGGGGCCAGTCAAGGAGCTGGGTGCACTCCTCAGGAGGCGAGGCGCCTGGGGCTGGGAAGCGCATGGGTAGCACGGAAGGGGCATTTGCCAGCTCAGACCTTGAGCCACCTCCCATTGTATCCCACGCCATCGGTCCACACCCCTGGTCCCTTCTGCTGAGTGCCAAGAAGAAAGAGTAGCGGTGAGGTTGGGGGGCCAGAGCAGAGAGCTCGCAGATTTGAGGGTCTCCGGGTACAGCTCTCTGTCGAGGACCAAGGGACAGAAGAGGCAGCGTGGGGGCAAAAGGGCCAGCTATGCTCTGGCCAGAGTGGACGTCTCGGCCGGCGGGAGGGACGCCCTGCTGGCTCTGTCTCCTGGGTGTGTGCGGGGCGTGCTCCCTCCGGGAGACCTGCAGAAGTTGTTGGGATAAGGAAGCAGAGCGGGCCAGCGTCGTGTCTTCATTTTTCCATTTTCTTTCTTCTTCCTTTTAAAAATAACAATAATAGTTAAAAGGCTTTTCAGGGTGCACACAATTTGAGGGCAGGGTGAGAAGCTATTGAGTTGCAGGCAGTTTCCTTCCAGGTGAATTCACTTTGACATTTAGGGTGGGGTTGGGAGGCTAAACCAGTGCCCTTGAATGTAATCGACTTTTTAGCCATCTAGCGCCTCTTTTTAACCCCTCCTCCCAGCTGGGAACCTGGGGGACCAAATTAGAAGAGCGAACACAGGGTTTGTGTACCTTTTGACTCCTTGCGGCTTGGGAGAAGTTTTCTTGTGTGTGTGAATTTGGGTCAGAGGACACCTGCAGCCTCCAAAATTGTGTCACCTCGTGTGATCTGCCCACTTTACAGCGCAGACTTGCCCCATGACGTGTGCTGGAGACTGCGTTCATGTATTCTTTAGCCTGAGCTGGTTTGCGACTTCAAATGAGAAATGCAAGCTTCTCTGCATTTGAACATCTTCAAATTTTGGAACCTTGGACTGGGAAAAACATTCTCACTCTGTAGATGTAACTAAGGAGCCTGGAGCTGACACTACTCTGATATTCCTGTAGTGCTTTCAGGAGCCGCGATGGGGAGAATCGTCTGTACTGATGTGGGGGATTGCTAGTTGGTGTGTTAAAAGTGCCTTTGAGTTGACCGCTCATTTCTGGTTCATCATGTTTTCTAAAATCAGACAGAAAGGTGCATCTCCCTCTGGTTTTCATGCTACCCCATTGGCCTGTGCTGGGGAATTAAGGCACATTACACTCGTCTCTGGGCGTGAAAGGCAAATATGGGTCATTTCAAATTATGTAGATTGATGCAGCACAGAACGTCTAGGGCTTTCGGCAATTCTATATCTTTCCAGATGTTCCTCAGAAATTTAGCTTGAGCAGTCTATTCATGGAGCTAAAATATAGACAGGGGAATGGGCAAACATTGTCAGTTAATGTATTATCTCAGATTCAAGGAAATCAAGTGTTGGAAGTTGTCTGTGTTGGGAGAATGAGATTAGGAGACAGACTTCTATAGAAAATTAGGACTTCTGGATGACTTTTACTCTTTGACAAAGTGGCTGAGGGACTTTTTGGTGATTTAGTAATACCAACACTGAACATTTGATTCCCATTCACTGAACACATTTACAACTCAATGTAAACAATCTCAAGAAGGTAGTCTCCTTACCATCTCCCTTTTGTAGATAAGGAAAGGAAGCTTGTGAGAGGGTAAGTTGGGAAAACTCCCAGTTAGTGCCTTTGAGCCCAAAATTGCTGTATTCCAAAGTCAGTTCCATTAACCCCTAAACAGTCTCCTGGAGTCTCATCTGAAAAATGAGAGGACCAAAACTTCTAAGTTCTAAATTCCTTGAAAAGTTAGTACAGTGATGACAGTATCCTAGATTGATTGATCTACAACCATTTCAAACGTTAATGTAACAAAATATAGACCCCGAGACTTCAAATGAAAATTGTGTGGCATTTATATAATTTAGCCTGACAGCTCTAGGAGGGCAAAATGCTGAGATTTGGTGTTCATCTTGATGTTGTTCCTTAAATCCTGTTATTGTAAATCAATAGTACTATACTATGTATGATAGCCCTTAACGATGTATGATTTGTAATATCAAACATGTCTGGTGTTAATATCAGGTTTATATGGCTCTATAGGGTTATCCTGAGGTCTACATGAACACACTCATGTTTCAATCAGCTTATAATTAAAGCTCTGATACTAAAAGGATGTTGAATTTCTAAGAGGTACTAGCAGCTTGTTTTAAAATTTCCTGTTTATTTTCCACAGTATTTTCAAAACAATTACTCCCCTTGCTGTGATCTATTTACTGAGTGTATCAAATTTCAATAATGAAAAATATGTGCAATTTAACAAAACTGGAGTGTTTCATATATAGCAACAATGGCTAGATGATTCACATCTAACTTAGAGGTTTTTTTTTTGGGGGAAATTAAAGTGGTACAGTTTTCATTGCTAAGTGTATGTAGGCAGCTAAGTACATGTCATTGGTTGTTTTTTCATCATCTCCAGGTTCATAAACTCATTATTCATGAATGCTTCAGCTAAGTTAAGTTAGACTCTGTCTAAAGATTTTCAAGGTTCAAAACCAGGAGTAATGACAACAAGGTATGTTTGTCATATTTCTTTATAAGCTATAATTATAGTTATTTTCAGAGGGTGATATGCTGTAAGTCATACAGCTGATTTGCCCTCACACAAATGGAATTATATAAAAGACTTACAAATCTATTGGGATGCTAATACTATAAGTTCTGGATGTGGAAGCAGCTTTGGGAAATGGAAATTCTTTGAAAACTAAATATATTTGACTATGTTTTGCTGTACCTTCATGTTATCTTATTAGTTTTCAAATAAAATTACGTTTCTCTGTCCCATTGACCTAATAATTGTTGCCATGATTTCTATTTTGTTTTAGGATTAAATATTGTTTCTAGTAGCAACTTAGCATTGCATCAAATATAAGTTTTTATTTTTTGGTAGTTAGAATCTCAAGAAAACTCACATTTTGCCTACTAAAAACAATATGCTTCTGAATATGTAAAGGTTTAACAAAGGCATAAAAATAGTATACATATTTGCCTAGAGATTTTATTTTTGGCAGAAGATAATCAGGCTATTGTAATAGCTAACATATTTTGTTTTAGGATACAGGCAGTCCCCGAGTTATAAACATCCAACTTACAAAAAACTTGCACTTAGGAATAAAGACTATTACATACAGGTAATAGGTAAATGTACTTGTTCAAACTTACATACAAATTCAACTTAGGAATAAACCTCTATAACCTATCTTGTTTGTAACCTGGGGACTGCCTAGAGTAGAAAAGTATTGAAACTAATTATACACTTGAATTGTCAAATTGCAAAATATCTAATCACATTGGGTATCTTGTAAATGGTTAACCTTATATCAAACAGATATATTTTCTACTGGGTTTTAAAAATGTTTGTTTAATGTTGTCACAATGGGACTAATATTTTCTTTGCTGTTATTTGATGATTTGAACAACCAGATCTCTGAAAGGCAATTTAAACTCTGTCAACATGAGTCACATCGACATCCAAATTGAAGAAACTAATATTGGAAAATCATTTGTAATTTTAAATGTTTCAAGAGCTTGGAACTCAAGGTAGATGGCACTTCTTAGTTTTTTGATAGGGGCTCTAAAGTGAGAGATTGAATAAAATAAAGCTTGTGGGTTGAAAATCAAGCAAGTGCTCAAATTGCCACTTAGGAAGCTGAGATCAACTTATATAAGTACATACCCAAAATTTGTCAGTATAATTTGTATTTTGAATGAGTGAATAACACATTGGAGACCGTTTCACATTAAAATGTTATCTATATCTTCTAGGGGATACTAAAATTAATGATACCTCCCTTCTATGGATTAAATGTTTGTGTCCCCCTAAAATTTATATTTTAAAGACCTAACTCCCCATGTGACAGTATTAATACTTAGAAGTGAAACCTTTAAGAAGTAGGGTTAGATGAAGTCATAGGGTGGAGCCCCCACGATGGGATTAGTGCCCTATTAAATGAGGAAGAGACCTCTTTTTCCTCTGTCCATGTGAGGATACAATAAGAAGCCAGCTATTTTCAAACCAGGAAGCAGGCCCTATCCACTCCTCAATTTGCCAGCATCTTGATCTTGGACTTTCTAGCCTCTGGAACTGTGAGAAATGTTTATTGTTTAGGTCATAGGATTTTGTAATAGCAACTCATATTGACTAATCACACCCCATTTTGGTATAACTGACCTTTAAATTAAAAAAAAAATATTGCCAAGAAAGGAAGTTGTAAAATTCCAGGATTCACATGGGTCATATTCTTTTACAAAGTCTTTATCCTATTTTAAATGTGATTTTAAATGTATTTGGATAGTACTATACCAGTATTTTGTCTTGATTTGGGTTGTCTTTCAAAGAGTATCTTATTCCTCAACTTACTGATCAGTAGAGAATACTAGAACACAGTTATCAAGCAGGATAGGGAGATTTAGACTATTTAATTACTTTATTACTCTACCTATAGTGTCATCCAAACATAAATTGATTTTTTTGCCTTATTTGGAACACAAAGGGATGGTTCTCCCTTATTTATTTATATAATTAAATCTACCCAAACGGGCCAGCATGCAACATTTCTAAACAGGTCTTTTAAATGAGCAGTTCTTCCTTTCCATCTGTGAACTTATATAGGAGACAATACTGATCTTGGGATGGCTTGGCTACTCATTAGACTTATCTGTCCCCATGAGAAGAAGAATCATTACTATAATGCAGTGTTAGGAAGCTCCATTTGAAGGCTTTCCTGAGGATCTATCATGACATGGGGTCAGATGTTCTCTGTTCATTTTTTTTTATGGTCTTAACCATGTGTTTTGTTTTTATTACTAAAGTTTTATTTGCTGAAATTTTCACATGTTATTATTAGAGATGATTAGAAGTTTCTTTCTCCTTTACTCCTCTTCCAATTTTGCACTTCCCTTAATTAAAATAAAAGAAAAATGAATGAAACATTCCCAGAGTATCTTTACTTTTAGGTGCTCCTTAGATAGGGAGGTAACACATGAAACTGCAGAAGGCATCCCCACAAATCTAGACTTTAAAACTACATTTAGTTAAATACAACTTCTGTGAGTTAGTCTCAGTTCCTCAAAGCCATCCAGATCACCTGGAATATAAATAGTACTCAGGTAGATGTAAATTTCACCTTCAATGTAAAAACTGACATTAACATCATAGTGACAAAATAGCTATGTAACATGGTATAGCATTTAAAGGTATGAGACAGAACTAGAAGGCCTGGTTTCAGTCTTTTCTTTCTTAAATTTGAGAATTAAGTCACCTTATTGCACCTGTTCTTGCCTCAGTGTCTTCATCTATAAAATGGTGATAAGGAATTTCACAGGCTTCTTTGAAGACTTAACAAGATGATTCAAGTAGCGTTTTTCAAATAGTGTCTGGTACATAGTAAGCAAACCATAGATGTTTTCTATTTTTATTATCAACATGTATTCATTTCCTGTGACCACTGTACTAAAATGATCACAGACTTGGTGGATTAAAGCAAAAGACATTTATTCTCTCAAAGTTCTGGAAGCCAGATGTCTGAAATTGGTATCACTGGGCTGAAAGCAAACTATAGACAGGACTATACCTTGCCTTGCCTATACATTAGGGGAGAATCTGTTTCTTCTTCCAGCTCCTGGTTGGCATTCCTTGGCTTGAGGTCACATCACTCCAGTCATTGGCCTTCTCTTCTGAGTGTCAAATCTCCCTCTGCTTCTTCCTCTCTTACAAGGACATTTGCATTTCCATTTAGGACCTGCTAGTCTAGGATTAATCTCCCTATTTTATTTTATTTTATTTTTTAATTATTTTTTTAATCTTCCTATTTTAAAAATCTTAATTTAGGGCGGCGCCTGTGGCTCAGTGAGCAGGGCACCAGCTCCATATACCGAGGGTGGATGGTTCAAACCCAGCCCTGGCCAAACTGCAACAACAAAAAAAAATAGCCGGGCGTCGAGGCGGGCACCTGTAGTCCCAGCTACTCGGAAGGCTGAGGCAGGAGAATCGCCTAAGCCCAGGAGTTGGAGGTTGCTGTGAGCTGTGTGACGCCACGGCACTCTACCGAGGGCAATAAAGTGAGACTCTGTCTGTACAAAAAAAAAAAAAAAAAAAATCTTAATTTAACCAGGTCTGGAAAGAGTTTTTTTTTTCCAAACATGGTAACATTTACAGGCTCTAGAAATTAGGAACAGATATATTGTCAGTGTGGGTAGGGCATGTGTGTGTGTGTGGGGTGGGGGAAGGGGGAGTGTTGTTATTTTTGTTTTGTCTTTTCTGTGCTTAGATGCATGAAAAGACAGCAGAAGAACATAACTAAATTGTGAAAAATGCAAAAAGGACCAGAAACTTAATTTACTTTGAAGTGTATTATTTTAACTTATGTTTAAATTTTGAACAGATTTTTTGGATCAAAGACTTACAGGGCAATCAGTTATTTTCTATTCTCTTCACTGTAACATAATTCATCAATAAATATTTGATGAGTGATTATTATGTACCTGTAGAATGTTAAAAGGAAAAGCAAGACCTTCTCCTCATGGTATTTAACTACCATTATGCTAGACAACTACTATCTTTTTTTTTTTATTGAGTGCTTTTATTGAGTATAGTTGGCTATTTATGTTTCACCTCAACATAGGAGGAGCAAGAACTTGTTATTAAATTTAGAGATAAGAAACTGTTCCAAGGAATATACACACAGGAAGAGACAACTTTTCAACTCTTCCCTCTGATTGATTGTACTACATGTATCTTGAAACAGAATGAAGAATTAAGGCAAGCTTAAAAAATAAAACGTATTTACAAAGGTAAACCAAATTTCATCTACCACATGATGTAAGTAACTACATTGTTTTCCCGAAAATAAGACAGCCTCCGAAAATAAGACCCACTCACAGGAAAGATAAGACGTCCCCTGAAAATAAAACCTAGAGCATCTTTGGGAGCACACCTTAATATAAGACACTGTCTTATTTTCGGGGAAACAAGGTACAAATACCAACAAATGTAATGTTTTGTTTAATTTGACTTTGGCTTAACTGTAAAGTTGGGGGTTTTCTTGGAATTCTTGTTTGTGTCTTACATGTTTTTCCCTACAAGATTAGGATTTTCTAGGCTTATTGAAACAGATGATATTTGTTTACACCTCACTTTTTTATCAGTTTTTCATTCTTTTAAAATACGCGTAACAATGTATCTTCTTAGCCATATTTAAGTATGTGTGTGATAATTCCACATTGTGGTGCAATTATCACCATCATTTGTCTACAGAACTCTTTTCATCTTGCAAAACTGAAACTCTATATATTAAACAACCACTTTCTATTCTTCCTTCCCTAAGTGCTTTCTACTGCTTTCTACCACCATTCTACTTTCTGTCTGTATGATTGATTTTGACTACTCTGAGGACCTCATAAGTAGAATCATATAGTATTTGTCTTTCTGTAATTGGTTTGTTTTACATAGCATGATGTCCTCAAGTTTCATCCATGTTGTAGCTTACGTGAGAATTTCCTTCCTTTTTAAGGCAAAACAATATTGCATTATACATGTCATATACAACATTTTGCTTATCCAGTCATTTCTCTTTGGCTACTTGGATTGCTTCTATGTTTTAGCTATTTTGAATAATGGCTCCTATGAACATGAGTGTACAAATGATCTCTTCAAGATTGTGCTCTCAATCCTGTTGGTGTATATCTAGAAGTGGAATTGCTGGATCACATAGTTTTTTTGAATCTTTGAGAAACTGCAATTGTTTTCTGCAGTGTCTGTGTATTTTATAGTCTCCCCAACATTGTATGAGTTCCAGTTTTTCCATATCCTCACCAATGATTATTTTCTATTTTTTGATAGTAGCCATTCTGAGTGGGATGCGGGAATATCTTACTGTGGTTTTCATCTTCATTTTCCTAATGATTAGTATTGTTGATATCTTTTCATGTGCTTATTAGTCATTTATATATCATTTTCAGAGCAATGGCTCTTCAAGTCCTTTGCTGATTTTAGAATCAGGTTGTTTTGTTTTTGAATTTTGGGGGTTATCTATGCATTCGGGATGTTAATGCCTTATCCTACATATGATTTGAAAATATTTTCTCCCATTTGTGATTGGCTTTTACTCTGTTGATATGTCTTTTCTTGCACAAATTGTTAAATTTGATTTGTCTGTTTTTGTTGTTGCCTATTCCTTTGATGTCATATCCAAGAAAATACATTGCCTTTTAAAATGTTTTGTGATGTGTTGAAGATGTTTTTTAAATGGCATGTAACATAAGGGACTAGAATTAGAATGAAAAAACAAAATTACAGATTAAGATACAAATAACATAAACGTTGAACAATATTAGCTAGAAAATGCAAAAAAGATATGATCTATGTAAAATTAAGCAAAGCTAACTTACGAGCATATCCTTTTTAATATTGACAGGGGGAGTAAGGTGCTGAAATAGTCTTGTTTCCTGTTTTGGGGGTTGGTTACATGGGTCTGTTCACTTCTAAAAATTCATTGAGTTGTACAAATATGATCTGTGCACTATTCAGTAATTGAATCATACTTAAAATTTTTAAATTAAGCATTGAGAAGCTCATGATAAAGAGAAGTTTCCTTAAGAGTAGAAAAAAGTAAAGAAGTACTCAAACCTCTGTTTTATTTCTTTTATTTTTTTATTAAATCATAGCTGTGTACATTAATATGATCATGGGACATCATTCACTAGCTTCACAGACCATTTACCAAGTTTCACATATACCCTTGTAAGATGCACTGCTGGTGTAATCCCACCAATCCCCTTCCCTCTACTCACCTCCCCCCTCCCTCCCCTCCCTTTTCCTCTTCCCCCTTTTAAGGGAATATGCACTCACTGAACATGGTCTGTGAATTTGACCGTAAGTTTTAAAATAGAAATCAGACCCAAAGAAGAAGATATAATCGAAGACTTTTTCTAGGGGGCCGGGGGAAAGGACCATTCCTGGTGCTGAAACTGTGAAACTGGAAAGAATTTTTTCCCATGAGCCTTCATAAACAGGAAAATGAATGGCCCAGTGAGCAACATTCTTATTAATGAAGCCCAGACAGTCGCAGGAATCATTCTTACAGAGTATAGAGCAGCTTAGTTACTGGGATGCCATCCGGTGTGATTTCACTTTAAACATTGCAAAGTTTCTAGAAGGGTGAGGGAGCTACATAACCCTTAGACAATCCCCCAACAATTTTTTGCCTTTTAATAATTCTTTTGGCAAAAGTTGCGGGTCAGTGAGCTTGAGCTCACCTATTATGATAAATTCTAAGTATTGATATTCTTTGTAATGTTTTAAAGGCTGGAGTCAGCTTGATTTTTTTGTGGAACCTGAGAAAACATTAATAGATACCTTCTAAGAAAGATAGTATATCTCTGAGATGGCAGTAGTGGAGAAGGTCCAGACTGACTTTAAAATGTTATCAATAGGGCCCAGTGAAATAACTGGGATTTCCCTCGGTAATTCAAGTTCTTTTCAGGTTTCCCTGAGTATCATAATCTTGACTGTGGTTCTGTTAAGTCAGAAGTTGCATATTATTTTCTTTTACCTCTTGCAATACTTGTCAGTGTATTGAAAAAAATGCCCCAAAATGTGTAGAATGAAAGTCTAATTAAATCCTGCTACCCAGTAGAGATAGCAAGTGTAGAAAAATTGAGTTGATTAGCTATCAGAATCTAAAGACAGTTTGAAATTTGTCTCAAAAATAGTATAACATTCTATCATATTTTGATATACCTTGTCATTTGTTCTCTCCTGAATAAAGTTAGACATAGCTCAATTAGTGTTTAATTGATGGTTCTAGTAGATTGAGTAAAGAATTTTAGGACTTCTGAAAGTACAGTCTGACGTTAGGAGATTGCTTTTAAAATGCTATTTTTCAGTTCCTATGAAATTTGGTGAGCAGTGTGGATTTGTAATAATTTCTTATTAACTAGTGGTATAATTCTTAATTATTTATCATAAGTTATATCTGGATTCAATGTATCCTTTTTTTGACTCTTCATAAATAAAAAATCAATACAAGTTAATGGGAAGAGATTATACTTAGAAAATAAATGCATTTTTTCATTTTAGATCATAAGTTAGAGCATGTGTTCTTAAATTTTTAAAAGTTGAAGAGGAACCAATCAGGACTAAGAGAAAGAATTCCTTTAAAATATTGCCCTTAACAAAGGTAAATGTTTTTCTAATTAGGACTTTTTACTATGTCTGAGAAAATTTGGGGGAAAAACCCTAACTTCAGCATATTAATAGCATAATTTTAAGTAATAACATAAGTCTGTGCTTAGAAATAAGATTTATATATCTACATCCATTTAGAGCAATAATTGTTTTACTTTTCCTACTAATTTATATACTAAATCATATATTGAAATATTATTTATAGAATACAAAAATTACTAGGGTAATTCTGTTAATTTCTCACAAATGGAGGAGGCACTACCATTAATTACCAATTACCATTCCCAGATATTCAGATAAGGAGGTAAGAAAAGTCAAGTGATTTTCCAAGGTCAAGTAGTTTGTGGATGGCAAAGTCATCTGACTCAAAGCCTGATGTTTTTTCTGACACCCTGTTTAGTTTCCTTCTCTTTCCACATATACAGGGAAATAGCATCTGCTGAGTCTATCACACAGTGGAATGATTTACTGAGGAACAATGATAGTATATGAATGGAATAGAGATGAGAACAATCAATAAATGACAGTATTAAGGGAGCACTAATGAAACTTTAATTGGAAAATTGTTTCAAAATGTATTTCAAGATAGGATTTATAATGATACTCAGATTTGATGTGATGATAAACTAATTTTATGCGAATGTTGAAGTGACTTTAACAGTTACATACCTTGATGTGGTCCTTAAAGAAAATTGTCAGGACCATTAATAACTTTCTAAATTGATTAGGCTAATTTGGTACTCTAAAAAGACGTCTTCCTATAATTTAATACTGCCTGTTAACATTCTGATTACAGCAGATTGCTTACTTCTGGGACCAAGTTTGAAAGTTTCCCATCCCTGTATTTTTGTACTTTCCTACTTGGCTTTCCATCTGGTCTTGCCACACCAGAACGGTGAATCATCTTGTCCATTAGCTGAGCTTGGAAATTCTGTGTTACTCAATGAATTTGTTTTTTTACCTCATCCTTTGATACTAGTAATTTGAAACCCGGCAACTTAACTGCTTTTCCAAATGTATCTGTGATATAACATTGACTAGTTTTGTTTTGAGCACCAAAACTATGTGGATTTTTTTTTATCCTTATAAATCAAGTAGGGTAATTTAATGATGGACATTGTATTTCAGAATGATAAAAGGTTCAAGGTAATAATAGTGAGTGGTCTCTAGAGGGGCAGCATAATCAAATAATGTTAGCAGGCTCTCAATTTTTATAACCTGAAGGAAACAGAAATGTGCCAACTGAATGGTCACCCCAATTAACAGCATCTCATAGGAATGTTCATTTCTGTTCATTTCTGTTTTATGATTTTCCACTGAAGGAGAGACAAAATATTGAAGTGTTATTTCTTTGTTTCTAACAGTTACAGCGTGAACAGAGGGACACAAGAGAGACAATGTGTGCAAAGACAACGTGCCTTTCACACACTCTACTATGAACAGGGCACACAAGGACATTGATATTTATTCCATCTTGAAAGAGTTTTTAATCCTTAATATTAATTCTTTGTCAATAAAATAAACATCCACGAGTTTTGGAAGTTAGCTTTTATGAAAGTGTCAATAAATAGAGTTTAATAAAGGGAACAATAATAAATTATTGACATTTTGTTGATGGTCATCATGTGTAGAGAGAATGCAGTGAAGCATGTCCTTTAAAATACTGCCAAGGATCATGCAGTCCCTCTTGCGTATGGAGCTGGAACTGACATGTTGATTCCATGACGGTATCTGCATGTGGATGGGAGTATAATGCTGTGTATACAAACCAAAATAATTTGGAGATCATTGAGAGATAAGTTTGAAGATAGTTTCACATGCTTTTGTGGAAAATCATAAAAGTAGTTTGGTCTAAAAGAGTAAAATTACCGGGCGCATATTTTGAGGAAAGAGGTCATGCTCATACAATAGGCTAGCAAAAATTTATTTAGCTTTCAGTTTATTAGTTCCTCAACTTTTTCAGTGAAATAAGTTGTAAGAATTCCATTGTGAATACTTTTCAAGATAACATCAGAACCATCACCAAAGATAGTATTGTTGAAGCTAGCCAAGTAGCTTCTACTTTAATAATCATAGTGATCCCAATCCCATTTCTTGTCATTGGTAGCTTATCTTTGACGTTCCATCCATGTTTAGAAAGTGTTGTCATACACAATTTTAAGAACTCAGTTCTACATTTAAAATGCATCTTCATTGAGTATTATGCCATCTTTAATGCAAGTATCTAATTCTTTCTCTTAACCTAGGACATCCAATGGCCAAGTGACATTAATGATATCATATAATGTATTCACTTGTTTATATGTTTCATAACCAGTTTCCTTAACAAAAAGAGATTTACTGTCTTGATAGGACATTATTTCCTCTCTTTTTTTCTTTTTTGTTTTTCACATTGTTGTCTCAAACCGAGTTTATCATTTCACCCACAAATTCAGTTGCACTTCTTCTTGACATGATTCTCTTTCAATACCAAGGCTGTTTTCTGAGAGTTTAATTATGTTGGTACATTTAAATCAGATACTAATCTGACTTATGAGTTAGAATGATGGCTTTGTTATCATTATATATCATAATCATGAGGGACCTAAAAAGTCCTGTTATTAGTGTCATTCCATTTCTATTTCAGATTGCATGATTGCTGAGACCCATACTAGATTCTATCAATATGCCAAGGTAGTGGAGCCTCTGAAAATATTCAAGGGAGACTTAGCTTTGTTTCTGAACAAAATGCAAAAGTGTTCTATTTTACTTTTTCCTAGACTAAATACCAGCTTGTTTTAAAGGACATAGTGTATTTTTCAAGACAGAAAAACCTCTTTTACATTGCATAAGCATATGTCCCTTTATATTTTATATCAGTTAAATCAACACCACCTTCCAGCATTCATCAATGATAGTAGATTTAAAATGGCCACTGAGAGAAGTTATATCAACTTGCATTTCCATTTTGTTCTCAACAATTAAAAGGATCAAACATAGTCTTAGAGTTTTGTTTTTGGTACAAGTAATCATTACATTTTTTTCTTCGATGTCAGAAAGGGGTCGTATGCATGCATTTTTTGGTTGCTAGTATTACACATCTAGGATCGGCAACCAGAAAATGCATGCATATGATACATTGTAGGATCATTATATCCGATAACTAAATCATATAGATGATTACAATAAATGTGACATGAGTATATCTTTTTGCCCTTTAAAATGTATGCTCCAACTTGTAAAGGAAACTCTTTTCAATTGGGTGGCCATATGTAGAAGAATTAAGCTGGACCAATATGTCTCTCCATATACAAAAATCAACTCAAGATGCATAAAACCGTAACTGTAAGACCCTAAACTATGAAAATATTAGAAGAAAACTAGGGACAACTCTTCTAGACATTGGTCTGGGCAAAAAAAAATTATGACAATCTAAAAGCATAGGTAACAAAAACAAAAATACACAAATGGGACTTAATTAAACTAAAAAGCTTTTGCACACCAAAAGAAATAATCAACAGAGTTTAAAAAATAACCTGTAGAGTAGGAGAAATGATTAGAAAACTCAACAATAAAGACAAGATAATCCCATTAAAAGTGAGGAAAGGGCACAAATAGACATCTTTTAAAAGAAGACCTACAAATGGTAGGTTTGTGAAAAAATGCTCAGTATCACTAATTATCAGAGAAATGCAAATTAAAACCACAATTAGAGATCTTACCCCAGTCAGAATGGCTACTATTAAAAAGAAAAGTATCAGATGTTAATGAGCATGAGGAGAAAAGGGAACTCTCATGTACTGGTGGTGAGAGTGTATAGAAGTGTAGCCTCTATGGAAAGCACCATGGCGGGTTCTCCAAGAGATAAGAATAGAACTACCATTTGATACAGCACCCCCACTGCTGGGTATCTAGCCAAAAGAAAAGAAATCTAAATGACATCTGTTTATTATAGCACTATTCAATTAGTAAAGATGTGGAATCAAGCTAAGTGTCCATCCATCAGTGGATGAATGGATAAATAAAATGTGGTGTATGTACACAGGGGAATACTGTTCAGCCATCTTTTGCAGCGACATGGGTAGAACTGGATGTCATTATCTTACATGAAAAAAGCCAGGCACAGAACATGTGTCAAATATCACATGTCCTCTTTAAGTGGGTGCTAAAAAATGTGTACACATAGACACTGAGTGGGATGATAGATAATGAAGACTCAGAAGGGTGGCAGAGTGGAATGGGGGTATAAGACGAGAAATTAGCTAATGGCTATAACGTATGTTATTTGGGTGAGAGATTCACTAAAATCTCCGACTTTACCACCATGCAATTTATGCTGTAACAAAATTGCATAGGTACCCCACAAATTTGTACAAATGAAAACCATATATGTTAGAAAATTTAAGTCCCAACTGCACATCTCCAGCTGCTTAGTCATTTTCCTAATGCCCTGTAACTCCTTTACTATTAACATAAAGGCCATTGTAAATTTTGTCCTGCTTTTTAAGTCCTCTGGCCAATGCTTGTTCTGCATGCAAAGCATTATCTGATTTGTTTCCCAAATGGAATAAAGACCATTAGTCAAGCACATTTCCAAAATCTCCCTCTTTTGTTACGAGTTACAGCTTTATCTACAGACATCCTGATTCAAGTTTTTATCTTAAAAAGATTGCATTCCCAATGCCCATTTACCTATTTCATGATTCCACTTCTGGAATACCATTTTGTCTGGTATTCATTCTTTCTCTTAAAACTCACTCTCTCCTTCCATCTGCTCTCATTCTAAACCTGCTGTACTATCCTCTCTATATAGAAGAACTTTCTTGACGCTGCTGTCCTAAATTGCTCCTGCTGTACTGTCCTCTCTATATAGAATAACTTTCTTCAAGCTGTTGTCCTAAATCTCTTTGTGGAATCATAGTTAAACTTTTGGAAAGGGAAGTCTCTATGCTTTGTCTTCTTTTCTTCAACTCAATTCGTCATATTTCTGAGACTCTTTTCCAGTGATTACAAGTGAACTTTAGGTGTCACATATAAAATCTCTCTTCGGTATTACTTCTTGAACATGCTGAAATATTTGATACTGCTGACTGAGCTTGTTAATCATTCAACAAATATTTATTGAGTTTCTTGTGCTGCATAAGATACAAACTCTGGATATATAGATATCATTCATTTTTCTTTCCAGGAGTTGGGTTATTTGAAAAGTTATGTTATTTGCTGTGGCAAAAAAAAAAAAAAAAAAAAAAAAAAGAAGAAGGACAAATAAATGGAAAGGATGTGATGTATTGTTTTTTGGCAGAAAAAATTAAAATCTGTTATGTAATTTGCTAAGATTCCTTTCCCTTAGAGACCAAAGCTGTTTCTGATGATAGGTCTTTGTAAGTGAATGACTCTGAGTGAGAATAACTTGAAATAGAGGATTTGCTGGCCTGTTGCGAATATGTTGCTAGACTAAGAAATTAGTCTTTATTTCCTTATATCACTAAAAATGTTAGGATTTTGTTACTTTAGTATAACCTAGCATATCCTAACTGATGATAGTCTTATGATGGAGACGTAAATAAAGTGCTGTAAAGAGATAACGGTGTGTGTTCCAGCATTTATGTGCTTCCTAAGAAACTTTTCATACTGGATATTTCAAAGTCACCTTTGATGTTACTTTGGCTGTCTTCCATCTAACTGAAATGTGGTAAAGGCACTATGAGAAAATCAGTTCACAACCAACCATTTAGATTTCTTAATGCATGTCTTATTGTAACTCAGGACTTTGCTGAAGTTTGTATTTTCTTCCCTAAAAACTTCTAGAAACTTAAAAACAATTCAAGTTCATTTAGAGATTTGGAGATAATGATATGCTCTGGTCTATTTTTCTTCCTATCTGAAAGCTTCATTGTGTTAAGATGGGAGCAGTACTATGTAATTATGTGTGTGAACTTCCTGATAATCGTAATGATGGAATTTTCTTTTTATGTGCTAATGCTTATTCCTGTACTTTTCATATAATTAATATGCCCACAAAAATGTCCTTCCTCTTATAACCTGATATCTCATCTCCTATACAAACTAAAGATAGGACATTGGAGAGTAAATGTTTTGCTCACTTAATGGTAGGTTTTGATTTTATTACCACTTTTCCCTCATTCTTCATGTATGATATCATCTTTTCCTGTCTTTCAAATATTTCACCCATCATTTACTATACATGATCTATACAAGGAGAAGGAGGGTGGATGGAGAGAGAACAAACCCTCTCTCAGAAATAGGATATTTTGATCTACTCAGAAATAGTAGATTTTGATCTACTCAGAAATAGCCCATTTGAATGGTATTATCTTTTAATTGTCAAATATTTCTCTATCCCATCTCTTAAGGAATTAAGCCATAACATTCACCACTTTATCTTTTGCTCAATCTACAGACTACTTATCTAATTTTTATACAGTTTTTACAACAATAGCTTTCATATACCTTGAAATAACCATAAAGAAGATCTATTGGGAAATGGAATTCCTGTCTAGAAGAGCAGCTAGAATCTCATGAAGATAAAGATTTCTATAGCCATTAACTCCATTGTGTTTGGTCTTTTCTCTTTGTCTTCTCTTTTTTAACTTCCCTCGGGTCTGCCCTTGCTATCTGCTGCCCCACTTAAAATACCCAATGTAAAACTTGTCATTTTTTTAAAGAAATTGGGGTGATACTAATAGGTGAATCATACAAAGATGCCTTTCTAGACAACTGTGTATGTAAAATTTTACCTGCTTAGCCATTGAAATATACTTCCTGTGCAGTCTGCTGTTTGATACGTACACCACTTCACAAACGCTTACTAATAAGGCCAAACAGTATCGGTGATGTATAAATACAGATGTTTGGGTTTATAGTCTTTGTAAGGTTTGGTCTCTTTACTTCTGCCTCCAGATTATTCTTAGAGTCCAAGTAGTCTTAAGCTCAAGCTCATATACACACACAAATGTATACAAGTTAAGAGTTTTTATTCCACATATGATTTTTATATGCTTAATGTGTGGAAAGAAATAGGAAGTATTTTTAGACCATATGCAGAGAAAAAATGCTTATAGAATATCACATGGAATTTGCTGAATTTTATGCTATTTTTTGTGATATATAATAGTTTTTTATGTGTGATAGCATCTACAACTTTCCTAATTTGAAAATATATTCTTTGTCAACAGGTTTCTTTCATGTTAAATTTGTGATATGGTTGTATATTGTGTATGCCAAAAACTTGCTTTTAGTTGTTCCTTGGGTCAAGGGCAAATGGATATAAATGGATATTCTTTTCTTATATTCTATAGATGATAGATGACGTAAGGTCATAATACCTTTTAGTTTGTTCCACATTTAGTTGTGATATGTGCTTTTTTTGTTTGTTTGTTTTCTGGAACTTTTTTTCTTTCCTTTTCTCCCTTCCTCCCTTCTTTCTTTCCTTTCGGAATTCCCCACCCCCACAGGTTCTTTCCTTTTCTTCATTGTCTTGCTAAAATGACCCAGCTGCTTCCTTAAATTCTTGGAACTCTCTTTAGTTCCCTTCTTTACATCACCATTAAGCTGACTGACTTCTTGGTCTCAGTTGCTTTCTAGTCTTCTTAAACAACTGCCACTCTGAGACTGTAATTAAATTTTGTGCACTGCTATTTTATCCTATTTTTTTTTCTATCCCATGCCATCATTTTCTTGGATATGATTGTCATTTTACTGGAATGCATAAAAAGCAACTATACTAGACAGTATGTGTGTGATGTAAAGTACATACAAAGACTCAGATGAGTCTTTGCAAAAGACATGAATAAATATCCACAGCTTTAAAAATATGCATATTATTGGATCCCCAAATCAACTCACAGGAATCTCTTTTAAAAAACATTTTTTTTTTTTTTTGTAGGGATGGAGTCTCACTGTACTGCCCTCGGTAGAGTGCCGTGGCGTCACACGGCTCACAGCAACCTCTAACTCTTGGGCTTACGCGATTCTCTTGCCTCAGCCTCCCAAGCAGCTGGGACTACAGGCGCCTGCCACAACGCCCGGCTATTTTTTGTTGTTGTTGTTGCAGTTTGGCCGAGGCTGGGTTTGAACCCGCCACCCTCGGCATATGGGGCTGGTGCCCTACTCACTGAGCCACAGGCGCCACCATATTTCAATATCCATAAAGATTTAATGATAAGATTATAGTTGCAAGTTTTTGGCATGATGAAGACCACAAAAAGGAACTCAAAAAACATTCTAGAAACAGACATGATGTGGCAAAAATACATCTTGTGACATTAAAATATACTTACTATAAGTTAATACACATTTGTCACAAATCCATAACAGACTTAAATTTCTCTCTAATGTTTTAATTCAATGTGTATAATAAAGGATATGGGGAGCTCTGTTCAACAGAACTTTCTACCAATAGGACAGTGTTCTTTCTGTGTTTTCCAAGATGTTAGCTACTAGTGACATATGGCTACTGAGCATTCGAAGTTGGTTGGTGATCGAGGAAGTGAATTCAAATTTTGCTTAATTTAAATATGATGGTACAGTATTGAACAGCATGGATACAGAAGACTATCATACTTTAAAGGTGTTAATTGTTTTTAGTAGGGAGTCATTGATTATACGTTTTCCTGATGTTCATTGTTGCTAATATTTTAAGAATGAAGTTTATGATAAAAATAATAAAGCTTTGGGGTGGTGCCTGTGGCTCAAAAGAGTAGGGTGCTGGCCCCATATACCAGAGGTGGTGGGTTCAAACCCAGACCTGGCCAAAAACTGCAAAATAATAATAAAGCTTTGTTTTTAAGACACCATGCCTATGAGTAGTGTTATCCTACCAAAACCATAGTAACTAAATTACCCATTAAGGTTTTCATAATATATAAACAAGTAAACAAATTATTCATTCCTTTCTAATCAACATTTTTTGTCATACTGCAGAGATTATTAAGCTTTTCTAAGGTATTTAACTGCTTTTTGATTTTTTGTTTTTAAAGAACAGAAAAATATTTTTAATAATAGCAATGCTAAAGCCAGAACTTACCAAGACTGTGCCAGACATTGCTGTACATATGTATTCATCCAGTGCTTACTGTCTGTGTTTGAAGTACATGCTATTTTCTCTATCTTGAGATGAAGAACCTAAGGAAATTGAGGTACAGAGAATCTGTGCAGCTTATCTAAGATTACTTAGCCAGAAAATAGGGGCGAGGAGGAGGGGACCCCAGGCAATATCAAAGCCCAAGAATCAGCATAACTGTGTTTCTCTTTCCACATTGAGCAGTTGGGGTGCTAGTGAGAAGCAGGTATAGAATTAGATTTAACAGACTTACAGTTTGTCTAATCAAAATGTAAATCAAGGAATAAGTAACAGCATGGAGAATACATGTGTGTTTGTGATTAGAATGATTGCCTGGAATTTATATTAGCTACAATGGAAAATGAGGAACAATGAGATGGGTAGGGAGGGGAAATACAAAAATCATTTTGGTCCTCACAGTGGAACATATGAGCCAGCAAAATAGGAGGCTGGAAAGTGGGATGTTTGAGGTTCGGAAGGGATGCACTCATTGCTTAGTTAATAAGAAGGTGTAAAGATGAGAGTGTATGAGGTTAAATAGAAGATCAGTGCGCTCTAGTTAAAGGAATGAAAAAACAGAGCTTAAGAAAGGCCATCTAATTGCATATTGAAACCAAAATGACAGAAGTCGTTTTGGAAATAGTGATCTTGAGACAGGATCTCAAATCTTGAGGTGGGTGGTGGGACTGCTGCAAGGGAGGGGGATGGTGCTGCAGTCTGATGACATATAATGACCCACATGTTCTGTTGTTTGTTGTAAGTCTAGGGTGTGGCACATATGGAGCAATTGGGTCACTGTGTCATGAGTTCAATTTGGGCATGTGTCCTGTACATGTAGGGCTAGTACAGAGACTGCAGCAATAAATCAGGGAGGAGTGATTGTATCTTTATGAAATTTTCTGAGCCACTGACCTGGATGACCACCTAATGTTGTTTAGGCATGGATGTGGTCCAGGAGACGTGGTGGAATTCAGAGTGCCAAGGGCACAGCATGTGTGTCCCCTGTTTGACATGGCACAGATCAGTGAACAACCCCATGCCTCTGGTGGAGGATATCCACCAGATGAAAAGATCCTAGTACAAAACGATAGAGGAGGGCTAATGGATCAGGCCTCCTACAGTAGGAATTTGTTTGCTGTGGGAGGAGTGAGGTGTAACAAACCCAGCTCCCTTAGGTGCTGCCTTTACAGAAGAACTCGACATCTTTTTTCTCTTCTTCCTTCCTATTTAATCTTCACTGGAATAAGAAGCCACCTGGAAAAAACGTGACATTAGATGAGGCCTCATGTTCTTCATGTGAAACTACAGGGCTTAGAGGGCAGGAGAGCTTTTGATCAAGTGGGAGGCTAAAGTTGTAAAATGAGCATGAGTGGCTTTTAATAATGCGAAAGGGACTGACAAATTATAGAATTAGACTGAAAAGTTGAAAGAACACGTTGCCTCATGGAAAGAGGTACTTCTGTTATGTCCGTCTGGCTGTTCCCTGGTCACCCGGCCCCCAGTGTCAAGCAGGAGTGAGTGCTGGTGCTGAGTCGGGACGAGGACAGTGAACACACACACAAAGTGCTCCCACATAGTTTATTTCGGAAAAAGAAAGAGGCTTTTCAAAGTGAAGGTGCAGAAGGAGGCTACACAGAATGACACAGAGTGAAAATGCATTCCAGAGAAAAGGGATCAGTCTCTAGGAGGAGAGAAAGACCTGGACTCTGAGCACCTTTGCTGTTTATAAGCTCACTGGTTTGTCCCACCTTTCTCACGCAGGATTGGTTGTTGTTTCCTACCTTTGAGGTGATTGATAGGTTGGGGTTATGTAATAGATCTCATTATAGGTTTAATCAGGTGGTAAGGAGCTCCTAGTCAGTTGCTGGTCACTAGGAACTTTTTACTAGAATGGTCCCACTAGGGAACAGTTCCTAGCTGCCATTTGGTTCCACTTTCTGCCCTTCGTCACCCTTTACTAGACTTCAACAGAAAACATGCGGTAGAAGTTTTTAGAAAACTATGTATGCCTCTGAATTTTTAACTGTTGGATATTTGTGGAGTGAATGAACAGCTTCGCCTCACAATTTGAGATTCCTTGCTTAAGACGTGAGGACATAAAAAAAAAAAAAAGACGTGAGGACATTTGTACATAAATCTTTAGTGACAGGAAATTATAGTGACCTTGATGGTGGCTGTGTCCTCATCAGGTCAGGGTTAAGCCACTCTCTAAAAATGTCTTAGGGAATGATAATGGCACAGGAATCAAAGATCCAAAGAAATATCTTAATTTGAAATCCCAGGGTTTTAAGACAAATCTCCCATCTGGGCTGTGAATCACATTTCTCACCTTGGAAAATGCAAACCTCAGTCACACCGTGTCCCGCACAGGAACAGGGATCACGTGGGAATGTGATGCTGAGACTCTGTTAGTCTAAATGGATGTAAACACTTTGCAATGCTTTGGTGAACTCTACTCTGCACATAATTGAACATATTCATAAGCTTATTAAATAAGTAATGAAAGGAAATCTTGTCAAGGATTTTTAGGCAGGAAAATGGGGAACTTCTGTCTGTTTTCTTCTTCGGTTTTACTTTAATATATGCCAGGAAAAGTAAAGATTGTAAACTACCAGCTATTTGGACTTATTACAGACTGCTTGCAGTTGAAAGAAAGTGTGTGATCGTCCTTGTAGTGGAATCATTTCTTTCTTGCCTCTGTGTAAAGGTTTGTGGCTGGCTCAGATAAGGAGATGTCAGCATATTCCTTTTATGTTGGCTACATGAATATACGAGGTAATGATACAATAAATATATAAAAGAAAGCCCCACTTAAGGGTCAGGAGGAAGAGCAAAAGCAGTTGTTTTCTTTCTTTGCAGGTTGGCACCATTTTTATTCTAAGTTTGAAGGAAAACTAGCTTAAATCTCCCACTCATATTTAACCTGATTTTGGAAGGGCCTTTTTTTTTTCAGGGTGTGGAGTAGAGAGGGAAGCAATTCAGACCTGTGCACTTGGAATTCTGTGAAAGCCTTAATATTATTATTACTTGGAATCTATGTGGAAGATGTAAGAGTTAATCTTTTTTTTTTTTTTTTTGTAGAGACAGAGTCTCACTGTACCGCCCTCGGGTAGAGTGCCGTGGCGTCACACGGCTCACAGCAACCTCTAACTCTTGGGCTTACGCGATTCTCCTGCCTCAGCCTCCCGAGCAGCTGGGACTACAGGCGCCCGCCACAACGCCCGGCTATTTTTTGTTGTTGTTGTTGCAGTTTGGCCGAGGCTGGGTTTGAACCCACCACCCTCTGCATATGGGGCTGGCGCCCTACTCACTGAGCCACAGGCGCCGCCCTGTAAGAGTTAATCTTAAATGTGCTCTGTGCAGATGAATATTTATTTAGTGTTAAACCAGCACCATACATCATTTTTGGCTTGTTTGCATTGGATTTTCAACTTACTTTCATTATACAGAGTTCTTGAATGTGTTTGTATTTGAAGCGACTTAGTTATGGCAAGCAAATTGCTTATATTGTAGATTGGTGTGTAAAAATATGACTCAAATTTTTGGAATGGTAGTATTTAGAAAATGACCCTAAGAAGTATTTTGCAGTCAGCTTGGCCAAATATTTAAGTAATTATTCTTGTTAATTTTTAGTAATTATATCTCTTGTGTCTGAGTATGCCTTATTTTTTGCATCAACTCATTTCTGAATGATGAAATTCTCTAGAAAGTTCTAAATGAAAAAGAGTCATCTAAGGACATTTTATTGCTATGACTTTTAGGAAAGAGCTTTGATAGAATCTCAGTGACTTTAAATGTAGTATATTCATTTCATTTAGTGAAATGAAAATTACTGTTTTGTTTTAGTGAAATGAAAATTACTGTTTTGTGGCAAACAAGCAATTATGGATACTTTACTAATCCATTTTATAACCTGAGTGATTATTTTATCCGGCTAATTACTTTTTAAATTAATCTTTTTAATTTGAGATCATTGTAGATACACCAATTGCAATAATACCAATTGCTTTTTGCTGATGTCAGTATAGCATTGTGGTTAATAGTAAGTGCTGAGCCAGTAAGAAGTAGATCTATTGAACCTCTTATAATATGTCCTAGTTATGATACTTCAGGTAAGTTGTCCACCCTCTTGAGAAAGAGTTTCTTCATCAGTGAAACATGAAATATAATTTCAGTCTTCCAGCATGAGTTTAGATGCATCTAGGACTTTATTTGTTGGGTGCTCTTGCCTTGAAATAAGTGGTGGTTATTAGCAATATCATTAAAACATGTGATACCTTCTATTATGCTTTTATTACCACATAACACATCTCCCATGTTGCAAAACACAATGAAAAAATATTATTCAATAGTTATGCACTCAAGATCTCTTTCAAGAAACGAATTATTTCAGAAAGCATTGCATATAATTGCATATGGAAAATTTTAAAAATATTTATAAGATATAGTATTTCTTGCAGTATTGTTCCTTTGATATATGCTTATTTTCCCCACCAAATTGTAATTCCTCAACAAATATTAATTGAATTAAGGTTTTCACAAGGTTTGCCGATTCTCAAGTCAATAGCTTACACAGATAGATTTATTTTGGATTAGTGCTTTGAATGCTCATAGTTTGAATTTTGTTAATAAAGGGGAGTAATTTTTATCAACATTTTATTAGGTTCAAGGTTGATTAATTATGGGTAATGCCAATCTAAAGAGCTAGCTACATAAATTTTACTGAGATATTTTCCATACATCTTTTTTCTTTTTACAAATATTAAATTCCAATGTTAATGAAATAGACATAAAATAAGGCAAAGTAGAGACACAATTACAAACAACCGATATAAGAAATTAAAACAGTTGTGTTTTTGTAACCTAAACCATGACTAGGGTAACCTAATTTGCCTATAAACAGTTTGCTCTCCCAAATCATGGATAAGTAATAAGGATGTATTAGACACCCAGACCATAGGCATTGTAAATTAACAGGACAGGAGAAAACTTTAAAGTTCTAACATTTTATGATTATATCCTCAGCAATTGAACTAAATTTAAGTGTATAAAATGTTTGCTTATAACATAACTGAGCTTTATTTCATATTTTACACAATTGCATTGTTGTTTTTGACTCATGTATAGTAATCTTTTACTTGGTTCCAATTTTGTCTTTTACTTGCCTTTTACAATTTCATGTGTACTTATGTCTTACATTATTAACTGGTTAATATTATACTGAATAATTCTCAAAAGTCAGCTAAAAATAATAGCAATGTCTATACATTTATAGAAGTTAGTATTACTAAATATACTTTTGAATCTTCTTTCCGTCTCATAGTAAGTGAGGTTTAATCCAGACCACATGAGAATTCAGGTGAACTCTTGATTTATGGTTCAGAGCATTTATTATCTGCTACCTATCTTTGATTGTATACAATGAGGGATTTCCAGAAACAGTAAAATATTGGGTTGGTTCAGAAAGTGTCAAATTCCATCAAAGATGTTTTATAAAATATGTTCAATTGCGTCATCTTATTTATTTTTCTTCCTTGGAGAGTTAATATTCTGTTCATATGAGATCAGAGAGGCAACCACCAGTGTATGCTGAGGACAACTGGGAAGCAAAATTATTTCTCAGAGCATGGCATTGCTATTAGGACTCATGACAATCTTTCTACTAAATCACATTTTTTCCTAAACAGGCCCTTAGGATCACATTGTGACGGTGAATAAGGTGGATGAGTAATTCATATTGTAATTATTTAGGTTCAACTTGAGATTCTTTGTCTGCTGCTGCTATTCAGACAAAACGGCATTTACTCATTACTGCTCCAAGGGCTCATTCCATTTCTTAAAGCATTTAGTGAGTGCCAGGCTCTTTTTTCAGCACTCTATGTACAAAGATTAATAAATGTTTTTCTTGCTATTGACAAATGTACAATCTAGAGGAGGAGACACAGAGTCATAAATTGGAACCAAAGTATTAGTAAATGCTTACTAAATGAAGACTAATTAGATAAATAAATGTAGTAGAATTGATTGCTTAGGTCATTGCTGTAACAATAGCATTTTTTCTGTTATAATTTGTTCTCAGATAGCTACCAGAATGAGCAACTTTATGACCATTAATAGCTGGCATTGTCTACATGCTTCTATTAGTTTGCTCAGGCTTTCATAACAAAGTTACCACAGACTAGGTGGCTTAAAGAACAGAAATTTATTTCCTCACAATTCTGGTACCAAAAGTCTGCTATCAAGGAGCTGGCAGTGTTGATGTCTTTGAAGCCTGTCCTCAGCTTGTAGACGGCCATCGTCTCACTGGGTCTCCACATGATCTTCCCTCTGTGTCTGTGTCCTAATTTCCTCTTCTTACCAGGACAACAGTCACATAGGCTTAGGGCCCACCCTGAAGACTTCATTTTTAATTTAATTACCTGTATAAAGATTCTTTTAAAAATACAATCACATCCTCATGGCTTTAGGATTTCATATGAATGGGGGGGGGGAGCATAATCCATAAGGCCTGTCAATCAATAGACTTTTGTTACTATTAAAAAAAAATTAGAACAGCTACTTGTCTATTGTTTCCTATTAATGTAGGATCCATGAAAGACATGCACTAGGCAAAGGGCATGGTATTATTGATGCTGTAAGTGTAGACTTCATTTAGATTTCAAGCATGCTGCAGTTGTCACAGAATTCCAGAAGTCGAAGTAGTACAGTTTCCTCTGGAATTTGTTCATATTTCAGGTGAAACAAAAGCAATTGCATTGAAGGCAGCTCTAGACTAGGGGTCCTCAAACTGAGGCCCGTGGGCCACATGAGGTGGTGTGATTGTATGTGTTCCCATTTTGTTTTTTTACTTCAAAATAAGATATGTGCAGTATGCATAGGAATTTGTTCATTGTTTTTTTTAAACTGTAGTCTAGCCCTCCAACAGTCTGAGGGACAGTGAATTGGTCCCCTGTTTAAAAAGTTTGAGGACGCCTGCTCTACACTTGTGCTTCCCATTTTATTCACATTGAAGATAAGCTCTCTGTACAGGACATTCTATTTTATATAATCGAATTACTTAAGTGATGGGTATGTTTTTTAAACTAAGAAACTTAGAATATCCTTCATTTGTATGCAAAATTGAAGTTTATAATTTTAAAGACTAGTCGGGTATAAATATGGTTTTAGAAATTTTATGCTCAGATTTCCTACCTGAGTTATTTTGTTAATCCTGTATTATTATGGTACACAAAATTAAATAGTAATATCCTTTATTAATCTTACCAACAATTTATCTCACCCTTTCTAATAATAACTGTCAACTTGGAGAATGTGTTTTTATAGAGCTTCCAAATCAGATTTTGACTTTGTTGAGCAGTAAACAGCCTAATCGCCTATTGCTGTGTACAACCGTTTTGAAACTGAAATTTTTCTGATGTCAGCTAGCCTTTCCTAAAATCGACTCAGCATCAACTTTTCTTTCTCTTCCTTGGGGGCTATGGATCAAGTACAGTTTACTATTATGATTCTGGAAGAGATGTTTTGATTTCTGTTCAGAACTCTGTAGATCAAAACTCAAAGAGAAAAATCTTTCTTCCCTACAGTGGTTTGACCTGAAATAACTATGTTCCAATGCTACCCAAAATGTTTTTTTGGTAGTTTATATTTTTTTAAAAAGCTATTTTAAAAGCATCCATGATAAATTTAATTAAATGTATTTAAATATGAATAAATATATTATGATCAAACCATAGATTTTGTTCTGTAGCCCACCATGAAATACACATTTTTAGGAAAGGATAATACAATCTGGTACAAAATATACTATGTCTCTCTCCTTATGTTACTTTCTTTTTTGCCGTGTCATACCTGAATACTTAAAATTTTACTCCTGTTTCAAAATTATATGAATTGGCAGTTATGCTTGGTGGGATTTATAAGTCTCAGGTGGTCCACTTTTCATGCAAATACTTGTCTTTGTATTGTCCCACTAGCATATTAACACTTGACTGATCATAAGCCGGAAGAGAATGAGAGAGAGCTTTGTGATAGTGTAGCAACCACTCAAGAACCAAAGAGAATTCTTTTTCTTTTTTAAATAGGCAAAAGTAGCAGGTTGTATTTGAAATTCACATGTTTGAAAACTACCCAGTTGTCTTTATTTTTATTGTTCATATAAAATGTACTAGGTTCTTTTGGGATAAGCAAAGGGAATAGGATTATTTTTTAATGAATATATAATGGGACCTAACTGTTTGAAGAATTCCTAAATGATTTAAAGGTGGTTAAGAGTCAGATATCCACTGCCTCAGATTAAATGAAAATTTCATTGTCTACTGGATTTAGGTCATTGGATACATTTATTTATATACATTAAACCTCCATTTTCTTCTTGGTATAAGGAGATGATAATTTGTCAACTCATAAAATTGTTCTTGAGACAAAATAAGACAGTAAATATAAAAGCACTTCACATAATATTTAATGTATAGCAAAAGCTCTGTAAATGTAACTTGCTATGGTTGTTGTTGAAACATTTTAGAATAGAGTGAAGAAAGATTTACAATGCCTCAAAGAATCAAGGGTTTTTTTCCCCAAAAGATATATCATTATTCGTACTTCAGACAAATATTCTTAGAGAAAAGAAGGGAATATCCTTTGAGCCAAAAGGTCTCTTTCTTTCTTCTTTAAAGCTGAACAAGTGTTAGAAATGAATTTTCAGAGCCTGGCTTGTAAATTAAGTCATTTTAGAAGCATAAAGGGTAATGAGAGTAGGAAATAGGGAATTTTAATTCTTATATGCCAGGAAATGCTAAGGGAAGTGAAGTAGACATTCAATGTCCATTTCCAGCCCATCATAGTTGAATTCCAGAGAAGGCCAACTCAGGGAGGAGATTGGTATGCAAGGAGTTTACTAGGGCAGACATGTATGGAAGAAGGGAAGAAAGAAGGATCAGGCAAGGGAAAAGCTGGATTATGATGCATTCACAAAAAGGGTTCAGCCCAACTGTGGGGAGATTTATAATGGGGATAGTCCTACAGAGATGTCCCATGTTGGGACAAGAGTCCAGACTTCGTATCTTCATGTTGGGGAGTCATGGATGCAGGTTGCCCTGTGAAAGGGAAATGATCTTGGGTTAGGAAGCACTCTCCCCCCTAGTGAAAGAGATCATGTAGTAGCCATTCCAGAATCTGAGAAAGGAAGTCATTTAGTCCTGAAGGGAGGATCTGGGTGGTGCAGCCCAACACCTCTCTTGCACTGCACAGCCACTCTCTTGCACATAATTGCTTTATTTTCTCTGTACCTAAGTTTCATTAAGTATTTCTTTATTTACTTTGTTATTATTTTTCCTCCTACCAGAACGAAAACTCCATTGACAGAAGGGGACATGCCTGTCTTGTGTGTCTCCATCGTGTTAAATAATGCTTGAGACATTGTGGTCACTTAATGTCAAAAATTAAGATTTTTGCTTCTTGTATAAAGGATTGAGTAATTACAGCTTTTAATCCTATGTACATTTATTTTTCAAGTCTTAAAGACATTATTGTCAGGCAAATTGAGGAGTTGGAAAACTCTGTTCCATATCTATTATGTTAATAATATTCACTCATGGAATTACCAGGAAAGTAAAATAATTAAGTTAGAGAACTACTATAAAGGCAATTCACAATAAATATAATAATGTCATTAAAATTATCAATATGGTTTATATTGATTGCTATTTTATTTTATTTTATTTTAGAGATAGAATTTCACTATGTCACCCTTGGTAGAGTGCTGTGGCATCACAGCTCACAGCAACCTTAAACTCTTGGGCTTAAGCAATTCTCTTGCCTCAGCCTCCCAAATAGCTGGGACTACAAGCGCCTGCCACATGCCCGGATATTTTTTTTTTTTTGTAGTTGTCATTGTTGTTCAGCAGGCTCAAGCCAGGTTTGAACCCACCAGCCTTGGTGTATGTGGCAGGTGTCCTAACCACTGAGCTACAGGCACCGACCCTGTATTGATTACTATTATTGTTATAGCTAATAGTGTATAACATAGCCCCTTCCTTTTTAATACCAATATGCCATGGTGATCTTAAAAAATACAACACTTGTGCCCTGCAGGAACTTAGTAGTAATGCTCTTCCAAATAAGGTCTTTGAGCCTTCCACAAATGAATCCCATAGCGAGCATGTGGAAGTAGGAGTTGTGGGCCCAGTATCTCCCTGATGTAGGGCTGGGCAGCTGCATTTGTCAAGATCTCCCAAATCACACTGAAGTTTTAGGTCAGTGGGTTAGTTATGGAATTAAAATAGAACCATACAAGGGAAAGAAGGGAAACAGAACAAGTATTTATTCATCACCTGGTTTGTACTGGGGCTATATTAGGGATTTATCTTCATTACATATATTTAATCTTCACAAAAAACTGAAATGTTACTATTAAAAGCAAACTCTATTTAAAGTAAAGATAATGTTAACCTTGCTTTAAAGATGAGAAGACTGAAGCTCAGAGAAATTAGTATATTGCAGTTAGTAGTGGATAGAGCTGAAATTGAATCTAGCTCTGATTTCAAAGTCCGTTTCCTTTCTCCTGGGTAGTGATGCTTCCCAGTTATGTAATGAAACAGACATGTACACACCTACACACACTCCCATGTATGTGCTTATAAAATTTTCGCAAAGCAAAATGACAAAATAGAACAGTTTGTCACTTATTTTCATGCCCTGGTATACAATTTATGTGATATAATCACAGAAGGAGGAATCCCTTAAGGAAGGAGGATTGAGTTGGGTCTCAGATAATGGGAGGAAAATGGATAAGAAGAGAAAAACAGAAACCATCTTCTTGGTAGTTCAAATTTTTAAAAATACAGTGTTAAAATGTTAATATGCTCTGAAGTCTTGCTACTCAAAGTATGGTCCATGGACCAGCAGTATCAGTATCATGCATGTACTTATTAGAAACACACTCTCAAGCTTCACCCCCAGATCTGCCAAATCAGAATTTGCATTTTAATAAGACCTTTTAAAAATGTCTAAGGTGATTTGATATAGATTAAAACTTGAGAAGCACAGCCTGAAGGACAGTAGTGGACTAGTGTTGCTAAAACCAAGAGTATAAATGGATTTAGTATAGATACATTAGAACCAGATTTCCCAGGAAATGGCCTGGGAAAACTTTAAATACAAGACTAAAGCATTAGGATTTCAATTGTCCAATAAACTATGAAAATCCTAAAACATATAAGTTATACTAGTTAGAAAAAATAACAAAATGCTATTTATTAATAAGACCATTTAGAGGAAGCAGCAGAAATTTTAATTCCTAGGACGGTGGTTCTGAGTGTGATCTAGTACCAGGGGCATCAACCTCACTCGGAACTGCATAGAGATTTGGAGTCTCTGGTCCCACCTCAGGCCTACTGAATCAGCAACTCAGGGGGGGTGGGGGGCAAGCAGTGCTGGGTTTAACAAGCCTTCTGAGTGATTTTGGTGTATGTCCAAGTGTGAGAACTATATATTTTAGGGTCGCTATATGTGATATTATGATATTGTTTCCAGATAAAAAAATAGTAAAATATTCTAGGTGTATTATTGTTCTTTTTTTCTCTGATTGTTTTTATTTTTATTTTTTTTATAAAATCATAGCTGTTTGATGCAAGCAACAAAAGTTGAATCTAGTTAACTCAAGCAGAGCGAGGATTTATTAGAATGATAGTGAGTAATCTACAGAATCAGTAAGATTACTAGGGAGTAAGGTGAAAGAAATGGGCAGAAGCAAAAGATGTCAGAGGATCAGGGAACATGGCCAGGGTCAAGGTACAGGTACAGTCAATAGGATTCTCTGCTGGTACTGCCACAGACACCATTGCCACTGGACATGTACTGCCACTCCAGCTGGATAGTCTAAAATTAGTTGGGTGCCTCATTGTCTATCATTCTAGTAGCTCTCTGTTCCATGTAGGTTAAAATCTAACCTTCTGAAGAGTTCTTTTCTTTGGTCATAGAATTCTGTCACGAAGTATTACAGAAATCAGGGGGCTTGGATGGAAGTGGAAGACATTATTGTTAGTGAAGCATCACAAGAATGGAGAAGCATGAATCCTATGTACTCAATTTTGATATGAGGATAATTAATGACAATTAAGGTTATGGGGGGAGGAAAAGCAGAAAGAGTGATGGAGGGAGGAGGGTGGGGCCTTGGTGTGTGTCACACTTTAGGGGGGCAAGACATGATCGCAAGAGGGACTTTGCCTAACAATTGCCATCAGTGTAACCTGGCTTATTGTACCCTCAATGAATCCCCAAAAATAAAAAAAAAAATTAAAAAAAAAAGAAATCGGGGGCATGTGAGTTTCTAATGGACTTGTTTAGATAGAAGGAAAAGTAGACAATTCTGGATTTAAGTAAAAATCAGACTCAGATTCATAAAGTGTACTAGTAAATAATTAGCAGTATTTACTGTAGTCTACGGGAGAAATTAAAACTAACAGTAGGGCTGAGTCTTTAGCTCGAATAGCTGGCAAAATGAAATTATCATTGATAGTAATTAATTGTTTAATTAATTAATTCAAAATTTTAAGTGTTTACCATGTATTTGGCATTTTTCTAGAAGCTGGAGCTCTTATTATAGTTAATAGTAGTAGCTCAAATTCATGGAGTACATACTGTGTGTCTGGCATTAATGTATGTTCTTTATAAGAAATAGCATTGCTTTAAGGATTATAATGACATTAATAACTTAGGTAGTGAACAATAAATGGAAGAGCTGAGCATTTAATTCCATTTGATTCCATAGGTATTTGGGGTTTGGTGCTCAGGATCACTATACTCTAATTAAAATATATGACTGTCAGCTCTGTCTAGTGTTAATTTTTGTGGCTTTATCTTCAATAATGAATAGCAATGGAGGAGGAAGAAATGTATATATTGTTTGGTTCCTTCCAAATGGTGCCAACAATTTATCGAAACTATGAGCTTGATGTCTGGAGATGTCAGAGGAGAATGCATGTATATAGAGAGTGAGATCTGTACATTTGTTGGTTAGCAAACTTTATCTGTAAAGGGCAAGAGCAAATATTTCTGTGCTCTGTGGTCTCGGTCACAACTACTTCGTCCTTGTAGCAAAAGCAGCCATAGGCTACATGTCATAAATGGGTGTATTTACAGAAGTGTGTGGCGGGCTAGATCTGACCTTTGGACTCTGAGGTGTACACCCTGATGCACATAAAAGCACTGTAACATGTAAAAGTTTGAAGAGCAATCGATAATCATGGAGTTTAATCTTCTAATTTCTGTAGGTGTTGAGAAAACAGAAGTGCATGGAAAAGTCAAAACTTTCCCCAAATCATTGATGTTGCCAAAACTAGAATAAGAAGCCAGGTTTCCTTGATTCTTGTTCTGGATTTCTAGTCATCATACCTCTGTTTCAAAAGACCTTGGTTATCACTTTAATGCCAATCAGTTATCCTATGTGGCAGGCATGAACTGGACTGAAGTGTAGCTGATAACATGGACAGAAATAGAGTATAGAAGATGTGTATGTCATGGCAACACAGCAAAGAATGTCCTTGTGTGATAGTAGCCATTAAAGCTGGTAAAGCTCTTCTGCTAACTTAATGGCATTAAAGGCAGTGAGCCTGTGGCTTAGATTCTTTATTCTTTATGTGGGTGAAATTAATTACTCATGTTGGTAGCATATTTGTGTGGATGTAGGGAGACATGGAAAGGTGAGTCCTATCATGCCTTTGTATCTATTTCCTATTCACATCTTATTTTTGAATAAATAGTGAACAAGGTGACTATACATTTGAAGTGAGCCCAAATCTTCATTCATTACAATTTTAAGAACCCAGACCTGGCCCTTGTGGTCCAACATAGTGCAGACATTTCTCAATAGTAATTTAACAAGCACGCTTATAATGTGTATTTAATTTGAAATCCATCTGTCATAAGGATAATGTTGAAATAACTTAAGTTCCAAATTTCTCCTCAGACAAGTAATGTTCTTTTTCCATTCATGGGTAACTGTCTCCTGCCTCATCTTCATGTTTCTCAACTTACTAGAAAAATATTTCAATCAAATTTTAGTAAGTGAGAAGTTTCTATATTTTCAATATTATGTTATGGGCTCTGATACAAATGATATGTGAATGAGATAGAATTAGTGCCCCACAGCATTGCAAATCCTAGTTGGGAAGTAGGCTATGCATTTTCTATCTTCAGTTAGATTGGCGTACAGTAAGATATTCTTTGGCAAGTCAAAGGGTCCGCTCTCTTTACCATCTGTGAGTTCAGACCTCTTCCAGCTGATAAACGACTGGTTGGAAACCAGACAATGATAGCTCCAGTCATTTCTGGTTCTGGCCTCTCACCTCTAGATATAAAACTAATAATGGTGTCATTCCTTTCTGTCCCTTTGCAATGCTATAAAAATATACAAATATTAAGGGGAAAAATAGATGTAGAGAATATAAAAACTTTTAATTATTTCTGTTGCTTGATTTCCATTAGTATTAGGCAAACATTTCTAAAGTCCATGTCAAGTCCATCCACTTTTCTTTGACTGTTAAATTAATTGGGCACTTTTGGGTGGGTTCTAATACCAAGTGAGTATCTTAACTGTATTTGTTATGATAGAATTTGGAACTAACCACTATTGTAATGAACATAGTACATCAGAAAAAATCTTATAGAAAAATTTAAGCTTTATTTCTTAATGTTGAAGTAATTCATAAAACATCATTGGAATGATTTACAAAGGGTTACTAAATGTGTAATTCTTAATGATTTTTCACTCTTTGGCAGCAGAAGATGAATAGGCTTGTATGATTATTTGAATAATTATAGATAAAAAAAGCTACTATAGGTGTTCACTATAAGGTGCATAAAATATCCCGTCCCTGCTAACCATAGTTGTTTTGTTGGGGGTGGTGGGGTGGTGGGAGGATTCATTACCATTATGTCGGTAATAAAGCATTTAAGAGTATTAAAGGGGGCATTTCCTTTAATACTCTGATCCTACATATTAAAGCTTAGTGTTCAAAATTGCTAAGCCAAATTATGCCAAAATTTGGTATAACATATGGCTCTCCTTTAAGGAATATAATAAAATAACTTTTTTATAATAGGAATTATTAACTATTTTGGTCCAGTTTGGTATTTAATTTTACCAGTGGTTAATAGGAGCACTTAATGTATATTGAGATACTTAAAAATGGGCCATGAAAAAAAGCTGTCCTATAGGACTAGATAAAAATACATAATTTTCTCTTCAGGTTACCAGCTCAACTTTTGAAAAAAATAACTTGAATTTCTTCAGCAAACTCACATAGGATATATAAATAGGCTATTGTAATTAAGATAAAAACAATCAGAAGGCATAAACTAATTTAGAATTACTGCTGAATAAGTCAGTTCCAACTATTTCTGATACAGTTGAATAGTTTTTGAGTTCAAAGGAACATAATAAAAAATGCCTTAGATTTTAATAGTATTTCAGATACTACCGTAAAAGGGCAGCCCTACTTTAATTATTTTACTTAAAGTTTAATATTATATTATAATGAAATACATGTATAGCTTTGTGGTATATTTGAAATTGATGAATTTTATTCCTATTGTATAGTTCCACTTCAATTTAATAGTTTTACCACATAAAATTTATCCAATGAGAAGACAAACAGATTGTTTGGGTTTTTCCAGAGGTAAGGATTAGTTATTATGTATTTTTAGTTAATCTACACCATTAGTTGCAGATAGTTTTTGAATTGAATTATTTTAAAGGACTTGGAATACTGAGTACATGTACATTTTAGAAAATTCAGACAATTCAGAAAGGCCCAAACTAAAAATATAAATCACCTCAAAGTTCCCTACCCAGATATATTTAATATTTTCATTTTGGCAGACAATACAAAGGTTATCACATTCTAGGTTAAAATATGAGTGTGAAGGGGATCTTACACATACACACGTACATACACATTACTTAAGGTTCACAAATCAATAATTTAAGTCATTATTTATAAATTATGTGCTTAATAGGAATCTGGAAAATAAGAGTAGAATAAAAGTCATTCTGTGAAATAACTATGATAAATGTTTTGGTTTATTTTCTGGTAATTTTACTTTTACACATATAAATGTATATGTCAGTGCCCTATGGACAAAGACCATCAGGAACATTCCTGTAGCTGAACAAGTGTATTACCTGTCTCACTAAGACAGAACATGTAACATGGGGAACTGTTGGGCATTTCTGTGAAAGGGTATTCAAAAGGACTAACTTAGGCTTTTGTTAAGAGGTAGGAGACAGAGTTTTAGGAAGCAGAGCTAATTCTATGATTATCTTAATCTATTTAGAAGGAAGAAAGACTAATGCTGTAATTAGTGAAAAAAGTCACTTTAGGAATGATAGTGAAATGTTTGATCATTTTTGCACTCTGACAATATTCATAATTTGTGTTTAGACATTGTAGGGAGATCTTATTTTTTTATTCTTTATTATTATTTTTTATTGTTGGGGATTCATTGAGGGTACAATAAGCCAGGTTACACTGATTGCATTTGTTAGGTAAAGTCCCTCTTGCAATCATGTCTTGCCCCCAGGAGGTGTGGCACACACCAAGGCCCCACCCCTTTCCCTCCTTCCCTCTCTCTGCTTTTCCTTCCCTACCCCCATGACCTTAATTGTCTTTAATTGTCCTCATATTAAAATTGAGTACATAGGATTCATGCTTCTCCATTCTTGTGATGCTTTACTAAGAATAATGTCTTCCACTTCCATCCAGGTTAATACGAAGGATGTAAAGTCTCCATTTTTTTTTAATAGCTGAATAGTATTCCGTGGTATACATATACCACAGCTTGTTAATCCATTCCTGGGTTGGTGGGCATTTAGGCTGTTTCCACATTTTGGCAATTGTAAATTGAGCTGCAATAAACAGTCTAGTATAAGTGTCCTTATGATAAAAGGATTTTTTTCCTTCTGGGTAGATGCCCAGTAATGGTATTGCAGGATCAAATGGGAGATCTAGCTTGAGTGCTTAGAAGTTTCTCCATACTTCCTTCCAGAAAGGTTGTACTAGTTTGCAGTCCCACCAGCAGTGTAAAAGTGTTCCCTTCTCTCCACATCCACGCCAGCATCTGCAGTTTTGAGATTTTACAGTTAGGCAAGACAAGGAAATAAAGGGAATTCAAATGGGAGCAGAGGAGGTCAAACTCTCCCTCTTTGCTGATGACATGATCTTATACTTAGAGAATCCCAAAGACTCAACCACAAGACTCCTAGAAATCATCAAAAAATACAGTAATGTTTTAGGATATAAAATCAATGTCTACAAGTCAGTAGCCTTTGTATATGCCAATAACAGTGAAGATGAGAAGCTAATTAAGGACACAACTCCCTTCACCATATTTCCAAAGAAAATGAAATACCTAGGAATATACCTAACGAAGAAGGTGAAGGACCTCTATAAAGAAAATTATGAAATCCTCAGAAAGGAAATAGCAGAAGATTTTAACAAATGAAAGAACACACCATGCTCATGGATGGGCAGAATCAACATTGTTAAAATATCTGTACTTCCCAAAGCAATCTACCTATTCAATGCCATTCCTATCAAAATACCAACATCGTACTTTCAAGATTTGGAAAAAATGATTCTGCGTTTTGTGTGGAACCAGAAAAAAACCTGTATAGTTAAGGCAGTTCTTAGTAATAAAAATAAAGCTGGGGGCATCAGCATACCAGATTTTAGTCTGTACTACAAAGCCATAGTGGTCAAGACAGCATGGTACTGGCACAAAAATAGAGACATAGACACTTGGAATCGAATAGAAAACCAAGAAATGAAACTAACATCTTATACCACCTAATCTTCGATAAACCAAACAAGAACATACCTTGGGGGAAAGACTGCCTATTCAATAAAAGATGTTGGGAGAACTGGATATCCACAAGTAAAAGACTGAAACTGGACCCACACCTTTCCCCACTCACAAAAATTGATTCAAGATGGATAAAGGATTTAAATTTAAGGCATGAAACAATAAAAATCCTCCAAGAAAGCATAGGAAAAACACTGGAAGATATTGGCCTGGGGGAAGACTTCATGAAGAAGACTGCCATGGCAATTGCAACAACAACAAAAATAAACAAATGGGACTTCATTAAACTGAAAAGCTTCTGTACAGTCAAGGAGACAACAACCAAAGCAAAGAGACAGCCTACACAATGGGAAAGGATATTTGCATATTTTCAATCAGACAAAAGCTTGATAACTAGGATCTATAGAGAATCAAATTAATCCACATGAAAAAAGCCAACAATCCCATATATCAATGGGCAAGAGACATGAATAGAACCTTCTCTAAAGAAGACAGACTAATGGCTAACAAACATATGAAAAAATGTTCATCATCTCTATAAGAGAAATGCAAATCAAAACCACCCTGAGATACCATCTAACCCCATTGAGAATGTGAGATCTTATTTTTGTTTGGAGCCATTGTGATTATGGAGTGCCCTTATCCAGTATTGTTTATGCTCAGCAGGGAAGCACCAAGAACTTGAGTGCTACTTTTTTAAAAAATAATTTCTCATACATTATGGTCATATAGTCAATATAAAATATAAAACTTTATGAAAGTATAAAATTTGTTCCATTCACTGCTAAATCTTTCCAGTGCCTAGAAATATGCTTGGCTCGTAGACTATACTTAATATTTGTTGAATGAAACTAGTGACTTTTTAACAAAGAATATGTTCTTGTTATGGAAAATTGATTAATGTTGAAAACTGTCATGAAGAAAATAAAATTAAGGAGAATTCTGCTTCCTATGTAGTAGACTAGATTAATTCATATCAATCCTCAGAGGACTAATATAGAACTGGAAAAAAAAATTGCTTGAAGACATTAGAGGATAACTAAAGAATATAAGAATTCTGAAACTATAACCTGGAGAAAGAAAAATTCTAGAGGGGCAAGTATAGTATTTGGGCCTCTTTTCACCAAGTATTTGATGATTCCCAAAGAGAATGCTAGGAGGATGAGAACTGAACATAACTGTCAAGCAAAATGTCATGGTTATGGTAACAAAAATTAGAGCTTAGAACCTATCCAATAGAGGGATCCCTGGGAGCTCTCAGGCTTTGATTTGAGCCCTGAAGGACTAAACCCTAGAAGGAAGAGTAAATCTAAAATTGGCTATTCCCCTACAAATACCAAAGACCAGCTTTGAATTGTCTCAATCCCTGGTAGGATTAAGGTGACTTGGCTAATAGTCTTGCCAACAGTCAGATGTAGAAATAAAATCTCTGAGGAATGATATCATTTTAGACAGCAAATAATGGCTACAAGTTTTCATATTCAATATCCTGTAAATATAAAATTAAGCTGACATATAAAATCACAAGACAACATGAAGAGCCAGGAGGAACCATAGCCCCTGGAAACAAGCTCACAAAGTCCAGATAATGTGGTTATCAGGCATAATTTAAAAACAACTTATCTTAATATGCTCAAGGACATAAAAAAGTGATAATTTTTTTTGATAGGCAGAAATAATTAAGCCAAATTAAAAATTCTATATCATATTTATAATGTGATGACTACCTTTAAGAGTACTGAGATGTAGAAAAAGTGAACTAGTGACATGGAAAATTGTTCAGAAGAATGTTTTCAAAATGAAACATTGAGAAAAAAGTTATACTAAAGAGATAAGAGAGAATAAAAATCATGGGGAGCATAGTAAATAATCCTAGTAAATGTATAATTGCAGTCTAAATAAGAAAGGTAGAGCAGAAAAGAACAGAGGAAACGTTTGAAGAAATATTGACTAAGAATTTTCTGTAATATAATTGATATATTAAACCCCAGATTCAAGTAATACTAAAAACACTAATCAGAAATTACAAAGATAGACCTATGGTAAAACTGCAAAAGTCCAAAGATGAAAAAAATAAAAGCAGCCAGAATAAGAATGTTGACTTCCAAAAAAAAAAATGAAATCTGAAAACAATGGAATGATATTTTCAAAGTTCTAAATAAAATATAATTCTTTACCTAAGAAATTATCTCTCAACTGTTGTCAAATATTGACATTTTAAGATAAGGAACTTGAGAGAACTTATCACTAGTATCCCCCCATTAAAAAAATACTAGGGAGTTCTTCAGGTAGAAGTATAATGATTTGCATAGAAACAGATGTAGCAGAAATGCACAGAAATTGTAAAACATCAGTAAATTTAGTTGACTTTAGAAATTTTAGGTTTCAAAATATCACATAATTAAAATTTATAAGTTGGAAAGTATAAATGGAACTAAAATATCATAAAGTCGCCTCATTCTTGGACTTTAAGTATATATTACTTCCCTAATCTTTATGGGATTCACTATATATAATAATATAAAACTATAAAGAAGGGAAAATTGTTAAAAAAAAAAATCACTTAATGGGGACCATGTGGGGTTATATGGCACACCTCCCGGGAGTAGGGTACATCTACAAAAGAGACTATACCCAACAAATGCAAACATTGTAACCTAATTCTTTATACCCTCAAATTAACCTGAAATTAAAAAATAAAAAAATAACCCTCCCCCAAAATATCCAAAAAAGGCAAGGAGAGAAAAAGTAACATAGAACAGGCAGAATAAATAGAACTAACATAATGGATTTAAGGTAATGTGTACTTTAAATCCAAATGAATTAGCTATGACAATAAATAAAAGAAAACTACAGTAAATATTGTAAGTCCAAATTTATAAGACTTACTCTTAAATATATAGATGTACAAACTTTAAAAGCAAAGGTAAGTGCAGATTTCTATTCCAGGCAGGATAAAGTAAGAGTAATCTGCTCTTCCTTTCCCGCTGAACGTAGCTATGAAATCTGAAGAGAATGCATAGAACAACTATTTGAAGACTTTGAAAAGTAAATAACAAAATAGATTATGGAATAAGACCAGCATTGATACCATCCAATTGACAGTGAATTTGCCTTTTTTTCCTCTCTGGTATCCATCAGTGTCTACCCAAGACCACCTGAAAGCTGGATGTCTGTACCAATATGAGGGATATAGTTCCTGAAGATCATCTAGTTTTGAGTGACAGAGTGCAAAAGGGGTCTCCTTACAGTGCACCAGTGGCAACTATTATAAAAATGCTCCAAGGAGGATGAGTGAAATTCCTAAAATAAATACAAATGTAGGAAAGCTCAGGGAAAAAATGCAAAATATATAAAAGAAACCAAGTGGGGAAATCTTGAACTGGAAAAATGAAATAACCAAGTAAAATGCTCCAGATAGGATAAATATCAGCATGAAAATGACAGAAGAAAAAAATAGTAAAGTTAAAGACAGATCAATAAGAATTATCCAATCCAAATAAGGCAGACAGGAAGGGAGTAGAGCAAGGTGGTTGAATAGAACCCTACAATAGTCCCGCTGAAGGAACACAAACTTAACTATCCGTGCAAGAGAGCACCTTAAGAATAAATGAAAATCAAGTGAAGGATCACAGTACCTGATTTTAACATTATGTTAAGAAAAGAGGCACTAAAGAAGGCAGGAAAGTCAGTCTTGCATTGCCTATGCCACCCATCCTGCATTGCCTGGCAGTGCTGCATCAGTGTAGGCAGAGAATCTATGTACCTAATAAAGAGAGAATGAAGTTATTGTGAGGTTTTGCTTGGGAACTCAAGGCTGCCCTATCATGTGGTAAAAAAGCAAGGCAATTTTGCTGATGCTCACAGAGGGAGCATTTAGATCAGCCTGGCCACAGGGGGAAATACTTCACTCTAGCTATAGAAAAATGAATTCCAACTGGATCCACTACTGGCTGACTACAGTGGCTAAGGGCCTGGAATAAATTTGAAAGGTGGCCAGGCTATGAATTCTGCAGTCCTTGGGCAAATACTGAGTCTGGGTAGTCTTAGAACCAGTGGACTTGGTGTGCACATGACCCGTTGAGACACCAGTGGTGGTACCCAAGCAAGTGCCTGTGTTACCTCTTCCCCAAATTCAGGTAGGGCAATTTGGAGAGAGTCTACTTTCAGTTGGGAAAAGGAAACAGAAGAGTTCAGAGGACTTTGTGTTACAACTTGGTACCAGTTTAGCCACAGTAAAACAAAGTGACAAGCAGATTCCACAGCATTTCTAGGTTTACCCTTGGCCAAAAGTGAACCTGCTGCCTTTAAGAGAAGGGCACACCTGCTGAATAAAAAACACTAGAGCTTCGAATAAACACCAGTGGTAGCCATGCAAAAGTCACCACAGGTTTTGAATGAGATTTGGCTACCTCTGAGTTTGATCAGGTTTAGTGTTGTGGCCATAAGGGAATGCCCGCATCACATCTCTCCCAACCCTAGCAGCCCAGCATGGAAAGTGAAGTAAGACAATCAGAGACTTTGCCTGGTATTCCAGGGAATTCTCTTGTATGTAATTCAAGTCCACCATGGTAGTACACCAAGAATCTATAAGTGTCACCGTGTTCTTGGGCTTAGGGCTCCCTCAGGGCTGGAACAGCATCAGTAACCAAAGATTTAGATAAAAACTTTCAATTCCTTTTAAATACCTGGAAAGCCTTGTCAAGAGTAATGGATTCAAATAAGCTCAGCTTGTGAAAATTTGAAAAACTCTTCAATGCCTAGATATCCATGAACATCCACAAATATCAAGAACATCCAGGAAACCATGAACACTTAGTTCACCAAATGAACTAAATCAAAGCACCAGGGAGTAATTCAGAGTGATAGAGGTATATGACTTTTCAGAGAAAGAATTCAAAATAGCTGCTCTGCAGAACCCAAGGAACTTCAAGACAACACACAGTAATTCAGAACCATATCAGAGAAATTTGACAAAGAGATTAAATTTTAAAAAATCAAATAAATTATGAAGTTGAAAAATTCAATTGACAAACTAAAAAAATGCATCATATTTTCTTAACAGCAGAAGAAAGAATTAGGGAGCTTGATGACAGGCCATTTGAAAATACACAGAAAGTGAAAAGAAGAATAAAAAGAAATAAAAGACCCAAGTCTAGAAATAACCTCAAAAGGACAAATTCAAGAGTTATTGGCCTTAGAGATAGACACTTTAGGGTAGAAAGTTTGTTCAAAGAAAAGATGGCTGGTACAGAGAATCCTCAAAGATCTAAAAGTAGACCTTCCGTTTGACCCTGCAATCCCATTACTAGGTATCTACTCAGAAGAACAAAAATCATTTTATCACAAAGACATTTGTGCTAGAATGTTTATTGTGGCTCAATTCATAATTGTCAAATTGTAGAAGCAACCTAAGTCCCCATCGACCCATGAATGGATCAACAAACTGTGGTCTATGTATACCATGGAATATTCAGCCATCAAAAAAGATGAAGGTTTTACATCTTTTACCTGGATGGAGTTGAAATACATTTTTCTTAGTAAAGTATTGCAAGAATGGAAAAATAAATGTTCAGTGTACTCCATACTAATATGAAATTAATGTATAAACAATTACATGTTCAAAAGAAAATATAGTCCAGTTCGGGGGGTGGGGAGAAGGAGGGAAAGCATGTGGTAAGATCTCACCTAATGGGCATGCTGAGAGGGTATATAACATGCTCCTTGGGTGAGGAGCTCTTCTACAAATGGAACTTAACCCTGGAAGTGAGAACAATGTAACCTATAAATTGTACCCTCATATTAATTTGAATAAAATTTAAAAAAAATTAAAAGAAGAAAAGATGGCTGGACACAGTGGCTCATGCTTATAATCCTAGCACTCTGGGAGGCTATGGCAGGAGAATTCCTTGAGCTTAAGCATTTGAAACCAGCCTGAATGAGAGACTGACCTTATCTCCACTAAAAATAGACAAAATTAGCAGGCATTGCGGCAGGCATCTACAGTTCCAGCTACTTAGGAGACTACCGTGAGAGAACCATTTGAACCAGGAGTTTGTGCCCTCTAGTCTGGGGCAACAAAGTGAGATCCTTTCCTTTCCTTTTTCCTTTCTTTTTTCCATTCTTTTTTCCTTTCCTTTCCTTTCCTTTCCTTTCCTTTCCTTTCCTTTCCTTTCCTTTTTCCTTTCCTTTTTCCTTTCCTTTTTCCTTTCCTTTTCTTTATCCTTTCCTTTCCTTTCCTTGGAAAGAAGAAAGAAATGACTGAGAACTTTTCAAAGATCTCAGATCTCAGTATTCAGGTATAAGAAAGTTACAGAACACCAACCAGATTTATCCCAAGGCACTTAATAATCAAGATCCCAAAGGTCACAGATAAAGAAATGGTCTTAAGGGAAGGAAATAAAACACACACACCCCACAGAGGATTTCCAATACAATTGGCTTTAGACCTCTCAATAGAAACCTTACAGGCCAGAAAGAGAGAGTTATGACATATTCCAAGTGCAGATGGGAAAAGTACCTTAACACTAGAATATTATATCCTGCAAAATACCTTTAAACTATGAAGGAAAAATAAAGATTCTTCCATTAAAAACAAAATTTGGAGGATTTTATGAACACTCTACCTGTTCTACGAGAAATGTTATAAGGAGTTTTTTAATCTGAAAGAAACGAACATTAATGAACAGTAAGAAATCTTCTGAAGGAATAAATCTCAGTGGTAGCAGTAAGTACAAAAATATGGAATAGTCTATTACTGTAATTACAGTATATAAAGTACATATCTTGAATAGGAAGATTAAAAGACAAACCTATCAAAAATAACTACAATAACCTTTTGAAGAGCTAGAAAGTATACTCTGTAAAAAGAGAAAGAATGGCTGAAGAGACAAAACACAACTATACATTGTCTACAAGAAACCCACTTCACCTATTAAGACAGATGTAAACTGAAAATAAAGGGACTGAAAATATTCCTTACAAATTGATACTAAGACAATAGACATAGCTATCTTTCTATCAGATAAAATAAATTTTAAGAGAACTATAAAAAGAGACAGAGTAGGTCAGGTGCAGTGGCTCACACCTGTAATTCTAGCACTCTGGAAGGCTGAGGTGGGTGGATTGCTAGAGCTCAGGAGTTGGAGACCAGCCTGAACTACTAAAAACAGAACAATGAGCCAGGCGTAGGGGTGCATACCTGTAGGCCCAGCTACTCAGGAGGCTGAGGCAAGAGGATTGCTCAAGCGCAAGAGTTTAGGTTGCTGTGAGCTATGATTCCATGGCACTCTACCCAGTCCTACAGAGTGAAACTGTTTCAAAAAAAAAAAAAAGTCACTATATAATCAGTAAGTAGTCAGTTCAGCAAAAGGATAGATTTCTGTTCAGAAATTGTGTGGAGGTCCAATATTGAAATGAAATAGAATTACATTTTTCAAGTGTTATAAAGAATAGAACTGTCAATTTAGAATTCTGTGTCCAGCAAAAACATCATTCAGGATTGAAGATGAAGTAAAAACATTCCCTAATGATTAAAATGTAAGAGAATGTTTCTAGCAGACTTGCTCTAAAAGAATAGTAAAATAAGTTCTTCAGACACATGGGAAACTTTACTAAATGGAAACTTGAAGCAACAGGAAAAAAAGAAAAGGAAAAGTAATAGAAATGGCACAGCACTCCACCCAGGGTGACAAAGTGAGACTGTCTCAAAAAAACAAACAAGCAAACATGGCAAATATCAAGATAAATAATAGACTACCGCATTTAACCAGCTATCCATGACTATATTCTCTTATAGGCTGGTTTATTTCCAGAAACATCTAAATTCTTAGTTTAAATCCTATGCTTATTTATTCACAGTATAATTATTTTACCATTTTCATTCTGTAGCCATTTGCTTCCACGTGTTGAGTCAAATTCTTATCTTTCTTTTCCATGTAATTTAAATTCCTAATCTGCAAAACACATTAAGTTCTTATGTCCATTTCATGTTTTAATTCTGATATTATATATTTTGTTTCCTTGTAATTCATTGTTCAGATTTAACTCTCATCCTATTGTCTTTTAATCTAAGTCTGTTTACCCTTACGGCTGTGAACTCATAATCCATAGCTACCATGTCGTCGTCTTCTTTTGATAATACTGAATAGTCTTGAAATATTGTGTTTCTGTCGAAATCATTTTCATTGAAAATTTCTTCATTGAATCTTCAAGCTGCTGTTTTTTGTCTGTAGCAAAAGACCAGGAGGCCACAAATTTCCTTAAGGCCACAGATCCCTAACCCTAGGTCATCTTCTATGCTGTTTTGGAGATGTATGTTTAAATTTTTATAATGTGACAAGACAGCATGAATATTAATGAAAAATTTGCTTTACAAGTACATTTTAGAAAACTTAATTTCATGTAAGATTAATAGTAGTGAGCTTTCATTGAAAGTTGTGGTTATGTATAGCTATTAAAGAAAACAATTGTAAAGTTTTCTTTTTGCTTCATTTATATTACTAGGTATAATAATTTTAGAGTTTCTATAATGTATTTATATTGATTTATTAGAAACTATTAAGATATACATTGTTAATATTTTAAGAATGTACTGTTTATAATTATTCTAAGTTTTTATGGATAGTCCTACACTGACAAGGCTTTAGTGCCATGATGCTGTGTAATCTATAATAAGTGAAGCCTTTTCATAACATGAACTAAAAAATAATAAATGGTCAGCATTACTTATGTCCAGAATAAAGGCATTGACATATTTGTCATAAAAATACTTAATGAATACTCAGCTCTTAACTTATGGCAAAGTTGGTACAGAGTTTAAGCTGCAATAAATCTTGTATCCTGCAATGAAAAGCAATGATAAACACACTTGTACATATGTATACTTTATTTTTTAAGAGCAAAAAGACATGTAGCAGCACAATCAGGTAAACATAGCCACAGGCCAAAAAACAGACATTCTAAGCCAAAAGATGGGCTGACACCACACCTTTTCTGACAAAATTGTTTGTCTATAGTTTATAACTTGTGGGGTAACGGGCAGAAAATACAAAGTAAAGACAGGCACTCACTAAGTAAAGCAAGGCTTTTACTTTCTATTTATTGAATAATTCATTCAACAAAATTTCAAAGCCCCTAATAGGTATCTGGCACTATTCTGGTGCTGAGTATAAGCATCTATACAAACACAAATCCCTTCTTGCATGGAACTTACATTATAGTGTAAAGGATTTCATGGACTAGTAAGGAGCACCAGGTTGAGAGGGAAAGCAGGGAGAGAACCACCTGTAGGGAAACTGAAATGACCTGTCCCAGCAGAGGGGGGAGCCCTAAAATATCATTGTAAGATTTAAATTTCAAATAAGTGTCCTTGGGATGCAGACAAGTACAAAACCATTATAAAACAGGAAACTAAAGGTGAAAATATTAACAAAAAGGATACACCAAGAGACTCCTGGAATTGATAAATAAATTCAGTGAAGTCCCAGGTTATAAAATCAATGTACATAAATAAGTTTTATTTCTATATACCAATAACAGTCAAGGTGAGAAGTCAAATCAAAGACTCATAACCTTTTGCAATAGCTACAAAGAAAATAAAACACCTAGGAATGTCCTTAACCAAGGAAGTAAAATATCTCTGCAAGGAGAACTATGAAACACTGAGGAAAGAAATTGCAGAGGACATGAACAAATGGAAAAACATATCATGTTCATGGATCGGTAGAATCAACATTAGTAAAATGTCCATATACCAAAGTAATATACAGATTCAATACAATCCTCATCAAAATTCGACTGCCATATTTCATAGACCTAGAAAAGATAATTTTACACTTTGGTTGGAACCAGAAAAGAGCCTGAATAGCCAAAGCAATCTTAAGCAAAAAGAGCAAATCTAGGGAGATCAAGTTACCAGTCTTCAAACTATACTACAAGGCCGTAGTAACCAAAACAGCATGGTATTGGTAGAAAAATGAAGACCTAGAACAATGGAATAGAATAGAGAATCCAGATAAAAATCCAACTAATCTTTTACAAAGCAGACAATATACACTGGGAAAAAGAAGCCCTGTTTAATAAAGGATGCAGATGAATGAAACTGGACCCCCTACTTCTTCTCATTCACAAAAAATACCAATTCAAAATGGATAAAAGACTTAAGTGTAAGGCATGAAACCTTAGGAATTCTAGAAGAAAATGTAAGGAAACTTCATTATATCAGTATAGGCAATGAATTCATGACTAAGACCCCAATGGTAATTATAGCAACAACAATAATAAATCCATGAATTGTGATGAAAAAGCTTCGGCACAGCTAAGGAAATAACAGAGCAAATAAACCTACAGAATGGGAGAAAATATTTGCAAAGTATGCATCTGATAAATGGCTAATATACAGAATCTACAAAGAATTCATGCAAACCAGTGAGAAAATAACAAACTATCCCACTAAGAAAATGAGTAAAACATATGAACAGAAACTTTTCAAAAGATGATAGACACAGGGCCAATAAACATATGAAAAAATCCTCATCATCACTAATCAGTGAAATGCAAAAAGTCCAAAAACTGCCTGTCATTTCAGGACTGAATTAGATTTCATGTAGACACATTAAAAAAAAGTAAAAAGAAATAAGTAATGTTAATTTAATACTTGTCTTTAACCCCATAAACCCCAAATATTATCATTTTAACATGTAAGTGATATAAAAATTATTAATAACTTTTTTGGCACTAAGTCCTTGAAATCTGTGCTGTATTTTATACCTACAGAGCATCTCCATTGGATTAGCTATGTTTCAAATGCTCACTAGGCACTTGTGGCTAGTAACTGTCATATTTAGCAGTGTAAGTTATAAACCCTGAGACCATCCTCAGTATCTGTCTTTTTTTTTTTTTTTTTGTAGAGACAGAGTTTCACTTTATTGCCCTCGGCAATAAAGTGGCATCACACAGCTCACAGCAACCTCCAACTCCTGGGCTTCAGTGATTCTCTTGCCTCAGCCTCCCCAGTAGCTGGGACTACAGGCGCCCGCCACAACACCCGGCTATTTTTTTGTTGCAGTTTGGCCAGGGCTGGGTTTGAACCTGCCACCCTCGGCGTATGGGGCCAGCACCCTGCTCACTGAGCCACAGGCGCCGCCCCATCCTCTGTATCTCTTAACAGCTTTTGCTTTTCTCTGTCTCTGTGTTTGACAAATTGATTATCCTTTTATAAAATGAACTCCAGTATTTCGTCTATTGAGCTTTTCACTTTAATAACTCCACATTTTATTCCCACAATTTTTACAAGAATTATTCTTGTCTCATTTCTACTTACTTTTATTTTATAAATTAAAATTTAATTTTCCAGGGAAATTAAGCCTACACTATCCATATAAGCATTATAAAACTCTTTATTTTAAACCTTTGCCAGACAGTTCCATAAAATTAATTTTATCTGGAATGAATTCATATACTAATTGTTGGGGTTTGTTATGTTTATTCATATTGGCTTTCCTAGAGTTGGAATTATTCATGTTTTGAAATTTAGATTTGCAGGATCATTTTAGGGAGTGTTCGATTTTTGTTGTGTTCTTTCTTATTTCAGAATTCTAGGAGGGTACGAATGTTTTTGGTTATATCAGTTGGTTTCGTAATGCTTCAATCACAGCTAGAAGTGTGCCTGTCTCTCAAATGGTGTTCGTTGTACCTGCCCCTCTTCCCTCCTCCCCTATCCCGCTGCTTGCTCTCCACTGAGATTCACTTCCTTTTGTGAACATGTGTGCTCATTGGTTAGTTCTAATTTAATAAATCAGTTGCATTCTCATGGAGGTCAGGGATATTTCTAGTGGACATCGTTGGTCTAGGTAATAGTACGCTTATGTAAGAATTCCAGCAAATATTAATATTATCAGAAGGGTTGGAGGAGAGAAAAATATTTGAAGAGATACTATTTTTTGTACAACTAAAAGAAAGACATAATTACATCTAAATGATACCTCGGGTGATTTTTCAAGGTAAACTAAATAAAGCCATATTTGGAGACTATACAGTGATATAAAGAGATGAGTTTCCAAACTGCTGGTGTGTACCAACAGGTGACATAGGAGATACCAACATTTGGATCGATGGTAGACTCCTCTGGAGGCCACACACAATGGAGTAACATGTTTAAATTTTAAGCTAAAAAAATTATCAGTGCACAAAACATTGTACCAAACCATTATTCATGTATGAGGAAAAAAAATAGCAAGGGGAAAGGTATTTTTAAATATGCACCATCTAGTTTACCGTCCCTGGGTTCTCTCTAAAAGAGTTACTATAGGATATAGATCAGCAAGGGCAGTGAACTAGAGGAAGGTAAGGCATATAAGAATAATAGGGAGCATAGAAACCTATCAAATATGAGTAGATCTTACTCTTTTTTATTTCCTTTTTCTTTATTTCAAAATTGACAATATTCCTTTAGGTTAAAAGAATAAAATGTGGTAATGCAGGTGTTTAATGTATACTTAGAGTGTGATAACATCAAGAATATTGAAATACTGAATCATTTAATATGAATCATGAAATTAAAGGTAATCTATTAAAACAAATGTAACATATCATTTTCCATTTTAGCAAGGAGAAAAACATAACTCCGGAAAATATATTAATGCAACGGGAGCATGAAGTGGGGTGGGGGGAGAAGAGAGGAAACTGGATGGCAAGCAAGGAACTTGAAAAAAAAGAGATTTTAAAAAGTCTAAATAAATACATAGTCTGCTGCATGTAATAGATTAAATCTCTAACTAAAAGTCAGAAATTATCAGACAAAAATAACATAACCTAATAAAAGATATATGTAAGATTTAGATCATGCCAAACAAACAGAACAGAAGGCAATAGAAATAAAATGTATGTTTAGAGGATGCTTACCACATATTAGACATTCGATAAATGTTATTTCATAGTTTTCTTTTGGATGATAGATGTTTTTATATGAGAGTTATTAGGTACTTTATTTTTACAGCTCAAGTCTTCAAACCGACAAAATGAAGAAAAATGCCTTAAAAAAGAGCATTGTTCTCTTTTTGTACAAGGTCAACATTCACAAAGCACAGGGGCAAAATCACATCTGTGTAGCATCACTGAAATATAGCTCCTTTCCCCTGGCCTAGAGCTCAGTTTCAGTGCACACCGGGTTCTTCACATCTGCCAAGCAGTGTGCAGTCTCCTCTGGGCATGCAGAATAAGGAAGACCTGGCGCCACTGCTCTGCGGAGATCGCAGTCCTGGAAGAGGTTCTCGACCTGGTAGGCGGACCTAGATGGAGGGTTTTGACTTCCTGAAATGACACGCAAAATGTGGCTATATTTTTTTAGTGTGATAGGTCAATAACGTTCATCATTTTCTGGAAGGAGTTGTATCTCCTGAAATTTTAATACTATCGCTCTTGTTTTAAGACTGGCAAATAAATCTGGGCCTATGGAAATTAAAGGAGGTAATAAAAATGTAGGCTTTCACACATTTGGATGTTTCCTACTTGTAATTCAATTAGGAAGTTACAGTCTTTCTTTTACAATAATTGGGATCTCAAAAGATGCTTTTTCCTTTTGGAAATAAAACTATCCTTACAGAATTCAACTCGCAAGGTTTAAGTCTCTTGACTAGTTTCAAATTGACATTTGTAGCCCATTCTTAATTATACTCACCAGTTAGTAAAGGGAGATTGAGTGATTAAAAACAAAAAGAAAAAACAAACATAAGCCTCAATCTTCAAATTTCATTTTAGGCAGTTTTTGCACTTGTTCATTATTTTTATAAATACTTACAATAGGTTTCAAAAATAAGTCATTTGGGCTTGACTTCTATCTCCTGTCCCTATCTCCCTTGTAGCAAAGTGTTAATGACTCGAGGCAAAAGACCTCAAATTTTGTAAATGGCTCCAGGAGTGCAAACTGGAGGTTTTCCTATTTTCCAGCAGCCTGGCTTCTTTTACCAGGGTGGTCTCAGCCTTATGATAAATAAAGATACAGGCATGAATAAATATTATAAAATGCTTCTGCGGATGCTGGTAATGTTCTGCATCTTGATGTGGTTGCTGCTTAGGTGGATGTGTTTTGTGTGTGAAAATATGACCAATATCTTCCATGGGCAGATTTAGACACTAAAATATTTTAAAACATAAACATTCACTTTTATTTTTAAAACTCAGATCCACCCAGGTGCCACTTGTCCTGTCTTCAGACTTTCCATCTGAGATCGATGCTTCACGTTTCTTCCTGACTTTTCATTTCTCCTACTCTCCCGGTTCTACCTTGCCCTGAGTGTGCATTCAGACTGCTCCCTGTAGTACACAGTGCGTGGTGCAGAGCAGATTATACACATGGCATCAATTTCTTCACAATATGGGACCATAACAGGTGAGAATTAAGTCACATGCAGAAAATACCTAGATACTTGGCAAGAGCAAGGCTCCATGGCTGTAGCTTTCTGCACAGGTCTGTCATGGCTGACTCTCTGTAAGGCCCAAGGAGTAGCATTATGCTGGGCAGTGTAGACCCGGGCTCTCCACCCACCACAGGAATGTCTTTAATGGTGTGCCCTCTTCTTTAGTCTGGATTCTGGGCCCCCATACTTCTCTTGGGCTTGGGGAAGGGTGTTTCCTTCTTACTTCTCAGACCCAAATCTTCCCTGAATTCAGCATAATCAACACAGGCATGAACTTTGATTATAGTGAAAACTCTCTCTTATGAGAGACAGGGCTATAATAAAGTGTAAATATTCATGGCCTTTCCCCCTTGTTGAGTACTGAATGGAGATACAGACTCAGTCCAAATTCAAAGAGGCAAAATTGGGCTACATTAGGAACTAACTGGAGGGGGAAACATAAGAGAGAGAAGGAAGGAGAATGGACCTACCTTTGTAGCTGTGAACTAGAGATGAGTAGGAAGCAAAAGAGCCAGGCAACAGGACCACTCAGAAAGGGAGATTGTGTCACTACAAGGCATGCTGCTTTGGGGAAAGAGATGGATAATGATTGCAATAGGGACGTGTTCCCTGCGTTATGTGGGTAAATTTCTTTTTGCTATTTCACAAGAACATTTGCAGTTAAGAACCACCAGGCCTTTAGAAATATATATATATATATATTTCTGTTCCCTCATGACACTGGAACTGGGTGTAAGAGAGGGCAAGATGGTTTAGATTTATCAGATGAGATGTATCAACGTATGAAGATTTATAGCACAGTTTTCCAGAAATTGTCTATTTTGGATAGAATTTTTGGATAGAGTGATAGGGAGTGAGCTAAATGATCAATTAGAGGGCTTACTCCACCAGCCCCTTCTTTTTACTAAAAAAAGAACAAAGCAATAGTCAAATGTAGCTGTACATCTCCCAACATTCCTAACCACATTTAAAAATGCCAAAGCAGGAGTTTTCTAACTAGTTTATTTTTAATTCCAAACTTAAAATATTTCTGGAACAGTTTTCTAATAAAACCCAAGGCCAAACACCTGGACTTTCCTTCCTTCTGAGTTTATTATAGTAACAATCATAATTAATATTTATATGGCTGTGGTGTGCACGATACTAAGCACTTTACATTTTCATTTATTTAATCCTTATAAAAAGCCAATTAAGTAGGTACTATTATTATAACTCTTATCCTCATTTTACCAAAGAAGAAACAGATGTAGAGATAGGTTAAATGACTTGCTCAAGGTTACGCAGATGGTAAATGGGGGAGGTCAGATTGAAACCCAGGCAGTTTAGCTGCGGATCTTTGCTTATAATTTGCTGTCTCCACCCACAGACTGTGGTCTGTGAGGAACCAGGGCTACACAGCAGGAGGTGAGCAGCAGGGGAGCAGGGAAGTGTTAGCTGCATTTACAGCCCCTCCCTATCACTGGTGTCACCTACCAAACTCCCCAAAAAGGCTGGGGACTGCTGCTTTAAATCACTGTTTTTACTGTCTGCAAAAAATACCATTTTTGTTAATCTCATGCCCAGCGTAGATACTAGTGGTAGAGGTCAAAGGACAGGCAGGATTGAGGAGATTGAACTTGTAAGTGAAGGTTAATGTGTATAGGGGTCAGTAAAAAACTTCTGTTTCCAAAATGCACTATTGTATATTTCCTTTTGCAAGTGCACTTGAGAATTAGCTTGTCAAATTCCAATAAAAAATACTGTTGAGATTTTAATTGGGTTTGACTACTTATAGGATCATGAAATACACCATTTTTATTGTCGTCTTTTATATTAGTAAATTTGTGTATTTCTTCATGCAGGTTGTACGCATTTGTTATTCGCAGTTTTATTTGTGTTGCTACTATGAATGGATTTCCATTATATTATAAATCCTGTTCTTGGTATATAGACGAGTTGGTAAATTGTCTATATTGGCAGATGGAACCCTCACTGAAATATTTTATTGGTTCTAGTAGATTTTGCTTCCTTTATTGTGTGGTGTTTGTTCTGCTTCTTAGTACTATTAACAGTTAATGGTCATTTCATTTTTTTTTTATTCTACATTATCAGTTTTATAATATGCTGAACAGTTCTGGTAATAATTAGTGTCCTATTAGGAACACATAATTATTTCACTTCCAAGTTGATGTTTGAAGTGAGCTGGAAGTTCTTTACCATGTTAAGAAATATCCTGGGTGGCGCCTGTGGTTCAAGCAGTAGGGCGTCGGTCCCATATGCCAGAGGTGGTGGGTTCAAACCCTGCCCCGGCCAAAAAAAAAAAAAAAAAGAAATATCCTTCTATTCTCTTTCCCCCAAGTTATTATGATTATTTTTAGTACAAGTATGAAGTTTAATCAAATCCCATTTTAGGACATTTTCTTCTTTTAATCCTTCTATTAAAACCCTTAATTATGAATATCCTAGTATTGGACAATGGGTTCACTTCTTGAATGAAATCCTGTTGTGGGCAGTATATATTGGTCAAGGGCAAAGTCTTTGATGTCTGACAGATTTTGGCATTTTACCTTTAATAAGTACAGTATTATGTAATTTTTTGCAGTTTTCCTCCCTTTTCTGAATCTCATTAATGTCCCATGTAAACATGAATAATGTGAATTCCATCTTCATAGGTTAGTTGGGGTGATCATTTATATTCATCCCTTAGCTCATCACATAGCACATTGCCTGCCTCGTTATAAATGCATAATAACATTTTTTTGCTATTATTTCTATTACACATATTAAGAAACATTCAGTTTAATATATTATGTATGACATTGCTTCTGTATTCATAAATTAGGCTGCTATGTTGAATTTTGTGTTACCTTCGCTGTTTAAAAAAATCTATTTTAAAATCATCTTTAAGAATGAAACAGTATTATGCACTCTCTCTATTGAAAAAAAAAGTTATCTGTCAGTCTTTAGCTAAATTTCGCATTTAATCTCCCCCTTCCTTTTCTCAGTTTTGTATTATTTGAGGGTTCAACTAAATGTGTCAACGTTATGAGCCATCAGCCAGTGATCAGAAGATCAGAAGGGGTGGGGGGGTGCGTGTGGGGGTACAGCACTTCCTCTTCACCTGTTTTCTGCCCCTTCCTCCCTACCCCCCACCCCTGTCATGTACTTACTATCATGAATCCTATGGGGCCTTACTGGTATCAGAGATGATCGGAGATGTTTTCTTAGTTATGGGCATATCCCTATACACCAGCAATAAGGAGGGGCCTGGTGGGCAGGACCAGAAAGGATAGACCCTAGAAAGAGCTTAACCCATGGAAACTTGGGGCCCTGGGTGGGACAATGATTGATACCACACATTTCCTGTTTGCAAGGATAAAGACTGCCTACTTGCCACCATCTTCAGGACTATAGCCACTTACGGTCCTACATATCCCAATAAGAAAAAATTAAGTAATAAGAATTAATCTAGGTTGACTTAGTAATACGAAGGAGAGAGCAAAACAAAAAGAACGCCTAGCCAGGAAAGCTAGCAGATGGTAACCATCTCACTCAAATCTTCCTTGAGCTACAAACTAATGTTTACCTCTAATATCAGCTGCAGAATAACTCACAACCTTGATGACGTTTAGAAATTCATCTTTTATTCTCACAGACATAGGAGGGTTTTCCCTGGGTCTTTATTGCTATGTATGATGAGAGAGAACGTTGAAGATGTACAGAGCATCAGATGCTACATGAACGACACGTGTGTGCACATGTTTTGTGAAATTCGGGAACATCAAAACATAGTGCCCAGGGCAGGGGTACCTTTCTTGAGTCAAATGGAATTATGATTAAAAAATATCTCTAATAAATAGCCAGATGTCTTAGGATAAAACTTATGGGGCAGAGCCACAGATAATCAGATAACAATCAAAAGAAACTGTATAACTAAGATGTCATTATTTTAAAACATCTGTCAGACATGGGAATAGATTCAAGGCCAACCCCAAATGAAGGAAAATTATGTGCAATATCAGCTTTGTGCTTCTTGTGGCCTTTTGATCCTGCCTTTAACCTTTGGGAATTTTGTCAATATTTACATAGCATGTCATCGGACCACATCGTGGGAGCATATCTTTTTCACAGGTGGGGATTGTGGGTGAGTGTTTAGGGATTCACAAATTAGAGCCCAGAAATGATAGGGAAATCTGTGGGGCTCTGACATTGTAAGTAAAAAACTGCATTTGTGCTTACTGGTATTTTTTTTAGTAGAAGATCTGTCGTTTTTTATCATATTCTGAAAGAGATCTGTGAGGCTGCTGCTAGCCTCTGTGTGCATTTTAATGAGCAGTTCCTTATTATTTCTGACATTGGAATAATATCATTCCTAGTATTCACTGTGGTCTTTTGCAAACTTTTCTCTAAAGTTTTCTAGTCCCTATTTTTCATTTCATTTTCCTCTTAATTTCAGATTAATATGAGGGAAATACGATTAGGTAATATTGTTTGTGTTTATAAGGTGAAGTCCGAGTTGCAAGGATGATATGCAAGTTCATGAAGTGTTCATGTTTTCTTTCCATTTTTCTAAGTAATTTGTAATGACCATGCTCATGCCTGTAATCCCAGTACTTTGAGAAACTGAGACAGGAGGATCACTTGAGGCCAGAAGTTTGAGATCAGTCTGGGTGACAAAGCAAGACTATTGTCTCTTCAAAAAATAAGAAAACTAAGCTTGGAATATATTCCTAGCTACAGGAAGGCTGAGGTTGGAGATCCCTTAAACCTAAATTGAAGGCTGCGGGGAGTTATGACCGTATTACTGACCTCCAGCCCGGGAGACAGAGTGAGATCCTGTCTCTTCTCCCACCCACCCCCCCAAAAATCAATTTGCATTAATTTTGTCCTAAATTTTGTAATCTTAGAAAACCTTTTTTATTATTGCATATTTTTAATATTTAATATAGTGAATAGTTAATACTTAATTTGCTATATAATAACATGAAATATTTAATATTACATGTTTTTCTTCAGATGTTATTTTACTGTGATTTCTTTTTATTGGGGATTCATTGAGGTTTGCTGTGATTTCTTTTTAAGACATAGCTATTCCATACATATTCCAAGAAATTTTTAAATAATATTTTATATGTTCCAGAGCTACCCTCTGTTGTCTCCCACAGTATTTGTATTAGGCAACAGCATGATAATTACAAATTTATCTTTCTCCTTGTTCTAATTTTCTGCACATTTTATGAAATGAAACAGTTTCTAAAAGTCTGTATATAGGTGGCTTAAGTAACCTCTGTGGTCACTTATAGAGAAAATATTCATGCTTTCAAAAAGCAAGTATTCTACTTTTACAAAAATACGTTCTGGGGAACTTAACCTCAGGATATTTCTTCTTTGACTACAGCCACCCAATTTCTATTTCCCTTATTTCCAATGAAATTTACCTTTATTCTCATTATGATCTCCAGTTCCCTAATCATTGTCTTTTTTTTCACAGGGGATCTGAACTGCTTCCACAATGCTCAGTATAGGAGGCTGTGGTTCCATTTTCTTCTAGTTTTGTGTTTCTGATACTCACTTGTGGATAATTCCTACTACTTAACACCTGTTACTCTGCTTGATGCTTCCAACATACACGTTGCTGAAAAATGTCAGGCAATGGACCAGTTTTGTCAACTACGAATTCATTAAGTGCTAATTCATCCTGGTTCCTCTCCCAATCTGAAACATTTTTAGTCAAATTTAATTTATCTACTAATTTCTTCTCCACATCTCCAGCTCCATCATTTTCTACTTAACCTCATGCCTTTGACTTCACTTTCTTCATGCTGGATGTGAGGTTGTTTGATTCTTTATGAATCAACGTTATCTGATGTCATCTCTTTTCATGGTTTTCTTTTCCTCATTTTTTTTTTTTCTGCATCCTCACCTATGTTATCAATCTTACCTCTCATATGGATAAATAGTTTTATTTCATCCTTCTTAAAGCTTGCTTTTTGCTTGGTCACTCAATACAGCCTCTGTCTGCTTCTCTTTGCACCTATCTCTGTTATTCTCCACCCTTAGTATTTCAATATTGCAATTTCCTTAGAATCCCCCTTTGCAGTTAAAAAATATTAATAGCCAAAACATATCAGGCACTCTTAAGGCATTGGTATTCTACTTTACATTAAAAAGAGTAGATGAAAAAGCTTACAATTTTTTTTTTTTAACATGTCAGGAGGAAAATCACAGTGTTTACCTAATAATCTAGGTTGGAACAGGTTATATACCCTTATTCATAGGCTTGGTGACAATAGGAAATGAAGACAGCTCTTTTGATGGTCAGTAAATTATTAGGGAGAATGAATGGACTCAAGAAGTGGAGGCAGAAGTTACAGGAAGGTGAAGGGTGGAGCTGTACAGAATCAAAGATTGTTTTATTATGCAGGTAAAGTCTCCCAAGTAATCTCTTGGAACCACCCTCAGCAGAATGGATGAAAAAATCTGTCTCTTCCCTTGAAGAAGCCTCTTTTCTCTTTTTTTTCCTTTAGTGGAGAAAAGGATTTTTATTTTTATATATACATGTGTTTATTAGGTTTCTATTTTTTTGCCTTCACAAAATTAAAAAGGCTTACATTTTAATAACAATAACAATGTTTAAAACAAGGACTAGAAACAAAAACCTCATAAAGAACTAACGAACATAAATACATTCAGAAATGGAATCAATTGCTGCATCAAAATAATAATAATAATGCAAAGAAAGTAACATTCACATTGTCAAATAAGAGTATGTCTATTATAGAATGCTTTGACTCTGAGATTCAGTATGGAGTCATCAGTTCTTATTTTTTTTAAGTCTCAAAAAATAGACAACTAGTATAAATAAAAGGAAAAGATAATTTCAAAAAACAGATCATGCCAAATCTTATAGACAATAGAAAAAGAAGAAATACTTCAAAATCGTTCTATTTGATCTAGGTATACCTGATATTAAAATTAGAGAATGTGTATTATTATAAAGGGGAAATTACAAACATATGTCACTTATAAATAAGGATGCAATATCCTAAACAACATATTAACAAGTTGAATTAAAAATCAATGTTTAAGTAATGTACTTTGGTCAAAATTAAATCCAATTTATGTGAGAATTAGTCATTCTTTCTTTTCTTTTTTTTTTTTTTTCTTCTTTTCCTTTCCCTCATCCCTTCCCTCCTTCTCTGTCTGGTCTCCCGAAAAGGTTTTTTGATGAGGTCCTGGGGGTGGTTTAAGAAAATTGCATTTTGGGGGGGAAGAAGTTTTCTTGGTCAGATAAGAAAATTCCAAAAAAAAAGTTTGTCTCTGAGCTTAGGTGTATGGGTTAGATGGGACAAAGTTAGATGGTCCTTTTTTCTATGGAAGCTTCTAGGGCCCTCTCAACATACCAAAGCTCGAGTTTTAGGGTATTTCCTTCTGAGCCCCAACATTCCCCTATCTGATATTTCCCTGAAAGTTTCAGACGTTAAAATCTGAGTAGGGCGCTGGCCCCATATACCAAGGGTGGCGGGTTCAAACCCAGCCCCTGTTGAACTGCAACCAAAAAGTAGCCAGGCGTAGTGGTGGGCGCCTGAAGTGCCAGCTGCTCGGGAGGCTGAGGCAGGAGAATCACAGAAGCCCAAGAGCTGGAGGTTGCTGTGAGTCCTGTGACATCATGGCACTCTACCGAGGGTGGTAAAGTGAGACAGAGTCTCACAAAAAAAAAAAAAAAAAAAATCTGAGTTGTTGGCTGTGGAGAAAAAAATATTAATTATTAATTTAATTTGATTTGATTATTAAGAGAAGTCTATGTGGTCTATACTTTTATTAACCCCATTTACAGATGAGCATGTTGAGTCTTAGAGAATCTGAATAAATTGCTCAATGTCACGTATGTGCCAAAAATGGGTTTAAATCCAGGCCGAACTCCAGAGTTGGTTAACTGCAAACAAATATTAAGACTCTTGTTTCCACATTGTCACTTTGCTTCCTTTTACCATTAAACTTATTGGAGGAAAAAAAACCTACTTGTTTTTTGTCTTAATACTTTGTTCTTTTAACTGCTAATCAGATTAATTCAACTAGTAAATTTCTGCAGTCATTAAAGAAAGGGCTACTCCACTTAGTATTCTGTCTTAGCTCAAATTCCTGTGGTATTTAACATTATTATCAGGAGATAATTCCTTCCATTTTGAATTTCTGTTCTCCTCAACCTTCTCTGATATTGTGGTCTACTGATGCCACTGTTCTCACTCATTTTTCCTCAGTATTTTTATTTTTATTTCTCTAGATAGTATCCTCCTGAAGCATTTTGTCTTTGGTTATTGTGGGCTGTATAATCTATTCTTTATGTATCCCATCATCTTCCAAGGTTTTAAGTAGCATTTGGTCAATGTATCCCTGTTATAGACGTTAACCTTGATGTCTCTCTTAATAGCCAATTTCTCAATGATCATTTCTTTTTCTTTTTTTTTTTAATCAATGATCATTTCAACCTGAAACTCCTAAGGGCAGTCAAAATATTTACACAAGTCATTATTTCCGTAAACCCTTTATTTTCCCAACCTGACTTGCCTTTATTTATTTTTTTAATTAATTTATTTTTTTTTATTACATCATAACTGTGTACATTAGTGCAATCAAGGGGTACAATGTGCTGGTTTCATATACAATCTGAAATATTTACATCAAACTGTTTAATATAGCCTTCATGGCATTTTCTTAGTTATTGTATGAAGACATTTGTATTCTGCATTTAGTAAGTTTCGCCTATACCCATTCTAAGATGCACCGTAGGTGTGGCCCCACCAATTACCCTCCCTCCACCCCAACCTCTCCCCTCCCCTCCATTCCCCTCCCTTGGCCCTTTCCCCATATTCTTGTGCTATAGTTGGGTTATAGCCTTCATATGAAAGCTATGAATTAGCTTCATAGTAGGGCTGAGTACATTGGATACTTTTTCTTCCATTCTTGAGATACTTTGCTAAGAAGAATATGTTCCAGCTCCATCCATGTAAACATGAAAGAGGAAAGTCTCCATCTTTCTTTAAGGCTACAAATATTCCATGGTATACACATACCACAATTTATTAATTCATTCATGGGTCAATGGGCACTTGGACTTCTTCTATGACTTAGCAATTATGAATTGTGTTGCAATAAACATTCTGGTACAGATGTCTTTATTATATTGTGATTTTTGGTTTTCTGGGTATATACCTAGTAAAGAAATTATAGGATTGAATGGCAGGTCTATTTTTAGATCTCTAAGTATTCTCCAAACATCCTTCCAAAAGGAATGTATTAGTGTGCATTCCCACCAGCAGTGTGGAAGTGTTCCCTTTTCTCCACATCCATGCCAACATTTCTGATTTTGGGATTTTGTTATGTGGGCTAATCTTACTGGAGTTAGGTGATATCTCAAAGTAGTTTTGATTTCATTTCTCTGATGGTTACGGATGATGAGCATTTTTTCATGTGTCTGTGGGCTGTGCACCTGTCTTTAGAGAAGTTTCTCTTCAAGTACTTTGCCCAGCCTGAGATGGGATCACTTGTTCTTTTCTTGCTAACACATTTGAGTTATCTGTGGATTCTGGTTATTAAACCTTTTTCAGAGGTATAAACTGTAAATATTTTCTCCCATTCTGAGGGATGTCTGCTTGCTATACTTACTATGTTCTTGGCTGTGCAGAAGGTTTTTAGTTTGATCAGGTCCCAGAAGTGTATTTTTGATACTGCTTCAATTGCCTGGGGAGTCCTCCTCATAAACTATTCACCCAGGCTGATACCTTCAAGAGTTTTCCCTGCACTTTCTTCTAGTAAGAAGAAAATTGGTATAGAAGGGACATTTCTTAAACTCATAGAGGCCATCTACAGCAAACCCACAGCCGATATCGTATTGAATGGAGTTAAATTGAAATCATTTCCACTTAGATCAGGAACCAGGCAAGGTTGCCCATTGACTCCATTGCTCTTTAACATTGTAATGGAAGTTTTAGCCATTGCAATTAGGGAAGAAAAGGCAATCAAGGGTATCCACATAGGGTCAAAAGAGATCAAACTTTCACTCTTCGCAGACAATATGATTGTGTATCTGGAAAACACTAGGGATTCTACTACAAAACTTTTAGAAGTGATCAAGGAATACAGCAATGTCTCAGGCTCCAAAATAAACACCAATAAATCTGTAGCCTTTATATATACCAACAATAGCCAAACCGAGAAAACAGCCAAGGACTCTATTTCTTTCACAGTAGTGCCAAAGAAGATGAAATATTTGGGAGTTTACTTAGCAAAGGATGTGAAAGATCTCTATAAAGAGAACTATGAAACTTTAAGAAAAGAAATAGCTGAAGATGTTAACAAATGGAAAAACATACCATGCTCATGGCTGGGAAGAATCAACATCGTCAAAATGTCCATGCTACCCAAAGCAATATATAATTTTAATGCAATTCATATTAAGCTCCACTGTCATATTTTAAAGATCTCAAAAAAATACTTCATTTTATATGGAATCATAAAAAACCTCGAATAGCCAAGACATTACTCAGAAATAAAAACAAAGCAGGAGGAATCATGCTACCAGACCTGAGACTGTACTATAAATTGATAGCAATCAAATGCATGGTACTGGCACAAAAACAGAGATAGATGTCTGGAACAGATTAGAGAACCAAGAGATGAATCCAGCTACTTACAGTTATTTGATCTTTGACAAGCCAATTAAAAACATTCAGTGGGGAAAAAATTCCCTATTTAACAAATGATGCTGGGTGAGCTGGCTGGCGACCTGTAGAAGACTGAAACTGGACCCACACCTCTCACCATTGACTATTTGTAGCCTTAAAGAAAGATGGAGACTTTCCTCTTAAGACATGAAACTATGAAAATACTGACTTGCCTTTATTAATGGCATTATCATCTGTTCAATTAAAATCCTTTGGCTTCTACTTTCCCTTTACCCACCATAGTCAATTTGTAACCAAATATTTATTATTTTTCCCAGAGGAAGCTTTGATTCCTTTTTATCTTTTCCTTTATCTCTGCCTGAACCCCCCCTTTTTTAATAATCTCTATTTGTGAATATCACCTATCACAACAACTTGGATTGCTTGCCTCTACTCATTCCATATTCAACTCAGACTTCACCATGGTCACTTTGTATAAACAACTCTTTCTCTAAAACATAGATGTGATGGACCTATATATATTTTTTTCTTTTTTAACCCTCACTCCACATCCATTCACCTTCTTCTTGGTTTTATTATATGAGCATAGTATCCCAAATTTCTCTTTGTTGCACAGTTCTTCTACTACCTGTTTGGTTATGTGGGGCTGACCCTGTCTTCACTTGCAGGACAGCACATGATGTAAGTGTGGTCATTCTAAGAAGCCAAAATGTTTGGTTTAGAGGTGGAATAGTCACTGAGCTCTGGTGCTGCTCAGAGGCAACCTGAGCATGCATTCTCAATGAGGATGACATCACTCTCAAGGGAGTACAAATTGGCTCTTGAGGGGTTAAAAAAAATCTTAGATATCAAAATGGTGTGTGGCCCTCCTGAGTGCAGCCTTATTGCTCAACCCTACCTGAAATCAATTATTACTCTTTAATTTTCTGGACAGAGGAAAATTAAGGGGAAAATGTGTTAAAAGTCTCCTTAGGGAAATGATAATGAAAAATAATTGAGAAGAGAGAGATACTGACATTCCGGAAGGATTGGAATTTAAAACATATCCAGGTTGGAACTTTTGCAAACCTCTCATAGCACAAAGCCATAGGGATGTTGGAGCACTGAGCCAAATGTGGAAGCAAACCAAGGGATGAATAGAATAGGCTGGGTCCTGAGGACATCCTTTCACCTCTAAATCCAGTCATTCCTGAAGTAAGAACTAATGCTAGGCCTTTTACATTATGTAGGCTTAAAAAGATTCCATTTTTGTGTAGATAATTTTGGGGTTCATTTTTAAGGAATGACAAAAAATTGTTTTCCTCTGTAACAGCCCTTGAGGATTTTCTGACTCTGCCCCTTGTTTGTAGATACTTCCCTACTACTACTCATCTCTTTAATTTTTGTTGTTCTGAGTTATACAGAGTGGCCATAAAGTTCTTGAAGTAGGAAGTATAAAGTTTTTGAACTTTATGGCCACCCTGTATATGCATATCTCTTTGTCTTAGCTTAAGATTTCTCTTTAGCAATAGAGTTCTTATCTGCCTCGTAAACTTTTTTTTTCAAGAACAAGTGTGATGTCTATACTATAATTTTCAATAAATTTCTCCCACACCAAAATAAATACAAATTGATTATTCATCAGTAAATTTTAATACTCCTCACATTGTGTTTTTTAAAATTTTGATATCTACATTCCAGTGAATTTTTATGAATACTGTTTTATTTCATTTCAAATCCCCAGGCTCTATTAGAGTGCTTTCAAAATAGGAGCTGCTTAAAAAAATTGAGTTATTGCATTTTTACTAGAAAATTACTGTACACATCTAATTTTTTTCTCCGTGTTTCTGAAGCGGGAAGTTGATTATCAGAATAATATCTGTCCAAGCCGAAGAAGTACCTTAACCCTAAGGAAAGAGACTCAGAATTCCCAAAATGATAACTGAATGGTGTGCCTACATACTCCAGTGATTTTACCGCCTTCAGTCATTAGAGTGTGAGGCCCTTTGGCACAAGGGTCTAAATGGTGGTTGATGAAGGGGTATTTGTAGGATTCCAAAGACCCAAGGTGATGTCTCAGTGCATACACTAGGGCTAATTAAGCTGGAGCTAATATCTTTCATCAGGCTAAAGGTAAGTATGCCACTTAACAACAGTGTAAATGTATAGCACTGCTGCCAGAAACACTGATTTCAAACACTGATTTGACAGAGGTTATAACAGGAAAAATTGGCTCAACTTACTACAGCAGCATCTGATTTTCTGAGACTTTCAAAACTACTAGAATTTGTTTCATGCCATGAAACATAAAAACATGAATATTGTCTTCCTTTTTCTCTTTTCTTTCATGTCATATCTTTAACTAGAATTAACATTGCAAGTTTATACATACAAGCTAAATATGAAATTGTGTCAGGATTATATCTTTAAGTTTAGGGATTTTCTTGTTTTTTCCATCTATCTTTCTCTGTCTTTGTCTAGGTTTTGCTTAAAACAAAATTGTGCTGAATGAATAAAGTGATAATATATCCAACCATATTCTTTAAAAATGAATTAAGAACTTGCCTTACTAGAAATGAAAACACATGGTGAAGACACATTTAATAAAGTAATAGAATATTGGAAATATTAACATGTCAAGTAACCTAATTTTTAAAAATATTCTAAATTGGGCAGCGCCTGTGGCTCAGTTGGTAAGGCGCTGGCCCCATATACTGAGGGTGGTGGGTTCAAACCCGGCCCCAGCTGAACTGCAACCAAAAAAAAAAAAAAAAAAAAAAGCCAGGCGTTGTGGCGGGCGCCTGTAGTCCCCAGCTACTCGGGAGGCTGAGGCAAGAGGATCACTTAAGCCCAGGAGTTGGAGGTTGCTGTGAACTGTGTGAGGCCACGGCACTCTACCGAGGGCCATAAAGTGAGACTCTGTCTCTACAAAAAAAAAATATATATATATATATTCTAAATTGGGGGAAAATCACATATGTAAAATTGAATTACCTTTCTGCTTTTCACTGTATATCATTTAAGAAAATGCTATAAGAATAAAAGTATTAATATTCATGTAATCATTTATATCTGGATTTAATGAAGTTTTTAAAAGTACAAAATCCTTGTATGTTACTATAAAGGAAAAGAGCAGCAGTTTTTCCTTGATAAAATTGAACAATCCTCAATATCAAAAGCTTCATAAACAAAATGAAAAGCTGATATAACTGTATTTAAATAATATGACAAGTAGAACACCTTTAACATAAAATTGTATAGGCAAATTACAAAAAATATTAATTACAAAGACTACTAGGGGTTGGGAAGGGTAGGGAGAAGGGATGATTATAGAGAGATTGGTTAAAGGTTACAGAATCACCTTTAGATAGAAGGAATAAATGCTAGTGTTCTATACCACTGTAAGATGAATATAGTCAATAATATATCAATTTTTAAAAATTAGCCAGGAATGATGGATTATGCCTATAGTACTAGTTACTTAGGAGGCTGAGACATAAGGATTGCTTCAGTCTAGTAATTCAAGGTAGCAGTGAGCTGTGACTGTGCCACTGCATTCCAGCCTGGGTAACAAAGCAAGAACCTATCTCTTAAAAAAAACATGCTGATTACTATACATATTATGTATAGAAACATCACTGTGTACCTCACAAATATGTACAATTATGTCAATTAAAAAATACATTTTAAAAAATTAATATGGATGAATATGGGTGAATATTTGTTCATTAATACAAAAATGGGAAGTAAAATTATAAAACATTAGTTGAGCCTTACCAATTATAAAAGTGCTACAAATGAAAATAACATGTATAATTTTCACTTGAAAATTTTGAGGGCATTAAAGGTAATATTCCTAATGGTGAGATGAGAAAGATAAAGGACTGATAGAAGTATAAATTAATTTTCCCTCTTGAGCAAGCAATTTAACAGTAAATATTAAAATATTTAAAGATGTTTATTTTATCTGACTCCATAGTTTTACTTCTAGGAATTTTCCTTATACAACTAATTAGCAAGGCAACTTTGGGGTTAATTGTAGTAATATTTGTATTAATGGAAACCCAGACATAGTCTAAGTGTTCAAAAATTGGTAATGGATCAAAAGCATAATGTAGCAATAAAATATAGGCATTAAATCATATTTTCAATGATTTTAGTTATATAATAATGAGAGTTACTATGTAAAAGTCACATATGTGGGGCCTTTTCATGTAATAGCTCCTATCATTCTCACAGGTATCAGTAAAGACACTTTTCTGTTTTATCTATAGTAAAATGAAGTTCAGAGAAGTTATAGTTCTAGTCTTTGTTCACACTAGTAATTTGTGAAGCCTGGACATAAACCCATCAAAGGGTCTCTGGAGTCTACTTTTTACCTTCTGTGGAATATTGTCACCAAATTGGTCAATGATTATAATTCAGAATTGTGAAAATAAATCTGACGCTGCACTTGGTGTAGCATAAACTCTAGACCAGCAGAACTATTTATTGGAGGTCTTATTTCTGCTTGTATCAACCTGTTATCTCAGTGAACATAATGTTAACCTTTCAAGTGAGGTACTATTTTGTCCATTGAGAAAGACATCAAGCCTCTATGGCATTATTGGATTTGAGCAGGTTTTCTCCTACTTATTTGAGATCTTTCAATCTCCATTTCTCTGGGGTACACAAAATTACACCCTGCTTGCCATGGCTATTTTTTTCTCTTATGTTAAAGGCTGATGCTGAATGATAAAGGGCCAAGATGGGAAATTAAAAAGAAGGGAAGTTGAAGTGCGAAAAGAATGATTTTTGAAAGGCTAAAATAGGTTGGCCATTTACAGGGAAGACAGAGATAATACTCTCCCCAAAAGAATGACTAGCCCCTGAGATTTACCAAAAGCAGGACATAATTCAAAAGTGAGTTGGGTCAGTGTAATTGTCGACTCTCACCATTGACCTTTTAATGATTTAAAAATAAAGCTAGCTAAAGGCATTTTAGTTTTGTTCCAGACCTGGCTGTGATTTATCTGGGAGCCTGTCTTTTACCTTTAAACTCTTCTATGTATTTTAACACTTGAATATATTTTTAACCTTTATAATAATATTAATACTCTCTTTATATATAGTTGAGACCAAAATAGTTTGATGTTCATATTTTCACCTTTAGAAGTGAGAAAGTGGGGCAAGGTCATGCCCTCTTAAATCCAAGAAGTGTTTTATTTATACTCTTCTCCCCTTTCCTTTGAATGCTTTATTATAGTAAGTATTACCACATGAATAATTAAAATTTTAAATGTACAGGGCAGAGATAAGTAAATAATTACAGGCAAAACCTCATTTTTATTTAAAGCAAAAGGGCTTCAGAGAAGAATTGAAAATGGTGCTGCCTTTCTTACAGAGGGACAAATATCTTTCTCCTTTTCACATTTCAGTGTACTTTTTCAAAATGGTAAATAGCCTGGAGATTAACACAGGGGCTGCTTTTCCTTTTTTGTTTCAAATCCATTAGTGGAATATCTTGGCACCCTTAGAGCTACACAGCGTGGTTTTCTGGGTTATTATTTCTTCTCTGGCAGTATTTTAATATAAGTTAAAAAAAAATGGAAAAAATACTTTTATACCCTCCCATTTTATTTCAGAAACGCTTCAGGGATTAATCAATTCTCAGTAAGAAAAAATTCTCTAAATTATTAAGGAAACTTTTGAAATCTATTAATTTGTAATCTGCAGAAAGATTTTGGTTGTATTTGTTCTGTTGCAGAGAGAAAATGGAAGCCTTACATGAAGAATGATCAGCTCGAGTTCATATTCGGCGTGATAGTATTTTTATAAGTCATTGTTTAAAATCTCCACAGTTTGATTCTCCAACATGGCTACTCTTTGCCATTACAAGTCTGGCATGAACTCCCATTTTAGTGAACTCCAATATCCATGAACTCTAATCTCAGTGACTTTCCCCCAGGCTATGTCTATTGTGGCTCCGCACCCATACTCTGCCCCTTCTGAGCAGTGTCCAGTGAACAGTGATCACGTGCTCCATCGCCAGGGAACTTCCTACTATGTCCATTCCTAAGTCTCCTTCATGGTTCACTGGGAACCACTTAATGGAATCCACGGAGATGGTTACTCTCTGTCTTCCTCTTTCTTCTTCTCTCTTTAAAAAGGGAGATAATGTTATACTGCTTTGTTATAAAAATGTGGTTTTCTTTAAATACTTTATTAAGCAAGGACAGTTAATTATGCTATTAGTATTTTGGAATTTATATGAAAAAATTATGGAATTTATAACAGGAAAGAGAAAAGGTGACTTTTTAAATTATAAACTTTTACTTGAAGAGATGTCATAACCTAAAAAATAAAATGCAATTTGGAGTAAATTATTTTCTAACATAATCATTGTTTTAGCATTTTGGCACTTAAAAGCAGATTTTCTTTGTGTTTTAAATAATGTACACTCTTTTTCTTTATTTATTTTTTTGGCCAGGGCTGGGTTTGAACCTGCCACCTCCAGGATATGGGGCTGGTGCCCTACTCCTTTGAGCCCCAGGCACCGCCCAGTAATGTACACTCTTCAGGGAGATGCGATCACTCTTCCGATTACCAGAGAGTCATTTCATTACCATGTCAGTGCTTTAAACTACTCTACTTCCTTCTCTAGTCTCCAGGCCTGAAGTAAATGTTATTTTCCAGAGGCCTAAAATATAGTATGGAATCTGATTTTATAATTAAAAAAATATGATTCAGTTACGTCAAAACTTTAGGATAATTGTATTTTGATTTGAATTTAAACGGTCTCATTTATTTTGTAAAATTTCCCCCTTTGAAACATATTCTGAGTTTGGTGATATGATCTGCCCTGCAGAAAATATTTCTTCTATGTTGTTTTGTATGTTTTTATGTGATTTGCCTTAAAATTTGCCTATTTTAGATTACCGTAAGGAAGAAAGAATAACTATAGATATGTAAAAGTGTGACTATTTAAACACACAAAAGTGAATAATTGTCTTCTTATCACCACACACACACAAACACACACATGTACAAATGAGAAGCTAAGGAGTTACCATAGTCTATTTGTGTTATGATTTCCCCAAAATACATGGGGTACATGGATATGATCAGAGGAATGGTGCACACATGCACACAACAGATACACGATACTTATATAGTCTCCAAATAACCATGTTTTTTTCCTTATGCTTTCAGTACTTATCTCCAGATGGATAACTTTCAACCACTGCTATTAGGAGTTTCTAAAATTTACATTTGTAATCCAATGGTTCTCTCAAACTTCAATGCTGTGACTAAAAACTCTACTAACTTACCCTATTAAGTTTAAAGGTTTCATTGTGACATTCAAGGATTTCTCTGTTATATGTCTAATCCATCATTTCTGACTAATCTTCCTTCTTCTTTTTTTCTTATTCTGCCTATTTCATGTAAACTGATCCTTTCTCAAGCACCTGCCTCCCCAACTCCTCACCCCCCAAGGACTTTTCTCAGGAAATTAATTTTGTCTTGAACTTACTGTCTGTTCCACTCTTCAGACTCAATGCCCATGCTTAGAAACCTTGGTTCTGTCTGTGTAATTTGTAACCTAATTGTGAAAGGAATAAAAAGAGTTTCAGTTCCATTATGTGACTTTCAAATCAAATCCTGTCTACAGGTCCACCAAGAGGATATCATCTCTACCTTCTTGGAAGTCATGGTTGTGCATATAGAACTTCAAGAAACTTCAAGTACCCTTGCATTTATTGTTGGAGTTGAGTTTTTTCCTTATCAAAGTGAAGATCCCTTGTGTACAGGGGTAGTTCTGGAATATAATACATAACATTTAGTTCATTATCTTTATGCCTAAACCTGTTCATCTCTGTTTCTTTTTTTTTTTTTTTTTTGTAGAGACAGAGTCTCACTGTACCACCCTCGGTAGAGTGCCATGGCGTCACAGGGCTCACAGCAACCTCTAACTCTTGGGCTTACGCGATTCTGTTGCCTCAGCTTCCCAAGTAGCTGGGACTACAGGCGCCCACCACAACACCTGGCTATCATCTCTGTTTCTATAAATCCAGTAGGTCTAGCCTAGAAAGCTGAAGTCCATTCTCCTTTTACTCCATAACCAGCTAACTATCAATGTCAACTCTCTGACTATCTGACATATTTCATACTAGTTTACTTTGCATTGCAGCCATCATCAGAATAAGAAATATACAAGGATTTCTCTCTGGTTAAACTTCTGTTCCCTCAACAGTTTGGAGCACTTTTTCCTGGTTACACCAAGCATCACTGCCTCCTCCTCCTCCTTCCATATAGATAGGCAGCTACTGCTTTGCTGGACTATAAGGGAGGTTATTTAATGGAGCCATAGTACCCTTCTCATTATCATGAAATATTAATGGGCAGATAAAACAGAAGATATGAAAATAGACCAGCCTTGTTATATATAAATATCAGCTTCATACTATGTGATTCTTGTGGAGGAACTATGACAAATGGAATATGTTCTAGGTGCTGAACTAGGAGAACAGGCACCAGAAAAGAGAAAAAGGTTTGCTCCCTTTTATATCCATAGATAAGACACTTAGAAGCTTCACTTGCTAGAAAGAATGGATGATAGGGCTTCTCTCTCTGACACCCCTGTCAAATTAATACACATGAGAATTACTTTATGAAGTAGCCAAAGGCAATTTATCCTCATTTCCACTCCCTCCTCAACCTCCATAGTCACATAAGGGAAATAAGGAGAAAATACAAAAGAGTGGTGGGGAATTCTGCTCTAGTTTTCTTGCCTGCCTTCTACAAGGGGTCAAACTGTAAACTTCTTAAAACTATTTGGGTGTTGCTGTCCACTGGCTTTGTCAGAGACATGGAGGCAAGCACTGCAGACAAAATGAATGATTTATTAAGGGATGGCTGGTGCTCACTCGGGCACAGCAACGATCAGCCGTCTTTACTCACTTTCTTATATACCCAAACTCATCAGATAAAAATAATCCAAGAACAAGGAAGATAAAAGGTAAAGATTCCTTATCAGTGTTAACACAGCAAAGTACGTACACACCTTTCTAAACCAAGAATATCTTGTTTGGAGATAAACAACAATGAAGATGAAACACAAAGGGCTGGATTGTCGGTTCTGTTTGCCTGCTTCCCTATATGACTAACTGAAAGTTTTTTTGTAAATAGAGGTAGGGGATTAAGTGCAACGGTCCATTGCCCCAGGCAAATTATCTGTCTCCAGCTATGCTTAGCGGGGGTCTCCAGCACATTCTTTCCTTTAAGGCGTGACTGCAGCCCAAGTACTGGAAATGTTCCTTCTCAGAGCCTCGTGCTTCAAGGAACACACATGAGACTGATTCACCTTTCAAGGGTGCAGAGGACTGTGCCCCTTCATTTTGGGGACCATTTGTCCTCCAAAAAGAAATAGCTAAAAGGAAAAGACAAAAATCTTGCTTCAGTTCAACTGAAGGACCACACTAGGAAAATTAATGCCAAGCTCAAGAAGTAGTGTTACACATAATGCTTAGAAATTACGTTTAACAATTCCCCTCAAGTAAATCTCAAGAAAAAGACTGCAGCAACACATGGGACCATAGCAAAATTTAAAGGGTACACCTGTGCACTCAATTAGCTTAGTTGTCATTGGTTGTTCGTGGGTATTTTCAAGTTTTCTCCTCTTTCTGGATATATGGTAGAAATGTACTTCCCAGATGCTTTGAAGTAAGGTGTGGCCGCATGACTTGCATAGGCTGATGAAAGACAAGCATCAGGGATGTGAATTATATCAGGACAGAGGTTTTTAATACCTGCTGAGGCCATTCACCATATTCTCTTTGCTGTGTGCTGGAAGGTGGGGGCTCCATCAGTCTGAGAGTCTGAATGAAATTCTGACTGTGATGTGAACATGTGGTATGAGCTCTTGTTGTTTTGAGCCTCTAAGATTTTGTTTAGCACTGCATCATATAAAGCCTGGCTGACGTAGTTTGTTGGTAATCCCAAGAACTGTTGAGTCCAGTATGCATGCAAAGAAGAACAAAAATTTAAGAAAAGCATTTAAAAAAAAGAAAACAACCCTTTCTAACCTATAAGAAATTATCTGAAAGAACAAAGAGTTGATAACATAGTTTATAAGAAAAAATAGAATTTAATACACATTTAGAAAGCAACTGCTTTGTGTTCTCAATAAAATCTAATAAGCCAGTTACAAAGAATGAAGTAATAAAAAATTGAAGCTGCCTAAAATGAAAGCTGAGATTAAAAGAGTTAGATGACATAAGAAAAAAATAGTTGGAAATTAAAAATGTAAAAGTGAAATGAAAATCTTTGTTGGGTATAATAAGGAACAAATTTGACATTTTAGAAAAAGAATACTGAGTACTGGCTGCTTTCATTAAAAGAAAAGTTAATTAAATGAACAATGATTTTACTAAAAGAATAATTTAAATCAACAACTGTTCAAGGGGACATTAATTGAAATACAAGGAATCAGAGTGGTTCTGATAAAGGAAATACTGAGGTACTTAAGCAAAAATAGTTCTCATGTGCTCGATCATATCAAGAAAAAAAGTTGGAAAAGAAAAAAAGTTGGAAATAGTCAATATAGGCAAAAGAAAGTTGGAAAAGAAAGAAAATTGGAAATAGTCAATATAGGCAATAAGAAAAATATTTTAGCCATAAATATGAAATATTTTAGAAAAGAGAATACTAGATATAGTTAGAAAATGTATTATGTTGTGATCATTGTCAAAGAAAAGATAAATGTTAAAAATTGGTAAACATGATTATATCACTAACCATGAAAGATTTTAAAAGTATATCAAAGAATTATCTCCAAAAAGTGTCTTGAATGCAGATAGATTTTGGAGTTATTTGAGAATTTCTACCATGTAGAGAGGAAAGTCTTCAATGCCCTTTAAATTTTAAAACTTCAAAATTAATAGCAAAAAATTACACATCAGTGTCAGCTAAAATTTATATAGAGGGTGCCAAAAAATGTATACACATTTTAATAAAGGAAAAAACTGTGTTAAAATTATAATACATGCCAGTAACCAAAGATGAATACAAGTCACATTGAGCACCTCTTATAGTAGCAGAAGTAAAACATGACTTAATAAGGGTGTTTCTTAGAGAGGACCAAACAAACAAAATGCCTGCTCTCAGCATTTTACTGAAAATTATACTGGAAGATCTGTGTGCAACCCCTAATACCTGACTACCACTGTTGGTCATCGTCCAACTCTTTGTAATGGAGCCTTTTCACTGTTTTCTTCTAGTAGTTTTATAGTTTCAGGTCTTACATTTAAGTCTATAATCTATTTCAAGTTGGTTTTGTAAGGGTGTAAGAGTCCAGTCGCATTTTTTTGCATGTTGGCATACAGTTTTCCCAGCCCCATTTGTTGACCGGAATGTCCTTTCCCCACTGTGTGTGTTGATCCCATTGTCAAAAATCAATTGACTATGTATGTATTTATTTTTTGCTCTCCAATTTGTTCTATCGGTCTGTATCTGTTTTTATGCCAGCACCATGCTGTTTTGATTTCTAAAGTTTTATAGCTTTAGTTTTACTTTTCTGAAGTTAGATTATGTAGTATCTCCAGCTTTGTTCTTTGTGTTTAAGATTGCTTTGGATGTTTGGAGGGTTTTTTTTGCTTTCTGATGAATTTTAGGATTGGGTTTTTCTATTTATGTGGAAGATGCCATTGACATTTTGACAGGAATTGTACTGTGCATTTAATCTGTAGATGACTTTGGATATTATGGACATTTGAATGATATTGATTCTTCCGATCCATGAACACAGGATATCCTTTCATTTGTGTTTTCTTTAATTTCTTTCATCTAAGTTTTATACTTTTCAGCATATAGGGTTTTGACCTCTTTAGTTAAATTTATTCCTAAGGTTTTCTTTTTTCTTTTTCTTTCTTTCTTTCTTTTTTTTTTTTTTTTTAAGACAGACTCTCACTTTGTTGCCCTTAGTAGAGTGATATGGCGTCATTGCTCACAGCAACCTCAAACTCTTGGGCTTAAGTGATTCTCTTGCCTCAGCCTCCCAAGTAGCTGGGACTATGGGCGCCTACCATAATGCCCGGCTATCTTTAGAGACGGGGTCTTGCTCTTGCTTAGGCTGGTTTTGAACTCCTGAGCTCAGCCGATCCACTCATGTTAGCCTCTCAAAGTGCCAGCTAGGATTACGGGCTTCAGCCACTACATTCAGCCTTTATTTCTAAGTATTTAACAAAATATTCTGTGGCTATTGTAATTGGGATTGTTTTCTGGATTTCTTTTTCAGATACTTTGTTGTTATGCTCTAGAAATGCTACTGATTTTTGTATGTTGATTTTTATATCCTACAACTTTACTGGATTTATTAGTTTAACAGGTTTGTGGTAAGGTTTTCTGTACATAAGATGTTGCTTAAAACCAGGAGAAACTTAACAGCTTTTTTCTCAATTTGGGTGTTCATTGGTATTCTTATAGAATGTTTTACTGTTATGGTTTTTTCAAATTATGATTTGTTGTGCTGTTACACATACATGTAACTCTGTCTCCTGTCAGTGTAACTCCTATTTCCTTTAGGTAGGAAATATAGTCAGCCTTAGAGTTCCTCAGGGCCTAGCCTAAAGTAATTATCTACAGAGTTATGTTATAAATGGACTTATTTAATTTTACTTGGGTATTTTTGGTCAATTATTATAGCTATACCATTATAGTTATAAAGGTTAAATAAATTATAATCTTAAAAGAACTGATGATCATTTCCATAGCAAACTTGTATAGATGTTAGTCATTTTAGTGGTTGTTAAAATCACCATCAGCCTCCTTAATTTCTACAGATCTAGCTAGTGAACCCTGAAAGCAGTTTGAGAAGAGATGCCAGTTCATTATTGGTATTCTGCTCCTGATACAAGCTCCCAGAATTTGAATTATGCTTTCAACTGCCTACAATATGTTTGGATCACAAAAGGGTCTTGGTTTGGCCTGTGTCCTCACTGACAAGTCATGTTTCCTTAGAATTAAGTGGAATCAAGGAATATTGCCATTCTTTATTTAGAACTGCATAATGTAATAGCGTCATAATTGCATGGATTTGGCAAGACAGTAAAGTAAAAGAGCATACGTTCATGCCCAGGTATACTCAGGAAACTTTGCATTAAACAAAGTTGAATACCTTATTCATGGATTCTCAGAGTTTTTATCATTTTGGTGCTATGAAAGTGAAATATCTGTTATGGAAATGAAATCATTTTAAAAGTATTTGAGGAGTATGTTTTCAATTTATTTTTTGTTTTAGCCATGCCCATTCAACTCAAAATATTTTCCCCAGAATTCAGCTTGAGAAGCCCTGGCACGTCCTGCTGAGAGGAGAGGGGGCTGCGCATGGGCACACGTGCCTCCTTCTCCTCACTCTCCACTTGTTCTGTACGTCGCTGTCAAGCATCCACTGCTGTCTTTAAGAGGAACATTGTGCAGTGGCCTTAAAGTCCCAAATCTGATGACCCTTCCTAAGTCTTATTCTCTGTGACCACTGTGTGTCTTTTGAAATTCTTAGCAGCCTTCTCAAATTTATCTTTAGTAGCTTCTACTGTATTTTCTTTTTAACTGTATTTGACTTTTTGTAAAGCTTAGAAAAGCATATGTCTATTTTTATGAGTCAAGTAATAGAGACACGAGAACAAGCTCAGAAATACCTTCTTCCCTGTGCTCTTCATCATTCTATGCCCCTAAAGTGGTCAATGTTAATAGATTGTGAACTAGAACTGCTTGATTTTTTTCCATGCTCACACGGAACTATAGAAACATAATGTGCACAGACCGTTTTTTGACTTTGTTTCAGTATCTATAAATATTGAACAAAAACATGCTTACATATTTAAACATACTTTTTGAAGGTAACTCTGTATCATGTACATCCAGATCAACAGTCATGACCATTTTTTTCATATTTTAATATATTTTAATCTTACATGTTTTATATATTATATACTTTATTATATAAGAAAACCATGTAGTAAAGCAGAATTAGGCAGGGAATGCCATCAGAACATGATATGGATTTGGCACCTATCAAAGGAAAGATGGTAGGAAAACTGAATTGGGCAGAGAGAACATATGTGTTTTTACGTATTATATGTTTTATTATATAAGAAAATTTCCAGCTGTTATACATTTTCCCTATGTGTATTTGCTTTGGTCATTGCACCATTTCAAAGAGGAAAGGCAGAAAGCAGGAAGGAGCAGGAGGTCAGGTACCCACTGTTCCACTCCTCTGAACAGTTTTTACCTTCATGGTCCAGTATTGCCTGGACAAGAGGGACTTCAAATCTGGACTTGGCCTTGAGCATAGCCTTCCTCTAGCCATGTTCCCTTCCCTCTATGATGGGGTGTCTAACTTTTTATGTGTTTGACACACACTGGAAGAATAAGAGTTGTCTTGGATCGTACATTAAATTACCTAACTGCTAAAGAAAGCTGATTAGCAAAAGAAAGGTCCCTGGATACTTTTCATGATATCTGACACTGCAGAAAGCAAAAATAGCCCTCACAAAATCAGTGTGCAGCCTGTGGGTGGCAAATTGGACAACCTGCCTATAAGATAAGAGGTTTGCAGGCCAATACGTTTGGCCTTCTGTATATAGCCCAGGGCTGCCCTTCTAGCTTTTGCTTTGTGTATGACGAACCTGGAATTCCACTAGGTTCTAGGTGAGCACTTCCATAGGCTATTCAAGGCAGATGATCCTAGAGATTGGCCAAAAGATGGCTTTTTCAGATGAAGGGCAAGGCAGAGGAGGGAAGTGATTTGTAGTATATTGTTTGGGGTATCCAGACATATCTGTGACAGGCCCAACTGAAGGCATCTGGGGTCAGGAATCAAGGTAGATGGGCTGGGAGTTGGGGACTAGCCTACACCACCTTGTACTTCCATGTTCTAGTGTAAAAACCTGAAAAATGCAAGAATTTAAAATTTGTGCCTGGTCCTTTATGTCCTTAAGAGATTATATTTTTCAAGATAGAAGAATATTTACTAGTAACAGTGCTAGTAATATTCTAATATTACTAGTAATATTTTAATATTTAATTACTAGTAATATTTAAATATTTACTAGTCCAATATATAACATAAATGCAATCTGTAACCTAACCGGGGGGGGGGGGAGTACGAGATCCCCCCTTTAAAATCGGTCCTTACAGCCTGAAAATGTGAGGTTGGGACTATTAATGCTTCCGTGAGTAGGTGAACTGTGCATTCTGGAATTTAAATTCATGTATAATATCCTTCATGTATAATATAAATCTGGGCTGGCCCTTTGGCCTGATTTAAATAATAGAAATACCAGAAATGGCACTATGCCAGTTGCCTAAGACTTAAGAAGACCTGGCCACCTCCACTTTGCAATCCAGAGAAGCCAGCCTCATGCCCATGACCTCACTATGCTGCGAGGAAACCCAGGGGAACTGTGTGGAGACACCACATGGAAGTTTCTATGGCAGTTCTGGAGCAGGCATGCTGTTTCTAGAAGAGATTCTCCATCTAGCAAGGAGCGCACTTACCTGAAACCTTCTAGCAGGAGGTGCTTCAACATCCACCTTTTTCCAAGCTGAGGTAATGCTTTTCTTACTCATCTCCCAGCCAATGACTGAGCAGAGTGGGACTACTAGATTCTGGAGATTTCTGACCAGCAAGATAATCTTTGCTCTTGAGTTAACCAAGATTTTGTCAGATCTACGTTGCAGTCAAAGTTCTCTCTGCCCAATTCCGTTTTCTGCCGTCTTTCCTTTCACAGGTGCTGAAGCTGCATCATGTTCTGACAGCGTTCCCCACCCATTCTGCTTTCTTCCCCTTCTAACTTTCAGAAGCATTGTCTCTGCCCTTCCCTGTAAAACTGCTTGCTGTCCTAACTCCATTTTCTTTCTTGGCAGCCCAGCTGCCCTAAAAACTTAGGAACCAGCTAGCAGCAAGAATGTAGGACTTAATTAGGTGACTCTAGTCCCATCATTCCAGACAGCCTCCAGCCCTTCAAACCGCCCCAGCTACTGCCGCATGAAGCAATGACAAGCTGTCTCCACCAAGCTCTGGCTGAATCATAGAATACTGAGCCAAATAGTAAATAGAGTGATCTAAAGCTTGTACATTTTTAGGAGTAGTTTGTAGCAGTAGATAACTTGAAACAGAAGCAGTTGACCAGAGCAGGTGACATCGTAACAACAATAACAAATCTAATACCTATGGTGGTTGCTTGATCTGTAACCTTCAACGTTCAGATATTTAGATTATGGCGTGTGGACTTCCTTTTATGCTTTTGCCCACTGCACCCTGCAAATGTTACAGGTGAGCCTGTCAGTGGTTCTCATGAAATCTTTTCAAAGATTACCCTTTGTACACCGTGATCAACATTGCCATTGGGAGGGACCCAGAGACGGGGTGGGAGTAGCTTTGTCTGATCACATCCACTGAAGGTTATGGCTTTGCAGTTGCTGCTGAGAGGGTGATAGGAAGTATTAGATAAAAAAACTGTTATCAGAGATCAGACTGTGCAGTGAGCATATAAAGTAACCAAGGTGGTATATTCTACATTTTTGATAAATTTAAAACAAACGTAAAATACCAAAAAAAGGTGGCACATTTTCTTTTGTGTTCATATTTTTCTGTCAACTGAAGGTTCGGGACTACCACCTTCCCCTGGCTCAAACAGAGGTACCCATTTAGGATCGTGAGGAAATGGAAATAGAGTTAGGATTGGAAGCAATTTTGCAAGAAGGTTTTCAGCCCTGGGGTACTTCCCATTGATGTTAGAAACTTTCTTCACTAAATTTAAATGCTTTCTTACATGAGTATTCTTTTGTGATTTTTTTGATGATTTGAGCCATATGTAGTTTTTCTTTGCAAATAATTATTTTTGCTTATTTTACTTCATGCTGTTTTGATTTGTTTTGATGTATTTCTCTTACAGGAGTTTGGAGCCAGATCATAGCCTTTCGCTGCGTGTAAGGCTGGCTCTCTCATCAGTTTCCCTTTCGAGTATGTGACTGCTGCACAGTCTGTTCCACGTCCTATGTGGTTACATCAAAATTAAACTTTTTGTGAATGTCACGTCTGTGCAAAAATTGTATTCTAACATAATAAGAATGTTTTAATAATATTTTACTGTAACTTAGCCTCTGAACGACTGTCAAGTCTTTGCAATTTATAATTCAAGTGTAGAGATAGAATTTATTGTTATCTATGATATGCAATGCAATTCCGAACACATGCTATTGTTATTAACAATGTGATGACTTTTCCATTCATGGAAACACTGGAGTTTTCCCACCAATAATAATAGAAATTAACGGGCTGTAAGCAAACAGTTTTAAAGACAATCATGATCCTATAGTGATGTAAGTATGTATATAAATATAATGATAGTTATTCCCCTGGTCCTGTAATTAAAATCAGATATATAATTCCCCCCTCTCTTGAATTAATATGTTGAGTGCTTTTTTTCAACACAAAGTATATCTAATAGTAATAGCAGATTAAAACTTTACAATTTAGTAACTTCGAATAAATTTAAAATGTACTAAATTCCTGCTTAAGTGTTGACATTTTATTTATGTATTTTGAATGCTCACAACAATCTAGAATTTTGTGTTTACTCTTTTATTTGCAATTGAGAAGAGAGAGGCTTTAAAGGCATGTTTTCCAATCATTTTTATCACAGTGTACTTGAACGTACAGTTAAACTTCCATGGTACACTTAAATTATGTCAAAAGAGAAAAAAAGCAAAAAAAAAATTATATACTTACTGTGCTTTGAACTTTTTTTGAGAATAATTTGATCTTTGAAATTTTTGTGTTACACCTTAGAGCCTCTCACAGCACACCTATATACCATGGCACACTGGTTGAAAATTGCAGTGATTTTCAGAGACGTCATATAGTACACTCATCAACACCCTGTTATAGGTAATTGTCAGTATCAAGATTCAAATCATGTTCTCTTTGACTCTGGATTTCATGTTTCCTTTGATTTGATTTTAGTCTTAAAGTCTTAAATCAGTGTATACATTTAACTAGCTATTTAGGATTGTGAAAAAATAGAAACATTCTGTAATTAAATAAATAGATGAACAGGTATGGTTTTCTTATGAGGAGATATATTGGTGGAAAATATGACAAAAATATAGCACTTAATACTTACACGGAGACTCATTAAGGAGGGAAATTGTATTAATATGCACCAATAGAAGTGGTACATGTATTAGATAGCTAGAACTTTATCCACCTCCTGTTAGCTATAACAACTTTATAGAGTTCACTGCCACAATTTTGTTTCCTAAACCTATCTGGTAGATTTTTTTCTTTGTAGCATCAAGATTGTTTTTATAATAACTTTAAGATATTTCAAATCTATGTATCCAACATTCCTCTTCTAAACACTCAAGGAGGATATAATAAATTAAGAAATGAAATTATCAGTAAGTGCTGCAGTCCAGGCAAGTACTATGCCTGGAGAAGAAAATTCATTGACCCCAAATTTAACATAAGGGAAATGAACAAATATGTAGTAGTGGAAGAAACTCCAGATGAAATTTGAGACCATTGTTTATAAATTTTAGCATTCACCAAATCACCTGATGGGATTGACTTCACCTCCAGGGTTTCTAATCCACTAATTCTGAAGTAGGACCCATGAATTTTCATTTATAGAAAGGAACTAAGGGATGCTGATTCCGAGGTTGACTCTACTGGACTTGGGAGCACTTTATGAGAACCACATCCAACATGGATAAGAACTGGGAGTCATGTTAAGCTGTGGAAGCACTTGTCATAAAAGATAATGTGTGATGTAAAACACGTGTCAGTCCATGGTGGAACTTATTCCTAGGTTATACTGAGCCAAAATGTATAAGTGCCTAGGAAACAGTGTTTATAATTAGCTTCTAAGAAGAACATTGCTGAGAGGGCACCGTTGACCACAGGGCAATCTATTGTATTGGCTTAGGGAAAAGTAGCAGGTTTAGTTGCTAAAGAGTGAAGTTTCTAAATTAAAAGGAAGATGTATAATTTATTGAAATCTTATGGAGAGAGGGAGAGAGACTAAATTAGGAATTCATATGATCACTAATTGAGGTGAGCTAAGGACAGAGATGGAGTTTAATCAAAAGTAGCAAAGGTTTCTAATATATTTCTGACTCCTGGTTGCCCTAATAAAGGGGCTTGCTCTCCAAGGTAATGAAATTATAATAATGCATGCAAATGAAGAATATAATAACTATAATTTGACTTAGTGGATTTCCATGGAGTCTTTTGGGAAGGATTTATAATGTACAAATGGTGATAAGATAGTCTTTGGGTTATATATAAAGGGGCAAAGTTTAGCATACACATTTGAGAGAGCTTCTGAAGACTAGTAACTGACTGCTTCTCTGGGTAATTCTGTTGAATTTGATGAGGATATTAAATCATGCGGTTGCATGTATACATTTTTCAATTCATTGGCATAACATCTGGGCAGGTGGCAGGAAATAACGATGGAGACAATACAATGGAGATCTAGAACTTGACAATTACAGCTGCTGTTACTTAAAATCATCTCTTGATTATTTTTGTTACTATATATTTTGTTCCCAGAGAGTTACGGAAGCAGAACAAGAGTCAATTACAAATAATAACAAAAAAATAAGAGGGCTCTTGCACATCCTTTGTAATGTCTAATTATCAAGCACAGAAAATATTTGCTACAGAAATAAAATTTGACATCACTATTGGGTTTATATATGTATCTGATCTCTTAAACCCACTCTAGATTTTTATTTGCCATGTAAAACAACAGAAATTAATTTTTTTTTTCATTTTGAAGCATCTCTGGCCATTTTGCTTTCAGTAGAGGTCTACTGAATTTTTTAATTTTTTTTATTATTTTTTTATTAAATCATAGCTGTGTACATTGATATGATCATGGGGCATCATACTGAATTTTTTTTATATGATTCCTGATAATAGTGCCAGGACTGGGCAATCTAGTGCTATGTTCCTTAAAAAAGAATTAACAACAATAAGAAAATCCTAATTAAAGCCTATGGTCTGTTTATAAACATACATGAAACCTTAGGCTATTGTGAAATGTTTACTCACTACATTGGAGAAATAACTAAAGGAAAAAAATTTAATGACTAAATATATAGTATTTGATATGTTAAAAGCAATATTTGAAACATTTACACATATGTTAATGTTCCATGTTCTTTTCTTCAAAGAATAACAAAATTCTCAAAAGCATAATCCATAAAGTAATGAGGTTAGAAAATAATGAGGGTGGTAGGAAGTACATTAAATAATAAAGAATTAGTCAATTAGAAACCAACATTAAGAATTCACCTAGCTCTCAAGGAAAAGGGCAGAGAAAAATTAAACGAGGCTCCATTTTTGAATAGTTTCAGGGAGATAACAGAGCACATAGTATGTGATTATCTCTTGTGAAGGTTAACCAATTCTTAGTTGATTTAATGAATCCACCATGATTATGATACTGAAGTAAAATAATGAGAAAAATAATGGAGGAAAAGAAAAATTTCTGATTAATTTCACATATGAAAACTGAAATACTTAAAGAATATATTAAAATCTAATTTGTGTATATTGGAAAAATATTAGCACATAAATAAGTAGAATTAGTCGTAAGAATGCAAATATTCAATATTGCTGAATCTATAATTAAGCCTCACATTAATAGAAAATATTCCTAATAAAAATAATGAGCAAATAAACACATTGCAAACCCCACAATATTGTAAACAACTCAGGAATTTCTTTGTAATGCAGTGAGACAATGGAGAGGTATAATTTTGACTGTTACGAAGAATAATATAAAACTATCACTGTTTGCAAATAACACATAAAATTAACTTAAATCTATTGGAAATGAAATTCAGTAGGGTGCTCAATTATAAAAAATTTATAGGGAAGTTATTAATGTTTATGTGGTAGGATATGAAATTAAATATGAAGTTTTCCAATAATTTATTAAATTAATATGTCTTGAAATAATGTTATAAAGAAATATGTAGACCCCAAATGATCTTTTCTAAAAAAACACAAAAGTTCACTACAGCATTAAATAAAGCTTGATAATTAAATGCTGTAGAGTAGTGTTACACACGGATCGATGTCTTATGAGATAAAGTCAGAAGCAAGTTGAGATAATCCTGTATACTGGGCAACTGAAAATAATATTTATATTGAAAAGATTGGTAAGGGCAAATTATGTTCATGAGAAAACTCAACCATGGCACTGCAGCATACAATCAGGAAGGAACCCCAACACTTGGTTTCTCCCTGATAGAGAAAGGCCTTGGACTACATCTATAGCACCCTAACTCTAACATTCCCCACAGTTTGTTCTTTATTTCACCCAGATCTAAAAGCAAAAGGGGTGAGGCATGCATATATTTCCATACCCACAAAACAATGTGATATTTTTAAATAGGTGTGCTCACACTTCACCTCCCAGCATCAGGAAAGAAAGGGGCTAAAATGCAACACTTTTAATTGTTCTTTAGAAGAGGTTTGCCAGTATGATCTTACAATTGCTGCTGTTGACAGTTAAGCTTTCAACTAGCCTGCATTAGAGAGTTAACAGGATCAAGCTATAGATCACTGGAAGCCTAAACAGGAGTTTGGGCACTTCTTGAGCCTTTTTTCCTAGCTTGCTCTAGTGATAAAGCCAGGTATGTATATCTCCCTGGAAGGAGTTTGTTTATTCCCTGAGCACATACTGTTTACTGCTTTTACCAAGAGGAAATTGCCTCTTTAACCAGCAAGCTTTAGGAATTTGTGGTACTTTGCATTTCTGTGTATCTCTAGTCATCAAAATCAAGGAGGTGGTCATTCAATGGACCCACTTCTAGAATTTATCCTGCCAGTATCATGGGGTGTAGTAAGAAGGGAAGTGGAAGCATTTCACAGATCCTCTTTCCAGGTTAGTGCAGAGAGTGTGGGAGATAAACTCCACTCACCTTCACCCTGCAGACAGAAGGAAATCTAACACACATCTAACCCCCTAACCTTTCTAATTGCATTGAGAGAGGCTGGCTTCTGTCATGCCCATTTTATAACCTAATCTCCAGAGCCCATTGAAAACAGGCAGAAGTATAGACAAATATAGAGATTTGAGAGGCACCTTAGAAGAGCAGGAATATTGGTGAGGTCCTTCTACATGAGTCCAGTCTGGCAGGACCGAGAGATGCTGTTGTTTTACCTAAGTGGAAACCAATACAGAGAGTCAAGAAAAAGGTAGAAACAAATACTTCCCCAACACCCCCCCCCCAAAAAAAAAACAAGATAAATCTATAGAAACTGTTCATAATGAAATTGGTGTATATGATTTGCCCAAGCAAGGAATTAAAAAAATGATCATAAATATGCTTATTGCAGTCAAGGGATCAAAGCATGAACAAGGTGATAATTTGAACAAAGAGACAGAAACAATGATAAAAAGTACCAAACAGAAATCATAGAGCTTAAAACTACAATAACTGAACTAAAAATATCATTAGATTTTTTTTTTTTTATTGTTGGGGATTCATTGAGGGTACAATAAGCCAGGTTACACTGATTGCAATTGTTATGTAAAGTCCCTCTTGCAATCATGTCTTGCCCCCATAAAGTGTGACACACACCAAGGCCCCACCCCCCTCCCTCCGTCCCTCTTTCTGCTTCCCCCCATAACCTTAGTTGTCATTAATTGTCCTCATATCAAAATTGAGTACATAGGATTCATGCTTCTCCATTCTTGTGATGCTTTACTAAGAATAATGTCTTCCACTTCCAGGTTAACACGAAGGATGTAAAGTCTCCATTTTTTTTTTTTTTTTTTTTTTTTTTTTATTGTTGGGGATTCATTGAGGGTACAATAAGCCAGTTACACTGATTGCAATTGTTAGGTAAAGTCCCTCTTGCAATCATGTCTTGCTCCCATAAAGTGTGACACACACTAAGGCCCCACCCTCCTCCCTCCATCCCTCTTTCTGCTTCCCCCCCCATAAACTTAATTGTCATTAATTGTCCTCATATCAAGATTGAGTACATAGGATTCATGCTTCTCCATTCTTGTGATGCTTTACTAAGAATAATGTCTTCCACTTCCATCCAGGTTAATACGAAGGATGTAAAGTCTCCATTTTTTTTAATAGCTGAATAGTATTCCATGGTATACATATACCACAGCTTGTTAATCCATTCCTGGGTTGGTGGGCATTTAGGCTGTTTCCACATTTTGGCAATGGTAAATTGAGCTGCCATAAACAGTCTAGTACAAGTGTCCTTATGATAAAAGGATTTTTTTCCTTCTGGGTAGATGCCCAGTAATGGGATTGCAGGATCGAATGGGAGGTCTAGGTTGAGTGCTTTGAGGTTTCTCCATACTTCCTTCCAGAAAGGTTGTACTAGTTTGCAGTCCCACCAGCAGTGTAAAAGTGTTCCCTTCTCTCCACATCCACGCCAGCATCTGCAGTTTTGAGATTTTGTGATGTGGGCCATTCTCACTGGGGTTAGATGATATCTGAGGGTTGTTTTGATTTGCATTTCTCTAATATATAGAGATGATGAACATTTTTTCATGTGTTTGTTAGCCATTCGTCTGTCATCTTTAGAGAAAGTTCTATTCATGTCTCTTGCCCATTGATATAAGGGATTGTTGGCTTTTTTCATGTGGATTAATTTGAGTTCTCTATAGATCCTGGTTATCAAGCTTTTGTCTGATTGAAAATATGCAAATATCCTTTCCCATTGTGTAGGTTGTCTCTTTGCTTTGGTTATTGTGTCCTTAGCTGTACAGAAGCTTTTCAGTTTAATGAAGTCCCATTTGTTTATTTTTGATGTTGTTGCAATTGCCATGGCAGTCTTCTTCATGAAGTCTTCCCCCAGGCCAATATCTTCCAGTGTTTTTCCTATGCTTTCTTTGAGGATTTTTATTGTTTCATGCCTTAAATTTAAGTCCTTTATCCATCTTGAATCAATTTTTGTGAGTGGGGAAAGGTGTGGGTCCAGTTTCAGTCTTTTACATGTAGACATCCAGTTCTCCCAACACCATTTATTGAATAGGGAGTCTTTCCCCCAAGGTAAGTTCTTGTTTGGTTTATCAAAGATTAGGTGGTTGTAAGATGTTAGTTTCATTTCTTGGTGTTCAATTCGATTCCAAGTGTCTATGTCTCTGTTTTTGTGCCAGTACCATGCTGTCTTGACCACTATGGCTTTGTAGTACAGACTAAAATCTGGTATACTGACGCCCCCAGCTTTATTTTTGTTACTAAGAACTGCCTTAGCTATACGGGGTTTTTTCCGGTTCCATACAAAACGCAGAATCATTTTTTCCAAATCTTGAAAGTACGATGTAGATACTTTGATAGGAATGGCATTGAATAGGTAGATAGCTTTGGGAAGTATAGACATTTTAACAATGTTGATTCTTCCCATCCATGAGCATGGTATGTTCTTCCATTTGTTAATATCCTCTGCTATTTCCTTTCTGAGGATTTCATAGTTTTCTTTATAGAGGTCCTTCACCTCCTTCGTTAGGTATATTCCTAGGTATTTCATTTTCTTTGAAACTATGGTGAAGGGAGTTGTGTCCTTAATTAGCTTCTCATCTTGACTGTTATTGGTGTATACAAAAGCTACTGACTTGTGGACATTGATTTTATATCCTGAAACATTACTGTATTTTTTGATGACTTCTAGGAGTCTTGTGGTTGAGTCTTTGGGGTTCTCTAAGTATAAGATCATGTCGTCAGCAAAGAGGGAGAGTTTGACCTCCTCTGCTCCCATTTGGATTCCCTTTATTTCCTTGTCTTGCCTAATTGTATTGGCTAGAACTTCCAGCACTACGTTGAATAGTAAAGGTGACAGAGGACAACCTTGTCTGGTTCCAGTTCTAAGAGGAAAAGCTTTCAGTTTTAATCCATTCAGTAAAATATTGGCTGTGGGTTTGTCATAGATAGCTTCAATCAGTTTTAGAAATGTGCCACCTATGCCTATACTCTTCAGAGTTCTAATTAGAAAAGGATGCTGGATTTTATCAAATGCTTTTTCTGCATCTATTGAGAGGATCATGTGATCTTTATTTTTGCCTCTGTTAATATGGTGGATAACGTTTATAGACTTGCGTATGTTAAACCAGCCTTGCATCCCTGGGATGAAGCCTACTTGATCATGATGAATGACTTTTTTGATGATAAGCTGTAGTCTATTGGCGAGGATTTTGTTGAGAATTTTTGCGTCTATGTTCATGAGTGAGATTGGTCTGAAATTCTCCTTTTTGTTTGGGTCTTTTCCTGGTTTTGGTATCAGGGTGATGTTTGCTTCATAGAATGTGTTGGGGAAGATTCCTTCTTCCTCAGTTTTTTGGAATAATTTCTGCAGTACAGGAATAAGCTCTTCCTTGAAGGTTTGATAGAATTCTGGAGTGAAGCCATCTGGACCAGGGCATTTTTTAGTTGGAAGCTTTTTTATTGTTTCTTTGATCTCAGTGCTTGAAATTGGTCTGTTCAGGAGGTCTATTTCTTCCTGGCTAAGTCTAGGGAGAGGGTGTGATTCCAAATATTGATCCATTTCCTTCACATTGTCAAATTTCTGGGCATAGAGTTTCTGGTAGTATTCAGAGATGATCTCTTGTATCTCTGTGGGATCAGTTGTTATTTCCCCTTTATCGTTTCTGATTGAGGTTATTAGAGATTTTACTTTTCTATTTCTAGTTAGTCTGGCTAATGGTTTATCTATTTTATTTATTTTTTCAAAAAACCAACTCCTTGTTTCATTAATTTTCTGAATGATTCTTTTGTTTTCAATTTCATTGATCTCTGATTTGATTTTGGATATTTCTTTTCTTCTACTGAGTTTAGGCTTAGATTGTTCTTCTTTTTCCAATTCCATAAGATCTCTTGTGAGATTGTTGATGTGCTCTCTTTCTGTTTTTCGAATGTAGGCATCTAAAGCGATGAATTTTCCTCTCAAAACTGCTTTTGCAGTATCCCACAGGTTTTGGTAGCTTGTGTCTTCATTGTTGTTATGCTCAAGGAAGTTAATGATTTCCTGTTTTATTTCTTCCTTCACCCATCTGTTATTCAACAGAAGATTGTTTAATTTCCATGCCTTTGGGTGGGCTTGAGCATTTTTGTTAGAGTTGAGTTCCACCTTTAGTGCCTTATGGTCTGAAAAGATACAAGGTAAAATTTCAATTCTTCTGATTCTGTTGATATTTGTTTTGTGTCCCAGGATATGATCAATTTTGGAGAATGTTCCATGGGGTGATGAGAAGAATGTATATTCTTTATCTTTGGGGTGGAGTGTTCTATATGCATCTATCAAGCATAGTTGTTCTAGGGTCTCATTTAAATCTCTTACATCTTTGTTTAATTTCTGTTTAGAGGATCTGTCCAGCTCTGTAAGAGGTGTGTTAAAGTCCCCTGTTATGATGGTATTATCAGATATCATATTGCTCAGACTGAGTAAGGTCTGCTTCAAGAATCTGGGAGCATTTAAATTGGGTGCATAAATATTTAGAATTGAAATGTCTTCTTGTTGTAGTTTTCCCTTGACCAATATAAAGTGACCATCTTTGTCTTTTTTGACTTTAGTTGCTTTAAATCCACATGTATCTGAAAATAAGATTGCAACTCCTCTTTTCTTCTGAATTCCGTTTGCCTGAAAAATTGTCTTCCAACCCTTGACTCGGAGCTTTAATTTGTCTTTTGAGGCCAGGTGTGTTTCTTGCAGACAGCAAATGGATGGCTTGTGTTTTTTAATCCAGTCCGCCAATCTATGTCTCTTCACTGGGGAATTCAAGCCATTAACATTTATTGAGATAATTGATAAGTGTGGTAGTATTCTATTCGTCTTATTTGGTGAGAGTCCATTGCTTAATTTTATCTTTTGCATCAGTGTGGAGGTTAGGTTTTGTCCTTTGATTTCTGAGTTCTTACTTTGCTGCTGATCCATTGTGGTGGTCAGTGTGCAGAACAGGTGGAAGTATTTCCTGTAGAGCTGGTCTTGTTGTGGCGAATTTCCTCAATGTTTGTATATCCGTAAATGATTTGATTTCTCCGTCAATTCTGAAGCTTAGCTTAGCAGGGTACAGAATTCTGGGCTGAAAATTGTTCTGTTTAAGTAGATTAAAGGTAGATGACCATTGTCTTCTTGCTTGGAAAGTTTCATTAGAGAAGTCTGCGGTCACTCTGATGGATTTGCCCCTGTAGGTCAACTGGCGCTTACTCCTGGCAGCTTGCAGAATCTTTTCTTTTGTCTTGACTTTGGACAGGTTCATCACAATGTGTCTTGGAGAAGCTCGGTTAGAGTTGAGGCGACCTGGGGTCCGATATCCCTCTGAAAGCAGTGTGTCAGACTCTTTGGTGATGTTTGGGAAATTTTCTTTTATAATATTCTCTAGTATGGCTTCCATTCCTCTGGGGCATTCTTCTTCCCCTTCTGGAATTCCTATAACTCGTATGTTGGAACGCTTCATAAAGTCCCATAATTCTGACAGTGAACGTTCTGCTTTCTCTCTCTTCTTTTCTGCCTCTTTTACTGTCTGAGTTATCTCAAGAACTTTGTCTTCTACCTCTGAAATTCTTTCTTCTGCATGGTCTAACCTGTTGCTGATACTTTCCATTGTATCTTTAAGTTCCCTAATTGACTGTTTCAGTTCCTTCAGGTCTGCTATATCCTTTTTATATTCTTCATATCGTTCATCTCTTATTTGATTCTGTTTTTGGATTTCCTTTTGGTTATTTTCCACTTTATTAGCAATTTCCTTCATTGTTTCCATCATTTCTTTCATTGTTTTCAACATGTGTATTCTAAATTCCCTTTCTGTCATTCCTAACATTTCTATACTGGTGGAATCATCTGCAGTAGCTACCTCATGGTCCCTTGGTGGGGTTGTTCTAGACTGGTTCTTCATGTTGCCTGGAGTTTTCTGCTGATTCTTCCTCATGAGTGATTTCTTTTATCTGTTTCCTTGCCCTAATTTTCCTTTCACTTCCTCTTGCTCTTTAAGTTCTTGTGCCTGTGGACTAAGGGTTATAGGACCAGAAGGGTGAGAAGGTTGAAGAGCAAAAAAAGGGGATGAAAGAAAGGAGGACCGAGTGATAAGAAAAAAAGAAAGATAGAGAAAGGAGAGGGGGTGGGTATAAGGAATATTGACAAAAAGAAGAGAGGCACAGAAAGAGGGAGACAGGGCAATATAGGTGTACAGTAGGGTACTTTGACACAACCTTAAAAAAACCCCACCTTCTGGGGGTGCCCAGTTGCGTGGTTCCCTTGAGGTCAGCAGCTCTTTGCTAACCTGATCAGACACAGTACCCCACCTCCACCAAGTAGAGAGGAAAGACAAAAATGCTTTAAATCAAACCAAAAGAAGCAAACAGAAAACTTTACGGGGATAAAATTGGGTGAAAAACCAAATTATATCGGTAGAAACACTAGCAAAAATGAAGTTGAAGTTATTAAAAAAGGCAGCAATGGGAAATTATAATTAAACTAGGAAAATTGAGAAAGAAAAAGGGATCTGTGTGGAAAAGATTGAAATTAAAAAAACAAAAGAACATCAGCAACGTCAAAATAAACAAACAAAAAAAACAACCAAACCAAAAAAAAAAAAAGAAGAAAAAAATACACAACCAAAAACAAAGCAGTTTGTATATGTTATTGAATATTGTCTGGGCAACACGTGGTCTTCTGGGGTATGAGATGTTAGTCACAGTTCTGATACGACTGGAGGCTGCTGATTTCTCAAACCCCAGCAGGTAGACACCCTAAATCTCTCTTCAGCCTACTTAAAAGGCACTTTGAACTTGTAAACTTGCTGAGCAGAAGCTTTCCCAGCTTTCTCGCTGGAATCGCTGCTGAAGTGGCTATGCACTTACTCAGTGTGCCAAAACCGATCTCACTCTGCCCCTGAGGGTTAAGGCTGCAAGACGGCTCAGACCCCACCCTTAGGCTACTTGGTTGCTGGGTTACCAGCTCCCACCCGTTTCTAGCTCTGCGACCCTGAGGGCAGAGCTTGCCGGGGCAGATCACTGACAATGGATCCGTGTGACCCACCGCCAAACACTATCAGCTCCGTCTGGCTCAGTGGCTCAGACTGGGGCCCTAGACAACGGCCAAAGTTCTCCGCACTCCCGCTCAGGCCTTCCCCAAGGCAGTTCAACTCAGTGCCAAGTCCAAGGACATCAAAACAGTTCACAGGTAAGGCCTTTCTGGTTTGCAGTCTCGCTGCTACTGAACTTACAGTTGTGGGCGGGTTTAGACGGATTGAACACACGCGACCACTTGCCGGCTTTCCACTGTTTTAGTCCTCCTCTTGGGGTCCAGAAGTCTCTCGCTGACTCCCTGTATTTTCATAGGAGTGATGATAGGCAGTTCCCACCAGCCAGAGATGCCTGGAGTCCTATCTCCCCAGACTCACGGTGCCCAGATGCAAGGAAGCTGTTACTCGGCTGCCATCTTGCCTGGATTCTCAAGTCTCCATTTTTTTTAATGGCTGAATAGTATTCTATGGTATACATATACCACAGCTTGTTAATCCATTCCTGGGTTGGTGGGCATTTAGGCTGTTTCTACATTTTGGCAATTGTAAATTGAGCTGCAATAAACAGTCTAGTACAAGTGTCCTTATGATAAAAGGATTTTTTTCCTTCTGGGTAGATGCCCAGTAATGGGATTGCAGGATCAAATGATCATTAGATGTTTTAATAACCCATTCAGGATGTGTTCAGTTCTCACTCAGGATCCTGTTAACTCTAATGCAGACTAGATCAAACAAAAGAAAGGATTGGTAAATGCAAAGACACGCCATTGGAAATCATCCAACTGTAATAGAAAAAGATTGAAAAGCAGTGGAGATAGCTTAAGAAAATTACAGGGTATCATCAAGTGAAATAATTTCTACTTTATTAGAATTCTGAAAGAAGATGAACAGAAAACATATTCAAAGAGATAATCACATAAAACTTTCCATGTCACAGGGACACTAAATAGGATGAATCTACAGAGATCCACACTAAGACATAATTGTCAAAGTTAAAGAATTTTGAAAGGGGGGGAAGAGAATAGCAATTTCTTACATATAAAGAAAAAAACTTCCATAAAACTATCAGTGGATTTTTCAGCAGAAACTTTAAAGGCCAAAAAGAATAGAATGATATGTTCAAGATACTGAAAAAAATAAAAAGTTTGCCAACCAAGAATATTATACCAGGTAATCTCTATTTCAAAGGTGAGGAGGAGATAAAGACTTTTTCAGACAAATGAAAGTGGAGGGAATTTATAACCACTAGACCAGCCTTGCAAGAAATGAAAAAAGGGCCGGCACCTATGGGTCAATGTAAAGTGTCACATAAACATAGAATGTAGGGGCATAAAAGTGAAAAGTTTATGTGCAATAACATTTAAATTGTTACAAGCTTAAAATAATCTATTATAGTTATGAAGTATTTTCTGTAAGTCTCAGAATAACCACAAAGCAAAAATCTATGGTAGATACACCATCAAAAAATAAAAGGTATAAAGGAAAAGATTCAGAGCACAGCTTTACAGACAACTATCAAACCATAAAGAAGGACAATGAGAGAGGAAGAGAACAGACTTCAAAACAAGTAGAAAACATTTAACAAAATGACACCAGTCAATCCTTTCCTGTCAATAATTACTGTGAATGTAAATGTTTAAGGTATTAGATCAAAATGCATAAAGTGGGTAAATGAATTTTAAAAAAATTACCTATCTATATGTCACCTACAAAAGTCTCACTTAGCCTTTAAAGACATACCAAGATTTAAAGTGAAGGGATAGAGAAAGATATTCCATGTAAGTGGAAACCAAAAGAGAGTAGGGGTAGCTATACTTACATCAGACAAAATAGATTTTAAGTTAAAAATTGTTATGAGAGACAAAGAAGGTCATTGTATAATGCTAAAGGTGTCAATTTATCAAGAAAATATAACAATTGTAAATATGTAGGCAGCACCTGTGGCTCAGTGAATAGGGCACTGGCCCCATATACCAAGGGTGGCAGTTTTGAACCTGGCCCTGGCCAAACTGCAACAACAACAAAAATAGCTGGGCGTTGTGGCGGGCAACTTTAGTCACAGCTACTTGGGAGGGTGAGACAGGAGAATCGCCTAAGCCCGATAGCTGGAGGTTGCTGTGAGCTGTGATGCCAGGGCACTCTACTGAGGGCAACAAAGTAAGACTGTCTCTAGAAAAAAAAAAAAAAAAAAAGAAAATGTACATGCCCTACGTTGAAGCACACGTATGTATAAAGAAAATATTAAGCGATGTGAAGGGAGAGATAGACTGCAATGCATTAATTGTAGGAGATTTTAATACTGTCAGCAATGAATAGAGCATCCTAACAGAAAATTAAGAAGTAAAATCTGTACTTGAACTATAATTTATAACAACCTAACAGACATATATGTAACATTCCATCCAATAACAAAGAGTAGATATTCTCAAGTGCGCACAGAACATTATTCAAAATAGATATATGTGTATATATGTATATATATGACATATGTAGTAAGCCTCAAAACAAGTCTTAACAAATTTAAGTATTTTTTTCAAACACAATGAAATAAAACTAAAATCAGTAGCAGAAAGAGTCAAGGAAAATTTATGAATGTATATAATTTAAATAATATGATTATGACCAACTGTTGGTCTGCTATGATTTTTGTTATTTTCTCTCTTTTGCTATCTTTGGGCTTAGTTTTACCTTTTTTTAGTACCCTCAGGAAGAACGTTATATTGTATATTTGAGAACAAGCATTTTTAGCTAATGTCTGAATTCTGTTAAAAATTTAAGGAAGAAATAATATTTGTCCTTTTAAAATTAGTCCAAAATATTTAATAGAAAGGAATATCTCCATTCTCATTTTATAAAGTCAGAATTTCCCTGACACCAAAGCCAGACAAGGACTACAAGAAAGGAAAATTATAAGCCAATATCCCTGGTGAACATAGATGTAAAAATTCTCATCAAAATGTCAAATCATATCCAACAGTATATCAAGAGGCTAATTCCCTATATTCAAGTGGGACATATCCCTTGTGGGATCTGAGGATGATTCAATATACACAAATTCAATAAATTTGATTCACCACGTAAAGAGAATAAAGGACAAAAATCACATGATCAACTCGAATGCAGTAAAAAAAAACTTGACAAACTTTAATAGCATTTCATAATAAAAACTCTTACTAAGTTAGACATAGGAGGAATGTTTCACAACACAAAGCCATATGTGACAAGCTCACAACTGACATCATACTCACTGGTGAAAAGTTGCAAGCTTTTTCTCTAAGATCAGGAACAAGCCAGGGATACCCCCTCTCAACACTTGTATTCAACATAGTAGTAGAAGTCCTGGCCATGGCGATTAGGTTAAAAAGTAGAAACAAGACATCTAAATAGGAAAGAAAAAAGTTTACTGATGATACAATCTTTTAGAAAATTCTGAAGAATCCACCAATAAAACAAAACTGATAAATTCAGTAAAGTTTCAGGATACAAAATTTACAAAGATCAGCAGCATTTATATAGTTTAACGACAAACTATCTGAAAAGGAAAGAAAGATTTTCCATTTCTATCGAGCTAAAATACACAGGAGTGAATTTAACCAAGGGAGTGAAAGCTCTGTACACTGGAAACTATGAAACAGTGATGAAGGAAATTGGAGACACAAATCAATGGAACAATATCCTGTGTTCATGGATTGGAAGATTTAATAATGTTAAAATTCTGGTACTACCCAAAGCAATCTAGATTCAATGCAATCCCTATCAATTCTTCATAGAATTAGAAAAAAAATTCTTGACCTTTGGGATCACAAATGACTCCAGATAGCCAAAGCAATCTGAGCAAAAAGAACAAAGCTGAAGACATCATGCTACCTGATCTCAAAATATACTACAAAGTTAGTATTTGAAGCATGGTACCAGCATTAAAAACAGACTAATAGAAAAGGCTAGAGAGTCTCAAAATAAATCTAAATGTTTAGGTTCTGTTGCTTTTTGACAGTGATGCCAAGAATACAATATGGGAAAAGGGCAATCTCGTCAATAAATGGTGTTGGGAAAACGAAATCAACATGCAAACATCTCAAAGCAATTGAATGTTTAAACAGAAGACCTGGAACTATAAAACTACTTAAAACAAAGGATAAATGCTCCACATCATTTGGGCAATGATGTCTTGGATATGACCCCAAAAACTGAACAACAAAAGCAAATATAGACAAATGGGATTATTTTGAACTACAAAGCTTCAGCACAGCAAAGGAAATAATTAACAGAGTAAGGAGACAACCTACAAAATGGGAAAATATTTGCAAATCATACGTCTGATTAGGGGCTTCATATATAAAATATATAAGGAATTTAAATAACTAGTAAGAAAACAAATGATTACAAAATAGGCAAAGGACCTAAATAGATATCTCTTAAAGGTGGACAAATAACAAATAGTTAAATAAATATATATATATATATATATAGAGAGAGAGAGAGAGTGCTCAACACCACTAATAGGAAAATAAAAACTGAAACCACATGGACTATCACCTCACACCTGTTACGATGGATACTATAAAAAAAGATGAAAAATAAGTGTTGGTGAGAGTATAGAGAAAAGGGAACTTTTGTACACCATTAGTGCGAATGTAAATACGTAAATTATTATAGCCATTATGTAAATCTGTATGAAAATTCCATAAAAACCAAAAGTAGAACTACCGTATAAACCAGTCATCTCAGTACTGTGTAGGTATCTAAAGGAATTGAAATTGGTATGTCAGAGACACCTGCATTCCCGTGTTCCTTACAGCCTTGTACATAATAGCCAAGATTTGGAATTTAAGTGCCTATCAACAGAGGAGTGGATAAGGAAAATGTGTATATATATTTATAATGGAATACTATTCAGGCTTAAAGAATAAGGAAGTTCTTAAACTGAGTCAATGAATGATTCTGAAGGTTATTATGCTAAGTGAAATGAACCAGGAACAGAAAGACAAATCGTGCACAATCTCATATGTGAGACCTAAAAAAGTCAAATTCATAGGATGTGGTTACTCGAGGTTGGGGAGATGTTTGTCACAGGGTACAAAGTTTCAGTCAGATATCAGGAATATGTTGTAGGATCTATTGCACTGCATGGTGACTGTAGTTAACAATAATGTATTGCAGACTTCAAAATTGCTCGAAGATTAGATTTTAAATGTTATCACTACAAAGAAATATGTGAGGTGACAGATATTATTTAGCCTGATTTAATTATTCCACAATGTATGTTTATCATAGTATCATATTTTACTCCATATGTACATAGTATATACAAGGGTTGTCAATTCATAACTTTTTTGTGTTAAGTACATATTTTTTTAAGGTTTCAAAATGTGAAATGATGATAATATGTTATGAAGGGACTGGGAATAGATTCTGAAACAGCACATGTAGAATGTGTTACATTTTTACTTTGTGTTCTGTTGGTTGCTGTTTCCATTTGTGAAAGTATCTTAGAAGAATCTTCACTAGTCTTTGAGATAGCCTCTTAAAGTCATTTTAAGTACTTATCAAGTAGTTGATGTGGATAGAGGGCAGATGTGAGGCTGGTGGAAAGCCTACTGGTATCTGCTTGAAGTTAATAAAGCAATGTTAGAGTCAAGTACAGGTCATGTAACGTCCTATTTTATGACTGCGTACCGAAATGTGGGTAAGTGGGCTTGTCTCTTAAGGCACATGCTGACTTTAAAAGTATTTGTCTTATATCCTTTTGCATTTTTTTCCCTTAAGAGTCCTGACTGCGTCCTCTATAGCACTGTAAACAAGGATGTAAAGTAAGAGCTTGTCCTATACTCTTCCCTTACACTTGGCAGCGACAAAGTTCAGCTGTTGAGATGATTTCTTCCCTGAAATGAGTGATCAGCTGTTTTGCTTCTGGTCCTTCACACTGTCTAGTTTTTGATTCTTGTTTTGTTTACTTTGCTGAGAATCTTTTGGTTCCTGCAGTTGCTTTCATAAGAGTCTTAAGAAATAGTTCTCAAATTAGGAAAGCTTATGGCTGGAGAGTTAAGAAATATAATCTCATGATCAGCTAAATGTGTGTTACATTCAGTACAAAAATTTTAAACCAGTGATTTTAAGGGATCCCTTAGTTTCAAAAGGATAAGTAATATTCTTTTTTCTTTAATAAATGAAAATGAATATTACATTTACAATTGCATTTTTTTGCTAGTGGGATACAAACTGTGTATTGTATGAGAGATCATAAATGTGTTTTAAAATATTTTCTGTAATTGCTGAATAGATTGCTATTTTCAGAAGAGGAAAGACAATGAATAGCCCTTTGAAGTTTGCTCGATGTTTTGGCCAGGTGATTTTAAAGTGCGTCCAAGGCAAAGAAACTTGACAAAAGATAAAGGCCTCCTAATTCTCTCTGAGCCTCATTTCTCCCTTGAAAATTCAGTAGGGCTCTTAATTAAATTTCAAATGGCTTCGAATCTCCAGATATGAATGTTTTGTCCTCTTATAGGACTGAGGTAAACCACAAGAAAATAAGCACACATTAGGGATTACATGTGTGTGTACGTGTGTATGTGTATGTATGTGAATCACTTTTTCAGAGAAATTCCTGGCACAGTTAGTGTTTATTGGTCCTCAGCTTCTATACTCATTACATCTACATCTACGATGGTGTCAGGTGTTTAGCATTATGATACGGAGAGGGCTCAAATACTTGACATATACAACAGGATATATTAGATATACAGCAGAATATCAAAAAATATTCTTTTTGAATATGGGGATCTACTATTTTGGGGGGAATCTACTGTTTTTAAAGAATGTTGATTGAAGTGGTTGAAACAAACTGATTATTGTCAGAAAATTCAAAAATTCAGATGTGAGGATTTTATTAAGCAAGGTTTTGTTCATTATGTTTTGCATAAGGGTGTACGTGTTAGCACATAATTGCCCTATCACAGAAGAAAAATTAGAAAACTATTAATTAACTTTTAAAAACATCAAACCCTAGATATTTGCCAGATTTAATATGTAATTGAAAAAATGGTAATACTAAAAATGCCCTACATATTACAGAAATTCACTATATTGAATCGAGAGATATTTATTTATTTATTTATTTATTTATTTTTGGTTTTTGGCCGGAGCTAGGTTTGAACCCGCCACCTCCGGCATATGGGGCCGGTGCCCTACTCCTTGAGCCACAGGCACTGCCCCGAATCAAGAAATATTTAAATAAATGCCACCTATATACCCTCCCAGTGTATCCTTACTTTATATCTTTACAGAAAAAATGAATTTAAGAAATTCTGATTGAGTTCTAGGTAACCAGACCGTCTGAATTTATGTGTAGGTCCTTCTGTTTGCTCACAGTATGGTTTGGCATGTGATTTCCAGCAGATAGTTCTTTAAGGAGTCAGTGATATTGTTAACACTGCATGGATTTTTGGAGCACTTCATTAGTTGAGTGAGAGCACATTCTCAAAGACTGCCAACTCAAGCTTTGAATGAAAGCAAAACAAAATGTTACCCCCAGGTAAAAGATTTTTTCCTATTTTATTCTAAGTTCCTCAGTGGTGGAAAGAGGTGTCAATAAAAATAGACCCCAAACTTCCAAATGTATCCTGTCTCTATCAACCAATTAAGTGAAATACAGGGTATCTATGAAGTTTGTGTGCAGTATTATAAATGTCAGTCATTTGTAATAGTCAAATCTTTCTACTTAGTCAATTTTTTTTTTTTTTTTTACTTAGAAATAAATCCGGAGTTAAAGACAGAGAGGAATATATTGAAGGGTGAGAGGCAGATGATCTTATCACCAAAAACATTGTGGCTTAATCAGAAGCATTTATAAGATAGTCTATTTGAAGATGGGTTCTCTAAGGCTACTAATTTTACTTTGTAATTAAAGTGATGATTCAGTCAGTTTACCAAGGAAACATTACCTCTACTTAATGTTGAAAAACTCCATTTTCTGTCTATTGAGGTTTTGTAAGGCCAGTTTCAAATGGATTTTTCAGCAGCATTTAACTCAGTAACCTATCATTCATTCTCTAAGTTTTTCTCCTCTTTGCTTATTTTCTCCCGTATCTTGCTCCTTCCACATTCACTTTTTTATGTCCTTTTTTTCTTGCTTGCCCTTTTAATGTAATAAAATATTCTTTTATCTAAAATTATTTTGGTCTGTCAAAATAGACTCTCAGAAAGGATTTTCTCTTTTAAGCGTACCAGATTTCTATCCTCCTGTCTCCTGTCATTCTTAAATTATGACTGTACACTTTTTCTTATTTATTTTCAAAATAATGAATGATTCATACAACAAGAATTCTCCAGAGGGAAGTTGCTGTGTTTAGATAGTGTGGTTGGTTCATGCTGCTTTTCCCTTATTTTGTGCAATGAAAAGGTCTTTCAATTTTATCTGTGCCTTTGAAATTCAAATCAGCCCTGCTGTCTAATTCTTGAAGGATAACTCTTCTTTGTCGTCTGCCATACAGTCTAGAATTGATGCCCAGCATCCAAAAGGTTGGGGTGCTTAAAAGATACCTGAGCTTATTGGTAATTATTAAGCTATTTAAAAATAAAATGTCTTTCCTTTGGTGGAGATAGAATGGCAGTTATGCTACTTTGTCTCAAATAGATGTGAAATAAGGTTAGATGTTAATTTTCCTGTTGTGTTGGAATTATGTCCAAGTATCCACACATAATTGAGTCACAAAGCATATCAGAAATGCCTCAGTAAAGCATGAGACCATGTTATGGAACCTTAACCATCATTCCCTGCCATATTCTTAAAGAAATAAAAGACTTTGTGTGTTAGAAGTCGCTGGGAATTTATTATGCCTGTGAAGAGATTTCTCTTTTACTTTCTTATGCAGATAATGGATGGAAGGTTATACCTGTTAAGTTCAAGGAATCTAAAAGAAATTTAATAACATCTTCGGCTATTTCTTTTCTTAGAGTTTCATAGTTCTCTTTGTAGAGATCTTTCACGTCCTTTGTTAGGTATACTCCCAAATATTTCATCTTCTTTGGCACTACTGCAAAAGAAATAGAGTCCTTGACTTTTGTTCGGCTTGGTTATTGTTGGTATATATAAAGGCTACAGATTTATGGGTGTTGATTTTGTAGCCTGAGACATTGCTATATTCCTTGATCACTTCTAAAAGTTTTTTAGTAGAATCCCTAGTGTTTTCCAGATATACGATCATATCATCTGAGAAGAGTGAAAGTTTGATCTCTTCTGACCCTACGTGGATACCCTTGATCGCCTTTTCTTCCCTAATTGCAATGGCTAAAACTTCCATTACAATGTTAAAGAGCAGTGGAGACAATGGGCAACCTTGCCTGGTTCCTGATCTAAGTGGAAATGATTTCAATTTAATTCCATTCAATACGATATTGGCTGTGGGTTTGCTGTAGATGGCCTCTATTAGTTTAAGAAATGTCCCTTCTATACCAATTTTCTTAAGTGATCTGATCATGAAGGGATGCTGGATATTATCAAAAGCTTTTTCTGCATCAATTGAAAGAATCATATGGTCTTTATTTTTAAGTTTGTTATGTGTTGAATTACATTTATAGATTTAATGTATATTGAACCAGCCTTGAGACCCTGGGATAAATCCCACTTGGTCATGGTCCTCCACTTCTCTCCTTCATCCTGGGCTATAGTTGTGATCTATCTTTCATAAGAAAGTGTAAGTAATCCCAATTTATAATGTTAATATCTTTTTTCACACAAAATTCTACATTTCATGAGACTGAAAATCCTGTCTGTTTTCCTGACTATTGTACTTCTAGCCTCTTTTAAAAGCATGATAAAATTTCCTGCATTAATTTAATTGATATTATTTAGTCATCCATTAATCAGCAGGTGATTATTCAGAGTTTTAGTGCTTCTTTTTGCCCACTTTCGTAATTTGAAGATTTTACTGTCTGTGAGTTGATCTGGGCCTGTCTGAATGAGCCTGTTGCTTTTACAATTTCCTAGGCTTCCCCTCAGGTCCTGGAAAGCCATTCCATTCTGTATTTCTTGCTCTTAACGTCCTTACGCTGATACTTCTCATTTCCCATGAGTGTGCTACTGCCATCCATTAGCAGCAAAGACTTTGACATACCAAAAAAATGGAGTACAAATACTATGTGGCTGTTTATATCACCAATGTTGAAGTTCATGAGAATTATTAGAAAAAATCATATATCTTTACTATGAGTTTATTCAACATATTCCAAATAGATTTTCCTATTTAATCCACAAAGTATTGCTGTGATAAGCAAAGCATGCACTGTTGTCATAAATTTTCAAATATAAAGCTTGTTTTAGCACCTGAAAGTGCCTGGGTAGAGCTGGTAAAGCTGGGTCAAGCAGGCAGGCCTCACTACTCTCAACCCAGAGCTATGCTTGTTAAACTCTTCTACCTCTTTGTGAGATAATTATGGCAAGGGGAGCATTGCTAATGCATTCACTGAGTACATAAATAATAAGAGTGATTATCATAAATAATAGTGTATAGTGGCAGCAAAAGGAAAAACTTAGGAGAGAATGAATTTCTCAATTTAAATTTTGAACTCTAATGCTGAAGTCTGTATCCAAGTACTTCCTCCATTGATAGTCCAGAACTGTGGAATCACACACCACAAAAACAGATTTAAATTCATTCCTAAAGGGAATGGAATATTCATTTTTGTGCCAATGCCCCAATGACTGGTACTAGTTCAATTCTTATGATTCTTTAAAGAAATGAATATGCTCATTTACTGAAAGTGGCCCACTTTATAGTTTTGCCATCAAAGTCAAACTTGACATCACCAGATGTAAGGGTGTGGCTTTCTGTCATTTAAAAAGGTTGATAAAGATGTTGTCACTTTTCTGCAACTCCCAATGTTTATGTTACTAAAGTTGAAATGTAATATTTTCTTAGATAAGAATATTAACCCAGCTTTTAACTTTTTGAAATGGAAAGCAAAGTCTATGACTCCAGGATTGGGAGAATAAGATGCAGTTATATTTCTCAACTTCAGCACAAGTGAACAGTATCTTAAAAACATCTTAATCTTATCTTGATAGAGTATAAACTTCAAAGAAGCATTGTACCCTGTAATTCCTTTGATTAAAGAAGAATGGAAAGAGTCTCAGTGGCCCTCAAACTTTCCTCTGCTAACAGCCATTATCTTCCTGCTTTTAGCGTGCAGGTGTTGGTTGCAATAGGGGACTAGTTATGCCTTACTGACAATCTTTGATTAATAATTTTTTATTCTAAAAAAAATCTAGTCAAATTTTTAATTTGAAACTCAGGTTTTATTTTGATTTATACTATGGTATTAAGGTAATAGAATACAATATAATCTGTCCCTGAAGGAAAGTATGTTCTCAGTACAGTCGAAACATTTATCTTTACTATAGATGTTACTACTGAGACATAATATTCTCCAGTAATTGAGGAATGACTGTGAAATGAAAAGAGAACCCACCTGACTAATTTTTAAATTAAGGATGACCACATGCTCATGGGAACCTTTCAGTAAGTATGGAAGCTCTCCATAGGGTTTGTCCTATGATCAGTTGACCTCTGGTATAAACAACTCATCCTGTTTCCTTACCCAAACAAATTCAGATGAAATCTTTTGAGCTTAATTTTTATACATGTAAATGCTTTCAATTTTGATTATTTTGATGTAGCCCCATCATTCTGAAGTCCATGTAAAAAAATATTTTTTAATATATTAATACTTTAAAAAAGAGGACTTAAAAAAAAAAGGAAGATTGACTTTATTGGAATACTAGGCATAATTTTCATTTTTATTGCAAGGATAAATAGAAAAGGTTATCTTAAGTGCAAGAGAATTTTATTCATACTCATTTTACTCTTGCTTTTTCCCCAAATTTAGTAAAATGAGCACATTTGATATCATTTACTGGAAATATTATTTGCATGTTCAATACACCAAACCATTAGAAAGCCAAAGGAATGTGACAGCTTGTTTGCAGTGGACTCTTGGCCAACCTTGGTGAAACAGTTCACACATAAATGATGTTAAGATGGTGATCCATTAAAAACCATAAGTGATTTATATGAAGCTGAATTATCCATGCTTCCTCAGCAGCCTATACTAGACATTCTAAGTAGTCTCTATTAAACTTATTGTCTCAATCATTATTTCCAGGCCTGTGGTTTTCTATGAATCATTAATTTGTCCTTCATATAAATTATTATGAGATATTATGCTGTCCTCACGGTTGTATAATGAAAAATGATATCTTCTTTCATAAGGTTCATTTAAAAAGATGAAACATTTTGATTCTAGTTTTAGTACATAGGCAGACAAAAGCAGGATATGTATTTTTTGTTTGTTTTCTGTGTTTAAATTGTTGAGGTACAGTTTCAGAGAAGAAAATCCAATTAAAAACATTCTCTTTGGATGTGAACCTTCCAGGAGAGGAGAATACATGTCTTGAATTAGAATCACTCAATTTGGAATATCAGGTAAACAGAAATATTGTTGTAATGCTGACTAAACCCATTCTGAGGTGAACAGTACCCAAAGACATCAGAAAATTCTTGCCCAATGGTAGCATCTAATGATGACCAATGTCCCTGCTCTCCCTCTCCTTCATTTTGTAGGGAAAAAATGTGTATTTCAGTGGAAAACTATACATTGTCCATGCATAAATAGCCCTCTGCCTTAACTTATTCTGATTCAATGGGAGCTCCTCTATAGTTCTGTAAATTATAGATAACCTCTGCTGGTCCATTAGAAGTTCAATTAAATTCTCTTCCCCTCCTGTGGAAAAGATAATTTTGCCTACACTTGCACATTCATTTAAATTTCCTGTTCTACAAATATGTCTGTTTTTTGGATTCTCTTCTTTCTTTTTGAGACAGAGTTGCACTATGTCCCTCTTGGGAGAGTGCTGTTGAGTCACAGCTCACAGCAACCTCAAACTCTTGGGCTTAAGCAATTCTCTTACCTCAGCCTCCCAAGTAAGTAGGACTACAAGTGTCTACCACAATGCCTGGCTATTTTTTGTTGTTGTTGTCATTGTTGTTTAGCAGGCCTGAGCTGGGTTTGAACTCACCAGGCCCAGTGTATGTGGCTGGCACCCTAACCACTGAGTTACGGGCACCAAGCCTGGATTCTCTTTTAAACCCTTATAACATCTGCCTGGTTCATTCCCCCACTGATTGATTTAAATAAAATTTTTAAGAGATAGTCCTTTTATGTTTGTATGAGAATCATGATTGTACCCTTTCTCTTTCGTAAATTGTCTTGTATCATTTCTCTCTTTAGGGCCGTGTCCTCAATTTCAGCATTGTTGCCAGCGTGGGCTATGTAATTATTTGTTATGAGGTCCTGGCCTGTGCATTTTAGGATGGTTAGTAGCATCCAGAAATGTTTCCAGACATGGCCAAAATTTCCAGTTGCAAATATTTAAAATCATCACTGGTTGAGAACCGCTGCTCTGAATTAAAATGTATATGCTTGAACTTCAAACAAAAAGCTAGTGTCCTCCTCATTTATTGCTTTAATGAGTGTTGAGTAGTGTGTGTGTTAGTTTCACATTGTACAAATACAGTTTTGAAGAAAGCCAGATACAAATTTTCCTTTAAGAAACTTGGATCCAATTTTATTTAGTGTCATATCCTGTTTATATAGGATTTTATTTACCTTTCGGACCTGAAAATATGCTTTGTTACTTTAAGACATTTCTTTTCCTTGTTTTCCTTGTTTTCTCTTTTTTCCCCCTTCTATCTTTTCCTGACTTTTTCTTTTATAAACTAAAAAATGACTTTAGTCATAGCATAAGAGTATGCTCTATTGGAGGCAATAAGTCATTAAGAGATGTATGAATGAAAATAGTTATTAGTAATATAACTTCTATTATCCATAATAGTTCCTGGAAGTTGGCCACTGAGGTAATGCACAAGTGAAGCAAAGTATTGAGTGAGAAACTTTATGAGAACTTAGAATACATTTTGGTCAATAGTACAGAATATGTGTTAAAAAAAAATGGTACAGATATATAGGTTAAGTCTAAGGTACCATGGTTTAATTTACTGGTGACAGACCAAAACAAAAAATGCAAGCATGTATATAGGCATATAATCCATTGGAAACAAATACACTACATCCTCAATACAATAAATTTTCTGACAATTCTTCTAAAAAATGTATAAAAAAACGACTTTTTAGTAGAGGGATGTGATGATGCATTGTGGTAGATAATGTCCTCATAATGCCTCAAGAATAGGTTTACAAACCTACTTTCACCAAAGAAAGCATAGGTCACTACTCCTTGGGCCACTCCATGGAGGCACTACTGCAGGGCAGCAGTAAAGGAAAGGCAACCAGTAAGTGGGTCAGTCAGCATATAATTATTCAGTTCATTCTGGGTACTTCCCTAAGTGTCAAGGATTTAGAATTAAACTATATGATACATACACACATACGCACAGGGTGCCAAAAATGTATACACATTTTAAGAACGGGAAAAGTTATTACATTAGTAATGCTCAAGTCACATTTAATTTCTGCAATTACAAAAGTGCTCAACGTGACTGGTATTCATCTTTTGTTATTGGTATGTATTGAGTGTTACAATTCTAATGCATAGGATTAAACCTACTTGATCATGATGTATGACTTTTTTGATGAGAAACTGTAGTCTATTGGCTAGGATTCAGTTTTTCCTTAAAATGTGTATGCATTTTTTTTTTTTGGCACCCTGTGTGTGTGTGTGTGCGCGTGTGTATAAAGAGAAGGAGTTAGATCTAAGCTTATATATTAAGGGGAAAGAAAGGCAATAAATTATATGTCTTGATAAACCTATTATAAATTTATAATATCATAAGTCAAAAATGCTTTTGAAGGGTAAGGTGGTAGAGATTGTGGATTGCAAGAATCTTAACTCATGGAAATGGTTGTTACTAGTTTGCTGCCTTCATCCTGGGTAATTATCTTGAGTTTCATCTCATGTAATTGTCTTCTTTCCCTTCTCACCAGAGAGAGGAGACACAAATGGGCGTTTTATAGATATGATGGGATGTGGAAACAGAAAACACAATATCCAAAAAGAGATGGCAACACAGTACACTACAGAGTAGCCATTGTGTGCCCTGAAAAAGGGTTGCTGAAAGGATGTCATGATACTAGCCTGGGAAGAGATCAAAAATCAAAGTACATCGTATGGTTTATACTGCATGCTTGATGCTTTGGCACCATCCTAAAGTTGAAAATATGTTAAATTAAATCATCATAAGTTGGGACCATCTGTATAGGTGAAAAATAAGATAATGCCAACTGCTGAAAAGTGTTGAGAAGTTATAAATTGTCTGACTGGATGGTTTGATGGGAAACAATAGCTATGTTTGGGAGACTTCTCGAGGAGAAGACATTTGGGAAAAGCTTAAATGACAAGGAGATAGGCTTGGGGCTGGGGGGGAATTCTTTTAACCTTAAAGAATAAGTACAAAAATTTGTGGTCAGAATGAAATTTGTTTTAGGACACATAAACTCTGGCGGCTGGGGTTCACTGAAAGGCATGGGAAAGTGTTTGCATTAATTCTTTTTGAATTAAAAGAAATGTCGATATACAAAGATTGTGTGGAAATGAATCCAAATTAGGCTTCTGCAACATCTTTTCTTTGTTTCTTTCTCCTTTTCTTTCTCCCTTTCTCCCATTCCTCCTTTCCCACCTCTAAAGAAAAGCAGTTATTACTGTTTCTTGACTATTACAGCCTTAATACAATGTCCAGTGTATCACTATGAGTGTTGCTAACACCGACTAGATATGGATTTGGATAAATGAATGAACAGAAAACTAAATAGATTGATAGCAGGATCTCTGGCTCAAAACAGAGGGTGTCCCAGAAAAAGACTGCTGGGATGGGAGGACACCAAGGATGGTACGTACATAACATGAAGAATGGAAGCTGTCAAGAGCCAGAACCATGGAGGGATACACTTGGAAATTAACTGAGAAAGGAGCAGCAGGTAAACACAATAAGATGTGTGATACTGCTTCTTGATTTCAGAATTGCAAAGGGCATTTCAGGCTAGAGAAAGAAAACGAAGTAAAATTATATACTATAATATATATACAAGGTGGACTTAAAGTTCATGTACAACTTACTATGTTAAACTATTTTAAATTACACATGAACTTTATATCTACACTGTATATGTAATTTCAATACATTTATTAAAGGTGATACATTTAAAATAATCAAAATCAGGCTAAGATTCAGTATACCTTTTTTAAGAGGTATAACATTATTGTACAATTCCTTTTGTGGTTTTTTTATTTATTTATTTATTTTTTTTGGCCGGGGCTGGGTTTGAACCCGCCACCTACAGCATATGGGACTGGCGCCCTACTCCTTGAGCCACAGGCGCCGCCCGTAACATTATTGTACAATTCTATCGCTAAAAAATAATGGCATGAGTCATATAGATTATTAGCTCCAGTAATGCAGAAATAACCAAAGATTTCATGTAATACAGCTTCGTATTATCTATATGCTTCCTTATGACACAGCAAAAGAATATTTACCTTTTATTATACCTAGAAAAGTATTTATATGACACTATCATTGACTCTAACGATATGGTTTAGAATGAGAATAGTCACTGCCTTTCAGTTTAAATATAAGTGTATCCCGCAGGGCATAAGGTTACACAAACATTTTCAAGAAAAAGAAGAATTGAGAAAAAAATATTGGGTGGTAGATTTTAGCACAGGAGGAACAAAACTAACAAGCTTCTTAAAATCAAAATAAGGGTCAAAAGGCAAACGTAAAAGCCCTGTTGGATAGCTTCAAATTTCGAAGGTTCTGAGATGCTTGTCCTTTTGTCCTTGTTTATACAAATGCATTTAGGCAATTGAGGGCAATTGTGGATACTTTCATAAAGGGAAAGTAGAAAGAGCAAGTGACCACAGTGTCCCATTTGAACTGTGAGTCAGAAAGGAGCCAGCCTTTTTCTAGGGAAAAGAACAAAAGAACATGAAGCAGAAAATAAGAATTAAATGTTCTCTACACTTTCGCTCCTCAAAGTGGAGCTCATGCGTCAGGGCTTGCTGGAGACTCAGGCTCACAGTCCTCCAGCCTCATCTTCTGAGCTAGAGTCTGCTCTTTGACAGGGTACCACATACACATTCCAGTCTGAGAAGGGCTGCTGCGTGCTACTAAAGAGGCGTGGAGGATGTTTGAGATGAGTCATGAAGGCAGGGTGAAATAGCCAATTATCAGATCTTAAGGAACACGTAGAAGGCGGGAGCACATGGAGACTGGCCACTTTAAGTTCATTAAGGTCTGGGATTAGCATTGAGATTTAGACAAGCAGCAGGATGAAGTAGTGATTCCATGAAAGATGATTCTATAGCATGGTTTTTGGAGGTCATATTTACTGTGCTGCAACTACAGAAAAGAAGTAGTCATATTTTACCTTTGGAGACCTTGGAGAAGCTGGAATAATTATTTTCCTCACTTCATTGTTTAATTCCAGTTTCACCCCTCGAGGTATATGGAGTATCTTTCAGGGTTCAAATTGCCTAGCATTCTCTCACCTGTCACTCAAATGGTTCCTGACTTTTCATGGCCTCTGGAAAGTCATTCCAAAGTCATCCGATAGGACTGGACTTCCTTGGCTTTATCCCAGCTATAAGATTGAATTCCTTACAAGATGTGAATTTGACCTTGCCCTCAACATTCCGACTGCTCTAATTTCTAAGAAGTGTCTGCTTTAGCACTTCACTCCCTAATGGTGCCTTCTGTCTTTATTCTGTCAAATGAGTCCTCTTGAATTAATTCTCAGGGGATTGTTTATCTTCGTGGTCTTTAGCCACCAAAGTTATCTTTGTTAGTTATATTTGTAGATCCATTCAGCCATTCCTTCCCTCATTCATTTTACATTTCCCAGCGATATGCTAGACTGGGGTCCTCAAACTTTTAAAACAGGGGTCCAGTTCACTGTCCCTCAGACCTTTGGAGGGCTGGACTATAGTTTTTTTAAAAAAAACAACTATGAACAAATTCCTATGCACAGTGCTCATATCTTATTTTGAATTAAAAAAACAAAATGGGAACAAATACAATATTTAAAATGAAGAACAACTAAAGTTAAATCAACAAACTTACCAGTATTTCAATGGGAACTATGGGCCTGCTTTTGGCTAATGAGATGGTCAATGTCTGGTTCCATATTTGTCACTGCTAGTTGTAACAAGTGATGCAAGTGTGCATCAGTCCCGAGACTGAGAGGAGTCGTCGAGAGACAGAGAGGAGGGGAGTCGGAGAGTGCAGCGCACATTCCACACATGCGCACTGTAGCAGGACAGGCAGTGGTGGCAAACACACCCGGAGGGCCGGATCAGTGTCCTTGGTGGGCTGCATTTGGCCAACAGGCCAAAGTTTGAGAACCCCTGTGCTAGACCAATGACTTAGTGCTCGGAACATAAGAATAAATAACCCTCAGGCACGGCCCTTGGGAACTCAGAATGATTTTATGCATACAGATTTTTTATAATCTAGCAGTACACAAACTGTTTGCTTGTTCATTTGTTTGTTTACTGATGATAAGAAGAAGTTGGAAAATATGTAAGAGCCTGTATTTTTTTTTCTAACAGGCCATGGTGTATGAAAATGAGCTTTTATGATAACAGCTAATATTTATTTAGTTCTTACCATTCCACTAGGCATGGTTCTGAGTGAATTACCTGCATTAATTCATTTCATCTTAACAACTTCATTCTCCCTTACCCACCACCATTTTCCAGATGTGAAAATAGGGTTCAGTAACTGGCGTAAGGCCATACTGCTAGAAAGGGGAAGCACTGGGACTCAAGGTGGTGGCTCCAGAGCCCTGGCTTCTTACAACTCGCTTTAATACACACCGTCACCTACCACATAATATACCTCTTGGTATCTTTTTGATAGATAAAAATAATACTACTTTTAATATTCTAATACCATTTCCACTCTGTTCTATACCAGAGTTCTATGAACTATGGTCTGTACCAAACTTACTTTGCAAATAAATTTTCTCTAGAACACAGCCATGCCCTTTTGTATATACATATTACTCCTGACTGCTTTTGGGTTACGAGGGCATGAACAGTTGTAGCAGAACCTTTCTGAATTATAAAGTCATATTTATTATCTGGCTTTCCACATAAAACATTTCTGGCCCCCTTTAAAAAAATACAAAATTAATTTGTAGCATGTGGATAACATCACAAAATTGAGCAGTAATGCTTTCACCTACTGAATATAACAGTGGTAATGAAACTTTATGGAGGAAAATAAACCACATTTATCGTGGTTGTATAAATTCAAATATCCTTCATAAATGTTAGATAATTCTTTCTTTGAAAATGAGCTACTTTGTGGCATTGCTGTGTGTCCCTGATGACAGCGTCACCGTGACCCTGATATTGAAGAGCTGAGGTTGCCATTTATGCAGCAGTTACCATGCAATATTTTTTAAATTGTTGTTTCATGTCCCGAAGCTAAATAATTCATTTTTGTCAGCAATTATTTAGCACAACCTGAAACTGCAAAATAAATTTACATAATAATTTGTCTCTGGAAGTGCTTACTTACATTGGAAGAGGAGAAAAATTATTTGCCTTTTTTAAGTTATTAGACTGCTATAACTTGAAGTAAAAACTAAATTAACATCAGAGTTTCTTTCTTTCAGTGATAGGTGAGAACACATTCAATATTTATCCTGTTCCATCAATGCTTTTTATAGCCTTTGTCTCACATAAAATATGAAAAGTATGCATTGAGTATATTAATACTTTAATTACTCAGAGCTTGATTTGTTTTTAATCATTTAATAGGTGAAATGAAATCAAAATAAACCATTTGATTATATATGCATTACTGTAAGCTGGGAGCACATTTAGGAAGTTAATCATTGGCACAAAATCATTTTACATGACCAATACTTTTTTAAAGTATAAGTAAAATTAAAATAAGTGCTTTAATAAAGTTAAAAGAAATTTTATTCTACTGTTCATTTGGGGTTGTGAGTCCATATTACTTACTGAGAATATTGATTTCACTATTGATCTTATTTCAATCCCAGTATAATCTATAAAAGTGGGATACTGAAGCCTTTTCAAGATAAGAAAAATTATAATTACAGTTACATATACAAGTTTTTCTTTACCTTTGTTTCTTGAAAGCAGAGTCTCTACATATGCAGTTTTTACATGTAGTTTTTTGATGAAATATAATCAAAAGACAGTTTGGTTAGAAATTGGAAATTAGGAGATTATTTTATATTATGAGGAAGGAGTCTATGAGTTTAATTATACAAAAATTTTACTTAGTTTGATGTAGAGTCTATATGCTATTTATCTTTTGAAGCTTAACTGTTTGTTTAGTATTAATAGCTACACCTCAGATACTTTTCCCATTGACATTTGATGCAAGTTCAACTTTGTTTTTAGATTCTTTCTTGAAGAAACCCAGAGGGTAACTTAGTTTATTATAAAAGAAATCGATTAAATAAATTGACCTCTTTATGTTTTGCAAATTAAACTTCTGAAGAGAATTGCCTAATCTGTTTATGTTTTGCTTTAAATAATACATGTAAACTCTGGCTATTTTTAATATCGTGTCAAAGCACCAAATACTGTATTTATTGCCGTCTATATCCTTGGAAGGAAGTTTGTTTTGTTTTCCTTGGTTTTGTGAAATGGAATAAAAATGATGCATAACATTACTTTTTACAGAAAATAGAACATGACTCTGCTTGGGTATCTGTACATTATCACACATTCAGGAACTTCCTGATAATATCTGAGCAGCCTTATCAAATAATGATAAAGTTGAAAGCAGTAGCCAAGGAGAGAACTGCTTTTGGACATGAAATATAAATATATAGCAAGTTGCCAAAACAGAAAATTTCCATTGCACACTGACTGTCTGTTGTGCCTATACAATTTAGCTCTTGACTGGCAAACTTTCCTACGACTAGAGCTCGTAAAGTGACATGTCAGCATTATTAGTTAGGAATACCTTAGCAATTTCTCGGGGCCAGCGTTAGGTGGCTGTCAGCCAGCCAAAATATATGATCACATCTCTTTCTTCCTTCTGATTTTGGTTAAGCTCTAATTTCAAGGGAGAAAAGAAATTACTTGTTATCTACATTCTGATCAAGAGTATTAAGAAGTATTCCAATTAAGAAGTGGTGTGAGTCTGAGCGAAAATGAGTATCCTGTTTTGTTGTTGTTTTCTAAAGTCAGCAGCACTGCTTTGTAGAAGAGAGATGACAAGCAGCTTGATTACTGTATTTTTCTAAACCAGGCTCCTCTTCAAAACAAGAAGGGCAGTGAAATTTATGAAGGACCAGTGAGTTTTCCTTAATTGTAGAAATATGACAATATAAAACGAGTTGAGGGAAACCCAGCCATTGACAGAAATTTCAGAGCTGTAGAAGTTACTTGGGTAAATCTAAGCTAGCTCATTCATTTTATAGAAGGAAAAGTAGAGTCCAAGATAGGCTGGTCTCAAGACAGAGAAGACAGTATCTTATAATCAAAAGAAATAATCTTTGGAGTTATATAGAACTAGATTTAAATCATAAGTTAGTTACACATTAGTTATATGATGTCAAAGTAAGTGGCTTAACCTCTTTGTGATTCTATTTTTCTACCCTCAAAAATGGAACATAACTGCACACAGGCCTAAAATGAGACAGTAATTACTAAAACATTTAGCGGCGTACTTAATGAATAGTATGTTAGATAGTGGTAATTTCCTTTCTCTTAGAGACCCAAGAATGTTGATATTCAGCTAGTCCTTTTTGATAGCCTCTTCCTTTCATATCCAAAATTCTATCACTCAATGAATTTAGACTGCTGACTCACAGGTATGTCATAATCCTTCCCTTCCGTGACAAAAATTGATTTGATAGCATGTGTTAGGTTGATGGCGACAAGGTCAATTGAGTTTGATTTGCTTCCCTCTCTAAGTAATCAACTTTGTTCCTTTGGTATGTGGAGACCTCAAAAGGCCTGGAGAGTTTTAAAAGTTTCTGCTCTATAAATGTTTATTATTTAGATGCAAAGCGTTCATTTAACCTCATTTGCCAAGAGTGTTTCACAAAAGAATTTTGTAATTTCATAATGATAGCTTAATGTCGTTCTTCTTTTTAAAATTATTATAGTATTAGAAACTAGACTTTTAAAAAATTCTTAAATGTTCTTAGCTTATATTTCACCTCTTCAAGAGGTCTTTTGCAAGTCATATTATCTAAAAAAGTCATCTTGTAATTCTCTATCAGGCTGACAATTTTTATTTATCTTTCTACAGCACTTACTACAGTTTGCAATTCCATGTTTTAACGCTTAACTTGTTTCATTAGTTTGTAAATTCCTTGAGAATTGGGTTTCTTTTCTCATCATTGTATCCTAAGGACCTAGTTCTGATAGTGGCCCATCAAAGATGTTCAATAAAATATGGAAATAGAAAAACAGTGTGGAATGGAAAAAAATCCATTATTTGAGGGGTATAGAGCAGAAGGAAGAAGTAGTGTTTGGAGCTTTAGGAAATAATAAGATCACTATTAAACATGGAAGACAACTTGGTTTGAAATAGTTCAATGTAAGTATTTAAATCGTTTTCTCTTATACTGAGCTGGAAAGTAGAATTTTAGATACCTGAAAATTCATTTTTGATCATCTGTTTTTTTATCTTGACAATGTAACATTTTTTAGAGCAGTGAAATTCATTCCTGGGTGTTTCTTTATTCATTTGGTCCTTTAAGAAGTAGTCACCAAATACCTGATTTGTGTATCAAGGACATCACTGACAGAACTCTTTCACCTGCAGACTATAGAATACAGTGGGGAGACCTATATTAACCAAGCAAACACATGAATATATCATCATACTTGGTAATAATAAAAAAACAAGTGAAAAACTCAATTTAAAATGTTGGGAGAAGATTCTCACAGACGCCCTTTCTAAGGAAGAAACGTGAAGGTCTTCAGTCCCACCATTTTATCTCCAATAAGCCACAGATCTCTAGTCCTTGCCATATAGACACAGACAAAACCTTTGCCTTTGTAGAGCTCACATCGTTTTCACTGACCCATTGTCTTTGCCCTAAGTAGTAAGGACCACTTGTCCCGGTGGTAATGGTGTCCTGCCCTAAGACTCATCCCTCTTGACTGGGACCCTGCTGACCTCCTTGCTCTTGCTGACCTTTCACTCAAAGTAGAAGCACAGTTTTCCTGTCTTGGGTAGCTGCTGGCTAGCTTTCTGTTCTGCATTAATTGATGAAAACTTTCACTGTATTACCAGCATCGCTTTGTCACACACTTCCTGGATTTCTGCCAGGATGTAGCCCAAATTTATCTTACCACATGCCTTGGATTTGGGATCATACATTACTCCAGTCGTATTCCTCTTCAGGCCTGTCTTCTCTTCTTCCTACCATTGTCCCTCCATTCTGGGCCCCTCTGGGTTTTATACGTGTCCATTCACCTTGCTTATGGCCATGCAGTTATGACAGCTGGACAAGAAGCAAGGAAAGAAAGTGATTTCTCACTAGGAATATTTCTTCTCATAATTTTTAACCTTTTAGAGCAGAGTTTATCACACTCTTAATGTGGGATGAGGCCCACAGACACAGATCATAAAGTCCAAATTTCTGGGCAGAGAGCAGAGTAAGGAGAGATAGACAGTGTTGCTGGAGGGGTGAGTCCAACATACTCATTGACACGGTTTTGTATAATAGCTCCTGGAATATCATTGCTCAGACATCCTAGTCTTGTATGAAAGTGCTTTTAATGATGATGTACTGAACAGGCCTTACCAGGTAGTTCAACCACCCTACTGGAGGCATTTGGTAATAAAACAATGTCTTGCATTATTTTTCTGATCTCATACTGTACCATTTTCTACCTGGTATTTAACCATCATGGCATAGTTTCTGTGGCTGGTTCTCTTGTCCCTCCAACTACTAACATGGATCCTGAGGTATATATGGTCTTACCCCAGTCCTATACATCACCACTGGAGGGGTCAGGATGGGTAGGTAGGTGGATGTACTGATAAATAGATAATTCTGGGTGAAACATTATGGCTGAATTTTTAGTTCATTTCTTATACATATTAGCAAAATAATTATCATCATTTAAATAGTGTTAGAATGGCACTTTATAATTTTTTAGTTATTGAAGAATTCCATGATTAATATGTTTTAATATAATTTTGAAATTACATAATACCAAGGTTTATTAAACATATTGCTTTACTAAAATAATTTTTATAGAACAATTGATAAAAACACATTTCTTCAGATTTAAAATCTGGCCGTGAGTTTGGACTTTGATAAATAGTTACAGGAATATCACTTTCAATGTTTAAAATTAAGATCGTATCCAGAAGTTTATAACTGAATTAACATTTGTATATAAGGTGAAATGAGAGGGTATCATGTTAGGTAAAAACAAACAAACAAAAAAAAAAAAACAAGAAGAAAGAAACCACCTTTTTGGGAGCAGTCGAGTTTATAGCCATTTTAGTAATTCTTTTTTAGTATTAAATAGAAATACTAAAATTTCGATCCAAGTCGTACCTATTTATTCTTATAACAAATTATAAAATTTAAAAACTATAAAAATCAATTCTAATGTAATTTTCACTTATTAGATGCAATATTCACAAATTTTAATTAGAATGTGATTCCATTTTTCTTTAAAGGATCAAGCAGTACAGAAAGCCTGAGTGAAATGTGTCAGAATCACTTACTACCTAGAGTAGAGCACTTTGAAAATAATCTAACTAAATGTGGCTTTATGATACTAGTAGTGCATGCTGCGTGCTTATCTCTTTTACACATTCAGTTTCTGTTTTCTTAGTGACCTTTTACATGTCCTAACAATTCTTTTCTCTTTTATGCAGATTTCGAGCTCCTTGAAAGTGGGTTGCGTGAGATTTTTATTTGCTGTTTTCACTGTCCTGCACTGATAATGGATAAAGCACTAGAGTGGGGATACTACTGTGAGGGGGTCAGCACGTTCTTCACCACCCTGTGCTCACAGTATATTTTTTTAAGTTTAAGTGGATTTGGTTTCCTCCATGAAGCAGTAAAAATTATTTCTTTTATTAAATCTCAAAACTTGAATGCACATATTTTTAGCATTCTAGTGACAAAACAGGAGTATGCATAGAGCACTTCTTTTGCATACTGAAGTATGACAGTTATCTCGAGGAAAGGTACTTGTGTGATTATTTGACTTATAGGCTAAAATAGTACCATTTCATCATGAAATGTCAATTATACTTGAAAGACCAGCTGACAGACTATGGTTATTCATACACTGGTATTTGGGAAAATCAAGCAAGCTTATTATCTCAAGAAAAATAACTCTCAGCACTTGCTGGGAATGATAAAATTCAAGCTTTCATGTGAAATTTTGAATTTTGTATAACTTACATGTGGTGTTATGGATTACACAATTTCTCAATTCTTAATGTCTTTTCTGGTGAACTCAGTGGTGATATTAGCAAATGAGATTATATGTCTCTATACACACGCACACAGAGACACACATGTAAAGGTGATGTATTTATATAAGGTGTCCTTAAAGTTCTTATGTAACTTAAACTAGTTTAACACAGTAAATTGCACATGAACTTTATGGATACACTGTGTGTGTGTGTGTGTGTGTGTGTGTATAAATGCATCAAAATGTGGAAAATCAACATAACTCAGTGAACTAGTATTTTCCAAATGAGTGATGCATGATTTTACAAGTTCCTATAAGAGAAAGATTTACTCAAAGTGCAAGATAGGCCAATTTAACATGATTCAGTTATATGATTTCCAAATCCACATTTAACTAAACTTTACAAAACTACCACATGTCAAGTTTTGTTATAATATTAAATAGGAATTTCCATAATTATCTGATAAAGGAATTCAAAAGCCCTTCTTTGACACATGCCTTTAGGAGACTGGCTTTTCTCTATGTGTTTTAAGCAGAGCAATACAGGGTGTTCCAAAAGTTACCCCTAATGTTGCCATACATGGGGGAAATAGAAAATTGTGGCTAAACGTACCTTTATTTACAAAATATTCTCTATATGTTGAGTACCTCTTTATAAAGTGTATGAAGAGAAATACGTTACTCTTACTGGCCAAAAATGCTTTCGTTGTAAGTTCATCATAAGTAAGACTGATTACCACATTCTAGGTTATTATTTTGCATACAGATATTGTTATTTTTTTCCAGAGTTATATTTTAATGCATAAGCATAAATAAAAGTATTAAAACATTTATACAGATGCAGAATTAGTACTGCCCATGTATAATGTGCATTCTTACTTTTCCTTTAAAAATTTGAGCAAAAATTGCCCATTATAGATGGCAAAATGTGGTACTTATTTCAACTTATTTTTAACTAACCTTTAATTAAATTTTTGCAAATCCTAATTGAGAAAATTGTGTACTACCTTTTTTTCATTTTTATGCTTATTTCAATATTGCATAAGTGTTACTGTATGAATAATTTCTTTCTGTTTGTCCCCTTGCCTTTTTAGAACACATGTTACCACTAATATTGAAAGCTCTTTCACAGGAATAGACCCCAATTTTGCAAAACAATTTATACTAACTTTTCTGAGCAAAATTTCCCTCAAGCAGACTTAAGATGGAGTCTGCTATGTTTATAAAGAACAAATCTCTCCCCTGACCCTCAAATTGGAAGCTCATCAATTTATTCAAAATTCATTGCACCTCTCTAGGAAAGATTTATCCCTGGGTCTCTCTAGATAACACCTCTTCTGGATGAGGCATAATTATTTTACTATTAAATATTGCTGTGTAATCTCAACTAATTAAGACTATAAAATATAATGTAAGAGGCTGGGAGCAGTGGCTCACATCTGGGAGGCCTAGGCAGGTGGATCGCTTGAGCTCAGGAGTTTGAGACCAGCCTGAGTAAGAGCAATACCCTGTCTCTACTAAAAATAGAAAAATTAGTGGGGCATTGTAGTAGGCACCTGTAGTCCCAGCACCTCGGGAGGCTGAGGCAAGAGGATTGTTTGAGCCCAAGAGTTTGAGGTTGCTATGAACTATGATGCCATGACAGTCTACCCAGGGCACAGAGTGAGGTTCTATCTCAAAAAAAAAAAAAATATATCTAACTATCAATGATGTAAAATATTTTGTAGCATTGTTGAACTAATTTTTCTTTTGTACACATCACTAGAAAAGAGACAAGAACAGAAACTTTACTCATGAGGACAAATGAATGGCTAACAGTCATATGAAAACACGTTCATTGTCCCTAATCATCAGAGAAATGGAAATCAAAAGAAATGCAACCTAAGATATAACTTAACCCTAGTGAGACTAGCCCACATCACAAAGAGGCATGCTGGCATAGGGGGTGTGGAGAGAAGGGAACACTTTTACACTGTTGGTGGGACTGCAAATTAATACAACCTTTTTTTTTTTAATTTATTTATTTTTATTGTTAAATCATAGCTGTGTACATTAGTGCAATCAAGGGGTACAATGTGCAGGTTTCATATACAATCTGATATATTCTCATCAAACTGTTCAATGTAGCCTTCATGGCATTTTCTTAGTTACTGTATGTAGGCATTTGTATTCTGCATTTAGTAAGTTTTGCCTGTACCCATTCTAAGATGCACCATAGATGTGGCCCCGCCCATTATCCTTCCTCCACCTAAACCTCCCCCCTCCCTTCCCCTTCCTTGGCCCTTTCCCCATAGTCTTGTGCTATAGTTGGGTTTTAGCGTTCATGTGAAAGCTATAATTTAGCTTCATAGTAGAGCTAAGTACATTGGATACTTTTTCTTCCATTCCTGAGATACTTTGCTAAGAAGAATATGTTTCAGCTTTTTGGAAAGAAGTATGGAGACTAATCAAAGAACTCAAATTAGATCTCCCATTTCATCCTGCAATCCCATTACTAGGCATCTACCCAGAAGAAAAAACAAAACAAAACTCATTTTATCATAAGAACATTAAGACTAGGCTATTTATCCCAGCTAAAATTGTAATCACCAAAATATGGAAACAACCTAAATGCCCACCAATCCAGAAGTTAATTAAAAAGCTGAGCCATGTATATCATGGAATACTATTCAGTCACTAAAAGATGGAGAGTTTAAGGCAGCAGCTGTGGCTCAAAGGAGTAGGGCACCAGCCTCATATGCCAGAGGTGGTGGGTTCAAACCCAGCCCTGGCCAAAAACTGCAAAAAAAAAAAAAAAAAAAAAGATGGAGAGTCTACATCTTTTGTATTAACCTGAATGGAGGTGAACACATTTTTCTTAATAAAGTATCAAAAGAATGAGAAGCAGAAATCCAATGTACTTAAACACAAAAGATCTCCAGTAACCTCAATCAGAAAAAAAAAATGAAAATAACAACAGATAAAACAGATACAAGAGATTATCTCTGACTAATACAAAAAAATTCTGTGCCCAGAAATTTGACAATGTGGAGGAAACGGACCAATACCTGCAATCACACCATCTCCCTAGACTTAAGCAGGAAGAATTAGATCTCCTGAACAAACCTAAATCAAGCACTGAAATTGAAGCAAATTAAGAAGGCTCCCAACAACAACAACAACAACAAGTCCTGGAGCACACGGCTGCATACCAGAATTCTATCAAACCTTCAAAGAAGAGCTTGTACCTATACATCAGAACCCATTCAAAACACTGAGAAGGAAAGAATCCTTTCCAACATATTCTATGAAGCAAATATTACCCTGATACCACAACTAGGAAAAGACCTAACAAAAAAGGAAAAATACAAACCAATTTGCCAATGGATAACAATGCAAAAAATTACACATTACAACTAATTAGGCTTTATCCTAGGGATGCAAGGTTGGTTTAACATACACAAATCTATAAATATAATTCACCATATAGATAGAAACAAAACAAAAATTGTATGATCCTCTAAATAGATGCATAAAATGCATTCAACAAAAATTCAGCTTCTTTTTCTGACAAGAACACCTAAGAAAATAGGCATAGCTGGGCATTTCTTAAACTGATAGATGCTATCTACAACAAACCTACAGCCAATATCATACTGAATGGAGTGAAACTGAAAGCTTTATCACTTAAAACCGAAACAAGACAATGATGTCCACTATCACCACTTCTATTCAACATTGTGCTAAAAGTTCTAGCCAATGTAGTCAGGCAAGAGAAGGATAGTAAGGGCATTCAGATGGGGCAGAGGCGGTCAAATTCTCGCTCTTTGTTGATGATATGATCTTATACTTAGAGAATTCCAGAGATTCAACCATGAAGTGATCAAGAAATACAATTATGTGTCAGGATGTAAAATAAATGTCCACAAATCAGTAGCCAATAACAATCAAGCTGGGAAGCAAATCAAGGACACAATTTCCTTCATAGTAGCTTCAAAGAAAATGAACTGCCTAGGAACATACCTAACAAAAGAGCTGAAGTATCTTTACAAAGAGAATTATGAAACCCTAAGAAAAGAAACAGCAGAAGACATTAACAAATCAGGAACATACCATGCTCTTGGCTGGGAAGAATCAACATTGTTAAAATCTCTATACTAACCAAAGCAATCTACCCATTAAAATATTGCTATACTTTGAGGAACTCAAAAAATAGTTCTTCATTTTGTATGGAATCAGAAAAAACCCTGTATCGCTAACACAATTCTTAGTTATAAAAACAAATTTGGAAGCATCACTTTTTCAGATTTCAGGTTATACTACAAATTCACAGTGATAAAACAGTATAGTATTGACACAAAAATAGAGACAGACCTATGGAACAGAATAGAAAACATAGAAATGAAAGCAGCCTCACATTGTCATCTGATCTTGATAAACCAAACGAGCATATCCTAGGGAAAAGAATCCCTATTTGATAAATGGTGCTGGTAGAGCTGGATATCTACATATAAAAGACTGAAACTGGACCCCCACCTCTCACCACTTACAAAATTGATTCATGATGGATAACATTTAAATCTAAGATGTGAAACAATGAAAATACTAAAAGAAAACATGAGAAAAACCCTTGGTAACATCAGCTTAGGGAAAGATTTTATGAAGAAAAATCCATTGGCAATCACAACAATAAAAATAAATAAACAGGACTTAATTAGGCTAAAAAGCTTCTCATAGCTAAGGATACAATTAAAGTGAACAGACAACCTTTAGAATGGAAAAAGATATTTGCATGTTATGAATATGACAAAGGACTGATAACCAGAATCTAATCTACAGAAACTGAAGTTAATCAACAAGAAAAGAGTGAACAATCTCATTCTTCATTGAGTAAGAGACATGAATAGAATCTTTTCTGAAGGAGACAGATGAATGGCCAACAAACACATGAAAAAATGCTCATTGTCCCTAATCATCAGAGATATGCAAATCAAAACAACCTTGCAATATTACCTAAGCCCAGTGAGAACAGCCTATATCACAAAGTCCCAAAGTTGCAGATGCTGGTATGGTTGTAAAGGAAAGGGAAAACTGTTACACTTTTTATGATATTGCAAACTAATACAGCCTCTATGGAAAGAATTATAGAGAATCCTCAAGGAGCTAAAAGTAGAGCTTTTATTTGATCCCATAATCCCAATACTAGGTATCTACCTAGAAGAAAATAATCATTTTACCATATGGCCTTCTGCACTAGAATATTTATGGCAGCTCAATTCATAATTGCCAAGATGTGGAAGCAACCCAAATTCCCATCAACCCACGAATGGATTAATAAACTGTGGTATATGTGTACTATGGAATACTATGCAGCCATAAAAGATGGTGACTTTATATATTTTTTTATTAACCTGGATGGAGTGGAAACACATTCCCCTTAGTAAAGTATCGTAAGAATGGAAAATTGAGTATCCGATGTGGTGAATACTAATATGAAACCGATAGGTGAACAACTACATGCCCACATAAGAGAAAAACACATTTGAATTCAAGTGGGAGGGAGAGGGAAAGAGGGACAGGAGGGAGGGGCATTGATGTGCTCCCACCTAACCGGCACAATGTAAGGGTAATGACACCCCTCCCTATAGGTGGACTGTACCTAACAAATGCAAACAATGCAATCTCATCGTTTGTGTCATCCTATTAATCTGAAATTAAAGACAAAATAATCCATGATTTATAATTACTAAGATGTTAAATTGAAGTACAATTTAAAACCTGTGAACTTGTCAAATTAATGGGTTTTCCCTTAAGTTCCTATCTTCTAATTGCTCTCTTGTTTACAACTGACTTCATGGTTTCAATTACAATCTCTTCTGTAGTTCTTATATTAAAGTCTTAGTCCTTTCCATCCTACTAACAAGATCCAGCCATGTATTTACAACCTTCTGGAAATACTTCCTTTCACATTTTCTACCCTCAAATGTGATTTATTTTGGTGTGTCCTTTTTCTCTGTTCTTGTCATCACAGTCAGTCCATATCCCCAGGGTAGAAGCCCAGGGTTTGGCCAAAATACCTCCTCCTTGCTCATCATCTAACATCTATCAGTTATCAAATCCCCTTGCTCTTCATTTCAGGTTCACACTGTCTCACGCAGTCATGTCCATGAGAATGGATTTTACTGTGTCATGCTGGGGTTTAAAACAATCATTTGTTACTTTCCCATGCCTAGAGGGTAAAAAATAAACCCTTCAGCCTGCAGTAAGAGACATTTTTACCATCTTGGCCAATGTACCTCTTGATTTTCATTTCTATCTTCTCAACTCAGAATTATGCCTGTGCTTCCAGCACACTAAACTTATTAAACTTATTTAAACATGCCACATGTTTTAGTGCTTATGCATAAATGTTATGTCTGTGACTTGTCGGGTTCTCCTCCCTTCTGTTCCTGTCTGATGCACACGGATCATGCTTCAATAGCCAACACCATCTTCACTGCTGCTCTGTTGATACAGCCTTCCTCAGCTACCCGGGCTGCATTAACTAAATGAGATAATGTACATTTAAGTACTTAGCACTGGGCTCAATACCTAAGAATCACTAAATAGTAATTTTTTTCAGTAGTAGTAGTTTTCTTGTGTGTGCTCCCATGATGCTGTTATACCTTTATTATACCACTACTTTGTTTTATAATGATAAACTTAAACATACTCACCTCACCTCAAGACTATAATTTGTTATGAGGAAGGATCTGCATTTTATTTTATTTTATTTTATTTTTATTAAATCATAACTGTATACAATGATATGATTATGGGGCATCATACACTCACTTCATAAACCATTTGACACATTTTTATCACAGTGGTTAACATTGCCTTTCCGGCGTTATCTCAGTTACTGTGCCAAAACATTTACATTCTACATTTACCAAGTTTCGCAAATACCCCTGTAAGATGCACCACAGGTGTGATCCCACCGATTCCCCTCCCTCTACCCACCCACCCCCTTTCCCACTTCCCCCTATTGTTAAGTTGTAGCTGGGTTATAGCTTTCATGTGAAAGTCCCAAATTAGTTTCATAGTAGGGCTGTGTACATTGGGTACTTTTTCTTCCATTCTTGGGATACTTTACTAAGAAGAATATGTTCCAGCTCCATCCATGTAAACATGAAAGAGGTAAAGTCTCCATCTTTCTTTAAGGCTGCATAGTATTCCATGGTATACATATACCACAATTTATTAATCCATTCGTGGATCGATGGGCACTTGGGCTTTTTCCATGATTTAGCTATTATGAATTGGGCTGCAATAAACATTCTGGTACAAATATCTTTGTTATGTTGTGATTTTTGGTCTTCTGGGTATATGCCCAGCAGAGGAATTACAGGATTGAATGGCAGATCTATTTTTAGATCTCTGAGTGTTCTCCATATATCTTTCCAAAAGGAATGTATTAATTTGCATTCCCACCAGCAGTGCAGAAGTGTTCCCTTTTCTCCGCATCCACGCCTACATCTCTGGTCTTGAGATTTTGTGATATAGGCTAGTCTCATTGGAGTTAGATGATATCTCAAAGTAGTTTTGATTTGCATTTCTCTGATGATTAAAGATGATGAGCATTTTTTCATATGTCTGAAGGCCTTGCGCCTGTCTTCTTCAGAGAAGTTTCTCTTCAAATCCCTTGCCCAGCCTGCGATGGGATCCCTTGTTTTTTTCTTGCTGATGCGTTTGAGTTCTCTGTGGATTCTGGTTATTAAACCTTTGTCAGAGTTATACCCTGCAAATATCTTCTCCCATTCTGAGGGCTGTCTGCTTGCTCTGCTTACTGTGTTCTTAGCTGTGCAGAAGCTTTTTAGTTTGATCAAGTCCCAGTAGTGTATTTTTGAAGCTGCTTCAATTGCCCGGGGGGTTCTCCTCATGAAATACTCACCCAGACCAATTTCTTCAAGGGTTTTCCCTGCATTCTCCTCTAGTATTTTTATAGTTTCATGTCTTAAGTTTAAATCTTTAATCCAATGAGAGTCTATCTTAGTTAATGGTGAAAGGTGTGGGTCCAATTTCAGTCTTCTGCAGGTTGCCAGCCAGTTCACCCAGCACCATGTGTTAAATAGGGAATCTTTTCCCCACTGAATGTTTTTAATTGGCTTGTCAAAAATCAAATAGCGGTAAGTAGCTGGATTCATCTCTTGGTTCTCTATTCTGTTCCAGATATCTACTTCTCTGTTTTTGTGCCAATACCATGCTGTTTGGATCACTATCGATTTGTAGTAAAGTCTGAGGTCTGGTAGTGTGATTCCTCCTGTTTTGTTTTTATTTCTGAGTAATGTCTTGGCTATTCGAGGTTTTTTCTGATTCCATATAAAACGAAGTAATGTTTTTTCAAGATCTTTAAAATATGACAGTGGAGCTTTAATAGGGAGTGCGTTGAAATTATATATTGCTTTGGGTAGTATGGACATTTTGATAATGTTGATTCTTCCTAGCCATGAGCATGGTATGTTTTTCCATTTGTTAACATTTTCAGCTATTTCTTTTCTTAGAGTTTCATAGTTCTCTTTATAGAGATCTTTCACGTCTTTTGTTAGGTAAATTCCCAAATATTTCATCTTCTTTGGCACTACTGTGAATGGGATAGAGTCCTTAACTGCTTTTTCAATTTGACTGTTGTTGGTGTATATAAAGGCTACCGATTTATGAATGTTTATTTTGTAACCTGAGACGCTGCTGTATTCCTTGATCACTTCTAGGAGTTTTGTAGTAGAGTCCCTGGTGTTTTCCAGATACACAATCATATCATCTGCGAAGAGCGAGAGTTTGATCTCTTCTGACCCTATATGGATACCCTTGATCGCCTTTTCTTCCCTAATTACGGTGGCTAAAACTTCCATTACAATGTTGAAAAGCAATGGAGACAATGGGCAGCCTTGTCTGGTTCCTGATCTGAGTGGAAATGATTCCAATTTAACTCCATTCAATATGATATTGGCTGTGGGTTTGCTGTAGATAGCCTCTATCAGTTTAAGAAAAGTCCCTTCTAGACCAATTTTCTTGAGTGTTCTGATCATGAAGGGATGCTGGATATTATCAAAAGCTTTTTCTGCATCAATTGAGAGAATCATATGGTCTTTGTTTTTTAATTTGTTTATGTGCTGAATTACATTTATAGATTTACGTGTATTGAACCAGCCTTGAGACACTGGGATAAAACCAACTTGGTCATGATGTGTAATTTGTTTGATGTGTTGCTGGATTCTGTTTGTTAGGATCTTGTTGAATATTTTTGCATCTATATTCATTAGTGATATTGGTCTATAATTTTCTTTTCTTGTTGGGTCTTTTCCTGGTTTGGAGATCAGGGTGATGTTTGCTTCATAGAACGTGTTGGGTAGTCTTCCTTCTTTTTCTACATTTTGGAACAGGTTGAGTAATATAGGTACTAATTCCTCTTTAAAGGTTTGGTAGAATTCTGACGTGAAACCATCTGGTCCCGGGCTTTTCTTTTTAGGGAGGTTTTGTATAGTTGATGCTATTTCTGAACTTGATATGGGTCTGTTCAACATTTCCACTTGATTCTGGTTAAGTCTTGGAAGGTGGCGTGCTTCCAAGTATCGGTCATTTTCCTTCAGATTTTCATATTTCTGAGAATAAAGTTTCTTGTAATATTCATTAAGGATTTTTTGGATTTCTGATGAGTCTGTTGTTATTTTGTCTTTGTTGTTTCTGATTGATGATATTAGAGATTTTACTCTTTTTTTCCTGATTAGGTTGGCCAAAGGTTTATCTATTTTATTGACCTTTTCAAAAAACCAGCTTTTTGATTTATTGATCTGTTGTATTATTCTTTTGTTTTCAATTTCATTTAATTCTGCTCTAATTTTGGTTATTTCTTTTCTTCTACTGGGTTTGGGGTTGGAATGTTCTTCCTTTTCCAGTTGCATGAGATGTCCCATTAAGTTGTTAATTTCCTCTCTTTCCGTTCTCTTGAGGAAGGCTTGCAGTGCTATAAATTTCCCTCTTAGAACTGCCTTTGCAGTGTCCCAGAGGTTCTGATAGTTTGTGTCTTCATTGTCGTTTTGTTCCAAAAAATTGGTGATTTCTTTCTTAATCTCATCTCTGACCCAGCTATCATTCAGCATAAGGTTATTTAACTTCCATGTTTTTGTATGGGTATGCAGATTCCTGTTGTTACTCAATTCAAGTTTTATTCCATGATGGTCCGAGAAGATGCATGGAATAATTTCTATTCCTTTAAATTTACTGAGGTTAGACTTGTGACCTAAAATGTGGTCAATTTTGGAGTAAGTTCCGTGGGCTGATGAGAAGTATGTGTATTCAGTTTTGTTGGGATGAAATGTTCTGTAGATGTCTGCTAAATCTAAATATTGGATGGTTAGGTTTAAATCTAAGATTTCTTTGCTCAGCTTCTTTCTGGAGGATCGATCCAACACTGCCAAGGGAGTGTTGAAATCTCCAACGATTATGGAGCTGGAGGAAATCAAGTTACTCATGTCTGTTAGAGTTTCTCTTATAAATTGAGGTGCATTCTGGTTGGTTGCATAGATATTAATAATTGAGATCTCGTCTTATTGAGTATTACCCTTAACAAATATGAAGTGACCATTCTTGTCCTTCCTTACTTTTGATGGTTTAAAGCCTACTGTATCTGCAAATAAAATTGCAACACCTGCTTTTTTCTGATTACCATTTGCCTGAAATATGGATGACCATCCTTTCACCCTGAGTCTGTATTTGTCTTTTAAGTTGAGATGTGACTCTTGTATGCAACAAATATCTGGCTTTAGTTTTTGTATCCAGTCAGCTAACCTATGCCTCTTTAGAGGACAGTTTAAGCCATTCACATTGATGGAGAGTATTGATAAGTCTGGTGGAATTTTGGGTATCGAGTTTTTCAAAGGTGCAGTGGACATTTTTAATCCTTTCGCCAGTGTGGAAGTTGGAGTTTGATCCGAAGTTTCTGAGTGAGTTTACTTTTGTGGTATAGGATTGGGTTGGTCATTGTGGAGGATAGGTCTGAGAACATCCTGAAGAGCTGGTTTACTTATGGCAAATTTTTTCAACATATGAATGTCATTGAAGTATTTAATTTCTCCATCATAGATGAAACTCAGTTTAGCTGGATACAAGATCCTGGGTTGAAAGTTTTTTTGCTTTAGGAGATTAAAAGTTGATGACCAGCCTCTTCTTGCTTGAAAAGTTTCAGCAGAGAGATCTGCAGTTATTCTAATATTCTTACCTTTGTACGTTATAGTTTTCTTTCGCCGGGCTGCTTTGAGAATCTTCTCTTTCATGTTAACTTTAGTGAAGCTAATTATGATATGTCTGGGAGATGGCTTATTGGGGTTGAATCGTGCTGGGGTTCTGAAGCTGTCTGCTATCTGAATTTCAGATTCTCTAGGCATGTCTGGAAAATTTTCTTTCATAATTTCATGTAGAAGGTCCTCTGTGTCCTTGGCAGCCACTTCATCGTTCTCCGAAATTCCTATAACCCTTATGTTGTTTTTTTTTGAATTATCTGAGAGTTCTCTGAGTGAGTGATCCGTTTTTGCTCTCCATTTCTCTTCCTCTTTGAGAGATTGGGAGCGTTCAAAGACTTTATCTTCAATGTCAGAAATCCTTTCTTCTGCTTGCTCCATTCTGTTACTGAGGGATTCTACTGTATTTTTCGTATCTTTGAGGGCTGTAAGTTCTTGTTTCAGTGTGTCTAAGTCTTTGGTGGTTTTGTCTTTAAATTCGTTAAATTCTTGAGACAAGTTTTGAATTTCTCCTCGAATTCCTAATTCCATTTTATTAATCTTGTCTGCAAACCAAATTCTGAAATCGACTTCTGACATCTCAGCCAGTTGTTTATGAATGGGATCTTCAATCACATCTGCCGTATCTTTTCTTGGGGGGGTTGATCTATTCTGGTTATTAATGTTACCAGAGTTTTTCCGCTGATTCCGCCCCATGGTTTACTCCCTTTGGTTTTTCCCCTGGGGTTTTATCGAGGGCCCGTACAGTGTTGTGGCCTGAGAAACTGGGGCCCTGTCTGGTGTGGTGGAGCAAAGTGGTTCTGTCTTGTTTTCAGCTGGTTTCTGTTTGATCCTATTGCAACTTCTACTCTGGCTTGAAGTCTCAGCTGTGTGGAAAAATCAGCAATTAAGTCACCCCGCCTGCCCACCTCTGGTCCCAGTTGGAAAAGGAGAATCAAACCTTCCTACAATCGCACACCCAGGGCACCGCCTGAAAAGTCCTCAGTCTATTAGCCCAGTTCAAAAGGTCCGAATCAACTGTCTCAATCGGCACTTGTCTCGGGTGGAAGGGTTCAAGAGTTCTCTGGGAACTGGATCACAGGGGCCTGGTGACTCCTCTGACACAGCTCACTCCAGTGCAGCGTGGAGTCAGGAGGAGCCACCCAGCAAACAGAGCAGTCTGGGAAGGTTGACGTCTCCTTCCCCACTTTGTCCCTCCGTTGGACCCAGTCACTGGTATCTCTGCAGATGGCTAACCCAGTTGCCTGCAGTGAACAGACACTCCAGGGGTTTGCACCTGCCTGAATCGCAAGGAAGTCTGCCAGGCCCCCGCAGACTGCCACTATCTAGCAGGAGGAGATGGGGCCTGACATCTTTGAGTGTTTGATGCAGGTGATTTGAAGGAGGTGTTCACTCAGGCTTAGCCCCATCCCTGATGGATGCTGCTAACAGAACAGACAACTTTGTGAGGTTCTGTCTCTGTTCCTGTCGTCACCTACAGAAGACGGGCTGTTTTGAGTTCAAACGTCTTTGCTGTTGGAGAATTGCGTCTGAACACCTCTCTGGGTCGGCCCCGCCCTGGAAGCTTCCCAGGTTTGTGAGCCCTGTTGCCGGTGGCCTCCTCTGGTTGCCCAGGGAGACAGGGGGTGTGGCCTCAGAATATCCAGAAGTGAGCGTTCTGCCGTTAAAGAAAAAACGGCTGTTGATCTACCTCCAGGGAACTGCTGCTCTGGTGTGGGCACTCAGGCGACCCTTTTCTCCTCTGTCCCGCGCCCCAGAGTCAGCACTGAGCGGCCGCAGTTTGTGCTGGGTCCACACCCCTTAAGAGATCCCCCAAGAATCAGAACTCTTGGGGGATAGGCCCTCAGACCCCGATTGGGAGTGGGGGGGGAGAAGCTAGAGTTTCTTTCAGTTTTACACAATACTACGGTCCGGGGAGGGCTCCTGCACTGCACCGCAGGGAAGTGCCGCCAAGGCTTGATTTCCCCTCAGCAGAGTGCCGTCTCCTCGCTCACTATCCCAGAGTCAGCGCTGACCTGACGCAGCTCAGGCACTGTGCACTCCCCTCGAGAAATCACCCAAGGAGCCGAACTCCTGGGGGATAGGCCCTCAGACCCCGAGTGAGAGTAGGGGTTCTCAGCTCTCAGCAGGGAGGCCAGAGTCTTATTCAGTCTTGGGCCCCGTATGCCCGGGGAGGGTTGGTGCACTGCACCGCAGGGAAGTGCCGAGAGGCGTGACTCCCCCTCAGCCCGGTGCCCTCTCCTCACTCGCGCGCCTCAGAGTCAATGCTGACCAGTCGCAACTCGGGGACTGTCCACTCCCCTTGAGAAATCACCCAAGGATCCGAAGTCCTGGGGGACAGGCCTCCAGACCTCAGTGGGCGGGAGGGGAGCGCCGGGGATTCAGGGTTGCCGGCAAAAGATTCCCAAAGTTTTATTCAGCCCTATGTCCGGCAGGAGAATGCCACGGCACCCCAGTAGGGGAGGTAGGTCCAGTTTTTAGAAGGTCTCTCCCATGGAGTGTAGTGGGAGGGCCTTTAATTTCTGCCCGCTTGTTCAATTGTGGGGCTCTTGAGCCGGTCTCATGGGGGAGGGGGACTCCCGTCCGCTTGGTGGTGGATTTTGTACCTTTTGTTTGCGTCCTTGTGATCACAACTTGCCTCAGCGGTGTTGATGTGCGTTCTTCAGCCTTATCTCTTGGTGAGGCTCAAGTCCACCAGGATACTTACTAAATTCCTGTCCCTTAACTCTCCTTCTGGACGGGAGCCTTTGTTGAAAGCTGGCTTCAGTCCGCCATCTTGTCTCCCCTCCAGGATCTGCATTTTAAACATTTTGCTGTTAGGTATCTCTCCTCACAGCACTATGGGTACTTACTCTTTCCTGATTAAATAAATGACATCAAAAGATATGGAAGTTGGAGGAAATTTTAGTATATTAGTAGAAAATTTAATGGCCAGTAATCCTACCCCTGATCCCTTCAAAAGATTTAGCTAAAACATGTGTTAATAAAGCATGCAACTGCATGAAGCTTGCTAAATCAAGTCTTTGAAATTCTGAGGCAAATAATATAGTCTAGATGGGCGTCTACATCCAAGTAGACGAAAACAAAAGTCTTTAGTTTTGGAAATGTGTCTTCTTTTCTTCCTTCCCTGAGTTCTTTATTCTTTTTATTGATTCGAATTAGGTTGTACTTCAAATGCCGTTTTTAAATAACAATTATTGAATATTTAATATGCGCCAGGTACTGAGCTAAGCACTTTACAGGCATTATACACTCAGTCTTGATTATAGTCCTATGACGTAAACAAACCCTATTTTACAAAGGAGGAAACTGAACTTTACAGAGGCTGTGTGAGTTTCCCGGGTCCATATAACATTTAAGTGACGCAAATGGAACTAAAAATAATGTCTCAAATTCCAAGCTCAAACTCTGAACTGTTGTGCTGTGTCACTTTCTTGTGTGTGAAAGTAGTCCTAAGGCAGTGGTTCTCCATGGAGATGGAGGTGAGGTGGCTTGGCCCTCCTCCTGTTAAGGGGGTGCTGTGGCAGTCCAGACACTTGGAACTCCAAACAGGAGGGAGATGCTCCTGCCATCTAGTGGGGGGAAGGCTGTAATGCTGGCCTAGAACAAAACTCAGGACAGCCCTCCATAGCAAAGAATTATCTGGTCCAAAATGTCCATAGTTATGAGGGTGAGAAACTTTGCTCTAAGGTAAAGGCAGAGATACTTCTAACATTATGGAGAGTTACTTGATAGATTTTCAAATGAAGTAAAAGGCGGAGGTGATGAGAAGGTGCTGCATACATTCAAATAATGGTGCTTGCTTTGTCTGTTGTGGAAGACAGTAATTACCATGGAAATGCAGATGGTGGAGTGCTTATTTCTCTTGCAGAACTAAAAACAACAAAATTTAAATAGGTCATGAAAGAAGTTAGTGGACACCCTGTAAAGGTAATAGTTAAACATTCTTGGGAATACTTCCTTTCACATATCTACTTTAAAATATCATGTTTGCAAGTCTTATTAATTGCAGTCTTGGTTATTTTAGCAAATGGATGTTATCTAATTTTTTTTAATTTTGTTGGAGCATTTTTTTTCTTGAATCAGTATTGAAATTGGAAGTACTTGAGTAGTTTAGTGCATTTTTCCAGCTTGATTTTTTATTTTGCTAAAGCAAGAGTGATTTTTGGTGTTGCCCTGATCCCAAGCTGCATACATAGAAGATGTTTAGATGGACACATGGGAATGGAAACTCATTTTTTGTGAAATATTTGGTATATTCTCAAGTCTTCATTTTCATTAGTAATGTTTTTGAGGGTTAAGATTTTCTTGGCAAGAAGGGGTTTAGTTTTAAAACCACTGAGGTACCCACAGATTCACCCTTGAACTTTCAGACGCCAGCGCGTTTTGCACTTTGCTCATTTGGTGACTGCTCAGTTTAAATGTTTTACATACCAGGGCTGGCTTCTTACCTGGACAGTGGCACAAGCTCTGTGCTTAGAGGGACAACATGCTTTGTTTAATGTTATTCTCTCATCATCATGAAATTTTTAATTTTGAACCAGGGACCCAGATTTGTGTTTTTCACTGAGTCCCCGAACTAAATAAATTGTTCATCTGTGACAAGTACGTTTCCTTACCCCTTTTCAGGTTTAGGATGTGGTGTGTCAGGGCAATATTCCAGGATACTTCTAATGGGTCTTTTAAAGGCAAAGTCATTGTAATCTAAATGAATGGCATTCTTTTTCTAGCAAAGGAGCGTACCTTAGGGAGGGTGATATCCAGGAATATACCAGTCACAAAAATTCATCATAGCAGTTTGTGTTTGTTAAAATCTAAATACTTAAATGAATCTATTTAAGCATCCCTATCAAAATTAAAAAACAAAAGGTTGTTTGCATATTTAAAAATAAATAATACATCCCACTCAGAAAATTCTAAAAATGTGTCTATCATGAAATTTTCAATGTTTTATTATAGTTTATATGATTGTACGGCACTGTGTTTGCTATATAAATAAAATTGGGAGGGAATACTTTGTTTAGCTCATCTTTGTCTTGTTCTTTCCCAAATTACCAATTTGACAGTAAACAAACTGTAAACACTTAGAAATAGTCTTTATTTTAATCTTCCCTGTAGAGACTGAGATTTAGTAAGATTGAGTAAGTTTTCATTCTTTGAACTTGCCTTGGGTAATTAGAGAATATCTTCCTGAGAAGAGATGTAGTACCCAGTTAGTCTGGAAGTGCTGATCAATATCCTAGTCAGTTGCATGATGGAGAGGCTCCTCAGAGAAGGAAAAAACTGACATGGCATATATATATACATCACTTGTTTCAGCTGGACTCTTGTGAACCTAGGTATAAATAGAGGAAACAAAATTTTATCTTCCAACAGAAGTTGGACCTTAGCATAATTTAAAATAATATACATTTGTACACTTTTTAGAGCTGTGAAAGGGTGTGTCAAAAACCATGGCTGCTCTTCAGTTGTTTGTAGATTTATCTATAGTCTATCATTCTCTATCCTTAGCAATTTATAGTGTAACAAACTAGGCCATCTGAGCTCATCCTTACCTAAAGAGCGATCTGGGGTAGGAGATGTGCTGTACTGTTCTATTTAATAAGTTTAAAAAAATAGTATTTCATATTATTAGATTCCCTAAGTACAGATCAGAATTATGACAGAGGAATGCCCAGAGGTTATAAAATGTTAGCTGAATGCTTAGGAGACTATATTGCTATGGAGTATATGATAATTTTTCTTGGAGTTTCTGACAAGCCATGTAATGAAAATTTCTCCTTATATTTACTGCTTACTGTGAACAAGACACAATGCTGCCTGCCTTACATTTATTCTGATAGTTGCTAATATGAATGAAGGGGATTCTGATTGTGTATTGCAATGTAATGAACCACCCCCAAACTTAACGGCATAAAATGAGTCATTGTATTATACTAATAGATTCTAAGATTAGCAATTCAGATAAGGAATTTAGAATAGATATGGCTTGGCTGTTCTAACTGTGGAGATTTGAATGGCTGAGAGCCAGTAGAGCACCTGGGATTAAACATGGTTGTTATACCTTCTTCCAAATGCTTCTCCTGCACGTGAAGGGAGGCTCACTAGGATCCTAGATCAGAGCACTTACAGATGACCACTCCCTGGGGATGGGGCTTCTCTCAGCGTGATGAGGCACTCTGAGAAGATAACAATCTGAGAGAATAGGATCCCAGGGAGTCATATAAACTTCATGACGTTTTTTGACCTCATCTGACTAAGAGAATGTCACTTCTGAGCTACAGAGGTCCAAAGCAGTCACTGTTTAGCTTCAAGTGGAGGAGACACAGCCACCCCTTTTGTGGGAGGTATGGGAAAGAATTGGCAGGCCCATTTTAAAAGCACCACAGATAAGCACCACAGATAGAAATTAATTCCCACTATAGAGAAATGGAAGAGACATTGAATAATTTGCCTAGATGACAGAGCAGGTAAGTAACAAAACCAGATCCAAATTCAAAAGCCTGTGCCTTCTGAAGAGCAATAACAATTTAGAGAGGCCCAATTTCTGCTTCTCCGTCATAACCTTGATCTTATCTGTATGTGTGTTATAAATTGAGTGATTTTCTTTAATGTCCTACCTCACCCTATAGCTCTTAATGAAAGTCAAGGAATGAACAGTATGTACCTCTTCATTGTATCTTCAAGGTTTCACAGTATGACTAGCACAAATTAGGAGCTCAGTATTTGTTGAGTAAAGGAAGAAAAGTTCAAGTCCATTAGGCTTGAATAAAACCTGCTTTTCTTCCCATACAATTAGGTGATCTTGTACAGAACATTGGTCATTACCTCTCCTGCAGGTGGTGGTTGAGTTTCTCTCCCATTAGCAAAGTAAATGATTGACTAAAGTAACCTTGATTACATTGGAATGCTAAATGTTGAGATTTACCTGATGCCAGGAAAGAGAATCTTAAGAGAGCAAGTTTGTGAAGATAATGAATCATTGTATCAGTTTTATTAGGACTACTGAACAATTTTGTCATCTGTTTTGTAGACTTAAATCTCTGTTGTGTGCTGCCTGTGAATTTATTTGTGTAGGGTACAAAGCAAAATTCTTGGTTCTTTTTTTTTTTTTTTTAATTGAGACAGAGTCTCACTCTCTTGCCCTAAGGCGAGTGCTGTGTCATCATACCTCACAGCAACCTCAAACTCCTGGGCTTAGGTGATCCTCTTCCCTCAGCCTTGTGAGTAGCTGGGACTGCAGGTGCCCACCAGAATGCCTGGCTAGTTTTTCTGTTTTTAGTAGAGACAGGCTACTGCTCTTGCTCAGGCTGCTCTTGAACTCCTGCCGTGGCCTCCCAGGTGTGAATCACCAGGCCTGACTAAAATTCTTGTTTCTGATGTTCTTGAATTCACAGGAATTCTGCACTGCAAATTTTCGTGTTAAAAAAATAATGAAAATTTTGGCATATAAATAGAAATCTGTTAAATAATGAAAACAAATCAAGGTAAGTTGAATTTGTGTGATTTTTCAAGAAATAACACTGTATGGTTCTTAAACCATCTCTCACAAATCTTCATCAAAATATGAATTTCTAAAATCTCATGTTTTTCATGGCATAATTGTTGGTGTAGGTTATCTGGAGCTTAAATGAGCAATTTTTTTTTCATATAGTTTGAAAAATCTAGTGTTAAAGTTTGTTATATTTACTTACATGCATTATTTCTCTTATCTACCATTTTCACTAGTTTTTATACTTGATCAAAGGAAAAATGTTTCTAGTGTTACAATGAGCTAAAAATGATTTTCCTGCTAATCAGATAACTTAATAATGAAACAATCAGCACTGTAAATGACATTAACAAAGACAGTAGAAATAAACCTGCATTTTATGGCCCAAGAGAATTCTACTTTCTCATGCACAGGAATTTGGAATATAACAGAAATGGACAAATTAAATCGCGTGTGTGTAAATATAATGGTGTGAATGAATAAATGTTTTTGTGTATAGAGGCATAAATTTAATTGGACATGTGTATAGATTGAACTCTGGAGTATGTGCATATCCATGTGTCTGTGACTGACAAAGAGAGACAATGATATATGCTGCCAATCTCTCTCCACAAAGAAGGTTAGTTCTGAAAAAATCATTAAGAGTTAAGGCTCATAATGAGTGTAAGTACTTATAGGGGAGGGCAGCCATTATTTATGAGAAAAAAAGGGATAAAACACTTGAAGTTGGGAGTGTTTAAAACAGAGTGAGAGACTACCTCTAAAAGGCATTTATAAAAGGATTTCCCTTTTTCCTATCTTACTATAAGATTAAAAGTACGATAATATTCCCTTTTGATCATAGATTAGAAAAGTGAAAGCCACTGAAAGCTTTCTTTTTGTTTGAATGATTTACCTGTGCATGTCAAGCAATTGATATACTAATTTCAAATCTTATATCATAAAGTTAACAACACTAGAACATTTCAGTTCGCTTTATAACAAAGTCAGATATTGGAAGTGAAGCAAGATAAAACATGTCTTTGAAGTGTATTATATGATTATGAGTATGGTTCTCACTTGTTGATTGGTTTTCTTTTGTGTGGTTTTTGCAGGCTACCTACCAATAGTCACTTAATTCATAGTTTGTGATGTCGAGGATGGCATTTATAACACACTCAGATAATTATGTGGGCTGTGATAGGCAACCTGCTTCAGGATAGTTGGAGAACAACAACAACAAAATTACATGTTGTCCTTCTATACAAAAATTAAAAACTGAAAAATAGCTTTGCTATTATTTGCAGAAGGATATATATCCAACTGAGATATTCTAGAGAAAGAGTTAAATTTGAAAAGACATATGTTTCTCATGTGAACCATTAAAATATAATGAGATGCTTGAGGAAAACTTCACATTTGAAGCATTCCTTCATTATCTGTGGTTTCATAAACTTGATCTAAGCATCTAATATGATGTTCAAGCTTCTGGTCAAATGTTATGTGTCTAGGAAGTAAAAGTGGTCATGACACTGCCGTTGTCACTGAGATTAGTTGGGACTGAGACTTCTTCTCTCTTCACAAGGAGTTAAGATTGAGCCCTGACACTCAATCTAAACTACTTTGTGTATTCTCCTAGAATGATTCAGTGTGATTATTACTTGATTAGAGTGGTTCTTCATGTCAAATTCAATCATAATTCTTCTAATTTGTCATAGACTTGGGAAGTTCATCATCTTGCCTGATAAGACAGGTGGGACTGATAATTTTCCACACAGTCTTAAAAAAAGGAAGAAAGAAAAGTAAAAGAAAATGAATAGTTTGCTAAACTACTTTCATCTTCACAGTTTTCACTAAATCATTCTTACTTATTGCCAGCACACATTCATCTATTTTCTGTGGTGGTGAGCTATGAAATCTAAAACATACTTGTCATTTTAAAATTTAATCAAGTGACTTTAAAAATGTCAATTAAGGAAAATAGAAGAAAATATGTGTGTTACTGGACAAAGGCATCTGGCTGCCTGTCATTGTCCAGCCAATATGCAGAGACAGGGGACAGGGCCACCAAGTTTTACTATCAGAAGGCTGCCATTTCTGGAGAACCATGAGAGTAGCCTCTCCAAGATTCTTCTGTTTTCTCTTTTCCAAAACTACAGCTATATACACAAAAGTTCAAAACAAAAACCATAGTAAGCCTTATCTTATTAATAAACAATAATCAGCATAACCCATGACCTATTACAACGTTTCTAATGAAAAAGTTAATATCCTAAATCAATCACCCTAAACTACTCAAGATATACATTTTTTGGTTGAATATAAATTTATAAAACGACAAGAATTGAAGGTCACATGGGACTTAAACCAACCAGACTGGCTATGCACGTGGGTCCCAGACTGGCTGACGCCATCTTATTCTCATTACTTGGGCTCTCACGTGCTCTCTACTTTAATTTACTTTTATTTTTTTTTCTGAGCGTTTTCCTTTTTTTTTTTTTTGCTTGTCCTCAAGAAGTCAAATATCTGAGTTAATTACACTGCCTCTAAATATTTGGAAACGCACTGGTTTATATGGAATTTGCTGTAGTGAAACCAGCTCAGTACTTCCTGGGAAATCAGAAATCATCACAGCTGTACCAAAAAAGGACATTTGGATCATGAGGTAGGAATGCTGGAACGAGAGTGATGGTGATATAAATCAATGTGATATTAGTCTCATCTCCCTTTTTACTGTGACATTTCTGTAGTCATGAAACATATATCAAGTAACCTGAAAGCAAAGACTGTAATAATAACATTGCTGGAATGAATTTAATTATTGTTTCTTTATTTGGACTTTCTCCCCAGACTCTGGATCCTCAGTTTCCTTGAAGGCACTCTATAGTACTTCTTGTTTGCCATTGAATTAATACTTATAGTACATAGGTCTTTTTATTCACTTAGGGGTGAATTTCTTATTTCTCTGGCCATTCTAATGCAAACGCAGACAACGTAAAAGGAATAAGGTAGGTCCTTTAGATCTGGGCTCTACCAGGGCCATAACTTCTCTCGCACAAACTTTAGAAATCACAGGTGGTATTTGGACTTTGGAAGACTCAGTGACCCAGCTGGGTACATGCCACCCCAAGTTGTTGTATAGCTGAAAAAGTATCAAGAAAAGAATTCCCTACAAATAACAGATGTCCCTAGATACTTTTAGTATTTGCTATTACTCTTGAATACATATCTGTGAAGCATGAAATAATTGCATTTAGAATGTTTTATGAAATAGTGAATTCAATGTAGATTTGCAAACTATGAAATCATTTGTATTTCAGAAGTATTAAAAACACTTTTAATACCCATCATATTTCAAACTTATCACTTGTACTTTGGGAGTTGATGTACCTTAGAGGAACTTTAATTATTAATCATTTGCTGCTTCTCGCTTTATATTTGATGATCATAATTTAAAGTAAAGTTTTAACTTTGATTGGAATATTTGCTAAGAAGCAAAAGACAAAATAAATTCTACTTCCTGTGCTGAGAATAAGAATATACTTAGTATTTATACTTTTCTGCTTTTGATATTTTTGACAATTGTTTTCACATTCAGTTGTCTGGTATCACTTTGCTTCAAAGTTAAGTAAAAGAGAGAGTTTCTCTTGAAACTCTCCAAAGACTAACACAATTTTAAGATAAATCACTTCACAAGTGGAAGGCTGTTATAACAAAGTAACACATTGGGGCAAACCCCAGGTATTGCAAACTCTGGAGAAAAAGTTTAATAATGGCTAATTTATTTTTTCCCTTAAGAAGGTTCTTGCACAGACCACTAACACTTTTTGGAACTGCAGATTTTGTACAGGCTCATTGGCTTTAAGGGGAAATAAAAAAATATCTCAAGAGGGGTTTTCTTTTTTTCTGGTGGAGGAGTGCTAAGTCAATGAAGAGATTTACTAAATTGAAAGGTTGACAGTTGCCATAGACCACAAATTTCTAGTCATTATTACCAGACATATATCACAGATAGATTTCAAAGGTGCTCTTGCCTGTCTCATGAGCTTAGGTACCATTTTCCAGCTATCTTTTGAGTGCCACATTTGACAGAGTGCTGAACCCCAACTGTGAGGTGCCCAAAGTACTAGCCAGCTCCTCTTACATCCAAGCCAACCCCTCATTCCACGTGCCCAGTGTGATTAACAGGGCCCTCAGTCATCCAGGCTCCACACCTGAGAGTTATCTTCCCTCTTCCCTTTTAAACAATCCAGTCAGTCACTGAGCTTGTCCAATTCTTGCCTTCCAAATGCTCTGAAACGTTTTGGTCTTCATTTTCATTGCCTCCACCTGGTTCTGAGTCAGGGCGTGTCCAGTGTCATAATGGTAGCAAAATTCTCTCCCTGTTTTTTCACTTTACCCCACTTTCAAAACATAGCATTTAACATTTTACTCCGTCGTTCAGAAATCTTCAGTAGATCTTCCCAATGCTATAGGGTATAACTGTATATTGTTCACCCTAATAAAACACCCAGCCCTTGGCAACTCACTGTTCTCCCTTTAAAATATTCAGCCTCAATAATTTAGCTCATGCCATTTGCTAACTCACAGTATGGCCATAAGGTCTGGAAAGATGCCTAGGCAATTTTTGGCAAGTGACTACTTTATGCTTTTCTTTGATGGTCTGGGCTAGGCAAAGAGACTTAAACAGATTGACAAACCATCCAGCATTTCCAGTCATGAAGGACTCTTTCAGTGATAATTTCCAGTGCTGGATTGGATGATGCAGCCAAGTGGAGTGGGTTGCTGGCCTGCCAGACTGGAATGAAGCCCTTTGATGAATTTCACACAGTAATACTATAGGCTCAGTTTTATTCAGTGAAGAGATACAATCACAGATGCTCATGCAGGGAACAATGGCTATACTAATTACCTGGTAAATACCAAATATACATTACCATGTAATATAGAAAAATTCTTATATATTTTTGCAAGTGTTTCAGATATTTTGGCAACCCATTAGAATGTTCTTTATCTTTTTATGAAAGTATCAAGTTTCGACCTTTTTTTCTCTATCTCCAGGTTAATTTCTTCCATGAAATCTTCTTTGTTAACTCATCTGGGATTAATCCAATAATTCCACAAAAATTATTGTTTTCTTTGTGGGAGAATACTTTGAAGTACTAATTAGTAAACATGATGTCTTCCTTATCAGTTTTAATTTTTTCTTTCATTTGTGTTCCCAAGTACTTCCCATGTTCACACTTTGCTTAGACAGTTAGACACGAGGCTCCAAATACTTTTCCAGATGAGAGACATTGCAGAGTGACAGAATTTAAAGTACCAATTCTCAGCACTTAATTATAAATGCTGATGGCTTAGATGTAGACCTCTGAAACATAAGTTTTCCTTCTTCCAGATTAGTTAACATTCCGTGCATTCGGGATGAGATCACACAGGCAACAGGGAAATTAGAAGCTTCGCTGACATTATCCCTCAGTATCACACTGAGTGGGCCCTCCTTTGAAGAAAGTCAGTTAGCTTGTCACCTGCTAATCACCAGGAGTCCTGAGATCAATTTATACCCTAAGATATTCTCACCACTTTGTCCTGGGAGGATAATGTCTCTTCTAATGGTCAAGAACTCTAGTGTGGTATTTCTTTAACCAGGTGTACTGAAGGACCAGTTATTTATTTTAGCCTTTTATTTCCAAATGATTGTAGATAGCTTTTATAAAACATCATAAAAATAAATTCTACGAAATGCAATAAAAATCAGATATTGAAAAATCAAATTTGCGAGTAAGAATCAACAGCTGTAACATTATCCAATCTCTCTAGCAGTTTTTAAATGTTAGCTTGCAGTATCTTTATTTATTTCCATGTGTGTTGATAACATACAGTGCACAGATTGACACTCCCATGAGGACCACACTGGGACCTTGACCATTGTTATTCTCTATAAGGAAGTGTGGCAGGAGCACAAGCAGAAAAGTGAAGGACGGGCGACACCTGTGGCTCAAAGGAATAGGGCGCTGGCCCCATATACCGGAGGTGGCAGGTTCAAACCCGGCCTCGGCCAGAAACTGCACACACAAAAGTGATGGAGAACCAGGAAAGCTACTACCTTTACCCCCTTTCAAGGTCTATTCATTTGGGAGAGGCTGCATAGTTGGGCTAATCAAAACAAACATGAGGCTCGGCGCCCATGGCTCAGTGGTTACCCATGCCAGCCACATATACCAGGGCTGGCGGGTTTGAACCTGACCAGGGCCGGCTAAACAATGACGACAACTCCAACAACAAAAAAAAATAGCTGGGCATTGTGATGGGCACCTGTAGTCCCAGCTACTTGGGAGGCTGAAGCAAGAGAGTTGCTGTGAGCTGTGACGCCACACCACTCTACTGAGGGCAACAGAACAAGACTGTCTCAGGGGAAGAAAAAAAAACTAAAAACACAGGACTATCTGTCTTTGTGTTGGAATGATGGTTGAAAAAATGCTTCCCTCACATCTTCTACCCCCACCTGCATGAAGTTCATTTTATAATACATTTTGAATGAATATTTCCTTAGGAGATTAATCACACGTGCTCTTAAAAATTGTGTTAAAATGTATTAATATTTATCCTTGTGTGTTTTCACCTTCTCCCAAAAGATCTTACAGTTCTTGCCTGTTAGCAAATTATATTTTTCTTTGTATCTCCCACATTTTCTGGCACAGTGTCTTACAAATTGCTTATAATCATTTATTTGGTTAAGCAAAAGTGCCATCCAATTCTGAAGAAAACATTACAAACTTTAAATGTGTAAATCTGTAAAAGCCCTGAAGGCTATTTTTGGTGTTCCAGCTTGTCTCATGCATGTCCAGGCAGAGAGTCTTTCTTCAGGCTAACAGGCGACTTGTGGGTAAAGAGGAGCCTTGATTTTTCTACATTTCGGTTTGTTTCCTCATCTGTAAAGTAGATGTAAGAGTTACTTATTTTTCTAGGTTATTTCATAGGTTATATGAATTACCATTTATAAAGTACCTAAAATATGATTTGCACATAGCAATTACCCAGTAAGAATTAGTTGCCTTCTCCTTAACAGTATGTTCTTAATGCTGAAGTCTTATTGTGACTGGTGAATCATATAGGCTTATTGCTAAGATGGCTTTTTTCATTTATGGTTTGGTGGCATTCACACAAATATAGCTACACAGTGGAAGAAGAAAACTTAAAGATCTTAATTTTAGTGTCAAGGGAAAGGCAAAGCTAGTTTATAAAAATATACATTTTCTTCCTTTGTTGTTAGTGCCAGTTTTATAGTAATTTCCCTTTATTTATATATCCCCCCCCAAAAAAATCTTAGATCCCTGAGAAAATCATCTTAAGGAGACACAAACACAGATTTTGTCTTTGGGGAGATCAGAAATGTAGACCAACATCTTGCCTGGAGTATCACTTCAATAAACTGCTAGTTGAATCATTAACTTAGGCAAGATCTCAGCATTATACGGTGTATTTTTCCTTTACTAACTTGTTTTAAGCAAGTAATGGAATTTGATTTTCTCTTTAACCATCACATGAATCACAATCCTAAGTCAGGGCTATAATAGTGAGAGGGAAAATGAGTGTGTTGGTCATGTCTTAGCTTTAAATTTGCTGCTACGGTGAATAGAACACAAAATCTAGAAAGTATCCTGTTGTGTCATTGTCCTTTGTTTTTAAAAGTCCCCTAAGTTTCAGTGTCACTCTTGACTTTGCCAATTTCTAGGTGTCTTTTTCAAGACTAGAATATACATATATATATATATATATATATGAATGGATATTCTGAAGCAGAATAAGCTCATACACACATTTAGGTATAGTGAGAAATATTTTTCACTCATCTTAAATTGTTAGGTCATGGTATAAGTTCTTCCAATTCTTACTCTAACTGGACTCTCTTCCCTATATACTGACAGCTTTTTTTTTTTTTTCCTGAAACTTGCCATTGGTGCAAGGCTGCAGCCCATCTTTTAGACGCTGCAGTTCTGTCACAGCTGTTGTGTTTTTGAAACTGATTTCAGAGCCTTTGATTTCCAGAAATTTTCTTATGTTGTATATTGTTTGTTTTACTAACTACACGTCATTTATTCCTTTGGATGAGGAAGTAGCTAATTTTACAGAGGTTGGCAGAAGCTAAGAGGTTGGCGCATTAGAGTCATGTCACAGAAACACAAGTTGCAATTTTCTAAGCTTCAGGAGAGGCGCATTCTCTGTCAGTGGAGGGGCTAGCTCCCAGCCTTAGGACGTTTTTACTACCCTATCTTTATCAATACACATGCTAATGACTTGACCTGAACTGTATGCTCAGTCAACTTTATGAACTGTGTTTTAAAATGCATTCACACTATATTCAATACAACTTTAAATCAGCTGTATGAAGTGATTTTCTTCGCTTGTTAATAGGCAATGTTACAAATGCTGGACTTTTTTCTTCTTTCACTGTAAAACATTATTCAGAAATAATTTTAGGCATTTCTGTATACCCTTCACCAAGCTTTTCTTATGTGAACATCTTACATAACTATGATAAGTTCTTAAAAACTAAATTATTAAAATTAAGATCACGTTATCAATTAAACTATACATTTTATTTATATTTAACTTTATTTGTTTATTTTTGAGACAGTCTCACTCTGTCACCTTGAGTTGAGTTTCATGGCATCATGGTAGCTCACAGCAACCTCAAACTGCTGGGTTCGAGCAATCCCCTTGCCTCAGCATTCCAAGCAGCGGGAACTACAGGTGCCCATCCTACTGCAAGGCCTGGCTAACTTTTCTATGTATAGACAGGGTCTTGTTCTTGCTCAGACTGGTCTCGAACTCCTAAGCTCAAGCAATCTTCCTGCCTTGGGCTCCCAGAGTGCCAGGATTACAGACATGAGCCACCATGCTCGGCCCGTTTCTGCTATGTTCCTGGATCCACTCCGGGATACCATGTTGCATTTGGTTGTGATGTCTCTTTGGTCTTTTCTAATCTCCAGTAATCTTTCTTTAATATTTTCTTGTTTTCATGACCTTGACATTTTTCATGAATATTGCTCAGGTATTTTGTAAATGACTCCTTGTTTTGAATTTCATTTTATTTTTATAATTAGACTGGAGTTACTGATTCAGGGGAAAATACCATAGAGGCCAGTGGTATGAAAAGTATGAAGCTTTTTTATGGCCTCATATGAGGATTAACATGATTTCAACTAATTTACTGCTCATGGCATTAACCTTGATTATTTGGCTAACATGATGTTTGCCAGGTTCTCCAGTATAAAGTTACTCCTTTTTTTCCCTTCCATATTCTATTCATTGGGAGTGAATCACTAAGTCAAGCCCATAGTCAAGGGCAGGAAAATTATTCTTTACCTCCTCAAGAGAGACAGATCAAAGAATGTATGACACATATTAGATCCACCACAATAATTAATACTTTAGGAATACACTTTAAGAATAAGCAAATATACTGTTCTTAGAGTTTTGCTCAGCACTTTTAGCATTCGTGCATTGATTTTGCCTGCAGAAATTATTTCTGTGGTGTTCTAATGATGATTTTTGATTTTCCTCATTTTTACATGTATTATTGAATTTCATTTTTAAGAAAAGATTTATTCCTTCTGTATTTCTTTTTTTCTTATTATTGTTGGGGATTCATTGAGGGTACAATGAGCCAGGTTATACTGATTGCAATTGTTAGGTAAAGTCCCTCTTGCAATCATGTCTTGCCCCCAGAAAGTGTGGCACACACCAAGGCCCCACCCCTCTCCTTCCTTCTCTCTCTCTGCTTTTCCTTTTTAATTAATTCAATTGTTTATGAAGATAAGCATAGCCACATTGATATTTACTTTATTCTGAGAGCTATAGACAATATCATCATTAATTATTTTGTGGCCCAAATAATTTTAGTTTTGTGTATCAGTCTCCACAGGGATCTGAAAAAAAAAAAATTATTCCAAGCTTTCAAATTGGCATCTGTCTCCATCCTTTCTGGTTTCTTGTTTGTTTAGATAACAAACCAGCCCTGAACTAGCACTGAAATTAGACATTTCTCCCTGGAGTTCCAGAATATTGTACTGGAGAATGGTATTTGGAAACCAAGATCTGAATGCTGAGTGTGCTTGTAGCTTCAATGCTTTTCATCCAACTCAGTGGAGTAAGCTCAATTTCTTGAGCTAAAACATTTATGTATACTACCTTAAATACCTGTGCACAAGTACACAAACCATGTGAGTATATTCCACCTCTATTTACTATTTGTAACTACACTTACCTAAGCATAATTTCCTCCTTTTATGTGTCTGATTCAGTACTACAGCATTCATTCATACTTCTGAATGACTCAGCACTGTTCCAGCCTCCCTCCTTTGCTTATTTGTAACTGCTTTCTCTGACAGTGAGAAATAATGGTCCCATAAGCTATAATTTATTTGATACATGTTTTTGGCCAAGAGAAAAAAAATCTCTAAGCTGTTAGGCTAGTTTAGTTTCTTATAATATAATGAGGAGAATTTATTTAATGATCCCTCAAACTTATACTGAATGTCTGATACTTAGGAGCTCTTTATTAGGTGTTCATAATGCATGACTTTACTCAAATGAATAGACATTCACATAGTGCCTAAGGCGTGCATGGAGCTGTAAAAGGCATTCAGCATCTGCTGGAAATAATAGTTGTAGAAATAAACAAATCACCGTGGTATTCAACAATAGAAGCATGTAGCTAATTTGGAGGTAGTACAGACAAGGAAGTGATTAGATCTGAGGAGGTAAAGGGTGGGCCAAGGAAGGCTTCTTGGAGGAGGTGGCACCTGTGTTAGCTATGGACTGAATCCCTTCCTGTAGGCTCATAGTCTAGAGATACAGATAATCAAGGATTCATTGTCTAAGTGTGGAATAGCAGGGATCCTCAGAAACTAAAAACTCAGTAGGATGGGAAAAGAAGGAAAGGAAGCAAGGGGTTTAAGAAGGAAAGAAGAGCGGCCGAGGCAAGTCGGTAGGCAAGGAGGAAGAAAGGAAATCATAGGAGTAACTGAAAGGATTTCTGTCCTGATTTGAAAATATTTGCCTATCAGCTACTTGATAGTACAGGATTTTACATCTCCTTTTTATATTTCTCTACTAATATATATTTACAGATGTATAGATATTACTTTTTGAATTGGGAACATATTAAAAGCCATTTCTCTAAAGTTTCCAGAACAGGAGTGAGAAAGGGAAGCAAAAACCTTTTAAATTAGCAGAGCAAGAGAGAATTCTCATTTTATAGGATGTGGAGCATGGGTGATTTCTGGAGGCACCTAGCATGGAAGCAATTGGGTTGTAACATATCTTTAAAAAGCACTCACGTGCACGAACTCTATTGCTGAACATGAGCACATCAACTGTACTGCTATGCCAGTCTTCAAATTTATTTTCATGATGGAGATTATAGAAAACAAATTTTAATCCATTGATATATTTGGCAGTTTGTCGAGTATAATTTTAGAGATAGAAAGAACTAGGAATGGTATATAAATGGCTATTAAAATTCTTCCCTAAAGGTCTAGAGTTGACTAAAGAAATTAAAGGGCAACAAATGTTTCTACTTTCTCATTTGGAGAGCTGGAAGCTTGACAAGTTAGGTGGTATTCTGAAAGCTTCTGGTACATTTTCAAATTCAGCAAGTTTGCCAAGTCCCTGAAGCCATATATGTAATGTTGGACCAGACATTATTGTTCATGCTCAATATTTTCTTCTTGAATTAGTCTTCCTTGTGCGCCTGGTTGATGTGCAGTTTTAATTACATTGTCTAAAAATCTTATGGGAATAAAATTAACTGGCAAGCAGAGCTTGAAGTATTTTAAAAATAATCTCCCAATTCGTAAATCTGGAAGAAAACGTTTGAGAGTGAGGGACTGAAGTCTACTCTTGGAGAATTTTCTCTGGTTTTGATACACTTCTCTTTTTTCTTCAGTGTTACATAAAATGTTAGTGATTTGTAGCTTTTCTTGTTCTATACTTCCTATCATTAAGTGGAAAGTAAAGCTACAAATGTAAAGGCATGAAGAATGGGTGTAAAATGGAATATAGTAAACTACAAGTTTGGGGCAGAAAAAATGATTACAAGAAGATAAAATGATTCAAATAGTGTAAACAAATGTATCTTTTAAAAGTCTTCACAATGATCAAAAATAATAGTGATAAGCTATTGCCTTTTGAGGGTCTAAGTGGTTTGTTAGGTGAAGTTAAATGCTCTCAGTAAAGTACAGATGTGTACAGATAAATACTGAAATACATTGAGAAGAAAATAAAATTTACTGTGCTCCTGATGCTGCTGTTAACAGTAACTGCCTAGCAGTGACTGAGCATTTACCCTGCACCAGGCACCGTTTATGTCCTTTCCATGTTGTTACTGCATGCATTCCTTCTAAATAACTTCATGAGTATAAAGTATGGACAAACATAAAGATTTGAATGTTTGTCCCCTCCAAGTCTCAGGTTGACATCTGACCCTGGGAGGTGGGGAATAGTAGAAGGTGTTTGGGGGGCAGACCCTTCCTGGGTGTCTTGGTGCCCTCCTGGTAATAACATGGTGAGTTCTTACTTTTAGCTCATGAGAGAGCTCATTGTTTAAGAGCCTGGCACCACCTCCTCTGGCTCTCCCTCCTTCTGTCATGATTTTTGTGACACACGTAGTTCCCGTCTGCCTTCTGCTTTGAATGGAAGCTCCCTGGAGCCCTCATGAGAAGCATATGCTGGTGTGATGCTTCTTTGTATACCCTGCAGAACCGTGGTCCCAGTAAACCTCTTTCTGTTATAAATTAGCCCCAGCTATTTCCTTTGTAGTAATATATTAACACAAAGTTAACCTTATAAATCTCAATTATAAGTTAGGAAACAAACATAAATAACAAGCAAATTACCCAAGATGGCACATCTAAAGTGGTAAAAGGAATTCAAACCCGCCAGTTTTTATCAGAATGCCTAAATTGAGGCATTCGCTAAGGTTTTTGGAAAATTCAAATATGTTTCAATATTAAATGCACAGAGTCAGGCTAGCCTGATTTTAAATTATATCTTTAGGATTCCTCACCTCCCTATTTTATAGTATTCCTCATGCCTTTTTAATCATCTATTTCTTCTTATCGCGAAGACTCCTAATCTTAAAACTCCTTTCAGGATAAGCTGTTGTGATAATGTATGAATAGAAGTGTTAGAGTCTTTCTTTCTAATGATGTTTGAATTGTACCAGTATGTGTATGTCTGTCAGGTCACTAAATATTCAGTCAGAGCGTTAGGAGACATTTTTCTTTACAGAAACTGTAGATGGTTGTATCATTGTAGTGGTAATTGTTTTTCATCATGTCTGTAAAGCTGATCTCCTTGAGGTCTGTAAGTGACAACTTTGTGAAAGCATGAGAATGATGCCTTAGGAGACTGGATTGTGTGGAGAAATTAAAAACAGGAACGATGTTTCTCAGAAGCAGTTAAACAGTTTAAAATACAAGATTTAATAGACATGAATGATGAAAACCTTGACTTTGAAGGTTTCTCTATGTGAATGTCTACTACGCCATCATTTTCATGGTGAGTAGTTGGCTGTGGAGGAAGTAACATGGTGAAGAATGGATCTGATAGTTGCCCTGGGTCATGGGTAATTTGTGTTTCTTTTCTTTTTTTTTTTTTTTTTTTGTTACTAAGTCATAGCTAGCTGTGTACATTAATGCAACCATGGGGTACAATACCTGGTTTTATATACAATTTGAAATATTTTCATCAAACTGGTTAACATAGCCTTCATAGCATTTTCCTAGTTATTGTGTTAAGACATTTATATTCTACATTTAGTAAGTTTCACATGTACTCTTGTAAGATGTACTGTAGATGTGATCCCACCAATCACCCTCCCTCCACCCATCCTCCCCTCTCCCTTCCCCTCCCTCTGCCCTTTCCCCATATTTTTGGGCTATAATTGGGTTATGGCTTTCATATGAAAGCTATAACTTGGTTTGATAGTAGGGCTGAGTACATTGGATACTTTTTCTTACATTCTTGAGATACTTTGCTAAGAAGAATATGTTCCAGCTCCATCCATGTAAACATGAAAAAGGTAAAGTCTCCATCTTTCTTTGAGGCTGCATAATATTCCATGGTGTATATAAACCACAATTGATTATTCCATTCGTGGGTTGATGGGCACTTGGGCTTCTTCCATGATTTAGCAAATATGAATTGGGCTGCAATAAACAGTCTGGTACAAATATCTTTGTTATAATGCGATTTTTGGTTGTCTGGGTATATACCTGGTATAGGAATTGTGGGATCAAATGGCAGGTCTATTTTTAAATCCCTAAGTGTTCTCCAAACATCTTTCTGAAAGGAGTGTATTAGTTTGCATTCCCACCAGCAGTATAGAAGTGTTCCCTTTTCTCCACATCCACGCCAATATCTCTGGTCTTGGGATTTTGTGATTTGGGATAATCTTACAGAAGTTAGATGGTATCTCAAAGTAGTTTTGATTTGCATTTCTCCGATGATTAAGGATGATGAGCATTTTTTCATATGTCTGTAGGCCGTGCACCTGTCTTCTTCAGAGAAGTTTCTCTTCAAGTCTCTTGCCCACCCTGAGATGGGATCACTTTTTCTTTTCTTGCTAATACGTTTGAGTTCTCTGTGGATTCTGGTTATCGAACCTTTGTAGGAGACATAACCTGTAAATATCTTCTCCCATTCTGAGGGCTGTCTGCTTGCTTTACTTACTGTGTTCTTGGCTGTGCAGAAGGTTTTTGGTTTGGTCAGGTCCCAGTAATGTATTTTTGGTGTTGCTTCAATTGCCCGGGAGGTCCTCCTCATAAAATATTTGCCCAGGCTGATTTCTTCAAGAGTTTTCCCTGCACTCTCTTCTAGTATTTTTATAGTTTCATGTCTTAAGTTTAAATCTTTAATCCAGTGACAGTCTACCTTAGTTAATGGTGAAAGATGTGGGTCCAGTTTCAGTCTTCTACCGGTCACCAGCCAGTTCGCCCAGTACCATTTGTTAAATAGGGAATCTTTTCCCCATTGAATGTTTTTAATTGGTTTGTCAAAGATCAAATAACGGTAGGTAGCTGGGTTTATCTCTTGGTTCTCTATTCTGTTCCATACATCTACCTCTCTGTTTTTGTGCCAGTACCATGCTGTTTTGATCACTATCAATTTGTAATATAGTCTGAGTTCAGGTAGCGTGATTCCTCCTGCTTTGTTTTTATTTCTGAGTAATGTCTGGGCTATTTGAGGTTTTTTCTGATTCCATATAAAACAAAGTATTATTTTTTTGGGATCTTTAAAGTATGACAGCAGAGCTTTAATAGGGATTGCATTAAAATTGTATATTGCTTTGGGTAGTAAGAACATTTTAACAATGTTGGTTCTTCCCAGCCATGAGCATGGTATGTTTTTCCATTTCTTAACATTTTCAGCTATTTCTTTTCTTAGACTTTCATAGTTCTCCTTATAGAGATCTTTCACATCTTTCGATTGGTAAACTCCCAAATATTTCATCTTCTTTGGCACTACTGTGAATGGAATAGAGTCCTTGACTATTTTTTCAGCATGACTATTGTTGGTATATATAAAGACTACAGATTTATGACTGTTGATTTTGTAACCTGAGACGCTGCTGTATTCCTTGATCACTTCTAAGAGTGTTGTAGAAGAATCCCTGTGTTTCTTAAAATGCAATTTTTTTCCTTCTGCTTTTGAAGCAAGTTCCAGTTTGAACGCAAGCATAGCATCTCAAGCCTGTCAGCACCTGTGTAGATGTGACTCTCACTGACCTTGCAGTTACCTTGAACTGAACTACCACCTGTCATGGGTGCAGTGGAATTCTGTGCTCCTGGGGCATCATGAATGCTCTTTGTGAGTAGAGTAGCAAGGAAAAGCAGATGTGTTCATTGCAGATGTCTCTGCTCATATCCGTGTTCCATTTTTTCATGAAATTTGCTCACAAACTACAGGTTCAAAGATAAATGATGAAATTTCAAGATGGTGATAGAGGACCACAGGTCAAGCCCTTACAGTTAAGGTACCCTCTGTAGCTGCACAGGTCAAAGCCCATGAAGTTGGTTCTGATTGAAGAACTGGACCCCCAAGGCCACACAATGTGGCTCACTCACATAGCCGGCCATTGATGCTGGCTGATTGTTGGGGGTTCAGCCAGGAGTGTAAACCAGAAACTTTATATGGTTCCTTTCAAGATAATTAAACTTCTTTCATGGTGCTCAGCCTCCCCCAGAGCAAACATCCCCAATGAAGCAAGCAAAAGTTGCATGGTCTTTTACAGCCCAGCTTCAAAATTCATGTACTGTAACTCCCATCAGATGTTATTACTCAGAGCCAGTCACAACATTCCTCCAGCTTCAGGTGAAGAAACAAAGACTCCATCTCTCAACAGGGAAAATGTTAAAGAATTTGTAGCCATTATAGGTGATCTGGAAAACTCTTGGGAATGTCATAACAAATGTAATAATATCAGTAGTATATCCTCATATGTCATAATTGAAGGTACATATTGTTTTGCCATGTTATTTGTCCAGCATCCTTTTCCTGACAAGGGTGTGAGGAGGATCAGAAAGGCTGAAGTGAGAGGTCAGTCACTGCATCTTTGAAGCCTGGAATTGGCCTTAGCATCTTTCTCTCCCAGGAAGGTCACATGTTTGGTCTATGAATTAAATTCAAGGCAGCACTGTGGGGAGGCATGCGTCTGCAAAGAGTGAGATAGTAAACCTAACTGGAAAGAGGCTGAGGAAAGGCAGGTGATCCAAGAAGGCCAGAGGTGGGTCAGGGTAGCCAATGAGAGAATGATTAGAAAAAGAGCAAGGAAAAGAAGGCATGGAATACTTTTTGAAAAAATCATGAGAGGAAAAAGCATGTTCAGCTTTCTAACTTGTTAAAGTTGATGTGTTCTGTTTTGTGTGTCTCTAAAGGTAAAAGCAGAACAGACAGAACTTTCTCCTCAAGTCACAACAATTTCGCCGATATTGCCCCTTTGGTAGACCAAGAATAGGAATCTGAAATATTTTAAAGCCAAATTCTGACATTCTACTTGCTTGAGAATTTATGACATACCATGTATTCTGCATCATGTGAAAACTTGGTTTTTATTTTTCTTTCTGCATCACCTGTAACACTCTGGAGATCAGTCCCTAAGAATTTTCTTCAAGGATTAATTTATCCATTTTTACTTAATCTAAATATTGGTTAGTATACTCTTTTGTGAATGATGTTTTAGAAATTTAGTTTTAAGTTAATAATTGAAATAAACAATAAACATAGCATGAGATTGTCCCTGAAGGGTTATGAAAAGATAAAGCCTAAAATTCAGGGATTTTTTTGCCAGCAACTAGGAGATAAACACACACACACACACACACACACACACATATATACATATGTATATATATTTTTTGAGACAGTCTTTGTCACTGTCTGTAGAATGCGGTAGCATCATAGCTCACAATAACCTCAAACTCTTGGGCTCAAGCAGTCCTCTTGCCTCAGACTCCTGAGTAGCTGGGACTACAGGTGCCTACCACAATGCCCGGCTATTTTTAGAGATGCAGTCTTGCTCTGGCTTAGGCTGGGCTTAAATCTGTGAATTTAGGCAATCCACCTGCCTTGGCCTCCCAGAGTGCTAGGATTACAGATGTGAGCCACCATACCCAGTCAGCAAATAGGCTATTTTACTAAGTTATTTAAAGACTTAAACTATGGCAAGAAATATTTTATATAAAAGCCATATATAATAAACGCACAGCCAATTACATACTGAATGGCAGAATGTTGAAGGCATTCCCCCTGATCACTGGAGTAATACAGACTATCTACTTTGCTCATTTCTATTCAACATTATACTGAAAGTCCTTACCAGAGCAATCTGACAAGGGAAAGAGATAAAGGGGATCCAAATTGGAAGAGAGGAATTCAAATTACCTGTGTGGGGTGATAGGATCTTATACCTAGAAAACTCTAAAAATTCCTCCAAAAGACTCTCAGATTTGATAAATGAATTCAGCAAATTCTCAGATTATAAGATCAATACCCAAAATTCAATAGCATTTCTAAATACCAGCAATACCATGTTAAGAACCAAATCAAGAGTGCAATCCCATTTATAATAGTGGCAGAAACAAAAAACAAAAACAGATGGAATAAGCATAATCAAAAAGAATAAAATAACCAGTGTTGATGAAGATGTAAAGTTATTAGAACTCCTATGCTTTAGGCTCGGTGCCTGTAGCTCAGCTGCTAGGGCATTAGCCACATATACCAGGGCTAGCGGGTTTGAACCTGGCCTGGGCCTGCCAAACAAGAATGACAACAACAACAACTGGGTGTTGTTGTGAGCACCTGTAGACCCAGCTACTTTCCCAGCTACTTGGGAGGCTGAGGCAAGAGAATCGCTTAAACCCAAGAGTTGGAGGTTGCTGTGAGCTGTGACGCCATGGCACTCTACCAAGAGAGACATAGTGAGACTGTCCCAAGAAAAACAAAACAAACAAAAAAAAAGCTCCTATGCTTTGCTGATGGAAATATAAAATGGAGAAGTCACTTTGGAAATCTATTTAGCAGTTCTTCAAATGGGGAAACATAATGCTATCATATGACTCAGAAATCCTACTCTTAGGTATATACCCAAAGAATTGAAAACATGGTCACATAAATTCTTGTGCATAAATGTTCATAGTGGCATTATTATAATAGATAAAAGGTGGAAACAACCCAAATTTCTATCAAGTGATGAATAGATAAGTAAAATGCACTACATTTATGCAGTAGAATAGTGTTCACCCATAAATAAGATTTAAATACTGATCTATGCTATAATATGGATGGATTTTGATATTACACTAAGTCTAAGAAGCTAGATGCAAAAGGCCACATATTGTATCATTCCATTTATGTTAAATGCCCGGAATAGACAAATCCATAGAGACAGAAAGTACATTGCCAGTGTCAGGAGCTGTAAAGAGGGAGCAAAAGGGAGTGACTGCTAATGTAATGTCTACTTTCTTTTTTCCTAACTCATGAAAATGTTCTGAAATTAGATAGTAGGAATGATTGTACACCCTTTTGAATGTACTGAGAACCAATGAGTTGAACATTTTAAAAGCATGAATTTTATGGTGACTATTTCTCAATTAAAAAAATGTTCCAGACCATACAGATATACCACTATAGATAAAAATTTTCTTTTGCTCCTAGTTAACTTCCTTGTGATAATTATTATTAAAAATTTCAAATACTTTTTATAAAGAAAGCATACACATACACAAACATAAATATTCATATATAAAATATATACATATTTATATACATATGCATATTCTAAAATTTACTTCCCACATGATGTCATTACTTATGTGATTTTTTTTACAATTTGCTTTGTTTGCATTTAATAATTTGTATTATTCTTCGTGCTACTTATATATTCTAGATGTACCATCTCCATTTTAGAGTTTTTTCTAAATTCCTTGTTGCAATCAATGTTGTAGTGATTCTTGCTTCCCCTATCGTCTGCATTTTATGAACACCTCTCTGTAGGAAATTTATCAAAATGGAACTGATGAGTCAAAGAGCATGTGTTGAATTTTAATTCAACAATAAATATTTATTTTCCACTTCTCATTTGCCAGACATTAATCTGGACACTTACCCTAATGGTTATTTTCACAGTACCATTCAAAGGGATTGTACCAATTTGCACTCCCACCAGATTATGTGCGAAGTTCTGTTTCTTCCTGCCCTTGCTAGCACAGTGTTATTAAGCATATTATTCTTCAATAAGTAGATAACTGAAAAATGATTTGATTTTCAATTTCTGACTCCGAGTATGCTTGAGCATATTTTGTTATTTCTTTTTTTACAAAAAGAAAATTGCTTGCATATATCATTTGACCATTATTCTTGTGGCTTAACAAGTCATCTTCTTCCGTAAGTACTCTTTAACATTAAGAAAACTGCGTGGCAGATGGGTTGCGTATTTTGTCTCTAGTTGTCATTTTGGCATTGTTTTGGGTATTTTGGCCGTGCAGAAGATTCTAATATTTTGTTCTGTTGATCTTTTATATCATGTTTTCTGAATGTTTTGAAATGCTAAATGTGTGGTCATCTTTCCCCTCTTTCTTCCTGGTAATTTGCCTCACTTTACCTCTCTTCATGCTAGATTACTGCCAAGTTCACAATTAATTTCTTTCAGGTATACTTTTCACATTTGAATATTTATTCCAGTTTTAAATAAGTAAAAATCTCTGAAGTGTAAGTATTCACTCTTTTTGAGAAGATAGTTCATAAATATTGAAAGCATATGAGATGCAGAGATTTGGGGTCTAGGTGAAGATTCTGGGTTTTTATAGAAAAATACTTAATTCTTTTTTAATACACACATATATATATGTGTGTAACTACATATTACATAAAGACATTTTCTATACACAAATGTGTTTTCCCTAATGAACTTACTGGAAATTCTTTTATCAAAATTTGACTGCTTTGATTTTTAACTCATGCTTTGGTTGTTCCTTGTTTTCTTTTAGGTAGCTGAGATTTTCTACACCTAATGAAATAAAGAAAACGTACATTTACTTATTTGAGGTTACAGAAAGGTTTACTTGAAAATATTTTGCCTGACTAAACATCAAAAGTGTCTCTGAATACATTACTTGAGAATTTATAGCATTGTAGTGCAAGACAATGAAATAATATTTAGTTTTGTTATTTTTTATTGAGCATTCGCAAGGCACAGATCTATCCTAACAACTTAACTGAGAGATATATTTCATAGTATTTCTATTGACAGATAATGTGATCTGAAAAAATCACTACAATAAAAGGAGCATATACTTGGAAAATATTTGTTATAAATTCAATAAGGGATGTATTCATTAAATAATCATGAATAAATTTACTTCAAAGGAGTTGACCCATGATCTGTCATCAAGACATAGTCATCACAAAACCTCTATAGGCTAAGATTATGGCAGCATGCTTTTCAGTCAAATAGAAGAATAAAAAAAAAGAAGTTGTTCAGGAGTGATATCCAGGACATCTTTGGGGAATAGTGACTTTTTTCAGATTTGATGAAACATATAATTTACATTTGAGGATAGACTTCAGTGGGACTACAAAGAAGAAGATTGCCATGGGCTCAAGATTTGAGTCTGTTTTCCAGTCATCGGGCTGATCTTTGTGGCTTATTGAACCGCTAAATGGAACAATCACCACAATGCTTTTAAGGCAATAAATCTGATGGCAGTAAATAAATTCACAGAGGAGATGAAGCAAAGTAGGATTTCTGGAGGGAAATAGAGCAGTTGTTTTGATAAGGTAGCAAAGACTTGGGTCCATATTGGATATAATGAGAATGCAAGGTAAAATAAGAATTTGTATGTCAATCCAAATAATACATTTACATACCTGGTGAATATTTGGTGCAAACAGTGATAAAATTCTTCTGAAAGCTTCGATTTGAGTGACTGTAAAATTGCCAGAGATGTTAGCTTTTAGCTGGCTTCATATTGGAGAATAGATTTGTTTTCAAGTACATGAACTTTGAGGTGGAATCCTGGAGTGCAGATTAGGAGATAGGAGAGTGGAAGGTTTACTCATCACAGAGATAATTAAACCTTTAAGAAATCATAGTAATTTGTGAGCAGGGCAATGAATTTTTAATACTGCCAATTTATTGCTTCCACTACCTAAATATCAAAATGAGAGTAGAGGACTAAGACTTTGGGAAGGAGACATAGGAAAAAATATTCAAATAGGTGGAAGGGTAATTATGCCATTATTTCCTAGAAATCAAAAGATGTAAAAATTTTAAGGTAGAAATGTGTATGAATTTCATTGGAATAGTATCAGTGAAGCAGTGTGAGTGGAAGCTAGGTGTCCAGGGGATTAATAGTCAAGTGGCAAGGTCATATAGACAATAAGTAGGGGATATTCCTAAATCAAGTTTATTGTGGTATAAATGGTATGCAATAATATGCACCAATTTTAAGCATGCATTTCAATGAGTTTTAATGCATGTATACATCTGTGGAACCACCAACGATTATGACATTTTCATTATTCCATTAAGTCCTCTTATGACCCTTCTCAAATCAATACCCTCATGTGTTGCTTCAGGCAACCTCTGATCTGCTTTCACTACAAATTAAATTCATCTTTTAAAGAATTTCTTGGAAAAATGTCCTTAGAGTTTGTACCCTCTTGTGGCTGCCTTTTTGTACTCAGCATGATTCAGAGATTTATTCATATTGTTGTATGTATCCTTAATCTGTCCTCCTTTATGGCTGAGTATGCAGAATATCTCTTTGAGCAGTTTTATTAGTGAGGTAAGGTAGAGGATACAAGAGACAAATACACATATATTTCTGACTTTTTTTTTTTGAGACAGAAAAAAATCTGTGGGTTTTTTTTATGAGCAGATAAAAAGACCCAATAAAGAAACTATGCAAAAACATAAATAATTTATAGCAAAATGTTCTCAGGGGATCATGGGTCATAAAAGAGAAAGGAGCATGAAATGAGTATAGGTAGCTAATTTAACCTGAGAATTTAAAATAAAAACAACATAAAATTAAAAATATCAGTTTATCTAACCAGAGTGAAGGAGTTCAGGTGAACTGAAGGAGAGGCTAGTGAAGAGGACATCTTCAAGGATATAAAGAATGCGTCAGGGATTGTGACGGAGATTAGATTGCATAGAAAACATACATCAAGGGGTCTTTTCCTTGTAAGCAAGTGAAGCCATCGTTTGAGAGAGGGAAATAAAAAGTTCAGGTTGGACATTAGAGGAAAAGAGTTCAACAATATTATTTTGTTAATATGGTACGTAGAACCAGCTGTTGACTTAATATGCTCGGCACATTTCTTAGCTACTCTAACATTTGAAAAGTAGAATGATCCCAAATGATCTTATATTTGGGGATTGCACAAGGGGTAGAGGATGAGGCCAACAAGGTAAAGCATTTTGGCTTGCTAGAGGAAGCATCATTGAAAACATTGACTTTGAGGTCCAGACTAAGAGGGAAGATAAGTCCGGGAAGTTTGATGGATGAGGAGAACAGGAAGGGAAATGGAGTGAAAGAAAAGGAAAAAGTGGAACATAGGAAAACATCCAGTCCTTTGAATGTAGTTGAATCTCGTAACCATAATTTAGGCACCAATGTGCCCTGTCAGTTAAGATCACTTGGCAAGTGATGCTTTCCTGTGTTGAACGGGAATCTTCCAAAGACCCTTTGACTAGGCAATTGGGACTGCATTTATTTCCTCAGTGAAAACCGTTGCTACCTTGCCCCTGGAACTCTCATTTCTTCTCTGTGGCATCTTTGCAGTTCCTACTCTGTCACTTGACCCTGGCCCACTAATGCTCTTAGAATGAAAAATTTCAATTGCTATACGTTCTTTGTATCAGCGTCTGTATTAGCTATGCTAAAACTTCTCGGGCTTTAATGTATCTGTTAATATTGGGAAGTCTTGTTCAATGCAGGTTCTGATTCAGTAGATCTGAGCTGGACCCTGAGAATGTGCATCTCAGGCAAGCTAACAAAAATGCAGAATGATGCTGAATGTGCTAAAATCATTCTGAGAGTTAAAAGAATCTCACCTACACTCCTTCATCTTGGCCTTTGCAGGCAGAAATATGTCAAGGAAGAATGAGCTCAAAGATACGATTAAACATTGAATGGAGAGAATATTAAGGTCACAGGAGTCGTCAGCATTGCACCAGTAGATAGGAAAATCAACACAGATGCTAACTAATGGCATATAATGAAATGCCAGATGATAGGGTAGAGAGAAAAGCAAGATAAGTGAAGGGGAGAAAGAATATACTGAAAATAAAAACATGACTGATACATGTGTGGAGAGGATGCTATAAATGGATGACCTAGACTTCAAAAGAAGCGAGTGTTGAAAGCTTGCCTGGGGACGGAGAATCAGCGCAAAACACATCATAAACAAATGAGGTGCCTGGTAACTTTAATCACAGATTCTTAAAACAATCAAAACTAATCATTACATGAGCTGCCAAGGTTACCGTTTTCACAATTTAGAAGTGTTGTTTTGTCACTTATAGATGGAAGAACAAAACAGCTGGGCTTTGGAAGATAACTTTTGAAGGCTGTGTAAAACAATCATCTTCCGGGGATCAGGGAGTCTCGGCTGTTGTCTGCTGAGCTCTGTTTGCTTGTGCCGTGTAGCTTTCTCAAATGCCATTCCTTCCCATTGTCTGTTTAGGACTCTGAGATTTCACTGGCCTGTCATGCTGAGGCCCCATGCTCTCAAGCTCCTTGATCGCTGCTGAGAGCTTGCTTAGAATTTTTGTGTCCAGCTGTGGTAAAAGTGAATACTCTTAAAAAAGGAATTGGGTTTTTTTTTTCTTTCTATTGGATCAAACTTGGAAAAGGGAACATTGATATAAAATAAGCAGTACTTAGCCAACTTTTTTTTTTTTAAGTTCCATTTGCTTTGGAAGAGATAAGTTAAGATTCTTTTCCACTTACAGTTTTTTTTCATGTTGAGTCCTACAGTGAAGGTACAATAATGTGCATGTACAAGTAACCAGCGGGGTCTTAATATCAGTGGAAATCAGAGGTGGGTTAAGCTTGAGGGAGTGGCTTAGAGAGAACCCTTCCTATGCTCTTTGAGATATGACATAAACTATTGAAAAGTGTTGTATGTGCACAAGTCCTTTCAGCTGAAGTAAACACATTGAACTTGTTAGTATTACTGGCAAAGATTCATTAGATGAATATTAAGATTACATTTGTGTAAGTCTAGCATATAAAAATGTTTACTACATCTGAGATGAGCATGAAAATTTGACATTAATCTGTCGTGGCTTGGGTTTGCTCAGAGTTAGCCTCTGGGACAAGCATTTGAGGTTAAGTATTTGTTTGGATGCTGCATCCAGAAAATACTGGTTAAAAAAAAATTGGAAAGCGAGATAGGGAAGGAAAGGCAGCCTTGTGGGGGGGTGTATTATCATGCAGCCAGTGCGGTGGGCAATTATTGTTTGATGCCACCGTAGAGGCCCTGGGAGTCAATGCAGGGCACATACCTTAGTGTTAAATCCCCACATGCCTAACCCCACACACATCCACAGTACGAGGAAAGTGGGATGAAGGATTCATACATCAACCTCCATCAGCCATTGGTTGAAAGGTGCTTACAGTAGAGAACGTAGATTTAATTCTCTGGCATGTCTGACCTTCCACATGGGAGCAAGGTGTGCTGGGATTGCAGGAGGGCCTCAGGTAAAGCAGTGCATGCTCTGGCAGTGGAACTTCAGGCTAGTGCACAGCCAGGCAGCAAGGATGAAGGGACATGCAGGGGGCGTCCACAGTGCCTGCTGCCTGCTCTAATACTGAATGCAGTTTACACGTGTTATCTCTTCCTGAAGGCATGTGTTACAAATCAGGATTATGTTTGCATATAAGATGGGAAGTAAATTAAACAAATGTTTACTATACAAAGTCAGGAATTTAGAGAGCTAAAAATAGGACACAAGGCTTGCTGAACGTAATTTTTATCTGTTATTTTAAATGTACATTCACTGTTAATATAATTAGAGGTTTATCAGACATTTTTGAGAGTAAGAACTTAATAGAAACAGCATATTTTTAGAAGTCAGATTTTCTGATTATATTTTCTTTTAGAATGCAAGAAGACATAGAAATAGGTATTTCTGTTGCGTGATGAACAAAACTTACAGTCAAACTCTTGTGAACAGGTGGCTCCCAGAGTGGGTCTGCAGTGCCCCCCCAGAGGGAGCAGCTCTCAGGCAGCTGGGCTGAGCTGAGGATCTGGTAGGATTAAATCCTTTTGGAGTCAGGCTGCCAAGCTTCCCCTGTCTGAGAATAGAAATGGGATCACTGGAAAAGAAATAGCTCAACTTTGATTGGCTCTTGCCACAAGTTGCTGATAGAGGTCTTCCTCAGTGTTCTGCCTTCCCTGTGGTGTCTTCTTGGGTCTCCAGCTTGTGTGTCATTGTGTCCTAACTGTGTTCTCTCTGAGCCTCAGTCACTTTATTAGCCTTTGCCAGTCACTGTGGAGCTTTGCTTAATAGACACTGCGGTTGTCTGTCATGTCTTCAGGTTCAGAACAGTAGTAAAACCATCTGAAGTGTCATAAAGGTATGACTGTAACATAGAAATCAGAATGCATACGTCAACTAAAGACACTTACATTTAGATATTTTAAACACTTACCCCAATAAAATATGTACGTGGGGTATGCTAACCTGGTGAGTAGCCTCTTTGTGACTACACGACTATTTATTTTTAATAAAGAAGGTTAAAAATACAAACAATTAGGAACTTTAGGAAAATTATCTCTTTACATGGTTGAAATAAAAATTTTCTCCTCTGAAGTATACCTGTATTGAATTTATTTATACCTATCTCTTATTGTCTCATCATGAATGTTCTTTGTCCTTATTCTTTTTTTTTTTAAGGATCAAATTCAAGATCAGTTTCTCTTTGATTGCCTCAACATATTTAGACATGTGACTTGCATATATTTGTGATAAGCTAGACTTTATTTTTTGTATGCATTAACTCATGGTACAATTATTTTTGGAGTTGTACTATGAACTAGGTATCAAATGCTGGGGACAGGCAGTATACAATGGTGATTAAAATAGGCAAATGCCCATCTTTACACAGTTTCATTCTAGTGAGACTGGCATGTAGTAAAAACTAAATAAACCTCTCAGAATAAAGATACTTTAGGAATTACATAAAAATGATTAACATGTCTTAAATTTTCACAAATAATAATTCAAAGTCATTAAGTTATTTGTGAGCAACATTCACATTTTTAATCCACTTTGTTTTTATCAACACATTTTTGGACATCTTTATTTCTTTGTCTTATGCATCCAAATTGTTTAAAATTATTAAAATATATTTATTGTTAAGGATAGTGGTTGGCATATAGCATGCTTTCAATAAACACTATTTATTATTATTAAGTATATCATATTCTGCTAGTGGTCAGGAACCCTGCATATACTTTTTAAGCAACACTATTTCTTACCAAATCTTATGATATAATCAGTGTTCTATCCCCAATTTATAGGTAAGGAAATTTGAGGCCCAGAAATAAAATGTGCTCCATGTCACACTCTTCAGCAAGTAAGTGATACAGTGCAAAAATAGAGATTTGTCTCATTTCAGAGCCTACATTATTACTTTATTTATTTATGTACTTATTTATTTTTTGGTTTTTGGCCAGGGCTGGGTTTGAACCCACCACCTCCGGAATATGGGGCCGGCACTGTACTCCTTTGAGCCACTGGAACTACCACCAGACCCTACATTATTAAATATTATACACACAGTAGCACAGTGTAGCTCAGTTTGTCCAAAGCCTTGACTATACCTGTAGAAATTACCAACAAGTAAGCCAGATATAGAAAACAAGAAGGAAAAAAAAATAAGCATGATATATTAAGTTTCTGGTTATGTGTCTGTTTTTCTTTTCAGATCATTTTGATTTAAGATATACTGAACACATTTATAAAGACTATATAATTCTTCTGAAAATTAAAGGAGGGATGATGAGAAACAAGAGAAATATCATAGTGTATATCATAGTATATAAAGTGATATATACTATCACTTTAACTGTTAGTATACAAGTAAACTTATACCCTTAATATCTTAAAAAATGGAAATAATGATATATCTCACTAAACTAAGTTTTGCAAAGGATGGCTTCATGACAGACTCCTTCAGGAATAATTATCAACGAATGATTCAACAAAGATATACAAAAGGTAAAAAGAATATATATTGTGTTAGCTGAGTTACATAATATCAACACTGAATATTTAGATGAACTCTATCAGCACAAAGGCTTTAGAAGGTTTCAAAATTTTTATTGTCATTTAAGGAACTCTCCTGTGGTTCTTATTTTGGTAGCAGTACAGAGAAATTTTACTATCCTTTAATCTTTCTCAGTTGTTGAATACTCTAAACTGCCTAATAATAAAAACTCATTTTACTTAGAGCTTTATGATTAGCAAGAGCACTTGTATATCCATTCTTTCATTTAGTTTTTACAAGAGGGAAGACAAGCTGTTGTTATTTCCATATTATAAATGAATAAGCTGAGGTCTAGAGCAGTAAGAGGCCTGCCCCAAGGTCATGCAGCTTGCCCACTGTCCTGCTAGTTGCTGTTATATAAGCCTAGTTCAGGTCCAGAAATAAGCAAGTTCAAAATTGATGTTCCACTCCTTACTGTCACTGTCCTGATGGAGATGTCAGAAATGACCTTCACCTTTGAGGGCTCTTAGTTTGGTACCTTTACCACAGGATTCCTTTAAAAAAAAAAGTGAAGACTTTTAAAGTAAATAGCTACAAATTTTGTTCATTCACTAAGTTTTCATCCTGTAATTTTTTTAAAAACTAAGACTGTTTTGGCTTTTATGGTGAGCAGAATTGAGGGTGGTCAATGAATCTTCTGTATATAAAGTTTTGAAAATTATCCTGGAAAACCTATGGTTTCTCTACACATTCCTTGAGGGCATTTACATCTGCTACTCAGTCGCGGAGATCTTTTTATGACTATCTTAGAGGTTTTGATGAACAAAGAATGTAAAACTTAAAATTGAATAAATTGCACAAAGATGAATTAAATTTAAATTAAATGTTTTTCAATCTTTGTACCAGCTTTTTGTACAAATATTCTGTAATTTAGTTACTCTCAGCCATGCAAACTATATACCATTCAGATGTCTATATTAACAAGTTAAGAACAAATGAGTCATCTCTTTTATTAAAGAGATCAAAAATGTATAGCTACAAAGAAATCTATTTTCTCATAAAACCCTGGAGTGATTAGAAATCCATATAACAAAAGCAAAATGAAACTTAACTATCCTTTTATCAGAACTTCAGAACTGCCTTGTGCATTGGAAAATTAGTGAAGATTTTCAGTCTTAAGAATACTCTATACCAATGCTTGTAAAACTTTAATGCACATACAAATTATCATATTGATTAATGAAATGTTATTATGTCTGGGCTTTGCTTCAAAATAAGTGAGGTTGAGGGGTGAGGTATTACATAGGGGTACAGGTGCGATGTGATTGATTATAAGTTGGTGATTGTTGAAGCTGGCATTGAATGTATGTGGTTCCATAACAGTTTTTCTACTTATATAAGAAAAGTAGAAAACAAGAAAAAAAGTTTATCATTCTAATATTCCATATATATTAAGTGGATGTATGTGTGTGTATATATGTGTGTGTGTGTGTGTGTGTGTGTATCTTTGAGTATGTATATTTTTGTGTATAGATAAATATATGCGTGTAAGCACAAATGTATGTTTTTATGTGTTCATGCACATATAACTTCCAACTTTACAGCATGGTAAATAAATGCATTAGGTTTGATAACATCTTACTGCTATTAAAGTATTACATAGAGGGATGAAAGGAGATTTCTAGAGATTTCCTTTAATTATCTATGTGAGAATTAGTTCTTTTCCCAGAGAAAATGGGGAAAAAATGAAAGGCATTTGTCTGGTAATGTCTTTATGGAATAGAAATATGCCATACTTATATGGTCGTAAAACAAAAATTATTGAATGTTAAAATATATAAATAAAAACCCTGAAAATAGCATTGGTAGCATAGTAAAATATAACACTGGGTGAAAGTGATAATGGTGGTGGTGTATGATGGGAAAAGAAAGATAAGGGCTTCAGGGGATGTGACTTTGAAAGAGTCTCATGTGGCTGAGAGTTAAAATGGAATCCCATACAGAAGCATATGGCGCATACAAGGACCCAGGAATGTAACACAAAAGGATGTGGAAAATTCTAAAAGCAGAATAGAATGACTTGGGGATAGCATGGACATTAAAAAACAACAATAACATTTAGGAAATAAGAGACACCCAGATGAATAACAACTTTTACCCAGTAGGAGATATGTTCTATTGGTGTTTTTAAGCTGAAAGGTGATATTGTCAACTGAGTTATAGATGGTTAGCTTTGAAATTAGTTCTGTGAAATTCTTATGGAAATTTGGGAGATTAACTGTTAGAAAGTAAACATGATTTCTAGGTGAGAAAGACACAAAGGTCTGATTAAGACAGTGACAGTAGAGAAGAAGTTGAAAGTTAATTAGAAAATTGAACTAACCCATCATGTTGAATACAATGAGAAAAGAGGAAGAACATAGCAAAAAAAAAAAAAAAAAAAGACTCCCTTAGATTTATAATTTGAGAAAAGGGTAAACATCCAAAAATCTGAGAGTGAAACCAGAAAATTTTTACCAGTTTGTTACCAAAACTTACTTAGTTGCTAACCATTACTTGAAATGAACTAAGACTATTCAAAAATCTTTATTTATTCCACTTATTATAAATAATCATGCATTTCATGTGGAAATAATAAAGTATTTCATTATGAGCCTTTGCTCTAGGAAGAGCTGAGAAGATTACATAACATACGCTGTTGGTACCTCATTACTTTGATGAAATCTGAAATATTCTGAATAGCAAAGCACATTTAGTCCCAAGAGTTTCAGATGGGGATTATGGATCTTTTGTACTACATAATAGGATGTCTTTTATTAATAAGATGCCATATAGTCTCTTAAAAGATAAAATAACTATAAAATTTAAGCATGAAATTTCATTCATCTCCCTGGAGAAGAGGTTGTAAAATATATAATGTCAGGGAAAAATGATCAGCAAATGACTCAAATGTGGCTTGGGAAGAACCACACGTTGAGTTTTCCTGTTCTAGTACTTAGCCCATTCATATTCTCCTGACCAAGATACATATACATACACAAAACAGGGTCAGGCCGAGGAGCAGGGAGTTATGAGGTAGAAAGACAAAAAATATCAGAGATGCCCCTATGGTGGCACTGAAAGAGAAGATTCTGCAGAAATTGTTGCAAGTTATAAAAGAATGTCACTTCTGGTATACTTGATATAGGAAAAAAGTCTGTGTCAGACAAAAAAGAGCTTCAGTAAGTTTCAGATCATCACCGTGGAGTTTGACACTGAGTTATGTCAAGTGATTGGCCGTGCTTACAGTTTAAGCTCTGAGAATAGTCAAATGAAATACCCATCAAAATAACTGCTGGATTATGATCTATTTATGCCATGTATAAATTCACACTCCAGTGTGGATAAATACAAGGAGGTAGAACTTTATGGTCTCAAATAAAATAATCCATAAAAATGTATTTTTTAATGAAAAAGGTGTGGCCTCTAGAAATGTTTTCCTAAATAACGCAGATCCTTACATTAAGAACAAATAGTAAATCTGGAGGAAAATCCATTAAAAATATTAAAAAATTCTGTCCCATGGCCAGTAAGATGAAGAGTTTTCCCACACTGTCTTCTAGGGTTTTAGAGTTTTGTATCTCGGATTTAAGTCTTTTCTCCACTGTGAGTTAATTTTTGTTAGTGGTGAGAAGTGTGGATCCAGTTTCAGTCTCTTACATGTGACTAACCAGTTTTTCCAGCACCATTTATTCAATACAGATTTTTTTTTCCTCCAGTGTATGCTTTTTTTACTTTGTCAAAGATCAGGTGGCTATAAGAGGCTGGCTTCATCTCTAGATTCTCTGTTCTGTTCCATAGATCTATGTCTTTATTTTTATGCCCAAACCATGCAGTTTTGATCACTATAAACTTGTAGTATAACCTAGTCTGGTAAAGTGATGCTCCAGATTTATTCTTATTTTATAGAATTGCACTGGCTATGCAGGTTTTCTTTTTTTTTTTTTTTTCTTTTCTGGTTCTATATACAATGTAGAATTATTTTTCACCGGCAATCACAGCAAGAATAAATAAATGGAATCTGATGAAGTTAGAAAGTGTTTGTACAGCTAAGGACACAATCAACAAAGCAGAGAGGCGTTCAGAATGGGAGAAGATATTTGCATCTATGAATGTGACAATGGGCTCGTTACCAGAATCTTCAAAGAAACCAAATAAATCAACAATTAAAGAGCAATCAACCCTGTTACAAACTAGGTAAGAGATATAAACAGAAACTTTACTCTTGGGGACAGAGGAATGGCTAACACATGAAAAAAATGCTCATCAACTCTACTTATCAGAGAAATGCAAATCAAAACCACTTTGAGATATCACCTAACTCTTGTGAGAATGACCTACATCCTAAGGTCTAAAGCAACAGATGCTGAGTGTGGGGAGAAGGGGACATTCATTCACTGTTGGTGAGACAGCCTCTGTGGCAAGAAGTATGGAGGTTTCTTAAAGAACTATAAGTAGACCTACCATTTGAGTCTGCAATCCAATTATTAGATATCTACCCCAAAGGAAAAAAAGACATCTTACCGCAGGAACATTTGCACTCAAATGTTTATACCAGCTCAGTCAATCACAAAGATGTGGAAAGAACTCAGGTGCCCTTTCATACATGAATGAATTAACAAACTGTGGCATATGTATTCCATGGAATATTATTCAGCCATTAAAGGATGGAGACTTTACATCTTTTGTATTTACCTGAATGGAGTTGAAGAGCATTCTTCTTAGTAAGATATTGTGATAATGGAGAAGCAAGTATCTAATGTACACAATAACTAATATGAAACCAGTAGGGATTTCAACATAGAACTTTTGGTGAAGGATGCAATTCAACCTGTAAAAGGTGAATTATACTTCTTTGTAGACTTTTTATGATTAAACAAGTCTGAAAGTGTTATAATTTATGACATTCTGTAGTATATGTATCACTCTACTATGGTGCATACTATGCTGGAAAGAGTAGGGGTAATGACAGCATGGCGGAGAGCTGGAGAGATGATTTAAAGTTAGCTCTCTAATTTCACAACCTCTAATTTGAGGGTAGGTTTGTGTGTTCCCTTGGAGAGTACTATAATAGTGCTCTAATTGGTCTCTCCCTGTCCTTAAAATGTACTACTCTTTAATGTTTCTCCTTTACCATTAGTTTAATGCCAAAAGGTTTAGTCCTGTATGTCCTAAAAGTCGATGAAAAATGCTTGTAAGCAGCAAGCAGTCTTCCCTGCATGATATTCCATCTTTTCCATGACGTGGCCCCATCTACTGTCTGAACTCTTACTTCACTCTTATCCCTTTTATGAACTTTTTTCAACCAAAATGAAATATTGCTTCTTTTCCACATATTTCCTTTATGTTTTCACATCTGGATCAAGATTTTCTTCTACCTAACACCCCTGCCTCCTCACGCCGAGCTCTTCATGAAGAATACTACTTACCTTTAAAAACCTAGCTCCAGCACCACTGCTGGAGATGTTGCCTGTACCTTTTAGAACATAAAATGAAAGGGGCTGACCCTATTATGAGTTCCATAGCAATTTATTAGCAAGGGTACTGTGGTTGCCAAGGCAGTCACGGAAGTCTGACACAAATGCTGTGAACAGACTAACTATTTATGCATAGCATATATTAAAATTTAAATAAATGTTTATCAAGTTATGAAATTTGATGAATATAAAATGCTCCTTTAACATAAGAAAAACATATGGTAGCAATGGAAAGAGAAAAAATGATCAAAGTCAGTCAGATGCTCCAATGAGTCAGAAGAGGTAAAGGAAGAAGAAATCAGCAGGTTGGTATTTTTATCTGGGAGCATAGCGACAAAGTCATAGAGGCCAGTCAGCTAGTCCTCAAGCATTGTTCATGAGAGGCTCTGAGCCACATCAGAACTGTCCAGGCTTTATGTGTATATATTCCAAGTGTGATCAGTGGGTCTTTAATAATAGAAAAATCTGACTCGACAAACTAACATCTCTTGCTCTACTTCCATAGTAGCCAAGCAACTTTGATGTCATAATTTACTTCTGCCTAAAAAGGGGAGATACACAGGTCCCAAAGCTATAATAAGCGTTTAGAACTTGAGACTTTAATCAGTCTATTATGATTTTAGTTAATGTTTATCTCCCTGAAACTTCTCACCTCTGATATGCTAATGAGATCATATTTCTTGCTGATGACCAGAATAGTTCCATGGAAAATTTGTCCTCTGAGACATCTGGATTTATAGTAACCTAGTAAACAACATGTTTCCAACAGCAATGACCGAAGGCTTTTTGATGGCATGTATCACTTTCTGCCTCATGTTACAGTTTAATGGGTATTTTAAAGTAAATTTTTAAACTTTGCATACTGGATCTAAGACAGATTCACCCTGATACCAATTGTTATCTACCTAGTCCTTTGTGAGTGATAGGCCATACCTTAATATGTGTTCAGTTAGGAACCAGCATGAATATAAGAAAACCACAGGCCAATATTCTGCTCCAAGAAGGAAATCCCATCTGTTTACTTGACAACCCAGTGAGTGACCCTTTTCTTCAGATCGGCAAGCTATAGCTCACTGGAAAAATTTAGTCCATGGCTTATTTTTGTACTGCCAGTGAGATAGTAATTGTTTTTAGTATTTTTAAGGGGTCGTAAATATAAATAAATAAATATAAAACAAAAACAGAAGAATATGTAACAGAGATTGCATCGTGGCCACAGTGACCCTTCTGGCCTGTTAGATAAGGTAGTTTGTCAACCTTCCTTTAGGTTCTAAGCCAAATTGTGATGTTATTATAATTTACTGATTATAGTATCATGTGACCAATTTCCTATAATTATGTCTTTGCCTTAAAAATTTTCCTTTTCACATGAAAGGCACGTGACTTACAAACTTCCACACATGAATCTGTATTTTATTCAGCAGAGGCTAAAAAGCTTCTTATTCACTACCTCCAAATAAATGCACTGTCACCATCATGTTCAAACAGTTCTTCGTTGGTTTCAAATTAACACATTTTATATTCTTTTTACCTTAGTTAATGGAATTAATTTGGATGTGCATTTTTGCCAAGCACCTTGCAATTACTTAGTGATTTATTCTCAGGCCATAAATAAGTGAACAAATGCATGATATTAGTTAAAATAGTTCCATACTAACTCTAGCTATACTATTTTCTGTCCTACTATTATATTTTATAATTATGAAAAGAAAATAACCTTTATGTATTCTTAATCCTAACATGAATTTTTATTTCTCCCCCTAAGTCATCTTTACATTGACATTACAAATGGCATTTTTGATTTATTTAAAATAGTCACTTGAAAGGAGAAACATATTAAGTCTGATTTGTTTAATGATGAGAGTATCAAGCCTGACATATTAGAGACTTATTAACACAAGGAAAAGAGAATCTCTTAGGTGAAACATCACTACTATTCTTCCAAAAGGTCAACAATTTATTATAACAGGTAAATCAGAGCCACTTGATCTAGGCTAATCTATTTCTTTTCCCTTCTATCTTCTTGATTTAAAAACTAGGGCAAGAAGACATGCACATGGAAATATAGCAGGATGGCCTGAAGAGATGCAAGCTTAAATGCTTTCTTGTTGTGTTTGTTTATTGTGGAGCAAAGATGGATGGAAGGGCAGAGCAGAGGCTGAGCTCTGGTGGTGGTGGGGGGGAGTGTGCAGCCTTTGATGATCTGCCTTCCTGTTCCACCTGCTTTGTCTTCCCCGTCCTCAGTCCTTTGCAATCCACTAAAAATAAACGAGCAAGAAACTGCCAATTCTTTTTTTATTTGCAGAAGAGAATAGAGATTTGTGAAGAAGAAACACGAGTATATTGATGCAAAAAAGTGCAACTGCTTCTCTATTGCCACAACATCTCAGAAGATTACCCTTTGTGCAGTTATAATCACTTATATCCACAGATTATTTGCAGGACAGAAAAAATTGAAAAGAATTCTGGATGGAACATGTGCATAGGCATCTGCATCTGCTGCCAAATCTGGGAATTGTGGTTGAATTAAAAGCAGAGTCAAACTAGATTTAGAGGAGGAAAGGGGGATGAAGGAATTTACTGGAATATAGGGTGATCTGCAGACTTTAGTATAAGAAATTCAATAAAGCCCCAGTCAGAGTGTACCCAACAATTATAATATACTCAGGAAATACCAGGACCTTTTTAACCCCGTCTTCAGTCTTTGCCCCACTATCTTTCATTATCTTTGCCCCACTATCTTCCCATTTTACTACCTGATTAATTTTCTGGTTGTTTCCTCTGTTTTCTTTCTTCCCCAACACAACATTCTACTTACTTGCTATATAGACCTGATTTATTTTACACTTATGGGAAGATTACATATAGTTACTCCTTCTCTGTATCATCTCCTGGTTCAACCACCCAAATAAAACTCTGAGTCTATTCAACTCCAAAGTCCAAATTCAAATTAATGTAAGATTTGATAGACTCTAGATTGTCTCGGATTGGGCCAGCTAACCACGTACAAATGAGATGTGTGATCTCTAGGGTGAGATTATGTGACCCAATGCCTCTTTAAGAGACTTCAGAGAACCCGATTTTCTGGTAAATTGGGAGACCAAGGTGAAGAAAAGTGGCTACTGACAATTACAGATTCAGGACTTTTATCTGATTTTCCAGTCTGGCATTGAAATGTTGAAGAATATTCATTCAGTCATCAAATGCTCCATTGAATCTCTAGAATGCCTAACAAGCATAATGATGAGTAAGATACAGACCCTACTTTTAAACAATTTACAGCCTACTGAGCTTGACAAACAACTCTGCCAACACTTTCATTGTACGAAAATCTGTTCTTCAGCTAGCTGAGCGCAAGTGCCCATGAAATGAGTTTCAGGGGACTCAGAAAAGATATTTTGGAAAAGTGAGTGAGAAATAAACTGTCCTTAGAAGATAAATAGGAGTTGGCCAGATGAAGAAAGTTGGAGGGAACCATGTAGGGAGTGACACATTCAGAATCTGAATCCATTTGGTGATGATCAGTTGTCAAAAAAATCAACTTGTCAAAAAAGCAATTACCGAAAGATTAACTTACTCATTATCAAAATTTGTTTTAAGGGACACGAATAAGTTATGGATGTGTATTTAATGAGCGATGCTGAATCAGTCATTTGATTACATTGATGTTTAGTGAATTTGTAACCCAGTGGATTGACTCGGGTGGATTTCAAGAGCATAGATTCTATAGTGTTGAGGAAACAGTTCTTGTACCATCTGGCTAGAGCGTGAAGCATGGTGGAGTAGGGAAAGTCTGCAAGTAAAGGGGAAATGAGCTAGCTCAAAGGAGATTTTTATGAATTGAGAAGAATTCTGAAAAACATGAATAATAAAAATATAATTATAATTATAGAAACATTCTGCTTATAATGATTTTATATTTATTCATACCCATACTCTTTGAGATCAAGAATCTTATCCTTTTGAGATACCCCCATTTTCTTCTCTTTCAGCTTGATGGGTTCTTTGAATAATGAGTAACTGTGTTTTAACTGACTAAGCTCTTATGCTCACTGATGTTAGGTGAAACTGTGCTTTTCTAATTCTCATTTCACTGGCGTATACCTCTGTTGTTTCAGAGATAAAAGGTACAAATGCTATACAAATTCTAATTTTTCATGATTTCTAAAACAGAAAAAGAAAACACTGTTGAAACACGAGTTACTTAAGATATTAATCAGCATAAAAGTCTGATGTGTGTTTAGCATTTGAAGCTGTATCTCACTGATTATTAACACAGGTCTCTAGATAGGCATGGAACACAGCTGTGTGATTACCACTCAGTGATTCTTTCTCTTGCCTTCCACAAAATCTTTTCCTGGGGGGTTGGCTGATATAAAAGGTTTGAAATTGGTTCTTAAGTTTCCGATGGATTTCTTTTGTTCAAAACATCTTAGTACATAGCTAAATATGATCTGGAATACAATAGTATTAACTGAACATAAATGAGTATAATTGTGGATAACGGAGACCTCAGGATATCTAGAAATTAAGATTAGAAATTATCTATTTCTCATTACTATCATAAATAATTGATCTTCAAAAATAAATGTTTAAACCCTCTCAGTGGTGAGGCTGAATATGTATTTGGCTTGTAATCTCCACATAAATTCTGAGTTGACTTCTTATGTGTATATTTTTATACTATTGCTTAAGTAAAAAAAGTGACATTGATTGTTCTATTAAAGTTTAAATCATAAATGAAAGCCAAGTAAATGAGCGTTCCTAGGAGGATGGTGGTAAGGTCAGCAATAATGATTTTTTTGCAAGATTCTTGAAAGTAAATGTAAAAGAATAAAGCTATTTCACATGAAAGGAATACATATGATAAATAGTCATAGAAAATGCAATTAAAATTACCAGTGCACAGAAGAAAAAGAAATGTTTTGCTTATATTCGTGTGTATGGTTTTCTTTCTCAAACCAACTTTAGTATATAAATGTACTAATATAAATAGCACAACACCAAATATAGAATAGAGAAATATAAAATCAATATGAATAAAATGTACAGAATGTTTTTACTAAATACAGTTGCTTTCAAATTGTCAGTAAACCCTGCAGTTGAATCAACTCCTATTGTGTTCTCCAGTCTCTTTAATTAGCTTCCATTATTAAGTTTATTTTAACAGCTTGTTTAACTGAATTTATGAGACTAAACATGAATGGGAGCATTTGTGACATGTTTATAAGATTTCTTTTTGTAACTTTAAGCTTTTCAGAGGAATGTGTCATATCTGCTCTGTTTTTGTAACTCCCACAATGTTGTTTCACAGTGTGCCTTGAGTAAATATTATGGGCTGCCTGAATGAATCTGAGAAGCAGGATTCTTTTACGGCCTGCAGTTCTCCACCATAAGACCGTTGTCAATGACTCCAGGTGGCCATATCAAAGACTGAGACACTTAACATATATAGTGCCGTAAACCGGAGATCACCTTGGAATCTGCAAGTGTAACTATAAACTGGCAGCAAAGACTCCCTGGTATCCCATAACAAGGCTTTCCCCTGATTCTCTAGGAGCCTCTTCTGCTTGGTTTTGCCAGCTTGTAAATTTGGGAAGCTACTGACAACGCCCCTTCACACAGCTGGTAACTCTAATCAGTAAACTGTTCATCAGAAAACTGTTGTGTGTAAAGAGGAATTTCAAGGGTCTCAAACCCTGTCTGCCCTGTGTGGCACCAGGAGGGTGAGTATTTTCTGTCATCCTTTTGAAAATTCCCTCCATTCACTTCTGAGGTGACAAAACACCCACGGGGCCCTAGCTCAGGCTCCAGCCTTGAAGGCGCCCCAGACCTCTGTCCTCTGCCTGCCTGCACTGGGAGCTGTGAGATACATAAAACGCCAGGGCACCACCTCAGCCATGAGGCTGAGACCTGCCATGTCGGAAAGACTGAATCTAAACTCTCCACAGAAGAGACTCTGTCAAATTTTTCCAAAGACCTTTTTTTTCCAACATGAATATCAGAAACCAGAAACAAAGGATTCAGTGAAGCTTTGTGGTGGGCTGTACCGCGAGCTTGCTTATATGCTGTATTTTACTTCAGTTAATCCTTACCTCACTCCAGTCAATTGACGAAAGTCACTAGTAATTACTCCATAGATTAGAAAAATAAGGTAGACTTAGAAGAAAAGGTAAATACTCAGACTGAAGTCCTCCAGGTTCCCAGTTTGCTGATGTCAAATAGGAAACAAAGACATTTGGTGCAAAGGCTACCCATAGACATTTAAATAAATTTTGTAAGGCCTTACATAACTTCTCAACCTAACTTCCCTACTTTTTTCATTGCTGCTGTTTATTTTGAGGGTTTTTTGGTATGTTTCCAGTAAGCAACAGCTTCTCTTTATATTTAAGTTCAAGGAGGAACTGAAAAAATATTTCAACTTTGCAAAATCATAAAATTGAAATAATTTTTATCAGGATAAACACCTTCATTTCTTTTTATGCATAAGTAGAAATTTGTGGCTAGAAGAATGGGAACTAGTGTTTGGGATTATTTAGGTTTTAAGAATTAAAGAATGAAGGAAATATATCATTTAAATATCTTCTTTCAGTTGACTCTATCATCTTGCCATGATTAAAGTTGGGGAAAAATGAACTTTCTACTGTCTATTGATTTCCTAATCAAACTTACTTTTTATAAATCTCTTAGGGCAGGGTTGTATGATGGTGTGGGCATGGATTCTAGAGGTTCCTCCTTCTTTGACAACATCTCGTTACAACTTCTGATCTTTACCTTTCTGTGACATCCTGAAACAGTCTCCCCCCATAAAATAGAAAAAAAAAAAATCACTGCCTATTTGATTAGGTTTGACAATTATTTAAACAGGGAAATAAAAGTTTCTAGCATGTAATAAACATTCTAAATATGAAATAGTGATTGCTAGTGTTATTATTTTGAGTCTCTTTCTATAAAATTCCACATTTTATCCTCTTTACCATTTGAAGTCGAATTGATAAATTCTACTGAGATGTCACCCACAGGCATATGTCAATTCTTTTCAGGTTGTGGCCTTACAGTTTGTTATACCTTATTTAAGTCAGAACTCTGACTTTAAAAAGTTGCATTATTTTTATAAAAATTACTTAAAATTTTTTACCGCAGTCCTCCCATGTGAACAATTTGGATGAGAATAAGACACATCGTCCAGCATCAGCATAGTTTGCTTCTGAAGGCAAGAATCTGTATGTGCTGTTCCCCTTGTTCTTCTCCTCCTTTAGCATATGTCATAGACTTTATAGCGAGATAAAACTTGAAGTCAGCAAGATAGGTTTTTGACTAAATGGAACCGTGGCCCAGCATCTCTAATTTACGGTCACGAACACTCTCTACTCGCTTTCCGTCGTATCTGTGTTGTTAATGATGCTGCCTATTTAAGTAAGCCTTGAATAAAACATTCAAGTCATGTTATTTATAACTTCTGAATTTTCTTTCATACATTTCCTGATCCTTATCTTCACTGGGGAGACAATTATAGCTTGGTGGAAAAAAGGAGAGAAAAGTGGGGGGGGGGAATGAAAAGAAAAATGAAAATCCAGACCTCAAAATGGCAAAAGAATGTGGAGATGTGATTGTGAGATTTTGTGTTTTGTTTGTTGCATTTTTGTTTTCTTGTTAAATCTCAGAGCTAAGGAACTTGGGAATTTGTAGGAACAACAGAAGAGAAGGAAGGCATGTAAGATCTAGTCCGTGGGGAACGATACCTGTAAAGATCAACAACCTAAGATGTGTTGAAGAGCAGTAGATGGTGTAGGATTTATATTTTTGCAGATGTTAAAGAAGACATATTTACCAAAATGTACAGCTACTCTATTCAACAAAGAAGGTGCTACTCTGCTTTCCTTCAGTTAGGAAGTAGCATAAGGCAACGCAGGGAATTTATAAACAACTGGTTTCATTTAAAACAAATTGTAAAATCCAACTGAATAAAGTAAGTTAATGATGGAGCAAATACTCATATATGAAGACTGAGGGAAGGTTATCTGTTCAGCTGTTTATTTTTATATTGAATGTGTGTTTTATTGACATACTTTGATGCCATATAGACATTTTTTTTTTTTTTGAGACAGGGTCTTGCTATCTTGCCCAGGCTGGTCTCAGACTCCTGGGTTCAAGCCGTCTTCCTGACTGAGCCTCTCAAGCAGCTGGAATTACAGGTGTGAGCCACTGCACCTGACTTTGTGTATACTTCCTGTATAAAATACACTTCATGTATTTGATAATGGTAATATAAATATGTGCTCGTTTGTTTAAATTCCTGCATTAGCATAAAATATGAAAGAAAATAATATGAAAGGTGAAAAATAGTCTAAGAAAAGATTTCAAACATGATGAAGCAACTACTTTGTTGAGATAAAGTTTTAAAAATTTCCTTGCTTTATAAACTTCTACAATTCAATAATATAAGAAAACCGAACATCTCTCTTCTTCCATATCTATTCTCTAAACATTTATTAGTAGTAATAAGGGCTCGTCAATTATTCGCTTATGTATAAAAGACCTGTAGCCTTCTTCCACAACATGCTTAGGACTAGGTCATTAATTATTTGAAGCTATTTCTCATCAAAAGTCCTTTCACAAAGAAAAGTGTGTCTTTGTTGCAAATATCAGTAGTTGCCTCAACACCATAGATAATTTTGGGTTTTTCCATCTTCTTTCTAATGTAAAATCTCTATCTTTAAATTTAACCTTAACTTTAAATTTACTCGGTGAACCTACCAATTCCAGCTATTAGTTCTTTGTTTATTTTTGTTTTCTGTATCATTGCTTATATATCCGCATATCTATGTGATTCTATAAAACAGTCTGTTCTCCCACCTTTTAATATTATTAAACTTTTTCTTTTCTTTATAAGTTTTATACAAGTAATTCATGAATAGATACTTGTTGAAAACAGTAAACAAGGTAGAACATAAAAGAGGACATGTACTTCTCACTGTAACAGAGTGGTTCCTATGACGCCAATCCTCCCTCCAAACACAACTATGAAAAACTACATACAATCACAACAAAAAAGTAAAAAATTGAAGTCTGAACATAATATAGGAAGGCAAGACTTTTGGAGGCAAGATGCCAGAGAAAAGGAAGCTGCAAGGAAGTAAAATAGATAGTGCCGCTTTTGTTCATCAAGACAATTGTCTGTTGCTGACTGGTACAGGGTTGTGTGTCCCAGGGTCAGGGCAGAAAGCAGGTGCAAAGAAGCTGAAATTCTAAGGCATTTCTGACAGTCTCATGAAGCTTGGGAAAAAACATTAGATTTTTTTTTATAGTATGAAGAGTGGTAGATGGTGTAGGATTTAGATTATTTCAGATGTTAAAGAGGGCTAGATTTTCATCTGAGAGTTCTGAGTGCCTTGGCCCTAAGAGGAAGTGCCCAAAGTTCACTCTCCACATGTCTCATTGTCTAACTGAATCAAGGGGATCTGCCCCCATTCTAGGTGAAGGCCTGAATAAAAATCATCTCTGGAGGAGACAAACGTCTTCGAGAGCTCCTATAAATTTCATATATATTTTCCACCATTTCAACCAAATAAGTAAAAATTGGATTTTAAAACTGAAATTCACCAGCCTGAATTAATAGCTTAATAGATAGGTTGAACAAATAATTAGAAAAGCGGGGAAGTTTTGTGAACTGCAATATAGCTCAGCAAAAATATCTAGATTGAAGTATTGGTAGGAAACAAAAGTGTTAAAATATAGGGGGGGAAAGATGTAGATGTGTGGATCATCATGATTAGTTCAAATGTATTTGTAATTATTGCCTTAGAAGAGGAGGAGCAGAAGCCTAGAGTAGAAGTAATAGGCAAAGAAATACTACCCAAGAATTGTCTTCTTCTGACAAAAGATATCAAATCAAAAATCAAAAGCATCAAGCATGGGCGGTGCCTGTGGCTCAAAGGGGTAGGGCGCCAGTCCCATATGCCAGAGGTGGCGGGTTCAAGTCCAGCCCTGGCCGAAAACCACACACACACACACACACACACACAAAAAGCATGAAGCAGAATAAATTTAACAAAAATCACACCACTTTTTAAAATTTTTTTAAAATTTTTTATTTTTTTTATTAAGTCTTTTGTACATAGATCATAAATACATTTATGCCAATTTCAGTGTGTTGATTATTTGTAGAAATTGGAGTGCTTACATCATACTAATCAGCATAGCTTTCACCTCATTTACCCAATTATAGCATTAGGACATTTGTGTTCTACACATGATAGAACCAACTTGTACTTGCAATGTGCTCCATAGTTGTGGTCCCCCTACTATCCACTACTATCCCTCTCACCCCATCCCCTCCTCCTCCCTCCCCTTCCCTCTTTCATCCTAGGCTAAATTTGTGTTTCATTATTCATATGTAAGTGTGAGTTATTAGAAATCGGTTTCACAGTAGTACTGAGTACATTGGATACTTTTTTTCCCATTCCTGAGATACTTTACTAAGAAAAATATTTTCTATCTCCATCCATGTAAACATAAAGGAGGTAGTCTCCATTTTTCTACTGCTACATGGTATTCCATGGTATACCATGGAGTTAATTTATTAATCCATTCATGGGTTGATGGGTACTTGGGCTTCTTCCATGACTTGGCAATTATGAATTGAGCTGCAATGAACAATCTGGTACAAATATCTTTATTGCCAAATGATTTTTGGTCCTTTGGATATACACCTAGAAGAGGAATTGCAGGATCAAACGGCAGATCTACATTTAGATCCCTGAGTGTTCGCCAAACTTCCTTCCAAAAGGAACGTACTAGCTTGCATTACCACCAGCAGTGCAGAAGTGTTCCCTTTTCTCCACATCCACGCCAGCATCTGTTGTTTTGGGATTTTGTGATGTGGGCTACAAAATCACATTGAAGCATCTTTCACAAAGGAAAGACAAAAACTTTGGCCAGACTAACGAGGAATAGAAAAGTAAAATCTCTAGTAACCTCAATCAGAAATGATAAAGGGGAAATAACAACTGATCCCACAGAGATACAAGAGATCATCTCTGAATACTACCAGAAACTCTATGCCCAGAAATTTGACAATGTGAAGGAAATGGATCAATATTTGGAATCACACCCTCTCCCTAGACTTAGCCAGGAAGAAATAGAGCTCCTGAACAGACCAATTTCAAGCACTGAGATCAAAGAAACAATAAAAAATCTTCCAACCAAAAAAATGCCCTGGTCCAGATGGCTTCACAACAGAATTCTATCAAACCTTCAAGTAAGAGCTTATTCCTGTACTGCAGAAATTATTCCAAAAAATTGAGGAAGAAGGAATCTTCCCCAACACATTCTATGAAGCAAATATCACCCTGATACCAAAACCAGGAAAAGACCCAAGCAAAAAGGAGAATTTCTGACCAATCTCACTTATGAATATAGATGCAAAAATTCTCAACAAAATCCTAGCCAATAGATTCCAGCTTATCATCAAAAAAGTCATTCATCATGATCAAGTAGGCTTCATCCCAGGGATGCAAGGCTGGTTTAACATACGCAAGTCCATAAACGTTATCCACCATATTAACAGAGGCAAAAATAAAGATCACATGATCCTCTCAATAGATGCAGAAAAGCATTTGATAAAATCCAGCATTCTTTTCTAATTAGAACACTGAAGAGTATAGGCATAGGTGGCACATTTCTAAAACTGATTGGAGCTATCTGTGATAAACCCACAGCTAATATTTTACTGAATGGAGTAAAACTGAAAGCTTTTCCTCTTAGAACTGGAACCAGACAAGGTTGTCCTCTGTTACCTTTACTGTTCAATATAGTGCTGGAAGTTCCAGCCGATACAATTAGGCAAGACAAAGAAATAAAGGGAATCCAAATGGGAGCAGAGGAGGTCAAACTCTCCCTCTTTGCTGATGACATGATCTTATACTTAGAGAACCCCAAAGACTCAACCACAAGACTCCTAGAAGTCATCAAAAAATACAGTAATGTTTCAGGATATAAAATCAATGTCCACAAGTCAGTAGCCTTTGTATACACCAATAACAGTCAAGATGAGAAGCTAATGAAGGACACAATTCCCTTTACCGTAGTTTCAAAGAAAATGAAATACCTAGGAATATACCTAATAAAGGAGGTGAAGGACCTCTACAAAGAAAACTATGAAATCCTCAGAAAGGAAATAGCAGAGGATATTAACAAATGGAAGAACATACCATGCTCATGGATGGGAAGAATCAACATTGTTAAAATGTCTATACTTCCCAAAGCAATCTACCTATTCAATGCCATTCCTATCAAAATACCAACATCGTACTTTCAAGATTTGGAGAAAATGATTCTGTGTTTTGTATGGAACCGGAAAAAACCCCGTATAGCTAAGGCAGTTCTTAGTAATAAAAATACAGCTGGGGCATCAGCATACCATGTTTTAGTCTGTACTACAAAGCCATAGTGGTCAAGACAGCATGGTACTGGCACAAAAACAGAGACATGGATACTTGGAATTGAATTGAAAACCAAGAAATGAAACTAACATCTTACAACCACCTAATCTTTGATAAACCAAACAAGAACATACCTTGGGGGAAAGACTCCCTATTCAATAAATGGTGTTGGGAGAACTGGATGTCTGCATGTAAAAGACCGAAAGTGGACCCACACCTTTCCCCACTCACAAAAATTGATTCAAGATGGATAAAGGACTTAAATTTAAGGCATGAAACAATAAAAATCCTCAAAGAAAGCATAGGAAAAACACTGGAAGATATTGGCCTGGGGAAAGACTGCATGAAGAAGACTGCCATGGCAATTGCAACAACAACAAAAATAAACAAATGGGACTTCATTAAACTGAAAAGCTTCTGTACAGCTAAGGAGACAATAACCAAAGCAAAGAGACAACCTACACAATGGGAAAGGATATTTGCGTATTTTCAATCAGAAAAAAGCTTGATAACTAGGATCTATAGAGAACTCAATCCACATGAAAAAAGCCAACAATCCCATATATCAATGGGCAAGAGACATGAATAGAACCTTCTCTAAAGATGACAGACGAATGGCTAACAAACACATGAAAAAATGTTCATCATCTCTATATATTAGAGAAATGCAAATCAAAACAACCCTGAGATATCATCTAATCCCAGTGAGAATGGCCCACATCACAAAATCTCAAAACTGCAGATGCTGGCGTGGATGTGGAGAGAAGGGAACACTTTTACACTGCTGGTGGGACTGCAAACTAGTACAACCTTTCTGGAAGGAAGTATGGAGAAACCTCAAAGCACTCAACCTAGACCTCCCATTTGATCCTGCAATCCCATTACTGGGCATCTACCCAGAAGGAAAGAAATCATAAGGACACTTGTACTAGACTGTTTATTGCAGCTCAATTTACAATGGCCAAAATGTGGAAACAGCCTAAATGCCCACCAACCCAGGAATGGATTAACGAGCTGTGGTGTATGTATACCATGGAATACTATTCAGCCATTAAAAAAAATGGAGACTTTACATCCTTTGTATGAACCTGGATGGAAGTGGAAGACATTATTCTTAGTAAAGCATCACAAGAATGGAGAAGCATGAATCCTATGTACTCAATTTTGATATGAGGACAATTAATGACAATTAAGGTTATGTGGGGGGGGGAGGAAAAGCAGAAAGAGGGATGGAGGGAGGGGGGTGGGGCCTTGGTGTGTGTCACACTTTATGGGGGCAAGACATGATTGCAAGAGGGACTTTACCTAACAATTGCAATTGGTGTAACCTGGCTCATTGTACCCTCAATGAATCCCCAACAACAACAAAAAAAAGCGTCAAACTAAAAAAATTATATAAAAAATTATGTGAAATTTGATCTTTCAACAGAAAACAATAGAAACCAAAGGTGTGGAATAAAAAATACCTAACAAGACATATTCTATACCTATTGAAATGTTCTTTAAGAAAAAGGAGCTAACAGGGTGGTGCCTGTGGCTCTGTGGATAAGGTTCTGGCCCCATATGCTGAGAGTGGTGGGTTTGAACCCAGCCCCAGCCAAACTACAGCGAAAAAATAGCCAGGCATTGTGGCAAGCACCTGTAGTCCCAGCTACTTGGGAGGCTGAGGCAACAGAATCACCTAAGCCCAGGAGTTAGAGGTTGCTGTGAGCTGTGATGCCAAGGCACTCTACGGAGGGTGAAATAAAGTGAGACTCTGTCTCTAAAAAAAAAAAAGAAAAAAGGTAACATAAAGGTATTTTAAGGCAAAAAAATTATGAAAATTTGCCACCAGCAGCCCCACCTTAAATTAAATATTGAGGAAAATCTCTAGTTGAAGGAAAAATGATCTCGGATGGAATTGCTTTTAAGGAACAAATTGAAACCATGAATGTGTGGTAAAACTAAAGAAATAGTAGGTGTTTAAAATAAAAATAATCTCTTTAGGGGTTTAAATAAATGTGACATTATAATAAATGATGAAACATGAAAACAAGTGAGATGTGAGTAAAAATGTGTTTCTTAAAAGGTATGTGAATTTTTCAGTCTGTAGATAAACTGGCAATTTGTGACTTGTAACTCATAAGCAATTTTTAATTCTAATTAAGTGCACGATAGACTATAATCACTGTAATAAGGAGTAAAATAATAACATAATATTATAAAGAAGATAATGCAAGGGATAAATGCAATACAAAGTAGATTAATGAAAAGAAGTCAAGGGAAGGAACAAAAGACCAGAAGAATGGGAAGCAAATAGTAAGAAGATAGGTTTAAATTCAAATATATAAATTATCTTATTGAATGTAAATAATTCAAGGGACAAACACATCTGTTTATTTATCAAGTACATACTATGGGTATTACCATAAGATATAAAAGGATGTCAAAGGATATTCTTTGAAAATGCTAAACGAAACAAAACTGGCACAGTAATCAGAAAGAAGAAAGGGATATTTAAAGGACATTCATAGCTTTGAGTTACTGTTTTCTGCCCATTGAATTAGCAATATTTAAAAATATATTATGTTTAATGCTGATGACAGTTCAATAAAACTAGCATTCTCATGCCTTGGGAGCATGAAAGTTTAGGAACATTGATGAAAAACTACCAGTTGTACATAATGTTTGGATCATAGGTCTCAAAATGTAAAACCATCAAACTTTTACTAGGACAAAATAGGGAGAAATTTCTTTGACTTGAGTCGGGACAAGTGTTGTATGTATGCCATCAAAAGCGTGATCTATTAAAAAAATTGATGAATGGCAAAAAAAAAAAAATTGGTGAATGGCCTTCATAAAAATTAAAAACCTTTGCTCTGGAAAAAAAAGAGAGAAAGATTGATGGGCACTTGGAATGGCTTAATAAATTGTGGTATACGTACACTATAGATTATTATGAAGCCTTAAAGAAAGATGGAGAGTTTACCTCTTTCATGTTTACATGGATGGAGCTGGAACATACTCTTCTTAGCAAAGTATCTCAAGAATGGAAGAAAAAGTATCCAATGTACTCAGCCCTACTATGAAACTAATTTATGGCTTTCATATGAAAGGTATAACCCAGTTATAACCTAAGAATATGGGGAAGGGGGAGGGCCGGGGAGGGAGGGGGAGGATGGACAGAGGGAGGGTGATTGGTGGGATTACACCTGCGGTGCATCTTACAAGGATACATGTGAAACTTAGTAAATGTAGAATATAATTGTCTTAATACAATAACTAAGAAAATGTCAGGAAGGCAATGTTAACCAGTGTGATGAAAATTTGTCAAACTGTTTATAAAACCAGTGTATGGTGCCCCATGATCGCATTAATGTACACAGCTATGATTTAATATTAATTAAAAAAAATAGAAAGAGAAAAAAAGACAGTAACCCTTCAAAAAGAATAGAAAGACATGATATAGACTTGGAGAAAATATTTTCAGGGCACAAAACAGAGAGGTCCAGAACAAAATGAAAATATTGAATCCCTTATTTGAAAAGCAGGAAAGAAAGTGTCACTAAGTGTAGTAAATCATAAAATTTGTCTCTTTCATCCATAGCTTTTCCTTCAGGCTTTCATAGTGTTTTTATTTATTGTAATATCACAGGCTAACTTAAGGTCTGATGTGTATAACTTGGCTGAGGGTAGGGAAAACAATTTCCTATTTCAACAGACACACCACTTAACCCCTGGCAGTTGAGCAATATTCAACAGATTGTCACCTCTGCTTAGGACCTGGATTAGGGTCAGAGTCACAGCTGTATAGACTCACCAAATGTGCTATGGCCCATGTGCTGAAAGTGGGGATGACCACCAACATATCTACCCCATGACACAATAGAACATCTGTGCCCAGGTCCTCACCACAAATGGAGAAAAGAATGCAACCCTTCTCAGTCAATACAGCCTTATCACTGCCCTTGGAAAATGGTGGCAGCAGCTGGAGTCAAGGTTGGAGTCATGGAAGGTAAAGTTGGGCAGTGCCAAGACATGAGAGGTAGGCAGCTGAGACCCTGTCCTGGGAAGGGATAGAGGTGACATCTAAGCTGAAGCCTCAGTCCCCAACACATATTTAATTGTCCCAATGACTTTACAAAATACAGATTCAAAGATTTAACTATTAAGAATTTCAAGATAATTAGCTGAGGACAATAAACCTCAAACACAAGGTCCCCGTAAGTATACTGGTTGAATGCCCTTAAATCTGGCCTTCTGAATAAAAAATTGTACCCAAAATAAATACACGCACACAGACGTTCTCTCTCTCTCTCCTATCAATAAACTGTTCTGCAAATACAAGGACATATTACACATATTAGTAATGTCCCTTAATTTTTTAAAAAATCAGCTTAAATGTTTAAAGATAATAAATCTATATTAAGAACAAAATGCCCTAAAATCTAAGACCTGAAACTGTGAATTTATTAGCAAAAAACACTGGATGAATGCTCTAGGACACTAGTTTGAGCAAAGTCTTTTTGTGTAAGACCTCAAAAGTACAATCAAGCAAATCAAAAATATATGGAAGGTATTACATTACGCTAAAAGTCTTCTGCATGGGAAAGGAAATCAACCACAAAGTTAAGAGACAACCCATAGAATGAGAGAAAGTATTTTCAAATTATCTGTGACAATCAATAATCACAATACATGAGGAGCTCAAACAACTGAATAGCAAAAATCTAAATAACCCCCCAAAATGGGCAAAAGATCTGAACAGGTATTTCGCAAAAGAAGACATACAAATAGTCAAAAAGGCAAACAGGAATATGAAGAAATGCCTAAGAGCACCAACAGTCGGAGAAATGCAAATCAAAACCATAAAGAGATGTTGTCTCATGCCAGCTTGTATCAAAAAGACAGGCACTAACAGGTAGTAGGTGTTGACGAGCATGTGAAGAAAGGGGAGCCCTCATACACTGTTGAGATTGCAAGTTAGTGCAGGCACCATGGAGAACAATGTGGAGGTGCCTCCAAAAACTAAACATGGCATTACCGTGTGATCTAGATTGCAATACTGAGTATATATCCAAAAGGAATCAGTATTATATCTGCCTTCCATGTTTATTGAAGCACTTTTCACAGTAGCCAAAATATGGAGTCATGCTAAGTATTCGTCAAAAGATGAAAATCTTGTCATTTGCAGCAACATGTATGAAACTCAAGGCCATTATATTAAATGAAATGAGTCAGACACAGGAACCTAGTAGAAAAAAGTCCGTATTTTTGTTATACTGGTAGTTATTTCCTATCGTGGATATTTTTAAAAGATGGCAGCTTCTCTAAGAGACATTAGAGAAGCATGAGGTAGAGGTCCGTTTTATAAATAGCATATATCTGTATCCATATTTCATTTTCTTTCAGTTTTCCACCTTAATTATTTCAGGTGGCCCTGGTGTGCTTGCTGCATATTGCTAGGTTTGTATTTGAAAACCTTGCCCCTCAGGGCTTATGATATTAGCAATTGCTTTATGAACTTGTGACTGCTAGCCATTAGACTTGGTGACCATAGCAAATCTCTTAGTGCATATATTTAGGAAAAATTCCTTTAGACACTTCAAAAAGAAATTCATTTGAAATGAAATTAAGATTACTACCATGAATTTAAAAAGAAATGAATAACAGAAAATAATTATCCTCAACAAATCCATTTACTGTACCTACTAAATGCAGTGTCATCACAGAGGACTTAAGTTAGAATAAAGTTAATACCAGAGAATGTGCCGTATTATGGATGGAATGTCAGCCTTGAACTGCAAGTTTCTCATTTTGTATATTTGATTTTCAACTTTAACTATATGTGAATAGTATTAATATTTTTGCCCACAAGTAATTGTGTTAGAAATTACTCTTTAGCAGCAATATAAAATCTCAAGCTGTGACGGCAACACCAAGAATACTGTTTTATATTGCTTCATTACTCCCACTGGGTTGTTTTTATTGTTCCATTTAATTGGTAAGTGTTCATTTTCCAAATAATGCAAACACATCAGGGCAAAAGTGTGTTAGGATTAGTGAAGAATAACAGATGGTGTATGAGGGTTAGCATACATATAGCTCTGTAAATAGAGCTCACTTTCTGCGATAGTCTAATATCATTTGGAAGGCACTGTTTTGTGCTTAATGAACAATGGGACACTTTCAACAGCTCACAAAGCAATGTAGACTCTTCGGCTCAGGGTCCATGCCTATGTCTATTAATGGTTGCTTTTGTGGTATGCCAAGCAAAAACAACTTGAGCTATTCAAATTTGCTTACTATTATCACTTGAAGAGAGACATTCATGACAAGCTGGACAATATAACATTTTTGATGGCAATCAGGAGAGTAAAGGTGTGTATTTCTATAATGCCTCTCTCCAGATAATATGAATCATTTAATTTATTAATGCTCTCAATCTGCAAATTTATAAACCAGTCCACATTTGTCCAATATTTTTGGTATTTCTTTTTTTCCTCCTCTCTTCCTTCCTCAGTTTGGTCCCCTTCTGATTTAAATATTCCCTCTGTTACCACTTTCACCTCTAAATTTAGTTTCGAATTCTATGAACTGGCATAGACCTGTGAAATTGTCATTTATAAAATCTCAAAGATACGGACTGAGGAATGGAAGATGTGTGCTTGCTTTAGGCCTTTCTCAGGTGAGATCATTCAAGTGCCATGATTTTATTTATCCTACGTACGTATGGTTCATATCTAGTACTATTCTGGATGCATAAGAGAAAAGTTAATTCATCATCTATCTGATGGATCCTTTCTAAGAATTTCAGTTACAACAGATTGCTAGTAAGATGGCAGGGATGACCTTGCCATCAATCTTAGTATATAAGCAAAACTGAACCTTAAAAGACAAGAATCCTGATAGTGAAAGAAAACATAGAAATGTTGTGGTTACCAATTAAGGAATAGATTGCATAGGTAATGAAAAGAAACAACAAAAAAAGAATTCCTGGTTTTGCTTCTAAGCCTAGAAAGCTATTGGGTCATTTTACTAGAACTTCTTCTGAATCACCATCTATGCTCTGCTCACCAGCAATCCAGCTGGAGTATTTCTAGTGATTTCGTTACCTGTTTATTTATCATTATATCCAGTGTTAGCTGTACAAAGTCTAAGCTACCAGTCCTCATGTGAGAAGAACAAAAAGAAATGGAACAGAAATGCTTAAAAGCAAAACGTTCCTACTGTAATGAGATCCTTCTCCAGACTTTTGAAAATATTAAATATAAACACATATGTACAGATGTTAATATTTCTTTTTTTCTTTTTATTAAATCATAGCTGTGTACATTAATGAGATCGTGGGGCACCATATACTGGTTTCATAGACGGTTTGACACTTTCATCACACTGGGTAACATAGCCTTCCTGGCATTTTCTTAGTTATTGTTCTAAGACATTTACAAATATACACACAATAACTTGCTTATAAAATATAGCAGAGTCAGGTCTTCTGATGTATCATACCTATATGAAGCAAGACTTATATGCAGGACTTAGCAGAACATGTTGTTTCAATTGCAATTCGTCTCCTCTCCACATCACGTTCCTTTCCATAGCATTGCTAGAACTATCTTCTGAAATCACAAATCTGTCCTTTTAATTTCTGACAGAAGCCCAATGCTTCTTTTTTGTCCACAGAATAAACTTCAAAAAGTTGGCTTCCATCTTTTAGTTCTTCCCTTTTTATCTTTCCTCTGTGATCCCCTCCTGTGCTCCCTTTTTGGTATTGAAATGTAGAGTTTGGAATGTGGATAGTAACTTTGTCAGTTTCTGTTGATGTTTCAATCATGAGACATTGATATAATTAATGTAAAAAATAAACCATTAATATAAAAAATAACCATTAATATAATTAATGTAAACATGAACATAATAGCCTAGCTTAAGGTATGTGTATTAGTGCAGTAGTGCAAATTACTATAATAACTAAACCCAACTGTAGTAAGACAATAAAAAGTATTTCTTGCTCATTGAATAGTCATGTGTAATTTTCTTCTGTACAGAAATTGATGAAATCAGGCTGCTTCAATCTTATGGTTCCCACATTCTGGGTCATGAAGTTTTTGTGGACAACTGGAGAAGGAAGCAAAGCCAGTGGAGCAGACAGACCTTCTTCTTACAAGCTTTAATCCAGAGCTGATCCATTTCATTCTCTCTCTGCATTATACCATTGCAGAGAACTGGTCACATGGCCATTGTATTAGTTTCCTGTAGCTATTGTAACTAATTGCCACAATTTTACTGGCTTGAGTTAACACAAATTTATTATCTGTGGTCTTAAGGTATTAGCGGGGCTGCATTCCTTTTGGAGCTCCTAGGGTAGAATCTGTCGTCTTGATGATTTTTCACTTCTAGAGGCCACCTACATTCTGTGGTTTGTGGCCCCCTTTCATCTATCTTGAATGCCAGCAAAGGTGTGTCAATTTCTCCTCACACTTTATCTCTCTAACCTTTCCCTTGACTGCCATTATATTGTTCTCTGATGGAGCCTAGAAACATTGTCTAATTTTAAGCACTCACCTGGATAATCCAAGATAAACTCACAATTTCAAGATTCACTTCCTCAATCACATCTGCAAAGTCCCATTCACTAAGCAAAAGGACATATTCATAGATTCTGGAGTAGAGTATGGATATCCTGTGGAAGGGGTGTGCTATTCTACCTACTACAGCCATGCTGATAGGAAGGGAGGCTGGATAATGTAGTCTCTGAGTGGTCAATTGCATCCCAGTGACAACGCCACACTTTTTGGGAAGATAACATTGTCATCGTGGTAAATATTTGTGATTCTACACAGCTGAGACTCCTTCACTATTGCACTTCACAGTTACAGGGTAATGTCAAAATATTTTCATAATTTACTTAGATAGCATCTATTATATTTATTTTTAAGCATAATTTTTATTTTGACTAGAATGTCTATATATTCCTCATGGAAAGAACTTTGTTCCTCTGATTTCATTACTACATTCTTCCTACAAAATGAATGAAATGAAATATCTGCATTGTGTTTTATTTTTTTTTATTTTTTTTATTTTTATTAAATCATAACTGTATACAATGATATGATTATGGGGCATCATACACTCACTTCATAAACCATTTGACACATTTTTATCACAGTGGTTAACATAGCCTTTCCGGCGTTATCTCAGTTACTGTGCCAAAACATTTACATTCTACATTTACCAAGTTTCGCAAATACCCCTGTAATATGCACCACAGGTGTGATCCCACCGATTCCCCTCCCTCTACCCACCTCCCCCTTTCCCACTTCTCCCTATTGTTAAGTTGTAGCTGGGTTATAGCTTTCATGTGAGAGTCCCAAATTAGTTTCATAGTAGGGCTGTGTACATTGGGTATTTTTTCTTCCATTCTTGGGATACTTTACTAAGAAGAATATGTTCCAGCTCCATCCATGTAAACATGAAAGAGGTAAAGTCTCCATCTTTCTTTAAGGCTGCATAGTATTCCATGGTATACATACACCACAATTTATTAATCCATTCGTGGATCGATGGGCACTTGGGCTTTTTCCATGACTTAGCTATTATGAATTGGGCTGCAATAAACATTCTGGTACAAATATCTTTGTTATGTTGTGATTTTTGGTCTTCTGGGTATATGCCCAGTAGAGGAATTACAGGATTGAATGGCAGATCTATTTTTAGATCTCTGAGTGTTCTCCATATATCTTTCCAAAAGGAATGTATTAATTTGCATTCCCACCAGCAGTGCAGAAGTGTTCCCTTTTCTCCGCATCCACGCCAACATCTCTGGTCTTGAGATTTTGTGATATAGGCTAGTCTCATTGGAGTTAGATGATATCTCAAAGTAGTTTTGATTTGCATTTCTCTGATGATTAAAGATGATGAGCATTTTTTCATATGTCTGAAGGCCGTGCGCCTGTCTTCTTCAGAGAAGTTTCTCTTCAAATCCCTTGCCCAGCCTGCGATGGGATCCCTTGTTTTTTTCTTGCTGATGCGTTTGAGTTCTCTGTGGATTCTGGTTATTAAACCTTTGTCAGAGATATACCCTGCAAATATCTTCTCCCATTCTGAGGGCTGTCTGCTTGCTCTGCTTACTGTGTTCTTAGCTGTGCAGAAGCTTTTTAGTTTGATCAAGTCCCAGTAGTGTATTTTTGAAGCTGCTTCAATTGCCCGGGGGGTTCTCCTCATGAAATACTCACCCAGACCAATTTCTTCAAGGGTTTTCCCTGCATTCTCCTCTAGTATTTTTATAGTTTCATGTCTTAAGTTTAAATCTTTAATCCAATGAGAGTCTATCTTAGTTAATGGTGAAAGGTGTGGGTCCAATTTCAGTCTTCTGCAGGTTGCCAGCCAGTTCGCCCAGCACCATTTGTTAAATAGGGAATCTTTTCCCCACTGAATGTTTTTAAATGGCTTGTCAAAAATCAAATAGCGGTAAGTAGCTGGATTCATCTCTTGGTTCTCTATTCTGTTCCAGATATCTACTTCTCTGTTTTTGTGCCAATACCATGCTGTTTTGATCACTATCGATTTGTAGTAAAGTCTGAGGTCTGGTAGTGTGATTCCTCCTGTTTTGTTTTTATTTCTGAGTAATGTCTTGGCTATTCGAGGTTTTTTCTGATTCCATATAAAACGAAGTAATGTTTTTTCAAGATCTTTAAAATATGACAGTGGAGCTTTAATAGGGAGTGCGTTGAAATTATATATTGCTTTGGGTAGTATGGACATTTTATAATGTTGATTCTTCCTAGCCATGAGCATGGTATGTTTTTCCATTTGTTAACATTTTCAGCTATTTCTTTTCTTAGAGTTTCATAGTTCTCTTTATAGAGATCTTTCACGTCTTTTGTTAGGTAAATTCCCAAATATTTCATCTTCTTTGGCACTACTGTGAATGGGATAGAGTCCTTAACTGCTTTTTCAATTTGACTGTTGTTGGTGTATATAAAAGCTACCGATTTATGAATGTTGATTTTGTAACCTGAGACGCTGCTGTATTCCTTGATCACTTCTAGGAGTTTTGTAGTAGAGTCCCTAGTGTTTTCCAGATACACAATCATATCATCTGCGAAGAGCGAGAGTTTGATCTCTTCTGACCCTATATGGATACCCTTGATCGCCTTTTCTTCCCTAATTGCAGTGGCTAAAACTTCCATTACAATGTTGAAAAGCAATGGAGACAATGGGCAGCCTTGTCTGGTTCCTGATCTGAGTGGAAATGATTCCAATTTAACTCCATTCAATATGATATTGGCTGTGGGTTTGCTGTAGATGGCCTCTATCAGATTAAGAAAAGTCCCTTCTAGACCAATTTTCTTGAGTGTTCTGATCATGAAGGGATGCTGGATATTATCAAAAGCTTTTTCTGCATCAATTGAGAGAATCATATGGTCTTTGTTTTTTAATTTGTTTATGTGCTGAATTACATTTATAGATTTACGTATATTGAACCAGCCTTGAGACCCTGGGATAAAACCAACTTGGTCATGATGTATAATTTGTTTGATGTGTTGCTGGATTCTGTTTGTTAGGATCTTGTTGAATATTTTTGCATCTATATTCATTAGTGATATTGGTCTATAATTTTCTTTTCTTGTTGGGTCTTTTCCTGGTTTGGGGATCAGGGTGATGTTTGCTTCATAGAACGTGTTGGGTAGTCTTCCTTCTTTTTCTACCTTTTGGAACAGGTTGAGTAATATAGGTACTAATTCCCCTTTAAAGGTTTGGTAGAATTCTGACGTGAAACCATCTGGTCCCGGGCTTTTCTTTTTAGGGAGGTTTTGTATAGTTGATGCTATTTCTGAACTTGATATGGGTCTGTTCAACATTTCCACTTGATTCTGGTTAAGTCTGGGAAGGTGGCGTGCTTCCAAGTATCGGTCTATTTCCTTCAGATTTTCATATTTCTGAGAATAAAGTTTCTTGTAATATTCATTAAGGATTTTTTGGATTTCTGATGAGTCTGTGGTTATTTCATCTTTATTGTTTCTGATTGATGATATTAGGGATTTTACTCTTTTTTTCCTGATTAGGTTGGCCAGAGGTTTATCTATTTTATTGACCTTTTCAAAAAACCAGCTTTTTGATTTATTGATCTGTTGTATTATTCTTTTGTTTTCAATTTCATTTAATTCTGCTCTAATTTTGGTTATTTCTTTTCTTCTACTGGGTTTGGGGTTGGAATATTCTTCCTTTTCCAGTTGCGTGAGATGTCCCATTAAGTTGTTAACTTCCTCTCTTTCCGTTCTCTTGAGGAAGGCTTGCAGTGCTATAAATTTCCCTCTTAGAACTGCCTTTGCAGTGTCCCAGAGGTTCTGATAGTTTGTGTCTTCATTGTCGTTTTGTTCCAAAAAATTGGTGATTTCTTTCTTAATCTCATCTCTGACCCAGCTATCATTCAGCATAAGGTTATTTAACTTACATGTTTTTGTATGGGTATGCAGATTCCTGTTGTTACTCAATTCAAGTTTTATTCCATGATGGTCTGAGAAGATGCATGGAATAATTTCTATTCCTTTAAATTTACTGAGGTTAGACTTGTGACCTAAAATGTGATCAATTTTGGAGTAAGTTCCGTGGGCTGATGAGAAGTATGTGTATTCAGTTTTGTTGGGATGAAATGTTCTGTAGATGTCTGCTAAATCTAAATATTGGATGGTTAGGTTTAAATCTAAGATTTCTTTGCTCCTCAGCTTCTTTCTGGAGGATCGATCCAACACTGCCAAGGGAGTGTTGAAATCTCCAATGTTTATGGAGCTGGAGGAAATCAAGTTACTCATGTCTGTTAGAGTTTCTCTTATAAATTGAGGTGCATTCTGGTTGGGTGCATAGATATTAATAATTGAGATCTCGTCATATTGAGTATTACCCTTAACAAATATGAAGTGACCATTCTTGTCCTTCCTTACTTTTGATGGTTTAAAGCCTACTGTATCTGCAAATAAAATTGCAACACCTGCTTTTTTCTGATTACCATTTGCCTGAAATATGGATGACCATCCTTTCACCCTGAGTCTGTATTTCTCTTTTAAGTTGAGATATGACTCTTGTATGCAAGAAATATCTGGCTTGAGTTTTTGTATCCAGTCAGCTAACCTATGCCTCTTTAGAGGACAGTTTAAGCCATTCACATTGATGGAGAGTATTGATAAGTCTGGTGGAATTTTGGGTGTCGAGTTTTTCAAAGGTCCAGTGGACATTTTTAATCCTTTCGCCAGTGTGGAAGTTGGAGTTTGATCCGAAGTTTCTGGGTGATTTTACTTTTGTGGTATAGGATTGGGTTGGTCATTGTGGAGGATAGGTCTGAGAACATCCTGAAGAGCTGGTTTACTTATGGCAAATTTTTTCAACATATGAATGTCATTGAAGTATTTAATTTCTCCATCATAGATGAAACTCAGTTTAGCTGGATACAAGATCCTGGGTTGAAAGTTTTTTTGCTTTAGGAGATTAAAAGTTGATGACCAGCCTCTTCTTGCTTGGAAAGTTTCAGCAGAGAGATCTGCAGTTATTCTAATATTCTTACCTTTGTACGTTATAGTTTTCTTTCGCCGGGTTGCATTGAGAATCTTCTCTTTCATGTTAACTTTAGTGAAGCTAATTATGATATGTCTGGGAGATGGCTTATTGGGGTTGAATTGTGCTGGGGTTCTGAAGCTGTCTGCTATCTGAATTTCAGATTCTCTAGGCATGTCTGGAAAATTTTCTTTCATAATTTCATGTAGAAGGGCCTCTGTGCCCTTGGCAGCCACTTCATCGTTCTCCGGAATTCCTATAACCCTTACGTTGTTTTTTTTCGAATTATCTGAGAGTTCTCTGAGTGAGTGATCCTTTTTTGCTCTCCATTTCTCTTCCTCTTTGAGAGATTGGGAGCGTTCGAAGACTTTATCTTCAATGTCAGAAATCCTTTCTTCTGCTTGCTCCATTCTGTTACTGAGGGATTCTACTGTATTTTTCATATCTTTGAGGGCTGTAAGTTCTTGTTTCAGTGTGTCTAAGTCTTTGGTGGTTTTGTCTTTAAATTCGTTAAATTCTTGAGACAATTTTTGAATTTCTCCTCGAATTCCTAATTCCATTTTATTGATCTTGTCTGCAAACCAAATTCTGAATTCAACTTCTGACATCTCAGCCAGTTGTTTATGAATGGGATCTTCAATCACATCTGCCATATCTTTTCTTGGGGGGGTTGATCTATTCTGGTTATTCATGTTACCAGAGGTTTTCCGCTGATTCCACCCCATGGTTTACTCCCTTTGGTTTTTTCCCCTGGGGTTTTATCGAGGGCCCGTACAGTGTTGTGGCCTGAGAAACTGGGGCCCTGTCTGGTGTGGTGGAGCAAAGTGGTTCTGTCTTGTTTTCAGCTGGTTTCTGTTCGATCCTATTGCAACTTCTACTCTGGCTTGAAGTCTCAGCTGTGTGGAAAAATCAGCAATTAAGTCGCCCCGCCTGCCCACCTCTGGCCCCAGTTGGAAAAGGAGAATCAAACCTTCCTATAATCGCACACCCAGGGCACCGCCTGAAGAGTCCTCAGTCTATTAGCCCAGTTCAAAAGGTCCGAATCAACTGTCTCAATCGGCACTTGTCTCGGTGGAAGGGTTCAAGAGGTCTCTGGGAACTGGATCACAGGGGCCTGGTTACTCCTCTGACACAGTTCACCCCAGTGCAGCGTGGAGTCAGGAGGAGCCACCCAGCAAACAGAGCAGTCTAGGAAGGTTGACGTCTCCTTCCCCACTTTGCCCCTCCGTCGGACCCAGTCACTGGTATCTCTGCAGATGGCTAACCCAGTTGCCTGCAGTGAACAGACACTCCAGGGGTTTGCACCTGCCTGAATCGCAAGGAAGTCTGCCAGGCCCCCCCAGACTGCCGCTATCTAGCAGGAGGAGATGGGGCCTGACATCTTTGAGTGTTTGATGCAGGTGATGGGAAGGAGGTGTTCACTCAGGCTTAGCCCCGTCCCTGATGGATGCTGCTAACAGAACAGAACAGAACAGACAACTTTGTGAGGTTCTGTCTCTGTTCCTGTCGTCGCCTACAGAAGACGGGCTGTTTTGAGTTCAAACGTCTTTGCTGCTGGAGAATTGCATCTGAACACCTCTCTGGGTCGGCCCCGCCCTGGAAGCTTCCCGGGTTTGTGAGCCGCGTCACCCGGTGGCCTCCTCTGGTTGCCCAGGGAGATAGGGGGTGTGGCCTCAGAATATCCAGAAGTGAGCGTTCTGCCGTTAAAGAAAAAACGGCTGTTGATCTACCTCCAGGGAACTGCTGCTCTGGTGTGGGCACTCAGGCGACCCTTTTCTCCTCTGTCCCACGCCCCAGAGTCAGCACTGAGCGGCCGCAGTTTGTGCTGGGTCCACACCCCTTAAGAGATCCCCCAAGAATCAGAACTCTTGGGGGATGGGCCCCCAGACCCCGATTGGGAGTGGGGGGGGAAGCTAGAGTTTCATTCAGTTTCACGCAATACTACGGTCCGGGGAGGGCTCCTGCACTGCACCGCAGGGAAGTGCCGCCAAGGCTTGATTTCCCCTCAGCAGAGTGCCCTCTCCTCGCTCACATATCCCAGAGTCAGCGCTGACCTGAGGCAGCTCAGGCACTGTGCTCTCCCCTCGAGAAATCACCCAAGGAGCCGAACTCCTGGGGGATAGGCCCTCAGACCCCGAGTGAGAGTAGGGGTTCTCAGCTCTTAGCGGGGAGGCCAGAGTTTGATTCAGTCTTGGGCCCCGTATGCCCGGGGAGGGTTGCTGTACTGCACCGCAGGGAAGTGCCGCCAAGGCTTGATTTCCCCTCAGCAGAGTGCCCTCTCCTCGCTCACGTATCCCAGAGTCAGCGCTGACCTGACGCAGCTCAGGCACTGTGCTCTCCCCTCGAGAAATCACCCAAGGAGCCGAACTCCTGGGGGATAGGCCCTCAGACCCCGAGTGAGAGTAGGGGTTCTCAGCTCTCAGCGGGGAGGCCAGAGTCTTATTCAGTCTTGGGCCCGTATGCCCGGGGAGGGTTGGTGCACTGCACCGCAGGGAAGTGCCGCGAGGCGTGGCTCCCCCTCAGCCCGGTGCTCTCTCCTCACTCGGCGCGCCTCAGAGTCAATGCTGACCAGTCGCAACTCGGGGACTGTCCACTCCCCTTGAGAAATCACCCAAGGATTCGAACTCCTGGGGGATAGTCCCTCAGACCCCGAGTGAGAGTAGGGGCTCTCAGCTCTCAGCGGGGAGGCTAGAGTCTTATTCAGTCTTGTGCCCGGGGAGGGTTGGTGCACTGCACCGCAGGGAAGTGCCGAGGCGTGACTCCCCCTCAACCCGTTGCCCTCTCCTCACTCGCGCGCCTCAGAGTCAATGCTGACCAGTCGCAACTCGGGGACTGTCCACTCCCCTTGAGAAATCACCCAAGGATCCGAAGTCCTGGGGGACAGGCCTCCAGACCTCAGTGGGCGGGAGGGGAGCGCCGGGGATTCAGGGTTGCCGGCAAAGGATTCCCAAAGTTTTATTCAGCCCTATGTCCGGCAGGAGAACGCCACGGCACCCCAGTAGGGGAGGTAGGTCCAGTTTTTAGAAGGTCTCTCCCATGGAGTGTAGTGGGAGGGCCTTTAATTTCTGCCCGCTTGTTCAATTGTGGGGCTCTAGAGCCGGTCTCATGGGGGAGGGGGACTCCTGTCCGCTTGGTGGTGGATTTTGTACCTTTTGTTTGCGTCCTTGTGATCACAGCTTGCCTCAGTGGTGTTGATATGCGTTCTTCAGCCTTCTCTCTTGGTGAGGCTCAAGTCCACCAGGATACTTACTAAATTCCTGTCCCTTAACTCTCCTTCTGGACGGGAGCCTTTGTTGAAAACTGGCTTCAGTCCACCATCTTGTCTCCCCCACCCTGCATTGTGTTTTAAAAGTCCCTGTATGTCTTTGGATGTGTGGATGTGGGGGAAGGAGAGAAATTAGTCACCACAGGAGAGTTTTCATATTTTATAAATTGATTTTTATAAATTAATTTGGGCCTTAAATAGTTTAAACCACCCAAAGTGTTCTGTTAGTTAGCAGAAGCTTGAGAAATAGATATGTATTACCAGTCAATTGAAAAACATGTGGTGTTGATTAGTGCTTAGCACTCTTATTTTAATAGCCCTCAATTAAATAAATGACTGCAGTGTATTTTCAGACTACAAGATGCCAGTCAAATGTTGTTAGTAGAAAAAAATACTGAACAAAGAAAGAAATTTCAGTAAAGAGAGGCCATACAATTTCTGAAGGATTTATTCGTTTCTTTTTACATTTGTTGCGATCTGGATAGATGTCAGTAGGCCCTGACTCTAGAGCCAGAGCCTGAATACAAAACCCACCTCCACCACTTCCTGGCTGTGTCCCAGTTCTCTCATCTGTGAATTATGGATAATTACAGTACTTACCTCATTGGCAGTAAGGGTAAGTGAATTAATATTTGAAGTATGTTTCAACAGTGCATAGTACCTAGTGATATCATTTAAAAGTTTCTAAATTTTTAGTTGTTATTAAGGAAAAAACACTAAAATAACTGACCTTGCTCACATGAGAGAAAAACGAAATTAAATTTAGATAGGAGGATAGGGGAAAAGGGGATGAGTAAGTTTTTACCTGATGGGTACATTGCATGGGGGTATGGCACACTTCCTAGGTGAAGGATAAAACTATACCATGGACTTTAACCTGACAAAAGCAATTTATGTAACCTAATTGATATTATGTACCCACACATTAACCTGGATAAAAACTGCCATTTTTATTAGTTATAAAATACTAATGGTGACACATCTCAAAGATGGTATTGGTACCAATAAATCTAAACTTTTGTTTTCAACAAGATATTTTTATGAATACTTAGTAAGAGCGTGAAATGAAGTAAGATACCAGTAAGACAATTATTGACAGGTGACCAAAAATATATCAAGTGCTTATGATCAGCTCACTTGCCCCTATATTCATCTATAAGTAATATCAGATCCAAATCAGAAGATTGTGTGATGGTCATGAAATCAAGCAGAGGGATAGTTAAATGAACCAAATTTTTTTTAGATCATGGCAGCCTACAATGTCTCCACAACACAAATGCCAATGTCTGATTCTTGCCTACAGTATAGGTGTCCCCCAGAGAAGTCTTTAATAGACCTACGTGACACTCGCCTCTCTGACTCCTTCCTATGCTTCCATGGTTGACTGGTCTTTGAAGTCGGTATTTCTTTATGTATCTGGATGTCTTTATTCAATTTACTACAGGTTGCCTCTGAAATTATGCTGGTCTCTTTCTCTGCAAAGTGACTTAAAGATCTCTGTTCTGACCCATTTTGTGTTGATTTCAGAGATTAATCCTACACAAACCTTCCTTATTTTAAAATTTCTAAAGAAGAAACATAACTTCAGTATCCATTAAGTAAACTTTGTTAAATAATCAGAATGTAAAACTAAGTTGAATTTTGACACATTATTTAAGAGAGTGTGACCATTTGTCCAAGAAAATTCCAGTTTATACCTATTTCCCATTTTAGCACACTGTTCTGATTAAAAGTGGAGTTAAAATAAGCCAGCATGAGTTTGGTATAAATCTCCTTTTTTGTGCCAGCGTCTGCCATTGCTCTGTCTTTGTGCATTCTTAGGTTAACATTCTTAAATTTAGAAGATAATCAGCAATAAAGGAAATTATTTCCCTTTTCTATGAACAGATTTTAGACAAAATAACTAATACCTCCCATACTAGGATGCTTTTTCAAATGAGACGTGAATCCTTTCATTAAAGAAAATGGAAATGATTGTTGAATGGTTTGCAATATATGTATTTGTGATGCGTGTTATTTAAGAAAAAAGATTGCCACTATCCTTGTTTTTGTGCATGTAGTTTAGCTTTTGCTAAGGCTGCAAAAACTTGTTTTATTGATAAGCATCATTTAATTAGAAATGAGTATGATGCTGAGAATACTATATATAAACATTTGTCTACTATTCTATTTATTTGGTTCAAATGTTTTCTTAGCATTCCATTTCTGTCCCAGATAATTGTTGTTCTCCAACTTTATTACTGAGCATTCACAACTTTAACATTCCCATAGCCCCCTTTCCATTTTCATCACTGACATATTGGATTAGATAAAATAGAGCAACTCTATCATTTGGGTGGATTATAAATATAATGAACTGAGATTGATGGTAAATAATGCTATTCTATGTACAGCATGTATCTGCTGATTTCAGCATTTCTGGAAGGAAAATCATGTTTACTTAGAATATATATTAATTTAAACATACCTCAAAACTCAGGCAAGATTTAAAAGAGAATTTTTAATTTTTTTAAATGCCATATGACACCAGGAAACTTTGAAATGTAGATATGTGGAACCACAAATCTATAATATACTAGAGTAGGAAAGAGCTTCATGGCCATCTAGTCTACCTGCTCATACTTGACTTGTACCATCAAGCCTTTGCTTAAGTAATTGAATTCTGACAAGCATCAATCAAATCCAACAGATACTATATTTTAAAAAATATTCTTAAGACAGGGTGGCGCCTATAGCTCAAAGGAGTAGGGCACCGGCCCCATATGCCGGAGGTGGCAGGTTCAAACCCAGCCTAGGCCAAAAACTGCAAAAACAAAAATAAAACTATATATATATAGTTTTTTTTTTCTTAAGACAAAAAACACCATGTTGCACTGTGGTCAATAATGGTAGTATGAAAGTGAAATATCACTTTCCCAAACAGAGGGAACATCTGCAACATTATAAAAGAACAGAGATCGCTTGCCCACCTCCTTCTCCCTGCAAATGAGGAAACAGAGCCAGGAAGGTAATGGGTTTGCTGGAGGCCAAGTAACTGGAAAATGTTAGGATCAGCAAACACTGATGAGGCTTGCTTTTTAAACAACTACTGCGAATTCATAAACAGAACTCCTTTAAGTGATATTTGATATTTAGGTTAAATCCACATATTGCCAAAGTAAAACTTAGGTTTTATAGTCCAAATTTATTAAATAAAATCTTAACCCAAATAAAATAATGGAACTTTCACTTTTAATTAACATTTTTTACATTATAAAAGTGAAACATAAAAGCCACAAAAAATGTATATTGTTGAAAATTGAATTTTAAGATAAATGACATAGAAAGTAAAAAAATGTACTGATAGCCCTAAGATCTACTACTTTGTTAAATTTCATTTAAATAAAAACAAAAATTCAAAAAAACTATTATAGCATGTTCATCTGCTAAACCTAATTTTAAAATAAATTGTATTTATTAATAGAATATCAATAGACCTTTTTTTGTTAAAAGTTTTTCTTTTCTTCCAGACAGTTTTCTTTTTCTTTTTTTATTAAGTCTTTTGTACATAGATCATAAATACATTTATGCCCATTTCAGTGAGTTGATTATTTGTACAAATTGGACATATACTAATCAGCATAGCTTTCATCTCATTTACCCAATTATAGCATTAGGACATTTGTGTTCTACATATGATATAACCAACTTGTACTTGCAATGTGTTCCATAGTTGTGGTCCCCCTACTATCCCCTACTATCCCTCCCACCCCCTCCCCACCCCTCACCCTCCCCTTTACTCCTTCATCATAGCCTAAAGTTGTGTTTCATTTCTCATATGCAAGTGTGAGTTATTATAAATTGGTTTCACAGGACTACTGAGTACATTGGATACTTTTTCCATTCCTGAGATACTTTGCTAAGAAGAATATTTTCCAGCTACATCCATGTAAACATAAAAGAGGTAATAAGTAACTTTTTATAAAGAATCCATGTTTTAGAAACTTTTCTTTTTCTGAAGATCAAAACAGTGGAGAAGAGTAGAATCCATCCTCTTACCTTTAAAAGAGTTTAACTACTTCAGTTGGATGAATGTCTATAAAAAAACAAATGGGGAAAAAAAAGCCCAACCAAGGAATTTTTTTCTTAATGATAATACTACATATAACCTAAATTATTCATACTGTAATTTAAACTCAGCTATTAAAAAACAAAGCGAAAAAAGTCCAAGGAATTTTCTTTCTTAATGATTAAAGAAAGTATAACCTAAATTATTCATGTTATTGTTTAAGCTCATTAATTATTTTTTCTCTTATTGCTAGAAGTGGGCAGAAGCAAAAAACCACTTTCAATTAATGATACCTTCTTATATACTGAAGTTCTTAGTTGTCTTTTTAGGACTAAGAAACCTAGTACTTTACATTTAAATTTATCTGTAAATCTACTGTCTTAGCATTTAATGGTTTTTCACATTTGGTGTAAGGCCTACATTCATATTCATACCGTCACTATTTGGAGGTTAAATCCGCATAGAACACATTTAAGTAATGTGGATATAATAAAATCTTAACTAAAATTTCCTGCCTATGAAAAAACTCTAATGTATGTGTATCATTATTTCCTATCTAAAATGTGCTGTCCTGTAATACTTTCTTATTTACACTAACTGCTATAATTTAACAACTGAGTACTGAAAACAAAAATATTTTAATTTGGAATCTTCTCACAAACTTAGAATTATTGAGTTCTACAAACTTAATAAACAGTCAAGCTTATTCAGATAAGCAAAATATATGTTAAACGGTATGGTAGTGACAAATGACTGCTGCCTAGTTTTATCTTTTTTTAATGGTCTCTACTTCTCTCTAAGTCAAATTTGACAGTCATCCATTTATCAGTGTATCTAGTGTAGCAAGTAAGTTTCTTCTTATATGTAAAATTGGAAAAATTTGTGGATTTCTACAAGTGTGGAGTGTGTGAAACCAAATCCTGGGTCTGAAGGAACAGTTGTCATCTTGAGTAGTGATGTCTGACACAGATGTGCACCAGGTGAGCTACTATTTGTAGGGAAAAGAATTGATTTATTTTTCAGAGTGTTTAGGACACAGTTGGGATGTCTAAATTATGTAAGAAAAATCAAGGTTGTGGTTAGGTGGTAAACTATTTTAGAACTCTTTCTTGACAAATGCATTGCCTTGGAAATTCGGGTTATTTCCTATATTCAATATTAATGACTACAGAAGAGTTGGTTGGTATAGCAGTTATCTATTGCTACATTAATAATATTAAGGCAAATTTAATGTCTTAAAACAATGCATATTTATTAGCTCACAGTACTTAGAATCAGGAGTCCAGACATCATTGCTTAGCAGGGTACTATGCCAGACTACAATGAAAAGAGAAGGAAGGATTGTGTTCTCATCATGGGTTCAACTGGGGAAGGGACCACTTTGTTACTCATGTGGTTGTTTTCATTACTCAGATATTTATTATGGCCTCATTTTCATGCTGGTTATTGGTCAAAGACTACTTTAAGCTCCTTGCCACACTGCCCTCTTTGTAGGGAAGTTTTTAATAAACTTACAATTTTTTCCCCAGGCTTTAACAGTGAAATATAAATATATATACTGATATATATATAAATATATATCAGTATATATAAATATAAATATATATTAATATATATACTGATATATATATATATCAGTATATATATAAATATATATCAGTGTATATATATGTATATATAACAATATATATAACAAATAAATATATAACAAATATACATATAAATAAAGCTTTTGCAGCATACTTTTTAGAAGCCAGCAAGTGATAAGTCTATTCTCACAAGATGAGCATTACAATCTTGGGTACCATAATCATACTCATGTAGCCACATATTTCTCATCACCTCTACCGTATTCTATTGATAAAAGTGAGTTATAGCTTCTGTCTTCCCATCAGGAGAGTGAACTATGGAATGATCTGATTATCTCAGTGTGGAAATCAGAGTGGCCATCTTAGAGTGTATCTGACACAGTTAGGATATATACACATTTCCCTACATTTTATCTTTGTATGAGAAAATATGCTCAAGGAGCCTGAAGATTTTCTGAATCATCAATAGTATCTGTTTTTCTCCTCTTGATAGGGAAAGGGAGGAAAATGGGAAAGGAAACATTCAACTAAGTTATGTTATTCATCAGAATGGTTATGGAAAAGCTGTATGCAGCTCATTTTTTGAGAAATTATGTGTCACAAAAGATTAGATATGGGCAACCATTGAAAACTCCAAATATAAAAATATATTTTAAGAAGAAAGACTCAGTGAGATAAAAGAGAAAATCCTATCATTTTAAGGACTATGAATGAGAGAGGAACAAAGTAAAGCTATCTCTTAAAATAAATTAAAAACCATTCAAGTGCTGAATTTACAAGCCCATATCTTAATCACAATTCTGCTCTTTGTTTGCATGTAAGCAATTATCAAAAGTCCCTAAATTCAGTGTAGGCTACATTTTTGTCCCTTTCTCAAACTCCACAAAGAGCTAGGATATTGCTTGATTGGTATGCCAATATCCCAAGTGGCTAAAAGAGGGGCGGGCCCAGGGCAGGTGCTTAAAATACATTTATCATATCATTTTTTTTGTTTGTTTGTTTGTAGAGACAGTTTCACTTTATTGCCCTCGGTAGAGTGCCGTGGCGTCATACCGCTCACAGCAACCTCCAACTCCTGGGCTTAGGCGATTCTCCTGCCTCAGCCTCCCGAGTAGCTGGGACTACAGGTGCCCGCCACAACGCCCAGCTATTTTTTGGTTTGCAGTTCAGCCAGGGCCGGGTTTGAACCCGCCACCCTCGGTATATGGGGCTGGCACCCTACCGACTGAGCCACAGGCGCCGCCCCGCCCGGCTATTTTTTTGTTGCAGTTTGGCCGGGGCCGGGTTTGAACCCGCTACCCTCGGCATATGGGGCCGGCGCCCTACTCACTGAGCCACAGGCGCCGCCCTATCATATCATTTTTGAATAATCTTCTGGGTACCTACTTTGGCATAACTTTTTACCAGCTGAAAGCCAAAACAATCTCTCTCTAATTTAGGTCTTCAGAAAATTTTCTGGGTCAAACCATTCTTAAGTTTTATTTTAACTATTTTAGATCCAAAGTAAGGTAGAGCTAGCTATAAAGCACTGAAGTTATTTGGTACATTTTCAAGAAAAAAGGGTTGATACTTAAAGCAGTCTTTAAAAAATGTGTTATGATTAGTCAGGAACAGGACTCAGAGTGCAGGTTAGTATCCTTGGTGGAATGGCAGGATCACTGAGGGACATAACTCTAGGGGGTCGGGTTTTATAAAGAGCACCTGAGGCCAGGACAGAATCAAGAAGAAATTCCTAATATAAGGACAGTGGCTCAGAAGACAGAAAAATATTTACACATTGTTAGTTAAAAAAAAAAGAAATAGTGATAATATAATTTTTTCATAGGCCTTCAAAACTCTGAGAGATATCTTAATAACACTGACATTTAACACATTAATGGATATAGATTTTAATTGAGAAATTTATCTTTTTTTGAAAGAAAATTAAGAATTGTTTTTGTTTTATATTTTAGATTAAACTCTGAACTTCTATTTGGCCTCAAAGATAATTGAGTGTTCATAGGGAGAATAAGGTGGATTTTTTTCATCTGAGGTTTCAAATAGAAGTTTGATTTGTAGTTTACAATTGTGAAAGCCTACTACTTAAAAAGAGGAAAGGAATACATTTAAAAATTGTATTCTGTACCTCATTTTACCACTCAGGGTATTGTTTTGTAGGTGAATCCTCAAATATTCTTTAAGAGTTCCATCACCTTGTGAAAAGCATAATTGTATTGAGACTAACAAATTTAGTTTGATGCCATGATGTGATAAAAACTGTAATTGAAATACAATCCATTAATCTTGATTTGTCTTATGTAATCTTCTATAATATAATTTCCTGTCATAAAACTAAGATATTACTAATTAAAATGGTTCCATTTTTTAAAGTTCCAAAGTGATATTTAAATTAGGAGACGATATAAAAGAATTGCTGCATTTTAATAAAGAACTTATGGTAAAATATGAGAAACAGTTTAGTATGTCTGACTATCTGTGACATTCCTCCAATTCATCTGTAATGTCTGATTTTTGCAACTATATTTTGGTGAATTTATGTGGGTTCATTAGCTATAACTAGAGGTATATGTTCCACTGAAGCCGAATATTGAGCTAGAATACATGTATATTAGATCTTCACAAAATGACAGTAATGCTATTTTTATGCCTAATGTTACGGGAATTTCCACATGCTTTAGTTTTAATTTTAAATTCACACTGCACTCTAGTGGGGAATGAGATCAATGCAAAATTATTTTTATATTGGCACTTTACAGCACTAACTATGAACTATTAACAATTTTAATAGTGAAATGTCACCTATAATTTTCTCCAAGCTGCAATGTTATAAATGTAATTTACTTATTCTCTATAATTTGCATTTAATATTGTACCATGACAATGTGATATGATTTTTAAACTTTGTCTTAAAAATAGAGGAAAATTCACTATTGAAGTAGTTCATTTGATTTCATGTAGCACATTTGAAGTACATATACACATATTTTATATAGAGACATAACTGATAACTCTATAAATCTAAGATAAGGAAATGATGAATGAAAGTTAATCTCTCATTTCTTTTGCCAAGAAGGAAAAAGAATGGCTATTTATTTTCATAAATTTTAAGAACAAGAAAAAGATTTTATTTGCTTTTAATGTTTCATTTATAGTCTCAATTTTATTAAACAATTTTAAGTCCTGTGTAAGCACCTTGGACAGCGATGTCTTTATCATCGCTAGAGCTATCTTTTGAATGACCTACGAGTTCTTTTATGTATTTTTTTCAAGTTATTTCAAATTAAGTTTGAGTGCATTCAAATTCTACTTATGTTATCTGGGAGTTTTTATTGCAAACAAGTGGTATCTAATCCCCAAACATTAGTATGTTTCCTGTTTCACTCTATAAATGCTTGTTCACGATTTCCACAACGGTTCACTAATTTTTAAGGTGATCTTGAAAAGGTTTCTTCAAAACAATATCTTAAAATTTCCAGCCTATGATCAAATCCTCAAAAATAATTACTAAATCTTTATAATATTTATTATCTTCTCTTTCATTGAGCCAGTCAATAAAATTTGCATGAGAATGATAAAATTTATTAGAATTTGTACAGATCATAGAAATTACAACTCTCTTTTTGGATTGATGTCTTCCTCCCAAAACAATATTTCTTTCATAATAAAGCAATTGAGAAAGCTGTCTATATACACTTGTACATTCTGTAAGGAATTAAATATTGGTAGATTCCTCTTTCCAGCAGGGTAATTTTATTTTTTGAATAAGACTTTTGCTACATTTTGGTGGTATTTAGATATTTAGTTTTATTTCTTCGATGAAATTTGTTTTGAAAGAAATAGTTAAAATTTACTACCTGTTTTCTCTGTTATAAATATTATTCATACTTAAATAATTAAAGCTGCTGATCAAATTAACTAATAGTTTTTTTTTTTGGCAAAATAACCCTAACTAGTTATATTTCAATTTTGTCACTATATAGTGATGGGTTGACTAACATGGTGTGTGTGTGTATATCAGTAGCTTATCTTTTATCTTCATTGGAGCCAATGACAGACACAAGGGCTCAGTTGAAGTGTATTGGATATTTTGCTAGTGGGTTGGTAGATTAGTTATTTAGTAGGAAAGGTGACATTAGAAAAAATGACATAAAACCATGCCCCACATTAGACTTTTTACTCTTTCTTTGAATTAATTTGAAATTCCTTCAATTTAACTAATAATCACAGGCAGGGCAGCTGGAGGCTTCTGGGCCTTCCTCCAAGGAATGGGCAGCCCTTACATTATGAGTTCACATATGGCAACCAAGAAGACCAGAATGTAATTTTAGGTGAAATTGAGATACAGAACCCACACAGTAGGCCACACATGAAGCAGTGACCTTTTCTCTCATCTTCTCAATCATACGATTTACTTCTGTTGTGGGATGCGTGAGCTGAGGATGAGGAGGGCAGAAGCCTCTTTCTCATTTCTTTCACAGAGCACAGAAGTTCTAGGGAGGTTCCTTTTTTATTGTCAAAAGGGGAGAATGGTCCCTGCTCTATTTCCAAACTTTTAAAGAACTTAATATTTTACAATATTTCTAGAGTTGTAGAAAAGTTTCCAAGTTAGTAGAATTCTCATAGCTACCCACCACTTTCCTCTACTGCTGATATCTTACGTTAGTATGGTACATTTACCACAACGAATGGACCAGTAACAGTGCATTTTTATTTGAGAAACTCCTTACTTTATTTAGATCGTATTAATTTTCTCCAATATTCATATTCTGTTCCAAGATCTCATCCAGATTACTACATTTCATTTTGACTCAATATTTCCTTAGGCTCTTTTGGGCTGTGACAATTTCCCATACTTTCCTGATTTGGATGTATTTGGCAGTTTTGAGTGGTATTGGTCAGGTGTTTTCTTGAATGTCCTTCAAGTGTGTTTGTCTGATGTTCTCATGGTTGACTGGGGTTATGTGTTTTTGCAGGGAAAATCACAGAGGTGATGTCCCGTTCCTAACACATCATATCAAGGATTCATGCTCTGAGTGTGACTTATTACTGTTGAGGTTAAACTAGATTATGTGGCCAAAGTGGTATTTGTTAGCTTTCTTGACTATTGAGCTACTTTCTCCTCTTTCCATACTATGCTATTTGGAAGCAAGTCACTAGGCACAGCCTCTACTTAAGAGATTTGTATCTCTTCTTCCTCTTTGAGTGGAGAATATGTAATTCAATTATTCGTAGTATTTCTATGTAAGTGGTTTGTATTTTTTTCTCATTTTTTATATCGGCATATATGCAACTAAGTTTATTTTATTCTTTGGGTTATAATCCTGTACTATATTTTTTAGGTTATGGTTAAATCATTTCAGCATCCATCCTTGGCAGTTTTTTTAGTTGGCTTCTGTGTCTAACTTTTGATTCTTAATTGTTTGGGTTCACCAAGTTTAGGGACTACCAGGAATATGTCTAATACAGTTTACTATACACAATGAAGGGGGCGGCACAGGTTAGAGCATATGATCACTTCACCAGCCAGTCTTGATGCCAACAGCTGGTGCTGTGGTACATGTGGTAACATTTCAACTTCATCCTCACGTATGAAACAGGGAAAACTATAGTCGTCATTTCATTGTTATGATGATTAAATGAGGTAACAGGGACAATTAGCACAGTATTGGGCCCAGAAAAACAAAGTAAAATGTTTGCCATTTCTATCAAAGAGGCTATCGACTTTTGGAAAGTATAGAAGTAAGATTAAAATGAGAAGAGTGTGGAAATTCTGAATTTTGAGTTCTTAAAGGTGTAGAACAATATTTGCTATCCAATTTAAAAAATAGGAAGGAGTATAGAAATCTTGATCTGCTCGTTCATAACTTTCTTTGCACCCTTAGATTTCACATGTGCACAAGATGGGGAGAGTGAGGCTGAATTTGTAGCTGATGACTTCGATGAGAAACCAGAAAGAGAAAAGAAGCGCACCAACTTCACTTTGTGCAGCGTTTGTAACATTCAGCTGAATTCGGCCACTCAAGCACAAATCCACTACAATGGCAAATCACATCAAAAGAGATTAAAACAACTGAGCAATGGGATACTGAAAAATGACAATGGTAAGCTTTGCTATAAATATGGTCTTGATTTTACATTGTCAACTTAAGTTGTTTGTGTACCTGCAGATGTGAAAGATAAAACAGTGGACTTACCTCATTTTTTTAAACAAGGGGGAAAAAACATTAGATAAACGCTTTATCAGCACATTATGTTGAAATAAATCATTTCTCTCTGAGTGAGAAGGAGAAATTTTCTTTGTTGTGTATACTAAACTGGGTTAGAATTGTGACCACTAGGAAATTTGCTATAACTGTGGAAAAGGTTGATTTTAGAGTTTGTTGATATTTTCCTTTAATATAGTTATATATGAAAAGGACGTCCATTCACAATGGATATAAAACAGTGGGTTTTGGTGTTTCTTTCCTTTTTTTTTCTTTTTTTGCAAGTGTGGAGGATTAGTAACATTGCAGTTGATTTGAAATAATACATTATCATTTCAACTAGGTGTTTTAATCAATAAGCTATAATGTGTTAGTATAGACAGCGTTTAAGTTTGCTAGTGAAATTTAGCAGATTAGTGTACTGTTTAAAAGTATGTGGATTTAAAAAAATGGTTTTGGACAAATAGAAGGTTATTAGAAAATATACAGGGGCAGAGGTGGGTGGACTTAAGCAGAAGGGACTTTGAAGAACTAATCTAGAAGGACTAGGGTTATATATTGTATTCTAATTGGATGTCTTATACCACATATCTGATAAATATATTTTGTCTAAATTCTATCAACATTTAAACATGAGGCTCAATTTTAATCTGTTCTGATATTTGGCAATATAAAAATTTTTAATGTAATTTTGTAAGTTGCTTTAATGTGACCAAGTAATGGCAAGAAAAGAATAGTTATCTTTAAAATGGAAATTGCTTTTCCCTTGCTTTAGTTTTTGTTTGTTTTTGGCCTACGTGAGATATAACATTCTACTGAAAAGGATTTCCCATTTCTCTTTCAAATGTATGGCATTTATTTAATTGTGAATGTTATTTGTTGAAAAGATCTAAGAAACCAAAACTGTCATCAGAAAGTAACTTAAATTCTATAGGCATAAAATAAAGCTAGCAAAGCAAATATACCTATTTTAAGGTATGATTAAAAATGTAAGTTACACAGTCCCTACTTTTGAGCTAACCAGGAAACGTCTATTACTTATCATTAACTTTGAGGTGAAGCCACTTTAAGTATATAACATGATGCAAAGCCAAGTTGTTCTTTTTCTCTCAGTTTGTTTTGGTGGTGGTGATGGTGTGAGCTTTGGTGTTTTATGTCATGTACCTTGACAGTCACAAACTTCTTGAGGAAAATGAGAAATGATAATGTACAACCAAAAATATCCCTGGTTTAGTAACCTAAATAAGAGATATTCCCAGATAAAATTTATAATAACCAAAGATTTTAATACTGTAACACTAGGAATAAGTTTCTTCAAATTGAATACTTCAAAATAATCAATTAGTGCACTTCTTATGGGCTAGCACTGTATTAAAACTTGGTGTACATTTTGTTATTCGATTATTCCTTACAACCAACCACAGTGATACTGTCATTCTGTTCAATTCATTGATGCGAAAATAGAGTATACCATCCATTGGATATTGTGTTGAAAGTCATACAACTTTTAAATGGTTAAACTTGCGATCAAGCCCTAGTCTTACTTTCTTAAATACCTGCACAGAACTAAAGTCTACTGTCTCCCAAAGCGAATATTCTATCGAAACTGCCTTTTTTCCTTCAAACAGAATAATCATTTTAGAAGAACATAAAAAATTAAAATTCTAATATGTTCCCCCAAATGCTTTGATTAATGTAGTACTCAACAAAATACTTATTGCTAGATTTTCTATTCAGATTATTATTATTTTTTTTGGTGAGGCTTTTTATGATTCACCATATTAGTAAAAGCATGATGATAGGTCATTAAAGCAACCATGATTAATGGGAACATTGGGGTTAGGTCATCTTGTTTTGGCCTGAAATTACACGTCAGAGGAAGGTGGACATGGGGATGAGAAAATCTAGGAATGGCAGGATCAGGGCTAAGTCTTAAGTACGAACTGAGAGTTAGGGGAGATTCTGGTTCCAGCAGTGTTGTTCCCATTATCTGAGAAGGTATGGTGAAATTGGCCTTAATATGGACTGTGTGTGTTTTTAAGGATATTGATCTGGTGTATAGAGTCTAATTGCAAAAATCAGTAGAGAGCAGTGACACTCGAATTAGTAGAGAACACTCTATAGCAATTCTTATAGTTGATTTTAATTTTCTGGGGACCCTGGCTCATGGGATTGGGTTAGTGTTGAGAGAGGAGTTGCCAAGAATTCAGTGTGACTCAAATTTCAATAAAGTTCACGTGGGCCAGGATTTCCTCTTAAGAAAAGAACTGGAAAAGGAGATAGAAATCATGATGTAAAGATTTAATCAACTCCATAAAGGTTAGGAGAAGGTTAGGTTCTTATAAAAATTGTAGTTAGTAAAGCAAACCTAATTCATTTCAAATCCTAACTTTTAGTGGGATAAAATTTCTTAAATACTGCCAGGTGCCATGAGGGGATGTATGTGAGTGGGAATACAAGTAAAGATTTCTCCTTAAACTATTCTGCTAATTGCCTTACCTGTCTCCCAGTCAGTTCCCATAATGTTTCTTCCACGTGAGAACTGTCGCTTGAACCCCAATCAACTACTCTACAAAGAATCAACAATTCCATAATATCAGAAGTACATTCTTTTGTCTGATAAATTTATATTCCACTGTCAACAAAATCACGTCATACATTTCTTATGCTTAATTTATGTCATTTTTGAAATCACTTAACTCATATTATTACAACAAAGCTGCTATTTTCCTTAAATTTTCATCAACAAATAGAACTGAAAATATTTTGCACAGCGTAATTTTAATAGAGTCATGTAAAAAGGCCATTTTGTAATTCATCACTTTATATTTTCTATGACTCCAGGAATACACCTTTTTATGTGAACATACTTTGTAAAGATGAGGTGAGGTAAGGAAGTGCCAGAAGAGAGTTCTATAATTAAAAGTTGATTAAATGTGTAGACTTTACCACATTCCAGAGATTACATGATTCACCCTCTCATGAAAAGTATAGATCTAAGAAATTATAAAGCAGATTGCCTGGTTTACTAAATTTCTCTTTGGAAAATGACTTTGATTTTATATTTATGATGCAGTGGAGTTATGTAAGTAATAATTATTTTGCTGATGATAAAAATAATATCCCATGAAGGCTGCATGCAAATACATAAAACTACGTTAAAAATAACCAAGAATTCCACAAAGATAATTACTTCTAAACTTTTTGTCACAATTCATTACGTATGCTAATAAATATAAATAAGCAATTTTATCTATACAATTTTACATGTGTTATAACAGTGTTTTCATATCATTACCTTTTATGATGCATGTTTTAAAATTATCACAGATTCTGGGCGGCGCCTGTGGCTCAAGGAGTAGGGCGCTGGTCCCATATGCTGGAGGTGGTGGGTTCAAACCCAGCCCCGGCCAAAAAAAACAAAAAAATAAATAAAATTATCACAGATTCTACTCACATTTGTCATTTTGTTTTCTATGTGATATAGTATATAATAAAAATTAACATGATAATGAAGTATAAAGTGAAGTATTGAAATAAAGTATTTTAAGGGACTTTATCTAAAATAGAAATTTGATGATTAGAATAAAATTCGTTGTTGATAAGATCATTTAAAATATTAATTACAGATGGTACAATTTTCAGGATATTTTAAACTTTTGTGGCTAATGCATTTAATTCTTGTTTCAAAAAATTCAGATTAAGATGAGGGTACAAATGATTCAGTTACATTCTTTGCATTTGTTAGATAAAGTTCAAGTTGTAGTTGAGCCCTTCCCCCAGTGGGTGTGCTATATGTCCTTACATTGTGCCCATTAGGTGAGAACTTACCAATCATCCTTTCTTCTCCCCACTGCCCTTTCCCTTTTCCCACTTCCCCCATACTTGAGTTTAATTGTGCTGTTCTCGTTTGTGGGCATGCAGTTGTTTATCTATTAGTTTCATATTAGTATTGCATACATTGGTTACTTTTTCATTTTTGTGATACTTTACCATAAAGAATGTTCTTCCACTCTATCTAGGTTAATACAAAAGGTTTAAGTCTTCATCTTTTTTATGGCTGAATAGTATTCCATGATGCAAATATACCATAGTCTATTAATGCATTCATGAGACGATGGGCACTTGGGTGATTCCATGTCTTAGAAATATCAGGCTATGAAGATTTTATGAAGAAGACCCCCTTGGCAATTGCCACCACACCAAACAGAAGTAAATGGGACATGATCAAGCTAAAATATTTCTGCACTGCCTAGGGTATAGCAACTTAAGCTAACAAACAACCTTCAGAATGGGAGAAGATATTTGCATGCTATGAATCTGACAGGCTGCTAAGTAGAATCTATAGAGAATTCAACGTAAAAACCAAAAAAGAGCAAACAATACCATGTATCCCTGGACAAGAGACATAAACAAAATCTTCTCTGAAAAAGACAGATGAATGGCCTACAAATACATGAAAAAAATGTACATCACCTAACCCCTGTGAGAATAGCTCACATCATAAAATCCAAAAGCTGCTGATGTTGGTGTGTGTGTGGAGAGAAGGGAACACTTTTACACTGCTGATGGGATTGAAAACTAATACAGCCTCTATGCAAAGAAGTATGGGGAATCCTCAAAGAGCTAAAAGTCGACCTTCCATTTGAGCCTACAATCCTATTTACCCAGAAGAAAAAAAACATTTCACCATAGGGACATTTGTACCAGGATGTTCATTTTAGCTCATTCATGATCAACTAATTTAATTCATTTTCAGGTGCTCACCATAGTAAAGCTATTGTTAATACTGTTGAAAGATTGAGTAACAAGTTGATCTATCATGGCAGCTTTGTTTTATTCACATGACCATGCCATGTTTGAGTTATTTTACTAAGCCTGGTTTCCCGTTTTTATTGAGCTGAAACTGCTATCCAGTAATTCAGTTTTATCTAATAGTATTCCAGACTCTTTTGACACTCACCATTTTGTGCCCTTGTCTATCCTGTTAGCATTAAATTTTCTTTCATTTAACAGTAAAACTGAATAAAATTTTATTTTCTAGCTCTCACTAATCTATTTTATTTCTTCTTTCATGGATTATGCAGATTATTTTAAAAGTGTCAGCAAAATTTCAGTTTGCAAGATTTCCTTTTTTTTTTTTTTGTAGAGACAGAGTCTCACTGTACTGCCCTCGGGTAGAGTGCCGTGGCGTCACACGGCTCACAGCAACCTCTATCTCTTGGGCTTACGCAATTCTCTTGCCTCAGCCTCCCGAGCAGCTGGGACTACAGGCGCCCACCACAACGCCCGGCTATTTTTTTGTTGCAGTTTGGCCGGGGCTGGATTTGAACCCGCCACCCTCAGTATATGGGGCCGGCGCCCTACTCACTGAGCCACAGGCGCCGCCCAAGATTTCCTTCTTTTGCAACAATGGTAGTTAATGAAAAAAAAAATAACTTTGTAGGACTTTCCCGCACTTAAGGCCTTGATCTATGTACAGATTCATCATTTATATGTAGATTTGTCTTACCTTTTCATCTCTAAGGACGATTTGTGCTTCTGTAGAAGTCAGTCAACCAATTGGAACTTGCCAGTATATCTCTGGATTCTCAGTGATCTCTCTTGTGATAACTTTATTTAATAATGACCACTTCTTTCTTAATGATATCTTATTTACTACATATTAGTATATGACATATTGCAATGTGGCAATAGGGGCTATCTCTGTTCCTACTTTCCTCCCTCTGATCATTTCTATTTGAAGGTTCAACCAAGATGAGGCCATGAAAAAAATGTTAATAATAAATTGCCCCCAAATACATAAAGACATTTTGTTCTTGTTTGAGGGAACTAAATTATTTTTACATCACTGAAGAACAAAAATGTAGGAGAAAGTGATAAATACTAATTTAACCATTTTCAAATTTTGAGTATTTTCTTCCTAAATAGAAAACAGGTCATTTCAAAAAGGATAAATTTCTAGCTGCTGGCTAATTGCTCACCTGACTTAAGATCACTGCCATGGAAGGGAAGCATCTTTTACAGCACAGAGATCTCTTTATCTAGTCTATGTCCCTGAGAAATCGCTTTTACTAGGACAAGGGTGAGGTTTTGCAATGTGAGGCTGGTAATGAGATTGACTCCGGGCTGGAGACCATCGGGGAGGCTACTGGGTGCAGTGGATTCATTCTTCACGATTGCCGTTATCCATGTACAGTTAGAGAGAGAGAGAGAAAAGAAAGAATGGATTAAGTGCAAGCATTTAGCTTGAGAATAGAGTTTATTTAGATAAGAAGATTTCCATTTGTGATTCTGTGTGCGTATATGTGCGGGAGTCTGTGTTTGGTAAAGTTTGAAGAACTACAGGAATTGGCAGCTTGTAGCAGTGGTAATACAAAGAGAGTAGAACACATTTGGGGGGAGTCTTAACTTTAAATCTCTTTTGTTCACGGAGAACTTCTTCTGATTTCTTCACCTTTTGCTTCTTCCCATCACTAACTCTGTCTAAGAGCAACATTTTCCAGTTCTAGTGTTTCTCTACCCCCAATCTTGACAAAATAGTCGCTTTTCTACTTTTCTAGGCTTGAAGGTGTAAGCCTTTCCACATTTGTTCTCTTTCTTCCTATTTCCTCCAAATGTGATTTGCAGGGTAACAGACTTAGTAGGACTAGAGGTGGAGTACTTGTATGTATGAAATTCCTCTTTCCTGCCTTATGCCCTGAACAAGTTATTTTGCATTTTGAAGTTAACTCTGCTTAAACTGGTCTCTGGTTTCCACGGGTCCATTCCAGGCCTGGTACGCTGCCTCTCAGGCATCACCTGTTTTTGTTTGTTTCTCCAAAATACTAAGGTGGAGTTAAGGTTAAGGTGGAAGCACAGATTCCATTCACTAAGTAGAAGTTTTAAATATTAATACTTAAGTATTTATTTTTTTTAACAAGCTGTGCAACCATTACCAATGTCAATTTTAAATATTTTTCATAACCCAAAAGAAACCTGTGCCCATTACCCAACATTCTTTTTTTTTATATATATATACATATATTTATTTGGTTTCTACTTTTTGCCTTCACAAAATTAAAAAGGCTTAAAATTTAATAACAATAGCAATGTTTAAGAACTAGAAACAAAAACCTCATAAAGAACGAATGAAGACATACTCTTATTTGACAATGTGAAGTTACTTTTTTGCATTATTATTATTACTCAATATTTCATTGCAGCAATCATCTCATTTCTTTTCTGAATGTATTTATATTTTAGTCTTTAAAGGAGAGTTCAGAAGGCAATTTTTAAAAATACCAGCCCATATGCAGGTTTCCAAAATTGTAGTATTATGTAATAAATTTGAAAATATAAGCAAATAAATCCATAGCAGCATTGCACCCTTGGGAAGAGTAAAATAGTGAGAAATTTCTGGAAGATATAGAGGAAATAGGATGAAAATGAGGTGAAAGACTGGATCTATATACAAATAATCAAACTTATTAAAGTGGAGAAAAAAGGCCCCGGAACTTAGACCTCCAACAAAACTTCAGAATATATTTAAGATTATTCTGCAGAAGCCTTAAAAATATTGCCTATTGTTGGATGAAAATCGTAATGAATTTATCCTGGTTTGCAATTAGAAACTAAGATGTATCTTAGCTGCACCGCCTAATAGTGAAAAATAAAAAGAGCCAATGCGTGTTGGGGCTGTAAGGCAGAAAGCTCATAAAATAAACATCCCACTGGGCTCAAAGTTAAGAGAGTATAGAGATAAAAGACAGGTCCACTAGAAATTTTTATTTTTTTTGGTTTTGTAATGTGTGCTGTAATTCCCTTTTCCATCTCACCTAAGGAATCTTTCATAAACATGACTTTGCTTCTTTACTTTTTAAAAAATATCGAGATTAGAGGCCTTCCCATGGAACTAAAAAGGCTCCAAGACTCTATTCAGGTTGAGGTTGATGTTGTACATGCAAGTCAAAGGTAAAGGATGGTTTACATACGCATTACCTATCTGGAGCTGCTTATATCAGGTATAGTGTTGAAATCAATAATATGAAGTAGTCATATTTACTACTCAAAATTTGCCAATTCTTAAGAGGAGAAAAGGTGTGTCCATAAATTTCAGTTCAATAATTGAGAGAAAACATGATTTTACTTCAAGATTTTCAGTGACTCAGTAGAAGCACAGAAATATAGTGGCTGCATGAACTGATCAGTGAGTGAGCGGTAAAAAGCTTGTGGTTTCAAATGCAAAAGAATAGGAAAACTCAGCTGCTCTGGAGGATCCATGCGCAATTGCTAAGGTACATCTGATGAAACTCTGACTCAGGGAGCACGCATTACTACCACACATAACAAGGGACTCTGCAACATCATAGGAGGACATGAAGAAGCAGTCCTGTGAGGGAAGAAGCCAAAACCTACCAAAGCGTAAACAAGTTGGAACCAATAGGCTATTCCTCAAAAATGATGCACCCCAAGAAAAACATAAGAAGCACAAAAAGAAAAAAGAATACTTAAATGAAGATGTGAATGGATTGATGGAATACCTAAGACAGAACTCACAGATGGTTCACAGTGGGGAGGTTATAGCATCAGACATTAAGAAGTAAGGGAAGAAATTGCAGTTGCTTTAAAGAAAGACAGTTGACGGGAAGGAAGACGATTAAAAAGACAAGCAGCAAAGAAAAATGCAATGGTATGTTTCCACTGTAGAAAACCTGGTCATGGAATTGCAAATTGCCCAGCCGCACTTGAAAATCAAGATATGGGCACTGGAATATGTTACCGGTGTGGCTCCCCAAAGCATGAAACAACCAAGTGTAAGGGTAAAGAAGACCCAGCTGTTGGTGAATTTCCTTTTGCAAAATGTTTTGTTTGTGGGGAAATGGGACACCTGTCTAGATCTTTTCCTCATAGTACCAAAGGACTCTATGCTGATGATGGTGGTTGCAAACTTAGTGGCTCTGTGAAACATTAAAGAAAGATTGCCCTGAAAGTCAGAATTCAGGTCGAATGGTCACCGTTGGTCGCTGGGCAAAAGGAATGAGTGCAGACTATGAAGGAATTTTGGATGCATCTGAACCACAGAAACATACCTAAAATTGTTAAATTTTGATAATGGCTAGTACAATTGTTAGTTACCACCCTGTTGCCACTTTCTAAACTGGGCCTACTTCACTAAGTAGAGCTAGGCTCCTTGGAGCCAAACCTTTATTATAGATGTATGGTTTGGGGATACTCAAAAACCGTTTTCTGCATTCTCTCCATCAAAGAGTACTTCTATCACTATTTGAAGAAAATTACTGAAAAAAAGAATGAGACAATTAAATTGGATTTTCTAAAAGAACGCATTTTTAACAGAACTTAGAGGTATCTTAGTAATTACATACCTGATTGTAACATTCATCTTTTTTAAAAGCAAAATTATGCATAAATGTAAATAACCCCTAATAAAGGGCACTAACTGTTTTTGGAAATTAAAAAAAAAAACAAATGCGAAAGAATAAAATCAGAATTAATATAAGAGTATTTAATTTACGTAACGTGTATTTGGTAAACCCTTCCTGTATGCAGTAGGAGTCTGACTTGGGTTTTATCCTCACTGGTAGAATAGCTACAGGGAGTTATAAAAGGGACAGAAGAAAAAAGATAGTGACCATAAAATTTCATTCTTGTCTTGTAGGAAGATGATGAAGGGTCTGCTAAGGAAATGGTGAAGATGTCAGTAATAAACACGATGAATAATATTTGCTGTACATTTACTCTATTCTAGGTATGCTAATAAATCTATGTATAGTTAGTTCTCATATTTTATGAATTAGATATAGTTATTAGTATCCACTCTGTAGGATATAAACTGATACCAGGAAAAGTAATTTGCTTAAGGTCACCTGACTGGAGAAGGATGGAGCCAGACCCTGAGCCCTGCAAGCTGGCTCCAAAGTCCATGCTCTTGTTCATGATGCTGCACCAGCTCTCCGGTCTGGTGAGCAACATGGATTGCTCCAGAGGTCAGAAGCCAAAGCGGGAGAAATTTTCAGAAAAAGAGAAAGTGGTTGTCTAATGGGTGCTGAAGGCTTTTTTTAGAGCGGTCAAGATAGGCAACTTCTATGGGAGATCTGGAAATTGATAGAGTATCTTTGAAAGATTACTTTTTAAAAAAGTATCCAATGTACTCAATACTAATATGAAACACACACTCATAAAAATAATAAAACACAAATATAGTCTGGCAAAGGGGAGGGATGAGGAGGGCCAGGAGAAGGGAGAGGGGAGGGCAATTGGTGGGAGGAAGGCAGATGTTTGGTGGGATCTCACCAATCTGCCCAAGGCCAGGGTATTTAGCAGGCCTCCCGTCCCTGGGTGAGGGGCTCTCCTACAACTTGAACTTTACCTTGGATGTGAAAACAGTGTAACCTAAAAATTTGTTTCCTCATATTAGTTCGAAATAAAGAAAAGAAAGATGAAGGAATGAAAGTATAATGCAGACATACAAAATTCACAAAAAAAAAAAAAGGAAAGGTTACTTTAATGAAGTGAAAAAAAACATATTTTGAGAGGTTAAGAACGTGTTTCTCAGATGTTCTTTAGATTATCTAATTCAGAATCACTTGGGGTGTCTTTTAAAAATTCACATTCCCTGGGATACATATACATTTCAAACTCCCTGAAATAGGATTCCTCATGAAGATGTAGTTAGAGGAATAGAAAATCAATAAGGGGGGGACAAAAAAATACAATAAATAAGTGAAAAAAAATTTTTAAGTTTAAAAGGGGCGGGGGAGAAGGGTGAGAAAGAGGAATGAGATGGCCACAGCCCAATTTGTATACCTCAGTTTGCAAGGAAAACTCTGCCATAAAAGCACGTTTGTGACCATCTGTTTGTATTCTAACGTGCTGAGGAAAGACTAATTCCTAGCCCAGGGGACTAATCAAAGTGCTTTCCTCTTGCTATATTTTCAGTTATGTTTTAGAGAGTCTTATTGATCTACCAGTCATGAAAGCAAGTAGCTGTCTCCCTCTAAATCTAGCTCTGGAGGTTATGAAATAATCCTGAGCTTTGTGGGTAATTTGAAGACCAGATAATCCATCTGTGCAGAGGACAAGAGGATATGAACATTCAGTTTGCATCTGGTCTTGTTCTGTTTGCTTGGCATGCTATCAAATTTTAGAGCTTTATTATAAATGAGTGCCCAAGAGTATATACTAGTTCCTTCAGCAATATTTCATGTATTTTTCCTGTTTCTTATTGTATCTTCACTTGTTAAGGGTATTATCTTCACATGGTGGTAAGATATTTTTTCCCAGAAGTACATTTACATTTTTAACCTGATAAATGCTCGTGGTATAATTATCGAGTAATACATCAGTGCTGAAGGTTCTGTCATGTCTCCTCTGTATCAGTCACATAAGTGCTGGAGTCCCCACCTCTCTAGGATATTATGCCTCGGAGAGTTACCAGGACAAGGAGTCTTTGATATTTTCCTTTCATTTCATCCCCTATCTAAAATTCAAAGTCCTTGGTACATTGAGGTACCTTGAGGTATCTGAATACTATTTTCAATAGTTACCTTTCCTTATGTTCAGTTTACCCATTATGAATTCTAGAAGTGACCCAAACTGAAAATTTTAAACAACAAACCATATTATCCTTATTTTATTTTAACAAAAATTGAGAAAATATTACCCATTACATTTGTCAAGGCCTTAACAGGTTTTCGAATTATACTTACTTATTCTAATTTGAAGATCTAATTTTTAAGGCAGAAAAGAACAAATTTATAGGGACATTTTTATTTTATTTAAATCTTTCATTTGAAAGTTCCAATTAATTAGGATAGTGTCAAATAACCTAACACAGAGGTTCTTAACTTTCCTAATTGCTGCATTATTGCAAATGGAACAAAGGGGTCATGACCCACATGTTGAGAACCGCTGACCTAACACAACTTATAGGTGCTCAATTAATTGTAATTTACAGTTGTAATTCTGTCAGGCACAGTTTATTTGGTCTGCTAATCAAAAATCTCCTTTGCCATTACTCATGGAAAGATCCCAACATTTGTAATTACTGCTATCAGGTTTTTATTACTGCTTCCACAAAGTAATTTTTACATTTTACATAAGAAATATCTTTAGTTCCAGAAAACACCTTAATAATGTATAATATTCTCACTTATATGAGCATCAGAGCCTATTATAATTCCATTGCATTTCTTATGTGGAATAACAAATCAAAGCAGAGGTCCCTAAATTCCATGACCCTAATCCTGAAGTAATTTCTTTACCAAAGTTATCAATAATTTTTGTACTTCTCTCATATAAATTATTTCTTTCTATTGATACAAAATGTACATATTTATGGAGCCATGTGATATTTTGACATGTGCATATGATGTATATCAGGGCATTTAGGATATCCCAAATCTATCAACAATATTGTCATTGTTCACCACATGAGATAGACTAATTCAATGATGCTTGAGTTATCTGCCTAATTTTCACTTAACACTGTTAAGTGACTGCCTTTATTAACTTAATATAAGAGCCAACCATAAAATCTTATACACTGTAATAATAATTTCTTTGAAGTTAAATTACAATCAAATTATATAAACCAAATGGCATATTGCTTTTAATATAACTGGAAGATGGATGCTACTCATTTTCTGTGATGAAATGATGTTGTTAGGAATCTAATAGTTAAAGGGTTATACGATTTGAAACAGAATAAAGTTATGTGATTGTGAAGTAGTCCTGACTGTGTAGAGATTGCTTATCATATGTGTTAAAAATTGAATGAAAGGGCGGCACCTGTGGCTTAAAGGAGTAGAGCGCCAGCCCCGTATGCCGGAGGTGGAGGGTTCAAATCCAGCCCCAGCCAAAAACTGCCAAAAAAATAAAATTAAAGTAAAGTAGCAGATATAGGAGAAAATGAAAAGTGAAACATGAAGTTCCAGAGAGGCAAGATGTATATATATTAAAGAGGTTCATGACTTGAAGAAACTTTGGGGCTCATACCTCATGTAGGACTCCAGGATAATTCTACTTTGGTGAGTTTGTGTGAAGTAAACAGATAAAATAAAGAAGGCTAATTGTGCCAGTCTAGCACGTGCCTCAGTTGCCTTATGGTGGAGAAGAGGGACATATATATTCTCCTGTTTCCCTATATGGTGAAGCTCTTTGTAGCTGAGTTGACAAATTTTGGTTCTGCTCTGGAGCCTGGGAAGGTGAGGGGCAAGGAAACCTCGCCTTCTAGATTTGGACTTGTTTAGTGATGCAGCAGAGACTCAGAGTGATTTGCAGCATCAGCATAAATTAGTACAGGGTCAGGTTAGCCAGACAATGATCCTTGTACTCAGTCAAGCTGGAAATGATGTGAGCTTTAGTTATAGCAGATCGGATTTCAGCAAAAACACAGCAGAATGCTTTTGGCTGGGTACACATACAAACACTCCCTAGTAGACATAAACCAGCATATTCTTGGGACCCTTATTCCCAGAGATCACCCTTATTCCCTATTTTTAAGACTTGTTCTATATATCAAAAAGCTTTTTGGATAGGAGTGGAAGAAGTGGAAAGTAAGCTAAAAGATTGAATGCTAAAACTAAAATTGAATCACCCAAATGGGGACATGTGAATTAACAGAGAGAGAGCAGCCATGATTAGCACATTTACATATTAATTGTAACTCTGCTATATCTCTTACATGGTGTAAGTATAAAAGATATTCGGAAATTTCCCATTAAAATGTAGCTGAGGATGCTGGTTGTGAGTAAGACCAGCCCCCAAATGTGCAGGGCCCATTGCAAAATGCAAATATAGGCTCGCTTGTTAAAAATCTATTAAGAATTTCAGGGGACTCATAGTATAACATTAAACCATGAACAGGTCTCTTATGAGTATAGGACCCTTTGTGACTGCACAAGTCACAGGCCATGAAGCTGGCCCTTGCTGTGAGCTTGCCTAGGAGATTACAGCCTCAGGGAGGACCTGGCCCTGTATCAATGGCTACTGGTAAGATTGCTCAGCCCAGCAAGTGATGGGGGTTCCAGTTGGACCTCAGGGGAAATGTACTATTGAAAGGAGCAGAAGTGGGGTCCAATCAGTAGATGGGATGTGGCTCATTCTCTGTGGCAACGTTCCAAAAGCAGGAGAATTGAATGTGCGTTCATCAGACACAGATTTGTGCATTGAGACCAGAAAGGAGCCCAATAACCAGGGAGAAGAAAATGGTTGTATACGCCTGGTATGTTGGTAATTATTTAACTGCCAACACTTCAGAGAATAAAAGCCATAGTTTACAACATTTACCGATTTTAAACCATTACTACCAACATGATATTGAGGAAGACTGAGGTAATAGATAATAGATAATAGGTAATAGATACACACCATCGGTTCTTTTTTTTTTTGTAGAGACAGAGTCTCACTGTACCACCCTCGCCGTGGCGTCACACGGCTCACAGCAACCTCTAACTCTTGGGCTTACGCGATTCTCTTGCCTCAGCCTCCCAAGCAGCTGGGACTACAGGCGCCCGCCACAATGCCCGGCTATTTTTTGTTGCAGTTTGGCCGGGGCTGGGCCTGAACCCGCCACCCTCGGCATATGGGGCCGGCGCCCTACTTACTGAGCCACAGGCGCTGCCCACACACCATCGGTTCTTACAAGTCAGTGCAAGGTTTCAGCACATCTCTGGTTGTATGTGTGGCCCGTAGGTTCAGAGGACTCTGCAAGGACTCTTATTGGTAGAAATACATTACGGTAGGCCAAATAATATCCCTTCAAATATGTCTATATCCTATTCCCTGACATCCGTGGATATGTTGCCCAACATAGCAAGATAGAGTTTTCCGATGTAAGTCAACTCAGGATCTTGAGATGAGATTATCATGCATTATCTGCATAGAAAAATGTAATCATGAATGTCCTCTTAAGAGAGAGGCAGGAGGGTCAGTGAAAAGGGGATGTGATGATGGAAGCAGAGGCTGGAATGATGTGCTTTGGAAGATGGAGGAAGGAACCAAGGGATGCATGTGGCTTCTAAAAGCTAAAAGAAGCAAAGAGATGGGTTCTCCCCTTTGAACCTACAGAAATGAACACAGACCTTCTGGCACCTTAGGATTTCAGCCCATAGATCCCTTTCAGACTTCAGACAATCCATTTGTTTTGTATGAAGCCATCAACCTTGTGAATATTTGTTATAGTAACAATAGGAAATTAATATAGATGCCATTCTCTTCCCAGGTGCTATGAGGTCAAACAAATACTCACCGTCCTAACCAGATAGCTGCTGGCATTCTTTTAGAAGAGAGCAGGGAATTAGAAATATTAAGCATTTGTCTGAAAGTATTACCGAAAGAGATTGTTTAAATTACTAAATGAGTAAATTGAGATTTTTTTTCCTAGCCCATAAGGGCTTTAAGATAGTTAATTTTATGTATCAACTTGGCTTTATGCCATCGTGCCCAGATACTTGGTGAAATATTATTCTCGATGTTACTGTGAAGGTGTTTTTTTGCTTTAGATAAACATTCAAATGGGTAGACTTTGAGGAAAGCAGATGATCCTCCTTAATGTGGTGGGTCTCATCCAATCAACTGAAGTCCTAGATAAGAGCAAAGAATGACTTCCTTTAAACAAGAAACAATTCTCTTTGGAGTTGAACTGCAACTCTTCCTGGAGTCTCCAACCTAGTGATTTATCCCATCAGATTTTGGACTTGCCAAGCTTCTGTATTTGTGAGAGCTAACATGGATCTCTCTCCCCACCCCCATCCATATACACACACATACACCCCTTGTTGGTTTTGTTTCTTTGGAGAACACTAAATAATAGAGACAAGTTTAGATTAAGTACATTTGTAACCTCAATATGCACATAATCTATCACCTGTAGGAATAGTAGCCTTATTCAAACCTTAATTATCCCCCCTCCTCAACCCACAGTATCTAAAATGGCCAAAAAGCTGTATCTCCTGTGTGTTGATAAGAATATCATACTTTTGGTTTCTACCTGGTATTCAGGATTCTCCTTTTCTCTTCCTCTGGTTCATTAAAGAAAAGTCTCATTTAGCTGCCAGCACAGTGCTACCCTGTCAGCTCCCTCAAATGGACCTGTGATGTTCCTTCCCCAGCCCCACTGCATACCAAAGTGCTAGTCATCTGCCATGTCCTGTCCCACGTTCTCCATGACACAGAGGAAGACAGATCCAGAGTTGAGACATCATATTCATGTTGAACATATTGTACTAGGAAATCCAAATTAGAAGGTTTTATTTTAGTTTTTAATTCACAACTTCTCTCCCTAGATAGAAGTCCATGCTGGATAGGGCTTGGGCCAATCTGGAATCTTTATTTCCTCTTCAACATTCCCAGAGCAGTTTACTCTCTAGTTCCTTTTGAGATAAGTTTTCCCAGGAGGCTCAAGGTCCCCTTATAGTCTCCTGAGGGTCCCACCCCCATATGCTCTCTACACATGATCAGATAGTTATAGATTTTTCACATTAGTATAACTTAGATTAAGCTAAAACTTCCATTAGTTATATTTACTTAAATTTTATTCTGAATGCTGCTCTTGGAATATTAAATATAATTTAAAAACTCATACATGGATTCAGGGTAAGCTAGATAAGTTATATCTTAACTACTTTGCCTATCCTATCCTTTAATGTGTAGCAGACTAATTGGGTTAGTGGCCTGAAGGAGGAGATTAAAAGTATTTATCTTCATTTTAATACCCAATGCAATGAGTGTGTCTTCTATATAACAAATTCACTATTTATAACCTAAGGGGGAAGAAAAGTAGGTACCCATTCTCACTATTAATTATTGATCTAGAAATATTTTTGCCTATTTTAATATTTATGGGGGTATTTTTCTAAGCATTTACCATTAATTTCTTTAGGTAAAATCTAGTATGGACACGACTCTTTCCTACTGAGGAATGTTTATGTAAATAAAAGCAATGCAACTATGTGCATTTTTTAAGTACGTACTATACAAACACAGCGCAACTCAGGAGCCATCAGGCAGTTACTGTCTAGCTTGCAATATGCATAAGGCCCTGTTTGAACATGAAGGAAAAGATGGACATATCACCAATATGAAAGCAGGATCTTCCTAAAATAAGATAGAAGCTCCTATTGCTGCTTTATTTCTAGTTTTTTCTAATTATTTTTGGCATTGTTTTATTTGCCTTGATTGCTTAATTAGACTCTTGAAAGAAACAGATAGCTTATAGGAACATAGGTGGAAGTTGTCAAGGCTGGTGCAAAAGTAATTGTGGTTTTGGACCATGAATTTTAAAGCATTATAACGAGGCTCAAGAACATCTTCATTAATCAAGATAGAAACCACAAAAATCAACACTGTGTATCTGAAATGTATATCCAGGTAGTTGAATTAATAGACACTTGTATTAAGAGGTCTCTGTGTTGGTGGTTCTAATCAGCATCATCTGAGAACTTGGGAACAAGATAGATACAATTCTTGGTGCCTATCCCAAATACATTGAATCAGAAATTCCAGGGATAGGGCAAGCTGTCTGTGTCTTAAAGAGGCCTTTGGGTGATTTTGTTGTAGACTCAAATTTAAAAATCACTGCTCTTTGTAATAAATAACACCTCAGAAGCAATAATTTAAAGATTAAATAGATAATTTATGTAATGTATTTAGTGCAAGCAAAGTTAACCTTCAGTAAAATAAGTATTATCTATAATTATGGTTAGTCTTGTTAAATGCTATAAACAGCTGGAAAACAAATCAAGGCCGAGAAATAAACATGTATATAGACATAGACTTTTAGGATTTATTGCATCCTTAGAGAAATAGTTGAGGGTCTTCCTTATAGTTTGATGTGCATGCAAATTACCTGAGGGTCTAAAATACAGGTTCAGATTCAGGGGTAGGCTAGGGTAGGCTGGGGCCTGAGATTCTGCATTTCTAACCAGCTCTAAGATGTTGCGGTGGCTGCTGGTCCTGGGACCACTCTTTGAGAAGCAAGGATCCAGCCCATGGCACCCTTTATTTCCACTTGACCAGTTCTTCACAACCCTCATCAGTCTTAAACGTAAGTTTGAGTATTTGTATCAAATGCAAAGGATAGAAGGTGAGTGGCAAGTTGGGACACCCTAGAGTTCATGTCATTTCCCTTGAGTTGTAGCTCTGTTTATCTTTTTTTAGGAAGCAGCTTATTGCTTCTTACTCAAGAAGAATTTGGAAAGTAGTCATAAATTCTTAAAGTTTTGCGGTCCTTTTCCATTAATTACATAACTTTGGAGGGAGACAAATAGTACTACTAGACCTTGAAAAAGGCAAGACTATTCCATTAGACAAGCCATACATCATGAACACTGTGTAGATCTTTGTAAAACAATCTGGCGGAGTTCATACTCCTGTTTTGCTCAGTAAACCAGTCATGTTTAATTTTCTAAAGCAGCTCCTCTTATAAAGCTAAACTTAGTTTTACTAGTTTGCTGGTCTATGCATGCATATTCTTGGTGTGTGGCCAAATGACTGCCAGCAAGTAGAATCTTTAATGAATTAAATTGTGTTTAACTTGTGATCAGCTCATTCTTTGGCAGTTTAACAGATTCGTTCCAAGAAATGACTAAAAGTATGGTCTGTGCTTTAATAGAGGAACCTAGATAGTATTGACTAAGTGGTCTTTCTTTTAAACAACACAGTTAAGGGTTTAAAGTTAAGTGGTGGTATGACAGAGTAGAAAAAACACAACTTTTTTAAGCAGAATCCACTTAAGTATAAGATTGCTTCTGGACCCTGACTCTGATAGGTCTGGTAAATTTATACTTAATTGGTTCCAACACTCCGCAATGCATGGCTAATGACACATGAACAGAGCACCAATTCTAATTCACTGGAGTTTCCTAGAATTACACGGTTTCTACTTTAAGATGGTTGCACAAATTTTACACAATTGGAATTCTGTTCATGAAGCTTTTAGTCTAATGTAGTATCAGATTCTAACAGTAAGCCATAATCAAATCATATTTTTAAAATAAACAGTCACAAAATAATTATTCCAGAAATAAATGTTTACTCAATGTTAGCTTCAGAAAAATGGTTTCCAAGTGCTCAATCCTGAAGTCTACTTTCTTCTGTGTAAAGCCACCATTGTCTAAAGCTATAGGCCTCTACTTTCCCAACTCTAAGCTCAGCAAAAGGCACTGTTTCTTTCCTATTTATTATAGCAAAAAGCCTCGTTTATCACTGAAATCTGTAGCTAGTGCAGAACTAGGGAAAATTAGTAGTAGGTCAGAGTCAATCCTGACCCTCTCACTGTAGAAGAAATATTTCCTGAACAGAGTTATCTGGAAAATTACACCTATTCCCTTAATAGGGAATTATAGAAATTTAGAGAATAATAAATATTAGCCAATCTCTTGCGTGAGCCCAAAGTAATATCTCCTTTGCCAAAAACTTCTATGGGAAAAATCACATAATCTCCAAAAAAACACTTGAGCCTGTAAAAGATTTTAATAGTCTCTACTAAAATATCAGGTTGCAGACTCAGTTTTATGTTCCTTATGTGTACAGTTTGGCTTGTTATTTGGATTTAAAATAAAGTGAACTTTGCTAAGAAAATTAATTTTTATGACCATGGAAAGATTTTATTGTCTGCTATCAGTTTATATGTTTAGATTTTTAAATTTAACACTTAGAAGGATTTTTTTCCCCCCTCCTGGTTACCTTTTACATCCTAGGTCAGTACTGTACTAGTAAGTAGCCTTAGTTATAAATTTCATATTTTACCACAAAATGAGAAAAAAAAATCACATCTAACCCCTTCAAAAATTTTATTTAAGACTTTATTAAGAGTATATGAGTGCACTGAATTGTTTGCTATTATCTTATTATAAATATTAGTTGTCTCTTATAATAGCATTTTTTTACAGTTTCATTGTCATCAGTAAAAGCTTATCTTAGAAAACATCTAAAAACATATTATTTGAAAATAAGATTAATTTATTTCATACGTACTGAACAATGAGACTATAGCATTTTAAAGGATAATTCTTTATATGTTTTAAAGACTTCGTAGAAAACATAGATTCCAAATAAAATTATATTGCCCAGGGAAGTAATAGTTACATAAAAATATTTTCCTTTTATCAACACACATACATAAAGTCTGTTTTCTTTGTTAATTTTTTTGTTTAGAGAACAAATAATTCATAGACAATGTCATCTCAGTATAGTTAATATTGTTCTCAGTATGATGATGTATTATAAAGAAGTTTAATTTCAAATGTCAAAAAACTCAAGCTGACTTAAAAAAGGGAGATTGGCTCATTTAATGGAATGTTTGAGAGGAGGATAAGGGTCTGGGGTGTGCGTGCTTCTCAGCACAGCCACATTTGATGTCACGGCTCCTGTTGCCAGATTGTTCTGGTTTCACTATTTACTGGCTCTGCAGTATTGCTCACATTACTTAAATCTCTTGAGCCTCAGGTTCCTTGAATGTATAATGTGTATAATAATGTTGCCTTCTTCAGAGTGTTGAGATGTATATGAGACCCCATGCATCATAAACATATAGTAATACTATCAATGTTTCACATCCAAACTCCCTTTCCTTAGGTGGGCTTTCTTCCCCATTGACCCCATCCTCACCAGCAACTGGTGAGGATTTCCCAGCACCAAGATCAGCAAAAGACACCAGCTCTTTCCTAGTTATTATGGCAAATGTCCCAGAATAGTATTCACTGAACTGATTTGGTATAAGGCCAATCCCTGTGGCCAGAAAGTATAAGTAGTGCTTTGCAAAGCCAAGTGTGGCTCACATGGTTACCCTTGGAACTGACATTAATCCACACAATCTTATAGACGGGGAGGAATATTGAAATCATCTTACCAGGAGAGAATGCAGTAGATTGAGGCAAACAAGAACAGCAGCTATTAATTTTTAAATTTCTTTCAACTTTGATGGTAACATCTTGGCTATATCCTTAATGTTTGTTCTAATTTTTTTTTTTTTTTGGCTTTTTCTAAGGATAAGCATTTGTAGAATGTCAGTAGTAATATTTAGTACCATAACTTTAGTTCAGTAACCCCAAATACAATATTAGATTCACTAACAACTAGCATGTACCTTTTTGTTAATAACATTTTTCTCATTTGAAGAGCTTACTCTATTATTTTTTTGTTTTATCTCCTATCATTAATAAGAGAAAAACAAAGTAGTCTCCTACAAAAATCAAACAGTAAACATCACCAGCAAGTGTTACAGTTAGAAGAAATTCAAAACATACTGCCTTACAGAGTCCCTTACTCCGTTTTTGTAAGATTACTATTGAAATGTAGTATTTCAGTCTACTCTGAAATCTAATGTTATATTCATTTAATTTGTTCTTGAAGATTTTTTATAGGTAAATAGTGTTTTAGGTTTAAAGCCTCAGGGACACCAGAATGTCAGAAGTAACATGATCTAAGTATAATTATAAAACTAATTTATATAATGTGCTTATTGATTTATTCATTTATCTATTCAATAAATATTACAGAGAACCTCTTATTTTGCAGGCAAAGATCTTTGCTTTCATGGAATTTATACTTAACAAGTATAGACAGATAATAAATTAGATACTATAAAAATTTAATTAGTATTATAATAATATATAGTATAATGTAACATGGTATAGAGACTATGTAGATTTTTTTTTAGGTAGTCAAGTTGGTTTATTTTAGTCTCAGCCCTGAAACAAAGGAGAAATCAAAGAAAAACCCAAAATAATGCTCTGTGTAAATCTTTGTTGTAGTTTTTCAGTTTATAGTAATTAAAGGTGGTAATAGGGAAACCTATGAAGTGATGTAATATTGATATGGTTAATTGAGTTAATAGGAAATAAAATTATTCTAACTGGAGTTATTTATTGAATGAATATTACTCTACATTTCTGTTTGATGAAACAATGTAGAAATGTTAGGTCAAATTCTATAAATAAAAATGAATGTTTAATACATTTTTAGTAGACTAACTACTAAGTAATCTTTATACTTAAACCTCAGATTAAGTAATCCTTCCCTTGAGTGTTCCTATGACTCCTTAGTACTTGCAATCTTTATTGTGCTGCTTGGAGTTCACAGTTTGCCTTGTTTCAGAGCCCTGTGTATGGGTTATGGTCATCAGTTCAGCAGGTCACTATTCCTACCTCCCTTCATTGGATAGTCAGACTCTGGGCACGGGCCTGTATCATTGCATTTCTTTTGCTCTAAGATCCACAGTAAAAGTGTCTGTTGTTTCTCCCAGTTGATACAGGGGAAACCAGGATCTTGGTGCATCCCCAAATATCTGGAGTTTTATCCCCCTTCAACTTCCAAACTGACTTGGACCTAGTGACCAGAGTGGTCAGTGGCTAAGACACAGGGCTCTTTGACAAGGAACCACTGGTCTCTGGCCCCTGCTCTTAGATTCTTAACTCTTTGCGGCATCATTACCTTGTCTAAAGGTAGAATGAATCTTTATTTTTTTCCTATAAAAGTCTTCTTTATGTCTGTGTTCTTCCTTTCCGACTCTTCATTCCCTTTCCCCCCCAAAAAGTCTAGTTTTTGAAACTTAAAACTCTTAAATTATAAATATTTATTTAGGCTTTCTGTCTTAACGGAATTATCTCTTACTTTGGACATAAATTAGGAGATGCCACATCAGCTGGGGTGAGAGTTAAGGGTAGGAGGAGGACATAACCAAAAGACAAGCCTAGATAGAATAATATTTCAAAAATAGTTTTCTGCCATTGGTTGTTTACGACCAAATCCCTACTAGAGACTGAATTCCACTTCTAAGTAAAGAGTCTGTGAGGAAAGAGGGTGTAGTAGTTCAGAGAGCAGGGTCTTTGAAGACAGAGGATTTGCATTTGGATAAAGGTCTGCTTGCAAGATACATATTCTTGGGCATTTTAATTCCTATGCCGCTGTGTCTTCAACATTGGGTTCAAATGTCATAGTGTTGTGAAGAATGGAGAAAATATATACTTAAAGAACATAAAATATGCATTCAGTAAAAATTATAGTATAGTTGATAATCTCAAAGAAAATTAGTAATAGCTCATGTGTCATATATGCAAATAATTGTGTGTATACACAGTACATTTTGAGTACTGTTGGTCAGTATGTAGCATCAATGTTATAAAATAATTGACCATATATGTACACATATATCTATTTATCTGAATACTGTATTTTTAGAGCTAGCTAACTCTTGATTGCAGTTATTGTTTAAATAAGTGTTTATATGTCAAAATATTTTCTATTTATTATTGAATACATTATATCAAGCAGACTTATTCAATCATAATTCCACGAACCAAAGTAGTAATAAAGCCATAAATGATTTTTAAAACTTTGATTTAAAAACTAAAACTGTTTTATTAATTTTCCTAGCCTTCTTATGAATATTAATTTGCCCTCCTGCTTATTTACTTGAATTTTTGAGTAACTGCTGATTAGTATGCAGTATTGGTGATAGCAACTAATTAAGACTACATTCACTATAATATTCACTAAAAGTGTTCTTTAAAAGTATGAAAGATATTCTTTCAAAATATGAAATGTCTAAATATTTAAATGATTTAAATATACGTTTGTCACATAAACATGGTCTTTATTTTGGATCTTCTGGTTCTGTTGATACCAAATTTTTCTTGTCCTGATCAGGTTCTTGGTCTTGCGAATGGAAGAAGGAATTCACAGACCCCAGGCAAGCAGAAGGGATAGGGCAGTAAGTTTCTTAGAATATAGGAAAGCTTCCCACACAATGGAGGAGTACTGCAGGGGTTGCCATAAGAAGCTTGGCTGGGTTGGGTTTTTATGCCTTGTCAGCCAGCCCAACCCTGCTGGCAAACATTGGTGGAGTCCTTCAAATCTAGCTGGCTTACGTTGATTGGTTTCTTTCGAACTTAAACCCTCTGTGATTGGCCCTTTATTTGTGCTGGCCTGCTTTCAACCCAATCCTCAGGGGAAGACCCTCCCCTGGTCTTGCTCCGCCTGGCAACAGCCAGTGTCCAATGGTTGCACAGGTTACTTTAAATGCGACCTCCCCCCTCCTTCGTGCGTATTTTCCAGTCCCAGCTTAAGTCTTTTAACTCTTATCACTGTGATAATATATATTTTGTGTCTTTATTATACATATTTTTAAAAGTCTTTGAATTTCAGAGAAACCGTTAGTATTAAAAACGAAAAAAAATATTAGTGAATATGGTGTTAATCACAAAATCATAAAGAGTTTTGTAGTTAAAACGACTACATGAATTTGAGATTATAAAGTTTCACTGGCATGGAAGAAAAACTACAAATGAAATTCTAGAACTAGATCATAAATTTAATAAAATGGTTAAATCAGCAAAAGCGTTATTTTGAGTGAGAATTTTTGAGAAATGTATCAATCACATATTTTAATGTTTATTACATTACTTTTGGTAATAGTATAAACTTTTAATAAGTCTAAATGGCCATCAACAGAGGAATATTTAAAGGCAAATCACAGAAAAATATGTTATCATGTGATCTCAATATGCCAGAGAACAAATTATCTGCAAGTATGTTATGTTTGAATGGGTGAAAATAAATCTGTTGCATACATGGGAAATAGTTAATAGTGGCTACTTCTGAACAGCACAGTAGTTTGGGATGTGAAAAAATCTCTTTATATTTTACTTTGTGTTTGCCTTTATTGTTTTAACCTGATTTAACAAAGTATATCAAAGGAATCTTTCTCTTTCCATATAGTATATTTTATTATCATTGTCAACATTCATGGCCTCAGAGGAAGCAAATTAAACATTTAAATGTGTGGACAGTGAAAAGAGAAACTGCAGGTGATAAAGCAGCACCCTGGGGGCTGTTAATAGTGAGTGGTTACCCTTACTCTTCTAGAAAGGATAAAAGGACAGAGATTTTTGGAAGCCAGGGAGGAAAATATCCTGTAGAGATGGCTGTTTTGAAAACTAGCAGACCTTGTGACCTGCAGGGTTGAAACTTGGATAATAAACCCCACAGGGTCATTGTCATTGACCTCAATGATCTCATTCATTTTCCCCTCATCTCTCAGGGACTTGCCAGAAAACAATGACTCTGATCTAGTGTGTGCCATTAATATGAGCTATACAGATAAATTTCCTAGGTTGGTGACCACAGTGGAAGAAGATGGAAAGAGCAGCTACAGGGCCAAAAAATTCTTTAAATAAAAATGCTAACAAATAAACATGTTTAAACACACAGACAACAGACTCAAATGTGTGTGTGGTTTTCTTCATAAGTTCAGAGAAGCTATACCATTTTTGGTTTGATGTTGTTTTCCACTTTGGACTTTATTATATTTAAATTTGGTCTTTATCACTTTAAGAGAAATAGCTATAAAAATAAACAAAGGAGAAAACAACTGTTGAATTTTAAATCAAACCCAAAGAATCAAATTCATTACACATATAAACTCCTAGTGCAAAACTGGCGACGAAAAAGTTTTAGTTGAAAAGACATAGTAAAAAACTATAGTAAAGAGTATACTCAAAAAATGGTATAACAAAACAAATAACAATAACAAACCCACAATAATACTGTGGACAAACCATTTTACCAAAAGTAGAGAAGTTTGAGATGTCTACTGGGTTAGGCTTGGGTGTTTTCCAAGCTTTCTTGAAGTTCTGAGTCTCTTTGTGCCTGAGAATTGGAGCCTTCACAAATTCTGTCTATTCTGGTTAAACTGTCAACTGGTGATACTTTTTTCTTTTTTTTTTTTTTTTTTATTGTTGGGGATTCAATGAGGGTACAATAAGCCAGGTTGCACTGATTGCAATTGTTAGGTAAAGTCCCTCTTGCAATCATGTCTTGCCCCCAGAAAGTGTGACACACACCAAGGAACTGGTGATACTTTTAAGATCTGTAAAACTTGGCTCAAAGGAGTAGGGCACCGGCCCCATATATTGGAAGTGCTGGGTTCAAACCCAGCCCCAGCCAAAAAACTGCAAAAAAAAAAAATCCATTAAACTTTTAACTCTATGTAAAATGGACTACTGTTTGACCACAAGTTATGAGAATAAATGTTAAGATGCAATGTCAGTCAATGTCTCAATGTGAACATGGTTAAGATGCAATAAAATATGACAAGGCAAAGAGTGCCAGCTGTGGGGATAAGAACTGGATTTGACTTTGCAAATTGTGTGTCCTTGGTTAAGGTATGTACTATCTATCTCTGAGCCTTAGTTTGCTCAACTGTAAAACTGAGAAGTGAACAACAACTTCATTGAGCCTCTGTAAATTCACTGAGATAACAGATAATAAATGGCACGTGGTGCTTGTTCCACACAGGTAACTTATATTCCCTTGATATGCTACCTCCTCTTGCTCTCCTGGGGAAGTGCTTTCAAGACTTAACCTGACTCTTACCTTTAGTTGGTAAACAGCAGGCTTGCAAACTACTGTTAGTGCCACCGCTGAGGTCCTGGAGGTCTAAGATTCTATGATAGGATTCTCCTCCGTTGATGCAAATAATTGAGAAAAGGCCTCCTTAATCTTCCCATGTTCAATAAAGTGTAGTTAGTATTCCTTCTTTGTCTTAGCCCAAGATGTAAACAAAATCAAGATATAGAACGGGGTTGTTGGGAAAAAAATTTATAAATTTATAAATTTCAAAGTATACATTTTTAACAAAGTTATTCATTTTGGCTATCTTTTTGCTATATTAATAAGACAATTTCAAGAGAAAGAAAATATGTTCTTTGAGAACTAGTCTTGGTGTTTTTTTTTGTGTGTGTGTGTGTCATAAAATATTGAATTGAGAACCATACTTTGCCACTCCAGGAAGAACTTTATATTCATATAAATATATATATTTGCCACTCCAGGTGAATCTTTATATTTGTACATAAATCATTCAAGGAAATATGTTTTAATTTTCTGTGTTGTTTAATTTCTTTAGGAGCTATATAAACACCACTTGTATTATTAAGTAATGAAATATGTTGCTCTTTATACAGTTGGCTTCCAAATGGGTTACAGTAAATCTCTTAATCTTTGAGAATTTATTGTACTCTAAATTGCTCAAGCATTAATCCCAATGGTATTGATGCACAACTTGTATTTTAAGTTCAGCAATCATTTGAGCTTCAGTGTACATTATTCCATGTAAACCTATGGGTTAGCAACCCTAAAACCTGGATGATTAAAAAAATAGGGTATCGTCCCATTTGTTTTCTGATAATAATGTAACCAAGTCTAGAACAACCCTCTTCTGCCCTTGGCCTTCAAGAAAAAAATTTTAGAAATGGCAACATTCTGAGAACATTCTGAGAGTTCATGTTGATTCAGATTTCCCACAACATTATCGAATTTATATTTCATGTGCATCTTACCTTTTTCCTGAAATAATTTAAGACTTAAAAGATGTTGCAAAGGTAATACAAGGTGTTTTAGTGTACACTGCCTCCAGCTCTCCCCAAAGATGACATTGTATAAAACCATAGTACTTTGTCACACCAGGAAACTGGCATGCTATTAAACTAGGGAAAATTTGGATTATGTCAGTTTTCATATGTATGCTTTGTATAGTTCTGTGACGTTTTATCACGTGGATAAAGTTGTATCATGGCTCCCACAACCTGGATATAGAATTATCCCTTTATCATAGAGACGACTCCCAAAGTCCCCACGACACTGATCGGCATCTCGCTTTCCCCGACTTCTGACCTGTTCTCTACTACTGTAATTTTGTAATTTTGAGGAAGTTATACAGATAGAACAATAGAGTAATTTTGTAATTTTGAGGAAGTTATACAGATAGAACAATAGAGTATCTGACTTTATTTTTCCAAGAATAGCTTTTTTTCAGGCAGCATTATGAATTTTACATCTGTGTTGCTGTATTATCAATAATCTGTTCCTTTCGTTGCTGAGTATTAGTTCACCACATAGATATACCAAAGTTTGTTTACTTACAAGCTGTAAGACATTTAAACATTACAAATAAAGCTTCTGTGAACATTTATGTACAGGTTTCTGTGTGGACATAAATTTCATGCCTCTAGAATAAATACCCAGAAGTGTAATTGCTGGATGGTATTGTAATAGATGTTTAACTTCATAAGGAACTGAGGCATTGATTTCCAGGGTGGCTGTATGATTTTTGTGTTCCTCCTAGTAATACACAAGAGATATGGTTTCTCCACATTCTCATCAACACTTGATTTAACTTGTCAGGACTTTTTTTATCTTAGTCATTCTAGTAGGGTTATAGAGGTATCTCATTGTGGCTTTAATGTGAGTTTCTCAAATAACAAATGATATCCACATCTTCTCATGTGCCTGTTTGTCATCCACATATTCTTTTTGGCTAAACATCTGTTTAACTCTTCTGCCTATTTGTAAATTGGACATTTTCCTACTTGTATATAGATTTTATAGAATTCTTTATATATTCTGAAAGCAGATCCTTTGTTGGAAAGGTGATTTAGAAATATTTTCTCCCAATATGTGACTTGTCTTTTTATTCTTTTAACAATGAATAAGTTAAAAAAATAAAGTTTCTAATTTTGATGATATCTGGGTTCTTGATACTTTTGTACACTGCACTTTTGATCTCATGCCTAACAGCTATTCACCAGTTCTAGGTTGCAAAGATTTTTTTCTATTTTTTTCATCTTACTAGTTCTATGTATTGTATTGTATGTTAAGAGTTTTGATCCATTTTCAGTTAATTTTTGTATAGGATACAAGGTTTGGGTTAAGGTTATTATTATTTTTGCCTGTGGGTGCCCAATTGTCTCAACACCATTTATTTAAAGATTAACCCTTCTTCATTTAATTGGTTTTGCAAATGTGTCAAATATCAGTTGGCTGTACTGGTAGGAATAAATTTCTTTTCTCTCTATTCTATTCTTTTGATCTATGTATATATTCTTCTAACAGAACCATAGTGCCCGATGACCGGAGCTCCATAGTAAGTCTTTAATAGTGGATAGTGTGGTCATATTTTATTCCTTTTACAAAATAATTTTGGCTTTTGTAGTTCCTTAGTTCCCTTTAATTCCCTTTAAGTTGTAGAGTCAGTTTCTCTCTATCTACAAAAATTCTACTGGGATTTTGATAGAAATGCATGAAACTCACAGATCAATTTAGGAAGATTTGCCATATTTACTGTGGTGCGTCTTTCATTCTATGAATATGGTATGTCTCTCCATTTATTTAAGTCTTTGTAATGTCAGCATACACAGTTTTTATGTTTTGTTAGATTTACATATAAGTATTATAGCTTTTGGAACTTGTATAAGTTGCATTTTAAATTTCTATTTTCAATTGTTATTTTTTGTATATGCAAATAAGATATGTGTGTGTGTGTGTGTGTGTGTGTGTGTGTTAACCTTATATCTTCAGACCTTGCTAAATTCTCCTATTAGTTGCAGGAGAATTAGTTGTTTCTTTGTAAATTTCTTTTTACAAGTGTTAAAAATCACTTTATTCAAACTATTTTTATTTCAAATTAATATGAGGGTACAAATTGTTAGGTTGTGTTGTTTTCACTTCTAAGGTAAAATTCAAGTTGTAGCTGAGCCCTTCACCAGAGGAGCGTGCTGAATATATTTCTAGGTAGCAATTGTGTCTGTGTATGAAGATGGTTTTCTTTCTTCCTTTTGAATCTGTACTCCTTTATTTTGCTTTTCTTGGTTCATTGCCATGGCTGGGATTTGCTGTATGAGGTTGAATCAGAGTGGGAAAAGTGACTATTCCAGGATTGAGAGATTTTTCTATTTTTGTTTAAGAGTTCTGGTATGACTCCCTTATGATCAGATAATATGCTTTGCATTATTTTAAATTATTTTTAATTTTTAGAGTGCTATGGTTTCCAAAACTGATGTATTTGAAACATTCCCTAATACATCAATGTTTGGAGGTGGAGCCCAGTGAGAAGTGACTAGGTCACAAGGGCACTGCCCTCATAAATATATTAATGCTATTGTGGCCAAGAGAAGGTTCCTTATAAAAGGATGAGTTAGGCTCGCTTTTGCGTCTCTTTTATCCTCTCTTGTCTGTATTCTGCTGTGGATGCTGCAGCAAAAGGCCCTCACCACATGCAGACCCTCAGTCTTGGACTTCTTAGCCTTTAGAACTGTGAGCCAAATAAATTTCTGTTTGTTATACATTACTCACTCTTAAGACTTCTGCTGCAATAGAACAAAATGAACTGAGGGAAGTTTATTTTTCCCCCATGGGCCAGATCTGCCCTCTCTTGATGAATGTTTTAGTGAGCTGGAAAAGAATGTGTATTCTGCTGCTGTTTGGCGAAGTGTTTGTAATTGCCAATTAGATTTTGTTATTGATGATGTTGTTTAGATCTTATATACCCTTGCTGATTTTTTGTCTAGTAGTTTTAATGATTACCGAGAAAGAGGTTTTTGAAGTCCCTGCCAACATTTTTCCCTTTCTGTTCTGCCATTTTTGCTCCACGTATTTTGAAGCTTTATTGGTAGGTTATACCCATTTATAACTGTTTTATCTTCTTGGTAAATTCTTCCTTGGTGATTTTCTGTGTTCTAAATACTACTTTGATATTAATATTGTACTCCAGCACCCTTTGATTAGTGTTTATATGCAATTGCTTTTCCTGTACTTGTCCTTTTAACATATCATTACATTTTAGTACATTTCTTTTTAATAGTTTATAATCAGTCAATTTTTAACCAATTTCAACAATCCGTTTCTATTGATATTTTTAGGCAATTTACGTTGAATGAAGTTATTGATATGTTAATATTTAAGTCTAAAAATTACTTGTTTTCTGTTTGTTCTCCCTGATTTTTCTTTATTTCCACTGTTCTGCCTTCTTGTAGATTATAAAACACTCTATGCAGTTTCTTATAAGGACCATGTGGGTCTTCTTAGTGTTTCACACAGAGATTTAAGAGTTCTTTTTCCAGCAAAGCTGCCTCTCATAATTCTCCCTTCACTCTATAGTTGGAAGGAGGAAATGTATGACTTTTTGTTGTTCTTTGCTTAGTGCAGGGTGAGGATTGTCAACCAGGCTGATTATTATAGTTGGTACAGATGCTATGTCTGTGGAAAAGAGAAGCCTAGTATCTCTGCTTGAGTTAGTGCAAGGTTGGGGATGGCTGAAAAGATCACAAAATCTCTATACAGTCTGTCTTCTTTTCTCCATTTGTCAGAGTCTTCTGAAAGTTGCTTTATGTATGTTGTCTAGGGTTTTTAGCTATAGTTAAGTAGGAAGAATAGGGTGGAATATGCTTATTTATTTTGCCCCTAACCAGAAATGTCATCTGTATCAAATTTCTTAAATCATTCTTACTGTTCTCATGTGAACATAGTGCTGTGTTCTAGTGTAGCATAATAAAATAAGAGCAGTTTTTTGGCTTTTTTCTCTCTCTCTCACATACACCCCTCACACACACATATAGAAAGTTCATGTTCAATATTCTACCCCATAGTCTGATGAGATTGCTTTTTTAAACCTTAGATCTTCATGGTATTGAGTAGGATATTAAGAAAATTTTATTGTGGAATGAAAAGGGATGTTGGAGATAAGAAGCATTTCCCAAAGCCAAAAGATATTTTAGAATCCAAATCCTTTGTTTATCTCTGCCAGGAAGGGAATATTTGAAGGTATTTTTTAAAGATCATTTATACAAAACTAATTGCTATTGTATTATAAGAGATAAATTAACTGCACTTTCAGCTCATACACCATTTAGATTTCATAAACATCTAGAATTTTAGTCCTTGGAGAAACTCTAGAAATTTTCTAGTTCAAGTTCTAGAACCATTAAGGTTCAATTAAAAATAGAACCATTTAAGGCAAGTTTGTACTATTTACAGTCTGACTCTATTGAGTTATATTTTCATAAGTTAACATATTTTAGTGAATAACTCGGATGGTTAGTATCTTCCTTAACTACAGATTCATTTTTTAGAATTTTAGAATAAGAAGAAATCACTACTAATAAATCATAAATATGATTTCAATGTCTTTTAGAAAAGTTAATTTTAAAGATATATTGGTAAATTATAAAATATTTATAGTATTAATATTTCCTGTGTACCTAAATCAGGCAATTATAAATTAAGGCAATGCTAATAAATTAAAGATCATTGTTAATACTATTCAGTAATATTTCTGCAATTCACCTGTAGGAATATTTTCAGGAAATGTATTCAATACAATGCTCATTTTTTAGAATATCGAGATGTATTTTGAAGTAAATTTGGGTGAAATAATCTATTGCATTGAGCCTATCAATTACCTCCTGAAACTTAACTATCATCTTGTTCTTACATCCCTTCTTCTGCAGCTTAAATTATATAGTTTACCATTTGTTTTAGTGCAGTTGGCTGCTGTCACAAAATACTATGAACTGGGTGGATTATAAATAACAGAAATTTATTTCTCACACTTCTAACGTGTGGAAACACAAGGGCAAGGTTCTCCGTGTCTGGTGAGGGCCTGTCATCACAGTTCACTCTCATCTCAAACTCCTGGTCTCAAGCAATCCTCCCGCCTCCACCTCCCAGAGGGCTAGGATTACAGGGGTGAGTTACTGGGCCCAGCCTAAAATGTAGTTATTTTTCATGGCTCACTGACAAAAGAGTACTGAATTCTCTACTCCAGCTCTATCTCTGCTCTGGACACTTGGTTCCTCGACCTCCTCTACTGCAAGGACCTTCCTTCTGCTTCTTCTCTACTCTGGCGACCACTCCTACAACCACGTCTTGGATTTGGTCATTACCAACCAAAGATGGATCTATCTCCAAAACTTGGGATTTTCATTACTGCTCCCCCTCCTTCTGTGCAACTTCTCCTATCTCCTATTTTTCACTAAGTCTACAATTTTTTAATTTTCTTCTTTTTAAACTCTATTTCTTGAATCCGAACATTTTCTTCCTCAGTCTTTCTGCTGGAATGGACAGAATGCCTCCCTTGGGCCTGTTTTACAAAGGCACTGCTCCCAATCATGAGGGCTCTACCTTCATGACCCAAGATCCTGCCTCCAAATACCATCGCTGTGGGGATTAGGATTTCAGCAAATAAATTTTGAGCAAGACACCTTAACACCATTATAATTATCACTTTCTTGCATATATTCTAAATGTTTGTCCTTTCCCACTTGATGGGAAAACAATTTCAACTCTCATTAAATAACACAAATCTCTATTTAAGACCTGCACTTTTACAGGTGAACATATATTTTGATACACACAGACATTCATGCTTCCTCGTTTCATTTAAATTTGAGTATAACTGACCTCTAGAGGGCTCATCGTGTTGCCGAGTAATCACCCTGTGTTAACCTGCTTTATACTTGCTGCTAATCCATTGGATGACTGATACTTTCTTTTACTCCTCAAGTCCCAAAAGCCTTCTCCCATCTTTATTCTCAGCTGATAACTTTGCTTCCTATTCGATTATGAAAATAGAACTGATTGCCAAAAGCATTCCACAAGCTTTCTCTGCATATCTCCCTACCTGCCTGCATCTGTGCTCACAGACTGTGTCTTCATTCCTCTTGCTGTGGGTAAGCACCTGCTCTCTGCACTCGCCATTCCTTCCACTTCTACCTCTTTTCAGTCCCAGATGGTCCCGTAGCAGTTTTTCCCATTCTCTCCTGATACCTGACTTTTCATTCTCTAGTGGGTATTCCTCATCAATATGCAGACCTCCTATTAGTAGTTTGATCTTAACAATATTCTCTTCACTTCACTTTCTTCTCTACTCCAATCCCACCTCTTTCTCTTTATGGAAAAATTCCTTGGAAGAGCTGTTTGTGCTAGCTCTCTCCAGTATCTCTCTGCCACTACCCAGGCGTTGCTTCCTCCATCTCTTCACTGAAACAGTTCTTTTTAAGGTCGCCAGTAGCTTTATACTGATAAATCTAAAAGTCAACTCAATCTTCATTTTGCCTGACTGTAAGCAGTCATTCCTTTTTCATTAAAAGATCTTCACTAGCTTCTACCCACCGAGGTTTTCTCCAACCCTCCCGACCAAGCCTCTGTCTTGCTGTTTTCTCACCACCCACCCTGATCCTTAAATGTTGGAATGCCACAGAGCTTAGCCCCTGGAACTCCTCTTTTGTTCTACCATGTACATTTCCTTGGTGATTTCATCTAATGTCATGACTTTAAGTACTTTTGAAGCATAGATGATTCCCAATTTTTCTTTATAGCCTGGATCTATCTTCTATACTCCAGACTCATATAGCCTATTGCTACTTAGTGTCTGCACTAGTGTGCAATAAATAAAAATAAATATATAAACAAGTAAATGAATTAATGTAACTTGTGTAGAACTGAACTCCTGATTTTCCTACTTTAAGGTCTACTCTTCTCACTTTTTTGACAAATCAGTGTTCTATTCAATTCTATTCTATCCTTTCCCATTCTGTCCTGTTTTATACTATTCTAATAACTCTCCAAAATCTATCCTTAAATACTCAAAGTCTACTAAATGACTTTCCATTGCAGTGGAATAAAAGCAGTATTTAAAGTGGCTTCCGAAGCCCTATGTATGATGTTCTTTCGTTAGCATCTTCTTTCTCTGTTCCTTTTCCTTCACTTACAGCAGAGCAGCCATCTTGCCCTGTTTGCTTTTTCTCCAACCCACATGAAGCTTGATTTTATGGCAGGACCTTTGCACTTGTTGCCTGTATTTCAAGTCGTCTTCCCCCCCAGAAAATTGCATGACCTATTTCCTTACCAACTTTACCTTTTTTACTAAAATGTCACCATTTCAGTAGGCCTTTCTTGACACTTTTATGTCCAAATTGTGACTTCCCCCTACATACAGTCCTTTTCTCCTTCTTTGCATAGGATTTACCACCATTCAACAAACCCTATCTTGTGCTTGTTATCTTATTTATTTTCTCTTTTCCCACTTAAAATTAAGCTACATGAAGGCAGAGAGTTTTGCCACTCTTATTTACTGCTGTGTCTTTAATACCTAGAACAGACCTGGCACATATTTTGTGCAGAATACTTGTAAAGTAACCTGGAGCAAATGGATGAATTCATTTGACATACTTATTATTATAACTTTACTTGAGAGAATGCTGTTATTGGTAAGTGAGATGTGCAGTTCGTTTTTCTATAAAATTCACAATCAGTTATAGCAGAAAAAATAATTTTCGATGGTAAAGACTTAAACATTTTCCGGTCTGGTCTTGAAGGATTATGTTTCACCAGTGATCGATCTCATTTTTCATTATAAAAAAAGAACCTCGCCATTTGACATCTTTCCCTAAGTTTTAAGTCCATGAACAGGAGAACCAGAAGGTATTCTTATGGTTTGTTCTGCATTTGTGATGATCCTTTGTACATTGTTCACACCATTCATCTGCCCTGCAGGCTCACCAGCTCCAAGCATTTTCCTTTCTCATCTTAACAGGTTACCATTTCAAGATTCTTTAATCAATGCCCTTTTACATTTACATCATATTAACAGGTAATTTAAAAGTTTAATCAAAGACTTCAGTGATAGTTGCTGATTGTACTCCTGGAGTTAAATCTGGGAGCTGCAGGCTGTGAATTGATTCAGGTAGGAGGTCCTCTGTGGTAGGAAATAAAGAGAAGTGGGGTTTCTCTCCCTGATGTAAGCTCTTGCAGGACTATTGATCTATTTGCTTTTGTGCTTCAGTGCTTGGCTGGTCAATTATTTACAGATCACAGAGACAGTGTGTGTGTAGCAGCAGGTGAAAGAGGGAGGTTGAAATTGCTGTTCTTAGAATTTGGCTTTAATAATGAAGTTGATGAAAGGAAAATGTTTCATTTAAAAGAAACAGATAAATCACAGTGGTCAATAGCTAGGTGACTTCATCGATATCTCTTTAAATCAAAGTAATTTTTATATGAAGCCATCTTGCATTTCTAGTTATTTTCAGTGGTCCACAGAAATTGAGTATGGTCTAGTCAAAAGAAAAACACAACTTGTTACTCATTTTGGTTTATGGATGTAAAAATAGATAAGTCTCAAAGCTTCTACCTTTAAGAAGAGTCATAGTTTTTAATGTCATAGTCATTTTAGAAAATAATTTGCAAGGGCCTGGTCTGTGAAATGTCCTAGGAATATAAAAAGTGAACAAGAATGCATTTTAAAGCTTTGTTTAAAGCAGTGGTTCTCAACCTGTGGGTCGCAACCCCTTTGTAGCAATGAAGCTAAATTATAGCTTTCACATGAAGACTATAACTCAACTATAGCACAAAACTATGGGGAAAGGGCCAAGGAAGGGGAAGGGAGGGGGGAGGTTTTGGTGGAGGGAGAGTAATGGGTGGGGCCACATCTATGGTGCATCTTAGAATGGGTACAGGCGATTGCACTAATGTACACAGCTATGATTTAACAATAAAAAAAAAAGAAAATAACATCCTGCATGTCAGATACTTACATTACGATTCATAACGGTAGCAAAATTACAGTTATAAAGTAGCAACAAAAATAATTTTATGGTTGGGGGTCACCACAACACGAGGAACTGTATTAAAGGGTCACGGCATTAGCAGGCATTAGGAAGGTTGAGAACCACTGGTTTAAAGGATCTGCCTCATAGAGCTTTTTTTTTTTTTTTTTGAATATTAAATAAGACAAGCAACAGCTTTATGGCCTAGATTATATTATTACTCATGAGATTTGGATGAAATTACGACAGCTTAGTTTTCCTTTAGATGACTTATGTACTATCATGTAGGTAGCAAGGGGTATAGGTGTAATTCAAACTATGGCAATCTGAATTTAAAACTAACATTTACATGTTTTGCTATGTGTTGTGGGTGAAACTGTGTCTCCCCTAAAGTCCTATCTTGACGCTCTAACACTCACCCACCATGTGATTATATTTGGAGATAGAGCTTTCAAAGAGGTAATTAGGGTTAAATGAGCTCATAATGGTAGAGCCCTAATCTGATGTGACTGGTATCTTCCTAAGAAAAGAGGCAGCTCACGGAGAAAACGTCATGTGAAAACCTAGAATGTCATTGCAAGCTCAGGAGAGAGGCACAAGAGAGACCAAAGCTTCAGCACCTTGTCTTAGATGTCCAGCCTCTAGAAAGGTGAGGAATAAAAGTCTGTCATTCAGCCCATATACTCTGTGGTATTTTGCTGTGGTAGCTTGATTAAACTAAGACAGATAAATAAAATGTGATGAGAAATATTAATAATAAACTATTTTAGCATGAAAAAAACACAAGCACGCTTTCTGCCATAAATTATGTGGGCATAAAACGTATTTTCACATTGAAATAGGGTAAATTACTCTAGAATGAGTTTCAGTTCATATGCCAAACAAATATGAGTTAGTGGAGATTTGTTAAAATTGGATGTAGGTCAGCATCTTTTATTTTTGTTTAATATTTCTTTTGACTTAGTTTTACAGTAATGAACATGCGTATTTATGTTCTTAATCCATGTTGAGTAGCTGACGAGGCTGGTATGTTTCTTGTATTAAGTTCCATACAAATTCTTTCTGAAGGCAGAGCTAATGGCAAAGTTCCTGTCACAGGCATTATTATTGTCGGCATCACATCGGCCTCTTATTGGTGGGTTCTGTAGCTCATCTAGAACAATTAATCTGAACTTGATTCTTTGGTATATAAGATAATTAATATCCAGTTCATTTAGAATTGGGTAATCCCAGAAGAATAATGCAAATAGTGGGTGTTAATTTCCCGTGTCTTTTATCTGATTACACATTAGGTACTATAAATGTTTCGATCTGGTTGACAGTTTTAAAAGACATGCCCCTATTTCTAAAAACTTTAATTCCAAAAAAGAATAATAGAAATAGTAATAGAAAGTATATGTGGAATGCTCATGTTTTTTTTTTTTTTTTAGACAGTCTCACTATGTCACCCTCAGTAGAGTGCTGTGATGTCACATCTCACAGCAACCTAAAACTCCTGGGCTTAAGTGATTCTCTTGCCTCAGCCTCCCAAGTAGCTGGGACTACAGGCTCATGTTTGTATATTGAGAATGAATCAAGAAGCAGTGTTAAAATAGAGCTTCTATCATGTTTCTAAGGCCTGTGAAATTCTAAACAGAACCAGAACTGTTACCTGAAGAGGTGCTCATTCAGATTGAGGATATGTGGGTCATTATGAAAGTTTTGAGATACACAAAAATCAAGAAACATACAACCTACATGGACAGAAACCAAATGAAGCCCGCTCAGCAAAACCAATAAGCCAAGCAAGTTGAAACTTGCATGGGTGAATCAGTAAAGGACACTGTGTTTGTTGAAAGTGAAATAATGGACCATAACACAGTCTGTTTCAAAACTCTTGAAACAGTGAGCCATAGAGGCAGAGTACCTACCAGCTCTTTGGTTGTTTTAACCATAAGCTGCACTTCCACATCAGCACCAATGAACTTACTTAATCTCTTGTGATATCATTGGGGGGAAAATATCTAGTTGCTTAATTCAAAATGTGAGAAATCTCAATGGTGTAATTTACATATGTGCAGTCATTTAAAAATGTCAAATCTGTATAACGCCCTTTTTTTTTTATTAAATCATAGCTGTGTACATCAATATGATCATGGGGCACCATACACTTGGTTCATAGACCATTTGACACATTTTCATTACATTAGTTGACATAGCCCTCCTGGCATTTTCTTAGTTACTTTGCTAAGACATTTATATTCCACATTTACCAAGCCTCACATATACCCTTGTAAGATGCACCACAGGTGTGATCCTTTCAATGCCCCTCCCTCTACCCATCTCCCCCCTCCCCACCCTTTCCCCCTTCCCCCTATTCTTAGGTTGTAACTGGGTTATAGCTTTCATGTGAAGGCCCTAATTAGTTTCATAGTAGGGGTGAGTACATTAGATACTTTTTCTTCCATTCTCGAGACACTTTACTGAGAAGAATATATTCCAGCTCCATCCATGTAAACATGAAAGAGGTAAAGTCTCCATTTTTCTTCAAGGCTGCATAGTATTCCATGGTGTACATATACCACAATTTATTAATCCATTCGTGGATCGATGGGCACTTGGGTTTTTTCCATGACTTAGCAATTATGAATAGGGCTGCAATAAACATTCTGGTACAAATATCTTTGTTATGATGTGATTTTTGGTCTTCTGGATATATGCCCAGCAGAGGAATTACAGGATTGAATGGCAGATCTATTTTTAGATCTCTAGGTGTTCTCCATGTATCTTTTCAAAAGGAATGTATTAATTTGCATTCCCACCAGCAGTGCAAAAGTGTGGATGTGGAGAAAAGGGAACACTTTTGTATAACACCCTTTGGAGATGTGCAGTCTACAACCTGGACAACTATATACAACAGCCTCATTTCCATTCCCTCCCCCCGCCCACCACACATAGCCTTTCATGCTGAGCATCATACTTGATTTCTAGTTGTATTTACAATTGCCTAAAATTTCTTACCTCTTGCTCCACGAAGGAATTTATCAGTCATGGCAAAACAATTTATAATTTAAATGGACTGTTTGCTTTCTGTCAGTCACTGGAGACTACTAACGCCAGGGAAATAGTGACATACTTTCAAATCTTAAGATTTCAGAAATGAGAGGGACATTATGAGTTTCATAGTTCATAATACTGTACGTAAAGTGCACTCCATTTGTTAATGTCTGAACATTTTATAGCAAGTAATGTAAACTTATGAAGAAGACACTGTTATTTTATGGTGGGACTTATAACAGGCTTTATTTAGACAAAATTAATTTTGTTGACCCTTTTAAAGTCGATGCACTTATTCTTCTTGCTATTTATATAATATCCATGTGAGGGCAGTAGAGTACCTGGTTCAGATGTTAAGAAATTGTGTCACAAGAAATTCTTAAAATAAATCCACCATGTTGAGTAACTATTATGATTATATTAGATAAAGAGATTGCTACCTTTTATACCTAAATGCTATACTATATAAAAGTAAATATTTTTTTCTCGATTTCTTCTTTTTTGGCAATAATGGTCATGCCCCGTAGGTAAGTATTTTCTAATCACTAATATAATCGATAGTAATATTACTAATGATATCAAGTTAGAGGTTTATGACCATTAAATTTAAAAGTAAATATGTAAAATATTTAAGTCTATTTTAAAAATTATGATAATATCAAATTTTTATTAAAAAATTTGGTGAAATATATTGCAAGAGGGACTTTACCCAACAATTGTAATCAGTGTAACTGGCTTATTGTACCCTCAATGAATCCCCAACATTAAAAAAAAAAAAAATTTGGTGAAATAAATCACTGTGAATTTAGACACCTTTCCTATTTAACCTGTTGCATAGTCATTTAATACCAATTTTGGTTGGGCAAAATGCCTGTGTCTCATCCCTTCCTCCTAAAATTTGAGAGTTGTGCATTTTCTTAATTTCAAACTCATTATTTATATAAATATACCCCATAATTTAGTTGTCTCGTAGCTAGCATTCTCACATAGCAGGCTGACTCATCGAGTTACAAAGAACCTGTTCTGTAACCCGCTTATATTGGAGGAAGCATTAAGAAATTATATTGCTCAAAGCATGACTTATGAGTAGTTTACCTAATTTCTATTTAATCTTCTAGAAAGCAGAAATATTAGGATATCAAAAGCACATTTCTACTTGTAATAATTATAACATTTTCATAAGTTTCATATTGCTGGAATTTTTTTTATAAACATAAATATGTTTTAGATACCACTCACGACATAGGTCGTCCTCCCTGGGAACTCCTAAAGCCCAGCATCTTGGAGCCTGAGCATGGAGTCAGTTTGAATCCTGTCCAGGCCTCTGACAGATAAGTGATCTGTACAATTTATTTGACTTCTGTTTAAAATGGATAATAAATGTACCAATTGCATAGGGTGCTTATGATGATTATGTGATCTAAACACTACTTAGTAAAGTGTCTAGCATGTGCTAAAAACTCAATAAAAGTTATTAGTTTTAGTGTTATAAATAATTTCTATAAAGAGGCTATTAAAAATAGTCTTATAAAAACATATTACCCATCATATTTATATATCAAAATCATATTTATATGATTTTGAGGGCACTGCTACTACATTAATATGTCTCAATTTTGCCTTATTATCCTTCAGATTATATAAACATTTTATTTTGCATTATCTGATAATCTCTTTGAATCAAATATGTGTCATGGTTATGACTTTGCATTGGTTGTTAGGTTTATATTCAAATTATGCCTCGTTTCTAAGACATTTCATATAATTAATTTCACCTGGCACATTTCTTTGTATCTATTCTCCTTTACTCGTATATATATTTCCCTTTTTCCTGCTTTCTTCACCCACTTTTATAAAATTTTATTGTGTATATTTTTGCAAGATGCCTGAAATTTCTCCATAGAGTGTTATGAAATGCGTTTATTCATGAAGGCTAGGAAACAAAATGAATCTGAGTGATTCCCAAAGAGCACACTTTCTAATTTATTGGTGAAAAAAAAAGATAGTGTATTTTAACAATTGAAGATGTTATTCCATGGGTTCTAGTAATTATAACCTCAATAAAAAGTATTATTTTATGTTAATTGCTAAATATAGGTATCTAAGAATTATATATAAATAGATTTGGAAGAGAACGCACAGGAAACTATAATTCAAAGCTCCCTCACTTTGAATATCTATTTATTATAAATTTACTGATTCATGAGGATTATTCTACATATATAGATGATGTAGAATGGTTAAAATCATATTTATGTGTAAATGCTTGTTTCAAATGCTTGAATATTTTATATGAACATAGGAAAATACAGGACTTAATCCTGCTTCTGGGACACAGAGGTTTACTCCACATAGGCCATTATTGAGCCTCCAGTTTTAAACACTTTTAGACTACACTTTAGAAGTGGTCACGGCTACAAACTCTGACAGCTTTTGGCAGGGCATCAGCTGTCTTTGTAGTATTGATAAGATCATAAATGGCAAAGATAATTTTATTTTGGAAAAGCAAAACTTTTTTTTTTTTTAATAGGTTGAACCCTATCACTGGAGGTTTTTCCAGATGACGATCAAGTCATTCAAGTATTTCATAGGCTTTATGACTAAAGCTGCATGTGTATTTTTTTTACATTAGGAAATCTACCAGATTGCATTATAAATATTGCAAAAAAGTTAATTAAGCACCCGAACTTCTCCATATGGTTCACTGGGAACTTGTGGGATTCAGCTCCAGCAAAGTCCCTTTAACATTCTCTGATGTTACTGGCAACATGTAATCAATTCTCTCTGCCATTTTTAATTGTGGCTGCCATATACAATTATTGTCTCATCATTCAAAGTATCTTGGGAATGACTATTTTTCTTCCATTCTCTATAAAATTAAAAATGAGAGGCAGCAACCATATTCATACGATGCACAACAATTTGGACTATAATATCAGGCTAATTCTGAGAAATTCAAAGGACCCCTACATCCTTTCTCTACTTGTGCATAAACTTCATTTTGTTCATTTTCTTACTGTATTATAATCATTGATTTTTAAGATTTAACCATTCTACTGGAAACTCCAGGAAGACAGAGTCGATGCTTCCTTTTTAATGTGTAGCATTCTCCCAGGCTGTTGCAAATATTGCCTGTGTCCTGACCAAATATGACAGGTGTTCACCTACTCCCATTACTTATTGCTGTCAGCCCCTATCATGGTTTGTGTGATGTGTTCCTCTGGCCATGGGACAATACCTAATGCGTAGTCTAAAAGTGTCAGAGAATTGATACCTCTGGCTGAACTGTGTCTTAGCTTGTTTGTACCACTATAATAAAATACCTGAGACTGGATAATGTATAATGAACAGAAATTTATTGGATATTTTTTAAAATTATGGAGACTAGAAAGTCCAAGATCAAGGAGATGGCATCTGGTGTCCAGGGAGGGCCTTCTCATTATGTTTTCACATGATAGAAGGCAGAGGGGGCCGAATGGCAAAGGAAACTCCTTTTATAAAAATCTTAATCTCATTTAGGAGAGGGGAGTCCTCATGACTCATTACCTTGCGAGAGGCTCCACCTCTTTATACTATTAAATTGGAGAACTTGTAGGGATACAAACATTCCAACTTTAGTTAGCCATTAGTCAATAACTAATGGGAGTTGGTAGGAGAATACTCCAGCTTCCCCTTGCCCCCCTTAGTTGAGAGAGCTCTGAGTATTTCTACGTACACGTTGTTTTCCAGGGGCCACCAGTGGGGCTGAGACGCACCTGCTTACAGCAGCAATCAGCTCATTCAGGCACCTCCCACTGGCTTCTTGTCATTCCCTGTTTCTCTGCCTCCTTATCCTAGTCTTTCCTGAAATCACTTCCCAAATACTATTTTTGAATATTAATAATAATAATATTAATAATAATATATTATAATAATTATAATAATCTTGAATATTTTTATTCAAGATTACTTATTATTTATGGGAAAATACAAAGTAAAATATGGTACATACCAGGACCACAGTATATATTTGTAGAATGACAGAGGGGTAGATGAATGGATGGTGGATATGAATAAACCGTACCTTTATTTAGGTTAGTAAATGTTCTCTTCTTTAAAGAAAATTTTAGATAGTAGCCATGGGCTACATGTATAGACTTTTTCACTCAACTGTATATCACATTTTAAATATACAAAAAAGACATGAATTCATAAACATCTATGTTTTGCTAATATAAATATTTAATGTTATATAAATCCTTATCCATAGATAATGTTTAAGAGAGAGAAATAAGTATATAAATAATAATAATTATTTTCACTTAGCCTCTAATAGATACTTGAAATTTAGATTGAGTTCTATATTTTCATCCAATTAGTATAAACATTTCATGTTAAATGGTCACAAAATGTATGATTTATGTTTTCTCATTTACCTTGTTAAATATTTATTAATGCATTTTAATGTTAATATTTATAAACACTTACATAATCAGATATATTATTATTCTCAATCTGATAGTAAAGGTGCATAGAAAGACTAACCATGCCATGCCTAGGATTGGTGATTCTAGTTTTGATGAATGGATTCTACTATTTACATTTACTTCTTTTAATCTAAATTAGCAAGGCAGAATCGTGCACTTTATACTTCCTAGTAAGAATATCTCTACTGACATATTCAATCTTGACAAATAGTCTAATTTTTTTATGTTAGCAGAGCAGACCCTAAGTGGCACTGTAAAATCAGCAAGTTTTCTTTTGAATCTGTGTATCACTTGGCCAGTCTCCCACCTGTCTTCCAGACACACGCCTGGTGTTTGGCAGCAAGATAAGTCCTGTGGTTTCCTGGTTCCTGGGCTTTGCACTGTCTCTTTCTTTTTTTTTTTTTTTGTAGAGACAGAGTCTCACTTTATTGCCCTCAGTAGAGTGCCGTGGCCTCACACAGCTCACAGCAACCTCCAACTCCTGGGCTTAAGCGATTCTCTTGCCTCAGCCTCCTGAGTAGCTGAGACTACAGGCGCCCGCCACAACGCCCGGCTATTTTTTGGTTGCAGTTTGGCCGGGGCCGGGTTTGAACCCGCCACCCTCGGTATATGGGGCCGGCGCCTTACCGACTGAGCTACAGGCGCCGCCCTGCACTGTCTCTTTCAGTCCACACTGTCTTTACTGACAGCAATGTTCCATACATAAATCACTTATCTACTTTGTCACTATATATATTTATCATAGATCTAACTTCTTCCAAAGTTTTCTGTCATCAGTGGTTAGCAAAAACAATCAATTCATTGGAACCATGGTATTAATGTTTAGTAATAGTCCAAGCTAATAATAGATGCCTTCATTGTCTTAACTGAAAGAAGAAAAGAACAAGAGAGATTGAGGTGCTGTATAAGACAGTGGAATTTGAGGTAATATTTTTCAGCAACTGAGATCTTTCTTAAAGCCTGTTTTCCTTACATGTTTCAGGATTACATGTTACCTTGATGTTAAATTATAGAGCATGAGAGATTTACCATGAGCAATAACTCAGGGATAAACCAATTTAGGAATAACAAATGAGAATCATTTGAACTGCTAACATCTCTACGCACCCCTATTCTTTCTTTGTCCCCATAGAGACTGGGTCTTGCTCTGTCGCCTAGGCTGGAGCACAGTAGCATCAGCACAGCTCACCGCAGCTTCCAACTCCTGGGCTTGAGCAGCCCTCCCGGGCCAGCCTCCCAAAGTGCTAAGACCACAAGCATGAACCACTGCACCTCTACCCGCATTCTTAGTTTTTGGTCCATTACACAAGCTCACATTTCGTTTTCAACATAGCACCAAGTACCTTCTTCCAACCTACCATTGTTGACAGATGAAGTGAAAATAATTTGTTACTTTGAGTCTAATGTATTCCTTTATTTTCACACACAAGACCCAGAGATATTAGTGGCGTTGACCAAGGCCACACAGTTAGTTAGTTAAGAGGAGGATAAAGTCCTATACTTGTGAGGCATGCTCATTTTTCTCTATACATATGTGGCATATAACTCTATCATGTGTTTATCTCTGAATTCACTGAGGAAAACATGAATTTAGTAGAAATTTACTTCTCTATGTTTTTCCCCATTGTAAGAGTCTTCAGCCCAGAGTAAAAAAGAGATGTAACCAAGAATGGAGTCTATATTTTTAGATGCTCTACTACAGCTTTTAGCTTCTCTTAAGAATGAAACTCATGAATCTTCATCCTCTCTGCATAGTCCTCTCTGTACCACTAGGTTCATTGTTTCAAATGGCACCTACATATATCAAAGCTTCATTTATCTAGAAAAAATAAGGATAAAGCTGTATCTTAAAGTATTCATGCTAAGTTCTAACACTAATGTAAATGATCATAAAAATGTGACATTAATAGATGCTATACAGAAATAGATAACATTGATAAATAGAATTTTATCAGCAAAAGTTAAGAAATACTTGTATGATTTAGTAATGCCATCATTCATCACTATCATTCTTTTATATATTCTACAAATTTTGTGAGATAAAATATTTTTCTGCATTATTTTCTCTGGATTCTGATGGTTGGAAAGACATGACCAGTCTAAAATTGTTCATTTAGGTAAAGATTTCTTGTAGTTAATCACAAACTATGAAATTCAGAAATCATTTTGTTTATAACTTATACTAAAAGGAGAGACTTAATTTTGCTGCTACAGCTGATCAGGCATGTTGATAATGAATAATACCATGTTAAACAATAACTTTAACAGTTTCTAAGTTCAGGAAACTACCATTTTTATTGTATTTACCTGTTAATTGATTTTCTTTTGCTGCAACATTTTGATTTCCTTTTTTTACTATTCATGTGAAGTAAATGTGGTAACAATCCTTTGGGATTAAAGTAGAGCAGGGTAAAGTTTCTCAGTAATTTATCTGTGTTATGCAGCCAACTTTTGTACTTTTCACTGATGGGTACATTTGATGGAAGTAGACAAGCCCGTATTAAACCTGACGGTGGCATCTCCTATGCCTTTCACTTATCGGTCGTGAGTTCTCTTTTTCTGTACACCCACCTTGTTTCTCTGTGCCTTATAAATCCTGCAGAAGAGTGAGTGAACTTCATGTCTCACTGTTCAGATTTTCATGAAAGTCATCTGCAAAGACATTTGTAAAATGGTCAGAAGAAATTAAAAAGAAAATAAATAAAAGTTTAGTCTGATTCTTCCACTTTTTAGGTCTGCCATCTACCAAGACTAACAATAAAACCACGCGTTCAACTCACTGAGTCAGTCCAAGGAGATATTAGGGAATCAGCGCTTGCTGCACAAAATGCTAAGATGGGAAGTTAGGAAAAGCACTGGAAGTGCCTAATCTGACAGTTTTCTATCACTTCAATGCAGCTTTCTTTGAGTGTGAACAGAATGGCATTTGATGATCACATCACCATGTGTGTTCCCAGGAGCTGGTCAGTCTCCGCGGTGGGACCCACATTCTGCTGTGGCCAGTCTGTGTGTCCTCAGCTTCATTGCTGCTCTGCTACCATCTGTTTGGGCTTGCTAAATGGAAACTCTCAAACATATTTAGTAAATTTACATTTACCAAATTCATAGGGCAGATTTATGCCTCCAAGATGTTCCTCAGCATGTCTTAAATTATCCCTAAGGAAAATAGTTTATAGACTTTTTCAGATCCAGAAAGCATAAATGTCTCCTGAAGAGTACAAAAACAGCCAACATGGAGCCTCAGTATGTCACTGTTTGCTTGGACACTCATTCATTTCATGCCGAATACTTAAGATAATCTTAGTCTTGATGTCTGAATTTACAGCACTTCAATTTGCCTTTAACCATGATGCCGGAGAGACTTTTCTCAAAAAACATGGTTAAACTGCACACCATGGCTTAAAAGTGTTCAGTACATGACTTTTCAAAATCATCTGTAGAATCCATTTCACATTTCTTATCTTTACATACAAGATTCTCATCTAATTTCTGCTTCTGTTGAAAGCTTATTTCCCTTAAAATAAGGGAGTTCTCTCTTAAAAGCTTGTCTGCCTTCTTCCTCTCATTAGCCCCTCTTACCCAGTGCTATATTTATAGTTTCCTGTATCTCTCTTCAAATCCCCTTTCACCTTTGCTTCTTTATCTGGTAAGAAACCCTATTATTCTGCCTCAGTCCCATCTGCCTGGCAAATACTTAATTGATTTCCAAAATTGTTTTAAGGGTCATTTGCTCTAAAGCACTTTCTCTCCACTACCCAGCAAGAAGATGTTCTACCTTCCTCATATAGCTCAAGCATTACTGTGCACATGCATCTGAAGTGGTAGCTGTGATACATCAGGGGCTTATATCAAAATGTCTATGCACACAGTAGCATCTTATATTTCTCCTTCTCTGTACATATTCTTTTTTTTTATTATTAAGTCATTTGTACATAGATCACGAATACATTTATGCCATTATAGGATTCAATGTGTTGGTTATTTATACAAATTGGAGTGCTTACATCCTACTAATCAACATAGCCTTCACCTCATTCACCCAATTACAGTGTTAAGACATTTGTGTTCTACACCTGATAGATCCAACTTGTACTTTGCAGTATGCTCTATAGGTGTAGTTCCCCTATTAACCCTCCCACTATGGACCCACCCCCTGCCGTTCCCATTCCCCTCCCCTTCCCTCCTTCATCATAGGCTATAGTTGTGATTCATCTTTCATATGAAAGTGTGAGTGATTATAAATTGGTTTCATAGTAGAACTGAGTACATTGGATATTTTTTTTCCATTCCTGAGATATTTAGAAGAATATTTTTGTAATGCCTGGCAAATAACAGGAGATTAATAAGTCATTATTGAGTGAATGAATGAATGAATGTACAGGATTGGGCCTCTGACTATGCTATTCACCTTCCAAAATGACCTGCATCAGTAAGACTTGATCCTAGTTACCTGTAGTCTCAGGGAGCAGGAATCAAATGTAATTTCCTTCCTTACCCTCTCCATTGAGGTGGTATTAAGGATAGAGATTAAAAAAGTACTCTGTGTTGAGACTTCAGTCTGTGCAGGCTTCGTTACTAAATGTTCCTCACATTCTTCTTCGAGTTATAACAACTCTGTGAAGTAATTATAAACTATAGTCATTTCACTGATGAGAGAACTGAGCTTGGAATGGGTAGATAAGTTTTCTAAGGCTACCGTGATAATGGTCAGTAAAGTTTGAATTTGAACCCGTTCGTCCAACTTTAAAACTCTTAGTCACATTTGGTGCACTCATTTGCCAAGTGTTTCATGGTGATCAAGACTAATAAGGTGTCCCGTCATTTAGTCTTCCCATGTCTGTCCTCATGAAGCTGTATCTTCATCTCATACCCTTATGTCTTCTCTCCTAGGGAAGTTTATGTCCTGACAGACCATGCAGAAGAATCTCCATTATATGTTTAGCTTCTGTATTTTTTTTTAAACCTCTTGCAAGAAAATGATGTACTTGACAGCTGTTCTGACCAAAACTGTAGATTAAAATGAAAGAGAAATTGCTACAAAAATAAAGCAAAGTAATAAAAATTGTGTCTTCTCTATACCAAGTATGTGTGTATAAGCAAACATACAAACATTTCAGTTTATTTTGTAGCTTGGTTTTGTGCTGCTCTCCCAGAATGTCTGACATTGGGTAATTTATAAAGGGTGGGCATTTATTTCTTATAGTTCTGGAGGCGGCTGGAAAATCTAAGATCAAGGCACTGATGTCTGTTGAGGGCCTTCTTACTGTGTCCTCACATAATAAAAAGGGGGAAAAGGACAGGACACAGCCCAAAGCAATGTGAAAACTCTTTGTAAGGACCTTAATCTCATTTTGTGAGGGACGTGCCCTCATGACTTCCTTACCTACTGTAGGCCATCGTCTTACTATCACAATAGTAACACCCGAATTTTGGACAGTGTACATCGTAATGATAGTATTCTGTATACAAATATCTACGTAACCTGGCATTAGTAATATTGTACCACATATGTGTATGAAATATAAGTAGAGACAAATACATGAAGTTTTGACAATTAAGTTCACAAACTCATCCTAGAAAAGGTGTGACATGCCTCATTGCTCAATTTCACTGTGGTCACTGTCACAGTTGTCCCCTGGAGGAGTTGCGCGCCAGTGCCAGTGCCTCGTGCACCCTTCAAAGCAGTTTGGAACTCTTTTTCTGGAATGGCCATCAAAGCAGTTGACCTGTTACCCTTCATGTCCTTTATTTCATCAAAATGTCTTCCATTCAATATTTCCTTTGTCTTTGGGTAAAGAAAAAAATCATTAGGCCCATATCAGGTGAGTGGGGAGGGTGTTCTAACCCAGTTATTAGTTCCCTGACTGAAAACTCACACAGTACTGTGTGTGAGGGAGTGTGAGATGATACGGTGCCATGATGCAAGAGCTGTGAGGTGTTGGCCGAGATTTTCAGCTCAGATTTTCCTAAATGCTTTTCTATTGAGGTTTACTTGGTTTACTATGCTTCTCACAATCAGCTGACGATTTTGACACACGAGTTGATGAATTTCTGCAATGTTGTCATCAGTTCTGCTTGTTCTGCTTGTCTCCTTCTCTTCCCCTCAGAAAAACATTTAATCCATTTGCACGCTGCCATTTTTTTAAGGCCTTTTCCCCGTAAATGTGGGTTAACATGTCCCTAATTTCACTTCCACTCTCGCCAAGTGTAACAAGAAATGACGAATATATGTTCATTGATCTAATGCAAGTTCTGACATTCTCACAATGGCACAGAAAAACATGCAACAAAAATGATGAATGCTACTCAGCAAGATACCAACATATTTTGACACAACTCTGAGACACGGATACATACCAAGGTTATGAAACTTTACTATGTAGTCAGTACAGTGCTGCTGATGTAAGTGCATGGTGACACGTTTGTAAACTTAAGGGTCACACCTCATACACACAGAGTTGACATTCTTAGAAAAAAGATCAGAAGGAATTACACTATTAGTGATTATCAGTTAATAGGATTATTCAATATTTTAATGCATATTTTTGTATATTTTCCTGCAATAAGCATATGCTGTTTTTACAATGTAAAAAAAATTATGTAATTTACAGTCACCAAAGAAGTCACCCTGTGTTAGGTTCTTATTTGCAAATATGCAATTATTAACCGATCCTATTTTATGTCAGGAAAATCTAGATTTTCGTTTTTATTTTAGCAGTTTTAAAAATGTATTTGCATGTGTAAATTCTGCTTTCTTCTCATACTATTTTCTATTTGTTAGCTTAGTCTACAATCTCTACGCTCAGAAAAATATCTAGAATATTTAATATAATTTTCTGATAAGAGGAAAGCTGCCTTGAAAAGCTGTAGTTGCAAATGTTTTGCATAAATAGATAAGGTGGCTATGTAGAAACGAGGCCTCTAGCAGCTCAAGTCAGAAGCTGTTTGAGAGAGAGCAGCAAATAGGCAGAGTTGACAGGAGTGGGGGAAGAGTCAGCTGATCTCCTCTGTGAAGACCGAGCGTCCAACTCACAAGTTAAGGGGTCATCGTGACTCATGGTCTAGTCTGTATTGATATTGATCTAAAGTAGTCAGGCTTCTCAGCATTGGGTAAAAGAGCAAGTTATATAGATCCAGATGGGTCAGGTGAGGTTATTTGAGAGGATTCTGCAAGACAGGTCCATCTGTAAGGGTCAGGACCAACAACTATTGGTAGGAGGTCAGGCCTTCCGCGGACTGGTCTCAAATTGACAGCTGGACTTGCAGGAACTGTCATTGAACCAAGGAGACAAGGACTGGTGAGAGATACTCAAGCTGAAAAATAGGAGCATCAAATCAGATACCCAGGAACTAAAGTCACACCAGGCAAGAGGACAGGGAACATTTTCTAGACATTCCCTGTAACTTATGGCAGAAAGTCCTAATATGCTCCCCATGCCAGTCCTCTGTATTATATAAGACTGAGCATGCACACTGCAGGTTTTAGTCCTTTTAGCTGGTTCTGCAAGAATGGTCGTGAGTAGACTGAACATATCTCAGTTTCCTCATCTGTTATATGGAAACTATTCTCACTCCTAACTCATATAAATGTTGTGTAGAATAAACAATGTGTGTTAAGTGTTCAGGTTTGTTACTGGAAAAACTTGATTATTTTTTGTTAAGTTTCCTTATAACCTCATAGTTATGCCAGAGGTTTTCAATTCAAGCAGCAAGTGAGAAAAGCCCATAAGATTTTTGGAGCTACTAACACCTGGGCTCCTCCGAAGTCCATGAAGATCAGAATTTCTTAGACTGAAGTCTGGTGTCTCTGAACTTTAGGGAATACCAGGAGTGGTTCATCCCGGCAGCAGTGTTCAGCCTTTCTTCTTTTCTGCCACACGTTGGAAGAATAACAGTTGTCTTGGGCTACACATTAAATACACAAATGCTAATGAAGGCTGATGAGGAAAAACAAGTGTGTGCATACTTTTTGTTATATCTGATACCACCAATAAGCAAAACAGTCCTCAAATAATCTGCATGTGACCCACAGGCCACAGGTTGGACACCCCTCTGAGAGAATGACTAAGCATACGATAGTGACCCTGCTCTATTTACAAAACACTACTTATGATTATTTAAAGTGATAGAAAAGTTATTTATAGTTATTTAACACCATAGTAACAGGTGTGTGCTGTTAAATTAGGACATTCATCATCCTCTGCCTGAGCTGCTCCTCGTTCTCAGTCCTTCAGACCAAAATTGAGTCTATACCATCAGCTCTCTGGCTCTCAGAACTTCAAACTACACCACTAACTTTCCTAAGTCTTCTGCTTGAAGGCAGCAGATCATGGGACTCAGCCTGCATAAGTGTATGAGTCAGCACCTTATAATAGATCTCTCTCTATACATAGATACAGACAGAGATAGAAATACATTTCTTCTGCTTATCTGGAAAACCTAAGTGGCCATGTGTAATAATCACTGAACTTAATTGTCCTAAACGTGTTAAATGTACACAGTTTGGTACTTGTATTCTCAATAGAGAAAAATGTCATTTTAATGATACTGTTTCATGATTCTGATACCTAGACCATATTTCTTCTGCCTACCTACCATAGTCCTACGATATACACATAGATAATTATCTAAGACTAGACTAAAAGTGAATACTTAACCATATCCAATATCTTTACAAAAGAATTCCAATTTTATTTTTATCATTGAATCAAGGTTTAGTTTTGAGCATATCAGAGTTTTAATTTTCTGAGCTCCTTTGATTCTCTCAGAATACCAGGTCAATGTAAAGATGTCATGATGACTAACAACAGGCTTTAGTAAAACATTGACCGTTCACAGGGCTCTCTTCAGTTATAGCAGCAGTGATTGGATTCCCTGGAGAAAATATGCTTTTAGCTAATTCACTGAAATTCAGAGACTCTCCTTTTTGATTTCACACAGTATACTTTCAGGCAGCACCCCTTATGCCACAGAATATGATTCCTGCTTGCTAGATGGTGCAATTTATCTCCCGTAACAATTCTTTATTTTCTAGTGCTTTTGATTGGAACCATTTTTCTTTCTAATATGGGTAGGAAAAGAGTAACAACTTTTGGGTCATTTTCTTGCCACTGTTTCATGCTGTAGGCTTTATGTAGAAGGTGGTGGAAATTCATGATTCTAAAAAATGAAGAAATGGAACGGTCACTGAGAAGTACACATCCTCACAGGCATATCTGCCAAACTCATGGGGCTATAAAATATTGAATGAAACATTTATAACTAGTGAAATAGAAGAAATAGCTATACTTAAAAAAAAAAAAGAGTTCAAAATACTACCTGCAGAAAACATCATTGGTCTTCTTTTAAAGGAGGGCAATGACAAGAATCAACAAAGTAGATTTTAGTGTACAAATAATAAAACATCTTTTCTTCTAAGCGGTATTTGAAAGCAGAAGGCACACGAGGTGGATTTTAGAGCATATGAAAGGAGACAGTGATGACGCTCTACAGAGAATGGCATGTGCATGAAGAGAGAAGGTTTTCACAGATGCGTCTGCTAGAATCCTTCACGAGAGTGATAGCAGCTACACCGACACAAATGCATTTTCTGTAAGAGCTGGACCATTTGTCTCCACCTTGAATAATACATGCACACCATCTAAAGGGAAAAAAGGAAATGTTCTCACACACCTCCCTCCTTTCCTAAGGCTGGCAAATTATTTTTATGATGTCACTTTTATATATGATATATAATATGTCATACACTGTGTGTGAAATTATAACTATAAATGGATACACTCTTGATGCTAACTTTTATGCACTAAAATCAAAATTTATTTATCTATTAAATTCAAATAAAACTTTAAAGCCATACAATTCAGTTAATTCTCTTAGTGTGGATATTCATGTTTTCTGAGGTAAGATTACCCCTTTCAGTGAAAATTCCCTCCCTTGACAATGGTAAGGCATAGTTTGCTATCCTGACATGAGTCATATGAGGACTCAATTTACCTGCTGCTTGTCTGGTTATTTTGTCATAAGATTTTTATTTCACCAGTGTTTTTGTTTGACTCTCACACGGTACTACTATGACCACAGCATCAACCCAACGGTGGCACTGAGTTGCAAAACAGGATTCAGTTTTAATTTTGTGGATCATTCAGATGACAACATTGGCTTTCCAGATCATCAAAATTCAAACAAGTCATTTAAAAATTATTGAAGATAATTTCCTCATAACCAGCTTGAGCAAAACATAGGAAGACTGAGAATACAATTTTATCAAAATTGTCAAATAGTTAATATCATCTTGAGGATACCCAAGGGCAGCAAGGGGGTAGAAGTGCATGTTACTTTGTAACCCTATGGTTTCATTCTTATTTGTTTTGTTTTGTTGTCCTCCAAAAATTTACTGAATGCTTACTATGTTCCAGGCAAAATGGTAGGCACTGGCGAGTCAATGATGAGTTAGATTGGGGAAATGCAGAAAGGAACATGACTATGATATTTTTAAAAATATCACTATTCTAACTGCTGCAATTTTTAAAAATTTTTAATTTATATATTTTTTTGTTTCAGGTTAATTAGGGGGTACACAGAATTAGGTTACAATGTTTGCATTTTTTAGGTAGACTCCCTCTTATAATTGTCCAATCCCAAAAGGTGTGCCGTAACACCTAACATTGTGTCCATTGAGTGGGAACACACCCTTCCCTGTCCCACTTCATCTCTCCCAATCCCTCAATCCCCCACCCTCCACCTTGAATTGAATTGAGTTTTTCTCTTTTGTGGGCTTCATATTACTATCAAGTACATTGGATTCTTGCTTCTTCATTCTTGTGATACTTTACTAAGAAGAATGTGTTCCATCTTCAGGTTAATACAAAATATGTAAAGTCTCCATCTTTTTTAATGGCTGAATAGTATTCCATGGCATACATATACCACAGCTTATTAATCCATTCCTGGGTCGGTGGACATTTAGGCTATTTTCACAATTTGGCAATTATAAATTGACCTGTGATAAACATTCCAGTACAAATATTCTTATGATAAAACAATTTTTTTCCCCTTCTGGGTAGATGCGTAGAAATGGGATTGTAGGATCAAATGGGAGGTTTAATTTGACTTCTTTGAGGCTTCTCCATACTTCCCTCCAAAAAGCTTTATTAGTTTTTAGGCCCACAGCAGTGCAAAAATATTCTCTCTCTCCACATCCATGCCAGCATCTGCAACATTGGGATTTCATGATGTGGACTGTTCTCACTGGGGTTAGGCAATAACTCAGGGTGGTTTTGATTTGCATGTCTCTGATGATAAGGGATGATGAGCATTTTATTTTTTTCAAGTGTCTGTTAGCTATTTGTCTGTCTTCCTCCAAGAAGGTTCTATTTATATCCCCTACCCAGTGGTAGATGGGATTAATATGAGTTCTCTGTAGATTCCAGTTATCAACCCGTTGTCAGATTTATACCCTGAAAATACCTTTTCCCATTCTGAAGTTGTCTTTTTTATTTCCTTATTGTCTCCTTAGCTGTGCAGTAGCTTTCCAGCTTAATTAAGTCCCTTTTGTTAAACTTTATTGTTCTTGTAATTGCCAGTGAAGTCTTTGTCATAAAATCTTCACCTAGTCCAACATCCTCAAGGGTTTTTTCCCCACACTTTCTTCTGAGATTTTTATGGTTTCATGTCTTAGATTTAAATCTTTTATCCCCCTTGAGTCAATTTTTGTAAGGGGTGTGAAAGGTATTTTTCCAGTTTCAATCTTTACATGTGATTATCCAGGTCTCCCAGAACCATTTATTGAATAGAGATTCTTTCCCCACTGTATGGTTTTCTTGGGTTTATCAAAGATCAGATGGCAAGTAGATACTGATTTCATCTCTTGGTTTCCTATTCTGTCCCATATTCTATGTCTCTATTTTTGTGCCAATACCAGGCTGTTTTGATTACTGTGAACTTACATCATAGGCTAAAGTCTGGTAGGATGATGCCTCCAACTTTGTTTTTATTACTAAGACTAGCCTTGGCTATATGGGTTTTTTCTGGTTCCATACAAAATGAAGTACTATTTTTTTCCAGTTCTTCAAAGTATAATGTTGGTATTTTAAGGGGGATTGCATTGAATCTGTAGATTGCTTTGGGTAGAATACACATTTTAACAATGTTCTTTCTTCCTAGCCAAGAGCATGGTATGTTCTTCCATTTGTTAATGTCATCTCCTATTTATTTTCTTAGGGTTTCATTCTCTTTGAAGCTACTGTGAAGAGAATGGCTGTGATTGGCATATACAAAGGCTACTGATTTATGGACACTGATTTAATTTTGTCCTTGATTAGCTTCTCAACTTGGCTGTTATTGGCAGATACAAAGGCTACTAATTTTATACCCTGAAACATTCCTGTATTTCCTAATCACTTGCAGGAGTTTTGATGGTCGAGTCTCTGGGGTTTTCTAAGTATAAGATCACATCATAGGCAAAGAACAAGAGTTTGACCTCCTTTGCCTCCCACATAGATGCCCTTTATATGTTTCTCTTGCCTAATTGCATTGTCTAGAATGTCTAGCATTATGCTGAATAATAGTGGTGAGAGTGGACAACCTTGCCTGGTTCCAGTTGTAAGCGGGAAAGCTTTCAGTTTTACTCCATTCAGTATGATGTTAGCTGTGTGTTTGTCATAGATGGTTTCAATCAGCTTAAAAAATGTGCTACTTGTGCCTATTTTCTTATGTGCTCTTGTTATAGAAGGATGCTGAATTTTGTCAAATGCTTTTTCTGCATCTATTGAGAGGGTCATATGATTTTTGTTTTTGCTTCTATGAAATGGTGAATTACCTTTATGGATTTGCGTATGTTAAACCAACCTTGCAACCTTGGGATGAAGCCTACTTGATAGTGGTGTGTAATTGTAATTTTTTTTTTTTACGTGTAACTGCAATCTATTAGCTAAGATTGAACATGACTTTCTTTAATCTTGTAGCTAGTGGAGATACTGAAGGTGAGTTAAAAAAACACTAAGTTTAAGTCTTAAAACACTTAAGTTTAAGTTGAGTCTTTTTTCCCTTTCCTTTCCTTTATGCTCTATCCCAGTGGTCACTATTTCCTGTTTTCTTTTCTTCCTGTGTCTTGATTGGGCAGTGACAGCAAAGAAGCTGCTAGCTTTCCTGGGGTGTTCTCAGAATTCAGGCCCTGCCGTCTCCTGGTTTTAGATTCAATCTTGAGTGAAAATATTGGACATTTATGTAGAATACCGTGGAAGATAGGAAAGGGATTTAGCATAGCCTTGAAGTACAAGGACTCTTGGTTAAACTTCAGGGATTTCAACTCTAATTCCTTCCCTCTCTTTTGGTTTCTTCACCTTTTAAATGGTAATAAGAACAACTACTGAATTCACATGATAGCTAGAAGCAAGAAATGAAATTTTGAAAGTAAAACACTTAGCAGTGTCTGTCAAATGGCACGTGCTCAAAAAAAAAAATAAAATGTTGGCTAATGTTGGAGGTACTCCCAGCGCCCAGTCACACAAGTTTAAAGGGGATTGTCCTGAGAAAAGAACACGGACACTTCCATCTCTGTTCAATTCTCAATCCCAGGGCATTTTGATGCTTTTCTTTCCTGTTAAGGCTACATTTTCCCATGGAAACCACTTATTACTCCTTTATTCTCTAATAAAAAAGTCCTGATGTATAGTGGAAAAGTAGAGTAAGTCCCATAAAACGTAACCTCTATAGGAGCCCGATTTGTCCACTAACTCATTCTGTTCTTTGGAGTAAATCATTTTACCTCTCTAGGCTTTAGGTTACTCATTTGGAAAAGGAACTGTAGAGTCACCAGATAATTTAAAATATGACCTTGTATTCATTCTAGCATTTCTAACAAGTGTACAAATTTGATAATTGATTTCATCTACTTTTGGGTCCACAATTTATGGGTGTAAGAACACTGCTGACTCGCTATTATTTTTTGCCAGCAAATTCTTTCTGCAGTTTGTAGCTGAACTGATATTCTGCAAAACTGACACGCTCTTCTTCTTTTAGTAGCTATAGTTGGTAAAAGTAAATGTGTCAGTGTCTATTTTTGTGCGCCCAGTCTTAGCACAATATAAATAGAACTTACAGGGAAATGGTTCCGAGGGGGAGTAATAATATGCTATTTTTCAGTCATTTAGATTAGTGCCTGAACTTTATAACTGCTGATTGCTAGCACTATGACAGTAGACAGGTTATTTCACCTCTCTGAGGACACTCAGCACATAAACTGGCATAACGTTGAACTAGCTAGCATTCCTTTGCTTTGCACTGTTCTAGTATCTAATACACTCAGTAAAGGTGATATGGCTATACTATAAACATATACTTTATTGTCTCCATATAACCAACTATATTTACTTATATATCTTTATATGTATTATTATATTACATTCTCCTACAAAGTAAGCATTTTCATTCATTACTTCATGGGAAATTTTTGTGCTGTTAAGCTCCCAAAGGCATAGTAAATACTACTTGAAAAGACAATAGGTTATTGATTTTTATAATGAAATTTAGTCCAAATAGAAACCTATTATTTATGAGCATTAGGAGTCAACAAAATCTCATTTTCTCTAACTTTCCATTAACTTCAAGCTCAGAAACCATATCATTAAAAGCAGTTTGGGTGGTCCATTTATAATAGGCCCATGTATTTCTCTTGTGAGCTTAAGTATTTGTATTTAATAAAATGCTGTCCCACTTCACATTTACCATTTTATTTCCAAAATTTCAGGTACAATCATGAAAGTCTCAGTTCTGAAAAAAATCATAAGGATTGACATGTAATACTGGGAAGGTTTGATAAGTGGCACTTACCAGAGTCACTGTTCTGTGGCCTAAATTTCTAAGCATCTATGAGCAGGCCCCAATCTATTTATTCCTATAGAAGTAGCTCCCATTCTTTGCCAGTGTGAGTGCTTGGCTTCTGGGCTTTGCACAGACCCTACTCGGACAGGCCCCGCATTGTTGGAATCAGGTTTCCTCACTCACCGTTCATCTATTGCTATCCATTCTGTGCTTCAAGGTCCACTGCAAGCTCAGGATGAATGTTCACCACATAAACTAGCATTTATTCTCTATGGATACGTGATAGATTTCAGCTCAATCATTTATCACTTTACTTGTCAGTTTGTTCAAACATGTGTCACCCATCCGCACTTTTCCTACAAATGCCCGTGTCTTTGGATAGATACACTTATTCCCATTTCTCAGTTCTTACAACAAGACTTTGCAACAAGATGGAGGGAAAACATTGGTTAATGCAGGTAAGTACTATCACTACAACATTCTGAATGAACGTTAATTCATTCTTTAAGTATATCAAACAATTATTTACATTATTTATTCCTGGTCTGCTTCCTTTCCTCTGAGGCACCTAACTATTCCAAATATTTAGTGCTTTCTTCAAGTTATCTATTCAACTTTAACAAAGTAGATACATGTGAAAGTTTGTGCATATACACATATGTACATAACACTGTGTGTACTATTTTGTAGCTTGCTTTTTCACTTCAAAATTTATCATGAACATTTTCACATGTCTGCTGACTCAGTCACATGGGCATTTTTATGGGGGGTTTAATATTCTATTGTTTAAGAATGCCATACCTTATTTAAGCATACCTTATTTATTCAACTTTGAACAAGCAGATTGGTTTTTTGCCTTTGATTTCTATTTTTCCTTATTACAAACATCATTGTGATAAACATCCATGTAGAATTTGTGCATAATTCTAATTGTGTCTTTAGTATAACAGAATAACATTTTCTGGTTTAAATAGTATGCAAGTGCTAAACCTTTTGGTACACAGTACTAAATTATTTTTCCAGGGAGCTTTTGCCTAACTGTATTCTCAGTATTCTCTGATTTTGTTTTTCACTAATACTGTATGTAATGCTTTTAGTTTTCTTTATTTGGGTGTATTTATTTGATTACAAGACAGGTTGAACAATCTTGTATACACTTACTCAACATGTGACACTTCCTCTCTTGTGAATAGACTGTTCATGTCATTTTCACCCATAGCTGCATGGCAAGTCTCTGCTTTCCAGATGAGAACATCAAATGTAGACTATACAATAAAAATAGAAACATTGAAATGATATACTTGCTGTTGTTAAAATGATCTTTCTCAGAGGAACAGCTGAGGGTGGTTAAACACCCTCCATGTAAATCAACTCTCAGTTACCCTTATAAATTCAGCATGTTTTCTTCCAATGAATTAAAGGAAAAATCTTCTCTTAACCCAAATGCTTCCTTCTCTCAAACACTAACGTGATAAAGCATTTGGAAAACTATTCTCTGTACCTTAAATGACAATCCATGTGCTTAAAGTTCTTGTGTTTTCTTAGTGTTTGACTTTTTGGATGAATTCTCAGAACAATTGAACCAACTTGAATGGTTCCTTCTTCTAATAGAAGCGTTTTCTGGAAGTTGTTGTGAAAAATATTTTTGTCCATGCATGCTGTAAGATTGCAAGCCTTGTCATATTTTATTGCTCATGACAGATTATATCTGCCTTAAAATCAAGTCCCCGCTAGCTAGGAGGAAGCTCTATTTTTGTTGTGTTTTGTGGATATTCTTTCTCAACATGCCATTGTCACTCACCATCATTACCACCACCATTACACAGATAAAACCTAGGTATTTCCTTAAATCTATGCGTTTCTACTGGTTTCAAATTTTGTAGGAAAATTTTTCTTGTTTTCGATGGCCACCCATTGAGTTCCACCATTCAGTTCCAAACCCAACGTTAGTATGCTCCACATGAGCATACTAACTGATTTCATGTTATTGTGGGATGGGGTATTATTACTCTTCCTTTCAAAGTCCTAATGATTCTCTCAAAGTCTTGATATTCTAGGGTTTCTAGATGAAATTGTGGTTCCTGATGCCATAAGCTCTTCTTTCCCTGTCACAGGGAGACTGCACAGACTGCCTGCTACCGCTGGCTGCTTCTCCCAGCATTCATTTTCTTCCTATTAGGAATTATCCTGTCTATAAAGCTGTAAAAATCACATACCAGCTTTCTTTCCTGGGGAACAGGAGTGGAGACATAAGAAAATCTTAGTGTTCTGATTTCCCATTTTAATTCACTCAGTGAGAAGAAGCCAGTTGGCTCTTCAACATTTTGCTTAGAAAATTCGTTAGCAAGATCTTGAGTTCATTAGGAATATTTCCTACTTGTACATGACTGCCAATGTTAGCTTTAACAACTTTTCCCCCAATTTCTATCAGCTTTGAGTAATATTTTTCTTGCCTTTATTTAAGCCTAACAACAATCTCCTCTTCCATCTAAGGATCTTAGTTTCCCACTAACACTGTGCTCAAGGCCCTTTGAGCTTCAGCCCACCATTCAGTTCTAACCCCAATATCACATACTTTAGGTATGTGTTTTGAAGCACCATACTTTCAGGTATCAAAATCTGGTCCAGTTATCTATTTCTGTGCAACAAACCACCTCAAAGTGTAGTGATATAAAACAGCAATCATCATTTAGTTTGTCAATAAACCTGTAATTTAGATAGGGCTCAACAAGGACAGCATGTCTCTGCTTTATGCAGAATCAGCTGGTGTCATTTGACTGAAGATAGAAGCTTCATTCTGGTGACTCACTAATGTGACTGGAAAATTGATGCTGACTTTCACTTTCTCTCAAAGAGGTCCTCTCCTTGGGGATGCTTGCACTTCCTCACAGCGTGTAGCTTAGCTCCGAGAGGAGACATCTCAATAAATGGTAAATGGAAGTTTCTAGCATCTTAAAGTTTGAGCCTGGAAAGTGACATTATGTCACTTAAGTTGTGTGTTATTTGTCAATCAGACCACATATGGAAGGGAAGAAGGGCATGATTCTTACCTCTCAATGAGAAGAGCAGCATATAATTGTGGGACTAAACTTTCAAACCCCCCAGATATCAATGGCAGCCATTTTACCTTTCTAGTTAACGCATCCTGCTCTATGTTTCATGAGAAGTAGAGCAGGGAGGAAACGGCTAGAAATGTCACTCCATTCTGACTGTCTCACAAAGAGGAGGTTATGTAGTACTAGATGTCTTCTCTGTTTTATCACAGGTGAAGCACCAATGGTTTTAATCCCAAGTGGCAGGAATTGGAGTAAAAAGAATATTTCTTCTAAGAGATGTTCAAAAGGTCCAAATGCTCACAACTAGTGCGTGCCTCCTGCATGAACAGGAACCAGAACAGTAGGCAGATACTCACGTTTCAAACAGATAATGTAGAACAGAATGCTGGGATTCAGCAGGGAAGAAGAGGGTTCAGAGCAACTTGCCCAGCGTGGACATAGGGAAACTGTAAGAGAGAAGGTCCCAGAGGTCCACACTCTGAGACAAGATTTCATAATTTTGTCTACTAGAGAACCTCCTGAAGGTCTCAGGTCTAACATGGAGAGCTGCTTGGAGATTGTACAGAGACAATACTAAAGAAAAGGAGACAATAAAATCTGTTCAACTCATTTTTAAAAGTCTAGCAGTGCTTCTCACCCTTCCTAAGGCCGCAGTCCTTTAATACAGTTCCTGTGGGTCATGACCCACAGTTTGAGAACCACTGGTCTAAAGCATTATATTGCTATCAGTTTAGAAATCAAGGATTTTTGCTGCAATTTGGAGAGTGCTAGTAATATTCTGGTTCTTAATCTGGGTGTGATTGTATGGGTGTCTTAGTTTATAAAAGGTTATCTAGATTAACATTTAGTATATGTACCTTTCTGCCTCTATATATTATACCTATAAAAAATTTGCTTTGATTCCATATTAATATAGAGCTAACCTAAACAACTATGGGAACTATAGTTATAGAACATACTCTAGACGTTAATAAGCCTTGAAAAAATAAAAATTATATAATGAGTAACATGAGTTATAGAAGTGAGAATTAGGAAAGGGTGGAGGAAGAAGACATAGGTGAATACTTGCTGCTTTTCTCGTATTTCTTGGTAGGTTGTCCACTTTTATGATGGATTAGATTAAAATTTATATGTAAAACTCACAAAACTTTCCAGGCTCTTAGTAGTTTTTAAGATGTGTTTACTCATCAATGGAACTTTTAATATCAATTGTGGAAAAGAAATATTTGTTCATCAATTGTATTCTTTTCACCTTGAATTCTTTGACTTTTGTTAAAATTAGGTAAAATTAATTTAACATATCTTATTCAAATTGAACTTTTATTAAATTATTTACAGCTTTATTTTTATGTACCTAATTATAATATATTTTATGTTTGTATCTATATGTAGTTTGATATCTAGTTTGATTTTCAAGACTATATTTTCTAAGCGTTTTAGATGGTAGTTTTTTCTCTTTTAAATTGTTGAAATTTTATAAAGAATAGTAAAGTCATTAGTCTTGAAGTAAGTGATTTAGAAACAATTTAACAACATTTTTTTCATGGAGAGTTTTTCTAATTCCTTATTACATATGATGCACATCATTCAGCCCCATGCTTCACTCCTCCCACTTTCCACCTACCTTGATATCTGACTTTACTTTGCCCTTCCACTTAAAGGGTTGAGGAGCTGTGACCTTCTTGCCCATAGATGTTGGGCTCAGCTAAGTGACATGTGTTGGGCATTAGATGTTGACAGGTGTGACCTAGAAAGACACATGAAAGAGCTTGTGCATTACCATTGCTACAAGCAGAGCTGCCAAGTTCCCAGCTGACTTTAGTGAACAATATAATTCTTATGGTTTATACCACCTAAATCTTTGGATTTTTGTTACACATCATTGTTTTGGCAATAAAGAGCAGATATGTCATGCTGATAATGTGTTGTGGATTTGTCAACCATATATGAACACTTGACTTTTCTTTGAGATGAGTAATAATAGAAATGTTTTTAAATAGACTATATAAGAAATGCTGGCCTCTTGGTTGAAGGTCAAAATTCTTGGCAAACTATACCAGTCCTTTGATAGTCATACCCATTTTTCAAGTTTTATTTCCTATATGACTCCACTCGTGCTTTCATTTGCATATTCCAATTACACCAGATTTTTTCGTTCGTTTGTTTGTTTTTGAGACAGAGTGTCACTATGTCACCCTCAGTGGAGTGCCATAGCGTCACAGCTCACGGCAAACTCAAACTCTTGGGCTTAAGCAATTCTCTTGCCTCAGCCTCCCAAGTAGCTAGGACTACAGGCACCAGCCACAATGCCCAGCTATTTTTTGTTGCAGTTGTCATTGTTGTTTAACTGGCCCAGGTTGGGTTTGAACCCGCCACCCTTCATGTCTGTGGCTGGCGTTGTAACCACTATGCTATGGGCACCGAGCCAATTGGGTTTTTTCTTTGGGGGTGGGGGTTGTTTTAATGTGAAGGATTTTATTATGAAAATGAAAGTACTTTTAATAAGGATTTGAAGGTCATCTTGTTATCTCCAGACCTTAGAATACATTGAACTCTTGAAAATTCACAGGTGAGTGGATAAAAGAGTGAATAGATGAACTAATTAAACCATATTAAACACTTTTTCAGTTGCATTAACATTTTTAATTACAGAAACAAGATGTGTTATGATTAAATACATAAAATAACTTATCACTAAAATTAAAATACTATTTCCATCTTGATTTATTTTTCCATTTAAATCTTTGAGATATGTAATAACTTGTACTTGAAGTGAAAAGATACAATAATATTTGGAGAAACAGGCAAATTATGAAGAGCTTTTATTTCATACTTCTCCAACCAGGATTCAATCAAAGAGCAAAGAAGTCTATTGTATACTTTAATATTTTTATGTGCCTTTGGATTTTCTTATAAGTTTATAATGTCTGGCTTCTACAAAACAATACCGATGTCAAATTTCTTAAAGCTCTATAATTAGGATTTGTCTTCATTTCCTAGGCTAAGAATATGTATGCTCATAAGTAACAGAATTTTACATATTCTTTGTTTTCTTATGATTCATATAGTAACTGTTAATAAATAAAAACTTTACATAATAGTTTTTATACTTATAACCTGTTTTTCCTCCATAAAGAATAAAATTTATTTCATGAGCGGAGAACTTCACTGTAATAGAAAGTAAAATAATAGGGCAGTGCCGATGGCTCAAGGAGTAGGAGACTGGCCCCATATACCAGGGGTAGCAGGTTCAAGCCTGGCCCTGGCCCAAACTGCAAAAAATAAATAAATAAATAAAAATAAACAAAATAATAAACATTATTATTATGTAAGAATTATAAGCACACTTAAATGTCCTCATTTAAAAGATGTATATCTTTTATTTATGCATTTGATAAAAATGATTTATTTTAAAGTGACGGTAATAAGCATTATAGTTGCTTATATGAAATTAAAATACATTGGTCAAATATTTTGAATAATTTATGTGGGAAGATAGAAAAGAAGCAAGTAGAAAAATCAAAATTATTTTGAATTTAGGAGTAGAAATGATACAAGGGAATTATAAAGAAATAATTTGATAGAACAATATCTAAGTTCCTGTGTTAATATTTACTCCTGGCATGATTACCTGTGGAGTTATTGAGAGCACTCCAAGTTAGCTAATTGATAAAATGACAGATGAGGTAATGATTAAAGTAATTTTTCAGAAGAAAAATAAATAAGAAGCAATTAAAATATCTTCACTAGTAATATTCATTAAGGATTTTTTAAATTTCTGAGGAGTCTGTTGTTATTTCATCTTCGTCATTTCTGATTGATGAGATTAGAGATTTTACTCTTTTTTTTCCTGGTTAGGTTAGCCAAAGGTTTATCTATTTTATTGACCTTTTCAAAAAACCAACATTTTGATTTATTGTTCTGTTGTATAATTCTTTTGTTTTCAATTTCATTTAATTCTGCTCTAATTTTGGTTATTTCTTTTCTTCTACTGGGTTTGGGGTTGGACTGTTCTTCCTTTTCCAGTTGCTTGAGATGTCCCATTAAGTTGTTAACTTCCTCTCTTTCCGTTCTCTTGAGGAAGGCTTGCAGTGCCATAAATTTCCCTCTTAGGACAGCCTATGTAGTGTCCCAGAGGTTCTGATAATTCATGTCTTCATTGCTGTTTTGTTCAAAAAATATGGCAATTTCCTTCTTAATCTCAACTCAGACCCAGCTATCCTTCAGCATAAGGTTATTTAACTTCCATGTTTTTGTATGAGTATGCAGATTCCTGTTGTTACTGAGTTCAACATTTATTCCATGGTGGTCCGAGAAGATGCAAGGAATAATTTCTATTCCTTTAAATTTACTGAGGTTAGACTTGTGACCTAAGATGTGATCCATTTTGAAGTATGTTCCGTGGGCTGATGAGAAGTACGTGTATTCAGTTTTGTTGGATGAAATGTAGATGTCTGCTAAATCCAAATGTTGGATGGTTAGGTTTAAATCTAAACTTTCTTTGCTCAGCTTTTTATTAGAGGATCTATCCAACACTGCCAAAGGAGTATTGAAATCTCCGATTATTATGCAACTGGAGGAAATCAAGTTGCTCATGTCTGATAGAGTTTCTCTTATAAATTGAGTGCATTCTGGTTGGGTGCATAAATATTAATAATTGAAATCTCATCATATTGAGTATTACCCTTAACAAATATGAAGTGACCATTCTTATCCTTCCTTACTTTTGTTGGTTTAAAGCCTATTGTGTCTACAAAAAGAATTGCAACACCTGCTTTTTTCTGATTACCATTTGCCTGAAATTGGGACGACCATCCTTTCACCCTGAGTCTATATTTATGTTTTAAGGTAAGATGTGACTCTTGTATGCAGCAAATATCTGGCCTGAGTTTTTATATCCAGTCAGCTAACCTGTGCCTCTTTAGGTGACAGTAAGTTGTTCACATTAATGGATAATATTGATAAGTCTGGTAAAATTTTGGGTTTCAAGCTTTTCAAGAGTCCCGTGGACATTTTTAATCCTTTCACCACTGTGGAAGTTGGAGTTTGATCAAAAGTTTCTGAGTGAGTTTATTTTTGTGGTAGAGGATTGGGCTGGTCATTATGGAGGATAGGTCTGAGAATATCCTGAAGAGCTGGTTTGGTTATGGCAAATTTCTTCAACATATGAATGTCATTAAAGTATTTAATTTCTCCATCATAATTAAAACTCACTTTAGCTGGATACAGGATCTGGGGTTGAAAGTTATTTTGTTTTAGGAGATTAAAAGTCGATGACCACCCTCTTCTGGCTTGAAAAGTTTCAGCAGAGAGACCTGCAGTCATTCTAATATTCTTCCTTTTGTAGGTAACGGTTTTCTTATGTCTGGCTGCTTTCAGAATTTTCTCCTTCATATTAACTTTAGTGAAGTTAATTATGATATGCCTGGGGGATGTCTTATTGGGATTGAGTCATGCTGGGGTTCTGAAACTGTCTGCTATCTGAATTTCAGAATCTTTTGGCACGTCTGGAAAATTCTCTTTCATAATTTCATGGAGAAGGGCCTCTGTGCCTTGCAAAGCCACTTCATTGCTTTCAGGAATTCCAGTGAGGCTGATATTAGCCTTCTTAGAAATATCCCAGAGATTTCTGAGAGAATGATCCATTTTTGCTCTCCATTTCTCTTCCCCTTTGAGAGTTGGGAGTGTTCAAAAGCTTTGTCTTCAATGTCATAAATCCTTTCTTCTGCTTGCTCCACTCTGTTACTGAGGGATTCTTCTGTATTTTTCAGATCTTTGAGGGCTGCAGTGTGTCAAAATCTTTGGTGGTTTTGTCTTTAAATTCGTTAAATTCTTGAGACAACTTTTGAATTTCTCCTCAAATATCTAATTCCGACTTTTGAATTGCTCCTCGAATTTCTAATTCCAAATTTTCCTCCATTCTATTAATCTTGTTTGCAATCCAAATTCTGAATTCAATTTCTGACATCTCGGCCAGCTATTTATGAATGGATCTTTAGTTACATCTGCCATATCTTTCCTTGGGGGGGCAGAGGGGAGCGGTTGTTCTACTCTTGTTATTCATATTACCAGAGTTTTTCCGCTGACTCTGCCCCATCATTATTTTACACTGTTTGACTTTTACCCTGTATGTTTGTCAAGGACTTATACAGTCCTATGGCCTGAGAAACTGGGGACTTTTTGGTGTGGTGGGGCTAAGTGGCTCTGTCTTGTTTTTAGCTGATCTCTGTCCGACCCTAATGAAACAATTACTCTGGGTTGAAGTCTCAGCTGTGGAGAAATACCAGCAATGAAGTCACCCCACCCCCCACAGGCAACAATTGGAAAAGGAAAATCAAATCTTCCTACAACCACACACCCAGGGCACCACTTGGATAGTCCTTGGGCAATTGGCTCAGTTCAAAAGGTCCAAATCAATTAATTGTCTCAGTCAGCACCTGTCTCAAGTGGGAGAGTTTAGAAGGTCTCTGGCAACTAGATTGCAGGGGTCTGGTGACAACCAAATATGAATTTCTCTGGTGCTCGGTAAAGTCAGGAGGACCCACCCAGCAAATACACGAGTCTGGGAAGGTTGATGCCTCCTTCCCCACCTTGCACCTCTGTCACACCCATTCACTTATAACCCCACAGAGCTGTGACTCAGTTGCCTCCAATGAGCAGATACTCCAGAGGTTTGCACCTGCCTGAATCACAAGGAAATCTATCTACTCAGGCCACTGCTCTCTGCCTCTATCCAGCAGGGGGAGGTGAGGCCTGACAACCTTGGGTGCTTGATGGAGGCTGGGGGGTGTTCACTCAGTTCTAGCCCCATCCCTGATTGATGTTACTGACAGAACAGAACAACTTTGAGGGAATTTGTTTCTGTCCCTGCTAAATTCCCTGCAGAAGAGAAGCTGTTTTTTGTTCCCAGAACCTGTGCCTCTGGCCCTATCTGTGCTGCTGTATGGTCTCAGCTGTTTGTATTCACAGCATGGTTAACTGTCAGATCCAGCCTCTGCCTGCCCTCCTTTGTTTAAGCTGATGTTCCCCTGGGGCTGGGTGCATCTTAGGCTCAGTACAGTGATCTTCTGTGTCAGCCCTGTCCTGCTAATCTCTCGGCTCTGTGTGTGCATTTTCTAGTCCTAGCACTCCACCCAGGCCGGTATGACCTCAGGCAAACCCTTTATTCACAAAGCCTGTGTTTCCATCCCAGATTTGTTCTGCGGTGGTTGCCACCTGAGAAGATGCCCAGCCACCTCTGGTTGCCCAGAGAGACAGGGGGTGTGACTTCAGAATATCCAGGGGTGAGCCCTATTGTTGCCAACAACAGATGGTGCTCTGTGCCTCGGGGCACTGCCACTCCAGCATGGTTCTCTTTCAGCCGACCATCCTCTCCTCACTCCCGTGCTGCAGATCAGCACTGACCAGCTGCAGTCCAGGCCTTGTCCATACCCCTCGTGAAATCACCCAAGAATCTGGACTCCTGGGGGACAGGCCTCCAGACCTCAGAGTGAGAGTGGAGGGGAGTGCTGGGAGCTCAGAAGTGCAGGTAGAGAATATATACAGTTTTATACAGTCTTATGCCTGGCAGGAGAGTGCCATGGCACCCTAGTAGGTCCAGTTTTCAGAGGGTCTCTCATGTGGAGTATAGTGGGAGGACCTTTGAACTCAGCTCGTTTGTTTGTGGGGCACTTCGAGCCATTCTTATTGGGGAGGGGACTCCCATCCACTTGTTGATGAATTTTGTACCTTTTGTTTGTATCCTTGGGGTCGCAGCTCGCCTCGGTGGGGTTGATGTGCGTTCTTCAACCTTCTCTCTTGGTGCAGCTCTAATCTGCCAGGTTATTTGCTAAATTTCTGTCCTTTAACTCTCCTTCTGGACAGGAGCCTCTGTGGAAAGCTGGCTTCAGTCAGCCATCTTCTACATTCAGTATTTTAAGCAGTAAATAGGACAACATTGAATCTTTCATGTTCATTTTATATTCCTAAATTTTGATATTCAAAATATTGTTTTCATTATATCTAATTCACTTTAATAATTTCAGGAATAGATGTGTAGTAAATGATAATGAACTAACAAGTAACTGTTTCCTGGCAGACTAAGAGTAAATTAATTTTTTGTTCTTTCTTTTTTTTCCCAACTGAAAGTATCAAAACCTTTTAAAGATATGTATCACTCAGGATCCAGAAGATGAACTGAGGTAGAAATATTTACATGAAAAATTAACTGTAACGAGGAATAAGAGCTGTAAAGAATATGAGAAGTTTTTGACTCTTTCTTTTTTTTTTTTTATTAAATCATAACTGTATACAATGATATGATTATGGGGCATCATACACTCACTTCATAAACCATTTGACACATTTTTATCACAGTGGTTAACATAGCCTTTCTGGCGCCATCTCAGTTACTGTGCCAAAACATTTACATTCCACATTTACCAAGTTTCGCAAGTACCCCTGTAATATGCACCACAGGTGTGATCCCACGGATTCCCCTCCCTCTACCCACCCACCCCCTTTCCCATTTCCCCCTATTGTTAAGTTGTAGCTGGGTTATAGCTTTCATGTGAGAGTCCCAAATTAGTTTCATAGTCGGGCTGTGTACATTGGGTATTTTTTCTTCCATGCTTGGGATACTTTACTAAGAAGGATATGTTCCAGCTCCATCCATGTAAACATGAAAGAGGTAAAGTCTCCATCTTTCTTTAAGGCTGCATAGTATTCCATGGTATACATATACCACAATTTATTAATCCATTCGTGGATCGATGGGCACTTGGGCTTTTTCCATGACTTAGCTATTATGAATTGGGCTGCAATAAACATTCTGGTACAAATATCTTTGTTATGTTGTGATTTTTGGTCTTCTGGGTATATGCCCAGCAGAGGAATTACAGGATTGAATGGCAGATCTATTTTTAGATCTCTGAGTGTTCTCCATATATCTTTCCAAAAGGAATGTATTAATTTGCATTCCCACCAGCAGTGCAGAAGTGTTCCCTTTCTCCGCATCCACGCCAACATCTCTGGTCTTGAGATTTTGTGATATAGGCTAGTCTCATTGGAGTTAGATGATATCTCAAAGTAGTTTTGATTTGCATTTCTCTGATGATTAAAGATGATGAGCATTTTTTCATATGTCTGAAGGCCGTGCGCCTGTCTTCTTCAGAGAAGTTTCTCTTCAAATCCCTTGCCCAGCCTGCGATGGGATCCCTTGTTTTTTTCTTGCTGATGCGTTTGAGTTCTCTGTGGATTCTGGTTATTAAACCTTTGTCAGAGGGTGGCACCTGTGGCTCAAGGAGTAGGGTGCCGGTCCCATATGCTGGAGGTGGCGGGTTCAAACCTAGCCCCGGCCAAAAACCAAAAAAAAAAAAAAAAAAAAAAAACCTTTGTCAGAGATATACCCTGCAAATATCTTCTCCCATTCTGAGGGCTGTCTGCTTGCTCTGCTTACTGTGTTCTTAGCTGTGCAGAAGCTTTTTAGTTTGATCATGTCCCAGTAGTGTATTTTTGAAGCTGCTTCAATTGCCCGGGGGGTTCTCCTCATGAAATACTCACCCAGACCAATTTCTTCAAGGGTTTTCTCTGCATTCTCCTCTAGTATTTTTATAGTTTCATGTCTTAAGTTTAAATCTTTAATCCAATGAGAGTCTATCTTAGTTAATGGTGAAAGGTGTGGGTCCAATTTCAGTCTTCTGCAGGTTGCCAGCCAGTTCACCCAGCACCATTTGTTAAATAGGGAATCTTTTCCCCACTGAATGTTTTTAATTGGCTTGTCAAAAATCAAATAGCGGTAAGTAGCTGGATTCATCTCTTGGTTCTCTATTCTGTTCCAGATATCTACTTCTCTGTTTTTGTGCCAATACCAAACCTCGAATAGCCAAGACATTACTCAGAAATAAAAACAAAACAGGAGGAATCACACTACCAGACCTCAGACTTTACTACAAATCGATAGTGATCAAAACAGCATGGTATTGACTCTTTCTTAAAATAGATATAGTTTAACTATAGGTTCAAGTGTGCTGTGAGATAAAAAGGGTTGAAAAACACTATCTACACCATACTAAGATCCAGAATTCACTGTTTCTATCTGCATTGCATAATTTGCTGAGATGGCAAAGTGTTTGAGTAGATGCCAGAGGAAGGCATCTATAAGTAGATGTCATGCCAGCAGCACTCTGTCATGAAGGCATTTTAGGGGACTCCAGAGTAAGCACTCCCTGGTTTCCTGGGGTTGACCATGAATAAGATGGACATGTGGGCAGAGCCACACTTTATAGAGAAATGAGCTGTACTGTAAGAACCTGCCTCAGAGTATACCAGAATCTAGAAGAGAAACCCATTTCTCCTTCAGTTTCCCCTTAGCACCCCCTACTGACATAGCTTAATATTGTTCCAACTGGCAAAGAAGAAATGTTTACAGGATCCACCTCCACTGTAAGAAAGCAGTAAGTTGTGGATTTGTAACTGAGTGGTTATATAAAGTGATGACTAGCACAGGATATGCTAGTTAGTTTCTATATGCACACTTCTAATTCAATCTTGGACTTTTATCCCATAATGAAACAACTCTGTTTTTGTACCTAGCAAAATAAAGATGCTCTTTCTGCAAGTGAAGATGTGTTCACCTTTTCCCAAAATGAAGTGAACAGACGCAACAGTCAGTATATTCTCAAATTCCATCACAGTTCCGTTGACAATTCTGGTTAGTATATAAAAATAAATAATAAAAATAAAAACATACCTGTAACAAGCCAAAAGAAGATATACAAAGTTCTTACAGTCTTGGAAGAAGATTTACTGTATGTACTAGTAACCATGGTACAAGTCTTTCCCTAGTGAACCCAATTTCTTCTTTAGTTTAGGGGTTCTGGGTCTGTGAATTGACTTAAGAAGTAGGTGAGAGGCTGTGAATCAGGGTGTGTCAATGCATGTCAAAGTTTGAGCTATAAACCTATAATTTTTTTCCCTACTATATAGATCAGACAATAGACTGTATTGTAAGCTACTTATCTCTTTCATTCCTGGAACATGGTGATCAACAGCTATTACCAAAAGTCACTACAGGTCAGTGTGCTATGATTTCTGGTTCATCCCTGGCAGTTAGTTGTGCTCATTTTGTCTTTGATGGTTACATGTTAACTCTTGGATTCTATTACTCCAGATCTTATTGTCCCTGTGGAAGTCAGGGAGCCCATGTCAATGGCAAAATTTCCTGTAGTACCTGGTCTACACAGTCATTCACGGATGCACATACTCTTTTCACTGATGAATTTCTCAATGCCTTAGTGGACAAAGGGAGTCTTACTGGGACTCTTTCATCAGGGCATGCATTTTCAAGTCATACCCATACAACCAGCCCAATGTGCAAGCCAGGTAGTTTCTGATAGCTCAACCTAAATAAATGTCAGGCACCTTGGTGTTTAAGTTTGACCTACCAAACGACTGAGCTTTTGGTTAGAGCCACCACCAGCTATGTGAGCTAGCACATCCAATCTGCCATCTCTAGTAAGTTGCCTAGATCAATGAAGTCAGCCCAATTTAGCATATTTTATGATTCCTGATCTAACTTAACCTGTTGAGTCTACTCCCACCCTCATGTTTCTACTGCTAAATAGTAATATATCTTACAATTCTCTTGCCATGTATTGATTTGTCCTTCATGACAGTACAAATGGCCAGTTCCTATTCCATTGAACATGCTAAAATTTCACACTAATTAGGACCCTAGAAAGGCATCTGTTTTGGTAGGCAAAGGAAGGCTAATGTCCTCAGACATGACAAGGAGGCCTCTGGGTGACTTGGAGAGTCATTGTCCTCAGTTTCATCTGGCTAAACCATATGTCCCCATTTCAAGTGTCAAGATCTAATTTTTCCCAAATTGATGCCTTAAATTTAACATGAAAAATCTACAAAGACTGGATGAATTTAACTTCTGTTGTAGTTAATAAACCCACAAATTAAAGTTTGTGTTTATATTTTAGCAATATCAGCCCTGTGACTACAGTAAATAAATTATTGCTTTATGGTTCTTATGGTGTCTCTCTGGCCCTCAGGCTGTGAACTGAGCTGAGAGCGTGTCATTCTTCTCTTTCAGTGCCCTAGTGCGCTTAGAAAGAAACATCCCATACACAGTCCTTGTAGTCATCATTATACCATAATGATAAAGGGTTGTGGCCACTTGGGCTCTCAAGGCACTTACTTCAGTTGGCACTTCACCACAATATACCACAGGGAATGGTTTGATTAAATATAATGTCACTGCATGCCCTGGATTCTTAGCTTCCCATTTCTAGTTAGTGAGAAACTCAGGACTTTCATCAAACCTGGGGGCACAAACAAAACACTCCCAAATCCAATTGCTGCAGGCCTACTTCCTGGGACCATTTCCCAAGGGCAGAGACCTCATAGTAATTTGAACAGGAAAAGCTTAATATAAATAATTATTAGTTACAGTAGGGAATTGGATTGAAGGAGTGGAGAATTGGCTAGCAATGATTAAGACCAGTCTTAAGAATAAAGTAAGAGCAAATACAATGAGAAACAACTGGGCTGAAATAGTGCATTTAGGGAATAATCATGAACTGGAAAACTGAGATCCCAACCTCATTGGGGAGGGTGTATCTATGGCTCACTGGATGGCAAAAAGTTCAGTGAAGTCATAAGCTCCCCAGGGAATATAGCTGGTCACCAGGTATTGTTAGAAGCACAGTTGCAGAAGCCATGCACACTGCTGGAGCCAGATGTGTTATAAGCTCAACAGTGCCAGGGGAAGGAAGGATAAAACAACAAAACAACCAAAACCAGCTTTCTTCCTCCAGTGTCTCTTCTACGCCCTCTAGTGACAAAGTGTAGCATCATTCCAGCTGAGAAAGAATTGCAGTCTATCAGCATTATTACAGAACAGGCAATGAAGGATAGATTTGGACTAGTAAGACCATAAACCAGTGGCTAGCACAGAATGCAATCACATTGGTATTATATTTATAGATAATTTTACATGAAAGATATGAACATAAGTGCTAATATACTGTGGAGAATGTAGAGTGTTTTTTCCCTAATGATAAATGAGTGATAATAAATGACTCATACTGCACCATGCAGTATCAATATAATGAAACTAGTAATTACAATAATAATAACAACAAAAACTGAAGAGAGAATCTTTAAGAAAAACAGCCTGTGCAATGCATTGGTGGCCCAAACAAACATGACACTTTTATAAGAATATAAGGAAGACATGGATTATCTGAATGTGGAGTAAGTTGATAGATTTTTCTCTGGTTACCTGAAAGAAGTTGTGAATAATTTAGTCAGCCTCATTCTAATGTTTCATATTCATATAGCTGTTTTAATATTTTCCACATCAAAGAAATATTGAAATCTACACTTAAATTATTTTAATCTCTAAAGAAAGTATTTTATTATAAAGCTCTTGGTACAATTAAAAAACAGCGACTACCATGCTTTCTCTTCAAATATAAAGAGAGTGATCTAACAATTAACTCACAGAATACTGAGAATAAGAAAAACATTTTTATTGGTTACTTTATCTAATCTAATCTTTCTTATAATCCCTACCCACTGAGTGAAAGAAAAAAATACGATAAAAAAATTACAATTTAAAATCTTTAAAGAAATCTTTTTAAACTGTCCTTTTGATAAACTCTGTCCTTTTAAATAAACACTTGGTTTCTTTGAGCTCTTGCTCTTTATGGTCTGCCTTTGGTGGTGGGTAAGTATATGGGAGAGGTTGAAGTAGAGAGGGATGAATATCAGTTCTCACTAGTTACTGTTTTCTGAATTTTCACTGGGTCTTACTGCAGTCTTGTTGGTTTTTTTTTTTTTTTTTTTCACTGCTAAGGTCCCATCTTGGTTTGTTTTGTTTTGTTTTTTGAATCCTTTTGGTAAAGCAATGGCTGCCACCATTGGAGTCCACAGTCTCAGACAGACACCTCCATCAGAGCTGCACGTTCAGGTGGTTGCTGCGTCTCTGCCCTGTGCCACTCCACTAGATTACTCAGGAACGACGTCCATTCTCAGGGCACAGGAGCATTCTTATGTTTCCTGCACAGAGTTCCAGACTATAGGAAACCAGGGGTCTAGCCCCAGATCCATCCATATGCAGCTTTGCTCCTACGCCATTTTGGATTGTGCCAAACTGAAGCCAGATCTGAAAGGTGCCCTGGGCTGCAACAAATCAGGTGGCTCATTAGCCTCACTGTTACCCCACCCACCCCTGCACATATGTTGGAATGTTTCTAAAGGTGACATCTATAAAGAGTAAGAAGGGAAGGAGATTATTCAGGGCTTCTCATGTGGCATCTCATATTCTGTCTTCCTTCTTCCTTCCCTTGGGACCAGGAGAGGTAGCTTTTAGGGTTTTAACTTTCTCTTCAGCATCTGTCCATTGTACCCCAATTAACATGTCTTAACACCATGGGCAAAGGGGTATCTTGCTGCTGCTTAGGAGAAAATCTTTAACTTCTGTCCTTCCTTCTACAGTTTGTTCTGATTTATTAAGTAAATTAAATTTGTAAAATCCTCTTGTTTTAGACAAAACCCTTCCTTACTAGCTACAGAATCCTATTTTGGGTGTCAGCAGCTGAGTACTAACTTGTGTTCCTCTTTGTGCTTCTGTTAAAACAACCCTAAACTTTTCCCAAGTAGATGGCTGTTATCAGAGTGTCAGAATATTTATAAAAGGAAATATGAAGGAGAAGATACATTTATATAGCTGAAAAATATTATCACGCTTATATAGAATTTTTGATAATTACACCTATACTGATTTTTTCTTTTGAAATGTTGTATTTTCTTTTTCTTATTATTAATAAATTCTTAGTTTCTAACTCACATATCTATCCTATCAGATTGGATTAAGTTTGGCCTCAAATAACAAAACCCAAAATAAAAATAAGTTAACAAAGTTGGAGTTTATGCTTGTCTTATATAAAAGTAGGAAGTGTTTGGCTGGTGTAATGGTTCAAAAATCACCAGGAATTCAGGCTCCTATCTTGTTGAAGCATCATCTGTGATAACTAATTTCCACCTCTAGGTCCAAGAAGAAAACTCCCTGCCTTCAGCCATCATGTCACATTTCAGCAAATGTGACAGAAGCAAAAGATGGAGAAAGCATCATCCTTTCATTCAGGGATACTCCTTGGAATTTAGATACCCCAGTTTTTCTGACTTCTTTTCACCAGAACATAGACATACAGCATATCTAGGCATGTTTTCAAGAGAGACTGGGTAATGTCATTTCTCCCTCCCTGCCCCTGCCTGGGTGTCCACATGTTTAGTAAAACATCTAAATAAATAAAGTGCTTAGAAGAAACAAGCATGGGCAGACAACTAGCAGTCTCTGTCACATGCGTATTTTATAGTGAAAAATAAGTTTACCATTTAATTTTACTATCTTACTTGAAATATAAGACTTAAAATTTTCAGAAATAGTTTGTGATACCAAATGATGCTGTTTCAAAGAAGACCTCCTAATTATACAATCTTAATATTTTCCAATATTAATTGGATAATTAATATTTTCCAATCCGAACATTTCTAATATTGCATTTGCACACCATTTATTTTGATTGTTGGTTTAATTTTTTTAATTAATAAAAAATTTTTAAATATCACAGAAAAATAACTGTCTTTGGGACTTTTTCTGGCTAGGGCAGGAGTCATTTTAAGAGACAGATCATTGTGCTAGCTAAAATAATGCTGTATGCTGTAACCAGCAAAGCAAATGATTTCAGTGAATTTATATAATAAGTTTATATTTGTTGAAGTAGGGGGTCAACAACTTAGTAAATACTGTAGGGCTTGGGGATCTATATAGCCTTTGTCACAACTGCTCAAGTTTTCCATTTCAACTCAAAGGCAGTTGTAGATAATGCATGTATGAATGGGTGTGTCTATGTTCCAGTAAGTATTTACTTACCAAACCTAATAGTTGGCAGGATTTGACTCTGGTTTACTGTGGCAGCAGGTGGCTCTCAATGCTTAATCTTCTAGAATATTCTAGAATTTTCTAGAATATTAATCTTTTAGCCAACATTCTAGCAAAGGCTAGGCTCACTGTGTGCTCAGGAGGAAGAGGAAATTGCTTTGGTGGGTGGTTAGCTCATCTTTGTCTTGGCCATTATTAGAACTATACTTTAACTTTCATATTATATTCCACTTTTAAATACATGCTTATAAGAATATGTGTTTCACTACATCCTATGAATTAGATTACGTGGGTATTAGTACCATATTTTATAGGAGATGCAGCCTAAGTAACTTGCCGAAAGAAATAGAGCTGTTAAAAGGGAGAAAAACAATTCAACTTTATGTCCCAAACCAGTTCTGTACCACACTGCTCCTAGTATTTGAAATTAGAACCCACAGATAAATGTAGGAAAAGAATGGAAAAAATTTTGTGCAAAAGAAAAAATATATATATATATAAAAATTTAAACTACCTTAAGTTAACAAAAAATATCCAAGAAAAATCATTGATTGAGAATCCATTACATTTTATAGAGTATTATGGTAAATATGAGAGATAGAAAGAGGCATACAATGTGATTTAGGGCCTTCATGGATTTACAATTTAGTTAGAGACACAGAAAAAATACCTATGTGTATATGTGTGTGTGTGTGTATGTGTGTGTGTATACACACACACACGTTATATGTATCATATGCTGCAAACATTTATTATAAAACATATTCCTAGTTCTGGAGAATGAGACAGCTAAGATTAAGGTGCTACAGATGTAGTGTCTGGCAAGGGTCTGTTTTCTGATTTCATAGGTGGTACCTTCTCACCGTGTCCTCTCATGGGGAACAACCTAACTAGCTTTCTGTGATCTCTTTTATAAGGCCACTAATCCAAACCATAAGGATACTGTCCTCATAATCTTATCACCTCAAGAAGCACCTCCTTCCTAATCATGCCACCCTGGGGGGTTAGGCATTTAACATATGGATTTGGAGAGACACAAACATTCATATTATAGCAGTACTTATTGGTGTATTTTATATGTAAAATAAATCTAACATATAAATGCATAAATTTGCAAATATATGTTTTATATATGTGAAAGATTCCGTGGATAAAATCAGTAGCTTTTATAGCTATCTAGGTATATGTGTAGGAATATAGAATGATAATAACTGATAACGTGTGTTTAGTATGTATGCATGTATTGTTACAGCTTTGTATTACATCATAATTTTAGTTTCCTTCAGACCTAAGGGATAAACAAAGATTCTTTATTTCTTTAGGGATAAGGGATAAATGAAGGTTCTTTATTTCTTTATTAATTGGTCATGGACATTGGATTCTCTAAAGAGAAAAACAGAATGAATGTTCTCAGCTCGTGAGTTTAAAGCAAATGTGCCAGCTGCATGGATGACTCTCATTTGCCTAAGCCATGATTCCGGAGGTTACTGCACAAGATCATCACAGCTTTGGCATTTGGACCCTCCTGGTCAATAACACCCTGTGTTAAGTGATAAACATAATGGTTTCTCAGGATCCATTATCCTTCAATACACGTATTATTAAAGAGGTAGACAAGGAACATTTTATAAGTAATCACATAACTAACTATATTGGCAAAAATGTCTTGTGAAATGACTCCTGAACATTTGTGCCTTCACTAGCACAGATATGGGTAGACAGTCTGCCAGGGAAGTATATCAGCTTTGATATTATTCCCCTGAGCTTATGGTAAAAGTGATTGCCATTATGATAGTTTTAGAATATAAGATTAAATATTCTAGAAGACAGTGCTGGTAGCTACCTGTTTCCATAGTAAGTTAGAGCCACACATGCCATCTGTGTATGGACCTATATTTCAATGTTTACAAAGATCAGAATCTATAGTATGTACTTCACACGAGTCTTTGGATAGCTATAATTCTTAGATCTCGCTTTTCTCTGTTACAATTTTCTGTAATTTTTAAAAGCAAAGGCAAAACCATCCTCCAAAGACAGAATGATACAAATAAAGGCATATAGTAATCTGATTTACAGTTCCTTATGATATCAATAAAAGCTGAAATGATCTTCCTTAGGACAATATCTACCTATTATAATAAGATGGTGGCATTTCCAAGTAATATAAAAGTTCTTACCTGCCTTGCAGAACTGTGAAAGAACACTTTTTATGCTGTGCTCTGGTCTACTAATTGGTAATTACCATTAATTCACTTCAGAAATCTCTCCTCATTTCCATTCCAAAGTCCAACTTTTATTGAACTCTCAAACTCAGAAATAATAGAAAAGTTTTTTTTTTTTTTTGAGACAGCGTCTCACTCTGTCGCCCTAGCTCACAGCAACCTCAAACTCTTGGGCTCAAGTGATCCTCTTTCCTCAGCCTCCTAAGTAGCCGGGACTATAGGCACCCACCACAACACCTGACTAATTTTTCTGTTTTTTGTAGAGACAAGGTCTTGTTCTTACTCAGGCTGGTCTCAAACTCCTGAGCTCAAGCAATTTTCCTGCTTAGTCCTCGCAGAGTGCTAGAATTACAGGCATGAGCCACAGTGCCTGGTCTCTGGAAAAGACTTTAAAAATAATATTTCATCATTAAAGGTCATGGTTATTTAACCTGTACTTGGTAAATAGTAACCTATTAAATTACATAACCTAATAAATTATATAATTTATTTATTCAATTCTTAAATTATGTTTTTGTAAGTAACACCTTTTACTCTGATGGCTTATTTATAAAATAAGTTACATAGTTTGATTAATCTTTTTGGTTTGTCATGAATGAATTTTTGTCAGCTAATTTAATTTTAGTGCTGGAAGAAATGTTGCAGCCGTTTGTGAACTGTGGCCCCCAGGTTCAAGGTTGGCTAACCTGGGTTAACAGTAACCCATGAGACTCATGGTCATTCTGTTTATTCCCATTTAATCCAAACTTCAGTTCATATTTTATGATTAAATTTGATTTTACTTCTGTCTCTCATATCTTCTACTTAAGATCTGGTTATTCTACAAATAAGCATTTAGCCCTTCAAAAATTAAGATAAACATAAATAATCTTAACATATTTGAAATAAAGAAAAATAGGTTAATTTATACTCATTTTTGGACACAGTATATACTCTTAGAAATAACATGATTCTGTTCAAATTCTTAGGTACTCAGTTTTATGGAACTTATCCTTGGTCATATGTTCATATTATTTTGAAACTGTATTCTACATAGAAACATTATTTTCCAAATCCGTCCTAATATTTGTGACATTTACTTCTGCAACCTGCCACTACTTGTGATACAAGTTCCTGACAGCCTTGTCTAGGAAGGAGCTTGAAACCCCATGGCCATCACCTGTCACTATTAGAGATTTTCGATTTGAAGATAATGTCAACAAGGTGCCCAGACATTACTGCTGTTGTTGCTGAACTTGCTTGCCTTGCTAAACACAGTGCCTATGTGATTTTCTTTATACAGTGAAAAATCCTCTCATCTGTGAACTTGGAGACAAAATGTCTCAATATCATATTCTTATCCACTCATCTTTTGACAGAAATAAAAGTAATAAATAAATGAGAAACATATGCACTTGATAGTAGCGCTGCAGGGTTGGATCATTTTCTCTTTGTGAGCCTGGTCAGTGTCATCTATCAGGGTCACCAAATGATGACCACTCACTATTATACTGCAACATTATGCAATTCATTCAGACTTTCAATTAGTCAAGATCTCTCTCTCTCATATATGCATACCTATACATATATATCAATACTGTGTGTACACACACACACTTAGCAACTGGAAACTCCTATAACACGAGAAACGAATCATTTATATCATTAAAGGGTCTACGATGTGATTATTTTTTTCAAAAGGGGTTTGCTATATAGTCTGAACATATCTTGCTGGGCATTTAAGAGAATGAGCCTGGAAAATGATCCCATGATTATAGCACTGATGAAGTGAAATACAGAAAAACTAAAATGATGTTCATCAATTTCGGAGATATTTAAGTTGGATTCTTCTGTTTTGAAAACTAATAAAACCACATTATCTTACGTAGCCAATCACATTGTTTTTCTTTCATCATGGACTTTCTAGGTTATCAACTTGTCTATGTAGATGCCCCACATCAGGTATCTGTAGGAGAAAAAGGGAGCATTTTCTATGAAAGAGGGACTCTCACTTGGAAAATGAATAAATAGGAACCTATCACCAATGCATCTATTACAAGATGATGCTTTGGATTAACACACTGTTCCCCTCATTTCTTTTTTTGTTATTGTTAGCTCATAAGGCAGCATGTAGGTGGCTAGAATTGCACTTGGAAACATCTGCTAAAAGAAATCTCTGTAGGAAAGAATCAATAAATGAGAACCAGAACAATAGCAAATGCTGACCAAAAAATATACAATGTTTGTCAGATTTTTTGCATCAAGGGACATATTAAGTAGGAAGTCTGCTTTGCACTTAGACATCTGTGAGCCTTTGCTAAGATAAAAGACCAATTTCTGGAATAATCTGTTGATAGAATCTTACCGATTTCAATCACGGCTGAATGATGTATTAAATGAAGTATCGATATCGCACAATTTTAATCTTGTTTTCTGTTCTCTGTAGAATTATTTATAAATTATTTGCCACCAAAATATCCTCTTTTGAGGGCAGTACAAATAGGCATGGAAGAAGAATTTAAACAAAATTCATTATGGGAACAGAATCTGTTCCAGGTGAATTTATGCTTGGTGCAGTTATGCAACGGTGAAGTAAAGAAATAAAACACTCATGCAATCTATACTATAACAACAGCTGTTACATAATTATTTACTAACACTGTTAATCTTTTTATTATTTTTATTTTTCAGTTTGTCCTTAAATATGCTTACTGTGGATATCAAGGTCTTGTACGATTTCTGAAGACAACTCACGTGTATTTTGAAACAAGGCCCTCTGGCCAAAGTACCCTTAGAACTTGGAAGGTGGCTCTTACATTTTAACACTATTAACACCATGTTACTCAAACATAGAAATAGTTTCTTTCATGTATATTTATTGTCATGTTTGCTTTAAAAAAATTATGGCTGCAAAGAATTTTTAAATAAATAATTGCCCACGCAGATATATGGAAAAAATATGATCCTGAGCTTCCTGGAAATATTTTTTCCAACATATTGGAAAAATATGTCATTAAGGTCACTAAGTTTTGCAATTTGTAATTGAAGAGTAAAGAGTGGTGCTTAATGCTAACAATTTAAAATTGACACAATAAAAGAGTATTGAACATACTGATTATGTTCTTTGACACATACTAGGAAAAAATTGTAAATAAGACAGATGTGGTCTTGTGTTTATAGTTTAATGGAGCTAAGAAACAACAATGAAAAATTATGAACAATTATATCATTGCACAGTAGAAAAAGATGTGAGAGCATTACTCACTATAGGACCTATTTTAAATGGATTGGTTATAGAAAACCTCTTTGGGATATGAGTCTTAACCTGAGATCCACATTAAAATAGAAGCCAGAGATTGAGTGTGGGGTAATGTCTATTATGGATAAGTGAAGAAAACCCGGTGAGACTGGACCAAAGTAAGCAAGGTTGGGGAATTGGGAGTTAGGGCATGAGAAGTAGTTGGAGGGATTCTCGTGACCCGGTGCCAGGAGGGAGAGTTGACCTGAGTGGAAATGGCGGGAAATGATGAAGTAAAGCCAAGAAAGAGACATAAAGAAAGACAGAAGAGGAGAGATAGGATGGCCTCGGGAGAACAGATGCAGCTGATGGCTCAGCCTGCATGTGAACCATGGAAGCAGCTTTATTTATACACTGTCTTAACAAGGCTACATAAATCTTAGCACATGAGGTATAGATCAACCTTAAAGCGGAAGAACTGTGTACTTGCCAATATCAAGGAGAGTATGCATGGGCTATGTGACTTTTGACAGGTGAAAAGAGTGTTAAAGGAGGAGAAGTGGTTGGGGATTGTTCTCTGAGCATTTCCCAGGCCATGGGGGCCCTGCTATCCACAGCCCGCTCCCCATAGGCATGAATGGCTATCAGGTCACAGTAATGCAGGAGATGGAGCATGCCTGTACTGTGAATGCAGTGAGAAACTACTGACGAGTTTTGAGTGGGAGAGCTAAGGGATCTGCTTTAGGTTTTAAAATGATATATTCTGGCAGTTCAGTGGAAAATAGAGTAGGAGGGAACCAAACTGGAAGTGGGATGTGAGATTAAAAGGCAATATTCTAGACAAGAAATCTGAATGCTTTAGACTCAGTTGGTAATGGTGGAGATAGGAGGTAGATAAATACCAGATACATTTCACAGTTTACATTTGTAGGTCTTTCTGTTTCTTGGACATAGAAAATTAAAGAAGGGAAGAATATTCTCCCCACATTCAGCGGAAGGAGCTGGGTAGATAATTATGGTATTCACTGAGTTGGAAGACAAGGAGACATACAGGTAAGAATTCAGGTTTGTGTATGTGAAGGTGGAACCGATTCTGAGATTAGCAAAAGAAAAATGAGATACACACCTTTTGCATATGAAGGTGAGAGAAAAATTGGAATAGATTTGAGGTTTTTTTTCATGTAGGTGATATTGAAAGACAAAAGAATAGTCAAAACTTTGTTGGAAAGAGAATATAAGAAAGAAAAGATACCTCAGGCATAAGCTTGAGATTCTTCAAACGCTAGCTGTTGGGTAGAGGACAATCTTACAAAAGATTGTGGTGGTGCTGCAGGAAACCAAGGGCGTGGAGATTCAGGAAATCTGAGAAGGAAGATATGTTAAGGAGACAGCAGAAGTAGAGGGATGATGAGGGCAGAGAAGCATCATTTAGGTTTGGCAGCATGAAGTTCATTGGCAACTCCCAGAACAGCAATTTCAGTGGGATATTGAGACTAGAATGTGCATTGGAGAGTGAATGGGGATGAGAAGGAGAGGTGATTGTTTATGGCTTCAGGTCTCTAGAAAGGAATCTTCAGGGAATCCAGAAGGGAGCCATTTTTAATTAATCAGAGTGCGCACTGAATATATGTTGAATCGAAAGATCCAGTGGTAGGAATGAGATTGAAAATATTACATATAGAAGAGAGAAAGGCTATTAGCATAGTTGTTCTCAACCTAGGTATCATGTTGAAATCATTTGGGAAGAGTTAAAAAATATATATCTGGCCATCCCAGACCAGTTAATCTCTGGGAGTGGGGCCCCGGAATTGGTATTTTTAAATGAATTCCCCACAGGATTCAAAGATGTAGTTAGTATTGAGGATCACTGAAGTAACTTGATGATACCCAAATGGTCCACCAGAAGCACACTCCCCCATAGGTCCTGACTCAGAGTCATAAGTCATGCTAACGTTACTCCTCTGAGGACCCTGTTTTGAGAACCACTGAACTAAGAGAATGAATGAAGCAACCCACATGAGGGTGCAGAAGGGAAGAGGTCTAGAGGTCAGCAGAAGGTTACACCTTAGGCAGACCTGAGTGTCTCTTCCTCTGTTATCATGAGAAGAGAAAGTGAGGATGGGAAAAATACGGTTGAACTGGATTGCCAAGGAAAAGTCATGAGCATCTCAGTGATACACTTGAGATTATCAGATCACGGTCAGTTGAAGAATGGGAGCAGAACACTTTGAAGAAAGGATGTGCTTTTCTTATATCAGGAACATTAAGCAAACTATGAAAATACAATAGAGATACTGGACAGCATTGGAGGTTTGAATCAGGAATTTAATACCCAGCCTGTTCATACAATTTTCTTTTGTAACAATCAGAAATAACCAATACGTGGGATCGATCTTAATCGTCATTTGTTAGTGATTTTCTAGTATCAGGCGATGCATTAAATGTGTTTTTCTTAAATCCATCTGTAAAAAAATTGAGAGTTGGCTTCTCTGCCAAGGGCTAGATGGTAGCAATGGATGGAATTACAACTATTGAAATACTTCAAAGGCTGTTTATGGTAGCTATGTATCCAATTATTTTTGCATTGACATAATCAATGCCTTCATTCCATCTGACCATTTTGGGATCAGCTTGTCTTTGCCTTTTCTCTTCAGAGCAAATGAGCTGGCGCAGGCGAGCAAATTGCACAGCTGTTGACACTTGTGTCTATAAACTCCCGGGGGAACTTCAGATGTCTTCATCTCATAGGTACACAGCGAAAGAAAAAAAAATAACCTAGGAAGACATTGGTGTCTACAAAGGGTTACTTAGTGTACAGAATACTCAGAAGCCACATTTTAAGATTCCTGGATATGTGCAGGGAGCATTAAATCAATGCATTCTAGTATAAGCAGGGAAAAAAATAATAGATTTTTAATAATGACGTTCCTTTCAATACATGAAGATAAACTATCCTTTTAAAGGATGAAAAACCATGAATGACAAAACAAACTTGTTTGTAGAAGGTTGTTATATAAAAGAGAAAATAATTCTCTTGGTATAAATAAATATATTGCCTTAGAAACGTGTATGCGTTTGGAAGTTAACCTCTTTAGTTTTTACAATAATAAAAATAATGTGCTTTTACCTACTCGGAGAACTTCTAAATGTATTTCTCCTACTCAGCAAATTGTTCTTAATCCCTGCTTATGAGATAGGGCAGCTGACTCTGTGCTCCTACGATAGGAAAAGAAAAATAAAGACCCTAAATTATTTGCATAGTCTTACAATTGGCAACAAAATGGGTCTAGAACACTTTCTTCTGATTCTTTGCCAATAACCCTCCCTGCCCACCCCGCCACACACAGAAAAGTTACTATGATTTTTTTTACACTTAAGAAAAATAAAGCAATTATTATATTTCAGGAAAGATTAAATTTTTTAAAGTTTAAACTACTTTTCCTTTTAATTCAGTCCCATTTGTTTATTTTTTTGTTGTTGTTGCAATTGCCACAGACCTCTTCATAAAGTCTTTCCCCAGGCCAATATCTTCAAGTGTTTTTTTTCCCATGCTTTCTTTGGGGATTTTTATTGTTTCATGCCTCACTTTAGGACTTTTATCCATTTTGAATCAATTTTTGTGAGTGGAGAAAGGTGCAAGTCCAGTTTCAGTCTTTTACATGTGGATATCCATTTCTCCCAGCACCATTTATTGAATAGGGAGTCTTTCCCCCAGTGTATGTTCTTGTTTGGTTCATCAAAGATTAGGTGGCTGTAAGATGTTAGTTTCATTTCCTGGTTTTCCATTCGGTTCCAAATGTCTATGTCTCCATTTTTGTACCAATACCATGCTGTTTTGATCACTATGGCATTGTAATACAACCTAAAGTCTGGTAGGCCGATGCCCCCAGCTTTGTTTTTATTACTAAGAACTGCCTTAGCTATAGGAGAATTTTTCTGGTTCCATGTAAAATGAAGAATCAAAAGCTCTGTACAGCTGAGACAACAACCAAAGCAAACAGACAACCTACACATGGGAAAGGATATTTGCATATTTTGAATCAAATGAAAGCTTGATAACTACGATCTATGGAGACCTCAAATTAACACAAAAAGAGCCAACAATCCCTTATATCACGGGGCAAGAGCAATGAATAGAACCTTCTCTAAAGAAGACAGACGAATGGCTAACAAACATGAAAAATGCTCATTGTCCCTAATTATTAGAGAAATGCAAGTCAGAACTACCCTGAGATATCATCTAACCCCAGTCAGAATGGGCCACATCATAAAATCTCAAAACCACACACGCTGGCGTGGATGTGGAGAGAAGAGAACAGTTTTACATTGCTGGTAGAAGGGCAAGCTAATACAACTTTTTTGGAAGGAAGTATGGAGAACCCTCAACTCAAATGTGACCTCCCATTTGATCCTGCAATCCCATTGCTGGGCATCTATCCAGAAGAAACAAAAAAATCCTTTTACCATAAGGACACTTGCACTGGACTGTTTATGGCAGCTCAATTTACAATAGCCAGAATGTGGAGGCAACCTAAATGCCCACCATCCCAGGAATAGATTAATAAGCTGTGGTATATGTATGTCATGAAATTTTATATAGCCATTTAAAAGATGGAGACTTTTGTATTAATCTGGATGGACGTGGAAGACATTATTCTTAGTAAAGCATCACAAAAATGGAGAAGCAAGAATCCTATGTACTCAATTCAGACATGAGGACAATTGATGAACTAGTACATAGTGGGGGGTGGGGGGAAGGGGATACAGGGACGGAGGAATGGGGTGGGGGAGTCACAGTGTGTGACACACCTTTTGGGAGTGGGACACAATTATAAGAGGGACTTTGCCTAACTAATACAATCAATGTAACCTGGTTCTTTGTACCCTCAATGAATCCCCAACAATAAGAAACAAACAACAACAAAAAAACTACTTTTCTCCTAAGAAATAATAACAACAGAGAATCATGGCATTTTACCCTGTCTCCAACCTCCTTCAGAGGAAATTACACTCACCTCCCTTCTTTTACTGCCAATCTCTTTTTTGTGGGGGAAAACTAATTTTAACTTAACCACATTTTAAAGAATAAAAAGCATGTTCTTATGACATACATCTGATACAAATAATATATAGAAAAAATAAAAATAGAAACAAAGAAAAGAAGAAGCAAGAATCTGAATGAAGAATACTGCAAATTGGGATTGTCATTAATTATTTGGGACTTAAAGACATTGAAGTTCTGAATTTTGACCCAAATCTCGCTTTGTTTCAAGCAGGTGTATGCAGTATGCCTTCAGCCCTTCCACATCTGCTTGTTTCTGCCCTGAAGAAAGCTGCTTTTTTTCCACTGAAAAGCTTTCTAGTTCAATGGTTATTTGAGGTGCTTGGAGCGAGGAGTCTGAACTTCTGAAAAGATTGAAAGTGCCTGGAAACCGTCTGAGAGGCAAGCCATTTGTGGGGGCCTGTCTGCTTTGTGTGCTTGGAGCAAGTGCTTTTTACTTGGCCCCTGAGTCTTCCAGCGAACCTCGATTTGAAATCAAACAGCACAGTCTCAGGGAGGAGTCCATATTCTAAGGCACAGGAATCAAGTCTAGACTTCTCCTTTTGTTCTTAGTGTCCTTATTTCCTCTCCTTTACTTTTCTCTGTTCCTCCATTCTCTCAGCCTTTAATATCTCTGTCCTTCCTCCTCCCTCTCCTCTTTTTTCTTCCTCCTATCCTTCCCTTTCTTTTTCCTCATTTCCCTGGCCTTTGAATTTCTGTTCAATTTTGCTAAATTTGTATTATATATATGAGATTTAAACATTATTTTCCTTTAAGAAATATTGTAACTCTATAACCAACATCCATAGAAGAAAAAATAGTAAGTATAGTACTTCTTTAAGTACCAGATCTTCAGCAAGCAGTTGTTATTCTTAGTTCTGATCTTTGATGGGATTCTGCAGAGAGTGCTTGATTCTGCTTGAAGGAACAGAAGAAGCCTCTTATATGACCAAAATATTGAGTAGTTTAAGTGAGATGGTCACACTCCTTCTTCTCAATCTGAAAATAACTCCCAAGGTGTATATAATGCCAAAATATGGTCACAGTATCTGTTGCACGTGGCTTTTGCCTATGTTTACTTAAGGAATTTTCCATGTGAAATTAGGAAATCCTATCCCTTTTCACATTCACTTTCTAAAGTGATGGTGTGGAATAAAGGGGTATGGTTTATAACCCCATGATTCGGTTTCTTCAATGCCTTAAAGTCTTCTATCGTTACTAATATGGGGAAATGAAAATAATAATATTAAAATTAACAGACCACAGGCATAAATTATTAGCCTTCTCAAGAAAATAATTCTGTATCACATTTTTTTTTCTAAATTTGATAGTTTCCTCAAGATTCCTTGATAAACAGTCACTGAAGGAAGACATTGCAGGGCCATCGCATTAACAAACCTTGACTTACCTCAAGGGTATCTATGATGAGGCCCTCATCAAATGCACCAGGGGATAGAGCAAAACCAAGAGGAGCAGGTGTATTAGGCATTGAACTGCATATCTCAAAAGTGAAACCTAGATTTGGGGCATTTACTGGCCGCCTTAGGGTCCTTAACTAAAAGCTGGGTTCTGTACTTCAGCTTCTTCACTTCCCCAACCAGGAGAACGTGGGCTTACTCAAAAATAATCTGGAGTATTTTCTAAATATATTGAAATGTTGAACTACCCCACTATGATGTTTATTCTCTGCAATATTAGAGGAAAAGTGAGAGGCGTATAGAGGAATGAGTAAAATTAACTTCAATGGTGACTTCATACAGAGAGGGCCAGTGAGGGCAGGTTTGCAGTAGATTTAATAATCAGAAGTGCAGTTGGGAAACTAAGGTCAGCAATTTGTCTTCTGTTACCCAAAGGACTCTGGTATGAAGCTCAATGACATTTTCAGTCTTGGGTGTGTCAAAACTATTCTTTCTTATTTTGAGAAAAATATTAGTGTGTTCACTGTTGAGGTAGGCTGCCATCTGCTGCTGCTGAGACACACTCATTAATAGGAGTGATGATTAATAATCATCTTGATAAAGATGATCTACAGATACTGAAGAATGGGATGGAGCCCTTTGGAATATTGCTAATCTGTCAAATATGATGAATTTGGTTCGTCAGAGGAGTAAGAAAGGAAGGTAAGTTGCAATGCAGAGATGCGTTCTTTAACCTGTGCAAAGTCAGGCAAATGTTAAGTCTGTCTCTAGGACTGAGCTGCCTCATGAACATCATGTTGCTTTTCTATTTCTGTCCACCGACACTTTGTGTTCTCTTCTTAGATTTAAATGAACAGGTGGAAAACTTTAAATTTTAGTAGACTGGAGAATACTCAATTTACTTTTTTCTTAATACAGGCTAATACCTACACTATTATTAAACTAAAGGGTGTCTTGAAAGTTGCCATATATGGGGAAAATGGGAAATTATAGCTAGATGTACCTTTATTTACAAAATGTTTACAACATATTCTCTACATGTTGGCCCCCTCTTTCTACACATACATGAAGTCTTCCCTCCCACTCATGGCAAACATGTTCCACGATATCTGTTGTTATGCAACTTTTCCCTGGGTACGGAGACTTTTGGAGCACCTTATAGTTCTTAAATGTTCCAATGGAGTAAGAGAAGAGAACTTAATAAACGTGATTGCATACATCCGGTTGAAATTATAAGCTGTTTATAAATTATATCATTGGAAATGTTATGCTTCATTAATTTTAATGCTTCTGTAATGTCATGATTTACCTCAAAACTCAAGATGTAGTTTCTTCTGATCCTTATCGAAGCTTCTACATTATAAATATTCTGATTTTACTTGGAAGTTTATTTTTTTCTTCAATATCTTTATTTAATATTTTCTCATCTCCTTTGTCTTTCACTATAGGACTTCTTATAACTAGAAAACTATTTGTCTATCTGAAAACAGATTTACCCTTTTACATTCTCTCAACACAATGTGTCCAAGGTTGGCAAGAACTCTTAGAAACCCATTTCATTTTTCTAAGTGTAAATTTGAGGTAATGAGCGGAGTGCTTAACTTCCTCTTATAAATTATGACAGAAACAGTTATCAATCTGTGGCATCCAAAGAAATATTAAACGTAAAGCTTTACAATTTAGAAATAGTTCATCTTCACAGCCATCTGTTCCTCTGACAAGTATATTGCTTGTCCTTTTTAATATATATGTAAATAATTAGGGGATGTCATTTAAAAATGAGTGACTTTTATCTTTATCCAGGACATGAATTGTGCTTTAAAGAAACGGGATTTAAATAAAAAGGTGTACATAGATAACATTTATTTTAACAATAAGCTTGCTTATCATTAAAGTTCTATTGGTAAATGAACATTTGTGGAAAGTTATTAAACCAAGAAAGAAATTAATTTTAATTCTAGGAAAGCACTATTATTGATGTTCAGAGCTTAGCTAGTTTGTGACACTAAATGATAAAGTACTAAGATCAGAAGAGTAACAAAAGACTTTATCTCATTTTCCTGAGCCTGCTTTGCTCTCTAAGTGCAGCTGAGAGTTGGCACTCTTAAATCCATCTTATAGCAGACAGTACCAGCAGAAAAGCAGCTAGGGACACAGGGATAGTGAATGAAGTATCTGCATACAGTGGTGACTTCTTAGTCACCTGCAGAGGGCCTGGCTGCTCCATGGGACAGAACAGGAAAGATGACAAGGCCACATAGAGGAGGCCCAGTTGGCTTATTTCTGCTGATGTTTATCACCGCCACACCTAGGAAAGGGGTTCATAATCCTAGTGCTTCATCCTCACTTCTCCTCCTTTGATGAGCAGAGTCATTGTAAAGAGACTTTATTTCTTCTTAGAGCCAAAAAATTGAAGAAGATTTTATACCAAGATCTGTTTGTGCCAATCTTTTGGTTCACATTCTTCTATGAGCTTCAATTTTCTACAATCAGGTCCAAAATGTTAGCATTTCATTTTCGTAGTTTATGTTACCTTTCTATTCCCTGTGTGCTATACATTCCAGATGCCATGGGGTTCCTGCTACATCCTTAATATATTCAGTTTCTTTTCCCAACCGAGGTTAACATTTTTGATTATCTACCTCAAAAGCATTCTACAGCCCCCTCATATATCCCTTTCCTTACGTAGAAGCTTGATTTGTTTGGCCAGTGGTAAAAGATCTCTTGTTATTAGGGTATATAGACAGTTTTGGCACTTATAAGAGATTACCTAGGATCAGCCTGAGCTAGTCATTGTGATCTTATTTTCTTTGACTCTGACCCCTTACTGACCAATGAGCTATAAGAAGAGGTTAAACAGGAAAGAATCTGTAAAATATTGGATTTTATAACCCAGGGAACACCTGTAGTTGGTCCTGTTCCTGCTCCTGCTATCTTCTCATGATCTGAACACAGGTATGATTTCTGGGGACATGGCAGCCTTATTTTGACAATGAAATACTGATAATAAAAACAAGATTAAATCTGAGGGCGATGGAGAATAAAAGTAGAGCCTGGGTATGTAATGACATCTTGAAGCATTTGCACCAGTCCTGACATACCTTCCTCCATATTTACTGTTAAGTTAATAGTAAGTGCAACTCTGATTTCCATTACTATTACTAGATTCGATGTTCATTGGAGCTGGAAGCATTTCTTTCAACATCACACATAGGCTCACACTTTTACAGTGGCCTTCCTTATGTATCAGCTATAGAAACACAGACCATCAGTTAATGTTCATTCAGGGATCAAGCGGGAGTGTGTAGAATAAAGAATGTATTACAGGAATTAGCCCTTTCATAGATGTGGAAAGAAGAACAAAAAAAAAGAAATCAAAGAAAACCCACTTAAGCAGACAGAGCATGGATGGAAGGGGCAGGGCTTATAGGAACATCCAGCTGCTGGAGTCGATCCTCCAAAGAATACAACAGAAAGTAGTTGATTATTAGTAGGATTAGTAGAGCTCTAGAGAGAAAGAGAAATCTGGGTAGGGGGTGGTGATACAAAAAGAGGGTAATATGCAGCTGTCTAATTGTCACACTTGGGTATGGGCCTTAAAGATGGCATCTTGGGTTTTAATGCTCACAAAGGGACGGGGAGCGCAGTGCAGCTCAAGTGCTGAGCTGTAACTAAAACTGATGCAAAGTACCCATTCCTGTGAACAGGCAGTATTGTTAGGGACCAAAAATAGAAATAGCACCATAGTCTTTAGAAATAATATAACTGTCTTAATGAAAGTCTCAAAGAAACATTTAATTATCTATGCCAAATAAGAGAAATAATCCGTAATAAAAGAGTACAATCTTCTTAAAGTAAATGAATTTTTAATTTTATTTAATTTTATTTTTATTTGTGTTAGATTTATTTTTATTTCAATTTACATCACTAGCCAGAGATGGCCAGTGGCTGCTGTATCAGACCAAAATGTCTTAGCTATTTTTGCATTTTAAATAGCTATAGAATACTCTCTTCCCTCCCTTTTGTAATTGGAAGTTCTATAATTAGCCTCTCTCATTAAAAAGTTGTTTTGTTTGCATAATGACATCAAATTGTGAACACTGAAGTGCACCATCTCTGAGGCTAACTTTAGTGTCATGAATCATTTGAAAGAGAGGAAATGGGAAATGCACTTCTGTTTTGTCATACCTCACAGAAAATTTCCAAGGCTTTTCTGGGGCTGTTGCAAGCTTAGAAACTATATTCTACAAATCTATAGTGACTTCATTATCTGTTACCTGTTATTGCCCTGCTGAGCTAAAATAAACTGTTGTATTATGCGACCTATAAAATGGTATTAGGTATTTTATTACTTGCTTGCTGTCAACTTGAACATAAGACAGTTATTAAAGATTACACTGAGAAGATTCAGACTACTACAAATGTTATTTTACAGAGATGACAGGTTGCCCTTAGTGTCTCTAGTCATAAAAGAAAAAAAAAAAACAAACCTAGATAAATCTGAAACCGATGCTATAAACTCAACAGGCAGTGCGATGAATGAAGCAGACATGAGCAATCTTCCTTTCCATATTCCCTTTATTTTTCTAATGTCTGTGCCATTACTTCTAACAGCTTCTAACTGATGTAAATTGGAAAGCAAGAACATTAAAAGAGTCATTCCATGAAGGAGGAGATGCTTCTTTATAGTCACTTTAGATGCCTGAGTGAGATCTAGACTTTTATAATCTATTGCTGAATTGATGGATGTTAGAAAGGAGGGAAACTAAACGGGAATAGGGTACTTCTGATTACAGGCATCATTGATTTTGATGAAGCATTTGATGTAGGTAAAACTTATTTAGCAATTTAGATTATGTTTTCAAAGAAATACATTTTCAATTTCTTTTTCATGTGGTTTACTCTCTATCTGGAATACATACATCTCAGGTCATGGGTACCAAATAGGGAACATCCAGTAAACCTAAATAGCTAGGTGCACGCCACTTACCTTCTCAGCAGCCCTTCCCTACCAGCATTTTACTTTTCTTGCTTTGTTACTGCTGTTAACACTGAGGGGACCTGATCTTGTGGCGCCCCCTGGTGCACAGACAGGGAACTGTCTCACCCGGTGTCCTTTTGAACCCCGTGTCCAAACGAACCAAGGAAGCGTCATTTGCCCCCTTTCTTTATCTTTGATCTTTCAAAACTACATTTATTTTTCCATAAGAAGTCACTTTTTCCTTTTGTCTGGGCATAGCTTTTAACCCCACATCAATTTATTGAATGAGCTGAACGTAATGTGCCATAGGGGAAAAAAATTATTTTTTCTCCCGTCACTCTTCTCCCGGCTGTCCTTTCCCTGCTCACTGAAGACATCTCCACAAGATACAACAACTCTTCTGTCATTTTCAATTTTAAGAATTGTCTTATTTTTTTTGTAATTTTCACTTTTATAAGTAAACATTCCTCAGGTGACATAATTTCAAAATTGAGCTTCAGAGACTATTGTTTCCTACACTCCCCTTGGCTAATTTTGATGAGGCTCAAATCTGTCCTTTCATTCTCTCCATCCCCTTTTCAGTCAACATGAGGAGAGTGGATACTGGAAGAAAAGGATAAAACATCTTTTACGATTTGTACACTTTGAGGCTATGGGTGCCCTTAATTCATAATAGGCATTTGTGTGCTGGTTTGCTTACCCAGTGTATTTTATGTTCTTTGGGAATGCCACCCCCCACGCGCACACACACGTCCTCACACACGCGCGCCCCCAGATAGACGGTCCTGTGCGTTTGCCTGAGTGGAGCAATGTGTGCTCTGTGCTCCACCTTACACTGGGGAGCTCCACACGCCCAGTTCTTTCTTCAACCAATTGACCTTCTCACCGTGCCTGAGCCAGGCCACCCTGATGGGCTGTGGTCCCATCAGGTTGGGTCACATGGGAATGTGATTGTACACTCACCCCCAACGCCCAGCCTAAGGGAAACTGACCAACCTCTGCCATACCAGCACCAGAATGCAGATTAAAACTCTGCTGTCCCGACTGTCTACCTGTTAGTGTGGAATGTTCCAGCTGCCTCCTACTGTCAGTATTTTCTAGAAAAGGAGGCACCAGTCTTCACAGCCAAGTACTAAGCACTGTCTGTGGATGCCTGAGTTCTGGTGAAGATTTGACATTTTTGCAGTTTGGTAGTCATCTCTCTAGCTGGGGAGTGGAATTCCATCTTTCTGTCTTACAGGTCCTTATTCTAACTTAGTGCTTCTCTTGGGACATCTGTCCTCATCTGAGAGCAAAAGAATAGCCAGCAACTCCCTCTTTGAGTCTATGTCTTACTAACTCCCTAACTCTCTAAACTCATCTTTCATATTTGAGTTAATGTTTATGTTTCTATTTATGCTTATATCATCATATTTCTATTTTAAAAATTATAGTATTAATATTGATGTTTATATTTTTGCTCATATTTATTGAATAAAGCACAGGCCAAAAGGGCCAGTTGGGTCACTTCTGGGAAAAACTTGAGAGAGTTTCCTAGGTGGAGGCCCTTCTATCTGTGTTCTCATGTTTGGAGGCTTCAGCCGGATTTCTGAGACATGGGGAATGCTCCCATCACCTAGTATTGTATTTCTTCTTTGCTCTTGTCTTTAAAGATGTCCCAGTGTAAGCATCAGAAGAATTAATAAGAGCAAAAATAATCACCAAATATTGAGGCTTTCGGATCTGTTTGACACACTGTTAAAAGTTTTACATGTATTATCTCATTTAGTGATGACACTAATTTTAAGAGCTTAATAGATTCTCTGTAATCTGGCTGTAAAAGTTGAAGTCAGGAGAAGTTAACTAATTTGTTTAAGGACTTATAGCTAGTAAATGGCTTAACTAGGATTTATATTCTTATTTCTAAAATTTTAAAGTCCATAATATAATTTGCACTTGTCTAAGTTAATTGTTTTACTGATATACTAACATTTAGGAAACAAATTTCTCTTCGAAGTATATAATGCATTATTTTACATTTATTATAGTAACCATGCTGTGCAGTAGATCACTCAAGCTTATTCCTCCTGTCTGATACTTTGTGGCCTTTGATTAACATCGCCCTTTTTCCTATCAGCCTCCCTCCCTTAGCCTCTGGTAACCACCACTCCATTCTCTACTTATAAATTTCATGTTTTTAGATCCCACGTGTAAAAAAAATCATGAAATTTTCTGTGCCCAGCTTATTGGACTTAGCATAAAATCCTCTAGTTCATTCGTGTTGTTGCAAGTGTTAGAACAAAATAAACATATGTCTGACAGACATCATTCATGCACAGTTTAGTGGCAGAGACAAATGATGAACAAATAACCAGATAAGTAAAGGCAATCCAGATCGTGTTAAAGAAGTAGGAGTAGGGTAAGGTAATAACAGTGAAGTGTTTGTGAAGCATATGTGGGCAGTTGGCAGGGGAGAGGAACAACGGGCATATTTTTGATGTGACAGTCACAAACGGCCTCTCTGATAAAGTAACACTTGATCTGTTCTAGGATCAACACTTAAAATATGGATGAAATGTTGGGAGAGAGTGGTAAGAAATGAGATTGGAAATGTATCTGGATACCAGGTCCCAAGAGTCTTGGAGACTACGGGAATTAAAGATGTTGGGTTTTACTTTGTTATATAAGCCGTGGGAGACGTAAGGATAGGAGAGTGACATGTGCATTTAGAAGCAAGTTTCTAGCTTGGAGAATCATCACTAGTGACGTAAAAGTTCAAGTAGCATATCCAGCTGGGATGTGACTGCAGTATTCTATAGAGGGCAGTGTCTTAGAATAAGTGGGAGCAAAAGAAGTAGAAAGAGATGGTTGGACTCAGATTCATCTGGACAGGAGAGAAACAAGGGAGTCAGTGGTATCCTAATGCTTTTGGCCTTGGGCCCCTATTTAGTTAATACACAACTGGCTACTTATTTTTCATATTTTATGCTCACTGCTGGAACACTTTCAGGCTTTGTTTTGCCCTTAGAAGAAATTTCAGAAACAAACTTAGTTTGAGAAAATAATTCTTTAGAACTATTAAGTGACTACATTGACATCATGCCTGTTACCCAAGCTACAGCCACATTAATACTGCCCTCAGAGAATGAGAAAATCAATAATGCTTTAAATGTCCATGAATATCAGTTTATTATATATTTAACAGTTTACTAGTAAAAATGTCATTATTTAATTTTAATTTGATATGAAATTAGCTTTATTATTACTTAAGAGTTTCTTTTGATAACATTTTGTCTACTTCACTTCAAAAGCCAAAATATTCTCCATCTACTAATTAAATAATGAAACAATTAGACCAGCAGCTCAAAACTCCCTTTTATAAATTAGTAGTCACTATTATGTAAAAACACGCTCATGGATTTATTTTTTATTACATTCAATCTTATTTTTTTGGTTCAGCTATACTAACACAATAAAAATCTACCATATTATATACCATTTAATTTTATTAATCTGAAACTTTATTTCCCCATGCCTTAAGATCACTAGTTTACATAGCTGTTAACATATTTAAAATGAGGGTGGCGACTGTGCCTTGAAAGAGTAGGGCACCGGCCCAATATGCCGTAGGTGGACGGTTCAAACCTAGCCCTGGCCAAAAACTGCAAAAAAAAATAAAAAAATAATTAAGACCTAAAATGAATTTATTGTTGAAATAAGTTTTGGAAATATTAACGAGAGTTTTTTTTTTTGTTTTTTTTTTTGTAGAGACAGAGTCTCACTGTACCGCCCTCGGGTAGAGTGCCGTGGCGTCACACGGCTCACAGCAACCTCTAACTCTTGGGCTTACGCGATTCTCTTGCCTCAGCCTCCCGAGCAGCTGGGACTACAGGCGCCCGCCACAACGCCCGGCTATTTTTTGTTGCAGTTTGGCCGGGGCTGGGTTTGAACCCGCCACCCTCGGCATATGGGGCCGGCGCCCTACTCACTGAGCCACAGGCGCCGCCCTATTAACGAGATTTTTATAGGAAAATACCTCAGAATTTTCTGGAGTATTTGGTGCATTTTCAATTTCCAAAAATGAACTATAATATACAAAATTAAACCTTATTGACAAAATAATGGTTTAATTTCCCCTTTGGAAAAAGCCTTGGCCTCTCTACTCTTATCCCTTCATTGATATTTCTCTAGTCTCTTAATTATGGTAGCATATATATTGATTAAAATTCAATTTTAATTTAGTCACAATCACTGATTTTTCAATAAATACTTAGCAAGTACGGTATTAGTCAGGGTTTTTCAGAGAAAGAGAACCCATAGGAATATATAGAGATATAAAGTATATTACATTTATTATGAGAATTGGCTCACTCAGTTATGAAGGCTGAGAATTCCCATAATATGCTATCAGCAAGCTGGAGGATCAGGAAATCAGAATTATAACAAGGGTATAATTCAGTAAAAATTCAAAGAGCTGAAAACCTGGAGAGTGGAGGGTGTAACTCCTAGCCTCAGGCCAAAGCCTGAGACTTGGGCGGGAGCAGCTGGTATAAATCCTGGAGGCCTGAAAGTCTGAGAACCAGGAATTCCTCTTGTCCAGGAGCCAGAAAAAGTGGAGGTCCCACTCCAGAAGAAAGAATTCAGAAGAATTCACCCTTTCTGTACTTTTATGCAGATTCCATCTGGGTCTTCAATGATTAATGAGACCTACCTACTTTGGTGAAGGTAGAGTAGATCTTCTTTACTCAGCCTACTTATTCAAATGCTCATCTTTTCCAGAAACACCCTCAGAGACAGGCCCAGAAATGTGTTTTCAGCTGAGCCTCCTTTAGCTCAATGAGGTTGACACATAAAATTTATCATCACCAGCACCCGTTCCTGTGCGCAGGCCCTGGGGATAGCAGTGAGCGAAACTGACAAAAATCCCTGCCCTTGGGAATTTACACGTGGTATTCAAAATGGGGTCCACATACCCAATGGAGAACCCAAGACATTTAGCAAAGCTGATGAATGGTTTTGAAGGAATATAGTTCCAGATTCACAACTGTACACTTACTTTTTCTTCAGGTGGAGCTACCTGAGGAAGCCCCTGGCAAACGATTCCCACCCTTATCACCACTACCTATTGCAAAAAACCTTCTCTGGCTAGCAAGAGAAAAGTAGGTCTGTCACCTTTCTCTCATCTTACCTTATTTTTATGCATTGTTTTATGGAAGAAAATCTTCCCACAGTCAAACGCAAGGTTGGTGTTGAAGGTTAAGAAAGTGACCCTAATCCTGTGGCTCTTGCTGCTGGTTGAATATAAGAAACACCTGGAAAGCTTTAGAAACGTCAGTACCTGGGCCGATTCCTCCCTCCCCCCTCAAGAAAGCCTCTCTGCACCCCCTCCCATATACCTGTCACTTAATTCGCAGTGCTGACCAGAGGGGCAGGCGACTGCAATGATTACACAGTGCTGTCTTTAAAGAGTAACCCCTGATAGGTTAGTTCCTATGCCAGTCAGTTCCAGCTCCAAGAGTCCAGTGATTGCCTCTGCCTGGCTGTCCTCAAAGCAATGTATCATACCATTGTCCTTATCCTTCTCAAATCAGAGCTAGTAGGACGTTTAGAGTGATTAAAATCAAGCCATGAGGTAAAGAGGGAAACACTTGGATTAAGGGAAGGTGCCAAACTTCTTGCTTTGAACGTGGGCAGGGGTCCTCTCTAAAATGCCAATTGTTTCTGATACAGGCAGTGCACTGGACTTTAACAAAATATACAAAAGAAATTGTAAGTGAATGTTAAATCATAAGGCTGGCTTTCAAAAGTTTAACACATAATTAATTTGTAATAGATTTGCAATAAAAATTTTTTAAATATGTTAATTTAAATATTTAAAAGCATAAAGAAAACACCTGGTGAACAATGTTATATTTTTCATTGAGACATTACTAAATTATGTATGTATCAAAACTCTTCAAATTAATTCATAATCCTGTAATATTGTTTTGTATCACTCATTTGCCTGGCTTTATCAACAGCTCTTTGTCTCTCCTGCCCCTTGACCATGTTAGAACAACACCATCACTTTGTGGCACACCCATTATCCAATTATCTATAAAGAGGCTACAATGGTGTGAACAGGGAGGCAAGCTGGATGGGAAAACCCATTTTATCACATCTTCTTAAACTGAGGAGTTCATTGGTGCTGCTATCCAGGCTTGAATCCTGGGAGCTTAAGACCAAGACAGCTATTGATAATGGGGTCAGTTTGTGGGTGCTTTCTCTTCCCTAATATTTCATATTTCAATTAAGCAATGTGAGTTGAGTCTCTCTCATTTAAGAAAAAAGTATTCTAATACAGTTCATTTCGTATGACAAGAAATCAAATCATATGATACCAGATAATTCATGTAGTTGAATTATCAACACTTGAATTACAGGTATTTTAAGAGGCCATCTATTTTTTGACCAGCATGAAATTCCTTTCTTCTCTCTGTTAGCCTTTGTAGGTAGCATTGTCTGAAAGGCTGTTCCTGGAAAAGTGGAATTATTTTGATTTGGTCTTCATTCATGCATTAATTCAGTTATGCCCCACTATATCCATTGACTTGGAAAAACAAAAATATGGCCTAAAGGCCAGATTTGGCAAAGTGAAATGAAGAATTGTAATAACTTTCTACATCAGTCTTTATTTCAACTTATCTATTTGTACATTTTTGTATCCAGGGTATGGAGGCAAGATAAAGAAAAGTTGGGTATAAAAAATGCTTTGGAATAATCCATATCATATTGAAATGGGATTTCAATATCAGTTGATGCAATAAAAACAGGAAACTTTCCTCAAGTCCTTTTCTAAAACAGTTAATGATATTAGCTAACATTAGATTTGAATGTTATCTGTGTTCCACAATCAGTGCTAGTCACTTTAAAATGATTATGTGACTTAATTCTTAAAATGTATGTTGTAGGAATTATTACTATTATTTATATTTTATGAACAAATAAACTGAGGTTGGGAGAATTTAATTAACTTGCTCAAGGTCACACAACTAGTGAATGGCTTACATAGAATTCACATCAGATCCATTTGTCTCTACAGCCTGATTTTTAACCATAAATAGGTAATGCAGAAAATGAACAGATTTAATAGGTTAAATTATTAGTTTCAATATTTCATTTCTGTTTTACATCACATCCCTTCTATAGCTTTACAGATGATAGAATATATATCCCAGGCTATTCACTTCAGACTTATTCATGTGAATTTTGATTTGGCCAACACAATTTTTGTGAAAATGGAATGAGTAAAACCTTATGTGATCACACAGGTGCTTTCTTGTTCTGAGAGGCTATTAGCCTCTCAGGCTGGGCTCCCTAATGAGACGCATGGAGCTAAATGGACTTGAACCTACAGTCTGTAGCCAAGAACAGACAAATCATCTCTGATCACCTGACTCCAATCTATCCTCAGGCCTGTAAGAAGAATAATTGCCAGTTATTTTAATCAAGTGAATATTTTTATGATTTGTTTCACAGTATTATTATAGCAATGGCTGATGTACAGTAAAGAACAAGAATTTGAATTAAAACTGTCAGACTGCCGTGCCTGAATTTGACCTGTAGAATTCTTTTTGACTTATTTTGTTGCTTCACTTGTTTTTTGGCCAGAACCATTTTAATTTGAATGGCTTTAAGAGGGTATGCACCCTGCGTGGTATGTCTTAATGCCCCAAACTCTTTATAGTGTTATCTGAAGTGTCTTTTACATGGTTCCATTCCCTCTTGATTGGTTTTTAAAACAATTTTATCTTATGAACTTTGCCATAGTCTATAATAGAGATCTGCTAAAAATCTACATCGCTTATTTTATCTCCTTCTTGCTTTAAATTTTATTCTCTAGTGATCTCTATACATATTGAATTATTATGGATCAAAATTCTGCATAAAGTATGAAAGTAAGTAGAAATATTCACTATTTTTTGGTTGTTTTTTGTTTATTTAATATAGAAATATAATATTAATAGAATTAGATAAAATCAGAGCAATTCAGTTATTAAAAACTGCTGAGCTTATGTGGAAAAATGCATGAAGCCTTGTATCAATTTAATGATTTAATCAGGTAAGATAACAAATTGGATAACCTAGAAACATGTATGAATTCCTAGAAATATAACGATCCACCATGACTGACTCATGAAAAAATACAAAATCTAAACAATTCAATGAGTAAGTAGATTGAATCAGTAATGAAACATTTCTCATTAAAGTCCAAGACCTGATGGTTCCACAGGTTAATTCTACCAAATATTTAAATATTTAAAGAACTAGTAACAATCTTTCTCAAACTCTTCCAAAAAATTTAAGAGGAAAGAATACTTAGTATTTGTTTCATGAGACCAGCATTACCTTGATACCAAAGCCAGATAAGAACTCTACAAGAGAAGAAAACTACAGGTCAATATCCCTAATGAACATAGATGCAAAATTCTGCAACAAAATAATAAAAGCTGGGATTCAATAGCTCATTTGAAAGATCATTCACCAGGATCATGTGGGATTTATCCCTATGTTGTAAAAATGGTTTGGTATACACAAATGAACAAATGTGATATACCACATTAAGAACAAAAACTATAAGATCATTTCAATACATGGGAAAAAAGCCTTTGACAAAATTTAACATCCTTTCATGATAAAAACCCTCAACAAAATACATATGGAAAGAATGTATTATAACACAATGAAAGCCATATATGATAAACACACAGGCAACATCTTACTCAACCATGATAGCTTTTCTTCTAGATTAGCAATACGACAATGATAACCAGTATTGTCACTTCCATTTAACACAGTGCTAGAAGTCTTAACCTGAGCTATTAGGAAAGAGAAAAACCATACAAAGCATCTGAATAGGAAAAAAAAGAAGTCAAATTGTTTCTATTTGCAGATGAAATGATCTTACACATAGAAAACACTAAAGAAATTCACTAAAAATTTGTTAGACTCATAAACAAATACAGTCAAGTTGCAGGGTATAAAATCAACAAACAAAAATTGACATTTTCCATACCCTAAGAGTGGACTATAAAAAAGATATTAAGAAAACAATCTCATGTGCAATAGCCTCAAAAGATAAAAAACTCAGGAATAAAGGTAACCAAGAAGAGGAAAGATCTATGAGAAAGTGAAGGTGATACAAATAAATGGAAAGAGAACCCATATTCATTGATTGAAAAAATTAATGCTGTTAAAATATACATAATACCTCGGTGGCACCTGTGGCTCAAAGGAGTAGGGCACCACATACTGGAGGTGGCAGGTTCAAACCTGGCCCCAGCGAAAAAACTGAAAAAAAAAAAAAATATATATATATATATATACATACATATATATAAAATACCCAAAGCCATCTATAGATTCAATCCAATCTCCATTAAAATTCTAATGACATTTTTTGCTGAAATAGAAAAATCCTAAAATTTGTATGATATCACAAAAGACCCAGAATAGCCAAAGCAATCTTCAGCAGGAGAATAATAATAATAATAATAATAAGCCACAGGCATCATATTACCTGATTTCAAAATCTATTGCAAAGTTATGATAGTCAAAACAATATGGTACTGGCATAAAAACAGACACATACACCAATGGAACACAATAGATAGTTTAGAAATAAATTTATGCATCAATTAATTTTCAACAAAGATGTCTAGAACATACGATGCTAAAATGGCATCATACAACAGGTGTTGGGAAAATTGGATATCCACAGGCAGAAGGATGAAATCATACCCTCATCTCACAAAACACACAAAAATTAACTCAAAGTGTATCAGAGACTTCTAAATGTAAGGACTAAATTCGCGATACTAATAAAGAAAATATAGGAGGAAAACCATGATACCTGTTTGGACAATGATTTTTTTTGGATATGACTGCAAAGGCACAGGCTAAAAAAGCAAAAAAAAAAAAACTTTTTCCCCCTAAATCAAATCTCTTAAGACTAGATTACTATGGCAGATTTTAAATGTTCTTACTACCATTAAAAAAAAAAAAGACTATGAGGTTATACATTAGTCAATTAGCTTGACTGTATGTATTATATACATATACATGATATACCTATATCAATATCATGTTGTATGTCTTAAATATATACAACTTTTATGTGTAATTTCAAAAGAAAGTCAGAATCCTTCACTACTGGCATAAAGTCAGGCAAACTGTTAACTTACAGTCTAGTTACTGGTACAATTTATCTTCTTAATTCTTCATTGTTGGTCATCTGAAAATTAATGAAAATTAATACCTTTATTCAAATTACATGTAATCTAATCTGAACATATCTGTCCCAGTTATTTGTTGAATCTTATGTAGAATGAGTTTAAGTTTTTATTTCAACTTTTCCTTTATTCTACATTTTAAAGAATAAATTCCAAGTTTATAAAATATAAATTTCTTCTCCAAATAGAATTTGATTTGGAAAGGTGTCTGTTCTTGACCCTTACATAATATTTTCTTCAAATAAAATAATGACTAAGGACAAGATTATACTCAACTCTACTCAGCATAACTGGAATCTAACTTTTCTTTGGTGAATTAATGAACAGATATTAAATTTCATAGGAGTTAAATGTAACTCATTCAGTAAATCTCTGTTTTTGCAATTGCTTATGTGAATGAAGATAAGAAAAGATATTTCATTAATATCAGTGGAAGAGAAGAGGGAAGTTACATTCCTTCAATGCATTTTTAAAAATAAAAAAAAAATTGGCAAAGAACCTGGATGAATATATTTTCAAAAGAAGATGTGTAAATGAGCAAGTATGAAAAAAATGCTGAGCATCACTAATTACTGTAGAAATGCAAATTAAAACCATGATGAGCTATTATTACCTTATACCTCTTAGAATGCCTATTACAAAAAAGATTAAAGATAAGTGTTGGTAAGAGTTAAAGGGAACCTGTGTGCATTTAAATATTCAGATAGCAAACATGGAAAAAAATGGCTAGTGGCTTGGACTGAATGTCCACAACTACTTTAAAGGGAATTTTAGTAAAGCTATAATGTCTTTTTTATATAAACATAGGTTCCATTAGGCTGCGAAGACATTGTCATTTTTTACAGAATGACTCTGTTGAGTATTGGGGAGCAGTGATAGAAATCACGAGGAGTTAGGAGGCTTGAAACATATGGTAAATGAAATTGCAGCAAAAAATGTGCAGCTTTTGGAAAGAAGTTTATCTAGTCTGCAAAAATGTGTATTGGTGCTTTGGATTGAAACCCTAGGTGGATATTTTCCTTTGACTTTTTCCTCTTAGTGGCTATTTGTTTATTCCTCTTAGCAGAACCCCTGCTGCCCACTCCACTGTCATTTTGGTTGGAACAGTTGTGCTGAGCCACTATCATCAATTTTCCTCCCAGTTGAATCTGCCAAGGCTGACAATTATTACACTAACAAGTGCTTGTTCAGTAATGTTCAGTCATTCAGATTCCCTCCCTCATTATTTTTCTTCCCTGGAGGCAATTGATATGAATAGTCTCTAGCTCTTTGCCTGGAGCTTAGAGATAAAGAAATGTGTTTAGATGTCAGTTATAATTCTATCTCTGATGAGTGGCAAAGAGATGTGAGTCTCATTTCTCAGAAGCAGCTGAGCAGATATAGATGGCCTGGTCGTGAACTCCATGTCTCAAAGCTTTATTGGTTTGAGGGCATGATCAGGAATCTGAAATAGAAAAAAAAAGCATAGAAGCAAGATATTCAGGATACTATTCAAATGTGATTATGGTACATTAGGCATAAAAATTATTTTAAACTATTGCCTTACCTCAGCAAAGGACATGATATGAAACCTGCAGAAAAGTTTCTGCACTGTGAGGCTGGTGTTAGAATGAAAAATGGCACATGAAGAACTCACATCTGATTTCTAGATATCATGCTAGGAATGGGAAATGGAGAAGAAATTAAAAGAGAGGGCGGAGTTTGCAGGACTCTACTCAGGTGCATAATAAAAGTATTCTGAAAGCTCAAACCTTTTCCTTGTGTTCTGGAGAGCAAAGCCCTTCTCAACAGCCCCTCTCCTTTAGCTGTTTTTTCTACAGGAAGGTCTCTATATTTATATTGTATGTATATACACACACATATGGGTCATTATAAGATTTTTGATATACACAATAATCAAGAAACATAAAATCTGCAGAGACAAAAACAAATGAAGCCCTCCCAGTAAGACTGATAAGCTGAGCAAATCAAAACTTGCTGGGTGAATCAGAAAGGAGGCTGTCAACTGTGTTTCTTGGAAATGAAGTCATGGATCCTAACGCAGTCTGTCTCAAAACTTTTGTAGTAATTTACAGGCACACATATATCTACACATACATATAATATTGTCACACTAACCAAAAATTCCTTTTTTGCACCTTTGCCCATCCTATCCTATACATCTAATCCCATTTACAGCAAATTATTGCAAGAGTAATTTTCCCTCACCAAGAGTATCCGTTCCTCTCCTCTTCTGATTTCTAATATTCAGCTCAAGTCCTTGTTTTTTTGTTTTATGAGAAACTCAGAGATCTTGGAAGAACAGCCTTTCCCTACCAGCCTTTCTTCATAGATATCTACATTCTCCACCTTCATTCTGATTATACCAGGTTAAGTGCCTTTTTGCAAAGGATAAACTTGTGCACTGTGGTCTGTTTATCACCTACTAGAAATCTTTGCTCCCAGATTCACCATCTTACCCACATAATACATTTTTTTCCCCCAAAACATAAGGGTATATTGTAATATCCTCTACTTTTATTAAAAACCTGCTCTTCCCAGATCTCATGTTTTGTGTGATCCTCTGATTTCTTTGTTCTTCTTTATGGCAAAACTTCCCTGGAAGAACTGAAAATACTTTCTGCCACCATTACCTTCATTTCCTCTTTTTTTTTTTTTTTTTCTCAACCTACTCCCACCTGTCTTTAAATCTCACTGAAACTGTTCATGTCAAAGTCTGTAATCACCTCTGATGCCAAACTCAATTGTAGAATCTTTAGTTTTACATTATCTTAGGAAAAATCTTTAACTTCCCAACAAACGGTGACAACAAAAACATCTTAATTGACTTCCTCTGTTCTTTGCTGGTTTTCCTCCTACCTCTGGTCTTTCCTTGTCATTTTATTTGTCTTGAGGTTCACTCTTATTTCTTTCTCATTCTTGTATGTAACTATATCCTAGTAATAGGCCATTAAATTTACTTATCCATAATTCTCAACTGAATTGTCTCCCTCTGCGTCATATGTAAATGTGTGCACAAGTTGCCTGTCACAATAACTGGAGACTTCCACTTTATTACAAGGGAGGGTCCTGGGAGGCTAAATGTCCTCAATGAGCAGCAGAACCCCATATAATAGAGAATAGTCACACTATAAATGACAATAAGGGTCCCTATTGAAAAATCATAATGATACTCAAACTGAATTTATACCTCTGCCCTCAATCTCACACTTTAAACTCTTGCAGGGGGTGTGTATGTCTAACTGTCATGCTGACTTCTCTGGACTCTAGTAAACATCTTCAAGCTTAATACATACAAACCAAATTGCTAATAACTCCTTCCATGCAAATTGTACTTTGAGTGCTACGAATCTCAATTTTGAGCCCATTGTTCAAGTCAAAAAACAGAGGTCATCAGAGTTTTCCCTCTTTCTCAATGAACATACAGCAAGCCCTGTAGAGTTTAATCTCAAAGCACATTTGATACTTGTTTACTCTTTCCAACTGTATTTTCACCACTTTTCTCTCCTGCTGTCACCTGTCACCTAATTTACAGCTCGGATCTTTCTGATTCTCTTTCTGGCTTCCTAGGTGAAATTTCTTGTGAAACAGTAAGAATCTGTCAGCCTTGGCAGATTCAACCAAGAGGAAAATTGATGAGAGTAGCTCAGCGCAAATATTCTAACCAAAATTACAGTGATCTGTATGTGTTTATATATTAGTATATACATACTTATGCATATATTCTAATAGGTATTAGTAAATCACATGTTAGCATAGCTGTGCTTAAAACCCTAATACAATTCTCATTGTTTTTAAAAATCAAATGTGAATTCCTTAGCTGGAGGCTCTCACTGCTGTCTTGTTATCCAACCTAATCCCTTACCATTCTTCTAATTCCTTTGCTGCGTTCCAGCCTATTTTTCCCGTCTTTCTTTTCTTCTAATATGTCAAGCACTTATGCCCATCATGGTCTTTGTACTTCTCCTGCTTACGGAATTCTCCTTCCCCAGCTGTTTTTACATATAGATCTTATAACCTGTCTCTTCAACCCAAATATCAATTCCAGACAAAGGGCATTGCCCTGAGAGGGCACTTATACCTCCTCTTATTCCCATCTTACTTTTTCATTTCTCCAACTATCTTATTTACTTGTCTGTATTTACTGGTTATCTACTGGTACAAAATAATTAGCCTAACCCTTGGTTGCTTAAACAAATTTATTAACTCATAATTTCTGTGGTCCAGGACACTGGCATGGATTCCTGAGTCCTGTGCTTCAGGATCTCCAATACTCATGGTGCTGGCTGGGCTGGGGGACAATCCAAAGGTTAGCTCAACTGGAGGAGGAGGAGGAATGAGCTTTCAAGTTCATTCACATGGTGGTAGCAGGATTCAATTCATCAAGTGTTGCTGGATCGAAGACTTCTTGTTCTTGCTAGCTGTTGGCTGGAGGCTTTCCTCATTTTCTTGCAACGTGGGCTTGTTAAAGCAACTGAGTTTGTCAAAGCAAATGTGCATGCAAGTGAAGCCAATATTGCATGAACTAAGAGAAGGTACATGCAATATTTTAGTTACAGCCTTTTATGGCCTGATGTTGGAAATGATATCCTGTATTTTTCCCATATTATATTTGTTAGAAGCAAATCTCTATCTAGCCACTCACAAGGAGGTGATCTACAACAAGGTCTGGAATATTGTGAGTCAAAGGTCGTTGAGGGGCATCTCAGAAGCCGCCTACCACACTCTCTGCGCCATTACAGGAGGGGACAGGGACTGTGGTGTCTTGTTCACTATACTGAACATCCTCAACCTTTAGAACAATACAAAAGACATGATAGTTATAGTTACTTGCTCTTGCTGTTTTTGACCAAGATACAAGTACATGTATTTATATATTGTCATTATATTTTCTTTTATCTTAAAATAGAATTACGTTTAAGGCAAAACTCAAATTTGCACCTATGCCAATCTTTGTAGCATCCAGAGTTCTATTACATTTAAAAATAATTAATAGTTTAGAATCAGGAACATAGACTTCAGCTATAAGAAACCATAATGCTGGGAAGTACCTGTGGCTGAATGGGTAGGGTACTAGCCCTATATACCGAGGGTGGTGGGTTCAAACGTGGCCTTGGCCAAACTGCAACAAAAAAATAGCCAGGTGTTGTGGTGGGTGCTTGTAGTCCCAGCTACTCAGGAAGCTGAGGCAAGGGAATTGCCTAAGCCCAGGAGTTGGAGGTTGCAGTGAGCTGTGATGCCACAGCACTCTACCAAGGGCGACAAAGTAAAACTCTGTCTCTACAAAAAAACAAAACAAAACATAATACTGCAATTTAATCTGTTAATCTTTGAGAATATTTAGACCGTACATTGTTTTTAGTGCTTCAAATTTACCGTGTTTCTTTTTTAAGGCTTGAAAACTCGGGCCATAATTACATCATTGGTAAGTTTAGTGCTATTGTTTTCTTTTCTTAACATTGGGGATAAATAACCTAAAGGGCTTTTTACTTTGTTGCCTATAAACCAAACAACTGTGATTCTTTCAGTGGCAAAAGTTTCAAGGATATGACAAGTGCGGTAAAGTTGGCCATGGTGCACTTCTTGATTTGGAGGCTTGTTTAGCTCAGAGACTTGACAGTCTATGACTGGTAATGAGGTTCAAAAATTTAGAGGACTACAACTAACTTCTAGTTGTGAAAATTGGAATTTTAGGTTAGTCCTTTGATTTGGTGATTACAAAGTTCACACTTTAGATGTAATACAGAGTAAAATAAAAAGCAGTTGCACAGTTGTTCATACTCAATACAAGTTTGTGATATTCAAAAGATAGCCAAACAAATCAAGATTCAGACATGGGTGTTTGATTATAAAGCTATACAAAAATCTGGATGTTCTCAAATTAGGCCTTTACAACAACTTCTAACAATGTATTTATTGACTTCTGGCCAATGCCTATTTTTAGTGAGACTATTCAGACTTTTGATTCTTTAAAAGACTGACATGCTGGAAAACAAGCTATGGGCTTTTTTATGGGCTTTCCCAGCAGAGAAATACATCACCAGCGCTTCACAGCATTGTCTAAAATTGGGCCTGAGTGACTATGAACTCTAGGAAATAGCTTGTTGTAAAAGAATTACACGAACACCCATCTCTTTCACTATAGAATAACTTAAGATCCTCAGCCAACTGTACGTTGTTTTTCACAAAAGAAAACCTTCTTTAAAATAAAAACCTCTATCACAACACAGTTAGAAACCCACCCTGTACAACAAATAAAATATTCATGATCAACTATATAATAATATTAATGGCTAATACTGAGCACTTAGTATAGGCCATATACACTTATCTACATTCTCTGTTGGCATTAATAATTTAATACAGCAGTTCTAAAAGGAAAGGAATATTATCTTCATTTCATAGATGGAGATATGAGGTTTTTAGAGGGTAAGGGAATTGCCCATAGTTTCATAACTAATAACAATGAGAGAAAAGTTTGGATCAATAAGATTCCTTATAAAATGCTTAAGGTAGAAATACCTAAGGCCAATTCTAGTTCTCAAAGTTTTAACTCAACTTGATAGTCCTTTTGATAGTATATCTAAGATGTGGTTATTTATCCTCTAATCAACAATAGCACTGGTGGAGGGGAGGGCTGTTCACACCCATGTTTCTCCTATTTAAACACGCTTCCAATTTCTATAAAGCATAAAAACACAGCCAAAAGTTTATATTTGTTAGTTTTAATTCAGTCACCAAGAATTACTTTGTAGGAATCTATTGTTTTCCACTTGAAAGTTCTTCAATATTGGAGCACAGATATTATAACCTCATTTAATTGTCCATTCTCCCACTTGAATATACTGTTCTCTTAACCATTCCTCATATTCTATGTCTTCTAAGCACATTTATAAGTTTCAATTTAGTAAACACCAGATCTTCAATATCTTTCTTGAAATGTGGTATGAGCCCCTAAAATAATATTCTGGGTGTGATCTGATAAATGCAGATCAAATAAATATTACTTCTGTTGCTGTGAACAATATGCGTTCATCAATTCAGTGTAAGCCTATCTTAGTATCTAAATCATCCTTCTGTTTATATTGAGTTTGATGGAATCTAAAAGTCCCTAAGCCCTCTTTAATATTTATAATAGTGTAGTTAAGCTGTTCTCCACATTCTGTATTTTTGAATTTTTTGAAAATTTTATAGCTAAAATGTGTTTTCACTATGACTTTACTTGTTATAACCTTAATTTTTGTTTTAATGACTTCTGCCTGATTTTCCTTGTGTTACTTTCTTTCTCCAACTTGAAATCCTTGTGGTGTGTGGAGCTTACTATCTCTCTGGGGTGGGCATAGGATTCATACACTGCCAGTCAGAGTACCACACTGGCCACAATCCAGTGTGGGAAGTTGGTCTCTTTCAGAACCGATAACATGCAACCATGGGCCATTTCTAGAGATATTTTTGGAGAGGTTTTCTCTTCTACTGGACTGGAACCTGCAAGTAAACTTTTAGCTCTTGTGGTGACAGGGACTTGATCAGGAGTCAACATAGAGGAAAACAGAGGAGAGCTACCTAGAGGGAAAACTCACCTGATGACAACATTTGAGCCTTTCATGTAGCTACATGTGATGTCAACCTTTACATTCTCTAGTTGCTTGAGCCAGTAAGTGCCGTCTTCTGCTTGAGCCTATTTGAGTGGAATTCCTACCTCTAGAAAGCAAGACTCTTGATTATTAAAAACATAGCATGATGAAATTTATATATATAAATCCATTCGATTTCATTTCATTTGCATTCTCTAGTTTTCTAGTCTGTCAATATATTTGAAATTCTGCTTCTATTAGCCTCTATCCCAGTTTTGCATTATCAGCAAATTTAATGTCTGCCTTTTCTGTCTTTCCTTAAATTGTTGACAGAAGTCTAATCAGTGGTAATTTGAAGACCTTGTTCCCTTAATTCTTTACCATGTCCCTGGAGCATACATTAATATTAGATAATCTACACATTTAAAAATCTATTCTGGAAAGTTGTGATCAGCATAATTTCTTTTTACCAGAGTATGGTTTCTGAAACTTATTCTTCTATCCATTTTAGAAGATCAAGGTTGCAATTTCCCATCACTCATCAAGACCATAGCCTGTGGCATTAGATTGCTGGGATCTCAACCTTGGATTTTCAGCCTTAGATTTTTGTCCTTGGGCAAGTAATTAGTCTCCATAACTTTCAGTTTCCTTATCTATAAAAATGGGAATAATAATCTAACCTTCTTTGAAGGGTTGTAAGAATTAAATGTGAATAGCAAATTTAGCCTGTGTCAGTTAGCATTCTAGCAGACAACAGGTAACACACTTCAATTAGGAGTCTTTTCCAAAGGTTTAATGAAGGGAACATTTACAAAGGTGTGGGCAGCATACAGGGAAATCATGAGGGTCACAGTAGAGTTGATTTCACTCCGGACCTACTCAGTGAGAGAGAAGGGAGCTATTGCCCCGTAGGGAAGAATCAGGCACTGAAACTTTGCAGACAGCAGAGGTCATTAGTAGGGGTGCATGCCCAGTCTCAGGCAGCCCAGCCTCATGCTCTCCCCTTCCTTTGGTCTCCCCTTTTAGGGAACAATGGATAAATCCAATTGAAAGCCAGAGGACAAGGGAGCCTGTTGTAGTAGTTATCAGTGTAGATTAGCTTCCCAGTCACAGAACAGGGTGGAAAGGATGAAAAGTGGTACAAAAGCAAATGGAAGACATCCAGAAAAAGCTCAGTTCCTAAAACAATGTTCTCTAATAAAAGTTATTTTCAGCCAATTATTATTGAATTGCTATATTCAAGTTCTCGATGTATCCGGGGGTGTAATTTGCCTGAATCTGTAGTAAATTTAACATGAAAGTGTAGGTTCTCCTTTTTCATGGGTTTGAACCACATGAAATTGTCATTTGTAGGCCAAAAATAGTTTAATGCCTACACTTTTATATCGTTCAAAGTAATAGACTTGGATTCCCACTAGTCTGATGGGACTAAGATTTAGGTTACACTTTGAATAAAGAAAAAATGTTGAAAAATTTGCCTGGAATGGTAGACTGGAGATAGGCAGATAATGGCATTGGATGCCATACTAAGAATTCTAAATTTACCATGTACTAGTTAAGAAGCCACTGGAGATGGTGAAACTGGGGTGTGATGCTATGGGGCCTGATTTTAGGAAACTGACATTTTCCAGGAATAGCATGCCATCTGCCCCTAACAATGGAGCTGCTTATGCATATTCTTTCTTGCTTGCATCATAACCAAAAAAAAAAAAAAAAGTGTTTATTTTTGTTAGTATTTTTATAAGAGTCTATTTATCATTCACATCAGTCAAATGGGCATTCCTAGTGGGGGTTTTTGCTCCTCTTTTTGCAGTAGCTTTTCTCTATATTCCCACTTCTGGGTCTCTTACATGTTCTGCACAAGGATCTTTTATAATTCTTTTAGCAACATTTCACTGTGAGAGCCCATAACCTCTCTAGACCACGACATAAATTATAAGGCATTGTTAAAACGAAAGACAAATTTATTTGATTATAATTTAGAGTCTCTATCACAGGTCACGCTTGATCACATCTATTATAACTATCTTTCATATGATAGAGAAAATAATAACAATATTCATCACTACAGTGTACATTTAAAAAAATGTGCTTAGCCACAGAAATGTGGCTATATATTTCTCTCCTTGTGCACATAAAATCTATAATTCTTATCATTCAGGATCAATATCTTAAATTCTTAATATCAATATATCAACTATACTTTTGTTGTTTAGACCCCAAAGACTTAGACTTAAACACCCAAATTATGCTAGTTTCCCCAAACTTTTTGATTAAGCTGTCAGACAAGTAAATGAAGAATTTTTTTAGAAATCTGCTTTTAGTAGAATAAAATTCACTTCAGTTTATAGATTGTAATAATGATAACATCAACAAAATACCCATAACCTTTGACAGCATTAACTCTGCATTAGCATCCATTCTCACTCTTCTATGTGGATATCTCATTTAATTGCTTTCAACAACTTTGTGAATCAAGTGCTATTATTTTCCTTGTTTTACTGGTGAAGTAACTCAGGCCAAGAAAAATGAGGGAATAAGCACAAGGACATGCAGATAGCAAGTGAGAGAGCCAGTATTCTAAGCAAGGCCATTTGGGTCCAGGGATCATGAATTTAGTCTTAGTTTATAAAGCCAACCCAGGTGATGTAGGAAGCCCATCACCACTGCAGTTTCCCTTTCCTGAATGTTTAGGAATTTCAGTAACTCATTGAATTCATCTCATGGATAGAAAATATATTCCAGTCATTACTCTCAATGCATCAAATGTTGGTGATCTCTGTGCTATCACAGTTATTAAGATGCTTTAAAATATATTTATTTGGTTGATTACTCATGCTTTGCTATGGGGAAACATGATTACTACCCGTACCCTTCTCTGTTATTTACTTCTGGGAGCAATGGACTAACTACCTTCTTCCCCATGTATTCCGACCCTTTTCCCCAGTGGTCCTCCATGGATTTAGTTCCTGCTGTTTTATCTGCATCATTTTCTCTAACTCATGAAAATCATCGATTTCTTGCATGTTGTTTTAAATGCTCTGGTTAGAGGTAAGACTCTTGCCAAGATGTCCGTGTCTTCACTGAAGGCGTCTTCTCTACCACTTGCTAGCAAAGTATGTTAATTCCGAATACATCTTACTTTGACTCTTTATTTTCTATTTCTGCTGAACTCTTTCATACTATGTCATTTCCCTTGGTTAAAAAGATGAAAGTACCATCTGTGTCTCTAATCATTTATCAGCAAACCACTGACAAATTACACGCCTGTGCATCCTGGAACTCATAACAGCATCCCCTGCATTTCAGTTGCTGGAATCCTCTTCATTTTTCTACTGACTGCTCATACTTTTGGGATCTATATTATTCATCTTAGAATGAATCACAATCACTTATTCCCTCTAGAAATTTCCGTAGGAGATATTGTGGCCCCTTGCTTGTTTTGTAGGCGTCTCCTTGATTAGGTGGGAATTTGGGGGAATGTTACTTTTAGGCTACTTCTCTATATCTGCCACATGTTTATGATTTATCAAAGACAATCACTTAAGCAAACTCTTAGAGCTTAGGTCATAGTATTGAGAAACAAAAAATAATATTTAAATTTTGAAATGTTTTCCAGAAGCTGCCATTGTGTGTGTGTGTGTGTGTTCTGTCATTCTCTGGGGTTAACTGTTATAAGTACTAGATTGCTGTTTTTAATGACAAGGGCATTATGTGTGAGTTTTTAGTGCAGCATCTTGCTTAACATTCAAAATATCTTCACAAAGGGGTGGAGGAGTGTTGCTAGCTTGGCACTGGGAACAAGGCTCTCCAACTCTGCTTCTTGTAATTTAAACAGCATTATTTAGATCTATGAGACAAGGTTGCAAAGTTTTGTCTTTCCTTCTTGGTAGACGTGTTGTATTAGACTTGATTGTTTCTTTAACAGGAGATCAAACTAAATGATCCAAATGATTCAACACACTTCACCCAGAACATTTTATGTTCACTTTATAGTTCATTGATACGCAGATGTTAGATGACATCAGACTATTCAATGTTCATTGATTTCCTTGCACAGACAACAGTTAAAAAAACTGCAATGTTGCCTTTATATACAATGATTTGGGGTAATTGAGAAGCAATATAAAAAAAATGAGTGATGCCGTTTTGTAAATGTTTCTATTAAACATATGTTTAAACATTAAAAAACACAAATCTTGAAATACCATTGTATTATAGGATAAATACAACGTATCTCCCCTTAGATATTTTTATCATTTCTTTCCTGTAGAATATCAAGAACAGATTTTCAATGTAAAACATCTTATATCTCATTATTGCTTTTTACCATGTCTAATAATACATATTTTTAAATATTTATTCTTCAATGAAAACACCTGTGAAAGTTATAAAACGCTTGAAAATGGTTATGTCACTAGGAAAATCGGTATTTACCAGCATCCTATGTTACCACTTATGTGATCATTTCATAGCTCCGACATGTATTTCTTTTTGTTGTACATGTTTTGAATGCACAACACATATTCTTGCAGTTAAGATTGAGTTCTTTCTTTCTTCTGTATTTTAAATTACTTTCTGTCAATAATTTTTGACCATGTCACTTCTCCCTTTTGAGATCCAGTTCACCGTAATCTTGGTCAGTGTAGGCTGCTATAACAAAGTATAAGGGACAGGGTGGCTTATAAACAACAAACATTTATTTCTTACAGTTTTCAAAGCTGAAAATCTGAAATCAGGGTGGTAGCGTGGTTGTAACTGAACTCAGGTTTGGTTGTCCTTTGCCAAACTTGAGGAAGGAGACATGGTGGAAAGAAAAGCAATTTTTATTTAGGATCCTACAGCCTGAAGTAATAGTGGCCTAAAATCTCATGGACTGTCTCCAATTTTCTGGCTTATGGGAGAGCTTTTAAAGGGGAAGAAGAGATTGGGAAAAGTTAGACATAGGGGTTGCTTACCCCTGGGTCAGCATGTAATTAACGTGAGCAGTGGGCCATCTGGGGAAGGAAAATTGGAAGAAGTGCAGATGACGATCAAAGCATTTTTGCAGAGCAGCTATTTGTACAAGCCTAAGCAGGTAGCTAATTATCACTGCCATGGTCAGTGTTCTGTGATACTGTGCTGCTGCTGCCAGACTATTCTTATCCCGCAGTCAGAACTGTGTATTTTTCTTTTATCTTTCATTGAAGTTTCTGTTCTGAGACTGTTTTATTCTTAGTCGATAATCTACAGCTCAAACAAAGCAGTAATTAAACACAAACAAGTAAAACTTTCCTTTAATATGGTGGGGGCTTAAAATAGAGTCAGTACTATTACATGGTCAGGGTCTGGTCAGAGCTCTTTTCCAGGCAGCAGCATGCTGACTTCACCTATCCTCCCGTGGCTGGAAGCAGAAAGAAGCAAGCAGCAAGCTCTCCAGTGTGACTCCTGTAAGAACACTAGTCTCAGGCATGATGGCTCCACCCTCAAGACCTCATTTAATGCTAATCATCTCCTAAAGACCACACCTCTTAATACAATCACATGGGATGTGGTGAGGTTTCAACATAGGAATTTGGGGAGGACACGAGCATTCAGTCCACACCAACTGTTAAAATAATGTATTATCCTGATAAGATGATTAACCACCCTGGTTTGCCCAGGACTGACAGGATTCTCCGAATGCACAGCGTTTAGTTTTGAAACTGGAACTGTCCTGAGCAAACTCTCCCAGTTTGCCTGGAGAAACTGATTTCTCAGAACACAGAATTTTCAGTATTAAAATAAGGGAAATTCTGGGTGAACTAGGATCAGTTGGTAACCTTCTATCATGACAATAGTTTTTAATTTAGAGCATTTTTACTCATAGTGTTTAGTAACCAAAGTGAGTAGCAAAGATAATCTGGTATAACCTAATATAGCCACACTGCTCACATAAATAGTCCATGGCAAACATTTTCATATGTTTTTAATTTCTTCTTAATCACAGCTTATTGATGGAAATGTATGAGGCTTTTTTCCTATTATAATCACTTTGATTTCTTTAGTAATAGCCCGTGGAGGGATTTCAGTTTGCATTTTGCTGTCAGAATGCATTTCTTCTCCTGTTATGGACTCATGACTTCAGTGAAACTTCAGGTCTTAAAAAAAAAAAAAAAAAAAAAAAACTAGTCTATTCCTTTGGGATTTTTCCAGTTCTATCATATCTTTATATCTTCAACACACCATATTGTTCTCATGTTTTGACCACAAGCAATGTAGTTAAGATGTTTTAGATAGACATTCAGGCTCTGAATCTCTGTCTTCTCCCTCTGTCTGCAGTGTAGTGTGGGGCCTATGAGCAAGAGCTTCATAACGAAATGACTCCGTTCAAACTTTCCCTCTGTTACTTGCTAGGTATGGGGACTTGGGCAAGTCATTTCACCGCGAGGTGCCTCAGTATTCTTATGCACTTAATTAGGATGATAGTAGGAACTCTAACTCTTAGCGATCATTGTGAAGATTAAAATTAATGCATCTAAAGCATTATATAAATCCACAGCATAATAGTAGGTATTTAGTAAGCATTATATTACTTATCCTGATAATTTTTTTTTTTAGCTGACCATTGTAGTAAGTTATCACTTTACCTAAATGCCTCTTCCCTGAGTTTCTGCTTTTATTTGTTATTTGCCATTGTGCAAGTTACTTTGCACAATGTATCTCTGTTAAAAATCTAAGAATCTAGAACTAAGAAAGTCCCCTCTGTTATCAGGTCTAAACAGTGCCTAGAACACTACATATTGGGAGACCCTTAAAAAACCTAACATTATGGCCTTATCCTACCATCCTACAGCACTATGCCAGGTACAGGGTGTACTTCCAAATTCTTACTTTCAACCTCTACCTAGAATATTGCACCTCTTAGCAATATAGGATTCACTTTATCTATTACAGAATAAAGTGATTTCTATTGAGATTCACTGAATCATCAGTTTGATATAAAAGGCATCACTTTGCTGCTAACCCATATTTAAAATGCCTTTTTGTTTGTTTTGATCAAATTCTCTCTATTTGCCTTCGGCCTGAATCAGCTTTGTAATTTATCTAAATGGGCAGGGGAGGAAACATTGTCAAAATGACTCCCATTTTATTCTCAGTGAAGATGGGTTTTGATGTAAAACTTTAATTTGAAAGAAGAAATCAGATTGAGTTTCTCAGTGTGATCCCTTTTAGTGTTCTATGCCGCTGGGCTTTCAGATGTTAATATAAAAGTGATATGTGCATAGTAACATCATTATGAGCATGTTGACTCAGTCCTGGTCTTTGCGTTTAAAGCCTATGGCCTCTAAACAGACTGAGTTATTGGTGGCACTAAGGGTAAATGAGAATTGAGGTGATTCCTGCCCAGGCTCACTTGCCACCAGGCTTCCTCTTAGCCTCACTTTTGTTTTATCCCTTGCAATCTGCTTCTCCTACTTATTTTATCATCATTATTTCAGTTCAACCATATTAAGGTATGTAATTCTATGCCCTCAACAAGGCATGAGTAGGGGAAGATAAAAATAATAAAAAAAAAGACCTCACAGGGGCATGGGGTGGGGTGGGGGATACTTGTAAAAAAGCAGACTGGAATATCATGCTATTTTTAAGGTACAGGAAACTGTGTACTTTTATATTTTCTTTATTTGCGTTCTCGAGACTCCTCGTTTTAATTGTCATGTCTTTTCCCCCCTCCCTGATCCCCACAGTGTAATCCATAGTTGATTTCCATGCTAAATAAATATAGTGGCCTTAATTCTTAAAAAAAAAAAAAAATCACCTTTTCTACTATTTCTAGTAACTATTTTACATGTTATTTGAAAGAATAGTTACTTTGTATGCAATTTTTTTCAAATTGTAAATGTTCTTGAAAGTTATTTCTTTCTCAATTTTTTTATGCCTCTTATATTCTTTTAAAAAATGAACTACATAATGTAAAGCATGTCAAGTTTGCTTAAGATAAATATTATTCCTTTTTATACTTGTATTTTTTCTAATAGTATCCAGAATATGCTATCACAATGGACATATTGTTTATTTGCCAATCTCAGGAACTTGTGATGCATAATTTCTATTGATTTATTTTGGGATATGTTTGTTTTAGGTACAAAGAGTTGAACTAGGATTATAGAATAATGTATTATTTCTTTATGCTGGTAGATTTCTCTGAAAAAAAAATTGTTTTTAATCTACCATTGAGAGTTTTGTATCTCTGTGGTTTTTAAGAGCTGCAAGTAACACTTCATAGAATAACCCAAACTTGAAAGATCAGGGTTAATATTTCAATATTAAAGATCAATGCTTAAGTCACGAAATCAGCCTGGAAATAGGAATGAAATACATCAATAATTAGTGTGCGAAATGCCCGTGATTAAAAATGATAATCCTAATATGATAATAACTCACATTTTTTAGAAGCTTCCATGCATTACATACTGATTTCCATGTATTTTTTTATGGGCTATCTTATTTACTTTTTATGATAGCCCTCTGAGGTTTGTAACTCTAGGTGCTGTGTTTACAGACAAGAAAATTGAAGTGCAGAGAAATGAAGTTGCTCAAAGTTCAGAGCTAGTCATTGACTAAAATCTATCCACACTGGAGTAGTTCTGGCTTTAAATACAGTCCTATTAACCAAACACACAGTCCTTGTTCTGTACCCCTCTTTGCCCTGGCATATGCTATAGATGGGAAGAGGAAGGCTCAGGGAGATTTCTTGAGTTTTACGGAACAAGTGAAAGCAGCAGTTCCAAATGAGTCTGCTCATCAGAACCAACTAGGGATTATTCTAAGTATCACAAACCAAGTCTGCATCCTAGGCTAACTAAGTTAATTGCAATCCCAGAGAGTGGAACAAGACATCAATAATTCCCAAAATTCCCCACAAGAATTCCAATGTGCAGACAAGTTTGGCAAACACTGAGTTAGAGAAAATGCTACGGTGCTGGGAAAATTGGAAAGCCACGTGTAAAGATCAAAACACAATTCGCACCTCTCACCACTCACAAAAATTAATTGATGATGGATAATATACTTAAACCTAAGGCATGAAACTGTAACAATTCTAGAAGAAAATGTCAGAAAACTCTTCATACACATCAGCCTATGCAAAGAATTTATGAAGACCCCAAAGGCAATCATAGCAACAGCTAAAGTTAACAAATGGAACCTGCTTAAATTAAAAAGCTTCTGCAAGTTCAAGGAGACAATTGATAGAATGAATAGACAACCTACAGAATGGTAGAAAATATTTGCTTCCTATGCATATAATAAAAGACCGATAACTAGATTCTGTTTATAACATTTTATAACAACATTTAAAATGCTTGAAGAGTAACTTTTGCACATTAAAGATTTGGAAATCATTGTTGCAATTAAGTAATCTTAAGTTAAGCCTGTGTGTGTGTGTGCACACATGTATGTAGAAGAATTCAATAAATTTTGATTATATTTGACAAATTAACAATTTTTCAGGAATAAAGGTAGTCTGTGATTTTGCAATGTAAAGATGGATGTCAGGATTGGCTAGGTAATGTCGCAGAAACAAACAGGCCTTCAAACTTCAGTGCTCTAAGACAACAAAGGATTATGCTTCACTCATACAAAGTCCCCTGAAAGTTCAGATGACTCCCTAGGAACACTCGTTTCAGCTCAGTGTGGAAAGGCAAAGCCTTCACAATTTTAGGAACATACACTTTGGTTTTATATAGAGGGAAAAATGAAAATGAAAAGATGAAGAATCATATGCGAGTTCTGAAATGTTTTCTCAATTTTCTTACTCTCTTGTATTTCAGTGACAAAAGAAAGACAGGTGGCTATTTCTAACCTCAAGGAGATGGCAAAATGACAGGAAGGAAAGGGCAAATAGAAATGTTTATTTGTGTGCAATAGCACAATTTTCCTGTCATTGCAGAACTAGCAGCCAACTATAGACTCTGAGTTAGGGTTTCTCAACCTCAGCACCAAAGCTATTCTGAGCTATATAATTCTTTGGAGGGGGGTTGTCCTATTATAGAATGTTTAGAGGCATTCTTGGCCTCACCCATAAAATGCCAGTGGCATCTCCCCGCTGTGATAACAAAAAATATACCCAGACATTGCCAAATGTCCCTTACAGGAAAACACGTCCCTGATTGAGAAATATTTGTCTGGAAAAATTAGAAGAATTATTTTATAAAATAAATTATAAATCCACAAATACAATTATAAGTACCAAGTGCTAAAAATATGAATATGGGCATTCCTGAGTTTACATTGATCCACCAGTGATCCTCATGAAGTCTTTTTTAGTAATATGAGAAACTCACCAGTGTCTTTTAGATTTGTGCTAAAAAGGATGACAATCATGTGCTCCCATAGAATGTTCTTCAGAAAAAGATGCTTTTTTTTTTTTTTTTGTCAAGAATATGGGCATAACACTCAAGGTGCTGACTTGCAGATGCAGCCTTGGGATGCTTCTGCAGAACTTTGGCACAGTGGTTCAGACAAGGCAGTCTTGGTAGGGAAGCCAGGAGCTGAAGAGCAATTATAAGAGGTAATGTTGAAAGAGTATACTGTGATAGGAAACATAAAGATCAGGAGCCAGATGGTTTCTGTAATAAAGCTGCTGTTGCTGGAAACAAACAAGAAATGCTGATGTTTGTGTTCACTCAAAGATGAGAGTTCACAGCAGAAATTTCCAAGCAGAGAGGTGCAGGCTCAAGGGTATCAGGCTAGATGAATGGAAAAGAATGGGACTGAGAATCACCAAGCTCTAAGTTGATGAACCACAAGTTTAGAAATGAGTGGCAGTGAGCTATGGGGCTGCCTGCAGAGGAAGGAGAGGAGGAGATGATGATTGAGTGCAAGGTGTGAAAAAAACTAGATATTTTCTTTCAAGTTGAGTCAGCTGTTAATGATATGAAAGGGTTGTACATTTATCATTGTATGATACCTCACAAAGCATAGGAAAAATAAAATTTATAGTGCAGTGTGCATGTTTGCAATCTATTTAGCCATTATCAATATTTATGTGCTAATTCATGGTATAATAAATTCATGCTGACAAAAGTGCTGCTACAAAATGTATCAACTGGCACCATGTTCAATGTCTGACACTAAAGCTATTGGCTTTAAGTTGAATCCTGTAATTGGAATGGAAATAATTCCCTAGTATTTTCTTCTATAAATTATTTGTTTAGGTATATAATAAATGTAGGAGATCCATCCTGTGGCCACAGATATATTTAATTAAAAAAAATGAATGATACAATATATGCTTCTTGTAAACAATTCAAACAATGAAGGTATATAGAAATAATGGGAATTCTCCCTTTTTCTGCTTCTAATCTATTCCAAAAATCTCCATAAAAGTCACTTATACCATAATCAGTTTCCAGATTAATTTATAAATAATCTTGAGTATTTTCAAAATTTTCTAAAAAGTTATTACAGTTTCCAAATAATTACATTTTCAATCATTTTTTATACTTTTTAAATTGCATTATATGTTTCTGTTTGGGGAATATTTACATGGGCATTCTGTTAATAAGAAGTTATCATTTTCCTAAGCAGATTGCCTGCTCATTCTCATTTCTAATATACATATTGCCTTTATTTTGTTTCAATTCATTTTTCAATTTGCTTGCACATATTTCTTAAAGTTCCATGGGTGGTAATTTTTGTGAGTACAGTGTTTCTATTCATAAAAGTTTCTCTTTTGAATATTACGAGGAGAAATGAGTGTAGGTTTGGGGTTCAAAACTCTCTTACCTGAACACTTTTTACACCCTGTTGTACTGGTAGGTTATGTTTTTGTTTGATTAACAATCATTTAAAAAATGATTTGGCTTCTGCTTCTTCCTAGGTGTCTTGTTTCTTAGTTCTGAAAGCTTGTGGGGTTGTTATCTTTGGAGAGATTTCTCACTGTCTAGGTCTGTGAGGGAGCAGGGTGTATTAATACTCTGTATTAACGTATCCCGTCCTTGTCCCTTTTTTTTTTTTAACCCCCTTTAAACAAAATTTAGAAACTATGATTTTAATTTCCAAACACTTTGGGGCCAAGTTATTTGTGTTTTAAATAACAGGACCATTTGTATTTAGTATTATGACGACATCTTGAAATTCTTGGAGGATATGAATTATGCTTTCTTTTTCTCAAAGATTTCTTCTCATTGCTCATTTAGCTCTGTTTCTTGGGGTTGGTTCTTGTTTTTACAGTCTTTCCTGCCAATGATTATTTTCTCACGTATCTGGGCTGTTCATTTATATATGTACATGAGTGCCTTGACTGACCATAAGTCTTGTGAGAAGGTCTTAATACTCTTTGGATAAAACTGCTGGGAACCTTCAGTCCCGCAGCTTATTTTTCAGAGACTGCGAGTACTTGTATTTTAAGATTGAGACTCCTCAGTGAGCGTGGATCAGAGGCTCACTCACCAAACCTCCTGAGCCAGCCCCCTTGCCTACTGTGAGTCTCCTGTGGGACTGTCTGCTTTCTTTAGCCAGCTGTAGTTAAAGTTTTCCCTGGACCTTTTCAGCCAATCAGTTCCTCTGTCACGTTTTCCACCTATCAAACCTAGGGGCTGACTTTACTTGCAGCCCTGCTACCTAAGCTGTTGGGGCTTATCCTGAAGTTCTACTGAGATCATTTACTATTCTCAAATTTTTTGTGTGGAAGCATCAACCCCAGAATCAAACACATTGAAATGTTTCCACATTAACAATCAAAGTTCATATTTTGCAGTGTAAAAACAGGAAAGCTTTATTAAAACAATTATTTGGCCTAACAGAATAGGTTTGGTCCTTGGATTCTCAGGGATCATCATCCTATGTAGAAATTTCTTGTGAAGTGAGAATACCTTAATTCATTAGCAAACATAATAGAATTTTTATGTATGCTGTATAGAATAATTAAGATAATTTTTACAATTTTAAGTTCAACTAAATGTTTAACCAAGTGTTTCCATCAGAGGTTTGCACTTTTTGTATGTTAAAGTCAATGTTTTTTATCAATTTAAAGCATTGTGTAGGTCTTAAGTGTAGACCTCCTTGACCTCTGCATATCCCATGTTTTTTAGGTCTTTGGGGTTTAACATTCTATTTCAGCTTTTATCTTCCACAAATTCCTCAAATTTTTGTTCTACTAATATTTCTCATCCATGTTCCAGTGCTTAAAAATAAACAATATTTGCTCATATTGTTTATTTTTAAGTTTACATTTTTAAATGTAAACTTAAATTACATTTAATTACATTAAAAATTTAATTATTTTAATGTAAACTTAAAATACATTACATTTGTAATTGAATTACATTACAAATGTAATACATTACATTTATTTTTAAGTTCACATTTTTTCTATCATTTGAATGGAATTTGGGGAGTAGAAACACTAAATGGTTGTTGAATCAGCTATCACTAATTAGGAGCCTACAATCACTTAATTGAGAAATTCTGTATTTTACCTTAGGGCTTTTCATAAATATAATCTATTGCCAGTGTTTATATTTAGATAGAAGCTGATACCTAAGAAGTCTGTAGAGAATGTTCTTGACTTTATTCTGTAACACAGTGGAGTGGGTGTGTAGAGAATGTTCTTAACCTTATACTGTAACACTTTGGGGTGGGTGCCACTGGGGAAGTCGGAATGCATCCTAAGACCAGAACAGTCATTAAACTTACCTGTGGAATGAGAGTGCAGGCCCACAAAGCCTGTTCTGGGATGTGTATGCCAAACTGCTGTGTTATATCTGCATTCCTACGTTATGGTGATTATTTTAAAGACTTGCTTAGCTATCAGTCTGGTCTCCCCATTAGACTATAAATTAGGGGCCATAATTTATTCATCTTTATAATCCCCAATTGTGTGACATTTTCTGAACCACATATGTTTTCTAAGAGGGATGGAAAGAGAGAGAGAAACATGAACATCATTTTTTGTCTAAAAATATATGGTAACTTTATTTTTATTTTATTTTATTTGCAGTTTTTGGCCAGGGCTGGGCTTGAACCCGCCACCTCTGGCATATGGGGACGGCACCCTACTCCTTTGAACCACAGATGCCACCCAGTAACTTTATTTTTTAATAGTATGACACATTTTAATAGTATAACACTTAGTGTGTTATCTCCTTAGGATTGACCAAACATTTAAAATTTATTATTAATGGATTCCATACTTGGATAAAGTTCATCAAGAACTACATATTTCAAAAAAAAAAAAAGAACTATATATTTCAATCTTAGCTTGTAAATATAAGAAAGTATGCCAGTAATTCTTAAAATGTCAAAGGGGAGGTGTGACTCCATAGTTGGAAACAAGGCACGTGTTCTCCCCCAAAATGAAACCAAATTGTGCAAATGTTTCCAGAAGGGTGGTGGGCTCTCTGTAGCCTATCTTTAGGTCCCAAATTAGAAACTCTTGCCCATCAATCCACAAATGGATTAATAAATTGTGGTATTTGTACACCATGGAATATTATGCAGCCTTAAAGAAAGATGGAGACTTTACCTCTTTCATATTTACATGGATGGAGCTGGAACATATTCTTCTTAGTAAAGTGTCTCAAGAATGGAAGAAAAAGTACCCAATGTACTCACCCTTATTATGAAACTAATGTAGGACCTTCACATGAAAGCTATAACCCAGTTACAACCTAAGAATAGGGAGCAGGGGGAAAGGGAGGGGAGGGAGGGGGGAGGGAGGGGGAAGGAGAGGGATTAATGGGATTACACCTGCGGTGCATCTTACAAGGGTATATGTGAATCCTAGTAAATGTGGAATGTAAAGGTCTTAGCAAAATAACTAAGAAAATGCTACAAAAGCTATGTTAACTAACATGATGAAAATGTGTCAAATGATCTATGAACCAAGTGTATGGTGCCCCACAATCATACTATTGTACACAGCTATGGTTTAATAAAAATAAATAAATAAAAAAAAAAAAGCTCTTGTAGCAAAAAAATTGATAAAACCCTGATAATATCTTGCACATGTACTGCTTATTTTAAATATATCCAGAACTACAATATTTGAAATAAAAATTCAATAATATTGAAATAATGAATTTCCCAAAATTCAATAAATTTTAAATATTAAAAAAAAAAGAAAGGGAGGGTAGCTGGGCGTTGTGGTGGGCACCTGTCATGCCAGCTACTTGGGAGGCTGAGGCAAGAGAATCACTTAAGGCCAAGAGTTTGAAGTTGCTGTGACCTATGATGCCACTCTACCCAGGGTGACAGCTTGAGACACTGTCTCAAAAGAAAAAGAAAAAGAAAAAAGAAAGGGAGGGAGGGAAGATGAAGAAAACCTGCTTTTTACTTAGACTATTTTGTTGAAATGTTTAATTTTTTGGTGCTGCTATATTCAGAAGATAGGGTGTGTTGTATCAGAGTCATTGGAATTTCCGCCCTGCACATTGCCAAAAGTATGAACTCAAGTAAGTTACTCTTTTACTCTGGGCCTCAGTAACTTCATCCTTAAAATAGGGTAATAATAATTCCCTACCTGGCTCAAAGGATTGTTGCAAATAGCAAATGAGAGCTTTCATTTATTATACCATTAGATGTTTACAGCCCTACCTATTAACATAACATTAGTAAATTAGTAGCATACCATTAAGGAATTAGTAATATAATATTAGTAAATTTGCTCAGTTATTGTTATTTATATGTCAAAATTTTCCTCTAATCTTCCACAACCTGATTTTACACATAATTAAATTTCTAAGGAATATAGAACTTTATTATCGTTTCTCTTTTTTGTGTGTCCATTAAGTCCCATGATAGTAAGAGCAGTTCTCTTCTTGTTCTGAGCTGAATCTGCCAACCTCCTCAGTGTGAAGAAATGAATTAAGGTGAGTAATAATTCAGTTTAGGGGTCATTTTTAGGGCAGTTTGCCACTATTTTAATGATAATATATTTGGAAGTAGAAGATAAATCTCTAAAGATATATAGACATGACTTTTTTTTTCTAAGAATAAGTATGATGTTCTTCAATATTTTCGATATTTTAAAACCACCATCCACCTATACTTTGTATTTATTTTCACAAAAATTCTGTTATTGGAGACTTGTTTACTTAAATATACTTATTTTAGAAGCAATGAACATAGGGGAGTTTATTTATAAATTATTGCAGTTACATACTTGATTTATATAAAAATAAATCAAGCTCTAAGACATTATTATGCTTCTGGAAACAATTTAGGGATGATTCATTAATAAAACTTGTAGAAATTCACAAATGTCTAGCCTTAGTTATATTGCCAATAAAACTTTTAATTTATGATCTGTTGGACTATTCTATCCAAGGTTTTATTCATTTATCTTTGGTTTTGAATAGATAATATTTTCAAAGGGAAAGAGTGGTAGAAAGAAGGAAGAAAGGAAGAAAAGAAAAAAAAATCATACAAGATTTATGGAAATAGCTCTCCTTACATTAATTTCTCAGCTCAAATTATAAACAACCCCAAGCAATGTCTGTCAAAATAATTATTCTTAAAGAAGTTCAGAAATTGTTAAATTCTTATTAGGAAATAGTGACACATCTGGAGAGAGAAAAGCTTCCCTGGTTTTCTTGTGGCTCTGGATAAGGTGAGCCTGTGGTGTAAACTGTGGGCTCAGACTGTTTTTTTGTAGTATTGAGTCCACAGGAGGCTCGTGTCGGTTTAGAAACAAAGAGTCAGCCTGTGGATTTCTATGTTTGAAATGTAGTTATCTCACTGTATCACATTGGACTCACAGTCTCTAGCCTGGATCAAGGGCAGGTCTGAGCCCAAACAGAACAGACTTAATAAGTGTCTCTTGATTTTTTTGTTTTTCCCTCAGCAGGAGTTCAGAGGTAAACTGGTATTGGAAGCAAATAATTAGTCCTGCAGATAATATGTCTTGCCTTGCTAAGGCAGAAAGGAGTCTATTAGTGAATTATGTTTGTAGAACTCTTGTGAAATTTGCTTTACTTCCAAATTAATTTCCTAAATGTTCTGAGTCTGTGACATAGACTGATAAGACATTTACAGTGACAGCTGCTAAAATAGCTTCTTATCACTCCCCCTTTCATGGGCCTTCCACTCATGTCCATTCTTTTGTCTCCTTGCTAAAACATACATTCTTCATATTTTTAAGAATTGAAATCTTTTAATCTTGGTATCTCTTAGAGGTATTTTTTAACCCCCTTTAAAGACTTCTTAGGGAAAACACAGTCAGGTAGATGGTTAATCTAATTGTAGGACTTTGACACTAGTTCAGAAGTGAATAATTCATTTCTTTTTCTTCAATTTCTTTTATTTCCTTTTTATTTCCTATCTCCCATTTCTATTCCTATCGTTTCTATTGTGTTTCTTTTTCATTTTTCTTTTTTTGTTATGTTAAAAAATTGTTCTTTATGGAACTATAGCCTCAATTTAACACAATTTTAAATACTCATTACTATTCTTACAGAAATAAAACATTACAAATGCAGCTGAAGTCAAGTGATTACCAATTTAAAATCACCCGGCTCTTTTTCAATCAAAAGTGACTACTCTTCATATTTTGGTATTTATAAATTTCATATTCTAATATTTAATTGATATATTTATAACTTTATAAAGATGCCATGTTTGATATATCCTTCTGCACCTTGATTTCTCATTGAATTAACTTGTTTAAATGTATTCATATTATATAATGCTCCATAGTGTGGATATATCACAATTGATTTGTTTACTCTCCTGATGATGGATGTGGACATTGTTTATAATTTTTCCCCGTTTTAAATATTACCGGAATTAAATTTTACATAAATTTTAATAGGCTGTACACCTAGGATTAGGATTACTGGAGACTGCTAGATTTAAGGGATGTGCATTTTTAAATGAAGTAGCTATCACAAAGTCCTCTCAGAAGTGGTTTAACCAAGCTGACCCCTCCATATCATAGCTCAGTTCTACATCTTACCCTATCCTAGGGCTTATATGAATTTGTAATGTTTCCATTTCTTTAATTTCTGTTCTTTTATTTTTATTTCCATTCTTCTAGTTTCGTTTTATTAATTTTGTGGTTGTAATCTGTCTTCCTATGTTAGACATGTCTCTCATTAATATTCAGACTTTCTTCTTTTCTAACATAACCATTTAAATTTATAGTTTTTTCTTGTCTGCACTGACTAAGCTAATTATCACTTGTCTTGATTTACCCTTCGTTACAATTATTTGGTTTTAAATGTTTTCCAATGTTAATCTTTGTTACTCTAAGCGTGTGTAAAAATTCTCACACATGGGGTATTTAGTTGGGTTTAGTTATTACTTTTCCACTTGATTGCATTGTGGTTGGAAAAACACGGCCTATATGAAAATGATTCTTTATATCTGTTGATCCTTGGTTTTTGTTCCAAAAAGTATTTTCCCCCAAGTCCTGACCAATAAAAGCATGTTTCTTTGTCATCTCCATTTGCTGCCAAGTTGATATTTTTCCATTCTTATTTTAGAAGTGTCATGCTATGAAGGTCTGAATTTTATGAGAAGTCTCAGCTTCAACACCCATCTAAACAAAGACTTTAAAAAATATATATATATATATATACATATATATATAAATAATAATGGGTCAACTAAGTTATCATTTACAAAATAAAATTCTGTCCTACCTTTCATCAATCATCAGAGTAAGTCCAGATGCATCAAGTATTCAAGGGTAAAGAAATAAACTATAGAGGGTCCTAGAAGAAGAGATGGCTCAGCTCCTTTATGTGTGAATGTAAGGACGTATAACAGACTCAAAATTCAGAGGTAATAAAAAAGAGACAGATAAATTTGACAACATAAAATTATAAAAAGAAACTTTTTGTATGAATGAAAAGAAAACTATATAAACAAAATAAAATATAATGAACCAGGAGAAATACAGATTTCATGTCTATAGGCAGTTTCAGATAAAACATAGACAAATGGCTCTTATACAAGTGACAATTCTTAATGTCACTCAAACTTTTTTTAAATGTAAACTAAAACTAAACTGAAATATCATTTCTCACCTATCAGATTGGCAATGATTGAAAAACTAGGCAGCACACTCCACTGAGGAAATTGAGAGGAAATACTTTCGTAGATTGTTGATAGGCATGCACAACCTTTCTAGGGAGGACTTTGGCAATATTTTTCAAAATTACATAAGCATTTCCCATGAAGCCACCAAAATATGCCATTGATAGAAACATATGCCCTAAGTATATACCTCCATATATACCAAACAACTTATAAATAAGTTTGTTCATGCAGAGGTATTTGTAAGAGCAAATTTTGGAATCAACCTAAATGAATATACATGACAGCTTGATTTTAATTTACTATGGTAGTTATTATTGTTCAGGTGTTAAAAACAATGAAGATCTCTATGAACTCTTATAGGTTGATGTCCAGAATACATTGTGGAAAAAATTTCAAAATGTAGTAGAGCATTGCTTATTAAAAAATATATATATATATGGGAAAAATGAACCAAAACACTAAGGATCATTGTTACCAATTGGTGTGGGTGAAAACAGGGTAGAAGGGGTATGAGTAAGATTGAAACTTCTCTGAACATACCTTTTGGTATGCTTTTTATTTTTTTTTAATCATGTGAAGTTTTTTATTTTTTTAATCATGTAGAGTTTACTTTTTAAAAATGTTATTAATAAATGAATATTTTAGAAAAATTGAAGTGAATCTATTCCTTGTTATATTGACATCATAACCAACTTCACAACTTACAGAGGCCCAAGGCTTTGATGTTAACCTTGAATGACTTTTAAAAGCCAGTCCTGGGCATAGTATCTGGCACTTGTAACCCTGGTACTCTGGAAGGCTGAAGTATGAGGATTCTTTGAACTCAGGAGTTTGAGATGAGCCAGAGCAAGAAGGAAACTCCATCTCCATTGAAAATAGAAAAAAATTAGCTGGTTGTTGTGGCAGCAGCTGTAGTCCCAGCTTCTCAGGAAGCCGAGACAGGAGAATTGCTTGTACCCAGGAGTTTAAGGTTGCTGTCAGCTAAGGCTGGCACTTGGCCACCTAGCCTGTTTAAAAAAAAAAAAAAAAAGCTAGTTGTGTATCAGTTTCTACTTATTTCTCTTTCCCCTTGCTTTCCTTCTTTGTTTTTTGGTATTATTTTTACAGGCTCATTTTCATATTTCAGGATGTGTTCATTATATCTTATCCAATTTTTTAACATCTTTACAAAAAATGGAGTTTTTCAGCAAATCTAATTTGCTACATTGACAAAAATAAAAGGCATTATTTCTTAGTGTCGCTTCTATTTTATTTTTCTATTTCTTCTCACTTATTCTCTCTCCATTCTATAATTACCTTTCTAATTATTGATACTTTAGTGCACATTTTCTATGTGATTTTTTTTTTATCTTTTATGTCTATTCTTACTCTCCATTTGTTACTATAATCAAAAAGAGATTATTATCCCCTTTTTTTGTATGTAATCATAGAAAAGACCACTTTAAAAACTATCTCTGGAATCTCCTGCATTATTTAAAAAGAGTTATAAATTTGAAATAGTGTGTAATGAACATTCTAGTTTTACAAGCATTTCAATAGGTAAAAACCATGTATAAACACAGACCCAGATTATCATTTCACTAAGAAATCTCAGAACCATTTGCTGAGTTTTTGTAATGGTTATAACAAGGATGAGTTTTTGTCTTATCACAGATACACTAAGTAGTTAAGTTTCTTTCTGTCTTCAAGTTAAGCTGTACATAAATTTACTTAAAATGTATTCATTTTGCTTCCTTAAAAAAAAAAAAAACGTATCTAAAGAAGATGGATCTGAATCCATATCTTCATGTGAAATTGGAACCAGAAGGTGAGTCCTTTGGGCTATATTTAAACACATCAATCTGGTATTCTTTCCCCTTACATTTGCAATCAAAGCTCAAAGGGGAAACAAAAAAGTACATGAGCGAGACAAAAAGAAAAGCTTTTTTTTTTTTTTTTAAGAGTTGGAGTATATTTACCTTTTATTTCACAAGGAGGTATTATCAAACTTAAATGTATACATTATAGTAGTCCCAAATTCAAAAGTAATACAATATGCCGTCAAAATAAAAATTCACATATTGAATGCTTTTGAATGTTCATTAAAGATGCCTTTAAATTTCTTAATAGAAATTATGTTCATATGCCCATACGTGTTAACTGTAATAGGTTTTTCTTTATATATTTTCTTTTTTTTTTATTAAATCATAACTGTATACAATGATATGATTATGGGGCATCATACACTCACTTCATAAACCATTTGACACATTTTTATCACAGTGGTTAACATAGCCTTTCCGGCGTTATCTCAGTTACTGTGCCAAAACATTTACATTCTACATTTACCAAGTTTCGCAAATACCCCTGTAATATGCACCACAGGTGTGATCCCACCGATCCCCCTCCCTCTACCCACCCACCCCCCTTTCCCACTTCCCCCTATTGTTAAGTTGTAGCTGGGTTATAGCTTTCATGTGAGAGTCCCAAATTAGTTTCATAGTAGGGCTGTGTACATTGGGTATTTTTTCTTCCATTCTTGGGATACTTTACTAAGAAGAAGAAAAGCTTTTAAAAAATCTATGAACCGTCAGTCCTTAGAGCTAGATAAAGGTAGACTGTGAATTGATGATGACCTTTACATATATTTCTTCTGCTGCTTTTAAATATTTTGAAGTGCAATCACATTTCTACAAATAGCTGTGGGAACAAATGCATGGGCATTTTCAGTAAAATATTAGCACTTAGTATTTCACATTCAGTACTTTAAAAGCTGTTTAATGGGTCCTTCCTTCATTATGTTCCATTTTCAAAGGGGTGCTTATAGAGAACAACTAAAGGGGTGAGTATCACATTATACTTGCTGAAACAAGTTTTAATTTTTATTAAAAGTGTTTTAATTTTTTTATTGATACATAATACCTAGACACATTTTAGGGGTACATGTAATCTTTTGCTACATGTGTGTAATGATCCAAATAAGGTATTTAGGATATTCATTACCTCACATAGTTATTTTTTGATGTTAGGAACATTTCAAATTGTATTCTAGCTGTTTTGAAATAGGTTAACGATAGTCACTGGCTATGCTGTCAAACAATGTAACTTATTCCTCCTGTCTGACTAATTTTTATGTCCATTAAAAAAACCTTTCCATTCCTGCCTCCTACCCTTCCCAGCCTCTGTTAAATGTCATGCTGTTGTCTACCTCCATTAGCTCAATTTTTTTAGCTCTCACATATGAGTAAGAAGTTGCAATATTTTTGTATGTTGATTTTTTATCATGCAACTTTGTGGAACTTGTTTATTCTAAGAATTTTTGGAGTAAGTCTTTATATTTGTCTATAAATAAGATTATGTCATCTGCAAAGAAGAACAATTTAGTTTTCTCTTTTCCAATCTGGATGCCTTTTACTTCTTTCCCTTCCCTAATTGCTCTGGTTAAGAATACCAGTAAAATTTTGAATAAGAGTGGTAAAAGTGAGTATCTTGTATCTGATATGGAGGACAGGCTTCTAGCTTTTCTCCATTCACTATGATAGCTGGGGGTCATGGTATGTTTTTATGCCTAATTTGTTGAGAGTTTTTATCATGAAGGAATATTGAATTTTATCAAGTTATTTTTCAGCATCTACTGAGATGATCAAAGGGCTCCTATTATTGATTCTATTAATGTGATATATCACATTTATTTATTGACATAAGTTGAGCCATCCTTCCAATGCTGTGACAAATCTCACTTTATTTTGGTATATTATTTTTTGATGTATTGTTGGATTCAGTTTGCTAGTATTTTGTGAAGATTCTTGTGTCTATGTTTATCAGGGACATGGCATACAGTTTTCTTTTAGTATTGTAGTATTGCCTGATTGTGGCATCAGGATAATGTTGGCCTTAAAAAATGAATAAGAAAAAATATTTCCTCTTCTTTAATTGTTTGGAATAGTTTGGGGAAAAGTGGTTTTAGTTCTTCCTTATAAGTTTGGTAGAATTTAGCAGTGAAGTGAATTCATCCAGTCCTGGGTTGTTTTGATTGGGAGACTTTTCATTACTGAGTTAATCCCATTATTCATTATTGGCCTGTTAAGGTTTTCTGTTTCCTCCTGGTTCCTTCTTGGTGGGTATGTGTCCATTTATCCATTTCCTCTATGTTTTCCAATCTGTTAGTGTAGAGCGGCACATAATAGTCACAGACGATCTTTTACATTTCCTTGGTATCAATGGTGATGTCTCCTTTTTCATTTGTGATTTTATTTATTTATATTTTCTCACTTTATATCTAGATAGTATAGTTAGAAGATTATCAATTTTGTTTATATATTTTTAAAAACTGTTCATTTTATTAATTCTTTGTATTGTTTTAGTGTCTTTTTTGTTTAGTTCTGCTCTGATGTTTATCATTTTTTTTTTAAATTTTCACATCTACATGTGTTCATTAGGGTTCCACTTTTTGCTTCATAAAATTAAAAAGGCTTAAAATTTAACAACAATTACAATGTTTAAGCTAGGGACCGGAAACAAAAACCTCACAAAGAATAAACGAAGACAAATACATTCAGAAAAAAAATCAGACCATTGCTGCAACGAAGTATTAAGCAATAATAATAATAGTAATGCAAAGAAAGTAACATTCACATTGTCAAATAAGAGTTTGTCTATTATAGAATGCTTTGACTCTGAGGTTCAGTATGGAGTCATCAATTAACTTCTTCTTATTATTTTTTCCCAAAGTATCAAAGAATAGACAACTAATATTTATAAATAAAAATAAAAGATAATTTCAAAAAACAGATCATGCCAAAACTTATAGACAATAGAAAAAGAAGAAATACTTCAAAATCATTCTACTTAATCTGGATACACCTGATATTAAAATTGGGAAAGAATATTATTATAAAGGGGAAATTACAAACATTCACTTATAAATGAGGATGCAGTTTCTTGCATCCTAAACAACATTAACAAGTTGAAGTAAAAAAGCAGAGAGAGGGAAGGAGGGAGAGGGGTGGGGCCTTGGTGTGTGCCACACCTTCTTGGGGCAAGACATGATTGCAAGAGGGACTTTACCTAACAAATGCAATCAGTGTAACCTGGTTAATTGTACCCTCAATGAATCCCAACAATAAAATAATAATAATAATAATGTTTAAGTAATGTATTTTACTCAAAATCAAATCCAATTTATGTGAGAATTAATCACTATTTTCTTTCTCCTTCTTTTTTCTTTTCCTTACCTTCACCCCCTCCCTCCTTCTCTGTCTGCTCGCCCCTTCTCCCATGCCCCACCATGTCATTAATTGTCATTAATTGTCCTCATATCAAAGTTGAATACATAGGATTCAGATTCATACTTCTCCATTCCTGTGATACTTCACTAAGGATAATGTGTTCCCACTCCATCTAGGTTAGTACAAATGCTGCAAAATCTCCAATTTTAAAATAGCTAAATAATATTCCATGGTATACATATACCACAGCTTGCCAATCCATTCTTGTGTTGAAGGGCATTTAGGCTGTTTCTACATTTTAGTGATTGTAAATTGGGCTTCAGTAAACACCCTAGTACAAGTATCTTTATAATAAAAGTTTTTGTTTTTGTTTTTGTTTTTCCTTCTGGATAGATGCACAGTAATGGGATTGCAGGATCAAATGGGAGGTCTAGGTTGAGTTCTTTGAGGTTTCTCCATATTTCCTTCCAAAAGGGTTGTATTAGTTTGCAGTCCCACCAGCAGTGTAAAAGTATTCCTTTCTCTCTACATCCATGCCAGCATCTACAGTTTTGAGATTTTATGATATAGGCCATTCTCACTGATCTCTAAGGGTGGTTTTAATTTGCATTTCTCTAATAATTAGGGATGAGGAGCATTTTTTCATGTGTTTGCTGGCCATTTGCCTGTCTTCTTTAGAGAAGATTCTGTTTATCTCTCTTCCCCATTGATGGATGGGATTGTTGGTTTTTTCTTGTGGTTTAATTGAAGTTCTGTATAGATCCATTTCTTTCCTTCTAATTTTGGGTATTTGGTTTGTTCTTGCTTTTCAAGGTCCTTATGGTACATCATTAGGTTGTTTTTTAGAATTCTTTCTAATTTTTTGATTTGGGCATTTATTGTTATAACTTTACTTTTACCACTGCTTTGTTGTATCCCATAGGTTTTACTAGGCTGTGTTTCTATTTTTAGTTATTTCAAGAGCATTTTTATTTCCTTTTAAATTTCTCCATTGACCTAATGGTCATTCAGGAGCATGTTGTTTAATTTTTATGTATTTGTGAAATTTTAAGTTTGGTTACTGGGTATGATTTTAATTTTTAAAAATTTGTTGATACTTGTTTTGTGGCCTAACATATGATTTATTCTGGAGACTATACCATGTGCTGGTAATGAACATTTACAGAATATCTCATCCAATTACAGAACATTCTCTAATCCAATGTTTTCTTTGTTAATTTTCGGTCTAGATAATGTCTAATGCAGAAAGTTGAGGGTTGAAGTCCTCAACTATTATTGTATTAAAGTCTATTTCTATTATCTGGCTTCTCCAGAGTTGAATGTTATATATCTATGTGTGTGTGTGGTGTCCATAAAAATTCGTGTGGACTTTTTTGGTTTGCAGATTTTAAATTGCACGTGAACTTTATGGACATGGTTATTTATATATAAGAGAGATAGATATAGAATTATTTATATAGAGAGATAGATATAGAATTATTATATCCTCTTGATGAATTGATCCTTTATCATCATATAGTGACCTTCTTTGCCTCTTTTTACTGACTTAAATTCTATTTTTTGATATAAGTGTAGCGACTTCTGATCACTTTTGGTTTTCTGTTTGAATGGAATATCAATTTCTATTCTTTCACTTTCAGTCAATATGTGTCTTTATCAGTGATTTGAGTTTTTTGTAGGTAGCATATGATTGGGTCATTTTATTTTATTCAATCAGCCAGTCTATACCTTTTAAGAGAGAAGGTTAGTCCATTTAAATTCAAGATTATTATCTGTAGGTGAGGATTCATTCTTGTCATTGTGTTCATTGTTTTCTTGTTGTTTACAAATCCTTTGTTTCTTTTTTCTTCTCTTTCTTATGTATATTGCAATTTGGTGGTTTTATGTAGTGATAATATTTGAATTCTTTCTTATTCTATTTGAGTGTCTGCTCTACCAGTGAGTTTTATACTTTTGCATGTTTTCATTATGGTAGATGTCCCCCTTTCACTTTTAGATGTATGACCTCCTTATGTATTTTTTGTGGGGTTGTCTGAGGCGTGATGACTTCCCTCAGTTTTTTCTTGTCTAGTAGAGAGTTTATTTTTCTTTCATTTTTGAAGGATAGCTATGCTTGGTATAATATCCTTGAATAATAGTTTTTTTTTTTCTTTTAGCACTTTGAATATATTGTTCCATTTTCTCTTGGCCTGTAGAGTTTCTGCTAATAAATCTGATATTAGTATGATAGAATCCTTTATTTGTGATTTGATGCTTTTCTCTTGCTGTTTTTAGAACTCTCTCTATGCCTTCAACCATTGACAGTTTCACTAAAATAAATCTTCAAGATGTTTATGTGTTGAATCTATTTGGAAATGTTTTCGTTTCCTTTATCTGCAAGACCTGGAAAAATTTTAACACTTATTTTGTTAAATATATTTTCTTCGAGTTTATCCTTCTCTTCTCCTGGAAGTGTCTGAATATTGTTCACTTTATAGTTTCCCATATGTTACATAGCTTTTCTTCAGTCTTATTTATTTATGTCCTTACTGGGCTATTTCAAAAGATCTGTCATCAAGTTCACAAATTCTTTCTTCTGCTTCATCTATTCTATTGTTAAAGCTCTAAGTTATATTTTTTAGTTTTATTTAATGAACTCTTAAATTCTAGGATTTCTGGGATTTTTAAATTATATCTGTTTGTTGAATTTCTCATTCACATTGTGAATTGATCCCCAAGCCTCCAGATGACCTGTATGGGCACTGACAATGATGGCAGGTGGATGTACCTGTACTCAGGTTCTCTAATGGTGTATGTGAGGGCTAGCCATGGCAGACAGGGAAGGTCCATCTCTAACTCCCAAGCAGATTGTTAGCAGGCAGAGTTGACAGCCTGTTCTAAGGCCCTGAAATGATGCCCAGGAGGGCTGTTTCATAGGTCACCTGAAGGCATACGGAGGTACATGGAGGTACTGCTTCTGGGTGATGAAGTGGAAGCAACTCCCTATACTAGTCTTAAGACCCATGAGGGCTGAGGGGCTCTCCCAACAGGAGATATCAGGAGTCTCCCAGCCAAATGTGAACCACTGGGGATCTCTTGCTTACCTTTTTACTCCAATGGGGAGTTTCCCCTGACTCCAAGCTGATCTCAATTAAGGTGGTTACTATAATTTCCTCTCCTTCTTTGCTTCAGAGATTCTCTGCCATTTTCCTACTGAATTCCAATGTTCTCTCTTAGATACTTTATTCCATTTGTGATTATCTACTCTCTTTTTTTATCCTTCTCTGTGGAAGAGGTGAGTGCTGCTAGGTGGTCATCTTGACATTCTCTTCTAAAAAAATATTTCGATATAATAATCATCATTTTTAAGACTAAGCAATTAGTTTAATGAGTGAGCACTCAATGTCATGTATTTATTTCCTAGAGATGTTTTAGTTCAGGTGAACACAGACCTATTTGTTCAGAATTCATCTTACATAACATTGAAAAAATCACTTCTCTTTCAAAATAATTTTTTTTTTATCTTAGACAGTGTAATTTTCTTTTCCAAGGATAGAAAATGCCCAAAAATCATTAAATATCATTTTAAGCCCTCACATATACCAGTAGGAGGCCTGAGGACAGGTACTTAAGAGGATTGATAGAGCCATATGTTTTTGGTTGGAAAATAAATGATGGTCATTTCTTCTCTAAGTAATTGACCAGTACCTTATTCTGTTATTGTTGTCCATTAATGTTTCCAAACCACAGACATAATTTTTGTGTCTTGAGATATTTAACTAATGTTATTTGAAATTCATTTTTAAATAAGACCATAGCAAAGGAATAGCATTTTAGAAAATCTGTGACTGTATTAATCTAAAAATTTTCTTTAAATGCAGCTATCTCTACAGAATAAACAATAATATAAGGAATGTTGATAAGGAAGAAGGGGATGGACAGAAAGAGAAAAATTCAATTCTGGCTGGCCAGAGAAAAAAACAAATAATACAATGTTCTTAGGAACATCTTGTAAAATTTTATAATAACAAAAAATAATAGTAGTTTCACTGGACTTAAACTAGACTCTAAAGATCAATGAAAAAATGACTCTTCAACAACATACTTTAACTATTGCATTTGCAAATGTGATAAATTACATATATGTTTGTGTTTTATGTATTTTCTAAAATAGTTAATTTCACCCTCACCTTTTCTGTTCAAGTGTTTAGGTTTTCTTTACTTGAAATCAGAGTTAGGCTATTTAATTTACTTTACTTTTTCAAGTAAATGACAAATAATATTACAAAGTGGAAACATGTTAATATAGGAATTCATAACCTTGGATCTGTGAATAGAATTCAGGTTTTTTTTGTTTGGTTGTTTGTTTTTTTATTGATGTTGCTATCTGGCATGTGTGTGAGGTGTGAGAAAATTAAATGGAGAAAAATATCGCATCTTTATTTTTAACACGTATAAGAGAAATTTAGCATTTCTCTCAATTATGACCTCCAGGGGTCCTCAAACTTTTTAAACAGGGGCCAGTTCACTGTCCCTTAGATTGTTGGAGGTTCAGACTATAGTTAAAAAAAACTATGGACAAATTCCTATGTACACTGCACATATCTTATTTTGAAGTATAAAAACAAAACGGAACAAATACAATCACACTGCCACATGTGGCCCAGGGGCCGTAGTTTGAGGATCCCTGCTAGAAAATAGCCATATTTTATTTAATTACTATGACTTTCTCACCTCTAGCCATATTTTATTTAATTACTATGACTTTCTCACCTCTAGATATCATATTAGAAATCTGTTCTTGTTGCAGATATCTTTATTATTTATGTTGATAATCATCTTAATATAGCAGTTGTTACTGGGCCTATAAGAGAATTTATTTAATGTGTTAATAAAGAACATGTATTGTCATATCACATTTTAAAACTATTTTGAGAATATTATTTAATATAATTGGTATGCTTTATAATTATTTATATTTTGGTATTCCATGTTAGGTACTTAAAACCATTAGTTTTAAAAGTACATAGATTTAAATAGACTGACAAAGAAGGTCATTGCATGATTGCCAATTGACAGGTTCTATGGGTATAGCATATTGCACCACCTAAGTCCTATCTGCTGGTACCAAACACACTCATTTCAAATTTTATTTTAGCAATGTAGTCGTCCAGCTAGGCACATCAGTCATGCTCACTGAGTTGTAGCATTTCCCTTGAGGTTCTGTTGTTTTTATCAATAAAAAGCAAAGGACATTACACTGCATTAAAATGTCACATAGAAAAGATATTTTCTAAGGTTTTCACTGACAAAAATTTTCTATAAAGTTAGTTTGATGCTTTGACTATTTTTGCTTCTATCTGAAACGGTATCTAAGAGAAAATGAATTCGTTTTTCTTCTTCTTGCCATACCTAAAGGCACGGAGCTAGAATATTTAATATTTATAGTTTGATTTAGATAATTTCTAAGTATGGTTCTTAAAAATTAATAGGAAAAGAATCAACCATCACCAACACCTGTAGGCCTCCAAATATTTTCTGTTAATATTCACACCAAATTCTGTAACTTCATTATATTACTGGGAGGCAGAGAAGAATCTATGTGGTCATCCTGACAAGTTTTCAAATATATCAATAATTCTACTGTTAATTGAGCCTGTTAACTAAGTATCTCAGTGTTCTTCTTTATTAAATAAAAATTATAGCATTTATACCAGAGGACTGCTTTTTTAAGTGTCAAAAGGAATTTTTGCCTGATACATAGTGATCATACACAGTAAGTACAAGGTAAAAAGCAAATATTATTAAACCATTTTTAAATCATTAGCTCTAACCTCATTTTTTCTCAAGAATTAGAATTCTGCATTTTCAACCACCAACTGAACAGGAGAATGATTAAGTGACGGTGGCATTCAAACAAAATAGGTTTAACCCTGAACTATTTTTTCTTAAAAGCAGCTCTCCTGCTTTTTTATTGCTAATAAAGACATGGGAATTTTGAAAAAGCTTTAAAGCTTAACCATTTAAAATAATCTCAGTTTATCAATTTCCCTTTGTCATATATTTAATTATTTGTGAATGCTATTGAAGTAAAAGCAGTATGTAGGTCGTATATACTTAATGATATACACAACCAATGCCAAAGCCAGGAACAGATGACCAGGAACACAACTGGTTGGGTTTATTTAACTTGCTGCAGCAAAGAAAACCGGGAATAGAATTTAGAAGAGAGTATGTGATGGGGCTTTGTGCTGAATGAGTCTTAGCAGAGTCTCATAAGGAATCAACTAACACCAGACTGGCCCCAGGCAAGGGGCGGGGCAGAACAACAGTTGAGCACCTTACTATGGGGTAACTTCACTGAGGACATGAGATGAATTCTTCATTTGACATTATTGAAGAACAGAAATCATCCAAAATGCAGACATCGTTCCCCATTTTTCAGCTGTGATATGACCTTGGACAAACATTGAATCATTGTGTATGGGTCTTGTCAGTGTCCCCTTGGAAACTTTGTTTTTTGTTTTGATAGGGACATCACATTGTGATGACCAACAAAGTTTAAATTTCATTTTCTCATCTTACAGTTCTTATAGAACAAGCTAATTCCACTACATTTTTATTCATTTTAAGGTGTTCCATAGCACCTCATCAAGTAGATTATAGATTAATGATACATTAACATATCATTTAATAAAACGAGAAATTAAAATCCAGAGTCAATATGTTCTTGTAAGAAATGATAATTAAATGTGCTTATGAGACTTTTCACTCTATGTTAGGTCCTGGGGATCCAATAAATCATAAGACTGTTTTCCAGTAGCTCATAATCTAGTTGCAACCAGAGAGAAGTAACCAAGAATCTCATTACTATTAAGTAATTATAACACAATGACATATGCACAAATTAGAGAAGATAGCAAAGTTTGTTCAGACAAGGTGAAAAAACATCCCGAATGTTTTAACAATAAATTTGATCTTGGAAGTGTGTAAGATTCTGTTAAGAGAGGAAGCAAAGGTTGCATGCAAGAAGGAGTCTGGGCATAAATATGAATATAAAAGTATTATCTACATGTTTTGTTTTCAATAAGTGATACATTTTCCCCTATGCACCTTAGTGGAAATAAATATACAAATTAAATCAGTAGGAGACTTTTTAATCTGGCATGTTGATAAGAAACATTTAGAAAAGATAATATTGGTAATATTTAGAATTGGCAAGGAAGGATGCAGTGAAGTAAACAAGCTCAAAAATTGCTGAAGAGAGAGCAAATCGCTGTAGCATTTCTAGTGGGTGATTTAGCAATTTGCATTAAGGATTTCAAATACTTTGGCCTGATGACTCCACTTCTTAGAATTTACACTAAGAAATTAATCAGCAATGCATACTAAGATTTAGACATGAAGATTTTTTTTTTGCAAATAATTTACAATATCTAAGGGACTGGAAACAACATAAATATTCAAGGAGTAAATCAATTATGGTATAGCCATAGACTAGAACACTTTGCAGCTATTAGAAAATATATTTGTTATGAACATTAATGACTTGGAAAGCATGTTCATAATGTTACATGGATAGCAGTAGGGAGTAATGACGTAAAATTTAACTTCAGAAAGACTTGAGTTCTTGTCATATCTTCATAACTAACTATTCATACAACCTGGGGAAAGTTATTTATTTCCACCTTAGCTTCTTCATCTGAAAAATGGGTTGATTGGAATGGCATTTAAAGAGTTTAGCAACTTGTACCATAAGCAAGTGTGAATAAATGATACTTGTGATACATGATATAGTGTCAAACTGCTATTTTTGTTCGGACCCATAGAAATTATTTCTCTATTTCCTCTGGCTGCTGTCAGCTGTTTTTTTGTATGTCTTTTATCTTTTTCTTTTCTTTTCTTTTCTTTTTTTTTTTTGTAGAGACAGAATCTCACTGTACCGCACTCGGGTAGAGTGCCGTGGTGTGACACAGCTCACAGCAACCCCTAACTCTTGGGCTTACGCAATTCTCTTGCCTCAGCCTCCCAGGCAGCTGGGACTACAGGTGCCCGCCACAATGCCCAGCTATTTTTTTGTTGCAGTTTGGCTGGGGCTGGGTTTGAACCCGCCACCCTCGGCATATGGGGCCGGCACCCCACTCACTGAGCCACAGGCGCTGCCCTATCTTTTTCAACACAGATAATAGATTGTATTATTATTTTTTGCCTGTAGAACAAATAGTTAAGTCTTTCACACAGCTATCAGATACCTTCTAGGGGCTTTTGTAATCTTTGACTTTTACTGGCTCTCTACCTTCTGTAAAAGTGGATATTATGTCATCAATTAGGCAATATGTATAGCATTGCTGGGTTAGAGTAGGGGTAATAATGATAGCAGAGAGCTACATAATTTACTGAGTGCCAAGTATCATACATATGTACATAGGTTAACTCATTTAATTTTCACAGCAACTACATGAGGCAGGACTACTATTCTTATTCCACAGATGGGCATGCTGGAGAGAATAGTTAACTAGCCCAAGGTCACACAGATAGTTAATGGGTAAGCCAAGATTTAAGCCCAGGTGGTCTGGCCCAGAGTCCATAATTCATTAATATACTGCCTTTTATAAGGACTATAAAATCCATGCAAGCAGACACAAATCACATACCACCAACATTCCACTGCCTACCACTGTGATTGGTAAAAGTGACAACCTCAATATATCTTGCTCAAAGCATGACTGACTAACCAGCAAACGGAAGGGATGTATCATGTTCTAGGTGCAATCTGTTGCATCAAACATTCCTGATATTCATTCTACAGCTGCCCTTCACCACATGGGCTCTCAGGACAAGTCCCTACTATTAAGATGGTATCATAATAAAATTCTTTATCTTATTAGATGTCATGCTAGAACATTTTTCTTTGTGATAGAAACATTATTTTGCCAACATTGGACCATCTAGACAAATCTAGACGACGTATTGTCTTCTAACATAGCATTCTATTTTTAAGAGAAGTCCATTTGAATCATTTTCAAATCACAGAATTGATCAACATAAAATAATATGACTACCAAAGTATTTTTCTTATTTTGGCTGCCTAATTACTGCAGTTATCTCTGTCTCTCTCACACACACCCCCACACCCACACATGCACACACATGCACCTCAAATGTTTGTTGACAAAACAAATTTGTTTTTTTGGTCCCACTTTATACTTAGAAAATTCATAGCTGTTTGGTGGCATGTGACTACAGATCTGAAAACCAAGAGCATGATTTTGGCTCTTGTTTCGATTTGCTTGACTGAATAGTTTATTATAACTACAATTTAAAATTCCTTAGAAACACAAACAGTCTTTGCCAGGAGTACAACTGTTTTCCATCTAAAATGCCAGCATTTCACTGTGTCTTGCAACATTTTAATTAGTTTGCTTATGGAACTATACACATGCATAAAATACGGACGGCAAAGAAAAGTCTCCCTCACCATAATTACTTTTTGCAAAGGATTACTTACATTTTCATAATTATTCAAATGTTTTTATACAGGGAATTTTACATTTTAAATGGAAAATTATACCTCCATAAAAACCAGAGCAAATTAGCAGTTTTAATATAGAATTCTAATTCTCAGTACACTGTTGATACTGCTGTTGTCAGATCACACATTGGTTGTTTAGAAAAATAGATTTGCTGCAAACTTGTGAAATCTAGACGATGTGTTGTCTTCTAACATAGCATTCTATTTTTAAGAGAAGTCCAGATTTTAATAGTTTAGGAAACTCAGAATTTTCCCATCCAGGTTAGCAACACAGGGAGTTCTTGGGTTATGAATAAGTAGGTTCTATAGGTTTGTTCTTAAGTTGAATTTGTATGTTAACTTGAAACAGGTGCATCTACCTTTAACCTATAATAGCCACTGTTCATAATTGGAAATTGTACATTAGTCAGACATACGTAACTTGAGGACTTATTGTAATAGCCTCTGTTCCTAAGTGTGAGTTATATATAAATTGGATGTTTGTGATTGGGAGACTTCCTGGAGCTGTTTTAGTTCCTATTTCTGTGTAGAGGTTGTAGAGCTAAGCTAAGCTCTCTGAAAAGAGAAAAAAGCCTGAAGATTTCTGTAAAATCTGAGCAAATTGATGACTTTATATTTTCCTTCTATTATCAATGTGCCAGATAGATTGTTTACAGATTCACATTTAAAATTAATTTTAAGGAATAAAATTGAGCAGGAATGAAAATAACAATCAACTTTTGATCTCACCACCCTGAGAAACTGCAGGTGACGTTATGAGGTGTGGCTAAGCAGTTAGGTAATTTCACGCCCTGGTAATATAGAAAATGGAACATGATTTCTGGCTTTGAATTTGTGAAGAGTTGCTTGTTGCTATTAAATAATTACTGGTGTTGACCGAGCCCTGGCTAGATGTAATCACGAAGAGAAGAAAGTGCTGTACTAGCACTGCCCTCAGCCGGCCCCTAAGATGACAGAGTAATTTTGTTAGGAAATCAGAAAGTTTGGCTAAGGGACCCCTTTTTCAAAGAAAATAAGCATCTTATAACAGCTACTCAGATGTGGTATGTCCCCACAAATTCTTGAGAAAAGTAATTCAGCAAAAGCCCTGTGAAATAATAGCATGATCTTGCATTTGGGCTCAGGGTAAAATGTACCAAGTTTTTATAACTTCCCATTTAAGAATTTTCTTCAATTAAAGCTGAAATGAAAAAGATAAGTGAGAAATTGTTGTGACCTGGTGCTGTAAAGGTTATACATAAAGCTTTGCATTAAATCAAGCACACGTGTGAAAGCTCCAGGGCGACCAGCTGCAGAAATAAATTCTCAGTCAACAGCTTGACATATACCATCAACAGAACCCTGCAAATGGCAAAAGTTGGACCAAGAAAGATAGTGGGTTATCGAGAAGCTAATTTTGTGTTAGCTGGGTCAGTTGAAGCATTTTAATGGGAGTAAATGAGGAGAGCACTCAAAGGTAATTACGGACTTGCCAGACTGGAGGGTTTGTCTTATTTTTTAAAAACCAAACATAATGTCTTAAGAACATTTATCCAGTGTTTCTAAGGATCAAAGAAAAATAGCTTCTTGTATTCAGCATTGTGTAGGACATTTAAAGCATATTTTGTCATTCATTTAAATATGTATTCTAAGTCCCAAATAGAAATACCGTTTGAGAGAGAGAATGCTAAATCTGTGCTAATAATTGGCTTTACTGAAGCCAAACAATAATCCACAAATAATTAGTTTCAAAGTATTGCCTCGGGGTATTGTGTCAGAAAGTCATTGTTTTACGATTTGGAGAAGAGCAAGTCAGGAATGAAGCAAGTTGGCTAAGCTCCTATCCATGGACGGCGCACATGTGATCTACAAAAACGGGAATGTTATGTGCTTCACCCAAATAGCTTATAAGTGCCACGATATTGCTTCAACATGACATTATTACTCATTATTATCTACATTGTTACATTATTATCTACTTCTGTGTAATAAATTTCTTCAAAATTTAGTGGCTTGAAACACAAATTTATGTCACAGCTTCTATGGGTCAAGAATTCAAATGTGGCTTAGCTAAGTGGTTCTAGCTCAAGGTTTCTCATGAGGTTACCATATGTTATTGGCCAAGGTAGAAGTTATCTGAAGGCTTAACTGGGGCTAGAGGATCCTCTTCCAAATGGCTCACTCACATGCCTGGCAAGTTAGCATTGGTTTTGGCAAAAGGCCGTAGTTTCTTGCCAGCAGGGCCTCTCTCTGAGACTACCTTAGTGACTATACAGTAGCAGCTAGCTTAACCTGTAGCACATTATCTAAGAGGCAGCCTGCCATCTTGCTCAGAAGACACTATGCCTTTTATGAAGTGGAACTTAGTCTTGCAAGTCAGGTACCGTTAGTTCTACCAATCTTATATATTAGAGATGAGTCACTAAATCCAGCCTACAACCAAGAAGGGAGGAATTAGTTCTACCTTTTGGAGAGAGGAATATCAAAGAAATTTAAAACCACCACGATAACAACGTCTCTCTCCATGTAAGCACATAGGATTGATGCTTATACGATGCTTTTAAATACCCAGGACTTTGGCTTAAGACTTGACACATATTTTACTACCCTGGCCCTCTGTTTCTCTACTTACCTCTTCATCCTTGAATCTTCCTGTGAAGACCTCATTAGTCTCTTAGTATTTCTTCTGATATGGCAAATCTGAAAAATAGTAGTCTATTATTTGCAGTTTCTAAGACCTATGAGACAACCATGATTGATTATTCCAAGTAAGAAAGTAAATGTTTTACTGAGGTGGGGCAAGAGTTTTATTTCTGCCCTATCTATGTTAACCCTCAACATCACACATTTTGGAAAGAGCTACCCTAACAATCTTCTAAGAGAAAGCCTCCTCCTGTGGGCCAGAGTAAATGAATGAGTTGTAGTTTCAGCTTAGTTACTAATTAGCTGTCAGATACAGGATAAAAAGTGAATCTCACAGCTCAGTTTTCCTTATGTCTATAATGGGTTTATTTAAAAGTAAATAAATATTTACTTAAATATTTAAAGTAAATAAAGTATTAAAAGTAAATAAGTAAATAAAACTCCAAGGTTTTGCAATTATTAAAGTATTAAAAGTAAATAAGTAAATTACTTATGAAGTAAAAAAAGTAAAAGTAAAAAAGTAAATTACTTATTAAAGTATTAAAAGTAAATAAGTAAATAAAACTCCAAGATTTTATTTAAAAGTAAAAAATAGTTTACATAGTATGATTAAATTTAAAGTATGAATATACGATGAGTATAATTAAAGGTACACAGTATAAGAACACAGAATTTCATTTGTTTTATTCCTGTTTTGTACAGTTATACAGGGTGATGACAAAATTCTTCATGTCCCCCCATCTTTCCCTTTTTTAAAAAATGTTTAAACCAACCCAGAAAATTCTCCAGGCAACTGAATCATCAACTGTGTCCTTTGGTCAGGGTGATCATGGAAAAAGAAGATTGTCATGTACCTGGGACAGTCACAGCTATTTTCTGTTGTTCTCCACATACAATGGGTAGGCTACCAGAGCCGGGTAGGCTACCAGAGCCGGGCAGCCTGGATTACGGGAAGCTATACACAGAGCAAATCAGTTTACAAGCTTAAAATTTAAATTTTAGACAACACCATAGCTCCAAGAGGTTTTGTTTTTTCTTAAATTTACTGGGGGTAATTTGTGAATATTTTGATAGAATTGAGGCCACTCAGTTTACCTTTGTGGTAACACAGAGCACCTCACGATAGCTCCCACATATCACCTGTCCTTGTGACCCAGAAAGCCTTTTCAAGGTGTTAATTTGCCAATATATGATTCTCTTGACCAAATTACAGTGACCTATCCAGGGGCATAAAGGAAATGCCTGTGCTCATAAAAGCGTAATCTGGTAGGCAGATACATGGAAACTTACTAATTCCCAGCCTGATCTGGAGATAAACAGAAAGACTGATGATAAACATACATGTCAGATGATAGACAAACCTCTAATCTCTGAGAAAATTTAGCAGTAGCTTAAGTCACACCAGGACACACACACAGACACTAATCTCCTTTGGCCATTGATGACATAGATCCTGGTTACACTTATCTCTCTTTCCAAGAAAATTAAAAAGGAAAGAGAAACATACTGTATCTAATATACCCCTGTTTCCCTGAAAATAAGACAGTGTCTTATTTAAGGTGTGCTCCCAAAGATGTGCTAGGTCTTATTTTCAGGGGACGCCTTATCTTTCTTGTAAGTAGGTCTTATTTTCAGAGGATGTCTTATTTTCAGGGAAACAGGGTATTAAATACTATGATATTAGTCCTAACTGAAATTCTAGATTTAGACTACACCAGCAACAAACAGCAAACATTTGTGAGCACTTACTCTTTCACGGGTGCCTGAGCAGGGAACGTTGATACACAACCAAGGATGGAACAGACCCTGCTCTCAAAAAGCTCAGAGTCTATAATCAAGAGATTCTAAGACATCCTACCCCTGGAAATGGTTAAGAAAAAGTAAATGAGGGTGGGGTGAAATTAGTGCAAGTCTTTTTTTCTGTCTAGAAAAGAAGATTGGACATATGTGATTTATTATGTATTTATCAATTCTATGGTAGTACCATTATTAATATCTGGGGTATCTGATTTTGCCTTTGGCAACACCAACTATTCCCAGGTGAGCTGAACAATCAGAGGATGAGAGACTTGGTGGGACAGTCTGCTTTTCCTTAGGTAGCCTCCATTTCTTAAAGGATGAACAGAGCTACTGGATAGCCTTTTAGGTAGACCTACAAATATATATCCCCTGCCCAACCGCCTATCACTTGATTTTATTTGTGACTTTCTCCCAATTAATTATTCTCTTTCTTCAAAACCCAAATTCAACCAATGCCCCAAAGAACTTTATTAGCTGTGGAAGAATGAAAGTGACTGTGATTACCTTCACCAAAACTACTGCCGTCATACTCAGGCTTTAATTTTATAAATCTTTTCTTTTTAACCGACATATAGCATATATTCATAAAAGCACACAAATTGTTAATGTGCAGTTCAATGGATTTTGAAGAAGCAAACATAACTGTGTGTCCACCATTGAGTCAAACCATGTTAATAGAATATTACCAGCATCCCAGCAGCCCCCACAGTGCTATCGTTTTTATTGTGATTCCACTCCTGGGGATGAAACGGTGAGGGGGTGGTGTGAAAAGCAAACTCTTACACAACTCAGTTATTTTCAAAGAAATACCTGATGAGGCTTAGAGAGGTGGGCAGCTTCCTATGGCAAGAGGTAGCAAGGAAGTGCCACCACCGTGAACAAAACCTCAGGTCTTTTATTGAACCAGGAAAACATAAATGTAAGACGTACAAAACATAAAAATTAATTATAAAACACAAAACATAGAAACAAAACATAAAAATTAATTTTAGATAGTGAAAAACAGAACTTTTGCAATGTCAGTGGACTGAGGAAAGAATGGAAAGAGAGACAGAAGTAATTATCATAGGATAATAAAGTAAAAAAGAAACAGGCACAATATCTTAACTCCAATATCTTAACCCCACTATATCTTAACCCTAAAGTGACTTCAACCTTTGAGCCTTTTCCAGCACTGACCCCTGGATCTATATCTAAACTTCGGAGCTCTTCTAACCCCCTGTCAAGATCCCCCAGGTACTGAGTTCAATCAGGGCAGAGTCAAGAAATCCAGGCTTTTGTCAGCAGATCCTCATGAAGGTCAACCTACACTAAAGTCTACCTCACCTCCCTTAGCAATTAATCCCCCTCTAATAATAATCATAGATTGCCTCTACCTCGTTTTGAGTTTTCTATAAATGGTATTATGCAGCGTGGACTCTTCATTAATAGCTTGTTCTTTACAATATTATGTTTGAATGATTCATCAGTGTTATATGTAGTGGTGTTACTTATTTCTAAGAGATAGTTTTCCATTATAGTAATGTACCAAAATGTATTTATACATGATAGGGTTGATAGAAAGTTTGTGGCTGATATATCCTACATGACCCATGGATGTATTATTTATGTTTTTGGTGTGATCTGTTACATATGTCTCCTGTGCTCAGCCCTATAGTTACCATTTGTTTTGAACTCGGTTATAATCTAGATATTTTCTTTAGATTAATCTTCAAGCTCATTCATCCTCTTTTAGCTATATTCCATCCATCATGTTATACATTTCTAGTTATAATACTTTTCATTCAAAATTTTCTATGTCATCCGTATTTTCTATTAAAATTCTCCACCTGGTCATTTATTTGCTTAAAGATAGTAGAGTTATTAATATTTAAAAATTTAATTTTATTCCTCTAGTGTTTTGTCACATCTAGATATGCTTATATTGTCTGTTTTTTCTTTGGGCCCTATTTCTTAATTTCCCCCCAAATGTTGGTTTCATTGCCAGTGTTGTGAATAAGAAATTTTAGAGATACCTCAAACTCTACTTCTCTGGTAGGTTAAAAAAGGGGTGAATCCAGCAAATCTGACCAAGTTTTGAAACAATGGGCTAGTCTGCAGTCTTAGTAAGGTTCCAACTACTTTTGGTTTACCCCTCACACATGGGGTATCTCTCGAAATGTCCCAGTTAGAACCTGAGTGTTTGCTAGGACCACTCTTCCTTGGCTTTTGTGAAGTATAATTTTTACCTCCTTAGTGCTGTTGGAATGCTGAAAATTCTACATTATTCTTCAGCTAAGTATGACTTCTTTTTACATACTTTCTGCTTGGCTCCTTTGCATATTGTCCTGTGTAGCTTAATTAGAAAATAGCTCAAATGTGCAACAGGTCTTGGGTGGAAATAGCTCAAATGTGCAACAGGTCTTGGGTGGAAATCTCACTTTTTAAAAACTTATTTACCCTTGGAATCTTGTTCTATCAAATCCTAGATACCCCGGCGAACCAGAGCTCCAATTTCTATTTCCACAGTCCTATAATATCACCAAAAACTTTTCTGTGTGATAGGATTCTTTGTCTCTTCTCTGCCTAGATCTTGACCTATGTCAGGAATCGGTAAATGCCAAGCAGAAGAAACCAGTGTACACGAAGTTTAGCCCCCTGAAGCTTACAGAGCTCTCCTTCTCTCCAGCATCTGGCCCATCCCGACCAGGTGCTTCAGTAGCTATCTCATGCTTTCAAATCCATCATTTACAGTTTCATCAAGCTTTTTTATTCTTAAGAGGATTATTGGCCTGCAATAATATGCTGCAATATAGCTGGAAGTAGAATTTCCAGGCTTGATTTATTTGTCTTATTTTTTTAAAAAATAAATAACATATAACAAGATAAAGCTGTTAATGACATATAAGATGGTGAATTTGAAAGACACAAATTATCTTGATTATGGAATTTAAGAAATTTGACTAGAGCAAACCATATATGATTTCCCTGCTCAGGACTAAAAAGACCAATGGTGCCAAAGCCAAACAAACACTTGAAATAATGCCTTTCATTGCATGCTTTGATTTTATATTTGCCAGATACTCACTTTGCACAAGTTAAAGGTGGATATCTTCTTTGTAAACCACATAGATACATATAGCACTTTTTGCTATTATTTGAAATAATCATTTTTTACCATACTATAGAGATTTTTTTATGTTTATGTGTATTCTTTTAAGTTTGTATTAATTACTGTCTACTCTAAAATATATACAAATTCCTATATTCACATACATGGGCATGTGTACTTATTCTAACAAACTAGAAGTAAATGTTCCAGTTGATACTAATGGGTTTATGTGTGATGCTATTAATTAGAGCAATCAGGAAATGAATACAACGATCAGTTCTGATTACAGAGCCTCTGACGGGTGTAATAGATCTGACCTAGTACAAGAAATGCTAGGGTTATTAAACGGGAAGCCACAGATGCATCTTTTCTAATCTCAAGCTCCTCATTTCTCTCAGGTACGATAGGAAATAGAGGTGATGTCAGTTTTTTAGCTTTGAAATGTCAACATGCTTTATAAATTTTCTACAAGTTGGGTTTGTTTTCTAAGCAAAACAGTTTTTGGAGCAGTGTTGGGTGTTTAGGGATATCTTTCAGCTTGTTCAAGCTAGTAACATAATTCTACCTAAAGTCCTGTACTATAAATTATTGATTTCATCAAATCCATTGAGGTAGGTATGTACTACTCAATATAGAACATCTACAGAAGTGTGCTGGAACTGGTTGAATTTCAAATAAGATTTACAAAATTTACTCCAGACAGGCAGAGAGTAAAAGACAGAGGGGTAAAGAAAATGAATACTTCGTGAAAATTTGTTTACCTTCCCTCGAAGTACATTTTTATATAATTTCAAACTTACTGAAATTTTTCAGGAATAATAGGATCTCTTATCTAGACTTGCCCAGATTCATTAATTATTTACATTTTCTCCATTCGCTTTCTTGTTATCCTTTTCTCTTCCACTTCTCCCTCCCTTTTTCCTTCCATATATTTGGGCTATTTGACGCTTGTTGGAAATGTTTTGCTCTTTAGCCCTCAATGTTTCAGTACATCTTCCCTAAAACCAAGGATATCTTTTTAACACAGAACAATTATAAAAAAAAAAAAAAGGAAATCTAACATTGATATAATACGACCAAATCCATAGTTCATATTCACATCTGTTAATTTGCTAGGAGTGTCCTATTTCTCCTACATCCAGGATCCAATCTAGGCTCGGGCACTGCTGTTGTTTTTCATATTATTTTAGTCTTTGTTGTGAAACACTCCTTCAGCTTTTTTTTAATTGTTCTTGTTCTGACATTTGAGAGAAGCACAAACTAGTCATTCTCAAAAATGTTCTTCAATTTGTAATTATGATGTTGTATTCTTAAAACGGATTTGTTTGCTTGGCTACTCTCCTTATTCTTATTATTGATGAGCTATTACCCTTGGTCCTTGTGTTCAGAAACAAAGTGAAACAAATCACCAAAGCAGCAGAATAAAGTGAAAGCAGTTCATTATTAAGCAAGTGCCCTGCGGGCAGAGATGGGCAGGTCAAGGAGGATTAGCAGGCAATAGTGCCCTCCAGAGGAGGGGCAGGAGCGGCACAAGCCCCAGGACAGTGGCCTGGGGTCTCTGTGGGTTCCTCTTTTTCTTTCTTCTGACATCTCTCCTCCTATCCCTGGGGGTGCAAGACTCTTTTACTTTATTTGTTCAAAACCTGATGATGGGTCATTGCATGGCTTCCAAACCCCCTGGAATGGGGGGAGTTGCAATGCTAACTTGTGGTCATGATGGTATAATGAAGTCAGAGTTATTTGAGCATGCTCCTGGTCTTCATCCTATGGTTCTTTCCCCAAACTGGGCCAAGCAAGTTTTATATACGATGGCTACAGTCACAGCTCCACCACAGCTTTTATTGTCATTGTTTTCTAACACTTAATTTTGTTCCTATTTTTCACACCACCTGAGTTCTTCTCACACTACCTGTGTTCCCTATCCTAATCTCCTACCTCCCTCTGGTAAAATATGTCTAAGAAATCTGTCTGTCTTATTCACTTGTATTTCTCCATCATTAGGACAGTGCCTTGATACATGATAGATGCGCAGTAGTTGATTTTAATAGACATGTGCTTATATGTCACCTGCACTTCATGCATGTTACTTCAGTTTTAACCTTGCTACAACTTTGGAATCTCATTACCCTCCCCCGTTTTACAGATAAGCACATTCAAGGTCAGGGTCTACTTACTAATCAGAGTTACATGAGATTAAGTTGTAGTACTAAGATCAAAAGCCGTCTCTTGATTAAAGAGCTCTTCTTTTTTGTCACACTATGTTCACTCTCTTTGAGTATGGAATTTTCCATTTCTGTCTTCTCTGCGTAGTACTTTTCAATCCTAGCTCCAACTTTGGAATTCATTATGTAGGCAATTCATTACCAGATAACTGTAACTGAATGGAATGAATTAAACCTAAGTATTTTTATTTGTAAATATGTGAATACAGGCATCTTCCTAGATTCAGTCATTTCTGAGGATGTTTCATAGTCTCATCTTCCTGGTCCATAAACACAGTTTCTAATATGAACTCACATTTGCACATAAAACAAGCTTTTCTGTTATTGCAATTGGAGATCTTTCTCTAAAAGACCAACTGTGGAACAGGAAGGATTCTCTGAATCAAGTGCTTAAAAAGAGTCCTAGGGATTTTTCTGTCTTTCTTGTGCACTTGCAAAAGTATTTTCTTTTGTTAACATCAATGATGCCAATTCTAGTTTTTAGTGAATGAAGGAGACACAGAAAGAGCTAGCAAATTACATTTTGTATTCGAAAGTCTTTAAACTTACTTTGATTTTTTTTATATCCTGGCTAATGAAATTTTGTTCATTGTTTACTCAAGACTATAAGATTAGAAGATTTGTGGGCCAAGTAGACTACTGTACAAAATTGAATTTGAATGATTAAATAGGAAATCATGATAACCAGAATTTATAGACCATTTATTAAATTCCAGGCATTGTCTAGAACACTTTCTCTGAAATTCAATGAGTATAATTTATTATTTTTAATTTTTCATATAATATTTAGTCCATTTTATATTAATACCTTCATGCTATTTTTTACTGATAATAACATCTAACATAAGATAACATTAGTATTTGTAACCATTCTAAATTGGCTCTGAGGTAGTTCTTGTATTTCTGTCCAGAATTTTTCCTTTGTTTTTGATCAATACCATTGCTAGAATCATCATTTTAATTTATACTTGGTTGCTTTTAATATATATGTCTGGAATTCTGGGCACACATATGTTTTTAATTACCACGGATAAGCACAAAGTTATTAGAGAGAGCTCTCTTGCATATTCACACTATTATACCTGAAAGGCAGATAGAAGGAGAAATTGTTAAACCACCAGCGGCAGCAAACTTTAAAATAAAATGTTTTAACACTTGGAGTCCTGTCTTTGGTATAGATTTTCAGAATGTAGATCAGGTTAGAAAGTTTTATATATGGATTACTATGTCCAGACACTTAGGCAATGACGATATTCATTTGGATAAGAATGGGAGCAGTGAGCAGAGGGAACAATGGGAATTCTTTTTCCTTTGTATTTTAACAGTCTTTCTGCAAACCACTATGGCTTTGTCTATAGTTGATTATAATCAGAAAAACTAGATTAAGCTCTGCTCACCCTTCTCCTGTCATAGCTTCCATCCTACCTCCAAACCCTCTCTCATCCAGGCCACAAGAATTGAAGATGACAGTGACTTTCTATACAGAAAATGAACTTCTCCCAAATAATCAAAGTGTAAGTGTCATACCTCAGTTTGCTCCAATGTTATTTTCCAGAAAATAAAATGGGAGTTTTAAGTACTAACAGAAAGATTCTCTTGAATTTCTTGGGAAAGGGCCACTGTGGCCCTTTTGGGTTTTTGAACTAGGATGGGACTATTTAATAAAAAATACTGCTTAGAGCAAGAGATTGCTGTTTAACAAAAATTTGCTCAAAGGATAATTCATAAAACACTACTGGGAAGAGATGCTCTTGTAGAAAGTGTTATATGTTTAAACGTCTAGGGAAATGTGTCCTTACTATGTCCCTCTTACCCATTAGAAGAATAGCGACGCCAAGATGTCTTGCAACATAAAAATAATTTTAACTTTCTTTAGTGAAACATTTCCAAAGTACGTATGTATGTTTCAGCATCAGGAAACACAATTTTAAAATCACAGTATATAAGGTTATATGATAGGCAAAGAAATTGTGAAATGGAAAAAGAAAATAATCACCTCCTTCTAAAAAATATTATTCCACCAAGAATTGGACACCTCAGCAGTTAACAACAGCGGCCACCAGCAAGCATGAATATTGACCACATTTCCCTTCTGGGGGGTTGAATTAGTGCATTCTATCTGAAATAAATCAGTATTTCCATGTTTTACATTCTATTTTTTTAAATATGAGGTTAATGTTAGGATACAAAGAACCAGGTCACAATATTCAAATTTATTAGGTAGAGTCCCTCTTACAGTTGTGCACTGCACCCAAAAGGGTGCATATACTTGCTGTATACTCCTGTGTTGTGCCCATTAAGGGGAGCACCTCAAGCACCCTTTCTCCTCTCTCTTCCCCTCTTCTTCCTTTTTTGATCTCCTTCTCCCCAACTTGGATTGAATTGAGTTTTTCTCCTATGTGGGTGTGAATGAGATCATCTAAGGCTTCATATTAGTATTGTGTACATTGGATATTTACATTTCCATTCTTGGGATACTTTACTAAGAAGAATGTGTTTAACTCCATCCAGGTTAGTACAAAAGATGTAAAGTTACATCTTTTTATGGATGAATAGTATTCCATAGTATACACGTACCACAGTTTGTTAATTCATTCCTGAGTGGATGGGTGTTTAGGTTGTTTCCACATCTTGACAATTGTAAATTGAGCTGTGATAAACAGTCTAGTGCAAATGTCCTTATGATAAAATGGTTTATTTTCTTCTGGGTAATGTCTAGTAGTGGGATCGTGGGGTAAAATGGAAGGGCTAATTTGAGTTCTTTGAGGATTCTCCAAACTTCTTACCAAAGAGGCTGTATTAGTTTGTAGTCCCACCAATAGTGTAAAAGTGTTCCCTACTCTCCACATTCATGGCAGCATCTGCAATTTTGGGACTTTCGATGTGGGCTAATCTTACTGGGGTTAGGTGATATCTCATGGTGGTTTTTATTTGCATTTCTCTTATATAAGGGAAGGCCATGAGCATTTTTTCAGATCTTTGTTATCCATTTGTCTGCCTTCCCCAGAGAAGGTTCTGTTGGTGTGTCTTGCCCAGTGATAAATGGGATTATTTAGTCTTAGTTTTTTGATTAATTTGAGTTCTCTATAGATCCTAGTTATCAAACCTTTGTCAGATATGTAACATGAAAATGTCTTTTCCCATTCTGAAGGTTGTCTATTTTCTTAGCTGTCAAGAAACTTTTCCGATTAAGTCCCACTTGTTTATTTTTGTTGTTGTTGCAGTTACCACTGAAGTCTTCTTTATAAAATCTTTCCCCAGGCTGACATCCTCAAAAGTTTTTCCTATACTTTCTTCTAGGATTTTTATTATTCCATGTCTTAGAATATTTTACATTCTTAAGAAAAAGGTAAGGAATCTGATTTTCTCTACTAAGCATTTAAAATCCAAACTGAACTCCTTTGTGAACATCATGTGCTATTTCTAAACCACCTACTTGACACTTCTGCTCTGATGCCTTGCAAGTACGTCAAGGTTAACATTTCTAAAATTAGACTCAGAAAAGCTTTCCTCCATAAATACACTTTGTGCCGTGACGCCCTCTACGGGAGTGATCACACCCTCCATTCCTATTGTCTATACTGATAACCCAGAATTCATCCTCTTGTCTTTTTTCCCCCACATACCATTTATTCCCTTTCCTATTGACTTTACCTCTAAAATCTCCTTTTCTCTTCTTTATATCTACCACCAGGATTCTAGTCAAATGTATAATCATCTCTTCCCAGCAATTGCCTCTTCCACATTTTCTGACTGTTTTGACATTGCTTCCCTCTTATAGCTCATAATCTGTTCTCCACACTTCAGTGAGAACATCTCTATAAGACACTCCTGACCATATCTTGCCCTCACTTTATGTTCTTCAGTGCCTTCCTGTTGCTCCTAAGGTTCAGTTCCTCAACCTGTCCTGCAAGACCCTGCCTGATGTCCTGACAGCTGCCTTTGTCTTTCTCGTGGGTGACTTCTCTCCTTCTTATTTTTTCCCCTTTACTCACATCAGTCTTCTTTCAATTTCTCATAGACCCTGGGGTCATTTTTCATCTTAGAGTTCTGCAAATGCTCCTTCTTGCACAATTGCCCCCCCCATCCCTCACACTCTCCCACTAAGTAATGGATTTGTGTGTATGTTTCAGAACAGATGTCTCTAAGCCTTTTCTGAATTCTCAGTCTATGTTACAATTTGCATATGGCTGCAATCCATTCACTTACAAAATACTGGAAACCAGTTATTTATCAATTGAAATGTAATAATACAGTACAATAATGTATGTAGCCCTATTTCAGGAATTTTAAAGTTCTATACAAAAGAAAGGCATTATGATTAAAATGTAAAATAAACTCATTTTTTTTTATAGTTTGTTCTAAGGGAGATTTTCCTACATTGTCATAATTTAAATAATTGTAATTGGAACCACTAGTTACTTAGTATTTCTAATTAGGCTGACTTTTTTTTAAAGGAGTTTTGGCAAAATGATTGTTGAAAACCAAAAATTTTGCGACGCCCCATGTTTTTCAAATGTCTCATGAAATTGATGACAGGAAAATTTTTTCCTTTCAGTAAGCTCCTATTTATTCGTTTATTTAATAATCAGTAGCCAAGAAATTTGTATATGACAGACTCCTTTTAAACTTTTTATTTTTAATTGACACACATTATACATTTAGGGGTTATAGAGAGATATTTGAATAAGTGGATACCATGTATGATAATCAAGTCAGGGTCAGTAGCATATCCATCACCTCAAACATTTGGCTTTTTTTTTTTGTGTGTGAATGTTTGAAATACTCTCTTCTAGCTGTTTGAAACATGGGCAGTGACTTCCACTTAACATATTCAGCTTTACAGTGCTAAGAACACTGGAACTCATCCATGCTATCTAGCTGTAATGTTGTATTCATTAACCAACTCTCACTACCCTGCCTTCTCTCGTCCTCTGTCTAGCCTCTGATACCCACAATTCTACTTTCTACTTCCATGAGCTCAAAGAATGAGCTCTCACATATGGGTCAGAACATATAGTTTTTATCTTTCTAACTTGTTTCACTTACCATGATGTTGCCGATGACAGGATTTCATTCCTTTTTACGGCATAATAGTGTTCCATTGTGCTTCTGTACCCCATTTTCTTTATCCACTTGCCTGTTTGTGGGCATTTAGGTTGATTCCGTATCTTAGCTAGTGCTGCAGTAAACATGGAGGTAATTATCACTTTGATATACTGATTTCCTTACCTTTGAATAAATACCCACTAGTGAGACTGTTGAATCATATAGTACTTTTATTTTTAGTTTTTTGAGAAAGTTTCGCACTGTTTTCCATAATGACTTTACTAATTTATATTTCAACCTGTGGTATAGAGGAGTTTTCTCTACATCTTCACTAGCTCTTAGAATTTTTTTGCCTTTTTAATGATAGACATTCTAACTGGAGTGGTTTTGATCAGGGGTGATGTTGGGTAATTTTTCATGTGTTTGTTGACCTCATATGTCATCTTTTGAAAAATGTTTATTCAGATCCTCTTCACACTTTTTAATAACATTACTTGTTTTTTTTTTTTGTTTTTTTTTTTGCTGTTTAGTTGTTTGGGTTCATTGTTCTGGATCTTAGTCCCTTGTCAGATGTATAGTTTGTAAATATTTCCTCCCATTCTATAGGTTGTCTTTTCACTCAATTGATTGCTTTCTTTGCTGTGCAAAAGCTTTTTAGTATAATATAGTCACATTTATCTATTTTTGTTCTTGTTCTTTTCAAGTCTTAGCCATGCATAGATCAATGTCCTGAAACTTTTTCCCTATGTTTTCTTCTAGTAGTTTTACAGTATGCTGTCTAATGTTTAGGTCTCCAATCTATTTTGTATTGATCTTTGTTGCCTGGCACTTTTTTAGAGGCTGCTAACCAGAACTGAGTGAGACAAAGCAGCTTCTGCCCTTTGCTGACCTGGTACCTGCCCTGTGAAGGTTCTCTCCTCTTTCTGAGTCAGAGTTTCCATTTTGCCCTGGAGTGAGGGGAGTAGTTACAAAAGCTGCCTTAAAAGATCCTGCCTCACCCAGGTGACCCAGGCAGCCTCACAGGCCCAAAGTTACTTTTCCCTGTGTCCACCCGTGGCCCAGCCCCATCCTCCATGGAAGGAGGCCAGTGGACCTGCATCGTGACTGCAGTGCTTCTGAATCCTTCAGCTCCTGTGACTGGGGTCAGGGCAAGGGTCTCGGATAGTTGTTTGCAGTGTTCTGAAAGTACCAAATTGAACTGAATGTGTTGATTTCCTGCCTTCTCAGCTAGAAAGGAGAGAAATTAGGTTTTTGACTCTTTCCTCAGAAACACCATGAAATTTTACATTTTTATGAATTATTTTCTCTTCATACTTTGGCCTGACAAATGGGAAGAGTCTTGAAGGAGATATTGTACTTCTTAAGCTGCATTCAGCATGTTCATGTCTTTTGATTTGATAAGGCATTTTACTCTGTTATTTGAAATATGTTTTTCCTGTCATATGAAATCACTGTACTTCATTCTGACTTGCTAATTTAAACAGATTGCTGAATTAAAAAAAAAAAAATAGGACTTTTAAATTGATAATATGCTAGATTTCTAACCCAGATAGTATATGTTATTTGTGTTACTGCAGGTGAAAATACATTTATGTAATTGTATTACTAATTACAAAATAATGTTGAAAGCAACTTTATAAACTACCTGGGATAAAAACAGCAAATACTAGAAACTTGCAAGTGTTATTTTATAATTTTACATTATGAAATCTTGGGGATTTAAAGATAGAATATTGTGGTATGTATTTTCCCCGTGAGGAAAATGTGTTTAATTTTCTTCTAATAGTTTCTTTTCCTTGGATTATCTGTAATATAAAAGAAAACACTTGCACATTGTTCTACTAAGAGAGAGTAATAATATGTGAACATACATGGTGTATATTTAGCAAATTCTGATTTCTAACCTCAAGCCATCCTCCTCCAACTTAGTATTTATATAGATTTTTATTTCAATTTTGAAACTTCCTTCAATAATTTAGAAAAATAGGTTTGTATAATTATTATATGACTTGGCAAGAGATATAGTTCTATAGGAATATATTACAGGTAAAAAATTCATTTTCATTGACTGGAAGCAATTGTTTTATTTTTATAGCTTCCTGTCAGTAAGAAATAAGAATGATGCTATCAACAAAATGGGAGTTCTTATTCACTAATCATATAACATGTGTCCAGTAAGATAGTACTGTATAATTATCATCTCATTTATTCTAACAGCAATTCTATTGTTATTTCTATTTTAAGGATGAAGAACTGAAATCTTGAGATATGAAACTTACACAAATTTCTGTGACCAGCAGGCAATAAAGTATAAGCTGTGGTTTTTCTATCAGCAAAGCCCATGTTCTGCCCTCTATTGTCCCTTTCCAATGTCCCTGACTCCAAACTATAGTTCTTCTTCTTGTGACTACCTCACAAAATGATTTTGCCCTTTATTCGTGCAAGCTGATATTCTTAGGTAGAGAAGATGGAATATGGTCTACAAGGTTCAGTTACATTACATTTAAAAACCAATACGAAGAGTGATTATCAGGGAAGATAGAGATTAGCCTGCACATGTCCATTGCAATGAATTATAATCATTTTATGAAGAGGATGTCTGTGTTCACATGTGTGGAACTTGAGTATACCAGATGTTGTCTTGAAAAGCAAAGTGTGGGTTTAAGTAGAACTGTTTCACCAAGTACTTACTGTTTCCCAAATCTCCAAATTGGTGGTACCTTAGTACAATGAATGAAACAATTGTATCTACTACTGGAATTGTCTTTACCAGAAGAGAGATGATGGGAGTTGTACGGAGGACCTATTGACTAAATAATGCAGACTTGGAGGGGAATAAGTCAAAGCAAAATATTGAGGAAATGCATTGTTACCTTCTAAGCCTTGAGGGAAGGTCCATGTAGAAGAAAGTGGGATGGAAATGAGTTGGGTGGGGGCAGATGGTGATGTTCAGTAGCGGGAGCTGGAAACAACATCTGCAGTGATCCCCCAAGACAAACACTACACCATTTCAGCAATATCTCATGTATATTCTCTGGGGGTTAGGCAGGCTTGTGCATGTAAATTTATGGAAGGGGTAAAAAATGTAATTTTACTTTTAAGGCTACTTGACAAGATTGCAGTGCAGATTTCTTCCTCCTAGAAGAATATTCTCCTTTTGCAGACATGGATGTGAGTTTTTATAATCTCCAAGGATGCCATTGTTTATAAAGTTGGAAGATACAGGAAGCTTAATAGTAACACAGGAGTTGAAGCCTTGGAACCAGAAAGTAAAAAGCTTATCATAGTCACTACCAAGACAGAATTCTGAAATAGAAGTGAAATTATAAGGCAGGACCATAGTTGAGAACAACAGTTGCTGAATTAGGTCACTTGCAAGGTAAAGACAACCTTAATACAAAAGGTAATTAGAACACCAAGGCTGAGGATACAGAATATCCAGAGATAATAAACCTGAAACTACACTCAAATTGAATCACTTTGAAAAGAGACTAAATTACAAGATATAACAACACAGATTGCTTTCTGCTTGATACAGAGGCTTTCTCTAAGTTCAGGGAAAGTCTAAGTATGTTCACCATGAATAATATAATTTAACATTATGCTGAAAGTTCAATTAGAAAATAAAGAAAATAAGAGATATAAATATTATGAAAAAGATCAGTAATGTGATAACCATAGCAATAATAAATAATATTAAAAGTTATTGGTTTTTAAAAGTATTGAAAAATCAATGATTTATCTACTCACATTCCACAGAGGTTTAATTATATTTTAGAGTAGTAGGGTACACTTCCTACTCCTTTTTTTTTTTTTATTGTTAGATCATAGCTGTGTACATTAGTGCGATCAAGGGGTACAATGTGCTGGTTTCATATACAATCTGAAATATTTACCAAACTGTTCAACTTAGCCTTTGTGGCATTTTCTTAGTTATTGTATGTAGACATTTGTATTCTGCATTTGGTAGGTTTTGCCTGTACCCATTCTAAGATGCACCATCGGTGTGACCCCACCCATTACTCTCCCTCCAGCATAACCTCCCCCCTCCCTTCTCCTCCCTTGGCCCTTTCCCCATATTCTTGTGCCATAGTTGGGTTATAGCCTTCATATGAAAGCTATAAATTGGCTTCATAGTAGGGCTGAGTACATTGGATACTTTTTCTTCCATTCTTGAGATACTTTGCTAAGAAGAATATGTTTCAGTTCCATCTATGTAAACATGAAAGAGGTAAAGTCTTCATCTTTCTTTAAGGCTGCATAATATTCTATGGTGTACATGTACCACAATTTGCTAGTCCATTTGTGGGTCGATGGGCACTTGGGCTTCTTCCATCACTTGGCAATTATGAATTGGGCTGCAATAAACATTCTGGTACAGATGTCTTTGTTATATTGTGATTTGTGGTCTTCCGGATATATACCTAGTAAAGGAATTATGGGTCATTTGTTTTGTTGACAAAACAAATTTTGTCAGGTCTATTTTTAGGTCTCTAAGTATTTTCCAAACATCCTTCCAGAAGGAACATATTAGTGTGCATTCCCACCAGCAGTGTAGAAGTGTGCCCTTTTCTCCACATCCACACCAACATCTCTGGTTTTGGGATTTTGTTATATGGGTTACTCTTACTGGGGTTAGGTGATATCTCAAAGTAGTTTTAATTTGCATTTCTCTGATGATTAGGGATGATGAGCTTTTTTTCATGTGTCTGTAGATCGTGCTTCTGTCTTTTTTGGAGAAGTTTCTCTTCAAGTCCTTTGCCCACCCTGAGATGGGATCACTTGTTCTTTTCTTGCTAATACGTTTGAAATCTCTGTGGATTCTGGTTATTAAACCTTTATCAGAGGTATGACCTGCAAATATTTTCTCCCATTCTGAAGGCTGTCTGCTTGCTTTACTTACTATGTTCTTGGCTGTGCAGAAGCTTTTTAGTTTGATCAGGTCCCAATAGTGTATTTTTTTTTTTCCAATAGTCTATTTTTGATACTGCTTCAGTTGCCTGGGGAGTCCTCCTCATAAAGTATTCACCCAGGCCGATTCCTTCAAGAGTTTTCCCTGCACTTTCTTCAAGTATTTTTGTAGTTTCATGTCTTAAGTTTAAATCCTTAATCCAGTGAGAGTCTATCTTAGTTAATGGTGAAAGGTGTGGGTCCAGTTTCACCAACCAGTTCACCAACCAGTTCACCCAGCACCATTTGTTAATTAGGGAATCTTTTCTCCACTGAATGTTTTTAATTGGCTAGTCAAAGATCAAATAACGGTAAGTAGCTGGATTCATCTCTTGGTTCTCTGTTCTTTTCCCGAGATCTACTTCTCTGTTTTGTGCCAGTACCATGCTGTTTTGATCACTGTCGATTTATAGTACAGTGTCAGGTCTGGTAGCATGATTCCTCCTGCTTTGTTTTTATTTCTGAGTAATGTTTTGGCTATTTGAGTTCTTTTTCTGATTCCATATAAAATGAAGTATTATTTTTTCAAGATCTTTAAAATATGACAATGGAGTTTTAATAGGAATTGTATTAAAAGTATATATTGCTTTGGGTAGTATAGACATTTTAACAATGTTGATTCTTCCCAGCCATGAGCATGGTATGTTTTTCCATTTGTTAACATCTTCAGCTATTTCTTTTCTTGAAGTTTCATAGTTCACTTTATAGAGATCTTTCATGTCCTTTGTTAGATAAACTGCCACATATTTCATTGTATTTGACACTACTGTGAAAGGAATAGAGTCCTTGACTGTTTTTTCGGCTTGACTATTGTTGGTATATATAAAGGCTACAGATTTATGGGTGTTGATTTTGTAGCCTGAGACATTGCTGTATTCCTTGATCACTTCTAAAAGTTTTGTAGTAGAATCCCTAGTGTTTTCCAGATATACAATTATGTTGTCTGTGAAGAGTGAAAGTTTCATCTCTTCTGACCCTATGTGGATACCCTTGATTGTCTTTTCTTCCCCAATTGCAATGACTAAAACTTCCATTACAATGTTAAAGAGCAATGGAAACAGTGGGCAACCTTGCCTGGTTCCTGATCTAGGCGTGGAAATGATTTCAATTTCACTTCATTCAATATGATATTGGCTATGGGTTTGCTGTAGATGGCCTCTATTAGTTTAAGAAATGTCCCTTCTATACCAATTTTCCTAAGTGTTCTGATCATGAAGGGATGCTGGATATTGTCAACAGCTTTTTCTGCATCAATTGAGAGAATCATATGGTCCTTATTTTTTAGTTTGTTTATGTGCTGAATTACATTCATAGATTTACGTATAGTGAACCAGACTTGAGACCCTGGGATAAATCCCACTTGGTCATGATGTATAATTTTTTTGATTTGTTGTTGGATTCTGTTTGGTAGGATCTTATTGAATATTTTTGCATAAATATTCATTATTGATATGGTCTATAATTTTCTTTTCTTGTTGGGTCTTTCCCTGGTTTAGGGATCAAGGTGATGTTTGCTTCGTAGAATGTGTTGGGTAGTATTCCTTCTTTTCCTATGTTTTGAAAGAGGTTTAGTAATATAGGTACTAGTTCTTCTTTAAAGGTTTGGTAGAATTCTGATGTAAAGCCATCTGGTCCTGAGCTTTTCTTTTTAGGGAGATTTTGTAAGGTTGATGCTATTTCAGAACTTGATATAGGCCTGTTCAACATTTCCACTTCATTCTGCCTAAGTCTCGGTAGGTGGTGTACTTCCAGGTATTGGTCAATTTCTTTCAGATTTTCATATTTCTGAGAGTAGAGTTTCTTGTAGTATTCATTAAGGATTTTTTGAATTTCTAAGGGGTCTGTTGTTATTTCATCATTACCATTTCTGATTGATGAAATTAGAGATTTTACTTATTTTTCCTGGTTAGGTTAGCCAAAGGTTTATCTATTTTATTGATCTTTTTAAAAAACCAACTTTTGGATTTATTGATCTATTGTATAATCTTTTGTTTTCAATTTCATTTAATTCTGCTCTGATTTTGGTTATTTCTTTTCTTCTGCTGTGTTTAGGGTTGGAATGTTCTTCCTTCTGTTGCTTGAGATATTCCATTCAGTTATTAACCTCCTCTCTTTCCGTTTTCTGGAAGAAGGTTTGCAGTGCTATAAATTTCCTTCTGTCCATTTTCTTGAGGAAGGCTTGCAGTGCTATAAATTTCCCCCTTTGCAGTATCCCACAGGTTCTGATAGTTCGTGTCTTCATTGTTGTTTTCTTCCAAAAATTTGGTGATTTCCTTCTTAATCTCATCTATAACCCATCTATCCTTTAGCATAAGGTTATTTAGCTTCCATGTTTTTGTATAGATATGCAGATTCCTGTTGTTATTGAGCTCAACTTTTATTCCATGATGGTCTGAGAAGATGCAAGGAATAATTTCTATTTTTTTAAATTTGCTGAGGCTAGATTTGTGGCCTAGGATGTGGTCGATTTTGGAGTATGTTCTGTGGGCTGATGAGAAGAACGCGTATTCAGTTTTGTTGGGATGAAATGTTCTGTAGATGTCTGTTATATCCCAATATTGATTGGTAAGTTTAATTCTAAAATTTCTTTGCTTAGTTTCTTTTTAGAGGATCTATCCAGCACTGCTAAAGGTGTGTTAAAATCTCCAGCTACTATGGTGGAGGAAATCAAGTTGCTCATCTGTTAGAGTTTCTCTTATAAATTGAAGTGTATTCTGGTTGGGTCAATAAATATTAATAATTGAAATTTCATCATATTGAGTATTACCTTTAAGAAATATAAATTGTCCATCCTTGTCCTTTCTTATTTTGGTTGATTTAAAGCCTATTACATCTGCGAATAGGATTGCAACATCTGCTTTTTGTGCTTTCCATTTGCCTGGAGTATAGATGACCATCCCTTCACCTTGAGTCTATATTTGTCTTTTAATGTAAGGTGAGATTCTTGTATGCAGCAGATATCTGGCTTGAGTTTTTGTATCCATATTCAGCTAACCTGTGCCTCTTTAGAGGACAATTTAAACCATTCACATTAATTGAGAATATTGATAAGCCTTTCGAGAGTCTGGTGGACATTTAAATCCTTTTGCGACTGTGGAAGTTGGAATTTGATCAAAATTTTCTGGGTGTGTTTCCTTTTGTGGTGGAGGATTACACTGGTCTTTATGGAGGATAGGTCTGAGAATATCCTGGAGAACTGGTTTAGTTATGGCAAATTTCTTCAACATGTGCATGTCATTGAAGTATTTAATTTCTCTATCATAAATGAAACTCAATTTAGCTGGGTACAGGATCCTGGGTTGAAAGTTATTTTGTTTTAGGAGATTAAAAGTTGATTACCATTCTCTTCTAGCTTAAACATTTCAGCAGAGAGATTTGCAGTTATTATAATATTTTTCCTCTTGTAGGTAATGCTTTTTGTTCATCTCGCTACTTTCAGAATTTTCTTCTTCGTATTAACTTTAGTGAAATTGATTATCATGTGTCTGGGGGATGTCTTTGGGTTGAATCATGCTGGAGTTCTGAAACTGTCTGTTATCTTAATTTCAGAATCTCTTGGCATGTCTGGAAAGTTCTCTTTCATAATCTCATGGAGAAGAGACTCTGTGCCTTGTGAAGCCACTTCGTTGCTTCAAGGATCCCTATAAGACGAATATTGGTTTTGTTCGAATTATCCCAGAGCTCTCTGTGAGAGTGATCTGTTTTTGCCCTCCATTTCTCTTCTTCTTTGACAGTTTGGGAGCATTCGAAAGGTTTGTCTTCAGTGTTGGAAATCCTTTCTTCTGCTTGCTCCATTCTGTTACTGAGGGATTCTACTGTGTTTCTCAGATTTTTTGAGGGCTGCAACTTCTTGTCTCAATGTGTCAAAATCTTTGGTCATTTGGTCTTTGAATTTGTTGAATTCTTGAGACATCTTTTGGGTTACTGCTTCGAATTCTAATTTGATCTTATTTGCTATCCAGATTCTGAATTTGATTTCTGACATCTCAGCTATTTGTTTGTACATTGGTTCTTGTGCTGTGTCTGCTCCATTGTTCCTTGGGAGAGTTAATCTACTCTGATTATTCATATTGCCAGAGTATTTCCATTGATTTCGCCTCATGATTGTTTTTCACTCTTGCCTCTGGCCGTCTTCAGAGTTGGGGAGGTGTTTCTCCAAGATTAGACCCCAGTGGGATCAGTCTATTGTTGCTGGATCTTTGTAGGGAGTGACTCTATGTAGCTCCTCTGGGGCTGCCCCATCAAGGGAGTTCCGGTTGTGGGAGCAGCTCTGGAGTGTGACACACCCGGATCCAGCAACAGGGCGGTGGGTGGTGCATACAGTTCTTGGAGTGCCTGGCGCCCAGTGACTTTGGCACAGAGGGCCCAATGCTCCAGCAGTCTCTGGCTAGGAGAAAGGCTCTGCACAGAGGCAGGGAGGGCTCTGGAGGGCATGAGGCTACCAGAATCCCTGGCCAGATGAGCAGGCCGGTGTTGAGGCAGGGAGGGTACAGGAGGGATGATGCCGTGTTGCAGGCTCCTGGAGTTCCTGGTCAGGGCGTGCAGAGGCCCGGCGGGCACTGGTGGTGGGTTGTGGTACAGCTCTTACTAGGGTCCGGGCCAACGCTAATTGTGGGTTGTGGCTCAGCTGGTATGGAAGTTCGGGCAGGCTGTAACTATTAATTAAGTTATTTGGACCCAAGTAATTAATAAATAGTACTCACAAATTTCTTCTGGACCAGGAGTACTGTGTAAAAGTTACTAAAACACCAGAAGTGCTAAAAAATTAGAAAGTTTAGAAACCCCTGTGTCGAGGAGTTGTTATCCTGTTATTAAAGTCTCCTTATATCTTTATGACTCTATGAAATATGAAATAACTAAAAAATTCCATCATGAAAATGCTTCCAAAACTACAATTTAGAGCAAACTGATCCCTGTGTGGTTATTAGAAATAAACAGAAAAACATTTGATGGGTTACTTAGACATAAATTCCATCACCAAGTCAAACATCACCCAATAAATATGTGTTAAAATTAAATATTCAGGTTTTGAGGCTGTCATTATAAGAGACTGTTATTATAAGACTCTTGTTACAACAAAGAAACTGAGGCATGGTGGCACCTGTGGCTCAGTGAGTAGGGCGCCAGCCCCATATGCCGAGGGTGGCGGGTTCAAACCCAGCCCCGGCCAAACTGCAACCAAAAAATAGCCGGGCGTTGTGGCGGGCGCCTGTAGTCCCAGCTGCTCGGGAGGCTGAGGCAAGAGAATCGCGTAAGCCCAAGAGTTAAGAGGTTGCTGTGAGCCGTGTGACACCATGGCATTCTTACCTGAGGGCGGTACAGTGAGACTCTGTCTCTACAAAAAAAAAAAAAGAAAGAAACTGAGGCATAGAGAGACTCATTTACACAACAGACAAGGATCAGAATATTGTGACTCGACATTGTACTTTCTGATGACATATGGTATATATTTATTATCTTCTAAATGGAGATGGAGGGCAGTTGTTATCCTGTGGATTTAATAAACTGAACTCCAATCAGACTTTCTACCCTAAGAAATTCAATTAGGAATAATTTCAGAGTATCTTTCTCCACTCGTTTCTCTCTTTTGTGTAGCTTATGTCTGTGAATGATATTATCAATATGACTTAGCAAAGCACTTTGGAAGGGTCCTCTCTTTATCCTCTGTTAGTGTTTTTCTGCAGTCTACATATATCTTCTCTATGTATGTATCTGTGTGTATTTACTATTCTAATTAGAAATTGCCCACTCTGATTTCCTTTCATTTACAAGAACTGTAGTGGCAAATGGCTCTCTCAGGCCCCATATTCATTTCAGTTACATGAACGCTAAAAAATGATGGACTGAAGCTAAATGAAAATGTAAAAATGCTCTGTATTCCTTGGATGTTGAGAAAGTGCAGTTTCACCTGAGTCAAAACTATGATTTAAAGTCATTTCCTGGAAGCTACATTATTTGAAAATATTCACTAACAACCAAAGTCATTGAATATAGTGTGTTTTAGCCATTTGATAAAACTTTTTAAAAAGTATTTCTTGGAGGTAAATATTTATTCTTGCTGAAGTTGTATTTATTCAGAAACTTCAGTTTCTGAATATCATAATAGATATAGTTATAAAAGATGAGTTAAAGAATGATGGTGTAATGAAAGATCAGTATTGGATTCAAAGCGATAGTTAATTCCACTATTTTCCAGATGTTTTACTGCTACCCCAAAACTAAATGGTTTGAGCTTAATGTGACTATTGAGAGAGGAAAAAGGTATAAGCCTCTAATTTTTTATGTTGTACTGCTTGGAATGTGCCTTTGCCACATGAATTTTATAAATTTTCTTTTTATTACATTTCAATAGAGACAGGGAAGTAAGGAAACACTTGAGAAAAATCCAGGCAGCAAGGAGATAACCAGGTAGAATTCTCAGTTTGATAATGATGGTAATTAATGAAGAGCATAAATTTGGAAAATAAATCAGGCACTTGTAATCTTGGTTTTGTGCCTGTTGAATATGTTTTCTGAGGGGAGAGAAAGAGAAAGTGTTTAAGGCATTCTGGGAAATCTCTTTAAAAGTTTTAGAAATTACTTTATAGATTATTACTTTTTTTCACATAAATACCAAATTCTACCTTTGCCATCTAAAATTTCTTTCCTTTGATTTAGGTTAGCCATGGATATGAAAAGCAATGGGTATGTTTAATTTTAGAACTATTTTTTGAAAGCATCATAAAAGATATTAAGCATCGGGTAAAGTTTTTTATACTACTGCGTAACAAAATTTTTATACCAGCCCTCAAGAATTAATTCATAATTACATACTTTTTTCAAAGTTCAAGCCTGCGTTCAAGGATCAAGATGAGGATGTTTTCTCTGAAATAAGTAAATGAATAAATAAGGGAGTCTGTACAAATTACTTAATATGTGACTTTAGGTAAGCTTTTTATTATGTTGGTGAGAATAGAAAATAAGCTAATACTATAGTTGGTAGGATTAAAATAGGTATCTCAATTAAAAAGTATAATTGAGAATAGTAATAATTAGTAAATAATAAATATTATATCATAATTTTAAAGTTATTAATGTTTTCAATATAGAAATAATCAGTCATTATGAATTATTGGCCAATAGCTTAACAATTTCACATAAAGCTAATCTAAAATTACCCATTCTATCTCTTCATCCTAAGCATGTTTTAATTCTATAATTATATTAATTAATATTTTTGAGTGACTTCTTTGTACCAACCTGTGAGTTATAAGTTTAATTTGAATTACAGTTTAATCAACACGCCTATTCTGTGAGTTAGGTTCTATTATTTTGTCTGTTTTAAAAATTAGAAAACTGGGCCAGGTGGGGTGGCTCACACCTGTAATCCTAGCACTCTGGGAGGCTGAGGTGGGTGGATTTCTTAAGCACTCTACCAAGGGTGACAAAGTGAGACTCTGTCTCAAAAAAATAAATAGCAAATAAATAAATCATTCAACAATAAGTGATGGAATCAGGATTTGAACCCAGGAGTCTAGTCCATTTTTCTCCACATTTCAATAATATTGAAATCAGGTTGTAGCTTAAAATTCATATAAATAATTTACATCATGTTTATTTTTATTAATGTCTTCCCCCATAAATACTTTTATTAAATCCATAACATAAGTTAAAATTTTATGGAGTCGTAAAAATCAAGGAAATGGTATGTTAGAGAATAAAAAACCATCAGATTTTGGGAATGAGAATGAAGGTAGGGGAGATGCCAGGCAAGGAAACGCAGATGAGTGAAAAAAAAAATCACGATGTTTTACTGAGGGGTCAGGTCAGGGTTTTGAAGCCCTGGAAGGGTATAGAACCCCATCATGTTCCCACTGCCTAAGAACTGAAATCGGCATTCTTGATGGGAAGGTATAAGACCATTGCTGTATAGTTGGTTAAGACAAGTTAAGAGAGCCCTCTCTTCAGTTCAGAGGGTCTGTTAGGTCCTGGGGAGTCTAACATAACAGGGTCTCTAAAAGGTCAAGATTCTTTACCAATGTCAGCTAGGGCAGGGCTAGTTGTGGAGATACACAACATTCAATGTTGATATCTCCTAGGAAGTGCTGCAGAAATGGAAAGTTTTTCTTTCTTTTCTTTTTGTAGGGACTAAATGAAAGAAAATAAACTTATAAGGGGAAAAAACTGTACTTAAGGCAATAATTTAGAAAAGGCATTGTATATATAAACAATGAGAAATTTAAAGGGTTTGTTTAAATGTATATTTAAAATAGGACCTGAATAAAGACCACGTAGGTACACCCACAGATTCGCTTTTCAAGATATCAAAGTACTATCATGAAAAACGAAATAGCTGAGATAGTGGGAGAAGCCTCATGTAGGAAACAGGGGATTAGAGGCAGAGGCTGGACTCAGAAGAGAAAGCAGTGATTAAGTTTAGGACACCCTCAAAAATTAGTAGCATTCAAATGTAGCTACATGGTGCTGAGAGGCCCACAGGAAATATGGCCATCCCAACTATGGAATGAAAAAGGTCTAAGGTCAGGATGGAGGTGAAACAGAAGCTCACATAAGTGGAAAGAATTTCTGTGTGAGCACACATATACACACATAAATATGTGCACCATACAAATCATGATTCCCTAAAATCCTTATAATTCAATTGAAAAATAATTAAGTCCCCAAAAGAAACTTGAGCAAGGAATAAAAATATAAAGAGTTAAGTTGTGAAACAAATGAACGGTAAGTATGTTCAATTTCATTATTAACTAAATATATGTAAATTAAAAAAGAAAAAAGATAATATTTGAGGGTATTAAGTAAGGACATAAAATACTTCAAATCCCAGTGTTACAAAGAATATGGAAAAATAGATCATTCCGTGAGAGTAATTTTCAATATAATTGGTAGAACTGTAATGGTTGTTAGATTTTAAAATTCATCTGCATTAATGTTTTTCCTGAATGCTTTACGGGTTTCTAGATCAAAGACAGATTCCTTATTATTTATATAACAACGATAAATATTTTTAAGTTATAACATTATAGTTAATTTAAAATGATTTTCTCTGTTACATTTTCAAATTTTTTCACAGTGAATAGCAAAATTAAAGAAAGCATGACAAGTAGTGCAATAAATATTCAACTCACGAAATTGGAAAATCTGAAGAAGGAAAGTGTAAAGATTGCATAAACTAATGAATTAGGAAAAGTAAAACTGGTAAATGAATGGACACATGTTTCTGCCAGTTCAATATATAGAAAACTGATATTTTTCAGATGAAAATGATATATGCAAATATATAATATTAGAAATGAGAATTGGTCTGGTTAAGTGAATAAATAAGCATGATGGCCTCAGAGAATATTTTATATTCGACTATAAAATGTAAATTTGCTAAGGCTTTAAAGAATTTGAGGAAAAGTAGAAAACAAATATCTATAAAAAATACAGTAGTTGCCAAATAAATAAATAAAAAGAAGGAAACAAACCAAAACAAAACCCTGTCTCCTAAAAGAGTTTCTGGGTTTAGATGGTTTAAAAAAGTTTGTTTGTTTTTTATATTTTATGTTATAGATCACTATTGAAAATATTTGTGTTGCATGATTCATCTAAATATTTTTTAAATTATGAACACATAGAAATTTTATTGATATCATTAAGAAATTGTAGGAGTCAGCAATTTTGATAGAGATTTTCCTTGTACATAATGCAGAGGATTGAATAGACAGATGTAAAAATATTTTGTTTATGTGAATAATGCAAAGTCCCTAGTAGTAAACCAGCGTTATATTTTTTACTTTCTCTTTCTCATTTAAATGAAGGGTGAAAATGGCTAAGGTAAAAGAGAAAATTTCTGTTTCTCTTTAAAAGGAAAATCAAGGAACCAATGCTTCCCCAAAAGAAATCCTAATTTTGTGGTTCACTGGTGTATGACTTTGGAGAAATATATAAATATATTTGGTGAATTGATCCATGACCTGCCCCGCAGTCAGCCAAATCAGCTAATTTGCCATGTGAATATATACACACTGCATTAAGTAAAATTAAGAGAGAATTACTGCGTCCAACCTAAAATCATATTCCTATAAACTGATTTCTTAATTTTTAGAGATTAGAGACAGCATAATTCAAAATGTGAATTTTATCCATATTAATGTAAGTTTCTTAAAGAGGAAAATGAAGCATAATAACTGAAATTTCTGGAATAAACACGTACTACCAGGTCATCACCTTAATATTTTGGGGCACATGGTTAAATGACCTTTCAGATAGTATCACAGAGTTAAGCAATTGGGCAATCTGGGTTAAAACGTGGATTCTAGTTAAGGGTGTCGTTAAGATGATGTATCAAGTAGGCCCAAGATCATCGAGCAAACATGCAAGACCAGCACAATGTAAGTTTTTGAAGATGAATTTTTGTCACATAAAATTCTGTCTTCAGGAAAAGTAGCATTTCTTCAACATTCTTTAAGGAATGTCCTTCCTTAATACCCTTATTAAAAACTTTGTTTTTTTCTTTGACATAAGCAAAATTATTTCATCTCGGTAGGTCTCTAATTAGGCATTATTGGCTTTATTTTATAGAAATTGAAATTAAATGTTTAAATGAGTTACCAAAGTTTGCACAGTTAGTAAGTAGGAAAAAAAAAGGCTTAAAGTGTTTTCTCTTCCATGCTGAAAACATGCAAGTGACATGAATCTCACCATAAGTGTGCATTTAACATACGTGAAAATCCATAGGTTAAAAAACGTATTTTGGGGTATAGAAATGTATATTCATAAACTCTTTTAAGTCAGATACAGCTTTACTGCCCCAGCCCATCAATGCCTGCATAGCATAGACATTTCTCTCTCTCTCCCTTTCTCTCTCATGCACACACTCCCTGTGCGTGTGTTTGTACATATGTGTATGTGTCTACACATTCCTAGAGTCCATGAATGTGTATCAGTATTTGACAAATATCAATATTATGAGGCATATTTTTGAGTCTTCCTAGGTATAAATTGAAAATAATAAGGATTTCACATCATTCTTATTGATAGTGCATTTGTAATGTTTTCCAGATAAATGACACTTCCAAAACTCACCATGAAATACTCATCTATTTTCATCTGTGAAATGAATATCAAGGTTTCCACCTTGCAAGTTACCTTTCACACATATCTAGGGTTCTAAAATTATAGTTATCCATGAATAGCCTCATTTATTATGATAAAAATTAAACATGTTCAGAACATATTGTAAAATAATAATCTAATTTTAACTTTCAAATATTTTTCCTCTTACATCGCCTTGTAAAACGAATGAGAATTTTCCTGTCAAAAACGGAGTTAAGAAATTTCAGATTGGTAAATGATTCTGTAAATGTCGTTGTTCTGCCACCCTTCCGCTGAACTGCTTTGAAAATACAATACACAAAGCTGCAGATTAGCAGTACTTAGATGCACCAGGTTGATGTAATTTCAGGCCGCTTGAATTAACTCACTCAAGCTTTCCTTTGCAAACCACCAGCAGAAAAGTGACTCTTTGTCTACAGTTATAAGCCAGGCTCCAGGCCCAGGGAGTTTTCCCATTGTTTCTGATATATTGGTACTTGGACAAAGTCAAATCATCCCCTCTGAAAACTTGACTGCTTAACGGGTATAAACCCAATTGCCGGTGGTTTATTCAGCTTTGACAGTTCTCAGTGTGATCCTAAGAGCCGTTGGTAAAAACAAGAAGGCAAGAGAAAAGCTCCAGAGACCTCCTTCTATTCATTTCTGTAATAGTTTTCTTGCCACGGGAGACTTAAGAAGATTTGTACAGCTTTCTCTCTTTTCATTAGCAGCAAGTGCAATGCTGTTGGGTAAGTTAATGTGTAAGGCTATAAAAAAGAAGAGTGCTGTATATATGAATTTTTATTCCATTTTTAAAACTACCCCTTTACTTAAATAAAATATAGCTGGAAACATAAATCGTAACTATGTTTTGTGTTTTCTAAACCAGAGAGAGTGCCTGGCTTTATTCTGTTTGTTGAATGCAATTCTATGGTTCACTGGGTATTTGGTATGAACATGTTAAAATTATCATTATTGAACTGACAAGGAAACCTGATTGAATTTTCAACACAATCATAGTTCTTGTCATCGATTGTAACAATATTTAATGAATTCTTTGAATTTCCATATGCAACGAAATACGTCAGTATTTTCTGGCTTAGTTTGGCGATTCCATCAATCTGCCACAACTAAATTACTATTCATATGGCGTCTTTCTTTTCTTCTTTGCTAGAGAAAGTATATCTGATTAGTTAAATTTCTGACTCTGGTTGAGAAAAATATACATTTTTACTTGTTATAGCCGATGAACTAACATATAAATGGATTCGTTCCTTACTTACATATGAGAGTAAGATTGTTCCCTTAGAAAGTGCTACCTATTGTGTACTTTGTTGGTTACATGTTGTTCTTAATTTCTCTTCTAGAATTTATTCCAAATTCTATTATGTGCACTCATTCCTGAATTTAAAGATTGATGAAATATACTGGATACAGTAGAGTCATTAGGTGTGTCATTTGTTTTCCATGAAGTTATCACTGCACAATTCATTAATACTTTAAAGATCAACATTTGATAAATTGGTGCACAAGGAAAGAGATGAGAAAAACAGGGGGAGGCCAATAAAGAACAATTAGTTACTTTTTTAAGATACCTTTCTCCCCTATAAGATAGTACCAAAATGTGGACTTGGTAGGCTAAGTCAATACTTCCCTCATTTTTAGGCCTTCAGGTATAAAATAGCTGAATTCAGCCTAAAGCTAAGACTTTTTTGGCCTCTCTGATACAGTTTTTATTTTTAGAAATGTAAATTCTTCTGTGAAGTTAATACTACTGCTCTAAATTCTTATGTATCGTCCTGAAGATTCCAGTGTGGATCTAGAAGAGTTAAGATGTAACATCTTACGAGACAAAATAAATGATGACTTTAAAGACAGATGAAACTGGCATTCAGCTTTTGGGGAAATCTTCATTTTTCAGAGAGGCAGCAGAACAAAATGTATTAAAAACTCGTGATTAGGGACACCTGAAGAACTGCAGGTATTTCCTCCCCCGACTATCTTTAAATTCTTTTTTTTTTTTCTGACAGTTTGTGATGGTGCGTTGACATTTTGAAATATCAAAGCAGAGAATAACCATTGATACAGCTGTCTGACTTACCGCAGTTCCTTATTATAGCAATCGTGTTACCACGGGCCGTATTTCTGTCAACAGCACTTCATCACGGATGCCCCAATTGCCCATATATGCATGGAAGCTTGGAGCACTGCCTGCCAAAGAGGCAATAAATCAAGGAGCAAATGATGTGGCTGCTTTTGCAGTGCTTGGTTTTTCACATGTCCTCATGGCCACGTGTTTTTATGCAAAGTTAGTAAGTCTCTAAGCAATGTACTGGCTGGAAGATGAGTTGCTGCATTCTGTTTGTGTTATATTTTATAGGACAGAAGAATGACTCACTAGGAATTGGAATGTGGATCATGATTTTAAAGTGCCACTCATTTGTCCATTGCTTTAGGAAAGGAAATCAAACCAACTATTGTTTGCTTATTCCCCTCTGAGCACTCAGAAAGGCAATTATCTTATTTCAAACACAAGCTACTTGAGTACCAAGTGGGTATGGCTTCTCTGACAATAAAATTTTCATATATTATCAGAAATTTTTTAAAACTCTGGCATAAAATTCTTGACAAGTTATCAGTTACTTGAAATAAATACTGAGAGAAAGTTAAAGTGCTATTGTTTCTTCATGTAATTAGCTATAATATTTCCACATACATGCATATATTCATGTTGTATACATTTTCTTTTTTACAGAAAGACAGAGTTCCAGGAAGATAGAATTTTCCAAGTTCAAAAAGTGCAATTCTATGTAACCTGATGGCTTCCATTTGTGGGACTTTGTAAAAAGAAGGCTATGATTTGAAAGAACAAAAAATAACTTTTAGCATAATTTTTATTTCCAATCATAAAACTTAAAGATTTAGTTGCTTTAAATTAATTGTAGAGTGAGGTGGGCTATTCATGGTAAAAAGGAAATTAAAGTATTTGGAAATTAGAATTGAAAAAGATAGTAGACAACATCCGGACTAATCACCATTAGCTTCACCTATTTTATCTTAGTTGGAAATTTTATTATACCTGACAATTGAGTCAGCTTGGTATGTACATAATCTATTCTATTTCCAAGTATGTAACAGTTTTGTCAGAGAATGTATTGATCTTATAATAATCAAATTTCAAAAGTATTTGGAATCATTGACATAGTAATACATAAATTATGTAGTTAGGTCACACAGCTAAGAAAAATAAAAACTTAGGAACACACATATTTTGTTTCCTGAGGCTTCTCTTTTAGCCACCATACAAAGGAGATAGTACTCAGCTCATTTTATTTAATAGTTTGTTCTTTAAAGAATAGAATGCACATATTAAAAGACATGGTATTATATTTTTTCCACTGGGTGAAATCAAACATTAAAAGATAATTTGCTTTTAGTTCCCAGTGATCTTTACTGGTCATTGTTTCAAATCCTTTAGATTTGATATTCTTTGTCTTTTAGCCTTTGATAAAACACAAATTATCTCAAAGCACTTGGATGGCTCCTATGTGACATATTTCTATTTGAAATAACTTCTTGTAAAGTTGATAATATTTTTGTAATATTCATAACTATTTTTCAATTATAATTTTATTGACAAATATTTTAGATGCATATTTTATATATGATATTTTATTCATTAAGAACAAATATATAGGCTCAGTGCCTGTAGCTCAGTGGTCAGGGTGCCAGCCACATGCATGGGGGCTGGAAGGTTCAAACCCAGTCCTGGGCCTGCTAAACAACGACAACTAAAAAAAAAAATGCTGGGCATTGTGGCGGGCAATTGTAGTCCCATGTACTTGGGAAGCTAAGGCAAGAGAATCGCCTAAGCCCAAGAGTTTGAGGTTGCTGTGAACTGTCACACCCCGGCACTCTACCAACCGTGACATAATAAGACTCTTCTCAAAAAAAAAAAAAAAAAAAAAAGAACGAATATATACTGGAACCTTCCTGACCACCGAATATGAACTATTCAGATCCTGACCCTTCTTTTATCCCTTTATCTTGCCTTAATTTTCTTATATTGTTCATAACATTTAACTATAGCAGAAACTATATTTCATATTTGTTATCTGATTATTTTCTGTCTTCCTAACTTGAATCTATGTTTTTGGACAGTACATAGACTGGGTTTATTTTGTTCTGTTTTCATTGCTGCAGTATAGCAAGAAAGTTTCTGGCATAAAATACAAACTTCTAAAACATGAATGTTGAACAAATTGATAACATCTAGATCCAATATTGTACTTACTAAGTTGTAAAAACAGTGCTTTACATATATAAAATATTTTCTAATCTTCACATCAAACTCGCTTGCCAAGAAGTTATTATTTTCCTCCCTTTACAGATTAAGAATATGAGATACACGGAGAATAAGCAAGTTGCCACTAAATAATTGAACTGGAGTCACATCCATCTCTGGCTGCCTTTGAAACCCATGAATACTTTTTTGCTACATCACCTTGCCTGATAATACGTTGTACTTGGAAAAACATTTTTTTTCACATGTTGAAAAAGAGGACTAGAGAAATATTAGCAGATAGTGTCACAGTTCATGGTTGGTAAGAAACATATAAAAGAACATAAAAGTTTCCAAAGACTTCCAAAAGAGAAGTGTCGGTGTCGCTCGGCCGCCGACCAGCAGGGACGAACACACCAACGCAGACAGCTTTCAGCAGGTTTATTATCAGGGGCAAGCAGCTTGTCCGGGGAGAGCAGGATGGAAAAGCTCCCTAACCTTGTCCGGGGAGAGCAGGATGGAAAAGCCCTCTCTAACCTTGTTTACAGCACTCTGTATATATACTCTAGGACACATCCTGTTATTGCGGTTTCTTGACCTAGGTATCTCTCCAATGAGCGCAAAGGGCACGGGCGGCAAGGTTGTTGCCAGGGCGAAGCCTGCAAGCAGGTTTCCTAAAGTACGCCTCCGCCATCCTGTTTTTGTGCCTGATCGATACATTGTATAAGGGCCCTCCACAAGAAGGACTCAGGATAGAAAAAAAGAGAGAGAGAAAATAAAAGAATTGGAAAGAAATGGGGTAGGTAAAGAGAAAACTGTTCCAGAAAACTGTTTCAGTTTTAACATTTCTTTCCACACTGGTCTGTCTGGAAAAGCTCTTATTTCTCTTTCCTTGGGACAACCATCACTGCCTACATGAACTATCTCTTTTTGTCAAATGAGTTTACTCCGTGTCATCTGAACCAAGAACTGTGACTGAGTTGTGCAGATCTCTCAACTTTGAGTCCTTTCCTTCTGACGACAGAAATGTTTTCCATTCCTCTTCTAAGGTCTTTCTCCTATCTCATATAGTTTATAAACTTTCAGTTTACAATGCCAGTTACTCCCTGCCCCATAAAATCGCATACTACCAGTAATTGGACACATCATACATTGCTTTAAGACATTTCTGATTACATTTTCATGTAACATTCAATTTCTTGCTATTTTTCTAAATTGTATTCTTCTTTATTTTAAGGGCTATCTATTTAATTCCTTGTATATTATATCTAAGTGCTCAACAAGGCTTGATTGAATGATTATTGTTTTCAAGTAATTTATAATTTATAAATTACAGATAATTTTGGTGGGTGATTAATGTTTTTGTGAGCAAGTGCATAGTTTTTAGAGGCTTAAAGTCTTCCAGTAGTTCTGTGGTAAATGGTGTTTAGGCAAGTTAAACAAAGTATTTTTAATATACTTTTTATTTTATTTTTAAAATTATTATGGGTACATAATAGTAGTTTATCTTTATGGGGTACAGCACTCTTCTGAATGTTCTTTGAGAAGTTCCTTATATTCTCTAACCCTCGTTGTAAAATGGAGATAATAATACCCACTCAAGTGTGTTGTTACTCTGACTAAATTAAGTATACTCATACATTAAACCCTCGAGTACAATCCCACTACAGGCTTGTTATTGTTGTAATTGTAGTAGTCATCATTGTTGGGATTTCAATAAGCAAACACAGAAACTTCACTGGTGTTCTCACTCTAGGAATGATAGCACAAAGTTAGTCTCCACATGTCCTTATCTCCACTGAGGGGGTTTCAGCCTTCCATTCAGTGGCCAGCTTAGAAAACCAGGTCGGTGGGAAGCCCACCCCTTCCGTATGACATCCAGAACCGTTAACAACCAAAATGCAGCCTCCAGGAAGCACAAAACACAGGTCCTGAATCAGGAGACCTCATGTTCAGTTAGGTGATAACCTTTTGGCTCGAAACAATTTAAAACACTTGCTACATTGCAACACTGTAACTAACACTAAAGTAATTGCCAGAAATTGGATAAGTAGAAGTGAAGTTACTTTTGATTTTGTGGCATGATAGACTGTATACTGAATAAACATAGAAAGACGGGCATTTCAAATGTGGGTGATGGGGTAGGCTTTAGTGTTAGGGGAAAGCTTGCATAAGACAGTGGAAAAAGAATGAGGATGGGTATGTGAGATGGAGCTGAGAGTGACTGAGACGGCAGGTGTCTGACACAGTCGGGAGAGGAAAACCATAGCCGAATTAGAGACATGATTACAATGTAAACAACAGTTCATTGTGAGGGCGTAGAGAGTGGAAACAAACAACATGATACCATCTGGGCCAGCAGATAACAAGTGACAGTCTGACTGCAGTCTAATTCCCGCATGGGCCGTGGGCAGGCAATAATTGAGTAGGAACATTTGGCCTAGTTTCCTTCGCTAATCACTGCCCTCCTCGGCACTTACAGTACCATTACAGCAGGTGCCCTCAGGCTTCTACTGACACACTCATGATGTTTGTCAGACTGCTCCCAGGTCACTCTCCATCAGGCCACGAAAGTCAGCCCCAAAACTCTCTTCTTGATTGTTGTTGGTGTCTTAGACTAATACAAAAGAAGTCCTTGTTAACTATAAGCTACTTAGGTGTTAGAGTGACACTTAGTTGTTAATGTATCCAACTTAACTGGATACATTAAAAAATCTCAGGTCAGTGGACAAATAAAATTACATTAAAAAAACAAAACAAAAAACTCTTGGGTGCAATATACCTTAGGAGTTTGGTGTGTTGAGTACAACTTGAAGCATGTAAAGATTTGCATCTTCTTTGTAACAAAGAGATTTGTTAGTATTGTGGATAGTACATGTCTGGTATATGGAAGAGTGTGGATACTTGTTGCAAGAAAGAGAAATAGTTTTTGAATAATGTTTTCTATTTTTGGTATTTTTGTTTGAGTCATTGATGATTAAAAATATGTTTATATTATAGAGACTACGCAAAATACATTTGAGTTTATTTTGACTATATTTTAAGAGAGTATTGGGTCAATAAGAACTTAGAGAATGTATAAAACAATTAAATTTACTGACATATTTTTATTCATTATTAAAAGGAAAACACTAATTTTTTTTTATTCTTGGCATGTGGTAAGAACAAGTATATAGAGAGAATTTTTTCTTTAATTTCAAGACAAAATAGCACAATAAATATGAACATTCTTTGCTTTTATTTCTAAGCATAAACATAAAGATAAATACATTTTTAGAACTCAAACAACAGTGAGAAATTCGATGTAGTTGAGGATGCTTCATCATCCATCACCCAAAAACATCTTTTAAGTTTCTTGATTAGATTTTACAAAGACTTATTAGTGTGGCAAAAATACTCCTAGCATAAATAATTATTAATACAATGTCAAATAGGTCTGCAGGTGAACTCAATTACAGTGGCACAATGGGGCAATTAACTGTAAAAGTCATTGGCGTCATTGTTCTCCGAAGGTCAAAGGCACTGGAGTGGAGAATGGTGAAATTATATGACAGAGCAGAATAAGAGGCTGTGATTGAAGATGTTCTGGATCACAGACCTTTATTGTACTTTGATTTTTTTACAGCTTACTTTATTTGGGTTTCTCATCTGTGAAAAAAATTAGTGTATATCGTACTATAGTTTGATTGAAGTATTTGAACTTTTATGAGCACACTGTTTTTTTTTCCATCTCAAAAAAGTATGTATTTTCGTTGTTGTAGCACTGTGGCTGTGAAGGCTTTTATTAGTTATAATGGAAATCTTTCTGATCCAGAATAGAGCTTCTACTTACTACAATGTTACAAATTTTTATATACATAAGTATTTTACATATGAGGACCTGAACTGTTAGGATATTAATAGAGCTTGACCACTTGGAAGGGGAATGATTAAATTTTGCAATTCCCTGCTAACCTACTTGAAACTATTCCTAACCTTTGAACTCTAAAAAAATCCCAAGAAGGTTTGAGACTTTTTGATTTTATTTTTAACACAGTAAGGTTAATAACATCACCCAAGTATTGCCTCAGTTTTTATGCCTGTAAGATCTGAAACAAACCAAAAAACCAAAAACCTGTTAGTAAGGGTAAGAAGCCTGAAACATTTATTCATTTATTTTGTGCTATAAACTATGCTAATAAAATGAGATAAAGTTCATGTCTGCAAGTTGGTTCCAGGCTGTTGGAGGAAACATTTAACAAGTAAAGACAGAAATGAGATAATCACCAATTTTGATAACTGCCATGAAGAAAAACCTATGAAGTACATGAGGAAGTAAAATGAGGTGTAAACCAAAAATAAAATCCTAAGAATATGTTCCGGTTCCATCCATGTGAACATGAAAGAGGTAAAGCCTCCCATGATCGCATTAATGTACACAGCTATGATTGAATAAAAAAATAACATAAATAAATAAACAAAATCCTAAGCCCTCTCAGCCAAGGGGTTCCAGACACAATTTGAAACTGAGTTCCCCGCCCTGATAGAGGTAAAGCACGATTGCCAGTGCGTGATTTCCCATCATGAATATTCATTCCTGTAGCTTGTTGAGTATGTATATTTGACCTCTCTGCTCAGTATAAAATCTTGTTCTTTTTGTCTGTGTACCTGGCTTGTGGCCCAGGCTCTGCTTTCCAACCTGTTGGAATGGCCACCCAACAGGTTGCTACCCTTTGTGAGAAATAAAGTATGAACCTTGCTAATATATTTTAAGTTTACAGAGGCAACAGTTTAAATTGATTACCTCCCAGAGTAAGGCTAGTTACACAGTACAGTAGACAAGATGAGTCAACATAGCCAAAAAAAGTCACATCTCAGCTAAAATGTTTCATGCTGCTTTAAAAAGCTTGAGCGTTTTTAGCCCTGTATGCTAAATGAAGATGGAGTATTTATCTTATCTCTTCCAACTCTAAGCCACCTCCCATTCCTCCTCACTCCTCCCAAACAAGATTGCTCTCATCTGGTGATGGGAGTTAAACTGCATTCTTGTAGTTACTGACGATTGAAGCTCTGGTATTGCCTTCCTATCTCTTTGTCTTCATTCTCACTTTATCCAAGTTACCTACATAGTTAGTCTCTCTGGCCATATCTGCACCCTACTCCAATTCACGGGGCACCTTTCCAGAAGGTAGTTATCCTTAGGCATAGCTTTTATCGGCCATTCTCTCCTTGAGAATCTTTAGTGGTTCCCTATTCTCTTGCATTTTTAGAACATCTTACACTCAGTGTTTAAAACCCTTTAAAGCCTGGCTCTACTTAAATAAACGAAACTATTTACATGAGGTGAAAATTTTTTTAAACATCACAGCATGGGCTCCTGGAAGACTTCGGAGCCATGGGCCAGCAAAAGAAGATACTTCTATAGGCTGTGCCCAACTAAAAACAAAAATAAAGCTTCGACTGGGGGACAGTGTTTCTGTTCAATCCACTTTCCCTTTGCTGTCCTTAGGCTGATCTTTTAATGAAGCTGTGTCTGCCCATAGCATCTTCATTCCATATGCTAAGAAAAGGTCACTTCTAAATAGACAAGCAACCTTTTTTTTTTCATCCAAGAAAGTAAAAAGATAGAAAATTGTATTTAGTCCACACCATTCTCAAGTATTCAGATGTGAAATGGACTCCACGTAGACAGGATTGAGAGAACCAGCAGGTGTTGAGGTGAAGTCTTATGGCTCTGACGTGCTACTTGATTTGTGAACTCAGTGAATTACTTAACATCATGTTTATGTCCAAGTTTCTTCACTGTTAAAATAGGCATAATGCTTAGTACATTGATTTTGGAGGGCAGCTGAGACAATAAAGCACTTAGAACATTTATTGCTTAGTAAGTGCCATGCACATCCTTGCTATATAAAATAAATGAGGCAGTGATTTATTGAAATGGTGTTCTCATGAAGATTATTTACCAAGTGCTAAAAGCACTAATATCAAAAGTATGTACTTTTCATGATCAGAGCACAAATGCTCTGCTATTTTCTTCTCTTCCTATATAATTTATTACTACATAATTGTGCACTTAACTAGATAAATCATGTATAAAGCAGGCTTATTAGGTAAATCAGGTAGAAGAATTGGTTTTAACAAATTTTAAGGAGTGTCCTTCACTGCAGCATGTGGCTGAGAGCCGTCAGTGTGCCAAGTACCACAGGGCAATGAAGTGAAAACCATTTTAGCTCAATTTCTTATTCATATCAACTAAGATATAGCTAGTATTTGCACAGTCACTACGCTGTGTTTAAGTAGAGGTATGAATTATTTGGTAACTAAAAAAAGTGTAAAACCCAAGTTAATTACATTTGACAGATTTGTTTACTCATTTGCTTACAAAACAAGTTCATCTGTTGGTACAGCCAAACTGGCAGCCAAAGGCGCCCTCTTCAGGGCTGAAATTGTTTAATTATTCCTTAACTGGAGCAATTTGGCCCTAAAATCTGAACTCTCTCATTATATCACTAGGATTTTTCTCATGCTATGTTATCAATCCATAGACAATTTTTGATTATAATGTATTTCCAATGTCTTTACAATATAGTCAATAAAGAGTTTAAGCCATAAAACTTAATGCTACATCCATGCTTTACATATGTGACTGCAAGAAGGGATCATCTGTTCAAAAGCCAAAATCTTTACACATTGAATATTTAAGAACATAATTATTGAAAATTTCAGAATAAATCATTAAGGGTAGGTCAGTAATTTCAAAAACAGCAATAAAGATTTCTTTGGAACTTAAAAAAATCTATTGGATCTATTGGTAGTTATTTCTAGCAATCTATTTTTATTTGGAGGTAATACATAAGAGCATAGAGACTATATTAACCAAATTCGCCCCTGGGAGTCGAGGTTTTTGAAGCCACTCCTGCACTCTGTACTTTTCCATCCAAAAAGAAAAATATACTCTAACTTGTTTTCAATTGAGTTCCAAAATAGGATTCAACACAACTAGTAATACTTGCTTCTCATAACTAATGAAAATATAATTTAGGGCACTTAATGTTGGTTCTTTTCTCTTGTATAAAGAACATGCCCAAGTCTCTTCAATACGGAAAGAAAGATTTCTTAATTTTCATTTTCCAACAGCTTTTGCCTCATATGCCTTATCTCCTTCAGTATAGCATTCCAGGCAAGTGTCACCACAGTTTGCTAATTTTTCTGTTTTGTAGAGATGGGATCTTGTTCTTGCTTAGGCTGGTCTCAAACTCCTAGCCTCAAGTAGCCTTCCTTTCCTGGTCTCCCAAACTGCTAGGATTACAGGCATGAGCCACCGTGCCCAGCCAAAGCTTCTTTTGCACAATGTATAGTGTTGTCTTCTTCGTCAAAGATCACTTGGCTGTATATGGGTGTTTTGATTTCTTGTTTTTCTGTTCTGTTGCATAGGTCTATGTCTCTGTTTTTGTACCAATACTATTCTGTTTGGGTTACTATAACTTTGCAGCATAGTTTGAAGTCTGGTAATGTGATGCTTCCAGATTTCTTCCTTTTGCTCAAGATTGCTTTGACGATTCATGCACTTGTCTGGTTCCAGTCAAAGCATAGAATTTTTTTTTCTTGACTTGGGAAATATGGTACACATATTTTAATGGGGATTGCGTTGAATCTATAAGTTACTGCCATGGACATTTTAACAATGTTGACTCTACTAATCCATGAGCATGATAGGTTTTCCTATTTGTGTTATCTGCAATTTTTTTTTCTGCGATGCTTAATTTAAAATTATTTTTGAATATCAAATAAATTTTTGTGTTTCTTCTTTGCTGGTGCTCCCAGAATATGTTAGCAAGGTTTACCGGTATCCACCACTGGGCTTTGCTGTTAAGTTGCCATGTCTCTAGGTGTTTAGAGAAACAATGGATGAATGCTTGGTGATCAAGTGAACTGTGAGGCCCTCAGATTTCTCAAAGTCTTTTTTCCACTCGCAGCATCCATTCATGTCATTTCTTTAAAAAGCTACATTTGTACTATGTGATTCAATAGAACATTTTCCCCTATTTTTTAAATATATAATGTTTATACATGTGTTTAATATACTTTAAAATTTTTTTATTGTTTGGGATTCATTGAGGGTATAAAAAATTAGGTTGCACTGAATGTATTTGTTAGATAAAGTCCCTGTTATAATTGGGTCCCACCCCCAAGAGGTGTGCCATACTCCATGACCCCCATCCCCCACCCTCCTCCTTTCTCACCCTCCCTCATTCCCCAACCCTACCCCTTGTATTAGCTCATCTACCGTCCTCATATTACAATTGAGTACATTGGATTCTTGCTTCTCCATTCTTGCGATGCTTTACTAAGAAGAATGTATTTCAACTCCATTCAAGTTAATACAAAAGATGTAAAGTCAACATCTTTTTAATGGGTGAATAGTATTCCATGGTATACATATACCGTAGCTTGTTAGTTCATTCCTGGGTTGGTGGGCATTTAGGCTGTTTCCACATTTTGGTGATTGTAAATTGAGCTGCTATAAGCAGTCTAATGTAAATATCCTTATGATGAAAGGATTTATTTTTTTCTTCTGGATGGATGCCTAGTAATGGGATTGCAGTATCAAATGGGAGGTTTAATTTGAGTTCTTTGAGAATTCTTCATACTTCCTTCTAAAAAGGTTGTATTAGTTTGCAGTCCCACCAGCAGTGTAAAAGTGTTCCCTTCTTTCCACATCTATCCCAGTATCTGCAGCTTTGAGATTTTGTGATGTGGGCCATTTTCACTGGGGTTATGTGCTATCTCAGGGTAGCTTTGATTTGCATTTCTCTGACGATTAGGGACCATGAGCATTTCTTCATATGTTTGTTAGCCATTTATCTATCTTCATAGAGAAGGTTCTATTCATAACTCTTTCCCAGTGATATATGGGATTGTTGGGTCTTTTTTTGTTGATTAACTTGAGTTCTCTGTAGATTCTGGTTATCAAGCTTTTGTCTGATTCATAATATTCATAATCTGTAAATATCTTTTCCCATTCTGAAGGTTGTCTGTGCTTTGGTTGTTGTTTCCTTAGCTGTACCCAAGCTTTTCAGTTTAATCAAGTCCCATTTGTTTATTTTTGTTGTTGCAATTGCCACAGAAGTCTTCTTCATAAAATCTTACCCCAGGCCAATAGCTTCAAGTGTTTTTCCTACACTTTCTTTGAAGATTTTTTTTTTTTTTTTTTTAGAGTCAGAGTTTCACTCGTTCACCCTCAGTAGAGTGCTGTGACATCACAGCTCACAGCAACCTCCAGCTTTTGGGCTTAGGTGATTCTCTTGCCTTAGCCTCCCTAGTAGCTGGGACTACAGGTGCCTGCCACACTGCCCAGCTATTTTTTTGTTGCAGTTTTGGCCAGGGCCGGGTTCAAACCCACCACCCTCAGTATATGGGAGCGGCACCCTACTTACTGAGCCACAGGTGGGACCCCTCTTTGAGTATTTTTATTGTTTCATGCCTTAGATTTAAATCTTTTAACCACCTCGAGTCAATTTTTGTAAGTGGTGAGAAGTACAGGTCCAGTTTTAGTATGTTACATGTGGTTATCCAGTTCTCCCAGTACCATTTATTGAATAAGGATTTGTTTTCCCAGTGTATGTTCTTGTTTGGTTTATTAAAGATCAGGTGGCTGTAAGATGTTAGTTTCATCTCATGGTTTTCTATTTGGTTCCAGATGTCTGTGTCTCTATTTTTGTGCCAATACCATGTTGTTTTGATCACTGTGGACTTGTAGTATAGCCAAAAGTCCAGAGGGTGATACCCCTGGCTTTGTTTTTGTTACTAATTGCCTTGGCTATACAGGGTTTCTTCTGGTTCTATACAAAGTGAATTTTTTTTTTTCCCACAAATCTGAAAGTATGCTAATGGTATTTTGATTGGGATGGCATTGAATCTGTAGATTGCTTTGGGAAGTATAAACATTTTGACAATGTTGATTCTTCCCAGCCCTGAGCATGGTACCTTCTTCCATTTGTTAATATCTTCTGTATTTCTTTTGTTAGGGTTTTGTAATTTTCTTTGTAGAGGTCCTTCACCTCTTTTGTTAGGTATATGCCTAGGTATTTCATTTTTTTGAAGCTAGTGTGAATGGAATTTTGTCCTTGATTAGCTTCTCATCTTGGCTGTTAATGGCAAATACAAAGGCTTCTTATTTGTGGACATTGGTTTTATATCTTGAGACATTGCTGTGTATTTTGATCACTTCCAGGATTCTTGTAGTTGAGTCCTTGGGGTTCTTTAAGTATAAGATCATATCATCAGCAAAGAGGGAGAGTTTGACCTCCTCTGCTCCCATTTGGATGCCCTTTATTTCCTTCTTTTACTTGATTGTATTAGCTATGTTAAATAGGTCATATGCAATTTGTTAAACAGGTCATATGCAATTTCTTTCCTCAGTGTGCCAAGGGTCTCTTTGTAGAGATCTACCCTCTCCTCAGTTAAGTTTATTCCTAAGTATTTTATTTTCATTTTAGCTACAGTGAATGGTATTGAGTCTTTGACTCTTAGCTTGAGTGTTATTGGTGTATGTAGGGGTCCTCAAACTATGGCCTGTGGGACACATGAGGCGGTGTGATGTATTTGTTCCCATTTTGTTTTTTTACTTCAAAATAAGATATGTGCAGTGTGCATAGGAATTTATTCATAGTTTTTTTTTTTTTAAACTATAGTCCGGCCCTCCAACAGTCTGAGGGACAGTGAACTGGCCCCCTGTAGAATGTAAATGTCTTAACACAATGACTAAGACAATGCTAGGAAGGCTATGTTAGCTAGTGTGATGAAAATGTGTCAAACGGTCTATAAAACCAGTGTATGGTGCCCCATGATAGCATTAATGTACACAGCTATGATTTAATTAAAAAAAAAAAAGTTCGAGGACCCTGGAATGCTACTTATTTGTGTACGTTAATTTTGTAACCTGAGATTTTGCTGAATTTATCAATTCCAGTATTTTTTTGGTGTGAAGCCTTTGGTATTTTCTACATGTATGATCATATAGTCAGCAAAAGCAATAGTTTAACTTTCTTTTCCCCCATTTGGATACCCTTTATTTCCTTTTTTTGCCTGGTTGCTCTGGCTAGGACTTCCAGCACTATGTTGAAAAGACGTGGTGACAGTGGGCACCCTTATATTGCTCTAGGTCTTGGTAGGAATGCTTTTAACTTTTTTCCCATTCTATATGATTTTTTTCTGTGGGCTTGTCATATATGGCTTTTAGAAATTTGACATATGTTCCTTCTCTGTCTAGTTTGTTGAGGGTTTTTACAATAAATGGTGCCGAATTTCATTGAATGCTTTTTCTGCATCTATTGAGATGAATATATTGTCTTTGTTTTTGCTTCTGATTTATGTATATTGAGTCAATCTTGCATACCTGGGATGAAGTCCATTTGGTTATAGTGTATTGTTTTTCAATGTGTTGTTGAATTCAGTTTGTTAGCATTTTGCTCAGGCTTTTTGCATCAGTATTCATAAGGGATATTGCTCTGTAGTTCTTTTTTTTGTTGTGTCCTTTACTGGCTTTGGAATTTTGGCAATATTGGCTTTGTAGAATGTGTTGGGGAGGATTCCCTCCTTCTTGATGTTATGAAATGATTTCAGCAGTATGGATACTAGTTCTTTTTAGGTCAGGTAGAATTTGGCTGGCCAATTCCTCTGGCCTGGGCTTTTTATTTGTTGTTGTTGTTGAAAGATTTGTTATTGCTGCTTTAATCTCCCTGCTTATTATTGGTCTAGTCAGTCATTCTATTTCTTCCTGAATGAGTCTTGGAAGGTTGTATGTTTCCAGGAATTTGTCTAGTTCCTCTTTCAAGTTTATGTGTGTGGAGATTTTCGTAGTATTCACAGATGCCATATTATTTCAAATTTGGCATCTTTGCAAAGAATCTCCTTTTGTATCATTGATCCTTTGTATTTGGTATCTTTTGTTTTCTATTTCATTTGGTTCTGTTCTGACTTTAGTTATTTCTTTAGGTGGCTTTGGATTTGGTTTGCTCTTCCTTTTCTTGTTCCTTGAGATCTATCATTATATTGTTAATTTTTGATTTTTTAAAATCTTTTTTGTCTTTTTGATTTGAGCACTTAAGGCTATGAGTATTCCCCTTAGGGCTGCTTTTGTTGAATCTCAAATTATGATAGCTTGTGTCCCCTGTGTTGTTCAGTTGGAGGAATCTTTTGATTTCTATCTTAATTTCATTATTGACCCAACAATTTTTCAGCAGTAGGTTACTTAAATTCTATGACTTTCAGTAGAATTCAGTATTTCCCTTGGAGTTGATTTCTTTTATTTTTTATTTTTTATTAAATCATAGCTGTGTACATTGATATAATCATGGGGCATCATTCACTAGCTTCACAGACCGTTTACCAAGTTTCACATATACCCTCGTAAGATGCACCACTGGTGTAACCTTGGAGTTGATTTCTATAGGATGTCTAAAAAGTCACCCATAAAGTCACCACACATAGGAAAAATGGGAAATTTTAGCTGAATTTACTTTTACTTATAAAATATTAATTATAATATTTGACAAAATATTTATAAAATATTCTCTGTGTGTTGGCCACCTCTTTGATCTAGTGAAAGTAAGGTATGGAGAAAAGAGGAGAAAAGGCAACATAAAATGTTCTTTGAAAAAACAAGGAATTGAACTGAGCATATTATATTGGTCTTTACATATAGAGCTCCAAATTGAGAAATATTTTGATAGTTTAAGGTCCAGAAAGCATCAACAGCAGATTAGGAAATGGTACACAGAAAGCTGTCCTGAGCTGCAAAGTTTCAAGAGGTTTTCCTCCATCTCCCCCTGTGTTCAGAATTTCAACATTTCCTTGGCAAGAGCTTAGTGAGCCTGGTTTGGAGAAAACCATGCATCTGCTCTAGTCCTGTGATCTCTTGTCCTTGTAGCAATTCCAGTAAATACTTTAAGATAGGCAGGTAACAATCCACAAGTGATTTTTATTGTCATAATTAAAGTCAAATAAATTCCTAACTATGGCCGTGAAAATAAACAGGCATATTTATAAAAATCTTTTCTATGCAAAAATGTTTTCTATGCTGTAGCACTTTCTAGGGAAGATATGACTAGAAGTGGTGACTTTTTAGAATCTGCTGACCTATAATGCTTGAGAAATTAAAAAGTCAAGAAATACAAGGGACTTGAAGAGAAACTTCTCTGAAGAAGACAGGCACAGGGCCTCAGACATATGAAAAAATGCTCATCATCTTTAATCATCAGAGAAATGCAAATCAAAACTACTTTGCGATATCATCTAACTCCAGTAAGATTAGCCCATATCACAAAATCCCAAGACCAGAGATGTTAGCGTGGATGTGGAGAAAAGGGAACACTTCTACACTGCTGGTGGGAATGCAAATGAATACATTCCTTTTGGAAAGATGTTTGGAGAACACTTGGAGATCTAAAAATAGATCTGCCATTCAATCCTGTAATTCCTCTACTAGGCATATACCCAGAAGACCAAAAATCACATCATAACAAAGATATTTGTACCAAAATGTTTATTACAGCCCAATTTATAATTGCTAAGTCATTGAAAAAGCCCAAGTGCCCATCAATCCACGAAAGGATTTATAAATTGTGTTATATGTACACCATGGAATATTATGCAGCCTTAAAAAAAGATGGAGACTTTACCTCTTTCATGTTTACATGGATGGAGCTGGAACATATTCTTCTTAGTATTTCTTACAAAAATGGAAGAAAAGGTATCCAATGTACTCAGCCCTACTCTGAAACTAATTTATGGCTTTCACATGAAAGCTATAACCCAATTATAACTTAAGAATAGGGGGAAGAGGGAAAGGGAGGGGTGTAAGGGGGGAGGTAGGCGGAGGGAGGGTGATTGGTGGGATTACACCTGCAGTGCATCTTAAAAGGGTATATGTGAAACTTAGTAAATGTAGAATGTAAATGTCTTAACAAAATAACTAAGAAAATGCCAGGAAGGCTATGTTAACCAGTGTGATGAAAATGTGTCAAACGGTCTATAAAACCAGTGTATGGTACCCCATGATCCCATTAATGTACACAGCTATGATTTAATAAAAAAAAAAAAAGTCAAGAAATAAGGTGGGGTGATTTTCTATTCTAGCATGTCTGTCAAGCTCTTTGACTTTCTAAGAAGAAAGTAATCCTGACTCCAGTTCAATTGACTGTTAAAGCTTATGACTCTCCACCTAATCAGCCACACAGAGTAACTGCACTCCAGATACTTGTCAAGGATTATAATGTCAAACTCACTGCTATTCAATATTTAATCAAAAGCTGGGCAGAGAGATATAATACCTATAGCAGACAGTGGAAGGCAATGCTGCCCATTATTTAAATGTAAAAAAAAGAAAATCTATCCCTACATTAAGCTACAATCAGAGCACTGCATTATGTCCTTAAAACTTAATTTCACTAATTGCATTTTGATGCTTTTTTTCCCCTTAGGTCTAGATTTAGGAACATTTACAAAGGCAGTTGAATATGGTATTTATTTTAAAGATACAAGTATTGTTTCCTATATCACACAGAAATTTTTTTTTCTCCTTTATTTGTCTTAGTAAGTTCACACTTTAACAGCTTTGTTGAGTTATATTTTCTATATCATAATAGTCACTCATTTAAGTTTGCAATCTAGTGAATTTTAGTACATTTACAGAGTTGTACAAACATATCACTGTCCAATTTTGAACATTTCTATCATCCCCCAAATATTCCTCTTGTCTGTTTTAGTTGATTCCTGCTATCTGCTATCATCCCAGCCCAAGATCCTGGCCAAATTTGACCCAGAGACATCATTTCTCAAGCCCGAAAATGGTCACCATGCAACATGATGATGGTTCTAACAGGAATAATAGGAAATTGTTATTCTTTTGATATTCAGAAAATGCATATTGAGGGAGTAAACTTAGAGGAAGAGACAGTGAGTTTTTTATTTTTTATAATAAGTATAGCAGAGACATTTTAGAAAATGTATTCAGTAAGTGTAATTTCATATTTTATACATTTATAAATAATGGAATGGAAGATGCTAGGAAAATTTTGAGAAATCTTTGAATTAGCACATCCCTAAGTGTGTTCTGAAAAATGGTAGTTTTATAGCATTTTATTTTAAAAAGAGAAGGTGAGTTTCTATGGTTTAATTTAGGAAATAACTGTGTTAAAGCTAATCTTAGGTCTCCCTGAAGCATTCACCAGAGCTTTTAATATTCATCTGCATTGTGCAAACACAAAGGAGAGTGAGACCTGCAGCAAGAAATAGTGCCCAAACTTCTGTGACCAAGTTCCCATCCGTACCATTCCTGGTTTTGCTTACCTTTTAAATTAAGATATGATTTGCATATAGTGAAATGAATGGGTCTTATCTGTATTATTCAATACATATTGGCCTACATGCTTATAGCCCCCAAGGATATCAAATTAAGGAATATCCCATCCTAGAAAGGCAGGCAGATTCCTAGGGTCATTTTGTTGGTTCATGGCCAAACCAATACCAGTAGAATTTGGTAACATTCTGGGTCTAAACCTGGCTCTGCAAGACAACAATTCCTCCCTCCAAAATTAGATAATTAATTACATCTATTTTGGAGGTGTATAAAAGGAGGTAGGCTTTCCATGTTTTTCAGACAATCAGTGTTTTGCTGGAAAGAAAAATCTGGTTGAGAAAAAATGAGGGATTTGTTTAATGTCTTTGCTGAACCCCACTTACATGTCCTTGAATAGTTTAGTTGAGAACTTTAAGTTTGCTTTACAGAGTATCATGGCATTTAAAAGTTTAAGCTAATTAGAAATACAGAGTGTCCATAGTAGGATTTGAATGATAAGTGATGCAGTCAGACTGACTTTTGGTAATAGTTTTTTCTTTCACATGGGTCAAAATTCAGATTAAGGACCACTCATCCCACCCCAGCTAATTTCTTTAACTTCTAAACATGGAAAGCATGCATAATAAAGTAGAGAATTTTATTATTTTGTTTACATGTTGTATAAAGGGTCTAATAATGTTTTCCTGACTGAGTCATTGAATAGATCTTGTTTTAAAGGATAACACGTGGTAGAGATGGGATTGCAGATCCATTCTGTTCCACAACTACTAATCTGTTTTTATCCAAATACCTGACATAGTTGGATGTTTGTCCCCTCAAAATTTCACATTGACATTTGGCCCCCAGTATTAAAGGTGGGGCCTGGTGGAAGGTGTTTGCATCATGGGGAAGGATGCCTCATGGAAGGCTTGGAGCTCACGTGGTGAGAGGGAGCAGGAGATAGGAGGTGCCAATGTTCTTTTAAACGACCAGCTTTCAGGTAAACTCATAGTGTGAGAACTCTCTCATTAGCTCAGGGTGGGCTCCAAGCCTTTCGTGAGGGTTCCCCCTTCACTTCCACCTTGATTAGAAGCCCCATGAAGCCCTCAGCAGAAGTAATGATGAGATCCTGGCGCCACGTTCCTTGTACAGTCTGCATAACCATAAGCCAAAAAAACCCCTTTTTATCAGTTTCTCCAGTCTTAGGTATTCCTTTACAGCAATGCAAAACTGACTAAGACATACTATTAAATTACTTTAAACTTGGTATGTGATAGAACAAGTATACTTTATTCACCTTCAAAATTATCTTGGCTATTTTTTGCCCTTTCTCTTCCATACAAATTTTCCTATAATCTTCTAAACGCAAAAGTCTTTCAGAGATTTTTACGGAAACTGAAGTAAATTTATATTTGAATTTTAAGGGAATTGATGTTTTTGCGGTATGTCACCCTTTATTTATGTTTTCTTCAGTGTCTTTCAATATTGTTTTGGTTAAAAAGATCTGCACAGTTTTTGTTAAAGCTATATTGATAGGTACCTTCTATTTCGGTTGCTGATATAATGCTATCTTTCTTTTTCTAATTTTGTAATTATTTTTTTGTATAGGAATATAATTGATTTTGTATATTTATTTTGAAGTTAGCTACATTGCTGAATATTTCTATTATTTTGGGTAACTTGTGTATTCTTATGGTTTTCTACAATACACTGGCAAGTAATGAAATTTGTATTTTTTGTTTTTTACAAACCATTGGGATTTTTAAGTTGCTATAATTGCACTACCTAGGATCTTCAGCCTTCCTAGAAGTGGTGGTAATGAGTACACCTATCTCATAATTGATTTGTAGGGAACGTTATTTTTTCCTCATAAAATTGATATATTTGTCCCAATGTTATCTTCAATGATTATATCAATGTTTTTCTCATAGTTGATGTTCTATAAATATTCATGGAATAAAGAAGCGTAAAAAAGATTGTTTTTCAGTAAGTTCATTATACCATATTTTTTTATTAATGACTGTATTTTTAAGGAGTTTTGTTGCTTATATGCTTTTGTAATTTTAGAAGAATAACTGAAACTATTGCAGTTGCAAAGCAATTGTTACAGAAATTTAAATTGTGAAGAAAAAAGGTTTTATTGTGAATTTGAATATTTTTTTAATGAACACATACTTTAAACACTTTGGACTTCTTATCAATTAACAACTGAGTACATTAATATTTAAAGTCATGTATTTTTGGATTTTAAAATTAATTTATACTCAGTATAAAAATTTGAAAAAAACAAAAAGTACAACCACCACAATGTATTACAACTATATCACTAAAAATAAAGTACTGTTGACTCTTTGGAGCATTTTCTCCAAGCTTTTTCTTTATATTAAGGATTATCATACAGGGGAACTTCTCTGTGTCATCAATACTTTGCTAAACCAGAATGATATTTTTCTTAGCTAAATACTACTTCACAATGTTCACCTGATGTTGGTAAATTAAGATCTACATTCCAAATCTGACCCACAGTATGTTTTTGAAAAGCTTGTGAGTAATGTCTTGGCTATTCGAGTTTTGAAGTACTAATATAAAAAAAATAGATATTTTCCTTCAAAAAAAAAAGAAAAGCTTTTGAGCTAACAATAAATGTTATACTTTAAATCATTGAAAAATATAAAAATACTTGTACTTATAAACTTTCATGACATTCAAAAATTATAGGAAATTTAAATTTGAGTTTCTATAAATAGTTATTGGAACATAGCCAGGCTTATTTGTATTGTCTGTGGCTGATTTCCTGGTACATAGCAGGAGATGAATAGCATTTGATCTCTAAAGACTAAAATATTTTCTATCTGATCCTTTATGGTAAAATTTGCAGTTTCAATATAGCTTCACGGTATTCTATATAACAATCACAAATTAGCTGTACAACCAAACTCTAAAATATTTACTATCTGATCCTTTACAGAAAAATTCGCAGACTCCTAGTGTAGACTGATACAATTTATATTGCCAATTTTGCTAAAGAACCAATTTGGTTCCTTTTTATAATTATTCATCTATGACACTGCCATACACTTGCACATTTTTGTGCTTTTGTTCTGACTATACCCTCTTTTTAAAAAGCTGTCATTTCCCTTCTGTGCTTGGAGGTAGACTCCTAATTATCCCTAATGTCACACCTCAGATATTTCTTCTCTGCAAATCCTTCTCCATATTAGGGTGTAGTTAAGTTATTCAAAGTCCAATGTTTCATAATCTGTGTATTATCTAATAGATGATGGTAATGTTAGTAATGATAGTAATTTCCACTTATTGAGGGTGACTGTGTGCCAGAGTTTGTGCTAAACCCTTCCCATAAGACTTTTACTCTCTCAACACCACCATGAGGCAAGTTATTGAGTTATGTGCAATTGTAATTCTCATTCTACATACTATTTGACCACTAAGGTGAATTGATTTGCTCCCATTACACAGCTAAGAAATAGAGAAGGAACCAAAAGACCAGCTCTTGGATAGCAAGTTCTAGCCATCAGGTCGGCACCTTTCAAAGAGTGTTACAATTTTGATTGTCCATGTCTTCAGCTGGAACGTCAAATTCCTTGATGCCAGACAACATATATTTTATATCTTGAAACTCCTAGTGCTATGCTCAGTTCCTGATCCATGGTTGACCATAATGCTTGCTTGTTAAGTAATGAGTGACTGAAAGAAGATTGCATAGTGACATTATTCTACAATGTGCTTTAATTCCTTTGGCCATATTTACAATGAAAATATCAAAGGATATGAAAGACAACTATTTAAACAAATGTTATGAGACAATTCTACGCCCATGCTAGTGTTAGCAAATGAAGAGATTTTAAAATAAGGCTGTCTGTGTTTGATAAAAGTAGAAAGGATATGAATATTTCCTCTTAGATGTTGGGATCAAGGACAATCATTTGAAATAACCTTAGAGCTAATGAATAGCAAAGGCCGAGTCTGAAAATGAAGGTACTGATTAATATCACAAGATATCCCTGTCAAAAGGACATTTTAATATGAACATTTCACTTAAGTGATTAAAAATACAAAGATAAAGTAACTTAAATAGATCACATTTCAGCCAATAAGAAGATAAATATACTATATTATGGAATGATAAAATGATATTGGAATAAAGAGGTAGAGAGGAATGATATCAAAAGTAATGAATAGTCAGCCTTTTTGTTAAACCACAGACCATGTAATATTCTATGTTATTTCATTCTTCATCTCAAGTATGCCTGTCACTAAAATTATGACATGAGTGTAAGCATGCAAATTATGATCATTTCACATTTCAATTTGAGGAATAAAAATACTTATATATGCTTCTGACAAACCACTTAAAAATTTCTGAATTATTATTGAAGGCAATTTTAGAATTACAAACTCTTTATTCATTAATATCACTTGCTATATTCTCCAAAAAAAGGAACCATATTACAACAACAATAATAGCTTCTAATTCCAAGAGCAACTAATTTGTTTTAATTGGTCTGATTCTTTCCTTTCCTGTCATTGTATCAGTTTCTGAACACTCTCCTTACACACTTAGTCTGTAAAAACATGCCCTAAGATTCTTCTACTGTCTGAGCACAGTCCATATAGCATCCAAATTTTTATTTTTTATCTTTGCCTTCACACCTATTCCTCACTGCTAAATGCTTCTACTGTTTAAAAATTGGCTAAACATTTAGTGCCTATTATATTCCTGTTTATTAAAACAAATCATAAAGTATTCTTGAATATTCCAGCTTACAAGACTCTGATCCATTTCTAACTCAAAGCACACAAGGCCTGCCTGAGCAATGAATCCAGATTAGCTCTCATACAAACTTGTTACCACATAGCAAATATTGAATACTCAACAGTTGAGTACTTAACTATACTTTAAGTTCCCAATTTGCATTCACTATGTAATTAGCATAATCAATGATCAGAGTATTAAATTGATGGTATACTGACCATAGACCAATGGATATTACAAATGAAATCAAAACATAGCACTGAGTTGAGACTCCACTGGGCCATGGAGGGTCCAGATATGACTCAAGTAAAGGTACTGAATTAATGTTTTTTTTCCAGATATTTTCTCCAAATAAATTGAAAAAGAACCTATGACTGTTTCAGGTAGACAATTCTAAAGCTCTTTAAAATGAAGCAGAAAGCTCAGTTTATAGTCATATAAAGAAGGCACAATTCAGTACATGAAACTCTCAAAGAACAGTTTTTTTTTTTTTTTTTGCATGTCAAAGGAAATAAATCCAATTGGTCTCTGTTCCAGTGCAATTGACTTGATACATATTTAACAGAAATGCCACCATTCTCCCCAGAAATTCTAGACCCTTACAAGTTGTTTTGGCTTCTCCAAGATACCTTTGCATTTTTTCTGTTGTAAGGGTAATAATTCTTTTTATTTTCTTGAAGCTCATTAACAAAAAAGAATGAGGTTAATTTTAAAATGTGTGATTTTTCCTCTAGTAAATCAGCAGAGGTCTACAACATGATAATAACCAGTGGTAGTGGGAGTGCAAGGAAGTTAATATTAATATACATCCAGAATGGGTACCTATAATCAGTATTATTTTTGTAAGATAATATTTTAAATGTACCCTAAAAATGTGCATTAGAATGAGCAAAGTACAGAATCAACACAAGAGAAAATTAAAGTAGTAATGTGGATGGTTAACTTGAGGAACAAACAAAAAATAAATAAATAAATGAGATTCATATACCAGGAAAACTGAATGCACAGTGTTTGGTATTTAAGTTGATAACATCTAAAATGCTTTATTACTTTTAAATATTCTATTTTTTAAATTACAAATTTCAGGTTTTGTAGCCTTGTGATGATGAAACATGACCTCTGTAATTTTTACCTTGTGGTATATATTAAGATTTAACCTGCCCTGGGTGGCGCCTGTGGCTCAGTGAGTAGGGCGCCGGCCCCATATGCCGAGGGTGGCGGGTTCGGACTCAGCCCCAACCAAACTGCAACAGAAAAATAGCCGGGTGTTGTGGCGGGCGCCTGTAGTCCCAGCTGCTCGGGAGGTTGAGGCAAGAGAATCGCGTAAGCCCAAGAGTTAGAGGTTGCTGTGAGCCGTGTGACGCCACAGCACTCTACCCGAGGGTGGTACAGTGAGGCTCTGTCTCTACAGAAAAAAAAAAAAAAAAACAGATTTAACGTGCCCTAATACACCTTCACTATTCGTGGGCATTTAGAAGGGAAGGATCATTTTTGATGTTAGAGTAAAAAGTTGAAATCTGTCTATTAAAACAAAGTCTATTGTGCACCTGGAGGTTATTTGTCTCCTTTTCTGATTTTATGCCAGAATTTGATAGAACCGTTTTAGCTTTTCAGATGTCACTGGCCAGTGTAATAAGAGTCGTAGCCTTGGTAATCTGAATGGGAAAACCTCATTTCTGAGTCAATTTTTACTGTGGTAGTTCTTACAGTAGTTCTTATAAAAATTTCCAACTAGCCCTTCGTTTTTCCTTGAATCCCATAATAGGTGTGAGGTGTGAATACCAGCTTTGTTTTGGTCATTTTCTAACTAAGTCCCTGTTTTCTAACCTTTCTTACTGCTCAATTTGACTGACTCCCTTATTTTTGTGCAGGGATACGTAGCACTTCATTGTTTTTCTTGTTTTCATTTTTCTTATTTGCTTTATTAGGTATGGGAAGTAGTTCCACGTCCTTTGAATGAACCAGTTGCCTTACTATAACCGCTGATATAAAGCAGCAATACAGACAGCATATAGAATGAAACTTATTTACTCATTTTATCTGCTACCACAGAAAAATAAGTGAAAACGACATTAAAAGAATTGAAATGAAAGAGATACACCTACATTAAAAAGAAGCATGATAGCATTCCCGAAGTTACACAATGCTGTTAGATGTTTTATGCTTGCGATTCTATTTACATTGTCTTGAACTAGCAGATACCTGCAATAATCATAATACTAATTTTAAAGAAAGAAAAATAATCTCAACCCAAGGTGCTTTTTGGCAAATGAAAAGCATAGTGTCAAAGTTCGATAGTGTATTGAATTTTAATGAGCTATAAACTCCTCCTCTGAGAAAGTATTTATCTTATTCCCAGATAGCTCAGTAATATCAGGTCATACCACCCGGAGTATCTGGGTGGTATGAAAACATATGCCATATGAATGGAATGACAGGGATATATGCAGGGTGTTAACAAACATACAACTCTCTTTTCTGTGTATTTACACGAATTCTTATTTTTCACACTCTGGCTTTCTATTCAATATGATTTGGCAACCCACATTAAACAAGCCTCACACTTCTCCCCATGCTTGTGGTATTTTCACACATACTAGTTTTGGATATATTTTTCAGTGAAACTTTTCCACTTTTTTAAAAATATACAAATCTATCTGTGTTAAACATCAGGGTAATTCACCACAGAGTTGTTAATTTGATCTGAACTTTTAGTAAAATAAATATTTTATCTTTCAAATGAAGTTGCTTTTCAATACATATAAAGCAAGTGGTATTTGAGATATTCAAATAAACATTTTGTATTGTTTTAGAGATACTATCTATTCATAATTTTATATTTTTCTTCCTTCTAGCAGCAACGACAGTATTTGTTTTTAATGTAACTTACAACACAATGGAGTGATGCCATTTCAATAGATGCCTTTCATCATAATCTTCTGTTTCTAGAAATGTTCATAATTTAAATAATTATGTATCTTGACTTCACACCAATTAAATTTGCACTTCTAAGGACTGAATTTTAATGAAGTCTGTGAATGAGTTTTTGTTGATATGATCTTTTGGTAGGGAGACAATCAAATGAGAAAATGGTTTAATCTCATATATTTTCATTTCTTCAATATTTGAAAAGGAGAGATAAGAACCAAAAAAAAAAAAAATAGTCAAACAGAAGCACTGAACAGAATATGGGTGAGAGACTGAATAGTTTAAGTACATTTGAAGATAATTTACTTACTAACACTTGAAGTCAATATGATGTATATCAAAAATATGTGTTAACCCTCTCCCTTCAAGAAAATTAAAAAGAGAAACACAGGGGCCACATTCTGTCATGCTCGAATTCATTTGCTAGTTTTAGGTTCTTTGTCCACTAAAATTCTAGATCCCACTTCATTTAAAAAAAATTAAAAGCTAATCAAAATGCTTTCAATGCTAAAGTGTAGGCTTAGATGTCTCCCTATGAACGGACAAAGCATGGTTTCTGAGAGGAAGAGAATTTTATTAACAAAATGCCTAACAGCTGCCTCCCAAACATGAGCCTAGATAAACCAAACAAGCTGCAAATCTGTGCATCCTACAAGAAAGGCCACAGAATACTAACTGATTACTTTAGGGCTTGCATTGATGTAGCTGTGAGTAAAAATAACTAACCCACAAATCCTTGCCTAATTTTAACAACTACTAATGAGGAAATCTAAACAGATGGATCATTAACAGGCGTGGATCTGTGAGGAATTAGCATTGTGATCAGAGGGTGGAAATACGGCCATGGAGTCTCAGGGGAGGTAGAATTACTCATCCCCACCAAATAACAGTTCTAATCTCTCTTTGGAAAGCCAAACATTTGATAGGTTCATATGAATTGAATAGAAACACAATAACTTTTGTATGAACAAAAGAACAGCAAACAATTTTTGATATACTCATGTACATTTTAATACATGCAGCCTTCCCAGAGATACATAAAATAAGCAAAAGGAAGTGGGTATCTATTTGTTGAAATCCACCTCTTATATTGGAATATTAAATGCCACCACTTTAAGGATGATCATAACACCTGAAATAAAATTGCCATTCAGTAAATGCTTTAGGATGAATTAGCAGCACAAAACTCAGAAATTTGTATAGTGTGTCCCTTCTAGAATCGGGTTTTGTAAATGGGAGTATGATGGACTTTTTTTGTTGATGGGTTATTTCATACAACAGCAGATATACAACCCGAGAGAATAGTTTTATATGAGGAGGGCATAGTTACAAGTACATCATTCTGTAGACCAAGGTATAGGGGTTACAATTAAGACATTGGAGCACCGTCTGGTGACACTGTTTCTCCACTGCCTTCCCTTCCCCACTGAGCCCACACCCAGTGATCGCATGAATTCACTGTCCTAGTGAGGAGCTATCAAATTATTCACAGTTAGAGGAAGATTGTCTCTCCAACCAAAAGTTTCAATTTGGCAAAACACTCTTCCAGGGCACTTTTCTAAAACCCTTTCCCAGAGCAATTAACCACTGGTCCCCAAACATGAGAACCCCATCCAAAAAGCAAAAACTTTACCCTTTTCTTATCATGATTCCAATTCTATTTCCAATTTTCTCATTCCACAGTAAAGCAGTCAGTACTATTTTCATTTCTTAGATATGGAAGCCAAGATAGTTTAATATTGTGCTGTGTATTCTTGGTAAGGAACCAAATATGATTTCAGAGAATTGTTCAAAAGTAAAGAGGCAAATAATAAAACAGGAATGCTGATCTATCTTATCAACAGCTTTTCTGTAAGGATCTAACTTTAGCACTATTCATTGTTGGTATATTGGGTAATAGAACATAATTAATTGGACTTTCTCTTTAAGTTCCAGAAGGATGGGAACAGTTCTAATGACCACCATTGCATATACAATGCAATCCTCTAATATGGCATTGAATTTCCTAGTGACACAATCCGATATCTGCCTCCTGCCACGCATACACTATGGAACAGTCCACTGATTGCTTTCAATAGCAAGTCCATTAATTTAGTTTCCTCTGTACATGTTCAAGTTTATCCATGTATCAGTAGGAAGAACATTTTACCTTTTACCCTTCAGAAAGTACATGATACTCTTTTATATTTTGTCTTTCCAAATACATGAAGAGGTTATTTTCTTAAAAATTAATGCTAACTGTCAACTCCCCAGAATCACACTAGAAAAATCTGTTGATGAAGTAAAGTTCATTAGACTTACTACAAAAAGGGAGTACACCTCTTAGATTTCACAATGTATCAAAATGGGAAATTAGGTCAGGATGTTTAACCAGTGTTAGCATCTGGGCAGAATATTTTAAACACAAGACTTACTGGGAAGGGAAATGGTTGCAAGTGAACAGTCTTCATAGCATAATAGTTTTTAGATGAGTGTGGACAGCAAAACAATAGTTTTGAAGTGATCCTAATATGTAAATAGTTAGTCTTGATAAACTCTTTAGTCTGTTTACACCCGAGATTTCAGGAGCAGGTATTTCTTGGATAAGAAATCTAGGTTAATTTTATTTAGTAAAAGTATTGTTCAACACAAATTTAGGGACCTGTATTATTTCTAATTCTCATTAATTTTATTTTTGAAGTATTAAACCACTTCCAAGCTTATTTTTACTTTGATATATTAACAAAAGTCCGTATTATTGTCTCCTATGACATCTGGGAAATTAACAAAAGCAACTAGACTGTAACTTTCTTAAGCTTTATATCATAAGGTATCCCTTTTGTCTATAGTGTGGGATAATTTTCAAGTATGATAAATTACTATTTATAGATATGTTATAAATTCCTCACATCCATTTTATTTTAATAAGATAACTTTAGGCCAAATAGTTGAAATGGGGACATTATTTAATGCCTTTTAATGGTCATCAACATTGTACAACTTCTGCAACATAGCTTTTATTAATAAGAATGCTAAAATATACTGAGCATTCCCATTTATCCTGTCGATATATATATGTGTTTATCACCTCTGATACTTTTATTCTCAAAACAGCTTTATGAGGTGAATGCTAGGAATAGGGACATATTAGAAACAGAAAACCTTGAGAACTTATGTAATTTGCCTAGAGTCACATATCTAGGTGGGGGCAGAGCACGATCAGGAACTCGTCTCCAGCCTCCTCACAGCATGGGCTTGGCACAGTGGGAGCATTGTCACCATGAAACTTGTGATTTACAAAACACTTTAAATTTTCTTTGACATCACTTAGCATCTTCTTAATGAGATTTACTAATATTTCTTATAACATGTATGAAATATTATATAAATATGAGCACTAATGAGCTCTCATAAAACCTTCATTTTATATTAGTTTATCTCACAGTAGCAATTGCCTCTGCTAAGTTTGATAATTACCCAAATATCTTTAGTTTTGGGAGTTATTGATATTTACAATTCATTTTGAGTTTTGGAAGATCAATATTAGATGAAAGATATTATGAAACTATATTACTTTGAAAACACATAGACTCCCTCCCCCCACCGCCTTTTTCCTCATCAGCACGCCTTGTAACACACTAGCACAAACACAAAACACATACGTATATTTAATTCTCAGGGTTTTAGAAAATACTAAATATAGGTTTATATTGGTTTTCAAATACTAATTAAAAAACATTAGGCTTATTATTCCTTCAAACAAGAGTATATATTGAGAAAACTCAAGTATAATTAAGTTCTAAAACTAAATTTAACCTGAAGACTTATTTACTCCACATTTTATGAGTCATTTATTTTTATTCCTTGATGCCATCATTTTATTTTCAGGGAATTTATACAACATTCTCTGGATATTCTCTTGCTTTCTCTGTATTCTCTGCTTCCCCCAACCGTCGCCAGCCCATATCACCGCTCATTTCTCTATGTTCATGTTTTGACCTAAAAGTTATATCTGTTCTTTCACATGTCAATAATAATTTTTAAATCAATATTTTAATAATCTCTGTAAGTAGTGAATTCTATATTTTAGTATTGGCATTTTTAGCAGAAAGCAATGAAGATAATTTTTAAAAGAGTTTCAAGTAGGAGGAAAGGTTCTCTTTAGTTTGACATTTTAAAAGATTGTTGAGCTGAACAGTTTCAAGACTATCATTTTAACAGCTTTGAGTAAGCGGTAGTCTCTCCCCTATTTCGGAGATCTGGAAACTATATGAAACACAGAGAAACTATATAATAAAGGCATGATACAGACATAATGCCTGAAAATATAATTTCCAACAAGAATGTACTAAACCATGAATGATGCCCGAGTATCACAAGCTACTGGCTGACAGAGGAATCCTATTAGAGTAGTAACCCAAGTAAAGCAAGCCAAAGATGGTGTAGAAAGAAGAAAGATAATTGACCAATTTGTCTGTGTAAGTGTGCGTGTGTGTATAATATATATGCTTAGCCCATATGCTTACTTTAGCCCTAAAAGTATTGTTTAATCTTTTCTTGTTGATTCTCAAGTTCTTTGTAGATTCTGGTTCTTATCCACTGACCTGCAGCAGTAAGCTAAATAGTGGAAGTGTCTGAAAAAGACTTTATACTTTTTCTCTAGCCACCTTTTGTGGTATGTTAGTTATCAAAATTGCAAAAGCAGTTTGTTGTGAAATGTTTAGTCCATATATTAATAATGATGTATTATTCATGAAGTTGTGCTTTATGGTTTTCAAAACTCTTGTCCCATACGTATTCTAGCTTTCCCCTTTTGCATTATGTAATCTGATTATTAGAATCAGGGAAACATAGACACTCAAAATTTAAGTGGGCTTTTAAAAAACGTTCTTAGAATTAAAAGTTTGAGGTTCTTCTTACTCCATATACGCTGTTCTTTCTCCTCTGCAGCAGTAACCACCCAACTTGTGCTGTTCCTGCTGCATTATCCATGAGGAAGGGGATAATGACTTTGGAAAAATTCATTCAGAATCTTTTCTTTTCTTTTGAGACAGAGTTTTACTTTGTCGTCCTTGGTAGAGTGCTATGGGGTCACAGCTCACAGCAACCTCAAACTCTTGGACTCAAGTGATTCTCTTGCCTCAGCCTCCTTAATAACTGGGACTACAGTCACCTGCCACACTGCCCAGCTATTTTTAGAGATGAGGGACATTCAAATAGCTTACATAGTTTGCTTTTATAAGGTTAAAGTTCAAGTTGTAGTAGTGTCCTTTACCCAGAAAGTGTGCTATCCTAGTAATAAGATTTGAGGATCAAACGATAGGTCTTTGTGTAGTTCTTTGAGGAATCTCCATATTTTTTTCCATAGAAGTTATACTAGTTTGATGTCCCAACAACAGTGGATAAGTGTTCCCTTCTCTTTGTACCCACACCAGCATCTGCTGCTTTGGGCCATTCTCACTGGGATCAGGTCATATCTCAGAGTGGTTTTGATCTGCATTTCTCTGGTGATTAAGGATGATGTGCATTTTTCATGTGTTTCTTCATTTGTCCTCACTGAAAAGTTTCTGTTCATGTGTCTTGCCCAGTTTTTAGTAGTGTTGTTTAATCTTTTCTTGTTGATTCTCAAGTTCTTTGTAGATTCTGGTTCTTAGCCCTCTGTTTGATGCGCAGCATGTAAATATCTTCTCCCATTCTGTAGGTTGTCTCCTCACTCTGCTGGTTGTGTACTTAGCTGTGCAGAACTTGATCAGGCCCCATTTATTTCATGTTGCAACCAGAAAAAAAAAAAAAAAAACAAATAGTCAACACATTTCTATGAAATCTGGTGGCATCACTTTGCCTGACTCCAGGCTATCCTTCCAGTCTACAGTGATGTATGGCTGGTATTTTGATAGGATTGCATTAAATCTGTAGATCTGCTTTTAACTTGATCAGTTCCCATTTATTTATTTTTGTCTTGCTGCAATTTTAAGACAATATTCTTCTCCTAGGCTGATAAGGTTAAGAGTTTTCCCTATACTTTCTTCTAGAGTTTTTATAGTTTTGTGTCTTAGATTTAATTTTTTTATCCAACATGAGTTAATTTTTGTAAGTGGTGAGAGGTGTGGGTGCAGTTTAAGATTTTTTTTTTTTTTTTTTTTTAAGACAGAGTCTCACTTTGTCACCCTCAGTAGAGTGCCGTGGCATCACAGCCCACAGCAACTTCAAACTCTTGGGCTCAAGCAATTCTCTTGCCTCAGCTTCCCATGTAGCTGGGACTACAGGCTTGAGCCATGCCCTTGGCCCTACAGCTTCAGTTTTTCACATGTGGTTAACCACTTCTCCCAACACTATTTATAGAGTAGGAATTCTTTTCCCCAGTGTATGCTTTTGTTCACTTTCTTAAAAATCAGATAGGTAGATGAGGCTGGTTTCATCTCTAGAATCTCTCTTCTTTTCCATCAATCTATGTTGCTATTTTCATGCCAATATTATGCTGTTTTGATCACTATAGCTTTGTCGGATAGCCTGGAGTCAGGCAAAGTAATGCCACAAGATTTCATAGAATTGTGTTGACCATCTGGTTTTTTTTCTGATTGCTTATGAAATGTAGAACTATTTTTTTTTCAAGATCCTCAGAATACGATGTTGGTATTTTAATGGGGATTGCATTAAATCCGCAGATTGCTTTGGCAGGTATAGACAATGTTGATTCTTCCAAGCCATGAACATGATATTTTCTTCCATGTATTAACAACCACTACAATTTCCTTACTCAGGGTTTTGTAGTTCTCTCTGCAGAGATTGTTCACATCCTTAGTTAAATATATTCCAAGGTATTTCATTTTCCTTAATGTTACTGTGAAGAGTATTGTATCATTGATTTGATCTCACTTTGACCGTTGTTAGCATTTATGAATGCTACTTATTTGTGTACATTGATTTTACATCCTGAGATGTTGCTGTATTTCTCTATCAATTCTGAGAGTCTTGTGGTTGAGACCTTGGGGTTTTCTAGGCATATGATCATATCATCAGCAAAGAGTGATAATTTAACCTCTTCTATCACCATTTGGATAACCTTGATATACTTTTTTTTGTCTGATTGCATTGGCTAGGACTTTTATCATTACGTTGAATAGTAGTGGTGATAGCACACATCCTTATCTGGTTCCTGTTCTGAGGAGGAATGCTTTCAGATTTTCCCCATTCAATATGATGTTGGCTGTGGACTTGTCATAGATGGCTTCTATCTATTTAAGATATGTCCCATCTATTCCTATTTTCTTAAGTGTTCTCATTTAAAGAGCATACTGAATTTTGTCAAATACTTTTTCTGTGTCTATGGAGAGGATCATATGGTCAGTGTTTTTACTCCTGTTAATGTGGTGAGTTATGTTTATATAATTGTGTATGTTAAACCAGACCTATGTTCCTGGAATGAAACTCACCTGGTGATAATAAATTATTTTATTGATGCATAGCTGGATTCTATTTGCTACTATTTTTTAATATTTTTCATCAATATTTATTGATGATATTGAAGCAGTTTTCTTTTTGTTGTATCCTTTCTTGGTTTTCATATCAGGGTGATATTTGCTTCATAGAAAGAATTTGGGAGGATTCCTTCAGTCACAGTGTCTTGGAACAGATTTTGCAATCTATTTTAAGCTCTTTCAATCTCTTCTTTGAAATTTGATAGAATCCTGGTGTGAAACCCTCCGTTCTGAGACTTCATTTTTGTTGGAAGCTTTTTTATTGTTTCAATTTTGGTGCTTAATATTGGTCTGTTCAAGAGATCTATTTCTTCCTGGTTGAGTCTAGGGAGGTAGTGTGATGCTAAGAAGTCTTCCATTTCCTCCATGTTTTTAAATTTCTGGTCTTAGAGATTTTTATGGTATTCAGTGATATTTTGATCAGCATTTCTTGTTATTTCCCCTTTTCATTTCTGATTGAGCTTATTAGAGATTGTATTTTCTGTTTCTAGTTAACCTGGCCAAGGACTAATTTATTTTATTTATCTTTTCAAAGAACAGACTTTTGTTAATTTTCTGAATGAATCTTTTTTTCTCAATTTCATTTAGTTCTTATCTGATATTGGTTATTTCTTTTCTCCTGCTGGGTTTTATTGATCTGTGCTCTTTCTGATTTCTGGTTGTGGGCATGTAATGCAGTAAATTGCCCTTTTAGGAATACTTTTGTAGCAGCACAGAAGTTTTGATAACTATGGTTTCATTGTCCTTTTGTTTAAGGAATCTTCTGATTTTCTTTGACCCAGATATTTTTCAACTATTGTTTAGTTTCTATGACTTTGTGTGTAGATGAATATTTCCATTGGAATTTAGTTCTATTTTTATTCCATTGTGGTCAGTAAAGACATAAGGTATGGATTCTAGTTTTTTAAATTTGTTTAGGCTTGATTTATGACCTAGGCTATGATCAATCTTAGAGAATGATCCATGAGCTGATGAAAAGAATGCATATTCAGTGGTAATGGGGTGAAATGTTCTGAGTATATCTATTAAGCCCATTTGTACTAGTGTCTTGTTTAAGTCTACATATCTTTGTTTGGTTTCTGCTTAAAGGATCTGTCAAGTTCTACTAATGGAATGTTGAAGACTCTGGCTATCATTGTGTTGTTATTATCATATTGATAGACCAAGTAAGGTTTGCTCTATAAATCTGGGAGCATTTAAGTTGGGTGCATAAATAATTAGTATTGAAATGTCTTCTTGTTGAATTGTTCCCATGAAGTATGCAGTTTTTATTCTTTGTCTTTTCTTTGGTTGCTTTAAAGTTAATTGTATCTGCAATGAAACTCCTTCTTTCTTTTGGTTTCATTTTGCATGAAATATTGTTTCTTACCCTGCACACTGAGTTTTGATTTGTCCTTGAGGGTTAGATGTATTTCCTTAGGATACCATATACTTGATTTGTATTTTCTTTTATCCCATCTAAGAGCCTGTGTTTTTTCAGTGGGGAATACAGACATTATCATTTATTGAGAGAATTGATAAGCAGGGTGGAGTTCTGCTTATCTCATGATGGTGGGGCTCTATTGCCTTGTTTTTTCACTTGGGCCATTGTGATAGCTGTGCTTTGTCCTTTAGTTTCCAGGTGTCTTCACTTTGTTGGAGAACCACTGTGTTGGTCTGTGTATAATACAAGTCTGAGTATTTTCTGCAGAGCTGGTCTTAGAGTGGTAAATTTCTTCAATGTTTGTTTGTTAGTAAAAGATTTGCTTTATTCGTAGAATATGAAATTTAGTTTTGCAAGATACAGAATCCTAGGCTGGCAGTTGTTCTGTTAAATAAGATTAAAGATGGGAGCCCCCTCTATTCTGACTGGGAAAGTTTGTGCCTGTCTCCTTGCAGAATTTTCTCTTTCATTTTGACTTTGGTTAGGTTACTGTGACTGGGAGATGTTCTGTTTGAATTGATTCACCCCAGTCATCCAGCCAATTGGTATATGTTGGAATCTTTGGTGATGCCAGGGAAATTTTCAGCTTTATAGCTGAATACCATAAACCAGGTCATCCATGGTTTTGACTCTTCCCTTCTCCTTCAGGGATACCTGTAATTTGTATGTTTCTGTGCTTCATCTAGTCCCATAACTCTTTAATAGAGTCCTCTACTTTTACTTTCTTCTTTTTTGCCTCTTTGACTCAGTTAGTTTGAGAGACTTGCCTTTAAGCTCTGACATTCTTTATTCTCCATGGTTTAATATATTGCTGAAACTTTCTACTTTATTTTGAATCCTGAAATGCCTTCTTCAATTCTTTAAGCTCTATTTATCCTTTCTAATTTTGTCCAGATCCTTGGAGACTTTGTCTTTAATTTCTTGTGACATCTTTTGGAATTCTTTTTGTTGGTTTTCCCCTTTCCCTTCAATTCTCTTTATCATATTTGCCATTCATAATCTATATTCCATATCTGTCATTTATATAATTTTGTTATAGTTGAAATCTTCTCTGATAGCTCCATTGTCATCCCTTGGGGAGTTGGTCTGTGGTGGCTCTTCAGTTTGCCAATTTTTCTTTTCTTTTTATTTGTTGGTTTTCTCTCATGTGGTTTCTTCTTTATTTCCTTTCCCTACTTCCTTCTCTCTTTTCCTCATTCCCTTTGTTCTTTGACTCTAGGCTTTAGGATTAAAATTACTCTTTGTTACAGCAAAGGAAAGGGAAAAAAAGGAAAATAACATTAAAAATATGAAATAAAAATTAAAGACAAAATTTTAAAAGGAAGATACACACACATACACACACACATATTAGGAAAGAGAGTGAAAGGAAAAAAGAGAAAGAAAAGAAGTTTTAATCATAGTTAACTATGCTCTTTTTAGGTATCCAGGAGAGTTAAAAAAATTTAACAAGGACACTAGGTGGCACTCCAGTTTTAGGAGAAACACCTACTTCTGCATGTGGTGGTATCTGGATTTTGGATTACCCAACTATTTTCAACAGTTGTCAAGGAGATTGGGCCTGGATTTCTTGCTCTGTCTGGAGCACAACCAGTGTTGGTGTTGAGGGCCTGGGGGATGGTTACATAGGCCTGAAAAGTACACCATTCTTTCAAGAATGTCACTACATAGTTCTGGGATCAGTTAGGGTATTGTTATGTGTCTTTGCTGTGGGGACAATCAAGCCTCACTGATCCAAATGGGACCTGGAGATTGAAAGAAGTTCTGTGGAGAAAGCAGGGTCCTCTTAATGTGGTACTGGAGCTGTGGGAGGAGCCCAAAAATGGTTGCCTGAGTGAAGAAGGCAGAACCAAAGCTGGCTGCTGCTGCTGGTTCCTGGAAGGCACAAAACTGAGCACAAATGGGTATCAGCAGATTTAGGGTCTCAGAGATCTCAGCACCAACAGTGTCTTGCCGAAGTGGGGAAGCAGTATACCGTCTCCCCAATGTTCACTAGGCTGCTGGGTCCCCTGCTTACCAGATTCCATGCCCACACCCCCCTTCTCCCCCTCCCGCATTCTCTGAGACAAGCACCAGGCTGCAATTACTGGCTCTGTCCCAAAGAAGCCCTGTGATAGTCTGCTCCCTCTCAGACCCTCAGCAAAAAGACTGGTTTGGCACCTGACAACTCTGTGGACTCCAAGTTCCAGGTTGCCTCACTTGACACACTCTGCCTGGTGGGATGGACCCATCCAGGATCCTGGTCAGTCTCGGACCACTCCCACTGTGGTGGTATCAGTGGTTTACTGGCATTCTTAATCCCCCAGTTTGCACATGCAATCTCTGTTCCTGCGTCACCACTCTGCCCTTCACCTGCTTTCCCTGTTAGTGTCCCTCTCCACCTTTCTGTTCCTGGTATTCCACAATGTCACTCTGAGAGGGATGATCCAGAATGGTGGCAGGATGGCTACACTTTTCCCTAGCCTTCCTAAGAGAGACTGGTGAGAAGATGTGACTAGACCACATCTTGAAGCACTCCCCTTCACCTTTTGTCTTGCCAAATTTGTACATGGAGATCAATGTTTAGATATATTTAAAGTAAAATGATTTTCAGAAAGATTTTGTTACCATTAATGATTCCCACCTGTACATAGCTGAGAGAACTAGTTTTTATCTTGGTATTATCAATAATATTCTATCCCTTTTCACCTCAACCCTGATATAGTGGCCAATAAAACATTGCTGGATTTTTCAGCCTTTGGAGATACTTGGTGTTGCTAATGAACGTTTGCTGCATGAAAAAGAAAAGGGGTGGGAGGAAGCTTGTATTTTGTGCAGTGACAGAGTTCCGTCAAGTGGTTCCAAAAATGGAACATGATTGCTTCCATATGCGATCCGTATGATACTTGGATGAACTTATATCTCACAGGACACAAGTATTTTTTAGGAAAAGTTATTTAAAGCACTTGAACATCTGTTTTTTTCAACATCAGTGCTATCAATGACTGATTAACTCTCTGTTTAGCACTTTAGAGGAACAGTAATTTAAATACTGAAAATTGTATATCTACTTAGTTTTACCACATTTTTAAAAAACACTAAATTTTTTGTACCTTTTTAGTAGGGTGGAAAAAAATTTTGTTTATTTACTCGGTGGAATAGAGCTGGCTTATAGAAAAAAATAACTCATGTTCTGTAGTCATACTTTTTTTTTTTTTTTTTTGGCCGGGGCTAGGTTTGAACCTACCACGGCATATGGGATGGGCGCCCTACTCCTTGAGCCACAGGCACCGCCCGAGTCATACATTTTTTAATAGCTGAAATTGTTATAACATGGACAGGAAGGTCTGCAAGCTCATAATGTGCATCTTTGTCAGACAAAAGTTTTTTAAAGAACTAAAATTATCCCTCTAGATGTTAAGAACCAGTTTATTAAGGGTTCTTGACATATACATAGAGTAAAGGACATTGGATGTGAGAATTTTGTCTATTCTGTTTCATTTCCCTGGATTTTTTCTGTTACTCCTTAATCTGGGCAAATCTTCCTCATTCTACAAGTCCTGATTTACAGGTTTTGTCTTTTGTGACGACCTTCCCAACCTCCGTGGGTAGTCCATCCTCACTCCATTTGTGCTCATGAGGCACTAAACTCCAGCCTTGGGTTGAACTCAGTCTATTACAATGTTTCTAACCTACCGCCCCTTTACAAGGTAAACTCCTTATAAACTGGGAATTTTATTATAAATATATCTTAAATGTTGACACACACAGTAGGTACCCAGAATTAGCAGAATGAATATATAACATAATACTATTCACCCTAGAAAATGTTATTTCTTCCTCATGTAATGCCATTTGGGCTCTTTCCTATTTCTAATGCAGCTTTTCATTCTGCAGTTATATTTTTATGTTCCTTATGATTTTTCTTAATTCACCTATTTTTCAACTCATTTCCTGAATCTTGATTTTGCCTTTCTTGTCCTGTTTCCTAGAGTCCTTTTTTCCTTAAAATATATTGAGAAAATAAACTTTTTCCCCGGGTTATTGTAAGTAATGTTTTAAACATGTTTTTTTCCTCTTCATCGTGAATGTAATGTCCTGTGTTCTTGAAATGATTCATCTTTTCACAAGCCTCTGTTGTTTTTATTTCCATGGTTTGCTTATGTTTCTATGAGAAAAGGTCTTTCTGGGCCTCTTATTTATAACAGCCAAGTTCACAGACTCCCCCTTGGCCTCCTTCAGTCTCTGTATACTTGGAACCTGTAAGAATTCTGAAGTCACAGGAACTCAGAGCTGAAGCCAGGATATAATGATACGCATTATGTAGCAGTATTCTCAATTACTAAAAATGATAGTCCTTCCTTATATTTTTGTGTCAAAACATTGTAAAAGATTAATAATACTGAATGTTGAAGACAGTATTAAAAATGTGTTTGTTGTTGGAAAAGTAAACTTTAGGAACAGCCTTTCTGAAGGGTAATATGAATCAGAGAATCTTATAATATATCCCTTGTTAACTTAGGACAAATATGCACATTTATGACCATAATGTCTATTATAGTGCTATTAATAATAGTTACAAAAAAGGAAACTCTTTAAATTCCATTTAAGAGGATATACTCATCCAACCATTGGTCATCCATGCAATAAAATTTAATTTACTTACTAAAAGGATGTGAGAAAACTATATATAATGACATGAAAATGAATTTTGTTATGCAAAAAATTTTACAAAGAGTAGCAAATGCCAATTTTTGTAATAACGTATATTTATGTATTGTAGATGGAAAGGTATAAAACAATATGCTTTTTATTATTATCTGGATGGCAGAGTTTTGGCTATGCTATATATATACAGCACCTGGCCACTATGCTATTTTTAACTTTGTTGCAAATATATGTTTTTAAAAATTTCAATATATGAAGCTTTAGTATTATATATCTAATAACATTTATAATAAAAACTAAGATTAAGAGATCATTGGATTGCTGGGGAGGAAATGCAAGTTCTGATAAACTTTCTGGACAAGTAGGTGGGAAATGTATTTCCAAATGGCTCAGTATAGGGTCAAATTACTAGCACTAGAAAGTTATGCCCATGTGGATCCTGGGTAGATACAGAATGATTAGAGGCACTCCAAAGTGCATGTCCGCACTATTAGCTCTTGAGCAGCAGGAAACATGGCAGTGCAGAACTATAGAATTTAAACATAGCTAGTTTATCTGTCAACAGACTTTGAAGAATACGGAAGCCAAAGTCTGAAGGCTGTAAATGCAAGAACCTAAGGTATGTCTTCTTTGATTAGACAGTCTATTCTCGCAGCTGATCATATCAGTGGCAGCTGAAATCAGGGTAGCACTGCCCTAGGACTTGAGAAAGATGATATCCTCTGGAAACCAAACACCTGGGAATAATTGTTGGCCAGCCTGAGTCCCTGGCTAGATCTATAGTTCTGGAGCCAAGTCTGGGCATGAGAATAGAGTGGCACTGCCTTATGACTGTTAGAAAAGTACCCAGAGAAACCAAATACAGGATATTGAGTAAAGCAAGGTTGCATGCCAAACCATCAAGCGAAGGAAAGAACTGTATCCATTCTGAAAGTTTTATGTTCTTCAAGTCTTAGGTAAATGATGAAGCCTTAAGTGATTCCAAAGGTTATGATTTATTTAAAGCTTTGACCTGTGGAGAGGGAAGACCTTAAGCTATCTAAGATACACGTCCATTTGGATGCCACAGTTAAAAATCTGTAAGTCATCGAGCAAAGATTTGGGCATCTTTTAATGTTCATCTTATATCAATGCTGGGCATGCCTACTTTTAAATGAGCTGGCACCAGAGATAAAGCTGGAAAAAAATGCTTCAGTAATAACATTTCAGCAGATGAATGACAATATTAAGTAATAAGTGCTTTGAAGAAAGACAAGTGATTTGAAGGAAATAATTGGGGAAAATACTGACAGCCTTTGCAAAAGAAATGGTAGTTTGTCCAGCTTTTTGAAGATGAATAGGAGCTGTTTAGGTGCAGATAAAGTTTTGGAGTAGAAGAAACTTCAGATCTAGCATTGTTTCCTTTTTATAGGACTGGAACCTATATTGCTTTGTAGGTTTTCCTCCTAAGCATCCATGATTCATATAACTTCCAATTATGTAGTTCAGACTTTGTTTTAATCTTCTCTTTTAAATCATCATTTACATGTTTCCATTTGTCATCTTGATTCTTTTGTTAACTTAGAAATTTTGCTAGTCATTATGGCTTACGCCTGTAATCCCAGAACTCTAGGAGGATGGGTGTGTGGATTGCTTGAGCTACTAGCACTCTAAGAGGCTGAGGCAGGTGGATTGCTTGAGCTCACAAGTTTGAGACCAGCCTGAGCAAGAGCAAGACCCTGACTCTAAAAGAAAAAAAAAAAAAGAAATAGCTGAGCGTGTGGCAGGTGCCTGTAGGAGGCTGAGGCAAAGGATTGCTTGAGCCCAAGAGTTGGAGGTTGGTGTGAGTTATGACACTGTGGCACTCTACTCAGGGCAACAGAGTGAGATTCTATCTAAAACACACATACACACACAAAAAAACCCCCAAAACAACAACAACAACAAAAAGCACTGGGAGGGGTAGTGTCTCACACCTATAACTAGCACTCTGGGAGGCTGAGGCCTGTAGATTGCCTGAGCTCAGGAGTTGGAGATCAGCCTGAGCTGGAGTGCTACCCCGTCTCTAAAAATAGCCGGGAACTGTGGCTGGTACCTATAGTCCCAGCTACTCAGGAGGCTGAGGCAAGATTATCACTTGACCCCAAGAGTTTGAGGTTGCTGTGAGCTGTGACATCACAAATATGACACCAAAGTGAGACTCTGTCTCAAAAAAAAAAAAAAAAAAAGAAATTTCCAAAAGTAAAATCATGATTTTCAGATAAATATAAGGCAAATATAAGAACTCTTTTATTTATTTAACTCATTAGTTAATGAAAGAAAGAATAAGATGTTATGCCCAGTTCAGAGAACATTTGAAAAATTCAGTATAGATAGGCCATTTACCAAAGAAATATTAGGTTAAGGTAGATGAGTTAAATTAAAAGAAAACTGGTAAATGTCCAAAGGGCATATTTCAAAGTTACCTACTTCCCAAGATATAACTTTGTGCCTCTTGTTGACAAAGGTCAATTAGTCAGCAAGTAACTTTATTACATTTAAGAGCTTTATTTAATAGAAAGCAATGTGTTGAACTGAATATGTTCCCATAGATAATCCTCAGATAACCTTCAACCTTGTGTGAGATTAAAGGATGTATTACCTACTTTTAAGCTTTATGTCAAAGTTTTAGGTAAGTTTTCTGATTCTCTGGGCTTCTACCATTTGTTTTCCTTGTTTTCTTATTCTCCAAACTCTTAAGGGTTTAATTTTCTTTGGCAAATCCATTACTATTTTTTGAGCCCTTCTTAGGTTGAGCAGTGTGCCTTGGCTTGAAATTGAGAATGATTGCCTGATGCTGACAAGTTAAAGTATATAAATAAATGCAACCTTGGATACAATTTAGCCCTTATGTGATAGAATAAAGATTCTGCTGCTATCTATGAATATTTATCAAAATATTTATGTAGTATTTATTTAAAATATTAACTACAACTTGGGTTATACATGTAAAGTGACGGCTGTTTGAAATTGTTTTAGTACCTTTTTCTTGCTAAAAGTACAATGAATCAAAGCAAGTTTCGTTATTTTTTATTTTATGTTATTGCATCATGGTCATATTCTGAGTGTGGAACTGGTACTGATGACCATTAAACTCCCTTGTGAATCCAAGATATTTTGTACTGTCATAGTTTCTAAAACATATAATAATTTACATGAAAGTCAAAGATATGTTCAATTTCTTCCAGTGAAAGATGTAGTAATCTATTATCTATTTTTCATTAAAATACAAGTGAAATAAGACATAGCTTTATTTTTAAAAATTTTCCCTTTTCAATAATATTTCTTTTGTAATATTTTTCTGGCAACATAAAATTCTAGAACATTCTTCCTACCAGTGCCAGTCTGCTAAGAAGAAACTGATATTTGTTATGTGTCTATGGTGTGTCTTTGCGAGATAATTAAAACATTTTTCTCATTTGGTCATCATTGCTGCTCTTTCCCCACATCTAACATCACAAAAGAAAAGGATTAGGTGATAAAAAGAGAGAATTTCAAGGTAGTAAAATCTATGTTTCTAGTCACTGATTTAACTTAGATAAGTATAATTTGCATTGTTCTAGTTAGGGCTAGAACTGTTATGAGCCTCTATCTGGTTTAGCCTCTTTATTTTTACAGAAACGAAAATAGACATCCAGAGAGACGATGTGACTTTTCCAAATTAACACAATCAGAAGTGTAAACTTTGTGCTGTATGTCAGTATGTACAGAGTTACTTATTTAGGAAATTAGCCTGCTTATTTATATTTCTTAAATACATTTTCAGTAATTGCAAAAGAATGATTCTCCAATGTATTTCCATGAAAAGAGAAGAAGATGTACTCTTCATATTGCATATTGATATGCATGTTGAATTTGAGCCTTACCAATTTTAGTGATAAGCTGTGTGCATATATGGGGTTGCAAACCTTTGGAAAATCATCAAGCATGCCAACGTACTCTATGGTTCATTTGATAAAGGAAATAGCAAATTTCAAAGGCTCATGCTAAGTGACTATTTTGTCTTTGAATGTGAAATAAAGTTCCCAGCAGAACTTTATTTTAATTATCACCCCTTATTTCTCATAAGACAGTCTTTCTGTTCATGACTGCACAGTCTTAAATGCTATATTTAATCTTTATTAGGGCTCACTCAGAGCTGACTTTATGGTTCCTATTACTTTTGCCAGGAGGACACGTGTCCATGATCCACATGGACAACTGCCATTGTTTAAAATTAACATTATTTAAGGGCATTTTCCGTACCATAAAATGTACCCATTTTAAACACACATTTCAATGACTTTTGAAAAATGTTTCTGTCAGTGTAATGACCACCACGATCAAAATACATCTCCATCAACCTGTAAATTTCAGTGGCAGCTGTCATTTTGATTTTCACCTAATGCTTGCTTTTACACTGGCCTTTTCCCTGCCTAAGATGATACTGTCTATTCAGCCAGCTTCATAGACTCTGTGGATCTTTTTAAAACAGAACACAGGTGTGAATGTGACACAATAGAGTTTGGGTCGCTATTTTAAATGATTGAATCATTGCATCCAATCTTGTGTTTTGCTTCTCCTCCCCAGTAATTCTTATTTGAAGTGATCCTCCTCATATTCATTTAATTCTTTAATACTCCATTTGAAAGAAAAGGAAATGCCTTCTGAAATCCTTCTAAAGATCAGGTTCTGCCCTACGGCTAAAGAGCTTGTGCACATTACTAGTTATTAAAATGGGTCACCCCTTTTTAGAAAGATGACTGGGTTGTTTAGTTAATCTTATCATCTCAAGACCTCATGTCATAATGTGACAGGTGCAATCATTTTATAGGAGTGGGGTGGCAAAGCTAGCACTGTGAAGATTGTTCACTTACAGATCATCATGCCAGAAACCAAGTTATCCTTTCACTAGGTCAATGGCGAAGTTTGAGTTGTGGCCTCAGAGACTAAAGAAGCAAGCTTGTATTAATGAGGTTAAGTAAAAAGAAAAGATCATTACAAGTCCATAAAATAAGACTGTACTAAAGCAGCAACTTACACTTACTAAATGGCTGTCTTATCAAACCTTTTTTAAAAATGTCATTTTCTTTCAGATGCTTTTGCCTTGGTTTCTAGATGATAAAATTAAAATTAAAAAAAAATAAAAATTATGACCTAGAAAAAATAATTTTCAGTGAAACCATTCTATTGGTTTTGGAGAAAATCCCAGTAACTCCTATTCCCAAAGAGTACCTTCCTTTTTATATTTTTCTTCTGAAAAATGCTTTTCTTCCTTTATTCTATAAAAGGGAAAAAAGGAACAGAAAAAAATTAAGTCATATGATTTGATCTATTCCCATCAAATATTTAGCTCTTTCTTGTTAATTGATCACCTTGTCAAAGTCCCATCATCTCTCTGTATCTCTATTTTTGTTTCTATATAATAAAGCAACTAGGACAGATAAAGCCCTCTGATGTTTCCAGCCCTAATATAGAACAATAGGAGTCATACTTACTTTAATTAAATCATGGATTAGATATCCTATTTATACTGCTTATGGCCTTATGAACCATAGAGACCATTATAAAAGTTTGTGTATCCTTGATAGTTTTGCACTAAATTTACAGCTAATTTAGAGTAATTAAAATGAAGTTTTAAATGCAGATAGGTAATATATACTTATACAAATAGAAAGAACTTTTTATCCAGTTACATAAGTCCAACATTCCATTTCATTAGTAAATGGAACTTGAAGTTAAGTGTTGTTTTACAGGGGATCAAAGAAAATAAAGGATAAAAGCCCATCATTCAGTGGAGGGAGAAACTGTGACCATCTCTATGGTTCTTGAAAGCTGACACTGGGACATAAATGAACTACAGATGACATTTTTTTTTGTTTGTTTGTTCGCTTTTTTAATTTTTTATTGTTGGGGATTCATTGAGGGTACAATAAGCCAGGTTACACTGATTGCAATTGTTAGGTAAAGTCCCTCTTGCAATCATGTCTTGCCCCCATAAAGTGTGACACACACCAAGGCCCCACCCCCCCTCCCTCCATCCCTCTTTCTGGCTCATCTGTGTCTCCCTTCCCTTTGATGAGATACTTCACCTGTTAGAAACATTATTCTACCTTCCTTTTCACCCTCACATAACCTGTCAGTCTGAGTCTTCCTATACCAACTAGTGTCTTAGTTACTTTTCACACTCATAGCTTTCTATACTACAAAGCTGCCTGTTTTGTATGTTAGTATCTTAGTTCAGCATGTAAGCTTAGGAGCTTGATAAAGTATCAAATCTCAGCACTACCCATCAATGGCTTATTTAACCAATTCCTTTATCTGTGAAATGGGGATAATGATGTACCTGTGAGGATTAAATGGAAATATGTCTTTAAAGCTTATGGTACAGTGTATAGCATCTAATAATGCAATCAACTCATGCCAGCCATTGTTAGTTCTATAATGATCCTACCTCTACTATTAGTACATTATTCCTTAATGTATATATTGGTAGCTATTCTGTATACTTTTTGAAAGAGACAAGAATCTTCTAAGTCTATTTTAATTCTCACTTTCTCTTTCAAACTTTGGAGTAAAGTTTTTAAATCTTTAGTAAATTTGATGATAAAAATTACATGTCATATTAGAGTTTGAGTTTCAGAGGTATGAGTGAAAATTAAGAGCCAAAGCAAGGCAATTATGGCCTTCCCACTAGTTCCTTAATCCCTAACAATGTAACAAGTCCCTCTTTCACACTGATAAGGTGATCTCCAGTGGAAAATTTGTTTATTTCTCTGTCTTATTATCCTTTTATTTCCTCCTATTAAGAAAAAAAAAATGCTTTAAACAACAAAATAGGAGGAAGTGGTTTATTTGTGGGCTTTGGAATCAGGAAGACATGGGTTTAATAGTTGTATGACCCTGAACATAGCCTTTTAATTTTATAATCTACAAATGGAACTAGGTAACAGGATTATATTGAGAATTGAATGGAATAATGTAAGCAATTTGCTCAGAACTGCTCTTGATCCTCAATAAATGTAGTCATTAGTGTTATTATGCCCATTATCATCATCCAAGGGCAATACCAAAATTATAGTAGGAAAGGTCCAGGCTTTGATGCCAGGCAGGATTAGGCTGGCACAGTCATTTTGCTTCTTGGGACCTCAGTGTCTTTATCCATACAGTGGAGATAATGTTTTCCTGAGAAGGGCGTTGTGTGAACTAAATTAGATGATCTCCATTAGAAGCACCAGGCATGGGGACTTTAGTAATCACCAGCTTTATCCCAGTCCAAGGCCAAAGTCTCAGTCACTATGGACTTTTTCCAGCCTGTCTAATACCACTTCATGAACAAATTACAATGATTCTTTTTACATATGTGTATGTATGTACATGTATGTACATCTTTTATTATGATACCATACTAATACCATTCCTTTTTCAATTTAACTTCTTGGTTTAGGTCTATATATTGTAGTTCATCTTCTATGGCTTATCAGTTCTTATTCTGTTTCATATATCTGTTGCTCTGTTATATTTTTCTTTTTTTCTTTTGAGAGAGCCTTTCCATGTCACCCTCAGTAGAGTGCTGTGGTGTCAAGCTCATAGAAACCTCAACCTCTTGAGCTTAAGTGATTCTCTTGCCTCAGTCCCCCAAGTAACTGGGACTATTGGCACGTGCCACAATGCCTAGGTATTTTTGGTTGCAGTGGTCATTGTTGTTTGGCAGGCCCGGCCAGGTTAGAACCCACCAGCCCTGTATGTGGCCAGTGCCCTAACTACTGAGCATGGGTGCTGAGGCAGTTGTATTTTTCTTGAAATTAAATGAGCACTAATAGAGTAAGCCTATTAACTTTTCTGATATATTTAAATGCTCTTTTCCTTTTTCTTTTATTATGCCAGTAAACATAGGTACAGTATCATCATCATCAACATTGTCATTTATGAAACACCCATAATGTTCTCTTATTTTGAAATGGGTTGTGTATCGTTCTTCCACGGATCTAATAAATATCCCATTTTAATTTCTATGTGATTTTTCCATAATTTGATTTGTCTTTCTCTGTTTTACATCTAGATTCAGATTTGCTAAAAAGTTTGAGATGCGGCTCCAGTGATTTCCCCTAAATTACCAACTTTCAGTGTTTTTGGTTTTTGCCTTTATTTTTGTTGAAAGACAGAAAACATGCCACGGCTGTTTTAAGTGGCATCTCCTTGATTTTTGTTAGGTTGAACATTTTCTCATTAGCAATTTGTTTCTTCTTTTGTTAATATCTTATTCAGCCTCTTCGTGTAGTTTTTCAAATGTTTTTTTATGAACAAAGCATTGAGAGCCATGTCTTGTCAACTGCCCAGCCACTTAAATAAACTGCACTACCTGACATTGAGGCCAGACGTTTTTGTCTTCTACTTAGAAGGAATTCAACAGCTCCATTTATTATTTAGTGTGGTTCAATTTTTACTGTATCTTAAACATTCAATTTTATGATTTTCTGTTCTGTAATATTATTGCCATTGAGGAAGGGCAAAGGAGGAATCCTCATTTCAATGGGAAATTTGGTCACAGAGAAATCAAATATAAAGCAGTGAACCTCTGTCTAACATACTGTGTCTCCTCCGTCTAACAGGAGAAACTGTAAAACATATATAAAGTCACCAAATGGGAGGTGATATACCTTTCGCATCTTGTTTATTTTACAATGAGAGAGCAAAAGCCCTAAGAAGTTAGTTGTCTAATGTCATAACCGATGAATTCTTACTCACAATTTTCTGGGGCCTGATCTGACACCATGATTCTCAACACATGGTGGTGCCTAGACCCAAAACATAATCATCACCTAGGAACTTGTTAGAAATGCAAATTTATGAGCGTTCACCCCAGACATACTGAATCAGGATGTCTGGGACTGGAGCCCAGGAATGTGATACTTCACAAGCCTGCTAGATTATTCTGATGTTTCTAAAATTTGAGAACCACTGATCTAATAGATTCATTTGCCCTATTGAGAGAAACTATTCATCCCTAATAAAAAAGAATCTTAATTGTTTATATATTAAAAGGCAATCTGACCAGAAAATGTCAGCTAATTCTACAATAGGCCATAATGCCTTTCTCGGTAGCAAGAAAGAAAATGAAATGCCTAGGAATATACTTAACAAAGAAGGTGAAATACCTCTGTTAGGAGAATTATGAAATACTGAGGAAAGAAATTGCAGAGAATGTAAACAGATGATAAAATATACCATGCTCATGGAGCAGCAGAATCAACATCGTTGGAGTGGCTACACTGCTCACAGTGATTTGAAGATTCAATGCAATTCCCATTAAAATGCCAACACCATTTTTTGAACATCTAGAAAAAATAGTTCTGTGCTTTGTATGGAACCAAAAAAGATCCTGAATAGCCAAGGCAACCCTATGTAATAAGAACAAAGTGTGAGGCATCACTTTACCAGACTTCAACCTGTGCTACGGGGCTGTGGTAACTAGGGCCTCTGGTACTGGCACCGGAACAGACACAGATGTATGGATCACGATAGAGAACTCAGAGATGAAATCATCCTCATATTCCCATCAGGGTTTTGACAAAGCAGATAAAAACATACACTGGGAAAAGGAAACCCTGTTCAATAAATGGTGCTGAGAAAACTGTATAGCCACATGTAGGGGACTAAGACAGGGCTTGCACCTCTCATTACTCATAAAAATTGACTCACAATGGATAAAAGACTTAAACCTAAGGCAGGAGACTGGGGGAATTCTGGGAGAAACTGTTCGAAAAGCTCTTATAGATTTCAGCCTAGGCAGGGAATTCATGAGGGGGACTTCAGAACAAAACTGGTTAGATGGGACCAAATTAAGGACCTTCTCCACAGGGACAAATCAAGAGAGTGAGGAGACAGCCCATAAAATGGGAGAGGGTATTTGTGTGCTATCCATCTGATAAAGCACTGATAACAGAATCTGTAAATAATGTAAGCAAATCAGCAAGAAACAATGAAGTAACCCCGTTTAAGAGTGGGCAAAAGGCACGGCCAGAAACTTTTCAAATGAAGACACACTAATGGCCAACAAGCTCATGAAAAAACGCTCACCCTCTCTAATCGTTAGGGAAATGCAGATCAAAATCACAGTGAGATATCACTAATTCCAATGAAAATGGCTCTTATTAAAAAGTCCCCAAACAACAGATGCTGGGAAAAATGCCCAGAGAAAGGTTCTCTTATACACTGTTGATGAGACTGAAAGCTAGCAGAAGCCCTACAGAAAACTGTATGGAGACACCTCAAAGAACTTCAAGTAGGCCTATCATTTGAGCCAGAAATCCCGGCTGGGTATATACCAGAAGGGAAAAAAAGGTCATTTTATAAAAAGGAAAATGAGATTTGAATCTTTATAGCAGCACAATTCACATTCACGAAGATGTGGAAACACAAGTGCCCACTCATGTATAAAATGGATTAATAGCATGTGGCAGATGCATATTTAGAGTACTACTCAGCCATAAAAAGATGGCAGTTTAGTGTCTTTTTAGTCAACCTGGATGGACCAGGAAACCACTCTTTCTAAGTGAAACATCACAAGAATGGAGAAACTAGCGCACGTACTCAATACCAAATTAGAACTTATAGATCAACATGTAAGTGTACATATGAGAGTAAAAATCAACAAAAACCAAGCTAGGAGGAGAGGGGAAGAGGCAATGAGTAAATTAACACCTATTGGTATAGTGCACACTATCTGCGTGAAGGACACGCTTAAGAGTACAACTTTGATTCAATCTGTACAAAACCAAGATGAACAAAACCTGTGTACCCCCTAAAATTCTGAAATAAAAGAAAAAAATTCTACAACAGGGTTTCTCAACCATGGCATCCTTGACATTTTGGGCCTAGTAATTTTTTTGTTATAGAAGCTGTTGTGTGCATTTTGGGGATACATAAGAACATTCCTGACATCACTCACTAGATCCTAATGGTATACTGCCTCCCCCAAAGTTGTGTCAACCACAAATATTGCCAGAATTGTCATAAATCCCACAGGACTAAATCCTAACAAGGAAGAGAGAGTGGCTTGCAAGATAGACGTAAACTGACAGAAGTAGGGGATGTTGAGGCCATAGGTGTATGGCAGGGAAGGAAGTTGAGTCAATGATGTGTCCCTAGATGTCTGGTCTACATTCAATTCAAAATAATGTCTAATTTGTAGAAAGTTGTAAAACTTAAAATAACTTCATTGGAAATGGTCTATCTTCTGTTTGCTCTGTGGGGTCCCTACTCCACTTGTGGATACCGCCATTTTTGTGCTCACTTCACTGTGTTTTAATGGGTCATGATTTTTGTTGTTTATAACCATCTATATCACCACTTTGACATGGGCTTCTCCACAGAAGATTGTGAATTTCCAGGGGTTGACACGGTATCTGGCATATATGTAAAGCTCCACATTTCTTGCTAAATGAATAAACTGATGAAGAGCTGATGGTTATATGTGCCCCTCCACTTATTGCTGATCGGAAGACTTAAACTCAAGAGATTGTGAAGCCATTATAAGCTCAGTAATTTAAAATGGCCATTTCAGGTTTGTGAATGCTAAATTAGCCACTGGAGGGAGCCCAGATACCATGAATTTAGAGAATCATTACCACGCACCAATTGCATTAATTAAAAATTATTATAAAGGTCTTTAAAATAAGGTGAGCTTTGCTTTCAGTTGTAACTAGTCTTTCAGGTGGAAATAAATGAGATACAGCTCAGTTTTTACTTTTATCACAAAGACATGTGACAGAAGGTAAGGAGAGAGGAAAGAAGAAAGAAGTAGGAGGTGTGTTTTTGGCTTCAACAGGGCCTCAAACATTTTTATTTGCTTTTATTACAATATAATATTCTAAGTTAATTTTTAAAAATATGATGTTTTCCAGGAAGTGATATTAGATGAACAGACATTCATGATAGACTGTTAATAGTTCTTAATACAGTTTGGCGATAGTTTGGAATGGTTGATTGCTAACTAAGTGGCCTGAAATTTTTAAATTTCATTATTATAGGGAGATTAGTTTTTTTTAATATTGTTGAAAATATAAATCGGAAATTCTCTAGCTTAAGGCAATTAAGATATGATTTCATATACATGATTATGCAAGTTCAAATATTTGAGAGGTTTTAGAACTGTGAAAACATGTATCTAACTGCCTGGAGACATACTTGCAAACATTCCTTCATTGGATTTTTTTGAACTGGCTAAGTCCAGGCGAATGTATTGAATTTACTAAAGGCTGCTTTTACAAATTATTAGAGGCAGTGATTATTGTAAGATTGAGCTATATAGCCTGTAACATCAAAATAATTTTCCCTTTGGATGATTTAATTAAAAAACTAAATTCCATCTCAAGTGATGTGATTAAAATTCTGTACAGATGACTGCCTAACGCAGGTACTCAAAGTTATAACTGTGGCTCTGATAAAATGTAAAATGTTTATTTATGAATTTTATGAGTTCTAAGACAGATTTGACAAAAGGGAAATTCTCATTGTTGCTGGTTTTCAGTTTAAAAGTTTTCAATAGAGAAGTTTCGCGCGGCCTTCAGACATATGAAAAAATGCTCATCTTTAATCATCAGAGAAATGCAAATCAAAACTACTTTGAGATACTATCTAACTCCAGTGAGACTAGCCTATATCACAAAATCCCAAGACCAGAGATGTTGGCGTGGATGTGGAGAAAAGGGAACACTTTTGCACTGCTGGTGGGAATGCAAATTAATACATTCCTTTTGGAAAGAGATATGGAGAACTCTTAGAGATCTAAAAATAGATCTGCCATTCAATCCTGTAATCCCTCCACTGGGCATATACCCAGAAGACCAAAAATCACATCATAACAAAGATATTTGTACCAGAATGTTTATTTCAGCCCAATTCATAATTGCTAAGTCATGGAAAAAGCCCAGGTGCCCATCAATCCACGAATGGATTAATAAATTGTGGTGTATGTACACCATGGAATATTATGCAGCCTTAAAGAAAGATGGAGACTTTACCTCTTTCATGTTTACATGGATGGAGCTGGAACATATTCTTCTTAGTAAAGTATCTCAAGAATGGAAGAAAAAGTACCCAATGTACTCAGCCCTACTATGAAACTAATTTAGGGTTTTCACATGAAAGCTATAACCCAGTTACAACCTAAGAATAGGGGGAAGGGGGAAAGGGAGGGCAGGGAGGAGGGAGGTGGGTAGAGGGAAGGGGATTGGTGGGATTACACCGGTGGTGCATCTTACAAGGGTATATGTAAAACTTGGTAAATGTGGACTGTAAGTGTCTTGGCACAGTAACTGAGAGAATGCCAGGAAGGCTATGTTAACCAGTGTGATGAAAGTGTGTCAAATGGTCTGTGAATGATGCCCCATGATCATATCAATGTACACAGCTATGATTTAATAAAAATAAATAAATAAAATAAAAAATAAATAAAAGTTTTCAAAAACAACTTTCAAGCTACAGGATACTATGGATACTCTCGGCATGGTTAAAATTTCAAATGGACTTCTCAACATAACTAATTCGAATGAGTTCATTGGAAAAGCATTTGAGCTAAATTATATGAGGAAAAATTACAACCCTTAAAGAGTTCTATATTTCACATAAATACTATTTATTTATTGGTTAGGTAGCCTTTTAAAATATTGTTCATGGAGATCTTTGCAAAACTCACGTGCTAAATCTCAGCCACAGTGCAGTGCAATAAAACAGATATTGACAAGAAGGCCAACCAAGAGTGGGTTGCATGTGCAAGGTGCTTTTTTGTTCGTTCTGATACTTACTGGTGTTTTCAATTTTGTCCCATACATCCTTCCCTTCCATAAATAGTGCAGTTCATATCTGGGATGAGGTATATCTGTGAAAAAATCAAATGTGGATAATGATAATTCAGTTTGTTCCATCTCATGTTCAAAAAGAATCTAGTCTTGGGTGGTACCTATGGCTCAGTGAGTAGGGCGCCAGCCCCGTATACTGAGGGTAGCAGGTTCGAACCCAGCCCTAGCCAAACTGCAACAAAAAAATAGCCAGGCATTGTGGCCGGCACCTGTAGTCCCATCTACTCAGGAGGCTGAAGCAAGAGAATCACATAAGCCCAACAGCTGGAGTTTGCTGTGAGCTGTGACGTCACTGCACTCTACTGAGGACAATAAAGTAAGACTCTGCCTCTTAAAAAAAAAAAAAGATTCTAGTCTATCAATACCTTTCTACTTTACCATTTGGAATTCTCATCAGGATTTTAGATGAAGAATTTGCTGTTGCTGGGCAGTGTCTGTGGCTCAAGGAGCCCCATATACTGGAGGTGGCGGGTTTTGCTGCTCCAAGAGGGTAAGTGACTTACTCAATGTTATACAGAGAGTGTTAGAGCCACCTTTCAGGCTAGCCCTGTTTGACTCTAAAGTCTATTATCTTCTTACTCCTATGTTTTTGAAACTTTTCTGATTGGAATCTATTCTAAAAGAACACATTTTACATGGGACAATTAAAGACACAAGATAAAATTTTTCAAAAAAAATATTTATCTCTATAAGATGTGATTACTCTTGTCACTTTGCATTCTTTTCTATTCTATGTACTTTTAGGACATAAGGCAATACATTGATTTCACAATCTATAACCTAGGGTTCTAAAACCGCTATAATCTTCACTTTACTTATGGACTTCATCTTTCTGTGGGAATAAACTAGTTTTTGGAAATGAACTTCAGAGGGTTATAGACCATTTGAGGTAAAACAACCAAGAAAGTTCATAGGGTTAAGTTAAGTTAATTCTTTTAAGTTAAGTTAATTTTAATTTTAATTTAGAATCCATTTAAGACCTGTGTTTAGCTACTTTGACTATAAATAGACCTTGTTTTGGTAGAAAAGCAATAAATCTTAATCTTGATACTTTTTCAAGTATATTTCGGGAGCAGCCATGCTTACATTAACAAGAGTTTTACCAAATCAGATCAGTAAGGATAATAATCATTTTAAATCTAATGAGAGCAAAGTACAAACAAGTCCATTTAGAGAAACAAAATTGAGCTAAGGATAAGGGCATACTATGAAAATTAACTTTTCTGGATTGTTACATCGTTTGAGATTTCTTGAGCAATTTATTTGGGCAAACCTGGGGCAGTCATTTACTGTTGTTCGTCCCTTGAGGTTTCTGTGCTGAGCCAGCATGTTCCTGGCCCTGCAGGGATTTTGAAGCTGTAAGCTGAAGAATCTAAGAAATTTAGACAAGCATCCCTCGCACCTAAATTCTAAAACTTTGAATTCTGACATCTCAATTAGTAAGGTTTCCTTCGGGGTGTTTTAATTTCTGTTGCTTTGAGTGATATTTTCATTCAAAATGCCTCCTATCCTATGAAGCAAGTATTGGAAGTTAACTTTTGTTTTGAGACACAGCCTCACTTTCTTGCCCTCAGTCTAGTGCTGTGGCATCATAACTCACAGCAACCTCAAACTCGGGCTCAAGTGATCCTCTTGTCTCAGGCTCCCAAGGAGCTGGGACTACAGGCACCTGCCATAACACACTGAAATTTTTGTATTTTTCATCAAGACAGGGGTCTCACTCTTGCTCAGGCTGGTCTCGAACTCCTGACCTCAGGCAATCCACCTGCCTCCCAGAGTGCCAGGCATGAACGCCACTTGCCTAGCCTGAAAGCTACTTTTTGAGTAAAATTTCACTTGCTCCTGTATTGAATGGATAACACATAAACTACAGATAAACTAAAAGGTATATTTCATATGCGCATATGCAGACTGCTAACTTTGTTGCTGTTGATAATATTCTCTTGATATAGTATTTTGTGGTCAGCTTGGATATCAACTTAAAATGGCTATATTAGGTATACAGAGTGGAACTTTTCTAAATCACATGAAAGACATGTAATCCTTATATGGGATTATTGAACTTGGGGAGTTAGATTTTTTTTTTAAGCAGAAGCTTACTGTGTCTTCAGAATTTTATAAAAAATACTCAATAATAATAATAGAATACCACCTTGTTAATTAATATCTCAGGAAATTTCAAGGCCTTTCAACCTGTTCAAACTAATTTCTCTTGTGTTATCAGCTGGGTATTTTCTACTGCTACAAAGTCAAAACATTCATTCCTTCACTGACTATTATTTGCTGAGTGTTAAGAATCTGTTTCGGGCGGCGCCTGTGGCTCAGCTGGTAAGGCTCCGGCCCCATATACCGAGGGTGGCGGGTTCAAACCCGGCCGAACTGCAACCAAAAAATAGCCGGGCATTGTGGCGGGCACCTGTAGTCCCAGCTACTCGGGAGGCTGAGGAAAGAGAATCACTTAAGCCCAGGAGTTGGAGGTTGCTGTGAGCTGTGTGAGGCCACCGCACTCTACCGAGGGCCATAAAGTGAGACTCTGTCTCTACAAAAAAAAAAAAAAAAAAGACTCTGTTTAAAGCACTGGCTACATAAAGGTAAACCAGACAAAGAGCTCATGCCTAACATCATTTGCCTTGTGTTTAGGAAGAAATATAATACACAAATAACTATAATGTAATCTCTGGTAGTAATTAGGACATTCAGGAAAACCCAGAAGGTTAAGGAGTTGAAAAGGGAGGGGTGTGATCAGGACGGCTTAGGAGACATTTTAACCAGTGATGTTTCTAAGAAGCTGTGCATCACAGCATCAAAATGAATTTTTTGTTCTTTCCTACTTTCACTACTTGGAGAGCCCCTTGTGCATTCTATGCAATAGACTTAGATGACCATGCACTTTCCTGCTGGTAAATGCCTTAACACTAGCATTCCTAATCAGAAAGATCTTCCATTGAATGTTCCTTGCTGCCTGTGAACAATGTTGAATCACTTTCTCTAGAACAGTGATTTTCAACTTCTGTGTCACGGCACACTGGTGTGGTGTAAAAATTTTTAATCATCATTAAATAAATTATTTTAGAAGGAAGTTCAAAGGACAGTAAGTATATTCTTTTTTTACTCTTTTTTGGATCAATGTAATTTAAGTGGGCTGCTGAAGTTTATAGGTTCAAGTGGGCAGTGAGATAAAAATAGTTGAAAGACACTGCTCTAGAAACTACCTGTGATGGCAGGATTGTACAAGAGAACACTAATGTTTAGTGGGCTTTCTGTTTTATCTGCCTATTGGTCACACTGTGGCTCATTTGAGATAATTAATTTTGGCTTTGAGAAAACATTTGTTATTTGACTTACATGCGTACTTTAATAGATTGTTTCATGTTTGGTTGTTTTGTTTTTAGTGTAAAGTTGCAACAAATACCTTTAAAGTTTTAAATTTTTGAAGTTAAAAAACTTTTTTTTTTGGAGAAATTAGGTCTCACTATGTGGACCAGGCTGGTCTTGCCCTCCTGGCCTCAAGTGATCCTCCTAAAATGTTGGGATTACAGGCACGAGTGACCCTACAAGTTTTATTCAAATCATGTATTTTTCCTACCTACCCAACTGGATTGGTGGTCAAAATCAAGTGGAAACATTTTTAATATTAGGGGAAAAAGAGAGAAGGAACTTCTCAAGTCAACAAACCAGGTTATTCAATGAGGATTTCCCAATGTGGTAGTGGCAGACAGAGCCTAAAGTGACCCTTAAGTATTTCTACTCCTGATGTTTTCACCCTTTCAAGAGCCCTTCCACTGGGGAGAGTGAATGGCCCCTGTGACTTGTTTCTAACCACAGAAGGTGGCTAAGGGTCTGAGATGTCACCTGGCATTGTATCAGACTCTGTTAGGAGCCTGGAGGTAAAGATGGTCATGGTGGCCTTGATGAAGTCAGTGGTCACAATGAAGGAGGGTGTGTGGCAAGGAATTCTGAGTGGACTCTAGGAACTACAGATGCCGGTAGCATGTGAGGGAGCTTTCAGCCCTTACCCAACAGTAAGCCAGAACTCTGGGTCATACAGCCTCAAGGAAATGAACTCCTGTCAACAAACTGACCTTGGAGATGGATTCTTCTCTAGTTGAGGTTCCTGAGAACTTGGTCTTGACAACACCTTGACTGCAGCCTTAGGAGATCCTGGGCAGAAGACATAGCTAAAAGTTTGCTTGGAATTCTGACCCACAGAAACAGATTAATAAATGTGATGTTTTAAATAGCTGTGCGTAAGATAATTTGTTACATGACAACAACAACCCCCACCAAGCTAATAAAAACGGACTTGAATGCCTCCATATCCTTTTACCCCAAACATCTACTAAAGCTTCAAACCTGAAAAATGCTAACAGTGATTATGAGAGCCTTAACAATACGAACAGAGCCATAATAACTAAAATAAAGATATTTGTTGAGTACCTTCTCTGTGTTCAGTAGGATATTAGATAAACATTTTCCTTTTGTCATTTTATTGTCATAAAATCTTGTAAAAAGTATTATTTTAACCATTTTACAGATGAAGAAAACATGACCTTCTAGAAAGTTTCTAAACCAATTGTTTGTACCATGAATGTCAGAGATGCAGCCCTATATTCCTCCTACTCCCAGTAGATTTGCTTTTCTGCCATTCTGCCTCAGAAATTCACTTTCTCTTCTTCTATCCTGAAACACTTAAGTGCTGCTAGGGACAAAAAATTTACAAAACCAAAAATCAGGCGACTAATGTGGTTGAGGATACTGAAAGTTTGTTGTATCAGTTCTCCTTTGACCTTTTCCTACCACAGGTCAATGTTGACTTGGACTCCTTCTTACCCCCTGTCCCTCAGCTCCTCTCCTGCTGTTCCCTGTGGATACTTGACCCCATCCTCTCTGCTGTGCTGCTGATTCCCTAAGACACCATTTAGCACACTGTGCTTTCCTATACCTATCTGCGTCCTGCTAACTTTTTTCATACCACTTGAGCCTACCACCATTCTTTCTTTCCTACTTCTTTTAGGTCTTAAAGACAACTTTTCTTTTCTCCAGTTTGAAGTAACTTCAAATCCTCTCCCATTCTCTATACATTAATTATTCCTTCTTTTACTTACATACAATCTGCATACTCAAAACTTGGGGCTTATTTACAATTTTACAGGTAATATCCTCCACTTAGTAAAGTTTATAAGACTTCTGGCAAGTTCTGCAAAACTGTTTGAAGTAACAGCTTGTTGGTGCCCTGCACACACCACATGTATGTACTCTCCCATCAGATGTTGCATTCCTGATCGTGATGATAGCTGTATTTCTGTTCTAAGAACTGGAATCCCAAGTGCTCCTTGCCCTGCTCTGGGGTCTTTAGCAACAACCTCTCTCCCCAAAAGATACATTCTCAGCGCATCTGCAAGTGACATTTCTTGGAGATAGGGTCTTTAAAGTAGTGATCATGTTAAAGTTAAGTCATTAAAGTGGACTCTAATCCTGTGTGACTAGTATCCTTATGAAAAGAGGAGACTTTCCACACACACACACACACACACACACACACACACACACACACACACGGAGACACCATGTGATGTCAGAGTTATTCTGACTCCAGTCAAAGGACGACCAGAGCTCAGGAAAGACCTGGAACAGATCCTTCCCTAGCGGTTTCAGAGGAAGCCTCAGCCCCATAGACCCATCTGTGGGGTAACGATGCCTTCAGTAACACTGAATCAGAGGTTTAGAGTGTCAAGAACAAGAGAATGCATTTTTGTTGTTTAAGCCTTCATTTAAGGTACTTTTTCATGGCAGCCCGAGAAAACTAATACTCAGCGTAGCATCAGAGAAATGTACTTCACCCTTCTCCCCACACCCACATGCTCTTCTGCATCTTTCCCCCTAGAGTAGTTTTCTTTCTCCCCTAGTAGTTTTCTTTCTCTCTCCATTCATTTCTGTGGTAAATTAGGGGGCACCAAAGTCCTATTTCATTGCCACTAATGTCCAATGGCTTGCAATGGCCACTGTGAGCTGTCTCTTGCTCCTGTGAGAGGCACTGTGGGTTCGTTGAACCCTTTCTCCTATCTCTGGGGATTGCCTCACACACATGCTTCCCACACGGGCCAACCAGGCCTCACCTTCTCATTCCAGCTGCTGAGTTCTCCTTGCTCTTCCCTGTGCGTCTCAGGTAGCATCTGCAGCAGGGCCAGGCCTGCTGAATTTCTCAGGTGGACCCATCTGTGGGGAAACGATGTCTTTGATCTGATATCAGAGAGACCACGGCTGTGTCAGGTATGCTGTGCGAGCCTGGGCCCACAGCAACCTGCCTCAGCTCATTGCTTCTCTGCAGGCTACTTCCAGTGTAAGATGCTGTCCTCTGTGGCCCCAAACGGCTTTTATCACAGTCCTTGAGGAATGTCCTTATGGTGCCTCCCTCTCACTGGGTATCGAGGACATTTACACCCATCATTTGTTCTTTCTGATGGAGTCATCTGTACTTTCCTAAATAACTCTAGGCCCCCTGCCTATTTTATTGGCGTGAGAAGAGGAGTGATTTTTCTGATGCCGTCCCCTAAGTCTTGCTTTCTGAATAAGTTGCTGGCTGGACTGGGTGGTCAGACAGAGGTCACAGACCTGCACCTCACTTTGGGGAAACTCACCACTTATCTATTTGATGTCAATCTGAGATCTTGGAAAAAAATGAGAAAAGCAAGCCTTCTATTAGTTAACATTCTATTAGTTTGTAATAATCATTATTTACCTTTCTTCCCCTTATCCCCATTTCCTTTTTCCTTTGACAAACAGTAGATAGACCTGCTGTTTCTGTTTTATGTCTCTTCTCAATTTTCTATTTCCACAGCAACTCTGAAAACCATCCTGGAAGAAGTTACTAGGAGACTCCTGACTGCTCCATCTGATGTTCAGTCCTCAGTTCTGACCACACTCTGGCACTTGTGAAACTCTGTGACCCATTAGGAACCCTTTCTTCCTTTTATGAACTCTCCTTACATATTTTCAGACCTCATTCTCTCTCTTTTCATCTTCATCTCCTTCCAAAAACCCCCATTTTCTTCCACCTTTAAAATGCCAGGGGTCTTCCGGTCTCTTCCTTGGCTTCTTTGTTTACCCCCTCTCTCTGTAATTTAACTGAATACTGTATAAAAGATCTTTCTCTAATCAGACCCACATCCAAAGGCCCATACTAGGTTACTTTCCTAATTTCTGCCTAGTTATTTAACTACAAATAAATGTTTATGAAAGCATACATTTTTGAACTACTATGCTTGCTACAAAAGTTTTGTAATCTAGACAATTGGAAAAATTACCAATGGGTGTTGTGGCCGGTGGTCCCAGCTACTCAGGACGCTGAGGCAAGGGGATCACTTAAGCCCAAGAGTCTAAAGTTGCTGTGAGCTAGGATGGCAGATCACTCTACCCAGGGTGACAGAGTGAGACTTAGAGTTTTCCTACTCTAAGCAATTTCCAGGAGAGCACATATCATGAATGATGTTAATTTTTGCCTCCCTGTGTTCAGGAGCTGATATATAATCATTACAAAAAGGTTTTTTAAAACGAAAAGAAATCCTATTTTTGTTTATTTCTGCAGTGTGTATCAATCCGCTAGACTTAGAAAACATCTGGGTTTTATTTGTTCTTATTTTTTTCTGCTATTCTAAATTTTCCATAAGTATTCGCACTTAATTTCATAAATTCAATCTTTATAAACTATGCCATTAAGCAATGCAATTATGTTTCCTGTAGTGATTTCTAAAGTTTTGGAACTAATCATTGGTTGTACATAACTAAGAGAAACACTTAGAAACAAACTATTGTCTAAATCCACAAAAATCTAACATCCTTCATGATATTTCAATATCATGAAATAAATGATCACTCCACAAACTACAGAAATATGAATTAGATTTCTATCTTCATAAAAACTTCCCCAACATAAAAGTTTTATGTGAGCTCCCACAGAGTAGGGACTGCTTATCTTTCCCTAGTGGGGAGCATAATGAAGCATTCATAAATGGATCACAAAGTGCAGCTTCCAGTGGGACATCCTTGGAGAGGTGAGCAAGGAGAAAATAACATGTCAAATCCCTTGAAAAATTCTGACATTGAATGGGGGCACATGTTCCTGTTCAGGTGGCCCACACATATGAATGAAAGAGAATGAGAGAAGGGGACCCTCAGGAGAACCCTCAATCACAGCCGCAGCTAAAGACTAAGTTAATATCATCAAGTAGGAAGAACTATGAAAAAAAAAATGCAACTCATTCTTGTATTAGCAGGGCGAATGCTAATCATGTGAACTCAGATCTCATCAGCTCATTACACTCTTTGCCAAAGGTTAACAAAAGGGTATTGTACACGTAAACGCATATCAGTTGTCTATGCCCCCATTTCTTTGTACAGATGTGTTCCAGTTCAGTGAGCAAAAGGAAGCATTACAAGATTTGACAAGACTAGGCCTACACAAGACTCATAGTTTAAAAACTTACAATTTCTTTGAGCTATTTGTCCCATATCCACTCCAGGCTTTATTTCTTCAGAAAGGACAAGGGTCAGAGCCAAACGCAGGGGTGATGCTCAGGGAAGAGGGTAATGCTCAGGGAGGGAGGCAAGAGGACACCAAATGCAGACAGAGCTCGGGTCAAATACTGCTCAGTTCTGAACCAAGCAAAGAAGTGGAAGGGTCTTCCCACTTGTCATTTCCACTTCATTCATCAGTCACACCCTGATCCAGTTGCCAAATCCCTGGTCATTGCACAGCAAATTGAGCGCAAGAGCCCATCTGTACCTTCACAGGAGGAAAGTGAACAACGTGGATGAAATGGCAGACCACTCAAAGACAGGCAGAATTGGTGGGGTGGGGGGTCAAGCGGGGTCAGTGTGTGTTGTCAGTGTTTAACTGGTACTCCATGAAAACAAAATGCCTATATATATGCATGTGATGGTTAATTTTATGTGTCCCCTCGGCTGGGTCATGGTACCCAGATATTTGGTCAAAAATTATTCTGGATGTTTCTGTGAAAGTGTTTTTTGTTCTTTTGGGTTTTTTTTTTTTATTAAATCATAACTGTATACATTGATATGATCATGGGGCATCATACACTCGCTTCATAAACCATTTGACACATTTTTATCACAGTGGTTAACATAGCCTTTCCGGCGTTATCTCAGTTACTGTGCCAAAACATTTACATTCTACATTTACCAAGTTTCGCAAATACCCCTGTAAGATGAACCACAGGTGTGATCACACCCATCCCCCTCCCTCTACCCACCCCCCTCCCTTTTCCACTTCCCCCTATTGTTAAGTTGTAACTGGGTTATAGCTTTCATGTGAGAGTCCCAAATTAGTTTCATAGTAGGGCTGTGTACATTGGGTACGTTTTCTTCCATTCTTGGGATACTTTACTAAGAAGAATATGTTCCAGCTCCATCCATGTAAACATGAAAGAGGTAAAGTCTCCATCTTTCTTTAAGGCTGCATAGTATTCCATGGTATACATATACCACAATTTATTAATCCATTCGTGGATCGATGGGCACTTGGGCTTTTTCCATGACTTAGCTATTATGAATTGGGCTGCAATAAACATTCTGGTACAAATATCTTTGTTATGTTGTGATTTTTGGTCTTCTGGGTATATGCCCAGCAGAGGAATTACAGGATTGAATGGCATATCTATTTTTAGATCTCTGAGTGTTCTCCATATATCTTTCCAAAAGGAATGTATTAATTTGCATTCCCACCAGCAGTGCAGAAGTGTTCCCTTTTCTCCGCATCCACGCCAACATCTCTGGTCTTGAGATTTTGTGATATAGGCTAGTCTCATTGGAGTTAGATGATATCTCAAAGTAGTTTTAATTTGCATTTCTCTGATGATTAAAGATGATGAGCATTTTTTCATATGTCTGAAGGCCGTGTGCCTGTCTTCGTCAGAGAAGTTTCTCTTCAAATCCCTTGCCCAGCCTGCGATGGGATCCCTTGTTTTTTTCTTGCTGATGCGTTTGAGTTCTCTGTGGATTCTGGTTATTAAACCTTTGTCAGAGATATACCCTGCAAATATCTTCTCCCATTCTGAGGGCTGTCTGCTTGCTTTGCTTACTGTGTTCTTGGCTGTGCAGAAGCTTTTTAGTTTGATCAAGTCCCAGTAGTGTATTTTTGAAGCTGCTTCAATTGCCCGGGGGGGTTCTCCTCATGAAATACTCACCCAGACCAATTTCTTCAAGGGTTTTCCCTGCATTCTCCTCTAGTATTTTTATAGTTTCATGTCTTAAGTTTAAATCCTTAATCCAATGAGAGTCTATCTTAGTTAATGCTGAAAGGTGTGGGTCCAGTTTCAATCTTCTACAGGTTGTCAGCCAGTTCACCCAGCACCATTTGTTAAATAGGGAGTCTTTTCCCCACTGAATGTTTTTAATTGGCTTGTCAAAAATCAAATAGCGGTAAGTAGCTGGATTCATCTCTTGGTTCTCTATTCTGTTCCAGATATCTACTTCTCTGTTTTTGTGCCAATACCATGCTGTTTTGATCACTATCAATTTGTAGTAAAGTCTGAGGTCTGGTAGTGTGATTCCTCCTGTTTTGTTTTTATTTCTGAGTAATGTCTTGGCTATTCAAGGTTTTTTCTGATTCCATATAAAATGAAGTATTGTTTTTTCAAGATCTTTAAAATATGACAGTGGAGCTTTAATAGGGAGTGCGTTGAAATTATATATTGCTTTGGGTAGTATGGACATTTTGATAATGTTGATTCTTCCCAGCCATGAGCATGGTATGTTTTTCCATTTGTTAACATTTTCAGCTATTTCTTTTCTTAGAGTTTCATAGTTCTCTTTATAGAGATCTTTCACGTCTTTTGTTAGGTAAATTCCCAAATATTTCATCTTCTTTGGCACTACTGTGAATGGGATAGAGTCCTTAACTGCTTTTTCAACTTGACTGTTGTTGGTGTATATAAAGGCTACCAATTTATGGATGCTGATTTTGTAACCTGAGACGCTGCTGTATTCCTTGATCACTTCTAGGAGTTTTGTAGTAGAGTCCCTAGTGTTTTCCAGATACACAATCATATCATCTGCAAAGAGCGAAAGTTTGATCTCTTCTGACCCTATATGGATACCCTTGATCGCCTTTTCTTCCCTAATTGCAGTGGCTAAAACTCCATTACAATGTTGAAAAGCAATGGAGACAATGGGGAGCCTTGTCTGGTTCCTGATATGAGTGGAAATTATTCCAATTTAACTCCATTCAATATGATATTGGCTGTGGGTTTGCTGTAGATGGCCTCTATCAGTTTAAGAAAAGTCCCTTCTAGACCAATTTTCTTGAGTGTTCTGATCATGAAGGGATGCTGGATATTATCAAAAGCTTTTTCTGCATCAATTGAGAGAATCATATGGTCTTTGTTTTTTAATTTGTTTATGTGCTGAATTACATTTATAGATTTACGTATATTGAACCAGCCTTGAGACCCTGGGATAAAACCAACTTGGTCATGATGTATAATTTGTTTGATGTGTTGCTGGATTCTGTTTGTTAGGATCTTGTTGAATATTTTTGCATCTATATTCATTAGTGATATTGGTCTATAATTTTCTTTTCTTGTTGGGTCTTTTCCTGGTTTGGGGATCAGGGTGATGTTTGCTTCATAGAACGTGTTGGGTAGTCTTCCTTCTTTTTCTACATTTTGGAACAGGTTGAGTAATATAGGTACTAATTCCTTTTTAAAGGTTTGGTAGAATTCTGACGTGAAACCATCTGGTCCCAGGCTTTTCTTTTTAGGGAGGTTTTGTATAGTTGATGCTATTTCTGAACTTGATATGGGTCTGTTCAACATTTCCACTTGATTCTGGTTAAGTCTTGGAAGGTGGCGTGCTTCCAAGTATCGGTCAATTTCCTTCAGATTTTCATATTTCTGAGAATAAAGTTTCTTGTAATATTCATTAAGGATTTTTTGGATTTCTGATGAGTCTGTTGTTATTTCATCTTTGTTGTTTCTGGTTGATGATATTAGAGATTTTACTCTTTTTTTCCTGATTAGGTTGGCCAGAGGTTTATCTATTTTATTGACCTTTTCAAAAAATCAGCTTTTTGATTTATTGATCTGTTGTATTATTCTTTTGTTTTCAATTTCATTTAATTCTGCTCTAATTTTGGTTATTTCTTTTCTTCTACTGGGTTTGGGGTTGGAATGTTCTTCCTTTTCCAGTTGCGTGAGATGTCCCATTAAGTTGTTAACTTCCTCTCTTTCCGTTCTCTTGAGGAAGGCTTGCAGTGCTATAAATTTCCCTCTTAGAACTGCCTTTGCAGTGTCCCAGAAGTTCTGATAGTTCATGTCTTCATTGTCGTTTTGTTCAAAAAAATTGGCGATTTCTTTCTTAATCTCATCTCTGACCCAGCTATCATTCAGCATAAGGTTATTTAACTTCCATGTTTTTGTATGGGTATGCAGATTCCTGTTGTTACTCAATTCAAGTTTTATTCTATGATGGTCCGAGAAGATGCATGGAATAATTTCTATTCCTTTAAATTTACTGAGGTTAGACTTGTGACCTAAAATGTGGTCAATTTTGGAGTAAGTTCCGTGGGCTGATGAGAAGTATGTGTATTCAGTTTTGTTGGGATGAAATGTTCTGTAGATGTCTGCTAAATCTAAATATTGGATGGTTAGGTTTAAATCTAAGATTTCTTTGCTCAGCTTTTTGCTGGAGGATCGATCCAACACTGCCAAGGGAGTGTTGAAATCTCCGACGATTATGGAGCTGGAGGAAATCAGTTTACTCATGTCTGTTAGAGTTTCTCTTATAAATTGAGGTGCATTCTGGTTGGGTGCATAGATATTGATAATTGAGATCTCATCATATTGAGTATTACCCTTAACAAATATGAAGTGACCATTCTTGTCCTTCCTTACTTTTGATGGTTTAAAGCCTACTGAATCTGCAAATAAAATTGCAACACCTGCTTTTTTCTGATTACCATTTGCCTGAAATATGGATGACCATCCTTTCACTCTGAGTCTGTATTTGTCTTTTAAGTTGAGATGTGACTCTTGTATGCAACAAATATCTGGCTTGAGTTTTTGTATCCAGTCAGCTAACCTATGCCTCTTTAGAGGACAGTTTAAGCCATTCACATTGATGGAGAGTATTGATAAGTCTGGTGGAATTTTGGGTATCGAGTTTTTCAAAGGTCCAGTGGACATTTTTAATCCTTTCGCCAGTGTGGAAGTTGGAGTTTGATCCAATGTTTCTGAGTGAGTTTACTTTTGTGGTATAGGATTGGGTTGGTCATTGTGGAGGATAGGTCTGAGAATATCCTGAAGAGCTGGTTTACTTATGGCAAATTTTTTCAACATATGAATGTCATTGAAGTATTTAATTTCTCCATCATAGATGAAACTCAGTTTAGCTGGATACAAGATCCTGGGTTGAAAGTTTTTTTGCTTTAGGAGATTAAAAGTTGATGACCAGCCTCTTCTGGCTTGAAAAGTTTCAGCAGAGAGATCTGCAGTTATTCTAATAGTCTTACCTTTGTACATTATAGTTTTCTTTCGCCGGGCTGCTTTGAGAATCTTCTCTTTCATGTTAACTTTAGTGAAGCTAATTATGATATGTCTGGGGGATGACTTATTGGGGTTGAATCGTGCTGGGGTTCTGAAGCTGTCTGCTATCTGAATTTCAGATTCTCTAGGCATGTCTGGAAAATTTTCTTTCATAATTTCATGCAGAAGGGCCTCTGTGCCCTCGGAGGCCACTTCATCGTTCTCAGAAATCCCTATAATTCTTATATTGCTTTTTTTCGATTTATCTGAGAGTTCTCTGAGTGAGTGATCCGTTTTTGCTCTCCATTTCTCTTCCTCTTTGAGAGATTGGGAGCGTTTGAAGACTTTATCTTCAATGTTAGAAATCCTTTCTTCTGCTTGCTCCATTCTGTTACTGAGGGATTCTACTGTATTTTTCATATCTTTGAGGGCTGTAAGTTCTTGCTTCAGTGTGTCTAAGTCTTTGGTGGTTTTGTCTTTAAATTCATTAAATTCTTGAGACAACTTTTGAATTTCTCCTTGAATTCCTAATTCCATTTTATTAATCTTGTCTGCAATCCAAATTCTGAATTCGATTTCTGACATCTCAGCCAGTTGTTTATGAATGGGATCTTCAATCACATCTGCTGTATCTTTTCTTGGGGGGGGGTTGATCTATTCTGGTTATTCATGTTGCCAGAGTTTTTCTGCTGATTCCGCCCCATGGTTATTTTACTCTCTTTGTTTTTTCCCCTGGGGTTTTATCGAGGGCCCGTACAGTGTTGTGGCCTGAGAAACTGGGGCCCTGCCTGGTGTGGTGGAGCCAAGTGGTACTGTCTTGTTTTCAGCTGGTTTCTGTTTGATCCTTTTGCAACTTCTACTCTGGCTTAAAGTCTCAGCTGTGTGGAAAAATCAGCAATTAAGTCACCCCGCCTGCCCACCTCTGGCCCCAGTTGGAAAAGGAGAATCAAACTTTCCTACAACCGCACACCCAGGGCACCGCCTGAAAAGTCCTCAGTCTATTAGCCCAGTTCAAAAGGTCCAAATCAACTGTCTCAATCGGCACTTGTCTCGGGTGGGAGAGTTCAAGAGGTCTCTGGGAACTGGATCACAGGGGCCTGGTGACTCCTCTGACACGGCTCACCCCAGTGCAGCGTGGAGTCAGGAGGAGCCACCCAGCAAACAGAGCAGTCTAGGAAGGTTGACGTCTCCTTCCCCACTTTGCCCCTCCGTCGGACCCAGTCACTGGTATCTCTGCAAATGGCTAACCCAGTTGCCTGCAGTGAACAGACACTCCAGGGGTTTGCACCTGCCTGAATCGCAAGGAAGTCTGCCAGGCCCCCGCAGACTGCCGCTATCTAGCAGGAGGAGATGGGGCCTGACATCTTTGAGTGTTTGATGCAGGTGATGGGAAGGAGGTGTTCACTCAGGCTTATCCCCGTCCCTGATGGATGCTGCTAACAGAACAGAACAGACAACTTTGCGGGGTTCTATCTCTGTTCCTGCTGAAATCGCCTACAGAAGACGGGCTGTTCTGAGTTCAAACGTCTTTGCTGCTAGAGGTTTGCGTCCGATCACCTCTCTGGGTCGGCCCCACCCTGGAAGCTTCCTGGGATTGTGAGCAGTGTCAGGAAATCCCCCGCTCACCGGTGGCCTCCTCTGGTTGCCCAGGGAGACAGGGGGTGTGGCCTCAGAATATCCAGAAGTGAGCGTTCTGCCGTTAAAGAAAAAATGGCTGTTGATCTACCTCCAGGGAACTGCTGCTCTGGTGTGGGCACTCAGGCGACCCTTTTCTCCTCTGTCTCACGCCCCAGAGTCAGCACTGAGCGGCTGCAGTTTATGCTGGGTCCACACCCCTCAAGAGATCCCCCAAGAATCAGAACTCTTGGGGGATAGGCCCCCAGACCCCGATTGGGAGTGGGGGGGGGAAGGCAGAGTTTCATTCAGTTTTATGCAACAATACGGCCCAGGGAGGGCTTCTGCACTGCACCACAGGGAAGTGCCGCCAAGGCTTGATTTCCCCTCAGCAGAGTGCCCTCTCCTTGCTCACGTGTCCCAGAGTCAGCGCTGACCTGACGCAGCTCGGGCACTGTGCACTCCCCTCGAGAAATCACCCAAGGATCCGGACTCCTGGGGGATAGGCCCTCAGACCCCGAGTTAGAGTAGGGGCTCTCAGCTCTCAGTGGGGAAGCTAGAGTCTTATTCAGTCTTGTGCCCCGTAATGTTGCCCGGGGAGGGTTGCTGCACTGCACCGCAGGGAAGTGCCGCCGAGGCGTGACTCCCCTTCAGCCTGGTGCCCTCTCCTCACTCGCGTGCCTCAGAGTCAATGCTGACCAGTCGCAACTCAGGGACTGTCCACTCCCCTTGAGAAATCACCCAAGGATCCGAACTCCTGGGGGACAGGCCTCCAGACCTCCGTGGGCGGGAGGGGAGCACCGGGGATTCAGGGTTGCCAGCAAAGGATTCCCAAAGTTTTATTCAGTTTTGTGCCCAGCAGGAGAACGCCACTGCACCCCAGTAGGGGAGGTAGGTCCAGTTTTTAGAAGGTCTCTCCCTGGAGTGTAGTGGGAGGGCCTTTAATTTCTGCCTGCTTGTTCAATTGTGGGCTCTTGAGCCGGTCTCATGGGGGAGGGGGACTCCCGTCTGCTTGGTGGTGGATTTTGTACCTTTTGTTTGCGTCCTTGTGATCACAACTTGCCTCACCGTTGTTGATGTGCGTTCTTCAACCTTCTCTCTTGGTGAGGCTCAAGTCCACCAGGATACTTACTAAATTCCTGTCCCTTAACTCTCCTTCTGGACGGGAGCCTCTGTTGAAAGCTGGCTTCAGTCCACCATCTTGTCTCCCTCCCTCCGTTCTTTTGGGTTTTTTGTTTGTTTGTTTATGTTTGGATAAGGTTAACATTTAAATCAGCGGTCTTTAAGTAAAACAGATTTTGCTCCATAATGTGTGTAGGTGTTATCCAATTAACTGAAGACCTTAGTAGACAAAGATTGACCTTCCTCAAGCTAGGGGGAATTCTTTTGGATTATAACTGCAACCTGTAACTTTCTAGATCTCTTGTCTGTTGTCCTAACATGTAGATTTTGGACTAATCAAGTTCCTGTAATTATGCGTGTCAATAGTCAGTTTCCTTGAATCTCCCTCTGTACACACACACATGCATCCTGAAAGTACTATTTCCCTACATAACCTTAATAAAATATACATAAATTTATTATAAATTTTACTGATATAAATTGTATAACATCCAATTTAAAAAAATAGTAGAAATACAAAACCATGTATTATAAATTCCTTATAACCAATTGATTCTTTCATGCTTTCTTGGTTTTTGACAGACTTTTCTATCCATATCTAATGAATGGTTGGTTGCAATTTAATAAAGATGTGACAAATGGAGTTGTATCTCAATCTGCTCCTTTCCTAGTAAGCATATTGTCATAAAATCTGGTATGTGAACTTGTGAAATTTATTATCCATATTACAAAGTTCTATCACTAAGAATAGTATCACAACATCAGTCAACAAATAAGTGTTTCATAATATTATTATTTGATTCAGTAAAAAAGTTTCTCACATCATTGTGAATGAGTTTATTTCTATACCAAGGATCAATTGATAGTTCAGTTTATATTGACAAATAAGGCAAGAGTGGAAGGAAAAAAAATAAATTTTAGAACTTCATTTAACTTCTTTCCTGAATTGAATTAGAATTTTAGAATGCGGAAAAAAATTTTTTTCATTTAGTTTTTTTCTTATTCTCAATGTAACACATAGGTTGTGTTTTTAAGTTTAATTGAAATTATTAATATTTTTTTCCATTAGTTTCTTTAGAGAAGAAGTTACTAAGCTATTTCTTTAATTGAGAATTTGGTAACTATTTTATCCTTCCTGGACCATATAATCTCTGGGCCATAGCTAATGAATCCTGCTGTTGCACCTCAAAAGTAGCTACAGACAACATGGAAATCAGTGAAGCGTGGCTGTATTCCAAAAACATCTTTACTTACAAGGAAAAGTAGAAGACCCATTTTGGCTCTAAGGTTATGCTTTTATTAACCTCTAATCTAGAAATCAATGATCAAACAAATAAAGACTTTATTTGTAGTTTTTGCTTATTTTGTGGTATAAATATTTCTATCATGGTCAATTTCAAGATACCAATATAATATCACTGAACCTGGAGTTGGGAAAAGCAATGTGGCAGCATACCATTTTATACTATATCTATCGTACAGATACAATACATGTAAATAACCTAGAGATCACAGTAAAATTGAGTTAAATAATTAAGAACTGCTGAATTCTGATTCCCTTTGTTTTCAGTATAACACATATATAATTAACTTTTAAAAACTTTTTAGTTTTAATTATTATGAGTACATACTAGTTGTATATCTTTATAGGATACATGTGATTTTTTTTTTTTTTTTTTTTTTAACCTGAGATAGAGCCTCAAGCTGTCGCCCTGGGTAGAGTGCCGTGGCATAACAGCCCACAGCAACCTCTAACTCCTGGGCTTAAGCGATTCTCTTGCCTCAGCCTCCCAAGTAACTGGGACTACAGGCACCACAGCACCCAGACATTTTTTTTATTGTAGTTGTCATTGTAGTTTGGCAGACCCAGGCTGGATTCAAACCCACCAGCTCTGGTGTATGTGGTTGGTGCCTTAGCTGCTTGAGCTACTGGCTCCGAGCCACATGTGATGTTATGATACAGGCATATAATGTGAATTAAATATTGCCTGTGTTGAAAAACTGGCTTGCAAAACAACTAAAAATTAACAAAGTTAGCTCTTAAAGTCAATAGAAGCTGGCTTCAACATACCACTACCCAGGGTCAAGAACCAACTTAGCAGTGGGGTCAAAGCCTGGCACTGTTCCAGGTTATAAGTACTGAGTAGAAACTTAGATATAAAGGAAATTAGGGGAAACACTCAGATAACAATAGCAATGAGGGATAGTATTTTACTTAAGCAAAACTACTTTCAAAATTGTTTACTGATTTTCAAGGCACACTCTGTACTACATGCCTGATAATTTCAATTAGTAACATTCTGGGTTAGAAAGGTTTTTCTGAATTGATTGGAGAATATAATTATCATTTAAAATATCCTTTCTATGGGAAAATAAATCCCAGGTTTCAAGCATCAGCTTGAAAAGGACCTTTTAGGAACACTGCATTCATAACTTATAGAGTGTCTGTACATACATTATACAAAGGGCAAGGTCACTTTGGCCTGCATAAATTATATTTTGCCAAAATATAAATTAAATCTAATTTATATTAATGATTTTACCAAGTGTTTAATTTAGTGATCATAATTTTTATTGCAAAATGCCAACAACCAATCACATGTGCCTCCCCTCAAGTCTTCCTTCTCTTTGTGAACCATCTATGTCATAGCTGTGTGTCTTATGTTACATCAACTCTAAAAGTCTTATCTTCTCTCTACTAACATACACTAAGATACAAAAAATGTAGCACATATTGGTTCCCTTTGAAAGATAAGTGACTTAGCAGTTATAATTTCCTTCTAAGGACAATGAAATGCATGAAATGTTATAGCATGTCTCATTCTGAGACCAATTGTTCTTATGTGTGGTAGAGACAACATTAACTGCTGAGAGGCTATCTTGATGGTAATGTGCATTGCCTTAATAAATAATCACCTTTCCACATACATAAATTCTAGCCCTATATGTGCAATAACTTGACGCAATATGACAAAAATGAAATGACCTTCATTTTAGAGTTCATGTGTTTTGTTTTCCGTGCAGAAAGCATTGTACATCACTAAAACTCATTTCTCATTTCCAGCAAATTTATTTAAATATATGCCATCCCAAGCTTCAGGAATCTTAGGAAAGGCTGTCAAACTGTATGTGTTTATTCATATCATGAAATAACATGACTGAGAATGAATGGTAGATTCACATAATGATAAATTTTTATATCTGAATGTATATCACAAACCTCATGATCTCAGTACTAAATTAAAACTGGTAGATTAACTGCAGATGCACACAAGAAAAAAACTCAAATTAAAGTATGGGGGGAAGGAATCAATTGGTAAGCTCTTACCCAACAGGTTCAACGCATAGGCATCTGGCACACTTCCTGAGTGAAGGACACAGTTAAAACTCCGAAGTTAACCTTATGAATGCAAACTATGTAACCTAGTAATATATACCCACTTATTAATCTCAAAATTTAAAAAAAAAAGAAAAGAAAATAGATATATAAAACAAAGGCCAAGAACATGTTAGGTGACATGGACAATTTGGCGAGATACTTGCCTGATCAGAAAAATATTTTTATATATTCTTCTTTGGTTTTGAGGGAAAAGAGTTTGTTGGTTTATTTTTCAAAAGGAAGACATAGTTTTAAAAGATAATAGTACATATTCTAAAATTTAAAACCAGTCTGACTTTCCCCCATGCATTAATTCTTGTAAAACAAATGATTATGGAATAAAAAATTGAGCTCTTGATGAGAAGACAAGTTATGCAGATATTGTCATAAATATAGACAGAACAGACTTACCTAACTCATAAGATGATGTATGATGTTTTCTTATTAAATGTATTTAATGTGGTAGGAGAGGATAAATCTGCCACCTCCAAATAATTTTTTTTCAGAGTAATATTTTCATTCTCGTTAAATAGTGAGAATTAAATTGCATACTATTTTCCAGAGTCAATATTTTAAATATAATCACTATTAACATGATCACCCTAATAACTTTTACTTACATCTGAAGATAGTAGCACAATTATTGAAGACAATGCTTTTTACTAGAATGTCTGTATAATTAAGACAAATATATAGGGTTGAGATTTCTCATGTACTTGGTCCAATGATAATTGAGAACATATTATTACCAACTGTATGATATAAAGAAGTCCTTCTCCAACCTTAATGTTTAAGTATCAGAGAATCTTGTGACAATGCAAATTTTGAATTACAAGTTCTGGTATGTGGCCCAACATTCTGTACAGACTTACCATGGAGATTCTGTGAATCCAGTTTCAGACCTCAATAGAGTGAAAGTTGTGATAAAGTGAGTCACACAAATGTTGGGGTTTCCCAGCTAATATAAACAGACTGTAGTCTATTACACGTGTAAAGGATTATGTCTTAAAAAACGATGTACATACCTCAATTAAAACATACTTTGTTGGTAAAAAATAGAAGTGATCCAGCTGAGCCTTCATCAAGTCCCAAGCTTTCAGCTAATGGAGGTTCTTGCCTTGATGTTGATGACTGCTAATTGATCAGGGTTCATGGCCTTGGCAATTTCTTAAAATAACACAACAATGAAGTTTGCTATATCAATTGCCACTTCCTTTCACAAAATATTTCTTCGGAGCATGTGATGCTATTTGATATCATCTTACCCACAGTAGAAAGGGTAAATTGGAGATAGTCCTCTCAAACTCTGCTGCTGCTTTATCACGTATATAGGGTATTCTAAATGCTTTGCTGTCATTTCAGTAGTGTTCACAATATCTTCAGGAATAGATTCCATCTCAATAAACCCCTGTCTTTGCTCATCCATGAGAAGAAACTCACTGTCCGTTCAAGTTTTATTGTGAGACGGTAGCAATTCAGTTACATCTTCAGGCCCCACTTCTAATTGCCTTGATATTTTTGCCACATCTGTAGATTCTTCTTTTAAAGAAAGTTTTGAACTTCAAAGTTATCCCTGAGGGTTAGAATTAACTTCTACCAAAAGTCCCGCTCATATTGATATTTGGACCTCTTCTTATGAATTATGGATGTTCTTAATGGCATCTAGAGTGGTAAATCCCTTCCAGAAGTTTTTTATTTACCTTGCCCAGATTAATCAGAAGAATCACTGAACATGGCAGTTATAGCCTTATGAAATATATTTCTTAAATTATAATACTTGAAAGATGATTATTCCCTGATGACAGACAACAGAATGTGGATTATATTAGCAGGAATGAAAACAACATGAATCGCCTTATACAACTCAGTCAGAGCTTTGGATGACTAGGTGCTTTGTCAATTAGCAGTAATATTTTGAAAGTAATCTTCTGAACAGTAGCTCTCAACAGTATGCTTAAAATATTTGGTAAACTATGCTGTAGTCCTATGTGTTGTCATCCACACTTTGTTGTGCCATTTATAGGAGACAGAGTAGATTCAGCATAATTCTTAACAATCCTAGGATTTTTGAAATGGTCAAGGGGCAATGGCTTCAATTCAAAGTCCTTAGGTGCGTTAGTTAAATCAAGACAGTCAGTTTGCCCTTTATTTTTTTTATTTTTATTTTTTTTTATTGTTGGTGATTCATTGAGGGTACAATAAGCCAGGTTACATTGATTGCAATTGTTAGGCAAAGTCTCTCTTGCAATCATGTCTTGCCCCCATAAAGTGTGACACACACCAAGGCCCCACCCGGGGTGGGGGTGGGAGGAAGCAGAAAGAGGGACAGTTTGCCCTTTAAAGGGCACTTCTATAGCTAGGAAAGTCGTACAAGAAAACTTCTTCCAATAGAGGGCTGTCTTGTCTCCATTGAACATCTGTTCAGTGTAGCCATTTTCATCAATTATCTTAGCTCCAGGATACCTTGTTTCAGCTTTTCCATCAGTATTTGTTTCTTCATCTTACATTTTTCTATGTTAAAGAGATGGCTTCTTTTCTTAAATTTCATGAACCAATCTCTAATAATTTCAAACTTTTCCTCTGCAGCTTCATCAGCTCTCTCAACCTTCATAGAACTGAAAAGTGTTAGGGACTTGCTCTGGATTAGACTTTGGCTTAAGGGAATGCTGTGGCTGGCTTGATCTTCTATCCAGACCATAAAACTTTCCATGTCAGAAATAAGGCTGTTTTGCTTTCTTATCATTAATTTGTTCACTGAAATATAGCATTTTCAAGAATTATTTCTTTTTTTGTTCTTTTTGTATTCACAATTTGACTATTTGGTACAAGAGGGATTTTCAGCCTGTGTTGGCTTTTGACATTACCTTCCACATTAAGCTTAATTATTTACAGCTTTAGGTTTAAAATGAGAGATGTATAATTCTTCTTTTCATTTGAACACTTACAGGCAATTGTAAGGTTATTAATTGGCCTAATTTCAATAATGCCATGTCATCTTAGGAAATAGGAATTCCTGAGGAAAGGAAGAAAGATAGGGAATATCAAGCTGGTGATACAGTTAGAACACACACATTTACTGGTTAAGATTGCTATCATCAAACAGTTACAATGGTACCATTAAAAGTCACTGATCACAGATCACCATAACAGGTACAATAATAAAATTTGAATTATTGCAAGAATTAACCAAAATGTGACCCAGAGACACCCCATGAGAACATGCTATTGAAAAAATAGCACTGATAGACTTGCTCCTTGCAGGGGTTGTAATGAAGTTTCAATTTGTAGAAAAAAAAAAATTCTGCAAAGCACAATAAACAAAGTATAAGTCTTTCCTTTATGTATTTCTAATCTAACTCCATGCTCGTAAGGGAAGCTGATGTTGCTGCTTCAGATCAAATTTTAAGCAGCCAAATCACTCTTATATTTGTTTTTATACTTCCGGAGCCTTTAAAGAAGGCTGGAATGGGAAACCATGATAGCTTTGAAATACTTTATCTGGCTTAATTTGCATGTTATTTGCATATCTACAATTTTTTTTTTTTACATATTTAAACATGACTTAACATTTTAGCTTTATTGCTTCCAGCAGACCCAAATCACGTTCAAGAACTAATTTGGTGGACTGGCTTTAACCATTCAAGATCATAGGGTAGAAGGGTTCATTCTCCTACTTGGTAATCGTTCTTTTCCTCTGTCCACCATACGATTAAAGGGGATGACATCATACAACCAACTGAAGTCTTGTATAATCTTAGATCCTCCAGTGTGGAAGTTTGTGCATAACTGTCCAAAAGAGTACTCTCTGGTGCCCTTTTAAAATGTGGCACCCAGGGTCTCAGAGAGAGCAACATTTATTATATTTAGTAATTTCTAAACTGTGTGACTATTTTTTTAAAATTGAAGTGCTATGACATATCACAACAGCTGTGAGAAGAGTGTTGTATTTAGAGTGTGCGAGGGCTTGATACCTAAAATAACAACTTAGTAGGCTCCTGCCTTTGAAGAAGGAAGTTTATAGCACATCAGCTAATACCCGAAAGCCTACACCATTTTAAGATTACAGCCCTGCTATTCATATTGAGAATTTTGATGACATAATTGTTCTTCATGCTAAACAACTGTATTAAGAACAAAGACAGGAAGCATCTGTAAAGGTAGCTGGGAGCCAGCATTCTAATCCCAGAGATGGCAATAAACTGATCCCTTGTGTCCTCACTCGAGCAGACATTCTGTCACTTAGACAGCATTACAGTTTGGCTGACATAATTCATGAAAACAAACACTTTGGAGCCAAGAGGACTAAACTTGTCATATTGAAAGAACATGATAAACACAGGGTTCCCCCCCTGCCATTTATGATTTTTTTTTATCCAATGAAAGGTAAATTATCATAGTATTTGATTCCTTGTTAATGCCATTTAAAACAAGAAAAATGCCACCATCTTTATGTGTTTTATAAACTTGAGATGTGTTTAAACGATGAAAAGTAACAAAGGCACAGTTTTTTCTGGTACTATATCACAGGAAAATTACTCTTGGCAGTGTTTTACCCTGTTTTCCTGCTCTCCAAATGTACAAGGTTCTTTTTATAAAATATATTTAGGGGAAGTGGGAACCAAAATAAAAATGGGATTATAAAGGGTTACCCACATAAATGCAGAGAAGCACTTCAAATAAGTTTGAGAAATACATTCTCTAATATCTAATTGTAAATAACTTGCTGATCTTAGTAGCAAAGTGCTATATGATAAGATTGGTATGTTATAGCTAAAATATTGTAATTTCCTAAATAGAAAATAGAAGCAATTTCGTCACTCAGGAATTCCACTTCTTGGAATCTACCTAGAGAATCACTTGTTCAAATGAAAACATTTAAATACATGTCATTACAGTGCTGTGTATAGTAACATAAACATGAAAATCGCTCACAAGTCTGTTCATGTCAATGGATGCAATGAAATATGGAGCAGTAGTTAAACAGCAAGTTAAAATGAAAGAATTCCTGCAAATATTACTGTATGTTAAATGCAAAATAGAAAGACTTCTACAGTGTGGTACATATTTCTGTAAACGCACACATTACTATTTTTCCTTTTTACACATATTAGTGCCTTCATACTGATAGAACATCCATAACATTGATAATGGTGATTCCTCATGAGTTAGATTTGTAAATATGGCACTTGAGTCAAATCTAAATGAACTGCTGAGACAACATCTTATAGTAATTAAGAATTTGAATCTAGAACCAAGCTGCTTACATTCATACTCCAAAACTGATATTTCCTAGATATGGTACCTGGATTAGTGTCCTGAGATCTTTCTGTGGCTTAGTTTCCTCAAGGGTAAGATGGAAGCAATAATAGTACCTCCTTTAGAAAGTTGCTTAGAGGATAACATCAGTCACTGTATTTTACTGAACCTACCATGTCATCAATTCTAAGATGCACAGTTATGATTCTTGCCAATTTCAGAGATGTCAAAATGGGAAAAGAAGAGCTTCCTAAAATGGAGTACTTACATTCTCTTTATATTTAAAATACATTTGAAAAGCACTTAACATATGTTATTTCTCATTATACCATGAAATCTTTGTTTTATTGCTGCTATAATTAAAATTAATGAGTTATCAATTTATAAAATAAAGAGATAAAAGATATACTGAGTCCATCTGTCACTTTACAGTTGTATTTACTGTGGGGAACTATGAAATAGGCTCTGTTTCTATTAGATATTTCTACAAGCAGCTACACTGATGTCTGAGCTGTAAAAATAAGTCAGCATCGGTGGAGTTAATTTTCTTCGGTTCATCCATTGCAAATCCCAATTCTGCAGCATCTGACACGGCAGCTCGCGCATTCTGTTGCAGGCCTCTTAAGAAAATCACCTTTATTAACTAAGTACTAAAAATAGTTTATAATCCAGAGCAAACAAGAACTGTTACATAGCACAGTCATGTTTTTCTTGAACCATTTTGGTGGCTCTCCAGAATCAATTATCACTAGTAGTCTATTGTGTCTTATAGTTATATGGAAAGGTCAATTTAAATTAATTAACTTTAAATAACTACCAAAGTCTTTGTGACACTACTGTCATCTTCTAATCTAACACGTTTCTGGAAATGTGTGTGCTCTGTAGAATCACAGACTGAGAGAATGGGTCAGGTATTGAGGGCATCTACTCTTGAATTGATTTCCCTAGTGGATCAAAATTCCGGGCCACTGTGCTTTTGAGACTCTACTTCAGGCTGTAATAGATGTTTGGGTACAGTGTTTGCTGAGCTGATGATCAGTTTCTCAAAAAGTCAAAACAGGCTGGTTATTAAAATGCCTATTCCTATGCAAACAGAAAGAGCATCCACCCAAAATGACCTTGTTCATTGAATCCGAATGTTCTGGTGTTCCACATGGTAAGCTTTGCCTGCTTTCTGTACAGGTCATTTAGGGCAGGAGAATAAACCTGATCTCATGGTACATAAAAGCCTCCAGGAGTTCACAGTCATGGGGTTTTTACTGCAAATGCAAATGGATCATAGAAATTAAACTGAGCTTTAATTGTGTTAACAGTTCCTCTTAATCCTTCCTTGGAATGGGGAAAGTGGGGAAAGAAATGCTTCTCTGGTTAATGGGCAAAGGCATAATGTAAACAATGATTCTTTGGAAGATTAGTGATCCTAACGAAAGCAATTAGAAAAAGAAAGAACATTAAACAGAAGCTAATGCTTAGTAGCTTGCAGCAGGGTAAAGCTGTGCAGAATTTTATTTCCACGTTAGGTGGAATCCTTTCAAAGCTTTTGTATTACAAAGCAGGAAAATGGAGCTTTGGATAATTCCAAATAATAAATTCATATATATATTTATATACTCACATACACTTATACTGACAGATAGATAGATAAAACTTGTTCTAATTTTTATGCTATTTTACATCTATGAATTCATCATAGGAAAGCTGTTTTGTTCTTCATATGTACCTAGCACTGAGCACAAGGCCTAGGATATAGTGGGTAGTCAATAAATGTAGTAAAATCAGTCATTTGATTAAAGGGATAAATTTGTGATTGAAAAAGAAAGTTAGGCTTTAGAGTAATTCTTACTGAAAAGAATAAATACACATTTTACTCTTCCATTTTCTTGAAGACAAATGTTTGATTATTTTGTAATAATAGGTGAAACTTAGTAAGGCAACTAGTGGCTCTGTAGTAATCCCAAAATAATTCTCAAATGATTTTGTTTATCTGATTTTGCTAGGTTCAATCGTTCTGAGGTACCCCTACTATATAAAAATAAGAAAGATAGGAACCATCCACCAAATTTGAATAAAATGTTCTACCACTTACAAGATACGTATTTTGATTAAATCATAAATATTTTCTACCCTTAGGGACTTTTTTCTTTTGGTTTTTATTTTACTTATAAACATTGCAAACAATATCTATTCTTGATATCACAGCATAAATTCAAAGTTATATGCGAAAATGCTTTGAAAGGATATAACTATGATGAAGTATTGATACTAACTTTTTTGCTTGTGTTTGAAGTTCTAATCCACTGACAACTGATACTTTTAAATTTCCACATGTCAATTTTAGTTCCAATTTTTGTCCTTGTCTTCTTGCAGGTCTATAGAAATCTGCTCACCAGCCTGGCTCTGTCAGGTTTGCTCTTTGAGTAGTGCAGTCATAAGGGCTATCCTAGTAGAAACGGAATGATGATAATGGCAGTGACACTCCTGCTACTACTTGGGAGGGGGCCCACAATTGGATATCAAAGACTGGCCTGGATTTAAGCTGGTTGAAGGGGAAGTAAGTGCACATCACATGGATGAGAAAGCTGGAGCAAAGGACAGATGAGATCCAAATGGCAGCACCAAGACCATTTTGCACTGGAGGGAATCAGATATCTTCAGAAAATAAAGCTAGAGAGTGGATTGAAAGATATGGGTTATCCACAGGCGACTGAGTGACTTCAAATGGTATTCAATGATGTTATATTTAGGAACTTTAGGAGTATATATTGAAGCAGTAATATAGTTTAATATTCAACATATAAAGTGAAAAGACCATGAGCTCTAGTGACTCAGGTGGGATCCAAAGGAAATAAATTTAAATGGTTTGACATATAATTTTCCAAGTTGATGGTGAGTTTATTGGGATATTAAATAGATTTTTTACTTAAATGATGGATTTAATAGGATGCAAACCCATCTTAATTTGCAGGGCATCTGAAAATCAATGGAACCCAACAGAGTCCAGAAATAGATCCACACATATACAGCATATTATTTTACAGCATACTTTTTTTTTTTTTTTGAGACAGAATTTCACTATGTTGCCCTTAGTAGAGTGACGTGGTGTCACAGCTCACAGCAATCTCAAACTCTTGGGTTCAAGTGATTTTCATGCCTCAGCCTCCCACGTGTCTGGGACTATAGGTGTCTGCCACAATGCCCAGCTATTTTTTGTTGCAGTTGTCATTGTTGTTTAGCTGGTCAAGGCTGGATTTGAACCCACCGGACTCAGTGTATGTAGCCGGCACCATAACCACTGTGCTTGGGCACCGAGCCTGCCAACATATTTTTGACAAAGACACAAAGACAATATTGGAAAAAGAATAGCCTTTTAAATATATGATGCTGGAACAGTAAGATATTCATATCCAAAAAATGAACTTGATTCCATAACTCACTTTGTATAAAAAAAAGGAACTCAAAATACATCATGTACTAAATGTAAAACCTAAAACAAAAAAACTTTTAGAAGAATGCATAGGATAAATTTTTTGAGATTTTTTTCTGGATAAAGATTCCTTAGATACGACACACAAAAAAATCCATAGTTGAACAGACAGATAAACTGGACTTCATCAAAATGAGAAACTTCTGTACTTTAAACGATAATTTTAAGGAAATGAAAAGTCAGGACACAAAATGGGAAAAAACCCTTGCAAAAAGCACAACTAATAAAGAAATGGTATACAAAATATATAAATAACTCTTAAAACTCAGCAAATAAAAATAAACAGCATAATTTTTAAATGTAAAAAGATTTATCATTATTATTATTTTTATTTTATTTTTTGAGACAGAGTCTCGTTCTGTCACCCTGGCTAGAATGTTATGATGTCATTATAGCTCATAGCAACTTCAAACTCCTGGGTTCAAGCAATTGTCTTGCCTCAGCCTCCTGAGAGCTGAGACTACGGGCATGTGCCATCATGCCTTGATAGTTTTTTTTTTTTTTTTCTATTTTTAGTAGAGACAGGGTCTCACTCTTGCACAGGCTGGTCTTAAACTCCTGAGCTCAAGCTTTCCAGAGGACTAGGATTACAGGCATGAGCCACGTGCCCAGCCCCAATAAAAAAAAATTTTTAAAGAAAGTTTGTCAAGAAAAATGTACAGATGGCAAATAAGCACATGGGATCAACATTAGTAATTAGGGTGATGTGCATTAAACTCACAATGATATACATAATACTGAATGGCTAAAAATTAAAAAAATAATTAAAAATCATCAGAAAAGCTCGTAATACCTAAGTATCAAAGAAATGCAAATTAAAACCACCTTGAAGTATCACCTATACCCATTGCAAAGTTCCAAAGCTATAGATTCTGGTAAGAGCATGGAGAGAAAGGAATACTTGTACACTGTTGGTGAGATTGCAAATTAGTACAGCCTTTTGGAAAGAAATATGGGAATCCTCAAAGAGCTTATTGTAGACCTTCTATTTGATCCTGGAATCCCATTACTAGGTATCTACCCAGAAGAAAAATAAAATCATTTATCCTAAGGACATTTTCACTAGAATGTTTATAGCAGTTCAATTCATAATTGCAAAGGTGTGGAAAAAACCCAAGTGCTTATGAACCCATGATTGGATTAAGGATCTGTTGTATATATAGATACCATGGAATACCATTCAGTCATAAAAAGCTGGAGACTTTACATCTTTTGTATTTATCTGGATGGAGTTGAAGAACATTCTACTTATTAAAGTATCTCAAGAATAGAAAAACAAGCATGCCATATACCCAACACTAATTTGATTCTAGTAGATAAATGACTACAGGCCCACACAAAAGGTAAAACAACTAAATTCAAGAAGGGAAGAGGGAGGATGGGAAAGGGAGGGGCTCAGTAATTTCCCACCTAATGGATACAATGTAGGGGCATATGGCACACCTGCTGAGTGAAGGTCTCAAATACAGCTTGGACTTTTCCTAACAGATGCAAACAATGTAACCTAGTCATGTGTACCCTTATATTAATCCAAAAAAATCATCAAACAAGAATTAGATGAAAGAAACAATTAAGGAAGAACTGATGGAAGCTATGATCGCATTTGCATTCATGAATGTAAAAGAGTAAAGAGTGAAAGATTATGCAACCGTGAAAATAAGTCCTGGCATTTCTAACCAGAGCACTTAGGTAAGACAAAAGAATTAAAGGCACATGACTTGCAAAGGAAAAAGTAAAATTTTCCTTGTTTACAGATGACATTGTCTATTCTGTAGAAAACCATGCTTATTTCCTAACAAATAAATTCAGAACTTCAGGTGATTTGGGAATGCCGATAATTAAAAGAAAAATATTTTTTGAAAATACCATCAAAAATAATAAAATACTATTCATAAACTTAAGTGAAAAGACCAGTTGGAACCTGCAACCTTCTGATTTCAAGGTTGTTCTTTTTGAAGCACCAAAGAAAGCAAAAGAAACCTTCACGTCTCTCTGCTGCATCCCTTTTAATAAAAGGATTTGTTCTGTAAAATTTGGATTCAGCCCAAAGGCCACACTTAAGGACCTAAATGCCATATTTCTCCTTCAGGTCACTGGTTCCCCACCCTGAAAGGCATCTTATATTCATAAATGAGAAGACTTAATATTGTCAAATATTCATACTACCCAAGGAAAATGCAACGCAATCTCTGTCAAAATCCCTGTTATGTTTTTTACAGAAATCAAAAAGGCAATTTTCAAATTCATAAAAAACACAAGGGACCACAAATAGCTAAAAAACTATCTTGAAAAAGTACAAAGCTTGAGGTCTCACACTGCCTGATTTCAAAATAGCATGGGACTATCTTAAGACAGACAAATGGATCACTGGAAAAGAATGGAGAGCCCCCACATTCGTGATCCACAAGTGGGACTACTTAAAAATAAAAAGCTTCTTCCCAGCAAAGAAAAAATCTGCAGAGTGAAGAGGCAACCTACAAAATGGGAGAAAATTTTACACACCATATATCTAGTTGTGGGTTGATATCGCCCCCAAATAAGGAACTTCTCCTGGATTAAAAAATGGGCAAATGACTTGAATAAACATTTCTCCAAAGATGATGTGCAAATTGCCAATATATATATATTTATACGTATATATAAAAATATATATATATACATATATATATATAAAAGATGCTCAACATCACTAATCATCAGGAAAATACAAATCAAAACCTCTATGAGATATTCCTTCACACCTGTGGGGATGGCCATTATGAAAAGAATAAAAAGCGATGTTAGCAAAGGTGTGAGGAATTGGAACTCTTGTGCACTGTGGACGGGAATGTAAAATTACACATCTACTGTAGAAAACAGTAAATTGTATTCACCAAAACCCCAAAAATTTAAAAATAAAACTACCATATTATTCAGCAATTTTACTTCTGGATATTTACCGCCCCCCCCAACTATAATCAGGATCTTAAAGAAATACTTGCACATCTATGTTCATGGAAGCATTAGTTACAGAAGCCAAGAAGTGGAAGCAACCTAAATGTCCAAGGAAGGATGCGTGGATAAAGAAAATCTGGTCTACGCATACGATGGAGTATTACTCAGCCACTGAAAGCAGGGAATCCTGCAGTGTGAGACAACACAGTGCACGTGGAGGACGCGATGCTAAGTGAACTACAGCAGTCAGAAGAGGACAAAAACTTCATGATTCCGTTCTTTTAAGTTGAAAGTGGTCAAACTCATCAAAGCAGAAAGAAAAATGGTGATTGCCGGGCGTTGAGGGTAAGGGGGCCTGGTGAGTTGCTGTTCTGTGAGGTCACGCTAGATGAAAAAGTTCTAGAGACCTGCTGTATAGCACAGCACTTACTGTTACTAGCACTATGTACACTTAAAATTTTAAGAACTTAGATTTCACTGTGTGTTTATGGCACCATAAAAAAGAAAATATATTAATAAGTAACAAGTAGATTGCAGGGAGCAGTATGGGTTATTACATGTGAGAATGGGTAAACAGCTGAGACTGTGTCATGGCTGTGCAACTTAAGAAGCGTGTGCTTTCGGTTACTCATTTCAAATTTATGAGATAACCTGAGTTTATCATACCTATAACTTAGATTTAAAATATATGTGTGTTGGGGCTGCTGTAATAATGAGTGCTAAAATATATGATATGATATGTATGTTGAGTACTATCTGTCAATCATTATATGCTGCATGAACAGGCGTAAACACATATATGTCCATATATCTAATCCACCCCACCATCTTCCTATCCCCTAGCCATCCTCCAGTATTCTATGTCCTCCATCATTCAAAGATATTTAAAGTTTATGAAACCCATCTGACACAAGTGAAGGAAAACTTTAAAAGAGGGAATTAGGCTAAATTAATTATGGTACTCATACCTTGATTTCACATAAATATTTAAAATTTATTTTACATAAATAAACTGGCACAAAAATAGTGGTAACCATTGTGTCTTCTGTCTTGGGTAAACACTAAAGCTATTGAACTGTAAATACAAGTTAAAACTGTTCTTGTGAGCACGATTATTAATATTATCAGCTTTATGTCTTAACACTCCAAATTGTATGTAATAAATTTACATCTTTAGAGAAAATGTGTTATCAAGGCAGTATAGTAGAGACTGTGAAATTAGCTGAAGACAGGCTGTCATTTGTTTGATTCTCCTGTCCCACCAGGAACTGAGGTTTACAATCTCAGCAAACTTTTTCTCTTAGGCTATTTTGCCCTACTGTGAATAGCAGCCATTTAATTATGGTCTCAGAATCACAACAGTAAGATTTCAATGAGACATGGTAACCATTTGAGTGTAAAAATATGGCATCTAAAACCATCTAATTTGAAGTCCTCTAGATTAAATTCTGTAATTTTTAACTTCCTGCCACTAAAAGTATGCTGCTACTAAATAAAACCAGTAATTTGCTTATCTAGAATTGCCTTCTGTATCCTCAATGTAATAGACTTTCATTGTTTTCAAAAACATATGTAATGAGTTCAGTGGGGCATGGTGGTTATCTAAATAATGAAAGATAGTTCTTGCCCTCAAAGGGTTTATAACCTTCTATAGTATACACGATGGGAAAATGCAACTACAAATATGTTCACATAGAAATAAACCTCGTATACGCTGTACTGTGAAAGGAAGTAGCTCCCCCAAATATTTAAACATGCATCAATAATTCTGTTTTTATCATCTGTACATTTGTGTATTTTAACTTATAAATGGTTTGCTCTAATACTATGTTCAAACGACTACAAATGATGACATGAAATAGGATGCTATAAAATATAAACCATATTTTATTGTTTATTAAATTACAACTGTCCATATATGGGGTACAATTTGCTGATTTGATATACAAGGCAGAATGCTACATCAAACTGATTAACATAACCATCAACTCAGTTATTTGTTGTGGTAGTGTTCTCATATTTGACTATAATGCATTAAAATAACCAGGTCTAGTAACAAATAATTGGGTTTGTTATTTTGCCTGCTGAGGCAGCAGTTTATAGTAAAATTGGGATTTTCACTAATTAAACACTGTGACCCCTTTCTATGCACATTTTATAACAAAAATGTATTAAAGCTGAAGAGTTGAATTGCAAAAAATTATAAACCATATTTTAAAATGCAATTGTGTTTATTAGTTGCATAAGAAGATGTTTTATCAAAAATTACCCTTAACCACAATTATGATGTAATTTCCAAGTCTCTTTCTAAATTCAGTTTTCTTGAAAAAAAAGAATACACCCAACAATAAAAAAAAAAAAAGAAAAAAAAGAATACATGGTTCAAAATGCTATCTTAATCAAATTAAATCTTTCACAAAGGTGCATAGATCCATTAGACGCTGTAACCATTTGTTAGATTACCAAATCATGATACACATTCATTCCTTCACACACTGATTTGGTCAACAGTTACTTATTACCTACTGCATGGCAGTAGGCATGCTTTTCAAAACTCTGAAGACAGAGCAATAAATACAATGAAGTTACTTTCCTCAGGGAGCTTACACTTCAGTGGACTGAGCAGGCATGTTTACATTAACAGTGATATTTCAGGTAGTGAGTGGTTAGTGCTATAGGGAAAGGTTAAACACTATCTAAAAGCTAAGGAGTGACAGGGTGGGGTGCTGTATGATGAAGGTGTAATGATCAAAGATGATTGCTTTGACAAGGTGACATAAGAGCAGACATTTGAAGAAAGTGAGAGAGTGAGTCTTGTAAATCTAGTGGGGAAGAATGTTCTAGGTGGAGAGAACAGTGTGTGCAGAGGACCTGGCACACAAGTATGGCCAGGGGTTTGAAGACAAGAGATGACTCAGGACTGCAAAAATAAAGCCAGCATGAGATGAGGTCAGCGGTCACAGAGTAGGGGCTCCCAGCAGATTACCTGAGGTCCTGAAAGTGATCCTGCTCGTGAGAACAGGTTGTTACTTTTTTAGCTGAGAAGTGGTACGATCCATTTTATATTTTAAAAATATCCTTTTGACTACTCTTTAGAGAATAAATCAGGCTAGAAAGAGTGCAACCGGAAAGTCCTGCTAGGAGGTGAGAGATGTGAGGACTATGACAAGAGTGATGCTGATGGAGAAATGAGGTCTGGTCAGATTCTGAAATGTAAAATGCAAAAGAAAAAATACAAGCGTTACTCCAAGTAGTAGTGTGCTGGAAAATGCTAATAGCCAGCTCTCAGGGTAGGGTGAGTGGGAGGGGAGTATATATATACATATGTAATTTGTATATAATAGTGTATTTATAATTGTGATGCTAAAGTTTTATAACCATGACACAGCATTCAAACAAGAGGTTTATGTGGTTGATAATGCCCTACAAACTAAGACGCCACAGAATAAGGCATTATTGATTATATTATACACATAAACCTCTTATTGTAATGTTAGAGTTAGAGATCAGATTTATAATAATGCTGCTTCTTACATGAATCACACTTACACACATGCTATAACTGTCACCGAAGATTTATTTGCTCGATAGTTCAAATAGTTCAAATGAGCCATGCTGGGTAGAAGGGTATCCATGTCTTCAACCAAGTCTTACTGTTAGCATGATGAAACCAAAGCTAGGACTTGCCTTATATTTCATGGCTCACATCTAAATAAAAGATTTGTGGGGGAGCAATTGTTCAGTCTTTGTACATCCTGACTTGAATGCCTAAACATTTTAAATTCTAGATGATAAAAGGGGTTTAAACTGTTCAGCCATGCTTGTTGATAATTGTGATATTGGTCATGAAGAACATAAAAGAATTCCTGAAATAGTTAGCTTTCTATCACTGAAATTGTCCTGACATCTATAGTTATAATTTATTTAATGTATATTTTTTGAATGACCATTCAAATTTAACACTGGGAATGTGTATACTGTATATTTCAGAGATTTTGTTTTCTAATTCCCCATAGGATGTAAAAGTACAGGTTTGAATTTTATCATCTTTGCTTATAAAACCTTCTTTTGCCAAATCCAAGCTTTTCAGTTTTTATTTAATTTAAAGAAAAATTTACACTATTGCTAATTTACATTTCTATATTTAAGAGATCCACATCTATCTTACTGAACTGCTTTTAATATTCCTTTGGCAAGAAGCTTATTTAAATGCTATCTTAGATTGGCTCCAGGCTTAATTTTCTGTCTCATGGTGCAAGATTCTAATCTATACTCAAGATAGGTGGCATTAACAAATTATTATAGTACATAACATATTTTATTTTTCCTCTTATATAGCAGTAAAAGCTAACTATTCTATATTATGTTGTATTTGTCACTGAGTGCATCTAACTGCATCACTTAGAACATACTTTTAAGCCTGCATTTAGCTTGTCAATTATTCATCATTGATCACTCAGAACATAGTTTAATGGTGCTTATTCAACTTAGTGGATTTTGTGGACCTTCTGCTCTCAGCAGCATTTATTCAAGTCCAACAGTGTCAAGGTCACTCTCCAAAAGCAATATACATTTCCACTTTAGCAAAGATGACTTCAGAAGCTAGGGGACTATATGTTGCAAAATATTAGATTTAAAGGTATGCGGTAGTTTCTATGGTACATTATAATTAATAATACAATACTATAAAAATGTATTTTGATAACTATGTAATAAGGAGGTCGGTTATAAAATACCTGTGTCTGTCTCTGAAGCAGGTATTGAGTCCCTTCCTAATGTTATATTATTTGACATTGTACCTCTGTCCTGTCAAAATAGACAAATCCATTAGTCCCAAAAACATAGTCTGTAAATGAAACATTAAAGTGATGTCTTTCTGTTGCCTTAATCTATGTGCTAATGAGTTTGTATAATGTTTTTTTCTGGGTCTCTCTAAACATTGTTATGTAGCACAAACTTTTGTCAGAGGGAAAACAGACACTTTACATGTAAAAAAAAATAAATAAACTCCAAGTGAAATAGAGACAAAAATGAATGGTGTTTTTGCCCGTAATTCCTGCCGGCTGATGTTGCAGCATTGTAATGTTCTCGGTTTTATGCAATCTACAGAATATGCGCGCACATGAAATTCCACCTCCGAAAACAGGGTCTAGTTCAGGAAGGCACAGTTTGCCTCAAGTGTCCAGGTAACGGGTGGTAACATGCCCACGTGTAATAAGGATGCAGACAGGAGAGTACTATTGCAATAAGGGTACTTTGCTCTATTCAGGTAGAAACATGCTACCTCTTACGAACCTATTTACATACTAGAGAGTCGTTTTTACTTTGTATCTGATTTACACATGTGACATAATATGCTTTTGCCTTGCCACGAGACTGTCAAAGATGTATTTAAAAACTAATGGCAGTATTTTTAAAACTACTGAAATGGTAAAACGTGATCATTTGGCTTGCCAAGCAGTCCCTGGAAATGGAAACAGGGTACATATAAAAGAAATGGTAAGAAGAAGAAAAAGGAAGAGGAGTAGAAGAAATAAGGAGCAAGTAGACTGCTGACAGGCTGAAGGGGCAGCAGTATACTGAAGACAGTTTTTAAAACGAGCATGGAAAATTGTGTGTGCCATTGGATTCTAATGACCAATAAAAGTATGATTGCCACAATTACAACAAATGCAAAGCTATTTACATGCTAGAGAGTAGTTTTTGTCACCTAACCATTTGTACCCTCATATTAATCTGAAATAAAAATTAAAAAAATAAAGGGCACCTCTGAGCCACTCAAAGAGTGGAGGAGAAATACTGAGGTGACGCGATGTAGGAGAGTCAATTCATAGCCAGAATGGTCTAGGTCCACGTTGTGGCTCAAACACTTGCCAAATGCACATCCTTGGTCAAGTTACATAACGTCTGCGAGCTTCACTGCCTCACCTTTAGACTCAATGGTGCTACAGAGTGGCATTCTGCCCTTGGAGGGATGAGAGACAGCCCCAGACATGAGGCAGGAAGAAACAAATGCTATATAAAACTTCATTTAAAAAAAAACTGTGCAGTTAATGTCAAGTTTTTATTTTAACAACCAAAGAGAAGGAAGACCGAAGCAGGCTCCTTGTGTTGGAGAAGCTGCTGACCGTGGTAAGGAAGGAAACCTACCAGGCACTGAGCTGGACTGAAGCAGGAGACAATCTTTCCTGAAAAGCAGCGTCCCCAAGGTGGGCATCAATATGACAGGTCCCCTGTTCGTTTGCTTCTCTTTTTAGAAAAAGTTGATCCTCCATAAAGTGAGACTCTGTCTCTACAAAAAAAAAAAAGAAGAAAAAGTTGATCCTGTTGATGGAGCTTTCTAGCTCAGATCATAGAAGCAAGCCAGTTTCCTGGAAAACTACTGTTCCTGTTCCCAACATAGCCCCGTCAGTCAACTCCAGACAAAATGGTATCATGAGAGGTTCTTGCAGAAGGGCCCCACTTCCCACCAGACCCACATTCAGGCCTGGAAGCTGAAGCCCCCACATGCAACTAGACAGTGTCTTTGCAAGATGAGTCTGGTTTGAACCATGCCCGATGGTTCATTGGTGGATGTCACTTCTGTGTTGTCCTTGCTGCTATTTGTCCTGTGAAGCTATAAGACATGACCAGAAGTGAGACTAATATGAGCTATTTTTCCAATGAAATAAAACCACAGTCAAAGATCCGGACCCCAAATAGGCATGACCTGCATTCCCTCTAAGACTCAAATTGAAGATCCCTGGGAATCATAATGCTCCGTAGGATTCCTGAGTGCCCTGTAGGACTCCAGTGTGTTCTTCCATCACTTTAGCCCTGGTAAACCCAAGTGGGAAAAAGGAAAAACAAAAAACCACCATAATATTGGGTCCCCTCTCCTTGGATGGACTCGATCGATGTAAGGGAGTTTCTAAGAAGGCTCAGCCCCTCAAAACAAAGTTTTCTCATCCTTTGAACTAATACAAATACTCAAATACAATTTCCTCTGGGAAGAAAGTTATTAAATACACCATATTGTTTCTGATTGAATTTAGTTGCTAGAAGAAACTAGTTTACCTACCTAGAGGAAGAAGTCTGATAGCATAGGTGGCCCTTGAACCTGGCAGAGTTGCTCACCACCTGCACTCCTAACTAACCGTTGTACAATACTGGCTAGAGATGGGGGAGATGCTTTCTCTTCTTCAGAGCATTTTCATTTCTATTACCTCACTTAGCGTCCATGTCAGATATGGAATGTAACCAGGAAAGAGAACACTATTCCCATGTTATAGCAGAATAAAAATACTGAAGCTTAGGGGTATGATGATTCTGAAGTCTCGTAAGTTGGAAATAAAGTCAAGACTAGAAGCAGTTGTTCTTTCAACAAATATTTATTAAGCGTCTACTCTGTACCAAGCAGTGGGCTAGACTTGGGATGCAGCAATGAATAATTGCTAATCTCGAGTAAGCATTTTAATTTGGAAAATAATGTATACAGAATCAATATCAGCTGTTAGGAGATGCTAACATGACGGACTGTGTCAAGGTGTCTGATGGTCAAACGGGTGGTCTCAGGGGATGGGACATTCACCTGAGCTGTGTAGCAATAGGGAGGGAGGAAGACCAGGGCTGGGCTCCTGGCACAGGCAAGGAACAGAAAGGCCAGTGTGGCGAGGTCGTGGTAAGGGGGCAAGAGTGGCATGAAAAGAGGTGGAAGCGCAGAGGGCAGGCAAGCATAAAACTTTTGAAAACAACTTGGCCTCTACCTAACAAGTGCCGACAATGTAACCCAATTGTTTGTACCCTTACATCAATCTGAAATTTAATAAAAATAAAATTTTTTTGAAAAAAGGACATTGTTCCTACTATTTCATTCCTATTAGTGTATTTTGCCTATGTTGCGTCCTATATGATATGGGATAGCTATGTGTCAAAGTGGTTTTATCCCAGTAAATATTTACTGAAGACATAACTGTCCTCATGTATTATTGACACTTACCATGAAAACCATTATCTCAAGTGTTATAAAGCTCTACCAAAAGAATTCTAAGAGTTTTGTTGTTAACTGTACACATTTTGACATAATTTTAGGATGATGATGTAAAAACTTGAATATTTAGACATCATTAATGTTTGAGTGACAGGTAAGTCAAGTGACAGACATGATAAATTATTACATTGTTTCTTGTATAAACACAACATTTTTTAGTCTATATGTTGGTTCTTCCATAGGATATTAGTCTTCACTGGCTAATTTTATTTTACAGTGTTCTTGCTTATTTTTAATTCCTCTGACTTCTATCTTGAATAGTCTATAAAATACTTCTAAAATTAGTTTCTTGTAATTTACTTTCAGTTGTTTCAAAGTGTATTCATGTTTTGCCTTCTTACTAATATCTTAAGCTATAGAACCAGAAAGTCTAATCTTTTTCTACTTTTGTATTCTGCTGTAGCCTAACAAAATTCTGAGCAAAAGTAGACATTCAGCAGGTGATTATTAATTAAACAAAATTGAGTTCTGATGAAAGTGATGTATAGCTTCTCTGAACTCCTGAATACTTAGCCTCTATCTTTCCTGTGTCAATGTGTATTACAGTAATTTATATACACGGTATTTCCCTGCTTAGACTCTAAGTTTTCTAAAAAGGATCATGTGTATTCTAGAATTGTACTCAGCAATGTATCTTGAACATAATAGGCACTTAATTACTGTTAGATAAATTAATAAACAAATGTGCGTATGGCAGGTCAGCATCCTATAGTGATATTTGACAGTGATATACATACATTCACACACATGATTAATTGCTGTGTAATAACCTCACTGTGTCCAGCATTTAGAACCAAGAATTATACCACAAAATCTCAGCTTACAAGCACAGTAAAATGCTTGGTCCAAAAAGACAATGAAAATATTTATCTCTGAACAGATGACCAGGAAGAAAATTGAAAAAAAAAAGGAGTTCCTTATTAGAATAATCTATTTCAAGAACATGCCTTATTTGGTCCTGATAAAATGATAATCAGAAGTGGGAAGGTGAACGTTGAAACAAGTCTTTGTAGTAGAAATGACACTCTTCCTTAGAGTGACTGTACATCCTCTTTCTGTTATTATTTCCTCATTTATAAAAGTATACTATTAGGCTGGCCGTGGTAGCTCACACCTGTAGTCCCAGCAGTTTACTTTGGGAAGCTGAGGTGTGAAGATTGCTTGATGCCTCTCAAGTGAGAGGCAGTAAAATCCCATCTCTACCAAAAAATAGTTTTAAAACTTAACTGGGTGTGGTTGTGTGTCCCTATAGTCATACCGACTTGGGAGCTAAGGCAGAAAAATTATGTGAGTCCAGGAATTTGGGACTGTAGTGAGCTATGCTGGTGCCACTGCACTCCACCCTGGGCAACAGTCTTTGTTTTCTTTTCTTTTCTTTTTTAATCTTCAAAAGTCACTATGCAAACTAGTGATGGGCTACACTCTTAAAAAATAAAAATAATATAGGATTATCACAAGCAGGGTTGTTAAAAGTATGGTCTGTGAGCCAAATATTGCTTGCTTCCTGTTTTGTAAATAAATTTTTAGGAGTTCACAACCATGCTCATTTGTGTAGGCACCGTGGGTAAGTGCTTTCATTACAAAAACAGAGGGTAAGTTGCAGCAGAGACTTCATGGTACATAAGCTTCAAATACTCTCTGTCTCTACAGAAAATGCCAACTGCTGATCAGGACAATCAAATGAAAAATGTGAATTTCTTAACACAGACCCTAGCAAAGAGTAAATACATATTAATATATTTTAATCACTAATGCTAGGGCAGGTCAGTTGTGCGAGATTCACCTTACTATTTATGGCTACACTGTTTTGTACGGTGGCCCCTAGCCACATGGCATTATTTCGATTTAACTCTAATTTAGAGGTAAACAAAATTGAAAGTTCAGATTCTGAGATGACTTAGCCACATTTTACGTGTTCCAGAGCCTTGCATTGCTTGCGCTGCTCTGTTGAACAGAGCAGATATGGAACATTTCTATCATCTTAGAATAAAGTGCTGCTGAACAGCTCTGGTCTAACTTCTCAAAACCGACTATGAAGTCTGTTGATGTGTTCCCCAGGCCCAGTGAAATATATTGCCCCCTAGCATTAAGGGAGACATTTATTGAAAAGCATTAATGGAAGTCAATAAAATAGCAAATCATTTAAAACGAGACATCGAAATGCATGTAGTTCCAGTGGAACATTGTTAAAAACTAGAAATTTGAATATAAATGGAGGAAATACAAATGATCAAGATGCAATCTTGACAGAGAGGGAGAGAGAAACACACATTTATTTTCATGATCACTGCCGTCCTCATGGGTAGAGAGCAAGAGACCACACTCTGGGACACAGACTTCTAAAGCATGCTTGACTTTGGCTGCACAGTGGAATCACCTGGAGACTCAGTAAGTCCCATCCTTAGAGATCTGATTTTATTGGTCCCGTGGTCTGATTCTGTCCCCCAAAATTCATGTGTTGCAAAGTTAATTGTCACTGCAACAGTGTCAGGAGGTGAGACCTAATGGGAAGTGCCCTTATGGATGGATAAAAAGGGCTTTCAGGGGATGCTCACTCTCTCCTGTTTTTCTGTGATATGAGGATGCAATGTTCTTCCCTTTTTTGACCTCCTGTCTTCTCCTGTGATGATGCCACAGGAAGGGCCTTGGCAGGCACCAGAGATGCCAGTGCTTTGATCTGGGACTTCACAGCCTCTAAAGTTACCTCCAGCCTCCAGGTAATTTTGATTACAGAATACCAAGTCTCTGGTATTTGCTTATGGCATGAGAAAGAGACTAAATAAAATTGTTATGGGATATAGCCTGAGCCTTGGGAATGTAAAAGCCCCCCAGTTTATTCTAATGAACAGGAAAGTTTGAAAACCACTGATACAGAATTCCTGAGCTTCTCATAAGCCAAAAGATGTGGAGTCTAAATAGGTATTCATAGTTTAATTCAATACCCAGATGTTTCTAATTAGTGATCTTAACAATATGCTGACAATGTCATGAGGATAAATTGTGTAAATATTTGCTATAGTGGCAAAAAGAGGGCAAAATAGAACATTACTGCTTGTGGTTGGATAGCTGTGGATTTCAAAGTGTGGTGCTGGGACCAGCAGCAGCAGCACCTAGGACTTGTTTAGAAATGTAAATATTTGAGTCTACTCGAGGCTCACTGAATCAGAAACTCCGAGGGGCAGAAAACCAGCTGTTTGTATTTTTTTTTTTTTTTTTTTGTAGAGACAGAGTCTCACTTTATGGCCCTCGGTAGAGTGCCGTGGCCTCACACAGCTCACAGCAACCTCCAACTCCTGGGCTTAAGCGATTCTCTTGCCTCAGCCTCCAGAGTAGCTGGGACTACAGGCGCCCGCCACAACGCCTGGCTATTTTTTGGTTGCAATTTGGCCAGGGCCGGGTTTGAACCCGCCACCCTCTGTATATGGGGCCGGTGCCTTACCGAGTGAGCCACAGGCGCCGCCCAGCTGTTTGTATTTTAACAAGCCCTTGATTGCCCCAGTTGAGTCTGACACTAACTTAAGTTTGAGAGGGCCGGGCCATAGATGCGTAATAGTGCCCTCCTCAGACTTGGGCAGGATGTTTTAATACCTAATATATAAAATCAAAATGAAACTTTTCCTACATTTTCTTACAATTCATTAAAATATCAATGTGTACCTTTATAAGTACACATGTTAATATTATAAGCAAATATACATCAAATTGTACAAGCATATTTATAATTTTAAATAATATCCAGGATTATTTCCTAAGCTAGTGTTCGGTCACTCAACACATAATGATATAAATGTTGTCTTTTGCATTATTTGCATTATTACAGAATCTGTTAACCCAAATAGGATTAATTGTAAGTCTAAGCTGCAAATAAAATATTTATATTTTCACATAATCTTTTGGTTATACTGAAGTAGTAAAGAGTATATGTTTGAATAAAGTGACTAGTTCAAGTATGTCATGCTTGAATTTCAGGTACCCTGATAGGAAGCAAAATAATTTTAACAGGAATGCAATTCAGTCTGTAAATCAAAGCTCAAGTTCTTCCACAATGTAAGTTCCTCAGTCTATAAAACCATCAAATTTATGGTTTACCTAGCAGTGTTCAGCTTTCTATTTTTCCAATGTAAGTTCTTGACAAAGACACAATGAATTTTAAAATTTATTTTATAATATTCAAGAATGAACATTAATGCCATTGCTGAAGAATATCTGAAATTTCTGCTTTAGTGAGCTGATAGCAGTGTTGATGATCGTAGCCCCTTTGGTCCATTCAAATTGCCTTCATAATTATATCGCTTTTAAGAAAGGTAAATAACTTCATTCAATTGCTTAACTAGGATTTTTTTCCACCCACAGATGAAGCAAAAACAAATTTAAAGCCAGATCTGTGTCTGATAAATCACAAATTCTAAACAAACTAGCATGGAATGAGTTTCTGAGGTTTCACTGTGTATTGATTTCATCTATTTATAGGTTTGTATAGCAGATTCATGTTATTTTGTAAGGGTCTAGAAGCCCATAATGGATAGCAAATGCTCTAATTACTTGTAGTTCCATTATAGCCTAATTTTTACAAATAATGACTAGAAGAAAAACAATTATATTATACTACATAAAAGTGGATATGGCAAGTGGTAGGCTCCTCTTTAGAAAAAACGTCTTCCCTCTCTTATAGTGTATTTGCTGCAAAAATGAAGAAAAGCGTTGTTTCAAAGGTAGGTCCGCAGCTCCAGGCCATTCTAATCACACTAACAGTATTTGACTATTTGGTCAGTAGCACTATAAACTCTGAAGGCTTCATTTCACACACCACTTGTATTTACTTGACCTACATTTCTGAGTTATTGGCATAATAAAGAATGATATTTTACGAGGACATACTTCAAAGAACTTGAATTTTAGACTTGACTACTTGAACTTTAGACTTGACTACTAAATATCTTAGTAAGAAGATACAATGAATAAAATTAAACAAGATGACAGAAAAGAATCAGTCATGGAATAGTAGGCTTTATAGTTATCGTCAGGCATAACCATAGATAACAGACTAATTTTAGATTCATAATGGTAATAATAAACCTGTGTAGTTCTTTAAAAGCAGAAAATCACATGTGATTGTTGTACTAGTAATTAAAGCACTGTCATTTATAGAGCACTCACAATGTACTAAAGAATGTGATGTGCATTTTATATATAGTAGCCTTTTTAATTCTTAAAAGTATGTTTTCTATCCATAATTTAGAAGAGAAACTGAAGCTCATAATGACTAAGAAAATTTTCCAGCCACACAGCTAGAATTGGAGGAGCAAGGATTCAAGAGAGGCGAAGCAAATGGTGCCAATTCATAGATAGTGTAGTTGATGCTGAGAGAGTTTATAATGTTCTTAAGACTCTTCATCCTGTGCAGTTTCCTTTTTACCATAAATGGAATTGCTAAGAAAAGACTACTTATCTGTTTAACCACTCAGACTTTATAGGGAGGATCAAATGTCAAGTGCAAGTACATTGGATACTTTTTCTTCCACTCTTGAGATACTCTGATACTCAGCCCTACTATGAAACTAATTTATAGCTTTCATATGAAAGCTGTAACCCAATTATAGCCTAAGAATATGGGGAAAGGGGAAAGGAAGGGAGTGTTGGGGGGAGGATGGGTGGAGGGAGGGTAATTGGTGGGACCACACCTACGGTGCATCTTACAAGGGTACATGTGAAACTTACTAAATGTAGAATAGAAATGTTTTAACACAACTAAGAAAAAGCCAGAAAGGCTTTGTTAACCAGAGTGATGAAAATATTTCCAATTGTATATAAAACCAGTACATGGTACCTCATGATTGCATTAATGTACACAGCTATGATTTAATTAAAAAAAATAAAGAAAGAAAAAAAAAGTCAAGTGCCTTTAAAAGATCTGGGGGTGAGCCCAGCGCAGGTAGCACAGTGGTTACCGTGTGGGCCACATGCACCAAGGCTGGAGGGTTCGAACCCTGCCCGGGCCAGCTAAACAACACTGACAGTTGCAACAACAACAACAAATAGCCAGGAGTTGTGGGGAGCGCCTATAGTCCCAGCTACTTGGGAGGCTGAGGCAAAGGAATCACTGAAGCCCTAGGTTGCTGTGAGCTATGACGCCACTGTGCTCCACCGAGGGTGAAGGCAACGTAGTGATACTCTGTTTCAATAAAAAACACACAAAAATAAATACATAAATAAATAAACAAATTAAAGATCTGAGGGTGTGGCACCCATGGTTTTAATATGTCAACAAATAACTCGTTGAAAATTAAACTGTAAAATGAATCCTGTGTGCACATGTGCACAAAGCCAAAATATACATAGAACTGTATCTACTGCTGAAGGCAGACTCTTAGCTGATCTCTCCTTTTCTCAATAGTGAGGAAACCATTTCTTTGGTATAGAGTATACAATCCATGACCCAGAGCCATGAGCATCACCTGGAAGCAGGCTGGCCTTCGAGCGCCTTCTCAGGATTACTGAATCAGAATCTGCATTTTTTTTTTTTTGTTTGTTTGTTTTTTTAGAGACAGAGTCTCACTTTATTGCCCTCGGTAGTGTGCTGTGGTATCTCAGCTCACAGCAATCTCCAGTTCTTGAGCTTAGGCCATTCTCTTGCCTCAGCTTCCCGAGTAGCTGGGACTACAGGAACATTCCACATGCCCGGATATTTTTTGTTGTAGTTTGGCTGGGGCTGGGTTTGAACCCACCACCCTCGGTATATGGGGCCGGCACCCTACCCTCTGAGCCACAGGCACCACCCCAGAATCTGCATTTTGAACAAGACCCCCAGGTGGTTCACATGAACACTGACATTTTAGAAACTCACTATCTTTATAATTTGTAGTGGTCTGGATCAGGGTTGGGCATTTCCCTGTGTGTGTACAGATACACTAATAGCTTAGTTTTCTTTCTTTTCTGGCAACAGGAATCCACCCTTTAAAATTACAGCCTTTCTGCATCAATCCTACTGACATAGATCTACTGTATTTCTTTGCATGTACTTGTCTTTTTCTGAGCTAAATCCTTGCAGGATAATTTTTTCTCTAAATTAGTAGTTTCTTCACAGTTTCTGATCTGATTACTCATTATTAAATTTCCCCAATTCTTAAGTGCTATTAGGTTAAACATTAGCTTACCCTGGAAACACAGGTTTGATGACCATTCTACATGTGTTGAATAGACATACTACTTTTATTTTTCATAGTAAGATTGCTGAAAGAATAAAGACAAACATTTGACGTGAGCATTTTGACATTTATTAATTTATTCATTCTTCCATGCACTCAACAAATAATAAGTGCCTACAGTGTCTCAGAAAATGGAAAATACATTACAAAATATAATCTAATGGTGACATTTACTTTAAAAAGAATGTCACCAATTTTGGATGTATAGTTGGATAAAATTCGAATGAGGCAAATGATTAAATCAAGAAATGAAATAAATCAAACTATCAGTATAGAGTTTTATATTTTTAAGGGACATTTCAAATCCATTATCAGTAAATTATTTTGTTTAGGCTTGAACTCTGGGATTTTGAGGACTCTAAGTATTTATGTGTGTATTTCAAATGATCTATTCTCTTTACAGTAATAGTATTTACATATAGTTCCACATATTTGTACGTGGAGTGAGGTTAAGTCAGAGAAGAAAGAGATAGCAGGTTTTTTAGACTAAATTAAGTGGTGTGAGAGGTAGGATGACATTAGTCTGCCTGCATGAGGCTCTGGGTGTCCTGGAAATAACTGAGACCACCTGTAATTGAGCTTACAGTGCAGTTTGACTTGAAGTCCGTCGTATCTGAAGTCAGAGCTGTGGGCACACAGTCTCAGATTTGTAGCAGCAAATGTAACAGGGCCCACGCATGCAGGAAAAGGGCTTCCAGAGAGAGGTGCTTGCCTAGATATCTTCATCTGGGTTGCAGGATGATGACCTCTCAGGTCTATTGCTTCCCTCTGACTTAATTAGCTCTCTTTGGCATAAGTCTTTATACTGGAATCCCAAGCATCTGGCATAATGATAATATGAGAACAACTCCTCACCTAAATGTGCCACACCGTGTGTCAATCGTGGGATTTCCTGTGGCCTCCTTATTAATGTTTTTGCAAATCCATGATCAGGAATGATAAATGAAAACATTTTTTCCTCTATTACTTGTTTTCCATTTTCATGATCCTAGCATGATATAAGAATCTCAAATTTGTTCACATTCCAAGCTGATTCTATCGCTTTGATCATGTTTTCAGTATCAAAGCTGTTGTACTTAAGGCATGGTTCTTAAGCTTTTAACCTGAGCTTGATAAAAAGTAGTAATATGCTGCTTTAGTAATTAAAACCCATCAGTGATGATTCAGTAGTGGGGCTATTTCTATCCCTAATTACTTGAATATAGAGCTATAATTTGAGGCCTTCTACAACATTCTAAATAGATTATTTCATTAAAGAAAGGATGCAATAGTGATAGAGAAAAGTGGTAACATTTCCTAATGTAAGTGAGATACTTTGCTATCTGTCCTGCTATTGATTCTATTTTTCCCTATATTCAAAATATTTCATAATTTAAAAATATAATTTAGACTTATAAAACAAGAATGGGATTATTTAGCTCATCTGATCATATGGTCTAGATCAGTAGTTCTCAACCTGTGGGTCGTGATCCCTTTGGGTCCGAGTGACCCTTTCACAGGGGTCACCTAAATACATCCCGCATATCAGATATTTACATTATGATTCATAACAGTCATACATTACATTATGAAGTAGCAATGAAAATAATTTTATGGTTGGGGGTCACCACAACATGAGGAACTATATTAAAGGGTCGCGGCATTAGGAAGGTTGAGAACCACTGGTCCAGATTGAACTTTACGGTTCATTTGATTTAACTGTGCAATGACATCTTCAGGAATGGCCTGACCTTACTGAAGAAGTATGAATAAGATTTTCTTCCTACATCTGCTAGAACTAGTTTCACATCTCTCTGGCCCTGATTGTGTACCAAGGTAACACTACATACTGGCTGGTATATCCCAACCAGCCACTGTGTAAGAGAGATGATATTGCCTTGATTGGATTAGACAAAGCTGATCCTATCCCCCAATTCTCACAATTCATAAAATTGGAAAAGAAATGGGTTTGGGGGTTATGTCCACAGTATTCACTACATTCTCTTGTTTTACTGAAGCCACATCTACCTATAGCAGCCATTCTCAACCTGTGGGTCCCCATAGGAACGGTATTAAAGGGCCATGGCCTTAGGAAGGTTGAGAACCTATAAGGTTGAGATCTATAGCTATTGGAAGGATTCTTCTATCATATGCCACCTGGCTTTCCCAGATAGAATTTACAAAACAATACTGCCCATGACTCAGTCATTTTAGGGCTCCGAGCTGATTCAAATCAATTATAAATTGGTCAAACTCTCCCTATATCCATTTAAGTTAGTTGCTTTTATCTAAATTTCTACTCCACACGTAAGAGAGAGCTTACCTGATTTCAAGGTCATACTAGAATATTGTGTGATATGAGTGAAGGCAATTAGATAAATGTATCTATGAGCAACAAAAGAAAAAATTGCCTTTGAACAAAAAAAATTTTCATTAGCTTCTGAACAAAGCAAAATTGTAATTATTTTGAATTTTCCAGTTTATGATGACAGACTGTATTGATACATTTGAAACACCTGTACTATGGCATGACAGAAAAATAGACTTGTTTTGAAAGCAATCTGTTCCTTTGGCTTCCCAGATGTACCCATGACGAACCAGGAGGCTGTCCTGGGAACAGACTAATGAGTTTCTCAACCTCATTGACTTGGCTGGATGAACAAAAATATTTTCGTGTGACCTTGAACTTATAGGGTTTAACTGCTCTTTGCCTGTTTTATGCTGTGAACTTTAAGCCTCACAAGGTATGGAGGGATCCTAATCAAACCTTACAATAAATCCGCCATAAATAAACACTGGTAGAGGTTCCCAGCAGCTAGAAGTAATCAGGACAACTAAAGGAGAACCGGGCATTGAATCGAAATGGCTGTTATCACATTCTGCCCCTTTTCATTTGGCTTGACAGGAATCTCCAAGTAGAGATTCTGAGTGGCTTTGCTATGGACAGATGTTCAGATATACTTAGCCTAGACTTCCCTGCAGCAGCAGAAAGTCTTTGTGATGGAACTGCTTGGGTGCCAGTGGTTGAAATTGATGTATTATTTTGAGGCAAAAGTTAGAGAAAATATTATAGGCCTGGCTTTGAAAGCTATTAATAAGATGTTATTAAACCTGACGATGGAAATGTTAAACCTAACACATTCAGGATGCTTGATCTGTTCCTGTTCCCAGGAGGACTTAGATGTTGGCAGTGTGGATGTCTTCCTTCTTAATTGATGTTGATGTGGGGACATCTGTACTTATCCAACTGATGAAAGAGGCCAGGAATTAATAAGGAGAATAATCAACTTATAAAAGTAGGCAATATTAAGAGCTTTTTAAATATTTAGCTTGCTTAGTAAACATACTAATTACTCTGTAAATGCACATAGTATAGTTTATAACAGGGCTGTGAAACTGCAGCCTGGAGAGCAAATCCCTTTGACCACCTGTCTTGCAAGTAAAGTTTCATTGGAAGGAAGTCCCACCCATTTGTTTACAAATGGCAGTTTTTTTGCACTGCAAGGACAGAGTTGAGTAGTTATGACAGGATTCTTGTCACCATGTAGCCTAAACCATTAGCCCTTTGCATAAAAGGTATGCTGAACCTCAGTAAATACCAGCCTTGAATTTTCAGAATTTTTTTTGAATAAAGGAACATACTCCCACAGTTTTTAATGTGTTATTTCAATTATTCCCTCCTCATTTCATACTTTCTCTAACCTAAAAAAAGAGCCTCTAATTTAGTAAAAGTTTCTCAGTCCCCAAAAGTGGGTTCCAAGTTTTTCCTTTTCTTTTTTTAATTTTTGGTATTTTTCAGATCAAACTGTCTGAAATGATTTCCCCATTCCAGCAGGATGCGGAGCATGACATCCTCCGTGTCCCAGGGAAGTACGGCATCCATAATGCATGAATCTTTGGGAAGATCTGAGCCTCTGAATATACAATTACATTTTGTGCTTAAAATGGAAAGTGCTACGTTTGGAAGCAACTTCAAGTTTCCCAAAATATTTGTTTGCAGTTCTAATTTCAATAATTAACATACGGATTAAAACATGTTTCTTATCTTCCAATTGCAGCAGTGAGGTCAGCACCTCACAGCTACAGGGGGAAAAAATGCCTTTAGAGCTCCCTGAGTCAAAGCCAGCAATAATGTTGTTTCAGCAGCAAATCTTTTGCAGGGAGAAGAACTCTGCAGGTTGCTGAATTGATGGGCCTGCACCTTGACATGGCGTGAGACGTGCTGTTTTCTCTTTTTCCTAAATGCTCTATTCCACGGACCTCTGACAAAAGCAAAGGAAGGAGATCCAGAACATTCTTTTCATCTATATGGCCATAAAAACTGGACAACTACGGTTCTCCTTTTATTTTTTATTAGTCTTTTTCTATTGCTTTCTTCCCAAACCCAACTACTTCAGAGAAAAGATAAATCCACACATGCGTAACCCCAGACGCTCCAAGTTCTGGGCCTCCGCAGGCTCTTTCGGCTCCAAGCTTTCTTCCTGAAGCACAAGTCAATCAGCAGACAAAGTATTAAGTGGAGTTTTGCTAAGGGAAGTTCTTTGAGCTTTTGCGATTCCCTGGAGCAGAAAGGCTCAGTGGCTGGTTTTTATCTTTCACCTGTGTTTCCTCACTATTTACAGAAATAATAAATTTTAGTGCCAGGTGGCATTGCTATTTGAAAGAGTGTCATCCTCAAACCTCACATATGAAAGCTGATTTTTACCTTCCCTCTGCCCTCCCCTTCCCCTTACATATGTAGGGGTTGATAGCTGTGATGTCTGCTATTCTGGCTTTGTAATATCAAATCAGTCCCTAGATCTCTTGAGATGCAGCAGAGCTGTATACAATCAAGGAAGACAGGATCCATGTGGCATTTACTGATTGTCTCTGTTATTGGACTCATTGTCACCGTGAACAGAGCATCATGGAGTCGTGCCATGGCAGAAAGTTACATTAACGATGCAATCCCAGGAATGCCACCTAAGTGGAGGGGTTATAGGTGGGATTTATGTAGCATTATGAAATTTGGGACATGTATATCTACCCATCCTTGTAGGCTTAGTACCTTTATTCTAGTATAACAAAAATACCATACACTGAGTAGTTCATAAATAACAAACATGTATTTCTCATAGCTTTTAAGGCTGGGAAGTCTATGATTTACAGTAGACATACAGGCTATCCAAAAAAGTCACACCATACATAGAAAAATGGGAAATCATAGCTAAATGTATAAAATACTCATTATAAAATTTTACAGAGGAGGCCAACACATAGAGAATACTTTATAAATATGTTATAGTGGATATTTTGTACATAATGGTACATTTAGCTATATACAGGGTGAGCATAAAGTTCATGTGCAATTTACTATGTTAAACTATTTCAAATTGCACGTGAACTTTATGTCCACCCTGTATCCCTTGGTGTGGCAACTGTAGGGGGTGACTACTGGGACATCCTGTAGATTCTGGGAGGTCCTGTTCTCATACTCAGTGGTTTTTTGCTGTATCCTCCCATGATGGACAGGACAAACAAGCTCTCTGGTGCATCTTCTCTTATATTCATGAGGTTTCTACCCTCAAGACCTAACCACTTGTATTCATGAGGTTTCTACCCTCAAGACCTAACCACTTCCTAAATACCCTACCTTTCAATACTGTCTTATGGTGGGGTAGTTTTCACCATGTGACATTTTTGGTTGTTTGTTTTATTATTTGGGATTGATTGAGGATACAAAGAACCAGGTAACACTGATTGCATTTGTTAGGTAAAGTCCCTCTTATAATTATGTCCCATCCCCAAGAGCTGTGTCACAAACGTTCAGACTACAGTCCATGGGAATAGTTTAACCAAAGTTCCACTCTCCACATAAGTCTTCCTTGGTGGCTGACGTTAGGACGTTCGAAAATACCTCCTTCCCTTATCCTCTCTCAGAATTGCCCCTTCTGAGTTTTATTTTTATTTTATGACCTTGAATTTTTCTAAGGTGTTTGACATAAACAATCTTTGTATTCTATTTCTAGGTTCCATTTGAAACTATGTTTTAAGGTATCGCCTTGCATTTGTTTCATGGTTATATTTTTAATATTAATTCTTTAATATGATAAAATATCCAGTCAGGGTTCAAATTTTCAATTGTCTCATACATGTTAGGAATTTTTAAGTTTGGTTTTTCTTTTTTCCTAAAATGTGTCCATTTCTTTACATGGCAGATGAATAGAAGAGAACAAATGTTTAGGGTACATTGTTTTCATTTCCAAGGTAAAGTTCAAGTTATAGTTAAGATCCTATGTGCAGGTTGTTCTCCAGCATCCCTCCTATAGAGCCCCGTCCTCTTCTGCTCAGCTCTGTGCCATGGGAAGCTAAACCCTGGCCTGAATTGCTGGGCTGCATTAACCTCTGTCTTCCATCGGCTTTGGTTCATTAACAGCACCACCGAGATAGTCAACGACAGAAGACTACAAAAGTGAGGAGACACACCCCTGTTCCCTCCCTTGTAGGCTCTGTGGTTGAGACCATTCTTTTTCCTCTAGGACTGCAACCCCTGCTCCTGTTTGTACAGCTCACAATGCTTCATACTCTTTTAGCCTCACAGCATTTTTCTCGGGGCTTCAGAATTATAAAGACTTTTCATGGTTACTAATTTCTGGGTACTCCAAATTTCTTATTGATTTTCTTAATTCTGCTGACACTTCCCGATGTGCTCCCTCCAGAAAAAAAAAAAAATCTTACTATTTGAATAGTATTCTTTGTTCCTCTGGGATGTAAACAGTATTACTTACTATGTGTTAGGCACTATTCTAGGCCTGGAGATATACTATGAATAAAACCAGTAAACCCTCCCTTTGTGTCATTACACTATAATCGAGAAAAACTATGGAGAAAATGGAGAAAATAATGAAATATATAATATGTCAGTGCTGCTTTGAGATCAAGTTAGTATGGTTTTAAATATCTGTTTAACATGTGACCAAGGATATAGAAGTTGTGTTTCTGCTTCTTAGGCACAATAGTGTTACCACATGAGAAAGTGCCTACTTACCTTAGCTCCACTTAGCATTGCACCTCCTGAGATTTGTTTTAATTTTATGTCTTTCTTTTTTTTAGATTGCTGAGGTAGTCACTTGGAACCAGTTTCTAAGTTTCTTTGAAGCCATATTTTAAGACTCTTGCCTTAGATTTGTTCAATCGGCCTTTATTGAATACCTTTGAACTGATTTTTTTCTTTGTCTTCTCCAAGGTTTAGAGAGAAGAGGAAAAAAAAAAAAAGGTCAACTAGTTAGGGATAGACTTCAGTAATTCAGGAAAAAGATGATGGTAGCTCAGCATGGGTGGCAGTGGTGGAAGGGATGTGTGAGTCAATTCTGAATGTGGACCCAACAGAATGTCTAAAGCAGTGGGTTCTCAACCTTCCTAATGTCACAACCTTTTAATACAGTTCCTCATGTTGTGGTGACCCCAACCACCATAAAATCTTGTTGCTACTTATGGTTGGGGATCACTACAACATGAAGAACTGTATTAGGAAGGTTGAGAACCACTGGTCTAAAGGATTATATGAAGGAAAAAAGAAAAAAAGGGGGTGGGGGGAATTCCAAGAGGTCTAGTAACTGAAAGGATAGGGTTTGCTGCAATTATAGGAGACTTTGGAAAGAAAGAGTTGCATATTTTACATGTTAATTCTGAAGTATTTATTGATATTCAAATGGAGATGCCCTTGAAGTAATTATGTTTGGGAGTTTAAATTGAAAGAAGGGGTCCAGAAAGAAGAAAAAACACAAACATTGAGAATATTACTTAAAACCAAAGATTGACTGGGTGAGATTAGAAAGGCAGTGAATCACACAGATAGGAAGAGGGGTCCAAGGACATAATCTTTGAAATTCTAGGGTCTAAACTTCAGTTGTTGAACTAGACTTAACAAAAAAGGATAAGAAGAAATAGTGAGTTAATAAGAAAACTAGGAGAGATTGATGCTGTAAAATACCTCATGTGAATGATTGATCTTGGACATTATTCCAAGAAAAATTTTCTCCTCTCAGATAATGAGCATTAGATAAGTATGGCAGTCCCTGGGTTACAAATAGATAGGTTCTATAGGTATTTTCTTAGGTTTAACTTGTATGTAAGTTGGAACAGGTACATTTACCTGTTACTTGTAATATTCTCCATTTCTGAGTGCTAGTCATACATTGGTAAGATGTTTATAACTCAGAGATTGCCTATAGTGCTCTGTGACTTTTGCTTCAACTACTAGGACTCTTAGAGCCAGGTTATACACACATGAGTACACATGTATACATTGTGTAAGTATAAATATATATATGTACACACACATGAACATATGTAGTATATATATTTATACATACATATACTATACCTACATAGTACATACTATGTATTGGTGTGAGGATAAATGATAGATTTCATAAAGTTCTGTGTGTGATGACACATTTTTATTTATTTTATTTTTTATTAATATTAAATCATAGCTGTGTACATTAATGTGATCATGGGGCACCATACATTGGTTTTATAAACAGTCTGACACATTTTCATCATACTGGTTAACATAGGCTTCTGGCATTTTCTTAGTTATTGTGTTAAGACAATTATATTCTACATTTACTAAGTTTCATATGTACCTTTGTAAGATGCACCGCAGGTATAATCCCACCTATCACCCTCCCTCTGCCCATCCTCCCCCCTTCTTCCCCTCCCTCTCCCCCTTCCCCATCTTCTTAGGTTATAACTGGATTATAGCTTTCATATGAAAGCCAAAAATTAGTTTCATAGTAGGGCTGAGTACATTGGATACTTTTTCTTCCATTCTTGAGATACTTTACTAAGAAGAATATGTTCCAGCTCCATCCATGTAAACATGAATGAGGTAAAGTCTCAATCTTTCTTTAAGGTTGCATAATATTCCATGGTGTACATATGCCGCAATTTATTAATCCATTCGTGGATCGATGGGCACTTGGGCTTTTTCCATGACTTAGCAATTGTGAATTGGGCTGCAATAAACATTTTGGTGCAAATATCTTTGTTATAATGTGATTTTTGGTCTTCTGGGTATATACCTAGTAGAGGACTTATAGGATTGAATGGCAGATCTATTTTTATATCTCTAAGTGTTCTCCAAACATCTTTCCAAAAGAAATGTATTAATTTGCATTCCCACCAGCAGTGTAGAAATGTTCCCTTTTCTCCATATCCACACCAACATCTCTGGTCTTGGGATTTTGTGATATGGGCTAATCTTACTGGAGTTAGATGCTATCTCAAGGTAGTTTTGATTTGCATTTCTCTGATGATTAAAGATGATGAGCATTTTTTCGTATGTCTGTAGGCTGTAAGCCTGTCTTCTTCAGAGAAGTTTCTCTTCAAGTCCCTTGCCCAACCTGCGATGGGATCCCTTGTTCCTCTCTTGCTTGTATGTCTGAGTTCTCTGTAGATTCTCGTTATTAAACCTTTGTCAGAGACATAACCTAAAAATATCTTCTCCCATTCTGAGGGCTGTCTGCTTGCTTTATTTACTGTGTTCTTGGCTGTGCAGAAGCTTTTTAGTTTGATCAGGTCCCAGTAGTATATTTTTGAAGCTGCTTCAATTGCCCGGGTGGTCCTCTTCATAAAATACTTGCTTAGACCGATTTCTTCAAGAGTTTTCCCTGCACTCTCTTCTAGTATTTTTATAGTTTCATATCTTAAGTTTAAATCTTTAATCCAGTGTAGTCTATCTTAGTTAATGGTGAAAGATGTGGGTCCAGTTTCAGTCTTCTACAGGTTGCCAGCCAGTTCACCCAGCACCATTTGTTAAATAGGGAATCTTTTCCCTACTGAATGTTTTTAATTGGCTTGTCAAAGATCAGATAATGGTAAGTAGCTGGATTCATCTCTTGGTTCTCTATTCTGTTCCAGACATCTAATTCTCTGTTTTTGTGCCAGTACAAGGCTGTTTTGATCACTATCTATTTATAGTATAGTATGGGGTCTGGTAGCGTGATTCCTCCTGCTTTGATTTTATTTCTGAGTAATGTCTTGGCTATTCAAGGTTTTTTTTTTTTTTATTCCATATAAAACTAAGTATTATTTTTTCAAGATCTTTAAAGTATGACAGGGGGGCTTTAATAGGGATTGCATTAAAATTGTATATTGCTTTGGGTAGTATGGACATTTTAACAATGTTGATTCTTCCTAGCCATGAGCATGGTATGTTTTTCCATTTGTTAACATTTTCAGCTATTTCTTTTCATAGAGTTTCATAGTTCTCTTTATAGAGATCTTTCACTCTGATGACACATTTTTATTAGCTACTACCTCTCAAAACCTTCAAGATATAAGTAAATACTATAGTAGTTATGGTTATGACCACAATTCATTATTATAAAGATTGAGGCATGAATTAGATCGATTTATAACCCTTAAAGCATATCTAAATCCAATTGAAGTTTATATAATGTAATATTACAAGTTTATTTAATGGTTAAGAAAAAAATTAGAGGATAGATAAACAATGATTCTACAAGAAGAAAGACTGCAAGTATATTTTGTTATACATCTCATTTGGATAATCTTTTCTGATAAATGTGAAAAGGAAGAAAACAAGAAACCATAATTTCCATGAATTATAACTAATGCACTTATTTTCTATGAAAATAGACAAGTGATGAAATCCAAACTCACAAGATTAAAACACTAGAAATGCCAGGGAAAACCTTAGTTGCACAGAGGAGGGAAAATGATATGGAGTGTGTAGCATCTTACCTCCATGAAGAGAAGCAACTTCCACATGTCATGATTTTCAGTTAAAATTTTCCCGTTTCTCCATTGATGTTTACTTGGTCTGCCATTCTTCTCACAGTGAGTCAATGATTTTGACATACAACTTGATGAAATTTTGCAATATTTTCGTCAGTTTTGCTCGTTACTGTCCACCCTGATCTCTCTTCATAAGTGATGCTTTCTCTCAGAAAAACATTGAATCCGTTTGTACCTGCCGTTTTCTTCATGGCATTATCCCCATAAACTTGAACTGACATGTTTCTGATTTCACTTCCACTCTTGCCAAGTTTAACAAAAAATTTAATGTTTGTTTGTTGCTCTGACATTCTTACAACAGCACACAAAAACACACAGAACACAGCTTCAGTGTCTGCCATGGCCTTGAGGGACAGATATGCTGCACAAAGGCAGTCTCTTTGCTTTGACCCCAGTATATGGAGGAGAGGGCAGTCAAATCAGGCTGTCATGGAGGGGAAAGGGTGAATGAGAGTGTCAACCAGTCAAGTCTTCTTGGCACAGAGTGTGTACTCAATGTTTATTGAATGAATTTACAGATCAGATTAACGAAGAAATTACAGTTTTCAATTTACTGCTGTCATTTCTTAGCTTTCCACTCTCTTACCCAGTAACGATAATTAATTTACTCATTTTTTTAATTTGTCTATTTAATAGGTCAGTTAATCTATCAGTCAACAAGTATTTATTCACCACCTATTAAATGCTAAATGTTATGCTAGATGCAGCAAATAGAATTAGAAAAGTCATAGTTGTGATTAAAAGTATTCTTGGCAATTCAACAAGTCAGATAAGTAATAATAAATTCTAACAAAAAAGATGCTGATACATGTACAGCAAACGCTTGGAAGAGCAGGACTGGGTACAGACTTCCAGGGCCCAGTGTGTAATGAAATATATGGCCTTTTGTTTGAAAACTGTTGAGAATTTCAGGGTGGTTACAGAAGGGCATTAATCTAGGTCTTGTAATGCTGCCAAGATTGCATTCCCATGAAGCTAACTCTGCAAGGGAGAATTATCTGATTATTTCTGTGTAGGATGTTTTTGAAAAGGTTGTGGGAATAAGTGGAATATGAGCTTTTTGAGAGATCAAGTTTGCTTGGCAAAGTTAGAATTGAATATAAATAAATAGAAATAGAAATATTGTAGCCAAGAGATGGCAATTGGTTCAAAAGTTGATTAAGGGAGGAGAATAGAGTAGTGAGACCTAAGGGCGAAAAATTAGGTAAGGAAGTTGTCATGACTGCCCTTTTGACCATGCTAAGTAACATGAATAAATATCATAATAATATCTTCTATCTATTTATTTTATTAAGACTTAATTTACCTAAAAATGTACAAATCTTAAGGATGCATCTTAATGACATTTTATATTTTTGATCACCACTTATATAAAGTGATAGAATATTTTGTCACCCAAGAACGTCTCACTGTTTCTTTTCAGTCAATAGCCCAATAACTAATCTGATTTCTATCACTATATATTACTTGAACTTCATATGAATGAAATTATGCAGTCTGTATTCTTCTTTTGTACCTTGATTTAATCCTTATAGTGATTCTATGAGAAAATTATTTTTGACCCTACTTTTTATAGATGAGGAAATTAAAAGTCATAGCTATAAAATTGAATGTCAAGATTAACAAGTAATATAATTGAGGGTCAAAATCAATTCTTCCAACTTTAAAAGAATTTTTTAAAGTTGAATTTTTTAAAATTTCTCTTTCCTTTTTTTTCTAGTTCTTCCTTTAAGTCTCTTTTACTTTTTTTATTGTTGCTTACTTGGGCATTTATGATGTGACAAAGTGACATTCTAGAATTCAAATGTAATAGACCAAAAATAAAATTCTAAAACATTCAAAAGCCTTGGTACTTTCATTACTAAATACAACGACCTTTATCATCATCATAAGACAAATATGAAGCTGAACATATTATTTCTGGGCTATTATGTACTATTATATTCTTTAATAAAAATTCTTTTAAAACACCAAAAGAAAATAATTTTTTAAGAGAGCTATTTCCAGACATTTTACTGTTCATTTACTGAAAAATAATAACTGGGAATTTCTTACTTGCAGTAAGAAAAAAAATTATACGTTTTGGTAGATAAATATATATATTTTCAATCACACCTGATTTTAATATCTATTTGTTGGTATTTTAGAACATTACTCTGAATGTATCTTTTTATTGTTTATATAGTTTCAGTTTTTTTGAAGTCTGTTTTCTAATATTTTTTATTGTGGCTATTATTTTTATTTTTTTAAATTGTTTTTTATTAAATCATGACTTTGTACATTGATGCATTTATGGAGTTCAGGGTACTGCTTCAATCTACAATGTGAAATGCTTTCATTGAACTAAGTAACACATCCATCACAATTATACTCATTTCTTAATAGTTTTGAAATGTACCATTGCATCATGCACATTAGGTGAGATTACCCCCCACATGCCCTCCCTCCTCCCATATCCCTCCTCCCCTCCCCCTCTCTCTTCTTCCTTTCTACTTTCTGAACTACAGATATGTTTTGCCATTCGTATGAGTGTGTAAATAGTTATATATTGATTTCATAGTGTATTGAGTATTTTGGATACTTTTTTTCCCATTCTTGAAAAAATTCCATACTTTACTAAGAAGAATATGTTCCAGCTCCATCCAGGTAAACATAAAAGATGTGAAGTCTCCATCTTTTTTTTTTTACAGCTGCATAGTATTCTGTGGTGTACATATAGCACAATTTGTTAATCCATTCTTTGGTTGATGGGTACTTGGGCTGTTTCAATGTCTTGGCTATTATGAATTGGGCTGCAATAAACATTCTGGTGCAACTGTCTTTGTTGTAAAATAATTTTAGATCATTTGGGTATATACCTAGTAGAGGAATTATAGGATCGAATGGTAGGTCTACTTTTAGTTCCTTGAGTGTTATTCAAACTTCTTTCCAAAAAGGTCGAATTAGCTTTGCATTCCCACCAGCAGTGTAGAAGCGTTCCCTTCTCTCTGCATCCTTGCCAACATCTGTAGTTTGGGGATTTTGTGATGTGGGCTAATCTTACTGGAGTTAGATGCTATCTCAGAGTAGTTTTGATTTGCATTTCTCTGATGATTAAGGATGATGAGCATTTTTATTTTTATGTGTTTGTAGGCCATTTGCCTATTGAAGTCTGTATTTTTATATGTATGGAGAGCTTTCATTGGTTTTAATGCCTAGGGAAGAGAATCTCAGAAATACGTACAGAGGAATTTTGTATTAGTGAATGGAGAGAACAAGTAAAAGATATTAAAACTGAAAAGATTTATGCAATAAAATGTAGAATATAAATGTTTTAACACAATAACTAAGAAAATGCTAGGAAGGCTATGTTAACCAGTGTTAGGAAAATGTGTCAAACGGTCTATAAAACCAGTGTATGGTGCCCCATGATCGCATTAATGTACACAGCTATGATTTAATTATAATAATAATTATTATATATATATGGACATATAGGAAGGTTTTTAAGGAACAGCACTGAAGTAGAAAAGAAATAATTCTGATTTTTTTTTTGGCCAGGGGTGGGTTTGAACCCACTACCTCCGGTATATGTGGCCGGCACCCCACTCCTTTGAGCTACAGGTGCTGCCTCGAAATAATTCTGATTTTTAATGTCCATAATATCCAAAAAAAATCCAACATAAAGTTGTATATTTAACATCTTTTCTTCATGGAATTATCCTATTGTATTTAATAATGATATAATCAGGAGTTTTAGGGAAACATTTATATGTATATATGTATGTGTATATATATATACACACACACACAATAAACACCATATATATAGTATTCTTCTTCAGGTCTCATCTTTCAATATCAATTCTACTCTCCCTTCAATTAATGTTTATTTCTGCTAATGTTTATCCTTAACTTATTCCTTACTTGGTGGTAACTCCTGAATTCATAACTTTTCATCTTATCCCCCATTTTATTCTTAGTTAATTCTCAGTAATTACAGGATTATCTTGTCCAAATAGTACTATACAAATAATAAAATTTACTGCTCAGCTCAGGGCACTGATTACTACCTAATCTTACCTTATTGAGAACAGCAACATTTCCTCAGAGTTCTTTTGAAAAAATAATCCTGTAGCAATGATTTGTAGTAATAACCATTTAGCATGATATTCATTTTGTTTCTGACGCTGATGCTTCAAAAGTAAAAGCACTATAAAATCAATAAAGCCACAGGTCTAGAGGTGACAGTTTTTGAACGAATTCTGTCTATTACACTCACTTACGGAATCTCTTTTATGATTCAGACCTAGGAATAGTGTTGGGAATGTCCTAAGGGAGATTACTGTGCAATTAATCAAACTTGGTGGAATTTCTATCTTCTCTAAATTGTCTTGCAGCCAAAGATTTCTCAGAAATGTATAGCAAGATGAGAGACACCAAGTGTGTCATTCATCTTTAGGTAACAAATTCACTTTGGAAAACAACAATTTTTTGTCGTTGTTTCAACAAAGTAAACATGTCTTCTAAAAACCGATGTGTATAAAAGCTACTCAGTGTTCATTCAGTCATTCATTCATTCATTCGGAAAATGTGGTTTCTACTAGGAACAGTTCTAGGCACTGGAGAGAACAAAAAAGACAAATGCTGATTCTGTCATCGTGAAATATATTAGAAGACGAAAATAAATAACAATATCAGACAATGACAAATGATAGGAATATATAACAGAACAAGAACATAAGTAATGTCCCCAGGGAGTGTTTGGGTTGAGTAACAAGGAGACGAATGCCCAGGGAGGTACGAACTAGGCGAGTTTGAAAAACAAAAGGATGTCTATATTTATACCCGCTAAAACAGAGAAGAAGAGGACAAAATGATAGAGGAGAGGTTGAGTGTTCTCATAGTTGAGTTGGCACTTTATTCTTATTGTAGTGGGGACATTAGGAGCAAGATTTTTAAACAGTAACATTGAAGGAGAATAAAAATAAACCTGATTTTCAGTGTCCAAAATATCACTGCTGTCAAGTCAATGAATTCAGAAGGCAAGAGGTCAGAACAGAAAACTATGAGAATAGTGGTCTTCAGACAATGAATGCTGTTTTGCGGGTTGTCATTCTCAGGGTATTCTGTGACATGGATTGTTTTAGGAGAATCTGTTTACACCTTCTCAACTTGCGTTATGTATCCCTTTCTTTTCCAAAATTGGTCTTTTCGAACATAATTTCTACAAACTCTCTTTTCTTCACTTCCTCTTTCATATTTTACAAAAGGAAGTTCGCCTATTATCCGTTCAGAATCTATTTTGGTACAGTCACTGGTAAAACCCTTTGAAGAATAGACAGGGCCAATTAGAAATATTGGTGTTAGAACTGAAAAAATCATTGATTCTACTTGTGGCATAACAAATCCTTTTACAAAGCAAGTGATTTCTAATTCTTTTGTTTAACAAGATTGTTAAAAGTATTTTCAGGTACATTACAATGAGATTGTTGGCATATACATGGATCCAATAATTCAGTAACCATGACAAAACATGCATTGTCCTTCTACATATATGCACAGATAGCATGCTCGATGTTTACATCTACATATATAAAAATAGAAAGTGTTAATTTTGAATCTTATGTTACTGAAAATATTTTATAAAATGTGTTAAGTTCTTAATTATCATCATCATCACAAGATAATGTTAACACATGGAGCTTTACGATCACAAGGGATTTTCCATTTTTTTTTTTTTATTGCTGTTTAGTATTTCATTAAGTGAATATGCTACAATTTGTCCATTAGGTGTTCAAGGACAGTTGAGGGATTTTCAGTTAAAAGCTGGAAAGTGTTAAAAGTATTTTAAATTAATATATAAGTCCTTTTCTGGAAATACATATTCTTTTTGGTTTCTTGTTTTTTTTTTTTTTTTTTTGAGATTGTCTCACTGTCACCTTGGGTAGAATGCTGTGGCATTATCATAGCTCATAGCAATCTCAAACTCCTGGGCTCGAGTGATCTTGTCTCAGCCTCTGGAGCAGCTGTGGCTACAGCTGCTAGCCACAAAGCCTGGTTAGTTTTCTCTATTTTTAGTGAAGTAGAGGTATTGCTCTTGCTCAGGCTGTTCAAGAACTCCTGAGCTCAGGAGATCTACCTATCTCAGGCTCCTAGAGTGCTAGGATTACAGGAAGGAGCCACCATGCCTGACTTTTCATTTCTATTGTAAAAATTCTTAGGAGTGGAATTGCCTGGTCATATATTAAGTGCATATTTAACTGTACAGGAAGCTGCCACACTGAGATGTGTGTAGAGTTTATGTTCTCAATAGCAATCTGTGACGGTTCTGGTTGCTCTACGTCTCACTTGCAGTACTTTCAGAAGTTTCAACTTTAGCCATTCTAGTAGATGGGTGGTGGTATTGCATTATTTTTTTAATTTGTATTTCTCTGATGACTGCTGATATTGAGACTCCCTTCACATGGCCATATGTACACTTTATTTTACGAAGTGTATGTTGAAATCCTTTGCCATTTTTTAAATGGGCTAGTTTTCTTTTTATTATTGAGTTGTAAAGATCTTTATAAATATTGAATCATTTTTATTTTAAAGTACGTGTATTAGAAATACTTTCTTTTACTTTATGGCTTGCTTTTCATTTTGTTAAGCTGAAATTTTAAAAACCATAAATTTTAAATTAAATTAAATTTATTATTTTTTTCTTTTATGATTAATGCCATTTGTGACCCAAGAAATCTTTACCTAGCTCAAGAACATAAAGATTTATCCCATGTTCTCTTGAAGAAATTTTGTTATATATTTTTTTAACATTTAGTTCTTTGATAAATTTGAGTTTGATTTTGTGTATGGTAAGAGCTGAGGCCCAATTTTTTCCATCTTTAGATTTAATTGCCATTTACGTGTGATCTATTTTGAGTTTTCTACTCATTCCAAGTATGTATTTTTTTTTTTTTTTTGCAGTTTTTTGGCCGGGGCGGGGTTTGAACCCACCTCCTCTGGTATATGGGGCCGGCACCCCACTCCTTTGAGCCACAGGCGCTGCCCCCTTTATGTCTATTTTTTAATCCAGAAAAAAACCACATTGTCCTCATTAAAATAGCTTTATAGTATGTATAAATCTCTCAATTTTGTTCTGAATTTACAAAAAAATTTGGATAATTCATGTTTTCTGCACTTGTATATATCTACATAATTCTTAGACTCAAATGATCAATTTCCACAAAATGACAGCATGAAATTTATAAGGGGCTACACTGAATCTACAGATCACACTGAGGAGAATTACCATGTGAACAATATTGAGTCTTCTGTTCATAAACATTGTGTATCACACTATTTTTGCTTCTTTTTATCAGCAGGGTTTTGTTTTTTTTAGCATACAGGTCTGGCATATATATGTTATATTAATCTATGTATATTTTAAACTTTTAATGCCTTAAAATGTTTTAAAAATATAATTTCATTGTTCACTGATCATATATTTAAATATAATTTTTTTAATTTTGATCTAGCATCCTATAATATTGATAAACTGCCCTTTATTAGCCTTTTGTAGATTACTTGGAACTTATTATGTACAACCATGTCATCTGCAAAGATATATATGATGTTCATCATCACAAATATCTGTCTTTATCTCTGCTTATTCCTTGCCCAGAAATTATCTGATATTAGTATAAGCACTTCAACTTTCATATGGTTATTATTTGCATAATGTATCTTTTTCAATCTATATACCTTTAACCTTCCTCATTCTTTACATTGAAAGTGCATTTTTTTAAAGACATTATATAGTTGCTTTTGGCTTTAAAAATCTATTCTTTTAGTATCTGAATTTTAATTAGCATGTTTAGACAATTCACATTTAATGTAATGATGGATAAATATAGGCTTATGTCTCCATCTTGCTATTGCTTTTCTACTTATCCATTCTTTTTTTTTTGAACATAGAGAGATCTTTCATTTTATTTGTCTTTAATTTTTTTTAATTAAATGATAGCTGTGTACATTAATGTGATCATGGGGCACTATACACTAGTTTCATAGACCGTTCGACACATTTTCATCACACCAGTTAACATAGTCTTCTTGGTATTTTCTTAGTTATTGTGCTAAGACATTTATATTCCACATTTACCAAGTTTCACATATACCCTTGTAGAATGCACCGCAGGTGTAATCCCACCAATCCCCCTCTCTCTGCTCACCTCCCCCCTCCCTCCACTCTCTTTCCCCCTTCCCCCTATTCTTAGGTTGTAACTGGGTTATAGCTTTCATATGAAAGCCATAAATTAGTTTCAAAGTAGGGCTGAGTACATTGGATACATTTTCTTCCATTCTTGGGATACTTTACTAAGAAGAATATGTTTCAGTTCCATCCATATAAACATGAAAGAGGTAAAGTCTCCATCTTTTGTAAGGCTGCATAATATTCCATGGTGTACATATACCACAATTTATTAATCCATTTGTGGATCGAGGGGCACTTGGGCTTTTTCCATGACTAAGCAATTATGAATAGGGCTGAAATAAACATTCTGGTAAAAATATCTTTGTTGTGATGTGATTTTTGGTCTTCAGGGTATATGCCTAGTAGAGGATTTATATAATTGAATGGCAGGTCTATTTTTAGATCTCTAAGTGTTCTCCAAACATCTTTCCAAAAGGAATGTATTAATTTGCATTCCCACCAGCAGTGTAGAAGTGTTCCCTTTTCTCCACATTCATGCCAACATCTCTGGTCTTGGGATTTTGTGATATAGGCTTGTCTTACTGGAGTTAGATGATATGTCAAAGTAGTTTTGATTTGCATTTCTCTGATGATTAAAGATGATGAGCATTTTTTCATATGTCTGAAGGCTGCGTGCCTGTCTTCTTCAGAGAAGTTTCTCTTCAAATCCCTTGCCCAGCCTGCGATGGGATCCCTTGTTCTTTTTTTGCTTATACGTTTGAGTTCTCTGTGGATTCTGGTTATTAAACCTTTGTCGGAGACATAACCTGAAAATATCTTCTCCCATTCTGAGGGATGTTTGCTTGCTTTACTTACTGTGTTCTTGGCTGTGCAAAAGCTGTTTAGTTTGATCAGGTCTCAGTAGCGTATTTTTGAATCTGCTTCAATTGCCCAGGGGTCCTCCTCATAAAATACTCGCTCAGACCTATTTCTTCAAGGGTTTTCCCTGCACTCTCTTCTAGTATTTTTCTAGTTTCAAGTCTTAAATTTAAATCTTTAATCCAGTGAGAGTCTATCTTAGTTAATGGTGAAAGGTGTGGGTCCAGTTTCAGTCTTCTGCAGGTTGCCAGCCAGTTCACCCAGCACCATTTGTTAAATAGGGAATATTTTCCCCACTGAATGTTTTTAATTGGCTTGTCAAAGATTAAATAATGGTAACTAGCTGGATTCATCTCTTGGTTCTCTATTCTGTTCTAGACATCTACTTTTCTGTTTTTGTGCCAGTACCATGCTGTTTTGATCACTATCGATTTGTAGTATAGTCTGAGGTCTGGTAGCATGATTCCTCCTGCTTTGTTTTTATTTCTGAGTAATGTCTTGGGTATTCGAGGTTTTTTGTGATTCCATATAAAACGAAGTCTGTTTTTTCAAGATCTTTAAAGTATGACAGTGGAGCTTTATTAGGGATTGCATTAAAATTATATATTGCTTTGGGTAGTATGGACATTTTAATGATGTTGATTCTTCTCAGCCATGAGCATGGTATGTTTTTCCATTTGTCAACATTTTCATCTATTTCTTTTCTTAGAGTTTCATAGTTCTCTTTATAGAGATCTTTCACGTCCTTTGTTAGATAAACTCCCAAATATTTCATCTTCTTTGGCACTACTGTGAATGGGATAGGGTCCTTAACTGATTTTTCAACTTGACTGTTGTTGGTATATATAAAGGCTACAGATTTATGAATGTTGATTTTGTAACCTGAGATACTGCTGTATTCCTTGATCACTTCTGAGAGTTTTTGAGTAGAATCCCTAGTATTTTCCAGATATACAATCATATCATCTGCAAAGAGCAAAAGTTTGATCTCTTCTGACCCTATATGGATACCCTTGATCGCCTTTTCTTCCCTAATTGCAGTGGCTAAAACATCCATTACAATGTTAAAGAGCAATGGAGACAATGAGCAGCCTTGTCTGGTTCCTGATCTGAGTGGAAATGATTTCAATTTAACTCCATTCAATATGATACTGGCTGTGGGGTTTGCTGTAGATGGCCTCTATCAGTTTAAGAAATGTCCCTTCTATACCAGTTTTCTTAAGTGTTCTGATCCTGAAGGGATGCTGGATATTATCAAAAACTTTTTCTGCATCAATTGAGAGAATCTTATGGTCTTTGTTTTTTAACTTGTTAATGTGCTGAATTATACTTATAGATTTATGTATATTGAACCAGCCTTGAGACCCTGGGATAAAACCAACTTGGTCATGATGTATAATTTGTTTGATGTGTTGCTGGATTCTGTTCGTTAGGATCTTGTTGAATATTTTTGCATCTATATTCATTAGTGATATCGGTCTATAATTTTCTTTTCTTGTTGGGTCTTTTCCTGGTTTGGGGATCAGGGTGATATTTGCTTCATAGAACGTGTTGGGTAGTCTTCCTTCTTTTTCTACCTTTTGGAACAGGTTGAGTAATATAGGTACTAATTCCTCTTTAAAGGTTTGGTAGAATTCTGACATGAAACCATCTGGTCCTGGGCTTTTCTTTTTAGGGAGGTTTTGTATGGTTGATTCTATTTCTGAACTTAATATGGGCCTGTTCAACATTTCCACTTGATTCTGGCTAAGTCCTGGAAGGTGATGTGCTTCCAAGTATTGGTCAATTTCCTTCAGATTTTCATATTTCTGAGAATAAAGTTTCTTGTAATATTCATTAAGGATTTTTTGAGTTTCTGAGGAGTCTGTTGTTATTTTGTCTTTGTTGTTTCTGATTGATGAGATTAGAGATTTTACTCTTTTTTTCCTGATTAGGTTGGCCAAAGATTTATCTATTTTATCGACCTTTTCAAAAAACCAACTTTTTGATTTATTGATCTGTTGTATAATTCTTTTGTTTTCAATTTCATTTAATTCTGCTCTAATTTTTGTTATTTCTTTTCTTCTACTGGGTTTGGGGTTGGAATGTTCTTCCTTTTCCAGTTGTTTGAGATGTCCCATTAAGTTATTAACTTCATCTCTGTCCATTCTCTTGAGGAAGGCTTGCAGTGCTATTAATTTCCCTCTTAGGACTGCCTTTGCAGTATCCCAGAGGTTCTGATAATTCATGTCTTCATTGTCATTTTGTTCCAAAAATTTGGCAATTTCCTTTTTAATCTCACCTCTGACCCAGGTATCATTCAGCATAAGGTTATTTAACTTCCATGTTTTTGTATGAGTATGCAGATTCCTGTTGTTACTGAGTTCAACTTTTATTCCATGGTGGTCTGAGAAGATGCAAGGACTAATCTCTATTCCTTTAAATTTACTGAGGTTAGACTTGTGACCTAATATGTGATTGATTTTGGAGTATGTTCTGTGGGCTGATGAGAAGTATGTGTATTCAGTTTTGTTGGGATGAAATGTTCTGTAGATGTCTGCTAAATCCAAATGTTGGATGGTTAGGTTTTAAATCTAAAATTTCTTTGCTCAGCTTCTTATTGGAGGATTGGTCTAACACTGCCAAAGGAGTGTTGAAATCTCTGACTATTATAGAGCTGGAGGAAATCAAGTTGCTCATGTCTGTTAGAGTTTCTCTTATAAATTGAGGTGCATTCTGGTTTGGTACATAGATATTAATAATTGAGATCTCATCATATTGAGTATTACCCTTAACAAATATGAAGTGACCATTCTTATCATTCCTTACTTTTGTTGGTTTAAAGCCTATTGTATCTGCAAATAAAATTGCAACACCTGCTTTTTTCTGATTACCATGTGCCTGAAATATGGATGACCATCCTTTCACTCTGAGTCTATATTTGTCTTTTAAGGTAAGATGTGACTCTTGTATACAACAAATATCTGGCCTGAGTTTTTGTATCCAGTCAGCTAATCTGTGCCTCTTTAGAGGGCAGTTTAACCTGTTCACATTAATGGAGAATATTGATAAGTCTCATAAAATTTTGGGTATCGAGTTTTTGAAAAGTCCAGTGGACATTTTTTAATCCTGTCACCAGTGTGGAAGTTGGAGTTTGATCAAATTTTCTGAGTGAGTTTACTTTTGTGGTAGAGGATTGGGCTGGTCATTATGGAGGATAAGTTTGAGAATATCCTGATGAGCTGGTTTGGTTATGTCAAATTTCTTCAACATATGAATGTCATTAAAGTATTTAATTTCTCTATCATAGATGAAACTCAGTTTAACTAGATACAGGATCCGGGGTTGAAAGTTATTTTGCTTTAGGAGATTAAAAGTTGATGACCACCCTCTTGTGGCTTGAAAAGTTTCAGCAGAGAGATCTGAAGTCATTCTAATATTTTCCTTTTGTAGATAATGGCTTTTTATCGTCTGGCTGCTTTGAGAATTTTCTCCTTCATATTAACTTTGGTGAAGTTAATTATGATATTCCTGGGGGATATCTTATTGGGGTTGAGTTGTGCTGGGATTCTGAAGCTGTCTGCTGTCTGAATTTCAGAATCTCTTGGTATGTCTGGAAAATTCTCTTTCATAATTTCATGGAGAAGGGCCTCTGTGCCTAGCAAGGCCACTTCATCGGTTTCAGGATTCCAATGTGTCGGATATTAGCCTTCTTTGAATTATCCTAGAGCTCTCTGAGAGAATACTTATCAATTCTTTGTTCATTTTTCCTATCTTTGGATTTTTCGAATTAGTTAAATATAGTTCAGTATTTCAATTTATCTCTTTTATTGGCTTATGAAACTATTCATGTTAAAGTTTACAATATATATCATTAACTTGTCACAATCTACCTTCAAATATTTTACACTAATTCATATATAATGCAAAAAATTCCAATATTGCATTTTAATTATTTTTGTCAGATTTTTTTTCAATATTTGATGTAAACCCAAACATCCACTATGCATTGTGTTCTCTGTTTCTTTATGTTGATACAGATTTCCATTTGTTATAATTGTCCTTCAGCATAAAAATCTTCTTTGAAAAGTTCTCTTATTGCAACTCTAGTCAGCACAAAGTATATCAGCTTTTGTTTTCTGAAAATGTCTTTTTGACTTTAATTTTGAATGGCATTTTTCTGGAAATAAAATATTTTGTTCATAGGGATATTTCTTCCATCTAATTACTCTAACTTAGTCATTTCATTATCATCTGGCTTGTGTTTTGCCTAATAAAATTCCAGTGTTATTATTGTCTTGGTTTCTTTAAATTCAACATATTTTTCCTATATACAATTGTGTTTACTTTTTAATCCAATTTTCTAATAATTCAAAATAAATGAACATATTTCTGGGGGTATATATGATAATTTAATACATTTATATAGATTATTACTCAAAATACTTAAATTTTATTTATGCTAAAAACACTCAAATTATGCTATCCAAATTATTTTGAAATAAATAATAGATTATCCTAAAGTATGGTCATCCCACTGATGTATTAAATACTCATATTTATTCTGTTAAACTGCATATTTATACCCATTAACCAGCCTCTCTTCATCCCCTACCCCTTACCCTTCAAGCCTCTCATAGCCACCAATCTACTCTCCGTCTTCGTGATATCCACCTCTTAGGCTCCTACATGTGAGGGAAAACATGTGATGTTTGTCTATCTGTGCTTTGCTTATTTCACTTAACATAATAAACTCCAGTTCCTTCCATGTTACTACAAATGGCAGGATTCCATTCATTTTTGTGCCTGAATAATATTCTACTGTGTATGTATATATGACATTGTTTTTTCTCATTCACCTACTGATTGATTTCATATTTTGGCTCTAATAAATATGGGAGAGCAGATAGCTTTTTGATACATTGATTTTTTGAAAAAATTATACCCAGTGGTGAAATTGCTGGATTTTATGGTAGTTCTGTTTTTGCCTTTGGAGGACACTGCATGCAATTTTTGATAGTGTTACCACTAATTTACATTTCCACTAACAGTGTACGAGGAGTCCCCTTTGTCCACATCCTCAATGGCATACGTTATTCCCTGTTTTTCTGATAAGAGCCATTCTAACTGGATGGGATATATTATAGTGATGTTGATTTTATTGTGGTTTTTGATACTTCTCTTATGATTGATGTCATTGGGTATTTTTACATGTACCTATTGTGTTTTGTTTTGTTTTGTTTTTTAGAAATGTATAGTCAGACATTTTGTCCATTTTTAATCATGTTATTTTATATTTTTGATACTGAGTTGTTTGAGCAGTTGATATATTCTGGTTATTACTCTCTATTCAGACAAATAATTTAAAAATATTTTCCCTGTGCCTATTTACTTAATTGATTGTTTTCTTAACTATGGAATATTTTAAGCTTGATACAATCCCATTTATTTATTTTTCTTTGGTTGCCTAAGCATTTGAGGTCTTATACAAAAAAAAACTTTGCCTAGAACAATATTCTGTAGTATTTCCCCATTTTCTTATAATAGTTTCATAGTTTTAGGTCTTAGATTTATGTCTTTAATCCATTTGGCATTGATTTTGGTAAGAGACAAGGGTACAGTTTCATTCTTCCACGTGTGTTATCCAGTTTCCCCAGGACCATTTATTAAAGAGACTGTGTTTCTTAATCATATGTTCTTGGTGCCCTTGTCAAAAGTGAACTAGGTGTGACTACATGGATTTATATGTGGGTTCTCTATTCTGTTTCATTGGTATATATGCCTGTTTTTATGCCAGTGCCATGCTTATTTGTTTACTTTGTTGAATATTTTGAAGTCAAGTAATGTGATGCCTTCAGCTTTGTTTTTGCTCAGAATTGCTTTGATTATCTGCAGTCTTTTGATTGCATGTAAATTTTAGGATTTTTCATTCTATTTCTGTAAAGAATGTCATTGATATTTTTCATAAAGATGACATTGAATCTGTAAATTTTGGGAGGTAGAATCATCATTTTAAAAATACTAATTCTTTCAACCCATGAACATTAAATGTCTTTCCATTTGTTTGTGTCCTTTCAATTTCTTTCATCAGTTTTTTATAGTTTCTCTCGTATAGATTTTCATTTCTTTGGTTAAATTGACTCATAGGTATTTTATATTTTTTGTAGCTACAATAAATGGAATTGCTTTCTTGACTTATTTTTCAAATTGTTTGTTGACAATGTATATAAATGCTACTGTTTTTTGCACATTGATTTTGTATCCTGCAACTTTACCATATTTGTTTATCAGTTCTCAGTTTTGTTTATTTATTTTTTTGTTTGTGTGTGTAACAGTCTTTAGGTTTTCCTAAGAATAATGTCATGTCATGTGCAAACAAAGATAATCTGACTTTGTCTTTTTGAATTTTGATACCCTTTATTTCCTTCACTTGCCCAATTGCTCTGGTCAGGACTTCCAGGACTACATTGACTACAAATTGTGGAAGTGGCCTTCTTTGTCTTTGTCCAGATCTTACAGGAAAGGCCTTCGAGATTTCCTTGTTCAGCATGATGTTAGCTGTGTGTTTATCATATATAACCTTTATTATTTTGAGGTAAGTTTCTTTTATACCCAGCTTGTTGAGGATTTTTATCATGAAGGGATGGTGGATTTTATCAAATGACTATTTCGCATCTACTAAAATGGTCATATGGTTTTTGTTCTTGGTTCAGCTAATGTGACTTATTGTGTTTATTGATTTTTATATGATGGGCCATCCTTGTATCCCTGAGATGAATCAACCTTGATTATGGTGAATGATCTTTTTAATGTTTTGTTGAAATGTCTGCTAGTATTTTATTGAGGATTTTATAGACAGTATATATATATATATATATATATTCATAGTTATATTTTTATGTTTATAATTGTTCATCAGTGATCTTGGCAAGTAGTTTTCTTTTTTTTAATGTGTCCTTTGATGTTAGGATTAGGGTAGTACTGCTGTCCTTATGAGTTTGGAAGTACATTCCCTTTTCTTCAGTTTGCCTGAATAGTTTAAGTTGAGTTGGTGTTAGTTCTTTAATTGTTTTCATTTAAACAAAATTCAACAGTGAAGATATCAGATACTGAGGTTCTGAGCTTTTCAATGATAAGAGATTTTTTTTTTTTTTTTTAAGATACAGGGTATTGCTCTGTCACCTAGGCTGGCATGCAGTCGTGTAATCTCTGAATCCTCAAACTCCCAGACTAAAACAATCCTCTGGGCTCAACCTCCCCTAATAGCTTGGATAACAGATGTACCAGATAATTTTTTTTTTATTTCTGCTGAGATGAATTATTCAACTTAGTATTTGCCCCCAAACTCAAGGAAACCGCTATGCAGATTTTTGATAATTTGCTCTAAGTGAATCTCTCCCTTTGGATCCTTTATCTCATAAATTCCAGCTGTTTCAGCATGTCAGGCAAGATCTTATTTTTGTGTCCACAGTTCAGACTGTTATACTTCATTTGGCCTTCCCTTCACGATGCCTTGGTCTGTGAATACCACCAAGCAGAACGCTGTGGTGACTGTAAGGTTAATTTTGTTTTTCTTTGTCTCAGGGATTACACGTCCATGATTATTTCCATGCAATGATGGAAAATAATTGTTGGAAAATATTGTCCAACTTTCTAGTTGTTTGTAACAGAAGGTTTAATTTGTAATAAGTTTTCCTATCATGTGCAGATCCTTGATACAGTGAATATCAAAATTTTATATTTGTCATCCCTTAAGACTTTGATGGAGAGGTGGAAGGGCTTACTTTTACATGCTAGTGTTGAAAATAAATTACAAGTTGTCTTTTGCACCTGTTTAAACTCACAAGAAAAAAATTTGAGACTACCACTTTATGATGTGCAATGAGAAAATACATAGATTTCTTAAGACTTTTAGGATCCATATAAACAAGAAATTTTGAAGGAATCTGTGGTAGAAGATATTAGAGTTGTTTAGGCCAAAGAATATTACATCTAGGGTGATGGTAGTGGTGGAAATAAAAAAGGAATGGCTTTGATAAATTGTTTAGAAATATAACTGAGGGCGGCACTTGTGGCTCAGTTGGTGGGGTGCTGGCCCCATATACCAAGGGTGGTGGGTTCAGGCCCGGCCCCGGCTGAACTGCAACAAAAAAAAAAAAAAAAAAAAGAAATATAACTGAATTATATTTGGGGTATTAATGAAGAAAATATTCATAACATTAATGAATATTAATATTAAATAATTAAAGTATTTAGTTAATTAGTATAAAATTATTATGAAATAATTAAATTATTCTTTAATTATTTTAATATACTATTTTAGGATTCTTTTGTGTGTGTATTTATCCTTTTTCACTTAAAACAACATTCATGATGTTAGAGAAAGGAAATGTTTAATATTCAGATTTTACATTTTCCTGTGTTAAAAAAGAACCATAAACCAATGCTATATAACAATTTGTATAAATATTCAAATAAATAATTCATAAATACATGAAATAATGCTTAAATAAGCTCACTCTCTCACATTAATTTACTATTCCCTTTCTTACTGTGTAGGAAGTGACACTATTATGCTAAATATAAGATGAATGAAGTAGAAGTAGACATTCTGAAAGAAATTGCTCTGACATTGGTGTCTTCAAGACTTACAATATGGGTCAATGTAAAAAAGACCTTTGAATTTAAAAAGGAGATGCCACAGACACATTCATAACTCCTAAGTAATATAGGCACCAATATCATCTTTGAATGTGTTAAAAATACAGACATAGTGAGAGTGACCTTATAGAATTATTTTTATACTGTCAATGAAATTTAAAGAGAGGAGTCATAAATGAGTTTAAGTAATGCAGATTTGAATAGGAGACCATGTTTATGTCTCTGGAGTGATGCCTGTATTCTAAAATAGAGTAATATTATCTCTAATTATCTATTCACAACATGAATATGTGATGGTCTGTCTGTGTGTTCAGAGTACTTTTCATACTAGATAAAATTATTAAAAGTTTAGAAAACTCAATATTATTAGTTATATACTCTTTCTGATGGATCAAAAGAAGGTGTATAAAAATATAACTAGGATAATCAGTCATTTGGTATTCAAGGGTTAGTCATTTATGGCTTATTTACTGATTAAGTGTATATGAGTTAATAATGTTCTTATTCTAGCTACTCCAACTAGACCATACACTACAATACTCTCGGTACCCAGTATAGGAATTAATCCTTTAAATAAGATAACAACATTCTCTTAGTACTTCAAATATGAAACACTATCCATAAGTCTAAAATAAGTCTATTTTATACTGATCTTAATGCTTAAAAAAATTTTTTTTCCTGTTGCAATTGCATGGAAAAGTTCTAGAATTCAGAACACATTTTAAATTATACTTGAATAACTGTTTGAAAGGCTTTTTATATTTTAAATATCAAAGAATACTTCTGAAATTTATTTTTGTATGAGACCAAATCACTGGGGAAAGTAGCCAAAAGGGAAGCCAAGCTATTCTCAATTTATTTTTGTCCATTGTTCAATAGTATTGCTCAGGATCAGATCCATATATGAGTAAAATAGTCTGTCTAAGTCTCTGATCTTCACAGTGAAGACTGGGATCATGAAAGCCTGAGTTGTAAGCAGCTCTTGGAAAGCTTCAGCACCCAGGATTCTAGCCTAAGACTCCTATTTGCATGTGGCAGAGACTTTCCGCCAGAATCCGAACGGATGCCTGAAAACTTGTCTCTGCTTTTACTGCAGGATTCTAGAGGCTGCACACAAATGTATGAAAAAGTAGAAGTGCAAGCTAGGTGAAAATTGCTAACTACATACTGAAGTAAATTGTCTGGGGAATAAAATCCAGCCTTTAAGTCCAATTCCTCAAAGTTTACCAACCAGAGTCCTTCATCCTCTCTGCTCCTTCTAGTGAATCTTCTAGTTATCCTTTGTCTGAACAAGGATAACTAGAAGAGTTACTCTTTTGAAGAGTCAAATATGTAACTTTGACAAAGTTCAGTTGAAGAAATTTTGCTATAGTTTCTGCTATGTTCTATGTCAAACTATTACCTGACCTAAGGCCAGTTATAATTTATCCCTTTTTATGCTAGAAATGTTTAATTTTATCTCTTAGATATAAGCCTATAATCTATTGCTGTTCATGTACAGAAGTACAATTGATTTTTGTACACTTACAAACCTGCAATTTTCTTAAATTCAGTTATTAATCTTAAGTTATTTTAAGCATTCTTTAGTATCTTGTCTTAGAATAAAAACAATTTTATTTATTTCCTTATAATTTGTAGGTCACAAAAGATGGTTTCTACAGTTTCTACCGTAGAAAGACAAAGAATTCATCAAAAAATGGGCAAATTTTTTGAGTGAACACTTGACAAAGATGCATGAATGTAAAAAAAGTACATAGAAAAAGAATGTCCAACATTCCTTAGGTCCACACTAGCAACTAAAATTAAAATTAAAAACACAGTGGGATGCCATTGCCCACCATTTAGAATACCTAAGTTGAGAAAACTAACAATAGAAAGTTTTGGCTGATATGTAGTGCCACCAGATTTCTCATACATTGCCTTTGGAACCGTAAAGTTACTTCATTTTTTAGTTTCTTATGAAGTTAAATATACATTTACCGTATCACACAGAAATATCACTTTTTCTTGTTTACCTAAGAAACTTATTCATAACTGCTTGTAGATGCTTTATTCATAGTATCCCCAAATGAAAACAATATCTATTAAGTGACAAATGGATAAACACATTTTGTATATCCTTACAAAGAGAATCTGGGCAGTAATAAAAATAAACAATAAATGTATGTGACAATGTGAGTGACAATCAAAAGCCTTACATTAGATGAAAGATGCAGACTCATAAAAGTACATACTGTATTATTTCACTTATATAAAATCTAGAAGAAGCAAAAGGTGATTTAAAACAAATTACTTTTTCATTTTTTTTTTTGTTGCCTTCATTTTCAGTGTCAAATCTAAGAAACTATTTCCAAAGCTAATATCAGGAGGTTTTCTCTCTAGTTTTCTTTCAAGAATTTCACGTACATTTCTTACACTTAAGTTTTAATCCTTTTTGAGTTAATTTTTGTGTATGATTTAAGTTGAGTCCAATTTTACTCTTATTTGGATGTGAATATTGAACTTCCTAATAGCACGTGCTAAAGAAAGAAACTATCCTTTTCCCATTGTGTATTATTGTCACCCTTGTTGTACACAATAAGTTACCTGCATACTGATTGATTTATTGATTGATTTATTGATTGATTTATTTCAGGGCTTTTTATTTTATTCCATTGGTCTATATGTCTGTCCTTATACTAATATAACACTATTTTAATTATTACGGTTTTGTAACATTTTGAAATCAGGAAGTATGAAACCTTCAGGTTAGTTTTTCTCAGGACGGTTTTGGCCATTCAGGGTGCTTTGTGGTCCATATGAATTTTTGATTAGTTTCTGTTTTTATGAATCATGCCACTAATATTTTGATGTGTATTACATTGAACCTATAAATTTTTAGAATAGGTATGTTAATATTCAATCTGCTTTTCTAAAAACAAGGCATGCCTTTTCATTTTTGTCTTCTTTGTCAATATTTTATAGGTTCAGAATACATATATGTAACCTTCTTAGTTAAGTTTATTCATAAATATTTTATTCTTTTTAATGCTGTAAGTGGTTATTGTTTTTCTTTTTTTTTTTTTGTAGAGACAGAGTCTCACTGTACAGCCCTTGGTAGAGTGCCGTGGCGACACAAGGCTCACAGCAACCTCTAACTCTGGGGCTTATGTGATTCTCTTGTCTCAGCCTCCAGAGTAGCTGGGACTACAGGCGCCCACCACAGTGCCCAGCTATTTTTTTGTTGCAGTTTGGCGGGGACTGGGTTTGAACCCGCCACCCTCGGCATATGGGGCCGGCTCCCTACTCACTGAGCCACAGGCGCCGCCCATGTTTTTCTTTTTTTTTTTTTTTGTAGAGACAGAGTCTCACTTTATGGCCCTCGGTAGAGTGCCGTGGCTTCACACAGCTCACAGCAACCTCCAACTCCTGGGCTTAAGCGATTCTCTTGCCTCAGCCTCCAGAGTAGCTGGGACTACAGGCGCCCGCCACAACGCCCGGCTATTTTTTGGTTGCAGTTTGGCCAGGGCTGGGTTTGAACCCGTCACCCTCGGTATATGGGGCCGGCGCCTTACCGACTGAGCCATAGGCGCCGCCCTGTTTTTCTTATTTCTTTTTCATGTATCATTATTATCATGTAGAAATGCAACTGATTTTTACATGTTGATTTTGTGTCTTACAATATTGTTAAATTCATTTATTCTAATAGTTATTGTGGAACCTTAGGGTTTTCTATACCTAAGATTTTCTACACATAAGATTATGTCATCTGAAAAAAGGAAATTTTACTTCTCCCTTTCTAATTTAGTTGCCAGTTGTTTCTTTTTCTTGCCTAATTGCTCTGGCTAGAACTTTCAGTACTAAGCTTAATAAAAGTGGTGAGAATATGATGTTAGCTATTGTCTTTTAATATATGACCTTGATCATCTTGTAATTTCCTTCTATTTCTACTTTGTTGAGAGTTTTTATTATGAAAGTGTGTTAAATTTTATCAAACACTTTCCTGTATTGACAAAACCCTGTGACTTTTATCCTTTATTTATGTGGTGTATCACATTTGTTACTTTTTGTATTAATAACCAGGAATGGTTGAACCATTCTTGCATCCTAGGGACAAATCCTAATTAGTAATGGTGTCATATCCTTTTAATATACTGGTGATTGCTTGGAGATTTTCTTTGTCTTCAGTTTCTAGAAGAATTTGGGAAGGATTGGGGTTAATTCTTCTTTATATATTTGGCAAAATTCACCAGTGAAACCAACTGGTTCTGGGCTTTTCTTTGTTACAAGGTTTATGATTACTGATTCTGACTTTTTTGTAGTGCTAGGACTAGTAAAGATGGTGCAGACATTCTATTTTTTTAATGAGTAAATCTTGATATGTTGTATGTTTCTAGGATTCATCCATTTCTTTCTTTATACATTTCTAATTGTTCATAGTGATGTCTTCTAATTCTTTTTATTTCTGTGGCATCAATTACAAAGTACCTCTTTTATTTCTGATTTCATTTATTTGAGTGTTGTCTCTTTTATTCTTAGTCAAGCAAGTCAGTCTATCAACTTTATCGTTTAAAAGACCAACTCTTTGCTGGACACAGTGGCTCATGCTGTAATCTTGGCACTCTGGGAGTCCAAGGCAGGTGAATTGCTCGAGCACAAGAGTTGGAGACCAGCCTAAGCAAGAGCAAGACACCTGTCTCTAAAAAAATGGCTGGGCATCATGATGGACATCTGTAGTCTCAGCTACATGGGAGGCTGAGGCAAGAGGATCAATTGATCCCAGGAGTTTGAGGTTGCTGTCAGGTATGATGCCATGGCACTCTGCAGAGGGTAACAAAGTGAGGCTCTGTCTCAAAAAAACAAAGAAAAGAAAAACAAAAGCAACAACAACAAAAAACAAGTCTTAGTTCCACTAATTTTTTTCTATTGTTTCTGTAATCTCTATTTTATTTATTTCTGTTTTTTTTTTTTTTTTTTTTTTTACAGTCTTACTTTGTCACCCTGGGTAGAGTGCTGTGGCGTCATAGCTCACAGCAACCTCAAACTCTTGAACTCAAGGGATTCTCTTGCCTCAGCCTCCCGGGTAGCTAGGACTACAGGCACCTGCCACAATGCCCAGCTATTTTTAGAGATGAGGTCTTCTTGTGGCTCAGGCTGGTCTCGAAATGTGAGATCAGACAATCCACCCTTCTTGGCCTCCCAAGTGTTAGGATTACAGGTGGGAGCCACTGCGCTGGCCTCTTTGTGCTCTAATCTTTAGTATTTAGTACCATATGCTCCAGCAATCCTATTTCTGAGTACTTTTTGAAAATAATTGAAATCAGGATCTCAAAGAAATACTAGCACTGCCATGTGCATGGTGGCACTATTCATTAGCAAAGATATATAAACTTTATATATCCACTCAAATAAATGGATAAGGAAACTGTAGTATACATATACCCTGAAATATTTAGCCTTTTAGAAAAGGAAATCTTGGCCAGGTGCAGTAGTTCACAACTGTAATTCTGGGAGGCTGAGACAGGTGGATTATTTGCGCTCAAGAGTTTCAGACCAACCTGAGCAAGAGTGATGCTGTGTTTTTAAAAATAGCCAGGCATGTCGGGCACCTGTAGTCCCAGCTACTCAGAAGGTTGAGGCAAGAGAATCGATTTAGCCCAACAGTTTGAGGTTGTTGTGAGCTATGATGATGCCCCAGCAACTCTACCCAGGGTGACAGAGTAAGACTCTGTCTCAAGAAAAATAAATAAAAGGAAACCTTGCAGCATGCTACATCATGGATGAAATTTGAGGACATTAGGCTGAGTGAAGTAAATCAGTTATGGCAGGACTACTTAACTTCACCCATATAAGGTATCTAAAGAGGTCAAACTTGCAGAAGCAAAGAGCAGAATGGTGGTTGTAGGGACCGGGAAGAGGGAGAAATGAGGAGTTGCTAATCAACAGATGTAAGATTTTATATATGAAAGATGAAAATTTTCGACAATGCTCTACTGCACACTAAAAAGTTTGTTAGAGTGTGGTCTCAGGATGTGTTCTTACCATAATAAAATGAAAATAATAAAACAAATCAGTGGCTGCCAAAGAACAGTGGTAGGGGAGAAAATTAATTGCCAAGAGACAATAAAGAACTTCCTGAGATGACTGAAATGTTCTAGATTATGATCATATTTATGTGACACAACTTACCAAAACTCATAAAACAATGCACTTAAAATTAATGAATTTTTGTATATAAATCATACATCAATAAAATTGCCACATAGACGCATCCAAACAGGTAAAAAGAAACTGCAGTAACATTGTGTTATATTCAGTAAATTATATTCGTTTTGTACTTATTAAATTCCCTTTTTTCTATTAATCCAAAATATGTTAAGAGTATAAAAAGATACTACTCAGCATAGAATAATTTCATGATTAGAGTATTTTGCTATTATTCCTGTCAGAAGCATAGAGCTTCAATCTTTCATTTAAATGATGCAGCTTTATCAATGGACATATTTCTTATTTTATTTTGTGTGGTAATAGGTTATTGACTCCTTCTTGTGGTATTTTCAGACTTCTTTAAGTAAAGAACTCCAGAAGCAACAGTTTTGGCTGTGGATAATGAGATTCTCTCAAACAGCTAAACAAGCCCTTTCCATGGACCACTTTTTTACTCATTCAGGGTTCCTGGGATACTGAGACACAAAAATACATGAGTCATAAGAACATAAATTCTTCCCTGGTTCTACTAGTAAAAAATTGCCTTAACAGCTGGATTTTCAGAGGTGTAATCTTTGGCAGCTGATATGCAATAAGAATTTAGAAATAGCTTCAGCTGAAAAAGTCTAGGTTGGTGCTCTATAGTACAAAGGAATCTGGATGGGGCTGCAGAAGCTCTGGGTTCTTGCTTTTGCTTTGTCTATAATGGGTCATATGATATTCATTTAATCATAAATCCATCAGGGTGTGGAAATCAAATACACACGAATAGGTCACCCATTCTCTTTAATCATTTTCCTCTCTATCTTAACATACAATGTCCCTCAGGTCCCACGTGCTGGTGGCTTTGGGCTGTGATTTGTACTATGTTCTAGCATCACTAAGCCACTTCCAAGCCACTCCTTTGAGTTTTTTTCATCGTCATGGTTCAAACTGAGTGTGTGTGAGGGAGGGAAGCCCCCTCCCTCAAGAGTCCCTTCTCAGATCCTGGAAGTGTCTCTTTCCCCCTCGCGGCAAGATCCAGCCCAGAGCACCCCCACTGCTTCCCCAGCTGTTCCTCCTCCTGGACCCTGAGGTCAGTCCCCTTTCCTCTGAAAGCCAGCTCTGGATCCCGAGGTTACTGTGGCCAGGGTCCTACCGTGGGGGATGGGTAATGCCTAGGTAATGCGTAGGAACCAGACTCAGGAACTAGGAAAACTTCCATTGCTTTCCGTTCTCTCCCCTCTCCCCTCACTCACAATAGTGCTTTGCTACTCCCTGCATGTCCAGCAAAGTGTTGTAGCCTTCTCAATAAATTCCCGGTTTTTCATATGGGTGCAGGAAAAGATTACTTTACCTCTCAGTCGTGGCAAAAGCTCTAAAGCAATACATTGAAAACTCCTGTTACCCGCTTGAGCTCAAAAACAAGAGAAAAGATCAGAGAAGCATACACAATTTAATAATTCAGTAGTTTCTGCACTATATTAGTTTGTAAGTGCTTTCTAAATCGGTAAAACCCTGCCTCGACATTAAGAGACTTTTAAATAAGTATGTCCTATACCATTTAGGGTTGGGCAGACAAGTGAGGATGAAAACGTGAAGAGCTATAGGATGTATTAATTAAAATTAAGCAACTGGAGAAGTCCAGAGCTGAAGATCACCTTGTTCTTTCAAATTCTGCTACTCTACCACATTGACCTCAGGTCCCTCAGTCCTGCAGCTATAACTAGGAAGGCTTTCCACGTACAGACTAACGTGCAGTTGAAATTCCTTTCCCAACTCTCCTGAACCAGATGGATGCAGCCTATGTGTTCATTCCGACTCCGGAAGAGAAATTTTCTCTTGGATGTTACCTGCAGCATCTCCAGGTCTCTTGCATTGCAGGGTAGGTCTAAGCTGTAGCACACTTTATGCAATTGATGTAAATCTGCTTCACAGCTATTATAATCAACAAGATTAATTTATTTTTGTTCTATTAGCCTTTTTTTGTGTGTGACTCTCTTAATATTTTTCTACATGTAGGTGTGTTTTCTAAACCTGACATTGATACAGAAATTGCAGTCAAGCTCTCTTTTAAATGTTTAAGATGTTGATTCTTGGAAGTTCTTGTTAACCACGAATATCCCATCTCTAATAATCTAGTCTTTGAAGCTTTCTCACTGAGCATCCTGATGTTATAATATGGCAAATGTGGCTGAGGTTACTCAGGTGTCTTTTGAGGGGGTATATTTATACATCAGAAAGCACTTACAGATCTGTAAAAAAAAAAAAAAAAAAAAAGCACTTCCTGGGAGAGATTGTAATGTTGAAATGTTTTCTGGATTGAATGGAAATTGGCACAGTTTGTTCAGTTTATCTTTCTAAAATATAACACCGAACACATTTATTTTTACTTGGAAAGACAGACATATCAGTTCAGGGAGTAGACTTCCTAATGGAAAAGGGATATATAGATGAAGAAATAAAAGGAGAAAAAGAAGAGAGAGAAAATATAAAGATAATAGTAGCAGTAGTTACAGGAGCTACTGTGAACTTGGTGCTTTTATGCCTGAGTTCAGGCCACAACCAAAATTATCATCCTTTTTATATTCCATTATACCGAAAGTCCCATTTGTGCAGAAAATACTGTCACCAGGCACATTTCAATCCCCATACTGTTTTTCCTTATTATTTTTACTCTCAGAGAGCTCTATTCTACTATGAACAGCAAATTTGCAGCACAGATATGTAACCTATGCTGGGACATTCTGAGAAGTAGACAGGAAAGTGAATGGATAATGCTATCCCAACCATTTTAAGTGATTCTCACGGAAAAAGAGTTGGAAAGTAACTTTAAGACTTGTCGTAGTATTCATAAGATCTATTTCTTTGTCTTTTCTTTCTTTTTTGCCTCTGTTTGCAGTTTAGCAGTATATTGACATAAAGCAGTGGTTCTCAACATTCCTAATGCCGCAGTGTATTTGCATTGTTAAAAAGGGGTCGAGACCCACAGGTTGAGAACCACTGTTTTAAAGTGTTAAAAGTACGATAGTACTGTGAGTGAAACTAATATCTATAAAATCAACTCTGAAGTCCCCAAGGATGTCTTAAATTATCCCAATATATGCTACATTCTGATATTTGTGTGTGTGAAGTTGAACAAGGACGCTCTGAAAAATTACAGTAAAATTGATCTTTTCTGCCTTACAAAGCTAAATGAAAATACTAGTTCCAATTAGAATGTGAACAATATAACGATAGTGGAATTTTGCTGATAGTTGCAATGTCCTCATAGGCTTCAATATTTTAGATTTTTTTTTTCTTTGAGACAGAGCTTCACCCTGTCATCCTAAGTAGAATACCATGGGGTTATCATAGCTCATGGTAACCTCAAACTCTTGGGTTCAAGCAATTCTCCTGCCTCAACCTCCTGAGTAGCTGGGACTATCAGCACCCACCACCAAGTCTGTCTATTTTTTCTATTTTAATAGAGAAAGGGTCTCTTTCTGCTCACAAACTCCTGATCTCAATCAATCCACCTGCCTCAGTATCCCAAAGTGCTAGGATTATAGGTATGAGCCACTGTGCTTACCCCCATAATTTATATTTTAAGCATCTTGTACCATAATGGATTTTTCAAATATTGTCATAGCACTGAATTTGGACTGAATGTTTACCATGCAAAACAAAACAAAACGAAATACTTCACCTTTTTGTGTGATGATTTATCATTTTAAAAAGTCTTTCCCATTTGATTTTTATAAGCACAGCAGAGTTTATTTTTCTCCATGTGGCACATGGGGAAACTGAGCTTCAGACAATTTAGCATCCAGATTGCCCATTAAAATCTCTAAGAATTTTGTTTTTCTCTCATGTGGGAGTTCAGTTGTTTATCTATTGGTTTCATATTAGTATTGTATACATTGGATACTTTCTTTTTCATTCTTGTGATACATTACTAAAAGAATGTTCTTTAACTCTGTCCAGGTTTATACAAAAGATATAAAGTCTCTGTCTTTTTTATTACTGAATAATATTCCATGGTATACATATACCACAGTTTATTAAGCCATTCATGAGTTGATGGGCACTTGATGGGTTGATTCCACATCTTGGTGATTCTGAACGGAGCTCCAAGGCTGGGTGTAGTGGCTCACACCCATAATCCTAGCACGCTGGGAGGCCGAGGCGGGTGGATTTCCTGAGCTCAGAATTTCGAGACCAGCCTAAGCAAAAGCGAGACCTCGTGTCTACCAATACTAGAGAAAACTAGCCAGGGCTGAGACAAGAGGATAGCTACAGCTCCAGAGTTTGAGGTTGCTGTGAACTGATGCCATAGCAGTCTACCCAGGGTGACAAGATGAGACTCTGTCTCAAAGAATTGAGCTGTAATGAACATTCTTGTGCAAATGTCCTTATGGTAAAATGATTTTATTTCTTCTGGGTATGTACCTAGTAATGGGATTGTGAGATCAAATAGGTTTACTTTTAGCTCTTTGAGGATTCTCTGTACTTCTTTCCATAGAGGCTATATTCATTTGCAAGCCCACCAGCAGTGTAAAAGTGTTCCCTTCTCTTTACATTTTCATGTCAGCATCTGCCACTTTGGGATTTTCTGATGTGGGCTATTCCCCCTGGGGTTTGGTGATAGCTCAGGGTTGTTTTGATTTGCATTTCTCTGATGATTAGAGGGAGAAGGGAAAAGTGAGAGGAGAAGAGGGAGGGAGATAGGTAAACTCTCACTTCAACAGAACAATGTAAGAGTACAGTGAAGGGCTCAACTACAACTTGAACTTTACCTGACAAATCCAAACAATGTAACTTAATCATTTGTACCCTCATATTAATCAGAAATAAAATTAACGTAAAATAAAATAAAATCTCCAAGAAAGCATCATCTATAATGTCTAACCAGCTGATAAACTGAGATAAAGTAAGTGATCCTCTGGTCCTCCCTTGAGTTGAATTCTCTTAAAGAAGAATGTTTTCATGATGCTTCATTTTGACTAATAAAACAAAACTGTAACAAAAATTAATAACAAAACTGTCCTCGCTTGAGTTTCCTTATTTGCAAAACAAAGATACTAAATCTGGCTTGTTCTGTATTGTCTACCTCTCTGGGACTTTTCATATTAAAACTAGATAACACAATGAAAATGCTATACAGTGTATGTTAAGTGTCTCCAAATCTCCCATCTGTGGCCTCCTGTCATGCCAGATAACATTTCTATACATTCCAACAGAATTCCCAGAACAAGGGTCTCTACTTTGTTAATGATGCATTACTTTCTATTTTATATTATATCTATTTATGAATGTGTCTTCTCTCCCTACCAAAGTTACTTCAGTGCATAACCATGTCTGCGTCAACCTCATTCCCTGGTAGAAAACAGAATTTATTGAATGGAGTTGGTGATTGCTGGAGTAAAGCAGCAAAAGTTCTCCCCACACCAGGGTGCTGCCAGTCCTCCTATTTCCACCTCGGATGCTTGGAGTTGTTTCTTCTTGTCAAAGTTTATAACGAATAACTCTTTCATGGAGAGCTCACCATCTGCTGGGTGTTCTTTTCTTTTCAAAACTGATAATAGTTTCATTATTCTTTATTATATTCTGACTTTAACATATAACCACTATTAGGGAACTGTTTCATTCTATTTATGTTTTGTATTCCCTGAAGTGCCTGGTACAGTATCCCATACATTTATGTGCTTAACAAATTTTGATGGCATAAACAGGTAAGTAGACGTTAGAAATTGTTGCCACCCTTGAATCAGGATCTACCTCTCACTTTCTTGAGGTACAGAGCTTGATAAAGATGAATGGTTTCTAATTCCCTGAGCTCACCTTTCTAAAGTGAACAAAAAGCTTGTACTTTTTGAGCTAAAATATACTGTCAGGGATAACACAAATGGCCAGAATAATTCCTGGGGCATTAATGCCATCTGGATGCCCTTTCAGACCTAACGAACAAAGTACGAAGTGATGAGGAGCTAAGATTCATCTCCTGAGGCCTTCCACTCACTAATTCGGAAACCCTTTCCTTCCCCAGACAAGATCCCAGTGTCCTTCCACTATCTTCTAACTGCTCAGAGCTCCCCACACAAGGATGGTGCTCAGCTTGTTAAGAAATGGTGCCGAGGTTATTTTCTAGCAATTATCCAGGAACTTCTCTGCAGGATAAATCCAAGTCCAATCAAATCTGACCCCAGATTATAAAGAATCAGTTCTTAAAAGCTTTTACTTTAAATTATCTCAAACAATGACCAAGCATTCTGTAGAAAATGCAATACAACTGGAAAGAGAGCAGATTTTTAGAAGTGCCCCAACAGTGTCTGTCAGAATACCATTTATTTGACATTGATGGGGAGACCATAATGTTGTTTGGAATTCTGTCTTTAGAAATGGCCTTATCAAAATAATCCTGCATCAGCTTAACAGCTGTTTGACAGCATCAAGTGTAGAGTTAACCAAAGCTGAAAAGTATTGTATTTCTGTACCATTTGGCATTCAAAAGGTGATGGGGTGACTATATATTTCAATGAATTACATAAGAATAGGCTTTATTCCACTTACAAAGTTTTACAACTATGAAACAACTCTTTGGATATAATTTCACATCTTCTGACCAATATGTAAATATCTCAAATATTTAATTACTGGTTTAATATTAAAAATTATAATATGTCTCAGGGGACAAAAAACTGTGAGCATTTTCAGTGGCTTCAGAGAGCCTTTGGCTAACGAAATTTAATTTGAAATCATCTTTCATGCCTACCAATCACAGCCTGGCCTTTTCCCTAATGGGTCAAATTCAATTCATAATTGCTGGATTCAAGGTAGGGATAAATTCAAATAAGCAATAGGAATCAAATATAAATCCAAAAATTCATTTCTCCTTCCTTCCCATCTTGTTCCTTTATCTCTCCACATCTTAAGAACCCATATATCCAACACAGGAGGTACTCCAAATTACAGACCTGACACGTGTGTGTGTGTGTTTTACATATTTATATACATAATGTTGTTATAACCATTACAGATAATGTTAGAAAAAAGATATAAAGTTAACTGAAAAGAAGCTGAAAAGAAAAGTGTTTATAATTTGAAAGGATGATGCGCACTCATGCTTAATAACCGAAGTAGTCAAAAGACCCCCTAAAAGTGATAAGAAAAATGTAAAGGAAATGGTCAGTGGATGTAAACAGGCTAATCACAGAAATGGAAACATTTTCAACATCATCTAGTCAGGATAATACAAATGTAAATGGGTGTTCCTGCTGTGCTTATAAAATTAGCAAAATATAACATTTGTAACGTACAATGCTATGTGGGAAGATAAAGGGATACAGTAATGTGGCAATTTGTTAAAATATCCTTTGAATCAACAATGTACATTCTGGGAATTGATCTTAGGAGAATCAGAACATCTCAGCATACAATTATTATACATAATTGAATGTTTATAGCAACATTATCTATAGTAGAAAACTCCTGGAAATAATGTCCATCAGTACAGAAATAGTTGAATAACTAATGTGCATCAATTCTTCAGATTATTATTACAAAGAATGAATTAGATTTGCTATCACTGATCTGTAGGGATACTCATGATGTGTAGTTTAGTGAAAAACACAAATAGTATAAACAGTTGGTGCTGTCGTTTCCCTGATTATTCTTGCCATTGTGCTTTTTCCATCTTACTTGCAAGCCATTTCTTACAATCTGTACTTCCTAATTCTTACGCATTTTCAAATATTCACCAGGAGCCTCAGCTTATCATGCACCCAAGCAACCCATTTTCTGTGCCTTTAGGTAATCCTGAGCAGATATTAGTCATATCATTTATTCATTTCTTGGTTACTTTTAGACAACAAACTCTATGAAACCAGGTACTATATAATTTATCTTAGCATCCCCACCATAGTATGTAGACATAATTGATAAAAGGGGTTGATGCACCAAACTTTATTGAATAAATAAAGTATGCTCCAGCAACATTCTAAAAGTTGATGTCTAAATAAGTGATGATATAGTATTAGAATTAAATGGAACATCATCAAATACTGAAGACTTTCATCTTCTAGGAGCTTTAATGCTGAAGCAGGGGTAAGCAACTCATGGGTCATCAAATCCCAATTATGTTTGTGCACCAGCATTGGCTAAAGACAGAACTTTTCTTGAAAGTTTCCAAAGTTTCCCATAAAGTAAAAATTTTAGGATTATGTATACAATAATTCTTATACTTGTTAAAAGCTGAGTTCTCTTGAATTAGACAAAAAGAAAGAAATGTCTACAGGAAGATATCTGGAAATAGAAAACATGCTATCTTTAACAGGATGATCAAGTTTCTTACACTGCCCTCTAATGGCTGGACAAGTGAAAGTGATCCCACTTGCCTAAAGCTCTTCTCAGTTCTGTTTTAATTTTAGGTCTTCAACATCTTGACTTTTCTTAAGAGAGGGTTAAGCGAGTCACAGTTTACTCCATGTCTTCCATTTTTAATCATCTTACAACATCTGTATCATGTAGCTCCCATGTGAGGAATCTTTCGCATACATAGGTACTGCTGTCAAAGGCTTCTATACCCATCGATGTCACTGAAGTACAGTTAAAGTATCATTAAATTCATTTTGCCTTTGGTCATGAGTACCTTCTCAAACAAGGAATACAAAAACCAAATTATTATCAAAAGAGGACATCACATTCTACTTTCTTCCATTTATAAGAGGTCCCCGCACCAGAAATGTTGAAAAATAGTTATCTAAAGATAAAACAATTTAGGCACAAACATAAAACAATGTGTTTATCTAAACCTAATTGAAACAGATTTGCAGTCTTGTTCCTAGGAGCAAATCCTGGCTCCTCCAGCAGAGGGAGGCCTAGAGACCAGTTCTGGCCAATAATGCATTTGGGAGAAGTGAATAATGTGTTATTATTATATATTTTTTGAGAAAGAGTCTCATTCTATTCCCCTGGGGTAAAGTGTTGTGGATTCAGCCTAGCTTACAGCAACCTCAAACTGTTGGGCTCAAGCTATCCACCTGTTTCAGTCTCCCAAGTAGCTGGGATTATAGGTACCCACGAGAGGCTGAGATAATTTTTCTATTTTTGAAGAGACAGGCTGGTCTCACACTCCTGAACTCAAGGGATCCTCCTGCTTCAGCCTCCTATAGTGCTAGGATTACAGCCCTGAGCCACTGCACCCGTGGGTTAAGTATTTAATTGGTGGTATGTGCTTCTCCAGTATTCACTTTTTCTACTGTCACAGCATCTGGGAAATGTTTCAAATAACAACAAGGTCTTGGAGTGAATGCAAAAGTGATGCCGACTGGAGTCCTAGCTGACCCACAGTGGTCAGTGTGGAGCAAGAAAGGAATCTTTCCTCTTGTAAGCTATTACATTGCTGGTCTGTGAGTCATTACAGATAAGTCTAGCCTGCCTCAATGAACAGAGTTTTTTTGTGTGAATTTTTATGTGAAGGTATTTAATTGTATCAATCCACTTACAATTGTGCTTTCGAATTGGACCTGGGTGTAGGTAAGTGAGAACTAGGAACCAAAGAATAGCTACTGGTTTAGTTGTTCATATCTTATGATGAGTTTTGCTAATATATAACCTAGATAGCTACTCCCAAGAATATCATTGTATGAGATTTTAAAATCTGGTTGATTAACTGTTTTTTTTTTTAAAGTACATGTTCTCTGATGCTAACAAAGTATGGAAATGACCAGTTTTTGTAAAAACCCATAGAGTTTTGTATCTAAGAGTCAGGCTTTGGACTTCAAAAGATCAAAGACTGAATCTTGGCTTTTTTTTAAAAAAATTATTTTTAAATTTTTAATTATAATGGGTACATAATAGTTACATATGTTTATAGGGTCCATGTGATAATTTGATGCAAGCATGGAATCTTGGCTTTGCATTTACTAGCCATTTGACCTTGAGGTGGCTTTATCTTTTTAGCCACAGTTGCTTCATCCATAAAACATGAATTATGTTAATAACAAGTACCTCATAGGCCAGGCATAGTGGGAGGCTGAGGCAGGGGGGGATTGTTTGAGCTCAGGAGTTCAAGACCAGCCTGAGAAAGAATGAGACCCCATCTCTACTAAAAATAGGAAAAATTAGCCAGGCATGGTGGCAGGCACCAATAGTCTTGGGAGGCTGAAGCAAGAGGATCATTCGAACCTCGGAGTTTGAAGTTGCTGTGAGGCATGGCACAACCATGGCTCTACCCAGGGGTGATACAGTGAGACTTTGCCTCTAAATAAATAAATAAATAAACGAAGTACCTCATAGACTAGTACAAGCACTAACAGAAAAAAATGTGAAAAATGCTTAGTATTTTCCTTTGGTAATTATTTAGTTCATGGTGGTGTTGTTATTACATGAAAATTACATCACCTCTAAGTAAAAATTTTTCTCATACTAATGTTTCCAAATTCAGTATGTGTATGATAATTTGTTCTACCTTATAATTATGGTTACTAAATGGTACATAAATCAGCAGGCACCTTGCAATGATCTTAAAGAATATCATTGTATTAGCTCTAAGAGGCCATCATTGCAAGTTTATTTTAATACCGTTAGCAGGATTTCTGGGTGGTGTTCAATTGAGTATCATGGATGGATGGATGGGTCAGTTTGCTATCCTTTGAGTGTATCATAACCTTCCAGAACTTTTCGTCCCTATCACTTCAACTATTGAAACTCAAATCTTGTTTCCTAGTGACCCTTGACGATTTTCTTTCCAGTGTCTTATAGAGCTAGTGTGGTATGTGCATTTTAGGCAAAAACCAAAAAATTATATCTGAACTAAAACACACAAATAAGAAGTTCACTTCTTCTCTGTTGATACATGTCTAAGTTAATTCTGATACATTCTGGGAGATGTTCCTGAGCACAGTTCTGATTGTGACTATAACCAAAGCCTTCCCGTGCCTTTGTTTCTACCACACAAGGCTGTCTATACCTTTCTCCCCATCCTCCAGGCTATCTTGAAATCTTTATCTGATATGTCTGAGGTTCACACTAGCATTTTATTCATGCTCATCACCTACATTGCCTGCAAGTGCAATTTTCTTGAATTTTCCTTATTATCAAAATGACAAGAGTCAACACAAACCAATTTTTGACACTTATAAATGCTTTTTTTCCTATGTTACTCTGAAAGTTCACTGTTGATCTTTATAATCATGCCATTGAGGTCATTACTCTCAATATACTGTTATGAAAATCTAAATGCTTTGAAACAGAAGGGATAATTTAGGCCCATAGACTCTACAAAGCCTGAGATAAGTATGGTTTGGTAGATTCCATGATGGTCACAAATCCCTCCCATTCCCTGTACCCGTGCCCATTTGCAGTACAACTTCACTGCTGCTGAGGTGGAGTCTCCCATATGTTAAATCCAGGCTGGTATTCTGACTTGCTCCAAACAAGTCAGTGGAGAAATTATGTTATGCAAATTCTGAAGTCATGCGGTACCTACTTGCACTCACTTGGAGCACCGCCTGAACCCACCATGACATTAGGAAACCGTCTCACCTGCCCCGGCTGAGTCCAGACCCCTGTCTGCCCCTCAGCTGAATGTGGCTATGTGAGAGCCCAGGTGAGGACAGCAGACGTGCCCTTCAGACAGCCCACCAGACTGTTAGACATTTTGAGTGGCTGTTGTTTAAAGACACTAAATTTAGGGTTTTTACACATGGACATATGACTGAAAGAAGCCAGCTTCTTTCAACTTCTGGAATGTGTTTATTTGAATTAGAGACTGAAAGAAGGAGGCCTATGGAAGGAAGAAATTTGACAATAAAATATGAAATAAAATTTCACTTAACGTTTTTATCACTCCAGTGTGCAACATGTGAAAGAATTTAGGTGGTATAGAGCTTTAAAGATGCATAGTTTGAATTTTTTATAACCCTTTTATAAAGCCATCACAAAGTAGATTTGAAAGAAGTCTCCTGCCTCCCCCTTATGCTGAGGCATGTGGAAGTGACATGATCAGCTCAAAGGGTGGACAGGGAGCGAGCCTGAGATGAGCTGGAGGACACCTCCTGGTTTTCAACATTTTAAGATATTTAAGATGGGTTGGATCTAGACAGGCTCAGCAAACTCCTGTGTATTTTTGTACCTGCCGAACTAAACGTGGTGTTTACATTTTTCAATGGCTAAAAGAGAAAATCTAAAGAATAATAGTATTTCATGTTATGTGAGATGTATATAAAATTCAAATGTCAGTGTCCACAATAAAGTTTTATGGGGACACAGCCCTTTATTTATGTATTGTCTATAGCTACTTTTTCACTGCCGCAGCAGAGTTGAGAAGTTGTGAAGAGGCTGCGTGCAAACCCAAGGTGTTTACTATCTGGATCCTGACAGAAAGAAGTTTGCCAACTCTTGGTCTAGGATGCAAATTTGAAAATGTTTCTTGTTAGGTCACTCTAATGTGTTTTGTCCCATGGCAATATTTGTGAATCCTTCAATAAACACACTCGCCTGACCTACCTCATCCTCACGCTCACAGTTCTCACCTCTTGTTTGTCTAATAGGCAGAACCGTGAAAGTGTCTATGTCCTGAGCTTGTTTAGGGGAAGAGATGAGGAGAGGAGAGAGCTAGAGAGCAACAGATCACAGAGTAAGTGCTTCATGATAATTGGAAAAGTGACTCTCCGATGACTTAGTGCTACTCCGTATTTATGTTTGTCTCTTGATATTTCTTCTAAATAACTTTTTTGTTTATAGATCAAAGCTGTTTCTGAAGAGCTGGAATTGCAAACAACTAACAGCATTAGCCCTAAAAATAACTTTCTTTGGTCCAATTTTTTTCCATCATCTGCAATTAAAAGTTCTTCCAAAGAACTTACTGTGACAGTGTAGTTGAGGATAGACAAGTACATTAAAAGGTGGTTCACAATTTTTCTTACCAACGTGACCTCCCTGGCTCCCAGACATCCATAGACTCTCTCCTCTCCCCATCCCTACTCCTTTTTTTTTTAATTTTAGGTTAATGTGGGGTACAAACAGCGAGGTTACAATGTTTTCATTTGTTAGGTAGAGTCCCTCTTGTAGTTGTGTCCCACACCCAAAAGGTATGCCACATACCCCTACATTATGCCCATTAAGTGGGAGCACACCAATTCTCTCCCCGCTCCCTCTTCCCCTCCCCCCCCACTTGAATTGAATTGAGTTTCTCTCTTGTGCAAGCATGTATTAGATCATCTACTTGCTTTATATTAGTATTGAGTACATTGGATACTTGCTTTTCTATTCTTGTGATACTTTACTAAAGAGAATGTCCTTCAATTCCATCTATTTGTTAATACAAAAGATGTAAAGTCTCCATCATTTTTATGTCTCAGGAGTATTCCATGGCATACATATACCACAGTTTGTTAATCCATTTCTGGGTTGATGGGCATTTAGGTTGTGTCTACATTTGGTGTTTGTAAACTGACCTGTGATAAACAATCTAGTGCAAATGTCTTTACGGTAGAATAATTTTTTCTCTTCTGGGTAGATGCCCAGTAATGGGAGTTCAGGTTCAAATGGGAGGTCTAATTTGAGTTCTTTGAGGAAGCACCTTATATTTTCTTAAGATCATGATCAGCATCCATTAATCTACTTTGCCTCACAATAAATGAAGGGTTATGGAATATAATGTCAGGATACCAATTGAAAGAGAAATTTAGTTAGAGGGACAATTATTGTGGGCCTCGAAGTATGTATACGTGTGTATATATATACACACATACGTATATATGTATGTATTTATATATATATGTACACATACACATACATCTAGGCCCACTATATATAATATATATAATACAATGCTATATCTCATATATTATATATGTATAATACAGTGAGATATGATACATCATTGATTATGAAATGGAAGAATGCAAAACAAATCGTCTTTCCCTATAACAATATGGTTCCATATATAATTTCTCATCTATCAAGAACCTTTCTAAATAACATATAAAAATTTCCCTCTTCAGCCTATATGCCTTTTTCTCCATCTGTGCCTTTTTCTTTTTTTTTTTTGCAGTTTTTGGCCAGGGCTGGGTTTGAACCCGCCACCTCAGGCATATGGGGCCAGCGCCCTACTCCATTGAGCCACAGGCGCCACCCTTCTGTGCCTTTTTCTTTAGTGAATTCATGTATTTAGGTATTTTTTTAAAAGTAGTATCACTTTGATCTACCCTCAAAATCACATTGTGTTTACCACGTTCTTGAAAGGAGTGAGAGGACTACAAATATTTCAGCAGGAAATATTATCCAACTGGAGAATTTGGGAGGCAACATATGTTTTCATAATAATTTTCTAGAGACAAAATTAGCTCTAAGAAAATTTTACAATGGAAAAATCATGAGCTGTTTACTATATAACTACACAGTATCCATCTAGTACTAAGAACTGTCTCCCTCTTTGCTTCTTTTTCCTCAAATCTTAAAAAAAAACAAAAGTGATCTATAAATAGCCTCATTAGTTTTCATCTTTCCTTCTTAGCTGGTGAATATGTCTTGTTTTCCGGTTGATTCTTATGTAACTACCTTTAGTAAAGTTGAATTTAAGTAATAACTGAATTTAAGTTCATGAGTGTTTATTTAAGGATGTGGCTGTCTTCCAAAGAACAAACGGATTTATTTAGGGCCAGAGGTGTTCTTAGCACTAGCTCAGCCGGTCTATCACTTAGGATATGTGCAGGTAACAGAAAATAGAGTACAAAATTGTGTTTTTTAAACATGGACCTTTCTATTGGCTTATTTAACTGGAAGTACAAAGGAAGAGTGAAGCTCAGTGTTGGTTGATTCAATAGATCAATGATATAAATAATCTTACCTCCATTCTACAGTCCAAAGTGCCAGTTTCCTCCTAAATATGACCGGAAGAGAGCTGTAGCATTCTTTTTTTTTTTTTCTTTTTTCTTTTCTTAAGCCATAGGATAGAGTTTATTGGCAGGGAGAAAAATTGATAAGCATGATAACCAAAAGAAGGTGAACAGATGAGGGCCAATAGAACCTCTAGTAGCAGAGGGGGGATTCAAGTGAGAAGCACCCCAGTAGCATTCTTCTTTATTCCACATTGGGTAAAAGAAAGAGAAGATACCTAGAATTTTCGCCAGTTAAGCAAATCAGAACATTTAAAGCAGCTCTCACTAAATAAGATCTTTTGTGTCCCTTGGTCAAATCCTGGCATGTATTTATTCCTGAGCCAAACCTTTCCAATGAGAAGGGAGTTTTGATGCTTAGACTTGGAGTTATAGACTTGGCGTTATGCACAGGAAGGCCGGATTTGAGTTGCATAAACTAGGTAGCTATCCGAGCACAACTAGAACACTTCAGAAAGAAAGAAGGGAATGGGAAGGCAGGGAGGCAAATATCAGTGTCCACTTCAGCCATCTCTGTTGTTGTGTGAAGTGAAAGGACACTTTGATGTTGTAAAACCACCCATCTCTCTTTCCTTTAATGTCTACTTCTCTTGTCTGTTTTGAATATTAAATATCACAAAGAGATAAAAAATTTTGTGTGTATTAATTTTATCCTTATCACCAAAGTAATTTTAAAAGACTATATAATATTATCAATTGGAAAATTCTCATCAAGTAACTTCATCTTTTAAATAATTTCAAACATGACTACACCATCTAGAATATTCCAATGTATACCATTACTATATGCTTCCTGTGGTCTAGCCTTTAAGTCAAACACATATCATCTTTTCGATGAATAATTAAGTATAAAGATAAATAGTATTTTCCCATATTGCAGAAGAATCTAAAAAGAGCCAGGGAAATGAAGTGGTTTGGCTAATGGCTTTTAATTAATGGTTGCTGACCCCAAGTTATATCCCGAGTCTTTTGCTCTTAAGCCATGATTTTCTCAATTGTTTTGTTTCTTGGAGCTATTGTAACAGGTTATTACAGACCAAATGCCTTAAAACAGTAGACACCTATTGTCGCACAGTTCTGGGGGTTGAAATCAAAACTAAGGTGTCAACAGGACCACATTCTGTTTCTCTCTGGAGGCTCTGTGGGGATAACCATTCTTTGCTTCTAGATTCTTATGGTTGTTGGTATTCCTAGGCTTGTGGCCACATGTCTTATAAGGATATACATGATTGCATTTAGGGGCCATGTGGATAATCTAGGGTGAATAACTCTTCTCAATGTTCTTAATTTATTCACCTTTTACCATATAATGTGATATTCGTTCTTTTGTCATATAAAGAAATAATAACAGGTTCTAGAGACTATGATGTGAATAGGTATCAGGGCCCATCTTCCAGCCCACTAAATATAGAACCCTAAAAACCTGATTAAAAGAAAACGTAGGGATACAGGATCCCTGTTTGTCTTGATGTCTGCAGTTTTCCTGTTCTCCAACACAAATTAAGGTCTGATAAAGTGGGTGCTTCATTGGTAGGATGAATAAATCAATATATTATGAAATGGGAGTGGAAAGTATCATGATACAGGTAGACCGTGCCCTGCCTTTGAAAATAAGCTGTGGATGAAGAGCATAGCTGAGGAAATGAGATTGATTTCATGTAAAATACTCAGATATTCTTATAAAAACTTTTGACCTCAGGGAGAATCAGAGAATTCACTGACTATCTCGTACGTTGGACCTTCTCCTCTTATGTGTTAAGTTGAAGAAGATACGAAAACGAACAAAACTCACAGAAGTAGGTAAATTTCAAGTTCAAGTTTGGAAGGACCTCAAATGTTGTCCAGTACAACTTCAGATCCAATGAAAAATGATCCACTTGTGAAACAATGAGGGCTTCCACTTAAATGCTGCCCAGTGTTGAAGATCACACCATCTAACCATTCCACCCCTTTTGTTATTGGACTTGTCCAGGAAGGTGAAGGCAAATAACACAAAAGTATGTTTCAACCAGTTACCCAGAGCTCTGTCTGGGGAAGCTATGCCTTTTAGGTTTTGGAGGGGCTCCTGGGTAGGGGAGGAGCCTCTGTGGTTGCGAGGGGCTTTTCTGGTCCTGCTTTTCTGATCCTTGAGTATACATAGCACCTGACTAAACAGAAGGTAGCTTCTAATCAAAAGTAGGGACCAAGCACTAGCAACTTTCAAATTAATTGTTTACAAAAGTTTATTATTTATCATAAAATAATACCACAATGTGAGTGGGTCTAACAGGTAAACCCACATGCCTTTAACAACATATAAAAGTTGTTAAAGGCAGCCAATGATATAGATTTGTGTTGATTTTTTATAAGATCTGTTCCATTAGAGAAAAATGCTATGATTTTTATCTTTTGTTGGATCTTTTCAAAATGCAAGCAAATATGAAGAAAAAAGAATCAAATAAGACATGCATTTTATTGACATATTCAGTATTTTTAAGTTTATTAAAAAGAAAATTTAAAATATAGGCTTGAAGAGAAAAAAAGCAGAAATATGTGGAAGATAAATCACTCTAACAACATTGTCTAGACCAGTGGTTCTCAACCTTCCTAATGCCTCCTAATGCCACAACCCTTTAATACAGTTCCTCATGTTGTGGTGACACCCAACCATAAAATTATTTTTGTTGCTACTTTGTAACTGTAATTTTGCTACTGTTATGAATCGTAATGTAAATATCTGATATGCAGGATGTATTTTCATGGTTACAAAGGGGTCATGACCCACAGGTTGAGAACCGCTGGTCTAGAAAATGTCTTGGGTTGATTTTTTTTTTTTTTTTTTGGTAGAGACAGAGTCTCACTTTATGGCCCTTGGTAGAGTGCCATGGCATTACGCAGCTCCCAGCAACCTTCAACTTCTGGGCTTAAGCGATTCTCTTGCCTCAAGCCTTCCAAATAGCTGGGACTACAGGCGCCTGCCACAATGCCCGGATATTTTTTTGTTGCATTCTGCCAGGGCTGGGTTTGAACCTGCCACCCTTGATATATGGGGCCAACGCCTTACTGAATGAGCCACAGGTGCCACCCTGGCTTGATTTTTTAAACATTTTTTACAAGTATATCTGGAATGATATTCATGCTAGTTAAAGGGATACTACATTTTAATGTCAAATATGTGTTTTAAAAGCACATTTCTCACAAGATGTTTAAGCATAAACATATGAACGTTTCTTTTAATATTTTCAAACTGTAGGTTATTTTGATACAAACACAGAGTAATTTAGTTTAAAATTATATGTGGTGAAATCTAACATAAAAATACAAAATTGATCAGGTTAAGTTGTATGACTGAATTATCAGCTGTGGCTTATGAAGGAATCCTGCGCATGTTTAAACCCAAGAGAAGGAAAAACAATCTACCTTCCCAATGTTATTAAACAGGTTTCCAATTGTCTGTTCCCAGAAGTTAGGCTTATGGATACAATGAGGGCAATTTAAGCCAGATGGAAGCCAAGTAAATATTTATTGAATAAATGAGTAGTTAAGTGGGATGGATGACCTCTAAATAGAGAGTAGAAAGGTCTAAGTTTGAACGCCACCACTAGGTTGAAACAAAGCTGAAGTTTTATTATTCCCAGTCCAGTGAGTATTCCTCAAAAGGTATTTGTCATATAAAACCAGCGTATGGTGCCCCATGATCGCATCAATGTATACAGCTATGATTTAATAATAAAAAATAAAAATAAATAAACTTTTATCTCTTGAAAAAAAAAGGTATTTGTCAGGGAATCAATTAACTACCAAAGGGCTGAAAGAATATAAAAGAAAGGAAATATTTAGATTACATTCTATTTCTTTACCACAATATTTTGTATATGTTTCCTTTTCCATCATGGCATTCCTATGAGTAAGTACAATTTCTCTTCTTCCTCCCTACAAGTGAAGTTGATAAAGGCAGAGTTGGACAAGTTGGATTTTGAAGAAAATGATAGAATACAAGAGAAAGGGCATTTCAGGTAGCAAAGGAAAGAAATTTTTTAAGTAAAATGTTTTTGCAGAATTATTGAATTTTACCTCTAAAAACAACCTCAAGTGTTGATTTGTTTTTAAAAGAAATGTCAGGAAAACATTTCCTTTCATGCTTAGATTCAGTCTCCAGTCTTAACAGTGTACATAAATTCTGAAGCCCTGGAGTCTGACTCATTGAGTTTTCTTTACCCTTGAAACCCAAATGCTAGTTTCTAACAGGAGATTTTGTTCATCAGATTTTAAAGCCACCTTATGCCACGGCATCCTTCAGTGAACTTGGGGGAATAAATTGGATCAACGGCATGAACTTTTTCCTCCAGATACATTCCAGGGTTTCTGTCTATCCAAAGGAAATGGCAAACATCAACATGCTTATTTTTTTTTTCCCGCCCTCAGGGGAACAAGGTTTCTTTATAGACTTCAAGCAAAATTTCCAGACACAAACATTTGCTAAGTAAAAAAAATCATAACACAGAACACCTACTTAAAATTTGACGGGCATATTCCACAACCCCACTAATAAAAGTACTGTCAGCAAGACAGGCTAGAATTCAGCCTCATCATGGACAGACAGGGGCAGGGAAGTAAAGAAGGAAAGAAAACAAATACCAATTAAGAATGGATAAGCAAATATCGTTTTGCCTATAGATTCAATCTAACACCAAACAACAATCGGTACAAATTATACGTAGAGGTCTTTCCCAGCACAGCCAATAGGTCGTTACAGCAGTTTTATACTGGAGGAATATAAGTGTATTACATAGACTATCCTAGGGATGATGACAGTTAAGTCAACACTGGTAACATCACAAATCAATGTAATCAGTTCAACCAAACAGCTGGTCAACTCAGTTAAACAAATATTAGTCAAATCTACTGCTTGACTAATTAAACACCAAAACAGTGCCAAAATACTTATGCCTGTGTTATATGTACATGGCAGACACAGTGCCAATCTGATGAATATAAAGATAATTTTTTTTAGAGTAAATAAGGCATAAATGCAAGTCTTTTCTGAGCCATTTCTAAAATATGCTCCATTAACTTCTCAGCATCTCCCCAAAGAAAAGCCCAGAAAAGCCTAATCCATGACACAGTCGTCCTCCCTGGGGGACTCCCTGCAGCAGTTCTTCCCAATCTAACTACCCCTAGCTTGACCCTCAACAGTTCATGCTTTTCACAGCCAAAGTCATCTGCTCACTGGATAAACCATATCATATCATATCATTTTTCTCCTTTGCTTTCTCCTCTAATTTGGATAAAATTCAAGCTTTGTACCATGACCCACACAGAACTACCTGCAGGGCCCAGCCTTTGTCTCTGACCTGGTCTCCTGCTACTCTTTCTCCAAACCACTGCAATGGCCTTTTTCTCCCCCCAAAGAGCCAAGGTTCTTAATAACCCAGGCCTTTGGGTTTGCCGATCCTTAGACTGAGAAAACTCATTATCTCCTTCTCATCGTTTAAATCCCAAGTGTCATAACAGAGATTTGCTTCCTACCCAATTACTCTTGCGCCTCTTGCCCTTTTACTATTTGTTATGGTTTATATGAATTCTTAAAATTCTGCCATATTGATTTGTTTACATGTTTGTCGTCTTCTCCCCAGAAGTTCAGCTTCATGAAAACAGACACCTGGTGTGATAGACAGAATAGTGCCTCTCCTCCAATAGATATCAACAGTCTAGTCCAGGCGTCCTCAAACTTTTAAAACGGGGCCAATTCACTGTCCCTCAGACCATTGGAGGGCTGCACTATAGTTTTAAAAAAAAAAACAAAACTATGAACAAATTCCTATGCACACTGCACATATCTTATTTTGAAGTAAAAAACAAAACGGGAACAAATAGAATTCACACCGCTTCATGTGGCCCGCAGGCCGCAGTTTGAGGACGCCTGGTCTAGTCCCTGCAAACCGTGAATCTGTTACTTTATATGCCAAAAGAGACTTTGAAGATGTGATTAAGTTAAGGAATTTGAGTTGGATTACTCTGGATTATCCAGAAGATCACAAAGGCACTTATGAGAGGGAGACAAAATGGTCAAGTCAGTAAAAGAAAACATAAGACTGGATAGGGGCTATCGTCATGTGCTTTAAAGACAGAGAGAGAGGCCATGAGCCCAGGAGGGCAGGGGCCGCTAGAAGCTTGTAAAAGGCAAAGAAAATGACTGTCCCTAAAGCCTTCAAAAGGAACCAACCATACTAACCCCCTGAATTTAATCCAGTGAATGTCATTTTAGACTTACAATTTCCTGAACTACAAAGTAATACATTTGTGTTGTTTTAAACTGAGGTTGTGGTAATTTGTTAGAGCAGCGATAGGTCATGAATGAAGGTGGTATGTTCTGTTCTCTGGTGAATCCATCCTATCCATACCTCCCTGACACGTAGTAGGTAGCTGTTGTATAACAAATAAACGGTAAATCACACACCAAAATTTCTTCATGGGGAAAATATGAATGTGAAGTGATTTTGGTTGTTTGTGAGTAAAACTACAATTATAAATCCCATTTATTTTGAAATCCACAATATCCCTCTGCTCCTTTTGTTTATTTCTCTGATGGGCAATAAAATGTAGTAAAATATATGTTATAATGCAGAAGGTTTTTAAAATATGACCCATGTCAACTTCTAGGTTTATTGAAAGCTCTTTATGACGACTTGTCTGCTTCCCTGCAACTGATATTCAAAGAACTCATGTTCCAGATGAATATATGTGACTGTATAACCACAGTTGTCTCCTCAATATGGATAGATAAACATATCATTAATAGTTTGAAGAGGGCCAGGCACAGTGGCTCCCACCTATAATCCCAGAACTCTGGGAGGACAAAGCAGTGAATTGCTTAAGCTCAGTAGTTTAAGACCAGCCTGAGCAAAAGCAAGACCCCATGTCTACTAAAAATAGAAAAATTAAGTAGGTAGTTACAGCAGGCATCTTTAGTCTCAGCTCCTCAGGAGGCTGAGACAGGAGGATCACTTGAGCCCAACAGTTTGACGTTGCTGTGAGCTACGATGTCACTGCACTCTACAGACTGAAACTGTGTCTCAAAAAAAAAAAATAGTTTGAATGTAATATTTTTTCTGGAAATATGACCCTAGTTTTAAAAATTATAATCAACCCTGTTATACATGGATTTATTCTCTTATAAAATACATAGTATTCATTCATTCATTCATTCCTATTTCTGATTAGTTTATGAACACACAATTCCTGTGGGATTAGCTGTAAGTATAGGGCAGGGAAATGAAAGGTAATCAGAAGGAAACACATGAACTCTAAGTCAAGCTTTCTTTAATAACTAATACAACTAACTTATAAGGGCATTTATCCAGGTAAACTAGCCGAAGTTGAATTGCTCTCAATACGTTGAGCCCTCTACCAATACTATTTGAATATAGGAAGAAACATTTGCTACAAATTCAGCATGTTTCTTCCTGAACTATGCATTTAACTAGTGAAAGGCAAACGTCAAAAAGATCAGAAATTGCATTTGAATGAAGAGCCAAATGTCACACACATTTTGCAGAATTCTTTTCTAGAGTTGTAATTCCTGAAAGAATTTTTCTTTTTGTAATTTGCCGTCCTTCAGCATTCCAGCAGTATATGAGATGCTTCAAAACAGAGGCATACTAGTCTATTAACAGAAAAAGATGCTGTTGTAAAAAAAAAAAAAAAGATTCTGTTGTGATTACTTATCTCTTTTCTATATGAAATCTGGATGAAACATAAACTACTTAATATGTGAATTTAGTTCAACAAATAACTTACTCATCTAATGTGGCACGTGGCGCCTTGACACATAAGTAATCTAAATCCAGGAAACTACTATAAAATGTGCTGCTTGCCCACAAATGTCCACTGACTTTTTTAAACTATTTGAAGTAGTTTTTATAATTCAGGACACCATAAAACACAGAAAAGGCTTAAAATGAGCTAACAAACCACACGCACACTCACACACAGGATGCCAAAGTAATGTATACACATTTTAAGAGAAAAGGCTCTCATATTCATGTCTACCATACGGTGACACTAGCATTCATTTGATTAACAGCATCTTTTCAGCAAATGTCATGCCACACATTGCTACCATAATTCAAATCAACTTCAAAAAATAATACATAGCTAACACCTCTGAAAATGTATAGACATTTATTTTTGGCTCTAGTATACACACACAGTGTGTGTGTTAAACTTATATGTGGGTTTATGCATAGTTGCTGAATGGCTAAGTTAACAATCCATTAATCTAAAATGAACAATATTCAGGGAGGTTGTGGAATTTATTTGAAATGTCTTCATAAAGGACTATTAATCACTAAGGCATGTGTGGCTTAAGAATATTGATGATGTTGACAGAAGCTAAAAAGTATTGAATATTTCCAGTGTGCTAGTCAATATTCAAAGTATATTACAAGTAGTAGCTAATATCATCCTTCCAGAAATCATATGAAATAGTATTATTAGAATTCCACTTTACAGATATAGAAACAGAGGCACAGAGAGGTGGATTTGATAAAAACTGTACCCTTGGATGGGTGGCAGAGCCAAGCCCTGTCCTTAGGCAGTTTGATCTTGAAGTCCCCTCACTTTTCACTGTTTCTCTCAAGTACCACCAGAAGAGGACCTTTAAATCATCCTTGTCCTGCAGGAGAGCTTTGCTTTCTTTTTTATTTTTCTGATTCTTTATTATCTTCCCCTTTTTCTCTATGTACATATATTAATGGCAGAAAATTGTCTAGCTTTCTTTTTGCAGTTGCTTAATGTTCATTACTACACGAGCACTCCAGCTAATTGTAAAACACTGGAACTTAATTAATGCCCCACCTACCCTCATTATAATGCATGTTCTGTGAAACCGCTGCTGTCTCTGACCTCAACCTTGCTTCTTTTTTGTTGTGAACTGTGGCAGCAGTTCCCTAGATTACTCACAGTTGCTGAAGAAAGGGAATAACTTCCGAGTGGACTCCGACCTGATCCTCTTTCCCCACCTTGACGTTGTTATAAACCAATAACTGAATCATCCTCTGTGTTGCCTTATCAATATTTCTTTTAACCAGTCCCTTCTAGTGGGATTTCAATGATAGTATTATGGGGTATTAAGCTACCATCAGTGAACAGAGTTACTCTGCTGGAAACATAAGTAATTTATTACCCAGCCCAAGTCCTTGCATAACTCACAACCCTACAGGGATTGTGGTAAACACTGTTGGTCTGCCATCCATGGGACATTCCTCTCTCCCATCGTCTTACTTGTAGAGGCACAGTTCCATGGTAGAGATTACAGCACCTAGGTATTTATTTTCCCAACTTCATTTGTTCCTGGAAGTAATCAGGTGACCTATTTTTCATCGAGAAAATATAGGAAAAGGTTTGCTAGAGTGTTGGTGGGAAAAATTAACCTGCCCAATTTGAAAGACAGGGACAGAGAGAGAAAAAGAGAAAAAGGCAAGATGACCTCATTCCTTTTTTCACTACTGTTCCTTCCTTTCCACCTGCTTTTAAATGTTGCCCTTTGAAAATTTGTTTGAATTACTGTAGCCATTTTGTGATCATGAGGAAATCCATTGCCAGTGAACAAAGAGATGCAGAGTGAAAAATAAAAAGCCCAAGTCTCTCACAAGGCTTCTCAGCCACTGAAAACACCTTAAGCCAATTTTAGTTTCATATTCTGTTTTTTGAAGCTAAAAGAAATTTGATTGATATAGGAAGACAAAACACAAACACTACAAGTAATTTGAGAAGAATACAAAACAGTGTGTACTCACCCAGCAAATAGTTCGGGTAATGCTGTGGGTAAGAAACGAAGCCATACACAAGTGACACATGGATTAAATGCAAACTTTGTGGAGCTCACAGGTTTTCACCTGGTCCTCAAGTCCCTTTGGACATTCCAGTTTGGAGTCCTCGTCATTTTAGAACATTCTTTGGGGAAAAAAATAATCATGTTCTTTTTCTGGTTTGTATTGATATGTGCACTGACCAAAGTATTTGCAGAGAGAAAAAAAAAATCTGAACATTAGAAAAAAAATTATTCTTTGTGAATGATTTATGTTTTGATGCTTATAAATTTTGAAAAATCTTGGGATCATTATTTAAATGATCTGGGAGTTTCTATTATCTTAAAATATGAATATATTAATTTTCTAAAAAGTATTTACACATAACATTTTTAACAAAAGTAATGTTTGTAATGCCACATTCTCATATAGTTATAATCAGCATTACAAGAGCCATGTAACTTAATCTTTACCATTTTCCTACGTTGTGAGAAGGAAACTTGACTTCTCAGCTGGGAATTTTACAACAATTTCTAGTTTTTCCTTAGACCTGCTAAAATTTAATCACAATATTAAAGTATTCCACTTTAATTTGTAGCTAACATTTTTTTACGTACTGGAATCCACTCATCAAGAATACCAACAGACGGAATCATTGCAATTTCTACATTGTTTCTTTTTAGTTCCCACCTTTCTGTCTCTAGTTCTTAAAAGAAAATTAAAATTTAATTGTAGATAAAACTATGTAGCTATGCAGATATGACCATATATAGTTTCATTCAGGATATGTAAGATCAAGTGAGATATACATAGAGACATGTATATGAATATATGTATATGCTGTGTATGTATCTGTGCACAAAGACACGTGTGTGTGTAAGATCTTGTGCTTAAAGTTGAAAATTTTGTGTTTTATTGATTTTTGGATGCCACCATTTTTGTGGGCATGCCTATGCTGACTGCGTTGTTCTCGTGTATATGGGCCAATATGTGCCTGACAGTTGTTTTTATAGATGTACCATTAGTATACAGTCCTTTTAATAAGAATTTTCAAAGACATAGATATGTTATTTTGAATATAAAGTTAATTTAAACAAAACAAGGGCAAACCTTCACTGTTCTGCTCAGAAGTCTCAAGGCCTCAGGCGGTGCACTGCACTGTGATATAATGAATTTTGAAAGAAGTCGTGTTTTAATTAGTCACCTTTTGTCATCTCTTTTTAGTTTTAGGTTTGCACAGATGGCCATGCTGTGTTTGGAGAACTGAGACAAATGCACAATTTTGCGTTAATAAAATGCTCAATCTATACCCAAAATGCTTTTCTTCACAATTGCATTTTATTTTCATGCATCATTAAATAGTGTAATAATTTAATGATTTCTCAATATAGTGACAACTTCACCTGAGGTTTGATGTACAGCTCTGTGCAATCTATTAACATAAATTGACTTTCAATAAACCTAAGCCATGGAGACCCCTTGGGAGTTCTAGATGCATACTTTTTTTTTTTTCTTGTTGCAACCTTATCTGGCAAGGTGGCACAATCTATTTTAATCCTGTGCAGGTATTACGTACTCCATTTGCATTTACTAGTGTGTTCTTTGGAAAAACATATCCTCTGTGGTTAAAGAGTTTTCTGCTCTGATATTGCTATTGAATTTTGTTTCACTGGTTGAGTTTTCTGGTTCACTTCTGGGATATTGCTATTGACTGTGTGCAAAATTATCTCCTTGGGCCAGAAAATTCATCTGAACATAGCAACGCTTGACTTCATCCCCAGAGAGAGCCTGTAATGTCTGATGAAAAGAGAAGTGAATTAAAACGCGGTGTGTTTATATATACACATGGCCTGCGCACACTGTGTGTGTGTGCTTGAGAGGCTTAGCAGGTGCACACATGCACTATTCATGTAATCAATGCAAAGTCCAGTAAATCAATGTGTAGGATACAAACAAGAATTTTTAACATCCAAGAAGTCATAGTGAGGATTTGGCTAACAACGATTTCACACACATTGCCTCAAATTTTATTTTACTAATTCATGTAGCTTACTGAATTCAGTATGAATAAGCAGCTACATAGAGTTTAATGCCGTAATTTTTACTCTATAGAATCTTTGACAGTTTTCATGTAGCACATCATTAACATCAAAAAATATGCACACTGTATATATGCAGTGTTAGTATGACAATAAAAAGAACACCTGAGTATCCGCTCGACAGCCTAAAAAATAGAGAATTATGGTATTTTTGAAGTCTCTGTAGTACCTTTTGATTGCAATCTCCTTCTGTTCTTGCCTCTTGCCTAGGTAAATAGTTTCCTGAATTTTAAGGAATCCATTTCTTTTCTTTCATTTATAACTTCATAACATATGTACATATCTCTAAACAATATTTTATACCATTTTACCTGCTTGCTTTTGATCTTCAATTACCTCTAAGATTCCACATGTGTGGTTTCGTCACTTGCTTCCCTTCACTCAGCGCTGTTTTTAAGATTTATTCATGTTGATCAGTGTTCCTATATTTCATTCCTTTTCCAGCTTTGTTCTAATCTATAAGTATTCTACAGTTTGTTAAACCATTTTACTGTGGCTGTACGTTTGGTTTGTTTCTAGAGTTTGCTCTGTTAATACTGCCACGGTCAAATTTCTTGTGCAAGTCATTCTTTGTACCTTTGGGCGAGATTCTATTCAGTATATACCTAGGAATAGAATCAGTGGGTTGTGGGAAACATGATCTTTAATTTTTCAGGGTAATGATAAATTGCTTTGAAAAATTGTTGGGTAGTTTTACATGCCTACCGGCAAAGTATGATGGTGCCAATCAATTCACTAATTGAATTGTATGATGATGCCAATCAATTCACTAATACTGAGGTTTAGACAATTTTTTATTTTTGACAATCTGGTGAGTGTGCAATGGCTTCCTTTTGTGATTTAAATTTTTGTTTTCCTGATTGCCAGTGACACTGAACATCTTTGTGTAAGTATTTTTTCTTTCTTCTGTGAGATACTCATTCTAGTCCTTTGTCAAATTTTCCATTGGGTTAATCAGCCATTCTTATTTTTGAAATTAAAGTGAATAGATTTTGAAAATGTGATATTGCTATTTTTTATTGATCAAAAGTCAAAACAGCATGGTACTGGCACAAAAATAGAGAGGTAGATGTATGGAACAGGATAGAGAACCAAGAGATTAACCCAGAAACTTATTGTTATTTGATCTTTGTTAAGCCTATCAAAAACATAAATTTGGGGAAAGATTCCCTATTTAGCAAATGGTGCTGGGTGAACTGGCTAGTGACTTGTAGAAGACTGAAACTGGACTCATACCTTTCACCAATAACAAAAATTGACTCTCACTGGATAAAAGATTTAAATTTAAGACATGAAACTATAAAGATACTTGGAGACAGTGCAGGGAAAACACTTGAAGAAATAAGCCTGGGAGAATACTTTATGAGGAGGACCCCCGCCCACCCCCGGGGCAGTTAAAGTAACACCAAAAATACATTAAAGGGATCTGATCAAACTAAAAATCTTCTGTACTGCCAAGAACACAGTAAGTAAAGCAAGTAGACATCCCTCAGAATGGGAGAAGTTATTTGCAGGTTATGGCTCTGACAAAGGGTTGATAACCAGAATCTACAGAGAACTCAAACTTATAAGTAAGAAAAGAACAAGTGATCCCATTTCATTGTGGGCAAGAGACTTGAGCAGAAGCTTCTCTGAAAAAGACAGGTGCATGGCCTACAGACACATGAAATAATGCTCATCTTTAATCATCAGAGAAATGCAAATTAAAACCACTTTGAGATACTATCTAACTCCAGTAAGACTAGCTCACATAACAAAACCCCAAAACTGATGTTGGCGTGGATGTGGATGTCGGCGCGGATATGGATGTTGGCATGGATGTGGAGAGAAGGGAACACTTCTGCACTGCTGGTGGGCATGCAAACTAATACGTTCCTTTGGGAAATAAGTTTGGAGAATACTTAGGGAATTAAAGTAGACCTGCCATTCGATCCTGAAATTTCTCTGTGAGGTATATATCCAGATGACCAAAAATCACTTTACAATGAAGATGTTTGCACCAGAATGTTTACTGCAGCCCAATTCATAATTGCCAAGTCATGGAAGCAGCCCAAGGTCCCATTGACCCATGAATGGATTAATAAATTGTGGTATACGTATACAATGGAATATTATGCAGCCTTAAAAAAGATAGAGACTTTACCTCTTTTATGTTTACATGGATGGACTTGGAACATATTCTTCTTAGCAAAGCATCTCAAGAATGGAAGGAAAAATATCCAATGTACTGTTATGAAACCAAGTATATAATCACACATACTTACGAATGAAAGATAAAACACAACTGTAGCCCAGAATGAAGGCGGAAAGAGAAGGGTGAGGGGAGGGGATGGGGAAATTGGAAGGAGGGAGAGTGAATGGGGGGGAATCACACCTATCGTGCATATTGCAAGGGTACATTTCAAATCCATTAAGTGTAGAGTATAAATGGCTTAACACATAATTAAGTAAGTGAGGTGAAGGCTTTGTTAACCAGTTTGATGTAAGCATTCCAGATTATATATAATATCAGCACATTGTACCTCATAAATGCATTAATATCTACAGTTATGATTTAATAAAAAAATAAAAAGGAAAATATGATTTTTGCTATTTTTTTATTGGTCAAAAGGTGCCTTTTTTGACTTTTATTAGGCTAAGATTTTTATCATGAAAGCCTTTTGAAAAAAGTTGTCAAAGGCTTAAAATATGAATAAATGTAAGAAATACATATAAATGTATAAATACATATATTTTATATGTATATAAAATACAAATTTTATTTATGCTGATTTCTTTGTTAGTTTTTTCTATTTTTGTTTTTCTTGTGTTTTTCATTTATTAATTTTAGAGACTTTTCCAAAATATTTAACAACATATTTATTATAACCAAGTATAAATTTAAATAATCTTTTCCATTTCAGAAAATTGCAAACATCTGTTAATGACAAGACCTTGTTAGTGTCAGTTGCTTCCTAATAACTTAAATGTAATTCTCTACCATAATTTAGATTTTATTTTCAATATGTAAAAATAAATAAACATGTTTATTGTTTATGAATGGTTTACATTTATTCATATGTTAAAGTTAAGGGCTCTTCACTTAAAAACTAACACACTGTATGATTGGCCTAATTCAACAATTACTTGATACCATTTAATATGCAATTGACTATTGAAATCAAGTTCAAAACTAGTTCAAAACATGTTATTTATATCTTTAAGTAACTTTTAAAGGGTCTTTTAATTTATAATATAACAATTTCCACTCTAATTTTTTAATTCAAGTAATCAAACTATTTTCTTGTATTTTGAATTTGATGGATTACATCCCTTTGTTGGCATCTAATTTAATCCTCTGTTCCCTGTGTTTCTTATAAACTGGTGGTTATGCATGGAGACTTGATGAGGTTGAAGTTTAATCATTTTTTTGAAGGTAAGAATGTTTTGTAGGTGATTGTACTTTTGCATTCTGTAAGAAGCCACATGTTTACTGTCTCTTTTTCTGTGCCGTTAGTATTGATCCTTGGGGTCAGGTTTGTTACCCTCTATACATTACATAGTTCACCAACCACCTTTTAACATATGGTTTTTAAAAAATTGATGATTATTGCCTAGGTACCTAATTTTATAAGAGATTGGAAATCAGTATGTTCTGTCTTTCTATTTCTATTAATAAACTGGAATTCTTCTAGAAATAGCTATTTTTATACCACGTGTTTGGTTTTCTAAAGTACAGTTTACAAGGATAAGCTAACTAAATGATGGAAGTTTTCCTCCTTAGTTTTCAAAATAACTATTTGGTGCCATATATTAGCATCTTCCAAATATATCTGAGTCCTGCTTTGTGTTCTTTTGCTCTCATTATGAGTTCTCACATTTTATTGTACTTCATCTGTATTACATCAATTTCTTTTTTCTTTTCTTTTTCTTTCTTTCGCTGTTGTTAAAACCATCCTCTCTGGCAAAGTGGGAACACTTTCGACTCACCCTTGGCCCTTTTGCATGACCATAGAATGGTCTGTAGCAGCTTTCTAATATGAAAGTACAGTATATTTCTGCTCTCTTGAATATTTCCTCTCCAAGTCCTGAAAATCACTCATCTTTCAAAGGATCTAGTTTCTAGAATGGGAAATGTTATTTAAACGCCACAGTTTCAGTGACCAGGATGTTTACTGCTACTACATTTCTCTTGTTTCTAGAATTTTTAATGGTATAGCTGAGATACATGATTGATATAAATATAATAAAGTGAACTTATAATAGTATTTTTAATTTCAACTTAAGATTTCGCACTATTTTTATTAACTTTGGGGTTTTGTTTGTTTGTTTGTTTGTTTTGCATTCCTCTCTCTTTTCTATTTCCTGATCTTCTAAATGAAAAACCTGGTTGCTAAAGACATTGACATAATTGTTTAAAACTAGTATGTATATACAAAACAATATAATTACCATTTATGTTATCTTTATAGTTTACTTTATCCTTAAGAATAGATCCAGGAATGTATATTCAAAGTGTAAATTTGCTCAAAATAATTCTTACCTCTATGAGTAACTCTCCAACTTGACATAAACTCATTTCATTTGGTTTATTTTGCTTCATAATTTTAGAAAACATTTATGTGGATCAAAAGTCAACAATATTTACATACATACAATGCAGTTTTAATCTTGATATTCTGTACCTATTCCATTCCTTCCCCAGACAGAGGTAGACAATTTCATTGGTTTTTGTTGACATTTTTTATTAGTATAAATAAGTAAACACACACAGTTATGTGTAGTATGTATACATATTCACATAGACATACATATACACATATATGATTTCTTAAAATAAAAGTAGCATCTTTCTTTTCTAAACATCTTTTTTATCATAAATGGCAAATGCTTTTTCTATGTAAGTTACTATTATCACATAATTTCTGTCTGTGGATTGACTAATTTTTAAATATTGCACTGGCCTTGAGTTTCTGGAATAAACCCCACTGATCATGGTATATTTTTCTGTTTATACATGAAGATTTGATTTTCTAATACTTTACTGAGGATTTTCATGTTAGTTTTCCTGAAAGATATTGGCTGACTTTTTGTTTTGTTTTGTTTTGTTTTTTTCTCTGTTTTTGGTTCTGGTAGCAGGCTGATGTTGGCCTTATGAAATGAATTAGGATGTGTTTCCTTCTCTTTTATTTTCTGGAAGATATGGTAAGGAATTAGTATTATTTATTCTTGAAATGTTTGGGAGAATACTCCAATGAAATAATCTTTGCCTAGACCTTTTGTTTTCAGATTATTTTCACTATAAATGTAATTTCCATCTAGTTATAGCTCTATAACTGTTTATTTCTGCTGTTTTCTCGTGCCGCTCATGTCTGGCCTGCTTGTATATCTCTTAGAATCCAGTTTTAATTTATCTAGTGTTTGTGAGTATATTTCTTTGTATAGTGATTTTAATGGTGGCTGTAGGGGTTGTATACATTCTTAAATTATCACAGTCTACTTGCTTCAATATTTGTTTCAAAAGGAATATAAAAACTTTATCACATTTTATGTCTTTTCCTTCTCCCCTGTTGGATATAGTTGTCTTTAATACTACCAACATATATTGAATAATACATCAGACAATATCATCATTTTTACTATTAGTCATTCAGCATTTTTAAAAACTCAAGAGGGCATTTACCCAAAGGTTTACCTAGTTATATTTACCTAGATATTTATCACTTCTGTTGCTCTTTTTTTTTTCATTCCTGAAAACTTCTTCAATTTCTATTTATTTTTCTTTTCTGGCTGTCATTTTTGCATTTTGTTCAAGATCATTTGTTATTCTTTGGTGGAACATTTTTGTAATAGCTACCTTAAGATCCTTGTTAGCTAATTCCAACATCTATATCATCTTGGTGCTTGGCATCTTTTGATCATCTTTTTGCAAATCCTAAATATATTTTCTAGTTCCAGATATGATAAACAATATTACATTCTACCTTGGAGATTTTATGTTATGATATTCTACTTTCCCATTGATATCTTCTGGTACACCATGCAGGCAACCCATTGGTGTTTGGAATGCGTGTGCTTCCTGGCTGCCCTTTTGGATTGTGATTCAAATGTAAATTTAATTTTTAAAGTATTTGAATGATTTAAATTTGTTTCTCTTTGGTGTTACCCAGAAGTCAGCCTGAGACCTGAGCACCATTCCCTCCTTGTTCAGTTCTCAAACATTTGCCATGTGGATCCTTGTTGGATTCATGTATTGGCTGTTGTAGGCTGTGCTCTGAGACATCACATGCTGATTTAAAGCATTGTTTTATTTGGATCACTCTTTCTGTAGTCTTTTCTCACTCTTTAGCTGGGAGAATGAGGTGATTTTCCTCTTTGCTGTTATTAGGTTAGAGCAAGAGAGGAACAGTTTGGTAACATTCCACCCAACGGTCTATTTGGCCATGACACTGGTATGGAGGAGGGAACCCACAGACATTTGTATTAAGGCAGAGCAGAGATAATCAACAGGATTCTTCATAGTCTCTGCAATTGCCATGCGGTGAGTGGGATGGGCACCATGTCTGCCTGTATTCACTTAATGCAGGCAGGGGTGGTTGGCAGGGCTCCTCTGCCCTATCTTCAAGGCCATAGCACAGAGCAGGGAACACAGGAATGAAGGTTTCCAATGGAGCAGCTAGCTAGGATTATTCAGAAAGGTTGTATCCCACAGGTCCTTTGGTAAAGAGAGTGTGTTTGGGGCAGATGATGTTTTTAAATTTTGCATATATTATTTATTTAATTTATTTCTTCAAGCTACTTCCTATATATATATATATATATATATAAATACATATATATGTGTATATATATATTTTGAAAGATTTCCAATACTCATTTTCTTACACAGTGTCACCATTATTCATATATGACATGGTTAGTTTAGGTTGCTATAACCAAGTACCATAGACAGGGTGGCTTATGAACAACAGAAATTTATTTCTCATAGTTGTGGAGGCTGGAATTTCTGAATAAGGATGCCATCATGGTGGAGTTCTGGTAAGGCCCCTCTTCTGGGCTACAGACTGCTGATTTCTTATATCCTCACATGGTAAAAGAGTTAGCTCTTTGGTTTCTTCTTGTAAGGTCACTAATGCCATTCACAGGGATCTACTCTCATGACCTATTATAATTACCTTAAAAAGTCCTGATCTCCAAATACCATCACATAGGGGACTGGGAATTCAATATATTAATTTGGAGGAGACACAAACATTCAGTCTATTGCAATATTCAAGCATGGTAGATGAACATTTTGTGTTTTTAAGTTAAACAATGAAGCTTCTTAGTAACCTTTTTAACTCTATTCCTAACATTCAAACTATGTGAGAAATGGTTATTCTCGTGACTTTGATGGCATCTAATTTTTTATGTTCTATGTATTTTTTACAAGGTCAATGCTAATGATCACATATGATGTATACATGACATTTTGTGGTTCACATACATAAAATTCCAATCACTTTAAATACATAAATATATTAAAAGTATACTTTCACTACCTTATCTTTGCCCATTGGCATGTACAAGTTTGCATAAATTATGCAAATTTTGCATATACCATAAAGTATTTTATCTGACATATATATGAATATGGTAACAGTTTGCTATTATAATACATTATGTAATTGTTCACATTTTCATGCGTTATATTTATTTTCTTTAAATATTGGCTTACTTTTTATTTCTACAACTCTTAGTTTTCTACAAATATTTTTCCTCGTCCATGAACATTCTTTTTAGCATGAGTTGTTTATTTTGTAAGGAAATCTAGCAGGTTGCAGTCAAGCCATCTTCAGAAAATGCACATTAAAATTATTGACTGGCAACATCTCTCATCCTCCTGTAGAATCCAACATCTGATAAAGCTTTTGCATCTGAAATAGATGGACAATCTTATGTTTTCTTGTAAATGAAGATAGCACTGTGTGCTTGGCATGCAATAGTCATCACAATTGACTTTCTAGGCAATGAAAATATCAGGATGAGCTAGGGAATAGACAATTTAGAAAAAGCAGATTTAAAAATCAATTTAAAGAGTTTTTATATTATATGTAAGAAATCACTTTCTATTTCTTATCAGCACAATGCAGCTCCCATTTGTGGACACTGTATGAAGTTTCTGACAGCATTTGGTGACATTTTGAGTCAAAGTGAATGGCTTTCTTGTTTTCTTACTTAGTACCTTAGCAAAGTCAAGATGACCTATTAATATCTTTAAACCCTTGTGGGCAAATCATTTAGAACTTTCTTTCTAATAATAGATTTCTAACCATAATTTCATCATGCCATGTGTTAATAAGACACAGGTCAATGTCCATCAGTAAAATTATATAAGTGACAGAAGATTTTTCTAACACAAATGGGAAATTAGAGGACATTTTTAGTGCTTTACTTTTTGAGGCAGCTGTCATGAAGCGCAGAGAATATTGTCATCTCTGGGCAACCTCCTCCTTCTGAAAAATTATAATATTGCAAATATATTTAGAAAACTTTTTCACAAACTTCTTCATATGTTCAGATAATGTTACTAAATGGGTTAGTCACCACTTTAGATGAGAGAAATCAGAAAATATTATTCACTGTAATCTATAGCCAGATGAATCAAACTTTAACAATTTTCCTTTATAGTATTACAATATTTGCCCAACATTGTAATTTCTACACTCATATGATTATCAGACAGAAACGTGAAAAAGTTATTCGGAAGATGCTTTAATTTCTTATCTCAAAAGAAGTGTGTAGATGGGCAGTTCAAAGCTGGTACAGGAGCAGTAATCTATGATGCTATTGGGACCCAGGATTACTCTGACTTTGTACTTCCCAGTCACAGGTTGAGCTGACTTTGTACTTCCCAGTCACAGGTTGAGCTCCCATCTTCATGCCCACTGATTGAAGATCAATGTGCTAATGTGGCTTCAGATGTTAATTCTATAATGTAGGTGTGAAGTTTAGTAACAAAAGGAACAGAGGGACTAGGTTTTTCTATTTCAAGGGTTTAACTAATTGCCCTACCTAGAAATTTCTGCTTATATTTAATTTGTTATTTCTGTGTCACATGAACAGCCCTAACGGCGAGGAAGATACAATTTAATTGGGTTTCCATTTGTAAAGGAAAACTGGGAGACTTGAGAGTAGAAAGTAAGACAAAAATTTGCGCCACTATGTTCAATGTATTTGAAATTCTCTCACATTAGAACCTAAGAAGATTTGTAGCTTTTTTTTATTACAAAATGTATGTGTGTTCATATGTTTGTACATACATAAAAGTAGAAAACAAATACATATAACAAATATATAAAAACAAATGAAAAATATTATCACTGTTCATTGTGTGGAGAATTTATGATGAACACATTATATTTTGTCCTTTTCCCATTAATACTGCTTTTGGCTTTCTGTGTCTTGATCATTTCATTAGAGCATCAGGGAAAATGATAAAAATAAAGTCTATACTACTTAGCAGTTGCTGTTTTCAAACACATTTGGCCACCCATGAGATTAGAACTGATATAAAATTAAGACTTGAATCATTGAGATGATGCACATAAAAATAATTTTCTACTATACATTTAGCTTATATGCAAAAAATAATGCAGACTTTGAATTTGGGATAAGCAACTAGGTAACTATGACCCTAAAAATGTTTCTTTTGACTTAGTTTAACTCAGGGAACAAACTTTTCTCTAGATAATATCAAGGACACAGCTTGACTTGGGGTCCATGTTCTGATATTTGACTTAGTATACTATATATCCTTACTTTATTTTTATAAAACAACCACAGAACACTTACCTTGGCCTTATGTAAGCAATTACATATGAGGAGCAAGGATTTCATAAACAGCTTTTGTAACAACCGTGATAGCATCTCAGAGGCTTTTCTTAACTCTTCTTCAATAGTGGGACCTTTTCAAAACTCACTGTTATTTGAAAACCAGAATTGGTTTTATGGAAATCTGAAAAGCAAATGAAACATAGTAAATAATGTTCTTATTTTGTTACAAATATAAAAAGGAGGAAACTGGGAGTTTCTAAGAAATATTTTCTGCACAATTCCATTTCATTCCATTAAATTTCCTCATTTAAATATATTTTGAGGCTTCATGCCTGTAGCTCAGTGGTTACGGTGCCAGCCACATACAGGACTGGAGGGTTCGAGCCCAGCTCAGGCCTGCTAAATGACAACTATAAAAAAAAAAAAAAGAATAGTCAGGCATTGTGGCAGGTGTCTGTAGTCCCAGCTACTTGGGAGGCTCAGACAAGAGAATCACTTTAGCCCAAGAGTTTGAGGTTGCTGTGAGCTGTGACACTACAGCATTCTACTGAGGGCGACATAGTGAGACTCTGTCTCAATAACAACAACAAAATTATATTGTATAATTATATATATCCATATATGTACATATATACATATATAATTATATATATACATACATTTCTGGTTACATATGAATTGAACTACTATTGTATATGTATATATATAATTATATACATGTATATATGTGTATATATGTATATATAGAGAGAATAATATGTTAATGGCATATTAGGAATTAATTTCTAATACTAATGAGAATTAGAATATCTTCTCTATTGTCCTTTTTATGCCAATACCATTTTTAATAAGATGAAAATGAAATATTAATGTTATCTACAAAGATCTCAAGAGCCAGGCCTATTATTTTTGTCATTTGCGTTGTTGGTTTTTTCTTTAATTTTAACCTGGCCAAGCAAAATTGTGATTAGGATGACCACAAATTATTTCAATGTTTTTACGATAAGTGAGTGAGAGAAACTAGAGTAACTTTAACTTCATGCTGTCTAAACCAATAGTCTAAATTGATACTGGATTTGGTGGCTATTTATTTATTTATTTAGAATAATTCTTTAATTTTTTCAAATTAATATGAGTGTACAATTTTTAGGTTAAATTGTTCTCACTTCCAGTGTAAAGTTCCATTTGTAGAAGAGCCTCTCATCCAGGGGGCGAGTTATACACCCTCACAGGTGCACATTAGGTGAGATCCCGCCTCATGTCCTCCCTCCTTCTGCCAAACATCCTCCCTTTCCCCCTTCTGTCTACACCTGAACTAAACTGTATTAGTGTTTAATGTTCTTGTGAGCATATAATGGTTTATATATTGATTTCCTATTAGTATGGAGTACATTAGACATTTATATTTCCATTCTTGCAATACTTTATTAAGAAAAATGTATTTCAACTCCATCCAGGTAAATGAAAACAATGTGTATTCTCCATATTTTTTGATGGTTGAGTAAAATTCCATGGTACACATATACCACAGTTTGTTGATCCATTCATGGGTTGATGAGCACTTAGTTGCTTCCACAACTTGGCAATTATGAATCGAGCCCCAATAAACATTCTAGTGCAAAAGTCTTTGTGGTCAAATGATTTTAGTTCTTCTCGGTAGATACCTAGTAATGGGATTGCAGGGTCAAATGGAAGGTCTACTTTTAAATCTTTAAGGATTCTCCATACTTCTCTACAAAAAAATCTATATTAGTTTGCAATCCCACCATCAGTGTAGAAGTGTTTCCTACTTTCCACATCACCAGCATCTGGTGTTCTGGGACTTTGTGATATGGGCTAATCTTGCTGGAGTTAGGTGATATATTAAAGTGGTTGTGATTTGTATTTCTCTGATGATTAAAGATGATAAGCATTTTTTCATGTGTTTGTTGGTCATTCGTCTGTCATCCTTGGAGAAGTTTCTGTTCAAATCTCTTGCCCACTTTATAGAGAGGGTTATTTGCACTTTTCTTATTGTTCAATTTGACTTCTATGTACATTCTAGTCATCAGGCCTTTGTCAGATTCATAACATGCAAAAATCTTCTCCCATTCTGAAGTGTGTCTGTTTGCTTTGGTTGTGGTACCCTTAGCTGTGCAAAAGCTTTTTAGCTTGAAAAAATTCCAGTAATTTATTTTTGATGTTGCAGCTGAGAATAAAATCAAAGACTCTATTCCTTTTACAATAGCACCAAAGAAGATAAAATACCTAGGAATATATCTAACAAAATACATGAAATATCTCTATAAGGAGAATTATGAAACCTTGAGAAAGAAAATAGCAGAAGATGTCAAAAAATGGAAGCACATATCATGCTCATGGCTGGGGAGAATCAACATTGTTAAAATGTCCATACTACCCAAAGCAATCTACAGTTTTAATGCAATCCCTATCAAAGCACCAATATCATACTTTAAAGAACTTAAAAAATAGTAGTTCAATTCATATGTAACCAGAAAAAAACCCAAATACCAAATACAGTTCTTAGAAATAAAAACATATCTGGAGGTATCATGTTGCCAGATGTCGGGTTATATTACAAGGCGATTGTCAAAACAGCATGGTAGTGGCCTAGAAACAGAGACAGAGATCTGTGGAATAGGATACAGAATCTAGAGGTGAATCCAGCCACATTTGTCATTTAATCTTTGATAAGCCTAACAAAAACATGCAATGGGGAAAAGAATCCTTATTTAACAAATGGTGCTGGGAGAACTGGTAGGTATTTAAATACTTGAAGAGGTAGCAAGTCCAAGTAGAGATATACTTTAAGTACAAGTCCGTTTTCTAAGACTTGCTCACAATAAAAGAAGGCAAAGTATATCAATAATTTTTATATTATTCACATGTTGAAATAATAAATCAATAATAAATAATTGATTTATATAAAAATATATCGTTAAATTAATTTTATCTATTTATTTTTACATTTTAAAATCCACCTTTTAGAAAATCAAAAAATTACACATGTGATAAGTATATTTTAATTAAACAGTGCAGTTCTAAATTCTCTAGGTCTCTCCTGGTTTCCCATAATAGTGTAAAATATGAAAAGGGCTAGATTCACACCAAAAACATAAGAGGGAAGTTGGCACTGACTTCAGAGAAAGTCATCTATGGGTAAGGAAATTCCTGTTTGGAGATAAGGATTTGGTTTTCAAATTTGAGTCTGATTGTAAGAATTATTGCTAATTTTTAAAAAAACACAAATTCTGAAGTTTTTCTCTTTGGGATTCTTCTTCCAGGTCAAGGAGAAGGTCAGTTTTCTGACAAGGAATGTTTGGAAACCACTAAGAGAGATATATACCCAACTTTTTGTGAACTGATTTGAAAATCGAATTTCATTACTTTGTAGCATAGATTTCTTTGTCCCGGAAACAAAATTCTACCAAAAAATCTAAAAACAAACAAAAAAAAAATGTGTAGTATTAAGAAAGACGTTCTAGAAGGGCATTCTGCTATGTTCCTTTATAAAATAACAGTAGCTTTATGTGTACATTTATTATGACTTCAGTTACCATAAAGCAAGCTTATCTAATTCATATAGTTGGTTTTATTCTTAATGAACTATTATAAAATACTCATTTTATATTTAATAGAGGAAGCTTATTTAAAAATAAAATGAATAGTACAGAGCCTTGGTAAATAGAAGGAAGAAAAGGATGGTGCTGGTTATCTGGATGATATTTTGGAATAGGAATGGATAAGAATTCTCCTAAATGGTGTTGGAGTCCCTAACCAGGTGTTACTTTACTTCTGTCTCATAACATTCTCTTTTCAGGTACCACATGCAAAAGAAGTTTAGATTGTTACAATCAAAAAAGAAAAAGAAAAGAAGGAAAAAAAGAAAGAAAAAAGAGGGATGGAGAGAGAGAGGTTGGAAGAAAGGAAAGCAGTCAGGCTTTCCCCCACTTGAGTACTAGACATAAGCATGCTTTGCTATTTGGCTAACATGCATTATCAGTTGCCCAGAGCAAATGAGAGCAAGTCTTTATGCAGGGCTGTTTGCTCATTCAAATACTGTCTATTTATAGGCACTGTATTTTTATAGTATCCAAAGCATTCTGAAAAGTGACCTCTTTCAAATTCCCATCTTATGGTCAGTTGGCGATAGAGAGGCAAGTAGCAAACAGCATTTCAGGCAAATACTGTTTATCCAGGGGAAGTGAGACCCCAGGGGTTGCCCATTCTTTCTCCAGATCTGCCTCATAGCCATTTCATTGCTCATTAACAACTCCACTTTATAGACAGAGGAGGAAAAAAAGTGAAATCCTGTCTTGTCAGTGTTAACTATAATCCTGGCAACTTAAGGAAAGTTGGGATAGGGTGAAAAGGAACCCGAATGTCAGTGGTGGATGGGAAAAGACTGCTCTGCTTGTTTATTTTACAAATGAGAAAATTGGTCCTCAGGAGAGCCACAGTTCAAGTTCATATGGTCAGAGCTATATCTCTGAATCTCAAGCAGAGTGATCATTTTATCTTTCTCTTAATTATAAGGTGGTTTTTGACTTGGATGAATTGAGGGTGCATAATTCATTTTATGCATTTGTCACTTGCGACCATGAATCATTGAGGGTAAACAGCATTCATTTTTAGAGCCTAATTTACATTTGTGCCCACACAGTGAAAAAACTTCAAGTGACCTGTTTCCATACCTAAACACCCACATTTACAATGTATTTCCATTCTAAACACCCACAGTTTGGAGCAATGCATACAATTCATTTATATTCTCTCTCTCTCTCACACATACACACCACCCTAATTTGAATTAATCTGTCACCCAATAGATTAATTTCAATGCCACACAACGGACAACCCTTGTTAAATTAACTGTGTCTGGTACTGCTTTCCCATATCATTCATATAAATGCGAGGAGATGGCCTAAGTAGTAAAAGGACGGTAATTAGAGTCTCTTCTCTTAACATCTTGAATATAGAAAGTCACTTAGAGACGTGAGCCCCCTTACCATTCTCAGTTCAGTCCTCTTCTCCTCCACCTCCAAGGTTCAGCAGGAAACACTTCCTTCTGCCCAGGGCAAGGAAACTTGAATGCCTCCCTAAGCACAAGATATAATGATCACTATGGCATCTTTCAAATTTTCATCCTTAAACTGATTTTTAAGTGAAATTTTTCCAATAATACTGATAAAAATAGATAGGATTAGGCTGTGAGAAACAATATAAATAGAATAGCCTTGAACTAAGATAGACCCACCTTCATCTTTTGTGATCTTGAACAAATTACAGCAGTTACTCTCTGACATTCTTTCTTTTCCTCACCTATAAAATTAAGTAAATAATGTAAGTAAAAAAATTAAAACTGTATAAATCAAGTAAATAATACACAATCCGAGAACAAGAGAGACTAAAATGAATTACTCAGGAATAAACACGTCTTATGTGGATGAGGGGATTCAAATTCATGTCTTCTGGTTGTATAAATGAACTTTCGACACACAATGTGGGAGGACATTCACCACTGGGCAAGGCTTAACAAATGGAAAGGAAATGTCACTCTGTCTACCTTTGAATCATATCTTCATAGAAATTTCTTTTGTATTCTGGAGAAGTTGAAGCATTCCTGTGTGACTCTTAATTTTTCATCTCATTGATTTCTTGAAAATTTTTCTCTCCACTGGTGACTGCCATCATCGCACATGTGTTTATTTAATTGCAACTTGCAAACAGAGACTTATTTAGCTTTTTTAATTCATTTGTGCAGCCTCATTTTATCACATAAGGAAAAAAAGGAAAATTCATAGAGGGCAAGGATTATGAACAAAGGGTACATGTATTAAAAATTCTCTTCTGTTCACTAAAACTATCACATCAAAAATGTTTTTAGTTAATCATGATTATGTCCAAATAGTTTTGTTGTGTATAAAACGTGTACAGATTATAGTTTACCCCGTGACAGTGCTGAATTCTCAACTGAAATAATTTACAACTGTCTAAAACCCTTTAACTTTGGTTTGGGAAGAGTTGGGATACTTTTCTATGAAAGGTTTCTTCATTGTCTAAACATGAAATGAAATTCTACCAAGCTTGACAATATTCCTATTGAAGTTGAAGAATAATAAATTTCTTATTCACAAATAACAGTGCCACAGACGTTGAATGCAGTTCCAAAAAGAGAAGTGATAAATCTCTTTCCATAGATCGTATGGAAAGCAGTGAAAGCATTTTTCCCTATTAACCAGTTTGCTTTCTAAGAGTCTTGAAATAAATGGTTCCTTGCAAACCATATCACATATGGAGTTGTCCAAAAAGGATTTGAATTTGTCAAGTTTTAGGAAGCCTAAACAACAGTGAACCCTGAAAAAAATGCTTTCTTTCTTGATGTGCTGCCTTGAAAAGTTCCCTTTCATTTGAATTGTGGCAGAGACGGTACCTGTTATCATTTATGTACTATGACAGATAATCTCCTTAGATTGTTGTCACCTCTATTCTATATAATTTTGAACAAATATATTATCTTCCCCATAAAATTAAGCTTAGGATCAAAATATTTTGGAGTATATTTTATTATGGGAGATTTGCAGCTTTCTGCCAAATTCTGGAATCATAATTTGCACGGTTATTAAAACATCTTGATTTTTAAATATCGATGACTCTATTCACACACAGAAAAAATTTTTGTCTAGACTTTTTTTAGAAAATTGTTTTAAAAAATAGAAATCTGAGAAGAAAATTAAATTGTAAGGAGGATGGTCACAGTGAGCGCTCCTGGCATTCCATCCTGATCTTATCTTACAACTTTCGCCATTTTAGCTGCACTCGCTCTTATCTCACCTTTGATGCCTTACTCTACAAGTGCCACCTGTACCGTCCACTTTCTGTGGAGGACTGCACTTAGGTTCCTGGAGGTGCTTTACTCACATATACAGAGAGCTGTAAGTGCCTAGGGGGTTTATATCCCCATCATCCCATCACGGCAGGGGATTGGGGTAGGGGGGCCTAGTGATAATTTGCAGCCATCTTGCTTTGATCAACTTGTCAACTCTGACTTAACTAAAATCCCAAAGCTCCCTGTAGGATTAGCCTGAGACTAGGAATTTACCCCAATTCTCATAGTTTCTCTCTTCTCCCCCTTTTCTGTCCTATTCCCTAGCATCCTTCCTTGTTTCTCCTGAGATCACTTCCCCAATCTATTAGTCACACACAAATTCTTAAGCACTTACAGATGCTTAGGCCTGGTAGCTTCCAAAGCATTTTACAAACATTATGTTATAAACTTCCCCGTGGGCAGGTGAGCAGGCAGATAAGTAGGTGTGTTTATCCTTACATTAAAGGAGAGGAAGCAAAGGCTCAAAGATTAAGTGACTGCTTTATTCACACAGATAGCGAGATGGGACTCCTAGGAATGTGTTGTACTGAGTACATTTCTACTTCCAGGGTAGGAAAAATCATCATCTGAGGCTGCTGGCCCATGTGAACTGCTCTGCCTGTCACCCATGCACAGATAGTTTATGTTGCACCTGCTGTTTTATAAATCAAAATGGATCCATTCTGAACATAAAGTTCCTTTTCTGTAAGATAAGGCACTGCTTCAAGTGTTTTATATTATTTATTCAAAAGTGTCTATTATATAAACACTGCTTTACTCTGGGCTTTTGAAAGAGTTCAGAGCCTTCTGCTTTAGCTGTCTTAAGCAATGTAAAAATACGTTGTTTTGGAAACAATAATGGAAAATTCTCTCCAAAGGAGTAATATGAAATTATTTGATGATTGGTTTTATTAAAGACAGTACCGCATCACTAGAATTAAAGCTCAAAGTTTTTCTTATTTTCCACTTTGTTTGGAAGCAGTATTTAAATACAAACTAACTCCTTTGTAAGTATAGTCTCCTGGACAATCTTGAGTGTACAGTCTTTGTTGCCTAACATGCATCAGTTCACCAAGCCATTGATTAGATTTTATGCAACATTTCCTCATTTTTTTATTTGTTTATTTTTTATTAAATCATACCTGTGTACATTAATGTAATCATGGGGTACAATGTGCTGGTTCTATATACAATTTGAAATATTTTCTTTTATTGTTGTTTTTTGTTTCTGTGGTCTTCCTGTTAACTATAGTGATGGCTTTGCTATAATAGATTCAAACTGTGAATCTTTTGGCCAGAAAGAGAAGGGAAATAGTGCCTCAGCTATGTTTCAGTTATATAAACTGGAAGTTTACAATGAAAATGATAGATGAAAAGGTAAAGAGATTGGCTTGGTAATCAAACATACCTCAACAAGAAAAGCCCAGGACGAGATGGTTTCACTGGTGAATTTTACCGAACACCTAAAGAAGAATTAACACCAATACTTCTAAAATTCTTCAAGAACCAGAAGAGAAAGGAAGACATATTAACTTATTCAGTATTACCCTGGTACTAAAGCCAGATAGCAACATCAGAAGAAAACTATAGGCCAATAGACCTGACAAACATCAATTGAGAAATTCTCAAGGAAATACTAGTATTCCCAATCTAGCAGCATATTAAGAGGACTATACAGAAGGACTTAGGGAGATATATTCCAGAAATCCCAGGGTGATTCAACTTATCAAAAGTCCATTAATCAAATTAATGCATAGTATTAACAGAATGAAGAGGAAAAACACACATGATCATTTCAACTGACACAGAAAAATCATTCTACAAAATAAAACGTAACAAAATTCAAACTAGTAATATTAATAAAAGGGAAGTTTCTCAATATGGTAAAGGGCATTTGTGAAAAAGTCACAGGCGGTACTGTACTGAATGGTGAAAGAATAAAGGCTTTCCTCCTAAGAGCAGTAATTCTGCTACTGGAAGTTCTAGACAGGGAAATTATAACAAGAAAAGAAATAAAATACATATAAATTGGAAAAGAAATAAAAGTGTCTCTTCTTGCTGATAACAGATTTTATATAGAAAATCCTAAAGACCACACACATATACCCCTCTCCTGGAGCTTATAAACAAATTCAACAAAGTTGAAGGGTACAAGATCAGCCTGCAAGAATCAATTGTGTTTCTATATACCATATAGTAGAATGAGCAATTCTAAAAGGAAGTTAGAAAAACAATTACATTTATAATAGCACAAAAATAGGAATAAATATAACTGACCAGGTGTTCAACTCATATACTGAAAACTATAAACATTGTTCCCCCCAGAAAAAAAATTTAAATAAGACCTTAGAAAATGGAGGAAAACTTTACGTTGATAGATTGGATGACTTAATATTGTTAAGACTGTCAACATCACCCAAAGCAAATGTCAAATTCAATGTTATTCCTATCAAAATCCCAGTTGACATTGTGACATAAATTTATAAGCAGATCCTAAAATTTATATGAAATCACAGGACATCCCAAATAGCCAATAGAATCTTAAAAAGGTAAATAAATTTGAATAACTAATAACACATGATTTTAAAACTTACCTCAAAGTTATAATCAAAAGATATGGTACCAAATAAGGATAAACATATACATATAAATTAACGATATGTATCATATCATTAAAATTGATAGTCCAGAGATAACCCATAAGTATATGATTGATTAATTTTCAACAAGGGTAAAAAGAGTATTCTATGTAGAAAGAATAGTCTCTTCAACTACTATTTCTGGGAAAACTGTATACTCACACGCAAGAGAAAAAATTAGATCTCTACCTCATACATTATATAAAATTTAAGTCAAAGTGGATCAAAGGCTTGAATGTGAGTGCTAAAGCTATAAAAATCTTAGTAGAAAACAGAGGTAAATCTTCATGATCTTAGATTTGGCAATGAATTTTTAAATAGGATTTCAAAAGCAAAAGTAACAAAAAGATAAATTAGACTCCATCAAAATTAGAAGATTTGTATATCAAATACATTCGAGAAAGTGAAAAAGAAACCTATGAAAGAGGAGACCGTTTCTGCAAATCCTGTACCTACTAATGTCTAATATTTAGAATATAGAAAAAAACTCTTATAACTCAATAGCAAAAAGGCAAACAACCCAATTGAAAAATGGTCAAAATGAATTGACATTTCTCCAAAGAAAATATATAAAAAATGGCCACATATAATATTAGCAGCCTAAAAGCACACAAAAAGATGCTTAACATCATTAGTTACTAATAAAATGCAAATCAAAACCACGATGAAATGAAAATCAAAACCAAAAACATGCTACTTCATACTCCCTGGAATGGCTAAAAAAACTGAAAATAAATGTTCAGGACAATTTAGAGAAATTGGAACACTCACTCATGGCTGGTGGGAATGTAAAATTGCACAGTCACTATGGAAAAGAGATTGTCAGTTACTGTATGACTTAGCAATTCCATGTCTAGTTATATACCCAAAAGAATTGACAATAGGTGTCCAAAAATATGTGTAGGAACTTTCATAGCCGTAATATTGCCAATCATTCTCAAAAGGTGGAAACAACCCAATAAATTTTCTATCCACTTTTGAGGAGGATATAAATAAATATAGTGCTTCCAGATAATGGAGTATTTTCAACCACTAAAAGGAATGAAATTCAAATGCATGCTATAATATGGATGAATGCTAAAAGCATGCAAAGTAAAAGAAGCCAGACAAAGGGTCACATAGTGTGAGTCCATTTATATGAAATATTCAGGAAAATAGACATATCAAGGAGATTAGTGGTTGCCAGAGGCCAAGGGGAGAGGGAAATGGAAAGTAGCTGCACAAGAGATACGGGACTTTCCATGGGATGAAAACATTTTGGAACTAAATAAAGGTGACTGTTACAAAATGCCACTGAGTTGTACATCTTAAAGATTGTTGATCCTGTGTAGAGTTTACCTCAAAATATAGTGTACCACACATAATTCTAAAATAGGCCCCAAGATTCTCATCTCCTATTGGATAGGACTTGTATGATCTCCCCTTTCTTTGAGTGGTAGCAGAACCTACAAATAAAATGAGATGTCACCTCCATGCTTAGGTTACATGATGTGGCAAAGATGAAGGAATTTTACAGATACAAGTCAGGTCCTTATTTAGTTGCCTCTGGGTTAATGGAAAGGGAGATTATCCTGATGGCCTGACCTTATTAGGTGAGCCATTGGAAGAAATAAACTGTGGCAGGTGTTTCTGCTAGCCTTGAAGAAGAAGCAAGCTCCCATGCAGTGAAAGAAGGGAACCATGTGGTAGGGACATGACGGAGGGTGGCTCCTAAGAGCTGAGAGTTCAATGGTCTTGCAGGGGTCCTCAAACTTTTTAAACAGGGGCCAGTTCACTGTCCCTCAGACTGTTGGAGGGCTGGACTATGATTTAAAAAAAAACTATGAACAAATTCCTATGCACACTGCACATATCTTATTTTGAAGTAAAAAAACAAAATGGAAACAAACACAATCACACCGCCTCATGTGGCCCGCGGCCACAGTTTGAGGATCCCTGGTAGACTTTAGAGCTACTCTAGAGCTATGAAAAAATAGGGCCCTCTGTTGTATGAGAATGTGAATAATATGAATCATGCCAAAAATCAGTGAACTTGGAAGTGAGTCCTGAGCCTCAAAGAAGATAGCAGTCCTAGCCAGCATCTTGGGTTTGTCCTAATGAAGCCATGAGCAGTAGAACCAGCTGATTTGTCTTGTGAAGGAATAGCTATGCATTGTCTGGGAAATTTTTTAATGAAAATTTTTTAGAGATGTCTTAGGTTCATAGCAAAATTAAGAGGAATGTACAGAAACTTCTCATATTCCCTACATGTATGTGTAGCCCTCGCATTATCAAAATTCCCCCAACCCCATTTGTTACAGTTGATGAACTTACATTGACACAGCATTATCACCCAAAGTGCGTAGTACACATTCGGGTTCACTCTTGGTACTGAATGTTCTATGGACTTTGACAAATGTATAATGACATGTATCCACCATTATAGTATCATACAGAGAATTTTCACTGCCCTAAAAATCCTCTGGGTTTTACCTGTCATCCCCTAATCACCAAACTATTGGCAACTGATGCTCTTTTACTGTCTCCATAGTCTTGCCTTTTACAGAATATCCTATAGTTGAAATCTTACGGTGTGTAGCCTTTTCATAGCACTTTTTTCACTTAGTAATATTCATTTAAGATTTCTTTAAATCTTTTTATAGCTTGATAAATAGTTCTTTTTTTCTTCAGCTCTAATAGTTCATCTGAATGTACCACAGTTTATTTATTCATTTACCTTCTGAAGGACATCTTGTTTGCTTCCAAGTTTGGGCAGTTATGAATAAAGCTACTATAAACATCCATGCCCAGGATTTTCTGTGGGCATTACTTTGCAACTATTTTACATGAATATTAAGGAGTGTGATGCCTTGATCATCTCTTAAGAATATGTGTAGTTTTATAAGAAACTGCCAAATTGTCTTCCAAAGTGGTTCTACCATTTTGCATTCCCACAAACAACAAATTAGAGTTCCTATTGCTCCACATCCTCCTCAACATTTTCTGTTATCAGTGTTATGGATTTAGGCCATTTTAATATGTTTGTAGTGATATCTCACTGTTTAAGTTTGTATTTCGCTGATGCCTATGAAGTGGAATGTCTTTGCATAGGTTTATTTGCCCTTTGAATATCTTCTTTGCTAAGGTGTCTATTAGGGTCTTTGGCCCATTTTTTAAGCAGGTTGTTTTCTTGTACTTAAAGAGTTCTTTGTACATATTGTTGACTGTCCTTCATCAGATAATCTTTTGTGAATATTTTCTTTTTATCTGTGATTTGACTTATTCTCTTGACAGTATCTTCCACAATATAGGAATTTTTAATCCTGCTTGTCAATTATTTCTTTAATTGATCACAACTTGGTATCATAACTAAACTGTCATTGCCAAGGTCATGTAGATATTTTTCTATGTTATCTTCCTGGAGTTTTATGGTTTCATATTTTACATTTAGGTCTATGATCCATTTATAGTCTGGGTCTAGATTTGATTTTGGGATGTAGAAGTCCAGTTGTTCAAGCACCACTTTTTGAAAGACTATCTTTTATTCATTGTGTTACTTTGCTGCATTGACAAAGAACTGTTGGCTGCATTTATGAGGGTCTATTTCTCTATTATGTTACATTGAACCTTTGTCTATTTCCATTAACACCACACTTTCTTGGTTATAGTAGTTGTATAATAAGTTTTGAAGTAGTGGCAGTCATCTAATATTGTTCTGGTCTTTCAATATTATGTCGACTATCTGATCTTTTTACTTTCCAAATAAACTTTAGAATGTTTTGTCAGTATCCATAAAATCAGTTACATAGATCTTAATTGATATTACACTGAACTGCCTTATAGATGAAGATAGGAAGATCTGATATGTTGACATATTGAGCCTTCCTATCTGTGAACATAAATTATTTCACCATTTATTTAGTTCTTTTTTAATTTCTTTTGTCAGAGTGTGTGGTATTTCCCATATAGATCTTGTATCTATTTTGTTAGACTTATACCTTAAGAATTTCCATTTGGGGAAATGCAAATGTAAATTATAATGTGTTGTGATTTTAAATTCCACTAGTTCATTGTTGGTATATAGGAAAGCACTTTAATATTGTACACTTACCTTGTATCCTTCAACCATGCTATAACTGGTTATTAGTTTCAGAAGTGTTATTGTTGGTTCTTTCTCATTATACATAGGCAATCATGTCATCTTTGAACAAAGTAAGTTTGATTTCTTCCTTCTCAATCTGTATACATGTGTCTTTATACGTCTTATTTCCTTTTCTTGTCTTATTATTTTGGCTAATACTTCCAGTATAATTTTTAAAGGAAATAGTGAAAGGGTAAATCCTTATCTTACTTCTGATATTACTGGGAAAGTTTCTCATTTCTCACCATGAAGTCTGATATTACCCTCTTGATGCAATGGATTACATTAACTTATTTTCAAATTTTGAGCCAGTTTTGCATATCTGGGATAAATCTCACTTGGTAGTGATATGTAATTCCTTTTATATATTTTGGATTAGATTTGCTAATATTTTGTTGAAGATTTTTTCATCCTTGTTCATGAGGAATATTGCTCTGTATTTTTGTTTTTTATAAAGTCTTTGATTTTGGTATTTGGGTAATGCTGGCCCCATAAAATGAGTTAGGGAATGTGCATTGTTAATGCTGCTACATTGATAGGTATTTATTACACAACAATAGAACATTAAGATTGACAGACAGATTCTCCAGCAGTGAGGTTCTCTAGTATACTTAGATTCTGGGACCTTAGCTTCAAAGAACTACGAAAATCTATCAGAACTTGATATAAAATAAAACAAAAAAACAAATGCAGTTGGTCACAGTGTTTACATCCAGATGCCAAATGGAAGAAAAACCTGAGAGTTATGTTGAATTTGCTATTGTAGTATTGCTGCCCCACTGGACTTCTAATAATGTATACTTCTATTTGAGTGAAAGACCATAGACCACTAAATTTTTCAAATAAACATAAGCCTTAAATTATCTTACTTGTCTTTGTGGAAAACAATCAGCTTTTGCTTTCTGGGTCTTAAGTTAACATTCTTTTGTTCTATTAAAGGGAAACTTTTCTGTTTGCCATTGTGGATGGAACATGTCTTTGCTCTTCCAGGCTGGTTGACAATTGTCCCCATCACCATATTTGAGTGCCTATAATCTGAAGGGACAGTAGTAGGAGAAAAACATTTTAAAATTTATTTGCCAAGTAGCCAGAGTCAGAATTTCTTCCCACAAATTCACTGAGTGGAGGCACCCTATCGACATCTTGTTCCTTTCCTTATTTGTTCCCTACTAGGAGACATCCTGATCTTCCTCCTCTATGGAAATAACACAATTATTGGGGCTTATCTTTCCTGTTTCAGGAGCCAGAAGAAATAATTTTCTTTTCTTTCAGCTTGTTTTCTCCCTGGGTGACATCAAATATCCCTTGTCTTCTTCCTGTCAATTATTTTCAAACCCAGTGTTCCTTTGTACACACAGCTAGCACTTCACCAAAGTGGAGCAGACGCTAATGGCCATGTGCTCCGCCCTCAGCCAAGTGTCTGGCAGTGGCCACAAATAAAACCATCTGTTACTGGGGTGAGTCCATAGCCTGTCTCTGCTATAATTTGGGGAGGCACATCTCATACTTTCCAGGCTTCTCTGTTATTAGAGATCCAATGGGACCCCTGAGGCCCTACAGCAACTGTGTATATAATTACATGAAGAAGTCTTAGATGTCTTTTCCATTCACACTGGGTGATCTTAGAGCAGGCAAATGCCATTGTTAGATGACGAAAGCTGAAGGGTGAGCTGAGGACAACCAGGGCTTGAACACTCTGACTTTAATTTTGAACTCTTTTATTTTTAAAAATGTCTAATTTTTATTTTAATTAAGAGTCACATATGGATAATTTGATACATTGAAGTCATGATGGATACTGACTATATGAGTATGAGCTAACAAATTGAGCCTTAATGGAAAAGATAGAAGAATGAATGAATATGTCATGAGCAGCTATAATTTGTCAGTAGTTGATAATCATTACTTCCCTTAATTTTCATACTAACTTTATGGGATCTGTGACAATATTCATAGTCTTCAGATGAAGCTCAGAGAAGTAGATGTGAGGTCACACAATAGAGATATGTGGCAGGACTTGAGTTAAAATTCAGGACTTTTGAATTTCAAACTCTTTTCCCTTTCTGTTACACCCCAAGAGTAAATAGCAGCAGGGGCTGTTTCAAAGGCTATTCCGTGGGGTCAAGCTATTTTAAAGCTTCCTCATAGAATATTGTGCTTATTAATGATGTACATTTTCTTCAGTAGGCAGAGAATGCCCTAAATACAGAATCCTTGACAAAACATTTCCAAAATATAACATCTGTTTTGCTCTTATCTTTTGCAACTTGACTTGTACAAAACCTCGGCATGTCCTATGGTCTGTGAAGGCCTCAGTTTCCTTATCTGAAGGAGATCAGCCCTTATAAAAGAGTCTGTACTTTGCAGAGAGAAATTTCTATGCAAACACTTCTCACCCTTTAACATATACACAAATCACCTGAAAATCTTGTTGAACTGCCAAGTCTGATTCACCAGGTCTGGGTCAGTGCCTGAGAATCTACATTTCCAGTAAAGCTCCTGGGTAATGGTAGCACTGCTGGACCCAGGATCACATTTTGAATACAAATGATCTATCTCTGTTCCCCCCATCTGCAAAATGGGTTGCAAAAATGACTCACTACTAAAATAAGCAGAATTGTGTGGTTTATAAAACTTTCTCTTATTACCCCTTTTGATTCTTCTCATAGCCTATGGAGTAGAAAGGACATTTATTATTTTCACTATTTGATAAATGGGGAACCCAAAGTCTAGAGTGCTTCAGGGACCTTTCCTGGCTAGTTAGTGGCAAAGACAGTGCATGAACTTTTTCTTTTGGCTCCTTCTCTGATATTATTTCTGCTATGGTACATCGGCATTCAATTCTACATAGTAATGTTAACCTCTGTAGTAACATTATTGCAGAAATTATATCACTTAGAGACTATGGTGGCTATGTGTTCTAAAATCTTACACTAATGTTAGCCAGCTTTTACATCTCCTAAAAATTGGTGTAAAATGTTGCTTCATTATGTGGGCACATTTTCCTGTGGAGGGCCCACATTGCTTAAATGAATTATTCAAAATCAATGGCCATCCCAAAATTTTGAATGCTGGTTTTAGCAGAGACAGGGACTCTGCTAAAACAGGTAAGAGATTAGTTAAACTTGTACAAAACAAAAAGAATTAAGGGCATTTGTTTTTAAGACAAAGACAGTCATTTGACATAAAATAGCTGGATGTTCCAGATGAAAGTTTTTCTTTCCATCTTAAGAATCTGGGTACTGGCCAGGGGCAGTAGCTCAGCCTATAATCCTAGCAATCTGGGAAGCCAAGGCAGGTAGATTGCCTGAGCTCCGGAGTTCTAGACCAATCTGAGCAAGAGTGAGTCCCTGTCTCTGCTAAAACCAGAAAAATTAGAGCTGTGCCTATGACTCAGTCAGTAGGGCGTCGGTCCCATGTACCGAGGGTGGCAGTACCCTCGGTACTGTACCGTCTGTCCGTGTACCAGTTCAAATCTGGCCCCGGCTAAACTGCAACAAAAAATAGCCTGGGGTTGTGGTGGGTGCCTGTAGTCCCAGGTGCTTGGGAGGCTGAGGCAAGAGAATCACCTACGCCCACGAGCTAGAGGTTGCTTTGAGCTGTGATGCTACGGCACTCTACCAAGGGCAACAAAGTGAGACTCTAAAAAAAAAAAAAATAAATAACAGAAAAACTAGGTGAGCATACTGGTACATGCCTATAGTCCCAGCTACTGGGGAGGCTGAGGCAAGAGGATCACTTGAGCCCAAGAGTTTATGAGTCTCAGCACTCTACCAGGGTAATGAAATGGGACAAAACAAAACAAGGAAGGAATACAAAACAAAACAAGGAATCTGAGTGTTAAGCTTCACTCAGAAGTAGAGGTCCACCTTGGAGGAGCGAGCAGCATGGAAGTGACTAAAAGGGGATCTAGTGTTGCCTCTGGCTGTATAAGCAAGTCTCCTGCATTCCCGACCTAAACATTACTTTAGGTTTCCACCACTTCCAGGGGCTAAGAAGTTCCAAGATCTTCTAGACCTGGGATCCACATTCTTTCTTTAAAGATCCAGCTAGTAAATATTTTAGGCTTTGCATGCCATATGGTCTGCAGCCCAAGCACTCAGAACTATGCCAGTGTTGCCTGAAGTCACCATAGACAATAAGCCAACAAATAGGTATGGGCTACTTTCCACTAAAAGATTATTTGCAAAAACAGGTGGCTGGCCAGATTTGGTCCCTGGGCTGCAGTGGGGGCTGAGGGAGAAGGCCTTCCCTAAACAAAAGCTTACTTCCCTAGAGGCAGAGAGTGCTTGCCCAGACTCTATCAATCCCCAGGTTCTTCTTTTAATGGAAGGGGCAGAGTGTGCTGCTGAAGAGGAATAGCATGTCTTTGTCATTGAATATTAAAGTCAGGAGGGGCATCAGAGTGTATTTACCCCCAAACTTCACTTTGTAGATATGAGAATTAGGGCCCAGAACAGGAAATTAAACAAAACAATATAATTGATGAAAGAAACCCCAACCTTGGGGTTCCCATCTTTTGACTATCAAGTATCTCTTGCAGGAAAGGCCAAAGAGAAACTAAAAAAAACATTTCATTAATTTAGGCTCAGTCTGCAGTGTGTAAATTGTTAATAAACTTTCTAAACTTTGTTTTAGTTTTCATTCAGTTGCATAATGCTAAAAACCATTAAGTAATGAAAACCATTAGAGTTGCTAATGTTTTGTAAAGTATCCCCTGGAGGACTGGAGTCTCTAAGCACTGGCAGAGTTCCAGATTTTGTCCTCAAAGCAGGATGGGAAGTTAAAAGAACCAGATTTTTTCTTTTTAGAAAGGTATACCCTTCAAAATTTAAGAAGCTACCCCTAAATTTAAGGGGCTAATTATCTGTGGTGAATACATTTTTGTGATGCTGCCTGATTTTTGTCACTTTTGTTCATAGGTAAATGTTTTTTCTTATCTCCTCTCTTAGATACCACTGCACATCTGAGGTTTGTTTCTTAGCTTGAGCTACTAAAGGAATTTGTTTTTTGTTTAAAAAGCATCGACATGACATGAAAACAAGTTACTGGGTTGGAAGCAAAGTGATTGTTCTACCTGGTCGTGTTGCAAAAAAAATATATATATATATATTTATATATGTATGTATATATATTTATATGTATATATATATTTAAATATATATTTATATGTCTATATATATATATATAAGCTTCTATCGTGTTTCTTTTATATACCTACAAAAGGACAGAAAGGATGCAATAAAGCTTATAAATTCTGCGTTGACCTTTATAAAGACATTTACTTCCCATGGAAGGTACTTGTGATTTTTAAAGCTATAACCTCTGATAAATTGAGAATGAAGTTGCTTGTTACTCTGAAACGGTGCTATGCCTGCTTAGCTCAAGCACCATTAGTTCTGTATGTATTTTCATATTGGTTGAGACTGTTTGTTTTGTTTTTTTGTTTGTTTTCTCATCCCTTGTTTTAACTTATCTGGCAACTTCAGAAGCATAAACAAAAAAATAAATAGACCTAAAAAACAAGCTAAAAAATGCAAGCTTGCGTATTTGACATTGTATAAATTTACAAGAAAAAAACATTTAACTTTAATAATGGAGGAATTGCTTAAGAAAATCTGAGCATATGTCTAATTCACATTTTGGAGACAGAAAAGTCAAACATGAAAAGACCTCGTCTGCCAAGGTTTAAATAGTAACTCGTGCCTGTGCAGCAGTGATTTTCCTTGAGAAAAGCTCCCATATGCTTGGTATGAAGACCATCTGCAAATCTCATACCAAGACGTTCACCCTCCCCGTCCAGAAAAACTACGCTGACTACGTGTTTCTGTGCCCCAGAGAACTAATGAAGGAATGGCATTTTCTGTTCTATTTTAAATTTTTTTCATGTTAAAAGAAATGCAAATATAATTGTAGAAAATTGTAAACTTAAAAAAAAAAAAAACTTTCAAGAAAAGCAGTCACCCTAGATCTCATCACCAACTGTGTGAGTTTTACATACATTAAGTCATAACCTTTCCCCTTTGTATAATTTGGTCAATTGTACCATTCTTCTTTAAAACAATTTTAATGGCAGATGATCGAAACTGGCATTTAATGTGTCTTCATCAAGCACTTTTTACTGAAAAAGGCCACATATGCATAAATTTTTAAAAATCAGAGTATTAAAGAGTTTTGAATGAAATTGGAATCTATCCCGAGACTTCTTCAGAAGCCAGTGTTGTTAGCAGTTTAACACGTGTCCTCTCCAAGTAATCTTTCCATCCACAAGCACACATACTTGTGTGTGTGTGTGGACAAAAGGAACCTCAGAATACATGCTCTACTCTATATCTTTGTCTTTTTCTTTAACAATCACTGATGATTTCATATAGATCTATCTCAGGCTAGTAACGGCATCAAAATGTTTCATTTTGAGGTACGACTGTACTTAGCCAATTTCCTGTGGAAGAGACTTTAGTCTTCTTACCAGATACTCTTGCCACACTCTGACAACATTGACAAGCTACAAGAAGCCGAGAAGCACACACATGAATATCATATAATGTTTATTAATTATACCCCCAAATCTATTACAGTCTATATGATCAATGCAATAAAAATGAAACAACCTTGATGCATACTTTAAGCCTTTTCCGTACTTGTTCAATATTTAATTTTAATTTCTTTCTTTATTCTTCTTTTGCATAAAGGTGCAAATTAAGAATTTTCTAAATACAAGCAAATCAAGCTCTTTCTGACCAAGTAAGACAGTGAGATCTACCTTTATTCTTCGGGGAGATTTATTTGCAGTAATGCAACTAAAAGGTATTTGTTAAGGTTTATGTCTTATTAATTTATATGTTTAACAAATGACCACATGGCTAACGTGTGAAAGTAAAATAGTGTTTCAAGATTTACAGCAACAACAGCAAAACTAACATTCTTCTCTGACTCTCCCAGATCCCAGTACCACTCCCTGGAATCTGCTACTTCCAAATGCCCTATATATTTCTTTGGGATTTTATCTTTTTCTTTCTAATAACAGAAGTGTGTTGCACTTGGTTGATCTATCATTTTAGACTGTATATCTCGAATTCCTAAATTGGAATGCCACATATACCCTCCCCCATCCCCAAAGATAATTATATTATAGATTTAATTAAATCAGTATTTTGTGTGTTCTTTATTATGCTTTTGAATGTACTGTTCATGGTGGAACTAATAATGGGCTATAATTACTTTTGCTTTATCGTATAATTTCTTTTTGTTTTTCTTGGAGTTAAACGTTGGTTTGTTTTATTCACTTGCATTTGGAGATACTTTTCTTCACACTTTTTAATAGCACATGGTATCATCTAGCTGCTCCATTTACCTTTTATTCCTTTGTCCTCAGGCCTTCTTCATCAGCCCTCATGAAGCCAGTAGCCCTTGAGGCCACCTGGGTAGCTGCTTCATCATAGCATCCAACTGGCCATTTTATTGGAAGTTTCTGAACCAGCAGGTGTTGGGTCCTGCAGCGCCGTGCCTACCCTCCATGTTGTCCTTAGCATGACTATTGCCCCCTTTGGCTGAAACACCTGCTATGGTGGAGAAGTAGAGTAGGGAGGAGAATATTCTTTGGAAAAGTAGTATCTCAAAAATGGCTTGATACTGCCTCACTCTTGTTTATATATTGTGCTTTAGGGAAGGTCCCATTTTTTTCTTTTTCATTTATTTTATTTGGCTTTATGTATCTGGACTCATGTCACACATGTCCTATTTAGATAACTTGGGGAGGGAGGCATAATTTTCTATCCTTAATTATTTTTCTGGCTCTTCTGTTAGATATTAAATCATGTACATTGACTCTTATTTTGCTTTTGTATCTCTCTCGCTTTCCATCTCACTATATTTCTATCTCTATTCTTTGGAAGGTATCTTTAACTTTACCTTTTTATATTCCTATTGACTATTTGATCATCCTTATCATAATTTTAATTTCCTAGAACTCTTCTTAGCTCATTTGAATGGCATTGTTTTTTGTTTTCTTTTAAATGGGCTCAATATTAATTCCTGCTTCTCTGAGGTTATTGACTATTGTTCATTTAAAAAACAAAGCACTCGCTTCTGCCTCTAACATTTTCTCTCTTTGAACTTTTTTTTTTATTTTATTAAATCATAGCTGTGAACATTAATGGGATCATGGGGCACCATATACTGGTTTTATACACCGTTTGACACATTTTCATCACACTGGTTAACATATCATTCCTGGCATTTCCTTAGTTATTGTGTTAAGACATTTACATTCTACATTTACTAAGTTTCACATATACCATTGGAAGATGCACCACAGGTGTAATCCCACCGATCACCCTCCCTCTGCACACCTCCCCCTCCATCCCCTCCCTTTCCCCCTTCCCCCTATTCTTGGGTTATAACTGGGTTATAGCTTTCATGTGAGAGCCATAAATTAGTTTCATAGTAGGGCTGAGTACATTGAATATTTTTTCGTCCATTCTTGAGATACTTTACTAAGAAGAATATGTTCCAGCTCCATCCATGTAAACATGAAAGAGGTAAAGTCTCCATCTTTCTTTAAGGCTGCATAATATTCCATGGTGTACATATACCACAATTTATTAATCCATTCGTGGATCTATGGGCACTTGGGCTTTTTCCACGACTTAGCAATTATGAATTGGGCTGCAATAAACATTCGGGTACAAATATCTTTGTTATGATGTGATTTTTGGTCTTCTGGGTATATGCCTAGTAGAGGAATTATAGGATTGAATGGCAGATCTATTTTTAGATCCCTAAGTATTCTCCAAACATCTTTCCAAAAGGAATGTATTCATTTGCATTCCCACCAGCAGTGTAGAAGTGTTCCCTTTTCTCCACATCCACACCAACGTCTCTGGTCTTGGGATTTTGTGGTATAGGCTAATCTCACTGGAGTTAGATGATATCTCAAAGTAGTTTTAATTTGCATTTCTCTGATGATTAAAGATGATGAGCATTTTTTCATATGTCTGTAGGCCGTGCGCCTGTCTTCTTCAGAGAAGTTTCTCTTCAAGTCCCTTGCCCAGCCTGCGATGGGATCCCTTGTTCTTTTCTTGCTTATACGTTTGAGTTCTCTGTGGATTCTGGTTATTAAACTTTTGTTAGAGACATAACTGGCAATTATCTTCTCCCATTCTGAGGGCTGTTTGCTTGCTTTACTTACTGTGTTCTTGGCCGCGCAGAAGCTGTTTAGTTTGATCAGGTCCCAGTAGTGTATTTTTGAAGCTGCTTCAATTGCCCGGGGGTCCTTCTCATAAAATACTCGCCCAGACCGATTTCTTCAAGGGTTTTCCCTGCACTCTCTTCTAGTATATTTATAGTTTCATGTCTTAAGTTTAAATCTTTAATCCAGTGAGAGTCTATCTTAGTTAATGGTGAAAGGTGTGGGTCCAGTTTCAGTCTTCTACAGGTTGCCAGCCCGTTCAACCCAGCACCATTTGTTAAATAGGGAATCTTTTCCCCACTGAATGTTTTAAATTGGCTTGTCAAAGATCAAATAACAGTAAGTATCTGGACTCATCTCTTGGTTCTCTATTCTGTTCCAGACATCTAATTCTTTGTTTTTGTCCCAGTACCATGCTGTTTTGATCACTATCAATTTGTAGTATTGTCTAAGGTCTGGTAGCGTGATTCCTGCTGTTTTGGTTTTATTCCTGAGTAATGTCTTGGCTATTCGAGGTTTTTTCTGATTCCATATAAAACGAAGTATTGTTTTTTCAAGATCTTTAAAGTATGACAGAGGAGCTTTAATGGTGATTGCATTAAAATTGTATATTGCTTTGGGTACTATGGAAATTTTAACAATGTTGATTCTTCCCAGCCATGAGCATGGATGTTTTTCCATTTGTTAATATTTTCAGCTATTTCTTTTCTTAGAATTTCATAGTTCTCTTTATAGAGATCTTTCACATCCTTTGTTAGATAAATTCCCAAATATTTCATCATCTTTGGGACTACTGTGAATGGAATAGAGTCCTTAACTGTTTTTTCAGCTTGACTATTGTTGGTGTATATAAAGGCTACCGATTTATGAATGTTGATTTTTGTAACCTGAGATGCTGCTGTATTCCTTGATCACTTCTAAGAGTTTTGTAGTAGAATCCCTGGTGTTTTCCAGATATACAATCATATCATCTGCGAAGAATGGAAGTTTGATCTCTTCTGACCCTATATGGATACCATTGATCGCCTTTTCTTCCCTAATTGCAGTGGCTAAAACTTCCATTACAATGTTAAACAGCAGTGGAGATAATGGGAAGCCTTGTCTGGTTCCTGATCTGAGTGGAAATGATTTCAATTTAATTCCATTCGATACGATATTGGCTGTGGGTTTACTGTAGATGACCTCTATCAGTTTAAGAAATTTCTCTTCTATACCAATATTCTTAAGTGTTCTGATCCTGAAGGGATGCTGGATATTATCAAAAGTTTTTTCTGCATCAATTGAGAGTCATATGGTCTTTGTTTTTTAATTTTTTTTATGTGCTGAATTATGCTTATTGATTTACGTATATTGAACCAGCCTTGACACCCTGGGATAAAACCAACTTGGTCATGATGTCTAATTGTTTGATGTGTTGCTGGATTCTGTTTGTTAGTATCTTGTTGAATATTTTTGCATCTATATTCATTAGTTATATTGGTCTATAATTTTCTTTTCTTTTGGGGTCTTTTCCTGGTTTGGGCCTTATGGTGATGTTTGCTTCATAGAATGTGTTGGGTAGTCCTCCTTCTTTTTCTACATTTTGGAATAGGTTGAGTAATATATGTACTAATTCCTCGTTAAAGGTTTGGTAGAACTCTGTTGTGAAGCCATCTGGTCCCGGGCTTTTCTTTTTAGGGAGGTTTTGTATGGTTGATGCTATTTCAGAACTTGATATGGGCCTGTTCAAAATTTCCACTTGATTCTCGCTCAATCTTGCAAGGTGACGTGCTTACAAGAATTGGTCAATTTCCTTCAGATGTTCCTATATCTGAGAATAAAGTTTCTTGTAATATTCATTAAGGATTTTTTGAATTTCTGAGGAGTCTGTTGTTATTTTGTCTTTGTTGCTTCTGTTTGATGAGATTAGAGATTTTACTCTTTTTTTTCCTGGGTAGGTTAGCCAAAGGTTTATCTATTTTATTGACTTTTTCAAAAAACCAATTTTTTGATTTATTGATCTGTTGTATAAGTTTTCTGCTTTCAATTGCATTTAATTCTGCCCTAATTTTGGTTATTGCTTTTCTTCTACTGGGTTTGGGGTTGGAATGTTCTTCCTCTTCCAGTTGCTTGAGATGTCCCATTAAGTTGTTTACTTTCTCTCTTTCCGTTCTCTTGAGGAAGACTTATAGTGCGTTAAATTTCCCTCTAAGGACTGCCTTTGCGGTATCCCAGAGGTTCTGATAATTCATGTCATCATTGTAATTTTGTTCCAAAAATTTGGCAATTTCCTTCTTAATCTCACCTCTGACCCAGCTATCATTCAGCATAAGGTAATTTAACTTCCATGTTTTTGTATGAGTATGCAGATTCCTATTGTTACTGAGCTCAAATTTTATTCCATGGTGGTCTGAGCAGATGCAAGGAATAATTTCTAATCCTTTAAATTTACTGAGGTTAGACTTGTGACCTAAGATGTAATCGATTTTGGAGTATGTTCTGTGGACTGATGAGAAGTATGTGTATTCAGTTTTGTTGGGATGAAATGTTCTATAGATGTCTGCTAAATTCAAATGTTGGATGGTTAGGTTTTAAATCTAAAATTTCTTTGCTCAGCTTCTTTTTTTTTTTTTTTGTAGAGACAGCGTCTCACTTTATGGCCCTCGGTAGAGTGCCGTGGCCTCACCCAGCCCACAGCAACCTCCAACTCCTGGGCTTAAGCGATTCTCTTGCCTCAGCCTCCCAAGTAGCTGGGACTACAGGCACCCGCCACAACGCCCGGCTATTTTTTGGTTGCAATTTGGCCGGGACCGGGCTTGAACCCGCCACCCTCGGTATATGGGGCCGGCGCCCTACCGACTGAGCCACAGGCGCCGCCCTTTGCTCAGCTTCTTATTGGAGGATCGATCTAACACTGCCAAAGGAGTGTTGAAATCTCCAACTATTATGGAGCTGGAGGAAATCAAGTTGCTCATGTCTGTTAGAGATTCTCTTATAAATTAAGGTGCATTCTGGTTGGGTGCATAGGTATTAATAATTGAAATCTCATCATATTGAGTTTTACCCTTAACAAATATGAAGTGACCATTCTTATCCTTCCTTACTTTGGTTGGTTTAAAGCCTATTGTATCTGCAAATAGAATTGCAACACCTGCTTTTTTCTGATTACCATTTGCCTGAAATATGGATGACCATCCTTTCACCCTGAGTTTGTATTTGTCTTTTAAGGTAAGATGTGACTCTTGTATGCAGCAAATATCTGGCCTGAGTTTTTGTATCCAGTGAGCTAAACTGTGCCTCTTTAGAGGACAGTTTGAGACGTTCACATTAATGGAGAATATTGATAAGTCTCATAAAATTTTGGGTATTGAGTTTTTCAAAAGTTCAGTAGACATTTTTAATCCTTTCAACACTGTGGAAGTTGGAGTTTGATCAAAAGTTTCAGAGTGAGTTTACTTTTGTGGTAGAGGATTGGGCTAGTCATTATGGAGGATAGGTCTGAGAATATCCTGAAGAGCTGGTTTGGTTATGGCAAATTTCTTCAACATATGAATGTCATTAAAGTATTTAATTTCTCCATCATAATTGAAACTCAGTTTAGCTGGGTATAGGATCTGGGGTTGAAAGTTATTTTGCTTTAGGAGATTAAAAGTCGATGACCACCCTCTTCCGGCTTGAAAAGTTTCAGCAGAGAGATCTTCAGTCATTCTAATATTCTTCCCTTTGTAGGTAATGAATTTCTTACTTCTGGCTGCTTTCAGAATTTTCTCCTTCATATTTACTTTTGTGAAGTTAATTATGATATGCCTGGTGGATGTCTTACTGGGATTGAGTCGTGCTGGGGTTCTGAAACTCACTGCTATCTGAATTTCATAATCTCTTGGCATGTCTGGAAAATTCTCTTTCATAATTTCATGGAGAAGGGCCTCTGTGCCCAGCGAGGTCACTTAATCACTTTCAGGGATTCCAATGTGGTGGATATTAGCCTTCTTTGAATTATCCCAGAGCTCTCTGAGAGAATGATTCGTTTTTGCTCTCCATTTCCCTTCCTCTTTGGGAGTTTGGTAGTGTTCAAAGGCTTTGTCTTCAATGTCAGAAATCCTTTCTTCTGTTTGCTCCACTCTGTTACTCAGGTATTCTACTCTATTTTTCAGATCTTTGTGGGCTGCAAATTCTTGCTTCAGTGCATCAAAATTTTTGGTGGTTTTGTCTTTAAATTCGTTAAATTCTTGAGACAACTTTTGAATTTCTCCTCATATTTCTAATTCTGACTTTTGAATTGCTGCTCAAATTTCTAATTCCAAATTATCCTCCAGTTTATTAATCTTGGTTGCAATCCAAATTCTGAATTTGATTTCTGACATCTCGGCCAGCTGTTTATGAATGGGATCTTCAGTTACATCTGCCATATCTTTCCTTGGGGGGTTGATCTATTCTGGTTATTCATGTTACCAGAATTTTTCCATTGATTCTGCCCCTTGATTGTTTTACACCATTTGATGTTTCCCCAGGAGCTTTGTCGAGGACCCATACAGTGCTATGGCCTGAGGAACTGGGGCCCTGTTTGGTGTGGTGGGGCTAAGTGGTTCTGTCTTGTTTTCAGCTGGTTTCTGTTCAACCCTAGTGAAATAGTTACTCTGGGTTGAAGTCTCAGCTGTGGAGAAATACCAGCAATTAAGTCACCCCGCCCTCTACAGGCAACAATTGGAAAAGGAAAATCAAACCCTCCTACAACCACACACCCAGGGCACCACCTGAATAGTCCCCAGGTGATTGGCTCAGTTCAAAAGGTCTAAATAAATTCTCTCAGTCTTCACCTGTCTTAGGTGGGAGATTTTTTTTTTTTTGTAGAGACAGAGTTTCACTTTATTGCCCTCAGTAGAGTGCCATGGCATCACACAGCTCACAGCAACCTCCAACTCCTGGGCTTAGGCGATTCTCCTGCCTCAGCCTCCCTAGTAGCTGGGACTACAGGCGCCCGCCACAACGCCCGGCTATTTTTTTGTTGCAGTTTGGCTGGGGCTGCGTTTGAACCCGCCACCCTCGGCATATGGGGCCGGCGCCCTGCTCACTGAGCCACAGGCACCGCCCTTAGGTGGGAGATTTTAAAAGGTCTCTGGTAACTGGATCACAAAGGTGTGGTGACTACTCTGATATGGCTTGCTCCAGTGCTGCGTGGAGTCAGGAGGAGGCACCCAGGAAATAGATCAGTCTGGGAAGGTTGATGCCTCCTTCCCCACCTTGCACCTCAGTCACACTTAGTCACTGATAGCCCCACAGTTTGCTGACCCAGTTGCGTGTTGTGAACAGATACTCCAGGGGTTTGCACCTGCCTGAATCACAAGGAAATCTATTTCTGCTCAGCCAGGCCCCTGCGCTCTGCCTCTATCTAGCAGAGGGAGGTGAGGCCTGACAACCTCAGGTGCTTGATGGAGGCTGGGGTATGTTTACTCAGTTCTAGCCCCGCCCCTGATTGATGCTACTGACAGAACAGAACAACTTTTTGTGAATTTGTTTCTGTCCCTGCTAAATTCTCCTGCAGAAGAGAAGCTGTTTTGAGTTCCCAGACCCTGTGCCTCAGGCCCTGTGTTTGCTCCTGCAGGTTTGTATTTGGTTACCTGTCAGTTCTAGCCTCCTGTCTTCCTTTGTGTATAGGCTGATGATCCCCTGAGTGCTGGGTGCATCTTAGGGTCAGTAAAGCGTTCCTCTGGGTCAGCCCCACCCTGGGAACTTCCCTGGTCTGCAAGAGTGTTTCTAGTCCCTGTGCTCCACCCAGGTTGGTACTGCCTCAGGCAAACCCTTTACTCACAGGGCCTGTATTTCTTTCCCAGATCTGTTACGTGGTGGTTGCCACTTGAGTAGATGCTTGGCCTCCTCTGGTTGCCCAGGGAGACAGGGGGTGTGGCTTCATAATATCCAGGAGTGAGCCCTGTTGTTGCTAAAAGATGGCTGCTGCTCTGTGCCTCGGGGCACTGCTGCTCCAATGTGGTTCCCTCTCAGCTGACCATCCTCTTCTCCCTCTCATGCCCCAGACTCAGCACTGACCAGCTGAAGTTTAGGCACTGTCCACACCCCTTGAGAAATCACCCAAGAATCTGGACTCCTGGGGGACAGGCTTCCAGACCTCAAAGTGAGAGTGGAGGGGAGTGCTGGGAGCTCAGAGTTGCAGGTAGAGAATATATACAGTTTTATGCCTGGCAGGAGAATGCCATGGCACCCTAGTAGGGGAGGTAGGTCCAGTTTTTAGTGGATCTCTCCCGTGGAGAGTAGTGAGAGGACCTTTGAACTCTGCTCGTTTGTTTGTGGGGCACTCCGAGCCATTCTCATGGGGGAGGGGACTCCCGTCCGCTTGGTGATGGATTTTGTACCTTTTGTTTGTATCCTTGGGGTCGCAGCTCACCTCAGTGGGGTTGATGTGCATTCTTTAACCTTCACTGTTGGTGCAGCTCACTTGCTAAAGTGACCTCACCAGGTCACTTGCTAAATTTCTGTCCTTTAACTCTCCTTCTGGATGGGAGCCTCTGTGGAAAGCTGTCTTCAGTCAGCCATCTTGTCCCAAGTTTCTCTTTGAACTTTTAATCTTCAATTGTTCTAGTCTTTATTTTCATGATGAAGGCTTTCGTCCAGTTTATGGTAATCCTTTCTGTCCATTCACATCTACGAATGAAGTGTTAAAACTTTGACAACAGAACTTGTAGGCTGGTGACCTTCAATGTAGGGCGATAGGGTAGAAAGCTGGGGTTACCTTGGCAGTTTCCAAAATGTCAGTGTCTGAATGGCATTTCTCTGGGATCTATCTGTTTCTCCAAAGGACAAGGTTCTCCTTTCCTGTAGGGCAGCATGTATGTGGTTAGTGTTGCATTAGGTCGATGGTAGCATGTGGATAAGAAGCATGAACAGAGAATGCATTTCCACCTAATTTTTAGACTCTAACTGATCATTTGTTCTTATTTTTGCTCCTCATTTTTTACCCCTTCCCTTCTCTGTGCCTCCTGTACCCACACAGGGAGTGTTTGAAATCTGTTCCCTCCTCTGTTGGAGGGAAGGAGAGAGGGTAGAAGAGATGTGCTCTGTGTTTGCACACATACCTTCTAAGATACCCTGCACCTCCAGTTTTTGAATCTTTAAGGATCTAGGAGTTCAACCTGCTGATCTTTTATCCTTACCTCCTGGATACTTACTTTCAGCTTCATTTGATTGGATTTCTTTTTCCTCTGTTCTTTTTTTTTTTTTTTTTAGACAGAGCCTCAAGCTGTCTCCTTGGGTAGAGTGCTGTGACATGACAGCTCACAGCAACCTCCAACTCCTGGGCTCAAGCGCTTCTCCTGCCTCTGCCTCCCAAGTAGCTGGGACTACAGGCTCCCACCACAACGCCCGGCTATTTTTTGGTTGCAGCTGTCATTGTTGTTTGGTGGGCCCAGGCTGGATTCAAACCCACCAGCTCAGGTGTATGTGGCTGGAGCCTTAGCTGCTTGAGCCACAGGAGCCGAGCGTTTCCTCTGTTTTTTATCTTCCAAAAATGAACTGACATCACTTACATATTGTTGTTTGCACTCTTCTTTCTTTGACCTTGTGGATTAATACCTTTTTTTTTTTTTTTTACATTCCTTGCTGTCATTTAAGAGTGGATTTAGGCAAGAGTGAAGATAAATACCTGTGTCCAATCCACTACATTTTCCTATCAGGTTTAAATAAATACAAAATTTTCTTTTCCTTTCTTTTTCTGTGGTAGCCTAATTCCCAAAATAACATAATGGACTGTTTCACATGGGCTTTTGGAAATATATTTGGAGACTTAGCTTGGGAATTTGTTTCTGGTTTAAAAAATAAAGTTCATTTAGACACAAGAATATGTTGATTTCATTCATTAGCATATGTTCACAGTCATGTCAAAGCCTAATGCTAAAAGAATTACTTAGACACGACTTGGTTTTAGGAATTACCAAGCAGAAAAGTATAAATAGCTTTATTAATGTGTTACCGCTGACACTGTGCTGTTCCAGATCATAGTTTTTGCACAATAGGAGATATTTGAAAGTTGTTTTTTTCTCACTGATGGCCCAGCATAGATTGATTCAGAGATAATGTACTAAGAGAAGGTACGTGGTTTCAGGGCATCAGGAATGAGAATGAAATTTCTGATGAAAGCCCTTTGAATAATTCTTGCTAAAGGTGCTATATGCCATTTGCTGTGAACTGTGTATATTTAAAATCTGAAATATGCCCAAGCAAACAGGAAGATGAAAAGATGAGTTCCTTAAGAAGTAAGCTGTTTTTAAGTCTTTTTTGATTTTCTTGGACCAAGACTGTCAGAAACCCTTCAAGTCAGGACATTTTCTGGCATGCCATGTCTAAGACATGCTGCTCTTTCTTTCCCCAGGACAGTCAGGAGAGCACCACATAGCATTAGGGAACTTTGCTGCTCTTTTTCAGGAATCCTAGAAAAAGAGATCCTAAGAGAGCAGAGTTTGAGTCCCAGTGCTATCATTTATGCTTGTGGGGTTGAGCAGATTATGAACCTCTAAGAACTTCCTCATTAGAGTAATAAAGGCCCTAATATCACACATGAATTTTATGAGGGTAAAATGAAGTCACATAGAAAAATCAATAGCACTTGGAACAGTCACATGGTCAACACTTCTTGTCCCTACCCCTCACATCTAGGTCAGGCTAGGTTCTTGTAAATGCACTTCTTTGCAAACGAACTATTGAGTTTACGTGAGTGAACACTAAGGGGGGTGGGGGTGGGGGGCAATAGCTGCATTGGTACAGTTGGTCATACAGGTTTATGTGTCCTTCAGCAGATCATGAAAACATTGACACAAAAGAGTCATATTTATTTTCCAATTTTCTAGCAAAGTTAGAATACAGAGTGTGGATTTAATAGGTGTTTACTGAATTGAATAATAATATGTTGTGATAACCTCTCCCCCAACAGAAAGGGAGAGACAATGTAGCAAAGTGTTTAAAATACTGCAGAATCTCACCTGTGGAAAATGTAAAGTTCAAAAATGGTCAAGTTCATAGTAACTTGAACTTGGAATAGTGGTTCAAAGAGCTGAGAGGAGGGGGAAGATGGTTCAAGGATACAAAGTTTCAGTTGCCCACGTTTCTGGCGATCTCAAGTACAATGCAATAAGTATAGTTAATAATACTGCATTGTGTACTTGACATATGCCAAGAGGGAAATGTAAAGAAAACTAAATGATAACTATGGAAGAGAAAGGGCATGTTAGTAAGCTTAGTTGTTATTACTTCACAATACATATGTATACCAAATGATCAAGTTGTACACCTTAAATGTATACAATTTTCAATGGTTTCAATTATTTCTCAATCATTCCAGAAGAAATGTGGGTCTCTGGTATAACCAGGGTTCCCATTCTAGATCCCATTCTAGAAATGTGGGTCTCTGGTATAACCAGGGTTCCCATTCTAGTTAAGTAACTTGGGGGCAAGTTATTAAAGAGCTTTAAAGCTCAGTTTCTCAAATCTAACCTCCTCAGTGCGTATAGAAGTCTGGGGAGTGAGGGCCACATGTGAAGCACCTGGTGGGGCTGGACTAAGGTGCAGTGAGTGAGCACTTGCCTCGGTCACAGCATTTAAGAGGTCACCAAAAGCCTCAGTAATAAAAATAAATAATATTGAATGCAATATTTAGAAAAATTAAGATGCAACAAAAGTCCATGATGAACAAAACATAAAGGTTTTAAAGAAAAGTAACTATTAGTAATGGTATCATGTCTGAGCCTAAAGTGAAATGAGAAATCAGTAAAACCGATCTTGTCCTTACGTGAAATTTCGATACAGTCTTCATTATGGGTTCTTTTTTGCATTAATTTAATTTAAATTTTAAAATAATATATATCTAAAACAGTGTGTTGTATACCTTAAATATATACTACTTTCAGATAAATACATAACATACCATTTATCTTGATCACTGAGATGTTTTGTACCCTCCAAATGTTGTGCCCCAGTGTTATCCTTCACTGTCCTTCTCTTTCTTGTTTAAATATATATGAATATATATTTACATAGTACTTAAAAGTAGACTATTTGATCCTTCTTTTTAGCTTCCCTTCATCTGAAATCTGTGTATTAAGCGAGCACATTTAAAGCATGCAGAAGAGAAATGCTATCGACATTAGAAATTTTAGGTACCAAAAAATGGCTAATGTAAATTGTGGTCTAATATTTCAAGGTAACACTAAAAGACAGGCATTTAGGTATGTTAATAAGTAGCCCATCCTGGCAGTTGGCTAGGTAGAAACATTTCTATTTTTAAGAATCCTTCCCCAGTGGCTGATTATAGTTTGCTTTTAAACATATGGATTTTGAAGCCATAATAACATTCTCCTTCTTTATAGTCTGATTTTTCGAGTTTTATTCTTGGCAGAATTTTCTTCCAGTAACTCACTCCTAACGCTCATAGGGCACTAAATGACAAGCTTCTTATGGGAGACTGATAAGCACGTGTCTGAGAGAACCTGACTGCCCGCTGAGTCTGGCAATGCTGATAACACTGCACCGAGGTCTATGAGGTCTGATAGAAAAAGAGGAAAAGAAAAAAGAAATCTCTGCTGCAACTTTCTTTCTGGAAGACTTGCTTACATGCTATATTTTTAGTCTTGTCATAGGAAGTGGGTGTCGATCAAGATATTTTAGGAAAGGCTTAACTTTCCTGAGTTATAGTATAAGCTTTTAATGTTTCCTTATTCAAATAAATGCCCCCACATTCATAAGGGAAAAGATCAGTTGGCTTTGCCCAGGGCTGCTATTTTATTTTTTATTTTATTTTACATCTTTGTAAAGAACATTTTTTAGCTGGTGCTTTTGTGCTTCTGCAGTGGTGTTTCACATGCAGCCAGAGAGACCAGGTAAGGAGCTAAACACTTTGGAAATAAGTATGGAAAAATGGCTGGTTCTGAATTCAGTGAAACAGAATGGACTCTCTATGGTAGTGGTCCCCAACCCAAGGCTGCAGGCTGGTACCAGTCCATGGTCTGTCAGACAGCTGGCTGCCACAGCCTCACTGCCTGAGCTTCACATCCTGTCCCAAACACCCACCTTCCCAACCCCCATCCATGGAAATAGTGTCTTTCATGAATCCAGTCCCTGATGCCAAAAATATTGGGGACCATGGCTAAGGGCTTGGTGTTATTATTATACTAAATCATGCTGTTGGCGTGTTCTCCGTGTTTTCAGATCATTTTCTAAATTCATTCTTCAGATAGATAATCTACAAAAAATTAGGCCTCAAACATAGTTTTTCCCAAAAGCTAATGTGTAGTAACATTTAAATGTCTTCACAGGAGAAGGTGCTATGCCTCTTCTTCTGCTAGGAAGATTTGTATGGTAGATCTCTTCCACCACTCTTTTCCCACTGTTCCGATGGAAATGCAGTATTTGAAACCAGGGCAGCTTAATTTTGAATATAATTTAATGGAAGCGCTGATCAAACTAAACCGTTTGCCCGTAGAAGCTTGTCTGCATAATGGCTTGTTCATCAGCTATTTGTGCCCTTCGTAATGTAGATTGTTTCAGATGCCATGTATTTACAATCTGAAAATCGCAATACATGAGGATTCCTAATTGCAACTTATCAAGGAAATATTGTACTGGCTTCCTATGAAAATCTTGAAATATTGAGCCAAAAGTCAGAAAGGGTAGTGATCAGTTACCAATCGTGAAAATCTAGCAACAGCAGGGTGAGGTCAAAACTATAAGTAGTAAATGAAGTGGAGGTGTGACTATTTTAGCTAAGTTGTTCTAAATGCAATTATAACTGCATGAGAAATTTTTAGGTAAGCCTAATTGCCAGAGTGAGTGTGATATTAAATTAAGTTTCTGCTCCACCTCCATCTTTATCCTCTGATCAAACATATCATGACCTACATTTTAATTATTTTAAGTATTTTCTCACCCTCACCCAAAGGGTAATGGTAGAAAACTAACACATATCAAACACTTGGTGTGTAAGTAATAGACTATATTTTCTAAGAGCATTGTCTAATTCTCCAAACAATTCTAAGAAGAATGGAGTTGCATTAGTCGTGTATAATATATTACTTTGCATGTTTTTTCTTATAAGAAATAACTTCAGAGAAATTAAGCAAGCCATTCAAAGTCCCAGAGACAGTAAATCTGGAGAGGCTTAAAAGTAAATAGAGGTTAGGAAAGGAGACACAAGTTAAATTGATGATCTATCCACAGTGAGATAAGTACAATGATCAGAGTCCAGATAAAATGAGGCTGAATTATAAGCTCATTTGTCTTGGGTCAAATAGTGACCTTGAACGAACCTCTTAATTCTCTCTGTGCCTCAGTTTCTCATTTAAAAATAGTATTGTAACCTCTCAGACCTCTGAATTACTTCCAAGTAGCAGATCATTTCTCTCAGATCCAAGCTTGGAGAATTTTTGCTGATGCTTTATGACACAAGTGCTCACCTTGTGCCCTCTGCTTGGCAGACATTACTAAGTATCAGCCATCTTCTTCCTGCTGGGAGACTGATACTCACAGGCACATATGCACAGCTCTTACAAGGGTAGTTACTGACCATGAAAAGCAGGACAGCATTGTCCCTGAATGAATTATGCTGAAAGTGTGTTATAGGATGAAAGAGTTTCAGTCTTTGTTCCAAGTCGTGACTGAATCCCTAATCATCATGGTCAGGGAACAGAGTGAGTAGGATAAATGGTATAGATGAATGCCCCCTCCCCACCCTCCCAGTGGACAGGAAAGAAAACCAATAAAGGGAAGTGCTATTTTATTGATAGAGGCTATTTTCATCAGTTTTAGGAATAATGAAATCTTCTACTTGTTCCATCCCCATCTAGCCCTTGGAGTTTTCATTTCATTGCTAAAGCTTCTTTTTCTGGGTCAAATGCCATTGCTGGAGAGGTCAATTATGTGATTCACCCTGACCTGTGGTTCAGAAGTCTATTTGTGAGAATATTTTTTTTTTCCCATCAAATGGGTGAAGGGATGAGCTTCCAAAACCAATTCTGCTTAGACATTTATAATCCTTAATAGTATGAGTATGGGAGTTATAATAATAATAAGACATTAAGTGCAAATGGTTGTTAAAGTGTCTGGCATATGTCGTCAAGATCAGCAAGGAATCCTTAGTCATTCTCTGGTCTGATTTTTTTTTATATGAGGTATTATTAGAGTCCCAAATGACCTATAAAAGAGCCAGGACTCAGAAAGCCTTCCTCTGAAAAATCGATTTTTTTTTCTTAAAATATTACATTCAGTGTAAATACTCAAAACCTTGATGCTTCTTGGCCAAGAATTATCATTTAATTATTTAATGTTGGCTGTGTATTATTTACTTCCAGATGAAATCTAGGGAAAGTTGAAATAATTTAGGGACTTAGGACATTTTGTATAGATGTTCTTCATTTTAAGTGTAGACGAATACCAATCCTATCTAGGCAGGGGAGGCTACTTCTCATTTGTGAGAGTATTTTCTCTGAAAATGCTCATAGATTTTATTTTTCTAAAGCCCATTATTTTCCCTCTCCTTTTATTCACTTTCAAAGAAAAAGACAGTTACCTTATTCCTAGACTTACATTTATGTTTAATCCTCCCCTTTTTTTTCATTTTCTAAAAGTATAGGTGTAGTTTGTCTAACCTTACCTTTCTGCATTACATCTTCTGCTTACAATCTCCTAGCTTCTGCCTTCTAACCTGAATCCAAAACTGATTTACTTCAAATGCTGATGTCTTAAGTAATGAATGCTACGTCATCTTTTGATATAACAACCAGCTATTATACTAGATGGATCTCAAGAAAGTCTTTTCTTTTGCTGTTGTGTGGTTGTTAACATCTGAATATTGTTATTGATCACTTGTTGGAGAAGGCTCCAGGAAATATTTCCTCACATGAAAGTTGAAAGCAAAAGATTTATTTGAGGGCAGTGCAGAACTCCCTGTATGTTCTGTGAACTACCTTAGCACAATGTTGTTAGGGGCATTTAGTCCATTGAAAGATACTTTGTGATTTCACTGCAAACTTCATATCTCACAGTTGAACTGCTATTGAGCCCTAACATAGCTTAAATATTCTAAGAGAAGGAAAAAAAGAAAACACTCAACAAACTCACTTTTAAAATTTAGAAAGGAAAAATATTCATATTTTCAGTAAAATAATACCAATATATGGCAAATATATATTGTGTCCATATAAGGAAGCTATAGAGAAAGAAGAACATAAGAGCTGAACAGTAGAGACAAAAGTAGGTGAGAAAGAGGAAAATGTCAGAGGAAAAGTCAGCAAACTGTGACATGAATCCCTTGGTACAAGTTGCAATGGTAGTGTGCCCTACATCTATAATCACTTTGGTCATGAGCACTCTATTATTCTATTACTTTCCTGAGAAATGTGTGAAACTTGTCTCTTAGGATTGTTTAGAATACTAAAGCAGATAATATCCATAGAGTATTTATAAGGGTGCCTGGCACATGGTAAGTGTTGTGATCATTACTATTACTGTTTTTGGATCTCTAGCAGGACTTATTTCCTTTGTTGTGTTTCTGTGTGGGTGTGGGCTTTTCACGAACACACTAGTCAAATCCTGAAAGCCAGTTTTGTGTAACACAATGGATGATTCCACAGCAGCCTTGTAAGACAATGCCTGGGTATCACTTTGGGAGCCAGGGTTTCTTCTGAGTCTATTATTTACAATTCAATTTTTTGGACTAAGTCTAAATAAATATATAGTGAGGATGCAAAACAGAATAAAAGGTTACTTGGAATAATTGAGTTAGTAGATCCCTGCACTTTTCAACAGAATATAGAATCTGCTAAATCACATCTGGATACCTGAACTTTTCAGTTTAAGTGGATATGTCCTTAATCTCTTGTCATAGATCTTTACTGTACCATATTAAAAAATGAACTTACATATATAAAGTGGGTGGTATTTAGAAGGTGTTCAATAAAATGTTAATTCTCCATTCTGTCATTTTTTCTTGAAGATAAAAATTAAGTCAGAAAAATAACTTTTCTTTCTTTCTTTCTTTATTTTTTGTATTTTATTTTAATTTTTCTTTACTTTTCCAGTTTCAAAAAATAGATAACTAATATTTATAAATTAAAATACAAGATAATTTCAAAAAAAGGATCATGTTTATAATTTCCCTTTATAATAATATATTTTTTCCAATTTTAATATCAGATACATCCAGATGAAGGAGAATGCATTTGAAGTATTTCTTCTTTTTCTATTGTCTTTAAGATTTGGAATAACTTTTATTTCTAATGTTCAGAAATGGTTGTATAAACTTAATGTGTTGACCTCACTAATTTGATAGATACCTGAACCGCATTTTTATTATATTCACAATATAGTAGGCTAAATAGTATACTTTAAGCCATACAATTAACAGAAAGGCAACAATCAGCGCTTTGTAGTGGGTTTTTTTTTCTCATGTTTTTAAAAAGCAGGGAATAAAGTATTCATATTATGTCTCCATGTAAGCTATTTAGACATGTTTTAGAGTATAAATTTTGAACCATTTTGGTCTTATGATCACTGAATTAGAAATCAATTTGATTTGAATAATTTGCTCGATTTTGTTTCACAGAGTTCATTGCATTTAGAAGTTTCCTATCCTGACATGTCTGATGATGTTTAATAATACTGATGTTTGTGGCTTTATCTTTGGAGCTGAGAAGGCAATGTTTACAGGTAGTTAATTCTAGGCACTTTTCCATGTCTCAGTAACAATTGTGGTTGATTTTTCCTCCTCCAGCCTGAAAGCAGGGTACCTTTGTTCAAGTTAGCCAGCAAATCACCACTTCCTGCTTGGAAGAATATTTCCTTTTCCAACCTGGATCTCTACAGAGAAAGATTAAATTCTGCCTACTGAGATAGATTTGTTGTCTTTAGAAATGCAGGGATATTAATAGGATCTGGTCTTCATATAGTAATGTTCCAGACTATGTGCCAGGTAATGATTTTTTTTTTCATTAAAATAGGCTATTCAGCACAATATTTTTCCTTGAGTTTTCTGGCTGTTTATAAAACACTTAGCTACAAGTGGCTCATTGATTTCGGTAAAACTGACTCACAACATGACCATTTGTAGAATATAGATTAGTATGTTTAAAAATATTTTAATAAAATTATAAAATAAACACAATCCTTTTTTGTGTTGTGAGAAATCAGAGATGATATGAAGACATGTGATTAATTTTTCTGCCTCATTTAAAACAGATGTACATATGTATTTTCCTATTGTAGATTTTATTTTTCATGAGCCATGTTCTGAATCCAAATTGTTTCTCTGCATCTTTCAAGAGCTATCAATGAGAGCTGGCCTGATTGAGTGTAAAATGCTTTGGTGCTTGGATTACCCCTGTGCCATCAACAGGAAACAAAAGTCTCGCCTTATTTCTGAACTCAACCATTGCCATCCTTTGCTCAAGCTCTTTGTATCACTGAGGGTAAGAAAAAAAATCAAGTAGTTGGGAGGAGCTTTGAAGGGAGATGGCTAGGTGTGTTTAGGGGGGAAAAGTGTTTTTGTGGTGAGAAATGTTCCTTTAAAACCCAATAAATAGAAATGCTTTTAGTAGGAGATGCAGCTCAGGACCTATACACAAAAAAAACAGGGAAAAATGAGTATCACCATTCCTTCATGAGGGGCATTGAATGGCTTTTTTTTTTTTTTTTTTTTGTAGTTTTTGGCCAGGGCTGGGTTTGAACCCTCCACCTCCAGCATATGGGGCCAGCGCCCTACCCCTTTGAGCCACAAGCACCACCCTGAATGGCTTTCTTTTTAACTGAGGAGTTTTTAAGATTTTTGCATTGAGTAAACTATAAGTTTCCAAGGGTATTATATTAGTTTGCTACTGTTGTTTAACAAACCATCCCAGAACTCATTGACTTAAAACATTGATTACTTATTAAATTTATTATTGGAGACACACAGCATATCGTCTGGAGTGTCTTTGATCTAGGCTTGGATTAGCTAGAAGCATTTGCTTTAGTGGAGCATGTCTGATTCCCATGGTAGGTTTTGAGGCAGCTGGGGTGTCTTTATCTCAAATGTCTCTCATTCTCCTTGGACCAACAGGCTCATCAGGGTAGGTTTTTTTCATAGTGATGCTAGAGATCTAAGAAACCCAGGCTAAAATATGACACACTTAATTTAATTAAGCTGGTCATAAGCCAAGTACAGAATAATACGGTATAGAGATTTCTCAAAGAACTAAAAGCAGATTTAGCATTCAATACAATAGTCCCACTATGAGGCATTACCCAAAGGAAAGGAAGTCATTTTATCAATAATAAACTTGCAGTTATGTTTATCACAGCAAAAAACACAAGAGCAATGATATGGAATCAAGCTAAGTGTCCATCAAGGAAAGGGATGGACTAAAGAAAATGTGTTCTATATACACCATGGAATACTACTAAACCATAAAAAGGGATGAAATAATGCCTTCTGCAGTAACTTGGATGGAACTGTAGGACATTATCCTAAGTGAAGTAATACAGGAATGGAAAACCAAGTACAACGTGTTCTCTTTATAAGTGGGGATTGCGCTATGATTATGCAAGAGACACAAAGAGTGGCAAAATGGACACTGCAGACTCAGAAAGGGGTAGGGAAAAATAAACCACCTTTCAGGAGCAGTGTACACTATTCAGGCAGGGGGTACATTAAAACTCAGATATCATCCATGTAACCAAACATCTACTGCAATAATAATAAAGAAAACAACTATTTTTTTCAGTAGTAAATGGATGCAGTCTCTTGAGTTCCTCTGGTATACAAGGAAACCCTAATGGCATCCAACCAAATCTCTGTCTCATAGCAGATATTAAAGAAAAATGCTTATAAATGTTACCCCCAAAAAAGAAAAAAATAAGGCAGAGGTTGAAAATTCATATGACCATTAGGAAAAAAAACTATAAAGTCAATGGCAAATGGCATAAATAGGAGAAAAGGTGAAAAATGGGTGCCAGTGATATAATCTCCTGTGGAAAGATCTGTGTGAAAAACTTCACAAATGTCATAATAAAGCTAAGTGTGAATTTCATATAATGTGTCAAACAATCCCTGTCTCCTGTTTGATCATTTTGTAAATCCTTCTTCCCAATGCACTTTCTGAGAAAACTCTCTGTTTAGAACTTGGTTAATATCTGTCAATTTCTGTGGTACTGGGATAACTCATGAAAGTGATAATTTGTCCATTCTTCTCTCACCATCCTGCTCCATCCTGAGTAAATAAAAAGGGCATTTAGGGGGAATGTTGAACAGAGGAAAGGCTATTATGCAAAATTTTCCAAATATTTATTTTTAAAAGAAAGTAAATTCAGATAGATATGATGAAAATTAGTTCCTGACAATGATCAAAAAAGGGTTTGAGTCAGAGTGGATTTATCAAAATGCAAATATTTTAAACAAAACAGAACTTTGTGATTGCATACAGAAGCTATTCCTCAAAGCCTACTGGGGACATTTTCTAGTTTACATAATGTAATTAAATTCAAGCCTGATGAATTCAAATTTATCCCAAAGACATTATTGGTAACATGATCCCATGTGGGTAAAGGCTCAGGAAGTAGCCTGTTTGGGGGCCAAGAGAGAATTAGAAAATCATATCTAAAGCTCACAGCAATTATTTGAAAGGATTCCTGGGCAGCAGTGTTCAGCAGTGATAGAAAGGGAATTAGAACCATTGCTGGTACTAGATTTTACTCTAAAACCCAAACGTGTCCTTGGACAGAAGAAAAAAACTTAAGTTTATGCCAAGAGGGGGTAGCCAATGCGCCTTTCTCATGGGACTCTAATAGTTATATGGAATAATGTTTCTTTTTGCCTCATGTAATTATGACTTGTAAACATCACATATATATATATATATATATTTTTTTTTTTTTTTGGTTGGGGCTGGGTTTGAACCCGCCACCTCCAGCATATGGGAATTATATATATTTTTAATTTGGTTTTATTTTTCCTTTGATGGTAATTGCTGGTATTCCATTTAGAGATCATATGTTCAGAAGCTTGGATAAAGTTTATTATTTTAGTTACCTCTAAATTACGTCAAATGTAAGCACTATCAATAGAGAAATGAGATTAGCTCCATCCAGCTCAGTGGCTCAGTCTGGGGCCCTAGACAATGCCCAAAGTTCTCCACACTCCTGCTCAAGCTCTCCCCAAGGCAGTTCAACTGAGTGCCAAGTCCAAAAACACCAAAACAGTTCACAGGCTGAGAGGCTATTCTGTGAGAAGAGGCAAATGTATTAAAAAAAAAAATGAACTGGGGTCAGAGCGGCGCTGCATCTTCGGCAGGAACTGCGGGCACCAGGCGGGTCTCGGCAAGATGCTTGCGGCGCCGGCATGCTGTGCATGTGTGTGGCTGCCTGGTGCGGTCAGGCTCTCACAGCGCAGCTGTTGGGGCGAACAGACGGCAGCAATTTTCTGGAGGATAAACAATGGCTCACTACTCTTTCTCACTACAACAAGGAAGTCAGACAGTGGAACAAATTTGGAGAGATTCCTGTCTTGAGTGGAGGTTTGTTTCAATATGAACATTTGTTGATGGAACAAGAGAAAGATAAAGGTTCTGCTTTCATTGAGATAACTCAGGGTCATCTACAACATACGTTTCATATTTAAAAAAACTAATGGTAGAGGGTGGAGACAAGATGGCTGACTGAAGCCAGCTTTCCACAGAGGCTCCTGTATAGAAGGAGAGTTAAAGGACAGAAATTTAGCAGGTAACCTGGTGGATTTGAGCTGCACCAAGAGAGAAGGTTGAAGAACGCATATCAACCCTGCTGAGGTGAGCTGTGACCCCAAGGATACAAACAAAAGGTACAAAATCCATCCCCAAGCAGATGTGAGTCCCCTCCCCCATGAGAACAGCTCAGAGTGCCCCACAAACAAACAAACAGACAGAGTTCAAAGGTCCTCCCACTATACTCCACGGGAGAGACACTCTAAAAAATGTACCTACCTCCCCTACTAGGGTGCCATGGTGTTCTCCTGCCAGGCATAAAACTGTATATGTTTTCTACCTGCAACTCTGAGCTCCCAGCATTCCTCTTCACTTTCACTCTGAGGTCTGGAGGCCTGTACCCCAGGAGTCCAGATTCTTGGGTGATTTCTCAAGGGCTGTGGACAGTGCCTAAACTGCAGCTAGTAAGTGCTGACTCTGGGGCATGGGAGTGAGGAGAGGATGGTCAGCTGAGAGGGAACCACACCAGAGCAGAAGTGCCCCCAGGTGCAGAGCAGCAGCTGTCTTTTAGCAACAATAGGGCTCACTCGTGGATTTTCTGAAGCCACACCCCCTGTCTCCCTGGGTAAACAGAGGAGGCCGGGCATCTATTCAGGTGGCAACCACCACGGAACAGATCTGGGACTGAAACGCAGGCCCTGTAAGTAAAGGGTTTGCCTTAGGCAGCATCAACCTGGGTAGAGGGAAGGGACTAGAAACACACTTGCAGACCCGGGAAGTTCCAAGGGCAGGGCTGACCCAGAGGACTGCTTTACTGAGCCTAAGATGCACCCGGCCCGCAGGGGATCATCAGCCTATAGACAAAGGAAGATAGGAGGCTAGAACTAACAGGTAACTAAACACAAACCTGTAGGAGCAAAGGCAGGGCCTGAGGCGCAGGCTCTGGGAACTCAAAACAGCTTCTCTTCTGCAGAGGAATTTAGCAGGGACAAAAACAAATTCCCGCAAAGTTGTTCTATTGTGTCAGTAACATCAATCAGTGGCAAAGGTGGAATTGAGTAAACACCCTCCAGCCTCCATCAAGAGGCCGAGGTTGTCAGGCCTCACCTCCCCTGGCTAGATAGAGGCAGAGTGCAGCTGCCTGGCTGAGCAGAAATAGATTTCCTTGTGATTCAGGTGGGTGCAACCCCCTGGAGTATCTGTTAACTACAGGCAACTGGGTCAGCCAACTGCGGGGCTAACAGTGACTGGGTGTGACAGAGGTGCAAGGTGGGGAAGGAGGCATCAACCTTCCCAGACTGATCTATTTCCTGGGTGCCTCCTCCCAACTCCACGCAGCACTAAAGAAAGCCATATCAGAGTAGCCACCAGAACCCTGTGATCCAGTTGCCAGAGACCTTTTAAACTCTCCCACCTGAGACAGGTGAAGACTGAGACAATTGATTTGGACCTTTTGAACTGAGCTAATCACCTGAGGACTATTCAGGTGGTACCCTGGGTGTGTGGTTGTAGGAGGGCTTGATTTTCCTTTTCCAATTGTTGCCTGTGAGGGGTGGGGTGACTTAATTGCTGGTATTTCTCCACAGCTGAGACTTCAACCCAGAGTAACTGTTTCACAAGTGTCAAACAGAAACCAGCTGAAAACAAGACAGAACCACTTAGCCCCACCACACCAAACAGGGCCCCAGTTCCTCAGGCCATAGCACTGCACGGGTCCTCAACAAAGCTCCAGGGGAAATATCAAATGGTATAAAACAATCATGGGGCAGAATCAGCAGAAAAACTCTGGTAATATGAATAACCAGAATAGATCACCCCCCCCCCAAGAAAAGATATGGCAGATGTACCTGAAGATGCATTCATAAACAGCTGGCCGAGATGTCAGAAATTGAATTCAGAATTTGGACTGCAAACAAGATTAATAAAATGGAGGAAAATTTGGAATTAGAAATTCGAGGAGCAATTCAAAAGTCAAAATTAGAAATTCGAGGAGAAATTCAATAGTTGTCTTCAATAGTTGTCTCAAGAATTTAACGAATTTAAAGACGAAACCACCAAAAACTTTGACACTCTGAAACAAGAATTCGAAGTCCTCTAAGATCTGAAAAATACAGAAGAATCCCTGAGGAACAGAGTGGAGAAAGCAGAAGAAAGGATTTCTGACATTGAAGACAAAGCCTTTGAACACTACCAAACTCTCAAAGAGGAAGAGAAATGCAGAGCAAATACAGATCATTCTCTCAGAGAGCCCTGGGATAATTCCAAGAAGGCTAATATCCGCCTCATTGGAATACTTGAAAGTGATGAAGTGGCCTCGCTGGGCACAGAGGCCCTTCTCCATGAAATTATGAAGGAGAATTTTCCAGACATGCCAAGAGATTATGAAATTCAGATAGCAGACAGTTTCAGAACCCCAGCACGACTCAATCCCAGTAAGACATCCACCAGGCATATCATAAGTAACTTCACAAAAGTAAATATGAAGTAGAAAATTCTCAAAGCAGCCAGATGTAAGAAATCCATTACCTACAAAGGGAAGAATATTAGAATGACTGCAGATCACTCAGCTGAAACTTTTCAAGCCAGAAGAGGGTGGTCATCGACTTTTAATCTCCTAAAGCAAAATAACTTTCAAACCCGGATCCTGTATCCAGCTAAACTGAGTTTCGTTTATGATGGAGAAATTAAATACTTTAATGACATTCATATGTTGAAGAAATTTGCCATAACCCAACCAGATCTTCAGGATATTCTCAGACCTATCCTCCATAATGACCAGCCCAATCCTCTACCACAAAATTAAACTCACTCAGAAACTTTTGATCAAACTCCCACTTCCACAGTGTTGAAAGGATTAAAAATGTCTACTGAACTTTTGAAAAACTCAATACCCAAAATTTTACAAGAATTATCAATATTCTCCATTAATGTGAAAGTTGTAAACAGTCCTCTAAAGAGGCACAGGTTAGTGGACTGGATACAAAAACTCAGGCCAGATATTTGCTGCATACAAGAGTCACATCTTACCTTAAAACGCAAATATAGACTCAGCGTGAAAGGATTGTCATCCATATTTCAGGCAAATGGTAATCAGAAAAAAGAAGGTGTTGCAATTCTATTTGCAGATACAATAGGCTTTAAACCAACAAAAGTAAGGAAGGATAAGCATGGTCACTTCATATTTGTTAAGGGTAATACTCAATATGATGAGATTTCAATTATTAATATCTATGCACCCAACCAGAATGCACCTCAATTTATAAGAGAAACTCTAAAGGCATGAGCAACTTGATTTCCTCCAGCTCCATAATAGTCGGAGATTTCAACACTCCTTTGGCAGTGTTGGATAGATCCTCCAATAAGAAGCTGAGCAAAGAATTTTTAGATTTAAAACCTATCCATCTAACATTTGAATTTAGCAGACATCTATAGAACATTTCATCACAACAAAACTGAATACACATACTTCTCATCAGCCCACGGAACATACTCCAAAATCGATCACATCTTAGGTCACAAGTCTAACCTCAGTAAATTTATTTATTTATTTATTTATTTTTTATCAATTGTTTTGGCCTTTTTGTTCATGTATATTTTTCTTCTCTCCCTCTTTAAAAAAAAAAACAAACTCAAAATGTTAAGGGGGTACAAAACTTTTTGTAATATAGACACACTCTATAATGCTAAAGTCAGGGCTTTCAGTGTGTCTGCCACCAGGACAGTGTACATTGTACCCAATAGGTAAGTTTCTTTTTTTTTTTTCTTTTTTTTTTTTATTAAATCATAGCTGTGTACATTGATATGATCATGGGGCATCATTCATTAGCTTCACAGACCGTTTACCAAGTTTCACATATACCCTTGTAAGATGCACCACTGGTATAATCCCACCAATCTTCTTCCCTCTACCCACCTCCACCTCCCTCCCCTCCCCCCTATTCTTAGGTTGTAACTGGGTTATAGCTTTCATGTGAAAAACTCTAAATTAGTCTCATAGTAGGGCTAAGTACATTGGGTACTTTCTCTTCCGTTCTTGAGAGACTTTACTAAGAAGAATATGTTCCAACTCCATCCATGTAAACATGAAAGAGGTAAAGTCTCCATCTTTCTTTAAGGCTGCATAATATTCCATGGTGTACATATACCACAATTTATTAATCCATTCGTGGATCGAAGGGCACCTGGGCTTCTTCCATGACTTAGTAATTATGAATTGGGCTGCAATAAACATTCTGGTACAAATATCTTTGTTATGATGTGATTTTTGGTCTCTGGGTATATACCCAGTCGAGGGATTACAGGATTGAATGGCAGATCTATTTTTAGATCTCTAAGAGTTCTCCATATCTATTTCCAAAAGGAATGTATTAATTTGCATTCCCACCAGCAGTGCAAAAGTGTTCCCTTTTCTCCACATCCGCGCCAACATCTCTGGTCTTGGGATTTTGTGATATAGGCTAGTCTCACTGGAGTTAGATGGTATCTCAAAGTAGTTTTGATTTGCATTTCTCTGATGATTAAAGATGATGAGCATTTTTTCATATGTCTGAAGGCTGTGCACTTGTCTTCTTAGAGAAGTTTCTCTTGCCCAGCCTGCGATGAGATCACTTGTTCTATTCTTGCTGATGTGTTTGAGTTCTCTGTGGATTCTGGTTATTAAACCTTTGTCAGAGACATAACCTGCAAATATCTTCTCCCATTCTGAGGGCTGTTTGCTTGCTTTACTTAGTGTGTTCTTGGCTGTGCAGAAGCTTTTTAGTTTGATCAAGTCCCGGTAGTGTATTTTTGAAGCTGCTTCAATTGCCTGGGGGGTCCTCCTCATAAAATACTCGCCCATCCTGATTTCTTCAAGGGTTTTTCCTGCACTCTCCTCTAGTATTTTGATAGTTTCATGTCTTAAGTTTAAATCTTTGATCCACTGTGACTCTATCTTAGTTAATGGTGAAAGGTGTGGGTCCACTTTCAGTCTTTTACAGGTTGCCAGCAAGTTCACCCAGCACCATTTTAAATAGGGAATCTTTTCCCCACTGAATGTTTTTAATTGGCTTGTCAAAGATTAAATAACAGTAAGTAGCTGGATTCATCTCTTGATTCTCTATTCTATTCCAGACATCTACCTCTCTGTTTTTGTGCCAGTACCATGCTGTTTTGATCACTATTGATTGTAGTATAGTCTGACATATGGTAGCGTAATTCCTCCTGCTTTGTTTTTATTTCTGAGTAATGTCTTAGCTATTCGAGGTTTTTTCTGATTCCATAGAAAATGAAGTATTGTTTTTTCAAGATCTTTAAAGTATGACAGTGGAGCTTTAATAGGGATTGCATTGAAATTATATATTGCTTTGGGTAGTATAGACATTTTAACTATGTTGATTCTTCCCAGCCATGAGCATGGTATGTTTTTCCATTTGTTAATATTTTCAGCTATTTCTTATCTTAGAGTTTCATAGTTCTCTTTATAGAGATCTTTCACGTCCTTTGTTAGATAAATTCCCAAATATTTCATCTTCATTGGCACTACTGTGAATGGGATAGAGTCCTTTACTGTTTTTTCAGCTTGACTGTTGTTGGTATATATAAAGGCTACTGATTTATGAATGTTGATTTTGTAACCTGAGACGCTGCTGTATTCCTTGATCACTTCCAGGAGTTTTGTAGTAGAGTCCCTAGTGTTTTCCAGATATACTATCATATCATCTGCGAAGAACGAAAGTTTGATCTCTTCTGACCCTACATGGATACCCTTGATCACCTTTTCTTCCCTAATTGCAGTGGCTAAAACTTCCATTACAATGTTAAAAAGCAATGGAGACAATGGGCAGCCTTGTCTGGTTCCTGATCTGAGTGGAAATGATTCCAATTGAACTCCATTCAATATGATATTGGCTGTGGGTTTGTTGTAGATGGTCTCTATCAGTTTAAGAAATGTCCCTTCTATACCGATTTTCTTAAGTGTTCTGATCATGAAGGGATGCTGGATATTATCAAAAGCTTTTTCTGCATCGATTGAGAGAATCATATGGTCTTTGTTTTTTAATTTGTTTATGTGCTGGATTATACTTATAGATTTACGGATATTGAACCAGCCCTGAGATCCTGGGATAAAACTGACTTGGTCATGATGTATAATTTGTTTGATGTGTTGCTTGATTCTGTTTGTTAGGATCTTGTTGAATATTTTTGCATCTATATTCATTAGTGATATCGGTGTATAATTTTCTTTTCTTGTTGGGTCTTTCCCTGGTTTGGGGATCAGGGTGAAGTTTGCTTCATAGAACGTGTTGGGTAGTCTTCCTTCTTTTTCTATCTTTCGGAACAGGTTAAGTAATATAGGTAGTAATTCCTCTTTAAAGGTTTGGTAGAATTCAGACGTGAAACCATCTGGTCCCGGGTTTTTCTTTTTAGGGAGGTTTTGTATGGTTGATGCTATTTCCCGAGCTTGATATGGGCCTGTTCAACATTTCCACTTGATTCTGGCTAAGTCTTGGAAGGTGACGTGCTTCCAAGTATTGGTCAATTTCCTTCATGTTCATATTTCTGAGAATAAAGTTTCTTGTAATATTCATTAAGGATTTTTTGGATTTCTGAGGAGTCTGTTGTTATTTCGTCTTTGTTGTTTCTGATTGATGAGATTAGAGATTTTACTCCTTTTTTCCTGATTAGGTTGGCCAAATGTTTATCTATTTTATCGAACTTTTCGAAAAACCAGCTTTTTGATTTATTGATCTGTTGTATTATTCTTTTGTTTTCAATTTCATTTAATTCTGCTCTAATTTTGGTTATTTCTTTTCTTCTACTGGGTTTGGGGTTGGAATATTCTTCCTTTTCCAGTTGCTTGAGATGTCCCATTAAGTTGTTAACTTCCTCTCCTTCCATTCTCTTGAGGAAGGCTTGCAGTGGTATAAATTTCCCTCTTAGAACTGCCTTTCTGGTGTCCCAGAGGTTCTGATAGTTCGTATCTTCATTGTTGTTTTGTTCCAAAAATTGGCAATTTCTTTCTTAATCTCATCTCTGACCCAGCTATCATTCAGCATAAGGTTATTTAACTTCCATGTTTTTGTTTGAGTGTGTAGATTCCTGTTGTTACTCAGCTCAAGTTTTATTCCATGGTGGTCTGAGAAGATGCATGGAATAATTTCTATTCCTTTAAATTTACTGAGGTTAGACTTGTGACCTAAGATGTGATCGATTTTGGAGTAAGTTCCATGGGCTGATGAGAAGTATGTGTATTCAGTTTTGTTGGGATGAAATGTTCTGTAGATGTCTGCTAAATCCAAGTGTTGGACAGTTAGGTTTAAATCTAAGATTTCTTTGCTCAGCTTCTTGTTGGAGGATCTATCCAACACTGCCAAAGGAGTGTTGAAATCTCCGACTATTATGGAGCTGGAGGAAATCAAGTTGCTCATGTCTGTTAGAGTTTCTCTTATAAATTGAGGTGCATTCTGGTTGGGTGCATAGATATTCATAATTGAGATCTCATCATATTGAGTATTACCCTTAACAAATATGAAGTGACCATTCTTGTCCTTCCTTACTTTTGTTGGTTCAAAGCCTATTGTATCTGCAAATAAAATTGGAACACCTTCTTTTTTCTGATTACCATTTGTCTGAAATATGGATGACCATCCTTTCACCCTGAGTCTGTATTTGTCTTTTAGGTTAAGATGTGACTCTTGTATCCAACAGATATCTGGCCTGAGTTTTTGTATCCACTCAGGTAACCTATGCCTCTTTAGAGGACAGTTTAAGCCGTTCACATTAATGGAGAATATTGATAAGTCTGGTGAAGTTTTGGGTATCGAGTTTTTCAAAAGTCCAGTGGCCATTTTTAATCCTTTCACCAGTGTGGAAATTGGAGTTTGATCCGAAGTTTCTGAGTGAGTTTACTTTTGTGGTATAGGATTGGGTTGGTCATTATGGGGGATAGGTCTGAGAATATCCTTAAGAGCTGGTTTGGTTATGGCAAATTTCTTCAACCTATGAATGTCATTAAAGTATTTAATTTCTCCATCATATACGAAACTCAGTTTAGCTGGATACAAGATCCGGGGTTGAAAGTTATTTTGCTTTAGGAGATTAAAAGTCGGTGACCATCCTCTTCTGGCTTGACAAGTTTCAGCAGAGAGATCTGCAGTCATTCTAATATGCTTCCCTTTGAAGGTAATGGTTTTCTTTCTCCTGGCAGCTTTGAGGATTTTCTCCTTCATATTAACTTTAGTGAAGTTAATTATGATATGCCTTGGGGATGTCTTACTGGGGTTATATCATGCTGGGGTTCTGAAGCTGTCTGCTATCTGAATTTCAGAATCTCTAGGCATGTCTGGAAAATTCTCTTTCATAATTTCATGCAAAAGGGCCTCTGTGCCCAGCAAGGCCACTTCATCTGTTTCTGGAACTCCTATGATTCGGATATTCGCCTTGTTCGAATTATCCCAGAGCTCTCTGAGAGAGTGATCCATTTTGCTCTCCATTTCTCTTCCTCGTTGAGAGTTTGGGAGCGTTCAAAGACTTTATCTTTGATGTCAGAAATCCTTTCTTCTGCTTGCTCAATTCTGTTACTGAGGGATTCTACTGTATTTTTCATATCTTCGAGGGCTGCAAATTCTTACTTAAGTGTGTCTAAGTCTTTGGTGGTTTTGTCTTTAAATTCATTGAATTCTTGAGACAACTTTTGAATTTCTCCTCGAATTCCTAATTCCATTTTGTTAATCTTGTCTGCAATCCAAATTCTGAATTCGATTTCTGACATCTGAGCCAGTTGTTTATGAATGGGATCTTCAATTGCATCTGCCATATCTTTCCTTGGGTTGGGGGTTGATCTATTCTGGTTATTCATGTTACCAGAGTTTTTCCACTGATTCCGCCCCATGGTTGTTTTACTCCCTCTGACTTTTTTCCCCTGGGGCTTTGTCGAGGTCCCATACAGTGTTGTGGCCTGAGAAACTGGGGCCCTGTCTGATGTGGTGGGTCTAAATGGTTCTGCCTTGTTTTCAGCTGGTTTCTGTTCCACCCTAGTGAAACAGATACTCTGGATTGAAGTCTCAGCTGTGGAGAAATATCAGCAATTAAGTCACCCCACCCCCCACCGGCAAACAATTGGAAAAGAAAAATCAAACCTTCCTACCACCGTGCACCTAGGGCACCACCTGATTTGTCCTCAGGTGATTGGTTCAGTTAAAAAATGTCCAAATCAATTGTCTCAGTCTGCACCTGTCTCAGGTGATAGAGTTTAAGAGGTCTCTGGGAACTGGATCACAGGGGTCTGGTGACTACCCTGGTATGGCTTGCTCCAGTGCTGCGTGGAGTCAGGAGCAGCCACCCAGACTATAAATCAGTCTGGGAAGTTTGCTGCCTCCTTCCCCACCTTGCACCACTTCACACCCAGTCCCCGATAGCCCTGCAGTTGGCTGACCCAGTTGCATGTAGTGAATCGGTACTCCAGGGGTTCGTACCTGCCTGAATCACAAGGAAGTCTGCCAGGCTGCTGCGCTCTGCCTCTCTCCAGCAGGAGGAGGTGAGTCCTGACAACCTGGGGTGCTAGATGAAGGTTGACGGGTTATCACTTAGGTGCGGTCTCGCCCCTGATTAATGTTACTGACAGAACAGAACAGAACAACTCTGCGTTTCCCCTGCAGAAGAGAAGCTGAATTGAGTTCCAAATCAGCTTGTCTTTGCTCTTGTATTGTCTATAGGCTGACGATCTTAGGTTTAGTAAAGTGGACCTCCTTTACTAAAGGGTCAGCCCCACCCTGGGAGTTTCCCTGGTTTGCAAGTTGGAGTTGACTCAGGCAAACTCAGAGTCTCTGGTTGCCCAGGGAGACAGGGGGTGTGGTTTCAGAATATTCTGTAGTGGGCCGTATTGCAGGCAAAAGAGGGCTGCTGCCTTATGGCTCAGGCAACCGTTGCTCCAGTGTAGCTCCCCTCTGGCCAACCGTCCTCTCTCCACTCCCATATCCCAGAGTCTGCACCAAACAGCTGCAGCCCAGCACTGTCTACACCCCTCGAGCAATTACCCAAGAGTCTGGACCCCTGAGTGACAGGCCTCCAGACCTTGGAGCGAGAGCAGAGGGGAGCGCGTTGAGCGCTGGAAGCCTGGGGTTGCGGGCAGAGAACACACACAGCTTTACACAGTTTTATGCCTGGCCGTATTGTCACCAAAAGACGGCTGTCGCACTGTGCCTCAGGGAACTGCCACTCTGGTGCAGTCCCCTCTCCGCCGACTGACTGGGACTGGCCTCCAGACCCCAGTGTGAGCAAAGGGGAGCACTGGGAGCTCTGAATTCCAGGTATAGACTATATACAGTTTATACAGTTTTATGCCTGGCAGGAGGATGCCGTGGCACCCTAGTAGGGGAGGTAGGTCCAGTGTTTAGAGGGTCTCTCCCATGGAGTGTAGTGGGAGGACCTTTGAACTCTGCCTGGTTGTTTGTGGGGCACTCTGAGCCGTTCTCATGGGGTAGGGGACTCCCGTCCGCTTGGTGATGGATTTTGTACCTTTTGTGTGTATCCTGGTGGTCGTAGCTCGCCTCAGCGGGGTTAACATGCGTTCTTCAACCTTCTCTCTTAGTGCAGCTCAAATCCACCAGGTTACTTGCTGAATTTTTGTCCTTTAACTCTCATTCTGAATGGGAGCCTCTGTGGAAAGCTGGCTTCAGTCAGCCATCTTGTCTCCTCCTCTAACCTCAGTAAATTTAAAGGAATAGAAATTATTCCTTGCATCTTCTTGGACCACCATGGAATAAAAGTTGAGCTAAGTAAAAATAGGAATCTGCATACTCATACAAAAACATGGAAGTTAAATAACCTTATGCTGAATGATAGGTAGGTCAGAACTGAGATTAAGAAGCAATTTGCCAAATTTTTGGAACAAAATGACAATGATGACATGAATCATCAGAACCTCTGGGATACCGTAAAGGCAGTACTAAGAGGGAAATTTAGAGCACTGCAAGCCTTCCTCAAGAGAACAGAAAGAGACGAAGATAACAACTTAATGGGACATCTCCAGCAACTGGAAAAGGAAGAACCTTCCAACCCCAAACCCAGTAGAAGAAAAGAAATAACCAAAATTAGAGCAGAATTAAATGAAATTGAAAACAAAAGAATTATACAACAGATCAATAAATCTAAAGGTTGGTTTTTTGAAAAGGTCAATAAAATAAATAATCCTTTGGCTACCCTAACCAGGAAAAAGAGAGTAAAATCTCTAATCTCATCAATCAGAAATGACAAAGACGAAGTAACAACAGACTCCTCAGAAATTCAAAAACTCCTTAATGAATATTACAAGAAACTTTATTCTCAGAAATATGAAAATCTGAAGGAAATTCACCAATACTTGGAAGCATGTCACCTTCCAGAGTCAGCCAGAATCAAGTGGAAATGTTGAAAAGGCCCATATCAACTTCTGAAATAGCATCAACCATACAATATCTCCCTAAATAGAAAAGCCCAGGACCAGATGGCTTCATGTCAGAGTCCTACCAAACCTTTAAAGAGGAATTAGTACCTATAATACTCAACCTGTTCCAAAAGGTAGAAAAAGAAAGAAGACTACCCAACACGTTCTATGAAGCAAACATCACCCTGATCCCCAAACCAGGGAAAGACCCAACAAGAAAAGACAATTATAGACCAATATCACTAATGAATATAGATGCAAAAATATTCAACAAGATCCTAACAAACAGAATCCAGCAACACATCAAATTATACCTCATAACCAAGTAGGTTTTTTCCCAGAGTCTCAATGCTAGTTCAATATCCGTAAATCTATAAGTATAATTCAGCACATAAACAAATTAAAAAACAAAGACCAAATGATTCTCTCAATTGATGCAGAAAAAGATTTTGATAATATACAGCATCCTTATGATCAGAAGACTTAAGAAAATTGGTATAAAAGGGACATTTCTTAAACTGATAGAGGCCATCTTCAGCAAACCCAGAGGCAATATCGTATTGAATGGAGTTAAATTGAATTCATTTCCACTCAGATCAGGAAACAGACAAGGCTGCCCATTGTCTCCTCTGCTTTTTAACATTGTAATGGAAGTTTTAGCCATTGCAATTAGGGAAGAAAAGTCAATCAAGGGTATCCATGTAGGGTCAGAAGAGATCAAACTTTTGTTCTTCGCAGATGATATGATAGTATATCTGGAAAACACCAGGGATTCTACTACAAAACACTTAGAAGTGATCAAGGAATACAGCAGTGTCTCAGGTTACAAAATCAACATTCATAAATTGGTAGCCTTTTTATATACCAATTATAGTCAAGCTTAAAAAACAGTTAAGGACTCTATTCCATTCACAGTAGTGCCAATGAAGATGAAATATTTGGGAATCTACCTAACAAAGGACGTGAAAGATCTCTATAAAGAGAACTATGAAACTCTAAGAAACGAAATAGCTGAAAATGTTAACAAATGGAAAAACATACCATGCTCATGGCTGGGAAGAATCAACATTGTCAAAATGTCCATACTACCCAAAGCAATATACAATTGTAATGCAGTCACTCTTAAATCTCCACTGTCATACTTTAAAGATCTTGAAAAAACAATACTTCATTTTATATGGAATCAGAAAAAAACCTCGAATAGCCTAGACATTACTCAGAAATAAAAAAAAAGCAGGAGGAATCACGCTACAAGACCTCAGACTATACTACAAATCGATAGTGAGCAAAACAGCATGGTACTGGCACAAAAACAGAGAATTAGTTGTCTGGAACAGAATAGAGAACCAAGAGATGAGTCCAGATACTTACCGTTATTTAATCTTTGACAAGACAATTTAAAACATTCAGTGGGGAAAAGATTCCTTATTTAACAAATGGTGCTGGGTTGAACTGGCTGGCAACGTGTAGAAGACTGAAACTGGACCCACACCTTTCACCATTAACTAAGATAGACTCTCATTGCATTAAAGATTTAAACTTAAGACATGAAACTATAAAAATACTAGAAGATAGTGCAGGGAAAACCCTTGAAAAAATCGGTCTGTGCAAGTAGTTTATGAGGAGGACCACCGGGAAATTGAAGCAGCTTCAAAAATACACTACTCGGACCTGATCAAAGTAAAAAGCTCCTGCACAGCCATGAACACAGTAAGTAAAGCAAGCAAACAGCCCTCAGAATGGGAGAAGATATTTGCAGGTTATGTCTCCGACAAAGGTTTAATAACCAGAATCCACAGAGAACTCAAACGTATAAGAAAGAAAAGAACAAGTGATCTCATTGCAGGCTGGGCAAGGGACTTGAGGAGAAACTTCTCTGAAGAAGACAGGCGCACGGCCTACAGACATATGAAAAAATGCTCATCATCTTTAATCATCAGAGAAATGGAAATTTAAACTACTTTGAGATATTATCTAACTCCAGTAAGATTTGCCTATATCACAAAATCCCAAGACTAGAGATATTGGCGTGGATGTGGAGAAAAGGGAACACTACTACACTGCTGGTGGGAATGCAAATTAATACATTCCTTTTGAAAGATGTTTGGAGAACACTTAGAGATCTAAAAATAGATCTGCCATTCAATCCTATAATTCCTCTACTAGGCATATACCCAGAAGACAAAAAATCACATCATAACAAAGATATTTGTACCAGAATGTTTATTGCAACCCAATTCATAATTGCTAAGTCGTGGAAAAAGCCCAAGTGCCTGTCTATCCATGAATGGATTAATAAATTGTGGTATATGTACACCATGGAATATTATGCAGTCTTAAAGAAAGATGGAGACTTTACCTCTTTCATGTTTACATGGATGGAGCTGGAACATATTCTTCCTAGTAAAGTATCTCAAGAATGGAATAAAAAGTATCCAATGTACTCAGCACTACTACAAAACTTATTTATGGCTTTCACATGAAAGCTATAATCCAGTTATAATGCAAGAATAGGGTGAAGGGGGAAAAGGAGGAGAGAGATGGGGGAGATGGGCAGAGGGAGGGTGATTGGTTTGATTACACCTGTGGTGCATCTTACAAGGGTATATGTGAAAGTTAGTAAATGTAGAATGTAAATGTGTTAACACAATAAGTAAGAAAATTCCAGGAAGGCTATGTTAACCAGTGTGATGTAAATGTGTCAGACGGTGTATAAAACCAGTGTATTGTGCCCCATGATCATATTAATGTACACAGCTATGATTTAGTTAAAAAAAATAGAGAAATGAGAAAGAGATATTTTAAAGAACTTAACATACACAAAATTTCTTCCCTAAAAGCATAAATTTACCTTAATAAAAGAAAATAAATGCAAATAACAAATGCCAGTTGTTGATCATCAAATGGGATATGCAGACACACAAGTAAATACAAATTCTTTTAATACTAGTGATGGTGTAATAAAAATGGGCATTCACAGTGCTGATGGGATGTGATTTTAAATTGGCACAATCTTTTAGGATCTTTTGGTACATGCAATAAAATAGCGTGTACCAAAATTCTTAGCAGCAATATTACCCTTTAGCCCACTATTTACATTTTAAGGCTTTATTTAAAGAAACCATGAGCAATAAGCATAAAAACTAATGGAAGAGCATGTCCATTGCCATTCTATTCATAATAATAAAAATATGGAAACCATCTAAGTGTCCAAAGAAAATAATATTTAAATAGATATGATACTTGCATAACATTAAACAAAATTTCAGAATATGTATTATCAAAAATTTTAATATGTAAAATATATGCTATTAGTAGTATTGGTGTATGGAATTATGAGTACTTATTTTCTTCTTTACTTTTTTAATTTTTCCAATTATTAACAAGAGCATGCCAAATTTATAATTAATGAAAGTACTATTTGTAAAAATGAGCTCTAGAAATATATATTATTTATGGCATAGGTAATCTAAAATATTCTCTAAAGGCATATTTTTAATCAATAAGAAAATGATTATTCTGTCATTGAATATTTCATATATTTCAAAATAAAAATTTCATTTGGGGAACACCAAAATTTCAAACAACTACAGAGGAGGAAATTACATGCAGATAACCCAAATCATTATGAAAAAAATTATGGAAGAATTAAATTTGGATAGTAGATACAATATAAGGTCCTAATTACTGGAAGAGATAGCCAAAGAAAGGGAGTTTAAATTCAGATAGGTTTGAAGAAGTTCACTGAGAGTTTAGACTACTTTGTGGATAATAGAGCTATGAATACAGTAAATTCCAAGTACTCTGTCAAGCCCCCGCCCCATTTTTAGATAACAGAAGCTATTCTTCACTTACCCCAACTTTCAGATGACCTTAGGAAGTAGCAGGTGACACTGGAGCCAAGAATGAAAGTTCTAGGCTGATTTTTGAAGCAGATGTCAATTCTTCCAACACATACTTTATAATCCTGCATTAAAGAGTTAATTACAAAGGAAACACAAGTGACACAGAAGCAAGAGATATTCAAAATCCATTCCTCATCCAAAGAGTTTACTTGACTTTCCTAGAGTATTTTATACTTTTGGCTATTTCCTGTTTCCTGAATCAACCCTTAAGTGATGGAGCTGGCTGGCCCCCTCTTGGAAGAGTCAATAATAGTCTTCTCTTCTTAAGCTATGTTGGTTGGGTTTACATATATACCATGACAGTGGTGTGTTGGTGCGAGTATTTAAATCAGAGATTGACAAATGCTACAAGTCAGGGCTTTCAATCCAGTTGTTGGGAAGCCATCTACCACCTTGACCTGTCCTCTCAGTTTCAGACCCATGGTTCAACCGCCTGATGTCGTTTCATCTCCATGTTTCAAAGGAATCATGAATATTTTATCCAAATGTATGAACTTTCCCCTTAAACTGGACATAGTCAAAGATTTCTAAGTACCCATCTCAGTGACAGACGGTGAAATTGGGAAAGCCAAAATTTTGTTATTTGTAATCAGATCTCCTTCATCAACCCCACCAGTGCTCATCATCATCTATCTAGTTTGTCAACAAAATATCTTAAACATTTCTCAAATCATTATTTCTACATCTTCACCTACCATTATCTTTCCTAGGCCTTTTTATATCTTTTTTTTTTTTATTAAATCATAGCTGTGTACATTAATGTGATCATGGGGCACCATACACTGGTTTTATACACCATTTGACACATTTTCATCACACTGGTTAACATAGCCTTCCTGGCATTTTCTTAGTTATTGTGTTAAGACATTTATATTCTACATTTACTAAGTTTCACATGTACCCTTGTATCTTGTGACTGATCTTCCATCTTTGTGATTCTGTGGAATGGGGACTCCACTCCCTATTTCTCCTTTCCTGCTTCTTTAGAGTGTCCTAGTTGGCCTCCCTTTTTAAAGTGCTGCTCCCATTTGATCCCTGTTTTTAACAGAGACACCTATTTCAGGAAGACTAGAGAAGCCTGAAGTTATCAGGCATGGCCTATTTTTCATTTTATCCCCAATTTAATTTTTCTTGTGTTAAAATACACATAGCATAAAATTTACTATCTTAACCATGGTTACATGTATAATTGACTATATTAATTGTTTCATAATGTTGTGAAACCATCATGACCGTACATCACCTTAACCTTTTTCATCTTGTAAATGAAAATTGAAATTTCATTATAAATGAAATTCTATATTCATTTAATAACTTCAGTTTTTTCTCCCCCAGTCTCTGGCAAGTACCATTCTACTTTCTTTCTCTGTGATTTTGACTACTAGAAAGACCTTGTAAAGTGCAAGGGCACAGTAATTGTCTTTCACAGAGTGGTTTATTTCATTTAGCATAATGTGCTCAAAATTCATCTCTGATTTCAGACATTTCTTCTTTCTTATGGATAAATAAAATTTCATTCTATGTATATACTATATTTTGCTTGCCTAGTGAGTTGCTTCTGTGTTTTAGCTATTATGAATAATACTGCTATGAATGTCGGTGTTCAAATATTTCTTTAATACTCTGTTTTCAATTCTTTCAGTATATTTTGTTTTTTTTAAGACAGAGTTTCACTTTGTGCTCCTTGATAGAATGCTGTGATGTCATAGTTCACAGCAATTTCTAACTCTTGGGCTCAAGTGATTTTCCCACCTCAGCCTCCCAAGTAGATGGGACTATAGGCACCTGCCACAATACCTGGCTTTTTTTAGAGATAGGGTCTCACTCTTGCTCAGGCTGGTCTTTAAAGTTTTAAATTTTTGAGGAGTTGCCATTCTGTTTTCCACAATAGCTCTACCATTTTACATTCCTACAAACAATGTACAAGAGTTCCATTTTCTCCAAATCCTTGTCAGTAACTGCTATTTTCTTTGCACCCTCAGGGGTGTGAGGTGATACCTCATTGTAGTTTTTATGTGCATTCCATGTCGTGAAGATTTCTCCTGTGTCTCCTTCTACTCTATAGTGTTAGGTCTTACATTTAGGTCTTTGATGCTTTTTGAATTCAATTTTATATTTGCTGTTAGGTAAGAGTTTAAATACATTCTTTTAAATTGGATATGCAGTTTTCTCAGTAACAACTGTTGAAATTAGTGAAGAGTCTATGTTTTCCTCATTGAATTGTCTTGACACCCTTGTCAAAAATAATTTGACGATCTACTTAAGTGTTTGTTTCTGAGTTCTCTACTTGATTATATTATGTTATATGTCTTTATGGCAATACCATACTGTTTTGAACACAGTAGTTTTATAGTAAGTTTTGAAATCAGGAAATGTGAATCATCTATCTTTGCTCTTCATTGTCAACTTTGTTGTTGCTATTGGGATCACCTGAAATTTTAGGAACTTTCCATATGTGCAAATATTTCATTATACAAGAGATAACTACAGCAAAAATTTAGATCAGTGATTTTTATATATTTTCATATACTTGCAATCAAACTTTATGTATAATTTTATATTCTGCTTTTTCACTTAAAAATAAATGTAGTTTAACTTTTTATCACTATCATTCAGAACTATGGTATATTTTATATAAATATACTATTTGGGGGTCATTAACCGTTTATATTATTTTTACATGACCTTTTTGTATGGCTGAGTAGGATTTCGTGGTATGCATATATCACATTTTCTTAATCTACTCATGAATTGATGGGCACTTGGATTAATTCCACATCTTTGAAAATGTGAATTGTGCTATGATAAACATCCAAGTGCAGATGTCTTCTTGTTAAAATGATTTATTTTCCTTTGGATAAATACACAGTAGTGAGGTTGCTAGGTCAAATGGTAGGGGTTTTTTTTAGTTCTTTGTGGTATCTCTGCATTGTTTTCTATAGAGTTTGTACTAATTTGTACTCCTACCAATAATGCATAAGCATTCCTTTCTATCTACGTCCATGTCAACATCTATTTAGTTTTGCTGATGATGTGATCTTATATCTAGAAAACTCCAGATAATCCTACAAGAGACTCCTAAAACTGGTAAATAAATTCAGCAAAGTCTTATGTTACAAAATCAATGCATACAAACCAGTAGCATTTCTATACACCAACAGCAGTCAAATGATTATTAGATCAAAGATTCAATGCCATTCACAATAGATACAAAGAAAATAAAGTACGTAGGAATATACTTAACAAACAAGGTAAAAGATCTCTATGAAGAAAACTACAAAACACTGATGAAAGATGATACAAACAAATGCAAAAACACATCATACTCATGGATCTATAGAATCAACATTCTTAAAATATACATACTACCCAAAGAATATTACAGATTCAATTAAATTCCCATAAAATTAACGATGTCATATTTTGAATATATATAAAAAGAAAATTCTATTCTTTGTTTGGAACCAGAAAAGAGCCTGAATAGCAAACAATCTTAAGCAGAAGAACAACAAATCTGGAAGCATCATGTTACCAGAGTTCAAACTATAATACAAGGCTATAGTATCCAAAACAGCATGGGCCAATGGTACAGAACGGAGAAACCAGGTATAAAACCATCCATATAAAACCAAGTAATCTTTGACAAAGAAGACAATAATATGCACTGGAAAAAGAAGCCCTATTCAGTAAATGGTGTTAGGGAAATTTGATAGTCACATGCAGGAGAATGAAACAAGACATATATCTCTCACCACTCACAAAAATCAATTCAAGGTGGATAAGCAACTTATATGAAGGCATTAAACCATAAAAATTCCAGAAGAAAATGTTGGAAAAACTCTTTTAGGCAAAGAATTTATGAGAAGACTCCAATGGTAATCAAAGCAGCAACAGAAATAGCGTATTTTGGTTTGTATAATGAGCACCTTTTTGCCCATGATTTTGAGGCAAAAACAAAGATGCACATTATACATAGGTAGTATTGATTGTCTATCTACATTAAATGGTTTTAACTGTTTTATTTATGCTTATGCATAAAACATATACACTGGGAAAGCAATAACGATATCTGTATGCAAAATAATACCCTGGAATATAGTAATTAGTTTTGTTGAACTTACAATACACTTGCAATAAAATCATTTTGACTAATGATGAGTGATGTCTTTTTCTTATTTTAAGCAGGAGCCAAAATTTGAATTAAAAAATTCAGTATTTTTTTCTGAAAGTTTGGGCCAAACACATGGGTGCACATTGTGTCCAGAAGTGCATTGTATATGGCAAAATATAGTAAATAAATGAGACTTTTTAAAGTAAAAATGTTTCTGCACAGTCACAGAAATAATCAACAGAGCAAATAGACAATCTACAGAATAGGAGAAAATATATGCGAGCTATACATCTGATAAAAGGCCAATAACCTGCATTTACAAGGAACTCAAGTAAACCAGGAAGAAGAAAACAAACACCCCCATTAAAGCGTGTGCAAAAGATATGAACAGAAGCTTTTTGAAACAAGATAGACAAATGGCCAATAAACATACAAAAAGATGCTCATCAGAGAAATGCAAATTAAAACCACAGTGAGATGTTGTTGCCCCCGTCAGAATGGCTTTTATTATTAATAAAAAGTCTATTGCTTTTTTTATTCTTCATTTCATTTATATCTGTTCTAATTTTTATTATTTGCTTCCTCTGCTAGCCGTGGGTTGATTTGTTTTTAAAGTTGTAAAATTGTATTATTAATTTGACATCTTCCTTAGTTTAAAAGAAGCATTTAATACTACCAATTTCCCCTTTGATATTGTTTTCTTTGTCTCACAAATTTTGGAATGCTGTGTTTTTATTTTCATTTTCTCTAAGTATTCTCAAATTCCCCATGTTGCTTCTTAGAATCGTTGATTAAATAAGCATGTGTTGTTTAATTTCCATAAATGTATTAATTTTCCAGTTTTACCTTGGTTACTAATTTTTAACTTCATTATGTTATGTTTGGAGCATATGTATGAGATTGTGTGTGTGTGTGTGTAATATACTGAGTGGTAATTAGTTTTCTTAAATATATCTGCCCACTGCCTTCTGGCCTCAAAGCTTATGATGAGAAATCTGAATAAGATTGTTGAGATTTTTTGTGTGTGTGAGGAGTCACTTGTCTCTTGCTGCTTCCAAAATTCTCTCCTTGTCTTTTGTAAGTTTGATTATAACATGTCCTAATGTGGGTCTGTTTGGGTTTATCTCAATTATCTTATCTAATTACTCTAATTGGAGTTCACTTGACTTTGTGGATGTTTATAATAATGTCTTTCATCAAATTTAGGAGGTTTTCAACCATTGTTTTCTTCTTTTGAGACCCTTAAGCAGGTATTATATTAGGTTGTTTTGTGCTTCTGTAACAGAAATCTGCAGCTGGGTAATTTATAAAGAGAAGATTATTTGGCTCACAATTCTGGAGACTGTATGGTGAGCATGGCACCAGCATCTGCTTTTGATTGAGGCTTCAGGGAGCTTCTAATAAAAATAGAAGGTGAAGAAAGAACGTGTGTCCTAGTGCAAGAGAAAGAGCAGAAGGAGGAGGAGGTGCCAGGCTCTTTTAAACAAACAGCTTTCTCACTAACTCATACTATGAGAACTCATTCATTATCACAGTGAGGGCACCAACCCATTTATGAGGGATCTGCCTCCCATGACCCTCAAAAACTCAAAAGTCTCATCTGAGACCCAAGGCAACTTCCTGCTACTTGTGAGCCTATAAGACAAAAAAAAAAGAGAGAGAGAGATCCAAGATACAGGAGTGGTACAAGCACTGGGTAAACATTCCCATTCCAAAAGGAAGAATCAGCCAAAAAAGGAGACAGCAGGCCTCATGCATGTCCAAAACTCATCAGGGCAGATAGCAAAACATAAAGTTCCAAAGGACCTCCATGGACTGTATTCAGCATTATGGGTATGCTGGTGTAAGAGGTGGTCTCTTGAAGCCTCAGACAGACCCACCCTCAGTCATCCACATGATTGCTCTCATGGGTTGGAGTTTGTTACCTGTAGCTTTTCCAATCTGAAGGTGCACACTGTTGGTGGCTCTATCCGGGGTCTGGAGGGACACAGCCCATTTCTCACAGCTCCACTAGTGGTGCCCCACTGTGGACTCTGTGGCGAGGTTTGAATCACCCACATCCCCTTGGCACTGCCCTAGTAGTCTCTGTGTGCGAGCTCTACCCCTGCAGCAGGTTTCTGCAAGGCACCCAGGCTTTCCTGTACATCATTTGAATTCTATGGGGAAGCTGTCAAGCCTCCATCACTTGTGCTTTGCATGCCCGTAGGCTTAACACCAAGTGAAAGCTACTAAGGCTTATGGCTTGCTTTCTCTGAAGCAACTAACAGCTTGAGCTGTACATAGAGCTCTTTGAGCTGCAGTTTTAGATGGAGCAGGTGTGATATGGACAGCAGCATTCCAAGGTGGTACAAGGCAGTCATGCCCTGGGCCTGGCCACTGAAACCAATTATTCCTCCTTGCCCTCTGGGCCTGGTAGGGGAATGACTGCCTCAAAGGTGTCTTTAATGCTTTGGGGAACTTTCCCCCCATTGTCTTGATTAGTACAAGATTCCCTTTTAGTCATGCTAATCTCTCTAGAACAGTGGTTGTAAACCTTCCTAATGCCAGGATGTATTTTCTTTCTTTTTTTTTTATTATTAAATCATAGCTGTGTACATTAATGTGATGATGGGGCATCATACACTGCTTTTATATACCATTTGACATATTTTCATCACACTGGTTAACATAGCCTTCCTGGCATTTTCTTAATTATTGTGTCAAGACATTTATATTCTACATTTACTAAGTTTCACATGTACCCTTGTTAAGATGCATCTGTAGGTGTAATCTCACCAATCACCCTCCCTCTGCCCATCCTCCCCCCTCCCTCCCCTCCCTCTCCCTCTTCCCCATATTTATAGGTTATAACTGGGTTATAGCTTTCATATGAAAGCCATAAATTAGTTTCATAGTAGGGCTGAGTACATTGTATATTTTTTCTTCCATTCTTGAGATACTTTACTAAGAAGAAGATGTTCCAGCTCTATCCATGTATTCCATGGTGTACATATACTACAATTTATTAATCCATTTGTGGATCGATGGGCACTTGGACTTTTTCCATGACTTAACAATTACGAATTGGGCTGCAATAAACATTCTGGTACAAATATCTTTGTTATAATGCAATTTTTGGTCTTCTGGGTATATACCTAGTTGAGGAATTAAAGGATTGAATGGCAGGTCTATTTTTAGCTCTCTAAGTGTTCTGCAAACATCTTTCCAAAAGGAATGTATTAATTTGCATTCCCACCAGCAGTGTAGAAGTGTTCCCTTTTTTCCACATCCAGGATGTATTTTCATTGTTACAAAGGGGTCGCAACCCACAGGTTCAGAACTGCTGCTCTAGAAAGTAGTTGCTCTCCAGCCCACTTGGGTCTCTCGTCTGGAAATGCTCTTTCCTTCTCTACCATTTGGACAGGCCACAGATTTTCCTAATTTTTATGCTCTGCTTCCCTTTTAATTATTAGTTACAACTTTAACTCATTACTTTGCTCCTACAGCTGGTTGTAGGTTCTTAGAAGCAACCACATCACCCCATGTATGCTTTTCTGCTTAGAAATTTCTTCCACCAGATACTCTAAATCATCACTTTTAAGTTCAGTCTTCCACAAAGTCCTAGGATATTGACACAGTGTGGTCAAGTCCTCTGGTGAGATGTGACAGGGGTGACTTTTGCTCTATTTCTTAATAAATCCATTATCTACATCTGAGACCTCATTAACCTGGCCTTCATTTTCCATATTGCTATCAACATTTTGGTCACAGCCATTTAACTAGGTCTAAGAAGTTCCAAATTCTCACTCAAATTCTCTTCTCAAATTCTTCGAACTCTTGCAACCTTTACTCATTACCTAGTTTCAAAGCCACTTCCACATTTTCAGGTATGTGTATAGCAATATCCCACTTTTTGGTACTAGTCCATTTTGTATTACTATAAAGGAAATATCTGAGACTGGGTAATATATAAAGAAAAGAGGTTTATTTGGCTTGTGTCTCTGTAGTCTGTATAAGGAACATAGTAGCAGCAACTCCTTCTGGTGAGTACATTAGAGAACTTCATTCCAGTCAAGGTGAGAGGCAAAGCGGGAGCAGGCATGCCACTTGGTGAGAGGAGGATTGAGAGGGGGAGGAGGTGGTGCCCTGCTCCTATGAGTAACCAGCTCTCCCATTAACTCATTATTACAGGGAAGGCGCCAAGACATTCATGAGGGATCTGTTCCCCATGAACCAAGCACCTCTGACCAAGCCCCCTTCCAACAATCGGGATTCAATTTCAACATGAGTTATTCAGGGGCCAAACATCCAAATCATATCAGTATGTTGATTTGTTTGATGGTGTCTCCTATATCTCTTAGCCTCTTCAGTTTTCCTCAGTCTTTTTTCTTTCTATTCCTCAGATTTAGTAATTTCCATTGTATTGTCTTCAAGTTTAACTGATTATTTCTTCTGTCTCTCAAATCTTCTTTTGAATCCCTCTAGTGAAAATTTTATCTCAGTTATTATACTTCTCAACTCAATCATATTTTTTCTTAGGATTTATCTTTTTTTCTTCAAATTGATATGGGGGCACAAATGTTTAGGTAACATTGTTTTCAATTCTGAGGTAAAGTTCAAGTTGTAGTTGAGCCCTTCACCCATGGTGGCTGAACAACTTCACACTGAGGACATTCAGTGAGATCCTGCCAATTGCCCTCCCTTCTCCTGCCAATCACCCTCCCACCTCTCCCTCTTCTCACCCCCTCCTTTCTCCTTCCCCTTGCTAGACTATAATTGTGTTTTATCTTTTATGTGGACATGTAGTTGTTTATATATTGGTTTTGCATTAGTATTAAGTATGTTGGATACTTCCTCCCTCTCCCATTCTTGAGATACTTAACTAAAAAGAATGTGTTTCAACTCCAGGTAAACACAAAAAATGTAATGGCTCCATCTTTTCTTATGGCTGAATAGTATTTCATGGTATACATATACTAAAGTTTATTAATACAATCTTTATGTAAAGAAGTATGTATAATTCCTTTTTTTCCCCTAGACACAAATCCAGCATCTTTATTTTAAAGAAGAGCATCACCTGGAATTATAGCAGTGTTTTCTTTCTTTCTTTCATTAAATCATAGCTGTGACCATTAATGCGATCATGGGGCACCATACCCTTGTTTTATAGACCGTTTGACACATTTTCATCACACTGGTTTTTCTTAGTTATTGTGTTAAGACATTTATATTCTACATTTACTAAGTTTCACATGCACCCTTGTAAGATGCACCGCAGGTGTAATCCCACTAATCACCCTCCCTCCGCCCATCCTCCCCCCTCCCACTCCCTCTTCCCCATATTCTTAGGTTATAACTGGGTTATAGCTTTCATATGAAAGCCATAAATTAGTTTCATAGTAGGGCTGAGTACATTGGATACTTTTTCTTCCATTCTTGAGATACTTTACTAAGAAGAATATGTTCCAGCTCCATCCATGTAAACATGAAAGAGGTAAAGTCTCCATCTTTCTTTAAGGCTGTATAATATTCCATGGTGTACCCCAATAGGGATACCCCTATTGTTTCTGAAAATGCTGACCAGGACCCACACTTCCAACAAAAATTCCTCTATCCCCGCAAGCCACAGCAAAAGCAGCAGCAGAAGCAACAGCAGCAGCAGATAAGTGTTTTGATCAATTGCAAGATGGATAGGGCTTGAGTGCCCCCAGCCATGCCGATACCAAATGCCTTTAAGATACCTATACCACAATTTATTAATCCATTAGTGCCACCCTGAACATGCCCGATCTTGTCTAAGTATGTATAATTCTTGAAGAACTAAAAGTCAATCTTCCCTTTGATTCCACAATCCCATTACTAGGTATCTACCCAGAGCAACAAAAATCATTTTACCTAAAGGCCATTAGCACCAGAAGGTTTATTGCACCTCAATTCACAATTGCTAAGTTGTGGAAGCAACCCGAACGCCCATCAATTCATGAATGGATGAACAATATTTGGGGGAGGATTTCTATTTAGGTGGTCTATCTCTTTGTTGATGTTTCCATTTTATTCATACATGTTTTCTTGATTTTTCTTTTATTCAACTTTTTCTTTCTTCAACTTGAGGTATCTTTAAGGCAATCATTTAAAAGTCTTTATCTAGCCAGGTGTGGTTGCTCACTCCTGTAATCCTAGCATACTGGAAGGCTGAGGCAGGTGGATCTCCTAAGCTCACAGGTTCCAGACCAGCCTGAGCTAGAACAAGGCCTTGTCGCTAAAAATAGCAAGGCATTGTGCCAGGTGCCTGTAGTCCCAGCTACTCAGGTGGCTGAGGCAAGAGAATCACTTGAGTCCAAGAGTTTAAACTAGATGTGAGCTGTGATGCCATGGCACTCTACCAAGGGTGTCAAAGTGAGACTCTGTCTCAAAAAAAAAAAAAGTCTTTGTCTAGTAGAGCCGCAATCAATCAGTCTTTTTTAGGAAGAGGTTCTTTTTTTTTTAGGAAGAGGTTCTATTGACTTATTTTTTCTTTTGAATGTGCTATCTATTCCTGTTTCTTTATGTAACTTATGATTTTTTTTGGTGAGAAATTGAATTTAATGACATTTAACTCTGAAAATATGATGCTTGTTTTTCCCCAGGATTTGCTGGGTTTTAAAATTGTTTTGTTTATCATTTTTGTTTCTTTGATTATTGTAGGCCATGTCAAGGTGCCAAGGGTCAACCTAAAGTATAGACTTAATATTTTCTGAGGCTTTTTTTTAAGCTTATACTTTTCCTTCGTCATGTACAATCACTTTCTAATTTCCCCATTTATGCAGTTGTTTGCAAATGTCCTAGTCTTTAATGTCTGACTTCCCAAAAAGGGGAAATAGAAAAATCAAGGGAGGGAGAAAAAGGGGTTCTGACCCTTTAAATCTTGTAGAACTCATGTCAATTAGGGAGAAAGGTTTTACAACTCACTTCAATTGGGAAGGTCCAATATAAATGACCTCCTTATATGTCTGTGATCAGAAACAGCAATCACTGATAAAAGGACAGATACCCAGCATTTGGAGGGCAGGTCCTCTTTATCTATCCTGGTTCCTGCAATTTATGTGCAAATTACTGCAGGAGCAGGTGTGCAGCTGCCTTTCATGGGACTAGAAATAGGGAATGGGTAGTTATTGTTCTGCTAAGAACTAAAATTCCCCAAATTAAATGCATTTTACTGCCCATGCCTTCCCCAGGAAGTTTGAAGTCTTTAATAGACTCGAGTTCCAAAATAATTACATCAGATATATTGTGATGACAATACAATTATTGTCTGGGTAGAGAGACAGATTTCTGGTGCTTCCTACTCTGACACTTCCCAGAACACTCAGTAGTAAATATCTTCATTATGTTAATATCATTATTTTAAATATATACTGTAGAGATTAATGCCACTAGGGTATAATTAATAATAATAATAGCCATTTATTAAGTACCTCTACCAGCTTACTGTCCAAACCATAAATAAATTAGGGATTATTATCCCTATTTTATAGATGAGGAGATGACATCTCTAAAGGTCAAATAATGTTCATGGAGTCACATAGCTTGGATTCAATTTTTGGTCAGTAATACTCCAAACCCATGCTGTTTCTGTTACATTATGCCACTTTGTCAGCAAGTGCAAGGAAATTCATTGTTCATACTCTTGTTATAATCTTGGTTTAAGCCTGTTAGTTAGACATTTCAGATTAATTTGATTTTTTTCCCCTTGACCACATTTTATAGCTAACAACATTCAACCTCGCGTTTAATCATGCAATTTTTTTTTTTTTAACATTGAACAGTAGTACAATCATGTTTGGAAAGCACTTCCACAGGACTATCATGGTTAAATAATAATAATTTCCCCAAACTTGGCAATATTTGTACAATAATGTCCATATGAGTGGGTTGCTAAATTTTAGTGAAATAGACATTAACAACATAAGATGAGAGTTTTGCTGAGGCCCACCCAATCGCTTAGATAAGACCTTAAACTTCATTTGCTCTAACATTATGTGCCCCAAGAATGAAAAACTATCAGATGAATACTTTTGTTTTTTAGATGAAATGATATTACAAAGAGGAAATAGTCTTAAATAGGAAACAGTGACACACCAGTTATCCTAAAAGGAGATTTTCTATCTGAAGACAATAATATTTTGCGTATAAACACAATAAAACAATAGCAAAACAAATTCTTATGGCAAAATTCTATTCTGAAATATTTGGTTGTCACCTTTTCCAGAAATGCATCAGAGAAAATATATAGATAGTCATGTGGTCAATGGTGACTCTTCCTTCTCTTGTTTGTATTCATTCATTCATACATACATACATACAAACATGCATTCATTTACTTATCTAATATACATCTACTGAGAGCTCATTGAGTGTGAGATGCTATTGCAGGCTCCAGGACCATGTATATGAATAAGACACATATAGAGGTAAAAAATGTATGTATTCAAGAATTGCACAGCCAGTGAAGGAAAAGAACACACCAAGAGATATGTATTAGCACACTGTGATCAATGTGTTTAGGTTAAAAATCAACGGAGAAATATGCAAGCCCTTATCTATTCCTTGGGAAAAAAGTAGTTAAAGAAGTATTTCATTAGATTTTCATTTCTATAGTAAGAATGCCTGGCATGGATAACCCTGATAATTGAGGCTTCATTCTGGCCCTTAAAAAAGAGGAAGAGTGAGAAAAATACTGTAATATTTTAGTTTAAAAATAAGTTCTTATTAACTAACTTAATGTTTGACATACATATTCTTAGTATATAACTTTTAAAACATTTTATTCTAGTTGTAAACTAGGTCATAATTCTGTTTTTAAGATGGTCCTTCATTTTTGGTCATAATCAGAATTCAGGCATGAAGTTCTATGAGATGAATGATCCTGGGGATTCTCTCATTCACCACAATCATCCGTCTCTATATCTCAGTAAAATATCTCCCTCTCTAATATTTATTACATTAAACATTGCCAAAAAATAAACACAAATACATGTTTTTATAGTCTTCTCATACTTTGTACTGATGTGAAAAATTACAGCAAACTGTATAAAAATTTAAAAAAAAGACTATTCTTTCAATTTTTGGCTAGAATTTATGATAACAGGCTATTCCATTTGGATATGCTTTGGATGTTCATGGTAATATAAAAATTGTGAATTACATGCATTCTCAAGCTTTAATCTAACAACATTATAAAGTGCACTTCTTTAGTAACTAAAATGTTCTAAATGTCAGGTCTTATTTGTATGTTATCCAAATATCTTTACTACTTCATATTTTCACATTATAGTATATGATCTTTTTCTTCCTCCTATCTTGGTCTTCTCTACCCTCCCTGCTTTCTCCCCCAACCCATTCAAGTCTTTCTTCATTTATTGTCCAGCCAGCCAGCCAGCCAGCCAGCCAGCCTTCCTTCTACCAGCTGATCCATCTGTATACCCAGTTCGCAGGTATATATTTAGTTCTTAATGTGGCTCATACTCACTAGATCCTAGAGGTATAATGGTGAGTTCACTGTGGAATCAGCCTTCAGAACTCTTACAGTCTAGGCGGCAATGCTTTTTAGTCTTTTTTATCTCATGACACACTTGAACCTATATTTAACCTTCTGTAGCATACTTAAATTATGTTGATAAAAAAGTAAACAAAACAAAAAAAGAATATACTTACAGTGGTTTGAACTTCTTATAAAAATAATTTAATTAATGATCTTGAAAAAATATCATAGCACACCTAATGTCCTCTCACGGCACACCAGTAAGCCATGGCACACCAGGTGAAAATCACTAGTCTAGTGAATGAACTGGCAAATGTGGATGCAATTATAACAAATTGCATTACTGAAAAGAAGGGTGTGCTAAGGAAGTATGTTAAAATGATTCTCAGCAAATTCAATGAAGTGCCCTGGAGAAAATAGTGTCCAAGATTGGGGGTAAAGAAGAAGTGAAATTTTTCAGATACGAGAAGGGGTTGACATAAAAAAGGGATTGTAGGATGATTAAACAAGAAACAGGTGTAGCTTCAGTCTTATTTAAGAATGGCTATCTCACAGTGTCCTCGTATTACCCTAAGAATTGTAATTTCTGTAAGGCTCTGTACTGACAATATCTGCTACCAAATTCTGTTTCAATTTAGGCTAGAAGTAGTGGGATTGTGCACACATGAGTGTATGTGTACAGGTTATTCAAGCACACATTATTTAGCCACTTTTCATGAACAGTAAGAATGAATTGAATTTGAAAATTTGTTACATTTGATAGATACATTAAATATGGTCATTGAGCCCACAACTTGATCAAGTTTTGAATTAGGTAAGATTTATATTAATAGAACCACATCTGGCTGACCTCTTTACCCCCAGCCACAAATCCTTTCAAATACTGGTTCACCTATAAAAATTTTTTCTAGTAAATACAATTTTACCTATGTACTTTTGATGTCAAGGACCTCCACTATGTTGTCCCACCTTCTAACTTCTTTTCTCCTCTCATTCTCCCTTTGTTTTCTTTCAAATACCTTCTTTCAAAGTTCATCTACTCTATCCTATTCTTTTGTCCTCACTACTTATTTCTGTTATCCTCCACATCATAACTGGCTTCAATAGTGGACCTTACATAGTGGTTTAATAAAATTTCCTCTGTTCTCCACCAAGATCTTTCTCAAGATTTGTATCTTACAGTAGATCTATAATGAGCTACCACAAAGTGATATGAAGAGTGGAATTAATGAGTCCACATTACATATGGCCAATAATATGCCACAATCCTTCTCCTCTGAGTAAAACAAATTCATCTTTAAAAATTGTTCAGCCCATGCCTTAACACGTGTGAAAGTCATGACTTCAGATTCTAACACATCAGAGAAAATGTATCCCACCCATAAGACATAGAAAATCATCTTGTATGTCAAAAGTCACTCCTCATCATTCTCATAATAAAAAGTTTAATTATCAAAAAAATAAGAATCAAAAACTTTTACTCTCATTATTTACCTGTAAATATTCATAAATTATTAGGGGAGAATGGAGATTGGAAGAGCATAGTTCTTTCATCTCAAGAGCTGAAAGCCATTATTTGTTTCTTATAGAAACCATGGTTCTTATAATAACCATGAATTATTCATTCATTAGCTATGATTGGTTCACTTCCTGAATGCTCTGGATTCTCCCACCTTGACTAAATCTTCCTACCCATCCCAGGCTATCATCTTTTATTTTTCCTTCACAATGCTACCATCTTGTTTTTTTGTCTTATTGAGGAAAAGTAGTCATAAGGCTGGTATATAATACTTGACCAAGACTTTTCATAGTATCAGTCAACTTAATTTCTTTCAATTAATTAAAGTTATAATAAAAGATACCATTATTGGAAGAAGAGTAAAGTTACCTCAGGAAAAACATGAAATTATTTAAAAAGGTGCATGTAAGAAGAAACCATTAAATAACCAAAGCTTACCTATTAGCATGTGTCTCCCTCTTTTTCCATCTGGTAATTTTTCTCCATCTGAGAGAATCCCTGCTGCTTCCTCCTCCTATTACCCTGTGCTTATCCATCTTGAACATGAATCTATGTGACTTCATCTACATAACCTACTAGCTCAAAAGCCCATCATCAGCTGATAAGTTCCTTCTCCATCTCTCAGTTTATGTTTCTGAGAATAAACAATTATCTCACACTATCTTTTCAAGCTAGGCTATGTAAGTCATAGGTCTTAGAAAATTCTATTCAGAAGCTATCCTAATCAAATCAGTTATGTCCAGGGGTAAGCCCTATGTATTTCCTGTCGAATAGGAATTTCCCCAGAGAGGAGGATGGCTTGGCAGCCACTGTGAAATATATCAATGTTCTCTGTATTTCCCATCATTATAATATTGGTGCCTTACTTATACTTCTGGGAAAGTAAGACAGTGAAATCTATAAAACACACACATTTACATTTCTCCCTCTCTCTCTCTTTCTCTCTCTCTCTCACACACACATGCACACACACACTCACAGTCAGATACATACATTGTGTTGGGCGGGGGTTACACATGCATCACCTTTCACAAATCACTGCTTTTATATTACTGAAACAAACCCAAGAACCAGCTTATTTTGTGATAATATTACTGTGATTAGAAAAATTCTTGTTTTTGAAACTTTAGAGAATAAATAAGACATTTCTGGCCACTGCAGATATCCAAGACTTTATTTGAGGCAACTTTGGATAATCACAGTATAAGAATGCTTTTCAGGGATAGAGGATCTTTAAAAACAGGACCATCTATAATGTGATATAAGTTATTTTAAAAAGTTGTAGGCAGGAGAAATGTGGACAATTGGGGCCAAAAATGAGCTTGGGAGCCAGAAATGTAAACTTATACTCAACTTCTATGTAAACATAAAAACATACGATATTTTTCTCAAAGTGCCATTTCTTCCCTTTTCTCCTGTGAATCACACACACACGTGTATGTGCATGTTTATTTCAGTGTCAATGTGTGCCTGACACAAAATTCAGTGCACACAGCACACTGACTCCATTATTTAAAGACTCAACTGGGTCAATTGCCAAGCATTCAACTATTCAGTTTTTATTCTTGTATTAGAGGCCGAATTCCCTTGACAGCTAAAGAATCTAATTTACCCCAAAACTGGTTAAACTGGTGATGCCCAGCTAGACAAGCCCACACAAAATATCTTGTTTTTTATTCTTACTTGCTGACTTTTATTGGATAGAATGTGGACAGAAAACTTGAGCAAGGAAAACTGTGACTGTTCCCAGAGGTTATAGTGTTATTGCATATGCTTATTTCAAAGTTACGTGATTATATGAGAACTTTCTTTCTACAGAATATTTCGTAGTTAACTCTTATACATTTTGAATCTATAACCATGAGTCCCCCTTGCTTCCTGAAAATTCCTTGTGGTTTTTCAAATTCTTATTGTAGGTTCATGATGGCTTCCAAGCTCCCTGTCCTATCCACTTCTGTATTATTCTTCCCTGCCTCCCCTTATTGAACGTCTTTTATCTCCTGTATCATAGTCCTTTTTCTCCTGGGACTTGCATAAACTGTTACCTATACCTGGGATAATCTTCCCTTGTCCTTATCTGGCTGTTCCCAAACTAATCTCATTCTTCAATCTAGATGTCACATTCTCCAAAGCTTATCTCTAACCCTCAGGACCATCCATCTTGCCATCTTTTTCTGCCCATATCAACAGGCTGTTGCAGCCCTTGACCCACAGTTCATTGTAGCACCCCATTTTCTGGAAAACTACAAGCTCCACATGCCAAACGTCTATCTATATCACTCCTATATCCCTGGCCCTTAGTACAGGGCTTGAAATTCAATATTTGTGAATATTTGTTAAAATAGTGGATGAATGACAAAATATAAATGTTTACAAAATTAAGTATTAGACTTAAAAATAGATGGTAAACTACTTGGTAACATCTAGACAGAGGTTAAGAAAAATGTATGGTTGATAGTTTTTTTAGGGTAAACTGTACACATTTCTCTTCATCACAGATTTTTTCAAGGCAATTTATTTATTTGTTTAAAAATTTTCAGTTGGAGAATATGGTCTTGTTATTTACTTAAGACCATGTAACTTTAAGTGTTAATTATAATAGGCACTAAATCACCTGATACATTACTCATTTGAAAGCGTTTCCCAAGAAGTTTTAAACTTTAAAATTATGGAAGTTCCTCAGTGCTAATGTACTTGGTAATGCTCAAATTAATTAGGGTCTTTTTCTTCTTTAGTTTCATTCCCAAAGGTAAAGAGAAAACTTTCTACTATATAGCAACCCTTGTGAGACTTTTATTGTCTTTTCAAAGTAACGAGACCTATAGAAAAGATAAAATGCTGAGTGATTACTTTTGTTAAAGCTAAAGGGAAGAACATGAAGATTGAGTATCTCTGGCAGACCTGACAGCTCTGAGCCCTCACTGTTACTTAGAGCATGTAGACCAGGGCATCCATCTGGGCTTACCTTTCCTCACACTCATTTCAAAATCAACAGTTCTCTGGGGGGAAAGGTGGGCTTTGTTCCTAAATTATCAATCAGTTTCAAGGTCTTTGAGGGGAAGTAAACATATTCTTATGTTTGAGAAATTCATCTTGTTTGTTTATAGGTACTTGGGACTTAAATTTATACCATAAGCATTTATTACCTACACAATGATAATGCTGCAGACTCCTGTGGAAGTTAGCATGCAGGGTGTTTATGAGGGAATGCTCTGGGTCAGTGCTATGATAGGGAGGAAAGGAAAGGAGTGAGGAGAGAAAAGTTGTGCTATGATGCAGGATCACTGGCAGCTTTGTATCCTCTAGCATTTTAATCATACAACTTGTCTAAGTCATCTCTTAGTCAAGTTAGTCTAAGATTGATAGGCCCTCTCACTCCCATATCATTAGATAGGGGCCACCACCAAGTGGCAAAACCTCACCAAGGCATCTCTCTGAAGCTGAGACCTAAAGGGATTGGCAGTTGAAGGCTGTCTGTTGACAGCACTCCAAGCATGTCACAGCAAGTCTGTCATTTTAGGGAGATCTAGACGATATTTTACAGATAGGTATTGTGAAAACGCTAAGTGACAATAAGACAAGTGAGATGCATTAATTTTGACAAATGAGATTTTTTTTTTGCAGTTTTTGGCTGGGGCTGGGTTTGAACCCACCACCTCCGGCATATGGGGCTGGTGCCCTACTCCTTTGAGCCACAGGTGCCATCCTGACAAATGAGATTTTACATTATAAACAAGAAGCAAGACCTAGTAAGACTCAAGGGACAAAATACGTTAGTCTTTATATATAGGAAAAGCAGTCACTAATTATGACCATGACAATCAAGAAAGGCCTCCCAGAGGAGGTGCTATGAAAGAATCACTTCAGGATGGGCAGCATTTCAACAGGTTGAGAAAGTGTGGGGGAAGGGCCTTATGTGCTGAGGGAAAGCATAACACCATGCAGAGAGGAATAGTATTAAGAGGTGAACTGTAGAAGTTTGATTGTGAGACAAAGAGAGGAGATGAAGATAGTAGCAGAAGGGAAAAATGGATGGAGTAGCCAAATACCATAGAAGACATCTTTGAACATAATCCTGCAAAAAGAAAAAGAAGAAAATGCTGTTTCAATCACAATTTAATACCACCATGACTTTAAATTCAAGTTACATGAAAGTTTTTATTACTTGAATATATGTTTTCTTTAGTGACAGAAAGCAAAAGCCAGAAAACCTGAAGAATCTGGCAACATTGGGTCTGCATTATCTCATGAAATACTACAAGTTAAAGCGAAGTAACAAGCATCCCCTGGATACTTGACACACACTACTCTTCATTTCTTCAGTCTCTCATATTCTCAGTAAATCTACTTTGAGCCTGTCCCAGTCAGCTGTGCTTCTTCTCCCATCTCAATCTAAAGGTTCTTGCATTGATTGGTGGCTGTCATTCATTCTCATATCATCATTTCATGGATAAGGAATCCAGAGGGGATACCTGTATATGACTCTAAGACCCTACATCTATACTATCCCAGCTGAGCACTAGATCACATTGTCATAAATTTCAGTAATATTGCAAAGAAGTCTCATTGCTACAAGTAGACTATAAAGTTTCATGATGTATTAGCTATCTATTGATATGTAAAAAAAGTTAACCCGTATTTAGAGGTGTAAAACAACAATAAACATTTACCATCCCACATGCTCCGGTCATGGTTCTGACTTGGTGTCTGTCATGAAGTTGCATTTAATATGTCATTTGTTTGCTATGAGTATCTGAAGGCTTGGTATAGGTTAAAGAATCCACTTCCAAAGTGGTTATTTACATGCATGCTGAGTTGGTGCTGGCAGTTGGCTGAAATTTTTGGTGTATTTCTTCATAGGACGTCTTGACTGTTCTCATAGCATGGCAGCTAGCTTTCCTTAGGGTGTGTGATCTTAGAGAAGGAAGCTAAACCCACATTGACTTATAGGATGTAACCATGAAAGTCATACTCAGTCATGTCATAATATCCTGTTGGTCACACAGGTCAGGCATATTCAACATGGCAAGGGACTACACAGGGGTTGTAAATACAGGAACAAAGAATCACTAGAGACTATTTCTGGGTCTAACTTCCCCATATGAAGACAGAGGCTACATCACAGTTTTATATTTCTTCATCAGTATCTCAAAATTTGGTGGACTAATTTTTTAGCTCTCTGTGGCTATCTCACAGATATGAATTGACTTTCATATTGTTATAGTGTGACAACATTTTATAAAATCATTCCAACATCTTTTAGTTAATTAAACTATGGTCACCAATGAAGAAACAATGCAAGAAAAGTTTATATGTAAACAAAATTATATTTAAAATACATATATAAAAACCAATCTTTTAAAACTATGACTCTCAGAGAGGGCTGATACTAGCATTGAATTATCACTTGCTTTCCTCGATCAATTCAATACAACTTTTGCTAGTCTGTTTTGAAGTAGTCAGTGAAAAAGACCAGATTATTTTATGAATTATATCCTACCTTTAGGCAGCACTGTTCCTGATCGTACACTGAGCATCAAAATTCATGAAAAGAACAAAAATAAAAGTATGAGTTTTCTTTTTCAAATGCATAATCTGTGCATAGAGTTTAAAGCAATTTATTTGATACAGATTAGATATTTACATTTTCTGTATTTTTACAATTATAAATATGAAATTTTACAATTTTAAATATGAAATGTGAAGGTTGCCTCCATGTTAGTGTAGCAGTGACATTGTCCGTCCGCATAAAAACTCTCTATCACAAAGGTGAGTCTTTGTTTATCTTTTGAAAATACTTTACAAGAGGCTGTGGGTAGCATTTCCAATATGGAGAAGGCCAGTTGATCAGATAGCAGCAAAACTAATGAAAAGCATCATGGAAGTGACAGCAAGATTAATTAAGTTCCTCCAGTTGTATTCACGTGTGGCCATGCAGAGTTCCTTTGGGTGCTGCTGCAGTTAAATGGTATTCATGGTGACAAATACTGTAGATTTCCAGAACTGACACTTTTGAGTCAAGGGTAAAAATCACATCCAGTCGTTTTATCTACCAAAAGGATCAGAGATGAGCCCTTAGGATTATTAGTATAGTTGAGCAAAGCCACGATGAGATTGAGATATAATTAAAAGAATGTTGAAACTGTAATATTTTGTTTTCTGATAACACATTTCCTTTATGTATTTTAGACATTTTGACAGAAGAAGCCAAACAAATTTCCACTTACTGTATTTGACTGGAGGCACAGAATTATGTACACTTGAAAGCGCTTTCAATTACTTTGTGAATTCTTGCAACATTGAGGAACTATTGCACTATCTCTCCACTCATCTATATAGTTATTATCACAGTATATATATATATATATATATATATATATATAAATGGAATGTGCATGACCTAAAACATCCAGATTTACTGGAGCTATAATCAATTTATCTTAAAGAATGTCTTTTTATAGCAAAAAGAAGGAATTCAATATAATGCTGTTTACTTCTTTCATTTTGTTTGCAAACTGTTGTGGGTCTGGGTCTAGGAGGGCTGATTCTCAAATAGCTGCCCAGGAACCATAAATGAATTTTATTTTAAGAAAAATTGGAAATCTCTGGAGTGTGTAAGATCATTCAACCTGGTATACAAGATGTATTAACTGATGTTATTGTGTCACCAATGCCTTCGGAGGCATAATATTACATTTCTGTCCTTGGAAACATGAAATTCATTCATGTATTCATTCAGCAAGTACTTCCTACATTATCTGCCAAAGAAAATTTAAGTCCTTTAACAAGGAATGTGAGATCACATACAATATGGGTTCTGTGTTTTCCTCTTTAACCTTACTTTGCTTGAAGATATTTTAAAAAACTTACTCTTTAATATTCTAATTTGTTCTTCATCTCTGAGACACATCATTCACAATCCCATTCTTATTTTATATCATTTGTTAGCTTTTTCTGCATTATATCCAGATCAATATTAAAGATCGGGCTTACTTTTTACCTCTTCTCTTCAGCTTTCCAGGATTGACAAAATGCCATCATAATATAATCTTTTACCAAATCATTATATACATGTCCCAGAGTATTCATTGATACATTGTTACCTTTATTTTCACTTAATTTTTAGATATGTGCTTTTTTTCCCTCAACTAAGGTACTAAGTGCTTTGAGGAACAGGTAGGAAGCTTAAATATTTGGGTTCAGTGATTTGTTATAATGGGATGTCCACATTTTTTCTTTCTTTCTTTTCTTTATTTTTTTTTTTTTACAGAGATAATAGTAGTTATAATGATCAGACTCCCTATGAGTGAGGCACCAAACTATGTAGTAGGGTGCTACCAAACTTATGATGTGGTGGCCATATATTTTTGGAGACAATGTATCAATAGGTATAAAGCAAAAAACTATTGTCTACCACATTAAAAAAAGTACACAGGGCAGTGCCTGTGGCTTAAAGGAGTAGGGCACTGGCCCCATATACTGGAGGTGGCGGGTTCAAACCCAGCCCTGGCCAAAAACTGCAAATAAATAAATAAATAAAAATTTAAAAAAGGTACAGAACTTACTGAAGGACTTTGGGGAGAAAAAAAAAAGAAAGACATGGAAGAGACAATCCAATAATTTTCAGAAAAGATGTTTACAATGCTTTGTTATTATAATAGAACCAGGATTACCAATGAATCAGGGAAAATGTACAAATAAAAGCCCACAGAAGGGAGGAGCTGGAGTTTGAGTAGATTCCTCTGATTCATCCTCTGCCTGAACTCTGTGTTCTTGACTCTAGTACTTGGCTCCCATTTTAGCCTCTTGACCTGCTTCACCCACAAGATTTCTGATCTGTCTTTAGCCTGATGGCTGAATGACCCTTTATTTCCTGGCTAGCCTTTATACAGAGCTCTGGGATTTTTATCTTTACCTTAAGATTACCAGTGGTGTCTCTTCCTTGTACATATAATTCTGACTACTGTCTCTTTCCACAGAAAGGCAATACCTCCTAGACAATGTCTGATGTTACTGTCATATTTTTGTCACTGACCTTGGGATGCATTTCTGCTATGTTCTGAGGTATGTTAAAACATTGAGAGAAATAACATTTATCTAACATTTTCTGTGAATCCAAAGAGACTTCATTTTCCTGGGGAGATATCAATAACTGAACAGGTCACTGAAATGTAATTGGATAAATACTGCACAATAGGCTTCCAAAGTGTGTGAGAGCTCCTTATGGGAACATATGAGTTAGACATAAGCCCAGGGAAGACATTTTAGACAACAAAATATCTGAGCAGTTTTGGGTGGTATATAAACCTAGTGAGACAAAGAGGAATAGAAAAGGGTGTTGTTAGTAGAATATAACTTTATACTTTCAGTAAGATTAGTAAGAAGCATCATCCAGGCCACACCCTCAGGCCACTCTGGTCTAGTCCAGGGCCTATTAGGAACTTAGCCACACAGCAGGAGGTGAGCAGCAGGCCAGTGAGCAAAGCTTAATCTGTATTTACAGCCGTTCCTCATTGCTTACATCATTGCCTGGGCTGCACATCCTGTCCCAACCCTCCATCTCCTCCCATCATGAAAATGTCTTCCATGAAACAGGAACCTGGTACCAAATTGTTTGGGGACTACTGATCTAGAGTTAGAAAAAAAATTATTCACTCGACATGCATTTATTGTGTGCCTCCCATGTTTTAGACAATGTTTAAGACACTGAATATAGCGCGAACAGGAGGACACGTCACTGCCTTCACGTCTCTTCTACTGGGGGAGAGAAGCAATAAACTAAACTATTGATTGAATAAAATGAAAGGTGCTTTAGGTCCTTTCTTTCTAAGAAAAAGGTGAAAGTGGTTTCAAATCCTACTGGTAAGTTGAAATTAGAAAATCCTAGAATGTAATCTTCACATACATAGAGATTTCTGTAATGTCACTGATATACTTTTAACACCTAGGATAATACTTGTCATAGAAATACTCAAGAACTATTTTTTGAGTGAATAAACATTTGTAGGTTATAACAAATTCCAAGGTAAGATTTATGAGAAGGCTCTCAATGCTAGTTATTAAGCATTATTTAAAAAGTATTATTTTAAAAGCCCCTTCTAACAGGCTATCAGAATTTGCAGGGCTATCCCCTGTTAATTGACTACCATAACAGACAGGGCCATGTATAAAAGGGATTTATTATATATCTCCAGAGTCAGTGAAATTCAAAGAGGTAGAATTTTGAAATATTGTGATATTTATAGGGATTTTATTTTTATCATAGTGTTATCATTTTATTGTTCCATGGGCAACTAACTTTTCCTAACGTCCCAAGGCATTTAATTTACATGGAAACATCAAGTGCGAATCTAAGAATAAAAATGATTTGTGAGTTTATAGTAGTGTCTACACTATCTAAAAATTCTGCTTATAACATTGCACAGATCAATTGAATTAGGTATTTATTTAAATAAATTAGATAAATTATTTATCCACATTTCAAACTATTTTGACATTGGGTGGTGGTATATTAGAGGTAAATTTAGGCTTGAAATAAGTAGCCGTCCAGCACATGTCATTTGTTTGTCAACAAATATGCATTCAATGAGTTATTGTGCTTTCAACAAATGCTCACTCACTACTCACATACTTCTCCACTTGCTCTTAAAATGGCCTTGGGGTCAGTGTTGTGACCCTCTTTTCTTTTTTTATTCTTCTATTTCCCTTAAAGGTATTATCTAATATATTTGATTGCCATCTATAAAATGGTGACTTTCAGATTTAAATGTGAAGCCTGAACATCTACTCTGGGCTCCAGATCCACATAGCCAAACTGGTGCAGAACACGTCCATTTGAATATAATGGGAACACCAAACTAAATATACCCCACGTTGACCACCTTCTAACCTTCACCCGAGCAAGTTCTTCCACAGTCTTCCCCATATCAGATGGATGTGGAAATTCCGTCCCCTTAGTTGCTCAGCCCTCAATTTTTAAATAATTCTTTATATATTTTTTTCTTCCATTGCCTATCCAAGCCATCAGAAAATTCTTTTGACCCATTTGCCATATGTCCTGAATCTGACAACTTTTGACAGTTCCTACCATGTCCAAGTCACAGTTCCTTTTCTAGATTATTACAAAGCTTTCCTAACTTGTTACATTGCTTTTTCCCTTGCTCCCTTTCATTCATTCTCCACACATCAGTAATAGAGAACCTGTTTAAGAATGTCAAATAATGTTACCCCAAAGGCATATCATATAAGTTATTCTAAAAATATAAGTCCTCCTAATGCCCATAAAGTACTACTGAATTTGGGTTCAGGTTGGCTATTTGACTTCAACTCTTCATTTACTCTTTAGTACCTACTTACTTTACCACATTATGCCTTGTTCTTCCTGGTATCCATTAAGCAAGCCCTGCCTTTAGCTTTGCATTTTCTATAGTGTTCTTCATCCAGGACATAGAACAATGCCAGGCACGTTATAGGCATTCATAAGATGCTAAAAATCTATTCAAAAATATTGAATGAATTAATAGATAATGAATTCATTCATTAAATGACTGATTTATATTAGGTCATGGAGATAAAAAAAGAATATCCTCTTTCATTTGGGTAACAGACTTGTAAAGGCAAATTCCCACCCTAAGTTTAAATGCTAGAAAGAGAATTGGAAGTGCCATACAAAAAACAATAGAAGAAGCGCTTCATTTAGCCTGTGGTTAGTAAAGTGTTCCCCAAAACACAAAATTTGAATGGAGACCCAGAGACTGAATTGGGAGTGCCCTGGTAAAGAGAGCAGGTAAGAGGTAATATAGTCTTCAAGAGAACTGCAGTCATACACTGGGGTTGGAGTGAAGATTGTGAAGGATAAAGTATTCACAAATGGATAAGTGAGTAGGAGCCTGGCTGTGAAGGGAATTGTGAAAAGTGGGTGAAGTACAGAGAAGTGAACAGTACTGAGCAAGGGAACAACATGATCATATCTTGTTCTAAAAAGATAGCAATGTATTTAATATAGAGAACGGATTGGAGATGGACAAGCCTGGAGTTAGGAACATTACATAAAACTTTATTGCTGTAATGCACACAGACAGACTAAGGGGAAGGCAATGGATAACGCAACTAGGCTATGCTAACTTCATGCTAACTCACTGGTGCATCTCGCTATGAGATTTCAAAGGACAAACACGGCCCACCAACTGTGGCCTGCAGTACCACCTGGCATCTGTATTGCGTGGAATTTAAGAACAGCTGCTGCTAAGCATGGACAAATTCAATTTGTGAAATCACTTGCACAAAATACCATCAAGCTCAAAAAATTGACTTCAGGCACATAGAAAAGTATGATGTCTTACACACAATACAGCTGTACTTAATATGCCTATTCATTCACTCACAAATATTTATTATATAGCAACAAACAGCAGGTACCCTTCTAAAGACTATGGATACAACATTGAAGGGACAAATCCCTGCCCTCACTGAGGAGAGGTCAAAATAAACAGATGCCTACAATAGTGTGTCAGATGATCATAATTTCTATGGAGAAAAATAAGAGAGACAAGGAGGTTAGCAAATACTTCGGGAAGGACAAAAGCAGCTAAAAACTGGAAAAAGAGACAGCAAATGACTATACTGATAAACCTCCCTTTGAGCAAGAATTGAATGGAATTAGGGATCAAGGCAGGCAGCTATATGGAATTCCCACCTAACCATGATGTTTAAATTCAAAATATGCAACCTGTTTGAGGGCATGCTTTAATATTGAAACACATATTTTTATCTGGTAAGCAGGTTGATGCCATGGTTGGCCCCACATGAACTGACCTAATTTCCCCTCAGAAGCTCACAGGTTCTCAGAGTTTCCTAGAGACAGTTAAGGGTCAGGGGCTTGAACGAGCTTCCTCTCTGGAAGCTGCTGAGCCATCCACTTGAAATGACATGGAAGAGTCTCTCAGGCACAGCGGGCACGTTTTCAATCTTGTGTCTAGCCAACATCTGCTGTAGCTTCATGCAGATGTCATAATACTTTAAAATACAAAATAAGGTTGGGTATAGTGGTTCATACCTATAATCCCTGCCCTTTGGGATGCCGAAGCAGGAGGAGGGCTTGGAATCAGGAGTTTGAGACCAGCCTGGGCAACATAACAAGAACTTGTCTGTACAAAATATAAGAAAATAGCCAGGCATGGTGGAGCATGCCTGTAATCCCAGCTACACGAAAGGCAGAGGTGGGAAGATTGCTTGAATTCGGGAGTTTGAGGCTGCAGTGAGCTGTAATTGTGACACTGCACGAGTGAGCTGTAATTGTGACACTGCACGCCAGGCTAACAGATGTGCACCCTTATATATGGAGTGTGAAGATATCAGACTCATAGAAACAATGAATAAAATGTTGGCTACCAGAGACTAGGGGGTGAGCAAATTAGGGAGAAGTTGTTCATATCAACAACAGTAACAACAACAAAAAAATTGTTGCTTTTTTTCTTTATAAATATAATGTTTACAAATAAAGTAATTTTAGATAAAACAGAACCACACCTACGGTGCATCTTATAAGGGTACATGTGAAACTTACTAAATGTAGAATATAAATGTCTAACACAATAACTAAGAAAATGCCAGGAAGGCTATGTTAACCAGTAAAAAAAAAAAGAGAGAGAGAGAGAAAAGAAACAGAAAAAGTTTAAAATTAATACAAAAATCATTTGTTTTCCATCAACAGATAAGCAAACTTGTATCTGAGTCCTCTACATGACATATATTTCTTAATTGAGGGTGTAGGGGGCACATGCACACCCCTCAAAGAAGGTGGGCATTTTCCTTTCTTTGGTTGAACAGAGTTCTATTGTCTGACAATTATACTCAGTTGCTTCTAGGATGCCATACTTCCTCAGAGGTTACATACTGCTCTTTGGGGTATAATCCTCTATAGACTAGGCAGAAATTGATACGTTTTATTACCAAATACATTCTGCCTCTACTCATATATTCATGACCATATAGAGATCACTGTGTTTCTGGAACAGGCAGTGACATTATTTTATCAGGGAAGACGTTTATCTGAGACATTATAAACAGCACATTTATTTCAAGAAGGAAACCTGTTAGAAGACTCTGACATAAATTCAACATACAAATAGTAAGACATCTGTTCTTTACTAAGTACATCATTGAGAAAGTTACTTAACATCTCTGAGCCTCAGCTTCATTATTTGTGGCATCGATAATCTCCACCTTTCTTTATCCCAACTTGGTAGTAGGAAAGATGACATGTGAAAGTACCTTGTGACTGTAAAGTGACATACAGGTGTGGGGGTGTTATGAATGATGGAAGCAGTCCTTTAGGGTTTCAAATCTCCTGTTTTAAACTCAACTCTCAATGCTTGCATCTTCCAACTACACATGCTCAAATGGACCCAAAACTCTAACATTAAACTACAGTGCCCCCTAGCCCATGTAGGAGGTCAAGGCAGCTGACAGGCCTCATGAATAAGCTCTACCACAGATGGTTCTTTTGCCTGAGGGAAAGGCCATTAATTGTACTTTTGGACGATTTCCATCTGTCCAAAAGGAAAAACGCTTAAGCATTTTTTCAGTACTTGCCTGTAACATTGGTTTTATTTTTTATTTTTAAAAAAGGGATAAAATTAAATATCCTTCACTATTTAAATTTCCTTCCTCCAGAATTCTGTAAATGAAGTCTTTTTCAAAGGATGGCAAGAGATTTATCTTAGGATTCAGTGTGATGTTTCTGATTTTTATTTTATGACCGATTTGTGGTCTTCAAATTCTCTATAATATAGGGTAAGAGAGGACAGCAGTCATAACACTCTTTTCACAGAGGGAGAATATAGGGTTAAGTTTTTTTGTTTTTTTTGCAAGATTGCACAGTAAGCTGTTATTGTGATCCTCAGGCGCCCCTAGTTCTAAAACACACTAAACTCAAAACAGATACAGAACTGTGTAAGGAAACACCATTGAATATTTCATGTCAAAATATAGAAATATTTGCTAATATGGTTTACAAAAGCAATATTAAAATGTATACATACCAATTGCTTTCTTCCAATAGGCTATAGTTCTTGTTTATTTTGGTTTTTAATCTCATATATTTTTAAGGACATTTTTTAAGTTTAAATGGTACAGTAGGTAAATTGAGCCCCAAAGTGATGAGTTCTTAGGAAACTGAAATTACTGTACAGGTTTATTTTTCATATGACAGCATTTAACTATTAATCAGCCCAGCTTTCAGAGATTTCTTGGAACATCCTTTTCAATGTAAGATAAGGACTGCAATTCATTATACTATGGGAGGAGCCAAAAGCTTTGCTAAGCTTTGTCTTTTTTGACTGTTCATCTCAAATTTAATGGGAGAATGTGCATTTGTGTGTGTGTGTGTGTGTGTGTGTGTGTGTGTGACTATGCTATGTTGGTGACCAGGCATGAATTATGACACAATCACGGTTGACTTTCAGGCTATATGTCTTTCCCCTTTAGAGGGGTCAAAGATCATTTCAGCCTCAGTGTGCTTTTTACAACCCATTAGGGGGACAGCAAATGTGATCACAGGGAACTGGGAGGTGACTTTTTCACCATTCATTTTTCTTTTCATTTCTCTATTAACCTAGCTCAGAAAACACTCAAGACATTAAACCACTCCTCACCAACTCCTGGCTTTGTGTGATCTGATTGCTTCTAAGGGAAAATCTCTATTACCCTAGCAATGGTCCCTTGAGTTTCTCTTTTATTTCTCTGATGTATAAATATCACAAACAATAACAACAAACCCTCAAGCCTGCAGCAAAGAGAACGGGAGCACAGGGCAACATCACTCTTCTTACTATTTTTTTTTTTTTTAACTTGGTAGGAGAGGCTAAATTTTGGCGAAGATGTTGGCATTTATAGGAGGGGCGGGGAAAAGTGTGTCTAATTATATGTTAATAGCTGAACTCCCCTTACCCATGACCCTTTCCCCCACACCTTGCACACTGGTGAATTTCCTCCGTGAGCTCTTGCGTGGCTCCGCAGACCCTTCTGTCTTTAAGAGAGCCTCCCGCGCCCCTCACTCCGCCCCTTCCAAATCTCTGGGCTCGTCAAAGCTTCCCGAGAGCCATGGTTGGTCCAGGCAGGCGATCAGAGCACCTCATGGAGCGGCTGCTTACCAGGGCTGGGGTGGGGTGGGGTGGAGGGGTCTGTTTGTAGTACTCGCAGTCCTGATGTCACAGGCGCGGCAAGGACATCGCAAGGAGGAGTCGGATTACAGTAAGGATGGGCAGTGCAGCAGGCAGCCCCAGCGCACGCTCCAGCCGCCGGGGATCTTAGCCCTGGACAGGCAGCCTGCAAGGCGCTCATCCCGCGGAGGAGGCACGCTGCGCGCTCGCTGCTCTCCACGCCGGGGACGTTTCCACCGAGTGTAGCATGAAACGGATCTGCTCTGTGTGTCAGCCTTGGGTGCGAGCTGAAGCTGAAGACGCCGCGGTAGGGTTTCAGCTGTCTGATTAATGAGAAACATAATGTATTTTGGTGAGTGTTCACTCTGATGATGCAATTCGTGGGGTGCCCGGTTCTTCATCAGGGCAGACAAGCCCTTAAAAAAATCTTTAAGCTGCAAAAATAAATTGCATTAAACCTACCTCCAGTTGGCTACTGGAAAACCAGCTGGTGCAGCCTTCGAAGCTTTCTTTGTGCTACCATCGGGGTGGTTGTATTAGCTATAGATGAGTTTCAGTTGGAAAAGAAAAGAGATAACAGGGGTGGAGGGAGGGCAAACTTTGCCTTGATTTGTCGGAATGAAGTTGGCCTTTTAGCTAGGTGAGGAAGGAGAAATGGTGCAGCGTGGGAAGTCATGAGCTAACTTAATGGAATGTGAAACAAAGTTCCTGTACTATTGATGCTGTGGAAGCTGAGTCAATATGAGCTTTAAGCATTGGGTTTTTTCCTAGTTCTGAGGCAGGAAAGGAAAACATTCTCTAGAGAGCAGCGGTTGAGCAGCTGAGAACACTCCCCCATACCCTTCCAGGGCTCCATCTAGCTGGGAGCAGCCCAGCACAGAATGCACATTATTATAAACCTTTAGAGGTCTCGGAGCTGTTACATATTTGTGCAGTTTAGTTTTCTGCTATGGTGGAAACCTCATTCAGATATTCAGCTGGGCTGTTTGCATTTCCAGAAAGCATGTTAAAGCTTAGAGCTGGGCTATCAGTTGAGCAGTGGAAGGGGGCTCCACGCTGTACATTTGAACATAACGCTGCAACTTAACTACTAGGAGAGAAGGCAAAGCACTTCGCTAAAAAGGAAGCCAAGGATAAAGACTGAATATCCTTTTCTCCTCTCTGAAGTAATGCTTTCCTTCTGTAAGCCCCATCCGGCCTCATCATTTAACGGCATCTATCTGATATTAAAAGGTTCGTGAGAGCGAATGAAGAGGGGCCAGGGAATGTATCTAAGACGCAAATGCTCTGGGTGGTTTTTCAGTTTGCTTTAAATATTAAATCTAGAGTCTTCTTTCAGATTAAAGAGGTATTTAGGTAAACTTGTGTTGGGGCACTGTTGGTTTGCTGGGCATTTATTTTCTGTGTGTACTATTTGCTTTGTTTTGTTTCCTTGAGCCTTTGAAACATTTGAGAAAGTGTGGAAGGAACCCAAGTTGCAAAAGCTAAAATGCCTTTAGTTGTCTTGACAGCAATTTTGATTTCCTTGTAATTTGTGTCCTATTAGAAAAGAAGTCTTAAAATAACCTAAATTGATTTGGAAGAAACAATCTTTATTTCATAGCCAAATTTAAACAGAATCTAGAGTTAAACACCACCTCTCTCCAGAGGGGAGTGATGGAGGTGGCCAGCTTGTTCATTGGCCACTAATAAAAGTGTTTATTATGAATATACTATTGATAAATGGAAAAACTTGTAAAAATAATATGTCTTTGGACAAGATAAAATTTCAGTATCTGGAATGATATTGAGGTGTGAGGGTGATGAAATATGTTATAATTTTAGGTTAAGTTTTCAGCCTCTTCCAACAATTCCTTACATGATTGTAGTGGGGACTTAGGGCTATTGAGAATAGCAGTGGAGTCTATAAGTACTGGTCAAAGGCCACCCACGCTACACTGGATCTGATATGGCTATTGGAGAAATATTCACTGGGCTAACTCATATTATTAACTGTATGCTAGCACAGTCTCTTTCTAAAGCAGAGTGATTCACAGGGTAATTAGTTTCATTGTGTAATGCAAGTTTTTAATAGTACATATCTAAATGTGATGTCCTACTTACTTCAGATGAAACTCTACTCTTTGAAAGACAAGGCTAAAGTTGCCCTTTGTGTCATGAACATGGATTTGTCTCACCATAATTCAGCACGAGGAATGTTTTTCTATTCTCAGAGGAAATCGTGTCTATTCAGGAATGCTGCTTCCTTCAGGTTATGCTATGCAGGCCCTTGCTCAAGCTATTAGACATCCAGAACTCTGGGAGCCCACCTGTCTCTAATAAAATGCATGGAACAAGATCTAGGGCAAAAAGAATTGAGCAATCTACCCCAGGCATGTTAAAAATTTCTGCAGCATTCTAATGCCTGTAAATCCTTAGACTGTGTGTATGTGCATGTGTGTTCATACACATATATATGGGTATGTGCATGTATATTTGTGTGTATTCAGAATTTCAGGTAATTTTTCAGAACAATGCTTTTCATATTGCAGATTGATTGACCATTACTTTTTTCTTCATTTGTCAACTGCACATAGTTTATTCATTCAGGGAGAAAAGGGACAAAGGGAAAGCAATGCTATATTCTTCTACTTTTCTGGTGATTTGTGAAAATGGAATAGAGCTATCAGAAGTCTTTATCATTTGTGTCCCCAGCAGAGAGTGATGAAGAGCAGAGTTATGCTGTGGTCTGGGGTCAATTGGTATGAAGCAAGATAATTACTTCTCCTATAAATAATCTGATTTGTCAGTGTCGCCCTCCCCCAAAGTGTAATTGAACAATTGCGCTCTGATTCTGCTGTCCCAGCCTACCTGCGTCTCTTTCAGCCTCCTTTTCCTTAGGAACCGGACAGTTGCACCCTGTCCTATCTAGGTGGGAGTCAGCTGCATGTGTACAACTTAGTGGAATATGTCCTATTTCCAGTTCTCAAGAATAGCTCATGTTTGGAGTATGCTGTCTCAGATTTACAAGACAAATGGACCCTTTTAATGACTTAAAGCTTACTCTTACCTTCTTTTGAGAGTTTAGTGCAGTATTTTCAATAATTGTTCATTTGTACTTCCTGCTCAGCAATTGAAGAGTTTGCTATTTAGTCACCCTGGATACTTTTTTACTTATTCTATCGATCTTGGATCTTGCATTCATTACTTGGAATTACTTATAAGGTTTACACGGGAGAAAGAAGTGGGGAAAATCCTAGTCAGCAAGCTGAGTGAGGTTTACTGTAAAAGCAAGAGAAAATAATAAATACTTATGAAGTTACCTTCCCTCCCCATCAATATTTTAGATAGTTAAAAATTACATGTGCCAAGGATGAATACCCATTAATAATTTATTCAGAAATAAAAGCCAGACAGCTGGGAGACTTCTTCCCAGATTAAGGAAAAGATGCTCCGGGTGGTTGTCAGTACAGTGGACTTAGCTGCTGGGTTACAGTTTGGTTGAGAGGAGTGTGCTGGTATGAAGGCCAGGTTCTTTGCTTGAGTGCATCACAGCAATTGCTCAGCCCCTGGCAGAAGGTTGTAACTGTGCACTGTCTCCAGCTCCAAGTGCCGTATGTTTGAATCATCTCCCCCTTTCCATCTGGCTGGACAATTTCTCCACTGCTGGAGTGGTGAGTCGTTGCCAGTGGTCATGTCAACCACACAGATTCCCCTTGGTTGGCCAGAGAAGTACCATGTCTCACCCTCTGTAATAGGGAGAGAAAATTTTATGTGTCTGAAAATCAGTATGTTTTCAGATCTGAGTCAAATAGATAGAGACCATGGTGAGCTTGCAGCCAGGGAGGGGCTGGGGCTTTCTTGGTAAGACTACTCCAAAAAATGAAATGATGCACTTTAAGCAAATGAGCAGAACTGAAAGACAAATATTAGAGCTCTCTCTAAATGTTACTGTTAACCTAGAGAAAAGGGAAAGTAAAATTTAGAAAGTAAGAATACACCATTCAAGTTCACCTTGATATGAACTGAGGATCAGCTGTCTTTAAAATTCCTAAGAAAAATAGAAGAAATACTTAGTGGTATGACTATCAAATAAAAAGAAAATACTTTATTGAGGAAGCTTTTGATATAACAACTTGGAAAATTAAAAAAAAAAAAACTAGTCTAAAAATTCTAGACCAGAACTCTATTCCCTTGCCTGTAATGGACACGTTTGGACATAGTCTTAGGAAAGACTTTTGTTTTCACCCTGGGATATTGAGAACATTCTCAAGTCAGCATTTACACTTTCAGTTGTGGCTAGACCATCAAGTTTACCTCCAAAGCAGTGTGTTGGAAAAACAATTTAAAAGCAAGGTTATGAGCAAGGAAATGATCAGAAAGCAGCAGGCAGCAGAGAAAAACATTCCTCTTTTTTAGTGTTTTCAGTGAAAATATTTAACTCCTCCTAATTAGTTTGTACTGAGTGATCTGTTATGGGGAATTAGGTCCACTAGACTCTTTCTAAACACTCAGTAGGTATTTCTGTCTTACTGAGGCTGACAGGGGAGAGAATTATTTGGGAAAGAACAACCATGTTGAAAATTTCCCTTTTAAGTTTGAAGGCATTGCTATTATGTTTTATTACGAATGAATCTAAATGGGATGCCATAAAATACTATATAATAGGGATGGAGAATGTAACAGGTGAGTACAGTTGGAAAGGGTACAATGAAAAAAAAAAAACCTAAATTCGAAAAGAACTTAAAAAATCGTAAAGATTTCTTCCTCAAGACTGTTCTCTTTTAAATTCATATGAAGTTCTTGAGAAGCCAAAGTCCAATTTTGATCAATATACCAATAACACAGATTCTTTTTTACTCCCTTAAATTTTGAGCTCATTTTATTAAAGGGCCTCTTTAGTTGTTGTAATTATATGGAAATGATATGGGTTTATTTAAGAGACACATTCCAAAATTCATGAGATAATGACTTGCAAAGTTACCCCTTTGTGGGAGGCATAATTGTTCCAAAAAACAAATGAACAATTTCAATTATTGGTTTCTGACTTCCATTCCAGAAGATTTGGTCACAGCTGCTTCTGACTGAACCCTCCCTTGATAAGACAAGATGTGTTGGTTAGTGTGTGTGTATTTAACACTGGAATGTCAAGTACTGCCTTATTAGATAGATACCCAATATTATACTTCATTACCAGCTTTCATGTTTTCCTGGATCTTTTCACATCATTTGAAATGTGGCACATTAAGTATTGATTTAATAAGATGGATATTAAAGTGTTTTTTGAGCACAGCTGGCTTTCCAGTTTAGCAACCATAATATACATGAGAGATTTAAAAAATTAAGTCATAAGGATAATTTTCAAAAGGATTTTCCTGCTTAAGAAAGCGTGATGCTTGTATAAGCAGAAGCCTATTTCTGCTTTGACCTTGAGAAAGTGATGTTTCCATTTGTATTGCACCATGAAAAACATGTCAGGAAAGAACAAAGGTCACAGTCCCTGCCCTCTCCCTTTCTGCCTCTCTTTAAAGAAGCCATTACATATCATTTCCCACAAAGATTAGTTTTGCAACAGAATTTCACACATGATTGGTGGCATTAAGAGAAAATACAGCATAAGAGGTGGCTAGAAATATCAAAGCTTAAAGTGGTTGAGATCATGCTTGAACCAAATTGCTAGGATTGAAACTAGGAAGACGCTTTGCTCTGTCGCAGCATTAAAATCATTATGAAGCAGTTGGAAGTCAGCCCTGATTGAATATGAACTTCAGGTTTGCACAGCCTTTAAAATGGAAGGTATTTCCATGAATTCCTCTTGGTTCCCAAACCTCAAATTTATGTGAGCCTCTATTGGAGCATAGTATGGGATTCAGTGAACCCCTTCTCCTTCTTACCAAGCTGTTTCTTCTTTTTTTCACCTACTAGCAAGATCACATTTCTGTAAGGTGAGAGAAAAGTAATGGGATGAAGGTCAGAAAGAAAATTGGCATCAGTATCAGGAGTGATGCTCAGAGCAAATGCTATCTGCCCCCAAACATTGTACATGGTGGGAGGGAGGTGCTGCGGGGACAAGGAGGGGTTGGTGGGCTGAGAGATGTAACAGATAAATGTTGCTGAATCTGTATCTTCAGCATTGCTCAGTGTCAGGCGCTTACAAATATGTGTTGGATGTGAAAGACTGAATGAGTGTTGGAAACCAGACAGGAAGGAAATCTGCTTCCTCAACACATCCCCTAAGGCTGATGTTTCCTAAGAAAGCTAGTGCTTGGGAGTGCACAAGGAAAAAGAAATCCTTTTGCTCTTCAAACACTAGCTGCTTTTTTAAAAGTTCCATAAAAGTAAAAACTAGTCATTAGAAATTTAATGTTAGATTAAATACAATGAGTTCCACAATCTTTTTTTTTTTTTCTGTTTCTAGTTGCTTCTTCAACTCTGCAATGTGAGAAGAGAGATAATTATAGAATAGTAGGGCCAATGCACAAAAATGTCTGATGAATCCCTAAAACCATCAGAAAATATGGTAAAATTATGCTTTATAACAACTCTCCTGGTCACAATTTCAATTCTCAATTCCCTTTGTTTACATGAACTTGCCCCAGATGTTGGCATTCCTGCTGGGTGGCTAGAATAGACAGGAAAATACCCTTTTTTCATACAAGTAGCTGAAAATGCCTAGAAAGCTCATCAACTGTGGAGGTTATTATTTGCAATGGCAGAAGAACATGGACATAAATTTTACTACTGTTTTCAAGGATTTTATAAAACTGTTCTTCACATTTAATTTTTTTTTCCATATTCATGCATTTTCCTGATAAGGAAAGTATTACTACTTGTGGCAGATTGCTTTGAGGATAAAAACAATGAATGTAAACATATTTTAATAAGCATGATCCCTTGCACTTGTGTAAAAATTGTATTTTTTATACATGTAAACATCATGCTTTTTTTTCTTCAAAATGACCCATTACAGGAGGTAGACAAAATATAATTATTCCTATTTTTAGATGTAGCATTTGAGCCTTAAGTAACTGAAACAACTTTCTCAAGGTCACATAGCTAGTAACTGTTAAGGAATAGACTCTAAGTCAGCACTTCTGAGACTTACTTCAGTGCTCTTTATAGTAAAGTATAACGGGTATTTTTATAAATGAAATATTATTTGTAATAGTAACATGCAAAAAATTTTTGCTCATAAATAGAGAAATGAATATAAATGATTCAGTCTGTTTTTGATTTTGTGGAATCACAATACAGAACTCTGTACATAATTTAGAATTTTATTCTTTTTTTTACATCAAGTGATTAATAATCACAAAAAAATAAATACTGCTTACAAGGCATGAGTCAGTGTTATGGATTAAATATTTATTTTCCTTTTCCCCAAATTCATAAGTTGAAGCCATAATCCCTAATATTATAGTATTAGGAGGTGAGGCATTTGGGAAATACATTAGAAGCTCTGGGAGTTGACCACTCACAGGACTGTAAAAAGCTGGTCAATCTACAGAAGTGATCAAAATAAGGAGGTACTGATACGTAAATAGAGTGCATGTCCAGTCTATGACAATTAGATCAGCTTAAGGGGATGGTCAGTGTAGGGAGGTGGTCAACTATGGGGATTCTACTGTATAAGGTTTAGATAATGTCATGAGGATAGAGCCATCACGATGCGATTAGTGTCTTTATCAGGAGAGGACCAGGCCATGTGAGCCTATAGCAAGAAGGTGGCCACTGCAAGCCAGAAAGAGAGCCTTCATCTGAACCAGAGCAGACTTAATGTCTTGATCTTGGACTTCCCAGCCTCAAGAACCATAAGAAATAAATGTCTGCTGTTTAAGCCCTTCCCTTTATGGTACTTTGTTACTGCAGCCTGAGCAGACTGAGATAGCTGGCCTCAGGCAGAATCCAGCTTTCTTTACTGCCACAACTTCTCCATTTTAGATTTTAATATCTAAAACTTGTATAAATTATGTGCTACATATTTTTGCTATCTCATTATGGAATTACAATGCTGGGAAAAAACATTGTAAGTTATTTGTGCTAAAAACTCTTTGATATTTAGAAGACCCCACCTCTGCTATTTGATCAAGGTGGAATCTTAGCCTGTTCTTTATTCTGTAACTGATAAAGAGGGAAAAGGGGCCTGTTATATAATCTTAAGTCTTCCATTTAGTAGTTGTGTCTCCTTGGTCAAGTCATCTCATATTTTTGATATTTTGTTTCTTTGTAAAATGAAAATAATATTTCTTGCATTTCTATTTTGAGGACTAAAATATATAGTATGCATAAAAGTGCCTAATACTAGGAAGTACCTGGTAGGCAGTCACTTAATTTTAATTATTTCTTACTTTCATCCAGCCCACATACAAATGTATAAAATTGAGAAAAGGGATTTTAACCTGTTTGGGTTGAGCTGGGAAATAGGAACTGAGCTAAGTAACTTGCATAGAAGAACATTAATGCAGATAATGTATTATATAGGTTGTGGAAGAGCTGAAAAGCCATTGGGGAATGGTAAGGCAATCCAAAGAGTAGCAATAGCAAGAAACTGTTAGTGATAAATGGAGACACAAAAGACAGAGTCTTGGAGGCTAGCGCCTAGGGACTCCTGGTAGGAGCTGGAATCATGGCAAGCCTAAGACATTGAAGCGTGCGGAGGGGATACTGCCTTAGGTTAAGAGACAGAGAAATACCATGGCTTCTCCCTTCTCCCACCCCGAATCCATTGCTTCCATTGGTGGAACAGAGCTGCCCACTTTCCAGACAGCTTGAGAAATGCATTCTTCAGGTATTATCCCTGCTCTTGCAGCTCAGTGGAAAGGCAAGAATGGATCTCAGGGCAAATTGGCCACAGACCTGAAGGGAGATCTTATACCTGATATGGCAGTAGCACTTTAAATGGGAGCGTGTTTCTCTGCAATGGCATGTCAAGTATCAGTGAGAGTTTGGTTGGGGAAGATAGGCTTAAGAGGAAAGGAGTGTGTGTGAAGAGTTTTGGGCAGCTCTTCAACAATCCTCCTGGCTCAAGTATCTACTTTGTCACTTTCTGGTAATGTGACTTTGGACAGATAAGTGAATCTCTCACTGCAATTTTTTTTATTATTATTAAACAATGAATTAAAGAATCTGACAGCAAAGTTCAATGAGATTTGAATACAAGCTTCACAATCTGCATAGCACCACATAAATAGGCCTTGTTATAGAGATGTATAAAACCAAGGCACCTAATAATTGCAACTTACAATATACACAAGCAAATGGTGTAACCAAAACGTGTGTGCCCCTGTAATATTCTGAAATTAAAAAGAAAAAAAAGAAGAAAAGGTGAATTTCAACCATAACAACTTGGAAATGTGTGTTCAGCTATGTAGTTTAGCATTGGGGCCAGATTTCTGAGTGGACTGAGGATTTTCGGTTTAAATGTAACTTAGAGGTCACCTCTAATCTGTTTTTGTCATTCTTCTGTAACAAAGGGAAAATGCAGATGAAGAGGTAGGAGAGAGAAACCGAGAAGGGCAGGAATTCTGAGATTCCAAACCCCATATTCTTTCTACACCAGGACTCTAATGGGAATGGACACATTGGAAGCTGAAAGAGTTTATTAATAGTTGCTTGGGAAGTGAAGAGAGATTTGGTATTGATTTTTATCTATCCCTCCATGTGTTGCTGGACTTTTAAAGATAGATTTTTTTGGCTGACTCTGCCTAGTATATATATAAAAAAATAAATAAATAAGGCAAAACATTCTGCCCTCCCTGTATGGAAATATTAGCATCTCTCTCAGAGCCTGCTTGTAAAGTCCTGTGACAGTTCATAACTTATGTGCTCTTGTTTTCAGGTAACATCAGGATAGCTGCTGGGAAGCTTTTCCTTTTCAGCACAATATAGAAGGTATGGATTACCACCAGATGTTTTAATAAGCTGCCCTAAGGAATGGCAGGCTGTAACTTAGAGGTCTTTTGGGGGTTCTTAGGATTTGTATTCTAAAGATTTATCAGTTAAATGTACATTAGATGGCAGATTAATTATTTTTTTTTCCTTTAGGGTAAAGTTGTATAGGCTCCTAAATACTAACCTCGTGAATTACTTATTTTTTGACACTGTTGCCTGGTTTTTCTTTACTTTTAAATTGCTTAATAAGTAAGAATATTATAAAAAGAAGCTCAAGACATGGGCTTTATGTGCCTCTTGGTTTCTTTTTTTTTTTTTGTAGAGACAGAGTCTCACTTTATGGCCCTCAGTAGAGTGTCGTGGCCTCACACAGCTCACAGCAACCTCCAACTCCTGGGCTTAAGCGATTCTCTTGCCTCAGCCTCCCGAGCAGCTGGGACTACAGGCACCCGCCACAACGCCCAGCTATTTTTTGGTTGCAGTTCAGCCGGGGCCGGGTTTGAACCCGCCACCCTCGGTATATGGGGCCGGCGCCTTACCGACTGAGCCACAGGCGCCGCCCGCCTCTTGGTTTCTTTAAAGAATTCTCAGCTCCCCTTTGTGAATAGCCCTGATGCCCACAGGTGTTGACAGGTGATGTGGCCACCACCCACGGAAGAGGAATTTGATATAGGCTGTATGCTTGGTTTGGTCCAAGTGCTGCTGTGGGTTATTATATTGCTACTCACCACCAGCTTAGAAGGAACATTAGTAGATCCAAATCATGGCTGTACAAAAGAATCACCTGGGGAGCTTAGAAATGATACTCATTTCAAAACCCCACCATGGTCCAATTCTCTATAGATGTCTGTGGATCCAGACATCTATATTTTCTTTTTAATCCCCTCAGTTAAATCTACAGGATCACCAGAATAAAGAATAGCTGAGATGGATAATTTTAACCATTTTATAGAGAACATCCTTAGGACATATGAATTCCCAACTCTCCCCAGGTAACCCCTACAGCAGTTGGCAGGGTCACAGTCCCAAACCAGGTTGATTTTATCCAAAGCTCGTTTTCTTCCCTTCATAACCCACTGCTTTTTCTCAGAAAAATTAGCCTATGGTGTGATGTCTGGGCTCGGTTACAAACTCCCTTGTGCTGTCCATCCCTGGTTTCCACAGTGAAAGTCACTAAAGGATGGAAACTTTTCCTTTTTCTTTAAAACTATTTTTAGAGCTTGCACACAAAGGAAGTTCACATCATATGAGCTGATTCAGGATCATGGTGATAGGGTTCTGGAAAGGATTTGGAAAGTTTGCTTCTCAAAATGTAATGTTTGTACCAATCATCTGAGAATCATCTTAAAATATAGATTCTGATTCAGTGAGCCTGAGGTGTGGCTGGGATTCTGCCTGTCTCATCAGCCTGCAGGTGATGTGGATAGTATTTATTGACCCACCAATCACAATGAGAGTAGTTGGGCTTCAGAGATCATTTTGCTAAGCTAACACTTTATGCAGGTGTGGGACATCAGGTGTAAGTGTCCAACCTAAGGATCTCTGTTTTTATTCTATAAAATACTCAGGGGTCCATGGATTGCATTCCAGTTAGGGTGACCAACCATTCTATTTTGCCTGAGTCTGAGAGGATTCACAGGACATGGAACTTTTAGTGCTAAAACTGAGAAAGTCTCACAGACTGTGAATTGGTTCTCTGATTCCAACAGACTGAGTCTGGACCCTAGCTTTGATACTCAGAGTGGAGAGAAGTTGAGCAAGCCTGAGTTTCCTTATCTGCAAAGCAGAAATAATAAATTACACTCCACAGGATAGTTGTTAAGGGTTAAATTAAATGGCACATGTAAAGCACTGCACATGCTCAGTCAATGTTGGCGATGGCTACTGCTGGTCATTCATAGACCTGACTTAGTGCTTCCCTCCATTACTGAAAAGAAGAAATACCCCCAAGTCAGGTGCAGGTGGCCATGGATCATCTATCTTCTCTAATCTCTGTATAGGGAAGTCAACTTGCAAATAACCTCCTTCCTCTGATCTGATGGTCAAGCTGGAGTGAAGTCATTCTTCACTATACACTTTGCCTACCCCGAACATCAATACTAATGTTTTTTGTTTGCTGTTTAGAGAAAGAAAAGCCTGGCTGAGACTTTACCACCTTGGGACATTCTGAACTGGTCCCTTGTGTTCCTGTCGACCTTGTTTATCCATTAGCATTTCTCTGAGCTCTGTAACAACTTATGAGGGCAGCTGCAACTAATGACTGTGCCTTCCATCTCCTGACCTGTCATTGTGTTAACAATCAAAATCCTTAAAACAACGCACACAGACAAAGCCGCACCTCCATCGCAGCTTCCAATACTCATGGCCACCAAGAGCAAGAAAGAAAGACTTTGAACTGACACACTTCCTAGCATGGTGCCTGGCACAAGGATGCTGGAGTAATCAATGTTTCTTGAGGGTGATGCCAAGCTGTGGGATCACTCTCTACTACCAGTGAATTTTCAGTAGTGATCTGTGGGACCACCTTCTCTTGCTCAATTGGCCGGTGTTGATGACTTTGCTAGTCCTTACCAAGGAAAGCCAATTCGCTCACTCCTGTCAAATATCATCCACTTCTCAGAACATTTAGTCAGCCATGTATGTGGCTCTTAGGTGAGAAGTAAATGCACGTTTATTTTTCTGTTATCACTAGTAAGTAGGGCAGCTACTAGGAGCAGATTGTTTCACAAGAGAGGTTACTGGGGCTGAACTGCTGCTGATTAGTATTTCAGACAAGAAAACAAATGGGCAACAAAGCAGAATCTACTCTTACTTTCTTTGAGCATAAAATATGGTTGCAGAAAGGGCCCAACATAATCACACTTTTGCTTATGTCCACAAGAGAAGAAAAATTGGGAGATTTTTGTCTCTGCTCTTTTCTCTGCTTATTATAGCCATATCCTATACCCTGCTGAAAGTGTATTAAACATAAGGGGCCAACGTCTCCATTTGATAGGAAATAGAGAACGCATGATTAGTAACTGCATGTATCTGGCTATTACCAATAGTTAAATTAAAAAATAAAACTTTATAGTTTAAATAGTGGGATGAATATCGATGAATTGCCCAAACCTCAGCTTCCAAATGAGTAACTTGAAGTAATAATGGCAACTTACTCTACTTCACAGGGAAAAGCTGTAACTACAAATAAGGCTAAGATTGCTTATGTGCTCCCTGCCAGCCTCTCTGTCAGCTCAACCAGTCCTCATCAACAACCCTATAAACAAAAGCATTATCAGTATGCGTGTCTTCCAGATGAGGAAACTGAGGTACAGTGAGATTAAAGTAATACTAAATTAAGTGGCTCAGTTGGGTTGTACTCAAGATATCTGGCTCCATAGGTCTCCTCACCACAATATTTTATGTTTTATGTGACCTTGAATAAATTCCAGCCTCTGGAAACTGAAGGCTTGAAGCAATTATCATTATTCAAAGAGAGCTGCAGTTTTTTGAAAAAGGTAACAAACTACCAGAAAACCAATTCTGGCAAACAAAACTTCTCTGTTTGCAAGCTAAGCAGCCACCCGGTGATACGACCTGAGGCTGAGATCAGGGAAAGATTCCAGAAAGTCTGTACAAAGGGCAGGAGATACAAAATCCTGTGCTGTAAGATGTAACACTAACACCTGTAATTCTCCAAAATTGTGCCTTATGATGGCTGGCTTCTCTTAAGTGTTTGCTATGTGCCAGGAGAAGGCCTATGACCTTAACCTCTGACAAATAGAACAACAGATTTCTTTCTAACTCCTTTCTTCATGGGTATATCAGGCAACATGCCACATGTAGGGGGATCTCCTCCCAGCAGATAATAATCCAAAATTCAATTAGACCCTTGACGCACCAGGAACTGAGAGAGACCATGCATTCTTTTAATACCTTCAGAATATTTTTGTATTTTTTGAAAAGATAATGCATGTACAAATTTTAAGTAAATATTACTATAGTGTACATAGTGAAAACTAAATCTTCTTCAACCCCAACCATTTTGTTGCATTTGAGAATCTAAGTTCCACAGAAGGCTTCATGTATGTGTATTTATACCCCTCTGGGAAGCTTACTATGATCCTTGTTTGGCATATTGTTTTATTTATTATATATTTGTATTCTTCATTCTTCTTATTTTATGGGTGTATATTATTTTAGGGCAGGGACGTATGGTTTGTTTCACAGACCCATTTAAAAGAAACATAAGTAGTTTTTATTCCTTTACTACTAAAAACAATGACTATCTTTGTGTAACCATACTTCTTCATGTATATGGAAACACATATCTCTATAGGGTAAATTCTTATAAGGCAAATTTCTGGAGCAAGACCTAGTGAATTCTCATGGGCGTATTGCCAAAGTATCCTATGAAAATCTTTATTGATCAACTGTATATATCATTAGAGAGGAGAATGCCTGACTGTAAACTGCTAAACTGCTTCTCAGACCTCTCAGAGAGGATTTTTAGGGTGAGACAAGAAATTGTTGCCTGCATTTTGTTGTCTTTACTCTTTCTTCCCAACTTTGATTCTCTATTTCACTTCTATTGTGCTAATTCAGTGCGGATGTTAGTTTGAATATTCAAAAAAATCTATGACGCCATAAAATTGAAAGATGCTTTATGTTTTAAGAATGGGGATAAATGCAACAGGAAGAATACATTGTCTAAGTGAAATTTTACCTTCCTGCTTCAAAACTAGGAGGTTCATTCTTAAACGATCCCTTAAATCAATTGGATCTAAAACCAATTAGTCTTAAATAAAGTTTTATTTTTTTTTAAGTCAGTGGACATTACAGAGAAAACACATCTATGTGTGATTCCCAATTTCAGTGGCACTTCTTTTCCTAATTCCATGTTATCCTTTTACTTTTTTAGTATGTTTATTTAGCACATGATAGGCTCAAAAATAGTTAGGAGGGTCCATGGTAAAAATAAAATGCCACATTTATTAAAAAGCAAAATGTCCAAGCAGTAATGATGTCACCATCTATTGAGCTCTTAAGCTGTTTACAAACATATGCTCATGTTATACTTAAAGCAAAACTATTGTTTTAGTGCACTAGATGTTGTCATCTCTATTTTACAAAAGAGAAAATTTGGGGAAGCTCAGAAGATTGTTTCCTGCCCAAGGTCAAATAGATTGAAAATGGCAGGCACAGGATTCAAACCAGGGCTTGCTCAGCAGACAATTTGTGTGCCAAAACTTTTGACACTACCCTTTGGTACTGTTCAAGTATACTTTTCTTGGCCACTTCTGTGGAATCTTGGTAGTAGGGGACTTTTCTTAGGGTGGACACACTCACTTTTCTGGCACTTTTCTGGTGTTGGAGAGTCTCAAGGACACTCTGCACTCTCTGCTGAACAATGCTGAAAGTGCTGTTCTACAGTAGGGATGAGGAGAAGGAAGGGGTGGCCAACCAGCTCTTCTCTTCTATTGGAGAGAGAGATCTCCAGTGTTACCTGCTGTCTCTTTGGACCATGCCTTACACTTCCCAGTGATATCAAAGCAAAGACAATGAAGTGCAGGAGATTCAGTAAATCACTGCACTTAATGATATGCTAATTAGGAATGCCCGGTAGCAATCAGTCTCCTGTCCCAATTTACAACCCTTCTGTTCATCCAGCCATTTCAAGTTCTCCCCCATCCTAGAGACTATGTAAACATTGTGTTATATAATAGAAGATTCTCTTACCGAGAGATGGTTCCTTGAAGTCTCATCTGATAACCTTGTAAAGAGGCATGACCTTATATTCTTCACCTTATAGTTAAGGTGAGAAAAATGAAGATGGATAAATTCAATCATCTGACACAATTAAGAGTGAGTGGTATAGCTCAGGCCACCTAGAGTGCAGGTCTGTTGACTCCTTCCCAGTACTGTTTGCTCTCCCAGGGACATAAGAAAAGTTCATTGTCTCAATTTTTCGTCACAACTAATCTAGGAGGTGAGTACTGTGTATAGGCAAGGAGACTGGCATTAAATCATTTCCCCAATGTCATACAGAAAGTGGAGAAAGGAGGAGTTGTGTTTCTGTTTCTTGGATTCAAAGCTCCAATCTGCCGTTATTTGCAATAGATCTTAAAGTGGGTGGATCCCTGTACTTGGCAGAGATGAAATGAATTCAGAGATCCTTCCCTGCCTTAAAATTCCCTGATCCTTACAGCTAGGGAAATAAAAGGGTGGGACTTGTTGCAGCAGTAAATCACGGCAGCCCGCACAAGTCCCAAAGGCATGATCAAGTCTCCCTCCTTCCATTCCTCATTGTCAGCAGTATGCATCATGTATCTCTAGTAAATGCTGTAATTGCCCCTAATGAGCTTCCCGACTTGATTCTCTTATGCTTCCAACTGGACCAGCAGTTCACAGTCCCACGGCATAGGCTGCAGACATGACACCGCACAATACAATCACACACACTCAGATGCCTTCAGTGGTACTTACTTCCTGATGTGTAGGGCCAGTGATCAATGCAACCCAGGTTCTGGCCCCAATTTACTTTGCAGTTTTATTTTTGCAGAACCATGCCTGCAGAACCATGCCTCACTTCTTAACCTGCTCCGCCTTTGCCTCATGTTGCCTGGTGCATAGTTTTTTTTGCCATTGGGTCTCCCAAAATCTAAGCACTATTTTATATTTACTCTTAGTTTCTTATGTCTTTTAAACATTTTTACATAAGAACATAAATCTCACAAATTCTTCAAGAAAGTTCACTGCAAATGTACCTTCTTTAGGAAGACCATCTAATTCCTTGTATAAAAAACAGTCTTTTTTCTGAATTTCCATGTATAGTATTTTAAAAACATATCTGAGCAAAATCATGAAGTGTTCTAGGTTTACTTTTCCCTAGTCTAAATCTACTGAATCAGAATCTTCATGGGTAGAGACAAGGAATTAGTTTTTTCAAAAACTCCCCCCTTAACTAGACCTATAAAGCTAACATGATTGCACTTAAAATACTAATAGGATTCAATTATAAATTAGACATATAGTACAATTTCTCTAAAGAAGAAACATAAGTAAATGTTCCAGAAAATTATAAAAAGGAATGTTCTAATGGGAAAGTTATCTTAAAATAGATCATAAAACCCTAATAATTTCAGTAATTGTGCCCTAAATAATAGACAGGTAGTATAAAATTAGACTAGTGAGAAGTAAACTTCATGTACTTTTGTATGTGGGGATTTAGGCCAATAATAAAAATGACATTTCAGTTCACTGATAAAAACAATCTATTAATGAAATTTTGGGAGAATTGGATAAACATTTAGATAAATAAAGTGCATTCTTATTTCACTTCTTACACCAAATAAATTGCAAATTGAACAAAGATTCAAATATAACAACTGAAGCTATAAATAAATTAAAAAGCCAGTGGAATGTATACACTTGCAGTGGGGAAAGGCTTTGTAATCAGGATACAAGCTCAGAACTATGAAGAGGAGAAATTATAAACTTAACAACGCAGTATTAATAACGTGTTTAAGAAAAATAATCTAGAAACCAAGAGAAAAAAAACCCTACAAAATCAGAAAATAATACTTAACAAAACTTACAAAGTCAGATATATGGCTACTTTCTTTAGTTAACAAAGAGTTTATATGAACCAAGAAAGGAAAAATAACTAAGAAAGATTGGTGAAGTATATGAATATTGACAAATTTATTCTAAATCTATGGAGAGGCAAAAGACCCAGAAAACCAATACAATGTTACAGGAGGGCAGAGTTGGAGGACTAATACTGCTTCAAAGATCACTGGAAAGCTATAATATAAATGATATTGTGGTATTGATGAAAGAATAGACAATAAATAGATCAATGGAACAGAACAAATAGCCAATCATTAATCAATTTATGTTTAACACAGGAGCAAAGGCAGTACAATGGAAAAATGAACAAATGGACATCCATAGGTCAAAAAAAAAAAAAAAAGAATCTAGACAGAGACCTTATACCTTTCACTAAAATTAATGGATTTTTGGCTCCTAATGGATTGCTAACTTAAATGTAAAACACAGAGCTACAAAACTCCTGGAAGGTAACATAGGTTTGGCAAGACTTCTTAGGTCTAACTCCAAAGTATGATCCATGAAAGAAAGAATTGATAAGCTGAGTTTTGTTAAAATTAGAAATTCTTGCTCTGTGGAAAGACAATGCCAAGAGAATCAGAAGCCAAGCTACAAACAGGAAGAGAATGTTTGAAAAGGACATGTCTGTATAGAGAAATGTCATCTAAAATATATAAAGAACTCCAAGCTCAAGAATAAGAAAATAACCAACCAGGTTAAAAATGGGCCAAAGACTTTACCAGATATCTATCTAAAGAAGATACACAAATAAAAAGGCATATGAAAAGCTATCCTACATCATATGTCATTAGGGAGGTGCAAATTAAAACGAGATACCACTGCACACCTATCTGAAAGGTCAAAATCCAGAACAATGACAACATCAAATGCTGGCTAGGATGTGGAGCAACAGGAACTCTGATTCATTGCTATCGAGAATACAGAATGGTTTAAGGACAGTTTGGCAAGTTTCTTAGAAAGCTAAACACACTGTGTTTATAATATAATACATATATGTATTATATACATATATATGTATATAATATAATACATATATTATGTATTCCATATAATCAGTAATTTCCTTTGTTAGTATTTACCTAAGGAAGCTGTATCCCTACAAATTACCTGCATATAGATGTTTAAAGCAGTTTTGTCCATAACTGTCCAAACCAGGAAGTACAAGGATGTCTTTCTCTAGGTGAATGAATAAACTGTGATATGTTCAGAGTCTAGATTCCAGACAGTGGAATATTATTCAGCACTAAAAGGAGATGAGCCACCAAGCCATAGAAGCCATGGAGAAACCTTAAATGCACATTTACCTATGGAAAGAAGACAATCTGAAGATACTGCATACTGTATGATTCCAACTATATGACATTCTGGAAAAGGTAATACCTTAGGAAAGGCTACTGGTTGCTAGGCTTTAGGGTGGAAGAAAGAATGAATAGGCAGAGAGCACAGGATTTTCGTGCAGTGAAGCTATTTTGTATGATAATGTAATGATGAATACACCCTATTATAAATTTTCCAAATTCTTGAAATGTAAAACACCAAGGGTAAATCCTAGTATAAACTAGACTCTGGATGGTTATGACATGTCAATGTGGAATGTGGGATCATCAATTGCAATGAATATACCACTTTGGTGGGGAATGTTGACAACAGGGGAGGCAATGCATGTGTGGCAGCAGAGGATATTTGGGAAATCTCTGACTTCTTTTGTTCAATATTGCTGTGAATCTAAAACTACTCTAGAGGGCCTGGTGCAGTGGCTCATGCCTGTAATCCTAGCACTTTGGGAAGCTGAGGCAGGTGGATCACCTAAGCTTAGGAGTTTAAGACCAGCCTGAACAAGAGTGAAATTCTATCTCCAAAAAATAGCCAGGCATTGTGGTGGGTGCCTATAGTCCTAGAAACTTGGGAGGCTGAGGCAAGAGGCTTGCTTGAGCCCAAGAGATTGAGGTTGTTATAAGCTATGATGCCATAGCACTCTACCAAGGGTGAAAAGTGAGACTTTGTTTTCGCCTCCAAAAAAATATTAAAAAATAAAAAATAAATTTAAAAAACTGGGGTAGAAAATAAAATAGATTAAAGAGAAAGAAAATGAATAAATACATGTAAAGAAATATGTATTATCTATGAAAATACACTAAACTTTGTTCATAGAAAACAAAATATAAATCAGAGTAATGAGACATATAATAGTCCTTCACTTACCCATTGGTAAATTTTTAAGAGTTGAACAAATTTTTAGGAGTTGGGTATGGGGAGGGCCATTCTTATGTGCAATTGTGTAAAGGGAATACACTTTGGCATCACTCATTGAAGTGATTCAATAACATTTACATATGCACACATCCATTTTTATAGCAGGTACTCTTTCCCCTAATAACATTTTTAATAGGTTTGCACAGCTAAGGATACAACAATTAAAGTAAAAAGACAACTTTCAGAATAGGAAAAGATATTTGCATGTTATAACCAGACAAAGGCTTGATAACTAAAATCTATAGAGAACTCAAATTAATCAACGAAAAAAGAGCAAACAATCCCATCTATCACTGGGCAAGAGACATGAACAGAATATTCTCCGAGGAAGACAGATGAATGGCTAACAAACACATTAACGAATGCTCATTGTCCCTAATAATCAGAGAATTCAAATCAAAACCACTCTGAGATACCACCTAACCCCAGTAAGATTAGCCCACATCACAAAGTCCCAAAGCTGCAGATGCTGGAATCAATGTGGAGATGGGAATACTTTTACACTGTTGGTAGGACTGCAAAGAATACAGCTGCTTTGGAAAGAAGTATGGAGAATCCTCAAAGATCTCAAATTAGATCTCTCATTTAATCCTGCAATCCTACTACTAGGCATCTACACAGAAGAAAAACACATTGATCATAAAGACATTTGCACTAGATCATTTATTGCAGCTCAGTTTACAATCACTAAGATGTGGAAACAACCGAAATGCCCATCAACTCAGAAATGGGTGAACAAGCTGTGGTATATGTGTATCATGGAATACTATTCAGCCATAAAAAAAGATGATGATTTTACATCTTTTGTATTAACCTGGATGGAGTTGAACACATTCTTCCATTCTTCTTAGTAAAGTATCACAAGAATGGAAGAACAAATATCCATTGTACTCAATACTAATAGAAGCCTATAGATGATCTAATTTACACCCACATAAAATAAAAACTCATTTCAATTCAAGTTAGGGGGAGGAGAAAAGGGGAAGGAGAGGCAGAGGGGGCTCCCACTTACTTGGTACAATGCAGGGATGTATGGCACACTTTTTTGGGTGCAGGACACAACTCCAAGAAGGACTCTAGCTAACAAATTAAAATATCATGACCTGGTTGTATCCTCACATTAACCCTAAATTAAAAAAAAGAAAATGATGACATATAACAGTCAATCACCAAAAAAGATGATGCGGATACACTTCCTCTTTCATGGCTTATCAACTGTGCTGTCATTGCTATAAGGCAAGCTTCTTACCACATAGCTGGAAGTCCCCTGCACTGCAATCTGTACTTTCTCTTATCATGTGCCAATAAACTTTTAAATTAAAAAACGATTTTAATAGGACTATGCAGTATACTCCCAAAAGGTCACTCAGGCACATCATTAAGGATATTAAATATAAAGTTGGTTTTGAAAGCACAAAGTGGAAACAATAAAAGTAAACATCAGTAGGGGAAGCATTAAATAAAATTATGATAAGTCCAAAATGCTAGAATAGGGTGTGCCCAGGAACAAAATAAACAAATCTGAATGTTGTGATAGAGGAGAAAAAAAAATCTAGACTATAATAATAGGTAAAGAAAGCAAGACTCAGAAGGCTAAATAGAAATTCTTTAGGGAGTAAAACTTTAAGTGGGTTTTTTTGATAGCTATACTGATATAACTATGCATTTCCAAAAAGAAAGGTATGAATTTATTAGCAGTTGTTAGATTTTGAGGGAGGACTTAGACTTTTGGGGGGATCATTTTATGCAAATAGAATGCATCATTAGGCCAGGGGTGGAGGTCCCCTGTGTTTTTGCTGCTCTATCCCCAGCATTGGAACAGTGCCTGACTCAAAGTAGGTACTCAAAAGTATATATGGAATGACTAGAGTGTTTTGTTTTTTTTTTTTTTTCCAATCAAGGTGTATCTGGCATGGGAATATGAGCCACACTGTTTTTTTATGTCTCTCTGCATTAACAAGGATAATAAATATATTCATTTTAAATGACTATGAGATGAGTGTAAAATCTTCCCAGGTCATTTCTTTGATCAGCAGCATTGGAGAACATGGTTGGGCACCATCCGTTCCCCTTTGGAAACTGTCTCTTTCAGAGTCCAGCTCAGATGTTTCTGGTTAGGGGTCATCTCTGCTTTTAGGTGTCAGGCCTTTCCGATAAGAGTCATTTTATCTGGTGCACTTCTGAGAAGTGATTTAGATTTTGTGGTCTATCATCAGCATGTCCAGTTTCAGTTCTATCTCCTGTGCCTATTAGGTGAGGGACCTTGGCCAGATCCCCTGATGTCTGTGTCTCAGTTTCTTCATAAGGTTATTGTTGAATGAAATCACATGTGTGGTATGCATAATACAGTGTTAGATGCGCATATTTTATTGTAGCATTTTATCTAGCAGAGAGTACTGTAGTCAGTGAAAGAGGAGTGAATGAAGGCAGAATGAATGGGTGGAGGAAAGAAACTCAGGCCTTGCGAAGGGAGGTCTGAGGTGGCTCACTCTTGCATCTCAGTAGCTCTGAAGGGATTTTAATAAAAAATCACGTAGTGATTTACTCCAAACTGGATATGTAATAATACATAGCTACAAGGAGATGTCAGTTTCCCTTTCTTGTTATTTAACTGAGTAATTATTGCAGGTATCGTGAGTGGTGTCATCTGCTGGGATTATTAAGGTATTTCCTCTTTATTTCCCTGGCTGTCTGGGCCGTTCCTCAGATTTTCCACCCAGTCAATTGTTATCCCGTTCAGGACTGGATTCTGAGAGATCACAGGAACCCAGATGAATAAGGCCCCTGAGATCTTATCTTTAAAGTAACTTGTGGGGAGAGAGACACTTCAAGCCTACTGGAGTTCCTCAGAGTTGACATGATAGCCAACGTCCTTGAGTCACACTGCCTTCCACTGCTTGTGAAAATGACAGTGTTATCTTCAAAGACAGTGGAGTGGGCAGATAATCCATTTTCACTGTGGGTTGTAAAATGAGTGTTGCCTCTTTTTAATCTTAAAATAGTTTGAAGGAAGGCCTTTTAGCCAATGATTAGCAAGCCAATATTTAAAGCCATGTGCTTTAATAATCAATTAGTTTTTAGACTTTTCTTGTTTTTAAAAGTGTCATGGCTTATAAATCTCTATACCTCAAGGCATACTTGAATACTTGTAACTTTGCCTCTTACTGGCAGTGAGACCAGAATGTGGAGAGAAGGCATCCTGCTCACCCTTCCTTAATCTTTGCCAAAGAAGAGTAGCTCAGCATGAAATGAATAGGATTTCTATTTCTGTCTTCAGAATAGAGGCATTATGGAGCAGTAGTTAAGAGCATCGGCAGGGAATACATTCAGACATATTACTAGTATGTTCCTAGCCAGTAAGCTGACAGTTGGCATATGCCAGATGCTGTTCTAGACACTAGAGGTAAATCAGTGGACAAAACAAAGACCCCTGTCTTTGGTGAATTTTTTTGGGGGGGGAAGAGAGATACATTAAACAACAAACATAACTAATGCACAAAGTTTACAGTATGTTTGAACTTATTAAGTGCCATGAGTGGGAAATGCAGTTCGAGAGAGATCTGCCAAAACCTTGCAGCAGGGAGCCAGCTTGCTGGAGCAGCCCTCACCATGATGGTAATATCTGAATCCTGCCTTTGCCACTAGCTAGCTGAGTAAGTTGGCAAGCCCTTTGACACACAGAGGCTGAGTTTGCTCACCTATAAATTGGCAAAAATATATAATTCCTTTTACTGTGGTGGGAATTAACCGACTAAAGTTTGGTAAACTGACGTGTAATGAATCCTCAGAAAGTTGTAGAGATTCTATTCCAGTGGTTCTCAACCTTCCTAATGCCGCCAGCCTTTAATACAGTTACCACGGGTCGTGACCCACAAGTTGAGAACCGCTGTTCTATTCCTTTTTTTATTATTACAGATTCAGGTGATCTAAACTTCTGTCTTAAAAAAGCAAGTGAAATAGCTTCCTCAGTAAAGGTGTGTATTTCTGTTAAAGCGGAGATGTGTCTTGTGATAATATCACGTACATCTCACGCCTCTGTATTCTGATGAAAATTTAGATTCTATTTTCATTTTGTAACCTGAGCCTGGGCAAGAAAATGCTGCTGATCTGTTGGGTGGACATATGGTCCTTTTATCCTTTTGCCTTTTATGATATTGGGGAAACCACCTGAGTTCTAACGTGAACAGGCTCAACCTTGAGGTATCAAAAACAGAAAGAAACACTTAAGTGGGTGGATAAACAGGTGAGCTGGAACTCAGAGGGGTGGTCTGGGTCTGGGGAACTCATGGGGGACAAACTGGGTCATAGAGGCGACCTCCAGACGTGGAGCAAGTTCACACAGGTGTGTGGAATAATGGAGAAAAAGGAAGACTGGAAAATGTGGTGCATGAGGCCAGATACACAGTGGATTGGAAGTTGGTTTGGGTCACCTGCGAGTTTTAGGATCTTTGTTCACTGCCAGCAGGCTTCAAAATTGACTTAAAACGTGGAGAAAATCATCTGGTTTCCTTCATGTGGAAGTTGGCAAGAGAATCTAAGTCACATTGGGGACAGAAGACAGAAAGTGTTTGAGGTTGAGGCATGGAAGCTTTGGGGGCCCCAGAGGGGTTGGAATGAGGAAAATCAACACATCTTAGAAGCCTAAATAGAAGCCAGGCCTTGTCCCTGTGTGTCAATCCAAAGTTTTACCAGGATACAGAGTCTCAACACCTGTGTGAAACCATCACAGGACATACATCCACTTTAAAAGAAAGAAATAGATTCTATTAAAAAGCTGTTTTAGTTATTTTACTTACCTTTTTTAAACCAAAGTTTTGCCCATCTAGGAGCAAGAAAGAATCCCAGGTGTCTCCAGCAGGGGGGACCCAGACTCCCGGGAAACAGACCTGGGCTAACTATGTGGGTACCACTGCATTTCTCACGGCAGAAGGCAAGCAGGTGGGGTCCATGCAGCAGATACTTGAAAGGATGGGTTTTTGAGGCCAAAGGGGAGACAGAGAGAAAGAGGAAGGATGACCCATATGCACATCCTACAAAATATCTGTTGCTCACACACTGGGGTATTGAAGCAATGTTTTTATTTTGAGCTGCTCACTGGTTTTGCTGGTTTGCTTAGTTAGCCATAGGGGAGGCAAAAGCTATTGTGCAGTTTTTCCTTAGAAACAGCAACTGTCCTGGGGGCTGCCACTGGCTTGCTTTACTCATCTCCTTTGGGAACTTGGCACCAACCCAGATGCCTTGATATTTATTTGCAAATATCTCTGGAAGATGGGCTACTATTATAGTGCAGACTTAAAATGCCAGGCTTGGCTTTAGATTCCATGATGATCTTTATAAAATGCAGTTGAGAGGCTTTGTGTATTTATAAATGCATCTTTCCCAAAAAGTATAACATTTGACTTGCAGAACTTCAAGTAGCCTGAATTAATATTGCTATCATTGCTAAGGGATTTAAGATTCAAAACTATTTTAAAATAAATTAAGTATCCTACCAAATCGGATTTTCTTGTCCTTATTTTAATGATATAAACCTCAAAGAAACTCTAAGCGTAAGAAAAGTATTATTTTTTTTTTCTAATTTAAAGATGGAGATTTTCCTCTGTTTTTGTAGGGTCTTTTTTTAGGACCTGCTACCTGTTGGTGCTCTCTTCTCTGGACTATTTCTTTTTATAACCATGGGAAGGATATTTCAGACCATTAAGAGATATAGCCTGTTCAAAGGATTTTGGTTGTTCTTTCTTGCTGTAACGTGAAATATCCAATAATATTCTGAGCTCTCCCACCCTGCTTTAACTCTTTGCCTGAAGGTGAGAATCTTAAATGGGTCTAGGAGCTGGCAGAGTAAGTACCAGCGCTTGTTAAGATCTCATAGGGGCCTTAGAGGCAATTATTCTCACAGTGGAGCAGCAAGGCGGTTATGTCCCTTTTCAGGAATATAGACTACAGAGTATATTTATGTATAAACTCTGCCCTCTAGAAAAAACTCTGTTATAACTTTCTCTTGATGATGAAAGACATGTTCAAACATTAAAAAAAGAAGCATATCATTGAGCACATGGGTATATGCTATTTTATCCCCCCACCCACTCCCAAGTTCATTTATAGGAGAGAAGTACACATATTTGCATGGTTGTAGTCAGGGACTTTTTTGTCACCGTATAGAAATATTCCTGAGAATCTTCTTTTCCTTCTGAAACTCCACTGCTACCCTAAAATAGGTCTTCAAATTAAATGTCATGGAACTCATGGGCAAACATCATTAACATATTTGGTCCAGAAATATGTGCTGAAGTTATACCTATACAGAAATTAAAGACAAAAAACAAACAAAAAACTGGTGCTTTCTGTAGGTCACTCTTCAAACTGGAATATGTAGCTGTGTTATTCAGTGGATTTGTTATACTCAAATTGCGAGGCCTCAACCTCAGAGCCTGGGGGATAGGGCCTGAGAATTTGCATTTCTAATGAGTGAGTTCCCAGGTGATGCCCATGCTGCTGGCTTAGGCATCGCACTGTAAGGATAACTATTCTGAGCCTGTTATTTTCAAACCTGGCTACATATGTGAGTCACCTGGGGAAGAAGATATATATATATATATATATATACCTTTAATTTCAAACTAATACGAGGGTACAAATGATTAGGTTCCATTGTTTGCATTTCTAAGGTAAAGTTCAAGCTGTAGTTGACCCCTTCATCTAGGGAGTGTGCTATCCACCCTCACTTTGTGCACATTAAGTGAGAGCTTACCATTCTCCCTCTCTCCTCCCCTTTCCCCCTTTAAGATCCCAGTGCAGGTCACTTTCAGTTCACCTTTCTTTCTCTTTATCTTTGAAATGAAGAAACTCAGGCCAGGAGAAGTGAATCCTACAACATCATACAGCTAATTAGGAGAGAGAGAAGAGCTTTCTCCTGATGTCTGGACCAGGGCACTTGTACTACCTAACACTTCTTACCACTATGCTTGGATTTAAAATTTGGCAACAAGGGCTTGATATGACTACCTGGGAGCTTGTTGAAATTCAGATTCTGATTTAGCAAGTCTGTGGGTGGGGAAGTTTGTATCTAAGATGCTGCTTTCCTAACACGCACTCGGGTTTTGTCTATACAGCTCATTCACAGACCACACTTTGACCATCAAGGGTTCAAATGCACCTTTGTGTAGGATTTATTACTACTGTATGTGAAGTGCAAACAATAGAAGCCATGGGCCCAAATGCAAGATAATAGCTAATATTAAGGGAAATTAGCATATCTTAGGGGCTACATTAGCCAAATTTATAGCTATTTAAAGTTTCAGAAGTTTTGGAACAATTTCTTCCATTCATTCTTTTGGGTTAGAATTTTAACAGTTTTTAAACTGTTTGCTGGAAATACAGTTTAAAGTGAATAAAAGATAAAAATTGATTTGGAGATAATTAAGTCCCACAATGCTAATTGTTTTTAAAATTGATCAAATTGTGTCTGTCAGTTCTGCCTGAATATTACCAAATCATATTGAGAAACAAATACTGTAATCTTTTTAGTTTTTATCTTTCCAGATTTCTCATTTGAGAGAAGGCAGTACAACAGCATGGTTATGGAATGGGCCTCTGGAGTTAGAATGTCTGGGCTGACGTCCAGACACTAACAATGCTACTAACAAGCCATTTAGTTATTATTTAATTAATGCTTAATTTTGATAAAGTTCAGTTTGCTCATCTATAAAATGGAAATAATAATACCTGTCTTACAGCATTTTTTAGAGGATTACATGACATAATGTATTTTAAATTCTTAGCAAATACCCCGTCACTTAGTTAGCACTTAGATAAATATTGGCTTTTATTGTTATGGTACCTTGTTGGCTGGTGGCTACCCTGGCTGACCTATGTAGACACCATTGGTTCCCAGGATTTAGTCTTCTGACTTGGCTTTCAGGAATGTCCCTGGAAATGTTTCTCGGGAGACTAAATAAGAACTGTTCTTCACATCAACCCCAAGGGACCAAACTGCAGAGTGGAATTGTCTTAGTAGGAACCATGCAGGATTGGTCAGGAGGAAACTTGGAAGAATATTCTAAGAAACCTCTCTCCTGCTGGCCTTTCTTAAGGGCCCCAGGATGCTTATTTCTGAAATATATCATGTAGGTTCATTTACGGCAAGCAGCAATAGTCACCTGGGAACTTGACAGAAATGGAAGTTATTTGATTCCTTCTCGGACCTACTGAATTTGTTTTTTTGTTTTGTTTTTGAGACAAAGTTTCACTATGTCACCCTTGGTAGAGTGCCATGTCATCACAGCTCACAGCAACCTCAAACTCTTGGGCTTAAGTGATTCTCTTGCCTCAGCCTCCCAAGTAGCTGGGACTACAGGCACCTGCCACAATGCCTGGCTGTTTTTCTGTTGCAGTTGTCATTGTTGCTTAGCTGGCCCAGGCTGTGAACCTGCCAGCTTGGTGTTTGTGGCTGGCACTGTAACCACTGTGCTATGGGTGCCGAGCCAGACCCACTGAATTTGAAACTGTGGGATACCAGGTAGCAGTTTGTATTTTAGGGAGCTATTGTGATGCAGGTGATTGTGATGCAGGTGATTGTGATGCAGGTGAGAATTTGAGAAGCACTACTGTAGGCATAGCCAATTCTTGAGGATCTTAACCCATAGAGATGACAAGGCTTTATGTTTGGGAAAGATTACATTGGCAGAACAAGTGACCATTGATTCCAATATCTGTTTCAAAGACCTCAGAGAGAACCCAGAAGTCATCACAAAGGATTTCAAAACCCCATATAGGCTCTACATACTGTCTGTAAATTTGAACATTCCAGAGTATTTCAGAATATCATCTTATACATATATTTTCTACTCTGTGTTAAATATACTAAATGATTTTATGATTAAAAAAGGAGAATTTATTTAAAGTTACAACTATATTTATAAAAAAGTTTCTTGTATTTTCTCAGTTAACTGTTATATTGGAGGTAAAGAATTTATTCATTTATTCACCCAGTATTCAGTAACATTTTTTTATGTGTTAGGAATTTTTCTAGGCACTGAGGGTAGAGCAATGAACAACAAATATATGTGTGTGTGCATGTATGTGTGTGTGTGTGTATATGTCTATATATAATTTCCTTCCCTGATAGAATTTGCATTTAATGTTGGTGCAGAGATATAGCAAGTTAATAAGATATTTACTGTGTTATATAGAAGTGCGAGAAGGTAGATAAATAGAGAAAAGTGAAGAGAAATAGGAATGAAGGGAGGTTTCAGTGAAAAGGTGAACTTTGAGTAACATGATTAAGAAGCTAAGAAATCAAGCTGGGTAGATCTCGGGGCCAAAATCATCCCAGGCACAGGGAACAGCAAATGCACAAGGCCTAAGGAATAACTGTGTGTTTTAATAACAACACTTGGCTCCTATGTTGAGACCGCTTGAATACAGACAAAGGTAGAAGCAAGAAAATGAGTTCCAAAGCTATCAAAGTACTTCAGGGGAGGCATAAGAGTGCGAGAGACAGAGCGTAACGTTGGAAGTAATGGGAATGTCCACTTTGAAGGTGGAGGTGACAGGATCTGCTGAGGGTTTGGGTGTGGGGTAGTGACGATTATTCAAAGTTTTAAGGCTTGAATAACCAGAAGGAAGAAACTTCCATTCCGTGGATGGAGATGATTTTGTGAGGAGCACGTCTGACATATCTGTTAGATATTCAAATGGAAAGGCTGAGCAGGCAGTTAGATGTACGGAGTCTGAAGTCTGGGGAAAGGTCTGGGGTAGAGATGTAAGTGTTTGAGTCATTAGTAGATAGGTGATAGTTAATATGTGAGGCTGAAAGAGACTGCCAAAGAAATTAATATAAACAACAAATAGCTAGAAATTCAGTGAGTTATAGGGACAAAACTGAGGTTTTTTAACATTTAAAGGCTATGGTGCCCAACTGTAAGAGGGACTTTACTTAACAAATGCAAATAGTGTAACCTAATTCTTTGTATCCCCAATGAACCAGAACCAATTAATAATAATAATAATAATAAAAAGAGTTATGGGGATGAAGAAAAACCGGCAAAGGGAAATAAGCAAATGCAGCCAGAGTGCAGGGGAAACCAGTGAAGGAAAAGCAAGATCCTAAAATCCAGAGATGCATCTTCAATGGTCAAGTGATAAAAGAACTGAGAAATGGCTATTTGCTTTGTCACTGTCTTTGGTGTGTTTAGTAAGAGACATTTCAGTAGGGTAGAGTGAGTGAAAACTTGGTTGTAGTGGGATTCAGGGAGAATAGTAAGAGTCTCTTCAAAAATGATGCTGCTAAAATGGATTTCCATAAGGAAAGAATAAAACCAGACCCTTATCTGACAACTGTGCGTGCGCGCGCACACACACACACACACACACACACACACACACCAACCCAAATGAAGAAAAGTCCTAACCACATGACCTGAACTCCTAGAATTAAACAAAAGGGCAAACCTTCTTGACATTGGCCTTGGCTATGATTTTTTTGGCTATTACAAAAAAAGCTCAGGTTATAAAAGCAAAAATACATAGATGGTAGTACATCGAACTAAGAAGCTTTTGTGCAGCAAAGTAAACAACCAATAAAATGGAAAGGCAACCAATAGCCCGGGAAAAAATATGGGCAAACTGTACATATGACAAGAGGTTAATATCTAAGATGCATAAAGAACACATATAACTCAATAGCAAGAAAACATGTAGAACCCGATTTAAAAATAAAGGATATAAACAGACATTTATCTAAAGATGATACATAAATGGTCAATAGGTACATGAAGAGGTACTCAACATCACTAATCATCAGGGGAAGTCAAATCTAAACCTCTTTGAGATATCATCTCACCCTTGATAGGATAACTAGTATCAAAAAGATAAGGGAGAACAACTTTTAGCAAGGGTGTTAAGAAAGAAATCTATATGCAGTTGGTGAGAATATAGACTGGTGCCATCATTAGTCATTATGGAAAACAATATGGAAGTTCTTAAATAAATTAAAAAATAGAATTGCCATATGACCCAACAATCTCTCTTCTGGGTATGTACTCACAGAAAGTGAAATCATTACCACAAAAATAGCTGTACTCTTATATTCATCGCAGCACCATTCATAGTGGTCAAGATATGGAAATAACATAGGTGTTCATGAATGGGTGAATGTATAAAGAAACTGTGGAATATTGTTTAGCCTCAAAAAGGAGGATATCCTGCCACTGGCCACAACATGGATGGATCTACAAGACATTATACTAGGTAAAATAAGCCAGAAACAGAAAGAAAAATAAATGTTACATGATCTCATTTCTATTTGAAATTTAGAAAAGAAATCAAACATGCAGAGACAGATAACAAAACAGTGGTTATCAGGGCTGGAGAGGGTGGAATGGGGAGATGTAGATTAAAAGATATAAAGGAGCAAATATCTAGAACGAACACTAGAAAGATCAAATGTGTAATGTGAGAACTATAATTCATAATGGTTTATTGTATTATGGCCTGTGCTAAATAAGATTGTAGTTGTTCTTGCCATGGGGTTGGGAGAGGAATGGGTAACTATGTGAGATGGTGGATACATTCGTTTCTTTCATTATAGTGTATTTCTTTATAGTATATTTCATTATAGTATATTTCTTTCATTTTACTATATATACACACACGTGTGTGCACGTATGTGTTTCTTATAACATCATAGTGTATACCTTATAAATGTGATAAAATACATTTAAAAGAAAAGAGATAGAATAGGGATAGGCATTATGGAGACAATAATTATAGACAACTTTCTCATGGACTGTTGCTGTAAGAGGAAGGAGAGAATTAAGTATTAGTTGGTAAAGTTTTGGTTACTTTTTGGTTTTTAAAGGTAGGGGAAATAATAACATGTTGGAAAATTGGTGGGACTGATAGAATACAGAAGGAAATTTGATGATGCAGAGAATGAAAAAGTGATGTTAATACCCAGGCTTCTGGGCAGGGATCAAGAGGAAGGATTCATCTTGGCTTGGAATGTAGACACTTCATTCATAAAAAACAAGAGTGGTAGAATAGGTACAGATAAGACCATGGGAATTTATGGTATTTTCTTCCATTATTTCCATTTTCTTTTTTTTAGAGACAGAGTCTCACTTTACTGCCCTTGGTAGAGTGCCGTGGCCTCACACAGCTCACAGCAACCTCCAACTCCTGGGATTAAGCGATTCTCTTGCCTCAGCCTCCCGAGCAGCTGGGACTACAGGCGCCCGCCACAACGCCCGGCTATTTTTTGGTTGCAGTTTGGCTGGGGCTGGGTTTGAACCCGCCACCCTCGGTATATGGGGCCGGCGCCTTACCGACTGAGCCACAGGCGCCGCCCCATTATTTCCATTTTCTTAGTGAGACATAAAACAAGGGCATTGGATTAGAAGTAAATGGGGAATGAAGTATTGGAGCTTTCAGGTGAAAAGAGAAAAAAAAAACTTATGAAATGCTTATTCTAGGAAAGCAAGGGAGAGAATGGATGGACTCAGTAAAGGTTGGGAAAAGTAGTTTGTTTGCTGGGCAGCAGGAATCCCCATTTGGTGTTAACAGTGATGGATGTAAAAGTGAGAGCAGCCATTACAGGTGTGATTAATTTTTCTGTCACTCTGTTCGGCTGCATAGGAGCAGACACAGGTAAGCAAAGATTTACATTTAAGCAGGACGCTGACTGCAACTAAAAAATAGCTGGGCATTGTGGCAGGCACCTTTAGTCCCAGCTACTTGGGAGGCTGAGGCAATAGAATCTCTTGAGCCCAAGAGTTTGAGGTTGCCGTGAGCTGTGATGCCACAGCACTCTACCAAGGGCGACATAGTAAAACTCTGTCTCTAAATAAATAAATAAATATAAGCAGGGCTTTATTTAGCCAAGGGATCAGAGAAACAATAAAGGATTAGAAAGTAGTGGGTGTGTGCATGGGTGTTACTATAATGATAAACTAAAGTTTTAAGCTAGGTACAGAAAGAAAATTAGGAACAAGGTGAAGGACTAAAGACGCGGTAGGATCAGCAGTTTTGAGGTTCCTATGGATTGAAAGATTGAATTGGTATAATAAGAGTGACCTGTAAATAATAAAAAGGTGGGGTTTGGAGAATAGGATGTTTGAGACTGAGATTATGGTAAAATTGCAGTTATCCGTAATGACAAATTGGAGCCTATACCCAGGACAGAGGGTGGCGCAGGAAGGGTGGAAGACAAGATTACTGGACAAGAGGAGGGCCATGGCCCTATAGTCCTATGAGCAGGAAGTGTGAATCAACTGGATATATTGAAATAACTCAAAATTATGTCAGAAGTGGTATGAGACACAGTGACAGAGAACCAAGTGCTAAAAACATTAAGTGAAAAAGAGAAGTATCTCTGGATCAGTAGTGACAGCGGTGATGGAAGGTAGTGATGGCTCTGAAGTTAGAACCTGTGAATCTAGGAGGGGGAGGAAGAGGGAGACTGAGGTGGGGATGGATGGTGATGGGAAGCGCCCAGAACAGAATCCCACTTTTAGGCCCAGTATACCAGGAGAGTGGAAAAGAAAGCCAGCACATGGCAGGCTCCAAGTGGGGAGCAGAGCCGTCAGTGCCAAACAGTGAAGGAGGCGCCAGGGAAGAGCCCCACAGTTTTCGGGCTCCCACCTGATGCCTGATAGTGCCTGTCTGCGGAGGGCAGCCTGTTTTCTAGTATGGCACTTCCCTTGCTCACCTCTGACTCCCCTTGTACTTTGCACTTCCTCTGAGGCCTGTGGGAAGGGATGTAGATTTGCCCTCAGCTTCTGATGGTGAAAACAGAAGAGCCATCTTAGTTTAAGCACACAGTTGCTTGTCTTTCTTGGTCAGAGGCCTCAAGGATGGTGAAGTTGGCATAGTAGGCAAGTGAAAGAAAATGATTTTTACATTGAAATTGAAATTGATTCTTATATTCAAAAGACTGACATCAATGGAAAGGTAGAAATACGGTACATTTATGTTGTGTGCTTATGTGTGTGTGTGTGTGTGTGTGTAGTAGCTTGTAAGTGAAAGCATCAGCTAGTTAGGAGTCCATTGTAATACTGTGGGAGATACATGGAGAATGAATTTCCTCACTGTCATTAATGGCATAAAGGATATGATGGTTTCAAGAAATAAATTACTTTTAATTGAATAGAGAATATTATATTTACTCAGAATCAATAAAGGCAACCAATAGTTTTTATGTATTCAGACAATAGTGAAACTCACGTTTTCAAAGGGCTTATATGTTTGCAAACTAGGATAATTTCCACATGAACTGTTTTTCAAGTTGAAAGTTATGCTTAGTAGCATTTCACATGGCTTGTGCAAATGAATGATAGTTTTAAAGTCTGTACTTGTCTATTCTTTAAAATAACATTATTTTATGATGGCTTAAAGTAACCAATATAATGTGAAGATGTTACAGGTTGCTGAAACATTGTGTGTTGAAATATGGGAATGGTGGTAATGTTTTGCATTATGAAGAAGAGAAGAGACCATGAGTTCAACTGGCCGGTGGGCTCTGGTAGGGCTGGTGGAGGATGTGCTCACTGGAGAATGAGGAATGGAAGGCACCTGGCCCTGACAGGCAGAGATGGTGTGCCATAACATTCCTGCCATGACACCTTGAAAGCAGATGAGTCCATGGAGGGAGAGAAGGACTGTGGAGAGCCATAGTGGTTTCCAAGAGGGAAGGACAGCCTTGGGCAGAAAAACCATAGTGAACAGAAGTACACTGCCATAGAGGGAGATGGCTATGTGGTAGCTGGTAGCAGAAGGGGCAGAAATGGTGGGGTACACCTTTTACAAAGGACTCAATTGCTGCATCAAGTAAAGTTTAGATACTAGTGTTGTAATTGACTAGAGGGAATCCTGGAAGATTTCACCTGGCAAAATGATATTCGTGTACCTGTATGTTTGTAAGAAGGCAGTTATTTGATCTGTAATTCTGTACTTTCATTTTGTGGGATTGTCGTGCCCACTGATACAGAAAAAGTAGAAAAATGGTTTTCTCACATCCAGTTCCAGACTCAGTTCCATTTCCCTCTTCCAGAGTCTCAGAATTCTTTCTCAGACCTCTTGGACACAATAGGCCTTGGCTTTGGATTGTGCTGCCTTTTTCTTTTTATTATCTTTGAAGGTTTGTATGTCATTAAAGCTAAACATAAATACCCAAATTACTTGGGTGCATTTTAAAATGTGAAGGGGTAGAATGACAAATGTTTTTTAAATTAAATCCCTGTCCTTTTTCTCTATATGATAGTGATAGACAGTGTGTCAATGATATATGGGCTCTGGGGCTGTCAGAACTGAATTACTTATAACAGAATTGTCTTGTAATTACCGTTGCAAAAAAATTTGAAGTGAGGATGAGGTGAAACCTTTCTAAGAATACTGATTATTTCTCAATCTTTACACATTATTACTAGAATATAAGAAACACTGGAATCATTTGGGGGAAAAATAACACATATTTAATTGATAGAAAACCTTTAGGACAGCAGTTCTCAACCTGTGGGTTGCCACCCACAGGAACTATATTAAAGGGCCACGGCATTTAGGAGGTTGAGAACCACTGCTTTAGGAGAATGAGGAAACTAAGACACAGAGAGGTTTAGTTGTTTAAAGACAAAGGTCACATGGCTGTGGGAGAGAAGGAATAAGGGAATCAGAGAGCCTTTATTATTAGTAAGACAATTTGATTATTCTGGTTCATGAGGATTGGTTGAGTTTCAGGAAGAACTTCTTAACATTGGGGCTGTGGAAGAACTAATCAGTGTCACTCATGTAGTGAAGAGTTACCATACCCTAGAAGCACAGTGAGAAATTAAATAACTCTTTGGAAGAAATATTATAGTAGAGATATTCAAGCGTTCATTGTATAAAGACTAAATGTTGCTTCCTAACACTAAGAGTCTGAGGAATTAGCACAGATAGTTTATCTATGATTTAATAGAACATGTCCCAAACATGCTTGAGTGTAGATAAAATCCACTAAGGATCAAAACTGGGAAAATGTGTGGGCTCAGAAACACCTTTAAGTGCAGTGCAGATTGGGCACTGCTTATAATCTGCACTGTGGAGCTGAATGATTCTCAGGCAATAAAGGCTTATGATTAAGATAGAATGAAGTCAGCATACCTCACAGGGACTTAGAAAGAGCCACACAGGTGGACCTTATGGAGAACAAAATAGGTTTCAGGAATTAGATGGGGAATCATAACCATATCACCCTAATCCAGCTCACTTGATCACTGGGTCTGGTGAACCCATTTTACTTAAAAGAAGGTATTTATCCATTTATTTCTATAAAGGCTTAACTTACCCCTTTTGGTATTTAGTTCTGCAGACTTTGACATATATAGGGATGTAACTACCACCACAATCAAAATGTAGAAGTCTTGTATTTTATCCCCCCAATACTCCTAAGCCTCTTTGTAGTAAATCCCAGCTCCTGTGCCCAGCTCCTGAATGCATTCATCTGACCTGTCCCTGTAGTTTTACATTTTCTGAAATGTCATATAAATGAAACCATAGAATCTGTAGTGTTTTGAGAGTAGCTCCTTTCATTCAGCCTAAAAAGACTTTGAGATTGATTCATGTTTTGTGTATCAATAATTTGTTCCTTTTTATTGCTGAGTAGGATTCCATATATGGATATACCACCATTTGTTGATCTAGTCATCCATTTAAGGAGTTTCATTGTTTCCAGTTTCTGGTGATTGCAAATAAATCCACTGTATATATTCACAAGTAAGTTTTTGTATGAAGATTTTACTTGGGAAAATACCCAGGGGAGGGAGAGCTGAGTCATATATTAAGTGCATATTTAACTTCATACAAAATAGGAAAACTATTGAATTTAATTTTAAAAATAAATATTAAAAACATATGTAAGGTAATACCTCCCATCCATGGATTTCTTTTGCCAGGTCTAGCATGCTGCATTGTTCTCTTATAGTCTACGTAGTTTGTGGCTCTGTTATAAAAATATGCAGGGATCATTTCTGTTGCAAATATGTAGGAAATGAGAAAACTGATGGTTTGGGGATAGAAAAGAGGCTAAAGAGAAAGTGAGCTTTTTTCAGAGAAACCTCAGTGGGATGAAATGTTCTGAGAGAATCTCTGCTTCTGTTAAGAGCATAGTAAGTTAGCTGAGGGTTTCAGGGGCTTTCTGGAAACTTGTGGGGCTCAAGTTATTAGTGAGAAGCAGGTTCAGACAACTCTGGGTCATAAAATGAGAAAGACATAGAACATTCAGAACAAAGATATGACACAGAAAACAAACCATATACCTGCCTTTGAGCACATTGCTTCATCAAAGCAAAGTTAATTTATATGCACCATTGTTTCTGAAGGTACCTGAGATCCAGAAGGAGATGGAAAGTGGAAATAAAATTTTGGTGTCCAGTAGTACTCACACAAAATGTATAATGTGTTGCTAAAATGCATTTGATTTGTGGTGTGTGCGCTATAAGAATATGAAGTAAAGTATTAGGCTTATGGGAGTTTTAATGACAATCTAAATTCCAATCTCCCCAGGTAGCCATAAATCTCTCACTATTGATTCTCCTACTATGGAAGCTTTGGAAACAAACTTTCACCTTCAAGAATTAACTACTTTATGATATTTAAGTCTTAATAAGGACATTAAAGTCAATGTATTTCTGTGTATATATATATGTGTGCGCAGTCTGGATTAATTGTTGGCTTAATTAAACACGTTGATTCTAAAAAGGAAAAGTAACCAACAAATCCTATTGGCACAAATCAGTTGAAATTCTTAGATAATTAATCTATTGCTTGCCAGAAGTTGATGATGAAATAAATATTAGAGTTGGGGAGACTCGGACCAAACTCTAATAAAATAATTTAAAAATAAAATAAAATAATTTTTAAATGAATACAAAAAAATCAATGCAAACACACATAAAATGAAACAAGAAATGAATACATGTGTCTTTTAAAATTGTAAGTAGGGTAATAGAATAATATTAAAATCTATTTCCACATTCTGGGACTTAGAATGAACAATTTCTTGGCCAAGGAATGTCCATGGGTTGGAGGAAGCTGTAAAATTGGCTGGAACATTGAGGGATCACAGGTTACAAGAGGAGGTGATAGTGGTTAAGAGCAGTGGCATTAGGCAAGGGTAACCTGAGTCCAATTTCTGCCACGTGAGAGCTGTGCCATCTTGGGCATGTTACTTTGCTCTATCTGAGAGGAAATAGCACCTCCTTCGTAGGGCTGTAGTAAGCATTACGTGAGAAAGTGCTTCTTAGCTCAGTGCTTAGAACATAGTAATTGCCTTAGAAGTACTGTCCATGTGAGTAATCCCCAAAATTAACACCAAGGGACTTTGTTTTTCTTTTTCCTATTCTCCTCATAAGCACTAACAAATGTAATGATCAGGATTTTGGGCCTGTTGTTAGGACTAACCTTGTCATGGAGTTTTGGAGCTAAAAGGCCATACAGGTATGATGTCTAGTTGCTCCTTTGACAGATGAGGACACTGAGTCACACAGAAGTTGTACTTTCTAAAATTCTACATGCCTGTCACACATCAGACCCAGGATAAAACCTGGCCGTCTGTTCCCAGCAAAGAGCTCCTTCCACATCACCACTGAATTACTTCAGGTCATAAGGACAGGCACACTATCCTGCTTACTCACCTCTTTACAATTTTTAAAGAGCTAATCTGTCATATTCTGTCTGTAGTTTCTATTCTTTCCAGTCTTTGAAGGCTGATTACAGAACTAGGTATTATTAATTGGAAATATTAACCAAGGTAGTTAAAGAGACCAGTACATTCTCAAATGCTCTCACCTTCAGAAGAAATTTATAGCTATATTCCAATTTATTCCAATTGGCCATGACCTTCCCAAAGGCTGCCATCCAGCGGGAGCCCATTTCAGGGTTGGCCATGTTAGCATACATTTCTCTAACCTGCAACTTTTTTCCCTCAAGAGCATTTATGGATGTAAACATTTTCTATGTGTAGACATATTTCATGATTTTTCAAGGTTCTGACAAAGAGGCACTTGCAGTATCATTAAAGGAGATACCAGGATGGTGGATGAGTCCAAAATTTGATCTGCATTGACGATCCCTTTGGATTTTAAGCCTCCTTGTAATGATCTTAACATTTCAAAGTTAAATGATGCTTACTGCACCATGAAATATAAATGAAAGCTTGACTTCTCAGTATACCAAAGGTCTGTAAACAATCCAACACCTGTGCACAATTTATAGTAAATCAAGCATTCAGAATTTCGTTTCATGTGGAATATTTTAAGTGCCTTTAATAAAGATGATGTGATTTGTAAGTCATATAATGAAGCCAATCTAAATAGGAGCTATTAAAAAAGAATAATAACTAACTAAGCATCTCTTTCCCCTAGCAGTATGATTTAGATCATGAGTATGCTCAATTTTTCTTTAAATAATAACAAATACTCATGGCAAGTAAGGCCCACACAAGTTTGAATCACATCTGAGATTTATTAAAGGTAAGCTACTGAAAGCCTTTGAACTTAAACTTCATCAAACTTTTCAAATTATCTCTGTGGCTATGTCTACACATACAGAGGAATGTAGGCCGAGGCAGCCACTTGAAGCAGGAAGAAAACCGATGAATTTTCTAAACCTGATTTTGTCTGTGTGAGTAGAATCTTTTCTTTTCTTTTTTTCTTTTCTTTTCTCTTTTCTTTCTTTCTCTTTTGTTTTCTTTTTTCTTTTCCTTCTCTCCTCCCCTCCCCTTCCCTTCTCTCCCCTCTTCTCTCTCTCTTTCATTCATCATCCATCTGTCTAAATGCTGTTTCTCCAGAAAGGTAATATTGGAGGACATGGCACTCTGAGATGCCTTTGTGGTACATGGTGCATGCAATGTGATCAGTTTTGGGATATTAGTCTTAATTGTAATTGATCATTTAAAGATAATTTAGATTAGAAACAGTAATGATTCCTTCTCTTCCATGACCATGACCACTTTTGATAATAGTATTATAAGACATGAGTTTGAGAACATGTTTCCGGAGCCCCAGTTTCTGCCTCTAGTCAGGAAGCCAACTATAGCTTATTAAAAAATTCCTGAAATTTTCTCTTTTGTTTCCTCAAGTCATAAATATGCTGTGACTTGTACAAAATTAATTCCTGGCCTCATTCTAGTTTTTACCAAAAGATAGACTTTTTTGTAGAAATATGTGGTTCTTCACTGATCCCACTATGAGATGTCGCAATGAGCTGTTAAAAGTTGATTGTCTTTAAAGGCATGAATTATGTGGTATGTGAACTGTAGCTCAGATTGTTAGAGGAAAAAAAGCTGATTGAATGATGAGAAAAACTTGTTCATAAAGAGTTCTATGATATGTCAACGTGCAGTCATTGTTACATTCCACTGCCTTTTAAAGTTTGTTTCGTTTTCATGCTTAGTGGAAGATAAGGGAATTTTACAGTCACCATTAGTCCTCTAGCCAACGAGTAACTATTCTAAGGACAAGACATCATGTGAGAGTGACGTAGACCCTTGGAGGAGTCAAGCACTGCATCAGATATTCCATAGTGCCCAGGGTGGTAAATTTTCACTCACCCCCACCTCCACCATCATTGATCCAGTCACGCTTTCTCCCTGGTGACTGAGCTTATCTGGGCACAGGTCCCACACTGAGGCTTTGGCAACCAGGGTTTGGTGTAAGAGTGGCAAAAATTGAGCCCTTGGGTACTGTAAGGTCAAGAAGCAAGAGATGGTCCAGAGAACCAAACCCAAACATGTGAGTAGAACATTAGAATCCACATGTAATGCAAAGCGTCTGAGCCAAAGGAGGGGGCGTGATAGATTTTCGTGGTAGTAGAAAGAGGGAATGGGACCCAGAGAAGGTTCTGTTTCCATCTGTGCCATCATACAAACTCAGACAAGTCTTTTGTTTTCTTAGCTTTAATTTTCTCAGCTATAAAATGAAGAGGTTGGCAAAATGACTTTTGAGCAACTTATTATACTCTGATATACTGTACCCTCCCATGCCCATCTAGGAAGAAGCACCACTATACCCAGAGTGAAGGCTGTAGGATCATTGTGAATATTGTTTCAGCACAGTAGAATTCACTTTTGATCAAACTTCCACTTAATTAGTTGTTTGAAATTAGTGGTTTTGTCTCATGCATGTGGGGACTTCTACAAGAGAACTTTTTAAAAAACACAAATATGGGAGCACTTGTTGCTCCTCATTAATGTATATCAAAACAGTACTTTGATGTTTTTAAAAGACATTATTAGTTCAGGGTGTTGATAAGTTTGCCTTCTTTTATAGTTATGGTTTGGGGCACTTCTCAAAATATTAGCCTACTGGCTATGTCATACTTGCAGACGGTTACTTAGGTAACATAATGTTCTATGATAATTTAATTCAGTACCACTTTCTTCTCATTTTTAATGAGAAATTTAACATGAAAAGATACATATTTTTGGCCTTTCTTCAAACACGGGAAGATTCGGCAATATCAAGCTTACATTCTCTAATTATAGTAAGTGTTGATAATAAGTGTGTATAGTTGAGTACCAGCTGCCCCTCCTAGATGACTTGGGTTCTCTCCAGTTCACCATGATTACCATAATGCCATTAATCTTGGAGTTATGTGGTGTAGTCAGCACTCCACCATACTGGGATTCTGGGGTGAAGATGCAGCTCAACATTCAAACAAGCATTTATTAAGCATCTATTATTTCTACTATGTGAGAAATTTGAGATTAAAAAGCTTCATTCTTCCATGTGAACAGACTTTTATTTAGGACCTACCATGTGTCAGGTACTACTTGAGGTTCTGGGGATAGTGATGAACAAAACATGACTCAATGGAAATTGCACTTTAGTGGAAGAAAAATGCAATGAATGAAGAAGCAAAGAAATAATATCAGACGTTGGTAAAGACATGAAGTAAACAAAGTAGGGAAAGGACAGTGGATGAAGAGTGGCATGCAAGAGGAGGACAGGTGACCCAGTGGTGACAGGAAGGTGTGCTCCGGTCTCTGATGGAGTGAGATACGTACCTTCCAGGTATATGCAAAGTAGGGCTCTTAATCTAAAGTGGAGGGTTTAGTGGTGGCTACTATACATTAGCAGAAAATTACACCTGAGTAGAGTTTTGAAGAAGACAGAGGCATAGTGGTGGAAGACTAAGCAGGCAAGCCAACCACAAGCTAAGTTAAAGCAGCAATATCCTATTACCTCAACTAGAGGAAAAGTTTAGTTTCAGGGAGGTTGGATATTAGAAACCCTAGAAAAATATATTCCAAATATATGTTTTGTCTTTTATGGTTGAGCATTGTCTTTTTTTTTTCCCTTAAATTGCACATGGAAAAGGGGCACACCGGTTTCTTTTCAGTGGTTGTGATTGGTAAAGAACATGAACAGGTAAGGCAGGTAAAGCCTCACATGGGTGGATATGAGCACAATATGGAAGAAAGATCCTGAAGGGAGCCTGGCGTGCTCAAAAATCTGAAAGGAGGGCCTGGGTAGTTCTAGAGTGTGTGGTTGGGGGAGGGCATGATGAGAGTCGACCCCACGGGAATAGTGGCTAATTGCTATGTAAGTGGCTGAGCTCAGCTTAAGCCCAAAGGTCAGAAAGAAGCAAAGTACATATGATGACAACAAATTTGGCCAAATCACCAGTCTGGTGGTCTGCTTTATTGACCAACATGCAAAAGAACTATCTAGAAGATGTATCTCCTAGTTTTGTGTTTGTTTTTGTAAGAGCACACACAGCAGAAGTGACCTTTATAAGGTTTGCAATAACTAGTTTTTCACTTAAACAGTTTATTTTACACACATTTGGCCATGACAGTAAGTGACACAGTGAGAAACATATGGTATTTGTAATTGAAGAAAAAAATTAATAAATGGGTTATTTGCAAATGTTGAGTAGCGTTTGAGGAAACCAAAGATGGTATAATACCCTGGGCAGGAACAAAAATAGTTATCTTAGAGCTATAGGGAAAATGCTACTTCACGAATGGTTGTATAGAGGATCACAGCCAATCCACAGTAACCCATCAGAAAATAAAACCCGCAAACACACACTCATTCTGCCTTAAGATCACTTATGGCCTCCCAACGTCCAAAAGTACCAGAAGCCAGAGTGTAAAGGAGCCCAGTGATGGGTCCTGTGCAGGTCATCTTCCCAGGGCACAGCAAAGAGTGGAGCGAGTTAAAGAGTTTACGTGGAGGAGCAGAGAGAAAACACCTACAGATGTTAAGAGATTTCTTTCTTTTTAATCTTAAGGAAACCATTTTCAACATAGAGCATTGTGGGAAGTTGCAGCAGAGATGGACTAGAATTGTTAGGGATATCTCACCTTCACATTTTAATAATGACATCAAAATGTGACTGTCTCTAGGTATTCCAATGTGATTTTTCTTGTTTCATATGATTTTAATAGCTTTCTAAACTCCTATAACAACTATCTACCGAAGAAAGAGTAGACATTCTGATTTATCTTCCCCCTCCAATTTACACATTAGGAAATGAGGATCAGGGAAGACAAGTAAGTTACTTTGTGTCACAAGGACACAAAACTTATTAAAAATGAGGGCTTTCCTGTCCGGTTGCTTTTCCGTAATCCCTAAAGATGAGTTAATCCTGGCTGTTCATTCTCAGAAAAAGAAAAAAATATATTTAAAATTTTTTTTTTTTTTTTTTTTGGTTTTTGGCCGGGGCTGGGTTTGAACCCACCACCTCCGGCATATGGGACCGGCGCCCTACTCCTTGAGCCACAGGCGCCGCCCTAAGTTTAAAATTTTAAAAATTAAACATAAGGTAAAATTACTCATCAGTCCATGTTTTAGAGGCTGAATAATCATTAGAGTTAAAGTTTACTCTTTTGGTAGATGTCAGATCCCTTTTCAGTGGTATAGCATAAAATGTTTCATTTATTCCTGACAATTTCTCTCCAGAAACCAACCAGGTACACTCCCTCCCTTGTTCCTGGTCCCTGCACCAACTCAGCAGAGAGGTCTGGTCTTCCTTTTTTCTTTTTCTTTTTTTTTTTGCAGTTTTTGGCCAGGGCTGGGTTTGAACCCACCACCTCCAGCATATGGGGCCAGTGCCCTACTCCTTAGAGCCACAGGTGCCACCGAGGTCTGGTCTTTCTTGACCAAGCTGTACTTCTCCATCTACTAACCTGGCTTCCATTACTCTCCAGCCCAGTGCTGTTCAGTAGAAACATAACACAAACCATGTGTGCAAGTTATATATACATCATTTTTAAATTTTCTTGTAATAATATTTGAAAGAAGCAAAAAGAAACAATTGAAATTAATTTAGGAAATGTATTTATTTTACTTAATCTATCCAAAATATTATATTTTCAATATGTTATCGATAGAAAACATTTACAAGATATTTTATACTCCCTTTTTCAAACTAAGTCTTCAAAATCTGGTATTTACACTTAGAAAACATCTTGTCAACACATTGTATTTATATGCAGAGCACATCTCCATGTGGACCAGCCACATTTTATGTTTTCTGTAGCCACATGGGACTAGTGGCTGTCATTTTGGACAGAACAGCGCTATGCTGGACAGTACTCCTCTATGCCTTTCCTTACCTTATTATTTTAATTTAATTTTTTTTTTTTTTTTGGTTAACACTATAAAGCTCAGCATAGCCAAATGGGTTACTCAAAACAAACTACAAAACATATTATTGTCAAAGCTAAAGACAGAGTTCAACTTAACCATTTTTGATAATGTTGATTTATTACCTTTTTCATATGATTACAAACTTTTTAAGGGCAGGAGTATTTGTCCATATTATTGGCTATTATATCTACACTATGTGGAATAGTATCTCACGCAAAGTAAGCACTCAAATTTTTGTGGGATGAAAAGCAATCTTAAGAAGTAGATTCCGTTTTTCCCAGGTTTGTTTGAAAGACTGGGAAGCAAAGCTCGAGGAGGTTAAGTACCTCTCTCCATGTCACGCAGCCCGTTAATGGGTTTCCACCCAGGCAGACTGCTCTCAGAGAGCTGCACTTAACCTGAGCTGTTCTGCTGAACTAAAAAGTACACACATAGACACTGATGAGAATGATAAATAAACTGTTGCATTTAAATGTTTTCTTAAAATTTTCTCTTCTTCCAAATAACATTAAAACAAGCAGTCCTATCAAGACACACACACTGGTAAATAAAATACTAACTTCAGGTTCCTTACACCTAGCCAGGAAAACTGGCTCAGCAGGAATGTGCTTGCTCTTTTCCGGGCCCAGTAATTGCACGCTCTCCTGATTATGGGAGGTTGATTCAGGAGTAGATTTTTCCCTCCAATAAAGTATATTTTGTAGAAGCTGGGTTTTCATTATTTTGTTGGATGATTCACTCTAAATGCATTGCACAGGCTTGTAGACAGTAAGTTTTTAAAAGAGCTGCAATTTGATGGATATGGGTATGTTACATGGACACACGATTATGCTGATTAGATCAGAAAGCCTATTACTCATTGATTAAGTAGTGCAAGAGAGAAATGTTTGTTTAAATGCTCTGGACGGTAGGTGAATTTACTGTCTTGGTTTTACTCAACGGGCCCACTTCTGCATGACTGTATATAATAATTACATGCTATCACAACACAATGGCTTTTACAATAACACTCAATTTTATTGTGTGTTTTGTTTGTGCTAGCTATGTAAGGGGCCAGGGATTGTCTCAAGTGTGAATAGGCAGAGGTTACTGTCTCCATTTCACAGATGATGTAACTGAGGCGTGGAGAGATTTGGTGATGAATTCCCCAAGGCTGAATAACTGCTAAGCATCAGTGGTCTCACTTCAATGTCTGATTCCAAAGTCCACATTCAACCTCCTCCCCACCCCACCCCCTTATATTTTAAATATCTCAACTTGCCAGTCTTCAGTTTTCTTTCTACTTTGTGAAGGCACTTCACAGGAAGTTCACTCTGATAACCTTGGAGCCAAACCAAACTGGTCCTCCTACAACTCTACCACTTCTCATCTGTAGCGAACAAGATGATTTACCCACTATGGACTTCATTTCCTTTATTTGTAAAACAGGCCATAAGACCCTTAGCATGGTTATGATGAGAAGTTGGATGTGGAAGTTGCTTAGCCTAGGATCTGCCACTGAGAAGACATGGTCATGGCAATTATCTTTATAATTACAAAGAACGTTAAGAGAATAAAGTACTATTCTTATTTACACTGTATCTTTTCACCCTAACAAGAGGTTAGTAGCAATTGGAATATATAAAGGAAGGCATTTTAAAAGAATAAAATGAAATATCTCCAATGAAGTGTCTATATATATGTAAAATATATTTAATAGCAGCTGCAGTTTCACTAGCGAGGATAAAATTGTTATGAGGATGGTAAGATCTCATACTCCTGGGTATAGCTTGATGACTGGCTGAGGTCAAGAATAAATTCTCTATGGTGCCATAGAACATAGTACAGAGTATTTGATGTGTTTTTATACCATCCGTTGAAGCAGGTGGCATTATTTGAGGAAGAGGCCTGGCATTAGCTGGATGGGCTATTGGTTAGTTCCACTTAGGCTATAATAGACACTGAGTCTTGCAGCCACGCTTGCTTAAAATCACAAGGGTCTGCATCCTCTGAGCTCAAAAGTGCTGCACCAGGTAGCATCCTGCTGATGACACAGATTCTGCAAACCAGGCTGTGTCCCTTGTGTATTACCATCCACCCTAGATTGGCCTCACTTTTGCTCAGCTCTTGAAAATCACCTGTCTCCAGAGGCATTTGAAGATTAATTTAAAAGGGAAAAGAAAAGTAATTTCCAAAAGCCACTTTAAAGAGAAAAATAACTCCATTACACTGCTCTTCTTTTGAGGTCCTTTTGGCTGACTGACTTTCTGCTTTTCACGCTGCACTTTTGTATTCTGGGAGAGGATAAGACGCTAACACTTAAAATGATGATGATGACTAAACGTTGCCTTTATTCATACACAACGCCTATGTTTGGGACACTTCACCCTAATCTTCCCTGTGATGGTTCCATTTTACAGAGAAGTTCAATGACTTATTAAATCATAGAGGCCATTCTGTGGTGGAGCTAGGATCCAAGTCCTGCTCTGCCTCGTTTAGAAGCCAAACGTATGCTTCCTCCCTTTTTCCCTTTCTCCTTACTTTTATTTTTCCCCTTACCTGTCTTTTCCTTTCCTTTGAAAGATTCTCTCCTTTCTTCCTCCTTTTTTATTGCTTGTTTAATTAGACTTAGTGAAGTACATAACTAGCCTGGCACTAAACAGTTGGTAAGAAATGTTTATCCATTGGAATCACAAAGTTGCTTAATTCAAATACACAAGAAGCTTTCCAAGTCATCTTCATTCATTATCAAATGTTAAAACACCCAAGATTCCAGCTTTTATCTATATGCACATAAATGAGCATTCAGGTTGCCATTTAGGAAATAGTTCTCTACTCACCATAGTTTTAATTTTTTTTTTTTTGTCCAAATTGTATTCCTCTGTCAAGTGTGGAATGTTACAAGACCCAGGAATCCCCCCATAGTATGCAGATCAGAAAGGCTGAGAGAGAACACTGAGGCCACTCTGAGAAGGGACACTGCCTAGCCGAGGCTCCTTCTGCTATTTTCCTAATGCTCTTGGGCGTGGATCAGAATTGTGGCGTTTGTCCTGTGAGCCCTTCTTGTATCAGGTCCTTAAAAAACTTTCCTAAAAATTTCCGGAGGTTTTACAACGTTAACAATTTTGACTAGTGAAAGGGCGGCACTCAACCGGCAGAGATCTCATAGATTACCAAGGGTGGTACAAAAGGTCTTCATTGGCAAGGGAGGGATGCTGCAGAGCAGCACCAAGGAGGAGGGAAAAGAAGAGGAGGAATCAAAAGAAAAGCACACCCTTATATAAGTTCTGTTACGGGAAGTCTTAGAATGGTGACGGGATGGTAGAAGAGCCAATAAGGAGTTACTGCTCTGGCGGGAAGAGCCGTTAGGGGCAGGCCATAAATTGGAAATTTTCAGCGGGTAATTGGGAGAGGGAGATGAAGTAAGCTTTGCAGCTGGGAGATGTTTAGTAGGCAACTCCCTGTTATTTAGAGGGCAACTCCCTATGCTTAGAAAGGAGCTGTAACTTTAAGAGTGTGACAACTAGTCTTGGTCTGTTGAAAGCAGGAAGGGTCTTTCTCTGGGGCAATTACCTAACAACTAGAGTTACCCCTCTTCTCTGCCTATGTGATAAATAACTTTCCTCAGTTTTTAAAATTCATAAACTCTTTATTGGCTTTTGCTGATTTCCATGAGTTTGTGGGACATGCTTATAAAGCTTTCAAAATAGTCAAGAGGGAGGTAACTCTAATATTTATAAAAACCTATTGTACTTTACAAAAGACATACACTTTTTTATTTTATTGCATTTTTTTTAGCTTAAGAGCTTTAATATCATTCCCCTTGGAAACTTCCTTTTCTAGATGAAAAAAATGAAAATCAGGGAGGTCAGGTGACTTGCCCAAGGTTACACAGCTCATAAATGGCAAAGCCATGTCAAGCTTTAGCATTCTTAATATAAATTTCTTCTGCTTGAATTTCCCTGTAAAGCAGAGCCTGAGACCAAAGTCTATACGACAGATGGTTTGTTTTGAGCAAAGTAGGAACAAAAGTGAGGAAAGGCTTCAGTCTTCTCAGTTCTCCACTGTTATTCCTCCCTGGATCAAAATAAATGACTTGCAGTGTACACCTTTGTCTGATCCTGGCCATGGGCAAGTAGGGTCAATTCCACAGGGACCTGCTATGTGGCTATGGACAGTTGTCTCAAGTACAGGCATGCACCACCGTGCTCAACTAATTTTTTATTTTTACTTTTTATACTGACAGGGACTTACTATGTTGCCTAGACTGGTTTTGAACTCCTGGCTTCAAACAGCCCTCTCAAAGTTCTGGGATTAAAGGCATGAGCCACCATGCCCCACTAAATTTAGAAGTTTTTTGATCTGACTCCTCCAGCTGCTTAATAGCAGTGTGAATGTGAACAAGTTTCTTAACCTCCTTCAAGCTCAGGATCTTCATCTGAAAATGAGGTTAAAAACATACCACACAGGTGTGGTGAGAGGAAACAAACAACCCAAATGTCCACTGGGAGATGATCGGATGAACAGATCGGAGTATGTACATGCAATAGAATATGAATCAGCTTTTAAAAGCAATAACGTTTTGATGCAAGCTACAATATGGATGAACCTTAAAACAATGCGAAGTGGAAGAAGCTGGATACAAAAGTATAAGTATTGTATGATTCCATTTATAGGAGGATGTTAGACTAGCCAAATTCTTAGAGACCTAAAGTAGAATAGTTGTTACTGGGAATTGGTGGAAGGGAGGATGGAGAGTTATTGTGTAATAAATAGGTACAGAGTTTTCACTTTTGGATGACAAGAAAGTTCTGGAGACGGGTAGCAGTGACGGATGGAGAACAATGTGAATGCACTTAGTGCAGCTGAACTGTTCACTTAAAGTGGAAAATTTCATGTCACACATGTTTTGCCTCATTAAAAAAAAACAGAGTGTTGTGAGAATGAAGGTGGGCAGTGAATACAGACAATACGGTTTCATAGCAATGATGACCAGAATGTTCAATAGCTAGACACGGGATGTAGTGTGTGTGGCATCAGAGAAGAGGGAGACGGGTCAGGTTGTGTAGGAAGTGAAGGCAAGGCATCTTTTTTTTTTTTTTTTTTTTTTAATAAAGAAGGGAGAAAAGTATGGGCACAAATATTTGGGTCTATTTTGAGGAAGAGGGGAAGGAGCTCTTGCCTGTTGACTCTTGGTGAAGGAGTGAGATCAATGAGGGTGAAGTTGGGGGCATGGGGAAAGTTACAAAACTGTGAAACGGCGGCTGTGGGTGGAAAAGGAAGTAGACTCGGCAAGAACAAAATAATTGCCAAGTAGCAGAGGGGAACCAGCTGAGGATGGATATAATAAATCTATAATGGAGCCAGTGAGTATGGCCATGTCATTTTCTCCAGCAGTACTTGGCAACACAGAAACAACCTGGAGAAACAGGCAGGTGGATTGATTTACAGTCTGGCATCAGCAAGCCAGTTGTGGTCAAGAGTTAAAGAGTTGGGGGAATTCAGGGGACTCATGAGAATATGATTTAATTGTTTGACCATGTGGTCCAGGAGAGGAAAGAGAGGAGAGAAGGGGCTGAGAGACTGAGAGAAGACCAGGCAGCATTCAGGGGCCGTTGATTTTAACAAGGGAAAATCAGAGGATATGTGGGTTGCAATCAGAGGTGGGATGCCAGAGTTTAAGATTTTTGAAGGAGGAGCAGTTTGAGGTATTGATGAGGCGAATGCCCAGGCTGATGTAGATGTGAAAGATGATGATCAGAATCCCCAGAAACCCTCCAAAGAACATGTTGCAAGGCCTCACATTCAGAATTGCTGAATCTGTAAGTCTGGGGTGGGGGGAGTGGATTTGAATGTCACACGTGTTCTCATTTGATGCTGATGTTGCTGGCCTGGCGAAGAGTGCTTTTAGAACTACTGGAGTGGAGCTTAGAAAATTCTATGGTTAGGGTGGATCTTCAAGGTATATGCAGCAGAAAATAAAGATAGTTGACTCAGATCCAGGAGTCAAAGTTTTCAGGGAACATGGGGAAAGGACCAGGGTGTCTGAGGATAATGACTGGGAGAATGCAGAAGTAAGTTAAGTAGCGGAGGGGGTGAGGGGAGAGGTGAGCATACACTTTCTGCTAGGTTGACCAGTTAACCATCTAATCAGAACTTCATACAGTGTTCAAACTTTGGTGTGGTCTTGAGTCTACCATCTTAGCTTTCCTAAGGATCTCTGGGCAAAGCTGTATTGAGTGATTTACACATCCTAGATGGTTTGATGATTTAGTGCTCCTTGGGTATTCTTTGAATTTTTGTTACATAGATGCATATGTGTCTATGTCCATGTTTAAGGATATGTTTATATGTGTATAACATATAAATATATGGATGTTTATATGTACATACAAAAGTATAACAGTTAAGTTAGGGAACTCATCCTAGAAACAGTGCTACAAAGTTAATTACTAGATAGCACTATAGTCACCTTTGAGGTACAACCTTGGTCATCTGGTAACCATAGTGATATTCAGCAAAGAAGCATGTAGCACTTTTTCCAGGATGAGTTTACAAACTTAATTGTCAGGACTTGTACAATGACAGCTCTGATGTCCATTCCAGAAAAAGAGTTCCAAAATTGCTTTGAAGGGTGGTCTAGGCACTGGTGTGAGTGCACAGCTTCCCCCAGGGAGGACCTCAAAGGTGACCTTAGTGATCCCCAGCAATGAGGCAAGCGGCACTTTTACTTGGAATAGTTCAAAAAACGTAGTTGTCTAACCCCTCATACACACAAACACACACAACACAAATACACAGTATATGCAAGGAAAAATTTATTTTATATTAAAATTATTTAGTGGGAGCCAGAAAATGGATTTTCTACTAAAAATAAAAATTTTATATGTGTAAAAATTGTGCACTTGATATATTTTAATATATTTGTTGTTTTTAATTTCGGTATTCATGTTACTCAAAAATACTATGAGACTAATTTAGGGTTTTCACAAGAAAGCTATAACCCAGTTACAACCTAAGAATAGGGGGAAGGGGGAAAGGGAGGGGAGGGAGAGGGGAGGTTGGTAGAGGGAAGGGGATTGGTGGGATTACACCAGCGGTGCATCTTACAAGGGTATATGTGAAACTTGGTAAACGGTCTGTGAAGCTAGTGAATGATGCCCCATGATCATATCAATGTACACAGCTATGATTTAATAAAAAAAAAAAATACTAGTGTATCACTCATACTCATTACGACTGTTGCAAAGTCTCATTCAAAATATGTTTAAAAGTTCTCATTTCTATCATTCTTATTGGCAACTGTTTGCCACTTACTTTTTTTTGTTTGTTTTGTATTGCATTTTTTTGACCCAGCCAACTCCTTGCAAGACTCATTAAAGAGATTAACACTTAGATGTTTAAAATTATGATAATGATCCTCTTTCCTCCAGTAGGCAGGGCCATTGCACGTACTTGTCAGCCTTAGACTGTCAGCTGCATGAATCCAGGATTTTCAGGCAACTGTGAGCTCACTGATCTTGGGCTCAGGCAAGTCCTGTCATTTAAGAAATGGATGGGGCTTATGCTGCCTCCATCCATTAGAGAGAAGTTGGTGAAACTGAGGTAGAGTTTTTGATTTCCCACAGCATCAGGCAGATTTTATGATCTTCCCTGGAATTTGCAGCACCTCTGTTTTCAGCTTCCGGCTGTGTTCCACTCCCCACCACAGGCAAGGAGCTGACTCTGCTATGGCCTCCTGATTCTACTCCAGCGTGCTCCAGTTCTGAGTCTGGGAAGGCCAAGGCTGCTGCTAAATAGCTTTATAGGCAGCACCAATCCCTGAGTTTCTGGCTTCTCCTGAAACTTCCAGACTTACAGGGAATGCTGTATCCCTTGAGAAGTGGCACCGCCCAGGGTTCAGATGATGCAGCCTGGAAGGATTAATTTTCCTGTCAGGCATAATTAGAAAAATGGGGAAAAGGAGAAAGAAGGCAGTCAACCCTTTTTTCTTTCCTCTCTCCCTCATGGGTTGTCTCAAGGTACAGTTTCTCTGAGAAGCCTGTCTGCAGACTCAACCTGTGGCCCAGGAGAGTTGGTGGTGTCTCTTCACAGCCTGTCCTGAGGCAGTGGCCTCCCATCACCTTGCACTGCTTGTCATCCTTCCCTGGGTCACATCCCTTCTCCACTCTCACTGCCCTAGCAGTGCATCTCCTGGTAAAGCATTAACTCGAACTTCTTGTCTCAGGTGCTGGAGAACCAGGGCTGAGACCTGGGGGGTTGGAGGGCACTCTCTCCTTTCACGCTAGCAGAAGCACTTCCATTTCACTGGTTCTCTAAAGGACAGCATTTGGAAACTAATGTAAACCGCCATGATATTCCCAGTTCAATCTGAGGATTTTAGGGCAGTGATTCTCAAAGTAAGGACCCCAAATCATGGTAGCGTAAGCATCATTTGGGCATTGAAATTCTCAGGTAGTGAGGCCCAGAAATCTGTGTTTTTATAAAGCTGTACAGGTGGTTCCAATAATGTTTGAGAGTCACTGCTTTAGAGCCGCTTATGTAGAGATTGATGCCTCAGGCAAATACCTGACAGCCAGCCCTCCTTCATAGCCTGGTACTAAGAAGAAGCAAGCAGGTTTTAAAAAGTTGGTAACTACAAACTAAATGCATGTGAATTCTACACCTAACTGTCTAATCACCAATAGCTTTATGCTTTTGAGTTGACACAAAACTCCCAGCCACTATTATATTTATGGCAGTTCCTCAAGTCCCATCTCCCTTTTCTATGTTGTTAAAGAGGCCTAATCAATCTGCAGGTTTTTTGGTGAAAATGGAAAAAATACAAGTGCATCATTTTCATTGCTCTCCATTTAGGGGTTGTATGTTGAATGGGAAAGCAGGACAGACCTCTGTGACTGAATATTAGTGGTCTGTTAAAGTTAGCAGCAAAATCCTCTCTGGCCTCTACTTTTACAGGACTGTATTATATTAGAGCACAGTCAACTTGGCTTAATCCTCTGGGATCCAGTTGTTCAGCATTTAAATGGGATAGCGTTTTGTTTTTTATGTGCATGCTCTTCAAGAAGGTGGGCCAGGCCAGATGCTTATAAATATTTGGACATCAGAAAAATCTTTGGATGTTGAGATTTCACAGTCTCAGCCAGAAGGATTATGTAAGATTTGCACCTCCAGGTTCTCTTTGTCACAGAAGATATTTTTCTCTTGGCTTATTTAACAAGTTGGCAACCCTGGCGAAGGACTGTCTTTCTCTGTATATTGAAGTATGTTTTGGGGAACACAAGCACATTATGATAATTTCATAGCATACACGTACTGTTTTCAGATACCCTGGTGTGCTCTTAATTGATTTTCTAAACATATGGTACAGTACAAAGCTGTTGAGTGGGAACTGAGAAATTTCTCTTTGTGTCGTTTGTTTAAAGTATATAGCTTAGTATTTAGTTTTCATGTTTTATTCTTGGAGTTGTTAATTAAATTAATATTAGGATTTCATGAGATGACAATACTTATGGCAGAATTCATGGATCTAAAAACAGTTATTGGATAGCCATGCTCATGGGAATAGAGCATTGATAAAATCACTTACAGCAGCTGAGATTTGGAAAGAAGGCAGTTAACGTCTAGCTGTGATAAAGACTTGTTTTGTAAGTTTTGCTATATAAAGATAATTAATGCATAAAGTCATTATATGTTTCATAGCATGCATTATCTTCACCCTCCCCAACGTGTTGATTGCCTTTACATTTTGTTTCATTTGAAGTAACTTATTTATTATGGTAAAATTACTATCTGTCAGGTTTATTTGTAATAGCAAAAAATTGGACATATCAGTAATGACCAATTATGGGGAATTGCTTAAATCAGTTATGGTATATCCCTAAAATGATGTTCTGATCAGAATTTAAAATGATGTTTAGAAATAATTTGTTAAGATGTGCTTTTACTGAAATAGAACAAAGACAGTTTCAAGCAACTACACCTTTGTAAACTCATTTGTCCCCTCCCCACTACCAAATACCTCGAAAGAGAGAGAACAAAGCAGCAGAGATACCAGAAATAATAGAGATGACTTCTGTTAGTGAAATCAGTTATTTTAAAGATTTTCTTCTGTTTCTTTTTTTCATATTGTTTAACTTTTCTACAATGAACTATTAAGGTATTTGGCTACTCTCAAACAAAGCAAATCAAAATTGTATGAGATCATGCTTGGGGATTCATTATTTTTCCTTTTTGTGCTTATTCCCTCTGTGTGTGTGTATATATATATATGGAGGGTTCTTCATGTCATGATACTGTAATGGTTAAATGCTTATCTTTATAGGTCTATTCAAACCTATACAACATACATACACTATACAACAGCAAGAGTGAATGTTAATGTAAACTATGAACTCTGGTGATAATTCTGTGTTAATGTATGTTCATCAGCGGTCACGAATATACCCCGCTGGGGGGGATGTTAATAATGGAGGAGGTTGTGCGTGCTTTGGGGCAGCAGATATTTGAGAAATCTCTGTTCTTCACCTTCACTATTTCTGTGAATCTAAAACAGATCTAAAAATTGAGGTCTGTTAATAAAAAACAAAAGGTAACAAACATAACAGATGCATTGTCTATTGCTGCATGACAAACCAACTCCAAAACTGTCTTACAACAATAGCAGTTACCTTCCATGCTACTTCGGGTCTCAGCACCCCCTCTACTTGTTGTATCTGGCTCATTCACATAGGAGTAGCTATCTGGAGGGTCACCTGGGTTGGTTTCTAGGGTCCATTACCTCACTCTGGAAGTTTTGGAGGTTAGTGCTGGCTGTTGAATATGGATTCTGGTTCTCTTTTTTTATGGCATGGCTTCTTGTTGTCCTGGACATTAGACCAGCTTCCTTACCTTTTGTCACCAGGCAGTGTTACAAAGGGCCAGGACAGGAGCCACAAGGTCCCTTGAGACCTAGGTGGTAGAGCACATGTGGCATCTCTTATACCTAATTGTGTTGTCAAGGAAAGTAATGAGGCCAGGGATAAGTCAGGGGATGGAGAAATAGGCTCTTTCAATGATGGAAGAATCAGCAAGTTTCAGGACTATATTTAATTTGCCACAGGGATGGCCAAACATTTAAAGTCAGGATCACATGGTTATTGATAACAAGTATTTTGTGACTATTCAATCTTGAGACAATAATTAATTTCAATGTCATGTTCAAATAAAATTATTAAAATTAAAAGTTAAATATTTACTAAATGTCAAGTCATTATTACCATTAATTGTATATGAATTAAGTAAAGAAAGACTGACCGTGTTGCTTGGAACACAGCTAATTAATGGTGGAGACAGGATTCAAATTCAAGGTCCAACTCAAAGCCTGATTTCTTACATTCTATAACTGTAATGCCAACACAATAGCCAATAGCTACATGTGGCCACTACACACCTGAAATTTGTTCATGTGACCCGAGGTGTGCTCTAAGTATAAAGTAAAATGCATGCTGCTTTTTGAAGGCTTTCTATGCAAAAAAGAGTGTAAAATAGCTCATTATTGTTATTTGTATATTGCTTATATGCCGAAATAATCTTTTATATGTATGGAGTTGAATAAAATATATTGTTAAATTAATTCCACCTGTTTCTTTTTGCTTTTTATGTTGTTAGCAGGAAATTTAAAATTATACAGGTGACTCGTATCTCCGGATCACATTATCTTGCAATAGGTCAGCACTGATGCTTCTTAAGGAGTTACTCGTAGCAACTACAAATGGTTATTTTTTCAATTACATGGCTAGGGAACATGAGTCATTTTAAAGTGCAACATTTAAATCTCTTTATACCTATGCATAATCTGCACTTGCAAGAAATAATGATAGCTACCTTAACATCCAAACACAGTCGTCATTTGATGTTAAGCCAGTACAGTATTATAATTTGAGTACACATTTGTATACAGTATTCAAGTGTTGCCAGCTACCAAATTGACATTAAAAGAAGGTTAACTTTCTTAATTTTCGCTGTATTACTATTTCCACTTTCTCTATTATCTTTAGTTATTCCTATGTAGATCACATGAAAGGGTCTACCGTTACCATTGTCCTTGGTCCCTTACCTTTTGAGGAAGCCAAGCTGGACATCTATGACTGCCAAAGCTGCTGCCCCTCAGTTTTCACTGTACTTTTCTTTCTCCTCAGTTGACCCATTCCTCCTGCCCTGATTGTCTCAGTTGAAGAATTATTGCCCAGGAGAATTCACCTGTCTTGCTTTTGTGCTTGACTTATTGCTGTACTGTGTTTCTTGGCCAAAACCTCAGGGTGGCTAATCATTTCTACCTCCGGCACCAGATTTTCTAAATTGAGAGAGGCACGTGTATTTCTGAAAGCTACTTCAGAATTCTTGGGTAATTAGGCGATGCCCATGATTAACTTCTTCATTTTCTAATGGGTTTGTACCTTGTCTTTTTAGGAGCCGTCCTATTCGGAGCCCTTGAAATTTGTCTAGACCGTTTGACTTTGACAGCCATCAGGTGAAGCAGCCCTTTGGCAGCTCTTGGCTTTCTCTTTGGAGCAGGACTGAATGTGCCACTTGTCTGTTTGGTTTGTGAAGTTCATCACAGACAGGGTTTGAGTAACTCGTAGGGAAAAGCCAAAGAGAGGTGCAGAAATTTGAAAATCAATAGCTTAAAAGTCTGCCACTTCTGCTGTCTTTTCTGAACTCTTAGGCTGTGACATATTGTGTGTTTGTTTCTTTTGGTTAAGCTTAAATATCTTGAAAGCAGGCCAAAGCAGGCTGAATTCTTGTCACCGAGGCAAATAATGTTTCTAAATAGCCAGTAACCATAAAATCGTCAGGGACACTCCCCTTGGCACTTCTTGAATATTAAAACAAAAGAAGTTATTTTTTTACATCGAAGAAGAAAGAATCTATCTAATAATATTCCTTTTGCTGAGACAAAATGGAAAAGCAATTGTTTGAGATAACAGACTAACAGTTGCATGGACCAGGATTTTGCAGTATTTGTTAAAAGGGATGTTCCTTCTGTTGCATACAAATTAGACAAGCCTGTTGCTGATACACACTGGATTCTTAATAAAGCTCAGAGACTTCATCAGTCTCCTTGCAAACTGGTGTTGTACCTGCTCTAAAGTATTAGCTTAAAAATGAGAATTTTCCAAATTGCTTACAAGTTTGCTGAACTAGTAAAATACATGGTTGTCATTTATTTTCCTAAACTTCTTGGCTTCACTTAAAATGAAGACATCCTTTTGAACAAAATTGTTAATTTTCTTCCAAGTAGACTCTGAAAAATGTGACATTCTCGAAGTTGCTAATATGTTCAGAATAAAAATGGAAAATTCTTTGGAAATTTGTTTGCAATCTAGCTTTGCTCTGATTAATAGCCCTTGCAAATGTGTGCTTATTATACCATAAACATGACCTTTATAAGAATATTAGAAAAATCAAACTATGGATATGCCGTATCAGAGACTTTTTAAATGTCAGAAAATGTAATGCTTTTAAATTAATAAGATTTTAACTATTGAGGGCGTTTTTTGAACTTTTTATGAATTTGAGCTTATTAAAGATTTCTAAAGAGTCCTGTCGTTGAAATGGTCTGGATAGGGTCACATTTGATGTGAAAAAATGTAAAACTACTTGGAAAGCAAGAAAGAAGAACAGTGAACTGTAGGTTTAGTTTGGGGAAGCTTGTCCACATATTTATGACCTCCGTTTCGCTCAGCCTCTGACCGGAAGAAGACAGTGAGAATTTGGGATGTTTTTTAATTTGACGTGAGATGCCTCTTAAGCCTGGAGTTTTGGAGATGAAAGGGGTGGAGAGTAGAGCAGACTGTGCCTGGAAGTTGTTAGTGATACTTGAGATGATAGTGATACTTGACAGTGGCCGTGCACCTCATTCAGCGGGGGAGCTTTAAGTCCAAAGTGGAACATGCACCACACCAACAATGTGTGAGTTCTTTTGCTGCGTAATTAATTACAAGAAAATCTGAGCTTAAAACATCATTCATTTATCAACTCATGATTCTGTAGGAGTCCAGCAATGATGTGACTATGTCCTTTGCTTAAGGTACCATAAGGCTAAAATAAAGATGTTGGCTGGACCAAGGTCTCATTTGGATATTCTGGGGGAAAAATCTTTTTGTTAAGCTCATTCTTGTTGGTAAAATGTAATTCCCTTGGCTTTGTGACTGAGGTGTCTTTAATCTCCTTGCTGTTGGCCTGGCGCTGCTCTTTACTCTTAGAGGGTACCTGCATTCCTTAACACGTAGTCTTCATCTGCAGGCCAGCAAGAACACATTGAACTCTTCTGTTGCTTCCATGACCAGCCAGAGAGAGCTTTTTGCTTTCGAAAGGCTCATGTGCTTAGTTCTGACTTATTTTTGAGGCCATTATGTCTCTAGTCACAAGAGTAATATCCACAAAATTCATCGTCCTAGAGATGATGCAGGCTGTGTGCGCTGGAAGGTGTGACGTCCTGGGGCCATCATAGAATTCTGCTATAGCATAGGGACACACCCTTATCTGGACCTTGTACTTATCATTTCTGTTCTTTAGCCCCAGTGTTCTCAGTGCTGGCCCTGGGTCAATTGTATCAGCATTGCCTGGAAAATAGTAAGTAATGCAAATTAGCAGCCCCCACCGCAGAATCAAACAGACACTCCAGGTAGAGGTAGGTAGGCCTCAGCAGTCTGTGGTTTAACAAGCCCTCTAGGTATCTGATTGTCACTGAAGTCTGAGTACCAGTGCTTTAGACCAGGGTCAGCCAACAAGAGCTGATGCCACAGAGGCAAATCTGGCTGATGAATGTTTTAGTAAATCAAATTTTATTGGATCGTAGGCATTCCCTTTTGTTTACATGTTGTCTGTGGCTGCTTTCACGGGACAGTGGTAGAATTAGCCCTTGTAATACAAAGCTAATGGCCCACAAAGACTAAAATAGTCCTATGCAAGTCACTGACTCTTTCTCCTGCAGAGGATTAGCCCTTGACAGTCATTCCTATTAGAGGACCTGAAATGTGTCCTTTCCTCTGGATGTGGCTGCAGCTAAAACAACTTCTGTATCTGTCCTCTGCACTTTCAGTCCTTGTTTGACTTTTTCTGTCTTAAGTGTAAATAGAAAACATCTGTTCACCACCACGCCCTTGTCAGTTTTCAAACAGTTGACGGCCAGTAAGTCACACTGAGTCTCTTGTCTTCACGAAAATATTGCCAGTACCTTTACCTTTCTCCATTTCTTATTTGCCTGTCCTGTAATCATGCCTGTGTCTCTGCTTTGGATGTTTTCCAGGTTGTGTACATCTTTTATAAGTTATTAGATTATGGACATATTTAGCCAGTCTTTCTGGCTTCTATGCTCCAAAATTCCCATAAAAATCAGACCTACCCTTCAACTGTCCAGGATTCAGCTATTTTATTAAAGTTGTGTGTAAAAGCAACCTTACCTTGCTTTCCTCTCCTTCCTCCACAATCAGTCCAACAAATATACTCACTGCAGTTAATTCTAGCTTTATGGGGCTGGCCTTGAGGATGGCCAACCTTTGGCATAGGAGAGGGTTTCCCCGGCATCTGCTATTTGATAGTTTTCACTGGCTGACCAGTCCATTCATCATGCTCTGGGTACCAAACTCTAATTTTACATTCATTTTTCTCATTTCTGTTCATGTTTTCAATACTTGGCCAATTGATCAGTAAATTAATTAGTCCATGAAAGCTTTGCTTTCTCTTTTCTGATATTTTCTGATTTGTGGCACTAAAAATGTACATGCTTGTTTTCTGCTTGGTTGTTTTGTTTCCTATTTTTGTATTTCTTTTATCAGTCCTAGATTGGCTTTTTCTGGAAAATGTGTGTGTGTGTGTGTGTGTGTGTGTGTATGTTCCAATATATGCAGAACTATTCTGCTGGCTTTGGTTTCCCTGCTAGCCACTTTATCTGTGATGTACATCTGTGCTCTTGGTATCATCAGTTCGTTTGAGTGAAAGCCAGTTTTTCTAAGCTGGTCCCTTGAGGTAAACCCTGCCATTTCCTTCAGCAGATTAAAGCCCGCTTATTTGAAATATCTCATTACTGAAATAATCACTTTTAATTTACCAATTGTACCACCTTTACCTTTTCAGAAACATAATGAATAACATAATTTGCTTCCTGCCAATCAAATTTGCATCCCATGTGTCAGAAATGTAGGTTTTTACTCATATAATATATTCATGAGGTTTTCTGAATGTATGACCCATTTAAAATAAAAATAACATGTTGTGTAAGAAGATTTACTTAGCATATTTTTATTTTATCAGAGAAGGGCTTATAATACCTTGCAGTAGTATAATACCTCGGAATGTGATAGGAGAGTCTGGTTCCTTAAAACGTGTCTGCTATGGTCAGATCTATACCTCAGATCTATAATTGGAATTTATCAGTCAGTCAAGACCCAACCTACACTAGCTAAATGAAAATATGGCCAAAGGCAATTTAAAATGGAAGACGAAATTAAAAAAATACAAAAATAAAATCCAAATTGTCTCTCTATATAATTGTTACGTTATATAACATAACTATCTGTGGGGAAGAGGGACTACACGATTATGAGCTTGCCTGCGAAGATAGAGAAGAAAGAATAGTTCCATATTGAACTGTGTAGCACTTAAAATTTTGTTAGGGTATTAGAAAAAAAAAAAAAAAACAACTAAAATTTTGGCAGGACTAATGGAATTCTCCAGCTACAGGCAAGACTGACATAAACAATTACTATCAAGATGTCCCCAGTGCCAATATGCCATCTGAAACTTTGAAACTTTGGCTGAATAATTGGTGAGAATGTAGCAAATGGACAAGAAAGCTGCTCGCAAAATTGAGGGGCTGTTATTCTCGTCCACGTGAAAATTACAGCTTGTCACCTTGTGGTATACCTTGTGGTATAAAAGTGTCAGTCATGGCTTGGTGCCTATAGCACAGTGGTTATGGCTCTAGCCACATGCACCGAGGCTGATGGGTTGGAGCCCAACCTGGGCAGCTGAAACAACGGTAACAAGAAAATAGCCGGGCGTTGTGGCAGGTGCCTATATCCCAGCTACCTGGGAGGCTGAGGCAAGAGAATCGCTTAAGCGCAAGAGTTGGAGGTTGCTGTGAGCTGTGATGCCACAGCATACTACTGAGGGTGACATAGTGAAACTCTGTCTCAAAAAAAAAAAAGTGTCACTCATCATATCTGATACTGTTAATTAAAGATAACATATTTCTTTCTGAAAGAAGTGGATTTCAAAATCTGAAAATATAGAGGAAACAAAAATTGAGGTCCACCAGTGCCCTCGGGTTAATATGTGCTAATTTTAGCAAATTGAACCTGTCTTTACTTGCTAGTTCAGAAAAGCGTTTTGTTTTGTTGTATTAAACAAGAGAAAACTGTTAAGAAAACTGTTTAAACTTCTCCAAAAGAGAAGCTGGAGAAAACAAAAATGGAAGATAAATGTTTGGTTTCTTCCCTCCTTATTACTTTACTTTAGTTAAAGGGCTTGGGATCGTATTTACTTTCATTTAAATTTACCAGACATATCCAAGACAGTGGGCAACCAAGAAATATTTCATAAACCTTTGTGAGAAAGTGTGAATAAGCCAAGAAGTAAAAGTGAGAGGCAAGAAATGTGAGGGGCAGCTGAGAGAGAAGAGATGGGAGAGCATGTGAGGGACGGAGAGCACAGTTAAAACACCATGAAGTGAGTTACCGTGGGTCCATTTTATCACCAGTCAAAAATGCATTAAATGTCTCTGTCCCAGCTTCCAAGTCCGCTATTCCATTCTGAGTGCCCATTATGTACCAGGCTGTGTATTGGACCGAGCCTGTCTCTATGCTGTATAACATTTTGTCAGCTAATGTAATGATCTTGACCGTTCACTTTCCAATTTACAGAAATATCGGAATCCTCATGTGGGTTACCACAAGGTCATTAAAGAGTGGGTATTTCCATACAGGATGCCTTTGGGGGCATTTTTTGTACTGTTTATAGGATGTTTTATAGGACCTGTCAAGGTCATGTGAGGTCAAGTGAAGTCAAGTGAAGATGTAAGATTTGGTTATGATCATTTCTCCAAAGTATTGTTTTTGCTACCTGTCTGCTTCTCTCCCTCTACTCCTTCTTTTTTTTTTTTCTGCAGTTTTTTTGGCCGGGACTGGGTTTGAACCCACCACCTCCGGCATATGGGACCAGCATCCTACCCCTTTGAGCCACAGGTGCCGCCCTATTTCTTCTTTTTTATTCTTCTTTCTCTTTTCAATATTATTTCCTATACCTATCATCTTGCAACGCTCACACTGAAAACAGGTACCTAATAGTATTAATGAAAATACATATAGTTTCCTTCCCATTTCTGATTCTTCTCTCTGGATTAGCTTTGAAAGCAACAATGTCTTGTTCATTCATTCATTGATCCGTTCATGCACTCAAGAGAATTTAAATGCCTAGAATTTTCAAAACATTTTATTAGACACCGTAGAAAACAGTTAAGGTGATACAGACACAGACACTCCCATTCAAAAACTTAGAACAAAATTATTCTACTCGTCAGCAAAAAGTAAGAACTCTGAGACCTACTGATTAATGATTTGGATAGTAATGCTAATAGACTCAAATTTAATAAAATATACAGTATTTTATTTCATATCATTGTAACAAAATATTAATGAATATAAAAGACAATAAAAATAGTTACTATGACTTTGTATTTATCCTGTTAAGTGTTTATCCATAGAAAGAAGCCTTATTAAAAGGCTGTCTTTTAGCTGTTATTCTTCTTATTTTATGGAAGGAAAAACTAAACGTTCCTTAAGTTCCATAGGACATGGAAACAATGGAGTTTGGATACAGGTTGCTGATGATAAAGCCTGTGCTGTGAAGCACTTAAAATATTCTATGGAATTTACAAAAGAAAAAAATTGGCTGTGTTACTAAGTGGACAGGGGAGTCCAGGGAGTTTCAGCTGAATTTGGAAGGGCAGGGAGAAGTGGAAGAAATGACAGATACTGACAAAATTTTAAAAAGTATTTTCCTTACCCTAGCTCTCAGAAGAGGGAACTAAATGGTATGAATAGACAGGAAAAGGTCATAATGACATTGACAACCTAGGAAGCAAATATTTAGCACTGGGAAGGCATAATAACTTTTGAAAACTACATGCAGCACGAATCATAATCATTCAGGAAAACACAAAGCCAGTCTCAGAAACGTCGCTTCTCCCAGAATGTCTCTCCTCTCTCAGCAGGCGCTCCTGCTCAAAGCAATTTGACTGGTTCTGTTTGTTCTTCCTTTGGGATTAATGTCCTTTCAAAAGCCTGAAATAATCTTTACAGTTTGAGTCAAACCAGCCCACGAATTTGAAAGAACAAGCTACAATTCTCTGAGGTGGTGATCAGAGCCCCTTCTCAAGTTTCCTGTTAGGATTTAGTAGTTGTTTTGTTTTCCTGCAGAGCTTTTGGGTTTACAGCGATGAGGTCACTCCACAGACGTTCACTGTCTGAGACGTATCGATGAGAAAGAATAGCTGCAAGGGAGCTGAATATTCTCAGGATGTTCAATCACATTGTACTCGTGAGGGAATCTCAGAAAATAGGTTTGCTACGTCAACGCCAGCTGTTGCGGAAGGAATAGGAATGGAAGCCTTCTTTACTTATCAAGGGGCAAGTGGAGATCCAGGCACAACCTGTGAAGCTTTGGCATAAGCCAGGTGCCCTTCTTAGTCCTCTCACCAGATTCTCTAACCAAAAGAAGGATGGACACTTTGCCAAATGGCTCAGTATAAGGAAATCATCAGCATTATTTTATCATCTGTCTTGTAAAACTTACAGAGAATTTCTGTGCATCACTAACAGTAGAGTTCCATTTGGCAAGAACTAAACATACATATATATACACATACATATGTACATAAAAAATCGATGCCCTAGGATGCAGTGGCTCTCAACCTTCCTAATGCCACAAGCCTTTAATACAGGTTGAGAACTGATGCCCTAATGTTATTATACTCATTTTGAGTATTTATGTTGGGGATAGCACACTCTGATCATCTGGATTAGATACTGCTATGATGTGTTCAGGAGGATTCTGAGGCCAACTAGAGGTATGATTGATTGGTAATATATGCCCCAAGTATCAGAAAGGGGTGTGGTATCGTAGATTCCTATTCTTAGATTATAGAGACAGAATAGAGAATTAGGGGCGACAGAGTGCTTAATCTCATAGATCTCCAGTTCCCACAACTGAAAAGCTAACTATTAAGAGCTAAAGGAATTGCTGTGAAAATTAAAAGCCTCTGTATATAGAGAGATAGTGCTTAAAAATTGATAGTGATTATTATTATGATTTTATTAGCTATTCTTATTTGAAAATTGGACTACTTGGAATAATTCAGACTGTACAGTCCACCACACATCAACAGAGTACAATTTAATTACCAGAATATTTTACTCTCACTGATAAGTTAAATTCCTCTCTTAGAAAATGATTTAGGTCTATGCTGTCCTGGACTCCCAAATCCTAAGAAATAGTAAGAGCATGAGCTTCTACTGAATTTGCAGTCAAACACAAATCAGAGGCAATTTCTGTAAGATACTACATCAGTTAATTAATTCTGGCTCTGTCTGAGTAAAGTAAAAGGAATTGGTTGTACAAATGAAGATGTGTGTATGCCTCATGCCAAGTTCCAGATCTGTATATTTTAGGCTATAATTCATAAAAGAGTGGAAACATGATGATCTCAACCAAAAAACAAACAAACAAACAAAAAAACCCTGTGTTCTCTCATTAACCTTGGCCTCTGATCTTGGATTTCTGGTCAGTGCTGTGATTCTCAGAGCTCAGGACTCTTCTCAAAGGCCATCTCTGATGTAGCCTTTAATGCTCATTATCTCACCCATGTGGCTTTCAGCAATGACAATTCCTGCAGCTTATTTGCGTCCCTTTCATTTTAGTTTAACTTTAATCCTTGTACTTAACTGCACTATTTAACGACGTCTTTTATTTTATGACAATATATATGTCTCATTTTTATTGGGTTTCACTTGGTACGGGCTCCATAACCTCGGTACACTGACTTTCTTCTCCCTGGGACTATATGCAGTATCTTTTTTTTTTTTTCCCGGTTTTGTAAATCCTGTATCTGCTGCCTCCTGGCCATAAGAATGTGAAATCCTAGGTCCTTTCCTCTGAGTCATTTCTGTTTCCCTCAGTGGTTCTTTCGATTATCATGAACTGGTAAGTTTTTGAGAGGGAAAGAGGTTAAAGGAATATGGGCTTTGGAAACAGGCATCTCTGGTTTCTAATTCTTTCAAGCTCTGTCACTTAAGGAGGTAGTTTATCTGGAGTTGGATGATCTCCCTAAGCCTCCTTTCTTCACTTATGAAATGAAAACAAGGGCATCTTCATTGTTTACAGAAGTAACGTATGGAACACTGTCTAGTACAGAATGTAGGATATAATATGGGCTCAGAATGGCAGGATTTCTCATGAAGATAACATGTGGTTATGTGGATCTTCTTGCATGCAGTCACTTAATAGTCATTTTATTTCTCTTCCATTTAAAGCAAATCCTTTTCAAGATTCCACAATCACTGCAATTGCTTTAGTAACTGATTTTACATCTTCTCCAAGGACTAAATGTTTCAGAATTAAAAGAAAATATAAAGTTAGGTTTGTTGTAAGTAAAACCTGCCAGAAGAAACAACCACAGGGAGGCCGAGACTAAACAGAGCACATGTCAGCTCCACAGGGAATGTTCTTGAGGAAATTGAAATCAGAATTTCTTTCTGCTATTAGAGTTTGTTCACCAAAGCAATGGAAACTAGGACTCAAAGTTCCTAACATTTGGAAGCAAGTGTTTGCTACAAATGCTAGGGATGTGCTCAGTATAGGCCCCTTAAGGCAGCTCAAATGTGGTCTTCATCTTCTTAATACATTTTATTTAATTTGATATTAGTGACGTAGTATCATCTTTCATGGTTATGTCTAAATGTCACCTGATGCCAACAGCAGTTATGTTTCCTAGGAATTTTATGCTGTGGTTGGTATGAAGGAAAATTATATTGAAATGTGAAATAAATCACAATGAAAATTTGAGTCAAAACATTCACAACGAAGTGGCTGCACTGGGAGATTGTTACCATTGAGTTTAATAGAACTCAAGTGATGATGAAAGTAAATTTAGTTTCCACTTGGTTCTTCCGGACTAGGAAGGCAGAATGAAAGGAAGAATTGAACCAATAATAAGTTAATTCAAATAGGATAAAAATCTCATACCAATGGGCAAATGCATGCATAATCTAGAATATACTGGATTATTAACCCCAGTGGAGGTGAGACACATGTGAAATTGCTTTTTGAATAATCCAGTGCCTTACAAATGATCGCCTCTTAGCATATTTTGATTTGATTTGCTTTGGCAAAGTTAAATTAAAACTACCTTCTTGTTTATACAATTTTTGTTCTCTACTGCCCTTTCTTTTTTTTTTTACTGGTGGAATTTTTTTTCTTTTTTTATCATTGGGGATTCATTGAGGGTACTGCTTCTTTAAAAAATGGCAATCTCTGAATTAAGTGTAGATATAAGAACTTAGACTGTGGAAGCAGATTATTTGATTTTGAATTCTTTCTCTACTACTTGCTAATTGTATGGAGTTGAGCAATTGTCGTAAGCTCACCAGTGTTCCATTCACTTGTTGTCAAGGCTCTTAAAGAGTGAAAAGAGCTATCCTATGTAAAGTACACAGCCCTATGAGCAGTGTATAGGAGTAGAAATGTTATTGCTTTTATGGGACCAAAGGTAGTTCTTTACAAGAGAGAATATTTTTACATATAAAAAGGAAGTCATCGTTTAAGAAATTTATGTAGGGAAAAATGAATAAAATACTAATATAATATAAATGCTAGGGTCTTGTATATTTGGGCCACTTGTTTACTTCTTAAAAAACTTCAGTAATGGAAGCTTAATTGTACTAAATCTGTGATGAAATATTTCTTGCATTTTTCAGTACACTCTAATAAGCTCTGATTGTTCAGTCCCCCTTTCTGGTTTTTGGTTTTGGAATGGATGCCATTGTCAATTTTTATGCAGGTGAACAGGAGCACAGTGACTCGGCAGGCTGTGATGTGATTTCAGTTGTTCATTTGTTCCTTCATTCATTCCTTCATCTATCCATTCTTAAAGCAGACATATAAGCCACTAAACAGTTACTAGGAATCCAGTAACCATAGGTGACAAGGAAGAATGAAATTGCCATTCTTCTTGCGAACCAGCATCCTCTTATCGGGAATGCAGAAACAGAAGCAAACGAGTCCACTAATGTGCACTCAGTCAAAGCCTGTGCAGGGTAGAGCAGGGCCCTAGGGAGTGATCTTTCTACAGAGATGTCCAGAAAATACTTAATAAAGGAAGTTGTACTTGAGCTGCATCCTGAACCAGGAATGTTTGTGTTTTGCCATACTTTGATGTAGGTGTTGAGAGCACATAGAATGGGGTGGAAACCAGAAAAACACAAATTACAATGCCTGCTCTGCTGCCATGGGTTATGACTCACATTTTGGAAGCTGATTTGCTAGTTGAAATGTTACCTCCAAAAGTGAGTTATTATAGATTATCTGGACTGAATCCATTCCTTTCTATACCTATAAAACTTATTTCCCCATATCTACAGTGTCCTATGCTACTTTTCCTTCCCAGAGGAGATTTTCAAAATAATTGTCCCCACTAGTCTCCATTACAAAACCCTCACTTGTTCCTTACCCACCTTAAAAGGGGCTTCTCTTTAATGCAACCCACATCAATGACTGCCTTCAATGACTCCATAGGTCACCGAAATCTCCATGATATTAGTTCTATCAGCCGTGGCCACCCTGAACAATATTAACCACTCCATTCTTTCCTGGATAATATTTCCATTTGCCCAGCCGTGCAGGCACAGAGAAGATGGTGTGGGCAAGTTCAATGGAGAGATGCAGATCATGGATAAACAAGACCATGTAAACAGATTTTAACATGTTTTTCTTTTTCTCTTTCTAAAGAGTGAAATGACCGGGCGGGACCCATGGCTCAGTGAGTAGGGCGCCAGCCCCATATACTGAGGGTGGTAGGTTCAAACTCAGCCCTGGTTAAAAAATAGCTGGGCATTGTGGTGGGCGCCTGTAGTCCCAGCTACTCAGGAGGCTGAGGGAAGAGAATTGCCTAAGCCTAAGAGCTGGAGGTTGCTGTGAGCTGTGACGCCACAGCACTCTACCAAAGGCGACAAAGTGAGACTCTGTATCTACAAAAAAAAAAGAGTGACATGACCTAGATATCATTATGAAATTACCCCGCGAGACAGATGTGTAGTAAGGCAAGTTTAATTGCCTGCTTTAGCTTAATTTAAATGCTTGACTATAAATGAGATTGGATTTTGACACAGTTTGTCAGGTGAAAAGCTTATGATACTACTTTCAAGAGTTATCCCATATTAATAAACCTCCATTTGTCCCAGGACAGACCCATTTTTTTGTATATGGGTTTGGAGATTTTCTATTATTTCCATTCCAAGCACTCATTATCCATTCATATTTATTTTAGCATTACATTTTTAAAAGTTAGGTTACCCTTTTAGTATTATCATTGATCACACGTGAAACTTCATACATTGCCCTTGTCATCTCTAAGAGTGGATGATGGATCCTTTCTGGCGTGTTCCCAGTAGTGTCTGGTTTCTGACAGTGACCACGTCTGGCTCTGAGAAAACTCTTTTACACAATCCTAAAAGGAGAAGGGCCCAGGAGAAAGCAGAAATTTTTCTCCCATCAGCATTTAATTCTGAAACAGACTGTTTCAAGCATCTTATCTGTAAATTATTTGCTGGGGCTATAATGTCCTATTGAACCTTCTGGGATCTTGGGAGTGTTTTTTATCTAAAATACACAGTCCAAAAGCCTGCTAAAACATGGGGCTATCAAACATTTGAGATGACTGGTGTGACTGAGAGCTGAATTTTAAATTTTTAATTAATTTTAATTTAAAATAGTTGCATGTAGCTAGCCAGTGGCTACCATATTAGACATTTTAGCAACAGAATACCTCTTGTATTAGTTATAACTGATGAGGTGAAATTAAATTTTGGGAAATTCCTCTTGAGGAAAATTTTGTGATTTCATGTTCTATAACACTGGCAGTGAACTTGAAATGAATTTTCCAGGCAAAATCTTTTAATCTCCTGTGGGGCAGCCACCTGTCCTCATTATGTACTATCTGATAGAGAGGTCGAGGTGCAGAGGTGGAGTTAAATATTTAAAACTCCTTATTTTTATTCTGGCACTCCTAAGAGAATTTTCTCTATTGTTTCCCAGGCCCCAGAAAGTGTCATCAAAGTTATTCAAGTAAGTGAGGGATTTCATTTTCTTCTAGTGAAATTTTGACTCAAGAGATTGACAACTGAATGCTTTCAGTATTTTGATTTTGACCTTGGTGTTTAACGTCAGTGACAGACAAAACAATACTAGTTAGTGCTTCTTTCCTAGCTTCATTCAAAAATGACTGTTCAACACAAAAAAAGAAAACGTTATACGTTTACTCAAGTGTTGAAAAAGGTAAAATGGGGGATAAAAATGGCAAGTTTAGTGTTTCAAGTGTAGCTATATTAATTTGGCTCTTCAATGTTTTTGACCCATCCTTTTAGAAATGAATGCGATAAACAATTCAATGGCTTAAATGTCTAAAATGCAATTGTTTAAAAATAAAGTAAATGGATGTTTCTTGCCATCAACAAAAAAAAAAAAAAAAAATGACAGTTCAGGGAAGGTCCTGGAATATTTAAACACCACAACTTAAAATGAACAAAGCATTTGAGTAAGGGAAAAATCCCAGTCACTCATTTGATTTCTTTCATCTGTGAAGACTGAATCACTGAATACTGACTTGGACAAATGTGTTTGAATCAGTGTTTCCAGAATGGTGCTTCAACTGCCCTGACTCACATCCTCATTCTCACCTCATTCCTCATTGTGGTTTAGCAGGGTGTGTGACAGCAGTCACCATCCTGTACCGTTAGGGTGGCCAACCTGCCCTATGGCATCAGACTTTGTTTCCAAATTTGAATTGACCTGCTAAGGGCAGGTCACTTTAGGCCAATGAGGAGCTTTATTTTGAGGCAGAAGGTACTGAATCAACTTTCCAAAACCTAGTAGGTGAATCAGCAATCCAAAATAGAGGCGGAAACATAAAACCAATAAAAAAGTTGTGACCAATCATTACTCAAATTTTATCTCAGAATATTTCTTTAGTTATATCACTCAATTGGGAACAGCATTTAAACAAAGATGGGAATTGGATGGGAGTTTGGATCGCTGAGGCTTAGCAAAACATGGTAACCATACCATTTTACTAGAGAACAAATAAAAAATGGTCTTAACAACAAAACTGCCATTGTAATCTCCCTAACGAACAACCTCAAGTATTTGAGTGGGAGCCACACAAGAGAATATGACAAACACATTTACTTTTCTGATTTGGCAAGTAGATGTTGAAGAAAGTAAACTCAAGGGCTTTTGAAACACATTTGATATGAAACTTGTATTTTTCTCAATTCTTCTTCAAATATAGGGCAGCATATTCCCATGGTAGATAAATACCAGTGATAACTACTAATATTCCTTTATAAGGAGTGTGTTTTTTCTTTCCTCCCTTCCTTTCTTCCTTTTCCTTTCCTTCTCCCCTCCATCCTTTTTTCCCTTCCTCCCTCCAAGCCCCCCCCCACTTCCTTTCTGCAGCCATAAAAGTCTCTTACAGGATTGCTGCTTATAAGACATGTGTCTGGCTATAAGAGACTGGCTTGCCTAATTTGGCAAAACTGACCTCTGTAGAGTGTTCTTTAGTGTTGTTATTTTGATTTTTTTAAATTGTTTTAATCCAAAGCTATTTGCATCAGTGCATTAAAAATTGCTAAAGTTGCTCAGGTTCTTTCTGGTAACATATTTTGCTTCCTAGGTCCTTGGCTTTGCAATTTATACATTGGATTATAATATATACCTGGCAGAATTGTATGTTTTAAAGGTATTAAGGGGAAACCGGGCTAATCCATGCTGGTTACTCGAGATTCATCAAATTATTGATAGTCTCTGCCTTCCTTCTTACCCGACCAGCCAATTCCATTAGTATAGCACCCCATGGCCAATGTTTTGGTCAAATCAAGTTCTGCCTCTATGCCCCCAATCCATTATTTCTTTTCTATTTCCTGTTGAGTACTGTTATATATAAATCTTTTCTGCCCACTATCATACAGGCCCCTGAATTCATAGACTGGGTGCTCTTTCTCCTGATGGACATGGCAAATTTTAACTGAAATATTTGGAAATAGATGTGAATAGTATCAAATTAGCTGTTTATGAAGTAGCTCCTCAGGATCCAATATTATATAAAATACATGCTTTCCTGCTATGTGTGAATAGTCTGAGGAGGTTAGTACTTTAATCATAGCTTACTATTGAAATAGATATTTCAATATAAGTAACATGTATATTTCATTATGGATACGTACATATATATTTCAATAAAGGTAAGTATATATATTTCAATATATATATTGAAGGAAAAAGACAGCTAGATATACTATAGAAATTATTTCTCTTATAGGAAATCAGAGATTTCTGCTGCTTTTTATAAATGTAGCTTGAAATACTGTATATGTGTATGAGTATATAAATATATGTATATGTACATATATATCTATAAATGCTTCATAGTTTCAAATCCCACACTGGCATGAACATTTAACAGTGCTTATCTCTGATCACTTTACACTTAAGTTTTGTCATCTGGGGAAATTAAAGATTAAGTAGTAAAGTTAAAATTAAGATTAAGATTGTTAGGGCATCTGTGAATGTTTGATGAATTCTGATTGGATCAAGTGCAGAAGTTCAAAGTTAAAAGCACTGTGTTATAGAAAGAACACTACCCTCTTCTCAAAGAGTATCTCAAAATATTGATTTACAAAGCAACCCCCTATTGTGACGGTTCTTCTAAGGGAATTAAAATAAGCAAAGGGAAGAATATAAAGGTACTTTTGACTAGAGTTATCTTGATTGGCTGCTTTCAGAAGGCCTAAAGAACAGCTTTAGAAGCTTTTATGCCCGTTAAGAAATATATGCCTGGCTTAGCAGCACTACCTGGGAGGCACTATGCTAGGCACTTTATATATGTTATCTGCTACAACAAACTTCAACTGACAGCCAGTGGTTTAGAATTCCAGTGCAAATACTTTTACATTTATATTTTAATCACTTTTCCAAAAAAAGGAACCATCTTCTGAAATGAACGTGTCTTACTTTCTTAGTCTCTGTTAACAAATATATAGTAATTGGTTACTCTGGTACTGTTTCTTACATTAACAAATTAGTACTTTGTGACTATGTAGTTGTCTTAACGAATTGACCAAAACAATATTTAATATGTTTATTCTCTAGTTCATTATCTGAAACTTCAGTTCTCAATACACTTTAACAAAAACATCAAAAAGGAAGAATGTTGTGAACTTTAATGTTTAGTTACTTCATGCTATTTACTTTCATCATTTTATACCTTATTCAATGTTAATAACGAATATATAATCAATGAATGTTTTTGAATTTGCTGACTTTAATGGTATTTAACAAAGTCAGTATAGAGAGATAGTAACAGCTCTAAAATCAGATTAATTTGTTAAAATTTAATTTGTTAAACTGTGTTAATATAATGGTTTGGGCTGGAAAATACACGGTACTAGATTAGATTTTTTTCAAATACAAAGGACAGTAGGCTAGACCCTACTGAATGGAGGCTTTTGAAATGCCTTCCTCAAATTAAAAATGTTAATGTTTCTTGGAGTGTGATATTCCAATGAAGTGACACTGATAGTAAAAATGAACAACAAATCAACTTTTTCACCTATAGAAATGGCTACAAATTCGTTATACATTTTCATGTTTATTATTGTCAAGATAATTTTTCATAATGAGAATAATAAACATATTTATGACTTATGGAATAGTTTCTGTTCACAAATAAAGGAATACAATAGCTATTTTCTTTTTCTTTCTTTTTTCTTTTTAGAGACAGAGTCTCACTTTGTCACCCTTCGTAGAGTGGCGTGGGGTCACAGCTCACAGCCACCTCTAGCTCTTGGGCTTAGGCGAGTCTCTTCCCTCAGCCTCCTGAGTAGCTGGGACTACAGGCACCTGCCATAACACCCAGATATTTTTTTTGTTGCAGTTTGGCCAGGGCTGGGTTCGAACCTGCCATCCTTGGTATATGAGGCCGGTACCTACTCACTGAGCCACAGGTGCTGCCCTAAATAGCTATTTTCTTTTTTTGTAGAGACAGAGTCTCACTTTATGGCCCTTGGTAGAGTGCTGTGGCCTCACACAGCTCACAGCAATCTCCACCTCCTGGGCTTAAGCGATTCTCTTGCCTCAGCCTCCCGAGTAGCTGGGACTACAGGTGCCCGCCACAACGCCCGGCTATTTTTTGGTTGCAGTTTGTCCGGGGCCGGGTTTGAACTCGCCACCCTCGGTATATGGGGCCGGTGCCTTACCGACTGAGCCACAGGCGCTGCCCTAGCTATTTTCTTAAAAATGATATTTTTATTTGCTTCACAGATGAAACATACTATATTTGTCAGTTTTGATATTGCACTATTTGCAAATAGTATTCTTGTTGCCAAGCATGTACAGATTGATAGAAGTAAAATATTTTGGGATCAATCCAGATTTTAAAAGCAGAAGTGTTAGTCACATGTAATTTGTAAGATGTAGCCTCAGTTTTGTGCCTGCGTATCAATGCTATAGATTTGGAGGCAAGCATGTTTTCAGAATAAAACAATTCAGCATTTCACTTAGATTCATGAATTGCTATACCCTACTGTCACAGATCAAATTCTTCTGAGATTATGGAGTGCTCTTGGGAATATCACCTATGAGAAATGAGGGGTGCAGGATTGGCAAGAGAAGGAAGCTGGGCTGTGAGGCAGTCTGAACAGAGACTTTAGCTATCCTAGATCCCAAGAGGAGCTTTAGAGGTAAAATAGAGCTCCAGGGTTGTCCTGCTCTGAGGCAAGGGGGCAAAGCCATTTAACTTCTTCATTAATCATGACTACATAGGGTTAACAACTCCTCCACTTAGGGGGGTCACCTTCAGGGAGGCAGTTCCCTGGAGCACTGGACCAAATTGTGAAGAGATCCTGGGGTGGAGGGCTTTAGCCCCCAGCACTCCAAGCAACTGGGAGAACAAGTGACTTTGTTCTGGAGAGGGTTCTGGGAACCCTACCCACAGCATCCACTATACCTGTATTTACATAGCAAATGGGAAAAGAATATGGGTCCCTGTGCTTTCCTGTGACCTTGTAGGATTTTCTCATCAAACAAGTGAGAGGAGATAAGCTCGAATATTATATTTTCCATGATTTTACAAAGTTTTATGATTCCTCTTCGATGTTTTTTTAATCCCCTAAGAAGGAAACTCCAGTTGCAAGATTAGGGAAGAGGGCTTTGAACAGTACCGGTAAGTGTAAATGAAATACATATACTGGAAAAGAGAAGGGGGAATTAAATTTACCTAGCAATCAAATCAAAGTATTTTTATTCTTTGTGCTTTTCATTATGCTAGATGAAAAAAGTAAGCTTGAGCTGTTTTTATAACTTTATTGGATATCCTAAACCAGAAGTGGTCTTAAAGGGAAATAATAGCAGAATATATACTTGCTAAATTGCATTTTTGTAATTATAAATATGGAATGTTTCTGTAGAAGCAACATTAAGCTAAAGACTTATCAACTTATATTTTTTCTCTACATGGTATCATGATGTTATGTTAGTCGTGATCTTGTTTCTGAGATGTCAGAATAAAACAAGATAATGTGTGTGGATATCTTTCGTAAAGAATAACATATGACACAAATGTGAATAAAGTTGTTTATTGAAGCTCATTGTTATTTGTGGGAATATTAAACCACTGATTTCACTCAAAACTTATTTCACCTTTGTATTCATTTAATTTTTAATTGGGACCAGGCCTTGTCCTGGGCTAGAGTGCAGTGGCATCATCATGGCTCTCGACAGCATCAAACCCCGGAGATCAAGAGATTTTTTCCCATCAGCCTCAGGAGTAACTGGAGCTACAGATTCATGCCACTGAACTGGCTAATTTTTCAATTTTTTCTAGAGATTGGGTATTGCTTTTGCTCGGGTTAGTCTCCACAACTTACTTTGAGTTTTCTAAAGAGGCACCATCCAACATTTTGATTCTTTAACTTTTTATTTCAAGAGAAACTTCTAGCAATTCTAAAGTCATGACAGGTCTACCATCCAAGTTTTATGGCTATCTTCTTTAGAAAAGGCTGTATGTTCACACTCAATACACAGCCAGGTGGAAAATATAATAAGTTTATGGTGTGCCCTGGTGAACGCAGACTTGTTATATTTTGCTTTTATCTCTGTTTATTTTAACATCTGCCCTCTCTTTCCTGCCTTATGCTATTTTTTTAAAATTGCTTTGCTGAATTCGGACTGCAGTTATTGGCTTTGCTATTGTGAAAGAATATTTCAAGAGGGAAGTTAAAATAGTGGAGAAAATGCTGCTTTTCTTAATTTGGTTCTAGCTGATTTTAGACCTGGGAGCAGTAGATCTGATGGTTCTTATGTATGGTTAATTAAAGCCTGCACTGATGGTTTCTGTTACAGGTATTAAGTCATCCACCTCATTAGCAGATCCTCTGGCCCAATAGGGTCGGACTTATCACTGGGGGATCATTTCCAGAATCTTTTCTTTGTGTTCAAGCAACTGATTGAGGGCAAGATGATGATCTGTGTACAGTTGCCCAGAGCGTTGATCATAAGATTCATAATGTATATGGGAACTCATTTTACTTTGACTTGCCTGCCATCTTGTTTTTAAGACAGTGACACAGACATGAGCCCCCCTTTTCCCTTCTGTCTCCTAGAATGCTTTTCTGTGAGACAGGAGACGCCCCACTGCATTTTGTTTTCCTAATGCTTCTTGGATTCTCACCAGCAGGTTTTTACAGTCTGTTGCTTGCCTCTCAGATTAGAAGAATGCTGGCATATTTTAACAGTTTCCTAGGATTCAAACAGCCTTTAATTAACAGCAAATTGCTGTTCTGGAATGTTACCAAAATATGGGAGTCTGAATAGTGAGGATGGGCTTCCATCCTTCCAGCTTCTGAGTGCAGTGCAGTCCTGTCACGGTGGGGCAGAGGTACGTGTTCCCTTGCAAACAGCTGGCTGCCTGCTGGTACGCAAAGGGGTGGTTTTTGTTGTCATCTTATTCTCACTTCCTGCCCATTGTTGGCTGTCTAAATTCCACCTACTCAGGACTGGAAGGAGGCAGGTAGTTTGAATGCTCTAAGCTTTCGGGGTGTTAAACAGTTCAGGATCACAGCACTGGTTTTGCTGGGTTTTAATCCCCCAGTTGCCAAGGCAGTAAGGTACAGTTGCCTGTGTTTGTGGTTAAGCTGATTTTCTGTGCCAGGTTCTTGTCATCTTGCTGTCAGAGTTTTGGATGTGGCTTAAAAAAAAAAAAAGAAGAACAGTTTTATAAAATAATCATGGACTTGATACCTATTCTGAGCAGGTTAGTTTTCAAGGAGGGATGGGGAAGAAATGGAGGGTTCCTTTTGAATCCAGACAGCTTGTTGCTGAGCCCATTCAGAGCTCTAGGCAGGACAATAAAGGTAGATTTGGGAGTTTGAAATGTTGACTGCTACTTACATAACCTGAGAGTTAAAAACAAAGGAAAAGGGAAAGAGAACAGCAGTTCGCTTAGCTCCCTCTGCCTAATGACAAATCTGCTTACTGGCCAGGTCCCAGTGTAGGCCAATGTCCATGTCTTGTTATTTTCCAGTGACCCGCAAAGCTGGCCTTTTTGTCTCAAAAGCAACCTCAGTGTTTTTTCCATGTGTGTGTCCCTGATTGCTCCCTTTGCTCTGGTCTCCACAGGTGGTACATGCCAGAGTCCTGCTCTCCCAGCCCTGGTCCGGCCACCAGCCCCTCCTTTGCAACCATCGCTGGATATTAAACCATTCCTTCCCTTTCCTCTTGACACTGCGGCCGCAGTCAACCTCTTCCCCAATTTCAATGCGGTAAGTGCCATATCCAAATTTGCGTTCCTCTGGGTCAGAGGTCCTCAAACTGCAGCCCGCGGGCCACACGAGGCCGTGTGATTGTATTTGTTCCCATTTTTTTTTTTTTTTTTTTTTACTCAAAATAAGATATGTGCAATGTGCATAGGAATTTATTTGTTCATAGTTTTTTTAAAAAAACTATAGTCTGGCCCTCCAACAGTCTGAGGGACAGTGAACTGGCCCCCTGTTTAAAAAGTTTGAGGATGCCTGCCTGGGTGGAAGGTACTGGAAAACCTTGAAGGCAAGGGGTGATTCAGTCACACTGTCTCTGTTATGGAATACTTTTTTTTCCATGGCTTATCTCAAAGCCACACTGAAGGTGGTTGTCTGCGTGGTTATGTGAAGGAGTCCGTCTCCTTTGGGAGAAAATGAAAAGAGACTCAATCCCATGTGGCTGATCATGACTTGATGTCTCCTTGCAGTGTCTTCCGGTTAACACCAATAATTCTGTTACTTTGTTGGAATACATCAAAATTGAAATTTAACATATTCCTTAGAGAGAACATTATAATTCAAGTATATATATGAAAAGTTAAAAATGTGTTTTACCTGTCTGGGCCCTATCCTTCCAACTTCATGACTTTTTGAAATTGTTTTCTAACTAAATAAATAGGACGTTGATGATATGACAGTGATACATTTCATGCAGATGCATTTTTTTTCCTCCTTCACTTAAAAGGACTGAGGGCTCTAGTAGCACGGATTTTAATATTTGCCATGTGACACAAGTTAAGTCTTTTTAAAATTACTTTATTTCTTTGGCCTTTGTGAATAGCATTCTCTGTGCAGGTTCAAACTTCTTCTTGCCTCTATCCTATTTCACCTTTAAGGTATCTTTATAAGTTGGCAGATTCATCATATTCATCATCATATTTTTGTGTGTGTGCAAATAGTGAGAATATTCTTGGGGAGGAAATTGAAATAAGGATTGAAAAGGTTAAAAACAAGTAAGTGACATATTTTTTGAATATCTTCTGATTTAGCTTTCAGCAGTTGTTATAATGCAGGGTCTAAGCTTATCAATGACAAGACATGTCAACATAACCAAAGCAAAGAGGATTATGGTAAGAGGTCAGTGGGTGGATGTCCAATGATCTAAATAATACAGCTTTCTTTTTGCCTATGATGTATTTAAAAAAAAAAAAAAACTGCCCACAATTAAATCATTCTTCTTCAGGAGATTGGGTCTTATTTTCTTTAATAATACTTTGTCACATGCAACTGAGTCAACACAGCATGTGCTAGTCCTTGCTAAAAGGCAAAGAAGGATCAAAATGACTACTTTGCTTCTTGAGAGGGGAGGAATTTTCCACAGGAAACTTCTTTTGAAATTGATGGGACATAAATAAAACGGCTTAAAGATCACATTTACAAACAGATAAAGATCACATTTACAAAATACGAGTTTTAATCTTAGGTGTTTCAATAGGAGTCGACAAAAACATGCTCAGCATCGAATTCCCTTAATCTTACATGGCTGTGCTAAAAGCCTAAGGGTTTTCTCTCCCTGACTCCTCTGTTCTTCTGCTAAGTGGCCTCCTGGTGTAGCCTCCCTTCCCAGATACCACATGATGACTCCTGATGTGCTTTCCCTGGCCTCTGAGACCACCTGAGGTCACTCAGGTCCCCTGTCAGCTTCAGAGCAGTTCCAAGTTCCTGAAAGTCTATAAAAGCCTGGATTTCACACTTTTGATCTGCCCTTTGGGAAATACTGAAAGCAAAATTATGAATTAGATTGATAATGCATATTTTTTGTTGTCAAATAAAAATGAGTGATATGGTGAGCTATGGCGATACTGAGCAAATCTCTTTACCTTCCTTGCTGTTCTTTCTTCATCATTATAATAAAAGGAGTAGACCTGATAATCTCTTACTTTGGAAGTTAATACCATTCAAAGATTTGAGCTTGACCTCAAGCTCAGCTGTGGTGGTCAACCTGGACTCTGTAGCTAGATTAAGTTCAGATTCCTGAACTGCCTCTTATTAGTATGACCTTGGGTGAGTCCCATAACTCCTGTGTACCTCAATACCCTCATCCATATAATGGGACTAATAGTGTAACTTACTTCATAGGCAGGTGATAATGATGATGTGGGTAAAATCATGTAGAATGGGGCTCATATTATAAAAGCACAATTTTAGCGATAAGTATCATGTTCATGAGTAGCTTGCAGACCCTTCTGATTTGGAATTAGAACTTCATTGGTAACTGATTGCAGAAGTTTGACCTTATTCTTTTTGCTCATGAATTTTGGCTTGTGTTTGCGTTTGTTTCACTTAAACCCAGAGGCCCTCTGTTACTATACCTGTTGCTTATTCCCTGTTTATCCCCTTTCAGTTCTGGTTAAGCGGTAGCCAGCCAAGGGTTAAAGAACTTCTTACTTATAACTGAAGGGAATCATTAGAAAGGCCGTAAGTATGTGGCTTGGGACTCAGAATTAGGGGATAGAATATCTCTTTAAGTAACAGCCTGAGTTCTTGATTTTATAGCATGTGAATATATCCACAAATTCAGTGTGTATAAAACATAATTTTTTATTACTGTAAATTGATTTTATTTCTGGTTTAAGAGAGCCCGTTCCGTCAGACTAGAAAGAAATCGAATCTACTTATATTTCAGAGTATGCTAAATTACTGAACTCAAACAGACTCATCTATCAGGTTATCTAGCCTGTTTTTAGTGCAGGACTCCATCTGATCATCAAGTTATTTATCCACACAGGCATTCATGAGACAGTCAGCACCTGGCTAGCATGGCTTTTTAATCTCCTAGCTTCTCAGCTTTTTTTCTGCACCATGCTTAGGACACACAAATGTCGCAAGGCTGTCCGTGACATCTCCTACCTAGATCCAACACACAACTATTACATCTTTGCCCAGAAAGTGATCAACCATTCTGCCACCTAACAATGTCCACCCACCTGACTTTATTTGGAAGCAAAGTCCATGATGATCAGAGACTATCTCCCTGTTACATTTCTCTCCTGAGGATATGAACATGGAATTATCTATCTAATTGGGATAGGATGTGGCAGAGGTGAAGAAAAAAAATTAAAGTGTATACTTTATACACTTTTAATAAAAAGCTAAGAAACATAAGTGGAGATCTCTGATTATTATCCTTCCAGGTGACCAGGATCAGGGAGAATAATGAAGTGTATAAACAAATAAGCACAAGTAGGAGGGAATGAAGTAAAGATAGAATCAGAGCTGACATATAGATATAAAAGAGAACAGTCAGTGAAACTACTCAGATCCCTTAGTGTCCTTAAAGCCAAGTTTTGCGAGGCTGCAATAGCAGCTATTCTCTTGACCTAGGAATGTTGTATCCCCAAATGCTAAATGTTCCGGTAGCTTTTACACAAATGAGAACTTTCTTTGAATTCCTCACTTATCCCTCACCCTAATGTTAAAATCTCAATGCTTAAAAAAAAATAATTGACCCTAGTGATGCCATTCTAAGGCTTTATTTTTTGAAATGAAGCAATGGATGATGTTTAGGAAAGAAGTATTAGGAAGTGTCATGAGTTTTGTCCATTTAATCAATGGATGCTTATTAAGCCTCTATTATGTGCCAACAATTATAATAACAAAGATTGTGTTATGACTTCTGCTATGAAAATAAGCAAATATTTGTAAATAAGTCTCCTTTCATAGAGAACGATGTATAGGAAGGAAGGTCAGTTCAGGGACAGGAGCAGATGGCTGCATGATGGTTGTGGTTGTCTTAGAGTTTGGTGAGAAAAACAGGAACTATTTTAGGCACTCAAACAGGAAAGAAGTTAATATCAGGATTGAGGTGATTACAAAGCCTTGGGGGTGCTGGACAAAGAAAAGTCAGAGAAGGTTGTACTGTCTCTCAGTTTTTCTGCTTATTTTCATGGAGTCAGGGAGCTGTAGAAACACAGAACACCCAGTAATATCAGTTATTTTCATCCCAATTTTATTAAATGCCTCTCTTTATTGGCCTCTTTATTGGCGTGGATGACAGGGATCCTTGGATGTGTGAAACTCAGGGTTCCAGCACTTGTGATATAAAGGGAAGGGGTATGTATGGAGGGGCGTGGTGCTGAGTTGCTCGGAAGACCTTACTCAGTGGCAGAATGGGAAGGGTTATGTAGAATCAGAAAGGCCTGAACATGTCTGTAACCATGGACAATGGCTCAATCCATTGGAGTCCTGGAGTTCTCTACCATAAAATCAGAATAACTAAACATCTTTCAAGTTTGTTATCAGAAGTGCAGCTGTGTTTTTAAATGCTGGAAATTAAAACTAAAAATGTGAATGGGCAAGAATTTGAGATGCTACTTGGCTTGGGAGGTAATTATTAAAACATGGCTACTGTATCTCACAGTTTAACCTTTGTTCTCCCATTTCTCTATTATATTTTCTTCACATTCTAATCCATAGTTATGACAATAATAAACCTTTAAAATGTCATTGAAAAAGTACTACCTTTAGAGAATGTGTTCATGAGGACTGAAATTGATTCCACCCCCCTTCCCTGTTGCTGCATTTTCTGTTGGCCTAAGGTCATATGAAGAACGCTGATCAAGTGCACCTGCAGTCGCCCGATGCTCAGTAAGCATGGAGTCCCCCTCCCCTTCTTGGAGGTACACAAAGAAGAGTGATGAGGTCACACAGAGGGCAAATAGGCAGAAAAGAGAATAGGGAGAGTGAGTATTTTGCTTTAGCTGGCTTTACTTTATAGTTATTCAACATTAAAAAGTAAATTAACATGGATATCCTGCCTCGGTGATGCTCTTCTGTGTAATAAGATTCCATCATGAAGACTGGGAGAAGGGAGTAAAGGGAAAAGAAAGGGAAGAGGGAGGGAGGGAGGGAGAGAGATAAAGATAGATAGAGAGATATATCAAATCCTAGGTTGTGTTTTGCTCAGCAAGTTGAGAAGTGTTATCAGTTGTGGTTCATAGCAGTGCTTTTCCCGTGAGTCAAGGGGGGATCATGTTCAAATGCAAATTCTGAGTTAGTAGTTCTGGGGCAGGGCATAAGATGTTCAACATATGTAGGTAGAGGGAAGAGAAGCCAGAAGGACTAAATGCATTGAACAATTCATACACTCCTGGAAAGTGTTTTTTTCACTTATTCAATAGAAATTTATCAAAGACCAACTATGTGCTAGGCCTGAGAATTCAGTTGTGAAACAGGCTAAACTCCTGTAATTACAGAACTCACTCTCTAGGGTTTGTGTGGTGCAGTGTTGGGAAGAGGGATGCGAACCACCTGTAGGTCTAGTGGTGCCTCCTGAACCTCACGTGTAGGATGATATTCCTCACTACGTCTTCCTTCTACAAACTTTTGAGTTATTCCATATGTTGAAAAATGTGTCTACTGAAAATAACTTCATTGAAAATCAGCTGCTATCAACCTAGCACTAATAAATGTAATGGAGAGTATGAGAAGGGAGAAGAGCTTATAAAATCTTTTAATGATTCACTCACTGGGCACTTATTAAGCATTGACTACATATCTGACTCCAGAAGACACTGGAATTACAACAATGATAATAGTGAGGAGGAGGAAGAGGAGGAGGAGGAGGTGGTAGAACAGAAGGAGGAGGAAAAAGAAGGGTCCTTGTATCTGTGGAGTTGGCACAGTGACTAGTCACTCCTTAAAACACTCCTTTATCAGGTAACAGAAGAACATTTAGAAATTAATAAACTAGATTAAACAGTAAATTCCATACAAACAGTTATCCTATCTATGTAGTTGGCTTCATTTGTTGGAAAATGGGGTAGAATTCTATAAATAACCATAAGTAGGTTCTTTAAAAAGAATAAAGTTCTTTAAAAGTAAATGCTGCCGGAGTGCAGGGGATGGAGACATTGCTTAGAGGTGGCCCAGCAAAGTGTATAGTAAAGGTTAATGTTTGATTTGGAAATAAATTCCAAATTTACCTTGCTCATTCAGGCAACTACAGTACAGAATGTGGAATGAAGAAAAAAATTAAACACATGTTTCTTGAGTGAATGAGCAGATAACAAATAGATTGATAGCTAGATAATGCAGAGATAGAAAAATGCAAAACAGATAATTGATAGAAGAAAACTAGCAGTAACATATGTCATAAGAAATGTAATTGATAGAAGTATCTCAATGAAAACGAAAATTCTAAGTATTGTTTTATACATTAAATTACTTCTATCTAATCAAAATTATTAATTTAGGCAATTATTAGGAAACAGAAGCAAGTGTAGACTCAAGATATCTCCTTAATTTGCATGTATAATTTTAGGTTGGCTCATGCTTTTGTTTACTCTGGTTATATAAATGGACAGAGATGTAAAACTCGCAGTGGCTACTCATAGAATGTTCTCTCAAATCAGTCCTTTATGGTATATATCAACTATTTCACAGGAGTCCAGAAGGCTTGTCATAATGGTTAAATATTGATAAGGCATTTTAGGACTAGCATTAAAAGTGCTTAACATAAAGTTTATCTTAGAACTGTAGCTTACATGTGCATTTGTAAGGTAGATAAAAATATAGAACCCAAAATAAAAAATTGCAAATTCAAGTTTTTGTTTTCTTTGTGTATATACCCATTACAATTTTCACTTCCATAGCTCAGTGGGTAGGTGCTGTCCACATACACCAAGGCTGGGTTTAAACCCACCCCGGGCCAGTTAAAAATAACAATGACAACTGCAACAAAAAATAATAGCCAGGCGTTGTGGCGGGTGCCTGTAATCCCAGCTACGTGGGAGGTAGAGGCAAGAGAATCGCTTAAGCCCAAGAGTTTGAGGTTGCTGTGAGCTGTGACACCATAGCACTCTACCCAGGTTGACATCTTGAGACTCGGTCTAAAAATATATATATATATGCACTGTTATTGCATTTTATATATATATAAAATAATAACAGAAATAATACCAAATATATAGGCATACTTTATCTCTTTTCCTTTAGAAAATTGTTCTTGAATCCTGTTGTCCTCTGTGGCACTGTGTTTTGAATCCTGCTCCAGTTATGGAAATGCTGTCCATCTCTTAGCTAGTGGTTGGTGTTATACAGTGATTAAGCAACTTCCAGTTGTTTTGTTCAAAGAGATATGAATTAAATTAAGCTTGCATATTAATAACTGCTTTTTACCAAGTTTTTATAACTGTTACTGTTAGTATAATAGTTAGGCAACAAGGGTGAAATTTTGTGTAGAAGAATAAGCCTGTCTTTCTTAATTACAACTGGTAGATGGGTGGAAGCTTTTCAGGTGAAAAATGCCATAGTAAATACAGTACTGATTGCTGTGTTCCTATCCTTCAAAGACAGATGTAGTAGATTGCTCCCTAGTTCTGTGCGTTCTCTGTGTCATATTTGTATAGCCGAGGCCTCCTGAGGAACATCTGCGTATAAAGTCTTCTTTCATTACACATTTCACACTGAAGCAGGTATCTAAGAGGTTCACTAAGCCCTGCAGCTTTCTGTGAAACCAAGTTTGTCAAAGTCAAGCCTGCTTATTATAATGACCTGAAAGCAAAATGCAACTTCAACATACAATATGCAGACTTGAAAATAAAAGAGTAAACAAATGCAAAATACACAAACATTTTCTTCTTAAATACTTACTCTTTGAATAGGTGACACACTTTCCTATGATTCAAAATTTAAAGAAAACAAAGAGATTTCCTGACTTCTTCCCTTGCCAATCATTTCTCCTTCCTTAAGTGATAATCATTGTGGTAAATTGGTTTTGTATCTTTCCTTCTAGAGATATTTTGATATAGGAATATGTTAATTGTTTTTCTTACACAGACCGAGGCAGAATGGATACATATGCACACATATACTGCGATGAAATAAGTACAAAAGTTGTAAGGAAGCATCACGCAGTTTTTATGGCAACTTAAGAGAGCAATTTTATATCTGTGGAAACCAATAAAGAATTATGGCTACATTTTATAAGCATACTTCCTTTTATTTTTTCTGGTAATTCACTGTTATTGCATTTTATAAAAGTATGTACAAATATGTATTTATTTTTATATATGTAATACACACATCACTACTCCATACGTGGTCAATTAAGATGAAGCTTTTCAAGAAAAATATTGACCTGTTTGCTACTATGACTTTCTAACTAACTATAGCTCTGGGCAAATAAGGGGACCTGAAAAAGGAAATATCTAAACTCACAGCTTATTTTGTGATCTAGTAGCTCTGAGATTCCTCTGCCACACTTAGCTATAGGCACTTTACAAATGAAAGAGCTTTTAATAGTTAATTTGTTTCTACTTCAACTCATTTATTTTACAGATAATCCTAGAATGATTGATTGATTTCCAGTTTCATGGCTGGCAAGTGGCAAGGCTAAGAGATAACTGAGACTGCTGACTTCCCCTTCTCATGAAATCATAGGTTATAGGATGAATTGTGTCCCTCGAAAATTCCTGTGTTGAATTCTTAACTCACAGTGAATTAGAATGTGACCTTATTTGGAAATGGAGTTATGGAAGGTGCATTTAGTTCAGATGAGGTCATTAGGGTGGGCCCTAATTCCACTGTGACTTGTGTCCATATAAAAAGGGAAAAATCGTACCCAGACACATGCACAGAGGGATGAAGACGGGAAGAGATACCGGGAGAGAACCATCTGTAAGCCGAGGAGACTTGCAGCAGATCCTTCCCAAGAGGGAAGTCCTCGCACTTTGATCTTGAATTTCTAGCCTCCAGAATTGTGAGACAACAAATATCTGTTGTTTAAGCCACACACTTTGCAGCATTATTACAACAGTTCTGGCCAGAGAAGGATTCATAGAGCCATCTGATCTACCTACACATGCTTGCTGCATTCTCTTTTACAGTGTTTCTGGTAACTGATAATCCAGCTTTTTACCTGATTATAAGCTTACACCTGGGGAAGAGAGACTTTTCATCATAAACCATATACAATAAAAGGAAGTTCTCTGTTTGGAGCCAGTTCCGACCCCCGTAGCTCTTGTTAACCAAGGAAGAAGATAGCACACAATACATTGACTTTAAAATTTTTTTAAATTCATCACCAAGTGACAAGAGCTGTAAGAAAAGCACTTTTACAGCCATTAATTTTGAAATATGGCTTTATAAGAGTCTTGCATGTTCACAGGTATTATATGAAAGAGATGAATAAGGAAACAGCTCTGAGAGAGAGAATGATTTGCCTTAACTCATGCAAACAGTAAAACACCAAAGCAGGGCTGGATTTCAGGTTTGGTGATACAAATCCGTAACAGTTGTGTTTGCAACATCGCCAGATGGCCTCTTGTCTGCAAGTGATTGTAGTTTCTTTAATCAGCAATTGGAGCCTTGGTATACTATGGTAGCTAAATAATCTAAAATATCTTTTATGCCTAAGAGTTTGAGATTGGTGTGAGCTATGATGCCACATCACTCTACTGAGCTACTGAGCGCAACAAAGTGAGACTCTGCAACAAAGTGAGACTCTATCTCAAAAAAAAAAAATACTCAGAATACTTAACTTTGAGAAAGCAAGGTATTTCCTGAACGTGATCATGATTGGAGGACTAGGAAAAAGAACATCTAGGCCATCGTCAGACAGTAAGCTTACTCTCTGATGTCACCTGCATAAGCACTTATGTTGCATATGGGAATCGTTGGGAGGGGAATAAATAACTTTAACTGGTAAATAAAAAATACAGTCCTAATTCATTAATAACTTAGGCTTTTTACGATTTGGAATCCATCTTTACCAAAGGACACATGAGAAAAAATAAAAAGCACTAAACTTTGAATTTGAATGATGAGTGCTATGTTTAATACTTGGTCTATGACCTAAGGCCAAACTCCAGGATGGGCATTTCCTCCTTTGTGAGACTAACGTAATCACATCGACCTCATAGGAGAGTGTAAAGGTGTTGAAGATTGGAAGTGATGCAAAAATAGTAGGCATTGAGGAAGTCTATTGGTGTGGAGGCCCTAATGGACATTTTTCATAATCTCCCCGAGGTGGTATCTTTGCCCTTTAAATACTGGCAGTCGCTGTGTTCAAGCCTGTGGCCAAAATTGGTAAGAAAATCCATTTACACAGCAAGTACAGATAAAAAGAATAGTCTCAGACTATCATCTGAGGAAAGCTCACTCTTCCTTCCTGCCAACACAAAGGTAAAGAACGATTACTCTTAGTCAAAGGAGTAAGAACTTTTTCCCAGCAAGCAGAGTTGTTTCATGACTCAGTACGTCTCAAAGTGTAGTCACAGTCCTGGTTCAAGAACTGTTTACAAGCCTGTGATGAGGTAAGGATAGAGATTGAAAGTGAGCATTATGCAGTTTTTATAGCAAGGAAGAGAACAATTTTACATCTGTGGAAGCCACTAAAGAATGATGGCTCTATCTTGTAAGTCTATTTCTTTTAGTTTTTTTCTGATAATTCACTATTATTGCTTTTTATAAAAGTATTGGTTTGTGACTGAGGGCGATGTGTGTCCTTTAGCAAAGAGGGTTGAGAAAAACTGATCTGTTCTGTGCTTAGGGTATCAGGGTTCCCTCTATATGTAGGAAGTAAAGGGCCTTCGAAGTCATTATTCAGTTACTTTATGCAGGGTATGGTTGAGAGCCACAAAGACATTTTGACTCGAAGTCCTTTAGCTCTACGTAAATTTCTGTATCTCAGAGAGGTATGGCAGTGGCAAATGACTTTCTCTGAAGCTCACAAATCAGAAAGAGAATTGGCATTCTGCCTTTCACTGAAGCATAACCCCTTCTTACACATTTTATCTTGAGTTAGGGCAAACAGTAAAATGGTAAAATTAGGAGCTAATTCTTGAACCTCCTTTCTTGCACACTCTAAAATAGAATTTATGTCAAGGAACTGTTAATAAATGTTAAGGAATTAAACTATTAAGTGGTTATATATAGGGTAAGAAACTTTATTCTTTTGGTTTTTATATCCAAATTGTTTTTTAAAGTGGAAACTAGAAGAAGAAATAATAGTCCAGCAATTTGGGAGAATTTTTAAAGCAGTTTCTTCAAGGAAATCACATAGAAAAATAATTGATTTTGTTCCTTGTGCTCTTTAGAATCTTTACCTATCCACCCTCTTAATGTTTCTGTAACTTTTCCCACCGACTGCCATTGCAAAGCAACTGTTCCACCTTCCTAGAAATTTATGATAAAAAGGATGGATAAGGGACATAACCAGCACTTTCTGGGACTTTCTGCATATATAGAAATTGTGCACTCAAACAGGTAGTGCTTGTCAAAAATGGGTTCTATGAGGAAACTGGCCTCTTTTGTTTTCAGATAATCCTACATTCTTTTTAAGTAAAAATAATTCATAAAATGAAAATTTAATTTTAGAATCACTTTAGTTAGCTCTTATATACAACATATAAGTTTCTGATGACATATTCTGATTTTACAATCCTTCCATGGAATGAAATAGAGAAATGATAATTTTTGAGCTTAGAGTTTGTTTTTAATTCTACTTACCTAAAATCATAGTGAAGATGTTATAATTTTGAAGAGAGTAAAATATACATGTGCTATATATACATGTACATGGATACACATGCTTGCACATGTTAAGTTTCTTTCTCTGGATCATTAAAATATTTAATGATTTTAAAATATTCAATGATTTTAAAATATTCTTTCTCTGGATATTAAAATACTAAACACAGTATGCAGAAACCTCTTTATGTATATGTACAGACTTCATTCAAAAATATTTATTTTGTTTTTATTAGCAATAATAAATCTCAAAATAACAAACAATACAACTATCAATGGGGAACTGGTTATACTGTTTGTGTATAATGTTAAACTATTTCAAATTGAATACAAACTTTATGTCCATCTGTATATATAATTATGAAATGTACCTTAAGAGACATTTGCAATGAAAAAGTTCTTTTTACATGGAAATATCACAAAAGCATAACGTGGAAGGGGGAGGAAATATAAGTTGCCAAGTGTGATAGAATTATAGAATATAATGTGTATGTATTTTAAAAATCATGGCAGTAGGGGAGAGGGAAAGACAGCGAGAGAATGAGGTTGATTTATAACACACAACAACATAGATCACAAGTCCTTATTTGTATCAGAAGATCAGAAGATCACAAGTCCTTATTTGTAAGTGGTTCTGAGGAATAAGTGAGACAATGGAACTGGTAAGGGAAACAAAAAACAACAACATTTCTGTAGGGTTCAAGCATTGTTATTTTAAAAAAGAAATATCTGAAATAAGGAGGGAGGGGGGTGGGGCCTTGGTATGTGTCACACTTTCTGGGGGCAAGACATGATTGCAAGAGGGACTTTACCTAACAATTGCAATCAGTGTAACCTGGCTTATTGTACCCTCAATGAATCCCCAACAATAAAAAAAAAAAATGAAGAGATGTGAATACTCAGATGATCAGTATATAGTTTATCTATATATAGTTTTTATATTTAAAAAAGCTTTCCAAATTTTATAATTTGCAGATGTCAGCAGAGTAATTAATTAGAACATTTGTCCCCAACTTCTTGGCACTAGGAACCAGTTTCATGGAAGATGATTCTTGATTTTCCCATGAATGGGTTGTGGTGGTTGTGGGGGTTGGGGTTAGGGTGAAATGGGACAGGAGGGAGGTGGAGGTCAGGCAGTCATACTGTGTGACCTGATTTGTAACAGGCCATGGACTGAATGACACCAGTCTGCAACTCGGGTTTGGAGATTGCAGACCTATATTAGTAGTTAGGGATCTAGCTGATATATATACTTAGATATGACAGCTTCAGCCCCTAGTTTGTATTTTCTGATAAACATGCCCAAGATCTGTGTTCTGTATGTCACAGTTCTAATTTGACTTACTCAAAGGCCTTATAGGAGAACTACACAGATTAATGTCCAAGTCAAAAGCTTAATGAATTGATTCTTCTAACCTTCTACTGTTTAGAAGTGATTGCAAAGTCAAATCAGAAAATTTGTTGACAAAGCTTGGCAACCTAATCCTGAAATCCAATTTAAATTTACTTACTAAAGACATTAGCATTTACTTACAAAAGACATCATTTACTTCAAACATTTGTACATTCAGTGAAGTTAAAAGAGGCTAGTGAAATTTCTGACTTTTATTAATTTTTGATTATATTAATATCAGTTGAAATGGTGCACTGGATTGCATCAAGTTTCATAGTATAGTAAGGGTTGCATTTTAGAGTTTGAGAAAATTAGTGTTTCTGTTCAATTACTGCCTTTTGATTGTTTTTTAGAAGTGGTCAACTTTATTTATACTTTTTGAAAAGAAGTTGATCCAGCCAAGAAATTTAATATGTCAAGTTGATACTTAGCTTTTTATTGAAAGCTCTGTAGTTTCCAAGGAATTGCTATAATTTTTAGAAAAGCACTAGGCTATGAATATTGGAATATTTTTACTTTAAGAATGAGGGAACATTGAGCCTGCCACCGTATATCTATCATGGAACTCCTGAATGAGGTTAAGAAGTCCAATTTAAATTTAACGTTAATTGACTTTTTGTCTATAAATTGAATTTAACTATATAAATGTCATTATTCTAAGTAGTTTTAACAATGACTTGGAAGGACTATTCCCAACAACTTCTTCACCACCATAAAGATAAAGAAAAACCAACAAATGAAAAAACAAAACTCCAGACTGCTGTGCATACTAGCCCAAATGGAAACATTCTTTTCCCACACAAAATAGAATTGAGTCATCACAGATAGACTATGTGGTAGATCTGATGAATATTTTTAATTTCAGCTGAATGAAAATAACATGGCTCAGAACCTAAGAGAGATAATATTTTATATTCACTTACCCCTAGAATTTTTCTTTCCTTTTTTTAGGACTTCAAATTAAGATACTTGTAAAAGCCTGGAAAATGTATTTCTGGCAAAAATAAAAATATAAAGGCTAACATATTAAGTCTGACAATTAAGTTCATAAACTCATCCTAGAAAAAGGGCTGTATGCCTCATTGCTGAATATCACTATGGTCACTTTCGAAGTACTCCCCTTGTTAAGCTATGTTCTGATGCCAATGCCTAGTGCACCTCTCAAAGCAATATTAGAAATCTTTCTAGAATGGCCATTAGACCTGGCATTGTTGTATGAGGTCTGACAATTAAGTTATCAAACTCATTGGAGAAAAAGTGCTGCACACCTATTGCTGAATGTCACTATTATCATCGTTGAAGTACTTCCCTTGGGAAGCTATGCACGGACTCTAGTGCCTAGTCCACCCATGAAAGCACTTTTACTAGAAGTTCTCAAAATTGTCAGAACTTATGCGATTATGACAACAGCTCTGATGGTAGTTCCAGAAAAAGAGTTCCAAAATTGTGTTAAAGGGGGCACTAGGCACTGGCATCAGTGCATAACTTCTCAAGGGGAGCACTTCAAAGGTGACCCTAGTGATATTTACACTTGAAAAATTACAATAAGCTAATAGCACTTACTGTAGGATGAGTTCTTGAACTTAATTGTCCATCCTCATACTTCTTTTTTTTTTTTTATTGTTGGGGATTCATTGAGGGTACAATAAGCCAGTTCTTAAAAGGAATACAACTTACATTAATAAGATCAAGGGACTTCGAATCAGTTAACTCTTTTGGTGTTACAGAAGCATGTGTAATCTATTTAAAGCCAAATACACTCTTCTCAGAAACTGTACGTCCAAAATGATGAGGACAATCTCAGTGCCTTGCATTATACTCACTGATTTCTGACTCCGGTGGAAAGCGTTGGGAGTTTGTGATAAATGAGCTTGTAGACTTGGAAAGCTTGTGTTACTCTTAGAATCCCTTTGAAAGCGGATATATTATAAAGGTTTTTCTGTAATACATCGCATACTGATGTTTGTTGTTTGCTGATGCATGTGAGCTGTTCCAGGGATTTCTTGCCTAATAAAAAAAATAAATGAGTGCAGACAATCCTTTCTCATCTCTATGCCGTGTTGCCCATTTTTACTTGGTTTTGAAGGTTTTTATGGTAACTGGCAGGGAGAGGGAGCGTTGACCAAGTAAGAGTTTACAAAAAAGAAAAACATGAAGCAAAAGGAAAATACTCCAAATTGAGTTTTGGTTCTTAAAATTATTCTGGGATTTAAAATTGATAAAACATAATTTTATTTATGTTTATTATGTAATTACATAGGTTTCCGGAACTCTTGATTACATAGGTAATTCCTCTTATTCTGTGTTTATTTTGGTCACCTTTCCTGAATCTTTCCTGTAGTTTTAGATGGTCTTCTTAATGTTTGACTGTAAATCTGATAACTTGTTCTATAATAACTGCTTGATTTCAAAAGGAGCCCTTCTTTCTTTCTATGCATCTATTGGGTTGTCAGCAGCCACAGAGTGGAACCAATACTGGCAACATGTATTTTTTAATAGGTAAAGCAGAGGATTACATGGCTCCAGATTTCTTTCATGTCCCAAGTCATCTCTGCATTATTTTCAATTTTCCCTTTATATTTTAAAGAATAACATAAAAATCTTTGGATGTGAAAGCTCAAAGAACACCCAGTTATAATTAAAACTTATATTTTATCTATTCCCTTTTGAAAAACCGTGTTTCTGTGTGAAAAGACCCGAATGAAGGAGTTCTGCTATTAAAACCATTAATAGGTGTTTCAAAATGGTGAGGTTTGTTTTCATACATTTTAGCTCTTGATAATGTGGGAGTTAAGTTAGACAAATACAAATAAATATAAATATACAAATGTATTTATCAGCTTGTTTGCTAGCAAATGATATTGAGCCACAAATAACATGAAGTAGTAAAAAATGAATATAAATTGAAAACCTGGACAATAGCTGGTCTTAATTGAAATTATAGGTGTTTGGGACATAATGGTTTTATTATTAATGTGTATTTCAAAATATAAAATGTTATATTCACATTTTTGCATTAAAATGTACATTCTTTGTTGGAATCAGTTTATAATGTCTAACAATTAAGTTCATGAACTCATTCTAGAAAAGTTTTATATATACGTCATTGCTGAATATCACTATAGGCATCTTTGAAGTACTCCCATTGGGGAGGTATGTACATATGCCAGCACCTAGTCCACCCTTCTAAGTAATTTTGGAACTCTTTCTGGAATGACCATCAGAGATGTCATCATATGAGATCTGAACATTATGAGCTTGCCACTGTGTGATTACATTGGCAGAACCATACAAACAACTTGATATGGTTCTATAACCTTAGTATATCAGTGTCTTACAGCTGTGTTCGTGTCAGTGGGTGGCAGTGTCTTTCTGAGAAGAGTTCATTATTGTTGCATGGTTTTGTGTACCATATGACAATAGGTCTGATGATCACTCTAGAAAAAGAGTTCCAAAGAGTGGACTAGGGTGGACTAGGTGCTGGCATTGGTGCATAGTTTCCTAAGGGCAGTACTTCAGAAGTGACTATAGGATTGATTTTCAGCAATGAGCACTTTTTCTAGGATGAGTTCGCAAACTTAATTTTCAGACCTTGTCTATCATGGAACCGTAACTTCCTACTTTTCTGCAACCTTTTACTTTCTATTTTTCTGCAACCTTTTAGTCATTCATTAATATAATAAATACTCTGTAACTGGCAATGCTCTAGTCACAGGGGATATGACAATGACGACCCAGTCCTTTCCTTCAAGGGGCTTAGAGTCTCAATATAGGGAAACTGAGTAAGTTCATTTTAATTTGTAGCTCAACAAGATTTTCTCCATTGTGTGATTAATATAATACAGCTCCATACCATACTAGGTACTCTTAAGAGATGCAAATCACAGGAAAATCATAAATATTTGTGGACCATTGTGAAATAAACACAGAATCAATAATAAATAAGAAAGTTCATAATTTTTATCAGGAGACAGATATAAGAAACCTACACATTTCAAATACTGTACAAAATAAATTCACTACTACTAATTTGACAGATTAATTCCATTTAATGAATTGGCTCTTATTTGGACAACGTCAAAGAATTAGCAACAATAAATACCAGCATATTCCATAGTTTTTAAGCTGCTTTGCATTTATTGATAAACATAAAAGAAAGAGCTATATCCAGTTTTGCGTTCAATATAAATGAATTAAATTTGGTGCTTTGAGCTATTTAAAACTTTCAATGAAAGAAGCTGGAGTTTTTTAAACCCTGGTTCTGCAGAGTTGTTTTGACAGGATTTCTTCTGGTCTAAATGGAAACTCTTATGAAATGGCATTCTTTCATTATATCTTCAGAAAAGATAGTGTCATTGCTGGTAAGAGTTTTGATGTGGTGGAACAACCTTTCCTGGGAGAGTTCAACAAATGTCTGTGTTGTCAGCACACTAAGTGGTTCCTAGGGACATGAGTTCATGACCACACCCTTGTCAATCCTCTGAGAGTACAGTGTGTCCATGATATCTTACAAATTTCAATGTAGACTCTTTTTCTTCTAATATATTATTCATATTTGCCTTCGAGCCTGGTCTTGCCCACAGTTAAATAGTATATGTACACAAACATTTAAGTTTTAAATATATAAGTACATAAATAATATATAATGTCATTTATGTTATTATTATTCATATTATTGTTATAGTGAAAGGCAGGGCAGTGCTTCCAAATGCCAGCATGCAATTAAATCAGATTATGCACTTCTAACAAAACCACAGGTAAAGCTGACGATACCTATCCATAGACCACACACTGTGTAGCAAAGGTGTTGTAGTGCTTAAGATGATGGATTTTGGAATCGGAGTCCAACATTTATATTCTCACTTTACCAGATACTAGATATATAATGTTTGGAAGCTACTTGGTCTCCCTAAGTTTCTATAAAATGGAGATAATGTAATAAATGTATTACTCACAGTCTCATGGATTGTGGATTAAATGAAATATTACATATACCTTATTTCCTGGAACACACTTAATTTCAATCATATGCTACTTGCCTAGAATTGTTGTGAGGACAGCAATGATGACTGTTCTGTTATTTCTTGGTACATACTTTCCAATTCTTTGGTCACATTCTAACATCCTTCAAATCTATTGAATTCTAGTTACGGGATATTTTAACCACATAATCAATCATAAGAGATTCTTATAGAATCACACAGATTTTAGTAGTGCAATTATTTCTATCACCAGGTGTTATCAATGTTTATAGAAAATTACAAACAAGATTATTATTATCCATTGTTTCATCCCACTTTGACTCGTACAAGGAACACTTTGCACAATAGATGTGCAAGAAATAACAAACTACAGGTCCCAACACTCTAGACCACCCAAGCCCTGGCCTTTGTGGAATCTCACGGTCCCTCAGGTTCTTCTTTGCATTTAAAGCATCCTCATAAAGGAGATTAAATGAAGTACTCTTCAGATTTGTCAAGTCTTAATGAGAAAAACTTCTTTAAAATAAATTTTAATGAAGCATCTTAAGTAATATTTTAATCAGCTGAAGTTTATACTGTTTTTCTTAATAGCATTCATATGAAAAAGATCAATGATTATTTTATTCTGCTAAGCCTATAAAATTGATAATAGATGACATATATTATAGCACATAAAATCTACAGTTAAAGGCAGGCAGTTGTTAACCTGTTTTTAAAGATACATTTAAAATGAAAAGTGATACACTTTAAGAAGTTATTTGATTAAACTAGGTAGGGATTTGAAGGGAGAAAGGCATTTTCCTACCGCAATTAATTCTGTGGGTAAAAGAAGCTGACTTACAATGAAGGTAGAACAGAATCCTTACTTTAGGGATTCGACTGTGTGAATGTATATTATACATATAATTAGCTAATTGCCAGATAATCTTCAGACCTAAAGTGCTCTTGAAAAATAAGCCTGGGATTTTTGTATCAGTGTCGGTCAGTAAATGGAAGGAAAAAGGCAGCAAGAGAGGAAAGAAGGAAAGAAAAAAAGGAGATAGGAAGGAAAGACGAGAGAAAAGGAGATAAGGGAAAGGAAAGGGAAAGAAAGAAGGAAGGTTTGATTAACTCATCACTGCCATTTTAGAATATTTTGCTAAAGAAATGCAGATGTGGAAACAATTTACAGTAAGATACTGTGAAAACGCTCATGTTGAAGTGTGGGATATTTGTTTTTCTTACATGTTATTTAGGCAGTCCCTTCAAAATACTAGTGCTTCGAATATAACTGTAATTTACTGGAAAGCCAAATCAGAATTTGGATAATGAAAATTATTATGGACATTTTTATCGTCTGTTAATATAATATTGAAAATAGTAAATCTGCGCATACCTACTGTTTTCCTTAACATTCTGTTTTGTTTATAAACAAGAAACTGCATATGTTATTAAGAAACTGATTACCAGTTAAAAAGAGCACTGGTAGCTGCGTGGAAATGACAGACTGGCCCTCAGTTCTGTCTGGCTTTGGTATCAGTGAGCCATAGCGTGAGACAGTGGGCCCGGGCAGGCCCGGGACTTCTGGTTTTCCCCTTGTGACCTGACGCTCTAAACCTGTTGGTTCTGAATGCAGGTTCATACATTCCCAGATGATATAAGGAAGGAAAGGAATTGGAAGGGCCTATACAGGCCTCTGATGGTGAATAAGGAAGAAAGTCCCATTTCCTTGTAACTGCCTCTGCAGTGAGTGGAGACTGAAAAGTTGTCAAGATTATCAGTGTCTCTAGGTCTGAAATGTTTCCAGAATTCACTGTTTGCTATTTTCCCACAAAAGTGGTTCAACATGTAATAGGCATTCTTTTAATATTTTTTTAATGAATTAGTTTCAGTTACTGAACATACTGAGTTTGCCTGTGGCTCATGAGTACTTTATTCAATATGTAGCTTACCTTTGGAAATAAAGCTCTGGGTTCATAGCCAAGTGTTGCCATGTGGTAGCTGTGCGTCTTGGTCCATTTACCTCATCTTCCTCAGCATGTAGGTCCTCATGTTTGAAGCCAGATTAACAGTGTGTAGCGCATTTGTAAGCTCTCCGTCAATTGGCAGGAGATGTTTATACGATACTAAAGCACAGCCCCAGCGCGGTAGGTGCACAGGTGTGTCATTTGCCTCCCTCCTTCCAGATTCATGACTGCATTTACTTACATGGCCTGTTTCAACACACTTCCCCAACTTTTGACAAGAAAAAATAACTTGTTTTTAATCTCCCTGAAGTTTTTCTTCTTTAAAAAAAAAAAAAAATACCTATTTGACATTGTGGCTTTGGGGGCCACACACCTTTTGGGTATTTCCTAGGTCCCTGTAAATGAGGACTGAACAACTCTGCATGAGCTTTTATACAATGCTCATGTAAACTCTGGCTTTGCCACCAAAACTAAAACCCTTCCTGGTGAAAGTGACATTTGTTAAGTTTTATTAATGTACAGTTTTTGTCTGTACGTGATGCTAAACATGCGCGTAGAAAAGCTATACTTGAAACAAGATCCAACAGCTGTGAGGGAGAAAAGAAAAGACCTAGTTGACGTCATTTTGGCTTTCTGCGGTCGTCCCTTCTTGTATCTTTCCTCCCCTCCACAGGGAACGCAGGCAGGAAACATGGCTGACAGTGAGCCAGGGAGCACTGGTGACCACCTCGGAAGTAGGTGGGGAATTCAGCTTTTCCAGAAACTCCTAGCTCACGTAAAACCTTTACAGAAATTCTACAAGTTAGCTAATTTAACAGCTTTATTTTTGTCAAATTCCCAGCCTAGCTTTAAATTCCGCAATTCAGCCTGCCAGTGGATTCAGAAGTTTACGATTTATTTCTTCCAAGTCTTGTTCTCATCCTTTGAAATAGAGGCTGTACACCAGGAATGTTACCAATGGTACCCTGGAGGCATGTCTGTTCATTTATTTACATTTTTCTCCACTAATTCCAAATGCAGTTAAGATCCCCCACCATTAGGAGAGTTCAAGACTAAAGGGTTAGTAGCTTAGTTGAACCTGTGTCTGCAAGAATGTAGGTTGCAGGGGCTACAGGGGTCTTAACTGGGCTCTTTCTTCCTGTGCATCTTCACCCAGGCCCCAGCTGCTGGTGTGATCTCACCAACTTGTATCACTCCCCTCTCAACAACTGTTTATTGCATCAGTGACTCTTAACAACTTTGGCTGCAGTTGTATATGGACAACTGTTAACCGATTAGTGTGACTTTGACAGTACAGCTGTTGCCAATTCTGGAACTGTGAGGGGGGAGCAGAACCTAATACAGGCTATAATTTGGAATTCACAAAACTCCCTGGGACCACCACATCAAACATCTACTAAGTTTTCTGACTTGGAATGACTTCAGGGTCATTGGCTCTTAGCCTCAAAGTTAGCTTTGTCATTTTTAGAGATGGGAATTTTGCTTCAGTACTCCCATTCAGTGTGTTTATAAAAAGATGGGTTTAGGGAGAGATAATCAGAAAAGCTATCAATTCTGAGCTGATATGGGTTTAGGGAGAGATAATCAGAAAAGCTATCAATTCTGAGCTGATATAATTAGGCTGATAAACCAGGCACTGTGATGGGCATTTCATATAGGTGGTAATCGGAACACAATTTTACTGTAAGAAGGCGTTGAAATTGCTGTTTCATAATAGGTCCATTTCATCCCAGGGAAATGTGATTTATGTGTGATGTGATGTAATTTTAATTCATAAGTCAGCGTAAGAAGGCACTTACATTTTGTTTTCTTAAAACTAAACTTAGTTTCTATTTTGAACCTCCATTATATGTGTGGTAAGAATATAATTTTATTTACATTTTTACTCTGGATTGGAGTCTTCCCCCTTTATTTTCCTAGAATATGCAGCAGGTCCTTGAATAACTTCATTTCTTTCAACATATTCTCATTTTAAAGTTGATGATAAATTCAAATTGATTCTGAGCTAGGGCCACTGTCTTTGTGCAGTTGGTATGTCCTCCCCTTGTCAGCACCAGTTTTAGGGTACTCCCATTTCTTCCCACATTCCCGAAAAGTGCCCATTAGGTGAATAAGCATGCCACTTTGTGTGTGCAAGTTTGTGTGGGTGGTGTATGTGAGTGCCTGTGTGAATGTATGTGGGTGAACATGTGGGTGGGTGTGAGTAGTGTGTATATGTGTGTGAGTGTGTGAGAGTGTGTATGAGTGTGAGCAAGTGTGTGTACATGTGTTAGTATGTGAATGTATATATGTGTGTGAGTGTGTGAAAGCTTGAGTACATGGGTGTGTGTAGTGTGTGTATGTGTGTGAGCAAGTGTGTGTGAATGTACGTGTGAGAGTGTATGTGAGTGTGTGTGAGAGAGTATAAGGGTGCATGTGTAAATGTGAGTGTGGGTGTGTATAAGTGCACCTGCCATGGGATAGTATCCTCTCCAGGGCTGGTTACCCTGCACCTGGGAGATGCTCCAGCAATTTAAGACTCTAAATTGGAATAAGGAGGTAAATGATTATCTTCTTCTTTTTATTAATCTGTTGTAAAATATATGGAGCTTACATTTATTTCGATATTTCATACGGGAGGTGTGTTAGTCTTTATTTAGAAGTTTGGGGATGTTTTTCTCACCAGGACTAAGGTTCAGGAACTTAACTGTTATTGATAAATTTAGCCTATTGTACAATTGGTTTCATTATAAGAGTTTCATGTACAGTCACAGCTTCTGAGAACCCAGACATGATGTTACACAAAGCCCCCAGTCTGTAAGTTCTGAGGACCTTAGAAATGTTAGGGGGCGGGGCATCTGTTTGTTTTGTTTTCCTTTTCTATCTATTATGGCAAGAGCTGGGATGGTACTCCGGTCTATCCCGTGTAATTTTGGTGGTCCAGACACTAAGTTGCTGTTGTAGTCCTCTTTTCTAAAGCATCGTGGACCAGCAATGCTGGAAATGTTCTATACCTGTACTGTTCGAATGGGTCAGCTCGACTGCCTGTGACTGGTGTCAGACTGCTCAGTTCTGGACCACAGGGTCTCTGTGGGTCGTCACACTTCCAGCCATTTCTGCATACCATTCAGCATCTTGCAACATATTTGGTCATTTCTCCCATGGGGTTCTAAATCCTAGGAAGATGGAGGGAGATCTCTGATGCAGTAATAGCCTCAATGCTACCCTAAGGAGCATAAGAAGTCACTCAACTGAATTTCATGCCGCTTGAGCTTTTTGAAATTCTGTGAGATTGAAACACAGATGTATTTGATTAGATTCCCTCTACCCCTCAAGAAGACATATATTTCACTCTTGAACTATGGTGGGCACAAAGAAACTCCAGGCTCTTGCTGTTTTACAGACCCTTCCCAGTGTCAGGGCTGCAGTGGGGGTGGAGGATGTCACTGGAACAGATTTCCTGTTCTCTACTTTTGCCCCAAGGCATGTGCTGGTCCTGTCATCCTGCCACTCACCTTCATGCTTCTTATTTACTACCCAGTGCTAACTTTTGTCTTCTTCTCTGACTCTGCTCTCTTCCATACCCTGTAATTGGTATTTTCCTTTATCCTGAGAAAAAGTGCTCTTATAAGAGCATCCTTTGTTTGTTTGTTTTTTTTTTTTTCCATCTTTCTTAAAGATGGAGACTTTATACACTGTGGCTCAAAAACTCAGTTTTTAAAAATTAAAACGCTGGCCTTTGAAAATCAAATGCATTTTCTTTACTTCTCTTTTTTATTGCCGTAAAATACACATGCTATATAATTTACCATTTTTAACCATTTTTAAGTGTACAGCTCAGTAGCATTAGGTGTCTTTACATTGTGCATTTGTCACCGCCATCTGTATCCAGATCTTTTTCATTTTCCCAAACTCTGTACCTATCAAACAATTCTTCATTCCAGTCTCCTTCTTCCATCCCCTCACTCCATCATCCTACTTTTTGTCTCTATGAATTTGACTGGTAGGTATCTCCTATCACTGAAGTCATACGATGTCTGTTGTTTGGTGTGGATTATTCTACTTCGCATAATGTCCTCAAAGTTTATCTATGTTGTAGCACGTATCAGAATTTCTTTCCTTTCCAAGGCTGAATAATATTCCATTGTACGCGTATTGTATACCTAATTTTGTTTATCCTTTCATCCAGTAATGGACTTTTGCACTACTTCTGTCTTAATAATAATCCTGCTATAAACATTGGTGCACAAATTACCTGTTTAAGTCACCGTTTCAATTCTTTTCTGTTTATGCTCAGCAGTCTCTTCTCACTTTAATTAGTGAATGCTGCTGACTGAGTGTTGGCAGGGGAAAATAACTCAAGGAGCGTCTTGACTTATAAAAGGCCCACTATGTCATTTTTTGGAAAGAGACTGCTTTAAAAGAGAGCTTTTTTCTGCATAATAAAGTGATAAAAAACTTTACATTGTCTGGTTGTATAAAGTGAGTGATACGTGTTATAGAGAGAATGGAGGTAGCATTAATGGTTTTTCAAGAAAGAGAAGCCTCAGTTACGTGGCGTGCAGATCAGACAGTACAGGGATATAATTCATAAAGTTCTCAGTGGTGGGAAATATTAATAACAATTTCTTTTTGTCTTCCTCCTTCCTTTCCTCCTCCTGACACCTTTCCACTCTCCTCCCTACCTCCTTCCCCTGCTTCTCTTGTGTTTCTTCCACTGCACTAATTTATCAGATACTATAATTCCTTCCTCATATTAAAATTTTCTCTAGGTACCCTTAACTGTCCATAATACTCCAGTAAACTCTAAATCTAAAGCATTAGGAAAAATTGAAGATAAGGGGTGGTTTCATTTGTTGACAAAATCAGACCAGTGAGAAAGGATTCACTGCAGGAACTTGTGGGGAACAGACACTGCACTGGTACACCCAGGAAAACTGTAACTCTACTTCCAGCCTTTGGGACAGTGCTGAGAATTTGGGACATTCTGCTCCATCAAGGTGGGCACCAAACATTCTTGGTTATGAATAAGTGGTCTGATTGGATGACTTGGGACCATCTAGACTTAACTAACATGCAGTAGAACAATTTTATAATTAAATTATCCCATTTTATGAAGAGGAAATGGGACATAGAGGCAGTAATTAATTTACCTATGTTCACAAAGCTAGAAAGCCCCTAATCCTAATTCAGACCACACTTTTCTGATCTTATACTCAAATGGTACCTTGAGAGTAACTGAAGCAGACACAGCAAATATGGCCTCTGATCTGCATGCCTGTGTGTCTTTAGAGCAGGAGTATTCAGAGCTCAATGAGTGATTATCTCTTTGTGTGCAGATAGATGCTAATATACCCTAGGACACTAAGACTCTAGAATTCTATGTATGTTTTTGTAGATGATGAATTTAAGGGCCAGGGTTCTGGGTGATTTCCTTGTGCTCAGTCACCTTTCTAGAACAGGAGCCGATGGAAGCTGGGAGTCAGGAAGTCAAACCCTGTGGGCCAAATCTGGCCTACCACCTGTTTTTATGACAAGATTAGAACACACGTTATTTGCTTATTTGTTTCCACTCTGTCCCATGTAGCTGCTTTGATGCTGAAAACAGCAGAGTTGAGTAGTTGTGCCAAAGACTCTATGGCCCCCAAAGCCTGAAATATTTTCTGCCTGACCCTTTAGAGAAAAAAGTCTGTCAATCGCAGGTCTAGAGTGAACTTCATTCCTATTCTCTTTCCAGTTCAGTGGCATATGTCAGATATTACTTCACATGGTTCTTGGACCACTGACGTGACCCTGTGGCCAAGAAAATAAGCAAGAGCCAAGCTACACTTGCCTTTGTCATAAAGAAGTTCTAACTTTCTCTGAGGACTCTTCTCACAGCTTGGAATTTGGGAGTGGTACCCTTTAACTGTGGGAATTATTACACCGACCTACCCCTTCGTATGTCTTCTAGTAGGCAAAGCTGCAGCTTCTCACATGTGTAAGTCACACATACCAAAGAATACTTTTGTTCACAAGATAGTGTGGGTCATTATTGTAGTTAGTTGGTAGCTCCTGATGACAATAGGAGTGGCCGTCAGCAGTCATGATTCTTCTTAGCACTGTTTTTCCAAACAATAATAGATTTATTCTATTTATTATTATATAATCCAGTGTCTTAGTTAACTCTAGATTCTATAAGAAAATGCCATAGATTGAATGGCTTAAAAATGGCCATTTATTTTGCATAGTTCTGGAGGCCAGAAAGCTTAAGATCAGGTGCCAGCAGATTACACATCTGGCCAGGGCCCTCTGCCTTGCTTGTGGATCACCATCTTCTCATTGTATTCTCACGAGACAGAGAGAGGATTCTTGGTTGTCTCAGCCCTTCTAAGGGCACTAATCCTATCATGGGGCTACACTCTCATGATGTCATCTAAACCTAACTACCTCCCAAAGACCCCACTGCCAAATACTATCACATTGGAAGTTAGAGTAGCATATAAATTTGAGGAACACAAATTTATCAAAAAGCTGAAAAAAAAATCCAGTGAGCTAAAACTATAATGGCAAATTACCTTGATAATTGGAATACGTGTATGTGAGTGGGTGTCTGTGCATTTTAAGTGGAAGACTCACTTTTTGCCATGTAAATACCATATAAAGTGTCAATTAGAAAGCTTAGGTGGAATATAAGATCTGTGAAGTTCTCACAGTGTCTTTGGACTATTTATTATATAATAAAACTACGCCTGAGATGTTTGGTCTCAGTTTTCTTTTTTCTAAACTACATAGTCTGATGAAAGAATTTCTTTTCAGTAGACTCACAGGATAAGCATTTTTTTTCTTTTTAAGAGACAGAGTCTCACTTTGTCACCCTTGGTAGAGTGCCGTGGCGTTGTAGCTCACAGCAACTTTAAACTCTTGGGTTAAAGCGATTCCCTTGCCTCAGCCTTCTGAGTAACTGGCACCTACCACAACACCCAGCTAAATAAACACTTTTTAAAAAATGAAAACTAAAATCTATGATTAATATAAGTAATTATATTTTACCCCAAATTTCTTAAAGCAGGACAAGACTGTATAATTGATTTTTATGTAAAAATTACATATAGAGTTCATTGAAATGGAAATAGCATGCATAAACTGTGTTAAAATGGCCAAATATTAATATTTATAGATGTATAAAGTGGGATCATCTATAGTATCAAAACACTGGAAAAAAGCCAAGTGTCTACTAGTGAAGGAATCTTTAAATTATGGTAGATTGCTAAAATTATTTTTATATTGTCATAAAAATAATGTTTTAAAGAATATTTAATGACATAGGAAAAAGCTTATGAAATTTTAATTTATAAAGCTATGTATCAAACTATAAGTAATTTCCAAATTGTGTTAAAAATTTGACTAGCTATTTAGTTAATGTATTTATCAATTCATTCAACAGACATTTATTTGATATTTAGTATGTATCATAAGTTGTTAACGTTCTGGAGATTTAGAAAACAAAAATTTTTGCCTTCATACTATACCTTCATTGCACTTTATTTCATTATTATTTTTTAAATCTTTTTGTAGCTATGAAGTCTCACTATGTTGCTCTGACTGGCCCCAGACTCCTGGCTTCAAGTGATCTTCCTAAAGTGCTAGGATTATATGCATGAGCCATCACAGCTGACTAAACCGCATTTTAATGGAGTTAGAGAGATAATAAGTAAATAAGCAGTTATATAAATACTATGTCAGAAAAGGAAAAAAAAATCAGAGAAAAGATGTAAGGTTTGTGTGTGGAAGTGGATGATATATATTTCTATATACATACTATCTGAATTGTTCTTGAACAATTTGAAAAATTGTAATTGTACCACAGCTCCTAAAATTACAGATAAGTCACAGATTGGTAGCTGTAAGGTTTGCTCTTTTTAAAGTTAGAATGTGTGTGTGTGTCTGTGTGTGTATCTATCTGGTGAATCTGAGAAGCTGCCTTTTCTGTTATGTTATCAGGCTTGCTATTTCTTTGTGGTTTCATGCAGATGAATATGTGTGTATGCTTCAGCAACTGAGGAAAATTCTCTGGATAAAAAGTTCTTATGTGATTGCCATTGGGTCATTTCTTGTCAAGTTCAAGTACAAGCTTATTTTTCACTGTGAGTTCTTCCAGAAATCTGAGGATTACAAGAGGTAAAGATTTAAATACAGCATAATTAATGTAGCTTTCTACACATAAAACCAATGTACATCTTGATTCAAAAACAGTATAGGATCTGAGACTCAGTCTATTATGGTTTTATAAATACTGGCAGGAGATATGTGACTCTAGATCAGTGACAAATGACTTTATTACAGAGGTTCTTATCAGGCACAGTGTGCTTCATGTTGTCCTTGGTTCTCTTTGCTTCCCGAGTCCCAGAGGGCAATGCGGAGGTGCCCTCAGGTGGGTGCTGCAGGTGTAGTGGGTTTGTGTCACCCCAGAAAAACCCTAAGCTTAGAAACACCACAACTTTTTAAAGGATACTGAAAAACCTTAGCCTCAGAGAAGGACGTTATATCATACTAGTCAGGAAACAAATTTGTCCTCTGCCCAGAGGGAAATGCTATCTAATTTCCAAGACGGTTTGTTACATAAACATCCTTGAAAAGATAGTCCAGAACAAAGCTCTCAAGGCCATTGGGTTAGAAGTACAGAAATGTAGGATGCAGGTAAAATTGTCTCTCAAATGGATGTTACCTACTTAATTTTTTTTGTGAATTATTTGTATTTTTATAAATTTGTTTGCTTAAATTCATTCATATTTGTGGGTTTTAGAAAAATCCTGGCTGACATGTCTCTGTGAATATGCATACAGCACGATGTGATGACTAGTATTATTTTCATTTTCCTGCATAGTTTCTTTCAATTGCCTCTGATTTTTTTTTTTTGTAGAGACAGAGTCTCACTGTACCGCCCTCGGGTAGAGTGCCGTGGCGTCACACGGCTCACAGCAACCTCCAACTCCTGGGCTTAAGCGATTCTCTTGCCTCAGCCTCCGGAGTAGCTGGGACTACAGGCGCCTGCCACAACGCCCGGCTATTTTTTGATTGCAGTTTGGCCGGGGCTGGGTTTGAACCCGCCACCCTTGGCATATGGGGCCAGCGCCCTACTCACTGAGCCACAGGCGCCGCCCAAAAGACACAATTGCCTCTGATTTTTATTTGGAATTTTTGTGGATAATATGTTCACTAATAGATTAGGATAAAAAAAAAAAAAACATACAGGGCAAATGCATTAGGACTAAGGTTTAAATTCAATTTATGTCCAGAGTCTGTAACAGAGGATTTTATGTTTGAGTAAATATTCAGGAATTTCTTTTTTCTTTCTTTCTTTTTTTTAATTAAATCATAGCTGTGTACATTAATGGGATCATGGGGCACCATACACTGGTTTTATAGACCATCTGACACATTTTCATCACACTGGTTAACATAGCCTTCCTGGCATTTTCTTAGTTATTGTGTTAAGACATTTATATTCTACTATTCTACATTTACTAAGTTTCACATGTACCCTTGTAATATGCAAAAATTTAATTCTCCTTTAACAAAGAAGCAATTTTATCTGAGAGTCACTCATTTAAGTTTATTTAAAATTTAGAGTCTAGGTTTTGTGGGGAGAGTGTTGGAAAGGAAAAGCCAGAATGGCAAGAGACACCTGAACCACCTGGAGACCACACATCATTTTAAACTCCACTTTGAAATTGACTTGGTACATATGGAATGGTGTTGGTGCCCTAGGAAGGGTCAGTTTCCAAAGTAGTTCCTGAAGTGTTTAAGAGCAGTGGCTCTGGACCTAGACTTCCTGAGCTGGAATCCTATCCCACCTGCCCTACTGGTTATGTAGTTTGGGCCAAGTCACTAAAGTTTATTGTGCCTCAATTTCTTCATCTATGTAAAGGGGACAGTAATGAATGAGACCTTGTCAGGTTGTCATGATGATTAAATGTGTTACTATATATTAAGCACCGTGAACACAGCCAGGCACATGCTGAGCACTCAAAACATTTTAGCAGTTAGAAATCATGTAAGTGTTTATGGGTTTTTGTTTTCGTGTTACAGTAATAACATTGTCCGAACCCATTTTATTCTACAAGGAAAGGAACTGAATCTGGCTTGTTCACTATTATAGTTTTAGGCAACCACAATGCATCATACCAAGTTGATGCTTGATAAATATTTATTAAATAGGTAACTAAAGAAATGTTTCTTTCTGTGATATTGTTCGATGCACATATGTATTCATCTATGTATTTTTATTTGCATAAAGATCAGCTTTGACTTTTAGAGAAGTGCCTCTTGATAGCACAATTAGCCTTGAAGCATAAAACCATGGTTTTCTCCCATTAAAATTATAGCTTAATTGATACAAGTCATTTTCTTGATTCACATTTTAAATTACATTTTTTTCTAAGTAACAGCTCTTGTTCTCCATAAAATGAAATCTAAGTGAAAAATATTGCTATCTGAAAAGGAATAAGTCTTAAATCATAGAATACGCTGAAGGAGAATAGAATAGTCTTAAATAGTCTTAAATCATAGAATACGCTGTCCACCACTAGATACAAGCTCTCTGAGGGTAATACTGTTACAATTTTCCCTATTTTTAATTGACTGTTTTTCCCACCTCTAGAGGAGAATCTCTGTAACAGTGGGGATTGTTATGTTTTATTCACCACAATTTGACCACTAGTGCCTAGAATAGTGCCTGGTACATATTCCAAATTTAATAAATGTTGGTTAAATGAAGGAAGTCTCTATTGGACATCCATAGCTAGACTTACAGGTCATATCCACATACTTATATAATTTTCAATTTTAAATGAACTACAAATTAGTAAGGATCCGCTTCTGGGAATATGAAGACTTAAAGGAAAGGCTTTTGTTTTCAATAAGAAGATTGATTTATTTCCATGTAATTTAGATAACTGGATATTTGTATATGTAGGGAAACACTGGAACAACATAACATGCATGTAATTTATATGAAATGTGATTAGACATTATGTAGGTGGAAAAACTAGAAGAATGTTAGGACCCTCAGGTCCTTCAAGACTTAGTGTATCAAATAATCACTTTTTTAATGACTGGAAATGAGAATTAAATATTGATAAGTACTTCTCAAATTAAACACTAAAAATATACTAAATATGTATATTTTTAAATAACAGATGTTTGCATACAGTGCTATGTAGAGATTGAGCATCATGGATTTCCTTTATGGTAAATTTTATGGTTTATTTTTATTTTGAAAAAAAGCCATCTTTTTCTTTAATTTGTTTTTTTTAGCCACAAAAAAACCACTGGTTTAAATATTAAAAAATATCTAAAGCTTCTACATTTCAGAATCTTAATGAATTTATTGATTATATAAATAACTTAGTATACAGTTAGATATTTCCTCAGTGAAGTCAGGGCAGCCTAGAACTAATACCCAGAATGGGCTGAAGCCGGTTATTTGGCTCATTGGAATTCTGTGATAATAATGATCTATTTGTGGTTTATACAGGTGCAATAGCCAAATATCAGTAAATATAGTAAGGTGTTTTTTTTTTTTTTTCTTCTTCCACCTCTTTACTCTTTCTCATTTTATTGTGTTTTATTATTACTTTGTTGTTTTATTAGTATAGTTGTTTATGTAGTTGTTAGTATAATTAGTATAGCTGTTTTGTTCTTCCACATTTTATATATACTCCAATTTGAAGATCCATCATTTTGACATATGTAATCATTTGGCTTTGTATAATTCAATTGCTAGAGCCAGCTGTTATTCGAGGTAATTGCATAATCATGAATACCAGAGTAAAATAAAAACTGCTCTACCTCTAACAAGTTAATTTTACTATCATAATATAAGGGACCAAAATAAGTGTGTTTATATGTATTTCTTTTCTTTCTCTTCCTTTAGCTACCACATTATGATAGCTAAAACAATGACAATTTTTCTGTTAAATTTCTCTACAATATACTGAATTTGAGATTTGTGTGTGTGTTTCAATTTCAACTAAGTTAAAAATGTTCCATTCTAACATCACAGATTTGTTTAAAATAAATGTATTAGAGTAAATGTGTAAGAATAACCTTCCCATAAATGTATTCTCGAATAAAGATATACTGCAAATATCTCAGTTATTCGTATTATGATATTTGAATAAGAGACATGAAAAAATAACTTGTCAGGACTTCACATTGCTCGGTGACAATGTAACTTGATTTCAATTTTCATATGAGACAATGGTTCCTGTTTTGTTTTCCTAAATTTTGTCACATCCAATCCGACTGAGATGATGTATGATCCACTACAAATTAGGGAGAAGCAATAGTTCGTGTCAACTGAATTTGAAAATAGATTTGTTATGTCTCCTTTCTCTGATTTCCTTCATTAAAGAATACACTCTGTGGGTCCAATTCATATTGCAAATTATTGTTCAATCTCCCAAAGCAAAATGCTATTATATTGCCTTTTTTCCCCTTAACTATGTTCTTTTTGGAAATTAACTTAATGCATTTTGTGCAGAATTGTTTTGAATTGACAAAAATCAGTGTGAGAAGTAAGTAAAAATGTAATTTATTTCCCATGGGTTTAAACTAATGATACGAATTCAGTAAATGAAAAAATCAGGAATGCCAGTCTTACATTGGTCATTTTTAGTTAAATCTTACCTTTTTAAATTACCTTACCAGTATGCCCTACCTCCTTTCCAGTATTATTTTTCTAATTTGTGTGTCTCAAAAATATGACATTACTTTACAATTTTCTTTTGTCTAGTATTCACCTGTCCACCACTAGATACAAGCTCTCTGAGGGTAATACTGTTACAATTTTCCCTATTTTTAATTGACTGTTTTTCCCACTTCTAGAGGAGAACCTCTGTAACAGTGGGGATTGTTATGTTTTATTCACCACAATTTGACCACTAGTGCCTAGAATAGTGCCTGGTACATATTCCAAATTTAATAAATGTTGGTTAAATGAAGGAAGTCTCTATTGGACATCCATAGCTAGACTTACAGGTCATATCCACATACTTATATAATTTTCAATTTTAAATGAACTACAAATTAGTAAGGATCCGCTTCTGGGAATATGAAGACTTAAAGGAAAGGCTTTTGTTTTCAAGAACTTCATAAGAGTACATGCTTAAAAACGTTATCTTAATGTTCACCAGGAGCACTTGCTTATTTTAGACCCAAGTTCTGACATCAGGAAGCTTCTTCCCTTCATCTCAAATCCTTATTTAGTTTCATAAAGAAAGACACACATTCAGAGGTCTGGGGAACTTGAAATCCCTTTTCATGTCTAGCTTTAAAATTGAAGAAACTGAGGCTCAGAAAAGTTTTTAGACTGCAGAAGTCATCATAGACATTTTGTAAGATATATGCAATTATCTACTTTTTTCTCTCTGTATGTGTGTATATATATATATATATATATATTTTATTGTTGGGGATTCATTGAGGGTACAAGAAACTGGGTTACACTGATTGCATTTGTTAGGCAAAGTCCCTCTTGCAATCCTGTCTTGCCCCCAAAAGGTGTGGCACACACCCAGGCCCCACCCCCCTCCCTTCTACCCTTTCTCTGCTTTTCCTTTCCCCATCCCTCCCTCCTTCTCTCTCTGCTCTCCACTTCCCCCACCCCCACCGTGTCCTTAATTGTCATTAATTGTCCTCATATCTAAATTGAGTACCTAGGATTCATGCTTCTCCATTCTTGTGATGCTTTACTAAGAATAGCTCAATTTACAATCGCCAAAATGTGGAAACAGCCTAAATGCCCACCAACCCAGGAATGGATTAGCAAGCTGTGGTATATGTATACCATGGAATACTATTCAGCCATTAAAAAAAATGGAGATTTTACAGCCTTTGTATTAACCTGGATGGAAGTGGAACACTTTTTTCTTAAGTGGGGGGAAAAGACAGACCATTGGCAGCATAAGAAAAGAAAATCTTGTTTCTGATAATCTACTTTGCAGTAACGATGGTGTTTCCTCCAAACACAGGGATTTGATCTATTTATTTTTATTTATTTGATTTTTTTACTGTTTATATTTTCTTTTTTTTTCTTTAGCTTTTCCCTTGGCTTTTTTTTTTTTTTTTTAGTTGTTTTGGATTCATTGAGAGTACAAAGAATTAGGTTACACTGATTGCATTTGTCATGTAAATTCAAGAGGGATTTTATTTTTAAAATTTTTTTTGCTTGGTTCCAAATACATCAACTTCCCATATATAACAATGTTAGGGTGAGGAGAAAGAGCAATGAGTGGTGAGTTTGCTATCCTGATCATGTTGGATATAGGAAGTTCCAGGAAAATGTTTCGGAACTACTGACTGCCGTAAGGTACTGAAGAGGGGTAGAGGAGGAAAACCCTAAATCCCTGTGATGTCTGCAAGGAGGTAGGTGAGGATCAAAATGTTACTACCTACTACCGCCCAATCTTTCACTGGAGTCCAGCAAGGAAGAGAAAGTTGTCACCAGAAAATTTCTATTCATTGTTTTCACATGAGTGTGTATGTGTGAAACAGTGTCACACTGGCACACCTTGCCTTCTCTGCAACCCCTAATGCAGGGTCACAGATGGTGAGGTTGCACATCCTTGGTATAAACTGTTAAATATAAATATCCTTTATGCAAGGATAAGTCAAAAGGTTGTTCTTTGTTTCCTGGTATCTATTTATGAAACTTGAAAGATTACTTGAATTTTTACCTTATCCTCATGACCTACTAATTATATGCACATGGGCAATTACTTTATATCTCTAATTCTCTCTTGCCTCATGTTTAAAATAGAGACACCAATAGTACCTACCTTATAGGGTGTGTTAGAGCATCAGAACCCTAATATTGTGATTAATACACAGCATGGGCTCAATAGATATTAGAGAAGAAGGTTATGATGATGACAATAAAGAACATTAATTCTACATTTCTGATGATCAAAATGATTAAAAAGTCGTCCTAGCACCCAAATTCTAATTTTGTATTTATTTTTTAGCCCTTTGTCCTTATTTTATAGATTATTAAAGTAAGGCTCAATAGTAACTTACCTATGTGTACATAGTGTTTTAATGACACTGAAATATGGGTGGCATTTCATAAGTATAATTACACATTTGAAAATAAAGTTTGGATGTTGGGACAATCTGATTTTGAATGTTGGCTGTACAATAATTAGGAAGAAAAAAATGCTTAAATTATATAATCTTCATTTTTATTGGTGTCAAATGGTTAAGATATTAATTAAACCTACTTTATAGGATGGTTCTAGTAAGGAAGAGCATACAGAGGGACACTTTCTCCATGGTACTCTCAGAGAAAATACTATAAATATTACAAATATTTAATCACATCCTTGCAACAAATATTATGATGGGTTTCCTCACCCTTATTTGGCAGAGACTAATGAACAATATCAGAATACAATTCCATAAAGCAATTCTAGGTTTGACCAGTACAGTACACTCCAATTTTGCATATTTCTTCTTAATCCATGATTAGACATTCAAAAATGGATGAGTTTGTGATATGTATTGTATCTTAGGTTCCCTTCTGTGGTAAGTATAGGAACCAGTTTTATATGGAGCTTCTTATCTTTTGATGGAATTTTTGGTCACTTTTCCTAAGGTGCCTGAGAAGGTGAAAGAAAGAGAGAGGGAGAGAATAAGAGAGAAAAGAAAAAAAGGGAAGAAAGGAAGGAAAGGGAAGGGAAGGGAAGAAGAAGGATGGGAAGGGAAAAGGAAGGGTAAGGGAAGGAAAGATTAAGAAAGAATAAAGAAAGAAATTCTACATGGGCAGGTAGGAGTATGTGCCTGATTAAGCTGTCATTGACAGCAGTAACCATTTAGCTGGGTGAGTGGTTACTTTTCATGTCCTTTATTCCTTTCATTATCAAAGTGAACAAGGGTACATGGAATATAGAACATGTATAGGTTTTTTCCTTCTGTTTTAAGAAAGAACTTCATTACGTGATTATAGTCAAAAGGACCTAGAGAAAAACAGAACCAGTAGATTTTTATAGGGTTTTGTGGGAAGAACCAGGTTCTGAACCAGGTTCAGCCTCAATCCAGAGTTCTAGGCAGATGTGGCCAGAAGAAGTCTGATGAAAAACAGTTTTTTGGGCTCTCCCGCCCATAGCAAATGATTCTGATACACCGCAACTTTTAGTAAGTCTTAAAGAGTAGGATGCAACTCCCCCAAATGGCAAACTTATCGCAGAGCTGGCAGGGAACAAGTCACACCCAAGGAAAAAAAGACTTTTGTCTTATTCTCTGCATTGTAACCAATCAGACCTTACTGAGTATCTGTTAATTGTAATGTACAGTACTGATTGCCGGGGGGAATTTACTTTTTTAAAAAAGATTTTGGTCCTTCCCTTAAGGGACCCTACCCAGGAAAACTATGAGTGGGAAGGCACATGGAGTCATAAAAACTAGTGTTGGAAAGGATACAATAGGTCCTATTTTAGGAGATGTAATGTGCACATTATTTTAGGACCATCTCTGGCACATAGTAAGTATCATGGGAATTTAGCTATTCTCATTGTTAGAAGTAGGACTTTTACTCCCATTTTTATTTATGTGTTGGAATGGTGTGGGGTCCTAGTAACAATTCAGATTCCATGGCTTGTCTCCAGACTTACTAAGTTAGAATTTTATAACTTCTAGGGCAGTGGTTCTCAACCCGTGGGTTGCGACCCCTTTGGGGATCAAACGACCCTTTCACAGGGGTTGCCTAAGACCATCCTGCATATCAGATATTTACATTAGAATTCATAACAGTAGCAAAATTACAGTTATGAAGTAGCAACAAAAATTATTTTCTGGTTGGGGTTTACCACAGCATGAACTATATTAAGGGTCACAGCCTAAGGAAGATTGAGAACCAGTGTTCTAGGGGATCTCTTTTATGAAGAAAATCCTAGTTTATTCCATATTGGGAGGCAGACACTAAGCCTCAAACTGGAACTTAGCAACCCCTGACAAACTCCCCCTCCTTTACATCAAGACTTGGAGAGGGTTTTTCTTCTTATTTAATTGACTTTTTTCTTTTATCTAGATTGCTCATCTAAGTTAGCTCAAATCCTTTTTCTCCAAGAATACCCTTTGGTAAATGAATAAAAATGACTTGTCCAGGATGACAGAGGCAGTTAGTCGCAGACTTGGGAATAAGCCCTCCTTGTTTTCCACTGCCAGTTAATGTTTTCTTTATTGGACCTACAGATTTTCTCAGTTCATGACACTGCCCCTAAAAGCAGGGTTATTTATTGCTGAACAGTTAAACTGAATCCCATCTGACAATGAAATGGCACCTTAAAGGCCATGGTGTCAGCGGGCAGAGTGTTCACGATGGTCTTTCACTCACTCCAGCTTTGGGATTCCTAAGTGCACTGCCTCCCTGCATACTTTCCAAACTTCTAAAGATCAGGAACCAGTTGTGAAATAGACCTTTGTCCATCGTGTTAGGGCAGAATGGCAAAAGCATCAGATGATGGGACTAATCAAGAGGCATTACTCAATTGCCTTGCAAATATCAGGCAAGAAGACTATCAATATATTTGCAAAGAAGCACTTTCTGTTTTTTATTTGTCTGCTCTGCTTGTTTGTTGTCTGCACAACAAAGTTTAAAATAAACTCTAGATCAGATTCTGTTTGTGGTATATATAAAATTCTACCACTATTGTTGCTGGATTAAAAGGCAGTTATATGATCCGCAGACCTGTTTCCTTATAAGTGATTGGGACAACACTTTAATAGAAAATTTCCTTTAGCACCAGAACAGTAGCTAATTCCTTGGTGATGCTTAATCTGCTTGCACACATTTTGATGTGTCATTTCTTGGGAAAAATCACATCTGCCTAGTTCTATTGTACATTGCCAAAGGCACCTGTTTTTAATCTTTTTTTTGCATTTTGATTTTCTTCTATTGCTTTTCTGTTGTTTGTGGTAACTCAGATCTACACAGAATAGAGGCCCCAATAAATAAAGAAAGTGTATAGAATTGTGGGAATGTGAATAGATGGTGAGAAATGAAAACTTAAATTAATAACCTTGATTTTCACAGCATCATTTTTGTCTTGTAAACTTGCAGTCTCCCTCATAACAATGACATACTGGTTAAAGTCCCATTCTTAGAAAGGTTCTGAACTCAGTATAAATTGGAATATGTGGCTGCCTATGTTCACTTGCTGACCCATAACACAGTAGTTCCTAGGCTTGGCTTTCATGGACCAGTAGTAAATCTCTCTCTGTTCTTGCTCTTGTTCATACATACATTTTTTTTGAACTACATAAATTTGCCAATAACTAATTTTACCAAGTAGAACATTAAAACAGGCAGCTTAGCATATACTATTAAAGTCATTTCATTTCAAAAAGATATTTTTAACACCAAAAGATATAACGTCAAGTGGGAAAAATGATAATATTATAATTCTAATTACTTAATTTGGGGGTGGGGAGTATTTCTTAAAATTTCCATAACTTTTTTTCTATGAAACCTGAAAATTTCACATTTGATAGGCTCCAAATCTCTAATTGACAGTTTTTCTTTCTTTCTTTTTTTTTTTTTTTCTCCCTACGGCTTTCAATATTCAGCTTTTTTCTATGAACCTATCAGGACCTATAGCCCATCAGCTGTGATCGCTGGCTCTGAGCTCCATTCAGATTATTGCCTATTTATAAATCCTAACACTCTTTTTTTTTTTTTTTTAATTTTTAAAGAAAATGGATTTATTTCTATAATTATGGAGGCTGAGAAGTCCAAGGTCAAGGGGCTGCATCAGGTGAAGGCCTTCTTGCTGGTGGAGACTCTGTAGAGTCCCAAGGCGGTGCAAGACATCACATGGCCAGGGCGATGAGTGCACTACTTCAGGCCTCTCTTCTTCTTTTTTTTTTTTTTTTTGAGACAGCCTCAAGCTGTCGCCCTGGTTAGAGTGCTATGGCATCATAGCTCACAGCAACCTTAAACTCCTGGGCTCAAGTGAGTCTCCTGTCTCCGCCTCCCAAGTAGCTGGGACTACAGGCGCCCACCACAACGCCCGGCTATTTTTTAGTTGCAACCATCACTGTTGTTTGGTGGTCGAATCCTAACACTCTTATCTGCTTTTCTGTCTCCCTGGTTCTCCCTTCACATTGTGCCCCCGAATATTAGTCTTCACTTTTTTTGCGTTCACACCCATTTTGGACTCACCTCTCAGGTTCCTTCTTGACAGTTCCAATTACATCCAGACACCTCAAATGAAGTGATAGGCTCCTGCATGAGCTACTGAGCTTTTTCCTTCAGGGAGGAACTACCTGCAGTGGCCAAGGTCATGCAATGTGGTCGTGGCAGTAAAGCTCTTCAGTGCTTTATCCTACCACAGCCCCCTGGGAACTCTACTTTAACTCAGCTGGAAACATTCTACAGGAGCAAAAGGGAATGTTACAGATCAGAACCAGATCTTTCCTCAACAGATGCCATTTTTATCTACAGCAATGCAGAAACCATTTCATTGTTTAAATTCAGTTACTACCACCTTTCCTGCCTGTGTTCTGTTTGCATTATGTTGACTTTTTGTGAGGCTCGTGATAACATACACAGCTTAGTGCCTAGCACACTGGCAACTCTTAGTCCACGTTGATTCCTTTGCTTCTTCTTCACCCTGTCATGTTTTTACCTGAAGGACACATATGAGGGGCATTTGGGTAGATTTGTTCTGTAATCTCTGCCTCTGACAGTTCATGGAACAATAGTACACACTCCAGAAGCCTCGTAGCATTGGGTATAGAGTGAGAGTTTTGAACTAGGCAGATGAAGAGATGGATCCTACATATGTGACAGAGGGCAATTTTCTTAACCTCCTTGAACTTCAGTTTCTTTATCTGTCAATGGGAATTGTATCATTTATCTCACAGGGAAGTTCTGTGAATTAAATGGGATTAAGTGTGAAAAGTACCTGATGAGTAGTAAGATTTAAATAAAATGGTAGAATTAGTCAATCTGAAAGAGACAGTTTGAATGATAGCCTCAAATTGCTTTGACTACCTTGTTGACAATAATAGAACTTTCTGTGGTGACAGTGTTCTATTTCTGTCCAGTGTGGTAGATACTCACTGTGTGCTACTATTAAATACATGAAATGTAGAACTGAATTTTAAGTCTTAATTAAGATATATTTGCCTACTGTCCACAGTATTAGATAGCACAGGAATAGAGGCTGTAGGACATTTTCTTGTGCTCAGTCATTCAGTCATCAAAATGGAAAAAAAAAAAAAAAATGAGTTCTTAACATTTTGCTTTTTGCCAAAAACTAAACTTGTGGCTAAATCAAGTCTAGCTCCTGATGCAAGAAAATAACATTATTCCCTTGAATTGTTCATATTTCTTAATGAATATGCATGTGTTTAGTTAGCCATCAGTGAAATAGGAGAACAATGCTGCTAAGTATTCTTCTTTAAGAAAACTGGATTCAAACAAAGATCTGATGGGTGAGTTTGTCCCAGAAGGTCGGGAAGCTTTAACACAGCTGGTTTATAAACTTTGCCTGTGAGTGTACCCTCTAGAATTCTCACATAGTCCTTCCTGATTGTTCTTCCACTGGATCATTTCACATTGTCAACAAGATGAGCAAAAGCAGGCAAAATGCTGCACCTGAAAGAATGTGAACCTTGGGAAGACTTAGACAGTCTCTTTCCTTAAATTTGGAATCATTAGGAAATGTTTACTTTGCATCTTGTTTATAAAGCTAATTAGATGATATCGTCTAGTACTTTATTTGACTATTGGGTCTACAATCAAAATACTTTTAAATATTTTCTAAAAATCAATTTGGATCTGTCTAATAAGTTAGTGATAGTTACATTATCACTAACTTATTTATCCTTAAAAGTGCTTCAAAAAGTATTTGAGAAATACGTAGGAGGTGTATTGTGAAAATATCTACGCATGAATAGATGTTCACAATATTCAATTTTTATGTAATCTTTATCCTTTCTTTTAAAGCCTACATGTTTTGGGATGGGGAATAAGGTGGGTATGGCAAGTCAGTAAGGAGAAGACTTTTACCTGTGTCTCTGACAAATCCAAACTTAGACTCAATTTGGAAATAGGAAAAAGTATGGCAGCTATAGTGTGACTTCAGTGGAAATGAGATGTTCTATCCTCACCTTCCAGGATTCAGATTACAAATGACTCATGGTTTTCCTGGAATTGTCAGCACTAACCCTGCCTGATACTTGAGTTGAATCTTCTGAGTTTGGTGGAGGGTAGCTAGGGAGTGATGGTTTCCATCCTGAGTTCTGAGTAGAGACTCAGGTTTCTCTGTGAAGTTGTGAAGCTAGCAATTTCCCAGCTGCCTGGATTTCCACCAGTCTGATTCTTGCCAATAGTCTTAATAAGTAAGGCCTTAAAGTTTCGTAATTTTTCAGGTTTCTGTTATATTAAAAGAAGCTAAATCTTTTTCAATTTAGGTGACATATTTTTTTTCTGTTATGCGTCATCTGTCTGTCCAGAAATAGTATTGTTATTTTCATGACAGTGCTTTATAAAAAAGAATTACTTTTTTAGTGCCAATATTTGATATTGGACTAATTGTGTAGGTCACCCTGAAAAGCAGACACATGAGAGCATGATCCTTTGTGCAGGGGAAAGCTAGGTTCGGTGCTAGGATTGGTGGCCAACCTGAAGGCTCTAAGGGCAGAACAAACTGTAATTTCCAAAAGTGTGTTGTGATGGCAATCAAGAGCACTTTTATGAATAGAGGCATCTCTTAAAATAGTGCTGTTGGTTTCCATAAATTAAACGACGTTGATTGGTTGCATGTGAAATGGAAATAAGATGCTGAGGGAATAATTTTAACATTTTCTTCACTGTACCTGGTTCCATCTTGAGTACATATATGGTTCAAGCCATTTATGCCTGTGGAAAAGCAAACAAACAAGCTGTAAGTCACCTTAACACCATTCCAATGGTTTCTCAATACACTCTGATTATCTTAACATATTTCTGCTTTTTACTTCAAACCTAGTGACATGTATGATTTTGTACTAATTTTTGTCAAAGTGTCCTTGCTTTAATTTTGTGAGAAAGAGAATCTTCAGTTCAGATAGTCACAAAAACTAGGGGAAAATAATTTAAAATCAGTTTCTTTGGGCTGCGTGGCATAAAAAGAAGCAAACCAAAACCGTTATGGAACATACAATCGTACTTTATATTATAGTGATATTTTAAAAATCATGTACAAAGTCATGGATTTTTTTCCCCCGAGATTTGTTGTTTATTAGTGTATAATAAATGTGTTATTAATGCAAAACATAACTGTATAATCTATAGTAAAGTAATAGGAACTTGTATTTATTATGCATATTCTATGTCACAGATTACTATGTGTAAATGCTTGACCTATTTTATCTCTTTAGATCCTTAGAACAACCCAGTGAAGTAGGTGCTGTGTTGTCTTTAAATGCAGATGAGGAACCTAAGGACCAAAATCACATAGCCAGCAAAGATCAGAGCTCTAAAATGAATGAGGGCCAGGTGAAATCTAAGCCCCTGTGCTCAAATACATTATACTGCTTCTAACTATGAAATGGTAGTTCCTCTGGTTGAGAAAAGTATTTTAGCATCACTTTATTTCAGTGATGAGTTGGAAAAGAAAGGCTAATAAGCATTTTCTTTTTCTCATTTTGGGGCAAGCTATATAAAATCTGATTCCTCTTTACCATTATATTTTGTTTGCAGCATCCACATAAATCATTTTGAAAGAACAGATGTATTAGTTCAGAGATAATTAGATAAAATTAGCCTAGGTTATAAAATCATAATAGCCATGATCAAATAAAGTGAGGGTTATGCAAACACTACCATTTATTTTAGTTTAAAAAACCTAAATAATAATCATGACCTAGAGAAATTAAAACTAAGACTCCTCGAGCTATATAGATGGATTGAATTCAACTCAGAATTTACATATATGAACCCTTCCTTGTCTGTAATCTCATTTGAAGCTTTAACATCCTCAGACCTTTTTCTTAGGAGCCAGGAAGACCATGTACTCTTATCATCTTATTTTGATGGGTGAAAATCTAACTTTCAGGTTTCTTTTCTGAATAAGTGGCAAAATTAAAGTTTGAACCTTGATATTTTTACTCGAAATTTAGACCTTAATTTATTCCACTACTTGACTTTCTTAAAGCATTAGCCTTCCATAGGCTTTGAAAGATTCAGTATGTATCTAACTGAAAAAGAGCAAGCATACACATCTGGAAAGTTTAAAAACAAATAATCTCTTTAGATTAAGTGTTCACTATTTGTATCACAGCAAATTTGGGATATTGAAATTTTGAGGGAAGTTGCTCTTTATTTTCTTTTGCAAGTTATTATTACATCAATACCTCCCTCCTTAATCATTTTTGCCTATTAAAATATTTTAATCTTTTATTTGTGATAAGACCTAAAGGAGATTTTATGACTATCAGAGTCTCAATTTGGTAGTAATAAAAAATGCCTGGAAGCTCATGGTGCCTCCTATAAAAGAAATTCACTCTTGATTAGCACTCTTGAGTCTCTTCCAAACTGTAAAGTACATGTTCCTGGCTTAAAAAAAAAAGAAAGAAAGAAAATGAAAGCAAAAAAAAGTACAAAAAAATAAAAAATTAAAATCCAGAAGAGGAATACATTTTCTTTTGTATATTAAGTTTCAAAGAAAACACACATACACACACACACAGTGGTAACGGCTGGAAGAGAAACTTTAAATTAATACAAGAACAAAAGACATAAAGATAGTAATCAAACTGGGAGCTTTATGGTGGTGAGAGTGGCAAATCTGTTCAGTATCTCAGAAGATAACACATTACATTCGCTTTTCCTTGGTAGCTAATTTAACTCTCCGTTTTACAGCTCACATGCCTCCGTCCTTGCATTATTAGCTGAAGTCGACATTTCCTGCCCACAGAAATGTCATCTTCAGTGGTGATCATTTGCTTCTGTATAAAACAAACATCTCTCTCTCTCTTTCACACACACAACACACACACTCACACGGCGATTTTTTTTTTAATTCATGATACAGCATATTGGCCATTTCTCACTCACAGCCTTATGCACACCCTACATTTCCATCCCTAGTAAGCTACTGCTGTGGCCTGCCTTTACTTAACCTTTACCATAACTATTATTAAGGCAAGTTTTATTTTTTCCTCACCACGAACTATTCTTTACAGAAGAATGTTAATTAGTAAGTGATAGATATAAAGATTGCCAGCGACAGCCCATTAATTCCATTTACTTTAATAGGACTTAGAACTTAGCTTGCAGTACAGCTGTATTCAGACTGGATTATAAATGTAATTTTTTGCATCATTAACTTCCCTGATTAATCTTACACAGCAAATGCATAATTATCAAGGGAAAAAGAAGCCACCCAGCATTTGTAGCTCACAGTCCAGCTTTAAAAGTTGTGCTTTTGCAGCCTTTTTATCAGCATCATATAAGATGCATAGGTTTTCATAATGAAAAACGATCGCTTCTCATCATTTAATGGTTAACTAAGTACATGCTGCATCAGAAAATAAATGTCTGTGTGTGTGCATATGCGTATAGCTCAAACACACATGTACACACGACCTTGCTGGCCTGCACTCTCTGGTTTGCAATGAGTTCATTTGCGATGGCTTTGCATAGCAATAGCACCCCAATAGCAGTTTGCATATGTAGCTTTCCATCTGGGGGCTCAGAGCCCCCTTGCCAATTCTGCCTCTTGAGCTTGTTGTGGAAAATATCTCTTACTGAGAGATTTCAGGGTGAAAACCACAAGCAAGAATTGCATCACAGCCACCCATACTGTGTGGAGTATGTGACCTAGGATTCAGCATATCAGCCAAAACTGAAACACAGAATCAAATAGGCTATGGGCATTCAAACAATATTCAAACAATCAAATATTCCACTCAGGGATATCTGATGCTAAAAGGATACACCAAGGGGATAAAAGAAAAATGCTTTGACATAAGATTTCTGGCAGTTTTAAAGGACAGTAATCATTGGCTTGTTAGTATAAAATGATACATTATTAGCATACAGCTTCCTGCTAAGGAAGATGGAAAAAGTCTCACCCCAATCTAGTGTTATTCACAAAAAAGAGCTCTTAGGAGAAGGATTAGGAGATGAGGGAGGAGGCGGAGGGTTCAAAAATTGGCAAAAGGAAGACTCTTCCGTAATGAGCTGTGATGATTCACTGGAGTGGCGGTCAGCACCACGTTAGCTGCCTTTCCTCCGTGGTGGCCACAACAAGGAGAGAGCGCAGACAGCCCCTTACTGGATTCAGCATGAAGTACAAAGTAGACAGAGGCCTCTGACTGCTTTAGATTGCAAGCATAAATTTCCCCATGCTGTATTCCTGGTGCACTCTTAGTTGCTTTCTAAAATAACTTTCCCTTACCCTGAAATGTGTGAAAATGTTGACTGGCCCTTGAACATGCAAACTACTAATTCTGATAGGTTTTAATCTAGTTACACATATGTTTGCATTTTATTTTTAAGATTCATTGAAGAGTTATGCCTGGTTGGGACCCAGAACAAGGGACTATGTCTCCCCACTCCCTTGGTCTTTCCCAGATACAGGATGGACAAATTACTAGGGATTACAGTTACTAGAGTTCTAGAAATCTTTTTTTTTTCTTTTTTTGAGACAGAGCCTCAAGCTGTTGCCCTGGGTAGAGTGCTGTGGCATCACAGCTCACAGCAACCTCCAACTCCTGGGCTCAAGCAAGTCTCCTGCCTCCGCCTCCCAAGTAGCTGGGACTACAGGGGCCCACCACAATGCCCAGCTATTTTTTTGGTTGCAGCCGTTGTTGTTTGGCAGGCCTGGGCTGGATTCGAACCCACCAGCTCAGGTTTATGTGGCTGGCGCCTTAGCTGCTTGAGCCACAGGCACCGAGCCGAGTTCTGGAAATCTTTATTTCACATAGTTCTCAGAATCACCTTAGCAACCTGTTTTAGAATATAGTGGGGTCTTCCCCATTATGAGTCTCTCAGCTAGTTAGAGTTGAAAACACAAAGCCGAAACTGTTCAGCACCCCTTATTGCTGTTCCCCAGAGGGAATAAGACTTGTTCTCCTCAAGAAGTTCTTAATGGAATAGGGTCTCTAGTTTATAATATCATTAGTATTAAACAGGAAAATAATGTAATTATCTTATTTGTGTTTTTTTCATTTTTCTTGGCTGGATAATGGAATATGAATTTAAAAAGGAAAGACAGCATACCTGGATGGGCATCCTGTACCCACACATAAAAGAAGAGACCTAAGAAAAATAGGTCTCTATTTAGGTTTCAAATCTTGTCTGCTAATATTGCTTTATGTTGGGTTGACTTTACCAACATTTCCCAAATTATATTTAAAGGACTAAAAACATATTATTAGTGCGATTTTATATTTTCAAAAATATATTTATTACTTATTTTCTATGTAATCACTGTGATGTACAGATGATTCAGACCACAATTCACTCTGATCAGGGTACTGCGTGAGTTTTCTGGGATGGCTGCAACAGATTACTGTACAACGAGTGGCTAAGCAGAAATTTATTCTGTTACCATTCTGGAGGCTGTAAGTCTGAAATCAGGTATGGGCAGTATTAGTTACTACTGAAGACTTCATAAAAGATTCCTTTTTTGCCTCTTCCTAGCTTTGCTGGATTTTGGAAATCCTCAGCATTCTTTGACTTACGGTCACATCACTCCAGTATCTGCCTCCATCCTTACATGGCCTTCTTTGTGTCTGTGTGTGAAATTTCCTTCTGCTTCTACCTTATAAGAGCACTTACAATGGCATTTAGGGTTCCACCAGGATGATCTCTTTATCTCAAGATTTGTCACAAAGACCCTTTTTTAAAAATAAGGCAAAACATTTACTTTCTTGCTACATAAAGTAATATTCATAGGTTTGTAGGATTAGGATGTGGACATTTCTTTTCTTTCTTTCTTTTTTTCCCCAAGGTTGGGAGGGGCACTATTCAACCACCACATAGGAGGAAAGAAATAATTGTGCCAGAGTCCAGCCTCCCATTCATAATGAGAGACATGTCATTTGTTAATTCAGAATTAAATCCCACAAATGGAGAACTGCAAGAGATAGAAAGGATTTTTTGAGCCATAAGAAGCTTTTAAGTAACTTTCCTGACTGCACACAACTTCCTAGGGGTGCAGAAAAGAGAGAAGGCCAGTTAGTTATCTGATTCCAGGTCCAGTATTCTTTCTTTTCCGGTATGCCACCTGTCTCAAAAGTTTTGCCCAGGGCCTTAGAGCTAAGTGCTTTATAAAACAGGATGCTACAAATCATAACACACATCAGTGCTAGAAAGAACTTTAGCAGTACAATTGAGGGCCACGAGCATTTACTCCTGGGTTGAATCTTCTTACTTAATTGCAATTGCTATTTTGACGTTGGGTAAGATTCTTAACTTCGCCATGCGTTAGGATTCTATAGCTGTGGAGCAGAGATTATGAAAATATCCTTCTCTAAAGGTTGTTCTGAGGACAAAATAACTAACATATGTAAAGCTCAGGGGGAGTATCTACTGGTTCATAACAGAGCTAGTGTTGAAACCCAGCCCCCTTGAATTTAGCCCACTTCTTTGTCTCTAGTAGCAAGATTACATCCTGAGTTCTTGCTGGGAAAATTCTGTTATGAAGAATTTAGGTTATTTACATGAGCACAGGAGAGTTGAGACACTTTGCTATCAATTTTATTAAATGTAAACTTAGAAATGAAAATGTAGTATTTAGTGGCTAGACAAGCCACAGTCCTATGCTACATAACAATTAAGGCTTGTAAATGTCGAAATTGTTATCAATGTCACAGGTTTCAAGGACAGAGGAGATTGCAGAAATGTGGGCTATGCAATGAAGAAAAATATCGGGTTTATATATTTTAACATACATAGTAGTGGCAAAGTCAGTATGTCCTTGTGATTTAGACAGATGTGCTACCCTTGAACTTTCTTGAGGTATTTTAAAAATAATCAGGGAAGAGGGAGTAATAATTTGGATAGTTGCTGCTATAAAGAACTCTGTTACAGATTCAAAAGTGACAACAAGGTACACATTTATTTTTATAACACATTGAAGTTCCAGCTTCAGTGTGACCTGTCTTAGTAATTTCTGTCTTATTTATCAAAAGCACATAAGTATCATGAAAAGTATTTTGTCCTATGCATTTAGATACCATATACTGTGTTAGTGCTATTTCTAGAGCTGTTCACTATTGTTTAGAGACTTTTTAACAATACCCATACTAACTACACAAGCCCCTTTGAAATAAGCAGGAGGACATGAGTTGTTCAATGTATTTTATGGTAAAACTACTTACACTTGAAGGCTAGAGAAACATTTGTGGCTGCAAGACTAAATATACTCCTTGTTTGTAGAGGTCATTCTGGGAATGAAAGTGTGTTTTGCTGTGACTAGTTATTTACATAATAGTAGAAGGCTCCCCAGCCCCCTTCAAAAACTCTCCTGCAAGGAAATTGATTTTCTGATGGAAGGTACTGAAGGGTATCTTTAGCATCGGTGGAGAAGTAACTAATTTAGCACTATCAGTGAGTCAGATATCTATATATTCCCAGCAGTAAGCAAGAATTAAGCCATTCCTTGCCCTGTTTCTATTACCCAGATTCCTTTGCAAGGAAATAACATAAATTGTGAGCACAATCCATCCTCAAACCACCTGGTATAGATTTTTCTCATCCCTTTGGTTGACCTTTATTTTCATCACATCATACGCGTTATATGATTCCTGTTAGATTTGCTTTCCTTTCTGGTAGTTTTATTTATTTTTAAAAAATTCTAATAGATTTCAGCTTATTTAAATAGAGCAAACTTGATGCCTGATTACAGTTCTTCTTTTCCTGTTTTCCATGAATTAATTCTCTTCCTTAATTTTTCTATTCATTAATTCTGATTAGCCTTTCAGAAAGTTGTCTTCCTAACCTAGGTAAACAAAACTGCTCCAATTTTTGAAGCTGTGTTTAGATTAGCTTGTTATGCCTTTTCCCCTTTTTTACTGAATAATGAGGTCTTTGAAAACGGATTTTTTAAACCAATTTTCCAACAAACAAAAATTGTCCTTCTTTTTTAATACAGTTTTTCTTTCTAGAGATGAGATAGGGGAGGCCTTGCAAGATAGGTTGGCCATCTGAAACCCTAATCATCCTAAGGTTTTAAAATAGAAAATGAAAAATAAAGCAAAAGGGCAACTGCAAAAACAGCAAAACTCCAGTGTTTTGAAGTAGAGATGGGTAGATGGCAAGATCAAGATCTGTTAGGGATGAGAGTAATAGAAAAGAAATGAAATAAAATTATATTTATTGAGTTCCTGCTATGTGAGCCTCTACCTTAACTTGGAGGACAGACTTTGGAATTTGTTGTATGGGCAGAGACACTTACCTGTTACCACAGCTGTGTTCTACTTTCCATTGTATGAGCTTTTGCTGGGAGACTATGCTTCCAAGTTTTCCTGTGAGTACAGCCTTGTGTTTGAATTTTAGCTAAAGGACTGTATCTGAGAGTGATAACATTGTCCTTCAGGGCTGGCTGAAAAAAAAAAAAATCAAGCTCTGCCAGGTCTCTCAATGCTCATGTCCACTCCAGTGTGGCTGGAACCAAGAGAAGCCTCAGGGTAACTGTTAAGGACTGAATTGTGTGCCTTTGAAATTCATATGTTGAAGCCCTAACCCCCAGTATTTAAGAATAGGACTATCTTTGCAGATAAGGCCTCTAAAAAGGTAATTTAGTTAAAAGAGTCCTTTAGGCTGGACCCTAATTCAATCCAACTGGTGTCCTTATAAGAGGAGGGTATCAGTACTTACAAACAGAGAGTCGAGTGATCTCCATTCCACACACAGAGGAAAGGACACTCGAGGACATAGAGGGAAGGAGGCTATCTGCCAGCCACGGAAAGAGGCCTCAGGAGAAAATCAACCTGCCTAACCATGATCTTGGACATCTAGTCTTCAGAAATGTAAATTTCTCTTATTAAACCACCCGGTCTATGATATTTTGTTATGGCCTCCTTAGTAAACAAATATAACAGCTCTGGAAACCACATGTTAAAGTTGGTAGCACTTCAGTCATCTAAGGTCCCTCGGTGACCTTATGGATGAGAGTCTCACTTCAGCCCTGCCTCTGCACTCAGTATCATCTTATGCACAAGAATTACACCTTCCCTGTATTTGAGTCATTTGTGTTTTTTGAGTCTTTGTATGTTATTGTTATAGGAGTTTGTCCATCCCAACCATTAAAGAATGTTTCTGCATACAGCAACCTTGAGACATAGGGACAGTGATTGTTTGCTCAAATTGACATGAATGTGACATGCATGGGATTAAGCTGCGGAACAAGGATGACTGTTCCCTTACAAAGTGGTGTTCCTGTGATTCAATTTTCAATCCCAGTGTGATCACTCTGTCCTGTTCTGATAATACAAGTCTGCCTCCTACTCACCTTGCAATCTAGCAGATATGTTCAGGATCAGAGTTTAAATCTCAATAGGATCCAGCTATAAAGAGCCTAGCACTGTGGGTATGAGTGTGGTAGAGGAGAACTGTCATTTGAAATATATGGAGTCGGAAACTAGTGTAAGGAAAATATCTCTAAATCTTACAGCTCAAATGTAAAAGAAACTTAATAGAAGTGTCCCAAGTTTGACAGTAATCCTAAAAATTTATATTACATTGTGAGTTGTTTTGAAGCTGAAGGAAAAACGGTTCTAAAACTATTATTTTAAAAAAATCAGTCAATCATAGCATAACAAAGACTGATTTTGTTTCTTTATTCTTGTCATTGAAAATTATAATACAAAATCATTGTCATCTGAAGAGGCAATCAGAGTAGGCAGCCAAAAGATGTGGGAGATAAAAAGTATTATCAAGGTAGGTTAATAAAAAATACTATTTATCTGAATTTTATGTTCGCGGTGTCTGTCAGTTTTTCTTAATATTTGAAGTTCCTTAGATGTTTTCTTATTACAAGTAATTACTCTCCAACTTAACTTTGTATGTTTTCTTAAAAAATACTCACAAAATGTATAAACTGTAGACCCCACAAAACCTAAATCTGCCCCAGTCATAAGCCTTTATTTGAACTCCTCTGGTAACAAGAGATCCTGCCTGCACCCTAGTTCTTTGCTCTTAGTGTGGGGCCATCCTAATTATAAAAATGTTTGAGTGGTGGTGTTGTTTTATTGCTTTGTTTTGATTCATTGCACTTTAATCAGTTAAGACTAATAGTTATGGCTTTGCCGGGATGTGGAGAGAGTTCCACTCCTCTTCTATATATTCACAGACACACACTGATGCTAAAGGGAAACAGGTGTGAGCGGCTTAGTATGGCTCATAGATGGTATTTTATTACAAGCCATTATGCTTGTAAATGATATTTAGGAGAAAATAATTCTCTGTAAACAGAATGCCTGTTCTTCGTTGCTCATACAATTGTAGCATCATTTTTCTGAAGTTAGTCTGCTTCTGGGTATGTAATGATTAGAAGCCAGAGATTTTTAATTTCGTTCTTTCTTTTACACAGTTATTTTCTTTTAAATTGGCGAGGCTTCAGAAGTTAAACTCAGAGGCTGTTAATAAGTACTCCGGTTAAAAAAATAGATGAATCATGAATGTATTTGTTTTTTTTACTATTACTCAAAGCTAAATGGGTCCAAGCTTGGCTCTGTTTACCAAGGATTGACCAATCCTTACATTTATAGTGCCTTATTTTTAGACACATGTTGATTAATTTGATACCACCCATTGTTTTGCAAAAAGGGAAAGTTTCACAGTTTTTACAAAGAAAAATTGAGGCTTAGACTTTTGAATCTAAAAAATCGGTTGACTTGGACACGTGGCTTTTTAGCAATTGTGCTGAATAGATAACCTTATGAGTCCAGAGTCAATGGTTTCTCTTTCATTTTTTTTTTTTTTTTTTGGTATTTGGCCGGGGCTAGGTTTGAACCCACCACCTCCGGCATATGGGACCAGCGCCCTACTCCTTGAGCTACAGGCGCCACCCAATGGTTTCTCTTTCAAAGTGCTGTGAGAATTAGTCTGAATTCCTGACTTCTCACAGCGGTTCTCAACCTTTCGGTCGCGACCCACAGGAACTGCATTAAAGGGTCATGGCATTAGGGAGGTCGAGAACCACAGCATGACTGTGTCTGACCTAAAAGCTCAGATACTCCTTGGTGATTTGATAACTGAAATAAATGAGTTCTACCATGACATAGCATATATATGTAAATAGGTATTTTCTTTAATTGTCCAAGTTGAAGAAGTCTTGGGTTTGAGTTCTGTGTTGAACAAGTAACATGACCCCTCCCCCCCGATTTTTAGTTACTTAATCTGAAAATTATTAATAAGGACTATTTCACAGAATATCTAAATGTTGAGTGATATAAGATCTATAAATTACAAATGAAAGTAACTTTTTAGTAGATACACAAAATGTGAATTTCCTTCACTTTTGTGTCCATTTTTTTAAAAGACATCGCCCTAAGTCAGTGGTTCTCAACCTTCCTAACACCGCAGCCCTTTAATACAGTTCCTGTAGGTCGTGACCATAAGGTTGAGAACTGCTGCCCTAAGTCTAACCTTTATAGAAGTTTAGTGGGACAATAGCAAGCAAAATATGATGGAGAATTTGTGGAAACCCATCTGTCCTTCTAGTCAACGTGATAGCACCTTAAGTCATGGTGATACAAAGTCATGTCACCTGCAGAGACTTTTGTCTTCATTTCCTTACTAGACTGGACTTAGTGTCATTGATGCAGAAAGCAATGGACTCTTCACTGGTCCTTGACCATGTAGGGAAATGGAATTGTAGCAACTTGTTCTAAATAGTGTAGTATCTAATTATTAGAGGAAATTAAAACTAATTAAAATAGCAGGTTAGTTTATAACATCTCCATTCTATATCATAGTGACACAGGGTAATATTTTTAACATAAGGTGCTTATACTTTCACATATGTTCATAATGACCATAATTTTGTTATTTCTGCTTTAGAGAGGAAAGCTGCATTGATGATCAGATGGGTTAAGACTTTTGTCCAAGCTCATGATTACTCAACATCTGTGGTGTTGAAGTTACTACATGTATATGGAAATGGAAACAGACTTCCTGGCTTGGCACAGCTCTGAGCCTTAAACTCTTTGTGCTTCAGCATCCTCAGCTGTAATTTTCAATAATAATTGGATATACCAGTGTGGCAGAAATCTCTAGCTAGGATGACTCTCATGGACCCCACTTCCTGGTATTCCAATCTCTCCCCTCCAACATCAGCAGGACTTGTGATGTGCTTTTATCCAACAGAGTGTGTAAAAGTGATGGGATGAATGTGATCACACTATATGAATATGTCATATGAGATTGTCATGCTGCCTTCAAAGGAGATTCTCTTCCCTTCTGACATTGAAGAATTAAGTTGTAACACTGTTAGTTCCTTATAGAGAGGGCCGCATGTCAAGGAACTTGGACCAGTCTCAGCCTATCAACCAGCAGGAGGCCCTGTTACACAGGATGCTGTCAGTCACCCAGTGAGTGGAGAAACAGATCCCTAGCTTTGCCTCGGATGAGACCACGTTCTAGGCTGACATGTTGCTTGCAGTCTTACAGAGGACCCAGCTAAACTATGTTCTGATCCACAGAAACTATGAGATAATACATGTATATTGTTTTAAGCCAGTACATTTGTGGTAATTTGTTATATATCAATAGATAACTAATACTCCATAGCAGACCTGTTGTGGGATCAAATATATGGGATAAAATAGATAAAGTGTTTATATCTATGCTTGGAACCTTTTTCAATAAAAGGTTAAGCTCATATTATGTTCTATTTTTTAATCCAGGAAAGGGATGAGAGTTTTAGAGTCATATCCTGATATTTGTTTTCTGATCCCTGTCCTTAGTTGTAATGCGATATCTATGCGATTTTTATAAAGATATATCCCTATGTTTATGTATATAGACATGTGCGTGCACACACGTAGACATATACATATTGGTAGATGTGACTATTGCCTAAGTTGTTTTTGTAATGCTGGTGTCTTTGAAATGAAGGAACCCTCAACAAAATTTAATGAAATCAAGTCCTATACAGGGGCTTATCAGGATATTTTGATTGCAAATACTAGAAATCCAGGTTGGATTAGTTTAAAAAAATGGAGGTATTTTAATTGTTTTTATAACTGGAAATGGTAATAGTAAAGCAAGACAGATGGAAGGAAGGATTTGAATGCCATCATTCTCCCTTTACTTTTTAATTTTTATTTCAGCTCCACTTCTCTCTTTATGTGGGTTTCATTGGTCTCTCTCTGTCTTCGAAAATGACTATAAGCCAATAAATATAGCTTATATGTTAACAGTTCCAAGACCATGGTGTCAAGGAACACATGCTCTCTTCGCTATATTGAAAATAATAGCTTCTTAAAAAGAATCCTAGAGATGAATATTATTGGCTGTCATGTTCTGTACTGACACTTTGGACCAATGACTACTATCACCATGGGCAGGATGTGTGGAAGGGTTGAGCATAAATCATGGGCCCACACCGATTTCAGGGGGAGGGAATGGACCTCTTCCAAGAAAGACATGTTAACTCGTGAAAACACTGTTGTCTCAAATTTATTTGGCAACATTTTTCTCAAGTGCTGGGGATTTAAATATTTACAACTGGAAAACCTGATTTGGATAACATTCTCCATAAGTGAGCCATTTGGCTTGCTAATAGATGATTATGAAGCATAAATTGACTCTAGACTTCTGAGCATTTTTTTCTTCTTATTTTAATTAGTGATTCTGGAATGAAAGGCCTAGAGATTGAAATCTGAAAACAATTAATGGTAATTCTATCTATAGCTGACCCTAATTATTTAGTTCAATTGGCTAGAGCTGCATGTTAATGAGGCTGATGTGGTGGAAAATCCCTATGTGGACTAGTAGGGAATTAGTTCATTCTGGAATATGGTATCTCACTCTACCGTTCTGAACACACTTGCTTTGGGGTGTGGGGAAGAGGAAAAAAAGTTAGCAGAATTCTATTTATCACCACTGGGAAGACAACCGCAAGGTAAACGCCTCATGAAAGTGGTTGATAGTCATTTATATTTATGAAAGACGGAACAATTATTTTCCTATTAGGTACTTGATTAGAACTCGAGATTGTCTGACTTATTACTGGAAAATCTTTTTCCTCCCTGTGTCAGTGAAGTCTCGTTGTCTCAACACACTCTTACGATAATGAATGAAACTTATTGGAAATTTAAACCAAAATAAAGGAGAATGATATATGTTAATACTAATGACTCTGACAATACCCGCTTTTCTTCCACAGATAGATTTGAAATTACGTTCATTTGTAGATGAGATTTTGACTCTCCTGCATGGAAAACAAAAACGAAGCTTTATCTAGAGAGTCAGACACAGGAAAAGACACTGTGAAGAAGATCAGAGTAAAAATAACAACAAAACCTAAAAACAACTGGAAAGTTCTGAACTTGTCCAGGAATTCTGGTAACTACTAGCTTAAATAACTGAATTTAATTTATTTCCATAGCAGCCTGAATTCAGGCTAAATTACCAATTTACCAATTCTGCTTTTACTTCCTCTGCTGTAGAATATGTAAAATTTACCTGAATTCCTTCGTTTACATATTCTACATTCTACCTTGGAAGAGATCCATTCCCATATTACAAATTCTTATAAAAGAATTTACCTGAATTCTTTTATTTTACATATTCTACAGCAGAGGAAGTAGAAGCAGAATTGGTAAAAATAACTTGTTTTATGTTATACTGATGTGAAGTTTTCAATCCAGATAATCTGAATAGAGTCCATACTTTTACCCACTGTCTGATAATTTTACATCTTTCATTATCTGACATTCCATTAATGCCTGTGGCTTAATCACCCACAAGACTTAGAATTCATGTTCTTAGCGACATTCCTGAAAGACACATATAATTATCAGAAAAAATGACATTTTTGCCTTATGGTTACTTGGTTACAGATATCACAACATGCATATTCAAACATGCATATGTAAACTGAAAGTAGAGGTAATTTACTGAAAGAATAAAGGCATATCTCATGGAACTAAAAGGCAGAAATGAAAATTAGGCCTCTTAAAAGGATGGGACCAGAAAGGCACCTGGGTTGCTGTCTTCTCCCCAGTGTTCAGTGGTCTCTATCTCTGCTTCTCTCTGGATGCACACTTGTTCCTCTCTGTCTCTCCAGCTAGCTTTCCCTGCTCCAGGGCACACATTGGGCTCCAGCCTAGGTTTTCCTACGGTAACTCCATTCACACACCGGCAAAATCCAAACCAGTATCTCTAAGACCCAAGTCTAAATTCCCAGGAGATAGAATGAGTGTTTTCTCTTCAAGGGCCATAGGAAAGGAAAGTTTTCCGAGAAGAGCGTGTGGGGACTGGAAAGAAATGATTGGCAGAGGACATTGTTCATCCTCATCAATACCATTATCCTCTGTGGATCAGCTTGCTAATGGTATCGATCATAGAGCACCAAGAAAATGCAAAGAGTATATGCTTTTTATATAGATAGGTCTAGCCTCAAATTGTAACTTATCCACTTTCTTGCTTTGCTAGCTTAGGCCTATTTTACTAATTTCAGGATGCTTAAATTTTGTCATACATTAAATGACACTAATAATAAATGCCTCCTATAATTGTTGGAGGATGACATTGCCATTAATGTAAATGTTTCCTCAACTAAACAATAAAAAACAATAATAAATTCATGCTCATCATTTTACTATAGATGAAATGAACTAATAATGTGTTTGTTTTTCTTTCTACCTATGTGTATACATCTGTATGTATATATATTTCCCTGTGTATATTTGGGATGTCATTTTTTATTGTTGCGCACACCATCAATTTTAGAATAATTTGGGAGAGAAAAAAACACAGGTAGGGAGTTAATTTTAATTAACGTAAATAAATTCTTTGTAAGTTTATCTGAATTGAGAAATTATTTTAATTAGAAAACTACGCCCCTTAACTTTGCCCAGTAACACATGATTTGCCTAAGCAAGAGAAAGAGAACAAGAGACCCTTCCCCTACAAAACAAGAAGCAGATGCATGAACTGTATCCATTTGCAGCAGAATTGATCAGAAAAAAAATACAGTTTTGACCCTTAAGTAACATCTCACTTTGAAATCTAGCAGCTTTCTGTCTCCAACATGGAGGTTAAATCCTAATTATCTCCACACAGAGAGATGGCCGGACTGTTGTGACAAGGGGGTTGAAAGATCTGACAGTGGAATATATTTAGTAATCCCTGCCTTGCAGATGGCTTCCTGTCATACCAACCTTCCGTTTTCTAGTTCAGGTCCCCCTGGGAAGGCGACCGCAGGCAGGCGCACAGATCATCTGTTCTGGGAGTCGGGAGACCTGGTCCTCCTCCACTTTGCTCTTACCAGCTTTGCTGCCATAGAGCCAATTTTCTTTTCCAGACCCCAGTTTCTTCATCTATTTCAAACATAGTCCAAAGTCACCTATGGATCTAAAATGTATTAATCGTGTTCCTCTTTGTACATAAACTGTATGATGCTTCATATATACTCTGTAGATCAGTCAGGGTACTGACAGGAAAAAATAATGGACTCAAAGGGTTAGTAGAGGATAGTTAATAAAAGGACTGAGCTCAAAGGGACAGGAGGGTTGAGGGAACTAATAAGTCATGTCGAGGCACCCACATGTGGCATCATTACCACCTGAAGGGACAGGGGAGGAGGTTCTAGTGCTGGAGCCCAGGAGAGCAGGGGCTGAGTAGAGGGGCTCTGTGGCTTGAGAATGTTCTTAAAGGGAAGCAGCTACTCCAGAGTGATGTGAATGTTTAGAGATGCACTCCGACCTTTCTCACTTCTGCACCTGGTTTTCCTATCCGTGCCGCCATTGACCAAACACAACCAGAAATCCCATGGAAGGAATGTGGGTGAACAGAAGAGGCTAGAAGAATCATGGAGTGGATAGAAGCCGCCAAAAGAGAATAGCAGCACAGCTTGCACATTTTAACACGTGCTTTAGGGGGCTTTCCTATGTGTAGTCCTAGGTCATTTTGCATTTGATTAACCCAACATTTGATAATGTTGGTTAGAAGTTGTATGAAATGTCTGTGTTCTGATATTTTGGGAAATCATTAAAGATCATGGGAAGAATCTTTTTGTTTCTTTATCTATAACCTCACCATTATTGATAATACCTAACTCTCAGAAGATGGTAGTGATAAGAAAATGAGATAATAATTACTAACCTTCACATTGACCCTGGGTGGGTGCTCTTGTAATCTCTGTTTTACGGATGAAGAAACTGAGATGTAGATTGTATGGGAGAGCCAGGGGAGTAGAGTAGACACAAGGCCTAAAGACTCCTGCAGGGGCAAAGATCCCTTTCGTTTGGTGTGTTCCTTAACTAGCTCGTGTCCACACGGCCCTGTCTGCTGTCCACACTCGGCCCCTCGCAGGCACACACTTAGTTTCCCACTCTAACTGACAGCTGCCCCCAGGCCTTCGCAGAATTCAGTGACAGGTGTGGTGGGAGTCACACTTCTGCCTTGCTCTTCTCATTCCTAGTGGTCTCTCCACTTTGTCTCCAGGCTGCTGTGCCAACCTGACCGGGGCTATCAGACGTTTGTTTTGGATCCAATACAAATTCCTTTCGTTCTGTGTGTGTACCCTGAGTGAGGCTCAGATACCCTTGTGTTTCTAACTTCCCTACCCACTGTCCACTCCTAGGAATTGATGTGATGTCCCCAACCCCCACACCACCATCTCCAGTGATCTCTTTGCTAATTCTTTTGCAGCCTCTGTACTCTTAGGGAAAAGGCATGCCCTTGGTTTCTTCTGTTGAGACGATTAGGACAAATTATAAATTAAACTATTCACTTCAGAACGTTTTAGTGGTTTCACCCATTTTCTCACGCCTCTCTTCAGCACCAGAGCTCCACTCTGGGCTGTCTCTGTTCTTCACCCTCTGTGTCCATTTGATCCTCCTGACCTGGCTCCTCCCTATCCACAGAATTTATTCTCGCCAATGGAGCAAGCCGTAGAATAAACAGGCAACTAGCCTGTCTTCAGCTTTTTAAAATTTTCCTCAAGCTCCTTCCATTTATCTTTCCCTTCTCTTCCTTCACAGATTTCTTTGGAGAATTTCCTACACCAGGTGACCCCATTTCCTTACCACCTACTCACTGCTCTAACTCTTACAACCTAGTTTCTTCCCACCTTACCCTACTAATTACTTTCTCTGAGTTTATCCTCTAATCACCAGAATCGCTGTCCTCAGGGCTCACCTCGTTTCACCTTTTTGAATTTCACACTGGGAACCACCCAGGCTTTCTTCCTATAGCCTTTGTCTGTGGAATCTGGAACACAAAGAACCCTTACATTTCTTTTACTCTTTTCTGTCTTCTTTTCTGATTACTCCTCTTCCATTAGCAAAACTAGACATTTGTCTCTGCATAGCAGTGCCAGGCTAACCTCCCTATGCAGTTAAAACTCCTACCCTTCAATCATGTCACTTTCCAACTTAGAAAACAAAAACAAAAGCAAACAAATGAAAAAGCAAATGAACAAAAACTTTCAGCATCTTCTTGATTCAAAAAGTGAATGCAGCTCACTGCATTGGGCAATCCGTTTTATCTGTCTTGGAGCTCCAGGACAGCTAGGCATCTCCTCCATCTTTCTTTGTTTGTTTGTTTTGTTTTGTAGGGACACAGTTTCATTTTATTGCCCACAGTAGAGTGCTGTGGCATCACACAGCTCACAGCAACCTCCAACTCCTGGGCTTAGGCGATTCTCTTGCCTCAGCCTCCAGAGTAGCTGGGACTACAGGCGCCCGCCACAACGCCTGGCTATTTTTTTGTTGCAGTTTGGCAGGGGTTGCGTTTGAACCTGAAAGTCATGTCAGCCTACAGTAACAAACACCCCCACCCCCAAATCTCAGTGGTTTTTCATACTAGAAGTTTGTTTTTCAGTATTGAAGACTCACAAGATATATAATTGCAGTTACTCAGTAATCTGGCCTGTTTTAATCTGTTTTTCCAACTCACTACTAGTTCTCCTCCATAACTGAGTCAAATTATACAAGGGCTTTTCATTGCCTCAGCCTGAGTTGAGATCAACCACTTTTCCTGTTCGTTAATTAGAACTAGTCATAAGGCCATGTCTTAAAGCAAAGTCCACTTGTTTTCCAGAATCTTTCCACCATCCCTGCCAACTGAGTCACTACCTACCTTTCAATGCCATTATAAATATCGCTGTCTATCACCTTACTATCAACCAGCTAAATAGCCACTGACTTTAAAAAACTTATTTTCATAGAATATGATAGTTGTTTGCAATTATAAACATCCAAATATTGAAGGTAAAAAAAAAAAAAAAAGAAAAGTAAGCACGAATTCCTACCCCAAATCTCAAGTCCTTTTCCCTAAAGACACATGATCACTACTTTACTTTTTTCAACAATAGTTTCTTGATTTTAATGTACATAAAGGTGTATATTTTAAAACAAATGGAACCACAATAGACATATTCTTCTGCACAAATAAAAGATTTCACAAATAAAATATTACCCATACGTGCATGTAGATGTAATATACTTTTTGTATCTAGTATTTTAAAGATGGGACACTTATTTTAATCTGTTTTTCAAGTCTTCCAGAAACTTCCATGGTCATTAATGTACTTAAGGATAGGAGAATGTCTTTATGATGTTATAGAAGTAGAATTGTTGAATCCGAAGAAACACATATTTTTTTTAGCTTGTAGAGACATGGCCAAATCCGCTTCTTTTGGAAAAAAAAAAAAAAATCAGTGACACTAATTTACATTTTACTAACACTGTATAAGGAGTGGGGGAGGTGTTTTCTCACCTTCTTATGAACACTAGATAATTATCCATCTTTTAATAGCCTAGTTAAACTGCATCTTTCTTTGAGAGCAGCCACTTATTATCCATCTTTTTTCCCCCTATATTGTTCAGTACATAATGTTCAATGTTTTTATTCAATTTCATCTTATTTTGGTAATTAAACATCATGGAAGTTTAAGCTGTACCCAAATGATAGCAGATTTGGGGCAGTTACAATAAGGGCAGGAGATTTTCTGATATGAACAGAGGCCTCAAAGACAGGCACAGGAGGAGTTGTCCTGGTTTTGTCTAAACTGGAAACAGATCTTTTTGTCTGTAGGTGCAGGAGTAGTGGGGGAGAAGGTTTTAAATGTAGCTTACAGTCATATTTTAGTGACTCTTCTATGTGGGCTGATGAGTTCTGCTTTAATGCCTTAGATAATGCAATAATCAGGGAACCAGGAGATCTAGGTCCTCAGCCTGGGCTAGAACTCTTTTTTTTTTTTTCAGTTTTTGGCCAGGGCTGAGTTTGAACCTGCCATATGGGGTCAGGGCCCTACTTCTCTGAGCCACAGGCGCCACCCTAGAACTCTTTTTTAATATAGCATTTCATTATATCTATAAAACAAAGGATTCCATCAATCCATTCATTTACTATTTCCTTGAAAAATATTCGCATACTTGCCAAAATGTGCTAGGTAGTTATTAGTAACTTTGGGTAAAACCATGACAAGATAGCCTGGTGCTTTATTCTCTCTGAACATGAAACATCATAGAGAGTAGAGACCAGATGATGAAGAGAGGCTACAAAGTTGTGGTAAGTCAAATGGAGAAGTGTAAAGAAGTCTGAGTGCTATATTAGTTGAAGCACTCCAGTACCACAGTAAGGGCTTATCAGCTCTGGCCTCCAGGGGAGGGACTGTTCTAATAATCTCAGGGGTGGAAAGTGTCTTCAGGGTCACTAAGGAAATGCAGGTACCTGTCCAGGTAGAGAGGATGAGCATCTTTGGGTGCTTGTGAGCAAGAGAAGGTGCATCATCATTTGCTTGTAAAATAGTGATAACGTTAAAATTTCCTTTCCTGAACTGTTTAGTTTCAGGAAAGCAAATAACCCTCTAAAAGTAAAGCAAGCAGTTGCTCAAATTCAGGCTCATAAGCACTAGAGTTAGCTGGTAGCCACTTCTTTTTAGAAGACTTTCATTTGCATAGGATGCCAGGTGCTTTTCTTAACTCCCTGGGCCTCATCCCCAGGGGTTTTTTTCTTCTTGGGAGAGCAGCCTCCAGCTTTGTATGTTAGTTTTTACTCTTGAGGTTTCCTTGTAACACTTTGTGCTAATCAATTGGAAGTGTTCATGCTAATGAATTTGCACAAATGGCCTCATTAGCTGGGGTTTTTATCTTTCTTGTGGTTTTGAATGTTTTACTTCATTCATGCAAATAAGTCATCAGGAAGAATTCAGATCTGTTCTGGCCTATGACTTAATATATCTTCTACTTTATAAAAGGAAAAATCTTTTGGGTTCACTTTAAGGAACTGGTCACAGATAACTACATTCTAAATAACTTGGTGAACTGTCCAAGGGAGTATGTGGATTTTCTTGGCGGGAGGGTTGGAGGGGGTGTCTAATGCAGCCCTATACAAACACCACCTCCTCTTCCTCTCCTTCAGAGATAAAGGAGATAAAGGATCTGATTAACCCCACCCCCGAAGTTTATGCCAAAGGACCCTAAATTTCTGCGCAAGCTGTAGAATTTGCCCACCTCCTGTGGCCCCATATATAAGGGGTCTCTAACTACAACCCTCCCCACCCCCCCAAGAAGCTATCTTTGCACTGCCCAGGGTGGTCACCTTCCCCTTTCAATAGACCTGGCCTGAACATCTCCACTCCTGTGTGGTCTCTGGATGCTGCTGCTTACATTTTTCAGATTCAACTTTGTTTTATAAAATTATGAGTTTTCAAATAATTTTAATTTTTCAGTTTTTATCAATGTGATTTATGGGCATAGTAAAATAAATAATAAAAAGCTCCTTAAAATAAGAGTATTTTCATTATGAGTTATTGGTTAGGATTATTTTGAATTAATGTGTTCCATTAGCTTCAACTATAACTTTCTATTTAAATTTTCTCAGTATTTTTTTTTATTTAATTCCCATTCATCACATGTGGGCTCTCTTGGATGAAGCTTTAATTTTCTTATTTTTTCATCATCATTTATCTGTTTGGCTTTTCGTTATTGTTTTTAATTTTGAGGACATTTTCTTGAGTGTATTTTTAAAATGATTTGCTATTTTTCTGTGTATACTTTCGTATTTATAATTTCTCAGAGCTGTGTTTGCCTTTTGAATATTCATTTCTAACAGCATCCTTTTCTAGCTTCATGCATGAATATATTCTGTTATCTATTGTAGACATTAATTTTTTTCTGTTCCCTATGCTGCTCTTGTTTTCTCTGGATTTCCCATGTGCTTGTGTGTGTTGTTTGTGTTCTGTTTAGGCCTCTGTCTTCCATGTTGGAGGCTTTGCTCAACTGTCTCCTGATAGCAGCTTTCACTGTGTAGCCAAGACTCAGCCATGAATATGCTAATTAGATGCTCTTTGTGAATGGCAGCATGATCCACAATGTAGTTAGAAAGCTGAAAGCTTTCCTCCATCAAAAGACTAACATTATTCACTAGTGATATTGGTCTATAATTTTCTTTTCTTGTTGAGTCTTTCGCTGGTTTGGGGATCAAGGTGATGTTTGCTTCGTAAGATGTGTTGGGTAATAATCCTTCTTTTTCTATATTTTGGAAGAGGTTTAGTAATGTAGGTACTAGTTCTTCTTTAAAGGTTTGGTAGAATTCTGACGTAAAGCCATCTGGTCCTGGGCTTTTCTTTTTAGGGAGATTTTGTATAGTTGATGCTATTTCAGAACTCGATATAGGCCCGTTCAACATTTCTACTTCATTCTGGCTAAGTCTTGGTAGGTGGCATACTTCCAGGTATTGGTCGATTTCTTTCAGATTTTCATATTTCTGAGAGTAGAGTTTCTTATAGTATTCGTTAAGGATTTTTTGAATTTCTGAGGGGTCTGTTGTTATTTCATCATTACCATTTCTGATTGATGAAATTAGAGATTTTACTCTTTTTTTCCTGGTTAAGTTGGCCAAAGGTTTACCTGTTTTATTGATCTTTTCAAAAAAACCAACTTTTGGATTTATTGATCTGTTGTATAATTCTTTTTTTTTTTTCAATTTCATTTAATTCTGCTCTGATTTTGGTTATTTCTTTTCTTCTGCTGGGTTTGGGGTTGGAGTGTTGTTCCTTCTCCAGTTGCTTGAGATGTCCCATTAAGTTATTAACTTCCTCTCTTTCCATTTTCTTGAGGAAGGCTTGCAGTGCTATAAATTTCCCTCTTAGAACTGCCTTTGAGAAATTTGACAGGTAAAACATTTGTCTTTTGACTGTAGTCAAACAGCTTCTAGACTACTTAAAAGAAAGAATAGAAATTTGTGAATAGTGAGTTCTTACCTGTGTAGGCTCCCCAGCTCTGTAAACTGAGTAATGTGATTTGTTACTTTCTATTTTATTCTTGTCTTTACTTTTACATTCCTTCCAACTTTACTTTTGTTGTAAAGTTATTGAGGTGTTTGACAGTGAATAATTTCATCTGAACTCAAATTACTCTCTTTCCTTCTTGCAAGTGCTGAACCTGAAATTCAGAGTTGGCCAGCATACTTTGGATAACTTTCTTTCCTGTGTCATCTTTTTGTTTTAGCTAATAGATGATGGTGGAAGAGTTTCTATGAACTTTTACAGCTGGAAGTTCATAATTCATCTAGAAGTTCATAAGTTCACCTTTTTCAGACAAAGGTGTTCAATGACTGGTTCTTACCACCTGAAAACAAAAAGTGTCTTCACATTGTGAAATCACACTAATACTTGTGCCTATAGATTAGAGAGACTCAGTCATAAGCAGGTATTATGTCTTTTGTTTTTGTTGTGAATATTTGATATTCACAAAAGATTACTCTAAATTTGCATGCCTCTCTACTTTGTCTTTCTTGGACTAGAAGGTTTGTGTCTGAAGACAGTTTAGTTTGTTTTGTCATTATTCCTGCTGCTAAAAAAATCACTTTGGTAAAAATGTGATTAATTTGAAAACAGTATATTCTTCCTGAGTAAGTAAGTGTTGCCCTTGATGCTGGATCACATTGAACTTAGAGTCCTGGGAAAAAAGATAAAACTAAACAAATTGGAAGTCGAAGATTTCATTCCAGTTTCTAGAGGTGGTCTTGTCTTCATGTAATAAGAACTCTGTTTTCTCTCTCTCTCTCTCTCTCTCTCTCTCTCTATATATATATATATATATATATTTACTCCTATATATATATATACACATACACTGGGGGTCCTTGACGTTGGTGGAACATTACGGACACTCTATATGTGTAGGTGCCCTGTTTTCATATATATACATATATATAGTGTATCAAAGTGAAGACCTGTATGTGAATAAGGCTTGGAAGGTGAAGCCAAGAACTGAATAAAGATGAAAACTGCTATAGGCATTTATAGGACTTGGAACAACAAAGCATGAAGCTTGTGGCTGTGTCGCATTCTCGTCCCTGGGAGGAATGCCAGCTGGTGTCTGAGTATGTGGCTGCCGGATGAAACCCACAGTGGCTTCCTGGTGTGTGAGCACTGATAAGCTTGCTTTTCAGGTTCCTTCTCCCAGGTGAAGTGCTATTAAAACAAACGCATATTTTTAAGACTGGGCTGGTCACAACTATTGAACTATTTAATAGTGGTTATGAAAACTAGCATTTAATTAGCTATTTGTTTTACCTGTGGTAGCAAATGAGCAGTTTCATTTTATACTGTTATTAACTGACTGCATAGCACATTGGAGTGTGTTTAAAAATATGTATCTAATTATCATTGTTGTTCAATAGCTAATGACAAAGGAAGTTACATCCTAGGTCACAGCTTCATCTTGCATCTTCTTTTATGGGTCATGGCCAGTAGATCTGAGTCTAAATAACATTAGAAATGAACATAGGATTAAACAGATCAGTAAGTTTAAAAATAATTTGTTGGGCACAAGGCAAGGCTGAGAGAATCTTATAATTTAGGCTTATATTTTCTTCCAGCTCCTTTTCATGTCAGACTGATCAACAAGCTCACAATTCCTGGTTGGTACGTTATGATTTGTTCAGGCCTGTAGTGGGCGTTGTTAGTTATCTACCCACATCCCCTCAGCCCCCTCAGCCCCCTCAGTGTGTATATGTGCCCTTCCTGGCATCAAAAGGAAGATTTACTACTAACACTTCCAACAAGAGATGGCAAAAGTCTCTTCTCTGTTGGCTGGCACCTGTGGCTCAGGCTCAAAGGGGTAGGGTGCCAGCCCCAGATGCTGGAGGTGGTGGTTTCAAACCCAGCCCTGGCCAAAAACTGCAAAAAACAAACAAAAAAAATTTCACTTCCCCATCCTTCTCTTTTCCAGTTAAACTCATGAAGAAGTTAATCATGGAACTAGGCTCACCAAGGACGGAGTAAGAGTCATTTTCATTTTAGATGTTGTTTTGTGTTTTCTGGCCCAGAGTTAGATCTAGTTCAAGGGTGAAAAGAAAGAAAAAAGATTTGTCTGGGAAGTACAGCAATGGAATGGGAGCCGGAAACACTGCTGAGAACAGCAGCACTGGAGAGAGGAAGGTAAGGGAGGATGGAGAAAGCCGGTCCCTGGGTACTACTATACCCGGCCTCCAGTTCACCTCATGTTCCTTTAAAGACTAATAGCCAGAGTCTTCATTGCAAAGCAAGATGAGAACTGGGCAGGACTAGCTGGGAGTTCCCAGAAAGGAAGGAGAAGCAGAAACTTGGGACACATCACCCGAGGAAAAGGCATTGCAACCATTCTCCTCTGGTGGCTGTACGTGGAGACACCGTATAAGGGACACTCTGCAGTCACTCGAGGATCTGCCACAGCTGGTGGAGTTCCACAGTCAGTCAGAAGTGTGCCGCGCAGGCCCTATTTCAGCCCTTGTTGCCGGGTGAACTTTTCTCCAGAATAAAGCACTTTAAGACAAGCGCCTGCCTAGGTGATCTACCTTTTCATTTAATTTAGATCAATGAATGGTGTTATGGTCTAGAATGCTTTTCCCTTGTGGAAGTTCTGTACTTTGATTGACAAATTCTAACTGTTTTCTACTTAGACGAAAATGGAATCGGTTTTATTCCTGTTTAATTCCTGTTGCTGGGATTCGAAATCCTAAAATAGAAGTTGCCATTCCTTTCACGTCTAAAAGATTTGATTTGGGAAGAAGAGTTGGAGCAAACCTAAGCATTACTGCAGATAATTTTTTTTTTTAAGTTTTCTTTTTCAAAAAGCAGAAAATTACACATAATGCCATAATTGGTTTTTTGCCAGGAAGACAAAATCACTAAGGAGGAAAGATTGTGAGAAAATGTAAATCCTATTATAGAAAATATGATTAGGAGAGAGTAATGCGAAACACATCCACACGTTGCTGTCTGTAGCGAACGTCAACTCGTTTCTCTTGCTATTTATTTGTGATTTAAAAATAATAAATAATAGATAAATCATCAGATTGTAATGCAGATGGAATACTGGTGAATGGTATTATTCAAGGGATGGGCAGAGGAGCGGTGTCTTATGAAAGAGTTTACAGAGAAGCAGCAAGTTTATGGAAACCAAGGAGGAAATTGATATAGAGGTTTCATCTGCTTACGTAAGTGAAGAAAAATACTCATAACCGTAAGTGATAATTATGAGAAATTTTTTGTGCCAGAAACTATGGTAATTAAGTCCTTTGCAAATATAAGTACCTCCTTAGTTAATTTATGTTCATATTGGATTTAATGTGAAATATTAAACTTAAAATGAAACATTATTATACTATTTAATTATGTAATCTACTCACTGAAGTTAAGTCTTAGTGAATGATGATTTTAGAAATCTATTAAATTCTTTTTCACTTTATTTCTCTAACCATGTTTCCCTCCTAAGAGATATTTAAGTAATAGAGGAACAAATAGATTCATTATTTCCTTTTGCTTAGGTAAAGTAGAACATTGTAAAATTATTTTGTTTATTTAAGAGGCATTTGTGAAAAAGATAACATTTGTAAAATAGTTTTGTTTATAGATGAGGCATGTATGAAAAAACATTTTATAATATGAAATTTCACGGCCAGGCATGGTGGCTCACACCTGTAATCCTAGCACTCTGGGAGGCTGGGGAAGGTGGATCGCTTGAGTTCAGGAGTTCAAGACTAGCTTGAGCAAGAGTGAAAGCCTGTCTCTATTAGAGTTAAAGAATAGCCAGGCATCATGGCGGGTGCTTATAGTTCCAGCTACTTGGGTGGCTGAGACAAGAGGATCACTTGAGCACAGGAATTTGAGATTGCTGTGTGCTATGATACCATAGCACTCCAGCTGGGAGCAACAAAGTGAAACCCTCTCTCTTAAAAAAAAAATGATAATAATAATAATATAAAATTTTAGTTGATTACAACTTAGTTCAAATAGGAACCCCATTAAACAGTTTTCATACTTATTTTTCTGAGTTACCATGTCTAGCATGTGATTTTACGATGCTGTATACATATTTGAAATTTTAATTTACTTTCCAAAAATAAAGAAATGAAGATGAATTTGAATATTTTGTCTCCGTTTTTCTCCTTGATTAGAGGAGATGAGCCGTGATAGATTTGGGGCTGGGGGTGGGGCAGAGAGACTCCAGTATACTACGGCTGCTACATCTCTTTTATTCTATGCTCATCTCCCACCACCAAATGAAAAAGAAGGAGAGAAAGGGATGAATACTCACTGCATCCTCACAGTTAATTTTTACCATCTTAAATTATTAGTAGTTTGAGCCATCTTTTAATGATAAACAGGATAAAAATTCAACTGATAAAAGCAATGCAGTTCATTTTCTCATGGTGCATTTTTTAAAGGTTCTTATACACTTAAAGTATTTCCTACTCGCTTGGCTTTTTAAAGTAAAATATTTAGTATCTACAAACATGTGTGCCATATATGTAAATTATAAAGCATAATATAATGTAAACACCATGTATCTCCCATCCAGCTTAGGAAATTGTACATTAACTTCTAAAATAATATGCTTCTCCCTGCTGATCATGTTCCCTCGCCTCCCAGTCAGAGGTAAACACAATCTGAAAGGTTTGTCATCATTTCCATGGTTTTCTTCATTGCTTTTAAAAAGACCTAAAGATAGGGTGTTACCTGTGGCTCAATGGGTAGGGGACCGGCCCCATATACTGAGGGTGGCGGGTTCGAGCCTGGCCCGGCCAAACTGCAACAAAAAAAATAGCTGGGCATTGTGGCGGGCGACTGTAGTCCCAGCTACTCGGGAGGCTGAGGCAAGAGAATCGCCTAAGCCCAGGAGTTGGAGGTTGCTGTGAGCTGTGTGACTCCATGGCACTCAACCGAGGGGCGATAAAGTGAGACTCTGTCCCTACAAAAAAAAAAAAAAGGACCTAAAAATAGACCCTTAATAAACGATCATTTACTTCTGCTTGTTTGCGGGTGTCACTGAAATATCATAGGATATGCACATACACCGTAACCTTCTGTTACTGATTTTCACTCTGTATTAATGTGTCTGGGATTCATCTGTGTTGACACATCTAGTTGTAACTTTTTTCTCACCATGCTGCATGGCTAATCTGCTGTGTGAGTAGACTGTGTGTAGGTCTATTCTAATGCAGATGGATATCTGGGTCCATGCTTCTGCTGTTACAGAGACTGTTACTAATAATGCCCTTACACATGGCTATTTGGGCCCAGCTGCATGAGTTTCTCAAGAGTCTACTACTTAGGAATGAACTTGCTGGGTCTTACGGTGCTAAGATCTTAATTTTGATGGAAGTTACCAGAAAGAACTACTAATGTTTACCCCCACATTGGATATATGGTTTTTATTGTTTTTATTCTACATAAAATATAGATATATATTGTTTTTATTCTACATCATCATCAATGGTGGGTACTGTTATGAATTTTAAAAAATGTATATCAATCTGTTGGATGAAAAGTGGAATCCCAAGGTGATTTTGGCCTTTTAAAATAAATAACCCTCGTTACTAAAAGGATTAATCAGTTTTTCTTATACGTATGGCGTAAACTTTTCCTTCTCTGTGAAATGTCCATTTTCTATTGGATTATGACTTTGTCTTACAGAATTGTTTAAGTTCTCTTAGTTTGAAGAATAGGAATCCTTTGTCAGATTTGTGACCTGTCATTTTTTTTTTTTTTATTGTTGAGGATTCATTGAGGGTACAAGAAACCAGGTTACACTGATTGCGTGACTTGTCATTTTGTTCTTTTATGGGGCTTTTGCTGAACTAATGTTCTTAGTTCCAAAGTTACTGGAACCGTTTGGTGTCTTTTGTAAAATATGTTGTCCCACCTAAGCAATTAAAATATTTCACATGTCTTTTATTAATAAAAAGTAGAAATTTGCTTTTCACATTTAAGTCCATAATTTATTGGGAATTAATTTTTGTGTACAGTAGGAGGCATAAATTCCATTTGTTTTTCACAAAGGTGAAGAGTAGTCCCAGTTCATTCATTGATTTGTCACATCTGTCTTCACTGAGTGACAGTGACATATCTGCCCCAGGTATGCTCTGATTGCAGGGCCTTCCTTCCTTCCTTCCTTCCTTCCTCCCTCCCTCCCTCCTTCCCTCCCTCCCTCCTTCCTTCCTTCCTCCCTCCCTCCCTCCTTCCTTCCCTCCCTCCCTCCCTCTTTTCTTTCTTTCTTTCTTTTTATGGCCAGGGCTGGGTTTGAACCCACAACCTCTGGCATATGGGTCTGGCGCCATTGAGCCACAGGTGCCGCCTCTCTGTACCTATTTTGATCTCTGCCTGACGTTTTCTTCCTTCAAGCCACATGCTTCCTTCCTTACCCACTTTTGGCTTTTTCTCCAGAGTCTTTTTTTCAGTGAGGCCACGCATAGCCATTTATTTTTAAAATTCAATGCTTCTCCAAACTTTTTCAATGCTTATTGCCTGATTTATGTTTTTAGTCACTCTTATGAATATTTAAATTGTATATACTTACTTTATTGTGTATATTTTCTGCTATAGCAGATAATTGCAATAAGAAAAAGAGGTTTTGTTGACTTCTGAACCCCCCCGCCCCAATCGCCTAGAAAAATGCCTAGTACAAAATCAGGACTCAGTACTACATATTGAATGACTGCTATTCATACATACTACATTTTGAAAATGGAGCTCCTTACGGATTTCAGTCTTCTTCATTAACCTATTTTTTTCCTTAATTTATAACTTTATAATAATAAGACCTGATGTCTGGTAGGACATGGCCTCTCCATATTCTCACTCTTTAAGGGTAGTTTGTCTCTTCTTGATACTTTTTTCTCCCTTGTAAATTTCATAATTATTCTGTCAAGTGCCATGAAAAACATCATTGCTATTTTATTGACATTGTGTTGATTCTGTGTAGTTTAATTGGAAGAGAACAGAGAGATTTCTAAAAATTATTTTGAATCTTTCTATCCATAAAGAAATAGGTCTCTCATTTGCTTAAATTTTTCTTCAATATATATAAACATACTTTACAAATTATCTCTATAAGTTTGTGTACTATTTGACAAACACTGATTATTTTTGCAGACATAGTTAATTTATTCATAGGTTCTTCAATTAAATCAGGTCTTTATCTTAAACTAAACACTGGCACTATACATTCTAAAAATTACACCATATGAATTTTTAAATAGGGGTAACAGTTTTAAGGAAGCTAATAATTGTAATTAATCAGAATTTTTTCATTTGGCTAAAAGATGAAAATCTTAAAAGAAGAACCTAATTAAAGATACTGAGAATGCTTACGAGGAAAAACACATTGCGCTTAACTGGAGATTTTTCTCCCACTCTAAAAGCCTTACCTGACCCATCGCCAACAATGTCCATTAGTCCCTGCAAGATGTCTCTGTTTTACAGCAATTATTATAAGATTGTGTTGTTTGGTAATTGCCTCTGCATGTATCTGTCATCTCCTGTAGTTTGCATACTCATTGCGACCAGGGATTTTATCTTGTCTTTTGTATCCCTAGGCTCAATCATAGTGCTTGCCATGGAGAACATAGGTAGTATAAGCTGTTAGTCATGAAAATCTGAGCATCCAAAGGAGAATATAGACTTTAGTCTTCATAAAGCCTTCAAAAATAGTACAGAAATACATCTGCACAATAACTCCTTTCTTCCAAATCCCCTTTCTCTTTCAACACAGTGCCCCATTCTCTCCTATTTCTCCTCCAACTCTCCCCTTCTTTGTTGAATCTTTTTCCTCTGACATCCCCAGAGATGTCAGTCTTCCCCCAGTAATCTCTCTGTAACCTTCTCTATTCTAACTTCATTCAACAGCCTATAACATACGTCTGGATTACCCACTCCTATGTTCTCAATTACACCAAGAATAGTTCCATTTATAACTTCAACACTGAACCTACTTTAAAACTCCTGGGCCTTCTTTTTAATTTTCTGCATATTTACTACATGTGTCATAAAACCTGCTATTAGCACATAAAATTTAATATATTCCTAATATGATTTCATTAATTCTCCTGCTCACACAGCTTTCTGAATTTTTCCATTTTCCCTTTATTCATGTGAAGGTCTATGTTGTCACAATCCATTCAGTCACCCAAAGGAGCAGAATTAGCTTTCCTGGGCCTTATCTCAAACAGATAATGGTGACTGAAAATCCTGTTCCTTAAATATGTCCTGGGTATCTTCCTCAGTTTCCCAGGCACGTGCTGAGCTGTGACCTGAAAATTTTCAGCTGGCCTGTTGCAATGAAACCTACTCGTTTGTTTTGTAGACCTCAGATTGACTTTTTTCCTTTTTGGTTTTGTCCCAATTATTTTTCTAAAATGAAAATATCTTTATATATGCTTTTGAGCTGAACATTTCTTATAGCTTAGCATTGCTCAAAGGAGTGAAGTCTAAATTCATTAAAATCACACACAGGATACTTCCTTTGCTTGTTCCGACCTATCTTGTCACCTTCATCATTTTCACGTATACTGTTCTCCATTTATACCTAGATTTTAAATGTTTACTGGCAACATCACCTTTTCTTCTTCCCTTTATGTAGGTTGTTTCTATTATATCATTTCCCCTTTTTCTATCTAAATAATTTCTGCTTATCCAGCTCAGCTATTATCTTTCATTTGAAGTAAATCTTCCAGTATCCCTTCAAACTGACTCCTGTCCTCTGCTTTCATGGCATTGTTATCTCAACACTTGCAAATTTGAGTTAACGTTTATTTTTATATTTGTCTCCCTTCTTTACGCTGGGTTCATACCTAAAGGTCAGAACCTTTTTTTTTTTTGCATTATTGTGTCTGCCCTAACAGTTAGGTTACCTATCCATCCTTGACCAAAACTCCACAGAGATCCAGAAAACATCTCTGCCCATAGAGAGGGCATCATCCTTCCCCTCGTGTCCACACTGACTGAGTACCGTCCTTCCAGAAATCAGACATGGTGAGCCTCTTCCTTAAAACCTTAACAAACTGCTCAAACCTCTTCAATGACATTAAATATTTATTGACAACATCACATTTTTTTGCTTTTATCTTCAATGCATTGTTTTCAGTTCTTTATCATATTAACTAATTTCTCAACAATCAATATGGAATATTTTAATGGTTATGTAGTTCATTGTGACTTAAACCAAAGGAGAGACAGCGTAAGAATCTTATTATTTCTTCCACTTACTTGGTCCTCAGTGTCAGGAAAATAATGGAGTCTGGAAACCACTGGTATGCATTAGTATGTCTGGATTATTATTGTTGTTATTTTTTACAATACTTTTCATGTATTATTTGATTTACTCCTCCCAGTATGCTTACTCAAGGGCAAGCATTGGGAAGGAACTATTCTGGAAAGTTAATCCAGTTCTATCTGTTTCAAAATTTGTGTTCCAGGGTACCTTGTTCCTTTAGAACCAATTTCATCTTCATTTCCATTCTCAGTCATCCCCTTCACCACCATTTGAACCTTGTGTTGATCTTAATTTATTTTTATGTGGATTTATATGATAAAGCGTAAATGGATATAGCAACTCTGCCAAGCTGTATCATGCAGTGTGTGGTGTTTTTTTTCTGTTGAATATTTGGTATAGATTCAAATTTGGCTTAGCAGCCTGACAATAGATTTGAGATTTTTTTTTTTTATTTGTTAACATCACCACCCCAGAGGTGCTCAAGCAGTCATTTTACTTTGCCAGGTAATTAATTAGTGGATGTCTTTAGCACTAGTGTATTTTCTTCTTTGTGATTGCCTTTTATATGTTTGCTTATTTTCAGCCAAAAATCTGTTACAAAATGCAAATTGTTATCCAGAAAGTTCTGGAAAACTGGTTTAGAAAGTTGACTTAATGTCAAAAGAAATTCAGCAAAGAGGAAGGATGAACATGTAGTTTTAAGTGTCATGTGCTATTTTTATGATGGAAGAGATAACATATTCCAAAAAGGGGGAAAGCAATCCAGTAAGAGTTCCCAGAAGATTTCAGGGGAAGTGGCATGATACTAAATCATGTTCTTGAAGTTCAAATGTTATTTAGAGGGCCTCTTATGAAAGTGCAGTAGTTTTTATGGTCAAATATGAGCAATATTAATCCTCTACCTGCAAACTTCAATTTATTGATGTCAAATATTTTGGAAAGTGTACATTTATATGAGCCAAGACTATTTTTCTTTAAATTTGTTATTTAAAACACATTTAGAAATAATTCTAGTTATATTTCAAAGTAGCACAAATATAAGCTTACAATTCCTTTCCTCCCATGGATTTCTTGGAAAAAGGAGATAGAGCTATAAAAGGACAGAGGTGGTGTGCGTGACCAATAGATGAAAGCTTTAAATATTTCTAGGAGCCAGAGGATGAATGGAAGTGCATTGATAGAGACATTAAGAGTATGACATCAGAACCCAGAGAAGGTCTAGAATTAGGGTCTGTAGGAAGAATGCTGGATGAATAAAGCCAAAAGTTTAAGAGTAAGAGAGCTGAAAAAATGGGAATTGACAGAAAAGAGGAAGATTTGTTTTTATGAAGATAAAAACGTTATTTATAAAAAAAAGGCAAATAGGAACAATGGAATAATATAGCTTATGTATAAGTGAGTCAAAAATAGTATTTTAAGTAAACTCTCTTAAAAAGAAATTAGAAGCTCCTTCGCTCAGAAGTGTTCTCTACTGAATGAACCAAGATTGGAACCACACATAAATCTAATTGCAACACATTACCCTCACCAGCTGACAAAAATATTGATAAAATGAAAACAGTATTAATGACTTTTTAACCTTTGGCACCCACAAACAAAGTCTAGAGGAATGGGTTATAGTTAAAAGACATAATATTTCAGTTAGAAAATTTTGAACATTTAGAAGTATAAATATAGTTGAAAGAATTTGGGAATTGGAAATCAAGGTAGAAAAAAATAAAGAAAATGAATAACTGCCATCAGGGAATTTGAAATCCAGATTCAAATTGACGGAACTAAACATATAAGTGCAAATGTATTATGTGTAATTATAAAATAATAATAGAATATTCAAATTAATAAAATTTGAAAGGTTATATGCAGTATGGAAATAAAGATATAAAATGGGTGATAGTACATACATGTTAAAGTCTCATATTTCTTAGTGTCTAGAGATTTAATATGTTAGCATATTCTTTAGAAATATGATGTCAACTGGCAGTAAAAAAACTGACTATAATAATAATAATAATAAGTATTTTCAGCACTTACCTCAGGGCCAGAAGGTTAGAATGGAGTAGGTAAACAAAGAATTTTGCTTTTCATTTAAAGCTATTTTATACTAGTTGATTTGTGCATTATTTGATTAAAAATAAATAAAAATAGAAAAGAAATTATAGCACTATGTAATAGAAGACTCCCTGTGGAAGATTTGAAGAGCATGTTAAACACAAAATGTAAGGGAGGTGATTCAGCCAACAAAATAACCTCTTAAACCAGTGGTTCTCATGTGCTTGTAAGGGAGGTGATCCAACCAACAAAATAACCTCTTAAACCGGTGGTTGTGAATATGCTTGTAAGGGAGGTGATCCAGCCAACAAAATAATCTCTTCAGCCAGTGGTTCTCAGCATGCTTTCTCACAGGAATCATCTGGGATTTGAGGACTTCCTACAAACATATGGAAAGTGCTTTCACTATTTACAGTTTATATTATGGTTTATGCAGTCCCCAAATGCTGTGTTTTGGGTTTTTCGGGCATTTGCATATGTGTTCCTATATGGTAGACACTAAAAGTGTTAAAAATCCATGCAAAAGGTGACTGCAACTTCCTGGTTGAGAGGTCCTTCAGTATTGGGTTACCTTGGCCTGTGGTTCAGGTGAACGTAAACTTTATGATTTCTGGGAATATCAGATATCTTCAACTTTATCCTTCTTTGATCTCTGTAATTGAGAACATCTTGCTGGGCACTTGGTCTTCATTATAGCTGATTCAAGCTTCTGGCTTAGTTCATTTTTGTATTAATTCCTTTAACTTAAGTTCTTAAAAGCTAGGAAGAAAAAAAAAATAGGCAGAATAAAGAAAATACAGAGAGAAGTGAAATAGTGTTTATTAACTCTAGGGATTAAAAGTAGCCTACACTGTAATGAAGAAAGTCAATTACCAGAGATACTTATAATAGCCTTTGATCGCCTTTCCTCCCTTGATATTGTTCTGGTTTAGTTATTACCATAAGGTTTTTTTTTTGTTGTTGTTAATGTGTATGTATATCTGCCTTGTGGTTTGCCAACCACCAAGGAACCCAGATTCAGATCCAGTTTTTAAATTGAGTTTAGAATTGTGTTTATATCTATCTGCTCTACACAGTTTCAGAATCACTGTGAAGTGTATGAAGGGCACTGAATTTTAATTAACCCAGACTTATTTCTTGGATCTGGCTTGTAATATAAAGGTGACCATGACAAATCATTTATCCTGCCTATTCCTTAATTTTCATTCCTCTAAACCAGGCATCCTCAAACTGCGGCCCACGGGCCACATGAAGCAGTGTAAATTGTATTTGTTCCCATTTTGTTTTTTACTTCAAAATAAGATATGTGCAGTGTGCATAGGAATTTGTTCATAGTTTTTTTTTTTTTTTTTTTTAAACTATAGTCCGGCCTTCCAACAGTCTGAGGGACAGTGAATTGGCCCCCTGTTTAAAATGTTTGAGGACACCTGCTCTAAACTAAGGATAATACCGTATCCTTTATAAGATTATTGGCTAAAAAACTTACTTCTTGATGGGAAAGAAGGCATTGGTGTCTTGAAAACATCTGGTTGAAATTTTTAATCTAAGGAATGTGATTCTGTTACTAGGGTTTTGAACAGTGCTTACTAGCTGTCCCCAAAGAGTGTTTTAAAACTGAATTGAATTCGTCTTGCATTGAGGCCCTGGCTCTGTTCCTTTAACAAGCTCTCCAGCTGGTTCCCAGTGTACAGGTAGAGGTGAGAATGGTTGGCTTAAATACTTGATAATTATTGTAAAATAATTAATTTTACTTTTCAGACATGCAATTTATTTTGAAAACATCAAGGCTCCAAAACACAAGTCACCTTCAAGTAACTCTGCAGTTCTTCTCCAAAGTTGAACAATGTGTCTTCAATTAGGAATTATGTCTTGGACCAGCTTTTTCTCTTTAAAGTGATTGACAGTCAATAGGGTAGCTGTTTTTACATATCTAATTAACTTTCTTCAGCAATAAACCTTTATTGAGCACTTTCTGTCATCAGGCACTTGTTTTTCAAAGATAAATAAAACATACTACCTATTTTCAATTTAGGGAGGGGAGAACTTTAAGCATATTATTTGAGTAGCAGATGGTAAATGACGTGATATTAAAATTTATAGGGTGCAGTAAGGACTTGGAGGAGGGGTATTGAGCTTGGTCTACTGAGAGACTGGAGGGGGTCCTCTCAGAAACAATTGCATTTGGAGGAATAGATAAGAATAATCAAAGTAATATACAAGTAATAAAGATTGAGGAAAGCAAAGAGCCTTAGAAAAGAAAAGGAGACAATAAACCACACTGGATTATTTAAGGCATTGCCAGCAGGTCTGTATTATTGCAGCAAAATGTCTGGGGCAGGGAAGAATGGAAAATGAATCCAAGGCTGTAGGTCTGGGCTAGTTCCTGAAAGGCAATGTTTGCCAAAATAAAATGCCCCTTGTGGCTTGAATTCCACCTCACTGGTTAAGAGAAAGAAGTATATGGGCCACATATTGGGGTACAAGAGATGTGAATTTGTGTATGAATGCTTCAGTGCAAGAAGTAGAGCCTTTCAAGAAAATATCCACCCAGCCTGAGCATCGAGCAAAAGGAATGGAGAGAAGCCAAATTGTAGGCAGGGAGACTTTCTGTAGGGAATTGGTGAATTAGCACTGGTATATAAATTGGTACATAAATAATATGTATATATGTGTATATATACTCATACAGTCACACACACACACTTATAGACATACATATGTATTTCCTTTCTGAACAAACAGAAAACTAAGCACAAATATTCTTCCATGCTGAATTTCATTGTGTTATCCTTGAATTGCCATGCTAGGAAAGGTCACATAGATTAACCTACAGAGAGGGAATTTGTATAAGAATTTTTGTACAAGAATTTCTACACATCATTATATGTCTTTTGAGGGCCTTAAATGTGATTTAAACAAAGAAAACATATTCAAAGAAGCAAGGAAAAAATTGTACAATTCAATCCATGTAGCCCCCAATTTATTTCTTTTATAATGAAAGCAAACAACTGAAACTAAGGTAGTAATTTACAAGGCTCTTACCAACAATGTGCCATTGTTTAATTTTTTTCTATAGACTTTATAACTTTCTCTTTTTTTTGACAGTTGAAAAATACTTTCTCTAAGTTGTCTGCACTCTGGGTAGTGAAGATCTGCCGTCAAGTGGTGTGCTGCTGCTTTCCATTCTATTTTCATCGTCTCTGAGTATTTTGATTCTTTGAGTCTGTTTCTTCTTCCTTCACTTTTAGGTATCACAAAATTCTTTGACGACATAATTGATCATCTCATGAAGAGAGGCACGTGAGGAATAGCTTTAGTAATCCTCTGATTTTTCATACGTTTTCTTTTATCCATTTAGATAGGAAAACTGATTTTATTTTTTTTTTCTTTTTTTTTTATTAAATCATAACTGTATACAATGATATGATTATGGGGCATCATACACTGACTTCATAAACCATTTGACACATTTTTATCACAGTGGTTAGCATAGCCTTTCCGGCGTTATCTCAGTTACTGTGCCAAAACATTTACATTCTACAGTTACCAAGTTTCGCAAATACCCCTGTAATATGCACCACAGGTGTGATCCCACCGATTCCCCTCCCTCTACCCACCCCCCCCTTTCCCACTTCCCCCTATTGTTAAGTTGTAGCTGGGTTATAGCTTTCATGTGAGAGTCCCAAATTAGTTTCATAGTAGGGCTGTGTACATTGGGTATTTTTTCTTCCATTCTTGGGATACTTTACTAAGAAGAATATGTTCCAGCTCCATCCATGTAAACATGAAAGAGGTAAAGTCTCCATCTTTTTTTAAGGCTGCATAGTATTCCATGGTATACATATACCACAATTTATTAATCCATTCGTGGATCGATGGGCACTTGGGCTTTTTCCATGACTTAGCTATTATGAATTGGGCTGCAATAAACATTCTGGTACAAATATCTTTGTTATGTTGTGATTTTTGGTCTTCTGGGTATATGCCCAGCAGAGGAATTACAGGATTGAATGGCAGATCTATTTTTAGATCTCTGAGTGTTCTCCATATATCTTTCCAAAAGGAACGTATTAATTTGCATTCCCACCAGCAGTGTAGAAGTGTTCCCTTTTCTCCGCATCCACGCCAACATCTCTGGTCTTGAGATTTTGTGATATAGGCTAGTCTCATTGGAGTTAGATGATATCTCAAAGTAGTTTTGATTTGCATTTCTCTGATGATTAAAGATGATGAGCATTTTTTCATATGTCTGAAGGCCGTGCGCCTGTCTTCTTCAGAGAAGTTTCTCTTCAAATCCCTTGCCCAGCCTGCGATGGGATCCCTTGTTTTTTTCTTGCTGATGCGTTTGAGTTCTCTGTGGATTCTGGTTATTAAACCTTTGTCAGAGATATACCCTGCAAATATCTTCTCCCATTCTGAGGGCTGTCTGCTTGCTCTGCTTACTGTGTTCTTAGCTGTGCAGAAGCTTTTTAGTTTGATCAAGTCCCAGTAGTGTATTTTTGAAGCTGCTTCAATTGCCCGGGGGGTTCTCCTCATGAAATACTCACCCAGACCAATTTCTTCAAGGGTTTTCCCTGCATTCTCCTCTAGCATTTTTATAGTTTCATGTTTTAAGTTTAAATCTTTAATCCAATGAGAGTCTATCTTAGTTAATGGTGAAAGGTGTGGGTCCAATTTCAGTCTTCTGCAGGTTGCCAGCCAGTACACCCAGCACCATTTGTTAAATAGGGAATCTTTTCCCCACTGAATGTTTTTAATTGGCTTGTCAAAAATCAAATAGCGGTAAGTAGCTGGATTCATCTCTTGGTTCTCTATTCTGTTCCAGATATCTACTTCTCTGTTTTTGTGCCAATACCATGCTGTTTTGATCACTATCGATTTGTAGTAAAGTCTGAGGTCTGGTAGTGTGATTCCTCCTGTTTTGTTTTTATTTCTGAGTAATGTCTTGGCTATTCGAGGTTTTTTCTGATTCCATATAAAACGAAGTAATGTTTTTTCAAGATCTTTAAAATATGACAGTGGAGCTTTAATAGGGAGTGCGTTGAAATTATATATTGCTTTGGGTAGTATGGACATTTTGATAATGTTGATTATTCCTAGCCATGAGCATGGTATGTTTTTCCATTTGTTAACATTTTCAGCTATTTCTTTTCTTAGAGTTTCATAGTTCTCTTTATAGAGATCTTTCACGTCTTTTGTTAGGTAAATTCCCAAATATTTCATCTTCTTTGGCACTACTGTGAATGGGATAGAGTCCTTAACTGCTTTTTCAACTTGACTGTTGTTGGTGTATATAAAGGCTACCGATTTATGGATGTTGATTTTGTAACCTGAGACGCTGCTGTATTCCTTGATCACTTCTAGGAGTTTTGTAGTAGAGTCCCTAGTGTTTTCCAGATACACAATCATATCATCTGCGAAGAGCGAGAGTTTGATCTCTTCTGACCCTATATGGATACCCTTGATCGCCTTTTCTTCCCTAATTGCGGTGGCTAAAACTTCCATTACAATATTGAAAAGCAATGGAGACAATGGGCAGCCTTGTCTGGTTCCTGATCTGAGTGGAAATGATTCCAATTTAACTCCATTCAATATGGTATTGGCTGTGGGTTTGCTGTAGATAGCCTCTATCAGTTTAAGAAAAGTCCCTTCTAGACCAATTTTCTTGAGTGTTCTGATCATGAAGGGATGCTGGATATTATCAAAAGCTTTTTCTACATCAATTGAGAGAATCATATGGTCTTTGTTTTTTAATTTGTTTATGTGCTGAATTACATTTATAGATTTACGTATATTGAACCAGCCTTGAGACCCTGGGATAAAACCAACTTGGTCATGATGTATAATTTGTTTGATGTGTTGCTGGATTCTGTTTGTTAGGATCTTGTTGAATATTTTTGCATCTATATTCATTAGCGATATTGGTCTATAATTTTCTTTCCTTGTTGGGTCTTTTCCTGGTTTGGGGATCAGGGTGATGTTTGCTTCATAGAACGTGTTGGGTAGTCTTCCTTCTTTTTCTACATTTTGGAACAGGTTGAGTAATATAGGTACTAATTCCTCTTTAAAGGTTTGGTAGAATTCTGACGTGAAACCATCTGGTCCCGGGCTTTTCTTTTTAGGGAGGTTTTGTATAGTTGATGCTATTTCTGAACTTGATATGGGTCTGTTCAACATTTCCACTTGATTCTGGTTAAGTCTTGGAAGATGGCGTGCTTCCAAGTATTGGTCTATTTCCTTCAGATTTTCATATTTCTGAGAATAAAGTTTCTTGTAATATTCATTAAGGATTTTTTTGATTTCTGATGAGTCTGTGGTTATTTCGTCTTTGTTGTTTCTGATTGATGATATTAGAGATTTTACTCTTTTTTTCCTGATTAGGTTGGCCAGAGGTTTATCTATTTTATTGACCTTTTCAAAAAACTAGCTTTTTGATTTATTGATCTGTTGTATTATTCTTTTGTTTTCAATTTCATTTAATTCTGCTCTAATTTTGGTTATTTCTTTTCTTCTACTGGGTTTGGGGTTGGAATGTTCTTCCTTTTCCAGTTGCGTGAGATGTCCCATTAAGTTGTTAACTTCCTCTCTTTCCGTTCTCTTGAGGAAGGCTTGCAGTGCTATAAATTTCCCTCTTAGAACTGCCTTTGCAGTGTCCCAGAGGTTCTGATAGTTTGTGTCTTCATTGTCATTTTGTTCCAAAAAATTGGTGATTTCTTTCTTAATTTCATCTCTGACCCAGCTATCATTCAGCATAAGGTTATTTAACTTCCATGTTTTTGTATGGGTATGCAGATTCCTGTTGTTACTCAATTCAAGTTTTATTCCATGATGGTCCGAGAAGATGCATGGAATAATTTCTATTCCTTTAAATTGACTGAGGTTAGACTTGTGACCTAAAATGTGATCAATTTTGGAGTAAGTTCCGTGGGCTGATGAGAAGTATGTGTATTCAGTTTTGTTGGGATGAAATGTTCTGTAGATGTCTGCTAAATCTAAATATTGGATGGTTAGGTTTAAATCTAAGATTTCTTTGCTCAGCTTCTTTCTGGAGGATCGATCCAACACTGCCAAGGGAGTGTTAAAATCTCCAACGATTATGGAGCTGCAGGAAATCAAGTTACTCATGTCTGTTAGAGTTTCTTATAAATTGAGGTGCATTCTGGTTGGGTGCATAGATATTAATAATTGAGATCTCGTCATATTGAGTATTACCCTTAACAAATATGAAGTGACCATTCTTGTCCTTCCTTACTTTTGATGGTTTAAAGCCTACTGTATCTGCAAATAAAATTGCAACACCTGCTTTTTTCTGATTACCATTTGCCTGAAATATGGACGACCATCCTTTCACCCTGAGTCTGTATTTGTCTTTTAAGTTGAGATGTGACTCTTGTATGCAACAAATATCTGCCTTGAGTTTTTGTATCCAGTCAGCTAACCTATGCCTCTTTAGAGGACAGTTTAAGCCATTCACATTGATGGAGAGTATTGATAAGTCTGGTGGAATTTTGGGTATCGAGTTTTTCAAAGGTCCAGTGGACATTTTTAATCCTTTCACCAGTGTGGAAGTTGGAGTTTGATCCGAAGTTTCTGAGTGAGTTTACTTTTGTGGTATAGGATTGGGTTGGTCATTGTGGAGGATAGGTCTGAGAACATCCTGAAGAGCTGGTTTGCTTATGGCAAATTTTTTCAACATATGAATGTCATTGAAGTATTTAATTTCTCCATCATAGATGAAACTCAGTTTAGCTGGATACAAGATCCTGGGTTGAAAGTTTTTTTGCTTTAGGAGATTAAAAGTTGATGACCAGCCTCTTCTTGCTTGAAAAGTTTCAGCAGAGAGATCTGCAGTTATTCTAATATTCTTACCTTTGTACGTTATAGTTTTCTTTCGCCGGGCTGCTTTGAGAATCTTCTCTTTCATGTTGACTTTAGTGAAGCTAATTATGATATGTCTGGGAGATGGCTTATTGGGGTTGAATCGTGCTGGGGTTCTGAAACTGTCTGCTATCTGAATTTCAGATTCTCTAGGCATGTCTGGAAAATTTTCTTTCATAATTTCATGTAGAAGGGCCTCTGTGCCCTTGGCAGCTACTTCATCGTTCTCCGAAATTCCTATAACCCTTATGTTGTTTTTTTTCGAATTATCTGAGAGTTCTCTGAGTGAGTGATCCGTTTTTGCTCTCCATTTCTCTTCCTCTTTGAGAGATTGGGAGCGTTCGAAGACTTTATCTTCAATGTCAGAAATCCTTTCTTCTGCTTGCTCCATTCTGTTACTGAGGGATTCTACTGTATTTTTCATATCTTTGAGGGCTGTAAGTTCTTGTTTCAGTGTGTCTAAGTCTTAGGTGGTTTTGTCTTTAAATTCGTTAAATTCTTGAGACAACTTTTGAATTTCTCCTCGAATTCCTAATTCCATTTTATTAATCTTGTCTGCAAACCAAATTCTGAATTCGACATCTGACATCTCAGCCAGTTGTTTATGAATGGGATCTTCAATCACATCTGCCGTATCTTTTCTTGGGGGGGTTGATCTATTCTGGTTATTCATGTTACCAGAGTTTTTCCGCTGATTCCGCCCCATGGTTTACTCCCTTTGGTTTTTCCCCTGGGGTTTTATCGAGGGCCTGTACAGTGTTGTGGCCTGAGAAACTGGGGCCCTGTCTGGTGTGGTGGAGCAAAGTGGTTCTGTCTTGTTTTCAGCTGGTTTCTGTTCGATCCTATTGCAACTTCTACTCTGGCTTGAAGTCTCAGCTGGCTCTGCTGGGTCTCTCAACAGAATCTCCTTCCTGAATGTCTAAGGTCTATCTTCTTTAACTCAGTACAAAGGCTGTGCTTAGCCAGCTATTTCCTCCGCTGGGTTACACGAGTCAGCACCAGCTGCCTCTGGGAACAAGGCTCACCTTAAGCCAGTGTTTTTCAACCTTTTTTATCTCACAGCACACTTGAACTCCGATGGCACATCCACACTTAGAGGTCTGGAGAAAGCTGCTCGGCGCGGAAGGAGGCGGTGCCCCCGCACTTGGGGTCGAGAGGGAGTGCAGGAGAAGGCAGCCCCGGCCGCAGCCCCGGCCGCGGCGTGAGGAGGCTGAGCACAAGCGCGGGAGTCGCCACCGCCGCTACCGCCCCCTCAGCTTCTCCCAGCTCTGCCGCCCCACGCCCGCGCCGATCGCGCGCCCAGCCGCACTGACAGCGGTGCGAGCTCCGCAGCCGCGAGCCCTTCCCTCGGCCGGCACCACAGAGGCGCGCGGGTGTGGGGGCTTGCGAAGAGGCTTCCCTCCGCTCGGCCCCACCCGCCACTGTGGCCCTGGCCTCAGGAAAACTGATTTTAATTACTACTTTTTCTATTGGCCAAGACAACCTACAATTAGTGCCTGGGTAAAATTTCACAATGATTTCTAGATTTTTGTTTTATCCATTCCATTTATTGTGAATTGAAGTATGTCCTCCCAAATCATATGTTGAAGTCCTAATCCACAATAAATGCATCAGAATGCAATCTTACTTGAATATATGATCTTCACAAGTGAAAATGAGTTCGTTACAGTTGGCCCAGATCCAGTATAACTGGTATCCTTATACAAAGAGAGATTTGGACACAAAGACAGACAGACACAGGGAAAATACAATGTGAACATACAAGTCTGCAGCAATACACCAATAAGCACAGGAATGCCAAAAGTTGGTGGTGAAACAGTGGAAGCTAAGAATGAGCAAGGAAGGATGTCTCCCTAAGGATTTCAAAGGAAATGTGGATTGGCCAACACATTAATTTCAAACTTCTAGCCTCCAGAACTGCAATATAATAAATTCCTGTTGTTCAAAGACACCGAATTTTCAGGATTTTGTTACAAGAGCCCTAGGAAACTAATACCCTGTTTAAATATTAAAAAAATAGTAATTAAAAGGCTAACATAGGTCTTACAAATTTTAGAGTTTTTCAAGCCAGGGCATAATGAATGGATGATGAATAAAACTCTGTATCTAACAACACTCTCATTTATAAAAGAAAGAATGTTAACAATAGAAAAGCAGGAAGCACATATTTAATGATAAGAGAAAATCCTTGAAATTTAGCCGTCTGTAATTAATGTACAAAAGCATATTGTCTTTATCTCTATTTTTTCCTCCTACTGCAGTAGATTTCAAAACTTCACCCACATTTTAATGAACTGCCAAATAACCAAATACATTGTGGATTTCTGATATAGCAGGAGTGGGGCCTTGGTGTGTGTCACACTTTATGGGGGCAAGACATGATTGCAAGAGGGACTTTACCTAACAATTGCAATCAGTGTAAACTGGCTTATTGTACCCTCAATGAATCCCCAACAATAATAAATAAATAAATAAAATGGATTTCTGGAATATATACTCTTGTTCAATCAATAATGCTCTGGGGGCATTCATGAAAGTGGAATTCTGACTGCTGAGTTGTGGGATTAACTTGCCTTAGACATTTTTCAGAACTCAGTCCTAAAGACGGCTGAGAAACCTGACTTCTCTCTGTGGCAGCAGGCACCATAGGCGTTCATTACCTTTGAAAGGGATTTTGTTACATAAGTCCACCAAAAACAGAATTCTGATCAAATGTTAGAGTAGAATTAAGGCTTTGTAAATGCTGATGGCCAGGTTTCTGAAGTATTCAGTGTTCAAATTAAACACTGAAGTCTTCTTTATGATCGATATTAGGACAATCAGGCATCATTCATTCTTTATTTTAGAAATGCAATCTTTTTTTTTTTTTAATTGTTGGAGAATCATTGAGAGTAAAATGAGCCAGGTTATAATGCTTGCGTTTGCTGAGTGAAGTCCCTCTATTAATAGTGTCCCACTCCCAAGAGGTGTGTGACACACTGTGGCCCCACACCCCCATCTCACCTTCCCTTTCTCCCCCTCCCCTGTGTACCCTCCTCCCACCATGTATGAGCATCAATTGTCCTCATATCAGAATTGAGTACATTGGATTCTTGCTTCTCCATTCTTGTGATGCTTTACTAAGAAGAATGTATTTCAGCTCCACCCAAATTAATACAAAAGATGTAAAGTCAACATCCTTCTTAGTGGCTGTATAGTATTCCACAGTATACATATGTCACAGCTTGTTAATCCATTCCTGGATTGGTGGACATTTAGGTTGTTTCCACAATTTGGCAATTGTAAACTAAGCTGCAAAGAACAATCTAGTGCAAATATCCTTATGATAATTTTTTTTTTTTCTTCTGGGTAGAAGCTCAATAATGGGACTGCGGGATCAAATGAGAGAGCTAGTTTGAGTTCTTTGAGGGTTCTACATACTTACTCCCAAAGGGTTGTATTATTTTGCAGTCCCACCAGCAGTGCAGAAGTGTTCTTTTCTTTCCACAACCACACCAGCATCTGCAGCTTTGAGTCTTTGTGATGTGGGCTATTCTCACTGGGGTTAGCTGATATCTTAGGGTGGTTTTGATTTGCATTTCTCTGATATTTAGGGATGATGAGCAGTTTTTCATATGCTTGTTAGCCATTGATCTGTCTTCTTTAGAGATGGTTCTATTCATCTCACTTGCCCATTGATAAAGGGGATCCTTGGCCTTTTTTTGTGTGTGTGGCTTAATTTAAGTTCTCTAGATTCTAGTTATCAAGCTTTTGTCCAATTCATAATATGCAAATATCTTTTCCCATTCTGATGGTTATCTATTTGCTTTGGTTTTTGTCTCTTTAGCTGTACAGAAGCTTTTCAGTTTAATTAAGTCTCATTTGTTTATTTTTGTTGTTGCAATTGTCACAGAAGTCTTCTTCATAAAAATATTCCCCCAGGCTGATATCGTCAAGTGTCTTCCCTACACTTTCTTCGAGGAATTTTGTTGATTCATGCTTTAGATTTAGATCTTTTATCCATCTTGAATCAATTTTAGTGAGTGGAGAAAGGTGTGGGTCCAGTTTCACTCTATTACACATGGTTATCCACTTATCCCAGCACTATTTATTGAATAGGGATTCTCTAAGTACTGATACTCTTCACAGAAATAGGAAATTTCTATTTCTAAATTGTAAACTTTGAATGGAACTACAAAAGACCATGAATAGTTAAAGCAATTATGAGCAAAAAGAACAGAACTGGTGGAGGTATTATTCTACCTGACTTTAAAATACACTCAAAGGTATAGTAATTAACCAAACCCCAACATGTTATTGGCATAAAAGCAGACATATAGACCAATGAAGAATAACACAGAGCCCAAAAATAAATGCACTTTTTTTGAGCCAACTGATTTTTGACAAAGGTGCCAGGAAGATACACTGGGTAAAGGACAGTCTCTTTAATAAATAATGGTGGGAAAATTGAATATCCATGTGCAGGAGAATTAAACTAGGTAAACCCCTATATCTCACCATATACAAAATTAACTCAAAATAGATCAATGTTTTCAAGGTAAGACCCCAAAATATGACTCTATTAGACGAAAACATAGGGGAAATTTTTAAGATATTGGTCTGGACAGAGATATTTTTGGTAATATATCAAAAGCAACAAGGCTCTGATAGACAAATGGGAAAGCTTCTGCATAACCAAGGAAACAGTCAACATAGTAAAGAAACACATTCAGAGTAAGTGAAAATATCAGCCAACTCTTCATTCAACAAGGGATTAATATCCAGAATATGAAAAAGAAATGACTCAATAGTAAAAAAAGTAAAAATCCAGTTAAAAAATGGGTTCATGATCTGATAGACATTTTTCAAAAGAAGACATACAAAGGGTCAACAAATCTATGAAAAATGAGCAATATCACTAATCATCAGGGAACTACAAACGAAAACTGCCATGAGATATCCTTCCATCTCAGTTAAAATCACTATTATCAAAACATAACAAAAATAACAAATACTGGTGAGAATGTGAAGGAAAGGGGACTCTTATATGCTCTGAGTGAGGATGTAAATCAGTGTAGTCATTAATAATATGGATTTTTGTAAAAAACTAAAAATAACCATGTGATCCAGCAATCCCACTACTGGGTATGTATCCAGAGGAAAAGGAATCAGTGTATGGAACAGCTATCTGCACGCTCATGTGTGCTGCAGCATTGTTTACAATACCCAAGCTACGGAATCAACTTGGGTGTCCATCAACAGATGAACAGATAAAGAAAAGGTGGTACATATACATATACACAATGAAATATTATTTGGCCATAAGCAATAATGAGAATCTCTCATTTGCAGCAACATGGATGGAACTGGAGGTCATTATCTTAAAAGAAATAAGCTAGACAAAGAAATATAAGTACATCATGTCCTCACTCATGTGGAAGCTAAGTAAATTGAGAAGTAGAGAGTGGAATATTGGTAACCACCAGCTGGAAAGGATGGGGGAAGAAGGGAGCAGGGAGAAGTTGATTAACAGATTAAAAATTACAGCCAGAGAATATTATAAAAGAAAATTTCCCAAATATCACCAAAGATTCTGACACACTGCTTTCAGAGGGATATCGGACCCCCAGTCTCCTCAATTCTAACTGAGCTTCTCCAAGACACATTGTGATGAACCTGTCCAAAGTCAAGACAAAAGAAAAGATTCTGCAAGCTGCCAGGAGTAAGCGCCAGTTGACCTACAGGGGCAAATCTATCAGAGTGACTGCAGACTTCTCTAATGAAACTTTCCAAGCAAGAAAACAATGGTTATCTACCTTTAATCTACTTAAACAGAACAATTTCCAGCCCAGAATTCTGTACCCTGCTAAGCTAAGCTTAAAAATTGATGGAGAAATTGGGCAGTGCCTATGGCTCAGTGAGTAGGGCGCCAGCCCCATATGCCAAGGGTGGTGGGTTAAAACCCAGCCCTGGCCAAACTGCAACAGAAAAATAGCCGGGCGTTGTGGTGGGCGCCTGTAGTCCCAGCTGCTCAGGAGGCTGAGGCAAGAGAATCGCATAAGCCTAAGAGTTAGAGGTTGCTGTAAGTCGTGTAATGCCACGGCACTCTACCTGAGGGCGGTACAGTGAGACTCTGTCTCTACAAAAAAAAAAAAAATTAATGAAAAAAAATTGACGGAGAAATCAAATCATTTATGGATATACAAACATTGAGGAAATTCGCCACAACAAGACCAGCTCTACAGGAAATACTTCAACCTATTCTGCACACTGACCACCACAATGGATCAGCAGCAAAGTAAGAACTCAGAAATTAAAGGACAGAACCCAACCTCCACACTGATGCAAAAGATAAAACTAAGCAATGGACTCTCACTAAATAAGACGAAAAGAATACTACCACACTTATCAATTATCTCAATAAATGTTAATGGCTTGAATTCCCCACTGAAGAGACATAGATTGGCTGACTGGATTAAAAAACACAAGCCATCCATTTGCTGTCTGCAAGAAACACACCTGGCTTCAAAAGACAAATTAAAGCTCCAAGTCTAGGGTTGGAAGACAATTTTTCAGGCAAATGGAATTCAGAAGAAAAGAGGAGTTGCAATCTTATTTTAAGATACATGTGGATTTAAAGCAACTAAAGTCAAAAAAGACAAAGATGGTCACTTTATATTGGTCAAGGGAAAAATACAACAAGAAGACATTTCAATTCTAAATATTTATGCACCCAATTTAAATGCTCCCAGATTCTTGAAACAGACCTTACTCAGTCTGAGCAACATGATATCTGATAATAACATCATAACAGGGGACTTTAACACTCCTCTTACAGAGCTGGACAGATCCTCTAAACAGAAATTAAACAAAGATATAAGAGATTTAAATGAGACCCTAGAACAACTGTGCTTGGTAGACGCATATAGAACACTCCACCCCAAAGATAAAGAATATACATTCTTCTCATCACCCCATGGAACATTCTCCAAAATTGATCATATCCTGGGACACAAAACAAATATCAACAGAATCAAAAGAATTGAAATTTTACCTTGTCTCTTCTCAGACCATAAGGCACTAAAGTTGGAATTCAACTCTAACAAAAATGCTGAACCCCACCCAAAGGCATGGAAATTAAACAATCTTCTGTTGAATAACAGATGGGTGAAAGAAGAAATAAAACAGGAAATCATTAACTTCCTTGAGCACAACAACAATGAAGACACAAGCTACCAAAACCTGTGGGATACTGCAAAAGCAGTTTTGAGAGGAAAATTCATTGCTATAGATGCCTACATTAGAAAAACAGAAAGAGAGCGCATCAACAATCTCACAAGTGATCTTATGGAATTGGAAAAAGAAGAACAATCTAAGCCTAAACTCAGTAGAAGAAAAGCAATCTCCAAAATCAAATCAGAGATCAATGAAATTGAAAACAAAAGAATCATTCAAAAAATTAATGAAACAAGGAGTTGGTTTTTTGAAAAAATAAATAAAATAGATAAACCATTGGCCAGACTATCGAGGAACAGAAAAGTAAAATCTCTAGTAACCTCAATCAGAAATGATAAAGGGGAAATAACAACTGATCCCACAGAGATACAAGAGATCATCTCCGAACACTACCAGAAACTCTATGCCTAGAAATTTGACAATGTGAAGGAAATGGATCAATATTTGGAATCACACCCTCTCCCTAGACTCAGCCAGGAAGAAATAGAACTCCTGAATAGACCAATTTCAAGCACTGAGATCAAAGAAACAATAAAAAATCTTCCAACCAAAAAATGCCCTGGTCCAGATGGCTTCACTCCAGAATTCTATTAAACCTTCAAGGAAGAGCTTATTCCTGTACTGCACAAATTATTCCAAAAAATTGAGGAAGAAGGAATCTTCCCCAACACATTCTATGAAGCAAACATCAACCTGATACCAAAACCAGGAAAAGACCCAAACAAAAAGGAGAATTTCAGACCAATCTCACTCATGAATATAGATGCAAAAATTCTCAACAAAATCCTAGCCAATAGATTACAGCTTATCATCAAAAAATTCATTCATCATGATCAAGTAGGCTTCATCCCAGGGATGCAAGGCTGGTTTAACATACGCAAGTCCATAAACGTTATCCACCATATTAACAGAGGCAAAAATAAAGATCACATGATCCTCTCAATAGATGCAGAAAAAGCATTTGATAAAATCCAGCATCCTTTTCTAATTAGAACACTGAAGAGTATAGGCATAGGTGGCACATTTCTAAAAGTGATTGAAGCTATCTATGACAAACCCACAGCCAATATTTTACTGAATGGAGTAAAACTGAAAGCTTTTCCTCTTAGAACTGGAACCAGACAAGGTTGTCCTCTGTCACCTTTACTATTCAACATAGAGCTGGAAGTTCTAGCCAATACAATTAGGCAAGACAAGGAAATAAAGGGAATCCAAATGGGAGCAGAGGAGGTCAAACTCTCCCTCTTTGCTGACAACATGATCTTATACTTAGAGAACCCCAAAGACTCAACCACAAGACTCCTAGAAGTCATCAAAAAATACAGTAATGTTTCAGGATATAAAATCAATGTCCACAAGTCAGTAGCCTTTGTATACACCAATAACAGTCAAGATGAGAAGCTAATTAAGGACACAACTCCCTTCACCATAGTTTCAAAGAAAATGAAATACCTAGGAATATACCTAACGAAGGAGGTGAAGGACCTCTATCAAGAAAACTATGAAATCCTCATAAAGCAAATAGCAGAGGATATTAACAAATGGAAGAACATACCATGCTCATGGCTTGGAAGAATCAACATTGTTAAAATGTCTATACTTCCCAAAGCAATCTACCTATTCAATGCCATTCCTATCAAAATACCAACATCGTACTTTCAAGATTTGGAAAAAATGATTCTGCGTTTTGTATGGAACCAGAAAAAAACCCGTATAGCTAAGGCAGTTCTTAGAAATAAAAATAAAGCAGGGGTCATCAGCATACCAGATTTTACAAAGCCATAGTGGTCAAGACAGCATGGTACTGGCACAAAAACAGAGACATAGACACTTGGAATCGAATTGAAAACCAAGAAATGAAACTAACATCTTACACCACCTAATCTTCGATAAACCAAACAAGAACATACCTTGGGGGAAAGACTCCCTATTCCATAAATGGTGTTGGGAGAACTGGATGTCTACATGTAAAGGACTGAAACTGGACCCACACCTTTCCCCACTCACAAAAATTGATTCAAGATGGATAAAGGACTTAAATTTAAGGCATGAAACAATAAAAATCCTCCAAGAAAGCATAGGAAAAACACTGGAAGATATTGGCCTGGGGAAAGACTTCATGAAGAAGACTGCCATGGCAATTGCAACAATAACAAAAATAAACAAATGGGACTTCATTAAACTGAAAAGCTTCTGTACAGCTAAGGAGACAACAGCAAAGCACAGAGACAATCTTCACAATGGGAAAGGATATTTGCATATTTTCAATCAGACAAAAGCTTGATAACTAGGATCTATAGAGAACTCAAATTAATCCACATGAAAAAAGCCAACAATCCCATATATCAATGGGCAAGAGACATGAATAGAACCTTCTCTAAAGATGACAGACAAATGGCTAACAAACACATGAAAAAATGTTCATCATCTCTATATATTAGAGAAATGCAAATCAAAACAACCCTGAGATATCATCTAACCCCAGTGAGAATGGCCCACATCACAAAATCTCAAAACTGCAGATGCTGGCGTGGATGTGGAGAGAAGGGAACACTTTTACACTGCTGGTGGGACTGCAAACTAGTACAACCTTTCTGGAAGGAAGTATGGAGAAACCTCAAAGCACTCAAGCTAGACCTCCCATTTGATCCTGCAATCCCATGCTGGGCATCTACCCAGAAGGAAAAAAATCCTTTTATCATAAGGACACTTGTACTAGGCTGTTTATTGCAGCTCAGTTTTCAATCGCCAAAATGTGGAAACGGCCTAAATGCCCACCAACCCAGGAATGGATTAACAAGCTGTGGTATATGTGTACCATGGAATACTATTCAGCCATTTAAAAAAATGGAGACTTTACATCCTTCGTATTAACCTGGATGGACGTGGAAGACGTTATTCTTAGTAAAGCATCACAAGAATGGAGAAGCATGAATCCTATGTACTCAATTTTGATATGAGGACAATTAATGACAATTAAGGTTATGGGGGGGGAAGCAGAAAGAGGGAAGGAGGGAGGGGGGTGGGGCCTTGGTGTGTGTCACACTTTATGGGGGCAAGACATGATTGCAAGAGGGACTTTACCTAGCAATTGCAATCAGTGTAACTGGCTTATTGTACCCTCAATGAATCCCCAACAATAAAAAATAAAAAAAAAAAAATTACAGCCAGATAGGAGGAATATGTTTTCATGTTCTTTAACACTGGAAGGTGACCATAGTTACCAATAATTTATTCTATATTTTCAAATATCAAGAAAAGACAGTATGATACTATACCCAGTACAAAGACATGATAAATGCTTGTGGAATTGGATATGTTGATCACCTTGATTTGATCATTAAAAATTCTATACAGGTATGGAATATCACACTGTATCCCATAAATGTGTATCATTATTATGTCAACTAAAAATAATAAAAATATTCGTTTGGCTAGAAAAAAAATATCATTAACGGGACAAGAAAATGTTCCTTCATTTTATCTCATGCTTTTTTTTTTTCTTAGAATGTAGCTTTTCTCATTTATAAAGTGATAAATTGTAATAAAATTTGAATATGTTTTGAGTCCTCACTGGGTTCCAGGGAAAGGATTAAGAACCATAGGCGATATGGACGTAGGTGAAACACAGTCCCTACCCAATGGACATATAACACATAGATGATTTCTAAAGTTATGCTAGGGTTTAACTGCCAAGTTATGTCAGTAACAATCATATATTCCCATTTAAAAATCTCAGAGTGCAAGTATCTGTGGCCATTCCATAATACGACCACAATCTATTGGTTACATGCAATTTGTATGAGCATATAAATGGTTTTAAGAAAAATAATGTCTTAAGATGCCCTTAAGCTCATCCATCCTTTATTTTGTACTTGCTATGTTCCACTTTATTAACCTACCAAGGAACATTAGGGAAAATATCTATAGCAAAAATCTACTGACAGTGAAGTGTTTCTTACCTTTAGCTATGTGTCAAGTACTTGGAAAGTATCCAAATGCTTTTGCTCATTTAAGTTCAAGCATTGAATTTCTGAACAAAATCAGTTCCTCCTTAGCTGATCAGGTGACCTCTATGGTGTTAGCCTTTGTGAAAAAGATGCCTAGTGGAAAATTGGTTTGATGTGGGTACATTAAGTGTCGATAACAGAACCTGACAAACCATTGCTCCGTTGCTTAGATTACAATAGAATGTATGCAAATTCTGCTTGGTGGCTCGCAGCTACAGAGTCTACTCACAGAGTTGGTTTATACCCTGTATTGTGTCATGGAGTCATTCTCCCACATACCATTGCTTCTAATAGCTTTGCTTCTGCCACTCCGTTAGCCTAACATTTCCTTGTGAATTCGACTTTTCCCACTGCGATTGTTAGTACTATTCCAAGCTGTTATTGTTTAGACACTGGGCTTCAATGTTGCTCAAATTATTAAACAAATGAACAGACAGGTATTAAATCCTTAATAAATATGAGTTATTTTCTCAGCTCACTGCTGGATACAAATAACAACGAGGCAGAACTTGGCCTTCACTTTACTCTTTTGAGAGAGACAGAACAAATCAGGAGACATCTTCAGGTGGTGTGAGGAATTGTTACACTCAATTGAGTGGGAAGACCTCGCCCAGTTGGAGAAGTCTGGGTAAGAGTTCTGCAAGAAGAGATGTCATATTTGAATCCTAAAACCTGGGTAGGCATTAGCAAAGCATGGCGAAAGGAATTTTCAAATTAGAGGAAGTGGAATGTGCAAAACGTTTGGTGGTAAAAGAGAGCTTCATGTATTAAATGATTGGCTGTGGCTTAATGTGTTTATGTGGTGTATACATACACGTTCTATTTCTTACTTAAATGTATCAAATCAGATTTGGGAGATTTGGGCTTTATCTGATTAGGATAATGATGGAAAAAAACCTGCCTGTAGCTGATGAATTTATTTGTTAAATGAACTTCTGTATTTCTTTGGTGCTTGACAAAGGCAAAGAAACCAGGAGATTTCTTGGGTACTTCCATTAGTCACCACCCTTCCACTCCCACCCGACCCAGACGTGAATCTGGTCTTGTGAAACTGGTATTCTCATCAAACTCTTTACTAACCCAAATCACACAGAATAAAGTCCTTTTCACCCCAATTATTTTGATTCATTTACGATACTGAATATTGGGCACTTTCACCTTTAATTTTTTTAAACAAATCAAAAGAAAAACATGATAAATTTTATAAGAAAACTGCATGTTTCTGTCATATTTGCTTCAAGTTTTATATTTTTTTAAAAGTGGAACAATATGGATATAGTCATCATACTTTTTGGCCACTGCTCTAGTCTCATCCTTAGATCACCAAAAGGCAAGAATTAGGAATTTGCTATGTGCTCTTCCTTGCATTCTTGTTCTCTTACTTTTATGCATAAATATGTGTCTCCTCAAAGAATGTATAGAATTTTGTGTGCATGTGTGAGATTAGTGTTGACTTTTTAATATGCAATATTCCAATGAATGAATACCAAATAATGGTATTCATTCAACAATTTTCAATACCAAATAATGAAAACCCAAACACCCATCACTTAACTTCAGAATTTGGCTACTGAAGGTCAATCAAGACTCATCTACATCCCCCTCAACTATCCCCTAAATCCTCTCAATCATTTTGAAGCAAATCTCAATCATAATATCATTTCCTTAGCATTTATTTGACCATGTATTTGTAAATTACAGCCATGCTATAATTACCACAACTAAAAGTTTACACATATTTATTATCATCGAAAATTTAGTTTTACTCTCTTCCAACTGTCTCCTAATTTTATTGTACAGTTGGTGAGACTCAGGATCCACATAAAGCCTGTTGTTTGAAATTGGTTGCTATGTCTCCTAAATATCTTTAAAGTTATGAGTCTTTCCTCAGTTATTTTCTTGCTATTTATTTGTTCATAAAACCATGTCAGTAGTTCTATAGTTTCCCACGGTTAGGAATTTGCAGATTTAATGCACATAAAAACTTATAACCTGTGTATCTGTCCCTCCATTTCTTGTACACAAGTAATTACATCTAGACTCTTTATCATGTTCACGTTTGGTATTTTTGGCAAGGCTTCTTTATAGGTAGTATGGTGTTTCTTTAAGAGATATCTGACATCTGCTTATGCGTTCATTAGTAATAATTGAAGGTCATTACTTAGATATATCATTTCTTTAACACTTGTACAATAGTGCCATCTTAACTTCCTCCTTTATTTATTGACTATGCCATGTGAATTTTTTAGTGTCTGATGCCATATTATATTCTTCTGCATTTTATTAATGTTTAGCTCTCAATGCCGATAAATAAATATTTAAAGAGTTCCTTGTTTTTATATGGTATTCCATCATATATATACACACTATACATGTATATATGTATATATATATTGTTTTACAATTTATTATTTCTCTTATTGTTGGACATTCAATTTATTTCAGAATTTTTGCTAAAACAAACAGAACTTCAGAGTTCTTATTTGTAATAATCTTTTGGTGCACATGAGTTAAAGCGTCTACAAAAGTTAAATGTTAGGTCGATAAGTTAGATTCATTTTCAATGTTACTAGGTAGTGCTAAGTTTTTCTCCACTTTCCTCAAGGTTTCTGAGACCTTGCAGTGTCCTTCAATTTAAAGCACTCAGCATGTTAATGTCCAATAGTTTGGGGTGTCATGTTCTGAGCACAAGTGGGGTATGTTAATTAAATAGTATGCTACTATTTAATTGGGAAATAGGAAAACTAAAAATAAATGAAAGTGTTCTTCTGATATATTGTTAAATGGAGACAATAGGAAATATTGTATGTCATGCCTACAACTCCATAAACGTATGCATCCGAAAGTATAAAGATGTACAAATATTGTATAAGAAGGAAAAGTGTGGCTCATTGTTGTCCTCAGTTCCTGGGAGGTAACCCCTAAGTGCTTAGAAGTTCCCGAGTAACAAAAGTATCTGAGCCCCTTGGATCACATCTGACTTTGTACTAAGGAGGTAATTCAGGGTGGGGCCTGGTCACCACAAAAACTAACCATATACGGGTGGCGCCTGTGGCTCAACGGGTAGGGCGCCGGTCCCATATGCCGGAGGTGGCGGGTTCAAGCCCAGCCCTGGCCAAAAAATAAAAAAAAATAAACTAACCATATACTTAGAGGATTGGGGCTTTGAACTAGGTAATACTAGCCACCTCTGGAAGTGGGAAGGGCCTGGATAGTGAGTCCAACTAACTGCCCAATGATTCAATCAATCATGGCAATATAATGAAGTCCTAATCAAAATTCTAGATAGCAAGACTTGAGTGAGTTTCCTGGTTGGGGAAGTACAGTGAGAGCAATGCATCCAGATTCCATAGGGAGGGGACATGGAGGACATTTGGGATCCTCCCACTTGAGCCCTATGGGTCTCTTTATTCAGCTCATCCTGATGAGTATCCTTTATAATGAAATTATAAACATAAATATAGTGCTATCTTGGGTTCTGGAAATCATTTCAGCAATTTATCAAGCACATAGGGGTTATAGGAATGCCAGATTTGTAGCCACTTGTCAGATGTGCAGGTGGCTTGGGAACCCACAAACTTGTGACTGGGATCTGAAATAAGGAAGGTCTTGTTTGGGACCATGCATTTAACCTATGAAATCTGCACTAATTCTGTGTGATTAGTGCCAGAAGTGCATTGCAGTATTGTAACAATCATTTTGAAAAGCTCTTTGGCAATACCTATTAAAGCTTAATGTATGCATATTATATAACCTATGAAACTTAATTTCTCGGTATATGCCTCAGAAAAATGACTGCTATATCAAAAAAAAAAAGTGCTCAGAAATGTTTATAGTAGCTTATTCATAGTAGATTCAAAAAGAAAACAAGCCAAATATTAATCAATAGTACAACTGGCAAATAATTCAAGTATGGTCATACAATGTAATATTATATACTAATGAAAGATGAATAAAACAGACACACAACAATGTTGAATGAAAGAAGCCAGCCATAAAAGAATACATACTGTATTCTTACATTTTTATGAAGTGCAAAAGCAGGCAAAAATAATCTTCAGTGACATCTCAGAATGATAGTTATCACCGGAAATTATTAACTGGGCCAATGCAGGACTTGGAACATTCTAGAATGCTAAAAATGTTCTTTTTCATAATTGGGATGATGGTAATTTGGGAGTATGCATATGCTTTAAAATATATATACCTTATACACTTATAAAACTTATGCATGTCTCGTATATAAGTTATATATCCTGGTTAAAAGTTGAAGAAAAAGATAAAAATGTGAATTTCTCAAGTGAATCAGATTTGTGTTGGAATGGGGCTTTTAGTAATTTTTACATTGGTACTTTCTAATGTGAGTAATATAATCTTACTAATCCAGAGTAGATGTAATAAGTGCCTTAGGTTTTCCACTCAATGTCATTTAATGCTAGAGAGGTAGAAATATTCCTATTTACAAGTAATAAATATTACAAAGCTTGATTATGGCACCCGAGAGACTCAGGGGGCCCCAGGCAGAAGGCATTAGCTGGTCTCCCACTTACTAGTTGTGTGTTATTGGGCAAGGTCAATAAGAGCTCCTCAGTAAGTTAGAAGGAAAATAAGTAGGTACCCTTAAGTGTAACCTTTAGAGTTATTGTTACCGGCCATTATTACATAAAAATATCAGCTGGAAGAGACAGCTTTATATTTCCGGACTTCTGAACTTCCTGGCATTTGAGTTTTTATTTTTTGTTTGAAAAACTGAAAGCCTCAATAATAATAGAGAGAGAGAGAGGAGGTCTCTTAGGGCAGGAAATGTAAACTCAGGGTTAAGCTCCATCTTTTCTGAAAAGGCAGCAGACGGAGCCATGGCTGCTGGACTTGAGTCCTATCCCTTGTATGCTCATTTGCAGATCAATTTAGCAGAATCCCCAGAGGGGAGGTACAGGAAAACCTTGGCCTTAGATAGAAATGCAAAGGTCCTTAAGCCTGAAATGAAGAAAAACATATTCATTTGGCTTTAAATAAGGCCTTCGGCTGAGTTTGAAATTGAATTTTAGTCTTAGAGTTCAGGTGAACATACCAATAGGTAGTGTATCTTTCCTCATTTTGTTTGTTTGGGGGAATCGGATAATGGTTTTAGAAAATTCTAGCTTTTGAAATATCTCAATTTAGAAATTAAGTAAATAGGTTATAAAATACATTGTAGATTTCACCGTGTCTTTTAGTTTTTAATTCAGTGCTACATGGATTAGGTGAAATGTATTGGAAGTTTCTGTCTGTTGCAGCTTTGGCTCAGTGTCTTTATTATTACTATACTGATGCTTTGCACTTTATTCATAGCGTTATAATGGTTTTGTTCTCATAGCACTATTTTCTAAACTGTATACATTGAATTTAAAAATAAACAACTCAACAAAAGCTTTGGCTGTATTATTTTAGAAATTGTGTATTTAAAACATTTTTATCGCAGGACATCTCGGAGATTTTAATATTCTGTTATGCATGGTTAATGTCTAGGCTATAGTACCTCAATTTTTTACAATTTTATTTTATTTTATTTTTTTATTAAATCATAACTGTATACATTGATATGATCATGGGGCATCATACACTCGCTTCATAGACCATTTGACACATTTTCATCACAATGGTTAACATCGCCTTCCTGGCATTATCTCAGTTACTGTGCCAAGACATTTACATTCTACATTTACCAAGTTTTGCAAATACACCTGTAAGATGCACCACAGGTATAATCCCACCCATCCTCCTCCCTCTACCCACCACCCCCCTCCTTCCCCTCCCTTTCCCACTTCCCCCTATTGTTAGGTTGTAACTGGGTTATAGCTTTCATGTGAGAACCCCAAATTAGTTTCATAATAGGGCTGAGTACATTGGGTACTTTTTCTTCCATTCTTGAGATACTTTTGAGTACATTGGGCACTTTTTTCTTCCATTATTGAGATACTAAGAAGAATATGTTCCAGCTCCATCCATGTAACCATGAAAGAGGTAAAGTCTCCATCTTTCCTTAAGGCTACATAATATTCCATGGTGTACATATACCACAGTTTATTAATCCATTTGTGGATCGATGGGCACTTGGGCTTTTTCCATGACTTAGCAATTATGAATTGGGCTGAAATAAACATTCTGGTACAAATATCTTTGTTATGTTGTGATTTTTGGTCTTCTGGGTATATGCCCAGCAGAGGAATTACAGGATTGAATGGTAGATCTATTTTTAGATCTCTAAGTGTTCTCCATATATCTTTCCAAAAAGAATGTATTAATTTGCATTCCCACCAGCAGTGCAGAAGTGTTCCCTTTTCTCCACATCTGTGCCAACATCTCTGGTCTCGAGATTTTGTGATATAGGCTAGTCTCACTGGAGTTAGATGATATCTCAAAGTAGTTTTGATTTGCATTTCTCTGATGATTAAAGATGATGAGCATTTTTTCATATGTCTGAAGGCCGTCCGCCTGTCTTCTTCAGAGAAGTTTCTCTTCAAATCCCTAGCCCAGCCTGCGATGGGATCCCTTGTTTTTTTCTTGCTGATGCGTTTGAGTTCTCTGTGGAATCTGGTTATCAAACCTTTGTCAGAGATATACCCTGCAAATATCTTCTCCCATTCTGAGGGCTGTTTGCTTGCTTTACTTACTGTGTTGGCTATGCAGAAGCTTTTTAGTTTGATCAAGTCCCAGTAGTGTATTTTTGAAGCTGCTTCAATTGCCTGGGGGGTCCTCCTCATAAAATACTCGCCCAGACCAATTTCTTCAAGGGTTTTCCCTGCACTCTCCTCTAGTACTTCTATAGTTTCATGTCTTAAGTTTAAATCTTTAATCCAACGAGAGTCTATCTTAGTTAATGGTGAAAGGTGTGGGTCCAAGTTCAGTCTTCTGCAGGTTGCCAGCCAGTTCATTCAGCACCATTTGTTAAATAGGGAATCTATTCCCCACTGAATGTTTTTAATTGGCTTGTCAAAGATGAAATAACGGTAAGTAGCTGGATTCATCTCTTGGTTCTCTATTCTGTTCCAGATATCTACTTCTCTGTTTTTGTGCCAATACCATGCTGTTTTGATCACTATCGATTTGTAGTAAAGTCTGAGGTCTGGTAGTGTGATTCCTCCTGTTTTGTTTTTATTTCTGAGTAATGTCTTGGCTATTTGAGGTTTTTTCTGATTCCATATAAAATGAAGTATTGTTTTTTCAAGATCTTTAAAATATGACAGCGGAGCTTTAATAGGGAGTGCGTTGAAATTATATATTGCTTTGGGTAGTATGGACATTTTAATAATGTTGATTCTTCCCAGCCATGAGCATGGTATGTTTTTCCATTTGTTAACATTTTCAGCTATTTCTTTTCTTAGAGTTTCATAGTTTTCTTCATAGAGATCTTTCACGTCTTTTGTTAGGTAAATTCCCAAATATTTCATCTTCTTTGGCACTACTGTGAATGGGATAGAGTCCTTAACTGCTTTTTCAAGTTGACTGTTGTTTGTGTATATAAAGGCTACCGATTTATGGATGTTGATTTTGTAACCTGAGATGCTGCTGTATTCCTTGATCACTTCTAGGAGTTTTGTAGTAGAGTCCCTAGTGTTTTCCAGATACACAATCATATCATCTGCAAAGAGCGAAAGTTTGATCTCTTCTGACCCTATATGGATACCCTTGATCGCCTTTTCTTCCCTAACTGCAGTGGCTAAAACTTCCATTACAATGTTGAAAAGCAATGGAGACAATGGGCAGCCTTGTCTGGTTCCTGATCTGAGTGGAAATGATTCCAATTTACCTCCATTCAGTATGATACTGGCTGTGGGTTTGCTGTAGATGCCCTCTATCAGTTTAAGAAAAGTCCTTTCTAGACCAATTTTCTTGAGTGTTCTGATCATGAAGGGATGCTGGATATTATCAAAAGCTTTTTCTGCATCGATTGAGAGAATCATATGGTCTTTGTTTTTTAATTTGTTTATGTGCTGAATTACCTTTATTGATTTACATATATTGAACCAGCCTTGAGACCCTGGGATAAAACTGACTTGGTCATGATGTATAATTTGTTTGATGTGTTGCTGGATTCTATTTGTTAGGATCTTGTTGAATATATTTCCATCTATATTCATTAGTGATATTGGTCTATAATTTTCTTTTCTTGTTGGGTCTTTTCCTGGTTTGGGGATCAGGGTGATTTTGCTTCATAGAACGTGTTGGGTAGTCTTCCTTCTTTTTCTACATTTTGGAACAGGTTGAGTAATATAGGTACTAATTCCTCTTTAAAGGTTTGGTAGAATTCTGACGTGAAACCATCTGGTCCCGGGCTTTTCTTTTTGGGGAGGTTTTGTATAGTTGATGCTATTTCTGAACTTGATATGGGTCTGTTCAACATTTCCACTTGAATCTGACTAAGTCTTGGAAGGTGACGTGCTTCCAAGTATCAGTCAATTTCCTTCAGATTTTCATATTTCTGAGAATAAACTTTCTTGTAATATTCATTAAGGATTTTTTGGATTTCTGACGAGTCTGTTGTTATTTCGTCTTTGTTGTTTCTGATTAGAGATTTTACTCTTTTTTTTCTGATTAGGTTGGCCAGAGGTTTATATATTTTATTGACCTTTTCAAAAAACCAGCTTTCTGATTTATTGATCTGTTGTATAATTCTTTTGTTTTCAATTTCATTTAATTCTGCTCTAATTTTGGTTATTTCTTTTCTTCTACTTTGTTTGGGGTTGGAATGTTCTTCCTTTTCCAGTTGCTTGAGATGTCCCATTAAGTTGTTAACTTCCTCTCTTTCTGTTCTCTTGAGGAAGGCTTGCAGTGCTATAAATTTCCCTCTTAGAACTGCCTTTGCAGTGTCCCAGACGTTCTGATAGTTTGTGTCTTCATTGTCGTTTTGTTCCAAAAAATTAGCGATTTCTTTCTTAATCTCATCTCTGACCCAGCTATCATTCAGCATAAGGTTATTTAACTTCCATGTTTTTGTATGAGTATGCAGATTCCTGTTGTTACTCAATTCAAGTTTTTTTCCATGATGGTCTGAGAAGATGCAAGGAATAATTTCTATTCCTTTAAATTTACTGAGGTAGACTTGTGACCTAAAATGTGGTCAATTTTGGAGTAAGTTCCGTGGGCTGATGAGAAGTATGTGTATTCAGTTTTGTTGGGATGAAATGTTCTGTAGATGTCTGCTAAATCTAAATATTGGATGGTTAGGTTTAAATCTAAGATTTCTTTGCTCAGCTTCTTGCTGGAGGATCTATCCAACACTGCCAAAGGAGGGTTGAAATCTCCCACGATTATGGAGCTGGAGGAAATCAAGTTGCTCATGTCTGTTAGAGTTTCTTTTATAAATTGAGGTGCATTCTGGTTGGGTGCATAGATATTAATAATTGAGATCTCATCATATTGAGTATTACCCTTAACAAATATGAAGTGACCATTCTTGTCCTTCCTTACTTTTGATGGTTTAAAGCCTACTGTATCTGCAAATAAAATTGCAACACCTGCTTTTTTCTGATTACCATTTGCCTGAAATATGGATGACCATCCTTTCACCCTGAGTCTGTATTTGTCTTTTAAGTTGAGATGTGACTCTTGTATGCAACAAATATCTGGCTTTAGTTTTTGTATCCAGTCAGCTAACCTGTGCCTCTTTAGAGGACAGTTTAAGCCGTTCATATTAATGGAGAGTATTGATAAGTCTGGTGGATTTTTGGGTATTGAGTTTTTCAAAGGTGCAGTGGACATTTTTAATCCTTTCGCTTGTGTGGAAGTTGGAGTTTGATCCGAAGTTTCTGAGTGAGTTTACTTTTGTGGTATAGGATTGGGTTGGTCATTGTGGAGGATAGGTCTGAGAATATCCTGAAGAGCTGGTTTACTTATGGCAAATTTTTTCAACATATGAATGTCATTGAAGGATTTAATTTCTCCAACATAAATGAAACTCAGTTTAGCTGGATACAAGATCCTGGGTTGAAAGTTATTTTGCTTTAGGAGATTAAAAGTCGATGACCACCCTCTTCTGGCTTGAAAAGTTTTAGCAGAAAGATCTGCAGTTATTCTAATATTCTTTCCTTTGTACGTAATGGTTTTCTTTCGCCGGGCTGCTTTGAGAATCTTCTCTTTCATATTAACTTTAGTGAAGCTAATTATGATATGCCTGGGGGATGACTTATTGGGGTTGAATCGTGCTGGGGTTCTGAAGCTGTCTGCTATCTGAATTTCAGATTCTCTAGGCATGTCTGGAAAATTTTCTTTCATAATTTCATGCAGAAGGGCCTCTGTGCCCATCGAGGCCACTTCATCATTCTCAGAAATCCAAATTATTCGTATATTGCTTTTCTTCAAATTATCCCAGAGTTCTCTGAGCGAGTGATCCATTTTTGGTCTCAATTTCTCTTCCTCTTTGAGAAATTGGGGGCGTTCAAGTACTTTATCTTCAATGTCAGAAATCCTTTCTTCTGCTTCCTCCATTCTGTTGCTGAGGGATTCTACTGTATTTTTCATATCTTTGAGGGCTGTAAATTCTTGCTTCAGTGTGTCTAAGTCTTTGGTGGTTTTGTCTTTAAATTCGTTAAATTCTTGAGACAACTTTTGAATTTCTCCTCGAATTCCTAATTCTATTTTATTAATCTTGTCTGCAATCCAAATTCTGAATTCGATTTCTGACATCTCAGCCAGTTGTTTATCAATGGGATCTTCAATTACATCTGCCATATTTTTTCTTGGTGGGGGATTGATCTATTCTGGTTATTCATGTTACCAGAGTTTTTCTGCTGATTCCGCCCCATGGTTATTTTACTCCCTTTGGTTTTTCCCCTGGGGTTTTATCGAGGGCTCATACAGTGTTGTGGCCTGAGAAACTGGGGCCCTGTCTGGTGTGGTGGAGCAAAGTGGTTCTGTCTTGTTTTCAGCTGGTTTCTGTTCGATCCTATTGCAACTTCTACTCTGGCTTGAAGTCTCAGCTGTGTGGAAAAAGGAGCAATTAAGTCACCCCTCCCGCCCACCTCTGGCACCAATTTGAAAAGGAAAAGGAACATCAAACCTTCCTACAACCGCATACCCAGGGCACCACCTGAAAAGTCCTCAGTCTATTAGTTCAGTTCAAAAGGTCCAAATCGATTGTCTCAATTGGCACCTGTCTCGGGTGGGAGAGTTCAAGAGGTCTCTGGGAACTGGATCACAGGGGTCTGGTGACTCCTCTGATATGGCTTACTCCAGTGCTGCGTGGAGTCAGGAGGAGCCACCTAGCAAATAGACAAGTCCGGGAAGGTTGATGTCTCCTTCCCCACTTTGCTCCTCCATCGGACCCAGTCACTAGTATCTCTGCAGATGGCCAAGCCAGTTGCCTGTAGTGAACAGATACTCTAGGGGTTTGCACCTGCCTGAATTGCAAGGAAGTATGCCAGGCCCCTGCAGTCTGCCGCTATCTAGCAGGAGGAGATGGGGCCTGACATCTTTGAGTGCTTGATGCAGGTGGTGGGAGGGAGGTGTTCACTCAGGCTTAGCCCCATCCCTGATTGATGTTGCTAACCAAACAGAACAGAACAGAACAGACAACTTTGCGGGGTTCTGTTTCTGTTTCTGCTAAAATCGCCTACAGAAGACGGGCTGTTCTGAGTTCAAACGTCTTTGCTGCTGGAGGTTTGTGTCCGATTACCTCTCTGAGTTGGCCCTGCCCTGGAAGCTTCCTGGGTTTGTGAGCAGCGTCAGGCAAATCCTTTGCTCACTGATGGCCTCCTCTGGTTGCCCAGGGAGACAGGAGGTGTGGCTTCAGAATATCCAGAAGTGAGCCGGTTTGCTTTTGTTTGCATCCTTGTGATCACAGCTTGCCTCAGCGGTGTTGATGTGCGTTCTTCAACCTTCTCTCTTGGTGCGGCTCAAATCCACCAAGATACTTACTAAATTCCTGTTCCTTAACTCTCCTTCTGGACGGGAGCCTCTGTGGAAAGCTGGCTTCAGTCCGCCATCTTGTCTCTTCCCCGATTTTTACAATTTATTTACACCTAAAATTTCTTTCTTTCTTTTTTTTTTTTGCTTACCACACATACTAGCATATCTTGAAACACTGATTTTGTGGGAAAATGCCTGATAATAATTTGCATGCCCATGGTAATGCAACAGTTTTGACATATAAGACCAATTTGTTCATGGGGAGAAAACCACCATGTGGCTTTCTTTTTAAACAAAATATTTGAGTGTAGTGGTAAATAATGGTAAGTTTAGGCCAAATGATCAATGTGTCTGTGTGTGTGTCCCCTTACTTGATAATAGATGCTGTAATAGTTACACAATAAGTGGTGTCATTTAATCAACTCTTTGGTGATGGAACTGGTTATTATTTAGATTTTATCCTTTCATATTTTTATCCTATATAGTGAATGCAATTTGTTTTCACTAATAAAAGCCTTAAAACTTCAATAATTTTGGGTGTAGTAGATCCCTAAAATGATAAAGGTAATTATTTTTGATGGTGTACCTATAGTTTGTGAAATCCATCTTTAAAATGTAGTTTAGTTAAGTGGTTTTGTTAAGTGTTCTGGGAAATAAAAATGTTTCTGAAGAAGAATTTGCATTTTGAAATCTGATTTTATAGCCACAGTGATCAGAACATCATTCAATTCTAACAAAAGAATTTAATCTATAGACCATGCCACATTTGCATGATGTGTCTAGCTCCAAGATACTTCCCACACAGATTTGGATTGAACATGTTCACTGCTTCCCCAGTGTTGCTAAAACACCAAAATAATACCCTGCTCAGCAATATATGATAAAAACCAAGCAGTATATATTTCAGAGAACATCTTTGCTATAAATATGCAGTTCATTTTAATTTTAATGTATCAGTATAAGAGGAGTTCAGTATTCCTCAATAGGTTATAGCCATAATTCACCTTATCCCCTGATAGAAGTGCACCCCATCTATGCACAGAACAGACACAACACAACATCTACCTCTAGGTCAGTGACCTCTTTCTACTTTCAATTTTTCTTTCAGTTGGCAACTAAAGGGAAAATTAACTCCTAGCATTCTCTGTGCTTGTTGTTATAGAAGCTTTGTGATGACATTCTTAAAATGGTAAAGAATGATCCTAAAGAGCAGAATGAGGGCCATCAAACCAGCCCCTATCCACACATTTGTGTGGCCATTGGCTTTTCTCAAGCTCTGTGCTGTGGAAATAGGGGTGAAACATCTTTGGGAGTGTAACTGGGGTAAGAACCTTGGCAGTGTATAAAGAGAAGAATCCTGTACCATGCCCTGTGGGCTTTTATACTACCATCATATAGTAGGCCTAGCTAAGGACAAAAAAGAGAGAGATACCATAGTTTTAAATTAATTTTTAATGTTTGGGTTAAGAAATTGAGCTGAATTTAGGCATGAGTTTAGATTGTGCATTAAGACTTAAGAAGACCATAGAATTTCTTGAAAACAATCCAAGTGTTCACCAGTGGCAGTGGATACACACCGTGGTATATCCAAAGGCATATCACTCGCAATGAAAAGGAAGAAACTACTGAGACACATAGTAGTATGGATAAAACTAAAAAACATTATATTGAATGAAAGTTGCCAGACACAAAAGACTACATTCTCTATGATACCATTTATATGAACTTAGGGAAAAGGCAAGAGTCTGGTGGCAGAAAGCAGACCAGTGGCTCCAGGGCTGAGGATAGGAGGCAAAGATTGACCACAGAGGGGCAGGAAGGAGCTTCTTTAGCTGTTATTTCAGGTAATAAAAATATTTTATATGATAATTATCATGATGATATGCATATGACAAATTTCATTAACTTGCACACTTAAAATGGGTGACTTTTACAATATGTAAATTATAATTATACCTAAATAAAATTAATTACAAAGAAAGTATGGTAGAATTCACTAGTAAGGGGCAAGACTATTTTATAATTTGCTAATGCCAAAAAGTCACTAGAATAATTATGGGCAGAGTCTGAGTTTCATCCACCATCTGGACAAAAATTGATGTCAGTTAATAAACTTAAGAGCAGGGTGGAAGCGCAGCCCCTGTGGCTCAGTGAGGAGGGCGCTGGCTCCACATACCCAGGGTAGCAGGTTTGAACCCAGCCTGGCCAAACTGCAATTAAAAAAAAAAAAATAGCCAGGCGTTGTGGTGGGCACCTGTAGTCCCAGCTACCTGGGAAGATGAGGAAGAGAATCACCTAAGCCCAAGAGCTGGAGGTTGCTGTGAGCTGTGATGTCACAACACTACCGAGGATGACAAAATAAGACTCTGTCTCTTAAAAAAAAAAGGGGTGGGGTGTGGGAAGGTAGAAGATAAAAACAATTACATCCATGGAGTCTTCTTGGTCATTATAACTGTTAAATACATAAAGCACCTACCCCAGTGCTTAGCATGCAAAAGGTATTTAATTAAGGCTTATTACTGATATTTTTATTGTTGTTGTTACTGCTCAGAGTACTTAGGTAATAGAATTGTGAACATAGGAGAGACAGAAGCTTTCACTGACCTTCCAGTGGAGAGAGACTGTGAGTGGTTCTGATGATTTGAAATACACAGTATGAGGTGGAATTTATCAATGACTTGTTTAGGGAAATCAATACACTATAATGTGTCACATAAACTGAATATGAGAGCACCATTTCTCTAACACATTCTGAGATTTTCTCTGTGTGTCAAATCATTTCTGAGCTATCACAATCTATTGTGAGGACTCTTAGAAGAATCTTGTATCTAGTAAGCGTTCCTAAATTTGTAGGCATTCAACAGAAATCATGGCTATGTACAGACTCTTGAAATCATTTAGAAAAGTTTTCTGATCATGAGAGAAATGGATAATGTGCCAACAATTGACTGTAGGAGTGAGAGTCTCATGTTAACCTTGATCTTCACATGTGCTGCCATAAGGAACATATATTAATAGCCAGCTTCTGTTGATTTTTTAATGTCTGCAGACTGACTGTGCTAAGTAAATTTCATGAATTATTACATGCAAACATCACAATTTTAAGAAATAGAAACAGAATAGGGAAAGAGTCTCCACAAGAATTAAGAAGCAGATCAAAAGTTGATAATTGCTGATGTTGAACCACAGGAAAAAATTTGGTGAGGGAATGTTAAGTTTTATCAGAGCTGGATTGCTGATCTGGTTTCCCTTGTTGCTTGTCTCATCCTGGGGATAGAATGGGGGCAATAACTGACATCTAGCCCAAACTCTCTGAACCTTCCAAAATATGTCCAGAGGATAGTAATATATGCTAGGTAGTCAGTACATGATCAAATGACTTAATTAACATTTCCATGAGTTTCAATGATTGGAAACAGGATTTCTATGGTATATTATTAGGGTCTAAAAGATAACAAACAGCAAAAGATTGATGTTGCATAATGGCATATAATTTATTTCTGTGGCTTCCCAACTAAACAAGACTATTAACAAGTCCATTTTGCTACAATAGACACATTTCTGTATTACATGGTTAGCATTAGCAATAACTTGAGTTTTGATAAACCTTTAATTATACTTAAGGATTAAACCAGGGCAATTGTTGATGCTAAGCATGGAATCTAATGCGTACATTTATCATTTCCTTATCTTACTGAGCTGCAAGCTTCTGATTATCTATTTTCCAAGAAAGTAGAAATGTTGTTTCTTAGAATAAAAATGTTCTTTATAATGTGAGCAGTAGATTGAAGCTGTACAGATTGGTTTTTTAATGAAATAGGCAAAATTCCAATGGAACTGACAAGCTTTATTTCTATTTGTTGTATTTTTTCTCATTACAGATGGACCCAATTCAGAAAGCTGTAATAAATCATACATTCGGGGTTCCTCTTCCCCATCGAAGAAAGCAAATTATATCATGCAACATTTGCCAGTTGAGATTTAATTCTGATGTAAGTTTATCATTTAGTATTCACTCAAAATATGTATTATGCTGTGCTAATCTTTCAGGAGAAAATATTTCTTAAAACACTTTTCTCCAATAACTAAGCATGTCAAAATTCAAAGATAGCATTTCATTCCTATATGCTTTAATTTTGGAGTTAATTATATCATGCTTGGTTGTTTACTATAGGCAAAATCACACATATGTAAGTTTTTATACTTATAGTTTAGTGATGGATTTTTTGTTTTGTCTTGCCTTGTTTTGTTTTTTTTGTATCTTGGTAATGCTACATGTAGGTGATATACTTTGCCTTCTGGATTAGGACTAATGAAGCTTCCGATAGATTATACCTCTGAAATAAGATAGAAAACCAATCATATTTCAAGGCCAGTAGTTTGGCTTTTTAAACACTTTTTGCCTGACATGAAGGCTCCAAATTCCAGATCAGCCCTTGTGTCTTTACTCGTGTTAGAGTTCTCAAGTTATTGTCCTAGAAATATTAGCATTTTATCAGGGATTCTTAAAGACCTCAAATCATTCAAACTCCAGAAGAATAAAACATAAATGGACAACATGCAGAAGGGAAATATGGGTGGACTTATCCAGTTGCTTTACAAGTTATTCATGGATTTATTAATAATAATAATGATAATAATTTTGACTTATGGCCAATATGAATAATCTGCGCTCTCCCGCCCCCTTCCCCTACTAAAACTGCTTTCTTGTGCAGTTAGTTCTGAGGGATGCAAAAAAGAGATGGCATGTTGGTTTGGAAGGGATAGAAATTGGACACTATTCATACTCCAGACAAACAGAGGGCTCTGTCCTATCACAATGGGCTCTTCTAGGGTGCCATGATCTTGACCTAGGTTGATAGAACGAAGATGAACAAACAGACTGGATTATGCAGCAGTGTTAAGCCTTCCAGTATTTACTATCACCAGTCAAGTAGGTCCCTTGGATGTTCTAGTGATGAGGATAGGATACAAGATAATAAGGTATAGGAAATATAATTGGCATAAATAATGTGGTTTGTTTCATCTATGCAGAGAATATTCTATTTTGTATAAGGATTGCTGTTATCTTAAGTATTCATATGTACTAGTGTAATCATCATGTAATTTTATAATATTAATATTATTGACCTAAGCAAGAGAAGAGTAGATTGCCTTTCTAGCATCTACTTTAGTCTATTTGACCTGGTAAAACAAAATACCATAAACTAAGTAACTTATAAACTACAGGGATTTCTTTGTCACAGCTCTGGAGGCTGAGTGGCCCAAGAACAAGGTGCCAACACGTCACTTTCTGATAAAGGCCTCTTTTCTGGTTCATAGATGGTACATTTTCAGTGTGTTTTCACATAGTGAAAGAGATAAAAGAGCTCTTCTTTGGCCCTATTTTATACGTGCACTAATTCCATTCATGAGAGTTCTACCCTCATGACCTAATCACCTCACCAAAGGTTCCACCTCTTAATGCCATCACCTTGGGAGTTAGAACTTGAGCATGTGAATTTAGCAGGAATACAAACATTCAGACCACGGCAGCACTTAAATGGTATTTACTGCTTAAGAAAAAAAAAAAAAAGCAATAGACCAAACATATAATATTTTATTTTTTTATTTGAAGAGATATTTTTGTTTGTTTGTTTTTTAATATTGAGAACCTCAATTTGATTTGAATTGTATAAACTTATTATAGATTTGTTTAATTAATTAACAATGAAGTATTTTCACTAATGATTGTAACATAATAGTCTCTCTTAGCTGTTCTAAAGAGTTCTCCTAACATGAAAACAAGAATTTTAAACTTAATTTTGATCATTTTTAAATGCTTAAAAGATAATCATGTAGTTTCTTAATTGCTATTTTAAGTGGTTCCTTTATAGTCCCTTTTTAAAATTGTATTGATATTTCTCTTTGAAAAGCATCAGATAATGATATAATAGTCTTGCAGGGGCCATGTGACCAGCTTCCTACATCTAATGGGGCCATTAGATTTCAAATATCTCCTCCTGCCAATGACTCACTGTCAATTATCTTTTCTGTGTTGAGGATAATTTCTGTAAACTAGGTATCAGAAAGGGACATTAAAACTAATCTCCCACTGAGTGCAAGAATTTTGTCAATCATGTCGGGTATCATCTTTTGGTTATTTATTCCAAGTGATGGATCAATCCCCACTTTGAGAGAGCAGTTCTGTTTCCTGGAGTGTTTCAAATTTTATAGATTGATATCAAAGTTGTGTTTGGACATTTTAGAAATATTATCAGATAGGCTTTAAGAAGTACATATACACTTATATGACTAACATTATAAAGAACATTACATAAGGAATGTTAGCATACTTTTCTAAGATGCAGTCTTATTTTAATTCCTTGGTAATAGAGAGTAGCAATTTATTTTATTGTGGAAATTTCTAGGTGACATAGGAATCAATATGCATTTTTATTGGGGACAATTGGCTTCTCTTTCTCATAACTTTGCTTTCAGGTCTGTCCAACATGTGGTAAATGGAAAATGGGCATAGTATTTTGTGGATTTGTACTAATCAGCCTGGGTCATAATTAAACAGTTGCAGCCTTGACTGTTTACAAGATGATTACTATTAATGTATTAATCTTCTACTGTTGCTGTAAGATATTACCACCAACTTAGTGGCTTCAAACAACACAAATATATAAGCATGCTTCCGCTCACTTTATATCTGTTTCACATTTTGGGAATTCTTTCAATATTTCATACTTTTCTGTTGTTATTGTATCTGTTATAGTGGTTTGTTATCAGTGATCTTTAATGTTACTATTATAATTGTTTTGGGGTACCTTGAATTGCTCCCATGCAAGGTGACATATTTAATTGATAAAAGTTGTCTGTGTTCTAACTTCTCCACTGGAAGGCCGTTACCCTATTTCCCTCCCTCTGCTCCAGCTTCCCTACTCCCTGACACACAATATTGAAATTAGGCCAATTAAAAATCCTACAATGGCCTCTGAGTGTTCAAGTGAAAGGAAAAGTCATATATCTCTCAATTTATGTCAAAATCTAGAAATGATTAAGCATAGTAATGAAGGCATGTCAAAATCCAAGGTATGGAAAAACCAAAGACTCTTATACCAAATGGTTAGCCAAGTTATGAATGCAAAGGAGAAACTATTGAAGGAAATTAAATCTGCTGCTCTAATAAGTACATGAATGATGGGAAAGTAAAACCACCTTATTGCTGACATGGAAAAAGTTTTAGTTGTATGGATAGAAGATCAAACCAACCATAACATTCCCTTAAGCCAAAGCCTAATCCAGAGGATGGGCCTAACTCTCCTGAGTTCATTGAAGGCTGAGAGAAGGGATGAAGCTGTATGAACAAAGTATGAAGCTAGCAGAGGTTGGTTCATGACATTTAAAGAAAAAGACTGTCTCTATAACATACAAGTACAAAGAAAAGTACCAAATACTTGTAGCAGAAGCTATAAGAAGTCATTCAGAAAATCCTGCTAAGATAGCTGATGAAGATTGCTATGCTCAGTGGTACAATTTCAGTGCAGACACGAAGGCCCTTTCCTGGAAGAAGAAGCCATGTAGGACTCTCATTGCTGGAGAGGAGAAGTCAATATCAGGACAGTCTGACTTTATAGTTATAAGATAATGAACCTGTTGACTTTAAGTTGAAGCCATGGCTCACTGACCATTTCAAAAATACGAGGGCCCTTAAAAATCATAATAAATCTATGTGCCTGTGCTCTATAAATGGAACAAAACCTGGATGACAGCACATATGTTTACAGCATTGTTTATTGAATATTTCAAGCCCACTGTTGAAACCTGCTACTGGGGAAAAAATAATTTTCAAAATATTATTGCTCATTGACAATTTACATGGTCACTCAATAGCTCTAACAGAGATGTACAAGTAGATTAATCTTGTTTCATATCTGCTAACATAACATTTATTTTGCAGCCCAGGGAAAAAGGAGTCATTTTGACTTTCAAGTCTTATTTAGAAAATACCTTTCATAAAGCTAGCTGCCATCGTTAGTGTCTTCTTTGATGGATCTGAGGAAAGCAAATTGAAACCTTCTGGAAAAGCTTCACCATTCTAGATGCCACTAAGAATATTTGTGATCCATTGGAAGAAGTCAAAATAGCATTAACAGAAGTTTGGAAAAGGTTTTTTTGAATTTTCATGGATGACTTTGAAGGTTTCAAGACATCAGTAGAGGAAGTAACTGTAGCTGTTGAAGAAATAGCAAGAGAATTGGAATTAGAAGTAGATCCTAAGGATGTGACTGAATTACTACAATTTCATGATAAAACTTCAGTAGATGAGGAGTTGCTTCTTATGGATGGTCAAAGAAGGTGGTTCTTTTATAGCGAATCTACTGCTGTGAATGTAGTTGAAATAACAATTAAGGATTTAGAATGTTTCCTCAACATAGTGGCTGAAGCAGCAGTAGGGTTTGATAAGACTAATTAATTCCAACTTTGAAAGTTCTACTGTGGGTAAAAATGCTTTCAAACAGCATTATATACTATAAAGAAATATTCCATGAAGGGAAGGTTCAGTTGATGCAGTGGTCTTCACTATTGTCCTATTTTAAGAAATTACCAAGGCCTGCCCTGACCTTAAGCAACCACCACCTAGATCAGTCAGCAGTGAACCACATTGAAGCAAGACCCTCCACCAGCAAAACAGTTACAAATCACTGAAGGCTAACAAGACTGAAAGCATTTTTTTTTTTTTAGCAATAAAGTATTTTTAAATTAAGGTATGTACACTTTTTTAGTGTACTACTTTTTTAGTGTACATACCTTAATTTACTTAATTTACTGTTACACACTTACTAGATTATAGTATAGTGTAAGCATAATGTTTATATGTGCTGGGAAATCAGAAAATTCATGTGACCTACCTGATTGTGATATTCATTTTATTACAGTTATCTAGAACCCAGTCTGCAATATCTCTGAGATATGTCTGTATCATTTTACAGTTCTAGAAGGGAAAATTCTAAAATGAATCTCACTAGGATAAAAATGAGGTATCCTGGGTTGTGTTCTATCTGGAAGCCGTAGGGGAGGGTTTCTTCCCCTTTGTTCAGCTTCTAGAGGCAGCTTACACTCCTTGGCTTGTGCCTTCATCCCATCTTCAAAACTAGCAATAGCCACTTCAGTCCTTCTTACCCCTACTCAGTCTGACTCTCAGCCCTTTGCCTCTCTCTTCCACATTTACAGAACCTTGTGATGACTATGGGCATACCTGGATAATTCCAGGATAATTTCCTTATTTCTTGGTCAGCTTTTAACAACCATATTTCTATTTGCTAACCTAATCTCACTTTGTTATGTAATATAACACATTCATAATTTCCAGGGATTAGAATTTAAAAACCTTTGGGAGCCCCTTAATTTGCCTGCCACATATACTGTACTTCAATTCATATGGACGTTAGATGTAGCTTTGAACTACTTTCATGACTGCTTTAATTTTTCAGATATTACTCAGGCCAGTTTCTTTGGTCTATATAAGCTAGACACATATGAATTCATTGACCTTAAGCTTTCTATTATCTTGAACCCTGGATATAAATTTTCTTTGCATTACTAATTTTAAGTATTGCTGGGAAGATCCAAAGTTGAGTTTATAAATGACATAGCAACATTTTAAGTATGATTTTACAAATAAAACATAATCATTGCAGATTGAAATATAGGAGTAGGAGCTCTATATGAAATTAAAATAACTTTGTATCATTATATGTCAATAAGAGAAACTTATGTATTGGAGACATTAAATTTGTTTATTGACCAGCCATATTATCCATAAGTACTAATTCTATAAAATATTTAGGTACTGAATTGCAAGCTCATTTGGCTTTATCAGTTGTTCCATAAAGAGAAGATTATCCCTAGATAAAAAAAAATCATAATTTAAATATGCATTTACATCACAATGGGTCATTTAAATTCTAAGGAACATCTTCTAATCCCAATAAAACAGCCCTTCTGTTCTTTCTAGGTAAATCTGGAATTTTTTGCCCTGTTTCTATTTTCAGACCTGGAATCTTTCTGGAAAAATAACACTGTAATTCCGTTGTATGCTTGGCTGAATCCTCTGTGACATAGGAAAGTATTTTTGCTTTATGAACCTTTTTACATTTCAAAGCCTCTTCTCCTTCCAATGAAAATAATAGCTTGTAGTTCTTTTCATCTTTGGATCATGAAAATTCAATTTCCTTTCCTTCTAAGCTTTTATTTATTTTTCTGAACCTTCATATAATAAACTGTGTAGTTTGGTGTCTTGCCATACCTATTTCCTGTATGGTACAGTTTCCATTTTTGGTCTTGCAGATAGCTTTTAAAATGTCATCAATTATACTGTGTGCATTCTTAATCAGATTACCTTTTCCTGGTCTAGGCTTCCTCTTGACAAAATCTTGTCTCAACTTTCATAGAAAACGCACATAGGGTTATGAGGAAAACTTCTAATTAAAGACTAAAGGGTTGTAATTTGTCCAATTGTCTTATCAGCATCTTAAAATAAGCAGGAATTACCACATGGCTTGGTCAAGTGAGAAAGTGTGCCTTTGAAATACAATTTATAGCAGGGCCAAAGTGGATGTAAGTTTATTAAATGATATAGAGAATGAATACTCAATGATTGTTTATAGAATGGGATATATAACCTCAGATCCTGAACTAAGGAATTATAAAATGATAGAATCTTAGAGTTATTATAATTAACTCGTAACAATAGAATTTCATGACACGTTAGACACAGAAGAGACCTTTGCTATTTCACATGAAAATGCTGAGGTGCAGAATATGTAGGAAATTCATGCGAGGCCACATGGCCAGTAGCTGGCTGGGCAGGGCCAATGTTATCTTCTCTACTCTTTATACCACATCTGACCGGGGTAGGACAGCAAGTCCAGGCAGAAGTTGCAACAGATGCTGCAAGAATGGCTCAGAGTGAGATGTGTGTGTTTCTTGCTTAGTCAGGCTGTCCTGGACAGAGGCCTAATGGTTTCCTTCCTCACGGAACTAAATGAAAGGAGGCGGCGCTGTTAGACAAAGTCGTTCAGAGGCTTCCTCTCACCCACAAGTGCTCTCAAAAGGAATTACTTATAAGGCAGTCACACACTTGTTAAGCATAAACATGGAAACTTTAAATCAAAAATGAAATTTGTGAACTGTAATACGGAAACAACATGTCATTTATGACTCAGGACTGTCAAGCAATCATTACTTTGGGGAACTGTTTTGATATAGCAGAAGGGGGGTTTATGCTTTAAACCCATTAAAGCATAACCTGGTTTAGAGACCTCATACTCATCTAAAAGGGGATCCTTAGGCTCATCACCAATATAATTGATAACTTTTCCTATGGTATTATAAAATAGAAATTAATTTTTCTGTACTTTAGAATCCAGAAATGTAGTGAAACTAAACTGTGTGTCTGAATTTAATTCCTATCTCTTAGTTATAGCATCAATATTATGATGAGGATACCGATAGAAGTAGTCTTTTTTACTACTTTTATTAAGTCTTTTTTACTTAACATCAAATTAGATATTAAGCTTATTTAACATCATGGCCTAAAATATCGTGTTAATATTTAAATCAATATTATCTTTGTGGTTGATGTTTAAAGGAAATACTGCTTAGGTGAGTTAAGAACAAAATCTGAAAAGGTTGTATTGTGGTCAAAGTACTATTCTTTTACTTCTTTGTATTTTTCTTTCATTTCCAAATATTCTTTACAAGCATGCTGGAATTCTATAAAGGAAAAGAGAATTGTATCTTTGGCTTCGTTGTTGTTTAAGGTACATAGGCAACCTGTTGTCTAGAATTGTCTTTTTTATTTGGTCACATGTCCTTGAGCTCTTCTTCATGGAACTCACAGGTTCCAGAAACATCTAATTTAAAATGAGTAGCCGTACATTAGAGTGGTGTTGTAAGAATTCAATAAAATATGACATATAGCCAATTGGCTTATAAACTATATAATGACTGGAATTGAAAGGTCCTTTGGATTGTATAGAATAAATAATGCAGTTGTTTTTTTTCCTTTGAATGTTAAATTACTTCTTAAAATAGCAACATCTGAAAATATCTTTACTTTTTTTAAAAAAAAAGTATTTAAAAGGATCTATTCTGTTTTAGTTATTTGTATTCAGTGTGTTTTCTGCTAAGATATAAGGCATTCACTCCTGGTAATTCTTTACCTTTTAAAAAATGTGGGGACAACTTGTTGCTGGCAAACCTGCATCTATTAAAAACGTTCAACCTTTTTAAGTCTATTGCTGCTGCTGCTGTGTCCCAGAGGATATTCTGAGGGACCTAGTTATAAATTAAATTTTCATGCAGCTTTGAGACATCTCTTCGATAAGAGAGTGACCTCAGTCTGCAGGGCTCAAAATTTTCTGGAGCTTTGGCCTGAGCACTATGGTTTTTCCACTGGGTGCTTTTCCTTCTTCAAAAGCAGTCCTTTGACAGGGCCATTCAGCTTGCATGTGAGGGAGACACATCTGAGAAGTTGATGAGGCTTAATGGGGCTGCCAGGTCACCCTTTCATAGGGAGCTGGCTCTAGAGAGAGAGTGTGGTGATGGCCTGTAGGTTGTGGCAATATTTGAAACAAGTAACTGGAGGCTTCTTTTGAAGGGCTTATATACTCTGAGTCTGCACTGGGGGCACAGTTCATTCTTAGCCTCACTGGCTTCCTATTCTTGAGTAGAACCCACAGCTCTGTCAGGAATTCCCAGAAACAACACTTAAGCAGAAGGACCAAGAAGAAATATCTGGTGTATCTGTTAGAGATTTCAGGAGAAAATAGCCAGCCAAGAACATAGGAATCTACTTCAGCAGTGTGCTTCTTTGGATTTAAAAAATAAAACCCCAACTATTGGGTCATTTCAGGACTCTCTGAATCGGATTTTGATACTCCAGAGTTTCATCTGGGGATGGAATGAAGGAGAAGGGATGGAGAAAGGAGAAATCTTTGTAAAAGCGTCCATATTCGTCTGGGTTTCTTTTCTTTGTATACAAAGAAATATTAAATAATATAATTTATTTTTCTAGCAAACTTCTTAACATGGAAAATTTAACTTTGATTGTGTAAAAAGAAAGTAGATTTTAGATATGCCTAGCAGATGCATACTTAATCTCTAGCAAACAAAGGAACTAGGTAGTACTGTGAGCAACTCAGAGTTATTTTATATTAATGCATAGAAATGTCTAAAAATAATTCTGTGTATTCATAGATTATATAGATGGAAAAACCGAAAGCCAGAATATTTACTTGACTTTTTCAAGCTTCTTGAAATATGTAAGTAGAAAAAAGAAAAAAAAAAAAAGGCTTTCAAGTACCAAAGTAGTGATGGCCATACCCTCGGGGAAATGTATTTTGAGAATTGCCTTGACATCAACTGATAGTTTTCAATTAAGACAATTGGCCATGTAAGTTCTGCACATAGGTGGCACCTATGGCTCAGTGAGTAGGGTGCTGGCCCCATCTACCAAGGGTGGTGGATTCAAACTCGGCCCTGGCCAAATTGCAACAAAAAAATAGCCAGGTATTGTGGCAGGCACCTGTAGTCCCAGCTACTTGGGAGGCAGAGGCAAGAGAATCTCCTAAGCCCAAGAGGTAGAGTTTGCTGTAGGCTGTGATGCCACAGCACTCTACTGAGAGCAAAAAAGTGAGACTCTGTCTCTAAAAATAAATAAATAAGTTCTGCACACAATGCAGAAGTTAATTTTGGGAAGGTACCTGTAGTATCGCTAGAAGAACATATCTCAAAAATTGACAACCACTTAAAAGCATGATTACTGTAGTAAGTAATTACTGAAGGAAGCAGAAAAGAATCTGTGCTGAGAGTCTGTCTCATTAAATAACAGAGAGTTTGAGAAGAGAGTTGAAAGTAGGGAAAAGCAGGGAAAGACAGAAGATGATGGGGAGGGTAGATTGTGGCAGTGAAGCAAGAGTATATCTCTAATTAAATGAAGTAAAAGTTGTCTGTGGGTCCCCAGAAAATAAGAAGAGAAGCCATTAATGGTAGAAAGGCTCTACAGATCTTAGCTATAACTCAATAAATCTTGACTATATAAGCAAATTAAGTGCTCAAAGCCAGAGCATTTTTCCCTATTGCCATGACAAGGAAATGAAAGTAGAAACAAGAATCTCTAAGGTGGTCTAAGTGCCCATTTCACTAAGGAGCATTAACAATGACTACTAGATTGTGATAAAAATGAATTTTAGGATTCCTTTTCTCCAATACCTAATCCCTCCACAATGCAGGATTCACATCCTAAGCAACTGAGTCTCTTTAACCTAAACATGAATATTCACATGTATCTAGAGAAAAATGAATATGAGGTCTGACAATTAAGTTTACAAACTCATTCTAGAAAAAGTTCTGCATACCTCATTGGTGACTATCTCTATGGTCACCTTCATAGTATTGTCCTTGTGAAACTCGGCACTGATATCAGTGCCTAGCCCATCTTTCATATGAATTTTGGAAATCTTTTTCTGGAAAGACCATCAGAGCTATTGTTGTATGATACACAAAAACATGCAGCAACAATAATGAACACCACTCATCAAGACACTGCCACACATGAATACAAATGCAGCTGTAAGACACTGATATACAAGGGTTTGAAACTTGAATGAGTTGTTTGTACAGTACTGCCAGTATAAGTGTATGGTGGCAAGTTTGTGAACTTAATTGTCAGACTTTCATGTGATGACAATACAGATGGTCATTCCAGAAAAAAGAATTCCAAAATTGCTTTGAAGTGTGGATTAGGCTCTGGTGTCAGTGCACATCTTCCAGAGGGGAAGACCTCAAAAGTGACAATGTTGATTTTCACCAATGAGGTATGTAGCACTTTTTCTTGAGTTCATGAACTTCATTCCCAGACCTTATAAGTGAAATTAGACTGGTGCATGTCCTAGCAACTGGTCTTATGAAAGAGAGCAACCTCTGAAGGTTAGTTATTTCTAAAAATAATTACTATTTTTACTATCAAAATCCCTAAATTTTGGGCGGCACCTCTGGCTCAGTGGGTAGGGCGCCAGTCCCATATGCTGGAGGTGGCGGGTTCAAACCCAGCCCTGGCCAAAAAAAAAAAAAAAAAAAAAAAAAATCCCTAAATTTTAACTTTAGGATTATGTTTAAAGATTTCAAAGTGCACCAGCAACTTCATCACTGTTTGATGAATTCCTTATTTGGCCACAGGATAAAGTACTTGATGTAACCTAGTTGTCCAGAAATTTCTTGGTACATATATCTACTAAAAATGTAATCAATTGTTTTGTATTCTATTTACAACTGTGTATATTTCTTAAAGTATTACTACTTAATAAAACTTGTAGCAAGCCAACAGAAGCTAGTTTTATGGTCATCAGTAATTGAAAGTCCAAAGTATAAAATTTGCTCATCCCTTTTTATTGATTGTAGTCACTGTTTATCAGGACCCTTGTTTTTAAATCTTTTTATGTGCTTCATAACAGTTTACTTCAGCATTTTATAAATCATTAGTTTCAACCTAAAAACCAGGACAGTAGAAAGGCTCGTTGCTGGTCAGAGGATCAAAGGAATTTAAAAAAATGATAAAACATATTACTCTCTGTTCTTATGTCATCTGGGGTTTTCTGATAGTTTTTATCCTTCCCTTCCTAACAGTTTCTGTTTGTAGTTGTCTCTTTTTTTATGGAGTCCTATTCTGTGTATTAACTGGAGTAATTGTGATGAAATGCATTTGCCTTTCCCAATGTCACGTGGCCAAAAAAGTCTATAAAGATGAAATGAACCTCTCATTCATTTCTATCTTCTTCACACTAAGAGTTCCTCAAGATGGTTAGTTTAGGAGTGGTGATGAGGTTTGATCTCGAATTTAAAGGAAATGAGATTATACCAGGGATGTGATAAATTCTACACTACATCTTGAATACATTGTTAGAATTTCTTAGATGACTCTGGAACTAGAACTTAAAAAGATGACAATAAGGTGACTACATAGTAAAACTCTCAAGCTTCCCTCTACAGATCTGCGCACAATCTGGATACTATTTTAGAACGCTGTCCTTAGACCAAACATTCTGGCCCAGATTCCCCTTTCTGAAGCCTGCCAAACCTCATTGCAAATGCAAACTATTTCCTCTGGGATCTGTTGTCCCTGTCCAAATCTGTGTTTTGATATAAATTGAATCTGATAGTGGGAAAGGTTGCAGTCATCTGAGGGACTCTCACCTGTGAGGAGGGAGCTGAATAGAAACCGAGGCCTGATATGCTAGGAAAGTGTAATTCTCTATGTCCAGGTGTGATCTGCAGTGACACTTTGAGAGGGGAGGGATCTTTTCATAATCATACAAATAACTCTGTGTATATGGTGACTCTTTATTGGGCATAAATGAGCTTTTAAATTCCTTATATAGGAAATCTATGGCAATTGATGTATGGCAAATTTATTCTTATCAGGTTTGTTCGGGACATCAGGTCCATCTGTACAACTTGTAACCTTCTCTTGGGTTCCTTTATAAATAAGGTTTTAAAAGGTAGTCTCTGAACAGGTTTTATCCATTTCCCAAGCAGAGCTTATTTTCTCTGCATCAGCGAACTTGTCATGATAATCAACTTTTTTGTCCCAGCCATCAATCACTCTTGATTACAGCTGGGTAGAAGTTCTGTTCTGTTGATCAGCTCATCAGTGCACATAATATTACACCTGGAGGCCAGTACAAATCATCCCTCCATCGGAAGAGCATTTTCCCTCAAGGCTTTTCTCGATGGTTTTATCATTTACATCTAGGTCTCTTTGAGATGTCATGTCTCCCTTTGCCTCTGTCTTCCCTCTCATGTGAAATATTCCACCAAAATAGCTCTCAAAATTTGCTTGATTATTTGTACTCCATTGTTATTATGTTGCTTTTGCCTTTTTAATTCAAAGGAAGAGTTTGTAATCTATTGTATCATTATTATCGTATTCCCTTTTCCCAATTCTTAATGCAGATAACTGTAGAACTTAAAAATCATACAAATTATAATTTAATGAATATTCAGCACTTCTGTAAAAAAAACAGTTTAGCATATGTTTTACTAGAATGTTTGCAAGTCTAATTTTGTTGATTTTTAATGGTTTCTTAAGTTAGGTTTTTGTTTTATGTTTTGACTTGGGCTAGGGAATATTTATCTTTAATTTTAATTTTATTTTAAGTAATACTAACTAGCTGTCTTCATGGTTTAAAAAGACATCGAGGAGTAAATATTTTAAAATCAATTGCTCAAAGTCAGCGTCACTCTTACACTGTGTCTGTAATGTATGTTCTATGTAGTCAAAGTATTTCTTATTTTTCTTAAGCCAACTCATATTCCTTGACAATAGCATTTTCAGAATAATTATTGGAACAGTGATAAAACATTATTATGGTAAAAAATATTTATTGATTTCATAAAGTATTTAAAATAAATATCTGATTTAAAACATTTATATGTCCTTCATATATTTCATAAAGAACTTTTATATTTTGTTGCTTTTTATTACTTTATAAAATCTGACACAGTAATTTAGAGAATTATGAAAAGTATTTTAATTCTCAAAGTACAAAGTATAAAGATAAAAGAATATCATATGAAATTACAGAATAACATGGATTTGATTAGAAATCATGAGCTTCTACTAAAAATATTATTTAGAAAAAACTAAGGCTTTTTTTTTTGAGACAGAGTCTCACTTTGTCACTCCCGATGCCAGTAGAGTGTTGTGGCATCATAGCTCACAGCAACCTCAGACTCTTGGGTTCAAGTGATTCTCTTGCCTCAGCCTCCCAAGTAGCTGGGGCTACAGGCGCCTGCCACAATGCCCGGCTATTTTTTAGAGATGTGCTTTCACTCTGGCTCAGGCTCATCTCAAACCCCTAAGCATAGGCGGTCTGCCCACCTTGGCAACCCAGAGTGCTGGGATTACAGGCATGAGCTACCCGCACCCGGCCTTCCAACAGCTTCTTTTATGTCTGTCTTCCTAAGAGAGTCATATGTTTCTATTTTTGATTAAAATAGGCCAACAAAGAGAGTTCTGTGTTTTTATTCTGTATCAGCATTTAGATATTATTGGCTCTCCAATCTGTGAAACAAAACCAGAGCAAACGGTATCAATAAGAAGTGATCTGTGTAGAAGTGTATGTTCCAAATGGGATTTTAGTGTTTTGAAAAGCTGAGTTAAAAGCTCAAACTAGTTTGCTGATATCTCTGTGGTCTTGAATCTTCCTGAGATAGGAGCTGGTCTGTCTATGTTAAGTGGTGTTGTTAAGTGGTGCATGGTTATCACTCAGGTTTAAAAATTAACTTTAATATTTTGTTGTATTGCCTATTCCCTCCTAGTGTTCCTGACTAGCAGTCAGCAGAATGGGTCTCCTCATGAGAGTAATATAGTTCATCTCTCCTGAGCCCAGAGAGGCCAAATGGTTTGCCACTAGGAACTTTTCATCTTAGCCTATTGTCTGATTTTTATACTTGAAACACAACTTTGATATGTTAGCTACACCATATGTGACTTAATGCTTAACATTAAATGTCAACCTTACATAAGTAGTAGTGTTTGTGTATTAGTAAAATGTTCACATTGCTTGAACAATTTATTATAACTTATTGTAGACAGCTTGATATGAAATGACAGATTTTTGTTTTAAATAGTTGTGGGAAGAGTCTCTTTTGCTCTCTCTCCCTCTGCGTGTGTGTGTGTCCAGTTTCCCCTCTCTGGAGATACTTAGTTCATATTATAATCATATTAGCATTTTATATGTTGGCAGGAAATTGGGTGCAGATTTGGGAAGTAATATATCTATGGTGGGATCCAGTTATGAGAATTTTGACACTGCCATCTCCCGGAACTTGAAATAAATTGCCAATCTTTTATTTTATTTAATTTTATTTATTTTTTATTAAATCATAGCTGTGTACATTAATGCAATCATGGGGCAACATGCACTGGTTTCATATACAATTCGAAATATTTTCATCGAACTGGTTAACATAGCTTTCCTGGCATTTTCTTAGTTATTGTGCTAAGACATTTATTTTCCACATTTAGTAAGTTTCACATGTACCCTTGTAAGATGCACCATAGGTGTGGTCCCACCAATTACCCTCCCTCCACCCATCCTCCACCCTCCCCTCTCCTCCCTTTCCCCTTGCCCCATATTCTTAGGTTATAACTGGGTTATATCTTTCATATGAAAACTATAAATTAGTTTCATAGTAGGGCTGAGTACATTGTATACTTTTTCTTCCATTCTCGAGATACTTTGCTAAGAATAATATGTTCCAGCTCCATCCATATAAACATGAAAGAGGTGAAGTCTCCATCTTTCTTTAAGGCTGCATAATATTCCATGGTGTACATATACCACGATTTATTAATACATTTGTGGGTCAATGGGCACTTGGGCTTCTTCCATGATTTAGCAATTATGAATTGGGCTGCAATAAACATTCTGGTACAAATATCTTTGTTGTAATGTGATTTTTGGTCTTCTGGATATATACCTAGTAGAGGAATTAGATCTCTAGGATCAAATGGTAGGTCTATTTTTAGATCTCTGAGTGTTCTCCAAACATCTTTCCAAAGAAACGTATTAGTTTGCATACCCACCAGCAGTGTAGAAGTGTTGCCCTTTCTCCACATCCATGCCAACATCTCTGGTTTGGGGATTTTGTGATATGGGCTAATCTTACTGGAGTTAGATGATATCTCAAAGTAGTTTTGATTTGCATTTTTCTGATGATTAAAGATGATGAGCATTTTTTTATATGTCTGTAGGCTGTGCACCTGTCTTTTTCAGAGAAGTTTCTCTTCAAGTCCCTTATGTACCCTGAGATGGGATCACTTGTTCTTTTCTTGCTAATACATTTGAGTTCTCTGTGGATCCTGGTTTTTAAACCTTTGTCAGAGATATAACCTGCAAATATCTTCTCCCATTCTGAGGGCTGTCTGCTTGCTTTACTTACTGTGTTCTTGGCTGTGCAGAAGCTTTTTAGTTTGATCAGGTCCCAATAGTGTATTTTTGATGCTGCTTCAATTGCCCAGGGGGGGCCTCCTCATAAAATATTTTCCCAGACCAATTTCTTCAAGGGTTTTCCCTGCACTTTCTTCTAGTATTTTTATAGTTTCATGTCTTAAGTTTAAATCGTTAATACAATGAGATTCTATCTTAGTTAAAGGTGTGGGTCCAGTTTCAGTCTTCTGCAGGTTGCCAGCCAGTTCACCCAGCACCATTGGGTAAATAGGGAATCATTTCCCCACTGAGCGTTTTTAATTGGCTTGTCAAAGATCAAATAACGGTAAGTAGCTGGATTCATCTCTTGGTTCTCTATTTTATTCCATACATCTACCTCTCTGTCTTTGTGCCAGTACCATGCTAAATTGCCAATCTTTAAATTTAAAAATGCCAAGAATTAAAATCTCAGTGGAAGCAGAGACTCCACCAAAGCTGTTCCCTGCATAAAACCAAATTTCTTTTATTTTTAATCTAAACTCTATAATATTTCAGCCCTCTCCATGTTTTTCTACTTTCTCTTTCCTACTCAAACCATACAAGCCCACACCCCATGAAAATGAATGGAGACAGTATTAGGAGAGATGGAAGAAGCTACTTTTGCCGCAGTTTATCTTTAGTGAACAGGTCTTCTTCTGGTGAGCTTACTCTACTTTCTGACATCACAGTATTTGGTCTGTCCATGGACATTAGATGGACTTATGGGGACACAGGCTTTTCTTAGTGTCTGAGCTTCAAGCACATTGTGTGGGTCCTCCATTACATACTGTATCAACAAATAAAATAAACACCCAGGGGCATAAATTCCCAATTGTCAGTTAGGGCCATAGTGAAACAAAAGAGAAATGCCCTTCAGTTCCAAATAACTTGTTGCTGTTTAATAAGAAATAAATTTTGAATGATCAGGGGCTTTAGCAGTACCTTATCTTGAAGAAGATAGGGGTATGTTTGTTACATGATGGATCCAGCTTCCTGTTAGGATTGTGGGTACTCCAGTATATTTTTTCTTATCCCAAGTGAAGGCCCACTCTCTCCACCACAAACTCATGTAGGTAAGTGTTACTGAAAGCTGTGTATTTAAGAAAACTAAAAGTGACTAGTGATGGTATGGGGTCCGAGAACAGCAGAATCTAGAAACACACGTGGTTAGTGGCACCTTTTTGTTCATTTCCCTTGTGCTCTTGGTTCATGTGAGAAACAGTGAGCACATGTGAAATTGACTAGAGTCATGTCATGGATTTAAGAGAGCTTCTAGACTAATATTCAAAATCCAATTATTCAGACCACAAGTTTTCCTCTGCTATATTAAACCAAAGATGAAAAAAGAAGAAAAATAAAATCCCCAAGTGGGTATATATGTCCTTTTCTCTTGAAAGTAGTTTTCTCTCATTCTGATAATTCTTTGAATTGGTTTGGAGTTCCACAATAATCATTCCCCACGGCTAACTAAACAGGAACAGATAGAGGTATACATTTTCCTATTGCTTTAATGCAGGCAGTTGCCATGTGATGAGATCTTTATAGATATTGCTCAAATCCCAGGCTTCCTCCGTAAGTAATTTCCTAACACCCAGGACTATGTTTTTTTAAGATTTCATTCAAATGAAGATAGGAGGGTCAAACGTATTGAATGGTTCAGTGAATTCTTCATATATTCATATATTCTAGAAGGTCACTGTTACCTGTAGTTAAATCAATAAAAAAATACTTTACCAACTTTAATTGATAATTTATACCTAGAATAACATGATTCTTTAGAAGCAAGATTAATGATAGGTGCTGATGTTGCTACTTCCTTGCCATCACAAAGAATTCTAAGCAAATTGTTAAATCCTTGTTGCTGAGTCCTTTCGATACTTTAGCCTAGAGTTATCACAGTCCTAGACACTAAGAAGATATTATCTGAAACTTAGTCTGTCTTGGGATCTCAATTTACCTCCATCTAAAAAGAAAGTTGAAACAGATTTTAAACACCTTGACACTTTTCCCCACAGAACTCCAATACCCTTTATAAGGACAATTGCTCAAAAGAAAGAAAACACAAATGACAGCTAAATATTTCTTTCTCCATAATACTAAAGGGCATCAGGGTGTCTTTCATGAACTATTGCTTCCCAAGCCATCCGTCACTGCAACAGTTTTCCCATAGATTAAGGACTAGATTTGCATTCTAAATTATTTCTTCCAACAGCTGCTGTAAGATAACTTGGCTGTAACTTGAGAGTTTGCATTTGATCAGCTGCCAGTGAAGATCATAAAATTCAGCTTGGCAACAGAAATTGGGAAAAGAGATCTCCTCAGCCTAGCTGTGCTTATCCGAGTTAGAGCATGTGTAAAAGCGCCACTCGAGCTCTCTACATCTCTGGGCGGCATGGGAGTGATTTGCTCCTGCTGAAAGTTGACTTAGTGCCAGCTTCTTTGTGTCAGAATGAAACTACCTTTTGTTGAGTATTGGTGGGGGTGGGGAAGGGGGTTATGTGAAGCCTGCCCTAGCTGACACCTTGGAGTGTTGATGAACAAGCGTGTTCAAATCTTTGAGTGATCCCTTGACAAGTCACCAGGATTCAGCCTGGCACTCCTCTACAGTGGAAGTTCAGATGCGAAAGGAGTTATTTTACAGGTGACTATTTGCTCCAGCTCTGTGGACTAGAAAGACCTTGGATCCAGCTAATCTTAGCAATTAGTAGTTGTGTGATTATGAACAAGCTTTTAAAAAAAAAATTCTATGAGTCTCAGATTCTTATTTGTAAAATGAAAATGATAATACTACCACCTAAGGTGGTTCTAAAGATGAAAGGGGGGATTGTGAGCACAGCAGAGGATTCACAGTAAGTATTCAGGGTTAATTTTCTTTCTTCCCATGCTTGATATCGGCATGAAAATAGAAAAAATTTTCATACTCAGTATCTTTCCAAAATCACCCATTAGGTGACGATGGTAAAGATTGCTAGATGTTCAATACTTCTATCCTTTCTTCTCAACAATATAATTGAATGTGGCTCTGCCAATGTATTTTACCCTTTTTCCTCATCTTTCCTTTCAGTAGCACTTTGAACATGCATATTCATTAAGTTATTTTTTAAAAAATATAGATAAATGATATAAACTAATTCTGGGAGCAATTTATAGCTTTACTTGGTAACTGACAGGTTGATTCTGGGTTTTCTATCTCTTCTTTTCTAATCCTAAACCACAAGATCTGGTATAATAAATGCAGGCTTGACCTAACATTTTTCAAAAATGATATCCATTGAATTTCTGTTCAGGTAACTAACAGTTGGCATTTTGAGTCATATAGATGGGTCATAGATGCTCAGCTATAGTTATATGCCATCGACAGAGTCACCAAAGGTTTCATTTGGTAGGATTAGTAGATGATGACTAGAGTTCAAATACTGAGCAGCAAAAGCCCCTCACGAGAACTGGCCTCTATTCTTAAATAAGATGGTTAGCATGCACAAGAAAACAGGCTTTCTCCAACTGCTAAGCAATCGCTTAGTGCCTGTGGTTTTCTGAGTGGGGAAAAGTTTCTGGTGTCAGCAGTTCATTCGACAGGCCAATGATGAAGTGACTTGCTCTGCTCATGTTAAATGGTGAAGTGCTTATTTCTCAGTCCATTGGCAAGATTTAGAGCTGCAGCCTACAGGGCGAGGGCCACCTGCTCTTCCCTCACTGGTGGCTTGGTAGTATATTAGTAATGTCAGGGCCCTGTGATGGCTGTGGCCTTGTTTGTCACAGTACCTTTATGCATAACTCATCAATTTATGGCAGTGATTATATTTATCTTCATGGAAGACAGATTCTGTGTGTTTGAATCACAAGATCTTTAACCCTCAGATTTCTGAGGCTGTGTGAAGCTGTTGCATGAACTGTCCATAATCAAAGGCAAATGATACTTTGGAGTGTCATATAACAAATTTTATAGCCATTTGCCTTTGTAATATACTTTAATTTACCACCTTCAGTATGTTCCGTGAACACAACAGCACCTGGTATAGTGTCTGGCTGTTACAGGTATTTAGTTAAGTGCTAAATGATATCAATATATGGTAAAATGCATGGTGAGGAATAAACAGAACCTGGAAGTCACTAGATATGTGTTGTTTGGAATATTTGCTTAGCAAATATTATATTATGGACAACTGACATATATAAACTTTTGAACAAATTCTGTTTGTGTTTATTTCCAGTATGGGATGTAGATGATTTTTATTTTAAGTATTGTTAATCAAGCTTTGAAAATTTATTTGGAGCTTCATCTAGAAAGAAGCCAAATGTCCTTTTTTTTTGTTTAGTTAGGGGTCTCACTGTGTTGACCAGGCTGAAGTGTAATAACTATTCCCAGGTGCCTCATTACCTCAAATGCCTGGCCTCCAGGAATCTTCCCACTGCAGCCTCCCGAGTAGCTAGGATTAGAGGCATCTAGCCCAGAGTGTTCCATTAAAAAAAAAAAAAAATGTCAAAAATCTATATATAGTTAAATGTGATATTGAATAGACCAAAATGTTTACAATCTGTATCCTCCTACTTATCTTTTTATGCACCCTACTTCCCACAGACCCCACTGCCCACAGCTGTCTGATATATTACCATGGGCGTTTGAAATCACTGTGTGTTTTCATTTTCATAAATAAAAATAACTTATTATGTAACAGTATTGAAATCCACAGGTAAGGAGGTTCTGGGGTTAACTCACCAGCTTCTGATCTCATCGAAAACCCAAATGCTTTCCAGCTTTCTGCTCTAGCTCTCCCATTTCTGACTTCCTGATGCTGGGTAGAGATGTTGCAGCTTTTAGACACTGAAGTGGACACAACCACATTCAGAAGGGAAGGGGCTTCTTCTCCTGTGATGTTCTCTCTCTCTCTCTCAAGAGACTTCATTTTTAGAGCAGTTTTAGCTTCACAAAACTATTGCATGGAAAATACAGACATTTCCTATTAACCTCCTGTCCCCAAACCTACACAGCCTCCCTGATGATCAGCACCCCCACCAGAGTGGTGCATTTGTTTCAACTGATGAACCTGCACTGACACAGCATTATTACCAAAGTCCATAATCTCCAGTAGAGTTCATTCTTGGTGTTATACATTCTACGGGGTAAGCATATTGGTAATGGCACATATCCACCATCACAGCATTACACAGAATAGTTTCCCAGCCCTAACAATCCTCTGTGCTTTGCATATCCCCTCCTTTCCTCCTCTCTCAGCTCTGCCAACCTCTGACCTTTTTACTATTCTATAGCCTTGCCTTTTCCAGAATGTCATATATTTGGAATTATAAAGTATGTAGATTTTTTAGATTGGCTTCTTCCACCTAATAATTTGCACATAATTTTCCTCCATGCCTCTTCCTGGCTTGATGGCTCATTTATTTTTAGCATTGAATATAGACCACAGTTTATCCATTTACCACCTGAAGGACATTTTGGGTGCTTCCTCGTTTAGGCAGTTATGAATAAAGCTGCTGTAAACCTCTGTGTGTCCATAGTTTTTCACCTCCTCTAGGTTAATAACAAAGGAACATGATGAATGGATCATATGGTTTTAGTGTGTGTCGTTTTGTAAAAAATTGACAGGCTTCCAAAATGAGTGTGGCATTTTGCATTTCCATAAATAATGAATGAGTGTTGCTATTCCTTCGCATCCTTGCCAGCATTTGGTGTTGTCCGTGTTTTGAATTTTGACCATTGCAATAAGTGTTCGGTGGAATTTTAATGTTTGATTTTGCATTTTCCTGGTGAAATATGATGTGGAACATTTTATAGATGCTTTTGCTCCCATTTGTATATCTTCTTTGGTAAAATGTCTGTTAAGGTCTGTGGCCTATTTTGCAACCAAGTTGTTTGTTTGCTTATTGTTAAGTTGTAAGAATTTTTTGTGTATTCTGGGTAATAGTCCTTTATCATATATTTCTTTTGCAAATATTTTCTGTTAGTCTGTGGATTGTCTTTTTTTTTTTTTTTAACATAGTGGCTATTCATTTGGGTTTCATACTCGTAATTACTTCATTCATCAGATTTTTTACTTCTTTGTGTTTTGTAACTGCTCGACTCATGGAAGTTTAGCTCCAGTCAGCCCACTTCCACCTGGATCGTGCGGACAGCCGAGCTTGCTGTCCTTGTCCTTTACAATTGTCAGGGCTCCAGTTTCTGAGTGTTCCTCCTCTCCAGTAGGGTCAACTGTGAGCAGGGTGTCATCAAACGCAGCTAAGGGAGTTGCAACTGGATGACTTCTAATATTCAAATAACTTTTCTTCTTTAAATTAACTTCTGCTTAAGCAGTTTCTTCATTTATAGTAACTTCAGGCAACTGTACCTTTTTGAAAGCTGCTAATAAAGCAAATGTGCTGACATCTAAAATGTTTCCATCATAATCAAAGCAAATGAGATCATAGAATGGAACCCAAGCAAGCTTTCCTGGAGAGATGCATAAATCTTCTTTCTGAATTATCTGTGAATTTTCAATGACATCTGCAATGAATTGGCTAGCCACTTGGGCCTCTTCTCTGGGAGGTCCAGACTGAAATTTCGATGAACACAGGGGTGGTAGATCTACCTTAGGAACAACATATCCTTTATCAGGGGCATCTGTTGGTGGTGCTGCCAATTCTGCTTTAACTCCACGAAGTACTGTAGTATTTCCCAATGTCACTAAGGCAGAACCATTTGCAGTACTAATTGAACCTACATTGACCATTGTGGTTCTGAATTCACCAAGTTCCCTTTCATCAGGATGGCAGTTTTCATTCAGAAATCTCCTGTAATACTCCAGAGGTTCCCGGTTTTAAAAGCCATCATCTTTTTCCTGTGGCTTATTCTCTTAACTGTGTCTTTCACAGGGTAGAAATATTTAATTTTAATGAAGTCCAGTTTAGCCATACATTTTTTTTTAATGGAACATGTCTTTGGAATTTAGATTTTTCTCTTACAATACCTTGAAGGAATGCTATAGTTTGGTATTTTACATTTCCATCTATAGTCCATTTTAAGTCTATATTTTGAAGGATGGAAGGCCTGGGTCTAGATTCATTGTTTGGGCATGTGGATGTCCAGTTATTCCTGCGCTGCTGTTGAAAAGACTGTCTTGGATCTATTTTCTGGTTGTTTTTTAGCCACTATAGCACAGTGTTTACTACATGGCACAGATTCTAACCCGTAACAACATGTGATGCAGAATGAATGAACAAAGAAGCATGGATTGTTTTTTCTACCATTTCCAGTGAGAATCTTGATTTTTTTAAAAGACTGTATCATTTCCTCACAAGATCACCTTTGTGTCTACTGAATATAAAAACATGGGGGAATTAGTTTTTTTAGGCTTTCTAAATGTGTGAATAGAAAGAACAGCCATAAAGAATGAAGAAGGATAAGAAGTTGTAGATTTGAAGTAATCCTTCTGTTTGACATGCATGGTACTGGGATCCGAGAGAGTCGTAATCAATAATGTGCAGATCTCCTTAGGGAGGAGTAGGACCTTTAGATTTATCCCTTCAAAGTCAAATAGGATATCACAAATCAAAATTCTATTACACTGTGGCAAGAAGGCATCACCTGGCTTTCCTATAACGCCGGGAAAGCCCTAGAGTCAGGCTCTGCCTCTAGTTTTAGGTACGGCATTTGGGAAGCTGTTTACCTGTTTATGCAACCGTACCAGGAAAATACTGACTTAGTAAGAAATGGCCAAAATTATATGGAAAAATTGATTTGAGTCTTTCCAGACCTGAGGTCCAGCATATCTCCTAGGTGTTACTTTACTCCAGGTTATCCAAAGAAATACTCAAAAGAAGCACAAAGAAAGATATAATGTGCTGTTGTTTCTCTTAAAGCCATAGATATTATAGATTTTCAAAGTACTTTGATGATTTGTGAAGACAAAGATTCGCTAAGATTAAGTTTCATGGACTCAATTGTTCCCATATGTTCATATGTCCTCTCCTCCTTACTTTGGCTGGGGATTCTCTGTTCATCTAGATTTAGAGCATAATGGTAGGTAGATGTTATATGTAATTCGGGCTGCTGTACAAATCAATCAGAAGATGCATAGTGGCTCTAACAAACTAGATGCTTTAAGTTTTGCTCAGGCAGTAGCCAAAATAACTGTTGTTGGTTCATTGGCACATCTCTTCCAAGTGCTAATTCAAGGATACGGTCCTTCTCATCTCATGGTTTTAACATCTTTAATAAATGACTTCCAAAGTTGCCATACTTACCTGCATCAAGAAGGCAGGAAAAGAGCGAGTCAAGAAAAATATACTTAGGAAATGTTAACTAATGTGGACTGGACACATTACAGCTCCTTTCTAGTGACACTCGTCATCGGTCAGTCACATGGTCACTGAAGTATAAGAGAAGTGTAGTCTGGTTGTGTGCCAACAAAGAAGAGATACCCCTGGCTTTGTGCCCCCCCCCAACTACTAGAATGTTCCAATTGTTTTTTCTGATTAAATTCTGGGGCAAACAAAAAGAATGAGACATGTGCTTTTAGAAATGTACTTCTTGACTGGGTACGGTGGCTCATGCCTGTAATCCTAGCACTCTCAGAGGCCAAACTGGGCAGGCTGGTTGAGCTCAGGAGTTAGAGACCAGCATGAGCAAGAGAAAGACCCTATCTCTACTAAAAATAGGAAAACTGAGGCAAGAGAATAACTTGAGCCCCAGAGTTGAGTTTGAGGTTGCTGTGAGCTATGATGACCCCATAGTACTCTATCCAGAGCGACACAATGAGATTCTGTCTCAAAAAAAAAAAAAACAAAAAACTTCTTTTTTATCTTCTCTCCCCTTTCTGGATCTATTTTCCACTTTTAAGAATATGTGCATAGAAGACAGAAATATTTGAGCAATTCTGCATAATGTGATGAGCTTCAGACAAAGGGAGACCTGTTTTCAAATCTTGCTTCTGTGGATAACTCCTTGTGGGCCTTTGGCAAGTTTCTTAAACATTGTGAACCTCAGTTTTCTAATCTTTGAAACTGGCATAATATAATCTAATTTTCAGGGAAACTACGAATTTTACATAAAGTGCTATCAATATATAAAAAATGTTAGTTGACAAATACTTGGAAGCCATTATTAGGACATTTTTGTGTTCTTTGGTCATCAACTGAAAATACATGAGAGGGATTTATATTGTTAATGTTAACATTTAGCTGCTGTGACAAATGGAGCCTAAAATAAGTGGCTTACAGAACATGGAAGTTTCTTTTTCTTTTGCATAGTCTTTGTGCGGTAAGCATTTTGATCATCAGACAGTTCTGCTCCATGAGATTTTGGTGATTTTCAAGCCATAGCCATTACAGACATTAGGGACATTGAAGAACAGATGAAAGCCAATCCTAAAATAGTACTAATCTATGAAAGAAAGCCTAAGGTTAAATGTTAAGGCTAGTTCTGTGGATAATAACTAAACTCATGTTTAGTCTTTAACAATTTTTTTTTTTTTTTTTATTGTTGGGGATTCATTGAGGGTACAATAAGCCAGGTTACACTGATTGCATTTGTTAGGTAAAGTCCCTCTTGCAAGCATTGTTAAAGTAACTAAGATATCATTCTTAATAATGCGATAACATTTTCTGTAACTTTTCTAGTTCAGGAATAGGGAAAATTTCATATTGAATGTGAAATGATTTATGTTGGGTGCATCAATAAAGTTAGAGGCACTTTCACATTTATAACTTTTTGCTAACTATACCAAGGTGCATTACCTCTCCCTAAGAGTAGCAACCATCATAAGGATGTAAACCAAGAAATTTTCGTCAAATGGAGAAATGTTGAAGATATATTAGCAAGTAAACACATAACAATATGAACAGTGTGATCTAAGTTTTTGCATAATAATACATAGTCATGAAATAATAGATATTGAGTACCTGCTAGGGACGTAATCATAGAAGAAAATCTCCAGAAGTCTGAAAGAATTAGTACTGAATGACTAGTTCATGGGTCATTTCATATTACTTCTTTCATTCTTTGAATTTTTAAGATTTTGTGCATCATGGGTTTTGTAAAGAAGAATGAAATTATTTAAAATAAATCATTCATTAATGTTTAAAAGTATGAATTCATCTTTGTGCTTTTCAAATGCTAGAATCAAATGCATGTCTATTTCCATATACACGCTGAAAACATGAAATTACATATTAAGAGAACTAATAACATAATAGTGCTCAGTTCAGAATGGGGGTGCCACGTGGACAAAGTCTTCTTCTGGAGGCCACTCAGTTAACCACTGCATCCCAAGCATTCAGATCCTTTATTCATTACAGACCTTTCCAAAATTTATTATTCCAATGAATAGACTAGCATAAACTTGTCCAATCCTGTATCACATGTTGCAAAATCTAATGGATACTTTTATGCTTTCTCTTTACCAGGCATAGCAGTGGCAGTTGGTGGGAAGCATTCCCTTCTAAAAGGTCCATCTCTCTTGGCTTCCATGATACCAGATTTTTCAAGCTTTTTTCCCATCTCCACCTCTGCATTTTCTTCATTTCCTTTCCTCAGTTTACTTTTGCAACAACCTACCTATATATTGGAAAACCGTGGAGCAGAAACATTTGTTGGATACATAAATATTTACACGAACAGATATATAGTAAATCAGTAAATCAAGCCTTCCACCCAAAGGAGTGACACTAGTAATTCAGTTTTCAGGGAATGGGAGAGCCATGAGCAGAGGAACCTGTGGAGCCCTTTTGCTTGGGAGTTTGTTTGCAAGAACAGCCCTGAAAAGGTGAAAACACAACTACAAACAAACAACTTCAAGGAATAGAGGCTCTATAGTTCCTTACTGAAAACTAAATTATGGAATAATTCTATAAACTTCATACTTGATTTTTTTTTGTTTTAGTTTCCATGCAGCTTGAATCACTGAATCATTCTTGAAGCTCTTTTGTTGTTTTAACACATTAAATTAGCTCATTACAGTTGAATATGTAGTGGAAAGTAGCATCTGTTTACACTATAATAATATAAAAATTACTTACCAGTAACAGAATAAGGAGCAATTTGCAAAAGCTAATCATATTTGTGCACTTGTCTGCAAAAAGTAAATTGTTAATATATACCCCAGGGGGAAAAATCACTTGCTGGTTTAAGCGGTAGAAGCAGTAATATTAACAAGCACCAACTCCTGTATTTAAGATTGGAATGTCCCAACTTATCATAAAATATAGATGTTAACTTGTTCGAAGAGTTTAGAGATTCAGATAATGTCACAGAAAATGAGATGATATATAAATTCCTCAATATTTTCAAACTCAAAATTTTAATAATTTTTATTTAGAGAACATGCATCGAATGTACCTTTTATAGCTCAATTTAGAAATTGAAAATTATTTGAAACCATTGAAAAAATTTAAGGTAGAATCTTAGTCTGAATAAGCTCACTGATTTGAAGTTTGTTGCTTGTTTCTTCACAGTTAGAAGCCAGAAGATGCTAATATTTTACAATTACTAGGATTTTTAAATGACATATTTATAAAATTTTTAAAAATGATTAGCAAAATAGACCATTTTTCCATTGGTCACAATAGACACAGATGGTGTACTTGAAAGTAAGATCAGGTGGTGTTTCTCCCACCCTGTATTTATCAAAGGGAGAGAAAATTCTACATGAAGGTAACTTTTAAATTCCTTTTTGTAGATATCAGGATAAAACTATTAAACTACCGCAGTCTTATTTCAGACATGTTAATAACATTCATTAAGACACAGTTCTCTTTTATATTTAGCCCGCCCTTGATTAACACCTCATCCTGCCTTCCTGCCTTTGGCCTGCCCTTTATAAGGTTTCCTTAAATGCTAATTCATCCACTGCAATTTCAGCTCAACAGAAAACAACCTTACTGCCAGATTTGGAGGACACCTCATTGTAGCTAGACTTTACCAATCCCTGTGCTGTTCTAGTGATAGAGCTTTCATGGTTATGAATGTCGTCTCCAGAAACCCAGTGCTGAGCTAAGATGTTCTGTATAGCAGAGAGAAATGTGTTTTTTCTTTCTCGTTAACTTACTTTAGTGTGAGGACAAAAAGAGAATGATTCACTCTGTGACTGAAACTTGAAGCACTTAAACACTTTAAGAAAAGACTTGTTTTAAAGCTAAGTGATGAAGTGTACTCGAGCTCAATGAAAAATTTGGAACTCTGTTATCCCATACACTGTCAGTTGGAGTCTAAGCTTATTTGTTCAAATGATGCTGATAGAGGATTGTGTTTCAGTGGTTAAAAAGTAAAATATCTTTCATTTATCTATCAAATAGCATTTCCCAGTGGCTTCACTTACTATCTGTAACCGTAGCTCATTCCTGTTTACCAACACCATAGACCGTACCTCTAATATCCAGAACACATTGTTACAGAGCCCATGTGTTACTTAGATGCTCTAAAGCCTCCTTATACTTAGTAAATTCCAACGCAACTCATGCTTCCCCCCCACCCCCAACCTCTGGACTTCTTTAAATATCAACCATTCTAGGGAACAAAATCTTATCATGCGTTTATAAGAGGCAGAAACCTGCCTAGCATCTGAGAGCCCAGCATGGTAAATTCACCATCAATTCTTGACATTTCTGACTTACATATTGACCAAATGTTCACACTCTTCCCACTACACTATCACTATCATCCTCAAGTTCTTGGGGATGTGACCATCTCTATGTGCACCACTGTAACAATAATCTAATTCTCTCCTCCTCCGCTCCTGCCCTCCTTTTCCCATCCAGACTCCTTGCTCCTGCCAGAATGAGCTCAGAAAAACTGCAACATGTTTATTTCCTCTTTTTCTTAAATCCTTTGCATGGCCTTCCATGTGAACGGATAGTTAAGGGTATAATCTTGTACCAAACCTATAAGGTTCTCTGTGTAAGAGATGACTTGTGCCCCATCTCTTGTTTCATCTTCCCAGTGATACTTCCTGATGCCTAACGGTCTTACATGTTGGAATATAAACAAAATATTATGGTTGTCCATGCTTTGTTTAGCACATTAGTATTAATTTATTGGGCCAGTATTGAAAAATTGCATTAGACCTTCACATATAGTTATGCTCATAGTAGTATCTATAGCAGGGACCTGAGATAGACATTGAGTAAAATCACACGAATCAGTCACCAGATAAATCAGTAATAATTCCCTAGTGATATGCGTAGTATCTATGGACTATGTAGTCTCACTTATGTCCTCTGCAAAGTGAGCTGCTCTAAAGTCACGTAATAGGGTTATCTTTCATTATTGACTTCCTTTTTGAATTGAAAAGAGGGGTTCCAAGTATGGTCGCTAGAGTTAGACAAACTTTAGCACAAGTCCTGTTCTGCCTTTGCTGTATGGTTAACCTGTTCTAGTTCTTGGATTCTCAGTCTTCTTAACTATTCAATCTCATGATGCTTGTAATTCGCTCCTAAGTCTTTGTAAGGAAGAAGTGAGTATATTTATATCAACTCTTTAGCAACTTCACACACTGGAGTGTTCTGTAAATGACTTGCATAAATATCTACCATGTAAAGAAACTTAGACTCCGACTGACAGTGCATGGAATGGGTTAATGTGTTTTTGACACATTGAATTCTTTGTCCAAGTATCACCCAAGTGGAAAAAGTCTTCTGGCTAAAATTTTGCCTAGGACAACAAAATACTACAGAAAGATGATGGGATCTTAGCAAATAACATTAAAACTTTTTGGATTACAACTCTTTCTTATTAATACAACTCACCTACCCTACACTGTGGTCAGTCAGGAAATAGAACATGTTTACATATGTGTGTGTGTGTGTGTATGAAGAACTATGAAGAACAAAAAGAAATTAGGCATTTATGCTTGTCCAGATACTCAGGCTTCTAGAGTCATTTCCACTGTTTCTTCCCACCTCATCCTTTCTCTAAGAGTCAATCTGATGCCAAAATGATTTCTTTCCACAACTATGGTTATATAAAAGTTAAAACAAAAATAATGTCTATGGCCCAGAAAATATTTTTCTTAGTCTAAGAGCAGACCATTACTTAAGAAGTTGGCTGATTTCCCCAGATTTTACCCATAAAACATCTTGCTCCATATCTCTTTGGTCACAGAGGTGTCTTGATGCGTAGTCAAGTTGCCCAGGCTCTTCTTTTTTAAAAACATTTTCTTTTCTTTCTTTTTTTTTTTTAATCCACACTTTTTATAAAAGTAAAGTTTATTCACAACCTTCATCCATTTCCAAAGTTTCAACCCAGGCACCAAATTGATTTATACCCAAGAATGTTAGTTTACCTTTATTTTGGCTAAAACTGATCTTTATTCTCGTTAACAGGCTCCTATTCTATCCCCCAAACCCTTAGATACTTTGACATAATTTATCTCATTGAATTGTATGAAGGCCTTGCCAATTCTTCTAATCACTAGTGTTTTTTATTTCCTCCTCCTCTTCTAGGTATTATGTATGTAGGTAGGAGATCAATACCTTTGCAATAGGGGTTATAGGTTTGGATATTTTCCTTTGTATTTTTTGAAAATGTTTTTACTTTGCCTGTGGTACTGTTTTTGTAATAAAGATTTGAAAACATAAATTTCAGACTAACTTGTTCTCCATTCTAACTTCCTAGTGACTATAATAGCATCTGAGCCATAGTAACTGTTCAATGACTCCCTGTCTTGTGAATCAATGAACAGCTAAAAGAATTGAATAGGGGTGGACTCCAACTGTAAGAGTCCAGGTTATAGAAGTTATCTGCGGTCTTGCTTTCATCTTTTTTCAATATGTAAAGTGCTTCCAAGAGCTATTAGGTGTCCTACACTTACAAAACATCCAGATCAAATATAAATCACTATTTTGTGAACTTGATTGATGGATCTCGTTAGTAATTATGCATTTTAGAGGTGATCTCTGGGACAAGTTCATAAATGGAATAATCAGAACTACTCTCAGATTTATGAATTCTGCAAAACTACAGAGAAGAGTGGTCCAACCTGTGGCTGTGGGCTGTATTTGAGGATTTTTTTTTTTTTTTGGCTTATCTATGATGTCAGGTATCATAAATGTATTCCTGGACCTCTTTTTTGCTAATCAGATTTCTTAAGGATTGTATACTTTTTTATTTTTATTTTTATTTTTGAGACAGAGTCTCCTTATGTCCCCCTGGGTAGAGTGCCATGGTGTCACAGCTCACAGCAACCTCTAACTCTTGGGCTTAAGAAATTCACTTGCCTCAGCCTCCCAAGTAGCTGGGACTGAAGTCGCCCACCACAACGCCCGGCTATTTGTTGTTGTTGTAGTTTGTCCTTGTTTAGCATGCCCAGGCTGGGTTCAAACCTGCCAGCCCCAGTGTATGTGGCCGTAACCACTGAGCTAGGGGTGCCAGACCTTGTTTGTATATCTTAATGTGTGACCCAAGACAACTCTTAATCTTCCAATGTATGTCAGAGGGGGAAAAAAAAAAGACCCCCTCCTATAGCAGAAAGTTCCTCTTTGATTTACTAAATAGGTACCATAGTCTTTTTTCCTAAGGTAGTCTTCTTTATCAAGTACAGAGTATATGTTATTATGTGGATTTGTAGGGAGGGGAATAGGTTAATGATGACAATTATCTGTATTTTTTAGAGAATAAAATATTCCATTTTGAAAGTTTAAAAATGGCGTTAATAGGGAAGTAGCACTTTCTGAGTATTGAAAATTTCTATGTATGTATTTAAAAGAATTTGGTCTTTTAGATAACCCTTAAAATATAGAGTCATCATCATTAGAATTATGCATTGTATTCCCCAGATTTAAAAATAACCTGTTGGTTATTCATTAAAATGCTTAAAAAGTAGAAACAATCTTCATATTATTCCTTTGCTATATCCCATGCAAAGAGAGCTATCCATAAATAGCACAATTTGTTGCTGATGATAAGCTTCATTCCAGAGAAAAAATAATAGTTTGTGTTTGTGCCAGATGCTTTTCTAGCATTAAGTGCCATAAAAATCCCCTGAAGTGTATTCAACAGATAAGGCAAAGTGCCAAAGAGTGGCAGAGAATTAAGTTGAACCCTGTTCACATACAAAATCCATTGAGACACCATATGCATATTTCCATTTTAAAATCAAAATGTGAAATTAATTCAATATGCATTTTATAGGCAACTGTTCAGAGATGGGTAGTGGATCCTAGGGACAGACTGGTGAGTTATATCAGGTCTTCCTCTCTCTGTTATGGAATTCACTCTCTGCCAGGTGAAATGAACATTCAACCTTTCTTATGGCAGTGGCCTAAGTGCCACACTGCAGGCATGTCTAAGACTGCATGGAGAACGTGACAGATAGATATCTACCCTGTAAGTGCAGGTGTTCCAGGCAGAGGGAACTAGTCAGACAAGGGCTCAAAAATGATTTCTTCATCTGACATTTTCCTTACAAAAATAAAAGTGAGGGAGTTATTGCTCATTTACCTACACTTGAAGTGGTTGGGCTTTTTTTTAGAAAATAGACATTGTGTCTGGGGTTGGGAGTGAGGTATTGGCTAGAAGAAGATGGGGATTAGTTAGAGGAAACATGTAATTATGCCAGAAAATAAAACAAATTTTTCTCTGCAAATAAAACAAGTTGTCAGCACCTTGACAACTTGACCCTTAGACATAATTAGATTTAGCATTTCTAATTTCTCCCCATACTCTTCAAATGGCATGTGACAGTCACACACTGAGCAAAGTTTGGAGCCATGGGCATCAACTACACTGATTGAGTAGTTAGAAAAAGTGGGCTCCCTGATTTTTCTCAATTCTGTACATATCTGAAGTTTTTGTGATTCTATTACTAGAGTTAAAACTCATTTAATCTTTGATTGCCTTGTTGATAAAAAAACAAACAAACAACAACAACAAAATCACCTCATTTGAGGTGTCTGGCTTATAAAAAGTTCCCAAAAAGATTGAACAAATTTAGCCAGACTGTTTTCTGTTAGCTAGAGTAGAGTGTATGTGCCAGCTTCCAAAACCTGCCTTTTTTCTGAGTCCCTTCAATCAAGAATTCAAGGAGGTACCTGTTTAGAGTCCAGATGTGCAAAAGTTGTGGTTTCTTTCACAATGGAAACTGGGCAGAAACTCTCAAATTAGTTTCTCTCACTTGGTAAGTGCACTCTATTATTCACATCAGATACTTGAAAACATTAAATACTTGATGTTTAGGAATCATGAAATTTATAGATGAATTGAGAAAGCTTAGATAAGTGAACCCATCTAGACTATTTCTTCACAACCATGTAAGTATTTGGTGATAAAATATTTTCTTTTTTTATGAAAGTCAGAGTTACCTAATGTATTTAAGAACGTGAGACATCTCTCTTCCTTTTCCTTATTTTTATTTAGATTTTTTTTTCAGTAAGCAGTAGTAGTATATGAAAAACACCTTTTCTAATTCCTGTAGCTATTCCTTTTAATTTCTCTATTGAAAAATATGGAAAACAGGGATACATTGAAAGTAAAAACATCAATCACTTGAGCTCAGAAAGAAAACCCTTAATTGAATCATGTGCTTCACTTTGTTAAATAATGCACGTGAATTTTCATTTTTTACTCATAATGTAGTCTTCTACTTAGATGATGACTATTCAATAACAAGTTAAAATAAAAAATAGATTCTTAAATATTCTATGTGGGAGGTGTAATTAAGGAATATATATATTATTTCTATATATATTATATATAGATCTCTTTATATAGATATATCTATATATATTATATAATTACATATATAGATTGTATCTTTTTCCCATTGCATTAGAGAATTTGTCTTCACAGCAGTAAAGACAATTTGTAACAATGAACTATTTTCTTTAAATTTCTACTGAAGTATTTTGTTAAATGAAGTAGCAAAGAAGATACTGTGTTGGCTTACTAGGGAGTTTTTTGTCTGGCAGCTAAGGAGTTTCCCTCAGTGAAAGAGCCATAAGTACACAAAGACAGGACCCAGACATGGCTGCCACTAAATTAATTTAATGCAAATTAAGCAGTGGAGGAGATAGGTATTCATTACAGGGAGATTTTAAGAGTTATGATACAGGGCTTGATTTGTGCTTATTGCTATTGTTATTATTTCTGTAGAACAGGGGATTCCTCCAGCCCCTGCAAATTGGTTCGTAATGAAGAATTAGCTATGGAAGTAAAGTAATGGGACCAGAGTCTGTGCTGTAACAATAATTACCTCGGACAGAAAGGTAAAATCTGGGAAGAGAAAAGTGCAAGGACTTTGGAAGCATTTATGTGCGTTTTTAGAATTGTAAGGATGTTTCCAAAGTTAATTTACTGTTGGTATTCATCCCTTTTGGATTCAACCCTCAGCCTCCCAATTAATGAGAACTGTAGACACATGCAAGCTCTCCAGGATAATTTTTTTTTCTTTCTTTCTTCGCTTTTTTTTTTTTTTTTTTCAGTAGAGATGGGATCTCACTATGTTGCTCTCAGGCTATTCTCAAACTCCTGACCTGAAGTGTTTCTCCTGTCTCAGCCTCCCAACGTGCTAGCTTTTCAGGCATGAGCTACCACATCAACTTTTTTTGATTTGTATTTAAGGAAAGAAGTTTTTGATAATTTTTCTTAAGGGACATGCATTACTCACATGTAATTGATCAAATAATCATCATTATTGATTATACATTAATCTTAAAAACCTTGTACTTTGCAAAAAGTTCCAAAAGAAATGGCTACTTCGGGAAAAAATGCACTTACACTTAAAGATGAGTGGTTCTGGAACATTATTATGTATCAGAATCATCTGGAGAGCTTGTAAATGGCACATTTCTGAGTCCCGCTCTTGACTTTTGATTTAGTACAACCAGAACAGAGATTAAGAATAAGTACCCAATGTACTCAGCCCTACTATGAAACTAATTTAGGGTTCGCACATGAAAGCTATAACCCAGTTACAACCTAAGAATAGGGGGAAGGGGGAAAGGGAGGGGAGGGAGGAGGGAGGTGGGTAGAGGGAGGGGGATTGGTGGGATTACACCAGCGGTGCATCTTACAAGGGTATATGTGAAACTTGGTAAACGGTCTGTGAAGCTAGTGAATGATGCCCCATGATCATATCAATGTACACAGCTATGATTTAATAAAAAAATTAAATTAAATTAAAAAAAGAATAGCTCAATGTTGCCAGATGTATTAATTTTCCAATAAAAGCTAAAAATATACATTTTTATGTAAAATGGCATAATTTCAAAATGCTATAAACTAATTCAGATGTTCTTAGAATGCTGTGCAGTCCAAATAAACCACATCTATAAGCAAAAAAATAAAAAAGAAAAAAGAATATGCATTTCTAAGAATCTCTCAAACTATGTATCTACATATCAATACTCTGGGTCTGGGGATAAGACTTTGAGAGCTTTGTATGAATGTCAAATAAAGTTGAGGGTCAATAATAAAGTAGGTAACAGAATAAAAACTAGAAAATTTGCTGGTGTCTACAGAAATGATGTTCACATTATTCAAAAGTCCCCTGACTAATTAAAATACATGGTCTTCACTCATAGGATTGCAGCTGTGCCCACTGCTTTACTATTAGACTTTAATGCATGTGTGTAACATAAAAACATAAACCTGTGCAAAGATAAATCAAAATTTAAGCTTTTTCTCCTGGAGTTATTGTTTAATATTTCCCGGAATACAAATCAGAAGTAAGTGCTTTAGAATTTAGGATGCCATGTGATGTTTTATCAATTAGATTTTCTTTATCTATAAAACAACAATCTAAACTACAATTTAAGAGATCAAGTAACTTTCTTTAAAAAGGTGGAAAAAAAGAATTCCCTTGGGTCAAGTGTTCACCCATCTCCCCAAGGAAGTTGGCAACTTCTTTAAATAACCACTCTTTTCCCTTTTTGTGGTGGTATATTTTAGTATTGTAGGAGAAGAAAATATAATATTTTCTCTACCCTTAATTCTTAGTTGGGACAGCCTCCCTTAACAAAGGAAATATTAAGAAGAGGAAAACAGAAGGTTATTAACATGAATCCCCATGTACAGACATGAGATGACCCAGAGAAATGAGTCTATCTCAAGAGTAGACCCAAAGGTAGCTTTGATTTCATACGTGAAGACCATCCTTTACTGTAACGAAGAAAAAAGGGACCTTTCCTTTATAGATGTAAATTTCTTTTTAGAAAAGAAACTGCTCTGTTTTGAGAGTTTCTCCAATGTCTGCTATTTCTCAAAATAATTATTTAAAAGTTATGCTTATGCCCATGAGGCATATTTATGTGGCATATTTTGGCCTTCTATCATCATAATTTATGGTGGTATGTGTTGAGTCCCATCGATATGATCATATTTATTTTATTGTAATTAAATTTTAATGTGATAAAATTACATGATGTGATAAATTATCAAAGACTATCTTGTTCTTTCCTATGTGTTCCTGCAAATTAATTTAGTTGTGGAAACTAGATATATAAGCTTACAATAAACTTCATAGTTGTTAAAAAACATTGGGGTATGTTTTTTAAAAGGGATGTAGAGTAAAAGTATGCGATCTATTGATGTTGAAAAATAATACGTGAATATTATATTTTCAGTGAAATTTAGAGAATCATGTTAATTCATAAAGGTTTTTAACTTAAGTACATTATATGTGTCCTTGTGTTTCAAAATCACAAAACCCCACTCTCACATGTTAGCCATGTAAGAATTACTTTTATCTGCTGGGACATCAGTTGCATTTAAATCAGAAACCATTTTGAAATATTGAAAATAAAATTTGCAAATTGAAATATTTGACTGGCTACTGATGACTAGAATGTGGTGATTACATCTAAAACATAGAATACAGGCATTCTTTTCCACAGGAATGTTGTGCACATACCTTTAATGTGAGCACTTGCCTCTGAAATGACAGTTACTAGACTTCATGCTATCATGTGTTATTTCAAGACTGGTATAGTGATTTTTTATTATTATTATTTTATTAAATCATAGCTGTGTACATTGATATATTCATGGGGCATTATTCATTAGCTTCACAGACGTTTACCAAGTTTCACATATACCCTTGTAAGATGCACCGCTGGTGTAATCCCACCAATCCCCTTCCCTCTACCCACCTCCCCCCCTCCCCTCGCTTTCCCCCTTCCCCCTATTCTTAGGTTGTAACTGGGTTATAGCTTTCATGTGAAAACCCTAAATTAGTTTCATAGTAGGGCTGAGTACATTGGGTACTTTTTCTTCCATTCTTGAGATACTTTATTAAGAAGAATATGTTACAGCTCCATCCATATAAACCTGAAAGAGGTAAAGTCTCCATCTTTCTTTAAGGCTGCATAATATTCCATGGTGTACATATACCACAATTTATTAATCCATTCGTGGATCGATGGGCACTTGGGCTTCTTCCATGACTTAGCAATTATGAATTGGGCTGCAATAAACATTCTGGTACAAATATCTTTGTTATGATGCGATCTTTGGTCTTCTGGGTATATGCCCAGTAGAGGGATTACAGGATTGAATGGCAGATTTATTTTTGGATCTCTAAGTGTTCTCCATATCTCTTTCCAAAAGGAATGTATTAATTTGCATTCCAACCAGCAGTGTAAAAGTGTTCCCTTTTCTCCACATCCGCACCAACATCTCTGGTCTTGGGATTTTGTGATATAGGCTAGTCTCACTGGAGTTAGATGGTATCTCAAAGTAGTTTTGATTTGCATTTCTCTGATGATTAAAGATGTTGAGCATTTTTTCATATGTCTGAAGGCCGCATGCCTGTCTTCTTCAGAGAAGTTTCTCTTCAAATCCCTTGCCCAGCCTGCGATGGGATCCCCTGTTCTATTCTTGCTAATGCGTTTGAGTTCTCTGTGGATTCTGGTTATTAAACCTTTGTCGGAGACATAACCTGCAAATATCTTCTCCCATTGTGAGGGCTGTTTGCTTGCTTTACTTACTGTGTTCTTGGCTGTGCAGAAGCTTTTTAGTTTGATCAAGTCCCAGTAGTGTATTTTTGAAGCTGCTTCAATTGCCCGGGGGGGGGGTCCTCCTCATAAAATACTCGCCCAGACCTATTTCATCAAGGGTTTTCCCTGCACTCTCCTCTAGTATCTTTATAGTTTCATGTCTTAAGTTTAAATCTTTAATCCAGTGAGAGTCTATCTTAGTTAATGGTGAAAGGTGTGGGTCCAGTTTCCGTCTTCTACAGGTTGCCAGCCAGTTCACCCAGCACCATTTGTTAAATAGGAAATCTTTTCCCCACTGAATGTTTTCAATTGGCTTGTCAAAGATTAAATAATGGTAAGTAGCTGGGTTCACCTCTTAGATCTCTATTCTGTTCCAGACATCTACTTTTCTGTTTTTGTGCCAATACCACGCTGTTTTGATCACTATCAATTTGTAGTATAATCTGAGGTCTGGTAGCGTAATTCCTCCTGCTTTGTTTTATTTCTGAGTAATGTCTTGGCTATTCAAGGTTTTTTCTGATTCCATATAAAACTAAGTATTGTTTTTTCAAGATCTTTAAAGTATAACAGTGGAGCTTTAATAGGGATTGCATTGAAATTATATATTGCTTTGGGTATTATAAACAATTTAACAGTGTTGATTCTTCCCAGCCATGAGCATGGTATGTTTTTCCATTTGTTAATATTTTCAGCTATTTCTTTTCTTAGAGTTTCATAGTTCTCTTTATAGAGATCTTTCACATCCTTTGTTAGATAAATTCCCAAATATTTCATCTTCTTTGGCATTACTGTGAATGGGATAGAGTCCTTAACTGTTTTTTCAACTTGACTATTGTTGGTATATATAAAGGCTACCGATTTATGAATGTTGATTTTGTAACCTGAGACACTGCTGTACTCCTTGATCACTTCTAAGAGTTTTGTAGTAGAGTCCCTAGTGTTTTCCAGATATACAATCATATCATCTGCGAAGAGTGAAAGTTTGATCTCTTCTGACCCTATATGGATACCCTTGATTGCCTTTTCTTCCCTAATTGCAGTGGCTAAAACTTCCATTACAATGTTAAAAAACAATGGAGACAATGGGCACCCTTTTCTGGTTCCTGATCTTAGTGGAAATGATTCCAATTTAACTCCATTCAATATGATATTGGCTGTGGGTTTGCTGTAGATTGTCTCTATCAGTTTAAGAAATGTCCCTTCTAGACCAATTTTCTTAAGTGTTCTGATCCTGAAGCGATGCTGGATATTATCAAAAGATTTTTCTGCATCAATTGAGAGAATCACATGGTCTTTGTTTTTTAATTTGTTTATGTGCTGGATTACATTTATAGATTTACGTATATTGAACCAGCCTTGAGACCCTGGGATAAAACCAACTTGGTCATGATGTATAATTTGTTTGATGTGTTGCTGGATTCTGTTTGTTAGGATCTTGTTGAATATTTTTGCATCTATATTCATTAGTGATATTGGTCTATAATTTTCTTTTCTTGTTGGGTCTTTTCCTGGTTTGGGGATCAGGGTGATGTTTGCTTCATAGAACGTGTTAGGTAGTCTTCCTTCGTTTTCTACCTTTTGGAACTTGTTGAGTAATATAGGTACTAATTCCTCTTTAAAAGTTTGGTAGAATTCTGACGTGAAACCATCTGGTCCCGGGCTTTTCTTTTTAGGGAGGTTTAGTATGGTTGATGCTATTTCCGAACTTGATATGGGCCTATTCAACATTTCCACTTGGTTCTGGCTAAGTCTTGGAAGGTGATGTGCTTCCAAATATTGGTCAATTTCCTTCAGATTTTCATATTTCTGAGAATATAGTTTCTTATAATATTCATTAAGGATTTTTTGGATTTGAGGAGTCTGTTGTTATTTCATCTTTGTTGTTTCTGATTGATGAGATTAGAGATTTTACTCTTTTTTTCCTGATTAGGTTGGCCAAAGGTTTATCTACTTTATTGACCTTTTCGAAAAACCAGCTTTTTGATTTATTGATCTGTTGTATTATTCTTTTGTTTTCAATTTCATTTAATTCTGCTCTAATTTTGGTTATTTCTTTTCTTCTACTGGGTTTGGGGTTGGAATGTTCTTCCTTTTCCAGTTGCTTGAGATGTCCCATTAAGTTGTTAACTTCCTCTCTTTCCATTCTCTTGAGGAAGGCTTGCAGTGCTATAAATTTCCCTCTTAGAACTGCCTTTGCAGTGTCCCAGAGGTTCTGATAGTTCATGTCTTCATTATTGTTTTGTTCCGAAACATTGGCGATTTCTTTCTTAATCTCATCTCTGACCCAGCTATCATTCAGCATAAGGTTATTTAACTTCCATGTTTTTGTATGAGTATGCAGATTCCTGTTGTTACAGAGCTCAAGTTTTATTCCATTGTGGTCCGAGAAGATGCAAGGAATAATTTCTATTCCTTTAAATTTACTGAGGTTGACTTGTGACGTAAGATGTGATCGATTTTGGAGTAAGTTCCACGGGCTGATGAGAAGTATGTGTATTCAGTTTTGTTGGGATGAAATGTTCTATGATGTCTGCTAAATCCAAATGTTGTATGGTTAGGTTTAAATCTAAGATTTCTTTGCTCAGCTTCTTGTTGGAGGATCGATCCAACACTGCCAAAGGAGAGTTGAAATCTCTGACTACTATGGAGCTGGAGGAAATCAAGTTGCTGATGTCTGTTAGAGTTTCTCTTATAAATTGAGATGCATTCTGGTTGGGTGCATAGATATTAATAATTGAGATCTCATCATATTGAGTATTAACCTTAACAAATATGAAGTGACCATTCTTGTCCTTCCTTACTTTTGTTGGTTTAAAGCCTATTGTATCTGCAAATAAAATTGCAACACCTGCTTTTTTCTGATTACCATTTGCCTGAAATATGGATGACCATCCTTTCACCCTGAGTCTGTATTTGTCTTTTTAGTTAAGATGTGACTCTTGTATGCAACAGATATCTGGCCTGAGCTTTTGTATCCAGTCAGCTAACCTATGCTTCTTTAGAGGACAGTTTAAGCCATTCACATTAATGGAGAATATTGATAAGTCTCGTGAAGTTTTGGGTATCGAGTTTTTCAAAAGTCCAGTGGACATTTTTAATCCTTTCGCCAGTGTGGAAATTGGAGTTTGATCCAAAGTTTCTGAGTGAGTTTACTTTTGTGGTATAGGATTGGGTTGGTCATTATGGAGGATAGGTCTGAGCATATCCTGAAGAGCTGGTTTGGTTATGGCAAATTTCTTCAACATATGAATGTCATTAAAGTATTTAATTTCTCCATCATATACGAAAATCAGTTTAGCTGGATACAAGATCCGGCGTTGAAAGTTATTTTGCTTTAGGAGATTAAAAGTCGGTGACCACCCTCTTCTGTCTTGAAAAGTTTCAGCAGAGAGATCTGCAGTCATTCTAATATTCTTCCCTTTGAAGGTAATGGTTTTCTTTCTCCTGGCAGCTTTGAGGATTTTCTCCTTCATATTAACTTTAGTGAAGTTAATTATGATATGCCTGTGGGATGTCTTATTGGGATTGAGTCGTGCTGGGGTTCTGAAGCTGTCCGCTATCTGAATTTCAGCATCTCTAGGCATGTCTGGAAAATTCTCTTTCATAATTTCATGCAGAAGGGCCTCTGTGCCCAGTGAGGTCACTTCATCTGTTTCTGGAACTCCTATGATTCGGATATTTGCCTTCTTCAAATTATCCCAGAGCTTTCTGAGAGAGTGATCCGTTTTTGCTCTCCATTTCTCTTCCTCTTTGAGAGTTTGGGAGCGTTCAAAGGCTTTATCTTCGATGTCAGAAATCCTTTCTTCTGCTTGCTCCATTCTGTTGCTGAGGGATTCTACTGTATTTTTCATATCTTTGAGGGCTGTAAATTCTTGCTTCAGTGTGTCTAAGTCTTTGGTGGTTTTGTCTTTAAATTCGTTAAATTCTCTAGACAACTTTTGAATTTCTCCTCGAATTCCTAATTCCATTTTGTTAATCTTGTCTGCAATCCAAATTCTGACATCTCAGCCAGTTGTTTATGAATGGGATCTTCAATTGCATCTGCTATATCTTTGCTTGGGGGGTTGATCTATTCTGGTTATTCATGTTACCAGAGTTTTTCCACTGATTCCGCTCCATGGTTGTTTTACTCCCTCTGATTTTTTCCCCTTGGGCTTTGTCGAGGGCCTGTACAGTGTTGTGGCCTGAGAAACCGGGGCCCTGTCTGGTGTGGTGGAGCTAAGTGGTTCTGTCTTGTTTTCAGCTGGTTTCTGTTCCACCCTAGTGAAACAGATACTCTGGATTGAAGTCTCAGCTGTGGTGAAATATCAGCAATTAAGTCACCCCACCCCCCACCGGCAAACAATTGGAAAAGAAAAATCAAACCTTCCAACCACCGTGCACCGAGGGCACCACCTGAATTGTCCTCAGGTGATTGGTTCAGTTCAAAAAGTCCAAATCAATTGTCTCAGTCTGCACCTGTCTCCGGTGAGAGAGTTTAAGAGGTCTCTGGGAACTGGATCCCAGGAGTCTGGTGACTACTCTGGTGTGGCTTGCTCCAGTGCTGCGTGGAGTCAGGAGGAGCCACCCAGCGAATAGATCAGTCTGGGAAGGTTGATGCCTCCTTCCCCACCTTGCACCGCTGTCACACTCAGTCACTGATAGCCCTGCAGTTAGCTGACCCAGTTGCCTGCAGTGAATCGGTACTCCAGGAGTTTGCACCTGCCTGAATCACAAGGAAGTCTGCCAGGCTGCTGCACTCTGCCTCTCTCTAGCAGGAGGAGGTGAGGCCTGACAACCTTGGGTGCTTGATGAAGGTTGGGGGGTTTTCACTCAGGTCCAGTATTGCCCCTGGTTAATGTTACTGACAGAACAGAACAGAACAACTCTGCAGTTCCCCTGCAGAAGAGAAGCTGAATTGAGTTCCAAATCAGCTTGTCTTTGCTCTTGTATTGTCTATAGGCTGACGATCCCCTGAGGGCCAGGTGCGTCTTAGGTTTAGTAAAGCGGACCTCTGGGTCAGCCATGCCCTGGGAGTTTCCCCGGTTTGCAAGTTGGAGTAGCCTCAGGCAAATCCTATACTCAGAGTCTCTGGTTGCCCAGGGAGACAGGGGGTGTGGTTTCAGAATATTCGGTAGTAATCTGTATTGCTAGCAAAAGAGGGCCTCTGCTTTATGGCTCAGGCAACTGCTGCTCCGGTGTAGCTCCCCTCTGGCCAACCGTCCTCTGTCCACTCCTGTACCCCAGAGTCTGCACCGACCGGCTACAGCCCAGCACTGTCTACACCCCTCGAGCAATCGCCCAAGAGTCCGGACCTCTGGGGGACAGGCCTCCAGACCTTGGAGCGAGAGCAGAGGGGAGTGCGGGGAGTGCTGGGAGCCTGGGGTTGCGGGCAGAGAACACACACAGCCTTACACAGTTTTATGCCTGGCCATATTGTCACCAAAAGACGGCTGTTGCACTGTGCCTCAGGGAACTGCCAGTCCGGTGCAGTCCCCTCTCCGCCGACCGGGATTGGCCTCCAGTGTGAGTAAAGGGGAGTGCTGGGAGCTCAGAATTCCAGGTAGAGACTATACAGTTTATACAGTTTTATGCCTGGCAGGAGGACGCTGTGGCACCCTAGTAGGGGAGGGTCCAGTTTTTAGAGGGTCTCTCCCATGGAGTGTAGTGGGAGGACCTTTGAACTCTGCCCGATTGTTTGTGGGGCACTCTGAGCCATTCTCATGGGGGAGGGGACTGCTGTCTGCTTGGTGATGGATTTTGTACCTTTTGTTTGTATCCTTGTGGTCGCAGCTCACCTCAGCGGGGTTGACGTGCGTTCTACAACCTTGTCTCTTAGTGCAGCTCAAATCCACCAGGTTACTTGCTGAATTTTTGTCCTTTAACTCTCCTACTGGACGGGAGCCTCTGTGGAAAGCTGGCTTCAGTCAGCCATCTTGTCTCCTCCCCCCCTCTGGTATAGTGATTTTTATTACACATAATGCCCTAATATTCTACTTACTTAAAAGTATTAAGAAAAAATTTTAGACATATTCAATTTAAGAAACTTGAGCACAGAATTATTCAAAACACATAGTCCCTAGAACCAGGATAAGTCCTATGACACTCTTGGGCTGTCCCGTGGCTGGAAAACATTTATAAACAGAAAAAAGGAAGTGACATACAGAAAGCAGAAGTGAGGTACAGAGATAGCCCAACTGGTTCAAGGTCCAAGTTTGCCTTATTAAACCTGATTTGAACAGAAGCCTGCCTGGGGTTGACTACACTTAGGATGCTGTGATTGGCTGAGAGTTGGGTACACATTCTAAGAGCCGGTAACAGTCTATTTACATGTCAAGTTTAGTTACAGTTTACTATGACATATGGAGAAACCTTTAGCCCAAACTTAAAATAGGTACAAAGGCAGCTTTAGGCCAAACTTAATGTGATTTAACAAAAGTACCTTGTTAAAGCTCAATTCTTTTTTATTTCCTTGTAAATTACAGCAAAGTAAAGCTCAATTCTTATTGTTTTACTTACCTCTGTGTGTACCATGATCACCTGATTCTTATTGCAAATACAAAATTCTGAAATGTGGTATAACGAAGTAGCACACTTATTTAATGTTGATATCTTTCCTGTCAGAAATAAATATTTGCTGAAAAATGCAGATTTTTTTCTGTTTCTTTGGGTCTTCATTTCTGAAGTCTCCCATCTTACATAAAACTTTTTTTTTCTTGTATGTATATATGTATATTATATTTTGGTGGTAGAATGAGACTGTCTCTCAAACAACAATGACAACTGCAACAAAAAATATAAGCCAGGTATAATGGCAGGTGCCTATAGTCCCAGCTACTTGGGAGTCAGAGGCAAGAGAATTGCTTAAGCCCAAGAGTTTGAGGTTGCTGTGAGCTGTAATGCCATGACACTCTACCAAGGGTGAAATTTAATAAGACTCTGTCCCAAAATAAATAAATAAATAAATAAATAATTTGCTTGTCTCTTGATGATTCCTAAGTGTCTTGGAATAACTTGACTCAGAGACTGGCTAATAAGTAATAGGAAGCAACCTCCGAGGCAGTATATGCTAGTATGTGATGTAATCATCCTGTACTTTTCTTGCCAAAAGAAAAGCAGAGAAGACCCAAGAAACATATCTAGCCACCTGCTGCTTTTAAAAATATCTCTTAGTAGCATCCTACTTAGGCTATAGCTTTTTCTACCCTCACAGAAAGATAAGATGTGGATGAATGATTTATCTAATCTAATCTATGTGCCTATTCATACCTATCAAGCACCCTAAAAGGGTAGCGGGAGCTGCCTAGGCTTTCTGCCTTCTTTCAAGGAACATGCCTTTATACATCACACTTGAATCAAGGTAGACCTAGAGTTATAGGGTTAATATGCATAGATTAGAAAACAATTATAGTAGGGTAACACAAGAAAAGTCCAATGAATTCTATAAAAATTTAAAGAAATTCAATGATATCTAGAAGGGTTTCTATCTACATTAGGTTTCCCACTTGTATAGCCAGCTTCTTCTCTCAATACACACAAACCCTGTACAATCACAATCCCATTCCTCCCAGTACCCCACTATCCTCCATTTCCTTGTATCACTTTTGACTTTACATCATTTGATTTTTTTTTTCAAATTGGGTAAGGCTTAATTGCCTTTTTAAAAAAGCAAAATATAAATGATATTTATATAATTAAAATCATTGTTATCAAGGTACTTTGGGACTATGCCAGGGTCCTGGCCCAAGAGCAGCTTCTGCTGAGACCTGTGAAAACTGGTGGTGATGGAGTGAAGAAATATAGAGTTAGAAGTGATGGTAAAGAAAGACAAGAGACATAGAGTAGAATGAATTAAAAGTGGGAGCTCAGGGATCCATTGCCAGTCATGGGATTCCAGCAATGGCTCAGAGCGCTTGCTCCACTGATTTTATTGAAGTCTATTTGCCCAGAGGGTAAGATGAGGGAGGGAACAAAGACATCAGCAATTTCTAGGATTGATCATATCAGCTCCTATTGTTATATATTATTAACCTTAAGGGCAGCCTTCAATAATCTGAAATCTGAGCCTTATATTGGGAGAGCCTCCTGCTTGAGGTCACACACACAGATTTCTAGGGAGGTGTTAAGCTCCACTAGTTCTCTGTGGAGTAAAGCACCACTGGCATTAATCTCTTCTGTGGGATCAGTGGGAGGGAGGTATTGTCCTCCCATCACCACCACAGAGGATTTTCTTCTGCCATAAGGGATATAAACTCTTCTGCCCATATCTCAGAGCTCAAGCTACACCCTTGGTCTCTGCCCCAGGAAAAGGCAAATCTTCACAATGGCTATCTCCTTTGCCTGTTTAATGGGCAGGAAATGCCCTAGAAGGTGTATCTTTTCTAGGACTTCCGCAATCTCTTCTATGGCCATTACTTTCCTCAGAGTGCTTACAGACCCAGCAGGGTGTTTGTAAGCTGTATCCTCAACAGGCTAGAATTTCAGAAAAGGCAAGAAGCTTACTAGCAATGGCTAGCTTAAATGTAAACTAGCTGACTTTTCTTTGTTCTGACTCACTCAGCTTACTTTTTAGTTTTCCTCTTTTTCTGGGGGTGCTTTGCTTTGCTAAGAATGGGGCCTTCAGTCCCCATTCTCCCAGAAGGACTATCATTCAATGAACAAGTGAGTATGCATTTTTACTTTGTTTTGTATTTTAAGATATTAGGTGTTTTAATGGGAACCCACCAACTATTGGTCTTTCTTTTGCTTCCTTCTATCCTCAGCGACCTGAGCCATTTCACTTGCAGGAGGGCATTGGTTTAGATCCATACCTACGTGGAGAGATTTGGGGTTGTTTTACTTAGTTAATGTGTTTGTTTGATTTGTTGTAAGTACTTTTTTAACTTGTAGAATTATTGTAGACTAGTTTCTTAATTTCAGAAATAGTGACAGCCACTTGGGCCTTTACTTTGTTAAAACAAAATCTTATCTAATTTAGAATACCATTAGGAATGCGGATTTCCTAGGAACCTGTGAAATGTATATTTTGGAGTTATAACTAGAGATGTAACTATAGCACAATTAATCTAAACTCAGTCTTTTAATATATATTATATATAAAATATTCACTTCTATCCCACGAGGGAAGGGTGCTGACAGAGAAGAGAGAGGAACTTTGTTTTAAGGGAACCTATGTATCCAGATGCCTAAAGATGATCAACTACCTTGTGGATTTAATTGAACTTAGCACATTGCTCTCAAAAGTTATAGCCAAAGGACTTGATGTATCAAAAAGAAGAATTAGGAAGGAAAAAAAGAGGCACAATTCTGTCATCAAGGTGGCATTCTCTATGTAGAATCAAACCAATCCAATCTATCACTGATTCCTCGATTAACTATAGCATGTCTGAACTCCATATTTTGGCTCACAGTATGTCTTAATGTTCTGTGTTGTTGGAAAACTTGTAACTGATGCATGAGTGTGCTCTCTGTTCCAACTGTTTCTAATATATAATTCCTTGTCCAGTGTGCTTTCAATAAGGGTACCTAGACTTTTGAGGATATCTTGTCAGAATGATGCAAATGAAGACATGAACTAGTTATTTATTTACTAAAATATATTATACCATAATACCACCCGACTTATAACAGTTTCTATCATTAAGAGAACAATGTGATTATTATATTTCTGACAAAATGAAATCTCTAGGGTAAATAAGTAATAGAAAGGAATGGGTAATCTAACAGGAATAGTCATCCACTGAATTTTATTTTTGTGGGGGACATTTTTATAAGTTTTTAACCTGGAAAACCTCCTGATTTAAGAAGCTCCATGTCTACCCTCACCCCACTCTCTATCTGCAAAGGTTTTTATTTTCCTAATAAATTAATGTACATGCACAGACATTTATTTAAATATGATTTTCTATGTTAATGTGTTTTGCCATACCTCTGTTCCTCAAAAATAGTATCAGAGCAATAAAATCTGGGAAATGTCTATTCCTCCTTAAAACAAATCCCAGAAGCACAGGCAAAAGAATTGCATTGGCCCTATTGCTTAGTCAAAATACACTGGGGCCTCCTGATAATGGGCCAGGGCATGAAACACCCATTTGCTGAAAGAATGACAGTACTGTGAAATTCTCAGACTACCTTCTCTCAGAAGCTAAAAGAAAGAAGCAGAAAATTGCCCAACTTCCTTGGACTCCACTTGGACTGAAGCAGTACATTTTCCTTTGAACGCTCAAGCTTCAATGTCAGTTTCCAGGGTGCCCACTTCCCTTGTTACATGTGAACTTTTCTTCATAGACACCTGTTGGAGACTGTATTAATAAGACACATTGTAGAAGAAGAAAACACATTTCCCAAGCCAAGAAGGTGAGAGCTACTCTTTTTCTAGGGCCCTTGTTAATCTTTGGGAGCCCAGCATCTTCTGAGGCAGAACAAAGACAACACAGATGTGAATTCTTAATTTTTTTCCCCACTCCCCAAGGAAAATATTGTTGATGTGAGTGTTCAGCTACGTTCCCCTTAAGAAAAGCAATAGAATATTTCTTCCTTCTGTCCTTAGGTTGCAGAACTTGATTCCCATTGTTTTCTAGCATCATTCTCAACAGAACCCTGCTGTTTGGCCATGGCCAGAATTAGCTTGAATGGTACCTGTTATTGAAAGGGAGTCTGTATTTGCAGTAATACAGAGAATGCCAGTTTAGAAATGAGCCTGATTGCATGGTTCATTTTGTTCTCCTTTGTAGAGCCAGGCTGCGGCCCACTACAAAGGCACGAAACATGCCAAGAAGCTCAAAGCACTGGAAGCCATGAAAAATAAGCAGAAATCTGTACCTACCAAGGACAGCGCAAAGACTGCCTTCACCTCCATCACTACCAATACCATCAATACCAGCTCTGACAAAACAGGTTAAGCCAAGATCTTTGTTGTTGTCCTCCTGGTGGTTGTTTGGGGGATCCCTCCTGTGTCTAACCATGTCTGTTTACTTGATGTGCCTCCCACACCTGATTCACACTTGAACCATCTCTCTGTAGAATGGAAATTGTTTCCCCTCATTTTTCCAATACCCTTAAAAGATGAAGGTAATTGCTAGTTATATTCCAGATTTTGCATTTTGAAAGAGTCCTGTGGCTATTTTAGAGGAACACCATAACCTTAAAAGGCATTTGAAGCCATGTCCGCCATAACCTTTTTGGAGAAGTGAACCTTTTCAGTGTGTAGCGTTTGCATATTGTATGCAGGGCCTTAGCTGTTAAACTGCATGGCAGATTTGATTTAACTGTGAATATACAGCAGGGCATGCTAAATGAATCGAGAAGGCCCCAATAAGGGCATTATTACTGACAGGCTTTATTCTCATAAATTCCAAACGCTGCATTATTTTAAGTCGGGGCTGTGTGGTTCTGGGCTTGTTATGGTTGGGTAACCTTCCCTCTACATACACAGGTAAGTGTTATTGATACCAATTACTCTTTTTAACAGAGTCTTCGTAGTAAAATAATAGCCTCTGAATGGCCCCTTGGGATAGCTTCTGCAAACGACAAGTTTATTCATGGCAGGGGAAGTCAGTGAGGTTTTTCTAGGCTGGCATTTTAAATATAAGGCCCTCAAATTTCATACAAAAAGAGATCCTTTGTGACTTATGAGTGTACCTGTAATAAATCACTTACTAGAATATGAGGGGATACCTGGCAATTGTTTTCCAGTCCATGCAGATGGCAACGGTGAGGAAAAGTTTGTATCATCACTAAGGGGGATCTTTTAACTAGAAAAGAATCTTCTGGCCGGGACTGATGAAAATAGAAAATTATAAACAGTGAATAGACAGAACAGATTAGGACAACTTTATTACACATATAGGCTCCTCCAAGCATCCAGGGTGATGCATTCTCCTACATGAATAATCTGTAAGGTATCACCATGTTCTCCCTGAGTTCCCACGGCACAATGCATGTCTTTTAACTAGGTGTTATTAGTGGATACATCACACCTCTCCCCTGAGAATCCTGGGTACTTCCCAAGGCTGAGTCCATCTGTCACCTTTGTTCCCTGCACCTGATCTGGCATGGTGTAGGTCCTGAGTAAAATGTCTATTGAATGATGACATTTTATCTCACTCCTTTGGCCCTCTGATTTATCCAAGTTTGTGCCACAACATAATAAATGGGGAAAGGAAGTGCTTATCTTATTTAGTTTGTTTATATCCAGAGCAAGAGCTGGATTCTGCCACTTTATTAATTTACCTGTAAAACCTTATAGGAAAAGCATTTGTCTTTTCTCTAATAATTGAAGATTCCCTGCTTTATTTGGGGGAGGAAAGACTGTAGGGGAGTCAGTGTAATGATGCATATGAGTGTAATTTCTGCTGCTAGATATTGGGCACAGATGGGGAATCCAAAACCACACTTGAAGGAGAAATGTGGACATCTTTCTAATATAATACATAGGGAAAACAAAGAGATAACTTTGATACGAAGGGTGAAAATAGCTTTTTTCTTTCACTCTAATTCTTTCTACTCCTAGACATTTTTGTTAAAAATGGATATTTGGGTTATCTTGGCCTTTTTTAAAAAACACAAAAGAAAAGTTCTTGTTAAGGATGCACATTATTTAAAAATACTATATGCATGGTAAGTAGAGCTGCTAACATGGGTTACAAAAGACTACCAAGTGTGTGGTCTTTGATATCTAAGCGAATCGTGAACACACACCTCCATTCTCAACTTAGTGGCTGAAACATAAAGGGTAGCTGTGATTCAGGCTCTGTTCTTTTGGAAATTGAATCATAACAAGTTTGGGATTGAGCTTTGGAAGAGAACCTACCTAGAAAAACATGCCAGAATTTACTTAGGGGTGGAAATGATATTGGAATAGTAAAACACTCTTCCAAGCTAGATATAGAAAAGAATTCACAAAAGCAGAGGGATACAAGTACAGTCTGTAAAGTTAGTGCAAATATTCTAAAGCCAAAGGAAGTAATAATGGGTATCAGGAACGACATTGCTTATCTAACGCATGAGGACATACACTCAGAAAAAACAAGTCATATACCAGATGATGCTAAAATATATATACACTTTTTAAGAAAGAAAAAACTGTATTAAATTTGTAATACTCAATATATACTAATAACAAAAGACCAATGTGAGTCACGTTGAACACCTCTTATAATTGCCGAAGTCAAACCTGACTTGAGTATTACAAATTTAATACAGCTGGTTTCCTTTCTTTAATAATATATATAATGTATATTATATATATTATTATATATATTATTATATGTATATATAATATGTAATACATATACATAATAATATGTATATATAATATGTAGTGTATTACATATGTAATATGTATATATTTTTGGCATCCCCTGTAGATTCATAGACTAAGGATTCCAGCACACTCACCAGATGTTTTCAGTTGAATTCTGTCTTTAAACTCGAATTTCCACAAAACTATCTGCAAGAAGTACCCCAAGAAAGCTCCATCCATTCCATGGATTTTTATCCCATCTGTATTGTAATATAAATTGGAGGAACCAAGGCTGGCAAGAATTATTTGCCTTTTTATTACTGTCTATGCTGATTAGGATCACAATCCTAAAAACAAAGTTAAGTATCTGAGTCAGGTGCAGTGGAATGTGCCTGTAATCCCAGCTACTTGGGAGGCTAAGGCCAGAAGACTGATAGGAGGTCAAGTCCAGGCTGGGCAATATAGTGAGGCCCTGTCTACACTGTCAGAGGTGGTGGGAGGGAGGGAGAGAAAGAGAAAAGAAGGAGGAAGAGGAAGAGGAAGGAAGAAAGGAAGGAAGGATGGATGGATAGTCTGAGATAGTTTCCTGGATGGTTAAATATTTAAATACTTGGCAGAAGCATAGGGAGATAAAACTCTAGAAATAAAGATCCTATTTTCTGAAATAATAAAAAAAAGTAACTCTTCTGTTTAATGCACAAGGATGCTTTGTGATTTGTAGACTTATCCATATATAAAAGATAGAGACACATTAAATCTCATTTGCTGCTTTTACCAAATCAGTTTAATAAAAAAATCTAATTACGTGGAATTACAAATCTAATTATATATACACACGTGTGTGTATGTGTGTATCAAAACTAATTGCTTTGACAAATGCTAACCATGAGATGAGAACTCACCAAGAGGGTTGGGACAAGAACAGTGAAAAGAGCCAGAAGTGGTAGGGACTTGAATTAGAATATTCATTGGGGCCAGGGTGGGGGGCTTTGCTGACAAGAGATATAATATTCATAAATGAATCTTCATTGCAATCTTCCTTGATAAAAAGATAATTTGTATTGATAATTTCTCTTAAATTCCTAAGTCATATATTAGTTGTTAATAAAAATAATAATTTTACTTACTGCATTGGGGTAACGAACAGGTCTACATGACCTATGGGGCAAGCGTCTATTCACTTAATTTCTGATCTTTATTTTCCCCATTATTTATGTCAGTCTGCATGTTGGTTAGTGAGCAGAAAGTCGAATTCAGTGACCAACCCCTGTCACTCATAGAAAGCCTAGTGCCTCTATCTGTTGGAAAGAAGACACTCCCTAAGCATAATTTTAGTTCTTGTGATCTGATGAGGTATATTAGGTTGGTGAATTTACACAAGGAAAAACTTACAGGCTAAAGTGCTATTTTCAACAGGGCCAAGCTGATGAAGCAGCCACTAGCTGGACACTACCCCAGTTCTCTGGCAGAGGGGAAAAGAGGGTCATGAATCAACAGGCTCTTAAAATCTTTTAGTGAAAGTGACATATGATATTCCTCTCCCTTTTCACTGACCTATGCCATGGCCAGGAATAATTATAATGGGGCAGGGAAGAACTCTCCTCCAGGGAGGGGAAACAGACTTTAGAACTGTAGTACTGCATTCTACAGAGCTACAACGATCTCCAGGGTCAGAGGAGGAGAGACCGTCCTCCTCCTAAGCTCAAACCAGCTTTTTCATGGCCTAGGGGTCACTCCCTTCAGTGGTTTTCCAGCATCAGTATTTAACAAGATCTGTGTGTGTGTGTGTGTGTATGTGTGTGTTCCTCACCTGGACCATCATCCTCAACTTTCTCCCCATCCTGTCTTTCCTAGTCTTATTTTTAGCCCTGCATTTCAAGATGGTAAACCTTCTAATTGTCTGCCTCTTCTATCATATTCCATATATCTATTCAGTTAGTGGAATCCACTTCTTTTCTATTCATGGAAAACATCTTTTGTTCTGCTACACATTGTTACTACCCATATCTTGGCCTTGTAGGTATGACTGCCTCCAACTTTACTGCCTTGACAACCGTATCCTTCATTCTACTCTGCAGATACACAGCACAGCATAGATCACACCTCACCTGTTTAGAAACCTTCAGTGTGCCTCGCTTCTAGACTTCATGGTCACAACCCACTCCTAACTTCTCTTCCACGTTTCTCCTGCAAAATTCTTCACCAAAGGCACACCTTGTGTTTCTAACCTTGTTTATTATACCGTTCTCTAAAATATCTTTTTAAAAATCTATCACTTTTCGGGCGGCGCCTGTGGCTCAGTGAGTAGGGCGCCGGCCCCATATGCTGAGGGTGGCGGGTTCAAACCCAGCCCCGGCCAAACTGCAACAAAAAAATAGCCGGGCGTTGTGGCAGGTGCCTGTAGTCCCAGCTGCTTGGGAGGCTGAGGCAAGAGAATCGCTTAAGCCCAGGAGTTAGAGGTTGCTGTGAGCCGTGTGACGCCATGGCACTCTACCCAAGGGCAGTACAGTGAGACTCTGTCTCTACAAAAAAAAAAAAAAAAAAATCTATCACTTTTCTCTTCTTCCTCCTGCCTATGAATTTTTGCAAGAATCCATTGTATCCTTCTTAAAATATAGTTTTTATATGTCTTTACCCTCTACCATTGCTAGAAGCCATGCCACCTCACAGTACATGATTTATTAACCATTTTATATATTTTTTTCCTTACAGAATACTTTTTTTTTTTTTTAATTTGGCCGGGGCTGGGTTTGAACCCGCCACCTCCGGCATATGGGACCGGCGCCCTACCCGCTGAGCCACAGGCGCCGCCCTACAGAATACTTTTTATATAATAGATAATGAGTAAACAGTTTTAAAACTTGAACTAATCAGTTTTGTTTTGTTATGTTTTGTTTTTGTATTATCAAGCTTTAGACTTTGTACATAGATAGCTCCATAAAAAACAATCATTTTTATTAATACAAGTGATTCTGTGATATTGATCATCAAGTTTCAGACTTGCGAGTATTAATAAATGGTGTCAGGTCTGACTTCTAAAGGACTATGTCCTTATTGTTTTGTTTTTTGAGATTTCCTGGTTGCAGGAGTAAAAACACTTGGCATTTCTAATGGCTCTTCAGTGACTATCAGTCAGGAGTTAATTAGCCTATTGAGTATATGGATTTACTTTAGTCATCTAATTGGTGAGGTCTGAGAACATTTCTCTCTGGTTGTATTACGTAATTCTCTTTTTCAAGCCTTGGAAAATTATTCATCAGCAGAAGCTACTAAATTACCATTTAAATTTGCACTTTTCACTCTTATGACTCAGTTTTCTTTGTATCTATGCCCCCTTTTTAAAAAATTTTTAAAATTACAATCCAGTGATGTTGTACTCATCAGACTCAGAGATGCCAAGAGTGAGATGCTTTGGAATCTATTGTTGAGAAAGTCAACCATATTTGAGAAAGGAACACATATTTTCTGTGAATTAACAATTGACTCTACATGTTTATTGGAATCTGCATGATTTTTTCAGGGACCTAAAGTGATAAAATGACTTTTCTAATGACAAAACTGATATGGAAGGAAAAATGATAGCCGGTCACTGACAATAGACATCTCAGGAAACCAATCCTCGTGGGAAGGTCAGTCAATCCTGAGGCAATAAATCTAAATATTTTCTTTTCCTGCCCATTACCCTCCTGAGCCAGCTGTTTACATCAGGCCTAGAAAAAGCTATGTGTACATATTTTTTTTTTCTTTTCAGTTTAGGTAGAAGCCAAAACATGACAATGGGGAATGGGCGACCATTGATAGAAGAATAATATGTAAGAACAAATCAACTTCAATGCCATTTAGAAAACAAATACACAAATGAACAATTGTCAGTAAAGGACAAGTATAAATTAGCTTTTGTTTTGTTTCTGTTTTCATAGGGAAAGTAGAGAGAGTTTGCTTGTGTTAGGCTTCAGATAAACCCTAAATATTAAAAATTATAACAAAATATAAGTTGGGCTTGACATCAAAAAGTCATGTATCTCTTACATATGTATTATATGTATTGGGACATATAGTATGGTGAATATTACAAATATATATAGTACACATTTTTTTGTTTTTTTTGCAGTTTTGGCCGGGGATGGGTTTGAACCCGCCACCTCCGGCATATGGGGCCGGTGCCCTACTCCTTTGAGCCATAGGCGCCGTCCCTATAATACAAATTTTATGTATGTCCAAGATACTTCAGTGCCATGGGTCATTATGAAATGTTGAGATACACAAAATTCAAGAAATGTAAAATCTTCACAGATGGAAACAAATGAACCCCTCCCAGCAACAGAGATAAGCACAGTAAGTTGAAACTTGCACATGTGAATCAGAAAGGACGCTGTTGACTTGTTCCAGAGATATTCTACTACACTGGGTCTTTGCAATCAGCAATGTGCATTTTTCTAAATATGAGACGTGAATGCTTTTGTAGATTATGGAATCTATAGCTCTGTTGAAGTTTAAGTGGCAATATAAAGTCGAAGGAAAAGGGACACATTTCCATCAGCTCTTAGAGATTTGGGGCACTAGGATACAAATGCCCCTCTTAGCACAGGTGGAAATTGTGCTAGCCCCCGTCTCTCTCTTTCTCCATTCTTCCCAAACAAAGCTTCCCTGGGACAATTACTCCCATGATAAAAGACTCCTCATGCATCTTGGCACAGGAGTTGAAGCATCATCGTGAGACCGTTTGTGCCTAAAGTGCTTTTCCTTTTCTTAGTACTGGCTCATGACATGCTTCAGATTGGACAAAGAAAGAGATTTTTATCAAGTGTTCCCTTCTCAAGATGTGTAATAAGTGCCAGCAGAGTGCTGGTAGCAGATCTTTAGAGAGATTGAAAAAGAGAAAGGAAATTCAGAAGTGGGGTGCAGGGGAAGTTAACACATTTGAATATTGTGGTTTTAGGATCTTTGTATGTGAGTCAGTGATAACAAACCATGTATTAGGGGTAAATATTCTATCCTGGTCTTTTCTGTGCATGAAGAAATCAGCTGAAATCAGTATTTTGCTGCTTCTGTTAGGCTGTTGAAAGTTTTGACTTAAATGCATTACATAAAACTGTTCCTTGCATCACAGAATTTCACAGTAAATTCCTCTTTCTGACAAGAACTTGCTGTCTTCCTCGACATAATGAATGAGTGAGGTTGTAAGGATTTAAACCTCCTAAATCCGGCTTTTTTTGGATGTTGGTGTACGTTATGTGAGATAAGAAAGGAGTTAAAGACATTGATAAACTGGTATGTAATTTTAAAAATGACCTGGCTCCGTGTGTGTGTGTGTGTGTGTGTGTGTGTATGTGTGTGTGTGTCAGAGAGAGAGACAGAGAGCATATGCTGTATGGGAGGGAAAGCTTTCTCTCTACACTCTGAGGAGTCAATAATTGAATCTATGAAATAGATTCAGGAGAAATTCTCCTGTTGTCTATAACAGGAGAAATGATATGCAAGTTTATTACCTGCATAGATGATCACATAAAAAAAAAATATAAGTGAATACTCAAACCCTAGTGAGATCTACAAGCTTATATACCCTCTTCATAAGGAAGAATAGAACAGGGGTGGGATGTGGAAAACTTAGGGAAAAAAAGGAAAGGCCCCCAGTATAGTGATAACTTGTGACAAAGTCATCTGTGTGTGACATCAATTTCCAGTGCTGCTGTTTTGTTTTGTTCACATTTAAGAAGGATCTGCCGCTGGGCAGGTAAAAGGAATTCAGAGAAAACCTCTCCCTACACTTGCTGGTCCCCAGCTGCCCTCAGTTTGAGGTCTCAGCACGCCAAAGTGACACTTTTGGGCAGTACTTCCTGAACTCTGTGAATATATAGGCATATGTGCATAAGTTATGTGTATGTGACTGACTTTCTTTACCAGAGACTTCAAGGCCATAGAATAAATAATAAGCTGAACATCTAACCAACATTCCTGGTATAAAATGCATCTGGATGAAATTTTTAAAAATTAAATGAACTTCCCCCCCCCCCCAGTGGCTTTTTCTACAGATGTAACACTTCTGGAAAAATCTGTGTTTAAGTGGTGTTTGGATGTGTTCGTGGGGATTTTTCCCCCCATTTTATGCCATTCTTAGGACCTGAGTAGACAAAAGTTTATGTAATGAAAGATTTGAACTGCAATATAATAATCCTTAATGTTGTAAATCCTAAAAATAACAAAAGAGTTGAATAATGATGAAATAAGATAGAATACAAAATGAGCACCTGTAGCAATGTGGATAATTAGAAAAATTTGTCTCTCATGTGGAAAAACAAAAGGCTTGATCACTATCAATGATGGGCATAAAATGTAAAACAAAACGTATTAATGGCACATTTTTATAGTCAGGACACAAAAAGCTTGCACTGAGTTCTCAGAAAAAACAAAACCCAAACTAAGAGATTTGAATTAAGAATTACACTTACAGTTATCTTCCATGAAGTCCAAACTCCTGAACATGGTGTCAGAACGTTTTGGTCATCTACCCTTCTCCTATCATTTCTGCCAGTTCTCCACTTGTCTTCTCAACTCCAATTCCACAAAATAACTTCAGGATATAAAGTGAGGCCTAAAACAACCTTTAATTATACCTCACTCCATCCCACGAATACCGTACAGATGCGCAGAATGTACAGGCAGTGTGACAATTTACATGTGGCTAGACGCACACAGACTGTACCAATCCGTTCAGACTCTGATCTGGCTGACTCATATTTCCAAGTTTGTGTGTGAGCTTGGTCCTACCACCCATGGCAATTGTGTATCTTTCTGATTGCCAACCCCAAGAAATTTTCAGCATCTTAATGAAGCCTATACGTCAATTCCATACATCTTTTTTACAGCAACTAGCACAGTTTTACATTAAAAATAATAAACAGGTCTGCATTATCTTTCCTTTCTTTTCAGGAACGCCAAAAATTCTTTTAATAGCAAAAACGAACGCATTCTAAACATACAGTAACGACTTGCCTGCATATAGTCAAAAAGCCTTACTATTTGAACTTCATTCCATGCCACATCTTTAAGATCCAAATCAAAGGTATTAACCAGTGAAACTCAAGAGTTTGAATGTATAAGCCTTGGGCTGAGCACTTCCCAGAGACAGCTTAAAATTAAGTTGCTATTTTAATTATCATAATTGCATTCAGATTCACTGTTAAATTACCATGCTACTTCAGTTTCTAATGAGAGTTAAGAACATTTTTAAAAACTCTACTGAGTCAGATTGACTATGTATCCAACTTCAAGTTTTGACACTGGTATTAGGTTAAATTGGAGGGCAGAAAGCATTGTAACTCCATGTGCAGCATCTATGTCCTTCTGCCAGTGCAGTGTCTGTTGCACATTGCTTCTGTTGTGACTGAGTTTGGGGCAGCCTTGACAATATTTTACGCTTACGAGATTGCTCAAATCAATTATCCTCAAACTAACAGTTGGTGCCTGGCCAAAATCCAGAGTGAAAGCAGAGTGTGTAGCAGTAACGATAGTAGCCCATTTGGACCTGATTTTATTTTTGCCCAACCTTTTATTTCCCTGTCAGCTTGCTAGTAGAACTAAATAAAACCACACAAAAAATGATTTTTTTTTTCTTTTTGCTTATGACATAGAAGAGCTTGTAGAAAAAGAAAACATTCCCCTTCTTCACTGAAATAGTCAGAGGTTGGAGAAGCTGCCTCATGGACTTGAGGTTATTAATTTGTCCTTTTATCTATCCATTCATTCATTCCCACTTTTACATCTACACATATTTTTACAACATATAAGATACATCAGCAGTGAAAACTAAAATGCAGATAGGAGTTGTACTCTCAAGACGACTTCAGACATGTACCTGACATGTAATCCAGGTAAGGGAATGATTTGTTGAAAGAAAATACCAGACATAGTGCCATGAAAATCTAGACTAGCAATTGAAATGACTCTTTACTGCCAGGGAGGTAGAAAGGGACAGAGGTATTATTAACCAGAATACATTAAAATTAATGGGGTGGCACCTGTGGCTCAAGGAGTAGGGCGCCAGCCCCATATATGGGAGGTGGCGGGTTCAAACCTGGCCCCGGCCAAAAAAGAAAAAGAAAAATTAATGTCAAAGGTAAGCTAACTCATGATGAGATGTTTCATTTAGTGAGTACTCAGTATTTGCTAGTCATTAGATAATTAGATGTAGTTAACAGCTATTCTTGTAAGGACCAAGGAGAAAACTCCCTGAAAAATCAACTCACAACAGGCAGATTTATTGGATAAAAGGCATTTGAATTTATTTAACCTATATACCCAGGAAACTTTAGAGTGAAAATTCAACCCCCTCCATGGGGTGCAGAAACTTAAACATCATCTTGATTTTATAGACAGAATAGGGCTTGAATCCTGGCAAAACAGGTTATCAGAAGGGGAGAAAAGAATTCTGCTGTGAGGCAATTAATTGATTACTATTGAGATTTTAGTGGGCTTAAAAAACATATGGTGGTCTGGGGCAAAGTCTGTTGAGCCCACAGAACAAACCATGGTTTGGGAAAGACAGTAGGGGAGGGGAAGAGGTCAGAGGGACCTCGAGGCCTCTTCAATTCAAAGGGCCATATTTTTACAGTATTAGTGTCTGAACTCCAACATCTGCTGGCAACTCACTTGAATGGAGGAGGCAGAGAACAAAACGTCGTGATGAAATGGTTTCAAAATTTTATGCTGGAGGCTTGTGAAGATTATGGGAGTAGCCAATTCTCAGAAGTAGACATTCTTTAATGTACAGCTAAAAAAAAAAAAAAAAAAAACAGGTTATGTGTTAAGAAACATGTCTAAAAAAAGGAAAGATCAACAAATTTGTAAGAAGACAAACTAGGATTTGAATCCTAATTCTTCTCATTTGGAGTGGACTCCTGAGTCCTGATTCCTCCCATGGTCTTGTCACCTGTTAGTCAGCAAAACTCTTTTTTTTTTTTTTTTTTTTTGTAGAGACAGAGTCTCACTTTATGGCCCTCGGTAGAGTGCCGTGGCCTCACACAGCTCATAGCAACCTCCAACTCCCAGGCCTAAGCGATTCTCCTGCCTCAGCCTCCCAAGCTGCTGGGACCACAGGCGCCCGCCACAACGCCCGGCTATTTTTTTGTTGCAGTTCGGCCGGGGCCGGGTTTGAACCCGCCACCCTCGGTATATGGGGCCGGTGCCTTACCGACTGAGCCACAGGCGCCGCCCCGAGCAAAACTCTTAATAACTCTCAGAATCCTCAGTAGCACTGGATGATGTCCAGGACAAGCTTTTGTTGATGTTCATTTTGTTAGTAGAAATCATGCTATTATTTTTCCAGTCAGAAAAGCTTTGTGCGTTATTGGAAAGTAACATCTTTGATCTTTTTGTATAAAATTTATGGTAGATAATTTAGGAGGTGCCTGATAAACCATTTTAACTTCGGTGTTTCTGTGTATGTTTGATTTTATAATGTTGTCTAGACAATGATAGAATGTTCTATCAGAGCAAAACTCATCTTAAATAAAAAAAGAAAAAAGTGTTTTTTGCAGTTTATAAAATTTTCAAATTATAATACAAGATTGACTACATTAAAAGGGATTATAGTATTTCAAAATATATATTATCTCCTGGGTGGTGCCTGTGGCTCAAAGGAGTAGGGCGCTGGCCCCATATACCAGAGGTGGTGGGTTCAAACCTAGCCTTTGCCAAAAATTGCAAGAAAAAAAAAAAAAAGAAATATATATATATAAAATCTCCCAAGAATTTTCACTTTGGAAAAGTGCTTTAATTCTTTTAGGCAACTAAGGTAATGTTTAGTATATTAATTTTGGTAATTGAAAAGCCAGTAACCTAGAAAAGATTGGTTCACGGCCCGTAAATGCATACTTCCTCTTGCGTTACTAAGACATTTTAGATCGCTCTGTAGTGATACTTAAAAATAAGATAATGTTGTCTATAATTCAGAGCTTTCTCTACAAACTTGTCAATGTTCTAGATAAAAATGAAAGTGTAGTTTATCTTTTCTAAAGATTTCAATATGTTATCGTATAAAATATTGCATTTTATCCTAATACCAAAGAAATAAAGAGAATATGTGAAGAGTGATTTCTAAGTTATTGATATCCCCATTTCAGAGTTTGCTTTGCAGAAGACTATCAGAAACGGGACAGAAATCCTGGTATCTCTCTATTAGTATAAATGTATCATAAATCTCTCATTTGGAAAATTATGTTAGTGTTGTCACATCTGTCTTATAATTATTTCCAGGTACTGATAAGTATCAATTTTGATGTCCTAGTCAGAGAAGTGCTTATCATTCTAAAGGATGAATGGGCCTTTAAAAGTATTTGATGTAAAGTGCTGTGTTCTGGCAACAATAGGTAAAAACCAGCTTCTAACTTCAATGTAATCCAGAATTCTACCCAGATTATATGCCTTTATGTTAAAAATCAATCTAATAACTATGGTTGGAATAATGACAGGATAATTTACTTGTTATGACTATAACCCATTGAAAACTTCTGTCCACTATTATTCTCTTTATTTGAAAGTGTAAAAGTAAGACCTAGCCTCAAATGTGTAGGTAATGAGGAGGGTCAGATACTTTTTTTGAGTTGTATCCTGCCAAAATTCTACTTTTCATAATACAAAGAGAAATGAAAGAAAGAAATCAAGTAGGACCTGATTGGTCAAAATTGTTTTTTTTAATAAAGAACACATTTGGAATCTATAAAGCAAACACGTTCATTTTGTCCCTGGGTTGATTCAGTTTAGCTGTCAGTTTTAGTGATATTTGTTATTACTTAAAAACCTGAGAAATATATTGCTTTATCTTCGTCAAAATCCTACCCAATGTGAGCTTCTGGACAAATGTGAGTTTCTGATTTTATCAGCCATCTTCTTACTCCAGGAAGAAAAACAAAACATTTATTATGATGCGTCATACTCCCTGGCTGTGTCAATGAGTGTATTTGCTTTGGGGCCATGTATGTTCAATTCAACATTAGCATTAGGAAAAATTGCACATACGGCTATTTAGAATCTCTGATGCACTTTTTAAAATAATGAAAGTTTTATCCAAGCAGATATGCGTATGTGCAGCTTTACATTTAGGGTGCAAATTAAAAGTACAATTTGACATAGCTGAATTGGACACAAGTACATTAGGTTACAAAGTGGTAAATATCCTGTTAAAAGTAAAATAAGAAAGAAAAGAAAAACCATTGATTTTTCTATAACCGCTTCAGCAAACATTTTCCTGCAAAGGGCTAATTAATACATATTTTAGCCTTTTTCAGAACTACTCAGTTCTGACATTTGCATAAAATCAGCCATTGCAGTAGGTAAATGAATGAGCATGGCTGTGTTCCAATAAAACTTTATTTACTGAAACAGGCCTGTTTGGGCCCACTGGTCATATTTTATAAATTCCTAGGTTAAATATTTCTACATATTCAGATATTCATGTTTTTCCTAATTATCTGTATATGCAGAACACACCAACTCAAACTTGGCTTTGAAAAAAAAAGCACTCATTTAATATTAGTATTTTTGATTCTGTGGTTGACTGGTAGGCAGTTTTTCCTTAGGTGGGGAGAGGGGAGCATCCTCTGTGTTTCAGTCTAAAGGTAGTTGTGCAGCATCATCTCAATGCCTTTCTCACTCACTTGTCAGGCTGTTGATGCTGCCTGTTGTCTGGAAGCTCCACTAGTGCTGTCATCCAGAGCACCTCGCACCTCGTGGTGGCCTCTATACAGATGGGCTTTTTCGTAGATTGGGTTTTCTAGGTTACTCAAGTCAGCCAGGCTAAAGCTGTATTTGCTTTAGCAACTTGACCTCTGAAGTCACATCCTTTCACCTCACTCTATTAGTTGAGGCAGGTACAAGGGGTGAAGGATGATTGCCACATAATGATGACAGAGTGACAGAGTCACCTTATAGGACAGCATGTGTGGTGGAAACTATTGCTGCAGCTATCTTTTGAAACTAAAATCTGCCACCATAATTTTTTTTAATTATTTTTAGATCGGAATAATAGTAATAGAAAAGGCAGACATCAAGTGTTGGAAAGCAAGGGAGACATTAGGACAATGAGAAGGACATAGCCATCCTGGTGGCTAAGACAAGCAGGAGTAAAACCATGATTCTGTGAGGTTCAAATCACCAGACTCATGTGTTTGAAGGAAAAAAAAAGTTGTAAATATATATAAAGACTGGATAACAGCTCAAGTGATCATAAGAAAATTGCCCAAACCAGATGAGCAGGGAAGAAAGTAAAAAAAAAAGGTCTTCATATCCAGAAAAATGAGATGCCCGTGATACCGAGAGCACATCTGACCCAACAGGGAGCTTCATGATGTTCTAGATGGAACCTGTTGTCCATCAGGGACAACCTGTAGCAAATAATGGGGCAGATCAATGAATGTTTCTAGCTGGAGAAGCACTGGTGTTGCCTGGTGGCATTTAAACCTGACAGGTGTCATGAAAGTCAAAATCTTACTGACAAGACATAGCAAATCTAAAAATAGATGGAAATAGCCCATCTGGGAAGTGAAGGAATGAGGCAAGTCTTTAAAACTCTATCCCCTAACTTCTTTCATTTTTGTGCTCAATAAGCCATTCTCTGCATTAGAGCCCTCAGAAGAGCCCTTCAGAGCATGCACCTTGATACAAGAGCCCTGAGACATCTGTTGTGCCATTTTAATCCTCTCTCTGCTATCCCCAGCCTCCTCTGTCTGTGCACCAAAATGTGCCTATTTTTTGCTCCACTGATTTAATAGTCCCAGGAAAGTTGATAATGTAATCATAGAAGTTTTTATCTAAGTGCAGTGTCTCAAGTTTCATCTCTAGCCTTTCTGTGGAGCTCTGTGGACCCTGTAGACTCTAGATTTTGCTATATTCCAGCTGCTTTTGGTGGAGAGCCTATTGGAATCAATCTTTCCATGGTGTGTGTGTATGTGTGTGTTCCTGTCCCTCTATCAACTACAAGAAAAATTTACCTTATTATTTAGTAGCATTTTAACATGTTTCAGTCCATTAAAATCAAAAGAGAGCATTAAGTGGCATTCTTCAGCTTTTAACTGGCGAGCTTTCATCCGTTTATTAATAGACTCTAACTGCAAATATGCTTGTACTTGCTCGGGCTTTAGTCTGACTCCAGCAGCAACAGTGCCGTCCTCTGGGACTAGAAATCCAATTCTAAGTTCTACCTCCAGGTAATGCTTTTGGATTGCTTTGGAGAAATTAAAGAAAGAAATGCTGAAACTTTCCTTCTAGAGAGCTGAACCTGGCTGCATTTATTCATGCTTTAGAAACACTGGCCTAAGAAAACAGCCAAGACTGGAGTAGCAAACTGCCCAGTGGGCATAAGTGCATTCCAATTGCAATCTTTTAAATGTCATTTCTGTCTTGTTTCTATAGAGCTGTGACACTGAATGGGCAGAGGCTGAGATTCACGATAAATTGGAGGGATACAGACGATTTCTTATACAGAGAGTCAAATTCACTAGAACACAATTAGGAGTTTTGCCTTCCGTGGTAGTATAGTAAGTAAAGGATTCAATTCCAAACATGTAGGCATTTTTGGACACTGGAAAGCTAAATTAATATTAGCTCCTTGTGGAACTGGCAGGCTTCCTTCTTTCCCATAATGAGCATTGTTCTCCTTTTTGCCTTGGCTGCCAGGAAGATTAGAATAAATGTTATGAACAGTTGTTACCCTCTCTGCGGTCTGTGAAGGGGAGAGAAAGAAGCAGATGAAAGACAAGAAGGGAAGGAGACCTATGATTTTATTCCCATTTCAGAGAGTTTAAGAAAAATTATTAAAGATTATTCAACCTAGAGAGATTCTGATGAGGCCAGTATATAAGTTCAGTGTTCAAATATATCTTTCCACCACTTCAGCTCTGTCCTCTTAAGGAAGACAGCCTTGATCTCAAAACATAAAGAAACTGCATTTCTTTACACATTAATTTGTAATATTAAAAATAGCTCACGCACCTGGAGCACTTATAGTGAGTTTGGCACTCTAAAGTTTTACATGGATTGATGCATTTAATTCTCGCAACAGCTCAACAAAGGTTTTACTCTTATCCTTATTTTGTGAATAAAGATACTAAGGAACAGAGAGGTTTAGGACTTGCCTGAGTCACACAGCTGGTAATAATTTAGCTGGAACCAGGATTTGAATTTAGCAAATCCAGCTCGAGAGGAATGATATTAAGTGCCAAGTATGTCCCCTCAGTTATGCAAGGTTGTGATTTAGCTATGTGTCATATTTATAGAAAAGATATTTAGTTCACTGTCCTCAATCAAGTTTCCTCCCTTTTATCACATTTGGAAGCATCAGTAAAAGTACAGGATTTACAGTGAGGAAAATGATATTGTTATTATACCTACTATTAGGATGGCAGATGAGATTTAGAATTTTCAGGAGAGATAATACTCATCAAACATTTATCATTATCCTCCTCCGTTTCAAGTCTTGCTTGCAGTTATATTTGGGCCATATAATTAATTCTAGCAAATATGATTATGAACATGAGGGATACATACCCTGTTTCCCCGAAAATAAGACAGTGTCTTATTTTAAGGTGTGCTCCCAAAGATGTGCTAGGTCTTATTTTCAGGGGACGTCTTATCTTTCCTGTAAGTAGGTCTTATTTTCGGAGGATGTCTTATTTTGGGGGAAACAGGGTAGTATATTGTGAACCACTGCCATTTACAATGAAGAAAAATCTAGTATGTAGCATCAGAGTAGTGAATAAAGGAACACAACATTTTACTGAATGTGAAAGAGTTAAAAAAAATACTAGAGACATTTTCCTGTGAAAGTCCAAGAGTAAGGTGCAAGGTGTCCTAAAGTGTCTGCTGTACCTCCATGTAGAGGAATGAAAAGACTCATTCTGCTTGGAATGAAAGCAGATAGTAGGGCTAACTGGTAAAAAATACAGAAGAACTTACTAGGTTTAATATAAATAAGAAAATATTTTTGATACCACATCTTGGACCCTCCATCATATTTGGAAACATTTTATTCCCTGTTTGTTTTGTCTATTGCCTGCCCCTTCCAGTAAAATAGAAGTTCCTTAAGACTAGGAGGACGTCTGTTTTGTTCATAGTTATTTTCCTAGTGCTTTGCATAGTCCTAGCTTATACAAGTTGTCAAACAAAGAATGAATGAATGAATGAATGAACAAGAGACTATTTTATCAAGTAGATCACTCTAGATATTTTCCTGAACTTGAAGGAATTCTAATTCTGGCTATGTGAATGGTTGTTAAGCATATTTTGGATCAAGTTCCATAAGGTCCTACTGGATGGGATCTAATTTCTATCCCAATGCCCAGATCCTCTGATTTGTATCTCTCTACATTTGAACATTTTTGATGGATAAAGCCTTTTACTTTTCACTTCCCAGCAGATAGGAAATCCAGTCAGGATGTTTTCTGCAAGACCATAAAGAAATATTGCAAGCATTTTTTCTTGCCTTACCTGTTTGCAAGAGCATTTATCATCTTTTGATAACATGTCATCATGTTCAGAGAAATGGACAGCGTGTACTTTGTAATCAGGATGGGAGTCTGTGACATGACTGATGGGAGCCTTTATCCAGTGTCACTGTCAAATATGAATCTCTGAAATGTGTGTGTTTGAAAGGCTTGTGTTTGCGTTTATGACACTTGGCTCTGTTTCTTCATATGCCGTTATAAATTAATGCATGCGGTGACACCTTGTTTCAAGTTGGGTGCTCATATGTATGCACGGCTGAATCTTGATCATCAGTCACATTAGCATCATTATTCACTGAGCATCCCTTCCACTCAGCTGATCATTGGCTGGATTTGTGACTCTCTAGATAAATTCTTTCAGTCTCTTTGCTAAGTCAGTTTCCAGAGAGAGATATTTTCTAAATTGGGAGCAATGAAAGTCATCTGCTAGCCACCCTGTTCTAGCACAGGGTTCTATGATAGGTAGGCATTTGAACATAATTCACTGCCATCAAGGAGCTCTTCAATCTTCCTAAGTAGGAGAAAAACAAAAATGTAAATTCTATGATATATACTTAAAGGTGTAAGTGGGTGGTACCTGTGGCTCAAAGGAGTAGGGCACCGGCCCCATGTACCTGAGGTGACGGGTTCAAACCCAACTCTGGCCAAAAACTGCAAAAAAAAAAAAGGTATAGGCAAAGAGGGTTAGACATATGTGGTGATGATGGTGGCGTACAGATAAGGGTTTGTTGAGTAAAGAAGATAAGACTTGGAATGAGATTAATCATTTCTAAACTTTGCTGTGCCAATGAGTTTTCTTCATCTGTCAAACAATAAATTTTAGTGAAGATGATTAATAATGCAGTTAAGGCATCTAACATAATACCCAGCACATAATAGGTGTGCTAAAATGGTATGAAGTTGCTGTCATTTATTATGATCATTATTATTACCGTGTATTATAATTTTGAGATAGAAATGGGATATCCAACTTCTTGGTAATCCTCACAAGTGGGGAAAAAAGTGGAGGGAGCAATAAAAATATGTCATCTGTATAAAAGTAACTCCATGGAGGAGGCTGACAGCTAGCCCACAAGGGCAGAAATGGTGGTATTTGGGGGGTACCATGTGTAGCAAAAAAGAATGCCCTGTCATTTCAGGACCCTCAATGCAGCATAAAGGTAACAAACAATGATGCCAAATGTGCATTTGCCACCACCAGTGACAATTTAAGACAATTCATGGTCTACCTCACATCAGCTCCAGTATTTAGTAGAGCGTGCCCTTTATAATAACATGGGTTTCTCCCTAGTATCCACATTGTAACCCATATCCAGCTTTAGCAAGGAAAAAAGCATTTCCTTGGAAGAAATCTCCCTTAGCTGGCTGATCATAGCAATGCCATGGCTCAGCCACAGGTGGAATAAACCTCAGTGTGTATTGCTTAGCGAATATATCACCTTAAACATTGGTCATGCAGAATTTCTCATTCCAAGAAGATATAATAAGGTCATTCGACCCTATTCCTCCTGCAAATTACTACTATAAAGCCTGGAAAGAGTACATAAACCAAATAACAGAACACTCTAAAGAGAGAGAATGAGGAGAAAATACTGAGTAAGGCTCTCAGGGCTTGAGGGCTCACCCAGTAGTAAGTTCCCCATGTATTGGTTTGGTTTTTGCTTTTGCTTTGATTATATTGTCCTTTGTTTTTTGTTTGTTTCTTGTGTTTTGTTTTGTTTGCCTCCCATATATACCAGCTTGGGCACTAGAGCAATAGTGCAATCTGGAACTGCCAATGAGTGTAGACCAAACAGCCCCAAGACAAGCCTACTATGCTTAGACCACTTCTCAACCCGAAAGAGGCAGTGCTGCAGGAGGGTGCCCTTCTGACAATACACATTCTATTCCAGGTGACCATCACAAACAAGGCACACCTCTTCCCCCCACCTCAGAACATTTCAGAAACTTGGGAGGAAGCTCCTGCTGACTCTCTGTGCTCAGCACTAATGCAAGCAGCGTCAGCGTCCCTCCTGAAGGGCACTGGGAACCTGCAGGGTGCAGTGCAAGTGCTGCTGACCTCCAGCATTTTAAGCCAGCACGTTGTTAACCTTTGTCAGGAGAGGGCACTGGAGAAGCATTGCGAGAGGAAAGGGTCTTTCTTCTTAGGTGTCTGGTGCTCCTGGCCAAACTCCTGTAACACGGACAACTTCTCCCAAACACAATCAGCCCCTGAAGTCCATGGTGGACAGAAACACCCAGAGACCATCATCTCCCCTCACCACCCCCCTAAAGCAGTTCTGTAGCATTGTGCTTCCAGAGAGACATTTTTCTCAAGAATAGCTTTTACTGGTACCTGTAGGGTAAATTTCCAGCAAGTTCCACCAGTGATGCCCCATAGCATCCTCTCTACCCTTCAGTCAGCTATAGCCACACCCTTGCCAACAAGCTCTGGAGCTCAGCACAGGGAATTGTGGGCTCTTCTGAGGGCACACAATCTCAACCCTAGAAGGGCATAAGTGCTCCTTAGATCAGCTATTCCTGAATTATTAATTGATTTCTTTACTTCTTACTAGTCAATTGTTATTACTCAATCTCACATTACAGTTAATATTAAGCTTTCCATGTCTAAATTACTGTGAAATTTCTCTCTCTTGATTGCACTCTGATCCACAAAAGAGCATATTAATAAATTAGACTTCAGTAAAATTAAAAACTTTGCTCTGTAAAAGAGTCAGTTCAGTCTGGAAGCAAATATTTTCAATTCTCATATCTAACAATGATGCCATATCTAAACTATATAAAAAATTCTTTAGACTCAACCATAAGAAACCAAACAATCCAACTGGAAAATATGTAAATGGATTGAACAGACATTTTATCCATGATGGAATAGGTATTGCGTAGGAGAAACGCCTGAAAAGATACTCAGAATCATTATTAGGGAAATGCAAACTAAAGCCATGATAAGATACCACTATACATCTCTAAAAATGTCTAAAATAAAAGAAATAATAAATACTGTCGATACTAATGCTGGAGAGGACATGGAACAACTGGGACTTTGATACATTGCTGATGGAAATGCAAACTGGCATAGCTATTGGGAAAAAGTTTGGCAGTTTCTTATGAAGGTAAACATAAACTTGCCATTAACCCACAATCTTACTCTTGGGCAGTTACCGAAGAGAAATGAAAACTTATGTGCACACAAAAACCTGAATACAAACATTTATAGTGGTTCTGTTAATCCTCATCAAAAACCAGAATGCACCCATAGGACTTTCTTTGAACAAATGTATTAAAAAGTTGTTATATATCAATATAATGAAATGCTGTTCAGCAATGAAGGTGAATAAACTATTGATGTGTATAACAAGTTGGGTCCATCTCAAGGACATTGCAGTGAGTGAACAAAAACAATCTCAAAGGGACTTATCCTTTATCATTCCATTTATGTGGCATTCTCCCAATTACACTGAGGGAGTTTAGGACTGGAAGTAAGCTGTGACTATAATGGGGTAGCAGAAAGCTTTTTGGAGTGATATTAACAGTCTGCTCATGATCATGATGGTGACTATAAGAATCCATTCATGTGACAAATTTTAAATAAATATGTATCAGAAAAATTGCTTATAAAAACTGGTAAATCTTAATGAATGATCTAATTTAGTTAACATTACTGAGCATTGTCAATTTTATGATTTTGATAATTTTGCTGTAGTTATATATTATGTTTTGATTGCAGAAATCTGGATGGAGATTACACTGGAACTCTTTTTATACTATTTTTGCAATGTATATGTGGATCTAAAATTATTTAAAACAAGAAATTAAGCAAACAAATAATTATCACCACAATACAACAAAAGGCATATCCCAATAAGAAGAATGATACCTTGGAAGAAGGCGAGGATTAAGACATCCTGGCTGCTGACGCTAGGCATTATTCAAACTCACCCTTCAGTGAGTTGACCTAGTTTGAGACTCAGGCAATGGCACTTAAAAAAAAACATTCACAGATAATTCTACTGATTACAGAGGCAAGGGAAACGCTGATTTAAGGAATTTCATGGCAAAAGTCAGCTTCGCCTACAAGGGTGTAGTTTCCCAGGCTTCTTAGTTTTTTGCTATTTGGCCGGAAGTTCACTGATCCTGGGCACTGGTGACTTAGCGTATGGTTGGAAAACTTTTTCTGTAAAGGACCAGATGGAAACATTTTAAGTTTTGCAGAACGCGTACTCTCTGTCATAACCACTCAATTCTGCCATTGTGGTACAACGCAGTCTTAGATAATACATAAATGTGAAAAGATGTGAACCAACCCAAGTGCCCATCAATATATGAGTGGATTAATAACATGTAGTATATGTATACCTTGGAGTATACTTCAGCCATAAAAAAAAAATGGTGAGCTAATACCTTTTGTAACAATCTGTATAGAACTAGAAGCCATTTTTCTAAGTGAAGTTTTACAAGAATGGAAAAAAAATATGTATACTCACTACTTAATTAGAACTAATTAATCAACACCCATGTGTACATTTGGCAATAAAACTCAATGGAAAGCTAAAAACTCAACTCACCTAATTGGTATAATGCACACTATCTGGGTGAGGGGCACACTTATAACTTTGATTCAAATTGTGCAAAAGTAATTCATGCAACCAAAACATTTATACCCCTTTAATATTGTGAAATAAAAAAGAAATGTCTGAAAGAATAAATAATTATGTGTAAAATAATTACTTATGGGTAATAGAATTAGGAGTTGTTTTAAAAATATATTATGCATAAATGAATAGGTTTGCCTGTGTTCCGATAAAACTTTACAGAAACATAGAGTGGGCCACTTTTGATTGAAGGCAACAATTTAATGACCCGTAGTTGGACCACATACTTAATAGGAGTCAACCACATGAATGTTCTAGTCCATGTGGTTTTGCAAGACTACTCAGAATTAATAAACAAAGGAGTGAAAGCGGATAGAACCAATGGCTCTTCTTACTCTTATCAAATTGCATTTAGTCCACTAGACTTAATTCTGGTGTTGTCACTTCAAAGAAAGTTTATGAAATTTTTCAAGTGCAGAAAAAAATCACCCAGGGTGGTAAGGGGACTGGAAATAACTGAAACATTGAACTTGAAGAAAATATCGAGAACAGGGTCTAAATATATCATTTGTAATTGGGAAATATATAATCACCTATACATTCATAAGGATGATAAAACAAAACTATAGTCCAGAATGAAGGAGGAAAGAGTTGGGAGAGGGGAGGGGGAAGATTGGAAAGAGGGAGTGTATGAGGAGGGACCTCATCTAATGTACATAATGCAATGATGCATTTTAAAACTATTAAGTGTGGAGTATAAATGCCTTACCACAACAAATAAGTAAGTGAGGTGATGGCGCCTGTGGCTCAGTGAGTAGGGCGCCGGCCCCATATGCCGAGGGTGGCGGGTTCAAACCCAGCCCCAGCCAAACTGCAACAACAACAAAAAAATAGCCGGGCATTGTGGTGGGCGCCTGTAGTCCCAGCTGCTTGGGAGGCTGAGGCAAGAGAATTGCTTAAGCCCAGGATTGGAGGTTGTTGTGAGCTGTGTGATGCCACGGCACTCTACCGAGGGCCATAAAGTGAGACTCTGTCTCTACAAAAAAAAAGAAAAAAACAAGTTTGATGTAAGCTTTCCACATTGTATGTCAAATGTACCCCATCTTTCCACATTGTGCCCCATAAATGCATTAATGTACACAGTTATGATTTAATAAAAAAAGAAAATGGATTATGAAGTTTATGACTTAAAAAAAGAACTAGTGTTATTTATGCATTCATTTCTCTGACAACTATGTATTGAGCACCTGTTAATTTAACATGCCAAAATGTATACATTTTTAAGAAAGGAAAAATTGATAATAAATTTGTAATACTTTAATCACATATGACTTCTGCAATTACAGAGGTGCTCAACATGTCTTATATTCATATTCTGTAATTGATATATATTGTGTATTATTGCTTTTTTAATGCAGTTTTTCTTTACTTACAGCGTGTATACATTTTGTGACACCCAGAGGGTATGCATGTGTGTGTGTTTGTGCACAAGCAAGCACGCATGCATACACACACACACACACCAGCTAACCACCCAATGAAAGGAAACTTCAGAAAGGTGAATTTCAAGTTAATAAATAAGACCTCTTTAAAAATTAAAAGCTATGTGAAAGTGAACTGGTCTACATTAAGAGGTGATGAGTCCTCAGTCTTTGAAGTTGTACTAAAATAGTCTAACAAATAGGACAGGCTGGCCAGGAGGATCTTAGAGGGGAGTATATATGGATAGAAATTGAGGATCTGCTCCATGGACCCTGGGGCTCTCTTTACATATTTAATATTTAAAAATTACTGAACTCCACCAATGGACCACAGTGTAGAATTCAGAAGTCTGGATTCCTCAATCCAATTTCCATATCTGTGTGTATTTATTATGGACTTCTGTATAATATTTTTCTGAAGAAAGAGTTCCTTGGCTAAAAATATATTTCAAACCATGGACATAATAACTTCGAACAAGTGTCCTGTAGCAAGTGACAGTAGCAAGTGGAGCACTTTAAAATCTTAATAGATGATCAGAAATCTATAGATTTGATGGGAGGTTGTTTTTCTTTTTCTCCTTTCATTTTTTTTTAATTACTCTTAACAATTTTTTATTAAATCATAACTGTGTACATTAATGCAATTATGGGGTAAATGTGCTGATTTTATATAAAATTCGGAATACTTACATCAAACTGATTAACATAGCCTTCACCTCATTTACTTAATTATTATGTTAAGACATTAATCCTCTACTCTTAATAGATTTGACACATACCCTTGCAATATGTACCATAGGTGAGGTCCCACCAATGACCCTCCCTCCACCAGCCTCCCCCTCTCTTCCCTCACCCTCCTCTTCTCTTCTTCATTCTGGGCTATAGTTGTGTTTTATCTTTCATATGAAAGTGTGGGTGATTATATATTAGTTTTATAATAGTACTGAGTACATTGGATACTTTTTCTTCCATTCTTGAGATACTTTACTAAGAAGAATATGTTCCAGCTCCATCTATGTAAACATACAAGAGGTAAAGTCTCCATCTTTTTTATGGCTGCATAATATTCCATGGTATACACGTACCACAATTTATGAATCCATTCATGGGTTGGTGGGCACTTGGGCTTCTTCCATGACTTAGCAGTTATGAATGGGCTGCAGTAAACATTCTGGTGCAAATATCTTTGTTGAAAATGATTTTTGATCTTCTGGATATATTCCTAGTAGAATAATTGCAAGATTGAACAGCAGGTTTAGTTCCCTAAGTGTTCTCCAAACTTCTTTCCAAAAGGTACGTATTAACTTGCATTCCCATCAGAGTGCAGAAGTGTTCCCTTTTCTCCACATCCATGCCAACATCTGTAGTTTTGGGATTTTGTTAAGTGGGCTACTCTTACTGAGTTAGATGATATCACCAAGTGATTTTGATTTTCATTTCTCTGATGATTAAAGATGCAGAGCATTTGTTCATGTGTCTGTAGGCCATGTGAGAGAAATCAAACTAATCAATAAGAAAAGAACAAGTGATCCCATTTCATTGTGGGCAAGAGACCTGAACAGAAGCTTCTCTGTTGAAGGGAGGTTTTATAGGAACCATCAAAGTTACATTCTGTATAGGAAATAAAATCTATTTTTGGAGTTTTAGTATGATCTTATTTTTACTTTATTTTATTTATTTATTTATTTTTGGACATAAAGAGTCACATTTTTATTATCAGAAAATCACTTTCTTTCCACCCCAAATAGATAATTTATTATTAAGTAGTTGATGAATAATGGCTCACAGACGTGTTAAATCATCTCCCTGCTTGATGCTGCCACCTGTCTGATTTCAGCTGGGTCCTTCTCACCTGGCATTATTTTCAAGGCATTTCCTCCCCCTCATGCCTCATCCCTTTTGGGAAGCTTGCCAATCATCCACAATACAACTAAACATCTACAGATTCAGAGGTGCATCCAGCTGTAAGAACTCATGACTTAGAGTCTCAGCACTAAACAGGCTTCTAGTATCTTAGGCCACCAGCTCAAGTTAGGGCCATCATCTGCACAATTGCCTAGGGCCACTTGATGCTCGAGCAGGTGTTCATCAAAGGCAGCATGTTTCTGGGGTTCCTTTTGGAGTGGGGTGTCTAAAAAGTTTCCAAGAGAGTTGTGGTTCACTTGGATTCCCTGGGCTGTGAAAAATCACAGACCTGGGGACGCTGCAGGATGAACAGAAGTTGGATAATTCTCCCTGCTATATAATGGAGTTCTCTTATGCAATGTTTGCCATTTATGTTATTAGTACAGTAGAAATTCCATAGTTGACCACCTCCCTACATAGACCACATCCTTAAGTTGACCTAATTTTCATAGAGCAGACATGTATCACGTGTACATATCAGTACAGTAGGCCTAGTTCCTTATGTTCCTTATGTTGACCAGCTCCATAGGTTGATCAGTTTGTTACAGTCTCTTAGGCAGTTAATGTGCAGAGGTTCTACTGCATATTTTTCCTAGCGTTCCTTTCTTTGAGTCCTATGTGCAGTCCTTCAAGATAGCCCCACTCACCATATAACTAGCATAAATTGGTTGATGCAGATTTTTCACTTTGCATTTAATAGCTTTTCTGAAGTAAAATTATATATGTGTATATACATACAGTTTAATGCATTTTAGTAAATGTATTGATTTGTGTAACCATCATGATGATCTAATTTCAGAACATTTCCATTCTCTCCAAAAGTTTTTTCTTGGTTGTTTCTGTTCAATGCCTACTCCCAGCTCTATCCCCAGGCAAACACCCATCTGGTTTCTGTGTCTGTAGATTTCCCTTTCCTGGAAATTCTATATACATGGGACTAGATAATATGCAGTCTTTTTTCTGGCTTCCTTTAGCTTAATATAATGTCTTTGAGGTCATTCATGTTACTGCTGTATTAACAGTTTGTTCTGAAAGAAACTGCATGTCCATCAAGTGGTGAATGGATAAATAATATGTGGTATATCTGTGCAGTGGAATATTTTTTTATTTTTTTAAGGGGGCATTGTCTTTTACTTCTGTGTAAGTGGTTGATCTTGTTTATGATATTCTATCACTTTTTGTGTTCAAATTTTATCACAATGTTCACATTCATATAATATGTTACTTATTTTCCTTTAAGCCAAATTCCATCTGGTGCTCATTTTTATGGTAGTAGAAATCTAAATTTTGTTCCTTGTGCGTGATCTCACTACCCACCAGTATCTGCTCAGCTGGTGCCGTAGGTAGCTTTGAGTTTTTTCACTCTGCGCACAATGGGGTTAACCTCCATAAATCAATGCACAAATCTGGAAACCTTAAGGATAAAATAAATATTTTAAAATTAATATAAAAATACTATTGAAATGTGTTCTCTGAAAATAAAATTGAATGATTTATATAACTGATGAAATGATAGTTAATGATACTGGCACTTGGTTAAAATTGTTTTGAATACCATATCCAAATATACATCTGAATATATTTCAATTATAGGATAGCTTTAAATTCTTTGCAACATTGAAGGGATCCGTACCCACAGAATTAAAATGAATTATTGGACGGTAAGTATATTCATGAACTGAGCTTACAAATCCTAACAAATAAACACCAATCAAATAACATACTCATGAATCAGGCCATGTGTGTTATGATTCTTACTGACATTAAAGTGAAATGATCTCTTTTAATCTGCTGGATCTTTCCTTACTGGAAGGAGCTGCTGACCTAGCTGCACATTGTAAGGATAGGGGAGCACTTAAGGAAAGGAGGCTGTGGGGGAGGATGTCGTAGTGCGTGACAATAACCCTTACTGCCAAACCAAGCAACTCACCCTCCTAACATTCTTTTTGTCCCCCGTACAAGTGCGAAGTTTACCTTTTGTTTTGTTTTAATTTTCATCTTCTCTTTGTATAAATATATGGGTCCCTGTGTTTATGTGTTTTATGAGCCACCATCTCTGTACATGGCTATTTTAATATGGAGACCTGTATTTTAAAAACAGGTAGTTCTAATATCTAGTGGCCGTAGATTTTATTTCCATTTAAAAAAGCAGACCAAAAGGAATAATCTGCATATTTAAATCTCAAGAATTACAGTAGGTTCTGCCTGCATTTTACTGTCTGAGTACATTATGAAGCATTTGTCATAGCTAATGCATTTCTGTCAAATCAAGTAATATTAGAAAGGGGCTTTTGTAATGAATATTAATGTAAGAGACAGCCATAGTGAAGCAAATTATAGAGGCAGGTAAATGTAGAATTAGAGGCAATTGCAAAGTAGCCTTTCATTACAAATTAAGTTCTTCTTATGATGTTAATAAAAATTTAAGGCTCTAGGTAGTCATCAAGAGCCCGTGGAACACTGATAGGAGTTTGAAGGTATTTTTCTTGTGCTCCGATTCTAAATTAGTAACATAAAATAAGTTTGTTGTACAAAGGAATATTTCCATGTCTTAATTTCTTATCCTTGCCCTTAAATAAATCTATTAGAAATTTACTTTTTATTGCAGTTAATTTAAACTCAAAGATAGTTCCAGACGCATATGTTTAGAGAATAAATTAAGTAAATAGACTACTTTGTGTTCATTGAAGCTCGATGCTGTATAAATACGAGATCATTAACACATCATTACGTGTGTTAATTACATATGCTAAATTATGGATCAGCTCTGAGAAGGAAAATTTCCACAAAAGTTACATAAAGCAAGGGTAAATTTCTCAAGTGGTACTCTCGATGAAATTATACAAAAAGAAATGCATTTCCTGATTAATATTGAACTAAATTAATGTATAGATCTAGAATCTCCTAAAGCTTTCAGAAAATAGTTTCTGTACTTCTAGACTTACCAGTTTCAGTATAAAAATATTACATCGATAATTTAAGTTTTGATCTGAAATAGTTAATATATTCACAAAAAATATTTCTAACCAATAAGTAATTTATGATTGTCATTTCACCCTGTTATATATTTGTTATTACTACTATTTTAATTATACATAATAATAGGCTCATTACACACATTTTTGAAGATGTTTATGACCAAAAATGTAAAAACTCCGCATAATCCCCTTTTTCTCATAATGATTTTACTGCTAAATTTTAACAATGGCAAAGAGTAAAAATAAGTTCTTATCCCTCTTTCCTCCCTTCCATCAGTCTGTTTACTGTGTTACCAGGGATGATGATTCTGTATTGAAGATGTTCATACATTTGAAGAAAAGGCATTGCAGTTTCTCTTTCTTTCAAAAGACATTGCCAGTCCTAGGAGAGAATAATCCTTCTTCGGATGTGTGAGCCTCTCTGTATCAGACAGCTTAGGCTGGGTATGCTGTGGTAGTCTATGACCCCAGTATCAGGTTTAGTCTTTCCTGTGGATCTGCTGAGAACAACTTCGTTTCTGGATATGGCCTGGAACAGGTATATCTGAGAATTGCTTGCCTTAAAGTTCAGACAAGATGAAAGGATGTCAAGGCACACATTGTGTGTCACTTTAACTTTGGAGGTGGCAAAGTCAGTTGCAAGGTAAGGCTGAATGTTAAAGAAGCACAGGTGATAGGGTATACACTCCTCTGGTGGAGAAGGGCACTGTAGAGAGAAGATGTGAATATTGTGAACAATGATGCTTTCAACCTGATGGTAAATATTTGTATCCTACACATTGTGAAATGTCTATTATGTGCTAAGTTTTGTTCTGGTGTATAGGCTAGAGTGATGAGTAACGTAGACGTAGCCTCTTCCTTCCTGGACATAGTAATGAACTTTTATAGCAATTTTGCTGAAGCTGTAAATGAGGGAGTAAGAAGTGAGATGAGGACATTTTCATACAGCTTCCTGAAGATTCTGATCATCTCTGGAAGGATGCCACCTTCTGCTTTGTTGTAAATTATATATTAAGTGACCATCACTGATGAATGTGTGTCTTTTTGAAATGTAGATGGCGGCATATCGGGCAGAAAATTGGTAGCTGTGCATATATGTTTACTGGTTCTAGTTTCCACAGGTGAGGCTCCCTGAGAGATGTGAAATAATTTAAAGAAAGAATTTGCCTTGACACAGATTTTTGGGATGTCAGAAAAGAGACGAGTCTGGTGGAAGAAACCAGTAACAAAAACAGGGAGGCAAGGATGAACATTATGTTGATTGATGGGGAATTAGAATGTCAAGATTGGATGGGGGATGGCAGTCCAATAAGCAAGGGCAGTCATAGAAGCTTAAAAACTCAGAGTTTGACATCAGGGAGATAAATCTGTCAGTCAGTAGGAGATTAGGAGCCAGCAGTGACTTGAAGATAAAAGGATGTTAGGGAGATTCATCCTAAATTGTTCACTATAAATATGATACATTTTATACCACCAATCTGGGAATGTTGATAGTATAGGAAAGGAAGGGGTGCACTGGAGTGCCATCCCAAATCCAACAGACCAAATCCATTGTCTGTTAGACACAGGAAAGGAAGAGGTAATGGTGCCTTAAAGATTGTGAGTTAGGAGTCAGAAGAACTGTGGGGTGGTTATAAAAAGGGTCAAGGTGATCAATGACATAGAGTGGTTTAGAGTCTCCATGGACTCTCTGTGATGGAAGGCAGAGGGATGTGGATATGGAAGATATTCTGCATTCAAGAGATACATTCACCCCAAAATCTCATCCATGGATGGGAAAGAACGAGAGCTTCCTAGAATGAGTTTTTATGGGAGAATTAGTGTCTGGCCAAAGTGAAAGAAGAAACGAAATTAAAAACAGATTTGGAGTTAGGAAACTTTTTTCTTCAATAGAAGATAAAGGTTCTGTTTTAACTCTCATGTACATTTGGATTCTGTAATCTGAAAAGAGTAGGCACTCTCACTTAAAAACAGTTGTGTTTGATATGTTACAAATGCAGAATAAAAGAGTACAGTTCTCCTTCCATCACACAAGCACATACAGACGTTTACATCCTACTTGAGCATAGGCGTCTTGAAGACAAAATTCTAAGAAATGTATGTAGTACTTTCTGGATTAAGAAGGAGAAAATTGTGCTCAATATCATTAAAAAATTTCTAATTTATATGTGTGGGTTGAGTCAGCTCTAATTTTTAGTATTACTAGGTAAATAACAGATTTGACAATTATCTTTTTCAAGGGTAATTAACGGATAATCTCTTTGAATTATCTCCTTTTATGTTTACTTTGCTAGATCTGTTTTAGGGGATGGGTATACCATTAAATAAGCAGCAGCCATTCCTGTTGGTGAGAATACTTAAATCCAGTCTGAGATCACAACTAAAGTGGGTTTAATTCTATGTTTTAAATCCTATATTTCAATAGAATGAGGCTACCATACATGCTATGGTAGCTTGCAGCTTCTCCTTCCCCCTCCCCCAAATTTTAATTGTTTAAAAGCCTAAAACTATAGTTTAGGTGTAAGGGATGTTTACAGAGCTATATTCAATTATTGGGAATATTTCACTATGTTCTAGTTCTTAATCCCTCTAAGCAGAAATTGCTGAGAAAACAACACGCTTACATGTCTGTTGATGATTTCCTAGGCATGCAAAATGTGTAGAGATACTCATGAGCTCAATGTAAATGATGAGATCTTTTCCATACATAATGTACCAGGAATGATTTTGTATGAAACCACAAATAGCAAGAAGTAAGAAATAGATTTTCCTAAGTGTGCCAGTGGCGTCCACTTTAAACTGAACATTTAAGTGTCTGTAACATGTCATCTTGTCACCTGTATTAGATGGTGCTTTGCACTAATGTAAGTACACATGGGTTGTTTTCTTGAGAGACTGAAAGAGTTAACAGTCTTGACATTTCATTGTGTATGCCTTTGACTTGTAGCAGAAGGGAACAGTTTGGCTCACATGAAAAACTTAAGATATTTTGAAATTTTATATAATATTAGAATATAGGAATCAGGATCTTTTAATTTGGTTATTATTAGAAAAGTTTTTCTAAATAATTGATTTTTCTTTTGAGAGAAAACTTTTGTTTTTAGTAACTATGAAAATTTTTTAAGATGCATATTAAATCTTTAATTTTCTAAAGATTAAAAATCAAATAAAATTTCTCTTACATATTTGAAAACATAGCTCAGTTCTTATTTTATACATGAATTATTTATGTAAATGTAAAAACAGCAGTTCATTGATCCTGATTTGAAATACAAGTATCCAGATGTGTAGTGACAGAATATGTGTGTATATGTATTATGTGTGTGTGTATTTATACGGATTGGTAGATAAGGGGCTACCCTGAAAATATCCAGCCGTGTAATATGAAAAATAGAGAAATGTATGGCTGGATACTTTGTGGACAGCCCTAGCACTTGTGTGTGTGTGTGTGTGTGTGTGTGTGTGTGTATTTGCATAAAATCCTCAGTCTAATCATATTGTCTGATATAAATAACCTGGCTCAGCCTGATCTCAATCTAAGCTCAGGCAATCCACCCACTTTGGCCTCCCAGAGTTCTGGGATTATAGGCGTGAGCCACAGAGCCTGGCCTAGAGTCAGGGTCTTACTCTTGTTCAGGCTGGTCTCAAACTCCTGAGCTCAAGCAATCCACCCTCCTCAGGCCCACACCTGCCAGGAATACAGGTGTGAGCCATTGCTCCCAGCCTATCTTGTTACTGTTAAAAAGAAATCTTTTAGACCAATTAAATTTATCAGAGTTTATTTGAGCAAAGAACAATTCATAAATTGGTCTACACTCAAGCAAAGAAGAGGTTCAGGAAGCTCCACCCAACACTGTGAGCAGATAAAATAGAAAGAAAAATGAAGTGGCACACAGAAAAGGCTTGATTAGTTACAACTCATCATTTGCTTTATTTGGGCATGATGTGGTGAGCCATTTGCCCATACGGACTTGGTATGATTCCTTGGCAGCCTCTGATTGGCTATAGATTGACTGCAATGATTGGCTGAGACTTAGCTATTTGTTACAAGAATATATTCTTCAGTTACAGAGTGGACATTAAGTGCAATTTAAAATAGTTTAAAATAGTAATTTGCACATGAATTTTATAGACACCTTGTATACTAAGGTGGTCATCTGCTATATTCAGAGGAAGCTTTAGGTCAAATTTAATTTAATTTAGCAATATAGAAACAAAATTGTTGATGGATTGTAGGTAAGAGGCAAGAGAACCAGGGCAACAGGTTCAGGTGTAGGAAATTGGCTGCAAACTGGTGTTCTTTACAGCTGATGATATTTTCTAATCTGGAGTTAACCATACTGTCTTTAGAAATAACATAAAATGTTGTTTTTTCCTGTCCTGCAGCCCTCCTCTTAGGTTCCTTTGCACTGCCAATGGTTCATTTCTCACCTGTTTCCGTTGCTTAGTTTTAGGTTCCTCAATAATAGAGATTTCTTGAAATATTTTATTATTAATTGTGCATTACTCTGTAGTACCCAGAACAGTTCCTTATATCAGTGAACATTAAAAGGGAATTAAGTGTCCCTTCCTTTTTCACCTTCCAACCATGGGCAACACGGTTTTATTATAAACATAGAAATGACAATTTGAACAGCTTTGGAAAAGGTTGAGTTTAAGAAGAGTATAACATAAGATAAAGTTTAAATTCTCGAGTCACGGCAACACTCCGGAGCTGCTCCCACAACCAGAACTCCCTGGCTGGGGCAGAACCAGAGGAGCTACACAGGCTCACTCCCTACAAAGATCCAGCAACAATAGAGTGATCCCACTGGGGTCTAATCTTGGAGAGACACCTCCCAACACTGAGGACTCCCAGAGGCAACGGTGAAAAACAATCATGAGGTGAAATCAACAGAAAAACTCTGGCAATATCAATAATCAGAGTAGATCAACTCCCCCAAAGAACAATGGGGCAGACACAGCACAAGATTGATGCACAAAAAAATAGCAAAGATGTCAGAATTGAATTCAGAATCTGGATAGCAAATAAGATCGAATTACAATTCCAAGCACTAACCCAAAAGATATCTCAAGAATTCAACGAATTCAAAGACCAAATGACCAAAGATTTTTGACGCATTGAGATAAGAAGTTGCAGCCCTCAAAGATCTAAGAAACACAGTAGAATCCCTCAGTAACAGAATGGAGCAAGCAGAAGAAAGGATTTCTGACATTGAAGACAAAGCTTTCAAATGCTCCCAAACTCTCAAAGAGGAAGAGAAATGGAGGGCAAAAACAGATTACTCTCTCAGAGAGCTCTGGAGTAATTCAAAGAAAACCAATATTTGTTTTATAGGGATCCCCAGAAGTGATGATGTGGCTTCACAAGGCACAGAGGCTCTTCTTCATGAGATGATGAAAGAGAAATTTCCAAACATGCCAAAGGATTCTGAAATTCAGATAGCAGACAGTTTCAGAACTCCAGCATGACTCAACCTGAATAAGACATCCCCCAAACACATTACAATCAATTTCACTAAGTTAATATGAAGGAGAAAATTCTGAAAGCAGCCAGATGAAGAAAACCATTACCTACAAGGGGAAGAATATTAAAATAACTGCAGATCTCTCTGCTGAAACCTTTCAAGCTAGAAGAGGGTGCTCATCGACCTTTAATCTTCTAAAACAAAATAACTTTCAACCAAGGGTCCTGTACCCAGCTAAACAGAGTTTCATTTATGATGGAGAAATTAAATACTTTAATGACATTCACGTGTTGAAGAAATTTGCCACAACTAAACCAGCTCTCCAGGATATTCTCAGACCCATCCTCCATAAAGACCAGCATAATCCTCCACCACAAAAGTAAACCCACCCAGAAAATTTTGATCAAATTCCAACTTCCACAGTCACAAAAGGATTAAAAATGTCCACCAGACTCTCAAAATGCTTATCAATATTCTAGATTAAGGTGAATGGTTTAAATTGTCCTCTAAAGAGGCACAGGTTGGCTGACTGGATATAAAAACTCAAGCCAGATATCTGCTGCATACAAGAATCTCATCTTACCTTAAAAGACAAATATAGACTCAAGGTGAAAGGATGGTCTTCTATATTCCAGGCCAATGGAAAGCAGAAAAAAGCAGGCATTGCAATCCTATTCGCAGATACAATAGGCTTAAACCAACTAAAATAAGGAAGGACACTTCATATTTGTTAAAGGTAATACCCAATATGATGAGACTTCAATTATTAATATTCATGAACCAAACCGGAATGCACCTCAATTTATAAGAGAAACTCTAACAGACATGAGCAACTTGATTTCCTCCACTTCCATAGTAGTTGGAGATTTTAACACACCTTTAGCAGTGCTGGACAGATCCTCCAAAAAGAAGCTAAGCAAAGAAATTTTAGATTTAAACTTCAAAACATTTCATCCCAAGAAAACTGAATACACATTCTTCTCATCAGCCCACAGAACATACTCCAAAATTGACCACATCCTATGCCACAAATCTAACCTCAGCAAATTTTAAAAAATAGAAATTATTCCTTGTATCTTCTCAGACCATCATGGAATAAAAGTTGAACTCAATAACAACAGAAATATGCATACCCATGCAAAAACATGGAAGCTAAATAACCTTATGCTGAAGGATAGATGGGTTATAGATGAGATTAAGAAGGAAATCACCAAATTTTTGGAACCAAACAACAATGAAGACACAAATTATCAGAACCTCTGGGATACTGCAAAGGAAGTCCTAAGAGGGAAATTTATGGCACTGCAAGCTTTCCTCAAGAAAATGGAAAGAGGGAAATTTATAGCACTGCAAGCCTTCCTCAAGAAAATGGAAAGAGAGGAAGTTAATAACTGAATGGGACATCTCAAGCAACTGGAGAAGGAATAACATTCCAACCCCAAACCCAGCAGAAGAAAAGAAATAATCAAAATCAGAGCAGAATTAAATGAAATTGAAAACAAAAGTATTATACAACAGATCAATAAATCCAAAAGTTGGTTTTAGGAAAAGATCAATAAAATAGATAAACCTTTGCCCAACCTAAACAGGAAAAATAGAGTAAAATCTCTAATTTCATTAATCAGAAATGGAAAAGATGAAATAACAACAGACCCCTCAGAAATTCAAAAAAACCTTAACAAATATTACAAGAAACTTTACTCTCAGAAATATGAAAATCTGAAGGAAAATGACCAATACTTGGAAATACGCCACCTACCAAGACTTAGCCAGATGAAGTGGAAATGTTGAACAGGCCTATGTCAAGTTCTGAAATAGCATCAACTATACAAAATCTCCCTAAAAAGAAAAGCCCAGGACCAGATGGCTTTACGTCAGAATTCTACCAAACCTTTAAAGAAGAACTAATACCTATATTACTAAACCTCTTCCAAAATATAGAAAAAGAAGGAATACTATCCAACACATTCTACAAAGCAAACATCACCTTGATCCCTAAACCAGAGAAAGACCCAACAAGAAAAGAAAATTATAGACCAATATCACTAATGAATATTGTTGCAAAAATACTCAATAAGATCCTAACAAACAGAATCCAACAACACCTCAGAAACACTATACACCATGACCAAGTGGGATTTATCCCAGGGTCTCAAGACTGGTTCCATATACATAAATCTATAAATGTAATTCAACACATAAACAAACTAAAAAATAAAGATTATATGGTTCTCTCAATTGATGCAGAAAAAGCTTTTGATAATATCCAGCATCCCTTCAGGATCAGAACACTTATGAAAATTGGTATAGTAGGGTCATTTCTTAAACTCATAGAGGCCATCGACAACAAACCCACAGCCAATATCATATTGAATGGACTTAAATTGAAATCATTTCCACTTAGATCAGGAACCAGGCAAGGTTGCCCATTGTCTCCTTTGCTCTTTAACATTGTAATGGAAGTTTTAGCCATTGCAATTAGGGAAGAAAAGGTGATCGAGGGTATCCACATAGGGTCAGAAGAGATCAAACTTTCACTCTTCGCAGATGATATGATTGTATATCTAGAAAAACTAGGGATTCTACTACAAAACTTTTAGAAGTGGTCAAGGAATACAGCAATGTCTCAGGCTACAAAATCAACACCCATAAATCTGTAAACTTTATATATACCAATAATAGCCAAGCCAAGAAAACAGTCAAGGACTGTATTCCTTTCACAGTAGTGCCAAAGAAGATGAAATATTTGGGAGTATACCTAACAAAGGTATACTATGAAACTATGAAACTTTAAGAAAATAAACAGCTGAAGATGTTGACAAATGGAAAAACATACCATGCTCATGGCTGGGAAGGATCAACATTGTTAAAATGTCTATACTACCCAAAGCAATATTTAACTTTAATGCAATTCCTATTAAAACTCCATTGTCAAATTTTGAAGATCTTGAAAAAATAATACTTTGTCTTATATGGAATCAGAAAAAACCTCGAATAGCCAAAACATTACTCAGAAATAAAAACAAAGCAGGAGGAATCATGCTACCAGACCTGAGACTATACTATCAATCGATAGTGATCAAAACAGCATGGTACTGACACAAAAACAGAGAAGTAGATATCTGGAACAGAATAGAGAACTAAGAGATAAATCCAGCTATTTACCGCTATTTGATCTTTGATAAGCCAATTAAAAACATTCTCTCATTTAACAAGATTTAAAAAAAAAACATTCTCTCATTTAAAAAGATTCCCTATTTAACAAATGGTGCTGGGTAAACTGGCTGGCGACCTGTAAAAGACTGAAACTGGACCCACACCTTTCACCATTAACTAAGATAGACTCTCGCTGGATTAAAGATTTAAACTTAAGACATGAAACTATAAAAATACTTGAAGAAAGTGCAGGGAAAACTCTTGAAGGAATCAGCCTGGATGAATATGTTATGAGGAGGACTCCCAAGGCAATTGAAGCAGGATCAAAAATACATTACTGGGACCTGATCAAACTAAAAAGCTTCTGCACAGCCAAGAACATAGTTAGTAAAGCAAGCAGACAGCCCTCAGAATGGGAGAAAATATTTGCAGGTTATACCTCCGATAAAGGTCTAATAACCAGAATCCATAGAGAACTCAAACGTATTAGCAAGAAAAGAACAAGTGATCCCATCTCAGGGTGGGCAAAGGACTTGAAGAGAAACTTCTCTAAAGAAGACAGATGCTCGATCTACAGACACATGAAAAAAAGCTCATCATCCTTAATCATCAGAGAACTGCAAATCAAAACTACTTTGAGATATCACCTAACCCCAGTAAGAGTAGCTCACGTAACAAAATCCCAAAACTAGAGATGTTGGCGTAGATGTGGAGAAAAGGGCACACTTCTACACTGCTGGTGGGAATGCACACTAATACGTTCCTTTTGGAAGGATGTTTGGAGAATATTTAGAGATCAAAAAATAGACCTGCCATTCAATCTTATAATTCCTTTACTAGGTGTATACCCAGAAGACCAAAAATCACAATATAATAAAGCCATCTGTACCAGAATGTTTATTGCAGCCCAATTCATAATTGCTAAGTCATGGAAGAAGCCCAAGTGCCCCTTGACCCATGAGTGGACCATCAAATTGTGGTACATGTATACCATGAAATATTATGCAGCCTTAAAGAAAGATGGAGACTTTACCTCTTTTATGTTTACATGGATGGAGCTGGAACATATTCTTCTTAGCAAAGTATGTCAAGAATTGAAGAAAATTATCAAATGTACTCAGTCCTACTATGAAGCTAATTCATAGCTTTCATATAAAGGCTATAACCCAATTATAGCACAAGAATATGGGTAAAGGGTTAAGGGAGGGGAAGGGAGGGGGCAGGTTAGGGTAGAGGGACAGTAATGGGTCGGGCCAGAACTTAAGGTGCATCTTAGAATGGGTACAGACGAAACCTACTAAATGCAGAATACAAATGTCTATGTACAATAAATAAGAAAATGCCATGAAGGCTACGTTGAACAGTTTGATGAGAACATTTCAGATTGTATATGAAACCAGCACATTGTACCCCTTGATTGCACTAATGTACACAGCTATGATTTAACAATAAAAAAAAGACAACTTTGATGTTAATGCATAAATTACGAGGTATGACGTTCATAGCATTCCTGCCTTTTCCTGTAAGGTTGACTCTGATTTTCCTGCACCTTCTCTATTGAGCAGGTGTATCTTTTTCCTATGGTCTATCAGCCCTGTGTCTTGGGGGTAACAGGGCCGAGGTTTACCAGTTTTGCCTAAGATCACACTTTTGTCTGTAAGTTCCCCCAATAAATTACCTTTATTGACAAACAAACAAAAAATACTCAAGTCACACTGTGTTCATCATATTTTAAGATGACTATAGTGCTGACCAGTCATCATGTAAACACACAAGCCTCTTGCTAACTTAATCAAAGTAAACTAGCAAACTTAGCATTTTGTTTTATGAACTTATGTATGTAATGAAATGGGAAGAAGTAATTATTACATTTCCCTCAAATGTGGTGAGAAATATAACAACAAACAATAATTGATTTCCTTTCTCTCTCTGAGATTTTCATGGTTAAAGATATTCAGAAAGACCCTGTAAATATATTCAGAAAGAAATCATTTTTTCTATTGTATCAAAACTAAAGAGTCTTAAGGGAAATGTTACCATACATACTTCAGGCTATTTCTAATAAGAAAAAACTGATTATAATAAAAATATTTTCATGTTTTAACTTGAGAGGTAAGAAGTATTTCTCTGTACTCCGTCTGCTGGGAATTTTCGATCATTAGAAGATTTTTTTATAATAGATTAATTAATAGGAAACCGCTTCCACCATAAATATAGCAGGCTGACATTTTGTTGAAGAGAAATGAGTTGCTTATTTGCCTTGGGCTCTTTAGTGAGAATATAAGAGCTGCTTTGGGATCATGTATTAGCAGAACCTCTGCAATTTCTGCAGACTGTGGCTTTGAACTGTGTCCAGGAAAATAATGTCCTATATAAATAGATCTTGCCAAGTAATAGTGAGAAAACTACCCAGGATATGAGAGAAAAGATAGTTGGGGAGGAGAGGGGAGAGCAAGAGGAAAGGAGAAGAGAGGGTAATTGGTGGTACCACACCTACGGTGCATCTTAGAAGGGTACAGGTGAAACTTACTCAATGCAGAATATAAATGTCTGAACACAATAACTAAGAAAATGCCATGAAGGCTATGTTAACCAGTTTGATGAAAATATTTCAAATTGTATATAAAACCAGCACATTGTACCCCATGATTGCATGAATGTACATAACTATGATTTAAATAACAAAAAACAGTTGTACCAAAAAGAAGTTCAATTTCGCCTTTGTCCTTGGTACACATTTTTTACTTGTGTGAAAAACGTTCTCTAGAGGGCACTTCTGTCTGAAGGGTCAGTTTTCAGGCACGGATCTGAGTCAGAATTTGTAATGTGAAAGTAAAGAATATACCCTTATTAAATACTAAGAAAATCATGTGGTTGGTTGCTTTCTGAGATAACTAAAGATAGAAACCCTTGTAGGTACATATCACATTTAGTCCGGTCTTTTCTTTATATATTTTTATACAATCAATTTATTTGGAATGCTGGCTTTTGACACTAAGTCTATGAAACAATATTTTAAAGTTTTAGGAAGGTTTATTTGTGAGTTTATATGATGGTTTCTCAGTATTTTTCCCTCTGGCCCCTTTATAGATATTTAGGGAAAATATAGGCATAATACCCTGACTCAGCTCGTCTCATTTTAGAACAGTACTAGTGAATTTCGGCTGGTGATTCTAAAGCCTGGCCGTTTCCTTCTTCCCTGAAACTAGCTGGATGATTACTTAGGATCTAGTTCATTTTTAACATAAAAACCATTCATAAGAGTATGCTCTCAAGTCTTTAACTCCTTCAGTACATGTTTATCAAAGAATTTGTGAGTCTCTATACTAGGCAAAGCAAAAAAGTAGAAAAAAGTACATAATGGGTTCCCTCATTGTAATTATGCAATGAAGTTGTGCTCAAGGGGGCGAGATGCTGTAAGTGCCTAATATGACATACAACAAAGTGCTGAGGAAAAAGCAGTTATACATTGTGAATATGACTTCCATTTTATCCAACTTCAGAATAAACATATTCCATTAGTAGTTGTATTCTTAGTCCTATTACCCAGCCTTTTTTGTTGTTGTTAATGCACCTGCTTTGCAGAATACTTTGCAAGAAATAGAAGATTGCTTTGGGTCTTCAGTATTAAATGTCTATCCCACAAAACAATTACTTACTTTTTCCTCTTTAAGTCTTCTTTGTATGATTGTTTCAATAAGAGTTCCATTTTAATAATTCTTTCTGGAGCTTTAAGTGGTCAAGTCCCTATCCAATAATTTGTTACTGTAAAATAAGGAAAAGAAAACTTAAAACCTTTTTCAAGTAATTGAGCTTCTATCAGTCTGAATAGTCATTTTAAAAAAGGAAAAAAATTCTGGTGGGACTGCAAACTAGTACAATATTTCTGGAAGGAAGTATGGAGAAACCTCAAAGTACTCAAGCTAGACCTCCCATTTGATCCTGCAATCCCATTACTGGGCATCTACCCAGAAGAAAAAAAATCATTTTATCATAAGGACACTTGTACTAGACTGTTTACTGCAGCTCAATTTACAATTGCCAAAATGTGGAAACAGCCTAAATGCCCACCAACCCAGGAATGGATTAACAAGCTGTGGTATATGTATACCATGGAATACTATTCAGCCATTAAAAAAAAATGGAGACTTTACATCCTTCGTATTAACCTGGATGGAAGTGGAACATGTTATTCTTAGTAAAGCATCACAAGAATAGAGAAGCATGAATCCTATGTACTCAATTTTGATATGAGGACAATTAATTACAATTAAGGTTTTTGGGGGGAAGGAAAAGCAGAGAGAGGTAAGGAGGGAGGGGGGCGGGGCCTTGGTGTGTGCCACACCTTCTGGGGGCAAGACATGATTGCAAGAGAGACTTTACCTAACAAATGCAATCAGTGTAACCTGGCTTATTGTACCCTCAATGAATCCCCAACAATAAATAAAAAAAAAGGAAAAAAAAAATCTTGAGCATCAGTGGACCACCTTCTAATGAAAACAAACTAAAAACTTTTCCAAGAATTTGAACCCAAATCTGTTCTTTGATATAGTTCAATGTATATTTATTACTATAGTTGAAAGCTTCCACTTGTTTTAACACACCTTATATTTCTTAAAATCACTTTTAAAAAAGCTGCTCATAAAGGAGGACTGGTTATAGTGTTCTTATATTTTGCTCCCAAAGGGAAAGAGAAAGCAATGTGTGTTAATTCATAAAAGGTGTTCTGTAAGACATAGGGTCAGTGGGAAGAGAACTCACGCTTACAGCAGCTTGTGGGAGGGCTCAGAGTGGCATTTATTTTAGTGAAATTGTAGTATAAGCATTGACTATTTTCCAAGTTTAAGGGACAAAACTCTGTAGCCTCCCCCATGTTCCATTTACAGTGTATCATGAATAAACAAGTTTCAGTTACTTTATTCTTTTATTGATAATTCGCATGCAGTAAAATTCACAGAGTTTAACTGGAGAGTTAAATGAGATGAATGTGTGCACCAGTATGAATATCACCCCAGTCAACATCCAAGACTTTTCTATCATCCTAGAAAGTTTACTGATGCAGTTCTGTTTGCCTTGTGTTGTTTATTCAATGTAGGTTGTAAAGGTCCATCCAGGTTGTTTTGTTGTAACTTGCTTCCTTTTGTTGCTGAATAGCATTATATTTTATAAATATACCACGATTCACCCATTTACCAGGCGATGAATATTTGATTTGTTTCTCAGTGATGCTTTTGTATATCATCCTGCTCTGAACATTGGTGTATATTATTTTTACAAATGTATTTTCTCTAGAAATGGAATTGCTATGCTCTAGTTTGGTATGTCTCATTGTATAAGAAACTGTGAAATATATTTCAGAGATGTCATACCAATTTACATTCCCATGGACACCAGAGTCGTATTTCTCCGTTTATTTGCCAACAAACCAAATTATAATTCCAGTGTGTGTAATGTGGTACTTCATTGTAGTTAATACCTTTTTGTATTAATGCAGAAATTATAGTTTAGAAATATTACCTTTTGCAAATTCATATCATACACAAATGGAAGAACTAGTATTTTGTAGGTGTTTTAACTATAACGCATAGTCTTACAAGTAGAATTTCTGGGTTCTAAAAAAATAGGACACACAAATAAACCTCAAATGGTCATTGAGGGTAATCATGGGTTTCCTTGGGCAAAATCAGTATACCATAAATTACCAGGGAAATCCTCTTAGAAAGAAGCAGCTGACATCAGGTATCTGAGACCAGGACAAAGATCTTAGTGGTAGAAGTGAACTGGAACCAGCATGTTTGCTAGCCGGGCCCTCTTTTACCTATCCACAGGTTAGACTAAGTGGTAGATGCTTAAAATTGGCAAAAATGCCTTAAACTACTTTTTAAATGATTTTCTTCTCAAAATACTACAAAATCTGCATGCATCAGTAATAATGCTTCGGAGAAACTATACTACTTTGTATTTTCAATGTATATGCTTATAGTATACTATTTGGTCAAAAAACAGCAACATAAAGTGCACAATATTTTGTAAACCCCTAATAACTAGAACAACAACCACTACAGCAACAATCAAAACCAACTTGTTTCCACTGTTTGATAAGGTTCATGCTCTAAGAAAGTAAATCAAGTTGAAACAACAGGAAAATGAGTATAATACGTTCCGGTTTGGACACAAAATTTTGCTGGCTTAAGTTTCTGTCATAATTTTACTTCTGCATATTTATTGCCTGAGCGCGTTGATGAAGGATCATTCATGAAATAACCTGCCTACCACATCAGTATTTAGTGTAAGAACTTTGTTCAAGGGAGTTGATGAAAACTCCTGGTAAGTAGCTTGCTGTAATGGCAAGAACATAGACCAGGGATTTAAAAGATTTGGATTCAGGTTCAGCTTTCTTCTCTCCAGCTCAGTGTCCGGGGCAAGTTTTCTTGTCTCTTTGGGTCAATGTGCTCTCATTTAGCAAATGGTGGGACAACAATAGATATTTTCCTAATTCAAAATGCTCTGAGTTTTGCCGTAATTACCTATCAAGGCACATAGCTCGTAGAGACACCAGACAGGTACTGGGGAGAGGACAGAGAGTTAGCGGAGATGGAACAAGCTTTTCATTCGTTTAACAAATTTTTTTCTGCCTAATGAATGCCCTGAGTAGGGATCACAAGAAAACCTAGGGCCAAAAATGAATATGTGATCATTTTTCATGGACCTCCAGGCCATGTAGGCCTGTAATTCATGGACAGGAAATGGAGATTCAGCTGTTGAATGTCATGATTGTGTAAGAGGGATATAAGATTAGGTTGTGCGGGAGAGGTTGCTGATCTATGTGGCATCCTTGAAGTCTCCCTCAGCTGAGAAATAAGTAGACAATAGCCAAAAGTTGAGGAAGAATGATGTTTAAGATAAAGGTGACATAATGTTTGAAGTCTTGAGGCAAGAACAATTTTCAAGGATATAAGTGAAGCTCAATGTGGATAGAGCAGAGTGGATTTATGTAGATGCAGGTGAGGTGAAAGATGACTTTAGCAAGTTTAGCAGGGACCAAACTCTGTAGGACTTTATAAGCCACATTAAGGTTATTGCATTTTGCTCCCCCAAATGTTATGGATATAAGATAAAGGTTAATCATGCATTTGCTTCTTAGAATGGATTGCAATAGTGTAATAGAAAATGTGAAGACATTGTTTACAGGGCTATTGCGATGGTCCATCTGAGAAGTAATAGTAGTCTGAACTCTCGGCTATAGAGAAATGAAAATGGAGGCCCAACTTTCTAAGATTCTCACAAACTCTAGTGGTGATGCTTGGCATTAATTTATGCAGGGAAAAAAAGCATCTTTCCTCATGTTCACAGCAGTCTTCGTAGCCTCAAGTGTGATGGAGAATGATTTTGATACAGGTTGAGAGAGTGGGTCAGCCTGCAGGCAGTGCATCTTGTCATGTGCCAAATCCTAACACTGAGCACCTGGCTTTAGCCTACTGTGCAATTAATTACAAACATAAAATAGGTGATAAAGCTACAAATTATGGAAATGTTGTAAAATTCACACAGGTGGATTATTCACAGTCAAGGAAGAAGCAGAGTCAGAAAGGAAATAAGACACACTGAGACTCACACAGATGTGAGACAAGAGTGCCAGGAAATATAAATCTTTCTTGGAAAAATGGTCGAAAATTTTAAGCTTCATCCTGGTGATAATTGACGGGTTTGGCTTCTAGTTCATTCATTCCTTTACGGCCTTTCCTGGACCTGAAAATGTTTTGTCTTGTATCGTCTACCCTTGACAGGTGATGAGAGTCTAGGGCCGTCTGCCGGTGGAGGGGGAAAGTATGGATAGTAAAAGACAGCTAAGCATGACAAAATATTTCAATACATTTTTGTCTGGTTGAGAAAGTCAAAAGTACTTAAAATGAACTGAGATTATATATGAGTTTATTAGATCAAAAATATGCAATGAACATAAAAATATTTATAAATTAGCGTTTTGTCTGAGACACATAACAGAATACCTAAGACATGTGATCTTTTAGGAAAAGAAACTGGGATGACGAAATATAAAACTTGTACATAGAAGTTGTACATAGAAATAAAACTTAGGTTTTGGGGGTGGTCAAGGGAACGGTCAAAACTTCCATGCCATTAAAATATTTGATAGAAAATGCTCGAGAGAGAGAGAGAGAGAGAGGTGGCTTTGGAAATCTGTTAAATGTAAGATATACGGTACTTGGATATAAAAATCTTTCTGTAAAGATGACTAAGTATTTAACAAGAAGGAAATTTATAGCTTCTTATTTTGTAGCAGAGTCTTTGGCTGGCAGTGGGTCACATGATGCCTCATACATTTGCTTGGATCTCTCTGCCTGCACCCCCACTGAGGAGGCAGAGAGAGAAGGCTGTATAATGTGTGGTAAGCAAGGGTACTATGTCATTTTCACATGAGTTATATTTCTGTGAACATTTTAATATGCTACACATCTGCTGTGATTGTTTTTCTCTTATCCAAAAATTATGGCAGGAATGGTGTTCATGCGTTGTATGTGTATAAATGAGTCTGTGTGTGTGTGTGTCTGTGTGTCTTTTAGTTTCCAGCGGCTGTAAATAATTGGATATGTGTGAGTGTGTGTTTCACAAAAAAGGAAATTTTGGAAATATCCATTAAAAACATAGCATAAACATATTAACTTTGGATGCAGCTTCCAACAGCTGTGGCTTAAAACTGCAATTCTAGCGCCTACTCTATTTGGAGAAGAGTTGACTGTTGTGGTATCTGAAGCTAATATGTTCCAGAGGAAAAAAGAGCAATAGCTATTTGGGGTGTATGGGGTTCTGTGTTTGTGTGTGTGTGTATGTGCCTTTGCGTGTACATACAAAAGGGAGAAAGACAGAAAAGGAAAAATTGCATTATGAATATATGTTTTGATTTTGGTTAATATAAAAATTACGTACATTAACAGTTAGATTTATTTTCTTCCAGTTAGTAGATTCATTCTGAGATAACCATTTAAAAGTTGGCTTTTTGTTTTCCATCTGAGAACGTAAGATTACAAAGAAAGTACATGTGCATGATGTGTGACTCCACATTAAACTTCAGTAAGTGATTATAAAATTAGAATAAAATCTCTGCAATTACTTTCTCAAAAGTCTGCTTTATATAGTTGAAACACTGCTTTGTCAAATACCCTGAGAATATTGTAATCAGTAAACTCTTTGCTTCAGGGAGAGATTTAAATGAATTTTAAGGCTTATTGTAATCTTTGCTTCCTTTGGTTAAGCCAAGAATTGTGTGTATAATTTGCCTTAGCTGAACTCACTTCACTTAATTGCTTTGTTCCATTTGTTTCATTTATATGTGTGAAACAGCCGCCTGTAAGAAAATGTGGGACATACACTCTTATTCTTGTTTCATATGACAAAACTAAGGCTAAGTGGCTCTCCTAAGTGTATACTATATTGTAATAGCAATCTGGGAAGCAAAATACAATTCTATTCACAGAACTATAAAAATGTAATCCTATCTTTAATTTGGGATTTTACCTAGTAAATTCTGCCACTAAATAATGTAGAACCACACATCTGAAGAAGCTTCTCCTGATTTCTAAATATTTGGGCGGTAGTGTAATCATCTGGGAATGGGTATCTTTTCAGAGCAGTACTTGCCTTTGGACAAAGCCAGCCAGCTTGAAGTCATGGGGGAGAGAAAGCTGGCCAGCCTTCATAGAGAGCCATGCCTTCAGCTTCAGATGAGAAGGGGCTTTGCCGCTCCTCTCTCTGCCTGGGCACTTGTCTCTGAGACAAAGTCCCCAGTCTGGCAGAGCTTCCCTCTGCATGACTCCGCCTGGATCTTCATTATTTTTAGTAATTAATAGTTTTTCTAATTGCAAAAGAAATAAATTATAAATGATAGTATCAATCCCATAGACTTCCTTCTAATATCCCTTTTAAAAAGTATTTGATTTTTTTTTTTTTTTGCAGTTTTTGGCCGGGTTCAGGTTTGAACCCACCACCTCTGGTATATGGGGCTGGTGCCCTACTCCTTTGAGCCACAGGCACCGCCCTGATTTTTTTTTTTTTTAATAAAAGTGGGATGTTGTTGCATGTAATGTCTTTTTCAGGCTATTGAATATTTGTATTACTTTTATTTTTTCCTCTTAATTTATTTTAGGGATTTTGTATGTTAATATTTTTAGTTACATTGTGTAATAGAATTATCTATAACACGCTTAATAGCATTTTATCATAGCTTAGTCTACTTAGAAAAATTTTGTATGTTTTTCTTTTATAAAACAGGAGTTTAAAGATTTTTTTCATGCTTCCTCTTTAGCTCTTTTTTCTTATTTCCACAATGCAGTTTATTGTAGATCTATATAACTTGAACTTTATTCATGTAGCTTTTAAAATTTATTTTTAATTTACCTTATCTCTTCCCTGCTTTATGCTTTCATCCTTAGTCTCCTGAAAATTGCTGTCACTTTTAAAATTAACCTAAACATATTATAATGTCTATTTTTATTCTCAAAATAGTGTTTAGTTATTTACCAACCTTCCTACTTACCTAGATATCTCTTTTTGTAAATTATATTTCTTCCCTTGATGGACTTAATTGCAAACATTATCAATGCTGAAGTCTGCTCTGAAGTGAATTCCTATCTCTCTTCAGTTGGTTCCATAAGGAATGCCCTTGATACTGACTGCATAGTTCGTAAGGCACTCTGGAGACGAACTCTTGGCTCACAAAAATATAGCCTGAGCAATCCTAAATGCCATAGAATGTGTGCCATGTTTCTGCAAAAAAGTACAGAAAGGAGATTAAAATTAGAAAATATGGTGTTTATAATTTGAGTAGAACATCTCCAGCCACCATGCCTTTATGAAGACCTCTCAAGTATCCAGTGTAAGGGATTATTTATGGTTTTTTTTCTTTCTTTCTTTTTCTTTTTTTTTTTTTTTTGCTATTGAACATGGTGATAATGTACCAGACTATCAAATTTTAGTCATGAAAATGTTATAAGCAATGAAATAAAGTGCCACATAAAAAATTTATTAGGCAACTACTGTATACTAGCTACTTACTTTTAGCTATTACTTTAAGACCTAAAGAGTTACAGGAAAGCTTTAACCCAGATATGTAAGTGCTCAGAGGTTAAAAGCAATATTAATATGACCATAAGTGTGTCTTTGTCTCTGTCGATGACTCAAACAGCTTTGCTGGGCATTTGTAGCTATCCCGTTAGCAAACTCTTAAAAGAGCATCTGCCTTTTTTTCCCATGAGCACTTGAAACGTAAAGCTACAAGTTGATAATGTATGATTTCAGCTGGCTAGAGGCCTAATTAGTTGCTGTGCAAATTTGAAAGCAATTAAGTTATTATTTAGCATTTGGCCCAACATGAATAGCTTGAATTTATAACATCTTTTTCTTTCTTAAATATCTTCTTCAAGATTAAAACTTAATTTCAAAGAGGAGTTTTAAGTTTGAAAAAAGGAATATTTTAAATGTGAAAACCAATAAGGAAAAAAACAGACTTCAAAATAATTTTAAATATGAAAGACAGAGCATCTCCTTTCATTTTATATCCCTTTGCACTTCAATTCCCTAAGATAGCGCTCTTCACGGGAGATGTACACCGTGGTCTTAACACTGCAGTACAGAGCTTGTGGTGCCTTTTTAGGGCAGTTAATTCAAATCTCTGAATTTTTGTTTCTGTATTTTACAAGAGGCAAAAATAGTTTTACCTTTGATTAAACATAATTTTCTGAAAATGAACAAGTATATAAACATTTAGGATATTGTACAATGCTAAATAAATCCTAGAGATTATTAAGGTAAACAACTTAATATTTTTGTCATGACAGAGACAAAGCTGAGTCTGAGTTTCTACCAGATCACAAATCCAGTTGCCCTCATTAACTGCTCTTTTAAAAGTTCCACATCAGTTATTCTCAATAAAATTAGAAAACCATCTATTTTAGATATTACAACTGTCAGGATAAGTAACTTTATTGTATTTCCTTTCCTTACATTTTTTGCTAGAGGATAGAAAATGATAAAAATGTAATTTATTCTTACACACACAACACAAAACACTGCATATAAACATTTAAATATTCATTAAAGGGCCCATTTATTGTGGCTTCATGACAAGGTTATGTAGAAATACTTTTCTAATACCCATGAAATCAGAAAAAAAAGATTACCTAGAAAGATTTAATTTTAAGCTGCATTTAATGATTCAAGAAAAAAATCAATTGCTTTATTCCTTTTGCTCCTATTGATATAAACAATTTAAAATGTTAAAGTGTTATATCAAATATAATTTTTTTGTGGTGGTATTTTTTTTTTATTAAATCATAGCTGTGTACATTAATGCAATCATGGGGCACCATACACTGGTTTTATACACCGTTTGACACATTTTCATCACACTGGTTAACATAGCCTTCCTGGCATTTTTTTAGTTATTGTGTTAAGACATTTACATTCTACATTTACTAAGTTTCACATTTACTCTTGTAAGATGCACTGCAGGTGTAATCCCACCAATCACCCTCCCTCCGCCCACCTCCCCCCCCCCTTTCCTCCTTTCCCGTATTCTTGGGTTATAACTGGGTTATAGCTTTCATGTGAAAGCCATAAATTAGTTTCATAGTAGGGCTGAATACATTGGATACTTTTTCTTCCATTCTTGAGATACTTTCCTAAGAAGAATATGTTCCAGCTCCATCCATGTAAACATGAACGAGGTAAAGTCTCCATCTTTCTTTAAGGCTGGATAATATTCCATGGTGTACATATACCACAATTTATTATTCCATTCGTGGATTGATGGGCACTTGGGCTTTTTCCATGACTTAGCAATTATGAATTGGGCTGCAATAAACATTCTGGTACAAATATCTTTGTTATGATGTGATTTTTTGTCTTCTGGGTATATACCTAGTAGAGGAATTATAGGATTGAATGGCAGGTCTATTTTTAGATCTCTAAGTTTTCTCCAAACATCTTTCCAAAAGGAATGTATTAGTTTGCATTCACAGCAGCAGTATAGAAGTGTTTCCTTTTCTCCACATCCATGACGACATCTCTGGTCTTGGGATTTTGTGATATAGGCTAATCTTACTGGAGTTAGATGATACTTCAAAATAGTTTTGATTTGCATTTCTCTGATGATTAAAGATGAGGGGCATTTTTTTCTTATGTCTGTAGGCATGGTGTCTGTCTTCTTCAGAGAAGTTTCTCTTCAAGTCCCTTGCCCAACCTGCGATGGGATCACTTGTTCTTTTCTTGCTTATACATTTGAGTTCTCTGTGGATTCTGGTTATTAAACCTTTGTCAGAGACATAACCTGCAAATATCTTCTCCCATTCTGAGGGCTGTTTGCTTCCTTTACTTACCATGTTCTTGGCTGTGCAGAAGCTTTTTAGTTTGGTCAGGTCCCAGTAGTATATTCTTGAAGCTGCTTCAATTGCCCAGGGGGTCCTCCTCATAAAATACTTGCCCAGACCGATTTCTTCAAGGGTTTTCTCTGCGCTCTCTTCTAGTATTTTTATAGTTTCATATCTTAAGTTTAAATCTTTAATCCAGTGAGAGTCTATCTTAGTTAATGGTGAAAGGTATGGGTCCAGTTTCAGTCTTCTACAGGTTGTCAGCCAGTTCACCCAGCACCATTTGTAAAATAGGGAATCTTTTCCCCACTGAATGTTTTTAATTGGCTTGTCAAAGATCAAGTAACAGTAAGTAGCTGGGTTCATCTCTTGGTTCTCTATTCTGTTCCAGACATCTAATTCTCTGCATTTGTCCCAGTCCCATGCTGTTTTGCTCACTATCTATTTGTAGTGTAGTCTGAGGTCTGGTTGCGTGATTCCGCCTGCTTTGTTTTTATTTCTGAGTAATGTCTTGGCTATTCGAGGTTTTTCCTGCTTCCATATAAAATGAAGTATTGTTTTTTCAAGATCTTTAAAGTATGACAGTGGAGCTTTAATAGGGATTGCATTAAAATTATATATTGCTTTGGGTAGTATGGACATTTTTAACAATGTTGATCTGTCCCAGCCATGAGCATGGTATGTTTTTCCATTTGTTAACATTTTCAGCTATTTCTTTTCTTAGAATTTCATAGTTCTCTTTATAGAGATCTTTCACGTCCTTTGTTAGATAAACTCCCAAATATTTCATCTTCTTTGGCACTACTGTGAACGGAATAGAGTCCTTAACTATTTTTTCAGCTTGACCATTGTTGGTATATATAAAGGCTACCGATTTATGAATGTTGAGTTTGTAACCTGAGATGCTGCTGTATTCCTTGATCACTTCTAAGACTTTTGTAGTAGAATCCCTGGTGTTTTCCAGATATACAATCATATCATCTGTGAAGACCGAAAGTTTGATCTCTTCTGATCCTATATGGATACCCTTGATTGCCTTTTCTACCCTAATTGTGGTGGCTAAAACTTCCATTACAATGTTAAAGAGCAGTGGAGACAATGGGCAGCCTTGTCTGGTTCCTGATCTGAGTGGAAATGATTTCAATTTAACTCCATTCAATACGATATTGGCTGTGGGTTTACTGTAGATGGCCTCTATCAGTTTAAGAAATGTCCCTTCTGTACCAGTTTTCTTAAGTGTTCTGATCATGAAGGGATGCTGCATATTATCAAAAGCTTTTTCTGCATCAATTGAGAGAATCATATGGTCTTTGTTTTTTAATTTGTTTATGTGTTGAATTATACTTATAGATTTATGGATATTGAACCAGCCTTGAGACCCTGGGATAAAACTGACTTAGTCATGATGTATAATTTGTTTGATGTGTTAATAAATTCTGTTTGTTAGGATCTTGCTGAATATTTTTGCATCATATTCATTAGGGATATTGGTCTATAATTCTCTTTTCTTGTTGGGTCTTTTCCTGGTTTGGGAATCAGGGTGATGTTTGCTTCATAGAACGTGTTTGGTAGTCTTCCTTCTTTTTCTACCTTTTGGAACAGGTTGAGTAATATAGGTACTAATTCCTCTTTAAAGGTTTGGTAGAATTGTAACGTGAAGGCTTCTGGTCCCGGGCTTTTCTTTTTAGGGAGGTTTTGTATGGTTGATGCTATTTCAGAACTTGATATGGGCATGTTCAACATTTCCACTTGATTCTGGCTAAGTCTTGGAAGGTGACGTGCTTCTAAGTATTAGTCAATTTCCTTCGGATTTTCGTATTTCTGAGAATAAAGTTTCTTGTAATATTCATTAAGGATTTTTTGAATTTCTGAGGACTCTGTTGTTATTTCGTCTTTGTCGTTTCTGATTGATGAGATTAGAGATTTACTCTTTTTTTCCTGGTTAGGTTAGCCAAAGGTTTATCTATTTTATTAACCTTTTCAAAAAACCAACATTTTGATTTATTGATCTGTTGTATAATTCCTTTGTTTTCAATTTCATTTAAGTCTGCTCTAATTTTTGTTATTTCTTTTCTTCTACTGGGTTTGGGGTTGGAATGTTCTTCCTTTTCCAGTTGATTGAGATGTCCCATTAAGTTGTTAACTTCCTCTCTTTCCGTTCTCTTGAGGAAGTCTTCCAGTGCTATAAATTTCCCTTTTAGGACTGCCTTCGCGATATCCAAGAGGTTCTGATAATTCATGTCTTCATTGTCATTTTGTTCCAAAAATTTGGCAATTTCCTTCTTAATCTCATCTCTGACCCAGCTATCATTATCATAAGGTTATTTATATTCCATGTTTTTGTATGCGTATGCAGAGTCCTGTTGTTACTGAGCTCAACTTTTATTCCACGGTGGTCCGAGAAGATGCAAGGAATAATTTCTATTTAAATTTACTGAGGTTAGACTTCTGACCTAAGGTGTGATTGATTTTGGAGTATGTTCCGTGGGCTGATGAGAAGTATGTGTATTCAGTTTTGTTTGGATGAAATGTTCTATAGATGTCTGCTACATCCAAATGTTGGATGGTTAGGTTTAAATCTAAAATTTCTTTGCTCAGCTTCTTATTAGAGGATCGATCCAACACTGGCAAAGAAATATTGAAATCTACAACTATTATGGAGCTGGAAAAAATCAAGTTGCTCATATCTGTTATAGTTTCTCTTATAAATTGAGGTGCATTCTGGTTGGGTGCATAGATATTAATAATTTAAATCTCATCATATTGAGTATTACCCTTAACAAATATGAAGTGGACATTCTTATCCTTCCTTACTTTTGTTGGTTTAAAGCCTATTGTATCTGCAAATAAAATTGCAACACCTGCTTTTTTCTGATTACCATTTGCATGAAATATGAATGACCATCCTTTCACCCTGTGTCTATATTTGTCTTTTAAGGTAAGATGTGACTCTTGTATGCAACAAATATCTGGCCTGAGTTTTTGTATCCAGTCAGCTAGACTGTGCCTCTTTAGAGGACAGTTTAAGCCATTCACATTAATGGAGAATATTGATAAGTCTGGTAAAATTTTGGGTATCGAGTTTTTCGAAAGTCCAGTGGACATTTTTAATCCTTTTGCCACTATGGAAGTTGGAGTTTGATGCGAAGTTTCTGAGTGAGTTTACTTTTGTGTTAGAGGATTGAGCTGGTCATAATGGACATCTGAGAATACCCTGAAGAGCTGGTTTGGTTATGGCAAATTCCTTCAACATATGAATGTCATTAAAATATTTTATTTCTCCATCATAAATGCAACTCAGTTTAGCTGGATACAGGATCTGGGATTGATAGGTATTTTGCTTTAGGAGGTTCAAATTCAATGACCACCCTCTTGTGGCTTGAAAACTTTCAGCAGAGAGATCTGCAGTCATTCTAATATTCTTCCCTTTGTAGGTAATGGATTTCTTATTTCTGGCTGCTTTCAGAATTTTCTCCTTCATATTATCTTTAGTGAAGTTAATTATGATGTGCCTGGGGGATGTCTTATTGGGATTGAGTTGTGCTCGTGTTCTGAAATTGTCTGCTATCTGAATTTCAGAATCTCTTGACATGTCTGGAAAATTCTCTTTCATAATTTCATGGAGAAGGGCCTCTGTGCCTAGTGACGCCACTTCATCAGTTTCAGGGATTCTAATGAGGTGGATATTAGCCTTCTTCGAATGATCCCAGAGCTTTCTGAGAGAATGATCCATTTTTGTTCTCTATTTCTCTTCCTCGTTGAGAGTTTTGGAGCATTCAAAGGCTTAGATTCAATGTCAAAATCCTTTCTTCTGCTTGCTCCACTCTGTTACTGAAAATTCTACAGTATTTTTCAGATCTTTGAGGGCTGCAAATTCTTGCTTCAGTGCGTCAAAATCTTTGGTGGTTTTGTCTTTAAATTCATTAAATTCTTGAGACAACTTTTGAATTTCTCCTCGAATTTCTAATTCCGACTTTTGAATTGCTCCTCGAATTTCTAATTCCAAATTTTCCTTCATTTTATTAATCTTGTTTGCAATCCAAATTCTGAATTCAATTTCTGACATCTCGGCCAGCTGTTTATGAAAGGGATCTTCAGTTACATCTTCCATATCTTTCCTTGGGGGGGTTGATCTATTGTCGTTATTCATGCTACCAGAGTTTTTCCGGTGTCCCATGAGTGTTTTACACCATTTGATTTTTCCCCTGGAGGTTTGTCAAGGACCCATACAGTGCTATGGCCTGAGAAACTGGGGACCTGTTTGGTGTGGTGGGTCTAAGTGGTTCTGTCTTGTTTGCAGCTGGTTTCTCTTTGACCCTAGTGAAACAGTTACTCTGGGTATTTCTCAGCTGTGGAGAAATACCAGCAATTAAGTCCCCCCGCCCCCCACAGGCATTTAGTTGGGCTAAGTGGTTCTTTCTTGTATGCAGCTGGTTTATGTTTGACCCTAGTGAAACAGTTACTCTGGTATTTCTCAGCTGTGGAGAAATACCAGCCATTAAGTCACCCCACCCCCCCACAGGCAACATTTGGAAAGGGAAAATCAAACCTTCCTACAAGCACACACCCAGGGCACCACCTGAACAGTCCTCGGGTGATTGGCTCAGTTCAAAAGGTCCAAATCAATTGTATCAGTCTTCACCTGTCTCAGGTGGGAGAGTTTAAAAGGTCTCTGGCAACTGGATCACAGGGGTCTGGTGACTACTCTGGTGTGGCTTGCTCCAGTGCTGCGTGGACAGGAGGAGCCACCCAGCAAATAGATCAGTCTGGGAAGGTTGATTCCTCCTTCCCCACCTTGCACCTCTGTCACACCCAGTCACTGATAGCCCTGCAGTTGGCTGACACATTTGCCTGTAGTGAACAGATACTCCAGGGTTTTGCACCTGCCTGAATCACAAGGAAATCTACCCCGTTTCCCCGAAAATAAGACATCCTCTGAAAATAAGACCTACTTACAGGAAAGATAAGACTCCCCTGAAAATAAGACCTAGCACATCTTTGAGAGCACACCTTAAAATAAGACACTGTCTTATTTTGGGGGAAACAGGGTATTTCTGCTCAGCCAGGTCGCTGCGCTCTGCCTCTGTCCAGCAGGACGAGGTGAGGCCTGACAACCTCGGGTGCTTGATGGAGGCTGGGGGGTGTTCACTCAGTTCCAGCCCTGCCCCTGATTGATGTTACTTACAGAACAGAACAGAACAACTTTGCGGGAATTTGTTTCTGTACCTGCTAAATTCCCCTGCAGAAGAGAAGCTGTTTTGAGTTCCCAGAGCCTGCGCCTCAGGCCCTGTCTTTGCTCCTGCAGGTTTGTATTCAGTTACCTGTCAGTTCTAGCCTGCTACCTTCCTTTGTCTATAGGCTGATGATTCCCTGAGGGCCGGGTGAGTTTTAGGCTAAGTAAAGCGGTCCTCTGGGTCAGCCCCACCCTGGGAACTTCCTGGGTCTGGGAGTGTGTTTCTAGTCCCTACGCCTTAGGCAAACCCTTTACTCACGGGCCCTGCATTTCTTTTTTTTTTTTTTACTGTTTTAAGTATTTTTGTTTTCTTTTTTTTATTTATTTTTTTAATTTTTTTTATTGTTGGGGATTCATTGAGGGTACAATAAGCCAGGTTACACTGATTGCAATTGTTAGGTAAAGTCCCTCTTGCAATCATGTCTTGCCCGCATAAAGTGTGACACACACCAAGGCCCCACCCACCTCCCTCCTTCCCTCTTTCTTTTTCCCCCCCATAACCATAATTGTCATTAATTGTCCTCATATCAAAATTGAGTACATAGGATTCATGCTTCTCCATTCTTGTGATGCTTTACTAAGAATAATGTCTTCCACGTCCATCCAGGTTAATACAAAGGATGTAAAGTCTCCATTTTTTTTTTAATGGCTGAATAGTATTCCATGGTATACATATACCACAGCTTGTTAATCCATTCCTGGGTTGGTGGGCATTTAGGCTGTTTCCACATTTTGGCGATTGTAAATTGAGCTGCAATAAACAGTCTAGTACAAGTGTCCTTATGATAAAAGGATTTCTTTCCTTCTGGGTAGATGCCCAGTAATGGGATTGCAGGATCGAATGGGAGGTCTAGCTTGAGTGCTTTGAGGTTTCTCCATACTTCCTTCCAGAAAGGTTGTACTATTTTGCAGTCCCACCAGCAGTGTAAAAGTGTTCCCTTCTCTCCACATCTACGCCAGCATCTGCAGTTTTGAGATTTTTGCGATGTGGGCCATTCTCCCTGGGGTTAGATGATATCTCAGGGTTGTTTTGATTTGCATTTCTCTAATATATATAGATGATGAACATTTTTTCATGTGTTTGTTAGCCTGCTCTGTGCCTCAGGGCACTGCTGCTCTGGTGTGGTTCCCTCTCAGCCGACCATCCTCTCCTCGCTCCTGTGCCTCAGAGTCAGCACTGAACAGCTGCAGTTTAGGCACGGTCCACACCCCTCGAGATATCACCCAAGTATCTGGACTCCTGGGGGACAGGCCTTCAGACCTCAGAGTGAGAGCGGAGATGAGTGCTGGGAGCTCAGATTTGCAGGTAGAGAATACATATAGTTTTATACAGTTTTATGCCTGGCAGGAGAACACCGTGGCACCCTAGTAGGGGAGGTAGGTCCAGTTTTTAGAGGGTCTCTCCCATGGAGTGTAGCGAGAGGACCTTTGAACTCTGTTCGTTTGTTTGTGAGGCACTCCGAGCCCTTCTCATGGGGGAGGGGACTCCCGTCCACTTGGTGATGGATTTTGTACCTTTTATTTGTATCCTTGGGGTCACAGCTTGCCTCAGCAGGGTTGATGTGCGTTCTTCAACCTTCTCTCTTGGTGCAGCTCAAGTCCACCAGATTACTTGCTAAATTTCTGTCCTTTAACTCTCCTTCTGGATGGGAGCCTCTGTGGAAAGCTGGCTTCAGTCAGCCATCTTGTCTCTCAAATATAATTTGGTATAAGCAAAATTAAATGCTAAATATCGAGTATCAATCAACTGCTTTATATGTCTCTACACTATTTCTTACATGGTGTGATCTATGCAATAGTTAAACCCAAAGTGTAACACTAGGGCGTCTTAATCTCAAACAGAAATAAAAACCAAACCAGTTTTTTCCAAATTTATGTTTGTTGTTCATGCAAGGCACACTACAGAATATATAAATTTTATTTTTTATGTACCCGGGACAAAAAAGGTACTACTAGAAGAAAATCTAAGCATGAATCTCAGATCAGGTTTGAATATCCAGATAATTCTTATATAAACAGCAACGTAGAAATATGGACACCAAAGATCAAGCTTGACATTTGAGTCAATCAACTGAGAATCCAGAAAATTGGCAGGTGACTAAACAGCAGCCCATGATGATAGTGAGATGAGCTGATGCTTGTGCAGATCATAAGGCAACAACATGGGAGGCTTGAGTGGTTGATCTGGGACCTGAAACAGAATTCAATATGCCCAGACTTAGAAAGTACCATCCCACTAACATGGGAGCTGGGCTCTAAAGTTTACACTTAAGGGGAAATACATGCTTGGATTGCAATTTGGAGCACACATTTCATCTTTCTTGAATGCCCACCTCACTATTTTTCATAGAGCAGCGTGATAGATTGATACATTGGGTGAATGCTGGACAACATAGTTGGCTTGCATTCTGGGCCATCCCATTTAGAATGAGCCAGCATGGTGGAATACTCTCTTGATGGGGATTGGGAACTCATTCAGGGCAGAATATGCCCTAACTGGCTATTTTGTGCTTATGCCACACCATTGTCCATGCCATTTCGTTTGTGATTGCCTCTACCATTTAAATGATTTCAAACTTATTTTTCATTTATATAGTATTGCAGTAGAACCTCTGCCACCCAAGGAACTATAACAAATTGGTCCCATATAGAGGTAGTCAAACAAGAAACTAGGTTTATTGTGCTGATACATACATGCACTTCACTTTCTTATTCACCTGTCATTAGAGAATATCATATAAAACATACATAATTAAAATACAGTAAAATCCATACAGCATCATACAAAATCAAAACATTTACTGTTTTCTCGTAGTTTAATCATTCTTTAAAAAAAAAGCATCAGTCTTGATCTATTTCTTATTCTTTTTTCAAACATAAGTGGAAAAGGTACTCTCAGTGCTGGCTACACCACTCAGCATACCTGAGCTTTTCTCTACAACAATTGACTTCAACTATGGAGTTGAGCTCGGCAGTACATTTTATACGTTTTTATGATGACTTGATCAAGAGCTTGGATTTTTAGGTCATGTTTGGAGGCAGAAACTTCAGTGTCACACTTGTGGATGATTCACTTGCAGATGGCCAGGGCAGTTGTCTAGGGACAGTAGGACAGACTTTTTCTTCTTCATTTCTCAGTCAATACCCCCTGCTCATTCTTCAAATAGGGTACCAGTCATCCACGTGCATTTATTTGTTTGATCCCCAAGTGACGGGAAGATCTTTGGGCATCCTTTTGTTGACATGGCTTTACATTACCAATCACCAGGGACTTCAGTTCCTCTCTGGTTGAGCTGGTCCAAAGCAGAGCTGAGAGCTGTTCCCTGGAAAGTTTTTTGCCCTTATATTTGTCATCCTCATGATGAGGCTCCTGTCAGGCATCACCATGAAAAAAGGCAGCACTTGTCAGTGTTAGAGATATCATCATCTTGGAAGCCTCTAGTGAAGTCTGGGAAGTTTTCAATGAATTCTTCCACATCTTCTACAGCAGAGGAATCCAACCTGTGGCCCATAGACTGCATGCAGATTATTTGAGGCCTGAAGTGCTTATCTGTGGTGTCCAATATTGAGAAAAGTATGCACGGACCCTCTCCTCCTTTTTTTTTTGCTCATCAACCATCATTGTTGTTTGTGTATTTAATGTATGGCCCAAATCAACTCTTATTCTTCCAAAGTACAGCAGAAAAGAAAGATGGTTGGATAGCCTGGTTACTGGAACTTTATTGGATTCACCACACAAGACATTCCGGGAGATTCTGTGTCGCAGCTTAAATTTCTGGAGCCAACCACTTGATGCTTGGAAATCTGCCACCTTTAATTCCGGTGCAAATTTTTTAGCAAATTCTTGGATCATCTGCCCAGAGATTCAGGCATTAACTGCTCTCAGCTTTTGAACTAGCTTCATATGGTTTCATTGACTTCATCAAAGGAAGTTTTCCTTCTTTTCTGCTGTAGGTCTCCACTTTCCTTCCCAAATCTCTCCAAGTCCTCATGTTGATATTTTGGGGTGTTGGTAACTGTGGTCTTGCTAGCAGTAAAATATTCTGCCATCTTTCTTTGATTGCTGCTTTCCAGAAAATGCAGAAGAGTGACCTTTTCCGTTAATGTCAGCTCTTTGAGTTCTTTCTTTTGGGCCATCATGTCTTGATTAAGTGTAAAATTTTTCAGTAATTTAGGGTGCATCTACAATTCAGACCAGTCTTTGACATTAAAAAAAGTCTTCCAAAATATATGATAAACATCAGAACCATGGTCCTAATTCAACATGTAATAATAAAACATGACAAAAGAACATATAATAAGGAAAAAATATATATAATACAAGTAAAGGGCAAAGCCCAAACCTTCTACTCCTTGGTGTAGAGCCAGATCAACTAGTCAAGTTATAGAGGATAAATTAATACTGTGTGTCACAGTCCAAGTAGTCAAGATATAATTTGCAGAGGTGGTCAATATATCGAGGTTAGTCTTCTACTGAGTACACATGCTGCATGTCCAGTCTATGAAAATTAGGTCAACTTAAGGAGGTAGTCAGTATAGAAAGGTGGTCATGGGTATGGAAGTTCTATTATATTTAACTCCACTCTTCCCTCCTTCTCTTTAGAGCAGAGAGATTAGGCAGAGATAAATACAATTCTACTTTCAATCATTCACAGATATTGCCCAACAAGACTCACAATCTAGAAGATGGATTGTTCACTTAAAAAATAATTATAATAACATGATTGTTAACAAACTAGGAATACAGATAAGAGGTTATGAGCATTTAAAAAAGAAGTTACACAGTTTCTACTGTGATTTTCATGCTGAGCCTTGGCAAAAAGGTACAAACAAAATTAGCAAGAAGCTGGGCATTTAGGACAAGTAGGATAGTTTGAAAGGACTGAAAGGTAGTGTGTGGGTGCAGAGCTAGAATTGAAGCTAGAGAGATTTCAAGGGCCAGACTGATATACTATACAGAGAATTTTGGATTCTGTTCTGCAAGGCTTTTAGTAGAGTGATTACAATTCTATTTTAGGAGGATCCTTTTCACTTGAGACACTTGATAGCCACCACCCCATTTGCATGTATTGGTTTGTAAGAAACACACTCCTAACAGAGCAGCCTGAAGGCATAAATAGCACAGTGGTTCTGCCTGCCCTCCCTTTCTGTGATCCACCACTGTACCAACGTGTGATTTCATATAACCCGCACTCCCCTGCTATCCTCCCAGGTGACAGAAGTCAGCATTTGGTTGTGTTCCTTCATAGTAGATCAGAAGTAAAGGAGCTAGGGCTTAAGAGGAATAGGCATAGCTTCTTACTTTTTTTTTTTTTAAATAACAGCTTTATTGAGATATAATTTACATACCATACAATTCACTCATTTAAAGTTTACAGTCAGCTGGATTATAGTATATTCAGAGTTGGGATATCATCACCACAATCAATTCTAGACCCTCTCAAAGATACATCATACGCATTACATTCACTTTGCATTACCTGTGAACTCCTTCTCCCTTGGCAACTGCTCTGTCTCTGGAGATTTGCCACACTGCATATCTTACATAAGCAGAATCCCTAGTATTTTGTGACTTGTTACTTTTATATATTTAGCATAACATTTTCAAGGTCCATTCATGATGTGGCTTTTATCATGACTTTATTGGTCTTTGGGGCAGAATAATATTCCATTACAGGGTGTAACACATCTTATTTCTCCTTTCATCCATTCAAGGACATATTGTTTATTGTGCTTTCCATTTTGGAAAGATAAGAAAATAATTTGCCACATTTACCCAATCTAATTTAGCTGTTGGCCTCTGGAAACAGAAGAGCTAGTGAAGAATTATTTGTATATAATTGTTAAATTAACTTATTAATCACTTCTTTAAAATCCCTGTGGATCCTACAGCTGAGGGTTTTTTTTTTTTTAATCAACGCCTGTTTTTCAGAACATCATACGGGTTTAGAGGTGGGAAAGACTTTGGAAATTATGTGTCAAAATTTTTCATTTAAAAAAATTTTCTTAAACCACATGGTTACATCACATGTCTTTCTCTGCCGCCTTCTACTGTTTGTTCCCCCATGCATCAACCTGTTCCCTAGGTTGTTTGGCTCATTCATTCAACAAATAAGGTTTTGGAATTTATCATGTTCACAGAACCATTCTAGATACTAAAGATCAACAGAGAACAACAACAAGAGGGGGGAAAAAAAGAAAGAAAAAACACCCTTTATACAGAGTTTACATTCCACTGGAGGAAACCAACAATAAATAATTCTCAGATTGTTGTATATCATATAATGTCGGAAATGGTATGGATAAAAAGAGGCAAGAAAGAGAAAGAGAAATTACAGTGATAGTAGAAAGATACAGTTTTATCCATCAAGAAGGTAGTAACACTTGAAGATGTTGAAGGGATAAATAATCTGGCTATCTGGGGAAAATCATTCCAGACAGGTGGAACAGCAAACTCAGCATTTCCAAGGTGGAGGTGTGCTTGGAGTGCTTGCAGAGCAAGAAGGCCAGCGATGCAGTGTGTTGTTACACAAGGAATCAAAGGAAGAGTAGACAGGGATAAAATCAGATAATGGATAACTGCAGGTCACACAGGGCCTTTGGCCATTGCAAGGATATAAATTTACATCTAACATAAAACGCACTATTTTATCCATCTTAAAGTATACATTCAGGAAATTTTTGGCATATTCACAATGTTGCACATCATTACTCCTAGAACATTCCCAGTACCATGGAAAGAAACCCTGCATCTCCTAATTCCCCCTTTCTCTCATTTCCTGGCAACCACTAACCAAGTTTTTGTCTGCATAGATTTTTCTATTCTGGACATTTTATATAAATGAACTCATGTAATATATGGTATTTTGTGACTGACAGTTGTCACTTAGCATAATGCTTTCAGGTTTCATCCATGTCCTAATGTGTCAGTACTTCATTTCGTTATCCGGCTAAGTAACATTCTGTTCATGGATACATCATCTTTTATTCATTCATTCATCTATTGGCAGGCCCTTGGGTTTTTACTGCCTTTTCCAATTATGAATAGTGCTGCTATGAACATTTACATACAAGTTTCTATGTAGACATGTATTTTTAATTAGCTCGGGTATACAATATGTAACAATACATGTACAATATGCAAAAATAATGATATTTATAATAAAGACCTATAACACTAGACATGTAGGTTGTTGGAGTAAAGGGGAAGTGACACTTTATATCATTAAATCTTAAAATAGCAAAAATAAATGAGATTGATAAGTACTTGAAGAAGCAGTCTTTACCTCATTTTGAATGATGCATAATCTATCATTTTCAGTATCTTGTACAACATGCATCTTGCAAATTTGGTGGTAGATTTCTCTGGCATTTATATTTTATTTATGCATTTCAGGAATATTCACCTCAAAATCCTAAAAATCCTATTGGGTGGCACCTTTTGATTAGCATCTCAGAAATCTTGACAAGATATGTCCTTCAGTAGAAATGGAATATCTGTGATGATGAGATCTTCAAAGATTGAAAGAGAATAATTTCATCCAAGCACTATAGATTGGTTCAACATATTGATCCATCTGGACTGACTGATAAAAATATCATTTGAGAAAAGCTCAAGAAAGTTCTCTGCCTATAAATCTGTAATTTAAGAGGGCAAATATGCCATATCTCTCTGGGTCTTCCCTTTCCAGTTCTGCCTTATCTGAAAAAAATAGTTAATGAGCAAATACGAACAATTACTATCTCATTCAGATATATTCAACTTGAGTTAATTACCCTTCCATGCTGAGGAAACATTTATTTACCCAGACTGACATGTCAAACAGAAAGGAGACTGTTACTGGCATTAGAATTGTATTTTGAAGGTTAAGTCACTATGGAATTTTGATAGTGTGTTACCTAAAAGCAAATGACTCCTGAAATTATGTCTTTGCAATGCTAAAAAGTATATATACTACATGTAGCATAAAAAGAAAGTTCTGTTAAGCAAAATATGTTAGAATGTCCAAGCATTCTTCATGAATTTCTCCAACACTTGCAATTGTCTATGCACTTGAACTATCTGGTTGAGTTCATTTGAGGGCTTCAATTTTAGTAAAAATCACTGTAATTTATAAAACTTAACTCTAAGTATGGATTTTTTATTTTGATTACCTTTGGGAAAAGATGACTTTACTGAATCCATAGTACAGCTGAACTCCATTAGCCCTACCTGCCCAAGCCTCGATTGATTTTTTTTTTTTTCCCTCAAGGAAATTGAAAAAGTTTTTAATTTGCTCTCTCTGGAATGTTCTTAATGAGCAGTAACTTATAGGAGCAAATTGAAAGCTCAAAGACAAAAATACATACTTACATGTGTCATTCCATTTATGTTTTCATTCATTCATTCAGTTATTTTATTTGTGTTGAGGTAGGAAGTAGGCAAGTTGAGCAAAGGAAGTGGAAAGAAAGGAGCTTGGGCCCTAGATGCCTGGGCACAGTTTCCTAACATGGTCCAGGGCATAAAGCACAAAGTCTCTAAACCCACAGCTAACCATCCTTTTCTTCACCTCTTTTTCTCTTCTCTGGGAGCTGCAAATAGTGACCATAGGTACCCTGCTCAATCAAACCATGACAGTGCTATTCAAGAGGTAAGGCCTTCATGCTAAAACAAAACCTGTTAAGGTCGCGACATTGTTGGCCTGACATAGTGTTAAGCCTTCAACTTTGTCCTCAAGTACCCCGGGACTTGTATCTTGTCACCCAGCTTGCCTTCTGGCTCTGACTTCTTTCCTCAGCCCTGTAAATTGGCTGTTGTGTCCTGGCTGTGATCTTGGCTGCTTGGCAACAACCTTCCAAGTACTGGGCTTCACACACTTCCTGTCCACTCAGACATCTGACTCAACACATTCGGTGCTGGACTGCAACGTTCCTGGCCTGGCTTCCTTCCCAAGCAAGAGGAGCCTGCCAGAAAGGGCATGAGCAAAACCAGTCACATGTTTATGGTTAAACATTTTCCTCGCTAGAGAAACATCTTCAAACGAACCTACTTTGCTTTAGAAAGGTTTATAGATAACAAGATACACACACATCTTCTATATCAATAAAATTAATCTTTTTTATCAAAAGTGATGTATAAAAGCAAAATAGTTTACCCAATCTAGGTGCTAGCTTTTAATTTTCACAATTGAGCTTTTGTTAAAAGTCATAGAAATATTGACAAATAACAGCTCTACAAATATGTATTCTAAATAAAACAATGACTGTATTCTAAAGCTTGGATAATTGTTATATTTTTGACATTATTTTGTCTAAGTTAATGGTGAACTCACAGAACTTCTATTTATAGCAAATGAACTCTAATATAGTGTTTTGATTTGACTCATGAAATAAGATCCCAACTAGTGAAATGGAATAGAAATGCCAGCATCCTTAGAGAGGTCATGTCACATGGGACTACATTTCTGATATATATATATTTTTGGAGCTATAAAAATATTTAGCATTCTACAGAATCAGAACAGCTAATACATTTCAGAGATAATACAAATTTATTGTGAAATTAATTCTCAAACAGAATACTTTATTAACACAGCCCTACCCTAAAAGTACATTTAGCTTAAAGTATTGAATTAAATATTCGTTGATCAAACTAACCAAGAAGTCCCTTTTTCTTAAATATATATTCAAAAGTAGTAACTGGATTTTCAGCTGTTTAATTCCAGAATAAACAGTTTTTAAATGAGGCCTAGGGAAAAATCAGAATGGTTATTCTGTATAATTTAGGGGAAAAAAGAGAGATTGACTTTTAAAAATGTTCCAATTAGCGCTTTAGTGAAATGGTAATACAATTACAATGAATGCCGGCCACATACACCCAGGCCAGCTAAACAACAATGACAACTACAACAGCAACAACAAAAAATAGCTGGGCATTGTGGTGGGCACTTGTAGTCCCAGCTATCTGGGAGGCTGAGGCAAGAGAATCACTTAAGCCCAAGAGTTTGAAGTTGCTGTAAGCTGTAACGCCACAGCACTCTACCGAGGGTGACATAAGGAGACTCTGTCTCCAAAAAAGAGGTGAAAAGAATACATGCTGTGTCTGCAAGAGAGTGGGAAGGAGGGAGGGAGTGGGGCCTTGGTGTGTGCCACACCTTTTGGAGGTAAGACACGATTGTAAGAGGGACTTTGCCTAACAAATGCAATCAGTGTAATCTGGTTTATTGTACCCTCAATGAATCCACAACAATAAAAAAAATAATACTAATACATGCTGTGTAAAATATTAGTTCAAGAGACAGTCTGCTGTCCTTTGCAATTTCTAAAACCATGTGACAGCTTCTTAGGAGCGATAACTTTATATCTGGAATTCCATGAAAATCTGGTTTATATAGTTTCTATTGATAAAAAGAGAATCTTGCCATCTTGGAAATAGGTCTCTTGGATTTGTTGAAGAATTTTATTAGTTTTCAAGGATCTTTGTCAATCTTTCCATGGCCAACATTTTTGCAAATAATTAGTAAAATTCTGATTCCTCCCATTCCATATTAATTTGTACATTTCCCCTAATTTTTATGTATCTTCTACCTCTTGAAAATTACATTGGATGAAATATATTAATTCAACATGAAAACAACTACTGTGACAGAAATTATCAATTTATCAAGAAATACTTGTATCATATAATGACCTCCCCTTTCTCTCTTCCATTCAGAGAGAAAAATAATAATAAATTGCTGTTTGTAGTGAAATGATTGGTACTTTGAGTCTTGTCACTGTTCAGCTTACCATTGAAATGGAATATTTGGCAGTTATTGAAAAATTTTTAGTAAAAAACATTTTTTCACGAATGGATTCATGAATTGTGGTATATGTACACCATGGAATATTATGCAGCCTTAAAGAAAGATGGAGACTTTACCTCTTTCATGTTTACATGGATGGAGCTGGAACATACTCTTCTTAGCAAAGTATCTCAAGAATGGAAGAAAAAGTATCAAAATACTCAGCCCTACTATGAAACTAATTTATACCTTTCATATGAAAGCTATAACCCAATTATAACCTAAGAATATGGGGAAAAGGGTAAGGGAGGGGAGAAGGGAGGATGGGTGGAGGGAGCGTAATTGGTGGGACCACACCTATGGTGCATCTTACAAGGGTACATGTGAAACATAGTAAATGTAGAATATAAATGTTTTAACACAATAACTAAGAAAAGGCCATGAAGGCTATGTTAACTAGTTTGATGAAAACATTTCAAATTATAGTGCATGGTGCCCCATGATTGCATTAATCTACACAGCTATGATTTAATAAAAAATAAAAAAATTAAAAAAGATTTTTTTTCTATTTTTTAAAGATGGTTTATCTTTCTGTATTTCACTCATCTTTTTTAACCATGTCCCATAATTTTTCCAAGGAACTTACTCCCTAGAAGCTTCTTTCCTAGTCCCCTGAAATATTTTTAAATGTCCTTAAATATAGATGTCTGAGCAATGGATTGTGGCAGGTGCACGTCAGTTACATCACGTTATCTTTCAGGTGATTAAGACGTTTTCTGCATAATTGATGAAACACTCACATTATAATGAAAATTGCTAAGTATCTCTTGTGCATAGAATAACATGCCCGAGACCAGATGGGGGAATGAACCCCTCCACATTGGGCTCTCCATTATGAGAGATTGTTTTCTTATCTTCAAGACAGCTCTATGGTACAAAAGCTCCCTGAAGATCTGACAATTATTACTTCATTTTTATTATATGGGCTGCCTAACAGGGTTTTAGACCAAAGATTTTTTATCCTAAATGACTTGGAATAATTATCTTCACATCCTTAAAGCTGTATGTGTCCTACATTACTAGTCAGAAGTCAAGCACGGCTTCACTTCACATTCAATTTCAATTAGCAAAAGCTTTCAAGATTTATGGTTTACCATGTCATAATTCTTTGTTTATTAATTAATTTATTTATTTTGTTTTTTTTGTTTTTTTTTTTGTAGAGACAGAGTCTTACTTTATGGCCCTCGGTAGAGTGCCGTGGCATCACACAGCTCACAGCAACCTCCAACTCCTGGGCTTAAGCGATTCTCTTGCCTCAGCCTCCCGAGTAGCTGGGACTACAGGCGCCCACCACAACGCCCGGCTATTTTTTGGTTGCAGTTCAGTCGGGGCCGGGTTTGAACCCGCCACCCTTGGTATATGGGGCCCGCGCCTTACCGACTGAGCCACAGGCGCCGCCCATATTAATTTATTTTTTATTGTTTGGGACTCATTGAAGGTACAAAGAATTAGGTTACACAGATTATAGTTGTTAGGCAAAATTACTCTTATAATTGTATTTCAAACCCAGAGGTGCGCCATAGACCGTGACAGTGTAAAAGTGTTCCCTTTTCTCCACATCCACGCCAGCATCTGCAACTTTGAGACTTTGTGATGGTGCTGTTCTCACTGGGATTAGGAATTAATGACACAGGCAAACTTTTACCTTTAATTGAAAGCACCTGGGAGAAGAAAGAAGGACGTTGTTATGTATGTTAAACAGATAAACTACCAAAGGCCAATCACTGAAAAACCAAGCCTTAGTTTCTTGCCAGATTCCCAGTCCCGGTTCCAGTACACAGTTGTTCTCATTAATGGAATGGAAAGTATCTGCTGCATGCAGTACTTTTTTTCCCCTGAAAGTTCTTGGAACTGGGGAACTACCATTCATAGATTTTGAAAGATTTTTTTTCCTTGTGCCTTCCTAAGAAGAAAAAAGAAATCCTTATTACAAGCCTGAAAAGGCAGCGTCCTGATCTAGTGGTCTCCAAATCACTTGGAATAGATTTGGAATGAAATTGATTTTGTCTTTGTTCTTCCCACCCATTTGTTTTGGTGCTTATCAATTGTACAGTGACCAGACCTAATTAGCTAGCCCAAGGCCTGACAACATCACCTTCTGATTAACTAGTTTTAGATTGATTTATTTTGGATTAATTTATACTTGGAGAGGATGAACTGTGCTTTATATTAACATCCATGTGCAAAATAGGAAATTAATTCCCTTGAAATATACAGAGTCTAAGTAGGGGGAGAAAAATCTATTCTTACAAAAGGAACTCCACTTTAACCGCTGAATAGAAGGTCCCTTTAAGGCTCCCATCATTATTTTTCTCTGCTTCAAATATTTCAATGTGTCTCTGTCCTTCTTCATTTATGATCATATATATCTTAAAAAGTGTACCTGTCGATATTAATGTTCATTTAGTACCTAAAATATTTTTATGTAATTATTCCCTAGTTTTTTCCAAATTCTCTCCAGGTGACTATCTTGTCCTGCTTCGCCTGAGGCTTTCTTATTTTAGCACTGAAAGTGTCATATCCCAGGAACTCCCTTGGTCACAGGCAACAAGGGAGACTGCTCACTCAGTCTCTCATTTCCTTTTTCTTACAGTCATGACTTGCTGTTTAAGAGACATTTAGCTTTGGAGCTGAGACCAGTTAACTTAAACCTGAAATTAATTGGCAGATTTGTCAGTGGTGGATCAAAGTGGGGTCTGAGACCAGCAAATGCAAAAGCAGCAGCAGCACCTGGGGAATTGTTAAAAACACAGATATTTAGGCCCCATTCTGTACCTGCTGAGTCAGGAACTCCAGTGTTAGGACTGGGTGGTTTGTGTTTTGTCAAACCCTTCACATGATTCTGATGCATACCAAAGTTCACAGTAAGCAGCAGACAGTAACAGTATAATCCTGCATTTGTGAAGTTGGATGTTGTGAGAGCTAAGGAAGCATAGAGTGAAAGAAACATTATTTATATTAAAAAAAGTATAAGGGGAAAATGGTTAAGGATGAAAATGTAGTGTGGAGGCCAAAAATGTGTTATTTATATTGTTGTGCCAATTTTCACTCTAGCATATTACAGGAATATAACCCCAACTTTTGAAAGAAAAAGAAAATGCCTAGCAGAGCCAATTTGATGACAGCAGCATCTATATTTATCAATGACCAGTTCTCTAGCAGACATTGTTCTAGTTGTGTTATGGCCTATATTGTACATTATAGGAGTGAGGAGTATAATCTTCATTGACTTTTAGAAACTAAGGTTCTGACATGAGGAGGCATTGATTATAGATTGTTGAGGTGACTGTTATCAGCTAAGAACATCCTTGGGATATTGTCAGGCTGAAAAGACATGCCAAGGCTTCTGCCCTAGAGTGAATTCCTTATTTATGAATTCTAAAGAAAAGAAAGGGGCAAAAAATAAATAGATGATACTAACTCTAACCAGTTTATCCCTTCTTAAAATAGAAACATGGTATTCTGAAGGAGTTCCCAAGTCAAGCCAACTGATCAGTCTCAACCATTGTGGAAATAAGCAGTATTGGAGAGCACAGGCACGGTGCCCCTAGACTGCCATTCAAAACTTACAGACCATACATAGAGTGCATAGAAGATTTCAACCTATACAGGATTTTAATACTATCTATCTCTCTCTCTCTCTCTCTCTCTCTCCTTTCCTCCCTCCCTCCTTTCCTCCCACAGGTGCTAACATTTAAAATTTGGAAATTTTTCATAAAAGATTTTGTCTTTTACCTAAGTGATAATCAAAGCATCTGGCAAAAGTGGACGTGTCCCTAACATTGTCATTGCCAGTTTGCCCACTTCACTCATTTAAATATCTTTATCTTCTGCCTTTTCCTGTTACTTTCTTTTTCCTGGAGTGAGGAAGGGCACTACCTAGATAGAGTACGCCGGCTTATACTTGCTGAAATCCCAGTTCAAACTAGACAGGTCCATTTCAAGGTCAAGACATTTCAGAGATACAGGGTTTATAGATGTGAAGTAGATCTCAGCTTTGGGTTGCCAGCTCTTGGAGCCTGCCTAACACCCAGGGGCCTGGGCAATACTTGCTGAGACTGTGTGGCCAGAGGCTCTGCTGTTCCTCTGCTGCTTGGCCTGGTCCTCCTGCTCTTTCTGCAGGTTATTATCTCCTCTGTTAGTTGTCTGACCAAATCATCTTTGACCTGGTCCTGATCACCATCTCCTTCTACAAATATAGTCTAACCTGGCAACAGTGATTCTCTAGTGTATTTACCCCAAAATTTGAATCAGTGATTGCCAACAGCCTAAATTTTGAATAAATAATGCTATGAAATGAAAGTTATCTAACATTTGCCTCTCAAATCCTTTTAGAAAATAGCCAGTTTCAATCAGGTGCATTGGCTCACACCTGTAACCCTCACAGCCTAGGAGGCTGATACAGGTAGATTGCTTGAGCTCAGGAGTTCAAGACCAACCTAGAGCTGGAGCTAGAGCAAGACCCCCATCTCTGATTTTGCTGTGAGCTATGATTCCACAGCACTCTAGCCTGGGCAACAGAGTGAGACCCTTTCTCAAAAAAAAAAAAAGAAAAAAAGAAAAGAGAAAAAAAGAAAGAGAGAGAAAGAAAGAAAGAAGGAAACAGAGAGAGAGAGAAAGGAAGTAAGGAAGGAAGGCTAGTTTCTATGAAAGTACTTGGTCCCTGGCCTTGAGTGGGAAATCCAAAAGTTGAAACTTTTTTTTTAATAGGCTCTGTCTCTAATAAAATTTTATTGAAATAATTTATGTTCTAATCTGCATGTGATATATACAACATAAAGTGAATTCAAGAGATAACCATTATTTCTTTGTATGAATCTACTCTTGATATAATTCCTTGAAATAGACCATAAATTAGGAAGCTTTGAAAAAAATCTCAAAAGTTGCAGTTTCAGATTTTTTTTACTGAGTTTTTAAATCTCTTTCTTTTTTTCTGCAAGAGAATATACACAAGGTATGGGGACACCTAGTTCAAATGGTGTAAAGCTAGACATAAATACTCACCTGATCCCTTACAACATCAAAAGTTTTATGGCAAATGTCACTGAGACTTAAATCCAGGGGAAAAGACAGTGAACCCATCTGCAGGAAAACATGATAATCAGCGACAGAACTTGTCACTGATAAAAAGTACATGGGATCGCTTTTTGAACAGAACTTCTAAATCACAGACCGTTAGAAATGTAACAAAAGTAGAGATTGAATTACAACTGTTTTTCCTGTTTTCTGGTCACTTCCTGCCACTGCTCATGTTCCTCAGAGTGAAGTTGTTGTCACCTTTTCTCCCGTATCTCATTCGAGCCCTATTACTCTTTCATGTACAAGTCATACAGGGCAAGATCTGACACATGGAGGAGTTCCATCAAATATATCCCCAAAATTTTTAGGGCTGGGACGTGAGTTCAAATAGAAAGTATATGCCGTACATATACTTTTTTTTTTTTTTATCAAGACTCACCCAGCAGCCCCATAGCTTGCTGCCCACAGATTGCCCCTGTGACCTAGAGACTAAAGAACCTATCTCCCCACCTGAGTTGGCTCTGAGATCTACCTTATGAGAAAACAGATCTGCAGCTGTGCCCACAGCCAGGACTTCTGGCTTGTGACTGGGTCCCCCCAAGCCAGGTGGCTGCAGGTGAAGGGGGCCCTTGATTTCCGCCCACCTCATTAGGTGGACTCAGGAGTTCCAGGCAGTTGGAATGCCTTTCTATAACCATAGTACCCTAAAAGAAGGTAGGGAAAGAATGTTTTGAGGGTCCTTTTCTGCTTAGACACATGTTTTGGTGATTTGAAGCGGTGAATTTTGTATAAAAGCAGCTGCTCTTTCTCTGACTTCCAGAGAGAAGCTGTGAACTCCTCTGACCTCTGCGCGGGGCATGCACACGCACGCGTGCACACACACACACACACACAAATACACTTAATATTAAAACACACACGTAGCCTCGTGAAAAACACACACATACACCCATAAGCACACACATGCGTATGCACACATACACACACACACACACACACACTTGTGAATTCTCAGCCACAGTATTCTGGCCTTTGGGAACCCACTTCAGCTCTTACTTCCTCTTCCATAATTTCCATTTGCTTAACTGCAAACTAAAAACAAAGGAACTTTTGTTTCCGTGGCTCGTGATCTGTGGACCTCTCTGCAGTACAAAGAAGAGCCCATTGAAGAGGCTGTTCCTACCTGGGACACAGAGTGTGACACTGTGCTCAATAAATGCTGGTTGAGTGAAATAGAATTGATTTATAAAGCAATCACCTGTGGCTCAGTGAGTAGGGCGCCGGCTCCATGTCCTTAGGGTGGGGTTTGAACCCGGCACCGGCCAAACTGCAACAACAACAACAAAAAAAAGCAATCACCAATAATAAACTCTAAAGATTTGTGGGTTTGTTTTTTTTTTTTGTCACAAAGCACATTTTTATACTTCAGAATGTCAGCATATGTAAGAGGAAGCAGCTGTTTTACTCATTTGCTAGCATGCCTAAATGAGACTTCAATTCACACGGGGAAGAAAAAAATAAATTGGATTTAATTCTGAGTCTTCAGTCTACAAGAAAACATGATGAGCATCTTTAAGTCATAACATTAACCTCTGTTATCTGGGAGGAAATTTAACTAATTCACCTATAGATTTCCTCCTGCAGTTATGATGTCTGTAACTAAAGAAGTAAATTTCTTACCCAGACCATGTAACTTGGCTTGTTTATATTTTCTAGAATTCTTTCTTATGCTTTGTGGATTTTTAAAGAAGTATTTACCATGTTTTTATACAAGATGAAGGTCACCAATGGGGCACTCTGAATATTGACATGTTTCCTTTCCTTCTCCACTAAAGCACCATTCCACAAAGTATTAGCAATCACTCTCAATGTCAAAGCCAAATAGTGACAGCTGCAATAATGAATATTTGCTACATGGCGCTGGCAGAAAAATGGTACAAAAATGCAAGCCCAAACCATCTAACCATTTCTTTCCACTGAATTGCACCCATTATTTTCAACAATTTGTCACATATATTATTTCTAGAGTCATTGGCTAATAGTGCAAAGAAATCTGCATCAGCCTTTGGGAATCACTAAGGAAATGAATCATTCTACTTCTCATCCTTAGATCCTTCTCATCCTTAAAAAAAAAAAAAAAAAAGTGCAGTGAAGGCCTGTGGTTTATTCTTATTATTTTGCATGAGAAGTTCCCTCAGACCTGTGGATTTTCTTTTTTTTCTCTCCTGTTAAGTGGATTTGAGCAACTTAATTCTTTAGCATAATGTATGACTGCACATTCATGATTGACTCTAGCTCAGGTTGTGTTTAGTCTCTTTTAAAGTCTAATGTTTAAGATGTTATATTTTGGAATGCATAATAAATCATGACTAATTCAAATTCCCTTACTAAAATGTCTAAATTTTAGCAATAAAAAAATAAATGGAATGCATATGCCATTGAACTTGGCTGCCTGAGTTCAAATCGTTGCTATATTGGTGGGCGCTAAGGCATGGGGAAAGCTCCCAAATTGCTCACAACTCAGTATCTTTACAAAGATGGTGATAAAAATATGCACCGCTTAGGTTTCCATGAGGATTGTATGAGTTAATACCTGTAAATGCTGTAAAAATACATCCATAATGATTAGTTATTATTACTCATTCCTTCCTTTGAATATTTATTGTGTCTACTTCACATCAAGTCTAAGTACAAGGATGCAGGAATGAACAACATAGATTAAGGATTAAGTGTATAATGATAACAATTATTCAATATCATTATAGGAAATCTGATAAAGCATTTTGCCACTAAGTAGATAATCTATGTTTATTGGACTTCTTATCCCCAGCAGCTTAGCATAGAACTTCACACAAATTAGCTGCTTAATAAATGTTAATGGAATGAAGTTTGAGTGCGTGAGGCATTGCAGGTAAGATAACAAGCACTAGAGGTGAAAATGGGACAAACAACATCAAGTCATAGTTTCTACCTCAGAGCACAAGGTCATCTGGAGAAATTTACTGAAACTTCCTATCTAAAAATCAAGAAAGGTTCTTTCTGACTAAGATTCTGCAAAGTAACCATAGTGATGCACTATTTATTAACTAGTTGTAATTCCATTTTACTTAATGTAATAAACTTTAATTTTAGAGGCGTTTTAGATTTATAAGAACGTAACGGAGTCCCCCTATACTCTGCCTCGAGTTTCCCTCATTGTTAACATCTCGTGTTACTGTGGTCAATTTGTCATAAATATGGATTCATTATTACTGACTAACGCCCATACAGTTTTTCCTTAATGTTATTTTCTTGTGCCCCAGGATCTCATCCAGGATCCTAAGTTACATTTAGTCTTTATGTCTCCTTACCCTCTTCTGTAAGAGATTGGGACACTTTCTCAGCCTTGCTTTCTTTTGGTGGCCTCCCTAGTTTTAGAGAGTACTGGATGGGAATTGCATGCAGTGTTCTTTACTTAGGTTGGTTTCATTGTTTAATCACAGACTGGGGGCGTATATTTTGAAGAGGAAGTAATTCTTTTTTTTTTTTTTGGCCGGGGCTAGGTTTGAACCCGCCACCTCCGGCATATGGGACCGGCACCCTACTCCTTGAGCCACAGGCGCCGCCCAAGGAAGTAATTCTTATCACATTATATCAAGAGTGTTTGTTGTTAACATGATAATTCAAGATTCCCTTTTAGTGAGTAGAGAAGAATTATTTATAATCAGTTATGTAATGTAGCATGTAAATAAAATTTATTGCATATATGTAATTTTATACACAATGGTTAGAACACTTGATATTCTTTGAATAAGGCCTAACCCATTATACCTTATTGAACAAAGTATATTAAGTTTGCTCTCTTGGTTTAACAAAAGGGTCCTTTATCATTGATAAAAGAAAGATGAGTAAAAACCCCATGTCTTATTATAAATTCATAGTAATCCTACCTTATGGAGTCAAGATCTATGTTTTAAATTTAAAGGGAAAAATATAACTTTGTATTTCTTTCAAATACACTCAAGCTTAGAAAATAACACATCTGTGCTCAGCTATGTGCTCAAAAGTATGCCACAAAGTAAAAGTGCCAGAAGTTAAGAGTTTTGGTAGTAATTCCCCTAAGCCTTTCCCATTCAAGGAATCGCCTTAAGAAATGTTAATACTTCACCAAGCCCTATGGTGTCTTTGGTATAGATGTGCATTATCCTCTGGAGTCGGAAGAGTCACTAATGTAGCTGTCACAGGACTGAAAGATTCTGGGTTTTGTTTATTCTATGCTTGTGTTTACAAATTTCGCTATAAATAGAAAAGTTAGCTTTGGATGACAGTGATCTATGCTATGTTCCATTTTCAGATCAAGATATAAAATAAACAAGTCAACCCAAAGGAACCGTGGTTAGAAGTAGGGCATTACTAGGGAAATCTTTGCTGTGGTAGATTTCAATGAAATAAATACCCAAGATATTTATTATCTGGCTTCAGCATGGCCACACTAAGTTTAAATATAATATTTCTATTTATGGTTGTCACTTGCCATAGAGCTGATCATAAGAACAATTTGGAGGTTTTATCCCACTGGTGCTTATGACTTGATGTGAGAATCACTGTGGTGGGCAAGAGTATCTTCTCTCCCTCTCTCCCTGCCTTTCTCTCTTTCTCTCTCTCTATGTACACATGTGTACGTATATGATTGTGCAGGGGTGTATGTACATGTATGTATATATGTACGTATAGGAGATCATATATAATTATATTTAAATTTGTATACAGATAGGTATAATTATATTTAAATATATATATCATGTATATATTTAAATCTGTGATTTTCTGGTTCTATTGAATGCTTTACTCTGGCTCACTGTATACTACTTGTATGATCTTGGGAAATTTCCTTGGAATTTTCTCATTTTTAAGTTTTCTTGTGAACATTAAATGGAATTATTTTATAAGTATACAAATTGTTTTTAAGCATATGAAACATTTGGCAAATTGGTCAGTTGTTATGTATTCATAGGTACTATTCATACGTACATATACACGTAATTTCAAACAATCATTTGTCCCTTATTGGGGATAATGAACAGCTGTGACACCATCTTAAAGATGTCATGCTTTATGCCAGTTCTGGGTTCTCAGACATATTTTCTGGTTGTTACTCTTTAATAATGGAACCTCAGCAGGGAAGGAAAAGCTAATCAAGAACTGGGCCTTTAAGTGTCAATGTATCCTAGTAGCAAAATTTGGTGTTAGAGTCATTTTTAATTTATTTTCCTCTAGCCATGAGATACTGATGTACAGTATAAGTTTTGTTAATAATGTGATTGGGGAATTTTCTCTATGATATGAAAAAAGACTTACTTGATGATCTTAGCAACCAAATGAGTGATTGAAAGTGTGTGAAGTGTCAGGCAAAGGAAACAAGATCTAGATGATTCTCTTGTACAAGAGCCCTTAATAGAGTCCATGTCCCTTCTTGACTAGTGTTTCTGATGCCATAGTTAGAAAAGTAGCAGTAAACAAGCTCACACATATGCCCAGATCAAAGGTGACGTCCAGGACAAAGGCATCCTGTAGCTCTGTGGCTGCCACCAACTCTTGATAGTAGAGGTAACAAGAAGCAAGCATCCGTCCAGACAAGTCTTCCTTGCAGGAAACCACTGTCCCTTTCTATGCTGCCCTTTCCCTTTATCATGGACTTTTTGTGTGGCATTAAGTAGTGACCGCAGCAGCATGAGGAATAAGAGTTCTAAAAGCAGCTGTAGCTGCCAGGGCAGCCTGGGAATAGCTTGGATAGGTTAAGAACCAGCTGGAAGGCCAAGAAAAGTAGTATAATCTAGGCAGGATATTATTGTGGAGCTCATTTGTATTCATTATTGGATACAGTAAACACTGCTAACATCATGGTGACTGGCATATTTGGGAAGAGCGCTGTGTGTACCCAAGTACACTTAGGACAGAGTAGATTTACTTTGGAGCCTGATCTTTCCAGATTTAGAATAAGACTTGGAGCCAGGGCGTTGTCGTGTTACAGTACATCAACACTTTCATGGCTGTTAAACTTTTAAAACGACGTGACAACAACATGGCGTGACCCTTTTATGAATTCCCTGGGAATAGTGACTATTGATATTTGAGTACGTGTGCCACTAACTCCTGCCATACAGCTTGGTGCAGGCTAAACATATAATAAATATGCTAAGCTAGAATTCCTGCTTTTATGATATAGATGATTTTTGTACCTGGTATTGAATTATAACTCTTTATAAATAGGACTGTGATTTTCTGAACTGTTGATCTGGACAAAGCATTTAAGGCATTAGGGTTCCATATTTTTAGGGGGGATAAGCATCTACAAAAAGATCTATACCTATTTTAAAGTAAAGAAATCAAAGAAAAAGGAAAATAGAAAGACACATAGTAAAGAAAAACAATAATATCTTAAAAGCATTTATCTTCTATTAATTTTTAAAAAGCCATCCATGTGAAAATACACCTATCCAGAATGCAATAAAGTAAATATGATTTTACTGAGGACATATGTTAACATAAGAATTTTGTGGTTGCATTTATTTACCCCATACAATTTTTGATATTTGTATTTATATTTTGAAAAATCATCTGAGTGTTTTCTTCCAATATATGAAATGAATATGATCACCTATGTAAATTTTCCTATGAGATGACTGATGCCTAGTTAATAAACAGCAATTGCTAGTTGCTGTTCTCTTTATTAGTGGAATGCAAGTAGTAATATTAGTGATACATTTCCAAATAGAGAAAGATAATACCATTATCCTCCCCACCCCCTTCCTATGCTATTTTGAATGCAGACAGTACTGCAGGAACACCAGCAATATCAACAACTGTGGAAATCCGCAAAAGCAGTGTTATGACAACTGAGATCACCTGTAAAGTGGAGAAAAGCCCTACGACCGCCACTGGCAACAGCTCGTGTCCTTCCACGGAGACGGAGGAAGAAAAGGCGAAACGGCTCCTTTACTGTTCTCTATGCAAGGTTGCTGTCAACTCTGCCTCACAGCTGGAGGCACACAACAGTGGTGAGATGCAGTGATTTCTTTTCTGTCTCAACAGCTCTGCAATTATCTTCCTCTGAATAGATGAGATCTTTTACAGCAGGGGACAAAGGGGGTAGAGGAAAACTGGCAATTATTACAAGGAATTAATCAACCATTACAAAATAAAAATGACAAGCAAAGCGTCATTTATATGGGGGCAAAGAGTGGTTTCCAGGGCTTGCAGGCCCTGGTGTGTATGTACGTGTATGTGTGTTTGTGTGTGTTATTAACTATGTGGAGATAGAGCAAAAAATAAGCCTGAAACATATTTTGCATTTATACGATTTCTACGTTTTTTAGCTTATTTCTATACGTTTGCATCTAAATGAAGTTTTCTAAAATTGCAGTTTCGTAATATTGTTGTAAAATTATAATTGTTATGGCAAATAATGTGATTTAGCCTAAATCTATGTGACCTGAACAGTGAAACTTAAAGTGTTGATTATGTGCTACCATGGAACTGTGATCTCTAAATATGATACTTTATTTACTCTCCCAACAACTTCCCAGCAAGGTAAAGAGGTTATTCGTTTCATTGTTTGAGGCTCAGAGTAGGCAGGGAACATGAGCAATTAAGTAATAGAACCATGATTTAAACCCAGGTTTCTCTGACTTAAATACTAAATTTTAAGAGCAGAAAGGAAAAATACTGTAATACTGATAAGCCAGGACAAAATGTTCTCTTAATATACCAATATATTCCGGTTCCATCCAGCTGTTGTGTGTGTATGTGTGTGTGTGTATACCTCTCTCTCCTCTCTCTTTACACACACACACACACACACACACACACACAGAGACACACACAAAACCATAAGCCTTTCTCTGAAGACTGGGTTCATTGCCAGGACTCTGTCAGCAACTATAATAGAAGAATCATTTATGAACCATACCCTGAGTTAATATTGTAGCTGTATGTTGAGTCATTGACCAATCATTGTGCTGTACTTGTAATATTCAAGCATTGACTTCAAGACTCTAAGGAGTAATTGCAGATAGAGAGCAAATCCTTCGGCACATATCTTGGTCCTGCGCGCAACGTTAGCTGTAGCCAAGGAGTGTTCATGAGTTCAGGAGCTGAGAAGCACAGTATCACATCTGCACCTAACTCAGAATGGACCCTATAGATGTTTGCCATTACTGTATTTAGTCTCTGAAACATATTTCTTTCTGGATCTGAGATACTTGGAAGAATATAAACATCATCAGAAGGATGTTTATTGCTCAAGAATTCTTGATTATTTCACATAGTGACAGAAAAACACTTTAAGAGGGGATCAATTTTGACAAATAAACAAACCACTCCCTATGAGGCTTCAGTTTATTTATCAAGAATTTGGGGGTCCTTTTTGAATTCTTACTGGAGGAAGCAAAGGAGAAATCACTTATTTGATTGCTTCCTATCAGGTTAACATTTTTCATATTTATTTTGTAGTCCTTATCTCTGTTTTGTTTGTCAAAATTACCCCTCCAGCTTAAAAAATGTTATTTCTCCAAGCACTATACACAGGCATTCTGATGATTATATCCAGGTCTGGTGTGCTATCATTTTGGGGAAAAGAAAAAGAAAATACCTTCACAGTGTTTTGCAGGCAGAGCTGATAATTACTTTAACAGTATTATCTGAGAGGTTCAGGAGGTGAACGCAGCTGTCACCCCTTACTTGAGTCCCCTTGTGGGAGTGTTCCTTCTGAATGATCGCCCCTCTGCAGACTTCAGCAGCTCCCCTTGCTTTCAAGCACTTGTTGGCTTTCCTTACCTTTGTTTTTCCCTTGCTGCATCAGAGATCTTTTTTTCATTTTGGAAAGCACCCACGCCAGAGCCCAGGACCTAATGCCCATTTTAGAGCTCTCCCTACACTTTTGCACGAGCCCTCCGTGTCACAGGAAGGAGAGATCACACAGGCAGATGCTGTCTGGCTCCTTCCTCCACCATTTTTATCTCCAGATTCAGCTGTGTTATTTGTAACGGAAGAGCGTTGGGAGACTTCTCTTGTTTGGGATTTTGTCTAGATGTAGATGAATGAGATTGCAATGCTATCTGTACCCAAACCAATGCTTGTACACCAGCTTCCTCTGTGACTTTTCGTTAGGGTCTGATACAGAGAAAGAAAAGAGGCTCAGATATGCCTACCCTCCCGTGCCAGGCATTGGTGCAACATTAACAGCATTTATCATAGGATTATTGTGGTGTGTTTTAGTTTGGTTTCCCTCAGAAGCAGATTCTGACACAAGGATGTGAGGGCAAGTGGTTTTATAGGCAGGTGAAAGAAGTAGCTCAGGAGAGTAGGAAAAAGAAAGAGGAAAAAAAGGAAGGGGGAGGCACTGGATACCAAATCAGTCTCTTACCCAGTTACCAATTTGGGCAACTGGAGCTTACCAAACAAAACCATTATACTTTATGGCTTGCACCCAATTTCACTGTTTTAAACATTAAAAGTGGCTACTGGTCACATGGAAAGACAGAAATGAATTAACTCAAATTCTGTTTTGTCACCTTTATAGTCAATGTGCTCTCATTGTTGATTTATAATCTACTATTTACATTTAGGATATTATACCACAGGGCTTGAATGCTTGCACCGTGCCCCTCATGAGCTCAAAGCCTGTGGAACTGTTAAGAACTTACTCATGAAACAAAAACTTGTAACTGAGTTCCTGTGTGTGTGGAATGCACGTGATGTCTATTATAGGATAAGTAATAAAAATGTGCTAATTTAATATCCATTAAATATCAATAGTAACCATGTTACTTGTTCAGAACATAGACTAAAAAAATTTTTTTAGACTAACTAATTGATGTTATTTAGAGTTGCTAACTCATGGTGCAAGTGGGAAGCAGACTGCATTGTTTAGTTCTTTAAATTATTGTTTTCTAAATTCTCCTTTTTTTTTTTTTTTTGTTTTTTGGTCTACACTGAGGAAGACCACATCACTGCCTCATCTTTAGAACTCCAGTGCCCCCTACATTTACCCCTACTCTTCTGGTACACCTCAAAAATTGCTGCTTCTTTCTTCTAAAGCCACTGTAAGATTGGGTTGTGTTTTTCAGCAAATGAGGTTTGAAGGACAATTTTGTTGTTGTTGTTTTTTTTTTTTATTAAATCATAGCTGTGTACTTTGATATAATCATGGGGCATCTTTCACTAGCTTCACAGACCGTTTACCAAGTTTCACATATACCCTTGTAAGATGCACACCAGCGGTGAAGGACAATTTTGATCTCAAGTAGCCAGGCTACAGAATATGGACATGTTTCCCTGACATCCACATAACCATTTTAAGTGTTTCCCCCCTTGGAAACATATCCTATACATAAACTAGGGTTTGTAACCCCAAGTCATGCATCTATAGGTCACTCTTGGAAACCCAATGACCTTTCAAAACATGTTTTTCTTTCAGCCTTAGAAAATGCATTCTTATTTGAAAACAACTGATCACAAGCAAATTTGGGAATATAATTTCCATCAAAGACTACCTTCATTATAGGCTAATAGAATGGACTAGAAGTGATGAAATCTAATTTTTATCCCTAGATATCTAGATAACTTTTCTGTGTGAACCTGGACAAGGCAATTGACCTCCTCTGGGATCGATTTCAAACCCCCTTCTCTCTCTCTCTCTGTATGCCTGTCTTCAATGGCATTAAGAGGCTATATGACCCCTTTTAAAGATCAAATATTATGGCAGGATTATTAGTATGGCCACAGATGCTTCTGGCATTTTTCAGAGGTCAAATGTATTGTTTCACTTGCTTTCCCTTTTTATTTTTCAATGATGTATAATATCTTGAAGTTGCAATTAATTGATTTATGTTCCATAACATTCCAAAACATAAGTATTGAACATAAGAATTCCTGCTTTGATATTTTTAGAATTTGGAAAGAGAAGTATCTTCTCTGAGCTGATTAGCAAGATTCACAAAACAGTCTAAGAATGCTTTAAATACCTTAAGAAGACATAATCTTTTTTAGGAGATCTGGAAGCCCCCTGTGTTGTATGTTGTAGACACAGGTAATAAAAAAGATGTTTTGTCTTTTTCTTTTAAAGAAATCCCCCCCCCCACCAACATTCTATTAGTTAAGGCTTTGTGTAGCTAATTTTAGAAGTTTTCTCTGTATCATCCTGTGGGTTACGACCCACAGGAACTGTATTAAAGGGTCAGGGCATTGGGAAGGTTAAGAACCACTGCTCTATATAATTGAAAGAAAAAAACCTTGGGAATGTTTTATAGTTAAAGCTCATTACTAATTTGGGAAGGTTTTGCTGGTAATGACTTGGAGTGGTAACATTTGATAATTTTCACTGAACTCATTCTAATTTTTCTAGTCCTAAACAGTTTACTCTATCCCTCACTAAGTTTTAATATACAAAGAAGATAGTTGTCAAAGGACATACTTTTAAATTTCATAATGCTTAGAAATTTTTTAAATCTTGCCATAACAAAAGCAAAAATATTAAGGAGAAAGAGAAGATAGATTAAAATTTCTTAGGTACACCAGAGTACAAAGACTTATCTTTAAAACAGTAAATGCATTTAATATAACACTTTACTAGGGCAGATTATAACTGAGGACATTGAGGTGCAAAGAAACCAAAACTCATATAAATATTGGAAGCAAATTCTATCCCACATGATTCCAGAGCCTGAACTTATAGCTCTTTTTACAAATTAAAAAGAAAATAAGCTCAGCGTTTGTCAATCCATATTGGTATCTATTCCTCGGGCTGATTTTCACTAGGCATTAAGAGTACAGCTATTAGCAAGACCCAGCCACTGCCCTGGAGAAGTCCACGTCTAGCCTGTGAGTCTGACTTTGTGTTCAGAACTAGAATATGCTGAGACTGGTTTCACGTGAAAATCTCACGGAAGCCGGTCAGCCACTGTTAGTGTTCATGGCCTCATGATGATTATTATGGACCAAAGACTGTTTGTCATGTTCATTCAGCAACTTGTAAGGTGATGATAAAGCTACAGTTTGATTGAAAATCAATATAGAGACTTTTATCATAATTCTTCTGTGAGCCATCTTTATACTTTCTATAGATGATGATAAAACAATAAACAAACAAATGGATGTAGTGTAGCCTGGTCCCTCTTCTGTGTCCCACATGCCCACATAGGATGTATTTGAACATGAGACCTGTACTCTCTAATGTGGCAACCACTGGCCTCGTCAGGCTATTTAAATTTAACCAATTGAAGTTCAGTTTCTGAGTTGCAGTGGTGCTTAAGAGCCACACGTGGCTAAAGGCTACCGTATTCACCATATACATGTATAGATAAGGACTATTTTCATCATCACACAAAGTTCTACTGGACTGTGTACTGTAGCTGTAATTCACAAGTAATGTGTTTGGGGGATGGAGGTAGAGAATGATTTGGGGTATATTACCTAATCAGAAGCACTTTTCCATCTCTGTGAGCCTTCAGGGTTTAGACATCTCAGATTTAGCAACCCCTCACTGATTAATAACCAGAATGAGTAGAGTAACTTCAGAGATGTCTCACAATGTATTTTCTGGCTGTGTGGTTTTATATGACTATTCTTTTTAAAAATGATCTGATGTGAAAATCGGTGGAATCTTCAACCTGTATTATTTTTCCTGCCCATGCCTCATATAAAGTCACTGATAGTTAGACCACTTCTCAAAGTTTACACGTGAAAATGTGTTACTACCGGAGGTTTAGAGCTTGAAGTCGAGATATGGGTAGGCTTTTGCTCTATACTTTATATCCTTCTGTGCTCTTTGAATTTTATACCAAGATCATCTGTTCCTTTTGTTAAAAAAAAATTAAAAACTCAGGCGGCACCTGTGACTCAAAGGAGTAGGGCGCCAGCCCCATATACTGGAGGTGGTGGGTTCAAACCCAGCCCTGGCCAAAAATCGCCAAAAAATTTTTTTTTGAAAATTCAACTGCAACTTGAAGTTTACATTGGAAATTAAAACAGTGTAACCCAAACAACATTTGTACCCTCGTATCAATCTGAGATAAAAAAACAAATTAAAAAAAAAACCTGTTTACATAAAATGAAAAAAAAAACCCACAGCTTTTATGAATCAGATAGCATCATATCTCATTTACACTACAGAAGTGAGATTAATTTGTCCATTCATTGATTGTGCAATGTCAATTATGCATGGACCTCTGTGCTCTCTTGGGGGAATGGGTATAAAAACAAAGTGGCACTTTCCTTGTTCTTAACAGCCTTGTTCTTAAGAAGAGATGAGTGCATGGAAAGATTGTTCAGTGCATGTCTACATTAGCAAAGGTAAAGCCTCACTGTTCCCTGTAGTCGGAGATTCAGGGCATTATAAAAGCAGCTTTCTGTATACCTGCCATTTCTCCTCCTTCACTGGGATTTCAGCATGATTTCTATACTGATTCCGTGCATGTGTCTCCCCAGAGGAGGAGACACGTGCTCTGCCCACTGGGTCCCTCCGCCTGCACAGCTCTACCCTGGGCTGTCTTTGGTCACAGGGTCTATTATTTGGCTCGTATTCTATACCATCCCGACTAGAATGTCCCTCTGGGGACTTTTCTGATGCTAAAAGCAAAGATATTTCTACATCTGATTTAGACTTCTTGTTTCCCTTTTCTTCTTTCACTTCTGCAAATTGGATTTTAGATACATAAGTGGTGAATCAGCAAATGACTTTCAACCGGGGAACTGACCGAAGTAACCATGTTTCACTCATATGGGACATAACTTGGTCCCCTAACACCCTGGCTGCTATTCTTGGTGCCTTAATGTTTGCTGATAAAATAAACCAAAGTTTTCTTCTCTAAGATAAAATTAATATGGAAAATGTATGCTCCATAAGAAGTCAGTGTAATAATAGGTTAATTTGACATTTAGAGGTTTAAAAAGAGCACCCAGGTTTTTAATGGTAATTACATATTTCAGGTTTACTGATTCAAGAGAATTTTTTTCTTCCTTAGGGGGTTGGAATACAAAGCCATTGTACTAAATACCATAAATAAACACATCAAAAAACCTTTCTACTTTGCTGTTTGTGTGGAGGCTCATCACTTTCCTGCCAATCTCACTATAAGCTGAATCTCTGAACTTGTATATGAGAAGGTAACTAAATTGTTGCTGGCAATTGAAGGTGTTTATTAAGGAGTACTCAAATGCTTTCAAATATCATTTATTTAATAGACATTATGGAAAATTAAACCGGAAAGTATTGAAATTTCTTTTAGAGAGTGAAAATTTTTTCAGACCTAACCAAAACAGCTTTCACTATAAAACAAATACCTCTGAAACTTTCTTTGTAATGTTTAGAAAGTAATTTGGCAGTTTGAAATGAGAGACTTAAAAATAGTCATAGTCTTTGTCCCTGTAATACCACTTATGAAAAATATGTCCTAAGGAAACAATCAAATATGTGATAGTGAGTAGGGTGCTCATTACAACCTAATTATAGAGGAAAACAAAAAGAAATAATGCTAATGTCTAATATTAGACAAGTGGTTCAATATATCATATGTGTGTAGTATGAGTCTGTGCTATCATTAATGATCATTTGCATTTCTAAAAGTATATGTGATTCCACAAGCATTTTTATGCAAACACACTTTAGCTAACTTACCCCAACCTTTGAAAATGCATACACACAAATAGAAAATCAAGGACTGATACATGATAACCATTATTATTTTGATATGCCTCTAGTTGGCAGAGCTGTATTTTTTTGCTTTCTGTTTTAAAAATGTTTCTCTATTTTCCATGTAACCCAATGAATTATTCCTGATGAATTCTTTATTCATCTTTTAAAGTCATTTACCTCTTCTCTTCCTTATCTGCCTTTTCTTTAAGCCAGTACCTAAATCAAGTTTCAGCTAAAAATAAAGTTAAAAAGATAACAGAGAATGGAAGGGAAGGCTGGCCCCTTCTTCATACATTACAATTATTTTTACAGATACAAGCAGAACATGTATCTTGTCCCATAGTGTCCCCACAAGAAATAAATAAGCGAAAATCAAACAAATAGAGGATTTCTTGGAGGCTTATGCCTGGCTGAATTTAAACTGGTTTCACCTTTCAGAAATTGTGAAGCTTCACACGAAGGTCATTGAGAGTGTCAGCTTTTTTTAAGTGATAAGGGAACAGTCGTCCACTTAGCTTTTTGCAGATTCTCTCCAAAAAGGAAGAGGAATAAAGTGCAGAGGCAGACTTGTGACAACCCTGCTGAGCCATCCCAGAGGAAGGCACAAGCTTGTAAGACGTTTACGTGATGTTGAAACCGGAGGTCGCAGCTCTGGCCAGCACAGAGCCACAGCCTTTCCAAGCATCATGATTCATGGAACTCTGCTAAGCAAATATGAGCATTAGGAAACATGAAAGGGGAGGGTGACAGGGGGGAATTTTGAAGACTCAAAATCCAAGTTTAAAAAAGACTCTATTAACAAAATAGCAAATTCAGGGTGCTGTGAAAGACTCCAGGGGATCTCTAGGGACTCAGCTAGAAATCTACTTACTACCTCCCAAGGGTTTCAGGTAATCCTTACTTTGTGACCACAGGCAAGTAACTTTCCTGAATATTAGTTTGTTTTCTAACATGGAGATGATAATAGCATCTAACTCACAGGGTAACTGTGAGCAGGGAAACATTTATTCTCCTGTCTTTTTTATTAAAGATTCAATAAATAGGATTTTTCTCATAATCACTATGCTTATATTATTAACCTACATTTTATATCTCAAAAAGGTAAATACTTTAAACCTGAGAACATTTTGCTGAATTTTATCTGTAGTAGGAGGAAATACAGACACTCTTGCTGCCTATTCAGGCTTTAAGATCTTATAAAACCATCTAATAGCTATTTAATTATGACTGACAATCTGTTACTAAGTGCATGAGGTTATACGATATAAAAGTTAAACTCTATTTCATGAATAGTAACTTACAATCAAAGCTAGTAGTTGAAGTTCTCTCCCTCGATCTTGTCACATATGTGTAGGGGTATGTATGTACACGTGTGCATGTGTGTGTGTGTTAGATATGAATGGGTGGGGATATTTGATTCTCCTATCTCTTCCTTCCTCAGTGTAGCTCCTGTGGAAAGATTATACTAAAATAAAAATTCTGACAATCCTTCGATTTTCAAAGAGGATGGGTATTTCTCAACTGTTCACATATGTTCCATTTCTATTCTTCCTCTAGAGATATCACATAGATGGGTCTTAGCATTTCAGACATATTCTGAGAAGCTATGCCTTACTACAGGGGCCAGATCTTTTAAATTTTCCTTTACCTCTCCAAAACCTGACACTCAATGCTGAAGCAAGCCACTTATGTTAGGTTTTGTTCTCTCTTCCCAGTTAAGATAAATTACTAATATTATGGAATAGCTTAAAGCACTATTGTGATCCATTTGGGTTCCACCTATCAAACACCAACCCAACCCTCAGTCGCAAAAGACAGTAACCAAAAGTGAACTTGGAGTCAAGAAAGTCAGGATGCCTTCTTAGGCATTAATCAACCAAATCTACCTGACCAGTGCTTCTTAGTTAGACTCAAGAATCTTCAGGGGAAAAAAATTCAATAACATTTTTTGTTGAGATAAACAAATTTGCCCAACCATCTACACATTCATTGCTTGCTCCCTGGGACATTTTTACGCCCTGCTCCCACTTATGCCAACTTCAGATGATGTGGACAGCATTTGGGCTCTTTCTATTGCAAGAGAGATATCAAAAGCAGCCCTCGGGGAGGCATCACAGCGCCACCATGGAGCACTTTTGTGGCTCCTGTTTCAGTTCCTCCAATATTATGGCAGGACTTTCTGTTTCTCTTCTTTAATATGCTGAGATATAGCCATTCAAAATGCTGTGGATAAGAATGTGGATATTCAAAGTGTTTAATATGCTGAGATATGAGAAACTTTGAATAGTTTCCTTTGAATAGGATATATCTTTTGAAAGGCAAAACACATAACTGTGGATAAGAATATGGATATTCAAAATACGTAATCTAAGTTGGAAGAATGTACATTTTATATATTGAACTCAGTAAAGTTACCATCATTTTGAAGAAGGGAAACAGATGTACTTTGTAAATCTGTTTCATGTATCATCTCTCATTGAACATGATGTGATCTGCATGGACCTAGGTGCCCTCCCAACCACATGTTTTTCTTGTTAATAGTCAATGGTTCTGGGAGATTGGCCCATGACTCAGAAGTTCAGAGTCTTTTTGTATGCTTGAAGAACTGGCCAACAACCTAATAAATACAGTTACTTCTACTATAAAAAAAATATTTTACAAATCAGAATGATAGAACACAAATAGTTTTGCAAAAGAAATTTGCACAGCGAAAACACATGACTGTGTAAGAAAAAATAAAGAATATGTATCAACTTTAAGAAAAAGGATATTTCAAGCAGAACATTGAGAGAAAACTGCTATTATGAACTACAATGATCTCGGAGTCAAATGTTGGTAATGGTTCCTAGTTAGAGCTGTGTTACTTATGTGTGACAGCCCAAGGCATAACTGGTTTACTGTAGGAAGCATTTATCTGTAGTATTTCTTTGTTGTCTTGGTCATTCTTTACATTTAAAATGACATTGCCAGTCAGCATGGGCTTTCCTACCCTCATATGGCTTATGTCATTAAGATCTTTTTTTTTTTTGCAGTTTTTGGCCGGGGCTGGGTTTGAACCTGCCACCCCCAGCATATGGGGCCGTGCCCTACTCCTTTGAGCCACAGGTGCCACCCGTCATTGAGATCTTTTTACCCTTCCTCTTTGTCTTTGAACGTCAAACACAAGCCAAGAAAGCTTGTTTGCATTCTGTTTAGAAAGTGGGTATTTAATTAGTGCCACTTCTGTAAACACACCATGTTTAATCTGATTACGTTTATTACACATCACCTCCAACTATACCTGTAGCAGTTAATTCACTCTGCAGCCATCAGCTATCATTTAAGTCTTATTAGCATCAAGAGGAAATGAAGTGAAGTCACACCCATTTAATTTCTCCTCAGGGCTCTCACATTTAGCTACTATGTTGATGGTGCTTGTTTATGATGTGGATCATTAGAAAAAAATGGATAATCTAATAACATTGTATAAGGTGACAGGAACACATTGTTACAGTCTATGGTGTCATGAGCATATTTCAGACCAGTCCTGAAAAAATTGCACCAAAGTGAGGCATCAAATTTTGTTATGGTATTGCTTCTTAAAGGTAGATACGAGCTAAAAACCGTTTCCTCCCTCCTTTCCCCACCTTTATCTCCTTATTTCAATATTTCTGGCAGGTACTAAGCACAAAACCATGCTAGAAGCCCGGAATGGAAGCGGCACAATCAAAGCCTTTCCGAGGGCAGGAGTGAAAGGCAAGGGACCTGTTAACAAAGGAAACACAGGCCTCCAAAACAAAACGTTTCACTGTGAAATCTGCGATGTGCACGTCAACTCAGAAACACAACTTAAACAGGTGGGCCACACTTACTCTGAGAATGAGAGCAGAGAGCGGACACCCTTACAAAGGGGATGTGTGGGCTTCTTTTTATTTCTCTTTCTGCCCCGTCCCTTCATCCATCCACCCACCCACCCATCCAACTATCCCTGCATCCATCTACTCACCCACCCATCTTCTATCTTTATTTATTTATGTTTATTTTGATTGCTTGAGAGAAAACTAAAATGCAAAGGCTCTAGGAACTTTTCAAAAACTGGTGGCAGTGACTTTGTACTATTAAGAGTGGGAGAAGGGTATCAGATCTTTTCTCTGCCAGGTTTCCCACTCAAAAGTGTTGATTTTCTTTAAAGGTCAACTTCCACTGTTCCATTTTTACTTGTTTAGATATTTTCATGCTGCAACTAATTTTATACTGTGCTCTCCTTTTATGTACTCTATTACATGGTATTGTGCTGGGTTTTTGAATCCTGCAGCCACCTGCTAAAGGGATGACTAATTATGTTGCATTCATTTTTACTATGAATAGCCTTCCAAAGAGATCAATTATACATTGCCAACTTAAGGCCAACCGCTTATATATTGTGTGTGTATGTGTGTATATATGTGTGTGTGTGTGTGTGTGAGGCTAATCCCTTATATTGTATGTGTGTTTATATATGTGTGTGTGGCCTTATGTTGGCGATGTATAATTGCAACTTTCATGCAATGTATTGCAGATTTTATGCACCTTAGTTATTTATCTTTGGAATTTAAGGGGTTGACATTTGGCTGTACAAATGTGAACATAAATATTAGTATGGAAATAAATTCCTGCCTTCCCGAGCATCTTTGTTTATTTGCCCATAAAATTTCTTCAGACTTTTTTTTTCCTTTGTAAATGCTTTTCTTAAAAAGAAGGTGTGTATGGTGACAAGAAAAACTGGAGAAAAAGAATATGCTTCTATTTGTTAAATATATACTAAAATGGATAGCCTAAAAACATATATCTTTAAGGCATCAGAATCCCAGGACAAAAGTGCACAGGCTTTTATTTCTGTCTTTCAGAAACTTGCATGAAATAATTAATAATCTCTTCTCAAGCTAAAGCAACATGTGTGAGAGAGTTTTCTTGAATGATTTTTTAAAACTGTCATTTACAATTGCTTTTAATAGCACATCAGCAGTAGAAGGCACAAAGACAGAGCTGCTGGGAAGCCCCCGAAACCCAAATATAGTCCCTACAACAAACTACAGAAGGCGGCACATCCACTCGGGGTAAGTGTCACACTTCCCAAAAGAGTATACTGTGTTCAATGTCACACACTCTGCTGAATTTGGATTTTGTTGTTGTTGGTGGTGGTGGTGGTCAGCTGTCTAAGATGGCAAACAATTGATGTAAGAGTCCAGTCTCTATTCTCAAATGGAATTACCAAGTTCATGATTTATTTGCCACAGGCCAGAATCTGACCTTTTTGAGTTGAGCACAGGTGTATTACAGGAAGGGAGAAAAGCTAAAATCTTTGGAGTCAGGTAAGACATCCCAAAAAATCTGGTCTTCTTGATGTAAGTGGATAATTTCAGGAAAGAAAGTCAGTGAAAAACAAATTCTCTTATCTCCTTTCTTAGTATGCTTTAGAGACAAAGCATTAGGCCAGGGGTGGTAGCTAATGCCTGTAATCCTAGCATTCTGGGATGCCATGGCAGGTGAATTAAGTGAGTTCACAGATTCAAGAGCAGCCTGAGTAAGAGCTGGACCCTGTCTCTAAAAATAGTCAGGCATTGTGGCACGTGCCTGTAGTCCTAGCTACTTGGGAGGCTGAGGCAAAAAGATCACTTGAGCCCAAGAATTTGAGATTGCTGTGAGCTGTGACACCAAGACACTTTACTGAGGATAACAAAGTAAGACTCTGTCTCAAAAAAAAAAAAAAAAAAAAGGCAAAGCATTGATATTATTGATACCCTCAACAATTTTGGATTTTGAGCAATAGTCTCAAAATTGTGGCTTTTTAAATTATGCATCCAAGGACATGATGTAAGACATGGAGAAATATATCCCAGGAAATGCCCTCCCCCATCACTCCAAATAGGCTTTTTAGATTAGTGAACATATTAGTATAATGTCTTTGCCTGGGTTTTTTGGTAAGATTTAAGAGGAAATCTATGAAACCTCTTGATATTGTCAGTTAATATTGATGAACATGTATTTTTTCCTTTTTCTGAAGTGATAATGGCTTTCTTCAGAGAAACTCAGGGCTCAGTGAAAAGTTAAGAACAACTGATAATACATATCTAACATGCTGAATTGTGCACTTTAAAATCTTTCTTCAACATATATCTTAATATTTGGTGCCATCATGTGCTGCTAACATATGAAAATAGAGTTAAAGAGATCCCCATATAAGTTGACCCAATTAACTTAGTAGTACATCACTCACTTTTATTCAAATAAAGTTACTTTATTTTTCTGTAAAGGCCAAATTTTTACCTCATTAGGAGGCAAAGAATCCTGTACAGAACTGGTATTTCAGCGGTATTCATAACCTTGAGATCTATCTCTGGCCATTATGGACGCAGCTTTTGACCCTCTTAAAATAAACATAGCAGTGAAAATTTTATTACTATTAGTATCTAAGTCTCCTTTTTAAACTATTACTATGTTACTATTTCCATAAATGGATACGTTCTTTCCCTGAGAAGGGGTATCCTACTGATGCACTAGATAAATAATGAGCTCGCATTGTAGAGTAGAATTATGACATGGTTACTATTTGCTATTTTGTTTGTTTTAAATATCTCCCACAAGTGGAAAGAGCATTCTCTGTGTTACCGAGTTTACCCACTTGCAGAATCAATAGCAACAGAAAGCATATTAGCAAATCTCTCTTTAGAAGTATCTGCTTTTTGATAGCCAACATATATATAAAAGGTAGCATAATCATTTTCTAGTTTTTCTCAAGATGGACACTTTTCTCTGAAAAATAAAATTTTCAACAAAAATAAAATAAGATTGTTGAGTACTTTCAGGGAGAACTTTTCATCCCTGGTCGGCCATTTACAGGTACTTTCCAGGGAGGTAGGGAAAATGCTCTGCACTTTGCATTATCTTTATTATCAGTTCACAAGTATGAGTTTTTCTTTGTAGTTGTCTATATTTTAAAAGCTGTCTACCGGGCGGTGCCTGTGGCTTAGTCGGTAAGGCGCCGGCCCCATATACCGAGGGTGGCGGGTTCAGACCCAGCCCCGGCCAAACTGCAACCAAAAAATAGCCGGGCGTTGTGGCGGGCGCCTGTAGTCCCAGCTACTCGGGAGGCTGAGGCAAGAGAATCGCTTAAGCCCAGGAGTTGGAGGTTGCTGTGAGCTGTGTGAGGCCACGGCACTCTACCGAGGGCCATAAAGTGAGACCCTGTCGCTACAAAAAAAAAAAATAAAATAAAAGCTGTCTACCATTTTGGATTTTAACTAAAGATGCCAAAACTTTGTTCTTTTACTCTTGGTTTGATTTTTCCCTACCAGGTAAAATTAGTATTCTCAAAAGAACCTTCAAAGCCATTGGCTCCACGAATTCTACCCAACCCGCTGGCAGCTGCAGCAGCTGCAGCTGCCGTGGCAGTGAGCTCCCCCTTCAGTCTTCGAACTGCCCCAGCAGCCACACTGTTCCAGACTTCTGCACTTCCTCCAGCACTTCTGCGGCCAGCTCCCGGACCCATTCGGACCGCCCATACTCCTGTGCTGTTTGCTCCTTACTAAATTCCAAATAGGAGTAATTGTACTGCAATAATTTTTCAAAAAACAAAAAACAAAACAAAAGAGAACTATGCAGCATTTATTTATAGTTTAAAGTATATCTGAAGAGCCAGGACTTTTGATAGTGAATTGAAAAGATTATTTAAAAAGGGGCGGGGGTCAAGGGTGGGAGGGAGGGAGTGGTATTTTCTCCACATTAAAGCATTCCTCTTGAACATGATTGTTTTAGAAGTGATCTCCAACATTGACTTGTCGTGGTATCTAGAACTTCTGAAGCCTTTGTGACTGTGCTTTTGGGCACCTATTTCCCTCTGCATTGTCTTTCCTGCTTTATGAAACAACTATACATTGTCTAAGGGCATTAACTGGTTCCAATGTATATATAATAATTTACTCTGTAGGTCAAAATAATACAAAAAAAAAAAAAAGAAAAGAAAAAAACAAAAGCAACACTGTGAATAGTAGTACCCGTGCTGGTCCTCTTGCTATGACAGCAATTACTGGGTATTTATCCCAACAAAAATAGATGCAGTAGATGTCTTGTAAAACAATAGTGCTGTGTCTCGACCTATGCCACTAGATTTTAAAGAATTGCAAAGGTAGAACGAACAACTACTTCATACCAGTAAGCAAACACCCAGTGATGTCACGCAGGTGTCCCTGGTCAGCTTTGTCCTGCCCTATCTAGCTTAGAGAGAGAACAGGGCTAGGCTTACAGGACAGGGAGACATTAATAAATATGATTTCTTACAAAATACTAATTTCTTACCCTGAGGAAGTGTTTCTGGAAACAGACAAGTGTTTGTAATGAAACTGTATCTGAAAACAGACAAATCCATGCATCATGGGTATTTAGGAAGAAATCAGTACAACTATTCTGTTTCAAGGATGAGGGACAATCATAACATGATAATGCAAAGTAAGAACCTTTTATGTTTGTGCATACCCAATAAAACAGAGAAGGTTGCATCTCTGCAATAGCCCCTTTATATCATACCAGTAGGGTTATCTCTTTGGCAAAGGTTTCTGCTTTAAGTATGATGGTAGAATTAAGCATTATCTATTATTGTGGGGGGTTAGTGTTTTTTTGTTTTCAGATTTCCTACTGACATGATATAAACAATTAATATATATTTAAATGCTAGTAACAAGAAAAATGAATCAGAGTTAATTGCACACCAAGAATATAGTGTAAAAAAAAAAAAATACTGGTAAGGTCCACTCGACCATCATTCCTCCAGTGGAGTTGTGAAATACTTATAGCCTTTGATATTTACCATAAGGCTGAAAGAAGTTGATGTTTTACCTTTAAAACAAGATTTATCAGGGGTATATATATATATATATATATATGTGTGTATGTGTATATATATATGTATATTGTATATATGTTAGAAAGATTACAAGAATAACTTATAAAAAAGAAAATCTATATAAAATAATTATATAACCATCCAGTGTTACATGTTATCATTAAATTGGTAACAAACAGCATAAAAATAGCTGTGCCTTTAATTTGTGATAAAGGCTATTTGCTTTTTCCCATAGAAAGCTAACATATACCTATCGATATGGTGGAATTTGATGCAACTAGTCTGTTGCGTTAATGAGAAAAATGACACTCAAAGTTAGAACAGTGACAAAACATAGAAAAATCAACCCTACATGATTTAGGTTTAGAGGAAAAAAAACACTATTTTTGAAAAGATTTTGTAAAGACTATTTAAAAATATAAGGAAGGGCTGAGCTTGGACTTCCTGATACTACTCTCAAACTGTTGTAACCTTTGGAGAGGTATGGCAAATCAAGAGGAAATCATTTGCAAGATAGGTATTTAGCATTTGTCATTTTATATTTAATAAACACCCATAGCGTGCTTGGTGCTCAACATTAAACATCATCTTTGTAGTTCTCTGCCATCTAGCTATAGATATTTGTCATATAAACATATCTTTAAACCATTTCATTTTATATATCTTTTGTTAAACAAACAACCAAAACAAAAAGTCAAAACATATATATACAAAGGAAGGAAAAAGAAAGACAAAAAAAGAAAAAAAAAGAATAAGAAGAAAATCTATTTCCTCAGTCTTCTGGTGAAAAGAAGCTCAAACCCTCTTAGTTAAACATATTGATTAGCATTCAAATTTGGCTTGAAAGTTGCTGGTTATTTTGGTTTTGCCAACACCTCTATTCCCTGGGTTCAGCATGTGTTTCCTTTCTTTTCACCTATAGACCTTTCTAGTTCCCTCAGGTGGACTCTGCCTCTATTTCGTGTGACAAGCTTCTAAATGTTTCGAGTTTTAGTTTCCTTTTTCTGCTGTGTGGAATATTTTGATCTTTCACAGTCATCCTGAATCCCCCTCCAACAACCTTTACAACTGATAAAGGTTGCAGAGAACTTAGTGTTAATTAATGCAATCTCACTAGAAATCAGGGTCTGTGAGATACCGAGTCCTGAGTCACAAGGCATTACTAACTTTAATGATTTTCTGGGAACAAATAAATCAGCCATATTTTCTCCATCAGCCATATGAGAAAACTCAGAAATACTGATACCTGGATCCCTTTGCCTCACTGCGCTATGGAACCACTTTTGTTTAAATGGTCTTTTAAATTGGAGTTGTAAGCATCAGTTGTCTTTTACTCACTACCTAATAAAGGATGAAGCCTAATCATAGAATTTAGAGTGGATTCTCTGTGAGTTGTTTCCCCTCACTCTACGTATGTATTAACACCAGATCAACATCCACTGTAACTCAAGCTGCTGTAAAGTTGTGTCTCTTCCCTTAGGGAACTTTTTCCATGAATAAAGAACTACGACTCAGATTGGTCAATATGGGGTGCTGTGAAAATCCTCAAGGGTGTTCTGACTTGATGGTTATATATCCTTCCCTATGCATCACACCCTTGGCAAAGACAGCAAAGAGAAAACATCTCTGATTGATTTGAAGCCAATATAACTGCGTTGCAAGAGCCACATCTCTCCAGAAAAAGCATTGTTGCACCTCATCCAGATCATCCAAACAAATGGCAAACAGTCCTTGGGGAGGTCCTATAATTCTCTTCTGAGAAAACAGGTGATTGCATATGACAAATTGCTCCTCTCACTGCTCCTACACTTTGAAGAGCAGTTGTTTTATCTCCATAAGTAAATTGCATGGCTAGTGGCAATGTATATCACAACTCCTTCATTGGAAAGGATCCCTATCTTTAGGTACTATTGGGCACTGCCACTAGCATCAGAGATATAATTTGGTTTTTTGAAAGGTGCAATATATTTTGTTGCCAAGGCACTCTTTCTCATTTTGGGAATTAAAAGAGCAGGAAATTATGAAACAAAGGATTGAGAACTGATAGAGTAGAATTTTAAAAATAGAATCAAAATAGATTGTGGGTGTGCCCATTTAAGTTTCTAAGGCACAGACTGATAAATTACAGACATGGGTATTAACTTTCACTATTAAATTCTAAATTCATACCTTTGTCCTGGTACCTGTGTAATTTAAAATTTTCTGAAGAAATAAGAGCACAAAGCTTAAAAGATAACTGAAATGGTGGAGGAGGCTCTTTCTTTAAATCTGAATTGATGTAGAGAGTAACCTTTCCGTACATAAACGTAAATAATATTGTGCTAATATTTGTACACAAAACAGCCACATGACATGGTGGGGAAAGGAATGAGGAGCCTGAAATACATCAGAGTCTATTGTTGACTTTGTCTCTGACCAGTAGAGTAACTTTAAATAGTCAGCTAATGCCTTGCCCTTAATTTTTTTTATCAGTAAAATGGATGAGGGTGATTAAAGGCTGAGCTGGTTTAATCTATCAGCCCTAAAGGACCACTTCTCTCATCCTCTCAGGTATAGGACTGCTTTCTTGGAGTGAACAATACAGCTACTCAAATATGTGTATCTAGAAAAGAATTTTGTATTCCCTCTGTTCTGAGTGCACATCACAGGCCAGGTCATTTGCCTCCTCAGTCACAATGAAGATACCACCAACTAAATTGAAGGAGTGGCTAAATCACTTATTATCCACTTTTCATTGGACTCATGCCAGAGACAGGAGAAAAATGCTGCCTCTCTTTTCCCAGTCTAGAATGTAATGAATTGTGCATCAAACCAACACCAAAAGAGCAATAGGAAGCCCACAGGGTGGCTGTGGAAGGGAGCAACAATTTTAAGGAATCCTCCGTATTTCCACATGCCTCCTCTTTTCAATAGAAAGAGGCCCCAACTAAGGCATAACTAATTGTAACCTGAGTTTGCTTGTAATTCAACTAATGGCCACCTTATTAAGATCATTTCTTCCTAATAAGAACATTACTTCCACAGCCAAGTACAGCAGTCATGCACACTTGTCATTGTTACAAAAATTATTTGAACTGAATGCTGTCAGGGAAGGTTTCACCCAACGATTGCTCTTGGTTTTTGTTAAGCAGGAATGTTTATTTATGAAGCATCCCTTCTAGTCTCTGTATGACGTGCCTCAGTAAGTACTGAGAGACAGGGATCAGAAATGAAATGGATCATTTATACAGCAGGTCTCCGTTGCCTGCTACGAGTTCTGACAGTGGCATTGGGGCTGCCAGTGAAAGGTGGATATATTGATATCCTCACGTGGCCTGTGGGATTTTCACTTCCAGGAATGGATTTATAGCTCAACATATGATGAATGGTGAGGAAAGGCAGTTTCCACATGGGAAAAACCTTACATGTATTACTTTATTAGAAGTCCATTCAGGTCATGAAAGGTCACAGAGGTCACCCTCTATTTGGGTCATCGATGTTTAGGTGTCCGAGGACCGAGAATTAGTTTCACTTTGAGGGTCTTCTTTTCCCTCTCCTCAGAGATAGAAACTCCTCGTCCATTCCAGATGGTGGAGTTGAATCTAGAAACTGACAAAATTAATAAGTATGATCAAGTAGAATAACTTAGCATTAGGTCAAGTGTACTAAGACCAGAAAGAATGAGATCAGGGTCTTTTTATGACTGACAGGTAATCTCTAAAGGCAATTTCCAAAGAATGGGTCTAAAATGATTTGTGAAAAATGAAATATAGTTAAAAATAAGTAATTGTACGGTGACAAGTTCTAAGGTGAATGCTTTTATACACGCATACACATTTTTTAAAAAAGGAGTCTCGATATCTTTTATACTTGTCACCTTTATCAAAGTCATGGTAAATCATTTTATTTGCAATTATTAAGTTGGATTTTCTTTTAAGAAGGGGAATTCTAATGTCACACTTGGTAACCTTAATCATTCTAGGGCACTGGAGAGTTGACAAATAGATATGATATCAAGGTAGCATGTCCTCTAGCAAGATTATTATCTTAGCAGTTAAGTTGGGTAATGCAATTGTATCATTTTATACATGCCAAGGACTTTACATTTAGAATTTGCATGCTTATCAAGTCTTCTTCAGACCAGGTAGTGTACAGGATATGATCAAACATGGCTACAGTAAATTAGCAAAGAGAACCTTTATCAGAGGCCCAGGTCACATTTTTGCTAGTGAACAATTATTTTTAAAAGTCCCTCAGCAATAATATACTCCAACATAAATCCATGAAGAAACAATATTTTTATGGAGTTTTGAAGCTATAGTGAAAATGTATATAGAATTTTATATAAAAAAAAAAGTGTGGGTTTTCCTGGACATTTGTCAATATAATTTAAAATTCCTTATTATAGAATTCAAGCATAGGACACTAGGGCTAGAGATGGTCTAAAATGGATAACAATCCTTCATGAAATGCTTTGTGTCTGTGGTGATTTTGGGCTAGTATTAGTAGACATGGCAAAGAAATGAAGTTCTTGAAATCATGGAATGCTTCACTTTCATCAAATACTCAAGAAAATTTTCACTTGATGGCATCTGTAGAAAATGTGTGGAAGTGTTGGATATTGAAGAAAGCCTCGTGGCCAAGCGATCTGGGCACAGCACCGAGCAGCTCAGATGGTGAGTGCAGTTGCCGGCTTCAGTACAAATTATCTATGAAGAAACCGGGCCAACTCAGTTAATATTTTGATGATTCTTTTCTGATAGAAATAGGAATAATAATCAATTGCAGAAACATACCAAAAGAAATGAATTTAGTAAGTCTTTTGCTACTCAAATTGTTTCCAAAATCTAAGCCATATTTCTATCATGTTCAATAACATTGTTTTAGAATCCAATGTGCTTTTATAGTGTTGATATTTTTGTATGCTTAAAATGCAGATCTGATGCCAAAGCTGCATCACATATAGCTCAATTATTGTCTAGTCTGTTGGTCCTAAAAAGGATTTTCTTTAATACTTACTTGAAGCTATATTCTAGTCTGTTGGTCCTAAAAAGGATTTTCTTTAATACTTACTTGAAGCTATATTCTTTTGTTTTCAATTTCATTTAATTCTGCTCTGATTTTGTTTATTTCTTTTCTTCTGCTGGGTTTGGGTTTGGAGTGTTCTTCCTTTTCCAGTTGCTTGAGATGTCCCATTAAGTTATTAACTTCCTTTCTTTCCATTTTATTCAGGAAGGCTTGCAGTGCTATAAATTTCACTCTTCGGACTGCCTTTGCAGTATCCCAGAGGTTCTGGTAATTCATGTCTTGATTGTTGTTTGGTTACAAAAGTTTGGTGATTTCCTTCTTAATCTTGTCTATAACCCATCTATCCTTTAGTATAAGGTTGTTTAGCTTCCATTTTTTTCTATGGGTATGTAGGTTCCTGTTGTTATTGAGTTCAACTTTTATTCCATGATGGTCTGAGGAGATACAAGGAATAATTTGCATTTTTTTTTTAAATTTGCTGAGGTTAGATTTGTGGCCTGGGATGTGGTCGATTTTGGAGTATGTTCCATGGGCTGATGAGAAGAATGTGTATTCAGTTTTGTTGGGATGAAATGTTCTGTAGATGTCTGTTACATCCAGATGTTGAATGGTTAAGTTTAAATCTAAAATTTCTTTGCTTAGCTTCTTTTTGGAGGATCTATCCAGCACTGCTAAAGGGGTGTTAAAATCTCCAACTAGTATGGAACTGGAGGAAATTGAGTTGCTCATGTCTGTTAGAGTTTCTCTTATAAATTGAGGTGCGCTCTGGTTGAGTGCATAAATATTAATGATTGAGACCTCATCATATTGAGTATTACCTTTAACAAATATGAAGTGTCCATCCTTATCCTTCCTTATTTCAGTTGGTTTAAAGCCTATTGCATCTGCGAATAGGATTGCAACACCTGCTTTTTACTGCTTTCCATTTGCCTGGAGTATAGATGACCATCCCTTCATCTTGAGTCTAAATTTGTCTTTTAATGTAAGATGCGATGCTTGTATGCAGCAGATATCTGGCTTGAGTTTTTGTATCCAGTCAGCCAACCTGTGCCTCTTTAGAGGACAATTTAAACCATTCATATTAATTGAGAATATTGATCAGCCTTTTGAGAGTCTGGTGGAAATTTTTAATCCTTTTGTGACTGTGGAAGTTGGAATTTGATCAAAATATTCTGGGTGGGTTTCCTTTTGTGGTGGAGGATTACACTGGTCTTTATGGAGGATATGTCTGTGAATATCCTGGAGAGCTGGTTTAGTTATGGCAAATTTCTTCAACATGTGAATGTCATTGAAGTATTTAATTTCTCCATCATAAATGAAACTCACTTTAGCTGGGTACAGGATTCTGGGTTGAAAGTTATTTTGTTTTAGGAGATTAAAAGTCAATGACCATCCTCTTCTAGCTTGAACAGTTTCAGCAGAGAGATCTGCAGTTATTCTAATATTTTTGCCCTTGTATGTGATGGTTTTCTTTTGTCTGCTACTTTCAGAATTTTCTACTTCATATTAACCTTAGTGAAGTTGATTATGTTGTTTCTGGGGGATGTCTTATTTGGGTTGTGCTGGAGTTCTGTAACTGTCTGCTGTCTGAATTTCAGAATTTCTTGGCATGTCTGGAATGTTCTCCTTCATAATTTCATGGAGAAGAAACTCTGTGCCTTGGAAGCCACTTTATTGCTTTCAGGTATCCCTATAAGATGAATATTGATTTTCTTCAAATTATCCCAGAGCTCTCTGAGAGAGTGATCTGTTTTTGCCCTCCATTTCTCTTCCTATTTGAGAGTTTGGCAGCATTTGAAAGCTTTGTCTTCAGTGTCAGAAATCCTTTCTTCTGCTTGGTCCATTCTGTTACTGAGGGATTCTACTGTGTTTGAGGGCTACAGATCTTTGAGGGCTACAACTTCTTGTTTCAAAGTGTCAAAATCTTTGGTCAATTGGTCTTTGAATTCATTGAATTCTTGAGATATCTTTTGGGTTACTGCTTGGAATTCTAATTCGATCTTATTTGCTATCCAGATCTGAATTCAATTTCTGATATCGCAGCTAGTTGTTTGTGCATGGGAGCTTGTGCTGTTTCTGCCCCATTGATCCTTGGGGGGGTTGATCTACTCTGGCTATTCATATTTCCAGAGTTTTTCTGTTTATTTCACCTCATGATTGTTTTTCACCATTGCCTCTGGCCATCCTCAGAGTTAGGGATGTGTTTCTCCAAGATTAGACCCCAGCGGGATCACTCTATTGTTGCTGGATCTTTGTAGGGAGTGGCCCTGTGTAGTTCCTCTGGGGCTGTCCCAGCCAGGGAGCTCTGGTTTTGGAAGAAGCTCTGGAGTGTGACACACCCGGATCCAGCAACAGGGCGGGAGGTGGTGTGCACGGTTCTGGGAGTGCCTGGCACCCAGTGACTTTGGCACAGAGAGCCCAAGGCTCCAGCAGTCTCTTGCCAGGAGAAGGGCTCTGTGCAGAGGCAGGGAGGGCTCCGGAGGGCACGCGGCTACCAGAGTCCCTGGCCAAACGAGCAAGCCAGTGTGGAGGCAGGGTTGCATGGTTCCCGGAGTTTCTGGTCAGGGCATGCAGAGGCCCAGTGGGTGCGGATCATGGGTTGGGGGTCACAGCACAGCTCTTATGGAGGTCCTGGCGGCACCATGCCCAGTAGTTTGAGGTTGCTATGAGCTGTGATGTCATGGCACTTTGCCCAGGGCAACAGCCCAAGGCTCCAGTGTGCCAAAACTGGTCTCACTCTGCCTCTGAGGTTTAAGGCTGTAAGGTATCTTAGTCCCTGCCTTTAGGCTGCTCAGTCACTAGGTTACTAGCTCCCACCCGATCCTTGCTCTGTGATCCTGAGGGCGGAGCTTGCCGGGGCAGTTCTCTCACAATGGCTTTCTGCGGCCTACAGCCGAACACTATTAGCTCTGTCCAACTCAGTGGCTCAGTCTGGAGCCTTAGACAATGCCCAAAGTTCTCTGCACTCCTGCTGAAGCTCTCCCCAAAGGCAGTTCAACTGAGTGCCAAGTCCAAAAACACCGAAACAGTTCACAGGTAAGGCCTTTCCAGTTTGGAGTCTCATTGCTGCTTGTACTTACAGCTGCCAGTGGGATTAGGTCGATTGGACACATGCAACCACTTGACAGTTTTCCACTGTTTTTGTCCTCCTCTTGGGGTCCAGAAGTCCCTTGATGATTCCCTGTATCCTCAAAGGGATGATTATAGGCAGATCCCAACAGCCAGAGATGCCTGGAGTCTTATCTCCCCAGACTCACCGTGCCCTGTTGCAGGGAGGCTGTTATTCGGCCGTCATCTTGGATTCCAGTCATACTTTTTTTCATTCAGCTCTGAATGATTCCCGTGCCAGTGTTCCTTCTTTCTCTCTTGTTAGTGCATTTCAATTAAGTATGAGGCAGAGCAGTCATTTTATTTATAACTTTGAAACGTTGTGGTTGGCCTTTGCTGAAATAAAATTTCACTGAAGACAAGAGGCTGGAAAAATAATACTCCATATTTCCACAGGGCTAACTTTTTTTTTTTTAATTTAATTAGCTCCCAAACATCTTTTTCTTTTTTTTTATTTAAAATAGGAATTTCTGATTTCACTTAAAACAATCACAATCTGAGAGGTCTGGTACTCAATTTCTACAAGCCAAGTATTAGGTACAGTTGAACTGTGACTACATCCTCTGGACAAAGCAAAGTTTTACAACTTCCTGCAATCTGTACTAAGAGGCCCCAGTCCTTGCTCCTGGCTGGGCTTCTGTAATCATTTGGTTTGCAGCCCCTAGTGGAATTCTCAGCCACCACATACTCTTTTGTCAGCTAGTTCTCATAGCTCTCTGCATCCCTCTACACTCTCTCCCAATTCATTATTGCTAGGTTCATCTTTTGACTTTTAGGGGGTAGGCATTCTCTGTAAGGGAAAATGTTTTGCAACTATCACTTTCAGCCAGGTTTCTTTCTCCAGAACATGACCTGTGACAAATTAATGACTTGGCTGTATGTGAGATTTCTTAGAGTTGAAATCCAGGAAAGATGTGGTTGAGGCTGTGGGTGATTATATTCAAGAAAGAAATTACAGTATGTGATTTTTGTGTGTTTAACTACAGGAAAGTTTGGCTTCTGCTAATGGCAAAATTTTGATTGTAGGAAGTTAATAGCCCATTTGTCCAGAGGGATAGATTTTTAAAAAAAATTAATTATCTCCCAAGAACCAACCATGTTTTATATGAAAATAAACCCTTATGTATTTTATTATTCTTTAAGTTAAATAGAAATGAAAAATTAGAATAATTTTTAAACATTGGCTGAAGATATTCTTAATTTTTAGAAGGCCACTAATACTCTCTCCTAAATACAGACATGTAACCAGTCAGATGAACAGCTGGAAAAAATGCATACAAAAGTATTTCATCAAGTTTTACAAAAACTCACATTTCTTCCCACATTTAGGAACAGCATTCAAAAATATATTATAGAATTATCTATAGCATAGTGCATGTCTTTTTTATATGCCTGGACAATTGATATTAATACTAGCGTCTATAATTTTGAAGTTGCTAGTTATTTGATAGTAAAGGTTTCTTTCATATTATTTTGCTAAGAAATAAAATAACAGGGCTGTTCATAAGTTTTTGTTGAGTATTCTAAGCCAAGAGCTCATGCCAAAGCGAGATTTGGAATCTTGAATAACATACAACTTCACATTTTTCAAAGTGTGTAATCCAGGCATTGTGAATAATTTCTGGCCAGGTGCTAGGAAATTGTTCATAGCCTTTCTAAACATAGCCTGGGAATTGTTATGCTGAAGCTAAAACCAAATGTCAACTAAGGTCTGATACTGGGGAAAACAATTAGAACATTACTGAATTACCCTCCTGTTAGAGACTTCACCTTGAAAAGCTAATTATCAATTTATCATGTTTTATTCATTAATTGGAATTTTTTCAAGAGTGTCAGTGCATTTCCGGTGGGTTGGGTTATGATGGGAAAGACTATATAAACAGACCCTCTATGAGTTTGTGATTTATTTAGCCAAAGATGCAGAACTTAATGGAAGCAAAGTGCTACACAGGGTAGGAAAAAATGAGGTCTACTTTGGCCACTGCTTCCTTCCCTCTGGATTCCCTCTGGGTAGTAGAGACAGGGGACACACCTGCCAAGGACACAGTATAGATATGGCACTGCCAGATTTATGAAGAAAAGCTCATTTTATGTTAACTTGCTGTTGTTATACACTTAGGTATATTGGTTTCCTTGGGCGGCTAAAACAAGTTTTCATAAACTGGGGTAAGTTAAACCAATAGAAATTTATTCTTTCACATTTCCAGAGGCTTAGTTCAAAATCAAGGCATTGGCAATATTGGTTTTGTCGTAGGGCCTCAGCTGGGAACTCTGTGCCGTGCCTTTTCCAGCTGACGGTGGTTGCTGACTATCCCGGCATCCTGTGTCTTGTCAATATACATGAAAATCTCTCCCTTTGCCTTCACCTTAGGGCCTTCCCTGTATGTAGTCTCATCATTTCCTTCTGCATATCTGTCTCCTCTTATAAAGAAATACACCTGGCATGTTGGAGTTAGGATACAGCTACTCCCTATTTCTCAATAAGGTCAAGCTCAGGTTCTCAGATGTAGGACTTAACCAGATTTTTTGAGGGGAGACAAATCAACCCACAACATTAGGCCTCATTGTTCCCAGAGAACTTACACCCATGAATTGTGCCCTTGCCTTAGAAAGGGTGTTTACAATCTTAGGACTTTGCTAGATCTTGTGTCAAACCAATACTATGAGGCCACCCCTTTTATCACTGGAGTTTTAGGTAGCAGTAAAGAAAACGGGGCCATGAAAACTATTTTCATTCCCATATTTTTCCTATTTCTCAAAAACTCTGACGTTCACTATCACTGCTAAATCCTGTGGCCTAAGTTAATTCTCCTAGAAGCAAAGCCTGACATGGGGTTCTCACAAAAGTTCTTTGTTACTGAGGAAGAGTTCTCAAATGGGAAAAAATAAAGGAAGACAAATAGAGCCAGACAAGAAAGCTAAGGTCCAGTTTCAGACTAATCTTATAAAAAGCTCTGAATATTTCTAATAATTATTTAAGTAATAAGTGATCACTAGCATAATACAAGGAGAAGTATTAGAAGTGATCAGTGTGGAAAAAGAGAAGAGTAAGATCAATTCCTGGGACCATTACAAGTCATGGGTCATTTAGCTAGGCTGATAAGTCATTCTAGTTTGCCTGAAATACTTCCAAATAGTGCCTGTTACACTGGTGTAATCATTGTCATTGCTTCATTATAAGCTCAAAAAAGTCTATTTGGTTGAAAAGGTGTATTTTTGACTCTCCTTTCCCCAATTTATAAAGTGAATGCACTGAAATAGACGAGATAAAGCAGTCTTCCAGTAATGGTGTTTTCTGTATTGCACCTTCCATTCAAAAAACATGTTGCTCCTTGAGAAAATCCAATTGGGAAAGACACAGAATATTTCTCCTAGAACACTAGTTGATATTTTCAATTACATGATAAAATTATTATAAATAAAACATCTTATTTGTTCGTCCATCCACCTACAGCTACCCCTTCATGTATTCTTTACTCATATGCAGTTGTAATGTGCCCAAACTATATTGGATAAGAGAGGAAAGGGTAACCAAAACATATTCAATGCCATGCACTATGCCAAATGTACATTTTATTTCATCTTCCCAGTGATCACATGGAGCAGAATATTACTACCTCCTATCACAAATGTAAAATAAATAATATCATGGAGGTCGAACAGATGTCCCAAGATAAGTGAGCTCCAATTTAAATATTGTCTCCAATATTGGAGATATTTAATTTAATTTAAATATTGGACAACATCAATGCCTAAATTTTTTTCTAACACACATACAATACCTAATTTTAATCAGGCTGTTTCATAAAAAGACTAAAAGAATTTTACTGAATCTAACTAAAGAACATAAAACCAGAAATCACTTGGAATGCAGGCTAAAAGTGTGAAGATTTTTATTAAAATTCTTGAGGAATAATGATGATGACATTGATCACAGTGATAAGGATGATTGTGGTGATGATGACTCTGCTAATTTCAAGGTCAGAGCTTTTGACTGTTTGTCTGCCATGTTTCTTATCTCAGTAGAGTGATCTAAGTTCTTCAAACCAACGTTCACACTCCACGTCCTGTTATCCACCCTTGTACTGCTCCTGTTAGTATCCGTTGTATTCAAATCTCAACTACTTTTATGTAGTCTTCAGTGTATTATACTTGTTTTAATACAATGTTGAGGTGATATTCAAGGTGTCTTCAACTAGCCACCAGCAATGAGAGGCCCTGCTGTGTAAGGGAAGTAGAAAACACAGAACCAGTGGACTGGACGAGGTGGCTCACACCTGCAATCCTAGTACTCTGGGCCCTGTTGTGTAAGGGAAGTAGAACCAGTGGACTGGACAAGGTGGCTCACACCTGCAATCCTAGCACTCTGGGAGGCTGAAGTGGGTGATTGCCTGAGGTCAGGAGTTCAAGACAGAGCAAGTATGAGTGAGACCTCCTCTCTACTCAAATAGAAAATTGAGCTGGGCATCATGGGGGTGGGGAGACACCTAGAGTCCTCACTACTTGGGAGGCTGAGGCAGAAGAATCACCTGAACTCAGGAGTTTGAGGTTGCTGTGAGCTTTGGTGCCATTGCACTCTAGCCAGGGCAATAGAATGAGACTCTGCCCACTCCGCCTTCCCCCACCAAAATAAATAAATAAATAAATAAATAAATAAGAAAAAAGAAATCACAGAACCTACAACTTCTGGAGAAGGCATCTCACCTACCTCCACTGCCTGGGAGTAAAACCTCAAACTAATGTAGGTGAAATATAGGTCATAAAAATATTTTTTAATTGGTAGGAAAAATCACAAGACCAAAAACACCTTCCTAATATCACCCTAACATCTCTGAGAACTAAAATGTCTCTATTTTTAATGGAGATTCCTATTATAGACTATGGCTTGTCTGAGACTGATTTCCTTCTAATTTATTTTATTAACAATATCTGCAAGTCTTAGGACCTAGAATAATGCCATGAGGGTTATGAGATTATTTTTATAATTCTTTACAGTTTTTCAAGTGTTCGAAATAAATAGTAGTAACTATTAAACAACAAAGGATGCCCGCAAGCAGAGTTTGTCCAAGTATGGTACCTGGTCCACCCCCAACAGAATCACCAGGGGGGCTCAATAAAGAAATTCTTGAACCAATGGGTGGTGCCTGTGGCTCAAAGGGGTAGGGTGCCGGTCCCATATGCTGGAGGTGGTGGGTTCAAACCCAGCCCTGGCCAAAAACCACACACACACACACACACACACACAAAAGAAATTCTTGAACTCCACCCAACAGAGAATCAGAATCCTTAAAGGAGATGCCCAGAAATCTTCTCGTTTCCAATTCTTGGTGCTACTTATCCACAATATTCTGCTGTCTATAAAAGCTACTCATGCTGACCAGAGCTATAATATGTGATATACATCACTGCCATTACTATGATTGGGCATTTTCCTCAAAGACGATTTTTCCACTTTTGTTATAAATCTTCTTTGTGGGAAGATACATTATTTAGGTAGAAGATACATTGTTTTTAAATTTGATATTCATTTATGTCACATCTCTCACATAGAAAAACAACTTGGAGTGTGTATAAACATGTATGTATATATAATGTCACAAATTCCTAAAATTTTCTACTAAAGAATTTTATTAAAATTAAACAGTATTATAAATAGTATAAAGAGTATAGCCAATTATAAGAACTTGACAAATGATAGCTATTATCTCTAAACCTAAGAATGTCTCCATATTTGAAAATATACTCATTTCCTAATAAAAATTACTGAAAACCTTCCAGCACACACAAATACATTCATAGAAAATTTCCATTTTAACACTAACTTTCAAGCCAACAGAAAGTTTGCACACACACAAACATACACACACAGTCAAGTACAAAATATCTGTTGTTCCTTGAACATATATATATATGCATATTTTCAGAAATTATTCCATAAGACTCTGAAATAAAAGACTGGCATATGGTGTTCCACAGATACACCAGTTATGCAGACAAAGCAAAATAAAGATTAGAGAGTTTAGATACCAGCTTATAAAATAAAACGATAAACTCTAGATAACCTCTAGTCTATATGCTCTAGTGCTCCAGCTACCTCTCCCCTCCAGGGACAAACCACACATCATATATGGTGAGGCCAAACCCAAATGGTATTCGAAGCGTCTCCAGTGAGTGCTCCTGACTACCCCCCCTGGGGTAGTGGTGGGAAGCAGTGATACCAAAAGATTCAAAGCAGAAAAGAACACCATTCCCTTGATTGGGAATATGAAGGCTTGTGTTTCAACCAGAAGTCTTAGGCTGGCAGAGCAGGCTTCCACAAGTGAGTCTTCCTTTCCTACTTCCAAGGTGGGATATATTCTGTTCTGCAAATACCAAACAGCTCCTGTTCCTTTTCTATTTCACAATGAGATGACTTCATGTCATTGCTACATTAATGAATTTGCCAAATTCTGATACTATTTGCTAGGTCTATGAGGTTGGGGCATTTAATTAATTTTATTACTCTGTGCTTAATTTTCCCCATCTATTAAATTGTGATTCTATGTGCATCTACACCATAGTGCCTTGTGTCATTACTAATGTAATAGATGGAAAGTGCCTAAAACAGTGCCTGACACATAATAAGTGCTACGTAAATATCACCATTGTTGTGACTAGTAACATTATTCCTCTGTATTCTGTATAAAAAAAAGTAAGAATACCTAGGCCTAAACTTGTATATTTAAGGAACAGTGGATGTGTTGTACACGATCATGTGTTTGTGTGTGTGCGTGGGTGATAAATCCTCTTTTGGTTGATAGTGTCAGGGTGAAAATGTCTATGCATGTATTTCTGTGTGCGAGGAGGTCTTCAGTAATTTTTATTTAGAAACAGGAGTGTGTTTCAAACGTGGAGAAGTTCTTAAGTTTAGAAATAATAATAGCTGCCATTTATCAAGCCCTTATAATGGACCAAACTCTATATACACAATATTTTTGATAAACTTTCTTAGAGATAAACTTTATGAATTTGTGAATGAGATAGCTGGTGATCTAAGAAGCTAAGCAATCAAAGCAAGACCGAATAGCAAGTAGGCCATACGGTAGATATTTAAGCCTAAGTATTATAGCCTTGTTTCAAGGTCAATTGCTCTTTCTACTCTATTTATCATCTCCTAAATTAATGACTATTTAATTAGTGAGTATTAAAGGTAGAGATGCCAAGATTTTTATTATTAGTTTTAACCATTTAATTCATCCATCTATCCATCCATCCACCCAACAAACATTTCTTGAAATAGCACTTAGCTAGGTAATTGGGATTGAAAAAACAAAAGTCTATGACACAGTATTTGTCTTAAGAAATTCAGATGCAGATTATTCCAGGGGTATACATGAAATGTTATGAGAACTATAAGACGGAATACCTAACTTTCAGGTGGAGGGGGGAAAGACAGGTCAGGAAAGACCTTCCCTATGAGAGAGCAGTTTAGAAAGTCGAAAAATAGACTGAATTTTATCTTGAGCCACAAATAATGGGTGCCATTATCTCTCTTTTTCTTTCTTTTCTTTTCTTTCTTTTTTGAGACAGAGTCTCAAGCTGTCGCCCTGGGTAGAGTGCCATGCGTCATAGCTCATAGCAACATCTAACTCTTGAGCTCAAGGGATCCTCTTGCCTCAATTTTTCTATTTTTAGTAGAGATGGGGGTGGGGGGTGTCTCACTTTTGCTCAGGCTGGTCTCAAACTTGTAAGCTCAAACAATCCACCTGCCTCGGCCTCCCAGAGTGCTAGAATTACAGGCATGAGCCACTATGCCTGGCCTGCCATATTCTTCCTAAAGGATGAAGTTCTTGTCTTCAGAGGCTGGGCTAGTGTTTTTCAGGCAGATAGAGACACTGGAACACGAGGAGCCTTTGGCCTACGTCAAAACAGACTGGGGAGAAGATACACACTACAGATGAAAATAAAGATCTTTGGCATCCCAACAGAGATTATTTGGAGTGTAGCCTGATTTCGTTGGTTCAGCTGCACAATTCCTCACATAATTATGCATATAAAATTACTTAATGTCTTGTCGTGTATCATAATTTTTTTTCCTGTTACTCTACTCACTCTCCCCCCTTTTCAACTTTACTGCAAGATTCTTCCGAACAGCACTCAAGCTGTGAATTGACTGGAAATGAAATCAGAACATTGCTTCAGCCAATTCCCTCTTCTAGCAGAGGATTCCAAAATGGCATCTGACAAACACTCGTCCCTTTCGATCAAACTCTCACCCCTGACATTGTTTCTCTAATAACTATAGAACTTTGAGAAACAGTGTTTCACCATCCTCTGAAAACCAAAGCATTTTCCACTTGTGATGATAATTTCCAGAGGAGGAAGAAAGTTTGTGTGGTTTTTAGATTCAACACAGGAAGAACATCAAGTGCTATCCAGACTGAGAGACAAGAACCTGAAATCTCTCCTTAGTGAATAAAGTTATTTAGAGAACCATTTATTTATTAAAAACGTGAGTGTTGCTATGATACAAATGTGCAACAGACACACAACTTCTATAATTCTCTGTTCCTGGAAGGCAGTTCCAGTGTGCTGCAATTGTGTGGCAGCCTGGGTTTCTAAGTCAGAAATCCTCATCCTCTCTGGGGCAGAGAGAAATCTCCCAGAACACACGAACCAGAACCAATAGATGTCCCTTCTTCTCAACACAGATGATTCCTTTCAGAAAACTGGCTGAAATTTCCAGGTTCAATGTATTTCTTCTTAATTACTATTTTACATCATAAAAAGCATTGATTCCTAAGTAGATCTGTATATATTGAATTTAAGACACACTTTGGGTCAAATACATTATAAAAAGTCCATTTTCTTGGTCCAGGATACATTTGTTTAGTATCTTTTCCTAAATATCTCTAACAAATTACTTATGATGAAAAGTGATGAAGTCAGACCATTGGAGTGGGGATTGATGAGAAGGGATGAGGGATGTGGAGTATTGGAAGGGAGGAAAGAGGAAGAGAAAATCTTCATGGTTCAGTCATGTGTGAAAACTATTAATATTCTACAACCAAGATCAAGGGGTGGAAATTTCATTGTCACAGTTTGGCTTAAAATACTAGCATGCTTTCTAACCATTAGTATTGTTGATCAATATGAGCCAGCGTACAAGTGCTTTGGCAGGCTTTGGAGACTCAATGCTTTGATTAGAACCCTGGATCAACCACTGTTGGTTCACATGCTTTCTAACCATTAGTATTGTTGATCAATATGAGCCAGCGTACAAGTGCTTTGGCAGGCTTTGGAGACTCAATGCTTTGATTAGAACCCTGGATCAACCACTGTTGGTTCACTGTCCTTAAGAAAATGGTATAATCCCACGTTCCTTGTGTTTCACATTTATAAAATATGGAAACACATAATGCATACCTCACAGAATTGCTAAGAGGAGCAGGTGAAATAATATATGTAAATCGTTTAGCACATGTTATTACTTTGCCCGGCATACAATAACACTAGCAATCTAGTTAACATTTATTGAATGCCTCCTTTGAGTAGTTACAATCCCAAGCATTGTGTGTATATTACCTCATCTAATTCTCATAATGTTTCTATATTATATAAGGAATATTATTATTTTCCACGTTATAAATGAGAAAACTGCCTGAGGTATTAAGTTACAAAGGCCCAAGGTCTCAGAAGGGTGGAGTGAGAGTTTAAACCTAGCCAGTCTGGCTACAGAGCGCATGGTTCTAACCACCGATCATATCCTGGGCTTAGGACTATGCCTGGCACGTTTAAGCATTACGTATAGTAAATATAACAAAGTAGATGCCTTGGAAGGCAAGAAGCTGGAACTACTCATGGGTTGGTCAATCACCCCTTGAGGATTCTGAATGAAGGATGATTATATTTTGCCATAAATTATTCATTGGCTTTAAATGACCCTTTCAACTCTACACTGGCTTTGGGAACAAGCTAGTACATTTTAAAATCCCGACTGCCACTTCCTAAGTCATGTGATCCTAGACAAGGTATTTAGTGTCTGTGCCAAATTCAACTGCCTGTGAAACCAAGCCAATAATTTCCATGTTGTAAAGAGTCAATGAAAATAATATACATAACGTCTAGCCTAGTTCTTGATAACTAGTAAATAATTGGCACATAAGCCAATAATTGTTAGTATTGCTATACTATATTTATTGTTTAGGTTTTTACTTCTCCAATCGGTTTAAATCTCCTGTCTCACCTTTTCATGTGTGGTTACTCAATATCTTAGAAGAGAAACATTTTTCAGATGGCTCTGCTACTCTGTCAAGGGAATAGATGAGAATTAAGTTTAGGAAATTAGGTTAAGGAAATATAAAGATTGGAAAGAACCATTGGAACTTGATAAAGTAGGTCTACAAAGGAGGGAGCAGATGTAGTAGACCCAGGCCACAGACTTCTCATTTTGTCCCAGATCTGGTGGATTCTGGGGATAAATGTTAAAGCTATTGCTTTCCACTGGCCACTGAAAAATGCCTACATGTGGTATATTCCCAGCAACAATGAGAAGGGAGGATGCTTCTCATGTGTCAAACAGTAACTATACCTAGTTACATCTCTAGGGGCAGGACTGTAAGCCCACTCCAGCCATCCTTGGCTCTACTGTGAGAAGATGATGGTGAGTTCTACATTTGCCTCTACGATAGAGCTGAGATACTCAGAGTGCAGGGAGAAAATCCTAATGGACATTAATGACCCTGATGAGAAAAAACCAAATGTATATTTAGGGAAACAGAGAGTTCAAGTTACACATCCAATTCTATAAAGATGTCCCGAAGGTCACATTTTTATACAAAATCATACATCTGGCACCACATAAACTTAAAGTCCTTTTGTAAAAGCAAAAAAGAAATTATTAACAGGCCTGTTTTCATTTTGAAGGGTAGGGTTTTTATCATTTTTTTACAAGTTTGGGGCTATGGAAAGGGAGGGAGGGAGGAGGGGATTCTAGAGAGAATTGAGTGTCACAAAGAGAATGAAACGGAAGCAGAAAATTCAGACTCCATGTGCTTCTCACACTATAGTTAGGCTGTCACTAATGTAGCTATTAACTTTTCATGTTCAGATTTATTACGCTGTCATTATTGCTCTTTTCTTTGCTGATGTATCAAACCACTATTACATATTTGTTGGCATCTCATCTATTTAAGGGAAACAAGCGATTACCCGTTGCCAGGGAGACTGATAAGGAGCGTGTGAGTGAAGGACTATGAGTTCTCGGTGAAGATAACAAAGTCTCTGGTATTTTATTTTGGTTTAAATCATAAACTACCTCATTGTTTGCATAAAAATTACCTTCCACCTCCCATAAAATAAGACAGTTACTCAAAGAATTACACATATACATTTTAAAAAATAGATACACATGATAGACAGACAAATCCACTTTGAAGCATCACATTTAATAAGAAATCCCTGGAAATAAAAGTTATTTCTAGGATTTTTGAAAGTTTTCATTACCATCAGAGAAACACAGAGTGAAAACATGGACAAAAATGTTTCTGAAAATGATCACACACAAGTTTATGGACGGGAGGTGCCAGTTTCCACAGACTCTGACACATATTTGAAGGAAATAATGGGGATGTGAGAGTTTGGTAGACCTGATGAGTAAGATAAATGTCTTTCTCAGTTAAGTTGGCTGTGGACCTTGCCCAAATTATCTCCCTTCTCATATTCTTTGCCTTGCTTATAAAGAAAACAATACATATTATGAGAATCATAGTGAAAATTAAATAACAATTATAAATTACATAAAATAGGTTACTTCCATGAGTGTGTCACACAATACTTCAAGTCACTGCTCATTGAATTCAAGCATTCCACGAGTACCTGCATTTGTTTAGGCACAAAAACATAAATAAGATATGGCATCATCTTGAAACTCAGATTGTCGCAACAATCTGATAAGTAATTCAGATGTATAAAAACAGAATTTCAATATAATGTTTTCATTATGATCATGAACTTTGTTTTTTTTAGGATAATGCTAATGCTATAACATGTAAATCCTCAAATCTCAGTATTTTTGATAATTTTTCTCCGTGATTTCAACATACGTGTTTCTAACTGGCAGGTGAATGGCCTCCCTATCTTTATTTAGTCCCTAGGATCTTACCAGTTTTCTGATTGTGTCCTTTCAGAAGCATAGCACACAGACAGGTGGAGGTTTTATACTAGAAAGGCTGTCTGGAGATGGAAAAATCACAGGTTGTTCTTGTTTGCATTCAATGCTAGCCAGGGAAACTAGCCCATCCAGCCATGAGGCCAGAAAGATCAGCTTGGGGTGAGTGGTGAAGGAGATGTCAGACATTTCCTACAGGAGATAATATAGGCATAACTCAGAGATGCTACTGGTTTGGTTCCAGACTATGATAGCAAAACAAATTTTACAGTTAAGTGAGTTGCACAATTTCTTTTTTGTTTCCCAGAGCTTAGAAAAGTTTTGTCTACAGTCTACTGTAGTCTATTGTGTAATAACAGCATCATGTCTCAAAGTAACAATGTGCATACCTCAATTTGAAATACTTTATTGTTAAAACTGCTAGTCATCATTTGAGACTTCAGCGAGTCATAATATTTTTATTGGTGGAGGGTTTTGCCTCCATGTTGATAGCTCCTGATTGATGGGGATGGTGGTTGCTAAAGTTTGAGGAGGCTGTGGCAATTTATGAAAATAAGACAACAAAGACGTCTGCTCCATCAGTGGACTCTTCCTTTCATGAAAGATTTCTCTGTAGCTTGTGATGCTGCTGGATAGCATTTTACTCACCCCCCAGTAAACCTTCTTTTAAAATTGGAGTCAATCCTCTCAAACCCTGCTGCTGCTTTATAAACTCGGCTTATCTAATATTCCAAATTCTTTGTTGTCATTTCAACAGTGTTCACTGCATCTTCACCAGGAGTAGATTCCATCTCAAGAAACCACTTTCTTTACTCATCCATAAGAAACAATGCCTCCTCCATGCATGTTTTCCCATGAGATTGAAGCAATTCGGTCAGTCACATGTTCGGGCTCCAATTCTAATTCTAGCTCTCTTGATATTTCTGCCACATCTTTTCAGTAACTTCCTCTACTTAGTTTTGAACTTCTCAAAGTCATCCATGAGGGTGGGAATCAATCTCTTCCATAGTCATATCGATGTTGAATTTTGACATCCTCTCTTGAATCAAAAATATTCTGAATGGCATGGAGAATGGTCAGTCCTCTCTAGGAGGTTTCAGTTGAAAATGTGGCTGGTTTGATCCATCAAGGCAATCTATAGCAGATGTAGCATTCCAAAATGTATTTCTTAACCAATAAGACATAAAAGCCAAAATTACTCCTGGATACACAGGCTGCAGAGGATACGTTATGTTACAATCATGAAACAGCATTACTCTCCTTACACATCTTCATTAGAGCTCTCCAGTAACAAAGTACATTCACAATGAGCTGTTATATTTTGAAAGTAATCATTTGTTTTCTGAACATCCGGTCTTAATAGCGGGCTTGAAATATTCAGTAAACCATGCTGTAAATAGATATTCTGTCATCCATGCTTTGTTCCATTTACAGGGCACAGGCATCATAGGTTTAGCATAATTCTTAAGAGCTCTAGGACATTTGGAATGGTCAATGAGCACCATTAGATCCCTAACACAAGTATCAACCTGTCCTTTGATGCTTTGAAGCCAGACTGACTTTGCCTCTCCATCTATGTAAGTCCTTGATGGCACCTTCTTTCAATAGAAGGTCCATTGGTCAGCAGGGAAAATCTGTTGTTTAATGCAGACAACTGAATCCGTAGTCTTAGATTCTGGATAACCTGTTGCAGCTTCTACTTTGGCATTTGCTGCTTTGCCTGGCGCTTTTATGTTGGAGACGGCATCTTTCCTTAAACCTCATGAACCACCCTCTGCTAGTTTCTAACTTTTATTTTGCAGCTTTCTTACCCCTCTTGGCCTTCTTAGAATTGAGAAGAGTTAGGATCTTTCCCTGAATGTGGCTTTGGCTTTTGAAAATGTGGCTTGTTTGATCTTCTAATCAGAACACTCGAACTTTCTCCTTATCAGCAATAAGACTGTTTCACTTTCTTATCATTTGTGTGTTCACTGGAGCAGAACAGTTATTTTTCTTTAAGAATGTTTCCTTTGCATTCACAAGGAGTGACTAACTGTTTGGCTCAAGAGGCTTAGCTTTTGGCCTATATTGCTTTGCAACATGCCTCCTCACTCAGCTTAATCATTTTTAGCTTTTAACAAAAAGGGAGAGATGACCAACTCTTCCTATCCCTTGAGCACTTAGAGGCTATTATAGGGTTAATATGTGGTCTAACTTCAATTTTTGTGTGTCTCAGGGAATAGTAAGGCCTGAGGAAGGGAGAGTGAGACTAAAACAGCTGGCTGGGCTACACGAGTGTGGCAACAGCCTACAGTGACAGCCGACTCCCTGGTGGATAGCACCTTCCTGCTCCATGCCCCCACCCCATGGGGAGCCTGTCCATCCTGAGGACACGATTGCGTGCTGAGGTTCCCATCAAATGCTGCTATCCCAGACAGGGCAATGTGAGCCATCCTGCCCACCTGGGTGCCCTTCAGGACCACAGTGTTCTCAGAGGAGAAATGGGCTTTCTCTCTGTGCCTGATGGAGGAGAACTGGAGCATTGAAAAGAAGTCCCCCACCTTCCATCTGGGAGATGTAGCCCACCTCTAGGTGGAGATTCACACTGGCAGCCATGTGACACTGCAGCTGTTCATGGATCACTGTGTGGCTACACTTTCACCAGAACATAATTCATCCTCTTACCACACCATTGTGGACTTCCATGGTTGTCTCCTTGATGGTCTCTCAGATTCCTCTTTTGCCTTCAAAACCCCCAGGCTCCAGCCAGACACTCTCCAGTTTACAGTGGATGTATTCCACTTTGCCAATGACTCCAGAAATGTGATATATATCACCTGTCATCTGAAGGTCACTCTGGCTGACCAAGACCCAGACCAACTCAACAAAGCCTGTTCCTTCAGCAAGTCTTCCAATAGATGGTTCCCTGTGGAAGGCTCTGGTGACATCTGTGACAAGGGCGACTGCAGCATTCCAGGCTACTCTGAGAGAAAGTGCCATGTCAGGAGCCCATAGTTCAGGTCTACTTCCTGCAATCACAGGCATGTGACAGAAGAAGCAGATGTCACTGTGAGGCCGCTGATCCTTCTTGTGAAAGGCTAGTGACCATAATATGGAAGGATGAGCCTCTCCTGCCTGCACCTCTGTGATGCTGGGTAGAGGCCGAGCTGTGGTGACATCCCTGACTCTGGCTGCTATTGTCCTGGCTCTCACCATGCGTTGTCCTGTTTCCAACCCTGTGTCTGCTTCCCAATAAAAGAAGAAAGCAACCAAAAAAAAAAAAAATTCAGAATATATACCACATTTACAAAGTTTATTGTCTTATTTGGGGTCCACGGAATCCCAAAACAATTAAAATAATAACATCAAAAATAGGTGATCATGGCCAGGAGTGGTGGCTCATGCACTCTGGGAAGGTGGGGTAGGAGGATCACTTGAGCTCAGGAGTTTGAACAGCTAGAACAAGAGGGAGACACCGTCACTACTAAACATAGAAAACTTAGCAGGGCAATACGGTGGGTGCCATTAGTTCTAGCTACTCAGGAGGCTGAGGCAGGAGGATCCCTGGAACCCAGGACTGTGAGCTTACTGTAAGCTAGTCTGACACCAATGCACTATAGTCTGGACAACAGAATGACTCTGTCAAAAACCAACCAACCAACCAACAAACAACAACAGAAAAACATGCTGATCACAGATCACAATAACACATGTAATAAAAATGAAAAAGTTTAAAATATTGTGAGAATTACCAAAATGTGACATAGAGACATGCTTTTAGAAAAAATATTCTGACATACTTGCTTGATGGAGCATTGCCATAAACCTTTAGTTTGTAAAAACACAATATCTGTGAAGTGTAATAAAAAGTGAATCACAGTAAAACAAGGAATGGTTATACTTAGGTTTTGTTGAAAGATGAATAAACATTATCTAGACAACAAAGGACATGAGCACAGCATTTGAGGCAGTAGAAACAATACAAATAAAGCGACAGAATAAACAGCTGGGTACAGTGGCTCACACATGTCATTCCAGCTACGCAAGAGGCTGAGGCAGGAGGGTCACTTGAGCTCAGGAGTTAAGATCAGTCTGGGCAACATAACGAGACCCTGTCTCTCATTTTGTGTAACATTATTTGCTCCTTAAATCTCAGATCCTGTCTTAAGAAAAGAGAAGAGACAAGGAAAGAAAGAAGAAAGAGAGAGAGAAGTTGATTTGGCATGGTAGTATGCACCTATAATCTCAGTTACTTATCTGGGAGATTGAGACAGTAGTATTGCTTGAGCACAAGAGTTTGAGGCTTCAGTGAGCTGTGATTTTGCTGCTGTCCTCCATCCCTGATTAAGAGTGAGCCCCTACTACCAAAGGAAAAAAATAACCAAAACTAGAAAGCACACAAAAAAATAATAATTTAGGCACAGTAACCATGAGTAGTCCAGTATTATTGGAAGAAAAAAATGAAATGGAATATGTGAGTGATGAGGAAGGTATACTATTATAATACTATTAGTAATAGCTAATATATGTTAGCCATTTACTGTACACCGGGCCCTGTTCTAAGCATCTTACAAGAGGTCTGACAGTGAAGTTCACAAACTTGCCACTGTGTGTTTACTTTGGCAGCACCATGCAAACCAACATTTCTTAACCTTGGTATTTTTCAGTGTCTCACAGTTGTGTTTGTGTCAACATGTGGCAGTGTCTTGCTGAGCGGCATTCATTATTGTTGTATTTTTGTGTACCATTGTGAGAATGTTGAGCTTGAATTAGGGTAACAAACGAACATTAAATTCTTGTTAAACTTGGCAAGGGTGGAAGTGAAATCAGAAGTATGTTAGTCCAAGTTTATGGTGACAATGCCATGAAGAAAATAGCAGTGTGCAAATGGATTAAATATTTATCTAAGGGGAGAGACAGTGTCACTGATGAAGAAAGGTCAGGGAGAGCAGTAACAAGCAGAACTAATTATACTATTTCAGAAATTCACCAAATTGTACTTCCAAATCCTTGGCTAACTGTAAGAAGGATAGCATACCAAATAAAAATTGGTAAAGAAAGAGGGAAAATTTTTGTTTGTTTTTTTGTTTTTTGAGAAAGATTCTTACTCTGTTGAGTGGAGTGGAGTGCTGTGGCATCATAGCTCACAGCAACCTCAAACTCTTCAGCTCAAGTGATCCTCTTGCTTCAGCCGAGTAGCTGGGTATACAGGCCCCTGCCACAAGGCCCAGCTATTTTTAGAGACAGGGTCTTGCTCTTGCTCAGGGTGATCTTGAACTCCTGAACTCATACAATCCACCCATCTTGACCTCCCACAGTTCTAGGATTATAGGTCTGAACCATCGCACCTGGCCAGTTAGGAAAATCTTAACTGAAAATCCAGGCATGAGAAAGGTATGAGTTAAAATGGCCCTGACAGAGTTCACCCATGAACAAAAGCAAAGATCTTACATGGGACTGTATGCGAGGGAGTTTTTAGCCAGTAAAAACCTATATTGGAACACCCTCCCTACTCACCTGCTCTGGCCCCCAGTGACTTCTTTCTTCTCAAACACAAAAGAAATATTGAAAGGAAGACATTTTGATGACATTCAAGACAGAGAAAGTAATATGACACTAGCTCTGACGGCCACTTACGAAAAAGAATTTCAAAATTGTTTTGAAGAGTAGACTAGCTTTCCAGGCAAATATTTCAAGGGTGACATTAGTGATATTCAGCAATAAGTTCTGTAGCATTTTTTCTAGAATGAGTTGAACAACTTAATCATCAGACCTCATATTTACAACTAATTTTGATTCTCTTAGTAAGACTGAGTTAGACCTTATTACTATCCATGTTACATAGATGAGGAGACTAAAAATTTTTTTTCCATGAACACAGAGTGAACAAATGGTAAAACTGGAATTTAAACATTGGCTATAAAATCCAATCCTAACCCAAGAGCATTTGACCACTACCTCTGGAATAAGATCAATGATAATCATGTTGGTTATGGGCATTTATTGCACTGTGTTGGACAGGGAAGAGCAGTCACACAAGAAAAATCTGTTTTTGAGGTCTGTGGATTATGCTGGTGGCTGGTGGAGGTGGATTAGAACAGTGGTTGCCAAACCTCCACATACATTGCAATCTTTTGGAAGATTTAGTAAAACACAAACTGCTGGGGGGGCACCACCAGGGTTTCTGATTTTGTTTTCCTGGAGTAGAATTCAAGGCACAAATTTCTAATAAATTAATAAGTTCCCAGAGATACTTACCCCACACTTCGAGAGTGACTGGGTTAGAAGTAAATAATAGCAAGTTTCCTTCTCCCTTGTTAAAATACCAACATTCTTGCTCCATTTTCTGAATTATAAGATATCTATCAGTTCTTTACTAATTGGTATTAACTACCAGTTTTTATTGAAAAATAGTTGGCTTCTCCCAGATTTAAGCCTTAACTAAATCTACTGTATTAGTTTGTCAGAGCTGTCATAACAAAATATCACACACCAGATGGCTTAAACAATAAAAATGTATTTTATCACAGTTCTGGAGGCCGAAAGTCTGAGAGCCAGGTGTCAGCGGTTTACGTTTCCTCTGAGCCCTCTGTCTTTGGTTTGTAAACTTCCACATGCTCACCAGGCTTTCACTTAGTGCAGGCAAACCCGTGCTGTCTGTTTCTCTTCTTGTAAGAACATTAGTCATGTAGGATTAGGGCTCCACCCTACTGATCTGATTTTAACTCAGTTACCTCTTTTAAGGTCCTATCTCCAAAGACAGTCATATGAATTAGGGCCCACCCAACCTTAATTCCCTCCTGAAATGCCCTATGTGCAAATACCATTCTGAGGTACTGGGCATTGAGACTCCAACATATGGATCTGGGGGAGAGGGAAGACACGATTCAGCCCATAACACCTATCACTTGTGAATTTAAGGCTATTATGAAGAATTATTATGTTTTAGGTGTATGACAGTGATAATACAAATGCTCTATTTTTGTCAAATCACCCAGTTATTGAACTTGTGTCTAATCACGTAGCCAAGTAAGATACAATTTCTCATCTTTCAGCTAGGCAAGGATCCGGTCATTGACCAATAAACTCTGTGGGTCAGGCTGTGGAAAAAACAGATGCTTCTTATATTGATAGTGGGAATGTTAAACATTATAATCCCTATGAAAGAAAGAGAATTTGACAAAATTCTAGAAAATTTATGTTGCATTTTCCCTTTTACTCAGAAGTATCACAGTTAGGAATATGTTTTAAATATACACCCCCAAAGTAAAAAATACCAATCAAGACAACTCATTATAGCATTCTTTTTTAGTATTACTTTATTAAAATTAAAACACTGAAAAGAACTGAAAAATATTAATATTGGATAGTTAAACCCATTATATTCACACAATGGAAAACTATGCAGCTGAAAAAAATGAGTGAGGAGTAAATCTACATGACTTGGGATATATAATTATGTATGATAACATGGTGTAAGAAATTGTGTATAAAATATCAAATTTTAAAATGGTTATATATTGAGAGAGGATAAATAGGTTGGACTAAACAGGGAAAAACTTGGTATTTGTAAAGACAAATTTTCTTTATTTTTGGAACTTCATTGCTATAATTTATATCCAATAATCTAAGAAAATTAAATGGGTGAGAAAATTAAATTGGCTATAAGATAATAAGTATGATGGGTACCTGAGGGTATTATTCTACCTTATTTGCATTTGACATTTTATGTAACAAAAATACTTTAAAAAAAGAAAATTTAAAGCATATATATATATATGTTAGCTATTATTGTCAATTACTCATAGATAGCCTTATAACAGGATTCTGTATAACACATTCTTCGTTGACTTTTAAAACATTAAGGAAATTTTCTCAACCTTAAATTAACCCACTCATTAGCAAAATTTACAATATTGGGAGCTTCTTACTCAATGGTATAGGCCTCAATAAGCAGCTGGGAGACTTATTAAATAAACACTCTTGCATTCACTCTTGGAATCCCCTGTCTCTCTATATGTAGGCTCTGCTTAGCATTATAATTTTATCCAACATCCTCTTCAGTAATTTATTTATTTTTGTTTTCCCCATTATGTTCCTTTTCCATTCTTGGCTCAAATACCTTGCTATGTAGCCCAATATCATTATGAAAATATTACTTTCTAAAAGTCGTCAAGCATTTTTAATATTCTATAGCAAATACAACATCCTAGGGGACATTTTACCCAAAACACCAAGCTACAACCAAATATGCTTAGCCTACAAATAAATATTATTCCTAATTATGAATTTATGTACATGAAAAAATTTAAAATGCATATCAGTAAACATTTTAGCATACAATTAAATTATCATTAATAATCATAATACTTTCATTTATTAAACACTAGAGAATTTTATACAGGCTATATGGAAAATGTTTCTAATTCTAATGTAATGATAGAGATTCTTTTCTAAATTTTAAAGAAGCTTAGGAACATGCTGGGATTCTAAAAACTAAGTGAATAGAGGGCTCATAAACTCTTCTTAAGTTTACTACACTGCCAAAATGAAATCAGCAATGTGGAAATTGCTATACATTAAAACTAATTACAGGAAGATGGTTAACTCTTGAACTTACTTGTCAGATTGTCTCAAAAGAAGAAAAAGTTTTAGATGTAAATAATAAAATATAGATTGGGTGTAATGCTTAGGGAAAAGTACCAGAACCTACAAGAGATTCCACAGGAAGAAGTTACAGTGCAGAATAAGAAGGAGCAAGATCAATCCCCAAGAGGGTTGGAGGCTGGTAAAAAGGGTGGATGTTTTCTTTTCTTTCTTTCTTCTCCTTTTTTTAATATCTCTCTCTCTCATTTCTGACAGTCAGCAGGCAACTGAGCTGCTGGGCAGATTTTTTACCCACATATGCCCCAAAGCAACTGGGAGAGTCTTACAGACAGGGCACTAGGCTGCTATACCTCTCAGAATTGCTTCCAATCATCACAGACTTGAGCTGAGACAGCAGGCACTATACTGCTTCTCCACCATTATATGCTTCCTCAGGAAGCTTCACCCCTATCATTTTTCTTGTTGATTGTTTCCATCAAACATTTCTTTTTTTTTTTTCCATCAAACATTTCTAAACTCTGGCCCAGGCTGTAGTAGTCACAGGGCCTGGGAAGTCCTGGGGAATCTGTGTGATCCCAGAACTTGGACATTGTGGGTGGGCTTCCTTCTGGGAGAGAGAGAAAACCAGAGAGGCATCTCTCCTCTATTCTAACTCTTTTCCTGCCCCACCCATTCTACCCCCATTGCTGCTGAGAGACATAGGTGCAACGAAGAATGATTGAACTGAGACTATCTGGAGCAGCTACTTCCCCTCTGTCAGCATGACCATTACATTGAGGCTCCTATGAAGAGTGGAGCTCACACCTTTCTTCTTAAAAACCTACAGTGGACCAAGGAGTGCTCAGGATGTTAGCTCCTTTCTATTGGCCCTCCTAGTGCTGCTTGCCTGGCTGCACTGGCTCAGCAGGTAATACCACAAAGCAGAGGGAAATCAACCCTGCTTGAGCATTCTATGGGCAAATCAGGAACAGCATGCTCCTCCCAGGTATGGTCAGGGATTGAACTTGGGGGACCCAGGGACAAGTCTACTGGCCAGATTCCATACCCCAGGACTTGATCATGTTGCTCACAAACACAAAAGAGATTTGTGAACTAATCACAAGAGGTGAGGGAACCCATATGGGCAAAAGAGAAAGAGTGCATTGAGGGGTCTGAGTTGCAGCATATGCTGAGCACCTCTCTTCAGGAAAGCCACATTTTCAGCCCAGGGTAGAATGTGAGGTAGGGAAGGTCCTAGCCTGTAGCTAATTTTAATTCCTGCTAGATTCTGGATCCCAGATGGCCCGTCCCCCACAAGTAGACTTTCTGGCTTGGGTAAGACCCTTCCTGGTGGCTTTCTCTAGCAACCTTGGAGAGTCATCTTGACTCCTGCTGAGATAGCTCTTGTCTGCATTTGTGGAAACTGAAGGCAGGATCACCTGATCCAGCCACTCCCAGAATCACTCCCCTACGTACCTGTATTGTTGTGTAGAATAAAGATTCCCCTGGAGTTCCAGGCCATCCACATCACTGGGACATTCAAGTGCTTTTCCTGAAGGGCTAGAGGAGTTCATAGGTCCCAATGAACAATAATATATCTGGCTTGTTCCAGAAATCCCCACCAACTGGCAGGAAGGACCACATGCACAGCCCTTTACAGCATTTACTGACTCAGTTATACAAAGTGTCATTGATTCTGACTCTTAAGCACTACATACTGTCTCAGAGATTAAACGGTGTCTTCTAATGTAATTTGTGCTTTTAAGAAGACCACAGGGCTAGGAAAGAGAAAATATTTCATAGATTTCCATCTTTCTTCATCAAAGAGGCAGGGAATCTGCCTACATACATAGCTCATCACTAATACTACAGTTGAAAATGACTACCAACTGAGAAAAACACCATACTAAGGATATCTATAACCAAGGTATCCATCCAGAATTTAGACCCCCATCAAAACACCCATGAGGAAGTCAAAGGCCATAACTCATCATATGTTACAGACATACCCTTAAGGGTGAGAGGGAAAAACTCTATTTAAACAAAATGAAACCACAAAATAAGAAGTGTTAGCTGCTTCTGGCGAGAGGGGATCAGAACAAGAACTATAGGGGTGAAAAGAAGAGTGAAAGGATACCCATAAAAATAAATACCATCTCTCTAGCAATGGATACTAACAAAAATGAAAATACTGAAATGACAGATAAAGAATTCCGAATGTACATTGTGAGGAAGCTCAATGAAATCCAAGAGAAAATGAAAATCCAACTTAAAGAAACCAGAAAAACAATTCAGGAAATTAATGAAAAATTTACTAAAGAGATAAACATATTCACAAAAAAAACAAATATTACTTCTGGAAATGAAAAATGTATTTAAGAAAATAGTAAACACAGTGGAAAACTTTAAAAATAGGTTGAATTGATCAGAAAAAATAATTTCAGACATTGACAACTATATTGAACTAAAACAGCTTGTAAAATAAATAAAAAGCAAAGAATCAAGAGGAATGAACAAAGCCTACAAGAAATATGGCTTATGTGAAATGGCCACACCTAAGAATCATAGTTGTTTCTGATGGCAAAGAAGAAAAAGCACAAGGTCTTGGAAGCCTATTTGAGGGAACCACTGAAGAAAGCATCCCTGGTCATTCTAAAGATTTAGACAGGCGGATACAAAAAGTTCAACAAACACCTGAGAGATCCATTACAAAAGAGAGAATCACCAAGGCATACAATTGGCCAAGGTCAACACAAAGAAGGAAATTCCATAAGCCAGGAGATGAAAACATCAAGTAACTTACACAGAAAACCCACCAGGCTAACTTCTGACTTTTCAATGAAGACCTTATAAGATACAGAGAAATAGGTCTCCATCTTCAGTCTTCTGAAACAGAACTGCTGACTGAGAATTTTGTATCCAACAAAAGAAGGTTTCATATAAGAAGGAGAAAGAAAGACTTCCAGATACACCCACCCTGAGGGACATTGTCATGACTGGAATTTCCCTGCAGGGAATATTAAGAACTGCATGATACATGGATCAGTACAATAGATACCCAGAATTATAAAATCACCCTAAACCTAAAGCTCACAGTTCATATAAAACAATAGCACAATAGGGAAAACAAACCAATAAGGTACTACCCAACACGATAAACAGAATGGCAACCCACATTTCAATTCTATCACTCATCATTAAGTGCCTAAATGCTCCACTCAAAGGAATTAGCTGCCTGAATGGATGAAAAAATACATCCCAAGTATTTGCTGTCTCCAGGAAACATATCCAACCCACAAATAATGACACAGACAAGGTGAAGGGATGGAAAAAATATTCCTCACAAGCAGAAACAAAAAGAGACCAGATGTGGCCATTTTAATATCATGTAAAATTGATTTTTAAATTAAAAATGATAAAGAAAAACACAGATGGTCATTATATAATGGTAAAGAGGGTAATTTAACAAGAAATATAGCAATCCTAAATATGTATGCACCTAACACAGGACCTCCCAGATTCATAAGGCAAATTCTACTAGATATAAGCAAAGAGATAAAGGTAGCATCAAAATTGCCAGGGACTTCAATACCATATTGACAGAGTCACACATATCATCAATGAAAAAAGTAAATAAAGAAACACTGAACTTAAACAGGAATCTAGAACAAATAAACCAAATAGATACTTGCAATACATTTGTAAGTATGAATTCAAACTACTGAATACATATTATTCTCATCAGCACATGGGACATTCTTTAAGATTAATCATTTCTTAGGACAAAAAAATATGTCTCAACAAATTTAAAAAATACAAAATAATTTCATGTATTTTTCTCAGACTACAGTGAAATAAAACTAAAACTCAATTTCAAAAGAAACACTCAAATCTATACAAAGTTATATAAATTAAACAATATGCTACCAAATGATTGTTGGATCAATAATAAAATTAAGATAAAAATTGAAAGATTTTTCAGGGCGGCGCCTGTGGCTCAGTGAGTAGGGCGCTGGCCCCATATGCCGAGGGTGGTGGGTTCAAACCCAGCCCTGGCCAAACTGCAACAAAAAAAATAGCCGGGCGTTGTGGTGGGCGCCTGTAGTCCCAGCTGCTTGGGAGGCTGAAGCGAGAGAATCGCGTAAGCCCAAGAGTTAGAGGTTGCTGTGAGCCGTGTGATGCCACGGCACTCTACCGAGGGCGGTACAGTGAGACTCTGTCTCTACAAAAAAAAAAAAGAAAGATTTTTCAAACTGAATGACAAAGGAGACACATGCTGTTAAAATCTATGGAATTCAGCAAAGGTAGGGGAACAGGCACAGACTTAAACGCCTACATCTAACAGTAGAAAAATCACAAATTAACAACCTAATGTTACCTCCTAAGGAATTAGAAAAGGAAGAAAAAACCAAAGCCTAATCCATCAGAAAAAGAGATATAGCAAAGTGCAAAGCAGAACTAAAATAAACAAAATAATAATACAAAGGATCAGTGAAATGATTGATGGACCTGTCACTAGAATTAGAAGAGAAGGGCCCAAATAAGCTTATTAGAAAGGAAAAAGGAGATATTACAACTGACACACACACACACACAAAAATACAAAAATTATCTGTGAATACTATAAAAATCTCTACATATATGAACCAGAAAATGTAAATAAAATGGACAAATTTCTAAAAACATACAATCTCCCAAAACTCATTCAGGAACAAATAGAACTCCTGAGCAAAACAATAATGAGCAGTGTTATCTAAGCAGTAATAAAACATCTCTAAAGGCAAAACAAACAAATAAAAAAAGCCTCAGACTGAATGGATTCACAGCAGAATTCTGCTAGACCCATACAGAAGAACTGGTACCCACTATGCTGAAAGCATTCCATAACTTTGGGAAGGAGGGGATCCTTCCCAAGTCATTCTATAAAAGCCAGTATCCCCTGATACCAAAGCCAGGGAAGGACACAGCAAAATGAAAACTGTAAACACATTTTTTTATGAATGTATATGCAAAAATCCTCAATAAAATACTAGCAAACTGAATTCGATGGAATGCTTAAAAAAATCCACTATAATCAAGTAGGCTTTATCATAGGAATGCAAGGTTGTTTTTATTGATTTATTGATAAGTCAATAAATGTAATTCACCACATAAACAGAAGCAGAAACAAAGACCATATAATCATCCCAGTAGATGCAGAGAAAGCATTTGACAAAGTCCAACACACTTGCATGATAAAAATTCTCAATAAACTAGGCATAGAAGGAACATACCTGAAAATTATAAAAGCCATATTTGACAAACCTGAAACTGACATTATACTGAATCAGGATAATTCGAAAGCATTCTCCCTAAGAACTGGAACAAGACAAGGGTGACCTCTCAACACATCTATTCAACACAGCACCAGAAGTCCTAGCAAGAACAATCAGACAAGAAAAAGAAAGTGTATCAAAATTGAGAAAGAGGAGTAGGTCAAACTACCACTTTTTCTTGATTATATGATCTTGTATACAGAAAATTCCAAAGACTTCACCAAGACACTCCCTGAATTGACAGATTCAGCAAAGTCTCAGATTACAAAATCAATGTACACAAATAGTAGCATTTCTATATAACCAATAACGATCAAGCTGAGAGTCAAAGACTCAATACCATTCACAATAGACACAAGTAAAATAAAATGAATGATATTTACAAAGAGAATTATGAAATACCAATGAAAGAAATTGAAGATGATGCCAACAAACAAAAACAGATCATGCTTGTGGATCATTAAAATCAACATTATTAAACATTCATACTGCTAAAGTGATTTGCATATTCAATGCAGTCCCCATCAAAACACTAATATCATTTTCACACATCTTCAAAAGATAATTTGATGCTTCATTTGGAACCACAAAGAGCCTGAATAGCCAAAGCAATCTTAAGCAAAAAGAACAAGTCTGGAGGCATCACATTCCCAGGCTATAGCAACCAAAACAGCATGGTGTTGGTACAGAAATAGAAACATAGATCTACGGAACAAAACAAACAACCGCATATAAAACAATCTACCTACAATAAATTGATCTTCAACAAAGCAGACAATAGCACACACAGGGAAAAATAAGCCCTATTCTGTGTGATTTGCTGGGAAAATAGGATAGGCATATGCGGAACAATCAAACAGAACCCCTATCTCTCACCATGTAACACAAATTTATTCAGAATGGATAAAAGACTTAAATATAAAGCATGAAACTTCTAGAATAAAACTTAGGAAAACCTCCTCTACAGTCTGGATTTCTGATGAAGACACCAAAGGCAATTACAACAAGAATAAAAATAAATAAATGTGATTTGATTAAATTTAAAAGCTTCTGCACAGGAAAGGTAATAATAAACAGAGCAAATAGATGACATACCATTTAGGAAAAGGTATCTGCAAACTATGTATCTGATAAATGCAAAATCTATGCAAACTCAAATCAGTGACAAAAAAAGCAGCCCCATTAGGAAGAGGAAAAAAGAGATGATCACAAGCTTTATAAAAGAAGATAGACAAATGGCAAATGAACATAAAAAATTACTCACTGTCAGTAACCATTAGGAAAATGCGAAGTAAAACACAATGAGATATCATGTGACCCCTGTCAGAATGGCTGTTATTAAAAAGTAAAAAAAAAAAAAACAGTAGATGCCAGCTTGGATACAGAGAGAAAAGTATGTGTATTCACTGTTGGTGGGACTGCAAATTTGTAAAACCTCTATACAAACAGTATGGAGATAATCTTGGAGAACTAAAAGTAGATTTACTCTTTGATCTGGCAATCCCACTATTGGGAATGTACCTAAAGTACAAGAGTCATTTTATCAAAAAGACACCTGCACTCAAATGTTTCTTGCTGCACAGTTCACAATTTGAATTATTTAACAAAATGTGTGTGTGGGGAGTGTGTGTGCATGTGTGTGTGTGTATATATATATGTATATATGCATGCATATATATACTCACATACATATGTACCACAGTGTGCTACTCAGCAATGAAAAAGGTAAATTAAAGTCTTTTGTAGAAATTTGGATGAAAGGTGGAGATCACTGTCCTAACTGAAGTATCTCAAGAATAGAAAACCAAATACTATATGTACTGTCTGATAATTTAGAACTAATTGTTGAGCACACATGGGCATAGAGAGAAGTAAAGTCCCTAGAAATCAAATAAGGGGAAGGGGAGAAAGGAAAGGTATAGTAAGGGTTAGGTAGATAACAGGTGCAGTGGACACTGCCTGGGTGATGGGCACTTATAACCCCAACTAAAACATTATAAAGCTATCCATGTAGAAAAACATTTGTGCCCTTATACTCCCTTAATATTTTGAAATCAAAAATGAATAAAAAGGAAAAAACTAATTGAAGATTATTTAGTTTCCTACAATAGAAGCTGCATTTTGCTTTTTCTAATTGTAAAAAACAAATATATATATATATGTGTGTGTGTGTGTGTAAAATGGAGTACATTCATATGTTGTATGCAAGATTAATTATGTACATAGTTATAATTAAAACACCATAATAGATTAATTTTGAAAAGTAAATTGTTTCTTTATACTTTCTAGGAGATACAGACTATTGATTCGGCTTATTGTAATGTTTATCGTATACATGATTTTGAGTGCATCTCACAATAATGTGAACATGCCCAGGTGATCAGGACTTGTGGTCCGGTATTGTTCATACTATATTCTGTTACTGACAAAAATGCATTTATGATTCCTCAGAAAAGTGGTGCAATTAAAGCAAGTTTTCAATTATTTTTTCTGCTACCATATTATAGAAAATGATCATAATAATTGACAAAAGAAATAAAAATTGAGAAAAATGCCTTCAATCATTACTATGCCTGAGAAATGGGCCAAAACTTTTATTATAAAGCCAATACATATAGTACTAATTATGTTGTTTTGAAAGTAGATATGAAGAGCCAAAGAATGGTTTGTCCTCCAAAAAAATAAGTTATGCTCCAATTGCATTTGAGCCAAACATAATACAATTCTATAATTCGGACATATGTGCTAAAAGATTCTAGCATTGTTAGGAGGCAACTATTTTGAGCTCCCTTTCTAGGCACACAGTGACACATATTTGGTGCTTCATGTAAGTCAGGCACTGTTTTAAAGTGTTGGAAATATCGTAGTGACAAAAACAAACAAGGTCTTGGTTCTAAAAGATCTTACATTCTAGATAGACAGAAGAAAAGAGAAATAAAAGAGATTTATGGGCTACGAAGCCCATAGTAATTAGAGTAACAAAGGAAAACAAAATAGCTTAAGAAGGTACAGAGGGAGAAAAAATCTTATAGATGGAGATACTGGGGGAATAGTTTCTAATGAGGCGCTATTTCAATGTCTTTGAATAAAATGAATAAATAAGCTGTGTGAATATCAGAAGGAAGAAAATCCCAGGTAGCAGCAACAGCAAGTGTAAAGGCCTTGAGACTGAAACACATTTGACATAGTAACAGATCAGTAGTTCTTCAAGCTCCTATTTGCAAAATTGAGAGCGAATGTATAAGAAAAAAATGTAGTGTTCTTATAATTTATTTATTTTTAATAGTATGTTGTCATAGTTTCTTCCAATATTCTGAGTAAATTTTAAATCTGAGAAAACATAATATAGAGTTTGGGAAAGACCAGCGGAAAACAGGGACAAACCAGAGTAATACCATTATCACATTTCAAATTTAATACTTAAAAGTAACTGCATGGGAGAAAATACGTATATGACCTCACAAACCTAAAGGGTACAAAGCACAGAAGTGATCTGGAAGAAAACATTGCTGGTTCATTCTGATGATGTAGATAATTTACAAAAGATAAAAAAATAATTATCTAATTTATTTTTAAATTATATCCACTGTATGCTGTCTATGCAAACTCACTTATATCATATGTAATCTAAAAATGAAAGGATGAGAGAAGATATATCATCGAAATATTAATATTATATGGCACATAACATTAACATGAAAGTAGTCTTTAGAATAAAGAGAACTACTAGAAATAGAGAAGTGCATTATTTGTAGTATAATGCTGACAGGGTCAATCTTATATGAAGCCATAGTAACCCTTAAGGCATATGCACCCAAGATGAGCACTGCTAAATATGTGAAATATAAACCAAACTGAAAAAATAAACAGAAGAATCCAGTTTTAGCTGGAGGATTTAATACGCCTCTCATATCACTTGGCAGAACCATTAAACTGAATATCAACAAAGTTTAGAAGACCTCAACACCATCAACCAAAAGAATCTAATTTACATTTATAAAACACTATCCTTGATGATGTCAGAATCTCCATTCTTTTCAAGTGCCCATAGAACATCTGCCATAATAGTCCATATCCTGCACTTTATAAAAAAGATATTTGCAGTTTAATTCATAATTGCCAAGTCATGTAAGAAGCCCAAGTGCCCATCAACCCATGAATGGATTAATAAATTGTGGTATATGTATACCATGGAATATTATGTAGCCTTAAAAAAAGATGAAGACTTTACCTCTTTTACATTTACATGGATGGAGCTGGAACATATCCTACTTAGTAAAGTATCTCAAGAATGGAAGAAAAAATATCCAATGTACTCAGTACTATTATGAAACCAATTTATAATTACTCATACTTTCATATGAAGAATAGATCACAACTATGGCCCAAGGTGAAGGAAGGAAGAGGGGAGCTGGAAGGGGAAGGGGGAGGTCAGATTGATGGGGGTGGGATGGTGGGATCACCTATGGTGCATAATACAAGGGTACATGTTGGTTTTAATAGTATAGAGTATAAATGTCTTAACACAATAATTAAATAAATGAGATGAGGTATATATTAAAAAACAATTATATCTTTTGAACACATTGGATAAGGGAATTCTCTAGAAAATTAGGGTATTAATCCAAAGAGATAAAGGAAGCTGGGATGAAACAAACAACATATGTTTACCACGAGAACATGAAAAGTATAATTAATAAAGTTAATCTAAAAAATAACAGAAACATAGGTGGAAAACCTCCAAATTCTTGGATGTTGAAAAATACACTTCTATGTAATTAGTGATTTAAAGAGACAATATGAAAGAAAATAAAAAGTATATATTGAACTTTGAATAAAATTGGATATACAACATAAAATCTGTGGACATAACTATAGCAGTACTAACAAGAAATTTCTAGTATTAAGTGTGTATGATGAAAAAGAAGACAAGTCTCAAATTAGTAACCTAAACTTAGACCTCAAAAGACCTAGAAAAAGAAGAATAAAATAATCCCAAAGTCATCAGAAGGAAGGAAATAATAAAGATACTAGCCTAAGTCAATGAAATAAAAAATGGAAAAATAATAGAGAAAATACATGAAACAAAGATCTGGTACTTCAAAATATCAATAAATTTGACAACCTCTAGTGTTGTGTGAATGTCTCCCAGTTGACTGATGGTGCAGAGGAATGAGTCCTGCAGTGAAATAGTCTGAGTAACAAGGAGGATCACTTACACTCTCATGGCAAGTGGCAATCTTTATTTCTTCCACCAAAGCTTATAGAGGCACATAACTTAATCAATAAACACATGACTTAAACCTTGGCCCCAGGCCTTTTACTGCCTGGTATTTATGGGCCTACAGACAAATCAGATTAAATGATAACCATTTTACTAACATTATCTAAAGCTATCCTTATGGGCTAAGGTTTAATGGATTAAATGATAACTACTTCATTAAAGTTATTCTTATGCTAAGTAATCAAAAACAAAACCACAAAACAAGATAATGGGGAAATAAGCTGTTTGAATGGCCATTTGGAGGCTGTTAATCATCTTTAGGGAGTAGTCTGGAAAAGCCTTGCCTCCACGAAGCTCCGCCCTTCATCACTTTTACGTGATTAGGTTCTAAGCCACATATGGAGTTCTATGCAGGATTTTTTCCTTTCTAACTCACAAAAGACGTTAAACTTGCCTTCACAAAATGGAACCATTTAAAGGTTTACTTATAGGCTTTTCGCCTATTCTCTAGTAAGGCTGAAAAAGGAAAAAAAAAAATTATTAATACTAGGACAAAATAGAAAATATTACTACAGACCATGCAGACATAAAGAAGATAATAAAAGGGTGGCGCCTGTGGCTCAAGGAGTAGGGCACCAGTCCCATATGCCAGAGGTGGTAGGTTCAAACCCAGCCCCCGCCAAAAAAAAAAAAAAAAGAAGATAATAAAAAAAACTACAAATTAATTTTTCACCATAAAATAACTTGAACAAAATAAGCCAATTTCTCAAAAATCAAAAATTACTATAACTCACACAACATTAAATAAATAATTTGAAATATCCTACAATAATTAAGGAAATTAAATTTGTAATCAATAAATTCTCAAAAGGAAAAACTCCATGTCTACATGGTTTCATTAGATAATTCTACCAGATATTTAAGTACTAACAGTAGTTCTTCACATTCTCTTATAGAAACTTGAAATGAAGGAACAATTCTCAATTCATCACATCAACTTAGTATTACCCTGACACCAAAAGCAAAGACAACAAAAATAGAAAATTATGGGAAATTGTCACTCCTGAATATAAATACAAAAATTCTTAACAAAATATTAGCAAATATAATTCAACGTTCTAAAAAAATTACTTAATGATCAAGTGGAAACCAACTGATAGAACAAAATAAGAAAAATAAGACAATATATAGGTCGTGAAATAATTGAAAATGAAACAATGTAATCTATCACCAAATACACATGCAATCTCAGTTTGCATTATAAGATAAAACTCAATCTTAAACTGTCTGTAATAAACTCATGAAAAATGTATTTAACTAAGTTGATATATGAAAAGGATGGGCAAGGTTATGACATTAAAATGCAAACAAAAGGAAATGGGAATCATATGAATATTAGATAAACTAGAGTTTCAGTTTAAAAAAACTAAAGGACATGTAACAAGAACTTTATGGAAGATATTGTGGTCATAAAACTTTAGGCACCTTTCACTAGAATACAAAAAGCCAAAACTTTTGACAACATAGCAATAAATTCAAAAATACAGAAATATTGCAAGCCTGTAATCTTTATCAGTCCTTGATTAATCAAAGTGAACACAGAGGATTTTGGTATAATGGTTATGGATAAAATGAAGCTAAATTTGTATATGAGAGCAATCTGATTGCTATATTTGTCACCCCATTGGTCTCCAGGGTTGATCTGGCTGATGTGGGTGGGTAGACAAGTGTCCGCTTCCTCCCTCACTACCTTATGTGTGTCCCTCCCCAAGCTGACACCCAGTGGAAGTGACTTTCCTGATAAAGACAGTTGTTTGTTCAAGGGTATAGGTGTAGCTGCACTTCTCTGCTAGAACCTCCAAACAGGCTCTCAAGCAAAAGTTTCCTATCCACTAAGCCAATTCACTGCTTTTATGTTGTTTTTCTTCTATATTTATTATCAAAACTAATGTTTTATAAATGAATGGCTAAGGAAGGAAAAGGAATAAAAAAATTGGCTAAACCTCAAATGGAACTTAAATGAACTTGAATAGATCTATAAAAGGATCTGTTGATGGGAGTCCAGAGACAAGATTTCTGGATTTTATTATTACTGAGATCCTGCCCATGCCCCTATCTCTTGCAGTTTTTTTTCTTTACCCCCAGGCTCCCATATTTCTGTATTTTATGTTTGTCTCTCTGCAAGTAGCTTCATCTTTACATGATCCAAACAACTGGCAATAGAAATAGAGCCCTTACTTTTCCTAAGAATTCCAGCAAATACATGTAGCTATATTTGTCTGTAATGGGTTGAGTGAGCTCCTATGATTCAGTCTCTCTGATGAGAGAATATTCTGACTGGCAGGCACTAGGACATACATGTAGCTCTGGGCTGGGACCTTAGCCACATGGACAGGCTGATTCCATTGGGCATGTGTTAGTTGTCAAAGAAGCAAAGGAAGCTGGGATGCAACAAGAAACATGCTACCAGTATCTGCACAATACAGCTAATAGGGTTAACTTACGGAACAAAACACCTAAACGTTGCCAAGCTTCACCCTCCTCTATGTGAACAATAAGGTCATAAAAATATGCATGTTATATTTTATGACCTTATGATTTTACTAGTTTGCAGGTCCAAACTTTATGACAAGCTATTCTCTTTTTACCTTATTCCCACCCATGCACATTCTTAATGTTGTCTTATTCCTTCTAAGAGTTCTAGGAGTTTGTAAAAGTTTCCACATATTCTGATGGGTCATTCTTAAGCTATTGCTGTTGCACTTTAGCTATGGAGAAGCCCTCCTTTGTCTTTCTGCTTAATAATTCACTGTACCTCACCTTCTTTTTACCACCATTATCCAAGCACATGTATAGTCCATTTCCTCTATTCCCTTCTCTACAGAAGGAAGCCAATAATAGATAAGCATGTAATAGGAAAATACAAAAATATGCATATTGGGACAGAAAAAAATAAAACTGTCATTTTTATAGATACTATGACTTTCTATTTGGAATATCCCAAATAATCAACAACAAGAGTCAAATGCCCTTCTTGACCTGATAAGCAATTATGGAAGGTTGCAGAATACAGATTTATGTACACAAGCCAATTCTTTTCCTATATAAAAGCAATGAACAACTAGAAATTGAAATTAAAAGCACAAGGTTACATTGGCATTCCACAAATTATTTAGGTATGAACCTAACATAATATTTGTAAGATCTATATGAAGAAAACTATAAAACAATGATAAACAAAGTCAAATATCTATACAGAAGAATGAATATTACATGGTTATGAATAGGAATTCTCACTATTATTAAGATGGCATTTTTCCTCCTAACTTAATCTATAGAGTGAACAAAATACTAATCCAAATCTTAGCAAGTTATATTATTTATTATATTAACAAGTGTATTCAATAGTATACAATAATTCTCTCTTATTTAAAGGGAATATATTCAACGCTCCTCAATGGACAGTTAAATATGCAAGCAGCACCCAACCCTATATGTGCTGTGTGTTTTCCCCATACATACATAGTTATGATTAAGTTTAATTTAGAAATTAGGCACAGTACTCTTGCACTTTGGGGCCATTATTAAATAAAACAGTTACTTAAAAGCAAGCACTGCAAGATTGAGCCAGTTGCTCTCATAACCAAGATGGCTACTGCAAGACTCACAGGTGGAACGCATATAGGATAGAGTTAGGTACCATGGACAAAGAGGTGATTCATGACCTGGGCAGAACAGAGGGAGAGCATAAAAGATTTCATCGAGCCATCCAGGATGGTGCTAGTAAAATTTATGAATTCTTTATTTCTGCAATTATCCATTTGTGGTTGATTGCAAGTAACTAAATCACAGAAAGTGAAACTGTGGACCAGGAGGATCTACCGTATGTGAAAGACAAAAAAACCCAGAATAGCTAACAAAGGGTAGAAAAGGACAAAGTTGGAGGAATGACTACTGGAAATCACTTACTATAAACCAGTATACTATTGGTGAAAGAAACAATGAACTGGTCAATGGAATAGACTAGACATCCCAGAAAGATACCCACACACATATAGTCGATTGATTTTGACAAAGGAGCAGAGAACAAGAGTAACAAAAACAGTCTTCAGCAAACAATGCTGGAACAACTGCATGTTCACATGCCACCCCCCCAAAAAAGAAAAAAGAAGTAATCTAAATGCAGACTTCACACATTTCACAAAAGTTAACTGAAAATAACCATAAACCTAAATATAAAATGCAAACTATTACATTTCCAGAAGATAACATGGAAGAAAGTCTAGGTAACTTTGAGTTTCATGATCAGCTTTTATTATAACAACAAAAGACAAAATACATTTAAAAATAATTAGATGGGACTTCATTAAAATAAAAAAAATTCTGCTCTGTAGACATTTTAGAGAAAATGAAAAGTTACTGAGGAAAAATGTTTGCTGAACACTTAGGTAACAAAGGATTTATATCCAAAATATACATATGCTAAGAACTCTTAAAACTCAACAATAAAGAAACACTTTAATTATAAAATAGACAAAGAATCTGAATCTCATCCAAAAAAGACATATGAGGGGAAATGAATATAAAAAGATGCTCAACGTGATATATTATTAGAGAACTGCAAATTAAAACCATGATCAGATGAAACTACACATCTATTAGGATGACTAAAATTCAAAACACTGACAATATGTAACCCACTTTGTTTCTATCAGCTTATTTTGGTGGATGAGCTAGTCAGCAATCAAATCATTTGTATAAATTTACAACATAAACTACTCATGTCTACAGTGTCTATTGCTTAATAATTCAGAAGCACACTGGATTTCACCATACTCTAATTTTCTCTGGTGAAGTGTTTTTAATATACAAAGTTAATTTGAAGTTGTGAAATTAAAGTTGGTTTCCAAATAGATTATAGGTTTAGTAAAGATATTGAGAAATTAGAGAACATTCTTTTTACCTCAAATTTGAAATAACAATAAGCCAATAGTTTAATATCAGTCACATCAAAGAGAGAGGCACATGAAAGTCTATCTCTTTTTATTTAAAGTAAAATTAACTATTTCTATTCATTTTTAAGAAATCTAAAGGTGAAAAATAAATTTTCATTACAGATCAGCAGTATCAGACGAAGTAAATAATGTCTCTTTTTAGCACTGCTGTGTACAAGGAATACCTTTTCATTTTCTTTAGTAAGATCATAGATTGATTGCTAAAATTTACATTGGTCTTATTAGTCTAATGTGGAGATTGATTAGCAGAGTCTAATCTGGACAAGATATTAACAATATTTTGTTTTACATTTACTGAAGTTTCATTAAAATTTGCATAGAATTCAAGAAATGATTTTGAATTGTATATTTCAAATCAAAGTACCTAACAACAAGGGAAACAGTGTTTTGATGTTTGCCATGATTTAGCTCATCACTTGATGTACTTCACTTCTGTACTTGATGTATAAAGTATGTTCATGGGTAAGATCCGACAGGATCAGCTACACACTGCAAGAGAACAACATAGTTATTTTCAAGTTTCTCCCTTTTCCCCTGTAAGACATTTTACTTGCAGCATCTGAATCAGGAAATCTAACTTCACTCACTTTTATAGAGCAATAATGAGAATAATACAGTGGGTATGAATTTATTTGCAAGGAATTACCAAATTGAGTTAGTGGTGGCTAATCCTAAAAGAGCATTTTCTTTAGGGGGGGATGAAAAAAACCTGATTAGCTAATTCATTCCAAACTTGTAAGATTTAATCTTCATATGTGCTTTTTTATGTGTAGTATCTCCTTTGCCGTACTGCTCAGTCCCCAAATATTCCCAGTTATATTACGCAGTACTCTCTTTTAATTATTTACCTCCCTCCAGTTGCATGCATTCTTTTTTCCTATCACTAAAATAACACATATGTAGCTTTCTTTTGTTGTAAGATATGGGTCCTACCAGCATTGGAATTGTAATCATTCTTACTTTCATTACCTAAGCTCTCACAAAATGGTCATAATATTCATAATACTAAAAATTCACTTTGTACTATCTTGAGGTGAGGCACAGAATTTAGTGCATAGGCAAAGGCAGACTGAAAGATTGTTAAAACTCAGAATTACAGAACACTAAAATTGCATTTTTATGTGGTCTCATTGTTTAGCCCTTATACTCCAAAATAGCTCAATTATCTGCATTTTTAATAGACGTTGCTTTATGATTGCATAAATAAATTGTTCACTGAATTGTTCGTAATATCGAATAAACTACCTGCTAAAAGTTGTCTTCAAATCTTCAAATCTTACAAAATGGAAACAGTTCAGCCCTCTGTATGTCAGTCATTTCAATTTCTACCATTCCAATAAATTTTTTAAATTTTCAGTCAGGGCTGACACCCAAATTCTCTCTTTAGTCTGGAAACCAAAAATTCACCTGGATAGTCTGTAGGTGGCAAACTATCACACATCTGTTTCTGCGATTAAACTATAATCAGACCTGTTGCATTAGAGTCAATGGTTGTGCAAAAAAAATAGGGATACAGTATGCAAATGTTTTAGTGAAATATAATAACTGTGGGATAATTTCATGCCAATTAAACAGATGACAGGAAAAATAAGAAAAACGTATTATAGTTAGGTTCAGATTACATAATTAAATTTTAGGGAATCTCAGACAATGCTCTCTGTGTTATGTATGAGCAGGAACAAGTTTATAATTTTTCCCAGATGAAGTAGTCATGAGAATTTCAAGGTCTCCTTCTGGACAGATATATTACATAAGCACATAATGGAAAAGCTGAAGTCAAAGACAGGTACAGTCTAATGATATTCAAAGACCAAAATATGTGGCATTGGAAGATTTGTAAATATATACAAGGTGCATGCTCTCTCTGTTCCTTCCATCCTTTCTTTTCTTCCTCTCTCCCTTCCTTCCCTTTTCCATTCCTCCCTTCTTTTTCCCTTTTTATGACCTAATGAAAAATTTCTTGCTTATATAGCAAAAGTTCTCTGTTTTTGTGTTCTCAACATGCATGGGATCCAACCCAATCTATGACAGTCAAGTAGTGCTCCCTTACGGCTCTACACTGACAGTCCAACAGGTTCTGTGTGCAAACTTCAACTATTATCCCATGTCAATGTTGAAAGATTCTCCAGTCTGATTTGCAAGTAATTATTTTCAGAGTCTGTATAGTGTAAGTAAGAGAACTTCTTGGAATAAGGAGATAGGAATGGCAGGCCACCTGGTGAGGTCACTGAAAATTATGTCTTTACATTTTATGTATTTACAACCCTGGCAGCACCTAGTGCCTAGCACAATAATAACTTGAAAAAAAGTTTGTGGAGTTGAAAATGAACCACAATACAAGAAAGAGAGCCCTGTGGGCTTGGTGCATGGTAGGATTCAATAAACGTGTTTTGGTTCCAAAGAGGGCAAAAGCAGTACTTTGGGGGGTTTACTAAAAGCGTTATCGGTTCTCATGAGTTATTTCTCTGTATGTTTGCCATGGGAGACGATAGGATAGAGAGTCTAGGGAGTATAAGACTAAAGACTATAGAATTGTCTTTGGGAAAGTCACAGACAAAATATGGTATAGTGGACTTGGAAATCCAAAGGGGCCAGGATGTTCTTAATTTTAAATCAAATATTAAAATCTAGAAGATCACCTAAAAATATTCTAGACATCTAAACTACTAAAGAGTATATAAATTCACACAAGATTAAAATGCATGGTTGGTAAAAATCATAGTTTACCCCCTGTTTGAACGTATACTGTCTGTACTTACCACAAAAGGAAAAGATGCTGTGTGGTTAATGTATTACTACCATTACCTTTCTCATATGGGAGGAAATACAGACTCAGACAATGAACTTGCCTAACATAAAGTCATAGAGAGAAGTATAACTCAAAGCTGGTCTTCTCTTTCAGCATTGTTCTATGATTTTTGTCTAATTTAATGCTTTTCTTGAGCTATATACGTTGACTTTTTCTGGCCATTGGGATGGTAATAGCTGCTTTTGTTTTCTATGCCTTGTTTATCCCTTTATTTTTAGCTCCTTTGAATCACTATACTTTAAGTATGCTTTTGTTATACACATAGAGGCAGATTTTACTTAATGAGTCATTTTGAAATGATGAATTAGGCATATGAATATTTGTTGTGACTAATATTTTTGGTCTCAAGTACACATTATTGTACATATAAGAATTATTGTGTATTATCATATATAACTGTATTTCTTTCTCCATTTGATGTATCTTCTTTGCTTCAAACATGTCTAAGTATTTATAAAAGTTTGTAGTTTGTTTGCTTGGAGATTACTTTTATACCTATACTTTTAAAAGTGGCTTTAATCCCCTTATCTCTTTTTTTTTTTTTTTTTTTTTTTTTTATATATTTTTTTTTGTAGAGACAGAGTCTCACTATACCGCCCTCGGGTAGAGTGCCGTGGCGTCACACGGCTCACAGCAACCTCTAACTCTTGGGCTTACGCGATTCTCTTGCCTCAGCCTCCCAAGCAGCTGGGACTACAGGCGCCCGCCACAACGCCCGGCTATTTTTTGGTTGCAGTTTGGCCGGGGCTGGGTTTGAACCCGCCACCCTCGGCATATGGGGCCGGCGCCCTACTCACTGAGCCACAGGCGCCGCCCCCCTTATCTCTTACTTTACTTTTTACTGACCTATTAATATCAGGTTGGCTAGTCTCAATTGGTCGCTCTATACAACAGACTACGATTTATTGCACTTTTAAAAAAATTATTAAATCATAACTATATATTTATGGGGTACAATTTGATGATATAATATACAATATGGAACGCTTAAATCAAACTGATTAATATAACCATCACCTCACTTACCTTTTGAGGTAAGACATTTACAGTTTACTCTTAGTTGTTTAGAAATATACCCTTGCATTGTGCACATTCATGGAGATCCCTCCTCCCACCAAACACCTTTATCCTTCCCCTCCCACCTCTGCCTTCTCCCTTGTTAGACTATATTTGTGTTTTATCATTCTTTATTTTTCACTCTCATATCCTCTCATTTTTAGTTGCATTCTTTTCATTTTGTCAGGAAATATAATGCACATATCTTATTCATCAACCTTTTGTTTTAGACTCAGGTGTGTAATCAAACACATGAAACTTTCACCCTTGGTCTCTTTGCCAAAGTTTGCCCAGCCATTTCTTAGTTGGATAAAGCTTACATTATGGTGGGTTGCTCAGGAAGGAAACATGTGTGGTATTCTCTATGTTTAAACAAGTTTAAAGTTGTTTTACAATAGCTTTGGTACATAATAGGTAATATTTTATTAATAGCATTCCTTAATTTTTCTTTTAGAAAATGCTGCGCATTATTAATTTGATTCATATTTATCTTGTTTCTGTAAAGTTTGGTGCCACAATAATTATCTTGTTCTCATAAATTATTTCATTCTTTTGCCTGGTGCCACTGAGGTTCTTTAACTTTGAAGTCTAATCATTTTAGTAGGTTATATTTCAAATTTTTTAATTCCCAGTAAATTTTTCTACCAACTTGGTTAACCCTTTCAGTCCTCCCCTTAACATCTAGAAACTTTTCTTGGGTCATAGTTTTACTTATTGGTTCTGTTCCAATGTTGTCTTTATTTTTGCAGGTCGTATCATGGTTTCTCTTTTCCTTTTTTCAATTTCAGCCATATTCTGTCTGACTATTTTTACTCTTTCCTTATCTCGCTTTCATTTTCTTCTCTGCTGATTCCTACTTTAATTTTTCTTTTATATTTATTTTCCGTTGGTTACCTTATAAATGTCTTTCCATTTCAGACATTGTTTTCTATTTTTCTTCTTCTATGTTTTTTTTGCTTCAAGCTGACACATGGGCTTTCTTCCTGTCTTTTTTCATTTATGTATTTAAGTTTTGAATAACTGATTCAAATTGTTTTGCATATCCCACAGATATATGTTAAGAGATTTAATTTAGTTCAGGCAAATTATCTTGGTTATCTGGGTAGAGCTATATTGTAATCACAAGTAATCTCATGAAATAGAAGCAGAGAAGACTTGATCACAGAGGAGGAGCTAAAAGATGTAGTGATGAAGGCAGGAGGTTGGACAGTGATGAGAGGGGATCATCAACCAAGAAATGCATGTCTCCATAAACTAGAAAAGGAAGGAAAGGGATGCTTAGGTATTTTATCAGAGAAACCACAGAAGACTAAATACATTGATGTTACAGGTTTCTTCTATTGTGTAGTTGAATATTGTATTTCCTTCATTTGAAAGGAAAATTTTCATTACTTGAAATGTTTTATTTCACATTTCATTTACTTCTTAGAGTTGTGTTGTGTAGATGCAGACTGTTCTTTTTGTAGTAGTTTGAATTTTGTGGACAGGTTTTAGTATTTAAATTTAAATTTTAAAGACTGTAAATAATGGCCTTACCCAATATTAGTATTTTCTTTTTCAGAAATTTCAATTATGGTATATTTGAACTTCTCTCTTATTTATTTATCTGTTTATTTATTTTAATTAAATCAAATTAATATGAGTGTACAATATTTAGGTTACATTGTTCTCACTTCCAGGATACAGTTCCATTTTTAGAAGAGCTCCCACCCAGGGGGCATGTTATCCCCCCTCACAATGTGCACAGTAGGTGAGATCCCGCCTCATGCCCTCCCTCCTTCTGCCAAACGTCCTCCCCTCTCTCCCATTCCCTCTACCTCTGAACTGGACTATATTAGTGCTTTATTGTTCTTTTGAACATGTAATTGTTTATATATTGATTTCATATTAGTATGGAGTATATTAGATATTTATTTTTCCATTCTTGCAAATACTTTACTAAAAAGAATGTATTTCAACTACATCCAGGTAACTGTAAAAGATGTGAAGTCTCCATCTTTTGATGGCTGAATAATGTTCCATGGTATACATAGACCACAGTTTTTTGATCCATCTATGGGTTGATGGGCACTTAGGTTGCTTCCTATTTGACCTTCGCTAGCAGGAATATACTCTAGTTATCCTTGCATAGGTTTCATCTACTGTAGCTGTCATTCTGCATTCCTGCTATAACATCATTTAGAAATGACTGCTTACTCCTTGTTTGCCCCTCTAATGCCTAGTTCCTCCTTTTCTTTCCTCTATATTTAGTGCCACTAGTTTCTCTCTTTTTCTCTTTATGAAATGTTTTCATGGTGCTTAAAGAGTACTAAATTTCCCATTAAAGACAATAGCTGTTTCTGGCGATTTGGTTTATTGAGATGCTATTAGGTGATTTCTCCTTAAGCTGACCGAGTGCCCCTGCTCTGACACCTCAGCTTATACCATCTATTCTAAAATATCTGCATTCTTCTTCTGCTAAAACTACATCATTTTGGTGTAGCAGAATCTAAAAGATCTGAATTTGAGTTTCATCTCCAATATTTACTACTTAAAAATACCTTGTTCAACTGATGCAGTCTTTCTTGAAATCTGCTATTTTACTTCCAAAGACAGGATGAGAGTATCTATGTTTGAAATTTGTTGTAAGGATTTACTGTGGGAGTGTTTATATAGCATTTAGCTATGAAATGGCAGTAATGTCTATTTCACTGGGAATTGTGTGAGGATTAAGTGAGACAATATATGTATAGTCCTTAGCAAAGTGCTAGGCATGGAGTGCTTGCCACACTGATATCCCCCTTCCATATGCTTTAGAATAAATCAACCTTGCACAGAAAAGTTGTCATACAGGCACAACCTGAGTTCAATTCAATTTTAAAAGGTGTAATATGATACAAATGTCTATCATTTATTAAAAACTAAACAAGGAACCTGCCAACTATGGGTAATTCTTCCCAGGAAATTGTATTCCAGACTAAAAGAAAATGATGGACTTTTTTACTGAGTAATATTTTTTGTAATAGAAATATTTGCTATCATACCCATTTCTTCTTATTGGATATCCTTGTGAAGCCTCTTTATTGTGTCTAAAGGAGTATTTACAAAATTACATTTTAAAAGGAAATATTCAAACTCAAACTCAGGTCTGTTAGACTTTACTATTATACAAAATAATATCATTTTAACAGAAGAATGTAGGTATTTTAGAATAGATGATCTAAGCTGAAGTGCCAGAGTAGGAACATTTGGTAACTTCAAAGGAGAAATCCAAAAATTGCATTTTGAAAGGAACATCCAGATTCTGACATGCAATTAAAATATAAAGCATAAAAACCATAGAAATAAGCATATATATACTTATTGCATGATATCAATGTCTTTATGTTCCTGAGATGAAAATTAGTGGTTACTAATTTTTCCTTATTTCAGTAATATGTGCTATCTTGTTAATAACTTCCTTTTGAAGAGGCTCTTCAGGCATACACAGACCTTTATATTTTTATTTTATTCAGTATTTTCAACAACATTGAGATGAAGGCATTGTTGTTTTCCCTTTTACTTGGAACAAAAATAGAGGGTGAGAAAGGTTAAGTGACTTGCACACATGAAGCTTGCAGGAGTGAGCGAGAACCCAGGACTTCTGAGATGTAGTGCAATGTGTTTTCCATTGCTTCATGGAATTCACTTTTGGAATACACCCTTGGCTCTTTGGAAGATATGAAGGTCCTTATAATCAGGGCACTTCTCAATGTATGGAAATTGTATCAAAAGCCTGGTGCTGCGTGAGGTTAGGCATAGCTCAAAGGAGTAAGGCGCCGGCCCCATATGCCAGAGGTGGTGGGTTCAAACCCAGACCTGGCCAAAAACTGAAAAAAAAAAAAAAAAACAAAAGAAAGAAAGAAAGCAGGTCAGTAGGTTGCATGGGGGATAAAACCATTACGTGATAGCAAAATAAAATTTATGAAATGTAGTTGACATAGGAGTGGAAATTCCTCAGTCACTTCCTGTCTCATCACCACTTGGCCTCTGAGTTTCCTCCTGTGTTCACAGCTTCCTACCTCTTTCTTCTAACACTGTCTTGGATGTTCATTTAAACCGCAGTGGTGTGATGATTTCTGGCTTCTGATGTTATGTTTCCCCTTGACAGACTACAAGTATGCTACATGTTCTAACCTATGTTTTCCTCTTCTCCAGATCTCCAGAAATGATATCTGAAGTATGATGATCTTCTTTTTTTTTTGGCTGGGGCTGGGTTTGAACCCACCACCTCTGGCATATGGGACCGGTGCCCTACTCCTTGAGCCACAGGCGCCGCCCTGATGATCTATTGGATTAGAATAGAAGTGGAAGAAATCGGGGAGGTTAGTTAATACAACTAGTGCATAGTTGAAAGTAAACACAGAAAAAATATGCTCTTTTAAAGGCATCGTGCAAAAGCATTGTCTAATAGCCTAATGGCTAAAATAATTTAGCTGCTTTGAGATGTATCCTTCTGTATACATTTTAGTTTGTCTTGGAAATTGACTTCATTATAAGAAAAATAAAACAAAAACATTTCAATTAGAGCTTTTTGTTCTCAAAGGAATTTGAGAATCTACTTAATACCTACTATGAATAAAAAAATATATTCTTAATTTTAAAAAGTTTCTTTTGCCAGTTTAGAGGTGGTTGATACAGTTCTTTTTTTTTTGTTTTTTATACTTCAAATAACAATGTTTACAAAAATACTGTCTTGGATTTGCATAACAATGTGTATTAACAAATCATTTTCCCTTTTTCTCTTAGGAACTAATAAGAAAGCAAAACAGGGTGGCGCCTGTGGCTCAAAGAAGTAGGGCGCTGGCCCCATATGCCGGAGGTGGCGGGTTCAAATCCAGCCCCCGGCCAAAACCTGCAAAAAAAAAAAAAAAAAAAAAAAAGAAAGCAAAACACATTTGCATATAATTTTACCTTCTGATTTTATCTCTCAACCACCATCCAGTGTAGAAATTCCAGTCTGGGAGGAGGCGGAGCAAGATGGCAGCCGAGTAACAGCTTCCTTGCATCTGGGCACCGTGAGTCTGGGGAGATAGGACTCCAGGCATCTCTGGCTGGTGGGAACTGCCTATCATCACTCCTATGAAGATACAGGGAGTCAGCGAGAGACTTCTGGACCCCGAGAGGAGGACTAAAACAGTGGAAAACCGGCAAGTGGTCGCGTGTGTTCAATCTGTCTAAACCCGCCCACAACTGTAAGTTCAGTAGCAGCGAGACTGCAAACCAGAAAGGCCTTACCTGTGAACTGTTTTGATGTCCTTGGACTTGGCACTGAGTTGAACTGCCTTGGGGAAGGCCTGAGCGGGAGTGCGGAGAACTTTGGCCGTTGTCTAGGGCCCCAGTCTGAGCCGCTGAGCCAGACGGAGCTAATAGTGTTTGGCGGTGGGTCACACGGATCCATTGTCAGTGATCTGCCCCGGCAAGCTCCGCCCTCAGGGTAGCAGAGCTAGAAACGGGTGGGAGCTGGTAACCCAGCAACCAAGTAGCCTAAGGGTGGGGTTTGAGCCGCCTTTCAGCCCTAACCCTCAGGGGCAGAGTGAGACCGGTTTTGGCACACTGAGTAAGTGGATAGCCACTTCAGCAGCGATTCCAGCGAGAAAGCTGGGAAAGCTTCTGCTCAGCAAGTTTACAAGTTCAAAGTGCCTTTTAAGTAGGCTGAAGAGAGATTTAGGGTGTCTACCTGCTGGGGTTTGAGAAATCAGCAGCCTCCAATCGTATCAGAACTGTGACTAACATCTCATACCCCAGAAGACCACGTGTTGCCCAGACAATATTCAATAACATATACAAACTGCTTTGTTTTTGGTTGTGTATTTTTTTCTTCTTTTTTTTTTGGTTTGGTTGTTTTTTTTGTTTGTTTATTTTGACGTTGCTGATGTTCTTTTGTTTTTTTAATTTCAATCTTTTCCACACAGATCCCTTTTTCTTTCTCAATTTTCCTAGTTTAATTATAATTTCCCATTGCTGCCTTTTTTAATAACTTCAACTTCATTTTTGCTAGTGTTTCTACCGATATAATTTGGTTTTTCACCCAATTTTATCCCCGTAAAGTTTTCTGTTTGCTTCTTTTGGTTTGATTTAAAGCATTTTTGTCTTTCCTCTCTACTTGGTGGAGGTGGGGTACTGTGTCTGATCAGGTTAGCAAAGAGCTGCTGACCTCAAGGGAACCAGGCAACTGGGCACCCCCAGAAGGTGGGGTTTTTTAAGGTTGTGTCAAAGTACCCTACTGTACACCTATATTGCCCTGTCTCCCTCTTTCTGTGCCTCTCTTCTTTTTGTCAATATTCCTTATACCCACCCCCTCTCCTTTCTCTATCTTTCTTTTTTTCTTATCACTCGGTCCTCCTTTCTTTCATTCCCTTCTTTTGCTCTTCAACCTTCTCACCCTTCTGGTCCTGTAACCCTTAGTCCACAGGCACAAGAACTTAAAGAGCAAGAGGAAGTGAAAGGAAAATTAGGGCAAGGAAACAGATAAAAGAAATCACCCATGAGGAAGAACCAGCAGAAAACTCCAGGCAACATGAAGAACCAGTCCAGAACAACCCCACCAAGGGACCATGAGGTAGCTACTGCAGATGATTCCACCAGTATAGAAATGTTAGGAATGACAGAAAGGGAATTTAGAATACACATGTTGAAAACAATGAAAGAAATGATGGAAACAATGAAGGAAATTGCTAATAAAGTGGAAAATAACCAAAAGGAAATCCAAAAACAGAATCAAATAAGAGATGAACGATATGAAGAATATAAAAAGGATATAGCAGACCAGAAGGAACTGAAACAGTCAATTAGGGAACTTAAAGATATAATGGAAAGTATCAGCAACAGGTTAGACCATGCAGAAGAAAGAATTTCAGAGGTAGAAGACAAAGTTCTTGAGATAACTCAGACAGTAAAAAAGGCAGAAAAGAAGAGAGAGAAAGCAGAACGTTCACTGTCAGAATTATGGGACTTTATGAAGCGTTCCAACATACGAGTTATAGGAGTTCCAGAAGGGGAAGAAGAATGCCCCAGAGGATTGGAAGCCATACTAGAGAATATTATAAAAGAAAATTTCCCAAACATCACCAAAGAGTCTGACACACTGCTTTCAGAGGGATATCGGACCCCAGGTCGCCTCAACTCTAACCGAGCTTCACCAAGACACATTGTGATGAACCTGTCCAAAGTCAAGACAAAAGAAAAGATTCTGCAAGCTGCCAGGAGTAAGCGCCAGTTGACCTACAGGGGCAAATCCATCAGAGTTACCGCAGACTTCTCTAATGAAACTTTCCAAGCAAGAAGACAATGGTCATCTACCTTTAACCTACTTAAACAGAACAATTTTCAGCCCAGAATTCTGTACCCTGCTAAGCTAAGCTTCAGAATTGACGGAGAAATCAAATCATTTACGGATATACAAACATTGAGGAAATTCGCCACAACAAGACCAGCTCTACAGGAAATACTTCAACCTGTTCTGCACACTGACCACCACAATGGATCAGCAGCAAAGTAAGAACTCAGAAATCAAAGGACAAAACCTAACCTCCACACTGATGCAAAAGATAAAACTAAGCAATGGACTCTCACAAAATAAGACGAATAGAATACTACCACACTTATCAATTATCTCAATAAATGTTAATGGCTTGAATTCCCCACTGAAGAGACATAGATTGGCTGACTGGATTAAAAAACACAAGCCATCCATTTGTTGTCTGCAAGAAACACACCTGGCCTCAAAAGACAAATTAAAGCTCCGAGTCAAGGGTTGGAAGACAATTTTTCAGGCAAACGGAATTCAGAAGAAAAGAGGAGTTGCAATCTTATTTTCAGATACATGTGGATTTAAAGCAACTAAAGTCAAAAAAGACAAAGATGGTCACTTTATATTGGTCAAGGGAAAACTACAACAAGAAGACATTTCCATTCTAAATATTTATGCACCCAATTTAAATGCTCCCAGATTCTTGAAGCAGACCTTACTCAGTCTGAGCAATATGATATCTGATAATACCATCATAACAGGGGACTTTAACACACCTCTTACAGAGCTGGACAGATCCTCTAAACAGAAATTAAACAAAGATGTAAGAGATTTAAATGAGACCCTAGAACAACTATGCTTGATAGATGCATATAGAACACTCCACCCCAAAGATAAAGAATATACATTCTTCTCATCACCCCATGGAACATTCTCCAAAATTGATCATATCCTGGGACACAAAACAAATATCAACAGAATCAAAAGAATTGAAATTTTACCTTGTATCTTTTCAGACCATAAGGCACTAAAGGTGGAACTCAACTCTAACAAAAATGCTCAAGCCCACCCAAAGGCATGGAAATTAAACAATCTTCTGTTGAATAACAGATGGGTGAAGGAAGAAATAAAACAGGAAATCATTAACTTCCTTGAGCATAACAACAATGAAGACACAAGCTACCAAAACCTGTGGGATACTGCAAAAGCAGTTTTGAGAGGAAAATTCATCGCTTTAGATGCCTACATTCGAAAAACAGAAAGAGAGCACATCAACAATCTCACAAGAGATCTTATGGAATTGGAAAAAGAAGAACAATCTAAGCCTAAACTCAGTAGAAGAAAAGAAATATCCAAAATCAAATCAGAGATCAATGAAATTGAAAACAAAAGAATCATTCAGAAAATTAATGAAACAAGGAGTTGGTTTTTTGAAAAAATAAATAAAATAGATAAACCATTAGCCAGACTAACTAGAAATAGAAAAGTAAAATCTCTAATAACCTCAATCAGAAACGATAAAGGGGAAATAACAACTGATACCACAGAGATACAAGAGATCATCTCTGAATACTACCAGAAACTCTATGCCCAGAAATTTGATAATGTGAAGGAAATGGATCAATATTTGGAATCACACCCTCTCCCTAGACTTAGCCAGGAGGAAATAAACCTCCTGAACAGACCAATTTCAAGCACTGAGATCAAAGAAACAATAAAAAAGCTTCCAACTAAAAAATGCCCTGGTCCAGATGGCTTCACTCCAGAATTCTATCAAGCCTTCAAGGAAGAGCTTATTCCTGTACTGCAGAAATTATTCCAAAAAACTGAGGAAGAAGGAATCTTCCCCAACACATTCTATGAAGCAAACATCACCCTGATACCAAAACCAGGAAAAGACCCAAACAAAAAGGAGAATTTCAGACCAATCTCACTCATGAACATAGACGCAAAAATTCTCAACAAAATCCTAGCCAATAGATTACAGCTTATCATCAAAAAAGTCATTCATCATGATCAAGTAGGCTTCATCCCAGGGATGCAAGGCTGGTTTAACATACGCAAGTCTATAAACGTTATCCACCATATTAACAGAGGCAAAAATAAAGATCACATGATCCTCTCAATAGATGCAGAAAAAGCATTTGATAAAATCCAGCATCCTTTTCTAATTAGAACTCTGAAGAGTATAGGCATAGGTGGCACATTTCTAAAACTGATTGAAGCTATCTATGACAAACCCACAGCCAATATTTTACTGAATGGAGTAAAACTGAAAGCTTTTCCTCTTAGAACTGGAACCAGACAAGGTTGTCCTCTGTCACCTTTACTATTCAACGTAGTGCTGGAAGTTCTAGCCAATACAATTAGGCAAGACAAGGAAATAAAGGGAATCCAAATGGGAGCAGAGGAGGTCAAACTCTCCCTCTTTGCTGACGACATGATCTTATACTTAGAGAACCCCAAAGACTCAACCACAAGACTCCTAGAAGTCATCAAAACATACAGTAATGTTTCAGGATATAAAATCAATGTCCACAAGTCAGTAGCCTTTGTATACACCAATAACAGTCAAGATGAGAAGCTAATTAAGGACACAACTCCCTTCACCATAGTCTCAAAGAAAATGAAATACCTAGGAATATACCTAACGAAGGAGGTGAAGGACCTCTATAAAGAAAACTATGAAATCCTCAGAAAGGAAATAGCAGAGGATATTAACAAATGGAAGAACATACCATGCTCAGGGATGGGAAGAATCAACATTGTTAAAATGTCTATACTTCCCAAAGCTATCTACCTATTCAATGCCATTCCTATCAAAGTACCTACATCGTACTTTCAAGATTTGGAAAAAATGATTCTGCGTTTTGTATGGAACTGGAAAAAACCCCGTATAGCTAAGGCAGTTCTTAGTAACAAAAATAAAGCTGGGGGCATCAGCATACCAGATTTTAGTCTGTACTACAAAGCCATAGTGGTCAAGACAGCATGGTACTGGCACAAAAACAGAGACATAGACACTTGGAATCGAATTGAACACCAAGAAATGAAACTAACATCTTACAACCACCTAATCTTTGATAAACCAAACAAGAACTTACCTTGGGGGAAAGACTCCCTATTCAATAAATGGTGTTGGGAGAACTGGATGTCTACATGTAAAAGACTGAAACTGGACCCACACCTTTCCCCACTCACAAAAATTGATTCAAGATGGATAAAGGACTTAAATTTAAGGCATGAAACTATAAAAATCCTCCAAGAAAGCATAGGAAAAACACTGGAAGATATTGGCCTGGGGGAAGACTTCATGAAGAAGACTGCCATGGCAATTGCAACAACATCAAAAATAAACAAATGGGACTTCATTAAACTGAAAAGCTTATGTACAGCTAAGGACACAATAACCAAAGCAAAGAGACAACCTACACAATGGGAAAGGATATTTGCATATTTTCAATCAGACAAAAGCTTGATAACCAGGGTCTATAGAGAACTCAAATTAATCCACATGAAAAAAGCCAACAATCCCGTATATCAATGGGCAAGAGACATGAATAGAACTTTCTCTAAAGATGACAGATGAATGGCTAACAAACATATGAAAAAATGTTCATCATCTCTATATATTAGAGAAATGCAAATCAAAACAACCCTGAGATATCATCTAACCCCAGTGAGAATGGCCCACATCACAAAATCTCAAAACTGCAGATGCTGGCGTGGATGTGGAGAGAAGGGAACACTTTTACACTGCTGGTGGGACTGCAAACTAGTACAACCTTTCTGGAAGGAAGTATGGAGAAACCTCAAAGCACTCAACCTAGACCTCCCATTCGATCCTGCAATCCCATTACTGGGCATCTACCCAGAAGGAAAAAAATCCTTTTATCATAAGGACACTTGTACTAGACTGTTTATTGCAGCTCAATTTACCATTGCCAAAATGTGGAAACAGCCTAAATGCCCACCAACCCAGGAATGGATTAACAAGCTGTGGTATATGTATACCATGGAATACTATTCAGCTATTAAAAAAAATGGAGACTTTACATCCTTCGTATTAACCTGGATGGAAGTGGAAGACATTATTCTTAGTAAAGCATCACAAAAATGGAGAAGCATGAATCCTATGTACTCAATCTTGATATGAGGACAATTCATGACAATTAAGTTTATGGGGGGGGGGAAGCAGAAAGAGGGATAGAGGGAGGAGGGTGGGGCCTTAGTGTGTGTCACACTTTATGGGGGCAAGACATGATTGCAAGAGGGACTTTACCTAACAATTGCAATCAGTGTAACTGGCTTATTGTACCCTCAATGAATCCCCAACAATAAAAAAAAAAAAAAAAAGAAATTCCAGTCTGCTTTAGTGAAATGAGATTCAGAGAAGTTTTGTAATTTGCTCAAGTCTCGTATTAGAATAGAGAGGGAAAAAAATAGCTAAGATTTTGCTGTTGGGCAACTTTTCACCTTGATGGTTTCTGAGCCTTTGGAAGTCCCAGCATGTGTTTGCCAAATGGTGCAAATTAAGAAACAGCATGTCCTTCAAGCTGGTAACATAGTGAAGCAAGATTTCCACACAGCTACTCGTTTATGCCCAGCTGAGTGTTTATATTCATTTTTATAGAAACAGTTATTCTATCAGAATGGGGCTGGTGTTGGTGTGAGCATGGCCAGGGTGGAGGGTGGGGGCGGCCTTCCCGACTTTACTTGGAGAGCTTATCCATCTTGCACAGTCTGCAGTTTTCAAACAGATACTTGGTGAAGGAAATAAAATCCCCTGACCCTCATGTTCTACTAATGGCAAAAACATAGTCAATTGGATGTGGAGCTAAATTTGAGAATTTAAAAGATCCAAGTATTTGAGGATTCCTAAATGTCTTGCACTATGTGGAAGTTAAGGTCAATTTGCATAGTGAGTTGTATATACTACTAAATCAATATTAATGATATTGCTGGGCAAATGCAGTGAGCTGTGACTATGGATCATTGCTCAGGGTTTTTTTCATTTAGTGAATTTTTATTTTTTAAAAAGAACTAAACTTACAATATTTCACATCTTTTTTTTATTATTATTCTTGAGAATTTCCACGAATGTCATAAAAATGCCATGGCACTGATACTTAAAACAAATAAATACAAAATAATGTGATGCATGTCATGCCAAAACTCACATTATTTTGTATTGAAATAGTGTTTATTATATCAAGAGACACTTTGAACTTGACTCAAATGGAGGGACAGGGATTTTTAGGAGCATTTCTATGAAAAACTGGGTTGAAACACATCTCCTTTGCTTCACACCTACAGCAGCCTGGGCTCTTTAACCAAGGAATCATAAAGACTTTCTGTCTTACTCACAGTGTATCACTTAGTGATTGAAAACAGCAACCACTGTGTTTCTTTTGTTGTTTTCATACTTCTGTGAGTCAGGTGTTGAGACAGGGCACAAAAATAAATTGCATCTTTCCATCTGTAGGGCTTCAGCTGGGGAAGCTCAGTTAGGAGCTGCCATGGCTGCACGGTGGAGTCGTATATCCTGGGCCTCAGTTTTGGCTGCTGGCTAGTTTCCTTCATTCTTATCTGCTTGACCTCTCCATGTGGCTAAATTGAGCTCCCTCACTTGATGTTTTAGGGAACAAGACACAGTGCACAAGTACTTACCAAGCCTCTGCTTGTGTCACCTTTGCTAATGTCCTATTGGTCAAAATAACCTCCATGGCCAAGTCTGAGTCAATGTGAGAGAGGACTGGTTGGAGGGGGTGAGTATAAGAGGTCTGGCTTACTGAAGGCCATAAGTCTATTTCAACTTCATATCCAGGTCTGTCCCCCCCTCGCTGGAAAAAAAAATAAACTGGAGCTTTCAGTTGGAACAATGTCTTCTAATCTATAAAACTTTTGAATTTGTTAAAAGACTGAAATATTATGCTTACTTGAAAGCCCTAACATACAAATTTGGGCTTTGTAGAGGTGCTTCTGTGGATGTGGAGAAGCAAGAGTTCGAGGGGCTATAGGTTTGTCTCATCTTCTCCCAACTATACGTTGATAAGTACATTACCTTGATGTGAATGGATGAAAGCCCCCAGGCTAGGGAAAAGAACAAGCAATGCCAGTGATTTATATACACTCTGTCAAATGAACCATTTATTCCTGATTTGCCATCACTATCTTCCCCTTGGAAGACTTCACATTATCTTTGTACCTAAACTTTTACATTTTGTCTTTTGATTTATATTATATAATATGGGAAGTATCTGGAATACTCTGACAGTATTTTTAATTCCTTTTTCTTAAAAGGCCTTTATATCTTAGTCTTTGAATATTTTGGAATTGTGAATTCCAGCCTTCACAAAAGATTCTACTCTACCCCAATTCCAACAGAATCTTCTCTCTTCCCTAACTTCAGAAACTATATCCTGCCTTAATGCTGCTGAGTCTATAAGATTTCTTAGCCAAGCTAGGGTTTTGACAATGTGCAACTTTACATCATTCTAGGAAAACTTAATACGAAATCCTTAATAGTTGCTTAAGGGTTACTTAAGGGTTGCTTAAGTCTTCCAGTTTCCACAGTGTTAGTTTTCCGCCATTCATAAAAATAGCAAAAGCTTTAGAATTGAATGGGAAACTTCTCTCGTTCCTGCATTTAGGACCCAAAGCCGTCAGATAACCTAGTTTGGTCGTTATCCAGACTATCAACCTCGCTATCCTTTTTTGATAACAAGGATTTTATAACCCAAAATGAAAATCATAAAGATTTACTCATTTATATGCATTAAAATTAATATAATTCCCAAACGATGTTGTTATAATAAAAGCACTATGATTTATAATAAAAAATAATAGGCTTTTCAACATGCTAACCATGGGGCACGCCTATATTAGTATAAATAGGTATTATATTTCTACCAAGTTGTAGAATCTTTGAAATATGACAGGTACAAGTGCAGATTAATGTAAAAGTGTGCATCGAAGCCCCAGATATCATGAACAACATTGCTGCTGGGATGTGGTTTTCTGAAGCAGCTAACAACTCTATATAAAGCATAAAACAAAGCAAGTAATTCTCTTTATAAATACTGTAGATGCATTTCCAGAGCATTTAGCATATATTAAAAATGCGTTAAAATATTTTGCATTTATTATAAAAAGAAGCTACAGATAAATGCAAACAGGCTTTTTTTCACCTACTTAATGGTTTTCAAACGTTATGCACAATATAGGACATTTCATTACTGTGCTAGGGGGTTTCAAAATGGTAGATGTCCATCATTCTAGGCTGCTACCTAATAAATGCCTATAAGCAGTCACAACCAGCACATCAATGAAAAAAATTCCCAAATTTACCTGTTCAGGGAGGTACCACTCTTACTGAGAACCACCTACACATAGCAGCTGTAAAGTTTTCCTAGCAGCTATTTCCAAGTACAGACAGTTCCAGCATAAGTAGAAAGAATTCATCTTTGAGACTGACTGAACCAGTTCTTGGGTATCAAATTTCCTTATTATTTGAAATCATGTACATATTTTATGAGCATCAGATTTTAGTGTTTAATGATACTCTGATAAGAATTTATTCTTATGGTGGCACCCGTAACTCAGTGGGTAGGGTGCCAGCCGCATACACTGAGGCTGGCAGGTTTGAATCTGGCCCAGCCCAGCTAAAGCAACAATGACAGCTGCAACAGAAAAATAGCCAGGTGTTGTGGAGGATGCCTGTAGTCCCAGCTACTTGGGAAGCTGAGGCAAGAGAATCACTTAAGCCCACGAGTTTGAGGTTGCCGTGACCTGTGACACCACGGCACTCTACCCAGGGTGACACCTTGAGACTCTGTCTCAAAAACAAAAACAAAAACAAACAAACAAAAAGAATTTATTCTTACTTATGTTTAGTCTAAATCACTCTTGCTTCAATAAAGCACAATTTACTAAGAAAAAAATCCTTTTATTTGTATTAATAAAACTAAATTTCAGTGTGCATGCACATTCATATTAGAAGACAGATTTATCTCTTAGCTTTTATTTCACCAGGGAAAGAATGTGACTGCATAAGAGCAGTCCACCTGAAGAGTTGGGCTATCATTAATTAGTATTGCCAAATTAGTAAAACCTTAGCTATTTTAACTTAATTATTTACAAAATTTACTTGTATTTTAGCATCATATTATCTGTTTTTTGTTTGTTTGTTTGTTTGTTTTTTTGCAGTTGAGCCGGGGCCAGGGCCAGGTTTGAACCCACCGCCTCTGGTATATGGGGCCAGCGCCCTAGTCCTTTAAGCCACAGGTGCCACCCCATATCATCTCTTTAATAGGCCTATATTTTCCAGATCTATTTCTCTGCTATTGAGAATGAGAAAATGGTGAAGATCCGCATCCCATAAATAGCTAAGCACTGTTAGGGACATGTGGAGTGATAAAAGGTGGCAACTTGCTCTGCCACTTGCAGATAATAGCAGGGAAGGAGTTCTGACTCATTCCTTTAGATCAGAGGTGGGAAACCTGCAGCTCTAAGACCATATGTGGCCTTCAAGGTCCTTAAGTATTATCTTTTGACTGAATCCAAATTTTATAGAACAAATCTTTTTATTTTTATTGATACATTTTTGTTCACCTGTTGTACTTTTATTTTTAAAATGAACATATTGAAAATACCAAAGAATAAAGTAAGTTTCAATAAAATAATCCTCCCAGATTCACCAGCACCCTTAGAACATGACTGAGCCATAAGGGCTAAATCTGACGGCTGCTATGCACATGATTTAGTTCTAACCTCCCCCACCTGAAAGAATGGACTGGGAAAGAATGCATTGTTGAAATTGTAGGGTGCTTACACTCCAGTAATGTTTCAAAGTACAAACAACTGCTTCTTTCAAGAACCATAACTTAATCAACAGCATGAATGACCCTCAACAAAACAACTTCACGCAGTACTTGAAAAGGAAAAATATATATTCAATTGCTTTGGATGAATCAACTGATACTATTTACTTGACACAGGTTTTCTGTTTTGTTGGGGTCATAATAGATTTTCTTTGTTACAAAGAGTTACTTGCTTTGGATGCTCGGGCAAACAGAACACTGGGAATAGACATCCTCCACTTTCAAGATAAATGTAAACTTGGACTAAATTTGGTAAATTTAGTGTGTACATACACAGCACACCTTCCATGACAGGAAAACATGAAGGATTTATTGCAGAATAAAAAAATGTTTTAACGGATCCAGATACTCCTATTTCTTGTCATTGCATTTCGTATCAGCAAAATATCTGGGCTAAAACTACTATTTTATTGACACTCTGTGACACGTTTTAAGTATTGTTAAACTATATTTGAGGATATGCAATACACCATCATCATTTTCATAATATGCTGAAGTTGAATGATGAAGTATTCAGTGTGGATTTGCTATACCATTTTAAAGTGCACTGGGTACCACAGGCACAGGTGTTAGACAAAATATTATCTCTATGAGAAAAGACAGTTATATTTTATGAAGAATAGAATCAGCAGTGTGAATTATTAAAAGAAGATTTTTGTAGGATGCAGCATTTCTGTGTGATATGTCAAATCAAAATGAATATATCTTGGCAAGGTAAAACTAAGTCTATGTATGAGAAGTAGCAAAAAAAAAAAACCTGATTTTCTTCAAAACACTTCTTCAAAAGGAAATTTTGGAAAAACTATTTTCCCCAATTAGTAAAAGTCGCAAATGAGCAGGATGATGTATGCAAATCATTTGAAGAATACACAGCTGTTATAGATTTATTATTTGGAGAATACAATGAAATGTTCACTGCCTTTGAGAATCAGGACATCACACTCAAATTAGCATTTCAGCCTCACCTAGTTGATATCACCAAGGCACCCAAAGAACTACAGATGCAATTGATGGAGCTCTCAGTAAATGACTTTTTAAAGTCATTTTTTGATGCTAAGAAAAATCCAATTGAAACAGGGGAATATTTGATAGGACTTAACTACTGTCATTTTGTCAATGGTTTTCTGACTGTTTTGTGGTTCTCTCATTCCAATCTTCCTTTCCTCCTATCCCTTTGCTATTTGATAATTTTGTTGTAGTTACATGCTTTGATTTATTTCTCCTTCTTTTTCTCCTTGTTTGTATCTGCCTCAGGCTTTTTCTTTGTTGTTACATGAGCCCAGCCCCTTTTGTACACACACACACACACACACACACACACACACTGCTTTACTACTTTGTTGTGTGCTTGTTGTGTGTATCACACATTTTTTTGAAAATTTGGAAGTAGAGAAAGATTTACGTTGGAGAATTGCGAGTCATTGAAAACTGAGTATTTAAATTCTGGGTTTTTTTTTCTTTGCATTTCTCTGATGATTAGTGATGATGAGCATTTGTTTATATGTTTGTTGGCCATTTGTCTGCCTTCCTTCTGAAGGTTCTATTCATGTCTCTTGCCCAGTGATGTATGAGATTATTAGCTTTTCTTGTTGTTGGTTAATTTGAGTTCTCTGTAGATCCTAGTTATGAAGCCTTTGTCCGATTTATAATATGCCAGTATCTTTTCTCATTCTAAAGGTTGTCTATTTGCTTTGGTTGTTGTCTCCTTAGCTGTACAGAAGCTTTTCAGTTTCATTAAGTCCCAGTTGTTTATTTTTGTTGTTGCAATTGCCATAGAAGTCTTCTTCATAAAATCTTTCCTTAGGCTGATATGTTCAAGTGTTTTTACCAGACTTTCTCCTGGGATTTTTATTGTTTCATACCTTAGATTTAAATCTTTTATCTATCTTGGATCAATTTTTGTGAGTGGTGAGAGGTGCAGGTCCAGTTTCAGTCTTTTACATGTGGTTATCCACTTCTCCCAGCACCATTTATTGAATAGGGAGTCTTTTCCCCAGTGTGCACTCTTGTTTGGTTTATCAAAGATCAGGTGGCTGTAAGATGTTAGTTTCATCTCCTGATTTTCTATTCAGTTCCAAATGTCTATGTCTTTATTTATATGCCAATACCATGCTGTTTGGATCACTATGGTCTTGTAATATAGCCTAAATTCTGGTAAGGTGATGTCACCAATATTACTAAGTATTGCCTCAGTTTTACAGGGTTTTTTTTTTCTGCTTACGAAATGAAGAATTATTTTTTCCAAATATTGAAAGTATGATGTTGATATTTTAAGGGAGATTGCATTGAATCTGCAGATTGCTTTGGGAAGTATAGACCCTGAGATATCACATAACCCCAGTACTATTAGCCCACATCACAAAGTCCTAAAGCTGCAGATGCTGGCACTGATGAGGAGAGAGAGTAACGTTCTTACACTCTGGGTGGGACTGCAAACTAATACAGCCCCTTTGGAAAGAAGTATGGAGAATTTTCAAAGATCTCAAATTAGATCTTTCATTTGATCCAGCATTCTCATGACTAGACATCTACCCAGAAGAAAAAAAAAATCACTTTATCCTAAGGACATTTGCACTAGATTGTTTACCATAGCTCAATTTACAATTACCAAGACATGGAAACACCCCAAATGCCCATCACTTCAGGAATAGAGTGACAAATTGTGGTACATGCACACCATGGTAACTTCACATCTTTTGTAATATCCTGGAAATTGTTGAAACATGTTCTTCTTAATAAAGTATCACAAGAATGAAAAAGCTATTATCCAATGAACCCAATACTGATATGAAGCCAGTAGATGATCTGTTGCATGCCCACGTAGGAAAAGATCTCATTTCAATTCGAGTTGGGGGAAGGGTAATGAGGGAGGGGAAGCGGAAGGGGGTTGGGGTGCTCTCGCTGAGTGGGCATGGGGTGGGGGTGTTTGGCACACCTTTTGTGTGTGGGACATAACCACAGAAGGGACTCTACATAGCAAAATAAAACATTTTGACCTGGTTGTTTGTACCCTCACATTCGCCTGAGATAAATTTACTTTTAAAAACAAATAAATAAATAATTCTGTTTTTAAATAGCTTTCAAGTATTCTACTAAGCTGTTCCACCATTTACTCTTATGTCATTGATCTGACCTTTTCAGAAGTCAAATAGGACAAAGAAATACCAAAAACAAACAAACAAACAAACAAAAAAACACCAGCGGTGCATCTTACAAGGGTATATGTGAAACTTGGTAAATGGTCTGTGAAGCTAGTGAATGATGCCCCATGATTATATCAATGTACACAGCTATGATTTAATAAAAAGAAAAAAAAGCCTGATTTTCTTTTCTTTTCTTTCTTTCTTTTTTCTTTTTTTTTTTTTTTTGAGACAGAATCTCACTTTTCTGCTTTCAGTAGACATCATAGCTCACAGCAACCTCAAACTCTTGGGCTTAAGCAATCCTCTTGCCTCAGCCTCCCGAGTAGCTGGGACTATAGGCGCCCGCTCCAACACCTGGCTATTTTTAGAGATGGGGTCTCACTCTGGCTCAGGCTGGTTGATTTTCATATAGAAAACAGATCAGCACATTTACAATTTAGCCCTGAAACTCCTAACCTTTTCTGCACATATTCAGCTTTTTACTCTCTCTTGCCTTGAATAGTTTGCACAAATCCTGGGGAAAATCTAAGGTTTTTTTTCTTCCTTAATATTAAGAATGTTTTTGTTACATAAGTACTATGTATATTGTTTAAGTCATGGCTTTTGGTGTCTCATCATCAACACAGTGTTCATTTTACCCAATAGATAGCTTTTTATTCCTCACTTTCTTCCCACACCCCCCTTCTTGGTTTCTGGGGTCCTTTATATCTCTTTGTGCCTGTGTGTGTCCGTCATTCACTTATTATGAGTAATAACTTCTCACATTATTACTTAACATGAGAATATGTCATGTTTGGCTTTCCTTTCCTGAGGTACTTCACTTAGGATAATGGTCTCCAGTTCCACACAGGTTTCTACAAGCAACATTATTTCATTTTTTTTATAGACACGTAGGCTGATTCCACATCTTTTAAATTGTGAATTGTAATGTTAGACATTTGAATACAGGTGTATTATTATTATCCAAATGACTTCTTTTCTTTTGGGTAGACCACTTACCAGTGGGATTGCTAGATCTAATGTTACGTCTATTTTTAGTTCTTTGAGGAATCTCCCTTCTGCTGGAGGAAAATCTGTGTTCTTAAAAATGCTTTGTATCCTTCATTATGATTGTGACAATAGATCCCTTGCCTTTCCCTATTTAAATCTTGCATTATTCAAAATGTCAGACATCTTCCCTCATTCATCACACTGAGGGCCATAAATACCATATACAGGCTGGCACATATTAACTATCATTTCCCTGATTTGTGTTAGGTTAAACATCATGGCATAAAATAAACTTCAAAATATTATTTTGGAAATGTTCTTTATTTAATGATCAGGTTGAAATAATAAATCCTTTATATCAAACACAAAAGTAATTATTAAACCTTTTCACTCCGTTTTTATGCATTTGTTTCATAAATACTGTTTACTATATAGTCATTTATTTCCAAAAAAGTATTTGATAAAGCCTTACATAGTCAAATATTTGGGGATACTTGAAATAATTAAAGAATTAAAATTTAAAAGCATGTATAGAACTTATATTTGGCTTGCACAATAGCAATGTGTACATTATTTAATTGCTTATGAGGCTTTGCACTTTCATATATTTTTCTATTTTCCATATCTCCTTGTGGTAGGCTATATAGCTTATACTTTTCTAATGGCCTCATTTTCCATGAATGCCAAAAAGCCACATATATGAGTTCAATATTCCTCACTGGAATTCTCTCTTCCCAGTAACTCTATCAAATCAAAAGACAGAGGTGCTTATGGTAGGCAACATGTAGTTGACCCTCACTGATACACATATTATTTTCTAACATTTTCATTGGCTTTATTTCTTATTTACATCCTATTATGAGTGTGATTTTTATGTAGGTAAGAATTCTTTTCATGTTAGACCAAAGGAGCCAACTTCTGTTGCATATTCTAGGGTGATATTTGAAACCAGATCAGTCTTCCATATGATACAGACATCTGTCCCCTATAAGGTAGGAAAAGTAATGCCCTTTCCTCACTCATCACAAGGGTCATGGCTGACACCCAAATAACAAAAGACATAGTAACAAGGAAAAAGCATAACACATTCATTTTATGGATGTTTTATGAGACATGAGTGGCTTCAGAAATGAAGGCCCTACGATCCAGGGAGAATGATACAGCTTTGGGGACATTTGTGCAGAAGTATGATTTGACAAAAAGAGGGCATGACCTAATGGTAACAATTGGATTGTGGGGGAGGAATTTAGCAAAGCCAGATCATACAGGGAAGGACCTCCCTACGGTGAGAGTCTTATGACCTGCTTTCAGGCAAGGTGAAGTCTATTCCTTTGTGACCATGTTTCAGGGGGGAGAGGTGGGAAGTCAGAGTGACCTTCTTCCTTCTGCTGTTTTCTCAGTTGCCAAGGTGCCAATCTCATAGGGATCACGTTCTGAGCCTCAACAATATTCACACACAATGACTCTCTCTTTTATGTGTTATTTGGATAATCACAGTATCATAGGAATGAATAAAAATATGTTTATGCGGGAAGCCTCTGTTTCTTTGGAAAAAGTCAAAGACAGATCTGGATTTGCACAAAGCAGTAAGCAATCTCTACCGCAGTATCTGGTAAGTGGCATAGTTAGATTCTTAACCCATATCTCACTGGCTACTCTATCAGTCAGTCTATGTTATGTGGCCATATTCTCTTCATTCTATCACAAGCACCCAGCATTGGGAAACTTTGTGCCATTTTCCTTTCCTTTCTTATTTATTTATTTATTTATTTTTTAACTCATAAACACATAGATTGTGTATACATTAATGCATTTATGGGGTACAATGTGCTGATTTCATAGAGAATTAGGAACGCTTACATCATACTGGTTAATATATACCTCATCTCGTTTACTTAATTATTGTGCTTTTTTAAAAAACCATTTCTTTTGGTATGTCACAATGGGGGCTAATTTGGGAATGATGAATATCACTTAAGTAGATAAATGGATGAATGCACAAGTCCATGAAAGAGGAGAAGGATGGTAAGAGAAGTGTATGTATTACTATGTACCAAGCGTTTTTATTTTATAAATAATTGGGGTAAAGCTTAGAATGGATTGGTGGTGGTTATGGTGAGAAACAAAGAAATAAGCTAAAATTTCAAATTTGAATTCTTTATAGGTCTTACTGTTAACCATTCACACAATACATTTATGTGAAAATCATTGTAACCTAGAAGGCATTAAGTTGCTATCAGCTTCATTCATTTATATTCATCATTTTATTTATCTACTTATTTTTTAAAAAATTCATGGCACTTGTATTCAGAAAATCTATTTCCCCTTAGAATGATAATTCATTTAATACATTTGTGATGGCTGAGGTCTCAAAATCTCTGTTTTGAATTACAAAATGAGATGGGTAAGTAAAACAATGATCTGAATATTTCAGGAACATTTTAGTCTCAATTGTAATAAAGGCAATTATCAGGATAATTCCCTCAATTTTCATTTCAAACATTGTGCTTGTCAATCAAGTACATCAATCATTCAGCTCTTGATTATTTTATATTCTCTTATTTTAAAGTTAACCCCTGTCCCTGCACACATACTTTGCTGTGCAGTTCAGTTAATCTTATCAACTTTTCATTGTTAAGTGAGTTTGGATACTCTTAATGAAGATGCCTAAGTTGGCCTCTTTGATAAGTAATGATGAGACGTGGTGAATCTGCTGCTTTTTATTTGGAACAAGTATGTGAAGGCACACCTAAATTTGGTGCATAGGAAGGAAAGCAGTTAATTATTTCCAGCATCTCCAACTCTGTGTGGTTTGCACTTGAACCAAAGATTCCAGAATAAATGCAAACTGTCTTCACTTAGCCAAATCTATCACAGTCAGAAATGCCATATAGGATGCCCACATGCTTTTGATGCAGTGCCATGGTGCTGTGCCAAATATTGCTCAAAATAGATTGAGCTGCTGATTAGGCCTGGGGAATGATTTCATAATTCAGAACCTCAGGTGACTGTGTTATTTGTTGGGTGATAATCTGCCTCTTTAATTGTTGGCAAGTGTTGTCTAAAGATTCAGGTTTCTTTGACAGCTAAATTTGCCATGCAAGTTATTAGGCCAGTTTTAAAGGTTAAAGTTGCCTTAAAATAATAACTAAAACGAAATGTGGATAAACAAAGGTAGAAGTGAATTACCAAAAGCAAGGCACAAGTATTTTCATTACTGATAAAAAATGTCACATGTCTCATTTTCTGTTTGCTGGAAAATAATGATTTTGTTGGGAGGGAATATTAAAAGGGTGATGAACAAAAGGAATGGAATGAATGTGGCTGACTCCGGGTAACACAGCCCTTGGAGAAATCATGTGAGTTTTAGGAGATACAAATCTCAGTAGTGAGATTTGCCTCCCAAATGCAGATCCATCTCATCTTAAAATAGTAACAAGAATAGAAAGCTAGTTGATACCTCTGTTTCCCTGCCTCTGTTACTACTGTGTGGCTATATTCTCATTCCCGGGATCACTGTTCTAGGATATTTTAATCCTCTTCTTTCCTTGGTTCAGTTAACAACAGCTGACAGAGGATGCCTATTTCAGTTACCTGGGCCTGTCAACCTGTATCAGTCACTAGTGCCAGCATTTGGAAGGCAATCACTTAACCAGACATCACATCAGCCTGCCAGTCAAAATAAGGATCTTTCCAATTTAGAAGAAATCAGTTCTTGAGGGAATTGGTTGTTAAGAAAGACAGCAGCTTGCCCCTTAAACACACACACGCCTGGGTTTTTTTTTTTTTCCTGCTGCCTCTACTGTTCTTGGACTCAAGATTAAATGACAATGTTAGAAGAATGAGCGGGGATAATACATGCATCATACAGGATATAAGTCAAAAGTATGAGGGATGTAGCTTGAAACTGGTGAGTAGGCAGCATTTGTGGCAGGCCTCTTCAGGAACTCTGGGCCCTCACCTAGGGAGCTGGTGCCTCTGATAGGATTCTTTGTCACAGTCAGGGCACCGTGGCCTGCACACACCCCCACTCTAACATTTGAGCACTTTGGGAAATGCAATGTGTCTTGTCCTAAAGGCAGACAAGTCAGATGTGAAGCTGGGAAGCTCTCGAGTGTGAACATTTGAAAATAATTATTAGTCAATATTGTTTCTCAAAGAAAGACATAAACTGTGGTTTTACCATCAAATGTTACTTTTATGATGACCATGAAAAACCTATAACTCCCTTACCATGATAATACAAAAAATAAGCCACCCCAGCGATGTGTAAAAATCACTGTATAGACACCCAAATTTCCTGTGATCTGCTGTGTGGTCAGACCAAGCATTGAGATGTTGAGAAAGAGCGATTACTATTTCTTAAGGACAGACCCATGTCAACATTAAAGGACATGAACTGACACATCTCTCTCTGCCACTTGTACTTTTCTTCATGATATTGGACATCTTTGCTTCCTTCTCACTTAACATAATATTATGAAATTTGGTGTACAAGTATTTGCCTGGACTCATTCCATCTTCAGAATGGAAACCACTCAATTTACACACCTCTTATCTTTGGACAATGCTGCAGGTTAAATTCCACAGGAAACAACCTTGACACAGAGACTGGTGTTCAGAAAATTATTTTGAGAATGCTGCCTAGATTTACACTAGTCTGGGAAGAAAATAAAGCAGGGTTAGCAAGAAGTTGCTGCATGATGTAATCATAAGACAGGCTTAGATGAGCAAAGAGTGGTACGAAGTTCATTGTATCTTCAGAGTTAACCATAGGCTAGTTTTTATACCCACATTTCATCAGATACAGGCTGTGCAAACCAGCAACTCTCTTCAGCTGAAGGCAACTAAATAACATCTCTTGTAGCCAACTTTAGAAAGCCCACGTTGCACATGTAATAGCCAGAGAGCTAATGCCTGTTGATCACTTGAATCCGATTCTATCAGCTAATAGCGTGCTTGCCAGCTAGGGAAATGGATCGGTCCCTTTAGGGTATCTCAGTAGCGTTTCACAACCTCTAATCCACACCTTGCATTGCTCACATGGACTCCATCAAATGGGGTGTGGGAACAGCTCCTTCAGGATTGTGGTTGTCTTCTCCTGGAGTGAACTTGTAAGAAGAAGCTATTGGGATAAATTATAGTTCCTGCCTCTACAGCTAGTCTTCCATAAGTGATACTCATTATTTCCTTTCTCTGTTAATCATTTTCTCCTCACCTTTCCTTTCCTTCTCTGTGATTTGACTCAAATCCTTAGTCCTCACGTATCCAAGTCCCCTGTCGCCATGCCCATCTCAACTCTTGCTTGTTGCACTTGTTCATTTACTAGCAAAATTAGATACGACGGCAACAAGAGGTCCCCATGGAAGTCCTCTGGATGCTAAGCATATTCAGCTATCCACCCCCCATACAAAAGCAGCCCTCCTTCCTCTTACTATTAGGGTCAAATACTCCTGTTAATGTCTACTAGCACAAAGAATACGAGGTAGCTGGCAGCAGCCAGACCTTAAAGTTCCATGGGATGCTCAGTATTTACCCTGATGGAAATATTCCCATTTGGGAATTAGGACCTGCACATCCACAGAGCCTGAAATTGTGGGGATGTGAAGCAGAAATTCTCCAAGAGGTCTAGGAAAATGATGGAGAAGGAAGCTGCCCCCGTTCTTTTGATTTATAAACCCTGTGTTATCGACCCTGTATTGGGGAGCCAAGTGTAATATAATACTGTTGATTTAGAAGGTAGTTTGCATAAAATCCTGTCCTTTGGGGTATAACCATCTTTAAGCTGATCATTCTGCCATGCTTTCAGGATTGGGCAAGGAAAGGAAGATTTATGGGGAAAGAGGCAAGATCACCCAGGAGGACTCGATGATCTGCAATATCATCATAACTAAGTCTTAACAATGGCTTCAGAGGATCCCAGGGGGAAACTCTGAAACTGAGACCACCTTTCCTATTTCCTCAAGAAGGGACAAAGAGTTTGGGCTGGTATATCCTCACATCAATCAGTCAGTGGATGTAGGTTAACTCTAGGCTACTCTAGAGTAGTGGGTGTGACCTTGATAAAGGCAATTCTTGGTGACAGCTGACAGCTGGCAATACTCCAAGCAGCTGGGAAATAGGTCCTTCTAAATAGAGCATCTAGATGGTGCAACGGTGTCCACTATGTACACTAAGCTATGTTCAATTTTGATAAGTATGCATAGACAGACAATCTAGTGTTATGACAGCATTTTATTTATGTGACCTTTCTTTAATAGTTTTTATTTTTTAATTAAAAAAAAACCCTGCTACCCTGTTTCCCTGAAAATAAGACCTACTTACAGGAAAGATAAGACATCCCCTAAAAATAAGACCTAGCGCATCTTTGGGAGCACACCTGAAAATAAGACACTGTCTTATTTTCGGGGAAACAGGGTAGCATCCCTATAGTACCTGATAACAATACTCCATTTATTGCTATCAGAATTCATTTTTATATTTAGGTGCTTTCCTTCAATCAAACATTTAAATTGTCAAATTCCAGATGTGTCCTTGCTTCTACCTGGAATAGGCTATCCAAGGAAAATAAAAACAAAAAATAATGTCCCAAATCACAATGAAATGACTGTTTTAGGAAGTTGTTGCTTGTATCTGTGTTTCATATGAGACATTCCCCTGGTTCTTGATTGTTTTTTTATTCAAAGCCTGACGTTGGTGTCCAATAATTGCAGACATATGGATGTTGCACTTTTCATTTAGATTTGTATCATAGTAAACTTTGACCCGTACCTTTCAGTTCTTTCTCAGATAAATGCTCACATCTTAAAATGAGCTTAATATGACCTGAAGGAAAAAAAAGCCAATCATACACGGTTAATTGCTTTTACACAGGAAGGGTAACTTCCAAATTTTCAGGATTACTTTAGAATCGATCAAAAATGAAAGCATAAACTATTGGAACTTGGTACGAAGGAATGCTTGGGTCGTCTCTGCCTTCACTGGGTCTGTATCCTTCACAGTCCAACCACAGAGCCCAGTACTGAGAAGGAGGTCAGCAGAAGCCCGCCTCTCTAGCATTGATTCTGTCAAAAGTGATTTCTTAAAAACAATCCATGATTATGAAGATGCTTTTCATGTGATGAAAATCATAAATGTTAAATATGATATATACATATATGTCAATTCATTATCAATGTATGTGCTGATTTATTTGCTAAATTCCAGAAAGATAGTCTATAAGAAAATGCAAATACATTATAAGTGTAACATTAATTATTAAATAAATCTGATAATGGGCACTCATCCCCCTTGTTGGTTTCCCACATTCTCCAAATTAGTCTGCGTTATAGTGCATTTTGGGAGCACAATACGGTTCCTGGAGCACATTTACTGCTGCACCTGGGCACAAACACAAGCAGAATCATAAAATGACAGATCACATGTTCAAGTGCCAAACTGCAAGGCCAGACTGCTGTTTACACCTGCAGTTACAAGCCAAAGCACACAGTGCGTGACATACTCCACAGATACGCGGCCTACATATGCCACTGCATCCTCAAGATCTCATTTGGAAAAGCTCACGGGAACCACAATTGTAGTATTTTCTAGCCTGAAGTCATCTCCCACTTTAATACCTGTACTTTTGCAGTATTTTCTGTTTTTTTTTCTTTTCTTTTTTTTTATTGTTGGGGATTCATTGAGGGTACAATAAGCCAGGTTACACTGATTGCAATTGTTAGGTAAAGTCCCTCTTGCAATCATGTCTTGCCCCCATAAAGTGTGACACACACCAAGGCCCCACCCCCTCCCTCCATCCCTCTTTCTGCTTCCCCCCATAACCTTAATTGTCATTAATTGTCCTCATATCAAAATTGAGTACATAGGATTCATGCTTCTCCATTCTTGTGATGCTTTACTAAGAGTAATGTCTTCCACGTCCATCCAGGTTAATACAAAGGATGTAAAGTCTCCATTTTTTTTAATGGCTGAATAGTATTCCATGGTATACATATACCACAGCTTGTTAATCCATTCCTGGGTTGGTGGGCATTTAAGCTGTTTCCACATTTTGGCGATTGTAAATTGAGCTGCAATAAACAGTCTAGTACAAGTGTCCTTATGATAAAAGGATTTTTTTCCTTCAGGGTAGATGCCCAGTAATGGGATTGCAGGATCAAATGGGAGGTCTAGCTTGAGTGCTTTGAGGTTTCTCCATATTTCCTTCCAGAAAGGTTGTACTAGTTTGCAGGCCCACCAGCAGTGTAAAAGTGTTCCCTTCTCTCCACATCCATACCAGCATCTGCAGTTTTGAGATTTTGTGATGTGGGCCATTCTCACTGGGGTTAGATGATATCTCAGGGTTGTTTTGATTTGCATTTCTCTAATATATAGAGATGATGAACATTTTTTCATGTGTTTGTTAGCCATTCGTCTGTCATCTTTAGAGAAGGTTTTATTCGTGTCTCTTGCCCATTGATATATGGGATTGTTGGCTTTTTTCATGTGGATTAATTTGAGTTCTCTATAGGTCCTAGTTATCAAGCTTTTGTCTGATTGAAAATATGCAAATATCCTTTCCCATTGTGTAGGTTGTCTCTTTGCTTTGGTCATTGTCTCCTTAGCTGTACAGAAGCTTTTCAGTTTAATGAAGTCCCATTTGTTTATTTTTGTTGTTATTGCAATTGCCATGGCAGTCTTCTTCATGAAGTCTTTCCCCAGGCCAATATCTTCCAGTGTTTTTCCTATGCTTTCTTGGAGGATTTTTATTGTTTCATGCCTTAAATTTAAGTCCTTTATCCATTCTTGAATCAATTTTTGTGAGTGGGGAAAGGTGTGGGTCCAGTTTCAGTCTTTTACATGTAGACATCCAGTTCTCCCAACACCATTTATTGAATAGGGAGTCTTTCCCCCAAGGTATGTTCTTGTTTGGTTTAAGTATTTTCTGTTTTAAAGAAAGCCCCCAACTGTGTCCAATCTCTCCATTGTCCTCAACACCTCCTTACCTTTACCCCCACATCGATGTGCGATTAATTTCATCATGAATGACCTTTTAAATCTGACCAAGGTCTCTGTTTTCTACTACTCCGCTTGCCCTTCCCAGTATCTCCCAGAATGGCCACCGCACTGGACCGCTACTCTTTCTTCAAATGTTCCCTCCTGTGTCTTTCCTCTGAGAGATTGCCCCTGTTGTCTCTTTCATCTAGAAATCTCTTTCTCCTCATCCACCTCTATTTCTTCAATTATTAGTTCAAATATCACTGTCTTTAGGAAACTTTCCCCCATATGACCAGCTCTCATAGTTCCCTACACTTGGTTAAAATCACCAAAGCTTGTAGCTACTTGTGTGATTATTTAACTCAAGTCTGCATTTTTGTAAGGCTGTAAATTCCATGGAGGCAGAGCATGTGGCTCATTCATGTAAAGCTTCACTTAAGAGGTTCTCAAGACTTTTGATGGCTTCAGTGAATATAGGAGAATTTGTAATAAAATTATCTCCCCCAGGTCCTGGAATGAGAAATGCTATAGAATAATTGAATTAGAATGTCTTTCTACATTTCAGACATCACATGACTATCTGAAAGTGGCTATCTGAATCTGCCTACATGGGATTTGATGAAGTTTTTATTCTTGCCCCCCCCCAAAGAACTTCCTATAAAACTGATCTATAATGTAAATGTATTTAAGATATTTGCAAGAAGGCATGATTTTGTACATCTTTATAATGGAATATTGTGCAATCATTCACCAACAAATGCTAAAAACGTTAGTCCAGTTCTGACATTGAACTGAAAATCTGTCACCCAACTGCAATTTTGCAACTTCTCTGTGCCTTGGTTTTCCTGCTATAGGCCCCAGGTGAGTCCTTTTATTTTTCTGTCTCTTTTTTTTTTAACCTTTGGAATGGTCCTCAGTGTTTTCTTCACTTAGTTAAAACTTGTTCTCTGTTAGTACATTTCAGGATATGCTGAGTTCTTTTGATCTGCAGATTAAATATCGTTGTTTTCTTCTATTATATTTCTAATGTCTTTCTGTTTTGCTTTGTTCTCATTTTCAGGATTTGTGTTCTTTGTTTTCCACACACGATTTTAATTTTTGTAACTTTTATATCTTCTTGACCATTTTGCTTTGTATTATTTTCCCTGATCCAACCACAGAACTGGTTATTTCATTATTTATTTTTTCTGTATTATAACATATAGCTCTGCCATGTTTATATCCTTTTCACAATTGTTATGCTCTGTAGTCTTCAAATATCTTCCTTGCAGCCATTCTCGCCAGGGATATTGGCCTGTAGTTATCTTTTATTGTTGAGTCATTACCTCGTTTTGGTGTTGGGGTTAAGCTAGTCTCATATAATGGGTACAAAAGAATTCATTTCTTATTAATTATTTGGAATACTTTGAGAAAAACTGGTGTTAGTTCTTCCTTAAAAGTTCGTTATAATTTACATCATAGAAGTGAATCTGTCTAGTCCTGGACTTTTCATTCCTGTTGTAATCTTATTGCTCATTGTTGGTATGGTCAGGCTTTTTTGTTCTATCTTTCAATCTTGGCAGGTTGTATGTGTCCAAGAATTTGTACATTTCCTCAGGATTTTAAAATTCATTGGTGTACAGGTGCTTATAATCATCACCAGTGATTCTTTGTATTTCTATGGTATTAGTTGTGACATCTTTTTCATTTCTGATTTTACTTATTTGAGTCTTCTCTCATTTTTTTACTAGTCTAGCTAATGATTTTTTTGTTCACCTTTTTTTAAAAACAATTTTTTGTTTTGTTGATAATCTTTCCTATTTCTTAATCTCAGTTTCATTTATTTTTGCTGAGACTTCTGTATTTCTTTCCTCTTGCTTTCCTCCTTCCTTAAGATTCAACATTGGGTTGTTTATTTGAAATAATTCTGCTTTTAGATATAGGCATTGATTGCTACGAACCTGCCTCTTACTACTGGTTTTTCTGTGTTCCATAATTTTTGGTAGGTTGTGTTTCTATTTTCATTTATTTCAAAAAACTTGCCACATTCCTTTTGATTTATTGATTCATCCATTGATCATTCAGGAGAATGCTGCTTAACTTTCACATATTTGTATAGTTTCAGATTTTCTTCTTGTTACTGATTTCTAGTTTTCTTCCATTATGGTCTGAAAAGTTCTTTAATATAATTTCAGTTTTTAATTTTTTAAAAGATTTATGTTGTGTTTTTACATATGCCTAATCCTGGAGAATATTCCATATGTGGATGAAAAGAATGTATATTCCGTAGTGAACAGAGGATATAAAGAATAGCCAGAAAACAATCAATAAAATGAGCAGAGTAAGTCTTCACTTATCAATAATAACTTTGAATGTAAATAGATTAAATTTCCCAACTAAAGATATTGATTGACTGACTGGATTAGAAAGCCATGACCCAATTATGTATTGGCTACAAGATATACACCTCTCCTTTAAAGACACATATATGAGGTTGGACAATTAAGTTCATGAGCTCATCTTAGAAAAATTGCCACATGCCTCATTGCAGAATATCATTACAGTCACCAGATGGCCAAAGGGACTGCTTCAAAAGTGACCATAGCGATATTCAGCTGTGAGGTATAAAGCACTTTTTCTAGGATGAGTTCACAAACTTAATTGTCAGACCTCTGTATGATTACAGCTCTGATAGCTATTTCAGAAGAGTTCCACACTTACATTAGAGCATGGGCTAGGCTCTGGTGTCAGTGTACAGCTTCCCAAAGGGAGTACTTCAAAGTTAGCCATAGTGATATTCAGCTACGAGTTATGTAGCATTTTTTAAAAAATGAGTTTACACACTCAATCATCCAACCTTGTAGACTAGAAGTGAAGGGATGGAAAAAGATATTCTTAGCAAATGGAAATTAAAAGTAAGCAGGAATAGGCATATTTATATCAAATAAAACAGACTTAAGTTAAAAACCATTACAAAAAAGACCAAAAAAGACATCATATAATAATAAAGGCATCTATTCAGCAAGAGAATGTAACAATTATAAATATATATGCACTCAACAATGGAGTGTGTATGAATGTATGTGTGTATATATGTGTGTGTATATATTTATGTATGTATGTATGTGTGTATACATGTGTATATGTTTGCTTCACACAAACACACACACGCATATTATATATGTGTGTATATATACATAGTTTACACACACATATGTGTGTATGTAGCAAATATTATTAAATCTAAGTATGAGTAAGATGACAGGTCAATAATAGGTACTTCCATGGCCCATTCTTAGCATTAGACAGATCATCTAGACTGAAGAAACAACAAGGAAACATTAGATTTAAACTGCGCATAGATTAAATGGACCTAAGGGGCATTTACTGCACATTTCCCCTAATAGGTACAGAATATACATTCCCTTTTTTCCCTTCTTTTGTTCATTATAAACTTTTAAACACAATTGGAGACCTTTAGAAATACCAAATAACAAAATGTATATCACCAATGAATACAAATTATCCTTTTAATTTGGTTACAGTTTTAGTTCATCTACTTTGCAAAAGAAGTAACCTTGAAACTGAAACATACAATGGAAAACTTTCCTCAAAATCGTAACTCTAAGATGGCTACGTCACTGTGATTATGATTACAGGCAGGCGCCCTCCTTGTGTATCAGTAAAGGCCATGGTTTCCAGCAGTCAGGCTGTGCCTGTAAAACACGGGGCTCACATCTCTTTGGAATATGCTGCGCCCTGTGTGCTTTGGTTTGTAATTGCAGGTGTAAATAGCAATCTGCCCTTGCAGTTTGGCATCTGAACATGCAATTTTCCATTTTATGATTCTGCTTGTGTTTGTGTTCAGGTGCAGTAGTAAATGTGCCTCCAGGATTCAGGCACTCTGAGTCCCACCACGTTTCCACAATCTACTATACTACAGATTCTAGTTTGGAACCAACAAGGATGATGAATCTCTACTATTTCTTCCTATTGACTATGTAAAGATAAGACATGATACATTTGTATATTAGAACTATTTAGAGTCTGTTTTAAAGTAACTATTTTTCAATGTATGGTTAGAGTTAATCTAGTTGATTAAAACCAGTTCTTCTTTACAGAAAGAAATCCAAGTCTAATCCATATTTGCAGAACGCAAAAGTAGTAAGTCATCTCCAAAAGAAAAACAAATCGGAAACACAATGAAAATAGTGTGCATCTGTCTACAGACATGCCAAAGAGCCTTACAAAAGCAACCTAGGAAAAGCCATTTTATATGATAAAAAACATACAGCTTTCTAAATATATAAATATTAAAATATTCGTGTAAATATTATTATTTATTATTTTATTTTAATGTTATTTTTATAAAATTTCATTGAAATATTTTCATATATTAGTTTATATGACCTGTAAATACATTTATTTGTTATTTAACGTTAAAAAACATCAGTGTCACGTTGGATTCACTGCCTGTGGATTTTACACATTCTCTCATATCTGCGTGGTTTTCTCCAGTTTCTTTCCACATCCCCAAGAATTGCACACTGGCACTCTGGGATTGTTTATTGCTTGAGGTCAGGAGTTCAAGACCAGCCTGAGAAAGAGTGAGCCCCCATCTCTAAAAATAGCCAGGCGTTGTGGCGGGCGCCCGTACTCCCAGCTACTCGGGAGGCTGAGGTAAGAGGATCACTTAAACCCAAGAGTTTGAAGTTGCTCTGAGGTGTGAGCCACGGCACTCTACCAAGGTAACAAAGTGAGACTGTGTCTCAAAAAAAAAAAAAGTGCGCATTGGGTTAATTGCCATTTCTAAACAGTCCCGATGTTAGTGAGCATGGGATGTGTGTGTGAGCATGCCCTTCAATGAAGTAGAGTCCTTGTCCAGAGTTGGCTTCTGCCTTGCACCCTGAACTGTCAGGATAAGCTCCAGTCACCAGCAGCACTAAAATGAAACAATTGGATAAATAATTATCGTACTTATTTTTGAACTCCTGGCTTCAAGTGCACCTCTTGCCTTGGCATCTTACAGTGCTAGGATTACAGGCATGATCCACTGTACCCAGCCTTACTGTACTCATTTTCATTATCTTTCTTAAATGTATGTATAGCTCATGTCTATTTCAATGCTTAATATTGTAAATGTTTTGGTTTTCATATAGAGGTTTGATTATGATTTTGTGACCAGAAACATACCAAAAGAACCTAACTTGTTTATATCAGTTAATGTATGGTATTATACAAAATTTCACTTAAAGTTATGGTTTCCAAGAGCCTATAAATGTCACTAAGTACTTACTGTGCACATGCCCACGTATGTTCACAGAAACTGATAATGAAAAAAAAAATGCTAGGCTCAGAGGAGCAAATGGAAAATCTTTTAATAGATATCACATTCTTGCAATATTTATACCTTTAAACTTTTGAGATACCTAAAAGTTTGACAAATGAGAAATGGTATCTGTAAGTTTTTGAAATCAACTTTTAATTTAAAAATAGTTTTAGATTTACAGAAAAATTAAAAAGAAAGCACAAAATTTCTGTATTTACCACACCCAGTTTTCCTTATTATTAACATCTGATTATAGTATAATCTACTTGTCACAGTCATTGAATAAATTGATATATTACTATTAACCAAAGTTCATACTTTTTCATGTTCCCTTAGATTGATATATTTTTGTTATTGTTGTTGCAGCACCCCATCCAAGGAATTGTTATATTTAGTTGCTATGTCTCTTTGTGCTCCTTTGGACAGTTTCTCAGACCCTCCTTGTTTTTGATGACCATAAGAGGTTTTTTTATAGTTGTATACATTCATGGGGTATAATGCGATGTTTGATATATGTATACTACATAGGATGATTAAATTAATCAAATTAACATACCTATCACTTCACCAATTTATCATTTTTTATAGTGATACATTTGAAATTGACATATAATGGGCGGCGCCTGTGGCTCAGTTGGTAAGGCGCCGGCCCCATATACCGAGGGTGGTGGGTTCAAACCCAGCCCCGGCTGAACTGCAACCAAAAAATAGCTGGGCGTTGTGGCGGGTGCCTGTAGTCCCAGCTACTCAGGAGGCCGAGGCAAGAGAATCGCTTAAGCCCAGGAGTTGGAGGTTGCTGTGAGCTGTGTGATGCCACGCCACTCTACCGAGGGCCATAAAGTGAGACTCTGTCTCTACAAAAAAAAAAAAAAGGAAAGAAATTGACATGTAAAATTGACTATTTTATAGTGCGACATTTGAAATTGACTATTCTGAAAACTGCAAGGCACTATTGCTCTTGGCTATAGTCATCCTGTGTGCTATAGACCTCAAACCTACCCCACTTGTGTATCTGAGACTTTGAACCCTTTGATCAATAACTCCTCATTCTCTCTCTTTTCGCTTGCACCCCTCAGACTTTGGGAACCATTATTCTACTCTCTCCATCAGTGAGTGCAATTGTTCTACATCCCACATATAAATGAAATCCTGCAGTGTTGGCCTTTTTGCCTGGCTGACTGCATTTAGCATCATGTCTTACAGTTTCATTCACCTTTTTACAAATGACAGAGTTTCCCCCCTTTTAAAAATTGAATACTATTCTATTGGGTAAATATAAACTTTTTTAAAATTCATTCAACCATCAATGGTCCCTGGTTGATTCCATACCTTGGCTATTCTGAATAATGCTGTAATAACCATGGGAGTGTAGATATCTTTTCAAAATATTGATTAATTTTCTCTGGATGTATACTCGGAATGGGATTACTGGATCATATGATAGTTCTATTTTTAATTTTTTGAGGAATTTCCATACTGATTTCTATAGTGCCTATACTAATTTACATCCCCACCAACTATGCATAAGAGATCCCTTGGCTCTGTTCCCTGATCTACACTAGTTATTCCTCATCTTTTTGATAAAAGCCATTCTAACAGAAATGAAGTGATATCCCATTGTTATCTTAATGTGTAGTTTCCTAATGATTATTGATGCTGAGCAATTTTCATGCATCTGTTGATTATTTGCATGTCTTCTTAAAAACATATCTATACATCCCCTCTTGTCCATTTTATTAAATTGAGTTGTTTTCTTGCTATTGAATTCCTTATATATTTTGAATTTAACTCCATATCAAAGGTATGGTTTTCAAACATTTTCTCCCATTCTGTCATCTATGTCTTCATATCTTCATTTTGTTAACGACTTGTTTTTATCTGGCATGGAGAGGTTTTAAATTTACTACCATCCTGTTCATCTATTTTTGCTTTTGTTGCTTGTGTTTTGGGGGTCATATCTGAAAAATTGTTGCCCAGACCAATATCACGGAACCTTCTTCCAAATGCATCTTATAGTATGTTTATAGATTCAGGTCTATGTTTAAATAATTAATCCATTTTATATATGGTATAAGAAAAGTGTCCAATTTCATTATTTTGCATGTGGAGATACAGTTTTTCAACACTATTCATTGAAGAGTTTTTCCCATTGTGTATTCTTGAAAGCTTTGTCAAATATCAATTAATTACAAATGTGTGGATTTATTTCCAGACCTTCTATCCTGTTCCATTGGTTGATATGTCTATATTTATGCCATATCATGCTGTTTTAATTGAAATTATTTTATATGTTTTCAAATTAGCGTGTGACATGCTTTTAGTTTTGTTCTTTATGTTCAAGATTGTTTAGGTTATTTGTCATCTTTGTGGTTCGTATAAATTTCAGGGTTGTTTTTTCTAGTTCTGTGAAAAATAATAGAAATTTTGTAATTTCGTTGACTGTGTTGATCATGTTGGATAGTATGGACATTTTATGGATATGAATTCCTCACCCACAAATATGGGTTATCTTTCCTTTTGCTTGTGTTTTCCATAATTGCTTTTATCAGTGTTTTATAGGTTTCAGTATACAGGTCTTTTACCATCTTGGTTAAATTTGCACCTAAGTATTTGATTTTTTTGTTGCTGCTATCATATATAGAATTGCATTCTAAATTTTGTGTTACAATAGTTAATTATTAGTAAATAGAAGCACAACTGATCTTTTTTTAATTTATTTTTTTATTAATAAATCATAGCTGTGTACCTTAATGCAATCATGGGGCACCATACACTGGATTTATATAACATTTGACATATTTTCATCACACTGGTTGGTTAACATAGCCTTCCTGGCATTTTCTTAGTTATTGTGTTAAGACATTTATATTCTACATTTAGTAAGTTTCACATGTACCCTTGTAAGATGCACCGCAGGTGTAATCTCAGCAATCACCCTCCCTCTGCCCATTCTCCCCTCGCCCTCCCATATTCTTAGGTTATAACTGGGTTATAGCTTTTATATGAAAGCCATAAATTAGTTTCATAGTAGGCTGAGTACATTGGATACTTTTTCCTCCATTCTTGAGATACTTTACTAAGAAGAATATGTTCCAGCTCCATCCATGTAAACATGAAAGAGGTGAAGTCTCCATCTTTCTTTAAGGCTGCATAATATTCCATGGTGTACATATACCACAATTTACTAATCCATTCGTGGGTCGATGGGCACTTGGGCTTCTTCCACAACTTAGTAATTATGAATTGGGGTGCAATAAACATTCTGGTACAAATATCTTTGTTATAATGTGAGTTTTGGTCTCTTAAGTATATACCTAGTAGAGGAATTGTAGGATTGAATGGCAGGTCTATTTTTAGATTTTTCTATGTTGATTTTGTAACCTACGACTCAACTGAATGTTTTTTTAGATATAACAGTTTTTTTGATGGTGTCTTTAGAGTTTTCTATGTATAAGGTCACATTGTCAGCCAAAACGGACAATTTTATTTTTCTTTTCCTATTGGATGTCTTTTAATTTTCTCTATTGCCTAACTGCTTTCAGTTATATGGTTGAAGGAAGTGGTGAGAATAGTCATACTTGTCTTATTCCTTATCTTAGACTTTGAACTTTTGATCATTCCGAATGTTAGCTATATGTTTGTCATACATGGCCTTATCATGTTGAGTTATATTTCTCAATTTCACATCTATTGAGCATTTTTATCATGAAAGGGTTCTTAAGTCTGTCAAATGCTTCTTCTCTACATCTTGATATAATCATATGATTTTTTATTATTCAATCTGTTAATATGATATATCAAATTTATTGATTGACATATGTACTATCATCCTTGTGTCCCAGGGATAAATCCCATGTAATCATGGTTAATGATTATTTTAATGTGGTATTGAATTCAGTTTGTTAATACTGAGGATTTTGCATCTCATTGGGAACATTGGTCTGTAATTTTCTTGTGTTGTAATGTCCTTGTCTGGCTTTAGTTTCAGAATAATGGTGGCCTTGTAAAATGAGTTTGGAAGTATTAGCTTTATTTCCATTTTTTGGAGGCATTAAGAAGAATTGGAATTAGCTCTTTACCTATTTGGTAGAATTTAGCTGTTTGGGCCCAGGCTGTCTTTGACAGAAAATTTTTTATCAATCCTGTTATTCATTATGGTCTGTTCATATTTTCTATTTTCATGATTTATTCTTGATGGGTTTTATATGTTTAGGCATTTATCATTTATTCTATATTATTCAATTTGTTGGTGCATAATAATTTATGGCAGTTTGTTATGGTCCTTTGTATTTCTGTGATATCAGTTATAATGTCTTCTCTTTTATCTCTGGTCTTATTTACTTGAGTTCTCTCTCTCTCTCTCTCTCTTTTTTTTTTGTAAGACAGAGTCTCATTCTGTTATCCAGGGCTTGAGTGCCATAGCATTGTAGCTCACAGCAACCTCAAATTTTTGGGTTCAAGTGATCCTCTTGCCTGAGGTTCCCCAGTAGGTAGGACTGTAGGTAGCCACCACAACATCCAGCTAGTTTTTCTATTTTTAGTAGAGACAGTATCGCGTTCTTGCTCAGGGTGGTCTCAAACTCCTGAGCTCAAGCGATCCACCTGCCTCAGCCTCCCAGAGTGCTAGGATTACAGATGTCAGCCACCACACCCAGCCTACAGGAATCTTCTATTTTTTAAATCTAGTTATTCTAGCTAAAGGGTTTGTGAATTTGTTTATCTTTTTATAAAAAACAACTGGATTTATACTGATTTTTTTCCTTATTTTTCTGGTCTATATTTTATTTATTTCTGTCTTAACCTTTATTTTTTTTTCTTTTTGCTGATTTTAGGTTTATTTGTCCTTCTTTGTCTAGTTCCTTAAGCTATACTGTTTAATATTAGAGATATGTCTTCCTTGTTAATATATAACATGTTTATTGCTATAAATTTCTTTTTTAGATCTGCTTTTGATGTATCCCATAATTTTTAGTATATTGTATTTCCATATTCTTTTGTCACCTGTATTTGCTTATTTCCTTTTTAGTTTCTTCTCTGACCCTTTGGTTGTTTAGAATGTTAATTTCCACATATTCATACATTTTTTCCATTACTAATTTTTTAATTTCATGCTATCATGATGTAAAAAGAAACTCATCCAGCTACTTGGGAGACTGAGGCAAAAGGATCACTTGATCCCAAGAATTTGAGGTTGCTCTGAGCTAGGAGCCACAACACTCTACCAAGGGCAACAAAGTGAGACACTGTCTCAAAAAGAAAAAAAAAAAAAGAAATTCAATATAATTTTAATTCTTCTAAATTTTTTAAGATTCATTTTGTTACCCAAAAATGCATCTATCTGATAGAATGTTCTATGTGCATTTGAGAAGAATATCCATTCTGCTGCTGTTGGATGGAACGTTCCATGCATGTCTGTTGAGTATATTTTATCTAAAGTGTAATTCGAGGCCAAGTTTCTGTATTAATTCTGTCTAGATGATCTTTCCATTGTTCAAAGTGGGGTATTGAGGTATCCTAGTATTATAGTATAAAAACTTGCTAACCAAAAATTCTTTACCCGGTAAAACAGGTCATAAATGAGACAGAAATAAAACTGTTTCCAGACAAAACAAGCTATGAATGTTTGTTCATTACCATTAGGCCTGCAGTAGTCGTCTGCCTTCAGATAATTTCATAATGGTTTTATGTATCTAGGTGCTCTGAAGTTGTCATATATATTCACAACTGTTATGTCCTCATAATGAATTAACCTCTTTATCATTAGGAAATGAATTTGTCTTTTTAGTATATTTAATCTAAAACCTGTTTTGTCTGATGTAAGTATAGCTACCCTCTACTTTCTCAGTTTCCATTTGAATGGGATTTTTTTTACATAACTTGTCTTTCAGTCTACACATGCCTATACTAGTAAAACATGTCTCTTCTAGGCAACAAGATGGTAGGATCTCGTGTTTCAAATCCTTCAGCAATTCCATTTATTTTTATCAGAAAATTAAATACATTCATATTCATGATAATTATTGTTAGTTAAGGACTTTCTACTGCCATTTTATAATTTATTTTCTCATTATTCTGTAAGTTTATTTCCTTTTTTTTCTTGTCCTCTTTCTTTGTGATTTTTAACGTGTTATGGTATGTTTTGAATCCTTTCTTTTTTTTTTTTTTCGTATAAGACAAGTATTTATTTGCCAGGCACACAGAAAAATGCGAGGAATAGAAATGCTTGCATACTCTTGATTTTTTTTTTTTTGGTGTAAAAACACACCCTTCCCACCCCACCCCCCAAACATTCATTTCCCTCCTTACCCCAAATCCCTGGATCTTGGAATGAAAACCACCCTTCTCCACCCTCCCCTCACCTCTTTCAGCTCACCTAAGGTTATGCACTCAGAACATAAATCAGTGAGAAATTTGGGGTTTTGCACAACAAAAAAGAACATTTTCCAAAACTTGGCCTTCTACTGCATATCAAAAATGCTTTCTAAAGACTGATGATATTCACACAAGAGGAGCAAGGGGGTTAAATGAGCCTTTATTAGAATGTTGTAGCAGTTGTATTTGAAGGCATCAGCCTTATGAAAAAAGGATTTTAAATTAATGTCCCTAACTGCATCAATGGAAAAACTAGGGCTGGAGCTGAACAGGGTACCAACTCCATATTTGTGGAGACATACAGGCATGTGCAAATATGAGACACCCTTGCGGTGGCATGAAGCCTGCAGACAAACGACAGCTTCTGCCTTTCCTCACTGAACTGATTTTTAAAGAGTGGGAAGGGAAAGAAACAAAAATAAAACTAAAAGCAGACCTGATCTTTTAAAAAAACATTTCGGTAGACCCTAAAGGGAGTACAGAAAAAAAAAAATTTTTTTTTTTTTTTAACACAAACCCTGACAACAACCCCCAGCTTTAAGGAGAGATTCTAAACTAGACCCAAACGGATATTCTAGAGTCTGGGGGCAGCAGCTCACCACACACCTGGACTGTGCCTCCTGGACACACCTGTGCATGCTCACCTGAGGAGCATGGCCAGAGTAGCTTAAAATTGTGTCCATCAAGATGAATAGGAAAAGAAAAAAGTTTTAATAAAATAAACCACAACAACAAAAAAGAAACCCCACAACAGCCCATCTTTCCAACTTCTTGCTCAGACTTCTGGGCGTTGCTGCCAACTCCATTCTCTTTTCCCTCCTTTGTGGGCAGCTAACTGCTTCCGGAATCCCTGGTTCTGTGGCTGGATCTTGTTTTCAGTTTGTTCTTCTGCTAAGTGTGCGAGGTCCGGCAGTTCACCTGAATTAGCAGCAACAGAGGTTTTCAGTTACAGCCAGGGCTCTGTTGGCCATCCCTGCTTCCAAGTCACTGGGGCAGACTGGCGGTCCCTGCTGCCATCAGGGACCCACCCTCCAGAGCATGGGGCTAGTGGGACAACTCCGTGCACGACAGGGACCTTGTGGTCTGCATGGTTTACTTTTAACTCCATCATTATGAGGTGATTAAAAAAAAAATCTTTCGACCTATAAATTGTCATGGAGAGAGGCAGTCAGAGATTGGGAGGCTAAGACAGGGAAAAGCAAAAACAAAAAACGCCCTGCTTGGTTCAGAAGCCCTGGTCTCCAGCGTCACCCAAGCTCATCACAGTGTCCAGGGTGAGCCTCCCGTGCACCTGCCAGGGGCCGAACAAGGGGGCCGGGAGCAGGACCCACCCCAAGGTCCACGTTTTCTGCTGGTGTCCGGCAAACTAAAGGCAAAGAGGGAAAGGAAGATAGCCCATGGGAAAGGTCCATCAGTCATGACCTTTGTCCACCTGTGAGGGAGCTCCAGCTCCAACCCACCCCACCCAGGCACGCTGGGACTTTGCAGCCAAGAATCTGGCTCTGGCATCTGCAGTGCTCTCTAGGGCCAGCATGGTGTTTTTCCAAACAAGCAGAGGGTGGAACAGCATGTACTTCTAGAATGGTGTGTACTTCTAGACCAGGGCCAGGTAGGAAGGAGGAGGGAACCTGTCCTCTGCTGAGCCTGGCTCTTACTATTTCCACGTGGCTGACTGAGGGATGGAGCGTGGTGGGATCATATCGAGGAGGTACTCTCGCTGGCGGTCCATGGCTGAAGAGGTCTTGTGCACTGCCAAACTTGGGCTGACAAATTCTTTTCATATTTTGTGAAACTATTATAGGTTTTTGCTTTGTGCTTACCGTGACGCTTACTTAAAACATCTTATCCTTATAAAAGGCTACTTTAAGCTAATAAAACTGACTGAAATTTAATAGCATACAACACTCTACCTTTTCCATTTTCTACCTTTTATGATTTAATATCAAAAGTTACAGTTTTTGATAATTTTTCCTTAATTGATTGCAGTTGTTTTTAATTTTTAATCTTGTAACATTTATTATATGGAAATATTTGCTTTATGCACCACCTCTACTCAATATTGGAGAATATTGAGTATGACTATATATTATTTATACCATTAAGTTTTTAATTTAATATATTTTTTGTTATTAATTAAAATCATGTTATTTCAGCTTAATTAACACCTTTACCAATTTCTGTACAGCAGGCCTAATGGTGATGAACAAACATTCATAACTTATTTTGTCTGGAAACGTTTTTATTTCTGTCTCATTTATGACAAGTTTTACTGGGTAAAGTATTTTTGGTTAGCAAGTTTTTCCCCCTTCAGCACTTGGCATATATAATCCCACTGTCTTTTGACCTACTTAGTTTCTGTTTAGAAATACTCCAAAAACTATTCTAGGTCTCACTTTAATGTAATACCTTTGTAATCTTTTGTTGCTTTCAGTATTCTTTCTTTGTCTTTAATTTCTGATAAGTTGATTGTCATTTGTCTTGGGTGAACTCCTCTCTGAGTTGAATTTGATTTGTGAGTTCAGATCTTCCTATACCTGGATGTTGCTGTCTTTACCTATATTTGAGAAATTTCCAGCCACTATTTTCTTAAATATGCTTTCTAGGCATTTTTCTCTCTCTCCTTCTTAAACTCCTATTATACAAAGGTTAATTTGCTCAATGGTGATCCATAATTCCTGTAGGCCTTCTTCATTCTTTTTGATTAATTTTTCTTTTTGATTCTCTAATTGAATAATTTCAAGTAACTTATCCTACCACTTTTTCTATTAATTTATTCTATTTCTTTGTTATACTTCTCACTCTGTTCATAATTTGTTTTCCTAATTTTATTTAATGTTCTATCTGTATTTCCTTAGAATTCTCTGAACTTTAAAAAGTTTAGGAGGATTATTCTGAATTGTTTGCCAGTCATTTCATAGAGCTACATTTCTTCTGAGCTTCTTATTAAAGTTTTATTAGTTTTTTAAAATGGTATTATATTTTCATAATTCTTTTGGTTTACATTGATGCTTACATATTAGAGAAGATGACCACCTCTTCTGCCTTTACATGTATTCTTTATGTGGTGATGGACCTTCATTATTTACTGTAGGCTGGGATTTTGGATTAGCTGGCTGGGACCAAACCTGTCCAGGCAGAGTGTGATGTCAGGTTTTCTATTTGAGCTGGGTAGCTTCCTGTGCCCTGAAGTTGAATGGTACTGCTGGCTGTACTGTGTGAGATCAGTAAGACTACTTGCCATCAGTTGGAGCTTCTGTCAGAGCTTTGTAACTGTCTTTAATTGGATATGGTTGTAGGTGGTCCTCCCTGGCTAGACAGTGTATTGTATGGAATCTAAGGTTGGGAGGGGCCACATGCTGGACTCTGAGACTGGGTGAGGTGCCTGGCATTGCTGCTAATCTACACAGAGTGTGAAGGGCAAGAGGTAATGATCCACAGATACATATAGACTTGGTCTTGGATCCCAGGCTATGGAAGGCTTGTGCAGACCATCAGGCTTGGTGGAGTTGTGCTTAGCTCCTGGTGTTGGGCAGTGCCATGTGCTCACTCCATGGGTGATGACTGATGTGCAGTTGCCTCCCACATCTGGGGAAGACAAGAGAACCAAGTCTGTGTACAAAGATGGCTAGGGACTTGAGCCTGGCAGACTTATGGACTGTGCTTCTTGTAGCAAAATGCTGATGTGTAGCCCCTTTTCTGTGGTGCCTCTATTGCCCAAAATGCAAAACAATGCCCAAGCTCCAATCACTTGTCACTGGGAATCCCAACCTTTGTTCTTTCTTTATAATTAATCCCAAGTGATCTATTCCTGCTAGTACTCCCAATGTTTCCTGAAAGATGAGATAGGAGTAGGTTTTATGCAATGGGTCCTAGAATTGCAGGGAAGCTGAACATCTGCCTCAAATTCACTTTTTCCCATAAACCAAGAGTCCAGAGAAATTCTCTATGTGAGGCTCTGTGTTGCTCGGGGGAGGAACAGTACAGTCAAAGAGAGCCATGGCTCTTACCCATCTAATATGGCTTTACAGAGGTCTGTACTCCAAGGAGAGTCTCACTCTCACTTCTGCGTTCTGGAATATTCAGACAGGTATTCTCACCTGTAGATAGTTGCTAGTTGAATTTCTGTGGGAGGTAGTAGTGCTAGAAAAGTCCTATCCTACCATCTTGTTGACATCACCTTCTTTTTGATGCCCTCAAGTATCTCTGACAGAAAAGTAATATATGTATGTGTATTAACCCATGTCTACACATGCAGCTATAAATATTTTGTCTCAATCATTTTATCTATATTAAGCTGAATCAGGGCTCATACTGATGTCTCTAACCCTAATCCATTACCACATAGATCATTCTAGCAAATCACATTATTTTTCTGTATGCTCTCACTTCCCCACTGGGAAATCTATCTTTCACCATTCACATCCATTTCCTTAATTGTTCAATTTCAGTATGCATGTCTTGAGTTCAGAATTCATACCGTGTACTGCCATGTAATACAACTTAGAGTACAGTGTTAAGTACCTTTCACCTTTGATTTTACAGACTCCTTCCATTTCCAAACTTGTGTTTTTTCTTGCTTTCTTTGGTGAGGTTATTTTATACATTTGTAACACAGTTATATTCTTTGTTATATTATGCATTCTATACTGGAATATCTTGACCTCTTACGTAATTTTTGAAAGTTTAAAGACATTAAGGTTCACTCTTTGTACTATAAAATGTAAAGGGTTTGACTAATGCATAATGTTTTGTATCCACCATTATAGTATCACACAGAATAATCCAAAATATCCTTGTGTTTCACCTATTCAACAGATTGATGCTGTTCTTACTTTAATTCAAACAGTGCTTTCCCAAGGCCTAGATCAACTTGAGCTCAGATCAACAGCTGTTTATGACTGAGGGTCTCATTTTGGAGCTCAGGGTTATGAACTCCAATGGCTCATTGGACTCATCTTGCAGCCAAGTTTCAGAACCACTGCATTAAATTCAGAGATGTGAACTGATCGTTACCTTAACACTCGAAACAATACTGCAAAGCCCCTTCTAACCATGTCTAGGTTTTTCCTTTCATCCCAGCAATCAAACCAACTGGCATGTTTGTATAAACAATTAACTAAGCAACTGCAAACTTATAAAATATATCTGGCTTTCCTCATTCTTTCCCTTCTGATATCATATTGTTTTCTGGAATGAATTTATTGGTTTGTTTGTTTATTTTTAAACCATCATTAGCAGAGCAACTTTTGAACAAAAAGCCTATTATTTTTGAGTAACTGTGTTATAGAGTTTTCTTTAACTTGTTTTAGCATTAAGGAGAGTCCTCAGTTTTTAAAATTTATTTTTCTAAAACAACTGTTCTATAAGATAAGATATGCATTCTTAATCAACAATCTATCTTTTTCTAGCTAATAGTATAATGTGCATCAAAATTCACACGTCCAAACAGAGACAACAGTAGTGATGACAGACCCAAACAATCCCCCCGTTATCTTAACATTACACCATATATCAGATCAAAGATTGAGGGATGACAGACTTTGATGTCTGTTTTTGTTCCATCCCATCTCACTCTTAAAAGTCATTTAAACAAGCACACAACGCAGGAAGTCCCTCATGCAGGAAGCAAGCAAGAAAGTTGGCAACTGAGCTTAGCATATGTTCTTTCATCATTGACTTGGACACAGATACGGACAAAATGAACACCTTATATTTAGTTCACTTTCCTCACTTTGACAGAAAATTTATATTCTTATCCATTAGAAGGAGATATGATAAACCACCTTTATTTCTTTTTTCTTTTTAAATGAGAGTGATATAATGGCTACAACAGAATCACTTCCTTTGAAAGTAATGGGGTGAAGCTGTCCACACCATTACTTTCGACTGCGGCTTCTTGCCAATTCTGCTCAACAGACATAATAACCAGTTTAGTGATTTGCACATTGTGTTTGCAAGTTTACAGAGATGTTTGAATCTTCCCCTTCAAGTCCTAACACACACACATGAAGGGCTGGATTTTAACAATTCCCACTCAACTCTACCTTTTGGACCTCATAAGCATTGGTTCTAATTCTGCACAGTCTTTGTGACTTTTCACAACAATCCTCATTTCACACACAGCTTCCTATTAGAAAGGCTAGTTGGGAGGTGTGTCTGGGGAAATGGGTTTGCCACAGGACTGGTGGGTCACTCATCATTGCTGAGACATAATTACTACTCCACAGAAAATGTCCGCAATGGAAAAAAACATATCCCACTAATTTGACTTAATCAAGACTGTGTCTGAAGAATGCAAATGAGAAGGATAGTGTCTGATTATTTTTCCATTTTTATCTCCATTAAAGCACATTAATTCTAAAATTATTTTAATAGATTTATACTGATTTCGAATTGGGACCTGGGATATGCATGGGCTTTTACTTTTCTCAGAAATATATCTTGAGGGGGACTTTCATACAGTTAGGAGACAGATGCTAATTCTTTTATCTCATTTAATCTACATTTAAAAACCAAGTTTAATATAATAAAATATGTGTAGTCATTTATTCCCTTAGAGAAAAACTTTTCCATGTGGCAAAATTTTCAGAGATGTAGACACGTAGGAGATGACAGGAAACCCTGATCCAGAAAAGATAAGGAAAGCAGTGATACTCTCCACTGTTTCAGGAATTGCCCCAATTTGGAAGGAAAATTTTGTAGGAGAAAGTGGGGAGAAATACTGGCTCCTAGAAATTATTCCAAAGTTTATAAAGTAACTTCAAAACTTAGTTGTGTTCATTTAATGAAAATACAAAAGCAGTTACTATATCATATTTATGTATTGATGTATTTTTAATTTCTTATTGTTTAAAGATTTAAAAAAAATTTTTTTTGTACTTGTACCTCCTTAAAACATCCTGAGAGATAACCTCTCTCTTCTTTTTTCTGGTTCTAAGAATATCCTACTAAAATTAAATGAACAAACAAATAATAAAAAGATAAGTGAGGGAAAAGTGGCCCTTAAGGGGTGTAAGATAAAATCAGAATGTCATCCCTGTAAGTCTAGGTAGTGGAGATAGAAGTCCTTGAACTAGTCTTTTCAAAAGATAGTTAAAAAATTCTGAGAAACATTTCATACTTTCAAACCATTCACCAAAGTCAGCTGGTCAGGATTCTTTGAACTTGGAGAAGGTTCTTAGAAAATCTCTTAGTATGGAGTCTTCAAACATTTTCTCATTTCAAATACATATTTTTGAAAAAGTTGACTTAAATTATATCCAACAATGAGTGATAATTCATTGTTATAGTTAATTTTGTGTCAACCTGTCTAGGTTGTAATATTCAGATACTTTGTCAAGCATTTCTCTGGAAAACTCTAATACATTCATTTTATTATTTTTATATATTTTTTATGACAAAATGAATTATTATTTATCAAAGATATAGGTGTCGGGTGGTAGAGAGAATGTATAATACTCCTGCAGTAATTAGAAAGGATAAACAAAACTTAAATAGGCAATGTAAGGTGGAAAATGAGAACTCAGACTCAAAGCATAATAAAGCTCCAAAGAGAAATTACTAAGTAGCTTTACATCATGCACATTTTGCTCCAGAGTAGGAGGGCAGCAAAGAGAGGATCAGAAGAGGGGAGGGGAGAAGGAGGAAAGAGAAAGTATCTGTCCAGGTTAGTCAACATCTTATCTTAACTGCTTGGCATGGATTTTTGGATTCAATATGAAATCATGTTCAGAATGATAGGAGAGTGACAGAGGTGTAGGATGCCCCAAGTGTGGGGTAGGATTAGGACAGATAAACATGACTTTACAGCACGCAATAGGTCAGATGACATTAACCTTACCTTTGTTTTCTGACCTGCATATATTAATAATTATCATGCTTACCTGTTAGAATAAATGTAAATCCAGCTAAAAGAAAAGAAAGGTGATTAGCTAGTTGGGCATCTTTACTCTAAGATGAAGACAATTTTGATTAGGCATTTGAAACATGACAAATCCTGAGAAATTTTGGGAGTACAGATTGGGAATCATTTGTCCAGATCAGCATCATTCATCTTACAAATGAAAAAAAAAAAATGGAAGACTTAAACAAATGTCTCTGATTGGCCTGAAACATAGTCATTGAATGGTACTATGACTGATTCCAGGTTTTAGCTTGTGTGTTTAGGTTTTAGGATTTTTCAACTTCATGGAGTAGCTTACTAAGTAGCTTTACATCATACATGGAGTTTTTAAACCTCTTTCCCTAAGGTGGCAGTCCCCAAACATTTTTGGAGCCAGAGACTGGTTTCATAGAACACATTTTTTTCCATAGCCTGGGGTGCGGGGAGGCATCAGGTGCTCATAAGGATTGTGTGTTCTAGATCCCCTGCATGTGCAGTTTATAGTAGAGTTCATGCTCCTGTGCAAATCTAATGCCCCTGCTGATCTGACAGGAAGCACAGCTCAGGCAGGGAGCAACTGTAAATACAGAGGAAGCTTCACTTGCTTGCTTAACCACCACTCACCTCTTGCTGTGTGGGCCTGTTCCTAACAGGCCATACACCAGTACCAGTTCATGGCCTCGGTGTTAAGTACCACAGCCCTAAGGGATGTCTCAGTTTTGAACAGGTACTTGCAGGCCCACAAGTTTCAGATTTGACTTGCTTCAAGTGTCCATATTCACTTGATAACAATTGCTTGGAAAATGTTTTCAATGGAATATGCATTCTGCTTTAAAGTAAGCCCCTGACAGTATGCTTGAGTCAAGTTATCTCTGCGGCTAACAGAGAGAAATTACATCATTGTCATCTGTCAAATCTACTAGTTTGAGAGACTGACTTTGTCTCTCTCTGACTCTCCTCACTGTTCTGTGTGGAGATTGCTAACCAGGAAAGATATTATTGAGAAAAAAATATGAGGATGTGCCACAGACTGAACCTTGTGGATGATACAATCAGCTGTCATCCCTGGACCATACCATTTGTTCCTGAGATCAAAAGTGAAAAAGTTAATTCTATCAAAATTCTTTCTCTTTTTCTTGCCTCTTGAAAAACAACTTTAAAGCAATGAATTCATCTAAGAATTAGAGGCTCGGCTGTGACTAAGACAATGGTTCAATCAGGCAGGAAAGGATGGCCGGAACATTTATTTGTGTTCAATGAGCTGAGATAATTTTACCCCTCTTCCAATTTCTTCCAGAAAAACTATTTTTTTTTTTTTTTAGGGCCATTCAAAAATGGAATGCCTTTAACACTCACCCTTTATTTTAAGGACCTAGAAGGAATGTTTGAGTCATCCTAATTTCACATAAATTTTCCTGAAAGGGGAGGAATGTGTTTCTTTGCTTTGCATGTCCTTGGCCTTAAATGTACTGAGCGGATAGGGGAATTTGACAGCTTTTGTTCTAAACTTAGCCCTCATTCTCTATTTCAGACTCAAAAGAGGAAGGACTGAACTTCGTAATTAATACCCATAAAATTAGCAATCAGCAATAGTAGAAAGAGAAAATGAGCATGTGGTTGAATCTCAACCACCCTGACAGGCAAAAGCCAGGGAGAGACTCACAACAGAGCAACCACCACCACCGGCAGCAGCAACATCTCTTTTCAGCTGGGTTTAATTCCTTTAAATGCACTTTATCTAGTGAGCTGGATTTATAGGGGACCAAAGGTAGCTTTTTCATTAGAATTCAAGAGTAGTATCCCTTCTCCTCTTGCTTAGAAAGTAGAGTATTTGAAAATTGGCTTGTGATCCAGTGGTCCAAGAACGGGCCAGCACTTTAAAGGGGTCACAAACAGGCATCTGCAGGGATCCTGTGTCTTGGAGAACACTGATGTCACCCTTTTAGAGAACTTTTACCGGTTGGAAAGAACAACCAATTTTTCATTTAGGTCATCATCTACAGAACTTATAAAGAGTGTGCATAGAATTCCAGATTTGTATAGGTGTGGTGATACAGGTTTTATTAATGTGTGTGTATGTTTGCATATTTATTTGTCTTTCTGTGTGCATACTCAAAGCGACAGGGAATAAACTGAATGTGCATCCACATCCAAATCTAGGGCAAGCAAGTCAGTGCCCATTACTTGTCAGTTTCAGGGACTTCCTAGAGGCCCTGAAACCTTGCTTTCCTCACCCAACCCTACTGTTTATTCAATAAAGCCTTCGGTAAACAATCTTATGCCAACTATGAACAGAATGAAGCACTAGAGAGGTCTTTTAGCCAAAAGCAATTCATGACCCGTCTGAGGTCTTCTATTTCTTCGGTGTTATGTAGCTTTTTTACATTAGTGGTCATGGCCTTTGCCTTATTTCCCAGGCCAAGCTCTTTGGGCCCCAAACAAAACTCTATCTCCTCTGGCCTCTCTGATTATTTTGTTTTCAGTTTATCTCATGTCAAGTCTGTCACGCTCATTTATATCACCTCCTTCTCCCTTTAGCCATTTGAGTGTTCAGTGTTCTCCCTCAGATTTTTTATATTTATTATTTTTGCTATAGAAATAAGAAAGAAACTTGCTCTAATAATTCAATAGTAACACATCCCAAAACAGTGGCCAAGGTAGAATATTTAGGTCTGTGTTGTGGAGAAGGTAATTTAACTTCTCTGGTTCCTCTTTTATTTTCACTCAAATGAGAATAATGAATTGGATATGTGGATCTCAAATTTTAGGATACAGAAAACCCACCCAAATAATTTGTTAAGAATGTGCACTTCTGGGCCGCGCTTGTGGCTCAGTGAGTAGGGCGCTGGCCCCATATGCCGAGGGTGGCGGGTTCAAACCCAGCCCCGGCCAAACTGCAACAAAAAAATAGCCGGGCGTTGTGGCGAGCGCCTGTAGTCCCAGCTGCTCGGGAGGCTGAGGCAGGAGAATCGCGTAAGCCCAAGAGTTAGAGGTTGCTGTGAGCCGTATGATGCCACGGCACTCTACCCGAGGGCGGTACAGTGAGACTGTCTCTACAAAAAAAAAAAAAAAAAGAATGTGCACTTCCATGCCTTGATCTCAAAGTTTCAAAATATTTTATTTTTAACAGGTACCTAAGAATCTTTATGTTAACATGTATGTGGCTATTGTATGATCCCCTCCAAAACCCAAGTTGAAATTTGGTTGCTATTGTGGCAGTGTTAGGAGTTGGAACTATGGGAGAGAATAGGGACATAAAGCCTATGTCCCTACTCTTTGGGGTAAAATTAATGCTTATAAAAGTCAGTTTGGTTTCTTCTTTCCCTCTCTTGTCTCCCACCTTCCATCATACAATGACACAGTAAGATCACAAGATGCTGGTATTCTGATTATGGATGTTCCAGCTTCCAGAACTGCAAGAAAATAGATTTCTGTTTTTTTATAAATTCCCTAGTATCAAGTTATCCTAACATAGCAGCATAAGTGGACCATGCCAGGTAATTTTAATTGAACATACTTTCAAGAACAATAGTCTAAGTGAAGTCTATGGTAGATTCTGTTTTTTAAAGATAGCTCCCACATTATATCTCACCTCACATTTTCTTGCCATAATGTGGTGTTGATGCACTTTCAGTACGAGGTGGGGAGGGTTATGTAACTTGCCTTTAAATCTGGGTGAGCTGTGACTATGCCGTGTAACTTCAGGTGCCAGGTAACAACAGACAACATAGCTTCCTCCTTGTGCTTTTGGAACTCAGCTGCTGCTCAGGTGCTACTCAGGTGAGGAAGCTACTGTTTGCTCATTCAGGGAGGCCACTTGAAGATACTACATGTAGGTGTGTTTGTTTGTTGGTTGTTTGTTTTTGATACAGCTTCTTATTCTGTTGCCCAGGCTAAAGTAGCATGGCATTAGCCTAGCTCACAGCAACCTCAAATGCCTGGATGTAAGTGATCCTTCTGCCTCAGCCTCTTAAAGAGCAAGGACTATAGGCACAAACCACAGTGCCTGGATAGTATTTCAATTTTTTGTAGAGACGAGTCTTGCTCTTGCTTATGCTGGTCTTGAACACCTTAGCTGAAGCGATCGTCCCATCTCAGCTTCCCCGAGTGCTGGTATTGCAGGTGTGCGCCGCTGTGCCTGGCTATATTGTAGGTGTTTTGAACAACAATCCCAGCTAAGTCTCAACTGATTGACAGAACCAACTTGACAGCCGTGTGAGTGAGCCATCTTGTAAATGAATCTTCCAGCCCTGCTCAAATCATCTTATGTGATGCTGTGTGAAACAGAAACTTTCTCTGCTGAATCCTCCTCAAATATTAGGCTTCCTAATTATTTTAAGCCACTAAGCTTTGGGGTGGTTTTTTAACATGGTAAGAGATAACTCAAAATGTAAGATGTCCCAAAAATTGCTCCTCAAGTTAGTCAGTGTACATAGATAAAATGGGAAAATGTCACTAAATATAACTTTATTTACAAAATATTCTTTACAAAATTTTACAAAGAGGTGGCCAACATATAGAGGATTTTTTTTCATATTTTATAAATTTTTTAATGAATATTTTATAAGTAAAGGTACATTTAGCAATAATTTTCTATTTTCCCTATATAAGGTGACTTTGGAGAAACTTCTGTGAAATTCCATACCTCCACATAGTTTTCAATTAGCCAAATATAATGGTCAGATCATGAATTTTGAAATCTGACAGAACTGGGCTTAAGCTGTATCTCTGCAATTAGTTACTGGGTGACATGGTGAAGTCATCGAAATTCTTAGAGCCTCAAAGACTTTCTTATAGAACGATAACGGTAACACTGCCTACCACTTTAGGATATGTTGAGAATTTTATGAGGTAATGAATGAAAAATATTTTATGCCATGTTATTTTTCTTTTAATACTAAGAATTTTACTGATGCCCATATTCAGAAATGAATGCAACTTGTTATTTTTTGGAGATTGGTATCTTGTTCTTAGTGAGTCTTTCTTCTATAAATACTCGGTATATGGATGTTTAAATACCCTTTACCATTCCAGTTAGGAATATTCTTCCTTCATATATTAATAAGAAGGAGTAGTAGATTAAATTTTGATCATGGAGGAGTTTATGAGCCTTTTGGCAAGCAACACAAAGCATATGCTTTTTAGAGTAGAACTGAGTTGGCAAATCTAATAAAGGCAAAAGAATTGGAAAAGAAGCAAATCTTTCTATTTGCAGATCACATAATATGGCAAACCCGAGACAATCTATGACAGAGCTAACATAAAATATAAAAGAATTAAGAAAAGGATAAAATTAAAATAACCAAACCCAATATAGAAATATTAAAATAGTAATGAGTTAAAAGATATGTATCTATACTTTTTCTCTGGGTCTTGAATATTTCCTTTTTGTCTGTCTTATGCACTGGTAATGTATTCTGATTCACAGTATGTAGTAAAAGATACAGGGATGGAGGTGAAACCACTCTGAGATGTGTGTACACTGGTTTCTGTATATTTTTGAGCTATGAAGTTAGTTTTATTTTGTTTTTAACAGCCTTATTTAGTTATAATCAACATTAAGGAAATTGTATATATTTAAAGTATATAATGCAAGTTTTTCCTGTCTCTCTAGATTAGGTTTGGATTTGTAGAATTATGTATAAATGGAGTCATACACTATAAAATTTTTCCTTAGCTTTTTTCACTCAGCATAATTTTGTTGAGATTTATTCATATTGTATGTGTCAATAGTTTATTTCTTTTTATTGAGGAATAGCAGTCCATTGTATGTATGTACAAAAATTTGTTTATCTGTTTATGTTAAAGGATATTTAGGTCACTTCTAGTTTTTGACTCTGACAAATAATGCTTCTGTGAATATTCATGTGCAAATATTTCATGGTTATATGCTTTCATTTTTCTAAGAGTAAAGTTAATGGATCACATGGCAGGTACACGTTTAATTTTTAGCAAAGCGGCAAACTTCTCTAACGTGAACATGTCACTAGCAGTTTGTGAAAATCTCAGTTGTTCCGCATGCTTGCCTAAGGTTGTTATGGTCAATAATTTCAAAGTCCCCATTACTCATAATTCCATTGGGATCAGAGAGTAACTAATTTCTGTTACTCATTTCTAACTTAATTCCATTGTGATCAAAGAGTATACTTTGTATTATCTTCACCTTTTTTAACCTACTGGCATCTGTTTTAGGGCCCACAATATTGATTGTCTGAGTAAATGTTCTATGTGCACCTGAAAAAATATTTGTTATGTGTTGTGGGAGTGTTTTAAAAATGTCGTAGGACAAGTACATTAATAGTGTTTTAGTCTACTAGATTCTTGATGAGTTTCTGTTGCTCTGTCATTTATTGATAAAGTAGCACTGATACTTTCAATTACAATTGTCTTTTTCTCATACCATTTTATTAGGTTTTTTCCATATATTTTGAAGCTCTACTATTTTGCACATAAATGTTCAGGATTTCTGTGTTCTATTAATGAACTGATCCCTTTATAATTAAAGATTATTATGCAATTATCTTTTTTACCCCCTGCTACTACTGTGAAATCTACTTAACCATTCTAGTTTCTTTTGATTAGTATTAGTATTGTGTATCTTTTTTTAGTACTTTTATGTTTAATCTCTTTGTGAATTTGTATTTTGAAGTTCCCTTCTGTTAGGCAGCATAAGCTTGGATCTTGCTATCTTATCTAATATGATAATCTCATTTATTTAATTAAAGTATGTAGGTCATTTACATTTAATTATTAATATGGTTGTATTTAATTCTAACATCTTCCCATTTGGTTTACATTTGTGTTATTTCTATTTTGCTTTTTTTTTTTGCTTGAATGTGAACATTTATTTTTTATTTCAAATTAATATGAGGGTACAAATTTTTAGGTTAAACACATGAAAAAATGTTCCATTTTGCTTTCTTTTTTTTACCCCCTGTCTTTTTTGGGGTTGAATAAATTTTAAATTTTAGAATTTGTAATGTTTTGAGTTGACTTCTCTTTTGGTTTGAATTTATTTTCAAAATGGAGGTCCAAAGTAGTGGAGGAGATTCTATTCCATTCCAGGAAGAAATGTTGTTAACTCTGAACATTTTTCCCTGTCTTTTTTTGGGTTGACTAAAATTTGAAAATGATTTTTGTTAATCCTCTTCGTTAATTTATTAGCTATAAATTTCAAATTATTACTTTATTAATCACTTTAGAATTCATAGCATATATCTTAATTTGTTAGTCTACTTTTAAATGATAATATATAACTGCGCATATAGTGTACCAAACTTAATATACTTTAATTTTTTCTTCTTCACCTATGTGCTATAATTATCATACATTTTGCTTTTACATGTATATCACTATATGTTTATATGACAATTTGGCAGAAATATTGGAATTTCAAAATCATCATTTTACTAGTACAATATAATATTTGGTTGGGGAAAGGGGAATTGAATATACGCTAAAATCTTTGGGTGAAACATTATTAGGAAACAGAATATGTTCTTGTCTTTAAGAATGATGCCATTTGCCTTGTAGACTTCTTAGTACTCATAATGAAGAAATGATTCTTTCATAAGAAAGAGATGTGGTAGGCATCACCTGAACCCAAGGACAAAACTTGGCATTACCATTTATGGAGAAGACTGTTAATTTTTTTATTAATATTAAATTATAGCTGTGTACATCAATGTGATCATGGGGCACCATACACTGGTTTTATAAACAGTTTGACACATTTACATCACACTGGTTAACATAGCCTTCCTGGCATTTTCTTAGTTATTGTGTTAAGACAATTATATTCTACATTTACTAAGTTTCACATGTACCCTTGTAAGATGCACCGCAGGTGTAATCCCACCAATCACCCTCCCTCCGCCCATCCTCCCCCCTCCCTCCCCCCTCCCTTTCCCCTTCCCCATATTCTTAGGTTATAACTGGGTTATAGCTTTCATATGAAAGCCATACATTAGTTTCATAGCAGGGCTGAGTACATTGGATACTTTTACATCCATTCTTGAGATACTTTACTAAGAAGAATATGTTCCAGCTCCATCCATGTAAACATGAAAGAGATAAAGTCTCCATCTTTCTTTAAGGCTGCATAATATTCTATGGTGTACATGGAAGAAGATATTTGCAGGTTATGTCTCCAACAAAGATTTAATAACCAGAATCGACAGAGAACTCAAACATATAAGCAAGAAAAGAACAAGTGACCCCATCGCAGGCTGGGCAAGGGACTTGAAGAGAAACTTCTCTGAAGAAGACAGGCGCACGGCCTACAGACATTTGAAAAAATGCTCATCATCTTTAATCATCAGAGAAATGCAAATCAAAACTACCTTGTTAGATACCATCTAACTCCAGTAAGATTAGCCCATATCACAAAATCCCAAGACTGTTATTATGTATCTCCAATGTGATGCAAAGGGAAATAACATCATCTAACATGGTATCCTTGCAAAAATTCTTTCTTTTGAACATAGCCATGAGGAAATAATTATGTAAACACTAATCATAGTATATTTCACCAGACAACTAGCTAGATTGGATTCTTAAATACACACACACGTGAGCACATGGGTGGGAGGGTTATAAAGCACATGTGCCAAAATGCTGTCAATTGTTGAATTTAAATGAATGAATTACTAGTATGTAATGGCATTTAGCATATGGCTATTTTTTTCAACTTCTCTTTTGGTTTGAACTTGTTTTCAAAATGAAGGTCAAAGGTAGTGGAGGAGATTCTATTGCATTCCAGGAAGAAATGTTGTTAATTCTGAACATTGATCTTGTATCTTGTAGTTGATAAGTAGAGAACACTTGCTTAAGAGCATTAAAGTAGAATGAGGCAGAATGTGCATAAAAATCAATAAGCATTTTAATATTTTTCACTTAAGGTCTCCTGACTACATAGAAACCATGGTGAAATATACAAATTATTGTTAATGCTTTCCACTGGAGATCATTAAATAAATCATTTTAAGCCTCAGTTTTCTTATCTACATCAGAAGACTTTTAATTAATTAAACAAGGAAATATATCTAAGTATTTATATATATACACACACACTTCCCTGTTTAACATATTGTAGGGGTGTATTACTACATAGGTGATTTATGCATATATACATACTGATATATGTATATCACCTACTATAGTGCCTATCACAGAGTAGATGCTTAATCAAAGAACGCTTCCTGTTCCTTGGACACCTTAGGTCTATATGTATGCATACGCCTCTTTTGGTACTGTGGTATTTATTAATCACACTGAACATTTACCCACCATAAACTACTCACCCAGTTGCCTGCCTCCTATAGGATTCTTATACAGTTCATTTATATCTATGTCAATACCTGGATGGATTGAATATTCTTAAGTTTGTCATGTTTGTATTCACTATAGTGTCTGGCTAAACATCTTTAAGTTATCAAGAGCTCAGTGAATATGTTAGACAAAAATAATTATGAAGTCTGGGGATGCACCTTAGCATCCTACCTTTCCCAATACTAGTAACTCTTCATTTGGAATTCCTGAAACTGCAAGGACTTATTACTCTATAATGAGTCTCTACTTAAGCCTAGAAAATCTTCTGACCTCAAGCACAGACCATGAAAGGAAATGAAAAGGAAAGGAAAGGAAAGGAGAGAAAGTCATTTATCAATACATTTGTCATCTTTTTTCTGAGCTCTAATTAAAATTAATCTCTGTTTGGGGCTAACTTTTAGGCTTAGTTTGTCTAACATTTTTCTCTTTGATGAAGAAAAATGTGTTCTTGATGTTCAAATATAACATTTCATTTCTTTTTCCCCTTAATCTATTTCCGAGAACCTTTCTCATAATTTGAAACCATAGCACAATAAACAATAAACAATTATCACCTGAATTTTAGCACTCTGTGTAGAGAACTTCACCAACAAGGGAAAACATCGCAGTACAAAGTTAGGCAAAAGCAAATGAACATGAAAAAAAGAAAGCAAAATGAAATGAAACTAATTCTCTTTTAATTTTAACAGAATAATAGAGTACACCAACCTCTATAAAAGTCCCCCAATTTGAGGGGAATTTGTCAAAGAGACTTAAGCAGAAGCAGACACACAAATCACATGGAAGAGAAATCACAATCTAAATATATATTTCAACCAGGAGTAAGGCTGGATTTTTAGTTATCGAAATATTTTCAGAAGTAGTCATGCATTAGCTTAAAAATACATCTATAATAACTACATTCCAAATAAAATTTCCATATATTTTTTGTTCTAAATAGCTGCAAGAAACGTCTTCATATTCACTTTTTCTTTCTAAGGTGAAGGGAAATATTCTGAGCACCTTTACCTGATCTTATGTTCTCAAATACCCCTGAATGAAAGTGAAAAAAAAAAGGAGCAATGACTAAGGGATTTTTCCCACCATTACTAACATAAAAGTCAAAAGTGATAGTGATGAAAAAAATAATTTATGCTACTCCAGCAACATGGAAATCAGTGTGCCAAAGATGGCCTTAACAGAACTCCCCAGAGAGGTGCTATATTAACTCATAGTGCCATCCACCTGAGATTCAGAACTGGGAGTATTAATACCATGGTTTATCTATTTTATGACGACAAACTTGCATAGAAGGAATTTTTCCTACTAAGAGCTAGCATTGTTCAATGTCTTTAATTGTACCTGATTGTCAATTCAGTTTCACTATTCTTTTTCTGTTAGGATGTTCTCAATAGGGGAATTTAGATGTAAGTAATGTATGGAGGTACCTTTAAAGTGTGGTTTGCCTGCAACCTACTACTTTATTTTTCTCAAACAGATTGCCATTACTTTTTTTCTGGTTATATTAAAAATATCTTTGGAGAAAAATGATGGCTTCATGTAAATCATTTATTATTGAGTATGACTGTGTTTTGGATGCTTTTTGATAAGAAAGATATTGACAAACATACAAATCTTGTAGTTTAGCTATAAAGGAAGCAGATAGTAAGCGAAATGGAGATAATAAACACTAAAATGATGCCAGATCACCACTGAGAAGGTGAGAGGTCATACAATCTATGCCAGAATTTTATGTTTTGCTAAAATGAATTTGTTTATGTTTTGCTAAAATGAATTTGTTTATGTTTTGCTAAAATGAATTCGGATTCTTAGTTCAAGATGTATTATTGAAACTACCAACAAGGGCTTTTCCTTGGCCTTTATAAAAATTAGATGTTTTTACATCTTTACTCCCAGTTAAGAAAAACATTCTGGCTCAATCTCGGACCACACATCCTTGTAAGCAAAGGCACTGTCTTAATCTATTTGATTTTTCATGGGCCACATAGAACACAATCTGTAAATCTTAGTAAAAGAAATGAATAAATGTAACATCAGTAAATTGTTATTTGTCAATAGGTTTCAGATCTGGGTCCATCTGTTCCACTTATCCTAGAAAGTTCCTTCTTCACTTGCTTGCCAGTTGTTAGAGTAGACACTTGAGCTGAATTCCCTTTATGGTGGCTGTTATACTTTCAGTATGTCTCACACCATTAATGGGTACATAATCTCTCTTTCTCTCAGACTGACTTTTTGACAGAGCTACTCAGAGGCATTCTGTTAAAACATAATCAACATATAACCCTAACAGGGAACATACTAGCTATATTATCCCCCCAAATTATGAATAAGCTAATATTAATAATGACAGTGGATCATATTTTAATGCCTTGATGGAAAACAACATGTGTAAATTCCTTTTCTTGTCTCACCAAATTTTTGAGTTTTTGAACATTAACATGAAATTTTCTTGGAATTTGCTTTGAGAATGCAGATTTGAAATGAATGTAAATTATAAGAAGCCAAAAAGAAAAAAAGAAAGAAAGAAAGAAAAGACAGAAAAAAACAAGCTATCATCCAACAAATAAAATCTTTCAATGATTTATATGTTCAACTCTGACTTATCATCACTGAAACATTTGAATCACAATGTGTTGACTCAGCCAATGTCTTATTAAAAACTGTTAAATTATTAACAGACTTCTAGTTATTTTGATAAATTTTGTGGCAAGGGTAGTGGGAGAATCTTTGAATCGCTGAATCATGATCTTAACAGACGAAAATGATATGGATATAATTTTTAAAATGTTAATTTTGTAATGTTTACTTGAAATTCAAGAATACAGTTTTTCACTGGTCCCTGTGTATAGTCTGTATTTCTGTCAAGTACCGACAAGAGTCATGCAATCTTGTTTTTAAAGAAAAAAATTATGTCAAAGTTATTATTTTCTGTATGCTTCTTGGGTAATGTTCTGATGATATATATTACTATTATTCTATATTGTTGTATGGATTATTATGATTATGTAGCAATTGAACATGAATATTTAAAAATAGGCTCAATGATCTGAAGGTAGAAAAGACATTGAATATGAATGGCAATACTATCAACACACACTTAATGTAGCCATCACTATTTACAGGGCAATATGTTGGCTCTGAGAAAAAGACAACATAATAGAATTAATATGTTCTCAACACAGACTCAGATAAGCCAAAAAAGTGATTAGGAGATGTAGGTAATATAAAAGCCTATAGATAAAACTTTTTAAAATCCAATGAATAAAGACATGACCAAGCTAACATTTATAATCACCTATGGAAAGAAAACACTGTCTTACTCCTCAGTAGTAAAAAAAAAAAAAAAGAAAGAAATAGCATTTCCTCTTACATGTAAAAGGCACATACATCAAAAAGATTAAAACATGAAGGTGTAGTTCCTAAGTAGACAATATGAAATGCAGCACAACATTCACAATAGGTGGGGAAGTAAGAAATAACAGAGAAAGAATGGAAAAACATCCTTTAAAGAGGATGGATTTGAGCTAAGCTCTGAGAGAATTGTAGAACTCACAAACAGAGAAAATAGGAAAACACATTTTAATAAGGGTGTAGGTTCAGAGATAAGAATGTGTTTATTGTGTTAATTAAATTAAAAGAATAGTCTAAGTTGAAAAACATTTGTCTCCAAAAGATTTATGAAAGTTAATTATGAGTTTTGAATACATTGTTATATTTATATGAAATAAAGGTTTTTATGCACATATAAATAAATTTAGACAGAAAATGTTCACAATTAAATTTGATCGGTAACTCAAAAAATGTAAGAAGCCAAGTGTGGTGCCTCATACCTGTAATCCTAGTACTTTGGTAGGTCATGGTGGAAGGATTAATTGAAGGCCGAAGTTTGAGATAAGACTGAGTAAGAGCAAGACTCTGTCTGTACAAATAATATAAAACAATTGCTAGGAGTGGTGGTGAGCACATACCTGAAGCCCTAGAGGCTGAGAAAGGAGGATCGCTTGAGCTCAGAAGATTAAAGTTGCAGTGAGCTAGATGAGCTATGACAACACCACTGCACTCTAGCAACACTGGAGTTCAGGTGACAGAGCAAGTCTTTATCTTAGAAAAAAAAAAAGAGAGAGAGAGAGCTTTCCTTCCTTCTCCAGCTGCTTGTCTTGCTCAGTTAGCTTCTTGTCCTAACACTGCAGCAGCAGTGAGACTGCAAACCGGAAAGGCCTTATCTGTGAACTGTTTTGGTGTTTTTGGACTTGGCAGTCAGTTGAACTGCTTTGGGGAGAGCTTGAACAGGAGTGCAGAGAAATTTGGGCATTGTTTAGGGCCCCAGACTGAGCCACTGAGCCAGACGGAGCTAATGGTGTTTAGCTGTGGACCGCAGGGAGACATTGTGAGAGAACTGCCCCAGCAAGCTCTGCCCTCAGGGTTGCAGAGCAAGGATCAGGCGGGAGTTGGTAACCTAGTGACTAAGCTACCTTACAGACTTAACCCTCAGGGGCAGAGTGAGACGGGTTTTGACACACTGGTAATTGGATAGCCACTTCAGCAGTGATCCCAGCAACAAGCACTTTCCTGGGAAAGATTCTGCTTAGCCAAGTTTAGAAGTTTAAAGTGCCTTTTAAGAGGTCTATAGAGAGATTTAGGGTGTCTACCCTGTGGGGTTTGAGAAATGAGTGGAGGCCTCCAGTCGTATCAGCATTGTGATTAACATCTCATACCCCAGAAGACCACCTGTTGCCCAGACAATATTCAACAAGATAAAGATACTGCTTTGTTTTTTTTTTTGTTGTTGTTGTTTTGTTTATTTTGGTGTTGTTATTTTCTTTTGTTTTTTAATTTCAACCTTGTCCATACAGATTTTTTCTTTTCGTTTTTTCTTTCTTTTCTTTCTCAATTTTTCTAGTTTAAATACAATTTCCCATTGCTGCCTTTTTCAATAATTACAACTTCATTTTTGCTAGTGTTTCTACCCCTATTATTTGGTTTTTCACCCAATTTTATCCCATAAACTTTTCTGTTTACTTGTTTTGGTTTGATTTATAGCATTTTTGTCTTTCCTCTCTACTCGGTGGAGGTGGGGTATTGTGCCCAATCAGGTTAGTAAAGAGCTGCTGACCTCAAGGGAACCACCCAACCGGGCACCCCCAGAGGTTGGAGTTTTTTAAAGACCGTGTCAAAGTATCCTACTGTACACCTATATTGCTCTGTCTCCCTCTTTCTGTGCCTCTCTTCTTTCTGTCAATATTCCCTTTTACCCACCCCCTCTCCTTTCTCTATTTTCTTTCTTTCTTTCTTTCTTTTCCTTTCTTCTCTCCCTTCTTGTTCTTCAACCTTCTCATCCTTCTGGTCCTGCACCAAAAGGACTCATCAAAACCTTAGTCCACAGGCATGGGAACTTAAAGAGCAAGAGGAAGTGAAAGGAAAATTAGGGCAAGGAAACAGATAAAAGAAATCACTCATGAGGAAGAATCAACAGAAAATTCCAAGCAACATGAAGAACCAGTCCAGAGCAACTCCTCCAAGGGACCATGAGGTAGCTACTACAGAGGATTCTACCTATAAAGAAATGTTAGGGATTACAGATAGGGAATTTAGAATACACATGAAGAAAACAATGAAGGAAATGATCAAAACAAAGAAGGAAACTGCTAATAAAGTGGAAAATAACCAAAAGGAAATCCAAAAACAGAATCAAATAAGAGATGAATGATATGAAGAATATAGAAAGGATATAGCAAAGCTGAAGGAACTGAAGCAATCAATTAGGGAACTTAAAGATGCAATGGAAAGTATCAGCAACAGGTTAGACCATACAAAAGAAAGAATTTTGGAGATAAAGGACAAAGTTCTTGAGATAACTCAGGTAGTAAAAGAGGCAGAAAAGAAGAGAGAGAAAGCAGAACGTTCACTGTCAGAATTATGGGACTTTGTGAAATGTTTCGACGTACAAATTATAGGAATCCCAGAAGGGGAAGAAGAATGACCCAGAGGAATGGAAGCCATACTAGAGAATATTATAAATGAAAATTTCCCAAATATCACCAAAGATTCTGACACACTGATTTCAGAGGGATATCAAACCCCAGGTCTCCTCAACTCTAACCAAGCTTCTCCAAGACACATTGTAATGAACCTGTCCAAAGTCAAGGCAAAAGAAAAGATTCTGAAAGTTACCAGGAGTAAACGCCAGTTGAACTACAGGGGCAAATCTATCAGAGTGAATGCAGACTTCTCTAATGAAACTTTCCAAGCAAGAAGACAATGGTCATCTACCTTTAATCTACTTAAATAGAACAATTTCCAGTCCAGAATTCTGTACATTGCTATGCTAAGCTATAAAATTCACAGAGAAATCAAATCATTTATGGATATACAAATATTGAGGAAATTCGACACAATAAGACCCAGCTCTACAGGAAATACTTCAACCTGTTCTACACACTGACCATCACAATGGATCAGTAGCAAAGTAAGGACTCAGAAATTAAACGACAGACCCTAACCTCCACACGGATGCAAAAGATAAAACTAAGCAAGGGACTCTCACAAAATAAGATGAATTGAATACTACCACACTTATCAATTATCTCAATAAATGTTAATGGCTTGAATTCACCACTGAAGAGACATAGACTGACTGGATTAAAAAACGCAAGCCATCCATTTGCTGTCTGCAAGAAACACACCTGGCTTCAAAAGACAAATTAAAACTACTCAAGGGTTGGAAGACAATTTTTCAAGCAAATGGAATTCAGAAGAAAAGAGGAGTTGCGAAATTATTTTCAGATACATGTGGATTTAAATAAACTAAAGTCAAAAAAGACAAAGGTGGTCACTTTATATTGATCAAGGGAAAAATACAACAAGAAGTGGTTTCAATTCTAAATATTTATGCACCCAATTTAAATGCTTCTATATTCTTGAAACAGACCTTACTCAGTCTGAGCAATATGCTATCTGATAATACCATAGTAACAGGGGACTTTAACACTCCTCTTACAGAGCTAGACAGATCCTCTAAACAGAAACTAAACAAAGATATAAGAGAGTTAAATGATACCCTAGAACAACTGTGCTTGATAGACATATAGAACACTCCATCCCAAAGACAAAGAATATGCATTCTTCTCATCAAACCATGGAACATTCTCCAAATTGATCATATCCTGGGACACAAAACAAATATCAACAGAATCAAAAGAATTGAAATTTTACCTTGTATCTTCTCAGACCACAACGCACTAAAGGTGGAACTCAACTCTAACAAAAATGTTCAACCCCACACAAAGGCATGGAAATTAAACAACGTTCTATTGAATAACAGATGGGTGCAGGAAGAAATAAAACAGGAAATCCTTAACTTCCTTGAGCATAACAACAATGAAGACACAAGCTACCAAAACCTGTGGGATACTGCAAAAGCAGTTTTGAGAAGAAAATTCATCACTTTAGATGCATACATTCAATAAACAGAAAGAGAGCGCATCAACAAAATCACAAGCCATTTTATAGAATTGGAAAAAGAAGAACAATCTAAGCCAAACCCAGTAGAAGAAAAGAAATATCCGAAATCAAATCAGAGATCAATGAAATTGAAAACAAAAGAATCATTCAGAAAATTAATGAAACAGGAGTTGGTTTTTTGAAAAAATAAATAAAATAGATAAACCATTTTCCAGACTAATGAGAAATAGAAAAGTAAAATCTCTAGTAACCTCAATCAGAAATGATAAAGGGGAAATAACAACTGATCCCACAGAGATACAAGAGATAATTTCTGAATACTACCAGAAACTCTATGCCCAGAAATTTGACAATGTGAAGGAAATGGATAAATATTTGGAATCACACCCTCTCCCTAGACTGAGCCAGGAAGAAATAGAGCTCCTGAACAGACCCATTTCAAGCACTGAGATTAAAAAGAACAATAACAAATCTTCCAACCAAAAAATGCCCTGGTCCAGATGGCTTCACACCAGAATTCTATCAAACCTTCAAGGAAGAGCTTATTCCTTTACTCCAGAAATTATTCCAAAAAAATTGAGGAAGAAGGAATCTTCCCCAACATGTTCTATGAAGCAAACATCACCATGATACCAAAACCAGGAGAAGACCCAAACAAAAAGGAGAATTTCAGACCAATTTCACTCATGAATATAGATGCAAAAATTCTCAACAAAATCCTAGCCAATAAATTACAGGTTATCATCATAAAAAGTCATACATCATGACCAAGTAGGTTTCATCCCAGAGATGCAAGCCTGGTTTAACATACCCAAGTCCATAAGTGTTATCCACCATATTAACAGAGGCAAAAATAAAGATCATATGATCCTCTCAATAGATGCAGAAAAAGCATTTGATAAAATCCAGCGTCCTTTTCTAATTAGAACACTGAAGAATATAGGCATAGGTGGCATATTTCTAAAACTGATTGAAGTTATCTATGCCAAAACCACAGCTAATATTTTACTGAATGGAGTAAAACTGAAAGATTTTTCTCTTAGAACTTGAACCACACAAGGTTGTTCTCTGTCACCTTTACTATTCAACATAGTGCTGGAAGTTCTAGCCAATACAATTAGGCAAGACAAGGAAATAAAGGGAATCCAAATGGGAGCAGAGGAGGTCAAACTCTCCCTCTTTGCTGATGACATGATCTTATACTTAGAGAATCCCAAAGACTCAACCACAAGACTCCTAGAAGTCATCAAAAAATACAGTAATGTTTCAGGATATAAAATCAATGTCCACAAGTCAGTAGCCTTTGTATACGCCAATATCAGTCAAGATGAGAAGCTAATTAAGGATACAACTCCCTTCATCATAGTTTCAAAGAAAATGAAATACCTAGGAATATACCTAACAAAGGAAGTGAAGTACCTCTATAAAAAAAATTATGAAATCCTCAGAAAGGAAATAGCAGAGGATATTAATAAATGGACAAACATACCATGCTCATGGATTGGAGGAATCAACATAGTTAAAATGTCTATACTTCCAGAAGCAATCTACCTATTCAATGCCATTCCTATTAAAATACCAACATCATACTTTCAAGATTTGGAAAAAAGGATTCTGCGTTTTGTATGGAACCAGAAAAAAACCCATATAGCTAAGGCAGTTCTTAGTAATAAAAATAAAGCCAGGGGCATCACCATACCAGATTTTAGGCTATACTACAAAGCCATAGTGGTCAAAACAGCATGGTACTCGCACAAAAATAGAAACATAGACACTTGGAATCGAATGGAAAACCAGGAAATGAAACGAACTTCTTATAACCACCTAATCTTTGATAAACCAAACAAGAATATACCTTGGGGGAAAGACTTTCTATTCAAAAAATGGTGTTGGGAGAACTTGATATCCACATGTAAAAGACTGAAACTGGACCCACACCTTTCCTCACTCACAAAACTTGATTCAAGATAGATAAAGGACTTAAATTTAAGGCATGAAACAATAAAAATCCTCAAAGAAAGCCTAGGAAAAAACTGGAAGTTATTGGCCTGGGAAAAGACTTCATGAAGACTGCCATGTCAATTGCAACAACAACAAAAATAAACAAATGGGACTTCATTAAACTGAAATGCTTTTGTACAGCTAAGTAGACAACAACCAAAGCAAATAGACTACCTACTCAATGGGAAAGGATATTTGCATATTTTGAATCAGACAAAAGCTTGATAACTAGGATCTATAGAGAACTCAAATTAATCCACATGAAAAAAGTCAACAATCCCATATATCAATGGGCAAGATACATGAATAAAACCTTCTCTAAAGAAGACAGATGAATGTCTAATAAACATATGAAAAAATGTTCATCATCCCTATCTATTAGAGAAATGCAAATCAAAACCACCCTGAGATACCATCCAACCACAGTGAGAATGGCCTACATCACAAAATCTCAAAACTGCAGATGCTGGCATGGCTGTGGAGAGAAGGGAACAATTTTACACTGCCGGTGGGACTGCAAACTAGTACAACCTTTCTGGAAGGAAGTATGGAGAAACCTCAAAGCACTAAAGATAGACCTCCCATTTGATCCTGCAATACCATTACTGGGCATCTACCCAGAAGGGAAAAAATCCTTTTATCATAAGGACAATTGTACTAGACTGTTTTTTGCAGCTCAATTTACAATCGCCAAAATGTGGAAACAGCCTAAATGCCCACTAACTCAGGAATGGATTAACAAGCTGTGGTATATATATACCATGGAATACTATTCAGCTATTAAAAAAAAATGGAGACCTTACATCCTTTTTATTAACCTCAATGGAAGTGGAAGACATTATTCTTAGTAAAGCATCACAAGAATGGGGAAGCATGAATCCTATGTACTCAATTTGATATGAGGACAATTAATGACAATTAACGTCATGGTGGGTGTGGGGGAAGGGGAGAGCAGAGAGAGAAAGAAAGAGGGAGGTGTTGGGCAAAGAAGAGCAGAGAGAGGGAAGGAGGGAGGGGGTGGGGCCTTGGTGTGTGCCACACCTTCTGGGGGCAAGACACAATTGCAAGAGGGACTTTACATAAAAAATGCAATCAGTGTAACCTGGCTTATTGTACCCTCAATGAATCCCCAACATAAGAAAGGAAGGAAGGAAGGAAGGAAGAAGGAAGGAAGAAGGAAGGAAGGAAGGAAGGAAGGAAGGAAGGAAGGAAGGAAGGAAGGAAGGAAGGAAGGAAGGAAGGAAGGAAGGAGAGAGAGACGAGAGAGAGACAAGGAATGAAGAGCAAGTAGAAACAACTCTACAACTTTAGTTGTTAAGTATCTGATCTTGAGAGAAGACATCCAAGATGAGACAAGCACCAAGGAAGTACCTAAGATTAGACCATGGTTGAATGTCCTCAGCAGCTACCTGATAATCAGTACTTCTCAACCTTCCTAATGTCGTGATTTATTTTCCTTGTTACAAAGTTGTTGTGACCCACAGGTTGAGAACTGCTGCTAGTGATTATATTATCTCCCATAACCTGTACTGAGTGATTAGATGGGGTGATCCTTCAGTTTTATCTATGGGTTGAAGAGGAAACTTAACTCTATGTATATTGGGGTAATTTAGGTTAATTATTCAGCATGAGGAAGATAGCTTGCTGGGTCATAAGACTTCCTTTTGCTATTTTCTATCTCCCACATGAGGATACCTTCCCCTAATACTTTAAAAATCCTGTAAACCAAAATGTGAGTCCCTGGAAACCTATGCCTAGATTGGTGTCAGTGTGTTTTAGGAAGATTATAGATAAGGAAAGGAATTATGGAACGTTGAAACTCCCAGGCAGTAATATTAAATATTATGATGTTTTAGTCATGGATACATGCTATTATTAAAGAGGCAAGGGTATGATAATCAGATATACAATGAAATTGTCAGAGTGTCTTATTTATATTGGCATAGGCACTGAAGGTTAAGAAAGGGGTATTTAATATAAATTAAATAAAAATCTGGAGTTAAATGAAGAATAGAAGAAAAAAGTCCTCTTGTCTTCCCATCCATCATGAAAAAGACCCTTAAGGTAGTAAACAACTTTGTAAAGGAAGAGGATAGACAAAACTGAAGAACTATGTAGAGGTCAGATTATATAGACCTTAAAATGCTATTGAAGCACTTAATCAAGTAAGTTTTTAAAATAATATTTGTGATTCAAAAATATTCTCTTCTGTGAACAAGTTTGGGAAAAAACAGGATTAAAAATGATGAGTGGGGAGGGGAGAAAAGATGGCGGACTGAAGCCAGCTTTCAACAAAGGCTCCCGTCCAGAAGGAGAGTTAAGGGACAGGAATTTAGTAAGTATCCTGGTGGACTTGAGCCTCACCAAGAGAGAAGGCTGAAGAACGCACATCAACACCGCTGAGGCAAGTTGTGATCACAAGGACGCAAATAAAAGCTACAAAATCCACCACCAAGCGGACGGGAGTCCCCCTCCCCCATGAGATTGGCTCAAGAGCCCCACAATTGAAAAAGCGGGCAGAAATTAAAGGCCCTCCCACTACACTCCACGGGAGAGACCTTCTAAAAACTGGACCTACCTCCCCTACTGGGGTGCCGTGGCGTTCTCCTGCCGGACATAGGGCTGAATAAAACTTTGGGAATCCTTTGCCGGCAACCCTGAATCCCCGGCGCTCCCCTCCCGCCCACTGAGGTCTGGAGGCCTGTCCCCCAGGACTTCGGATCCTTGGGTGATTTCTCAAGGGGAGTGGACAGTCCCCGAGTTGCGACTGGTCAGCATTGACTCTGAGGTGCGCGAGCGAGGAGAGGGCACCGGGCTGAGGGGGAGTCACGCCTCGCGGCACTTCCCTGCGGTGCAGTGCACCAACCCTCCCCGGGCATACAGGGCCCAAGACTGAATAAGACTCTGGCCTCCCCGCTGAGAGCTGAGAACCCCTACTCTCACTCGGGGTCTGAGGGCCTATCCCCCAGGAGTTTGGATCCTTGGGTGATTTCTCGAGGGGAGTGCACAGTGCCTGAGCTGCATCAGGTCAGCGCTGACTCTGGGACACGTGAGCGAGGAGAGGGCACTCTGCTGAGGGGAAATCAAGCCTTGGCGGCACTTCCCTGCGGTGCAGTGCAGGAGCCCTCCCTGGACCGTAGTATTGCGTAAAACTGAATGAAACTCTAGCTTCCCCCCCCCACTCCCAATCGGGGTCTGGGGGCCCATCCCCCAAGAGTTCTGATTCTTGGGGGATCTCTTAAGGGGTGTGGACCCAGCACAAACTGCGGCCGCTCAGTGCTGACTCTGGGGCGCGGGACAGAGGAGAAAAGGGTCACCTGAGTGTCCACACCAGAGCAGCAGTTCCCTGGAGGTAGATCAACAGCCGTTTTTTCTTTAACGGCAGAACGCTCACTTCTGGATATTCTGAGGCCACACCCCCTGTCTCTCTGGGCAACCAGAGGAGGCCACCGGTGACACGGCTCACAAACCCAGGAAGCTTCCAGGGCGGGGCGACCCAGAGAGGTGTTCAGACGCAATTCTCCAGCAGCAAAGACGTTTGAACTCAAAACAGCCCGTCTTCTGTAGGCGACGACAGGAACAGAGACAGAACCTCACAAAGTTGTCTATTCTGTTCTGTTCTGTTAGCAGCATCCATCAGGGACAGGGCTAAACCTGAGTGAACACCTCCTTCCAATCACCTGCATCAAACACTCAAAGATGTCAGGCCCCATCTCCTCCTGCTAGATAGTGGCAGTCTGCGGGGGCCTGGCAGACTTCCTTGCGATTCAGGCAGGTGCAAACCCCTGGAGTGTCTGTTCACTGCAGGCAACTGGGTTAGCCATCTGCAGAGATACCAGTGACTGGGTCTGACGGAGGGGCAAAGTGGGGAAGGAGACGTCAACCTTCCCAGACTGCTCTGTTTGCTGGGTGGCTCCTCCTGACTCCACGCTGCACTGGGGTGAGCTGTGTCAGAGGAGTCACCAGGCCCCTGTGATCCAGTTCCCAGAGACCTCTTGAACCCTTCCACCCGAGACAAGTGCCGTTTGAGACAGTTGATTCGGACCTTTTGAACTGGGCTAATAGACTGAGGACTTTTCAGGCGGTGCCCTGGGTGTGCGATTGTAGGAAGGTTTGATTCTCCTTTTCCAACTGGGGCCAGAGGTGGGCAGGCGGGGTGACTTAATTGCTGATTTTTCCACACAGCTGAGACTTCAAGCCAGAGTAGAAGTTGCAATAGGATTGAACAGAAACCAGCTGAAAACAAGACAGAACCACTTTGCTCCACCACACCAGACAGGGCCCCAGTTTCTCAGGCCACAACACTGTACGAGCCCTCGATAAAACCCCAGGGGAAAATCCAAAGGGAGTAAACCATGGGGCGGAATCAGCGGAAAAACTCTGGTAACATGAATAACCAGAATAGATCAACCCCCCCAAGAAAAGATACGGCAGATGTGATTGAAGATCCCATTCATAAACAACTGGCTGAGATGTCAGAAGTCGAATTCAGAATTTGGTTTGCAGACAAGATTAATAAAATGGAATTAGGAATTCGAGGAGAAATTCAAAAATTGTCTCAAGAATTTAACGAATTTAAAGACAAAACCACCAAAGACTTAGACACACTGAAACAAGAACTTACAGCCCTCAAGGATATGAAAAATACAGTAGAATCCCTCAGTAACAGAATGGAGCAAGCAGAAGAAAGGATTTCTGACATTGAAGATAAAGTCTTCGAACGCTCCCAATCTCTCGAAGAGGAAGAGAAATGGAGAGCAAAAACGGATCACTCACTCAGAGAGCTCTCAGATAATTCAAAAAAAAACAACATAAGGGTTATAGGAATTTCGGAGAACGATGAAGTGGCTGCCAAGGGCACAGAGGCCCTTCTACATGAAATTATGAAAGAAAATTTTCCAGACATGCCTAGAGAATCTGAAATTCAGATAGCAGACAGCTTCAGAACCCCAGCACGATTCAACCCCAATAAGCCATCTCCCAGACATATCATAATTAGTTTCACTAAAGTTAACATGAAAGAGAAGATTCTCAAAGCAGCCCGGCGAAAGAAAACTATAATGTACAAAGGTAAGAATATTAGAATAACTGCAGATCTCTCTGCTGAAACTTTTCAAGCCAGAAGAGGCTGGTCATCAACTTTTAATCTCCTAAAGCAAAAAAACTTTCAACCCAGGATCTTGTATCCAGCTAAACTGAGTTTCATCTATGATGGAGAAATTAAATACTTCAATGACATTCATATGTTGAAAAAATTTGCCATAAGTAAACCAGCTCTTCAGGATGTTCTCAGACCTATCCTCCACAATGACCAACCCAATCCTATACCACAAAAGTAAACTCACTCAGAAACTTCGGATCAAACTCCAACTTCCACACTGGCGAAAGGATTAAAAATGTCCACTGGACCTTTGAAAAACTCGATACCCAAAATTCCACCAGACTTATCAATACTCTCCATCAATGTGAATGGCTTAAACTGTCCTCTAAAGAGGCATAGGTTAGCTGACTGGATACAAAAACTCAAGCCAGATATTTGTTGCATACAAGAGTCACATCTCAACTTAAAAGACAAATACAGACTCAGGGTGAAAGGATGGTCATCCATATTTCAGGCAAATGGTAATCAGAAAAAAGCAGGTGTTGCAATTTTATTTGCAGATACAGTAGGCTTTAAACCATCAAAAGTAAGGAAGGACAAGAATGGTCACTTCATATTTGTTAAGGGTAATACTCAATATGATGAGATCTCAATTATTAATATCTATGCACCCAACCAGAATGCACCTCAATTTATAAGAGAAACTCTAACAGACATGAGTAACTTGATTTCCTCCAGCTCCATAATCGTTGGAGATTTCAACACTCCCTTGGCAGTGTTGGATCGATCCTCCAGAAAGAAGCTGAGCAAAGAAATCTTAGATTTAAACCTAACCATCCAATATTTAGATTTAGCAGACATCTACAGAACATTTCATCCCAACAAAACTGAATACACATACTTCTCATCAGCCCACGGAACTTACTCCAAAATTGATCACATTTTAGGTCACAAGTCTAACCTCAGTCAATTTAAAGGAATAGAAATTATTCCATGCATCTTCTCGGACCATCATGGAATAAAACTTGAATTGAGTAACAACAGGAATCTGCATACCCATACAAAAACATGGAAGTTAAATAACCTTATGCTGAATGATAGCTGGGTCAGAGATGAGATTAAGAAAGAAATCACCAATTTTTTGGAACAAAACGACAATGAAGACACAAACTATCAGAACCTCTGGGACACTGCAAAGGCAGTTCTAAGAGGGAAATTTATAGCACTGCAAGCCTTCCTCAAGAGAACGGAAAGAGAGGAAGTTAACAACTTAATGGGACATCTCATGCAACTGGAAAAGGAAGAACATTCCAACCCCAAATCCAGTAGAAGAAAAGAAATAACCAAAATTAGAGCAGAATTAAATGAAATTGAAAACAAAAGAATAATACAACAGATCAATAAATCCAAAAGCTGGTTTTTTGAAAAGGTCAATAAAATAGATAAACCTCTGGCCAACCTAATCAGGAAAAAAAGAGTAAAATCTCTAATATCATCAATCAGAAACAACAAAGACGAAATAACAACAGACTCATCATAAATCCAAAAAATCCTTAATGAATATTACAAGAAACTTTATTCTCAGAAATATGAAAATCTGAAGGAAATAGACCGATACTTGGAAGCATGCCACCTTCCAAGACTTAACCAGAATCAAGTGGAAATGTTGAACAGACCCATATCAAGTTCAGAAATAGCATCAACTATAAAAAACCTCCCTAAAAAGAAAAGCCCGGGACCAGATGGTTTCACGTCAGAATTCTACCAAACCTTTAAAGAGGAATTAGTACCTATATTACTCAACCTGTTCCAAAATGTAGAAAAAGAAGGAAAACTACCCAACACGTTCTATGAAGCAAACATCACCCTGATCCCCAAACCAGGAAAAGACCCAACAAGAAAAGAAAATTATAGACCAATATCACTAATGAATATAGATGCAAAAATATTCAACAAGATCCTAACAAACAGAATCCAGCAACACATCAAACAAATTATACATCATGACCAAGTTGGTTTTATCCCAGGGTCTCAAGGCTGGTTCAATATACGTAAATCTATAAATGTAATTCAGCACATAAACAAATTAAAAAACAAAGACCATATGATTCTCTCAATTGATGCAGAAAAAGCTTTTGATAATATCCAGCATCCCTTCATGATCAGAACACTCAAGAAAATTGGTCTAGAAGGGACTTTTCTTAAACTGATAGAGGCTATCTACAGCAAACCCACAGCCAATATCATATTGAATGGAGTTAAATTGGAATCATTTCCACTCAGATCAGGAACCAGACAAGGCTGCCCATTGTCTCCATTGCTTTTCAACATTGTAATGGAAGTTTTAGCCACCGCAATTAGGGAAGAAAAGGCGATCAAGGGTATCCATATAGGGTCAGAAGAGATTAAACTCTCGCTCTTCGCAGATGATTACGATTGTGTATCTGGAAAACACTAGGGACTCTACTACAAAACTCCTAGAAGTGATCAAGGAATACAGCAGCGTCTCAGGTTACAAAATCAACATTCATAAATCGGTAGCCTTTATATACACCAACAACAGTCAAATTGAAAAAGCAGTTAAGGACTCTATCCCATTCACAGTAGTGCCAAAGAAGATGAAATATTTGGGAATTTACCTAACAAAAGACATGAAAGATCTCTATAAAGAGAACTATGAAACTCTAAGAAAAGAAATAGCTGAAAATGTTAACAAATGGAAAAACATACCATGCTCATGGCTAGGAAGAATCAACATTATCAAAATGTCCATACTACCCAAAGCAATATATAATTTCAACGCACTCCCTATTAAAGCTCCACTGTCATATTTTAAAGATCTTGAAAAAACATTACTTCGTTTTATGTGGAATCAGAAAAAACCTCAAATAGCCAAGACATTACTCAGAAATAAAAACAAAACAGGAGGAATCACAGTACCAGACCTCAGACTTTACTACAAATCGATAGTGATCAAAACAGCATGGTATTGGCACAAAAACAGAGAAGCAGATATCTGGAACAGAATAGAGAACCAAGAGATGAATCCAGCTACTTACCGCTATTTGATTTTTGACAAGCCAATTAAAAACAGTCAGTGGGGAAAAGATTCCCTATTTAACAAATGGTGCTGGCTGAACTGGCTGGCAACCTGCAGAAGACTGAAATTGGACCCACACCTTTCACCATTAACTAAGATAGACTCTCATTGGATTAAAGATTTAAACTTAAGACATGAAACAATAAAAATACTAGAGGAGAATGCAGGGAAAACCCTTGAAGAAATTGGTCTGGGTGAGTATTTCATGAGGAGAACCCCCCGGGCAATTGAAGCAGCTTCAAAAATACACTACTGGGACTTGATCAAACTAAAAAGCTTCTGCACAGCTAAGAACACAGTAAGCAGAGCAAGCAGACAGCCCTCAGAATGGGAGAAGATATTTGCAGGGTATATCTCTGACAAAGGTTTAATAACCAGAATCCACAGAGAACTCAAACGCATCAGCAAGAATAAAACAAGGGATCCCATCGCAGGCTGGGCAAGGGATTTGAAGAGAAACTTCTCTGAAGAAGACAGGCGCACGGCCTTCAGACATATGAAAAAATGCTCATCATCTTTAATCATCAGAGAAATGCAAATCAAAACTACTTTGAAATATCATCTAACTCCAATGAGACTAGCCTATATCACAAAATCTCAAGACCAGAGATGTTGGCGTGGATGCGGAGAAAAGGGAACACTTCTGCACTGCTGGTGGGAATGCAAATTAATACATTCCTTTTGGAAAGATATATGGAGAACACTCAGAGATCTAAAAATAGATCTGCCATTCAATCCTGTAATTCCTCTGCTGGGCATATACCCAGAAGACCAAAAATCACAACATAACAAAGATATTTGTACCAGAATGTTTATTGCAGCCCAATTCATAATAGCTAAGTCATGGAAAAAGCCCAAGTGCCCATCGATCCACGAATGGATTAATAAATTGTGGTATATGTATACCATGGAATACTATGCAGCCTTAAAGAAAGATGGAGACTTTACCTCTTTCATGTTTACATGGATGGAGCTGGAACATATTCTTCTTAGTAAAGTATCCCAAGAACGGAAGAAAAAATACCCAATGTACACAGCCCTACTATGAAACTAATTTGGGACTCTCACATGAAAGCTATAACCCAGCTACAACTTAACAATAGGGGGAAGTGGGGGGGGGTGGGTAGAGGGAGGGGGATCGGTGGGATCACACCTGTGGTGCATATTATAGGGGTATTTGCGAAACTTGGTAAATGTAGAATGTAAATGTTTTGGCACAGTAACTGAGATAACGCCGGAAAGGCTATGTTAACCACTGTGATAAAAATGTGTCAAATGGTTTATGAAGTGAGTGTATGATGCCCCATAATCATATCATTGTATACAGTTATGATTTAATAAAAAAAATAAATAAATAAAATAAAATGGGAGAGTCTAGGATTCCAAACTAGAAAAACCTGAAAAAAAAAAAAAAATGATGAGTGATGAAAAACAGTAAGCAAGCTATTGTACAAATTCAGGTGGGAGATAATAGTGATTTGCACAGTAATTTATATAAAAAAATAAAAATAATAATCCAAAGAGTCTTCCTGGATGTGGGAATGACTAGAATTTTGACATGGATTTGATATGTAACTGGTGAGGGTAAAGAGATGGGGCCTGTGAGGAGACTGATTTCTGAGGTCACACAGGTGTAGAAATTGGGGGCCCCTGTCCAGCCCAGAGAAAGGGAACCCTATATCAAGGGTATCCCTTCAACTACTCCACTACTTCCTCAGCCTGAGGACAAACCACTGTCCACAGAGAGCAGGCAGCCCATTGACTGAGGATGAGGGGATCCCATAAAACCCGGACTGGCATGTGCAGGACCTAGTGTCATCACAGAAAGGACAGTGACTCGGGTTTGCAACATATTTACACTACTCATCATGTCTCACCAGGAAATCAAGAGACATACAAATCAAGAGACTCAGGAAATCAAGAGACATACAGATGACGTGACAAGACAACTTCTAGTAACACACTCCATCACGTTACCTTCAAGAAAGAGAGGCTGCCGGGCTTTGGCACCTAATATCAGGTCCATTCTCTTGGCAGACTGTTATCCTGGTTTTTGGGCTCCTTGCTAGGAAAAATCACAAGCAGGGCCAGTGTGCCGAGTGATCTCCAACAGGAAGCCATTTCACAAAAAAAACTTCAATTGCTGAAAAGAAGGAAGCTATAAAAAGTGAAAATGCATTCCAGAGAGAGAAACATGCCAATCTCACAAGAGGAGAGAGAGTTAAAGACTCCCAGGTGGTTTCCTTTTACTGGCTTGGTCCGGGGCAGGCTCACAGGAGGTGTGGGGCATTACCAGATGGTTAACAGGTGTTCCACATTTTCCTGCAGTCCCTTCCCCTGATCGATCCCAGTTTTTCTGCCCCTAGGAACCACCCTCTTGGCCTGTATCTACCACCTGCCGATTTCCTCTGCCTAATGCTAGCATATTAAGAAAATTAATTTCTTAATTTCCTTCCTTCCTTTAATCTCTTAATTTCATTTTACATGCCACCTCATATACCTGTCCTCACTCAAGTTATTAGACTCAGGAATATCAGCGTTTTCCAAAGGGCATAGAATGTGCAAATCAATGTTCAGTCTTAGAGAGATTACTAAAGTTCACAACATTAATAAGTAAAACATGCCTGATTAGGGATTCCCATGCCGTGAGGCATTGGAATCACTAGACAGATAGATAGATAGACATGCATTAACCGTATGTTTTATTAGAACAGAAAGAATTATTTATAACAACAACCTTGATCTGAGAAAGTCCTTACTAATTTTGGTAATTCCTCTAAACTTGGAAACTTCCTTTACAAGAACATCATTCATAGAGTGGTGTCAGTATCTCCATTAGACAGGCTAAGAATACTGAGGCCCTGATCATTCTCACTATCTCACAGAGCAGAAATTCAGGGCTGCAAGAAGCAAGTTGAGAAGGCAAGAGGCTATGACCCACACTCTCCAGCATGCTTATCAACAAAGGTGTCACTTTCCCTCTCACTTCTGAAATAGTGGCTCAGAGATTATTATTTTTTTTTTTTGGCGAGGGCGAGAAAAAGTTCTGATAACATAGAGCTCAAAAGTTCTGCCAAAAAGAACAGACTACATATGAAATTTTGTGGAGAATTTTAAGTCTAAGGGCAAATTCTAAACAATAAAGACTTTGGCAATTCAAAAAAATTGGCTGAAAACTCTACAAGAGCAACAAATTGAAGTGTACAGTAGGTGGTTTATCAAAGAAAATAGGGGAAGAGATCTCTCCTGAAGTCAGAGTAAACACTAAACACTGGCCTGAAAAACTACCTGTGCAAGAAAGCCTACATTTATTTGGATCAGACTATAAAATAATTTAAGCCCCTATGTACGCCAAAAGCAATGGAGCAAATAATTCCCAATTGTTGGAGCCACACAACCAGATGTCACACCAAACCAGGCAGATAGATGAACAAAGATCAGAGAAAGGGCAGGCAAAGAGAAACCTGCTAAAACACTGTCATCCAAGGCAATTCTTTGCACAGTCAAAAGCGCACCATCCCAGAACAGCTGTGAGAACAAAAGGCTTCAGTAACTTCACTAAAACAACAAAAAAAGGAATGAAATAATTTATCAGAACCATGGAGAAATAAAATTTGTAAGTTAATTGAAATCCATCAAATTCACGACAGAAAAGCAATAGAGGAAAGCAGACTCCCCAAAACTTGTTCTTCCAAAGATCAGTAAAATAGACAAATTTAAGATTGACTGTCTTAGTCCACTCTACTGGTATAACAAAATAGATTGGATTATTTACAAGAAGCAAAAATTTATTACTTACATTCTGAACACAGGGACATCCAAGATCAAGGCATTGGTAGAATCAGTGTGTGGTGTGGGTCTGTTCCATAGATGAGGTTTCTAATGGGGCCCTCACATGATGAGAAATGTGGAAAGGATGAATGTTGTGTCTTCACATGGCAGAAAAGATGGAAGGGGTGGCTAGCTCCTTCAGCCCTTTTTACAAAGCATGCATCCCACCCATGTGGGCCTAATCTCTCAAAGATCTCCATCTCTTAATTTCATGACTTTCAAGTTTAAGTTCCATCATATGAATTTTGGAGGAAAAAACTACACATTCAAATCATAGAGCATGCAACCCCAGGTCCTCCAAAGTTTGAAATTCAAATTTATGCCCTTCTTTATTTTATTTACTTTACTTTCTTGCATTTTTTTAAGAGACAGAGTCTGACTCTGTCATCCAGGCTAGAGTGCAGTGTAGTGATTCTATTTCACTGCAGCCTTGAACTTCTGGGCCCAACGGATCCTCTGGCCTCAACCACCAAGCCTAGTTGATTAAAAAAAAAAAAAAATTCATAGAGATCTATTCTTGCCATGTTGCTCAGGCTGATCATGAATTCCTGTCCTCAAGTAATCCTCTTGCTTAGTTCCCAAAGTTAGTAGACTTGAGCCACTATGCCCAGGCTCATGTCCTTCTTATGTGTAGAATACATTCATTCAGTCTTTGTAGCCTGCCAATTCTTAACTTATTGCAGAATCAATTCAAAAGTCTAAAATCCAGAGTCTGTCGGTGTCGCAGGGCCGCTGACCAGCAGGGATGAGGACACCAACGGAAGGATCAAGGGCACTTTATTGTAGAAATGATACAGCTCGGAAAAAAGCAAACTCTCCTCTTCCTTCCTCTTCTTTCTCCTGAAATGGAATCTGTACTGCCAGGGTTTGAGGCAGGAAGGTTCACATGGGATTCGGACAGACCCGTGGGGTGCCCTGCAGGCAGCTTGCGGAGGACAGGTGAGCAAGCGCCGAAGTGTCCCCCCGGGTGGAAAGCCTTAAGTAGTGGCCAGAACAATAGTGGCTCTGAATCACGCCTAATGACCATTACTTAAGAAAGCACGGACACCTGCCTGACTAATCATCCTTACTCAAAATAATCTGGCTCCTCGTGGCCCTCAGGCGAGAAAGCCTAATTGTCTCATCTTCCCTACAGAGTCTAAAACCCTCCTGGAGGGACGCCTCTGTACTGAGTCTCACCGGCTGAGGAGGGGGCCCCCAGGCTTAGGGAAGGGGCTCCGTTATAGGTTGCCTAATGTAGTACAAGCAGTTAGTGCGTCATCTGTTTCTGGGGAGCAGCTATCTCTACAGGTTAGGTTTTTCCCATCCCTCCGCCATTTTAGGCCAGCGGCCGTCGTCGTCTTACAGGTCTCTCCACAGAGTCTTATGTAAATTGAATAAGAATGAGATTTAAAGGTATGTTCACTACTGAGGCAAATTCATCTCCATCTATAAGCCTGTAAAATCAAATGTTGTATCCAATCTGAAAAAGAAATCAAGAAAGTAATTCAATTTGTAATAGCTATAAATAAAATAAACTAGGAATAAACTTACCCAAAGAAGTGAAAGATCTCGATAATGAAAACAATAAAACATTAATAAGTTGAAGAAGACCCCCAAAATGGAAAAATATTACATGATCCTTGATTGGAAGAATCAATACTATTAAAATGTCCATACTACCCCAAACAATCTATAGATTGATGTAATTTTCATCAAATACCAGAATGACATAGAAATAGAAAACCATAATTCTGAAGTTTATATGGAATAGCAAAAGGCCCAGAATATGCAAAGCCCCAAAGCCATCCTGAACAAAAAGAACAGAACAAAACAGAAGCAATCACATTTCCTGAATTCTAATTATGCGATAAAGCTATACTAAAGCAGCATAGTATTGGCGTCAGATACAGAAAGGAATGGAAAAGAATAGAGAGCCTGGAAGTAAATCCACATATCTACAGTGAATCATTTTTGACAAAGGTGCCAAGAATCTACATTAGTGAAAGGAGAGGATCTTCAATAAATGGTTCTGGGAAAACTGAATGTCTTTATAAACAAGAAGGAAACTGAACTGACTCCTATCTCTCACCCTATTTAAAAATCAAATCAAAATGGATTAAAGACTTCAGTAGATCTGAAACTATGTAACTACTAAAGGAAAACATTGGGGAAATGATCTAGCACATTGATCTGGGCAATGTTTTCTTGAGTATTACCTCCTTAGCACAGGAAACCGAAGCAAAAATAGACAAGTAGAATCACATCAAGCCAAAAGCTCTGCACAGCAGAGGAAAACAATCAACAAAGGGAAGAGACAACCCACAGAATAGAAGAAAATATTTGCATACTACCCATTTGTCAAGGGATTAATAACTTGAATATATAATGAGCTCAGATAATTCAACAGGAAAAAAATCCAAATAAAAAATGGGCAAAAGATCTGAATATAGATTTCTCAGAACAAGACATACAAATGGCCAACATGATGAAAAAATATTCAATGTTATTAGTCATCAAACAAGTTAAAACTACAAGTACAATGAAATATCATCTCGCTCTAGTTCAAATGGCTTTTTACCCAAAAGACAGGCAATAAAGGATCCTGGAGAGAACATGGAAATGGGGAAGTTGTTCGACTTGATGGAAATGCTCAGTATCTTGACTGCGTAGAAGTTAGGTATGTATATCTGTACTGTCAGTGGAAATGTAAATTAGTGAAGCCATTATGGAGAACAGTGTGGAAATTCCTGAAAAAGCTAAAATTAGCACCACCATATGACCCAGCAATCCCACTATTAGGTATATAGCCGAAAGAAAGGAAATCAGTATATGCAAAAGATTATTTGCACTCCCACATTATTGAGCACTATTCAATAGCTGAGATTTGAAATCAACCTAAGTGACCATCAATATATAAATGAATAAAGAAAATATAGTAGAGCAGTACATATTCACAATGGAATATTATTCAACTTCAAAAAATAATGAAGTCCTGTCACTTATGACAACATGGGTGGAACGGGAGAATATTACATTAAGTGAAATAAGCCAAGCTCAGGAGAACAAATTTCCCATGTCCTAACTTATATATGGTATCTAGATTAAGACCATTGATCTCATGGAGACAGAGAGAAAAATAATTGTTACCAGAGATTGAGAAGGGCAGCTGGTAGGCAGGAGGGGGAATGGTTAACGGATGCTAAAAAATGATTAGATAAATAGAATGAACAATGATTTGATAGCACAACAAAGTGACTATCGTCAACAATGTTATGATATACTTTAAAATAACTAAGAGGGTGGCATTGTGTTTCTAAAACAAAGAAATGGTAAGTGCTTGAGTAATGGATATTCCAATTACTCTGATTTGATTATTACACATTGTGTGCCTGTATCAAAACATCACATGAACCCCATTAATATGTAAAACTATTAGGTACTCATAACAATTAAAAATAAAAAAATATACACAAAAGGCAGCTTTAAGATACATTTTATTTTAAAACATATATACCCATATTACCCAAAATGTATTTGACTAATATATACACATATCTAATGTCCACAACAATCAAGATGTTCAGCAACTTCCTCCTTTGCATTCAACTCCCACCACAAGCCCCAAGTAACTGCCTATTATCTTTCTGTCACTTTACACCGAATGAAATATGAATCATCAACAAATACCTGCAGAGATGCTCAACATCATTAGTCATCAGGGAAAGACAAATACTAACCACAATAAGATACCTCATACACATTCTGAATAATAACCACACGTACTCAAGCAGCATAGGCACAGACTGTTCCTATTATTGACTGGATGAATATAGAGCAACTAAATACATATACTCCTGTTGGAAATAAAAAAGAATATGACACTTTCAAAAACAGTTTGGCAGTTTCTAGTAAAGTTAAATATATATTACCATATGAACCAACAATTCTATTCCTAAGTATTTTACACAAGAGAAGTGAAAACATATGTTTGCAAAAGGATTAAAGTACAAATTTGTTTTATGTCTATTTTTGTGCTAGTGTCACAGTGCTTTCATTATTTCAGTTTTGGATTATATTTTAAATTTCAGTGGGAAAATCTGGTGCTTATTTTTAAATAGACTTCCCTGGATATTCAAGATTATACATTTTTCAAAACTCTCAGTATTATTTTGTCAATAACCAAAAATTTTCATTATTAATTTAAGAAGAATGGCTATGTATGTATAATATTGAATTGTATTAAAAGCAAAGGAAGATATACCATTTAAACTTTTAATATTTCTAAGTTGGGTTTTTATAACTTATAAGTGTGTTTCTGGATAATTGGTTTAAAAAATAGTAAGACTGAGAACATCTTCAAGAAAATGAGTTAAGCAAATAAGTGAACGATATGAGTATTAGCAAAAGTTATGAAGTGAGGAAGATGGAAAAGGGACCTAGCTTTCATAGTTTACTCAGGATGTGTATTTTGACTTGTAGCCTGATTCTTACGCACACTAAAATACTAGATTTATTTGCAAACATTTAAAGTGTGTTTGGGAAAGAATTCGTGAGGAAGAGTAATGTGATAAAATATACTGACCCAGGAGTCAGAAATTCGCTTTAATTGTTTAGGCTCAATAAAGAATTGTGTTGCTGTAGGCAAGCCCTTTGACATATCTGAATCCCATTTTTCTAACTTGTTTAAAATAACCTTGAATTAAATAATTTCTAATTTTTCTACTTGCTATGATATCTGGTGATTCGGCTAACATCAATTATATATGATTGCTTTCTCTGAACTTCTGGATTTGTTGTCAAGTTTTCAATTTATATTTCTTTGTTATGTGTTTTAGTTTTTTAATTAAAAATATAAATTATATATGTTTATGGTATGCAGTGTTACTTTTGAAATGTATTAATTGTGTAATGACTGAATCAAGCTAGTTGATATACCTATCACTTCACATACCTATTTTTTATTTTGAGACCATTGAAAATCTACTCTTTTATAGCAATTTTCAAGTATACAGTGCCTTATTATTTATTATAGTCACCATGCTACACATAAGATCTCTGGAATTATTCCTTTTGTACAACTGAAAATTTGCATCCCGTGACCAATATCTCCACATTTCCTGTTGCCCTCCCACCCTTCCCCCTCATCCCTCAGTAGCCACCATTGTACTCTGCTTATTAGTCTAGCTGTTAAAAATGTCACCTGTGAGATAACTCAGCATTTGTTTTTCTGTGCCTGTCTTATTTTACTTAACATAATGTCCTCCAGATTTATCCATGTTGTTATAAACAACATAATTTCTTCCTTTTCTAAGATAAATAGTATTTCAGTGTGTTTGTGTGTATGCATGTGTGCACGTGGGTAGCATATTTTCTTTACTCATTCATCCATTAGCTTAGCTTGGTCCTGTGTCTTGGTTATTGCAAGCAATACTGCAATAAACCTGAGAGTGCAAATATCTCTTTGATATGCTGATTGTATTTCCTTTGGATATACGCCCAGAAAGTGAAATGGCTGGATTACATTGCAGTTCTGTTTTTAGTTTTTTGAAGAATGTTCGTATTGTTTCTATATGGCAGTATTCACTTACATTTTCACCAATAGTGCACAAGGTTCTCTTTTCTCCATATCCTTGCCAACATTTATTATCTTTTTTATTGTAGCCATCCTATTAGATATGAGATGATATTTCATAGTGATTTTGATTTGAATGTCTCTGATGTTATATTGAGCATTTTTTATATACCCAACAACCATGTGTACTCCTTCTTTTGAGAAATGTCTGTTTAGTCCTAGCCAGAGAAATTATTCAAGAAAAAGAAATAAAAGACATCCAAATTGGAAAGAAAGAAGTTATCTCTGCTTACAGATGACATGAACTTATATTTAGAAAACTATAAAGACTTCACCAAAATAAAACTGTTAGAACTAATAAACAAATCCAGTAAATTTGCAGCATGCAAAATCAGCATACAACAATCAGCATTTGTACAGACTAACAATCAGCTACAATAAAAAGAAATCAAAAGAGGATCCCATTTATGGTAGCAACAAAAATTGCTTAGAAGTACGTTTAACCTAAATTGTAAAACAATTGATGAAAGAAATTGAATAAGACAAAAACAATGGAAAGATACCCCATGTTCATGTATGAGAGGAATCAATATTGTTAAATGTCTATACTATCTAAAGCTGTATACAATTTTAATGATATCTCTATCAAAATTCCACTTTTATTTTTCATAGAACTAGAAAAAATAATTCTACCCTCACATGAAACCAGAAAAATCCTAAATAGCCAAAGCAATCTTGGACAAAATGAACAAAGTTGGAAGCATCATACTACCAGATCTCAAAATATACTACAAAGATATAGTAATCAAAATGACAAGGTATTGGCATAAAAATAGACAGACCCAGAAATAAATCCATGCATTTGTAGTCAACTGACCTCTGACAAAGGTAGCAAAGATCACTCGATGAAAAAAAAGGACAATTTTCAATAAATATTGTTGAGAAAACTGGATATCACCATACAGGAGAATGAAATTGTACCTTTACCTCACACCACATAAAAAATCAGCACAAAACAAATGAAAGGCACAAGTGTGAGACATGAAATTCCAAAATTTGATGTTCGTGTTGCCAGGGATTTTATAAAATATAACTACAAAAGCACAGACAACAGAAGCAAAAATAACTAAATGAGACTATCTCAAACTGAAAGTTTTTGCATAAAAGGAAAAAAAACAAGCAGAGTGAGGAGATAGCCAAAGGAATAGGAGAAAATATTTGCAAACCATATATATGGTAACATATCAAAATAAATAAAAACTCAAATAATTCAATAGTTAAAAAATAATTAGAAAATGGTCAATTGACATTTCTGAGAGTAACATAGTTTTTAAATCTTATCACCCACCACAAATCACCAAATAAAAATTTATTTCATGCTAACATTTTTTTGAAACTTATTTCTACCATCTTAACATTTTTGTATCATTGAAAAAAATTATCCAAAGCGTGTGACCATGTTCCTTGGATTGAAAAGGCGTCTCACAGTCATTCAAAATATTGGTTTCCATTTTATTAGATGGAAATACTGAATATAAATGTGGTGTTTCATGTGGGAAACTCGAAGTATAAGCTGATGGATTTTCCATTTGCATCAGGTCAATTTAAAAGTGTTGCGGATTTTTCCATTAACAGTGCTACTATTTGGGGTCAAGGATTTTTTATCTCTCATCTGTATGTGTGTATTAGCCTTCTAACCAGATCTTAGGCTGAAGTCACATTCCTTTCTAAATCCTTTGATCAAATCAACGTTCCTTCATGTCCATGCCATTTGTTATCACTCTGTAGTGAACTGCAATAGTTATGAGATAAAGTCAAACACTTTATCTTGTGTATTCAAGATCATTGCGCATGGGGCTTTATCGTAGCAATCCACCTGTATCTCAGAGTACTCTCTATCGCTCATGCTGTGCCCCATGTATAATGTCTCCTTCTTCTTCAGTAAAGTCTATCTTAATTTTTATTTGATACGTGTTTAATTGTTTACAGAAACTTTCCCATGTTTGATACAGAGCATAATAGCCGTCTTCTTCTATATATCCTCTATCATTTCTTACTTCACATATGTTTGCATGCAAGCACAGAATGTCTCTCTCTCCCTCTCCCGTCGTCTTTGTGTTTGTGAACAAATTATTTTGACTCTTATACTTCCTTACAAATGCATCTCTATAGCAATGGCTTTTCATTTTATTGCAACATTAATTTTTTCACTGCCATTCATCAATTCAATAAATGTTTACTAACATTAAGCTACCCACTAAGTATGTAACAGTTGAATAAAGTAGATATGATCTCGGTTCCAGGAATTTATAGATAGGATTTGAAAAGAAGATTCTCTATTTTATAAAATGACCTCTTTGTTAAAAGTCATGTCATCTGGCATATCACCCTGGCTCTTGCTCCATGATATTACAATTCACCCTAAATAGTTCTTCAGGGATAGAATTGTTAAGGCATAGTTCTGTGTATCTGATTTTTCTAATTAATAATCTTCAGCAGCTCCTTATACCTTGATGATTTACAGATAATCCAAATAAGGTCTCAATTGGATATTCCTAACTTCCATTTTGGGGCATATCTTTAGTGGATAGTTCATTTTTAGATATATCTTTTTATACTATGAGCTCTGTGAAAATAAGAATTGTATCATACACTCATTTTTTTCATAATGCTTGGCTGGTGACTAACTTCTTTCTGTTTCTCTGCATATACTAAGATTTTTAATCTAATGCTGCTCCTTCCCATTAGAATGCCTTTTTCACAAACTTAAAGTGTCAAGTTCTATCTCAAAGGCCAGTTTCTCTATAAAACTTGTGCTGATCCTATCTCCAATCGAAAGTAATATTTCTCATCTAAGCCCCTCATAATAGTTCTGGGTATAATCTTTATGAAATTTGTCTGACTTTACTTTGACAGATTAAAAAGTAATCTTATAAAGGGTTACTTTTTAATTTAAAATCTCTTTTTAATAGTAAATAACCATTTTAAAGTCAAAGAGTCAAATGTTGGCGATTTCTTCTGGTTCAATCTAATAGTGTAGAGAGTGAAGACATTCACCTGTGATTGTCCTTTTCAAGATTAAAGCTTTACATTCAGGGCTTATACAATAGATAGTCACAATGAATAGCAGGGTACTGAAAAGTATTAACAATAAACACAACATCGTTAGGTAGAAATCAGCTAAACACTCCATAAATGCTTCCCTATATGCTGGATAAAAACACCATTTTCCTAACCTTCTTAGTTGATTCTGTAATAATTTAGCCTAATTCTAAAGCACATAATCAGGTCAAGTTTCCCATGACTTTAATGACGGATTAACATGAGGAAAAGCTTTCGAATTACTTTCAATTAAAATGACTGATAAAATGCCGTGTAGGAACATTTCTTCACAATGCCCTGTTAAAGGGCACTGTTGTAAATATGTCCTCTATGAGCTCCATGATAGCTCCCACTGGAAATCCAAAATAAAGCTCATTCGCTCATTCCTTTCTTTTTTCATTCATCAATAGTGTTAGTCCTTATAAAGGAAGGTAAGAAAAGTACGTTCCTCAAGAATAGAACAGTCCAGTGAGGACATCAGAGCACTGTACTGTGGAAAACTCCCTTCCTTCCTTCTGGAAGCATTTCCATCCCTCGTATCACAGTTCACTGCCCCTGATCACTGCGTCTTAGTGCTCGTACAGGGTTCCAACTTTAAACTTTTCAAATGGAAGTACCACATGTTTACTTGTATGTCACTCCAACTAATACGAAATTTCTTTGTATGCCTTTATTCTTGGTAGTTAGGACAAAGTAGATCCTCATAAATAAAAATATTTGTCGCATATATAAATGAATTAACAAAAGAGCAAAAATTAAAGCTATAGATACTTCAAGAAAATGACAGAGTAAGACCTCATGATAGTCTTGTGGGAAAGGAGAATATTTTATTTCCAATGCCCAACAGACAGTTCACTTACAGCATTCACTCAAAATAGGAACAGAAATTTGGGAACATGAGGGACATGAGTTATTAAAAGAAAAAAATTACACAGGGCACAGTAGCCCACCCCTGTAATCTCAGCACCCTGGGAGACAGAGGCAGGAGAATCACTTGAGGCCAGAAACTCAAGACTAACCTGGCAACAGAGTGAGGCTCGGTCTCATCTCTATAAAACATGAAAATAAAAAATTTAGCCTGGCATGGTGGCTATACCTGTAGTCCCAGCGACACAGGAGGCTGAGGCAGGAAGATCACTTGTGCCTGGAAGTTTGAGGTGACAGTGAGCTACGATCACACTGCTGCACCTTCCAGCCTGGGTGACTGGATCAGATCCTATCTCTTAAAACAAACAAAAAGGAAAAAAAAATTGACAAATGAAATAAAAGGATGGGAGTTTTAAATTTAGTCATACCACTATATTTCTGGACTATCAGCTTAAAACCTCTGATATTTCTACCTCCAAACTCCTCCAAAGTTTGTATTTAATTTATAGAGCTAAATAGGATTCATAGAAAAGGCATTTTATCAGTGAAATCACTGTTGGAATAAACGAATTTGTGAAATGCTCCAAGTCACACTGTCTAAAAAGATTTAGCTGTAGATAAATTGGGGATCTGCGTTTATACACGTTGGTTATAATAGCTTACCTGGCTGAAGAAAGTCATTGGAAGTCTCAGCTAGCTGGGTGAGTTATTTCTTCCTTTGGCACGTATTGTGTACTTGGCTTTGAGTCATAGTTAAATACAGTTGCTCAAATAATTGAAATCCATCTGACCCTAAACCAATTTTCCCTAACCAAAGGTATTTCAGAACACACTGTAAAAGACAACAAATCTTGTATATTTAAAATGAGGGGGGAAACAGACCTATTTAAAGGGTCATCACATTCTCGAAAAAGAAAAATATTACCTTATCATTTAATTAAGAGTTCAGAGATTATTTCTCCCTTGGTAGTTCTTAAATAAATGCTACCACTTATTTTAGAAAGACACTGCCTCAGAATAATTGTCTCAAACAAAATGAGCAAACCTTTTATCTGTAGTAGGAAGTTGGTAAAGACGTTCTGTTTCCCTTTGTGTGTGTGTGTGTGTGGTTTTTGTTGTTGTGGTGGTGGTTTTTAGAGACAGAGTCTCACTCTGTAGCCCTTGGTAGAGTGTTGTGGGGTCACAGCTCACAGTAACCTCCAACACTTGGGCTTAAGCGATTCTCTTGCCTCAGCCTCCCGAGTAGCTGGGACTACAGGCACCCACCACAACGCCAGGCTATTTTTGTTGCAGTTGCCACTGCTATTTTAGCTGGTCGGGGCCAGGTTCGAACCTGCCACCCTCCATATATGGGGCCGGCACCCTACCCACTGAGCCACAGGAGCCACCCCCCTTTGTGTGTTTTTAACTTTATATTTTCCAATAATTTAAGAATTGCAGGAGTTCCAAAAATTATGCAACGTTCCAATAGATCCTTCACCCAAGCTTGCCTAAGTTTGGCATTTCATATTACTATAGAATAATTATTAAAACTAGAAAATTAGCATGTTGTGATGCTGTTGTTAACTAAACCGTAAATCTTTTTTGTATTTTACCAGCTTTTCCACTATTTCTTTTTTTCTGTTCCAAAATCTAATATATGATCTAACACTGTATTTAGTTTTCATGTCTCCCTAGTCTCCTCCAATCCAAGATCATTTATCAGTTTCATTTTGTTTTGGAGTTTTGTTGTTGTTGATTTGTTTTTGTTTTTTTTTGTGTGTGTGTGTGTGTTTGGCTTTTATGACTTCAAGAGTTCTGAAGAGTATGGAATGGTAGAATCTCCCATCTCAGTATTTCTGATGGTTTCTCTTGACTACACTGGTGTTATGTATTTTTGGGCAAAATATCACAGAGGTGATGTGTGTTGTGAGACCTACATGTCCTATTACTGGTGACGTTAATGTTTATCCTGCCAGAGTTATTCCATCATAAAATTATTATTTTTCTCTTTGCCAATTAATAAATATTTGGTTTAGAATAGATTATTTGAAACTATGCAAATATCTTATTCCTCTTAAATTTGGGTTCACTGATTTTATCATCTATCCATGGTTCATGCCTATAAAAACTATTACTGTTGTGTTCTAATGATAATTTTTATTTTCCTTGTTTCTACATTTACTCATTCACCCATTTGTACCAGTATGAATTCAAAGGTATTTATTTTATTCTTAAGGTTATAAGCCAATGCCTTTGTTATTTTGTAGCCCAAATTTTTCCAGCTGTAACCACTATGTGCTTTTCTTTTATTGCTATTGTTTTAAATAAAATTAACTTTTAAAAACAGTTTTTAGGTTTACAGAAAAATTAAGTACATGTAATTCGTATACATTCCCAGTTTTCCCTATCATTAACATCTTAACATTAGTATGATACATTTACTATGTTTGTTACAATCAATGAACACATATTAATATGTTATTATTAAATAATGTCTATAGTTTATCTAGATTGCTTTAGATTTTATCTAATTTCCTTTTTCTATTTCAGGTTCTCAAGAATAACATGTAACATTGGTTTGTCAAGTCTGCTTAAGTTCCTCTTGATGGCGACAGTTTCTGACTCTCCTTGGCATTGATAACCTTGATAGTTTTGAGAAATATGTCAGGTACTTTGTAGGATGGTCTTCCACTGGTATTAACCTGATGTGTTTCTCATATTTAGAGTGTAGTTATGAAATTTGGGGAAAAGTAAAATGTCATTTTCATCACATCATATCAAGACTACATATCATCAACATAACGTAGCCCTGTTGAGATGTCAACCTTGATTAAATGGGTGAGGCAGTGTTTATCAGATTTCTCCCTTGTAAATCTGTTGTGTTTGGGTTTTTTTTTTTTTATTAAATCATAGCTGTGTACATTAATGCAATCATGGGGTACAGTGTGCTGGTTTTATATACAATTTGAAATGTTTTCGTCAAACTGGTTAACATAGCCTTCACGGTATTTTCTTAATTACTGTGTTATGACATTTATATTCTACACCTAGTAAATTTCACATGTACCTTTCCCCTACTTTGCTTTTTGGCAACAAGTCTCTATGCATAGCCCACACTAAAGGATTGGAGAATTATGCTCCTCCTCTTTAAGGATGGAGTAATCTACAAAATTTAATTAGAATTCTTGTGTGTGGAAAATTGATCATTTTTCCTCATTTTTTTATTAAAGGATCACAGATAATCATTTTACATTTTATGACAATATAACATTATTTATTCTGCATTCAAGTCATTCCAGAATTGGCGATTAGGGACTCTGAAATACTTAAAACTGAAAGTTGGCTTATGATACATTAGGCTGTCGGGAAAGTGTTCAGCCACATACATCTCTATTTTTCATATTATGTGGCTGGATACTGTCTGGACAACCCTCATATTCCCTAAATGTGTTTTGTTTGTTTTTATTTTAGAACTGTCTTACTTTCTGAAAATATAAGATACCCTATGCATCTTTGTTTTCTGCCACAATCCTAGAATCTAGAATTTCTCCAAGGAACAGCTGGAGTTACTTTTAGTAGAAACTGTGATCTGGGTGAAATATGTTCATTCCTAATGGGGCATTGGTTTTTAGGCCTTTTCATCTATTAGAGCAAGAAAACATGTATCTTAATACAGAGCAAGGAATATGCACCTATCTATAAATATTACTATATAAAGCTATCTATTTCCAGATAAAATCATGAATTCATACTGATGTTTCCAGCTCTGCTTCAGAACAACATGGCTCAGGCTGGCCACCTCCATTTGCTTCCTCTAACTGAACTGTTCAATAGGGAGAAAGTTGCGTTCCACTTTCCTTCACCTATTTACTTATCTGTTCCATTCCAGAATACCTCAGAGTTGTTAATCCATACTCCCATTGCAAACAACTATGTCATGAGAGTTCAATGCTTATGTGCACCCTCATCCCTTTTTTCGGTCATTAGTCTTACAGACGTCACTCATATCTAAAGTCACTGAGGTCAGCACATTTCTTCTGCACTCTTCAGTGAGGTTGTTTAATGCATGTATAATACAGTGAGACTTTCTTGCCACAGTCTGCATTTTTTTTTCCTGGATTTCTTGAATTCTTAAATATTTTTTTTAAACATTGCATATGTTAAAGTTTAATTTTTCTGCGATAAAATTCTACGAGTTTTCACAATTGCATAATTTCATATAGCTACCATTACCGTACCATACAGAACAGTTTCACTGCCACAGAATTCCCTGGTATTCACCCTTTTAATGCTTCACCCTTCTTCCCTCCTCCTGGGAACTACCAAGCTTTGGACTTTTCATATAAATTTTAGAATAAATTTGTTTATATCATCAAAATAGCTTTCTAGGGTTTTGGTTCATATTGTGTTGAATTTACAGATCAAGTTGGAAAGAATTGGCATCTTAAAGATACTAATCCTTCCAATCAGGAACATAGCAAAGAACATCTCTCTATTTAGGTATTTTTTGGTTTCTTTCATCAAAGATTTGCATTTTCTGCAGGATGATTTGGTACATATTTGTTTATACCTGTTTTATTTTTATACTATCGTAAGTGGTACTGTTTCTAATTTCAAATTATAATTGTTTATAGTGGTAAATAGGAAAGCAATTGACTTTTATGCATTAATATTTTATATTGAAACCTGCTATAATGGCTTCTTAGTTATAGGAAAATGGTTTTTAATTCTGCCTTTTTTTTTTTTTTGAGACAGAGTCTCACTATGTCACCTTCGGCAGTGTGCCATGGTGTCACAGCTCACAGCAACCTCAAACTCCTGGGCTTAAACAGTTCTCTTGCCTTAGCCTCCCAAGTAGCTGGGGATATAGGTACCCGCCACAACCCCCAGCTATTTTTTTGTTGTTGTTGCAATTGTCATTGTTGCTTTAACTGACCCGAGCTGTGTTCGAACCTGCCAGCCTTCTAGTACGTGGCTAGCACCCTACCCACTGAACCACGGGAGCCGCCTGATTCTTCCTTTTTTTATTTTTACTTTTCTGCATAGACAATCATGAACAAAGTCATCTACAAACAAAGATAGTTTTAATTCTTCCTTCCCAATCTGTTATCCTTGTATTCTTTTATTATCTTATTGTACTAGCTACAACTTCTAGTGCAATATTGAATAGTAGTGGTAGAGGGTACATCCTTGCCTTGTTCCTCATCTTAAAGAGAAAGAATCTGGTATTCATCCTTAAATATGTCAGCTCTAGGTTTTTGTAGATGCTCTTTATCAAGTTATGTTGCCATTCAGATGCATTTTTATAAATTATGGGCTAAGTATCATCCCTGAAAATAAACAAATAAAGAAAGTTTCTTATAAAAATTAGAAGAAATCTTCTCCATTCTTATTAGGAAAAATTATTTCTAAAAATATGTCTGAAATCTTAGCTCACTTGTCTCTTTTATTCATGAAGCTGTTTGTGAAATGATGAGCTGACTGGTCAGTAGTTCCTTTAGTTCTGACAGATCATATCTCAATCACTTCTACTATAGCTGGTTGGGTCTTCATTTTTCTCATAGGTTCATGAAAGAGACTTTCTTTGAGCTCTTTTTATTTTCCCCTATAGACCCCAAAACTTTTATATAGTGAATCATAAGCCAGGTCATATTTCAACACCATGCTCCTGAAATACACCTTCCCTCCTTCCTTTTCTCCTGAAAATATGGTATACTGAAGCTTTGTATAAAAAAGAAAAGTTTAAAAACTTCTTATACATTTAATTCTACCAGCTAAGCAACTGGGGCTATTTATTCTTTCTGGTCTTCAATTTCCTAGGGCATGATAATTCTCTTTTTACTTTATTGATAGTTTTGAATACTACAGACAAAGCTGATATAAAATGTCTGATATATAGCAGACTTTCAATAAATGTTAGTTTTTCCTTCTCTATTTTTAAGCACTTTAATATGCCTACATTTAATCAATCAAAATGTCATTATGGTATAATGTCAGATCCTGTGGCAACTTGCTCTCATAGCTATTTTTAAGATCTCTAATGCAAAACTGTTCTGAAGAAATGGAGATGGTCAGGAACTATTAAGAAATAAGATTTCAGTACTCTTGAAGACTAAATCATTTTTGCAAAATTTATTAAAGTCATTCTTTGCATTGTCTTCAATGATTGTCTTGAAAAGCCAGGCCAGGAGGCGGTGGTTTTCAAAAAAAAGGAGTTGATGAACAGTAAGACATATGAGTTCAGGGGGTGTTTGCATGACTGGGAAAAGGGTATGAAAATTTAAGGTCCAGTAAGAAAGGAAAAGAGATGGAATGAATACGGAGAGAAAATGAAACTAGAAATGTTGATGAAGGCCAGAGAATAAAGGAACGTGCCTGTCAGGACATTGACTGTGAATAGGATGGACCTCTTCCAGCACAAGTCAGAGTGAGGGATTTTGTGACCAACGTTTCAGTTATCTATTGCCAGATGACAAACAACATTAAAATGTATTGGCTTTAAACAACCATACATACTGGGAGATGTGGTTCACTGGAACCATCATTATCTACCATCATCACCCATCTGGTTTGGAAAGAAATCTGATAGCAGGATAAAGAATGGACTGGATCAGCGAAAGACTTGAAAACAGAGTACTAGTTCTTTAGAGACCAAGACACACACACACCTAGGCAGGAATCTGCATAAAACTTCTAAATCTGGATTGACAGCTACAGGCAGTTCTCAGGTTAGGAACAAGATAGGTTATGTAGTTTGGTTCTGAAGTTGAATTTGCATGTAAGTTGAAGGAGGTACATTGCCTAAAATAGCCTCTGTTCATAAGCTTGAATTGTACATAAGTAAGATGTTTGTAACTCAGGGACTATCTGTATTCCTAAAAAATCTCAAGAGAGGTGGAAAGTAGTAATAGGAATATATTCCTTTTGGCTCACAGTAACAAAGCCATCCCTCCTTTTCTATCCCTTCCAAGTAAAAGGCATCTATTTTTTTGAGAATAAAAAGGGAAGGCATTTTATTTTTTGGAAAATAAAAAAAAATAAGAAGTTAATTGATGACTCCAAATTGAACCTCAGGGTCAAAGTATTCTATGATAGACATACTCTTATCTGACAATGTGAATGTTACTTTTTTTACATTATTATTATTGTTCAATATTTCATTACATCAATCATCTGATTTCTTTTTTGAATACATTTACCTTCGTTCGTTCTTTACAAGGTTTTTGTTTCTAGTCCTTATCTTAAACATTGTTATTGTTATTAAATGTTAAGCTTTTTTAATTTTGTGAAGGCAAAAAAGTGGAAACCATGTAAACACATGTATATGTATAGAGAAAATAAAAAAAAAGTAAAGGGCATCAGAATTGCAAAGAAAACAGCATAAAACTAAATAATATATCTTACATATTTTATCTTCAAATTTCTCCAAAATATTGGCTTTATTGTTTGATGCTGTGTTACTTTGTGTTACTCTTGCCCAATTTTTGTTCCTCTCCATTGTCTAACCTACCAAGTTGTCACTTCTCACCCTTCACTGAGCCAAGAGAGTACATATTGACTTCAAGTCTGAGAATTTTTTATAAGTAGCTAGGACACATGAAGAATAATCACTGTGATAGTTTATTCAATACTATCACAGTCAGTGTTATCTGTGAATATTTCTTAGTAATCAATCACTATCAGGTAAAAAACAAATCATATTCCTTTAAAACTTTTATAGAAGTTCTCCTAAGGCATTTGAGTGAGCAGAAACTCCTTAGGATTCAAAGCCAGCTCTGCTAATAAGTATCTTGGTGATTTGTGGCCAGTTACATAACCTCTGTGACTAAATAGTAGCTCTCTTAATCTACAGAATGAATGGGTTGGATTTAATATATAAAATGTCTTCCACTCTTTATATCTTTTGTAAGCATTGACTCTCCTTAGAAACGTAAGTAATGTGTGACCCAAACGTTCATTTCATGTATTTTGACTCATTTTCCTTCAAAAATTGGGTACTTGTCTAGTTAGTATTAAAATCAATCCAGATTTCTTATGCCAGAAACCAAAAATCAGGAAGAACTGAAAATCTCATAAAATACTCAGATTAATGTCAAAGATGCTGCGGTTACCACAATCAGGAAAAATTCTGGATGACCCCACAAGGGGTCGATGCTTACAGGATTTGGAATTTCACTACTATTGTAAATACATTTTCCACAATAAAGCCGTTATACCAAAGAATGGTAATACTTTGCATTTGTACTACATGTAGTACTTCATAGATGTTACTTCTTTTAGAAGTTTAAACTTTACTTATGTGTGTATTTACTAGGATAAGCAAGTATGAGTCTTAATATAGATGTGGGTAGAACAAAAGTTTGTTGTGTATGAAATATAATGTCTCTGATAAAAAAAAGTTTATGTATCAGGCAGTGCCTGTGGCTCAACAGAGTAGGGTGCCGGCCCCATATGCCGGAGGTGGCAGGTTCAAACACAGCCCTGGCCAAAAAAAAAGGGGGTTTTTTTGCCTGCAAAAAAAAACAAAACAAGTTTATGTATTCATATATTCATTTATTCCTTTATACATCAACCATTTCTTGGATGTTCACTATGTGTCAAGAAGCATACTGATTGCTACACAGTGAAAAGTAATTAAGATCTTTTCTTAGAAGTAGTAACATTCTAGGAGCAGATACAGCAATTACAAAATAAAGTGATAAGTATGATAAATATTAAGGGGCAGCTAGAGAGAGCACCTAATTGGGATTAAAAATGTTAGGTTAGGTATCAGAAGAAGCTACATCTTGACTAAGGCAAAGAGTAATAAAGTGTTTCAGGCAGAGGGAGAAATCATACCAAAATTCAGAGACTAAAGAGATGATATTAGGGAATGAATAGGGTAAATATTAGCCTAAGATTAATATAGATTGAATACAACATGGGAAGTGATGTAGGGCTAGGCTGTCCATGTCAAAAAGGAAAACACTGAAAGACATGGCTAGCCACAGAAGAACTTTAATTCCATTCTAAAGACATGGAATGGTAGGATGGTAGGATGGTAGGATGTAGGAGAAAGCTATCAAGTTTAATGTCCAGTTTTTCATCAATAGCACTGGGGTTGTTGTTGGTGTCTCTGACTGAGCTATGGATCCCATAACGAAGGACCAAACTGGGACAGATAGATGGAAATAAGAGTTAAAGTTTTAGAAGTGTTAAGTCTTTGGAGTTTGTGTGACCCCTAAGTGGAAATGCCAAGGTTTGAGTTGGGTGTGGTAGTTATAGGACTCAGAAGAGAAGTGTGAGGCAAAGGAATAAACTGGTGAGTTACTAACATAAAGGCAATAATGATAATGATACTAAATTTTTATTTGGAGCTTACTATGTTCTAGTTATTATTATAAGTTCTTTACACATATTAATTAATTAAATCACAATAAATCTTTGATGCAGATAATATTATTTTAATTGTTTAGATGAGAAAACAAAGGCACAAAGTGGCAGAGCCAGGACTGAACCCAAGCACCCTGACCTAAGAGTCCATGCATTTACACACTAAGGTAATTTAAGGTATAGAAAGGCTGATATCTGGCCTAAGGAAAATATACACATTGATGATAGAAATAGCTGCAGAGGGGACTGAAAAGAACATCAAAATTTTAGATATTGGAAGAAAAAGAAAAACATACAAATGGAGATAGAAAAAAAGGATAATAGAGAGGCAGGAGGAATGTCTGTGTTATAATAACTCAAAGGAAAAGCATTTTCTAAGTCAAAAGGAGTAGTCAATGCTATTATATTCTGCACAAAAATCAGTGAAGATCAGTCCTAAAATGTGCTGATTGGGCTTAACGCATATAATGAATCCACTGTGAAAAGTCTTGTATGCCATGCTGAAGGGTTTGACTCTTGTTCTATGGACCAGTGACTGTCTGTTTGGGTTTGGGGCATCAGAATCCTCTAGTTGTGTGTTACATGTGCTGATGCCTATATCCTCATTCCAGACCGACTGACCTAAAAACTCTTGGGACAGAAGGGAACACATAAACACTTTAAAAGCTCTGCAGAAGAGAAGAGAAGAGAAGAGCAAGATGGCAGACTGAAGACATTGCTTTCCAGACTGTCCCAGAAAGAGTGACTGCAGATAAAAGAGAGGGTTATGTCCTTCAGTCTGAGTTTCACTGAGGAGAGTGGGGCACATGCCTTCCATCATGAAAACCTGGAATGGGCCCAAGTTACTTGATCTGGAAGCTCCTTACTCTCTGCCATTTTGTGGGGATGTGTTCTAGCAAGTCAGACATGCAGGGTGGATTCTGTGCCCCTAGGACTCCAATAAGTTACTAGTGGACCTAAGGAGGAGGTTTGGGGATTACACTCAGAAGGCCAAAGAGCCCATGCAGACAGAACTGATGGGAGAAAACTGTGATGGTCTAAGATGCTACCATAAGGGAGAGTGCCCATTGCCTCCATAGGAAAGCCTAGCTGTTGAATTGGGGCAGGTCTTCAGGTGGGGAAGACCCCACCATGGGGCACCATAGCAAAGAAGCAGGTGCCCTAAGTTGTTGGGGATTTCCAGCCCCTCCCCATTCCCCCCACTCCTGGTCCACAGAAGATGCCTTGACTCTCTTACCCACTTTCCCTAAAGATTTGGGAGGTAAACTTGGAGCCCTGCCGAGGCTTAAAGCAGCACTGACGGACTAGGGTGGGTCCTTTGGAACAGATGATCCCAGCCTTGGAAGCCATAGCAACCAGTCATGATGCCCAGGCCATTGAGGTTTGGCCCTTCCCTACAACCAGCCCTCTTAGTCTGGAGAACGTCCCAGCAGCCTCCGCTAGTGGACAGAAAAATGACCTCTGAGGAGTGCCAAGGCTTTGCAGAACCTTCTGGTTCACGAAACCTAACCATGCCTGGCCTCACTCCACCATCCATCTCTGCTGTGGTAGCTGAGAAACTCCCAGGGAACTATAGGGCCCCTCACAAAGCCTGTGGCATTCAAGTGCTCCAAATGAGGGACTAGGCTTATCAAAGGCACAAAAGAACATCTTGGAAGTTGGCCCTCTCCAGCAAGATTCAGCCACTGACAGGGAGATCAATTCTATAGATCATTACAACATCTACCAATTCAATCAAATAGGGCATGGCTGATCCCGAGTCACAAGTATCCCCTGATATCTTGGTGATTAAGCTGGGTATCCAATATAATCCACAGTGCTGGGGAGAGTTAAAGACAGTAAGATAGAGAAAACCTGAAGGGGATTTTTTCGTTTAGGAGAGAAACAAAAGTTACGGACAGTGCAATTTGTAAGTAGTCTTCCTCTTTCACTGCAAATCTCCAGGCCATTTGAGGAGCTTCTCAGAGTCTATGTAGAGATATTACCATAGAGAGCAAGTAAAACAGAGATGCGGTGCCTACTAATCCCAAACTTTTGCAATTGATGACATCCTGATCACTCTGGTACACAGAGCCAGGCCAGGTCCACTCAGGAATCGGCCATCCTACAGTAACATTTGCATCACCCCTGCCAGGCTGAGGAGAGAACAGACACTTCCTCATGTCATACCCTATGACTAAGAGCTGAGCATGACTCCTTTCTGATGTAGGAGCCAAAGAGAAGAGTAGCCTCAGATGCCAGAGGCATCACCTGAGAAGCCTGGGCAATTGCCTCACTAGTTGGTAGAAGTAGGGGGAGAAGCTGGGCCAGTCAGCAGCTTTGGACCACCTGGGTCATGAAACAGACCCCATATCAGGAGCTCTGCCCTTGAAATTCCCAGAGCCAGCTCCCTGATGCCCAACACTTCACTCAGGAATCCCCAGCCTTGAGCAGCCATCATTCCTGCACTTGGTTTGAGGGAGTCCTCAGCAAAGGAGAGCAGGTGATTCTCTCAGAGAGAAGAGGAGCCATATGAGAAGAAGCCAGCAAAATAACACTGACCAAAAAAAAAGAACAGAATAGTTTAACACCCCCAAGTGTATACAGTGGAACTATACTAGTGGACTATATCCACAAAGACATCATAAAAATGATGGAAATGGAATTCAGAATATGGATGGCAAGTAAAATGAATGCAGTTGAAAAGAGAGATGAAAGTCATCAAAAAGAAGCCAATTTTTTTTTTTTTATGAAATTAGTGAAAAGAATGAACAAGTCACTGGAGAGCTATATCACATAAGAAAGGAAATGATTGAACTTAAAGAAATCAAACAGTCATTTAGGTCTATGGTTCTCAACCCCCAGGCCATCACAAACTAGTCCACATGACATCACCACCTGAGTTCCACCTTGTTTCTCATCTTCACCTCCCCACCATGGAAAAATTTTCTTCCTGGTGTCAAAATGAAAACCTGTGCCTGGTGCCAAAAAGGTCAGGAACTACTTATTTGGGAAATTTCAAAATGCAGTAGGCAATTTTAGCAACAGACTAAACAAAGGAGAAGAAAGAATCTCAGAGCTTGAAGACAAGGCTCTTAAGATAACTCAGTATTTCAAAGAGGAAAAGAAGGGTGTAAAAAAGTCTGAGCAATCACTGAGAAAGATATGGGAATATGTGAAGTGAACTAATACTCAAATTATAGGTATCCATGAAGGAGAACAAAGAGCTAAAAACATGAAAAAGTGATTTGAGGAAATTATTGAGTAAAACTTCCCAGATATTGCCAGAATTTCAGAAATACATAGAGATATAAGATAGAAATCAGATGCTGGGAAGATTCATAGCAAATAGGTCATCTTGAAGATACATAGTAATCAACCTGACTAAAGTCAAAATGAAGGTGAAAATTGTGATGAAGTAAAACAAGCGCATCAAATAACCTACAAAAGAAAACCTATCAGGTTAATTGCAGACTTCTCAAAAAAAAAAAAACACTACCAGCTGGAAGGGTTTTTGGTCCTGTCTTCAATAGACTTAAACAGAAAAACTCACAATGTAGAATTTTTTATCCTTAAAAACCCAGTTTCACAATGGGTGGAGAAATAAAGTCTTTTCCAGATAAGCAAACAGCGAGGGAATTTTCCATGACCATACCTGCCCTGCATGAAAAACTTAGAACAGCACTACACACAAACCACCACAATAGATACCTACCAGTGCAAAGTCATTTCAAAAATAACCCCAAAAATTACAACTCAAGAATAAGAGGTAAAACAAAACAATAAGGTACTACACCAAGGGTGCACAAATTCATATCCAACATATCAGTGCTATTAATTAGTGCAAATGAATTGAATACCCCTCTCAAAAGATGTAGCCTGCCTCAATGTGTGTGTATGTATATGTGTATATATATATATATATATATATAAATAAAACTATTGTTGGGGTGGCGCCTATGGCTCAAAGGAGTAGGGCGCCAGTCCCATATGCCAGAGGTGGCAGGTTCAAACCCAGCCCTGGCCAAAAACTGAAAAAACAAACAAACAAACAAAAAACTACTGTCTCCAGAAATGTATAAACCACATATCTAACCGACAAGGATATTCACAGACTCAGTAAGAAAGAATGAAAAAAAATGTTCTATTCAAACAAAAACCCAAAGAGAGCAGGTGTAGCCAATCTCATAGCAAATAAAATTCACCTTAAGCCCAAAAAAGATAAAGAAAGACAAAGAAGGTCATTATACAATGGTAAATTGAGTTATCCAACAAGCTATGTTACAATCCTAAAATACATGTACACAATGTAGGATCTGTAAGGTACACACATAAAGCAAATCTTACTAGAGCTAAGCAAAGAGAAAATAACACCAGTATAAACACCAGAGATCTCAACACTCCACCATCAAAGCTTGACAAATTATCAAAACAGAAAATAATGAAAGGAACAATGAACTTGAACAAACTTTAAATGAAATGAACCTACAGACATTTATAGAACATTTTATCCAAAAATTATAGAATATACATTCTTCTCGGCATCACATGGGACAGTCTCCAAGACTGATTATATCTTAGGCCACAAAGCAGATCTCAAAGAATTAAAAAAAAAAAATTGAAATTATAGCATGTACCTTCTCAGGGTAGAGCAGAATAAAACCATAAATCAATCACAAGGGAAGTAAATGAAACTACACAAAGTCATGGAAATTAAATTACCTGAGGAAATGACTATTGGATCAAGAATGAAATTAAGATAGAAATCAAAAATTATTTGAGCTGAATGAAAAGGGGGAGACAAATTATCAAAATCTTTGGAAAATAGCAGAAGGATCCCTAGGGAGAAAATCCATAGTCTTAAATGCCTACATCAAAGAGACAGAAATATCACAATTTAACAACCTAATGTTAACACCACAAGGAACTGGAAAAGAAAGAATAAAGCAAACCCAAAGCTAGCAAAAGGAAAAAAAAAAAATAAGAAAAATCAGAGCATAAATTAATTAGAAAACAAAGAAAGAAGACAAAGGATTAATGAAATGAAAAGTTGGCTCTTCGGGCTGCGCCTGTGGCTCAGTTGGTAGGGCGCTGGCCCCATATACTGAGGGTGGCGGGTTCAAACCCGGCCCCGGCCAAACTGCAACCAAAAAATAGCCGGGCGTGGTGGCGGGCGCCTGTAGTCCCAGCTACTCGGGAGGCTGAGGCAAGAGAATCGCTTAAGCCCAGGAGTTGGAGGTTGCTGTGAGCTGTGTGAGGCCACGGCACTCTACTGAGGGCCATAAAGTGAGCCTCTGTCTCTACAAAAAAAAAAAAAAAAAAAAAGAAAAGAAAAGTTGGCTCTTCAAGAAGATAAATAAAATGAAATACCACTTGCTAGATTAACCAAGAACAGAAGACAAAGGACACAGATAAGGTCAATCAGAAATAAAAAGATGACATTATAACTAATACCATAGAAATAAAAACATCATCCATGAACACTATGTAAATCTCTCTGCACATAAACTGGAAAATTTAAAGAAAATGGAAGAGTTCTTGGAAACACACATTCTCCCAAGATTCAATCAGGTAGACACAGAACTCCTGAATATAACAATAACAAACCATGAGATTGAAACAGTAATTAAAAAAAAAGCACCTCACCTCCTGCCTAAACAAAAAGCCCTGGATCAGATGGACTTACAGATGAATTCTATCAAACCTACAAAGAAGACATGGTGCCAAAACTATAGAAATTATTCCATAATATTGAAAAGGAGGAAATCATCCCCAACTCATTCTATGAAGCAAGTATCATCTTGACACCAAAGCCACAAAAGGCACAAAGAAAAAATAAAACTACAGACCAATATCCCTTATGAATATAAATACAAAAATCCTCAATAAAATGCTATCAAATCAAATTAAATACCTTATCAAAAAATAATAATAATCCACCAGGATCAAGTGGGCTTCATCGGAGGAATGCAAGGATGCGTCAATATATGTAAATCAATAAATGCGATTCAGCACATAAGCAAAATTAAAGATTATATGATCGTCTTAATAGGTGCAGAAAAAATATTTGACAAAATCCATGAGACTTTCATTATAAAAATCCTCAACAGACCAGGCTTAGAAGGACTATATCTCAGAATTATAAAAGCTACATAGGACAAATCCATAGCCAACATCATATTGAATGAGGAAAAGTTGGAAGCATTTCTCCTAAGAAGTGGACTAAGATAAGGATATCCACTGTCAGCACTTTAATTCAACATAGTGCTAGAGATCCTAGCCAAGGCAATCAGATAAGAGAAGAATATTAATGTATCTGATTGGAAAAGAAGAGAGTAAACTATTACTCTTCCCTAATGAAATGATCCTATACCTAGAAAACACCAAAGATTCCACCAAAAGTCTCCTAGAATTGATAAATAAATGCAGCAGTGTCTCAGGATATAAAATTGATGTACAGAAATCAGTAGCTTGTCCATACATTAACAACACTCAAGCCAAAAGTCCAATAAAAGACTCAATACTATTCACAATAGCCACAAAGAATATAAAATACCTAGGAATATGCATAATCAAGGAGGTGAAACATCTCTAAAAAGAGAACTATAAAACTCTAAGGAAAGAAATCCGGAGGACACCAGCAAGTAGAAAAACATAGCATGCTCATGGATAGGTAAAAATCAATATTGTTAAAATGTTCATACTATTCAATGTTCTTTACAAATTCAATGAATTTCTCAACAATCACCAAAGTCATATTTTACAATTTAGAGAAAAATTATTCTATGTTTAGTTTAGAAGGAGAAAAGAGTCTGAATAGCCAAAGCGATCTTTAGCCATAAGAATGTATCTGGAGGGATGACATTACCAAACTTCAAACTATACTATAAGGATACAGGTATCAAAACAGCATGGTATTGGTACAAAACACATAGTCCAATGGAATATAACAGAGAACCCAGATATAAATCTATCTACCTACAGCCAACTAATCTTTGACAAAGGAGACAACATAACATTGGGGAAAAGAAGTCATATTCAATGCTGCTAAGAGAATTAGATAATCACATCCTGAAGAATGAAACAGAGACCCTACACCTTACCAATCATAAAATTTAATTCAAGAAGGATACAATACTTAGATCTAAGGCATGAAACAATAATAATTCCAGAGGAAAATGAAGGAAAATTCTTCTAGATATCAGTGTAGGCAAAAAAATCATGACTAAGATCCCTAAGGTCATCATGGCAACAATGAATATAAATCAGTGAGACTTGATTAAACTTAACAACTTATATACAACAAAGGAAATAATCAACAGAGCAAATAACAACCTACAGAATGAGAATGTCTAAATTAATTAGTACAATTTAATACTGAATAGCTGTGGGCTAATAACTAGAATTTGCAAAGAACTCAAGAAAATCAGCAAGAAAAATAATCAAGCAACCCCATCAAAAAGTGGACAAAAAATATGAACAGAAGCTTCTCAAAATAAGAAAAATAAATGGGCAATAAATACATGAAGAAAATGCTCAACATCACTAATCATCAGGGAAATGCAAATTAAAATCACAATGAGGTATCGCCTAACCCCAATTAGAATGACTTTTATTATAAAGTCCGAGAACACTACATGCTGATGTGGATGCAGAGAGAAAGGAATATTCATACACTGTTATTGGACCTGCAATTTAGTCCAACCTCCACGGAAAACAATATGTGAATGTCTCAAAGAACTAAAAGCAAAGCTACCATTTGAGCCAACAAACCTACTATTGGTATCTACCCCAATTAAAAGAGTCATTTTATCAAACAGGCACCTTCACTCAAATGTTTATTGCAGCACAATTACAAATTCAAAGATGGGGAATCAACACAAATGACCATTGATTCATGAATGAATTAATAAATGTGATATATGTATGTCACTGAGCAGTACTCAGTTATAAAAAAGATGAAATAAAACCTTTTGAAATAATCTGGGTGGAACTGAAAACCATTCTCCTAAGTGAAGTATCTTAAAAATGAAAAAAAAAAAACCCAAAGGCCACGTGTATTCATTATTAAATTGGACGAACCAAAGAGCACACATCTGCATAGAAGGAAGTAAAACTCAGTGAACATTAACGGTTGTATGGATAGGAGGAGGAGAGCAAACAAACCAATCTAATGGGTACTATGAAAACGGTTTGGGTGATGAGCATACCATAGCTAAGATTTAAACATTACAAAAACAATTTGTATAACCTAAAACATGAATCCCCTTAATATTTTGAAATAGTTCATTAAAAAATAAAGCTCTGCTTAATCCCAGCTACTCCGGAGGCTGAGGCAGGAGAATCGCCTAAGCCCAAGGGCTAGAGGTTGTGAGCTGTGACGCCATGGCACTCTACCGAGGGTGACAAAGTGAGACTCTGTCTTTAAATAAATAAAAATTCAGCTTTATCCATCTACCTAAAAATGGTTTTTAGAATTGGAAATCATGATTGTAAAGCATCAAGCATAGTGGCTGGGAAATGATATATGTTATGAAAATGGTAAGAGTTATTTTTATATTGCATATATTATGTATTTCTGTTACTAAGTATTGGCATTTATGAGTATAATTTGCTTATGTAAAAAAAATTAAAAAAAAAGAAAGCTCTGCAGAAGATTTTGATGCTCATCTAACGTTCACAATCAGCACTTTTAGTCACTAAGGAGTCTCTGATCGCAGTGCTCAGTGACATTGTCACAACCATGATTTTTTATTATTATTTATTTATATATTTTTTGAGATAGTGTCACTATGTTGCCCTCTGTAGAGTGCTGTGGCATCATAACTCTTGTGCTTAAGCAATTCTCTTATCTCAATCTCCAGAGTAGCTGGGACTACGGGCACCTGCCACAATGTCCCGCTATTTTTGGTTGCAGTTGTTGTGGTTTAGCAGACCCGGGCTGTGCTCTAACACGCCAGCCTTGGTGTATGTAGCTGGCGCCCTACTCACTGAGCTAAAGGCTGCAACCATGTTTTAGAAAGATTTCTATTACGGTTGTGCACACATGTTGTGGAGAAATAAAAACCAGACAATAAGTAAGAGATTTAAAGTTAAGTAGCTAATAATTTCCTAAACGTAGACTGACAGTTATGACTCCTTTTTGAAATGTACATGCTTTTTACTTTCTTGAGGAAGATTTTACCTGGAATTCCTGGTCCCTGAATTACTGTTGGATTTGCAACATGAAAAATCATTTCATGGTGAATTTAAAATGACTTAGTTTGGACATTATGAAAGTCAATGAAAAATTTTAGCAAATCTGAGACATAGTTGAAAATAAAGGGCTTTCTTACACTATTTGTTTAGTTAGAAATGAGCTTTTTTTTCCCCTCTTGCTTACAAATGACACTTTAATATGCCTATAATTCTAAAAGCACAGAGGAGGGGTTCCAATTGAAAGTGTTGGGTTTATTTATTTATTTATTTATTTATTTATTACAAAGAATTACAAAGAATAGAGGGGAAATACATTGTTTTCTTTCTTTTTTGATGCTTTTCAAAAAGGCTTAATCGACCACAGCTGTGATATGGCACAGACCTAAAACAGGAAATGAGTGTTTCGATAATGCTGCGTTTCCAAAGCACTTAAACGTCATGGTGAAAATACCAATAACAATACTCTTTAAGATGAACTCTGAGGGGATGGATTTAATTCACCAGACTATTTTAGGAGATCTCGTTTTTAAAAATATTCAAAAGAGACCCCTTTTCTCTAAACTGTCAGGATATACAAAAATAAAAGTAAAATGCGAGAGAATGAACAAAACAATGAGCATAGAAAATATAGGAATATGCTGCTGTTCCAGACAGCATTTTTCTTTCCTGTGCAGTGGCTGCCAAGTACAATTTTACTTTTTTGATTTAAGAGCAATCTTTTCAGGATCACTTCTTCAGTGGGAATGTGGCCTGTGATGAAGTACATGGGCTCTTGGACAAGGTTCTTAAGCACTTTGCAATGATTCCATTTGGGAAAGATTTTTTTTTCTTTTAAGGCTTCCAATGTCAACAAATGTTAAAGCTAATAGCATCCCTATGTCACACACATCCTCTCCAATAGCAGCCCTTGTTCATCCCAGGGTTTATTTGCATTACTGACATGACTCTGACCCAATGACCTTGTTGCTTGCAACATAAGGAGATCTTGCTTTTGACCATTTGACTAGCATGTTCTTGATCACAGACTATTGAGTTCCCTGAGCTGCAAAGTCTGCTCAAATAGTAATATTTGTGTTCCCTATTTTTCAAACAATCTTCTTTGAAGAAAACACACACACACAAAAAAATTAGGACTATTTTTATTCTATAATTTTTCTTAGAAAAATGATCATTTAGTTCAGTTTTAAAAGTGCCTATTGATCACGTAGAAATTCTCAAGCACCCTGTTATATGTTGTAACACAAAGGAGTCTGCTAATTTTTTATTTATAGGAAGCAGATACAAATATTTTAGACTTTCGGGGCCACAAATAGTCTCTGCCATAGTTTCTTCTTTTTTATCTTTTTACACCCAAAGCAAAAAAAAAAAAAAAAAAACATTCATACCAATGTAGACCCCGGTTTAACAGATAAATAAATAACATATAAAAGGAAGTTTCATTTATAAGTGGAAAAAATAGTTTGAGCTATAGGAACACATAAATTCTGTGAAATTGTATACTCACTGTAATGCTAAACATTAATGCATAAGTGATGAAATTAGTCCATCATACCTAGGAAGTCAACCCCCCAAACTGAAGACAAATGGGTCCTTTTTTCACAAAGGAAAGAATTCCAGAGCAAGTGAACAGAGTAAAGCAAAAGCAAGTTTACTAAAGTAACAAAGAAATAGAAGGAAGGCTATTCCATAAGCAGGGCAGGGGCTATCTCTCAGAGCCACAGAGAGTACCCTCTGTGACTTTCTGGAGTCTGATTCTATACTTTTTGTTTATTTCATGTTCAGCAGTAGGAAGATTATTCATAAGATTTCTGGGTAAGGGGTGGAGAGTTCACAGAATGAAGCCCTCCACCCACTTCTAAACCATACAGGATAACTTCCAGGAGTTACATGGCATTTGAGATTTCCAGGGCACTGGTGGGGGATTCTTCATCATGCTAATGTGTTAGAACTAGGGCATAAGATGTGGGGGTAACCAGAAGTCACTCTCGTCACCATCTTGGTTCCACCTGTTTTCAGCCAGCTTCTCCACGGACATTGCTTCAGGTCTTTTTTTTTTTTTTAATTTTTATTTATTCTTTTATTTATTTTTTATTTTTAAATCATAGCTGTGTACATTAGTGCAATTGCCTGTACCCATTCTAAGATGCACTATAGATGTGGCCCCACCCATTACCGTCCCTCCACCAAAACCACCCCCCTCCTTTCCCCTTCCTTGGCCCTTTCCCCATAGTCTTGTGCTATAGTTGGGTTATAGTCTTCATGTGAAAGCTATAATTTAGCTTCATAGTAGGGCTGAGTACATTGGATACTTTTTCTTCCATTCCTGAGATACTTTGCTAAGAAGAATAAGTTCCAGCTCCATCCATGTAAACATGAAAGAGGTAAAGTCTCCATCTTTCTTTAAGGCTGCATAGTATTCCATGGTATACATGTACCAAAATTTGCTAGTCCATTTGTGGGTCGATGGGCACTTGGGCTTCTTCCATGACTTAGCAGTTATGAATTGGGCTGCAATAAACATTCTGGTACAGATGTCTTTGTTATATTGTGACTTTTGGTCTTCTGGGTATAAACATAGTAAAGGAATTATAGGATAGAATGGCAGGTCTATTTTTAGGTCTCTAAGTATTCATCCTTCCAGGAGAAATGTATTAGTGGGCATTCCCACCAGCAGTGTAGAAGTGTGCCCTTTTCTCCACATCCATGCCAACATTTCTGGTTTTGGGATTTTGTTATGTGGGCTACTCTTACTGGGGTTAGGTGATATCTCAAAGTAGTTTTGACTTGCATTTCTCTGATGATTAAGGATGATGAGCTTTTTTTCATGTGTTTGTAGATTTTGCGTCAGTCTTCTTTAGAGAAGTTTCTCTTTAAGTCCCTTGCCCACCCTGAAATGGGGTCATGTGTTCTTTTCTTGCTAATAAATTTGAGTTCTCTGTGGATTCTGGTTATTAGACCTTTATCAGAGGTATAACCTGCAAATATTTTCTCCCATTCTGAGGGCTGTCTGCTTGCTTTACTCACTATGTTCTTGGCTGTGCAGAAGCTTTTTAGTTTGATCAGGTCCCAGTAGTGTATTTTTGATACTGCTTCAATTGCCTGGGGAGTCCTCCTCATAAAATATTCACCCAGGCCGATTCCTTCAAGAGTTTTCCCTGCACTTTCTTCAAGTATTTTTATAGTGTCATGTCTTAAGTTTAAATCTTTAATCCAGTGAGAGTCTATATAAGTTAATGGTAAAAGGTGTGGGTCCAGTTTCAATTTTCTACAGGTTGCCACCCAGTTTACCCAGCACCATTTGTTAAATAGGGAATCTTTACCTCACTGAATGTTTTTCATTGGCTTGTGAAAGATCAAATTATGGTAAGTAGGTGGATCCATCTCTTGGTTCTCTATTCTGTTCCAGACATCTACTTCTCTGCTTTTGTGCCAGTACCATGCTGTTTTCATCACTATGGATTTATAGCACAGTCTCAGGTCTGGTAGCGTGATTCCTCCTGCTTTGTTTTTATTGCTCAGTAATGTTTCGGCTATTCAAGGTTTTTTTCTGATTCCATATAAAACGAAGTATTATTTTTTTCAAGCTCTTTAAAATATGACAATGGAGCTTTAATAGGAATTGCATTAAAATTATACATTGCTTTGGGTAGTATGGACATTTTAACAATGTTGATTCTTCCCAGCCATGAAGAATCAACATTCTTCATGAGCATGGTATGTTTTTCCATCTGTTAACATCTTCAGCTATTTCTTTTCTTAAAGTTTCATAGTTCTCTTTGTAGAGATCTTTCACATCCTTTGTTAGGTATACTCCCAAATATTTCATCTTCTTGGGCACTACTGTGAAAGGAATAGAGTTCTTGACTTTTTTCAGCTTGGTTATTGTTGGTATATATAAAGGCTACAGATTTATGGGTGTTGATTTTGTAGCCTCAGACATAGCTGTATTCCTTGATCACTTCTAAAAGTTTTGTAGTAGAATCCCTAGTGTTTTCCAGATATACAATCATATCATCTGCGAAGAGTGAAAGTTTGATCTCTTCTGACCCTATGTGGATACCCTTGATCACCTTTTCTTCCTTAATCACAATGGCTAAAACTTTCATTACAATGTTAAAGAGCAATGGAGACAATGGGCAACCTTGCCTGGTTCCTGATCTAATTGGAAATGATTTCAATTTAACTCCATTCAATACGATATTGGCTGTGGGTTTGCTGTAGATGGCCTTTATTAGTTTAAGAAATGTCCCTTCTATACCAATTTTTCTTAAGTGTTCTGATCATGAAGGGATGCTGGATATTATTGAAAGCTTTTTCTGCATTAATTGAAAGAATCATATGGTCTTTATTTTTAAGTTTGTTTATATGTTGAATTACATTTATAGATTTACGTATATTGAACCAGCCTTGAGACCCTGGGATAAATCCCACTTGGTCATGGTGTATAATTTTTTTGATGTGTTGTTGGATTCTGTTAGGATTTTATTGAGTATTTTAGCATCTATATTCATCAGTGATATTGATCTATAATTTTCTTTTCTTGTTGGGTCTTTCCCTGGTTTGGGGATCAGGGTGATGTTTGCTTCGTAGAATGTGCTGGGTAATATTCCTTCTTTTTCTATATTTTGGAAGAGGTTTAGTAGTATAGGTACTAGTTCTTCTTTAAATGCTTGGTAGAATTCTGACGTAAAGCCATCTGGTCCTGGGCTTTTCTTTTTAGGGAGATTTTGTATAGTTGATGCTATTTCAGAACTTGATATACGCCTATTCAACATTTCCACTTCGTTCTGACTAAGTCTTGGTAGGTGGCATGCTTCCAGGTATTGGTCAATTTCTTTCAGATTTTCATATTCGTGAGAGTAGAGTTTCTTGTAGTATTCATTATGGGTTTTTTGAATTTCTGAGGGGTCTGTTGTTATTTCATCATTACCATTTCTGATTGATGAAATTAGAGATTTTACTGTTTTTTTCCTGGTTAGGTTGGCCAAAGGTTTGTCTATTTTATTGATCTTTTCAAAAAACCAGCTTTTGGATTTATTGATCTGTTGTATAATTCTTTTGTTTTCAATTTCATTTAATTCTGCTCTCATTTTGGTTATTTCTTTCCTTCTGCTGGGTTTGGGGTTGGAGTGTTGTTCCTTCTCCAGTTGCTTGAGATGTCCCATTAAGGTATTAACTTCCTCTCTTTCCATTTTCTTGAGGAAGGCTATAAATTTCCCTCTTAGGAGTGCCTTTGTAGTATCCTAGAGGTTCTGGTAATTCGTGTCTTGATTGTTGTTTTGTTCCAAAAATATGGTGATTTCCTTCTTAATCTTGTCTATAACCCATGTATCCTTCAGCATAAGGTTGTTTAGCTTCCATGTTTTTGTATGGGTATGCAGGTTCCTGTTGTTATTGAGTTCAACTTTTATTCCATGATGGTCTGAGAAGATGCAAGGAATAATTTCTATTTTTTTAAATTTGCTGAGGTTAGATTTGTGGCCTAGGATGTGGTTGTTTTAGAGTATGTTCCATGGGCTGATGAGAAGAATGTGTATTCAGTTTTTTGGGGATGAAATGTTCTGTAGATGTCTGTTAAGTCTAGATGTTGAATGGTTGAATTTAAATCTAAAATTTCTTTGCTTAGCTTCTTTTTGGAGGATCTATCCAGCACTGCTAAAAGGGTGTTAAAATCTCCAACTACTGTGGAAGTGGAGGAAATCGAGTTGCTCATGTCTGTTAGAGTTTCTCTTATAAATTGAGGTGCATTGTGGTTGGGTGCATAAATATTAATAATTAAGATCTCATCATTGAGTATTACCTTTAACAAATATGAAGTGTCCATCCTTATCCTTAATTATTTTGGTTGGTTTAAAGCCTATTGCGTCTGCGAACAGGATTGCAACACCTGCTTTTTTCTGCTTTCCATTTGCCTAGAATATAGATGACCATCCCTTCACCTTGAGTCTATATTTGTCTTTTAATGTAAGATGAGATTCTTTTATGCAGCAGATATCTGGCTTGTGTTTTTGTATCCAGTCCGCCAACCTATGCCTCTTTAGAGGACAATTTAAACCATTCACATTAATTGAGAGTATTGATAAGTCTTTCGAGACACCCAGTGGACATTTTTAATCCCTTTGCGACTGTGGAAGTTGGAATTTGATCAAAAATTTTTTGCGTGGGTTTACTTTTGTGGTGGAGAATTATGCTGGTCTTTAGGGAGGATAGGTCTAAGAATGTCCTGGAGAGCTGGTTTAGTTGTGGCAAATTTCTTCAACATGTGAATGTTGTTGAAGTATTTAATTTCTCCATCATAAATGAAGCTCAGTTTAGCTGGGTACAGGACCCTGGGTCGAAAGTTATTTTGTTTTAGGAGATTAAAAGTCGATGACCATCCTCTTCTAGCTTGAAAGGTTTCAGCAGAGAGATCTGCAGTTATTCTGATATTCTTCCCCTTGTAGGTAATGGTTTTCTTTCATCTGGCAGCTTTCAGAATTTTCTCTTTCATATTAACTTTAGTGAAATTGATTATGATGTGTCTGGGGGATGTCTTATTTGTGTTGATTTGTGCTGGAGTTCTGAAGCTGTCTGCTATCTGAATTTCAGAATCTCTTAGTATGTCTGGAAAGTTCTCCTTCATAATCTCATGGAGAAGAGGCTCTGTGCCTTTGAAGCCACTTCGTCACTTTCAGGGATCCCTATAAGACGAATATTGGTTTTCTTCAAATTATCCGAGAGCTCTCTTAGAGAGTGGTCTGTTTTTGCTCTCCATTTCTCTTCTTCTTTGAGGGTTTAGGAGCATTCGAAAGCTTTGTCTTCAATGTCAGAAATCCTTTCTTCTGCTTGCTCCATTCTGTCACTGAGGGATTCTACTGTGTTTCTCAGATCTTTGAGGGATGCAACTTCTTGTCTCAATGTGTCGAAATCTTTGGTCATTTTGTCTTTGAATCCATTGAATTCTTGAGATAACTTTTGGAATTCTAATTCGATCTTATTTGCTATCCAGATCCTGAATTCAATTTCTGACATCTCAGCTATTTGTTTGTGCATGGGGTCTTGTGCTGTTTCTGCCCCATTGATCCTTGGGGGAGTTGATCTACTCTGATTATTCATATTGCCAGAGTTTGTCTGTTGATTTTGCCTCATGATTATTTTTCACCATTGCCTCTGGCTGTCCTCAGAGTTGGGGAGGTATCTCGCCAAGATTAGACCCCAGCAGGATCACTCTATTGTTGCTGGATCTTTGTAGGGAGTGACCCTGTGTAGTTCCTCTGGGGCTGCTCTAGCTAGGGAGTTCTGGTTGTGGAAGCAGCTCCAGTTTGTGACACATCCAGATCCAGCAACAGGGCTGGGGGTGGTGTGCACAGTTCTGGGAGTGCCAGGCACCCAGTGACTTTGGCACAGAGAGCCCAAGGCTCCAGCAGTCTCTGGCCATGAGAAGAGCTCTGTGCAGAGGCAGGGAGGGCTCCAAAGGGCACGCAGCTCCCAGAGTCCCTGTCCAGATGAACAGGCTAGTGTAGAAGCTGGGAGGACACAGGAGGGAGGAAGCAGGGTTGCGTGGCTCCCGCAGTTCCTGGTCAGGGAATGCGGAGGCCCAGCGGGTGCAGGTCACTGGTCAGGGGTTGCTGCACAGCTCTTATGGAGGTCTGGGCGGCACCAAGCCCAGGAATTTGAAGTTGCTATGAGCTGTGACATCACTGCACTCTACCCAGGGCAACAGCCTAAGGCTCCAGTGTGCCAAAACTGTCTCACTCTGCCCCTAAGGATTAAGTCTGTAAGGCAGCTCAGTCCCTGCCTTTAGGCTGCTCAGTCAGTAGGTTACTTTGATCTGCCCAATCCTTGCTCTGAGACCCTGAGGGCGGAGCTTGCCAGGGCAGTTCTTTCACAATGGCTTCCTGCGTCTAGCTCAGTGGCTCAGTCTGGGGCTCCAGACAATGCCCAAAGTTCTCCACACTCCTGCTCAAGCTCTCCCCACAGCAGTTCAACTGAATGCCAAGTCCAAGAACACCGAAACAGTTCACAGGGAAGGCCTTTCCGGTTTGCAGTCTCACTGCTGCTTGTACTTATGGTTGCTGGCGTGATTAGGTCAATCAAACACACGCAGCCACTTGCCAGTTTTCCACTGTTTTTGTCCTCCTCTTGGGGTCCAGAAGTCCCTTGCTGGCTCCCTGTATCCTCAAAGAGATGATTATAGGCAGATCCCACTGGCCAGCGATGCCTGGAGTCTTGCCTCCCCAGACTCGCTGTTCCCAGTTGTAGGGAAGCTGTTACTCGGCTGCCATCTTTAATCTCTCCCCCTTGCTTCAGGTCTTATAACGCCTTATTGAGCAGGACAGGAGTATCTCATCAGAAAGATGAATTTGGTTTATATTTTGATAGATGGAGAAAAATGAGGAGCACGTGGAGAATTCAAGTAGGTAAAACAGTGAGTCGTGGCACCAAACCTTCACAGAGGGTTGAAGCACAGGGTATGTATGACAAATATATGAGTAAAGGTTGGTCAGAATGTCCAGAGCCTTGTGAAAACTATCTACATTTTGTCCTATAAGCAACACAACAGGTAGAAGAATTAAGCAGAAAACTAAGAATCAATCTATTTTCTAGAGACCTAACTTTATTTAGATCCAGTTTTTCTGTATACAACTATATGGAAATTAGTTAAATACTTTCCTTTCTTAAATCACATCCCTTTTTTATGTTGTAAAAATTATTTTAATATACCGATTTAGTTAGAACAAAGCACTTTACTGTCATCTGCTGAAAATTTGCCATAATAAAATACTGTCTGTCATGTGAATGGTGCTTATGAAATACAGCATCTTTTGTGCTAACTATATCTATAGGAGCCGTATCTCTGGAAACAGTATACTGTTAGTATACTAACAGTAAAAGTTAGTGAGAAGAGCAACACTGAAGCAGGTTCTGATGTTCTTTTAACAATGTTGGGTCCAGGCAGAGATGATGGAGCCCTTGGAAGTGGAGGTGATGGACATTATAAACACAGAATCTCCGTGAGGGGTTGAGTTGTAAAGATCAAGGGAATGAGTTAGGATTTATACATGACTCTAAGAATTGAATTTGAAACAACTATGTGGAGAGCAATGCCTTTAATTGTAAGTGGAAATACACAAGGAGTGGCAGGTTTAGAGAGAATTTGGAGACGTAACATTTGAAAATGTTAACTTTGAAGTAAGCATGAAATATAGAGACAGTCATCAGTAGAAATGTAGAAATCCAATAGAGAGATCAATGGCATTCATTTGATAGTGCAGAGTATAAAAATAGGAGAAACTATGCACATGAAAGAGGACTCTAGATGAGAAAACAGAAACAAGCAAAATATGCAGCTTTTGAGTAACAAATCTTGGGGGAAAGCAGAAGGAAGGGATATTACAGATTCAAAGAGGAAGATAAACATTCCAGAAGGAGTAAACTTCAAGATAGTAGTCATCCTTCTGAGGGTAAGTCTGATGCCATGGAATTAGAATGTCAGGGCTACCTTACTAAAAGTGGTTTGTAGGAAGATGTGGTGAAGAGAGAATTGAAATTTCTGGATGCCAAGAAGAGGTGATAAATGAGGATTATAAAGGATTAGAAGTGATGATCAAACACTTTCTGTCATTATCTTTTCAAAAAGGTTGACTTTTGAAAGTCAGTAAAGGAAAGATAAGTAACAGGTCAGAAAGGAATATATGAGTTTTTTGGTTTTGGTTTTAGTGAGAATTGGAAAGAAATGACAAAAAGAAGATTAAATATGCAATTAACAATTACATGCATGCATAATACATAACACGTGAATAAGAAAGAAAATTTAAAAACAATAAAATAGCTTTAAAAGTTTAAAGATCAACAGAAGAATGTTTGAAGTTATATAGCAGCACATGACATTTCTAAATGGTTAGATGGGCAAAAGGTTCTAGTTATTATTAGAACTTGCCTCTGTTTCTTCATCTGAGAAACTCTTGCTGCTTTAGCAGGCTGTAAAAATTTGAAAGGTTAGAGAAAAGGTAGATGGGATCATATTTTCCATGAAGTGTGGAGATATTTGGGTGGGATGAACCAATGGCCTGCTGCTATTTTACTTTTCTAAAGTTACCTCCATAAAAGAAGTTAAAAAAAAAAATCTACTTCTTTTCAACTACCTTATCTCAGGTGTGATAATCCAAGTCACACCTGAGGATAAAAAAATGCATCAGAAATGTAAAAGTTCTTTCTCCACACATGAATTCTAGAACTCAAGACAGTGTATTAAAGTAACTTCTTTCAAAAATCCTTGTTGCTTTTCCCTTCCCTCTCTCACTCCCATTTCTCCTATTAACATTGCAGTCATGGGGATTAATTTAGCATGTTTGGATTTCCCAAGCCTGCAGATTTGTTCTGAGGACAGGAATGTAAGCACATTTCTTTTCTGTGATTAAATGGAACCAGCGTTTCTTCTGACACACAAGCTTTCCTCTCCTGAGATAGATGAATAGGAATAATCTTCTATATAGAGTGTCACTGCTGGCTACTTCTCATTTGTGCACAGACAACAATCTCCCTCTGAATCTCAAAGTGGATGACTCCATACATTATTTCCTGCAAATAGAGCTGAATCATTTCAAGTTCACCTGGGCTCTGATCAGACACGGTGATACATTTAGGAGGAACACACCAATGACTAGATGGCGTTTATCATCCCAGGCCTACTGAGTGAGTACACCTTAAGAACAAAACCATGTGCTCTCTGAATCTTACTAGGCTATTGAATTTTTTTTTTTTTTTGTCCTTTTTGTTTGTAAAAAGCTTGGCAGAAATATATAAAAAGTCAAGGCATGCAGGATGAAAATTCCCAAAATTTAAAAAAAAAAAGAAAGAAAATTCCCAAAATTTAATCAGATAGGGAATGCAAGTTTTATTTTATTTTTGTGATCAGTTATAAATGTTTGAATCTACAGCTTGAAATTTCTAAAATCTACTTAGCTGGTAGAAGTTTGAAAATGTGGTTTACAATATTTGGATTCTAAGGACTTTAGGTCAAGAACAGAGGAACCAAGAAATGCATCCATGCCTGATTATAATGTGAAATTAAAAGAGGAAGGAACAAAAGAATGAGTAGTGTTAGGAAGTAAACTGTAACATTCTCTAAATGTCTGAGGAAGCAAAGATGATGAGCTCATAGGTTTAAGTCAATACTCTGTTTTGTCTTAGAAATTCTTAAACCAATTTCTTTAAATTTCAAATTTGTCATGAAGTTAATATTTTGAATTTTTTCCCACACAGCAGGTTAGGTATATTTAATATTGTGAAAAAGTACTTCCAGGGGCAGCTCTTGTGCCTCAGTGAGTAGGGCACCAGCCCCATATACCGAGGGTGGTGGGTTCAAACCCAGCCCCGGCCAAACTGCAACAAAAAAATAGCCGGGCGTTGTGGCGGGCGCCTGTAGTCCCAGCTGCTCGGGAGGCTGAGGCAAGAGAATCGCGTAAGCCCAAGAGCTGAAGGTTGCTGTGAGCCGTGTGATGCCACGGCACTCTACCGAGGGCAGTAAAGTGAGACTCTGTCTCTACAAAAAAAAAAAAAAAGAAAAAGTACTTCTATGGCTGTCCGCTTTGAAGAGATTAGATCATTTTCACAGTTCAAGCTATTAAGAGAAACTTTATAACTTCTAAACCAGAATAACATCTCTGCTCTTACATATTTTAACACATTGCACATACTTCTGTTTAGAATCATATTAACAACAGAATTTTTAAAATATGCAGTAAGCTTGGATTGCCTAAATATACTAATGAGTCTTCCTAGTGCACCTGATTCCTGCTCTACCCACGATGCCTCCCCAGACACTGAGAGAGTGTCTGCGGACGTTTGCAAGAGCTTATGGTAATCACTGGTTTTTAGAGAACAACTCTTCTATTTTGGACTTCCTCAAGCTGCTTCAAGCCCCTCTTCCTTCCTGTCTTGGCTTCAATAAAAATATTTGCTCACTTGTGTTCTTATGAGAAGTGCAAGGGAAAGAAAAAGAATATAAGGCTCTCTGTAGGCTACATAACATCAGATCTGGAAGACAGGTTGACAAGTGTAGAATTTGAAAATGGTCCACTGTGCTCAGTGCCAAGGTTCACATTTAGATTTCATTTTCTATTATATGAAACGATCATAGGCAAAGGAGACATCCTGAAGAAAGTCTTATATGGACACCAATAAAAATGTAAATGGACTTACTTATGAATGGGTCTGATCCACATTAAGACCCCCCAACTCAAAAATTGTGTCATCTAGTTATCAATAAAATGGCAGTGAAACAAGAAAAATAAAAAATAAATATGTTGATAATTCTGCTTTTGGACTTGCAGAATATAACTGTTAGGTTTTGAGGGGTAGCAATACATATAAGATGACATTTTATTTTAGAAAGTGGCTTAGATGATTTCAGGGGTTGTTCTCTGAAGAGAAGTTTCAAGATAGTGTCATCTAAAAATCCCAAGTAAGAGAAAAAGTTTTAAATAATGAAACTGAGGCAAAAATGCAGTCTTGGCAATGTGCATTGAGTAATACTTATGAATTAATGTAAATTATTCATTGAAATTCTCATACCTCTCCCTTAGCCACCCCTTGCCAGAGAATAATATATCCTTATGAACTCAACCCTGAACTTGACTCATATAATGATGCTTATACATCTCCTAGTGGGAACAATTAGAGCTTCAAAATGCCCCAAAGAGAATGAATAAATGCCATAGGTGCATATCTTGCTCTGAGAGGCATTCCCTGGGAGTGACACCTTGCCTTGAGTGGACCTTAGTCCTGGAAAACAGGCAGAGGGGTGATTTGGGGTAGAAAGTATATGTTTCTAATTATTTTATTACCTATTATCAGCATGAAAGAGTTGATGCCACTATTGAATATCACACGGAGGAATTTGTGCATTGATAGCTAAAGAAAGGAAACAAAGGAAAACCAAGATACGTATTTGGTAATTACTCAATATTCTTTTGAATAAAAATATTTACATTCAAATGATAAGAATTTGTGAAATTTAACTAATCTATTGAAAAATCCAAATAGAACAAGGAACAAAGACAGTAACAATAGATAAGAAATTCTCAGACATTAATTATAAAATGATACTTCTACCCTAGTTCAGTAATCTTACTCTAGTTGCAAGTAAATTCTTCCTTTTCAAACCTCCGGTTCCATTCAACAGTTTAATCTCAGCTTTAATTGCTCTACTAAAATGTGTTTTGCTAGTAAATTGCTAGAAAAACACCACACTTGCTCTTGCATGTTTACTTGGCCACAGCTATTGTCTTATTTAAAGTCATTTAGCTCATGTGCCACCTGCTAAGAGGTCCTAGTACATCCCAGGACAGCCTTATATTTCTGGTTATTCTGCCTTTTATTTTGGAAGTGGGTGAGAGTGTTGTGTCTGTTCCAGATATTTCTCATTGCTTCCTGTTGACCTTTTCGGAGACAGTGACTTAGCTTGACTCAGCAGCTCCACTTTTCAGTATCAAATTAAGTATCAAACAGTCACTTTATACTCAACGGTGTTGTATATTATAAGCATAGATTTCTTGTTTAGGAAGTGAAAGTCAAAAGGAATAAATATTATGAGGGTTTTTTCCTCTCTCTTTATCTCTCTTTCTCTCTCCCTTTCTTTTCAAATTTTACTCATGTTCCTGATAATGAATCCAGAACAAGAAAGATGTTGAAAACAGGCATCATGAGTAACATATATTTCACATTTTTAAAACATAAAAGAGTGAGGATTCTAACAAATTAAGATATTTGTGGAGTTAAATGCATTGCTATGTTGTACATATAAACTATGTTTAAGTGAAGTTTGAGAAACATTTTCAGTTTTAGAAGAAGGAAAATTACGTTTTCTCTTCTTTGAGTTGGATAACAAATTTTAAAACACCAAGTCTAGTTTTAGGTTGTTTTACAAAGTTGGATGACACTTTGCTCATCTGAGTCTTTGTATCCAAAAAAGAGATACAAATCTTTTTCACAGAGTTATTGGAATCATTACATGAGACTAACAGGAACAGTACCTGACACATAATAAATTCTCAATAAATATTATTCAATCAAACTTCAGAAATATACTGCTAAAACATTTTCTGAAAGATGCCGTCAAGTGATGAAATTTATTTTAATATGTTATAAATTTATATCTGTTAGTCTTCTTCCTCTTTGCCATCTATTTGCCCTTGGAATCAATAATGAGCAGGTGGGGAGAATTTACAAAGATAGTTTGTATTGAAAAGTTGAAACATCATAGTAGGGCAGAGTACACTGGATACTTTTTCTTCCATTCCTGAGATACTTTGCTAAGAAGAATATGTTCCAGCTCCATCCATGTAAACATGAAAGAGGTAAAGTCTCCATCTTTCTTTAAGGCTGCATAATATTCCATGGTATACATGTACCACAATTTGCTAGTCCATTCAGGGGTAGATGGGCACTTGGGCTTCTTCCATGACTTAGCAATTATGAATTGGGCTGCAATATTCTGGTACAGATGTCTTTGTTATATTGTGATTTTTGGTCTTCGGGGTATATACATAGTAAAGGAATTATAGGATCGAATGGCAGATCTAGTTTTAGATCTCTAAGTATTCTCCAAACATCCTTCCAAATGAAGGCTATAACCCAACTATAGCACAAGAATATGGGGAAAGGGCCAAGGGAGGGGAAAGGAGGGGGGAGGTTAGGGTGGAGGGAAGGTAATAGGTGGGGCCACACCTACGGTGCATCTTAGAATGGGTACAGGTGAATCTTACTAAATGCAGAATACAAATGTCTACATACAATAACTAAGAAAATGCCATAAAGGCTACGTTTTGAGCAGTTTGATGAGATTATTTCAGATTGTGTATGAAACCAGCACATCGTACCCCTTGATTGCACTGATATACATAGCTATGATTTAACAATAAAAAGAAAGAAAAGTTGAAACAATTTTAAAAATTAACATGCATTTATCCAGTGCCTAGGGTCACAGCATTTCAAGCAATCTTTTCAAATGGTCTATATATTGTTTTGTTTACTTCCTATGCTAGTTCAAATTGTGTGTGTTCCTTCTTCATATATAAATGAAGAAACAAAAGCCTCAGTACAATACTGTTATAAGAGAAAACTACTTCCTTTCAAGATGTAGTTATGTTCCTTATTTATTTATTATAAGAAAGATAGTTGAACTGATTTGATTTGGATTCATTTCTTTCTCATTTAAGAAATACGTAGAGTGAGAATCTTCCTGCACAAAACGTGGCTGCCCAGGTTCAGGTGGAAACTGATGATGCTATTGATAAACAGCCTCTCCTGCTTGGACTTACTTTGCTGTGGCCTGAGGATATAACTGAATTGCTGCAATGATTTTGGGTTGATACTATGGCTAGAAATTCATGTCTGAAAATATTTTCTTTGCAGAAATAAGTTTTAAAAGAGTTTCATGTCCTCTTGGCAGATAGGTATATAAAGCTGAGTATTTACCAAAAGCTGTATGCCACATTTTAAAAATTATTCTCTGTGAAGTATGTTTGTCTGGATAGAGTACATCAAATTCTTGTCTAAATATCTGAAAATGTGTAAGTTAATTTCTTCTCTTTATTGCCTGTGGAAATGGATTAAGGAATACCATCTCAAATATGTCCCCAAACCAGGCCTAATATTCTTCACCATCCCTGTGGGTTTGTTTGTGAGTATATAGCTGGAAATCTCTGGTCCTCTGTTTCTTTCTTACCAGTTTAAATGCAGAGTTCCTCAGTTTCTAGGTTGGAGAAATCACTGAACCTCCTTAATCCCTTTCATGATGCTGTCCCCTTCCTCTCACAAAAGCAGGAAGATGAGCTCTTAGATTGCTGACTGCTCTGTGGAAGGCCAACTAGAAAGCCGTTCACAGGATAAAGTGGGAATACCCCTGCTGCCATGTGCAAAAGAAAGGAATTACCTTTAATGGTTCCAAAATGTTAATGCCAAGGAATAGAGAGGGAAGAAGGTTCATTTTATAATCCTAAGAGATGTAAAACATCTGAACAGCTGTATGAACTAGCTACACTTGAGAACCGTCCCAAGTAAAAAGCACAATGAAACAACCTCTAATATTCTGGGGAACAATATTTAAATACAGTGTACAGTCCTTTCAGCCTCACTTGTCCTTTGATGCTTATCTCATTTGGATTTGAAAAAGGAATGGATGTACATAATTTCTCCTTGCCTACTTCTTTTTATTGGACTATGGCTTTTTAAAAATTGAAATAATTGACAGCTAAGCAAATTACACAAATTCGACTTTCAATATTGTCAAAAGAGGCAGAAAGATGCTTGTTCTTAGAGTGAGGAAGATCACAGGAAAGCAGGCCTGAATTCTACCTTGACTCCATGTAAACTCTTGATCAAGTCATTTAATCTTCTAGTCAGCACTGTTCAATCAAATGTAATTTGAGCTACAAATGCCTTTTGGGTTTTTAATACCCACATCAAAAAAAATTGGTAATATTATTTTTAAAGGTATATTGTACCTAACCCAAAATATATGAAATATCATGCTGACATATAATCAACCTAAAAATTATTGAGCTATTTTACTTTTTAAAAATTCCATACTAAACTTTCAATCCCAATATATATTTTGCATTTACAGCGTATCTTTATTGGACCAAATACATTTCAGCTCTCAGTAGCTACATACACATAGCTTATGCCACTATAGTGGGCAGTGCAATTTTAGACTCTCAGCTTTCTCATCTATAAACTAATGCAATAGAGGAGAACATCTTATCCATGTCTGAGTATTTTTAATTCTGTTGTGGTGTTTTTTGCATTAAATGGACTTATGTACAATAACTTTAAAGTCTTCCTCCTTTAAAGATACTGAGTTACTAAATTATAGATTACTAGTTTCCTAAGTCACTTTAGGGATTCTGTAACCATTCTTACATATTTTAGAGAAAAGAGAGCTGTCTAGAGAACATGTGTCATTTTCTATGTCACAAAGCTCAATGACATCAGAACAGCATATGCTCTTGAACTTCTAGACTAAAGAACTGTGCTTTGGTGGACAGATATACTCGGGACAGCTGCCTAAGAATAATTCCTGTAGAATAACTTTACCTGAAGATATTCAAACCAGAGCATCATGAGCTTTCTTCCTTACCTCTAAAGAAACAGGCAATTATGCAACTACCATCTCGCATGTACTAAGGCTGAATGAAGATCTATCTGGGTTTCTCAAAGGCCCAGAAAAGGGAAATAATTCTCCTTGGTTCAAATAACTATAATGGACCCTACTTCTCTAAATTTCATTCCCTGAAATTTGCAAGTCTCCATACACTTACTCAAGTAGCTGGGGAAATTAATCTTTTGCACAAATGCATTATTTAGGTGAGGGTCTTCAGAGTTAAGATAATACGTGTTGAGTAAGAAGGAAAACAAACATATTCCTAAAAGTCTGTGTAATGTATATTTCAAACCATAGCCACAGAGAACATTTCCTACTATTAAATGAAAGGGATATGTGAGGAAGAGCAAAGCTGACAAGCACGTAAACCTGCATTAAATTAGGTCAGTCTCTAATGGTTCAGATTCATGCATTTGTAAATAAACATGTACTTCGTCTTAAGGCCTGAATCTGCCAGGTCTTGAGTGCTGAGCCTTTCTCAGGGCAGTCTCACACTTCACATTTCCTCAAGTGTTCTTGTTTTAACTTCCTGTTTGCCCAATCTCCCTGTCTGTTACACATGTGATGGTTTCCTTCTGGGGGCAGCTGACTTTTGTTTTCTGACAAACAAATCAGCAATAAGCCATCATCAGAGTGATTTCTAGATAATTCATGTATATACATTGGACTTTTCTGTGGGTTTATGCATTGAAAAACATTTGTTTTTAATGTATACTCCTATCTTCAGCTTTGCTTGAATGTTTTTAGCTACTCTTTACAACATTTTTGGAATAATAACGTTTCCTTCATTTACCATTAATTGTTTCTTTTCCTAAGGCTTTCATTGGTTCCAAAATAGACTATTACTGGCCTGTGAGTAGCTCACTCCATTTGAAACATCAGTCTACACTACCCTGATCAGGTTAGTTTGGGATGCTGCCCTGTGGATGGCCAGCAGGGATAGTGATTCCCTGAAGGAGATTGAAGACATGAACTTTAGGATAAAATCTTACTATTGCAATAATTCATTTTTGGAGGATGGACAGAAGAAAACTTAACACTATTATTTTTATTATCTTTTAGAAGAGAATCCAGGTAAAATGACCTTTAAATGCAACCTAATGAGACCTGCAAACAATAAAAACTTATGTATTTCCTTAATTACCTTATTATTTCCTTAATTTCCCCCTTTTAATCATATGTAAGCAGGGCAGCACCTGTGGCTCAGTGAGTAGGGCACAGCCCCATATACAGAGGGTGGCGGGTTTGAACCCGACCCCAGCCAAACTGCAACAACAAAATAGCCAGGCATTATGGTGGGCACCTGTAGTCCCAGCCACTTGGGAGGCTGAGGCAAACGAATCACCTAAGCCCAAGAGCTGGAGGTTGCTGTGAGCTGTGATGCCACGGCACTGTACCAAGTGTAACAAAGTGAGACTCTGTCTGTAAAATAAATAAATTTAAAAAAATAATAAAATAATAAAATAAAAAAAAATCATGTGTAAGTATGGAATTCCCCCCCAACAAATGTAGATATTTATATTCCTAAGAATAAGTTTTGGGCGGTGCCTGTGGCTCACGGGCGGCGCCTGTGGCTCAGTGAGTAGGGCGCCAGCCCCATATGCCGAGGGTGGCGGGTTCAAACCCAGCCCCAGCCAAACTGCAACCAAAAAATAGCCGGGCGTTGTGGCGGGCGCCTGTAGTCCCAGCTGCTCGGGAGGCTGAGGCAAGAGAATCGCGTAAGCCCAAGAATTAAGAGGTTGCTGTGAGCCGTGTGACGCCACCGCAGTCTACCCGAGGGCAGTACAGTGAGACTCTGTCTCTACAAAAAAAAAAAAAAGAATAAGTTTTGAGGTATCTCTTAGTAGCCCCCCATAACATCTCTTAATAACCCCCCATAACATCTGACATATTAATCTTTCCATTTTCTGAAAATAAAGTTTCTCCTGCAAATCCATGAAATGCACTTGATACCTCAGAGGAATAGAGAATGGTGTTTAAAAGTTCAGAATATTGATTCAAACTGCTTGGCTTCTAAAGCTATCTGTTACTTCGTTTCTCTGTTTTAATTTCCTAATGTGTAAAATAGGAATATTAGTACATGCCTCACAGGATGTTGTAAGGATTGAAATATATATATATATATATAAGATAGAACTTAGAAATGTTATGAAATAATTTTGTCATTATAAAACTTATTATGATAATTTATTAAGATAAGTGAGAAGGATGCCATGCTTAGTTTTGCCTAGCTACCTAAAGTAATTAATACAAGGATTTTTGTTTTATTTTTTGGTTTGTTTTTGTCTGTCTAGGATCAAAGGTGCTACAAAGAGGGAGCTTGCTGTTACTATCAGGTATGGGAAGTCTGGACAACTGGGAGTCCATTTACAACTAATATTTTACCTTGCTAAGTATAAGAAGGTAAATCAGGAGGATATTAAGCATCCCCAGGAGTTCAAATGCAATGAATGTATAGAAATCAAACCTTCCTATCTGAATATTATGTAGGACACTAGAAAAGCAGCCAAATCAAATGTCTAGATAAAAGGTGGTTTAAAAGACAGGTATTGATTCTTTTTTCCTATAACATTCCAATAATCAGTAGTCCTAGTATGATATGGTCCCATATTCACCTCTTGCTGTCATAAACCCACACTAGCTGACAGGAAGATGAGAAAAAGATGAAGGAAAACATATCCAGTCTTGGCATGGGCATAAACTGAACATTGAATGTGCCATTCCTGTTCAGATACCACTGACCAAGTCTTAGTTACATGGCCACACATCTGAAAAGGAGATTGGGAAATATCCACATTCTAGTTAAAATTTAAGGTTTCTATTACTAAAGGTGGAAAATGGGAAAAGAACGCACATGTATGAACAATTACCAGTATCTTCTTTAGCCTACCCTTCCTGTGTGGTAAGTATTTGCAGCTTCTTCATAGAAAAGAACCATTCATTCCCCCAAAGGAGTCAAAGTCCTTTCTAGTTATCACCTTTAGCTCAAGGCCCAAGGTCTTTGGGTTGTATGAAGCAACTTATTTTGGTTCTGCATGGGTCTCTTAATGGCTCTGCAATTTACACACTAAATTCTATGTATTTTGCTTTTCTCTCGACCCTTACTCAGTATGAATGATGGAGAGCTGAAGTGTGACAAGACAGCTTCAATAAAATCTCTTTGGAGAGGGTGGGAGTGGGGAATACACCGCAGTTGCTCTTCTTAATTATGAAATCTAGCTGGGTACAGACTGGGAACATCCCCAGTCCTGCTCATGGGTTGAGTTCCTAGCTTAGTGCATCTAGTCATTGCTAGTTTGTTTTCTGGGTCTGTTTTCTTCTCAGGTTCAGGGCTTTTCCTCTTGGAACTTTTCTCTTGTATTTTATCCTTCATAACCTCTTCTAAAATGAGCATCAGAAAGAACTCTCTTTGTGAGGGCTATCCAGTCCTGGGCTCTCTATGTGAGCCTATGCAGTGCTTTGTTCTCAAATAGCCATAAGCTTTGAAGGTCAGGCTTGTGGTTTCTTGAAAACTAAAACACCCTCAATAATCTGGTGGGCTTCTGGTCTGTTTTCAGTCAATTCTACGTGCCAGAAATAATGGACAAAGGTAGAACATAAATGAACACTTTTTTTTCTTTTCAGAATTATCTTACTCGTAAAAGTTAAAGCAGAGGACCTCCTCATTGTGCTAAAAATGTCCTGTTGGGGATTTGCTTATTTTCTCTCTCTCCAGATTCCTCAGGCAGATAAAGATCTTAGTTTCTGTTTGGTGACATGAGTAAATCCAGTTTGGTTTAGCCCTGTGGACCTACTGCAGGAGGCCTCTCTAAACCAATGTTTTCTGTCTTTTTTTTTTTTTATTATTTCAGAATACTATGGAGGAACGATTGTTTTGGTTACATGCATTACTTTTGTACGGTTTGAGTCAAGTTTATACTTGTGTCTGTGCCCATTGGTATGAATTTACCTATCCCCTCCTCAGTCTTCCACCTGCTTGATTTCTATTGAATTTTACTATCATATGTATATATGTGTGTTAATAAATTTAGCTCGAATTTAAAAGTGAGAACATGGAGTGTTTACTTTTCCATTCCTGTGATACTTCAGTTATAAGGATGGTCTCCTGTTCCACCCATGTTACAAAAGATATTAGTTCATCATTTTTTATGATTGAGTAATATTTTTTTATTTTAGACAGAGTCTCACTTTGTTGCTCTGTGTAGAGTGCCGTGCCATCATCATAGCTCACAACAACCTCAAACTCTTGGGCTCAAGTGATTTTCTTGCCTCAGTCTCCTGACTAGCAGGGACTATAGGCACCCACCACAATGTCTGGCTATTTTTTCTATTTTTTAGTAAAGATGGGGTCTCACTCTTGCTCAAACTGGTCTTGAACTCCTCAGCTCAAGCAATTCACTCACCTCAGCCTCCCAAAGTGCCAACATTCCAGGCACCAGCCACTGGCTGAGTAATATTTTTATACTTGAAAACTTTGCTTTTTTATTTCCTAGCCTCAGGGGTCTGCTCACTTCTCTTTTTTTTAACTTAATAAAATATCAATGGAAAAAAAATAAAATAAAACATCAATGGAATCTCATTAAAATAGTGAGCTTGGATGATGTCTTCAACTGAATTGTCAGGATGTAGACCAAGACAAAAGTGTTCATGTGAAAATGATATCAAGAAAAACTAACAAAGGTGTGGGAACGTGGGACCTGGAGGTTAAGGATGGCAAGCAATGCCAGTGGAGGGTAGCATTGCCCCAACTGCCCAGGGTATCTTTGGAGGTGAGATAATGATATAGCTCACACCTTTAATGTTGTGCTCCTAATGTTGTGTAGTATTTATACTTCTGCACCAATTAAATGATGTTTAGAGGCTGCCTGGTGTTAAACAGAGGCATTTACCTTAAAAACTACTTCTGGCTCTCCCAGTTTGAAGCAAAGCAGTTCCAGTATGCCAAGGAAGCCTGCCAAAAAAAAAAAGAAAAAGAAAAAAAGATCAGATGTTGGCTGCAAGAGAAAGCAATCCTGGAGCTGGTGTGAACTGAAACTGTAAAATGATTACGGTGAATATTGGCAGAGTGCTGATTGGAAGGCAAATCTTTAATCAGGTAACAAATTCTTAGTGGGAGATAATGGGATCACTTGGATTCCCTCTCCAGAGTCACCTCTCATCATTAGTATGACTTAAGTTCTTACCTGTTGTAGTTTAATAATAACAATAAAAAAGTAAGTACAAGAATTAGGCAAACAATACCATCATTTTGAGTTTTCCAACCTATTTCAATAGAGTTACAAAATCTGTCCAAGGTCCAAGAGATCACAGATAACAATTTAAGCAAAAAACTGATAATAATCACAGGTCACAGCTTTCCACACTGTGGTATCTGTGTCTCCAATGTCTATCAACCAGCTACTAAGCTGAAGCTATTTATTTCAAGTTCTTTTACAGTAGTACCTTACTTCTAAGCACGAAATTATGGATTAACTTTAATATAATATTAGGTGCAGAAATAAAGACCAAATTAACAGTGGTCTGAAACAATGAAAAAGTGAAGGATTTGTCTTAATCTAAGAGAGTTAATCATTTTTTATTGCAATGAAATTGGATCCATGAAAGCCAGACGTGCCAGATGTGATAATATATGGGCCTGGATTCAATATTAGCTTGATCAATAAGCTGTAAAGGACAGTTGGGGATACTTGAACATAGTTTACTAAATAAGATTAAAATTTTCTGAAATTAAAGAATGGAGAAAATTGGCTGATAAAAGCAGGTTATAAAGGCAGATGAAAGTATATATACATATCAATGGGAAAAATCTAGAAGTACATGAATGATTTCTTTATAGTGGTTATCCCAAGTTGTGAAAATATGTTGTTTTTATTTATTTTGAATGTCTTTAAACCCAAACTTTCTACAATGGACATGTGTTGTTTATAGAATGAGTTAATTTTGTTTCTATTTACAGAAAAACACAAAATTTGAAAAATAGTATGCCATAATTCTAAAAAGGCTACTATATTTATTATTTTAAAAGAGCTTAGAAATTAATATAAAGGAAAATAATCCAATTTTAAATAGACATTTCAATAAAATTCAATAGTGTGATTCAAAATAAGATTTAACCTCCCTCCTGCATAAATTTGTCTCTATAAAAATTCTTAAACATGTTCATATCCTTTGACTCAGTAATTCTGCTTTTAGAAATTTGTTCTGGGTTGGTTATCAAAGGTACAGTGGAAAACTTCTGCAGGAGGATACTTATGGCAATGATGTTTATAATAGCATCAAATTACTAAAAATCTAATTTGCTACTTATATGGAGTTTATGAGATAAATGTATTGCTGTTCTATGCAAACATTACATTTTGAGTTAGTTTTTTTAATCTGCAAAATAAATATTTATGTAGTCCTCTAAATACAAAAATATAATACAGTAAAAATGTACCACATGCCTGCCCCATTGCCTATGACCCTAGACCCCAATGCCCCAGCCCCAAACTTACAAATGTATTATCTTGCAGAATTTTTTGAATGTACAAATATATCAATAGATATTTCTATTTTTCTCCTTTTCATATTCAATATATGGCATACAGTTCACATCATTTCATACTATACTATTATTGCTTAATAATATGCCTTTATTTCAACATAAATGCACATTAAGATTCCTCATTTTCATCATTTTATAGATTATAATTTCATAGTATATTTACCCAAACTCTTATTAATAAACATTAGATTACTTGTATCTTTTCATCTTACATAAAATGCCATGTAAGTAAACTTGCACATATATAATTTTCTACGTATGTAAATTATCTGTAGAATAATTTGCTAGAAATGTGCTTGTTGGGTAAAGAGAATAAGCTTTTGAAATGTTAGTAGGTATTGCCAAATTGCCTTCTACAAGTTTAGATCAATATGCATTCCTGTCAGCAGTGAATAAAAGTATCATTTTCCTCATAGTCTCTCCACCAAAGTATATTGCAAAACTCTTAGATTTCTACCAATTCCATTAGTGAAAGTGAACTAATTATCTATTGCGATATAACACCCTTTCAAGACTTACTGACTTAAAGTAACCATGATTTTTTATTTCTCACCATTCTGTGGATTGGTTGGTTCTTCTGCTGGGTTTTCTGCTGTTTTTCCTGTTTACTTATTTGGCTCCATGTGAATGGGGTTGGAGTTTTGTGGATAGTTGGGAAAGTTGGTACTGGCTCTGCACACAGTCTTCCACCCTCAAAGCCACCCTGGGCATTCTGGGCATTCTCATAAGGAAGCAGCTGAATTCTAAGAGGCAAGTCCCAGAATGCCAACTGGCATCACAGCCTTCTGTTTTACTATTGGTAGCACAAGTCACATGACCCAGCTCAGAGTCAAAATGGAGGGGACTGCACAGGACAGGACCACCATTTAAGGGCCGCTTTAATGATAGACTACCACATTCAATGAACACAGTTTTAATTTGTATTTGTCTTATTAATGAGTTTGAGAAATTTAAATATCTTTTCACATGTTTATTAGCTTTTGGCATTTCCTTTTCTTTCAAATGTCTATTATAATTTTAGTTAATTCTAATTTATTCTGCATAGATTTATTGGTCTTTTTCTTCTACATTTTCGGAAATTCTATTAGGGATATTGGCCCTTTTCGATGGCATGAGTTGTAGATATTTCACCTTCTTCAAAGACAAATGGCTTCTTTAAAAAAAGAACAAAACATATATATATATATATATATATATATTCTAGCCTAGAGTGACATTTTCTCTTGGGCATCCTTCCTTGGGTGTTGTATACGTGTTAATATTTTTTTTGCTTGTTTGGGGGGTTTTCTATGATGATACTAAGGTAATTCTTTTTAATTAACAATCATTAAGTTAGTTGAATTTTTCCAAATTATTATTTTTTTTTAGATCTACCTGTAGTAATTTTAGTTGATCCATGATGATTTTTTTTCTGGTTAATATTATTTACGTATGTTAACCTGTTGATTCTATCTACCTTTTTAAGAAACATCCACATGTTGATGCTGTGGCAATTCTCTTTTAATTACTAATTATTAAATTAGGTATATGACATTTCTGCAAATTAAAAAGAAAAGACTGCAAAAAATAAACACTATAAAGTGGGGACTAATTAAAAAAAAAACAGGAGTTTTGTACTTTGGAAGACTTGACTTTAAGATGATATTTGTCTACTAATTGACTTAGCAGGGAAAATTGCTAGAACATTCAAAGCAGTTTCCTCATTTGTAAAATAAGAATAAAGCTTTCTTCAGTACGTTCTTAAGACTATTAAGTACAACATATTGTATTTTAAAGTAATATAGCTATAGATTATCCTCAATATATGTTAGTTCTGTTTTCTATCACATATACTAGTAAAAAGAATTATTTGATGTAGACCGCTTGAACAGATTGTTCAATGGCTGAACACACATAGCTTAAAATGACCTATTATGTAGAAAAAGTTAATATGTAGTAGAACATTGTTAACATTTATGAGGTAAAGAATGTTTTTTGAAAAATGGGATTATGCTTCTTAATTTTGTAAAAGGTTGAAGCTTCTCACTTACAATTAAAATACAGTATATTACAGTAATATGAGGATTAATTCCATATGTCAAAAGGGCTAGAATATATTGTTAAGTTGTTTGGTCAAAAACTAGTGTAGACTGTGGAGGTATTTTTTAAATGTGACAAATTTAAATCAGTAGACTTTATATAAAGGAGATTACCCACCATAATGTGAGTGGACCTCCCAAATATGTCTGTTCAAGAATCTCACCATTGAAAATAATGTAATAAAGGAGCAGGTATACAGACAAAACAATGAAGGTGATTATTCAGAGAAACCATATACAAATTTTTAAAAATCAACTTAGAAGAAAAATTTTGACTGTTTGAACCAGTGTTTTTCAATCTTTTTTAAATCTCACAGCACACTTGAACCTATAGTTAAACTTCTCTTGCACATTTAAGTTACATTCATTAAAAAAATGGAGCAAAAAGAAAAAGAATATACTCACTGTACTTTGAACTTCTATTGAAAATAATTTAATTAGTGCTCTTCAAAAATTTTCTCTGCACACCTAAGATCTTCTCATGGCATATCAGTGTGTCACAGCACACCAGTTGTAAATCACTGGTTTAGACATTAGACTTAGAATTTACAAGCATTTGTTATTCTCTTAATTTTCTCCATAAATGAAATACAAAGTTAAAATGAATTTGGAAAATTAGTAGCAAATATGATAGTAGATGTTAATCTCAATATATCAGCAATCACTTTGAATTCCAATGTTCTAAATGTACCAACTGCCCATGTTATAAGAATGGGTCAAAAAAAGGACTCAATTATGTGATGTAGATTTATATAGATTAAAAGTAAATGGATAAAGAGAAAGATACCATGCTTACACTAAACAAAGACAAGCAGGAGTAGCTTTATTAATTTCAAAAAGAGAATATCTCACAGTGAGGAAGTGCAGGCAGAATGGGGACCATAGACCCCATTCTTGGCAAGAGAAAACACCCCCAGAAAATGGAAAAAAAAAAAAAAAAAAAAACAGAGAAATAAGCTAATCAAGGTGGAATAAAAACAGTTTAGCTATCTTACTTTTCAACCAGCCACTAAATTCCTTATCTGAGCAGTTTCCTGCTTTTCTAGAAGCCTAGCCTATCAGGGATACAGCTTGCAAACACCCCTGCTGGGTCTGTGAGCATTCTGAAATAACACATAAATGAAAGAATAAATCCCAAGGAAGATTTAAAAATATTTTTAACTAAATAAATATAAAAATAACTTCCCCAAATTTAAAGGATAGGATGAAAGAAATGATTACTGGGAAATTTATAGCATTAACTCTGTATATGAGTTCTCCCTTCTCTTCACTTTTGCTTCTCATAGTTTCAGTTAACCATAGTCAACCAATGTGTAAAAAGATTAAATACAAAATTTCAGAAATAAATTATACCTAAGTTTTAAATTATTCACAATTCTGAGTACTGAGATGAAATATTGCCACATCCCATATTCTACATTACATGAATCATCCGTTTCCCAGCACATCCAGGCTGTCCATCCTGCCTATTCATTAGTCACTTAGTAGCTATCTGGGTTCTCAGATCAACTGCCTTGTTATAGCAGGACTTGGGTTTAAGTAACCCTTATTTTACTTAATAATGGTCTCTAAGTGTAAGAATAGTGATACTGGGAATTCAAAGAAGCCAAAGAAAAGTTGTAAAGGTCCTTTAACTGAAAAGGTGAAAATTCTCAGATTAGTAAATATATAAAGAAAAAATATTATATACTGAGGCTGCTAAGGTCTACAGTAAGATCAAATTCTTTACTCATGAAGTTGTGAAGCGAAGAAGAGAAATTCGTGCATAGTAAAATATACCTTAACTGAAATACTTGGAAGCAGAAGTGTTTCAGATTTCAGATTTTTAAAAAAATATTTACAGAATACATACTGCAAATATTTTTTCATACTTTGGAACATTTAGGATTTGAGATCTTTAATTAGGGATGTTCAACTTGTATAGGGTTTGATACCATCTGTGGTTTCAGGAGTTCACTGGAGGTCTTGGAGATTAGGGGAAACTATTGTATATCAGAAAGAAGGAAGATTAAAATGGATTATTTAAGCTTCTGCTTTAGGAAACTAGAAAAATAAAATCCAGCTAAATCCAAGGCAAGCATACAAAAGAAATAAAAATTAGAGAATAAATAAATAATATTGAAAACAATAAAACCAAAAGATAGTTCTTTGAAACAAATAACAAAATTGGTAAGTCTTTAGTCAGGCTAAGAAAACAAGAGAGTGAATAAATTACTAATATCAGAAACAAAAGAGGGGCGATCACTATAGGGCCCATGAACACTGAAAAGATAATAAAAGACTATGAACAACTTTCACCCACAAACTTTAAAAACCTCATTGAAGCAATTCCTTGAAAGACACATTGTCAAAATTCATACAAGAAGAAATAGACAATCTGAATAGGTCTAAATCTACTAAAAAAAAAAAAAAGAATCAATAATTAATAACCTTGTAAAACAAAAAGTACCAGGACCAGAGAGTCCACTGGTGAATCCTACCAAACACATGAGGAAGAAATTACACCAACTTTCTACGGTATCTCTAGAAAGTAGAAGCGAAGAGAATGCTTCTAACTCATTCTATGAGGCCAGTATTACCCAAATATCAAATCTGGACAAAGACATTACAAGAAAAGGACATTACAGATCAGTATCTCTCATGAACATAGATGTACAAGTCCTCACCCAAATATTAGAAAATTAAATCCAACAATGTATAAAAAGTACTATATAGCATAAACAAATACTATGAGTAGACAGGTATGCCAGGCTAGTTCAACATTCAAAAATCAATTAATGTAATCCATCACATTATCTCCTTGTAATTTTTCTGTATTGTGATTACATTTATTGTACTTTTCTTCTTAAACATATAATCCAAACACATAAACATAGGCAATTTTCTTTCAACACATTTTTCTTTAACAACTTCTGTTTAATATCCAATTGTTCAATTGAGTTCTACATTCTGAAAATTACAGGAAAATAATTTTCTCATTTTCACTAAAAACGCTGCCATAGTTTATGTGTATGTTTTGATATACAGAGCCATGATCAACCTACTTAAAAATGACCACAAAAAACTTGAAAATTGTAATTATAGGCAAATATAAAAACAAAAGCTAGTAGAGTCTTTCAAACAATTAAATTAGACATTCAACAAGTTAATGAAAAATGTACTACATAATCAACTATACAGATTGTAGAGGTAGTTTCATTTATTTCATGTATATAACCTTGAATTTATTTCAATCAACTTTTCAAGAATTTTTGCAGTGTAAGCTTATACTACCTAACCTCACTTGGGGTGATAGCGTTCCCCATGTGGACAACATTCTTAGTCAATTAATGCAGCGGAGATAAGTCTGGACCAAGGTCAGAAATATATGAATCTCCATAGAGCAACCTAGGTATAGGCAGCTAAGGAATTAATTATGCCTGAATTTGAGAAGAAGATGAAGGTCAATCACTATTTCAGTTATTTAACCTCAGAGAATTATCTCTATCTCAGATAATTCTGGAAACTCATTAAAGAGCTAGTGGATTAGTTTCTTCTCTGAAACTTAAGCTGAAAATAACGGACTAATAAGCAGAAGCTATGACATGGCAAACCTTAATTAAAGGACTTGTTTCTGTGATGGGAACTAGAGAATTGATTTTGAAACTGCTTGGTCTTATAAAACACAAAGATATCATGAAGATTTTTTAAGTGTCCTAACTGAGGAACTAGAAGATAATATTCTGGTAAGGCAATGTTTCTAACATAAGTGGATGCTAGAATCAAAACACACCTTTCCTTTCTAAAATCTATGAGCTTAGAAGGAAATGGTGCTTTTCATAGAGGATACAAGATTAAACTGGAATCTTAAAATTTATACATATTATATACATGTATATATAAAACATTGGGTTAAGTATAGGTTCCGTAATAACCCATTCAAAAGGTAGAAACAGGGATCCCTAGCTCTAGGATTAAACTCAGTACTTTATACAGAAATAAAACCAAGTTCTAAAAAAATTCAATAATTTTCCAGAATAAAATATTAAACAACTGGTTGGTGTACAATTAGAACCAGTTCTGGTTGTAACTCTTCCAGTATAATCTTGCATACTGATACCTATTTTCCTTCATAGCATACATTTTATCACATGGTTGAGGAATCCAGTTGGTAATAAAAACACCTCATTGAAAGAATGTTCTGTGGAATATATACCCAGTGTGAAATGACTACAAGTCTCCTTAGTGGTATTGACAATATATAGTTACACATTTGTTACAAAAATCTTAATTTCCCTATTGGCACATGTGTACCCTCTGGTTTCATTGATAATGACCAATGTAACAGGGTCCAATAGTGTAGACATGATTTCTGGGCACCAGAATTCATTCATTCCTAAAGCACAGGCTGTCTAATAAAGATATTTATTCATCCTAACAGCTGCTGATTTCATTCTCAGAAGTCAAGGAAGTAAAAAGAAAGACACTGAGAAGTTAGGAGGGAGATACATTACATAAGCATTGTTAATAAAAAAGCAAAAGGAAGACATTAGTGAACAGATCATCAAAGCTAAAACTACAAATGTGGGGTCAGGGGCAATAATTTGGAAAGTAGGAAGGAACTAGATTATGAAAAGTATTGAATATCATTTAGAATAACTTACATTTATCCATTTGACTGTAGATAATGAAAACTAATAATTCTGAAAAAGAGAAAGCCATGATGAAAACTCCATTTAGAAAATAATGCTGTAATCCCAGCACTCTGGGAGGCTAAGACAGGTGGATTACTTGAGTTTAGGAGTTCAAGACCAGCCTGAGAAAGAGTGAGACCCTATCTTTACTGATAAACGAAAAAACTAGCTGGATGTTGTAGTGGGCGCTTATAGTCCCAGCTACTTGGAAGGCTGAGGTAGGAGAATGGCTTGAGCCCAAGAGTTTGAGGTTGCTGTGAACTATGACGTCTCAGCACTCTACCCAGGGCTGAGTGTGACTCTGTCTCAAAAAAGAAAAGTTATCCTCTAATCTTTATGTGGATGGGACTGATCAAGGAAAAGACAGACACTCACGGCAGAAGCAGTTGATTCTCACTCAGTATCCATGTTCTTCCCTCATCTTCCATGTATGTATAAAAGGATACATAACTAATTCTGGCCAGCAAACTTATGTGAAGTGTATCACTTCTAGGTTGATTCATTGATTAGCTTTAATTCTCCGGCTCTCTTCATTTATTTGTAGCTCCTATAGGCCTTATGTTGAGATAGTAGCAGACACATGATATAAATAATTTGCATTTCTGAATCAACACTCATATGGCTTCTGCACTAAAAAGCCACCTAAACTGACCTTGTATAAGTGATAATATACATATATAGAGACATGATATGTTGTGTATCTGAGATTTGGTAGGTTATGACTCCATTACAAACCTTTTCAGTGATTCTTAAACTTGAGCATGCATCTGAATTAGCTGGATGTCTTGCTAAAACATGGATTGCTACTTACCATTTTCAGAGTTTCTGTTTCAGTCAGTCTGCTGTGGAGTGGGAAACATTTCATTTCTAATAAATTCTCAGGAGATGCTGATCATATAGGTCAGAGGAACACAGTTGGAAGATCACTGGCCTAGGAAAACTGGAAAATATAGAGCACTTCTGCAAAATATGGTTTGTTTCTGAATTAAAGTAGTAACAAAGAAAGTTTTTTTTTAATAAAGGATAAACAACAGGGATGTTGAAAAAGAAGATGTTATACATCTGGTGCAGCAACTACATTATATTGGGGCCGATGAGAAAATCAAAATCATGATGAAGGCATAGATATTTTCACCTTAGTTAACACTGGATGTTCTATCCTCTTTTTGTCTCAGTGATTGGTATATGTCTTTTTCTTTTCTTTCCACTTTTGGAAACTCATTTTCCTGTCTACAGTCTTCCCTCTTGGCTTCAACCTATGTAACTGCAGATGAAAGATTAATCATTTTTTCTAAACAATAGTGACATTTTCAAGTTGGGCTTATCCTACTCAAGATCTCATTGTTTATTGTCAGGAACAACTACATATATCTTGTTGGCCATACTTTTCTGATAGGTTTTCTTCCTCCCTTTAGGTTTAATGCCTTGTATCTAGCAAGAAGAACAAGAAACATGAGTCACTTCTGCAGAAGATTTGAGAATCCTGCAGCTCCTGTGCCGTCTGTTAGGAATTGAGAGGCAGCTGCTGACCTTGAAGCCATGCAGAGCTGGAAACTCCTGTCTAAAGCACTGATTTCTCCATATGTGTCAGTACTTCTTGTGTTGCCGCTCTTGATACCTGAACACTCCCTGGTTTTCCATCGTTAATTGTAATCATGACTGTTTGTATTTCAGAATCCTTGGGTTGCAGAGTTGGGGAATGATAAGCTGTGATGGAGATTAATGGCTAAGGCAGCTATGGAAGTCACTCAAAATATAAACTTTTCACTGGGAGGAATTAAATAATGGTTTTTAAGTAGAGAAGTTCCAGCTATGGTTAAACACTCATTTTGATAAGTGGTAGTTAGCCCTAATCATCCGTTCTGACTTAGTCATCTCTCAGATGAGCTAAAGTATAGAGTGCTGAAGCTGGGCTTAGGGATTTGAAGAAATATTACCTAAGATGTATCCTTCTGTGTGAAAATAGACAAAAAAACCCAGAGTAATCAGAACTATACATTCATTACCTCCTGCCATCACATATGTATGCATTTGCACCAAGGCTTTTCCTCTTTTTTTGCAGTTTTTGGCCGGGGCTGGGTTTGAACCCGCCATCTCTGGCATATGGAGCTGGCACTCTACCCTTTTGAGCCACAGGCACCGCCCTGCACCAAGGCTTTTTCAATTTTTTTTTTTTCCTTATTCAAGTAGCCATTGTCTGTTGATGATGAGTTCAGTGATTTAGAGTCTGAGCAAATAAAATATCAATGTATTTTTTCAAAGCATTTTTTTTTAATGTGTTCAGTAAGGAGAGAGGAAATCACATGTTATGGAGGTCAAAATATTGAGTAGTATTTTATAAAAGGATTACAATGTTCTGCCATGTAAAATGTGTACTTTTCTGCCCCCATTTTTTTTTTTTTTTTTTTTTACTGAATGACTTAATTCATTTAAATTTACTTGATCCATCAGTATCTGTTAATTGAGAAAATGCTATCAAATGTAGCAGAAGGCAACCTGGGGCCACAGTGCCTCCTACCTGGACCACTTTTTAGCTCTATGTTTTTATTTTGACCCATTAGCAATTTTGTCTGTCTCTAGGACATCCTCACTATTTTATTTATTTTTTAATTTAATTTTTATTAAATCATAACTGCATACATTTGTGGGGTACAATGTGATGATTTGATATATAATGAGGAATGCTTAAATCAAACTGATTAACATGACCATCACCTCCCTTATTTTTTGTGGTAAGATATTTATAATATACTCTTAGTTGTTTGGAAATGTACTCTTGCATTGTGCATCTGAGGTGAGATCCCACTAAATACCCTCCCTCCACTCACTCTCTGCTTCCTCTCCTCTCTCCTTCCCCCTTCTTTCTAGATTATATTTGTGTTTTATCATTTGTATGAATGTGTAAGTGATTATATATTGGTTTCATAACAGTATTGAGTACATTGGATGCTTTTTTCCCCATTCTTGAGGTACTTTCTTAAGAAGAATATGTTCCAGCTTCATCCAGGTAAACATAAAAGATGTATAGTCTCCATCTTTTTTATGGCTACATAGTATTCCATGGTATACATAGACCACCATTTGTTAATTCATTCATGGGTTGATGGGCATTTGGGCTGCTTCCATGACTTGGCAAATATGAATTGGGCTGCAGTAAACATTGTAGTGCAAATGTTTTTTGGTAAAATGATTTTTGTTCATCTGGGTAGATACCTAGTAAAGGAAATGTGAGATCAAGTGGTATGTCAACTTTTAGTTCCTTGAGAATTCTCCATATTTCCTTCTAAAAAGGCTGTATTAGTTTGCAATGCCACCAAAGGTGTAGAAGTTTTCCCTTCTCTCCACATCTCCATCAATCTAAATAAAGTATCTCCTAGACATTGTAATTAACTTTGACAAAGTTAATATGAAGGAAAAAAATCCTGCAAGAAGACAGATGCAAGAAAAGCATTACCTACAAAGGGAGAAATATTAGAATGACTGCAGACCTTTCAACCAAAACTTTTCAGGCCAGAAGAGAATAGTCATCAACCTTCAATCTAAAACAAAACAACTTTCAGTCCAGGATCCTGTATCTAGCTAAACTGAGTTTGCCCAAAATATTAAGGGAAAAATAAGGAAATACATTATATATGGATAATATGGCTCAGGAGTTGGGGAAGCCCAGCAGGCCATCTGGGGCCACAGTGCCCTCCCACAGAATACATGGGGTTCCAGTCCACCGAGGATCCAGGATCCAGTGGGAGCAGGCCAGAGCAGCCTCCTTTTAACACTATGACCAAGGGAGGGCCAGTGGCATGGCTAGTGAAGCAGGCAGCAGCCATGTGAGACAAAGGCCAAGGCCCAAGGCCTGGATGTGTGGAGACCAGAAGCTCCCCTACAGACCCATATGGCTGCCCACGGGTCAAGCAGCCTCAGAAGTTCCTGCCCTCCCCTGGACAGGGAGGGTGGTATTAATTGCACTTTAACCAGGGGAGTGTTAGCCTTACCTAGCTCTATCTTTCCTGGTCAAGAGGTGGCCACTATCTTGAGGGGCACTTTCTTTAAAGTTTGAGCAACATGGGTGGACATTATACACTGAAACACATTTTACATGGCACAAAGGGTAAGGTTCTAAAATCCACTCTTGGGGCTATAATTGAATATAGTAAGATTCTAAAATTTAAGATTATTTCTAAAATATCCCTTAAAACCCTATGCAGTGTAGTGTATATAATTTCTTAATGCACAGTAAAATTTGAAACTCACTGAATTAGTCCCAAGGAAGAAGCAAAAAGAAAGACACTGAGCTTCTGTCTACACATTGAAACCACTTCAACTTTACGACAATTAGTTTATTCTGTTTAATGTTAAACTTCTATTACCTTAATAAATGCTCATAAAAAGTAAATGAAGATCTAACTTCCCCATCTGTTCTACAGCCTTACAGGTGTGTATACAGCAACAGAGATACATTTATTCTTCCATGGCTCCACCTGAAGGAGCTCCTTCCCCTCCAGTTGCAACCTTACAATCATCTCATATTGTAGATGCAAAACTTGCATGATCATTAGAAATACATGGGAAACATTTTTGAAACTGTACATAATTGATACTTACCTTGAGAAAGTCTTATTCACAAACTCTAAAGCGGAGGTTAAGAACACATTTTAAGAAAACATATTCCTCAATGAACCCGATGATCAGCCAAATTAAAATAGCACTGATATAGAAGATCCAAGAAACAAACAACAGAACAAATAATACCAGATGCCTTAAGCAGTCCCTTCTACCCAAGAGCCTCTATCAGCAGGCCTCTGGTTGTGCTGCCACCAAATTTCCAGATTGTCAAAACTTGATAGGAAGAGACACATGCCTAATTAGTCCTTGACTGTCTTCCAAAGCAGATGACCACATCCCCAACCCTGCATAGCAGGCCATGTGCTCATTCTATTCATCCAGTAAGTGACTAAGACAAAAGCATTTCTGTGGGGGAGAGATGAGAAAAGTTCGAAGAAAACTATAAAATTCAGTCTCTTTGAGCTATGCAGCTCTCTTCCTGGAATATTTCAATATTCCCAAGCCAACTAAAATTATTTTAATATTCTCTTTTTGGCAATGAAAAGAATTTCCCATACTCCTCTTGATGTAATTTTTTTCTCCCAAGGAAGGGGAAACTGTCTTGACCGCACACAGAAGCTATTCAACTTCTCTGCCAGCTTCACACAGTTTTAGGACCTTTTAATCTTTAAAAAGGCAACATTTACAGTCCGACTGGCAGATAAGAACCCTAGAATGTTCAGGATGTAGATGTACAACCTGTGCAATTGGGCCTTGACCTATAAGAAAACTTGTATCATTTTCTTATTGTACAGGATACAGATTTAGCCTCAGGTTGAACATAAAACCAGGAATAATTTTCTTTAAGTTCACATCTCTCTGCCTCAATCACCCTGAGTTCTTCCTGTACCTACGGTATTAATCCTCCAATTCCTTCCTTACTAGTATCATCTCGGCAGGAGAGCTTTATCAAGTATTCAGAAATCACATCTGAAGACCTCACATCCTGTTCTACAAAGCGAGTACTTGACTTTGCTCCATTGTGATCAATGTATTCTTAAGAAAACCTTGTGTTAGGCATCGTTAGCTGAGAGCAGGCTTCAAATCAGGCATCTAGTAAGCCTGTACTAAATGAAGGAGGAGCATGTTTGCCTTCAAGCTGAAGTCTTCAGCAAACAGTACTTTAATCCTGGAGAATAGCTCGTTATTCTTGAGATTTTTCTTCTGGCTCTAAATCAAATATGACTTCTTATACTACTTATTCATGATGTGGTTTCAAGTAAGAACTGCAATTGGGATAGAAACAGTGAATTTTCAGTCAAGTGACAGGACATAGCCAAATTTTATTTCAATATACTCTTGCTTCCAAAGAAAAAAAAATCCTGTCTAGGATGAAATGAGGGGTAGAAAATATGGTAGACAGAGGACACTATAATAAGTCCAAAAAGACTGAGATTTGAGCCACTGTTCCGCGCAACTTTTAGACAAACTGTCAGACATTTTTTACCTCAAAACAGTGTTGAGACAAACTTATTCTTATGGCCCTCAGAAGCAAAATGGCAATAGAAGAGTAATTATTATAAACAATTTCAAAAAAATTAGAGTAATTATTCCCCAAATAATAGTGTTGAACACTCAGCTACTTAAGAACCTTCCCTTGTCTCCCTATGAACAGGCCTGAGTTACCTACCCAACTCTATTTCCGTAACTTACTAACGAAGTTCTCCACAGGTTACTGTTTCCCATTCACCCAAGGCCCAATTTCATTTGACAACACTCTGTTTCATTCACAGAATCTCTCTCTTTCTCCACTTATTAAAAGTTCATTCATTCTCCAAGTTCCCGGCCCTAATCCTATTTTCTTTCTAAAGAAAGCCCTTCCAATGAGCCCTCTTTCTTTCATTTTTTTCATCTGACTTTGTGCAGTTCCTGTCTCTAGCACAACTGTCTCGTATTGTTTTGTAATTATTTCAAATGCATATAAGTTATCCCATAAGTTGAAAAGTAGTCCTGTCATAAATATAACTATTCATCATGAAGAAACTTAATTTACAATATTTATTGAATTGAATGGCATCAGATTGATCATGCCAACTCCCCAATCTCATAGCTAAACAAAATCATTACAAAATACATTATTTTGAGTCATTTAGAGAGAAAAGTTGAAAATTACATTTCTTTTCCATGTTTCTCTCACTGACCCTGTGTGACTGGATCTTTTTCTAAGATTCTGGGAGCTCAGAGGACAATCACAGACCCACACAGAAACCAAGGAGAAGTTTTCCAGTTTCAAGTCTGTGTAATTTACAACTAAGGTTTCTATTAAGCTTGACTGATTTATTCATGCTTCTGCTGGTGAAGAGAAATTTATATATTTTGAATATTCAAAAATCCCCTGAGAGGTCTTTTGTGAACAAATACAAGTGTGCCTAATTATTCAATCAATATGGCCAAATATTATAAACTGGCCTATTTTTCCTAGAAGATATTATCTCTTTCAAGTGGACAACACATATCATTTTGGTTATTATCCTCTGTAATTACTGACTCAAATGTTGGCTAATAAAAGATATCTGATCCATGAACTATTTCTATTCATTAGAAAATAAAAAGTGTTTCAAATCTGAATATTTTTATACAAAAGTACAAGGTATTCTGCCAATGATAAGCCACACTATTTGTCCTCAGTAAAAATTGTCCAAGATTTCTATTTTCTAGAAACGGTGATAACCCTTGATGACAGCCAAGGCTTTTCTGACAAAGGAAGAGCACTTTGTATCTTCTTCCAATCCATCATGATTAGAGTGGGTGAATTGAAAACATCCAGCCTGCGCTGGATCGGAGCTCTGTGTGACTGCCGGCTGGGAACCGCTCACGGCAGCTGCTCTGCTGCATTCACCCCATCAGCTGCACTTTATCAGGGAGCACACTCACCTTCCTAGGAGAGTAGAGGGCTGCATGGCTCTGCAATAGAAGCCTGGTTTCGGTGCACAGCGTTGGTTAACCCTTCCTTGGGATTTAGATGTCCCTTCCAGGATGTCCTAGTCTGTTCTGGCTGCTCTAACAAAATACCAGAAACTGGATAGCATATAAGCAACACATTTATTTCTCACCGTTCTAGAGGCTGGGAAGTCAAGAATTAAGGTACCAGCATTCTGAGGTCTAGTGAGGGACAGTTTTCTGATTCCTAGATCCTGTCTTCATCTGTGTCCTTACATGGTGAAAGGGGTGAATGAGCTCTTTGGGCCTCTTTTGTAAGACCCTGAGGACTCAGCTCACATATTTAATCAATCTCCAAAGTGCCCACCCTCCTAACACCATAACCTTGGAGATTAGGTTTCAACATATGAATTTTTGAGGGACATATATTCAGGCCATAGCACAATAGCCAGCATCTTCACTCAGAATGTTGGCAGAATATAGGCACCTCAAAGAGAGTTTTCAGCTTGAATATTCTTTTTGCCAGCCAGAGCACAGATGGAGGGGTGGAATGGGAGTATGGTGGGTGTTTTCATGTGAATATTTTGGATGGCAGTAAATGGGGATGCTAATAAACACATTTATTCCTGACTTTGCGGCAGCTTTGTGGCTGCCCAACTGACAGTTTAGCATCTGGTGGAGCACTGTGTGGGTCAACTGAAGACAACATGTACACTAGTCCTTACAGAAAAATTGGATGGAAATAAGAATAGCTGGAACATAAGTCGCTGGGCACCGTTGCAGGACACCCACCTGCAAATTTACTATCCTCAGTCAACTCTGTCACATTGTTCCAGATTTTTTTTCCAAATCAATTGGCTAGTTTCAAGGTAATTTTTTTGTTTGTTTTGTTTTCTTTCTCCTCAGTAGGCACTCATGAAAAAGGTGAAACCGAATTATCATGAAATTATCATTTGGAGTTTTAGAGATAAAGAAACAGGTAGCGCTAGCAGTTTGCTTTACACAATATTTTTAGTTTTCTCTGTTCACTTTAATCTCACAACTGAAGAATAGTGCTCAGCTTCCACCTGGTGCATGCTAAAAAGCTTGGCAAAAGTTATGTGAAAGTCAGTCTTTGTGTGAATAATTACACTTGTTGAAAGGAGCCCAGAAACTACAATACTGAGCTACTTTCAAATGCCTAGTAAATTCTCAGTGTAAGGTAGATATTGCTCTTATTACATTCATGGAACTTAAGGTGGAGCCCCATTAGTATGAAGAACTGTGTGGTTTTGGGAAAGTCACATGGCTTTTCTGTGCTCCAATTGACTAATCAATAATATAAAGTCATAGGGTTGTAGGGTAGAGGGAATAAGAGCAATTTCAAGGTCCTTTTTCAATTTCACATTTTACGATTTATGGCAAGAAAGTCCTCTTAAGGAATATCTAATTGTATCTGATGATGGTTCTAAATCAAGAGGAATAAATATTAGAAATAGAATTCTTTCAGAGAGTCTTTTTCCTCGTTAATTTAATTGTTTGGTTTAAGCATCCAAGCTGTGAGAACTAAATAGCTTGCTGAGTTCATGAACATTTGCAAAGAATCATTGGTTTTTCAGGGCAATTACGCAAGCCCAGAGCTCTCATGCTTTCACAAAGCAATTGCAACAACTCCTAAACACAATGACCTGCTTTCCCTGGCTGATATTGGTCTTTGTTCCTTTAACAAAATGATTCTTGAGCAAAATTTACATCCAAGCATTATTGCTTGGAACACAAATTTTCATTGATTTTGTGTTCACTTATTATTTCATTCGGCAAATAGTTATGGGTACAACTAGGTCCTGAACATAGAGGAACTGCAAACGTGAATAAAATCTTAATGAAGTCACACATAGGGATACACGGTTATCAAAGAGAGCACAAATCCCCTCACTGGCATTTTATACCATTTCTATACTGACTATTGAGGAAAGGAGTTCTGAGAAAATAAATAGAATATACCCTTTTATAATTTGTATCTTATGTCCAAGAAAAGAGAGTGGACTGAAATAGGATGATCAAATCTGCATTGAAGCAGTATAACAGAGTGAAAAGTTCATGAGTGAAAAGTGAAATTGTTCATGTCTCCATTCATCCATTTATCTATTCCTTAATTCAAAAATATTTATTGAACATCTATGTTGTGCCAAGTATTGTACTAGGAAAGAGAACTGATATTTTCTCCATCCAAGAGCTTACATTTTGGAGTAGGATGGTGAGAGTAGGTACTTAAGACAGAGAATGATTTGTGTTATGATATATTGATGTTTGCATGTGCCAAAATTCAAAAATATCTTCTGGAATGAAGAAAAACATATCTTAAAACCTGGATTATGAGTAGGAGCATTTAGGTAGGTGAAGGATGAGGATCGAAGCAAAAGAAGGGAAGAGGAGTATGTGCCATGCAAAGGAAAAACAGCACACACCACAGTCAAGAGAGAAAAGAAACCAGGAGGTGGAATTAATTACATTTTATGAAAGTGTTGACCTCCAAACAGGGCAAGAATGACTTAAAATGGGGCTAATGTAAGCAAAAAGAGATTTTGCATAGTTTAGATCTAAATATTAAGGCAATCACTCAAACTCCAGTCTAAAAACTGTACTGAACACTATGAAACCAATTAGCAGAATGAAATATGACCTAATTGTTCCTACAAGTCATCATACTGAGTAACCTGATTGTTACCACAAAGGAGATGATGCCTTGAAAAGGGAAACATCAGTAGTTTCTGGAAAGAGGAGGCAATTTGTTTATTTATTTATCTGAGACAGGGACTTGCTATGATACAAACTCCTCAGCTCAACAATCCTCCTGCCTTGGCTTCTGGAGTAACTAGGACTATAACCATGTGCCACTACACCTGACTAGGAGGAGGCAATTTTGAGAAACACTAATAAGTTGAGAGCATATGTAACTGGTTGGTTAGATATAGGAATGAAAGAGAACATCAACTGACTTTCTGCTTGCCCTGTGTCACTGTGTCCAAGTGGAATCACTGTGATGGAGGATGAGGGAGTAATTGAGGAGGGAGAGGATGACCTCTATTTCCAATATTCTCAACTTTACATGCACATGGTATATCCAACTTGAGTTCTCTATTTGACAGGATGCAAAGCTCAGGGAAGATAGAGGAATATAATATTTGAAAATCATCATTATAATAAAATAATTGGACCAGGAGGACACAGGGCCATGATAAAAAATAATTCACTGAGAGAAAATAGAAGGCGGTAGACTAAAAAACTTTGAATAATATTATAATGTAATATATTTGTAATGACACTGGTAATATTTTATAATTGGCATTTAAGAAGAAAAGTAGCTTAACCAGGATATTAAAGGGAGTAGTCAGAGATGATAGAGGAAATTTTAAAAAATGTTTTTTTGTACTAAATGTCACTGGGATATTCAGTTGGTCATGTACCTGTTCATACTCAGTTCATTTCCATTCTTCTGTCCTCAGCTCTACAGTTCAGGGGCCTGGACCCCTTAAAACACCATCTTCCAGACTTCCTTGTGGGCTGACTTTTAATTCAGTTTGAGCAATGAGCAGTAATATCAGCTGGGGATTTTACAAGATAAAGACAAGGAAGAAGGTACTGATCTCCCACTGTCTTTCCGGTGATAACTTTAGCAGCACCAGCCATGTCCTCTAAGGACTGTGGGCTCCACCAGTGTCAGAGCTTCCCATGCAGTGGTTTTAAGTGTCAACATTATCTTTCAACAGTGTCAGTTGGTAGCGCACTCCTGAATTATGGTAACAAGCATCTATTCCCTTATTTATCTTATCCCAGAGCTAGTAAAAGTTTCCTGGGGTTACTCTCTGTACAAACTTGATTTCTGTTCTTCCTCCTTCATCCTTCACACACTCCAAATTTTTAAACATGACTTACATGATTTGTGTTATCTTTCTGGGGATAATTTTCCTCAATAATTTGTGCTATTCTCTTTCTCCCTTTGAAATTAACACTCTAATAGATTTGAGGATATTTGGAGTCTTCCACTTTGCAAATACTTTCCCTGTATTTAATCTCCATTTGAAACATCTGGCATTGCTCTTGTGTTCCTGGTTAGACCTTAACTGACTCAGAGTTCCTGCTGGACAGAGAAGATTGGCATTTTATGTAACAGCAAGGAAATTATTGGGCATTTTGGCAGGAAACATTTCAGGGTATAAGTGAAATGAAAGCCAGACTATTGGGGTTTGAGGAAATGGGTGGTTAAGTATAGAAAGTGATGACAGGCATTTCCTAGAATTTTGACCATTAAAAGGAGGCAATTATAAGGCAGCAGATATGACAAGGAGTTCTAGTCTTGTGACATCAAACATGGTAGCTTATAGCCATCTGTAGTTACTGAGCACTTGAGTTTTAGTTAATCTGAATTAAGGTGAAAGTATAAAACAAACTTGTTAGATTGCAAAGACTTAGTTTAGCAAAGCAAATATTTCAATAGTTTTATATGATTATACGTAGAAATGAAAATATATTCGATATGTTAGATCCAGTAAAAAAGTATTAAAATTAACATATTTCTTTTTACTTTTGTTTACTGCCTCAGTATATTCAAGCTGCTACAGCAAAATACCATAAACTGAGTGAATTATTAATGACAGAAATTCATTTTTCATAGTTCTAGTGATTAGGAATTCCAAGAACAAAACTGGCAGATTCAAGGTCCAATGAGGATCTGCTTCCTGGTTCAAAGATAGCTGTCTTCTTGTTGTGTCTTTGCATGGTAGAAGGAGTGAGGGAGCTCTTCAGGGTCACTTTTGTAAGATTTCAAATCTCATTCATGAGAGCTCTGTCACAATGATGCATCAGAGCAACCACAGGTAAAACGGAAAAATGTAGCTCTTCCCCTTAATTAGAAAAGAAAAAAATTGTTGTCTTTTCTCATAAGTCTCTTAAATACAGTTGGGAGTCAATAGTTGACATAAGATTTGCACTTGGAAAGTAAATGTCTTGGTAGAGTTGCAAGACAGAATTGAAAAGGAAAACCTGAAGGCAAAGAGAACAGTTAGAGCAGTGGTTCTCAACCTTCCTGATGCTGTGGCCCTTTAATACAGTTCTTGTGGGTTGAGAACTGCTGAGTTAGAGGACTTAAGCAAGTGTCTGGGAAAGCAGTTCTCTTAAGGAAGTATAGTGGAATTGAAAGGAGAGGGTAGTGTAGCTGATATTTTGAAAATAGAATCATCAGCGTTTGAATAATTGTTAAATGAGTTTAGGGAAGAAACACACTCCCCACCAGCTGCACAGAACACTGTGGATTTAGATTTGGCACTCATGTTTCTGACGGGTTTGTTTAGAAAGAGAAAATGTTATCACTTTCAAAAAAACTTTATATATATTATTGATCTGCCCAGGACCAGAGACATCACTGCATGCCCCAGTGGTGCAGCCAAACCTTCTTATCTCAAATGTTCTCCTGAAATCCACAAAGAGCAAGTCTAGTGGGAGGGGGAGGGTATTGGATACAACATTTCCAACTCCCATCAACAATCAAGAATTTAATCCAAATATCAGCTGGTTTCTAATATGATATTACTCTAATGATGCTGAATGGCTATAAGTGATTGAAACGACCCTAAAGGTGGAAGCCAACAGAAAAGGTCTCAAGGTCTGGCTCCATGTAGACCAACCATGGAAGTGAATTTACCTAGCAGAACCCCAGTTTTTTCAACCATAAAATAAAAATGAAAATATATGTCACCAGATTACTTTCAAATTATACAGGGTCATGTAAATGAGATAAGGATGCTTTAGTTGATTATGCATATAGTGTATTTTCATACTTCTCTTTCAATTTACACACAGTTTTGTCCCTTTTTGCCCCCAGTGGAGATGTGAGAATTTCCAGAAGTGAACTTTTAATGAATAACCTCCTACACTATTACCTCACCCTCCACTGTAGGAGGAAAGTAGTTTTGAGCTGAAAGACCTATTAATAGGGCTTCCAGTAGCCATCCCCTCCCCCGCAGTAGTAAAAATGTGTTGGTGAGCCTGCCTGTGTGGGGGGAGGCATGCATGTGTACGTGAATTTCAGAGTTGAATTGTAAAAAGAAAGCATCACAGCTTGAAAAAGCTACACTTGACTGTTTTGCAAAAACAGTTTCTACAATTAACCCTGCTGATCTGTTTATAAACCCAACATAGTGTAAACACACACAGTTGCTCTCATTAATTTTTGATAAGCAATAAAACTTAAAAATATTTTACCTCCAAGCATATGTTATCTGCTTTTGGCTTCAGTGGCAGGCATATGCTTTAACATATGATGCTCCATCTTGTCTCAAATGCACATGACTTGCATCTGAAACAATGGATGAACTACATGTGGGCATCTCACTGACTGCATGTTTGGCTCATTTACATTTGGGGGTTCTTTGAATAAGACAGGGGGAATACATGAATGCCTAAATCAGGGAAACTTCAAATTGCATGAATATGTGTTACTCTATCCATTCTTAAAATAGTAATAGAAAATAGGGGCTTGGCTGTCTCTATACTGTAATTTGAGTTTGTGAATATTCTTCTCCTATATACCCACTTGTCCTCACATAACCCCATAGCAATCTGTTATACTGGGCCCCATCCTGGAAATAGAATTGTTAAAGTCATTCTTTTCTTTTAAGCAACCCAAACAAGTTAAATATCTTTTGCATGTTCAGCATGGTACTTGCTAAATTTTTTTTTTAAGAGTAGAAAAAAAAATTCAAGCAGCAACCCAAATAGTTGGAGAGTTAAGATTGACACATAAAACAATTAATAAGTAATTACTATATCTGAATATTAGGTCAATAGCATTTAGTGAAAACTAGTACATTTCACCATCAATCATGGTCAGACTATAAATCCTGGAGAGCTGAAAGAGTATAAGAATATAAGGGAAGACTGAAGGAGTAAAGGATAATTGACCTGACTAGGAACCACCGGCAGGCTAAGAACTTCCAAAGAGAAGAGGAAGACATTGATCAGAAGCCAAAGTAGTCTGAGGCTGGGAATTGGGGTTGATGCTAAGTCAGTGGGAAGGCTGGTGTTACCAGCACAGAAGATTTGGGGAGTATTTTTCTGAGTTAAAGTTATGTAGAGACTTCCTTCTAAGGAATTTTAGTTGTAGGTAGCAAAGATGAAAGTAGATGGATAGAAATTAGAAAGGCTGGCTGGTTTTGAATCAGAGACCAGCTGGGAATGGGACCAAGTTAACCTGAAGCAGTGCTCAGAAAGGATTAAAGCTGAAAGGAAGACTAGAGAGGGAGGGAAGACAGGTACATTTTAGTGATTGAAAGTTGTGGTAATGAGGGCCTGGAGTAAGGGGATAAAAGAACATAATGAATGAATGGAATGAAAAGCCCACGCTCTTCCTAGCAAAGGTGGCCATTGTCACTGACTTATCTTCTTTTTCCTCTGCTGCTCCTTCTTTCTCTTCACCTTTTCTTACTTCACTTGATAATTAAGCACTTACTATAAAATAGATACTGTGCTAAATCCGTTGTATGTATTAGCTCTTGATTTGCACATTAATATCAGATGGTTTTTTTAATGCCTGTTGTTGATTAGTAAACTTGAAGCCTTCTAGGGCAGAGTGAGTGTCCCAACCCACAACTGTGTAACATGGAAGCCCAAGCATGTAACCAATGAACCATCATCAGCTCTCTTATCCCATAGCATCACGGGATGTGTAGTCATCTTTGGTTTTTCCTATCTTCTGTTTTCCTTTACCTTATATTTGTTAACTGTCTTTTCATTTGAATTTAAAAGTAAAATATGTACATTGAAAAGAAAACAATTTAAGTATTACACAAGTACACAGAGTATAAGGTCAATGTTCTTACGTATTGCTCTACCCCTCATCCATAGCAATTTCTATCCATTCTCTGGAGGCAACTGATAATAACAGTTTATAGTGTGCTTTCCATATCTTTGTCAATGCCAAAGGCAATTGCTTTCCCATAAGAATTTACCTTGCTTCAGATTCATCTTGATACATGAGGAAGACCTTGTCCTCTCATTCCTCTTGGTGTTGGTGGAGGAGTTGGGAGAGGGGAACAGGATACTCAAAAAATATGACCTATATAGTAACGTAAATAATATTTTTTAAAAACAAAATGATGCCTTTTTATCTTCTCACAAAGTTTCATAAATATAATCAAACAAATTAACTATGTACACTTATTTCAGTTCAACAAATATTTAGTAAGAGCCTACAGAGATTCAAGCTCTGTCTCAACCCTGTCTATAAAACAGGGTTTCAGTTTTTAGGATGGTCATGGTCCAGTAAAGGGGACAAGTATATATAAAGTGAATACAATAAATAGAGTAAACACAGCAATAATAAAGATCTATTTGAACCAGAAAAATACTATTCTGTTAATCTACTGCTGCATAACAAACCACCTCAAGTCTCAATGGCTTGAAACACTTTGCCAGTATATCTTGTACTTTTATGGTTTAGCTGGGCTCAACTGGGCAGTTCTTGCTTGTAGTCTTCTATTTTTTGCAGTCAGGTAACAGATAAAACCAGAGTCATGGCAAGACTCAGCCCAGCTAGATATCCAAGAAAGCTTCCTCATCCCCATCTCTGTCACTTCAGTGCTCTTCTAGGTGACATCTCCAGAGTGGCATCTCTAGAGTAGCCTGTACTTTTTACATGGCCATTAAAAATTGTGAGAAGCAGGAAGCTGAACTCCCGGGCCAGTTAAGAGCTGTGCTGATAGTTGCCATGGTGTCATTTCTGCTGTATCTTGCTGATCAGATCTGTCACAGTGCCTGACCAAATTCAAGGAAGTGGAGAAATAAAATCCATCTCTTGATGGAAGAGTGACAATGGCAATGTTCCAATGCAGAAGAGCATACAGTAAGAGATATTTTGGCAACCTTCTTTGGAAAATACAATCTTCTACTGGTAATATAGGGAATGGAATATTTAGTGTTTGGGGGAGGAGACAGCATTATAGGGAAGGTAATAGCTGACCCAAGTTTTGAAGAGTCAGAGTTTCAAAGGTAAATGGATGAGAAGTAGTTATGGAAAGCATGTCACAGACAGATTAAAGACATTGACCAAGTTATAGAAGGCTGAAATCGCTTTGGCAAATGGGACTGAAGTGTTAGACATGGATGGAATAATGAAGGGCCTTGTCAACTGCATTCAAGTAATGGGAAAATTTTAAATGTTTCCAAGAAAATGAGAAATAAGATAAAGATTATTTTGTAGAAATTTCACTATAGCAGTACAGTGGAATAAGAAAGTCAGGGGGCAAGAGAAGAGGCAGAAAAAGTTGTGGACAGTTACTTTGCCAAGAGGCAGAATGTTTCACTGGATTTGAAATCAATTTATCTGGGGTTGAACCTTGGCACTCTAATGTACTATGTGTGACTGTACATGTTACTTATCTTTCTGTGTCTCATATTTTGATCCAAAAAATAGACAATGTGTCATCTTGTTAGAATGATTGCATAAGCCGATCTATATATAAATCAATTAAAACAGCATTAGCACATAGAAAGCTAATGTTTTCTGGAATTATTTTAAATTCAAGATTTCATCATGCTATTACAACTGGAGCTTTTCATGTGCCTGCTGTAGTATCTTATTTAGTATTTTTATCACATTAAGATAATGCATGCTTTGACAGATGTAGACAATGAGAAGCACAGGGACTTTGTAGCTTTCCAAGGTCAACCATTGGCATTTAGGGCCAAATTTTTCAAAGAGAGAATAAGTCAGGACAATCTAGTAGTAGAATCAGAATGTTCCGTTTTAGCCTATATAGCCATAAAATACAGAAAACATATAGATGGTTGTATATATACACACACACATAAAATGTACATAACATATAATACCTAAAGAACTAAGGCATTTCTTTGCAGTTATTTTTAAAAACATTATCTCCCACCTAGATTATTTTAACTTTGAGTACAAGGCAGGGTCACAAGTTGCTAAAGATTAAATTTATTCAGAACTACAAATCACTATTTGCTTAGACAGAAAGACCAATTAAGGTTCTTATCTGTCAGGGAAAAAAGAGCTGACGAATCAACTTTGCAGGATGCACCAGCACTCTGAGCTTGCCTGGTCTTTGTTAGCAGCTCTACAACACGCTTCTGTGATTTGGCCTTGCTGCTTCTCCTATTCATCCTACCCTGATATGCAGGCAGCCTATTTAGGCCTCTGAGAATATGCATTCTGGAGGAGATAAATCTAAATTTGCAGACTTGGGTGCAGAAGCAATAGGAAATGAGAGTATGAGTTCTTCCAAGGCAATGCATTATTATTTTTTATTCTCTGTAACTGTTATTTTGTGTCCTATTGTGATAACAGAAGACACTTCGGTCAGAGCAGGAATAAATCTTTAGGAGACAAATCTTGTGAAAAACAAGAAAGAAAGAAGGAAAGAATAAAAGGAAAAAAGATCTGGGCTAACAACAGGTATTTGTGAGGTAAATACTTCTCTTTCTCTGTTAGACGCATGTTTTATGGGACAAATTGAAATGACATGATCAAAAACCTTTCATACTCACAACAGGAAGCCCTGGGCCAGATGGGAATTCTTGCGAACTCATTGGGCAGGCACCTTTTGAGGCGCCCCCATACATACTTTTTTGCTTCCCAGTGAACTCAGGTTCATTATCCAATGGAGAAGAAATCTGTGGGAAATTTGACGTTTTCTTTTAACTTGGTTTCCAACCAACTGTTTCATGAGCACTTTTATTTGATAGATATTGCACCCTCAAGAGTTAGCTGGAAGGTTGATTTTCATTCAAAACAGCTTGTAAACCATGGGAATCAAACCGGCTAAAAATTCTTCACTTGACTGAAAGGGGAAAATGTAAAACAAAAAACCTTCATTTCCATCCTTTCTCTTTTACATTGGTTTTATTCTAATCAGATGGATTCAGTGTTCAGAACCCAACAAACTCTGAAGTAAAGTGTACCTTTTTTATGATGGAAAGTTTATTACCAAAAACACTGAAGAGGAAATATTCCTCAGCTCAAATACTTTCTTTCTTAACCCACATTCTCTTTCCTTAAAGACCTTGGTTTTGCATAAATGACTCTCTCAAAGGCCAGATAGAGAAACAAAATCCTCCTCCTCCCTGAAGTCAGGAAAATCGAATTACTTCAGGAGTACTTAGAGTTATTACTATCACTCCTGGGGCCACTCAGACCAGGAACCTGTCTCTTTAGCTGTGGGATATAATTTCCAGCTTTATTCTATGTTAACGTTATGTTGTTCAAGCCAAGCAAGATGCTAGGATCTGTTTCCTGGAGGTTGACATAGAATAAACAGAGGGACCACAGTCCAAAATAGTGACAGAAGAGATGTCATAACTAATTTGAGTGCAAGTGTGGCCAAGTTTTCAGCAGTGTTAGGCATACTGTTTGTGATGTTTCTCACAATCAGGTTGAATGATGGGTCTTTTGGAAAAAGTATCTATCTATTTGTCTGTCTATCTATCCACCGATCGATTTCTTTATTTGAGACAGAGTCTGACTCTGTTGCCCAGGCTAGAGTGCCGTGACATCAGCCTCATTCACAGCAAGCTAAACTCCTGGGTTCCACCAATCCTTCTGCTTCAGCCCCGAATAGCTAGAGGTACAGGTGCCCGCTACAATGCCAACTAAATTTTCTACTTTCAGTAAAGTTGGGATCTTACTCTTGCTCAGGCTGGTCTGGAACTCTTGACATCAAAAAATCCTCTCAGCTTGGCTTCCCAGAGTGTTAGGATTAGAGACATGAACCCCTGTACCTATATTATCTATATTGATACAAGAGATATTAGAGTGTGGTCTAGACACTTAGGGCAGAAGAAGAAACTGGCAGAATAAAAGGCAAGGGAGAAATCTCAGGTTTTAGCTCAGACATAGTCTGAAAGGAAGTGAAAAGACAGTGTGAGCCAGAGCAGAAAGAAGGTGGGTATTCACACCAAGTGAGGCTTAAATAAAGAGGCAACATGCCTGGTGTTTATGTCGCTATGCAGTGACAACAGATTCTTCCAAAATCCCTTTCCAGGGCAAGGAAGCTGCACCAGACATTTCATTACACCTGAGTCTGGATTGACCAAACATGAAAGTAGCCAATACAGGAAAAAGTAGTAGACACAGGTGTCCCCAAGATTATAATGAAAGCTCTAGCTAAACATTAGATTAAAGAGTTATTATCAATTCCTGGTTGTAAAGTCGGTAGATACATTTGGAGTAGAGAACTTATTTCATAGCCAAAAATAAATCTTTATTTTATGTCTTACAAATCCTGATTTTATGTTATTGAGCAGAAATCAAAGAAGAAACATTTTAATTTTTCTACCTATGTTTGTGGTCAAGAACTATCAGCTTTCATAACTGGTTTTGTGACATACTCTAAAAATAAGCATGAGGACTTAGTTGGATATCCTCACAGGGGATTCTGGTAAGTCTAAGAGGAATGAGAAGGGATGATGTTTCTGATGAATTGTGTTGTATGTGGTAAGAGCATCCTTTTCAATAAAGCTGTCTGCTTAAGTCAGAGGATGCTGTAGGCATCCATGAGGCCAGTCAGGACCTCATCAAGCCTGGCAGGAGGGACACTCAAGCACCTAACCCACTTACTCTCACAGCCTTGAAGGTCACTGAATGACAAGCCGTATGTTATCAGCCTAAATAACTAGGCCTCCTGTGAGCAGTCTGGGTGGATGGATGGAGCAGCAGAGTGCAGGAGCCACTCTGTAATAGCTGAAAGGAACTCACCACAGGCTCAAAGAGCACAGGAAATGCTTTTTTGCCAGTGGAAGCCTGTAATCGGAGCTTTAAAAAGAGCAGCTTTGTGCTGAGAAGCCTGGGGTGTAACTCCTGGAAACAGGAACATTATTAGAAGCAGAGGTTTCAAAAAGACAGCAAAGAAGCCATGACATGGATGAGAATCGTGACAAATGGCCCATGTCACGAGGGACTAAAGAACTTAACCACTACCTGCACATCCATCTCTGAAGTCACACGAGGCTTAGACACATTATTCCTGAATACATGTTTTCAGCTATTCAAAAGATATTTATTGAGCACTTATGATGAGCCTGGTTAAAGTACTGCAAGTGCCACAAAAAATACCATATACTAAAGCACTATGAAAAATACAGAGTGATCAAGGTTAAATGCAGAACCTTCCTTTCCAAATGTTTAACTGAAAATCCCTCCTATGACTTACATTAGATAACTGAAGATCAGGAATAAAATTTAAAATTGAATGGAATAAAATTTAGGCTTTGAATTATGTATTTTGCAGATAATTTTACCTTTAATTTTTTCAAGGATTATTTAGACCCTTCCAAAAGTTAGTTATAATCTGAAAAATTTAAATATGATGTGAATTGTTTTTTCATTTAAAAATTTCCCAAATTTTTTTGACTCTTCTCTTCTCTGATTCTGAATATGATTTTGTCAAAAAACATTTCATTGAGCACCTAGAATGTACCTGGTGAAATAAAGCAAACTACCTAAGATAGAGTGATCTAAACTCTATGCCAGAAACAAAAATATACTTTCTATTTCCAAAGCTTTGATTTCTTCTCCTTTATATTTATTTAGCATTCTACAAGTTAAAAATGATTTCATACATCGTTATCATTACATTATTATTATTCATGAGGACTTAATATATGCCAGACTGTGTCCTAATCAATTTAAGTACATTAAATTCACACAACCAATCCTTGTGTAAATTCATACAACCAATCTTTGAGTAGTTATTATGAATACCCCTAATTTTCAGATAAAAACACAAAAACTGAGATCCAGAAAAGGATTAAAACAGGACAAGTCTTTGTAGGCAGACAAGTGAATCTATCCCTCTTTCAACCTATTACAGTTTGCAGGAAATTACTGATTTATTTAATCCACTAAAATAAATAATGAAATTGATGTTTGTTTACTTGGGTACTTTTTCAACCTTGAAGTGCTAAAGGAAGCCCCTTCTATTAACATTAACAAGTATTAAAGATAAAAACCATTATTTACTTATTGTAGTTTCCTGACATAGTCTTCCTGAACTCATCCAGGGAATACTATTTCAGTCACTCATCTACTACTTAGCAGAGAAGTACTCATTTATTTATACAGATAGCCCATATAGCCAAATATATTTAAACCATAATCTTCTTGAGGTCTGGGACTTTGTAAGTTTTTAGTCACACAGTGGGTGCTCAAGTCATTTATTTATTCATTCATTCATTTCTATATACATGTATACTTAACAACAACTATAATTTAGCTCATTCTTTCAACACAAGTTGAGTTCTTGTTTTATACTAAGGGTTTTTTTGTATGTGTTGGGGATTTAATAGTAAACAAAATAAAATTCCTGTTTAAGAAGAAGAGAATTCCAGAAAGTGAAAGGGGAAAGACAAAGACTCTGATGTGGAAATAATCTTTGAGTGGAACAAAACAAAACAGAAAGGAAGTGAATACAGAAGCAAGGAAATGAATTAGGTTGTGGCTGTACTGTTATCAAGAAACACATGGTGGCTTCAACTACGGCAAGAGAAATGGTGAGAGTTTAGCATATTTTTAAGAATTAAATTTCCATGATGATCTGAATAGAAAGGTAACTTGTAGGTTTTTAGCTGCTGAGCAGAAGCTGGTACCGTTTGCTAGGAGCAGGAGCAGGCTTCCCGCAGAGTGGAGATTAACCTTCTTGTGGGCCATGTTAAGTGTAAGATGCCTATCACAGTACAAATGACATGTAGGCCATTGGATATATGAGTCTAGTGCTCAGAGTGAAGTCAGGGGTGGACTGTGCTACATACTGAAGACAAATATAAATAGGGACAGTCTGTTCTCAGAGGCCTCACAATCTAATGTGCTTTGTGGGAAACTATCTTGGCTACTGGAGACCAAGCTCTTGTTTCTTTCTCTTAGTCAATTACCTTCATGAGGGAAGGGATCTTCTATTATATATCTCTTAAATGCCCTTCTTTAAGCATATATTCATTATATTTCTGTTAAGCTAGGATAAACATAACCAGTCCAAGCAGAGAACCACTGGATAATAAATGCCTGGACAGTAGAAAAATGATCTGTGATATGGCTTCTGCTATCCACAAGCTAAAACTTCAGATGAGTAGATGAGACAATAGAATATATACTTAAAAACTAAAATTTGAAGATCATGCCATAAGGTCAAATATGCATAAATAAAAAGACGAATAAAGAATGAGGGAGAGAAAGATATTTGGATGTTGGGATGGTCAAGGGAGGCTTCAAGGAGACACAGGGCTAGTCCTGAACCTTGTAAGATAGATAAGATTTAGAAGAGTGATGAGAAAGTTGCAAAACAACATATACCAAATCACATTCTTACAAAAGTAGACAGTGTAGGATATTACTTAAACAAAAAAGATGAGGACTGCTTTAGCAAAGGTTTACAATATTAGAAACACACTTGGAATTTATCATGTTTACAATATCACTTAATTTAGGGCTTTATCCAGGGTTTTCAATGGGACCCTAGAGTCCACCAACTCTCTGTCTCACTTTTACAAATTGTAATTTGGTATTTAATTTGAACATTTTAATGATGGAATAGTGGAATAGATGGCTGCCACAATGCCCAGATACAAGTGGCTTTGAAAAATTATCCTTACATCTGAAGATCTTTGCTATAAGGTATATTATCCCCCTGAGTGTCAGAAATGTATGCATCACTAAAGGATCGTTCCTTTAAATCCAAGCAGCTTGTTTGCCTTCCATATAGAATCTGTGTTCTAAGGCATTGGCTCTAATGCTTTAAGGGACATAGTGTGAGGGTTGTACAGTATCCAACATGAGTAGGAAGGATCCCAGAAGCTGAGAGGAAAGTTGAAAGAGGTGACAAAACAAACTTTACAGCTCCACTTTGCTCTGGGATGAGTTTCTTATTCTTCCCTGAGTTACATATTCTCTCACAATGAAAATAATTTCCTTTTAAAAAATATCATATGGCTATCCAGAAAGTGTTTACTTTATATTTTAAGAAGAATCCTTGTTATCATTGCATTTGTTTTTTAAAGCATTTATGAAAGGAAATGTGAAACAAAGAATAAATTTCTTTCTGTGGCAGAAAAAAACCTAAGTCTCCCTGGAGAGAATGGCCATTCATATCAAAATGTTGAATGCTTTTCCCTTTCCTTTCACTAAGAATTCTCTTGTCCATTTCCCTGTGGCTTTTGCTTCTACATCTCCCTCCTAGCAGTCTTCCAGCATCGTTTTTAATATTCACTAAGGGAACTTGCTGACTCTGCTCTTCACGTCTGAAATGTCAGAACTAAAGCAAGGGTTTTTGAAATGAAGCTGGAAGCATATGATGAATTGAGTGCTGGCCACCTCTTGTCCCCTAAAACCATCCATTGCATATGTCCCATAGCTGCCACACTATTGATTAAATCATCTCATTCTGTCCTGATGTCAAAAATGTCTACATGGCTAATAAATGGCCCACTAGAAAAGGATGGAGATTTGGGGAGCTGGGGAGCTAAGTAGAGAGCTTCCTCTAATAAGAGTATCCCTTTTTGTTGGTTATATCTTTCAAGGCATGTCAGATTTACCTAGTATTTTAGCTACACTAGATTACATTATATCAGTACTCACCACTTTTGGTGTAAATGGTACAAGTATAATTTCTCTTCCCTTCAATTTAGCAAATGTATCAGGCATTTATTATGTGATTTTTTCCTTAGCTGAAATACATCTTATATTCCTCCAACTGCTCTACAATTAGCTCATTCTGAGTGCTAATTATGCTATTTCTTCATGGTTGTGTCCTTTACAATTCCAGAAACTTCATAAGGGCAGAAACTTGGTTCTGTTTGTTTAACATTTATACTTAGTAACAAATATCATAGATACCATACATTTTATAAAAGTAGTCATTACAGGATTAATGAAAAAACGAATGCCATCAAAACCACCAACATGGAGGAGGCCCCATCCCTGTTTCCACAGAACATATAGCCTAAAGGAGCAGACCACCACCCAAAAAGATATTCTGACATTTTAATAGAGGTATTTTTCCTCTTTACATTTTTTGAGCTTATAGTTTAACTAAGGGATTCTTGTGTAACTATATGTATCTCCTAAACAACAGCTTCTCCTGATCATTAATTTATGTTCTAGCTTAAAAATTACTCACTTTAAAGTGACGGCAACATGACAGCAGAAAGGAAGACTTATGCTTATTTGCCACTATAAAGACAATTACTTAACAACAACATAAAGACCAAATAGCCTTTCTGAAACTCCAGAAATCACAAAAGAGGTTTCAGCACCCAACATGAGCACAAAGCCAAGACGAACTACACGGAACATGAAAGTTAGCTGCATTTGCCTGCCTTAACCCCTGCCTACCCCCAACACACACAGCACAGCACAGCACATTCCGGACAAAACTCCCAACTCCAGGCATCTCTATTAAAAGAGAAAAGGAAAAGTGAAATGTACATTCAACATTCTGGTTTTCAGGAGGATTCTCAAAGGGCTGCTTCCTATATTACCTGACTTGGAGCACTGAAGGGAAAAGCTTATACTTTAGATGCCAATTCAGGAACTGCTGAGAGCAAAGTTGAGAGTTGTGGTTTGTAATAGCACCAGAGAGACTTCAGTACAGCATGGAGGTGTGAGGGAAAGCAAGAGATTAGAGGGTCTCAAAAAAGAGACAGAGAGGACTGGGCATGGTAGCTTATGTCTGTAATCCTAGCACTCTGGGAGGCCAAGGCAGATTTATTGCCTAAAGCTCATAGGTTCTAGACATATATACTATATATACACATACTATATATATATAGTTTTTTCAATAAATGCAACAAACTCCACCAAGAATAGATTCAAGGGAACATACACTGACACACATAGTAATAAAACTTTCAGAAGTCACAGATAGAGAATTTCTTAAAAATAGCTGAGAAAAGAGGCTCCTTATGAAAAAGGAAAAGCCTATAAAATCATCAATGAATTCTCAGTGAAAACCTTGTGAATCAGAAGAAAGTGGGATTATATACTTACAATGCTGAAAGAAAAACCTCCAAACCAAAACTACTATATCCAGCAAAAATGTCATACAAAAATGAAGGAAAAATCAAAATGTTTATAGATTAAAAAAATAAAGAAAAACTGAGGGTACTAGGTGATGATAAAGGCTAGCTTCTTTGTTTGTGGTACCCTTACATGTGCAAAAGCTTTTTAGCTTGATTAAATACCAATTATTTATTTTGGTGTTTCTGTAATTGCCAGGGGGTCTTCCTCATAAAGTTTATTCCCAGGCCAATATCTCAAGTGTTTTCCTCACACTCTCTTCTAGAAGGTTTAATGTTTCATGTCTTAAATTTAAATCTTTTATCCAGAGAGAATTAATTTTTGTCAAAGGTTAGGTTAGAGGTGTGGGTCCAGTTTCACTCTTCTACATGTGGATAACAAATTCTCCCAGCACCATTTGTTAAATAAGGACTCTTTTCCCCTGTGTGTGTTTTGTTAGTCACAAATGATGATATGTGGCTATGTTTATCTCTAGATTCTCTATTGTGTTCTACAGATCTATGTCTCTATTTTTGTGGCAGTATTATGCTGTTTTGATCACCATAGACTTGTAGTATGACATGAAATCTATAATGGATTGCCTCCAGACTTTTTTTTATTTCTAAGAACTATATTAGCTATTCAGGTTTTTTTATGGTTCCATATGAATCACAGTATTATTTTTTTCAAGTTATTTAATGTATGACATTGGTGCTTTGATAGAGACTGCATTAAATCTATATTGCTTTGGGAAGTATAGACATTTTAACAATATTGATTCTTCCCAGCCATGAAGATGGTATGTTCTTCTGTTTTGACATCTTCTGCTATTTCTTTTCTCAAAGTTTCACAATTATCTTTATAGAGATCTTTCACGTCTTTTGTTATATATTATATTCCCAGATATTTTATCTTCTTTCACACCATTGTAAAAGGAATATAGTCTTTGATTTTATTCTTGGTTTGACAATTGTTGGCATATACTGAAGGCTACTGATTTGTGGGTATTGATTTTGTATGTTGAGATGATGCTATATTCTTTGATCACTTGTAAAAGCTTTACAGTTGAATCCCTGGGCTTTTCCAGGTGTAATATCATGTCATCTACAAAGAGGGAGAGTTTGGCCTCCTCTGTCCCCATTTGAATTCTTTTGATCTCCTTCTCTTGCCAGATTACAATGGCTAGGACTTCCAACACTATGTTAAATAGCAATGAAAACAGTGGGTATCTTTGTCTGCTTCCAGATTTGAGTGGAAATACTTTCAGTTTTACTCCATTCAATATGATATTGGCTGTTGGCTTGCTGTAGATGGCGTCTATCAATTTACGGAATGTTCCTTCTAAGCCTATTTTCTTAAGTGTTTTTATCATGAAAAGATGCTGGATATTATCAAAAGCCTTTTCTGCATCAATTGAAAAAATCATATGGTCTTTGTTTTTTATTCTATTTATGTGTTGTATTATATTTATGGGAGAATTGGAGAAGATTTTTGCATGTTATAAATATGACAAAAGCCTGATACTAGAATCTACAGAGAACTCAAATTAAACTATAAGAAAAGTGCAAACAACCCCCACTATAAATGAGCAAGAGACTTTAACGGAAACTTCTCCGAGGATGACAGATGAATGGTCAACAAACACATGAAAAAATGGTCATCATTTTTAATCAATATAGAAATGCAAATCAAAACCACTCCAAGATATCATCTATCCCAGCAAGATTAGCCCACGTTACAAAGTCCCAAACACCAGGGTCTGGTATAGATGTGGAGAGAAGGGAACACTTCTACCCTATTAGTGGTATTGTAAACTAATACAGCCTTTTTTGGAAAGAAGTATGCAGAATCCTCAAAGATCTAAAAGTAGACTTCCATTTGATCCTACAATCTCATTACTAGGTATTTACCCAGAAGAACAAAAATCATTTACCACAAAGACATTTCCACCAGAATGTTTATTGCAGCTAAATTCATAATTGCCAAGTTGTGGAAGCAACTAAGTGCCCATCAACCCATGAATGGATCAATAAACTGCAGTATATGTATACCACGGGATACTATTCAGCCATTAAAAAAGATGGAAACTTTATAGCTTTTACATTTACTTGGATGGAGTTGAAATATATCCTTCTCAGTATCACAAGAATGGAAAAATTAATATCCAATGTAATCCAAAACCAATATGTAAAAATTAATAATTGGTAATTCAAAACCAATATGTAAACAATTACATACTCATATGAACAATAAAACACAAATAGTCTAGTATGGGGTAGAGAGAGGTGGGGGAGGGGGCAGGGAAAGGACAATCACCAGAAGGAGGGAGGGCATGAGATGGGCTCTCACTTAATGTGCACATTGAGAGGGTGTATAACACGCTCCTGGGTGAGGGTATCTTTTACAACTGGAACTTTACCCTGGAAGTGAGAACAATGTAACCTAAAAATTTGTACCCTCATATTAATTTGAAGTAAGAAAAGAAAAAATCATAAAGGGAATCATCCAAGGTTAAGTGAAAAGATACTGTACAATAACATGAAAACATGGGAAAATAGAAAGCTTTATGGAAATGATAAATATATAGGCAAATATGAAATACTACAGTGATGGTGTGAATAATTTCTAATTACGGTATATAATTTAAAAGATAAAAGCACAACCCCCCCATAAATCTATGTTAATTTATATACAATATAAAAAGATGTATTTTTGACATAAATAACATCGAAGGTTGTAGAGATGTAATGAAATACAATTTTTGTATTAATTTTAACACTTTAACAGTTTAATAAAGAATGCTATAACTTTCAGATATTTTACATAATCCCTATGGTAACTACAAAGAAAATACCTATAAGAGATACACAAAAGAAATTAAGAAATAAATCATATATACCATTCCCCCAAAGCATTAATAAAACACAAAGAAAGGCAAAAATAGAATAAAGAAAAGACTAACTAAAAGACATACAGAAAACAACAAAGTAATAGTGAGTCTCTTCTAGTCAGTAATTATTTTGAATATAAACAGATTAAACTACAAAATTAAGAGGCATAGGCTGGCTAAATAAACAAGAAAACAAAATTAAACTATGTTTTGTCTATAAGAGAGTAACTTTAGAGCTAAGGACACACATTGAATGAATGTTATAGAATGTTATAGAGTGGATAATCCATGTAACAAAGGAAACAGAGGTGGTTATACATGTATAACAAAATATACTTGAAGACAAAATCTGTCACAAGAGACAAATAAGGACATTTGCGCTAGATTGTTTATTGCAGCTTAACTTATAATTGCCAGGACATGGAAACACCTTAATACTCATCAACTCAAAAATGGATTAACAAATTGTGGTACATGCACACTATGGAATACTATTTAGCCATAAAAAAGAGGGTGACTTCATGTCTTTTGTAATATCCTGGATGAAGTGGAAAGAATGGAAAAGCAAATATCCAATGTACTTAATGCTAATATGAAGCCACTAGAGGATCCAATGCATGCCCCAATAGGAGAAAAACTCATTTCAATTCAAGTTGGAGGGAGGGATAATAAAAGAGGTAGGGGAAAGAGGTTGGGGTGCTCTCACTGAATGGGCACGGTGGGGGGTGGGGGTCAGCACACCTTTTGTGTGTGGGACATAACCACAAGATGAACTCTACCTAACAAAATCAAATATTTTGACCTGGTTGCTTCTACCCTCACATTAACCTGAAATACATTTATTTAATTTATTTGTGTGTGTGTGTGTGTGTGTTTTGGCCAGGGCTGGGTTTGAACCTGCCACCTCCGGCATATGGGACCGGTGCCCTTCCCCTTTGAGCCACAGGCGCCACCCAATTTATTTAAAATTAGAGAAAGAAAGAAAGAAAGAAAGAAAGAAAGAAAGAAAGAAAGAAAGAAGAAAGAAAGAAAGAAAGAAAGAAAGAAAGAAAGAAAGAAAGAAAGAAAGAAAGAAAGAAAGAAAGAAAGAAAGAAAGAAAGAAAGAAGCTCTCCCTCGACATAATAAAGACCATATATAAAAAGCCACTACAAACATACTCAATAGAGGAAGACTGAAAGTGTTCGATTGGTAGTTACTACATACACTTAAATTTAAGAAGCAGTTTACATTGTCAGTCCCTTCCAAAAAAGATAAAAATTATCATTCAAGTAATTATTATAGAGAGGCAAAGAACCTTCTTCTAAAATGTCTGCATAGTCAAAATGCTAGAGAACTTCAGAGCAAGTAACTGACTATATTCTCCTTCTGGCAGAACTAACAGAGACACACTCCAGTTCTTCTTTATGCAGGTGAATTTGAAGTGTTTTTGATTGCTTTCAGTTTATGAGGGATAACAGCCAAAATTCTGGAACTGCTACTTACCTCTCTAATTAGTTCCTAATTACGTATGCTATTATGTTGCTCCTTAAAATGCAAAGAAGTCTGTTGCAGCTGTAAAGGTCTATGTTCACCATGCATAACCTTTCTGGTTTGAAAAGATGAAAAATTCTTCAGTGTTTTCCCCAAAGAAAGTGATTGGTTTCCTGTGTGTAATCTATTGTGCTGTTGGTAAATCCTAGGCTTTTCTTTTATACACATAAGTCAAGAATAGGAGGAATTCACTTCTAGTTCAATCAGTATTTCTCCTGGAAGGTGGACGGGGACTCGAGAGAGCTGTTAATCCAATCTGCTGGGTAATGTATGGCACAAATGAAGAAGCTGGTTACTAAAACAATAACCACGAGTGGCTTGATGATATATAGACTTCACCTGCTCTGGAACCAAAGCCTATAATAAAGTTTACAGTTTATAAAACACAGTCTTAAAATATTTATGTGGCTCTGTAGGTGAATTGGATCTGTTTTTCCACTATGTATGCAATCATGCTGTACCAAAAGCACTGACATTTATAAAGGAAAAATAGAGCTTGTACTAAGCTGCTCAATGAATTTGATGTTTTATTTGAGAATTTTGTGTTTTTGTGAGAAACTGCTGAAACAGGGTAATAATAAGGAAGAGGTTTTGCTCCTTAATTTATAGATACCAATGGATCTTTTGCATTTCTATTAAATGTTTGCTAACCAGCATACTGTCTAGTAGAAACTTTTGCAATGATGAGAATACTTTTTACTTGCATTGCCCAATCTGGTAACCAATTACCCATGTGTGGAACACTTCATATGTAATTAATCTGACAAAAAAACTAAATTTTCAATTTTATTTATTTATTGAAGTAGCCACATGTGGCCAGCGATAAACATATTGAGCAGCGCAGATTTAAGCACCAATTTTAATATATTTCAGCTTATGAAGTACTTTATAAATGTGTTGAAAACTATGCCATCTTCTACCTAGAAAAATGCTTAATAGAAACACATACTTTCCAAATAGATTCACAAATGATTTGAAACACATCTACGGACCTGTGGTTGTTTGTGTACACTGCACAAGTATGTTCTGGAATGAGGCACTTGGATTTGAATTATGGTCAAAGTTGCATGAATCAAATTAGATAATTTCTTAAAATCTGTTCCCACATTTGTAAAATGGACCTATTAACGATACCTATTTCATGGGCTTTAGAGAGTTAAATGAAAAAAATTTTTATCACTCATACTAATAATTTTTTCTGTGAAAAAAATTACAGAACCATTTCATGTCATAACTAGAGGAGACTTAATGAATTCTGGACTGTATCAGGAAAGCTGAGCCACAAACGTGTATTAGTTTCAGAATAGGGTATATGTGATAAACATTAGAGGTTACATGAATATGAGAGAAGGTGAAAAACAGAAGGTCTACAAGGGGGAAACAGGAAGATCAGAGAAACGATCACTAATCATTTTGGTAGAAAGCACTAGAATGTGGTCAAATTACAGCTTGAAAGAAAATTGTACACTAAGTATTTCTGGATAGCTAAGTAGGGTCAAAAAGGGAGATTTTATGGGGAGGCCCGTAGTTACTGTCCCTTCTAAGGAATCTTGTGTCTGTGTATAACTATTACCTCCATGCGTTTGTAATCAAGTGCACAGTCATGGACTTGAGCTTACTGTTGGCTAACAAGCTCAGCAATTATGGACTCAGAGTGGGAGCAGAATGAAGATAAACTGGAGTTCAGTGGATGCTTCTGGTCTACTGTCTTAGTGTCTGACTACTCAGTTTTTTTCCAAGAGTAATGGCTCCAGATTCATTCCTGTCTTTCAAATCTTATACATGTTTCTGCTTTGGTCCAAACTATTCTGGAACTACATAGGTAATGGAATTCTGGAAAGGATAACTTCCAGTCTTAGACAAGTTGTCAAAACACATTCAAGCACATTGTCCAGTTTATTAGTTTATTACTTGTAAATGATAGAGATTTTAAAAATAATTTAGAAATAATTTTAGAAATTATTAGACATACCTAATCTAAATGCTATATAAGTTATTTTCAGAATGTTCTATAAGTGATTGGCACAAGAACACCCAATGGGAGGTTTGAACAGAATGAACACAAGTTGTCTGATCCTCACTACATGGAAGCCTCTTTCTACCTCTGTACAAGCTGACACATATGCCCTAAAGCAGTTCTATTGCTCTTACTCTTAATGCTGATGAGAAAGGATAAAGGGCTGAGAAATATTTAAGGACAGCTCACATTTCCATTCAAAGATAGTGACTCAGGGGCAACTATCCAAGTGATCACTGGAGTACACAGAAAAAGCTCAAGGCTGAATTACTCACAGGGCTTTTTATGTCTCCATGGATCATTGGCTTTTGGCTAAAATTCAGGTATATCTTCATAAAATAACAAATTGGTATTACCTTCATAGCAAGCAGGACTGAAGAAATGCATTGTGTTCACATTTACTGGCTGTGCCAAGAAGATGAATCAATCACTATTCTTTTTGTGACAAACTTATAAAAATAATGGTGTGTAAGCAAATGAAATGCAAGAGAATTATTTATGTAACAGAGACATTTGTTCTCATAAATTGTCAAATTATAAATAGCTGCCGACCTGTTGGATTTTCCTAAGGCTGTGCTCTTTGCTTTTATCAACTTTATATATAATTTATGAAGGCAGATGCATCAGTTTGAAAAATGATGAAGAAAATCTCACTTGCCTAACAATATAAGTCAAAGATAAGTTTGTGAGTTTTAAGATATACTGAATTAGAAGGATTCAGATATAAATTAAGATATAAAATTTATCTATTTTCACCCAAAACATAAAAATTGCCATGTAAAATACCTCATACTTTAAAATTAATTACAAAACTTCATGAAGCTGGTATTATAATGCCTATGTTACACAGTAAAAAATTGAGATCCAAGAAAATGTAGGAACTTCATATTGCTGTCCAAGTCAATCATAAAGATGGAATGGTTTTCCTTGGTCCTAGTATATAAATGTATTTAATCTAAGGGGTATTCTAAAAAATATCTATCCTTAAACTAGTCTGTAGCTTAGAAAATTCAAATCGTGTCTCAGTGATGTACTTGAAGGCACATGATTCATTTCTACATATACACTGTTTCAGGAAAGCTTAAAAAAGGATCTCAAAGAAATTACACTAAAATTGGCTAATGAAAGAAAACAATCTAATCAGGAACCACACTCTTTCAGCAGTACACACCATCAGACAAGCACCATAATCACTCTTGCTTAGATGCGTGATCAAATTAAGTTTCTTGTATCAATGATTTCTATACTCTCGTGGCAACCACCAACATAGGCAGGCCTATATTGTTACCATTATTTTGACTTCTTTACCCCAACAATTCCTTAAAGAGGTTTCCAATAAATATTTCCTTTATTCAAATAACTACTACTTTTAATCTTAGAACGTTTATATTTAATTCATTACTATTTGCCCTTGCATCAATTCTGTACATAATAAAAATACACTGTCCTAAACTGTAATTTTCACTGATTAATTCTTCCTGCAAAACATTATCTTCTTATAGTCCCTATCTGAGTTAATTCATCCCAATTACCTAGACACCGAAACCACAAACCTGGGACATGGGATAGTGCAGTAAAGAATGGAAAACCTGGGTGTGACTTCAACTTTGCACCACTTTGAGAACTTTGTCTCTCAGTGCCTTTGTTTCCTCATTTTATGCAAAATGAGAATAGAATAGCATATTTTATAATGCATTCCAAGACTCTAGTGAGCACTGAGTTCATACACATACAGTGTTTGGAATTCACTAAATCCATACCTTTGATTCATTTTCTTTTATGCCCTACATTTCATTTGTAACAAAGTCATTTCATTTCCTCTTATCAAAAATTTCATTAAAATTGGCTCAGTGCCTGTAGCTCAGCAGGTAGGGCACCAGCCACATATACTGGAGCTGGCAGATTCAAACCCAACCTGGACCTGCCAACAACAATGACAACAACAACTAAAAAATAACTGGGTGTTGTGGCGGATGCTTATAGTCCCAGCTACTTGGGAGGCTGAGGTAATAGAATCCCTTAAGGCCAAGAGTTGGAGGTTGCTGGGAGCTGTGATGCCACAGCACTCTACCCAGGGCAACATAGTGAGACTCTGTCTCAAAAAAAAATTCTTTGCTCATCATTGTCACTGCCTTTGTCCAAATCTTTAATAGTCACTTGCCTTCTGACTGGTTAAGCAGTATCCACTGTCTACAAAGTACCTCAGCCATCTATCTCCACCCTTCTCCTAATCTGTCTCCTATTCCATTGTTCTACCATAAAACCAGAGGTTTTTTTTTTTTTTATAAACTTAAATCAAGTATTTCAGAGTTGATTCTCAGATCAAGATAGATACTCTTGCAAAACATGAATGGATTCTAAATAGAGCTTTCAGGAGTTGAACAGCGTTATTCACTACAGTAGTCATATTTCTTCTACATTCTCTATTACCCAACATTTTTAAGCTTTTATTTATCTTCCATGCAGTAAGGAAAATTTGTGCATAATTTTAAATATAGAATTTTCTAGGATTAGCAAGACTACTTACAGCCAGAGGACCTATGTTTTAGCACTACATATTCCATTTTCTAAATAACATTTCTGAATAATTTACCTTCTTTTAGCCTCAGATTTAAAATGGAGATAAAATTAATACCCAGCTCGGAGTATTATGCAAAAAGTTTAATGTGATAATGTAAAAAGAAGCATTCTATGAATGATTGAGATCAAGGAAAAGAGTGACAATTATTATTTCCTTTAGAATTTGTTGACAAGGAGTTGTATTCTCAAAACTCTAGAAACTATGCATAAGATATAATGGTGATTTCTTCAGCAGTATCTTAGGATGTGGGCTATCTACAAAGCTACACTAGAAATTGAGTAGATGTAACATTCACCAAACCATTGTGTATAGTACTTTTACATCTCATGGTGACTACATTAATGTCTCACAGTCCTTTTACACATAATATCAAACACAAATCTCTTTTTTTGGACCAATTCTTTTTACTGCTGGTATCAGTTTAATCACAGGGAAGGAATCAGATGGAAATTTGGCAAGCAGAACTAACTCTTAGCAGATTTGTGAAGATTAGGACTCTATGTTCCATAACTATTCTTGGTCATTTCACTCTCTTTAAAGAAGGGGTTGTAGAGGGCGGTGCCTGTGGCTCAAGGAGTAGGGCGCCGGTCCCATAGGCCGGAGGTGGTGGGTTCAAATCCAGCTCTGGCCAAAAACCACAAAAAAAAAAAAAAAAAGTGTGTGTGTGGGAGGGGGTTGTAGAAAGCATCAAAGTATACACCTGAAACCTACACAGGAATGGAAGAGCAAGGTCACTACCATTAATTTGTTTTCATACAACATAAGGAAATGAAATTCAATAGAAATTGGAAAAGGATAGTTGGGTAGAGATGGATGGATTCATCCCCAAACAGAGAGAATGGCATAAGTGAGCTTCCTTCTTTTCAAAATTACCTGATCACAAAGCAGAATTGGAGAATGGACCTGTAGCAGTTTGAGGACAGGAGGTTGGAGACCAGCCTTACACCATAAATATTATCACCACTGTGTAACATTCGTGCACACATATGTAAGAAACCTGAGGCTTCAATACTTCAAGTAGCTTGCCTAGGGCTTGGAATTTAGAACCAGCACAAGTTAACTTCAATAATTCTTTTTTTCCTATCTTTATCAAACAAGGTTCTGCTCAAGAAGACCTTACAATCTAATGAAAAAAAAAAAAAGAGAGAGAATAAATACACACGAAACAATTAATGAAAAAGTAGAACAGCAGATTCATTTGTGGAGTATTGAAAGGACAAAGCTAACTTCATTTTGTTAAAACTAACTCCATTTGGTCTCACAGACTTCACTGACCCCACTTTGCCCCCAGCCTTCAATTTACAGCTGCATACCAAAGGTGAGAGGCAACCTGCTTCCTCCCCCACCCCGCTCCAGTGTGTTTGCCCCGAGCGATAACGGCACCCACTCTTGGCCCCAGTAGTAGTAAATCTTTCCCCTAAGCCCCTATTCCTCCCCCCCCTTCTCTTTTCTGTATCCTTAAAACTGCTCTTCCCTCTGCAATTGGGGCTTCTCTGCCCTCCTGCTGCGGCAGGAGAAGCCCAGATTCGAATCTGTGAATAAATGGCTCTATTGTTTTTGCATCGGACTCGGCTCCTTAGTGGTCTTTGTGGGGGATTTCAAGATCTGGGGACAACATTTGGTGCGTTGGCCAGGAAATCTCCCATGACCCCTGAGGACATCTGACCCGAAGAGCCACTGTGTGGTAAGTGTCTGTCTTGTCTGTCTTGTCTGTGGTGGTTGTTTTTGGAAGTCTGGAATCTGTAAAAATGGTCAGCGTAAAGTCAAGGTGGACGCGCTGGAGACTGCCGGCTAGGGGTGCTGAGAAGACCCCCTTGAGATGTGGAACCCTTGGGGTATGGTGTGGACGCAGGCCCTTCCCCCTCCTCCCCAGATGTGGAACCCTCTGGGTGTGGTGTGGCTTGTAGTTTTTCTGGGTGGACAAAGCAGCATGGTCAGAGACCATCGTCCTATTGTTTCTGTTGGCCATGGATTTGTGTGTCTTCAGTGTGTATGTCTCTTGTATTACGCTGGAATTTTAGTGTGGCTGAACTCAGAGTTCAAAATTTGGAACTGGTGGTGGAAAAAAAGAGAGCTAAACTGATTCCTTTTTGCAGGACATTCAATGTTGGCAGGCCTCCAGAGGGAACTTTTCATCTCCCTCTCCCTGACTGAAAGCACTTCCCGGTTCTCACAGTGCTGGAGGGTCTCCTAAGTCCCCTAGCTCCACAAACCTTCTGCGCTGCTTTACTCCGTTTTGCAGGATAGTGCAAACCAATATTCACTTTGTCCTCCTTCATATCATCCCTCGCTGAGTGTCTCCCCCTGCGGGGTTTGAGCCAGTGCTCTCCTGGGGGGCCGGCCACCCCTCCCATGGCATGACTGCTCTCCCCACCCCCTTTGCATTAACCCTCCGTCCTGGCGACCATGGGGTGGGGACACAGTGAGGGCGGGAGCGGGTCGCACCTTTGGGCCTGGAGGACTTTTTTTCCTCTCTCCAGGGACCACTCAAACAAACAACAAAAAAGCCAAGCCAGAGCAAGGGGTCGGTGGCCATATCGGCTACCCACCCCACCCATCTTGAAACACGGACCAAGAAGTCTAACACATGCGCGAGTCAGGACTCGCATGAAAGCCGAGGCGGGGAACTGCCCCCCCTCCCGCCTCCGGTCTCCGCCGCTGCTGGGCAGCTCCAGGATGGCTGAGAAGGCCTGGGGACAGCGTTGCTGCCAGAATCTCCATGCCTGGGTAAAGCTCAATAAAAAAGGTCCTTTATTATTAGCCCTTTGCCATTAGCAATTTGTATAAATAGAAAAATATTTTTACAAACTGAATCTTTGTCAAAAGATAAGATTCTTGCCTTTTAAACCTTCTAATTATCAGTTTGGCTGAATGAATGGGTGACTTAATGGTAAACAGGGATCCTGGTTTTTTTTTTTTTTTTTTTTTTGTAGAGACAGAGTCTCACTTTATGGCCTTCGGTAGAGTGCCGTGGCGTCACACAGCTCACAGCAACCTCCAACTCCTGGGCTTAGGCAAATCTCCTGCCTCAGCCTCCTGAGTAGCTGGGACTACAGGCGCCTGCCACAAAGCCCGAGTATCTTTTTGTTGTTGTTGCAGTTTGGCCGGGGCTGGGCTTGAACCCGCCACCCTCAGTATGTGGGGCTGGTGCCCTGCTCACTGAGCCACAGGCGCCGCCCAGATCCTGTTTTATAGAAAGTGAGTTTTTGAGAGCAAAGAGAAACTAGACAGAAAAGAGAATGGCATTGTGTAAAGAAAGAATCTTGTGTGATAAATTTTGTCCTAAAACAGAATGGTTGTGTAAAGAAGTGAAAGGCAGGGCAAAAGTTAAAGAAAGTTTAGAAAATTTGTAGATTGTCTGTGAAGGTTAAATTGCTCATAAAAGGGAATTTGTGAAGATGTTTTACATGTGATCCAGTTGACTATATATTTCCTTTAAAATCTTTTGGCTTGTAATTTTATTTGAACAAATGTTTTAAGCCTTTGATATTTGATAAACCTTCCAAAATCAAAACTCTAAATCTGGGGCTTGGTGCCCGTACAGCAGTGGTTGCAACGCCGGCCACATGCACTGAGACTGGCAGGTTCAAACTTGGCCCAGGGCAACAACAACTTTAAATTTGGTCTTCTTGAAATATTAAGACCACTGAAATTCATGAGAAAACAAATTAAACTTCTTTAATTTGTTAAAAATATATAAGAAACATTGTCAAATATGAAATGGTAATTAATTTTGAATTATAATTATTATAGTTATATATGTTCCAATGTGTAAAGCATTGATCTGTCTTAACATATGTTGTTGGTAATAATTTTAATTCATCTAAAAGGTATTTGAGTATTGCTAACTCAGCTTCAAACAGAACAGAAATCAGTTATGTGGAACTGGACTAGTTTGTAATGGTTTTTTGTTCGAAATATTGCTGATTCTGTCTGTGTTCTGTTTTTCAGAAGTCAAGAAATAATTTTCTGTCTTTTGAGCTATTTGTAACTTTTCAAGCAATGTATATACTTATAAGCAGAGTTTTAAACATGTATTTTTCTCTCTCTTTGATTTTTCTAGAACTTGAAAGCCATTTGTAAGTATTCTTAATTTCTGACAATATAGTAATTTGCATAAGTTCAATAAGAATCTGTTTTGTTTCTATAGAACATGATGAAAGCACTGGTTATTTTACCAAGACTTTGGCTGGAATAACATTTCCAGAGGTGTCCAGACTGCATTAAGGAATTCAGGTTGACTTTATAAGGCCAATAAAAAAGCCCTTTGGAAAACTGGCTAGATACCCATCAGTAACATTTCCTTATCTGTAGTCAGTAACGAAGGTCACTCGCTGACAGGTTTGGGAATCGAACTGTGCTTGGGGACCTCAAGAGAAGAGGGATTTACCCAATGCATATAGATATCCAATGGCACAGATGAAACCTGGGCTCTGAAAGGCTTTCAAGAGTCTAGCCTGAGATTCCTTATAAAAGGTTCCAGCAAAGCCAATTTTAAAGGAAAGAAGAGCCTAGATGGCTAATAATTAATTATTCTTGCTGCACTTTATGCAAATAATCAGACCCCGTATATTGAAAGTACAGTTTATTTTGGCAAATAAGTTAATTCTACTATAATTTCCTTTAGTAAAGAGAGAGATAGGAGACAGAAAAATAGTTTAAAAGGGGGAAAAAGAGGCTGTGGCCTACCTGTATCCTAGACAATAGGCCCAGACAATCCCAGCCTTATCTGTACTGTCAACTCGTAAAATGAAATATAACTATTTTACTACATTGATATATTAAATGGGACTAAGAGACTGGCCAAAGAATATAGAATTATATATAATAATTATATTTACTTTGAAACCTTAAGACTCAACAAAAGTTACCTGTTGGCTACACTGGAAAACTTGTGCAGTATTAAGTGTTGTCTAAAATTTCTTAGTAAATGATATAACTGTAAACACTGCATTCTACTTTGCTGAATCTGCTGCCAGCAGAAGCAAAGCGTCCCACTTGTCTGAATTTAAAAGAGGCCATTTTCAGTGTAAGGCTGACTCTAAGAAGCCAGAAGCTATTTGCTTTCCAGTGAGAGAGACCAGACATGAAAAGAGTACACATGGACCAGGTTGCCACAGGGGTTCAAAACACCCATGATTTTTAAAGAAGCGCTGACTCATGACCTCCAGAAATTCCTGACTGAAGAATCAGAATGAGTGCTGTTCCAATATGTCAATGACCTCCTTTCAGGACATCCTACCCAGGAGGGCTGCGCCCAAGGCATGGACTGTCTTTTATGACATCTAGAGGTATGTGGCTATAAAATGTCTAAGGGGAAGGCCCAGGTCTGCCAGCAGCAAGTATGTTATTTAAGATTTACTGTCCAGCAGGGGTAGAAGTATCTAGGCATGGAACAAAGGCAAGTCATTAATCGCCTCCCCACCTCCTAGAGCCGAAAGCAGGTTTGGGAATTCTTAGGCCCGGTCGGCTTCTGTCATCTTTAAATCCCCAACTTTGCCATCTTAGCTAAGCCCTTGTATGAGGTAACTAAAAGAGAGGAGGGAGAGCCCTTGGAGTGAGAAAGAAAACAAGAACATGTCTTCTCCCAGCTAAAGATGAGGCTGATAGCTGCACCTGCATTGGGAAAATGGCTGTGGGTATGTTCGTGCTGGTTGGGTTCTGACCAAGGCCTGTAGCCTACCTCTCTAAGCAGTTGAATGGAGTGGCAAAAGAATGGCCACCCTGTTTACGGGCTCTACCTGCTACTGCTCTCCTTGTGCAAGAAGGTAATAAGCTGACTCTGGGCAGGATCTCAGAGTGAAAGTACTGCACTCTGTGGTCAATTTTAATGGACATTAAGGGACATTTTTGACTCTCTAATGCAACACTCTGAGCCAAGCCACGCACCTTCCAGTCAGTGGAAGAGAGACTACCCTAATAGACCTGACTTAAGTGACCAGCCCTGGACAGATGCAGACTAGAACTTGTATGTAGATAGAAGCAGCTGTGTGACAGCGCAAGGTGAAGGCGGGCTGGGTATGCAGTGGTCACCTTACCAGAGACTGTGGAGGCTAAGCCCCTCCCCCAAGGGACATTAACTTAGAAGGCTGAGCTAATTGCCTTGAACCTTAGAACTAAGTCAAGGGAAAAATTTAAATGCTTTTCTGGCTCTCCAAATACACAGGACATTGTACAAGGAGAAAGAACTGTTAAATTCTGGAAAAAAAAAAATTGAAGAAAAGAACTGTTAAATTCTGGAAAAAAAAATTGAAGACATTAAGTATCAGCAGGAGATAACTTCAGTTGTTAGAGGCAGTATAGAAACCCCAAGAAGTGGCAGTTATGCACTGTTGTGGACATCAAAGAAATGCTTCCACCATCTCTAAAGAGAACACTAGGGTTAGTACTGAGGCAAAAAGGGCTGCATCCCACCTTACCAGGTGTCAGGAGTAGCTCCCTTCATCCCATGGGTTCCGGGTTCACCCCCATCTACTCCCAGGAGGAAAAGGAATAGTTAGCAGCGGAGGGGAGCCAGAAAACAGAGAGAGGATAAATAAAGATGCCAGATGGACGAGTAGCAGTCTCCCAAATTCTAAGAGCCACCTTAGTGACAGGAGTATTCGATGAAGTTGCTGGGCCATTACTTTTACATCTCCCACCTGCCAGCCGTAGCCAAAACTGTCAGTCTACAGTGTGTCACTGGCAGCCAGTTCAACATGTGTCAAGGACAGCAGTACCCCCAAGAATCCAGTCGTATAGAGCAATGCTCTTTGGACTTCCAGTCTTTTGTGTCTGTACCTCTTATCTCTCTGCAAGATCAAGAGGACCAAGTCTAAGTCTAGAATCAGAACCTGGTCCCCCTTAAACCAAGGTAAAAAGAACTTTATACCATCATCCTGACATCCAACATGCCCTGCTCCAGCCACATACTGGGAGCTGGCTGGTTAACGCACAGCTGAAACCTGAGGAAATTTGAACGGGAACAGTCCCAGAGCTGCTATAAATCAGTAAATCCCCAGTAAATCACAACCTTAATTTCGACTATAGCAGGCCCACTTCTAATCCTGTTAGTACTGTTAACTTTCCATCCCTGCATAATTAACAAGTTACTAGCTCTCATCTGATCCAGGATCAATGTGTTTCAAATAACGGTTTTACGGGCACATTATACTCCCCTCAGCCCTGGATTCACTCACGATAAGCATACAGCTAGGGCCCATAGAACCTGCTGAAGACCCATGATTGGATCTTCTATGCACTAGAAAAGGGGGGAATGAAAGAACAAAGCTAACTTCATTTTGTTAAAACTAACTCCATTTGGTCTCACAGACTTCACTGACCCCACTTTGCCCCCAGCCTTCAATTTACAGCTGCATACCAAAGGTGAGAGGCAACCTGCTTCCTCCCCACCCCGGCTCCAGTGTGTTTGCCCCGAGTGATAACGGCACCCACTCTCGGCCCCAGTAGTAGTAAATCTTTCCCCTAAGCCCCTATTCCTCCCCCCCTTTTCTTTTCTGTATCCTTAAAACTGCTCTTCCCTCTGTGGTAGGGGCTTCTCTGCTCTCCTGCTGCGGCAGGAGAAGCCCAAATTCGAATCTGTGAATAAACGGCTCTATTGTTTTTGCATCGGACTCCGCTCCTTAGTGGTCTTTGTGGGGGATTTCAAGATCTGGGCACAACAGTATCGACTATATGTGTATAAACTTACTAAGGAAAAAAGTCTATGAATACTGGGAAAAGGTTTGTTATTCACAGATCAGGCACAAATGTGGGCGTACTTATTTAAATGAGAATGTCAGCCTAATCAGGGTTGTTTACCTGTGAGTCTGACTACAGAGTTACATTAGTTTCTATGGCTACTGCAATGAGTTACCACAAATTTGGTGCCCTAAAACAAAAATTTATTCTTTCAGTCAATTTTATTTATTAGTCAAAGTATTTGTGGGATATAATTTAATTTATTCTATTAGTCAAAGTCTTTGTGGGACCATGCTCCCATGAGAGGTTCTGGGGGAAATCTATTCCTTGCCCCTTCTAGCTTCTAGTGGCTGCCAGCATTCCTGGACTTGACGCTGCATCACTCCAATCTCTGCCTCTATAGTATCATCATTTTCTCTTCTAAGTCTCCTGTGTAAAAACTCCTTGTACCTTCCTCTTATAAGAATATATAAGATTGCATTAAAGGTCCACTTGAATGATGCCAGGTAATCTCTCCATCTCTAAATCTTTAATCACATCTACAGAGACTTTTTTTTTTTTTTGCTATATTACGTAAAATTCCCAGGTTCCAGATTTTTTTTTTTAAGGGTGGGTGAAGGGCAGGCATTTTTGATAACCTATGGTAAGTGTCTTCTTGACAAACTATTACAGAACTCTTTCACAGAATGAATAGGAAGCAAAGTTTGAAGCTGCAGTACATTCTGTTGGTGCCACGCACAAAGCCCAGCTGCTATAAGGGTTAGATATTAAGTGCTCACAGCTGCCTGTTTCTTGGAAGAATTACCCTCAGCTAATGAGAGATGCCTCACTCCCAGTCTGAGCCAAGGTCTGGCTATCCAAGGAAACAAAAGGCCAGTTCTGCTGCCCAAATAAGAATAACTGAAAATTTTGACTTAAATACATTACTCTAATTTAGTGAAAATTTTTATGTAAGAATCCAAATTTGCATCTAGCAGACACAATTATTATAATCCATTTCTTTCACTGATTAAAATTTTAAAGACTCCAAATGGTCACATTATAGAATTGAAACACATCAAGTTATGTTTATTTGTGTTTATTACCACTAGTAAAATGTCATTTTTTTTTCAAATTTACTGCTTTAACGAAGGACTATGTAGCCCCTCAATGGTAGAAACTTTGCCCAAAGTGAGTACCAACAATTCTGTCCTTGACCAGCTAGCTCTCAAAATTCACACATGTAGTTTTTAATGCATGTGTTGGGAGTCTTATATAAGTGGGAATATTTCAAATTCATTTCCATGTAGAATTCATAAATTAAAGGATAATTAATACAAATCCACAAATTTGAAGCATGTATACATATCATAAAGACTCAACAACCATTGAAACATTTATCTAAATTTATAGCATTAGGAGTAAATATTTCAGATGTACAGTATAATGAACATAATCTTTAGTAGGCTTTATTATTGCTTCTGACTTATTTTTAGACAATACATTCCTTATTGTCTGCACCTAGAACAGAATACATCTCTATAACCCCAGTCTTATTGTTGGTATTTCCTTAATTAGATAAATAGGAGAGAGAATTTTACACTATTAATTGATAATTTTGTCCAATGAAACACAAATTTTAAGGGTTTTTAATTAAAATACCGTGAAAAAACTGTTACATGTTAGAAAAAATGGAGTAAAATAAAATTGAGGTTATTCATTTTTTACTACAGAATTTCTCATATTTTTAACATGCAAAAATACATTATAACACTTAAATGAAAACTTTCACAGACTTGTTTTTAAACATGAAATCTTTTGTCCCAGAGCATCTGGAGAGACTAATGTTCCAAGGATAGCACTTTGGAAAACACAGCTGTAGTGGAATTCTATCCAGTTTATAAATAATACAATAAAATTTCCTAGTGCCATTACTATTTAACATTTGTCTGTAACTTCTAGGCAAAGCCAAAAGAAAAGATGAAAAGTATAAGTAATGACAGTTAAACTTAGTAGAAAAAGTGAATCAAAATTATTGCAATGATGTTATCATATCCATGTACTTTAAAACCCCCAGATGATCAACTGGGAAAGAATTAATAACAGAATTTAGTTAAAAAGCAAATTTTAAAAGCTCTAGTCTTTCTATATATCACTAAAATCCAGTTAGAACTTAAATACATTGAAATTTCCTTTAATATAAACAATATAAATATATAAAATGTATAGAAGTAACCAATTTTAGTGGGAAATGCCTGGAATTCACATAAGCAATGCTGTAACACTTTCTAGGAAATATGAAAACTAAAATAAATGAATAAACATAGCATTTTTCTAGATAGAAAGATAGAATATTGAAAAAGATATAACTTATGCCTAAAACAAATTAACACTGCCCACCATCTCATTAAAAATTTCAGTGGAAAAGTATTTGGAATTTGATAAAATAATTTTAAGTTACTCAAAAAAAAATTAGAGAAACTATTTTTCAAAAGAAAAATAAGATGCTTGAATCATCAGATGAACACAAATTGTATCAATTATAAAAGTATAATGATTAAATGAATTATTTATAATTATAACAGAGTTAATCTGTGAACCAACATAAGTAATTCTGAGACCGATCAGAGGATATATAAGATTGTAATATATGATATGTGATATAACACCAAAAAGTTTACAAAACAACAGAGCAAAGACATAGAGATATTCCAAAAAAGGGATGGAATCTTTGTTTGTCTATAAATTCTGACCAACAGATACCTATTTACATATTTGTTTTTATATACCTGTGTAGTCAGTTATACACTTATGCATGGCATAGTTTCTATACGTATAAGAGAAGCTATGCTTAGATTATTGCAAATATATTGAGAAGATGGAAAAGGAAATTACTAATTTATTAAAGCATATAATGTAGCTATCATTTAAAAATTTGAAAGTCCCATTATGTACTCTATCTCCTCAACAATTTTGGAAGATACAATATAAACTCGCACATACACATACACCACCACCACCGCCACCACCCCACACACAAAACTTAGATCTATTTTCCTAGCTTTTTTGAGGTATAGTTGATAAATTTAAAATGTATATATCATACATGATGATGTAAACATGATGGTTTAATATATGTACACATTGTGAAATGTTTACCACAATCAACATATCTATCACCTCATATAGTTTCCTTTTTTTTTTTTTAACTGAGTAGAATGCTTAAGATTTACTCTTTTGGCAAATTTCAGGTATATATTATTAATTACAGTCATCATGCTGTACATTAGGTCTCCAGAACTTATTCATCGTTAATGAAAAGTTTGTGCCCTGTGACCAACATTTTCCCAACCCCAACCCTTGGTAAACACTCTTCTCTGTGAGTATGAGTTCCAGCATAAATGGATCATGTAGTATTTGTCTATGTCTGGCTTGTTACATGTGGTATAATGTCTTTCAGTTTCATTCATGATGTCACAAATGGCAGGATTTCCTTCTTTTTTAAAGCTGAATAATATATTTATATTATATATATATGTAGAGAGAGAGAAGTATATATGTGTGTATATATAATATATGTGTATACACATATACACACACATATATACATATATATGCATATATATATTCATGTTACAAATGTGTGTATATAAATATATATGTATATATATATGTGTGTGTTTACATATTTTCTTTACCTACTCATCCGTTCATCTGTTGGTTGACACTTAGGTTCATTCCTTATCATGGATATTATAAATGATGCTGCAATGACCATGGAAGCATAAATATCTTTGACATACTGATTTCACTTTCTTTGACTGTATGCCTAGAAGTGGGATTCCTGAATCATATTGTGGTTTCATTTTTGATTTTTTGAAAAACTTCCATACTGTTTTCCAGAATGGTGAGTCTAATTTGTTTTCAACAACAGTGTGCAATGTTTCCATTTTCTCCACATCCTCACCAACACTTTTATCTTTTTATAATAGCCACACTAACAGGTATGAGGTGATAACTCATTGTAGTTTTGATTTCAATTTTCCTGAAGGTTAGTGGAGCACTTCTAGTATACCTGTTGGCCATTTTTAATCTTTTGAAAAAAAAATGTCTTTTTTTGCTATTGAGTTATATGAGTTTGTTCTATATTGTTTGTTCTATAGTTTGATATTAACCCTTTACCAGATATATGGTTTCAAAATATTTCCTCTCATTTCATAGATTGCTTTTTATTTTTGTTGGTTGTTTTCTTTGTCACAAAGAAATGTTTTCTTTCAATGTAGTTTTATTTGTTTATTTTACTCTTTTGCCAATGCTTTTGAGCCAAATCAAAAAAATCATTGCCAGGAATAATGCCATGGAACATTTTAAAAGCTTTCTTCTAAGAGTTTTATGATTTTAGATCTTACATTTAAATCTTTAATCTATTTTTAGTTGGTTTTTATTTAAGGTGTAAGAAAAGGATCAAATTTCATTGTTTTTATGTGGATATCCATTTTTTAAACATCATTTATTGAAGAGACTCTCCTTTCTCCCTTGTGTATTGTTTGTGTTTTGTTAAAGCTTAATTGATGGTATATGTATGGGATTATTTATGGGCTTTCTATTCTCTTCCATTGGTCTATGTGTCTTATTATTAATGCCAGTACCATGCTGTTTGGGTTACTATACCTTTGTAGTATATTTTCAAGTCAGGTAGTGAGATTCCTTAAGCTTTATTCTTTTTGCTAGAGATTGCTTTGGATGTTCAAGATCTTTTGCAGTTTCATATAAAGTTAGGGTTTTTCTTTCCTATTTCTGTAAAAAGTGACTCGGAATTTTGATAGGAATTACATTGAATCTGTAGATTACTTTGAGAAGTATGGACATTTTGATAATACTAATTCTTCTAATTCATAAACACAGGGATATCTTTCAATTCCTTTTAACAAACAATATTTTATAGTTTTCAGTGTATATTTTACCTACTTAATTAAATTTATTCCTAAGTAGTTTTCATAATATTTTAAATAAGGTTATTTCCTTAATTTCTTTTAGAGAGTTTGTTTTTAGTGTTTAGAAATGAAACTTATTTTTGTAAGTTTATTTTGTATCCTGCAAATTTAACAAATTATAACTTAGGTCTTGATGTATAAAAATATATCAAAATCAATCTAGAAAATATAGAATTCACTATAAGAAGATGCAGAGGTAGATGTTTTAGCTAATTTGCAGAAACCAGTACAGAGAAGCAAGAAAAATGAAGAAAAAGAGGAACAAGTCTTCAGGAAAAAAAAAAAAAAAAACAACTGAAAGCAGTGGAATTTTGTGATGTACCAAACAGGTAATTAAATATAATGGCCACAAAGATGGTTACGGAGGACAAGACAGTAATGCAAGAACAAATGGGTGACTTTAAAGGGTGGAAAGTGTAAAAAAGTAATCAATAGAAATCATACATTCAAAAAAAGTGCCACAACCAAACTGAAAAATTTAACAGAGGAGCTCGACAACAAACTAGATCAAGAAGAAGAAAGGATTAGAAAACTTGAAAACAGACACTGGAAATCATCCAATTTGGCAAGCAAAATGAAAAAAAGAAAAAGAGTAAAGATAGCTTAAAGAGTTATGGGACACTTTCAAGCAGAATAACTTATGCATAATTGGCATTTCACAAGGAGAACAAAGAGAGAAGTGATAGAAAAAATATTCAAAGAAATAAGAGATTAAATGTCTAATTCAGGAATCCCATAGTGTTGACAGTATTTCCTTCTGTGGTAGGTCCTTGGTCTTAGGGATTTGAAGAATGAACAGGGACCATAGAGATCATTGGTAAGATAGGCTTTATTAGATAGAAAGGAATAGAAAGAATGAAAGGCACCAGAGTCTCTGGTGGGGTGGGGGTGGGGAGACTTAAGAGGGAATCCCCAAGTGGGTCTTTTGTGAATAGGGAGATTTTGAGAATTACATTTGGCTAGGACTTGGCAGACTTCAATGTTGATTAGCAAATGAATGGATGTATTAACAAATGAATGTAGTCCTTCTGGCTCTGGACGAAATGACAGGAAGTCTACTCCTGAAGAGGACCAGCATATATGAAATACTGGAAAAACTGCCTTTCTCCTGTCATGCTTGTATTCAGAGAAGGACTTTAGAAAAAGTCTGTTTTGCTTAGGCCTGTAAAACAGGGGATCTTGTCCATCCCTAAATGGGGAGGAACCTTGTATCAATAGGATATCAAATAAAGTGAACTGATAACCACAAAACACCACACCATAGTCATATTGTCAAAAGTTAAAGACAAAGACAATGTAGAAAGCAGCAAGGAAAAAGTGAACCATCATGTATGAGGAAACACCCTATATGTTTATCTGCTGATTTATCAGGAAAAAACCTGACAATCCAGAACAAAGAGGGATGATACATTTAAAATACTAAAAGGAAAAACTGTCAACTAAGAATAATATACCAAGCAGTCTATCTTTTAAAATCAAAGGGGTGATAAAGACTTCCTTAGACAAACAGAAGCTGGGAGAGCTTGTCACCATTAAAAAAAAAATGCTAAAGGAAGTTCTTCAAGTTGAAGGAAGAAGACACTAATGGGTAACATGAAATTATATGAAAGTATGTGACTGGTAAAATAAGTACATTACCAAATCCAAAGTATTCTAATACTCTTAACAACAATGGTTAAATAAATAATATCTCTACTATAAAGGTCAAAGGCAAAACTTCTAAAAACAACTAGTGCTACAATACTCTGCTAAGAAATACCCATTTTTTAAAGTGTAGATTATGGCTACGTGTGGTGGCTCAAGCTTGTAACTTCAGCATTCTGGGAGGCTGAAAACCTGACGTGGGAGGATCCCTTAAGATCAAGAGTTAGAGACAAGGCTGAGCAAGAGAGAGACCCAACTCTGCAAAACAAAAAAAAAGGAGAGAGAGAGGGAAAAAACATTAGCCAGACTTAGTCATGCACACCAGTAGTCCCAGCTACTCAACAGGCTAAGGCAGGAAAATCACCTGAACCCAGGAGTTCAAGGTTGCAGTGATCTTTGATGACATGACTTTACTCTAATTCAGGAAACAGAAAGAGACTCTGTCTAAAAAAATAAAATGTAAATATATAAAACATGGAGAGTGTAAAAGTGGTCATCTCTGTATGTTATCAAAATTAAACTATTATTACATTAAATTAACCTGTTATAAGATGTTTTATGTAAGACAATTACAAAACAAAAGTCTATAATAGACAAGCAAAAGATTTAAAAAAAAAAAAAGAAAAGAAAAGAAGACTCATCATTGGCAACTGAAGTAACACTAAAAATAAATGGAACATGATCAAACTAAAAAGCTTCTGCATAGATAAGTAAACAAATAACCTTCAGAATAGGAGAAAATATTTGCATTCTACAAATCTGGCAAAGGCCTAATAACCAGAATTTACAGAGAACACAAACAAATTAACAAGAAAAGAGCAAACAATCCCATTTATCATTAGGCAAGAAACATGAACAGACTCTTCTGTGTTCTCCCAAGAAGACAGACAAATAGCCAACAAACACATGAAAAATGTTCATCATCCCCAATCATCGGAGAAGCGCAAATCAAAACCACCCTGAGATATTACCTAATCCCAGTGAGAGTAGCCCCCATCACAAAGTTCCAAAGATGCCAGTACTGGCATTGGTGTGAAGAAAGTGTTACTTATACATTGTTGGTAGGACTACAAACTAATGCAGCCTTTATGGAAAGAAGCATGGGGAATCCTCAAAGAGCTAAAAGTATACCTTCCATTTGATCCCACAATCCCGTTACTAGATATTTGCCCAGAAGGAAAAATAAAAATCATTTTACCATAAGAACATTTGCACTCAAATATTTATTGTAGTTCAATTTACAATTACCAAGATGTATAAACAACCCAAGTGCCCATCAATTCATGAATGGCTAAATAAACTATGGTATGTGCATATCATGGAATACTACTTAGCCATAAAGAAAGATGGAGACTTTACATATATAATTTCAAATTAAAAAATAAATTTTATCTTTTCTTTATGTCCTATGATATAGTCTAGGTCTATCTTCGGGAGTGTTCTGTGTGGTCATGAATAGAATGTATATTCTGCCACTATCAGGTGAAATGTTCTGTGTCAGTTAGGTCCATTTAGTTTAGAGTGTAATTTAACTTCAAGGTTTCTTTATTGATTGCTGTCTGGATGACCTGTCCATAGTTGAAAGTGGGGTGTTGAAGTCCCCCATTATTATTGTTTTGCAATAAATTGCTCCCTTTATTTCTATTAATATTTGCTGCATGTATTTTGGTGCTCTAGAGTTACAAATGTCATATCCTCTTGCTGAATTGACTCCTTTATCATTATATAGTGGCCTTTTTTGGCCCCTCTTACAATTTTATAGACTTTATTATAAAGTATATTTTATCTGATATAAGTATAGCTATTTCTGCTCTCTTTTGATTTTCATTTATATGGGATACCTTTTTCCATCTCTTCACTTTCAGTCTTAGTGCTTAGAGGTGAGATGAGCTTGTAGACAGCATATTGTTGTGTCTTTTGCTTTTTTTAAAAATTATTATTCATTCAGTCACTCTGTACCTTTTAATTGACAAACTTAATGCATTTACATACAAGGGTACTATTGATAAATGGATAAAGAAAACATAGTATACATATATATACGCAACAAAATATTTGTCACCCAGAAAGAAGAAATGAAACCCTGTCATTTGCAGCAACATGGATAAACCTGTAGGATATTATGTTAAATAAAATAATCCAAGCACAGTAAGACAAATACCCCATATTCTCATTTATACATTTATAAAAATTGATTTCACAGAAGTAGAGATTAGAATAGTAGTTAATAGAGGCTGGTAAGGGCACAGGGAAGGAGTGACAGAGAATGGTTGGTTAATGAGTACAAAATTACAGTTTTGTAGAAGCAGTAAGTCCTAGTGTCCTATAGGATAGGCGGGTGATGATAGTTATCAATAATTCATTGTATATTTCAAAATAGCTAGGAGAGGAGATTTTGTATATTCTTAACATAAAGAAATGATACATGTTTAAGCCAATGGATGTCACGATTACTCAGAGTTGATCATTACACATTATACATCATATGTAGTATATGTATATCAGAGTAATACATGTACCTCAAATATGTACAATATTATGTATCAATTAAAAAATTTTAAAAAGCCAAAATCCTCCACCCCCCAAAGAAACCAAAAATATACAACTAATAATATAAAATCTAAAAATCAAACAAAAACTTCACTATATCAAAGTGCATTTTGAAGAAATAGAATTATAAACAATTTACATATGAAACTTTTAACTATAGTATATTCTGGCCTAATGATTGATGGAAACATTGTCTCAGAGATCCAGTGTCACATTTGGGCATTATTTTACGAATAGAGGCTTTGAGTTTTGCCGATCTGAATTTCAAATGTCATTTCATTAGCATCACCTACAAACATGTCATTTATCTCTGCCAAGCTTGGTAATGATATGCTAAATACTGATTGAGAAATATGATTGATGTCTTTTTGTGGTTTTAATCCAAAATTAGTTCAAGGCAGGTAGGTGCATGTATAAGCCTCTTTCCATATTTTAGTAATTACCTTTTTTTGTATATCTTACAAGTGTAAGTTACTTCCTGACTAGAGTATTAGGTTTTATAGAAACAAAAAAGACAAGAACTTGACAAATTCCAAGAGGCACACTGTTTCAATGCTTCAAAAACACTGATTTATTTGCATTGCAATAACTAAACCCTTCTTCACCCATAACCTTAATTATCACAATCATTCATTCTATAACAGCTCTTATTTCCCTAAGTTCTTTTCTTCTTCCAGACTCCCATTTGTAATGTCACCTCCATAAGGATTCATTATCTGGCATTCTGCACCCTGGCAGAGGGGATTTCTCTCTTCAAGCTCCATGCTTCATGCATTTACAAGTCTCTAGGCTCTCTTGCCTGAAATATATTGTGGCCGTCCTATCTTTATGAGGTGGCTAGCATCCTTATAAAAAAAGAACCATTTTCTATGAATAAGAGTTAAACCAAAGATATTCCTTTTCATGATGAGATATAAATTTTCCCCTAAAAAGGTACTCTTTCATTTAAAATACTTTATTGTGACGATCCCCAACACAGTTACCCTGACCATTAAATTTTGGGTTCTCCCTAATAGCATGTTAACTGTACCATAAATTCTATTATTCATGGAATACTTTGTATTAATTTTTTTTTAATTTGGCTATTGTATTTAAAAACCTAGGAGCAATTACTGCAGGATGGATCATACAAATGAAAACCAAAGCTATCTTCTCTTTTTCTGCAATAGTAGTCCTGGTACAGGTCCTAACCATCTATTGACTTACTGCAGCCTCCCAATCCCATGGTTTTCCTGTCTACACTAATAGATTTGTTTGTCAAAAATATACATCTGATCATATCATACCCATATGAAAAATCCTTTCATAGTTCCTTGCATTCATTAGGATAAAACCACCTAGCTGCAATAACAAAGAAAATAAAAGATGTCAATAGCATTACGGAATAAAAGTTGGCTTCTCATTTATGAATCTGTTCTGTGTAGAAGTTCTTGCTCACCAGGCAAGAGGTTCAGACTCTTAGTCATTCCAAGACTCAGGTTGTAGGAGAATCTGCCAGTGAATAACTACACCAGAGCAACCTTGGTGTCATTATTCAAACAGGGCAAGAAAGGCAGCAGGGAAGACTAATTGCTTTTCACCACCTTGACCTGGGAGTGACACCTGACACAGCAGCTTACATTCAGCTAGTGAACTGCAGTCACCATCTAGATCTCCAGAGACTGGAATGTATAGCCCCTGTCTGGGACAGTCATTTTTAGCAGTTATTCTCTATATTATGGAAAGGGTCCTTAGTACTCAGTCTGTATGTTCTGACATAATTTCCATTGCCAGACTTCTCAGTAAGGAATGCAAGGTCTTGATCTACCCCTTTGATAATGCTCCAGCCTCTTTTCTCATACTTCCTCTTTGCAGACCACACATCCCAGTGCCCCTAAGGGACAATTCCAGACTTTTACCTTCAAGCGCCCAAATCTCTGCAAAGCTGTTTCCTTGCCAGGTATCTCTTCCTATTATTACAAGACCACTGGGTCCCAAAGGCAGTTCTCAAACAGGAAAATTCTCAAACTCATTTTTGTATAGTAACTAAGTTGCATAACGCACTTGATACATAGTGGTTGCAAGTCTGAGTCTTCTACTCCATAACAACCTCCTGCAAATAAGGGATCACTTAGGTCAGCAAGTTCTTTTAAGGCAAGGAAATGCCCTTTTGGCTAACAAATGTAACCCAAATTTCTAATACATATCTGTGTGCATAATATATTTATTAAATATTTGTTAAATAACTGAATATACACATTTTTGATTACAAATACCTATCAGACAATAGATTAAAAAAATATATGGGAAAAGAAGAAACAAAAATAAAGAAAAGGAGGGGAAGGAGGAAAAAAACTTGCTTGATTCTGCTGTATAGCATCCTTTATTTCAAAGGTCATCTTCAACAAATTTTGATTCAAAGTCATAATTAATACTAATATTTAAGCAAAATAAGAGAATAAGATCCCATCATACTCAAAGACTTCTCCACAGACATTTCCTAAATGGGAGTTATTAAAGAGATGTCTCACTTGCATACAACCCTAACGGACTCTCAACTTCTAAGCCTCAGTAAATGTCAAGGGGAAAGTTAAGAGAATGTCATAATTTTAATGCTACCAGGAAGACACAACAAGTTAATACATGGAAATGCCCTAAGTTTCAGACGAAAGTGACTCAGAGAAAATAGCAAACATTTACAGCCATAGTTTGTAAAACAAAGATAATGTGTTCAGTGATGCTACAGAAATTCACTGAGGACAACAAAGAGCTCATAGGGAGCTGAGAGTTACAAAATTATCCAGAAAGTTCCTGAATGATAAAATAAAACTCCTTCTATAAACTTATTTAGTGTTTCTTCAAATATTTGGAAAGGCATCAGGAAATGTTTCAAAATTCTTACAAATATGAAAGAATTGTTTTCCTATTGGCTCCTGCCTAGCTGTCTTTGGATGTGTTCAGCCCAATGTCACGTAAGAGGTTCAGTGACTTCATTATACACACAGCGTAATGACTCTGACTATTCTGTGACAGTAGCATTTGCAAGAAAAATTTCCTCACTTGTTTGAACCTCTTCTCTTGTAGAAAATGTGATGCTTTTGCTTCAATAGTTATTCAATGATTGAAGCTTCAAAGGGGAAAAAAAATAGACTTTCCTCTGGGACCTTTATCTAATTATCAAACACTGAAGATTATAGAGGAAAATGTTCCTTCCTTTTTTCAGACAATCACTTAAATTCATATCCCTGATTTCTAATTAATGAATTCAAGATCTGAATCTAATCATCTCTATTATGAATAAAACTCCCTCATTTTATCTAATGCCCTTTACTATTAGGGCCCTCTTAAATTTCAGAAACCCGTTCTATTTTATTAGTTCTGTCATCTAGTTTCAACTGCTATTTCATTTATTTAAGCCATTCAAGAAGTGTATATTCAAAATGGGGGTACAGAATAGCATTGGTATAGACTTAACTCTGTGATCTGTATAAAATAATGGCAAAACCGAGATTGGGAAGCAGTATAAGCCTTCCTGCAATTTGTTCTTCTAGGAAGTAGACTTTGAGAAGCTAGTCAGTGTGCAGGAAGTTTGTCATGGAGTGCTCTTGAGATCCAACCTATGGAAACGAAAAGAAGAAAGCAGAATTGGGTAAAATGAGAAGGTGAAGGAAGAAGTCTTTTTTTTTTTTCTTTTTTATTGTTGGGGATTCATTGAGGGTACAAGAAAGAAGTCTTAATGAAAGTCACAAATGACCTTTCAGGGAATTGTAAAGATGGATGCACCTGCAAAGCTTTTCCAACTTGAGGGATTAGACAGCTTTGTTCCTTTCATTAGTCATTAGCTATGGTCTGTCCCAGAATGAAAGCATGACTTTGAGTAAGAAAGGTTTCTGTTCCCAAAGCAGCACTTGAAGGGATTGAAACCTGGGAGATTAAATCCTTCATTCTTGAAGGAAGACTTGAGCAGCAAGTCACAGCACCCACCACAGGGTGCTAACTACAGGGTGTTCCAAAAGTCTCCCCTGAAGTCACTGTAAATAGGGACAACAGGAAATTATAATTTTGTAATGAATATTTCATAAAAGATTTACCACTTTCCCTGTGTAGGGTGACTTTAGGGGTGGCTTTGGGGGCACCCTGCATACTTGAGTAAAGTAGGGCAGAGAGCTTAAAAGCTACACCACGTAAGATGCAAATAAGTGGTAGACATTTGTGTCAAGAGCAGTGGTTAAGTGTAAGTAATGTCAAGTAATCACAAGGGAAATGCAAAATGTCCCTCACTGGGAAACCTTTGAAAAATCAGGCAATGCACATTAGATATGTGCATTTCTATTTAGTCTTTGGAAAGTAGAAACATTAACACATTCTTCACAATGTCACTAGAAACATGACTGAGACCTTTCCCTTGGCCAAATGGGCTACATCTCTTCATTGATCTCAAGCCCTGAGGGGAAAGGAGAAGTCCTCTCAACCAACAGAATAAAAATTGTGCAGAAGACTCCCAGAAAGGTAGGTGCTGACTCATGCTATTTGCTTAACACTTATAGATATGATTTTTTCCTGGTTTCCATGCCATATATTTTCGTGCACCTATGGGCTGTACCAGCTGGAGGGCCCTGATGAGATGCTGAGTCAGCAGAACAATGAATTTTCTCTTCTGTAAATGACAGATGCCCAAGAGGGAAGTTTAGCTGCTAGTGGGAAGACTTGATGCCACACATTTTTAATAGGTTGTTATATCATTGTACTTTTTATAATTGTTCTTCCAAGAAGGAAGCTGAATCACCCATTACACACTTACCTTTTTCAAACTTGGGAAATATTTGGCAAACCAGTAAAGTGGTCTGACCAAATAAAATCTCATCCCATAATATTTGTGCCATATTACCTTACCCACTCCACTTGATGTTCGAATACAAGGACCATAGAAATTATATTTTTTCATAAATAAATTAAGATTAGAGAAATGGATGTAAAACCTATATTTTAAAATATACATATAAAAATCATTTGTAACACAAAGAGAATGCAAAAGAATCTCAATCCAATGTAAGTATTGTATCATTAAAACTGTGCTGTGAATTACATTAAGAATAATAAAAATTCACTTCATAATCTGGATTCTATTAATAATAAATGGCCAGTTACGCTATTATACTTTTACTTATGCATTTAAGCTGATATTTTAAAATTACTTATGCTGAAATGTTAGTATAGGACATAATAAAATACCATACTGTAGCTATAACATGTTGGATTTTAATTACTGTTCTTATAAAATATGAATTAATATGGTAGCAATTCACTTGAAATCTAATTAACTTGCCTTAGTTATCTTGCTCAATACTGGCAGTAACCAAATAATCTTTACAAAGTTAACATATTAATAAAAATATGATAATGCATTTTCCCCAATTTAATTTCGATTTAATTATGTTACTAAACTTGGTTTGTCTCCCAGCAAAGTATCAATTTTGTAAAGAGTACGTCACTCTTTCAGTCACTTGATCATTGGTCTTAAAAACAATGTAGTGTCTTATTAATTCTGTGTTAATTATTAAACACAGTTGTGCTTAATGTTCAATGCCCTAATTTTCTACCACTCTGCAGCACTGTTGTTCTGGCTGCTTCACAGATTCTCGCTAAATGAAATAAACACTACAGGAAATCATAATTGACGCATGTCTTGAGATCTGCTACAATAAATAGACTGATAGGGAAAGGACAGAAGGAGACCGGTAGGGGAAAGAGAGGGAAGAGCAGATGCCAAGGTCAGCTTACAGGTCATGGATAAAATATGATGCTATTTGTAAACCTTGACATTGCATACTTTCTAAAAAAAAAAAAAAAGATGATATACTGCATGCCATTCATTTTTTAACATTCATGCAAAACTGCAAATTTCCCTGCTAATACAAAGAAGAATATGTTGCATATTAGAGACCTGGAAATCTAGTTCACTTTTGTCAGCTAAACAGAGGTCCACTTCAGCATTCCATTCTTTTATCACCTGGATCTTAAGTAACTGATTAACACAAACTTAGGGCCTTATTATTTTTCCTGTGGGACTACACATATCAAGGGAGTGACCAATATCCCTGTTACATCTGAACCTGAGAAATTTTCCTAAGATCGCAAATTACCTCAGGCCTCTTTGTTTTCTTTTTTTTTAATTAATTAATTTTTTTTTATTAAGTCAAATACACATAGATCATGAATACATTTATGCATATGCGGGATACAATGTGTTGATTTTTTTTTTATACAATCTGACGTTGTTACATCAAACCAATCAACATAGCTTTTGCCTCATTTACTTGAATATTGTGTTAAGACATTTATGTTCTACACTTAACAGATTTGACTTGTACCCTTGCAATATGCATCATAGGTGTGGTCCCGCCTTTTACCCTCCCTCTATCAAACCTCCCCTCTCCCCTCCCTTCACACTCCATTTCTCTCCTTCATCCTGGGCTATAGTTGTGCTCTATCTTTCATTACAAAGTGTGAGTAAATATAAGTAGGTTTCATAGAAGTACTGAGTACGTTGGATATTTTTTCCTCCATTCTTGAGATACTTTACTCAGGAGAATATGTTCCGGGTCCTTCCATGTAAACATGAAAGAGGTAAAGGCTCCATCTTTTTTTAAGGCTGCATAGTATTCCATGGTATACATATACCACAATTTATTAATCCATCCATGGATCGATCGATGGGCACTTAGGCTTCTTCCATGACTTGGCTATTATGAATTGAGCTGAAATGAATAATCTGGTGCCAATATCTTTTTTGCAAAGTGATTTTTAGTCTTTTGGATATTTTGACCAATGTTTCCCATTTGTTTGCATGTTGAGGTGAGGGGGATGGTGCAAGGACGTGTGGAGGGAAACTTCTCAGGTGAATTGATCAGCACATGCTACTTTTGCCATTTGTCCTGAGACATTTGTGATTTTACCTTGTGTGTATGAACTCCTGGCATTTTATGATCTTCAGCATCTACTAAAGGAGTCACGCAGATGCCCCCTGCCAACTTTGAGTCCGCAGTTCTTATTCCTTCCAATAGCCATATTTATAGATACAGCAAAAATGAGTCTAAAGTATGGGGACAGGTTTTTTTTTTTTTAACAGACTTTCATTCCATTAGCTAAAAAGGAAAGGAAAAGGAAACACAGGTGTGGATTTTGGGCTATTCCAACCATCTAGTTTTGGATATATTTGGCAGATATTAAAGAAAAAAAATGCCACATTGAATTTTTAAATTTTATATTTGGGACTTCAGCCATTTTAAAAATTAGTAACATTGCTTTGGCTTGGTGCCCATAGCTCAGTGGTTAGAGTGCTGGCCACATACACCAGGGCTGGAGGATTTAAACCTAGCTCAGGCCTGATAAACAACAATGACAACTGTAACAACAACAACATCAAAAATAGCTGGGCAGTGTGGCGGGTGCCTATAGTCCCAGGTACTTGGGGGGCTGAGGCAAGAGAATCGCTTAAGTCCAAGAGTTTGAGGTTGCTGTGAGCTGTGATGCCACAGCACTCTACCAAGGATGACATAGTAAGACTATCTCAAATATATATATAATAATAAAAATTAATATCATTGTTTTGAATAAATACTCATTTTATAATTCAATAGTGCTACTTTGACTAATTGAACAGGGTCATCCTCTGAAACAGAGAGAAGGGGAGAGAGAAAGAGAGAGAATAAAATCAGAAATCAAAACATCAGTGTCCTTATAGTAATTAGAAAACTTTGGAGATTGAAATATCAGTTAAAGTAGGTGGAGACAATTATCACCTTGTTAATTTACATAGGGCCTTATTATCTACTGAGTATTCTTGTTGATACATCAACATTAACTCATTTGAGCCCAACAGAACCCTTCAGTGAGATAGGCATTCTAATCTCCATTTAATAAGTGAGGAAACCGAAGCTCAATGGGACTAAATGATTTACTCAAGTTTCCCTGGCTACTAAATGATGCTTCTAAAATTTGAATTCACAACTTTGACCTCCATGTCCAGATAATGTTCCTTCACAGAGAGATCTGCATATAGATATGGAGAAATCTCAGCAGATATGATAACATATTTCTCCTCCACCTGTAGCTTTTGTTAGGCGGCTGTCTCGCTAAAATCTATGTGAGTTTCCCAACTTTCAGGTTTAATACTTTTAAGGCACTAACAATATTAAAAAAAAAAAAAAAAAAGTGACCATCCACACAAATTTGGGCCCTTACCAAATCAAAGGGATTATTGTGGTTTTAGAACCTAGTACTAACAGCTTGAAGTGGCTCTATATTCCTCAAAATTAGGATGCATGTAACACAGAAGGTTGGCTTAAGTTTTTTTACTTCCCTCTAAGAAATTCTGAAAACCGGGGACTATAAAATACACCCACATAATCATAAGAATCAACAATAATCGTGGTAAGAAAATTTACCAGGAAATATGTTCTAGGCAATATGAAAGAAGTATTGACACCCTCATCATTGTCCTCAAATAACTCTATACCATAGATGCTTCAATGATCCATTTATAGACTGAAAAAGAAAAAAAAAGGCACAGAGGGTCTAAATAACTTGTCCAGGATAAAAGATGATCCCAGTGAGAGTGGTAGAATTTGAAGGCATAGTATTTGACTACAGAGCCTGGGCTCTGAATCACTAAGTTACACTGCCTTCATCTTATTGGGGAAGAGGTAGGGACATGACTTCTAATGGTCACGAGAAAAAAGGACTTAGTTGTAAAAAACATTATAGAACTATCCAAATTTTATGAAATCAGCTACATAAATTTGAGACTATTGATCAAGTTTCTGTGCTTTTATTCTACTTGACTTAAATGCATTCTGGGAGAGGGGTTGATAGCCCTTTCCAAGGGAAAGAAAATTAGTTCTTGAGGGACAAAAGAACCTTATTGTTTTTATGTATAATGTAGAGAATGGCTGGCCTGTGAGATGGCAGAGCCCTCACAGCTGGGGGAACATTCAGAGAATAAATCCCCAACTGCTTCTCCATTCTGGAAACAATCATATTCCTTTGCCAGAGTCATGTAGCCCTTTCTTTCTATAGTTAACTATGCAGAGATCCTTGAGATCTCTCCCTTCTTTCTCCTTTTCATATGCTAACAAAGTTAAGTAGTAACCACTAAGTCACATAGTTTTTCCTTTGTTCTGTCAACTATGCTGAGATCCTTGTGATCTTACCCTTCTTACTTCTTGTCATATGTTAATGAAGTTGAGCAGAAACCTTAACCAGATGGTTTGTCTTTGTTAAAGTCATTTACATTTTCCTATCATACTGTAAGACCAAAACTGTGTCTTTTGTTTATGCTACTTCCCATATTATCTATGCTACTTCCTCCTGGACAGCCCTGTACAGATACTATAAAATAAAGCTGATTTTGTGCTTTGGTGCTGGCTGTAGCCATCAGCTCAGTAGTCCTCCCGATCCCATCCTTTGTTTCTGTGTCTTCTCTTGTGCTGTATTTTCCTCATTCCCCACCAGTTCCACTCTGGTTTGCTTCCCTTCACCATGCTGGTTTGCAACAGTATAAAGCTCAGATATACACATGGCACACAGATAGATATCTAGTATATTTGTGCTATTAATATTTCATGAGGGGGCTACTTAGAAAAACAAATGTCAAAAATGGCTCCTGGGAGAGATATAGAGAAATAATTACAAAAAAAGATCTAGACAATTAAAAAGAATTTAACTAGGAGTATTTTACAAAAATTCAATGAACACTGTATTTTAAACACCATATATAATGGTTAGTGAATCACCTTCCACCTGCCATCATTTTTGTTGCATCACTCTTATGAAAGTATCCATATTATTCTTATTCTGAGATAGCATTTAGGTGACCCTAAACTTGATTAAATTTGTTGTAGCAAAGCAGGATGTGAAGGTTTGGGTGAAAAATATTACACCCCTCCTTTAATATTCACTGCATGCTCCATCATATTTCTCAGGCTTTGCCATGAGAATGGGCCAGATGACCAGTGCTGAAGCTGATGGGCTCAAAGCAGAAGTAAGGAGTCTCACTTCTAGGGTAAAGCATTCAAGAGCCAACTCTTCTCTTTCTCTGCCACAGGAAGATGTATTCCAGACAGTGCAGCTGCAAGTTGGTGGAGCCTCCAACAGCCCGGGTCCCAGGGGTGCAATGTGGAGAAGTGGCCCTTGCCCACCTACATTAAGAATACAGCCTGGATGAGAAATCCACTCTGGTTGTGTTAAATCCCTATGTGTTACAGTCTCATAGTCCAGCCTATCTTGAAAAATACAATGGCTATCAATAGTTTTGAGATATGGAGTTGACATTGAGGTTTTAAATTTATTAATCTATGTAGTAACTTGATAGCCTTTGTAAAACATACTATTGTATAAAGCCCCAGCTTCAAGCACCACATATATATGTTTCACAAACTTACTAATGAAAAACCCACTGGTCTCCCCAGAGGTAGTGTGTTTGCTTCATTCTTACTTAAAGAGTTCATTACAGTATCCTCAATGGTGAATCTTAATAGAGTCATCTCTCAAGTGCAGTCCACGGGATTAAGAAGGAAAACATCATAAAGCAAATATTACCAATGTTTGGGAATTACTGTTTAGTTTTCTTAAAGCATGCTTGCCTCTAGCATGCCTTTTAAGCCTAGCCTCATTTCTTTTAAATCCTGGGCCTGTGGGCCAGTGCTTATTTGCATGCTAATTACCAGCTCAAGGCATTTTATGCTGATCCAAGGTCTTTAACCAATTAATGAACCAGGGAATGATGATCTTTCCTTGGAGGAGAATTGCTTACTTTCGTCATCATTACCACTGAATTGAATGCTTGATACCCAATATCTCACACTTCATGCCCTTTCTTGAATATATAAGTAGAGGATTAAGTAGCCACCGAGTATCTCTTTACCTGTATCTATACTTAGGAAACATGCCAGCACTGTAGATACGTAGGTAACTACTAAAGTTTTGAGACAGACTATTTTGGTCCATTATCTCAATTCCAAGAAACATAGTCAATTGTGTCCTTTCTGTTCACTAGGGCAAGCTTCAACTTGCTCTCTCATTGGTATTATTGGGAGGGCTTACTTGTTTCTGTCTGCATGGATTATGTTTCTCGGTTTTTGTGTATCTCAAAATGACCCACATGTATAACTGACCCTAAAAGGAAAATCTAGAAATGGTGTTCCTGCCATGCTAGAATCTTCTTAGAAATGGTTATATTTTGCCAAAACTCTTAGATTCAAGATTAGGCTCTCTATAACCCCTTGATTATAGAATTGTTAATGATACTTTAAGAGTCACTGAAGAAAAATTAGATACAGAGTTCAGTGAAAGTAGAAAAGTAAGACTGTCAAACACTAAATGGTCATATAATAAAATTGAAATATGAGATATGGCTCATGGTACTCAGGCAGAGGACCTAAGCTTTTGTTTTTTATATTTTATAAGACAGTTCCACATAATCGTGAGACTTTTTGAAATTTGTACCATTTAAACAGTTATTTCAACAATTTGGAGTATACACAAATACACACAAACTCCTTCAAGCATGGCATTCCCTAATTTCAACAACCAAAGCAGCTTATCTATTCTGTTGTTTTTGTTTTTTTTTTTCTAGAAAGTTGATCTTTGTAAATAGAGGCACAATTCTAGTCCTCTGCCTAAAGTATTATTAGAAAATCTACCCACACCAATGTTGGTAATACATTACTTCTCTAGGCATCCATTTCCTCATGATCTTCCCTTCCTGGGGCCTCCTAAGTTAGCCAGTGCTGACAATGAGCAATGACAACATCTATCCCAACAGTCTCTGCTCACAGGCCTCTGTTGCCTCATTATATCCCTTGTTCCCTAATGTAGCAGAGTTGTACAATTACTGATATATATGCAGCAAAACACAATTTTGTTTGTTTGTTTTATAACTAATTGATCTGATATGACCTAAAACACTGTCTGCCTTTGGGGGAAGGAAATAAAAAAACATTCAGACCAATTTAATGATTTAGATTCTTTGAAAAACTCAGTCTCAGCCTAAGTACTCCAGCAGTTATGTCTTTCTTTCAGATTGAAGTCAACCTTCTAACAAAGCTCCTCTCTTTGATCACAAATGCTGCCAGGGAACTTAGGGAAGCTAAAGAGTGAAAACTAAATTGGCCTCACCAAGGTCTGCCAGGTTGCCATGTTATGGAGATTTCTGTTTATTTGCTGCTCTGTCTCTGTAACCCAGAACCATGATTGTCATAGAGTCTGTGCTCAATACATACAGTATTTTTTTTTGAGACAGAATCTCACTCAGTCGCCCTGGATAGAGTGCTATGGCATCATAGCTCACAGGAACTTGAAACTCTTGGGCTGAAGTGTCCCTTTTGCTTCAGCCTCCCAAGTAGCTGGGGCTACAGGTGCCCACCATAATGCCTGGCTAGTTTTTCTATTTTTAGTAGAGACAGGGTCTTTCTCTTGCTCAAACTCCTAAGCTCAAGCAATCCACCTGCCTAGGCCTCCCAGAGTGCTAGGATTACAGGCATGAACATATAGTATTTGTTATATGAATGAATGAATTAATGAATAAAGAATGTTCTACAAGTACTTAAAGTTCCCCTTGATTCTATCACAATCTATCAAAGCATCATATATGAGCAGGAAGGGATATGGGAACACAATCTTAGACTTTATTTCTTTCACTGTTTTTGTTGCTTTCTTCTCTATTAGTAATCAGAGAAATCTTTCTCAAACTTCTTTTTCCTGTCTTGTTACTGAGGGAGCAAAGGCTCTTGCCCTCCTAAGATTCTCTGAAAAACCACTGACATGAACCATGTTGATTAATAGGAGGAAAGAGAGGGTGGAGACAAGATGGCTGACTAAAGCCAGCTTTCCACAGAGGCTCCCATCCAGAAGGAGAGTTAAAGGACAGAAATTTAGCAAGTAACCTGGTGGATTAGAGCTACATCAAGAGAGAAGGTTAAAGAATGCACATCAACCCTGCTGAGGCGAGCTGTGACCCCAAGGATACAAAAAAAGGTACAAAATACATCACCAAGCAGACGGGAGTCCCCTCCCCCTTTAGAATGGCTCGGAATACCCAATAAACAAATGAGCAGAGTTCAAAGGTCCTCCCACTCCACTCCACGGGAGAGACCCTCTAAAAACTGGACATACCACCCCTACTAGGTTGCCACAGCATTCTCCTGACAGGCAGAAAACTGTATAGAACTGTATAAATTCTCTACCTGCAATTCTGAGCTCCCATCACTCCCTTCCACTCTCACTCTGAGGTCTGGAGGCCTGTCCCCCAGGAGTCCAGATTCTTGAGTGATTCCCTGAGGGGTGTGGATAGGGCCTAGACTGCAGCTTGTCAGTGTTGATTCTGCAGCACGGGAGTGAGGAAAGGATGGTTGGCTGAGAGGGAACCACACCAGAGTGGCAGTGCCCTGAGGCGCAGAGCAGCAGCTGTTTTTGGCAATAATAGGGCTCACTCCTAGATCTTCCAAAGCCACACCCCCGTCTCACTGGGCAACCAGAGGAGGCTGGGCATCTTTTCAGGTGGCAACCAACTCAGAACAGATCTGGAACGGAAATGCAGGCCCCGTGAGTAAAGGGTTTGCCTGAGATGGTACCAGCTTGGGTGGAATGCAGACACTAGAAATGCGTGCGCAGAGCCGGAAAGTTCCCAGGGCAGGGCTGACCCAGAGGACCACTTTACTGAGCCTAAGATGCACTCAGCCCTCAGGGGATTGTCAGCCTATAGACAAAGGAAGGCAGGAGGCTAGAACTGACAGCTAACCGAATACAAACCTGAAGGAGCAAAGACAGGGCCTGAGGCACAGGCTCTGGGAACTCAAAACAGTTTCTTTTCTGCAGGGGAATTTAGCAGGGTCAGAAAGAAATTACTGCAAAGTTGTTCTGTTCTGTTCTGTCAGTAACATCAATCTGGGGCGGGGTTAGAACTGAGTTAACACACCCCAGCATCCATCAAGCGCCCAAGTTTGTCAGGCCTCACCTCCCGCTGCTGGATTGAGGCAGAGTGCAGTGGCTGGGCAGAAATAGATTTCCTTGTGATTCAGGCAGGTGCAAACACCTGGAGTATCTGGTCACTAGAGGCAACTGGGTCACAGCCCTGCGGGGCTATCAGTGACAGGGTGTGACAGAGGTGCAAGGTGGGGAAGGAGGCATCAACCTTCCCAGACTAATCTATTTGCTGGGTGGGTACTCTTGACTCGGTGGAGCACCGGAGCAAGACATATCTGAGTTGTCACCAGACCCCTGAGATCCAGTTGCCAGAGACCTGCTAAACTCTCCCACCTGAGACAGGTGCTGACTGAGAAAATTGATTTGGACCTTTTGAACTGAGCCAATCGCCCGAGGACTACTCAAGTGGTGCCCTGGGTGTGTGGTTGTAGGAAGGTTTGGTGAGAGATGAAATAGATATTTGCTCATCGTCCCTGCTGAGGCAAACTTTGATTCCAAAGAAACAATTTTCAGAGACGGAGACAAGATGGTTGACTGAAGCCAGCCTTCCACAGAGGCTCCCATACAGAAGGAGAGTTAAAGGACAGAATATTAGCAAAAACCTGGTGGATTAGAGCTGTACCAAGAGAGAAGGATGAAGAATGCACATCAACCCCTCTGAGATGAGCAGTGACCCCAAGGATACAAACAAAAGGTACAAAATCCATCAACAAGCAGACGGGAGTACCCTGCCCCTTGAGAAGGGCTTGGAGTGCCCCACAAACAAATGAGCAGAGTTTAAAATATTTGAGTTGTCAACAGACCCCTGTGATCCAATTGCCAGAGACCTTTTAAGCTCCCCCACCTGATACAGGTGCCTACTAAAACAATTGATTTGGACCTTTGGAACTGAGCCAATCATCCAAGGACTATTCAAGTGGAGCCCTGGGTGTGCTTGTAGGAAGGTTTGATTTTCTTTTTCCAATTGTGCCTGTAGGGGGCGGGGTGACTTAATTGCTAATATTTCTCCACATTCAAACCAGAGAAGCTGTTTCACTAGGGTCAGACAGAGACCAGCTGAAAACAAGACAGAACCACTTAGCCCCACCACACCAAACAGATCCTCAGTTTCTCAGGCCGTACCAGTATATGGGTCCCTGACAAAACTCCAGGGGAAAAGTCAAATGGTGTAAAATAATCATGGGGTGGAATTAGCGGAAAAACTCTAGTAACATGAATAACTAGAATAGATCAACCCACCCAAAGGAAAGATAAGGCAGATGTAACTGAAGATCCCACTCATAAATAGCTGGCCAAGATGTCAGAAATCAAATTCAGAATTTGGATTGCAAACAAGATTAATAAAATGGAGGAAATTTGGAATTAGAAATTTGAGCAGCAGTTCAAAAGTTGGAATTAAAAATTCAAGGAGAAATTCAAAAGTTGTCTAAAGAATTTAACAAATTTAAAGACAAAACCACCAAAGATTTTGATGCACTGAAGCAAGAATTTGCAGCCCTCAAAGATCTAAAAAATACAGTAGAATCCCTCACTAACAGAGTGGAACAAGCAGAAGAAAGGATTTCTGACATTGAAGACAAAGCCTTTGAACGCTCCCAAACTCTCAAAGAGGAAGAGAAATGGAGAGAAAAAATGGATGATTCTCTCAGAGAGCTCTGGGATAATTCGAAGAAGGCTAATACGTGCCTCATTAGAATCCCTGAATGTGATGAAGTGGCCTCAAAGGCACAGAGGCCCTTCTCCATGAAATTATGAAGGAGAATTTTCCAGACATGCCAAGAGATTCTGAAATTCAGATAGCAGACAGTTTTAGAATCCCAGCACAACTCAATCCGAATAAGACATCCCCCAGGCATATCATAATTAACTTCACTAAAGTTAATACGAAGAAGAAAATTCTGAAAGCAGCCAGACATAAGAAATCCATTACCTACAAAGGGAAGAATATTAGAATGACTACAGATCTCCCTGCTGAAACTTTTCAAGCCAGAAGAGAGTGGTTATCGACTTTTAATCTCCTAAAGAATAATAACTTTCAACCTGGATCCTGTATCCAGCTAAACTGAGTTTCATTTATGATGGAGAAGTTAAATACTTTAATGGCATTCATATGTTGAAGAAATTTGATATAACCAAACCAGCTCTTCGGGATATTCTCAGACTTATCCTCCATAATGACCAGCCTAATCCTCTACAATAAAAGTAAACTCATTCAGGAACTGTTGATCGAACAACTTCCACGGTGGCAAAAGGATTAAAAATGTCCACTGGACTTTCGAAAAACTCGATACCCAATATTTTACCAGACTTATCAATATTCTCCATTAATGTGAACAGCTTAAACTGTTCTCTAAAGAGGCACAGGTTAGCTGGCTGGATACAAAAACTCAGGACAGATATTTGCCACATACAAAAGAAACATCACACCTAAAAAGATAAATATAGACTCAGGGTGAAAGGATGGTCGTCCATATTTCAGGCAAATGGTAATCATAAAAAAGCAGGTGTGGCAATTCTACATGCAGACACAATAGGCTTTAAACCAACAAAAGAAAAAAGGATAAGAATGGTCACTTCATATTTGTTAAGGGTAATACTCAATATGATGAGATTTCAATTATTAATATTTATGCACCCAACCAGAATGCACCACAATTTATAAGAGAAACTCTAACAGATATGAGCAACTTGATTTCCTCTAGCTCCATAATAGTTAGAGATTTCAACACTCCTTTGGCAGTGTTGGAATGATCCTCTAATAAAAAGGTGAGCAAAGAAATTTTAGATTTAAACCTAAACATCCAACATTTGGATTTAGCAGACATCAACAGAACATTTCATCCCAACAAAACTGAATACACATACTTCTCATCAGCCCACAGAACATACTTCAAAATCGATCACATCTTAGGTTACAAGTCTAACCTCAGTAAATTTAAAGGAATAGAAATTATTCCTTGCATCTTCTCGGACCACCATGGAATAAAAGTTGAACTCAGTAACAACAGGAACCTGCATACTCATACAAAAACATGGAAGTTAAATCACTTTATGCTGAATGATAGCTGGGTCAGAGATGAGATTAAGAAAGAAATTGCCAAATTTTGGGAACAAAACGACAATGAAGACACAAATTACCAGAACCTCTGGGATACTACAAAGGCAGTCCTAAGAGGGAAATTTATAGCACTGCAAGCCTTCCTCAAGCAAACGGAAAGAGAGGAAGTTAACAATTTAATGGGACATCTCAAGCAACTGGAAAACGAAGAACATTCCAACCCCAAACCCAATAGAAGAAAAGAAATAACCAAAATTAGAGCAGAATTAGATGAAATTGAAAACAAAAGAATTATACAACAGGTCAATATATCAAAAAGTTGGTTTTTTGAAAAAGTCATTAAAATAGATAAACCTTTGGCTAACCTAACCAGGAAAAAAAAGAGTAAAATCTCTAATCTCATCAGTCAGAAACGACAAAGACGAAATAACAACAGACTCCTCAGAAATTCAAAAATTCTTTAATGAATATTACAAGAAACTTTATTCTCAGAAATATGAAAATCTGAAGGAAATTGACCAATACTTGTAAGCATGCACCTTCCAAGACTTAACCAGAATCAAGTGAAAATATTGAACAGGCCAATATCAAGTCCTGAAATAGCATCAACCATACAAAATCTCTCTAAAAAGAAAAGCCCAGGACCAGATGGCTTCATGTCAGAATTCTACCAAATCTTTAAAGTCAGGTTGAACCAGCCTTGAGCTGTGTACCTATATTACACAACCTGTTCCAAAGGTAGAAAAAGAAGGAAGACTACCCAACACGTTCTATGAAGCAAATATCACCCTGATCCCCAAACCAGGAAAAGACCCAACAAGAAAAGGAAATTATAGACCAATTTCACTAATGAATATGATGCAAAAATATTCAACAAGATCCTAACAAACAGAATTCAGCAACACATCAAATTATACATCATGACCAAGTCGATTTTATCTCAGAGTCTCAAGGCTGATTCAATATATGTAAATTTATAAGTATAATTCTGCACATAAACAAATTAAAAAACAAAGACCATATGATTCTGTCAATTGATGCTGAAAAAACTTTTGATAATATCCAGCATCACTTCATGATCAGAACACTTAAGAAAACTGGTATAGAAGGGACATTTCTTAAACTGATAGAGGCCATCTACAGCAAACCCACAGCCAATATCATATTGAATAGAACTAAATTGAAATCATTTGCACTCACATCAGGAACCAGACAAGGCTGCCCATTGTCTCCACTGCTCTTTAACATTGTAATGGAAGTTTTAGCCATTGCAATTAGGGAAGAAAAGGCGATCAAGGGTATCCATATAGGGTCAGAAGAGATCAAACTTTCGCTCTTCGCAGATGATATGATCGTACATCTGAAAAACACCAGGGATTCTACTACAAAACTCTTAGAAGTGATCAAGGAATACAGCAGCATCTCAGGTTACAAAATCAACATTCATAAATCTGTAGCCTTTATATATACCAACGATAGTCAAGCTGAAAAAACAGTTAAGGACTCTATTCCATTCACAGTAGTGCCAAAGGAGATGAAATACTTGGAAGTTTATCTAACAAAGGATGTGAAAGATCTCTATAAAGAGAATTATGAAACTTTAAAAAAAGAAATAGATGTAAATGTTAACAAATGGAAAAACACACCATGCTCATGACTGGGAAGAATCAACACTGTTAAAATGTCCATACTACCCAAAGCAATATACAATTTTAATGCAATCCCTATTAAAGCTCCACTGTCATACTTTAAAGATTTTGAAAAAATAATACTTCGTTTTATATGGAATCAGGAAAAACCTCAAATAGCCAAGACATTACTCAGAAATAAAAACAAAGCAGGATGAATCATGCTACCGGACCTCAGACTATACTATAATAATGATGAAAACAGCCTGGTACTGGCACAAAAACAGAGAGGTAGATGTATGGAACAGAATAGAGAACCAAGAGATGAATCCAGCTACTTACCATTATTTGATCTTTGACAAGCCAATTAAGAACATTCAGTGGGGAAAAAATTCCCTATTTAACAAATGCTGCTGGGTGAATTCGCTGGCAACCTATAGAAGACTAAAACTGGACCCACACCTTTCACCATTAACTAAGATAGACTCTCACTGGATTAAAGATTTAAACTTAAGACATGAAACTATAAAAACACTAGGAGAGAGTGCAGGGAAAACCCTTGAAGAAATCCGTCTGGGCAAGTATTTTATGAGGAGGACTCCCCACCCCAGTCAATTGAAGCAGCTTCAAAAATACACTACTGGGACCTGATCATATTAAAAAGCTCTGCACAGCCAAAAACACAGTAAGTAAAGCAAGCAAATAGCCATCAGAATGAGAGAAGATATTTGTAGGTTATGTTTCTGACAAAGGTTTAATAACCAGAATTCACAGGGAACTCAAACATATAAGCAAGAAAAGAACAAGTGATTCCATCGCAGGGTGGGCAAAGGACTTGAAGAGAAACTTCACTGAAGAAGAGGCCTACAGACATGAAAAAATGCTCATCACCTTTAATCATCAGAGAAATGCAAATCAAAACTACTTTGAGATATCATCTAACTCCAGTAAGATTAGCCCTTATCACAAAATCCTAAGACCAGAGATGTTGGCGTGGATGTGGAGAAAAGGGAATACTTCTACACTGCTGGTGGGAATGCAAATTAATACATTTCCTTTTGGAAAGATGTTTGGAGAACACTTAGAAATCTAAAAATAGATCTGCCATTCAATCCCATAATTCCTCTACTAGGCATATACCCAGAAGACCAAAAATCACATCATAACAAAGATATTTGTACTGGAGTGTTTATTGCAGCCCTATTCATAATTGCTAAGTCTTGGAAAAAGCCCACGTGCCCATCGATCCACGAATGGATTAATAAGTTGTGGTATATGTACACCATAGAATATTATGCAGCCTTAAATAAAGATGGAGACTTTACCTCTTTCATGTTTACATGGATGGAGCTGGAACATATTCTTCTTAGTAAAGTATCTCAAGAATGGAAGAAAAAGTATGAAATGTACTCAGCCCTACTATGAAACTAATTTATGGCTTTCATATGAAAGCTATAACCCAGTTATAACCTAATAATATGGAGAAGGTCGAGAGGGAGAGGAGGGACAGGGGAGGATGGGCGGAGGGCGGGTGATTGGTGGGACTACACCTGTCTTGCATCTTACAAGGGTATATGTGAAACTTAGTAAACGTAGAATATAATTGTCTTAACACAATAACTAAGAAAATGCCAGGAAGTCTATGTTAACCATTGTGATGAAAATGTGTGAAATGGTCTATAAAACCAGTTTATGGTGCCTCATGATCGCATTAATGTACACAGCTATGATTTAACAATAAAAAAAGAAAATAAAGAATAGTTACAAAAAAAAATAGGAGGAAAGAAGGTATAAATGTATTTTATACAAAATGTATACACAGAAATCTTCAGGATGAAGATAAAACTCCTCAGGGAAGGGCGGCGCCTGTGGCTCAGTGAGCAGGGCGCTGGCCCCATATACCGAGGGTGGTGGGTTCAAACCCAGCCCCGGCCAAACTGCAACAAAAAAAAAAATAGCCGGACGTTGTGGCGGGCACCTGTAGTCCCAGCTACTCGGGAGGCTGAGGCAAGAGAATCACCTAAACCCAGGAGTTGGAGGTTGCTGTGAGCTGTGTGATGCCACAGCACTCTACCAAGGGCAATAAAATGAAACTCTGTCTCTACAAAAAAAAAAAAAAAAAAAACTCCTCAGGGAAGTACACAGCTTTTTAAAGAATGGGTATAAATGAAACCTTACAAGTAGCACCCTTCAGAGAGAATAGATGATAAATGTTTCTTTTCAGACTTTTAAAGTGTCATATTTCCAGGTAATCTGGAAAGCATACACCTGGCTCTATTATTACAGATTCTTTATAAAAGCAAATTTCACCTCACAAAGACAGATTTGCAGTGTTACTTCTGTCTGTGAGATGGATGACAACCATCTTAAAATATGTCAAAGAAACTCATTTTAGGGTAAAATATTTCTAATTTCCCTTATTACCTTACATACACCTTTTTATTACTCTACCTGCTAACTATAGCTCTAAATTAGCTGAAGACGGGATGATGGAATTTATTGAATTCTTCCTTTCCTCACATCTTGTTTTATAATTTAGTCTCGTGCTAAACAGGTCAATATCAGACGAGTCCATCTTCTATCTTAGAAGATAACCTCTAGACTCAGTCTCAGAGGAAGAGGCCTGATTATATTAGTAATTGTAGAAGCATTTAAAGTGACCGATAAAATAAAGGTCAGTGCCATTTTGAATGGGAATTCACAGTTCATTAGCAAATGACCTAGAGAAAATAATGATTGGTGTAAATTTGGTCAGGGCTGCTTTTCCACTATTTACTTCACTCAGCCTGGGTTCTCTCCCTAGAGTATATGCCAAAAGTTAATGCCAGTGCCAGTGATTTGTTCAATGACAAGAAAAGGGGAGTGTTGCACAGGTAATGAGTGAAACTTAGAGACTCAATGGAGTCCACTAATGAGAACCTTCCTTTGGGCTTGCTTTGTATGTTGTGCCAGTTGTTTCAAGGGTTCATTTAGTTATTAGTATTAAATATTCCCATGTTTTTATTGTGTTCTCAGTCCTAAAATAATATCATAAAACACTTGCTGAAAGGAGAACAGGAAATAAGGAAGGGCATACCAGCTGTTTTGTTTTCCATTTGCTTGCCTATTATGCAAGATATAGAGTTAATTAAATAACCAATGCTCCAATATTAGCTATGATAACAGAAGTCATTCAGATTAGTGCTACAGGTTTCACCCTTGGCTACACAGAACTATCTCTCTCTCTTCAATCCTACTCCCAGAGATTCTTATTTAAGTTTTCTAGGTTGGGACCTGGGCAGTGGTATTTTTTTCTGAAACACCTGAGGTGCTTGTATCAGAAGCTTTAGAGGCAGGATTTGGAAAGGCTGTTGTAATGCAAGAAGCATTTGATTTAGGGAAGCCCGTCCTCAGTTGTCTGATCCTAGGCAAGCCACTTCATTTCTGCCCCTCAGATTCCTCATCTTAAAAATGGGATATGATAATGCTAACTCACCTTTGATGCATTAAAAATATTTGGAAGCTCTAAACATTTTTTTAAAAATGTTAGATATTCTAACAACTGATTCTTAACTGGTTATACAGATTATGTGAAATGATTTGAATTTGAAAAACCTAGAAAAACACAATGAAGATGATGATGGTGATAATTAAAAACTACTCTGCCAACCCCAGAAGAGGGTCTAAACAAATATTATACAGAATATGCTTGACGTGATGTCGGTGAAGCACTGTAGTGACGAAGTTTTCTTTTGTAAGTCTCTGATTGCTCTCCAGGGATCACAACTAGTAAAACTGTATTTCATTTTAAATTTATCTTTACCTGGGTAATGCTTATTTGGGGGTATTTCTTGTTATATTTATTTCCCCTATTCAGAATGGAGCTTTGCAATGCCATGAATCTCAGAGGGGAGCTTGCAGATGGAATGTAAAATCTGTTTGCTATACCCACTGCTTGTTTATGAAGTTAAAGGGCAGCAGGGAGTCTTTGAGTTGCTGCTGCTTGCAGTGATAAGCCATAAGGAACAGGAAGAGGGAGAGAAACTGCCTTACAGCAAGGGAGGGACAGAGGATAGGACACATTGGTTGCACAGCCTTCCAGTAAAAATATCCTTGATTACAGGATGGGAGGAAACCACATGAGTTCCAAATCAGCTCAGATTCTTACCCAAGGCCACATAAGCAAAGCTGAGCCCCCTATCCCATTCATACCAAAACAGACAGAACCCAGAAAACTAAGCGGCTTTCTGCCACAGAAACAAAATGAGAGACTTCCAGTGGTTGAGCTAATGATGTGCTGCTTACCTGTCAATCTTGTTGAAAGACATTCTCAACACGGCCAACCTTTCCAATGAAACTTGGGCCTGGAAAGTTGTGGGCCACTTAAACTCTGACTCAGGTCAAGAATCAAAGGCCACATATCATCTTTTGATGACCTTATGTTCAAGCCATCGATTGTTACCAGGATTATTTTAGCGTGTTTAAAACATGACATTGTGTGCCGTTAGGCAAACTCGCCCCCCAATTTTTAAGGAATGCCAGGCTAATTTTAGGGCCAGTAAAATATATTTATATAGAAACAATCACATAAGAAAATGGGCACATAATCTTGAAATTATGTGTGCAATAAATAGCCTATTTGAACAAGTCATCCCAGGAAGTAGAGTGTTATTTCTGTTCTAAACTTCTGCTGATCCACATTTGCTTTAAGCTACACATATTTCAACATTGCTGACAGCTAGAAATATAGCGCATAAGCTGTAGCTCTTACATCTGCCTCATCTCACTTTCCCTCCTCGCCTCAATGCTAAGGCAAGCCATGCATTTCACTCCAAATCTTTCACAGGTTCTTTTGATTATCTTATGGTCAGATGACCATACTTAGTGTCAGAAAAGGCATTTCAAAAACCACAATAAATCGGCTTTGAAAAGGGACACCAATGTTAGAAAATGATCAAACAAAGAGGTGACTTCTTGCCAAGCCCTAGGGAGGGGAAATCTTTTCTAAAAAAATGAAGAAGAGCAGGCCCTTCTGTGTCTCTCAGGGTTGTCCTGGTGCCAGCCAGATGCTCAGTGGAGCCAGGCTGTTAGCACGTGCTTTGCCAGGGAACTTTAGAGAGAACCATGAGAAACAGTACAGCAAGACCGTGTTCCAAAATGATGTTCTTTGGGAGGGAAAAAATTAGTGAAATGCTCATGATGTTCAAATAGTAAGTATTTATACGCAGCCTAAATTAATAAAATGTTGGGGGCAAAACAAGATTTAACCCTTTTCTTTTTTTCTTTTTTTGTAGAGACAGAGTTTCACTTTATTGCCCTCGGTAGAGTGCCGTGGCATCACACGGCTCACAGCAACCTCCAACTCCTGGGCTTAGGCGATTCTCCTGCCTCAGACTCCCGAGTAGCTGGGACTACAGGCGCCCACCACAACGCCCGGCTATTTTTTTGTTGCAGTTTGGCCGGGGCTGGGTTTGAACCCGCCACCCTCGGCATATGGGGCCAGTGCCCTACTCACTGAGCCACAGGCGCTGCCCTTAACCCTTTTCTTATACCCCCAAGTGATTCATATCTTTTTTCAAATCAATTGCTCAAACAGCCCTGGGTGCCAGCCTTTCATTTCTCTACTGACATGAGAATGGAGACAGTGTAGACGATCAAATACCTTGATAGGGTCAGATGGAGGAAAGATCAAAAACAGGTGATTGCTCTCAACAACCTGTGTACCTGTGAAGATTTGGCTTTCAGTTTCCACTCTGCCACTAATTGAATAAATGGCTCTGCTCAAGTTACGTTAGCTTACAGGAATTAAGCTAACTTATTAGTTTTTCTCTCCATACCTTCTACTCTATAATATTTAATGACTTTCTCCCTTCCTTCCTCCTTTCTTCTTTATCCTACATTTCTCTTACTCTTTCTCTCTCTCTCGCTTTCTCTCTCTCTCTCTCTCTCACACACACACACACACACACACACACACACACACACCTTTTTTAGTCCTTTTTTTCAATGCCTTCCTTTGGGTTTGCTTTTCTCAGAAATATTTGAGGCAGATCCCTGCCCCAACCCGGGTTTCCCCTTCCCTAATTCAGACGTCCTCAGAGTGCAGTGCAGCAGCAGCAGCACGCCGCTAAAACGCAAACGCTCGCGCTCCACCTAGATCTGCTGCATCAGAAACTCTTAGGGTGAGATCTAACTACGCACATTTCCCCAAGTCTCCCAGGTAGTTCTGACACTCTCCAAAGTCTGACAGCCACGGCTTTAGGCCACTCTCTTTCTTCTCCCCAATGGCCTTCATTTAGTAAGACTTTGAGTAAAGGGGTAAACATCTCAGAATTACTTAAAAAAATAGCAGAGGGACAAGGATAGAACCTGGAGCAAGGAAGAACAGGAATAGAGCATTGACTCTGCTACCATGCTAAGCTAAAGCTTTGTTACTTGACTCAAGCCATTGTTCTCTCTCTCTCTTAATTTTTAAAATGACGATAATATTATTGCAATGCCTAATTCTTAGGGCTATGTGGCAATTACATGTGATGCTTTTTGTATCTGAAACATAATAAATGAGAGCTCAATAACTGGGCACCATTACTCTTGGCTTCCTTATGCATTTGGCTAGTGCTATGCATTGTTTCACCTAGACAATGAAAAGAAGAATAATGTGAAAATTTGGAATTCACTGAGTCCGGCAGGCAGAATAAACAATGATATACACGTCCTAACCCTCCAGAATTTCTGAATATGTTATTTCTCATGGCAAAAGGAAAAATGCAAATGCAGTTGAGAATATAATCATTGAGATAAGAAGACTCTCCCAGATTATCTGGCAAATTTTAACACATAAGTCTTAACAGTAGGGAACCTTTCCAAGCTATACTCAGACAGAGGTACCATGTTGGAGGAAGGGTCAGAGAGATGCTATATTGCTGGCTTAGAGATGGAAAAAGGATAAGAACCAAGGAATATGGGGATTATCTAGCAACTGAAAAAGGCAAGAAAATGAATTCTACCCTACAGGCTCCAGAAAAAGGTGCAGACCTACTTACACTTTGATGTTAGATCAATGATACCTGTGTCAGATTTCTGTCTTCTAAAATTACAATATAATACTTCTGTGGTAAGTCATTATATTTGTAATACTTTGTCAAGACATCAATGAAAAATTAGTATATTATGTCACTAGAAATACATTTGGACAAGTTTCCTATTTATCCCATCAAAGAGATGCCTAATATGCCTTTGATGTATGACTAGCCTTGTCCTCAGACCTTCCTCTTGGCTAACAGTTTTTACTTCCCCTTACACCCAAATGCCTCAAGGCAACTTTGAGCTCTAGTCTCCTTATTTTTTTCTTCATCTACTCGAAGAAAGAGAAACTAATGAGCCTTGAATTAATGACAGAAGAAGCAAAGGGCTTGGATAATCTGTAAAATAGATAAGTGGCCACTGAACAATTAATTGCAATTTAACTGTGGTTAAAGTTTCTTATCTGAAAACAAAGATATAGTCTATTCCAAGATACTTAAAGTTATACTGCAATATACTTTACTTCAAAATTCTTCGTGGAAGTCTTTCTGGAAGAAAATAGGCACATTATATTATTATCTTCTACATGATTTGCCAAACATAAAATATTAATATTACCACTGATTTTGAGCATCATGATAATGACATTTATCATGCAATGACTAGTAGTTCTGATGACTCAGGCACTAAAGAGAAAATCAATGATAAATTTAATACAGCAAATTGTTATTTTAAAACTGTTCTTTAGAAGAAAGAAATGAGAAAAAAATGTTACTGAGATTAAATAAATATGATGCTGGTGCTCATTATCTTTCTGTGATGCTAAGTCAAAAAGAAAAGAAAACTGTTGTGTGAGTGGCACTGTAGCTCAAAAGATTAGAGTGCTGGCCCCATATACCAGAGGTGGTGAGTTCAAACCCAGCCCTGGCCAAAAGCTGCAAAAAAACAAACAAAAAAAAAAAACAAAAAAAGGAAGAAAGAAAAATGTTGGGCACTATCTTAGTTTTTGGTTTCTGAGTATACAAGCATACCTTATTTATTATACTTCTCTTTATTATACTTCATAGATATATTTCTTACCAATTAAAGGTGTGTGACAATCCTACAGCAAGCTAGTCTGTTGGTACCATTTTCCCAATAGCATGTGCTCACTTTATGCTCTTTGTCATGTTTTGGAAATTCTAGCAAAATTTCAGACTTTTATTATTATTATCATTGTTGTTGTTGTTATATATTTTTATGGTGATCTATGATCACAAATCATTGAAGTTACTGTTGTATTGTTTTGGGGTACCAAAAACCTTTGCCGTATATGACAATGAACTTAACTGAAAATGTCATGGTGTTCTGACTGCCCAACCTACCAGCTATTCCCCAGTCTCTCTACCTTCTCCCTATTCCCTGAGACATAATATTGAAAGCAGGTCAATTAATAACCTTACAATGACCTTTAATTGTTCAAGTGAAAGGAAGAACCTCCTCTCTTTAAACCAAAAGCTAGAAAACATTAGCCTTAGTGAGAAAGGCATGTTGAAAACTGAAATGAAGTGAAAGTTAGGCCTCTTGGGCACAACAGCCAAGTTATGAATGCAAAGGAAAAGTTCTGAAAAAAAATTGAAAGTGCTGCTCCAGTGAACACCCAAATAAGTAAGAAAGCATTGATAATAGCCTATTGCTGATTTGAAGAAAGTTTTAGTGGTCTGGATAGAAAATAAAACCAGGCACAATATTCCAAGCTACAGCATAATACAAAGCAAGGTCCAAGCTTTCTTCAATTCTGCGAAGGCTGAGAGAGATGAGGAAGCTGCAGAAGAAAAGGAGGAGGCTATCAGGGGTTAGTTCAGGAGGTTTAAGGAAAGATGCTGTCTTCATACCCAAAAAGTACACCGTGAAGCAGCAATTGCCACTATAAAAGCTGCAGGAAGATATCCAGATGAGTTAGCCAAGATAATTGATGAAGATGACTATGCTAAGTAATAGATTTACAAAGTAAATGAAATAGCCTTCTTTTGGAAGGAGATGCTATCTCGGACTTTGATAGCTAAAGAGAAGAAGTCAGTATCTGACTTCAAAGCTTCACAGGAAAGGCTGACATTTCTGTTAGGGCCTAAGTGCAGTTTCTGACTTTTAAACTGAAGCCAGTGCCAATTGATGATTTCAAAAATCCTGGGGCCCTTAATAATTATGGTAATTCTATGCTGCATGTGCTCTATAAATGGAACAACAAATCCAGGGTAACAGCATGTCTTTACAGAGAATGGTTTACCGAACATTTTAACACCATTCTTGAGACCTCAGAAAACTAGATTTTTTTTCCACTTACTACTGCTTACTGACAATGCATTTAGTCTCAAAATCTCTTTGATAGAGAAGAGTATGTTAAATGTTGCTTTACTGCATGCTAATACAATACCTATTCTGCAGCCCAAGGATCATGAAGTAAATGTTACTTTTAAGTTTTATTATTTCAGAAATACATTTTTCAAGGGCTAGATGACACAGAGAGTGATTCCTCTTATGGATTTGAGCAAAGTAAATTGAAAACCTTCTGGAAAGGATTCACCATTCTAGATACTGTTAAGAACATTTAGGATTCATGGAAGATGTTTACATGTCAACATTAACAGGAGTATGGAAGAAATTGATTCCAAACCTCATGGATGACTTTGAAGGGCTCAAGACTTCAGCAGAGAAAGTCACTGCAGATGTGGTGGAAAAACAAGAGAACTGGAATTAGAAGTGGAGCCTGAGTACGTGACTGAACTACTGTAGTCTTGAGAAAACATGAAAAGATGAGAAATTGCTTCTTCTGGATGAGGAAGGAAGGAAGTTTCATGAGATAGAATCTACTTCTGGTGAAGATGCTGTGAATGTTATTGAAACAACAACAAAGGATTTAGGATATTAAATAAACTTAGTTGATAAACCAGTGGCAGAGATTGAGGGGATTGATCCCAATTCTGAAAGTTTTACTGTGGATAAAATACTATCAAACAGCATCCTATGCTACAGAGAAATCTTTTGTGAAAGGAAGTCAACCCAAGTGTTAAGATTTACTGTTGCCCATTTAAAAAAATTGGTAAAAACCACTTCCACCTTCAGCAACTATTGCCCTGATCAGTCAGTAGCCATCAACATTGAGGTAAGATCTTTCACCATCAAAAAGATGGCAATGCACAGAAGGCTAAAGTCATCATTGGCAATTTTTAGCAATAACATGTTTTTTAAATTGAGGTATACACATTGTTTTTAAACATAATGATATAATATTTGACACTTAATACTTTTAGCACAAACATTAATATGCACTTGTAAAACAAAAAAGTTGTGTGACTGATTTTATTATATTTGCTTTGTTTTAATGGTCTAGACTGAACCCATGATATCATTGAGATATGCCTGTATTTATCTGGAAAAAAAAATCCTCCAAATAAGAAAGATTAAGACATAAAAAAGTTTAAACATATGCTAAGTGTATACTGTAATGTAAAGATTCTATGTATTGACTATAGGAACTTACTGTGAAATTTTGGATTTAAGAAATATGAACCTGGGCGGCGCCTGTGGCTCAGTGAGTAGGGCGCCGGCCCCATATGCCGAGGGTGGTGGGTTCAAACCCAGCCCCGGCCAAACTGCAACAAAAAAATAGCTGGGTGCTGTGGCGGGCACCTGTAGTTCCAGCTACTCGGGAGGCTGAGGCAAGAGAATCGCTTAAGCCCAGGAGCTGGAGGTTGCTGTGAGCTGTGTGATGCCATGGCACTCTACCAAGGGCCATAAAGTGAGACTCTGTCTCTACAAAAAAAAAAAAAAAAAGAAATATGAACCTGGCAGCACCTATAGCTCAGTGGGGAGGGCACCGGCCACATATACCCAGCCCAGACCAGCTAAAACAACAATGAGAACTGCAACAAAAAAAAAAAGCCAGGCGTTCCTTGGGGGAAAGACTCCTATTCAATAAATGGTGTTGGGAGAACTGGATGTCTACATGTAAAAGACCGAAACTGGACCCACACCTTTCCCCACTCACAAAAATTGATTCAAGATGGATAAAGGACTTAAATTTAAGGCATGAAACAATAAAAATCCTCAAAGAAAGCATAGGAAAAACACTGGAAGATATTGGCCTGGGGGAAGACTTCATGAAGAAGACTGCCATGGCAATTGCAACAACAACAAAAATAAACAAATGGGACTTCATTAAACTGAAAAGCTTCTGTACAGCTAAGGACACAATAACCAAAGCAAAGAGACAGCCTACACAATGGGAAAGGATATTTGCATATTTTCAATCAGACAAAAGCTTGATAACCAGGATCTATAGAGAACTCAAATTAATCCACATGAAAAAAGCCAACAATCCCTTATATCAATGGGCAAGAGACATGAATAGAACTTTCTCTAAAGACGACAGACGAATGGCTAACAAACACATGAAAAAATGTTCATCATCTCTATATATTAGAGAAATGCAAATCAAAACAACCCTGAGATATCATCTAACCCCAGTGAGAATGGCCCACATCACAAAATCTCAAAACTGCAGATGCTGGCGTGGATGTGGAGAGAAGGGAACACTTTTACACTGCTGGTGGGACTGCAAACTAGTACAACCTTTCTGGAAGGAAGTATGGAGAAACCTCAAAGCACTCAACCTAGACCTCCCATTCGATCCTGCAATCCCATTACTGGGCATCTACCCAGAAGGAAAAAAATCCTTTTATCATAAGGACACTTGTACTAGACTGTTTATTGCAGCTCAATTTACCATTGCCAAAATGTGGAAACAACCTAAATGCCCACCAACCCAGGAATGGATTAACAAGCTGCAGTATATGTATACCATGGAATACTATTCAGCCATTAAAAAAAATGGAGACTTTACATCCTTCGTATTAACCTGGATGGAAGTGGAAGACATTATTCTTAGTAAAGCATCACAAAAATGGAGAAGCATGAATCCTATGTACTCAATCTTGATATGAGGACAATTAATGACAATTAAGGTTATTGGGGGGGAAGCAGAAAGAGGGATGGAGGGAGGAGGGTGGGGCCTTAGTGTGTGTCACACTTTATGGGGGCAAGACATGATTGCAAGAGGGACTTTACCTAACAATTGCAATCAGTGTAACTGGCTTATTGTACCCTCAATGAATCCCCAACAATAAAAAAAAAAAAAAAGGAAAAAAAAAAAAAAGCCAGGCGTTATGGTGAGTGCCTGTAGTCCTAGCTATTTGGGAGGCTGAGGCAAGAGAATAGCTTAAGCCCAAGAGTTGGAGGTTTCTGTAAGCTGTGATGCCACAGCACTCTATTCAGGGCAACATAGTGAGACTCTGTCTCAAACAAACAAAAAAGAAATATAAACTTAAAAAAACTGTGATTAGATTTACTTTTAGTGACAAGCTATTTTGACTTACTAATATAGGCAAAAACAAAGAAAATGACAGATAGTTACAACCAAAGTGAATTCAGCTAATCTTTTCTATTAATTTGTATACTAGTAGTTATTTTTCTTATCTTTAGAATTTACTTTTTAAAATTCAATTGTTGCCCAGTTTTCATTTTTTTAGACTCTCATTTTACATGATTTAATCCTTCTGTATGTTATGTGGTCTCTAATTCACCTGGAACAACTGATTAATGGGTGAGAGACTTTTTATCTAACATGTTTGGAGCTCACATATTCCAAACACACAGATAATTTTATGTGACAGTAAATCAATCAATCAATTAATCAATATTGACATCACAATGTCTTTATTGCCAGGAAACCACTCTGGCCACTCTGATTAATCATATTTAGTTCCTCTAGACTCAAGAGCCTAAATTCCCTATTTTTAATCTTGGTTAGTATAAGTCTACATAGAATGTGAACTGGTCAAAAAGTAATGATCTAAATATTCAAGCTAAAATACTCATTTCTCAACCAATCAACATTTAAGTTTTAGAGTTAAAAATTTGAAAATGTTTACTTACATCAATCAGATAATTGGTTTAACATTATTATTTTTATATAAATCCACCTTTTACCTGCAAGATTACATGCTACAGAAAGTAGAGGTTTCTTGTTTAGCATACATAGGTAGTTAATTATGCTTAGTTACAAGGAGTGTTTTGAAGCTGATCTACTTAATAACACATTTAACACTGTACATATTTATTTTTAAAACACCCTGAAGTTTTCATCAAAACCTACATCCTCTTGCTCTTCTAATTGTCCAACATATAGAGAGTGGGCGTTTGTTGGCATTCAAAATAAGGCAGTTAACAAATAGATTAGTATGAGCCTAGCCAATTTGTGATGTATAGAAAGGAGCATTCCAGATCTAAATAAAAACAGGCCAATACTAAAACAACTAGCATGAAGCAGAAGTCCCAATGGACATTCTACACATTGATATCAGGCTTATAATTCAGATCTATTGCTGTTTTTCCAAAATGACTCAAAGAGTCATAGAAAACATACAGTGTCCTCTGACCATGTACCTATCTACTGAATTAGATTCAGCTTCTCTCACTAACCAGACATGCTGAAACCTCACACCTTGCTGAAAAGCTTTGGTTTCTAATACATGTGATTTACTGCCAGTTAGTTACCTAACTGACCAAAACATACAGCTAATGTTGATAAGCCATAATCCCATAAGGTTTAAGAAAAAGATTCTTTGTGTATGTACATGATTACTCTCTCCTTTGCTAATCATTCCCCTATCTTATTTGTATGTCTTCTACTTTATGGACCATCTCAGTAATTTGATGAAATGACTTCTGGTTCCACACCACTAGGTGAATTGTGCCTGAATGAAAGCACCTTCAATTCATTAATCAAATATGCCAAATTGAGGTATTTACTCTTACTGTTCATTGCTATGTTTATGTGTGCAGATGCATGGCATGGTAAAAGGTCAAATACTCGCTGGCAAAAACATATGATGGAAATAGAATGGATCACAAAGAAATGAGTATCTTCTGAATTTTATGGAGAAGTGAAAGTTCTCTTGATACTAATCTATAGCTCAAATGCACCAAATAGTTCACTAAAGCATAAAACTGGCTTCAAATTCATTCACAAATTCAGTGAATATATATTAAATACCTACCAGGATACCTCTGCATCTTTTAGGATACAATAATGAAAAAAACAGACAAATTTTTTTGCTGTCAGGACACATATATATAACTGACAGTGGGTATGGGACCTTAAACAGAATGGCTAACTAATGTACAGAGCCTTTAAAGAATAAATGATAAATAAATAAGAAATTATAGGTATAAAATAAAATAAAGGAAAAGGAAGTGTAAGGGATCAAGGCTTAAAATTAATATTTCTACCTTATAGAAGCATAAATATCACATTGCATCCATTAACTCAGAAGTGATACTACCAAACAGAAACAAAGATCTCTACCCTAATGTGCTTATTTTTGTTTTTATAATCTTTTCTTTTTTTAAATTTCAGAATATTGTAGGAATACAAGTGTTTTGGCCACATGAATTGGCTTTATACACTTGGAGTAAAGTTGTAAGTATGTCCATCACCCTAACAGTGTGCATTATTCCAGGTAAGTGTGAATTCACACCTACCTCTTCCCTTCTCCCATCTGCTTGATTTCTGTTGAGCTTTATTTATATATGTCCACACAAATGTTGGTTGATTCATTCCAATTTAATAGTGAGAATATGTGTTTTTTTCTTCCTTGTGATAGTTCACTTAGGAGATTGTATCCAGTTTTATCTAGGTTGTTACAAAAGGTATTAGTTCCCCATTTTTATTTTTATGGCTGAGTTGTACTCCATGGTATACATACACCACATTTTATTAATCCACTCATGAAATGATGGGCACTGAGATCAGTTCCACATTTTTGGAATTGTGAATTGTGCTGCAATAAACATTTGAATGCATGTATCTTTTAGATAAAATTAAATTTTTTCCTTCAGGTAAATACCCAATAGTAGGATTCCTGGATCAAATGGGGTAGGTTTACATTTAGCTCCTTAAGGTATCTCTGTACTATATTCCACAGAGGTTATGTGAGTTTGCAGGCCATCAATAGTGTGTAAGTGTTCCTTTCTATAACCATGTGTCTGTTGTTTTGGGGATTTTTAATAAAAGTCATTCTTACTGGAGTTAATTGACATTTCATTGTGCTTTTGATTTGCAGTGCCCTGATGATTTAGGGATATTGAGCATTTTTCCATATGTTCTTGGCCATAGCTTCTTTTGAAAAGCTTTGTTTATGTATTTTGCACATTTTATTATGGGATTGTTTGATTTTTTTCTTGCTGATTTGCTTGAGCTCCTTGTAGATAATGATTATTAGCCTTTCATCAGATACATAGCATGCAAATATTGTATCTCTTTCTGCAGGTAGTCTACTTTATTAAATGTTTCCTTGGCTGTGCAAAAGCTTTTTAATTTAATCAAGTTCCACTTATTAATTTTTGTTGTTTCCGTGATTGTCTTTGGGGTCTTCTCAGAAATTCTTTGCCTAGGCTACTATCTATAAGAGTTTTTCCAACATTTTATTCTAGATTCATATAGTTGCATGCCTTAGGTTTAAGTCTGTTATACATCTTGAATTAATTTTTGTGCATGGTGAGAGGCAAGGATCTGTTTCAGTCTTCTACATGTAGCTATCAAATTTTCCTGGCACCATATATTGAATAGAGATTATTTTTGTCAGCTTTGTCAAAGATTGCATGGAAATATGAGGATGGTTTTATATTTGGGTTCTCTTTTCTGATCCATAAATCTAAATCTCTGTTTTTGTGCCAGTGCCATGCTGTTTTGCTTACTATAACCTTATAGCCTTAATTGAATTCTGGTAGAGTGATGCATCCCAATTTGTTGTTTTTGCATGACATTACTTTGACTATTCAGGGTCTTTTCTGCTTCCACACAAAACGTAGAACTTCAATTTCCTAGCTCTGTGAAAAATGATGGTGGTATCTTTACGGGGATTGCATTGAATCTGTAAACCACTTTGGGTAGTATAGGCATTTTAACAATGTTGATTCTGCTGATCCATACGCATGAGAGGTTTTTCCATTTGTTTACCACTGTGATTTCCTTCCTCCATGGTTTGTACTTCTCTTTGTGGAGATCTTTCACTGCTCTGGTTAAATGTATTCCTATTTTATTTTCTTTGTTGTTATTGAAAAGGTATTGAGAATTAGCTTTCATTCCATGGTTGACTTTTGTTGGTATATAGAAATGGAACTGATCTGTGTACATTTATTTTGTAACCTGAAACATTGCTGAAATTATTTATCAATTCCAGGAGTGGAGTCTCTTTGCAGAATCTTTGGGTTTTCTAGATATTAAATTATATCATCAGCAAAGAGTGATAGTTTGACCTCTATATTTCCCACATGATGTCCTTCTCCTGCCTAATTGCTCTGGCTAGAACTTCTAGCACAATGCTGCATAGAAATGGTGACAGTGGGCAACCTTAACCTTGTCTAACTCCAGTTCTAGGGGGGAATGTTTTTTATTTTTCCCTGATCAGTATTATGTTGGCTGTGGGTTTGTCATATTTAGCTTTTATAATTAGAAGGTGTGTTTCATACATGCCTGTTTTCTTAAGAGCTCTGGTCGTGAAAGTGTGCTGAATTTTATCAAATGCTTTCTACATCTATTGAGATCATCATCATAAGGTCTTTGATTTTGCTTCAGGTTTAGGTAGTAAATTACATTTATGGATTTACTTATATAATCATACTTGCATCTCTGTGATGAAGCCCACTTGGTCATGGTGGATCATTTTTTTATGCTGCTAAATTTGGTTTTCTGGAATTTTTTTATTGAGAATTTTTGCATCTATATTCATAAGGGAAATGGGTCTGCAGTTTTCCTTTTCTGTTGTGTCCTTTCCTGGCTTGGGTATCAAGGTGATACTGCTTCATAGAATGAGTTGGGGAGGATTTCTTCCTTCTCAATGTTATGAAATAATTTTTGCAGTATGGACACCAATTCTTCCTTGCAGGTTTTGTAGAATTTGTCTGGGAATCCAACTGGTCTGGAACACTTTGGGGGGAGTAATTTTATTGCTGCTTCAATTTTGTTGTTCAAAAGTTCTACTTCTACTTGATTGATTCTCATGAGGTTGTGTGTTTCCAAGAATTTGTCTATTTGCTTAACATTTCAAGTTTATGTGCATAGAGATCTTCATAGTATTCAGAGATGGGCTTTGTATTTCTATGGTATCAGTTGCAATATCTCCCTTCATTTCTGTTTCTGGTTAATCTAGTGCGAGGTCCATCAGTTATGTTTATCTTTTTAAAAACCCACATTTTGTTTCATTAATCATCTGAATAATTATTTTGTTAGACCCCGCTGTACTCTAGGGGAGAAGCAGTTGGCTTCAAGTTATAGGGTACCATTCAGGGGAGCCACAAGATAGTCTGCTTCCTCCCCAGCCTGGTGTGGACCTGGTGTAGTGCATTTGAAAGCTCAGGTTGGTTTCAACTGCTGCTAAATTCCCATCATGACTGTTGTCTGATGCAGTGACTTTGCACAGACTCTAGGCAGGTCCCTTGCCTGACCTAGCAGAGATTTGCAGGGCTGGAGGCGGAAGGTATCTTATAGTTCAGTTTACCCTGTGCCAGGTGCTTTATCATCCTATTGTTCCCTATGTGTTCTCTGTTCTTTTTATATGTATCACCCATCACACTTTTTGTTTTTGCCACACTGAGTGTCCCATGTAGCTTTTCTGTGATTTCACAATGCTGCTCTAGAGACGGGTGATCTATATATATGCAGCTCCCTCCACCTTTCACTTCTTTCCTTGGAAGCAGTGTGCTGGCAAGCTTCTTCTAGTCCTCCATTTTTCCTCCCTTACCTTAGGGTCTGAAAGTAGATAGTAAAATTGACATAAGCAATACATAAATTATATTTATTGGAAGATGGTAGGTGTTACAGAGGAGAGAGGAGATAGAAAGATCTAGACAGAAAGAAAGAGAAGGGAAATTAGGAGTGTGTGTCAGGAGCAAGAATAATGTCAGGTTTCAATTTAAAATATGGTGGTCAGAGTAGAGATTAGTGAAAAACTGAAAGTAAATAAAGAGTTGATGAAGATAAGAAAGAAATTCATACAGATTTTTGGGAAACAGCATTTCAAGCAGAGGAAATAGCCAGGATAAAGAATCCAAGGATGGAGTTTGACAGTTTACTCACAAACATCAATGAGGTCATAAAAGTAGGGTGGGGTGAGGGTTGAAAACAAATGTAGGAGATAAAGTGAGAGAGTTAATTGGGGGCTAAGGCATGTATGGTTTGGTGGGCTATTGTGCTGATTACTATCAGGGGAAGGGAAAGCTACTGTAGAGTTTTAGCAGAGAATTTATATACTCTTGCATATTTGAAGATTTCTATGGATGCTGTGTTAAGATTAGACTGTAGAGGATCACAGATAGCAAAAGGGAGAGTCACCAGGGGCTGTATCAGTAAGCCAGGTATGAAATGATGGTGGCTCAGAAAAGGGTAGTAGCCAGGTAGGTGGGAAAGCGGTTGGATTCTGTGATTATTGATACAGCATGTCAAGAGAGACTAAAATAGTGATAAAGTAAAAATCACCAAAAAGAGAAAAATCCAACATGTAGTACAATTTAGCCATTTGTTCTACTTGTCATTTGCATAGGCAAAATGATTGCGTATTCTGATGTCCTGGAATTATTATGAAATAGCAGTTGAACAGTTTATTTCTGAAATGAATGATTATTCGTGATTTCTTATTTGAGATTCAAACCCTGATTGTTTTCATATGTCTTTTAGGACTCAAAAAAAATTTCAGAAGTATTTCTTTTCCTTTTTGATGATTATGACCAATTATTACTACTTAGCTACTGCAAAGTATTTTTTGCTGATTTTACATACAATTACTATCAAGTTTTAGTTCACACACACTAAATGTGATGAAAAATAAAACCAGCTTGAATATGGAATTGTATATTATTATTTAAAAGTTCATTCTAATCCATAGGATTAATGTAACAGCATAAACATAAGAAGATTATAAGCATGGAACAGAAATATTGTGGCAATAATCAGTAAATGAAGTTCTTTTGAATAAAGAGAGATTTTAACCATGTATTCTCTAAGCTATGCTGTCCATTCTGGCTCATTAACTAGTGGTTATTGAACAGGTGAGATGTAGCTAGTCTAAACTGAATACATTGCAAGTGAAAAACACATACCAGCTATCAAAGACTTAGTACAAGAAAAAAATGTAAAATATGTCAATAGTTTTTTATATGAATTGCATGTCAAAATTATATTTTGAATATGTTCGTTTACATATAATATATTATTAAAATTAATTTGATGTATTTCTTTTTATATTTCAATACAACTATTAAAAAATTACATATGTGGCTGTGTTATGGTCCATAAATTGGAAACTTAATCCCCAATACAACAGTGTTAAAAGGAAGGGCTTTAAGAGATGATTTGGTCATGAGAACTCTGCCCTCATGGGTTGGCTAATGCCATTATATTGGGAACGGGTTCACTTTTGAGAGAGTGGCTTCAATATAAAAGTGAGTTGACCTCCTCCCCACACTCTTTTGTCCTTTTGCCTTACATGGATGATGCAGTAAGCAGGTCTACAAGACAAAAAATGCTACCCCTTTGATCTTGGACTTTCTAGCCTCCAGAGTTATAAGAACTAAATCTCTGTGCTTTATAAATTACCCAGTCTCTGGTATTCTATTATGACAACACAAAATGGACAAAGACAGGCTCACATTTGTGGCTCTTATTATATTAATACTTCTTCTTGACAACTCTTTTCTAAGTTATAAAATAAAATGAATAATATTTCAGGTGGTTCTCTTTTCTATGTCCCATTTTTATAAGGATGCATGAGTTTAAAGGGAAGAAAGACTCTGCTCCTGGTGGAGGAAGTGAAAGTGATTAGAATGCAATGAGAGAACATGTGATGTATTTATGAGGCTATATCTCCCTCATCTCCTTTTTAAAGTAGGTTATCCCAAATAATGATGGAATAATTATCTGTACTTCAAAGATAACACATTCATACGAGTATTAACAGTCTAACCTGAGACCCCTATCTCAAACATAGAGAAATGAGTTTTGTTCTATTTTTAATCTACTGGCTACGTTCATTTATGAGAAATAATAACAAAAATACTGTTCAGTGTGTTTCCATCCCTGAGCAGAAACCACCCTCTAGGTTAAACTCTTAATTGTTATGTAGAATCCAAAAAAGAACTTTGAATAGTCCATATACTAATTCCCAAATTCTAAATAAATCTCAAATCAGTGTTTCATATGTATAATCAAACTTATTAATTAATCTGTTTAGTTCTTCATTTATGTAATATTTGTTAACTGAATTAAATATTCTTTATTATTTTTGGATAAGCTCAGCAAAACCTCATAATCTAAGACTTAAAACCATAATTAAAAATATTATATATTTGAAAATTTCTGTAAGAGCGGGCTTCAAATGTTCTAAGTATAAAACTAAGTAGGTGGAGATGATGGATATGTTAATTAGCTTCATTTAACTGTTTCTTTTATATATATATACAGAATATTATTATTTGCCAAATAACAATAAAATAAAGGAAAGTTATTATATCCTTCATGAAATTTTCTATTTAACAATATGTTCATAATTCATTTTTAGCTAATTTTTTGTATCAGATGGGAGACTAAGTTTGTCTCATTTTTTCTTAACCTGTCCATTTTTAGAAAAGGCCCCCATTCCTTTATTGCACTACTTTTGTAACTTTGTCGCACATGAGTTGAGCATTTTATTTGCTGTCTAATTCTGCACTCTCTATTCTTTTCCATGTAGCTATCTGTCTTGTAATCAGGTATAGAATAAATCTTAAAATCAGGAAAATGAATATCTCCCATTTTATTTTTATTCTCAAAATTGTTTTAAGTATCCCAGTTTCTTAGTCTTTTCATACAAATTTTATAATAAGCTTATTCATACCAACAAAAAAATTCTGGCTGGCATTTTGGTAGCAATTTCTATAAATTCTAGAAGTTCACATCTTCATTATGTAAAGTTGTGTAATTCATATACTTAGTGTAATTCTCCTTTATTGAGGCTTTTAAAAATTTATTTGTTAATATTGTATTGTTTCAGCATCCTTGTTTTGTTGAATTTTAGCTATGTCATTTTCTAATGACTGTAAATTGTATTTTAAGGTAATATTTTTGTGTTCATTCACTAGTATAGACACATAAAATAGATTTTTCATAAATCAAAACTTCACAGCTCAACTTATATTCTAAGGCTTTGTTGAATTTACAATTTACTTATTAGTTCTCAGATTATTTGCTTATAGACTATCGTCATTTTCACATAGTGACTAGATACCTTCCCTCTTCTTCCTCTTCCTTCTTTTCCTCCTCCTCCTCCTTTTCCTTCTTTCTTTTTGTATTATTGCACTGGCTAAAACTTCTAACACTAAGTGTACTGAGGCCAACATCTTTGTCTTGCTTCCAATTTTAGGGAAAAGGCATTCAGACTTTCACCATTAGAAATAATATTAGCTGTAGGTTTTGTCAATTTTCTCTATCCTGTTGAGGACATTTCTCTATACTGCTGTGTTTCTAGGAGATTTAATCGTGAAAGACTGTTGAATTTTGTCAAATTCTTTACTGTGTAGATTGATGTGATTATTTGATTTTTTCTTTAATCTATTAATATGGAGGGTTTAGTTGCTTGATTTTCAACATTGAACCAGTCTTGCATCTAAAACACCATGTCATCACTTTGAGTTCTTTTTAAAATATGTTGCTGAATTCCATTTGCTAATGTGTGTAAAAGACTTTTTGCAACTACATTGAAGAAATAAATAGTAAAAGGACCCGTTAGCTAAAAATTCTGTATTTTCTTTGGTTTTGTATCAGGGTAATATCAATTTCATCTTATGAATAAGGAACACTTCTTTTCTTGTATATTTTCTTAAAAAAGTGTGAGTAGAATTTATAACAATTATTTAAATATTTGATGTATTTCTCTAATAAAATCATGCAGGCAAAGATATTTTTCTTTTAAGGTTTTTTTTATCTTTTTTTTATTATTAAATCATAGCTCAGTACATTAATGTGATCATGGGGCAACATACACTGGTTTTATAGACCATTTGACACATTTTCATCACTCTGGTTGACATAGCCTTCATGGCATTTTCATAGTTATTGTGTTAAGACATTTATATTCTACATTTACTAAGTTTCACATGTACCCTTGTAAGATGGAGCACAGGTGTAATCCCACCAATCACCCTCCTTCCACCCATCCTCCCCCCTCCTGCACCTCCCCCTCCCTCTTCCCCATATTCTTAGGTTATAACTGGGTTATAGCTTTCATATGTGTGATAAATTAGTTCATAGTAGGGCTGAGTACATTGGATACTTTTTCTTCCATTTTTGAGATACTTTACTAAGAAGAATATGTTCCAGCTCCATCCATGTAAACATGAAAGAAATAAAGTCTCCATCTTTCTTTCTTTCTTTTTTTTTTTTTATTAAATCATAGCTGTGCACTTTAATGCGATCATGGGGCACCATACACTGGTTTTATAGACCATTTGACACATTTTCATCACTCTGGTTGACATAGCTTTCCTGGCATTTTCTTAGTTATTGTGTTAAGACATTTACATTCTACATTTACAAAATTTCACATATACCCTTGTAAGATGCACTGCAGGTGTAATCCCACCAATCACCTTCCCTCCACCCACCTCCCCCCTTCCTTCTCTCCCTTTCCCCCTATTCTTGGGTTATAACTGGGTTATAGCTTTCATGTAAAAGCCATAAATTAGTTTCATAGTAGGGCTGAGTACATTGGATACTTTTTCTTCCATTCTTGAGATACTTTACTAAGAAGAATATGTTCCAGCTCCATCCATGTAAACATGAAAGAGGTAAAGTCTCCAGCTTTCTTTAAGGCTGCATAATATTTCATGGTGGATTTATTAACCGATTCGTGGATTGATGGGCACTTGGGATTTTTCCATGACTTAGCAATTATGAATGGGGCTGCAATAAACATTCTTGTATAAATATCTGTATTATGATGTGATTTTTGGTCTTCTGGGTATATGCCTAGTAGAGGAATTATAGGATTGAATGGCAGATCTATTTTTAGATCTCTAAATGTTCTCCAAACATCTTTCCAAAAGGAATGTATTAATTTTCATTCCCACCAGCAGTGTAGAAGTGTTCCCTTTTCTCCACATCCACGCCAACATCTCTGGTCTTGGGATTTTGTGCTATAGGCTAATCTTACTGGAGTTAGTTGATATCTCAAAGTAGTTTTGACTTGCATTTCTCTGATGATTAAAGATGATGAACATTTCTTCATATGTCTGTAGGGCATGTCTGTCTTCTTCAGAGAAGTTTCCCTTCAAGTCCCTTGACCAACCTGCGATGGGATCACTTGTTCTTTTCTTGCTTATACATTTGAGTTCTCTGTGGATTCTGGTTATTAAACCTTTGTCGGAGACATCACCTGGAAATATCTTCTCCCATTCTGAGGGCTGTTTGCTTGCTTTACTTACTGTGTTCTTGGCTGTGCAGAAGCTTTTTAGTTTGATCAGGCCCCAGTAGTATATTTTTGAAGCTGCTTCAATAGCCCGGGGGGTCCTTCTCATAAAAAACTCTCCCAGACCGATTTCTTCAAGGGTTTTCCCTGCACTCTCTTCTAGTATTTTCATAGTTTCATGTCTTAAGTTTAAATCTTTAATCCAGTGAGAGTCTATCTTAGTTAATGGTGAAAGGTGTGGGTCCAGTTTCAGTCTTCTACACGTTGCCAGCCAGTTCACTCAGTACCATTTGCTAAATAGGGAAACTTTTCCCCACTGAATGTTTTTAATTGGCTTGTCAAAGATCAAATAACGGTAAGTAGCTGGATTCATCTCTTGGTTCTCTATTCTGTTCCAGAAATCTACTTCTCAGTTTTTGTGCCAGTATGATGCTATTTTCATCATTATCGATTTATAGTATAGTCTGAGGTCTGGTAGCGTGATTCCCCCTGCTTTGTTTTTATTTCTGAGTAATGTCTTGGCTTTTCAAGTTTTTTTCTGATTCCATATAAAACCAAGTATTATTTTTTTCAAGATATTTAAAGTATGACAGTGGGGCTTTAATATGGATTGCATTAAAATTGTATATTGCTTTGGGTAGCATCACTTTTAACAATGTTGATTCTTCCAAGTCATGAGCAAGGTTTGTCTTTCCATTTGTTAACATTTTCAGCTATTTCTTTTCTTAGAGTTTCATAGTTCTCTTTATAGAGATCATTCACGTCCTTTGTTAGATAAACTCCCAGATATTTCATCTTCTTTGGCATTACTGTGAATGGAATAGAGACTTAACTGTTTTTTCAACTTGACTATTGTTGGTATATATAAAGGCTACCGATTTATGAATTTGATTTTGTAACCTGAGATGCTGCTGTATTCCTTGATCACTTCTAAGAGTTTGTAGTAGAATCCCTGGTGTTTTCCAGATATACACTCATATCATCTGCGAAGAGCGAACGTTTGATCTCTTCTGATCCTATATGGATACCCTTGATGGCTTTTTCTTCCCTAATTGCAATGGTTAAATCTTCCATTACAATGTTAAAGATCAGTGGAGACAATGGACAACCTTGTCTGGGTCCTGATCTGAGTGGAAATGCTTTCAATTTAACTCCATTCAATATGATATCGGCTGTGGGTTTGATATAGATGGCCTCTTTCACTTTAAGAAATGTCTCTTATATACCAATTTTCTTAAGTGTTCAGATCATGAATGGATGCTGGCTATTATCAAAAGCTTTTTCTGCATCAATTGAGAGAATCATATGGTCTTTGTTTTTTAATTTGTTTACGTGCTGAATTATACTTATAGATTTACATATTTTGAACCAGCCTTGAGACCCTGGGATAAAACTGACTTGGTCATGATGTATAATTTGTTTGTTGTGTTGCTGGATTCTGTTTGTTAGGATCTTGTTGAATATTTTTGCATCTATATTCATTAGTAATATTGGTCTATAATTTTCTTTTCTTGTTGGGTCTTTCCCTGCTTTAGGGATCAAGGTGATGTTTGCTTCATGGAATGTGTTGGGTAATCTTACTTCTTTTTCTACATTTTGAAACAGGTTGAGTAATATAGGTACTAGTTTCTCTTTAAAGGTTTGGTAGAATTCTGACGTGAAGCCCTCTGGTCCTGGGCTTTTCTTTTTAGGGAGATTTTGTATGGTTGATGCTATTTCAGAACTTGATATTGGCCTGTTCAACATTTCTGCTTGATTCTGGCTAAGTTTTGGAAGGTGATGTGCTTACAGGTATTGGTCAATTTCCTTCAGATTTTCATATTTCTGAGAATTAAGTTTCTTGTAGTATTCATTAAGGAATTTTTGAATTTCTGAGGAATCTGTTGTTATGTCGTTTTTGTCATTTCTGATTGATGAGATCAGAGATTTTACTCTTTTTTTTCCTGGTTAAGTTAGCCAAAGTTTTATGTTTTATTGACCTTTCAAAAAATGAAATTTTTGATTTATTCATCTGTTGTATAATTCTTTTGTTTTCAATTTCATCTAATTCTGCTCTAATTTTGGTTATTTCTTTTCTTCTACTGGGTTTGGGGTTGGAATGTTCTTCCTTTTTCAGTTGCTTGAGATGTCCCATGAAGTTGTTAACTTCCTTTCTTTCCGTTCTCTTGAGGAAGGCTTGCAGTGCTATAAATTTCCCTGTTAGGATTGCTTTTGCCGTATCCCAGAGGTTCTGATAATTCGTGTCTTCATTGTCGTTTTGTTCAAAAAAATTGGCAATTTCCTTCTTAATCTCGTCTCTGACCCAGCTATCATTTAGCATAAGGTTATTTAACTTCCATCTTTTTCATGAGCATGCATATTCCTGTTGTTACTGAGTTCAACTTTTATTCCATTGTGGTCCAAGAAGATGCATGGAATAATTTCTATTCCTTTAAACTTACTGAGGTTGGACTTGTGACCTAAGATGTGATCGATTTTGGAGTATGTTCCGTTGGCTGATGAGAAGTATGTGTATTCAGTTTTGTTGGGATGAAATGTTCTGTTGATGTCTGCTAAATCCAAATGTTGGATGTTTAGGTTTAAATCTAAAATTTCTTTGCTCAGCTTCTTATTGGAGGATCTATCAAACACTGCCAAAGGCGTATTGAAATCTCTGACTATAATGGAGCTAGAGGAAATCAAGTTGCTCATGTCTGTTAGAGTTTCTCTTATTAATTGAGGCACATTCTGGTTTGGTGCATAAATATTAATAATTGAAATCACATCATATTGAGTATATTACCCTTAACAATTATGAAGTGACCATTCTTATCCTTCCTTACTTTTGTTGGTTTAAAGCCTATTGTGTCTGCAAATAAAATTGCAACACCTGCTTTTTTCTGATTACCATTTGCCTGAAATATGGATGACCATCCTTTCACCCTGAGTCTATATTTGTCTTTTAAGGTAGGATGTGACTCTTGTTTCTAGCAAATTCTGGCCTGAATTTTGTATCCAGTCAACTAACCTGTGCCTCCTTAGAGGACAGTTTAAGCCGTTCACATTAATGGAGAATATTGATAAGTCTGATAAAATATTGGGTAACAAGTTTTTCGAAAGTCTGGGGGACATTTTTAAACTTTTCACCACTGTGGAAGTTGGAGTTTGATCAAAAGTTTCTGAGTGAGTTTACCTTTGTTGTAGAGGATTTGGCTGGTCATTATGGAGGATAGGTCTGTGAATATCCTGAAGAGCTGTTTTGGTTATAACAAATTTCTTCAACATACGAATGTCATTAAAGTGTTTAATTTTGCCATCATAAATGAAACTCAGTTTATCTGAATACAGAATCCGGGGTTGAAAGTTATTTTGTTTTTGGAGATTAAAAGTTGATGAGCATCCTCTTCTGGCTTGAAAAGTTTCAGCAGAGAGATCTGCAGTCATTCTAATATTTTTCCCTTTGTAGATAATGGATTTCTTACATCTGGCTGCTTTGAGAATTTTCTCCTTCATATTAACTTTGCCTGGGGGATGTCTTATTTGGATTGAGTCGTGCTGGATTTCTGAGACTGTCTGCTATCTGAATTTCAGAATCTCTTGGCATGTCTGGAAAATTCTCTTTCATAATTTCATGCAGAAGGGCCTCTGTGCCTTGTGAGGCCCCTTCATCACTTTCAGGGATTCGACTGAGGTGGATATTAGCCTTCTTTGAATTATCCCAGAGCTCTCTGAGAGAATGATGTTTTTGCTCTCCATTTCTCTTACTATTTGAGAGTTTAGGAGTGTTCAAAACCTTTGTCTTCAATGTCAGAAATCTTTTCTTCTGCTTGCTCCACACTGTTACTGAGGGATTCTACTGTATTTTTCAGATATTTGAGGGCTGCAAATTCTTGCTTCAGTGCATCAAAATCTTTGGTGGTTTTGTCTTTAAATTCATTAAATTCTTGGGACAACTATTGAATTTCTCCTCAAATTTCTAATTCCAAATTTTCCTCAATTCTATTAATCTTGTTTGCAATCCAAATTCTGAATTCAATTTCTGACATCTTGGTTAGCAGTGTATGAATGGGATCTTCAGTTACATCTGCCATATCTTTCCTTGGGGGGGTTGATCTATTCTGGTTATTCATGTTACCAGAGTTTTTTTGCTGATTGTGCCCCATGATTATTTTACACCATTGGACTTTTTCCCTGGAGCTTTGTTGAGGACCCGTATAGTGCTACTGCCTGAGAAACTGGGGACCCGTTTGGTGTGGTGGGGCTCAGTGGTTCTGTCTTGTTTTCAGCTGGTCTCTGTCCGACCATAGTGAACCAGTTACTCTAGATTAAAGTCTCAGCTGTGGAGAAATACCAGTAATTAAGTCACCCTGCCCCCCACAAGCAACTATTGGAAAAGGAAAATCAATCCTTCCTACAACCACACATCCAGGACACCACTTGAATAGTCTTTGGGCGATTGGCTCAGTTTAAAAGGTCCAAATCAATTTTCTCAATCAGCGCCTGTCTCAGGTGGGAAAGTTTAAAAGGTCTCTGGCAACTGGATTGCAGTAGTCTGGTGACAACTCAAATATGACTTGTTCCGGTGCTTTGTGAAGTTAGGAGGATTCACCGAGCAAATAGATTATTCTGGGAAGGTTGTTGCCTCCTTCCCCACCTTGTACCTCTGTCACACCCAGTCACTGATAACCCCACAGGGCAGTGACCCAGTTGCCTCCAATGAGCAGATACTCTAGGGTTTTGCACCTGCCTGAATTACAAGGAAATCTATATCTGGTCAGCCAGGCCACTGCTCTCTGCCTCTATCCAGCAGGAGGAGGTGAGGCCTGACAATTCGGGTGCTTGATGAAGACTGAGAGGTGTTCACTCAGTTCCAGCTCTGCCCCTGATTGATGTTACTGACAGAACAGAACAACTTTGTGGGAATTTGTTTCTGTACCTGGTAAATTCCCCTGTGGAAGAGAAGCTATTTTGAGTTTCCAGAACCTGTGCCTCAGGCCCTGTCTTTGCTCCTGCAGGTTTGTATTCACGGCATGGTTAGGTGTCAGTTCTAGCCACCTGCCTTCCTTTGTCTATAGGCTGACAATCCCCTGAGGGCCAAGTGTATCTTAGGCTCAGTAAAGTGGTTCTCTGGTTCAGCCCTGCCCTGGGAATTTCCAAGCTCTGCTCATGTGTTTTCTAGTCTCTGTGCTCCATCCAGGCCGCTACTGCCTCAGGCAAACCCTTTACTCATGGGGCCTAAGTTTTAGTCCCAGATCTGTTCCGCATTGGTTGCCACCTGAGACGATGCCCATCCTCCTCTGGTTGCCCAGGGATACAGTGGGTGTGGCTTCAGAATATCCGGGGGTAAGCCCTGTTATTGCCAAAAATGGCTGCTGCTCGGCCCCTCGGAGCACCGCCGATCTGGTGTGGTTCCCTCTCAGCCGACCGTCATTTTTTTACTCTGTGCCACAGACTCAGCACTGACCAGCTGCAGTCTAGGCCCTGTCCACACCCCTTGAGGAATCACCCAAGATTCTGGACTCCTGGGGAAGAGGCCTTCAGACCTCAGAGTGAGAGTGGAGGGGAGTGCTAGGAGCTCAGAATTGCAGGTAGAGAATGTATACAGTTTTATATAATTTTGTGCCTGGCAGGAGAACACCGTGGCACCCTCGTAGGGGAGGTAGGTCCAGTTTTTAGAGGGTCTCTCCTGTGGAGTGTAGTAGGAGAACCTTTGAACTCTGCTCATTTGTTTGTGGGGCACTCCGAGCCATTCTCATGGGAGAGGGGACTCCTGTCCGTGTGGTGATGTATTTTGTACCTTTTGTTTTTATCCTTGGGGTCGCAGCTCACCTCAACGGGGTTGATGTGCATTCTTTAACCTCTCTTGGTTCAGCTCTAATCCACCAGGTTACTTGCTAAATTTCTGTCATTTAACTCTCCTTCTGGATGGGACCCTCTGTGGAAAGCTGGCTTCAGTCAGCCATCTTGTCTCTGCCCCCCCTCTTTTAGGGGTTTTAAATTATGAATTTAATTTTCTTAAAAGTTATACTACCAGTCAAATAAATAATTTATTTTATATTTTAAATTATGAATTTAATTTTCTTAAAAGTTATACTACCAGTCAAAAAATAATTTATTTTATATTGGATGAGATTATTGGTCTTTTTTTTTTTTTTTTTCTGAGATTTGGTCCATTTCATCTAGTTGTTAACTTTGCTTTTGCTTTTGTAGTGTTGCCTGTGTCAGTTTCTCCTTAATTGTTCAATGTCTATAGAGTCTCTAGTGATATCTTCTCCTTTCTTCTTGATATTGGTAATTTGTGTTTTCTCTACTTTGTCTTTGTTTTTGACATTTATTATTATCAATTCTGTTAATATATGCAGCTATTTGTTTCATCAATTTTCTCTATTGTTTCTTATTTTCAAATTTACCTACTTCTACTATTATCTTCATTATTACCTTCTTTCTGTTTGCTTTGGGTTTCTTTTGCTCTTTATTTGATTTTTTTAGGGCCAGATTCTGGTAGATTTGAGATCTTCATCTTTTATAGTTTATATATTTAATACTAAATTTATTTTCTTGGCACTGCTTTTATTGTGCTCAATAGATATTGTTTGATATGTTTCATTTTCATTCAGTTCGATGTAACTTTAAAAAATATTTCTCTTGGAGCTGGCCACCATTGTTCAATGGTTAGCACACTGGGCCCACACACCACACCTTAGTGGTTGCATACTAGCCCCATACACCAATGTTGGCAAGTTCAAACCTTGACTAGGCCTGACTAACAACAATAACTAAATATTTTCTTGGAAATTTCTCATTAGTTATGCATCATTTAGAGTTCATTGTTTAGTTTCCTAGTGTTTATGGAGTTTACCATTATCTTTCTGTTGTAAATTTTTTTCTAATTTGATTAAATTTTGCTCAAAGAACATGCTCTGAATGATTTCAATTTAAAAATATAAATATTCATTTTATATCCAAGGAGATGGTCTATCTTGATATGTACAAGGTGGTTATAAAGTTCATGTGCAATTTAAAATAGTTTAACATTACTATGTTAAACTATTTTAAATTGCACACAAACTTTATGGATACCCTCTACTTGATGACTACTTGAAAAGAAGGTATATTCTGCCATCATTAGACGGAGTTTAAATATCAATTAGATTGTGCTAAATGATGATATTGTTGAATTCTTCTATCTGCTTGCTGAATTTTACTCTAGTTTTTTTTTTTTTTTATCAATTATTAAGATAGGATATGGAAGTCCTTAATGATAATTGTAGATTTATCTGTTTCTCCTTTCAATTCTATCAGTTTTTCTTCATGTATGTTGTAGCTATGTTGTATGGTGTATATACATTTAGAATAGCCACATCTTCCTGGTAAATTAACCATTTTGTCATTATATATGATTCACTCTTTCTCTCTAATAACTTTCCTTACTCTGAAGTGTGTAGTATCTGATACTGATTAGCCACTCCTGCTTTCTTTTGATCAATGCATTCATTCTATGTCTTTTGCTATACTTTTTCTTTCACCTCCCAATATCTCAATATGTGACATGAATTTCTTTTCTTTTCTTTTTTCTTTTTTTTTTTTTTTTGAGACAGAATCTTAAGCTGTTGACCTGGGTAGAGTGCTATGACATCACAGCTCACAGCAACCTCTAACTCTTGAGCTTAAGCTATTATCTTGCCTCAGCCTCCCAAGTAGCTGGGACTATAGGCACCCACCACAATGTTTGGCTATTTTTTGGTTGTAGTTGTCCTTGTTGTTTGGCAGGCCAGGGCTGGATTCAAACCTGCCAGCTTCGGTGTACATGGCTGGTGCCCTAGCCTCTGAGCCACAGGTACCGAGCCATGTGTTTCTTGTAGACATCAGATAGCTGAACCATGTTTTATAACTTGCTCTGCCATTCCCACCTTTTAATTGATGTATTCAGGCCATTTATATTTAATGTAATTATCATTATATTAGGCTTTAAGTTTGCCAATTCATTTGTTACTTTCTGCTTGTTCTTTTTTTTTCTGTTTGATTTTTCCTGCTTTTTTCTGTAGATTGTTTGAACATTTTAGAAATGCAACTTTTATTTATCTTCAGTGTTTTTGAGGTAATCTCTATGTAAAGGTTTTCATGATTCTTCTAGGCATTATATTATATACACATAATTTATAACAGTCTATGAGTGTTGCCATTTTACCAGTTTATTATAAGTGAAGAAACTTTACCTCTCTCTATGTCACTTTACTCTCCTTCCTTATGACATAATTTTCTTGAATATTTCTTCTACATACATTTAGAACAATTATAAACAATGCTATTATTTTTTGCTTCTAAGATAAAACAAAATTAGAAAACAAGGGAGAAACTTTGTGTTATTTACCAATATTTTTGCTTGCTGTGTTCCTTCTTCCTTCATTATGCACAAAGACTCCAATTTTTATATTTTACTTTCCATTTAGAGAAGTTACCTTAGCAATATTTTTAGGATAGCCCTTTTTGACTACAAATTCTTATAGTTTCTGTCTTTAAAATGTCCTAATGTTTCTTTTATAACTGAAAAAATCCTTTCTCTGCATATGAAGTTCAGGTTGACTGTTTCTTTCAGCACTTGAAAACTGCACCCCTTTCTTCTCGTCTTCCAGGTTTCTTACTAAAAAACTACTTTTATCCATTTTTTTTCCTATTTAGGTAAGATTATTTTTCTTGCTGCTTTTAAGATATTTTTTCCATCTGCCTTTAGTTTTCAGAAGTTTAACAATGATATGTTTTTATGTGGATTTCTTTGAGTTACCCTTTCATGATTCACTCAGATTCTTGAATGTGTAGGTTTATTTCTTTTGCAAAATTTGAGAAGTCATTGTTTCTTCAAGTACATGTTCAGCCCTGTCCTCTTTTTTCACTCCTTGCTGAACTACAATAACAAAAATGTCATGTTTTCATTATACTTCCCCAGTTGCCTACTCCTCTATTCATTTCTTTCAGCCTCTTTTCTCTCTATTACTTACATTGAATTATTTCAATTGTTCTAATTCTTTGCTCAGCCCCATCATTTTCCTGTTGAGTCTATCCACTGACTTTTTTTTACTTTTATTATTGTCATTTTCAATGTTCAAATATCTGTTTTTTCTTTCTTTTCCATATCTTCTATTTTCTTACAAAGACTTTCTAATTTTTGCTAAAATTTTCTATTTTTCAATTGCTGTGTTTAAAACTGTTCCTTGAGATGTTTTAATGATGTTGCATTAATTTTATTTCAGTTAATTCTAAAACTTCTATCATCACGTTGACTTCTATACATTTTTTTTTTTCCAATTCAGTTTGAGATTTTCCTAGTTCTTGGTATGATCAGTAATATATTTTTATAAATGCCTGGACTGGAAATTTTAAGTATTAAGCTTCTGTTGTAGCCTATTTTCTCTGAGGCTGTGTGGAAGGGGAATGAAGGATTATGCTACATTGTTATACTAAGGTGAAGGCTGAATTTCAGGTTCCTCACATGGCCTTCACTGACACGAGTAGAGAAGAGGTTTACTCATATTCATTCTCCTGTGAAGCTCCACAAATACCTCCCTGTCTGGGAGAGATAGGAGTGTTTGGTTATTCTCCCCTGCAAAGCGTCCACAATATCCTTATTGTGGGATGGGTATTTGGCTATCACTGTCTGATAGTGAGTATACTGGCTTTCCACTAGACTTCCTCCTACACCAGGCCAATTAGGAACAGGAGTGGTGCTTCATTATTTTCAGGTGCAGGTGAAAATCCAATTTTCCTACATGGTTTCTATTGACCATGCTAGGAGGAGTTAGCATCTGGTGGGAATAAAATTTCTGGCTCCTCACACTTGCCTCTCTGAAATCATGATGGGATGGTGTTGAAGCACCTGATTATAGCCTGGTGAACATGAAAATCATGATTCTAAATTCCATTTTTTGCTGGAGTGAGTAGATGAGAGGCCACAAGGTGTGTGTGTGTGTGTGTGTGTGTGTGTGTGTGTGTGTGTGTGTGTGTGTGTTTTATGAGTTGTTTCATTTGAATATAATGATATTGACTACAGTTTTCTGTCTTTCTAGATTGGCCTTTGTCTTGTCCTTTGGATGGAGATTTTGTTGAGAGTATCTTTTGTCATTGGCATTTTGGGTTGTCTGCTTCTTCAATTCCAAGTCTAGAATATGCTAGACAATAATAAAATCCAGTAAAGTCATCACTATATCATTTTTTGGGTTATGTCTTAATTTAGTGTTACTATAAAAGAATACCTGGGGCTGTGTAATTTATAAATAAAAAGGTTTATTTAGCTCATGTTTTTTGCAGGCTGTATAAGAATCATGATACCAGCATCTGCTCCAGGCTTCTGACTGCTTCCATTTATGGCAGAAGGTGAAGGGGATCTGGTGTGTGCAGAGATCATATGGTGAGAGAGGAAGCAAATGAGAGGGGGATGGAGGCACCAAGTTCTTCTTAACAAAAACACAGTCTCTTCCCCATACATGGAGGACATTAATTTATTAATACAAAACTAACACACCTTTCATTAGGCCTTGATTCTACCAACTTCCACACAAAATTTAGAGGAGTCAAAAATATATAGCAACACTCAAGCCAATTAGCCAGTCTACTTTCTTCTTCCCATCTTTCAGAATCCTCTTACATTTTTTTTATGCATGATTTCAGGATTTTTAGTTGTACTTAGTGGGAGAAGTAGGAAAAAGTATGTCTACTTCATATTCCAAAAAACAGAAGTACTCCTCTACTGATTTTGCTACTCTTTCCTACTCAGCCCAGCAAAGAAAGTGGAACATGTTAAAGGTTGTAAGTCTTGTACTGAGCTTAGCTCATTAACAAATGTGGATGCTCCCAAATGCAGAGTTGGGTGCAGATGTAGAACTCAAGACATCCTTAGTTTCTTGCTGGCTTCACTTTATCTGACCCACTTTACCATTTTGAAACCACACATTGCCTTTCATAACAAGATACCCATGTACTTGAGTAAAGAGGCACAGAGAAATAAAGGTATATTTTGATCTGCTTCCTGACATTATTCATCACTTGGAGGGAGCTTTTAGCTTTTTCCTCCTGTGGATCTTCTAATTATCACAAGGAACCACAAATTATCATGAACAATTTTAGATAGAGGATCAGCCAGCCCATCCACCTGTACTGTGGGAGGCCTTATTTTATTAGCTTTAAGCAGTCTTGATAGATGGATGTCAAGACAGCCTACAATCTTTTCAGAAAGAAGTCATATAATATTACTTAGCAGGTTAGTCATTTATTCTGGCCAGGTTGTCACTTGGTTTGATTTTCTGTGCAGCTGGCTAATAGTGACAACAGTAAAGGAATGGACATAAAAAAAAAATAAGGAGGTAGCATGGAATATGTCAATCAAAGGGGACTTGCAGGAAAAAAAGGTTCCCTGGCCTTTAAATTGGAAGAAATTACCAGGGGCAATGTGTAAGAGTAGGGAAGAAATAAGCAAAATATAACATATGAGGTCTTTCCCTCAGTCCTCAACATCTTCATCTCTAAACTGGTTTCATAATGTTTACCCTCATAATCTCCAATGGTGCTTATAAAACTAAAAGAAGTTATTTATAATGTTGGGAATAATTATACTTCTCCAATAAGAAGTGAGTACAAATATCTCTAAATTGTCAGTTTTTCCTTTATCAATGCCTCCTCCATCTTGTCCTTTTTGCTTTCCCATTTCTACCCTTTACACCTTCATTTATGGCATCAAGAAGAAAGTGGAGAGTGAAAGAAATGCCAGGATCCCTGGGGTATAATGAGATATGCCTTGTGATGCCAGTTTCCTTTCTCCTTTCATGAGCTCTGTTGGCATGAGAGTTACAGAGGATGAGAAAGATGGAAATAAGAATAAGAAATGGAGGGTAAGATATGAAATTTCATCTATTGATGAAATATGTGTTAATCACTTTCTAGATGTCAGACCCCATGGTAGACATTGAAATTCTAAAGTACACACCCAAGTCCTCAACAGAATGCATGTGAAGGAGGACAGGCAACAAAACACATAATAACTATATGAGTATCATCAAAGAGATTTATGCATGTATTTTTGGACATGTAGCATTTCTAACTCTGGATGCTCAGAGAGGGAAGATTTAACTGAGGTTGTCATATTCAAGCTAAGTTTTATAAAATATTCACAGTGGTTAAGGGAAGACGGGGATAGGAATACTAGATGCAGGAAAGGTAAGAAGGAAAGTTTGTAGCATTAAAAATTTAAAGTGACAATAGTAACTTATAATTTACTAATAGCAAAGAAACCATTAAGAAAAGAAAGAGAGAGAGGACAGGTACAGCAAATATAATTTGAAAGCCAGGGACAATTTGATGTGTTTTAAGTTATAAAAAACTTTGGTCTTCAAGGATTTCTTTTTAAGTCAGCAAAATGTTATTTAGGAACAAGAATTACCTCCACTTGTCTCTTTTCTTGAAACATCAGAGGCTTTATGCCTGAGAGTGGAGAATAAAACTCTTTTGTCTCTTGACTCCTCCACAAATATAAGACCATGAAAGCCACTTGATACCATGTTGACTCACTTATTTGCTTGTTGGATTTTATAGGCTACAAGCCCTGTAATTCTCTCAAGAGTACTGAATAAGCAGGACCGGGAAAGATCAAAAAATTATTGTTGAAAGTTAATGGCCTCGAAGGAAAGGCATGCATTCTCACATGTGTACATTAAATCCACTAGGAGCTTTGTCTAAACTCTCTAATCACTGATTTGAAACTCAAGGTTTACTTCTGTATGCAGGAGATAGATGCATTCCTTTTGTCCTTAGAGCTTTTTTAAAATTTTGAAACTTTGGCAGGGCACAGTGGTTCATGCCTGTAATCCCAGCACTCTGGGAGGCTGAGGCAAGAGGATTGCTTGAGCCCAAGAGTTTGATGTTGCTGTGAGGTATGATGCCATGAACTCTATCCAGGGTGACAGAGTGAGACTCTGTCTCATATAATAATAATAATAATAATAATAATAATAATAATGAAAGAAAGAAAGAAATCTTGAAATGTTGCCAATGTATATTATCTGAAATTATTACTTCTTTGAAAAAATCAAAAGACCCAATTTTCTAGGTTTATATTTCTGTGTGACAAATGGATGAACAGTGAGAGACAGGACCTCACTTAGATACAACTTGTGCTGTGCAATTTACCATTCTCCATTCTTCTGTTTCCTTATACCTGGCTACATTAAATCATATACAATTTTTTCCTGACACCAATACAATTGTAATTTATGAATATTAGTAATATTAAAATGTAAACTCCTTAATGTTGATGATAGAACTTTTTTAGAGTTAATGCAAAGGCAGAACCAAAGACATGGATTTGAATACAGTAGTTTATTTGGGAGCTGACCCCAGGAAATGCTCATATGAGAGAAAGAATAGGGAAAAGAAAATTGCCCAAAGAACACAACCACCACCACCACCACCATGACAACAAAAACCAAGGTGGGTTGAATGGTAACTTAGTACATATAGTGATTGGAAATGTTTGATAAGACCTTGTAAAACATATTTTTTTCTTTTTTTTATTTATTAAATCATACCTGTGTACATAAATGCGATCATGGGGCACCATATACTGGTTTTATAGACCGTTTGACACATTTTCACAATGGTTAACATAGCCTTCCTGGCATTTTCTTACTTATTGTGTTAAGACATTTATATTCTACATTTACTAAGTTTCACATATACCCTTGTAAGATGCACCACAGTTGTAATCACACCAATCACCCTCCCTCTGCCCACCTCCCGTGACCCCTATTTCCCCCTTCCCCCTATTCTTGGGTTATAACTGGGTTATAGCTTTCATGTGAAAGCCATAAATTAGTTTCATAGTAGGGCTGAGTACATTGGGTACTTTTTCTTCCATTCTTGAGATACTTTACTAAGAAGAATATGTTCCAGCTCCATCCATGTAAACATGAAAGAGGTAAAGTCTCCAGCTTTCTTTAAGGCTGCATAATATTTCATGGTGGATTTATTAACCGATTCGTGGATTGATGGGCACTTGGGATTTTTCCATGACTTAGCAATTATGAATTGGGCTGCAATAAACATTCTGGTACAAATATCTTTGTTATGATGTGATTTTTGGTCTTCTGGGTATATGCCTAGTAGAGGAATTATAGGATTGAATGGCAGATCTATTTTTAGATCTCTAAGTGTTCTCCAAACATCTTTCCAAAAGGAATGAATTAGTTTGCATTTCTACCAGGAGTGTAGAAGTGTTCCCTTTTCTCCACATCCATGCCAATGTCTCTGGTCTTAGGATTTTGTGATATGGTCTAATCTTACTGGAGTTAGATGATATCTCAAAGTAGTTTTGATTTGCATTTCTCCGATGATTAAGGATTATGAGCATTTTTTCATATGTCTATAGGCCATGTGCCTGTCTTCTTCGAAGAAGTTTCTCTTCAAGTCCCTTGCCCAGCCTATGATGGGATCACTTGTTCTTTACTTGCTGATATGTTTCAGTTCCCTGTGAATTCTGGTTATTAAACCTTTGTTGGAAACATAACCTGCAAATATCTTCTCCCATTCTGATGGCTATTTGCTTGCTTTACTTACTGTGTTCTTGGCTGTGCAGAAGCTTTTTACTTTGATCAGGTCCCAGTAATGTATTTTTGAAGCTGCTTCAATTGCCCGGGGGGTCCTCCTCATAAAATACTCACCCAGACCGATTTCTTCAAGGGTTTTCCCTGCACTCTCTTCTAGTATTTCTATAGTTTCATGTCTTAAGTTTAAATCTTTAATCCAGTTAGAGTCTATCTTAGTTAATGGTGAAAGGTATGTGTCCAGCTTCGGTCTTCTACAGGTTGCCAGCCAGTTCACGCAGCACCATTTGTAAAATAGGGAAACTTTTCACACTGAATGTTTTTAATTGGCTTGTCAAAGATCAAATAGTAAGTAGCTGGATTCATCTCTTGGTTCTCTATTCTATTCCAGACATCTACTTCTCTGTTTTGGTGCCAGTACCATGCTGTTTTGATCACTATCAATTTATAGTATAGTCTGAAGTTGGTAGCGTGATTCCTCCTGCTTTGTTTTTATTTCTGAATAATGTCTTGGCTATTCGAGACATTTTATGATTTCATATAAAATGAAGTATTATTTTTTCAAGATCTTTAAAGTATGACAGTGGAGCTTTAATAGGGATCTCATTAAAATTGTATATTGTTTTGGGTAGTATGGATATTTTAACAATGTTGATTCTTTCAAGCCATGAGCATTGTACTTTTTTCCATTTGTTAACATTTTTAGCTATTTCTTTTCTTAGATTTTCATAGTTCTCTGTATAGAGTTCTTTCACGTTCTTTGTTAGATAAACTCCCAAATATTTCATCTTCTTTGGCACTACTGTGAAAGGAATGGAGTCCTTAACTGTTTTTTCAGCTTGACTATTGTTGGTATATATAAAGGCTACCGATTTCTGAATGTTGATTTTGTAACCTGAGACGCTGCTGTATTCCTTGATCATTTCTAAGAGTTTTGTAGTAGAATCCTTGGTGTTTTCCAGATAGACAATCATATCATCTGTGAAGAGCAAAAGTTTGATCTCTTCTGACCCTATATGGATACGATTGATCAATTTTTCTTCCCTAATTGCAATGGCTAAAACTTCCATTACAATGTATAAGAGCAGTGGAGACAATGGGCAGCCTTGTCTGGTTCCTGATCTGAGTGGAAATGCTTTCAATTTAACTCCATTCAATATGATATTGGCTGTGAGTTTGCTGTAGATGTCCGCTATCAGTTTAAGAAATGTCCCTTCTATACCAATTTTCTTAAGTGTTCTGATCATGCTGGCTAGTATCAAAAGTTTTTTCTGCATCAATTGAGAGAATCATATGGTCTTTGTTTTTTAATTTGTTTATATGCTGTATTATACTTATAGATTTACATGTATTGAACCAGCCTTGAGACCCTGGGATAAAACTGACTTGGTCATGATGTATAATTTGTTTGTTGTGTTGCTGGATTCTGTTTGTTAGGATCTTGTTGAGTATTTTTGCATCTATATTCATTAGTGATATTGGTCTATAATTTTCTTTTCTTGTTGGGTCTTTTCCTGGTTTGGGGATTAGGGTGATGTTTGTTTCATAGAACATGTTGGGTAGTCTTCCTTCTTTTTCTACATTTTGGAACAGGTTGAGTAATATAGGTACTAGTTCCTCTTTAAAGGTTTGGTAGAATTCTGATGTGAAGCCATCTGGTCCCGGGCTTTACTCTTTAGGGTGATTTTGTATGGTTGATGCTATTTCAGAACTTGATATTGGCCTGTTCAACATTTCTGCTTGATTCTGGCTAAGTCTTGGAAGGTGACGTGCTTACAGGTATTGGTCAATTTCCTTCAGATTTTCATATTTCTGAGAATAAAGTTTCTTGTAGTATTCATTAAGGAATTTTTGAATTCCTTAATCTGTTGTTATGTCATCTTTGTCATTTCTTATTGATGAGATCAGAGATTTTACTCTTTTTTTCCTGATTAGGTTAGCCAAAGTTTTATCTATTTTATTGACCTTTCAAAAAATGAAATTTTTGATTTATTGATCTGTTGTATAACTCTTTTTTTTCAATTTCATCTAATTCTGCTCTAATTTTGGTTATTTCTTTTCTTCTACTGGGTTTGGGGTTGGAATGTTCTTCCTTTTTCAGTTGCTTGAGATGTCCCATGAAGTTGTTAACTTCCTTTCTTTCCGTTCTCTTGAGGAAGGCTTGCAGTGCTATAAATTTCCCTGTTAGGATTGCTTTTGCCGTATCCCAGAGGTTCTGATAATTCGTGTCTTCATTGTCATTTTGTTCAAAAAATTTGGCAATTTCCTTCTTTTTTTTTTTTTTTTTTTTTTTTGTGGTTTTCGGCCAGGGCTGGGCTTGAACCTGCTACCTCCGGCATATGGGACTGGCGCCCTACCCCTTTGAGCCTCAGGCGCCACCCGGCAATTTCCTTCTTAATCTCATCTCTGACCCAGCTATCATTCAGCATAAGGTTATTTAACTTCCATCTTTTGTATGAGTATGCAGATTCCTGTTGTTACTGAGTTCAACTTTTATTCCATGGTGATCTGAGAAAATGCAAGGAATAATTTTTATTCCTTTAAATTTACTGAGGTTAGACTTGTGACCTAAGATGTGATTGATTTGGAGTATGTTCCGTTGGCTGATGAGAAGTATGTGTATTCAGTTTTGTTGTGATGAAATGGTCTATAGATGTCTGCTAAATCCAAATGTTGGATGTTTAGGTTTAAATCTAAAATTTCTTTGCTCAGCTTCTTATTGGAGGATCTATCCAACACTGCCAAAGTAGTATTGAAATCTCTGACTATTATGGAGCTAGAGGAAATCAAGTTGCTCATGTCTGTTAGAGTTTCTCTTATAAATTGAGGTGCATTCTGGTTTGGTGCATAAATATTAATAATTGAAATCTCATCATATCAACTATTACTCTTAACAAATATTAAGTGATGATTTTTATCCTTCCTTACTTTTGTTGGTTTAAAGCCTATTGTTTCTGCAAATAGAATTGCAAGACCTGCTTTTTTCTGATTACCATTTTCCTGAAATATGGACAACCATCTTTCACCCTGAGTCTATATTTATCTTTTAAGTTAAGACATGACTCTTGTATGCAGCAAATACCTGGCCTGATTTTTTGTATCCAGTCAACTAACCTGTGCCTCTTTAGAGAACAGTTTAAGCTGTTCACATTAATGGAGAATATTGGTAAGTCTGGTAAAATTTTGGGTATCGAATTTTTCAAAAGTCCAGTGGACATTTTTAATCCTTTGGCCACTGTGGAAGTTGGAGTTTGATCAAAAGTTTCTGAGTGAGTCTACTTTACAGAGGATTGGGCTGGTCATTATGGAGGATAAGTCTGAGAATATCCTGAAGAATTGGTTTGGTTATGGCACATGTGAATTTCATTAAAGTATTTAATTTCTCCATCATAAATGAAACTCAGTTTAGCTGGATACAGGATCCGGGGTTGAAAGTTATTTTGCTGTAGGAGATTAAAAGTCGATGACCACCCTCTTCTGGCTTGAAAAGTTTCAGCAGAGATATCTGCAGTCATTCTAATATTCTTCCCTTTGTACAGAATGGATTTCTTACATCTCGCTGCTTTCAGAATTTTCTCCTTCATATTAACTTTAGTGAAGTTAATTATGATATGCATGGGGCATGTCTTATTCGTATTGAGTCGTGCTCGGGTTCTGAAATTGTCTGCTATCTGAATTTCAGAATCTCTTGGCATGTCTGGAAAATTCTCCATAATTTCATGGAGAAGGGCCTCTGTGCCTAGCAAGGCCACTTCATCACTTTCAGGGATTCCAATGAGGTGGATATTAGCCTTCTTTGAATTATCCGAGAACTCTCTGAGAGAATGTTCTGCTTTTGCTCTTCATTTTTCTTCCTCTTTGAGAGTTTGGGAGCATTCAAAGGCTTTGTCTTCAATGTCAGAAATCCTTTCTTTTGCTTGGTCCACTCTGTTACTGAGGGGTTCTACTGTATTTTTCAGATCTTTGAGGGCTGCAAATTCTTGCTTCAGTGCATCAAAATCTTTGGTGGTTTTGTCTTTAAATTTGTTAAATTCTTGAGCAACTTTTGAATTTCTCCTCAAATTTTTAATTCCTCTTTTGAATTGCTGCTCAAATTTCTAATTCCAAATTTTCAGAATTTTATTTCTATTTTATTAATCTTGTTAGCAATCCAAATTCTGAATTCAATTTCTGACATCTTGGCCAGCTGTTTTTGAATGGGATCTTCAGTTACATCTGCCATATGTTTCCCTGGGGGGGGTTGATCTGTTCTGGTTATTCATGTTAACAGAGTTTTTCCACTGATTCTGCCCCATGATTTTTTTATACCGTTTGATTTTTCCCCTGGAGGTTTGTCAAGCACCTGTACAGTGCTATGGCCTAAGAAACAGGGGACCTGTTTCGTGTGGTGGGGCTAAGTGGTTCTGTCTTGTTTTCACCTGGTCTCTGTTCGACCCTACTGAACAGTTACTCTGGTTTGAAGTCTCAGCTACTTCCAAGATTCTTCACATTACTGTCAGAATCCAGTTCCTAGTAGATGTCCATCTGAAGTCTTGGTTTTCTGCTGATGTCAATGGGGGTACCCACTTTCTAGACGTGACCCACATTCCTCAGCATGCGAAATTATCATCAAGCCAAAAATGCTTCTCATGTTCTGAATCTCTTTGATTTCCTCTGCTGCCTGTAAAACATTATTTTGAAGAATCTTTTGGAATAGTAATAGAACTTGAACCACTATACCACTTCTCCTTCACTGGATGAAGAGTTCCTGAGAATCATGAGCTCTCCTGAGTGCCCAGCCTGCATCTGGGCTGCTTGAATATAGGAGAAGGGGTACTTGTGTTTAGAAGCCGTAAGTGCCTGTGGACAGTCTCCATTGCAGCTTAGATAGCCTTCAATTGGGCTAAGTACATAAAGATGAGGTAACAACACTTTCTGTTTCATAATGATACTCCTTAAATGGAATGTCGTCAAGGTCCTTTGAGAGACAGATAATAAGATGAAATTAAACACGCAAGAATTCTATTAAGGGGATGAGAAATGTCTGATCCTGCAGGAAAGAGGGAAAATAAGAGCTGGATGAAGTATCCCAGACTGCCAAGTCTAAGAAAAGTTTGGCAAAACCATTGGGAAGTTCTGTAGTCAGAGTCTTTTGCAACTAGAGTTCTAAGTCCTCTAGGAATGGACCTGCCTTTGTATCCACCAAGGGCTGGGAGCCCTCCTGGGAGGTGTGGCCTTTGCACAAATGTGATGATGCCAGAGCACAGTTGTTGGAGCCTTCTGTTAATTACCATTGCTGTAGTTGAAGGTCTTCAAAGTACATTCTCATGGCCCCACAAATAGTAATCAAACTATGACATACTCAACAACACTCAGGAGTATGCTAAAGAGGATTCACATTGCCTTGCACCTCTCTTTCCACTCCCTATTCAGTGACTCTTGAGAGACCCTACAAATCACAGCTTTTTTATTTCTCTGAGAGCCTGCTGGTAAATATACACCAACACCACACTAATAACATCTGTACTAAATCTGTTACAGTGTAGAATAAATAAAAACTTCTGAATATACTTTCATTTTCAAACTTACTGACATTCCATTTCACCATAATTCCATGTGTCTTTCTCTAAAATAGTGAATTTCATTAACTTATTTTTGCCATCAAAAGAAATTATCCTTTCTTTATCTGTCATATTTGGTTTTCCTAAAAATAAACATATGGAAGCTGAATGCAATGGTTCATGCCTGTAATCCTCACTCTGAGAAGTCAAGACAGGAGAATTGCTTGAGCTCAAGAGCGACACCCCATGTCTAGTAAAAAAATTAAAAAATAAAAATAGCGTGGTATTGTGGTGTGCACCTGTAGTCCTAGCTACTTGGGTAGCTGAGGCAGGAAGAGTAATTGAACTCAGGGCTATGAGCTAAGCTGATGCCACAGCACTCTAGCCTGGGAAACAGAGTGAGACTCAGTTTTAAAAAAATGATTTTTTTTATATCAGTGTTTTATTGTCTTTATATTACCTGAAATCTCAAGAAAAAAATTAATTGGAAAGGAAAACTACATTCTGTTATTACAATATTTGCTTGTAGTTAAAATAATAATAATCTGATGGGTTAACATGCCCTTTCCATATACAGTAATAAAGTTCAAGTTTAACTGTTAATGAATACTATGTGCATAAAGTTCATTCAACCTAGAAAATGACTGTGGGTCAGTTTAAATACCTAAATTCAGATATCATTTATGTTATCCATCCTTGAAATTCAGGGTACTGAAATGGTCCTTTTTTCTATAATCTAATTCAATAAATGAATAGGTGGTATTGCCCCCTATTTACTACAAAGAGATGTAATAGAATAATACTATTAAGCCAGTTTGAAATTTTGAGAAGAAAGGTGCCTTCTAAATAAAAAACATTGTTATTCAATAATTTTTCCAACTCCCACACATATCCTTGTGATTATCTGCCTATTTCCAGTAAGTAACATTTTAACATTTGATATCATATAATTATACTAGAGGGAGATTAAACTAGAAAAAAGAAAAGAAAACCAAACACTTGCAAATATCTATACATTGGGTGCTAGCATATCATGAAATTTAAAGTTCAGAAAGTGTAAAAGGTTGGTATAATTTGAGCCTACTTAAGGATAATCTGTCATTTGCTAAAGAAAATAAGGTAGGGTAGCCTAAGACAAAATTTCTGTATTAACAATTTGATCCTGCGTTTCTCAGTAGTATACATTTCAAATGGTTTTGCTGAGCCCTGAGTTAAAACAAGTTTCTTTGCATATAATGTAGATTCTGTGTTCTTAAATATTTTCATTGCTACATATATACACAAATATAAATACACAAATAAGTATGTTTTCTGTACAACAAAGAATATATAAAATGTTATAATATTTATGATGTTTCACTTGATCTTGATTACTGCCCTATATGGTCTACATAATTAATTCCACTTCATAGATGAGAGAATCATAGCTTAGAGATGCCAGGTCTTTGCTCTATGTGATGTACTCAAATACAGAATTGTTACATACTCACACACTTTCTTAACTATGTTGGGGCTTAGAATGCATTACCCCCAAAGTCTAGCAGCTTGGTAATCAGAGTGCTTTGAACTGAAGGAGACTGCAGAAATCTCAGAAGCAAGATCACTCTGATATTTTCAAGCCCTCCTGTTTCATTCTTTTTCTCCCTATAGTCGTAGGAGCCAGAATTCCTTTCCTCCAAGGTGAGCCATGGAAACTCTTATCCCCAAACTAAACCATTAAAACCATAAAGATTACTCTCTGACCATCTCCCTTCTGCCCTGAAGACTCCCATGTGCAGGTGTTCTGCCTATACTCAGAGGAAAGAAGTGCTACACAGACAAGCTAAGAAGAATCTGAAGAGACAGGTCATGCAGGGTTTACCTCTCCAGTCCATTACCATTAGATTATCTCCATTGTGTCCAGTCATATTTCTACCTGGGGGTCAAGTCTTCATTCAAACTAAGCACAAAAATCAATACTTTCCTTAGGTTATTTAGGTCTTCATTCTGAAGGTTCTCATGTCACATAAAACTTTGATTAAATAATTTTTATGTTCTCCTCTTTTGTTATAGGAGTGTTGGCCATGATCAAACTGGGAGAAAAGTATTACGTCTTTCCGCCCCTACAATCATTATGCTACATTATCTTCCTCCTAAAATTTGTTTAATAAGATGGTTTACCAAGAAACGTTGTCCTGTGATTTGTTATGCTTAGAAAATGGTACATGTTATAATCCCTGCACTCTTATATAACTAGAAATAGTATTAACATATTACAGGTTCTAAGAAATCCAATAATTAGTTAAAAACAAAATTTGTTTACCTTTGTATCACTCGCCATATTCTAGAGTTATACGACTCTGAAATATTTTTTGAAGAATGTTATCAACTTTTTACTTCTTAGTATTCTATAGACTATAACTAGATATGATGAACAAGAGAAAATAACACAGGCCTAAGTTTCTCTCCCTTTTCTCATAAGCTTATTATTTTTTTAAGGACCTTCTTGTTTGATATGAAAAGCTTTTAAATTTAGTATTGATTGTGGACTGAGTTTGCAGGGATGGTACCTTAATGTTAATTCCGTTGTAAAAAAAGTGGTTAACTGTTGGTCTGGAACATTCCAAACCATTAGGAATTTGTACATATCCTCATTCTAGGAAATAAATTTGGACTTTGACTCACCAAGTGCATATTATTTGGTTAAAATGATATTTTTACTTCACTATCTTTTAGCTCTCTCTGGATCATAAGCTCCATGATGGAAGGAACTATTTTATTTCATTTGCTACAGTAAACCCAGTATAATTTTTTGACCCTTAAAAATGACTGAACAAATATTTGCTATTAAAGGTATTAAATATTAGACAACTAAAAAATAACTTAAAAATTGTGTATATTCTCAAAACTAATCTCTGTTGTTAGAATCCAGTGTGATGTTTGTCCTTGGATTGGGTCAGGGAGCAATGGCTAGGAGGGAGCAAATGGGAACTTCTGCAGCTCTCACAATATTTGCTCCCTGGTCTTTGTGTTGGTGACATGAGTGTGCTCCATGTGTGAAAAGTAATCCTTCTGAGTAGTTTTCTTATGTATATTATACTCTGATAATATTTAAGGAAATATATAAGATCCCAAAGTGATGTATATTTTCCTCAATTTTATCACCTTATTGGTGGCACCTGTGGCTCAGGGAGTAGGGTGCCAGCCCCACATGCCAAGGGTGGTGGGTTCAAGCCTGGCACCAGCCAAATTGCAAAAAAAAAAAGAATTTTATCAGCTCATTGTGAATACATCAGGGCTAATGGCTACATAGAGATCAAGAATTTATTCCTAACAATTTATGATTAAAATTTCATTTGGATGAGCCATCTGTAAATGGACCTTGAGACAGAAAAGATATCATAATTGCTAGTCTGGGCCTTTCTAACCATTTTAGAAAGATTTTGTGATTATGGTTTCTCTGAGTGCTCACAACTGAAGCTAAGAGGCTATACTAAGAGAGTAACCTAAATTGTGATTAAAATTGAACTCTGTGGTTTACTTGTGTCATCTGATTTAGTCCATCTAACAGTTTTTATTTGGGCATTATTGTCTATTTTTTATAGGTAGGCACACTGAAGCCCCAAGGGCTCAACTAATTGGTTCAAAGTCATAGGGCAAGCATCAGAATTGAGCCCCAACTCTCTAGTCCTGAAGAATTAGCCTTTTCTAAATACTGTACTACCATTGAATTAATTTACCTCTAGTGACAGAGATCTCTGTCTTGGATTAAAGCAAAATGAATAATAACAGAGAAAACATCCATAGTTTATTACAGACCAACTGGAAACCAATATACAATGTTCCTAAGATTTTAATCTACTTTCAATACCAGTGTTTGACTTATGTGAATTCCATGGATTTGATTTTTTTTTCTTGTTTTACTAATGCTTAGTAAAAATATGCATGTATCTTTGAGTGACCTTCTGAACGTATTTATACAATGCAAAATAATACATCTCTTTTAAATAGAGATAAATATTTATAATTACTAATTACTGGTCAACAATATGCTATGCACATTTTTTGAAACTATATTTAAACTTCCAAATTAGACATACAAAATTTAATAACACACTCAACATTTCATTCTCTGTTTAACAATTATAGTAACATATTCCATATACATGGAATTTAATGTTTTCCAGCAAACCACTTCTGTTATTTGAATGGTATAATAAATTTGGAAGAGAAGTAGCTTAGATAGAACACCGGTTACCTTTACATTTGGCCCAGTCAGAAAGTGGAGCAATGTCAATGAAAAAATATTTTAATTTGCTTTATACTGCATTTTGTTGAGGCTTTATAAAGGCAAGATATTTACATGAAAATTATGAAAACAACTCACTTTGATTGTGTTTTGACTTCCTTGAGAATGTGAATCAGAAATCCGAAATAACGTGGTGTAATTTTTCTTCTTTTGTTTTCTTTTTTTGTTATTTAGATGCTGAGTGATATCACAAAAATTGGGAGAAATCAGTCAACTCCAAAAGGTTCATTTAGTTTCTGACAATATTTTTCAGACTTGCAGTGAACTATGCAGAAAGGAAGCCTTGATTAGCATACACCATTAATCATTTAGGTAGAAGAAAGGGGGTCTTTCAATTTCAATGGGTAGAAACACAGTGGCAAATGAAGACAAAGTCAGTGCACGATGAGCAGTTTACTTATCTTCTAGAATAAAGTCTGATGTGGATAAAAATATTATAATTCTAGGGGCATTCATTTATGATTATTGAAGTCATTTATTCTCTACGGCACACAAATATATCATTTGTCTAAATAAATTGAGCTTTTTTATTTTACCTTTTTTGAAATCTACTTTCATTGTTCAAATAGAACCAGATGCTTTCTCATCTAAAAGCATATTAAATGGAAATTGCGGGTATTTTGCTTCTCTAAAGGACCCTTCAGGGGTAATTTGCCTACCGCCAGTGTTCATAGAAAATTGCCATAGTTATTACGTGAAGGGTAAACAATCTGATCATTTAATGGTAAAGAAAACAAATACTATTTAAATAGAATTCCAATTTTAGCGTTTGATTAGAGAGGATCAGAATTAAAATGAAGACAGAAGTGGAAACAGGTCAGGTAGTTATTGTAAAATTATAGGGCACCCATCACCAAAAGCAATTTGATTTTTCTATCAGTCAGGATTCAGTCAGGAGACAGAAACCACACAGTAAATTGAATGGGAAAGTTTGTTACAAGGAATTAGCAACAAGAGATAACTGTAAGGAGTAAAGAAACTGAAGAATTTAAGAATAAGAAAGGAAACAGGACCTCCAGGGCTAAGAAAGAATACCCAAGGAAGGAACAAATTTGGAAGATCTACTCCATTCCTTTTTTAAAAAGGTTGAGATTCAGACTGTGTTGTAAAGGTGGCTTCAGCCTACTATATAAGATATTTGCTGGAAGTGCTGCAGCCTGGTGCCAAAAGGCAAGATACTTACTGCTAGGGTGCTGTTGAGAGCTGCTGAAAAACTACTTTAATGGGCACCACTAAAACACATTGGTAGATCTCCCTCCGGGTCCATGGGAATTCATTTGCAGGGCGTGCCAGTGAGCATCTTGCACATCAGCCAAGGACTGCAGGAAGAATAGAAAAGGGGACTAGAACCAGGAAGAGAGGCCACCTCCTCCTGCAGGTGTCTCCAGTGCCATCTCCTAACAAAGTTAACATTGTTACAGCTGAAAAGAAGAAATACTTACAGGGTTCACCCACAGTATCACAAAGCAGGGCAAAACGAGATAGTTTTAGAGTGGAGAGGAAATAAATCTATAACCAGCGTAAACTTCAAGTATAATAAAATACTGGCCTGTTTGTTTTGAACACACAAGGAAATAAGTACACTCTGGATTCTGCAAAAGCACTTCCATCTATTACATTAAAAGTATCCATTCTAACTATAGATGAGTAAGATCATAGGTGTTCAAAACTTGAATCTCATTTCTTCAGCAAATATTTACTCAACTAATTAATATACAGTCAGTAAAAGTTATCTGAGCTATTTAAGTAAACAATGCCTCTCTAAACTACGTTATTCCCTATTTCTGCAAATGGCTCCAAAATCTACCAAGTTAGACAAGTTGGATGATAAACTGGAAATTCATCTTAAAATCTAGTCTCATTCGATTACAATATTAAAGATACAAACACGGTCATTTGAAAATACCCCACATATCTCTCTGTTGGGTTTCAAGCAGCTGCCTGGGTCCTTGGTTCTTGGAGTGCTCTTCATTGAAAAATGGCCAGACACCCCAAAGTAAGACAAGAATGAAACAAAATTTATTGAGAAAGAGAAAGGTTTACAGAGTAAGAGCAAAATACATTTGCCATGGACAGCAAATAGGCCCTCATTATTGCAGAGAAAAGGTAAATAGGCAAAAGTTATGGCTGACAGTTCTCTTTTACAGTGCCTCGGTCAGGCCTACCGCATGGTTCAGGGGTCACCTTGAAACCGAGACTTACTGCTCATGTAGATCTCCCAAGACCTTCTCTGAGAGTCCACTGGGAGTTCAAACTGCCATGTAGATTTAAGCTAATGACATGATAATTAGTATCAAGGCTGTTCTAGAAGACCTTTACGACTCTATTGTACCTGCTACTAGGTCCATGGGCTAGTCGTCTACATCTTTTTGCAGTTGGCAGGCTAAATTCTGATTAGTGGATTAGTAGGAGGTCCCCTCCTCCCAGGTGTGAGCAATCACCCAGGACAAAATTAAGGTGGGAGGCATCAAGATGGAGGCCTGGGCTCTGCCCCTATTCCCCTTCCTCAGGAAAGCTGGGATTTCTACCTAACATCTCTATCTACCTCACATCGCTAATCCTTAGTGCTTTTCTGTCTTCACTAGGATAAGACATCCTTATCTTTTTCTTAGAAAATTCCAAGCTTTCCAAGTGATTTTTTAATATCCAAATATCACCCTATTTCTGTGCATTCTGTTTCTCTTTTTTAAAACCATGTTTTAAAATTGTTAAATATGTTTTATCTATACAAGAGTGTACATAATATATGTATATACTATAAAAGTATTACAATTAGTATCCATGTACCTCCTATGCATTACACTATTACCAACACCATTGAAAAACTGTGAATAACCATCCCAAAATAGTCTTCCTCCTTTTATACCACTTTTGCCAAAAGTGATCATTCTTTTGAATGTTTATCAACAATTAACTATTTTAATAGATTTCTAAATATATAGGTACCTCTGAACAAGATTTGCTCCACTGCATTTTTAAAAAACTATATGGGGCGGTGCCTGTGACTCAAAGGGGTAGCGTGCTGGCCCCATATGCCTGAGGTGGTGGGTTCAAACCCAGCCCTGGCCAGAAAATTAAAAAAAAAAAAATTAAAAACTGTATGTAAATTAAACTATGGAGTCATGCTCTATACTAATCCTTTTCACTTAAACTTGATAACGTAGCTATAATTGATTTTCATTGCCATGTGGTTTTTCCTTATGACCATTTCATGTTTTATTTGTTCATTTTACTACTGAAGGACCTTGGGTTATTTCTAGCTTTTTGTTTTTCGTCTGTTAAAAATAGCAACATAACAAATATCTCATACACATCTCCTGGTGCCTGCACGAAATGTATACTTCTGCTTGACAAATGGTGGATCATACAAATTGAGCACATTTTCAGTCAATAATGTATTGGGAGTTCCCATTGCCATTCAGACATATCAACACCAGGGATTTCAGAATGTTTAATTTTTGCTAATCATGTGTTTATGATATGGTAATTTATTGAAGACTTTTTTTTATATCTATCTCTTTTTATAGATTTGTAGTAATCATTTCTAAATTCCGGGAACAAATGTTTTGTCAGTTAAATGCATTGCAAATGTCGTCTCCCAGTAAATGGCTTTTCTTTACATTCTTCTATTGCCACTGTATAATAAGCAGACATTCATAATTTTAATGTAGTCAATTTTTTCATTTTTTCTTTGTGGAATTCATGCCTTTTTATTTCTTGTTTAAAAAAATCCTACAATATTTGAAGTCAACCAAAATTCATTCTATATTTTCTTCTGAAAGTCTGACAAATCTACTTTGTAAATTTGAAACTTTGAAGGAGCTGAAATTGAATTTTGCATATAATATTAAGAGTATATTTTAATTTTTCTTCTATGTATATAATAAAGTAGTTCAATACTACTTATTGACCGTTTAACATTTTCTCATTGATTTGCATTATCAAACACATTATAAAATAGGTGTCTCTTTTGGGGTCCTTTCTGGGCTATCTCTGGTTTTGCTGTTTGTTTTTTGTTGTTTTCAATGTAACGCTATTTTAATTAGTTTTAAAAAATGTTCCTGGTCCTTTTCCTACAACGATGTTTTGGCTATACTTAGCTTTTTGCTAGTCCATAAATCTTCTACAGCCAAGTTTTCATATTCTTTGAAATATACCAGTTGGGGTTTGTTTTGCAATTTTATCAAATTCATAGATCAATTTGAGGGAAATTAGCAATTTGGGGATTTGTATCCCAAAATGTCATATTTTTTAAATGCCTCAGAAAGTGACAAAAATTTTACCTAAAGGAATTGCATTTCTTTTATTAAATTCATTCATTCAAACTTTGATTTATGTTTTGCTATTGTAAATGGTACTTGATAATATATAGATATGCAGTTTATTTTTATATTGATTCTGTATTCCTCAAAGTTGTTAAACTCTTATATTAATTTAGATATTTTTTCCCACAGATTCATTTGGGTTTCTATATTGACAAGCACATCATTTGAAAATAATGACAGCTTTGCTTCTTCCTTTCCAAATAATAAAGTTTTGTATTTTTTTTCTTTTCTTATTTTATCGGCTAATACCTTCAAAAAATGTATAAAAATGGCTATGGTGGACATGCGGACATGTGTGTCTTTGCCTTATTTTTCATTTTAATTTTTTTAAAGTATTCAACAATGAATATAGTAGTTCTAGTAATTTTTTGCAGTTTTTTAAAAGTAAGCTAAACAAATTTTTCTTTATTTATTTGCTTGCCTTGAGGTTTTTGTTTATTACTTTTACTTCTGTGTTTCAATTCTTTTAACAAATAAAGATGTAAATACTTTATGTCTTACATCTGATAATTCCAATATCTGTAATATTTGTTTTTCTGATTCTTCAGTTTGTAACTTTGTTGATCGTCTCTCAGGGGGTGGTTATTTCCTCATTTTTTAAGTGATTTTTTTAATTTTTGGAATTCTGGTCCCATGGAAGTTTGCCTGCAATAACCTTTATCAGTGTGATTTTCCAGGGAAGAGCTGTAAATATTTCTGGTAGACTATAGGAGAATTACACCCCAAATTTCTTTTTTTTTTTTTTAATTTGAGATTAATATGAAGATACAGATGATCAGTTTACAATGTTTAGTTGTGTCCATCCCCAGGAGGTGTGCCATATGTCCTTACATTGTGCCTATTAGGTGGGAGCACACCAATGCCCTTTCCTCCTCCCATCTCTCTTTCCCCTCTTCTCCGCTTCCCCCAACTAGAATTAAATTCAGTTTTTCTCTTGTGCGGGTCTCTGTTAGCTCCTCTACTGGCTTCATATCAGTAATGAGTACATTGGATACTTACTTTTCCATTCATATGCTACTTTACTGAAGAGAATGTTCTCAAACCAAATTTCATTTTGAGATTTTTAAATACTATAAATCTCAGTTACATACTTAGGTCGTCTTAGGGATTCTCAGAGGAGAATTTTCTTTTCTTTCTGTACCTCAACATCTGAGAGATATAATTATAATTCAAATTGAAATTTAGTAGTTTTTGTTTTTTATTTTTATTTATTTTCTTTCCAGTTCACCTTTCAATATTTCTGGCTTTATGTAGGGCATTCTAATCATTCCCCATGCTGCTCAGTAGATTAAAACTGTTCATGGGTCTCCAAGATTCAACTTCAAGGCCTGTAGGGATTGGCCAACATTTTTAATGCCAACAGGACTCCAAGTTTTATTTTTTTTATTTCTCTCTAGCATTAGAGAAAGTTTCTTACATTTTCATAAGCTCACCCATACTTTTAAATAGGCTCAGTGCCCATAGCACAGTGTTTATAGTGCCGGCCACATGCACCAAGGTTGGTGAGTTTGAACCCAGCATGGGCCAGCTAAACAACGACAACTGCAACAAGGAAAAAAAAAAAAAAGAGCCAGGTATTGTGGCTGGCACCTATAGTCCCAGCTACTTGGGAGGCTGAGACAAAAGAATTGCTTAAACCCAAGAGTTTGAGGTTGCTGTGAGCTGTGATGCCACAACACTCTACTGAGGACAACATAGTGAGACTCTGTTTCAAAAATAAATAAATAAATAAATTATATTCATTTCTCTAACCCGCAAGGGATTTTCTCTGGTTAATGAGTTTGTCATATTACTAGATATAAAATCCTCCAACTCAAAGAAGCTTCAGTGGGTTAAAAAAAGATGAAAATACTGATACACCACTTGACTGCCCTGCTTAAAATCCTTCCAGGACTTAGGGTTGTTCCTACTATTCCTGCTCTGGCATAATCTAATAATACCTCCTGCCTTTCATGCCTTTGATCATGATTCCTGAATTCTTTCTCTTGCAGCTTCCAGGTATTACTTTGGTTCCTTGTTTGTAACTTGCTTTTTCCCTCTTCATGCCATTGCATATAACATTCTTCAATATGATTCTTCCCTCTCTTATTAATACACCTCCATATCCTCTATTTATTCTTTGGATTTCAACTGAACTTCACTTCAGAAAGTATCCTTGACTATTCTCCCAAACCTAACCCCAAACAAGACCAGGTCCTTTGATTTAAGTGAATCTTCCTTTCTTCAAGTAGTTATTAATATTAAAAGAATTTGGATACCTACATAATGAATGGCTGTGTATCTTTTTTAGAATATAAGCTATAGAAGAGAGTTTACCCTTGCTGCTTGTATTCTGTATTTCTAAAACCTTGTATAGTATTTTGGAGATGGTAAACAGTGTATATGTATTTTTAAATAGATGGGTGAATTAAATTACTGAGTAGGAAATGCTGAATTAAAGAGTTAAGCCATTTCATTTATTCTATCTCTTCTGTGTACCCTAATATGTTGTCAGATATTATCAGTCTCTGAAACTTGATAAGACAAAATAATATCCATTTTATGGTAAAAGTTGTAAATAATTACTGAAACATTAAACACATTTCTGGTATTTAAAATATACCAATGAAAATTCATTTATAGTTATAGCCTGGCCCAGGAATTGCTGATTTTTAGATTTAAGATAAATCAATACAATATGTCATATAGAATAACAGGGATTATGCAGTAAATTAGGCAAGGTGGTAATGAGAAAAAGAAAGAATTGTGGCATGAATAGAATTGGGAACGTCACAATGTACAGTTGAACAATGGGAAGGTAGAACTTAAAACAGTGGTTGGTTTTGGTGTTGTCATTCTGGGGAAAAATATTTTTATATGGTATTTATTCTTCCAAATATGTAACTATGTGTGTAAAAAGAAACAAACAGAAAAACTAGCCATTTCATTTTTCTCCAGAAATATTACACTGTACCTTATATATGTATGTACTTTTTAAAACATCCTAAAACAAAGTTTCTTAGATCTCTTTATTAGGTATATTCTATTGTCTCTCTAATTTTGATCAGGAAAAAACACAAACAGAAGTTTTTCAAAGAAGACAAACAAATGACCATCAAACATATGAAAAATTCTCAATATTATTAATCTTTGGGAAATACAAATTAAAAAAATTAAAACCACAAGATATCAAAACAAAACAAAACAAAACAAAACAAAACATGGCTCGGTGCCTGTAGCTCAGCAGCTGAGGCGGCAGCCACATACACTGGGGCTGGCGGGTTCGAATCCGGCCTGGGCCTGCCAAACAACAATGACAACTACAACAAAAAAATAGCCAGGCTTTGTGATGGGCACCTGTAGTCCCAGTTACTCAGGCAAGAGAATCACTTAAAACCAAGAGTCTGAGGTTGCTGTGAGCTGTGATGCCACAGCACTCTACCTAGGGTGATATAGTGAGACTTTGAAGAAAGAAAGAAGGAAAGGAAAGAAGGAAGGAAGGAAGGAAGGAAGGAAGGAAGGAAGGAAGGAAGGAAGGAAGGAAGGAAGGAAGGAAGGAAGGAAGGAAGGAAGGAAGGGCTTCTTGGTGGTAAATTATCTTATTTTCCTAAATTAGTAAAATTGGAGAATTGCCATTCATTGTTCGTATTCAAATGTTTCTAATAGTATAAAGTTGTGATAGAAAGGAATTATATTTTTTAACATTACATTCTTCTTTAGGTCAGAAAATCTCAGTTCCTATAGCCTATCTTCCTGTGTTTAGTTCAAGTAAACAAATATTTATTGAGAATTATTTCTGTACCAGGTGTGGTGCTACTTGCAGGTTGAGAACTACTGGACTAAGACGACTAAGACCTCTTGCCTTCTCAGTTTCCCTACATGCAGATTATGACTTTAGAGTCTTAAAGAGAGTAGAAGATAACTTGGCAAAATAATTCTGTGAATGGAGCTCTGCTGTGGCTGGACCACAGTAGAGTTGCACAGCACTAATTCAATTGGTGTTCTCATTTTCAGAAGTGCATCTGCCAGCTAGAAAAGATTAAATATGAATTCTTCTTTGTTAAGCTTCCTGCTGCAAATGAAGTCATATGGAAGAGAAATAGCAAAAGACAGAAAACAAATGTTATTAAGAACTTGAATCTACACCTATAGAGTCATGAAAAACTGTGAAATTATTTCCCAGTATGGCTATGAAGATGTGTAAGCTATGTTTACAGTAAACCAAGTTATCTCCCTTGTAATCTGGGGCTTTGTTCATAATTCTGTTGTTGAAACTGTTTTTTAAATTTTTTTCTTAGTTCAAAAAATTCAGAGGGCACAAGTGTTTTTTGTTATGCAGATAAATTGTATCCTGTTGAAATCTGAGCTTTCAGTATACCCACAACCAGAATAGTGTACATTGTACTCAAATAAGTAGATTTTTATCTTGCACCCCCCTACATATTTGAGTTTCAAAAATAATCTGCCTCCCATACAAGTTTCTTCCAGCTCTTTTCATGTAATTATTGTTCACTTTATGGTGACCTCATAATGTCAAAAAATGTCCATCTATCCTTAAGTGCTAGCTGATTATTATCATTTATTTCCTTAACTATTGACTTTTAGGTTGTTCCCTTCACCATAATACTAGCATTTTTAATATTCAACATTATATGATTCCCCTTTTATTTGGGTCAGGTCTGCCACTATCATCTGCATAGTGCTATGGCTTGGAGATGGGTGAGTCCCACCAAAACTCATGCAGTTTGATTCCCCAGTGAGGCCATGTTGGGAGGCAGAGCCCAGCAGAAGGTGTTTGGGCTCTGGGCATGGATCCCTCTTGGGCAGCCTGGTGTCCTTTTCATAACAGTGAGTCAGTGCTCACTCTGGAGAAACTGGGTTAGTTCTTGTGGAAATGGATTAGTTCTCAGGAGAGTGGGTTGTTATATAGCCAGGGTGCCCCTTGAGTTTTACCTCTTCACATGTATCTACTTCCCCTTTAACCTTTCACTGTGCTGTGACACAGGTTAGAAGCCCTCGCCAGATGCCTGACAGATGCTGGCACCATGCTTCTTAAATTTCCCAGCCTGCAGAACCTAGAGCAAAATGAATGTCTTTTCTTTATAAATTACCCAGCCTTAGGTATTCTGCTGTAGCAACACAAAATAGACTGAGACACACAGCTTTTGTCAGCGATTATAGGTCCAACACAGTTTGAGGAAACACAAAATAAAGAGGGGCTGCAGTGGGAAAAAAGCCACCTGTTAATAGAAATACTCAATTCATGACAGAATAGGAGAATGTTTTCTGACGGATTGAATGAGAACAAAAATGCATCATTCAGAAAGTGTAAAAAGTGCATCATAAGGAATATATTTATATTTCAAGTAAAGCATGAAAAGAATGAAGGGAATTATGTAACAAATCAGCATGGCATGAAGGGCAGAGTAAAACGTGGTGTGTATTTGTATTTTATTTGGAAACAGAAATGGGACGAAGACTAAAATCATACCACAAAGCTTTACATGAAATGCTAAGTGACCTCCTCAGGGTCCATTTTGTTTTCTTCTTGCTAGATTCTGCAGTGGAGGTATTATTTCCAAAGGAGGAATACTGATCAATGATCAGAAACATTACAAAGTATGCCCAAGATTGTGTTCTTAGCCGGTAAAAAAAATCCAAGATTCAAACCCAGGCCTGTCAAATCCACAGGTATGTTTCCTTCTGTAGCTTGAAATGCTTCCCATTTATTCGGACTCTGAAATGGAATTATCATGGGAAGCATTTAGTTTGGACTTAGCACATTGTGAGTGCTCAACAAATGTTAACAGCCATTTTTTCTTTCTTTATTTTTTTTTTCTTTTTGCTTTTAATTGTCTTAATAGAAGTACTTTCTAGGAAAAGAGAAGTGACCAATGAGAGTCAGCAAGATCAGCTCCACTGGCTGGATTGTGTATCTGGTGTTTTTCACAGTCCATGACGTATTTAGACTAGTACTGCTTAAAATTTAAAGGGCATAACTATCATCTCGGAGTATTGTTAAAATGCAGATACTGATTTGGTAGACGTTGTAGGCAGAGTCACAAGATACTGCATTTCTAAGAAGGCTCATAAGTGACGCTGATGCTTCTGGATCCACAGACATTCTTCAATGAGCAAAAGCTTAAATACATATGTCAGAGTTATCTGATACATTCATTTGGAATTTAATTGCTGTGCCTTAGTTATTGAATTAGAATGCATGAACATGAAGCTTGGGAATCCGAGTTTTTCACTAAATCTTCAGGTTCTTTTGTACAATGAAATTCACGACTTATTTGCGTGATCTAAGGCTCAACGATTTCTGCCGTACTGCACCATTGTGAAGAAGCAGACGTGTCAATCATACTCAGATGCTGCTAGATTTTGTATTTTAATTTTTTGGAAGATTTTTCCAAGCTTATCTGTGATTCTCTCATAAAGAGATTTTGAGATGTAATGACATACGTGTTATTAGCTACCTAGGACACTGTAGTGTCTTCTGTTTTGTTGGTTTTGCTCAGTGTTAAGAGTGAGACTCCTGAACTTTCCCCTGCTTCAGATGGGTCTGATTTGTGGGACTTATTCCAGCCTTCTTCCCTGGGGTGAAAAACAGAATGCTCACATGTGCGTGTGTGTGAACAATACCTTAGAATTACACTGATGAAACAGCCACTAATATTTAGAGAAGGTTGACCAGGTGTAGGTCCCTGTGGAGTATAACAAAGAAGTATTGAAGAAGGGTATCTAAGGAAGGCAGGAGGGACATACAAATCCAGAAACTCTCCAACAAAATTCACAAAAAGGACAGAACACACAGATGCTCGTGAGTGCAAGAGGTTGATTTTAAGTATTAAAATGACATTATTGAAGGAGTTGTCTTCAGCACTGATTTGACAAAGTTTAATTCAGCTAGTGCTTCCTGACTGAGGTCTTAAAGGAGTCATGTGCTAGACAGCCGAGGAAGACAAGAAAAAAAGGATACGATCCTTTTCCCTGTGACATTTGCAATCTAGCAGAATTGTTTGACCTAAAAGAAATGAAATATGTATTCCTAGTGGGAAGAAAGTAAAAGAGTAAAGCAATTTTTCTAGGCCATTTAAAAAATTCAGTGAGAAAAACCTATGTTCATACACATACAAATTTAATGTTATATCATAACTGAAATAATCCAAATGAATAAAAAAATTATAGTATACTCATGCAATGGACCACTCTCAGCAATGAAAATACTAAGCAAATTACCTATGTAAAATATGCATGAATCTCAAAAACATTGCGGGGAGAGAAAGAAGCTAGATATAAAACAGTGCACAAGATGTTTCAACTCCAGAAAAATTCAGGAAAAAGAAGCTCAAAGAAATCTATGGTGATAGAAATTAGAACTTTCATATCAGTTACGTATGCTGATAAGCATTGACAGATGGTGTAGGCAGGAAACTTCTGGAGGGATGGAAGTGCTTTATCACTTGATTGAGGGGCTGTTTAACTGAGTGTATACATTTATTAAAATTCACTTAAGATTTGTACATTTTACTACTTGTAAATTTTATCTCGAAGATTTTAAAAATAATGTAACTGAGATTTATCAAGTATTGATAAATTTGCCTGAATTTGGGTTTATCGGCAGATATTCTTTAGCTTATTATCTTTTTAAATAATGAGAAACACAGCAAACAATAAATCAGGGACCTACTGCCTTTTAATAGTGATGTCATAAGTCATATCTTTACTTCCTTAATTGTAATTTCTTCCTCACATATTTATTTTGATGATGGCATAATATTTTTAAAATATCTAATTAAAATGAGCTTAATAAGCATTAGCTAATACTTGGAAGAGGTAAGTTGAGTTTATCTTGCGGAAGACTAAACAACAGACCTACAGAGATATTTAGGCAGCCAGTTATGTAGTGTGTGGGGGGGTTAATTTCTTAATTTGTGAAGAAATTGAAAGACCATGACATGCTATTTTCACTGAATTTAAGAAATTGATGATTTCAGAGGAACAGATTGAGGCAAGAGTGCATAAGAAATATGTATAGTCCTGATGTGTGCAGTTATTTTTATTGCAAAATCTTCTGTGCCGTAGGTGGGAAGAAGATTGTAGTGATGTCAAGGTAAGATCTATTAGGAAAAAAAAGGCATTTAGAAAAGTATTTGAAATGAAAATCTGTTGTTATTTTTTCCTCCTGAAAAAGAAGCTGTCTTTTTGTAAAATGTACTTTGTGAGAAAAGGCCAGAGTTCATAGTAAAAAGATATGGAAAACCAAAGAGGAAAGAGAACACAGTTTATCGTCATAAGGTAGTTTTATCATTCATAGAAATGTTTAAATGGAGTGACACTTTGGCAAAGAGGAAAATGAATACGACATGGAATGTGTTTTATTTTGGGTGTTAAAAACACATGGAATTGCTGTGTACTGGAGTGGGAGGGCTGCTTCAGGAGGAAAGAAACTGCTAGAGGCACCTACTTATTGGAATGCATTTTAGAAGTAAGATAACTGAACTTGTGCTAGATGAACTCTTCAAATGTCAACTCAGGAAAGTAAGATTGAATAATCTACTCAGGGAGAATCCTGAACTTCTGATTGATTTAGAATATCTTTAATTGCACATTATTATAATACTTCTATAGTGTGACAATACTGTATCTTGAGGACCTATCAGCACAAAGAACATGAGCCAGACATTGCTGGGGGGGGGGGGCACTAAAATTGAATAATTGCTTTATTTCTCTTAGCCTATATTTTCTCACTGACAAAATGAGAATAAAAACAGCATCCATGTAAGGTTTGTGTTGAGGATTAAATGAGAGGATGTGTGTGAAGTGTGAGGCTAGTCATGTCCTACTTGGCATCACTGAAGTACTAATAATTACAGAATCAGTTCCATTGAGAATGCCAATGTCCTCTTAGTCCCAACATCTCCATTATTTCCAGCATGAAAAACAGGGCATTTGAGTCTTTTCTCTTTTAATAGAAGGATGGCATTGCCTCCTTTCAGCTCTCTATCTCATCACCTTGGGGACTGTTACAGAAAAAAACGTATCAAGTTAAACAGCAGTGGGAGTAGGGAAGAGAGCAGTCACTGTAATTTGTTAAAAGATCCATGAAACGCAATCAGAGAACATCTAGCGATTCTTTTGTTTTTAATGAGAGAGCTGGGTCTGTATAATAGAGTGTTTTTCTTTCTTGAATTCTTCCTAAAAAATTGCTGTTTCCATATCTTGTTGCAGTACTTGTTTTATAAATTTTTTTCTAAAATAAAACCCAGCCAAGTAGAATAAAAGCTACAATTTCCATGACCAGAAAGGGAAAAATTCTCTTAGATTTATTTGTTTTTAGCTTCAAAACAAAATCTCACTTCCTATTAAGATATCTTGATGCATTATGAACATAGTAGTACTCAAATTTATATCGGAATCGAATGCTCAGTTTTCTAATCTCTTCATTGCCTTTAAAGAACATTCTCCCTTCTGCTGAAATAATAAATGAGTAAATAGTCATATGTGAGATGATTGCATCTTTAATATGCCAGCACCTTCTGTCTTAGAGGCATATTGTGCCAGATGGAATGTTTCATAAACACTACAACGGACAAATTACATTAGATACCCTGGCCAGCACAGTGACACACAGCACCTTGGTATAATTCAATTTTGTATTTGCCTGTGTCTCAACAATTGTCTTTTAAATCAGCAGTGGGGTGGTGTAAACTATGTCTCAATATAGCGATGACTCTGTCCATTATGTTTGTAAATCACTCCACCTCTATTAATTATCTTAGTGGTACTATTTACACCAATCATAGAATAGCAAAGCAAGATGATTTTAACAACAAAACTACATTTAACTTAGAATAGCAAAGCAAGATGATTTTAACAACAAAACTACACTTAAAAGGCAATTTCTCTTTTTGTGGGTATTCTAAGGATTAGGAGAGCAAATATTAAAATAAATTTGAATCATTGTTTTGATATTTGCAGTTGAACAGATGAATTAATTAGACATTTTAAAAAGGAATGCTTAAAATATTAGGAGCTTGGAGATCAAAGAAAAGATGAAAAATTCCTATTGCAAACTATTATGGATTTTTTGGTACTTAAATTAGAAATATGTTCATTTTTAGTATATAAATGGGGAGAGTAACAGAGCACTCTGGAGAAAACAGAAATTAAATAGACACACAGACCGATAGATAAATGGTAAACGAGTTGGTGAGAGGATGGATTGGTGGATAAGTGTGTAGATGGATGAAATAGAGGAAGAATAGATAAATAGATAGAATACACCTAACCCTGGAAAGTCAAAAACCAGACTTATTTTTCCAGTTTAAGAAATAAAGTACATTCTTAAGTAGTCCAAGTGTCTAATTTAACAAGCATTTCTACTTTAAAAGCTTTACTGTGTGGCTCGGTGCCTGTAGCTCAGCGTTTAGGGCACCGGCCACATACAAGTGGGGTGGTGGGTTCAAACCCAGCCTGGCCTGCTAAACAACAATGATAACTACAACCAAAAAATAGCTGGGCATTGTGGTGGGTGCCATAGTCTCAGCTCTTGGGAGGCTGAGAAAAGAGACTCGCTTAAGCCCAACAGTTGGAGGTTGCTGTGAGCTGTGACACTACAGCACTCTACCAAGGGCGACAAAGTGAGACTGTCTCAAAAAAATAATAAATAAATAAATTAAATAAAAGCTTTACTGTGGATGTTGTTTTAGAGAGGAATTAACATCAAAAGTTGCCAATACTTACAGATAGAATAAATACTTCTAAAAAATTGATTTACTACAAAATGGAGTTTTGTCAGTCCTCGACCATCACAAAGGCCTTTGTATCCACTATAGTTCACCCTATTAGTTTCCAGGCACTTCTCTGGACTTGTGAATCAGATTACCAAGGATTCACGGCAGGCACTCCCTACCTCCTGTTACAGAAAGATTCTACATTAATATGTTTTCATTCCCAAAGCAAGCAATAATTATTTTTCTTCATAATGTAGCTTGGCTTTACACATAGTCTATTATGCCGTTTAGAAACCAAGGAAAGCTTAGGAAACACCTCATGAATTCAAGGATTAAAATCATCATCTTAATTGTACACTCCTTAATCTCAAGAAGGAAACAGTGAAATTTATAGCTGCATGACTAAGTGCAGAAATTGACAACTTTTTCTTTCAATTAGTGCACTAAAATACAATTTCAATGTGCTGGCAATTTAATTAAAACATAAAGCATTGGTAAACTATGCAAATAAGATGTGAAATAAATCATAATCAAATTTCTAAAATTCTCTACCTTTTTAGAAGATATCTTTTCAGTAAACATAAAATTGAAAAAATGTAATCAAATAAAATACCTCGTACAAACATATTCGGCCAATGATTTTAGCAATGTGCCTCTTTTTTAAAATAACTCTTGGTAAATCACAACTCTTTTTGGCTGAATTAATTAACTACTTGAGAAAGAAAAGAATATATATGCTTAATTTTAACTTCAGTTATCCTAGTTTAATACGGCCATCATTTATAATAAAGAACCCAATCTAATTTGCTTGTAGATTTCTTTTTAATCTTTTCTTTTTTTTTTAATCTTGTCTTTTTATTATAGAGTTAACTAGTTTTTACAAATTACTGGAACATGAAAACACCTATAATCTTAACAGCTTAACACAGTCATCCACAGCATTTCATGGTACTTACTTGTCTCTTTTCCTGTTCAGATTTTATAAAAACATTGTGCAGTGAGCCAGTTTATACACAGATGTTTTTCTTTATTATTTTTTTTTTATTGTTGGGGATTCATTGAGGGTACAATAAGCCAGGTTACATTGATTGCAATTGTTAGGTAAAGTCCCTCTTGCAATCATATCTTGCCCCCACAAAGTGTGACACACACCAAGGCCCCACCCCCCTCCCTTCGTCCCTCTTTCTGCTTTTCCTACCCCCCGCATAACTTTAATTGTCATTAATTGTCCTCATATCAAAATTGAGTACATAGGATTCATGCTTCTCCATTCTTGTGATGCTTTACTAAGAATAATGTCTTCTACTTCCATCCAAGTTAATACAAAGGAGTCTCCATTTTTTTTAATAGCTGAATAGTATTCCACGGTATACATATACCACAGCTTGTTAATCCATTCCTGGGTTGGTGGGCATTTAGGCTGTTTCCACATTTTGGCGATTGTAAATTGAGCTGCAATAAACAGTCTAGTACAAGTGTCCTTATGATAAAAGGATTTTTTTCCTTATGGGTAGATGCCCAGTCATGGGATTGCAGGATCAAATGGGAGGTCTAGCTTGAGTGCTTTAAGGTTTCTCCATACTTCCTTCCAGAAAGGTTGTACTAGTTTGCAGTCCCACCAGCAGTGTAAAAGTGATCCCTTCTCTCCACATCCACGCCAGCATCTGCAGTTTTGAGATTTTGTGATTTGGGCCATTCTCACTGGGGTTAGATGATATCTCAGGGTTGTTTTGATTTGCATTTCTCTAATATATAGAGATGATGAACACTTTTTCATGTGTTTGTTAGCCATTCCTCTGTCATCTTTAGAGAAGGTTCTATTCATGTCTCTTGCCCATTGATATATGGGATTGTTGGCTTTTTTCATGTGGATTAATTTGAGTTCTCTATAGATCCTAGTTATCAAGCTTTTGTCTGATTGAAAATATGCAAATATCCTTTCCCATTGTGTAGGTTGTCTCTTTGCTTTGGTTATTGTCTCCTTAGCTGTACAGAAGCTTTTCAGTTTAATAAAGTCCCATTTGTTTATTTTTGTTGTTATTGCAATTGCCATGGCAGTCTTCTTCATGAAGTCTTTCCCCAGGCCAATATCTTCCAGTGTTTTTCCTATGCTTTCTTGGAAGATTTTTATTGTTTCATGCCTTAAATTTAAGTCCTTTATCCATGTTGAATCAATTTTTGTGAGTGGGGAAAGGTGTGGGTTCAGTTTCAGTCTTTAAATGTAGACAACCAGTTCTCCCAACACTATTTATTGAATAGGGAGTCTTTCCCCCAAGGTATGTTCTTGTTTGGTTTATTGAAGATGAGGTGGTTGTAAGATGTTAGTTTCATTTCTTGGTTTTCAATTCGATTCCAAGTGTCTAGGTCTCTGTTTTTGTGCCAGTACCATGCTGTCTTGACCACTATGGCTTTGTAGTACAGACTAAAATCTGGTATGCTGATGCCCCCAGATTTATTTTTATTACTAAGAACTGCCTTAGCTATACGGGGTTTTTTTCCAGTTCCATACAAAACGCAGAATCATTTTCTCCAAATCTTGAAAGTACGATGTAGGTACTTTGATAGGAATGGCATTGACTAGGTAGATTGCTTTGGGAAGTATAGACATTTTAACAATGTTGATTCTTCCCATCCATGAGCATGGTATGTTCTTCCATTTGTTAATATCCTCTGCTATTTTCTTTCTGAGGATTTCATAATTTTCTTTATAGAGGTCCTTCACTTCCTTCGTTAGGTATATTCCTAGGTATTTCATTTTCTTTGAGACTATGGTGAAGGGAGTTGTGTCCTTAATTAGCTTCTCATCTTGACTGTTATTGGTGTATACAAAGGCTACTGACTTGTGGACATTGATTTTATATCCTGAAACATTACTGTATTTTTTGATGACTTCTAGGAGTCTTGTGGTTGAGTCTTTGGGGTTCTCTAAGTATAAGATCATGTCGTCAGCAAAGAGGGAGAGTTTGACCTCCTCTGCTCCCATTTGGATTCCCTTTATTTCCTTGTCTTGCCTAATTGTATTGGCTAGAACTTCCAGCACTATGTTGAATAGTAAAGGTGACAGAGGACAACCTTGTCTGGTTCCAGTTCTAAGAGGAAAAGCTTTCAGTTTTACTCCATTCAGTAAAATATTAGCTGTGGGTTTGTCATAGATAGCTTCAATCAGTTTTAGAAATGTGCCACCTATGCCTATATTCTTCAGTGTTCTTATTAGAAAAGGATGCTGGATTTTATCAAATGCTTTTTCTGCATCTATTGAGAGGATCATGTGATCTTTATTTTTGCCTCTGTTAATATGGTGGATAACGTTTATGGACTTGCGTATGTTAAACCAGCCTTGCATCCCTGGGATGAAGCCTACTTGATCATGATGAATGACTTTTTTGATGATAAGCTGTAATCTATGGGCTAGGATTTTGTTGAGAATTTTTGCATCTATATTCATGAGTGAGATTGGTCTGAAATTCTCCTTTTTGGTTGGGTCTTTTCCTGGTTTTGGTATCAGGGTGATGTTTGTTTCATAGAATGCGCTGTAGAAGATTCCTTCTTCCTCAATTTTTTGGAATAATTTCTGCAGTACAGGAATAAGCTCTTCCTTGAAGGTTTGATAGAATTCTGGAGTGAAGCCATCTGGACCAGGGCATTTTTTGGTTGGAAGATTTTTTTATTGTTTCTTTGATCTCAGTGCTTGAAATTGGTCTGTTCAGGAGCTCTATTTCTTCCTGGCTAAGTCTAGGGAGAGGGTGTGATTCCGAATATTGATCCATTTCCTTCACATTGTCAAATTTCTGGGCATAGAGTTTCTGGTAGTATTCAGAGATGATCTCTTGTATCTCTGTGGGATCAGTTGTTATTTCCCCTTTATCATTTCTGATTGAGGTTACTAGAGATTTTACTTTTCTATTCCTCATTAGTCTGGCCAATGGTTTATCTATTTTATTTATTTTTTCAAAAAACCAACTCCTTGTTTCATTAATTTTCTGAATGATTCTTTTGTTTTCAATTTCATTGATCTCTGATTTGATTTTGGATATTTCTTTTCTTCTACTGAGTTTAGGCTTCGTTTGTTCTCCTTTTTCCAATTCCATAAGATGGCTTGTGAGATTGTTGATGCGCTCTCTTTCTGTTTTTCGAATATAGGCATCTAAAGTGATGAATTTTCCTCTCTAAACTGCTTTTGCAGTATCCCACAGGTTTTGGTAGCTTGTGTCTTCATTGTTGTTATGCTCAAGGACATTAATGATTTCCTGTTTTATTTCTTCCTGCGCCCATCTGTTATTCAACAGAAGATTGTTTAATTTCCATGCCTTTGGGTGGGGTCGAGCATTTTTGTTAGCACTGAGTTCCACCTTTAATGCCATATGGTCTGAGAAGATACAAGGTAAAATTTGAATTCTTTTGATTCTGTTGATATTTGTTTTGTGTCCCAGGATATGATCAATTTTGGAGAATGTTCCATGAGGTGATGAGAAGAATGTATATTCTTTACCTTTGGGATGGAGTGTTCTATATGCGCCTATCAAGCACAGTTGTTCTAGGTTCTCATTTAAATCTTTTATATCTTTGTTTAATTTCTGTTTAGTGGATCTGTCCAGCTCTGTAAGAGGAGTGTTAAAGTCCCCTGTTATTATGGTATTATCAGATATCATATTGCTCAGACTGAGTAAGATTTGTTTCAAGAATCTGGGAGCGGATGATGGGAAGATGGCGGACTGAAGCCAGCTTTCCATAGAGGCTCCCGTCCTGAAGGAGAGTTAGGGGACGAAAATTTAGCAAGTAACTTGATGGATTCCAGCAACACAAGCGAGAAAGTTGAAGAACACACATCAACCCCACTGAGGAGAGCTGCGATCACAAGGAAGCAAACAAAAGGTACAAAACCCATCACCAAGCGGACGGGAGTCCCCCCTCCCCACCTGATTGGCTTAAGGGCCCCACAAACAAAAGGGCAAAAGGCCATCCCACTACACTTCACAGGAAAGATCTACTACAAACTGGACCTACCTCACTTACTAGGAGGCCTAGGCGTTATCCTGCCAGGCATAAAACTGTATAAATCTATAAATATCCTTTGCTGGTGACTCTGAGCACCCAGCACTTCCCTCCACTCTCTCTGAGGTCTGAAAGCCTGTCCCCCAGGAGTTTGGATTCTTGGGTGACTCCTAAAGGGGAGAGGACTGTCCCCGAGCTGCGGCTGGTCAGCGCTGAGTCTGGGGCACGGGAGAGAGGTCAGGACAGTCAGCGGAGGGAGACCCTCACCAGGGTGGCGCTTCCCCGAGGCGAGGTACAGCAGCCCTCCTTGGGCAACAATACAACCAGGCATATAGCTGAGTCGAACTCGCTACCAGCTGCCCTGAGTGCCTGGCGCTCCCCCCGCCCTCACTCTGTGGTCCGGAGACCTGAACGCCTGCCATGTGGCCGGGCAGGGAACTGGGGATAGCCGAGTCTGTTTGCTGCCCAGCAGTTCTGGGCTCCAGCCGCTCCCTCCCACCCCGCACCCACTCTGAAGCCTGAAGGGTTGAGCTGCGGCAGTATAATCAGGCGAGAGACCGGAAGAATCTGAATTTCCTTGCTGCCGACTAGGCTCTGGCTCCGGGCTCCCGGCGCTCACCCCGCCCTCGCTCTGTGGTCCAGAGACCTGAACGCCTGCTCGGTTCTGAGCTCCATCCGCTCCCTCCACCCCGCCCCCACTCTAAAGCCTGAAGGCTTGAGTTGCGGGGGAGAGACCGGGAGAATCTGAATCTGCTCGCTGTCGACCGGGCTCCCTATGGCTCGGAGCCCCTGCTGGCTCTGAGCTCCAGGCGCTCCCCCACCCTCACTCTGTGGTCCGGAGACCTGAACACCTGCCGTGTGGCTGGGCAGGGAACTGGGGATAGCCGAGTCTGTCCGCTGCCCAGCGGTTCTGGGCTCCAGCCGCTCCCTCCCACCCCGCCCCCACTCTGAAGCCTGAAGGCTTGAGCTGCGGCAGTACAACTGGGTGAGAGACTGGGAGAAACTGAATCTGCTCGCTGTCGACTGGGCTCCCTATGGTTCGGAGCCCCCTGCTGGCTCTGAGCTTCAGGCACTCCCCCGCCCTCGCGGGACTCTGGGGTCTGGAGACGTGAACACCTGCCGTGTGGCTGGGCAGGGAACTGGGGGTAGCCGAGTCTGTTTGCTGCCGACTGGGCTCCCTGCGGCTCAGAGTCCCTCCTGGCTCTGGGCTCCTGGAGCTCTTCCCGCCCTCACTCTGTGCTCTGGAGACCTGAGCGTCTGCCGTGTGGCCTGGCAGGGAACTGGGTGGAGCTGAGTCTGTTCGCCGCTCGGGGGTCCTGGGCTCCAGCCCCTCCCCCACCCCCCTCACTCTGAAGCCTAGAGGCTTGGGCTGTGGCGGTGCAGTGGAGCCAAAGATTGGGAGAAAAGGAGTGAGCTTGCTGCTGGTGGCTCTGAGTTCCCAGCACCCCACCCCATCCACACACTGGGATCTGGAGGCCTGTTCCCCCGGGAGTCCAGATTCTTGAGGGATTTGTTGGGGCGTGGACAGTGCCCGAACAGCGGCTTGTCGGTCCTGACTCTGGGACACAAGAGTGAGGCTGGGGGAGACCCATATCAGAGCGGCAGTTCCCTGAGGCGGCTGAAGCCATACCCCCTGCCTCCCTGGGCAACCAGAGGAGGCCACCCCTGAGTATAGGATTTCCCTGAGGTGAGTCACAGACCCCAGAAACATCCATGGTAGGGCCGACTCAGAGAACTGAGACTTCAACCCAGAGTAAGTGCTTCACTGAGGTCAAACAGAAGCCAGCTGAGAAGAAGTCAGAACCACTCAGCCCCACCACATCAGAGAGGGCCCCAATCTCTCAGGCTACAACACTGAACAGGCCCTCAACAAAACCCTAGGGGAAAAATCAAAGGGAGTAAAACAACCATGGGGCAGAATCAGTGGAAAAACGCTGGTAACACGAATAATCAGAATAGATCAATCCCCCCAAGAAAAGAAATGGCAGATGTAATTGAAGATCCCATTCATAAACAACTGGCAGACATGTCAGAAATCGAATTCAGAATTTGGATTGCATACAAGATCGATAAAATGGAATTAGGAATCCGAGGAGAAATTCAAAAGTTGTCTCAAGAATTTAACGAATTTAAAGACAAAACCACCAAAGACTTAGACACACTGAAGCAAGAATTTGCAGCCCTTAAAGATATGAAAAATACAGTAGAATCTCTCAGCAACAGAATGGACCAAGCAGAAGAAAGGATTTCTGACATCGAGGATAAAGCCTTCGAATGCTCCCAAACTCTCAAAATGGAAGAGAAATGAAGAGCAAAAACAGATCTTTCTCTTAGAGAGCTCTGGGATAATTCAAAGAAGGCAAACATATGAATAATAGGAGTTCCGGAAAATGATGAAGTGGCATCGATGGGCACAGAGGCCCTTCTGCATGAAATTATGAAAGAGAATTTTCCAGACATTCCTAGAGATTCTGAAATTCAGATAGCAGACAGTTTCAGAACTCCAGCACGATTCAACCCCAATAAGTCATCCCCCAGACATATCATAATTAGCTTCACCAAAGTCAACATGAAGGAGAAAATCCCAAGGTTATCAGGCGAAAGAAAGCCATTACCTACAAAGGTAAGAACATTAGAATGACTGCAGACCTCTCTGCTGAAACTTTTCAAGCCAGAGGAGTGTGGTCATCGACTTTTAATCTCCTAAAGCAAAATAACTTTCAACCCCGGATCTTGTACCCAGCTAAACTGAGTTTCATCTATGATGGAGAAATTAAATACTTTAACGACATTCATATGTTGAAGAAATTTGCCACAACCAAACCAGCTCTTCAGGATATTCTCAGACCTATCCTCCGTAATGACCAACCCAATCCTCTACTACAAACGTAAATTCACTCAGAACCTCCTGATCAAACTCCAACTTCTACAATGGCGAAAAGATTAAATTTCTCAACCGGACTTTTGAAAAACTCGATACACAAATTTTCACCAAATTTATCAATAATCTCCATTAATGTGAATGTCTTAAACTGTCCTCTAAAGAGACATAGGTTAGCTGACTGGATACAAAAACTCAGACCAGATATCTGTTTCTTACAAGAGTCACATCTTAACTTAAAAGACAAATACAGACTCAGGATCAAAGGATGGTCATCCATATTTCAGGCAAATGGTAACCAGAAAAAAGCAGGTGTTGCAATTTTATTTGCAGACTCAATAGGCTTTAAACCAACAAAAGTAAGGAAGGACAAGAATGGTCACTTCATATTTGTTAAGGGTAATACTCAATATGATAAGATTTCAATTATTAATATCTATGCACCCAATCAGAATGCACCTCAATTCATAAGAGAAACTCTAACAGACATGAGCAACTTGATTTCTTCCAGCTCCATAATAGTCAGAGATTTTAACACTCCTTTGGTAGTGAGGGATCAATCCTCCAACAAAAAGCTGAGTAAAGAAATTTTAGATTTAAATCTAACCATCCAGCATTTAGATCTAGCAGACATCTACAGAACATTTCACCCTAACAAAACTGAAACACATATTTCTCATCAGCCCATGGAACTTACTCCAAAATTGATCATATCTTAGGTCACAAATCTAACCTCAGTAAATTCAAAGGAATAGAAGTTATTCCATGCATCTTCTCAGACCATCATGGAATAAAACTTGAGCTGAGTAACAACAGGAATCTACATACTCATACAAAAACATGGAAGTTAAATAACCTCATGCTGAACGATAGCTGGGTCAGAGATGAGATCAAGAAGGAAATTGCCAAATTTTTGGAACTAAACGACAATGAAGACACGAACTATCAGAACCTCTGGGACACTGCAAAGGCAGTTCTAAGAGGGAAATTTATAGCACTGCAGGCCTTCCTCAGGAGAACGGAAAGAGAGGAAGTTAGCAACTTAATGGGACATGTCAAGCAACTGGAAAAGGAAGAACATTCCAACCCCAAACCCAGTAGAAGAAAAGAAATAATCAAAATCAGAGCAGAACTAAATGAAATTGAAAACAAAAGAACAATACAACAGATCAATAATTCAAAAAGCTGGTTTTTTGAAAAGGTCAACAAAATAGATAAACCATTGGCCAACCTAATCAGGAAAAAAAGAGTAAAATCTCTAATCTCATCAATCAGAAATGACAAAAACGAAATAACAACAGACTCCTCAGAAATCCAAAAAATCCTTAATGAATATTACAAGAAACTTTACTCTCAGAAATATGAAAACCTGAAGGAAATGGACAGATACTTGGAAGCTCGTCATCTTCCAAGACTTAACCAGAATCAAGTGGAAATGTTGAACAGGCCCATTTCAAGTTCAGAAATAACATCAACCATACAAAACCTCCCCAAAAAGAAAAGCCCGGGACCAGATGGTTTCACATCAGAATTCTACCAAACCTTTAAAGAGGAAATAATACCTATATTACTCAAACTCTTCCAAAATGCAGAAAAAGAAGGAAGACTCCCCAAAACCTTCTATGAAGCAAACATCACCCTGATCCCCAAACCAGGAAAAGACCCAACAAAAAAAGAAAATTATAGACCAATATCACTAATGAATATAGACGCAAAAATATTCAACAAGATCTTAACAAACAGAATCCAGCAACATATCAAACAAATCATACATCATGATCAAGTTGGCTTTATCCCAGGGTCTCAAGGCTGGTTCAATATACGTAAATCTATAAATGTAATTCAGCACATAAACAAAGTAAAAAACAAAGACCATATGATCCTCTCAATCGATGCAGAAAAAGCTTTTGATAACATCCAACATCCCTTCATGATTAGAACACTTAAGAAAATTGGTATAGAAGGGACATTTCTTAAACTGATAAAGGCCATCTACAGCAAACCGACAGCCAATATCATATTGAACGGAGTTAAATTGGAAACATTTCCACTTAGATCTGGAACCAGACAAGGCTGCCCATTGTCTCCATTGCTTTTTAACATTGTAATGGAAGTTTGAGCCACCGCAATTAGGGAAGAAAAGCCGATCAAGGGCATCCACATAGGGTCAGAAGAGATCAAACTTTCGCTCTTCGCAGATGATATGATTGTATATCTGGAAAACACCAGGGACTCTACTACAAAACTCTTAGAAGTGATCAAGGAATACAGCAACGTCTCAGGTTACAAAATCAACATTCATAAATTGGTAGCCTTTTTATATACCAACAATAGTCAAGTTGAAAAAACAATTAAGGACTCTATCCCATTCACAGTAATGCCAAAGAAGATGAAATATTTGGGAGTTTATCTAACAAAGGATGTGAAAGATCTATATAAAGAGAACCATGAAACTCTAAGAAAAGAGATAGCCGAGAATTTTAATAAATGGAAACACATACCATGCTCATGGCTGGGAAGAATCAACATTGTTAAAATGTCCATACTACCCAAAGCAATATATACCTATATAATCCCTATTAAAGTTCCACTGTCATACTTCAAAGATCTTGAAAAAACAATACTTCGTTTTATATGGAATCAGAAAAAAACTCAAATAGCCAAGACATTACTCAAAAATAAAAACAAAGCAGGAGGGATTATGCTACCAGACCTCAGACTATACTACAAATCAATAGTGATCAAAACAGCATGGTATTGGCACAAAAACAGAGAAGTAGATGTCTGGAACAGAATAGAGAACCAAGAGATGAATCCAGCTACTTACCGTTATTTAATCTTTGACAAGCCAATTAAAGACATCCAGTGGGGAAAAGATTCCCTATTTAACAAATGGTGCTGGGTGAACTGGCTGGCAACCTGTAGAAGACTGAAACTCGATCCACACCTTTCACCACTAACCAAGATAGACTCCTACTGGATTAAAGACCTAAACTTAAGACATGAAACTATAAAAATACTAGAAGAGAGTGTAGGGAAAACCCTTGAAGAAATTGGGTTGGGTGATTTTTTTATGAGAAGGTCCTCCCGGGCGATTGAAGCAGCTTCAAAAATACACTTTTGGGACTTGATCAAACTAAAAAGTTTCTGCACAGCCAAGAACACAGTAAGTAAAGCAAGCAAACAGCCCACAGAATGGGAGAAGATATTTGCTGGTTATGTCTCTGACAAAGGTTTAATAACCAGAATCCACAGAGAACTCAAACACATTAGCAAGAAAAGAACAAGGGATCCCATCACAGGCTGCGCAAGAGAATTGAAAAGAAACTTCTCCGAAGAAGAAAGGTGAGCGGCCTTCAGACATATGAAAAAATGCTCATCATCTTTAATCATCAGAGACATGCAAATCAAAACTACTCTGAGATATCATCTAACTCCATTGAGACTAGCCTATATCACAAAATCTCAAGACCAGAAATGTTGGCATGGATGTGGAGAAAAGGGAACACTTTTGCACTGCTGTGGGAATGCAACCTAATACATTCCTTTTGGAAAGATATATGGAGAACACTTAGAGATCTAAAAATAGATCTCCCATTCAATCCTGTAATTCCTCTGCTGGGCATATACCCAGAAGACCAAAAACCACATCATAACAAAGATATTTGTACCAGAATCTTTATTGCAGCCCTATTCATAATTGCTAAGTCATGGAAGAAACCCAAGTGCCCATCGATCCACGAATGGATTAATAAATTGTGGTATATGTACACCATGGAATATTATGCAGCCTTAAAGAAAGATGGAGACCTCACCTCCTTCATGTTTACATGGATGGAGCTGGAACATATTCTTCTCAGTAAAGTGTCTCAAGCATGGAAGAAAAAATATCCAATGTATTCACCCCTACTATGAAACTAACTTAGGACCTTTACATGAAGCTATAACCAAGTTTCAACCTAAGAACAGGGGGAAGGGGGAAAGCATGGGGAGGGAGGCGGGATATGGGTAGAGGGAGGGGGATTGAAAGGATCACACATGTGGTGCATCTTACAAAGGTACATGTGAGCCTTGGCAAATGTGGAATGTAAATGTCTTGACAAAGTATCTAGGATGATGCCAGGAGAGCTATGTCAACTAATGAGATGAAAATGTGTCAAATATTCTATGAAACATGTGTATGATGCCCCATGATCATATTGATGTACACAGCTATGATTTAATAAAAAAAAATAAAATATAAAAAAAAAAGAATCTGGGAGCATTTTAATTGGGTGCATAAATATTTAGAATTGAAACATCTTCTTGTTGTATTTTTCCCTTGACCAATGTAAAGTGACCATCTTTGCCTTTTTTGACTTTAGTTGCTTTAAATCCACATGAATCTTAAAATAAGATTGCAACTTCTCTTTTCTTCTGAATGCCATTTGACGGAAAAATTGTCTTCCAACCCTTGACTCTGAGCTTTAATTTGTCTTTTGAAGCCAGGTGTGTTTCTTGCAGACAGCAAATGGATGGCTTGTGCTTTTTAATCCAGTCAGCCAATCTATGTCTCTTCAGTGGGGAATTCAAGCCATTAACATTTATTGAGATAATTGATAAGTGTGGTAGTATTCTATTCATCTTATTTTGTGAGGGTCCATTGCTTAGTTTTATCTTTTGCATCAGTGTGGAGGTTAGGTTCTGTCCTTTAATTTCTGAGTTCTTACTTTGCTGCTGATCCATTGTGCTGGTCAGTGTGCAGAACAGGTTGCAGTATTTCCTGTAGAGCTGGTCTTGTTGTGGCGAATTTTCTCAATGTTTTCATATCCGTAAATGATTTCATTTCTCCGTCAATTTTGAAGCTTAGCTTAGCAGGGTACAGAATTCTGGGCTGAAAATTGTTCTGTTTAAGTAGATTAAAGGTAGATGACCATTGTCTTCTTGCTTGGAAAGTTTCATTAGAGAAGTCTGCGGTCACTCTGATGGATTTGCCCCTGTAGGTCATCTGGCGCTTACTCCTGGCAGCTTGCAGAATCTTTTCTTTTGTCTTGACTTTGGACAGGTTCATCACAATGTGTCTTGGAGAAGCTCGGTTAGAGTTGAGGCGACCTGGGGTCCGATAGCCCTCTGAAAGCAGTGTGTCAGAATCTTTGGTGATATTTGGGAAATTTTCTTTTATAATATTCTCTAGTATGGCTTCCATTCCTCTGGGACATTCTTCTTCCCCTTCTGGGATTCCTGTAACTCGTATGTTGGATCACTTCATAAAGTCCCATAATTCTTATAGTGAACGTTCTGCTTTCTCTCTCTTCTTTTCTGCCTCTTTTACTATCTGAGTTATCTCAAGAACTTTGTCTTCTACCTCTGAAATTCTTTCTTCTGCATGGCCTAACCTGTTGTTGATGCTTTCCATTGCATCTTTAAGTTCCCTAATTGACTGTTTCAGTTCCTTCGGCTCTGCTATATCCTTCTTATATTCTTCATCTCATTCATCTCTTATTTGATTCTGTTTTTGGATTTCCTTTTGGTTATTTTCCACTTTATTAGGAGTGTCCTTCATTATTTCCATTATTTCTTTCATTGTTTTCATCATGTGTATTCTAAATTCCCTGTCATTCCTAACATTTCTTTACAGGTGGAATCCTCTGCAGTAGCTCCCTCATGGTCCCTTGGCGGGGTTGTTCTGGACTGGTTCTTCATGTTACCTGTTTTCTGCTGATTCTTCCTCATGAGTGATTTCTTTTATCTGTTTCTGTGCCCTAATTTTCCTTTCACTTCCTCTTGCTCTTTATGTTCTCGTGCCTGTGGACTAAGGGTTAGATGAGTCCTTTTGGTACAGAACCAGAAGGGTGAGAAGGTTGAAGAGCAAGAAAGTGATGAAAGAAAGGAGGACCGAGTGAAAAGAAAAAAATAGAGAAAGTAGAGGGGATGGGAAAAGGAATATTGACAAAAAGAAGAGAGGCACAGAAATAGGGAGACAGAGCAATATAGTTGTACAGTAAAGATAAAAATGCTATAAATCAAACCAAAACAAGCAAACAGGAAACTTCACGGGATAAAATTGGTTGAAAAAACAAATAATAGCGGTAGAAACACTAGCAAAAATGAAGTTCTAGTTATTAAAAAAGGCAGCAATGGGAAATTGTAATTAAACTAGAAAAATTGAGAAAGAAAAAAGATCTGTATGGAAAAGGTTGAAATTAAAAAACAAAACAACATCAACAACATCAAAATAAACAGAAAAACAACCAAACCAAACCAAACCAAAACAAACAAACAAAAAAAAACAAAACACAACCAAAAACAAAGCAGTATGTATATGTTGTTGAATATTGTCTGGGCCACACGTGGTCTTCTGGGGTATGAGATGTTAATCACAGTTCTGATACGACTGGAGGCTACTGATTTCTCAAACCCCAGCAGGTATACACCCTAAATCTCTCTTCAGCCCACTTAAAAGGCACTTTGAACTTGTAAACTTGCTGAGCAGAAGCCTTCCCAGGAAAGTGCTTGTCGCTGGAATCACTGCTGAAGTGGCTATCCACTTACCCAGTGTGCCAAAACAGTCTCACTCTGCCCCTGAGGGTTAGGGCTGCAAGGCGGCTCAGACCCCACCCTTAGGCTACTCGATGCTGGGTTACCAGCACCCACCCGGATTCTAGCTCTGTAACCCTGAGGGCGGAGCTTGCCACAGATCATTCTCAATGGCTCCCTGTGGCCCATAGCCAAACACTATTAGCTCTGTCAGACTCAGCGGCTCAGACTGGGGCCCCAGACAACAGCCAAAGTTCTCTGCATTTCCGCCCAGGCTCTCCCCAAGGCATCTCAACTGAGTGCCAAATCCAAAGACACCAAAACAGTTCACAGGTAAGGCCTTTCCTGTTTGCAGTCTCGCTGCTACTGAACTTACAGTTGCGGGTGGGTTTAGACCGATTGAACACATGCGACCACTTACCAGTTTTCCACTGTTTTAGTCTTCCTCTTGGGGTCCAGAAGTCTCTCGCTGACTCTCTGTATCCTCGCAGGGGTGATGATAGGCAGATCCCACCAGCCAGAGATGCCTGGAGTCCTATCTCCCCAGACTCACGGTGCCCAGATGCAAGGAAGCTGTTATCTTGCTCTCCTCCGTCTATTTTTTTTTTATTTTCTGTTATATAGTCAGCATTTTGAGTTTATTAGTCTTTGTCTTTACTGTTTGGAGAATTTTCTATCTTGTAATTTTAAACTTTTACTTTATTACTGAGAATGGGCATTTTCTTATCTCTAGGTTTTATTGTAATCTGAATAGAATTGTAATATTTTAAAATGCTTGTAAGAAGGGGAATTACCAACTCAAAGCACATGAACTTGATTTTTTTTTCTGTTACTTTTCTGTTATGTTTATTTTTTATTAGACTTCGAACAAGAGTTACTTAGTCTGCGTGTTTAAAATGCATAAGTGAATAAATTTAAGGTGTTATTTCCACTGTTGAGGTGTTTCAAAAAAGCTCATGCAAACTACCGAGTCAATGGAAAATGAATTGGACTCTATGGACTTGTTATTTTTTTGACCGTTGATTATGGCTTTGATTTTTTTTCAGTGTACAAATTTTCAATATTCAGAAGGTAGTAGGCTTTTCCAAATATTAAACAAGAAAATGCATGAAAAATACTTAGTGCGGTGCTTAGCCAACTCTTAATAGTGTTATCAGTTCCTTAAAAATCAATGATGATATTGAGGAGTATATCTATTCACATCCCGAATATATGAATTTACTAAACTGTATGTTTAAAAATGCTTCTGCAAAAACACATAGCTGTTAAATTAATACAATTCAACTAAAATGTGCTGACTAAAGATATCAAATGGCTGGACTTTTTCTCCTTGGAATTGACCAATAGTTTAGGCATCTGGGACAGATCTCTGTATGATTGATTGGATTGGCCAGGTAGTCAATCTGAATTGGCTCTTAAAACAGTATTTATCAAATAGATGCATCTCTGAGTGACATCTGTGACTGTAGGCATTCACATCTCACACTCCCCCAGTGACATGAGGATATAATGTTCTCTTCTCAAGCTTTAATTTGGCAAGGAATCTCAGCCTCTTTAAGCAAGGATGTGACAGCTGTCTGAAAAGGCATGCCATGAAAAGAAGGGATTATACAGCCTCAAAGACAGGGCTCTGCTCTGTCATTACCATCATTATTATTAATATTTATCAGGGTGTCCACATTGTGCTGGGTGCTTCACAGACTGCAGACCTCACTACACCCCAGAAAAGAGAAACAGATGAAAGTCTGCACATGCCAGAGATGAAATGAACATCCAGGCTCCATCAAATGCAATATTTACAAAAATGCTACTTGAGGCCTGAGATTGTACATTTAGATTGTAAATGCTGGTGGGAAACATAGGTCTTCAAAAAGAGAAGTAAAGATGAGGTTTAAGAATCTTTTAAGCAATGACCCTGATACTAAAATAAGGTAGATATTATTATGAGGATAGCATATCTATCTATCTATCTCTCTCTCTCTCTCTCTCCCCCCCTCCCCCGCCTCCAGGAGGAGTGGAAAGGGGATGGGATGTCTTACTTTTCAAGTGCTACCTTTAAGATGTTAAATCACTCTGAGATCTCATTTATTTTTGAGAGGCTACTGTGGAGTAATGGCAAAAAGCATGTACTGAAGCAAAGATTTTTGTTTTTATGTGAACCACTATCAGCAGTTTTAAATTTTATGCTATATTTTTGCTCTAACAATTTATTAATATTTTTGATTGTAAAACTAATGAGAATTCTTTGGAGAAATTATGGAATGTATAAGAATATAAAGATTAAGGGCAGCACCTATGGCTTAAGGGGGTAGGGCACCATCCCCATATGCCGGAGGTGGTGGGTTCGAAACCAGCGCCAGCCAAAAACTGAAAAAAAAAATATATATATATAAAAAATATATATATATGTATATATATATGAAGATTATAGCAAAAGCTACTAAAGCTACTTCCTTAAATCCACACGTTTAACATTTTGTGTCCAATATTTTATTTCAGTCATTTTACCAATTAGAAAAGACTTTTCTAAAAAAAGAAAAAAAAAGACTTTTCTCATGAAAATTTAATTTTATTTTCATCATTAAAATGTAAGTTATAACTAGAATTACTTGTAATAGATAATTAATAAATTCCTTTATGATAAATAGCTAGAAATTATATTAGTGCTTGTTTTAAATTTTGATGAATATTAAGCACTTTTTAAAATGTGTGCACATGGACACACACTAAAATTCATTCCAAAAAGCAGTGTATGAGAATTTCATCTACTCATTCCCTGGCCAAATGTGAATACCAAATCATTAAGAAGTTTTGTGGTTAGTGTTGAACATTTTATTATTGCTATAATTTGCATTATATAGCATTATTATTTCCCTGATAAAAATTGGTTAGTTTAAGCATGAATCCTATGTACTCAATTTTGATATGAGGACAATTAATGACAATTAAGGTCATGTGGGGGGAGGAAAAGAAGAGAGAGGGAAGGAGGGAGAGGGGTGGGGCCTTGGTGTGTGCCACACCTTCTGGGGGCAAGACATGATTGCAAGAGGGACTTTACCTAACAAATGCAATCAGTGTAACCTGGCTTTATTGTACCCTCATAGAATCCCCAACAATAAAAAAATAAATAAAAATACTTTATTGCCTAAAAAAAAAAAAAAGAAGAATTTCTGTATATGTTTATTGGCCATTTTGGATTCTTAGTACATGAACTTACTGTTTATTTTAACATTTAAAATTTGACTCTCTCATTTTCTTCCTTGTCTATGCGAGCTTTTTGTATTTTTTGATATTGAAGCAAAAATCGTACCAAAGTTAAATATGTAAAGAAAGACTTTATTCAAAGCCATAGCAATAGGGGAGAGAAAGACGAGAGCTCAGTTTGAACTCAACTCTGATGAAACAGAAGGGGGGACTTTATACTGAGTTTAGATATTGTTTGCCCTACTATTCATCTCACTCTAGTCCCACAATCTGTTTATAACTCATAGTTGAAAAGTAGACAATTATGCAAAGAACAGAGAAAAGAATGTTATCAGCTGAGAAAAAAAAAAAACAAAAAACAGAAAATATAAAACTCTTGAGGAGGAGAGACTTCAATTGTTAAAGAGAACTAGGAGGTTGGCCTGGCTAGACTATAGAAAGGCAAGAAAAGAGTGGTTCAAGATGAAATTAGGAAGACTGTAACAAAAGACAAGGTAGTCCTCACGAGTTGGTCCTGATTCCACTGGTGGACAAACCCCCAGTCACTGCTCTTCTGGAGAAGATGGGAGATAAATAAGGTTTGTCCCTTCTCCAGGACACCTGTGCCCTACTGGCTCCTCAGACTAAGCAATCACGTCTGCAGTGGGGTATACCAAATCAGGTAAATTTCTAAAAAGTGCAGTGTGCAGGAATAGAGGTAAGAGTTCTATCTAAAAGTTTCTTTCTGAGGAACTGGAATTGCCAGACTCTTTCTTTGGCCTCACAGCTCCCTTGGCTTTTGGGACAGTTTTGCATACACATGCTCAAGGTGGAGCATTTGGTGAGCTAGGAAGGAGTGGAAAGGCCAAGAAATGGGTAAGGAGGATGAAGCATCTGATGGAGAAATCCCAGGATGGCCAGCTATGTCTATGTGGTGTGGGGTGGCACATCTGGTGGACACTTGTGGACCTTCGTATGGCTACAAGGACACTGAAAATGTCTTGGTGTAGAGCAGTTATCAGCTGAAAGCTGTACAGTGCCCTGCAGTAAGGAAGGACATCAAATAAGTGCTGCATTGGGTTGGTCATTTCTGTGGGTCATTCAGTTGGCAACAAAGCCCCAACTAGCAGCAGAAGCAACTATTGCATGGCTGGAAGAGAAAGCACACTGAGAAGAGCGTACACCTTTCCACTTTGCTCCTTGTACCCACCTTAGTGGAAAACACTGAAGACCAAGAGAGAGAAGTTAAAACATTAGCTTGTAAATTTGTCTACCTAGGGGGAAAGAAATGGAAAGACCGAAAATCAGAGCTGTTATAACTAAGCTTGATTGGGGTGTGAAAACTTTGAACCCCTGGGAATGCTATGAAGAAGACTCTGATGGCATAGAAGTTACAAACTAGGAGGGGACGAGGATCATTAGCAAGCTCACTCCCTCACGCAAAGCAAACTGAAAGCTTGACCACCGCAGCAAAGTTGGTGTCAACCAGTACAGAGAAGTCTCAGTGTCAGAGAATATCCTGCAGCAGAACTCTTAGAAATTGCAAAGACTTCCAAACAACTACCCAGGGAAGCCTTGACAACTTTAATGGTCTCACTGTGGGACATGGAATGATGGTATTTCCTTAGCTGAGAATGAAGCATAAAAAAATAAGACACATCACCACCCACCCAGCTCTGCAGCAACACCTTCATAATGCAAAAACTATATATAAGGGAATGGTAGCCTTATTCACTGGATCATTTGACCTGTGAAAGAGGTTTGGCCCTGATGGAGATTTATCAGGAGGGATAACTTCCCAGATGTCAATCCAGCAGGCTCCGGGATAAGCCATCTATTCTCAGGTTTTCTAAGGAACTGATAAAGCAGCTTTTACTGCACGGAGAAAATGGCAGCCCTTCTCTGTCTTTGCTGAGTCCTATTGTGGGATGATGTAGGAAATGCCATTACAGATTTGGGAGGATCTGAGAAATCTAGGAACAGGGTATACTTAGTAACCCAACAAGGGCTAACAAAGGGGAAACAGAAAATTCTCCAGAAAGAAGCAGGGGAAAGGATAAAGAAACTGGTCAGTCACTCATAAGCGAACGTGGTGTGACATGTTGCAAGCAGGAACCCCCTTGTGAAGCGATAACTACAGCCTGAACGGCAATTTCCTCTCTTCCCTTCTGACCCTCAGGCAGAAGAAGAAAATGACCCTTCTCATTATTCTAATGCCCTTTCTCATCAGAGGTGGATACTACTCAGGCCCCCCAATTAAGAGTGGGGCCAAGGCTGACTCCATGTTCCAGCAATAGGTATTGACAATGTGTGCTGTGTGGAGCTCATCATTTACTGGTCCCCCTGAGGAGACAATGGCCATGGCAGATACTGGTGCGGAAAGTGCTTTAATCCATAGAAATCCAAAAAGACACCCTGATCAATGAGCAGGCATTCATTATTATGGAGGGCAAGAGATCTTGATAAAAGGGATTATAATGCACGTAGCTATTGGAAAATCTCCCCACTGCTCCATATATGATGTTTATTTCCCCGTCCTAGAAAAAAAATTTTGGCATGGATATTCCATGAGGGAAGACTTTGCAAACTTGGGTGGTAGAATTCAGATTGAAAGTGAATTTAGTAAAGTCTGTTCTCAGGGAGGAGGCAAAATGGGAACTCCTACAACTCCCTGAACCTGGGTGGGTTGTCAATATTAAGTAGTACAAATTACCTGAGAGGCATGCTAAAATAAGTGCAATTATTAAGGAACTGGCAATTGTGCATAATATCTTCCCAGCTCAGAGCCCAATTAACAGTCCCATCTGGCCTGTACACAAACCAGATGGTACCTGGCAGATGACTGTGGGTTACTGGGGACTAAGCAAAGTAACCCTGGCCATACATGCGGCAGTTCTTAATAATACTCAGGTAGTCAACCACATAGTGTCCATGCTGGGGACACATCACACTGTTTTAGACTGATGCCTTTTTCAGCATTCCTGTCTCTGAACCATCAGAAGACCAATTAGCTTTTACCTGGCAAGATCACCAGTGGGCCATTCAAGTGTTGTCCCAGAGATATTGTCACAATCCTATGATATGTCATGGGGGTAATTATTTGGTTTTGTTCTTATTTCAATATATTGAAACCAACATGATGGCTTCATTATAATAAGACATTATGCTGACCTCTGAATATTTTTGTTCATTACAGGGAACTATTATGGCTTTATGTGCCCCCTTATGGGAACAAGGATGGGGAATCAACTTTCTGAAAATCCAAAGTCTAGGGCTTGCAGTGAAATTTTCAGGGGTAATATGGTTGGGGAAGATTTGTTTAGTATCAAGTATAGTAACTGACAAAGCCCAAAAATTTCTAACTCCAAAAATGTAAATAAATCTAAACATTAGTGGGTCTTTGGAGTTATTAGAATGCACGTATCCCACACTTGGCCCAAAGATTGAAACCACTACATAAACTTATTAGAAAGGGATTCAGTGGGACAGGAACACCTCTCATCAAGAAGCTTTTGTACAGGCTAAAGTGCTTGTGTTGTAGGCACAAGCCTTAGGCATTTCTTTAAAAGCACACAGCTAGGACTTTAGGTATCACTGCTCATTCTAGGGGCATGACTTGGCTCTATAGAAACCACAGTACAGTAAATCAGTCCTGTTAGGTTTTTGGTCACAACTATGGAAAGGAGCTGAAACCAGATATTTTCTTCTTGAACAAGTGATAGCAGTATATACTAAGTTATCAAAGGTGAAATCATTAACAAAAACAATTCCTATAACTGAGAATGTGTCAAGGAATGGGTGGAAGGATTATGTAAATGATCCACTTCACTGTAACCCAAACACCCACTTTGAATGAATGTCTCACCTGTTTACAACAATAAAGTGTTTTGGCAATGAATCCCACAAGCCCAGACTTGTATGCTGTATTAAAACCTGTTACAGATGAATAACCAAAGGACACCCCTTTGCCCCATCTTACTCTGGAACCTGACACAGTAAGAGACAAAGTGTTATCCATTCTGGGTGATGCTCGGTACACAGATGGCTCCAGCAGGTGAAACCCCTGTACTTGGAGCTCTGTTACTATATAGGATGCATCAGACTAGTCAGTGGACTGTTACAAGCTGCTTCATTAGTAATCACATATGAGCCCCGGTCTCTGGTTCTTTGCACTGATAGCTGGGCTGTATTCAAAGGCCTAGCTATGTGGCTAGTCTAGGGGAAACGAGAAAGGTAAATTATTATTGAAAAAAAAAAACAACATATGGGTTATGAACATGGGTCTAAACATAAGGGAGAAGCAGCAACACTCTGTGGCTGATTTAACTGTATTACATGTAGCCATGTGCAAAAATCCCTCAGTTCCAGGAAATATAGAACCTGACACCATAAAAAAAATTAGGTGCATTGTGCCAGCCCTGGTTGCTGAGCTTGCAGCCTGGGTGCATAACTGAAGTGATCACAGATGTGCAGAAGTAGGCTGGGAGACAGTCAAGGGGGCAGGATTGCCCTTAAGATATACAGTAACTTCCTAACAGTTGCCACAAATTGTTTACCATTTTCTGGATTGTATCTACAGAGTAGACCTTACCAAGCAGGATACAATCATAGAGCTTTCCACTCTGTAACAGATTGGTAAGTCGATTATATAGGGCCTCCCTTTGTATGCCAAGGAAAGAAAGATGTACACGTTAACCTGTGTGGACACTGCTATAAGGTTTCCTTATAAGCAAGCTGATCAAGCCAGTACTATTACAGGTTTAGAGGCTCTCAGCACTATGGATGGATATCCCTGGAGCATTGACAGTGACCAAGGGACTCATTTTGTTGGGTTTGATGCATAGGACTGGGCTATGGAATACAATATAGCATGGCACTTCCATCATAATTTCAAGCAAAAATTTACTAAATGCAGAATACAAATGTCTACATACAATAACTAAGAAAATGGTTGAACAGTTTGATGAGAATATTTCAGATTGTATATGAAACCAGCACGTTGTACCCCTTGATTGCACTAATGTACACAGCTATGATTTAACAATAAAAAAAAAGGAAAGAAAGAAAAAAATGGTCTATTGAAAGCACAAATTCGAACTTTACTGGAGAAATCTACTTTGTACAAGTAGATTAATAGGTTATTATAGCCTTTATTTCTTTAAATTCAGCAAAAGATGGGGGAAAGCACCTGCCCATATGACTGCTTGGGATAACTATGCCCCATGCTTACTGCTGTTTACATGTGGGATACAACTGCTTTGTCCCCAGATTTGGATAACAACTCTAACTGCTCTAAATGAATCAACTAGGGTTATTCCAATAATAGAGTATCTTCTTTTGCAAGAACCCAGTAAGTTTCTTTCTTTTTCCCCATAATTGTTATTTTCTGTTGCTACTATTAGCATCAATGGCCTATGAAGCAAACCTGTTCAACAGTGGGCCTAAGACTATGCTGAAAAGCTGGATATGCAGCCTGTGTCCCTCTCCCACATTCTGGCCTGTGGTGGAGGGAATCTGTCTTCCAAGGATAAGATTGAATAGAATATCAGGAATATATTAATTCTTTCCAACATTACATGATGGTATTTGAGATAAAATGACCTAATGGCCTATTAATAATACCTTTTCTAAAAAAAGGTATTACTCTTCCCGAGGGAAGAGTTTGTCTGTCAATGACACTAATTCATTTTCCAAATGGCTACACTCCTGTTAAAGGATGAAACAACCTGATACCACACTGGTGTAGCCCAAATATGTGACAGTTTTATTTGGTTAATTCCATCTTTTATCCAGCTTAGCTTAATCAGCTTGCCTGATGCCACAATGTTATAGCCCAAATATATGATAGTTTTATTTGGTTAATTCCATCTTTTTTCCAGATTAGCTTAATCAGCTTGCCTGCCCCTGTATGTTGAAAACAAAAACTCATTCTTAATATATCTAGCCAAATTTCATAAAGGGTGTGGGATGGATAACAAGAGACCAATGTTCACATACTATGATACCATAGAGTACTGATTAGCCCACCGCAAAAACGGATACTGCAGTTATATATATATTATATATATACATATAACATATGTAATATACTTATATATATGTTATATACATATAGGCCCAAAGTGGAGCTTCCTGGAAATATCTGGATATGTAGAACAAACTTACACCATTGGTTATTCTCTGGATAGTAAGGAAAGTTTTCACTGGTTACACATGGGCACCAGGCCAGACAGTGAGTGTGGCTCTCACGCATTTGGAGTCCTGAGCGGCCCAATCTGATTTCTGTTGGCAAGTTTCGTTTTGCTTTTATTGTTCTTCCTCAACTGGGCATTGAAGATGTTATTTGGCATGTGAATGCTCTAACAAATTATACAAAGAAAGCTTTGAACAATAGCAGCATGGAAATCTGTCAAATCACTCTAACGAGAAAGGCTGTACTCCCCAAGGTCACATGACTTTAGGCTTGCTCACTGATGCCCAAGGTGGGACTTGTGCAGTCACAGAAACTGAGCTTTATGTTTGTATTCCTGATGAATCATATGACATTACTAATTAATGACTGGTAAGAAAACCCAGATCTCTCAGACCAAACCACCACTTTGAATAATTGGCTTTACATATGGTTTAGGGAAAAGCTGCTATGGGTCTAGGTATAATACTCACAGGGGGCTTATTATCTTGTATTTGCCTTTGCTGTTGCTGTGGCATCTGTCTTTATTGGCTCCTATGCACTAAAACTATACAATGTGAAGGTTCTCTCCCTGGGCCGGGGAACGATCACAGGAAAAGTAAGGAAGTGAGACTGTAAGTGCTGGTTTTAGGGGGCGTATGTAGGAAAACAGCCCTTCGAGTATGGCAAAAGTGATGACATCTTGAAGCCACACTGCTATACCAGCCGATGTTTGACTCCTATATACCAAGAAGTTCTGCAGCAAGGTCTTTAAACAATGCCTATGCCATAGATAACCCCTCATAAAGGTGCTGATCTAACCCCTCAGTGGTCATAAGCTTTGGCAAGAATGTCTGAGAAAGAACCAGCTTGGTAGCTCAGCAACTGTAGCTCAGCAGCTAGGGCGCCAGCCACATACCCCGAGGATGGCGGGTTTAAGCCCAGGCTGGGCCTGCCAAACAACAATGACAACTACAACCAAAAAATAGCCGGGCATTGTGGCAGGCACCTGTAGTCCCAGCTACTTGGGAGGCTGAGGCAAGAGAATCGCTTAAGCCCAAGAGGCAGAGGTTGCTGTGAGCTGTGATGGTACAGCACTCTACAGAGGACAACACAATGAGACTCTGCCTAAAAAAAAAAAAAAAAAAAAAACAGTTTTATATGCCTTTACCCAACCTTTTTCTTTTCTCCTGCACATTAGAAGGATAGGAGTTGTCTTGGGCTAAACATTAAATATAAAAAACTAATGAAAGCTGATGAGCAAAAAAGTTCCATGCATACTTTTCACAATAACCAACACCATATATAAGCAAAACAGTCCTCAAATAATCTGCTTGTGGCCCATGGGCCTTAGATTAGACACACCTATGCCCAGAAGCTTACTAAATAAAGGATACTTTTTGCAGGGCAGGTATGGTGATCTACTGTCTCATGGCTGCCTGAGACATCCTTGCTGTTCATGAATCCCTATTAAATCCTCTTTCTTTTTTTTTTATTATTAAATCATAGATGTGTACATTAATGCCATCATGGGGCACCATACACTGGTTTTATAGACCGTTGACAAATTTTCATCATACTGGATAACAGAGCCTTCCTGGCATTTTCTTAGTCATTGTATTAAGACATTTACATTCTACATCTACTAAGTTTCACATATACCCTTGTAAGGTGCACCGCAGGTGTAATGTCACCTATCACCCTCCCTCTGCCCCCCTCCCCCTCCCTCCCTTGCCTTTCCCCCTTCCCCCTATTATTTGGTTATAACTGGGTTATAGCTTTCATGTGAAAGCCATAAATTAGTTTCATAGTAGGGCTGAGTATATTGCATACTTTTTCTTCCATTCTTGAGATACTTTACTGAGAAGAATATGTTCCAGCTCCATCCATGTAAACATGAAAGAGGTAAAGTCTCCATCTTTCTTTAAAGCTGCATAATATTCCATGGTGTACATATACCACAGTTTATTAATCCATTCGTGGATTGATGGACACTTGGGCTTTTTCCATGACTTAGCAATTATGAATTGGGCTGCAATAAACATTCTGCTACAAATATCTTTGTTATAATGTGATTTTTGGTCTTCTGGGTATATACCTAGTAGAGGAATTATAGGATTGAATGGCAGATCTATTTTTAGATCTCTAAGTGTTCTCCAAACATCTTTCCAAAAGGAATGAATTAATTTGCATTCCCACCAGCAGTGTAGAAGTGTTCCCTTTTCTCCACATCCATGCCAACATCTCTGGTCTTGGGATTTTGTGATATGGGCTAATCTTATTGGAGTTAGATGATATCTCAAAGTAGTTTTGATTTGCATGTCTCCGATGATTAAATATGATGAGCATTTTTTCATATGTCTGTAGGCCGTGTGCCTGGAAATCCTCTTTCTGAGAGACTGAATTCTTCAGCCTCTTAGTTGCCGCCACCTTTGAGGGCAGATTTGCGTATGCCACTCCCTGCAGAATACGGTATCCTCCTTCTTTCAAATAAATTTGAATAACATTTAATTTTTTTTATTATTTAGAGAATGATGTTAGCATCATGAATGGCATTAATATATCCAAAGAACCATGTAAAACCTCAGAGTCTTTGGTGCTTTGGGGGAACATGGGTCAAACTAGTCACATGTAATTATTCACAGGCAAATGCTTGAATAATGCCAAGGATAATTGTAATAAGACCCCGCACTTTAACATGAACACATGTGTGATCACATCACCACAATCGTGACTCACATTATCCTGGAAGAACAGTTTCAATTAGTATTACTTACCTCTTACAAGGAAAAAATTAGATCACAAATAGAAAATTAGTTTTTTAATGATACATACAAGCAAAAAAGACCTCAAACTCAGTTTTTCTAACTCTGTGCCTGCAGCTCTTTGAAGTACATTATTCTGTCTTCCTTCTCTTTAGGGAAGAAACAACATCATCACCACGTTCTTTACATTTATTTCAGGGGTAGCATTAGGAAAATGAGCAATTAGCCATTATTATGGAACCACAAAATGTTGTTACTTCTTAGTCATGAAGGCAGAAAGATTGTGCTAACAGAACCTTGAACTAATGAATAACCTTTTATCATGAATTATAATGTAACAGCTGTAACATTTAGTTCTAACAATATTTTAATTTGGTGGAGCTTTCTATGGTAATGTTAGCACACTTATGTGAAAATCAAGCAGAAAGAAAGATTGAAAGAAACTTAATGGAAACCATTATACAGATGACCTCTACTCTCAGAATATTTGTAAGTACAGAAGAAAATTGTTCTATTTTCCCATTCAAAAAATCAAATACAATTGTTGCCCAAGAGTAACTTAAGAAGCCCCCGATGGCTCAACTGGATGAATGTTTACAATCTCTGTGTTCATCCTATTCCTTCTTTTCTTGCAATTCTTCTTCCCCATTTCTCTTACCCCACCTAAGGTCACTACATGACAAGCTCTATAAAGATATATGAACTTTTTCTAGAAATATATATTTTGGAGACGTCTCTATTGTATTTTGAGGATGATATAATTCTTTGCAGAAAAATGAGACACATTGTAATCATAAGTACATTTCCAGGTAACCAGTGGTACTCCTACTGTGTCAGCCTGATGTATACCAGTATAAAATATTTCATCTTCTCATGTCTGGTTGGCATTGGTTACTATAAATAGTGACATTTTCTTATGATTACTATTACAGCTATTAGAACTTCTAGGAAGCTCTGGAGATTGAACAGGAACAGAGCTCCGTTCGTGTAGTAAAAGGATAGACTTTATGTTCTGAATTTATAGTTGCTCGTTTCTATCCAAAACTCTTTATAAATATGGGTCATTTGACTTTCCTGTGGCAATTTAGAGAGAATATCACTTGGTACATGGTAAATAATGCCTAGGGACACACACACACATACATACGGATTTGTGAGGGAATACACTTTCTGAGTTGAATAGATAATTTTCAACATGCCAAATCATTCTGACAAACTGAGCTTGGTGAATTGGCCATTTCAGGTCAGCCTGGCTACCCTTGATATTGTATTGGACACAGAACGGTGTCATAATAATGCTGCATTTTATTTCTATAGTCTCCATGCACTATAAAGGAAGTCTCCTAGGTGCTAAACAAGAGTAATAGCAACAAAAAGTCAGTGTACAATAAGACCACAAATAGATTCTCTATTCCATGTGGATTCATAACACACCCTTTATTGAGGAAGTACAGCAAAACAAAGCAAACTCAAATATGCATATGATATATAAGCACATACATATACATGCATACATATGTCTGCATATAAATTAAGAAGAGGCGAAAAGGAATTAACTGGGCTGAGAATCTGTCACATAGCTAGGAGGGCCCATTTCTCTTTTGCTGCAGGACAGATAGGCTCCCCTGGATTCTTTATGTTTTCTACTGGAGCTGTGGTTGTGAGGCTCTTCACTGAGCATTCGTAGCCAGATTGGAATTCTGCATGAGCAACAGTCCCTGTTTTGATTAAGAACAGAACGAAATCATAGTATTAAAAAAAAACAAAACAGTAGTTTATTTTCTACATTGAGTGAATCAGGAAGCTAAATGACAAAGAGAAAGAAAATAGAAAAGTCTGTATCTTTGCAATAGGAGAATACCTTGGACGGTGCTGGTGATTGTTACCAAAAATTAATTTGTTCTTTCTTGTGAACTCTTTCAGCAGGAGAATCTCCATCAATTGCAACATGATATTTCTGATAAATGTCCTCAAGGAAACAGGAGGAAAAATTCACTCCAGGTTCAAGAAAATGCTAACCCTGAAATTGAACAAGAACAATCAATTCAAGTGCAAACAATAACATTTAAACAAACAGTAAGAAAGAGCTTAGATCAAGGAAGGACATAATTAAAAAGCAGCCACTTGAGAATGGAGAAAGCTTTGGGCTTAAAAGAAATCCAATCTTGATAAAATAAAATGTATTAAAAATGTAATGATATTTCAAAATAATTAATCTTTAAAGAAAAATACTAGATCTTTTTTTTTTTTAACACATTAGGAATGGAAAACTGAACCTTAGTATACAAAGGATACCAAGGGTGGCTATATAAGATTTTCATTGCAACTGTTTCGATCGTCTTGGTTCATAATTTGCAAGGCCTTAGGGTTCAGATGATAATTATCTCTATTTTTTCTCAGAGAAAGGAATGGGGTCATAAAGATCTCTGATGATATATAGGCAGTTCCCAAGTTACAAACACCTAACTGATATTCAACTTACACTTATAAATGAGATATGTACAGGTAATTATCTGTAGGTAATAGATAAATTATCTACAGGTAATAGATAAATGTATTTATTCCAATTTACATACCTATCAACATAAGAATAAACCTACAGAACATATGTTGTTGGGAAGCTGGCAATGACCTGTGTACCCAAGTGGTAAAGGTAGAAAGAAACACTAATTGGGGAGTCCTTCTCCAACTTGATTTCCTATAAAGCACTGCATATTTTAAAGAAGCACACAACATAACAACTCTGTCATGAAACAGTTCTGTTAAACATAGTGAGATTTCTAAATTTTGGTCTCAATTTAAGATTTGGGGCTGAATTATTTCTGATGAAGTTATAAATCTCTTTGAGGAGTCTGAAATATTCTAGGAATTTTTAAAAATTAGTTTTAGACTGTAATTTTGAAATAATTTTAGACTGCAAAGGAGTTGCAAAGGTAGTACAAATAATTCCTTATATCCTTTCCCCAGATTCTGTACATTTGCGGTCCCCAACCAGTACTGGTTCGTGACCTGTTAGGAACAGAGCCACATGGCGGAGGTGAGTGGTGCGCAAGCAAGGGAAACTTTACCATATTTACAGCTACTCTCTATCACCGACGTCACTCCCTGTCAGATCAGAGGTGACATTAGATTCTCACAGGAGCACGAATCTTACTGGAAACCACGCATGTGAGGGATCTAGGTTGTCTGCTTCTTATGAGAATCTAAGGCCTGATGACTTGAGGTGGAGCTGAGGTGGTGATGCTAGCACTGGGGAGTGGCTGCAAATATGGTATGGGACAGTCCAGTTGCAGGAAAATAAGCTCAGGGCTCCTGCTGATTCTGCACTATGGTGACTTGTATAATTATTTCATCATATATTACAATGTAATAATAATAGAAATAAAGTACACAATAAATATGCACTTAAATTATCCCCAAACCATTCCCTTCTCCCTTGTGATATTCTTACAAAAATGCATAACTGTAAGAAAATATCAGACCAATCATCAGAGAAATGCAAATCAAAATCACAGCCAGGCTAAGAAACATTCTACAGATTGAGTCTCCAAGACACTTCAAAAGTGTCAAGATATGAAAGGCGATGATCAACAGAAGAATTCCTCCATATAAAGGGGAAGCGAGACACCATGACAATATAATCCCTCCTCTGATTCTGCACTGGATCTCAGATCCAAGAACATTTGTTGGTCAGTTGCAAAAGTTGGTTTGTAGACTTCAGTATTACTAGTATATCAAGGTTAATTTCCTGATATTTTGATCATTGAATTGTAGTATATAACATGTTAACATGTACAGCAGTGGCCCCCAGCCTTTTTGGCACCAGGGACTGGTTTTATAGAAAACAATTTTTCCATGGATCAGGGGGGAAAGGAATGGCCTTAGATTCTTCAAAATTCTTAGACCTTTTCTCTCCTCTCCTCTCCTCCCCCTTCCTCTCTAGACAGAGTCTCACTCTGTTGCCTTGGTAAAGTGCTATATCATTATCATCTCACAGCAACCTCAAGCCACCACAATGACCAGACAGTTTTTTCCATTTTTATTAGGGAAAGGGACTTAACTCTTACTTAAGGTGGTCTCAAACTCCTGAGCTCAAAACCCCCACCTTTACCTTCCAGAGTGCTAGGATTATAGGCGTCAGCCACCACACCCGGCCTGCTTTATTCTTAGTATAGCTAAAGGTTTGTTGATTTTATCATTGCACAAGACCATCCTTTTGTGTTACTTATCATCTACATAGTTTGTTTAGTCCCAATTTCACTTATGTCTGCTCTGATATGCTTAATTTCTTTCTTAAGAAAGAAAGAATTATCATTGGTTTTTCTAGATCTTTGAGGTGCATTGTTAGCTTGTTCGTTTGAACCCTTTCTACTCTTTGATGTAGGCATTTATTGTTGTAAATGTCCTCTTAGTAATGCTTTTTCTGTATCTCATAGATTTGGTATATTATATTTTCATTTCCATTTGGTTTAAATAATTTTTAAATTTCCTTCTTAATTTCTTCCTTCACTTACTGGTTATTCAGGAGCATATTGCTGAGTTTCCACGTGCTCGTGTAATTTTGAAGGTTCTCCTTGTCATTGATTTCTAATTTTATTGTACTGTTATGAGAAAAGACACTTGATGTGATTTCCATTTTCTTGAATGTGTTCAGATGTATTTTGTGACTTAATGTATTGTCTATTCTGAAGAATGTTCCATGTGCTGATTAAAATATTGTGTGTTCTAAAGCAGTTCGATTAAATGATTTATAAATATCAGAGCTATTTGGTCTAATTTACGGTTTAACTCTGATGTTTCTTTGTTGATTTTCTGTCTAGATAACCTGCCTGTTACTGAGAGTGGAGTGCTGAATTCTTCTACTATTCCTATATTGTAGTCCATCTCCTCTTTATTAATGTTTGCTTTAAATGTTTGGATATACTAGTCTCGGGTGTATAGATATTTATAATTGTTATATTCTCCTGTAATATTGACCTCTTTATTATTGTATAGTGACCTTCCTTTTTTGTCTCTCTTTACCATCTTTAACTTGTAATGTATTTTGTCTAAGTATAGCTACTCTTGCTTCATTGGTTGCATGGAATATTTTTTTCCATTCCTTTACTTTCAGTTTATGTATCTTTAAGATGAGGTGCCTTGTAAACAGCATACAGTTGGGTCCTGTTTCTTTATCTGTTCACTCAGGGTTTTTTTTTTATTCTTTTTTTTAAATTTCAGATTAATGCAAGGGTACATGCAATTAGGTTACATTGTTTGCATTTGTTAGGTTAATTCCAAGTTGTAGTTGAGCCCTTCACCCAAGAGGTGTGCCATATACCACTACATTGTGCCCATTAAGTGAGAGATTACCAACCCCCTCTCCCTATTTTTTTTTAACTCTGTTCTGTTTCTTGTTTTCTCATTGTTTTGTAATGTCTTCCTTTCTTACTGTCATCCTTTGTATTTACATGATTTTCTCTGGTAGTACGTTTAATTTGTTGCTTTTATTTTTAGTGTATCCATTACATATTTTTGCTTTGTGGTTATCATGACTATTACAAAAATGTGTTCTAGATATAATAAATTAAAGAGATCAAAATTTATCATAGGTTACAGAAAAAGTATAAAAAAAAAAGAAAAAGATAAAAAAACTTCTGTACTTTAACTCCATCCTCTCCCCACATTTTGACTTTTGATTTTTTTCAATTTATGTATTTTTATGTTTTGTATCTCTTAATAGGTTGCTGTACCTATTATTATTTTTGATCAATTTGTCTTTTAGTCTTCATACTACAGTTATGAACAAATCACACTCCATAATTACAGTATTGGAATAATTGAAATTAACATACCATTGGGTTCTATACCTTCAGATGCTCTCTTTTTGCACATTAGTGGTTTTTTCCCCGTTGGCAGTTAAAAAAACTCCCTTTAGTATTTTTTTTTTTATGTGATGTGTCTGGTGTTTAGCTTTTGTTTGTCTACGAAAGACTTTCTTTCTCCTTCATAGCTGATGGGTTGCTTACTGGATAACATAATTTTGGATGGCAGGGTTTTTTTTAAGTACTTTGAAAATGTTGTTCCATTCTTTCATGGTCAGTGTGGTTTCTGCTGAAATGTGTTGCCAGGCAGATTGGTGTTCCTTTATATTTTATTTGCTTCATTTCCTTTGCTTCTTTTATGATCCTTTTTTTTTCCTTGACCTTTGTGAGTTTGATTATTATATGACCTGGGTTAATCGTCTTTGTCTTTAATTTATTCAGAATTCTCTGACATTCCCATATGCAGATATTTGTCTTTGTTAAGTTTTGGAAACATTTCTACTATCACTTTTTTGAATAAGCTTTCTGCATTATATTTTGGTCAATTCTCTCTTTAATATCAATAATTCTTAGATGTTTTCTTTTGAGGTGATTTTCTATATCTCGTACGTAAACTTTGTTCCTTTACATTCTTTCTTATTTTTTTCACCATTGTGTAATTTCAAATAGCTGGTCATTGAGTTCACTGATTCTTTCCTCTGCTTGATACACTCTGCTGCTGAGTGCTTCCAATAAATTGTTCAGTTTAGTGAAATGTATTTCTCAGATTGAAGTTTTCTGTTTGAATTCTTTATTATTTATTCTCTTCATTAAATTTCTCTGCTAAATTTCTGAATTGCTTTCGTATATTATCTTGAAGACTATTAAGTTTCCTTAAAACTACTATTTTGAATTCATGGTCGTAGAGCTCAAGTATCACCATCTTTGAATCAGTCATCAGTTTTTTTCTTTGTCTGTTTGGGATGTCTTGGTTCTCTGTTACTGTTTCTTGTGGAAATACACCTATGTCATTTCACTAAAGAGGTAGTTATACATTCTGGTTTTCTCTGTCTAGACAGTTTTAGTTTTCACTAGATATGTTTGCTTAGTGATTCTTCTTAATACATCTGTTGAATTTCTTTTTTTATTCTATGTCTGCTTCCTTTTTGTCACTGAATGGTGCCTTGTGTTCAGGTTTGGTTTGGTTCTAGCAAATAATCAGAGTATTGCCCATCTGGAATAGGGGAGGAGATTACAGAGGTATATTCTGGCACTGTGCCAAGGCCAACTGGGGTGTTATGCCCAGAGAACCTGTGGAATGTACCTCCACAGTGTAGTGGTGCTGAACACACGCTTTGATTTAGCATTTCCTTTTTCCAAGTTATAAAACAGTTTCTAGGGATGGGGATGACATTCACGCCTCTCCCCTGTCTCTCTGGCTGTGTTCAGGGATATTTCTTCCTTCAAGAATTCACAATGCTTCCTATGAGTGGAAATGTGGACAGATCTCTGTCTGCTTGGAGTTTTTCACTTCTCTCTGGTCTTAATAACTAACTCTCGTATTTGAATTCTAGTATATTGTTGGTGATAATCTTGGTGCTGTTTGTTTCCTTTCAGTTTTCTGTGTGTATGTAGGGGTGAAGCAAGCTTGCATTTTTCCACCATTAGGAACCAAAGTTTCTAGCCTTGGGCTCTGCCTATCTATAAATCCTTTCAAATACCCCTTTCTTTATATGCACTGAGAAGCCCCGAACATGAAAAAACCCTTTAGATTTAAGTTTTTTATCAAAGATACTAGTAGTTATCAAATTTTTAATTTCATAAGCATTAAATTCTTTCAAATTTGTTAATTTACAGTTTAATAACAAAAATAAAATAATTATAGTAATGCCATTCCCCACTCATATGTTACTCCGTGATATACAGAATGGCCATAAAGCTCATGTGTGATATAAACTCTCTTATTTGTTCTCTATTTGGTGGAGAACCTGAAATCAAGATTCAAGTGTAAGTGGTAAGAAGTTTGGATAATATAAGTAGATATGTGATAAAGAGAAGGCAGCCGGCCGACAAAAATAAGTTACTAAGCCAACTGACATCCTGATTCAGAACCCTAAAAGTTGATACCAAACAGAAACTTTTATAGAAAACTTCACAATAAGCATACACTATAATTATCTGACCTGAAATATAAGGAAATCATTAATGTTTATATATAAATTCATAGAGAACAAGTGGTTGAAAAGTGATCCTAGAGATGTTAATTCCTTAGCACTCCACCTGTTCCTTGTGCGCGCACACACACGCACGAACATATAGGCAATGGGTTTTGCTATAGTTCCAGCAAAAAGAGCCCTCTGGTGCAGACTCCCAAATTGAGTGTTAGACAGAATGAACAGAAAGCTGCTAGAGGTGTGAATCAGGAACACATAAGATCTAGTATTTAAGTCATTTTGTATATGTCATTTAATACTCAAAAACAATCAAGTCAAATAGGTAGAAATGATATCATTTTTATTTTATAAATTAAGCAAGTCAGGTGACAAGCTTAAAGCACATACTGTATTACATAAAACTTAGGGTTAGATGGTCAAGAGAGCATAGGGAAAAATTCAGTCTGCACTTCCGTTTTGCAGTGTTGCCAGTATTAGATTGACGCTTATAAGGAAGAAATTTTCTTAACTTTCTAAAGTGGACCCTATGATCTTGCAACCACATAAAGTCCTCAGACTTACTTCAAAGTAAAAAATATTATGAGCCATCCCCATTTCTTAGTGATTTACATTTTGCTGCTCTGCTCAATTGATACCAATGAGTAATGACCCATATTTCATTTCTTGCTGACTTTACCTGCACATTAGGAAGTTTCTATTGAAGTCCTAATGTAGCAAAGCAAAAGGAAATGGCTGAGCAGGATATTAGTGTATATAGCCCAAAGTTTCCTTGAAGTCATCCATTATGAGACATAGCCAAGCCTATACTTTGATACTAAAAAATAAAAAATGCCTGTGTTAATGTAGCAATGCAAAGTAAGCAAGTCTTCCATATTTTTGATAGAGACAAATGCAATTATAAATATAGAAAATAAAAAGCAGAATTATTAAGTAATCAAACTTTTCAAATAAGGCACCAAATGTTTATTCATTCATGCATTCACTCAGCCCATCAGTCATAGTTTAATTGTTGAATTCCTATTTTGTGCCTAACTTTGTGCTAAATATCAATGCTACAAAAATAAATGTCATAGTTCCTGCTTATATGGAACTCACACTTTTAGAAAAGTGTGGATTCAAGGAACTCCCTTAGAAGCTAAAAACATTTATGATGCAATACAATGTAGTCCACAATATATACGTGATGGTATACAAGTGAATAAAGCTGGAATGAGAGATTGTGACCGGACTATGAATCACCTTCGATATGATGACAGAGTTCTTTTAGGTGACAATGAAATCATTGGATTTTGCTTTAAAGCAGTAGAATGATTCAAACAGCAAGATCAAGAAAGTGAAGAAAATAATTTATCACAAAGAAAACTAAGTAAACTGGTTCTTGAGTACTATTTTCTATTTTAAGAAAATAATATTTAAATGTTACTTAAAATGACCCCAAGAACTAAATGAAGCATTTGGTTACAATTTTGAATAACTTTTTCTTGTTTATTTACTTAGAGGGCACATCTACTATTTACTGATATTTTATCCATGGCCCTGGCTCATATGCAGAGATCATTAAAGAAATCTATAGACAAATGTGGATAATGTTAAAAGGTAATAGAAATAAATTTATTAAAGGATACTTTTGTATGTATCTCAAGAAATATTCTCTTATTCTTTTTTTTTTTTGAGACAGAGTCTCACTCTGTCACCCTGGGGTTGAGTGTCGTGGAGTCACAGCTCACAGCAACCTCAAACTCTTGGCTTCGAATAATTCTCTTGCCTCAGCCTCCTGAGTAGCTAGAACTACAGGTGTCCATCACAATGCCTAACTAGTTTTTCTTTTTTTTTTTTTATTTTAAGTAAAGATGAAGTCTCACTCTTGCTCAGGCTAGTCTCCAATGCCTGAACTATAGCAATCCAACCACCTATCCCTCCCAAAGTGCTAGGATTATAGGCATGAGACATGATGCCCAGTTTAAAATTCTCTTATTCTCTGAATCCTGTACTTAAAGAAAAAACTATGAGATAATAATGACTTAAATGACAACACCAATAACAAATAATTATTGGAGTCTTTGTTATATTTCAGGCATTTCACCAGGCACAAGGTGCTAGAGATGCAATTGTGAGTAATATGGGCCAACTTTTTACTATCTTACCCTGAGAACTGGAGAGATGGTGAAAAAGAGATGCATTATAGAAAGACACATGAGATTTGGAAAGAGAGAAATGTGGATGTCAAATTGACAATGGGAAATGTGCCTAACCCTTCTCGGTTAATCTCTTCTTTGTAAAATGCAAATAATAAAGTCACCCTCAATTTTCATCTATTTCTCTCCACTAATCCTGTTCCATTAAAGTATTTATCTGTTCTTGAATATTTATGACATATTTCTGACTACTCAATTAAAATACAATTCACATCTGGACAGGAAAATTATCAATATTATCTACTGTAGTGGGTAGAGTAATAGTCCCCAAAAGATGTTCATGTCCTCATCTTTGCAAAAAGTGAATGTTACATTACATGGCAAAGTTGAATTATGGTAGCAGATTGAATCAAATTTGCTATTGGGGAAAATACTGGGATTATCCATGTCCTTAAATGGAGGAACAGAAGAATGGCAGTGTGAGGACTCTTCTGGTTATTGCTGGATTTGAAGATCAAGGAATCAGTCTACAAGGAATATGTGGGTGACTTCTACAAACTTGAGGAAGGAAGGAAATAGATTCTCCCTACAACTACTTTCACTTGCTTTTTAAAAATAGTTTTCTAAACTCTTCTGCCTAGGCAATATCACTGAGAAAAAATTGTTTTTCAAAATGAACAGAGGTCCTGACTAGCACCATCTTGATATTATTATTTTCTCACTGGTATCTCTTCTCACCATCACTACCATTCTCTTCTCTATTTTATTTTATTATATCACCATATTTAGTATTCAAATCACTTCTCTCTGATCTAATTATTGAGCCATTCACTAATGTTATTTCACATATCTTTTTTTTTTTTGAGACAGAGTCTCACTATGTCGCCGTTGGTAGAATGCTGTGGCTCACAGCAACCTCAAACTCTTGGGCTTAAGCGATTCTCTTGCCTCAGCCTCCCAAGTAGCTGGGACTACAGGGGCCTGCCACAACGCCCAGCTATTTTTTGTCATTGTTGTATTTGTCGTTGTTTAGCTGATCCAGGTGGGGTTCAAACCTGTCACCCTCAGTGTATGTGGCTGACACCATAACCACTATACTACAGGAGATGAGCCTATTTCATCATATCTTTCAGGATAAGCACCAGAAGATGAAACAGAAAGAACATCGACCAACACGGGCACAAGATGAGCCTGGAAAATCTTCTTGTATTTCAAAATAATACAGCATGAAATAAATGATGTAGATATGCAAGAAATACACTGTGCTAGCTTGCGGTTTCTAACTTGCCAAAACAAAGACAGTGGAACATAAAAATAAATAATGCAAACAAGTCAGTACAGAATTTCTGATGAAGTTAAACTTATCTGTGGATGTTGAATGTAGTGAAAGTTTGACAAGGATAAAGATATAGTCTCAGAATGTCTCCTTACAAATTACTGATTAATTACAAAAGAAAAAATAATACAGATATACTTCATTGAGTTTTGCTTCATTGGAAGATACTTTGTTATTTACACATTGAAGTTTTGTGGGATCCCTGTGATAAAAAGTCACTAGGCGCCATTTTTCCCACAGCCAGAGTTCACTTTATATTGCTGTGTCACATTTTGGTAATTCTCACAATATTTCAAACTTTTAAATTATTTTTACATTTGTTATAGTGATCTGTAATTAGTGTGCTTTCATGTGAATGGTGTTAATTGTTTTAGGGTATCTGAAATAAACCCTTGAAAAATTGTAAACTTAATCCATAAATATTTGTATTCTGACCACCCTGTCAAGAAACTGTGCACCTCTCTCTCCATCTCTTCAGGAATACCTATTTCCTGAAACACAACAGTGGTGAAATTAGGTCAATTAATAAACATACAATGGCTGCTAAGTGTTCAGGTGAAAAAAAAAAAGACATGTCTTGGATTTTAAATAAAGAGCTAGAAATTACTCATCTTAATGAGGAAGGTATGTCAAAAGTTAAGTCAAAGTTTTATCCTGTTGTGCCAAAGAGTTAGCAAAGAGTGAATACAAAGGAAAAATCCTTGAAGCATATTCAAAGTGCTGATTTAGTTTAATAACCAGAATCCACAGAGAACTCAGATGTATAAGCAAGAAAAGAACAAGCGATCCCATCGCAGGCTGGGCAAGGGACTTAAAGAAAAACTTCTCTGAAGAAGACAGGCACACAGCCTACAGACATATGAAAAAATGCTCATCATCCTTAATCATCAGAAAAATGCAAATCAAAACTACTTTGAATATCATCTAACTCCAGTAAGATTAGCACATATCACAAAATCCCAAGACCAGAGATGTTGGCATGGATGTGGAGAAAAGGGAACACTTCTACACTGCTGGTGGGAATGCAAATTAATACTTTCCTTTTGGAAAGATGTTTGAAGAACACAGAGATCTAAAAATAGATCTGCCATTCAATCCTATAATTCTTCTACTAGGTATATACCCAGAAGACCAAAAGTCACATTATAACAAAGATATTTGTACCAGAATGTTTATTGCAGCCCAATTCATAATTGCTAAGTCATGGAAAAAGCCCAAGTGACCATGGATCCACGAATGGATTAATAAACTGTGGTATATGTACACCATGGAATATTATGCAGCCTTAAAGAAAGCTGGAGACTTTACCTCTTTCATGTTTACATGGATGGAGCTGGAACATATTCTTCTTAGTAAAGTATCTCAAGAATGGAAGAAAAAGTATGCAATGTACTCAGCCCTACTATGAAACTAATTTATAGCTTTCACATGAAAGCTATAACCCAGTTATAACCTAAGAATATGGGGAAGGGGGAGAGGGAGAGAAGAGAGGGGGGAGGATGGTCAGAGGGAGGGTGATTTGTGGGATTACACCTGTGGTACATCTTACAAGGGTATATGTGAAACTTACCAAATGTAGAATATAAATGTCTTAACGCAATAACTAAGAAAATGCCAGGAAGGCTATGTTAACCAGTGTGATGAAAATGTGTCAAATGGTCTATAAAACCAGTGTATGGTGTCCATGATCGCATTAAAGTACACAGCTATGATTTAATAAAAAAAAAAAAAATATATATATATATATATAAAGTGCTGTTTTAGTAAGTACATAAATGATAACAAATCAATACAGCCGTATTGCTGATGTGGACAAAGTTTGTGCGGGCTGGATAAAAAGTTTAGACCAACTGCAATATTCTCTTAAGCAAAAGCTGAATTGAGAGAAAAGCCCTAACTCTCTTCACTTTTATGAAGGCTAAGAGAGGGAAGAAGCTGCAAAAGAAAAGTTGAAAGCTAGCAGAAGTCGGCTTATCTGGTTTAAGGAAAGAAGCCATCTCCATAAGAAAAAAGTTCAAGGTCAAGTAGCAAATACTTATGTAGAAGCTACAGCAAGTGATACAGAAGATCTAGCTAAGATAATTGTTCAAGGTGCCTACATTAAAAACAGATTTATGAGATAGATAGACTTATTACAAGAAAATGTCATCTAGGACTTTCATAGCTAGAGAGAAATCAATGCCTGGCTTCAAAACTTCAAAGGACAGACCAACTCTCTTGTTAAGGGTTAATGCATCTGGCATTAAGTTAAAATCAGTGCTCACTGGCCATTGCAAACATCCTGGCACTCTTAAAAATTATGCTAAATCTACTCTACTCTTCCTGTATACTATAAAGAAAACAGCAAAACTGGGATAACAGAACATTTGTTTACAGAATGGTATACTAAATATTTTAAGACCATGGTTGAAACCTACTGTTCAACTAAAGGAATTCTTTCCAAGTTTTACTGCTCATTAATAATGCACTTGCTCATCCAAAAGCTATGATAATGTAAAAGGAAATAATGTTGTTTTCATGTCTGTTAACACAATGTCCATTCTGCAGCTGATTATTTTTACTTTCAAGCCTTATTATTTTAGGGAATATATTTTGTGAGAATACAGCTTCCATGATGGTGAAAATTTCATTTTATGGTGATATTCATTTTATTTTTGCATCTGCATTCAAGCCTGTGATATCTCTGAAATATACCTGTAACATGGTGGTGGAGAAATCTAGCAGAAACCACCCTACACAAGTAACCGAAGATAAAATCAGTAAGTGTGGGAGACGTTAATATCTTATGGTTCCTGATAAGATGCTCTGAGAAGGGCACAACAACACTTCTGCTGAAAAGTATACAACTTGATTAAAATCACAGAGAAACAACACATAAACCAAACTGAAAGTCAATCTAAGCAAAAACTGCCTTATATCCTTGCAAAATATCAGAGGAAAATTTCCAGATGAAAAGTCTAACAGAAATGACAATTACGTACCATATTGCAATCCTGAACTCTATCCTGAACCAACGGAAAGTAGCTATAAAGGTTATTGCTGGAGCAATTGATGGAATTTGAACAGGACTGGGAAATTTTATGATGCTATTAAATCAATATTAAATTACCTTATTGACATAATTGTGTTGTGATCAAATAAAAGAACATTCTTATCCTTTACAGATACATCCTGAAATATTTAGAGATAAAGGGGCAGACATTTCCAATTTAGTCTCCAGTGGGTTGAAATAAGTGGTAATAAGTAGGTAAGTGACATAAAAGAATTCCTTAAATTATTCTGGATACTTTTCTTAAAGTTTAAACCTACCAATGATAGCAATGAGCTCAGGTTTTATGCCTTCCAGAGAAGCTGATAGGGCAAGGTATAGACAAACACATGGAAACACTGGAGGCAGCAGTTACTGATAAACGGCCATAACTGTACTGGAGAAGAAATTGATAGTATCTAACCTGGATGATGTTTATGCTTGTGGTAAGCTGAACGTGTTCCCTTAAAGATTTCTAAAACTTAACCTCTGGCACAATATGATGTGTTACTTTGCATGCTAAAAGGGACTTTTTTTTTTTGGAGACAGAGTCTCAGTCTGTTGCCCTGAGTAGAGTGCCTTGGTGTCATAGTTCACAGCAACCTCAAGTTCAGTCTTGAATAATCCTCTTGCCTCAGCCTCCCAAGTAGCTAGGACTATAGATACCCACCATTACACCTGGAAATTGTTCCTATTTTTAATAGAAATGGGTCTCACTCTTGCTCAGGCTGGTCTCAAACTCCTGAGCTCAGGCAATCCATCCAGAGTGCCAGGAGTATAGGTGTGGCTGAAAAGGGACTTTTGAATAAGATTAAGTTGAAGACCTTGAGCCAAATTATCTGAATGTGAGAATGTAATACAGTGGTTATTTTAAGAGGTGTGTGAGAGAGTTGTTATCAGACAAGGAATGAGATGACAGATTTTTAAAGATTTAGACTCAGATTTGAAGATCATACACTGCTGGCTTTGCAGATGGAAAAGACAGCCAGGAGTCAAGGAATGCAGGAGAAAGCAAGCAGACAGATGCTTTCCTGGAGCCTCTGAAATAAGGATTTCCCTGAAGGTTTTTGATTTTTTTCCCTTGATTTTTACCTAGTGACACCCATTTCAGAGCCTGACCTACAGAACTCTAAGATAATAAATTTGTGTTTTAGTTATAAACTACTAAGTTTGTGGTAATTTGTTACAGCAGCAATAGGATACTAATGTAATATCCTATGCTCAGGATTTTTATTTCTAGTTATAGGATTTAAAGAAACTTGCATTTATGTGCCCAAAATATTTAAGCGTCATTTGTAATCAGAATATTGGGAATAAGATTTGATGTCCATCATAGGGAGATAAATAGTCATCTGATGAAACACCAAATGACTGAACTGGGAAATACACTAACATGGATAAATAAAAAAAATACAATGTTGAGTGAAAAAAAAAATTGGCTCTATGAAGTGTAAGTTCAAGATGATACCATACATGTAAATTCTTAAATTATTAAAAATAGTACTCTCACATTGAGAACGCCTTGACCGGTGCACAGCCACGTACATTCACAGAGGCTGTTGCCCCCGCCCCCCTGTAGCTCCTCCTCTCTGTAGCCTTTCCCTCCAGCCCTCCAGCCTGCCCGGGCTGAGGCAGACAACCCAGAGCATCTCGGCTGCTGCAGCCTCCTCCACCTGCTGCCCCCACCCTGGCGAAGAGGAGAAGAGTCCTCAAACCCTACAGAGCAGATCAGCCTGCCAGCGTGTGGGGGCTGCACACACATTTGTTTGCAGTTGTACCACTTATCTCCATCTTGGAAAACCCCTCAAAGCCAACTGTGCCTTCTAGGCAGGTCTTGAGGGTTTCCACCAAATGACCCTTTTCTATTTACTTATCGGTTTATTTGTTTGCTTGTGTATTACCCTTATCACCAAAATTATGTCAGAATAACCATGTAAGTCAAGATACAAATGCCCAGCCCTACAGTGCTTCATCAGCCCCCTGCATTTCTGCGCGCGGTCAGTTTGCTCATCCAGGCAGACTGAGTGTCTAGACTTCCTCCCAGCATCCTGCCATGCCTCCTTTTCAATTCTTCTCCAATTTCCCCCTCCCTGTCCCCACCCCTCTCCCAGTGTGTACAGCCAGATGAGCCTCCTTCCACAGCTTTCTGCATACTCACAGACCCACGCACAGATAGATGCATGCCAGCAGAGAGTTTCTGACCTCTATTTAGAAGGATTCGGGTTTCCTGCTCCCAATGCACTTTTACTACACGAATACACCTCACTGTGCTCTCCTATGGTGTGGACATCCTCCTTCCTGATCAATAGGTAAGAATCCAACTCAGTATTTTTGTTTGTTTGTTTGTTTTATTGAGACAGAGTATGACTCTTTTCCCCTGGGTAGGATGCCATGATGTCAGCCTAGCTCACAGCAGCTTCAGACTCCTGGGTTCAAACGATTTTCCCACCTCAACCTCCTTCCGCTGTGACCTCCCAGAGGTCTAGGATTATAGACATGAGCCACTGCACCCAGCCCCAATTCAGTATTGTCAAATGACTGTCTAACATTCCAGAGCACGACTTCACCCACTCCCCTGTTGATGCATATCCAGGCTGCTTCCAGATTCTACCATAAGCAACTAACAATGATCAGCTCTAGAATAAATATCTTTAAACACACAAAATAAATAAATAAATAAAAATAAAATAGTACTCTTTATTAAAGATTCTTAAATATACAAAAAATGTATGTCTGTAATGTGAAATTATGTGTGGAAAAGATACATATCCTGGTAAGTATCACTTCTGGAAGAAAGACGAATAGTGAGATTAGAGAAGGAACAGCCTAGAAATTTAATGAAATAAACATAAGAATTAGTAAGACTTCATTATTGTTCAGCAAAGAGGAAGAAAACAGTAATACTCTGACAAAATTTTAACTCAAACAATTGAATATTTGTTGACAACTGTAAACAAAAATGGTAATGAAGAACACATTTGAGAGGAAATAGAACTTTTTAATCTCTAAAATTTGAGAATTTTCTCTATGGTGTTAACGGTAGGTTATTCGGATATGACTCTAAGATATGAACAGTATCCTCAAGATAATGATATTCTAGACCGAGGTAAGCCACATTTTTCTTTAAATAGTCAGATAGTAAATGTTTTAGCCTTGTGAGTCATGTAGTCTCTCTTGCAAATCTGCTATTACTGCATGAAATCAACCATAACCATACACAAATATTTGTGGCTGTGATCTAATAAAACTTTACTCACAAATGCAGGCAGCAAGCTGTATTTGATCTATGAGATAAATTCATTCTCTTTTTTGCTGTTCTGGACTGAATATTCTGAAAATTTTCATACATACTAACTGTACCTTTAGTGCCCTATTGATTGAAAATATACACAGCGGCATGAAAATTTATGGGACTCCCTTCAATAATTTCATTTTTTCCCAGGGTGAAGTAAATTAAGCAAACAAAAAATTAAAACACAAAATTGAAGGTGCTGAATAAGAGGTATTTGACTAAATGTCTGTGTGAACTTGCCCAGAGGAGCAATTGACAGGTTGTCAGAAAATGCCTGAGGACATGAGTAGGGTATGGCTGGCTGTGTAGAAGTTGCTGGAACTTACCTGAGCAAAAGTATGGAGTGCCAGAAAGAATGCAAGCTGTCAACAAGGAAAAAGAGAAAAGGAGATTTGCTATAGCCACTGCTGTTATTTGGCTACAGCATGACATACATGCAAGGGTAGGGGATTAAAATTTTCTCAGAATATAATTTGGGTATCAAATTTTTAAGGTCCTGACTCTCTCAGATCTATCGAAATAGGGAACTAGCAGGCCCTGCTTGATAAGAGGTTACAAAACCAGAGCCAAGGCCTCTGTTAAAACAGGAGGTGGTGGAAAAGCTAGCTCAAACCAACTAGAACCAAGATGGCCATAAACAATGAAGTTAGTGTACGCCCCCACAGCTCACATAATGTTTACGATGCACTAGCATGCTAAAGACATTTCCACACATACACCCATACCACCAATTTACAGATGTCATGGCAACTCCCACAAGTTACCTTAAATGGTTTAAAACGGGAAGGGACTCTCAGTTCTAGGAAGTTCCTACCCCTTGCCCAGAAAAATGATGAATAATTTTCCCTCCACTTATCATAAAATTGAATAAGAGGTCTAAAATAAGACCCAGAAAGTCGAAAAGGGCTACTCTCTATCGCTCTGAGAGACAGCCGCTGCCTTGCCCATGGAGCAAGCCTTCTTTCTGTTTCTTTGTTACTTCAATAACTTGTTTTCGCCTTATTGTTTTGGTCTGCTCTTAATTTTTTTCCCGTGTTAAACCAAGAACCCACTTGAACTTTAGGGTAGACCCAAGTTTGGGGTCTAGTTACCTGTGTTACTATGATCATGAAACCAGGAATTTTCACTACAACATGAGTTTTGCTTAGGAAATTATGTTAATTTGCACCGTTAAGACATTTCTAAATATTCAACTTGCTGAGAAAATGCTTGAAATTACTTTCAGATGCAGTCTTTTATTTAAAGACATTTATTGTTTTCTGTTTCTTTTCTTTCTCTCTTTTTCTTTGTTGGCTTAGAAAACTGAAGAAAAGTGTGTTTGTAAGTTTCAAGACCTTTTAAGATATCAAATGCTTTTTAAAAACTAATGAAATCTAATGAAAACGACCTGAGAGGTTTGCTACTCTTTCTGCCAAGTTATTGTTGTTCGTATTAATATACCTTGCTGTATGTTATCTACTCTGGTTTAAAAATCCAATAGGAATAATGTCTTCCACTTCCATCCAGGTTAATACAAAGGATGTAAAGTCTCCATTTTTTTTAATAGCTGATATTATTCCATGGTATACATAAACCACAGCTTGTTAATCCATTCCTGGGTTGGTGGGCACTTAGGCTCTTTCCACATTTTGGCGATTGTAAATTGAGCTGCAAAAAACAGTCTAGTACAAGTGTCCTTATGATAAAAGGATTTTTTTCCTTCTGGGTAGATGCCCAGTAATGGGATTGCAGGAGCAAATGGGAGGTCTATCTTGAGTGCTTTGAGGTTTCTCCATACTTCCTTCCAGAAAGGTTGTACTAGTTTGCAGTCCCACCAGCAGTGTAAAAGTATTTCCTTCTCTCCACATCCACACCAGCATCTGCAGTTTTGAGATTTTGTGATGTGGGCCATTCTCACTGGGGTTAGATGATATCTCAGGGTTGTTTTGATTTGCATTTCTCTAATATATAGAGATGATGAACATTTTTTCCTGTGTTTGTTAGCCATTTGTCTGTCATCTTTAGAGAAAGTTCTATTCATGTCTCTTGCCCATTGATATATGGGATTGTTGGCTTTTTTCATGTGGATTAATTTGAGTTCTCTATAGATCCTAGTTATCAAGCTTTTGTCTGATTGAAAATATGCAAATATCCTTTCCCATTGTGTAGGTTGTCTCTTTGCTTTGGTTATTGTCTCCTTAGCTGTACAGAAGCTTTTCAGTTTAATGAAGTCCCATTTGTTTATTTTTGTTGTTGTTGCAATTGCCATGGCAGTCTTCTTCATGAAGTCTTTCCCCAGGCCAATATCTTGCAGTGTTTTTCCTATGCTTTCTTGGAGGATTTTTATTGTTTCATTCCTTAAATTTAAGTCCTTTATCCATCTTGAACCAATTTTTGTGAGTGGGGAAAGATGTGGGTCAAGTTTCAGTCTTTTACATGTAGACATCCAGTTCTCCCAACACCAAGAATGGAGAAGCATGAATCCTATGTACTCAATTTTGATATGAGGACAATTAATGACAATTAAGGTTATGGGGGGGGACGAAAAGCAGAAAGAGGGACGGAGGGAGGGGGGTGGGGCCTTGGTGTGTGTCACACTTTATGGGGGCAAGACATGATTGCAAGAGGGACTTTACCTAACAATTGCAATCAGTGTAGCCTGGCTTATTGTACCCTCAATGAATCCCCACCAATTAAAAAAAAAAAAGAAAAACAAAAAAATAGAAAAATCCAATAGGGATAAAACTATTGAAGTAATTTGCAATTTCTTCCCTTGAAAAATTATCGTGTGGTCAGATCAATTTTTACTTTCAGAGTAAATTCTTCCTTTCCTTAAGTTTAGCCTTTGTATCTTGGCTTTGCTCTTAAGAGAGAAAATGATTCCTTCCTCTCTTTAACACTTATTTATCTTTCTGTGTACTTTCCACATGCAGATCTGTAGTTCATTATTGAATCATTTGACACTATGCAAATCCAGCGATGTAAGTATTTCACTATACATTATTATATATTATTCTTCCCATGACTCCTCCCCATCATGATATTGCACAGGAAAAGGCAAAGATATCACCAAAAGATTGCCCTGTCTGTTTCTTCTCATTTATTGGCATTTATAATAAATACTGTTTGGGAACTTTTTATGACAGACAAAATTACAAGTATTTTAATTTTATTTAATATTTAGAAAATAATGGGGCACCTGTGGCTCAGTGAGTAGGGCGCCAGCCCCATATACCGAGGGTGGCGGGTTCAAACCCAGCCCTGGCCAAACTGCAACAACGAAAAAATAGCCCGGCGTTGTGGCGGGCACCTGTAGTCCCAGCTGCTCGGGAGGCTGAGGCAAGAGAATCACATAAGCCCAAGAGCTGGAGGTTGCTGTGAGCCGTGTGACGCCACGGCACACTACCGAGGGCAGTACAGTGAGACTCTGTCTCTACAAAAAAAAAAAAAAAAGAGAAGAATGACAAACGAAACCTCATGTCTTTTTCAGTTTTCAGATTAAAAGCATGTTTGGAAATATGTGTGTGTGTGTGTGTGTGTGTGTGTGTGTGTGTGTGTCTGTGATGTGGAGGAATTATCTTTGTATGCTAGGACTCTTTAATGTTATTATAATATTGCTAAAAACAGTATTCCTTTTCTGATTCCTTTTTTGAATGTATTTATGTTCGTTCATTCTTTACAAGATTTTTGTTTCTAACCCTTATCTTAAACATTGTTATCGTTACTATATTTTAAGTCTTTTTAATTTTGTGAAGGCAAAAAAATGGAAACCTAATTAACACGTGCATATGTAAAAATACAAATTAAAATGAAAAACAAAAACAAAAAAACCCCAGTATTATCAAGAAGCAATTATTCTAATGTACCATACAATGTTAAGTAGCCAGTACTTTTAGTTACAAATACTATCTAATTCTGAGTGTATTTGGTTTAATAGTCTTTTGTACAAATCAATTAAAAAGCAAAATATTTTATATATATAATAGAAGTCTTATAGGAATAAAAGAGAATTGTATAAATAAGTAAAGGAGAAAGAAGTATTTAGAAGCACTACTTCTCCAAGACTGGAATACCTGATTCTGTCTAATTTCTAACTGTCATGCAATTTTTTCTTTCTGAGTTGAATCCCAATTTATTCATCCTTGCTCAAGCCTCTGGTATAATTTTTATCTTTAACATGTAGCAACTTCCAACACATTCTCATTCCATGAGTGTCTTCTCTGTTTTCTTGTCTAGAACATTGCTAATGGAACACTACTCATGTTAAATACACTATTTATCTTCCAAAATAATCTCGGTACTGAGTTGTTTGCCCAAGTGAAACAACAAAGACAACAATTTTACCCCAGATTGCATAAATTATTTTAAGTCAAGATGTCACGGACTCTACACTAAAAAATTTAACAGAATCCAAGTTAAAAATACATAACACATTGCTTCCTACCAATACAGGGTGGACACAAAGTTCGTGTGCAATTTAAAATAGTTGAACATATTATATTGAACACGAACTTTATGAACTGTATGTGCTAATTCCATTAGCAGAAGCAATTCAATAGGTTTGATTTACTTAGTGGATATGTAAAAGCTAATATCGTTTGTTTATTTCTTCTTGGAGAACCTTTTTAAATAGCTCACAAGTACCATGTTGCCCTCATATCTTATCTTTGTCCTTTTTCGGCAGCATTACTCTGATTTGATGGACATATGAAACTCTGCACTATATTTTAAATTGTGGAAAATTCGTGCTAGAGTAACAATGAATTTTCACTTATATTCACATTTCTACAGATGTACAAAGTAGCTCAGAGTAAATTTTATTCTTTTCTTATCTTTATTTTTATGGATTTTACTAAAACACAAATTTTTTAAATATTCTGTTTATGTTTTTGTTACACACGTTTACTATGGAATATGATTATAAAAATTTTTTACATAGTAGTTGAAGTACTCTGATACTACCAAGTATCAATATCTTATGAAAAACAGTATGGATAATAAAAACGTTATGCCTTATTTCATGTTTCTAAGTGAGGCAAGCAAGACTTTGCAAGTTTGCCAGTTGCAGGTAGAAATCCTTAGGGTCTTTCATTTCTTCCCCAAGAGAAATATTAAAAGAAATTCGAATATTTTCTTCCACTTAGAAAAATCATGAGGTTTGTTTTATAACAGATCAGCTGTAGATTCTAAAAGAAATTATTATGAATCTGCCCACAAACCCAATCAAACCTTTCCTGTCTCACCTATAGAACACAAAACTACTCAGACCACTGATAAATCCCACATTTGCTAGAAGGTAGAGACAATGTCACAAAAGTCTAGTAATATTAGTTATTATTAATGAACATTAAAGGGAGGGAGACCTAAAAATAACTGAAAGACATTTTTTTCCAGAAAGGAGAGACAACACTACTACATTTAAAAATTTAAATTAAACTACTACATTTAAAAATACTATATGTATAGTATATATAATATAATTAAATATTGTTTGTATAAATTTGTTAAATAGAATTTATATACATTTTGAAGTCATGTAATTATGTAATGGCTATCTTCAATTGATAAATATTCAAGGAGCAGCTATCGTATGAAAGACTGTGTGATAGGCATTGCTGGACAGCCCATGTAGTTCCTGTGGTAGTCAGAACTCTACAATGGTCCTCGAGGTTCCTGCCTTCTGGTACATACGCCTAATATAATCCTTTTCCCTGAGTAGACTGAATGTGGTGTTAGTTTATATCACTCAAGAGATTTTGTAACAATAAGATGAATTTGAATTAATCAAAGTTAATCAAATTTAACTCACTGGGTCAGTAGAATAGGAACAGATGAGCAGAAGGAAATGGAAAGAAATGTCAATGTTTCCATTGGCAAAGAAATAGCACAGGGTATTACAAATGTAGGAAATTCAACGGGAAATAAAATGGCAGCTCATGTAGAAGAAAACAAGTTGGTCCTTGCTGGGCTCCCGTAGGACTTTGGGAACATCAGCAGGAAGTTTAGTTTAGGAGTTTTCTGAGAGATAGAAAAAACATATATTTACTTAAATTTGTATTACAAACCTTGTTTGGTTCTCTTTTGCCCACCTTGCTCTCTTCGTCTGACTTCTCCATAGCTGACAGCCTAAATACATAATTGCTAATTGGTTATGTCCCTATTTAAAACTTTACCTCTGTACCTTTGCAAACACTGTTTAACTCATTTTTTGTCTTTTCCTGTCAGCCCGATCTTAGTTTTTATGTAGAAGTAGTTTCCCCTGACACAGTGAATATCTCTGTGATAGCACTGAGCACGCTGTCTAGTGATGTCTATTATCTCATCTGCCTCCCTATTCTATCAGGGCCCATGGAATTTATGTAACGTCAGGTCTTTAATCTCTGTGCTGCTCATCTATCATAGATTGTCTGGCACATAGTAAGTGAATAGGATCTGTTTTAATAAGTGAATTGGTGTGAAACACAAGCTACCCAATCCTGGCAACCACAAACATCTATTTTTAAAAACAGTTTGAATCATTACACAATCTCCAATTCTGTCAGCCTTACTTGCCTTCAGATAAAATATATAGATATTTCATGAAGACCTCTGAATGAGCAGGTGTTGAAATACAACAGAGGTCTTGGGAAGGAGGGAGCCAGAGCTGTACAGAAGTGCCATAATTGGAAGGAGGGTCAATGCCCTGTGGCCATATCAAATGAAGACAGAGGAAGTTGTTGCAAAAGCTGAACTAAAACATTTGCCAAAAATAATGCAGAGGGATTTTTTTGGTGCTAATTTTTCAGTTTCCCTAGTATAGGAATGTCAGACATAAAGTACTATGAACGGTACATGGAAACTTCAGCAACTTTTTCCAGATAGATGTAATCCTACTGCTACAACAGATTCTGTTTTGATATATGGCAACACCTTCTGATCTCTTTCCCCTTGCACTTCATTACGGAGTACATTTCCAGGCTAATCGGATGTCTCTCTTTTAGTAGCACATCTGTTCCTGTTGCGTCGTCTTCACTATAAATCATAATTTCCTCTTTGGAAATGTACACTTGGTGGCAAGTAGAGATGATTATGATGTAATAAACAGAAATGGTGACTTCAGGTGGGTGATAATAGTCAAGAAATCAAAGTTTTAAATTCTAGGTAAATTCCTTTGCTGATCAAAATGAGAAACAAGGAAAACAACGTGTGTGTAATGTTTGAGCAAAATGTCCTCAGAATGAACGGCTGCTCAGTTAGAACATCTCTGATTTCAGGTTGTCTGTTCTTTATGGTTTGTGTCACAGCTGTGGTGACTAAATACATTTATTGTTGTCATGTGCATTCTTTCTTAAAATCACTTCTAGTTTCTTATTATGAGATGGGATAAAAATTCTGTCACTCTCACCCTGTCTTTGTTGCCTTCCTTTTTGCTTCACCCTTAAATTCTTGCTAAATCAGAAAGACACAATCAATATCAAGAGGGGGGAGGGAGACTGCTTAACAGTAGTTTAGGGAAGTTACCAAGGCTTAACAATCATTTAGGAGTAGGTAAAATAGACAACAAAAAGATTAATAAATGGTAAACGGTAGAAAGCATTGGACATTAAGTATAGTATAAGTGTGCAAGAAATCATAATAAACTGTTCCCTGTTTAATGAAATGGTAAAGGAGACAGAAGAAGAAAAGGGGGGGAAGCAGAGGTAGTGGTGCTGAGAAGTCTGAGCTGCAGAAACTAGTCCGCACTTCCCCAATTTGCCCTCCGCGACCCCCACCATACTGAGAGGCCCAATCAGACACAGTGGCTAGAAAGATATTGTCAGAAGGAATGACTAAAACCAATGTGACTGGATGGATATCTGTGATTATTTTTATTGTACACCCTATAAGCATTTAAACAGTACCTGCCTCTGCAATTTTCTAATCCTGCGAACTCACCCAAGATTGCATCAGCCCGTATTATACAAGCTGAACTCTACCTGTGCTGGGCTGCTCTCCATATTGGGGGAATAGCCAGCCGTTTGGTCTTTTCTTTAATAAAGACTTCCTAATTGGCACTATATTAATTGACTTTGGGTCTTGATGTCTTGCGTCCATCCTGTAACAATTACATAATATGTTTTTTTTTTTTTTTCTTTTTTGTAGAGACAGAGTCTCACTGTACTGCCCTCGGGTAGAGTGCCGTGGCATCACACGGCTCACAGCAACCTCTAACTCTTGGGCTTACGCGATTCTCTTGCCTCAGCCTCCCAAGCAGCTGGGACTACAGGTGCCCGCCACAACGCCCGGCTATTTTTTTTGTTGCAGTTTGGCCGGGGCTGGGTTTGAACCCGCCACCCTCGGCATATGGGGCCGGCGCCCTACTCACTGAGCCACAGGCGCCGCCCAACAATTACATAATATGAAGAGCAGAAACTTCATTTGGAACAGAAATTGTAGACAACATTTTAAATGCTTTTAAATGTCTGACTGTGAAAGCGCTCACTGTTTGGCAGTCAAAATTATCCTTCTTCTGTGAAAATCATCCCAAATTTCCTACGACAGCTCTGTGTCGTTAGTTTCTGGTTTTCAGTGTTAACTTTGCTAGTGTTTGTCATGGGTCACTAAGTTCTGATTTCACATTTTGCCTTTCACCTCAGATAATCCAACTTCCATTTTTTCTACCTGTCTAAACCTATCTGACCAAAGATTGGCTTCCATCCACCTGAATTTCTACCAAACAGAATTTCAAAAGCTTGAAATACTACTGTATCCTTTTTCAATAAAAAGAATTCTTTTTTTTTTTTTTGTGCTTTTTGGCCGGGGCTGGGTTTGAACCTGCCACCTCCGGCATATGGGACCGGTGCCCTACTCCTTGAGCCACAGGCGCCACCCAATAAAAAGAATTCTTATAGTTTGGACTTAAATTACGTTTATTATTATGCTTCTTAAATAAATGCACACACAAAATCAATAAAGATTTTTGTGCTTAAAGACATTTGTAACTATAAAAGATATCAATAATTAACAAATTAGTGACAAAAGTCATACCAAATTAAAAAAAAAATGACTGCAAATGTTATTGTGACTTCTAATTCCCACACATTAATTTAGCCTTATTTGTGAGTGTTGTTATAATCTTAGGAGAATGAAGTTATAACATGTATACTGCAATGAATAACTTCTTTTGCTGAACCTTAAGCTTGTGAAATCTAGCCGTTTGTCATTAGGATAAATAAATTCTAACCATTTTGTCTTCTCTTGTGTTATTAGCTCAAGATTTATTTTGTCAGGAAGGGATATATTATCGAGCGTTTTTTGGTTGCCATGTATCAAGGGCATTCCCATGAAGGACTTACTCTCTCAGCTGCTCAGAGTGCTGATAGCAGAAAGTCCTAGCTGACAGCCCCGATGGGGAAAGCCACTTACCTGTGGAAAGCTGCACATGTTCTTATTGGAGTGTCTATATACCATAACTGACACAGGACTCTAAAGGCCCATTTCTTCCTTCTATAGCAGCAAAATACTGAAGGGTCATCCTAGCTCCAGAGCTTCCTAGGGCATCAGTTGAAGCCTCCATTGAAGCCACATAGCAGCCCAACTTCTCCCTCTGCCACATCCTGTTTCCTTCCCTACCCTACCAATAGGATTCCCTAATCAACTTCCTACATACCAATCTCGTTCTTAGAGTTGGCTTCCTTCATAATCTGGTCTGTGATAGCTATGACCAGCTGACCTGGGATAGGCAGAGAAATTCTTTGGGTTTCCAAGCGGCTTCCATAGTATCTAGCTAACTAGATTAATTGGCCTATACAAAATAAAAAGACATCATCCTTCCACAAGGTAAATAGAGTGTTGAGCTGACTGATTGCAAATACTGATAGAGATTCACTCTAGCAAGGACAAAGGAGGCAGAAGACAATTAACAATTTTCCTTCAGGGAAAGGAGAGAAAATGTCTTGTATATCCTTTTAGTAGAGCTGGACTGACCTATTTGTAGCTTTGCTGCTATCTCCTGTACATATTATATTTGAATTATATTAAGTATCAATATGTTATAAATACTATTTGTGATAATTTTTTTGGTGGAAGTACACACAGACATAATTTTACCTAGAAAACTATAAACAAAAATAGCTTCCTGTTTTTCTAAATAAAGATGTTTACTATGTATGCTAATTTGTCTCTCTGGGACTATAAGATTTGTTTACAGTTAAACAGCATTTATACTCATTTATACTAAATTCAAAAAATAGAGGCTCTGCCAAAAGAAAAAGTGGAGTTGTTTTTAATACCAAAAAGTAGACCAATGAGAATGATTTTAGTAACAAAATATTGCTGTATTTGGATGGATCAACAATTCCTTAACTATGATGAAGTATGCGGAGAATGAAAGAATGAGTATTAAGTATCTAGAAGACAGTAAGTATCCAGTCAACAGTAATGTTATTCTTCCATCCCCATGACTTATGATATTATATACAAATATACTACACGTCATACACAGATACATACATGCACACCTCATATATATGTGCACACACTTCTCTGCCTTTCAAAACTTTCACGATCCTTGATATTACTTCATAAAACTATATTATTTTGTATTTAACACAGTAATTTAAATGAGAAATTTTTCTCAGTATTTGATATTACCAAACAGAAATATGATACCTTATCATATCTTTTTAAAAACTATAGACTTAGACCATGATAGTTTATAATAAAAATAGTAGTCCAACTCTATCTGTTTTTCAATGAAAAGCCTGGCTATATTTCTAGCCTAGCATACAAAATCACATCAATGAAAAAAATAAAATTTACTTCATTAGTTATTGTGATCATTATCCCAAACAGACTCTGTTTTGCAAAAGATTTTTGTAGACATCCATCATTTTTTATCAATATCTAGCCTCCTCATTTCTATAATTTTGAAGGTAAAGTAACCAAGACAAAATTGATCCTGTTTTGCCTGATTGAAAAGTATTAAGTATTTAGATAAATGTTAATGCAATAAAACAGAAAAGTTAGCTCATAGTCTGTGGTCCAATTAGCCCATACAGCAATAAAAAATGGATTAAAAATAAAAATCTTTCAATTGTAGAATAAAATGATTACATTTAGTTTATAGAGATTCCTTCAAGAATAGGCGGCATTGTTTTGTTGCATCCAGATATAGTTTAGGAACCACAAAATAGACAATTCCCTTGCAATGATACCAGACACAAAAGGTGCAGGGTCACCCAACAACCTACACGATTTTACTAAAGAATGATGTTATGTTTTTCTTTCTCTGAGCTTCTTGTATGTAACAAAGCTTCTGTCACTCAATAAACATGCATCTGCCTCAAGACTGATATAAACTTAAATTTAGTTCAAGTTCATATCAAACTGACATTGTAAAACTTTGTGTTTCTGATCAGTGAAAACATTTTTCAAAGATGATTTTGGTAAATGCTGGTGTTTAGCAAAGGTAGGCACATGGTATAATAGAATTCAATACAAAGTCCAGTTAAGAGACAAGAAGCACCAGCTGGCTCCCTGGTGGGCCCACACAGAGTAGGGAAGATCCACTCCTCCACACCAGCCCCATTGTTGTTCTTCCCAAGAAAGAAATAGCCTATTTTATGAAGTTACATTTCGGAGCTTTAATTAGATCACTAGATTAGTGGGCAAGACAATTGTGCATTAAAAGGTCATGCACATAAACATGGACATGATCCTTTTTGGGTGTTCTCTCTCTTTCCTGTGGTCAGCTGGATGTCTCAGGGACATTTGAGATTGCTCTGGAGCTTCATTTTCGTTCTTCTTTTTATACTGTGACATCAGTAAAACAGCTTAGACTGTTTATCTTGAGATGTTTCAGTGTCTCAGTATACTATGGCTCCAAAATCAATCTTGCTCTAGAACAGTGGTTCTCAACTTTCCTAATGCTGCAACACTTTAATATAGTTCTTCATGTTGTGGTGACTCCCAACCCTAAAATTTTTTTGTTTCTACTTCATAACTGTAATTTTGCTACTGTTATGAATCATAATGTAAATACCTGATATACAGAATGTATTTTCATTGTTACAAAGGGGTCAGGACCCACAGGTTGAGAACCGCTGCTCTAAAAGCTGGTTTATGGCAAAATTTAGAAAAAGAGAAGGGGGGGAGATATCCTTGTTGGCTTTGGATTATCTATGTCACTTTTCCAGAATGTTCTACACTACAGTTATGAGCACAAACTCAAACAATAACATTTCTTTTGATTTCCATATGTGATTGTTTTTCATTTACAGATTTTCCTCAAGACCTTCAATGAAAGGCATGAATCTGTTTTGTATAGTACTTACAGTTCTGGGTTTCCTGATAACATATAATATTAATACAATTGAGTAGTACCATAGACTTAAGATTAAATATGCATGTCATGTTCATATACATATCAGATAATCTATGTATGTTCATATTGGTTTTATTTATGTTTATGTTATGTATATTATTTTAAGTACTAATTTTAGTAAAATGTATCATAGAATACAGATATATATTTCTACATTGATCCATAAAAATGATACTTTTTTCTGCATAATTTTTACTTTGGAATATTTGTTAACGACAATATGCAATAAAAATTAGGCATGGACAACTGGGCTCTAGTTTGAAATTTTTTTGACAACCAAGTCATTTTTTTCCATTTGTAAAATGGAAAGGATAACTTCTGAAATACTTTATTGGGTTCTAGTGTTACTCATTCGATCATCCAATCACTCAACAACTGTGTTTATTGTGTGTGTATGACATGACATCACTTTTCTAAACTAGTAATTCAGTAATACAAATTAGAAAAAGGCAGAGGGGATAAATAGTTGTGAAGGCATTTTGGGAGGCATTCAATTCTACTTAAATATAAACATGTATTATCATTCTAAATGTTATGAGTTTGGCTAGAAGGAAGTCATATTATTTGATTCAGATACCACATGCCTAGGGATAGTTTCCCAAGGACATTTAGGAAATGTAAAAGGCCAATGAACAACTATTTATTAAGTTTTGGTGATATTCTAGCTAGTGTTACTCAGTGAACATTCTCTGTTGAAGTAAATGTTCCTTACCTCCTGTAGAATATGGTAGCCACTGGCCACACATGCCTACTGAATATGTGAAATACAGTGTGCAAGTGAAAAATTGAATCTTTATTTTATTAAAGTTTAACTAATCCTAATTTAAATTTAAGTAGCTACGTATGGCTAGTAACTACCACATTGGACTGCAGTAAGACACACATTAAGCAATATACCAGAATTGCATTCTTTCATATTTATTAGGGTCTTATCCTACAAATGTGAAAACTTTAGTTCAGGAAAATTAATCTGCAAAGCTCACATGCCAACTTTGAAAGAGGTACAACTGAAATGTGAGGCCACTTCCTATTCCGCTATAGCTCATTTTCTGCTAAATGCTTCTCTATGCATATTGACTTCCAGCAGCACAAAAATTGTTATATACACTCAGGCTCAACAATAGATGACAAAGTATGAAACTATTTAATGAAAACTAACAATGTACAGAGGTGAAAGGATTTATGACAAACAAAAATAGCAGAATGCAAAATAATATGTACTTTAAAATATAATTGTATATGATAGGAACATGTTAACAGTAGTGTATAAATCTCAACAGAAATGAGTTTTCAGTGATAAGATTATGGATACATTTTTAAGAATATTTATGTTAATTTTACTGGTTTTCGTTTTGTTTTGTTGCTCTTTCTTCTGATTAAGTATAACACTAGTGTATATAGAAACTGGTGGAGAAATTCCTTGGATTAGCCTCCAAATTAGGACAGTCATAGGATATTGAGAGTTTGTAAACGTTATTGCAAGCCTACCCTATCACTTTCCGCCTGTTTTTCTTGCTAGCAGGTCCAACATACCTTCAAGAAGAAAACTGCGCTCAGTCACAGAAGGAAACATGTTTCATCCCAGGTAGTTTGCTTCTCTCATTCTTCTTCGCCATCTCCCCATGTCCCTGCTCCCCTGTACCTGGAGATGCCTATATTGTATGACTTTAGCTAAATGAACATAGGAAGTCTAAAAAGGATTTTATTCCCCAAGAGAAACCCCCCTTTTCTACTTTCCTTCTTTACTTTTCTTTTGGAATGTGACATGGTGATTTCCCTGTTGGAGGGGAAGCTGCTATTTTATGCCCATAAGGAACGAACCAGCTAAACAAAAATATGCACAGCTCTGACATTATTGAGATGGTATTTTGCTTTTTGAAAAAAGGTGTACTTCTACATTTTGCATGTAATTTAAAACTTTTCTTGTTTTGTATGTTTCTTTTTATCCTATTACCTGAAGATTAAAATTTTCCTAATGCATTCAAAGGCCTTACCTCCCAGGCCGTGGTTTCCATTGTGTGGACGACCAAGAAGTTGGGAGACTGTGTGTTAGCGTGTAGGCTTCGTAGGCTTCCCGTGAATCTCCATACACCCTGCATGTAAACCCTCAGACCAGGACTGAAAAGACTTGCTCAAAGACTTGCTCATCAGCACAGTTAAAATCTATACAGCAACAAGACTCAGAGATCCTCAAATGCCTATTTTTATTTCTGTTTCCCTCACATGAATATATTAAAGTTGCTGAAGTCTTTCTACAGATGATATTTGGGCTGGCATTTCTGTAAGTGAAAGAGATTATCTTTTGCTTACAATTTGTCACTTCTAACCGACTGTAGATCACAGCAGTTTAGAAGCTTAACCCCTTTAAGTAAGACTTTCTTCCAACATTTACAGAAGTCCTTTCAGCAGGCTGATAAAAATAGCAGCAGTAGGGGAGCAATTAGATGTAATCCTAAACATCTGCACGCCGAGCTGGACCAAAATGCTTTCTTCTATTTTAGCTACACGTAGATTAAAAATTTTCATTTAAAGTCCTGAAGAATTGAAAAAAATGGAAGGTCCTTTAAATAATATGCATTTAAATTCAGCTTTAAACACTCCCATCCAATTCTCTTGGCAATATTAGCCATCCATGTCAGCGAAACTTAGTGCAATAAAGTTGTTTTGTGACAAAATAACTGAAAATTTTATTTCTGTTCCATTTGGGAAACATTTTATACTTACTTACTAGATGTTCTCAAAACTTGAACATAAAGGTAAAAGCGGCATAGCCCTTGACCTCAGATATCTCATAGTCCAAAGGTAGGTTACAATCTTTTTTCTTGGATATAATTTTACGATTTTTTATGACGAATTCTTGATATCATGGACTTTAGTATGATAAATATTTTTGCTTATCGCAAAATAGATTTTCATTGGTGGTACTATTAAACAAATAAAAAACCCATAAGAAACTGGTTAACTTTCAAAGCATCAGGTGGAGAATTTTCTCAGCTGAACCTAATAAACTAATAAAAAAATAAAAAGACAGCTTGGGTTTTTTTATGTCATACAACATACTGGAATTTTACATGTCAATAATGTTAATTTCCTTGACTAAGTAGTCACTGTATCGAGTATCTCTGCCCAGTCATTTAATTTTTGATTGTCAGCTAATTTTTTCACATAACTCTTCATAAGCAATGAAACTATGTCTGTTGCACTAATCATGCTTTAGACTGATCTCTAGATTATTGGGGTTTTTGAAAATCTTTCAAAAAAGATTTAATAAAAAACCCCCAATAATCCAGAAATTAGATGAACTAGTTATGAAGAAATTTATACTATGTCCATGTACATGATCACTCTCTCCTGCTCTCTTTCTGTCATTTCTACCAAAAAACAAGGGGTAAAAAGTTACAATTCTTCTTGTTCATAAAGGTTAATAATAACTCCAAAATGAGGATTTGACGATTTGGGGTCTTTGGGAAACATGCCAAATGGAAAATAGAAGTGCAAGAGATTTATTAATAATTCTGGGAGAATAAAAGAAACAGGAAGCAGAAGTAGGCAGGAAAAACCTTCTGACTGTAATAATGGCCTCGCTTTTGTAAAAAATGGGGAAGAAGGCAGGATTGGGCAGGAAGACCCTCAGGCTGAAAAGCGTGGCTCTGAGAAAGTCTCAGCCAGTCTACCACAAAGTTCCAGGGCCTAGAGGGGAAATCCAAACTGACCAGAAATAGTGTGGCCTTGAATCCCCACCAGGGTCAGTCCTTCACTGGAGGCTGTCTAGAAAGTATGTGGCCTGGGCTTGAAAGCTGAAGCAGACCTTGAGGGTGTAGGAGCTTCAACTAATTGCATTCTTTACGGCAGATCCTATTTTGAGAAAGGATGCATGTAACACCTCAAAGACTGTAATAGAAACTTGGTAATAATTTTTAATCTTTTCCTTCAAAGATTTCACAGTTTCCTACAGAGATATATGTCCTGTAATTTTACTTAGTTCAATAAATTTTATTTAATACAATTTTCCAAATGTTATTTTAAAAAACTGACACTATTACCTTCAGGATCAGCTTTCAAGCAAGTTGCTTTATGGAGAGATATCTCTGTCATCAGTCATCTGAGGCCGCCGTTTTACCTCATGAATATAGTTAGAAACTAAAAATTTCAGAGGTGAAATAACACTAGGACAGGGTGACATGGTTTATTTTCTTTCCATCATCCTTTCAGAGCTTTCCTTCTTCATGTTGGTTTGAGTCTTTGCAGGTCATGTTACTAAGTGGGACACTGTTCCAACCTTATGGCCTGAGACAGGAGGGATGATCTGTTATGAAACAGACAGCCTCAAAATACAAAACAGCTCTTATACTTGGTCACAGGACAGTTTTTTTAGATAGTATTCAGCAATTTGTATCTGCTTAACACAGAATTTTTCTTTTTATGATTTTTCTTCACCTATTTGATATCATCATTCTATAAAATTGAGGTAACATATCCTGCAACTTTTTTCTTATGATTATCATCAGTCCTAAATCAGTCAATCATCATACCAAGAAAAAGTTAATTTTTAAAATATTATCTTCGTATAAAATAAAAGCATAAATGAGAAAACTTGAAATTATAAACTAAACTGAAAATGCTATTCTGGAACTATGTCATAGGATACTTAAAAACTAATATCCATTTGAAAAGATAGCTACTTTATGAAATTTAAAGTAAAAATATTGATTATCAATTTTTATATTTCAAGAAGTAGGCTGTCAGCCAAAGCAAATGCCTTCTGAACCTCAATAATTTTATAAAATAATATAAGTATAATGTTAGATGAACCACATACTTGAGATATCACCTAACCCCAGTGAGAATGGCCCACATCACAAAGTCTCAAAACTGCAGTTGCTGGCATGAATGTGGAGAGAAGAGAACACTTTTACATTAATGGTGAGACTGTAAACTAATACAACCTTTTTGGAAGAAATTATGGAGAATCCTCAGAGAACTCAAATGAGACCTCCCATTTGATCCTGCAATCCCATTACTGGGCATCTACCCAGGAGAAAAAAAAATCCTTTTACTATAAGGACACTTGCACTAGACTGTTTATCACAGCTCAATTTACAATTGCCAAAATGTGGAAACAGCCTAAGTGCCCACCAATCCAAGAATAGATTAACCAGTTGTGGTATATATATATATATATATATATATATATATATACCACAGAATATTATTCAACCACTAAAAAAGATAGAGATTCTACATCTTTTGTACTAATTTGGTTGGAGGTGGAACACATTTTTCTCAGTAAAGCATCGCAAGAATGGAGAAGCAAGAATACAATGCTGTACATAGTGAGGGGTGGCGAAATGGGGCAGTGGAGAAAGGGAAGGAGGAAGAGGGTGGGGGAGTCACGGTGTTTGGCACACCTCTTGGGGGAGGAACACATTTATAAGAGGGACTTTACTTGACAAATACTATTAGTGTAATCTGGGTCTTTGTCCCCTCAATGAATCTGCAACAATAGAAAAATAAAAAAAAAAAAAGAAAATTTATTATGTCTATTGCTGAATAATCAATCATCACAAACTTAGCAACTTAAAACAACAGATATTTCTTATTTCTGTGAGTCAGAAGTCTTGGTATAGCTTAGCTGAGTGTTCTGCTAAGAGTTTCATAAGACTACAATCAAGGAATTAGTTAACATTCGTTCTCATCTGGAGACATGACTAGGGAAGAGTTTACTTCCAAGCTCATACAAGATGTTGGAAGAATTTACTTCCTTGAAGTTGCATGACTTGAGGGCCCCGGCTCTTTGCTGCCTGTCAGCTGGAGGTTGCTGTAGAGTGTATATGAAGTTCCTAATAGTTACCCACGGTTCTTTTCCTTGTGTTCTCCTCCTACATGACTGCATACTTCATTCCACCTGCAAGGAGAAGCTCTAGTTCTAGTCTGCTAGCAAGGCAGTATATAAACATAATATCATCAGCAGTGACACCTCATCATTTTTGCCACATAACCTATGCTACCTATAGTAGTGACATTTCATAGTCAATAAGCAAGTCACAGGTCTCACACACACTCAAGAGGAGAGGAATACACAAAGCCTTGTGCATTAGGATGCAAGGATCACAGGGGTCTTGTTAAGGTCTATCTGCCACAGGCATCTTTTTTGGATTGAAGGGACACTGGAATTCAAATGAAACAAAACAGTACAAAAATGTCTTTGGTCAGTGGATACATCTCAAGCTCATTAGAACTTGTTGACTACTTAAACTTTAGAGATAGTTGTTCACCTCTGAATTTTAAAAATTCATATATGTATATTTAATATTTTCAAAGCTTTAAGTAGTTAGCAAGTAAATCAGGAATTATATAGATTAATTGAATCCTCATGAACCCACTGCCCGAGTTCACAGATAAAATATTACCAAGTGTCATTGAAAATAGTGTAGTTATTGCCTCATTCTCATTTTATGTTTCCTCAGAGGCAACTTCTATCTTAAAGTTTATAAACCATTTAAATAATTTTTGTATAATTTATTTAAAATTTTATTCAATATATATTCCTAAATAATATATCATTTGTACTTACTTATTTTGCTCTTTGAAAAATTGTATTTCATTGTATATAAAGATATATACAAATTATGTGTATATATTATACATCATTTATTACATATAATATATGCTATTACATATAAATATATTATTATGTGCATATGTAATTATATATATATATATGTATATGTATATATACCCATATATGTTTAAACTTTACTTGGATTGATTTTTGTCATTAAACTTCCTCAGTAATTTTCGATCTTTGCTCTATAACTTAGATGGAAGAAAATCTTATTCATGTGTATCATGAGTCTTAAACAAGAAATATTTCAGTAAATTTATCCTTAATGGCAAAAAAGCAAAATGTAACAAAGCATGTATCCATGCACACAATACAAAACACAAAACAAGAAAAAACGACCACTCGATGCAACTTAAAATGTCTGTTTCTCTTCCATTTTTATTCTTGTTATTTATGCTTCTATTTGTGATTTTGTTTTCTTATAATGCATGACATTGTATCATGTTGTATTAACATGAATTTAGGCAGAGTAATACACATTTCACTTGTGTTAAATTCCTTATTAATGATTGATTTAGGTACAAGAGGTAGAATCAGATACAAATGAAAGAATTGGTACCAGGCAATAGAGGCATAGTGAAAAAATGAGACTTGGAATAAGAATGTGTGGCTACACAGACACAGCCAGGTGATTTGGGGAAGTCTCCCGAATCTTGTTTTCCTCACCTGGAATATGGGGATTAGGTATAAATAATAAAATTCACATCTTATTACACAGAACTATTTTGATAACCAAATACATTATCATGTGTGAATCAGCCTTTAAACTCCTAAATTTTGAATTAAAATAAGAATATTGTCTTGCCTTTGAAGAAATATATAGTAAGAAAGGGAGTATTCTGATTTTAAATTAGCAGAAGCAAAGGGAACAATGAGAAATACCAAACCTGGAAATTTAAGTTGAGGATTTAGTTTTAACAACTTTGAAAGGACATTTCAAGTTATGAGAATACAGCTGACAGACCAGTAGACTGGGATTATGAAACAGGAAAGGAAAAGTAGTTTCTGGCTATATAGTAGGATATCAAATTTAGTCATATTTGGAAAAACGGGTATGGCCAGAGATGCATTACTTCACTTTAAAAAACACACAGAAGATAAGGCCAAATTAGTGAACTTTATGTTAGACAAATTGTGGAAATGGAGCAGAGATTGAATGAAGGATTGAACTGTAAATATCTCTCATAAGGGAGTGGGTAATGTTGGAGAAGAAATAAGAAGTGGGGGAAGACAGATATTTAGCCCATGCTAGGTAAAAACATTTACTGAGAACTTCCTCCCAAGAAAGCATTCATAAAAGTGATTAACACTAAGGGTTGAAATAAGCAATATCCAGATTTTGGTGCTTTAACACCATTCACTACTGGTGAGGATGTCTTCCTCCATCTTATGATTATACTTTATAAAACAGATGGACTGCAAACTGCCATACAATGGAGAAGAATGATAGGAGTGTCATCCTAGAAGTTATCTGCATTATCCTGGAAGTGAAACACAACATCTCTGCTCACAGACTATTGGCTATGTCTAATCACGTGGCTCCAACCCAACTGTAGACACGTCTAGCGAATGAGTAAAAAGCATATAAGGAAGGAATTTTGTATGTTCCAGCTCAAACAAGTTCCTCAGATGATTGAGCCCCAGCAGATATTACATGGAGCAGAACTACCCAGATGACTTAGTCAATCCTTAGATTCATGAGAAATAATCCATTCTTTGGAGGGAAAATTGCATAATGTGTTTTCCTCTAAGCAAATACATTCTGTGTATTTTCTACATATCCTTTACATATGCTTCACTGTTTTCTCTTATTTCATCACTGTTTACATGTTTTTGTCTCCGCATCAATAGACTAAACATTTTCAGTAATTATTCCCTGAGAGATAGTAAGGAACCGTGGATAAGTGACGTTATTACTTATAGTGGAGCTCAACAATCCAGACTGCTATGATGGCAAGCTTGGTGGCTCTGGGATTTCTCCATATCATGTCACATTAGAGTCTAGTAGCTGCCTAAGAAAAAAAACAGTTCAGGGATGCATTCTAACATGGAATGCTAGAGGGATCAACATTTCCAAGGAGAAAGCACATTTAATGAGTAGCCTTTGAGTCACTCTTTTCTAGTATCCACAAAGTAGTGTTCATACTGTTCCCTCTAAAAAGAGCAACCGCTTGAGTTTTTGGCCTCTTTTCACATACACACTTAATTGGGTTTATAGATATTGTAGGTCAGAGAGTTCCCAACAGCCACTCAAGTTTTTCCGTCTCTAGTTTCCTGCTTTAAGTTCTGCTGAAGTTACTAACAATAACCTTTGCACTCAAGACTGAGAGAGACCTCAGAGATTCTATGTCATATCCAGAAGTTCATGTATTACAGTTAACTGCTGGAGGCCAAGACTCATTATCTACCTCTAAACTCTAAGGAGTAAATGCTTTTCAAAGGTGCCTTTTTAAATACAGACAGGCAGAGGATATAAGATGAACAGCTGTGTTAAAAATGTGAGGTCTGGACCAACTCTTCATCTCTCCATCTTAGACATTTTGTTGAAAAAACTACTGTACACCTGTGTTTGCAAAAGTTAGTCCCCAACCCTCAATTAAACAGACAGGCATTTAAGTTAAAGTTCATGCTGAGGAATTTCATATAGGACATTTTTCCTTACCCATAAGATGTTAATCTCTCCTCACATGTCTAGAAAAGACATTGATGAACTTCAAACACATTCAAATAGCTATCAAAAATTTTCCCACCTGAATGTCCCATGGGCAACTCAAACTTCAGCATGTGTAAGAATTAACTCAGTTTTTTTCACTCAAAATTACTGTCACAATTAATGGCACCACTATTCATCCCACCACTGAAGACAAAAACTGAAGCACAATCTCTCATATGTAACCCCCAGGTTTGGGGATTTTACCAAATAAATACAGCCTAAGTCTAGAATTTCCTGCAAGGTTTTCTGTGAAACAGTAGTTCCACAAAATACTTCAGTGAAAAGAAAATTATTTTACTATGGAAAGCACTGTAACTCGATCCCCCAGTTAAGCATTTACATTACATTTCAGCAAGTCAGAGTTTATTTGCCTTGATTTAACTTAATGTTGTTCTAAGTTATTATTTGCTTCCCAAACTCTTATATTTGCTCTCTATTAACATCACTTCAAAGCTAACATTCCACACAGCACACTTAAAGAAACTGTTCTCTTAACATATGTCCTATTGATTACTCTATTTTCTTTCATCTTTTACCCATCTCTGTATAAAAGTCTTCTAACTGATCTTATGTCCATTCTTCTCCCCTTTGATGTGTTTTTACTACATACTCAGAGTGATTTACAAAATACAATTCTGATCCTGCTACTCTTTTGCTTTGTCCCATTTAATAGCCTCATAATATTTACAGAATTGAATTGATTAGGAGACTTTTTAGCTGCAAGTAACAGAATATTAGTTAGAAGTAACTCAAGAGGCTCAGTGCCCATAGCACAGTGGTTACGGCACCAGCCACATGCACCAAGGGGTGGTGAGTTTGAACCCAGCCCGGGGCCAGCTAAATGACAATGACAACTGCAACCAATAAATAGCCAGGTGTTGTGGTGGGCACCTGTAGTCCCAGCTACTTGGGAGGCTGAGGCAAAAGAATTGCTTAAGCCCAAGTGTTTGAGGTTGCTGTGTGCTGTGACACCACAGCACTCTACCAAGGGTGACATAGTGAGACTCTGTCTCAAAAACAAAAAAAAAAAAAAAAAAAGAAAGAAAGAAAAGAAAAGAAAAAGAAGTAACTCAAGAAATACATGTATTTTATCATATAACAAGTTCAGAACTAGAGGGTTTCAGGAATGGTTAAATCAGTAAAACAAGAACATCATGAAGAGTTCATGTGCTTTCCAACTTTATGCTTTGCTCTGCTGTGAATGAGTATAGAGAAGAAAGTCATAAGTATGGGATCCAGCCATCACATCCTTACATGATTATAATCAAAGCCCAAACAAAAATGTCTCCTGAGTTTTTTTTTCTTTATATTAGGCAAAAACTAACCAATGAACTAACTAACTAAATAACTAATTGGAAATTTATCCTATAGTTTCTACAAAAATAATTAGCCAGTATTGTGTATGTCTCTGTTGTGGTTATGAGGAAGGATTAACTGCCCACTTTGCTGATTGAAGGGAAGTTTTGCAAGCATGAAAAAACATTATGAGGTATTCTGGTGGGTGAACAACAACTAGGGCTATCCTTGGCACTTGGGACTACACTAAAGTTGGCCTTAGCCTATCTTTCTAGAATATTGATGGTCATTTCAAACATTACGTCCTTGCTCTAATTTCTACATAATTTTTCATAGTATTCCTTTTGCCTAAAATGCCCTTTTCTCAATGTTCTCACATTTAAGTTTTAAGATTATTTTAAAGAGAATTTCCATGTAAGCCCCAACCACCAGAGTTAATTTCTCCTCTGTGAATTACATTTTATATTTTACATTTCTGTGTCTCATTCTAAGCTCAGCCTCACTCCATGCATACAATAAATAGTGAATAAAGGATCTAAATTCTATTTTAATGAACATCTCTCTGTCCTTTGTTCAGCATCTTAATAGTTACTGTAAACACAGTACAAAGGAAAACATATTGTTTCTACTATGCATAGGCTTATGATTTAATATTATATTTAGATATAATTTAGATATAATTACCTCTGATAGGAAGATGAAACATAGAAAAATAAACTAGGAAAAGTATTAATAATGTGTTCTGGATGTGGCTATAGAAAAATGTATTCTTGGTAGGAGATTGGTGGGAATGAAGGGGTAAATGAGATTGGTTTCTGGGTGGAATGAGAAGATTTATTAAAATGTTTCAAATTGTTTTGACAAGTGGATAGTACCAGAAAAGACATTCTAATACACATATTCACATGTATAGTAAATCCTCACTTATCATTGATAGCTTCTTAGAAACAGTGATTTTTAAGAAAAACAATATATAAAGAAAACAACTTTTTAAAACAATGTTATTACAAAAGGATTTTGAACAAAACTGTTATTTAAGGACCTGGTAAATGTTATTTCACAAAAAGTACCTGTTTCCAAGTGTTTCTTGCGATGTGAAGTAAGACTTACTGTGGGTACGTACATATTTGAATAATGAATGACCTACAAATGGAACAAAGCTTGTTATTTGGGTGAATAATCTTCAAACAGGTGGTGTTGAAGGGAGTATCCAGGGGAGGAAAAGAATGAACTGTGGCAGGAGATAAGGTCAGAAAACCAGTTACCAACTCCATAGTGGAGATTTCCCAACAGTTAAGTCAACTATTTACACTTGGTTCTCTATTTGAACCTTAAAAAAATTATCCTCAATCCCAAACTCACATAAAACCCACAGGGAAGTATCACAACTGGATGGATGATAAGACCAAGGCTTTAATGATGTTACCCTGAGGCTGGATTTTGATTTTATAAGAAAGAGTAAGTGGTTGAGGACTTAGAACACAGTACAAGAGGAAGCACAGGTAGGGTTTTGAAAATGTTCAAGTAATTTAGCTAGATTTTAAGTAGGGAAGGGACAATGAGAAAGCAATTGTGTGGTAAAATCTGGCTCTGTCAAAAATAAAAACTTCTTATTTATGAAGCATGCTCTTTTCTTCATGCTTTTTCCCTCTGTGTTTTTAGCATTTATATTTATACATTTTGTTTTATGTTCATTAAGGGATATCAGTGTAAGGGGGCTCTGTAACACAGCACTGGACACAATGCACTGGACAATGCAATCAAAGGCTTTTAAAGTTACTTGTTTTGTAGAACAAGGTTTATTCCTGGTTTCACTGGAAGTTACATTCATTAACCACCAAAAAAAAAAAAAAAAAAAAAGAGAGACCAACAAGTCCTAGTAAAATCCTACATGAATTTCTATATAAATAAAAGTGGATTCACAGAACCTATGTCTTTACATTTGCTAACGCAGATACTGTAGGTCTGGGAATATTGCTCACAGATCTTTTATAGTAGTGGTAAAACCAAAGGAAAAACAGTGTTATTTATACTCTTTTGATTCACAGAGAAAATTGCTTCTCTTTTGAGTCTTAAGAAGGAAACTCTCCAAATCTCCAATGTTTGAAAAACTTTGTGCAATGAATATATACACACATAGCCTCATACACAGAAATCCCAGACTACTCCATTTGCTGGGTAGGTCCTCCTGACTTCACGGAGCACTGGAGCAAGTCATACTTGAGTTGTCACCAGACAACTGTGATTCAGTTCCCAGAGACTTTTAAAACTATCACACCTGAGACAGGTGCGGACTGAGACAATTGATTTGAACTTTTTGAACTGAGCCAATTGTCTGAGTACTATTCAAGTTGTGCCCTGGGGGTGTGGTGCCTTGGGTGTGTGGTTTTCCTTTTCAAATTGCTGCCTGTGGGTGGCGGGGTGACTTAATTGCTGGTATATGTTGAAGAAATTTGCCATAACCAAACCAGCTCTTCAGGATATTCTCAGACCTATCCTCCATAATGACTAGTCCAATCCTCTACCACAAAAATAAACTCACTTAGAAACTTTTGATCAAACTCCAACTTCCACAGTGGTAAAAGGATTAAAAATGTCCACTGGACTTTCGAAAAACTCGATACCCAAAATTTTACCAGACTTATCAATATTATCCATTAATATGAATGGCTTAAACTGTCCTCTAAAGAGGCACAAGTTAGCTGACTGGATACAAAAACTTAGGCCAGATATTTGCCGCATACAAGAGTCACATCTTACCTTAAAAGACAAACGTAGACTCAGTGTGAAAGGATGGTAGTCCATATTTCAGGCAAATGGTAGCCAGAAAAAGGCAGGTGTTGCAATTCTATTTGCAGACACAATAGGCTTTAAACCAATAAAAGTAAGGAAGGATAAGAATGGTCACTTCATATTTGTTAAGGGTAACACTCAATATGATGAGATCTCAATTATTAATATTTATGCACCCAACCAGAATGCACCTCAATTTATAAGAGAAACTCTAACACACATGAGCAACTTGATTTCCTCCAGCTCCATAATAGTCAGACACTTCAACACTCCTTTGGCAGTGTTGGATAGATCCTCCAATAAGAAGCTCAGCAAAGAAATTTTGCATTTAAGCCTAACTATCCAACATTTAAATTTAGCAGACATCTACAGAACATTTCATCCCAATAAAACTGAATACACATACTTCTCATCAGCCCATGGAACATACTCCAAAATTGATCACATCTTAGGTCACAAGTCTAACCTCAGTAAATTTAAAGGAATAAAAATTATTCCTTGCATCCTCTCAGACCACCATGAAATAAAAGTTGAACTCAGTAACAACAGGAACATGCATACTCATACAAAAACATGAAAGTTAAATAACCTTTGCTGAATGATAGCTGGGTGAGAGATATCAAGAAGGAAATTGCCAAATTTTTGGACAAAATGACAATGAAGACATAAATTACCGGAACCTCTGGGATACAGCAAAGGCAGTCCTAAGAGGGAAATTTATAGCACTGCAAGCCTTCCTCAAGAGAACGGAAAGAGAGGAAGTTAACAACATGATGGGACATCTCAAGCAACTGGAAAAGAAAGAACATTCCAACCCCAAACCCAGTAGAAGAAAAGAAATAACCAAAATTAGAGCAGAATTAAATGAAATTGAAAACAAAAGAATTATACAACAGATCAATAAATCAAAAAGTTGTTTTTTTGAAAAGGTCAATAAAATAGATAAGCCTTTAGCTAAACTAACCAGGAAAAAAAGAGTAAAATTTCTAATCTCATCAATCAGAAAGGACAAAGACGAAATAACAACAGGCTCCTCAGAAATTAAAAAAAACCTTAATGAATACTACAAGAAACTTTACTCTCAGAACTGTGAAAATCTGATGGAAATTGACCAATACTTGGAAGTGCATCACCTTCCATGACTTAGCCAGAATCAAGTGGAAATGTTGAACAGGCCAATATCAAGTTCTGAAATAGCATCAACCATACGAAATCTCCCTAAAAAGAAAAGCCTGGGACCAGATGGCTTCACATCAGAATTCTACCAAACCTTTAAAGAGGAACTAGTACCTATATTACTCAAACATTTTGTTCCAAAAAGGAGAAAAAGAAGGAAGATTACCCAACACGTTCTGTGAAGCAAACATCACCCTGATCCCCAAACCAGGAAAAGACCCAACAAGAAAAGAAAATTATAGACCAATATCACTAATGAATATAGATGCAAAAATATTCATCATGATCCTAACAAACAGAATACAGCAACACATCAAACAAATTATACATGATGACCAAGTCGGTTTTATCCCATGGGTCACAAGGCTGGTTTAATATAACATAAATCTGTAAGTATAATTCAGCACATAAACAAATTAAAAAACAAAGACCAAATGATTCTCTCAATTGATGCAGAAAAAGCTTTTGACAATATCGAGCATCCCTTCATGATCAGAACACTTAAGAAAATTGGTATAGAAGAGACATTTCTTAAACTGATTTCAAAACTACCTTGAGATACCATCTACAGCAAACACACAGCCAATATCGTATTCAATGGAGTTAAATTAAAATCATTTCCACTCAGATCAGGAACCAGACAAGGCTGCCCATTGTCTCCACTGCTCTTTAATATTGTAATGGAAGTTTTAGCCATCACAATTAGGGAAGAAAAGGCGATCAAGGGTATCCATATAGGGTTAGAAAAGATCAAACTTTTGCTCTTCACAGATGATATGAGTGTATATCTGGAAAACATCAGGGATTCTACCACAAAACTCTTAGAAGTGATCAAGGAATACAGCAGAATCTCAGGTTACAAAATCAACACTCATAAATCGGTAGCCTTTATATATACCAAGAATTGTCAAGCTGAAAAAACAGTTAAGGACTCTATTCCGTTCACAGTAGTGCCAAAGAAGATGAAATATTTTGGAGTTTATCTAACAAAGGATGTGAAGGATCTCTATAAAGAGAACTATGAAACTCTAAGAAAAGAAATAGCTGAAAATGTTAACAAATGGAAAAACATACCATGCTCATGGCTGGGAAGAATCAACATTGTTAAAATGTCCATACTACCCAAAGCAATATACAATTTTAGTGCAATCGCTATTAAAGCTCCACTGTCATACATTAAAGATCTTGAAAAAACAATACTTCGTTTTATATGTAATCAGAAAAAACCTCAAATAGCCAAGACATTACTCAGAAATAAAAGCAAAGCAGGAGGAATCATGCTACCAAACCTCAGACTATACTATAAATCAATAGTGATCAAAATAGCATGGTACTGGCACAAACAGAGAAGTAGATGGGTAGAACAGAATAGAGAACCAAGAGATGAATCCAGCTACTTACCATTATTTGATCTTTGACAAGCCAATTAAAAACATTCAGTGGGGAAAAGATTCCCTATTTAATAAATGGTGCTGGGTGAACTGGCTGGCAACCTGTAGAAGACTGAAACTGAACCCAAACCTTTCACCATTAACTAAGATAGACTCTCACTGGATTAAAGATTTAAACTTAAGACATGAAACTATCAAAGTACTAGAAGAGAGTGCAGGGAAAACCCTTGAAGAAATCGGTCTGGGTGAGTATTTTATGAGGAGGATCCCCCGGGGCAATTGAAGCAGCTTCAAAAATACACTACTGGGACCTGATCAACCTAAAAAGTTTCTGCACAGCCAAGAACACAGTAAGTAAAGCAAGCAAACATCCCTCAGAATGGGAGAAGATATTTACAGGTTATGTCTCCGAGAAAGGTTTAATAACCAGAATCCATGGAGAACTCAAATGTATAAGCAAGAAAAGAACAAGTGATCCCATCGCAGGCTGGGCAAGGGAGTTAAAGAGAAACTTCTCTGAAGAAGACAGGCACATGGCCTTCAGACATATGAAAAAATTCTCATCATCCTTAATCATCAGATAAATGCAAATCAAAACTACCTTGAGATACCATCTAACTCCAGTAAGATTAGCCCATATCACAAAATTCCAAGACCAGAGATGTTGGTGTGGATGTGGAGAAAAGGGAACACTTGTATACTGCTGGTGGGAATGCAAATTAATACATTCCTTTTGGAAAGATGTTTGGAGAACACTTAGAGATATAAAAATAGATCTGCCCTCAATCCTATAACTCCTCTGCTAGGTATATACCCAGAATGCCAAAAATCACATCATAAGAAAGGTATTTGTACCAGAATGTTTATTGCAGCCCAATTCACAATTTGTAAGTCATGGAAAAAGCCCAAGTGCCTATCGATCCACGAATGGATTAATAAATTGTGGTATATGTACACTGTGGAATATTATGCAGCCTTAAAGAAAGATGGAGACTTTACCTCTTTCATGTTTACATAGATGGAGCTGGAACATATTCTTCTTAGTAAAGTATCTCAAGAATGGAAGAAAAAGTATCCAGTGTACTCAGCCCTACTATGAATCTAATTTATGGCTCTCATATGATTGCTCTAACCCAGTTATAACCTAAGAATATGGGGAAGGGGGAGAGGGAGAGGTGGGAGGGGAAAGGATGGGCGGAGGGAGGGTGATTGGTGGGATTACACCTGTGGTGCTTCTTACAAGGGTACATGTGAAACTTAGTAAATGTAGAATATAAATGTCTTAACACAATAACTAAGAAAATGCCAGGAACGCTATAGTAACCAGTGTGCTGAAAATGTGTCAAACTGTTTGTAAAACCAATGTATGGTGCCCCATGATTGCATTAATGTACACAGCTATGATTTCATATTAATTAAAAAAAAAAGAAATGCACAGATGCACTTTAATTCATCCACAGGTTTCACTGCAAAACATTCATAAAATGTTCTGGGTCAAATTTGCCCATGTGAATGCCTGAGTTATTTCTGCTGGATAAAATCAAGTCAACCTGTCATTTTGCATTATAAACAGACGAGCAAGGATGCACAACTTAACATCTGCGTGCATAATAAGCAGTTTTGCCAGTACAAACAGTTGCTATGATGTGGACAAATGAGTCTGGATCCACACACACTCTTCATACTTTATTCAGATAACTTTATCTGTAAATCTGGGTCATTAAATATGAACAAAAATAGTTGGATCAAGGCTGGGTATTTTGAAGTGATAATCCTCAAAAGGAAGAGGATCTGCTACTAAAATGTAATGTAATAGAAATTTGGACATAGGGAGCACCTGGCATAGAATTTTGGCAGATAATTAGATAATTGAATACCTATGACAGCCAGTTAATTGTCATAATCAGTGGATAATTTATTGGAGATATAATCTCATTCACGCCTTTCTTATGTACAAATGAACATGTTGCCAGATGTGCATGAAGCACAATTTCAGTTCTGCTTTCACAATGAGAGTTGACTCCTATTAGTCCACCTTGGTGAGATGAAGCCCTGTTGTTGGTGGCTTTGAGAAAACAGCAATTTGGAGACAGTCTTTGAATTGAGGCCTTTAAGAATAGAATCATTTCTATTTAACTAAAATAGAATTGGTGGCAAAGAGAATGAATAAACACACTCAATGTATTTCGAAAAGAAAATTACTTACAAATAATTATTTTAAGCTCTCAAAGGGGATTTTTAGACATTAACACACATTAAGAAATTGGAAAACAGTACACAAAGCTGGAGGAGACTAGAGATGCCTTTGCACAGGTACACCACATAGTCTTGCCTTGCCTTTTCGGGAAGATTTTTACATCTGGGGAGACAGGAGTCAGATACCCTGCAGACAGGTGGGGTAGGGGTCAGAAGAAGACCTGTAGGATAGGAGAGCCACAGAGTGTGAATGCACTTACCTGAGATAAACGTAGCCAAGAGGGACCCTTTACTTCTTCTGCATTGACCATAACAAGCTTATCTGGTGAAGGGAAAATTCTTTATTTATTATTATTATTTTTTTTAGAGACAGAGTCTCATTTTGTCCTCCTTGGTAGAGTTTGGGAAAATTCTTTTTTTTTTTTTTTTTGCAGTTTTTGGCTGGGGCTGGGTTTGAACCCGCCACCTCCAGCATATGGGGCAGGTGCCCTACCCCTTTGAGCCACAGGCGCTGCCCATGGGAAAATTCTTTAATGGGAACATATGGGCAGTTGAGGTGACATTGTCCCTAAAGGAATTAGTGTGATTAGCATGATAAAAACTACACTCACCACCACCAAAAAAAAAAAAAGAAAAAAAGAAAAAAGAAAATCTACATTCACCAGTGCTACTATGGCTTATTAATACCATGGCAACCCTTGAAAATTATTCTATATATACCAAAAGAGGTAAGAACTCTAGCTCTGGGAACTCTTCACCCTTTTCCCAGAAACTCCAAGAATATTCCATCCCCAGCTTAATGTATAATTGGGTATTGACAGAAACAGGGAAACCCCCCTGAACCTGTTCAGTCTATGGCTTCCTCTGGAGAGGTCCACTTTCTGCCCTCTTTGAGAGTGTACTACACTTTTCATACTCTGTCTTTATTATGAATAAATGTTTTTGCTTCACATGTGACCCTATGTTTGAATTCTTTTTTGCATGGAGGTCAAGAACCCTCTCTGTTTTCATGGGTGGTGGTCAGCACTGCCATTAAAAGTGGTTTAGACATTGGCCACAGTATTTCTGGTCTCTGTCCAGCTTTCCTGGGAATCTATGAATTTAAGAAAAAGAAAGTACGTTTTTAGCCTTGACACTGATCTATCTCACAGAGAACAGGTGTCATAGAAAATCATCTTGATTTTCAGCAGAATATGTGTGAGTTATAAAGATTGTAGTAACCAACCTGGCAAGAAGACCCCTAAAGACCCATAACTGTCTAACTGTCTCAGCCTTAGTCCCCGCACGTTTCACCCCCCCCGCCCCCCTTGGGTTAATTCTGAGAACAGGTTTCCGAACAAGGAAGTTCTCTCCGAGTTCCCTGGCTCCCTTGCCAGACAATGGTGAAAGCTCACTCAAGCAGAATTTCCCAGGTTCTGTAACCTCCCTGAACTTACCCCAACCCCCTAGCAATAGCTAAGCAATGGTGAAAAAATTACCTATGCCAACGTTGTCTCCATGCCAACCACCACGTAGTACACCACGCAGTCGCCATGCTGTAGCCCTCTGACTCTCCACCTCAGGTAACTGCCATGTTCTGCAGTTAGCTCCTCACTTCGGGGCTGTTTGCCTTTGGGCAGCCACTCGCCTGCGCAGGTGTAATAAATCACCATCTGATTTATACCTGAAGTGGGGTCCAAGTTTTTCTTCCAGGTGGCACATGCATTACAACAAGATATCATTGTTGAGATAAGCCATTGAAATTTGGGATTGTTTGTTACTGCAGCATGCTATATTTTATCTTACCTTGTAAAGAACTTTTTTGATCTCTCAGAAATTTAGTGTATATTTACCCATTTTCTATGTTCGACTGCTATAAGAAAAGATCAAAAGTTTTCATATTGTCATATGAAAGCATTAGTTAATACTCAAAAGCCAAACAAAAAACAATAATGGATTACCAATGTTGTTGTTGGCCAAAAAATGGGTTATATGTTTTAGCCTATCTAGGAAATGTGGATTTTAGCTAGATGCGCTGCCCAGCTAGACAAAACTGGAGTTCACTTTATGAAAATATGGTAATAATGGTATTGAGAAAATAATTTCAAGCTCTACCACAACTCTCAATCATATTGACAGAGACGAGAAAAACTAGATTTGAGAAATCTCATTAATTAGTTCAACTTTAAATGCTGGAACCAGAATTTGAATCTCTGTATGTATAGTGCTACTTTCTCTGGGTAAGCAGATCCTCCGCAAGATTCATAGCTCAAAAGAAATTAGCATTTGAGGCAGAAAAAACTTGGTGTCCACCAAAAGATTTTATGCCTTTTTTTATTTAGGAAGCATCTGAGCAGTCAGTAACATATTTTTCATCTTTCTTCGTACTAGTGAGAGTGGGAATGTTTTTGCCAGTGGGACATAAGTAAAAATAATGTGTATTGCCTCCAGATTGAGGTAATTAAGAAGTTGATATGCCTTCACTGTTCTGGCTCTTGTCTTTTGAATGATAATGCTTGAAAGAGCTATCTTGAAAACTGTTCAAGAGGGCAGAGTCTGCTGCGTGTCTGGGTATCTGAATGAATTTGTAGAATAGAAGCACTACCCCCATCCCAGGGCTATTTCTGAAAAGAGCCTGAATTTGGCCTGTTATTCTGACAGAGAAGTAAATTTAGGGTGTAGGAAATGAAATTTCAGATTTTGCCTCTTATAAAAGATAGCAGACTAATAAAATGATATATATATATATAAAAGAAACTAAGTGACTTCTGGGGAAATCAGGCACCAAGAAGGGAAAGGAAATTTTTTAGAAAGAGGAATGTTTCTTTGGTAAAATACATCATTTACTGTCCCTATTGTAAGGCTGGTCCTTGCAGTGATAGAAAAAAATCTTCTTGAAAAGAAGAAAAAGTCACAATAAAGTGAGGAGCTAAGAAAGTACAAAGAGTCAGTTAAAATTTCACATTTCAATCAGTAAAAAATTATGCAGAGATTATAAGCATAAAAGTTAACTACCAGAGCTTCTGTAGTAACTCTGCAAGCAGTTACATTCCCAAGAGTCCACTTACACTATGAAAATATTTCAAATGTTATTTAACTAAGAGTCAAAATAGACAAAAAGAAGTCCCATTGCTCTCAGATTACACTGTCTGACCACGTTGCCACTGAGCACCTTAAATGTGGCTAGTTCAAATTGAGATGTGCCGTAAGTGTAAAATACACACAGGATATAAAAGACTTAATGACAAAAAAAATGTAAAATTGTTTGCTATTGTAAGTTAAAAATTATAATATTTTGGATATAATGGTTTAAATAAAATTAACTACTACAATTAATTTTACCACTTTTCGCTTTTTAAAATGTGGCTACTAGAAATTTTAAATTATATACAGGGCTTACATTATAATGTTGAGCAGCATTTTGCTAAGAAATTCACAGTGTATATTCTTTATTCCTCCAAAGTTGAGGCTGGGCGTCAGATAGGTGATTACAAACACTTATTTAGAGAAGCAGCTTTGACCAAGAGAGTATGAAATGAAATGAGGTTGACTAGTTTCAATAGAATTGAAAGCATGGCATTTACTCAGTTAATGTACAAATGAATAAAAAGCACCTTCTTAAAACTACAATGAACATACCCTAGAAAAAAGCAAACAAAACAACCAGACACCTGCCACAACAACAACAACAACAAAAGAAAAAGCCAACTCTTTATGACATTCTGTCACCAAAATTTTGTGGGCCTTATATAAAACATTTTAAGTTACTTATATCTCAGTTTCATAGTATTTAAAATATTAGTTATTATATTTGCTTTCTTACATAATTATAACATCAAATATGAAAACATTCATTAAAGCACTTTAATATCATACATAACTATTCTGCTACTGTAAAAAAGAAAGATCTGCAAATCAGGGGAGTTTATGTCTGAACAGAGAAAATATTATATTTCTTTCTAAATAATGTCTGAGCTGACAGGTATGTACATTTGAATGATTTAATGTACACTTTAAAAGTTTCTTTTCATTCTAAATCATGTTAAGGATTCAATTAGACTTTCATCTTAAAATAGTAATGCAATTACTTCTTCTATAATTAACAACATTTTAAAAGTTTGCCAACATATACATTCTGGCTTCAGATTTACTCTCTGTCCCTTCACACTCCCTCTATATAACTAAACAGTGTAATACAGAGCCAGTCTCAAGAGTCAGGTCCCTTACATTGGATATAAGCCTAATATCTTAAAATTAATGAAACATACTGCAACATTCAATGGAAAAATAATTTATATATTCATGTTCACATTATAATACATAACATATGTATATTATTTCATATACATTATACGTCTATATATAAAATATATGTTTATAAATATTATATATAGTATACATACAAAATATAAATTTTTAGATGGGAGACATGCTATCATTAGAAGTCTATTTAGAGCTTTAAGAATACATCCCCTAGGACTTTGGGAGAATGTTTTTCTTTATATAATTTCAAGCTGTCCTCAGGTTGTGGATACCAATTTTGCATCTGCTTTTCTAACCAATTTTAATTATTCCATAGTCATCAACATTTTATATTTTTCATTTAATATAGACACTTGCATTTTTGTTTTTCTGTCATTCTTTGCCTGAACTTAATAAAACTATCACATAGATATGAATCCATGTTATTTAGCCCATACACTCTCCAAAACATCAAATCATACTTGAAAAACATTTAAACTTTGTTAACTGTATATATTAAAATACCATTTCATAGAGATTTTAAGTTGTACTTTTTTGCTGAATACACTTTTATTAGAGCAAAAAGATAAAATATCCAAAGCTACCAAAGACAGAGATGCACCGAGTAAGTTCTGAAAGTCTCACGTGTGAAGGTTCTATGTCCTCGGGATGGGACACCCTCCCAGCCTGTCAATATATGAGTACCAGCCAAGGAAGCTCATGGGAGCCACAGTGTCCCGAGGTCTCAGAAGTTAACCAAAGGTGGGGCGGCGCCTGTGGCTCAGTGAGTAGGGCGCCAGCCCCATATGCCGAGGGTGGCGGGTTCAAACCCGGCCAGGCCAAACTGCAACCAAAAAATAGCCGGGCGTTGTGGCGGGCGCCTGTAGTCTCGGCTGCTCGGGAGGCTGAGGCAAGAGAATCGCGTAAGCCCAAGAGTTAGAGGTTGCTGTGAGCCGTGTGACGCCACGGCACTCTACCCGAGGGCAGTACAGTGAGACTCTACAAAAAAAAAAAAAACAGAAGTTAACCAAAGGTTAGCCATATGGGTAGCATTAAGTTAAGAAAATAGCTGTCAGTGACAACAGGGAGAGATTTGTGGTACTTTAATTCTCTGTAGTCCCATCTTCAGTTCTTACCTCAGTGGCAGTCTTGAAATTAACAGCATTGCTAGTACTGTAAAGAGATGAATCAGTCTGGCTATTTGAACTCACCCAAACTCATCTCAAGTGCTAAATGCCTCTCCCCGGTGGGTGATGTGGATTAGAGGGCTTTCTCAAATATTTTAATATCATTAATGGATCAAAGAAGAAATCAAAAAGAATATTCTAAAATGCTTGAGTTGAATGAAAACCAGAAGTCAACATACCGAAATGGAGCGCAGCAGCAGTAGCACTTAGAGGGAATCCATAGTTGTAAATACCTGCATTAGAAAAGAAAGGACAATTTCAAATAAATAAACCTAAACATCTACCTTAGCAACTAGGAAAAGAAAAGCTAACAAAATTAAAAATTCGATAAAGAAAGGAAACAATAAAGACAAGAGTGAAAAAAAAACAATAAATCAATTTGGTGAATAAACTTTAAATGGCACCTTTATTTTCGGCACTGTGTGAGCAAAACATGTGGTTCGATTGAATGTGATTTCATCCTTCACTTTTCACTTGGCTCTTTTGACACCATCCCGATGTATCTATAAGGAATGTCAAGCAAGAAGATTAAACAAGTCATGGAAAACAACAATAGTCTTGCCTTTTTCCCCAGCTGGAATACATTTTGCTGCTAAATACAATGCATCACAGTCCTAGATACGTGGTTTTTGGTAAATGCGTGGTGATAAGGGTCCCCTGTCCTTCTTCATTGCATTGTGGGAAAGGATTAGGAAAATATTGTTAATATGTTACTTCATTCAAATTTTTTAAAGCAGTGTCACAAGAGTAATTGATACTGTCATATTTTCAAAGGTGTTCTTATGCAAATTCTTTCATATCGATAGTGTATATAGTTTCTTTTTCATGTATAACTTTTTTCACTTTATTAAGTACTTTAAAGTGCATGATGGGCGGCGCCTGTGGCTCAAGGAGTAGGGTGCCGGTCCCATATGCCGGAGGTGGTGGGTTCAAACCCAGCCCTGGCCAAAAGAAAAAAAAAAATAAATAAATAAAGTGCATGATGTCACTTAATGATGTCACACCTTTGGATTTCTACAAGGTCTACAAAAGCACTTCTACGAAGTACTCTGTTTATCATGAGCCACAAATTCAGAGACTCAATATGTCATCTGTTTATTCTTTAATTAATAATTATTTAATTAATCATTCAAATTATCCTTGAATGATCATCAGGAGCCTCACTATTTCTCAGCAAGGCTTATTTTCCTCCATCCTTAAACTGTTCAGGAGTCCCAGGAGTTAACCCATTCAAAGATAAATCAGCTTTTTCCTGTCCTGACATCAGGAATAGAAGGATCCAAGGCCTGGTAAAGTGCTGTTGTTGTCCTTGTTCATGTAGATGCTGGCAAAGTCCTTCAGAAACTCATCCACATGATAACACCAGGTCCATACGCTTACATGCTTCCTAATGTGGTGCCAATTATCAGCGCCAAATTATAATTTCTTTTGTTCACACTCACATATACAACTAGTATTACTCCCAAACAAATTTATAGCTGGATATTTAGATTTAGAGCACTACTTGAAGCAGTCACAGTCAAATCTGCATTTACTCTTAGTTACTCAAGCTACTCAAGCTTAGATTTTCTCTTTCCCAAAGGTAATGTTATTCCAAGAATATTATACCAATTTTGGTTGAAGCTCTGTAGTTCACTCAAGTAAATATGCTTAACACTGAAATTAAAAAAAAAAAAAAAGGAAGAAAAACTATTCTTAAGAGTCTTCAAATTCTTGGTTATATATTTCAAGAAGATAGAAGCTAGCACATAGACCGGTAACATAAATCTTTAAAAAAAAAAAAAAAAAAAAAAAACTCTGCTGATTAAATTATTATTTATACAGCACCTGCCTTGGCAAGAAATTTAAATAAAAACATTCTTTTATCTAAAATGAGAGCAAGGAAAAGTATTATTCATTTTCTCTCATGTAGACCCTAAAATTTTTACACAAAGTTCCTCTTCTACTTCCCATTTAACAATTTTTTTTTTTTGCAGTTTTGGCCAGGGCTGGGTTTGAACCTGCCACCTCCAGCATATGGGACCAGCGCTCTACTCCTTTGAGCAACAGGCACTGCCCACCCCATTTAACAATTTTACATCCTGGGGCTCAGGGGATTTGTGGCCTTGCTCATTTAACAAAAGAAAGCGTCAAGAGCTAGTCTCCGTACACCCAACCATTTAAAAGGCTTCTATAAGAAGTTATTATCAGATAAACCAAAGCTTCAATTCGCAGATATAAGAAACTATGATATTTTAAAGGCCTCTTTTAAAATGAGCCTTTTGTTAAAAATTCCTGCTTCAACAGATACTGTTTATCCTCCAGAAATGCATTATCCAAGAACTTGACAGCTATCAAAAATAGGTTTTGCATTTAGAGACCTTCAACAAGTCTTTTATACTTTTATGGGTTCTATCCCTCAACTTTATTCCTTCAAAATAAATGAGTGTAGAAGAAACTCTATATCCAGAGATACAAAGATGAAATGGACTTGCCCATAAAAAATTCCCTCTTTGGTAGGCATGTCAACAAATGACTAGAGAGCTATACTAGTGTGATATGTACTTGAATGGAACTGAGAACAGAGTGCAGAGACACACGCAGAGATGCTAACTACCCGCAAGAAAGCAGAGAGGAGACATGAGCTGGTTGTGGACAGGTGGGAGCATTGGCAGGCTTGCCATCTGCCACTCTTACTAACTACCAGGATTGATTCATTTGATCATGTTCTGTTTGGCAATGTCCCCTTCTTCCCAAAAATCTCCCCTATAAAAACTAGAGGCAGATTCGGGAGTAGACAAAATAATTCCACTGGGCTTATTCACAGAGATTTCACCAACCAAAACCCACTGTAAGGAGAAAGGAACAGAGTTAAGAATGAAATTGGCAGGCTGTAGGCTAAGTCCAGGAAACTAAGGTCCTCCATGTGTGGGCAGTAGGAGCAAAGTTTTATTCAAGGGAAATATGCAGTCAAGTCTGAGTTTTAGGAAAATAATGTGAAAGATGGACTAAAATGGGAAGGAATGGTAACAGGATAGTCAGGTAGGAAAGTGTTTCAATTAGGCAAGGGAAAACAGAGAGATTGGCCGATAGTAACAATATTAACATACAAATGTAACTGGTTTCGAAAGTCTATAAATTGGACAACATAGGATTTGGTGACTGATTCAGCAATGTGGGAATATGAAGTGGAGTTTACCAAGGACAAGGTGGTGGATACTAATCCAGGTTACTAAGTAAAAGATAAACAGATTGTGAAGGATGGTGGGGGATATATTGTTAGACACATTAAGTGTTAAGTTTAAGGGACCAGAGTAACACACGGTAGAAAATTAAAAATATGAATATGGAGCTTTTATGTAAAATTGTAACTAGAGATACAAATGTAAGGAGTCACTGGCATAAATATAGTCACACCTGTTTAGGAGAAAACAGAGAAGGAGAATTTTGAGTGAGTCGAGTTGAAGGCCCAGATAAAACCCAAGAAACAGTGAAAAGGAAGAAAAAAATTCAGCATAGGGGATTGAACATCTCTAGAGATGTAAGACAAAGAAATTTTTCTCTAAAATGATTTTTTATTCATTGATTAAATCATTCTATAAAATGTCTTATAGGGTTATGCATAAAAAAATTGTTCATGGATAGTTTACATAAGAGAGGGAATATGTGTCTGCAAGAAAATAACGAGTTAATGTTTGCATAATCTTAAGTAGAATGAATACTAAAAAGACCTTTATAAAAATATTTATTAAAAGGCTGGGAGAGAAAATAAAGGTTTCTTAGGTGACAGAAGGTGAGGAAGAAAACGTAAAGAATAATTAAAGAAAAGAAAAGAATTCAGAAGTAGAAGAACCAGGAGAAATCAGTCTCCAGTATATGAAGGAATAGAAGCCCTTCATGAAATATTGTGATGATAATGAAAACAGTGGGGTTTGTGAAAGTAGAGATTCTTAGTACCTTTAAAGAGGGCACAAAATGCAACTTATCCAGGTGAAGGAGAAAAGAGAAACATACTGATTCAACATAAGCATCTATTTCTACACTTTGCTGAACTCATATTAAAGTGATTTTTAAAGAAGCGTAAATGCATAGAGACTGATGGAATATGGACGAATGATAACACCAGTATTCGGTGACTAGAAAATATTTAGATGAATGGAGATAATTTAACTGAACCAAACTGGCTAGTTGCACAGAAGTTTCAAAACATGATTGATATAGGCTCTAGATTGGCCTATTAATCCACAAAAAAAGAAAAAAAATGCAGGAGAAAGATGGACATGTTGAATAATAGCATAAAGATATTTAGTAAGAAAAATGGTCCTTTTTTTTAAGAAGCAAGTATCAATAAATAAAATGGATATACAAAAAACTGATACAGATTAAGAGAAAATTAACAGATGTGTGTGAAATATGTCTGGTTTCAGACTTGGACAAACAAACTGTAAAATTCCCTCATGAGACAACTTGGGAAATTTGAATATTAACTAGGTATTCTATAATGTTATTGTTTATTTTGTAGAAATGTGACTGGTACTGCTTTTATGTTTCTAAAAGGGTTTATCTATTAGAATAACATACCCTGTAACTGACTGAAACAAGTTTGTGATTTCCTTTAAAGTAATCCATTAGTTTTGGTGGCTGGCATGGGGAAGGACCAGGATTCGGCATGTGTGGGTGAAACAAGGTTGGCTACATGTTGATGATTGTTAAAAATAGGTGAATGGGCCAAAGAAGATGAAATATTTTGGAGTTTATCTAGCAAAGGACATGAAAGATCTCTATAAAGAGAACTATGAAACTCTAAGAAAAGAAATAGCTGAAGATGTTAACAAATGGAAAAACATACCATGCTCATGGCTGGGAAGAACCAATATTGTTAAAATATCCATATTACTCAGAGCAACATACAATTTTAAGTCAATCCCTATTAAAGCTCCACTGTCATACTTTAAAGATCTCAAAAAAAAAAAATATTTCATTTTATATGGAATCAGAAAAAAACCTCCAATAGCCAAGACATTACCCAGAAATAAAAACAAAGCAGGAGGAATCATGCTACTAGACCCCAGATTATATTATAAATCAATAGTGATCAAAAATGCATGATACTGGCACAAAAACAGAGGTAGATGTATGGAACAGAATAGAGAACCAAGAGATGAACCTAGCTACTTACCGTTATTTGATCTCTGACAAGCAAATTAAAAACATTCAGTGGGGAAAAGATCCCGATTTAACAAATGGTGCTGGGTGATCTGGCTGGCAACCTGTAGAAGACTGAAACTGGACCCACACCTTTCACCATTAACTAAGATAGACTCTCACTGGATGAAAGATTTAAACTTAAGACATGAAACTATAAAAATACTAGAAGAGAGTGCAGAGAAAACACTTGAAGAAATCGGCTTGGGCGAATATTTTATGAGGAGGACCCCTGAGCAATTGAAGCAGCATCAAAAATACACTACTGGGACCTGATCAAACTAAAAAGCTTCTGCACAGCCAAGAACACAGAAAGTAAAGCAAGCGGACAGCCCTCAGAATGGGAGAAGATATTTACAGGTTGTGTCTCAAACAAAGGTTTAATAACCAGAATCCACAGAGAACTCAAATGTATTAGCAAGAAAAGAACAAGTGATCCCATCTCAGAGTGGGCAAGGGACTTGAAGAGAAACTTCTCTGAAGAAGACCGGCACCCTGCCTACAGGCATAAAAAAAAAAAAAAAAAATGCTCATCATCCTTAAGCATCAGATAAATGCAAATCAAAACCACTTTGAGATATCATCTAACTCCAGTAAGATTGGCCCACATCACAAAATCACAAAACCAGAGATGATTGTGTGTATGCAGAGAAAGGGAATACTTCTGCACTGCTAGTGGAAATGCAAACTAATACATTCCTTTTGGAAAGATGTTTGGAGATCGCTTAGGGATCTAAAAATAGACCTGCCATTTGATCCTTCAATTCCTCTATGAGGTGTACATCTAGAAGATCAAAAATCACTCTATAACAAAGATATTTACACAAGAATGTTTATCACAGCCCAATTCATAATTGCTAAGTCATGAAAGAATCCCAAGTGCCCATTGACCCATGAATGGATCAATAAATTGTGGTACATGTACACCATGGAATATTATGCAGCCTTTAAAAAAGATGGGAGACTTTACCTCTTTCATGTTTACATGGATGGAGCTGGAACATATTCTTCTTAGCAAAGCATCTCAAAATGGAAGAAAACTTATCCAATGTACTCAGCCCTACTATGAAACTAATTTATAAACACCCACACTTCCTTATGAAAGCTATAACCCAATTATAGCCCAAGAAGAAGGGTAAAGAGAGGGAGGGGAGGTAAGGGGGGTATGGGTGGAGGGAGGGTAATTGCATTAATGTATACAGCTTAATTTAATAATAAAAAAGATTAAAAATAAATAAATAAATAAAATGGGTGATTGGGAGATGGGGTTTTTGATATGTTTCTGTAAATTTATGATTGAAATTTCATAATGAGAGGTTTAAAGGAAATAGAAAGTAAAATTATCTGGTATATACTGATAACAATTGAGAGGTCATTAGGAATGAACTGGTTATTTCTTTCTTCAAAAAGATCACTCTCAGCCAATGGAATGAATATAAAATAGTGACAAAGTATAGGTTTGCTTAGTTATTCATTCATATATTTCTTGCAGTGTGCTAGACAGGAAGAATACAAATAAGACAGTTATGAGGAAGCATATAATCCAAAGAAGTATGTTCTTTTAAATGTCTTTGCAATTAGAACATAAAATGAATTACTGAATGCTAAACTTTAAGAGATGCTCATATAGCATCTAGAACTGTCCGACAGTGTGTCAGACACTAGTCATATTTGGCTACTGAACATTTGAACTTTCCATTTTATTTAATTTTTATTTCTTCAAATTTAAGACACAAGCAATGTAAAATATTTAAGTGTTACATGACTTTATTATTTTGATAGTGCTTTCACTTTACCTATGCATCGTGTAAGATATTATTGATGTATTTTACTGCACATGTTGCAAACATTCACCATTCCTAGTATTGCACATAAGCTTGTCACCAAATGAGTTGGGTCTAGTTGTCTGTGGGTTGATTCAATTTGTACGGATGGAAGATTTTAATGTGTTCATTTAAATATTGTACGCAGGCAGCAGGAGTTACAGTAGTACCTATGTTAATGGTAATTGATAAATAAATTTAAATATTTATTATTTTAATTATGAATTGAGCAAATTACCTTTCTAGTTTAAAAAATAAATATGGTGGGTGGTGCCTGTGGCTCAAAGGAGTAGGGCGCTGCCAGAGGTGGTGGGTTCAAGCCCAGCCCCGGCAAAAAAAAATGCAAAAAAAAAAAATGAATATGGCAATTAAAGTTAATGCAACAGAAGACATCCCTTCATGGTAAAAACTCTCAATGAGTTAGGCATAGGGAGAATGTACCTCAACACAATAAATGCCATGAGAGGGTCTGACAATTAAGTTCATGAACTCATTCTAAAAAATTGCTACATACCTCACTGCTGAATATCACTGTGGTTGCCTTTGAGGCACTCCCTTTGGGAAGCTAGGCACTGATGCCAACACCTAGTTCACCCTTCAAAGTAGTTTTGGAACTCTTCTTCTGAAATGGCTATCAGAGCTGTTGTCATATAAGGTCTGACATTTAAATTTGTAAACTCATTCTAGAAAAAGTGCTACATACCTCATTGCTGAATATCTCTATGGTCACTAGATACCCAAGAGGAGTACTTTGAAGGCGACCATAGTGATATTCATCAATGAAGAATGTAGCATTTTTTCTAGGATGAGTTTGTAAGCCTTACCATCCAACCTCAGATATGAGAAGCCCACAACTAATGTCATACTCAATAGTAAAAAATTGAAAACTTTTCCCCAAAGATCAGGAATAAGACCAGAGTTTCCACTCTTGCCATTACTATGCAATGTGGTACTGGAAATCCTAGCCAGAACAAGTAGGCAAGAGAAAAAAAAAAAAAAGACATTCTAACAGTAAAGGAAGAAGTTAAATTATCTCCATTTACAGATGACATGCACTCATATAGAACTCTAAAGATACCAACTAAAAACTAGTAGACTTAACCAATTCAGTAAAGTTGCAGAATACAAAATCAACATACAAATATTAATGATGATGCTTTACACTAACGATGAACTTTTTGGGAAAGAAATCAAGAAAACCATATTCACAGTAGCTACAAAATCCAAAAAATACTTAAATAAATTTTAAGTATTAAAATTTAGTAATAGTAATACTTAAATAAATACCGGAATAAATTTAATCAAGTAGATGAAACATCTGTATGCTGAAAATAAAAAATATTGATGAAAGAAATTGAAGAAGACACAAACAAATGGGATGAGATTCTGTGTTCATAGATTAGAGGAACTAAAATAGTTAAAATATCATACTATACAAAACAATCTACAGATTCAATGCAATATCTATCAAAATTCCATGACGTTATCCTAAAATTTGTATAGAACCACAACAGATATTAAAAAGCCAGAGCAATTTTAAGCAAAAAGAACAAAGCCAGAGGCATCACATTACATAATTTGAAAATCTACAAAGCTACAGTAACTAAAATAGCATGACACTGGCATAAAAGCAAACACATAGACCAAAGGAACAGAGCAGAGAGCCCAGAAATAAATCTATCTATTTACCATTAACTCATTTAAGACAAAGATGGGTTATATGAATAAAAATTTAAAGAAAAAGAACAAAGATGCCAAGATTGCATAAAGAGGAAAGGACAATCTCTTGAATAAATGATGTTGGGATAAATGGATATCCACAGGTGAAATAATGAAATGGAATCTTTATTGCACATTATATACAAAAATCAACTCAAAATGGGTGAAAGACTGAAAGCATAAGACCTACAATTATAAAACTACTGGAAAAAACACAGGGAAAAACTCCATGACATTGGTCTGGGGCAACGTCTTTTTTAGATATTACACCAAAAGCAAAGCAAAAAAAAAACAAAAACAAACAAAAAACAAACAAAAAAACAAAGCAAAACAAACCAAAGCAAAACAAAAGAAATGTATGTATACGTATGTGATATGTGTGTGTGTGTGTGTGTGTATAAATGAATGAAATTACATCTAACTAAAATGCTTCTGTACAGTAAAGGAAATATTTTAATATTTCAACAAAGCGAAGACAAACAAAGCGAAGACACACCAACAAAGTGGTAGAAAATGCTTGTAAATTATAAGGTTTTAAATTGAAATTATATGTAACCCTCCTAGCAATACTGATAACCTGAGTAAGCTGAAACTTGCACAGATAAATCAGAAAGGATTCTGTTGACTGTGTTTCTTGGAAGTGTAATAATAGACTGTAGTGCCATCGGTCTCAAAACTTTCATAGTGATGTATTTGTGATAACATAGATGAATCTAGAACGCATTATATTTAATGAAATAAACCAGGCATAGAAAGATAAATATTGCATGATCTTACTTGTATTTGGAAACTAAGAAACTGAAATTCATACAACCACAAGGTAGAAGGGTGGTTAACAGGGGGTATGTTGAGCAGGGCAGAATGGTATTGGGGAAACATTGGTGAAAAGATACAAAATTTCAGTTGGAAAGAAGAAAAGCTTGAAGAGATCTATGGCGCAATATAGTGACTATATTTCACAGTAATGTGTATGTACTTAAAGATTGCTAAGAGAGTGGATTTTAAGTGTTCTTACCACACGTAAAGATAAATTTGTGAGGTAATGCAATATGTTAATTAGCTTGATTTGGTCAATATACTTCAGAACATCTTGTATACACCAAATATACACAATTTTTATTGGTTAATGTAAAAAAATAAGATTTTAAAAAAACTAAATATCTGCACAATTCTAAAATAATAAAACTTACTGGACAACAAACAACTAACTAGAAGGTTAGTTTGTCTATTAATAATTTATTTATTTAAACAAATTATCCAATTAATAATAATTAAATATATTATCCAAATAAAGATGTCTTTGGGAAGGAAATTATGTGAAGTGAAATGGCATCAAAATATTCCTAAAGTCCAGATAGAAATACATAGTGAGCATTTAACACTATTAATTCTCCCAGTCCTTTTCTTTAAATAATCTAACATTCAGTCTCAGGAGACTAATTGATCTTACATGATATATTCCATAATAAATTCTGATTCCTCTCTAGAAAAAAAATAGATAAATCGTTGCATCAGAGCAAAGTAGAAAAGTTGCTTGCTTTGCAAAATCAGTCATGGAGATGATAGGGAATAATATTAAATGGACCTAATAAATTTAATGAGAAATCTTTTCTAAAAGATAAAATAGAATTTAAGAAATTAATCCACTGAAATAAAAATTAAATTTCCAGAATATTAGAATGAATTTTCAATAGGATCTTAGTTCATAATATTAACCAGCTGTGGAACAGTTTGGAATCATGTATATCCTCAAAAAGCCAATTTAAAATAAAGTTACCACAAAGAAATTATTACTTTAGTTATAAAAATGTAGTTATCAAACTATAAGAAAAAGATTTCAAAAGTTAAAATGTTAAAATTGAAAGGTCTTTAGTTAAAACACAAAACAATGGCAAGAGGGACTTTACCTAACAATTGCAATCAGTGTAACCTGGCTTATTGTACTCTCAATGAATACCCAACAATAAAAAAAAAAAAAGAAAAAGAAAAAAAAACACAAAACAATGCATATTGTACACATTTCTAACAATACCAAAGATCATTTAATTAAACATTTGAAATATAAATAATTTTGTCTTTAGATGAATCATACAATATAAAGCATACTTCACAATTAAATAATTGAGTATATTTTGACTCGTTAGACTTTGAAATTTGCAAAGCACTGTTGACAATTTGCAGCCTAAAATATCAAAATAAGAACACACATACTTCAGAATATTTTATATTTTTAAAAAATAAAGTTCAGCTAGATATGAAAAAAATTGTAATCACAATAAACTGATCTATGTTAGTTTAAAAGTCCAAATTGACTAAAATTTTAAAACAACAGATTGATAACTCCCTTATTGCTTTATTGCACTGCATGACACATGTTAAAAATATTTATGCTTTCATTTTTAGATTATACAAAGTTTCATTAATACATAATAACCAGTTTTTGGAACTATTAAAAGAAACAAAGACAATGTATTTAGTGATCTTTGCCAATGCCCATTGTTTGAGCCAGAGAAGAGTTTTAAAAAAATTAATGTATTATTAACTCCAAGTCTAAATTTTCTTGTAACAAATATAGCATTTGAAAATTATCCAATAATATAAAGAAAAAAATGGCAATATTATTTAGGATTTTTTGGTAGCACATATGAACAAGTTAAATTTAAAGCTCTAAACAAAAGAGTTTATTTATGACTAGAGAGGTTCTAGATTTCATTTTGAAATTAAAACTTAAATATACAAATCAATATTGATTTTACAATTTTTCTACTATGAATCAATATACAGATTAAACTGTGCTGTGTAAACTAGCTGCAAAAAGACAAAGAAAAAATTTAAAAGGCTTTGTTTATATTGCCAAATTTGGAATTGCCCTTGAATTTATGTAGTTCTTCTTTGAATTCAGTATTAGCAATTTCCAGTTGATGACAGAGTTAGTGAATTTCCTTAATTTAGGTTAAGTTTCAAAACTTACATTATGCTTTTACTTCGAAGTTAAGTCAATTCTCCTGTAAGATATAAACAAATTGTCAACACAGATGTGAATATTAAAGAGAGTTGAATGACTTGAGTATGTAAATCTAATTGATGAAATCTAAATGGAGATTGGGCACATCCAGTGAAAATTTAGCATTTGAATTGAGACACACTAGACGTATAAAATGCACACAATATTATAAAAATTTAGTATGAAGAAAAAGACAAAATATCTCAAAATTTTTATATTGGTTGGATCTTGAGTGAAAAATATTTTAGACTTATTTGGTAAAATAAAACTTACTATGAACATATATTATTCCTGTATCTTACATTTATTTTAATTTTTCTTGGCTGGCAAAGATGTTGTGACCAGTTGCTGGAAGAAACCTGACCCTATATTTTCCCCAAGGGGTAATGTGCTAGTCTGGTGTTCACTTCGATGTTGTGTACCACCGCTACTGGGAATCACTAGAAGTTAACTTCTAGTGAGTGAAGTGAGTGTCACCCCAACATCCACACCAGCCTTTCCCACATGATACAACCAACCCTAATGTTTGGGAGGACTTGACATAACTCACCATCAGGGTTTGGGTTTGACTCTTATTAATCTAAACAAATCCTTATCCTAGCCCACTTGTTGTGACAATTGGGTTCAGCGAAAAGATGGTGCTCTAAGTTGGTCCAATCAGAGTAGTTGTCGTAAACTGGGTTTCTCAGAGGTAAAGTTGCTTATGTGTGTGTGTATGTATACACACACATACATAGAGAGGGTGCCAAAAAATGTATAGACATTTTAAGAAAGGAAAAAGTTGTATTAAAATTGTAACAATATATACTGATAAGATGAATACAAGTCACATTGAGCACCTCTTGTAATTGCAGAAATCAAACATGACTTGAGTATTAAATGTAATACAATTTTTTCCTTTCTTAAAATATCTGCACATTTTTTGCACCCTCTGTATATATAGAACACTCAACTAAATTTCAATTTCAGATAAATAATAAATATTTTTTAGTACAAGTATGTCTCAAAATTCAATGGGACATACTTACACTAAAATTATTGGGCGGCACCTGTAGCTCATTGAGTAGGGCACCATATACCAAGGGTGGTGGGTTCGAATGCAGCCCCAGCCAAAATGCAACAAAAAAATAGCCAGGCATTGTGGCAGGCACCAATAGTCCCAGCTACTCGGGAGGCTGAGGCATGAGAATCACCTAAGTCCAAGAGTTGGAGGTTGCTGTGAGGTGTGACACCACAGCACTGTACTGAGGGCAACAGAGTGAGACTCCCTTCTAAAAAAAAAAAAAATTGTGTGTTGCTTGTATGAAATTCAAATTTTACTAGGCCTTTATTAATTTTTCTTTTATTTGTTATTTTTATTATTAAGTATTATTGTTATTATTATTAATTCATATCTTTAGTTGGTAAATCTGGCAATCCTACCTAGATATAGACTGTGAAACCAGGATTTCCATCCAAGTGCCTTGTTAATTAAGGAAGTGCTCCCTGGGTGAGATCAGAGGGAGGGGGGAAACCAGGTGTGATTTCAGGTGAGGCCCCAAAAGGTGGCTGCCAAAAGAAACTGCAGAAAGTGGCTGGTTCTACAGGGAAACTCAGGAAGCTGGGCTATAAGGACTGCCCCTGGGGATGTAAGCACCCCAGTACTTCCAGTTTCTAAGTGAGCCTCTCCAGTGGTCTGAAGGGGAGCCTACAAAAAGTGTTGGGTGTGGGCAGTTAAAAGCAAAGATATGGAGAATCAGTACAAAGGATCCAAGGTCACTAGATGGAGTGCCCACAATATACACCCTCGAGCCTTTGCCAATAGCTGGGGAAGCAACCTGATATGGACGACGACTTCTGCAGCCCTGGTTATTATTACTGCTGCACACTGGGCCTGAAAGGTCAGACAACTGGCATGGGGTGAAGGGCTTCCCCCTAATTCACGTCCACATGAACTTCAGAATATGACCATATTAGGTGTTATGGTCTGAATGTTTGTGTCCTCCTGACAATCTGAATCTATTCCTGTATCATTTAAGCTCCTCAATGTGGCTATTAGAAATGTGAAAGTAAACTCATGGCCCACACCACATTTATATTGGATGTTTATGATCTAGAAAAACACATATTGTTAGAAACAGGCAGCATGACAAAATAAAACAAAACAAAAACACTCCAATATTTAATAATCAGTCCCCCAAATTAGCTAATAATCATCTATACTTAAAAGAATACCTTTTTATGAATAGAGATAAGAAGAAAATAAGAAATAGAAAAAAGATAATTTGTACTGGATAAAAAATAAGAATTTTGGGGGGCCATACAAGAGAAGACAGAAAAAGTATAAAGGAGCTAAAGACTAAGTCTACAGGAATTTCAAGTAGAGTTTAAGAAACACCCTAGAAAGGGTGGCGCCTGTGGCTCAAAGGAGTAGGGGGCTGGCCCCATATGCCAGAGGTGGTGGGTTCAAACCAGCCAAAAAAAAAAAAAAAACTGCAAAAAAAAGAAACCCCCTAGAAATAATTGTTTCATTGCCTTCAATATGAATGCTTACCATGAACACACATATATCTAGCAATACAAAAAAATAGTTTTTCAAAAATTCTACTGAATACACCAATGCTTTGTGGGAGTGATGTTTTGGGGAGAAATCAAAAATTGTGCTCCTCATGTGGACATCAGCAATGTGTAACTAGTGTGCCATGGGTAAAACGGGTAAGATGGGTTCAGTGGATACCACAAATCGGAAACAGAAATACTTAGAAAAAACACAAGTTACTCAGTTTTCACTCTATCTTAAGATGCATAGAAAAAACAAAAGAAAAATTGAGCCTCCGGTACACATGATCTGGGTTCACAAAATTTTGTTTACCTCAAGAAAAAACACAGTAACTCAGTTGAATTATGTAACTCATTTCTAGCCAATTATAATTTGTGGTGAAATATTTCCCTGATTCTCACAGAGACCTTAGTTATCGGCATTTTCTCTTACCATTGGCTTCTTTTTTTTTTTTTTTTTTGTAGAGACAGAGTCTTACTTTATGGCCCTTGGTAGAGTGCCGTGGCATCACACAGCTCACAGCAACCTCCAACTCCTGGGCTTAAGCAATTCTCTTGCTTCAGCCTCCCGAGTAGCTGGGACTACAGGCGCCTGCCACAACGCCCAGCTATTTTTTGGTTGCAGTTCAGCCGAGGTCAGGTTTGAACCCGCGACCTTCGGTATATGGGGCCAGCGCCTTACCGACTGAGCCACAGGCGCCGCCCACCATTGGCTTCTTTAACCAAAGGTTATAAGTGTTTTTAAAAAAGTTTCTCTAGACATGACGTGTAAAAAAAAGTTGAACAAAAAATTTAAAAAAAAGAGAGATTAGATTTACTTATTATAATAGACTGTTACTTTTCCTATAAAATATGTCCCACCTTGTTGCTCACAGTATTAGGATCCCCAATTTTAAACAGGCGTGTGACCATTTATGATAAGAAATGAATTCCTCCACCTCCTTTGGAGCCAGCTGTGGGATGTGGGCAGAGGAGATGTGTGTATTTTCCAGGGCATGCTGTCCCTTGCCTCTTGTGGCTTTCTCACTATGGATCATTATGGATTGTGGGTAACACTGGAGTGTAGGAACAACCCAGGGATGGAAGAACAGGAAGCTAGATCTGGTTCCCAACACTGGGAGAGCTCTGAACCAGCTCTGAACCACTCTTGCCCATATTGTTCCATTTTTTAAAAATCTTTTTATTCAAGCCATTATTATTTTGGTTCTCTGCTAGTGGAGCTAATCCTATCCCACCATACTGCTAATACTTCTGCGTTTCTGAAATAAGTGTTATTGTTTGTTTACTAATGCATATTTCCACAGTTTATTGGAAATTCTCATTTACTCAGATTTGTACATTTCTGTTAGGAACACACATTGGGGTCGGGGACTGAATTACCAATAGTAAGGCAGTTCTGTTAGTGTTACTGGCAAGATAAGCATGCAGGTAAATGAAGTCTTCCCAAGATGGTCTGCAAGGCTCTGTCCGAAAGGACTTCATCAGTGAGCTGAGTGTGTCCTCCCCAGCAGAAGCATTCTTCTGTGTAATTCACCTTACAGGTATGTCTTTGCTTTTACCTGAAGCAGTAATTCTTTCTGATAACTAACTCAATCAACTATTTGTGTCTCCATTAAAGCAGTGTATAATCAGCCCAATTTCACTCTATGCTACTTTTTGTTTCCTATCGCCTTTTGGGAGAAGAGGAGTGCTACCAGGCGTTTAGCTACCTGATAGACCAGCTTCAAATTTCATATTTGCATATTACATTAGGAGCTGAAAGTATGCAAAGTTCATTGTTTTACATACGTAAGACTATTCGGAAATGAATTATTGAGGAGCTTACAATTATGCTTGTTAAGGAACTAAATTTTGAATAAACTGAATCTGAAAGGCCAGTAGAACTCTCTGCTGGTATAGTTAAAAGGCATAAATACATACAGCTCTGAATTGTCAAGAGAGGTCTACATAGGAGAAAATACCCACAGACACACACACAAAGTGAAATTCAGTATTTACTGTCAACCTAAATTTTGACCAGAAGATTTTAGTTTCTTCCAATAATGGGTAATACATCCTTCAATAATATTTTTAATTATGAACAAATGAACGGAATAATGTATTAAAATGTAATTTAAATCATTATTATGTTTTTAAAAATTTCTTCAAAAAGACTTGACAGTCAAAACTGAAGGTTTTTAAGAGAGAAGTTCTTGAGACAAGGAATAAATGCAGCAGTGCACATCAGCTACACTTCAGACAAAACTAGGAGGGCAGCTTGTAGCTCAAACTTCCGAGAAGAGTTGTCAAGGACAAAGGCAGAATAGAAACTAAAATTATTTCCTCGCCCTTCCTACCTGACGCCATTTCTTGTCAGAGTGCTGGGAGTATTCTGTTCTTTAAATTGATGATCTTAAGACATGTTTCCCCTTCCTTTGTCTAAAACAAAATTTTATATATAATACAGCCATGGTTCTCAAAATATCAGAAGTACAATACTAGAAATGGCACACTTAAGTAGATAAGGAGGCCTCACATTGTTGTAATAAACAGCTTGTAAGGTATCTGGAAATGGGACCAGACAACCTGGCGATGGCCGTATGTTCTGCTTCACTGGTTTTCTCTCATCAGAACCCTTCTGCACGTGTCTTGCCTCTTTCCTTCCCGTCTTGTTCCTGTATAGTTGAATGCAGATGAGATCTGAATTGGGGCAGCTGTAACCCCTTATTTTCAGGTAATCTTGGGCACCTGATGTTGCCTGAAGTTACTAGATAATTGGTAGGCTAAACATCATCCTCACAGATAGGGAAAACAGATGCTACTCACGGGGACAGAGTGGTTCTGCAACCCCCCTAGTTAGAAAGAGTGTCTGACTGAAATATCCAGAAGGTAGAAATACAATCTGAAAATAACCAAGGCTTAAGTTTGATGTCAGGGATTTAATTTTTCACTAATTGAGTAAATTTAGAGAATAGCATGAGGCATACTCAGTAGAAGGCTTATGGCAACAATTGACATAAAAAACAAACAAACAAAAACCGGCATAGGGATTGCAAAGTGTGGCAAAGAATTTCTCCACATTTGCTCCACGTGCTTCCACTTTAGGAGCTTGTGTTTCCTCTATTTGGAAGAAAAAAAAATATCTCAGAGTACAGGTAAAAAAAATATATATATTATTTACTGTTACTCAAGCAATTTTAAACACTCTAAGGGCACCTGTACCCCAAAAGCATTTTGTCAGACTGCACCCTAATTTTTGTACCTGTTGTCTTTTCTACAATCTCAGAGCATAGCCCCATTGTGGGCCTCAGTCCTGAGACTAAACCTGACTAAAATTCTGGATATTTCACTAAGCAGCCACAGAAAGATCCCAATGTGAAGGGGCAGTAGCTTCATGTAGGTGCGGGAAGGTGATTCCTCATGGTACTGTCTGTGAATGACATCACAGACCATTGAGTCAGGGGAACCAGCACTGAAAGAAAGAAGGTGCCGGAGGAGGCAAGTCAATCGTGGATTATTCAAACAGGAAAAGGGAAAAATTGATATCAGAATGGAGAATTGGTGTCCTTAAAAACAAAAGGGCCACCCCCATTCCCTGGTATCCTAAGTACTAGCATAGAAGAATTGAAAAAGGAGAAAAAAAGATGTTCGTGACAGAAAGTACCTTGTTAAAGCACCGGTGAACATGTCAAAATGTCAGTATCCCCAGAACTGTGTTTTTCTGCAAGTTGAGCGTGGGTGGCAAGAGTTAGCCTTCTAGCTTTTGACTCTTGCTCTCACAATGCCTTAGCCACAGCATTCATTTGCACTTCTTCAATGAGCTGCGCCCTGTCAACACGCAGCTAGAAGCTGGGTACACGGTCCCTTACCATAATGAATTGTTCTGCATAGCCAAGCCGCATGCCCATGCCCCCTCTGACGGGACATCATGTCGCTGCTTTGTTAATCTGATTGCAAAGATTTGGTCAGGCTCTGCCAGATGTGGAGAACTGCTTCCTGAGCCCTGAGCCCTGATTAATCATATCCTGAGCTGTCAGGTCTGGCTCTTGAGCAGAGAGGGGAGACATGAATCTCTTATTACAGGTTATAAATGCAAATGTTCAATCTATTGTTGTTATCTGATAACAATGTCCCAGGGGCTCCAGATCCTTCTGTGTTTCAAGAAAATCTACAAATCTATATTTTATAGAGCCCGTGGGTTGAATGCCACAGGTTAACCAAACTAAATAGATCTGCATGTGGCATCCAAGCCACAGGTTACTCCTACCTTACATTGTACATAACAATGGTATCAAGTGACTTATTATTGATTATATTACTAGTGTCTTAGAAGATAGATAAGATTAAACACCGTTCTTTTTCTACAGGTAATATAAGTTAAATTTATAGGGGTGAAGTGACTTATAAACTATCAATAATATACTGGAGAGTAGAAAAGACTAAATGCTGAATGGAACTCTAGACTTATGGTCATTTCAGCAACTCTAAAGTTCTTATAAATCTATTCTATGATAATACAACTTGTTTCTTTCTTAGTATCTTCCTTTCCCAGGTGATTGCTCCCTCTCACTCAACCCCCGTGTGTGTGATATCCTGCTCAGCTCAGGTGAGTGGTTCCTACGCACCACCCCCCCTCGTTCTGGACTTACTGTTTGGCTTCAACTTAGGCTTTGTTCTTAAAATCTTGAATCTTTTGAGTTTTATCGTTTAGCCCTCTTCCCTACTGTTCAGTTAATATTCAGCTAAAAATAATAATGTGTGGTACATGGCATATCACCTCACTCAGTATTCCATACTCAATGCCAAGGAGATATGGAAAAGTAAAATTTGAATGTGGATTGGACAACTCACTATTAAACAGTTAAACCTGGACTAGGGTAGCAGAATTTATGTATAATTTGACTCTTTAAATCTTTGTTCTCCTGACCAATTTGATAACCAGCCAAGTCCTCATAAAAGTAAAAAGCCATTCTCTCCGATGTTTGCAGCTTCTTTAGCATGTCCGAGGTAGAGAACAGTGAACACTGCCGCCTGTAAAGGAAAAAAATATATAATAAATAACCAGTGTACCCAGAACTCTGGGGAAGAAACTTCATTGATGCTGTCTCCTGTAGTGCTGAAAACAACAGGAACTACTGATACTTGGAAATTACATGCAATAAATAGAATGACTTATAGTGATTCCTAGTAATTTACCAATTATGTATTCTTTTAGAACTATAGGCTTGAAACTTAGAATACAATAGGTGTGAAGATCAGCCATAGGAAGAGCTAGACATTTCCAATTAGTAATCAAATATCTACCATTATCCTGGGTTGCTATCTTGTGCCAGGCCCTCTACTAAGAACTATGAACATGACCTCAGTAATACTTATGGCGCTCCCAGGTAGGTTTTAGAATTTCAGTCTATTATAGTTGATTGAATTGTGACCAAGAAATATCACACAATTATAATGTAACGAATCCAGGAATTTAAGAAATTCCAAGTAAGAAGGATTCCTCACATCACAGAGGCTTCAAGGGTGATAACACAGGCAGGTTATGTGACTTCAGAAGGAACTAGAATAGCCCCTAGCTCCAGCAAGCCCTCAGTGCAGGATTGAGGTAAGGGCAGATAGTTCAGGTAAGAGAAAACATTAAATGTATGTTCCTGCTAGCCATAGTCACCAAGTCAATCCATGGTGAGACTAGATTGAAAATAATGAATCTATCTCTGTGGTCTCCATCTTTTCCATGTGTTTATTTTTTCTTTACTCTTTTAGAGAAGAGATTAGTTTTCTTTATTTTTGTTGTAGTCCCCTCCTTTCTTTCCTTTCATTCCTTTGGAAAAATTACAAGTTTATCCTGGCTGAACATAAGAGAGATTTTGTCCCTCCTCTTCCCCAGGGGTTTAATAACCATAAAGAGCAAGCAGAGTGGAGACAGTATCAGTCCCAGAGGGGGATCCAGTGGCCCACTGCAAGGCAGTCACTAGAGAGACAGAATCAGAAGCAGCTGTGATCAACGGAGTCTTTGGCTGTACTGTTTCAAACTTTCCCATCCATTCATTCTCCTTATAAATTCTAAAGTTTGATTCCTAGGCTTACCAAAGAAATAGCCAACTTGCCTCCCAAAATGCTTACATTAATTGTTACAGAGAGTGGGGCAGAACTGTGTCGTTTGTTCCCTTACTATGTTTTAAAAGGTCCCTTTTCATGTTTTATTGTGTATCCGAAAAATGTGCAGGAAAAAAGAAAGCCTTCAATAAAATCGTAATTTATTCCTAAAAGACAGCTCTAAATTTCTCGCCTTAAATCACAGCAGTCTGTAACTTCAAAAATCAAGTAGAATACATAAACACACACAGAGGAACTTATGAGCAACAAAAACAGAGATTGAACCCCAGACTTCTCCCTCCTCAGAAAATAGCAGTTTCAAGCAGCAGGGGGTCAGCATTTTCCTAAGGCTGTCTCTGTTATACCGGTGTGTACAGAAAGGACATGTGTGGCTTTACTTCAGCAGTTGCCTTGGCCAGAGAATTATTGCTTCCATTACTTTGTACGTTTGCTGAGTTCTCAGAAAGGGCAACTAAAATAAAATCAAAGCCAGATTGTTCTGAAAATGCTTCCCCCAATTCTGATATGGCTATTTCATCAAGAGAGGGAGTACACAATACATTATCAACACTGTTGACTGACGTAGAAATAAACATGACATCTGCTCTCCACCCTGATGCAACAATGAGAAGTTCAAGACTGCAACTTGACTCGGTTCCCCATTAGTAGTAACTTTTGTCATTGAGATTCCTAGGCTTCCTCTTCCTACAGTGAAAAACTTTTGTTGTGAAGTCCAGGATCTAATAGTGTCAAAAATACAATGTGGTATCTCTCTGTCTTGGCAGGCTCCTTATTCATTCCTACATTATTCAACATAATTTGGGGCAATTAATATGTAATTGATGCATATTGGAATTCAAGTGTGAATAATAATAAATAAAGATAATAATAATAATGATAATAATGTGAATACTAGCAACTCACATTCATTAAATGCTTACTATATTCCAGAAACTGTCTTTTGGATTTGAATATTTTTCTATTAAATTTCCCCTCAAAGAGCCCTATGATTTATATAGCAATATAATGATTATTTTACTTCACACACGAGGAAACTGACGCTTAAAAGGTATCTTGCCGAAGTTCCCAAAGGTAGAAAATCATGGAACTTAGATTTAAACACAAGTTGATAGAATCTAGAAAACAGAGACTTAATTAACCACTTTGCCATCTGATCTGGAAATGTTTTTCTGAATTAGGAATCTTATTTTGAAGAAATTTGATGAATTGGGGAAGGTTCTGGATTCTTCATTTTGTTAAGGAAAGAATCTTGATTGGGCACAGAACATGAAGACACTTCTGAAATTGATTCCACACTAATTCAACTTCTCCATGGTTCTATTACACGTAAAGAAAATTAGAATCACCTGCTTATTAGGAAGCTGCAGTGGAAGCCCTAGTTATAGAAAAGATATATTATAGGCTCAAAAAATATAATAATAAATCTGCAGTGGACTTAAGAGCTCTTCACATCATTAATAGTTGTTACTATTTTAGTATAGAATAAACATATTCATTTAAGTTTAGTATAGCATAAAGACATATATTTATTTCAAATAAAAATTCACCTGTAACTGCATGCTTCAAAGCAGAATCGGAATAATTTCAGCAATAGAAAATTAAAGTACTGATACATGCTATAACATATGAAAACATTCTATGTGAAAGAAGCCAATGGCAAAACCTACATATTATATGAATCCATTTGCATAAGATTTCTGGAAGAGGAAACTCTATAGAGACATAAAATAAGTTAGTATTTTAGGGTGATAGGTGGGGTGTTAGAGAAGGTGATCACCAAAGGGTACAGGGTATCTGAAAATGTTTTAAAATTGACTACGGTGATAATGCACATATCTGTGTATAAGAGATACCACTGAATCGTATGCTTTAAATAGATGACCTGTTTGCTATATTCCTATAGGAATAGGTCAATAGAGCGGCTTAAAAAAATCAACAAAGACAGGAGCAGGAAGGACTAAGTGCCCCACCTATTACCTCCCCCTCCCCGATAAGACACCTTATTTGACTCCATAGAGCTTTATGTTTTCAACCATTATTAAACATTTATGAGTAGAATTGGAAACCCAATAGCCATGTTGTAAGTACAGTTTTTAGCCTACAGGAAGGAAGCACAGGACTCCATTTCTCTTGGTTATCACTCAATCCCCAAAGAAGAAGATTTTTGATGGATTAGTCTAGTAGAAAAAGCAACATTAGACCATGCTGGTTGGGTTTGGAACGCTCCTTTTGATAATGAAATGAAGTACAGGTTGGAGCCCACATGGAGTGTCCTCCCTTTAACTACTCTTCTTTCTAGTCTGTGGAAGGAGAAAAACAGGCTTGAAATTGTTTCCACTTTGGGAAATAACCTTCCTCCAGAAAGACCTAAAATAGGTCAATTAAATTCTGTCAGAAGCCTAAGAGTAAATGTTCTCTTTCCTCCTTTTCCTTGGCTTGCTGTTCCCCAAAATCATCTCACTTGTTGTTGAAGGGGTATTGTGTTGATATAATACCAAGCAATCTCCTTTGCTCTTCTTGAAGATTCCTGAGGACAGAGTATGGCAACCTCTTTCAGTATCCCATTTCAATGTTGTTGGGTCTTTTTCTCTAAGGCTACTGAAACATTCTTCACAATGCCCTGTCAAAATCACCCCTACTACAGTTAAGCTAGTTGTTCTCAGTTTGTCATCTCCAGAAACAGAGAAATGCGTCTTCCGTGAGCTTAGAGATCTGTATTTTCTATTTCCAAGTTAGAATGAAAGTGTGAAACAGAATCTTGCTAATAGGCCATGCAGCTTTCAACATCTAATTTCATTCCTATGAAAATACAAGTCAAAAACAAAAACTGAAATACACTGAAAAATAAAAACGTTTATATAACTAATGTCAGAATCTTGGCTGCATTTCCCTTCATTAACATTAATTAACCATTGGGGTGCTGAGAGGGTTGCTTCATATCATATCAAGGTTTCATCTCTTGGCACAATCACCAGTTTTGTAAAGGAGGGGTGATAATGAGATACATGGGATTCATTTTGCTTTCACTACTGCCCATACCTGACATAAGTTTACATAAGTAAGAACATTAAATAGTCACTTCTCTTCTCAGAGAGTTCTGGTTTTGGAAGGAAGAGAAGCTATTTTCAGGTCCAGGGAGATATTAAATCTGTAGGAAGCTATTTGGATACAGTACTTGCTGGAAGAAGGGGCTGACACACTCTTAGTCATCTGGCCCTCATACAAACCAGTTGAGCTCTGGGGATTCTTTTCATTACCCACAGTCTGAAATGACTGTTCATGTCTTCAGCCCATTTTTAATCAGTGTTTTCCTTTCTTACTGATTTATAGTTCTTTTTTTTTTTTGTAGAGACAGAGTCTCACTTTATCACCCTTGGTAGAGTGCCATGATGTCACATATTTAGATGCTAATATTAAATATATTTGAGAATATATTTTTCTTCCATTTTATTTCAAAATATTTCAGGGGTATAAATGTTTTGGTTACATGGATCTCTTTTTTGACATTTGAGTCATTGCTGTTTAAGTGTGCTGATCACCCAAATAGCGTTCATTGTAATCATTAGGTATGTTTTCCTTCCATCTCCTCCTAACCTCTCCCCCTACTTGATTTCCACTGAGTTTTATTGTCCTTTGTGCACATGTGTGCTCACCAGTAAGTCCCAGTTTAACAGTGAGTACATGTGGTATTTTCCATTATTTAGATGCTTCACTTAGGAGAATGGTCTCCAATTCCATCCAAATTGTTACAAAAGTCCTTAATTGATCCTTCTCCATGACTGAGTAATACTCCATGGTATAAATATACCATGTTTGTTAATCCATTCATGAAATGGTGGAAACTTGAATTGCTTCCACATCTTCGCAATTGTAAAATATGCTCCATTAAATATTCAAACAAAGGCACATTTTTGACAAAACTACTTCTTTTCCTTTGAGTCGATACTAAATAGTGGTATTTCTGGATTGGATTAAATGGCACATCTACTTTCAGTTCTTTGAGGAATCTCCATATTGTTTTCTTCATCTCAGAGATAAAAGGATGACTCAGCATTATAAAGCAAGTAACTGTTGTTCACCACAAAAGCCAAAGCAAAAACAAAGACTATACGATTATCTCAACAAATTCAGAAAAAGCATTTGACAAAACTCAGCACCATTTCATGATAAAAACTCTCAACAAACTAAGCATGAAATACTCCAAAGTTATTTTATAATACATTTTTTGCAGCTGTCATCTTCTATTCTATGCCTTGCTTTTTCATATTTTTTTTTCTTTTTCTTTTTCTTTTTCTTTTTTTTATTGTTGGGGATTCATTGAGGGTACAATAAGCCAGGTTACACTGATTGCAATTGTTAGGTAAAGTCCCTCTTGCAATCATGTCTTGCCCCCATAAAGTGTGACACACACCAAGGCCCCACCCCCCTCCCTCCGTCCCTCTTTCTGCTTCCCCCCATAACCTTAATTGTCATTAATTGTCCTCATATCAAAATTGAGTACATATTTTTAATTGCACCTTTGATGAACCTGCTTTTTGAAATAAACTGTTGAAAATTAAGACTCACTAGTTGCTACTTGACTCAGCAATTTTACTCTGAAGTACCCAAGACAACAGAAAATACAAGTTCACATAAATACTTGCACATGAAGTTGTCATAGTGTCATTTTCTATAATAGCTAAAAAGTGGAAACAACCCAAATGGGTCAGGCCCGGTGGCTCACACTTGTTGTAATCTTAGCTGTCTGCTGAAGCAGTTGGATTACTTGAGCTCAGGATTTTGAGATCAGCCTGAGCAAGAGTGAGACTCTGGCTCTACTAAAAAATAGAAAAACTAGATGGGCATCATGCAGGCACCTGTCATCCCAGAGACTCAGGAAGCTGAGAAAAGAGGATCACTTGAGCCCAAGAGCTTGAGGTTGTGATGAGCTATGATGACACCACGGCACTCTACCCTGGGTGAGATGCTGTCTCAAAACAAACAAACAAATGTTCATCAACTGATTAATGGATAAATAAATGTAGTATACCCATGCAATGTGATATCATTCAGCAATAAATAAAAAAAACTATTGATACATGCTGAAATATGGATGAACCTTAAAAATATTATGCTAACTGAAAGAAACTTGGCACAAAGACAATGAGTTATATAATATAATTTTTATGAAGTTTTGAGAATAGCCAATCCTATAAGACAGAAAGTAGATTAATGCTTTCCTAACACTGAGCACAGAAATGTTTAGAAGAAAATGAAGTGACCGTTAATGTGTACAGGGTTTCTTTGGAGAGTGGTGAAAATTATTATCAATGCAATTAATTCACAATTTACAGAATAAAATTTGAAAAGCTTTGCTTTGGTTCCATTCATTGGGCACATCCAAATTACCTATTGTAGGAATTAAATCCTTTTCTGTTTTAACCATCTGATAACATAAAATGAATGGCCTTTACTATCTTCTTCCAATCATAATATATGAATGTCCCTGGTTTCATATCTTGTAAATATACAAGAAAATTCAGAATTGTATGAGAGCAGAATTATGTGAGAAATGCTCTAAAAGAACAATCTTAAAAAAAATATTACATGACATCTGCAGGTCTGCTTTAATGTTGTCAATCATGGTGAATGTTCAATGTAAACGCTCATCATCAAATTTCTTGACAAACAAAAGTTAAATATCCTAATTCTCAAAACAATATAAACATGTAGGAAAAAACCAAGAACACTGAACCCTGACCACTAAACCACCAGGAAGCCAATAGGAAAAACTTGAGAAAATTTTGAAATAGACCAAAAATATTAGTGATTAATAGAAAACTAAGTATTCTATGAGTTATGTAATTCTAGGGGACTCTGTGTGTTTTTCATCATCTTTGAGCTCATTTTATAATTCTGTAAATTCTGGAACACTGATAGTAATGCAAATAATTCTTGCCCATAAATATGCAGATTATCTTTTACAGATATAACTGATTATTACCTCAAGGATATATGCCAATTCTGTATTTGTATATGTTAAGCAAATGCATCTCAAAATTCCTGACTGTATGTATGTGTTTATGTGTGTGTGTGTGTGTGTGTGTACATATATATTCATATGTGTGTGTAGCTTTTGGATTTTTCCTTGAAACCCTTATAGCATCTTTCTGGTGCCCTCATTAAATAATGAGTTAAATCTTTAACACACATTAATTTTACTGTATTGTCATAATTTTACCTTTTCATTTCTTTTACTTCACATTAATATGAGTGCACATGATTAGGTTACATTGCGTTTATAAGATAAAGCCCGAATTGCAATGAATTTTACCTTCCAAAATTAATTGTTCTTTATCCAAATGCTTTTCTGGTTTGGAAGAGATTTTTCTTGATAATTTATTGCTATATATGTTTTCCATAGGTTTTGATGAATATGGTTTATCAAGCTAAGGAGATACAAGTTTGATAAAAACAATAAAATTGCTTCAAGTTAGTTTAAATTTGTAAGATTTTAACTGTGGATTCACTTACTTTAATGGCTATGAATTTTGCCCTCCAATTGAGCCAATTTGGACATTCTAATCATAATAATGTGTATTCAAATATATTCATGGTAAAGTTGATTTTTTGATATGTTTTTGCTCTGTTTAACTAATACTCTATCATGTAGGGTGGCCTAAAGTTCATGTGCAATTTTAAATTGCACAGTATTTTAAATTACACGTGAATTTTATAACCACACAGTATACCTATATACTTGTAGCTCTTTCATGTGCTGAAAAATATAGGCATTTTTAAACATAGATCTATGGAATAGGCTAGAGAATCTGGAGATTAATCAAGCCACATATCGTCATTTAATCTTTGATAAGCCTAAAAAAACATGCAATGAGGAAAAGAATCCTTATTTAATAAATGGTACCGGGAAAACTGGTTATCCACATGTGGAAGACTGAAACTGGGCCCGTACCTCTTACGGTTGACAAAAATTGATTCTTACTGGATAAAATATTTAAAATACAACACGGAACAATAAAAATGCTAGAAGAAAGTGTGGGGAAAACACTTGAAAAATATTGGACTGGGAAAAAACTTTATGAGGAGACAGCCCCACCCCCAGGAATTACAGCAACATCAAAAATAAATAACTGGAACTTGATTGAGCTAAAAAGCTTTTGCACAGTTAAGAGTACCACAAGCAGAGCCAATAGACAGCCCTCAGAATGGGAGAAAATGTTTGAATGTTATGAATATGGCAAAGGCCTGATAGCTACAATCTTCAGAGACCTCAAATAATAAGAAAAGTGCTAACAACCCTCTCTATAACTGGGCAAGAGATCTGAAAAGCAACTTCTCCGAGGATGACAGATGAATGGCCAAAAAACACATGAAAAAATAGTCATTGTCTTTAATCATCAGAGAAATGCAAATCACAGCCACTCTAAGATATCACCTAACCCCAGCAAGTTCAGCCAACATCACAAAGTCCCAAACACCAGATGCTGGTGTGGGTGTGGAGAGAAGGGAACATTTCTACATTGCAGGTGGAATTGCAAACTAATACAGCCCTTTTGGAGAGAAATATAGAGAATCCTCAGAGATCTAAGTGGAGACCTTCCACTTGACCCTGCAATCCCATTATTAGATATTTACTTAGAATAACAAAAATCATTTTACCACAAAGATATTTGCACTAGAATGTTTATTGCAGCTCAATTCATAATTGCCAAGTCATGGAAGCGACCTAAGTGCTCATCGACCCATGAATGAATCAACAAACTGTGATATATGCATACCATGGAATATTATTCAGCCATTAAAAAAGATGGAGACTTTACATCTTTTGCATTTACCTGCATGTAGTTGAAATACATTCCTCTTAGTAAGTATTGCAAGAATGGAAAAATAAATATCCAACGTACTCCAGACTAATATGAAATCAACATATAAACAATTACATGTTCCTAAGAACAATAAAACACTATTATAGTCCAGTTTGGGGGTAGAGGGAAGCAGCGGGGAATGGGGGGTAACGTAGGGCAGAAGGAGGGAGGGCACGAGGTGAGATTTCACCTACTGCACACACTGTGAGGGTGTATAACACCCCCCCTGGGTGAGGGGTTCTCCTACAAATGGAACTTTACCCTGAAGTGAGAACAATGTAACCTGAATATTGTATCCTGATGTTAATTTGAATAAAGTTAAAAAAAAAGAAAAAATAGGCATTTTAAAATTACTACATGCAAAATTAGTATACAGCCATTAGATCTACTTTGTCGTATTGTTCACACTTTCTTTAGACATTTAATTTTTTTGTACATTTATCATTAAATGGGAGAAGTTTGTTAAAAATCTCTCCTTTGTGTGGTAGATGACAATTTGCCCTTACAGTTGTTCCACTTTTGTTTTGATTATTTTTAAAATATAACGATCAATAATTATTTAAATTTTTATTTGGTATACTAGAATTTACCATAATTTGGGGAGCATCATAATAATGTTTTCTCCTTTAAGTGCAGTAACTTGACACTAATTTGGCAACACTATTCATTTTAAGTTAGTACTTTCCTGTTCTGTATCTTTTTACTGTTGCACTTTTAACTTTTTTGCATATTAGCACTACATGTGCCTCTTCTAAAAATATAAAGCTTGACTTTTTGGGTCTGCATTTGTATAAAAATTACCAGCAATTCCTGTCAATTATCCTTGATAAATATTATTTGAGTTTAATCCAGCTGTTCCCATAGTCACTATGACCATTTTAGTCTGCTTCCCTGACTTATCTTACCCAGATCACTGTGTCAATAACAGGTCATCCTTGTCTAAACACCATCTCAGCTAATCCATTTTCCCTTCTGAAGTACATCTGAGACTTTTTTTTTATTAATAAAAAAATGTATTTACTTATTTATTTATTTTTTTATTATTAGTTTGTATTAAATCATGACTTTGTACATTGATGCATTTATGGGGTTCAGGCTACTGCTTCGATACACAATGTGAAATGCTTACATTGAACTAAGTAACGCATCCATCACAATTATACTCATTTCATAATAGTTTTGAAATGTACCATTGCATCATGCACATTAGGTGAGGTCCCCCCAAATACCCTCCCTCTTCTCACATCCCCCCTCTCCTCCCGTCTCTCTCCTCTTCTCTTATACTTTTTGGACTATAGTTATCTTTTGCCATTCATATGAGTGTGTAGGTGATTATATATTGATTTCATAGTAGTATTGATCACTTTGGATACTTTTTTCCATTCTTGAGATACTTTACTAAGAATTCTAAGAAGAATATGTTCCAGCTCCATCCAGGTAAACATAAAAGATGTAAAGTCTCCATCTTTTTATGGCTGCATAGTATTCCATGGTGTACATATACCACAATTTGTTAATCCATTCACGGATCAATGGGCACTTGGGCTGTTTCCATGTCTTGGCTATCATGAATTGGGCTGCACTAAACATTCTGGTGCAAATGTCTTTGTTGTAAAATAATTTTTGATCATCTGGGTATATACCTAGTAGAGGAATTGCAGGGTCAAATGGTAGGTCTACTTTTAGTTCCTTCAATGTTCTCCAAACTTCTTTCCAAAAAGGTTGTATTAGCTTGCATTCCCACCAGCAGTGTAGAAGCATTCCTTTCTCCCTGCATCCATGCCAACATCTGTAGTTTTTGAATTTTATGATGTGGACTAATCTTACTACGGTTAGATGATATCTCAAAGTGGTTTTGATTTGCATTTCTCTGATGATTAAGGATGATGAGCATTTTTTTTTCATGTGTTTGTAGGCCATACATCTGTCTTCATCAGAGAATTTTCTGTTCAAGTCTCTTGCCCAAATAGAAATGGGGTTATTTATTCTTTTCTTATTGATTAGTTTGAGTTCTCTGTAGATTCTAGTTATGAGACCTTTGTTGGAAGCATAACCTACAAAAATCTTCTCCCATTCTGGAGGTTGTCTGTTTGCTTTGCTTACTGTGCTCTTGGCTGTGCAAAAGCTTTTTAGTTTGATCAGATCCCAGTAATGTATTTTTGGTGTTGCTTCAGTTGCCCCGGGAGTCCTCCTCATAAAATATTCTCCCAGACCAATTTCTTCAAGTGTTCTCCCTGCACTCTCTTCTAGTATTTTTATAGTTTCATGTCTTAAGTTTAAATCTTTCATCCAGTGAGAATCAATTTTTGTTAATGGTGAAAGGTGAGGGTCCAGTTTCAATCTTCTACAGGTCATCAGCAAGTTCGCCCAGCACAATTTGTTAAATAGGGAGTCTTTCCCCCACTGAGTATTTTTTTTTTTTGATAGGCTTGTGGAAGATCAAATGACGATAAGTAGCTGGGTTCATCTCTTGGTTCTCTGTTCTGTTCCATAAATTTACCGCTCTGTTTTTGTGTCAGTCCCAGGCTGTTGACCTTCAAAGTTCTGTAGCAGAAAAGAACTGAAGGGTGGGGGCTGGGTGCTGCAGCTGTTTACATCTGAGACTTTAAAAATATAAATCTGATCATATCACTCCAGAACTTAAAAACTATGTGCTGACTACTCTCCAATATGACCCTTAAAAACTATGTGCTGACTACTCTCCAATATGACCCCCAAATCTTAACATAAATTTTAAGGCCCTTCATGATCTGAACTCTGCCAGTCACACTATCTTTATCCTATGTCACTCTCTGCATTCATCTCAAGGCTTCAGCCATACTTTAGTTCTGTCTGTTGAATATGCCATATGCTGCTTCCTGCCTCTGAAACTCTATACGTCTTATGTAATAATCTCTCATATTTTTGGCTGATGCTTGCTTATTCTTTGCACCTCAACTTAAAAGTCACTTACTCAATGAAACTTTAGCTGTTCCTTATCTATAAGAACGCATATTCCAGATAAAGTTAAACAAAACAACCTATAAAAAGTTACTATAAATTTCTACTTTTGTTAATGCTATTATTTTGGTGCTTAATAAAATGTATTTTGTCCTGTTTTAAAAAATATATACAAAAATAATAATTGATAATAATATTCACATTCTCAGTATAAAAAACTAAACCAATCACAAATATATAGTATGTAGATGCAAAGACGTTTCCTCATAATGTTGCTATTGTTCTTCCCAGAATTTCATTTCTGAAGCAAGAATAACCAACTCTTTATTGCTTTGGTGTACAGACATCCTTCTTGGAGATCTTCCTCCTCATTTCACTAAGAAAATTGCAATCAGGAGGTGGCTTTCAGATTTTTCTCTTTCATCCAGGTTTACCAGCTTGTCTCTATTTGTCCCTATATACTCCACTTTCCTTTCTGTTAGAATGGATGAATTGTCTATAATCCTAAAGTCAGTCCAACCATCCACATGTGACTTGGTGCCTACTCATGCAACTTTTCCTCTAGCAAGTATCCTTTCTCTTATATCTATGTCAATTGCAAAATGACATGTAAAAATAAAGCAAAAACAACATCAAATTAGGAAAAATTTTAGTATATTTAGATATCAGTCTAGATACATATATTTTGAGTATTAGTGGTGAAAACAGAAAACAGAATACTTGTCCTCTTCAGGGATCAAAGGATTAGCAAGTGTAGCATAGAGGAGGCAATATACTTGTTCTATTATGTCCTTTGACCTGGTCAATTAACAAGGACTCAATTTGAAGCATTCCACTTTCTGATCTCTTGTATTCCCAGTTTACTTTGGTAACACAGATCCGCAATCTTTAAATCCACACAAATTTTTAAACCACAGACCCTCTTCATTTTCACCACCTATCTGTTGTCCCTTTGCCTCACAAACCCTTTTATCACATTATTCCCATCAGATTTCAAACTCAACGTAACTATCTCTTACACTAAAAAATAAGTACTTTCTTTACCTGACATCGCCATTCCATGACTGCTCTAGTTCTCTGATCTTTCCTTTAAAAAACCTCAAAAGAAAATGTTCCCGTTAGTTTCTTCCCAGCATCTCTCATCCAATGTTCCCTTCAGTTCTCTCTGATAAGGTTTTCATTCCTAAAACCATTTTCATTGAGTCACCAAGAGCCTTGTTGCCAAAGTTCATATCACCAAATCTAACAGCTCATTATCTCCCTTCTAATTCAGTTTCTCAACAGCACCACTCTTCAGAAGAGGGTCCCGTGGGAACACTGGGATTTTTCTTCTTTTAGTTCACTATATGGCTTCTCCTTTTCTCCCAGCACTGAAATAATACAATGCCCTAGCTCTCAATCTTCAATCACTTTCTAGGTAGGGTGTTGACCAGTCTGGTGGCTTTAAAGTCCATCCATATGCTACCTACATCAACAATGTATTTAGTGCCAACTGGTACTCTGATCTCCAAACTCACAGATTGTACTGAGTTGTGAACAGCTTAACTCAGATTTCAACTAATCATTTTGATTTTAGTTTGTCCCAAACTGAAATCTTGGATCCTCCACCAATTTTCTCTCATATATGTTCTAGATGAGAACTGAAAGAGTTTTAGTAAATTATATCACCATTAACTTCATTAGAAAATAAATAGGCTTTATCTTTAAATGATGTCCCACCTCTGAACAGTCTTGTCCCACCTGCGCAGAACCAATCCCTAAGTCTCCCATCTCAACTCCTGCAACGTCCTCTAAAATCTTTCTTCTCCCACTTTGTACCCTCTGCGGTCCATTCCCCATATCACCATGGGAGTGGCGATGTAAAACATAAATTAGAGCATTTTACTTCTCTGCCTCAAACCTTCCAATGCTTTCTGTACTCACTTAGAATAAAATTCAAAGTCCTTATCATGGTTTTCTTCCCAATTTGATTTCTGACTGCCCCTTACCTTGCTCCAGCCACACTAATTACTTTGCTATTCTGTGAACACACTGAGCATGCAGTATCCCAAAGCCTTTGGTTGTGTTAAATCCTTCAGCCACTCTTTTCCTGGCATCACCTCTTAGCTTTATTTTTCTTCTCAAATGTCACCTTCCTGAAAATTGTATATACAGAAAGCAATCTCCCTAAACTCCATTTATTCTCTTCCCCTAAGCTTGTTCTGTGATTTTTCATAGCATCTGTTGCTACTAACTTTAGATTATGTACTTACTTGTTTGCTGTATCCCACCAGACTGTGAAGTCCATCAAGAGAGGAGCTTCAGTTTGTGATGATGTGCTAATGCCTTGATCAGTGCCTGGCAAGACATAGGCAGCCAATAAATATTTGTTGGATAAGTGAATGAAATAAATAATCCTTCCTGTGCCACCTAATTTCTCTTAATTACTCGTACTTGAAACTCACTAATCTCATGGCTAGGGCAGGCTTTTAAGCTTCGACATTTCTCCCAAGAATCAGAAGGCCACGTGAAGGTGTCTAGAATCACAAGTATGTTCCCTATACATAAGTTGTAATAAGGATTGAGAAAATAAATTAATATGTAAGAAATAAATGGTTTTCCAAGAACTCCTTGCTTTAGGCTGGCAGTATAAAGCCTTCAATCTTTTCAGAATAATGCCATTCCCCAAGCCTCTGACTCCTTTGACAGACTGTGGTTATAAATTTGTTTGAACAAAATCCCAGGACTTGGGATGCTGAATTCTATTCCCAGATCTGTTAATTACAGTGTGATGCTAGCCTTGTGGTTCTCCCCTCTCCAGGATTCAGATTTCTCACCTATAAAACGAAGGTAAATTAACCTGACACTGCTTCCAAGATGGGTTATGAGGAATAGTTACAAATAATAATCATAAAATAATTTTTGTCTTTATTACGTATTAATTAAGTCCCACTGTGTACAGAACTCTAACTCCGTAAAAAGTAGGGTGAATGGGTAACAAAGACTGTATCAGACATTGTCTTCTGCCTAAAGGAATTCTTGTTAGAAAAATTTAAAAAGAAATAGCATTATGCTGAAAAAAAAATAATCACCCTCTATGTGGCTACCGTTTCCAAAAATAATCACCCTCTATGTGGCTACCGTTTCCTTTCATCTTTTCTCTTCACCTAAAACTTTACTTTCTCAGCTGTAAAATGGTAGAAGAGATAAGCTATCTCACAGAATTTACAGCCTTGAAGGATCTCAGCAGTTTTGGTCTTTGGCTCAACACTTTCACTTTAGAGGTAACATAATTGACTGCGAGAGTGATCTGAGAGCTTTCCTAATTCACCAAGGTGGGTCTCTAATTCCCAGTTCATCTAGAAGGCTGCTTTTTATTATACCAAGATTGGCATCATGGCCATATTCTTTTCCAGGCACCATGAATACCTCCCCCCTTTTAATGGGAATCCCACTAATTCAGAGCTATTAATTTACAGATAGTTTTGATTCTAAGGATAGAATTCTGATAGAAGATTTTTGTTCTGATAAAAGATGATGAATATGACTTAACATTTTGAGGGCCAGGCATGGTGGCTCATGCCTGTAATCTTAGCACTCTGTGAGGCCGAGGTGGGTGGATTGCCTGAGCTCATGGGTTCAAGACAAGCCTGAGAAAGAGTGAGACCCCATCTCTAAAAATAGCTGGCATTGTGGTGGGCGCTTGTAGTCCTAGCTACTTGGGAGACAGAGGCAAGAGAATCACTTGAGCCCAAGAGTATGAGGTTGCTGTGAGCTATGATGCCATAGCACTCTACCAAGGGCACCAAAGTGAGACTCTGTCTCAAAAAAAAAGACAACTTTTTTAAACCTCCTGCTATACTTTATCTAAAAGTTATGTAAGACTCTTTATATAAACTATTTTCGTTCACCCTCATAACCACGCAAAAGAAGCATTATCATGCTTATTTAATAAAGAATAATAATACTTATTTAATAACCAAATCCCAGGAAGCTTATGTAACTTATCTTGAATTACCTACTTACCAAGTAGTGGAGTTAAGATGAATCCAAGATTGGTATAGTGTCATTCATGTGCCCATACTTGAGAGCCTGAGGTAGGAGGATTGGATGAGGCCAGTAGCTTAAGACCAGCCTGGACAACATAGCAAGACCCATATTTTAAAAAAATAGATTTGAAATTTGAGTCTAGATTTATAGATTTATTTCTAAATCTACTTTTTAGATTTATAGATTTATTTAAATCTTCTGTTTCTTCTACAGATTATAGGGGAAAAATTGTGCTTCTGTGGAAATTTATGCATTGTTTACAACAGTGAGCAGGAAACTCTTTTAAAAAAGGAATCAATAGTAAACTGGTAAATATTTTAAACTTACAGGCTATAAAGTTCTATTGAATCTATTTAGTGTAATAAGCAATACATAAACAAATGGCCTTGAATGTTTTCCAAGAAAACTTCACTTACAAAAAGTGGCTGTTTGCTTTCAGCTACATTTTGCCAACTTAGTCTAGAGCAGTGGTTCTCAACCTTCCTAATGCCGTGACCCTTTAATACAGCTCCTCCTTTTGTGATGACCTCCAGCCATAATATTATTTTCATTGCTACTTCATAACTGTAATTTTGCTACTGTTGTGAATCGTAACGTAAACATCTGATATGCAGGATGTATTTAGGTGACCCGTGAGAAAGGATTGTTGGACCCACAAAGGGGTCGTGACCCACAGGTTGAGAACCGTGGGTCTAGAGCTTCCCTTCAGACTCTATCTGATTCTGACTCTATGGCTAACAACACTGTTAGTTGTACCTAGCTGGTAGCAATGCAAAATAACTCATGTCTATAAACATGTCAATTCTGTTTGTCAGAGATTCAATTACCCCTGTAGAAGAGGCCAGTTTTGCTTTCCATTGCACGTGCATTTTGATATTCTTGACCTGTATATATTCCTCTTCTTTGAACACAAGTGGTTTGACATCTGCTCATCCCCTTATTTAATTAATAAATTAAATTAAATCTCTAAAACATATTCCATTTACACCTCTTTGAGAATCACTGCTTTACCTTTCCAAATTTTATTCCTGAAGAACAGCATAGTAAAAGGCATTAGCATACTGCTACTAACTCCTATCTTGTAAAATTGTGACTTTATTTTTTTTTCTTCTTGCTGTGGGCTCCTGCAGAGATTCTGAGAGGTCCTTTATGCCCGACACTTTCCATGGTCTATGCTGTGTCATTGTTTTCCTTTTACTCATGCAACATGAAAGTCTCTTCATATCAGTCATGTTGGTGCATGTCAGAACAGAGAACATCAACCCAATTTACTTGTCTTTTATGATACAGAGTTGACAGGAAGAAAAAGAGATGGTTGCCAATGTGATAGAGTGGTATCCTCCACAGATCCAACAGAGGCATTCTGCAGCTGGTGCACTGAACACAAAACACATTGATACTGAAAATAAACATATCCCTTCACTATCCATTGCTCCCTCTCTCCACTCCCTCCTGAGCTGGACAGTACAGTAGCAGATTCACTAGGCCTAACAAGTGACAGCTGTTTATTAGAAAACCTTGGAATCTCAAGGTTGGAAGAAAACGTAAAGGTCGTTCATTTTATAACAATAACTAGAATAACAAGAATAACAGCGATAAGAGCTAATATCTTTTTATTACTTGTTCATTATGTCAGGTGATTTTATGAGTTTTTTATATGTAGAGTGCCTGTTTTCTTGACATAATCATTAATAAGCTCTTCTTCAATCTCGAACATAGCCTACTGATAATAATAACTAATATTACCCTACTTATGTATAACATGTGATTTGATCTTCACAGCGGTTAATGATGCATGAAGATGATAAGTTTGTAAAATCATCTTGCCTGGGCAGCACTTTTGGCTCAGTGGGCAGGGCTCTGGCCCCATATACCGAGGGTGGCGGGTTCAAACCCAGCCCCAGCCAAACTGCAACAAAAAAATAGCCAGGTGTTGTGGTGGGTGTCTGTACTCCCAGCTACTTGGGAGGCTGAGGCAAGAGAATCACCTAAGCACAGGAATTGGAGGTTGCTGTGAGCTGTGTGATGCCACAGCACGCTATCCAGGGCATAAAGTGAGACTCTGTCTCTACAAAAAAAAAAAAAAAAATCATCTTGCCCTAAGTCCATGCACCTGGTAAGTACAGGAGTTGTGATCTGAACCTTGGAAGTCTGACCACACCGTTGCTATTTTTCTATTTGTATGTCCTCACATATGAAACAATATAGCTAACTGATTACCCACTGGCAGTGAAATGACCGGCTATGATAGGAATCAGTTCCATCTCTGGATAATTCTGCGGAAAGTTCTCAGTGAAATCTATTCTCCTAGAGTTTCAGAAACCTGGACAAAATAATTGGAACCAAATTGTAAAGGCCGTCTTATTCTATGCCAAGAAGTTTGTATGGATTTGAACTTGAAAGTAAGAGGAAAAGTCAGAAAGCTATGTATGTATGTATTTAGAATATTCACATGAGAGCAATTGATTGTGAATTATACTCAGAGAGAGGGAGATAGAGTTTCCCTAGTTCTGAAAATAATGGTTAGCATTTTGTACTCTTTCGTCCAAATTCAGATCTTTAGTTTTACTCTTAGAATCAAAGTTTACAGAGACTCAGGATGAGCAGGTATTTAGTAACATGACTCCTGTATTAATGGATTATTGAGACTTTTATTTCTTCCCCAGTACACAAACATTGACAAGTAGAATAGTAGATAGACATGAACTGTCTCCTAAATTTGACAAGCGAGCAAAAGTTCTGATTATCATTATGATAACAAACACTTGTGCACATGTGCATGTGCATGTGTGTGTCTGTATGTGTGTGTCCATCTTTTCAGACATTTTGTGGCAGACCTGTCAGATTCAATCACACTAGATACTATGTTTTGAAAACACTTTTGTTTTGGACACTTTAGCCGTGAAGTTGAAATTCCACTAGCAGAAGTCATACAAACATACAAAACTATGTGAGAAATTGAAAAATTAATTGGCCTAAAGGGAATTTTTTGAAATATCTGAAAAGTTGTAACTTTTATGATTAAGCTACCAAAAAATAAATAAGGAGAGCCAAGTCCTCACTTTCTAAAACATCTTCCAGTTGTATTTTCCATGTTTCTTTATAGGGTTTAAGATCAGGTTATCTAACTCTGAAGTTTCCAAAATAGTCTACTCAAGTATATTCATTTTTAAGAGCATTATATTAAATTCATAGTTTTTATTTAAAGATGAGAGAATTTTGATTGCCAACTCTAGAACCCCTGTAAAAATAACAGCTCTGGAGTTCAGTTTAGCACAGAGGCTTTTAAACTTCACATTCCATTTGCCTGTGGCTATATTTGACCTCTTTCCTCAAACCTACCATTTAAATTTCCACTTTATTCCCCTCATAGGCTTGGAAACAAATCAGCAATTACTTTTAAATAAAAATCTTTGTAGTTTAAATATCACAGTCTCTCATTTGGTTACAGAAACATTTTACCTTTAATGAAGTTTGTTGCAAAAAATCCATGTTTTTAATCAAAGAGAAAATGTGCTGTGAACTTGGAAAAGGTTTCATGTTTGGAGAAGGCATTGTGTTGGGGAATATTTCACAGACGTTTGTAGAATTTGCAACAATAACTGGTTCCATTTTAGTGGGACACAGTCTAAGTATCAGTGCCACAACTTGCACAACTTTAAGGACCACTATTCTTATTATATTCTTTGTACTTCAGAGGGTACAGTACAATGTTGCCTCCTTGGACTCGCAACTCCCTGTAAAATGGTGATGACCTTGGCTATGATCAAAATTACCAAGGTCGTCGGAGAGGAAGACTATGGTTAAATTATTAAAGAGATCAATTGTAAGGAAATGTTCATCCCAAGTTAGAGGGAAATGATAGTTTATATAACTGAAAATCTAATTTTCTGAAATTTTTTTTCCTGATGTTGGATCACCTTGGGGGAAAAATGTTTTTAATAGAGCAAAATTGAATAAAATTCTTGCTATTAAAGAATCAAATTGATTCTGAAACTGGAGGAAAAACTTATTACTAACCTTGTTTAAAAACTTAATAAGTCATGGCACCATTTTCTCTATTTTCTGAGTTATTTCTTTCTTGATCACCAGTCCACTTAGGCTGGTAGCGCTGAGCTCATATTCACAACAGACTACTTCATGACTCCAGGTTATTCCCCCAAAAGTCAATTTTTTTCTTTTACATTCTAGGAGCTTCCATGATTACAGAAGACTTAAAATGACTGTCATTTATAGTTTAGTGACTTGCGCTATTAGAAACACCTGGCAGTCGAATCTGAAGTTTGGATGGGATGACTGCTATAAAGCAGGTGTTTACCCGAATGGGGCAATAGTAGTATTGCAATTAGGGATGTCAAGAGATTATTTAAAACCCAGTGCATGTCTATGCCAATTAAAATACACTGATTTAACCAAAAGCCCATAAAAAATTGATCTCACAGTGTTCAAATAAATATATGTGACAGAACTCGGCCATGAAATAGATGTCTGTTTTAGCCAATAAGCATTTTCACAACCAGCTCAGGGCTAGTAAGTGTTGAAAGAAATGGTATTAAGGAGCAAAACTCCAGATGGTCCCAGGGAAAAGGTTTGCTCTATTACAATAAAGACAATGAAAGGCTGACAAGCTCTATGAATGACAGACAAAAATAACAAGCAATAAATGAGATGTTATGACTGATGCCTCATGAGAAAAGCCTGAGCAGCTCTGAGTAAATATGCCATATAAAAAAAGAAAAGAAGAAGAAGAATTTTCCTGGAGAAAGGAATAAAAATACTCTGCAATGAAGACTCAGGAAGAAAGAAAAGATAGGTTGTTTTTCACATATGTCATTTTTATACTCTCCCATTTCTAAGAGCAGCATATATACTTATCATTATTATTGTTTTAGCTTTTTATTATAAATAATTTCAAGTATGTACTATAGATGGAATATTAAGATGACCACTCCTGTAAAATCAACTGGCTATTACCAATTCATGACCAAATTTGTTTAATATCAGATCCCACCTTACTTCCCTCATTTTTAAGTCAAATATCAAACATCAAGTAATTCTGTCTGTCACAATTGCTGTATGGCTCTAAAATAGTAGAATCCTTTTTTAACACAGCCAAATTATTAGGATAATGTCTACAAATTTAACAATAATTTCTTATCATCAACTATGGAAATTTTCAGTTGTCCCATAAATATCTAAGATGTTTTATGTTTACATTTGGCTTATTTGGGTCATGATCTAAATAATATCCACACAGTTTGATATTTTTATGTGTCTTTTCTTCACTCTAGGTTCTATCTTTCTCTCTCATTTCTCTTTTCTTTTCTCTTTCTCTTTTTTTTTTTTGAGACAGAGTCTCACTATGTCGCCCTCAGGAGAGTCCTGTGGCGTCAGAGCTCACAGCAACCTTCAACACTTGGTCTTAAGTGATTCTCTTGCCTTAGCCTCCCAAGGCACCCACCTGGCTAATTTTTTGTTGCAATTGTCATTGTTGTTTAGCTGGCCTGGGCCAGGTTCCAACCCACCAGCCTGGGTGTATGTGGCTGGCGCCGTAACCACTGTGCTAGCAGAGCTGAGACTCATCTCTTTTCTTTGGAATTTTTTGTTCAAGAAATGTATGCTGTAAAATTGCCATGGTTTAGTTTTTCTTTTCTTTTTCTTTTCTTTTTTTTTGAGACAGAGCCTCAAGCCGTCACCCTGGGTAGGGTGCCATGGCATCACGGCTCACAGCAACCTCCAACTCCTAGGCTTAAATGATTCTCTTGCCTCAGCCTTCCAAGGAGCTGGGACTACAGGCGCCTGCCACAACACCCGGCTATTTTTTGGTTGTAGTTGTCATTGCTGTTTGGCGACCCTGGGCTGGATTCGAACCTGCCAGCTCTGGTGTATGTGGCTGGGGCCTTAGCAATTTGAGCTACAGGCTCCAAGCTGGTTTGGTTATTTCTGACTACATTCTTGTGATGTTTGACATGGTCGGCTGAGCTCTGAAAGTCCTATAACCATAACTTGATAGTTGGAGTTAGAGTCTTAATCAAATTCAAGATTATTTTGATTTTAGTTTTTTTTTTGGCATTACTAGTTCAGAGACAATGTTGAGTTTTTTTCATCAGGGGCACATATGTCTCGTTACCTCTCATTTATAATTTCATTAAGCCCTTAAAGATTGCAAAATGGCACATAAAATGTATGTATATTAAAATTCACAATACAATGTCATACTTATATACAATGGCAAACACATTGCAAAATCACAATATCCAAATTCTATTATTTCCTTTATTAGTTGAAGTAAGGTTGGCCCTTAAATAGCATGGGTTTGAACTGTTTGGGTCCCCTTCATAGGGATTTTTTTCAACCAAATGTTATTTGTTTGATGCATAACACAGCTATAGGGAGTGTTTGCACTTTATCCAGTATACTCTGGAGGGCTAACTGTGGAATTATAATATGCTGCATGGATTTGGTTACAGGCAGGGGTCTTAGAACTAATTCCCCATGTATTACCAAGGGACAACTGTACCTTTAAAAGAGACATTATCTTCAACTATTTGTTTACCCTATGATGCAGTTCATATAGGAAGGGAAGAATAAATGCATGATTCTCTCCCTTTATTTACCAGTCTTACAAATACTGAGTGAATTTACTATAAATCTTCAATGGTGGCCAGTATTTTTTGAATGATTTTCAAACCATGGATTAACCCCACTAGAAGTTCTGAACCTCTTGTAGTTATTTTTATTGATGCAGAAATGGTGTCAATTGTCACCTGAGGGCTCTTCAAATTTGTGTTCTGAATTCTTTTGATTTGGTCCAAGTTAATAACTTTCTTTCTTGAGATTGGATCTGTAAAGGTTTTCTAGTCCTATATACTTGCTGCCCAAGATCTGAAGTCTGCAATTTCTCTAAATGTCCTGGTTCCTTAGGATGTGACCACGGCCTAGGAATTGCATATACTTATTGTTACTAATCATTTGTTTCTTTTAGGACCTTTCATTGGATAGATCAAGAAAGATATTAGCTTTATAATAAATAATGATTTCAGGTGGATACATTAAAGTAACAGAATTTCAAAACAAGAAGAAAAGGAAAGAGAATGTTATAAATTTGTTGGCACATGGGAGGGCAATTGTCTAGTGTCTCAAATACTGCCATCTTGCCCTTAAGCAGAAGTACAAAGCTTTTTAAAAGGGAAGTTTTCATCAGTTAAGTGAGGATCTATAAAGCCAGTGTCACATGTTTCGACTTCGGGTTATTGTTGTTTACCTATACTTGTTGATTTTGGTCAACTTTTTCTCCAGCAAGACAACAACCTATGAACCTTGTCTGAACAATTCTGTTGATCCATCTCCCGTGATTTAAGATACTAAAAAACAAACAGCAAAGAACATTTTTCTGCCCTTTGATTACTGGCCTCCAGCAGGAATGCATGTTTTACTTCCCAAAAAGGGTAGTGGCTTTGGAGAGACAACTAAAACATTTTATTGCCTTTTTTCCTGAACATTTTCTCTGTTTCAAATCCATTTTTAATTATTGTCAATGTTCTTTTCCTGTGTTTTATAATTTTATTTAAAATTTCAAATGAAATCGTTTCCTACACAATATTTTGGGTTTCTTTAAACCAACCAAACAAACACAAAAACATACAATTGTATTGTATTTTTTTGAGAGAATCTCTTAAAATTCATACAATGTAATTTCTCATATAAGTATTTTTTTTGTAATTTTTTACACAATAAAGGAAGTATAGTGAAAAATGAGAGTCATTGTTTATAGAACACTTAATCTCTTTAGACATCAAGATCTTCATTTGTAAATTAAGGGATAATAGTAAATGCTTTTAACAAATCATAATGCTTATATTTTAATACCTGTAGGATTTCAGTAGTCTGCAAAAAAACCTTAAAGGCCCTAAAACTAAAGTGACTGAATGGAGTCTCTATTAGACTAACAGAGACCAAGATTATATGCTACAAATTTTAAAAATTAGGGTGGTGCCTATAGCTCAAGGAGTAGGGTGCCGCCCCATATACCGGAGGTGGTAGGTTCAAACCTGGCTCCAGGCCCCCCCCCCAAAAAATACAAAAAATTAAGGAAGTATGTACAGTTAGAAAACTGATTAACATAAAAACAAATTAAACTATTGAAATAAAATAAAACTGATTAACATAAAAAAAATTAGACTATTTAGAAATAAACCCAAGTATGCACAAAAGCTGAAGTATATGGAGATGCAATTGCAGAGAAATAGATGATGTATGGACTAATCAATAAATGTGAGAATTGGTTAACCATATGAAATAAATAAAGTACATTACACATGTCATAAAGATCAATTTCAGGTGGATTCAAGACTTGCGTGTGTGTGAAGTAAACTTTAATGAAGTTTAGAAGCAAATGTAATATTTTTAAAGTCATCAAAAACACAAAAGGGATGCATAAGTGTAAAAAAGAATAAATATAAATGCATCAAAATATATGCTCTTTTGTAGATCACAGTGCAAATAGACTAGCAGGAGTAGATACAACACTTAAAAATATTTAAGAGTTTTATCTAGAATACATAAAAATCCACTTTGTATCAAAGGTATCAAGACATAACAAAAAAGAAAAAATGCATATGTTATTGTCTACATGAGTTTGTAGTAAATATAAAAAGAGAGCTTGACCTTAAATTTATAAAAAATAAAAGTAAAAATAATGTGATATTATTTCTCACCCATCTGACTGGCAAATAAGAACTTTCCAACGCAGTCTTTGCAAATGTAGGAAAAAGACAAGATATTAAAACCTATTATAAAGAAATAATAATAAAGAGAGCATAGTATGAGTGAAAAGATACACAAACTGACCAATTAAACAGAATAGAGAACATTCAAATAGACCCACATATTGTGGCCAAAGACACTGTAATGGATAGCCATATGGAAGTATGCCTTGTGACTTTCATCTCATATTATAAACAGTACATGAATTCTATATGGATTGAATATTAAATATGACATGCAAAACAATAAATCATTTGGAGATAAACAGAAACATATTTATTCTCTTAGTGTAGGTAAAGATTTTCTTCACAGGGCCCGAAAAGTTCTATACATATGGGAAAAAAATACATAAATGGCTACCTTACAATAAAAGGATATTTTTCAGGGTAACAAAGAGAGATTTTAGGAAGAACAAAGAGAAAATTTAGAGCACTTCCAAAGAGAGTTGGAAAGGGATTCTTCTCCCAAAGGAAGAAAAGTGAGAGAAAAATGTATAATAAAAGGATTTATGTTTATCAAAAACATCATTAGTAGAATGAAAAGGCAACTCATGAAATGGATAGTACTACGGGTAGTCACTATTCTGATGTTAACAAAATACCCATATTCATAATAAAGAACACTTACAAATCACTCAGTCTGATAGCACATTCGGTAATGATAGAAAGGACATGACCAGACACAACACAAAAGAGGACATCTATATATACATAAGTAGGTGTCAACTTTCACTGCAAATGTCAGTGAAGGCCACAGTACAAACCACTACGCATTCACCAGAATGGCTACATGAAGCAGCAGAAAGGACTTACTGTTTTGCTTGCTGCAGAACAACCAGAACTCTTAACCCTCTGCTGATGAGAGTGCAAACTGGTACAGCCACTGCAGAACACTCATTCTTAGCACCTACCCAGGGGGAATGTACACAAACCCCACAACACGTCAACTCTTCCGCCAGGTACACGCTCACCCCAAGTTCATGTATATGTTTAACAAAAAGGCTAGTAGTCACATATTTACTGAAGTATTTACTGGAAATAGCCCACACTGAAAATCAACATGAAGGAGCTCAGGAATTTTCACCCCCCAAAATGACTCTGCTTATAAAGAGTGTTTTGAATGAAAGGCCCTCAGAGACCACATTGGAAGAGGCTTTCCCACATTCTTCACCAAACAAACAAACAAAAAAAAAACAGACCCATCAAAAAAACTGATTTCCTTTCTTCTACCTGTTGTCACAGGAAAAAGTGATCAAGAACCAACCAGACCTGAACCAAAGCACTTTAAATATAATGCCTGTCTCTTAGGTTAGTTTAATTTCCAAAGAAAATCATTTTCATGCCAATCTGCCCCCCCATCCATTTCTTTTCCCAAGTAACCATTCATTGCCTCTAAATAGAATTATCTATACTCCTTATCTTCCCTCCTCTCTATAATGAGGGTATGTAAGTTTCTAGACTCCACTGCAATATTAGGTAATCACTCTGTGATTCTTGCCATGTACACAATAAATGTCTTTCTCTTACTAATCTGCCTTATTGTGAGTTTGTCTGTCAGCGAATCTTCTGGAGCAGAGGGGAAATTCCCCTTCAACCCTATAAACACAAATACCCATCCACAGTAGAATAAATTATAGTATATTCACAAAGCAGAATACCATACAACAATGGTAATAAATGATCTACAATGGTAATAAACGATCTACCACAGCTAGCAATACATGATGTTGAACCAAAAAAGCTAGATGCAAAATAATGTGCAGTATGATTCCACTTATTAAAATAATAGTTCAAAGCACATGAAATGCTTATTTGCTCCTAGAAGGCAGGATTGTAGTTACTTTTAGGAAGTGGTGACTGGAAGGGAGAACAATTTCAACTCCTTGAGTGCTGATAATATATTGTATTTGATCTGGTAGCTGACTGTACGTGGGGTGTAGTTTATGAGAATTTAGTGAGATGGGTATTTATAATATGTTTACTTCTCTTTCTTGCTCTTGTTCCACATGTAGTAGAACCTCCATTGATGACCACCTCCTTAGATTGATCATCTCCTTAAGATGACCTAAGTTTCATAGACCAGACATATATCACATGTACGTATAGTACTAAGTAGGCTTAGTTCCTTGTGTTGACCACCTCCACATGTTGACCAGCTTGTTACAGTCCCTTGGGTGGTCAACTTACAGAGATTCTACTGTCTACTGTAGAGATGAGAGGAAACTTGCCCTTTCCCCCAAAAGTTCACTGAAGGAACAACTCACAATTAAGGCAGACTAATAACAGAAATCTTTATTTCCAAATACCATGAGCATAGGGAGAATCACCCTATTGGGTAATGGATTACCCAATTACCCAGTTCAGTCCAGATATTTTTATACGTGCCTTTTAGAGGGGAGGAGAGTAAATGAGGAACATAGGTAATTCTGTTCAGGGTTTAACAAATGGTGCTAGGGAGGACAAATGGATGGAAGGAACATACTGACTTATAAATTAAGTTATTTCAGGCAGTGGAAATAGTTGGTTCATGGACGTTTAGAGTAAATAACATGAAGGATAAGTTATGGGAGATGTAGAAGCAGGTGGGGGGGGTGGGCTGTCAATAAATGTGAACTTGACTGTGAAAGCCGTTTGTGTGAGAGCACTATTTCAGGGACTACATGTCTAGGAGCTGAGAAACATAAAAACTCACAGAATCAATAATGCTACTTACTTATATGTGCAAGACATTGTCATAGAATCACCCACTCCCTGTGAAGCAGTGAGAACAAATTATTGTGACACACTGCTACTGCATGTATCTCTTAATCAGTATTTAGTAAAACAGGAAACAAATAAATAACATAGTATGTGATTCCATTTAGATTACTTACAAAACTATTCTAAAGAGGTAGAAACCCGAGTAGCTGCTGTCACTTGAAGGGGATAGTGATTAGACAGGTGGGATGTGTATGTTTCTGCCTATTTATATGCTGGCTATACAGGTATGCTCAGTCTGTGCTGTGTATTATGATCTGGACCCTGCTCTGTATGTTTGATATACTGAAACAAGTTGTTCATAATATGCTTGTGTTAGAAGATGTTGGGAACATTTTCATCTATTGATAGAGAAATGAATAAAAAAAATATGGGGGAAAAGGCAAATTAAATGTTAGAAGAATACACTACATTAATATACACTAACATGTAGAGGCCCCAAAACATAATATCAAGAGAAAACAAAGAAAAGAAGAAAGAAGAACAATAAAGGAAGGCTACTTTATAGAGTTATTCTTCAGAGATGTCAACATTATTAAGAATTTCTGAGTTTGTGAAAAAGTAAGCAAAGAGAAAAAGACATATACAACATAATCTGTGGAACCTGTGAACATGTCATCTTACATAGCAAAAGGAACTTTGCTGATGTGACAAGTTACGGATCTTGAAACACAGAGGTTACCCTGAGCTGAGTGCACCCAATGTGCTCTGAAAAGTCCTCAAAAGTGGAGCAGAAGGCAAAAGAAGACGTCAAAGTGAGGGATGGGAGTTTGAAGACAGGAAGGAGGCTTCGAGCCAACGAATGTGGGTTGCCCAGAAGCTGGAAAAGGCAAGGACAAAGATTTTTTTTATGGCCATAGAAGTTGCAGAAAGAAATGCAGGCCTGAAAAAAAAAACCTTAATTTTAACCCAGGGAGATTTGTGTCAGACTTCTAATTTAAAAAACTATAAAGAAAAGAAATTTATGTGTCAAGCCACCATAATTGTGGTAATCTGTTACAATAGCAATAGAAAAATCATATATGTACCAGAGACGATACGGCTATAGTGGGGGAAAAATAATGCCATACATGAAACAAACAATGAATCTGGCATGAATAAATGCATAATCAACTAAAAAAATTGAAATGGATTAAATTAATAAAAAGATTAGAAGAGAGAAAACTCAACTAAAAGTTCTGAAATTCGTTTTTCTTAATGTTGTATAGAAGATATTTCTTTTTCAAATCATAAAAACTAAAAGGAAATACATTAATCACATTTTATACATTTTAAATAGAAATTACATTTCATAAAACAAATGTCAAGAAGTCAGCATTTAGTCATTGGATGGAAGGAACACCAGCATTCCTCCCCGACGTGAGGTGTCCTGGGAGTGAGCCAGGGTGCTGTGCTGACAGGCAGCCGCGTTCACCTCATGTGTGACATAGGACTGCCATTCTCACTCCTGCTTCCACCATTATGTGGGAAAACCTGAATCGTGGCCACACATTATTCTTTTTCCCCTCTCCAGTGATCCAGGGCTGCTTTCCATAGATTTTTCTGCAAGCCTTATGACTTTTCCTTCTATCTCTTTCTCAGAAAGCAATAGGAAAGGTAAAAACAATGCATATTAATCAGCTTACTATGAACCAGATCTTTATTTATGTTTATTCCAAATAATTATTGCAAAATTCTAATAGATAGAGATTTTTCTAATTCCTCACTTTGTGGCAAAACTGAGACCTAGTAAAGTAACATAACATACTCAAAATGACATAGCTATCTAGGGATGGAGCTGAGATTTCCACTCTACCCAGTTACAATGATATGAATTTCTGTGGGACAGTATTTTTCTAGCTACCAAGGAAGTGAGTGGAATTACTATTACTTGTCAGAATGCTTTAAAAACATACAACAGTGATTTATACAAACACTTCAAATTACTGAGGACAAAAATAAAAGTAAAATAAAAATTTTACGTCCCAATTAAAAAATTTCAGCCCTTATTCAAACATTTCCTTCAAATTCTTAGGAACAGTATTTTAAGATAAAGACTATTGCAGAGTGATTATACATTAGAGCTAAATAAAATGTTGGCCATCCTATGCTATCTTAATTAAACTATTACCCATGCTAGTTCAAACTGAGATGCCACTTATTAGCCTAGAACTCATATAAATACATATTTAAGTGAATTTCACACTCATTTCTCAACATGATTCTTAACCTCTACTAAGGAACATTTCTACTGATTTGCTTAGTCCAATGCCACTGATTCTCCCATTCACCAGATCCTGATCTCAATGACCCAAAATCATATACACAAAAACCAATAACATTCTCCTACAAGTAATTAGTATAGAACAAAGTTTCTTAATATTCCACCATATTACTCATTGCCATTTAGAAATCTGTGCTCAGGGTGTTACAGACTATAAATGGTTTGTGTTTGATTAGATAAATCTGTGTATCAGTGTTGGGGGAACTATTTATTCCAGCAATAAACCTCTCTGTGTGCTCCGATTGTGATCCCTGGGGTATCTGGATGTCTACTGATGTGCATGGCTTCTCATTAACAGTAGCAAAACTGTTCCTGATGTGATCAACAGTTGATCTTTCTCTCAAATTCTTCTTCTTTAAAAAAAAAAAAGAGAGAAAGAAATCTCTGCCCAACTGCCAAACAAGGCCTTTTCTTTTTAAAGTGCTGTTCCAGAATGTCCTTGTTTTACTCTCAGTAAAACATCCACTGGGCTATACATTGCATCCATCTCCTGGTAAAGGAAAGTCAATTGTGTACTATTTATTCTCACTGTGACTAATACTGAAAAATTATCAAAGCACAGAACTATAGTGTTACTATTTTGCCATTGTTAGTTTTTATCTGTTCTCCTAATCTTTAATTTATTCATTAATTAATTGAGATATTAAGTATCTATAAGAAAAATGTATACTGATCACTAAGATGGGATGACTGTCTTCAAAATCTCACACTCACTAAGAGGTGAAACAAAGATGTGCAAGTATTTAATTATAAGTGTGATAAGGGCCGTGATGGGGACAGTGCAAAATATTCTGAGAATGTAAGGTAAAAAGTAGACAAAAATTACTCTTTGGGGAGCAAGAAGCAAAAGGTCATTGAGAAAGCCTTCACAGTCTTGTAATAAATACGTACCCGGGCTGTATGGACTATTCGTAATCACTTGCAGGCAATATTCTGATGCTGAGGGAGTAAATACAAGGAAATTAGCCTTCTGATAAAAGTTGTTCTTAGAACTATGAGTATAAATATTCCATGGTATACCATATGTCCCTCCAAACATAAGGTATATTTAATTTTCAAATCTATTTTTCAAACTGCGAGCTAGGGTATATAAGAATTCCCTATTTTATACATACAAAGACAGAGGCCTAGAAGCTAAACTGCTGCCTGGTAGTACTTCTAATTCTCAATTTTGGTAAAAGAGCAAAAAGAGAAAAAGTATAAGAGAACAAGTTGCAATAATGTTTTCACAGCAGGTGCTCCTATACAATAGATGGAGAAAATGTACCAGTTAAATGTGTCATTCCCACATGTCAAAAGCAAACTTGGGCTCATTCTTAAGCTGAGACAATTCACTGGAAATACTGTTGAGAAGTTCACAAATTCAGAGGAAGATTTTAAGCATTAAGACCTCAGCAAAAACAGAAGGCAGAAAAGTCACAAAGGTCTAATTGGCAGAAAATAATAGGGGGGCTGCACTGGGTGCAGCAAGGATTAATCTCCAACTGTATGCAACCTTATGTTAAGCCTCTCAAGAGTCACGTTTTCAGGTGTCTTTGTCCTGCCTGGTTTTACTCACTTGGTTCATGCACCAGAGAATCACAGATCCCACCAGGACTTCATGAAATGCAGGAAGAAACGAGATGGGAAAGCAATGCAGGGAAAGCTTGGGTTGAGGTGTGGCATTCATATCCAAAGGGTGTAAGTGTTTATAAAATTGCCTGCATAAGATGTAGGAGTCGTCCAATAATACTGTACCCTGGGATTGAAAGTACAAAGAGAAGAATGAGAAATATCTGGGTTCCAACCAGATTCTCGTACCTCCAATACCTAGAAGCAACTATGTTTTCCCTTGAAAGTATTGGTCAACCACCACTCTCAGTGACATTACCCCCTTTTGTAAGAACACAGTGGCCAAATGGCAGTGTCAGCCTCCAATCTCATGTTTATGAGCAGTCACTACTATCTTCTGGCAGAGCAGCCATTCAAACTTGACCATTAAATCCTCCTACTGAGCAGATACCGGACTCATGGGAACAACATTAAATATTTAAAATGTAGGGTATTTCATGCAAGTACAAAAGGCCTCACCCCACTTCCAAACCTTGATTACTAGATTTATGTATTTTGGCTGGGGGCAAAAAAACATCAAATACTTATTTCTGTTTCAGGATACATATGACCTCCCTAACTTGACAGAGTAACATTTTCCAGCTGCATTTGGAATTAAGGCACCACTGGGCCATTTCACTCTTCCCTGTGGCCGGTATTTGTGAAAGATAGTGAATAGGATATGAATAGGAAAGTAATGGGGATATTCTGTCTGCTTTGTAACTGTCATTTTGATAAGAGTTTTCAGAAAAGTATATCGAAAGGATATTATTATAATGCATTAAGTGCTAAGCTTAGGAAAAAAAAGAGAGACAAGAAAAATGAATCCTAAACAGAAAATAGTATATATATATATTTCTCCTTTGTATAAAAAAGAGAGCCCTTTTACAATTAACTTTCCACTGGGGAGTTGTCTGGCCCTTTCAGGCATTTGTACCATTCTGCAACTTCAGTATTAAACACTATTGCTGACCATTTAACAAACTGAATAGCAAAGTTAACCAGGCTAGCTTTTGTAAGCGTAAGTGCTGCTTTTATTGTCATCACCCTGAGCAAACTGTTCATGAGGGCACTGAGAAAATACTGGGACGGTTGTAGAAGTTAAACTTCACTAAGATATGGGCCTTCTTGTCCACTGGATTACTACTAGTCTCTACTGCAGTAGAGACATTGGGTTGTGTATTCACATGGGCACTAATACTTTTCAGGCTTTTAGTTCATTCTGAAAGTTTCATTGGCCTATTTTCCCCAAATAACTTCCCTGTCACAGTCTATCCATAATTTTCTTTGAGACTTCTGATTTTCCAACCAGTTTAATAGGAAATGTTATAGATTTTGACCTCATCCAGTTCTTATTCCAGATTAGAATACAGTCATTGGAATCAAAGTTTATAAATTATTTTTTTGAAATTCTAGAAATAATGTTAATAGTATTAAGGAACATGGGCTCTTGAGTCTATCTCTAACTTGGGTCAAGTCCCAGTGGTGTTAGTCAGCGGCGAGGCAATAATGGGTAAATAACTATTCCTCATCTGGACTGTGAGGAAAACAACAGTGCCATTTCTATTAGAGATGTTTTGATGATTGCGTGAATTAACATTTGTAACAGATATTTCAAAAAGGTTTCATATGTGATAAGCCCTAATTAAAACTTAGATACTTTTATATTTTATAAGCTTATTCAAGAAACATTTGATTGAGCAGCTTCTCTGTGCCAGTACTTCTATAAACTAATAAGCAAATGGGGAAAAAGTTGATGAGACACAATCTTAAGATCAGAGCACTTTCCTTGCTAACTGACTCCTTCCTACCTGAAAACCATGCCTTCTCAGTGTGGCAGCCACTTTAACTTAGGCCACTCCGTCGTGTATTTTTGCCGGGTGAGAGTGGGAAGTCCACTTCATAGCAGCCTTTCTTCCCACCAGAATTTACAGCAGTGTTTTTCAACTTTTTTTTAATCTCATAGATTAAATGAGATTAATTTAATTTAAGATTTAATCTTATTGGATAAGGTAAACTGTGGCACACTTAAATTATGTTTATTAAAAAAGGGGAGTAAAAAAATAATCTGCTTACTATGCTTTAAACGTCTTTCAAAAATAATTTAATTAATGATCTTTAAAAATTTTGTCAGTGCACCTACAAGCCGCTCACAGTGTGCTGCGGCACACGGGTTGGAAATCACTGATGGAGAGCACTTAGAGAGCAGGCCGTAAAACATGTTGAAATTACTCTGGTCCTTCTTATTCTAATCATCTATTCTTTAGCCAAATCTGTACGTAAAGTTTTCTGGGTTTAATTGCAGCTCATAGTAGATAGACAAGATTAAACAAGCATTTCTCTCTGTATAATTAAAAAAAATTGCTATCATATTGATTATATCAAGAGCAATTTCAGAAATGTCATTTGGAATAGGCTAATCCTGGATCCAGGTTGGATTATCCAACTCAGCAAACACTTGGACTATATTGAGTCACCCCTTTGGAGCCTTGAAGGCAGACTTTGGCTCATTTATCCATATCAGTAAAGCTACTCCTGAGTGATTATGGCTTTGGGGTAGAAAATTCTCAATATCTAACCCCACAAATAATACCTAGATTTACCAAAAAAAAAAAAAAAAAGAAAGAAATTTATTTAGAAATAACATTAAACTTCGTTGTGGCCACTTCAAAATGCATATGTTGAATTCCTACCCCTCAGTACCTCAGAATGTGACAATTTGGAGATAGGATCTTTAAAAAGGTGATTAAGTTAAAATGAGACCATTAGGGCAGGCCCTATCCTATCTGACTGCTATCCTTACAAGAACATTTGAACACCCAAAGAGACCCAGGGGCTGCACAAAAATACCATGTGAGGGCACAACAAGAAGGTGGGCAAGCCAGGGAAGGAGTTCTCAGGAGAAACCAACCTGCCACCTTGATCTTGGAATTCCCACTCCAGGCTGAAAAATAAATCTCTATTTACGCCACTCAGTTTGTGATATTTTGTTAGGAATGCCCCAGCATCCTGGTACAGATTCACTGACAGAAACTGCCTGTGCCCTCTCCACCTAGCTTCTCCTAATGTTAATATCTTATATAACCATAGTATAACCATCAAAACTATAACAGCTTTTTTATGATGTAAATAAGACATTTCTGCATTTTTTCCTCCATGTATCACTCTCTCTCTCTCTCTTTTTTTAATGATTCTAAATATTCTACCTGGGTATGATGAATTTAGGCTTTAATTATAGGGTAGGCAACAATGGAGGGTACAGAGAACTAATTTATCTTCTCATAAAAGGCAAGATTTAATCCTTAGACTTGGGGAAGGCAGTCTTCAGAGTATTGCAAGGACTCACTAGAGTACTCACAAATATTTCTGTTCCAACTGTTAGGATTCAATATGTTCCTGATCAATGTTGTAATTTTAACCTAAGAAGCTTATGAGGCTGCAAATTCCACTTTTATAACTCAGCAACTCTACGTTACTCGCTTAGGTTTCACTAATTGCAAGCTCACAGATCTGAACATATAAGGAAGAGGTGATACTTTCACAACTGAGTGTCATCCTTTGCCTTGAGGCAAGAATTTTGACATTGTTTCTTGTCATTCTTTTGTTTTAAATTATCTAATCCTATCAGAAACAGCTATGCTATGCTGTATTATTTTTTTCTTCTTAATCATCTCCCATTAAATTGTGTTATGGCAACAACTACCTGGTATCCTGGAGCTAAGAACATGATTTCAGATGTTGACAGACCATAGGATAATTAGCTATTTCTGAATTGTGTACTGTGGGATGCTGATTTACTTTCATAAAAATGAAAAACGTCTTAATGTCCTTCATTTCATCTCTATCCAAAAACTAATTCCAAACATTTCCATGTCTCAAAGGATCTGTTTCTTATAGCCCACTCTTTGACACAAATCTCATTATCAGTCCCAGTTCTTTCTCTCCAAGAAAAAAATAATAAATTTTGGCTTACACAAGGAAAAAAAAAAGATATTTATTGGAAGGATAGTGAGCAGCTCATAGATTAAAGATTTTACAGAGCTTGGAAAGAATGGGAACAGGGGCCTTTCCAAAATTCTGTAACTTTCCATTGTATTACCAGTTTGTTCAAAATTCAAATTCCCAAGAAAGAATCTCATTAACTTTGATGTAGAATGAGTTAGTGACAGGGGAGGCACATTGATGACTACCATGTGAAAAGGAGAAACAAAGGTTCCCTGGGGAAAATGGTAGAAGAAAGGGGGGAAAGTTTAAAAAAAAAAAAAAACCCAAAAAGTAAAACAACAACAACAGCAACAACAACGCAGCTGTTGCCTAGGTCTCCAGAGGAAATCTAAATGTGAATGAATCATAGTATGAGGTACAGACATTTGAAGGGTTTCAGATTTTTATAATAAAATGCTAGCAGTGCCTGATTTGCCTTTCCCAAATGTGTATCAAATCATACATAAAATGTCTCCAAATAAAAGTTTAAACAGCACTCTGGGAGGCTGAAGAAGGTGGATTGCATGAGCTCAGGAGTTCAAGACCAGCCTCAGCAAGAGTGAGACCCCACCTCTACTAAAAATAGAAAAAATAGCTTAGAATTATGGCAGGTACCCTTAATCCTACCTACTCCGGAGGCGGAGGCAAGAGGATCATTTGAACCCAGTAGTTAAGGTTGCTGTGAGCTATAAAGATGCCCTGGCACACTAGCCTGGGGTAACAGAGCAAGACTCTGTCTCAAAAAAATAAAAAATAAAAATAAAATAAAATATTTAAACAGAAGTGGGCATTAGAAATGTCACTCAATAACCTTTCATGTGCATGGAATCCCTTTTCATTAAGAAAAGTTAGAATAAAGCCCGGTAGCAGAGTATCAGAACTGTGTATAGGAAAATACTATATAAAATGTCCACCAACCTACACCAAGGGCAGGAGTGTAATAGGAGATTTTCCATACAGGCATGGCTTTTAGTGAGACCAAAGCTGTGTCGTTCTCACTTGTCCCCTAAACTGCACAACATTAGTATGTATTTTCTCCTTAACACCTAAGAACATATGTTTTGACTATTTTCACTTTTGTGAGCTTATTCAAAGGGAATAATTATTATTATAAATAATAAAAATTTTTTTTTGCAGTTTTTGGCCAGGGTGCCAGGTTTGAACCTGCCACCTCTGGTATATGGGGCTGGCACCCTACTCCTTTGAGCTACAGGCACTACCCTATAAGTAACATTTTTATATGAAGATGTACATTTATATGAAGACACAACATTTTTATATGAAGAATGAAAGGGTTAATGGACGGCCACAATAAACAGATTTTTAAAGGCCATTCCTCAGCACCATATAAAAATTTAAAATTATTAAACACAAAGAGAAACTTTCATACTTTTTTTAAAATTAACAATACAATACCTACCACCAAATAGGAAGCTAACTGATAACGAGGCCAGATAAAGAAGAGGGTGAATTAATAGCAGGGAATTCAAAAAGTTCATGGAAAAATGAAAGATAAAACTAAAAAAAGGTAAACTTTATTTTCAACATATGCTCATCAAGTTCAAAACAGTTTTGTAAGTGATGATACCATTTAGTCCATTCCTGAAGAACTAGATGCCCTGGGATTCTAACCAGGTCAATGGTTTTTTACATTACTAACTGAAGAAAAATGGGTTCCCTTTATATATTTTTCTAATATTAGGAAACAAAAAGAAGTCAGAAGGAGTCAGGAGGAGTATAAGGTGGTTTCCTGCTGATTTCCCATCAACATTCTCACAAGAGTGCCCTCTTTTGATGACAGGAATGAGCAGCAACATTGTCATGTGCTGGAGGACTGTCTGGTAAAAATTTCCTGGGTGTTTTTCTGATAAAACTGTAGCTAGCTTTTGTTCTTTGGCTCTTCAGAAGGTCTACAAGCAAATGCCTTGAGAATCCCCCAAACTGTATTGCCATAGCCTTAGCTCCTAACCGGTCCTCTTTTGCTCTGGCTGGCTCACCTCTCGGCAGCTGCTGTGCTCCGTCTTCGCTACCACATTAGGAAAGTCTGGTTCCGTGTCTTCTTACAATTCTTTGAAGAAATGCTTCAGGATCTTGATCCCACTTGTTTAAATTTTCCATTAAGTACTTTGCTTTTGTATGCAGCTCACCTGGGTGCAATATTTGGCTATCCACGTTTGCTGAACCTCAATTTTCAGTCAGAACCTACTAAGATGTCTATGGTGTTGGATGTTTTTTCTGATGTTAATCATTGATCCTCTTCATTTAGAGCATGAATAAGATTTTTAAAAATTTTCTGAAAACTAATTTGCATGTTCTGCCATCATGTGGGATTCATTTTCAACTTTGTCTAATCCCTTCTTAAAATTAGTTATCCATGTATGGACTGCAAATTTCTTCAGGGCATTATTCCCACAAATTTTCTATAAAGCACCAATGATTTCACCATTCTTCCACTCAAGCTTCATGTCAAATTTGGCATTTGTTTTGCTTCAGTTTTAGCAAAATTCATGTTGCTGTGATAGGGTCTCTTGTTACTAATTTTTTGCCCTTTTTAGTGCCTCAAACTAGATCTGTTCAGACATTTTATAAAATGTTAGCGTGAGTTTATTTTGGTGCAAAAAAAAATTGAAATCCATGAATAGTTTTTTCATAATATTTATTTTCCAAGAACTTATAGAAGTCCCCTGACATGGTCAGGTTGATGAAATAAAAGAAATTAAAAGATAATTTTAAATTCTCAAAAGCAAAAGAAGAAGAATGTGTTCAGTCACATAAGCCTTCAGAAATTTCACCACACCCTTTCTAAAAGTAGTATTGGAGAAAGTGTATCAGCAAGAAGAGAAATAGATATAAGAAGATGCTCTGAAATATGGGCAAGGAAATATCTCAATCACCTTAAATATTTTCTAAGTAAACAAGACTAAAATGTATGCCAGTAACAGCCCACATCTGAAATTTTAGATAAAAATATAGTATTAGGAGACAGGGGGTAGAAGGGTGGAGAGACCAGAGGAAAGAGATAACTTGCGAGAGTAATTATCTAGTTGGAAAGGAAAATAAAGATACTTGTAAATTAATAAACTGATGAATCCAAATGTAGATAACAGCTCATTAAGGGTAACCATATGAAGGAAAAAAGTAGATTGGAAGGACTTTGAACTTTCGAAAGAGCTGAAAAATATTAAGCCATCTAATGAAAGAGAGAAAAGGAGGAAAAAGAATGCATGTTAATGAAGATTATAAAATACGATGGCAGAATTGAGTTCTGATAAAGTAGTAGAGTGAGGCTTCCGATCTTGGTAACATGAAATAACTTGAACCATATTTACCTCCTGGCTTAAATAACTAGACAACTAGACAAAATATGGGAAGTGTTTTCAGATGTCAGACAGCAGTCAGTGAAGGACTGTGATCCCCAAGAGAAGACAAACCAACAGTGTGAGCTTAAGATTGTACCTGCTCACTACTCAGAGGAAATTTCCAAGGGGCAGCAAAATGAGAAATACCTGAATAAAGTCTGGCACTCTCACTGATTGTCAAGTTTGGGGAGGTCAAGTTAGCTGGAACTTGTAGAGGCAGAATACTGGATACAGGGGCTGGAGAGACAGAGAGACTCACACATACATACACACACAGGATGAGAGAGACAGAGGGAGTGAACATCCGAAAAAAAGACGCCTGTGGTATTTTAGTTAAATATGGATCTGTGCTGTGGAAGAGGAAACTATCCAAGTACAGAAAAATATACACCACAGGGGAGGAGTAGAAAGGCATAGGCTAACAATTCCAACAGCTCATACAGAGTTGAAAATAACTGCTATTCATCAGGGTATAATGTAGAAAGTTTAGAAGACTATTGCCTTAGTAAGACGAATTGATTTAACTATAGACTAAGGTTGCTCTGGGCCTATCCTACCAAAACTTAAAAACAACCCTTGAAATCACCCATCAAATTTCAAAGGATTCAGCTAATTTCAAGAAACTTACTGAAACAAAATCCAACGCCATTTATAGGAACACAATAAAATGCAAAAAAAGAGAAAAATTCACACCTGACATCTAACACAAATATTGTCAGGCATTTTAAAGAACAGGAAACTGTAACCATTAATCAAGGTAAAAATCACCAAAAAGTAAGAGCTAAGAACGAGGTACAAGCTGAACTTAGCAAAGATGTTAAAACATTTCCACATGTTTAAAAAAGTAGAAGAAAATGTGACCACAGTAAGGAGAGGAATGAAAGTATAAGGAAGATGCAAATAAAATTATGGAGGTAAATTATTTAATTTGTGAAATTAAAAATAGAGTGGATGAAATTACAAGAAGATTGGTGGTGCCTGTGGCTCAAGGAGTAGGGTACCGGCCCCGTATGCTGGAGGTGGTGGGTTCAAACCCAGCCCTGGCCAAAAACTGCAAAAAAAAAAAAACAACACTGCTGAATGAAAGATGAGCGATTAGTTACCTTGTAAAGACAGTGATAGAAATGATCTAAAATGAGGAAAGAGAGAAAGAGATTGAAATATAGAGAATATTAGTAATTAACAGACAATATGAAATGGGATAACCTGTGTATAATTGTTATTTCAGGAGAGAAGAAAGATGAGACAACGAAAACAATATTTGAAGAAATACCAATTTTTTTTCAAATTTGATGAAAACTATATACCCACAGATTTAATAAGCTCCATGAACTTCACTCAGAGGAAACTTAAAACAACATCAAAATAAATCAAAATAAAATTACTGAAATCTAGTAATGAAGACAATAATCTTTAAAATGGTATAGACAAAAGTGACATTTTAGAAGAAAAAAGCACAGGCATGAAAATAAACTTCTTATTAAAAGCTATATGAGCCGAAATACAGTGGAAAAACATCTACACAGTGATTTTTTTATAGTTTTCTTTTACTTCAATAGATTTAGAAGGTCCATGTGGTTTTGTGTTTAATGAATAAATTGGAATAAACTGTAGAGTGATGAAGTCAGGGCTTTCACTGTGCTTGTCCCCAAATAGTGAGCATTGAACCAAATAGGCAGTTTTGGTCCCTCCCCCACCTCAATCTCCAAAGCCCTTTATGTCCCCCTTGGTGATCATGTATATAGCCCCATTGTTCAGCTCCGTAAGTAGAATAACTTTTTTAAAAAACAAACAGGAATTGTTTATTAAGTGAAAATAGTTCTTCCAATTTGAAGGTAAAATAAAGACTTTTTCAGGCAAACATATGTTAATGGAACTTATCATCAACATACTGTTATTATAAGAAATCTTGAAAAAAGATTTTATATTCTTCTTAGTAAACTATCTCAAGAATGGAAGAAAAAGTATCCAATGTACTCAGCCCTACTATGAAACTAATTTATGGCTTTCATATGAAAGCTATAACCCAGTTATAACCTAAGAATATGGGGAAGGGGGAGAGGCAGGGGAGGGAGGGGGGAAGATGGGAGGGTGATTGGTGGGATTACACCTGCGGTGCATCTTACAAGGGTACATGTGAAACTCAGTAAATGTAGAATATAAATGTCTTAACGCAATAACTAAGAAAATTCCAGGAAGGCTATGTTAACCAGTGTGATGAAAATGTGTCAGACTGTTTATAAAACCAGTGTATGGTGCCCCATGATCGCATTAATGTACACAGCTATGATTTAATAATAAAAAAAGTTTAAAAAATCAAAAAAAGAAGAAAAAAGATTTTAAAAAGAATAGCAGATAGAAATTTGGATCGACAAAAAGAGGTGAAAGAGTGCAGCAAGTAGTTAAAATGTGGAAAAATATAAATAGTTGGTACTTTTTTTGAAGCTTTTTAACTTAATTATTAGTTTTTAATTGACATAATAGTTGTACATATTTATGGTATACAATGTGATATTTCCATACATGTATGCAATATGTAATGAACAAATCTGGATAATTAGTATATCCACAGCTTTGTATGGGGAATATTTAAAACCTACTTTACTGGCTATTTAAAATTACACAATTTATTGTTAGTTATAGTCAGCCTATAGTGTTATATAAAACACTAGAACTTATTCCTACTATCTAGCTGTACTTTGTTATCCAAAATAATATTCCATCGTGTATGTATACCATATTGTCTTTAAATAGTCCAATATGTTTTCAAAATACATTTGACGATTTAAAGCAGTGGTCCTCAGCCTTCCTAATGCTGCAACCCTTTAATACAGTTCCTCATGGTGTGGTGACCCCCAACCATAAAATTATTTTTGTTGCTACTTCGTAACTGTAATTTTGCTACTGTTATGAATTGTAATGTAAATATCTGACATGTAGGATGTATTTTCATTGTTATAAAGGGGTCATGACCCACAGGTTGAGAACCATTGATTTAAAGCAAAAATAAAAAACATCATAAAATACTTCTGGGTTTATCACTTTTGTAGAAGTAAAATGTTTAATATCAGCAGCAAAATGAATAGAAAGTTAAATATACATATATAGTGCTAAAAATCTGGAAAATTCTTGAAATTTTATTCAGTAAATGAGAAACTAAAGAGAACTTTAACCTTAACAAAAAGATTAAAGGCACTTACAAAGAAAGCTACAACTAATAGTACAAGTAATAGTGAAAAAAATTTTTTTTCTTTCAGACTGACAATAGGGCAAACACAGAGATGTTTAATGTCATAACTGATTCAAGATTTTACTGGGGGGGTCTCGGGCTATACAATAAGGCAAGAAACAAAAATGAATAAAAGGTGATATCTGGACAAGACTTTAAGCAAATCTATTTGGGCATACTATGCAGATAAAATCTCCACCTTGTTTATTCTTTATCTTTCCTAGTCATAAAACTAGTATTTGTTTTATCCATCTGATAATAATCTTTTCTTTTGGTTCTGTTTTCAGACAAAAAAATTCCAATACACGAACACTTAGTATAGTTTACAAGTATACCTAGGAATGTGTGCCATGTGGATAAACTGATTGGATCAGTTCCATTTAGTTACAGACAAACTGAATTAGAATTAAAGAAAGAAAACGGTACACCTTTGATTATTAGCCATGAACTACAGAGTATGAATAACTCAAATATACAAGTGAGGTTCATAGAAATAACACTCTCTATACCTTAGAAAACATTATATGTCAGTGTGAGTGAGCCACAAAGAAAGAATAATTATTTCATCAATATTCCTGAGAATCTGCACGGTTGGATTCATTGCTCCTGGAGAGAAAAAAAGACTCATTCTCAAGTGTTACTGGGTGACGAACAAGATAGTTGAAGATACTACCAAATTTGTAGATTGGTGGGAAGAAGTTGAGGAAGTTCTCAATTGATGGTCTCTTATTTTTCTACATTAAAAATGAGATAATTTACCAAGGGTGAAGTGGCGGACACAGCATTAAAAATGTAAATAGCATAGACAAAATTTGGTTTAGTAAACAAAAGAGTACATTAACCAGAAAAATGTAGACTACATACATACAATCACATTTACATATATGCTCATATATACAGGTATATGAAATATATAGATGTGTTCACAGAAATGAGACAAGGTATATAAATGTTACAAGAGGTTATATTTGAGTAGGGAAATGACAGGAAATTCAATTTTATAATTGGAACTCTATTTTTTTGTAAAGTGAGTATATATGACTTTTATTGTCAGATTGACAAAAGGTTTTTGCATAATCATAGGACAGTATTAATTTAAGAGTTAGAATTAATATCATAGTTAAGACCCAGAAGCAGATATAATCAGGCAAGAGGGTAACACGGAAAGAGCCTATTTCCAAGTTATTCTCTGTAGATACTGCAAAAAAGACTAGAACACACAGATTTACAGTACCTCGCAAAGTATGATATGAATGATATTTCTAAAGATATATTAAATGTTATGTGTGCCTTTACCTAAATTTAACAATAGTTTACATTATTTTTATTAGGTTCCCAACTCATTTTGAGATGGGCTATTTCAATCTGTATTCAACCTATACATTTGATGTCAGAATGTTTCCCATTCTTAAAAAGATGATTTTGGGGACCCAGAAGGGATGAGGGGTTTTTCCATGAATAATACACATATTGCAAGGCAACAGCAAAATTGGGATCAAACTACAAGTCCTCTGGATGCTGAGTTTTGCGCTCCACTGAATGCAGTTCATTTGTGTGCTTCTGACATCCTGCAGAGTCTGCATCTGTTTTATATACTCCTCCATTGAGGAAGATCCCTAAGCAGATGTAATATTTAAAGTATGTGAGAATAAGGAAGATTTGAAGATATATTAATCAAGCTAAAATTAGATTCTTTCTTTCTGTTTTTAATATTCTGCCTGACCCCAAAGTTTCCAAGCTCATTGGTTAAGTCAGACAGCAACCAGGTGGGAGACATCCATTTCTGTGTTTTTAAATACACTTTATAAAACTTAAGTTCAAATAAAGTTTGAGTTACATAAAGACAGTCGAGTCTTCCTAACCCTGGGCAGGGGCTAGCTAGCTTTCCATTCAGGTGCAGTACAGATGTTATATTTCTATGTTAAAGATAATATAAATTAAACTAGTTCTCAGACCCATTGCTTTCATTCACTCTGTGTGGGTAAGTGAATTCCTCCTACAGTGATCTATCAGAGAGGATGTTTGTCCAGTATTATCTTCTTTTTTCTTCCTCCAACTTAATTACAGGTAAAGAATCAAACGGTCTTTTTATGTCTCTGGGAAAAAAAACCCAAATTTAGCTTCCAGATGTACTTTGCCATCGTGATCCTGGAAGAGATGTTACACATTCTATAATTTGGCTATTGATAAAACAACCTTTTAACACTATATCCTGCTAGTATTGAATTTATAAAATTTCTCTAGCATTGTATTTCAAACCTGACATCATCTAGAAATTTTTAAAGGTTACAGAATTCTATAGCTTATTGGATTATGGTTAGGGTAATTGCATAATTTTTTTGTCTAAGTAAAGCACTTTTACAACAAGTTCAAGAGGCAATATTAGTAATTATAGCTGGACAATAGTTTAAACTGAATATCTAGTTAGTAAACAGTATAGACATTTTCTATTGCTCTTTAGAAAAATACATATCATAGCTAAATACTTAATTCATCACATTTCCCCTCTACACACATGCATACCCTGTTCTGACTACTATGATGGTGTTTTGTTTCTGCTGAATCTTTTACGGTGCCCTTGGCAACAGGACAGACTCTGACCACTTACTAGATGTGTAGCCCAAAGCAAGTTACTTAATTCTTTTTGCCCTGTTTCCTCATAATCTGCCATTGACATTTTGGGATAGATAATTCTTTGTAGTGAAAAGCTTCCCTTTACATTGTAAGCTTCCCTTTAGTTTTAATAATCAAAATATTTCCAAATGTCCCCTGGGGTCAAAATAGTCTCTATTTAAGAAATTCTATATTACACAGGACTGAGAACAGTTCAGATCTTGTGGGTTTTTTCTGGGAATTTAGTATTCAACATATAAAACCTGCCTTGAAGAATACACCATGTGAAAGAGGTAGGCAAATGCCAGGATGTTAGCTTTAACAAGTCCAAACCCTCTTCTCTTCAAAGAGGCATGACACCTTCAAGGCACTTTGCAAGAATCTGTGCCTTTCTCCTGCAGTATATTTTGAGAGATAAGATTCTCATTCTTGTCAACACCATTTTTCCAACAATAATACTTTTACTCTTATGTATTTTCTTTTCCTTTTCCTTTTGAAAGCAACATATCCACCTCTCCTTTTTTTTTTCTATATCCAATATAATGTCTTCTGTCCTAACAAAATCCTACCAGATTTTCAGAGAAAGACTGAGAAACCTCCATATACCAGAGGAGACCATGGAGACGGGCCAACTAAAAGCAATGTGGTACCTGATTTGAATCAGGACAAGGACATTAATAGAAAAGCAGGGAAACTCAAATGCTGGAATTTAGTTAATGGTAATATACTAATATTAGTTTCTGAAATGTACCATGGTAATACAGGGTGTTAATAGAGGGGAGAAACTAAATACATAAATTTGCTAGGGCTGTCAAAGTAAACTACCACACACTGGCTGAATTAAACAACAGAAGTGTACTTTCCCACAATTTTGGAGACTTTAAGCCAAAGATGGAGGTGGTAGCGGATTGTTTTTTCCTGCTGCCTGTCTCCTGGGTTTGCACAGGGCTGACGACTCCTGCATCCTCAACTGATTGTACCCATGTGTGTGTATCTGTGTCCTAATCTCCTCTCCTTATAAGGACAAGAGCCATATTGGTTTAAAACTCACTGACATGACCTAAGTTTTTCTTAATTACCTCTTTAAAGGCCCTATCTCCAAATACAGTCACATTCTGAGGTATTATGGTTAAGGTTTCAACATATGAATTTGTGGGAGACATAATTCAGCCCATAAAATGGGGTGAAGATTATACCACAACTTCTTGTACTATATGCACAACTTTTCTGGCTTATTGTACCTTCAATGAAACCCCAACAATAAAAAAGAAAAAAAATAGTTAAAACAATACTAGTTTTTATAAAATCATGCTTTCTTTTGTTAGTAAGAATGAGAATCTGCTTTAATTTAAAACAAAGAATACTACAATATTCTCTTTATAGGTGAGTTTCTTTACCTTAATTCTCCCTCAGTCACCTCCTGAGCAGTTGTTACAGTTGTTTATTGATGTGATGTATTAAAAATTTAATTGTGTGCCATATAACTGTGGACACATAGAAATAACATCTACATGTAAATAACCAGTGAAGATACTCCAATTACAAAAACTAACCCTTTCACATCTTTTTTTCTTTCCAATCTTGGACAAGCCATAATTGATCTTAATTTTCATTTATATCTACTTCTAAGAGCAGTAACTACTATTTCTACTCATAAACCATTAAAATAACAAGTGAGCAGATGTTAGGAAATGGTGAGTATTAAAAAAGATGACTATTTGGTCACTGTTTTTTAACTCAGCTTACTAGGTGAGCAATTGGTGTTTTATTTTATTTCATTACACTTTCTTTAAGAAGAAAAAAATAAAATAAATTATATGAGACAAGGTTTGGGGAAATTTCCATTTTTACTCTTTGCTTATAGCAGGATAATATAATATTGTCTTCAATATCCTTCACCACACATCTTTATTCCATAGGCTCCTTAGGGGAATCAAATCATTCTTGGAATTCCCAATGCCCTGAGGGTAAGAAATAAATAAGGAATATCTCTATTCTTCTTTCTTGAATAAGAATTGTACCTTCAACAGCATCCACAGAAAAAAATCAAGGAAGTCTCTTTATAACTCATACTGCTTTCTTTAAGAGTTAGTATAAACCAAATACTCCATCGAAACCCAGATTTTGTCCAGGATTTAACAAGCCAAAGGAGGAAAAAAGAAAAACAAAACAGAAAAGGTCATTAATGTTAGAACATATCATTTACAGCGGGTCTCCAAATTACCACTGGAAGCTCAGTGTCACATACAGGAATTTCCTTAAAAATTATGGAACAATTTCTAGATGATTATTTAAAATTTTTTTTAACAAGTCAGATGCACTTCTTATTTTCTTTATGCCTCTGTTGTTGTCACTGTCACAAGCTCAAGTTAAAATTTGCTTCATGGAGGGATCCAATCCCACTAAGCTTCAAAATATTTTATATTGTCCTTTCTCATGGACAATGTGACACTCCAGAGTCTCTGTCCACCTTCTTCTATGCACTGATTAGTATGCTGTTTGTTATTCTTGGATTTTAATCCTAGCTTCATCAGTTCCTGGTTCAATGTGTTTGTACAAGTTGTTTTTTTTTTTTAACATTTATTACTCTGTATATCTATCAAATAATGATAATGACATGTGCTATATAAGGTGTTAGTGAAAATTACTTGACCTAAGTGATAACAACACCTGGAACAGAGGAGGTGGTCACTGAATGTAAGTCATTTCCATTTGATTATTATGTAGTTACTGTAGTCAGTCGGTCTTTGAATCATAACAAATGCATATTTTCCTAAGCAGGCAGACCCAAGGCAAGGAAAATTATCAGTAGCAAAAAACAAACCCCAACATTATCAAAAGAATTGGAATTTTACCTTGTATCTTCTCAGAACATAAGGCACTAAAGGTGGAACTCAACTGTAACAGAAATGTTCAACCCCACACAAAGGCATGGAAATTAAACAATCTTCTGTTGAACGACAGTTGGGTGCAGGAAGAAATAAAACAGGAAATTGTCAACTTCCTTGAGCATAACAACAATAATGACATAAGCTACCAAAACCTGTGGGATACTGCAAAAGCAGTTTTGAGGGCAAAATTTTTTGCTTTACATGCCTGCATTCGAAAAACAGAAAGAGAGCACATCACAAGCCGTCTTATGGAACTGGAAAAAGAAGAACAATCTAAGCCTAAACTCAGTAGAAGAAAAGAAATATCCAAAATTAAATCAGAGATCAATGAAATTGAAAACAAAAGAATCATTCAGAAAATTAATGAAACAAGGAGTTGGTTTTTTGAAAAAATAAATAAAATAGATAAAACTTTGGCCAGACTAACAAGAAATAGAAAAGTAAAATCTCTACTAACCTCAATCAGAAATGATAAAGGGGAAATAACAACTGATACCACAGAGATACAAGAGATCATCTCTGAATACTACCAGAAATTCTATGCCCAGAAATTTGATAATGTGAAGGAAATAGATCAATATTTGGAATCACACCCTGTCCCCAGACTTAGCTAGGAAGAAATAGAGCTCTTGAACAGACCAATTTCAAGCACTGAGATTAAAGAAACAATAAAAAAGCTTCCAATCTAAAAATGCCCTGGCTTCAAACCAGAATTCTATCAAACCTTCAAGGAAAAGCTTATTCCTGTACTGCAGAAATTATTGCAAAAAAATTGAGGAGGAAGGACTCTTCCCCAACATGCTCAATGAAGCAAACATCACTCTGATAACAAAACCAGGAAAAGACCCAACGAAAAAGGAGAATTTCAGACCAATTTCACTAATGAATATAGGTGCAAAAATTCTTAACAAAATCCTAGCTAATAGATTGCAGGTTATCACCAAAAAAGTCATACATCATGATCAAGTAGGTTTCATCCCAGGGATGCAAGGCTGGTTTAACAAACGCAAGTCCATAAATGTTATCCACCATGTTAACAGAAACAAAAATAAAGATCATATGATCCTCTCAATAGATGAGAAAAAGCATTTGATAAAATCCAGCATCCTTTTCTAATTAGAACACTGAAGACTATAGGCATAGATGACACATTTCTAAAACTGATTGAAGCTATCTATGACAAATCCACAGCTAATATTTTACTGAATGGAGTAAAACTAAAAGCTTTTCCTCTTAGAACTGGAACCAGACAAGGTAGTCCTCTGTTGCTGTTATTGTTCAACATAGTGCTGGAAGTTCTAGCCAATACAATTAGGCAAGACAAGGAAATAAAGGGAATCCAAATGGGAGCAGAGGAGGTCAAACTCTCCCTCTTTGCTGACGACATGATCTTATACTTAGAGAATCCCCAAGACTCAACCACAAGGCTCCTGGAAGTCATCAAAAAAACATTTTATATCTCAGGATATAAAATCAATATCCAAAAGTCAGTAGCCTTTGTATATGCCAATAAGAGTCAAGATGAGAGGCTAATTAAGGACACAACTCCCTTCACCATAGTTTCAAAGAAAATGAAATACCTAGGAATATACCTAATGAAGGAGGTGAAGGACCTCTATAAAGAAAATTATGAAATCCTCAGAAAGGAAATAGCAGAGGATATTGACAAATGGAAACATACCATGCTCATGGCTGGGAAGAATCAACATTATTAAAATGTCTATACTTCCCAAAGCAACCTACCTATTCAATGCCATTCCTATTAAAATACCAACATTGTACTTTGTACATTGTACTTTCAAGATTTAGAAAAAATGATTCTGCGTTTTGTATGGAACCAGAAAAAAACCCGTATAGCTAAGGCAGTTCTTAGTAATAAAATAAAGCTGGGGGCATGAGCATACCAGATTTTAGTCTGTACTACAAAGCCATAGTGGTCAAGATAGCATGGTACTGGCACAAAAATAGTGACATAGACATTTGGAATCGAATAGAAAACCAGGAAATGAAACTAACTTCTTACCACCAACTAATCTTCGATAAACCAAACAACAACATACCTTGGGGGAAAGACTCCCTATTCAATAAATGGTGTTAGGAGAACTGGATATCCACATGTAAAAGACTAAAACTGGACCCACACCTTTCTCCACACACAAAAGTTGATTCAAAATGGATAAAGGACTTAAATTTAAGGCATGAAACAATAAAAATCCTCACTGAAAGCATAAGAAAAACATTGGAAGGTATTGGCTTGGGGAAAGACTTCATGAAGAAGACTACCATGGCAATTGAAACAACAACAAAAATAAACAAATGGGACTTCATTAAACTGAAAAGCTTCTGTAAAGCTAAGGAGACAACAACCAAAGCAAATAGACAACCTACACAATGGGAAAGGATATTTGCATGTTTTGAATCAGACATAAGCTTGATAACAAGGATCTATAGAGAACTCAAATTAATCCACATGAAAAAAAAAGCCAACAATCCCATGTATCATTGGGCAAGAGACATGAATAGAACCTTCTCTAAAGAAGACAGACAAATGGCTAACAGACATATGAAAAAGAGTTCAGGGGAGGAGACAAGATGGCTGACTGAAGCCAGCTTTCCACAGAGGCTCCCGTTCAGAAGGAGAGCGAAAGGACAAAAATTCAGCAAGTAACCTGGTGGATTTGTGCTGCACTAAGAGAGAAGGTTGTAGAACGCACGTCAACCCCACTGAGGCGAGCTGCGACCACAAGGATAGAAACAAAAGGTACAAAATCCATCACCAAGCGGACGGGAGTCCCCTCCCCCATGAGAACGGCTCAGAGTGCCCCACAAACAACCGGGCAGAGTTCAAAGGTCCTCCCACTACACTCCACAGGAGAGAACCTCTAAAAACTGGACCTACCTCCCCTACTGGGGTGCCACGGCGTCCTCCTGCCAGGCATAAAACTGTATATGGTCTCTACCTGGAGTTCTGAGCTCCCAGCGCTCTCCTTCGCTCACACTGGGGTCTGGAGGCCAGTCCCAGTCGGTTGGCGGAGAGGGGACTGCACCAGAGTGGCAGTTCCCTGAGGCACAGAGCGACAGCCATCTTTTGGTGATAATATGGCGAGGCATAAAACTGTGTAGAGCTGTGTGTGTTCTCTGCCCGCAACCCCAGGCTTCCAGCACTCCCCGCGCTCCCCTCTGCTCTCGCTCCAAGGTCTGGAGGCCTGTCCCCCAGGGGTCCAGACTCTTGGGCGATTGCTCGAGGGGTGTGGACAGTGCTGGGCTGCGGCCTGTCCGTGCAGACTCTGGGGTACGGAGCGGAGAGAGGACGATTGGCCAGAGGGGAGCTACACTGGAGCAACGGTTGCCTGAGCCATAAGGCAGCAGCCCTCTTTTGCTAGCAATAGGGCTCACTACAGAATATTCTGAAGCCACACCCCCTGTCTCCCTGGGCAACCAGAGACTCTGAGTTTGCTTGAGGCAACATAAACTTGCAAACCAGGGAAACTCCCGGGGCGGAGCTGACCCAGAGATCCGCTTTACTAAACCTAAGACGCACCTGGCCCTCAGAGGATTGTCAGCCTATAGACAATACAAGAGCAAAGACAAGCTGATTTGGAACTCAATTCAGCTTCTCTTCTGCAGGGGAAACGCAGAGTTGTTCTGTTCTGTTCTGTCAGTAACATTAATCAGGGGTGACACTGGACCTGAGTGAAAACCCCTCAACCTTCATCTAGTGCCCGAGGTTGTCAGCTGGAGAGAGGCAGAGTGCAGCGGCCTGGCACACTTCCTTGTGATTCAGGCAGGTACAAACTCCTGGAGTACTGATTCACTACAGGCAACTGGGTCAGCCAACTGCAGGGCTATTAGTGACTGGGTGTGAAGTGGTGCAAGGTGGGGAAGGAGGCAGCAACCTTCCCAGACTGATTTATAGGCTGGGTGGCTTCTCCTGACTCCACACAGCACTGGAGCAAGCAAAACCAGAGTAGTCACCAGACCCCTGTGATCCAGTTCCCTGAGACCTCTTAAACACTCTCACCCGAGACAGGTGCAGACTGAGACAATTGATTTGGACATTTTTTAACTGAACCAATCACCTGAGGACAAATCAGGTGGTGCCCTAGGTGCACGGTGGTAGGAAGGTTTGAGTTTTCTTTTCCAATTGTTTGCCGGTGGGGGGCGCGGTAACTTAATTGCTGATATTTCTCCACAGCTGAGACTTCAATCCAAAGTATCTGTTTCACTAGGGTGCAACACAAACCAGCTGAAAACAAGGCAGAACCATTTAGCCCCACCACACCAACAGGGCCCCACTTTCTCAGGCCACAACACTCAACAAAGCCCCAGGGGAAAAAAATCAGAGGGAGTAAAACAACCATGGGGTGGAATCAGCGGAAAAACTCTGGTAACATGAATAACCAGAATAGATCAACCCCCTCAAGAAAAGATATGGCACATGTAATTGAAGATCCCATTCATAAACAACTGGCTGAATTGTCAGAAATAGAATTCAGAATTTGGATTGCAGACAAGATTAATAAAATGGAATTAGGAATTCGAGGAGAAATTCAAAAGTTCTCTCAAGAATTTAACGAATTTAAAGACAAAACCACCAAAGACTTAGACACACTGAAGCAAAAATTTACAGCCCTCAAAGATATGAAAAATACAGTAGAATCCCTCAGCAACAGAATGGAGCAAGCAGAAGAAAGGATTTCTGACATTGAAGATAAAGTCTTCGAACGCTCCAAATCTCTCAAAGAGGAAGAGAAATGGAGAGCAAAAATGGATCACTCACTCAGAGAGCTCTCAGATAATTCGAAAAAAAGCAATATACGAATTATTGGGATTTCTGAGAACGATGAAGTGGCCTCGAAGGGCAGAGAGGCCCTTCTGCATGAAATTATGAAAGAAAATTTTCCAGACATGCCAAGAGATTCTGAAATTCAGATAGGGGACAGCTTCAGAACCCAAGCACGACTCAACCCCAATAAGACATCCCCAAGTCATATCATAAGTAACTTCACTAAAGTTAATATGAAGGAGAAAATCCTCAAAGCTGCCAGGAGAAAGAAAACCATTACCTTCAAAGGGAAGAATATTAGAATGACCGCAGATCTCTCTGCTGAAACTTTTCAAGCCAGAAGAGGGTGGTCACCGACTTTTATCTCCTAAAGCAAAATAACTTTCAACCCCGGATCTAGTATCCAGCTAAACTGAGTTTCATTTATGATGGAGAAATTAAATACTTTAATGACATTCATATGTTGAAGAAATTTGCCATAACCAAACCAGCTCTTCAGGATATGCTCAGACCTATCCTCCATAATGACCAACTCAATCTTATACCACAAAAGTAAACTCACTCAGAAACTTCAGATCAAACTCCAATTTCCACACTGGTGAAAGGATTAAAAATGGCCACTGGACTTTTGAAAAACTCGATATCCAAAACTTCACCAGACTTATCAATATTCTCCATTAATGTGAACGGCTTAAACTGTCCTCTAAAGAGGCATAGGTTAGCTGACTGGATACAAAAACTCAGGCCAGATATCTGTTGCATACAAGAGTCACATCTTAACCTAAAAGACAAATACAGACTCAGGGTGAAAGGATGGTCATCCATATTTCAGGCAAATGGTAATCAGAAAAAAGCAGGTGTTGCAATTTTATTTGCAGATACAATAGGCTTTAAACCAACAAAAGTAAGGAAGGACAAGAACGGTCACTTCATATTTGTTAAGGGTAATACTCACTATGATGAGATCTCAATTATTAATATCTATGCACCCAACCAGAATGCACCTCAATTTATAAGAGAAACTCTAACAGACATCAGCAACTTGATTTCCTCCAGTTCCATAATTGTCGGAGATTTCAACACTCCTTTGGCAGTGTTGGATCGATCCTCCAACGAGAAGCTGAGCAAAGAAATCTTAGATTTAAACCTAACCATCCAACATTTGGATTTAGCAGACATCTACAGAACATTTCATCCCAACAAAACTGAATACACATACTTCTCATCAGCCCATGGAACTTTCTCCAAAATCGATCACATCTTAGGTCACAAGTCTAACCTCAGTAAATTTAAAGGAATAGAAATTATTCCATGCATCTTCTCAGACCACCATGGAATAAAACTTGAGCTGAGTAACAACAAAAATCTGCGTACTCATACAAAAACATGGAAGTTAAATAACCTTATGCTGAATGATAACTGGGTCAGAGATGAGATTAAGAAAGAAATCGCCAATTTTTTGGAACAAAACAACAATGAAGACACGAACTATCAGTACCTCTGGGACACCGCAAAGGCAGTTCTAAGAGGGAAATTTATAGCACTGCAAGCCTTCCTCAAGAGAACGGAAAGAGAGGAAGTTAACAATTTAATGGGACATCTCAAGCAACTGGAAAAGGAAGAATATTCCAACCCCAAACCCAGTAGAAGAAAAGAAATAACCAAAATTAGAGCAGAATTAAATGAAACTGAAAACAAAAGAATAATACAACAGATCAATAAATCAAAAAGCTGGTTTTTTGAAAAGGTCAATAAAATAGATAAACCTTTGGCCAACCTAGTCAGGAAAAAAAGAGTAAAATCTCTAATCTTATCAATCAGAAACAACAAAGATGAAATAATCACAGACTCCTCAGAAATAAAAAAAATCCTTAATGAATATTACAAGAAAGTTTATTCTCAGAAATATGAAAATCTGAAGGAAATTGACCAATACTTGGAAGCACGTCACCTTCCAAGACTTAGCCAGAATCAAGTGGAAATGTTGAACAGGCCCATATCAAGTTCAGAAATAGAATCAACTATACAAAACCTCCCTAAAAAGAAAAGCCCAGGACCAGATGGTTTCACGTCAGAATTCTACCAAACCTTTAAAGAGGAATTACTACCTATATTACTTAACCTGTTCCAAAAGGTAGAAAAAGAAGGAAGACTACCCAACACGTTCTATGAAGCAAACATCACCCTGATCCCCAAATCAGGAAAAGACCCAACAAGAAAAGAAAATTATAGACCGATATCACTAATGAATATAGATTCAAAAATATTCAACAAGATCCTAACAAACAGAATCCAGCAACACATCAAACAAATTATACATCATGACCAAGTTGGTTTTATCCCAGGGTCTCAAGGCTGGTTCAATATACGTAAATCTATAAATGTAATCCAGCACATAAACAAATTAAAAAACAAAGACCATATGATTCTCTCAATCGATGCAGAAAAAGCTTTTGATAATATCCAGCATCCCTTCATGATCAGAACACTTAAGAAAATTGGTATAGAAGGGACATTTCTTAAACTGATAGAGACCATCTACAGCAAACCCACAGCCAATATCATATCGAATGGAGTTAAATTGGAATCATTTCCACTCAGATCAGGAACCAGACAAGGCTGCCCATTATCTCCATTGCTTTTTAACATTGTAATGGAAGTTTTAGCCACTGCAATTAGGGAAGAAAAGGCGATCAAGGGTATCCATATAGGGTCAGAAGAGATCAAACTTTTGTTCTTCGCAGATGATATGATAGTATATCTGGAAAACACTAGGGACTCTACTACAAAACTCTTAGAAGTGATCAAGGAATACAGCAGTGTCTCAGGTTACAAAATCAACATTCATAAATCCGTAGCCTTTATATATACCAAGAATAGTCAAGTTGAAAAAACACTTAAGGACTCTGTCCCATTCACAGTAGTGCCAAAGAAGATGAAATATTTGGGAATTTATCTAACAAAGGACGTGAAAGATCTCTATAAAGAGAACTATGAAACTCTAAGAAAAGAAATAGCTGATAATATTAACAAATGGAAAAACATACCATGCTCATGGCTGGGAAGAATCAGCATAGTTAAAATGTCTATACTACCCAAAGCAATATATAATTTCAATGCAATCCCTATTAAAGCTCCACTGTCATACTTTAAAGATCTTGAAAAAACAATACTTCGTTTTATATGGAATCAGAAAAAACCTCGAATAGCCAAGACATTACTCAGAAATAAAAACAAAGCAGGAGGAATTACGCTACCAGACCTCAGACTATACTACAAATCAATAGTGATCAAAACAGCGTGGTATTGGCACAAAAACAGAGAGGTAGATGTCTGGAATAGAATAGAGAATCAAGAGATGAACCCAGCTACTTACCGTTATTTAATCTTTGACAAGCCAATTAAAAACATTCAGTGGGGAAAAGATTCCCTATTTAACAAATGGTGCTGGGTGAACTGGCTGGCAACCTGTAAAAGACTGAAAGTGGACCCACACCTTTCACCATTAACTAAGATAGACTCTCACTGGATAAAAGATTTAAACTTAAGACATGAAACTATAAAAATACTAGAGGAGAGTGCAGGGAAAACCCTTGAAGAAATCGGGATGGGCGAATACTTTATGAGGAGGACCCCCCGAGCAATTGAAGCAGCTTCAAAAATACACTACTGGGACTTGATCAAACTAAAAAGCTTCTGCACAGCGAAGAACACAGTAAGTAAAGCAAGCAAACAGCCCTTAGAATGGGAGAAGATATTTGCAGGTTATGTCTCCGACAAAGGTTTAATAACCAGAATCCACAGAGAACTCAAATGCATTAGCAAGAATAGAACAAGGCATCCCATCGCAGGCTGGGCAAGGGATTTGAAGAGAAACTTCTCTGAAGAAGACAGGCGTGCGTCCTTCAGACATATGAAAAAATGCTCATCATCTTTAATCATCAGAGAAATGCAAATCAAAACTACTTTGAGATACCATCTAACTCCTATGAGACTAGCCTATCTCACAAAATCCCAAGACCAGAGATGTTGGTGTGGATGTGGAGAAAAGGGAACACTTTTGCACTGCTGGTGGGAATGCAAATTAATACATTCCTTTTGGAAATAGATATGGAGAACACTTAGAGATCTAAAAATAGATCTGCCATTCAATCCTGTAATTCCTCTACTGGGCATATACCCAGAAGACCAAAAATCATGTCATAACAAAGATATTTGTACCAGAATGTTTATTGCAGCCCAATTCATAATTGCTAAGTCATGGAAGAAGCCCAGGTGCCCATCAATCCACAAATGGATTAATAAATTGTGGTATATGTACACCATGGAATATTATGCAGCCTTAAAGAAAGATGGAGACTTTACCTCTTTCATGTTTACATGGATGGAGCTAGAACATATTCTTCTTAGTAAAGTATCTCAAGAATGGAAGAGAAAGTACCCAATGTACTTAGCCCTACTATGAGACAAATTTAGGGTTTCACATGAAAGCTATAACCCAGTTACGACCTAAGAATAGGGGGAAGGGGGAAAGGGAGTGGAGGGAGAGGGGAGGTGGGTAGAGGGAAGGGGATTGGTGGGATTATACCAGCGGTGCATCTTACCAGGATATATGTGAAACTTGGTAAATGGTCTGTGAAGCTAGTGAATGATACCCCATGATCATATCAATGTACACAGCTATGATTTAATAAATAAAAAAAAAAGTGTTCATCATCCCTATCTATTAGAGAAATGCAAATAAAAACCACCTGAGATACCATCTAATCCCAGCAAGAATGGCTCACATCATAAAATCTCAAAACTGCAGATGCTGGCGTGGATGTGGAGAGAAGGGAACATTTTACGCTGCTGTGGGACTGCAAACTAGTACAACCTTTTTGGAAGAAAGTATGGAGAACCCTCAAAGCACTCAAGCTAGACCTCCCATTTGATCCTGCAATCCCATTATTGGGCATCTACCCAGAAGGAAAAAACTCCTTTTATCATAAGGACACTTGCACTAGACTGTTTATTGCAGCTCAATTTACAATCGCCAAAATGTGGAAACAGCCTAAATGCCCACCAACCTGGGAATGGATTAACAAGCTGTGGTATATGTATACCATGAAATACTATTCAGCCATTAAAAATTGGAGACTTTACTTCCTTTGTATTAACCTGGATGGAAGTGGAACACATTACTCTTAGTAAAGCATCACAAGAATGGAGAAGCATGAATCCTATGTACTCAATTTTGATATGAGGACAATTAATGACAATTAAGGACATGGTGGGGGTGGGGAAAGTGGAGAGCAGAGAGAGAAAGAAGGAGGGAGGGGTGGGGAAAGGAAGAGCAGAGAGAGGGAAGGAGGGAGGGTGTGGGACCTTGGTGTGTGCCACAACTTTTGGGGGCAAGACACGATTGCAAGAAGGACTTTGCCTAACAAATGCAATCAGTGTAACCTGGTTTCTTATACCCTCAATAAATTCCCAACAATAAAAAAAAAGAATACATAGAAAAAAAATTATCAGTGGCAAGTTCAAATAAGTGGTGCACATAGGTTACACAAGATTAAGTTCCTACTTTATGTTTTTTGAACTATTTTCCTGTGCAAGGAAGAAACCTGTTAAAAAATAATCTGAGAGATGGAGTTTACCTATATAAAATTCTATGATCTCAATTTGGCTCTGGATTTATTAGTTACATAACTATTGGCCATGGCTTTGGATTTCCAAAACCATAAGCATACCTTTACTCATAGCAGATAAATAATTTATTCATAAACAAATAAAAAGAATATATCATTTTTTTGATGTGCGGCAAAGAAACAGTTCAGAAAAATGATTATAATTCCAAAGGCAAAGGAGCAACTTAGTCCCAAGTTTGGAATATTGTGACTTCAAGAGTAATGTTTTTCCAAGAAATCCAGCAGTAACTGGAATGTTTTGGAAACTTTGTTTCAGTCTTATTATTAAAAGAGTTGTGGTAAACAAAGGAAAATAAAACAAAAAGTAAAAGATTGATTAAGCCAGAGGAAAAGAAAATTTTCTTAGAAGAATGCTTGCAATTTTAACAGCAAATATAAATAAATTTAGAAATTGAATGTATTCAAAAAGACACAAAGAAGGGAATATTTAAATTTTTACTAGACCAGTATCCAATGTAATAAAAAAGAGGAAAATAGGCATGTTTTCATAGAAGAGCCTAATCTGACATCACCCAAAGAAAAGTTGCTTCTACTGAGAAGCAATGTTTTAAATAGCATGCAGTCTACAGAAAGAGTAATTAGAGAAATAGCTCTTAAAGATTTGGACAGTGAAATGAATGGTTCCAGAAACTTTGGATGGATTTGAAAGGAAAGCATGGAAGATTATTATAGGACACACTATACAAAGGTTTTCTACATTATCTAGACAGATAGCTACATTATTTTCTGTGTCTTAAGGGAAAGTGCCTAAGAAATTTATGGAATTATGATCTTAAGAGAAATTGCAACAAAAGTGATGCATCACTACTGAGAAGGAAGGCTGGGCAGTGACAGAGCTGGTATAATCTTGAGTTGGATGTATCTCATGTAATAATGCCAGTTTCTTTTTCCTGGGTAGAATTATAAAACTTCAGGAGGTGAATTTAAACAAGATTTAGTTGAACAATAGATGTACTTGGTAGACTCAAACTTTCTCACTGTATGTGTAGAAGAATACAGAGTATATTTTGGTAGAAAAATCCAAAAAAAAATGTGTTAGAAAGATAAAAGATGAATATCTGGGCCAAAAAATTAAGGGAAAAGAAAAAATATTATACTGAAAATTCATCAAACGCTGCTGGGCTTACATGTGGTAGAAAGGAAAGTCTTCCAACTTTTTTTTTTTTTTTTTTTCCGAGAGCTCAATAGAATCTCCCTTTTTCTTTTTTTTTATTTCAAAAAATTTGTGGGATACAAGTGTTTTTTGTTACATGGATGAATTGTATCCTGCTGAAGTCAGGGCTTTCAGTGTACACATCATAAAAATATGTTAAACTATTGGACACTCATCTGAGCCTTGGTGAAAGAACAAAAGAACAACAAAGAAAAATGAAATCATAGGCATATTCTGCTATTGATGGCAAAAATACGTTATAAAAAGATTGGGCATTCCTTATATAAAGAGCAGAATTATTGGTACTCATTAACCCTCTCTGGACCCAGAAGTTTCATTAATATCAATAGCAGCAGGTCCCTACAAAAAGTGATTCTCCAGTAGAAACAAATGTGGAATTGAGGGCAAAAACATTCATAGGAAGCAGACTTTACCAATTTTATTGATTCCAAAGCAAAAGTGATGGAAGCTGTTGGTGGAGCCCCAAGTGAATATATCTGCTTACCAGAATGCAGCAGGTGTCCTCAATCATGGCTGTGTGTTAGAATTACCTGGGTTATTATTATAAATCCTAATACCTGTATTACGCTACAGACCCTTTCTAGAGGAGAGATGCTATCAATAATTTAAAGCTTCCTAGGTGATTATACTGCCAAAATTTAGAACCACTGTGGCCTAGGCTATGCCATTTGTGATTAGATTGAGGTCACCCTCAATGCAGTTCTGAATGCCAGAAAATGTAGCCTACAGTGAATAGGCAATTAAGAGATTTTGTATATAATGGATGGCAAATAATTGACTTACAATCTAGTGATTCAGGCAAGTTTCTAAGTTTTGCAAGAAGATGGATGGAATCTTAAATACCACTCCCTCGGAGGCAGGAGGTCATATATATTCGGTGCCTCCTCCTCCAATATAAGGTGCCAAAATTATTCTCTCACCTAGAAATCTCCAAGTTGAAGTTAAATTTCACAGATCATGAATTCTACACAAAGGCATAAGCTAGCACCCAAGACTGATAGCAAGATTTTCTCCACCTATCCTCATTGACTGACCCAGCATACAAGTTTTGCTACAGTCCTTGTTAACTCTTAAGTGTTAGATTCTAGAAACATAATTTTGGCCAGAACAACTGCTTATAACCTAAGAATTAGCATTTTATAATTTTTTTCTGGCTGTGGAGGTCAATGCAAGATAGCACTATGTATTTGTTTTAAAAAAAAATTGGCTCTGAAATGTTTAAAAAGCAATACAAATCAGAGATTTCATATCAAACTAACAAAATTTTTGAGTTCTGAAATAACTGACAAGGGTAAGAACACTTTGAATTTAAATTTCTTTGACTTCAATTTGCAAAATAATGGATTTGAAGACTTGAATTTCTCCTCACAAAATCTATAGCAGTAGAGATTTGTATTAAAACTTGCTGCCTTTATATGTTGTGAGCATTTTACTATTGTGGTAGTCTCATGAATTTACTTTGTCTTGTTGCAGAACATGTGATAGGCTAGCCATGTTAAATGAATTGGGAATGGAACATAAAATAGAGAGTTTGGGGTTTTCAGCCTTGGTTGGAGCCTTGAGGCTGATTTAATGAATGTACAGTTTTGACCTATTTTAGAGTCCTGTGGGGCAAAATTCTATCATCTAGCAGTTACTCCAGGAGGACGTCTAGTAGAGTAATACTTTGCCTCAGGGTCTTAGTCCCATAAAGATAAGAACAGACTCTCCTGAGAGGAGTAGTTCTCTCCTAAGGCAGAGAGCCCCATTCTTAGTTGATCAAAGATTTAATGTTTGAATCAATGGACTAAAGGAATAAAAAGCGACCGACCTCTTATTATTACCCTCAAAATTTGTACCCATTCATTGAGTTCCATTGGTAATGACAACTCTCCATTACCCTATCAGTTCTGCAACAAAAAATAACCAGGCATTGTGATAGGTGCCTGTAGTCCCAGCTACTCAGGAGGCTGAGACAAGAGAATCACCTAAGCCCAAGAGCTGGAGGTTGCTGTGAGCTGTGACGCCACAGTACTCTACCAAGGGCAACAAAGTAAGACTCTGTCTCTAAAAAAAAAAAAAGAGTGACAGAAAACTTGTTTTTTTTGTTTGTTTGTTTTTGTTTTTGGCAGGGGCCAGGTTTGAACCCACCACTTCTGGTATATGGGACCAGAGCCCTACTCCTTTGAGCCACAGGCACCGCCCAAAACTCTTGGTTTTAAAAGAGAAATCTGAATATGTGTGGCCCATACTCTCTCTTCCCTGTCTACATGTGAAGGAAAGCCTTATTTGGTCCAGTGATGCCTTAACTGAATAGGGAAATCTGTCTAAGTCTTGGATTAGAATCACAAATAGTGCTCACATTATATTCTTCAGTATCAGCTTAATAAAGTTGACAATCTGACTTTTCTGTGTCTTATTCTTTTTCCTTATTTCTTATTTGTTTTATAACCAGGGTAGAATAGAAGGGCTCTAGTTAGCCAGCAGAGCAACTTAAGTACTCTCTAAAATTTATAACCTTTGAAACTCACTGCCTTTTTATTTAATCAATGTTTTTCTTTATTGAAATCTATGAAGAATTATTTATGAAACGATTGCCACATTTGGATGCCCACGATATAAGCATTATGTATAAAATAGGAATAAGTTGATACCAACTAAATAATGACAGCTGAGCTGTGATCGCACAGAATGAAATGATAAACTTTCCAATTGTCTGCCTTAGAGATTATGGCAAAAATTCTACTAATTATTTCTTTCTTTATTGTCAAAAGAAAGTTAAAAAATAATAATAAATAAACCCATAAAACACTATTGCATTTTAATAACCCTCAAGAAAATGCAAATTACAAGCATGGGACAATTTTCAATTTTGCTAAGATAAGGTAACAGGAATCACATTTACCCTCCTGCCTGAAACAACCAAAAAAACCAAGTGAGGGAGGAGTGGAAGGGAGAAATCAAAAGGGACAGAAAAAAGACTGTGGGATAATGGGTATATAGTCATTATTTCATTTTTATTCATTACTTTGTCTTGACTATAGTGAAGATTTCAAAGATGTATACACAAGTCAAAATTTAGCAAATGATGTGTTCTATGCAGATTATTATAAGTCAATTAGACCTTAATAAAACCGTTACACACCCCCATGTACACATACAATTTAATACCAATACATAAACAGAATGGTTGAAATGAGAGGTCCAATCTTACCCACTGTTGCTTTAAATGTGGAAGAATCAGAACGCTCATGTACTACTCAATGGAGTACACTCTGATATAACTACTTTGGCAACTGATTGGCTAAACATATAGTTTATGACCTAGAAATTCCACTCAGGTATATATATGACAGAAATTCATATAAATGTCTACCAAAAGATATATTCTAGAATGTTCATAACAGCATTCTTCATAATATTCTCTAACTGGAAACAAATCGTGGCATATTTCCATGGGTAATACCATACAACATGAGATTGAACAATCTACAACTACTCAGTCCATAAATTGCTCATGTGCATGTTAAACGAAATCAGCCAGTCTCAAAATGGTCCACAAATATAAAAGTATCAAACTGGGTAAATAAAAATGAACTCACTTTCACAAGTCAGGATAGTAATTACTTTTGTGGATAGAGTAGTGACGAGATTTGAGCATTTTCAGAGTTTCCAAATCACTCTGCATCTTCATCTGGATGGCAGTTACATGGGTGTGCCGTTCACTCTGTGAAAATTCAAACTTTTTACATTGTACACTTTTTACATGTACGTTCTACTTCAAAAATGTCAAAAAGAAACACAAAATTTTAAGTAAAAAAAAAAAAAACCAGAAGGCATTAAAGTATCTAATTTATAACTTTATCAAAGAGTAGCAAATTTTCATGGTAGTCTGTCAAATTTCAAATTCTGTTAGTCTATCAGGGTAAGTCTAAGAGTGAAGTGCGTGCTGAATAGCAGCATGTGTGCATGTGTGGATGTTAGGGCTGGGAAGGAGGGGCTGTATCGTGTATTCAGATGCTAATTTATAATGGGAAAGTCCTGTGTTCATAGCTATTCAGGAAGCACAAAGAAAAGTCTTAGAAATGGGGAATGTCAGGGGATGTTTTTACCTGATATATTGGGTCAGAAACGCAATATATCATTGAAAATTGTATATAGCATCGGTTTCTGACACTATTATTTTATTTTTAAATTTAGGTAAGAAAAGGATGGATTGATAATAAGTTGAGAAGGTTGTTCTGATCATTATTGTACACTCTGGAGTGAACATGAGATGGGAGTCCAGAATTATGATGTCACTCCTGGATCTAATTAGGTTCCCACAAAGTCTCTCATAGTTTAAGCATGTCATTTTGCTGTGTATTTAAAGAGAGATCTTTAATTGTGAGCCTGCTAGTATTACTTCAGGTCAAGAGAAATAAATCTTTCATAAAAGCTGTTCATTGAAATATTTGAAACATACATAAAATTGGAAAGAATTATAATAGGAATCTCATGTACAGGCACTTAGTTTTAACAATTATCAACCTATGGCAATTATCATTCTTGATTTATATGCAGTTCCATCCACTTCCCAAACCCTATCTTAATTCAAAGCAAATTCCAAAATTTTTATCGTTGATGCATTAGTGTCTCACTGCATATCTCTAAAAAGTAAAAATTTTTTGCTTACCATATTATAATGATTCAGTTTTTAAAATTTAGATATATTTTCAGCAGGCAAAATATACAAACATTAAGCTTATATGATGAGTTTTGACAAATTTATATGACGACGGTCCATACCCCAATCACGATATAGAGCGGTGACATCAACCTAAAACTTTCCTTTAGGCACATTTCCAGTTCGTTTTTGTCCTGAACCAATATTCTGATTTTTAGCATCATAAATGGTGCTAGATTGCATTAACTTTGACCAATCTTAAAATTCAGATAAATGGAAATGCAAGGTACATAGTCTTGTGTCTTCATTGTTTGTGCATCACTTTCTTCTCCTCTGGTAAGTCTAGTACACACGTGTTTGAAGAACAGATGTTATACCTTGAGCTCTATTCTTTTTTAATCTTTTTTTCTCTCTATTCTTTAGTTTAGATCACTTTTACTAACTTGTTAAACTCACTGATCCTTTATTTTTTGGTACTTATTATGCTATTGAATGAACACATTTAAAAATTTTAGATGTTATATTTTTCATGTCAAGACTTTTATATGGCACAGTAACTGAGACAACGCCGGAAATGCTATGTTAACCATTGTGATAAAAATGTGTCAAATGGTCTATGAAGCGAGTGTATGATGCCCCATGATCATATCAATGTATACAGTTATGATTCAATAAAAAAAAAATAAAATAAAAGACTTTTATATTTTGCAGTTTCCCTTTCTTTAATGAGGTTCCCAATGTATTCACCCATTCTTTCCTTCTCTTCTTATAAATTCTTCAATTTTAAAATTCTTATCAGCTACTTATAGTATCGATATATGACTATTATGGTATCTATTGTAGTCTAGATGAGCATTATTTTATGAGTGTTAAGTTCTATTTACTTGCTACTTTGTATCATTTGCAACTTTGTATTGTGCAATGGCCATTGGTCACCATTTGTAAGATAGTAGAGATCAAAGGAATCCTCCCTGGGTTTTTTCTTGCAACAATTATTCCCTGAGAGTGTTGGCTCAAGTGACGAGATGATGCCATGAGCATGTGACTGTGCCACAGTGTGTGGAAAATTGAGTCTATCCACCCCTTGTGTTATTGCTGCTTTCACCAACATGACTCCCCCCACTATCCTCCCAGGGCTAGTCATTTTTAACAGGGTTTGGGTCTGAAGCCAAGAAAGACTGGGCTGAGGTTGAGTGTTTTGCCTCAGTGATTGCAGACACTGGGACAGTGTACAAGACTGACCATTTTCTTTCCACTTTTCAATCTCACTTTCCCTTTCTTTTTTTCATTAAAAAAAAAAATTAGAGGAAAGGAGCGACAACAAGCTTTGTTATGCTCAGCACAGTATTGTGTTTGGAGGATTTTTCAGATTCCAGTCTACCCCACTTTGCTTGTACTGCTGCCAGTGGCTCAACTGCATTTTCAACCTCAAGGTTGTAGACCTTTTGTATGCCTTCTCTGTCACCTCCCTGCATCCAGATCCAACGTGTGCCCAGAAGCTTCTGCAGCTTGCTGCTCAACCGTGCATGGCTCTATTCTCTGGAAATTAGTTTTTCAAGGCTTTGTTACATTCAGAATTCTTCAATTGGTTTTCATGCCAACATTGGGCTAATAGTCACAGAATAGGGAGCAACCCTTCCTCACCATTTTGTAAACCAAAAATGTTTCCAGACATTGCTATGAAAAATCTCCTTATATAACTAACTGCCCAGTTCCTTTCAGAGGAAACTATATTTTATTTTCTTTACACATGACTTGGCAAAAGGTATAACGTACATAATTTTGTTGGTCAAAATGAAGACAAAATAGTTTTAGCTCATTTTTCAGCCTGGTTTTAATTTTAAATTAGCTATGGTTTTGAAAACAAAACAAAACAAAAAAGGAAACAAATTTCAAAATTTCAACAAAGACAGCTCAGCTTTCAACTAGCATTCGAAACAATTTTTTCATACCAGGCTATAGGACAGAGTTAGAAAACACTGCAGTGCTTCCACCCAAACAAATACGCAAGTTCCCCGAGAGCCCTCACAGCAAGTCTGCACCACCTGGCAAGGGAGGCAGGCTGAGGTCATACCATGCAGCATATGTGTGTAAGCCTGTAGTCACAGGATGGTCCCAATCACCGGAAGGAGGAGAAGAGCCTTGGCCAAAGGTGTTCCAAATGTCCATCTTGTCCTTGGCATAGAATTTGTTTTTTAAATGCCAAGACACAAAGAGGATGGATTCCTTTAGTTTGGAATCCATCTGCCACCCTTCACTATCTCCAATTTTTATTACAAGGACAGATTTATATTGTAGCGTTATTGGTTTTCATGCCAACATTGGTCTAAGCAATCTGGTATGAAAACAAGGTCATCCCTGACTATTGCTAGAAACAGCTTTCATTTATGACAGGATGAAAAATATAATAAAACACAGATTCTGCAACTTCAATTTGAAGAGGCTCTAGCTGCATCCTGCAAGTACTTGAAGATAGTCACATTTTTTGCTGCTTCTTGAAAATAATGTTCATAATAAGGAGAACAAATAACATTCTTTGGTAACTTCCATTTGGGTCCTAAGATATTATGGCATATTTTGTTCATCTTTAGCTTTTATATTTTGCTTAATTTAGTGGTTTTATTTTTTTGATTGTTGTAAGTGTACTTTGGGCTTCTTATCTGTTGAGTCAATCAAGCTCTAGTCTCTGCTAGAAGAAAACTCTTAATATCCAATCACTATCAATGGTTGATTTATGTCAATAAATGTCTCAGATGTTTAATCTTGAAGAGGTACTTCAAAAGTAATTTCCACCATACAGTTGGTTTCAGTTGGGATAAAAAGACTTTTAAACTCTCAGGTCTAAAGCAACATTGAGCAATGAATGTGATTTAATATGATTACCTGTACTTGGAGTGGAGGGAGGAATGTTTGTATGCTGACTTCTAGTTTTTCAACATGTGCTGGTTGAAAATCATAAAAAGTAAAAGAACTGTTACAGAAAGTACAAATTATTGAGGGGACTTGACTCAGTAATAATGTCTTAGTGTTACCAGCTGTAGATTTTTATGCTGAAGACCCTCTCTCTTTTATATCACAGAACTCCAAAGTTTAGAAGTTTCCTAGGAAAATTCTACAGATTCCCATGACTATGTTTACTCAAAACCAGCTTATATTCTGTCTTCCTTCCTCTCTGTCACTATAGATAAGCTCTCCAGGATCCATCTAAAGACCATCTTCCAACTGTGCCCTAGCTCCTCTCTCTCCCCACCTACACAAAGACATCATGTCCACAATTCCTTTTTCTATACCGCGTAATGAGTTTTCCCTCTTCTACTGAGTGATCCCCATTAGCATATGAAACTTGCTATTAATCTCATATTAAAATAAATAGAAACTCCAAAAATCTTTTTTTGACCTTATTTCCTAGCTAGGTACCAGATCTTATACTCCCTGGGAGCTAAAAATTCATGTAAGTGTTATCTATAATTATTCTTTCTGATTTCTCGCCTCCCATTCTCTCCTAAATCTTCACCAATCACTACTGAAATTACTGTTGTGAAGGTCACTGATGGTTTCCGATGTGCAATGCTCAATCCTCATTTTACTTTTCAGCAATATTTCAGTTTCCTTTACACATATCTATTACTGGTCTCCAGAACAGCATACACATTCGTTCTCCGTTTTCTCCCAGTGTCACTCAAACTAGTGTCTGAGGAAAATAATATTAACAGCTTCAAAGTTTCACCTCTTCCAAAATATTTCTTTGCCAAAATATCCTTACAATGTCCTCCCTCCCCATTGTGAGTATAGCTTATTTCTGTATTGTATGAGTCCTTTAGGTTACATTGTGTGACTTGCTTTGGCCACTGAGACATTAGCAATGGTTTTCAAGCAGAGGCTTGAAGGGGTATCTGTCATGGAAAGATATACTTGGGATTGTCTGTCTGTTTCAAAAGGATGCCTAATATGTAGAACAGAGGTGCTACAGACAAGCTGCCCCTTATCAGCCTTGCCTAAAACAAAACTTCTAACCAGCTTGCCTACATATAAAGAATCTAGCCTAGAACAGCTAGCTCTCAGCCAACCCACAAACTCATCAGCAATGTAATAAGTATAGACACTAAAAATAAATAAATAAATACATACATACATAAAATGTTAAGACACATGGAAAAAAAATATAGACCCTATACCTTTTTAAGTTTAATCTGAATTAGTAACATCCTTAACCACGTTCTTATGTCTAGACCATTAACAAAACAATAAATCAAGTCTTATTTGTAACATTTGCTGATATCCAGTATCTGTGGTGTAAATACTATCACCTTGACATTTTCAAATACTCCCACCATAGCTGATTTTCAGCTACCAAGACGTTATCATGCAGTGTTAGTAAGAACTGGGTTTGTTGAACACAACCGGGGTTTTGCCATACAAATTACCTACAAAATTTCTGAAAATGAACAGTTGACTCTCCCAAGCCAGTGTAAGCTGACTGCAGCACACCAACATAGGTCCATATGTGCTGGTCTACCCTAGGGGTTCAGTCCATCTACATTGAAAGGGAAAAGCAGACATTCAGAAACATTTCTTGCCATTCTTGACCTCCATTCTATAAGCTTTCTCTTTTGGTGTTTTCAATGGAAACAGGCCAAAATAGAGGGGAAAGTATTTTGAATATTTTGGGATTTAATAAACTAATTAGAATTATTTAGGGTTGTTAAAACCTTATATTATAGTTTTTATTGCGATGTTGATATTCATTGCTCTGTATTTTCAAAAAGCCTCTCTGCATCATATCATTTGAGAGTCAGAGTGGATCCTAAAGTTCATTTTATCTTTCACATAGTCTATGAGCAGTGTTTCATTAAAGAAGCAAATAGGGATGTGGGCCACTAATCTGCCTTTACAACCCAACATTTCCCACACTATATTCATTTATTTTTTATTTTGCTTTTTAAGTGAATTTTATTTATTTTTATTTCTTTTCTGACAATGTTCAGAAGTTCAATTTCTTTTCTGACAGTATTCTGAAGTTCAATCTTTACTTTGTTTTATTTTATTTTATTTTTTTATTAAATCATAAACACATAGATCATGTATACATTAATGCATTTATAGGGTACAGTGTGCTGATTTCATATAGATTAGGAATGCTTACATCACACTTGTTAATATATACCTCATCTAGTTTACTTAATTATTGTGTTAAGACATTTATACTCTATACTAATAGACCCAACATGTACCCTTGCATTATGCTCTATAGGTGTGATCCCACCATTCACCCTCCCTCAATCTGACCTCCCTCCTTCCTTCCCATCTCTTCTCCTCTCTCCTTCATCTTGGTCCATAGTTGTGGTCTATTCTTAATATGAAAGTGTGAGTGATTGTAAATTGGTTTCATAATATTAGTGAGTACATTGGATATTTTTTCTTACATTCTTGAGATACTTTACTTAGTAGGATATGTTCCAGCTACATCCATGTAAACATAAAAGAGGTAAAAATCTCCATCTTTTTCAAGGCTGCATAATATTCCATATACCACAATTTTTTAATCCATTCATAGGTTGGATGGGCACTTGGGCTTCTTCCATGACTTGCCTATTATGAATTGAGCTGCCTGCCTAATATCATCAATCAGAAATAACAAAGGCAAAATAGCAACAGACACCTCAGAAATTCAAAAAAATCCTTAATGAATACTACAAAAACCTTTATTCTCAGAAATATGAAAATCTGAAAGAAATTGACCTATACTTGGAAGCATGCCAACTTCCTCGACTTAATCCGAAAGAACTGGAAATGCTGAACAGACCTATATAAAGCACTGAAATAGAATCAACTATACAAAAAATCTCCCAAAAAAAGAAGAGTCCAGGACCAGATGGCTTCACATCAGAATTCTACTAAACCTTTAAAGAGGAACTAGTACCTATATTACTTAACCTTTTCCCAAACATCGAAAAAGAAGGAATAATTCCCAACACATTCTATGAAGTAAGTATCATCCAGATCTCCAAATCAGGAAAAGACCCAACAAGAAAAGAAAACTGTAGACCAATATCTTTAAGGAACATAGATGCAAAAATATTCAGAAAAAAAAACCACACACACAAAAATATTCAGTAAGATCCTAGCAAACAGAATCCAGCAACACATCAAATGAATTATACACCATAACCAAGTGGGTTTTATCCCAAGATATCAAGGTTGGTTCAATATATGTAAATCTATAAATTTACAATATATGTAAATCTATAAATCTATAATACATCACATAAACAAACAAAAAACAAAGACCATATGATTCTCTCAATTGATGCAGAAAAAGCTTTTGACAATATCCAGCATCCTTTCATGATCAGAACACACAAGAAAATAGGTATAGAAGGGACCTTTCTCAAACTGATCTAGGCTATCTACAGCAAACGCACACCCAATACCATATTGAATGGAGTAAAATTGAAAACATTTCAACTCAGATCAGGAACCAGGAAAGGTTGCCCATTGTCTCCACTGCTTTTTAACATTGTAACGGAAGTCTTAGCCATTGCAATCAGGCAAGAGAAGGCGATAGAGGGTATACAAATGGAGTAAGAGGAGATCAAACTTTCACTCTTTGCAGATGATATGATTTTATACCTGGAAAACTCCAGGGAGTCAACCACAAAACTCTTAGAAGTGATCAAGGAATACAGGACACAAAGTCAATACTCACAAATCAGTAACTTTTATATATACCAATAATACAAGCCGAAAAAGCAGTCAAAGACTCTATTCCCTTTATAGTTGTGCCAAAGAAGATGAAATATTTGGGAGTTTACCTAACAAAGGATAAGAAAGATCTCTATAAAGAGAATTCTGAAACTCTTAGAAAAAAAATAGATTAAGCTGTTAGCAAATGGAAAAACATACCATGCTCATGGGTAGGAAGAATCAACATTGTTAAAATGTCCATATTACCCAAAGCAGCTTACAAATTTAATGCAGTCCCTATCAAAGCACCACCATCATACTTTAAAAATCTGGAAATAAAATAGTACTTCGTTTCATGTATTTTTTTGAAATCAATGTATCTTTTTTCAATTCAATAAAGAAAAACAGCATTAAAAAGTTCAAATGGAAATTTCTGCTGCTTAGCTTCCCAAGGGAGTGCCTCTCAGATGTGATAATAGTAGCATAATAAAAGGCTCTTTTTCCCTTCCATTATTTCAGTGATCGAGTCTCCATTTTTCCTTCCATAACATCAACGGAAATGACATAATAGAAGTATCTGCTATATCAGACGTGTTCATAGGCATTATATTGACCCTGATGCTTCTTCACAGAACTCACACTAAATGGAACCGTCATGGTTATTCTCAAAATGGATTGTCAAGGTAATTGTCATTGTATGAAAGTGTTATGAGCATTTACCGCATCTCTGCTTTGACAGCAGATACTTTTCAAATATGAATATCTTGGCAATTAAAATCACAGACATAATCATAGCAACAAAAGCCCTGTCTTCAACTCTCATTTTTTAAAAAAATTGTTGCTAGTTTTCCCCCCATTTAAATGGAATAAAATAGCTCCACATTTTAGATTCAGTATTGACATGAATTGAATAATGTAATTAATCAAGATCTTCAGTCACATAATTATCTTTCATCTAACTGAATCATTTTATGCATCAGTTTACACTTATTGAATTAAATAATTCAAAATAAGTAGTTATCATAAAGATGAGTTCCATGGCACTTTAAGAGCAAATCAACCAGATATGTATAGACTAATTGAGAAGGAGACAGACACATGGAAACAGATTTATACCACACACTCCACCATCCATCAACCTTAAATAAAAATTCCAGGTAATACCTTTATTTCCTTTATTGTTTTGTAGTGCATTTTTCCAAAAGAATAGCATGATATATTTAGACCAAATTTTAATCATGTTAAAATTGCCTCCGTTGCCAGGAGTTTTCAGTCTGATTTGAGTCAAAATAGCTGAATCATAAATCTTGCCCACATAGACCCTGAAAGGTTTCAAATTGACTCTTGAATAGAGTGGGACTACAATGTCACAATGTATTTTTTGCTCAAATAATAGAGGAATTGCTGGACATTTAGCATTCATTTGATGAAAACTGTACACTTTCATTAACTTGAGTGACCATTGCAAGAGAAAAGCCAAGCAAAAAAATCACTGAAGGGAAGAGGGAGGTGGAGAGTAGAGGCATGATGTATATACAGTTGACACAGTCTCAACAATTTGATTTATAAAGAAAGCCAATCAGACAGGCTTTCAGAGAGCTAAGGGTATAGACACCTATGTGATCGCATCTCTTTAAAAACTGACTCTTTCCAAAAGAAAGGAAGGTACATTTTAAAAGCATTCTTCTCAAATCAATAAAGTCACCCAAATTGGAGGGTTGGGCTTCTTCCTAAGCATCAAGTTGAAGCTCAGCTCCTTCCTTGATCTTAATACTTGATAGACTGAATAATGCCAATTAGTGTCAAGGGTTAGATGAAACCTTGCTTCATCTTTTTCTTAAAACACTTTAATGACATTTAATGTAATATACCAGTGAGGAGTCACAGGGAGCCTAAGACAAGCATACTTTCAAGCTAGGAACTGCACTTAAAGGACATTTAATTATACAATTCTCCACTTCAGAGCCAAAAGTAAGATCAGTAAAAGAAGCTTAGATAATTGGTTCCCATGTACCCATAGTTTTGTTTCCATATGATAAATAAATAATATGTTCTGCTTAGATTTTATAGGTGAAGGGTTTGTATTATGTGGTTTTATATATTTTTATACTGCTAATTCCAAATCCAGGTGTTTTCAGCAAATTACAAAATTAGATAAAGTTTTAAAAATTCCCATTACGATAATACAGATGTTAAGAAGCTTCTCTAGATTCTGTCCCTATGCAAAACTTGAACCAAAATCTGAATTCTTAACCAAAATCTGAATTCTTACTGCTAAAATGTTCTTCGACCATAGTAGGTTTTCAACCTTCTGTCAAAATAATAAGATGGGGGTGGGGGGGCGGGTGTGTGTGTGTAACAATTCTCCTTTTATCCCTTACCACTCGCACTCCCAAGATACCTTCTGTCCAGGGATGTGTGGGAAAGTCTTATACACACATAACACTTAGCCTTTTGAATCTGTTCCTACTAATCTTACTGTAACTCCTCCTTTGTCACATGAAGGGAATATTTGGCCAGGTGATGGCAGCACCCCTGGGAGGTAAGTACTTCCCAAATTGTTCTGAAGTGAGACAAAATGCATTAGAATCATTGTGGCACAAGTAACACTTTGGATTTGACCACCAGCTCTGACACTAGCTAGTTTTGCAAGCTTCTGCTAATGTCCAGTATACTCTGCACTTTCATTTCCTCATCTGTAAAACACATATGATAATTATCTCACTCACAGGATCGTGATGATGGAAAAATAATGCATTAAAAACAATTATAACACTTGCTCTGTAGCAATTTTTCAACAGGTGCTATCTATTATGTATGTGTAATTAAATAATAAATAAAGCCACTATAATTGATACAAATGAAGTTATGTTGCACACAGCTAAATTTTGGGTCACCCGAGAAATAGTTGTACTAGTTAGCTAGTTTGCCAAAAGCCCTCAATATGCATACAAGACAAAGCAAATAAACACATAAAAAACATTATTTACAAGTATAATACATTACAAAGAGTAGAATTGATAACAATTATCAATATATTCTAATATTTTATTTCTCATACTTTTGTGGGGACCAGCCAGAACTACTAAATGAGTCTTCAGGTCTGATAGTTAATACACGTAAAGCCCTTAGAAATTGTTAGCTCTTACAGGTATGGCTCATCTGGCTTCTTGTAGTCAGCCCACATGCCCATACTTTAGACCTCAAGTCTTCTTTTCAATTTTGCCTGCACATGGGGAAGGCCTGGGATGGGGAGAGGTAAAAAAAAAAAAAAAAAAAAAAGATGCAGTTGCCCAGCTCTTTCCATAGAGGTACTTTATTTGGTAATTTAAAGAAAAGGCAGCAATTTTTTAAAAAAACAAACAACCTCCCAGGTGATTTTGATATGTGGAAAGACTTGAAAATCAGTGTGAGTGGACACCAAAGCCTCTTTTAGGAGGACCAGCAAGGTGGTAGCTTTCATAGATTCCAAAGATGTTAGAGAAAAATAAAGTTAAATTGTCTAGAAGTTCGAATTTTGACATTTTTAGTAGTAGAGCCTTTCTGATACAGGGTTTCCTCCATTCAGGGATGGACAGGTGAGAGGGTTCCCCTGTTCAGGGATGGACAGGGACCCCTATTTTCTAGGCCATGGTGAGCTCAGAAATTAGTCTCATCACAAATACCCATCACTAGGCACAAATGGGCCCTTTCCAGGCCACATTCTCTGGGCTCCAGCAATTTCAAGAAAAAACAGCCTGAGCAATATCTAGTCAGGCTTCCTCCTGGATTAGGGAGCCTTGTCTGGGGCAAGGCCTTTGGGACTACATTCCTTTCCTAATGCTAGGATTATTTTCTTCCTGCAGGCCCTTGGCCAAATGTGCCATGTTCTGGACATATACATTCCCATTCCCACACCCCCTGCCTGCAGAATAGAAGCAGCAGCACATAAACCCCTAGACAGAGGGCCCAAATGGGCTTCCTACTTGGGTTCCCCCCTCCATTGCCAGAGGTTCTGTTTCCCCTCTTTCTCTTACCTATCTCTTTTGTCTTTCATTAAACCCTGTTTGTTTACTCCCATGCTCTATGGTTTCATTCTTCAACCCCTGAGTTCAATTTTGCTGCAGAGAGAAATTTTGCTCCTTTTTCTCCAAAATAATTCTTAAGCAAACAATAGCTAAACACACAGTCACTCTAGTGGATCTTATCATGGATGGGCCCCCAGCACCTCCATGGAGCAAGAAAGATTCTCAGTAACATAATTTGAAAAATCTTCATTTTACATGTGAACTAAAATAAAACATTTAATGATAAGGGACACTAAGAAAGGGGCTTCAATGGGATGAAAATGTGGCCTGCTGAACCAGAAAGTCTGGAGAGCCAGTAAGAATGTGGGCATGAGATAACCTAGGTGATCAATGACCAATAAAAAGAGACAATAATCAATGACCAATAGAAAAGCCAATAATACCTAGAGGCACTATTGAATGGGTTGACAGACTTGCAACCAACCAATTTCAAATGGAGAGGGTATTTATTCCCCTGCTCAGCCTTTGGGTCCCAGCACTCTCTCTCATCTCTTTCATGAGAGGGACCCACTTCTCTTTAGAAGTGCTTTAAACTTTCCCTTTGTTCTTCCTAAATAAAATTTCCCTTTGTTACACTGAACCTTGTGCAGGTTACTTTTGTTCTCTGGTAGCATTAAAAAATGCTACTGCCTGTGCTGCTCCAGTTTTGTTCTCTGTTTCCATTCACTTTTGCTTTTGATTACCTCCGTGCCTCAGTTAACTTTCTAGCTTAGCCAGGTAATCCAAGCAGGTCACCTAGGTTCGAAGAACTGGAACCCCCGACCCCCAACATCTTTTCAGGTCAATTAGGTTCAAGGAACCAGGATCCTCTACCTCCAACATTGAGCCCTCTGCAACTGACTGAATGGACCCTCTCTTGGCCAAGAGGACACCAGAAATACCCCAAAGGTGAGTTGCTGGCCTTGAAAAGGGAGGTCAGACATGTCATAATGCACCCCCCCACCCCTCACCCCCCCACCTTTGAAAGCATCCTTTGTAACTCATTAACAAGCTTAAGGCTGTGCAAGACAAAACTTAAGGTAAACCTACTGGTCCTCGATTTACATAACAAATCACTTGAGTCTGGGTACATGGCTAAAGCTTGTCTCTGATTAACAGACTTCCTTAACTTAAAAAAGTCCAACCCTTTAGAAAAAACTTTATTTCTTTAACCAATTAAAAATAAAAGAATCTTTATTTATTTTTTTATTAAGTCTTTTGTACATAGACCATAAATACATTTATGCCAATTTCAGTGTGTTGATTATTTGTACGAATTGGAGTGCTTACATCATACTAAACAACATAGCTTTCACCTCATTTACCCAATTATAGCATTAGGACATTTGTGTTCCACACATGATAGAACCAACTTGTACTTGCAATGTGCTCCATAGGTGTGGTCCCCCTAATATCCCCTACTATCTCTCCCACCTCCTACCCATCCATCTCCCTCCCCTTCCCTCCTTCATCCTAGGCTAAAGTTGTGTTTCATTTTTCATATGTAAGTGTGAGTGATTATAAATTGGTTTCACAGTAGTACTGAGTACATTGGATACTTTTTTTTTCCATTCCTGAGATACTTTACTAAGAAGAATATTTTCCACCTTCATCCATGTAAACATAAAGGAGGTAAAGTCTCCATTTTTTGACTGCTGCATAGTATTCCATGGTATACATATACCACAATTTATTAATCCATTCATGTGTTGATGGGCACTTGGGCTTCTTCCAAGAATCTTTAAACCCACCTGGCAGGTGTGAGAACTAAATGTCAGGTTCTCATGTTCCCTGATTCATGGTTCCCACTACTACAGAATGGTTACTGGTACCATGATAATGAAGTAAATAAGCAGAGCAAGCAGGTACAGGCAGGCAAAGTGTTAAAGTTTATTAAAGAGTGGAGCATTCTAAAGAAGAGTGGGTCAACCTCCACGAGTGGAGAAGACCCTGAGTTTAACAAGATTTCTCCACGCCAGATAATTTTTTTAATTTTTTCTATGTTAACTGGTAGATAGAATGCTCTTGATTTTTCTTGGCAAGGGTGAAGAATTCCTGGGATTGTGAACCCTCCAGTTTTCTATCCTTGTAAGGCAATTTCCAAGGGTTGCCATGATATTTGCAAATGGTCATGGCACTGGTGAGTGTGATTCTTACTATGTTAATAAGGGTAGGCCACTTAGGGACACTGTTACCTTTACTGAGCCCATGCCTCAAAGATCCTCTTGATCATACTTCCACTTAGTGGTTTCTTTGTTTCCTTTTAGTAGGTTAGTCCTTGAAGACTCCCTTTTACAAATTAAACATCTAGTTAGTCCTTGGAGATCTCTTGATCCATCATCTGTTCCTTCTTGGAAGCCTGCTTCTGGTCAGCTTTTTCCTCCTAGTAGACAAAACATCACCTACATCATCTGTTTCTCAATGGATACCCCTAGACAAAGCTTCTGTTCTCTTCCTCCTTATCTCTACCTAATATACCTATAACCTATAAGCCCCCTCCCCTCTTTGAGATGTCCCACCTTTTCGGGCCAAACAAATGTATACCTTCCATGTGTTGATATTCAACTTACATGTAACTCCTGCCCCCCTAAAATATATAAAGCCAAACTGTAACCCAACCACAGTAATTCTACTAAGGCTTTGGGGGCACAGATCCAACTATAGTCCTCAAATTTGGCTCAGAATAAACCTCTTTTAAATTATAAAATTCTCTTACACAGTTGACTTATTTTCCTTGTCATATAGATGAAGAACCTAGGGCCTAGAAAGTCAGTCATTTTTTTTTTTTTTTTATTGTTGGGGATTCATTGAGGGTACAATAAGCCAGTTACACTGATTGCAATTGTTAGGTAAAGTGCCTCTTGCAATCATGTCTTGCCCCCATAAAGTATGACACAACCAAGGCCCCACCCCACTCCCTCCTTCCCTCTTTCTGCTTCCTCCCCCATAACCGTAATTGTCATTAATTGTCCTCATATCAAAATTGAGCACATAGGATTCATGCTTCTCCATTCTTGTGATGCTTTACTAAGAATAATGTCTTCCACGTCCATCCAGGTTAATACGAAGGATGTAAAGTCTCCATTTTTTTAATGGCTGAATAGTATTCCATGGTATATATATACCACAGCTTGTTAATCCATTCCTGGGTTGGTGGGCATTTAGGCTGTTTCCAAATTTTGGCAATGGTAAATTGAGCTGCAATAAACAGTCTAGTACAAGGGTCCTTATGATAAAAGGATTTTTTTCCTTCTGGGTAGATGCCCAGTAATGGGATTGCAGGATCAAATGGGAGGTCTAGCTTGAGTGCTTTGAGGTTTCTCCATATTTCCTTCCAGAAAGGTTGTACTAGTTTGCAGGCCCACCAGCAGTGTAAAAGTGTTCCCTTCTCTCCACATCCACGCCACCATCTGCAGTTTTGAGATTTTGTGATGTGGGCCATTCTCACTGGGGTTAGATGATATCTCAGGGTTGTTTTGATTTGCATTTCTCTAATATATAGAGATGATGAACATTTTTTCATGTGTTTGTTAGCCATTCGTCTGTCATCTTAAGAGAAAGTTCTATTCATGTCTCTTGCCCACTGATATATGGGATTGTTGGCTTTTTTCATGTGGATTAATTTGAGTTCTCTATAGATCCTATTTATCAAGCTTTTGTCTGATTGAAAATATGCAAATATCCTTTCCCATTGTGTAGGTTGTCTCTTTGCTTTAGTTATTGTCTCCTTAGCTGTACAGAAGCTTTTCAGTTTAATGAAGTCCCATTTGTTTATTTTTGTTGTTGTTGCAATTGCCATGGCAGTCTTCTTCATGAAGTCTTTCCCCAGGCCAATATCTTGCAGTGTTTTTCCTATGCTTTCTTGGAGGATTTTTATTCTTTCGTGCCTTAAATTTAAGTCCTTTATCCATCTTGAATCAATTTTTGTGAGTGGGGAAAGGTGTGGGTCCAGTTTCAGTCTTTTACATGTAGACATCCAGTTCTCCCAACAGCATTTATTGAATAGGGAGTCTTTCCCCAAGGTATGTTCTTGTTTGGTTTATCAAAGTTTAGGTGGTTGTAAAATGTTAGTTTCATTTCTTGGTTTTCAATTTGATTCCAAGTGTCTATGTCTCTGTTTTTGTGCCAGTACCATGCTGTCTTGACCACTATGGCTTTGTAGTACAAATAAAATCTGGTATGCTGATGCCTCCAGTTTTATTTTGGTTACAGAGAACTGCCTTAGCTATACGGGGTTTTTTCCGGTTCCATACAAAATGCAGAATCATTTTTTCCAAATTTGAAAGTACGATGTTGGTATTTTGATAGGAATGGCATTGAATAGGTAGATTGCTTTGGGAAGTATAGACATTTTAACAATGTTGATTCTTCCCATCCATGAGCATGGTATGTTCTTCCATTTGTTAATATCCTCTGCTATTTCCTTTCTGAGGATTTCATAATTTTCTTTATAGAGGTCCTTCACCTCCTTCGTTAGGCATATTCCTAGGTATTTCATTTTCTTTGAAACTATGGTGAAGAGAGTTGTGTCCTTAATTAGCTTTTCATCTTGACTGTTATTGGTGTATACAAAGGCTACTGACTTGTGGACATTGATTTTATACCCTGAAACATTACTGTATTTTTTGATGACTTCTAGGAGTCTTGTGGTTGAGTCTTTGGGGTTCTCTAAGTATAAGATCATGTCGTCAGCAAAGAGGGAGAGCACCCTCTCCCATTGACCTCCTCTGCTCCCATTTGAATTCCCTTTATTTCCTTGTCTTGCCTAATTGTATTGGCTAGAACTTCCAGCACTATGTTGAATAGTAAAGGTGACAGAGGACAACCTTGTCTGGTTCCAGTTCTAAGAGGAAAAGCTTTCAGTTTTACTCCATTCAGTAAAATATCGGCTGTGGGTTTGTCATAGATAGCTTCAATCAGTTTTAGAAATGTGCCTATACTCTTCAGTGTTCTAATTAGAAAAGGATGCTGGATTTTATCAAATGCTTTTTCTGCATCTATTGAGAGGATCATGTGATCTTTATTTTTGCCTCTGTTAATATGGTGGATAACGTTTATAGACTTGCGTATGTTAAACCAGCCTTGCATCCCTAGGATGAAGCCTACTTGATCATGATGAATGACTTTTTTGATGATAAGCTGTAATCTATTGGCTAGGATTTTGTTGAAAATTTTTGCATCCCATATTCATGAGTGAGATTGGTCTGAAATTCTCCTTTTTGTTTGGGTCTTTTCCTGGTTTTGGTATCAGGGTGATGTTTGCTTCATAGAATGTGTTGGGGAAGATTCCTTCTTCCTCAATTTTTTGGAATAATTTCTGCAGTACAGGAATAAGCTCTTCCTTGAAGGTTTGATAGAATTCTGGAGTGAAGCCATCTGGACCAGGGCATTTTTTGGTTGGAAGATTTTTTATTGTTTCTTAGATCTCAGTGCTTGAAATTGGTCTGTTCAGGAGGTCTATTTCTTCCTCACTAAGTCCAGGGAGAGGGTGTGATTCCAAATATTGATCCATTTCTTTGACATTGTCAAATTTCTGGGCATAGAGTTTCTGGTAGTATTCAGAGATGATCTCTTGTATCTCTGTGGGATCAGTTGTTATTTCCCCTTTATCATTTCTGATTGAGGTTACTAGAGATTTTATTTTTCTATTCCTCATTAGTCTGGCCAATGGTTTATCTATTTTATTTATTTTTTCAAAAAACCAACTCCGTGTTTCATTAATTTTCTGAATGATTCTTTTGTTTTCAATTTCATTGATCTCTGATTTGATTTTGGATATTTCTTTTCTTCTACTGAGTTTAGGCTTCAATTGTTCTCCTTTTTCCAATTCCATAAGATGGCTTGTGAGATTGTTGATGCACTCTCTTTCTGTTTTTTGAATATAGGCATCTAAAGCGATGAATTTTCCTCTCAAAACTGCTTTTGCAGTATCCCAGCGGTTTTGGTAGCTTGTGTCTTCATTGTTGTTATGCTCAAGGAAGTTAATGATTTCCTGTTTTATTTCTTCCTGCACCCATCTGTTATTCAACAGAAGATTGTTTAATTTCCATGCCTTTGGGTGGAGTCGAGCATTTTTGTTAGAGTCGAGTTCCACCTTTAGTGCCTTATGGTCTGAGAAGATACAAGGTAAAATTTCAATTCTTTTGACTCTGTTGATACTTGTTTTGTGTCCCAGGATATGATCGATTTTGGAGAATGTTCCATGGGGTGATGAGAAGAATGTATATTCTTTATCTTTGGGATGGAGTGTTCTATATGCTTCTATCAAGCACAGTTGTTCTAGGGTCTCATTTAAATCTCTTATATCCTTGTTTAATTTCTGTTTAGAGGATCTGTCCAGCTCTGTAAGAGGAGTGTTAAGGTCCCCTGTTATTATGTTATTATCAGATATGTTGCTCAGACTGAGTAAGGTCTGTTTCAAGAATCTGGGAGCATTTAAATTGGGTGCATAAATATTTAGAATTGAAATGTCTTCTTGTTGTATTTTTCCCTTGACCAATATAAAGTGACCATCTTTGTCTTTTTTGACTTTAGTTGCTTTAAATCCACGTGTATCTGAAAAGAAGATCGCAACTCCTCTTTTCTTCTGAATTCCATTTGCCTGAAAAATTGTCTTCCAACCCTTGACTCAGAGCTTTAATTTGTCTTTTGAAGCCAGGTGTGTTTCTTGCAGACAGCAAATGGATGGCTTGTGTTTTTTAATCCAGTCAGGCAATCTATGTCTCTTCAGTGGGGAATTCAAGTCATTAACATTTATTGAGATAATTGATAAGTGTTGTAGTGTTCTATTCATCTTATTTTGTGAGAGTCCATTGCTTAGTTTTATCTTTTGCATCGGTGTGGAGGTTACGTTCTGTCCTTTAATTTCTGAGTTCTTACTTTTCTACTGATCCAGTGTGGTGGTCTGTGTGCAGAACAGGTTGAAGTATTTCCTGTAGAGCTGGTCTTGTTGTGGCGAATTTCCTCAATGTTTGTATATCCGTAAATGATTTGATTACTCCATCAATTTTTAAGCTTAGCTTAGCAGGGTACTGGGCTGGAAATTGTTCTGTTTAAGGAGATTAAAGGTAGATGACCATTGTCTTCTTGCTTGGAAAGTTTCATTAGAGAAGTCTGCGGTCACTCTGATGGATTTGCCCCTGTAGGTCAACTGGCGCTTACTCCTGGCAGCTTGCAGAATCTTTTCTTTTGTCTTGACTTTGGACAGGTTCATCACAATGTGTCTTGGAGAAGCTCAGTTGGAGTTGAGGTGACCTGGGGTCCGATATCCCTCTGAAAGCAGTGTGTCAGAATCTTTGGTGATATTTTGGAAATTTTCTTTTATAATGTTCTCTAGTATGGCTTCCATTCCTCTGGGGCATTCTTCTTCCCCTTCTGGAATTCCTATAACTCATATGTTGGAACGCTTCATAAAGTCCCATAATTCTGACAGTGAACGTTCTGCTTTCTCTCTCTTCTTTTCTGCCTCTTTTACTATCTGAGTTATCTCAAAAACTTTGTCTTCTACCTCTGAAATTCTTTCTTCTGCATGGTCTAACCTGTTGCTGATACTTTCCATTGCATCTTTAAGTTGCCTAATTGACTGTTTCAGTTCTTCAGCTCTGCTACATCCTTTTTATATTCTTCATATAGTTCATCTCTTATTTGATTCTGTTTTTGGATTTCCCTTTGGTTATTTTCCACTTTATTAGCAGTTTCCTTCATTGTTTCCATCATTTCTTTCATTGTTTTCAACATGTGTATTCTAAATTCCCTTTCTGTCATTCCTAACATTTCGTTATAGGTGGAATCCTCTGCAGTAGCTACCTCATGGTCCCTTGGCGGGGTTGTTCTGGACTGGTTCTTCATGTTGCCTGGAGTTTTCTGCTGATTCTTCCTCATGAGTGATTTCTTTTATCTATTTCCTTGCCCTAATTTTCCTTTCACTTCCTCTTGCTCTTTAAGTTCTCGTGCCTGTGGACTAAGGGTTACAGGACCAGAAGGGTGAGAAGGTTGAAGAGCAAAAAAAGGATGAAAGAAAGGAGGACCGAGTGATAAAAAAAAAAAGAAAAATAGAGAAAGGAGAAGGGGCGGGTAAAAGGAATATTGACAAAAAGAAGAGTGGCACAGAAAGAGGGAGACAGAGCAATATAGGTGTACAGTAGGGTACTTTGATACAACCTTAAGAAAAAAAAAACACTTTCTGGGGGTGCCCAGTTTGGTGGTTCCCTTGAGGTCAGCAGCTCTTTGCTAACCTGATCAGACACAGTACCCCACCTCCACCAAGTAGAGAGGAAAGACAAAAATGCTATAAATCAAAGCAAAACAAGCAAACAGAAAACTTTACAGGATAAAATTGGGTGGAAAACCAAATAATAACGGTAGAAACACTAACAAAAATGAAGTTCTAATTATTGAAATAGGTAGCAATGGGAAATTATAATTAAACTAGAAAAATAGAGAAAGAAAAAAGATCTGTATGGGAAAGGTTGAACTTATAAAACAAAACAACATCAAAATAAACAAAAAAAACAACCAAACCAAAAAAAAAAAAAAAAAACCGCAACCAAAAACAAAGCAGTATGTATATGTTATTGAATATTGTCTGGGCAACACGTGGTCTTTTCTGGGGTATGAGATGTTAATCACAGTTCTGATACGACTGGAGGCTGCTAGTTTCTCAAACCCCAGCAGGTAGACACCCTAAATCTCTCTTTAGCCCACTTAAAAGACACTTTGAACTTGTTCACTTGCTGAGCAGAAGTTTCCCAGGGAAGTGCTTGTCGCTGGAATCACTGCTGAAGTGGCTATCCACTTACCCTGTGTGCCAAAACAGGTCTCCCTCTGCCCCCGAGGGTTAGGGCTGCAAGGCGGCTCAGACCCTGCCCTTAGGCTACTTGGTCTCTGGGTTACCAGCTCCCACCCAATTCTAGCTCTGTGACCCTGAGGGCAGAGCTTGCCAGGGGAGATTGCTCACAATGGCTGCCTGTGGCCCAGAGCCAAACACTATTAGCTCTGTCTGGCTCAGCGGCTCAGACTGGGGCCCTAGACAAAGGCCAAAGTTCTCCGCACTCCCACTCAGGCTCTCCCCAAGGCAGTTCAGCTGAGTGCCAAGTCCAAAGACACCAAAACAGTTCACAGGTAAGGCCTTTCTGGTTTGCAGTCTCGCTGCTACTGAACTTACAGTTGCGGGCGGGTTTAGACAGATGGAACACACGCGACCACTTGCTGGTTTTCCACTGTTTTAGTCCTCCTCTTGGGGTCCAGAAGTCTCTCACTGACTCCCTGTATCCTCTCAGGGGTGATGATAGGCAGATCCCACCAGCCAGAGATGCCTGGAGTCCTATCTCCCCAGACTCACGGTGCCCAGATGCAAGGAAGCTGTTACTCGGCTGCCATCTTGCTCCGCCTCTCCCAAGTCAGTCATTTTTTAAAGTTAACAGATGATTGGCTCCTAAACAGAGATGAAAATCTCTCCTTCCTTCCTTCCTTCCTTCCGTCCTTTTTCTCTTTTTGAGACAGAGTGTCACTCTATTGTCACAGCTAAAGTGCAGCAACATTATCACAGCTCACAGCAATCTCAAACTCCTGGGATCAAGTGGTTCTACTTCCTCATCCTCCCAAGAAGCTGGGACTAGAAACACCCACCACCACGCCCAGCTAATTTTTCAATATTCTGTAGAGACAGTCTTACTCTTACTAGGGCTTACCTTGAACATCTGAATTCAAACAATTCTCCAGCCACAGACTCCAGCTAGCATTACAGGCATGAGCCATCACGCCCAGCCTAAAACCTTTTTGTTACCCAATCCTGCTCCTGCTTAGTTTTAAAATCTGAGAGTGGTCTACGTAACACCTGGACATTTAAAAAATAAAAGTCAATGGAATCAATTATTTATAAAGATGAAGTAAAAACTAAAGATGCATTATATGTTTCTCTTTTTTCTTCTCCATTATTTTTCTACCTTCACTATGTTTGTCTTCTGTCTTAAAAAAACAACTGGTTTCCCCTTTCATATCTTTATACAACGTATTTTTAACATATATTGAATTCAGAAAGTAAAGATTAAATAGTGAGCAATGATGTAGATGCTTCAATGTAAAATAAAGCTTGAGCATTTAAGCTTTCTCTCACCTGATACACAATATACTTACACAGTCAAGGTGAAGTCTCACTGTAAAGCCAAAGGGATCTGTAGTTGGTGTTGTCACATTAAAGCAATGATCAAATAAATGTCATAAAGGATCACAACATTAAGATGTGCAAAACAGCAGTGTACAAGAGAGAAAATTACTTTAATATTAGAAGATGGAGAGGGTTTATGAAGCAGAGTCTTGGCTTGTGGAATGATTATGTTTTCAAGAGACACTTTTAAAATATCTTTTGCTCATTGTAAAAATAAATAAAAAGACAGGAAATATGAAATATCAAAAATCAGCAATCTTAGAAACTCAACTATATATCCCCAGATGAGAAAATATGCCCAAGTAGAACATAAACCTCATGAAAGCAATAAGTCTAGGAACAGGGAACAGAAATGAGAACACGTAGTATATGGAGTCATATAAGATAATGACTAAAAACGAGATTTAGGGGGGCTGTAGAAAAATCCTTAAAGCTATGAGGCCAGTATATGGCTGCCATTAAAAACAGAAGTGAGAACTAAAGCAAATCCTGGGACAGGATATGTCAACTCAAAGAAAGAAAACACAAAAACAAATCAAACCAGGCATTGTCCTTTAGGGTATTTTATTTTATTTTTGTTACACTGGCCTTGCCTAATGTGCTTGCAATGTTTAAAAACGGGAAGTGCTGAAAGAGGCTTGATGGGCTGTAAAGAAGTGACTCTAGGGCTCCGTTATGGAGACAGTATTTGAGAAGACACTTCTGAAGTCTCTGACCTCATTCAGTTACTGATAAATACACATGGGCGGAAGGGGGGACAGAGAGAGGGAGAGAGAAAGGTGAGTGATAGATGATACACTGACGAGAGCCAAATTTAGACTCTGAGGCAGACTCAGTGGGACATAAAGAGAACAATCATCTTTGGAATTAGACATGGCTTTTGAGTGTGAAGCTTTCTTTTCTAAAAAATAAATCAAATCATGATGGATTCCTGCTTGAAATCATTCTGTGATTCAATGAGTTGCCATTTTCTACAAGAATAAGTCCAGAACTTTGCTCTCAAACCCAAGGCTGACAGTAATCTGGACTCCTCATTATACTGTTTTGAATTTAAATATAGCAAAAAATTGTAAAAAGTAAAAAATCACTGTTAGAACAATCACATTTTAAAAGTTATAATGAGTAAGAAGCATTATAAAAATATCTATCGTATGGCAACTAAGCTCTTTTTTATAGAATCTCTCTCTTATAAATACACAGATCTATATAAATAAACTCCTCAGCTTCCTTTCTAGATTACAGAAAAAGATATTATAATATAAATGTGATTATTATTCAATATGTATTCAAATTACAACACATTAATAATATATGTTATAATACATAATTTGGGAAAAGCAAACATGATATAATTTGAGAAAAACAAACATGACATAATTTGAGAAAAGCAAAGTTCATTAATATGTATATACATATATGTATAATATCCTATATTTGTACAATAGTATATAAAACATACATATGTAATAATTTATAAGAATATATATTTATGCAATATATTTACATGTGTAATTCATGTAACATGTATAATATATGTATCAATATTATATGTACATATCTATATACCTACAAAGTTTATAAGACATTTGCTTTCCTCACTTAACAGTAGACCAATGATAGGCTCCTTCTGTCCTCTGACTTAGCAGAGATGCTCCCTCCAATGCCCTTCATTACTCTTCACCCATCGCTTTCACCCTTATTTGTCAAGTCTTATTATAAAATTAAGCTCTGAAATATTCCACAAATAAGTATATTTTGAAGCAGAGAGAGGGAGGGGGGTTGGGTGGATGAGTGATGTGATGTGTGTGACACACCTTTGGGGAGTGGGACACAATTATAAGAGGGACTTTACCTAACAAATACAATCATTATAACCTGGTTGTTTGTACCCTCAATGAATCCCCAACAATAAAAAAGTGTATTATTAAGCAATTTTAATATGCTATAATTTATTATGTTCTGTCTCGGCACCGGTGCACAGTGGTTACAGCACCAGCCACATGCACTGAGGCTGGCAGGTTCAAGCCCGGCCCTAGCCAGCTAAACAACGATGACAACTGCAACAAGAAAGTAGCCAGGTGTTGTGGTGAGCACTTATAGTCCCAGCTACTTGGGAGGATGAGACAAGAGAATCGCTTAACCCCAAAAGTGTGAGGTTGCTGTGAGCTGTGACACCACAACACTCTACTGAGGGCCACACAGTGAGACTCTGTCTCAAAAGGAAAAAAAAATTTACTATGCTCTGTTTATACATAGATATGTGTGTGTTTATATACACACATGTAAGTATGTATGTACATACATAAAATTTTGGCTCTCCTAGGAAAATTATGCATTTCTATTGGTGTGCCTTTGTAATACCTCCTGGATAAATCCATTATGAACTTCCTTTGTTTCCATTAAAGCTTTGTTTACAATACCAGGCAGCAGCCTGAACTTGGCCCATGAGTGATTATTTACTGACCACTGATCTAACTTTTGTGAAAGTTGTATTTTCTGGAAGGTTTTTTGTTTGTCTGTTTGCTTTAACTTGACTGTTTTTCTTGGTGACTCTTCCCTGTGTGTTGTTTTTTCATGATGAATTCATCATATGCAGAATTCCACTCATGGGGATATTAACATGAGGAGCTTTTTTTCAGAGAATATTTGCATTTGTTTCCACTGGGCACGTGGGAGCCGCCAACCTAGAACTGCTTTAATTCAATGACTCTGCTCTGCATTTCCCAAGTGGTCTGGATAGCATAAATTGAGAGACAAGACCAGCTTGAGAAATGATTATTGTTACAAATTCTGTAGAAGAATAAATTTGTTAGTCCTTTTCCATTCAGAACCATGGCAGAAACTAATAGATTTCTGTGTGCAGTTTGTTTGCTAACAGGCAACTTTTTTCTAACCCATATTTCACAGAAGCTCGAAGCCCTTCAACATTCTAGCAACATGATCGAGGTTTCTGGCTTTCTACTCAGTATGTGCTAAGGCCAAGTCCTCTAATTCCCTTATGATTAAGATTTTTTTTGCAGTTTTTAGCCAGGGCCATGTTTGAACCCGCCACCTCTGGTATATGGGGCCAGCGCCCTACTCCTTTGAGCCACAGGCATCACCCCAATAATTAAGAATTTTTAAAACTAAGTTTTTAAACTTTAACTTTGCTAAACTCTTCTTGTCATTGCTCTTCTTTGGATATGCCTTAAGGATATCTTATTCTTGAAAACCAAGAAATATATTTATGTCAAGTTCATAGTGATTTATTCATAATCTAGCATGTTTGGGATAAACCACTACATTGCTTGTTTTCAGATTGCGTCGTATTTGAAACTTTGGCACTAACTGGCACGCTACCCTGAGCTATTCTGAGGACCTGCTGCTTCAGTCATCTTGATTCTACGTAGGTCATGTTCTACCAGCAAATTGTAGTTTTTTCTGCATAGGTGAATAAGCCATTGTTCATCTCTCCAACTCCACCTTTAAAAAAAGTCTTTGAAATTTTCTTCTTGCCCTATTTAATCTCCCACTTTTTAGTTAGAACTTTTCTTTTTTTGAGACAGAGTCTCACTATGTCTCCCTGGGTAGAGTGCCGAAGTAGCTGGGAGACAGGTGCATGCCACAACTCGCAGCTATTTTTTTGTCGCAGTTGTCATTATTGTTTAGCTGGCCTGGACCAGGTTTGAACTCACCAGCCTGGTTGTAAGTGGCCGGTGCCCAGTTAGAACTTTTTAAAAGTTAGTCATTATAACTTTAATTTTGGGGATGGGCTGGGCACAGTGTAAAATTGCCTGTAATCCTAACACTCTGGAAGGCTGAGGCGGTTGTATTGCCTGAACTCACAGGTTCAAGACCAGACTGAGCAAGAGCAAGACTCCGGTCTCTAAGAATATCCAGGCATTGTAGCAGGCACCTATAATCCCAGCTATTTGGGAGGCTTAAGGCAAGAGAATCACTTGAGCCCAAGAATTTGAGGTTGCTGTGAGCTATGACATCACCAAGGATGGTAAAGTGAGACTCTGTCTCAAAAAAAGACTTTGGAGAAAGTGTGATTGAATCTGTCACTGTTACTCAGGAATATTGTTTCTAAATATTTCACTTAACCAAGCTTATCTCTGATAATAAGGACCCCTCATTGAAACCTCTACTACTGCTACATGACTAAACACCCACCTTGTGGGATAGGCAGTATTATTCTGTGCTAGTCATTGGTGGTGTTCAGAAATTTTCCAATTCCCCTCTCCTTCTAGGCACACAGTGTGAACGCACCCTCCCACCCACTCTGAGGGTCGGCATGGCAGTGCAACCTGTTTGGTTAACATTATGTGACAGAGCGTGCCGTGTGTCATTTCTGTGTGGATGCTGAGAGATCTCGTGCAGAACAGGCCAGACTTCCCCTCTTTGTTATGGTTCCATGGAGGTGCATGTCAGGATGGCTGCTCCATAAGCCTGGATCCTCAAATAGCTACAGTATGCAGGGTCCTATCAATCAGGTTGGACACATATTACAAGCAAAAAAATAAACATGTTTGTGTAAAGGCAGTGATGTTTTGGTATAGTTGTTTACAACAACATAATCTGTCCCATCCTGAATAAGATCATATTCGTTGACAGATGAGGAAAAAATTATTCCCAGTATACCATAGCAGTTTCATTGATGTGACTATTATTCAGACTGAAGTTTATATTATCCAAATCCAAAGTTACCGTGCTATACTATACTGCCCTGCAAGCGAGGATTCCTTGGAGTTCTTAATGTCCAAAGTCAATAGACACATTTGAAGCCAATGACAGTAGAATCATCCTGAATTCTACAGCTATCTCTTATAAATGAGCAATTGTACTACATGACATTTTATTTTTGAAGCAGTGATATGGAGAATACATACTAATTGCTATCATCTATTTCTCCTTATTTATGGTAGCAAACCAGGAGTTCTGTAGCAGAAATTCATCAGAGATCATGATGTCCAACCAGAAGAAAATGTTTCAGTAACACCACCACCTGACACTGATTCAAGCAGGGTATCTGACCATTAATTAGAATTTTAAAACTTGCGGTTTGCCTTGCCTCACAATCAAAGGAATGGTTAAAATAATCTCCTTTTTATTTGTGGTTTGTTATAGCCCTGCTCACCATCATGAACCATGTGACTTCATTACCAACAGTGCTAAGATGGGCACTATTTCTGCCCTGGGGGAGTTTATAAACTGAGGATAGCAATTAAGCTGTGGGTAGACCTTTTCATGGTCAAATTTCAATCCTGCACTCTAACTGAGGGGCCACTTGAATTTGAATGCTGAGGGGCCACTTGAATTTGAATTTGGGCCATCTCATGGCAAGCAATGTTTCACTACAACCCAAACTATATATAAGACTGTCTGTTTCTATAGCAGGGACCAATATGTAGACATATTTCGAAAACTTGTTTATCCCTGTGTGATAGACCCATCCCACATCACACATCTACTAAGCTCTACAAATTTCTAATTTTGCAGCCTTTTCTCATTAAGACTTTTTTTATACAAATCTTTATATATTCATAATACTTGCGTTTTTCACTAGGACAGAAAGCACAGAATACATATTTTCTTCCCAGTTTTTACAAAATGTAAGAAAAATGCAAAGGTGAGCTCCTTGATGTTCTTCAAGCCTAAAGCAGCTCTGTCTTTATAGAATTTTTTAAATCACAGAAATTTTAACTCAGATACTTGTTCCCAAGATCATAACTGGCAGAGGGAAATCTCCGTCTAGGCTCAATTCCTTGTTCTGGATTCCAGCTCTACTCAGAATTTCTAACTGAGTAGAGTTTCTAATTTCTAATTTCTACTTTTACAGAACCCTCCATTACACTAGAACATGTGTACATCTAAGAAGAAGACAGTGCCAATTATCTTTCCCACATGTGTCCTGTGTCACTCAAGGTAATTCCATGTGAGTATTTCTAGCCCAAAGGCACTGCAGTCCTCATCTGTAGGGCTGATTTCAAGCTCATGGCCTCCTCGCACCAGTCCAAAGTGACCTTTCTGTTTCCTGTTAGCATTGCTGCAAACTCCAGGGGCTACCTTTCCTGGACAGATTTTGTACAGTTCCTCATGTTGAATTAATTAAGCCAACTTCTGATGGTATCACATTACAAATCTATTTAACACAATACTGACATGCTTCACTCCTATACCCCTTCGTTATCTTGGAACACAGCAGACATCAATGTGTTCCTCTTGGCTTAAGAGACAGGGTCTGCTACATCATTTGTGAAACCCAGTACAAAATAAAAATGGTGGGGCCCTTGTTAAAAATGTATTAAGAAATTAAATTTGTTTTGCCTTCACAAAATTAAAAAAGGCTTAAAATTAAGGCAAAAAAATGGAAACCTAATAAACACATGTATATGTAAAAATTAAAAATAAATAAATAAAATAAATGAAAAAAAGAAAAAAGAAATTCAAGACAGGAGGGCAATGCAGTAAGTAGATGCAAGGCTGCCTGTGACTGCACGGGCTGCACACCATGAAGCCACCTGCATGGAGGGCAAGATCACTTTGATAAGGATCCCTTCTTGAGAATAATACTGAAAGATGCAATTCTGAAGGCTGCAATAACAAATGTTGCAATCGGGAAAGATCAAAATCCCTAAAATCTAAAATCCCCCAAGTCACAATTTTGAAAGATCAAAATCTTAAAAATATAATTCTGGAAAAAAAATAAAAACTCCTTATACTGTATTTATTTTCATTTTTACTTTTATTTATTTATTTATTTTTATTAAATCATAGCTGTGTACATTGATATGATCATGGGGCATCATACACTCGATTCATAGACCATTTGACACATTTTCATCACAATGGTTAACATAGCCTTCCTGGCATTATCTCAGTTACTGTGCCAAGACACCTGTGGTGCATCTTACAGGGGTATTTGCAAAACTTGGTATATGCAGAATATTTTCATTTTTAAAAGAGGATTTCTTTGAGAAACAGTATATAAAAACAGCAGAACACTACATAGGCCACTTTACACACTAAATTGGCAATAAGAGCATACATATTTTTGGAAGCATACTTAGATAGACTAACAACAGTTGCATGGTTATAACCATTACGAGCAGATAAACCATATTCAAAAAAGAAATAGGTCACAAAAGGCATGCGACCATGTAACTGTAGTTGGTTGTTATGTGCACCCAGCTTTATAATTTTAGTTATTTGAAATACCTTAATGAACAACTTAGGGGTGATCAAAAACAACGGTGAGTTACCACTGCTTATACTACCACTGCATGTTTCCTAAAGAGCTGAGACCTTGAGAAATTTTATCCTTCACTAATGCAGTTATACAAAAAGGACTTCTCTTCAGTTACTGAGAAAGTTTTAACATTTTATGTACACACATAGTGCTTATACACAAAGTTAATGTTGCAATAGTGCATTTTCATGGAGTCAAATTCACACAAAAAAGAAAAAAACATAAAATGAACTAGAACTCTCTATAAGTCAGTACATAATTTATACCTCTCTTATTGGAAATGATATAAAGATAAAATACATAGCATGGTGAATTGGGAAAAAAAGCCTACAATTTCAAATAGTAAAAAAAAAAAACTACAAAAGTAAAAAGAAAAGAAGAGAAAAACCAGGAAAAAATTTGGCATGTGAAAATGTGTACTACAAGGAGAACTTACGAGCCAATTTCACAGTGGCTCACAAACGCCGGCCAACTTTCTTGATCATTTACTAGATTTTAAAGCCTTGTATCACAATGAAGAGCAGACTTTTTTTTTTTTATTTTGAGTATGAATCTTGTTGGAGAATATGTTCATATGCATTTCCTATTTGATGCTGCCCTCTTTGAAATTCTTCTGTGATTTGACGTACACCAGCATGAGCATTCCCTGTTAAATTTTCCCTTCTTCCGTGCCATGCTTCCGTGTCATTCAAGTACACAGAACTACATTCCACTAGTACTCACCAGGAGTATAAGTCTAGTGAGAAGAAAGACAAAATATACATAGGCCACAAATTTTGTGGAAACAATACTGGTGATCAAATAGTAACACCCTTGTATAAGTGTCTTCTTCTCTTACCTTGGATTTCACTGGTGTCTGCAGGAGAATGAAGCTTTAATTCATTAAATGCTCCTGAAATGTTATCAGCTGCAAGGGATAATCCAAGCAAATGAATTTTTAAACCAAAGTTTTGCTCATTCCCGTATGATATGGCCATTTTACTCGTCTGAATTTTTCATTAAATACAAATACAGACAATAACAATGTAATAGTTCTTCCTAACATCATGCAATTAATAGGATGTGACTATGAAGAATTCAGCTGTCAGTATTTTGAAATTCAGGATTGTAATGTGTGTGAGTTGTGAGTCTTAAGGATTTTAAATATTAGAGATTTTAATCTTCTGGAATTTCAACCTCAAAAAGTATGGCATTTTAGACTGTGTCTTCCAAGATTATGATCCAAACTCATGTTTCAGGTGTTAGTTATCTTTCTGAGGATGTCCTGAGCCCTAATATAATAATTCTGACTCACAAGCTTCCCTGGAACTTCAAATAGGCAAATCTAGTTGAGTTGTCATTGCAAATAGGAATGAAGTTGTCATTTCATGGCTTACCATTACTGTCCTCAAATCCCCCCAAACATATAGAAATTCTGACCCATTCTGGAGTTCACCTCCAGCCATGAAAATATTCCCTATAAGAGAGCAAGACTTAGATTTAATTCTATTATACATTGAATTCCGAAGCAAAGATCAATTCTTCTGAACCATTCTGCATTAGTACAAAAAATAATGCCCCAAATTGAGGTCTGCCTGAACATAATCTAACACCTCATGGCACCATGATGTGTGACTACAGATCTCAAGGGAAAGTGAAAAAACTTCAACTACTCTAAGTAATTCAAAACTTCTTTCAAATAAAGGAAAAATGCTTGCAGGAATATTTTTTTATAGCTTGGTGTATAACCACATATCTTGTAACCTGATTGAGCAAACCATTTGGCCACAGTAATATGATGGATTCACTAATTGGCATTTTCACAGAAATACCAAATTCTAAAGTCAAAATTTACCAGTTAGTGACAGAGAATAAGTATGGTCTCTTTTTTTTAAAAGTTATTAGAACAAAATGTGTGGTGTAAAACTGAATGCCACTATAAGTTGTCCAGTTCTCCACACTTCAGTTGCATTATTTCATATTAAAAAATGGTCTTTCTCATTGCAAAAATGCCATAGCACTTATTCCCCATCTGAGTGATTCTGTGCTGATGGGCTGATGCATTTCTAAGCAACATCCTTTATTTTCAGGTAAATATCAATATTAAGAGCACTACAGACAGGAGACAGTAGGTAAATCACCCTCCACAGTCTGTCTCCTGGAAACACCTATCAAGGTGTTTTTAACAATATGAGATTGTGCAAATAAGGTATGTCAAATGCCATCCCCTGGCACTGATGAGAATAGAATTCTTTCATTTTTCACATTATCACATGTGAAAACCACCTGATGACAAAGTAAATTGCACACTCTTCCTGTGGCTTACTTCTCTTTCTTGATACTAAGCTCCTAAACACAAAGGAAAGAAATCTAACGTTTCCTTGATACATAAGCTGTCTCTTCCCTATTTGTGGGTCTCCCCCTTGTTTCTCCACTGGGCACGTTCTCAATGGGAATAGTAAACAGAAATAAACAGAGAGTAATAATAGATAACACAACCAAAGATGGAATAGTGTAACTTTGAAATATGTTTTTTAAAAGGATGAGAAATGGTTTTTCAAAGTCTGCTAAATTGCCCAAGTCAGGATTTTAGATTTTTAGAGAGGATGTTTATATCATCTATTTTTAGCTCTACCATAATGTATATTTTCAAATGTTTAGTTACAACCATCATATCTGACCTAGATTTGTATTTCCCTTGGTAGTTATAAGTATACTATGTGTTTTTCACACTTTTAATTTTTGTTATAAAGTATCTCAAATTATTTATCTAATTATTTTTGAACGCCTGTTAAATACAAAGATTGACTTGGCAGCGTTTCTACCTTCAAGGATCTTAAGACCAGAAAGAAGATAGACAAAAAAGAAAAATCTATGGTTAGTATAGATTAGTTTAGAAGTATAGAAGTAGTATAGAAGTAGTTTGTTAGAAGTAGAATACAGAAGTTATTCAAGTAGTCAAACTACTTAACTACTTGAATAACTAGTACTAGTACTTAACTCAAGTAGTTAAGTAGTTTGACTTTACTCTTAAACTGTAAATAACCACCAGACCAGAGTTCATCCCACACCATCAGTGTAGCCTCCTTTTATTTCTTAATTTTTATTTTTTGATGTCTTTTTTCAAATTTCAAATTAATATGAGAGTACAAATTTTTAGGTTACATTGTTCTCACTTCCAAGGTAAAGTTCAAGTTGTAGAAGAGCCCTTCACCCAGGAGACACTCTGAATAGCCTCACACTGTGCAGATAGGTGAGATCCCACCAAATGCCCTCTCTCCTCCAGCCAATTGCGTTCCCCACTCTCCCTCCCCTCTCCCTCCTCCCCTCCTCACCCTGCCCCCTTCCTCAACTATGTGTTTTATCATTTATATGAGCATGTAATTGTTTCTATATTGGTTTCATATTTGTATTCAGTACATTGGATTTTTTTTCATTCTTGAGATACTTTACTAAGAAGAGTATGTTTTAACTCCATCCAAATAAACATAAAAGATGTAAAATAAGGCTTGGCACCTGTAGCACAGTGGTTAAGGCACCAGCCGCATACACCAAGGCTGGTGGTTTTGAAACCAGCCAGGGCCAGTTAAACAATAATGACAACTGCAACAAAAAATAGCTGGGCATTGTGGCAGGTGCCTGTAGTCCCAGCTATTTGGGAGGCTGAGGCAACAGAATTGCTTAAGCACAAGAGTTTGAGGTTGCTGTGAGCTGTGACACCACAGCACTCTACCAAGGACAACATAGTGAGACGCTATCTCAAAAAAAAAAAAAGATGTAAAATATCCATTTATTCAACTGCTGAATAGCATTCCATGGTATATACATACCACAATTTGTTAATCCATTCATGAGTTGATGGGCATTTGGGTTGCTTCCATGACTTGGCATTTGTGAATTGAGCTACAATAAATGTTCTGGTGCAAATGTCTTTGTGGTAAAATAATTTTTGTTCTTCTGGATAGATTCCTAGTTATGGGACTGTGAGATCAAATGGAAGGTCAACGTTTAGTTCTTTATGAATCTCCATACTTCTTTCCATAAAGATTATATTAGTTTGCAATCCCACCAGCAGTGTAGAAGTGTCCCTTCTCTCCACATGCATTTGTGAATTTGGGATTTTGTGATGTGAGCTAATCCTACTAGAGTTAGGTATATCTCAGAGTGGTTTTGATCTGTATTTCTCTGATGATCAAAGACCATAAACATTTTTTCATGTGTTTGTTGGCCATTCATCTGTCATCTTCAGAGAAGTTTTGTTCAAGTCCCTTGCCCACATAGAAATGGGGTTGTTTACTCTTTTATTATTGATTATTTTGAGTTTTCTGTAGATTCTAGCCTTTGTCAGATTCATAACATGCAAAAATTTTCTCTCATTCCAAAGGCTGTCTGTTTGCTTTGTTTGTGATACCCTTAGCTGGGCAGAAGCTTTTTAGCTTGATCAAATCCCAGTTATTTATTTTTGTTGTTGCTGTAATTGCTAGGGGGCTCTTCCTCATAAAATCTTTTCCCAGGCCAATACTTCTAGTCTCCTGGAAGAGTCTCTCTTCCAGTCTCTCTCTTCACAGTCTCCTTTAGAATTTTTATTGTCTTATGTTTTAAATTTAAATCTTTTGTTCAGTGAGAATCAATTTTGTCAATGGTAAGAAGTGTGGGTCCAGTTTCAGTCTTCTACATGTGGCTAACCAGTTCTCTCAGTATCATTTGTTAAATAGGGATTCTTTTCCCCAGTGCATGTTTTTGTTAGGCTTATCAAAGATCAAATGATGATACGTGGCTGGGTTCATCACTAGATTTTCTATTCTATTTTATAGATCTACATCTCTAATTTTGTGTCAGTACCATGCTGTTTTAATCACTATAGGCTTGTAATATAACCTGAAGTCTACTAAAGTAACGTCTCCAGATTTGTTTTTGTTTCTAAGAATTATATTGGTACTTGGGTTTTTTTCCAAGCTCCATAAAAAACAAAGTACTATTTTTTCAAGTTCTTTAAAGTAGGACATCAGTACTTTGATAGAGATTTCATTAAAACTGTAGATTGCTTTGTACCCAGAGCAATAGTGTGGACATTTTAAAAATGTTGATTCTTTCCATCACTGTGCATGGTATGTTTCTTCCATTTGTTAACATCTTCTGCTATTTCTTTACTCAGGGTTTCATAGTTCTTTTTATAGAGATCTTTCACGTCCTTGTTAAATATATTCCCAGGGATTTCATCTTGTTTGGCACTGCTGTAAAAGAAATAGAGTCTTTGATTTATTCTTGGCTTGACTATCGTTGGCATAGATGAAGACTACTGATTATAGATATTGATTTTGTATCCTGAAACACTGCTATATTCCTTGATCACTTGTAGCTTTGTGATTGAGTCCCTGGAGATTTCCAGGTATAAGATCATGTCATCCACAAAGAGAGAGTTTGATCTCCTCTGTCCCCATTTGAATACACTTAATTTCCTTCTCTTTCCTGATTGTGATGGCAAGGACTTCCAGCACTACAATGACTAGTAGCTGTGACAGGGGGCATTCTTGTCTAGTTCTGCATCTGAGTGGAAATGCTTTCAGTTTTACTCCATTCAATATGATATTGGCTCTGGATTTTCTGTAGATGTCCTCTTTAAGATTAAGAAGTGTCCCACCTAAGTCTATTCTCTTGAGTGTTCTTATCCCAGAAGGATGCTGGATATTATCAAAAGCCTCCTTTTAAAAGAATGTATGAGGAAGTCAGTCAACTAACCTCTGTTCCTTCTGAAAGTCAGCCACTCCCTGACAGCACACTTCCTTTAACTCTGACTCTGCTTTGTTCAAAGATTCTGTGTCCTTGAACACTGTTCTTTCTTACTTACCAAGTAACAAGTTTAGCTTCTTTGTTTCAGAAATACATAAAGGAGGGGCAGTGTCTTATCTCTCAAGAAAAGTAGTCGAACTTACATGTTTACTCTGGAAAATAGGCCATGCAAGAGGGGTTCCTAACTCCACATGGGAATGGGTGAGAGGGTGCCAGGCAGAAAGAAAGCAAGTGGTCAAATGATTCTTCAAAGAGAAAAAACTTTTAACTTGAGGTGTGAAGATAGCAATTAGCAAATTCATTAGGTTCTAGATAGGTTGCTTAGGCAGAAAAAAATGGATGAGCAAACTTACAGAAGGCTTTGACTTTCTAGTGCATGTGAGGAATACCTAATGCTTACTGGTTCAAAAACACTGCAGGTAGATATGCATTTGGAGATAAGACAGGTAATCAGTGCTTGTGTAAAACTCTGCATGGTATGTTGGTATGATGGAAAGTCAGTAAAAGGCTTAGCATGAGGAGTAGTAAAATTAGTTTGACATTTCAGAAGAAAAAGTATCTCATAGTGTTAAAGATGGATTGGAAACGTGGCAGCACTTAGTTAAGAGTGGTGTTGTTACTGCTATAATGAATTTTAAGTATCCTCCAGGAAAACCTCTTTATTTTGAAGATAATGGCTTATTTTAAAGTGGCTCATCCAAAGTCACAGAACTAGGACTAGAATGCTAAACACTTTATTCTAATTTCTGTTTAACAGTAAAAACAAACTACATAGTTATATTCTTTTTTCTTATGACCAAATTCTCCCCCAGGAAAGACTGTCTGGCCATAGAGTAGGAAAACCTCAACTCTGCACCTAGAGACATATTATTTGTTAACTGACATGTCATGGAAAGGAAATGTAAATAAGAGCTCTCATGTTGACATTTACTGGATCATCTGTGTATCTTCTAAGCCAAAGACAATGCTGAGGTTCTATCATAAAGGTCAATAATTTTCAACATTTGTTTATTTGGGACAGATACACTGCTGGGCTAAAATAACAGATGTCTAGATGACAAGTGATGTGCCAGTAGTGAGATATTTGGAAGCTTGGCTGAGTGTCACATTATTGAAGGAGACTGAATGTTCAACATATGCCTAAAATGCCTTTCAATACAGCTCATGAAAATTTTGAGAGCATTTAAGCCAATTTCTTCATTTCACAGATTAAGATTAAAAAGATTAATATGTCAGCCCAAGGTCACTCAGCCAAAAGGCAGAGAAAGAAGAATCAGAATTCAGGCGTACCAACCGGCAGCCCTGGCCAATTATTCCAAACTGACCAAAAGATTGAACTGAAAACAAATAAACGTATTCAAAGATAGTTGTCTTCAGCTGAGACCTGGTGATTGTTTTCTTCTCTTGATTCTGCTGTTAAAAAATATCTCTTTTCTTTTCTTTTTTTAATTTAAGAATGCTTTACAAACAATGAAACACACACAAACACACACACATATATATATTTTCGATAAGTTTTGACAGTTGTAAATACCTATATACTCATGCTTAAGATCTAGAATACTTTATCATCCCAGGCAATTTCCTTTTGCCTCTTTTCAATAAGTCTCACCAGTGAATTTGACTTCTATAATTATATATTTGCTTTGCCTATTGTTGAACATTATATCAATAAGATAATAGTGTGGTTTTTGTGTGTCTAGCTTTTTTGCTTAATAGTTTAAGAAATTCATTCATGTTGTTGCATGTACCAATAGTTAAATTCTTTTTTTTTGTTGCTAAGTACTATTTGTATGACTATCCAAAAATTTGTTTATCCATTTAACTATTAATGAACATTCATATTATTTCTAGATTTTTATTATTATAAATAAAACTTCTCTGAACATATTTGTTCAAATCTTTTTTGAATATATGTCTTCAGTATTTTGGGGTAAATACCTAAGGGAGCAATTATTTGGTTGTAGAGTAGATGAATGAATAATTATATGAGAAACTGCAGTACAGTTTTTCAAAATGGCTTTAAAATCTTACACTCATACCATAAATATGTGATACCACATTCTTGTAAATATTGATGTTGTCAATCTTTTTAATTTTAGTCATTTTAAGACATATTACCTCATTATGGGTTTATACTTTCACTTCACTAATGACCACTGATAACGTATGATATCATGTGCTTCTTGGCCATTTATGTATTTTTTGTTAAGTGTTTCTAGAAATTTTTTGCCTTTTTCACATTTTTTTTTACATATTTGATTTGTAGTTATAAGTGGTTTGTATGAAGATACTTCAAAAAGTTCGTGGAAAAATGGAATTAAAGGATAAAAATAAAAACTTTACTTCTCAACAGAAGCTCTATCAAAATCAATATACTTTTATGAGCAATGATACCAAATATTTAGTGTATTCCTAAAGAACTCATGTCAAGATAGTCTTTTTTACATTCTTAAATGAAGAAAAATAGATGGCCTTTAAAGATTTCTTAAGATTAACAAATAAAAAAGGAGCTAGGTCGAGATTGTAATAGGGATGCCTAAAGATTTTCCTTCAAGACTCACATGAATTTGCCCTTGTTTGATGAGAGGGAATGCATTAACACAGTCAGGAAGGACTTTTGGAGAAGCTTTCCTGGGCATTTTTCTGTTAAAGCTTTGGCTAACTTCCTCAAAACACTCTCGTAATTAGCAATTGTTGTCATTTCATTTTTTGGTCTTCAGAAAGTTAACAAGCAAAATAACTTGAGCAGTTCAAAAAACTTTTTCATGACTGCTCTTGACTAGGCAGCTTTTGCTTTGATGAGAGCCGCCTCTATCTCTTAGTAGCCACTGCTTTCATTGTGCTTTATCTTCAGGTTTATACTCTCTTCTGTTAGAATTTTTTAAAGAAATTCTTCAGGACCCTGACTTTACTTATTTAAAATTTTCTTTGAATGCTCTGCTCTTGTCTGCAGCTGACCTGGGAAGAGTGGTTTTAGCACTCATTGAGTGGAAAGTTTGCTGAACTTTAATTTTTCAGTCAAAATTGTGTAAGCAGAGGCAATTGATGTATCTATGCTTGTTACAGATCAGTCCTCTTTAATTGGGGGAATGAACAAGATTAATTTTTTTCTCAAAAATTCAGATGGATGGTCTGTTTTTTCAGGTTTCATCTTTAAAATAATTTTATCCCTGCTTAAACACATGTACTCTCTAGTAATTTTTTAACTAATTGATGGGCACACATGGGCACAGAAAGATATAAAAAGTGTTAGAAATCAAGAAAGGGAAAGTGGGGAGGAGAAGGGTTAAAAACCTACTTAATAGGTACAATGAATACCATTTGGGTAAAAGGAATACTTACAGCTCTCAATACTTACAGTATACTGTAAGAATACTTACAGCTCTGAATAAAGCATTATTAAAACTATCCACATAACACAAACATTTGTACCTCTTCAATATTTTTAAATTAAAAAAAGTACCTCTGAGCGGCACCTGTGGCTCAGTCGGTAAGGCGCCGGCCCCATATACCGAGGGTGGCAGGTTCGGCCCGGCCAAACTGCAACCAAAAAATAGCTGGGCGTTGTGGCGGGCGCCTGTAGTCCCAGCTACTCGGGAGGCTGAGGCAAGAGAATCGCTTAAGCCCAGGAGTTGGAGGTTGCTGTGAGCTGTGTGAGGCCACAGCACTCTACCGAGGGCCATAAAGTGAAACTCTGTCTCTACAAAAAAAGTACCTCTATAAATGGGAAATTATGTAAAAAATCTAATTATCCATATGTAAACTACAAATTTTTGTTATAAATTGTTCTCACAAACTTTTCATAAAGCATCAATGATTTAATCATTCTTCCACCCAAGCTTAACCATAAATTTGATGTTTATTCTTTCTTCAATTTTAACAAAAGTCATATTTCTTGGATAGAAGCTCTTTTTAAACTGATGTCTTATTAATATCTCAAGCTAGATCCTGTTCAGACATAAGAAATTTGTATGAGTTCATTTTGGTGCAAAAAAATTTACACTTTTTTTCATAATATGCATTTTATCTGATCTTTTGAAGACTTCTTATATATATTATTATTATTTTATTGTTTGGGATTCATCAAAGGTACAAAGAATTAGGTTATACTGATTGTATTTGTTATATAAAATCCCTCTTATAATTATGTCCCACGCACAAGAGGTGTGCCAGACATCTTGACCCCCCATCCCCCTCCAACCTCCCCTATCCCCACTGTTCATTCCCCTACCACCCCCTTATATTAGCTCTTCTACTGCCTTCGTATTAGAATTGAGTACATTGGATTCTTTCTTCTTTATTCTTGTGATGCTTTACTAAGAAGAATGTGTTCCACCTCAATCCAGGTTAAGAAAAAAGACATAAAGTCTCCATCTTTTTAATGGCTGAATAGTATTCCATGGTATACATATACCACTGCTTGTTAATCCATTCCTGAGTTAATGGGCATTTAGGCTATTTCCACATTTTGGTGATTATAAACTGAGTTGTGATTAACAGTCTAGTGTAAGTACCCTTATAGGAAAATACTTTTTTTCTTCTGAGTAGATTCCTAGTAATGGGATTACAGAATCAAAGGAAAGGTCTAATTTAAGTTCTTTGAGGATTCTCCGTACTTCCTTTCAAAAAGGCTATATTAGTTTGCAGTACCACCAGCAGTGTAAAAGTGTTCCTTTCTCTTCACATCCATGCCAGCATCTGCAGCTTTGAGATTTTGTGATGTGGGCCATTGTCACTGGAATTAGGTGATATCTAAGGGTAGTTTTGATTTGGATTTCTCTGATGACTAGGGACAATGAACATTTTTTCATGTATTTGTTGGCCATTCATCTGCCTTCTTTACAGAAGGTTCTATTCATGTCTCTTTCCCACTGATATATGGGATTGTTGGGTCTTCTTTTGCTGAATAGCTTGAGTTCTGTATAGATCCTACTTATTAAGTTTTTGTCTGATTCATAATATGCAAATATCTTTTCTCATTCTTAAGGTTGTCTGTTTGCTTTGGTTATTGTTTCCTTAGCTATACAAAGCTTTTCAGTTTAATTAAGTCCCATTTGCTTATTTTTGTTGTTGTTGTAATTGACATTTGGAACCGAGTAGAAAACCATGAGATGAAACTAACCTCTTACAACCACCTGATCTATGATAAACCCAACAAGAACATACACTGGGGAAAAGAATCCCTATTCACTAAATGGTGCTGGGAGAACTGGATAACCACCTGTAAAAGACTGAAACTGGACCTGCACCTCTCACCACTTAGAAAAATTAATTCAAAATAGATAAAAGATTTAAATCTAAGACACAGGCTTGGCACCTGTAGCTTAGAGGCGAGGGTGCCAGCTACATACACGTGGGCTGGTGGGTTTGACCTGCCCGGGGCCTGCCAAAACAACAATGGCAACTACAAGAAAATAGCTGGGTATTGTGGCAGGTGCCTGCAATCCCAGCTACTTGGGAGGCTGAGGCAGAAGAATTGCTTGAGCCCAAGAGTTTGAGGTTGCTGTGAGCTGTGACACCATAGCACTCTACCCAGGGCAACTTAGTAAGACCCTGTCTCAAAAATAACAAATAAATAAATAAAATAAAATAAATAAATAAATCTAAGACACAAAACTATAAAAATCTTGCAAGAAAATATGGGGAAAACACTGGAAGATAGAGGCCTGGGGGAAGATTTTATGAAGAAGACTTCCATGGCAATTCCTTATATATTTTGAATGTAAGTAGCTATTTATTGTAATAATTTTCTTGTGGGTAATGGCATACTTTTTGTTTCTGTAACAATGGCTTAAGGTGAACACATGCTTTAAGTTTAACACAGTAGCATTTATTACTAATTTCTTTTTATTGAGTGCTTTCTGTGTCTTTTTAAAGAAATATTTGCCTACCCCAAGACTGAAAATTTATTTTGTAACATTTTGTTTTAGTAACTTTATAGTCTTAATTTTTATTTTGCCTTTATTAGAAACTGGCAAATATTTTGCAAAATGACTGTGCCACTTTATTTGCTCACCAGCAATGTATGTTTTCAACCAAAAATTAACTTTTGTTGGTGATAAAAAAAATGAGTGGATGTTCATTTTATTGTATATGGATTTATAGCTGGTCTAACATAATTTTTTGAAAATACCTTTCATTCTGCCTTAAATTACCTAGCACCTTTGTCAAATAACTATTTACCACATACATGGGATTGAGGGATTATATTCTGTTCATTAATATATTTGTCATTTTTATGCCAATACCTTATTGCATTGAATACTGTAGCTTTATGAAAATTTTTCAAATTAGGTAGTATTTGTCATTCCATCTTTATTTTCCTTCTTTAATGATATTTTCAGTTTTTTAGATCCTTTGATTTTTTTAAATGCATTTTGGAATCATGTTGTCAATTTCTATGAAAATTGCTGGAATTTCAATTGTGTTTGTATGGAATATAATCATCAAACTGAAGAGAACTGACATTTAACACTATTGAGGGATTTAAACCATGTACAATGAATTTCCATTTGCAAAGGTCTTTAATTTATTTCAGCAATGAGTGTAGTTTTCAGGTTACATGTTTGTGTATATTTCATTATGCTTTTATGTAATTATGTATATTTCTTAAGTTTTTAATGTAATTATAATGAAGTTTCATCTTAAATTTTATTTTCAAATATTCTGTTTAGATATAGAAATAAAATTAACTATTGTATGTTGATTTTTCCTTATGCAACTGTGTTATATTAACTTACAATTTCTAGAATTTGTGATGTATATACCTTAGAATGTTCAAAATAAAAATTTATATCATACTTTTTTCTCCAGTGCTTATATTTTCTATTATTTTTTATCTTATTTCGCTAGCTAAGATTTCTAATACAATATTAAATAAAAATGTGAAAAATCAACATTTTTGTCTTGTTTCCAGTCTCAGGGGAAATGTATTCATTATTTCACAGTTAAATGCATGTTAATTGTAGGAGTTAGTAGGTATTCTTTCTCAGACCAAAAAAAGTTTTATTCTATTCAGTTTCCTGAGATGGTTTTAAGTCATTAACAAGTATTAAATTATGTCAATTGCTTTTTCTTCAACTTTTAAAATAATTATGTGTATTATTTTATTAAAGAACATAAATTACATGGCTTGATTTTTTTTGAATTGTCAAATCAACTTGCTTTCCTGAAATAAATCCCACTTGCTAATTTCTTTATATTATTGCATTTCATAGCCATTCATTTTGTTTTACCTTTTAGTGTATATTTGTAAGGAATGTTATTCTGTAATTGTTTCCTTACAAAAATGGTTATGTTTTCTTACCAGAGTTATTCTGGATTCATAAAAGCAGTTGGGATTTGTCTGTTCTCTTCTATTTTCTGAAATAGCTTGTATAAAATTTTACTATTTCTTCCTTAAAATGTTAATATAGCTTATGCCACCTAGGTCTGATGTTTCTATTATGTGAGAAATAGATCAAAAGTTTAAAGATTACATGAACAGTAGCTGTTGGGGCCATCTTTCCCAACAGAGACTAAGACAAACAGAGAAAAAACAGAGCTGTAAGATGAAAAGTTGTTCATAACTAAGCATAAGCACTCTGATCCAGCTATCCTTGAGACTAATAGATTATTGTTCAATTACGTAAAACAATATGTGTTTTCTTTTGGCTTAAATTAATTTAAGTTTGGTTTCCATTTTATAACCAAAAGTCCTATAGTAACAGCTTTATGTGCACGTGGCAGTAAAGGTCTATTGGAGCCTAGATAGCCTCTAAAGCCAAAGGCTCCACAGAAAGTAATTAGAGTCTCTGAATCTCATTTACAACACCTTAGGAAAGAGAATCCAATGTCTTGAATTAAGAAGTTATGTGAAGGGTGGTGCCTGTGGCTCAACGGAGTAAGGCACTGGCCCCATATGCCGGAGGTGGTGGGTTCAAACCCAGCCCTGGCCAAAAAAAAAAAAAGAAGTTATGTATGTGAAACTTAGTAAATGTGGAATGTAAAATGTCTTAGCACAATAACTAAGAAAATGCCAGGAAGGCTATGTTAACCAGTGTGATGAAAATGTGTCAAACGGTCTATGAAACTAGTGTATGGTGCCCCATGATCACATTAATGTACCCAGCTATGATTTAATAAAAAAAAAAAAAAAAAAAGAAGAAGAAGTTAGGTGATTCATCTGGCTTAATTTTTCAAGCAGTATGGGTTGTAGAATAAGACATTCAGAAGAAGATGTGGCAAGTTTCCGTGCTCTGAGCTGAGGATAGAAGAGATAAAATTAGTCACCTGTTTAAACTAGGCCTTGACCAATATGATTTTATAACAAAGTAACAGGGTAACATCAATTGCATAAAATAAATACAATAGGAAAGACTATAGCAATGAAGAACAGGAACTTGAGTAAGTAAATTGAAATTAGATTATATTTTTGGAAAAAAAGGTATTTAAAAAATCATAAAAATGGAGACGTGATTGAAGAAGTTTATATAAGAAATTACCTTTCCTTTAAGGGTGGATTTACCAAGATTGCTTAAATTTAATCCTTGTCTAAGCATTTTAGCACAGGCATTTTTGCCCTTAGGAATCCTTCAGTAGCTTTGGGCACCTAAAGTTAGTTGTTAGCTGGTTAGAAGCATTGTCCCTGCCAAGTAGTGGTATCTCAAAAACTCTTCCTTATCCAATAAAGAAGCTTAAACCAAGATACGTATTTTTCTAAGGAGCAATAGAAAATGTCTGTACTACTTACTCACTAGATAGATATTCAGGAAAAAATGTTTAAAGATTTACTAGAATGATATTTGGTTTGATGTCCTGTCACTACTGTGTCATTCCTTATCTGCACACAATAGGGGGACTGCTTAAAGCCAGGGAGAAGGCCAAGGAGCATTGGCAAGCTCAAAAATTCAAACCACATTGTGTTCTTGTCTATTTTGGCCCTATCTGATGTTATCAGTACAAGTTTTATCTTCTTATTTTTTCAATCTCAAAGATCAACCGGAGCTCTCCAGTTTAAATAGTCTAATGTCTCTTCAACTCACACTTTCCTGATTGATTTACTTTTTAGATTTCATCCGTACTTTGTCCACATCCAGGGTGACCATCAGGATTCATATGCCAATGTATTTGCTCATTTCCTGGTACCCTGGTGATTAAGTTTATGCCCTAACTCTGATCCTGGCCCTATCTTCAGATTTATGGCAGCCACATATCCCTGTTACGGAAAATGAACTCCTGGCATAATGTCTTGTTGCTCTTAAACCTTCACTGTCTATCTTACATCAGCTTTCACATACGGGTTCCAAGTTTTTCAGGCCATAAGCCAACCACAATATTGTACTAATCAATCAGAGAAGCCATTGTTCTTGTGTCTTACCATAGTGCATCGATCGTGTGGCTACATGTAGTAGGAGAAAATCAGGGTGGTTTAGCCATAAACAAATGCTATTGAGATATCAAGTGCCAATAAATGTGAAAATCTGAAAATTCTTAAAGGAAATAATAAATATAGAAACAGCTGACATTTCTTGAGCACTTAGCACATCCCAGACATTTGGGAAGTGCTTTAATTGTACTGTTTACATTATTCAATAAACACTTGTGGCATTTATTATTGTTATTATTGTGCCCATGTCAGTGTTTATTTGACATTATCCTTCCAATAATCATATACAATATTAATTTATTTTTATATTTTTCTACATTATATGTAAAGATACTGAAGCACAAAAAAGTTAATAAGTGATTTGTCACAAAATATTCAGCTAAGTGGGCGGCGCCTGTGGCTCAAGGAGTAGGGTGCCAGTCCCATATGCCGGAGGTGGTGGGTTCAAACCCAGCCCAGGCCAAAAAAAAAAAAAAATTCAGCTAAGAATTGGCCAACTCAGTACTTTAACTCTAATTTCAATACCAGGGCTTATTCTTCTAAGTCAAAGAGAGAGCCATGTATAAGTAAAATATAATACTAAAGGCATAAATATTCACTTATCAACAATTTCTAAGAGAATACCAGAAAGTACAATTCATTGCTTGAGTGGAGAAAGGAAAAGAACTAGACATGACTTCACAGGGGAAAAGAGATGACTGAGTTAGGAATTGAAGGATAAGGAGAATTTGAACAAGAAGAAGAGAAGGCAGTGCCATTTCAAGCAGATTAAACAAGATTAAGGATGGCCATCTGGAGGTATGATAAAGCAGCAATAAGTTTTCTCATTCTCTAGCAAGAAATCTATATTGAATCTCTGGATCTCTGCACAAGGCTTTCCAATGAAAATGTCCCATATCAGCCAGAAAAAGAAATTATGTAGAGGAAACATTTTGCATCTTCTTTTTTTTCCCCATAGTTTTGTCATAGGGGTATAGGGAAGTACCCGGTGCAAGGAAGGAAGTCAGCAAAGACAAAGATGGGGCTACCTTACACAGAGTTCCTGGTACTGACATAAATCGAGCATCTAAATCTAAATGACTTTCTATGGAACAAAATGATAACAACTAATTTCACTGTATTATTTTTTCAGAGTTCTTTGCCAGTAAGATAGGTGATTTCACATGCTACGTGCTGCAAGCATTAGAATTGTTCCAATGCCCCTGGCTGTCTCTATTAAACCTAAGATTCTCCAATCTTTTCCCTATCACCTGTCTTTCATTTCCCATAACCTTATGGCTTTCTCAGCCTCTTCCTCCATCATCCTCTAACTTTTCAGGCTATTCTTGTGCAAAGCCACACACACAGAGAAAGGCCATGCTATCCACTTTGGGGAAATAGCCTATCCTGATTCCATTTCTCTAAATGGCCTATTTTAGTAAATTACTGTCTGGGTTCTCTGAGATGATGGCTGTGATCTCTTCAATCCAGTATATTACACCAGCCATTCGCACTGTTGGGCCAGTTCTGAGCATCAGCCCTATTGGGCCATAAGCCACCTACTTTGTATGTAGCATTGGGTGATTTGCCCCTGATTAGAGCCACAGCACACAGTACCTACTTTGTTAGTTAGTGTCTGTGACTCTCAAAATCATCTCTTTTCCTTGCTCTGAAACTGCTTATTGCTTTGAATTCTTTGCTATAGAATATTTCAGATCTCATCATTTACTCATCATCTCTCATTCATTAAGGCCTGGTTTAGTGTTTTACCACTTCCGGCTTAGGGAGGGCAATTCATTTGATTGCTATGTTCTGTTAAGAAAGTAAGAAAATCAAAGGGCAGGTACCTAATAACAAATTGTGCTTGTAAACATGGTAATTTTTTTATCCATAGCAGTTATCAACTCTTCAAAGGAGAATTATCAGAGCCAAAGAATTCAATACCAATAAAAAAAGGATGAGCTGTAAGAGAAATAGACTGCTGATGTCCAAGTTATAGCAAGTAGTTTATGCATAACTGCAGTTAAGATAACAGATTCAGAAAATATTTTTCTATCATTAATCATCTTTTTCTTTCCCTTAACTGTATTTGAAAAGCCATATTTTAAATTTCATTAAAATTGGTCCTCTTTTTTCTGTGGGGTTCACATCCCAGTATTTAACTAACCATGCATTAAAAATATTTTGGAAAAAATAAAGCCAATACAATAATAGAAATAATAGAAATAAAGGCCAATAACACTATTTACATAGCACTCACATTGTATTAGATTTGTAAACAATCTAAAGATTATTTAAAGTATATAGGAGATGTATCTAGGCTATATGCAAATACTGTACTACATTATTTCATTTAAGGGTCTTGAGCACTGTGGATTTTGTTATCTGCAGGGATTATAGAACAAATCCCCCAAGAATAATGAGGAACAACTATATGTCTAAATTGTTTTTTTAGTGACATGTCATCTATAGGTATGAAACTTTCATGAAAAAGCAATAGTATGGGCTGGGAGATCCTTTTGACACATGTGCCTTACATGAAAGACAAGAAGACTTTCACTCTACGAACAGATTTATTTCTCAGCTCCCAGAGTTGTCTTATTGAAGTCTGCTTAATCTGAGCATTTTAGTTGTTCTCTTGTCTCTTTACCTCCACTGTGGCCAATTTACTAGAAGATAAGAATCTGTAATTAATGGTGACTTAAAAGTTTTATACCATTACCAAATGCTTTCTTATGCCATCTTTGTTCTCAGATGCAACTGATGAAGCTAAGGCTAATGAATCAGTGATCACAAGGCTAATAAATGACAAAACTAGAGCCTTGTGGGCTAACATTTTGACCTCCACTTTGAGTCTTTTCCCATTGAGAGGGAAGAAAAAATGAATATTAAGATTCAAAAGACACATGTTGAATTAAGAGTTAGAAAAAAAATCATGTCCATTTAATGTAGGACCATTACTAAATCCTGCTCCTCCCTCCTCTATCTTTAAAATCTACTTTACCTGGATTTGCATGTTCTCCTTAGATAGTTTTGCTATTTGCATTAAGGAACTTCACTTTTATTATACATTAATGAAAAATTCAAAGACTTTGGGATACATAACAAATTAATATAGTAATTAAAATATAATTAAAAATAAAATGGCTCCACAGACACATAAATTTTGACTTTATTGAGACAAAAGGGAAATATTGTCTCAAATGCAAAGATTTTGGTGATTCTTTCAGAAGGGTTCATCTTATTAATTTTACTATCCTTTGTATCCTTTCATATCCCTAGCTTTTCCATTAACTTCATCCTCCTTTCCTTTACAGTGAAACAATCTTGCTGATAAATGGAAGTCAAAGTAAGGCTTTTATTACTATTCTGGAAAGGATTTTATTAATGTAATAATCTGGCCACACCCTCAGCCTGAGTGCTAAGATTTTTTTTTTTAATATAAAAAGACATTAGAACCTAAGGCTAAGAATACAGTGGCTGTGTTCAAAGACAGCAATATAAAATTCATGATCACTCATCAGTTCCACTTACAACCTGAAAAACATTAATACTTTATTTTAAAATTATTATAGATTCACAGGAGTTTGCAAAAAAATGAATAGGAAAATCATACCCATCTCCTTAAGCCTCTACCCTTTGGCAACATTCCACAAAACAATGGTACAATCTTGTTTCATCCTGCCAAATCCAAAGCTAGAATCTTCCCAGAGTGGTGTGAGAGAAATTCCCATGATGTAGTCCCCCAAACCAGCATGATAGGAACCAGTTGAGATTCCAAAGAACAAGCACTATCTGCCAAGATGATGAGACAATGTATTTATTAGAGGAACTTAATTTTCAGTGTTGGAGCAATCCTCACTGTGGACAATGAGAGAAAAGGTGTTATTCTATCTAGGTATGTTTGCAGTGAGGGGTTTGGGGTTTGGAGTTTACATGAAAGTTTAAGGATTTTGGCCTTTAAGGGCCTAAGCAACAATGTGGCTATCTTTATCAGTATCTTTGAATCACACATATATTGATACATTATTCCTTTGTTTTTGTACATATATATATATATTTAAAAATTTTTTCCTGATATTTTCTCTTGAACCATGTGTTGTGTAACATCTAAGTGTTTGGGATATTTTTCTGTTGTCTCTCTGTTATTAATTTCTAGTTTCATTTCACTTTGGTCACAAAACATAAACTCATTATTTAAATTCTTTTAAAATGTATTAAGATTTGTTTTATGGTCTAGGACTGTGGTCCCCAACTTCCGGGTGGTGGACTGGTACCAGTGGCTGTTAGGAACCTGGCCATACAGCAGGAGGTGAGGGGGTGGCGAGAAAGCCAATCTTCATCTGTATTTACAGCCATTTCCCTTTGCTCACATTACCTCCTGTGCTTCCCCTACACTCCATATCAGCAGTGGCATGAGATTCTCATAGGAGCAGGAACCCTTCTATAAATTGCATATATGAGGGATCTATGTTGCGCGCTCCAAATGACAATCTAATGCCTGATGATTGGAGGTGGACCTGAGGTAGTGAAGCTAGCACTTGGAAGTGTGGCATCTACAGGATGGGGATGGTCTAGTTTCAGGAAACCAAGTGCATGGCTCCTAGTGATTTTGCATTATGGTGAGTTGTATAATTATTTCATTCTGCTTTAGAATGTGGTAATTATAGAAATTAGGTGCACAATAAATGTAATGTGCTTAAATCATCCCCAAACCCTCCCTCCCAACCCTGGTCTGTGGAAAAACTGTCTTCCATGAAACCAATCCCAGGAGCCAAAAAGATCAGAGACCACTGGTCCGGAATATGGTCTATCTTGGCAAATGTTCCATGGGTGCTTGAAAAGCGTATGGATTCAATTGTTGTTGGAGAGCGTATTCTATAAATGTCAGTTCAATCCTTTTGGGTTAATGTTGTTCAGTTCTTCTATAACCTTATTGAATTTGTCTCTAACATTTCTATCAGTGGTTGAGAGTAAGATGTTGGAGTCTTAATGGTAATTGCAGATTTATCTATTTCTCATTTCATATGTTGTATAACAATCAAATCAGGATTATTTAGCAAATCCATTATCTCATGCATTACTCATTTTCTTGTAGTAAAAACAGTTATATTTTGTAATATAGCTTGAAGGGAGGCTTTTAAATGTAACTATAGTCACCCTACTCTGCAATAGAACATTTAGAGTACTTATTGATGTGACAGGGCTTAAGTCTGCCATTTTATTATTTATTTTCTATTTGTTTCCTTAGTTTCTCACTTCTTCATTCTTTTCTCTTTCCCTTCTTTGGGTTACCTAAACATGTTTAAGATTTGATTTTATTTAATTATAATATTTTTTATTATATCGATTTATATATTTTTTTCTTAGTCTAGCTATTACCATATACCCATGCAACTAATCACAGTACAATGATGTCAACTTTTTACTACTTTGAGCATGAAACAGACACCTAACTTCACTTGAGGACTCTTTACCCTCTCGGTTTTTTAAGTACAGTTGCCTTAAGTGTTACTTCAATCCATATTGAGCACTACATGAAATAGTGTTATATTTTTGTGTCTACCATAAAATTGATTAGAGAAAATCATGAGGTGAAGTATAGTCTGTCACATTAAATTTTTTTATCTTTTATTTCTGAAGGTAGCAGATTTCCTCTGTTGTTATTTTCTTTCTATTTGGAGAATTTCCTTTTGCTATCCTCTCAGGACCTTGGTAATAGTGACAAATTCTCAGTTTCCTTTAATATGAGGATGTATTTATTTTTTCTTCTTTCTCAAAGGTATATATATTTGCTGGATCCCCACTTATGTAAGTTAGTGCCACTTTCTTTTGGCTTCCACGTTTTCAGATGAGAAGTCTGCTGTCATTCTAAGTTATTCTTCTTCTGTAAATAGTTCCTTATTTCCATAACATATCACTTGTTTCTGGCAACTTTGAAGTTTTATTACTTTTTGTCTTTAGTTTTCAAAAATTTAATTATCCTGCATCTTGGTGTGGACTTCCTTGGGTCTGTTCTGTTTGGAGTTTGTTAAGCCTTTTGAATCTGGAAGTTTATGTCTTTGGCAAAATATAAAGAGTTTTTAATTAGTATTTCTTTGAATATTTGTTCAATCTGATAGTCTTCTGAGACTTTGATTATAATGAATGATAAACACTTTGTTATTGGCTCACATATTCTAAGATTATGTTCATTTTTTTACTCTATTTTATATCTGGTTCATGTTGAGTAAAGCCTATTGATCTTTCTGCAAGTTAACTGATTTTATTTATTTTATTTCACTGCCCTATTGGGAAAATCCAGCAATTTTTTTTTATTTTGTTTACTGTATTTTCAGTTCTGTAATTTTTTTTTTTGTCATGACTTCTATTTTTACTGATGTTTTCTATTTTAATATTTGTTTTAGAAGAAGCTGTAGCAATTTTGAAGTGTTTTTATGAGATCTACTTTAAATCCTTGCCAAATAATCCAGCATCTGATGGAATTAAACATTAGCATCCACTGACTGTCTTTTTTCATTCAGAATATAGTTTTCCTGGTTTTTGGTATGACATATAAATCTTCTATTTTATTCTGAAAATTTTCATTATTATATTAGGAGCCTCTTAATCCTACCTAAATCTTTAATAGTTTTCCAGTTTAGGTTTAGTGGATGGATTCTGGCTTATTTTGTGAGTTTAGCTTCAATGACAATTTAGCTTTGAGTCCTTACTGTGCTGCTTTTGTCTGTCTTGTTCTTCCAGTGCTGCTGGGGCTCCTGGGAAATCCCTGATCACACTATTACTAGGGGCAAGAAACATTTCCCTTGACTTGGTGTTGACCGGCAACCTTCTGATGGGGTGGGAGTTCATAACCCCCCTCCTTCCACTGAGTGGAGACCAGACAGATGTAGGACACTGGGAATGCTGCTCATATTGAAAGATCAGTCTCCCTGTTGGTGTCCCAGCTCTAAAATGGAGACTGAAATGACCCAATGTGTTGCTGAGTTCACAGGATCAAACTTCTATCAGGACCCAAGCAAGATGAGGAATCTAATGGCTACTTGCAATGTTGTATAAGCATTTTAAAAAGTGTGTAAGAAAAGCAATTAGTTCTTTTTTTTTTACTGGGGCCAGACTTGAACCCACCACACACCGTATATGGGGCTGCTGCCCTACTCCTTGAGCCACAAGCACTGCCCATTGGTTCTTAAACTATGGTCCCTAAATCAGCAGCATTGGCATCACCTATGAACTTATTGGAAATACAAATTCAAATTCTATTTCAGACATACTCATCAAAAATTCTGGGGTGGCTCTCAGAAAAAAAGTGTGTCTTCAATAGGACTTCTAGATATTTCTAATATATATAAAGTTTGTGAACCATTGTCACAGACAATGATTACATGTAAGTGAATGTGTCCTCCTGATGTCTGTTCCTTCTGTTCCTCACAGGTATGTCTTCAGAATGATCCTAAAACTGGAAAAAGAATCTGTCAAATACTAGAATGTCTCTGCAAAGTGAATCATATATATTTATTACACACACATTTTCCTTTACCCCAGGTGAAAGAACAAAGTTATTAATCTGAAACAATTCTACAACCACTTAAAACAACAATTCTCCCAAAGAACCACTTAAAAATTTCTAAGCAGTGTTTTTTGTTCTTCATCTGTGCTTCTTACTCTAAATAATTTTTTATAATATATTATTTTTTCTGACTTTTGAGAGACAATGTGGTATCTTGGTTAGAAATATACAGTCCAGAGCTAAACTTCTTGGGTTCATAACTAGCCTTCATAACACCACTTGTGAAATTGTACAATTTACTTTATAGAGTTATACAGGGCTATGTAGAAATTTAAATGAGAAATACTTGTAAAAAGTGTTGAACAAAACTTCAAAAATGATCATTTTTATTCACTGACTAATACAATTCATTATACCCCAGCCATATAATATTTGTTTTAATTTTTTTTATAATCACGTTAAGTATATATGATTTTCAACAACTCCTATTTTATATTCCATCTTTTTCGATAGTGAAAGTAAGGATGTTAGCTTAGATTACAGGAGATATTTTGGTCATGGGGCATAGTATAAGCTAGCTGACACAACAAAGAAGAAATCCATGGCTGTTATCTCATTAATATACTACAGTAATTGAATTGATCAATTTCAGTGAATTTTGAATTTTTTTGCTGTCTCTAGATATTTTATCATTGAGAATATTGTATCACCATACCTATTCAAAAAAATAATAGCCCAAGCAAAATATAAGTTTCTTAAGAGCAGTTACAGTATCTTACATGCATTTATGTTTGTAGCACCTCAGTGTACAGTTTCTGACATATATGTGCACTCAGTAAAATGTCTGTGGAGGTGAACTTTTGAAAAACTTTCATGACATTCATCCCTTAAATCCAATGAATCTTTTTTCATTTTTTCCCTCTTGCTCTTTTCGGCACCTCTGATGATCTTTTTGGGCCTTCTGGTTCATTTTTTAAAAAACCTGAAATTGTTATGAATTGATGTTTAAGTGGTCTTTTAAAATGTTTAAATTCCACTAAATCTGTCATTGCAGACTTCCTTACATAATTCTTCATTCAAGCTTTGGAGATTTTCTTAATCCTGCTCACGTGATTTGACCTCTGGATCATCCTTTTCTATCCAGTATTCCCCAGGGCTTCGCCACTTGTTCCAGTCACCTGCCACAAAACTTGTACTTCCCTGTATCTTCTACCATCTCTTGAAAGTTTCTCATATTCTGTGCTCACTCTCCACCTCTATTGTGTAATCAAAATGCACATCTCATTGCTCGATTTAGAGGTTTTTGATAGCTGGTAGTCATCTTACCTTCCTCCAGCTCATTATAACATGCTGCAACCCAAATGACCCTCCTGACCATTTCTTTCCAAGCTGCCAAAGCCCCTCAGCAAACTCCTCAATATAACACCCACACCTTTGAGTTTTCCCTCTGCTAGTCAAACTTACTCACCTCATTTGCTAACATCCTCCTCATTCCACTGTTTCCCATAAAGGATCAAGTTTGATTCCTTGTTCAGTAAGGGCTTTTTCTTTGTGGATGCCCAAGGATCCTCTTTTTAGTTTTCACCTTGTAAAGCTCCTGCATCAAGAAGATTTTTCTGCACCTACCTCGTACTTTTAGGCAACTCCCCTTTGTTTCTGTTGAGACAACTATTGCTGTTTCACTCTGTCACTTACTTGTACACATGTATTTCTTCCTCTGGTAGAGGACCATTCCTGTGTTTATCCACTTCTGAATTCCCACCACTTAATATAGTTTACCGCAAATATTTCAATTAAATAATCTCCTTAAGTATTTGTTTTTATGAATAAAACATTTTACATATTCTTGAGAGAATTTTTCAAATTGAATGCTTCTATGTACCTTTTTCCATGAGCACTATGCTTTGTAAGCAGATTGCAAATTAAAAAACAAAACTTACAAAATATAAAAATTGGCTGGGTTCTGTGCCTCACACCTATAATCCTAGCACTCTTTCAATAAAGTTTCCAATATTGTTTTTCGTATTTAAAAAGTTATATGGACTTATTTCAGCAAAAAATACACATATACATACTATGTGTATTATTTTATTTATAAAAATAAAATAACAAAGAATGTAAAATCAAGCAACTACCAATATCTTATTATATAGACTTTGTTTCATTGGAAAAGAGTAACTACTGCTGTCCTTTACTGGACACTTAACTCTATGCTAAGCCTTCTACATGTGTATCCCAGATGTCAGCTCTGCTCTTTTGGGCTCTTAAAGTCTTCGTACTGAACCCTCAGTCTAGGGCCTAGAATAATATGTTGTCCTCTTCTTAGTTTTTATGAATTTTAGAAAATTTGGTCTTGTGCCCTTGAAAGTTGTCTCTGTTTTCATCTTGTGTTAATCTAATTCCACATTTTAAAAGGGACCACCACTTTGCTCTGTCTGTTGCAGCCACAGACCACTGAGCCTTTCTTTCCCTGGCCTTTCTCCAATCCATGACTCATCTTCTCGCCACTTATTCTTATTTTGAGCTTCCTTATACTCTTTCCACAATCCTTTTAATAGGATTAAAAGAAGCCTAAAATCTAAAGATGGTCTTTTGTCAATTAACCCTAACCTCTGGGTTTCATCCTTTACCATAAATACATTGATATTTCTTCTAAAGAAGAGTGTTCAACCAAATAATTCTAAGAAATTTTTTTCACATTTTATATAAGTATAATATTGTTTACTTCTCACAATAAAATATGATAAGGTACAATTTAGCCCTATTTTATAAGTGAACCAACTGGAGCATAAAGAAGATAAACATGTTACAACAGTGTTTTAAAATTTTTACCAATTCCTTACCTTCCCACTAATACATAAGATTCCTAAAGGTGGAAATTTTTCTTTGCTGTCATTACTATCTGTTGTGTCTAATGCACTGGCTGGAATATAGTAGATAGATAATAATTTTTTAAATAAATAAAATTACATGAATGAATAAGTAATCTTATCATGTACTATAGCTCTCATTTTAGTTGGTTCAACAACAGCTTTCGACACTATGGATAGTTACTCCTTTATAAGGCACTTCCTTTTTTTTTTTATTAAATCATAGCTGTGTACATTAGTATGATCATGGGGCACCATACACTTGGTTCATAGACCGTTTGACACATTTTCATCACACTAATTAACATAGCTTTTGTGGCATTTTCTTGGTTATTTAGCTAAGACCTTTACATTCCACATTTACTAGGATTCACATATACCCTTGTAAGATGCACCGCAGGTGTAATCCCATTAATCCCCCTCCCTCCACCTACCTCCCCCTCCCTCCCCTCCCTTTCCCCCTTCTCCCTATTCTTAGGTTGTAACTGGGTTATAGCTTTCATGTGAAGGTCTTACATTAGTTTCATAATAAGGGTGAGTACATTGGGTACTTTTTCTTCCATTCTTGAGACACTTTACTAAGAAGAATATGTTCCAGCTCCATCCATGTAAACACGAAAGAGGTAAAGTCTCCATCTTTTTTTAAGGCTGCATAATATTCCATGGTGTACATATGCCACAATTTATTAATCCATTCGTGGATCGATGGGCACTTGGGCTTTTTCCATAAGGCACGTAAAGAACACTTGCTTCATTTCTCAGTCTTCAGTATCCTTTGCTGGTTCTTCATAACCCAAATTCGAAAACTTGGAACACTCCAGGGCTACGTGGCTGTGTCCTTGGTCATCTACCCTTATCTCTGTGCAACAATATATGGGACTTTAATTTTGGGTGGCGCCTATGTCTCAAAGGAGTAGGGTGCTGGCCCCATATGCCGAAGGTGGTGGGTTCAAACACAGCCCTGGCCAAAACTGCAAAAAAAAAAAAAAAAAAGACTTTAATTTTTATGTCCAATATTGAGCTGCCTAATTGCTATCTCAGTCCAATATATACAACTTAACTCCTTATCTCCCATATACCTGTTCCTATTGGCCTGCTTAATCCAAAAAACTCCTAGTTATTCTTTAATTTTCTGTCATATACTGGACTTACAATCCCTTTAAAAAATCTACCGTTTTTCAATTTTAAAATAAATTTATAAATTAAAATAAAAATAAATTTTAAAAGAAATATCCAGGAATCAGTCATTTATCAACACTCCACAGCCATCATCCTGGTGTGGAGAGCCATCATGTTTCTTTCCCAGATGATGGCAGTCGCTTCCAACTGCTCTTCCTGCCTTTTATCATTATTATTTTTTTGTCACCTCACAAGTTATTCTTAATACATCAGACAGAATATTTCTGCCATATTTTTGGTAAAAATACTCTAGGATGTCTGATCCACACAAATAATAATAATAAAACAAGAATCTCTACATCAACTGGGGAAATATGCATTGGATATTTCATAAAATCAAGATCTTCATTTTTATTTATGATAATAGTTTTCTGGTTATATTTAAAATAATGAGGTTCCTATCTTTCAAAGATACTACTAAAATATTCACAAATGAAATGATATAATGCTTGAAATTGATATAAACTAATCGGAAAATAGGGCACTAAGCAGACATATAGATTGAATAAAACAAATAATACTTGCCATATGTGTTTATTTTTATATAATGATTGCACATACTTCTGGGGTACATATAATATTTGGATACACATACATGTAGATTATATGTACTAATCAATCATGGTAATTGTGATACCTATCCTTTCAAACATTTATCACCGCTTTGTGCGAGGAATATTCCAAATCTTTTTTCTGGTTGTTCTGAAGTATACAATAAATTATTGTTACGTATTCGGCTATCAAACATTTATTCCTTCTATCTAACTTCCTTTTTGTACCTATTAACCAATCTATAAGACTGGACTTATATTGATAGTTGTAGGGCTTACCTGTACTAGTTTCTCTACTTTTATACGTGTTTAACAATTTTTATAGTAAAGAGAAGACTAGACCCAGTGGCTCATGCCTATAGTCCTAGCATTTTGGGAGGCCAGGCTGGGAGGATTCCCTGAGATCAGGAGTTTGAAACCAGCCTGAGCAAGATTGAGACCCTGTCTCCACTAAAAACAGAAAAAATAAACTGGACTTTGTGGCAGGTTATCTATAGTTTCAGTTACTCAAGAGGCTGAGTCAGGAGGATTGTTTGAACCCAGGAGTCTGAGATTGCTATAAGCTAGAGGAAGCTATGGCACTCTAGCCTGCACAACAGAGTTAGACTCTGACTCCAAAAATAGATAGATGATAGATAGATAGACCTCAAAGGATTTTATTTTTAACTTAAAGGATTTTAATTTTACTAAAATTAAAAATTTAATTTAGTAAAAGCTAAAATCATCACTCGATCACCCACCATTTTTCTAACTTTATTTCTTGCTGTTCTTTGAATTGCTCACTCTGCTACTGCCTCCCTGTTTTTTCTCAAATATATCAGGCGCAGTTCTATCCTAGGACCTGTGCTCTAGATATTTTATCTGTTTATACAAAAGTTATTGTCTAACTTGTACAACCCCTTTGAGTCTTTGCTCACATCTCACCATCTCAATAAGATCTATCTTAACTGCCATATTTAATAATAATGCAAGTTTTTCCTACCTTCGCAAACTCCCAAGCCTCCTTACCTTTCGCTTCTTTGATTCCTTTTTCTCCATAGCATGTATAACCTTTTAATATTCTTTGCTATTTCTTTAGTCGTATGTTTTTTGTTTATGAAATATCTTTCCCCACTGAAATATAAACTCACAAAAGCAATCTTTCAGTTTTTGTATGTTTTTATTCTCATGTGTGGCACACAATAGGAATTCAATAAATATTTGTGAAATAAATGAATCAACATGCCATAACTGACAGAGAGTAAGTTCAAACCAGAGTTCCAAATTCAGTGTTCTCAACTGCTATGCTCTTATACCAACTCTATGAGATATACATTATCACATGTTAAAATGTGTCAAGTTATTGGCCAACAAAGTAAACCTCTTCAAAATTGTTTATTATCTACATTACTAAAAAAAGGTACAACACTAGATTTTCATATTTAAATATAAATCTGACTTTAAAGTTTGCCTTCTGTGTTGATGTGTATAGGTGTTGAGCCTTCTCTCCATCAGCTACACAGGATGGAGATATCCCCTAAGAGGGGTCCTCAAACTGCGGCCCACAGGCCACATGAGGCGGTGTGATTTGCATTTGTTCCCATCATGTTTTTTTACTTCAAAATAAGATATGTGCAGTGTGCATAGGAATTTGTTCATAGTTTTTTTTTTTTTTTGAATTATAGTCCGGCCTTCCAACGGTCTGAGGGACAGTGAACTGGCCCCCCGTTTAAAAAGTTTGAGGACCCCTGCTAAAGTTTGAGGACCCCAAACCAGGCCTCCTCTTTCAGTCAAAAGAGATTCCTGGTGTTCTTGGCAATCAAATTTCAATGAAAACCAAACCTTCAATCTTATGTGCTTGGCTTCCAGCAGAGGTCCATTAATTTTGTTTCCTAAAACTCCTTTCTGGAGTTTTCAATATTGTACATGATCAGTCCTTTCCATCTGTCCATGAAGACCACAGACCCCTTAAAGGCATTTAATAATCAGATGGCATCTGAGGCCTTTTCGTTTATGCCAGTTCCTCCAATTCTTGCCTCAACATCAAACTCAACTTGCTAAAAATGAAACTCATTATTTCTCCACCATGCAAACCACCTATTCATCTTCCTCCAACTTCTTCATTACTGAAAGTGACAGAACCACTCTGAAAATCAACAACTGCCTCAAAGACTCCAGTCACTTTGGCTTATCTTACTCTTAACATTCCATCAGCTGTCACATCAAATAGTCAATGCTAGCAAAACTTCTTGCATGCATTTTCTCCCTGTCATTTTTTTTTTCTGTTTCCGTGCAAGTTAATCACTGTCTATCATTTAGATGTTGGCAATATCTTCCTGCTTCCCCCAGCATTACATCTGTCCTATGCATTCAGCCAACTGATTCTTACTGAAGTTGAGCTTTGGTGATGTTACTCTTTGGTTCATAACACTTCAGAGTAATGGCTCTTATCACTTGCGAATGGCTCAGAAAAATGTGCGTATATACATTTAAATGAGCATTTTATTCTATTATGAGAACTGGAGGTTATCCATAGGATTCTTAGTGAGTGAAATACTTGTTAAGACTCTTAATATAAAAGCCCATCTATGTTCACTAAATTGAGAAGGACTATGTCCTAAAATGCAAGATTTTATACAGTATACCCCCACTAGACATTACCAGCTGGTTTAGCCAGCTTTAACTGCATAACAACTACAAAGGGCAATGACTTAGAAAAATAAGCATTTATTTTTCTCATTTACTGGTCTGTGAATCAGTTGGAATAGCTTTGTGTCAGGTAGGGGGTTAGCTAGTTTTAGATCCAGGCTGTACATGAGGTCCAAGTGTGTTCCTCTTTAGAACAGAAGGACGGTCTTATGTCCATTTCATAGGAGGAGAAAGGCCAAACTGTGTAAGCGCAGTTAAAACCATAGGTTGAGTTGCATCTGATCATGTTTCATGTGCACCAGCTAATGTCATGGCTGAACCCCAAATCCAAGGTCTGGACAGGGAAGTACACTCTGACACCAAAGTAAGGGGAGGTATTTAAAAGAACCTGAATCCACAGGTTCTACACCTAGTGCGTTCAGCCAACCATAGATTCCAACATAAGGGTCTGGGATATTGTATCGCAGGGGTCCTGCAACCAATTCCAGTCACCTAGGGGCTTCTCTTATTTATCACAGAAGGTTTATTTACTACTCCTCCTAAAGTTAAGTAAGTACTGGGAGTAAAAATAGTGTCAAGTCTGTGGTTAACTATTATAAGTACTTGTGATAATAATAATGATGATAATCTTCTTTGAGGTGGTTTTATATATATCGACAGAACTTTATCTCTGCTTGACCAGACTTTAGTCAGGCTCCTGAATGCTCTTCCCAACAAGGCTTATCTGTGCATTTCCTTCTAGGATCAAGTTTTAGTGGCTGAGTGCAGTGGCTCACACGTATAATCCTAGCACTCTGGGAGGCCAAGGCAGGTGGATTGCTTGAGCTCAGGAGTTCAAGATCACTCTGAGAAAGAGTTTGACCCCATCTCCACTAAAATAGAAAAACCTAGCCAGGTGGTGGGTGCACATGCCTGTAGTTCCAGCTACTTGAGAGGCTGAGGCAAGAGGATCGCTTGAGCCCAAGAGTCTAAGGTTGCTATGAGCTATGATGATGCCATGGCACTCTACCCAGGGTGACAAAGTGAGACGCTCTCTCTCTCTCACACACACACACACGCAAAAAAAAAAAAAAAAAAAAAAAAGAATCACGTTTTTTGTTTTGTTATTAATAATAACAATAGAGTGCCATGATTCCAGATAGGTCCTCTTAATAATTTTCTACCTCTGTAACTTAGCTACAAATTCCCACGTGCCATGTATTCAAAATGTAGCCCAGTCCCTCTTTCTTCCATGGCAAAATTCCATGGCCCCTTTACATATCTTAACAGTCTGAATTAAAGTACAACTTTCTGCACTTTAACAAGTTTCACTGAATATTTTTCTTTACCAATATCTGGCTAACACTGTTCTGAGTTGTTTGCATATTTGCATGTATTAAATCATTTACTGTGACAAGTTACTTTTCTCCAGGTATGTCTCAGGGTTTCTCTTGTGTTTTGTTCATTCCATTTCTTTTGCTTAGTATATTTTGTTTCATTTGCTCCATATGTTTTCCTTCTATGTTTTGTCCTTTGAAACAGTGGTTCTCCACCTTCCCATTGCTGTGACCCTTGAATACAGTTCTTCATGTTGTGGTGACCTCCAACCATAAAATTATTTTCATTGCTACTTCATAACTGTAATTTTGCTGCTTTTATGAATCATAATGTAAATATCTGACATGCAGGATGTATATAGGCGATCCCTGTGAAAGGGTCGTTCGACCCCCAAAGGGGTCACGACCCATAGGTTGAGAACCACTGCTTTGAAAGCTTTGCAACATCTTATGGTCTATCAGAAAGGCAACTCCCTCTATGAGTTTATTCTGATTTAACTAATGAGATCTATCCACACTGAACCTTCAAAGCACTTTTTAAAATAAGTCATTCATAGCATTTCAAATCTGCCCCATCTTAGCCAATTTTTGCTCCCATTCCCACTCTAAGAATCCAGATCATTGAGGGCAACACTCCTGTCCTGTTTTTCCTCGCATCTTTCCCTGGTTCCTAGTAATGCTAGGCACTGTCTACGCAGGTCAGTTACAGGCAAGGATGCTGCCAGGATTCTCAAACCCCTGCCCACAGCAGACTCACTGATTTCTGTGTGACTTTGAAAAAAGTCACATAACTTCTCAGTGCCTCATTTGTTCCAGCTGTAAAAAATCAGGAAACCAGTGCTTATCATCAGGCTGTCTAATGATTCAGAAGCATTGTTAAGGATTAATGAGTAGAATAAAGCTCTCTGAGTCTTCTGAGTAAAGGTATGATAGAGGAACAATTGAGTTATTGTTATCTATTAGTAGCACCTTTCATAAAATTCTCCCCAGCCTTGAAAATAAATTACATAATTTCAGAAGAACAATTAACTCTTTTGGTCCATTAGGCAATGAATTAGTACATTAAATTTAATAATAAGGCCTTACATATTCCATTTACAAAGTAGTTTCACAAATACATTACCTAATTTCACTTTCACAAAAATCTTATTGACTAAGCATCATTATTTAAAATCTGCAGATGAGAAAACTGAGGGATAGGAAGAGTAAGTGGCTTTTGCAAGCTTGAATGATTAGTAAATGATAAAAACAGTACTTGAGCTCACAGTTTTGATTGTAAGGTCAAATTTCACTCAATTTTATCAAACAAAAGTAAGTAAAAGTAATTTTTAAGATATAACCATTAATGGAAGATGGAAATAGTTCCAGGATTAATAATCCCAGAAATGCAATTTTAAAAACTATGTACAAATGTTGACTTTTTTCAAAGGTGAAATTTGGAAAGGTAGGATGTGTAGATTCATACAGTGTTAGTGGTATCTTAAAATAGTACAATGAATTCATTCATTCATTCAGCAGCTATTTGTTATCTTACTAGGAGGTACTAAGCATACTAAGGATAATACGGTTTCTGCTTATATTCTAATAGAAAAAGATACCACAAAAGTGTGTGATTTCAGATAACAAAAAACTTAAGTAAGGAAAATAAAAAGCTGTTGGGTACAGAGTTCTGAAGGTTATATAGGTCTGTTGGAGAACTATTCTGGAGGCAGGTGTATTTGAGCTGACCTCTGAACAATGAAAAGGTGTTTGGCATGGGAAGGTTCTGATAAACAGCTTTGCAGGCTGAAAGGATACATAGGTCTATGCACGAAAACGATCATGACCTACCAAGGGGTCAGTGCGAGAGTTCAGGCCAGAAAAACTAAACACCACAGTCATTTCTTGAGGAAAAAAAATAAATGTAATTCTATTGATACAAACTTACACTGACAAAGAATAAAAAATAATAAATCTCAAAGACTTTTTTATTGCTTCTGTAATCACTTTACACAGTACAATGTGGGAAAATAAGAAAATTGCTAATTCTTAACATCAATAAAATTATTATTAAAAATTCCAAATGAACTATTGAAAATACTTAAACTACATATTTGCAAAAGTAACAGGCTATTGTTCAAAATTTCCTAACAGGAACATTAGTATGAAGAATTATGAGGTCTTTAACAAGAGAGACAAATTTCTGTTTTGTAGTCCAGTGGCTATGACATTAAAAAAACAAATCATTCTCATTAGAGGGACAAATAGCAGCAATGAATCTATCTTTGTTTGTTTCAGAAATTAAAACATATTTTAGCTATAATTTTATTTTCCCAACTTCCTTATTTTAATCATATAGATTTACATCTATACACAAAAACCTTGTCAATATTTACTTAATATTCTCTACATTGACTAATAGATTCAACATAAATTCTATCAAAATTAGGTTTATTAGAAAAGCTGGTTCTAATTTTGAATGGAAATATAAATGCCTAAGTTTAGTTTGAACAACTTTAAAAAAGAACAAAGTTGGAGGAGTTCTACCACCTGATTTTAAGACAAACTATAAAACTACAGTAATGAAGACAGTGTGTTATTGGCATAAAGATAGACTAAGAGATCAAAGAACAAAAATAGGAGTGCAGAAATAGACCTACACATATGCTGTCAAATTATTTTCAACCACAGAGAAAAATTAATTCAATAGGCAAGAGGTCTTTTTATCTTTCCTTTTCTTTATTTGCTTTCTGTTTTCCAACAAGTGTTGCTGTAACAACTAAATATTTAATGTGGAAAAAAATGAACCTTGAACTCTATCATAATTCATATACACAAATTAATTTGAGATGGATCATAGATCTAATTCTAACTACCAGAGTCATAATGAGCAAAACACTATCCTTGCAAAGGTGAGGTAGGAAAAATTATTTATGCAAACTTAAAATGGAGAAACATTTTTAGAAAGGCACAAAACCCACAAAGTTTATAAAAATAAAAATTGATTAGTTGCCCTTTATCAAAATGAGGAATTTCTGTGCAGCACCTGTGGCTCAAGGAGTAGGGCGCCAGCCCCATATACCGGCGGTGGTGGGTCTAAACCCAGCCCTGGCCAAAAACTGAAAAAAGAAGAAGAAGAAGAATTTCTACCATCTGAAAGCTCTATTAATAAAAGGAACAGGTAAGCAATAGACTGAAGGAAAAAAATTAGCAAAACATGTATCTAACCAAGAAATAATATCAAAATCGATAATAAGAAGACAATTTAATAAATAATAGGTTGAAGAATTAGACACCACAAAGGAAGCAATACAATAAACATGTGAGAATGTAATAAAAATTCTTACTTATTAAAGAAATAAAAATTAAAATCACAAGTGAAATACTACTGCATAAACACTAGGATAGATAAAATCCGAAAAACCAATGCCAAATGGTGGCAAAAAATAAAATTTTCATACTTTGCTGCTTGGTTTTTTGAAGACCTATTTGTAAGTGGCATTAAAAATTTTAAATGAGAAATATAAAATCACATCCTCACAAAAAATTATGTAACAGTAGAAGTCTTTTTTGGAATAGTCCCAAATGAGAAATAATTCTAATATCCATCAACAGAAGAATAAAGAAGGCCGGGCACGGTAGCTCATGTCTGTAATCCTAGCACTCTGGGAGGCTGAAGTGGGTGGATTGCCTAAGCTCAAGAGTTTGAGACCAGCCTGAGCAAGAATGAAACCCCATCTCTATTTAAAAACAAACAAACAACAACAACAACAAAAAAAAAAAAATAGAAAAACTAGCTGGGTGTTGTAATGCATGCCCATAGTCCCAGCTACTTGGGAGGCTGAAGCAAGAACATTGCTTAAGCCCAGGAGTTTGAGGTTGCTGTGGCATCACAGCACTCTAACCAGGACAACAGAATGAGCTCTGTCTCAAAAAAGTAAAAAAATAAAGAAATTGTGATGTGTTTATACCATGGACTATTAACTCTGCACAGAAAAGAGTAAACTACTTATGCATAAAATGATCTGAATAAATCACAGAAAAGTCATGTTAAGCAAAAGAAACTTAGATACACACACAAAATACACACTGCATGATTCCACTTCATGAAACCAAGACCAGATGAAACTATTCTGGGATGATATAAATCAAAAAAAGATTGAAGAGGATGACTGGAAAGAAGTCCCATGGAATTTAGTGAAATATTATTGTTCTATTACACATTTTATTTTTTTGTGGGGATGACATATGTATTTGACTATCATACTGCAAAGAATTTATCTGTGCTCTGTACATTTTTAGTATGATAATTGCATTTCAGTAGAGTAAATTCACATTGCTTAAAATATTTGTTACCTTCTTTGTATCCTGATAAAGACCAACCGTATCTTTTTGTTTGTTCATGGGAACCATTGGAGGTGGAAGAGGAGACAACTCAGGTGGATTCATGAGATTGACAGAGCAGAGTCAAATCATAGCAGGATTTGCCAACAAAGATTGTACCAGGAAAGTTTGGGGACTGATTTATGAGCATTGGTTCAAAAATTAAGACTTTCGTTTTATTTTCATGTAAAACTGTCCCTAAACACTGCAATCAGTTGATATAATTCTTCTCAGAAAATAATCTATTTTTTATGCAAGCGGAGGAGCTAGATCTGTTGAATCTACAGCCACTGCTGCTTTTGCTGACTTAATGAATACATGTTCTAGGGACTTCCCAAGTGCACAGTTTTCACACTGCGCATTGACTATAAATCTATCCTCAGAAAGTTTCAATCATAGTGGAATCGAAGTATTTCAACATATTCTCGAATCCAGGTTGGACATGTAACTTTCCATCTGTTCTGTGTGCCTGCATTCGTCTTCTCTCTGTGCGTTGACTTGGGAACTTATAGTTGATCGTCAAGTAAGCAATTAATAGTTGAAATGGCAACTTAAATATTTGTGAGTCCAGTTCAGAATCAGTCCCTGATCAGATGTCTCTACTGTGTAGCTAGCTAGAAATGCAGTAGCGGGGAAAAACTGTGTGGATTAGGGCGTTTTTTAATATGACTTCCCAGGATTGGATTCACTACTTCTATCCCAAAAGTACATCTATTTTTAGTTTTCACAATTCCTTCAGTCTCCAGTTGGACTGGGGATCTTCCCCTATACCCTTGCCTCAATAATCTACTCAATGCATGTTCTCTCTGAAGATCTGTCTATTATTTCACAGAAAAAAAAAGATAAGCTTTATGTAGAACAGAACTTCTCAAACTTTAATGCTTAATACATACCTGAAATCGTGTTAAAATGCAGACTCAAATTCAGCAGTTCACAGATAGAGCCTGTGACTCTACATTTCTGATGCGCTCCCAGATGATACCCAGGCTGCTGGTTCATGGACCACATTTTGAATAGAAAGCCTGCAGACTCCCCTGCTCCAGTCTCTCTTCTGTCTCCACACATGTTCTCTACCCGCATCCTTGTGGTCCCTATAAAGCCATCTCAGCTTTGTCATAATGTTTTCCACACCACTGTTTCCCGAAAGACTGTGTTTTCTATAGGTCGATATCTCCAATCCCCACAGCATAACAGGAGTTCAAAAAAATATATATTTAAGTAAATAAAAAGAATAAAATAATAAATGTAAGAATTTGTGTGAATTCTTCCAACGTCTTAGTGGGGAAAAAAATGCTTAAAAAATGCTAGGACAATTACGAAAGCACACGTACATACACAGGCACACACACACACAGACACCACTTTGGGATAGATGAATTCAGACATTTCAGGATCTTCAATAGAAATCTGCTTTTCTCAGAAAAAGACCACCTCCTACCTTATAAAATCAGTACTTTTTCTTTTCTTTCTTCTTCTTTTTTTTTTTTAAAAGACAGACTCTCACTTTATCTCCCTTGGTAGATGCTGTGGCATCACAGCTCACAGCAACCTCCAACTCCTGGGCTTAAGCGATTCTCTTGCCTCAGCCTCCCGAGTGGTTGGGACTGCAGGTGCCCGGCTATTTTTCCAGCCACAGCACCTGACTATTTTTTGTTGCAGTTTGGCCAGGGTGGTTTCGAACCCGCCACCCTCAGTATATGGGGCCAGTGCCCTATCCACTGAGCCACAGGCACCACCACAAATCAGTACCTTTTCTTGTATTTTACCTTTTAAATTTTATAAAGATTTATCACAGAATAGAAATGACCAGCAATGGTTATAATAGCCACCTGTGGTAAAAGATGATGGGGAGGTTATAAGCACCTTAGCCCCAAATCTGGCAAACTCTCTCTTTTGCTTCCTTTGAATTAATGCTGGTACAGCACAGTATTTTGTTCAAATTTATTACGGTGGCTATATCCACTGTCTATGAAAATAGCTGAATCTGGGAATGTGTTATCTTTCTACCTTTGATATGTTCCGAGAAAAAATGATTTTTTCCCAGAGGAGAATAAAAACAAGAACAGTTTTACACAACAATTTTTCACAGGCAAAGATGTCTTATCTTTGCAAAATGGTTAAGAGATGAACAATTAAATACTCTGGTTCCCAAACCAAATAATCTTCACTAGATTAACATACATTTGTTGCAAGAAAATTTTGTAGGTCCCCATTTTGTCTTTTTGACAACAGTTCTCATGTTTTCATTTTTAAAAATGATGCATAATCTTATGTAAAAATATAGCATACATTGCTATAAGAATCAATTTGCTCACATAAATTTGGGATTTTGCAATTATATGCAAGAATATTTTTAGAAGTTATTTAAATAATGTCTCACAACATAGCACTTTACAAAACTATGAGACATTTAAGAGTTGAGAGCTGGGCATGGTGGCGCCTGCCTGTAATCCTAGCACTGTGGGAGGCGGAGGCAGGTAGATTGCCTGAGCTCACAGGTTCAAGACCAGCCTAAGCCAGAGTGAGATCTTGTCCCTAAAAATAGCTGGGCATGGTGGTGGGCATCCATAGTCCCAGATACTTGGGAGACTGAGGAAAGACAATCGCTTAAGGCCAAGAATTTAAGATTGCTCTGGGCTGTGACGCGATGGCACTATACCAAGGGCAACATAGTGAGACTCTGTCTAAAAAAAAAAAAGAGTTGGAAGGGGTCATTAATAGTCCTAATGAAAGCCACCATTTTAATTACAGATGAAGAACTGACGTTCCCCCAAATTTAACAACCTGTCGAAGACCCCAGAATAGAGCTAGTAATGGTTATCTGAAATTTCATATCAACAAATGAACAGAGTTAATCAATTTCTAGTTACTTCTATTATCTTTTTCTTTGCCTCATATGATATTTGAATGGAGGCATTCTCTGTGGCTTTTTTTTTTTTTTTTACAGGAGTCTTACTTTGTCACCCTCGGTAGAGTGCTGTGGAGTCACAGCTCACAGCAACCTCCAGCTCTTGGGCTTAGGTGATTCTCTTGCCTCAGCCTCCCGAGTAGCTGGGACTACAGGTGCCCACCACAATGCCCAGCTATTTTTTGTTGCGATTTGGCCAGGCCAGGTTTGAACCCGCTACCCTCGGTATATGGGACCGGCACCCTATTCACTGAGCCACAGGTGCCGCCCTCTCTGTGGCTTTTAATTCTTAATTCATCTGAGCAAGAAAATATGTCTTTTACTCTTTTTTCAAATCTTATGGATCACTAATAAAATAATTAAATTCATTTCCTGAGGACAGATTCCACCTCTTGCTTACTATATATTCAGGGGTGTCCAACCTGACGCCACAAGCCCATGCTGATTTTGTGAGGATTTTTTTGTTGTTTATCTATAGTGTCAGATATCATGAAAAGTATGTACAGAACTTTTTTTTTTTTTCTAATCAGCTTTTGTTAGTGTTTGTGTATTTTACTATGTGGCCCAAGACAACACTCCTCTTCCCTGTGTCCACTCTTGGTAACTTCTTTGAGAAGAAGTCTTGAACTCAACTTCTTTTTGAGGTTCTGGACCCCAACACTCTTTTCTGAGGTCCTGAACTTGGAGTTACTTGGGAGATTGTTTTATCTTTTTACATGTAAGCAAAGTCATGCAGAAAAAACAGTACCTCAAGTTTATTTCAAGAAAGTATTTTTATTTATCTATTTTTTTGAGGCTGTCACTCTGGGTAGAGTGCCATTGCATCATCGCTCACAGCAATCTCCAACTCTTGGGCTCAAGTGAATCTCTTGCCTCAGTTTTTCTAATTTGTTTAGCTATCCTGGGCTGGGTTCGAACCCCCCACCCTCAGTGTATGTGGCCGGTGCCCGGCCTACTGAGCTACAGGTGTTGCCTCAAGAAAATATTTTTAACCCTTGTTTATGGAGATCTCAAACACCTCCTCTCCCAAAATGTTGAGTGTGGTAGAGTGACTTCTTATATTAGTCTCATGGTTTGAAAACAAGCTCTTCATGGCAGTATACCAATGTGGCAGTGAGGGATCTTTTAAATATTTAGGAAAACACAATGACATATGTCAGACACTGTGTAAACAATTAAGTTTGTGATAGTTCAAATTTTCAACATTAGATCATGCTACATTTATTTCAATGATGTCATATCTCTGTGAAACTGAGTTTTCAGCGTGTTGTCATGAAAAGCCAGCATTGCATCAAACTCAATGAGACAAAGAAATGAGGGCAGCTATGACTGACCTGATTCCAAGATTTCAAGAAATTTTGATAGCACTCAGATTATAGTAGTTGTGGTTACTTAAAAAATGGAATAAAAATATTTTTGTCTTTTAATTTATGAGGATTATTTTTATATTATGCTACTAGGTTGTTAGGATATATACACGTGTTAGTTGTTTTTATATAGGTGGGCTTTTGTTTTATACCTAAGGGTTTCATGAAAAGAAAAAATTTAATTTATGAGTTAGGGTACCAAAAGGGAAAGAAACAATTAATTGATCGTTGTTGCTTAAGAACCAGCAGTAAATATCAGCACATGTAAGTAAATATTTATTACGTTTAAGTGAAGATCTGCGATTTGGTTAAGGTTTGGGGGAAGATTCCCACAAGTTTAATTGGGCTTGGTTCCAGGCTGCAGATAAGAATTGGCTCTGCTCTGCTGGGTCCAACTCTTGGTCTCAGGCTGAAGGGGTAACCACTCTCTCCGACATGTTCTTCCCATGAATCAATGAGCACAAAAGGCAAACCAAACCACACAGTCAATTAAACACTTTTCTCAAATCAGGTCTTGGCCAAACCAAGTCATATGGACAAGGTCAGAATCAATGAGATGATGCTATGAGAAAGTATCCCCAGTCCTGGATAGGAGACAATCCAAAGAGGCATATCCCAGGAGGGGGTAACTGGGGGCAATGACCCCGTCTGCTACTGCTGTATCTGCCTTTCAGAGTTCCATGTTTTGATGCCTACTGGGCACAACTTTATCCCACCTCAGGTTAGTTTTGATCATCTCACACTTCATGGCACCGAGTTTGCTTTCTTGGTTTCGAAGTGCTGAAGTTGTCTTACTTTTCACATGAAATTAAAAGAGGGAAAAGGACCATTGAATTTTATTAGAAACATAAAAGTCATAAAACAAAAGAATAGTGGTTTCTGTGTGTCTAAATAGTAGCATAGTACTGAAACATGCTACTCAAAAAAAGGAAGAGAAAGGGAAAAAAAACTACATATCTTTGAACATAATGTCATTTTGTCTTTAAACAAAATCTAATTGCTGATAGTAAATGGAGGATATATCCTATATTTTCCTGCCTGTCTACAAATTTGCTTCATTCTTTTATTATTAAGCACCTATGTTAATATAAGTTAGCACAAATTAAGATTTGTATAGTGCCCATTTGTCTTTTTTATCTTTTATTTTATTTACTACTGTGCAGTTGATTTCAGAAGTGAAATGCTCATTTATCTTTCTATGAGTATCCTTATTTTTTTCAACCTGAAATGCTCTCCACCTTTGGTCTGCTCACCAATCTTCTAAGATACATTTTAATGTTCTCTAAAAAGCATTCCTTGGTCACTGTTCTTGACACACACACGTGCCCTCATGTGTGCTCTTAAACTCCTTTCTCCCCTTCCCTCACCTTCTATTCCAGGCAACAGAGAAGGTTAGCATTCTTCCTATGTACAAACTCAGCCTCTTTTCTCTCTTCTTTACATCTCACTATATTCTTTATCTCATTGTATTGCAATTTGCTTACATTTATCCTTCTACACTACATTGTTCGTTTCCTGAAGTCTGGGGTTGTACTGTGGTCACATCTACAAATATCCACAATGGAGTGTGCGATCTTCTATTAAGTTGAAATTTTTTTGAGCTTTGCCACTCACCTCATAATGCTCTTACAAAGATCAAATCAGGTAATGGACTTGAAAATGCTTCTCTGGCATACACAGGATGGATTTCAATATGCTGAATCTGTACAGCTTAGGAGGTTATGGCACACACACGTTTTCATTATCTAATTTGATATGGGAAACCACATACGGAATAAGTAGGAATAAGAAGTGCTATTAGCACTCATTTTGCAAATAAAGAAATTGAAGCTCATCGCAGTTGGAGCAGGGACCAGTCTCCCCTGAGAAAACAACACTCAAAACCTTGCCCTGCTTACCTACTTACCATACCACACAAAAGGATCCTTCAGAAGGAAAGGATTACATTGACTAAAGGCTGGGTTTTAATTTAAAAGGAGAATCTTTTTTACCAGCATTATATACTTTTTGTAATCAACTTTATTAAAACTAATGCTAATTAAATGCTATGTCATTTTTAATGCTGGACATTTAATTAAGGCTTTGGGTTTTTTTTTCAGGCAGTAGGAGAAGAATAAAACAGAAATTATTCTGTGTACTTTCTGCTGGTCACTCCACTTCCCCACTCCCCTAACTCCCTGATTCGTTTAAACTTCTTTACATCTTCTTGGTAGACCACCACCATAGAAATCTACTACACCTTCTTTAATGGACAGCTTCCAACACCACTTTTGTTCATTACAGTTGGTCATTGCCAAGGTTCTTCCCAGCAATATTTTTTGACTAAATAGACAAAAGAGAATAATAGTAAGGTAATGATTGCTTTTATCTCTCACACATAAAGCAATTACTTCATTCTGTGTTGAAATCCAAAGAATCCTCACAGATGGCTTTGTCACCAAAGTCAAGATGATCCCTTATTGCCAAATGGCATACACCACTTCTGAGTTAATGATCCGTTTTGCTCTTGAATACTCCAGTGACTAAAAGAACTGAAATGAATTTCTCTGACTTGAATTTCAGGGCATGAACCTGCTAATCAATGGCTTGGAAAAGTCACTGTCAAGGTTGTCAACGTGCTACATTATGTTTCATTTCTCCTTGTGTAGAAAGCCAGCTCTTTTCTTACTCTTTCTATCTGTGAATCTGAGAATGTATCAAAAGCTGAAGAACATCCTGGCGTCATTTTCACAGAGATTATTAGCTAAATCCCATTAGATGCCAGTTAGAATAGCAAACTTTTTAAATGCACATGCAGAAAAAGGGGTGCATTTTTCTGCTCTGGTTGCTATCATGTTTTGGATTGAAAATTTCAAATACAGAAAGCATTTGAGTGCAGAGCAATATCCAGCATGCCAATTATACAAATTTGCCTTTGTCATTTACAGTCCTCTTGGGAGGAGTATGTGCTATGAGATAGCAGCAGTCCTAGATGTCATTGGGAGCTCAGGGACCTTCTTTTTTCTCTTCTTCTTAATTTGCATTAGTATTTAAATTGGACAATGTGCTTTCTGTTTAAGCTGACATACAAGTGTTTCAAGAGCCTATTTGAAGCGTAACATGCCAGAGTAGTGATAGCAGCCCAGAAGGGACATAGGAATCTGATGTGTTCTGATTACCATCACTCTCCTATTTAGAAGCCTCTAATATACCCTTTGCAAGGGGAGGGGGGGAGGGTCCTTGTTTCTTTTCTGTCAGATCTGTCCTTCCTTCTCTTTCCTCCTATTATTTTCCCACAGTAAACTTTTACTCATATCCCAAAACTCAGCTCCCAAACCAACTTCCTTATGAAGTCCTTTCCCAGTCTCTGTGGCTGTTCTTTCTCTCTCTGTTTTCATAGCTCCTGACCACACCTCTCCTGTGCCACTTGTCACTTCATATTGTATTTATTTATATGTATTTTTATCTAAACAAACTTGAGTTCTTTATGGCAAGGAATGTCTTATTTATGGTTGACTCCCCTTCTTAATATAGTACATGGAACATTGCAGGCACGCAAGCATTTATTGTATAAATGAGTAAGTGTGTTTTGCCAGGAGAATGATCAAAGGGTCGTGGTGGACAGATTCTGACTATGTTTGAACGAATCTTAAATTATTTTCCCCTTCTCTAGTGAGAAAGAAGAATTATTTTTAGGAACTCCACCATATCTTTGAAATAATTTAGGGAACTTTCAGTTTTAACTGATTTACTAGCCAAAGCAGATTGAACTTGTTTAGGTCACAGCTTCTAAGGGATTTTTAATAGCTGGCTAAACGCAAAAAGAACACACAGGCCCCAAGGCTGTTTTCAGACAGATATATTTTTATAAAGTCAATCCCCTTCTTAGGGGATGGCAAGCTTAAATTATAAAACTCAAAGTATTTGTCTGCTTTTAAGTAGTGCTATTATAGCAGACAGACCTTGGGGGTATATGGATTGACTTCAAAGGTTACCTTAGTTGCTTACTAAGATGTAACTGATTTTAACTGCAGCGTATTTTATTATAACCACAGTCCAATAGTGAGATCTCTGATTCTCTGCAACAGGGCCTGCTCATCACTTACCTCCCTGTATACTCACATTGCCAAGCTGAACAGGGAATCACAGGAGTCTAACGAAAAAGTAATGACATGGCCTGCAGGCACAAATATAAACAAGCGATTCAGAAAAAAATTGGACCAAATATGACCAACAAGATTGAGGAGAAACATTCAACATTATAAATATTCAAAACTTGAAAGTAATAACAACAATAATAGGCCACCCCCCCATCAAAAATGTCACTGTTTAAAGAATATACTGCTGCATACTGAGTCCTGTAATATACTGCCTGTCCTATGAGAGGAAGTTTGAAACATTGACAAGGCTCAGCATCCGTAGCACAGTGGTTTTGGCGCCAGCCACATACACCAAAGTTGTCAGGTTCAAACCTGGCCCGGGACAGCTAACCAACAATGACAACTGCAACCAAAAATAGCCAGGCATTGTGGTGGGCACCTGTCATCCCAGCTTCTTGGGAGGCTGTGGCAAGAGAATTGCTTGAGTCCAAGAGTTTGAAGTTGCTGTGAGATGTGATGCCACAGCACTCTACTTAGGGTGACATAGTTAGACTCTGTCTAAAAAAGAAAAAGAAAGAAACATATGATGAGAAACCTACATGTTTGCATAACCTTGGATTTCATAAGTTATGTTCCCAGAATCTAGCCTAAGGACATAATAAAAGATGAGCACACAGACTTTTTCATAATGGTATTTATTTGGTATCATGATAAATTTAGTATTATAATAATACTTTAGTATTATAAAAATACTAAATAAATACAAATATGGAGAATTGCCTAAATAAACCATAGCTCACATAGTTTTGTAAGATTAACTGCAACAAATTGTAATGACAAATACAAAACCAAAATAAAAGTTTACAAGCAATGTATATAATAGGTTTTATACGTTTACATCATGCAAATGCACGTGTGGCTAAAAATCCTGCAATAGGATTTAACATTTTTTTGCCTTTCAAAGAAATTAATTCACCAGGATTTATGGAAACATGGACATTTTGTTAAAGATTTGATTAAAGATTTGATAAAATGTGTGTGTCGGTGGTGGGGTGAGAGTTTTACACTCACAAGGAAAACATGACTTTCCTCTAAAATTTTTATTATTTACCCTGAAGTCCACCATTTCTCTACCTTGTACCCTTGCCTTGTTGTAGGCGTTATATTCGTCCTTGCTCTTGTCCTCAGATCTGTCCGGTCTAGTAGCTCTCAGCCACTTGTGGCCACCCAGCACTTGAAATGAGCACACCAGAGATTGAATACTTAGTACAAATAAAATAATATAAAGTGTTAATTATTTTATATGAAAATAATATTTTAATATATTGGTTTAAATAAAATATATTATGAAAATTTGCTTCATCAGATACCATTGTCTATTACTTTATATAGTTTTTAAGAATGCAAAAGGAACCATCACAAGATTATCCATACAAAACTGAAAATACACTCTGCTCCTACTCCAGCTGCCACTGCCTCAGCTTCCTGAGCAAGTCCTGTGGCCACCAGAGCAGCTCCCTCTGTGGAGCTGGACCTGGATGGTCAGAGGACCCTGGTGGTGCCCCAAGGCACAGAGCAACAGCCATTTTTGGCAACAATAGGGCTCACCCCCGGATATTCTGAAGTAACACCCCCTGTCTGCCACTCCTCTGGTTGCCCAGAGAAGGTCAGGCATCTTCTCAGGTGGCAACCACCATGGAACAGATCTGGGACGAAAATGCAGGCCCCGTGAGTAAAGGATTTGCCTGAGGTGGTACCAGCCTGGGTGGAGCTTGGGGACTAGAAAACGCATGCTCAGAGCAGGGAGATTCCCAGGGTGAGGCTGACCCAGAAGACTGCTTTACTGAGCCTACGACGCACCCAGCCCTCAGGGGATTGTCAGCCTATAGACAAAGGAAGGCAGGAGGCTAGAACTGACAGCTAAGCATACTGCAAATACAAACCTGCAAAAGCAAAGACAGGGCCTGAGGCACAGGTTCTGGGAACTCAAAACCGCTTCTCTTCTGCAGGGGAATTTAGCAGAGACAGAAACAAATTCTCACAAAGTTGTTCTGTTCTGTCAGTAACATCAATCAGGGGCGGGGCTGGAACTGAGTGAACACCCCCCAGCCTCCATCAAATGCAGGAGGTTGTCAGTACTCACCTCCCCCCTGATGGATAGAGGCAGAGAGCAGAAGCCTGGCTGAGCAAACATAGATTTCCTTGTGATTCAAGCAGGTGCAAACCCCTGGAGTATCTGCTCATTGGAGGCAACTTGGTCACAGCCCTACGGGGTTATCAGTGACTGGGTGTGACAGAGGTGGAAGGTGGAGAAGGAGGCATCAACCTTCCCAGACTAATCTATTTGCTGGGTGGGTCCTCCTGACTTCACGGAGCACCAGAGCAAGTCGTACTTGAGTTGTCAGCAGACCCCTGGGATCTAGTTGCCATAGGCCTTTTAAACTTTCCCACCAGAGACAGGTACTGATGGAAACAATTGATTTAGACCTTTTGAACTGAGCCAATCGCCCGAGGACTATCAAAGTGGTACCCTGGGTGTCTGGTTGTAGGAAGGTTTGATTCTCCTTTTCCAATTGTTACCTGTGGGGGGTGGGGTAAATTAATTGCTGGTATTTCTCCACAGCTGAGACTTCAACCATAGTAACTGTTTCACTAGGGTTGGACAGAGACCAGCTGAAAACAAGACAGAGCAATTAGCTCCACCACACCAAACAGGTCCCCAGTTTCTCAAGCCATAGCACTGTATAGGTCCTTGACAAAGATCCAGGGGAAAAGTCAAATGGTGTAAAATAATCATGGCACAGAATCAGTGGAAAAACTCTGGGAACATGAATGACCAGAATAGATCACCACCCCAAGGAAAGATATGGCAGATGTAACTGGAGATCCCATTCATAAACAGCTGGCCAAGATGTCAGAAATCAAATTCAGAATTAGGATTGCAAACAAGATTAATAGAATGGAGGAAAATTTGGAATCTGAAATTCGAGGGGCAATTCAAAAGTCAGAATTAGAAATTCAAGGAGAAATTCAAAATTTGTCTCAAGAATTTAATGAATTTAAAGACAAAACCACCAAAGATTTTGATGCACTGAAGCAAAAATTTGCAGCCCTCAAAGATCTGACAAATACAATGGAATCCCTCAGTAACAGAGTGGAGCAAGCAGAAGAAAGGATTTCTGACATTGAAGACAAAGCTTTTGAACACTCCCAAACTCTCAAAGAGGAAGAGAAATAGAGAGCAAAAATGGATCATCTATCAGAGAGCTCTGGAATAATTTGAAGAAGGCTAAATACATGCTTCATTGGAATCCCTGAAAGTCATGAAGTGGCCTTGCAAGGCACCTAGACCCTTCTCCATGAAATTATGAAAGAGAATTTTCCAGACATGTCAAGAGATCCTGAAATTCAGATACAGTTTCAGAACCCCAGCATGACTCAATCCAAACAAGACATCCCCCAGGCATATGATAATAAACTTCACTAAAGTTAATATGAAAGAGAAAATTCTGAAAGCAGCCAGACGTAAGAAATCCATTACCTACAAAGGGAAGAATATTAGAATGACTGCAGATCTCTTTGCTGAAACTTTTCAAGCCAGAAGAGGGTGGTCATTGACTTTTAATCTCCTAAAACAAAATAACTTTCAACCCTGGATCCTGAATCCAGCTAAACTGAATTTCATTTATGATGGAGAAATTAAATACTTTAATGACATTTATATGTTGAAGAAATTTGACATAACCCAACCAGCTTTTCAGGATATTCTCAGACCTATCTTCAGTAATGACCAGCCCAATCCTCTACTGCAAAAGTAAACTCACTCTGAAACTTTTGATCAAACTCCAACTTCCACAGTGGTGAAAGGATTAAAAATGTTCACTGGACTTTCGAAAAACTGGATACCCAAAATTTTACCAGACTCATCAATATTCTCCATTAATGTGAACGGCTTAAACTGTCCCCTAAAGAGGCACAGGTTGGCTGACTGAACACAAAAACTCAGGCCAGATATTTACTGCATACAAGAATCACATCTTACCTTAAAAGATAAATATAGACTCAGTGTGAAGGAATGGTTGTCCATATTTCAGGCAAATGGTAATCAGAAAAAAGGTGTTCCAATACTATTTGCAGACACAATAGGCTTTAAACCAACAAAAGTAAGGAAGGATAAGAATGATCACTTCATATTTGTTAAGGGTAATACTCAATATGATGAGATCTCAATTATGAATATTTATGTACCCAACCAGAATGTGCCTCAATTTATAAGAAAAACTCTAACAGACATGAGCAACTTCATTTCTTCCAGCTCCATAATAGTAGAAGATTTCAACACTCCTTTGGCAGTGTTGGATAGATCCTTCAATAAGAAGCTGAGCAAAGAAATTTTAGATTTAAACCTAACCGTCCAACATTTAGATTTAACAGACATCTGCAGAACATTTCATCCCAACAAAACTGAATATATATACTTCTCATCATCCCATGGAACATACTCTAAAATTGACCACATCTTAGGTCACAAGTCTAACCTCAGTAAATTCAAAGGAATAGAAATTATTCCTTGCATCTTCCCGGACCACCATGGAATAAAAGCTGAACTCAGTAACAACAGGAATCTACATACTCATACAAAAACATGGAAGTTAAATAACCTTATGCTGAAAGACAGCTGGATCAGAGATGAGATTAAGAAGGAAACTGACAAATTTTTTGAACAAAATGACAATGAACACACAAATTATCAGAACCACTGGGATATAGCAAAGGCAGTCCTAAGAGGGAAATTTATAGCACTGCAAGCCTTCCTCAAGCGAATGGAAAGAAAGGAAGTTAACAACTTAATGGGACATCTCAAGCAACTGGAAAAGGAAGAACATTCCAACCCCAAACCCAGTATAAGAAAAGAAATAACCAAAATTAGAGCAGAATTAAATGAAATTGAAAACAAAAGAATTACAAACAGATCAATAAATCAAAAAGTTGGTTTTTTGAAAAGGTCAATAAAATAGATAAACCTTTGGCTAACCTAACCAGGAAAAAAAAGAGTAAAATCTCTAATTTTATCAATCAGCAATGACAAAGACAAAATAACAACAGACTCCTCAGAAATTCAAAAAGTCCTTAATGAATATTACAAGAAATTTAATTCTCAGAAATATGAAAATCTGAAGGAAATTGACCAATACTTGGAAGCACGTCACCTTCCAAGACTTAGCCAGAATCCAGTGGAAATGTTGAACCACCCAATATGAAGTTCTGAAATAGCATCAACCATGCGAAATCTCCCTAAAAAAGAAAAGCCTGGGACGAGATGGCTTTACGTCAGAATTCTACCAAACCTTTAAAGAGGAATTAGTACCTATATTACTCAACCTGTTCCAAAATATAGAAAAACAAGAAAGACTACCCAACATGTTCTATGAAGCAAACATCACCTTGATCCCTAAACCAGGGAAAGACCCAACGAGAAAAGAAAATTATAGACCAATATCACTAATGAATATAGATACAAAAATATTCAACAAGATCCTAACAAACAGAATCCAGCAACCCAGCAAACAAATTATACATTATGACCAAGTCAGTTTTATCCCAGGGTCTCAAGGCTGGTTCAATATATGTAAATTTATAAGTATAATTCAGCACATAAACAAATTAAACAACAAAAACCATATGATTCTCTCAATTGATGCAGAAAAAGTTTTTGATAATATCCAGCATCCCTTCATGATCAGAACACTTAAGAAAATTGGTATAGAAGGGACATTTCTTAAACTGATAGTGGCCATCTACAGGAAACCCATAGCCAATATCGTATTGAATGGAGTTAAATTGAAATCATTTCCACTCAGATCAGGAACCAGATAAGAATACCCATTGTCTCCACTGCTCTTTAACATTGTAATGGAAGTTTTAGCCATCACAATTAGGGAAGAAAAGGCAATCAAGGGTACCCATATAGGATCAGAAGGCATCAAATTTTCGCTCTTCGCAGATGATGTGATTGTGTATCTGGAAAACACCAGGGATTCTACTACAAAACTCTTAGAAGTGATCGAGGAATACAGCAGCATCTCAGGTTACAAAATCAACATTCATAAATTGGTAGCCTTTATGTATACCAACAATAGTCAAGCTGAAAAAACAGTTAAAGACTCTATTCCATTCACATTAGTGCCAAAGAAGATGAAATATTTGGGAGTTTATCTAACAAAGGATGTGAAAGATCTTTGTAAAGAGAACTATGAAACTCTAAGAAAAGAAATAGCTGAAAATGTTAACAAATAGAAAAACATACCATGTTCATGTCTGGGAAGAATCAACATTGTTAAAATGTCCATACTACGCAAAGCAATATACAATTTTAATACAATCCCTATTAAAGCTCCACTGTCATACTTTAAAGATCTTGAAAAAATAATACTTTGTTTTATATGGTATCAGAAAAAAGCTCAAATAGCCAAGACATTGCTCAGAAATAAAAACAAAGCAGGAGGAATCACGCTACCAAGCCTCAGACTGTACTATAAATCGATAGTGATCAAAACACCATGGTACTGGCACAAAAACAGAGAGGTAGATGTATGGAACTGAATAGAGAACCAAGAGATGAATCCAGCTACTTACCATTATTTGATCTTTGGCAAGCCAATTAAATACATTCAGTGGGGAAAAGATTATTTAACAAATGGTGCTGGGTGAACTGGCTGGCAACCTGCAGAAGACTGAAAATGGACTTACACCTTTCACCATTAACTAAGATAGACTCTCACTGGATTAAAGATTTAAGCTGAAGACATGAAACTATAGAAGGAAGTGCAGAGAAAACCCTTGAAGAAATCAGTCTGGGCGAGTATTCTATGAGGAGGACCCCCCCAGGCAATTGAAGCAGCTTCAAAAATACGCTACTGGGACTTGATCAAAGTAAAACGCTTCTGCACAGCCAAGAACACAGTAAGTAAAGCAAGCAAACAGCCCTCAGAATGGGAGAAGATATTTGCAGGTTATGTCTCCGACAAAGGTTTACTAACCAGAATCCACAGAGAACTCAAACGTATAAGAAAGAAAAGAACAAGTGATCCCATCGCAGGCTGGGCAAGGGACTTGAAGAGAAACTTCTCTGAAGAAGACAGGTGCACGGCCTACAGACATATGAAAAAGAGCTCATCATCCTTAATCATTAGAGAAATGCAAGTCACAACTACTTTGAGATATCATCTAACTCCAGTAAGACTAGCACATATCAGCAAAATATAGCACATAAAATAGCACAAAATCCCAAGACCAGAGATGTTAGCGTGGATGTGGAGAAAAGGGAACACTTCTACACTGCTGGTGGGAATGCAAATTAATACATTCCTTTTGGAAAGATGTTTGAAGAACACTTAGAGATCTAAAAATAGATCTGCCATTCAATCCTACAATTCCTCTACTAGGTATATACCCAGAAGACCAAAAATCACATTATAACAAAGATATTTGTACCAGAATGTTTATTGAAGCCCAATTAATAATTGCTAAGTCATGGAAAAAGCCCAAGTGCCCACCGATCCATGAATGGATTAATAAATTGTGGTATATGTACACCATGGAATATTATGCAGCCTTAAAGAAAGATGGAGACTTTACCTCTTTCATGTTTACATAGATGGAGCTGGAACATATTCTTCTTAGTAAAGTATCTCAAGAATGGAAGAAAAAGTATCCAATGTACTCAGCCCTACTATGAAACTAATTTATGGCTTTCATATGAAAGCTATAACTCAGTTATAACCTAAGAATATGGGGAAGGGGGAGAGAGAGGGGAGGGAGGCCGAGGTTGGGCAGAGGGAGGGTGATTGCTGAGATTACACCTGCGGTGCATCTTATAAGAGTACATGTGAAACTTAGTAAATGTGGAATATAAATGTCTTAACACAATAACTAAGAAAAGGCCAGGAAGGCTATGTTAACCAGTGTGATGAAAATGTGTCAAATGGTCTATAAAACCAGTGTATGGTGCCCCATGATCACATTAATGTACACAGCTATAATTTAATAAAACAAAAAAATTTTAAAAAAGTGAAAATACAAAATACAAAGCACTTACTATATCCCAATCACTCTTTTGTTATACAGATACTAACTTTTAATGTTTATGATAACTTTTTGTATTAAATAATTATTATCTCCATATAGATCAGAAAGGGGTGGTAGACTCATTTAAAAGCTCACCCATTTACCAAAACCCACCATTTCAAAAGTTGATAAATAAATATAAATTTCCTATGAGACAGAATGTTTGTCTTTCATATTCATGAGGCAAATACTGATAGAAAACACATCAAAAATTAAAATATTAGGGTTCTCATGAAATTTGACTTAAATTTCAGTTCATTCTTTAAATGATTCCATACTTTTAATTTTGCCAACATGAATATATACATTATTTAAAAACTATAGGCCAGGTGTGGTGGCTTGTGCCTATAATCCTAGCACTCTGGGAGGCCAAGGTGGGTGTTCGAGCTCAGGAGATCCAGACCAGCCTGAGGAAAAGCGAGATCTTGTCTCTACTAAAAATAGAAAAACTAGCCGGTGTGGTGACACACACCTATAGTCCCAGCTACTGGGGAGACTGAGGTAAGAGGATTGCTCAAGCCCAAGGGTTTGAGGTTACTGTGAGCTGTGACACCATGGCACTCTACCCAGGGCAACAGAGTGAGACTCTGTCTCAAAAAAAAAGAGAGAAAAATATATGTATACACATATGGGTAAATCAAAAATGACTTTTTAGCACAGGTGATATGTTCCTCATAAGGGATTCCTAAAGCTGTTACCAGTGTAATCCACAAATGATTACTTGAAACCTTATCATTTTGCTGAGATCCTGTAAAATGTCTGTCATTAACAGGAGAAAGATTAGGGCATTTATGAATAAGAGCTCTTCTAATTATCCTGACCCTCCCACACAAAACTTTTTATAATCATAGCAATATAGAAAGCAATATGAACATCATAGTAGCCAGAATCCTAACAGGTATTTGCTTATTTAAAGGAAATTCCTTTCAGTTTGGCTAGGATTTTTATTTAGATGTAAAGAAATTTCTTAAGCAATTTAGAATCTGATACGCTGGACTTTATTTTCTCACCATTTTTTTTTTCCAACTGTAATGACACCACTTCTTTAATTGAATAAATATTTACAATGCACCAACTATGTGCCAGGTACCTCACTAGCTGCTGAGGTTATTTTACACTTGAGAAAGCACAGTCCATGTGTTCTCATTCCTTCCACTGATGGAGCTGTTCTCTTACCCTCCCGCTTGTTTCTCCCTGTAGAGCGTCCTGCCTTCTCAAAGCGGCTTTTACCTCTCTTAGTTTGTTCAGCTGGACCAGTCAAAGATACAATGGGACTATCATCTTGTTACTTATGTCTCATTACTCATGATTTATGTCTCATGGTTTTTAGTGAGTTATAAACAAACAAACAAATAAATAAATAAGGACTGAAGAAAGAACTGGCTTCATTTTGCCCAAGGAAAACAGTGATGTGTGTCTGCTAAAGTGGTGCTTCTCATGCTGTCTGTAGTGAAGAATCAGTTCTATTGATTTAGCTTTATAATATTTTATTGATTTTTATAAAACATGACGGAATAAAAGTGATTTACTAGACAAATGAAATAAAGAATACTATCATAACATTTAAAGCCTGTTTTTGTTTAACTCTTATATTGCTCCCACAGTCTGTACTTACCTGGTACAGACCACTAACAAGCAGTGCATAGATTCACATCGCTCCGGGGGCTACAGTTCCAAGCATGGAACCATAAAGTCCCAGCATGTCTCTGCCTTGGGGACAACATGTGTGTGTGTGGGGGGTGTTCTCCTTTGGAGAACCTCTTCACCAGACAATGTAATGTGCATTTTAGAAAGATGAGTTGCCCCATTCACAATGAGACTCAGAATTCATTCATATCCTTTGATTCTAAAGATTGTAAAGTGCCCACCAACCCTGAGAAATTTTTGCTTTCTTTCCTACTATGCAACATTCCCAGACACAGAGGGATAAAGGCTGGGAATTTACTACTATAGCCAACCAACCGTGGAGACATTATATCTCTCTGGTTTCCACATGCAGTTCCCTTAAGGATGGGAAACTGTAGCCTTAAGGAAACCTGTGCCCTTCTGGTCCTTCAGTGAAGCCTTTTGGCAGAATCCAAATTTTACGTAACAAATCCTTTTATTAAGTAGGGTGGAGTAGAGAAAGATTAGGATTTTTTTTGTTTCATTTGGTGTTTAAAAAAGAATCATCTTAAAATCAGAAGGCTGCTGGTTCTCCATCCCTGCTGGGCAGTGCTGTTACTGGTGGGGCAGTGGTGGTGATTTAGAGTAGTCCTCAGAATAATGAAGGGAAATTGAATCTGAGCATCTACATTCTGTTTTGACTTCCCTTTAGCTGTATAACTCTAGTTGCTTTTCTCTTGTAATTCTCATTTTCTCTTGTAATTCTCAACAACCTCCCTTTACCACAATCCAGAACAGATGGATAGATGTAACACTTTCTCTGCATTGTATTAAGTAGGCTAGTAGGTCAATTTAGGAGATTATGTGAAAAATATTTACCACTGCTCTGTGAGGAGGCTCATCTGTGAACTATACCGCTGCTCCTACAATTTCTCCTGTAGGTACCACTGCCATTCACTGTTGTGTAAGGCATATTTTTACTGAAAACTGAGGTTAACAAGGAGTGATAGAAAGACAACTTAAACATCATGCCTTATGATACTGTTGGTAATTCCTCCTAAAGGGGATACTCGTGCCTGGCCCCCTCTTTGGCCCATCTTACAACCATCCTCTGAGGCCTCTTTTCTCCATAAGATGCCTGTACAAATCCTCAAGTTGCTATTAGACTTGTGGGACAGTTAAGTTCTTTCCAAACTACCTGGCTCTGCCCAGTGGTCTCCACCCAGAAGTGCCTATGAAAACGTATCAAGGTGTTTTTCATAATAACATGCCCAGTTACCTCCTTCCCCTATGATGCAGATATGCACCACTCATTTTATTTTCTATGTAGTTATCTCTCTTCCTTGTGTGTTATTTAAACATCTATCAATGCCTGTGCTGGCCACCTCTGCTTTGCCCATCCCCATTCTAAGTGCTTTGAATTACAATAGACTTCAGAGTGAATAATGGAGAACTTCAACAAGGTCAATGTATCCTAGGGGGATGGGGACAGTGAGACTGGACAGGCATATAAGTAAATCCCAGTGCAGGGCAGTAGGCACAATAAAAGCATCCATAACACGAAAAACTCACATAAAGAAGAAAGTGATTAGATACACACTTGGCTGTGGGGTTCAGTGAAATCTGTAGAGAGAAAGTGGTAATTCTATAAAAGCTATAGCTATAAAATCTTTCAGCAGATAGAAACAGGTAAAGAGTTGGAATTCCATGTAGAAAAGCCAGCATGTGCCAAGGTACAGAGAAATCAACCTGTGTATGTTCAAAGAGCTTTAGGAAATTGGCATGACTGGATATTAAAACTCTAGAGGAGCACACAGACGGATCAGAACATGAGTGGTCATTAAGCCACAGTGGCAGGTGCTGTTGGCTGCCTACCCACTAGCCATTTGCTTCTAACGTGCACTCAGGGTGTCTCGCTGAGAGGTTGAGTGATAGTGGGACAAAGACAGTCTGGGAGATTCTATTTCTCTTTGCCAGATATTGATCTGTGTTTTTGCCTATAACCCAATTTTGGCCAATAGAACATAAGAGGGAGTTTTAGACACGCTAGAATCCTGAGGACAAAATCACAAAGATGACAGAGATATTAACTACAGCCTTAATGGCACTGAATCTAGCTACTTCCATATTGTACGTAAGTGATGTAAGAAAAGAGTTATTTAATATGTATAACCACTTGCAATCTTGTTGACATATAAGTCTTAAGATGCTAATTATATGGTGGACCAACTATAGATAGAGTATTAGAGAAAAGTGGTTGGGAATAGTCAGAAATGGATCTAAAAAGGAGGTGTGGCCTCAGCCAGGATAATCAAAACTCATGACTTTGTATTACTTTATACTTTAAAAAATAATAAAGCATTATATTATGTGGATTGGAGTGGGGTGGGGGTCTCAGTGTGTGATACATCTTGTGCCCCAATAAATCCCCAATAATAATAATAATAATAATAATAATAATAAAGCATTATATTATATGGAAGGCAAAGGGATATACATGAATGGATAAATCAGTATACTGAAGGAAGTATATTAGAAAGGAAGAAGTGGATAAAAAGACAGGTTTGGAACATGCCAGCTTAAAAAAATAAAGCTTCTAATTTGGAAGAAGCAGAAGTAAAGCCCAGGTACACCTTATTCTACAACTCGTGCTTTTTATAACTATACCATACTGCCTTCCAAGGTGGATTGAAGGTAATTTAGAAAGAACACAGGAAGACCCATCATAAAATTTTTGTGATGACCCAGCTTTGGGATCATAACTTGATTCATTGCTCCAAACTAAAAATGGCCCCTTCTTGGTTCTTCTGAGGAAGCCGTACTTTTTATCAATGTTCTGTACCTTTTAGCCAACCTCATTTTAGCCATAGTCTATCTCTACTTAAAACCCTTCAAATTCTTTTCATTATTTTCACGTTAAATATAAAACAACTTGACGTGGTTTGCAAGCTCCTGCAGCTGTGACCTCCACCTCCAGCTTTCCTAACACACTGCCATTTGACATTTCTGTTCCAGCCACCCTAAGCTCCTTACAACTGTTGCCAATACACTTTTCCCCTGTTTATATTTAACTTCAATGCCCTTTTCTCCTTTCACTTTCTTTGTCAACCTTTCGTTCTTCTTTATATTCTTCAAGTAAGGAGGAAGAAAGCTTCCCTCAAGAAAGCCTTGCCTCAACTCAACAAATAAAGCAAAGTTCATTATCAGTTTACATACTAATGCTGCATAACAATCAGGGACCCTTAATAACATACAAGCATAACCATTTGTTTTGTTCATGAACCTCTGGTCAGTGGGGCAATTCTGCTAACCAGAGAGGAGCTTGGCTGAGCACATACGTACATCCATGGTCAGTGGTGGGTTAACTAGGTGGCTTTTCTGATCTTTTCTGGGTTGTCCCCTGTGGCCAAGGCCTTGGCCAGGACATAGGCTGATTCCACTTTGCTCCATGCATTTCATCCATTCAGCAGAGTGGCCCAGGCCTGTTCTCACCATGAAGGCAAAGGAACGAGGTCTTTGAAGCCTCAGTGTGGATGGTAATTCTTCTGCCACTTTCCACTAGCCTAAGAAAGTCACAAGGCCAGGACAGATTCAAAGAGTAGGTAAATAGATATTACCTCTTAATAAGAACAACTGTGAAGACACCTTGAAGAGTGGCAATGAACTGACGACGTCCTCCAAATCAATCCTCCCTGCTTTCATAACATCTTGTATCTACTCTTTATAACAGCAGATGAAATGTTCATTTATTTTAATTTATTCTTTGATTAATATCTGTTTGCCATCCCCCCATCCTACTAAGTCCATATAGGCAAACTTTCAGTGCTTCACACACAAAGGAGTTGCTCCATAATTTTTTTTTAAATGTAAAGGTATATAGATGGGTGAATTGTTTTCTTAGCTGGTAATGGGAGGTTACTCTAAGTCCTGCCGGAACCGACACACAAGTGTCTCAAACTGCCTTGTTCAGCTGTTAAAGCCACTGCAAGACTAAGGTGTAGTAGACAAAGGGATCGCACAAATGTTTCCCAGCTTTCTCTTTGAGGAGACTGAAAGTAATGTAGCTTTCTCTAGGTTTCCATCAAGTTGCAAAACCCACACTTCTATTAAAACAACAATAATAACAAAATGAACAGCAGCTCTCCCCAGCCTGATGACCCCGTCTCAGGATGGCCATTAATATTAAACACATGTTCATGATTTGTCCTCATTGAACTCATAAAATGATCAATAAAACCTACCTGTGTTTTTGGTTAGCCACAAGTAATATAGCTATTTGATACACTGATATACCCATTTTAACTTCGAAAATAAATTTTGGAACCTATTAAATTGCATTGCCTATTTGTTTCAATGAATGAAAACAGTAAAGGGAAGTAATTATAATAAAAATAAAGTTTTTGTCAAAAACTGAATTTTTTTCTACTCTTTTAAAACATTCATCTCTATGATTAATGAATAGGCATTCTTTTTGAAGCTATGGAATTATAGTAGTTTTCTCACAGAGTATAAACAATCAGTTTTTTTAAAATAGCAACAGGTTTTGGTTATTTTTGAAAATAGTGACATTTTTTTCTTGCAAGAATTTTTTTCTGATTTTTATCACTCATCAATTATAAGTTGTGCAAAATATGAAACATTTCACTGAACAACATTCATGACCTCTTACTCTAGCCGATCTTTCTTTGTCATAGCTTTTAATTTCCCAAAGTAGTCTTATTTTTTAAGCTTGAAAATCCACTCAATAGAAATTATTAAATAAAAATAATGCTGCAATTAAGCTAGCTTTAAAAAGTGGAAAGCATCTGAGATGCATGCAAAATTCTTTTTAGTGCCATGGTAGAAAGACATGTATTCTTTTTATTTTCATTTTTTAAACAATTATCGCTTTTGTGGTTTAAAAATGTATAGTCTGTTTTAAAGCTTATCTTTTCAGAGTTTAATGATTTGATTTGTCGTGCCATATTATAATGTGCAATCATGTTCAAGATGGAAATGAAAGTCATTTTTAGAAAACACAGCCAATTTACCTGCCCTTCTGCTGCTTAATAACATTAGGCAGTCACTTGATTTGCATCAGGAGCTTGTAAAAGTGATTGTGTTTAAAGCCCTTTGTGAAATCCAAAATGAAATGTCAATAGCCAAAAGAACAGCCTGTTCTTACATTTTAGGAAAGTGAATTCATTTGTGGGATGAACCTCAAAAACTAAAAAAAAAAAAAAAACCTGCCATTATCATAAGCCTGAAATAGAAAATTTGAATATAGAGTATTCTTAGATGGAAATAAACACTTTTGGAGGATAGTGTTACAGCTTATAAAGAGTCAAACTATGAAGCATTAGAAAACAACAACGACCCCTAAGAGCTAGAGGACTTCCAAGGTCCCTCACTGGACGTGCACAAATGCAATTGGTACGAGATACTTCATATGTTCCTGATAAACCTGGTGCCACATGTCGTTTGGAGTCTAAGGACTTGAGCTTAAACTCTAACCCCGATATTTCGTACTTGTTTGACTTAATGTAAGCAAATTATTTTACATCTAGAAATTTCAGATTTCTCATATATAATTCAGTGACAATATAGATTTTACTTCTTACATATGTCGAAACAGTGAATTAGTTTGATGCTTGGCACAGTGATTGACACAATGAGAATAAGAATTCGTTGGCTAATTAGTTGTGTAAACTTGAACAACAATAATAACACATTAGTGTCCTGTAAGTACCAATCACTAGGCTACACCCTCTATGTAGAATTTAGTTGCTTGAAAACCCTAGGAAGTAGATACTGCCTCTAGTCCAGAAATAAAAACTGTGACATAGAGAGAGCTATAAAGCAAGTTTCCAAAGGACACAGAAAGCCAGGATTGACATCCACATTTGTGCACCTCACAAATATATACTTGTCTCAGTTTGCCATGTTGTTTTCAAAGTCACTTAATAGTCTTTGAGCCTCAGAATTTATCTAAACCTGAATGATTCCAGTTTGAGTAAGATGGAGTAAACATCTAAAGCTGCTAAAGAAATGTCTTAACTCAAAGCACTTCCTTTCCACAGGGAAGAAAAGTCAACCCATGTCAGCATTTTCTTTTGAGGAGTCTTATCAAAGTAAAAGTATTGATCTCACCATTTGTTATTTGTTACCAAAGGAATAATTTATATGGCAAGCAATGATAGGTCCCAGCTTGTGACATCTTCTGTCAAGGTCTCACTCAACAAGCACCTTACCCTTCTTGGTAATGCTGTAGTTTATCAATGCTCTAGCTCCCAGCTTCAAGAATGTAGCCAAGAAATATAACTTACCATCGTTTTTGTCCTGGATTCTAGATAAATCTTTGCACAAAATTCATCAACTTGAATGAGAAAAAAAAAATGCATCTTAATTTTTGAAAATCTGTATTTGATACATAGCATATCCTCCAATTACAATTAAATACAGGCCAAAGTAATAAAAATAACATTGGTATCAAATACTCTCTTTGTCTTTGTCACCAGTTAAGTCATAGATATTTCTTATCAGTTTACGATCACTGTATATATCTCAAAGTAGTAGACTGACTACTTCAAAATTATATTAACTGTTAGATCCACTCCCAAATCTTATTTAATGTCTTAATAAAGAAATGTATGTGTTAATATTTAAATATTAATTTAAAATTTAAAAATATTTGTATAATACATTTTAATATAATTGATTTCCTTTATAATACTATTCATGCATTATATGCACTTTAAAACACGATCCTTACAATAACACTTAGAGATCTGAAAATAGACCTGCCATTCGATCTTATAATTCCTCTACTAGGTATATAACCAGAAGACCAAAAATCACATTATAACAAAGATATTTATAACAGAATATTTATTGCAGCCCAATTCATAATTGCTAAATCATGGAAGAAGCCCAAGTGCCCATCGACCCACGAATGGATTAATATTGTGGTATATGTATACCATGGAATATTATGAAGCTTTAAAAAAAGATGGAGACTTTACCTCTTTCATGTTTATATGGTTGGAGCTGGAACATATTCTTCTTAGTAAAGTATCTCAAGAATAGAAGAAAAAGTATCCAATGTACTCAGCCCTACTATAAAACTAATTTATAGCTTTTATATGAAAGCTATAACCCAATTATAACCTAAGAATATGGGGAAAGGGAAAAGGGAGGGGAGGGGAGCGGGGAGGCTGGGGGAAGGGAGGGTAATTGGTGGGACCACACCTACAGTGCATCTCACAAGGGTACATGTAAAACTTACTAACTGTAGAATATAAATGTCTTAACACAACAACTAAGAAAATGCGGTGAAGGCTATGTTAACCAGTTTGATGAAAATATTTCAAATTGTATATAAAACCAGCACATAGTGCCCCATGATTACATTAATGTACACAGCTATGATTTAATAAATCAATAAATAAGAAACTTCAGACAATTGATGACAATGACAACATTAAAAAAAGGAAAGTTAAGAAAAGAACCCTAAGTCACTGGTGACCTTTCATAATAGTCCCTAATAATTTACTTACTGCTTATATTTTATTGATTTACTGATATTTATTTGTTTACCATAATCATTAGCACTCATGAAGAGTTGGAGCTATCAACTATGAATTTGATTTGAGGCAGCAAATAGAGTCTAGCTTTGGGTACAGCCAGTATAACATTAAATGATAATTCCAGAACTTCAGAAAATAGAGGTGATATTATCAAGGAGTTCTTAAGGATAAATCTAAATATTTATGTTTTGCTGAAGCACACTATGAATGACTCAAAACAAGCCCATTTTTTCGATGAATCTTTGAGTTTTTTTTTTTTTTTTTAATTTGGCCGGGGCTGGGTTTGAACCCGCCACCTCCGGCATATGGGACCGGCGCCCTACCCGCTGAGCCACAGGCGTTTGAGTTTTAAATGGTCTTCTCATTGCTTTCACTTCGTTCTTAAGACTACATAAAGCAGTGTGAAACTGCCATTATAGATTTTCTAATTATGACAGGCAAAATCGTATTAAACTATAAATATTTGTAACCCTTTGACTTTTCTATAGCCATAAAGATAAAGAATCCTTTACTTGGGGCACTGAACTTGTGCTACCCTTTGTAATGATGAAAACTAAAGAAATATTTATAAGGAATATGAAATTGGGGAGGGTGAAGTAGGAAAGAACAAGAAAAAGAAAGATCCCAGAATTGGAACAGTTGGCGTGGGATAAGCATTTTTATGAAATGGAGGAAAGGAATGCAACTAGTTCTGGGCTATGATGGACTTTGGAAAAAGATGGGCAAGAAGTAGCTTTTGAAGAAGGTCTATCATGTATAGACAAAGTAATCTCTTTTGGACATCCCCTCAAAAAATTTCAAGTCAATTTGCTTTTCTTTTGAAAGTACTTTTACAGGATCCAGGTGGGCTTAAGGAGGAAACAGGGAGTCTAGTTTTATTCATGTTTCTTAAAGGTTTCTACCTACATTTTGTGTATGTGTGTACGTGCTAAGCATTTGAAAAATAATTTTGAGGACTACGTTTATCATCGCATCAAATACCCTTTATATCTCAAATCTCACACTTCCCACTTAGGCTTCTATTTTGCACCTTCAGATACTTTCTTGACAGCTGACAGCTCTATCTTGATGTCTTATTGATATGCAAAATGCTTACGAGTACATTTTCCTGTCCCTAAAACTAGTTTCTTTTTTGTAATTATTAGCTGTACAGATTCTCAGCTATAACAGTATTGCTCTGAATCTCTCAAGACAGACATTGGAGAACTACTTTTTGCTCTCTTCATGTTCTTATCTCCCTCCAAATTCAAACACTTAACCATCGCTTGCAGATGTGTTGAGTACTGACTGAGGTATTGGAAATACAGCCATAAAAAGGAGCATAGGCTCCTAGGTCAAAGATGGCCAAAAACAGAGGATGATTCTCCTTTAGAATCTCTCACATTCATCTCTTTACATTCTTGCTGCTATAATAGTAATTTACACTTGTGTTTTATCTATCCCTGGATGGTTACTGTGATCTACAACCTAGATTCTGAAACCAGATTCACCCCTTCTCACCAATTTTCTATTCTTTTCTCAAAAGCATTGCATGCTACCTCATCATCCACAGTGTAAGTTCAGTCCCTTTACTTGGCATTCAGGTACCTTAAAAAGTTCAGTCTTGACATAATTGGTTAACTTCACCTCTTCCATGTTTCCCTTGATGCACACTCTTCCATTCCTCACACTCTCAACATTCCCACAGTATTATTTTTGACACATGGAACTTTTTCTTCCCTTCTCCATGTTTATCTGAATGCAAAACTTTCCTTCTTGTACAAAAACCATTTTACAACCTATATTTATAAAATACTTCACAACTCTTCAAGTGTATTCACATTTTCTCATTCATTATCTCTTTGGATAATCAGGACTATGGTAGGAAGGACTGGTTTTCAGTTTGGAAAACTTATAGACAAGGAAGCTGAGTCAAATAAGATTATGAATGAGACAATGAATGAAAAGAAATTTAATCAGAAAATAGAGCCTTACTTTTTTTTTTCTAGGTTTTTCCATTATGCCTTGCATTTAACCAGCAAAAACTGCACTGAGCTTAGGATTCCAGCAACTTAACAAATGGCAAATGAATTCTTCTAATGGAAACTTCTAGTGTTTGTCTCTGAGTACAGATAATTTGGTCAATGAGGATTTTATGTGACACAAATGCTCTGTGTGGGATTACCTGTGTCTCCTTGACAAGTGCACAGCCTTTTAACTTCCATTTCATCTTCATCTCCTTGCTGAGGTGAAAACAATTGTAGATTTAACACCCTCAGACTCCTTTTAATTCTCAGATTGATGCGGATGATATTAAACCAGACTTGCCAACATCAGACTATATATTGAGACTCAAAGTGAACCCGTGGGACTCCTCAGAACATTTGGTGTCAACTGGAATATGATGAAATCTTGTAAGAACTCAATGGGCTATAAAAACACTGCAGCTAGGGCATGGCAGCAGGGAAAACAGAAAAAAATCCTTTTAAAGAAGGAAGAAAGAAAAATATTATGAAAAGAAGAGAAACGTATCATAACTCTCTGACTTGATAAAAAACTGACCTAGCTCAGCTTTTGTAAAGTCAGTTTTGCAATTCTCATACTAACATGAATATTTTTACATTTTAAATATATAAAAGGCCTGGCTTTTTTTAGTCAAAACTGCTCAGAAAATGACTATTCCCTTAATTACTGTTCCATGGAAAAAGCTATTTGTTTTGAAAAATATACCTTGCTTATCTGAATAAATGAGAATCATCATTTATGTTTTACATGTTATTCTTTAAAATTTTTGTATTCTGAATATAAAAATAGCCACTAGCACAGGGCATGGAAGGTAGGAGAAAAAAAATAATAAATGACATTCGTGAGTCCTGGCTCCATGCACACATCCTTACCCATACATCATTTTATTCAATCAACAAATTAGAAGTAGGTCTTTCAGTGACATTTTAGAAATTGGAGGTACAGAGAGATTAAATAACCTATCTGAGAGCTCTCAACTAGGAAGTGGCAGAACGAGAATTCAATAGGAGTGTGTTTCACTCAATCCCGGAGCCCCAGCCACCTAGCACAGCATTTGGCAATACAAGGTGATCAGCAAATTGTGATCAAATAGAAATGTCTGTCAAAATGAAATTTTTCCTACCTGCAAAGAAAATAAGGAAATGAAAATCATCTATAAAGAAGTATGTATCTCTATAGGCAAATTATTAAAAAAATATATGAACTCAATATATAAACAATTACATGCTCATAAAAACAATAAAATACTAACATAGTCTAGTTCAGGGGTAGAAGGAAGCAAGAGGGGGAGGGAGGAAGGGGGAGGGCATGAGGCTTGCTCTTACCTAATGTGAGGGTGTATAACACACCCTCTTGGTGAGGGGCTCTTCTACAAATGGAACTTTACCCTGGAAGTGAGAACAATGTAACCTAAAAGTTATACCCTTATATTCATTTGAAAAAAATAAAAAAATTTAAAAAAATGTTTAAATTAAAAAAGTTTCCTGAAATATACGAAAATTGTATTCTTTCTTCTTTCATTAGAAAACACTTGGCAGTGAAAGAAATCAAATTAAATTTACTAATCCTTAAAGATTGTGTTTACTCTTTCAAATGGAGACATAGCAGGTAAAATGGACATCAGACATGGAAATGAGTAGACGCTTTCCCTCATCTTCCAACGGAAAAGAAGCTGCCCTTACTGGATGGGGAAGCATAACATCAGTGAGAACACAGGCTGTTCTCCTCAGCTTTAACACTGGCTTCTACAGGGGATCATTATCCCAGCAGAACTAGCACCGTGGACAACCAGAATTATTGCTGCCAATGAAGCCTGGGGCAGCCTAGCTGGGTGTAACTTTGCAGCTTTAGTTTTGGCCTGTTTATTTATAACCTCAATGGCATCAGTGGACGATGCATGTTTTGTTTCTGTCTAAAATAACTCCTTGTTATATTTTCTAGTTGACCATTAAACTTTTTTTCTGAATAGTATTTGGATTTCAGGGAGAAAGGACCTATAGTAGCATTATTCGTAGTCTAAATATTTTGTTCAAGCTTGCTTTAAGGGAATGTTATTTATTGCTTAAGACAGTGATTAAAATGACAGACTCTGAACTCAGACTCATGAGAGTCAAATTCCAGCTCTGTATTTGACAATTGCGTAAGTTAGAACAAATCACTTAACCTTTTCATGCCTCAGCTTCCTTATCTATAAAATGGGATTAGTAATACTTTTACCAATATGGCTCACATAGGATTATTATAAAGATTAAAGCATCCCTTTATTTTTTGTTTTTCTTTCTTTCTTTCTTTTTTTTTGAGACAGAATCTTAATTTGTCACCTATGTAGAGTGCCATGGCATTGTAACTCACAGCAACCTCAAACTCTTGTGCTCAAGTGATCCTCTTGCCTCAGCTTCCCAGGTAGCTGGGACCACAATGCCCAACTATTTTTAGAGATGGGGGTCTCGCTCTTGCTCAGACTGGTCTTAAACTCCTGAGCTCAAATGATCCACAGCCTTGGCCTCTCAGAGTGCTAGGATTATAGGTGTGAGCCACCTCGCCCAGCAAATGCATCACTTTAAAGCCAGATGTTCAACCTTTCTTTTTTTTCAGCCACACATTGGAAGAAGAAGAGTTACCTTGTGCTACACATTAAATACACAAACACCAATGGCAAATGTTGAGCAAAAGAAATGATCTATACATACTTTTCATGATATCCAATGCCACAAATAATCAAAACAGTCTTCCAATAATCTGCCTGTGACCTGTGAGCCACAGGTTGAATGCTCCTGCAAAAGAATTTAATAAAACTTGTCAAATAATAAGCAGCAACAAACACAACTTATTGCTATAGTTTGGATGTTTGTCTCTCAAGTCTTATGTTGAAATTTGATCCCTAACATTAGAGATGAGGCCTCCTGGGAGGTATTTGAGTCATGGGGGCAGATTCCTCATTAATGGCTTAGTCCTTTCTGCCCTGGTGCAGAGTAGGCTGTTAGAATGATCATGGCATCTCCTTCCTCTCTCCCTTGCCTCCAGTCTCACAACCCGATTTCTGCACACATCAGTTCCTCCTCGTCTTCCACCACGAGTGGAGACGGCACAAAGTTCTCACCAGAGGCACGTGTTGTACCACGCTTCTTCCACAGCCTGCAGAACCGTAAACCAAATGAACCTCTTTTCTTTATTAATTATCCAGCCTCAGGTGTCCTTTTGTAGCAACTCCAATGGGCTATGACACATTAAATTATCCATTAAAATACTCAGCAGAATTTAGCAAAAGAGAAATACAGAAATCTACTTGGAAAGTTGATTAGTGTCCCTGTAGAAGGCCAGACTGTTCTCTTTTCTGTGTCCCATCTCAGTAAGGCTGGTCTGTGTATGTTACTAAATTTAATTCATTTCCAGGATATTCACCAGTTTCATTTCATTCATCTGAAATGAAACAAAATTGAAGAGCATAGGTGATGACATACTGTAACTGGGCTAAGGACTCAGCATGTTAATATAGCCTCCAACCTCTGCCGCATAGAACAATGAATTGACTCAAGGGCAGTGAATTACCAGATAAGGGTTAGTTTTCTATGTGTTTTTAAAATGAGGGGAAAGTCCCACAACAACATCTCTAAAAAATACAATTTATGAAGTTAAAGTAGAAGGAAGTGTTATTCAGAAAATTCAGGAAAATCACTTCATTAGTCAGCCCATGCTGCCCATAACAAATCACCATAGACTGTATGGCTTAAACAACAGAAATTTATTTTCTCACAATTTCTTCACTGGAGAGTTCAAGATTCAGTTTCTGGTGAGGGCTCTTCTCCTGTTACCAGACAGCTGCCTTCTCACTGTGTCCCAAATCCCAGAAAGAGAGAAAGAGTTTTGATGTCTCTCTTTTTTTTTTTTTTTGTAAAATAAGGGGTCTTGCCTTGTCGGGATTAGACCGCATTTATTATTAAATGAGGTAATATTACTTATTACCTCATTTCATATTAATTATCTCCAAAAGGCACTATTTTTAAACACTAAGTCACATTGGGGGTTAGAAATTTCATATGAAATTGCTGGGGGGTGCGGGGGGGGCATAATTTAATCCTTAGCAAGAACATAGCTCTGAAAAATAATTGATTATGAAAATAGGAAAAAAAGTTTAATATGTGATAAATCTGAACTGTGTTCCCCTGAAGGGAATAGAAGATGCTGCAGGTTTTATGAAACTAGAGCAGGTGACCCAGAAGCAGTAGAGCAGCAGAGATGAGTGACGAGTACCAGGAGATGGAAAGCGAAGTGGCAGTGATAAATCTTTAACCCGGAGGACTTCTAATTACCTCAATAAATCATGCAGGTACTCCAGTTACTCCTGAGATCCTCAGTCGAACAAAGAGGTTACTGGGATTACTGCATTTCCCTCAACACCAACTGGATGGTTTAATTGCAGATTTTCATAAGAGGAAGAGGGTTTTAGGAATAGTTTTTAAAGTGAAGTATTTGGCATGAGGAGGGATGTAGAAAAAAAAGGAAGGGTAGATAAATGAAAAAGAATGAAGAAGGAAATGAGCAAGGTATGACAGATCAGAGACAACTCGAGATGAAAACAGAAGTGGTATGAAGAGCTGGGTCTGTACAGGAGAGAAATACAGCAAATGATAGGGGGAAGGGTCCAGCAAAAGGATACTTTGAGAAGAGCACTTATAGAATTATCAAGTCTTAAAAATTGATCTAAATGGTGATAAGGGTTAGGAGAATGATATAAGTGGTAAAACCATAAACAGGTTCAAATAATTGTTTCATAGCATTTTAATGCCATATGCTGTGTTTTATTCTCTAAGTTAATTTAGAGAAGGGCCTTTGTCTCACATTGCCTTTTATCCCCAGGAAGCCTCATAAGCAGATTGTGTTCCACAAATATTTATGGATGTTTGAATTAAAAAAATATTGATTATGTCCTTACTACCTATCAGATATAATCATCCCTAGGTATTTGTGGAGAATTCTTTCTAAGACTCCTTACAAAATCTGTAGATGTTCAATTCCCTTACATAAAATGGTGTTGTATCTGCAAATAATCTATGTACATCCTCCCATACACCTTAAATCATCTCTAGATTGCTTATTTAATGCAATGTAAATGCTATACAAATAGTGTAATACCATATTGTTTAGGGAACAGGGACCAGAAAAAAAGTCTATACATGTTCAGTACCGATACAACCATATTTTTTCCCTTAATATTTTAAATTCATAATTGATTGAACCCACAGATGCCAAATCCATGGATAAGGAAACTCAATTGTATAACTGCCGAGGATATTAATCATAAATATGCTTTGCTTTCTGATCTCAAGGGATTATCAACATAGTTTACACAAAACATAGATATCCAATATTTACTCTTAAAGTAGAAGTGAAATTAAACTAAAACATGGAGAAGTGTTAGAGAATGAAAGCTCTAATAATGGAGAAAAGATAAATTTTTAAAGTAAAAATTAATTTTTTTTTGAGACAGTCTCATTCTGTTGCCCTGAGTGGTGTGCAGTGACCTCTTGTTTCTGTCTCACTACAACCTCAAATTCCTGGACTCAAGTTATCCTCCTGTCTCAGCCTCCCAAGTAGCTGGGACTGCAGGTGCATGCCAGGCTAATTTTTCCATTTTTACTAAAGACAGAGTCTCACTCTTACTCCAGCTAGTCCCAAACTCCCAAACTCAAGCAATTCTCCTGCCTCGGCCTCCCAGTGTGCTAGGATTACAGACATGAGTCACTGTACCCAGTTAGTGAAAATTAAAATTTTAATATCCATTTGAATTTGCTAACTTGAGATATCCTCTCCATATTGGTATCGATCCTAAACTTATGCCATTGTTCATAACTTAAAGAGATAATCTTTAAGATATTCAGATTTCAGTGCAAACTGATTTTTTTCTCTAATCAAGCTATAACTTAGATTCCTTTCTTGTATGTATGAACTTCATACATCACATAATTAGATGATAGAGATATGACGAAGAGTTGACATTCCCCAAAGCACAGAGCTAGTGTGAAATAGAGCCAGTTTCACAACTAAATTAACCCTACGGGTTCTCCAGTCTGGAAATATGAAGAGAATAATATTGTAGATCATTCTCTATCATGTACTATTGGAGTATTATGTTCTCTCTTCTATTTCAAGATGAAAATCAGAGGAAGCTCAGTTACAAAATCCCATAACATTTATTTGTGTTAATCCAGTCCCACCGTCCATTTAATTTCACTTCTGAAAGGACTAATCTAAGCTCTACAAGTCTCTACAAGTCTGTTTTAGGGTTGGAATAAGACCTGGAAACGAAAGACTAAAAGTGAGACTAAAAGTGAGATTATCTTGTTTATGCAAGTATAAATCCGCCTCTTAATTCAATTCCTAACAAGTCTTATCATATGTGTATGCCCAAGGGACTGCAGCAAAAAATGAACGCCGCGCTGCCAGAGTTCCCTGACACAGCACAGTTTATGTCTCTTTTTCAGAATTTTAACTGAAGCTTTTCAGCAGCTCCGGCTCAATCACCAGATGGGCTTGAAAGAATGTCATTACAAAGTCCTTATGTGAGTTGGCAAATAGAAGTCAACAAAAGCTTTGTGCTTTATCCAGACCAACCCATGCAGAGGAATCCAAAGTCTGATTGTCAGTGCTGAAATATTTCTATCTAAAAAATATTTTCCCACTGAGCTCTGTAACGTTCCTCCCCATCCTTATCTCTCTCTAAGGAAGAACACAAAATATTTAAGCTTAGACCTCATAAGAATAAAATTTTTCAAATGAGTACATAATTCAAAACGCACCTCCTAAAACATTGGCAAAATCAAAGAGATTGGGGATGATCAGTACGTTAGGGAAGATTGAAACCCCTGGGTATTTAAATCTATGCATAAATAGACGTGTGAGTTTGTGCGGGTATGTACATATACACATATATAGTTTTGTTTTGTTTTTCCGTTTGTATACTATCTCACTTGTGTTATATTTGTTACATGAAACAGATGGTGGGTCCACCTTCAGACAAAAACGAAATCAACATGATCCTTTAGCAACACTGTTGGAAGGTTCTGTCTTCTGGATTGCAGCAGTTGCCCACCTGAAACTGAGTTTTGCAGGAAGCAAGTCACAAACATTTCCAAGAAGAAATCTTTTAAGTTATATCAGTATTGGGCCGGCCACCGGGCTTGCAGAATGGCCCATCTGTTCACATTGCAGTCTCTGTGAGAGGCAGGGGCGGCTACCGCTAAATTGAATGTTGCACATAGACTCCATGATCGCTGAGCAGGGGAAGCACCAAATGGCTCACCCACGCTGGGGCCCATTCATGTGAGAACATCGACGCCGTGATGAAGAGCAAACACGGCAGATGTCCTCAACAGGGAAGAGCGCACAGCATATTTACCAACTATGCTCTGGTCACACTTGATTTGTGAGTGTTTAGGGCAAATAAGCACACAGAGCGTGGATGGAGTTAGGACTGGGGAAGCAGAGAAGCACACTATCCTGAAGTAACATTAACATACGTCTCGTATATTACTAATATATTTAGTTATAACATTTGCTGTGTGTCCCTTATTGCCTCCATTCAGGGAGAAATTCTCAATTGCATCTTGGTCATGAGAAAAGGTATTTCCTTTCATATCCAATTTGTATTCTGCCACCCTCTGTCAAAGGAACTCTGCAGATATCCAGGACTGGTGAACAGCAGAGCTGTGTATAGGGAAAGGGGAAGAGAGGCCCCACAGCTCTCGGGCTCTGCTTCTCTACTGCCTTTTTTCTTACCTTCCCAACAAAACATCCTTCTCACCTCTCTCTCATCAAGGACTCAGGTTCCTTAGTGAGTGATGTTCTTGAGATTTATCTGTACTTTTTTCTCCTTCTTTCTCAGGCTCATTATCATGCAACCTTTGAGAACACAAAAACTTACTTCCCAAACTTACATTCATTTTGAATCTTTATTCTTGGCCCTAGGGTAAACGTTTCTTTGAGTATTTGTTTCTGCCTTTGGAAGTGTTTAAAAACAAAAATGGCCTACAAACGACCATTGGCCAAGCAGAAAAGGAAGGGAATATGTACTTCAAGAAATAATGTGAAAATTTCGAATACATTATCATGTTATCCTTGGAATAATACCCATAGGTAGACATCATTAGCTTTCCTGTACAGATGAGAAAATGACAATTCAGAGCTGTTAGTTTTCTTGTCCAAGTCTGTTCAGCTCAAAAATGCAAGAACCTACCGCACATGCAAAATTTGACAAAAATTTTGTGCTTGAGCAAACACTAGCCAGGCCCTCTTCTCAAGTAGGCCTCAGCTTTGTCCTATAAAGACTTGCACAGACACTAACATGGTTTGTAACAGCTCAAGGCCACATTCCTAAAATGATCCTAGCCCCCCTTTTATAGTGTCTAACTAAAAAACCTTAAGGCAATCAAAAAAAAAAAATACATGAAGTTTGACCATTAACTTTATGAACTTGCCACTGAGTGCTTACACTGGCAGCTGTACAAACACCTTATGAAAGTAAGGTTTCATAACCTTGGCATAGCAGTTTCTCACGGCTGTGTCTGGTGAGAAATGTGTGGTGTGTCTTGCTGAGTGGTGCTCACTATTGCTGTTACCTGTTTCCATGTGCTTTCATGAGAATGTTGCAGCTTGAATTAGAGCAAATGAACAAACATTAAATTTCTTGTTAAACTTGGCAAGAATGGAAATGAAATCAGGGACATGTTAGTCTAAGTTTATGCAGATAATGTCATGAACAAAAAGGCAGCATACACATGGATTAAACATTTTTCTACAGGAAGAGAAAGCATCACTGAGAAAGAGAGATAAGAACAGCCAACAATGAGTAGAAATGATAAAAAAAATGCAAAAATTTGTGGAGTGGTGCATCAGAATCATTTACTGACTGTAAAAAGCATAACAGATCGAATAAACATCAATGGAGAAGCAGTTAGGAAAATCATAACTGAAATTCTTGACATGAGAAAGATGTGTGCAACAATGGTCCAAAGCAGCTCACTGATGAACAGAGCAAAAGCAAATCGAAATATGCCAAGACTTTTTGGAGCATCCCAGCAATGTTTTGGTCTGTGTTATCACTGATGCTGAACCATGGGTGTACAATACAATCCTGGAACAAAGCATCAAAGTGTGCAATTCAAGTGAGTCAATTCTCCATGACCAAAAATGTTCTGTCAGTCCAAATCAAGAGTCAAAACAACATTGCTAATCTTTTTTTATATTAAAGGGATTAGTCATTATTAATTTGTACCAACTGGAGGTTAACCAAGTTTTACTATTTGAAAATGTTCAAAAGGCTGCATGAAAGAGTTAAACAAAAATGACCTAAATTTTTTGCCAACAGCACCAGCTCACAGGGTACTGTCTCCAAGGGAGTTTTTAGCCAGTAAACAACTGTATTGGAATATCCACCCTCCCCACTCACCTAATCTGGCTTTCAATGACTTTTTCCTTTACCTGAAGACAAAGGAAATATTGAAAGGAAGATATTATGATGACAGCATTGAGGACACCAAGGATAATATGACAACTGCTCTGATGTCCATGCTCTGATGGCCGTTCCCGGAGAAGTGATTTGAAACTGCTTTAAAGGGTGGTCTAGGTGCTGGCATTGGTGTATAGCATCCCCAGGGAAATACCTCAAAGCTGACTGTAGTGACATTCAGCAGTGATTCATGTAGCATTTTCTAGGATGAGTTTGTGAACTTAATTTTCGGAGCTCATACACATGGTTGGTCTCAGTCAAGACCCAAGAATACAAACTGAATCATCTGTGTTAAACAGTTTTGGGCGGCGCCTGTGGCTCAAGGGAGTAGGGCACCGGCCCCATATACTGGAGGTGGTAGGTTCAAACCCAGCCCCAGCCAAAAAGTAAAAAAAAAAAAAAAAAAAAAAACAGTCTTTGTGGGAGGGTGAATCCTAACCTTTGATCATTGCCAGATAGTAGACCCAACTGGGCTAATTGCATTTACACTGACTAACCTTTTGTAATTTTTCATCTCCCTAACTCTACTAAGCACCCATTTGCCCCTCTCCCAACTCCCTCATTTTTCCTTTGAAAGACCCCATTCACCTCTATACAAATCAATGTTGAATTCATTTCATGCTGGGACTCTTTCCCTATTGCAACAGTTCTTACTAATTAAGTTTGCTCTTGCCACTTTCATGTCCAGCTTTGTTTATCTTTTACAAGCTATAAGACGATGTGAGTGCATTTTGAAATTTCTTATAAGATTATAATCCTTTAAAGTAAGAAATTACCATTCTTTAAAAGCTTCCTGAACACAGAGGCCAAATTCCTTCTGCTCACGGTTGTAACCACCAGCACTTAACAGACTGTGTAGCACATATTCGGTAAATATTTATTAGGATAAATAGACCCATAACTCATGTGTTTTCAATTTTTCTTTTTTTTCTTTTTTGATGTGGATAGGAGTTGATGCCTACTCCTTAGTCTTATGATAGAGCATCAAATGGATTAGTATGTTCACTCACATATACATAAATACACCAGTGATTTCTGAGTTCGGTAGTATATTAGTTATTTGTAATGTTAGTTCTGTAAGTAACCCACTGATAAACAATGGGAGTATGTAAGGAACAAATACTTCACTGTTTAGCTGTTTATCTATGAGCAGAAACTACTTTGCACAGGGAGCAGAGAAAAAGGCTCTTTTTTACTCTTCTCTCTTCCTAGGTTGTCAAAGGGTATATTTTTTACCTTTGTGTATTTTATGTACTTTCGTAAAAATACTTTGAAAACTTTCACTGATGCCGAGGCAGTGGAAAGCTCTATGAAAATGTTGCCTCTTATTATTGAAAAGAGAAGAAGTTCTTGCCAGACAAATTTTTCTGAGACAGGTTTGGTTTAGAGAAAAAAAAATGCCAATAAAGATCTAGCCAGAAAAGAAAGAAAAAAATTCTGTGCCTCAGTTTGAATCATCTTAGAATATGGTACTCTAAGTCTTTTGTTGAAGGGGAAATGAAGCAGGTTTGAAACCCAGTAACCTTTCAAGCACCTTCTCATTAGTTTTATTGTGACCTTTATTTGATATGCCAAGATGGTAGCACTTTCACATGGGCTTTCTCCATTGACCTTCAGAGTGTGCTGTCTTATCAGTAGTGTTCTAAAGATAGAGACAAGAGTATAGATTTTATACACATGATGATATATCGTATTCACATGTACATTTTGACATATATACATTTTAATTCAGGAAATTCATGTACACAACTGTGTAAGCTAAAAGTTTGCTATATAGGGTGGCGCCTGTTGCTCAAAGGAGTAGGGCTCTGACCCCATACGCCAGAGGTGGCAGGTTCAAACCAAGTCCCAGCCAAAAACTGCAAAAAAAAAAAAAAAAAAATGTTGACTACATATATAATATTGCATATATAGCTTTATAATGTCCCCTGATTATACACATTTTATATGCATTATACTTAGAACCTAGTGAAAGGTTGGTCAAATTTGTGAGGGATAAACAGCCGTGCGTTACTAAGGTCAGGGTAAAAATCTTTGAGGGGAAGGAAACAAGTACAAATGGTGTCTCTTTATGTACAGACAGGCTGCTCTATAGTTACTTACCAGAATAACCTGGAAGACAACAGGTTTAATTTCATTCACCCTTCAATTGATTGTGAACTGTTCAAAGGGTTAATGTGAGGATTTATTTTAAGGACCGACCCCTATAAATACTCAACTCTTCCCATACAATGAGAGTGAAGACACAAATCAAAACAACACAACAAACGTTCACGCACACATAGTCATAAATTTACCATGAACCTGTAAGAAGTGTGGGCTGCTCCCTGTATAGAACGTGGACTGAAATTTAATAACGTGTAGTGGACACTGTGGTGATTCAAACAGATTCTGCTCTTTCAAATCAAGACACTCAGTTCTTCCCAGGAGCTGTGACCGTGGCCATTCACAGAAATGTCTCCCTCTGTAGGAGAAAGTTGTCTCCACCAAGGCCATACCCCCATCCTGAGAAGGAGGGCAGTCAAGACTCGCTGAGGCAGAACACAAAGACTTGCTCCCCTGCCTCAACTCTGGGCATTTGTGAAAGGCCCTTTCAGCTCTGAGCACCCCCCGGATGGAATAGGCTCTCTTGTGCTACCATCCTGTGGGCCAGCTGCTCCTTCTGCATCTCCTATGCTCCCCTAGGCATTGTTTCTGAGAATACTTTCCAAAAAACCACAGACATGCCTGTCCCCAGCTCAGACTATTTCTCAGGAGCATGTGACTTTATAAGCAGCATTTACTGGGGCTGTTGTCTGTGTGAATATTAAATACAGTACACAATCTGATCCAGAGCTCTCCCCACCACCATTTTTTACCCCTCAACTCTACCTTCCTGGGACAGAATATTCTCAATTTATTATATTCTTCATCCCATCTTGCTGACTCAGCCCAATAGAGGAAAGACAGAGTTTGTGTCTGTCTTTATAAATCCTTTTTTCTACTTTCCAGGTTTGTTTTGGGCCAGATATAAAAAGGCCAGTACTCTGCAAAAATGGAAATAACCTTTTCTCTTTCTTTGTGGTAATGAAAGCATACAGTACACATAACAACCAGTTTGAAAAAATGCTGAGTCCTTGCTTATTTTCTGCTTCAGTAATCTTTATTGAGCAGCAATCCTGTTCTATGTGAATAATATTTGTTTTATTTGGGGGGCTCTACAATTCCTTATCTAAAATTCATTGTGAACCAGTCTCATCTAGACTTCCCCACAACTGTTCAAAATAGTAAGCTGGCTCGAGGGACGTGGAATACAATGTTAATGTGTACAGGTTTTCCGTGATGCAGAACAAACACTACAGGACCCATTTCTCCACAAAGTCTCTTGGTAGATCACAGAATGCTAACTAATACAAGCTTGTGAAACGATTGCCTGAAATTCCTCCTCAAATGCAGCAGTTCTATGTTAAGAGATAGTCTAAGTGAGAAATATCACGTGTTCTGATTGGGAAGGTCTGCCAAAATAACAAGGACCTATGTGCCCATTTATGCATATAAACTGCTATATCAGATCAAATATTGAATAATTAAAATGCCCAATATTAGAAACCAAACATAGGAAAGGAGACTCAGGCATAATTTTCCCACCAAGTCCAATAGAATTCTCTGTATCTGCATCTTTAATGATGCTAAGAAAGGCAAAACTGAAAACTTGCATATAATTATTTAATTTATAATTTTTATTTGCGCTTTTATAACTCACATTAAAGCTCTTCAAGAAGGATAGTAGTGAATCAAAAGAGAAAATTCAAATGCAAAACAAGAAAATTTTTTTAGAGTAAAGAGGGGCAGGAGGATTCCAGAAGCAAAAAGCAAAATTGAATCTAATTTTTCTAAGAAGAAACTCTGGTATGGAGAAACACAATTTCTCTGAAGGCAATGATCCTACCAGAGCAAACTATGGCAGCAAAAAAGAAAAAACAAAACCATTCCTTGCAATATTCTCTGTCCCTAGAAACAAAAGACCATACTACCACCCACCACACCAACTTGGCTTTACCACAGAGTTCTTTAAAGACCCTGATAACACAGATGAAAATGGATTTCACTACTCTACGTTTTAAGTGCCTTTCCAGTTATTTTTATTTCCAAACATTTGAAAATGTCATATTGCTGTATATAATTTTCTTTCTCTAAGATAAATATTCTAGAATATGAGCAATTTCACCAATCTGAAGATTATCAGTGAATATAAGCAAAAAGTGCCAAAAAAGGGTTTGAAATCAATCACAAAACATTGTACTCTCAGAAGCCTTTTATCCACGAAACTAGTGATACCCCATAAAAAACTTTCAATTTTTTTTAATTCTATAAGAAATTAGGTGACTGTCCAGATAGCATATTTTAGAAGTCTCCTTTTCATAAAATTCATTTTTTTCTTTAGCAATGATTTTTTAAATAAAAAAAAGAGCATTTCCTTAAAAACAAAGAGTAAAAAAGAAAACAAATATCTTAGGATTTCTTAAACTATGTGCTAGAATTAGAACTGGAATTATTTCATACATTATCTCATTTAATTCATTATGAATAATAAATATTATGTAATTTAATCATGAGTTCTCTCTTACTTAACATCACTCATTTAGCCTACAAATATTTATTAATTACCTATTTTGAACTAGGTACTGTATAAGGGCCTAAGAAACAGAGGTAGAAAACAAGTCACAGCCACGCACCTTCCAGAACGCAAAATGATCCTTAATTCAGTAGGATACAAGAAAGAGATAATGGTAGTTCTAGCTGGATTCTTACTCTAAATCACTCAGTAACTTTTCAATAATGCTCTCTTTTCTATTTATATATTTAACAGATAATGTGAAAAAAATCTCTACTAATAATAATTTAAAATTCCAAATTAACAAAATACACTGGAAACAGAATTTGTAATCCCCACTTTCTATGAAAATCATGATGTGAAAAGAGATAAAAAGGCATTGGCCTAAAATCATACAATCAGGGATGTTTCAAAACTGAGATTTTAATCTAAATCCTTTTGCAAAGTAGATTGTAGCACAACTCTGCTAACTTTAAAACAGTAAGCAAATGTGTCTAAAATAAAGCAATGATGAATCAAAAGCTATCAAAATGTGAAAGACTTCAGAGTTCTGGGTATGATGGGAAGGGGAATATGAATAAGAAATGTTGACCGTAAACTATCATTTTGCTCAATTCACAAATCTATCTCTTCTTATTGTACTTGACACCATGACTTTATATTCGTTCGGCATTTGAAGGATCCATGTGTTATGTGTGGTGTTTTGGGTCTAGGCAGAATGTTGAGTTCTAAATTTACATTTACTTATAAGAAAATTTTCATTAAACTTGAGAGAATATTTTCAGTTATAATTAATTTCATGTTTAACTAATTGGCACTATAGCAACAAATCTACTCCTCAACACCAGTGGCCACATATTCTAATTATTATTTCTATTGGAAATCATCTTTTCCTAGAGAACTTTAGAGTTTGAAAGAGACTTTAAAAATTACCTAGTTTAGCTCTTTGGACAACAGTGTTCAGCAGATTCTTACAGAATATATTAACCTCAAGTTATTAGTTAATTTAATTGATATATTAACCCCAAGTTACTAAATAATCTGAAATTATTGATTAGTTTGAGAATGGACACAGGTGGGACTACATAATGTTAAAATTAAGAGAATTAAAACCACAAATTATTATATTTTTGAGGGTCTTTCCAGTTTGACTTGGCTTACTTTATAATTTCTTGCTTGGGTCTTTCATGAGATCTTTCATAAGGTGGCAGACACTGGAGTTATCTGAAAGCTCAACTGGTTCAATTAATGCTGGCTGTTGGGCACTTCATTAGAGAAGCTACAGGTAGCCTCTATGTGTGGCTTGGGCTTCTGACAAAATGAGGTTTGAGAAGAAGAATGAGTAAGCTTTCCAAGAAACACAAGTCAGAATTTTCAAGATGTCAAATTACTTGACCTGGAAAGCTGCCACCATCATTTTCAGCAAGTTCTATTATTCAAGCAAGTCACTAAGTCAACCCTACATCCAAGAGAAGAGATTACAACTTTTACACTATCCTTTAGTATGAAGGACAACATGAGCACATAAGGAGGGAAAGGATCGATGGTGGCTGTCTTTAGATGATATTTACAAAAACATCTTCCATTTGTATGCTGTTAGATCAGGTGAGGTTTACTTGGTGATCGTATTACTTTTGTTGCATCCTCCTTTTTGTATCTTTTGTGATCATAAAGAGAATGTTTTGGGATGGGAAATTATGCATCAAAGGTGATTTTGTTCCAGCTTTGTCAATTCTGGACCTAATCAAATTTTGAAATTGAACAAAATAAGCCTGATTCTTTTCATTGAACCTCACAGAATGTACTGAACTCTGCCTTTTAAAGAGCGAAAACTAAATGGTCTTTAAAATCTTTTCCAGTTCTGAGATTCTGTAAGATAAGATGATTTTCTGTAGAAATATCTGCCTCCAGATAGCCAATAATAGATTATTATATAAATTCTCCTGACAGAAAAAACTTCATTATCAGAGGTATCATTCTTTCTTGGCAAATAATTAGCTCATAGTTCAATAAATTTGCTTTCATTTGCTTTAAATGAAGAAGGAAATCTCCCTTGTTGTTGTACCATAATCCCTATCCAGTATGTGAGTGCCTATATTTTTGCTTCATTCAATAGTCCCCAGAATGTTGTTGTTACTCAGTACCTTTTTGTTGAATCCGGAATGGTTGTTAAGAATGCGTATGTACCTGCTACAGTTGGCATTGGCTGAAATAGCACATACATGTGCTCCTAAAATCCCAAGAAAGACATTATATTTTACTGAATTCTGCTTGCATGAATTCAAACATAAAATAACAATATATGAGACATTCCCATAGCATAGTGTAACTAGATTCACAATTTCTGATCTGCCTTGAATGGATGTGCATATAATCCTCACTCATAACTAAGATCCCAAAGGAGATTTCCTAATTGTACACCAGAGCTCAACACTAGATGCTTTGAGTCAAGTAACAAATTTATGAACTCTGTAAATAATGAAAAGATCAAGTCACTAATAAAAACACACCAAAGAGCTTTCTAAGATATAATCTCCATTTTGATCCTGTTTCTGGGCAGAAAAATACCCCAAACTTCACTGAGATTGCAGGCCAACACAGGCACAGGCTGCCTCTGTATCACTAAGGAAGCAAAGGCAATGCAGTTTGAGTTGGTCAGGTGCTCCAGCATCTATGCTTCCAAAATGATTGTGAATGTTCCAGGTAATGGGAAGCCTGATGGCTCTGGCTCATGTCCACATGGCCATGACACTTTCTGAAATAGTGTCAGTAAAATCCTGACACTCCTTCTCTTAATCACTGATTAAGAAACTGCAATTGATTCAAATATGAAATTATGATTTCACAAGTCCATCTACTAGCCTGAGAACAGGTGTACTGCTACTTTGCCAGAATTAGAGTGCTCTGACTTTGCTCCAATCTGTGCTTTGCACAGATACCAATTTTGTTGGAGAAAATCTTTGTGTACAAAGAATAGATAAATTCCTTAGGTTATACATCTCTGCTTTCTTTGTAAGGAACCCTTGCAACAAATATTTTCAAAAATATTTATGTGCTTTTATGTCTCATGTTTCCTATCCATGCCTTTTCTTCTCCTCGTCACAAGGCATGTGTCTACCTCAAGGTCAGGGCTAAGGATGTGCCAAAGGAGGATAACAGAAATTATAGCATGACTCAAGTTAAAATTTGTTTTTTGTCGTCTACAATTTAATTTTAAAGTCTATAGCAAAACAATGGTGAAAACTAGGGTTTATCTACAAAATGGTTTGATTAACTTTCTTATCTTTTATTTCAAATATAAAGAGGTAATTCTTGACAACTTGATTATGAAGCTTTGCAAAGTGGAATTCTTTTCCAAACAAAATAAAAAATGAAAGAAATATATTTCAAGTCCTGACTGATTAAAAAGATGGAAAAGAGAGAAAGTTAAGGAAAAGAGGGAATGAAAATCATTTTAAAACTTTGCCTGTCGATGCTTAAGTCCTAAACAAAGTGTCTAAGATGAGTAAAAAGAAGTCTCAGAGTAGATAAGTATCTATTTTGCTTCTCATTTGGACTCAAGTAAAAGACCTCAGGAATGGTATCCCAATAACCTCGTAAGACAATTCCAAACAAGTAAACAAAAAAGAAGTAATGGCATAATCAGATTGACAAGGGAACCTACTTATTGCTCAAGAGGCACTGTTAGCCATCAGCAACAACGTGATAGAGGTAAACAGAAACTCATGCATATTGCATGCCTTTTAAGAATCAGAGAGTGTAGCAGGCAGCTTCAAAGGTGGTCCCACTGATCCCCACCTCTGGGTATTAATAGGCTTACGGAATTCCTTTGATTAATTTCCCTTTAACCAATAGAGTTAAAAAAGATGAAGGATATGTCACTTCTGTGATTAGGTTTCCAATATTAAGACTTCTGTCTTGCTAGCAGATTTATTACGTTATACATCTTTAGAACTGCATGCATGCATTAATGAAGCAACCTGCCATATTGGAGAAAAAGCTAAGGGTAGCTGTATTCATCTGCTTAGGCTGCTATAATGGAAAACCACAGACTGAGTAGCTTAAATAACAGAAAATTATTTTCTCATAATTCTAAAAGTTATCAGTAGATTTAGTGTCTGGTGAAGTCTCTCTTCTTGGGTTGCAGATGGCCATCATCTCACAGTGTCCTCATATGGCCTTCCTTGGTATGCATGTGGAAAGTAATCTTAGCTCTTTCCCTTCTTATAAGGACTCAGATTGTACTGGCCTAGAACCCCATCTTTATGATTTCATCTAAACTTAATTACTTCCTTAAAGGCCTTACCTTCAAATACAGTCACATTGTGGGTTACGACTTCAACATATAAATTGGAGGGGATAAAATTCAGTTCATAACAGTAGTCTCTGGCCAGTAGCCAGGAAGCATCTGCAGCCTCCATCCATTAGCCAGTTAGGAATCTAATGCTGCCAGCAGCCAATGAGTGAGCTTGGAAGCAAATATTTTCTCAGTTGAGCCTTCAGATGAGACCTTAGACCAACACCTTGATTGTAGGCTTGTGAGAGAATATGAAGCTGAGGCCACAGATAAGCCATGCCAAGATTCTTGACAAACAAAAATTATGAAATAATGTGTGTCATTTTAAGGCACTCAATTTTATAGTAATTTGTTGGGCAAAATGAATAAATAATACAGAGCAGTAAATGCACTTAGAGCCAGTAGGTCATCCATAAGGCCAATAATCAGGCAAACAAATTGCTCAGGAATACGGAGAATAATTTTGCTGAAGCAAATCTTCTTCTAAGTCTTTTCAATATGTTAGAAAAGCAGAGATGTTTAAGTGTGGGTAAGAACTGTGGGTTCTAAAATAGGACGAATCTGAGTTCTAATGCCTCTGGCAGTCAGTGCATCCTCAGACAAGCTACTTTATAGCAACAGTGAATGAAAGTGATGAATGCAAAGCTAAGCAGTTTAATGTTTAAAATAGGTTTAATAACTGTACTAAGAAATAAATGAAAAAAGTAAATTATTTGACACATAAAAAGTATTTAACTTACATGAACTTTTATTGTTAATGTGCAAGTAAGGAAAGATAATAGGGCTTCAGTTTAAGCCCTTATTGAGCTTCTAATATGTGCTACATGTATAATATGTTATATATGCATATAAACTACATATATAAAATGTATATAATCTTGCATCTTTTATGTATGATGATTGTTATAGTTGATCTTGAGCCCTCTTTTGGAATCCTCCTCACTAGTTACTACCATCTTTATTTTGCAATAGGAATCTCAAGCACTGTAAATAACTTGGCTAGAGTCATGCTGGTTTCATAGGAATTTGAATGTAGGGCCAAGAGTCCTGAGAACTCTGGTCCTTTTAGTTATACATTATCTCCAAATGATGATAAAACCCTCACAAAAAAATCTGTGGAGGTTACTCAGTAGAGTACGGAATTGAGTACCAGCCTCTTGAAAAACGAAGAAAATCAATAACAACCAAATACTCATTGGTTCAGACTGTTTTCAATTTGGACTGAATCCTTTTTTCTATCATTTCTGCTAATGCCATGGCCACAGCAGAAAGAGATTATCATTGGCTAATTCAGAATGACTTTGTTCAATTTATCTGATTTACTTCACAAAAGAGAGAAGTAGGTTTATATTTTCTATTGTGTATGAACAAAATGGGGTCACCACCCTTTGCATTGCATTGATTTGAGTTTGTTCACATCTTTCTAACATACTCCATTAGTTGCAGCTGGATTATTACAGCTTCCTGAAATTGATCAAGTTTACGTTGGGAAAGATGCTTTTTGAGAGAGAAATCAGAAGTTTTTCCTTTCATATTAATAAGACAGAAGTGCCTTCTTAAATTGGCATGTTAACCTTCTATTTCATAGCACTCTCATGGAACAAATCACACTGCCACATGCATAAGTTCCCTTTGACTTCTCAATATGCTCTAAATGTTGCATCCAAAAAAGACAATGGTCATGTTCTATAAGAGCATCCGTGAACTGTCAGAGCCAGTCCATAAAGAATGACAGGAAGATAAGAAAATGAGACCAACGAGAAATACACTAGATAAATAATATCAAAGTGAAATGTCTTGAATATGAAGAGGCTGGAAAAAAAACTTGGGAAATGATCCTACTGAAAATAGTTTCAGATGCTGTGTTTCCATTAAATGCAGAAAATTGCCTATTAAAATCACTACCAAAAATAGAGGAGAGAGAGGAAGGGAGAGATGAAAGAAATTTGAGTTGTGCTTTATTTCTCCCAGTCATTTGTTATATATTCTAAAATTGGGGAAATACATTCAAGGACACATTGACTATGAATTTAACCTTTCTCCACCTTCGGTGTAGGGGGAGAAAGATATTTGACAAATAAAATGACCAATTATGGTAAATACAAAACAAAGTGGCTTCAGCAATTCTCTGGTGCCCTGCGGGTTTCTTTCAATCTTTATAGTCTGTTTGGCTGTTATGGGGGTGATTTTTTTCCACTCTGCATCTTTTCTCTTTTCTTGCTCTTTTTTGAGTTTAATTACAGTTACTGTTCACAGGCTGTTGAGCTTAAAAATCATTTGCTGTCTTGCATATTTACCCTGCACTTGATTCATTCACAGCTGTTCATCAGTGCCATGCTATTCAGTGTGGGGAGTGAAATCGCTTATCTTTACAGAGCAAAGCGGCATTTTTATTTACTCAAGGTCTATAAAGGGAGAATAATAAAATGATTGCAGTGGTAATTCTTTAGTCCAATTTATTTAAGTTTTCTTTTATGTACCAATATTGCGGTATATTTTTGATGATCCTATTAACTATTTTAACTAATCCCTGGAGATATGTGAAAGAATGAAGGTATTGGCACCTTTTCTAGAGAGATTAGGTCAAAGCATATTGACCACAAATGAAGGCATCTCTACCTCAGTACTGACACACACATATATAGATTGGATTTACACTGTAGGCATAATTTAAATGATATAAAATAAAGTTTCTTTGCAAAGAAGTTTTTCTAGGGTGCCTGTCACTTCCACATTTTAACTTTGTACTATGTAAATGCATTAATTTTAAGTAATTTCCTTTAATATACAAAGTGTTACTTGGGAGAAACAACACATTAGCTATCATCAGCATATGGAATTTGTTTAAAAGATGACAGAGCTTCAGATCATTCCATGGAATAAACTTCATTTCAGGAAGAAGCGGTCGAGCAGTCCTCTTCACAAGGTTTGGCATGCCAACTTCCTCTGTTTGCCAATAAGATCACCAACTAACCAACACCTAAAATGTATACTTTGAAAGTTATGAAAAATATAGATCAAGTTACTGGAAAAAATATTTGAAAGAGTGTCATAATATAGAAAATCATCTATTATAACTAGCCTTTATTTAAAGGTGAAGAGTCAACACACACGGAGGTTTTAAATGAATTGATGGCATAGCCAGTTTTGTAGCTTGTTAAAAACTTCAGAAAAGATTGTTTATCACCACTCAATTTGCAGTCACTGAGATGTGGAAACAATCTAAATGCCCATTAACACCAGAATGGATTACATATACCATGGAATAATATTCACCCATGAAAAAAATGGTGACTTCACATCCTTTGTAATATCCTGGATGGAGTTGAAACACATTCTTCTTAGGAAAGTATCACAAGAATGAAAAACCGAGTATCCATTGTACTCAATACTACCATGAAGCCAGTAGATGAACTAATACATGCCCACACAAGAGAAAAACTCAATTCAGTTCAAGTTGGTGGAGGAGGACAGGAGGAAGGGAGGAGGAAAGGGGACTGGTGTGCTACCACCTAATGGGCACAATGTAAGTGTATATGATATGGCATACCTCCTGCGTGTGGGACACAACTACAACAGGGACTTTACATAACAAATACAAACGTTGTAACCTAATTGCTTGCACTCTCATATTAATCTGAATCTTTTTTAAAAGTTCAAGAAAGAAAAAATTCATAGAAGCAAATAACTACTGAATCTGTCATTTGCCATGGAGGCATGTGCCAATCCCAGGTGGCCTACACATTAGGATTTAAATGGCTTTGTTGGGACAAACATCAAAATTTGGGATCCTGATTTTGATGAAAATTTGAGTCAAATTTACCCACATAAAGACATAAAAACAAGACTCTCCAAAAGTGATACTTTCAGCTTCTTTGGGATGAGATGGGCTGTTTAGAAGAGAGAGAAGGAAGTGGTGGTACTTGCCTACTTTCCTTGGGATTAAGAAAATTTTTCCTGAAAATTTCTAGCTATGTACTGGGGAGAGGCCAGTATTCACACTACGTGGATTCCTCAGGCTACCCCCCAAAAGAAATAAATTTAAATTAGAGTAGTTCCATAAATTCATTTGCAACCTCTGTGTAGGTGCCTCTAGGAACTTAGCAGGAGTAAGAATAACTTGCTGTAGAAAATCATACTTTGATCACACCTCAAAATAATCATACTGATTAAAAATATGTGAAGAATAAAAATCTTGCAATAAAAAATTATCATATAAGCAAAGAAACAAATTAGACCACACAGACTATAGACAGAAAATCATCAGATACAAAATAGTAAATATTTGTAAAAGCAACATTCTGTAAAGGAACTTAAAGATGTAAAAGCAATAAAAAACAAATAGTCCAATTTGTTAAGAAACAAATTTTAAATAAAAAACAAATAGTCCAATTTGACAAGAAAAAAATTTTTTAGTTTTTCTTTATTTTAAGACACAAATAAAGACGTTATTAGTGAACTGGAAAATAAAAATAAACATCTTGAAAGAATTTCTAGATGGCAAAATGATATAAACTAGGGAAGCTGAGAAATGAGGATAGAATGGTTGAGTCTTCCATATATCTGATTAAATTTATAAAGAGAGAAGATGAAAAATGAGGGGAGAGGAAATAGTTGAAGAAGTAAATGAAGAGTTTTTTTTTTAATTAATGAAAGTCACAAATATTCAGATCTAGATACACCCCCCAAATGTCGGTATATACACAAAAAAATTCTCATGTATTTACAATGGAATAAGACTATACTAATTCTAAGAAGAAAAATACCTTAAAAACAGCCCCCTTAAAAATAGTTAACCTACAGATGACTGACAATTTGACCACAGACTTCATACTGGTTGTTAGAAAATAGTGGAATAATACCTCCAAAGTGAGACTAGAACTATATATACTCTTTGATACTATTTTTGAGAATTAAGGAAAATGAAGACAGTTTAAAACTTATGCAAAATGATTGAGTAAGCTTTTCACAAATAGATCCTTACTCAAAATAATGATAAACAATATACTTAAGACAAAGGGCAAATCACCTCCAAAAGTCTATATTTTATATGTAACAAGAAAGTTAAAATTTTCACTGTAATCACAAAAAATTCATGAAAATTTAAAGAATAACCATGACTACTATTGTAACAACAAAACTCAACTAATATTAAAATTTTCAATTGGATAAATAACAAATTCATTTAAAACCTCTGTGGGTTTTTTGGTTTTTAACTTGTTAGAGAAAGGGAGAAACAATCAGAAAAAGCAGAAGAAACAAACATTATTTTAGAAATTTTTAAAAATCCATATCAAAATAAAGATAAGATGGTTTAATATATATTCATAAACATAAATATTTTCAGTCTGTGAAATTTAAAACTCATCTATATTTGAGAACACAAAAAGGTTCTAAAACCCCTAAGAATATAGGAAGTTTGAAAATAAAATAATGGAAAAAGATGCTGAGAGAATAATAAAAAAATTATTTTTGTTTTATTGCCATGAAAAATAAATAAATACTAATATAAAAATTACTTGATACAAAAGACATACATTATTAAAAGTTTTAATCCATTGAGAGAAGACATTCTAAACATGTAGAACATAATTACATAATCAAAATACTGTATATGAAGCAAAAATTGGTGCTAATACAAGGAGAAATTAAATTGAATTAAGTTAAATTAAATTAAAGTAAGTCAACAAAAAGAACAAAGTTGACTTAAATTACATAGGAACAGAAAATCTAATACTTATGCATCATTGATTAAGACAAATCATATTTCATACATATGCTTTAGCACAGAGTAAGTCTTAATTTAAATAAAATAATAATAATTTGATATCATAAAGATCACATTCAGTGATTACCATGTAATACAGTCACAGTAAACTTAACAAAGTTAATTCTTAAGACCCAGGCATTTATAAATTAGAAACAAAACTTCTAAATAATGATTTTGATGTCAAAGAATAAACAGCTTTACAAATTAAAAACATTAGCAATGAACTAGAAAAGTAAAAATACCATCAAACCTTTAAAATGACTTTTAAAAGGATAGGATTAAAAACAAAGTGTAAAATCATTTTTCCAGACCCGCGAAATTTGACATTGGTATTTTGACAACCATTGTCTTCATTCTGTAGTATACTTTAGGTGGCATGGGCATGTGGACAATGTTGATTCTACCAATCCATGAGCATGATCTTTTTTTCCGTCCCTCAGTGTCTCATACAGATCTTTCACCTCTTTGGTTAAGTATGGAGGGAGAGGGGTGGGGCCTTGGTGCATGCCACACCTTCTGGGGGCAAGACACTATTGCAAGAGGGACTTTACCTAACAAATGCAATCAGTGTAACCTGATATGAGGACAATTAATGACAATTAAGGTTATTGGGGGGAGAAGCAGAAAGAGGGACGGAGGGAGAGGGGTGGGGCCTTGGTGTGTGTCACACTTTATGGGGGCAAGACATGATTGCAAGAGGGACTTTACCTAACAATTGCAATCAGTGTAACCTGGCTTATTGTACCCTCAATGAATCCCCAACAATAAAAAAAAAAAAGAAAAAAAAAGTATACTTCTATTTTATTTTCTTCGTTGCTATTATAAATGGTATTGAGTCTTTGATTTGACTCTCAGCTTGACTGCTATTGGTGTAGGGAAATACTACTGATTTGTGTACATTAATTGTGAAACCTGAGACTTTCTGAATTTATCAATTCTGGGAGTGTCTTGGTAGAGTCTTTGGGATTTTTCTATATACAAGATCATACTGTCAGTGAGAAGTAGTGGTTTGACCTCCTCTTTCCCAATTTGGGTACTCTTTGTTCTTTCTCTTGTCTGATTGCTCTGGCTATGACACCCAGTACTATGCTGAATAAAAGCGGTGACAGTGGACACCCTTGACTTGTTCTGATTCTTAGGGAGAATGCTTTCAATTTTTCTACATTCAATATAATGTTGGTTTTTATAATTTTGATATATATTACTTCTATGCCTAGTTTATTGAGGGTTTTATCATGAAATGGCACTGGATTTTGTCAATTGCTTTTCCTGCATCTTTTGAGATGACAATACGATCTTTTCTTTGCTTCTGTTTATGCAATGAACCATATTTATTGTGTTATGCATGCTGAACTGTCTTTATATCCCTGGGATGAATCCCACTTGATTATGATAATTTTTTTATGTACTATTGAATTTGGTTCGCTAGTATTTTGTTGACAATTTTACCATCCATATTCTTAAGGGATATTGGTCTGTAGTTTTCTTTGTGTGTGTGTGTGTTTGTGTGTGTGTCCTTTCCTGGTTTTGACATCAAAGTTATAGTGGCTTCATAGAATGAACTGGGAGGATTCACTCCTTTTTGATGTTACAGAATAATTTCTGCAGTATGTGTACCAGCTGGTTTTTATAGTAGAATTTGGTTATAAATCCATCTGGTCTGGGGCTTTTTTGGTGTAAGATTTTTTATTACTGCTTCAAACTCCCTGATAGTTACTGGTCTATTCAGGAGTTCTATTTCTTCCTGATTAAGTTTTGGAAGATTGCTTCTTTCCAGGAATTCATCGATTTTCTCTATTTGTCTGGCTCATTTGCATAGAGATTTTTATGATATTCACAATGATATGTTGTATTTCTGTGATATCAGTTGCAATATCTTACTTTTCATTCCTGATTGAGTTTATTTGAGCTATTTGTTCTGTCTCTTTTATTCTGGTAATTCTAGTAAGAAGTCTACCTATTTTGTTACTTTTTCAAAAAACCAACTTTTTGTCTCATTTATCCTTTGTATTGTTTTTTTATTTTCCATTGTGTTTAGTTCTGCTCTGACCTTTATTATTTATTTTCTTCTACTGGCTTTGATTTTGGTTTGTGCTTCTTTTTCTAATTCTTTGGAATTTGTTAAAGAACAAATCTGGCAAAATCACATCACAATACTTCAAACTATACTGCAAAACATAATGGTTTTGATACAAAAATAGAGCCATAGACCAATGGAACATAACAGAATACCCAGATATAAAATCATATACTGTAAATCAACTGATCTTCAACAAAGAAGACAACACCATACACTAAGGGAAAGAAGCCCTATTCAGTAAATAATGCTGAGAAAATTAGATAGCCATATGCAGAAGAATGAAATAGAACTCCTACCTATCTCTACTTATAAAAATGAATTCCAGATGACTAAAATACTAAAATGTAAGGTATGAAATAATAAAAATTCTAGAAGAAATTATAGGAAAATTTCTCTAGCTATGGGTCTAGGTAAAGAATTTTATGGTCTTACCATAAAAGCAATTACAGTAACTACAAAAATAAATAAATGGACTTGATTAAACTAAAGAGCTTGTGCACAGCAAAGAAAATGATCAAAAGAGCAAATAGATAATTTGGAGAATGGGAGAAAATGTTCACAAACTATACATCTAATAAAGGGCTAATATCCAGAATCTACAAAGAACTCAAACAAATCAGCAAGAAACAAACAAACAAACATTAATAACTGGCAAAAGACATGAACAGAAACTTTTCAAAAGAAGATAGACAAATGAACTACAAACATACAAAAAAAAAGTCAATATCCCTAATTAGGAAAATGCAAATTAAAATAACAACAATATATCACATTATTCCTAGAATGGAGTAGTCTAAAAACAAATGATGATGGTGTAGATGCAGAGACAAAGGAATGCTTTCATGCTGTTGGTGGAACCGCAAAGTAGTACAGCTTCTCTGAAAAGCAGTATGGAGATTTCTCAAAGAATTAAAAGTAGTTCTTTAATGCAGCAATCCCACTACTGTATATCTACCCAAAGGAAAAATACTAACTTTGTCAAAAAGATATTTTCTCTCAAATGTTTATTGCCACATAATTCACAATTGCAAAGATGTAGAATCAACCTAATTGCCCATCAATCTGTGACTGGATTAATAAAATGTGGTATATACCATGCCAAATATACCTTGTCATATATGCCATGTCATATTACTCAGCCATGAAAAAGAATAAATTAATGTCTTTTGTGGCAATCTGGATGGAACTGGAAACCATTATCCTAAGTGAAATATCTCTAAAAGAAAAACAAATACCACATGTACTCTAATAATTTGAAAATAATTGATGATCACTCATGGGCACACAGAGAAGTAAAAATCATTGGAAATCAAGAAAAGTGGGAAGGAAGGGCTATAAACTTTTCTAACAGCCATAACAAATACTATTTGGGTGACAAGCACATTTATAGCCCCGACTTAAGCACTATAAAAGCTATTAATGTAACAGAAACAGTTGTATTCCCTTAATATTTTTGAGTAAAAATAAATAAAAAGAAATGCACAAACTTATAAGCAAATATTAAAAAAGAGATAGCCTAAAATTTAATGGGCTAAGCACCTTACATAAGATTCTAGCTGTCCAAAATGACGCTGTAACCCCCTTCTCCAGGAAAAAAAGGTAAAATAAATAATAAATTCAAAAATAATAAAATCGCTATTCTTTAATATACAAGATAAATAAAATTGAATATTGATTTTATAAAAATAACTAATAACATAAGTGACCCTGCTGGCTAATTTTAAGTATGGACATAAAAATATATAGAAAGATTAAAGGAATATTAAGAATATTATAAATCATTCATGAAAATAAATTTTCATGGTAAAGGGAGGACAATGACTGAGATTTGGGTCCTGGGAAACTGAGTAGAACATGGAGCTACTCAGCTCTGGAACCAAGAGATTATGTAAAATGTGGAAAAGTTGACATGTTTGGTTTTAGATAAGTGGAGTCTGAAATTCCAGAGGCCTGGCCAAGTGAATCTAATCTTATCCAGTCTTAAGGTCAGATTGGACCTGGAGATAAAAAGGTAGGATATGTCAGTATCCTTCAGATAATTGAAGATAAGACACAGGATTTTAGGAGTTTACTCATGGAAATTGTGTAGATATAAAAGAGGCAAAGACTAAAATTCATAAAGAACCCAATATTTTTTAAAGTGGGCAAAAACCAGATCTTCCAATATAGACAATGAAAAGTGTGGGGTAAATGGAAGGAAAACCAAGAGCTTGTAAGTATGGAAGCCATAGGATCTGGTGAGACTGACCAACAGAAGCAAATTCTATAAAGAGGCTAGGTAAGATAGATGCTGACCAAAGTTGTCAAGAAAGAGGTTTAATGACTGACAGAAACTACAAGGCCAAGGATAATGACTGAAAGAATGACCAAAAAACATGTAAGCAACAACAATAAAATAGTATGTAGAATCTGGTAGACCAGTATGCCACATAGGGTACAGAAACAAAAACAGAACAAAAACTAGGAAGGATGCTGTCTCATTTGTTTGGAATCTGAAAGAATGAGAAGATTATGGAAAAACACATGGTTATTATCTTCTATCTTTTTTAAATTACTATTAAATAGATCCAATAGGTTATGATCATTGAAAGATATTAATAAATTTACTTCAGTATACTTTAGCACTTCAGGTCTGAGATACATTCTGGGAATTGCTGCATCTGCATTTCAGTATAGTAGAACCTCTGTAGTTGACCAACTCCTTACATTAATCACCTCCTTAAGTTGACCTAATTTTCATAGACCGGATGTGCACCATATGTAATCACAATGGAAGACTGACCTTATATATTGACCACCTCTGTAAGTTGTACTCTGGCCACTTGGACTGTAACACACAATGTAGTAAAACATCTGTAAGTAGAGACCCCAAGGGATGTCATGTCAAACTGGTTAACACATGGAGGTGGTCAACATGAGGAACTAGGCCTACTGTACTGATATGGGCATGTCTGATCTATGAAAATCAGGTCAACTTCAGGAGGTGAGTAATGTAGGTAGGTGGTTACTGTAGAGGGTCTACTCTATTAATTTAGACTCTATAACTTGATCAGTTGAGTCCATTTTATACCAAGGGGTAAAAAGTGTGGTCTTTGTACCTTAGTAGTATAATTTTTCTTTAGCATAAGTTATTTATTCATGTTTTGTTATTACCAAGTATTGAACATTCTATTGTTTATCACATACTGCAGAAGATTTTCTCAATGTGAAGGACTGATTTGAATTGTAGATACATCCTACAATTCCTGGAAAATGTTACAGTTAACTGAGACATCATGACCCAAAGGAAAGAACACAAAGAGCTGGCATTGAAGAAAAAGATTAATCCACATTTTCTGGAAAGCATCAGTGAAGGTAAGATGGTGGAACATTCTGGGCTTAGCAAGACCACAGTTAGCAATATCTGAAAACATAGACATGAGTACTTGGAGAAATATGGTAAGAAAAGCAAATATGGTAAGAAATATGGTAAGAAATATGGTAAGAAAAGTTTTCTTCCTCAGTGGAAAGGAAGAAAACTTCCCCTGATAAAGTCAATAAAGCCACATTAGGCTTGTTCAAACAAACAAGTTAATGCCTGAATCCCCATGCTAATGGTCCAAGAAGCTGCTAAAAAATTTACACAGAAATTTAGGGTGACAAATTTCTAAGAATCAGTTTGTTGGCTGGAGAAATTTAAACTGAGACACAACATCTCCCAGAAAGTCTTCTGTGGTGATTGCAATGAAGTTCCAGTAGAAGTTATGGAGAGTTCATCAAAAATTCACCAGAGGCTTCAAAGATCATGACATCTTTTTTTTTTTTTTTTTCTTTTGGCCAGGGCTGGTTTGAACCCGCCCACCTCTGGCATATGAGACCGGCGCCCTACTCCTTGAGCCACAGGCGCCGCCCAGGTCATGACATCTTTAACACTGACAATTGCAGATTCTTTTTCAAGGTAGTTCCAGACAGGACCCTCATCATAAGAGGTAACAAATGTAAGAGCAGAAAACTTTCCAATGAAAGTTTCAGTTTCACAGTTCTGCTTTTCATTAGCTCAGGTGGAAAGAAACTAAAGCCCTTGGTGATTGGTAAATTGGTAAAATTTGAAGGAGTAGATTTGGAAGGTTTTGTTGCAATGGATGATGAGGTGGCAACCTGTAATGAATCTGACCCAGAAGTAATTTTCCAAACTATATTGACCAACATATAGACCAGCATAAATGTGCATGAAGCAGCAGATGAAGTGGAAAAAGCAAATGAGGATGACACAGAAATTACAGTAACTCCAAAAGAAGAGGATGTCAGGCATCTGATAATGCAATTTATTTCATTTGCTGTGGGGAAAATGCTGAGGTATGCTAAGTGGTATAGCCAGCATTGAGAGTGCTTTCTCCACTTACATTTGTAATAAGAATAAGAAACAGATCAAATTTGATTCTTTTCTTTTTAAAGAGTGATTAAACCATAAGAAAACAGTAAATGTACTGATTTTGTATGATGCTACATGTATGATTTTACTGTTTCTGATTATTTCTATTTTGTATGATATTCTTTAATAAAAGCTGTACAAAAAAGTAAAGTACATGTGTGTGTCAGTGCAGCAGGCCTACTTCCTTACATTGACTACCTCTGTATGTTGAACAATTTGTTACAGTCCCTTGGGGGGTCAACTTACAGAGGTTCTACTGTATTTTCACTTTTTTACTGTATTTTCATTTTTTTTTGCATTCTTTTCATTTCATCTATCTTATGAAGACAACTTCTCAACTATTGAGGAAAATCTAGTAAAAAATGAATCCACAATTTTAAAAAGTTAAATTTCACTTCTGAAGTCATTGAAATAGGGTTTTTTTCCTTAGCTTCCAGGAATTACACCAATGAATCAACCTAGTTTACATTCCATGTAACTGCAGCTAACAATTAGACCAGAGTGAAAAATGACAACACTAAGTTTACAAATAACCTGTTGACTTCTGTAGCAAATGTAGACACATACATTGCTGGACAAATCTGATTATAGCAAAATAATTTTGTACCAGCATATTATTTTCAAATGGCTCATAATCAAAGCTTGTTATAGATAATAAAAAATGACATATGGGCTTCCCATCACATTTTTATCCTGTACAAATGATTTTCTCTCAATTAAAGATCCATGGCACATTTTAAGTCATATCTCCTCAAGTTTATACATAATACCGAAAACTCTTTACCATGAATCATTTGCCAGTAGCAATCTCTTTTATATGATATTAGCATAGGCAATTCCTCCCCTGTGGTATGTTTCAGCATATCCTATTAATTTACTAGTAGGTAATATTCTCATTATAGCCATCTCTTATGATAACATTAATTAGTATCCAGGAACAGGCCCTCGTAATCTATACTATTTGACTCAGGTTTTTGCTGTTTTATTAGCATTTTTTGACCTTGCTTTCACAATAGAAACTGCTGGAGAAACTGAAAGCAGCCTTATCTTCTCAGACCCACTGCCCTTATGATATCTGTTCGAGCACAGCTCTGTGTGTTAAGGAGAACAACAGACTATTCCATTTCACCTCCTTCTCTATTTGACTTTTGGGCATTCTATAAAGTATATTATTCTTCATTCCCAGCTGGCTGAATTTTATTGTTCACAAAATCTCTCTGAATTTACCTTGTGCCAGAAATCATTTGCTTGCCAAGTGTAGGTCACTCTGCATTTCTTTAAAAGAAAAGAGAAAGGAGATTGTGCTTAGAAAATGATTTGTCTTAAAGAACTGGCAAAGTCCTCAGGATAAAAAGAAAAAAATAAGGAAAATTAGAAAAACATCACTAGATCCAGTCTAACCTCTAGGTTGACTATGGGATCATGGGATAAAGTTGAACAGTTTCTAAATGTTCATCTAGTCTAAATGCTCTTAAATGTAACAATCATTTATCTGAAATCAGACTTTTTGGTCATACAAATCCTGCTTGAATAAGTCACAGACGAGAATCTTCCCACTAACTGCTTGTTCAGGAATTTGTGCAGCTCCTCTTCTCCTTTGCCTACTCAAATAGAGTCCACTCAAGCTAAGCACATCCTTTCCTTCTCCACTCAACCTGAAGCTGGACAGCCAATGTCTTATGGCTACCATGCCTCCAGCAAATAACATCTGAGGTTAGTTGCACCAATATGAGTTTAGTATGAGCTATCCCTGGTATGAGCCCTAACCAGCTGGTTACTTTCTGAGGTTCAGACCTCCACCAATCTCTGACTTACTTTTTTTTATAGCCATTACTATGCTTATCCTTGATGCTTAAGAGAGTTTTAATCTTACATAAGGGCTGAAGCTCTTTCCTAAATACAGGCCATTTACATTGAATCCAAAATGTTTAGCTTTTGGTAGATACTTGACTCTGGATGTCTAAATTTTGTCTCATGACACAAAATTAACATGACCTCATATATTTGGCTAATCCCTATCTGACTTCAATTTTCTCCACTCTAATACGAAAGCAAAACAACGCAGCTAGTTCTTCTTAAAATGGGATGCCTACAAGTGTACAAAAGTGTATGTTCTTCCAAGAACAGAAAATTAATTTATGTTTATGTTCCAAGTAACTTCATGTCTATTAGTGTAGTATAAAACAATATTAAACTTCTTAGATGCTATACCATACTGTTAACTTTCAAATTCAAAAAAAGGTATCAGTTCTGCTAATAGTAAATATTCTGTAACTGGTTGGCTAACCAACCAACTCGTTTTCTTTAACTAGATGGATTTGGTCTCTTTTCACCTGCTTTTGTGCAGAGTCAAAGATTTTAGGAGCTCCAGGAAAAAGATATCTGCTGCCAAATTCCTGCCCCACATATGCTGCCCCAAACCTAATGGGGCTACCTATATTCCTGTGGTGAGGAAAGTGCAAGTTCATGTGCCCTATAAAAATGAAACACACACTAAAGTGTTAGCTGGATTATCACTTCATTCTGGCCCTAAGGGAATTATCCCTGAGGATGACTCTTCAGGAAAGCAAGTATTAAGTATGAGAGCCCTAGAGGCTGCCTGTTGCCTTTATTACACTCCAAAGTGAAATACCCCTTCATGTGACAAAGCTAATAAAAGCCTTTGGCAAAGTTTCACAGAGACAATACACTAGTACTTACCAGTTGTCGATTGTTCAATGTGCTACTTTACAAATGAAATGTATTTTCCCTTGTGACCAGTGAAGAAACAGAGGTTTGGGGAGATTGAATATCCAGTTTTAGGTTACATAGCAAGCTAGCACATGGTAGAGACTGTGTTCACACCCAGGTCAGTCTGGCTCTATACCTTATGTTTTTCCATAGTAAGATATGATCTCCTGTAGTATCTCCTTGTATACAATGAGAATGCTAGTGGATTTCACCACTGCCCATCCAGGATGCAAAGACCTGAAAACTCACTCTCTCTGGGAAGAGAAATAGCGATCATTATTAGATTTTTATGCTATGATCATGGGGAATGAGGAGGTGCTAAAAGGATGTAGGTAGTGGATTGCTTGAGCTCAGGAGTTCAAGATTAATCTAAGTAAGTGCAAGACCCCATCACTACTAAAAATAGAAAAGCTAGCCAGGTGTGGTAGTGTATGTCTCTAGTGCCTGTTGTTTGGGAGGCTGAGATAGGAGGATTGCTTAAGCCCAAGAGTTTGAATTTGCTGTGAGCTATGATGACACCATGGCAGTCTATCTAGGGTGAAAGAATAAAATTCTGTCTCAAAAATAAATAAATTAATTAATTAAATAAAAGGGCATAGGTCCAGGAATACCATCCATGTTGCTATTTAGAAGGAAATGAGGTAAACAGAAATTAAGACCACAAGTTTATAATTCTATTGTCAATAATTCCTTTTTATGATTACCTAGCAATTTCTTTTAATTCTTCACAACTATATCTTATAAGTTAGGTATTTTTATCATTGTTGTTAATATCATTTTCACTTTATAAGTGAGATTAGGAGAGTTCAAATGATCACCTGAAGCAATAGATTAAGTCCAAACTTCTGATTTTCTAACTCTAAATTTCAATTCTTTCCTCAGTATTATGCTACTTTAGCTAACTATCATTGAGATATATGATCTATTTGCATAATAATAGAACTATAAAAACTCACTTTGGATGAGAAGGATAAAAGATAAGAGCTAGCAGTGTGGATAACTTGGAGTAAGGAATCATAGAATCAGGGAGTTGTTTACAAAATTGCAGGATAAGCTTGACTAATGACAAAGTTCAACTATCTTGGATTAGACTTTCTGACAAGCATTGCAGAGAAGTGGGTTTGCACTATGTTTTGTTGTTGTTGGTTCCTCCTCCCAGGAAATGAACCTGGTGTGGGATTTTCATGGGTAACTGAATGTAGGGAAAGAGGCCCAATGTAAGGGATGAAGCAATAAGGCTGATTATCAGCTCTTACGAGACAAATGAAAGGCTGTGGCAAGAAAATTACCCCAGAGATCAGAATTTAAGCATTCCAGAAAGAAATTAGGAAACACGGTGCATCTTACAAGGGTACATGTGAAATTTACTAGGTATAAAGTATGAATGTCTTAACACAATAACTAGGAAAATGCTGTGAAGGCTATGTTAATCAGTTTGATGAAAATATTTCAAATTGTGTGTGGAACCAGCACATTGTACCCCATGATTGTATTAATGTACACAGCTATGATATAATTAAAAAAAAAAAGAAATTAGGAAACAAAATGCATGGTAGGATGACATTCAAAAGGCAGATCATGTTTGAAGCCGGGGAAAAAACTCTAGTTGTGTAACAGCCATGAATTTATAAGGCCGCCCTGCTTACGGACTGAAGGGAGGAGAAGAATAAAGTGTACTTTAGGAAATAAATATTAGAGATTTTTTTTTTAGTAAGCCATTTTCCTAACCATTTGCAGCCACCAAATTGTGCAAACCTAACAAACTAGTTTATTTTGCTGTCTTGTAACTTGGAAATTGGAGATCCTGAGCTATCCATTTACTTAGAGCTATTCAATCCCATACCTTCCCAGTTTACAGCAGTGACAAAAGAATTCTAAAGCTACATGAAAAACATTTTCTGGTCCTGACACAAGGACAAGTATCTATGACATCTGCATCCTCAATGAAATAGGACTGACAGTGAAAAAGTATTCTTGTTTTTCTATTTTCGCATCGAGAAATACATTATAATTATTTTTCCCCGGGTCTTCTGAAATGTATTTTCTTTTTCACACAAGGAAAAATGTGAATGGATAGGTAATGAATCTCAGGAGGAAAAATCATGGCATTAACCTTCTCTTAAAAATCACTAAGGGTATCAGCAGAAAGAGATTGTTATTTTTTGCATCTAGCATTTGGACATACAGCCCTGATGTAGTATATGAGATATATACATATGTAAATGACTCTTATGTAGCATCATAGAATAACATCACCTTCATTCGATACACTTGGAAAGAGTAGCCATTCTTTATCCACCCCCAGTCACTTGTTTGAAAAAAACAACTGGGCAAACTTTAGAAAAATCACTCAATCCAAAAGTAATGAATAATTATTCACACCATATATTTATCAGAAGTTAGATCCAAATGCAGTGTACCTACCCACCAGCTGCCAAGAATGACTGACACATTTGTAATTATAATACAATTTTGAAGAGAATATATTACCAGTTTGACATCTGGAAATAGGAAATCAAAATACTTATGCAAGTCTCTAGTGAAGATGTATCTCAATTTGCCTTCATGCCTTCTTTATGCCATGTTTAAAGTCATTTTCCATTTTTAAAGACAGCGTTGCTAACTCTGCTGTCACTGCAGTTTGGTTTCCTGCGGGTCCGTAAGTGGTGCTAATCCAGTTGGTCTAGCATGCAGATCCCATTGTTGAGGGATGAAATAATAAACAACCAGGTAGACTCATGAGAATAAGAAGAAAAAAGAAAGAAAACAATATGTATTTATGTCATAATTCCTATGCCTGTTAATCGAAGAAACTTTGATATAACTTTTGAAAAATAAAAGTTATAAATCCACAGACTTCTCAGTTTCATGCCAGAAATATTGGTTGGGTACGTTTGGGACAGATTAATTGGTAAGAAAATACCAATAGCCGAGATGATTTGTTTTGTTTTGTGTTTTGAGACAGAGTCTCACTTTGTCACCCTCAGTAGAAGGCTGTGCTATCATAGCTCACGGGAACCTCAAACTCTTGAGCTTTCTTGCCTCAGCCTCCCAAGCAGCTGGGACTATAGGTGCCGGCCACAATGCCTGGCTATTTTTACAGACAATGTCTTGCTCTCGCTTAGCCTGGTCTTGAACTTCTAACACAAGCAATCCACCTGCCTAGGCTTCTCAGAGTGCTAGAATTACAGTTGTGAGCCACTGCACCTGGCCTTAGATGATGTTTTAATTGAATAGGTGATAAACAGAACAATATATAATTGTAGAACTCACTAGGGACATATGGCTAAGAAGATGTGATATTATTTCTGCTTTGTATAAGCATTTAATTGTGGTTCTAACAATGGCAATTTTAAAAGTAGAATGCATTCATATATTAGTGATGAGCCCTTTATTCTAATGAACATTTTGGTAAAGCCCTACTTTTTAACAGGATGATGTTCTAGCATGCTTGGTCTCTTCATTTTGAGATGTCAAACTAATTGCTGTCTACCACAAGAAAGAAATGGATGTCTCAACCTGGCTTATTGTACCCTCAATGAATCCCCAACAATAAAAAAAAAAAAAAAGAAATGGAGGTCTCAAAATTCAAGCACTTGTTAGAGACCTGGAACAGAATTACCTCAGACAAACTTTGTTAAAAGACTGTATCCCAGTAAAATCCCTAAAGAATAAGAATCTTTTTACTTATCAAACTCTAAGAATAGCTTAGATCCATCAAAATTTTAGTTAAAGTATGCTTTTAAATGTATTTTCTTAAAAACTAGTGTAAAAGCTTCTTCTGCCATGGGATTAAAGAGAGTAATAGCAGAAATTTGTGGAAGCATGGCTAGTTTCCAGTTTTTGATGTGAAATCAATAGACAAAATTCTATACACTAGACTGCTAAATAGATACACCATTGTGTGTGCTTGGAAAAATATACATATTTTGGTAAACTAAGTGGGGCCGAGATCCTTTGCTCAAACAGTAAAAGATAATCACTAACCCATTACCTGTATTATGGAGTATCATAGTAAATAGAGGTTTGTTTATATTTTTCTAAGTATATAGACAATTGGACTATATCTAGAGTGGTAGCAAAAAGAGAGTAACCTTTTTAACAGGGTGCAGGGGAGAGGGGGAGGATCCGGGAGAGGAGGTGGTGGGAACCTGGAAAGAAAGAGGAAAGGTCCTCCTTTGAAGACAAAAGCTAAAAGCTTTGGAATAATAAAAATATTTGCTTGATATGTGATAAAAACCTACCCACTGTTGGGCGGTGCCTGTAGCTCACTGGGTAGGGTGCTGGCCCCATATACCGAGGGTGGCAGGTTCAAACCTGGCCCCGGCCAAACTGCAACAAAAAAATAGTTGGGCATTGTGGCGGGCTTCTGTAGTCCCAGCTACTCGAGAGGCTAAGGTAAGAGAATCGCGTAAGCCCAGGAGTTGGAGGTTGCTGTGAGCTGTGTGATGCCACGGCACTCTACTGAGGGCGATAAAGTGAGACTCTGTCTCTACAAAAAACAAACAAACAAACAAATGAACAAACAAAAAGAAAACCTACCTGCTGTCTGCTCTACAAATTCTTTGATAAATAGCCCATTCCTCTCTCACACAGCACTGTTGTGCATATTGAGGCCTTAGAAAGAGAATCTCAAGAGGTTCCTCTTTGAATCTGGTTGGCCACTGCGAGAATAGAATGGGCATGAGCAGTCTCATTTGTGAGGAGGGGCTGTCATCTGGGTCCAAAGCAGGCCCAACATGGCCCTGCAGAAAACCAGGATGAGGCTGCAATAATATTATCCACAGTTATTGCTTCTCACTTCTTCCGCTCTATTGTTTTTTATTAAGCCATTTTCATAATCATTTGCCAGCCACAAAATTGCACTTACATGCTTCATAGCTCTAGAACGTCAAACACATGGTGTGTGTGCTGTCATTATTTTTAAAGAGAACTACTCATCCACTCTTTGTTCTGGAATACATTTTGCTCAAATATATCCACAGAAAAATGAGTTCTGTGGGATACAAATGACTCTTAGATAAATATTTTGTGGTCAAATACACTTGGGAAACACTAGGTTAAGAGAATTCTTCACTGCAGGACTTTCCCCATAATGAACATCCTAGAAAAGACCACAGTGTGTGCAGTCCCAGAATCTTTTCCTCTCTTATCATCCCTTGAAACTGTGTTGGGAGGAATGTTTTCTGAAGAAACACTGCCAAAAGGAAAAAAAAAATACTATTTTTCTGCATATTCTGATACTTAAACAAAAACACATCACACGTTTCTATCTTTCAACAACAAATACTACTTAGTTTTCCTTTTAACACATGAGGAATTTCTGACACAGATATTAATTTGACCAAGTTAATAAAATATTCTTTTACTTACGAAGAAAAGTAAGTGTTCAAGTCTGCTTGTGGGATTTGAGGAGTGTTTGCCTGAATTACACAAGCCTAAATCAGGACCCAAGTGCAATACAGCAGACTGATTCTAGAGTATCTAGGCAATAGAGCTTGCTGATTCTAGAGTATTTGGGGACTTGACTCCAAGAACTTAGTTCCTTCTAGAGCTTACAGCTGTTATCACTCCTTCTAATTACACATGCCACAGCCCAAAGACTTCCAAAATACTGACAAATTTCCTAGGTCAGAAAAGCAAAGCTATTTGCAGAAAAAAAACTCATCAATGGTGCATACAAAATTTGAAATTGAGAAGTTCTGAAGGAAATGATCCTCTTAGGACAGCTCAGTCACCATCTAGAAGAACACGAGCATCTTTGGGTTCGGCCACTAGTTTTTTCATGGGTAATAGCAAGAATGATTTATACAATACCCTACCCAAACTTACCCACCCCTTTTATACCATAGGTCTGTGAAAAAGCAGGAAGGTCTGAGAGGAGCAGCTAAAACATGGCTTCTTTGTGAGCTTCTTCTCCAAGATGATTGTTGTGTTTATCACACTGTTTTACACACACACACACGCATTGTGAGAGGTACTGTTCTTCCTAGGCACAGGAGCTGCTGCCAGGTACTAAGTATGTAACTGATGAATCAATATATTACAATGAGAGAGGAGAGCATAGACTGTACAGTTTTTGTTACATTTTCTCAGACAGGGTCAAGAGGGCAGCAGTATAATCATAATTCACTGCAACCTCAAACTCTTGGGCTCAAGTGATGCACCTGCCTCAGCCTCCTGAGTAGCTAACTATAGGTATATACCACCATGTCCAGCTATTTGTTTTTAACAAATGGTGTCTTATAGCTTGCCCAGGCTGGTTTCAAACTGCTGGCCTCATGCAATTCTCAGCCTCAGCCTCCCAGAGTGTGAAGATCATAGGATTGAGCCACTGCACTTGGCTCATAGCCTTCAATAGAGGTTAAGAATCTGACTGCCTAGATTTGAATTTTGTCTATGTTGCTCTCTAATCTTGTGAACTGGACAAATACCATAACTTCTCTATTCGCAAACATGTTTCATAGTGTCCCACTTTATATTTTATTTACTCTTTTTGCCTTTCTTGAAAAAAAATTCTTCATTTACCATATTTTCTAGTCCTGCCTTTTCTTCTAGAGCCATATTAGATGTTTACTTCTTTTCAGTGCTTTCTGAGACTTCTCATGAAGTATCTTCTGTTTCCTATGAAACTCCAAAATATGTCACCTGTAATAGAAAGTTACTTAACATTTACCATTTTGCCCTCTGAAAGAAGTTATTTTCTTTTCCCAGTAAGAGTTGAGTTATGTAAGATAAGTTATATATTTTGCATTTTATCACATCTCCCTCAACGCTGTTAAATGAATACTGCTCTGTGTTATAATTAAAAGTTTTCTTGGAATGAAAGCTTAATAATACTCAAAAAAGAATTAAAAACATTTTGGGAACTATAAATTTACATAGTTTTGATTTTAATAAGTGGTGCTTAAACAGGAAAGAATTTAGAAATAAAAAGCATTTAGGGGGCGGCACCTGTGGCGCAAAGGAGTAGGGCGCTGGCCCAATATGCCGGAGGTGGTGGGTTCAAACCCAGCCATGGCCAAAAACTGCAAAAAAAAAAGCACTTAAGAATAAAGTTAACAAAATAAATACAAGACTAGTGTACTGAAGACTATAAAACATCATTAAAAGAAATTACAGAATGCCTAAGTAAATGTAAAGCCATCCCATATTCATGGATTAGAAGACATTGGTTTACACAGTCATTCTCTTTCAAAATCATAGCTGACTTCTTTGCAGAGATTAACAAGTTAATCCTAACATTCACATGGAAATGTAAGGGACCTAGAATAGCCAAAATGATCTTTAAAAAAAGAACAAAGTTGGAGGACTCATATTTTCTCATTTCAAAACTATAAAGCTATAATAATCAAGACTGTGTTCTATTGGGATGGGGTAGAAATACAGATCAATGGAATGGAATGGAATGGAGACTACAGAATTAAATTCAAATCTTTATAACCTTTATGGTAAATTTATTTTCAGTAAGGCTGTCAACAATTCATTAAGGAAAATAATTTTTTCAGTTATGCTGGGACAACTGGATAATGACAAGCAAAAGAATAAACTTGGACCTACACTTCACATCATATATAAAAATTAGCTCAAAATAAATCAAAAGTCTAAATAAAAGAACTGAACAATAAATCTTATAGAAGAAGAAAATCCTAGTAACCTGAATTAGAAAATGGCAAGCAATAAAAGAAAAAGAAAAGAATTTGGACATCATCAAAACTAAAAACTTTTGTACTTCAAAAGACACTATCAAAAAGATAAAAAGAGAACCCATGGAATGGGAGAAAAAATGTTTACAAATCACATGCCTGATAAGGGTCTAGTGTCCAGAACACACAAAGAATTCTTACAACATAACCATAAAATGACAATCCAATTAGAGATGAGCAAAATGCAGTAGAATCTGTGTAGTTGACCAGCTTCCTACATTGGTCATCTTCTTAAGCTGACCTAATTCTTCTAGTCCAGACATGTACCATATCAGTACAGTAGGCCTAGTTCCTCATGTTGATGACCTCCATATGCTGACCAGTTTGTTACTATCCCTTGGGTTGTCAACTTACAGAGGTTCTACTGTATTTGAATTGACATTTTTTTGAGACAGTCTCATTCTGTTGCCCCAGGCTAGAGTGCTGTGGCATCACAGCTCACAGCGTAGTTCTTTGGAATATGAGATTCCCATCTGAGACCTAATGAAAAAAATTTCTGGGGTGGAGCACAGGAGGTTCTAAATACTGGAGTGAAGGTTGCATAAAAGGCTGTAAGGTCTTTTTTCCAGGAAATTTTAATTAAGGGAGAGGACTATATGTAAAATTTGACTTAGATATTTTGTGACTAAAGAAAAGAAGAAATGCAACCATTACTGAGGGGTCTGTCCACCCTAGAAATCAAGTGTGGCTTTGTGTGGGAACTGTAGCTCCTTCTTAGTGAACTGGAGGAGATTGAAATTATTTTGGGTAAGTTCCTTTTTTATCTCGTATATTCCCATTGAATCATCTATTTTGTACGTTACTTTTGGTAACTGAATTTTGTTGCAGTTCCCATTTTCTTTTACTTTCCTGAACTTTTCTGGGCTCACACAACAAACAAAACAAAACTGGCATTTAACATCTCAGTGATAAGTGTTCATATTTGGCAACATACTATTTTAACAGAAAAGTTCATCGTCTATAACGACATGAACTTGAAATAATTCCACATTTAAGCGATAATATTTTCAACATGACAACATGTGTTGCAAAATTATTTCAATGTCTGTGCTCTCAAGCATAATCATAAAATAAAACAGAAATTTGGCTCAGATAGGACAGAATAGGAAAGAAATGGATGCTAGTCTTAGGAGGGAACATGTGATTAAGGAGCCGAATAATAATCTAATTTTAAAAGGAAATCTGAATCTTGAATTACAGATGCAAAGTAGGTTTATGTCTTTTAGAAGGCTTTGCTCAAATGACAAAAATTTAATTGATGCTTACAAAAAATGGGTCATTCCAGAAGGAATAGGCAGTTAGAGTGCTTCTTTGTGAGAGAAATAGACCAAGAAAATAAAAACTCTGAAAAGAGAGGGTGTCTGTGTTTATTAAGATTTACTATGTTATAAAATATGCATCTGAGAGGTTGTTGCAGTTGGGCAGCATGCATTTATCCACATGAGTGAAGTCATGACTGTGTAGAGGAGAGGAAATAACTCACGGACTGAGAACAGGCATACACTAAAAATCACCATATAGATTTTTACTACAAAATAAAGGTTAGTGAATTTTTCATTGGTATAATTCAGGGAGGCATCACATTAACTCTGAAAATTCACACTGGCCTACAACACCATCATCAACATCATTATGTTGAATTATGAATTATGAAATCAGCTCAGTGTTAATAAAATAATCATGCTTTGATGCTTATAATAGTATAATACAAAAAATAAAGATGCTATATCTGAAAAATAAAGACTTTGAAATGATGGTTGATTCACTTTTATTTTCATTTTCAAGGGAAAAATGTTTTCATGTTATCAAAATAAGGTTTTGGCTGGCACAGATACTTACCTGTAATTGAATTAACAAATGAGCTTATATACTCCACCCTTTGTATGCTGGAGGATCATGGGCAATGGCTATGGTGAGGGAGTGTTGCAATATATATGTTGGATATAACAATACCCTTCCTATTCTAGGTGATCAGAAGATTCTGTGAAGGCCTGTTCATTGGAAAAATTGAATAACACACAATAAGTAAATTAGTGGTGAATTTAAATGTTGAACAATACTACTCAAAGTATTTTCTGCAGGCCAGTTATTATAAGCAACTCCTGGAGCTCATTAGAAATGCAGACTATGAGATCCCACCTGAGAATTAGTGAATAAGAATTTCTGGGGTGGAGCCCAAGATTCTGAGCCTTAACAAGGCTTTCAAGTGTTCTTGTACGTGGCTGAAGCAGAATACTGCAGGACCTTCAAAGATCAAAATCTCCTAGATTCATTCTACTTTCAATAGTCGTTCATTGTTTCTTTCCATTACTCTTTGTACCATCAGGGTAAGTTATGTAATGATTCTCCCCATATCAGAAGCTCTTACAAACCTAGATTCTCCCTCAGCCTTGGAGGTGCCTATGGTTCTAGGTTCTATTGGGTAGCCCAGACCATTACATCTTGTACCATTTGCTCTTTCCAGTTTACAAATGCTGATTGATTTCTTTTTTTCTTTCTTTTTTTTTAATTTACTTAATTTTTAGTTTAATTTTTTATTAAATCATAGCTGTGTACATTTATATGATCATGGGGCATCATGATTGATTTCTTATTAATGCTTTTCTCTGATTTACTACACTATCCACTGTTTGGCTCCTTAACTCTCCCTGTGTACCTCCTGCCTTGTGTTAAATTCTGCCATTTTTAAATACTTCAAGTGATTTTTCTTTTCCGAGTCAAACCTTTAATTTGTGATTTATTTTTTTTTCTTCTATCCTGTCTCTTCCTTCTTTTATTTTCCCCTCATCTGTTTAAGTATATTTAGAAATCTGGACTTGGGGGCCAGTCTTTGTATATCCCAGTTTCACCATTTCCTATCTATGTGACCTTGAATAAGTTGCCTTTCTGAACTAATTTACTCAGACGTAAAATAGGGATAGTTTCCCACATCTTAAAAAGTAATATAAGAGTACAATAGTTAACCTCAGTAAGCTGATTTAGACAGACTGCAGTACTTAAATCCTGTTTCCACCCCTTTCTAGTTGTGTGATTTATTCAAGTAATTATATATACGTGTGTGTGTGTATATATACATGTGCCTCCATTTCCTCCATCAAATATGAATAATTATTATAAAATTCTCATAGGACTGTTTTAAGAAATAAACGGGATAACAGATATGAAATACTTAGTAGAATGCCTGGTACCTGCAAAATGCTCAATAGTTGTTATTATCATCACCATCAACATCATTATCATGATTATCATAGTAATTGTAAATTAGAGACAACATTGCAGGTGGTACCCTCCTTTATTTTCTTTTACTCCTTTTTCTCATCCACTTTATAAAAATTGTTTCACTTTCTGGGCGGCGCCTGTGGCTGAGTCAGTAAGGCGTCAGCCCCATATACCGAGGGTTGCTGGTTCAAGCCCAGACCCGACCAAACTGCAACCAAAAAATAGCCGGGCGTTGTGGCGGGCACCTGCAGTCCCAGCTGCTCGGGAGGCTGAGGCAAGAGAATCACTTGAGCCCGGGAGTTGGAGGTTGCTGTGAGCTGTGTGAGGCCACGGCACTCTACAGAGGGCCATGGGGTGAGACTCTGTCTCTACAAAAAAAAAAAAAAAAAAATTGTTTCACTTTCTGTGTAGTATTCTTCTGAACTAGTCATAAGCAGTACTCTTCTGAACTACTCATGAAAAATGTAACAAAGTTGACTTACACTTTTTTAACTTACCTCATTTTTTTCTGTATAATTTAAAGTCAGGCAAAGCAGACCAGGCATGGTGCCTTACGTCTATAATCCTAGCACTCTGGGACACTAAGGTAGGATGATCCCTTGAGGTCAGGAGTTCAAGACCAGCCTGAACAAGAGTGAGACCCAGTCTACTAAAATAGAAAAATTAGTTGGGTATTTTTATGAGTACCTGTATTCCTAGGTACTTAGGAGGCTGAGGCAGGAGGATTGATTGAGCCCAGTCCTATGAGGTTGCTGTGAGTTGGATGAGGCCATGGCACTCCACAGAGTGCATCAGAGCATGACTCAGTTTCAGAAAAAAAAATCAAGCAAAACAAAAGCCTGTCCAATATATCTACAGTGCCACTGGTCATAGTCTGAAATAAATGGTTATCACAGTAGAAGAAAAATAACTTGTAACACACATAATGAAATGTTAATTACACAACAACAAGAATAAATGAACTACAACTACATGCAACAATATGGATAAATCTCACAAACTTTGTTAAAAGAAATTAGATAAAAGATAGTGAGTGATTTAATTTATATCAAGTTCAATAACAGGCAAACCAATTTGTGATGCAAGAAGTCAGAGCTCCATGTGAAAACCTTCTGGAAAGTGAGTGTGCTGTATGGATCCAAACCTTAACATAAGAAACAAATGTACTGAAGTAGGACCCTTTACAACATACTCCTTCCTTACTCTTTGTATTTTATAGGCACACACCTTATTATTTCTTTATCATACTCATCTCATTTATCTAACTCAAATATCACTTTCACTTTATGTTTTCATAAACCTCCAAGGAAGAATTATTTTCTATATGTATATTCTCAAAGCACCTTGTGCACACTTACATCCTGAATGAATAACTTATTCCAGTTTGTTTTTGTGGCTTGTCTCTGTGACTTTTTTTGCATAAGGACTTGGGCTTTTTCATCCTAAAAAATGCCTTGCAAAGCATCCACTACGGGCTTAGTAAATGTTGTATGGAGATAGTGTCAGAATTCCTTAAAAAGTTTTTTAGACACTTAACTGACTTGCTTCATTCCAATTGTTCTTATATACTCTTTGTGATATGTGATTTTAAAATTTATGCAACTATCATCTATACTTTCCTTACATGAGGCACATGGAATTATGAATACATCACACTACCCATAAATCCCCATGGTGTGCTTGACAATGCAGCAGAACCACCTAGTTCCCATTGTATAAGCTTTCCATTGTAGGAAAGAAAATGCTTAAAAATCCTTGGTAGAAATGCCATGGAAGTTGTAATGACCTTTGTAACAAAAGCAGTAAATCTAGTGGCATTTTGCAGCTCTCTTATATTCTAATTGAATATTTTCTTTTCTTCTGACCTTTGTTTCCTCACTGTATGCCATATTCAGGCTTGAATAGTTCAGAAAAATGGCAATTTCAGTAAAACTTGACCTACAGAATGAGAGATTCAGGATTCTTGTCACTTTGCTGAGATGGATCCAAAGTATAGAGACAGGCCATACGTAAGCCCAAAGGCAAAGCTGCAACAAAAGTGCTTATGTTAGATGATTTAGCTATGAGGTGAGTTTACTGTATAACGTGGATGAGCATTGATCAAGAATGTTGCTGCAATAAACATTTGAATGCAAATGTCTTTGATAAAATGATTTTTTTTTCCTTTGGGTAATCACCCAATAGTGACATTGCTGGATCAAATGGTAGGTACACTTTCTGTTCTTGAGGCGTCTTCATCCTATTTTCCATCAAGGTTGCTGTACAAGTTTGCAGCCTCACCACCAGTGTGTGTGTATGTATGTATGCATATGTGTATGTGTGTCTGTATATATAAAGTGTTCCTTTCTCTCTGCATCCATGCCAGCATTTGTTTCAAACTTTTTCAAGAATGCCATTTTCACTGGAGCTAGGTGATATCTCGTTGTGGTTTTGATTTTCATTTTCCCAATGATTAGAGATGGTAAGTTCTTTTCCATATTTTTATTGGTCATCAGTCTATCTTCTTTTGAAAAGCATCTGTTCCTATCTTTTGCCCACCTTTTAATGGTTATCAGCCCTTTATTGCATGTGTAGCATACAAGTATTTTCCCAGTTCAGTATGTTGTCTATTACTCTATTCATTGTTTTCTTGGCCATATAGAAACTTTTTAATTTAATCAAGTCCCATTGGTAAGTGGTTTTTTTTTTTTGGCTGTGATTACATTTGGGGGTCTTCTTTATAAATGACTTGCCTAATCTGATATCTATAATAGTTTTCCAAACATTTTCTTCTGGAGTTCTTACAGTTTCAGGTCTTGGGTTTAAGTCTGCTATCCATCGTGAATATATTTTGTGAAGGTGGTGAGAGGTGTGGATCCAGTTTCAGTCTTCTACATTTGGCTATACAGTTTTGCCACCCCCAGTTTTTGAATCAGGATTCTTTTTGCCAGCACATGTTTTTGTCCACTTTGTCAAAATCAGATGGCAATATGAGGATGGTTTTATATCTGGCTTCTCTCTTCTGATCCATAGGTCTCTGTGTCTGTTTTTATGTCAGTACCATACTGTTTGGTTACAATACCTTTACAGTATAGCTTGAATTCTGGTGGGGTAATGCCTCCCAATTTGTTCTTTTTGCTTAAAGTTGCTTTAGCTATTTGGGTTATATGAAGTGTAGAACTATTCTTCCTAGATCTGAGAAAAATGATGTTGGCATTTTAATGGGTAGTGTATTGAATCTTTAAGTCACTTTGGATAGTATAGACATTTTAACAATGTTGATTCTGCCAATTCATGAGCATGATATGTTTTTTCTTCTGTTTATGTCCTCTACAATTTCTTTCTCAGTGTTTTATAGTTCTCCTTAAAGAGGTTTTTCACCTCCTTAGTTAAAGATTTCCTATGCATTTTTTTACGTTGTTGATATTGGAAAAGGCATCAAAGTCTTTTATTTGATTCTCAGTTTGATGTCTGTTGTAGTGTATGAATGCTACTGATTTGTGTACATTGATTTTTACAAATGTTGTAAAAAGAATGAGAGCTAGAAACAGAGGGGAAAGTGAAATCAAGGATTTTAAAAAGCAAGTTAGACACAAACTATTTATTTATATGCTAATAATCAAGTGAGAGGAAAATGAAGAAGAGATAAGAATAAAAGAGATAATTCCACAATACTTTGCATGAAAAAGTCATTCAAATATTTGGTGAATGAGTGAATGAATAAATGGCTAGAGCAAGGTTCATGACTGCCTACTGTTTGAGATTATCCATTTCATTATAAAACTTTATTAATCTGGCCAGTAAAAATATTATTTTAAAAGCATTGTTAATATGTCAACAGCAAGACGAATTAAAATGTGCACTTTGATTTATAGATACAACAGTCAGATTTAGAAAATCTTCCTGACTGGTTCTTTACACAATATTGAGCTCTGCAGACCTCAGTCTCCCTGTCTCACCCTTGACATTTCAATGCTTATCATCTCAATATTTATCACGTCAGATGTTTATTATCTGAAATGCTGTCTTATTCATCATTTTGTTTTCTCAATAGGGCATACATAAGCTGTGTCTTATCCACAGTAGACATTCAGTGAATATTTGTTACTCAATTACTTCAAATCACTCTAGATTTTCTGATTTAGCAGTTTAATATCAAGTGGTTCTTTCCTGAGTGAAAAATCAAAAAATATCATAAGATAAATAATCTAAATTATTCAACAAATAAATTGTATCTTTAAACTCAAGGAGCTATGTGCTATCTATTGTCGGCTACTTTCTTTACAACATGGTTGATGGACAAAGATGCTCTGTTTGGACTACTCCACTAGTGATACTGTTATGTTTTTAGTATATGACTGTAATGTAGTTGTGGACATTTAATCAAGTTTAAAAGTTCAAGAAAAATGGTAATAATGGGAAAGGAGCAATAAAAAAAATCTTCCCTTTTGCATATTTTCTAACTATATCATAAATACATTCTTTTCTAATTAAATAGTAAAGCATCGAGTCTTTTTTGTATTCAACTTTGAATTTTCCCATGTCTTGAATCCTTTCATGTTTTACATATGTGTAATAAGTATGAATGCAGAAATAAATTTTAAAAAGAAAATAAAAACAGAGTTTTAGCACTCCTTGAGCACATTTACTTTCCTAAGGTTAATTTTCTCCTGTTGCTCACTCTCATAGAAGGTATAAAGAATGAGACCTTGCAGAAAAGATTTATTTCAATCATAATTCAGTTAAATGCAGAGGAAGTTTGTCTCCTTACACAGTAAACTATGACATCAACTTTCAAATATGTTTATGAAAGAGGATTAAGGAAGTTCTGGTCTATATTAATTCTGGTTCATGAAGAAGAGTGCCAATCAAATGAATTTATTTTGGTTTTAGTTGTGTACTTTGTAATTTGGTATAAATTTGGTTTAAAGGAGAATTCAGCATTATGTGTATATCCTTTTTAGCTAGAGCCATGAACATGAGAAGAATATATTTAACCGTTGTAGAAAGAATATGTGAGATATTTTCATGTTTCTATTTTATCTTAATTCCTTTTTCAAAGTGCAATATATAGGATATTACAGATGTTATAAATGACCAACAATAAAATCCCACTGATTAAGAAAATCAATACTACTAGTTATTTATATGCCCAAGTAGAATTTTGCTCCACTTTTACTTTCTACTTGAAGTCATAAGTCAGCAATCATGATCTACACGTGCATTATAAGATACCTTACCCTGCTGGTAAGACTTGGCCTCAGAAAATAAGAGCTTTGGTAGTCCGAGTTCTTGCAGCTTTATCATCCTGGCCAAATTGTGTAGTCTTTCTAAAACTCTATTCCCTCATTAGTCAAATGAAAAATTTTGCCACCATTTTCAAGTCTTTCTCCAGATCCAGTCAAGAATGTGTTGATGACTCTAGTGAGTCTCTAAAGTTATCAATTTTGTGCCAACTCCTTTCCTGCCCCCCTTAAAATGTCACAGTTGAATAGTTAGTCCCACATTTTGCTGATAGCATTCCTGTGGTATTGGCATGTTCTTTTATTCTTGTATTTCCTGGAGCATTCTAGTTAGACAAAGACTTGATATAAGTCTGATTTAATATTTTCCTACGAATATTTTGAAGGTAAAATTGTGTCCTATTCAATGCTCACAATGTCTGGCTACTTTCCTTTTTGTGATGTTAGCAACTGTTGATAATCATTGCTGAGATATCAATTCATTGTCAGTTGACTCTGGATGAATAATTTTAAAATATATATATGTGGTGATGTTCTAAGTAGTGATTTGTGTTCAATTTGATGTAACTTCCTCTTTTATTAGATAACAGCTATACATTTCCATTGAGTTCTCAAGATTCCTGATTAATAAAAATTATCAACAGAAATGAAATCAACAGAAACACAGATATTGCATGAGAGACTTAAAATGAAAAGTAATTTCCAAGTCCATGAGAGATAAGAAACTAAAGCAGCAGGACATATTCAAAGTACTTAATTTTGTTATGGGTTTAGTAAGTAAACTCATATGTTGGTTTTTCATTTCTAGAAACCAAATGAAAATAAATAAGTAAAAAGAAGTCAACATTCCTATCTTAGACCATTTTTTGATGCTATCACAAAATACTAGACTGGGTAATATATAAAGAAAAAAATATCAATTTAGAATTCTGCAGGGTAGAAGTCCAAGAGCATGACTCTAGTGAACGCCTTCATGCTGCAGTGTCTCATAACAAGAGGAAAGGCAAAAGAGTGCATAGAGTGGGGAAAAGAACATGAGAGAAGGAGGCGGAGCAAGATGGCAGCCGAGTAACAGCTTCCTTGCATCTGGGCACCGTGAGTCTGGGGAGATAGGACTCCAGGCATCTCTGCTTGGTGGGATCTGCCAATCATCACCCCTGAGAGGATACAGGGAGTCAGCGAGAGACTTCTGGACCCCAAGAGGAGGACTAAAACAGTGGAAAACCAGCAAATGGTCGTGTGTGTTCAATCCGTCTAAACCCGCCCGCAACTGTAAGTTCAGTAGCAGCGAGACTGCAAACCAGAAAGACCTTACCTGTGAACTGTTTTGGTGTCTTTGGACTTGGCACTCAGCTGAACTGCCTTGGGGAGAGCCTGAGTGGGAGTGCAGAAAACTTTGGCCTTTGTCTAGGGCCCCAGTCTGAGACTGGGAGACAGACGGAGCTAATAGTGTTTGGCTCTGGGTCACAGGCAGCCATTGTGAGCGATCTGCCCCGGCAAGCTCCGCCCTCAGGGTCACAGAGCTAGAATTGGGTGGGAGCTGGTAACCCAGCGACAAAGTAGCCTAAGGGCCACCTTGCAGCCCTAACCCTCGGGGGCAGAGGGAGACCAGTTTTGGCACACAGGGTAAGTGGATAGCCACTTCAGCAGTGATTCCAGTGACAAGCACTTCCCTGGGAAACTTCTGCTCAGCAAGCAAACAAGTTCAAAGTGCCTTTAAAGTGGGCTGAAGAGAGATTTAGGGTGTCTACCTGCTGGGGTTTGAGAAACTAGCAGCCTCCAGGCATATCAGAACTGTGATTAATATCTCATACCCCAGAAGACCACGTGTTGCCCAGACAGTATTCAATGACATATACAAACTGCTTTGTTTTTGGTTGTGTTTTTTTTTTTTTTTTTGTTTGGTTGTTTTTTTTGTTTATTTTTATGTTGTTAAATGTTGTTTTGTTTTTTAAGTTCAACCTTTTCCATACAGATCCTTTTTCTTTCCCTATTTTTCTAGTTTGATTATAATTTCCCATTGCTGCCTATTTCAATAATTAGAACTTCATTTTTGTTAGTGTTTCTACCACTATTATTTGGTTTTCCACCCAATTTTATCCTGTAAAGTTTTCTGTTTGCTTGTTTTGCTTTGATTTATAGCATTTTTGTCTTTCCTCTCTACTTGGTGGAGGTGGGGTACTGTGTCTGATCAGGTTAGCAAAGAGCTGCTGACCTCAAGGGAACCACCAAACTGGGCACCCCCAGAAGGTGGTTTTTTTTATAAGGTTGTATCAAAGTACCCTACTGTACACCTATATTGCTCTGTCTCCCTCTTTCTGTGCCTCTCTTCTTTTTGTCAATATTCCTTTTACCCACCCCCTCTCCCTTCTCTATTTTTCTTTTTTTTTTTATCACTCGGTCCTCCTTTCTTTCATCCCTTTTTTGGCCTTCAAACTTCTCACCCTTCTGGTCCTGTAACCCTTAGTCCACAGGCACGAGAACTTAAAGAGCAAGAGGAAGTGAAAGGAAAATTAGGGCAAGGAAACAGATAAAAGAAATCACTCATGAGGAAGAATCAGCAGAAAACTCCAGGCAACATGAAGAACCAGTCCAGAACAACCCCGCCAAGGGACCATGAGGGAGCTACTGCAGAGGATTCCACCTATAAAGAAATGTTAGGAATGACAGACAGAAAGGGAATTTAGAATACACATGTTGAAAACAATGAAAGAAAAGATGGAAACAATGAAGGAAACTGCTAATAAAGTGGAAAATAACCAAAAGGAAATTCAAAAACAGAATCAAATAAGAGATGAATTATATGAAGAATATAAAAAGGATATAGCAGAGCTGAAGGAAATGAAACAGTCAATTAGGGAACTTAAAGATGCAATGGAAAGTAGCAGCAAAAGGTTAGACCATGCAGAAGAAAGAATTTCAGAGGTAGAAGACAAAGTTTTTGAGATAACTCAGATAGTAAAAGAGGCAGAAAAGAAGAGAGAGAAAGCAGAACGTTCACTGTCAGAATTATGGGACTTTATGAAGCGTTCCAACATACGAGTTATAGGAATTCCAGAAGGGGAAGAAGAATGCCCCAGAGGAATGGAAGCCATACTAGAGAATATTATAAAAGAAAATTTCCCAAATATCACCAAAGATTCTGACACACTGATTTCAGAGGGCTATCGGACCCCAGGTCGCCTCAACTCTAACCGAGCTTCTCCAAGACACATTGTGATGAACCTGTCCAAAGTCAAGGCAAAAGAAAAGATTCTGCAAGCTGCCAGGAGTAAGCGCCAGTTGACCTACAGGGGCAAATCCATCAGAGTGACCGCAGACTTCTCTAATGAAACTTTCCAAGCAAGAAGACAATGGTCATCTACCTTTAATCTACTTAAACAGAACAATTTCCAGCCCAGAATTCTGTACCCTGCTAAGCTAAGCTTCAAAATTGACGGAGAAATCAAATCATTTACGGATATACAAACATTGAGGGAATTCGCCACAACAAGACCAGCTATACAGGAAATACTTCAACCTGTTCTGCATACTGACCACCACAATGGATCAGCAGCAAAGTAAGAACTCAGAAATTAAAGGACAGAACCTAACCACCACATTGATAAAAAGATAAAACTAAGCAATGGACTCTCACAAAATAAGACAAATAGAATACTACCACACTTATCAATTATCTCAATTAATGTTAATGGCTTGAATTCCCCACTGAAGAGACATAGATTGGTTGACTGGAATAAAAAACACAAGCCATCCATTTGCTGTCTGCAAGAAACACACCTGGCTTCAAAACACAAATTGAAGCTCCGAGTCAAGGGTTGGAAGACAATTTTTCAGGCAAACGGAATCCAGAAGAAAAGAGGAGTTGCAATCTTCTTTTCAGATACATGTGGATTTAAAGCAACTAAAGTCAAAAAAGACAAAGATGGTCACTTTATATTGGTCAAGGGAAAACTACAACAAGAAGACATTTCAATTCTAAATATTTATGCACCCAATTTAAATGCTCCCAGATTCTTGAAACAGACATTACTCAGTCTGAGCAATATGATACCTGACAATACCATAACAACAGGGGACCTTAACAATCCTCTTACAGAGATGGACAGATCCTCTAAACAGAAATTAAACAAGGATATAAGAGATTTAAATGAGACCCTAGAACAACTGTGCTTGATAGACGCATATAGAACACTCCATCCCAAAGATAAAGAATATACATTCTTCTCATCACCCCATGGAACATTCTCCAAACTTGATCATATCCTGGGACACAAAAAACAAATATCAACAGAATCAAAAGAATTGAAATTTTACCTTGTATTTTCCCAGACCATAAGACACTAAAGGTGGAACTCAACTCTAACAAAAATGCTCAACCCCACCCAAAGGCATGGAAATTAAACAATCTTCTGTTGAATAACAGATGGGTGAAGGAAGAAATAAAACAGGAAATCATTAACTTCCTTGAGCATAACAACAATGAAGACACAAGCTACCAAAACCTGTGGGATACTGCAAAAGCAGTTTTGAGAGGCAAATTCATTGCTTTAGATGCCTACATTCGAAAAACAGAAAGAGAGCACATCAACAATCTCACAAGAGATCTTGTGCAATTGGAAAAAGAAGAACAATCTAAGCCTAAACTCAGTAGAAGAAAAGAAATATCCAAAATCAAATCAGAGATCAATGAAATTGAAAACAAAAGAATCATTCAGAAAATTAATGAAACAAGTAGTTGGTTTTTTGAAAAAATAAATAAAATAGATAAACCATTGGCCAGACTAATGAGGAATAGAAAAGTAAAATCTCTAGTAACCTCAATCAGAAATAATAAAAGGGAAATAACAACTGATCCCACAGAGATACAAGAGATCATCTCTGAATACTACCAGAAACTCTATGCCCAGAAATTTGACAATGTGAAAGAAATGGATCAATATTTGGAATCACACTCTCTCCCTGACTCAGCCAGGAAGAAATAGAGCTCCTGAACAGACAAATTTCAAGCACTGAGATCAAAGAAACAATAAAAAATCTTCCAACCAAAAAATGCCCTGGTCCAGATGGCTTTACTCCAGAATTCTATCAAACCTTCAAGGAAGAGCTTATTCCTGTACTGCAGAAATTATTCCAAAAAATTGAGGAAGAAGGAATCTTCCCCAACACATTCTATGAAGCAAACATCACCCTGATACCAAAACCAGGAAAAGACCCAAACAAAAAGGAGAATTTCAGACCAATCTCACTCATGAATATAGATGCAAAAATTCTCAACAAAATCCTAGCCCATAGATTACAGCTTATCATCAAAAAAGTCATTCATCATGATCAAGTAGGCTTCATCCCAGGGATGCAAGGCTGGTTTAACATACGCAAGTCCATAAACGTTATCCACCATATTAACAGAGGCAAAAATAAAGATCACATGATCCTCTCAATAGATGCAGAAAAAGCATTTGATAAAATCCAGCATCCTTTTCTAATTAGAACACTGAAGAGTATAGGCATAGGTGGCACATTTCTAAAACTGATTGAAGCTATCTATGACAAACCCACAGCCAATATTTTACTGAATGGAGTAAAACTGAAAGCTTTTCCTCTTAGAACTGGAACCAGACATGGTTGTCCTCTGTCACCTTTACTGTTCAACGTAGTGCTGGAAGTTCTAGCCAATACAATTAGGCAAGACAAGGAAATAAAGGGAATCCAAATGGGAGCAGAGGAGGTCAAACTCTCCCTCTTTGCTGACGACATGATCTTATACTTAGAGAACCCCAAAGACTCAACCACAAGACTCCTAGAAGTCATCAAAAAATACAGTAATGTTGCAGGATATAAAATCGATGTCCACAACTCAGTAGCCTTTGTGTACACCAATAACAGTCAAGATGACAAGCTAATTAAGGACACAACTCCCTTCACCATAGTCTCAAAGAAAATGAAATACCTAGGAATACACCTAACGAAGGAGGTGAAGGACCTCTATAAAGAAATTATGAAATCCTCAGAAAGGAAATAGCAGAGAATATTAACAAATGGAAGAATATACCATGCTCATGGATGGGAAGAATCAACATTGTTAAAATGTCTATACTTCCCAAAGCAATCTACCTATTCAATGCCATTCCTATCAAAATACCAACATTGTACTTTCAAGATTTGGAAAAAATGATTCTGTGTTTTGTATGGAACCGGAAAAAACCCCGTATAGCAAAGGCAGTTCTCTGTAACAAAAATGAAGCTGGGGGCATCAGCATACCAGATTTTAGTCTGTACTACAAAGCCATAGTGGTCAAGACAGCATGGTACTGGCACAAAAACAGAGACATAGACACTTGGAATCGAATTGAAAACCAAGAAATGAAACTAACATTTTACAACCACCTAATCTTTGATAAACCAAACAAGAACATACCTTGGGGGAAAGACTGCCTATTCAATAAATGGTGTTGGGATAACTGGATGTCTACATGTAAAAGACTGAAACTGGACCCACACCTTTCCCCACTCGCAAAAATTGATTCAAGATGGATAAAGGACTTAAATTTAAGGCATGAAAGAATAAAAATCCTCCAAGAAAGCATAGGAAAAACACTGGAAGATATTGGCCTGGGGAAAGACTTCATGAAGAAGACTGCCATGGCAATTGCAACAATGACAAAAATAAACAAATGGGACTTCATTAAACTGAAAAGCTTCTTACAGCTAAGGAGACAATAACCAAAGCAAAGAGACAACCTACACAATGGGAAAGGATATTTGCATATTTTCAATCAGACAAAAGCTTGATAACTAGGATCTATAGAGAACTCAAATTAATCCACATGAAAAAAGCCAACAATCCCATAGATCAATGGGCAAGAGACATGAATAGAACTTTCTCTAAAGATGACAGACGAATGGCTAACAAACACATGAAAAAATGTTCATCATCTCTATATATTAGAGAAATGCAAATCAAAACAACCCTGAGATATCATCTAACCCCAGTGAGAATGGCCCACATCACAAAATCTCAAAACTGCAGATGCTGGCGTGGATGTGGAGAGAAGGGAACACTTTTACACTGTTGGTGGGCCTGCAAACTAGTACAACCTTTCTGGAAGGAAGTATGGAGAAACCTCAAAGCACTCAAGCTAGACCTCCCATTTGATCCTGCAATCCCATTACTGGGCATCTACCCAGAAGGAAGAAAATCCTTTTATCATAAGGACACTTGTACTAGAGTGTTTATTGCAGCTCAATTTACAATCGCCAAAATGTGGAAACAGCCTAAATGCCCACCAACCCAGGAATGGATTAACAAGCTGTGGAATATGTATACCATGGAATACTATTCAGCCATTAAAAAAAATGGAGACTTTACATCCTTCGTATTAACCTGGATGGAAGTGGAAGACATTATTCTTAGTAAAGCATCACAAGAATGGAGAAGCATGAATCCTATGTACTCAATTTTGATATGAGGACAATTAATGACAATTATAGTTATGGGGGGGGAACAGAAAGAGAGAAGGTGGGAGGGGGATGGGGCCTTGGTGTGAGTCACACTTTATGGGGGCAAGACATGATTGCAAGTGGGACTTTAACTAACAATTGCAATCAGTGTAACCTGGCTTATTGTACCCTCAATGAATCCCCAACAATAAAAAAAAAAAAAGAACATGAGAGAAAGGGGACCAAACTCATCCTTCAGAAACCCACTTCTGCAATAATGGTATTAAGCCATTCATGAGAGCAGAGCCCTCATTACCTAATCACCTCTTAAATTTCCAACTCTCAACACCATTGCATTGGGGATTGAGTTTCCGTCACATGCTTTTTAAAGAACATATTTAAACCTTAGTAATTCCCAAATGCTTTCCTGAGAAATTCAGTCTATTAGCCTTTCCAAACAAGCCTAGAAAAATGTTCTTTACTATGCTCCAAATGTGAGTGACAATTTCCAACTTTAACAGGAAGAAACATGTACCACTAGAAAAATGTTCTTTACTATGCTCCAAATGTGAGTGACAATTTCCAACTTTAACAGGAAGAAACATGTACCACATACAGTAATTTCATTAATGAGATGCGCCCTCCCCCTTCTAGTTAGGCTGCACCAGAAAAATTCCACAGAGGACAGAGTGCATGGAAATGAAGTGATGCCCCACCATAAGGTCAGCACCCAGAACAAAGCAGGAGCCTCATTATGAGTTTTTTTTGTGACTGTGAGGGAGAACTGTGTGCTGCACTGGAGAGAGGAGTGGTAGATAAGATTGGAGCCATAATGTAACAAGTTAAGTCTGTGGAGTGGAATAAAGGCTCTGCTGTCATCATCTAAAGCCATTTGTGTAGTGAGTAATTGCACATGCCTCCTCTCTTAGACTATGCCTATGTGATCTTTTGGCATGTTTAGTAGCGCAATAGGGACAGACCCAGAAGGAGCAGTTTCAGCTGGAACCTGAAAGTCAGTCTGTATCTGACGTGCAAGCCACTGAAATGAGCAATTACAGATTGAGCAGGGAGAGAAAACATAGTTAGGTCTCAACAAGGGAATCATAAAAAACTCTACCAGGATAATTCTGACGTGGAATTTTGTGTTCCAAAAGTTTGTGTGAAAGATGTTTGTGACTTTGAATATAGTTTTTCAGAGAAAGGAAGTTTCATATAATGATGACATTCTCATTCTAAGCACTGACAATCTTAAGAAATAACTCTTTTCTTTCTTTCTTTCTTTCTTTCTTTCTTTCTTTCTTTCTTTCTTTCTTTCTTTCTTTCTTTCTTTCTTTCTTTCTTTCTTCTTTCATGCACTCATCAAAATTTGAGCTCCTTTGTATATTTAAACACTGGATTTGAAAAAGTAATTATCAATTCCCAAATAATTTACTACTTGCACAATATTAGGTATATTTTCCACGTATACGTCAATGAAAATGAGCTATAACACAAATAGTGAAATAAAATGTTACCAATAACTAAGGGTTGAAAAAAATCACACTTAGTAAAGCACTGTTTCATGGTTATTTAAAAATAAATGAGTTTCTCTAGTTTGATTTGTCGTGATCACACTAGCTGTTTGATGGAGGCAGGAGTGAGGGAGAGTAAGCTGATGAAGGGGTAATGGAAACCGTAAATCTCCAGGTTTCTGAATCTGAACTACATGAGGTGATCTTCCCTTCTTGGCTTTGAAGAGTCCTGAAGCTCTGACCATAAATCTTTAACTAAAGCAGTATATGAAGCAAGGGCCAAAAAAAGAAACCAACAAACCTTCAAAGTAGACATATTTAGATTACTTTGCTCCTGATAACACAAAGTGTTATGGTTTGAATGTGTCCCCCCAAAGTCCATGCATTGGAAACTTGATCCCCGTTGCCTCAGTGCTGGGAAGTGGAGCCTAATAAGAGGTGATTAGAAGCAGAGCGCTCATGAATAGATTAATTTCCATATTGCAGGAGTGGGTTAGTTATAGTGAGAGTGGGTTTGTGAGATGCCAGAAACTTGATATAGTACTTTCCAATCTCCAAAACCATGAGAAATAAGTGAATTTTTATTATAAATTACCTAGTCTGTGCCATTCTAATAAGACAACATAAAATGTACTAAGACACATAGCTATCTACCAATTGCAAATTTGGAAAGTAACAACTACATTGTGTATGTAGTTTCTAAGATTTATTTTAAAACTTTAAAGTTGCACAAGAGTTGGTCTTCATTTTTCTCTTCCTTGAACGAATGATGATCCTCAAGTTGAATGTTTCTCGACAGAGTGATTTCTTCTCAATTTGATGCTAATTTGTCAACATTTTCAATGTCCACTAAATCCATACTCCTTAGCAAAATTTGAGATTAGTAATTTCGGTTCAATCATTTTAATGTTCATATGATTCTCAATATCTCTTATCATTTCCAACTTTCCTTCTAACCCAGTATTTTCTAAATATCTCAGACTCATCTCTTTTCTTTGAGAGCATTTTTACCTTCTTGGAAGATATAGTCATGAATACAGGAAAATAATATGGGTGCTTGTACCCTATATTTGAACAATTAAAAAAAAGGCTTTACATCAATTTAGAAGAACAGCTATATTGAGATTTAAATACATTCTACATTTTCTCATCTCTCTACATTATACTCATTTATAACTAACTGGTATACACAGGCAAATAGATATAGGCATGCCTATAATCTATTTGTTACAATAGATTATTTTGTGTGGCCAGCAAATTTCAAGTAACACTTTTTACAAGTGCTTATATAAAATATTCAGTGAGTGAAATATCTGTCCTTAAAGTCAGTCACATAATGAGTTTACCTTAAACACCTTAGAGGCAAATCATTTTTTAAAAAATCAAGGCAGTTTTAAGAATTATTCATTATGTCATGCCAAAATTCGTGTCTCTCACAATGGTAAAAAACAAAGCCAAGCATCAAAAAAACAGGTTTCTTTCATCATGAAAAACTCTGATTCAAAATAATAGACAACCATATGAGTTTCATAGAAGCTGACAAACCAGTGACCATATTACACTAAACCGATGCAACTCCATGACATACACTGGAAACACATTGCATTAACCAGTGACTTGGGAAAAAAATGTTTTTCTAAGATGATACAGAGAAAATGAAATTATTCCTTATCATGCTTACTGAAAGTTAGGATGTAAATTTCTATCAAAATACACAGAGATGCTATTATGAGATGAATCTCTCCTATTCATATGTTGAAATGTTAGCCCCAGTACCTCAGAATGTATTTGAAGAAAAGATCTTTAAAGAGGTGATTAAGCTAAATTGAAGCCATTAGGGTGATCCTAATCCAAAATGATTACTATTCTTATAAGAAGAAAAGGTGAGGACATTAAAGGTTACTAGGAATTTGCAAACACAGAGCATCGTATGTGGAGGCAGTACAATGTGGAAACACAAGCCAATGAGAGAGGTCTCAGGAAATCAATCCTGCTAACACGTCACTCTTGGACTTGTAGCCTCTGGAACTATGAGGAAACAGATTTCTATTGTTTTAAGCCACATAGCTGTCATGTTTTGCTATGGCAGCCCTAGAAAATTAATTCAGTTATTATTATTGTTATTTGAAAATTAAAATAGCAGCTGGATATTATGGTTGAATATAACCCCCACCAAGCCAAAACAAATTTTTAAGACAACTATCATAAATATAATTATTGCAAAAGGAGAAATTTCTCTTAAAGGAGAAAACCCTATGAACACATTACTTTTATATATAGTGAAAGGTCATTTCTACGGTACCCAAGTCTAAGATCATAGCCAGTAACTGCCTAATCTAGAAATCTTAATCTCATAATAGATCTTTCAATAATAATTCTAATTCCAACAGATTTTAGGACAGGCAATTATTTTTTATAAGAATCCCACAAAGAGGCCATAGAGGAAGCTGTTTCTAAGGTGATAAGATCAGTGTTAAATTTTAGAATGAGGCCCGTAATGCTTGTACTCTGGTCCTCAGATTTTTCAGTCACTGAACCATCAATCTTCCAATCGACATGCTTTTAAGTGGGCCTACGAATTGTCACTGGATAATTAAGAGTGTATTTAAATAACAAAAGGTTCTTTTTCCAAGACAGATCATATAGCAAATGTTTTATTCTATTCTAGCATATAATAACTAGTTATAGTCATGAAAAGATTATCTTTGTGGCTGTTTATAGTATACAATATGAGAGAAAAAGAACAGAGTAACATTATACCTGTGAGTGGAGTCAAGAGAAGACTCTACTAGGGAGAACCCATACAGCTAGGGCTTGGATTCCAGGACTTTGGTTTCATCCAATTTACATCTTTCAGATGTGATGAATCCTGTTCACAGTCTGACTTAGGGAGAAGGTTGTGGAGTTTCAAGGTGCAATTCAAGGAGTCTCACAGCTTTTGCAGGACCTTCTTCCACCACCTGGAAAGGTCCCAGTAAAAGTAAAATGTCTTGATTTTTTTTAGATAAATATAAATTTTAAATTTTATAATTTGTTGTAATTATTATTATTATTATTTTAGATAGTCTTCCACTGTTGCCCAGGCCAGAGCGCCATTGGCATCATAGCTCACAGCAAACTCCTGGGCTCAAGCCATCAATCCTCTAGCCTCAATCTCCCAAGTATCTGGGACTAGAGGCACTCACCACAATGTGTAGCTTGTTTTTTATTTTTAGTAGATACAGGGTCTCACTCTTGCTCAGGCTGGTCTCTAACTCCTGAATTCAAGCAATCCATCCACCTCAGCCTCTTAGAGTGCTAGGATTACAGGTGTGAGCCACCATGCCTGGCCTGTTATAATTATTGATTATTCTAATTATTTACTTTGATGTCAAGTTTTTCATTTCTAATATTGCATGAAACAAGCAGAGATCAGCCAAGAATGTATGTAGATCATAGCTATTTTAAAATGATGTATTTATGACTTACAGAAGATAAAGGAATTCTCAACTGGAGGAAGTTTTTTTATCCCTGGGAGATAATTGGCATTATTTAAAGACATTTTTGATAGTCACAACAAAAAGGCAAGGATACTGGCATCTAGTAGGTAAAAGCCAGTTAAATGTCTTAAAATGCACAGGACAGTCCCTACTATCTAAAACGTCAGCCAAAATATCCAGCCCAAAGTGTCAATTGTATCCAGATTGAGAAACCTTCAAATAAAATGCTCACTATTTCAGAATTAGAATATGCAAACTAAGATTTAGACCCAAGTGTGCTTAATTACAAAGCTCATGCTCTTGCCACTACGTTGTGCTGACTGGTTATAGCAAACATCAGTGGAACACATTGGTTTCAGTAGTAAGGTACATCAATGGTCATTGAATTTGTCTTCTTAATATTCTGTTGTCAATCCTGGCTTGTTAGATATAGTTTGTGCACAAAGGGAAGGTAGACAAGCAAAATAAATAGTCCTAATCTTTTTCCAGAATTATCTGTCCTAGCTAATGGTACCATCATACAATCAGTGACACACCCTATGAGTCATCCTAAAATCTGCCCTCTCCCCCTTAACCATATTTAATCCATGATTTTATCTCTTAAAATCTATTCCATTTTTATCTCTGTCCACAACTGTTTCAGCATTTACACTTGTATACATATTCTCTACACTGCAGTAAGAATGATCCTTTTGGAATTTAGATAGTAACAAATCACTCTTCTATGTCCTTATCAGCACACAAACTGTCCATCCTCTCTTAAATTTCACAATAATCTCTCATTGGTTTTAGGATAACAGTTAAACACTCCAACATGGCCCACACAGTTCCTTGGTCATATCCCTCCCTTTCTTTCCAGAATCACTTGCCAACTTACTCTCTCTGGTGCCCCTCTTTACTTTTTAGACATTGATGTGTTCTTCCCACCACAAGGCCTGTGCTATGCTTAAAACACTCAACTTCTCACTTCCATTTATTTTTCTATCTAAAGTACATCTGATTTCCTTGAGTAATTCACATTCCCCCATTCCAAGTTTTCATCACACTACAAAGATCTCTTTTATGAATGTATTACAGCTATAGTTTTACATTTACATGTGTGATTGTTTTGTTTAAAAAAAGGCAGCTGCACCATGAGCTATATGATGGCATGCACTATATTTAGTTTTGCTTTAGAAGCAAAATAAACTGAGAGTCTATCCCTAGTATCTCTCAGATGCTTGGCACTTAATTGGGTTCAATAAATACTTGTGGAATGAATTATTACATGAATGAGTGCAAGCATGCTTGGGTGATTTAATCCATGATGGTAAGGGGATAAATAGACTCAGGGTTAGCATAGCCTCAATGCTTAGTGTAACTGGGGCTTTAGATAAGAGCTGTTATCACTGTCAGTAAAGACTTAGGCAACCAGAAATGTCTATGCCAAAATGGCTACTCAGTCTAACAAACAACAGTGAGAACTAACAGACACTGAGTTTTTCTGTTGAATAAAGCCTTCAATTAGGACTTTCTTATGAACAATTTTCCCAAAAGAACATTTTAAATATTCAAAAATAAGAGCATATGACATTAGTAAAGAGTATTCCACACTTCTATTTGCATGAAGGAAAGGAAAAAACAGCACCCTTCAGAAGACCCACAAGTTCAACTCTAAGGTAACCTCTCAGGGTTCAGCAGAGGAAACGGGACCCATGGCATTAGAACCTACATCCTGACTGACTCAGGCATGCTCATTATACAGTCATATCACTTAACGATGGGGATACATTCTGAGAAATGCATTGTTAAGATATTTTGTTACTGTGAAAACATCGTAGACTGTACATACACAAACCTAGATGGTGTAGCCTGCTCTATGCCTGGGCTACATGGTATGACTGAGATTACAAACCTGAATGGTATGTTACCCGGCTGAATACTCTAGGCAGGTGTAGTACAATGGTAAGCATTTGTATATCTAAAAATATTTGAACATAGAAAAGGTACATTAAAAATGCCATATAGAAGATAAAAATAATGCAGAAATATTGAGCATTTACCATGAACAGAGCTTACAGAATTGGAAGTTGCTCTTGATGTGTCAGTGAGTGAGTATGAGTGAATGTAAAGCCCTAGGACATTACTGTATACTACTATAGACTTTCTAAATGGTGTACACTTAGCCTAAACTAAATTTACTTAATAAAATTTCTTTTTATCAACAGAAAATTAGGGGGGAGGAGACAAGATGGCTGACTGAAGCCAGCTTTCCACAGAAGCTCCCGTTCAGAAGGAGAGTTAAAGGACAAAATTCAGCAAGTAATCTGGTGGATTTGAGCTGCACTAAGAGAGAAGGTTGTAGAACGCACATCAACCCCGCTGAGGCGAGCTGCGACCACAAGGATACAAACAAAAGGTACAAAATCAATCATCAAGTGGACAGGAGTCCCCTCCCCCGTGAGAATGGCTCAGAGTGCCCCACAAACAACCGGGCAGAGTTCAAAGGTCTTCCCACTACACTCCACGGGAGAGACCCTCTAAAAACTGGACCTACCTCCCCTACTAGGGTGCCACGGCATCCTCCTGCCAGGCATAAAACTGTACAAACTATATATAGTCTCTACCTGGAATTCTGAGCTCCCAGCACTCTCCTTCACTCACACTGGGGTCTGGAGGCCAATCACGGTTGGTCGGCGGAGAGGGGACTGCACCAGAGTGGCAGTTCCCTGAGGCACAGTGCGACGGCCATTTTTGGGACAATACGGCCAGGCATAAAACTGTGTAAAGCTGTGTGTGTTCTCTGCCCGCAACCCCAGGCTTCCAGCGCTCCCCGCGCTCCCCTCTGCTCTCGCTCCAAGGTCTGAAGGCCTGTCCCCCAGGGGTCCAGACTCTTGGGCAATTGCTCGAGGGGTGTAGACAGTGCTGGGCTGCAGCCGGTCGGTGCAGACTGTGGGATACGGGAGCGGAGAGAGGACGGTTGGCTGGAGGGGAGCTACACCAGAGCAATGGTTGCCTGAGCCATAAGGCAGCAGCCCTCTTTTCCTAGCAATACGGCTCACTACAGAATATGCTGAAGCCATACCCCCTGTCTCCCTGGGCAACCAGAGACTCTGAGTTTGCCTGAGGCAACATAAACTTGCAAACCAGGGAAACTCCCAGGGTGGGGCTGATCCAGAGGTCCGCTTTACTAAACCTAAGATGCACCTGGCCTTCAGGGGATCGTCAGCCTATAGACAATACAAGAGCAAAGACAAGCTGATTTGGAACTCAGTTCAGCTTCTCTTCTGCAGGGGAAATGCAGAGTTGTTCTGTTCTGTTCTGTCAGTAACATTAATCAGGGGTGAGGCTGGACCTGAGTGAAAACCCTTCAACCTTCATCTAGCGCCCGAGGTTGTCAGGCCTCACCTCCTCCTGCTGGAGAGAGGCAGAGCGCAGCGGCCTGGCAGACTTCCTTGTGATTCAGGCAGGTACAAACTCCTGGAGTACCGATTCATTACAGGCAACTGGGTCAGCCAACTGCAGGGCTATCGGTGACTGGGTGTGAAGTGGTGCAAGGTGGGGAAGGAGGTAGCAAACTTCCCAGACTGATTTATAGGCTGGGTGGCTTCTCCTGACTCCACGCAGCACTGGAGCAAGCCACACTAGAGTAGTCACCAGACCCCTGTGATCCAGTTCCCTGAGACCTCTTAAACTCTCTCAAACAAGACAGCTGAGACTGAGACAATTGATTTGGACATTTTTGAACTGAACCCATCACCTGAAGATAAATCAGGTGGTGCCCTAAGTGCACGGTGGTAGGAAGGTTTGATTTTTCTTTTCAAATTGTTTGCCAGTGGGGGGCAGGGTGACTTAATTGCTGATATTTCTCCAAAGCTGAGACTTCAATCCAAAGTATCTGTTTCACTAGGGTGGAACAGAAACCAGCTGAAAACAAGACAGAACCATTTAGCCCCACCACACCAGACAGGGCCCCAGTTTCTCAGGCCACAACACTGTACGGGGCCTCGACAAAGCCCCAGGGGAAAAAATCAGAGGGAGTAAAACAACCATTGGGTGGAATCAGCGGAAAAACTCTGGTAACATGAATAACCAGAATAGATCAACACCCCCAAGGAAAGATATGGCAGATGCAATTGAAGATCCCATTCATAAACAACTGGCTGAGATGTCAGAAATCGAATTCAGAATTTGGATTGCAGACAAGATTAACAAAGTGGAATTAGGAATTCGAGGAGAAATTCAAAAGTTGTCTCAAGAATTTAACGAATTTAAAGATAAAACCACCAAAGACTTAGACACACCGAAGCAAGAATTTGCAGCCCTCAAAGATATGAAAAATACAGTAGAATCCCTCAGTAACAGAATGGAGCAAGCAGAAGAAAGGATTTCTGACATCAAAGATAAAGCCTTTGAATGCTCCCAAACTCTCAAAGAGGAAGAGAAATGGAGAGCAAAAATGGATCACTCTCTCAGAAAGCTCTGGGATAATTCGAAGAAGGTGAATATCCGAATCATAGGAGTTCCAGAAACAGATGAAGTGGCCTCGCTGGGCACAGAGGCCCTTCTACATGAAATTATGAAAGAGAATTTTCCAGACATGCCTAGAGACTCTGAAATTCAGATAGCGGACAGCTTCAGAACCCAAGCACAACTCAACCCCAATAAGACATCCCACAGGCATATCATAATTAACTTCACTAAAGTTAATATGAAGGAGAAAATCCTCAAAGCTGCCAGGAGAAAAAAAACCATTACCTTCAAAGGGAAGAATATTAGAATGACTGCAGATCTCTCTGCTGAAACTTTTCAAGCCAGAAGAGGGTGGTCCCCAACTTTTAATCTCCTAAAGCAAAATAACTTTCAACCCCGGATCTTGTATCCAGCTAAACTGAGTTTCATTTATGATGGAGAAATTAAATACTTTAATGACATTCATATGTTGAAGAAATTTGCCATAACCAAACCAGCTCTTCAGGATATTCTCAGACCTATCCTCCATAATGACCAACCCAATCCTATACCACAAAAGTAAACTCACTCAGAAACTTCGGATCAAACTCCAATTTCCACACTGGCAAAAGGATTAAAAATGGCCACTGGACTTTTGAAAAACTCGATACCCAAAATTTCACCAGACTTATCAATATTCTCCATTAATGTGAATGGCTTAAACTGTCCTCTAAAGAGGCACAGGTTAGCTGACTAGATACAAAAACTCAGGCCACATATCGGTTGCATACAAGAGTCACATCTTAACCTAAAAGACAAATACAGACTCAGGGTGAAAGGATGGTCATCCATATTTCAGGCAAATGGTAATCAGAAAAAAGCAGGTGTTGCAATTTTATTTGCAGATACAATAGGCTTTAAACCAACAAAAGTAAGGAAGAACAAGAATGGTCACTTCATATTTCTTAAGGGTAATACTCACTATGATGAGATCTCAATTATGAATATCTATGCACCCAACCAGAATGCACCTCAATTTATAAGAGAAAATCTAACAGACATGAGCAACTTGATTTCCTCCAGCTCCATAATCATCGGAGATTTCAACAATGCTTTGGCAGTGTTGGATCGATACTCCAACAAGAAGCTGAGCAAAGAAATCTTATATTTAAACCTAACCATCCAACATTTGGATTTAGCAGACATCTACAGAACATTTCATCCCAACAAAACTGAATACACATACTTCTCATCAGCCCATGGAACTTACTCCAAAATTGATCACATCTTAGATCACAAGTCTAACCTCAGTAAATTTAAAGGAATAGAAATTATTCCTTGCATCTTCTCAGACCACCATGGAATAAAACTTGAGCTGAGTAACAACAGGAATCTGCATACTCACACAAAAACATGGAAGTTAAATAACCTTATGCTGAAAGATAGCTGGGTCAGAGATGAGATTAAGAAAGAAATCGCAAATTTTTTGGAACAAAACAATGAAGACATGAACTATCAGAACCTCTGGGACACCGCAAACGCAGTTAAAGAGGGAAATTTATAGCACTGCAAGCCTTCCTCAAGAAAACGGAAAGAGAGGAAGTTAACAACTTAATGGGACATCTCAAGCAACTGGAAAAGGAAGAATATTCCAACCCAAACCCAGTAGAAGAAAAGAAATAACCAAAATTAGAGCAGAATTAAATGAAATTGAAAACAAAAGAATAATACAACAGATCAATAAATTAAAAAGCTGGTTTTTTCGAAAAGGTCAATAAAATAGATAAACCTTTGGACAACCTAATCAGGAAAAAAAGAGTAAAATCTCTAATCTCATCAATCAGAAACAACAAAGACTAAATAACAACAGACTCCTCAGAAATCCAAAAAATCCTTAATGAATATTACAAGAAACTTTATTCTCAGAAATATGAAAATGTGACGGAAATTGACCAATACCTGGAAACACATCACCTTCCAAGACTTAGCCAGAATCAAGTGGAAATGTTGAACAGGCCCATATCAAGTTCGGAAATAGCATCAACTATACAAAACCTCCATAAAAAGAGAAGCCTGGGACCAGATGGTTTCACGTCTGAATTCTACCAAACCTTTAAAGAGGAATTAGTACCTATATTACTCAACCTGTTCCAAAAGGTAGAAAAAGAAGGAAGACTACCCAACACGTTCTATGAAGCAAACATCACCCTGATCCCCAAACCAGGGAAAGACCCAACAAGAAAAGAAAATTATAGACCGATATCACTAATGGATATAGATGCAAAAATATTCAATAAGATCCTAACAAACAGAATCCAGCAACACATCAAACAAATTATACATCATGACCAAGTTGGTTTTATCCCAGGATCTCAAGGCTGGTTCAATATACGTAAATCTATGAACGTAATCCAGCACATAAACAAATTAAAAAACAAAGACCATATGATTCTCTCAATCGATGCAGAAAAAGCTTTTGATAATATCCAGCATCCCTTCATGATCAGAACACTTAAAAAAATCGGTATAGAAAGGACATTTCTTAAACCGATAGAGATCATCTACAGCAAACCCACAGCCAATATCATATGGAATGGAGTTAAATTGGAATCATTTCCACTCAGATCTGGAACCAGACAAGGCTGCCCATTGTCTCCATTGCTTTTTAACATTGATGTGGAAGTTTTAGCCACTGCAATTAGGGAAGAAAAGGCGATCAAGGGTATCCATATAGGGTCAGAAGAGATCAAACTTTCACTCTTCGCAGATGATATGATAGTATATCTGGAAAACACTATGGACTCTACTACAAAACTCTTAGAAGTGATCAAGGAATACAGCAGCGTGTCAGGTTCCAAAATCAACATTCATAAATTGGTAGCCTTTATATATACCAACAACAGTCAAGTTGAAAAAACAGTTAAGGACTCTATCCCACTCACAGTAGTGCCAAAGAAGATGAAATATTTGGGAATTTATCTAACAAAGGACGTGAAAGATCTCTATAAAGAGAACTATGAAACTCTAAGAAAAGAAATAGCTGAAAATAGTAACAAATGGAAAAACATACCATGCTCATGGCTGGGAAGAATCAACATAGTTTAAATGTCTATACTACCCAAAGCAATATATAATTTCAATGCAATCCCTATTAAAGCTCCACTGTCATACTTTAAAGATCTTGAAAAAACAATACTTCGTTTTATATGGAATCAGAAAAAACCTCAAATAGCCAAGACATTACTCAGAAATAAAAAAAAAGCAGGAGGAATTACACTACCAGACCTCAGACTATGCTACAAATCAATAGTGATCACAACAGCATCGTATTGGCAGAAAAACAGAGAGGTAGATGTCTGGAATAGAATAGAGAATCAAGAGATGAATCCAGCTACTTACCATTATTTAATCTTTGACAAGCCAATTAAAAACATTCAGTGGGGAAAAGATTCCCTATTTAACAAATGGTGCTGGGTGAACTGGCTGGCAACCTGTAAAAGACTGAAAGTGGACCCACACCTTTCACCATTAACTAAGATAGACTCTCACTGGATCAAAGATTTAAACTTAAGTCATGAAACTATTACAATACTAGAGGAGAGTGCAGGGAAAACCCTTGAAGAAATTGGGATGGGCGAGTATTTGATGAGGAGGACCCCCCCGGGCAATTGAAGCAGCTTCAAAAATACACTACTGGGTCTTGATCAAACTAAAAAGCTTCTGCACAGCCAAGAACACAGTAAATAAAGCAAGCAAACAGCCCTCAGAATGGGAGAAGATATTTGCAGGTTATGTCTCCAACAAAGGTTTAATAACCAGAATCCACAGAGAACTCAAACGCATTAGCAAGAATAGAGCAAGAGATCCCATCGCAGGCTGGGCAAGGGATTTGAAGAGAAACTTCTCTGAAGAAGACAGGCGTGTGGCCTTCAGACATATGAAAAATGCTCATCATCTTTAATCATCAGAGAAATGCAAATCAAAACTACTTTGAGATACCATCTAACTCCAGTGAGACTAGCCTATATCACAAAATCTCAAGACCAGAGATGTTGACACGGATGTGGAGAAAAGGGAACACTTTTGCACTGCTGGTGGGAATGCAAATTAATACATTCCTTTTGGAAAGAGATATGGAGAACACTTAGAGATCTAAAAATAGATCTGCCATTCAATCCTGTAATTCCTCTACTGGGCATATACCCAGAAGACCAAAAATCACATCATAACAAAGATATCTGGGCATATACCCAGAAGACCAAAGATCACATCATAACAAAGATATTTGTACCAGAATGTTTATTACAGCCCAATTCATAATTGCTGAGTCATGGAAGAAGCCCAAGTGCCCATCGATCCACGAATGGATTAATAAATTGTGGTATATGTACACTATGGAATATTATGCAGCCTTAAAGAAAGATGGAGACTTTACCTCTTTCATGTTTACATGGATGGAGCTGGAACATATTCTTCTTAGTAAAGTATCTCAAGAATGGAAGAGAAAGTACCCAATGTACTCAGCCCTACTATGAGACTAATTAATGGTTTTCACATGAAAGCTATAACCCAGTTACAACCTAAGAATAGGGGGAAGGGGGAAAAGGAGGGGAGGGAGAGGGGAGGTGGGTAGAGGGAAAGGGATTGGTGGGATTACACCAGTGGTGCATCTTACAAGGGTATATGTGAAACTTGGTAAACGGTCTGTGAAGCTAGTGAATGATGCCCCATGATCATATCAATGTACACAGCTATGATTTAATAAAAAGAAAAAAAAAGAAATTAACTTTATCTTACTGTAACTTTGTTTTATAAACTATTCTTTTTTATATACTTTTTGACTCTTGCAGTAACAGCTTATAGCTATATAAAAATATTTTATGTATTTATATCCTTGGTCTATAAGCTTTGTTCCATTTTTAAAATTTTAGTATTTTTTACTCTTTTAAGTTTTTTATTAGAAAGTAATACACAAACACACACATTAGCCTACGCCTCCACAGAGCCAGGCTCATCAAAAATCACTGTCTTCCATCTCCACATCTTGTCCCATGGGAAAGGCTTCAGGGGTAATAACATGTATGAGGCTGTGATTTCCTATGATGACAATGGAATAACCCCTGAAGGACCCACCTGAGGTTTTGTTACAGTTAATTTTTTTAACAAGCAAAAGTAGTTACACGAAAATAACTACAAGAACTATAGAACAATAAATATGTAAACCAGTAACAGTATTACACGGTTATACAGTATAACATGATTATACACGGTATAATTTTATACAAATGGCGATACAGTAGGTTTACTTACACTAGTATCACCACAAATACATGAGAAATGCATTGCATTCATCATGACAGCTTCTACTACAGTAATGGGCTCCATGAAGAAATTTCAATGACCCCTGTGTGTTTTTTATAATCCTCTCCCTTACTTAACTATGTGGCCTTTTGTGTTGTTCCCAGAAATGGAGGGTTTTGGTAAGGAAAAGGAGCTGAGATTCTGAAAGCCTCTGGCAGACCTCCCCACAAGAGTCACCATCTGCACGACCTGCCTCCACTGCACTTAGTCCCTTGTTAGTTACACCATAAACTGCCCAAAGGCACATGGTCCCTCCTTTGAAAGTTTATGATCTCCATCAGTCACACATTTGAGGCAGCTTCCCTCTTCTGGCAGCACATTTGTTGTATTAAAAAAATTCCCTTTTTCCCTGGTATTCCCTGTTGTCTGGATAATTGGATCTTGGTATGATAAGCAACTGGACCTAGGCAGAGACCTCCTTGCAGTTTCATCAACATGATAAGATCACTAGGCAACAGGAACGTTTCAGCTCTATTATAATCTTCCAGGATCACCATCATATATGTGGTCTTTTACTGACAGTAACATTGTATGCAGTACATGACTGTACTTTAAGTTACATGGAGCCTTGGGCTCAAGCCACACAGAGCCTGAAAGTCTCTTTCTGGTTTGAAAACACAAAAGATCAAGAAAAATAATATAGCTGTGAAGTTTTAATGATGTTTTGCATGACCCTGTGGAATCTAAATTCAAATATAAGAACTTGATATCTCTAAATGGCATTTAAAATGCAATTCGAGATTCTAAATTTGACATACTAACAGAATTTGTACTTTACTTTAGGATCTTTATGTGTCTCTTGCTTATTCTTGCTTTTCATTCTCCAGATTGCACACTATCCCCATTTAAAATGACCTTTCTATCTTCCAAATATGATCTCTTAAAAATGTTAAGCTGAAAATGAAAAGTAAGCCTTTGACCCAGATGAATATGGAGTATAAACAAGATTAAAATGTTTTAGTCTATAGAATTCATCTATGTAACAACTATAACTCAACAACCTAAAATTCAACTTTTACTCTTGCTTTTGTTGTGACATTTTTACTATCAATTACTCTCATGCTGCGAATGATTGGCTGTAAAACAACAAAACTAGACTGACGTTTCCCCGCTTGCTTCAAAATGAATGACTCGAGGATCTGCCAGATCCAAACAAAAGACTGGTGGCCCCTTGATCCTTCTTGCTTTTAATGTATCTGTATATAAATAAGACAGGTACTTGTGCCGTTCTAAAACTGAAAGTTGACTATAAATGCCTAGGAGACATGACCATAAATAAGTACACATACCCCAGGACAATGAGATGCTGAAATTAGAAGAGCTCATTGTTTCCATCACAAACAGGTTCATCGTGCATTTATCAAACAAAATAACACAAAGTGGTGACCCACTTGACTTTACAGGTACTTTTTCTTCTCTTCGGGCAAACAAAAGGCAAACTGACTCCTTTTTTTTTTATTAAATCATAACTGTATACATTGATATGATCATGGGGTATCATACACTCGCTTCATAAACCATTTGACACATTTTTATCACAGTGGTTAACATAGCCTTTCCGGCGTTATCTCAGTTACTGTGCCAAAACATTTACATTCTACCTTTACCAAGTTTCGCAAATACCCCTGTAATATGCACCACAGGTGGTCCTTTTTTTTAAGTAACAACAGCAAGGACAACATCATTGATATCCTAGGGGCAACTTTTACTAGAACTGCTAAAAGGCTCCACATCAAAGACCAGCTAATTATGAAAATTTCCAAGTGTAACATTCCATTTCATCTAGAATGACTAAGTATGAAACATTTCTGAAGTGTTGAGGTAGTCGAATTATCTTGGTCAGCATTCCCATAGTAATCCCTTTTGAGTAAAGAGAAATAAGCTTAAAACAAAATTAGTTAGAAGGTGAAATGAACAGGTAAGTATCACTGATGATTGACTTACGTTTTCAAAAATGGTGTGAGGATCTGTGATGTGCACAGTGTTATAAAAGACACAAAGGAGATAACAGCTGTTCACTTAATAATGAGAATTGTGTGCTAGACATTGTGCTAACTACTTTATAAGCTTTACCTCATTTCATCCTCACAAGACCCTATGAGATAAGTAACAGGATTATCCCAATTTTACAAATTGTGGGATTGAAGCTCAAAGAGGCCTTTGGCAAAAGCCATAAAACCAGTAAATGGTGAGACAGGATTTATACTGTTTATTTTCATGAAATCCAATAGATACAAGGTAAGTTTCTAGCTAATTTGATCATAATAAAGAATTTAGTAACTGGTTTAACTGTTTAGGAACATTATAAGACTGACGGGAGGGGGCATTAGGACATTAATTTTCCTGTTTTCATGAAGATCCCTTATAACACATCAAAGAGAGCTAAGAACTACATTTCCCAAACCCATTTCTTGCCTGCGTTGGGCCATTGGGAAGGGGTCAGCTTGGATGATAAGAAGAAAGGTAGAAAGAAGAGAGAAACCAGGAAATCTCCCCTTCCCTTTTCTTTCAGCAATGGTTCTTTGTGCACTAGTAATTATGACTTTGCCATTGTTCAGCACCTATAAAGATGGTCCACTCTAATTCTAGCTTCTCTAAAGTGGTTATAGGCAATGGTTATATCATCTCCTCCCATTCCCCTGCCCCCCAGCATTGAATTTCATGAAAGCTTCTAGAAATTGCTGTTTTCTGGTATGCCTTTATTTTCTCTGTGCACTCTTTCCACTTTCCTAATACCTTGTCATTAATTCTCCATGCTGTATTCCTTCTTTTTTATTTTATTTTATTATTATTTTTTTTATTGTTTGGGATTCATTGAGGGTACAATAAGCCAGGTTACACTGATTGCAATTGTTAGGTAAAGTCCCTCATGCAATCATAACTTGCCCCCATAAAGTGTGACACACACCAAGGCCCCACCCCCTCCCTCCATCCCTCTTTCTGCTTTTCCTCCCCCCATAACCTTAATTGTCATTAATTGTCCTCATATCAAAATTGAGTACAAGGGTTCATGCTTCTCCATTCTTGTGATGCTTTACTAAGAATAATGTCTTCCACTTCCATCCAGGTTAATACGAAGGATGTAAAGTCTCCATTTTTTTTAATAGCTGAATAGTATTCCATGGTATACATATACCACAGCTTGTTAATCCATTCCTCGGTTGGTGGGCATTTAGGCTGTTTCCACATTTTGGCAATTGTAAATTGAGCTGCAATAAACAGTCTAGTACAAGTGTCCTTATGATAAAAGGATTTTTTCCTTCTGGGTAGATGCCCAGTAATGGGATTGCAGGATCAAATGGGAGGTCTAGCTTTGAGGTTTCTCCATAATTCCTTCCAGAAAGGTTGTACTAGTTTGCAGTCCCACCAGCAGTGTAAAAGTGTTCCCTTCTCTCCACATCCACGCCAGCATCTGCAGTTTTGAGATTTTGTGATGTGGGTCATTCTCACTGGGGTTACATGATATCTCAGGGTTATTTTGATTTGCATTTCTCTAATATATAGAGATGATGAACATTTTTTCATGTGTTTGTTAGCCATTCATCTCTCATCTTTAGAGAAGGTTCTATTTATGCCTCTTGCCCATTGATATATGGGATTGTTGGCTTTTTTCATGTGGATTAATTTGAGTTCTGTATAGATCCTAGTTATCAAGCTTTTGTCTGATTGAAAATATGCAAATATCCTTTCCCATTGTGTAGGTTGTCTCTTTGCTTTGGTTATTGTCTCCTTAGCTGTACAGAAGCTTTTCAGTTTAATGCAGTCCCATTTGTTTATTTTTGTTGTTGTTGCAATTGCCATGGCAGTCTTCTTCATGAAGTCCTTCCCCAGACCAATATCTTCCAGTGTTTTTCTTACGCTTTCTTGGAGGACATTTATTGTTTCATGCCTTAAATTTAAGTCCTTTATCCATCTTGAATCAATTTTTGTGAGTGGGGAAAGGTGTGGGTCCAGTTTCAGTCTTTTACATGTAGACATCCAGTTCTCCCAACACCATTTATTGAATAGGGAGTCTTTCCCCCAAGGTATGTTCTTGTTTGGTTTAACGAACATTAGGTAGTTGTAAGATGTTAGTTTCATTTCTTGGTTTTCAATTCGATTCCAAATGTCTATGTCTCTGTTTTTGTGCCAGTACCATGCTGTCTTGACCACTATGGCTTTGTAGTACAGACTACAATCTGGTATGCTGATGCCCCCAGCTTTATTTTTATTACTAAGAACTGCCTGAGCTATACGGGGTTTTTTCCGGTTCCATACAAAACGGAGAATCATTTTATCCAAATCTAAAAAGTACGATGTAGGTATTTTGAGAGGAATGGCATTAGATAGGTAGTTTGCTTTGGGAAGTATAGACATTTTAACAATGTTCATTCTTCCCATCCATGAGCATGGTATGTTCTTCCATTTGTTAATACCCTCTGCTATTTCCTTTCTGAGGATTTCATAGTTTTCTATATAGAGGTCCTTCACATCCTTCATTAGGTATATTCCTAGGTATTTCATTTTCTTTGAAACTATGGTGAAGGGAATTGTGTCCTTAATTAGCTTCTCATCTTGACTGTTATTGGTGTACACAAAGGCTACTGACTTGTGGACATTGATTTTATATCCTGAAACATTACTGTATTTTTTGATGACTTCTAGGAGTCTTGTGGTTGAGTCTTTGGGGTTCTCTAAGTATAAGATCATGTTGTCAGCAAAGAGGGAGAGTTTGACCTCCTCTGCTCCCATTTGGAGTCCCTTTATTTCCTTGTCTTGCCTAATTGTATTGGCTAGAACTTCCAGCACTGTGTTGAATAGTAAAGGTGACAGAGGACAACCTTGTCTAGTTCCAGTTCTAAGAGGAAAAGCTTTGAGTTTTACTCCATTCAGTAAAATATTAGCTGTGGGTTTGTCATAGATAGCTTTAATCAGTTTTAGATATGTGCCAACTATGCCTATACTCTTCAGTGTTCTAATTAGAAAAGGATGCTGGATTTTATCAAATGCTTTTTCTGCATCTATTGAGAGGATCATGTGATCTTTATTTTTGCCCCTGTTAATATGGTGGATAACGTTTATAGACTTGCGTATGTTATACCAGCCTTGCATCCCTGGGATGAAGCCTACTTGATCATGATGAATGACTTTTTTGATGATGAGCTGTAATCTATTGGCTAGGATTTTGTTGAGAATTTTTGCATCTATATTCATGAGTGAGATTGGTCTGAAATTCTCCTTTTTGTTTGGGTCTTTTCCTGGTTTTGGTATCAGGGTGATGTTTGCTTCATAGAATGTGTTGGGGTGGATTCCTTCTTCCTCAATTTTTTGGAATAATTTCTGCAGTACAGGAATAAGCTCTTTCTTGAAGGTTTGGTAGAATTCTGGTGTGAAGCCATCTGAACCAGGGTATTTTTTGGTTGGAAGATTTTTTATTGTTTCTTTGTTCTCAGTGCTTGAAATTGGTCTGTTCAGGAGCTCTATTTCTTCCTGGCTAAGTCTAGGGAGAGGATGTGATTCCAAAAATTGACCCATTTCCTTCACATTGTCAAATTTCTGGACATACAGTTTCTGGTAGTATTCAGAGATGATCTCTTGTATCTCTGTGGGATCAGTTGTTATTTCCCCTTTATCATTTCTGATTGAGGTTACTAGAGATTTTACTTTTCTATTCCTTGTTAGTCTGGCCAATGGTTTATCTATTTTATTTATTTTTTCAAAAAACCAACTCCTTGTTTCATTAATTTTCTGAATGATTCTTTTGTTTTCAATTTCATTGATCTCTGATTTGATTTTGGACATTTCTTTTCTTCTACTGAGTTTAGGCTTCAATTGTTCTCCTTTTTCCAATTCCACAAGATCTCTTGTGAGATTGTTGATGTGCTCTCTTTCTGTTTTTCGAATGTAGGCATCTAAAGTGAGGAATTTTCCTCTCAAAACTGCTTTTGCAGTATCCCACAGGTTTTGGTAGCTTGAGTCTTTATTGTTGTTATGCTCAGGGAAGTTAATGATTTTCTGTTTTATTTCTTCCTTCACCCATCTGTTATTCAACAGAAGATTGTTTAATTTCCATGCCTTTGGGTGGGGTCGAGCGTTTTCGTTAGAGTTGAGTTCCACATTTAGTGCCTTGTTGTCTGAGAAGATACAAGGTAAAATTTCAATTCTTTTGATTCAGTTGATATTTGTTTTGTGTCCCAGGATATGATCAATTTTGGAGAATGTTCCATGGGGTGATCAGTAGAATGTATATTCTTTATCTTTGGGATGGAGTGTTCTATATGCATCTATCAAGCACAGTTGTTCTAGGGTCTCATTTAAATCTCTTATATCTTTGTTTAATTTCTGTTTAGAGGATCTGTCCAGCTCTGTACGAGGAGTGTTAAAGTCCTCTGTTATTATGGTATTATCAGATATCATATTGCACAGACTGAGGAAGGTCTGTTTCAAGAATCTGGGAGCATTTAAATTGGGTGCATAAATATTTAAAATTGAAACACCTTCTTGTTGTATCTTTCCCTTGACCAGTATAAAGTGACCATCTTTGTCTTTTTTGACTTTAGTTGCTTTAAATCCACATGAATCTGAAAATAAGATCGCAACTCCTCTTTTCTTCTGAATGCCATTTGCCTGAAAAATTGTCTTCCAACCCTTGACTCGGAGCTTTAATTTGTCTTTTGGAGCCGGGTGTGTTTCTTGCAGACAGCAAATGGATGGCTTCTGTTTTTTAATCCAGTCAGCCAATCTGTTTCTCTTCAGTGGGGAATTCAAGTCATTAACATTTATTGAGATAATTGATAAGTGTGGTAGTGTTCTATTCATCTTATTTTGTGAGAGTCCATTGCTTAGTTTTATCTTTTGCATCAGTGTGGAGGTTAGGTTCTGTCCTTTAATTTCTGAGTTCTTACTTTGCTGCTGATCCATTGTGGTGGTCAGTATGCAGAACAGGTTGAAGTATTTCCTGTAGAGCTGGTCTTGTTGTGGAGAATTTTCTCAATGTTTCTATATCCGTAAATGATTTGATTTCTCCGTCAATTTTGAAACTTAGCTTAGCAGGGTATAGAATTCTGGGCTGCAAATTGTTCTGTTTAAGTAGATTAAAGGTAGATGACCATTGTCTTCTTGCTTGGAAAGTTTCATTAGAGAAGTCTGTAGTCACTCTGATGGATTTGCCCCTGTGGGTCAACTGGCACTTACTCCTGGCAGCTTGCAGAATCTTTTCTGTTGTCTTGACTTTGGACAGGTTCATCACAATGTGTCTTGGAGAAGCTCAGTTAGAGTTGAGGTGACCTGGCGTCCGATATCCCTCTGAAAGCAGTGTGTCAGAATTTTTGGTGATATTTGGGAAATTTTCTTTTATAATATTCTCTAGTATGGCTTCCATTCCTCTGGGGCATTCTTCTTCCCCTTCTGGGATTCTTATAACTCATATGTTGGAACGCTTCATAAAGTCCCATAATTCTGACAGTGAACATTCTGCTTTCTCTCTCTTCTTTTCTGCTTCTTTTACTATCTGAGTTATCTCAAGAACTTTGTCTTCTACCTCTGAAATTCTTTCTTCTGCATGGTCTAACCTGTTGCTGATACTTTCCATTGCATCTTTAAGTTCCCTAATTGACTGTTTCAGTTCCTTCAGCTCTGCTATATCCTTTTTATATTCTTTATATCATTCATCTCTTATTTGATTCTGTTTTTGGGTTTCCTTTTGGTTGTTTTCCACTTTATTAGCAGTTTGCTTCATTGTTTCCATCATTTATTTCATTGTTTTCAACATGTGTATTCTAAATTCCCTTTCTGTCATTCCTAACATTTCTTTATAGGTGGAATCCTCTGTAGTAGCTACCTCATGGTCCCTTGGCGGGGTTGTTCTGGAATGGTTCTTCATGTTGCCTGGAGTTTTCTGCTGATTCTTCCTCATGAGTGATTTCTTTTATCTGTTTCCTTGCCCTAATTTTCCTTTCACTTCCTCTTGATCTTTAAATTCTCGTGCCTGTGTACTAAGGGTTAGATGAGTCCTTTTGGGACAGGACCAGAAGGGTGAGAAGGTTGAAGAGCAAGAAAGGAATGAAAGAAAGGAGGTCCGAGTGATAAGAAAAGAAAAGAAAAATAGAGAAAGGAGAGGGGTTGGGTAAAAGGAATATTGACAAAAAGAAGAGAGGCACAGAAAGAGGGAGACAGAACAATATAGGTGTATAGTAGGGTACTTTGACACAACCTTAAAAAAAAAACCCACCTTCTGGGGGTGCCCAGTTCCCTTTAGGGTCCCTTTAGGTCAGCAGCCCTTTGGTAACCTGATCAGACACAGTACCCCCCCTCCACCAAGTAGAGAGGGAAGATAAAAATGCTATAAATCAAACCAAAACAAGCAAACAGAAAACTTTATGGGATAAAATTGGGTGCAAAACCAAATAATAGTGGTAGAAACAGTAGAAAAAATGAAGTTCTAGTCATTAAAAAAGGCAGCAATAGGAATTTATAATTAAACTAGAAAAACTGAGAAAGAAAAAAGATCTGTACGGAAAACGTTGAAATTAAAAAACAAAACAACATCAACAACATCAAAATAAAGAAAAAACAACCAAAGCAAAAAACAAACAAACAAACAAAAAAACAGAACCAAAATCAAAGCAGTATGTATATGTTGTTGAATATTGTCTGGGCAACACGTGGTCTTCTGGGGTATGAGATGTTAATTACAGTTCTGATACCACTGGAGGCTTCTGATTTCTCAAACCCCAGCAGGTAGACACCCTAAATCTCTCTTCAGCCCACTTAAAAGGCACTTTGAACTTGTAAACTTGCTGAGCAGAAGCTTTCCCAGGAAAGTGCTTGTCGCTGGAATCACTGCTGAAGTGGCTATCCACTTACCCAGTGTGCCAAAACTGGTCTCACTCTGCCCCTGAGGGTTAGGGCTGCAAGGCGGCTCAGACCCCACCCTTAGGCTACTCAGTTGCTAGGTTACCAGCTCCCACCCGATTCTAGCTCTGCGACGCTGAGGGCAGAGCTTGCTGGGGCAGATCGCTCACTATGGCTCCCTGTGGCCCACAGCCAAACACTATTAGCTCTGTCTGGCTCAGTGACTCAGACTGGGGCCCTAGACAATGGCCAAAGTTCTCTGCATTCCCGCTCAGGCTCTCCCTGAGGCAGTTCAACTGAGTGCCAAGTCCAAAGACACCAAAACTATTCATAGGTAAGGCCTTTCCAGTTTGCAGGCTCGCTGCTACTGAACTTACAGTTGTGGGCAGGTGTAGACCGATTGAACACATACGACCACTTGCTGGTTTTCCACTGTTTTAGTCCTTCTCTTAGGGTCCAGACGTCTCTCGCTGACTCTCTGTATCCTCACAGGGGTGATGATAGGCAGATCTCACTAGCCAGAGATGCCTGGAGTCCTATCTCCCCGGACTCATGGTGCCCAGATGCAAGGAAGCTGTTACTCGGCCGCCATCTTACTCTCCTCCCTGTATTCCTTCTTAATGAATGACTTGGCATGGTGATTTTATTTATCTGGCTGGGTCATAATTAGTATGGGTATCTTAGAATTCTGCCTGTCCTGAAAGGACTGGGTGGATGACAAAAAAAAAAAAATTATGGCTGGGTAAGGTGGCTCAGGCCAGTAATGCTATCACTCTGAGAGACCAAGGCGATTGGACTGCTTGAACTCAGAAGTTCAGGACCAGCCTGAACAAGAGCAAGACCCTGCCTCCACTAAAAATACAAAAATAAATAAATAAATAAAAGAAAATAACCTAGCTGGAAACAGTGGTGGGTGCTGGTAGTCTCAGCTACTCGATATTTGAGCCCAAGAGTTTGAGGTTTCTGTAGCTATGATGCCAGGGCACTATACCCCAGGCAAAAGAATTAAACTCTGTCTCACAAAATAAATAAATAAATAACTTGAAGCTGTCTTAGCAGCAGCTCTCACCCTTGCCTTCCCTCTTACACACTCACAACCATCAGGTATATAGGGAATGAGACCAATCCTTCTTATGATTCAAAAAAAATACCTTTGGGACTTTCTGATGTGGGCTTATCTTACTGGGAATAGGTGATATCTCAAGGTAGTTTTGATTTGCATTTCTTGCAATCAGTGTAACCTGGCTTATTGTACCCTCAATGAATCCCCAACAATAAAAAAATAAATAAATAAAAAAACATTTTTTCATGTTTGTTACTCATTCGTCTGTCTACCTCAGAGAAGGTTCAATGCCCAGTGATAGATGGGATTGTTAGCTTTTTGTTGTTGTTGATTAATTTGAGTTCTCTGTAGATCCCTGTTATCAAGCTTTGCCAGATTCATAATATACAAATATCTTTACCCATTCTGAAGGTTGTCAGTTTGTTCACTCCTTAGCTGTATGGAAACTTTTCAATTTAATTAAGTCCCATTTATTTATTTCTGTTTTTGTTGCAATTGCCACAGAAGTATTGTTCATAAAATCTTTTCCTAGACCAGTATCTTTAAGTGTTTTTCCCATACTTTCTTTGATGATTTTGATTATTTCATGTCGTAGGTTTAAATCTTTTATCCATCTTGAATCAATTTTTCTGAGTGGTGAAAGATGTGGGTCCAGTGTCAGTCTTTTACATAAGGATATCCAGTTCTCCCAGCACCATTTTTTGAATAGGTATTCTTTTTTCCGATGTGTGTGCTGGTTTGTTTTATCAAAGATCAGGTGGCTGTAAGATGTTAGTTTCATCTCATAGTTTTCTATTTGATTCCAAATGCAGATGCTAGCGTGGATGTGGAGAGAGGGAAACACTTTTGCACTATTGGTAGGACTGTAAACTAATACAGCCTCTTTGGAAAAAAGTATGGAAACTCCTCAAAGATCTTAAAATTAGATCTCCAATTTTACTCCACAATCCCACTACTAGGCATCTACCCAGAAGAAAAAAAAATCATTTTATCATAAGGACATTTGAACTAGATTGTTTACTGCAGCTCAGTTTACAATCACCAAGATATGGAAACAATCTAAATGCCCATCAACTCAGTAAAGGATTAACAAACATGCACACCATGGAATACTATTAAGCCATAAAGAAGATGATGACTTTGCATCTTTTGTAATATCCTGGATGGACTGGAAACACATTCTTCTTAGTAAAGTATCACAAGAATAGAAAATCAATTATCCAATGGACCCAATGCTAATATGAAGCCAGTAGATGATCCAATGCATGCCCACATAGGAGAAAAATGCATTTCAGTTCAAGCTAGGAGAGGGGTAATGAGTAGGAAGGGAAAGGGGTGTGGTGCTCTATACTGAGTGGGCACGTGGTGGGGGTGTTTGACACACCTTTTGTGTGGTGGACATAACCACAAGAGGAACTCTAACTAACAAAATCAAATATTTTGACCTGGTTGTTCATACCCTCACATTAACCTGAAATAAATTTACTTTAAAAAAATAACTTGAATTAGATACTCTTTTGAAAGAGGTTACTAAGTGGAAGGCATTCTGGCATGAGTCTTTACCTCTCTGCTCAGTTATTATTAATGCAACTAGAAGAGAAATTTGTTTCAGCCTCTCTAAAAAACAGATGGTGAGTGATGTTAAAGACATATATGGCACTGAAGTGTGGCGGGGCCTTCTGTACTTCCTGCTTTTTGGCTTCTAAGCATAGTGTGTTGAAGGCAAATTGAACAACTGAAGCAAGGACACTCCAGAGCCAGCCTCAATTAGTGTGACCAAGATGCAGGTTGCCTGGAAAAATGGCCGGTGATGCTCCATATTGGCAGGGAACAGCACAAGAAGAGAAATATTCCAAAGCTAATACACTAGGCTTCATTGAAGCAAATCAGTGTACCTTACACATACAAACCATAAAAGCTTTACAGTATTACGTATTGTGTCAAATTTTATAGAAGAGGCAAGAAATTAATAAAATAAATATAATTAGGGAGATTGAAGAACAGTTATTGAAGAAAAAATAGCAGTTAAAATTTGTGGAGTTCTCAGATAAGGTCTTGAGGGAGAATTAAGTCCTCATGTTCTAAGTCAGTGACTCTCAAAATTTGATCCTCAATTAGCAGGACCTGGATACTTATTAAAAATGCAAATTCTCAGCCCCCACTCCAGAGCTAAGGAATTGGAATCAGAAACTGTGATCATCATTCCTACTTTGTAGATTTAAAAAAATGACAAATCTGATAGGTTAAGTATCATGATTTCAAGTCAGTTCAATAAGAGTTAGAATTAAATTGGTTTTATGACATGCTGTACTATCCTGTACACATGACCAACTAATATACCTGAATATAACGGCAAAATGGTGATTTCCTATGATGTTGGCCATCAGGCAGGATTTTCCAGAGGGGTGTTTTCTTTTTTTTTTTTTTTTTTGTAGAGACAGTCTCATTTTATGGCCCTCGGTAGAGTGCCGTGGCCTCACACAGCTCACAGTAACCTCCGACTCATGGGCTTAAGCGATTCTCTTGCCTCAGCCTCCCAAGTAGCTGAGACTACAGGCGCCCACCACAACGCCCGGCTATTTTCTGGTTGTTTTGCATTTTGGCCAGGGCCGGGTTTGAACCCGCCACCCTCAGTATATGGGGCCGGCGCCTTACCGACTGAGCCACAGGCGCCGCCCTAGAGGGGTGTTTTCTTGTTCACAAAAGTGAGTATCTATAATCCCACAGGCTATCCAATGCCCCTCTGCTGTGAACATTGGAGCATTTCAATCATGTATCTTGTCAGAGACCAGTAATCCTCCCTGCAGCAATGCCTCTCAGTGGGGGAAGGTATGATCTTCACAAGCAGGACTTATCAGTTGCATATAATGAACTTTGGAAAATTTTTAAACTTTTTGAGTCACAGTTTCTTCATTGAGTCTCAATTTCTATATACTTCAATGTAATGAGCACATTAGCAGCCTCTGCCTATAGAGAGTTCTAATGCGAATTACTAGAGATTTGCAAACTCCTTGGCACACTTTTTGCTATTGATGTTTCCTTTTCTGTGTCTTTTCCATCTCTGAGAAGATTAAGAGTTACTCCAGGGCCATGTTGTAGATTTAGATAGAGGCCATTGTATTGTTATGTTTATTTGCACAATCAGTAATGAAAATTTTATTTGTTGCATTTCATTATCTGCAACAAGAATTCTGTTGACATTTGGAGCCATGTAATTCTCTGTCTCAGGGGTTGTCTTGTGCATTGTAGAATGACGGTAGTACCTCCTTCCCATCCCCTGGTTTTGACAATCAAAAATTTTATCTCCAGACATTGCCAATGTTTCCCAGACGCAAAAATCGACACACCTACCACCACCTAATTCCTCAGCATCAAACCAGAACTTTAATAGAGGCAGAAAGAGAAAGAAAAGAGTTACTCTACACAGTCACCCAACAATCGGGGAAACCAGTTATTAGGCCCTCACAGAGGATTTTTTGCTAAAAGGATTTATAACTATTCTCCTCAGGATTCTGGGATTGTGAAAGAGATGGTGAGCAGAAGGGAGAAGGCAATCTTGGGTCAGGTGACAAATGTCTAAATGTTAAATTTATTCTGGGTGATAAGAAGTGAACAATGAGTCCGGCGTCACTGGAGTACGTGTCTCAGTTGTCCAGGTAGTCAGAGCAATCAAATAGTGGTCTTGTTAATTGGGGTTCACAGTGTCGCATGTGTCTGGGCTGTCGCTAACTAGTCTGAAATGTTGGAACAGAGCAAGCTGCTACCAGTGCACATTTTGGGTCCGTTCGGTGTGATCTGAGTTGTCAGTTTGCCTTGAGTAATATTCAGTCCAGAATGAAGACTATAACTCGACCAACAGAATATCTAGGTCACAGTGTGACCAGACTCTAAAGAGTTCAGCTTCTCAGAAGTGTCCAGTCTGAACTGGACAGTCTTCTTAGAGTTGCCAGTCTAGCTGAACTATCATTAAGTCTAAGCTCGCTGCGTCCCAGGTAATTGGATGTTTCTCCAAAGTTCTCCTAGGTATGGTTCTCACTCTGATTTCCCACCATTGTGGCTGGAAAAAAAAACACAATAACCATCAATAACCATAGCAACCTGAATTATGGACAAATAGAATAAAAGCCTGTCCTCGTTGGAAAAGCCACTATAGTTTAACTGATCAGTTATTTACTTGACCCAGAGAGATCCAGTCAGAATGTGTTCTTTTCTTCTTGACATTCAAGATAACTTTCTTTTGAATTGTGGTTCACAGGTTTGGACACAAAGCTAGAACACCATTTCCAAAGAAACTTCAAAACACTGTTTCACTGTTATCTGAAATAAAAGTGAACTAACCAAACAATGCATTTCTGAATGAGAAAAAAGAGCCAACTAACAGCTGGTGTGCCCTTCACCTTACTGTTTACTTTTCCACTGTTCTTGTTCAAATAGTTATTTAGTGAATCAAATGCTCCAGTGCTAGTCTGGCCGGCACTCAAGAAATACAAACATCTTTTTTTATTTGTTTTTAATTTTTGTTTTGTTCTTGTTTTTATTTTAAGACCAGGAGAAAACATTCAAATGACACCGACAGGGAAGAGCAGATGTCTGCAATTTATATTCCTTGATTGGATTTTAATAGAATTTGCATAGGGTCCTATTTATTTTCACTTTATTGCATTAGGGAGTCTGGACTCAGGGAGCCAAATGAGGGTCAATGTTCATCCTGGTTGATGGATGATGGAGTTCTAAGACTGGGATCATTAAGACTGATTGAGAGCAGAGACAAAGTGATAGTCATAGGGGGTAATAGTTGAAGATTACTTTAATTTGCACAACTTTTTCTGTTGGATCTCTAGGAAATAATAATAACTATTGTTAGTAGCTTATATACCTTGAACATTCTGCTCAGCACTTTACATGGAAAATCAAATTTAGCATATTTATCACTCTGTGAGTAAAACACAATTCCACTACCCCTTATCAGCAATTCTGATATACAAAGAGCATTAAAAACAAAATGAAATAACTGCTTTTCCCCACCAAATTTGTGGAAAATTTATATGTAGTAAAATATGACTAGAACTAATGTGAGGCTATAAAATGTTATTCTATTGTGTGTGAATATTCATACATTTACTGCAGAAATAGTACTGTGATGATTACAGGTTGCTATCCATCCTGGGAAAGAAGGTATATAATTACCTTTCCAAATTGGGGAGGGCAGGGGATTATATTTATAAATCTAAAAAATGGTAAATTTCAAAATATGTCTGGCCCCAAGGTTTTTCGATGACAGAATGTGCGTTTGTGGTATTATTACTATGCACACTTAAAAGATAAGGAAATTGACTCACAGAGGTTAAATACTTTTTCCTCATAAAGTGTTTATAAAAGTGTTAGCTTCTTTGTCTTGGTGATAAAGAGGCAAGTACACAAATTTATATGAGTTTTAAGTATGTTTTGGGTCTCATTGGCTAAGCCACCAAGTTCTCTGGAGTGAAATGGATGTCCAGTCATTACTAGAGACAATTAGATGTTTCTCCAAAGTTCTGCTAGGTATGGTTCTCACTCAAAGCAGAATAGCTATACAATTATAATTTAATTTACATCTACACTGGGACCCTTGTGAGAGTAAACAGGGCACTATGAATAAATCCACAAGGACAAGGAGTCCAAAGCAAACTGGAACAGATGGTCCTTTCTACATGGAAAACCTTACTGCAAATATGGACTCGGGACAGAAAACCTGACTGTTCCCAAGGTGAGTTAACACTTAACTCCTACTCTGTTTTCCTGACACCCTAACCACTTTTCCCAGAACAGTGTTATATTTTTCCACTTCAAACCTATGTTTGGAGCGTCCTTCCTGTTTACCTGATGATGCCCTCTCCACCCTGCAGGACACAATTCTAGTGGAGCCTACTGCTACTCCTGAGCCTCCTCCTGTCCCCTGCACCACCACTTCTATCTTGTGTTAGACTATTCAGTAACATGTGTTTAAGAAGCACCCAGCTGCGTGAAGCCACTGTTGGCTGGTGGACATGCAAAGGTCCATACTTCTCTCTGGTCTTTTGAGGTGAAGAGCTTTCCCATTTCAATGTCTCTGATTGAACTTTATAGATCAAAACACACTTAAGTGTTTTTCAATAAACTTCAAAAACAAGAGATAATACTTGTTGATGCCTCCTGATTCTTCTGAGAGAACACAGAATTAATACTTTTGCTCCAAGAAGAACATTTCCTCACGAGACATATCTCACTGATATGAGGTGTCAGTAAGATACAAACCAGTGAGCCAGTCCCAGGTTTTATCCCTAACTCAATGTTCCTAAAACTGTGGCCTGTGCAACCTGCATCAGAAAGCCCAGGATATTTACTAGAATGCCCATCCCAGCTCTACTGTGCTAAATTTGTTTCTGGATTGGGGCTCAGAATGCTGCATTTTAAATATATTTCACAGATGATTATGGGATACATTGCAGTGAAAAGCCACTGCTCTAATTAAATTGGATTAAAGAAAGTAAACCTTACTTCAATTTCCACTACAATTGCCTCCTTATTTCCCTTCCTCTTTTCCTCGTCTTCCTCCCTCCCTTCCTTCCTTCTTTCCTTCCTTAATTTCCTTCCTTCTTCCTTTTTCTTCTTTCTCTCTGAAGTTTTCTTAAGGAAAACTTTCTTAAGAAAGTAAGTAACTTAAGGAAAGTTTCTTAACTTTCCTTAAGAAAACTTCAAGAAACAAACAAAAAAGGCAACAGACAGGAGAATTTTGAAAGAATGAAAATTTGATCATACTTGCTACTTTTGTCCCAGTCTTTCTTTTCCCCCCAAACCTACAATACACACAGACCCTAAACACCAGAAATGAAGAGATACGGAGGATAAATGGTACAAGTAGAACCTGAGGGAAGCTACTTTTAGTCTTTAACTTCTTCCTTCAATGATAAACTTATCTGAGAGACTATTTATTAAATTAAACTACTTATATATGCTCTGTCCAGTATAGTAGCCACTAGTCATGTGTGGCTATTGGACACTTAAAATATTAACTGGTCTGAACTGAGGTATTTTATAAGCATAAAATACACCCAAATTGAAAATACCTGTTATAAACAAAAGAATGCAAATAATTTTATTAGTCATTTTTATAATGATTATATATTGAAGTGTTGATATTTGGGGTATATTGGGGTTAAATAAAATATATTATTAAAAGTAAATTTACTTGTTACTGTGTATTGCATTTAATGAGACACATGTAAGTATATGGCTCACCCTTGTGGCTCACATCATGTTTCTACTATGTTGTACTGCTGTAGATGCCGGTAGCTTAATGTGGCGGTGCCAAATTGGTTATCCCATGCCCACAGTGGTATAAAATACAACATTGGAGAAATGATAGCCATGGAAACATGGGGCTTTAAGAACATAGCTCTGATTATCTGATAGGAAGCCCAGAAACTTCCCAGGAGATTCAAGCAGAAAAACTCAACCTTCCAACTATCTCCCAATACCAGAACTGCCTTGTGAAAAGTGATTATCAGTGATATTTTGTATATTTTCTTTAAAATTCATCTTCTACCCATAGGCTAATTCTAAAAGAGTTTGAAAGAGGGCTTTTACCCAATCCAGTTAAGGGCTGAGTGAAGGATTCATGATAAGCAAAGTATGATACCGTCGAGAAGTTATTTTTCATTGTTTTTGCTCAGCTTTTGCAGGCACTTCCTTGATGCACACACAGATGAGAACTGGATAGAGATGGTGACAAGGAGGAGAGCTCAACCTCATCTCCTGTGGCAGGCAGGCCAAAAAGAACAGAACCACATATTATTCCCTTATCTAAAGCCCCTTTCCTCCTAAGCTCTCATCTTCCGCCTGGTTTCTCAACCACAGATAATTCGGCTTTGCAAGAAGCACTTCCTTTGTCACTTATCAGTTTGTGCATCATCTGCTAGGATGATATTTAAGTAGCAGAATCCTCCAGTGGCCTATTAAAATCTGGGGTCACGGCACAGTTATTTCCCTGACTGAGACAAGATATTGGACATAGGATTTCCTCAAGCAATAAATTTCACTCAAAGGATTCTAAAAATATAAGCACTACACATCTACTTTACAGTGGTTATTATGTTAACTTAAAGTGTTTGGGCCTTTTGGGGGATCTTTAGACAAGTTTTAAAAACATGTCATCAAAACCATGTATAAATATTGTTTATACAAGTATTATTCAATCCAGTCCTATGATACTCATTGATAGTAGACTGGATTAATGAATTATGATATATTAATATAAGGATTACTATATAGAAATGAGCACAAACAAATCACGCTACACAAAACACTATGATGAATCTCTTAACATAACGTGCAAAGGAAACTAAACACAAAAGAGTATCACTGTGAAGTTCCATTTATATAAGGTACCAAACCCAGCAAAGTATGCTATGTTGTTAGAAATAAAGGTGGTGTTTATACTAACAAGGTTGAACACCTAAAAGAAATGAGTAAATTCCCAGACACATAAAACCTACCAATATTGAACCTAGAAGAAATGGAAAGCTGGAAAACCAATAATGAGTAATGAGATTGAATCAGTAATAAAAAGTCTCCCAGCTAAAAAAGCTCTGGACAGGATGGCTTCACTGCTGAATTCTACCAAATGTACAGAGAAAAACTAAAATCAATTATTCTCTAACTATTCTAAAAAATATAAAAAGAGGAAATTAATCCTAATGCATTCTCTAAGACCTGCATTACTAAGATACCAAAACCAGGCAAGAACACAACAACAGAAGAAAATTACTATTTTGTGTCTAGTCTATTTTATTCCCTTATTTATCATTGCATTATCCCCTGGATGCAATGATAGTTCAACATATCCAAATCAATAAACATGATACATGATATCAAAAAAATGCAGAACAAAAATGATAAGATCATTTCAATACATAGAGAAAAAGCATTTGATAAAATTCAATACACTTCATGATAAAAACCCACAACAAATTGGGCATAGAAGGAACATACCTCAACATAATAAAGCCTATGTATGACAAAGCCACAGCCAATATCATAGTGAATGAGGAAAGGCTGAACACTTTTTCTTAAAGAGCTAGAACAAGACAAAGATGACAACTTGCTAATTAACATAGAACAGCAAGTCCTGGCCAGAAAAATTAGGCACAAGAAAGAAATAAAAGGTATTTGGATTAGAAAAGAGGTAGTCAAATTTTCCCTCTTTGCAAGTGACATGATTTTTATATGGAAAAACCTAAAAGCTCTACCAACTTATAAACTTGGCAAAGTTACAGGACCAAAATATCAACATACAAAAATCAGTAGCATTTGTATGCACCACTAAAAAACTAGCTGAAAAGAAATCAAGAAAGAAATCCATTTGCAATAGCTACAAAAAATAAAATATCTGGGAATAAATTTAACAAAGGAAGTAAATGATCTCTACAACAACAACTACAAAACACTGATGGAAAAATTTGAGTAAGACAACAAATGCAAAGACATCCCACAATCCAGATTGGAAAAATTAGTATTGTTAAAATAACCATACTATCCAAAGCGATCTACAGATTAAATGCTATTCCTATCAAAATACCAATTACATTCATTATGATAACAGAAAACAATACAAAATTCATATGGAACCACAAAAGACCTCAAAAATCCAAAGCAATCCTGAGCCAAAAAAGACCTGCAGGTATCATAATAGCAAGCTTCAGAATATACTAATATACAAAGCTATGGTAAAAACCAGTATAAAAACAGAAACATACAACCTTGGATCCTCACAATAAATTCATGTATTTACAACTAATATTTAGCAAAGTTACCAAGAACATACAATGAGAAAAGGATATCCTCTTTAACAAAATGCTGGGAAACTGGATCTCCATATGCAGAAGAGTGAAACTAGACCTCTATCTCTCACCATATACAAAAATATACTCAAAATGGACTAAAGTCTTAGATGTAAGACTCAAAACCAGAAAATTACTAGAAGAAAATACAGTGGAAAAGCTTCAGGGCACTGCACAAAAAGGAAGCAATCAATAGTGAAGAGATAACCTGTAGAATAGGAGAAAATATTGCAAATAATTCATCTGGAAAGGGACTATTATTAAGAATATATAAGTAACTGAATTCAACAATAAAAATGTAAATAATCCTATTAAAAAGTGGACAAAAGACATGAATAGACATTTCTTAAAAGAAAGCATACTCATTTACAACAGCTATACGAGTAAAGGCCCAACATGACTAATCATCAGATAAATGATAAGTAAAACTACAATGAGATATCATCTCATTCTAGTCATTAATGGCAACTATCAGAAAGACAAAAAACACAAAACAGATGTTGCAGAGGACTGAAGACAAGAACTCATACCCTGTGAGTGGGAATGTAAATTAGTACAGCCATTAGGGAAAACAGTGTGGATGATTCCCAAAAAAAAACTAAAAAAACTACACATGATCTAGAAATCCCATTCTGAATATTTATCCAAAGGAAAGGAAACCAAAAGAATACCTGAATCCCTATGTTTATTGTAGCATTATTCACAATAGCCAAGATACAGAAACAACCTATTTGTCCATTAACAAGTGAATAAACAAAATAATATATATACACATAATATAATGAAATGCTATCAAAAATAATGAAATCCTGTCATTTGCAGTAACATAGATAGTACTAGAGGTCATTGTGTTAAACGAAATATGCCAGACACACAAAGACAGATATCACATATTTTCCCTCATATGTCAGAGCTAAAAATCTGAATATTTTAGAGATAGAGAATAGAATGATAGCTACCAGATGCTGGGAAGGATGAAGGTGGGGAATGAAGAGATAGAAAGAATAATTTCTATTGTTTTATAGCACACTACAGTGACTATAGTTAACAATTTATTGTATATTTCAAAATCCCTAGAAGATGTAAAATGTTCCCAACACAAAAAAATTGATAAATGTTTATAGTAATGACTATCTTAAATACCCTGATTTGATTATTAAGCATTACATGTATATTTATACAAAGGGTGCCAAAAAATTATATACATTTTAAGAAAATGGAAAAACTATATTAAACTATATTAAAATTTAATACTCCTGTTTGATATTTGCAATTACAAGAGGTGCTCATATGTGACTTGTGTTCATCTTTTGTTATTGATATATATTGAGCATTACAATTTTAATACAGTTTTTTCTTTTCTTAAAATATGTATCCATTTTTGGCACCCACTGTGCATATGTATAAATATCACATACACTCCATAAATATGTACAATTATTAATTATCAATAAAATATTTTAAATACTTTAAAATAGAAAAGTTGGGGTTATGAGTCCCCTAAGGAGCAAAGTAATCATAGAGAAAAGAAAATAAGAGGAGGGCTTCTCTGATTCTCTAATGTTGATTACACATTGCATGTGTTCACTTTGTAAAAAGTCACTCAGCTCTACATCGATGTACTAATTGTTGCATGCATTATAATACTACAATGAAAAGTAAAGAGCAAGAAACAATAGGAAGAGGAGCAGAAAAGAAGGAGGGGAGGACCAAAACTTTTATCTGATAGAAACTAGATACTTTCATTGGCCTATGACCTACCCAGTGCCACAGGACTTAGGAAGTGTCCTTCAACTAAAAGAGGAAAGCTCACACAAATATTGCATCCTTTAGGATAACTTTCAACATATTCTTATCAACTGTATTTTAAAAAGGGAGCCAGAAGCAGACTTCCATGCAAATCTATCATCTCCTTTGTTGTACTGGGCACTTTACCATGAAAACTCTGCCTTATACTTTAAAGAAGCAGGTTGCATATATGGGTAGGTTGCTATCAGAGAGGTTCAGGAGATAACAATGGCAATCTAAAGCTCATTTATAGAAACTATAAAATCAACAGAGGAGACCACAGGAACTCCATTAAGCAACTCTATAGACATTCAAACCTGAGAAAATTCAAGGCAGGATGAGCAAACATGTCCAATAGCTTTCTACCACCTAGCTTTCTAAGTCTAGCTGAGTTACTAAGACTTCATTATGATTAATTATTGGTCTTTATTATTATTACTTAAAAATTAAAAATTTCCCTAGAATAAAAAGTGTTTATTCACTTATTTGACACACATACATTGAACATCTACTAAAAGTCAGATGCTATATCAGATGCTGGAAGTAAAGAGTGACTGTGCTGTGGTCCCTTATTTGACTGAGCCATAGATTAATAAGAGAAAAGACTAGTAAAAAATTATAGCATATTATGGAAGTAGAAGAAGCAAATAATATTAAAATAGCAAAAATGCAAGAGCATCTTCTCTATGAAGTGGGTTTATATGATAGGAAATGGAAGATTATTTTCTTTCAAGACAAAAATCACTCAAGCTCGCTTTTATTGGATAGATAGAAGCACATTTTATGAAACCTAGAGCAGTATTTCAACAACTTAAAGGGTACCAGATTGCTTCTGAAAGGTCACTAAGAATTCAAGAATCAACAAATCTCTCCATCTCATAAGCTTTTCTCCCGTGGCTGCTCACCAACTCTCCCACATTTTCTGCCTTCTGCTTCTTTAAAATGGCTTTATTCTTCTCTTTTTCTGTTGGTAACTTTTTCTGATGCATTTGCACCCAAAGAAGCATGCCCACCACTAGTGTTATGTCCCTTCTAAGTTTGGGATTCCAACAGAGATTGTGTCCTGATTTCAAGTTTATAGGGGATTTTCATCCTCCTTTAGGTGCTCAGTGAAGGTATAGATGTCAAAGCCTGAAATAGAGCATCATCTCCACAGAAAGGTAATAGTTTAGCTGAGTTCTGAGGGTGGACAGATTTGTAAAACAAACAAGGAGGATCTGGTGATTCCAAGTAGTTAATGAAAGCATGCAAATTCAAATTCTAAAAATATAATACTCACTTCCAGGCCAAGTACAGTGCTTCATGCCTGTAATCCTAGCACTGTCAAAGGCTGAGGTAGGTGGATTGCTTGAGCTCAGGAGTTAGAGACCAGCCTGAGCAAGAGCAAGACCCTGTCTCTACTAAAAATAAAAAAACCTAACCAGGAATTGTGGTGGGTACTTATAGTCCCAGCTACTCCGGAGGCTGAAGCAAAAGGATTACTTAAGCCAAGAGACTGAGGTTGCTGTGAGCTATGATGACACCAAGTCACTTTACCCAGGGTGATAGAAGTGAGACTTTGTCTAAAAAAAAAAAAAAAAGGAATAGTCACTCTCAAAGGAAATAACTTATTTTTTCAGTTTTTTTAAATTGACATAAAATAATATGTATTTATCATGTACAACATGTTTTCATGTATATATATGTATACATATATATACACATTGTAGAATGGTTAAATATAGCTAATTAACAATAAAATATATTGTCATTAATTATATTTACTGTGCTATACAATAGATCTCTTGAACTTATACCTCCTAACTAACTGCAATTATGTATCGTTTGACCAACATCTCCTCTACCCCCTTACTCCCCACTACCCTCATCCTGTGGTAACCACCATTCTACTCTGCAATTCTATTATATCAACTTTTTAAGATTCCACATATAAGTGAGATCATACAGTATTTATCTTTCTCTGACTGGCTTATTTCACTTAACATAAAGTTTTCTAGGTTCATCAATGTTGTCACAAATGACAGGATTTTCTTCCTTTTTATGGCAGGATAGGAAAATATTCTGTATATATACACTATATTTTCTTTATCCATTCATTCATTGATAGAGTCCTAGGTTGATTTTATATCTTGGCTATTGTAAATAGTGGTGCAATAAATAGGGCAGTGAAGATACCTCTTAAACATACTGATTTCATTTCTTTTGACAATACACCCAGTGATGCAATTGCTGGATTATTTAGTAGTTCTATTTTTTTAAATTTTTGAGAAACTTCTGTACTGTTTTCCATAATGGTTGTTCTAATTTACATTCTCACCAACAGCATACAAGGGTTCCTTTCTCTCCATATCCCCATCGATTTTTCTCTTTTATCTTTTTGATAATAGCTCTTCTAATGGGAGTGAGGTGATATCTGTATGTAGTTGATGTAAAAATGTGCATTCTGGAGCATTGGATGTAATGCTTTGCATATGTCTATGAGGGCAATTTGCTCTACAATGTAGTTTAAAAAGATGTTTCTTTCTTTATTTTTTATCTAAATGGTCTCTCCATTGCTGAAAGTATTAAAGCCCCCTAATGTTATTATGCTATTGTTGTCTCTCTTTCTCTCTAATCAAATTTATTCATATGTACTTTATATGCTTAGGTGCTCCTATGTTTGGTGCATATATGTTTAAAATTGTTGTGTCTTCCTGAAGAAGTAACCACTTTACCATAATGTAATTCCCTTCTTTGCCTCTTTTTATAGTTTTTTATTTTAAGTCTATTTTATCATCTATGTCTGCTTTCTTTTGGTTTCCAGTTGCATGGAATATCTATTTGAATGCTTTTACTTTCGGTCATGAAGTGAGTTTCTTGTAGATAGGAAGCATTTGGGTTTAGTTTTGTTTATCAGTGAATCCATCCTATGTCTTTTGATTGAATAATTTAATCTATTTACATTCAAAGTAATTATTTATAGCAAGGATTTAATACTGTCCTTTTGTTCATCATTTTCAAGATGTTTTGTAGGTCCTTTGTTCCTTTTTTTTCTTTTTTACTGTCTTTCTTTATGGTCCAAGCATACTGTATCCAACATAGCTGCCATTCAAAAATCAAAGAGAGAAAGACTTTTGCAGAGAAACTTTTGCTGAGAGCGTTCATCACCACCACAACAAATGCCAAAAGAAAAATACACTAATGAGGAATGTGAAAATCTCTGAAAGCATAAAACCCACTGGTAAAATTAAGTATATAGTAAAATTCAGAATACTCTAATAATGTAAAGGTGGAATGTAAGTTATTTATATCCTTAGTATGAAGATTAAAAGATAAAACTATTAAAAATAATAACTACATAATTCCTTAAGGCATATATCATAAAAACATATGTAAGTTATGACTTCAAAAACTCAAAATGAGGCAGGAAATATGGAATAATAGTATAGAGTTTTGCATCATGGTAACCGCAAAGGAAAGATCTTTAATAGATACACAGAAAATAAAAAGCAAGGAATTACAATATATTACTAGAGAAAAATCATTTAAGAACAAATGACTTTTTGAGTCATGTGGTTTGGAAGTCTTCCTATAGAGAAAAACGATCATTTTGGCAAAATAAATTTAAAGGAAGTCTCTGTTAAGAAACATTCACAAACCATTTATATCCCCTAAGTCTGTTTGAAAATAACTAGCCGCTAAGGAAGTGTTATCTGGAATGGGTTAAGAGAAAAGATATTTATAAAGGTACAACAGTCTTTTGACAAACAAACAAATTCTATTAAAGTAATAGTCAATGGTGATAGTAAAAGCAAACATGAAAAATCTCTCACTGTGAAAATAGGCTAATGTCTTTTAAATAATAAGCATATACTCAAAAGTCAAACTTGAGATAACAAACCCCTAAGGATGTAGTGATCTTTCATTGTGGTATTGGTAACCTCTAAACTTCCCACTTTACTTTAGTAAATATGAGTCATGGTGTGATTTCCAACCATCTCTTGTGGCCATGATCTCAGTATGTCAAATACATCTTTGACACTCTTACACATATGGCAAGTGATTTCCTTTCTCTGCATGCATGTTTATGTTTAACATTTATCTTAATGTTTCTGTTTCAAACATTTTCAAAACTGTGTCTTGTGTGAGGCTTAATTCCTTTTCCTTTAATAAGGCAGTGTTTCTTTTTCTTTTTTAAATGAATGTATCAAAACATTTTTAGCCAATTCAAAATATCAGTATGCTGGATATCAACCAATAGAGGAGGCATACTTGGTCTCCTCCAATTTTTTTTTTTAAATTTCACTCTAAGTAGTAGTTTTATGCTAATTGGTTAGATTTAATCATGCTACAGTTTATACATTTATCAAAGAATTACATTGTACCCCATAAATATATACAATTGTTATTTGTCAATTAATAATAAATTTTAAACAATGAATGAAAAAAGAATGTAATATTTTGTCTTCTTGGAGACTTTTCTCCTGGAGCCCTCTGTTTTTGATTTCGGTTTGCTTTTTTTTTTTCCCCCTGTGGTTTCACTGGACATTGATCAAGTAAGAACCTGTGAGCTTGTGCTTATGGGTGGAGTCTTCCCAAGTGTTATAACAATAGGATACCTCTACAAATTTTTTCTTTGGAGAAATTGAACAATTTGAATCTTCAGCATGGGGTGGAAGAGTAGAGAAATAAGCCCCAAGGTTAACATATGGGTTTAGTATGAGTAGGAATTGTTGGTCTCCAGATTCAGTTAGTTAGCCTTCACCCTCTTTCTCAGTAGGGCAGTCTCCCTCAACCCCTGATGTGTGTTTGATGTTCTGAAACTTAATGTTTAATGCTTCTCACTGACTTCTCAGAATAAGCCTCTAGTTTCCAATATTGTTTTGGGAAGGGTGATGGACTCACAGGAGAGGGAAGATGACCTGGAGACTTAAATTAATCTGTTATCTTGGGGAAAAAAAAATGGCTGTCCAAACTTTGTCAGAAAGCTAATTGAGTCTTATACTTCTATAAGCTCTTATGCCACCTAGAACAAAATTCTTGGTGAAAAAATTGGCTCTAGTATTAGCTGGTTACTAGTAGTTTGCTACAGTCATTTTTAAGGAGTGAAAATATTCTTTATTTGCTTCTGATTGACAGTATCCTGGAGTTTTAAACAACTGTTTCTTTAAAAAGGTGGCAATACAGTAAACGGGACAGAATGATTTTGGTATGTGTCATAAATAATCTATTTGCAAAATGCTGTGAGACACTGGACAAAAGACAACATTTGATTTTCACAAAAGACAATTTACCCACTGAGACAATGTTTTTGTAATAATGTACAATTTATTTTCATTCTGTATATGCCAACTTATAGCATTCATGAAAGATAGTCCATGACCTAACCATATTCTAAAAGTCATTGAAATATTGTGGGAGGAGGGAATATTCTGGAAAAGAAAAACTTAATAGTACCACCTTACCTGTACATTGTGTTTCATGATTTTAAAAGGGCTGTTTTGTACACAGTTTTACAATAACTCTGTAGAGTAGATAAGATCAGCATAATGATTCCATTTATATAGAAAAGAAAACTATAGCTCATCTCATGGAGGTTAAAGGTCTTGCCAAAGTCATATAGCTAGTAAATAGTAGAATTCACACTTTGAGACAGAAGGATACAATTCACTTCTGTTTCTTGTGAGGAAAAACATTTGAAAAAAGAGGAAATTCTGTAAATCCAACTCGGATAAACAAGTACTTATTGCTTACTTGAAATTTAAAACAATAGGACTTAAATGACCTCACCATATGGATGCACACATACATAGACAAAATGGTAATTATGTGTGGCGAGGGATGTGTTAGATTGTTAATCATTTCACAATGTATATGTATACACATTATATACCTTGAATGTATACAATTTTTTTTTTTTTTTGAAATAGAGTCTCATTCTGTCACCTGGGCTAGAGTGCCATGGCCTCAGCTCACAGCAACATCAAACCCCTGGGCTCAGATGATCCTCTTGCCTCAGCCTCCCAAATAGGTGGGAGGTGCAGGTGCATGCCACCACTCCCAGCTAATTTTTCTACTTTTAGTAGAAACAGGGTCTCACTCTTGCTCAGGCTGATTTCATATTCCTCAGCTCAAACAATTCTCCAGCCTTAGGTAGATTACAGACGAACCATCATACCCAGCTTGTATGAATGCATACAATTTTTATTTGTCAGTTATGCCTCAATAAAGCTAGAAATAAAAAAAGAGAGGAAGAAGGACTTCTACTTTCCCCATTACCAATATTTCCCCATTAGATAGTTGGAGCTACCATGGACCCACCCTACCTCATGCCCCATAGATTAACTCTCAGAGCCAAAGAGCAAACCTTTTTCCATGTTAGAACATGGCTGTTGGTTAAGCCGTAGAACACAAAGATTATGGGAAGATGAGTTAAAAAAGAGAAATTTAGTCTAAGGTTTGCCAAACTAGAGTTTGCTGACTTTTGGTAGGATGATCATCCTGAAATGTGATCATAGTAATGTTTTTGAAATTCTTCCAATAGGGAAGTTAGGGGACTAGTAGTCAAAATGTCCAGGAGGCTTTAGAAGAAACATAGATGGTATCCATCAGCACAGCTTCACTTCCTTCCTAATCGTTAGGTAAGATGTACCTTGTGTAGCTCACTAAAAAATGGAAGGTGAAATAACATGTGTTGAATGCCTACTGTGTGAGAAAGGCAAATCTGGTCACTTTAACACACTCTATCTCACTCAGGTTTCATGATGAATTTTGAGGTAGACACGATGACTTCACACTAAAGATTTGTTCCCTCAAAAGACAGTTATCGAGTTTCTACTATGTGCTAATCTCTGAGGAGAAAAGTTTAAAAAGAGAATTTGTCCCGTCAAATCACTCACTATTTGGGGAGAAATATAAACAGATGGTGATGAAATAAGACAGGACAGTGATAGAAATAGTTCCAAAATATTATAGGAAACAAGCAAGGGGCAGCTAACCAAGTAGGGTCTTAACTAGTAAGTATGAGTTAATCAAGGACGGAAAAGGGAGAGGCGAATTCCAGAAAGAACTACATATCAGCCAAAGAAATGGAGACAAGAAATGGCACAGTATCTGAGAGAAACTTTAAAGACCAAGGGGGAATTTTATAAAGAAGAGTACAAATTGGGAGAAAGTGCTGACATGGCAAGTGGAGTAAGCCATGCTGAGAAACTTGGCTTTCTTTGTCTGAATATGATGGGGACCCCTTGAAAAGACAAACAGAACATAGTGAGATTATAACTTTAAATCAATTGCTCATTGCAATATAAATGATAGATTTGAGAAGAGTATTTGGAAAGAAAAAGCATCCAGTTATAGAGCATTATAATTATCTAGGTAGGAGATGATGAAGACCTGAGCTTTGACAGTGGAAGTAAGAATGGAAATAAAAGTATAGATTTAACAAATATGTGGAAGAAAAACAAAGAGTGGCTGTATTTAATGATTAAAGATAGAAAAAGACACAAACTAAGTTAAATGTTTTCCTGAAAGCAACATGATCAGGATGTGGCAGGGTCTGGAATTCAAACCTCATGATGGAGTAGGAGAATAAGGAATAAAGAATCCCTCTTGTACAGACTGCACACTTCCAGCCCAGGAAATATAACTGATAGACTATGTTTAGCTGCACAGGTGCAAATTCATTAATGCATAATTTGTTTCACCTTTTTTATGAAGCCCAGCATTGGGAGCAGGGTTATATAGCAAGAGAGAATCCCAAGTCAATGAGAGAAAGATGATTTTGGAACCAGGACTTAAAGCAAACATGGGCTACTCCAGGAGTGAACTTTGAAATATTATGTAGTAAAAGTAGAAAAAAAAAAAGACAGAAAATAAATTTCTCATGTAACAGTAATTCCAAGAGGCATTTCTTAGAATGCCCTTCTAGTTAAATAATTTGGGATTTGATCTACATGAGCAAGGTATTATTGCATCAGTGGTCATGCACTGGGCAGTCCTCACATGTTTTCAACAGTGGCCCCATGATTTTACAGCAGCAGAGGCCACAGCAGGAGCAGATCTGCTCGAATTTTCTGACTCTTTGGGTTGGGCATCTGCCCCACTGGGTTGAATTAGCAGCTAGGATTTGCACATTCATAGGAGGGTGGAAAGAGATAGCAGGGAGTCAAAAGAAAAGCACTGGATTGCTTGTTAATAAAATCCGTGGGAGCTCAAGTGATTAATCAAAACAACAAAGGTAATCCAAACATATCTGTACCTCAAGCTGGTAAGATTGAATATATTAATTAAGTAATTTTTTTAATTTTTTCTATTATTTGTTTTTACCTATTCACTTTATTTTTCCTTTACTTATACTTTTTTAGAGCCGTTTCTGACCCATCAGGTACAAGATCTTTACAGAACTATTACAAGATATTCTAAAAGATACTAGAATGTCCAGTTTACAGATGAAGAAAATAGTGGCAGAGCTGAAACCAGGTCAGTGCCTTAGGTTAAACTCTGATCTACATTGCCCCAGGTATATACTATTTATCACTACTGCTCTTACCTTCTAAAGCTACAATCTGCATTGCTGTTTGTAAATTAAAAAGAAGGCTAAATTAAAAGGGGGAGAAAACCAGCTGGGTCTGACAATAATATTAATCCATCTGAAATCACTGGTCTTTTCAATTAACAGCTTCTTTTTGAGATATTTATTGCTCTTGGCTTGAACTGAGGTCATTAAAATACTCTTGATCAGGGGTTCTCAAAAAGGCTGCTTAAATACTCTCTACAAGCGTTCAGAAACTACCTCTGTTCTGCATGGATTCAGAGGGAAGCCATAATAAAACAAGCCCCAGGGCTGTCATTTTTGCGTCTTTGCTTCTGTTTTATTACCTGAGTTCACAAACCTATTTAGAATTCACCCACAGACATACTCCATCATCCTGGGGATAAACCTATATACTTTATTTAAAAGGTAAGTCTGAAAGTAAATATATAAATTAGGTACACCCCTACATACAGCATAAATTCCACCTAACCTCAGTGTGATTTTTGCACATCGACCTAAAAGCTGCCCAGCATATAAAGCATGCTACATGGCAAGATGAATCACGGCACCTTTATTAACCTACACTGAATTAGCCTCCTCACACTGGAATATTTTACAGCATTATTTTATTGGCAGTGACTGTCACCAAATAAACTACAAAGCAGTGACTGATGTAGTAGAACTAGACAGCTTGACGGATCTAGATTACTTGTAAAAGAGAAGTATTTTGCCAAGGGTTGCCATGATAAAGCAATCCTGATGCTCATAAAAGGAGACAACGGATGGTGGCAAATCTCAGCTGAACCAAGGCTTGAGAAAATTACCCGGTGAGGATGAAACTGACATCAGAAGCCTTTCTCCTTTCAAATACATGAGTTTGCTTTTGTTTTATTGTGTTTATTTTTATCTCTTTTATAATGGAAGGCAATAATATTCCAGACATGCTCTAAGAAAGGAAATGATATTTTAAATAGTTTCAGATGTGATACAAATTACAAATGTTAAGTGTATGATGCTATTTTATCATTTTGTAATAGTGGGCAGAATTTATTTCACTACACAAAGGAGAAACTTCAGGCTCATCAATATAATTTTCAAAAATTGGCTGTCCAAGGAATATATCCCGAATTACGTCAAAATGAGAGATTTTAATGTGAAGGGTGGTAAAATGGGATCCCTGTACCTATTTTATATTTGCCAGAGTTATTTTTCTAATATGGGAGCTAATGATTTTGCCACCTAGATTGACAGTTTTTGCCTTCAGGAGAAACGCTAATTTAAATTGATCTGTATGACATTTCTTGATTGGGCCCAGTTGTCTTTTCAATGTAAGTTACCTTGTTTTACCTTGAAATGCCCAGCCCAACTGAGGTCCTTAAGAGTACTTGAAGGCACCATGGCTTTCCACTCTTCAATACCCATTCATGTGACTTTTCTCTCCCAGAAATACCAGCAAAACCTCTATAAGTTGATTATTTCAATCTACTCGCATAGCCCCTCTCCTACGGTCCCTTCCTGCTTTGCACTGACTTCTCAAACCTTCTTGGTAGTTCTTGCTCAGAACACCTCCCTCAATGGATGATAGAATATGCACGGACCAAGACTTCTACGAATCAGTTTAGTGCCTTGCAGTTTCTGGCTTATTCGTGTAATAGGCACTCTATAAATGTTTGAATTAACAAAGTGTAATTTTTAAAATTGTGCTTTTATCTAACTACTTTGAGATTTCCTTGAGAATCAGAATTCTCTTTTATCCTTTTCCTCTTTTAAAAATTTTTAATTTTATCATAATTGATGAACTATGATTATATTCACAGTAGAACTGCCATACTTCCCTACATTGACCACCTCCTTAAATTGATCTAATTTTCATAGACCACTCTCCAGGCATACGTATCAATACAGTAAGCCTAGTTCCTTATGTTGACCATTTCCATACATAGACAAGTTCAGTTACAGTTCCTTGGGTGATCAACTTACAGAGGTTTTACTGTATTTTTTGGACACAAACTGGCGTCATGATACCCAGAATGGCCATAAAGTTCGTGTGCAATTTAAAATTGCACGTTATTTTAAATTGAACACTATTTTAAATTGCACGCTATTTTAAATTGCATGTTATTTTAAATTGCACACGAACTTTATGGTCACCCTGTAGATTATATATTTGTGATGTGAAATGATTAAATCAAGGTAACATAAGCATTGTAACTTCAAATACTTACCAGTTTTTATGGTGAGAACATTGGAAATTTACATTCTTAGCAATTCTGAAATAAGTATACAATATATTATTAACTATAGTCACCATGCAGTGTAATGTGCCTCAAAAAAAAAATGAATTCCTCCTTACTGAAGTGTTGTACCCTTTGACTAACATCTCCCCATACCCCTCGCTGCCCAGCTTCTGCTAATCATTGTTCTACTCTAACTTCTACGAATCATATGATAATTATTCAGTTTATTGAGGAGCCTCCCTACAATCTTCCATAATGGTTTTACATTCTCATCAATAGTGTACAGATTCCCTTTTCTCTACATCCTCACCACCATTTATTATCTTTTCTCTTTCTGATAATAGCCATTCTGATACCTTATTGGGTTTTATTTGGCACTTCCCTAAGTATTAGTGACATTAGACATTTTATATATATTATATACAGCATGTCCACAAAGTTAGTGTTTAATTTACAATGTTAAACCATTTTAAATTGCACATGAGCTTTATGTCAACCCTGTATATATGTATTTGCCATTTGTATGTCATCTTTTCAGAAATAGCTATTTAAATCTTAAGCCCATTTTAATCAGATTATTTGTTTTCTCGCTATTGAGTTGTTATTTATTTATTTTTGTTTTTTTGTTTTGTTTTTCTAATTTTATTTTATTTTATTTTTTTATTAAATCATAGCTGTGTACATTAATGCGATCATGGGGCACCATGCACTGGTTTTATAGACCATTTGACATATTTTCATCACATTGGTTAACATAGCCTTCCTGGGATTTTCTTAGTTATTGTGTTAAGACATTTATATTCTACATTTATTAAGTTTCACATGTACCCTTGTAAGATGCACTGTAGGTGTAATCCCACCAATCACCCTCCCTCTGCCCATCCTCCACCCTCCCTCCTCTTCCTCTCCCTCTTAGGTTATAACTGGGTTATAGCTTTCATGTGAGAGTCATAAATTAGTTTCATAGTAGGGCTGAGTACATTGGATACTTTTTCTTCCATTCTTGAGATAATTTACTAAGAAGAATATGTTCCAGCTCCATCCATGTAAACGTGAAAGAGGTCAAGTATATTTAGATATACACTTTTTATCGGATGTATGGCTTGCAAATATTTTCTCCCTTTCCACAGGGTACCTCTTTATTAATTATTTCCTTTTCTGTGCCAACACCTTTGAGCATATGGAGTGTGTGGTAATCCTATTTGTCTATGTTTGCTTTTGTTGCCTGACCATCTGACAACACCTTCAAAAATAATTATTGCCCAGTTATCATACTATTCTTAATTCAAGTGTCTGGCAGAATGCTTGTACATAGAAAGCACTCATTAAATTTTTGTTGACTGAATAAACAAGAAAATGAGCAGTGATTCTTTGTAAACAAAAATATCTAGATTCAAATATAGGATACCACTTACTTAGTGAAAGACTGAAACCAATTATTAACTTTTCTTAGCTATAGGCAATAAAAGCAACTATATTCAAAAGTAGTGAGATGTCAATGGCATACCCTGGTATTTAAATATGGCACATGCTTAATAAATATTGATTCATTCCATCTTCCTGACATATCTGTTTCCATGAAGAATATTTCTAGTGCAGGTAATAGAACATCTAATGTACAGTGCCTTAAACAAATGCTGGTTTATATATATAAATATATATAGCAAGAAGTACAATAGGAAGCAAAAGTTGATGAGATTTTTTTGCTAATACTCCTCAGCTAGAATTGAGAGAAGACCTAGCAATGATCCATGTGTATGGCTCTCAATGAGACCATCTCCTCCCCAGCAACTGTGCCAATAAATATCTCAATTTATCTTAGATTACGTAAAACCGAGAGCTCAAGTCATTTATTACATTCCAAATTCTAATCTCTATATGGGTTTTTTAGCAGGGAAACACATCCACACCCTAGCACTTTCTAACCCTCTCTTTTCCCTGCTTTATTTTTCTTCGTAGGATTTTTTTGTAATTTCTTTTTTTTTGAGACAGAGCCCCAAGTTGTTGCCCTGATAGAGTGCTATAGTGTCACAGCTCACAGCAACCTCAAACCCTTGGGCTTAAGTGATTCTCTTGCCTCAGCCTCCAAAGTAGCTGGGATCACAGGCACCCACCACAATACCCAGCTATTTTTTGGTTGTAGTTGTCATTGTTGTTTGGTGGGCCCAGGCTGGATTCGAACCCACCAGCTCCAGGTGTATGTGACTGGTGCCCTAGCTGCTTGAGCTACAGGTGCCGAGACTGTAATCCTTTTGACATACTCGCCCCCCCAACAACATGCACACTTCTATACATTGCTTTTCTGTTTCTTTTCCCACACTAGAATGTAAGATCCATGAGAACAAGAATTTTTAGCTCTTTATTTCACTGTTAATCTCCCACATCTAAAAGAGTATGTTTGTAAGATATAGACTCTCAATAAATATTTGTTGAAAGATAGAATACATGGTTCAAGTTTTGTTTCAGATATTCATTGGAACATCAGGACTCATGCCCTTTTTATGTTTTAGCTACACTATTCCTAGCATATTGAGTTTCAGGATGACTGATCCTCTCCCAAGCATCAGTCCATATTCCAGAAAGGAAGATGATGGTAAAGCAAAAGCTTCACCAGCTCGTTTTGTATCCTATCCTCTTTTCCTATTCTTAAAAATACGTTTCCCCTGATTTAATAATAAAAAATAATAATAATAAAAAAATACGTTTCCCCAAACCCTCATTATAGATTTTAACTTCCATTTTGTTCATTGCAACTGTGTTACATGACACCAGTGGCTGCAAAATAAATAAATAAATAAAATAAAAATCAGAGAATCTGGTTTAATTTCCTGTAAAGATAGTAATATGGGGGTGGCGCCTGTGGCTCAGTCAGTAAGACGCCGGCCCCATATACCGAGGGTGGTGGGTTCAAACCTGGCCCTGGCTGAACTGCAACCAAAAAAAAAAAAGCTGGGCGTTGTGGCGGGTGCCTGTAGTCCCAGCTATTCGGGAGGCTGAGGCAAGAGAATCGCTGAAGCCCAGGAGTTGGAGGTTGCTGTGAGCTGTGTGATGCCACAGCACTCTATCCAGGGCATAAAGTTAGACTCTGTCTCTACAAAAAAAAAAAAAAAGAAAGATTGAGTAGACATTTCTCCAAAAAAAAAAAGATAGGAATATGGGGGAAATTGGAAATGGTTTTGCGTCTGCCGACATATATTCTCTGCCATAGATTTTTCTGTGATCTTGCATATTATTCATAAATAAATTAATGAATTAGAATTTAATGTACTATGTGCTGCACGTAAGGAATCTTGAATATAGTATGAGTCCATTGCTTATCAGAGAATATAGATAATTTTATATTAATGATAGAAGACAGAAGAATTGATCCTCCAAATTTGAAGTAATGGTACTTATCAGTTAGATTTGACTTAGGAAAATGTCTTAAATTTATGTATCTATAGGATGAATATCACTTGCTTGGACTGATTAAGCGTTCCTTACTGTAGGATATCTTTAATCAGAAAGTCCACAGAGCTTCAGCGCCTAGAGCTCAGTGGCTAGGGAGCCAGCCACATACATCAGGGATGGTGGGTTTGAACACAGCCTGGGCCTGCCAAACAACAATGACAACTACAACCAAAAAATAGCCGGATGTTGTGGTGAGTGCCTGTAGTCCCAACTACTTGGAAGGCTGAGAAAGGAGAATCGCTTGGGCCCAGGAGTCTGAAGTTGCTATGACACATGGCACTCTACCGAGGGTGACATAGTAAGACTCTGTCTCAAAATAAATAAATAAATAAATAAATAAATAAATAAATAGTACAGAAAGTGCCTCAAGTCCAAATGGCCTGAAAAAAAAATAATAATAATAATAGCAACCCTTTGGGTGTCTATTACATTGTTGAAGCTCAGCTCATAAGCACTGAACCATTTGTCCCTTGTTATAGTACTTCATATAGGTACAATTATGTACAATGAGAAGACATTATCATCCCTTATTTTAGAGATGAGCAAACTAATGTTCAGAAAATGTAAAAAACTTTTAGTAAATGAACAAGCCATGATTTGAACCAAGTTTGGTTCCCAAAGTTGTTTCCCTATGTTCTATGCTCTTTCTCAAACTGAAGAATCACATTGTAGTGTGTCATTAAGAGTTATACCCTGTTATATAATTTGCCCATTTTTTTCTTCCTAATCTGGACATTAACCCATTCTATATGAACCATACTCCCCCTATTGATTTAAGGTTGACCTACCCCAGGGATTCTTGGATCAAAGAGAAAACACTAAGTAACTAGACTATAAAGGTTTTCTTTAAATAAAAAATAATAATAAAGTGCAGAGAATTGAGACGTCAACTAGAGGAGCAGATTAGCTCTGATCAGTACTAAGTACCCCTGTCAACACAGCAAATCCTAAAGCAGAGAAGACTCTGTCAAAGCTGAAGGCAAATTTTTATCAAGAGATAATGTCATGAACAGAATTCTGAGGTCTGTGTCATTTTTCATTTACTTATGGGCCTTTTGGACTTCTGTTGAAAGAATTCTTGATAACTCTGATGCCATCTTTCAGGAGAATGAAACAATTTATACTGCACGTTCTCTCTCCCTTTACACACACCTCCAAAGTTTGCCATTTATGAAGTGAGAGAGAAGAAATGACTGGGGAAGGGCCCTGACTAATTCAGCTCCTGGCGTTTCTTCACTAACCTTAAACCACAGAAAATTTCCAATTTATTAATTAATTAATACTATATAAAAAGGAAGATCAAAAAAACCTTTCTTCTCTATACATGTAAAATAGGCAACTTATGATCTAATTACAGCAAAACCATTCCCTAAGCATACTCAAAACAAACAGGACTGAAATAAGTACAAAAAATGGAGGAAAAAACTGTCATTATTTTGTGCCAGATACTTTATATGTGTCATCGCTGTGAATACTCGCAATATTGTGAGGCATGTGTTATTTTTATTGTTTTCTATGTATGAAGAAACTGAGGTGCAGAAAGGCCCAAGAGCAGAAGGATTGTCTATAAGATTTGGCATGATCTATTTTTAGAAATTATCTTTTAGTTTTATTTATAAATATTAGTTGTCTATTTTTTGAGACTTAAAAAAATAAGGAGTTAACTGATGACTCCATACTGAATCTCAGAGTCAAAGAATTCTATAATAGGCATACTCTTATTTGACAATGTGAATGTTACTTTCTTTGCATTATTATTATTGCTTAATATTTCAATGTAGCAATTGTCTGATTTCTTTTCTCAATGTATTTATGTTCATTCATTCTTTACGAGGTTTTTGTTTCTAGTCCTTATTTTAAACATTGTTACTGTCATTAAATTTTAAGCCTTTTAATTTTGTGAAGGCAAAAAAAAATGGAAACCTAATAAACACATGTATATGTAAAAATTAAAAAAAATAATAAGGAGTAAGTCCACCTACTTCCATAACACATGTTTTGCCACTTGGCCGCTTACTGTCAAAATTTTTTTTAACTTTCCCAAGATACACCAGCTTTTGATTTCATTGTGACCATGCTTTATCTGCCTAAATATCTTAAGTTTGTCATACCAAGGCAAACTCAAATCAATAAAATGTACTAGATTTAGATCTATAGAAAAATACTGTGGGAAAAACTAAGCTTCTATGAGAAAGATTCTCTAAACTACAGAACCTCAAAGTATAAACTTATTCTCTCTCAAAATAGTCATCCAGAAGTAGGTAATGCAATCAGCAAGCAGTTCTGCTATCCCTGGTATCCAGACACTAGTTTCTTTAATGACCCACTTTAGCTTAGAGTGTTGCCCACCTCTGCTTAGTTACACCTGGCTCATCAACACTGTAGTTTGGGTGTTAACTTACAGGTATTGTAAAGAGAGAGCGTAGGCATACCTGCTCCCTCTTTTACAGATGCATTAAGCAAGTTGCATGAGTTATTTATACTCAAAATCTACTGGCCAAACTTTAATTGAATGATTACAACAAGTTGCAAAGTCTCTAGGTAGATGCCTATGAGCAGTACTAAAATCCAGTAGCTTCTGTTACTAAAAAACAAACAAACAGAAAGGAGAATAGATACCAGTGTACAAAGATCCTTTCAGCCATAGGTCTTTCTTTCCTTGAGTGAGGTGAGTTAGTTGGAAATTCTCACACAGTATCATCTTCTTATTAGAGCCAACTGTATATATTATTTTCACGTAAGTGGAAAATGCTGCTCTTCAATCAAAATTACTTTAAGCCCTCACTAAAACCAAAGTTGTGACAAGAACATGGTTGGGAGGTACCAAAGCATTTACAGTTTTCTGGTGGAATGTTAGTGTCATCAATTAATATTAATACTGAGGCTCTGTAAGGACTTGTTACAATTAGACAACATCCCTTTGCAATCACAGCTCTTAAGTGACCTGGCTGAATAAAGCAAGCAAAAGGCAGCTTGACTGGCTTTGCTCTTCCCTGATCCCCACAGGGTAGCTTTCCTGCAGAGAGGGCTGCAGAACATAAAGACAAATTAAATAGCCTTCTTTTCCCTGAGGAATGAGTGAAAAATTTCTGAAAAATCTCCAGGCACAGTGCAGATCAGCAAGTCATGTCATATCTAGGACTGTGCCACCATCTTTGCAGAAATGAATCAACTCTTATTTTCTTTTTTTCTTTTTTTAACCTCTCTTTGTGAACTCATGATCTATAAGTTTAACATTAAGGGAATGCCAAGATTTTTTTTTTTTAAAGGGGAAAGTGTGAACACAGTCCCCCACTACCACAAATTATGCATTCGAGTTTCCCACATTTGGGGAAATCGCAGGGGTCAGCACATCTGGAGTGCAATGGATAAGCCTCACCCTGGGAAAATCACCTTCGTGATCATGGTATCTCCCCTGCCAGGTAAGTATGAAATGCCAAGATTTTTTTGGCCAGGGCCAGGTTTGAACCCGCCACCTCCAGTATATGGGGCCGGCACCCTACTCCTTTGAGCCACAGGCACTACCCAAATGCCAACAAAAAAAATCATCAAATGTAGACATTTTCTTGCCAAGGAAATTTCAATATTGTAGCCAAATGGAGTGCAGAGATGGTAGAAAGTTGAATTTCAAACACAGCAAATCTAAAGTATTAAAGGGTCCTTTGCTGGTCCTGCAAAAATTATGTCCCTCAAGTCTGTTATGTAGGTTGTAAAATGACTAATGATTAGGGAACATTGTAGTGCAATGGTTAATAGCTTGTCCTCCAACCCTCTAACTGTGTTTTGAGTCCTAGTGATGCTACTCCAAGACTTTTTTTAAAAAAGAAAGGAGATTAACACTGATTAGGAGACATTGTTTCTAGTTGAATAATTCCTTCTTTCAAATATCTTTGTCTTCTGGGATTTACTGTGTGTCAGATAAAAAATGAACAGAGCCTGACCTGAAGGAATAGAAATAGTGAACCAACTGAAGAGCTATTTGCTGTTTCAGGGATAGAACTGACATCTTCCCAAATAAATACAGATCTCCAGGTCACTTCTCTCAAGAGTCTCTTTAATGGGCCAGCCGCAGCCTACTTTCCACTAGTAATCTCACACCGTATAGTCAGTGCGGTCATCATGGAGAGGTTTGAATGGATTTTTTCAATTAAATTAGTGTATTTTTCTACTTCCCTCACTCCAAGCACACAGACTTTTTGATTACAAGAGGACTCAAGTGAGAAAGATATGGGAAGATTGCTAAATTTTGGCATGAATGGAATGTGGAAGAAAAAGCATAGGATTTAAAGCCAAAAGACTATTTCTTTAAAACAAACCACTCCCAAATTAGCAACTTAAAACAAACCACTCCCAAATTAGCAACAGCTAGTGTTTACTTAGCACTTGGGGTGGGGCTCAGCTGAGCAGTGTTTGTTTTGGTCTCACCTGACTTCACTCATTCTGTTGTAATCATTTGGAGACAACTGGAGCTGAATGGTCTAAGATACCTCCACTCTCACATCTGGTGCTGCCTGTCAATGAGATCCTGCGTATCCACCAGACAAGGCTGGGTTGCTTGATTACAGAAGAAGTCCAAAGAGCAAAAGCAAAAGCTGACAAGCTTTGTGAGGCCTAGGATGCAAGTTGCATGGTGTCCATTCAGCTATGTTCTATTTACCAATATAAGGTCAAGGTCAACGTCAGCCTAGATTTGAGGAGAAAGAACCTGATGCACTGTCTTGATGGATGGAATGCTAAATTCATATTTCAAAGGGGTCTGCAGACAGGTGATAGAAGAACTGCTGTGGCCACCATTGCAAAGAATTTACTTACATTAAAAAATTTTGTTGTGATTTAAAATGTAATAGAAGATTACAAGAAGAGGGAAAAAAACTAAAGAAATGAGCTTTCACTGAAGACATTAATTATGACAACACAATACTAATTTATATTTATTTAACAATTTCTAATTTATAAAGCATTTTTTGTTTATAATATCTAATTTGGGTTGCCCCCAAATTTTAAATATCTATCTTACTATAGGAGCTAAGATGAATAAAGGGCAGATAGCATTAGGGTACCCCCAAAAAATACAAGCAAAGGAAGATAAACCTAGACAAACATATGGAAAACTGTAAAATAAGTAAAACTTGCCTTTAACACATATGATCCTACCCTGTGTGCTACCCTTAGTCATTGGTGTGTCTCTTCTTATTCACATTATTTGATACCTTCATTGAACCCCAATGTTTTACTAAAACTAGGTTGCAGGTAAAGGATGGATAATTGGTTATTATATCTCCTCAGCCTTGGGACTTTCACTTGGATAGCAACTAAAGCTGTGACTCTTTTCCCACTATAACGGTGGAAGAAATGTGTGCTTCTTAAAAAACTATGCATTATCTAAAGCACACTCTAAAGCATTGTCTGATTATCCGACTCTTATTCTAGGGGAATGTAAAATATAAGTTGTAAATAACTGATTGCAATGCAAAAGAATTTTTGCACCAGAATTCTGTGTGATGTAGGGACAACATTCTTCTCAAAGTCTCCCTCCCTCCTGGTAAAACTAGTCTTGTCTCCGTTTGCACATTTTTTCCAATATCATGATCTATAAATGTGTCTGTCCTTTGAATTCTTTTATGAATAAGCTATAACATCTTCTCAGTATCCTTACGATAAGTTAAGTACATGAAATCTTTAACACATGTTCCTTTTAATATCTGGATGAAATTTATGAGCTACCCTTTTATGAAAATTTGATTTTAATAAAATGTTTGGTACTAAACTTAGCATACCAGATAAAAATTGTATATTGTCAAAATCACTTCAGAAAATACCTTAAATAATTCTTAAAATATGCTCATTTAGAATTTTTTTTCCATAGAGACTACCTTTAGAATGTAAACATTACCTTAGTATTCTGTTTGGAATGCTCCAATGGATTTTCAAATATCACTGTTTGCTCAATCTTCCTATTTTCTGTTTTCAGTTTTTGTTTCTGTAGTACAAAGCACTACATGAGAGTTCAGTATATAATTATAAAATAACATGAGTCCGTCTCTTAGTTGGCTTACTTATTTTTTGTGGATCTTAGATAGTTTCTTCTTCAAATATCTACCCATTTTCCTGGCCACCTAAAAAAAATGTGGGGGAGGGTTTGGTATAACTTTTATTTGTTTTTAATGACAGAGAGAGTCCTTTAAGTTAATTAACACATCTTTGCCTGTAATTCCTATCTGATTCAGTCTTGATTTTTCTCACTGTATGGAAGTCCAGCAAAAATGAAACTAAGAGCATCAGTTAATTTGCTCATACTCACTCACAGGGCTAAGTCCATACCTAATCACTCATACTATTTATTTTTAATTTATTTTGTATGCACACTATGGCTCTGGCTCTTACACTTCTACTTTCTCCCTCGAGCACACAAATCTGATTTAATACCAAAGCACCTATGACATGATTCTTCTATGAACAAATATTATGGTCTTCTAAACACCTTGGGGATGCTTCCCTAATGGCTGGAGTAGAAAAGCAAAGCTGGTAGGGTTGGAAGTGGAGGTGGGAGATAGGATGTTTACTGTGTCTATATAAAAAATGGAACAATTATTTCAGAAGTATCAATCTCAAGGACATTGTATTCAAAAAACTATCTGAACCACACATTATAAGAAGGAAATATTGTCAGTGTGAACTGGACAGAGAAAAGAGATGGCTCCCCTTAGTAAAGGGCGTTGATTTCAAGAAGAATTTTGCCTGCGTAAGAACTGTCAGAATAAGCTCTCAGTAGGGAATATCTTGGCTTACTGAACCTTTGGGACACTTAACCATTCATCATAAAGTCAATGTGAATTTTTCTGTGGCTCAGCATTTTGCCAGCTAACTTTCAAGTTAAGAGACTCTACATTACCACCAAAATACCATCGGGCCAGCCCTAAGTAATCATTCCAGGTAATTAGAATCCTCTTTAAAAATTAAACTATATTTCTGAAGTTTACATAACAAGCATTCTATCATTATTTACAAATTTGAGTAATAGTGTACAAAGTCACTCAACATTTCAAGTTAAGAAATGGAATTAGACAAGGGTATAGAGAGGGAGTTTGAATAATTATGCCTGCTTGTTACTGGAATTCTCTGGCTAGCTCATTTCCTTTTTGTGCTATTTCTGAGGTTTTTTCATTGCATTATTCGAATACTGAAGTGTGGCAATAAATAGGTGACATCATCCAGGAACTGAGATTGTTCCATTTCAGGCACTTGAAAGGGTTGCTACCAGTTTTTGAAAAGCAGCTCTGAATTGCTAACCAGTCCCAGAGTCTCAAATGGAATTTGGATTAATTTTTTCATTAGCAAGATAAGCCCAGGTGAGTCTCCCTTATATGCACTTTACACAGTTCAAACCAAGGCAACAATTTTTCTACTTTACATAAGAAATGATACAACCTGATAAAATCTTGACATTTCAGAAAATATATATATATATGTTTGTGTGTGTATAATGCAAGGTAAATAATGCATATAAACTATTAATAAATAACAGTAAAAGCAAATTAGCACATATTTATTTCATTTAATAACTTAAGATTACTAGTATATAGACTTCAGATAAGAGTTATTTTTTGGAATGACTAAAAACTTTTGGATAACCATGTCTGGTTAGCAAAACACTGTCACCACTTCTTCTGAAATTCCTCTAAAATAAGTAAAATAGAATGAGAGAGGAAGCAATAGTAAACTAGGATGGATAAGCAGCAAATTTTGGAAAATGAAAATATAGGCTGTTTTGTGGTCCAGTGCTGGTATTAACCACTGCAGATTCATAAAACCTGGCCAGTCGATTACAGAGGATGTCTACTACAACCAATTGGACAAAATGATGAGGATGCTTGCAATTAAACAGCCAAGAATGGTCAATAGAGACAGATCAATCCTTTTAGAAGACAATGCTGGACCACATGTTGCACAAACACCACCATTCAAGTTGTAGAGACTGAATTTCCAAACTATTATCTACCACATTCACCAGACTATACACCAACCAACTACCCCTTCTTCCAGACTTTGTACCATTTCTTACAACAAAAAATATTCAATTCTCAACAAGCTGTTTGCAGTTTCTATTTTTTTTTTTTTTTTTTTTTGTAGAGACAGAGTCTCACCGTACTGCCCTCGGGTAGAGTGCCGTGGTGTCACATGGCTCACAGCAACCTCTAACTCTTGGGCTTACGTGATTCTCTTGCCTCAGCCTCCTGAGTAGCTGGGACTACAGGCGCCCGCCACAAAGCCCGGCTATTTTTTTTTTGTTGTTGTTGTTGCAGTTTGGCCGGGCTGGGTTTGAACCCGCCACCCTCGGCATATGGGACCGGCGCCCTACTCACTGAGCCACAGGCGCTCACTCTCCAGGCTTCTTTGCTGCCAGCATAATAAACAAGCTACCATTAAGATGACAACACTGTGTCAATAGTTTAGGCACATACTTTACTTAACTATACTGCTTCTTCTTTAAGCTATAATAAACTTTTGATTCTAAATTAGAAAGTGTATAATTAATGATCCCAATAGATATGGCTAGTTCAGATACTGCAGTGGTGCCTGGATTCATAATTTTGTGATGAGGAACATAGTTTTTAGATTAAACTCAACAATCTTTAAGTTTATTTCCAGCTTTCTGGAGCTCTGTCACCTTGCTAAGTCATGTCAATTCTGCAAGTCTCAGTTTTTTTAGGTGTTAAATAAGAACAGTATTCTAGGATTGTTTTAGAGATTAAATAATTTTATGGTTGCAAATATTTACCATATTCCTGGCCCAGAGTCAACATTTAGTAAAGGCTGACATTTCATTAAATTGTAACTGAATGCATGTTTCACTTATTTTCTTTGATGGTACATTCCTTGGTTATCACTAAAATGAAATATGAGATAAGTATATCAGAAAAGTTTAATATCAGTATTATGTAATTTATTCCAATGTTAAATAAAACAACTGGAATAGGATAAAATATGTGGGATTAATTTCAAAGCAAATGGACATTCCATCTTAAGTGTTAGAAAACATAATTCTTCCTTTTTTCTTGTTCTTTGGGTATATACTATAATAAGAAAGAAAAAATCTTTATTTTCTGTTTTTCAATTTTAGTAATAACTCTGCCCTCTTGACCATATTGACCTTCTCATTATTATGACGTACAATCACTGGATGGCCCTATTTTTTATCTTAATAGTTTTTATTAACCTGTAGAGAAAAGAGTGAAATTATAGGACAGTCCAAACATAGGATTCTGAACACTTATAAGTGCAATGGCCCTTTGCTCTCATTCGTGGAATTTATTATCTATAAAAACTGTGACACTTGGTTTCTCAAGGCCAAAATCATATCAGATATAGAAAATGGAGAGAAAATAAGCTCTTCCTATAATGGTCCAGAGGCTGGAAACTGTTGCAGGGTACTTCTCGTAGACACTATCATGCTATGAATGTCAAATCAGTAGCAGTGTCTCCCTACGATATACCAGGCAGAATTTTTTCAAATGTCTGAGGAAGGACAAAGCAGAAAATGGCCATACAAAAGTGAAGCTAAAATGATAAATTTCAGTTGTGAAAGAGCCAGGTTGCTGGTTTAGCAGTTTTGTTCATATATACGCTAATCATAGGACAAAACTTTGAGCATCAATTTTATTTGGGAGATTTAATTAGAAGATACATATTTCTATTGAGGCTTAGTCTTATTAATACTGAATTTTAAGCTAATATATATTATTATTTAGGATTTTAACTAGGCAAAACTTCTTTAAGACATGTCCATCAGATATATATGTAGTCCATGCCCTGGTCTTCAAAAGTGACCAGAATTATACAATCCAGGAAAGAAGATAATATATCTATCTATCTATCTATCTATCTATCTATCTATCTATCTATCTATCTATCTATTCCCCCACTCCCCACCCCTTTGTGTGTGTATCTCTCTCCCTGGCACACTCTCCCCCCACCAACAATTTTTTTTCTTTTTTATTAAATCATAGCTATGTACATTAATGCAATCATGAGGTAAAATGTGCTGGTTTTATATACTATTTGAAGTATTTTCAACAAACTCCCACCAATAAAATTTAATAGCCTGAAATAATATAATCTATTAGTGTGTTACAAAGTTGTCAGTATTCTCAACAGCCCAATCTTTCTTTCTATAGGACAAATAAGTTTTACTTTAAAAAAAAAAGTTTGTTTTCTTTTAAGATTTACTTTTCAAATTCCTTCTCTTATTCATTACACTTTACTGAATTATATAACAATCCCCACACTTAGGTTAAGCTGTGTGCTCTTAAACCAGAAATATGAGTAATAAAGGTCTGTCTGAATAAAGGCAACATTTATCAAGAAGAGCACATCCCTGGGTTTTACGGTCTTCCTATGTCGGCATCATTAACAAAAGTGTTATCACTAAAGCCAGTTTATACCAACTTACAAAGCTGCTATAGATGTCAATCAATCTCTACATTTCTGTCTTTGTCCTTAAATTATGCTGAAAAAAATTGTTAGAAATTTGAAGAATGGGTCCCTAACATTGGCTGAGAGTACTCCAAGGGAGTTAAAAGTTTAAAAATCTCCACTACAAACTGATTGATCTAGCAAATCTATTCTGTATAGGGATGAGAATACTCATATCTGGTAAGGATTTTCCCTGAAGCAAATCTCAATACTTTGTCAATTGTATCGAAGAGGAGGGACAAAGCCTCCTTAAGAGATAAAGCATTTGCTCCCAACACACTACCAAACTGCTTTGCTTAAAATCATCACGACCTCCATGTTGCTATATTCAGAGGTAAACTCCCAGTCCTTTTCTAGCTTGATCAAGCAGCAATACATTGCACAGATGATAATGTTTTCTCATATTTTTCTTTAAAAAGAAAAACTCCAGCATAATTTACAACCCCCCAACATGTACATATCTAAAGTTCAATGAGTTTGGTCATTTTTTATTTTGGCTATATTAAAGATTTGCTCTTCACTTTTGCTTTCATCAGTTGGACTATACGTTATAAAGGTATGCTTAAAAAAAAAAACTACACTTCTTGAGGTTTGCCAAAATACTTACCTCTATGGGTTGATATCCTTCATTATTGTTGGAATATTCTTGACCATTATTCCTGTAAATATATTTTTCTACCCTATTCTGCCCTCCCTTTTCTACCAGGACTACAATTACATGTAGTAATTGTATTGGATATTGTCCCACAGAGCTCAGTTGTTTTATTTTTTTCACTTTTTCTTCCTATTTGTTTTTCTGTTTGGATACATTTTATTGGCCTGTCTTTAAGTACATTAATTCTATAGTCTTTTTGATGTTAAATTGGCCCATCTGAGAGTTATTTTTATCACATTTTTAAGAATCCTGGCATTTTCTTTTTTATTCTTTTACATAGGGGGTCCCAAAATTTGCTCCTAAAATCCCCACACCTAGGGAAAATAAGAAATTATAGTGAACTGTACCTTTATTTACAAAACATTCACTAAAAAATTTCACAAAGAGTTGGACAACACAGAGAAAAATATTTTTTGGTAAATATTTTGTAAATAAAGCCACATTTGGCTACAAATTCCCACTTTCTGTATGTATGTTGAGGCAAGATTGGATTCCAAAGAAACTATATTCAGAGGTGGAGACAAGACGGCTGACTGAAGACAGCTTTCCACAGAGGCTCCCTTCCAGAAGGAGAGTTAGTTAAAGGACAGAAATTTAGCAAGTAACCTGGTGGATTAGAGCTACACCAAGAGAGAAGTTTGAAGAACACACATCAACCCCGCTGAGGCAAGCTGTGACCCCAAGGATACAAACAAAAAGTACAAAATCCATCACCAAGCAGACGGGAGTCCTCTACCCCATGAGAACAGCTCGGAGTGCACCACAAACAAATGAGTAGAGTTCAGAGGTCCTCCCACTACATTCCATGGGAGAGACCCTCTAAAAACTGGAGCTACATCCCCTACTAGGGTGCCATGGCATTCTCCTGCCAGGCATAAAACTGTATAAAACTGTATATATTCTCTACCTGCAACTCCGAGCATCCAGCACTCCCCTCCACTCTCACTCAGAGATCTGGAGGCCTGTCCTTCAGGAGTCCAGATTCTTGGGTGATTTCTCGAGGGGTGTGGACAGGGCCTAAAGTGCAGCTGGTCAGTGCTGACTCTGGGGCATGGGAGTGAGGACAGGACAGTTGGCTGAGAGGGAACCACACCAGAGTGGCGGTGCCCCAAAGTGCAGACCAGCAGCCATCTTTTGGCAAAAATAGGGCTCACTCCTGGATATGCTGAAGCCACACCCCCTGTCTCCCGGGGCAACCAGAGGAGGCTGGGCATCTACTCAGGTGGCAACCACCATGAAACAGATCTGGGACGGAAATGCAAGGCCCCGTGAGTAAAGGGTTTGCTTGAAGTGGTACAGGCCTGGGTGGAGCGTGAGGACAAAAGACACATGCCGAGAGCTGGGAAGTTCCCAGGGCAGGGCTGATGCAGAAGACTGCTTTACTGAGCACCCGGCCATGAGGGGATCATCAGCCTATAGACAAAGGAAGACAGGAGGCTAGAACTGACAGCTAACCGAATACAAAATTGAGGGAGCACAGACAGGGACTGAGGTGCAGGCTCTGGGAACTCAAAACAGCTTCTCTTCTGCATGGGAATTTAGCAGGAATGGAAACAAATTACTGTAAAGTTGTGCTGTTCTGTCAGTAACATTTATCAGGAGTGGGGCTGGAACTGAGTGAACACCCTCCAGCCTCCATCAAGCACCCAGGTTGTCAGGCCTCACTTCCCCCTGCTAGATAGAGACAGAGTGCAGTGGCCTGGCTGAGCAGAAATAGATTGCCTTGTGATTCAGGCAGGTGCAAACCCCTAGAGTATTAGTTCACTACAGGCAACTGGATCAAAGCCCTTCCGGACTATCAGTGACTAGGTGTGACAGAGGTGCAAGGTGGAGAAGGAGGCATCAACCTTCCCAGACTGATCTATTTTCTGGGTGGGTCCTCCTGACTCCACGGAGCACTGGAGCAAGCCATATCTGAATAGTCACCAGACCCCTGCAATCCCATTGCCAGAGACTTTTTAAACACTCCCACCTGAGACAGGTGCTGATTGATACAATTGATTTGGACCTTTTGAACTGAGCAAATCACCCAAGGACTATTCAGGAGGTGCCCTAGGTGTGTGGTTGTAGGAAGGTTTGATTTTCCTTTTACAATTGTTGCCTGTGGTGGGCGGGGTGACTTAATTCCTGGTATTTCTCCACAGCTGAGACTTCAAACCAGAGTAACTGTTTCACTAGGGTCAAACAGAGACCAGCTGAAAATAAGACAGAACAAATTAGCCCCACCACACCAAATGGGTCCCCAGTTTCTCAGGCCATAGCACTGACAAGGCATAGACAAAGCTCCAGAGGAAAAATCAAACAGTGTAAAACAATCATGGGAATTGTTTTACAATTGTTGAATCAGTGGAAAAACTCTGGTAACAAGAATAACCAAAATAGATCAACGCCCCCCCCCCCCAAGGAAAGATATGGCTGATGTAACTGAAGATCCCATTCATTAAACAGCTGGCTGAGATGTCAGAAATCGAATTCAGAATTTGGATTGCAAACCAGATTAATAAAATGGAGAAAAATTTGGAATTAGAAATTCGAGGAACAATTGAAAAGTCAGAATTAGAAATTCGAGGAGAAATTCAAAAGTTGTCTCAAGAATTTAACAAATTTAAATAGAAAACCATCAAAGACTTAGACACACTGAAGCAAGAATTTGCAGCCCTCAAAGATGTGAAAAATACAGGAGAATCCCTCAGTAACAGAGTGGAGCAAGCAGAAGAAAGGATTTCTGACATTGAAGACAAAGCCTTTTAATGCTCCCAAACACTCAAAGAGGAAGAGAAATGGAGAGCAAAAATGGATCATTTTCTCAGAGGACTCTGGGATAGTTCGAAGAAGACTAATATCTGCCTCATTGAATCCCTGAAAGAGATGAAGTGGCCTCACTAGGCACAGCGGCCCTTCTCCATGAAATTCTGAAAGAGAATTTTCCAGACTTGCCTAGAGATTCTGAAATTCAGATAGCAGTTACAGAACCCCAGCATGACTCAATCCAAATAAGACATCCCCCAGGAATATCATAATTAACTTCACTAAAGTTAATATGAAGGAGAAAATTCTGAAAGCAGCCAGACATAAGAAATCCATTACCTACAAAAGGAAAAATATTGGAATGACTGCAGATCTCTCTACTGAAACTTCTCAAGCAAAAAGAGGGTGGTCATCGACTTTTAATCTCCTAAAGCAAAATAACTTTCAACCCCGGATCCTGTATCCAGCTAAACTGACTTTCATTTATGATGGAAAAATTAAATACTTTAATGACATTCATATGTTGAAGAAATTTGCCATAACCAAACCAGCTCTTCAGGATATTCTCAGACCTATCCTCCATAATGACCAGCCTAATCCTCTACCACAAAAGTAAACTCACTCAGAAACTTTTGATCAAACTCCAACTTCCACAGTGGCAAAAGGATTAAAAATGTCCACTGGACTTTTGAAAAACTCAATACCAAAAATTTTACCAGACTCATAAATATTCTCCATTAATGTGAATGGCTTAAACTGTCCTCTAAAGAGGCACAACTTAGCTGACTGGACACAAAAACTCAGGCCAGATATTTGCTGCTTACAAGAGTCACATCTTACCTTAAAAGATAAATATAGACTCAGGGTGAAAGGATGGTCATCCATATTTCTGGTAAATGGTAATCAGAAAAAAGCGGGTGTTGCAACTCTATTGGCAGATACAATAGGCATTAAACCAACAAACGTAAGGAAGGATAAGAATGGTCACTTCATATTTGTTAAGGGTAATACTCAATATGATGAGATCTCAATTATTATTATCTATGCACCCAAACAGAATGCACCTCAATTTCTAAGAGAAACTCTAACAGACATGAGCGATTTGATTTAGTCCAGCTCCATAATAGTTGGAGATTTCAACACTCCTTTGGCAGTGTTGAATTGATCCTCTAAGAATAAGCTGAGCAAAAAAATTTACATTTAAACCTAAGTATCCAACATTTCGATTTGGCAGACATCTACAGAACATTTCATCCCAACAAAACTGAATACACATACTTCTCTTCAGTGCACGGAATGTACTCCAAAATCAATCACATCTTAGGTCACAAGTCTAACCTCATTAAATTTAAAGGAATAGAAATTATTCCTTGCATCTTCTTGGAACACCATGGAATAAAAGTTGAACTCAGGAACAGCAGGAATCTGCATATTCATACGAAAACATGGAAGTTAAATAACCTTATGCTGAATGATAGCTGGGTCAGAGATGAGATTAAAAAGGAAATTGCCAAATTGGAACAAAACAAAAACAAAGACATGAATTATCAGAACCTCTGGGATACCGCAAAGGCAGTCCTAGAGGGAAATTTATGGCACTGCAAGCCTTTCTCAAAAGAATGAAAAGAGAGGAAGTTAACAACTTAAAGGGACATCTCAAGCAACTGGAAAAGGAAGAACATTCCAACCCCAAACCCAGTACAAGAAAAGAAATAAGCAAAATTAGAGCAGAATAAAATGAAATTGAACACAAAAGAATTATACAACAGATCAATAAATCAAAAAGTTGGTTTTTTGAAAAGGTCAATAAAATAGATAAAACTTTGGCTAACCTTACCAGAAAAAAAAGAGTAAAATCTCTAATTTCATCAATCAGAAATGACAAAGACGAAATAACAATAGACTCTTCAGAAACTAAAAAAATCCTTAAAGAATATTACAAAAAACTTTATTCTCAGAAATATGAAAAATCTGAAGGAAATTGACCAATATTTGGAAGCATGTCACCTTCCAAGATTTAGCCAGAATCAAGTGGAAATGTTGAACAGACCCATATCAAGTTCGGAAATAGCATCAACCATACAAAACTTCCCTAAAAAGCAAAGCCTGGGACCAGATGGCTTCACGTCAGAATTCTACCAAACCTTTAAAGAGGAATTAGTACCTATATTACTCAACCTGTTCCAAAATGTAGGAAAAGAAGGAAGACTACCCAACACGTTCTATGAAGCAAACATCACCCTGATCCCCAAACCAGGAAAAGACCCAACAAGAAAAGGAAATTATAGACCAATATCACTAACAGATATAGATGCAAAAATATTCAACAAGATCCTAACAAACAGAATCCAGCAACACATCAAACAAATTATACATCATGACCAAGTTGGTTTTATCCCAGTGTCTCAAGTCTGGTTCAATATCCGTCAATCAATAAGTATAATTCAGCACATAAACAAATTAAAAAACAAAGACCATATGATTCCCTATGTTGATGCAGAAAAAGCTTTTGTTAATACCCAGCATCCCTTCATGATCAGAACACTTAAGAAAATTGGTATAGAAAGGACATTTCTTAAACTGATAGAGGCCATCTACAGCAAACCCACAGCCAATATTGTATTGAATGGAGTTAAATTGAAATCGTTTCCACTCAGATCAGGAACCAGACAAGGCTGCCCATTGTCTCCACTGCTCTTTAACATTGTAATGGAAGTTTTAGCCACCACAATTAGGGAAGAAAAGGTGATCAAGGGTATCCATATAGGGTCAGCAGAGATCAAACTTTCTCTCTTCGCAGATGATGTGATTTTATATCTGGAAAACACCAGGGATTCTACTACAAAACTCTTAGAAGTTATTAAGGAATACAGCAGTGTCTCATGTTACAAAATCAACAGTCATAAATTGGTAGCCTTTATATATACCAACAATAGTCAAGCTGAAAAAACAGTTAAGGACTCTATTCGATTCACAGTAGTGCCAAAGAAGACGAAATATTTGGGAGTTTATCTAACAAAGGACGTGAAAGATCGCTAAAAAGAGAACTATGAAAACTCTAAGAAAAGAGTTTTCTCTAAGAAAGAACTATGAGAAACGAAATAGCTGAAAATGTTAACAAATGGAAAAACATACCATGCTCAGGGCTGGGAAGAATCAACATTGTTAAAATGTCCATACTACCCAAAGCAATATACAATTTTAATGCAATCCCTATTAAAGCTCCACTGTTGTACTTTAAAGATCTTGAAAAAATAATATTTCATTTTATATGGAATCAGAAAAAAACCTCGAATACCCAAGACATTACTCAGAAATAAAAACAAAGCAGGGGGAATCTCACTACCAGACCTCAGACTATATTACAAATCGATAGTGATCAAAACAGCATGGTTTTGGCACAAAAACAGAGAAGTAGATGTCTGAAACAGAATAGAGAACCAAGAGATGAATCCAGCTACTTACCGTTATTTTTGACAAGCCAATTAAAAACATTCAGTGGGGAAAAGGTTCCCCATTTAACAAATGTTGCTGGGTGAACTGGCTGGCAACTGGTAGAAGACTGAAACTGGACCCACACCCTTTACCATTAACTAAGATAGACTCTCACTGGGTTAAAGATTTAAGCTTAAGACGTGAAACTATTACAATACTAGAAGAGAGTGCAGGGAAAACCCTTGAAGAAATAGGTCTGGGCAAGGATTTTATGAGGAGGAACCCCGGGCAATTGAAGCAGCTTCAAAAATACACTACTGGGACCTGATCAAACTAAAAAGCTTCTGTGTTTTAGTTTCTGGCACAGCCAAGAACACAGTAAGTAAAGCAAGCAAACAGCCCTCAGAATGGGAGAAGATATTTGCAGGTTATGTCTCCGACAAAGGTTTAATAACCAGAATCCACAGAGAACTCAAACGTATAAGAAAGAAAAGAACAAGTGATCCCATCACAGGCTGGGCAAGGGACTTGAAGAGAAACTTCTCTGAAGAAGACAGGCGCACAGCCTACAGACATATGAAAAAATGCTCATCATCTTTAATCATCAGAGAAATGCAAATCAAAAATACTTTGAGATATCATCTAACTCCAGTAAGATTAGCCCATATCACAAAATCCCAAGACCAGAGATGTTGGCGTGGATGTGGAAAAAAGGGAACACTTCAACACTGCTGGTGGGAATGCAAACTAATACATTCCTTTTGGAAAGATGTTTGGAGAACACTTAGAGATCTAAAAATAGATCTGCCATTCAATCCTATAATTTCTCTACTAGGCATATACCAGAAATCACGTCTTAACAAAGATATATGTACCAGAATGTTTATTGCAGCCCAATTCATAATTGCTAAGTCATGGAAAAAGTCCAAGTGCCCATCAATCCACGAATGGATTAATAAACTGTGGTATATGTACTCCATGGAATATTACGCAGCCTTAAAGAAAGATGGAGACTTTACCTCCTTCATGTTTACATGGATGGAGCTGGAACATATTCTTCTTAGTAAAGTATCTCAAGAATGGAAGAAAAAGTATTTAATGTACTCAGCCCTACTATGAAACTAATTTATGGCTTTCACATGAAAGCTATAACCCAGTTATAACCTAAGAATAGGGGAAAGGAGGGGAGGGAGTGGAGGGAGCGGGAAGATAGGCGGAGGAGGGTGATGGATGGGATTAGACCTGTGGTGCATCTTACAATGGTACATGTGAAACTTAGTAAACGTAGAATGTAAATGTCTTAACACAATAACTAAGAAAATGCCAGGAGGGCTATGTTAACCAGTGTGATGAAAATGTGTCATACAGTCTATAAAACCAGTGTATGGTGCCTCACGATCACATTAATGTACACAGCTATGATTTAATAATAAAAAAATACAAATAAAAAAATGTGAGTCACAGAAGGAAGCATTAGTAGTTCTACAGAATATGTACAGGACTAACATCTATAAAGAACTGAAGTTGTAGCATCGATAATACCCAAGAATAAAACATTATCCTTTTTAAGTTTTTTCCATAGATAAATTCTCTCCAGTCAGTGCCACCAAATTGTATTTTAATCAGAACTATATTTGTCTATAAATGAGAGATAAAATACAGGCAAGCACCTTTTCTTTCTTTGCTCAGCTCATCATTTCTTTGTGGAATAGAAACACAATAAAGGAACACTGATTTCCATTAATTTTTTGCTGCTTGCAAGTAAATTTAGGAACAAGTCAGTGAACAATTCTCTGCCTTTCCATTTTTCGCTCCTTATCCTCCATCCAGCCTATTGCTAATAATAACAAGAGAATTCTGTACTACATATATTAACATTAGCTCATTTGGTTAGTGAATGAAGTGGCATTGTGTTGCAAATATTCAACTCCTATCTCTTGTTAGAAGTCAGAAAAGTCAAATTCCAATTTCACTTACTTGGTGGTTGTTCCCAACTCACCAATGTCAGCAAATGAGGGTCAGTTGGCACCTCTGGTTCTCACAAATTACTAATGTGCAAATTCCTCCCCCTCCCAAAAAAAAATCTGGAGGGAAAACCTTGTTTAGAGTTATACAGAGCTACCTAAGAATAAATTTTATTTTAGGGAGACCACATACGACTAAATAGGAAATGTTACACTGTTACTAAAATATCTCCAGAAGTAGAAAGGAAGAATACTGCACATGCTAGCAAAACTTTAAAAGCTTTTTCTATGAATTTTCAGTTGCTTTTTTTTTTTTTCATGGAGAAGGTGAGCGAAATGGGCAGCTTGGGTCATTAGTAAGAGAATATTGTTATAAGTGAGTGAAGGAAACATTAGCCTAAAGTGGAAGACACTATTACCTTCCTTTAAAACTTTACCTTCACTCCCTTACCCCCATGGCCATTTTGCATAGATTAAATGTACTGGATTGTTCTTTTTACTCTGGTGATTTGTAGTAATAGGTCCAATGATCACAAGAAATATTCCCCGAAACTCTTGCAGAATGCCCTGGTCATCAATTTATGCCTGCCATCATATCCCCGATTCTGTTCTACTCTGAGCTGTCTCTTTCTTTGGGGAAGTTTTTTTTAAATGCTGAAGGGTATTTCATATATGCATAAAAACAAAAGCTATTACCAAACTTCTTAAAGTGAAGTTATATGAGACAGCTTTCCTATTAATATGATGATGTTTCATTGTTTTTTCGTAATTGGACAAATTATATATCATGTATTATATTATGACTTGTTGTAAATGACAATAGGTAAGACCAAGTTGCTTGGGAACAGGTAAACTGAACAGAAAATAAAATAAACTATTTAATCAGGACAAGTATTATTTAGGTTTTGGCCAAAACACTAAAACATGTCAGTGAGATGGATTGACAAAAGTCTCAACAACACTTATTACATGGGATTTACACGTAGAGAAACTCAGACTAGGGACTTAATAATGTTGATAGCATCATCCATCTTACCTGAAGAAAACAGCTAATCTACTTTAGCTCCGAGTTCATTAAAGACTGATATTTTTCTCCCTTCTGAGATAAGTCACCTTCAGCTAAGTATTGGCACACCATTCCACTGGCGGATAATATGACAGCCTACAAACAAGAAAGTGCTAATGGAGCCATATATATTTTAGAAAACATAGAAAAGATTAAAAGGTCATCAACATAGCAATTGATAACTGTTTGATGGAAGAGGCTGAGAGATAATTAAATGGTTGCTCAGAAAGAAAAAGAGAAAGTGAAGGAAATGTAAAAAGGAAAGAGATAAGAGACACTTGCTGTGCAGCAGTCAGAGGAGATGGTCATGCGTTTCCAGCAGGTTTGACTAGTACGTCCCACACATCAGGAGACAAAAGAGACAAATCAATGACTAAAAAGCCTGCAAAGATGGGTGGAAATATAAACAAAGAGCCATGAGAGCTGACAAGGAGCTCACTTTAAGCACTTAGATGACCTAGAATGCATCGTCAAGATATCATGGTAACACAACAGGGGAGGATGGTCCCAAAACTTAGGAAAAAACAAGGTCTTTTGCTTTTTATTTACCAAAATGAAATACTTATAAAGGGCATCTTAACAGTCATGAATTTGTGTTCAAGGCAATCTTTTCAAGGAAACCACTCCCGCTAAAGACAGAAGAATCATGAGAGCTGTGACTTATGTGACCCGTGTATAACAGAGGCAACAGTCTGAAAAGGGGCAAAATGCATTACAAGTTGTCTTTTTAAAATCCCCCACCATTTTTAGGAATTAGAACCTATTTTCCTACCTAAGGCCAGAATTAAAGGGGCAGGAAAATGTTCTTTGTTCTTTTATTTCCAGTCTCTTATACCACAGGAGATGGCTCAACAGAATTGTCCAGAGGTCGTGAGGATCGTCTTGACTGGAGATGAAATCAACAGAAACCACCAACTACAATTAAAAACAATAGCCCAAAGCCACGACATGTGACACTGGTCACATAGACCCAAGCCCAACCTCTAAAATCCCACCTTTAAAAAGTATTCTGTATTTCTGCTTAAAGGCTCCTGAGAGTCTTTTCAGACACTCATCAGCATCCTCCCCATTTACTGGCAAAATAATAAACTTCTCTTTCCTTTTCCTCAAATCACTTCTCTTCATTCTCTTGTTTCTGATTCAGCATTAGGGATAAGTACTGAACTTTTGGTAATACTTGGGCAAAATATAAAATGAATTTGTAGTCTGAATTTATACAAATGGTTCCCACGAGAACTATCAGAGTGTAAAGACAAGGACTATTTTTAAATAGTGGAGATACCCCAAGAGATACTACATTAGACTCTGCACAATGCACATTTTTTTGCCCAAATTTTTGAGGAAAAAATAAGGAAGTGCATTTATACATGGGTAGCACAGCTTGGGAGCAGGGGGCCTCCCAGGGCTGCCATGCCCTCCCACTTGGGCCCACTGGGTGCATGGGGTTCCAGCCCAAGGAGGATGTGGAATCTAATGGGAGCAAGGCAGAGTAGCCTCCACCAAGGGCCACAATGAGGGGAGGGGGCAGTGGCAGGGCTGGCATGGTGGGCCACAGCCATGTAGGATGAAGGCCAAAGAGCAAGGCTCAGCCATGTAGGGGTCCAGGACCCCGCCACAGGCCTCAGGGATGCTCCTGGATGCCTGTGGGCCACGTGGCCTCAGAAGGTCCTACCCCATCAACCATACGTGTGGTCAGCTCAGGGATGGCCCCCAATATGGCAGAAAGGGAAGGGCTCCAGGGAGGGAAGTGGCAGCCTTCACAGAATGCATGGCTGTAGAAGGATGATGCTGTAAACACATTTACCAGGGCAGCACTCCCCAGATGTGTTCTCTTGGCTGAAAGCTGGCCACTTTCTCAGGTGGAATTTTTCTGAAAATTTAGGCTTAAAGTGTGGGTGCATATTATATCCAGGGGGGCATTATACATAGCAAAATATACTGTATTAGCTAGCCTCATCTGTACAAAAATTAGAAGGAAAATATGTAATAACTGTTAGAGCCAAAGACCCGAGTTTGATGATCTTTATACCTACACAATTCTAGAAAATGTAATCCCTGGAGCTTAACCTATAATGATGCTGTCGAACACTCTATTGTATGCAAGGCATTGTTTTAAGTGATTTACATGTATAATTTCACTTAATTTTCAACACAATCCCACGAAAAAGGTACAATATTGACATTTGAGAGATGATAAAACTGAAGAATAAGAGAATTAACCTTCTAAAGGTCACAGGGCTAACAAAAGATGAAATTGGAATCTGAATTTTGGCAATCTGGCATCATGGCACAAACACTAAACTATTTACCCACAGCTGCTGCTTATAAAAATCTACAAAATGATGTAATTGGATCATTTTTCTCATCATTCTGCCCTGACGGTCATCTTTGCAAAAAGCACTGCATAAACTGTAAAGCGTTGTTTAAATTAGGTTGTCACTAATATTTGTGGTATTTGCATGGCTCTTGACAAGTCTTACACAGGAAAATGACTTCATTTACCACAGAACTGTTGTCTCCATCCATCCTCCTCCTGTGTCTGCTTCACAGCCCGTGTAAATGGTGGTGATCTCTGTGGTGAGAGCAGTTTAGATTTAATACGCGTAATATCACCTGCAATACGTTGGGTGCCTATTTCATGTCTTGTATTCCCTCTTATTTACTTTTGCCAATGATTCTGTAATGTTCATGCGACATTGCCATTTTAGAGATAAGGAAACTGGCCTTTAAACTGTTTATTTTGCCTAACACAGTGAAGTAAATGAAGGAGTTGAGACTCAAACACGAAGCAGTCTAACTCTAAAATACATGCTCTTTCCATCACACCACACTGTCCTCAAAAGATGGAAACTAGACTTGTTTCAGTTATTTAATGCTGCATTAGAAAAGTATATAAAACAATCATTTTATTATGCTCACAGGTTCTATAAGTGGGGGATTGAAACAGGCTTCTGTAGGCAGGTTTATTGCTGTTGCATAATGCTAAGGACACTAAAGGGTTAGGAGTGACTTACTCTGGCCAGGGTCTAGGATAGCCAAGCAGGAACCTCTTGGGGGGCTTCCAGGACCCTCAGCATGGAAAAAAAAGAAAATCTGGAATTCCTTCAGGGCAGATTGTAGGCACCTTCTTAGCCTTGAAAAGTGAATGAGTGAAGTGATGAGAACAATGGCCCTTCACGCACGCCAAAGTCACAGGCTGTTCTGGGTCTCTGTGGAAACTAAAAGATGGCACTTTGCCAGAATTTCTCTCTATGCTAAGTCCCTGGTCTCAGGGTTTGAAGAATGAAACCACAAACACGCGGAAAAGTGACAGGATAGATTTATTGACAGGCAAAGACTGATAGAAAGATTGAAAAGAGGGGAAACAGAAATTCCAGCAGCAGATGGGGAGGGGGGTCAAGTGGGAAGTCCCCCATCCCAGTAAATGCTACTTTTCCTATCCCCCAGGAGGGAAGTTTGGGGGAACTATACCACAATTAGCCAGAGGCCTGCAGGCAGACAATATTATTCTAAAATTAAGCACAGGAATTTGATCCTTCCAGTTTTTGCCTCAGGCAAGGAGTTAGGGTGTGTACGTCTTTGAGTGTGTGCACATGTGCGTGTGTGCATATGTGTGTGTGCGTGTGTCCTACTCCATGAGGAAGGAGGAACCACCCAGATCCTTTCAGGCTGCTTTTTTTTCATGACCTTGCTTGAAAGATGGCCTGTTTGTGTCTAGAAATAGGGGGTGGGGGGTCTGTGAGAAGACTGAGCTCACCCAGGCCTAGCCAATGGAGGTCTCTGTCCAGCCCTGAGAGGAGAAACTAGGTATCCATTCTGTCGCCCTGAGTAGAGTGCCATTGTATCAGCCTCACTCACAGTTATCTCCAATTCCTGGGTTCAAGTGATCCTCCTGCCTCAGCCTCTTGAGTTGTTGGAATTATAGGTGCCTGCCACAATGCCCAGCTAATTTTTCTACTTTTGGCAGAGACAGGGTCTCACTTTTGCTCAGGTTGGTCTGGAATTCCTGAGTTCAAGAGGCCCTCCTGCCTCGGCTTCCCAGAGTGCTAGAATTATAAGCGTGAGCCTCTGGGCCTGGCCATGCCACATTTTGAGTTGTATTTCAGAAACCTCCACTGATGGAGAATGCCAATGAGAGCACACTGAGGGACTGAACTCTAGCTGCCATTCTTTGTTCTAAAGTTCCCCAAGAGGGGACTGTCACATCTTCCTTGACTTTCCTTTCTGTTCTGAATCCATCCACTTCAAGATATCTCACCTTTTTGCTGCAGTCCTGACAGAAATGTACTCTTGCTTTAAAATATCCCGACTTGTAAGACTTTGAGGATTTTGAGTTTTGAGCACTAATTGCTTGTTCTCCTGCAGGGCACCCTGCAAACAAAGCCCCTCTCTGCTGCTGCAACTCTTGGCTTCAGTGTTTGGCTTGGTTGAGCCAGACAAACAGACCCCAGATTGGGTCAGCAATGACATGGTGGCTTTTTATTCACATCCAAGATTCTTACCTGGACTTGGATGACTTGAAGATTGGTCTTAGCTGGGGTGTTGATCAAAGCACCCACACAAGACCTTTTTGAGAGGTACCAGCATACAGTCAGGCGGAAGAGAGGAGGCCAGTTTAGAGGTTAGAAAGGTTTTATTAGAAGAGAAAAAGTGCAGAGTGCAGTCTGATCAGAGTCAGCTCCCCCTCACACAGTTGCAGGAGGCTTTTGTTAACCTTCTCAGTATAGCTGGCATGGGGTGGGGGAGGGGTGACAGGAGTCATTCTCTTCTGATTTGACGTTTGTGTTAGGGCTGCCACCAGTTTAGCACTTGGGACTCGTCTCCAGCGCTGACCAGGGTATGGGTAGGATGTTTCCCAGGTACTCTGGCCTTGAAGCACTCCAGGAGTCTGAGGGTGGGGGGTTGCTGGTTCTGACCTGTTTTTTTAAAATGGCTGCACTCCTCTCAGGGTTATGAGAACTCCTTTCCCACACTCTTTATATGGCTTGGAGTTATCATAGCTTAGTAGTTGGGTTCTAAGAGATCATCCTAAAAAGAAAGCATCAGAAAGTGAGCATTCTAAGAGACCCAAGGAGAAATTGACTGGTCTTTTTGGACCAAGCCTTGAAAGTCACCTAAGATTATTTCCACTCAATGTGAGGAGACATTGACTATTCTTTTGATAGGGTATTGGCAAGGTCAAGGTGCAGAAGAGCATGGGGAAAAAGAAAGTTTGGCCATCTTTGGAAACTCAACCTAACACAGTCTTTCCTTCCAAACTTATAACATCAAGTCTCCTTTTGAGAGAATAAGCTATTTCTCCTACTTCTCTCACACTTGCAATCTCTATGTATAAGATTTTACACACTTCTCTTCCCCAACTCATTACTATCTATCCTTAAAATCACGAAACAAGCCTCAACTATACTGCACATTTTGTGGGAAACTTTCACCACTGATTTATCCCTGTCCACTCTTGAATAATCACAGTCCTCATTTTTGCATCTTGGCATTTAATTATGCTAATTTAGTAACTGTATTATGTGCTTCATTCTATTGCTATTCATTGTTCCTCAGGATAAAATGTCTTGTCTCTCCAACTAGATTTGAAACACCTTGTAAACTTCATTTTTAATCCCACTGTACATAGAGCTCTGGATGTAAATTTAACCACAGTAAGGACACTTTGGGTTGAATAATATTATTTGGAAATTCTCAAGGCCTATGATTAAGCACAATTAATATGTTTGAGTCTCTATTTTAATATACAGGATGTCCACAAAGTTCATGTGCAATTTAAAATATAGTTGTGATTTACATGTCTCGGTGCATCCAAGAAGCATAATTGAGGAAATGCTAGATGGATAATAATATGCCAAATGCTATTGATACCAGAATTTTCCCACTGGATTCTTGGTCTTGAGAATGAACAAATGTATTCACACAAGTAAGCAAAGGCAAGTGAATTTGTTGAGGAGAAAGGACAGAGAAAAGCCTCTGGTGCAACAGAGGGGTCTCTAGTAAGTAGCCATGTTGGCCTCTTTGCCTAGGGGTTTTCAGGCCTTCCATGTTCTGGTTCGTGGTGGCTCACTCTGGTTGGTTCTTTTGAGTTAGAGCCATCATTGGCTCCCTATTAGTGCTGGTAGGCTTAGGGCCTGTGGTTACTGACTTCCTGTTTGCACCACTGGGCTTCCTTTGCCCAGTCCCCTTGGGGTCTTTCTTCCTGATATGTTCCACCCAGCAACAGCTACTGACTAATGGCTACGTAGGTCACATAGGCATTCTGTGGTGGTTGAAACTTCTGCTAGGGACTTTCTAGGCCCATTGGCTGTGCCCAACCCCCTTTCCTGACCCTCCTTCTCCAGGCCCCATTTACCTGTCCTTGACAAAAAACCTTCTGACTCCTATCACTATATACATTAGACATATGGCATGGGATCATTTACCTTAAGGACATTATTAAGAGGGAAATAAGTCACAGACTTGCACATGTACACATGAAGGAAATCAAATACTTTATCCCAAACTGTATTTCTTTGATACATTTTGAGATGGCTTTTCAGAGAGCCAGCAAACATTAGTAACCATACAAAACTGTCTTTTGTGGGACAGATGTGCATTTGTAGAGAATCTGCATTGATGCAGCCAGGTTTTCTCTGAGGGCATTTTTTTGTCCAGATCTGGGAAAGATTAACTGAGAGTCTGACACATTTATAGGTCTGAGAAAAACATTTACTCTCTGAAAGCTGCTACCTGTGAAGTTTCATTTACATAACACCATAACACAGCAGTTCTCAACCTGTAGGTCGTAACCTACAGGAACTGTAGGAAAGGGTCATGGCATAAGGAAGGTTGAGAATCACTGACATAACAAGATCACCTCTGTTAGCCAGGCTTCCTCTTCTCCCAAACCGTAACCTATTTTGCCTATATCCAAGCCCGCATTTGTTCTGATAGTACACTGGGAGGGGGAAGGTAATCACTTTGTGATTCTCCTCTGTGTAAATGTTAAGAAAACTGTTCCAGATATGCCTTTTCTCCTATTAACCTGACCATTGTGAGTTGATATTTTTAAACAAAACTTCAGTGGGTAAAGAGGAATTTTCCTTTGGCCCCTTCACACATGAAGAAAGAAATATGTCAATGTCATAGAAAGGCACATATACATAATGCTAGGGTAATTTAAAGGAGAGAGAGATTTGTTCTAACTGGGGTATTGAGAAAGACTCAAGGAGAAGGTGACACTCACAATGATATTTACACAAGGGAAGATTGACAAATGATAGGTTCTAGGCAATAAAAGAGCTGATCATATTTAATTGAAGGGATACAATTATTAGGCTTCTGAGGGTTACCTAAGATTTTACTTGGTTCCATTTAGAGCAGCGGTTCTCAACCTGTGGTTCACAACCCCTTGGTAACAATGAAAATACTTCGAGGCATTAGGAAGGTTGAGAACCACTGATTAGAGTAAGGAATCTGAACTCATAAGTTTGGTCAGCCTTGTCGATGGAAAAGAAGACAGACTCTGTAAAATAATTTAAAGAGATTTATTCTGATCCAAATTGGAGGACCAAGACATGGAGCCATACCCAAGAAGCCTTGAGCAAGTGGACTTGCGATGCTGGGGTTACATTTTGGTTTTATACATTTAGGGAGACAGGAATTACAGGAAGGTCATAAATCAATATCTGGAAAACATACATTGGTTTAGTCCCAAATGGTCGGACATCCTGAGGGGGGAAGCCTTAAAGGAAGGGGAGCTTTAAGATTTCACTTTAGTTCACAGTCTCTATTGTGTTCAAATTTTCTGCAATTGGGATTTACCTCTCTCCTTAAGATAGTTATGTTAAGTGAAGTGTCCTTTGAAACCTATACCCTTTTATTAACAAAGAAAAGCTTTTCATATAGATACTGTCGCCTTTCTCTTGAGTGTCTGAGCAAGACGTCCAAGCTTGTGGTCAGGTCTCTGGGCTTTGTTTGGGGATCAGAGCAACTTCTTTTCAGTCCTTAATTTTCATATGAATCAGCTAATGTGGCCAGGCCTGTGGCAGTCAAACATTCTACATTTTTCCAGAGGCTCACAGGTGTTGCTGATACTTACTGGTTTATTGGAAATGCTCTGTGTTAACAAGATCTGCCTTGTATACATTAGGAGAGGAGGAACTAGATGAGTCACATTGACCACACTATCCTTAGTATCAACCTCAGTGTCTTTTATGGAATAGAAAATTCCATATTAATTAGTTTTTTTCCTGTATAAACTTTTTATTTATGTATTTTTAAATTAAATCATAGCTGTGTACATTGCAATTATGCAGTACAATGTGCTGGTTTTATACACAATTTGAAATACTTTCATCAACTGGTTAACATAGCCTTCACCTCATTTTCTTAGTTATTGTGTTAAGACATTTATATTCTACACTTAGTAGATTTAACATGTACTCTTGTAAAATGCACCACAGGTGCAATTAGTTTTTTAATTATATTTTAATTAATATATTTTAGGAAATATGTGATTGAAAGGATGAAGAAACGTATAAAACAATAATGAACAAAACTACTGTGCCGTTTTGCACAAGAGTTCTGCTAGTCAATAAATGAAGCAATTTCCCCAAAATACTTATAAGTCAGTGTGTGTGTACTAAAATAAAATCTTAAGGCTTCCCTTTGCTGGCTGTCAATAAATGAAGCAATTTCCCCAAAATACTTATAAGTCAGTGTGTGTGTACTAAAATAAAATCTTAAGGCTTCCCTTTGCTGGCTGTCTGATTGGACCCCTTCTTGGCCAAGAGTATTCCTAAAACTTGAGTTGCTAGCCATGAGAAAGGAGATCAGGCCCTCTTAGAGATGTCCTGTGTGACTCACTAACAGGCCTAAGGCTATGCAAGACCTACCTCAATATACATAACAAACCACTTGAGTTTGTCTATTTCTTGGTCTCTGATTAACAGACCCTTTATCTTAAGCATGCTTTTTCTCTGACTCCTGATCAAAGCCTAAGTCCTTCATCCAATTGTCAGCTAAAGAATCTTTAAACTCACGTTTCTCCTGTAAGTCACACCACTTTTCAGGCTAAACAAATACACGTGTTCCACTTATTAATTTATGACCTCATTTGTAACTCCTATCTCCCTAAAATGTATAAAACCAATCTGTAGCTCCACCACCACAAGTCCACTTGCTCAAGGCTTCTTAGGTGTGGCTCCCAGTCATACTCTTCAAATTTGTCTTGTTGTAAGAAAACAAGGCCCGATGGAGAGAAAGAAATACCCAAATACCCGTGACTAAAAGAAGAAGGGTTTTACTTCAGCTAGAGGAGCCATGGTGGACTAGCGTCCAAAAATGGCCCATTCCCTGACTGGCTCTGTACTTTCCCTTTTACAGAGCTTCTTGTCAGGTACCCTTGTTATTGGTCAATTTGAATGGAGCTGGAGAAGGCGGGCAGGGCTTTTATATAAGTGCAAGAAAGTGTTAGTTTCAAGGTCCCAGAAAGTTTAGATTCTACAAATTTCTAAGAGCTGAGTCGCCACAGGGAGGACTTTGTAGGAGCAACCTTGGCCTCCTGTAAAAAGACCTTACTTTTCCTGGGTATCTTCTCTCAGTCTCAGAATAAATCTCCTTAAATTATTTTACTAAGTACAGCTTCTTTTCCCTTGACATCAGCAAATAAAAACTGAAAATGCAGACTATTGGGGATTGAGAGTCCCAGTTCCTCAAACCCAAGTGACCTGGTTCTATTACTCGGGTGAACTAGAAAATTCAAATGATGCACAGCAGCAATCAAAAGAAAAAGTGAGTGGAAACTAAGATAAAACTGGAGTGAAACAGACAGTTCAGATTGAAGGCAAAAGTAACCTACACAAGTTTCAGTGTAACAAAGCGAAATTTTATGTAAGAAGAACAAAGAGAAAGTTTGGAGCACTTCCAAAGAAAGTTTAGAGCACTTTCCCCTCTCAGGGAAGAGAAAAGGTGAGAGAGAGGGAGATGCAAAGGTCTATAGGGTATTAATACTCTGTTTGAAATTGGTTGTAGCTCTTACATTGGCCTCCCTGTGTCTCTAGGGAGTATTGGCCTTTTTTATTGATCATCGATTGTCTCTTTGTATTTAAGTAATCTAGGTTACTTAAAATCTACATTCTTTTTTTTTTTTTTTTTTTTTTTTGAGACAGAGTCTCACTCTGTTGCTCTTGGTAGAGTGCTGTGGCGTCACAGCTCACAACAACTTCCAACTCCTGGGCTCAAGCAATTCTCTTGCCTCCGCCTCCCAAGTAGCTGGGACTACAGGCACCCGCCACAATAGCCAGCTATTTTTTGTCATTGTTTGGTGGACTGGGGCTGGATTCAAACCCGCCAGCTCAGGTGTATGTGGCTGGTGCCTTAGCCGCTTGAGCCAGAGGTGGCAAGCCCCTATTCTTATGGGCCCTCCAGACTTCCTGGTTCAGCAGGCCAGGTTTTCCTACCATTACCCTTGAATTTCCTTTCTTTGTGTTCCTTCTTACTGACTATGAAACTTTCAGGCCCTTTGTTCATCAATCTCTGCTGCTTCCACAATGACAAAAACAAATAGCAGATACTATTCTGCCTCTACTAGTGGACTTGCCTTACAGTCTACAAGAGTGTTTTTCTTTACTCAGAAATGACTTAATCTTTGTCATTTTTTTATTTTGTCCTCTTTTCATAACCTCCTACTCAAAATCTCTCCCAATCTCCCAACTGTAAACAATCTTTCTTGCTTCTGAACTCTCCCAGGACTCTTTCTACCCTGTCCTAGAGAAGGCGTTATCACATGTCAGCTCTTCTCATAGCCACTTATCTCATTTACTGATCAGTAGATTCCTTAAGGAGAAGGTTAATGTTGCCATTAGAATCCCACACTTGATCTTCTGCACCCATCAGAAAGACCTGTGTAGAGATGATACGTAATAAAGAATTATTCTGGGAGAGAAGGAAAGAATGTTGTGATTGACATTTTTCTAATACTTTTATCCCAATATCCCCCCAGGGATTGGTGAATGCCTGATTAGAAAACAATACAGAAGTATCATATTATTTTTCTTTCAAAAGAAAAATGTGGCAGCATTTAACCATTCATAACATCTAAACCAAAACAGATTTCAGGATAGGAGAGCAACATTCTTTCTTCTTTTATAAAGGCAAAATAAATTGTACTTAGGTGAAATTAACCCACCCAATGAAATTTCAGGCAGGATTCAGAGCCTGGAAAATATGACACAGAAAATTATTCATCACTATTTGTCTAATTTGCTTATAACACCCTGGAGGTGCCATTTACCCAGTTTTCAAGGATAAAAGAGACAGAAAATGATTAGTAAAAAAAGAAACTTGACTCTGCTGAAACAGGAACTGAGGGAGGGATCCATATTGAGATTACTAATGCTTTCAAATGCTTTGTTTAAATAAGTTCAGTGTTCGGATCATGTTAAATAGTGCTACTAATGATGGGTTTCAAAAACACTTGAGATTTTTGTTGTTTTAATCATTGTAACCTATTTAATTTTTTAAAGGAGTTATCCAAAATCTCAAATCCTTTTTAAATGTATTCCTATGTCAAAATAGAATAAAATGACCATGACCAAATAAAAAACAAGTTTTAGAGCATTTACTTATTCATTCGTTCATTTGTTAATTTGTAGAAATAGCCTTTCAAATAAAATTCATTAGGTTTGGAATCCCAGTATTCCATTTACGAGTGAGAAATCTTAATAACTTATTTGACTTCTCTAAGGTTCCATTTCCTCATTGGTTTTATGGATACATTAAAAGCTGCTTCATAGGGTGGTGCCTGTGGCTCAGCGGGTAGGGCGCCGGTCCCATATGCTGGAGGTGGCGGGTTCAAACCCAGCCCCGGCCAAAAAAAAAAAAAAGCTGCTTCATAGGCTTGGTTGATAGAAGGACTGAGAAATAAAAATAAAGTTCTCAGACTCCCTTAACTTACTGAACAGACTCTCTGTTGGCTAAGGGGAATGAAAGAAAGCTTAACCCTGAAATCTTAGCTATCACCGAACAGACAGAAGGTGGAACATGCCTCTTAAACTCCCTCCCTCAACCCACTTCCTCATTAACTGCCACTGGGCTTCCTTCCTTATGTGCTAACCAGAACTAGCTTTTTGAAAAGACTTGTTCTACAGCTGATTTAAATCAACCACCTAATGACCAGCCTTCCTTCCTGGTAAGAGACCACGGACCATGCAAAGGTTCTCACAACTTTATGGAGGATGAGCAGTGAGGGTCTTCACATCCTCTGCTTCACTTTTTGATGTCAGAGAGCCAAAAGCTCCACTCTTGGATCATGCTAACACTGCCATTTTTTGAACATGGGTCTCTCCATGAAGTAGCAGGAAATTCAATTGTTCATGTTTCTCTTTCATTAACATCTTCACTCTTCCTATAGCTTGTTAAGTATGTATATTCAGCCACCCCTCTCATACGTTCCTGTTCCCATTACCCTTCCCTCAAAGTACTTGTTCTTACTTTCTGGCCAAAAGCTATACTTGCCATCCTACAAGATATCCAGTCTGCAGGCTATAACATTTTACAAGAAATAAAAGTCTCACTGGAGGCAGTGTCTCACACCTGTAATCCTAGCACTCTGTGAGTCCAAAGCAGATGGATTGCTTGAGCTTAGGAGTTCAAGACCAGTCTGAGCAAGAGCAAGATCTTGTCTCCACTAAAACAGAAAAACTAGCCAGGCATTGTGGCTGGTGCCTGTAGTTCCAGCTACATAGGAAGCTGAGGCAAGAGGATCACTTGAGCCTAGGAATTTGAGGTTGCTGTGAGGTATGACATCACAACCCTCTACCCAGGGTGACAGAGTGAGACTCTGTATCAAAAACAAACAAACAAACAAAAAAGTCTCCTTTCCAAATGTGTGATCCTCATCATCCTTTAACTGATATTGCCCAATAAGACAAAGGTAATATATGAAAAGCACCTAAGTTAGTGTCTGGCATATAGTAAAATAGCAACAGGTCAATAGGTGTTAGTCCATTTTGCTTCCTTTACAGGTTCTCAGGTTTTCTGTCACTAAGTGCAGGGAAGAAGCCCCACGATTATACCTAATATGAGAAAATTGTGGCTTCTGTGGCCAAGAGCAAACAGGACCTCTGCTAACCAGTTCATTTTTCATCCCCATTACCTCCACTGTGGAATGTTGGACTAGACCCTGAAAGAACGTTACAAATAATTTTGACCTTGCTATACTTCAAATGTTTGTCCTCTCCACATTGCATGTCAGCATATAGTTGCCATTGTAATAGTATTAAGTGTTGGGACATTTAAGGGATGTTGAGTTCATGAGGGATCTTCACCCTCATGAATGAACTAATGCTATTATTTTGGGGGTGGGCTTGTTCCCCTCACTTTTTGCCCTTCTGCCAGGTAGTGAATTCCACCATGTCATAACACATATGGAAGGTCCTTCTAGATTTCAACCCCTCATTAGACTTCCTAGCTTCTAGCACTGTTCTGTTCATTACAGATTACCCAGTCTTTGGTATGTGTTATAGTAGCATAAAGCAGACTAAAACATACTTTCACCCCCAAATCTAGCCTTGGCTACTGGCTTCATTTCTTTCTTTTCAGTGGGCTTTTTCAACCCTCATAATCTTTCCAAGCACTGGGGGAAGCCCCAAATAAGAAGGTATATCAAGGTCTCACACTAGAGAAGAAAGTTAAAATTTGAGAATACAATAAAGATAGACAGCACACCAATGAGAATATTTTCTTGACGTTACCTCTATTTAAATCTCTTGAATCCCATGAATGAATTACTTCGTTTTCTGAAATCATAATCTACTTCTGTGGTGAGGGTTCATTTGTCTTCAATCTCTATCAGGGCTTCTCTTCAGTACGGGTAGAAGAAGCAGTACATTAATTGAGTCTAGAACAGTGATCTAATGCTGTGATCTATTTTCATTTTTACAAAGGGGTCATGACGCATGGTCTAGAAGTTCTTTTGGCCACTAAAAGTATCTGGAATATGTAAGATACTGAGTAAACTATTCTCTACTGATTGCTAGAGAATTATTTCTTTTTTTCTTTTTCTTTTTTTTCTTTTTCCAGAGTGACATTTTGTTTTCTGTTTTTGTTGTTGTAGTTGTTGTTGTTTTTTATTATGAAATCACAGCTGTGTACATTAATGTGATCATGGAGCACCATACACTGGTTTTATAGACTGTTTGACACATTTTCATCATGCTGGTTAACATAGCCTTCCTGGCATTTTCTTAGTTATTGTTTTAAGACAATTATATTCTACATTTACTAAGTTTCACATGTAACCTTGTAAGATGCACCACAGGTGTAATACTATCCATCACCCTCCCTCCACCTATTCTCCCCCCACTCCACTCCCTCTCCTCCTTTCCCCTATTCATAGGTTATAACTGGGTTATAGCATTCATGTGAAAGCCATAAATTAGTTTCATAGTAGGGCTGAGTACATTGGATACTTTTTCTTCCATTCTTGAGATACTTTACTAAGAAGAACATGTTCCAGCTCCATCCACGTAAACATGAAAGAGGTAAAGTCTCCATCTTTCTTTAAGGCTGCATAATATTCCATGTTGTACATATACCACAATTTATTAATCCATTCATGGATCTATGGGCACTTGGGCTTTTTCCATGACTTAGCAATTATGATTTGGGCTGCAATAAACATTTTGGTACAAATATCTTTGTTATAATGTGATTTTTGGTTTTCTGGGTATATACCTAGTAGAGGAATTATAGGATTGAATAGCAGATCTATTTTTAGATCTCTGTGTTCTTTAAACATCTTTCCAAAAGGAATGTATTAATTTGCATTCCCACCAGCAGTGTAGAAGTGTTCCCTTTTCTCCACATCCACGCCAACATTCTGGTCTTGGGATTTTGTGATATGGGCTAATCTTACTGGAGTTAGATGATATCTCAAAGTAGTTTTGATTTGCATTTCCCTGATGATTAAAGATGATGAGCATTTTTTCATATGTCTGTAGGCTTTGCACCTGTCTTCTTCAGAGAAGTTTCTTTTCAAGTCCCTTGCCCATCCTGCAATGGGATCACTGGTTCTATTCTTGCTTACACGTTTGAGTTCTCTGTGGAGTCTGGTTATTAAACCTTTGTCGGAGACATAACCTTCAAATATCTTCTCCCATTCTGATGGCTGTTTGCTTGTTTTACTTACTGTGTTATTGGTTGTGCAGAAGCTTTTTAGTTTGATCAGGTCCCAATAGTGTATTTTTGAAGCTGCTTCAATTGCCCAGGGAGTCCTCCTCATAAAATACTCGCCCAGACCAATTTCTTCAAGGGTTTCCCCTGTACTCTCTTCTAGTATTTTTATAATTTCATGTCCTAAGTTTAAATCTTTAATCCAGTGAGAGTCTATCTTAGTTAAGGGTGAAAGGTGTGGGTCCAGTTTCAGTCTTCTACAGGTTGCCAGCCAGTTCACCCAGCACCATTTGTTAAATAGGGAATCTTTTCCCCACTGAATGTTTTTAATTGGCTTGTCAAAGATCAAATAATGGTAAGTAGCTGGATTTATCTCTTGGTTCTCTATTCTGTTCCAGACATCTACTTCTCTGTTTTTGTGCCAATACCATGCTGTTTTGATCACTATCGATTTATAGTATAGTCTGAGGTCAGGTAGCATGATTCCTCCTGCTTTGTTTTTATTTCTGAGTAATGTCTTGGCTATTCAAGGTTTTTTTTTCATTCCACATAAAATGAAGCATTGTTTTTTTCAAGATCTTTAAAGTATGACAGTGGAGCTTTAATAGGGATTGCACTAAAATTGTATATTGCTTTTGGTAGTATGGACATTTTAACAATGTTGATTCTTCCCAGCCCTGAGCATGGTATGTTTTTCCATTTGTTAACATTTTCAGCTATTTCTTATCTTAGAATTTCATAGCTCTCTTTATAGAGATCTTTCATGTCCTTTGCTAGATAAACTCCCAAATATTTCATCTTCTTTGGCACTACTGTGAACAGAATAGAGTCCTTAACTGTTTTTTTTCAGCTTGACTACTGTTGGTATATACAAAGGCTACAAATTTACAAATGTTGATTTTATAACCTGAGACGCTGCTATATTCCTTAATCACTTCTAAGAGTTTTGTAGTAGTATTCCTGGTGTTTTCCAGATATACAATCACATCATCTGTGAAGAGCGAAAGTTTGATCTCTTCTGATCGTATATGGATACACTTGATCGCCTTTTCTTCCCTAATTGTGATGGCTAAAACTTCCATTACAATGTTAAAGAGCAGTGGAGACAATGGGCAGCCTTGTCTGGTTCCTGATCTGAGTGGAAATGATTTCAATTTAACTCCATTCAATACGATATTGTCTGTGCGTTTGCTGTAGCTGGCCTCTATCAGTTTAAGAAATGTCCATTCTATACCAATTTTCTTAAGTGTTCTGATCATGAAGGGATGCTGGATATTATTAAGAGCTTTTTTTGCATTAATTGAGAGAATCATATGGTCTTTGTTTTTTAATTTGTTTATGTGCTGAATTATACTTATAGATTGATGGATATTGAACCAGCCTTGAGACCCTGAGATAAAACCAACTTGGTCATGATGTATAATTTGTTTGATGTGTTGCTGGATTCTGTTTGTTAGGATCTTGTTGAATATTTTTGCATCTATATTCATTAGTAATATTGGTCAATAATTTTCTTTTCTTGTTGGATCTTTTCCTGGTTTGGGGATCAGGGTGACATTTGCTTCATAGAACATGTTGGGTAGTCTTCCTTCTTTTTCTATATTTTGGAACAGGTTGAGTAATACAGGTACTAGTTTCAGCAGAGAGATCTGCAGTCACTCTAATATTCTTCCCCTTGTAGGTTATGGTTTTCTTACATCTGGCTGCTTTCAGAATTTTGTCCTTCATATTGACTTTAGTGAAGTTAATTATGATGTGCCTGGGGGATGTCTTACTCAGGTTGAGTCATGTTGGGGTTCTAAAACTGTCTGCTATCTGGATTTCAGAATCTGTTGGCATGTCTGGAAAATTCTCTGTCACAATTTCATGAAGAGGAGCCTCTATGCCTTACAAAGCCACTTCATTGCCTTAAAAGATTCCTATGAGGCGAATATTAGTTTGCTTCGAATTATCCCAGAGCTCTCTGAGAGAACGGTCCTTTTTTACTCTCCATTTCTCTTCCTCTTTGAGAGTTTGCGAGTGTTCAAAAGCTTTGTCTTCAATGTCAGAAATCCTTTCTTCTGCTTGCTCCATTCTGTTACTGAGGGATTCTACTGTATTTTTCAGATCTTTGAGGGCTGCAAATTATTTTCTCAGTGTGTCAAAATCTTTGGTGATTTTGTCTTTGAATTCATTGAATTTTGAGACAACTTTTGAAATGCTTCTTGAATTTCTAATTCCAACTTTTCCTCTATTCTATTAATCTTGTTTGCAATCCAAATTCTGAATTCTATTTCTGACATCTCAGCCATCTGTTTATGAATGGGATCTTCGGTTATGCTGCCATACCTTCCCTTGAGGGGGTTGATCTACTCTGGTTATTTATGTTATCGGAGTTTTTCCGCTGATTCCGCCCCATGATTTTTTTACACTGTTTGACTAGATGAGCAGATAAAGAGAAGTTGAGTTGGGGGCTCCAGGAGTAGTGATTAACCAGCCTTTTTCCCAAAAGCTGGGACTGGTGTACCTTTTTCCCTAGAGCTTTGCCTAGGACCCATACAGTGTTATAGCCTGAGAAATTGGGGACCTGCTTGGTGTTGTGGGGCTAAGTGGCTCTGTCTTGTTTTCAGCTGGTCTCTGTCCTACCCTAGTGAATTAGTTACTCTGGGTTGAAGTCTTATTTGTGACACCCGTCCTCCACAGGCAACAATTGGAAAAGTAAAATCAAACCTTCCCACAACCACACACCCAGGGTACCACTTGGATGGTCCTCGGGTGATTGGCTCAGGTCAAGAAGTCCAAATCAATTGTCCCAGTCAGCACCAGTCTTAGGTGGGAGAGTTCAAATGGTCTCTGGCAACTAGATAGCAGGGTCTGTATAGCTTAATTGTGACTCGTTCCAGTGCTCCATGAGGTCAGGAGGACCCATCCAGCAAATAAATTAGTCTGGGAAGGTTGATGCCTCCTTCCTCACCTTGCACCTCTGTCACACCCAGTCACTGGTAACCCTGCAGGCTGTGACCCAGTTCCCTTCAATGAGTAGATGCTCCAGGGGTTTGTGCCTGCCTGAGTCACAGGGAGATCTATGTCTCCTCAGCAAGGCTGCCACTCTCTGCTACTATCCGGCAGTGGGAGGTGAGGCCTGATAATCTCAGATGCTTAATGGAGGCTGGGGTGGTTCACTCAGTTCTAGCCCCACCCCTGATTGATGTTGCTGACAGAACAGAACAACTTTGAAGAATTTGTTTCTGTCCTGGCTATATTCCCCTGTGGATCAGATCGAGTTCATAGAAACTGACTCAGGCCCAGTCTTTGCGGCTGCCCGGTCTTTGTTGCAGTTTGTATTGGGGCAGCTCAGTTAGTTGTCAGTTCCAGCCCTTGCCGGCCAACCTTTGTCTCAGCTATGATCCCCTGAGAACCAGGTGTGTCTTAGGCTCAGTAAAGCAGTCCTTCAGGTGAACCCCGCCCCGAGAGTCTGCTATCTTTACAGGTGCATATTCTAGTCCCTGCTCTCTGCCCAAGCCAGTACAGCCGCAGGCAAACCCTTTACTCACAGGGCCTGCGTTTCTGTCCCAGATCTGTTACACCAGTGGCTGCCACCAGAGAAAATGCCTGGCCTCCTTTGGCTGCCCAGAGAGACAGGGGGTGTGACTCTGGAATATCCAGGGTTGTGAGCCCTATTGTTGCCACTGTGCATGCTGCTCTGTGCCTCAAGGCACCGCCACGCCTGTATGTTCTCTCTCAGCTGACTGTTCTCTCCTTACTCCAATGCCGCAGAATCAGCACTGACCAGCAGCAGTCCATGACCTGTCCCCACCTCTCAAGAAAATACCCAAGAATCTGGACTCCATGGGGGACAGGCTTCCAGACCTCAGAGTGAGAGTGGTGGGAAGTACTAGGAATTCAGAATTGCAGGTAGAGAATATATACAGTTTTATACAGTTTTATGCCTGGCAGGAGAGTGCCGTGGCACCCTAGTAGGGGAAGGAGGTCTGGTTTTTAGAGAGCCTCTCCCATGGTATAAAATAGGAGGACTTTTGAACTCTGCTCACTTGTTTGTATGGAGTTCTGTGAGCTCCTCTCATGGTGGAGGGGACTCCTGTCCACTTGGCGATGGATTTTGTATCTATTGTTTGTGCCTTGGGGGTGCAGCTCACCTCAGCAGGGTTGATGTGCATTCTTCAACCTTCTCTCTTGGCTCAGCTCCAATCCACCAACTTACTTGCTAAACTTCTATCCTTTAACTCTCCTTCTGGATGGGAGCCTCTGTAGAAAGCCAGCCATCTTGCCTCCTCCTCACTTCTCATCTCTTACTGACCACCTAGCAGCAGGTCTCCTTAGCTTCCCAAGTCTACTCCACTGGACAAAAGTGAACACAGTCATGTAGGCTCTCCTCCCTGCAGGCTCTCCACCCTGCTTGGTCCTCAGAAACACTTAAACATCCTTATCACAAATACACTCAGGGAAGGAAAGAAAATAACAACACAGAAATATTTTCCTGCATCCTATGCCAAATCCCACAAACTCCTCAAGAAGATACAGGATATAGTCAGATCCCAGACCACAATCTCTCTTTGTTTTGTGAGGCATAAATTCAGCAACTCCAGGTGATACATGCCCATGCTCTCTTCTTTTTGCTTCCCCCTCACCAAACTTAGAGTTCCAAGGTAGCAGGACCATGCTTTCCCCCAAGGGAATGGTGGGAGTTACAGACTCAGCAATGGCTGTATTCAAACAAACCTTTTTCCAAACTCCTCAGATCTCTGAAAACTCTGTTTTTAATTCTTGACCTGGCTGAGAGGTTTAAAAATCACTGAGCAGATCTATAGAGTCATTTTCTTTTGCATAGTAAGGAAAGTGATGCTCCCCTCTTGATACCTATAGAATGAGTGCCCCAATCAAAACCAAAGGAGAAAGAATCTCACTCTAAGGTCACTATTTATACAGCCTTTTTCAGCCAACAGAAGAACAGTGAAAAACATTTTCCAGTGTATTTGGATGTTCAGTGGTGATGCTGAAAGGAATAGTGGAGGCTTCCAAAACACATCCATAGTATTGTCCAGCATTTTGCATTTATACCAAATTGTGGATCAGAACACAATGGAGAATTTGCCTTATCAGGTTAAAAGAGAGAGAGAAAGAGAATCAAAATTCAGCAAATAAGTTTTCTACGAAGTCTTTGTCTCCCCAGTGTCCACCCAAAAGTTTAGTTTTCCACATATCATCAGCTGAGTATATTTCTATGCCTAAGTGTGTGACTCTGTCTTTGATTATAACACAGACTACAACTGGGTTAGCTCTGGGGTCACAAACAGCATTTTCTGAGAAAGTAATAAAAATATGAATAGGAAGTTCCCACCATTCTCCTCAAGCTTCTACTCCATTTCTTCTCTGCATAATGTAGGCTTCTTCCACAGAAAGGTCCCATGGGTATGGGCTAATTTGCACAGCGGCTTTAGAAGGGACTGTTCTAATTGCTTCAGCTGAAATCCATTTAGTTTATAGCCCAATAAAATTCTGTGTGGAATGGTAAATAAAACCATGTGGATGCGGTCTCAATGCACCATTCTCTGGGCTTCATTTGCAGCCCATGATAAATTAAGAGGGGAGGGAGATTAAAAAAAAAAAAAAAACATTGTGCAAACGGATGCAATTAGCTAAAACAGTATATTTTTGGCCTGTGATGATGTCTGCTTACTTTCAATCCTCACTTGAAAACCAATCCTCATTCGCAAGCAGACTAGAAAAATACAGATGGACTTTATTTGGCTGGATGTTGATGTGCAGAGACACCTTTGTACATTAAATTGCAGTGTTGACTTCTGCACTTGAAATTTCATTTTGTCATTTTTAATCACAATGAGCAAATGTCATACTTAATAATAACCCTCTGCTTCTCTATAATGCTTTTCGACAAAGGCCCTGAAAGCACTTTTGCAAATATTAATAAACCAAGATTCACAACAACTCCCAGAGGCATTTGTATTAAAGGCTGAAAGAAAGCCCAAAGTCATGGAGTGACTTTGCTAATCCACACAGGAAGCTAAACTCAGGGAAGAGGAACAAAGGCTTTCTTTCCCGTGTAAGTCAGCCTCAGCTAGTTCATGATCTCCAGGCATTGTCAGTCATAACTTGAGCCTTAGAGCCCCAGGAAGGAATGAAGGACTACTTAGGCTCTTACTGAGATTTATGTTAATGTTTTCCTGCTTTTTGAATACTGTCTACTTGCAATTAACTCACAAATTTATATATCCCAACCAACTTGTCTCTTGCCTTCATACTCATATATCAACAGCCCTGAAGTCTGGCAGCTGAATGTTAACATATTCAAAACCAAAACCAAATGTTAACATATTCAAAACCAAACACATCATGCCCTCTCCTGAAAACAAGTCCCTCCTCAGTCCTCCCTATTTTAGTAAGTAATAACTCATCTCTTCTAGTTTATCAATTCCCGAATCTTAGAGTCATCTCTGACTCCTCTATTTTTCACGCCCCATGTTAAACTATCTGTGAATCTGGTTGGATCTAGTTTTTAAATAAAACCAAAGTCTAAACACTTTATCACTTTTTCCTGAGCCTACATCATCATCGTATCATATCTAACCTGGACTATTGTTAATAGCCTCCAAACTTACCTTCCTGTTTCCACCCTTGACTACTAGTCTGTCTTTTCACAGCAAATTAGTCCACTTAAAACATAAGCTAGGCTATGCACTCCTTTGCTTGAAAGCTTGAAGACTTCCAATCTCATTCAGAGTAAAATCTCAAGGCCTTACATGATGTGGCCCTGCGACCTTTCTGATCTTATCTACTGTCATTTTCTTCCTCCCACCTTCAGCTTCTACCCTTTTATGCCCCTGAAATAAGCCCAGCATTGCTCCTGCCTCAATGTCTTCAGTTACTAATATTTCTTCCCCAGATTTCCAAAGCTTGTTATTTTTGTTTTGTAAATCTCTTCTCAAACATCATTTTTCTAGAGAGGACTTCCCCAACCACCTTACATAATAGAGCACCACTCTCCATAACTCTCCAGGTCACCAACCTTGTTTTATTTATTTTCATATTGCTTTTTAGCACCTGGCATCAATTTCTACCTAGTTTTCCTTACACATGAATGGTCTTTGTGGCTATAGACATGAAACATGTTGGAATTCTTCTACGATTGTAGAAATTCTTCCTTCTCTTCCTATTAATCTAGGAATGCCTGGAGACCCTCCCCGTTGCTCTTTGGAATGCCATGTACTTCCTCCTACTTATAATGTTCTCCTCAACACTCAGGAATTTTGAAATTTCCAAGGGAAGGGGGTATGGGTATAAAATACATTTATTTTGCTACCTGACTTATGTCATTGGAAAAATGAATTTTGACAGCTAAGTCTTGAATACCAAGGGTTTTTACATAGAATTAATATGAAAAGAAGGGGGGAGTTGTATACCTCAAGTACCATATAAGTTAGTATTTCATGGCCTAGCCTGGGAGTCTAACATTATATTTATAACATATATTGAATCAAAACATGGAGTCCTAGATATCCTTTCAAACTCAGCTCAGGAATAACCTCCTATTATCAGTTAACAATTGGTATATACTATGCTGCCTGAAAATTCAGTGGTTGATAAAAACTCATTAGTCTATGAGCTGTCAATTTAGGCTAGCTCATCTGAATGGTTACTCTATTCTCAGCTGGGCTCCCTTGAGAATCTGCAGTGATCTTCTGCAGGTTAGCTAGTTAAAGGCTATGGCAACAGGGGTAACTAGACATATGTCTCTCAGCTTCCTTCTAATCTACCTTTGGCCTAGTTGTATGTCAGAATCAAAATTCCAACAGAAAAAGTGGAAGCATGCAAGGCCTTTAGATGCCTGCTCTTGCAACTCCCACACCATTATTCCTGTCACTCCTTAATTATCAAAACAAGTTATAAGGCCAGCTAAATGCAAATGATAAGGCAATAAGACTCACCTTTTTAGTAGGAGCTACAAAGTTACACTGCAAAGGATGTGAATAGAAGAAGAGTGAAAGTTATACTCCTTTCCTGGCAATAATTCTGTCTCACCTCCTTTTTGATACTCCAGCTGAAGCAGAATTAGTTCTCTTTCTTATGTGCTTCCATGTCACCCTGTGCCTACCTCTAATACAAATAGGTTTTTCTTTTTCTTTTTTTTTTTTTTTATTTGTTCTTTCTTTGTCTCCCCTGCTAGAGAATAAATTCCTTGAAAATATCACTCACACGGGTACAGGAACCTAGTAATTGTTCAACAATTACTTACTTAGTCGTACTAAATGGACAAGTGATGATAAACGAAGAAACAATTAAGTATAACCTAGAATTCTTTGAGAAATAATTTTATCCTCAAAGATTACCTTGTCTTTTTCTTTTAAGTTTAAAGGCAATATTGTCATAATATTTCAAAGGATTTCCTTATGTTAGGCTGTAGATAAGCCCCTAACTTTCTCCAAGATTGAAACTTCCTGAATTGTTACAACCAATAACTGGGCAAATTATTAATAAAAACAGAGAGACATAATTTTACTAATTTCCCCATATCCTTTTCAGTAAGCCATGTCAACCTTTTGCTAAAGTGAATTCTTTGTTGCCAGTGGTGCTGATAAAAGCTTTAGTTCTTTAACATTAAAGGGTAAACTATTCAGTTCTCTTTTTCTGTTTTTTCCTTTGGGATTATCATAAATATATGAGTTGTTTGGTGATCTTTATCATGCCAAATTATGGTATATAATAGTTTGGCTTCTTTCTTTTTGTTTTCTCTTCTGGCTTATAACCTAGATAGTGACAGCAGGGTAGTTAAAACACCAACCAAACAACAAATAAAATGAGGGAAAGAAACTCAGACAGATTTGTTGGGATCAATATTTTTCCAAATTTTTTTTAAGTATGAAACACTTCCTAATTTTATAGGACAAGCATATAAAACTGAAACCAGGCCAAGAGACCACAAGGAAAGAAATTACAGACTAATCAATATCCCTTAATTGCAATACATAAGAAGCATAATACATCATGACCAGGATCCCTGAATCCCAGGATTCAGCCCCGGAAAATTAGTAAGTATAATTTAGCCTATCAACAGAATATTAAAAAAAAAAGTGACATGTCAATAGATGCAGAAAAATTATTCATCAAAACTCTACATCCATTCATGATGAAAACCCTCAATAAAGTAAGATCAGAAAGGAACTTACTCAACCTAATAAAGGGCATTATATAAAATTTATAGCTAACTTCATGCTTAATGACAAAATATTAAATTATTCCCTGGGCCTAAGATCAGGATCAAGTCAAAGATGCCCGCTCTTATCTTTCTATTCAATCTTATAGTGAGGTCCCACCCAGTGCATTAAGGCAATAAAAAGACACAAAAGGAATTTAGATAAAAAGGAAGAATTAAACCATCTCTATTTGCAAACAACATGATTGTTTATGTAGAAAATGTATAAAAGGCTATTTTTTTCTTTTTGAGACAAAAATCTCACTCTGTTGCCCTGGATAGAGTGCTATGGTATCATAGCTCACAGCAACTCAAACTCTCTTGGGCTTCAGTAATAGGCTTGCCTCAGCCTCCTGAGTAGCTAGGATTACAGGCACCTGCCATAACACCTGGATACTTTTTCTATTTTTAGTAGAAATGGGGTCTCACTCTTACTCAGGCAGTCTTAAACTCCTGAGGTCAAGCAAGCCACCTACCTTGGCCTCCCAGAGTGCTAGGATTACAGGTGTGAAACATGGCACCCAATCTTACAAAAAGTCTATTAAAACAAGTAAGTAAAGTTTAGTGGGATAAAAGTTCATTATTCAAAGATTTATTGTATGACTGTATATAGTCAATAAACAATCTGAAATTAAGACTTAAAAACCAGAACACTTTAGTGTATCACCAAAGATGTGTTTAGGGATAAATAAAATCAATATGTACAAAACTAATGTATAGAAAATTACAAAATACTGATGATAGGAGCCAAAAAAAACCCCAAATAAATTGTATCATATACCAGGTTTATAAATCTGAACAGTTGATGTTGTTAACAAATCAGTTCTCTCCAATTATTGATTTATCGATTCAACGCAATCCCATTGCATGGTACATTATTAGAATTAAAAACTTCTGCTCTTTACATTGTCAGGGGAAAGAAGAGTTACGGACTGGAAGAAAATAATTTTAACAAGCCTATCCAATAAATGGCTTATATCTAGAATATGTAAAAAAAAATCTCACAATTCAATAATAACAACAAAAGCTAAAAAAATAAGTGGACAAAAGAATTGGACAAACGTTTCACCAAAGAAAAGCTATAGAACCAAATAAACACATGAAAAGATGGTCCACACTATTACGATATAGCAAACTTTAATCACAATGAATTACCACTACATCACTTACAGGATGGCTAAGAAACAAAACAAAACAAAAATAAATCTGATGATATCAAATGTTGATGAGAATGTGGAACAACTGAAGTTTTCATCCATTGCTTTTGGGAAAGCAAAATAATACAGTTACTTTAGAAAATGGCTTAACAGTTTCTTGAATTAAACACACATTCACCTTATGACCTGGCAGTCCTACTACCATGTATAATCACTTAACCTTCACAAGTGCCTGCACGTGAAAGTTTATAGCAGCTTTGTCCATTATCACTAAAAAGTAAAACAGTGCAAACATCTATCAACGAGTGAATGAAAAAATCTACACAAAGATACAAAATTGTGCAATAAAAAGGTAAAAACAATCATTACATGAAACAAATTAAATAATCTCTAAAGAATTTTGCTAAATGAAAAATGCCGGACACAAAAGACTGAATATATTAAGATTCTATTTTATATAAATGTTATATACATTTTTTTCAAAAGGCAAAATTCTAGGGTTTGAAATTAGATCAGTAGTTTCCAAGCATTGGAATTAAAGGTGTGTCTTGACTTCAGGAGTGAAGGAAACTTTGGGAGCTAATAAGAATATTCTAAATCCTCATATTGGTGTTACTATATAATTACATAGCTTGAATATGTTTGATAAAGCTTATTGATCTGTACACCACAATAGATGAATTTTACTCTTGTTAATATGCAACACTAAACCAGACATCAAATGATAGTGATTAGTGAGTGTGTAGTGGAAAGCTTTAGCATCTTTTGCCCCTTGCCCCTTTAAGAAACCAGCATTGCGCGATTTGGGGCAGGAAGACAGGGTTCCCTTAATCAACACAGAGTTTCTTTCAGATTTTAGTACCTGGAGTTTGATCAACTCATTTCCTATGCAATTTAGATATACATAGTAAGAGAAATGCAGAAGACAGCTCCCAACATTTGAAGTAACACAGACTGAGTAGATGTAATTACTCATATAAAATCTTGAAACTCAGATTGCTGTTTTGCTTAGGTTACCATACTGCTTTAGAGAGTGGATAGGATTCGGCCCAGTTTTTCCGTACTTCAAATTATAAGAATTTCTTTTGCAGTGGGTTAGGTAGGAGAAATATAATGGAGGCCACTGAAAACTTTGGCCAAATGTAGGATTGGATAGCTGCTGTAAATTTTAGACACCCAGTTTAACTAAGATAAATGATTTATATCTGAGTGACCTTATGTAAGTTTTTTTTTTTTCCCCCTTAACATAGCTTTACTGAAGCTCAGCTTTCCTTGGCAAAAATGTAAAGAAAATATTTTGTACATAACCGTATCTATTCAGTGGATATTATGAGCAATAAAATAACAAAATACAAGAAATATACTTAACCAGAATATGTAATACTAAACAAGTAATCAATACATTTTAGCCTAAAGAAAAAAGAGGGACTATTTCCATAAATTGGTATAGTTGAAGCTGTTGATATTCATCTTCAATTGAAATATGCACTTGATGCAAAAATCTAAAAAGTTTATAATCCAGCTGAACCTAAAAAAGTTAGCTGGTGCTATTTGACAAATTTAAACTCCAGTGATAATGTATTAAAATTAAAGAATGAATGAAGGTATTTATTAATTGGTAAATTTGAACATATTGTATTATTCATCACAGGTGTTTTAAACAAAACTAACAACCAAATAGCTAATGACCTTGTAGACAGCCACAGTGTAAGCATCAAATACTGAGTTCCAAGCAGTGAAAAATAATCAATTTTCTAGTACTATGAAGGGTTTGTGTTGAATTGGTCAGCGCTATTCCTATAATCCCCTTATTCTACATTCTCATGATAAAGCTAATTGGAGAATATTCTCCAAAGTAATTTGTGAATATACAATTCTAAACAAGATTCTTTTAAAGGCCATGTCACTCAGAAGGAAGTTTCCAGGGCTATAGCCAAAATTTATTACAATAGAATTTAGGTTCCATAATTTTTCTTCAAGTTAAAAGACACCTGCAAGAGATAAATTAGAAGCTCAGAGAAAGGGGAAGGAATGTATAGCTTTGAGAGTCCAATCTGTAAGCCCCTGTACAATTATTTCATACATGTTATCTCCATTTTATTCTCAGAACAATCACTGAGGTAATTCCTATATTCTTCATTTTACAGATAGGGAAATCAAAAGAGGTTTAATTCAATCCCTACTCAGCTAAAAACTAGGTTTTTAAAGTAAGGTAAAAATAGGACTTCACTTAGAGAACAGATTTCTCAAAGGAAGAAGGCATCCCTTGAGTCTGGCATCTTAGTCCATTTTGCTGAGACGATAAAGGTTTCCTCAGATCATAGAAATAAAATTTACACCTTTAGACTTTTTTACTGTTCACAAAATGTCAGACATTTTCTCTGGTTACATTTCCTTGTGATCTTATATATCCCCAAGCTGCCTATTAGATGTATAGCATTCCCATTTTACAGAGGCAGAAAATGAAAGTCAAAGAGATTAAACAATTTATTCACTGATTCAGAGTAAAAAGCCAGTAGGTAGGGCTAAAATTGTTATCTTCAACCTCTAAAGGTCTCATTCTTTCTCCCAGAGCTTTCCATAGCACTTCCACTGGGTAAATCCTGATGGAACAGGGCAGTCTGTCCATCAGTCTAAACAATCCACTTCACCTCTTTGGAGTTTAAACAATATCTTTCAAGTTTCCATTCCTTTCATATGCTCTTCCTAAGGAATGTTCTATTTGTTTCCATATTAACATGCTTTAAATTACTTCTAAGTTGAGTTACTAAACTTTCTAACTAAGCTTTAGAGTAAAATGAATACTCTAATGCCTCCTGTCTGAAGAAGGAGCCTGAGCTTCTGTTGACCAATCACCAATGTCTGCTTTCTGGTTGTTCCCATATCTCAACTTTACAATTAGGCTCTGTACTCTTTAGTCTATAATAATATGGACAGAGGAATTAAACTCTTTGAGGATAAGTAGCCATTTATATTCATTATATCATTAGTATTTATGCTTATACTGTTAAATGAGCATTTTATTCCTACTAACCCTGAAGGAAATGGAGGACGGAAGAGTTAGGTTTCTCAGTCAAGTTTATACAACTGAATAAGGATTTCAGCCAACCCTGAAGCAGAAGTTTGTCTCAGAAGTTCCCATCTGTCTGATAGAGCTCCAATGTAAGATTTATTTATTTATTTATTTTGAGTCTCACTTGTCACCATTGGTAGAGTGCCATGGAGTTACAGCTCACAGCAACCTCACACTCTTGGGCTCAAGCCATTCTCTTGTCTCAGTCCCAAATAGAACTACAGGTGCCCACTATAATGCCTGGCTATATTTAGAGATGGGGTCTCGCTCTTGCTCAGGTTAGTCTCAGTGAGCTCAGGCAATCTACCAGTCTCAGCCTCCCAGAGTGTTAGGGGGGGTTACAGGCATGAGCCACCATATCCAACCCATAAGTTTTATTTTTGCAACAAATGCTTTTAATTTTATTGAGGCAAAGAAGTACTATACTTGCAGTACTCAAATTACAAACAACCGACTTATGCACAAATCACACTTACAAACATGGGCTGTTACAGGTAATAGGCAAATGTACCTGTTTCAACTTACATACAAATTCAACTCAAGAACAAACCTACAAAGTCCATCTCCTCTATAATCTTAGAGGAGATTATGAACAGAAGGAAGAGGCTTTTTTCCCCCTTCTTTTATTATTATTATTTTTTTTTTTTTGCAGTTTTTGGCCAGGGCCGGGCTTGAACCTGCCACCTCCAGTATATGGGGCTGGCACCCTACTCTGTTGAGCCACAGATGCTGCCCCTTTTATTATTATTTTTAAGCCTAGTCTAACCAGAATATTCCACAATACCCCACTCAAGAATTCTGTTCAACATTCCTGCAATGACCCACCGGCATCAATTGCTTATAATACTTTCATTTTTCACTGGTTTAAAACATGCATACAGATGTTTTTCGAGCTTTTGGTCCTAAATGCTAAATTTTGTAAAGTGATTTTAAGGAATATTTGGCTCAATGATGTACTAGGGATATTTCTAAACACTAAGAAACAGGAAGACAATGTTAAACTAAATCAAATTCTGGAGTATTTTAAGATCATGGCATTTTTCCAAAGCACTTTGTATATTTTTTCAAAATTTATGGTTAAATTAGAATTGAATAGATCTATGATGTTAAAATGATATGCTTTTTAAACATCATTCTTCTCCTTTTTCAATACAGGTTCATACAAATCAAACAAAAGTCCTTAAATAAAAGTAGCTATACTTTTTAAATAATTAAATTTTTTTTGTCCTCTGAGACAAACACTTCTCTTGGTGTTTGGTGGAACTAGTGTTTCCCTTCATTTTATTTAATTCTAAATTCCAGATAGCCTAAGGCATGAGGTGTGAGATGACCAGTTAAATGAACAGGGACTAACAAATATTTAGACGACCTCATACATGCGAGCTTCTGATGATGCTTCTCTTATTTTATTCTCACAACAAGCACGTGAGATGTGTGTATGCAGTGATATCACTATGTCACATGTCTGCAAACATGTAAGGCAGAGACATTAAATATTGTTTTCCAATATCACATTCATTTCCATTTTACCAGGCACAGACCATATCTGACCTATTTCTCATTTGTAAATAAAATTTTCTTGAAATTCTTCTACACCCATTTGTTTACATATTGTCAAGGGCTTAATTGAGTAGGTATAAAGGGCCAGAGAGTAAATATTTTTGTCTCCTCAAACCATATCGTCTCTGTTACAACTCATCTCTGCCATTGTAATATGAAAGCAGCCATATTTATAATTCCTAAAGACATGTTTCTATACTCCAGTAAAACGTTTTATTTATTAAAAAAATTAAAAAGAAAAGAAAAAGAGGCTCAGTGCCTGTAGCTCAGTGGCTAGGGGGCCAGCCATGTACACCAGAGCTGGCAGGTTCAAATCCAGCCTGGGCCTGCCAAACAATGACAACTACAACCAAGATATAGCCAGGTGTTGTGGCAAGTGCCTGTAGTCCAGCTACTTGGGAGGCTGAAGCAAGAGAATCACTTAAGCCCAAGAGTTGGAGGTTGCTGTGAACTGTGATGTCACAGCACTCTACTCAGGGCAATAGCTTGAGACTCTGTCTCAAAAAAAAAAAAAAAAAGAAAGAAAGAAAATAAATAAAGAAAAAAAAGCAGTCTTGTTTTGGCCTGCATGCTTTGTCAGCCTTTCCCTTCTATGGTAATGTATTTCCTAAAAGCAGGATTTTGATAAGTTTATTTAAAAATACATAAAGTCTTACATAATCAAATATTTATCAGCTCATTCAATTATCTAGAAAGTCTGAGGGTTGTTTTTTATAAAATATATGTGTATTTTTTTAAATTACTGGTTGAAATATTCAGGGGTTTAATATTCAATTCGCTTATAATTATTTGAGCATAAATATTCTTTTCTTCCACTGCCTACTATTTAAAAAAATGCTAGAAACACAAACATTCAGTATTAGAATGATTTTAGTCTTCATAGAATTCTCTCAAAGTAAATATAGTATAGAATTTATCCGTGTGTGTACAGACATACATATAAATAATTTTGGTGCCCTTCCTATGACAGGTCTAGCTGAATATTCAGATAAGGATTTGACCTTCAAAAAAATGTCACAATTTAAAAGGCAAAGAAAAACTCCCTGCAACACATTATAGGGGTGTAGCATAAAGCAAAGGAAAGCCTGAGATCTCTCTGCTAAATCTCCTAGCCCAGGTATAATCCCAAAGCTCCATGAATTGCCTTCTAAAATGTGTTCTCTGCCCACTTATCTCACCCAGCAATACAGCCTTGATTGACACCACACCTCTCCAGCGAAATGAAAACTGGTGCCAAACCCAGATGCCCAGCCAAAGGAAAAGAGAGCGTTTGGCAGCGGAACATGTGTTAGATGTCAGTCATACGGAGTAAGAATCCCAGCCACAGGGGAAGGCTGGCATTTTGCAGAAGAAATACGAAAGAGGCATGATCCCAGGTTTACAATGGTCTACAAAAGGCTGTCACTGCTTGAAGACCCAAAAATAGAGTCACTATTGTTCTCTTGAATCACTGTAAAAACAAGCGTGCACAAATGGCTTTAACCAGATTTGAAATATAATGGAATGATAGAGAGTTGCTTTGTTTCCAAAATGCCTACATTTCTTACCTAAGACTGAAGGAAATCTTTAGCAAGAACCTGGGCAATTTTACTCTTTTTCAAGTCTGAGACAGAAGTAAAACATAGTATTTTTATATAACAAATTGTATGTAGCACTTAGAACATTCCAGGCACTATTCCAAATGTTCACAAGTATTTACTCATTTGGCTTCTTAAAGGTATTGTGAGTAGGTATAATTATTCTTCATGTTTTTACAGACACAGAAACAGACAGGGAAAGGTTCTGTAACCTTTCCCAGCACACAGCTCAGAGTTCAGTCTGTGCTCTTAACCACTTCTGCTACCTAATCATGCCTTCGAATGTAGCCGTCTCAGGCAAATTTATCTCTTCTCTAAACCCCTGTTTCCTCATAGAAGAGGAATAAGAATTCTTACCTCACCAAATGGTTATGGAGATTAAAGATGATTGATTAAAAAATAAATTATCCAATAGGGTGTTTAATAGATAATAATTACAAAAGGTTCACACCTGTTAAACTCTTATTATATGCCAAGCAGTGGTGATAAAGTTTGCAGATATTATCTCATTAATCCCAGAAAACCTCATGACAAAAATGCATCATGTGTAAACCTTCATGGGAAGATCAGGATACTTAAGTGCTGTGCTTGAAGTGGTACATACATCAGTAAGGAACAAACCAGGCCTCAGATTCCCGAGGCTAGGATGTGCTCACTTAAAGCATATTCTCTTCTTTTTTAAGAAAGAGCCTGTAGGTGGGAAAGGATCAGGAAGGTTCAAGCTATTTAAATGAGTGAGATCCTCTGGTTCTCAAGCAAAGCCATTGACCCTTGAAACCATAATAGGGTGGGGAGCCTGTGACCTTAAGGAATCTTCTGGACTTCCTGGTCCTTAAGTATGACCCTAAGTGTGGCCCCTTGACGGAATTTAAATTTTACATAACAAATCCTTTCATTAAAAGGGGTGCAGGAGAGAAAGATGAAGCTTTTCTTGCCTCCTTTGGTGCATAAAGAAGAATGATCTTGAAATCAGAAGGTCGCAGGTTCCCTACCCATTGCTTCTAGAGTAATTGTGTTTCATCTCTTCGTTTCAGTTTTTCTAATGTCTAGCAACAGAAAGTTCTTATCAAGTAACACAGATGTAGAAAATCTTTACAAATTGTCAAGTCAAGCTAAATACATAGGGAAAAAATTAAGGAGAGAGTTAGTCTATATCTTCAGAGGGAATAGGTTTTCTAAACAAAGCATTAGAACACCCCCTCTTCTTCCAAGTTGCTTTTGACCTGTCATTACTACAGACATTGTGCCAAGGCCACCAGTGATAGGGCACAGTAAATGCTTGCTGGTAATCTGGGTCAGCCCCTGAAAGTCTTGGTCTTGGTTAAAAACAAATGAGAGAGAATCCCCACGGTTTGTTGTGACTGCTATGTTTGATCCTGACTCACAAAATTCGTATCCTTTCCAGAGTAACCCATTTCCCTCACAGCTCGAAGAATCCATTTAGTGCGACTGGCCATGCCACCCCACTGTGTCCAGAGCATTCTCCCAGGGGCACCCCCTTCTCCTCAGTGGGAGCTGGGCCTACACAACTGTCCCAGGACCTTTGCTTCTCACCTGTTAACATAAACCCTGCCATACCATGTCTTTTCAAGGCAGCTTCCTATGACCTTAGTCAGATTCTGATTTTCTCACAATTCCTTTCCTTCTGCTGCAGGAGCACTAGTTAAGAAGCCACTGTTTCTCACGAGCAGTTGCTCGCATCTCCAGCCCATGCCCAACATTAGAAGTCAGCTTCTTTTGTGTTTCCAGAGCAGTACTGTCTTTTAGAAATATAATGCAAAGCATATTTATAGTCTTAAATTTCTTAGTAGCTTCATTACTAAGGTACAAAAAAGAGAGCAAATTAATTTAATGTAATGTATTTTCCTAAACCCAATATATCCAAAATTTAACTTGTAATCAAATTTTTAAAAACATTATTAATAGCATATTTTATATTTGATTAGTACTAAATTTTTAAATCTGGTATGTATTTCATACTTATAGCCCATCCTAATTTGAATTCAAATTTTTTACCAGAAATGTTTGATCTATATTTAGAGTTCATAAAATTTACAGTTGAAAAAGTATATTGGCATTCTCAAGTTGTTTTATGCAGACTTAACAGTTTTCCAAGAACAAAATCAGGAATTAATTTTTAAAATTAAATTTAAATAAATTTAAATAAAATAAAAAATGCACTTTTTGGTCACATTACTCATATTTCAGTTGTTCAACAGACACGTGGGCCTAGTGGCTACCACACTGGCTCTGAAAGCTCCAGATTCTCAGCTTTCAACCACCTAGTAGGACAGTTTTCTTTTCTCTTTCTTATACAACTTCTTGTACTATATGAAGGCATCAAATATCAGGTTTATTAGGAGGCAATTGAGTAATAACCAAAGCAAGGGTCTTAATAAGAATGAAACAAATGGTAAGAAAGGGATCGTCATTAGAGAAATCCTGTCTGAAAAGTGTAGCTAAGAAACATAAGAAATATATGGAGAGGAAGGAAGGAAATATGTGGAGAGTGGAGAGGAAGGACCTCAAGGTCAAATGACGGTCATTCGGTTATTCTTTTTTTTTTCCCTCCCAAGAATGGGAAACATTCATATATCATGAAGGCAGGGAAGACATTCTAGTTTGAAGGAAGCAATAAAGATATGACAAAAAACAAGATCTTAAGGGGGACCAGATAAGGAAGTGATGGGAAAGAGTGCATAAACAGAATAAAATGATTAATATCAAAACTGAGATTTAGACTCAGCACCTATAGTACAATGGTTATGGCACCAGCCACATACACTGAGGGTGGCAGGTTCAAACCTGGCCTGGGCCAGTCAAACAACAATGACAACTGCAACAACAACAAAAATAGCCAGGCATTGTGGCGGGTGGGGTAGTCCCAGCTACTTGGGAGGCTGATGCAAGAGAATCACTTTAAGCCCTAGAGTTTGAAGTTGCTATGAGCTGTGATGCCATGGCACTCTATCAAGGGCAACATAGTGAGACTCTGTCTCAAAAAAAAAAAAAAAAAAAGTGAGGTTTAATAATAAAGAAAGTCTGAAGACATAAATGACCAACTCCTGCCCTAAAGCCAAAGCATATAAGATGAGTGCTTCCAAAAATTTGTGGGCACAACAGCAGAATGAGATTCAAAATACTTACAGTGATTACCCTGTTAATCAATGGACTCTAATGAACTCTAATGCAGGACTGGAGGTGGCATAAGAAGCCTTCTTTTACTCATCTTTGTTTGTATCTCACCTGTCTTAGAGCCAGCGCCACAGAGACATGGGTACAAAGTTCCAGAGTCAGAGTGATAGTTGTAGCAATTGGACCTTGCTGTAATTTTCCAGCGTAGATCGTAGAAGACTTAATGTTGTTTAATCAGTTTCTTTTGTTTTTTACAAATACTTCAAAACTGCATTTGTAATAATACAAAGTAACTCTTTAAATATTTACTGTATTCTGTTCTGTCCTTCAATTCACACATTTATTTTCTTCAAAATCAGGATATTCCTGAAATTTCTAGGGTATTGTTAAAAATATATTTTGAAAACCAATTATGGAACATATGCACAGGAAACTTCCCTGAGCACTCAAAACTTGACTGAAGAGAATCCAAGGGTCTGGAACCAAACTCTCACACCAAAAGCTGATGTTACAAGCCTGGAATTTTGGCCTGATCTCACAGAAAACTTGCTTCTGCCTTTTAAAGGAACACATTTGTTTGTGAGTTTCTGAGCTTCAACTTGATACTGTGCAAATATTTATCAGCTCTATGAAAGCACCTTTAGTCAAGAAAATTCCTTTAGTCAAAAAAATTTTCCACAGGTCTGTGGAAATTATCAAGGCTACTTCCCATCTATCTGAGACAATTAGCACCTGCATCTCACCTCCAACGCCAATGCCAGACACACACTAATAACACCACCAAAAAAACACAATTCCACTGATGCAGCTTCCTGCTTAGAATAGATTTCTCAAATAGCCACATTTTTTCCCCTAGGGAAACACAGTTCCAGAGAGAATATAACAGCTCCTCCAAGCAATTCTTGACCTTGTCTGACAAGAAGATGAAATGATGTGGCTAAGCGTGACCCATAATCATCCACTTTATTCCCTTTATAGGCCAAAACACTTGAAACAGGAATTGTTTATGATCCAAATTGGCTGCATAGATGAGGCTCTGCCATTAAATCAAATCTGGAAACATATCAAGTATGGCATGTTTTAAAGCTGCAGCTGGGTAATGGGTAAACTCATAGACTTATTTTTCATTCGTATTTATATTTTTATGAAAGTGGTGAAAATAAAAACGTTACAACAAACCAAGTCCCATAAAAGTTTGTTAAATCCAAATGCCATTTAGAATATAGGTTATATAGTTAGAAATTTAGTTTTGAAACAGATGATACCACAGATTTACTGCCAATTCTGTCACACACTTAGAGATTAACCAGAGAAAACCCAAAGATTTTGTTAGGTCTGGCAGAGGTAAACAGGTGGCAAGGAAGTGGCTACAGGTAGAAAGTGGGAACAGAATTGTAACTAGGAGCCAAATTGTGGCTAGGAACTGTTAGCTGGTGAGAACATACATTGTAAAAATATGCTAGTGACCTTTAACTGACCTGGAGCTCATTACCATCTTTTTAGCATAGCATGGGTGGAGTTTTCATGTAGGATTCTCAGAGGACACGAGCACAGTAAGGAAGCTGTTATACACATATAACCTAACCTGTTATGTAACATGTTATGTTCTTTGTTATATAACCCCAACTGTCAATCACCCCAAAGGCAGGAAGTGGCAATGAATCCTGCCAGGAGAAAAGCAGACAAACTAGTGAGCATACAGAAGACAGTGTGTGATCAGACTTCAGGGTGTTTTTCCATCCCAATGAATTGTCTCTCCTTTGGAGACATACTTTCACTTTGCAATAAATGTGTATGTGATTGGTTTGTATGTGCGATCTCTATGTCATCCACTCAACTTATTACCAATACTCATTCTCGTCCCTGGGAACTGGGGGTCAGGGAACACCCAGACAGACCTAACGACTTGAGACAAAAAGGCAATTCTGAAATTATATTGCACGTATTTTATATATATATATATATATAAAAATAATATCAGGTTTCATATATATACATATATATATAACCTGATTTATATATATATATATATATATCTTGATTGACCTGATATAGATTTTGCATTTAGGTGTATTTTTAAATAAAAAAAATTATAATAGGTCTTCTGTGTATCAAGTTCGATGTCTTGCATTCTTCCCCTACTTTGACGAAAGCTGCTAGAGATTCATCTTGATGCCAAAAGAGAGTGTGTCTCTGGCACTAGTCTCCTACCCCAAAATGAAATTATGCAGAACTCTGTGGAGACTACTGAGGTAGCTAGAAACTGAACCATAATCCAAGAGCTCTGTGTCTTAGAAGGATGTAACAAACTCTCTTGTTTCCAGGATTGAAAAGAGAAAATGGTGGACTTCTGTTGTGTGAATCTCAAGAGTGGGAAAGGAAAGTGATCTATGTGCACTTGGAGCAGCTGACACCACAGAGAATGACTGCCTGAGGAACACAGGGGCTGAGCATGAATAATTGACATCTTTAGGTGTAAGCTAATGTCAAGTTTAACTGGGAGCCAAGAATAGAAGATGATGCTCTCTTGAAGATACACAGCCCTGGATAATCCACCCGAGGGGGCGGGTGGTGGTGGTGGTGGTGGTACATGTAGCTCAAGTGGCTAAAGCACCAGCCACATACACCAGAGCTGGTGGGTTTGAACCCAGCCCGGGTCTGCCAAATAATGACAACTACAACCAAAAACTAGCTGGGCATTGTGGCAGGCGCCTGTAGTCCCAAATACTTGGGAGGCTGAGGCAAGAGAATCGCTTAAGCCCAGGTGTTGGAGGATGTTGTGAGCTGTGATGCTATAGCACTCTACCCAGGGTGATAGCTTAAGGCTCTATCTCAAAAAAAAAAAAAGAAAGAAAGAAAAAAGATCCTCCCTGGGGATTGTGGACAAATATAGCATGAGCAGCATCTTTCTGATGGCCTCACTTTCTACTGTCCCCATAGGCCCTATTTGGCACTAAGAAGCCAGGGCAAGTCAGACAGATGCCCTTGTAGGCTCTCTGTGTTCTGCCCAAGTATGTGGGTAAACAGAACCACCTTTCTTTCATACTGAATAGGATCCTGGGATTCCTGATTGTGAAGACAGAAAAGTGAGTCCTAAGAGGGAATTCCTAGATTTCTGGTAATTTGGCAAATGAGTACTAGACCAAGTTTCTTCTGAATAACATTACATCCATCCCTTCATATCCACAGGTTCTGCATCCATGGATTCAACCAACAGTGGATCAGAAATACTTGGCAAAAAAATGGATGTTTGCATCAGTCCTGAAAATGCAAAGATTTTTTTTCTGTTATCATTATTCCATAAACAATATGTGTAACAATTACTTACATAGAATCTACTCTTTATTTGGTATTATAAGTAATGTAGACATGATTTAAAGTATACAGGAGGATATTTGTACACTACATACAAATACTATACCATTTTAAAGAAGGGACTTGAGCAGTTGTGGATTTTAGTACCCAAGGGGGTCCTGGAACTAATCCTCCATAGATATCAAAGACAACTGTGTTTACAACCTGAATTTGCAGAACAGGTCAAACTTAGACATTCACATATTCTTGCATTAATTTATTTCTCAGGTCCTCTCTGACTTTATGAAGCCACAAGTATTCGTGTATAACAAATGAATACTTGACTGGGAATCAAAAGACTTGTATAAAAATAGTAGCTCTGCTCTCAAGTAGCTATGTGACTTTGAGGAAGCTGTAACTCAAATTCTTTAGTTGTACATAAGTATTCGGACCACATGATCAATAAGCCCTTCTCACTTTACAATCTTATGAATTCAATTTCAAAATACTTTTTAAAAGCTTTTGAAAGAGTCCATTATCCGGGCACAACAATATGTAAGTTTTCATCTTCAGCTCAATCAACAATATCTAACTTTTCTTCTAGATTCAAACTCTTTTCAATGATTTAGTAAAAATCAGTAACACTTTGGGGAAGACTGGAAACACTGTCATCATCATCATTATTATTATGAAATATTTCTTAGGTGCTTACACTATTCTTGGCACTGTTTTTTATTTCATCAACCTTTTAAATGGGTATTGTTTTATAGTTGAGTAAGCTAAGGCTCGAAGAGTTAAATAAGTTATACAGTATCACATAGCTAATGTGTAGAAAGCACAGACTTTAAACACATTTCTACCTGAGATTGAACCTGGGCATTTTAGCACTGCTTTGGGGGGATAAATTAAACTCTATTCAAATTACACTAACTTTCATTTTCTACCTCCACCAATGTGTATTCACAAGTAAATTTTCATAATTGACAAATCTGTTAATTTGACATTAACCAAGAGTGAGTGCTCCATGGTTGAGCAAAATGCAGAAAACCAGCACAGGTCTGAGGGACTTGGACTTATAAAACCTACTTTTAGCATTTCTACCTGCTAGAAATCTGAAGATGGTTACCTACTCAGATCCAAAGTAACAGTTAAATTGCCCTTCCTCAAAGCAAGGTGTTAGTATTATTAATAGTCAATTTCAAAATATTATTGACAAGCAAAAGTAGTTGAAGAAAAGCTGTTATTTCAAGCCTTGAAATAGGTTATAGATAAGTTGCAATTTTCAGATTTAGTCAAGCCCCTTTCTACCCATGTTGTTTTTATCAAATTTGTGAAAACTTTCAATCCAAATAAATTAAGTTCTTCTTCCTGATAAAGAGGAGCTAGAGCTTCAAATAGTATATATCAAAATAATAGCAAGAATTGTCATTTGTTTAAAACATACAAAAACTTAATTCTTGAAAAATGCAAATGCTTGGCTAATTGAGTTCTAAGACACTTTCCAATCGCTTGAATGTCAACTTGCTTTTGTTTCTCTACTGTGAACCATACAATTGTGTTCTGACAGTAGACTGTTTTTTTCCTTTTTATTTTATCAAAGAGAGTGCTGAAATTACTTTTACAGTAATAATCCTCCCAAACCTAAGAAACTCAAAATATACTAAAGAAAACACTCAGAGATGCTATATTATGCAGTAGAAAGTGCTGAATGTCCTCTCTTCTGAATTCTGAAATTCTCATAAAGATATATTATGCAAAATAAATCTTCCAGTGTAAATTATCTGTTAGCAAATGATATTTTTCCATTTCATTTTCAAATTTTCCTAAATGAATTAGGATTTCATATTAAGCTGTGAATGTGAAATTCCACCTCCCAAAATATAGGTTGAATTTTGAGAAGAAAAAACCCAATGTGGTTAAAAGTGAGTTTCTATCATACCCCTCCGGTTTAGTACACCATTTGGAGTCATAGATATGCACTAAATTGTACAAAGTTGTCTGATTCTTAGACAATCCCTTAAGTAAAATTGTTTCTTTTCGTTTTATTTCACTGTGTTACAGTTTATGGATAATTTAAGAGCACGAAGTTTTGAGGGAAGGAAGGGAAAATATCAATAGTTCTAATAAAGTGTATTAAATAGGTCCAGACATTTTTATTCACTTCATTTAGCTGGGCAAGGTCACGGTATCTTTGAAAAGCAAGCAAAGTTATGATTCAGTGCTACCAATAATGTGCAACTGATTAAAATGAAATTACTGGTTTCTAAGCATGGGATGCATCACTATGACATTTCCCATTAATCTTTTTTTAGCTTTGAGATTAAACCATGAAGGAGTCTTCTGATCTGAGATAACCAGGTTGACACCCCATTTACCATGAAGACAAACATATTGCTATCATCAATGGAACATGAGCACCAATGCCAATTAGAGAAGAATTTCTGTCTTTGATGCTGTTCATGTGAGCAGAAAGGTAAGGGAAGGTTGAATTAGGGAGTCAATTTTCCCTCTTAAAAGTTCTCATTCACCAAAAAGTAATGAAAATACATGGGAAAAAGCACATCATCCCATCAAAATGCAGTAATTCTCTCCCCTGTGCTCCAGATACTCAACTGTATACTTTTCATGACTTACAGTCTTGTCAAAATTAATATATCTGAAACTCAAATTTATAATTTCTCTTTTTAAAATTTGTTCCTTTTCAGGTTCACTTATGTCAATAAATGGTGCCATGAACCATCTGTTGCTCAAGTCAAAAACCTAGGCACCACTTTAAGTTCACACTTTCTCATACACTATATCTAATTCATTAGGTCCCTTTTTTTTATTTCCAAACTATTTCTTAAATATTTTCATTCTTTTTTTCTATTCCATCATCATCCTTGTCCACCATTATCTGTCACCTGCATAACTGCAGTGGCATCTTAACAGGTCTCCTGATACGTCATGACCCTCTCATTTCCACCTCCACAGAACTCTCAGAGTAATCCTATTTATTAATAAAACCATAACCACCAGAACCACTTTAAAAACTTCCAGCAGCTTCCCATTGCTCTCACCAGTACTCTTCTTTCTATCCCAGGCCTCAACTCCAGGCAACCGGTAATCCATAATCTTTTTATTTCCTCATAGTAAGAGGAAACTAAAAACCCAAAAGTTGAGAAAATCACGTGCTTGCCAAAGACCTGTCTGCTATGCCCCAGCTATGCCCCAGCTCCTGGGAAAGCTGAGGGAGGAATTATGGGTGATTTGCTGATGGAGAAACTTACCTGTGGGAAGACGCTATGGCAAAGTATTTCAACCAGCAGAAGTAAATGTTCAGAGAAATAAGGAGAAGGAGACTTTAGAGCACTTTAAGCTTGGGAGATGTGTGGACGAAAGGACTCTCGTCCTGAAACTGTCATTCTGGGCCCATTCTCAGATGCAAATTCTGATCTGTTCACTTTTGTCTACCTTTTGCCATTAACGTGATTCCATACCTAATATATAGAAGGTTATTAGAAGAAAGCTGCCTGGTCTCTAGAACTCTGAGGGGGTAAAATAGATTCCAGAAACAAAATTATAAGTGATTTTTCTTTGTTTAAATACAAAGGGCCAGAGCCAAAGGAATAAGCTGGAGGTGAGATAATACCTTTTCAGAGCAACATATCTAGAGATAGGGCCAGAGCTAACAGATCAAGTTATCTGTATTCAAACATTCCCACATACAGCCCTGCTACCCATCTAATTTAAAATATCCCCTTATAAATATTTCATAAAGGCTTTTGAATACATGAACTTCTTCTGGTGAGTCTGTACAAACAAGGACAAAGTGAATCATTTTGTAGTCACTTCTTTGGTCCGTTTTAACCTCTCTAATATCAAAGAGAATTTTTTTCTGTTGGTATAAAGTTGGGGGAGGGAAGGTTTTTCATAAAAACTCAAATGTCAGAGCTACAGTGGCCTCAAATATATCAACTGAGTGGGTCTATTTACCATGTCAAACAATGAATTTCTCATCTGTCTGTGGCAAGGGGAATGTAAGTCTCTAAGTACTAAAACTGCTTTGCTCTGCAAGAGTCACGATAACTACTAAATTAATTTAGCTTTTTTCTCTCATGAATATTTTATGGTTTCTTTTTAGGACATCTAGATTTTCAAGTACATTTTCTTATTAAACCCACACTAATTTTAATTTAAAAAAATTAAAGATCAAGTGTATATGTCATTTAAATGTCTTCTCTGTCATAATCTCATCTCTTCAGTACAAATAGAAATGGTCACGGTTTAATGTCATCTGTCATGTTAGTAAATTTACTTAAGCAGGATTTCCTTCTTGCAATGTAAAAAGTTCAGGCTTATATATTGTGATAAGCAAAGTCCAGATTCCTTTAAAGGGCATTTTGTGACTTAAATGGATTGAGCTTATCTGACTACAAAAATTTGATTATTTTATAGCTCAATTATAATTTGTACTTTCAAAGCTCAATGTGTGTAATTTCACAAAGTATCTTAAATTATGAAATAATTTAAAAAGCCCATTCATAGTTTTTGAACACTGCTCACACAAACCATGTATTTTACATTATTGAAGTTTAATTAAACAAACACAACGCTTCTGACTCTGGGAGAGGAAAATATAGATTCTTAAGTTAAACCAGTGTGTTTCATTTGGAGGCAATTTTTTTCTGCACCACCATTCCCCCCACAGGATGTCTGGAGACTTATATGATTGAAACAACTGTGATGAGCGGGGTGGAAGTTGCTACCACTATGTATCGGTAGAGTCTAGGGAGACTGGCAAACATCCTTCAAAGCACAGTCCAAAATGCGAATAATGCCAAGGTTGAAAAACCCCAAGTTACACAAATCTGGAGACCTGAGGTAAGAAAGAAAAATTTTTCTCATAGACAGCTCTTATAAGAGAATGGACTTGGGTGCACAAATCCAGAACTTGATTTCAAATTCATGAAGTCAAGAATGAGATGCCAAAAAGAAATAATGCAATGGAAATTGTGAGAAAAAACAATTGTTTGACAACCACGTTCAAGGATTTTCAACTTCATAACAATACTGAAATGTTAAAAACATCATCACTACTGCACTGTCATCATCATTATCATTCCCATTTATTTATTTATTTATTTATTTATTTGAGACCAAGTCTCAAGCTATTGCCCTGGGTAGAATGCTACAGAATCATAGCTCACAGCAATCTCCAACTCTTGGGCTCAAGTGATCCTCTTGCCTCAGTTTTTATATTTTTAGTAGAGATGGGGGTCTCACTCTTGCTCAGGCTGGTCTCAAACTCATGAGCTCAAGTAATCCACCTGCCCTGGCCTCCCAGAGTACTAGGATTACAGGCGTGAGCCACTGCACCCAGCCCGTCCTTCCCATATAATGGGTGAGAAAACCAAGCCTGATGGAAGCCAAGGGCTTTTCCCAAGTCATTCATAAAAAAGCATAGTAAAGTGCTAGTAATTTAGTAAAACCTAAATTTTCTGGTCCTAAATTCAATGCTTTCCTCAATATGCCACATACATTGCACTCACATCCCTCACAACTCGCTAAAATCCTACTGCAAATTAAACTGCAGGGTGCCTCTAAGAGCAAATATGCTAGTCTTCTAGAAAGTCCTATCACTCAGAGCATTGCAAAATGGCACAATTTTTGTACTTACCATCAAGATATTAAAATGACCACCAACCCTTGCTGAAGAAATATTTCTATACTTCTGTACCAGAGTTTTTCTTTCTTTATTCTGTTTTATTGTTGGGTACAAAGAACCAGGTTGCATTGATTGCATTTGTTAGGTAAAGTTCCTCTTATAATTGTGTCCCACCCTGAAAAGGTGTGTTACACACCATGACCCTACCCTCCTCCCTCCCTTCCTCTTTCTGTTCTCCCCTTCCCCCACCGTGTACTAGATCTTTAATTGCCCTCATGTCAGAATGGAGTACATAGGATTCTTGCTTCTCCATTCTTGTGATGCTTTACTAAGAATAATGTGTTCTACTTCCATCCAGTATACCAGAGTTTTTCAAACTTTTTTTATCTCACTACACAATTGAATCTGTCATTAAATTTCCACGATACACTTAAATTATGTTGATCAAAAAAAATTATACTTACTCTTTTTAACTTCTCTTGAAAATAATTAAATTGATGATCTTTAAAATTTTTCAAGGCACGCCTAAGATACTCTCACTGCACACCAATGTACCACGGCACAACTCCATACGTATAGCTATCACCTTGAACCCACTGGAGGAAGATTGCTGGGAAAATACAGCAAAGAAAATATTTAGCATCTGCAGGCTTCGAAAAAAATCACATAAAGGGCACTAAAGTAAGAAGTTTTTTCCAGACCTAGCTCTTTCCTTGACTTACTCTGTGGCTTTAAAAAGTAACTTAAACTTTCATTTCTCAACATTTTTGTTGATAAACTGACAAAATAGCTATACATATACCACATATACCAATAGGTATACATTTACCATTTAGGTGTGAAAATTAAATGAGACAAATGTATATGCATGGACATTAAGAAAAGCCAATAAAAATATGTCATTACTTATAACTCTAATGCGCTTAATTTTGATATTGTTTTCCATTTTGCTTTGAGCCTTCAGTGCCCTAAAATATGCATTAAAGTTACTGGTAAAAGATGAAGTATGTTTTAAGCTTCAAATGTTTTGCCAGATTCTGATGGGTTTTGCCAAGAATGATGTAGGTTTTAAAACTATCCTGTAAAATACAGATACACCGTGTTTTACTGCACTTTGTTTTATTGCACTTTGCTGACTCTGACTTTTTGTTTTTTCCATATACAAAGTTTGTGGCAACCCTGCCTCAAGCAAGTCTGTCGACACCGTTTTTTTAACATCATGTGTTCACTTCACGTCTCTGTGTCACAGTTTGGTGTGACATAATATTTCAACATTGATTATTATAATTATATCCATTATCCATACAGTGTCTGTGATAAGTAATATTTGATGTTATTATTGTAATTATTTGGGTGTACCACAAACAGCACCCATGTAAAAATGGCAAACAATCTATAAATGTGTGTGTTCTGACTGCACCACCAGCTGACTATTCTCCCATCTTTCTCCCTGTCCACAGGCCTCCCTGAGATACGATGATATTAAATCAAGTCAATTAATAACCCTACTATGACCTCTTAGTGCTATCATGAAAGAAAGAGTCACAAGTCCTTTACTTTAAATCAAAAGCTAGAAATGATGAAGCTTAGTGAAGAAGGCAGATCCAGTTGAAAGTCAACATATATTGAAAACTAGGCCTCTTTGAGCCAAGTGATTAGCCAAGTTGTAAATTCAAAGGAACAGTTCCTGGAGTAAATCAAATGTACTCTTCTAGTGAATGTGTGAATGATAAGAAAGCAAAACAACCTTATGACTGACATGCAGAAAGTTTCAGTGGCCTGGGGAGAAGATTAAAATAGCCACACTATTCCCTTAAAGCCAAATCCTGCCTGGAAGAACAAAGCCCTAACACTTCAATTCTATCAAGGTTAGGAGAGGGAACAAGTCTGTATAAGAAAAACTGGAAGCTAGAAGAGGCTGGCTCTTGAGGTTTAAGGAAAGTAATTGTTTCAGTAACATGAAAGTACAAGGTGAGAAAAGTACTGACAGAAGCTGTGGTAAGCTATCCAGAAGCTCTAGCTAAAAGACTGATTGAAGGTGGTTACGCTAACCAATAGATTTTCAGTGCATATGAAACAGTCTTCTTTCAGAAAAAGATGACATTTAGGAATTCCCTAGCTACAGAGAAGTCAGTGTCAAGCTTCAAAGTTTCAAAGGATAGACTGACTGTGTTGTTAGGGGTTAATGCAGGTAGCTGCTAACTTTAAGTTAAAACCAGTGCTCATTTACTATTCAAAAAAATTCCAGGGCTCTTAAAAATTATGCTACATCTACTGTTTCTGCTCTGTAAATAGAAGAACAAAACCTAGATGACACCACATCTGCTGAATATTTTGAGCCCACTGTTAAGACCTAATGCTCAGAAAAAAAAAAAAATCTATTTCTAAGTATTAGTGCTCATTGACAAAGCACCCAGTATAAGTCAGTATAAGTAGACTTACATTGTTTTCATGCTTGCTAGCACAAGATCCATTCTGAAACCTGTGGATCAAGGACTAGTTTTTACTTTAAAGTTTATTATTTCATAAATATATTTTGTAAGGCAATAAATGTCATAGATAGTGACTCTTCTGGTGGATCTCCACAGACTAATTTAAAACCTTCTTCCAAGGGTCCTCCATTTAGATGCCATTAAGGACATTTGTGACTCCTGGGAGGAGGTCAAAATATAAACATGAATAGGAGTTTGGAAGAAATGTATTCCAATACTCATGGATAACTTGAGATGTACATGTGGAGGAAGCCACTGTAGATACAGTAGAAATAGCAATTGAACTAGAATTATAGTAAAAGTAGAGCCTGAAGATGTAACTAAAGTGTTGCAATCTCATGATCAACTTGAATGGATAATCAAAAGAAGTGGTTTCTTGGAGATAGAATCTACTCCTGGCATAGAAGAGGTGAACATTGTTGAAAAAGATTTGGAATTTTATATAAACTTAGCAAACAATAAAGTAGAAGCAGGCTTTAAGAGGATTGACTCCAATTTTGAAAGATGTTTGATTATCGGTAAGAAGCTATCAAACAGCATTCCAAGCCACAGAGAAATCTTTCATGAGAGGAAAAGTCAATGTGACAAAATTCACTGTTGTCTTTTTTTTTTTTTAACTATTGTCTTATTTTAAGAAACTGCCACAGCCACCCCAACCTTTGGCCACTGCCACCCTGATCAGTCAGCAGTCAACACACTGAGGTAAGACCCTCCATCAGCAAAATGATTATTATAACTCACTGAAGGCTCAGATGATCATTAACCTTTTTTAGCAATAAAGTGTTGTTAATTAAGATATTTACATTGTTTTCTTAGATATAGTGCTATTGTATACTTAATAGACTATAGTCTATACTATAATAGACTATAGTATAATGTAAACATTTATATGTACCAGGAAACAAAAAAAGTATGATTTGCTTTATTGTAATATTTACTTTATTGCAATGGTCTTTACCCAAGCCTGTAGTGTCTACTAGATACGCCTGTGCTGACTGTGAGAAGTAGCTCTCTGAGAGATGTAGCTTGTAACCAATAAAGAAAATGTATTTATAGTTATGCCTCATCCAGAATAACCCTTCCAACAAACCCTGATGATTTCCTTTGTAGCAACTATTCTCTGTTTCCTAGCTAACAGAACTTAACTTCACCTTGAATAACAATATTCTAGTTCCAAGAAATGAATTATGATTTGTTTAGTTCATTACAGGAATTCTATTTCCCTTAAATAGTAGCATGTAACCCAGACCTGACCAATAACTCATGAGAAAAAGGCGATTGGAGAGAGACTTCTGTGCCAGGTTGTCTTCCATGATAAAAAAGGAAAAACACACACACATACACACACACACAAAAGCAGAGAAAGATGCAAGTGCTACAAGTCCATGTTTTTTACTTGAATGTTTCCTTATTTGTGTCATTATCCAGAAATAACATGGATAATGAGATAATGTCTGTCTCATGATTGCTATCATCTGTCATTCACGAGCCAGAAAAAGTTCACAGTTCAAAACTAACATGCTAAGAATGGCAGAGTGGGAGACCCCTATGTCTCACCATATATAAAAATTAACTCAAGATGGATTAAAGAGTTAAATGTAATGTCTGAAACTGTAGAACAACTAGAGGAGCCTAAACAAAATTCTTCTAAACATTGTTCTAGGCAAAGATTCATGAATAAGATCTCAAAAAGCACAAGTAACAAAAATAAAGAAATGGAACTTAAACTAAAAAGCTCTGCACAGCAAGTGAATAATCAACAGAACAGGCAACCTGAAGAATGGGGGGAAATACTTGTAAACTACATCCAACAGGATATTAATATCCAGAATTGATAACAAACCCAAACAACTCAGTAACAACAAACCCCCACAAATAATCCCATTAAAAAGCAGGTAATAAACGTTTTTTAAAAGAATACATATGATTGGCCAACAAGAATGTGAAAAACTGCTCAACATTGCTAATCATCAGAAAAATGCAAATTAAAGCCATAGTATCATCTTATACCAATCAGAATGGCTATTACCAAAAAGACAAAGAATAACAGATGTTGCTGGGGAAGATGCAGAAAAAAGGGAATATTTGTATATTGTTGGTGGGAATGTAAATTAGTACAACCTCTATAGAAAACAGTATGGAGATTCTTCAAAGAACTAAAATGGAACTACTGTTCTATCCCTCTACTGCAGTGGTTCTCAACCTTCCTAATGCCGTGACCCTTTAATACAGTTCCTCTTGTTGTGGGGGCCCCCAACTATAAAATTATTTTCGTATATGGTTGGGGGTCCCCTCAACATGAGGAACCGTATTAAAGGGTCACGGCATTAGGAAGGTTGAGAACCACTGTTCTACTGGATATCTACCCCAAAGAAAAGAATGATTATATTAAAAGGACATCTGCAGTCATATACTTACCACAGGAATGTTCACAATAGCAAAGATAAGCAATGACTCTAAGGTTAATCAATCGAGGGTTCTCTAATGAAAATGTGGTATATATACATCATGGAATGCTGTTCAGCCAGAAGAAAGAATGGAAGTTTTTTGGCAGCAATTTGATGGAGTTGGAGGCTATTATATTAAATAAATAACCCAGTCACAGATAACTATCACACATTCTCACTTACACATACAAGTAGGAGCTAAACAATTTGTGCATATGGATATAGAGTGTGGAATAACTGACAATGGAGACCCAGCAGAGTAGGGACTTGGAGGGAGTGGATGATGAAAAATTACTTCACGGGAGCAATGTACACTATTCAGGGTACCCTTAAAGCCCTTACTTCACCACTATGCAATCTTTTCATGTAGTAAAATTGCACTTGTACCTCCATAAATTTATATAAGAAAGAGAGAGAGAATATGATGACCTTATTGGACATGCTAATGACTAATAACTAATCCTGAGACTACTGTGTCCAGATGGGTTATTAAGTGTATGATAAATGTCCTCATGTTTTCAACCAGTGTTTGTCAAATTTTCAGTTCCTGAAAGTATTCCTATGAATAACATCCACATACCAATTCTAATTGTGCCCTCTAGAGATTCACTTGCCTATTTTCATACACATTTAACATATAAAAAGATAAATTTCATATAAATTTAGCATATAAAAACATTAAAATTTCATATAAGTTTAATATATCGAAATGCATAAATTTAGCATATAAAAACAAATTTTGTCAGTGACAGAAAGAAGACCTAGGTCACAAAGGCTTGAAAAGGTAACATCTTCTGCTGCATGGATCAGAAATAATATAACATTGCTTTTCCCACTTCTGCACTTTATGGATGTTGATTCCTCTGCTTGGCAAGCCCTTTCCTTCCTTATCTATCTGATCAACTGATACTCATCCCCTACATCTTAATTGGAGATTTGCTTCTTTGAAATCATCTCCTAAGCAGAATTAGATGGTTTCCACTTTGGGCTTCCTATATATGTTAAAAACTTTTCTTCTAGTAGCAAGAGACAGAAAGCATATTAGAACTGATTTAAGAGAAATGGTGAATTGGAGGCTCATGTGACTATAAAGCCCAAGAAGAGAATTAGTTTTGTTCAAAGATTCGATGATGAGGTCAGGTTTTAATCTCCATCTTTCTGCCTCTCTTTTCTCCTGTTTGCTGGTTTGATCAATTCTGAGTTACACTCTTTCTTCATGTGCAAAGATGGACTTAGGAAACTTTAGGACAGATTCATCCTCCCAAATCCCACAGGAAAAATCTTTCTCTTTGTAGTTTCAACAAGAATCCTGGAACTTAATCTCATTGACTTGGATGGGATCATGTGTTCAAGGGACGACCAGGGGTATGGGAACACATTGATATGGAGTTTGCCCCTGAAGTTGATATGAACAACCCCACATAAATCCTCTAAACTGAGATAAGAAAAAAAAAATCACACTGTCAGTGGAATACCTGAAAAGGAGAGAACAGATGAGGACAAGAAGAAACTATATCCACCACATAGGCCTAATACCTTGCATAAACCACTATATTATACCATAGTCATTAATTAAAAAATCTGCTGAAGTTTATTATGTTCCAAGCACCAAATTGAGATATATATATATATACACATATACACACACATGTCTTTTTGCTTGATTCTCTCTCCACTAAGCTGCATTCCTCAAAGGCAAGGAGAATGTTTAATTCAAAGCATTTTTCTTTTAATTTTTGTGTTTTAGTCTTAAACTTCACATGTGATGACACCAATTGAGACTCTCTAAAATTATTAATCACCCTTGCCTTAATTTAATACTCATATTCGCCACTTTTAGAGTCATAATGCACATACAATGTATAGTGACCAGATTCATAATTAAATGTAAGCTGGTTTTGCTGCTGGCCACTGAAGATCAAAAATAAACATTCAGTACTGAAATTATCACCAACAATATCCCAGAACCTATATTCCACATGAAAATGAGGCAGTTCCAAGAATCATAAAGAAGAAAACAAAAACAAAACAAAACAAAAGTCTGAGAAGAAAAAAAAAAGAATCAAATCTCCATTATCTTTCATAATCTTCTCCTAATATGCTTAAATAACTTTTAGGAAATCCTTAATACATAATTATGGAATTGCATATTTATGAATTGATTAATTCTCAGATCACTTCATAAAATACTTATATTGCCATGAGCTGCCATGCCCACCCTCTCTTTTTGAAATACCTCATCTTATTTTTTTTGTTCTTATGAGCATGTAATTGTTTATACATTGATTTCGTATTAGTATTGAGTACACTGGATATTTATTTTTCCATTCTTGCAATACTTTACTAAGAAGAATGTATTTCAACTCCATCCATGTAAATGTAAAAGATGTAAAGTCTCCATCTTTTTAATGGCTGAATAGTATTCCACGGTATACATATACCATGGTTTGTTAATCCATTCGTGGGTTGGTGAGCACTTGGGTTGCTTGCATAACTTGGTAATTATGTAAGTCAAACCATTTTAAATTCTCTTTTATCATAAAACACATTGGGTTGTTACTGTCTCTTGGGTAGTTGTCACCTTGCAACAAACTGAAATCCTCAAAAGCTGGAATCTTATCTTATTCCTCTTTCCAGTCTCAAAACTACTATAGTGCCAGGGCTGCACATAGTATTGGCTCACTAAACCTTTACTGGAAATTTTCACTGTTTCTAGCTGAGAAATTGTTGCCATATTAATTTAAAAATAATGTCCAGTAAGTATTTTACAGGTTTTGTAGATTTCTAGCAAAAGCAGAGATTCTAGATAGTATGAAAACAAAAGACTAAATGAAGATTGAGTGGCCACTCACACAAGGAACAGACAGGGAGTAGAATGGAGATATCACAGGTGTAAAATTGTGTTGCTACTAACTTCAGTCAGCATCACACACTTAATCATGGAAACATTCAAACATTGAAGGTAACGTGACAAGGAAAGCATGCTCTCAAAACGAACATTGTAACCATTCATCAAAAGCAAAGAAGATCTTGATTCTCCAGAGAATGTTGGTCACAAACTGAACAAAAATAGAAATCTAAGCTCTTTGGAGAAAGCCAGAGGCAAGCAGCCAAAACACTAAAATAAAAACCATTCTCACTAACTAACATAAGCGGCAGGAAACAGCACCATTTGGACCTGATTCCAGGCCAACCACAGGTCCCGAGGCCCAGCTCCGTCTGGAAATATCTCTGCCATGTTCTCAAACAGCTCAAGACCAAAGCAGCAGCCAGAGGAAAGCAAATGTGTAACCAAAGTCTAGGTCAACAGTTAAAATGTCATTTCAAGAGCAAGATTAACGAATACAAAATGACAATCTAAAGAATAGATATGTTAGGTCAAGATTTCGAAAACATTGAGAAAGGGCCAATACAGAAAATTAGTCAAAAACAATGTTAAAAATAATTATTTAGTGCTCTTGTCTTGTATTTGCCTAATCACATGCTTTTTTGCATATTTCAACAGCAACCTGTCTAGCCAAAGGTTTTTGTCATTATGTTTTGTCTTTTAAAGGTGCAAAGTAGCATGTTTTTGGAACAACTGTATTCATTTAAATACTTTAAAATGTTTTTTAAATAATCAAACTATTCTGATTTAAATAGTGAATTCAAGTTTATTATTTTTTGTATATTTTTTCCTCTTTTGTTTATTTAGAAGGAAGGTATAAGCAGTGAAAGATGTCATATAAGAATTAGTCAAGACTGGCTGAATCCCACAATTATCCCTTTTCTTTTTCCAATCCATACATTCAAAACATAGAATGATTTCCCACATACACTTTTGCTTATTTTTTGTTTGTTTATTTGTTTTTTAATGTCACTCTTGGTGGAATGTCATGTGTCACAGCACACAGCAACCTCAAACTCCTGGGCTTAGGCAATTCTCTTGCCTTAGCCTCCCAAGGAGCTGGATCTATAGGCACCTGCCACAACGCCCGGCTATTGTTTGTTGCAGTTGTTGTTGTTTAGCTGGCCCAGGCCAGGTTCAAACCCACCACCATCAGTGTATGTGGCCGGCACCGTAACCACTGTGCTACAGGCACCAACCTGCTTTTTTTTTTTGACAGAGTCTTACTCTGTTGCCTGGGCTACAGTGCCATGACCTCAGCCTAGCTCACAGAAACCTCACATTCCTGGAATCAAGCGATCCTCCTGTCCAAGCCTTCTGAGTAGCTGGAACTACAGGTGCTTGCCACCATGCTCAGCTAATTTTTCTATTTTTAGTAGAGATGGGTTCTCACTCTTGCTCAGGGGATCATCCCACTTTGTCGTCTCAGAGGATTGCAGGTGGGTTTTTTTGGATTGTTTGTTTGTTTGTTTTTTAATGTCACCCTTGGTGGAGTACCATGCCATGCTAGGATTGTAGGTGTGAGCCACTGTTTCTAGCCTGCATCTTTGCTTTTGAGACCATGACATTCAGGGTGGCCTACTATTCACTTAATTTATGGCACCACTTTTTTTCATTTTTCCTGAAGTTTATAACACATATTAATAATTAAAATATTTTTTTACATATTTCAGAGGAAATAAGCAGAAAAATATCTATATCCTGCAAGAGAAAAGTGTGCTAATCTATATATTAGCATTGGGCAGCACTGGGCTTATTGAGGAAATTTTGTTTCCCAGCTTCTGAAATCCCATATGATTCTACTATAATTACCATTTCCTAAAGCCACATTAGTATGACTTGAAGATGCCCACACATGAGCACAATGTCTCAATATGCCCAGGGCAGGACTTATTTCTGCAGATGGAAGAAACAGAGAACAAGAAAAACAAAACAGAATAAGTCACAGATGCTCACTTACATGTTCCTTTATTTCCTACAACCTTTTTGCTGTCCTTATTTTAGATCTGCAAGCTCCTAATGGGCCAGGACTTTCAATATTTAGTTCATTTTGCAAGTCATGAAACACAACAGTGGGAGCAAACTGGTGTTTGTCAGTTAATAAATCCAGAAATAACTGAAGAGTCTAAAGTTTCTTTCAGCCCATTTATAAGGAGCAAAGACATAGGATATCTCTATTCTTCTTTTCAAATTTCCATCCTTCTTTCCTAAAAGTAAATAAAAATATTGACATTCCTCTTCCCAAGGCAAATCCACTTCATCTGACCTTCCTTACATATTCACTTTATCATGCCCTCCTGTCACTCTCACAGCCTGTGCAAACACCTTCCATAGCAGGAACCTGCTCTGTGTATCCCAAGTCCAACGATCTACACACAACCCGTGTTCTTCATTCCCTCCCTGTCTTTGACACGCTTTCCCTCTATAAGAAAACTTTAGCCTAGCCCCTCTGGACTATCTGTGGAACTCTTACTCATTCTATGAGAATTCCATGAGGAATCCTTTATGGAAATCTTCTGTATTCTGTAGAATCAGGTATGGCAATCCCATTTCCCATGAACCTTTATCCATGTCTCTGCCACAGCACTTATCACATTGTATTATCATTTTCTTTTTTTTTTTTTTTTTTTTTTTGTAGAGACAGAGTCTCACTGTACCACCCTCGGGTAGAGTGCCATGGTGTCACACGGCTCACAGCAACCTCTAACTCTTGGGCTTATGCGGTTCTCTTGCCTCAGCCTCCCAAGCAGCTGGGACTACAGGCGCCCGCCACAACGCCTGGCTATTTTTTTTTGTTGTTGTTGCAGTTTGGCCTGGGCTGGGTTTGAACCCGCCACCCTCGGCATATGGGGCCGGCGCCCCACTCACTGAGCTACAGGCGCCGCCCTGTATTATCATTTTCTATTTCAACATACCTCCCCTACTAGATTCATCAAAGATGTGCTTTTTTCAGGCAGGTTTTATTGATATTAAAAAAAGATAACTATTGAAAAAACAACCCTGCTGGGGCTGTCACATTTGATTGTGAAGCTGTATAATGACCTTGGGTGGAGTTAGTGACAAAACCAATATGCCTGGCACAGCAAAGTAAAGAGATGGAACAAAACTGGTCCTCAAGGAAGTCATCCCAACTCTGAATGAATCAGTCCTGAAGCTGTTTCTCCTCTGGACAATGTAATATGTCTGACAGCAATTTTTTACTTATTTTTAAGCTACTTTGAAATTTTATATTCTGCACTTCCAAACAAGTCATCTTAACTGATACCAATACTAAATTTATCATTGAAAGAACTGTATTGCACCTCCAAGGTAAACTTGAAATAAGAGACACACCCCCAAGTTTGAGTTTTCCCAGTTTTATTTGTTTTAATAATTTCTATGTTTGCAATGTTATTGTGAAAAGAAATATTGCTTTGTACAAAAAGAATCATGTATACTTCGAAGTCGGGGAAGAAAATTTGAATGTCCCCTCAGAGGCCAGAGAGAGAACACACACAAAAAATAAACTGTTCAAGACAATATGTACTAACTTCCTTTTATTCTGATTAAGCATAATAACTTCCTAGTTAAATTGCCTTTTACCTACCTGTGGTGCCAAACAGAGCAGTGAAAAGACTAGATCCAACTAATTTGACTACTACAGAAGCTTTTATTACTAGCAAGTGTTATTAAATACTCTAGTCTTCTAAAATATTATTAAATATTCTAATTCATTGCATTCCCTGTACACTCAAGCCCTCAAACTTCAAATACATTTAAAATAGAAACAAAATTCATGACAAATAATTTAAACTGTGGCAGTTTTAAAACATAAGGGTAAATTCTACTGCCAGCCCTCCTGCAAATAAGAATGGGGTCTATGTCTCCTCTCCTTGAATCTGGGAAGAACTGTTTCTAGTTTAACAAATTAGTACAGTAAAAGTGATGCCATGTATCACTCAAGGGTAAGTGTTAAAAAGCCATAATGTTTCTGCCTTGTCTTAGAACCTTTCCTTGCTGGCTCCCCTCATGGAGTATTTATTCCTTCTTGGTGCCAAGCAGTCATGCTCTGAGAAGTCCACATGGAGAATCCCCAAAGTTATTCCTACGGGGCCCTGTCTAATTTCCTGACCTGAAGAATTGAAGGGTATAGACTAAAAGGGTGGTTGTTTCAGGCCTCTTAAAGTTTTCTTTCTATACTACGATAGAGGAGGAAAACACAAATAAAATCTGTCTCTCAGTAGTTGTTCCATTAAATATTATGCTGAAACTTGTAAAAGTGTTCATTAATTGAAGTTGTTAGATTTTCTGATTGTACTCATTAAATTTTAGAATTCAAGAACTGGAAGGAATTTATAGATTATCAACAACTAAGTACCTCATTTAGACAAGTAAGAAACGAAGAGTCTAGGAAATTTAAATGACTTAATAAATCTCTCACAGATGTATAATGGCTGATTTACAATCAAGAATCGAAACATTTGATGTGCTGTCAATCTGTATGTGTTTTTAAAATGAGTCTTAAGTGTTTCTCTCATACTTTTAAAAGAGAATTTACTCAGCGCAGTAAGTTAAAACATATCCCTTTTTATTGTGACTGCGATAAAGACTTCCTTTAGGCAAGTGGAAATCAATTATAGGTAAGATCAAAAGAATTTTTTAAAAATTATCTATACTAGACAGAAAAAAAGAATTTCTTTTCAAATTCATGATCAAATTCAATCTTTTATCAACACATGCAGCATGTCCACAAAATACAGTTTGGAACTATTCAAATTAGAAACTTGTCAAAATATAGAGTCATTTAGTAAATAAAACAAATTTAGCTTATAATACAACTAAATTAATTGTCTACTATTTGTATTTTAAAGAACTATTACTGATAATAGAGATAGTGGTAGTAGCTACTTCATAGCCTGAAAGATCAGTCCAGGTCTCACATTTCCTATTTTCTTTAATGACTCATTATGGACCTAGGAACAGAGAAAGTTTGGACACTAGGAATGATTAGTACCTGTGGCAGAAGTTGAATAGCTACTTATCGAATATACTTCTTCTTATTGAGCACAGAGCTAAGCAGTATTTACCAATCCTCTGCAACAAAGTAAGGCCAGTACAACAAGTTTGTGCCAATTAAATGTATTAGAAGTAGACCAATGCAGTGAGGATAGGCTTCAAAATGGTCCCCAGCAATCCCTCTCTCCCAATGTTCGTTTCCTTGTATAATCCCTTCCTCTTAAATATGGGATCACCTAGTGAATTTCTACTGTCCAAATCAATGTCAAAGTAAGTTCCATGATTATATTATATAAGATGGCATCTTGCTAGAAGACTCTCCCTCACCATGTCTCTTGAAGCAAGCTGCCATATTGGAAGAGGTCTATAGGGCAAGTAACTAATACCTTCAGTCCACACAGCCCTCCAACAACTGAATCTTGCCAACCACCATGTAAGGGAGTTAAGTAAGAATTCCTTCAATTCGAGCTTTCAGATGAGACTTCAGCACTGGCTGACATCTTGATTACAGCCTGAGATAGAATATGAAACAAAGCACTTAGCTGAGGCATGCCCAGTTTCTTGACCCATAGAACAATAAAATAATAAATGTGTACTATTTTAGCCTGCTAAATGTTAGCATAATTGATTTTGCAGCAATAGATTAATAAGGCAGATAAAAGTGAATATAACCTGCCATGCTCTCTCTCCCTTCATCCCTCTGCTGGCTAGATGACAACGTAGCACCAGAGCAATCCTGAGGCCACAGGTTAGTGGTGGTGGGGCCCTAGCATGAGACAAGGCTGGATCTTTGAAGGCAAAACTTCTCTGCACCCTTTGACAATAAGAGAAACAGCTGAACTGTTACTTGGTTAGGTCACTAAGATGTCTGCTGCAGCTGCTAACTTCACCTGTATGAAAGCTTAAAACTTCCACTTACATGTTTACCAAAAATTTGCTAAGTATAACTAACACGGTACTATCTTTTATTAACAGTAATTTTCTTTTTTCAAAACCACAAAGCCATTTTATAAAGGCCTCCCATATTTTCATATCTTTGTTCCTTTGCTCGTAATCATCCCCTTTCCATAGAATGTCTTCTTTATTTAATTCTTTGCTTAGCGACCTCTAACAAATTCTTTGGTGACATATCTTATATGTCTATTCCTATGCCTTCAAGGATCAGCTCCAGGCAGAATCACATTTAATTAGAATTAATTTATAAGAGTCTACTAAAAATAGCTTTAACATTTTTCTTATCACTGTAAATTCTTGTAAAGAAAATTGATAATATCTATTGGCATTTAACATATGCACATCTCTTAACCTAACATTTCCACTGCTAAAAATTTATTTTAAGGATACAGAGATTAATCATATAAAGGCACATATATTTGAGCATTTATTACAGCAGTATTTATAATTAGAACAAAATAGAAGCAATCTGAATAGTCATTAATAGGTAACTGGTTATGGTAGGTCTAATGGTTTATATAAGCAAATATGAAAATATTTCAAAGATTGGGGCCTTGGTGTGTGTCATACTTTATGGGGGCAAGACATGATTGCAAGAGGGACTTTACCTAACAATTGCAATCAGAGTAACCTGGCTTATTGTACCCTCAATGAATCCCCAACAATAAAAAAAAAAAAATTTCAAAGATAAATTATTTAGTAAAAATAAATAGATTACAAAAAATTATTCACACATATACTGCTTCTCCTATTTCTATAAGAAATATATACATGCACACATATACAAATACATATACACTTGTATATACATGGAAATTATCAATGGATACACAAGCAGTTACATTTCTGAAAGGGGAATGAAAACAAAGTTAAGGGTAGATTTTGATGGCATTAGCTGTTTTTATAACTTAAGATGTGACGGAGGGAGGGGAGTGGGACCTTGGTGTGTGTCACATTTTATGGGGGCAAGACATGATTGCCAGAGGGAGTTTACCTAACAATTGCAATCAGTGTAACCTGGCTTATTGTACCCGCAATGAATCCCCAACAATAAAAAAAATAAATAAAAAAATATTGTACACAGCAAAATAAAAGGTCATTACATAGGGATGGTAAATTGATAGTAACAAATTTATTGTAGAACATTAAAACAAATTTTTTTTAAATAATAAGTTAGATCTTTCACCCATTCATATACTATTCCAAATAATTGATGTTAATATTCCTTCATTGAGAGGTGGGGTCTATGTTTCCTCTTCTTTAATCTGGCAGGGCCTGGGACAACAATATAAATGATTATACCTTCCAAGGTTTGGTCATAAAAGAAAAAAAAACATAGTTTCCCCCAGTTTTCTCTTTTAGGACATGTGCCTTGAGAGCCCAGAACTGATGTATAAGAACAATTCCAACTACCCTCAAGCCACCATGCTGGAGATATTACATGGAGAAACCACATAAAGATAGAAATAAATGCCCCAGGACATTTCAGTCCAAGGAAAGAGTAGGCAAAACATCTCTCTGAAGAAAAAAAAAGGAAAGACAAAAGAAAGAAGCTCCTGATAAGTAGTATTTGCTGATTTCATAGTGGGTGTAAATATTCCCACTATGGTCAATATCAAGTTATCCGCAGTTAAAAACTCAGCTCACAAAATTCCTGAATGTTTGACAATTGAACTTTGTGAGTTGGTTAAAATTAAGTCTACCATGTCACTATCTAGCCCTAGCTGTTTGTTGTCCCTCCCTAGACACATGAGTGAGGAGTGAAATGACCTTAATCCTGACCTCATGAGAAACCACACAAGACCTGCACAGAAGAGCCAATCCTGGATTTTTGACTCACAGAAAAAGTGACAGATAATCAATATTATTTTAATCTAATAAATTTTGGGGTGATTCCATGGCAGACATAATAACTGAAAGCATTGTCCAGGTCAAAGTGATTACTGTCATGTCCACTGGCAAGGAACCTGGGGCTCCACAGATCATTCATGTATCATGAGCCAAGTTATACCAAGAGCAACTTCTTTAGGGAAATCTTCACCCTAATTGAGAGAAATCCTTCAGCCTATCTCCAGAGGGTCTAGAGTGGGCATTTTATTTGGATATATATCCCCGCCAAGTTCTCTCTTTTAATGAGGATGCCACCAGTTTGCTAGATGATAAAAGCTCCACTTTCAACTGCCTATCTGTTAATAAAATACCTGTACTCCACTCAAAAAAAAAAATGTTTTCATTTATATCCTGACAATCTTGTCCTGCAGACCTCAGAGACCCTGTCCCTAGGGAACTTTTTCTAGGTTCTGCACTGACACATAACCTGAGCACTCCCAATTCATATTGTGTAAGTTGCTATAAATGCCAAGAGCTATTTATTAAGCACTCTGCTGTTTCCTCCAACTCTCCAGGAAATATTTATTCAGAGTATTCTGTACTCTTATCCATTACAATGTAGTAGCTGTACACACTACCACATTTGGAGTCTGGAATCAAAATATCTAGGTTTGATTCCTGGCTCATCTGTTTACTTACTGCAACTTTATATACAATTTATTAATTTCTTTAAATCTTGGTTACTCCATCCATAAAGGAGAAATTAAAAATGCCACCTATAGATAGGATTTTTTGTTAGGATTAAATGAAATAGTGTATATCAATCTCTCCAGCATCTGCCAAGATTGGGGCTCAATAAACAAGTACTAATCATTAGTTTCCAGAGCATTGATAAAATTGTGAAATTGAAATGTTCTAAGCAACTTTTGGGGTGATGGTAGGGGACAATAATCTCCATTTCTTTAACCAAAGACATACTAATGTGTGCCTTGCCCTCACAAGCTGTGAGTACAGCATATTAAAGTTACACGTCCAGGGTGGCGCCTGTGGCTCAGCGGGTAGGGCGCCGGTCCCATATGCCGGAGGTGGTGGGTTCAAACCCAGCCCCGGCCAAAAAAAAAAAAAAAAAAAAAACACACACACATAAAGTTACACGTCCAGAAATATCCATCCACCTCACCCAGCCTCAAAGGCCTGGCCCGGGGGGTTACAAAGCTTCCCCACCATCTGCCATTTTCACAGATTATGATATTGTGAGGTATCAGCCAGAAGGCAAATTTGAAGTCTGGGAGACACAATCCATAAAATCGTTTACACTAATTAACTCTTTAGCTCCAATTAGCTGAGCAGATTGGCAATCTCTTCATAGTCTTGTCTATCCATTTAACAAGCAGTGATTACAAACCCAATATGGCTCTGGGCTACAGATGTCGGGAGATAGGTAGGCATGGTTTCTACCACTGGGGAGTGCAGCAATCGAATCCTGGTGCAGAAAAATCATGCAGAGTTCAGAACCCAGAATATTGTAAAGAGAGGGGAACAGGTATAGAGGAGAGTGTGTTAGAACACCCTCACCAACACAGGTATATTTGAGAGAGATGGCTGGGACTGGGAAGAAATTCAGCACAAATTTCTCTTTCAAAATTTTATCTAGAACTGTTCCTCTGTGAATCTATAGGCTGCCAAATTTAAATTACTTTCCTCTCAAGGTCTGGATTCCTAAAGTATTAAGATAACCCACACGATGTAAAATAGTCATTAAGTTACACTGCTTCCATAATTCTGAGAAGAGCCAGGAGTTGAAAAAGTGGGAAATGGAAAGTATAAACTAACATCAGTATAAGATAGATAATGTGCTAAGAAAAATATATGGTATGTGGAAGTTCTATATGTGCAGAGACTTTCTGATTTGTTTTTGGACACTTAGACTAAAGAAAAGACCTCTAGGGCGGCGCCTGTGGCTCAGTGAGTAGGGTGCTGGCCCCATATGCCGAGGGTGGCGGGTTCAAACCCAGCCCCGGCCAAACTGCAACAAAAAAATAGCCGGGCGTTGCGGCGGGCGCCTGTAGTCCCAGCTGCTCGGGAGGCTGAAGCAAGAGAATCGCGTAAGCCCAAGAGTTAGAGGTTGCTGTGAGCCATGTGGCGCCACGGCACTCTACCCAAGGGCGGTACAGTGAGACTCTGTCTCTACAAAAAAAAAAAAAAAAAAAAAAGAAAAAGAAAAGACCTCTAAAAAGGGAGTAACAGTCCCTGAGTGCCATTGTCCATCATGCCTGCACACGTGTCTCGCTTTCATCCTAAATAATCCTAATAAAGGAGGTATTCAGTAGTTCTTGTTTCACTGAGAAGGGAACTGAGTCTCAGAACAGTTAAAGTAATTGCTCAAGGTCACATAGCGAATATGCTGCTGAGTAGAAACGTTGAGCCCAGTTTTTTTCCCCAGTTCTAAAGTTTCTTTTATGAGAGAAGCAGCCGCCTAGCATTCATCCAAGTAGAGAATGAAACATGCATGGACTGTTATTCCACATACTCACCACCCCCATCCATGCTTTTACTTCCTCCATTCAATAGGCAAAGCCAATTTGGTCCACATCTGATGCCTTGCTCAGATTTCTTTTGGAAGGCATAAATGATGACGTGAGTACCAACTGTTTTGAGCAGCTGCAGAAAATCATTAACCCAAATTGCTCGTTACACCTTTATAGACACCAAGCAAAGTCTGCCTGCTAAACACAGATATAAAATATAATGGGTAATAATGGTGATGGAACATGATAAAAATAAGCAAGGCTGAAAGGGGTGGAAAATAGCTTCAGAAGGAAATTCTCCCTCTTATACTTTGCCTTGTCCATGAAGGGCATGAAAGGCTCGACTGAAAAAAAAAAAATGTTGTGAGCAAACTTATCCCCCTTCACCTCAATCAGAAGTTTTGCTTCTTTTCACTGACTGCATTATTGTAAACAACAAAGGGGGAAAATCTCACTTGGGGTGAAAGAACAGATTAAAAAGAAGCTGTTTTAGAAGCAGTTCAGAAAAATTAAAAGTAGCTGCAGTTTTATGTCTGAGAAGTTATCTCTGACGCATAGGACAGACTTCAGGGTGGGTGAGGGGCCGAGCCAGCACTACCTTTCCACTCAAAGTCCTTGAACAAAGGATTTGCTGCCAGTTAGAACTCAATATAGTCCAGACTAGCCTTCCTTCTCTGGAGCTGCTCTGGTGGCAGTTTGAATTGCCCTGCCAAATCCCTCTGCTTTGCTCTTTCTAAAAAAAAGAAAAAAGGGGAAAGATGTGGTGAGTCAGAGCAGCAATCCACGCCTCAGCAGATTGCTCTGCCACTGCAAATGTTAATATTTTTTAATGTCAATGTGGAGGCTCCTGTTTGAAATTCAGTGGGGAACTGAAATTAATGTAAGCCTGCTTAGGAATGTCAAACGAATGTTCATCATATTCAAGAGAGTATTTGTGCAACTTGAAAATGATGGCAATGGAAAGTGGAGTGCTCACGTAGATAATCACAGTAATTTTTTTGTAAATAAAAGCAAGTGCTTGAAGGTATTTGTGAAGAAATATAACTTATGGAAGGCATTGTGGAATGACTAGGCATGCTTCTTACCGGGGGAAAAAAAAAAAAAAACTAAAGACTGCATGCAAAGATTTTATATGAAAAAAAAAAAAAACAAAGATTTTATATGATAATGGGCAGTTTGCTTTTTAGGGGAGAATATTTTCGGAAGATTTGAGGAAAAATGACCCTATTTCTCTACCCTTCCTTGTCTGTACATGACTTGAAATGTGACTTGGATCTCTTCTCATTGAGATGTGGAATATGCACCCCTTGAATTGGGCTGGCTTTGCGGCTGACTTTGGCCAAGAGAAGTAGCAGAAATGACCATATGCCAATTCCAAGCTCGTGCCTCAAAAGACCTTGCACAAATTCACAATCTTTCTTGGAATTCTTCCACTAGTATCCAAGAGGCTTGGGAAGCCTGCTGGATGGATGGCACCAAACAGTGCCGAGTCACCTCAGCCAAGGCCTCTTAGACCAGCCGGCCCAACCCAGGACTGCAGGCATAGAACTGAGGTCTGCTGATGTCAGCCAAGTCCAGTTCTGATGAGCAGAACTCAGCCTTGGGTAAAATTGTGAAGAAAACTGGGCCGCAGAGTACAGGAATAAAAACAATATTTATGACATAATGATCCTGCAGTTATTTCTTCTAGTCCACAAGTGGTTAAATCAGAGATGAGCCGTGTGAGAGGTTATGCCATTTAGCTGGGACATTAATTCCTGTTCTTTTCTCACACTCAGTCTATTTTCTTCTCTAGTTAAAAGTTCCAATCTAAGTTGAAGAGTAGGTTTTCTACTAGAAACCCAGCTGAGGTCTGAACAGGACTTAATCTGAAATCACGTCTCATTTGGCACTTTAAAAGCTATAATTTGACGTAATTAGCCACTCTTGTCAATGCTGCACGTCACCTTAACCACAATCTCGTGTAACTGGTAGAGCTGAGTTTTTAAGGTTCTTCAACATTGCAATAGCTTTTCTCTTAATCAAGAAATATAGAGAGAAAATATGATAAGAAATGAATACTAATAATGGAAACCAGAGTTTACTTTTTCTATTTTAGCTATAAAAATTGATTGCCTCTGGGCTTTTTAAACGTCTTCAAGACAGCTAGCACCCATCAGCTTCTTCTATTTACCTTCTTTAGAGAAACCCTTAAAGCATATATCTGCTAAGAGCTAAATAAGTAAAAACTAAAAGTTTTTCCTTCCCGATAAACACTCTAGCCTCTAATACAAATACATTCTTTCTCTATTTACTTCCTTAAGTTCTCAAATATCCACTATTTAGGAAAAACAAGTGCATACTTAATGGCCGAAGAAAATGTTAAGTCTGGTTTTGTCACTTGGTTAATAAAAGGACGTGAGTCTTTCTTTACAAAGTGAATTTAAAATCATACAGATTAAATTATAATCCAGTTTACCTCATCCATTTCACTGCCACCTAGTATTATTTTCACCCTAAGAGACTCAGAAATCCTTTAAAACAAATTGAGGGGAGGGAGAAATTGCTCTTATGGGAAATTTCAGCTCACAGCAATATTAGTGGATTTTGTGCTTACATATTTAAAGCTAAATTACATCTTCCAATCACATAGCATTTTAAAAATATAGAACTTTTAAATTTTGGTGGCATAGCTCTTCCCACTCAGGCCCAAGACTAGAAATTCAGGCTCATTTTTGATACCCACCTTTCTGTTCCCACCAATTATTTTGTGATAAATTTTATGGCAAATAAATGGAAAAAGTTTGCTTACCTAACTGAGCTTTGGGAGCTTTAACTATGGAATGGAAGAAAAAAATAAGTGCTCAGTTTTGAAGCTACTGATAGATTTATTATGTTGCAAATTTCTTCTTATTTTTTCAAAACATAGTATTAGTTGAATATTTATAGCTATGCCACCAAAGAGTTTTGATGATATATAAATACATGAGTGAGGTATATTTTGTACATGCAAATTTTGGAGACTATTATTAAAATAAAACAGAAGCTAAAGTTAGAAAAGAAACTTAAAAATTGTTGAGAAAATTAGAACAATATTCTTCATGAGAGCAAGATTTGATTGCCTTTCAGGTACACATCTCTCACATATTAGGACCAAACACACTAATTACAAATATTGCTTTTATTTTTGTCACTGCCAGAGCCTTCCTAAAAAGCTTCAGAAATGTATTATGCTCTCTGTGCTCTATTGACCCCTTGTGTTATTCCTTTCCATTTACTGCACTAGAAGTTTGTAATTAAATTTTTTTAAAAATTACTATTTGGATGTTCTTTTGTTTGTAGATTTTTTGAGATACTTATTGAAAGGCTGAATGTAAAGTTATGACTTCTAAATGTGGACTCAAATCAGCCATCATATTTTGAGAATATTAAAAATCCATTCGTATTTTTCCGTATCCTTTTTATATCAGATTCTCCTTTTTTATATTTTTCTTATTAACTTCAGTTATAAAATTTGTGTTCATCTGGTGCCTCTCACTTGCTCCTGTATTGCCATCCCCTTCCATCTGGGTCTTCCTCTCCCTTGAGGCTTATTAAAGTCCTCACTATGGTCTTAAAATGTGTTCACAAATATTTTGACGTCCCCCCTTTAATAGTGAGGTAAGGTCTCTGCCCCCTTGTCTTGAATCTAATACAAAACTTGGGACTCACTTGCAACCAGTAGAATGTGGTGACTTCTAAGATTAAGTCAAAAATGATTGTGTTCCTCCTGAACCCCTCTGAAACCATGGAGTCCTGACATACCATGTAAAATGTCTATTTGCCTTTGTAGCTGCCACACTGTGTGGAAGGGAAGCCAAGCTGGAAGAGGTGGCCGTGTGTAGTCACTAGGATTAGCTTACCTATTCTCCCAGGCCTGCTATGCAAATAACAGTTGTGTACGTGTACAGACCTGCAGGGGATTCCAAACTCCAATGGCACAGTCTCTTTTAGTCTATAAGTCTTTCTACTTGTGCCCCCCACTTCATGGGACAGCAAAAAACATCCCCGTTGTGCCCCATCTGATTCCACGGAATCCAGAGGCACAATAAAATGATAATGTTGTGCATTAGTAACTAAAGCAGTCACCAATAGCCTCCATCTCTCTAAATTCCAAGGTCATTGTCTCAGTTCCCATCTTTATCTGACCTTCTAGTAACATCCCCAAAGGCTGGCCCTTTTCTTTTCCTCTTGAAACATTTTCTTCTACTGAGTTAGGAAACCCTAGTTCTCCATGTTTTCTTCTCCATTCTCCGGTCCCCGACCACCAGGTCTCTTTGCTGCCTCTTCCTTCTTTACCCAGTTTATATGTGTTTGAATTCCCCATGGAGAAACCACTTCGGTTATTACTCTAAACTCTCTTCTAAATTATCTCATATGTTTATGGTTCTATGTATACTGTATATTCCAAAAACTTTCAATGTGATGTCTCCAGCCAGACCTAATTTCATGAGTTCAAGTTTCATACACTCCATCTCTGTAGCTGAAATTTCCTCTTGGCGGTCTCAGAAGCATTTCAAACTGATCCTGAACCAGACAGAACCCGGGTCTTCTCTTTCCTTGCACTGTGCCCAGTGCAATGATTCTCCTCTCAGCCCAATTGCTGCCCATGTTTGAATTTAAAAAAAATTGTTCAGTATTCCCAATCCTCATCCCATCCATCCAATCACCAATTTTTGTAAACTCTACCTGTAAAATATATTTCAATTTAGCTGTATCTCCACTGTTCTGCCTAATCTGAGCCATTATAATCTCCTAAGCTCTTGCCTGGATATCTTTAATATCTTTGCAACTGAAGATTTTGCATTCATTTTCCATTTCCATAATCTTTCGAATATTCTCCAAAATACAAATCTGATTCTGTCTCTATCCAATTACTCAACCATGCTACAGTTTTCCATTTTATGTAGGATAAAAATCAAAGTATATAATGTGGTTTACAGGCCTTTAAATTGTCTTTGATCAAGCTTTCTCCCACAGTGGTGCTACTCTTATTTGGGTGCTAATTTCTTTGACCTTCTTTCTGTTTTGTGAAATAATTATTCTCTCTCATACTTCAGAGTCTTTGCTCATGCTGGCTCATGTGTGAGAAATGCTCTTCTACCTTTCCTCATAGGGAGAGACCCTACCTATCCTTTGAACTCAAGTACATGCATACACACACACACACACACACACACACCCCTCCAGACACACAATTCGATTCTCTGTGCTATGACCTGCCTCATTTTTCTTTCTAGTGATATGAATGCAATTCTTTTTTCCTAAATTATTTGTTTAATGTCTTCCTTTTTTTGCTTTTTATGTTATATATTTAGATTTAGGAGGTATGAGTACAATTTCCATATACAGATATATTGGTAGTATATTTGGATGATGTTCAGCATAGACATCATCCAAATAACATACACTGTACTCATTTAAGCATTTCTCATCCCTCATCCCCTCTTACCCTCCCACCTTTCCAATTCTCAAATATCTATCATTCATACTACATCCATGTTTCCTCATTGTTTATCTCACATTTATAGGTGAGAGTATGTGATATTTGACTTTCTGAGTTATTTCATTTAAGATAATGGGTTCCATTTCCATCCAACTACTGTAAAAGGCTTTAATTCTTTTTTATGGCTGAGTAGTACTCCATCACATTTTCATTATCCAATTATCTATTGATGAACACATAGGTTGATTCTCAAGCAAGATGATATTGGCTGTGGGTTTTTAGTAGATGACTTTTATTATTTTGAGATGTGTTCCTTCTATGCCTAGTTTTTTGAGATTTTTTTTTTTATCACGAAGAGATGCTGAATTGTATTGAATGCTTTTTCTGCACTATTGAGAGGATCATTTGCATACATTGAAAATTCTTGCATCCTAAAATAAAACCCACTCAATCATGGTGTGTCATCTTCTTAATTTGCTATTGGCTTCAGCTTGCCAATAGTATTTTATTGATAACTTTTGCATCTGTATTCACCAGGGATATTGGCTTGTGGGTTTTGTTGCTGTTGTTCTATTCTTTCCTGGCTGGAGTCAGAATGACACCGACTTCTTAGAATGAATTAGAGAAGATTCCCTCTCCTCAATATTTTAAAATAGTCTTAGCAGAGCTGGTACCACTTTATCTTTACATATGTGCTATCAATAGAATTCATCTGTGAATTCATCTGGCTCGGCGCTTTCCTTTGTTGGGAGATTTTTTTATTACTGATTCAATCTAATTATTTACTATTTTTCAGTTTAAGGTTTCTATTTCATTCTGGTTCCATCCTGGGAGGTTGTATGCTTCCAGGAATTTATCCAATTTCTCTATGTTTTCCAATTTGTGAGCATAAAATTGTTTATAGTGGTCTCTAATGATCTTTTGTATTTCAGTAGTATCAATTATAGTATCTCCTCTATTTCTGATTATGATTCTTTGAATCCTTGCATTCATTTTCTTGGTGAGTTTGCCTAGTGATCTATTGATTTTATTTTTTCAAAGAACCAACTTTCCGTTTTGTTGATCCTTCATATTTTTTTGTCTCAATTTAATTTAGTTTTGCTCTAGTCTTTGTGATTTATTTTCTTTGTAGCTTTGGATTTGGTTTGTTCTTTTTTTTTTCAGTTCCTTGAAGTACAATGCTATGTTATTAATGTGTGGTCTTTCTATTTTTTATTGGTATAAATGTCTATCTTCCTACTGCTGTTACTATATCCAGAGGTTTTGGCATATTGTGTCATCATTTTTGCTCATTTCATAAAACATTTTTATTTCCATCTTAATTTCATCATTGACACAAAAGTAATTTAGGAGTATATTGTATACTTTCTAGAGTTCCTCTTAGAATTGATTAGTTTTATTTCCCTGTGATCTAAAGATACTTGACATAAATTAATTTTTTTTAATTTATGGAGATTTGTTTTGTGCCCTGATACCAGGTCTATCTTAGAGAAAGTCCCATGCAGTCATAGGAAGAATGTGTATTTTGTGGTTCTTGGGTAGAATGGTCTGTAAATTTCTGTTAGATCCATTTGATCTAAAGTCCAATTTAAGTCCATTGTCTTTTGTTGATAATCTGTTTCAGTAATCTGTCTAGTGCTGTTCATTTGGTATTGCATCTCACCATTATTATTGTATTGTTATTTATCTCTTTTAATGACTTTAGTAATATTAGTTTTATGAATCTGGGTACTTCAGTGTCGGGTGAATATATACTATATTTAGGATTGTTGTATCTTCTAGTTGAATTAATCTCTTTATCATTATAAAATGACATGTCTTTTTTTTTAACTGTTCTTGGTTTAAAGTCTGATTTATCTAATATAATTATAGCTATCCCTGCTTGTTTTTCATTTCTGTTTGTATGGAATATCTTTCTCTATCCCTTTACCTTCAGTCTATAAATGTCTTTACCAGTTAGATGAGTTTTTATAAGCAGCTGTTACTGTTGTACCATATTTTTTAAATCCATGCCACCAATCTATCTTTTAAGTAGAGTGGTTAATCCATGTATGTTTAAGTTTAATATTGACATATGAAGTTTTGTTTTCTGCCATAATAACATTTGTTATCTACTTAGCTTGTAGTCTCATTTGTGCAATTGTTTCATAATTCCTTTAAGTTATGTACTTTAGTGTTTTTGTATAATGACTAGTAGCAACCTTTCATTTCCATGTATACAGCACCCTTGAGCATTTACCTTAGAGCTAGTCTAATAGTAAAACTTTTTCCCAGTATTTGCTTATCTGAGAAAGACTATTTCTCTTTCACTTATGAAGCTTATTTTAGCAGGCTATAGAGTTGTTGGTTGACAATTTTTTCTTTAAGAAGGCTGAAAATAGGATCATAACCTACTATGGCTTATAAGGTTTCTGATGAAATCTAATCTTTTAAATCTAATATAAAAAAATATTTATCATCTAATAAATGGGCTTAATCCATTTCTATTCTTTTAAATTATAGTTATAATAGAACACAGAAAATAATTTTACTATCTTACTTCACATTTCCTATTTTGTGTACTTTCCTTTATATATTTTTATTCCTACTTAATTAGTTTTTTTCTTTTACTTACTAAAAAGTTATGCATATTTTTTGGTGACTACACTTAACAGTTCATACACATGATGTGTTCTCCTACTGTATTCTTAAACTTATCAATATATAATTTTTCCCTAATCAATCACAAATTTTAACACGGTCTCAGAAATCTCTGATCACTGATCACAACATGTTAATGGTGTCTAGATTTAATGCTGCATTTATTTATTTCCTTTTATCCCTGGAATTATGTCATTACATACATATGTATCTATGTGACTTGATTATATTTACTGCCCATATATTTTGCAGAATATCTTGAAATATTTTTCTTATGTCATCAGATCTAAGTAAAAAATTGACTTGTTTTAAGATCTATCTAGATCAAAATTCTTTTCTTCAATACTTTAATAATTTATATTTCTTAAATCCAGGCTATTGTTGAAATGGTTGATGGTCATATGATTCTTATATTTTATAGACAATATTGTCTTTCTCTGGCAAAAATTTAAAATTTTTTCTTGGACTTTGATATTCTTGAATTTCAATGTAATATGTGTAGGTATATTCCTCCTGAGTACTCTAGAATTCTTGTCAGTCCAAAGTTGTCATTGTTTTTAATTTGTGATTTTTTTCCATATCTTTTCATTTCTTTTATATTCATTGTATTTTATTTAGACAGAGTGTCACTTTGTCACCCCTACCTTATGCCATGGTGTCACAACTCACAGGAAGCTCAAACTCTTGGGCTCAAGTGAGTCTCTTTTCTCACTCTCTTGAGTAACTGGGTCTATAGGCACCCACCACAATGCCTAGCTATTATTTTTGGAGGGGGAAATGGAATCACCTTCTTGCTCAGACTGGTCTCAAATTCCAGAGCTCAAGCAATCCACCCACCTCAGCCTCCCAGAGTGCTAGGCTTACAGGCATGAGCCACCATGCCTGGCCTTTATCTCTTTTTTGTTTTTTTGTTTTTGAGACAGAGTCTCACTTTGTTGCCCTCGGTAGAGTGCCATGGCATCACAGCTCACAGCAACCTCCAGCTCCTGGGCTTAGGCAATTCTCTTACTTCAGCCTCCCAACTAGCTGGGACTACAGGTGCCCACCACAATGCCTAGCTATTTTTTTTTTGTTGTTGTTGTTGTTGCAGTTTGGCTAGAGCCGGGTTTGAGCCCACCACCCTCCATATATGGGGCCGGCACCCTACTCACTGAGCCACAGGCACCGTCCTATCTCTTTTTTTAAACTCCTCTGAAATTCTATTATTCAGATGATGAATATCTGTTGAAATCTTCTGTATTTTCAGTATATCTGTGTTTTCAATATTTTCTATGACTTTTTATGTTTTACTCTTTTCTTGGGTATTTCCCAATATAATCTTCCAATGAATTTACCTTCAGGTATACTCATTTTATTATTTATCTTAACTACAGTGTTATTTCTTCTATTATTATACAAAAAGTAACCACTTCCTTTTTAGACAAGAACTTTTATATTTACTTACCCCTTTAAATATATTTATTATTTAAAATCTTCTGCCAGTCTTTTCAAACAAAGAAGCAGCATTAAAAGGCGAAGGTAAAAAATCTCATTTTAAATGTAGAGGAAAATAATATGGAGAATTCAAAGGTTGTGGATACCAAATCATATCTGCTTTCTTCATGTCCTCACCAGCATGGGATTGATGTTACTCTTGGCTTTGTCTGTTGAAGGTAATTTCTTCAATAAAAGAACAAGGAAAGTTGTTCAGAGCAATGCAAAGAATATGCCAACAGCGGAAACTATAAAGCTCTCTCCTCCCTATCTTTTCCCTGCTATATATGGTTACCCTGTGTTCCAAACCTCATCTGCTCACCACCTCCAAGTTACATACCCATTCACAGTCAAGGCAGCCTTTAGCCTCCCCAAGGTTTCATTATGAGCTTTGTTAACATTTATTGCTGGTTCCATGTGTCCATGTTCCCCTTCTTTTTCAATAGCTTCCCCTAAGCTGATTATGGAGGAGGGAGAAAGCAGCCAGTTCTAATTTACTATCTTGACAGAACCCTGAAGTTGCTGCCTATTCCTCTGATCCAGCATTCAGTCCCCCTGAATTGGTTTATACTATAAAACTTTTTCACATTGAATTAATGTGAAAAAATAAGACACTCTTCTTCTGCCCTAGGAGTAGACAGATCTTCTAAGCTTAAGCTAAATGTTTCCATTGTAAATGAACACCAAGATAAAGGCTTAATAAAAAGCTTTTAATGTAAAACAAGATGTTTTTGTTGGCATTTTTTCTTGGTCAGTCTACTGACTTAGTCTCTGAGCCAGTCTCCACACTTCCCTACCATGGTCTGCACCATGGGAAGCCGATCTCTCCAGATGGTATTAATGATTCTCCCTTACCTTTTAACTCTCAGTTGAATTCGGTCAATTGGAGGGACCTGAAGGAACTTAGGGAATAGAAGGAAGGAAAGATGATTTTTACTCTCTGGCATCCTTCTTGCTAACTCCACAGTTTGATACTGGCTGGGTTTTTCTTCCAAAGATCACAGCTCCCACTGGACAACCCCTTTGCTTCCTAATGAAAGGTACAGCTCTCACTGGTATTAGGAACAATTACTTTCATTGGCCCTTAGTGTGATGCAACAGCAGCCTCCTACCATTGGTCAGCCTTGGTTATTTCATTTTTTTTTTTTTTGCTTCCCTTCACTCTCCCCACAATTTATAAAAATAGCCCATTCATTAAATAATCTCTTCATAAATTAATTACCATTTTGAATGTGTCATCTGCTTCTGGCCAGGCAGACTGCTGGATGGCATCTTTTATTTCTCTGTAAAAACATCAATGATAGAAAATCATAAAGCAAATATAAAATCCAAAAAAAGTATAAAAACAAAAGCAATTATAAAATCCAAAAAAAGTATAAAAACAAAAGCAATATACTGTTAGAGAGTCAAACTCAGATACTAAAGCATCCTCAAAATAACCCAGCTCAAAATGGTATAATAGGCAGGTTTGAAAAGACTGGCTAATGAGATTCAAATCCTGATTACCATTTCAGCTAAAAACCCGAAGACATAAACCTAATACATCTTTTATACCTCTTCCAAGAAGATTTTTTTTATTGTTCAAAACTGCCTTTTGGTGACAATTTCTTTTAGCCCTACTTTATATTTTTGTTTTTATATGTGATCAAAGTCCCAGAAGCCTACTCCTCAGAGCAGACTTCAGGAATTCTACAGCGTGCTTAGTTATTTTTTTCTATAAATATATCCAAACAATTATGAAATCGCTGTATTTTTTTTGATAATTGCACACTCGAAGTAATCTGAAAATAAATGTCCAGCAAGCCACATTGAGGAGTTTTGAGGAGTTTAAATAGGGAACACAGGGATAACTGGGGACTAAAATGTGAAGAAAATTGAAAGAGAAGCTCAAGTTTCATAATTCCTCCCAAATACTGCAGAGAGGTAAGTAAAGCACATAGACATCAGTCTAACTCTGAAAGAAAGAGGGAAAATGTCTATACACTCTTTTTTTTTTATTAAATCATAACTGTATACATTGATATGATCATGGGGCATCATACACTCGCTTCACAGACCATTTGACACATTTTTATCACAATGGTTAACATAGCCTTTCCGGCGTTATCTCAGTTACTGTGCCAAAACATTTACATTCTACATTTACCAAGTTTCGCAAATATCCCTGTAAGATGCACCACAGGTGTGATCCCACCGATCCCCCTCCCTCTACCCACTCCCCCCCTTTCCCACTTCCCCCTATTGTTAGGTTGTAACTGGGTTATAGCTTTCATGTGAGAGCCCCAAATTAGTTTCATAGTAGGGCTGAGTACATTGGGTACTTTTTCTTCCATTCTTGAGATACTTTACTAAGAAGAATATGTTCCAGCTCCATCCATGTAAACATGAAAGAGGTAAAGTCTCCATCTTTCTTTAAGGCTGCATAGTATTCCATGGTGTACATATACCACAATTTATTAATCCATTCGTGGATCGATGGGCACTTGGGCTTTTTCCATGACTTAGCAATTATGAATTGGGCTGCAATAAACATTCTGGTACAAATATCTTTGTTATGTTGTGATTTTTGGTCTTCTGGGTATATGCTCAGCAGAGGAATTACAGGATTGAATGGCAGATCTATTTTTAGATCTCTGAGTGTTCTCCATATATCTTTCCAAAAGGAATGTATTAATTTGCATTCCCACCAGCAGTGCAGAAGTGTTCCCTTTTCTCTGCATCCACGCCAACATCTCTGGTCTTGAGATTTTGTGATATAGGCTAGTCTCAGTGGAGTTAGATGATATCTCAAAGTAGTTTTGATTTGCATTTCTCTGATGATTAAAGATGATGAGCATTTTTTCATATGTCTGAAGGCCGTGCGCCTGTCTTCTTCAGAGAAGTTTCTCTTCAAATCCCTTGTCCAACCTGAGATGGGATCCTTTGTTTTTTTCTTGCTGATGCATTTGAGTTCTCTGTGGATTCTGGTTATTAAACCTTTGTCAGAGATATACCCTGCAAATATCTTCTCCCATTCTGAGGGCTGTTTGTTTGCTTTACTTACAGTGTTCTTAGCTGTGCAGAAGCTTTTTAGTTTGATCAAGTCCCAGTAGGTATTTTTGAAGCTGCTTCAATTGCCCGGGGGGTTCTCCTCATGAAATACTCACCCAGACCAATTTCTTCAAGGGTTTTCCCTGCATTCTCCTCTAGTATTTTTATAGTTTCATGTCTTAAGTTTAAATCTTTAATCCAATGAGAGTCTATCTTATACATCAAAGTTTCAGACAGTGACCACACTCAAGGGAAAGAAAGGAGATCGGTAGAAGACATGAAAAAATTCAAATATTTGAAGGCAAACCAATAATTTACTAAAGCAACTTCTCCTCAGTAATAAACCATAAGGCTCTCCAAAGCATGTCACATACTTCTGAATTCTATAAAAAGATGACCATGGCTACTAATATGGAGACTGATATGCCCTGTGATTCTTGTCTTGAGAATTTAGGCAACCCAGGCTAGGGTAAGGGGCAGATTCCCCTGCAGAGGTCAAAGGAGCCAGATGTGACCCCACAATTTTTGAAGGAGAATCAGACTTATCCTGTCATCTCTGTGGGGGAAACATCTAGATTTCATTACAGTTATTCTCCTGGTATGGAAGAGAAAAAAATGCCAGCCACTTGGATAAAAAAAGAGGGTGAAGAAGAAAAAAGGAGAGTTAATGATAGAATGAAAGGACACACCAGAACTCTGGTGAGCCAGGCTGCCACTTAGCTCTGGGGAAGGCTTAGAAGGAAGGATCCCCAATTTCTTCCTCAATAGAATCAGTAATGGGTAGAAAATGCTGATTATTTTTTAAAATTTACTTAGCTAAAGATATGACCTATGGTGTTCTTTTCATGTAGAAGACCCTTCAATATTCTTTCAATAACAGCCCACAAGAACAGCTTCTCAGGGAATTTCTTTTCCCTGTGGACTCTCAAAATAGATGGGCTGGAGGGAGAAAAAGAGAGAGAGAGAAGGAAAAAAAGAAAGGGAAGACATGGAAGAAAACAGTGAGAAGGAAGAAAGGAGAGGAAGAGCAGAAAAGGAAAGATGCGAGGCTATAGAAGGAAAACAGAAGGAGAGGAAGAAGACAGGAAGAGAGGATTGTCATCTTATAATAAGCCCCAAGATACAACTTTATTCTTCCATATTTCACTGCTGTGTAGCTATTGAGATGCATTCAGCTCAGGCCACGTAATTCTAGTTTCTTCACTTAATCTTGGATTTTCAGTGATTTCTAAACCTTTCAAAAAACCTTGATACACTAATGGAAATTATGAAAGTCATTTTAATATTAAGTACATCAATAATCTTGCTGCTATTTATATTTGCTCTTCCTACCTTAGGCTAGGAGATTAATCCTGAGAGATATCAGTAATAAAATGATCATAATTTACTACTACTAAATGTATTATATATTAGTTATTGTCAATAAAAATAAAGGCTCAAATAATAGACAGGTGTGACTAGGCAGGCTATGCCCCCTCTATAGTAAGTAGAACACCTGCATAGGGCAATTAATGGGCCACAGTTTGTCTACTTTCCTGGTTTGAGCACTTAATGTCACATATCCTAGGAACCCTTCAATCCTGGGCATATCTTGAGTCTTGGTCATTCTACTTGAAAGTAAACTAATCTCTGACCTCTTTTAGATGAGACAAGATAGGTGAGGTGATGTGACCCCTGAAGATCTTCTTTCCAGTACAATTACCATCTGATCTCCAATAATAATAGAAGCCCAGTGATGCCAGAACTTCTTCCTGAACTGAAGTTCAAAAACCTCTTCTTTCCCAAGAACAAATCCGAATCTGAGAAAAAACTATACTTTGAGGAAAGGCCAATTTCAGAGGAAATGAAGTATGTTTGCATTGTTGTCTCCCATGAAAGCCAGCTTGGGGCAATGGTAAAGAAGTGAAGAGGGTAGGATGCTTCCAAATGGAAACTGCCTACAACTGTATCTTACCTCTGAAAACAGTCTCTCCCATGTATACTAGATCAAAGTCTCCTAAGTGCCTGCTCTGAAAACAGAGTAAATGAAGAAAACAGGTGGGACTTTAGAATCAATAGTTAATATTTGCAGAAGATTTGTACAAAAAAATATGTATTTTTAGGACAGTGCCTGTGGCTCAAGGAGTAAGGTGCCAGGTTCAAAACCAGCCCTGGCCCAAAACTGCAACAAAAACAACAACAAAATATTTTCATTACAATAATGTCATAATAGCAAAAACTGGCAAAAATCCATATCTTCCTCAAGAGAAAATGAGTAAGTACAATACATACAATGTGCATTACTCATTACCAATCAGCAATAAATAGGCACAAACTATTGGTACACACTGCAAAACAGATGAATCTCAAAAATACGACCTCGAGAGAAAGAAATCATACACAAATGAGAATATGTTTCATGATTTTATTTATGTGAAGCTCAGGAGCAGGCAAAACTGTGGAACAAAAGACTGGTTGTCTCTGGGAAAAAGGGAGATTTCTTGGAAAGTTGAACAAGGGAACTTTGTACGATAATGGAAATCTCTGATATTCTGACTAAAGTGTTAGTTATGCAGGTGTAAACATTTGTCAGACTCATCAAACTATACAACTAGATCCATACATTTTACTGTATTTTATCTAAAAACATTTTTAAGCAAAATTCCTTTTTGATACAGAAGTTCGTTAATACAGGCTCCAAAAGGAGAAAATGAAGATAATAAAGATAAAGCAATTCTAATAAATAAATATATCTAAACAAACAAATACATAAATTGTCATGAACTATAAAAAAATATAAAAGGTCATATTTTAATTTAAAGCAGTATAATTTTTGTTTAAATTCATGCTTAACTACATCTTAGTAAAAACAGAAAAACAAATTAAACAAAGTCAATTTTAAAAGACCCATGGATAAGCATCAGGGAATGGAGATGAACTACAAAGGAATAAGAATGGACTGGGGCCAAAACTGTTGCTTGCTTCTTTGAATGCATAAAGGAATACATAAGGATGTGCATATCCATCATGTAAAAGACATTAAAATGGAATTCTGGGTTACTAAGTATAGAATGTCTGATTTCCTTATTTTTTTTCCTAATCACTATTTTTATTTATTTTTTTATTAAATCATAAATACATAGATCATGTATATAATAACGCATTTATGGGGTACAAAGTGCTGTTTTCATATAGAATTAAAACTGTGGTAGATGGACACCATGAAGCATCTGTTTGAATAAAGGTGAACACACAGTAACATGGATGAATCTTAGAAATGAGTGAAAACTTTTCCTGAGTGAAAACAAAAAGAGAAGTAGGATGATTCATGTAAACCAGCTCTTCCACCTCCATTGGAAAAACTAAAAAACAAACAAACACAGAATAGCCCAAATGCTCAGGAACTGGGGACGACATTTACCTCTGGAAGTGGAGGTGAAGGTTTGGTTGCTAATATAAAGGAGATTGGCTATTGTTCTCCACATCTCCCCTGATCCAGCATCTAAACATTCTGACCAAAAACAGGAAGTTTAGTCTTTAGGAAATCAGATGGCCTCTGGACTAGGAGACACTGTATATAGTTAAGGTGAATGTGTCACATTAAAAATGGGTACATTCAAATGTTGATTAAAAATTAGCATTAAATTAAATAAACATGGGGGCATACCAAGATTCCTACTGTCTTCCTTCACTCTGCTTCCAGAATGCTGAAAACCAGGCCTTCTCATAATCTAGGCAGGAGATAGGGACATTCTTTTCTGCAGAATCTGAGCAGTCCAAGAGGTAAGACCTAAAGATGCTTTTCTAGGTGGGAGAAATGGGGAGTGGGGGGTGGGAGGTGGATAATGTGGGGTGGGGGGGGAACCATAAAAGAAATAGAAGATCACAGTTGATAAGCCACTACCTTTCACTGAACTCAGTTTATAGCAGCCTTTTTCACTGGAACATTCTTTTATATGTAGGAAACCAAGTAACACAGAGTTCTGAGCAAATTCTTTTAACATGAAAGATCCAAGTAACCATGTAGTCAAGACACTATTCCAATTAAGAAAAACTTAACAACAGAACAACAAATGTGTGCATGTGTTGAAAGAAGTATTTTAGGAGGTCGAGCAACAGCTTCCTTGCATCTGGGCACTGTGAGTCTGGGGAGATAGGAATCCAGGCATCTCAGGCTGGTGGGATCTGCCTATCATCACCCCTGTGAGGATACAGGGAGTCAGCGAGAGACTTCTGGACCCCAAGAGGAGGACTAAAACAGTGGAAAAACAGCAAGTGGTCGCGTGTGTTCAATCGGTCTAAACCCGCCCGCAACTGTAAGTTCACTAGCAGCAAGACTGCAAACTGGAAAGGCCTTACCTGTGAACTGTTTTGGTGTCTTTGGACTTGGCACTCAGTTGAACTGCCTTGGGGAGAGCCTGAGCGGGAGTGCGGAGAACTTTGGCCATTGTCTAGGGCCCCAGTCTGAGCTGCTGAGCCAGACAGAGGGTGTTTGGCTGTGGGTCCCAGGGAGCCACTGTGAGTGATCTGCCCCAGCAAGCTCCACCCTCAGGGTCGCAGAGCTAGATTCGGGTGGGAGCTGGTAAACCAGCAACCAAGTAGCCTAAGGGTAGGGTCTGAGCCGCCTTGCAGCCCTAACCCTCAGGGGCAGAGCGAGACCAGTTTTGGCACACTGGGTAAGTGGATAGCCACTTCAGCAGTGATTCCAGCGACAAGCACTTTCCTGGGAAAGCTTCTGCTCAGCAAGTTTACAAGTACAAAGTGCCTTTTAAGTGGGCTGAAGAGAGATTTAGAGTGTCTACCTGCTGGGGATTGAGAAATCAGCAGCCTCCAGTCATATCAGAACTGTGATTAACATCTCATACCCCAGAAGACCACGTGTTGCCCAGACAATATTCAACAACATATACATACTGCTTTGTTTTTGGTTGTGTTTTTATTCTTTTTTTTTTTTTTGGTTTGGTTGCTTTTTTTGTTTATTTTGATGTTGTTGATGTTTTTTTCTTTTTTAATTTCAACCTTTTCCATACAGATCCCTTTTCTTTCTCTATTTTTCTAGTTTAATTATAATTTCCCATTGCTGCCTTTTCAATAACTAGAACTTCATTTTTGTTAGTGTTTCTACCGCTATTCTTGGATTTTCACCAAATTTTATCCTGTAAAAGTTTCCTGTTTGCTTGTTTTGGTTTGATTTATAGCATTTTTGTTTTTCCTCTCGACTTGGTGGAGGTGGGGTACTGTGTCTGATCAGGTTAGCAAAGAGCTGCTGACCTCAAGGGAACCACCCAACTGGGCACCCCCAGAAGGTGGGTTTTTTTTTAAGGTTGTGTCAAAGTACCCTACTGTACAACTATATTGCTCTGTCTCGCTCTTTCTGTGCCTCTCTTCTTTTTGTCAATATTCCTTTTACCCAACCCTCTCCTTTCTCTATTTTTCTTTTTTTTTCCTATCACTCGGTCCTCCTTTCTTTCATCCCTTTTTTGCTCTTCAACCTTCTCACCCTTCTGGTCCTGTAAACCTTAGACCACAGGCGCGAGAACTTAAAGAGCAAGAGGAAGTGAAAGGAAAATTAGGGCAAGGAAACAGATAAAAGAAATCACTCATGAGGAAGAATCAGCAGAAAACTCCAGGCAACATGAAGAACCAGTCCAGAACAACCCAGCCAAGAGACCATGAGGTACCTACTACAGATGATTCCACCTATAAAGAAATGTTAGGAATGACAGAAAGGGAATTTAGAATACACATGTCAAAAACAATGAAAGAAATGATGGAAACAATGAAGGAAACTGCTAATAAAGTGGAAAATAACCAAAAGGAAATCCAAAAACAGAATCAAATAAGAGATGAACTATAAGAAGAATATAAAAAGGATATAGCAGAGCTGAACGAACTGAAACAGTCAATTAGGGAACTTAAAGATGCAATGGAAAGTATCAGCAACAGGTTAGACCATGCAGAAGAAAGAATTTCAGAGCTAGAAGACAAACTTCTTGAGATAACTCAGATAGTAAAAGAGGCAGAAAAGAAGAGAGAGAAAGTAGAACGTTCACTGTCAGAATTATGGGACTTTATGAGATGTTCCAACATACGAGTTATAGGAATCCCAGAAGGGGAAGAAGAATGCCCCAGAGGAATGGAAGCCATACTAGAGAATATTATAAAAGAAAATTTCCCAAATACCACCAAAGATTCGGACACACTGCTTTCAGAGGGATATCGGACCCCAGGGCACCTCAACTCTAACCGAGCTTCTCCAAGACACATTGTGATGAACCTGTCCAAAGTCAAGACAAAAGATAAGATTCTGTAAGCTGCCAGGAGTAAGTGCCAGTTGACCTACAGAGGCAAATCCATCAGAGTGACCGCAGACTTCTCTAATGAAACTTTCCAAGCAAGAAGACAATGGTCATCTACCTTTAATCTACTTAAACAGAACAATTTCCAGCTTAGAATTCTGTACCCTGCTAAGCTAAGCTTCAAAATTGACGGAGAAATCAACTCATTTACGGATATACAAAAATTGAGGAAATTCGCCACAACAAGACCAGCTCTACAGGAAATACTTCAACCTGTTCTATACATTGACCACCACAATGGATCAGCAGCAAAGTAAGAACTCAGAAATTAAAGGACAGATCCTAACCTCCACACTCATGCAAAAGATAAAACTAAGCAATGGACTCTCACCAAATAAGACGAATAGAATACTACCACACTGATCAATTATCTCAATCAATGTTAACGGCTTGAATTCCCCACTGAAGAGACATAGATTGGCTGACTGGATTAAAAAACAAAAGCTATCCATTTGCTGTCTGCAAGAAACACACCCGGCTTCAAAAGACAAATTAAGCACAAAGTCAAGGGTTGGAAGACAATTTTTCAGGCAAATGGAATTCAGAAGAAAAGAGGAGTTGCAATCTTATTTTCAGATTCATGTGGATTTAAAGCAACTAAAGTCAAAAAAGACAACGATGGTCACTTTATATTGGTCAAGGGAAAAATACAACAAGAAGACATTTCAATTCTAAATATTTATGCACCCAATTTAATGCTCCCAGATTCTTGAAACAGACCTTACTCAGTCTGAGCAATATGATATCTGATAATACCATAACAACAGGGGACTTTAACACACCTCTTACAGAGCTGGACAGATCCTCTAAACAGAAATTAAACAAAGATATAAGAGATTTAAATGAGACCTTAGACCAACTATGCTTGATAGACTCATATAGAACACTCCACCCAACAGACAAAGAATATACATTCTTCTCATCACCCCATGGAACATTCTCCAAAATTGATCATATCCTGGGACACAAAACAAATATCAACAGAATCAAAAGAATTGAAATTTTACCTTGTATCTTCTCAGACCATAAGGCACTAAAGGTGGAACTCAACTCTAACAAAAATGCTCGACCCCACCCAAAGGCATGGAAATTAAACAATCTTCTGTTGAATAACAGATGGGTGCAGGAAGAAATAAAACAGAAAATCATTAACTTCCTTGAGCATAACAACAATGAAGATACAAGCTACCAAAACCTCTGGGATACTGCAAAAGCAGTTTTGAGAGGAAAATTCATCAGTTTAGATGCCTACATTCGAAAAACAGAAAGAGAGCACATCAACAATCTCACAAGAGATCTTATGGAATTGGAAAAAGAAGAACAATCTAAGCCTAAACTCAGTAGAAGAAAAGAAATATCCAAAATCAAATCAGAGATCAATGAAATTGAAAACAAAAGAATCATTCAGAAAATTAATGAAACAAGGAGTTGGTTTTTTGAAAAAATAAATAAAATAGATAAACCATTGGCCAGACTAACGAGAAATAGAAAAGTAAAATCTCTAGTAACCTCAATCAGAAACGATAAAGGGGAAATAACAACTGATCCCACAGAGATTCAAGAGATCATCTCTGAATACTACCAGAAACTCTATGCCCAGAAATTTGACAATGTGAAGGAAATGGATCAATATTTGGAATCACACCCTCTCCCTAGACTCAGCCAGGAAGAAATAGAGCTCCTGAACAGACCAATTTCAAGCACTGAGATCAAAGAAACAATAAAAAAGCTTCCAACTAAAAAATGCCCTGGTCCAGATGGCTTCACTTCAGAATTCTATCAAGCCTTCAAGGAAGAGCTTATTCCTGTACTGCAGAAATTATTCCAAAAAACTGAGGAAGAAGGAATCTTCCCCAACAGATTCTATGAAGCAAACATCACCCTGATACCAAAACCAGGAAAAGACCCAAACAAAAAGGAGAATTTCAGACCAATCTCACTCATGAATATAGATGGAAAAATTCTCAACAAAATCCTAGCCAATAGATTACAGCTTATCATCAAAAAAGTCATTCATCATGATCAAGTAGGCTTCATCCCAGAGATGCAAGGCTGGTTTAACATACGCAAGTCCATAAACGTTATCCACCATATTAACAGAGGCAAAAATAAAGATCACATGATCCTCTCAATAGATGCAGAAAAAGAATTTGATAAAATCCAGCATCCTTTTCTAATTAGAACACTGAAGAGTATAGGCATAGGTGGCACATTTCTAAAACTGATTGAAGCTATCTATGACAAACCCACAGCCAATATTTTACTGAATGGAGTAAAACTCAAAGCTTTTCCTCTTAGAACTGGAACCAGACAAAGTTGTCCTCTGTCACCTTTACTATTCAACATAGTGCTGGAAGTTCTAGCCAATACAATGAGGCAAGACAAGGAAATAAAGGGAATCCAAATGGGAGCAGAGGAGGTCAAACTCTCCCTCTTTGCTGACGACATGATCTTATACTTAGAGAACCCCAAAGACTCAACCACAAGACTCCTAGAAGTCATCAAAAAATACAGTAATGTTTCAGGATATAAAATCAATGTCCACAAGTCAGTAGCCTTTGTATACACCAATAACAGTCAAGATGAGAAGCTAATTAAGGACACAACTCCCTTCACCATAGTTTCAAAGAAAATGAAATACCTAGGAATATACCTAACGAAGGAGGTGAAGGACCTCTATAAAGAAAACTATGAACTCCTCAGAAAGGAAATAGAAGAGGATATTAACAAATGGAAGAACATACCATGCTCATGGATTGGAAGAATCAACATTGTTAAAATGTCTATACTTCCCAAAGCAATCTACCTATTCAATGCCATTCCTATCAAAGTACCTACATCATACTTTCAAGATTTGGAAAAAATGATTCTGCGTTTTGTATGGAACCGGAAAAAACCCCGTATAGCTAAGGCAGTTCTTAGTAACAAAAATAAAGCTGGGGGCATCAGCATACCAGACTTTAGTCTGTACTACAAAGCCATAGTGCTCAAGACAGCATGGTACTGGCAGAAAAACAGAGACATAGGCACTTGGAATCGAATTGAACACCAAGAAATGAAACTAGTATCTTACAACCACCTAATCTTCGATAAACCAAACAAGAACTTACCTTGGGGGAAAGACTCCCTATTCAATAAATGGTGTTGGGAGAACTGGATGTCTACATGTCAAAGACTGAAACTGGACCCGCACCTTTCCCCACTCACAAAAATTGACTCAAGATGGATAAAGGACTTAAATTTAAGGCATAAAACAATAAAAATACTCAAAGAAAGCATAGGAAATACACTGGAAGATATTGGCCTGGGGGAAGACTTCATGAAGAAGACTGCCATGGCAATTGCAACAACAACAAAAGTAAACAAATGGGACTTCATTAAACTGAAAAGCTTCTGTGCAGCTAAGGAGACAATAACCAAAGCAAAGAGACAACCTACACAATGGGAAAGGATATTTGCATATTTTCAATCAGACAAAAGCTTGATAACCAGGATCTATAGAGAACTCAAATTAATCCACATGAAAAAAGCCAACAATGCCGTATATCAATGGGCAAGAGACATGAATAGAACTTTCTCTAAAGACGACAGACGAATGGCTAACAAACACATGAAAAAATGTTCATCATCTCTATATATTAGAGAAATGCAAATCAAAACAACCCTGAGATATCATCTAACCCCTGTGAGAATGGCCCACATCACAAAATCTCAAAACTGCAGATGCTGGCGTGGATGTGGAGAGAAGGGAACACTTTTACACTGCTGGTGAGACTGCAAACTAGTACAACCTTTCTGGAAGGATGTATGGAGAAACCTCAAAGCACTCAACCTAGACCTCCCATTCGATCCTGCAATCCCATTACTGGGCATCTACCCAGAAGGAAAAAAATCCTTTTATCATAAGGACATTTGTACTAGACTGTTTATTGCAGCTCAATTTACAATTGCCAAAATGTGGAAAGAGCCTAAATGCCCACCAACCCAGGAATGGATTAACAAGCTGTGGTACATGTATACCATGGAATACTATTCAGCCATTTAAAAAAATGGAGACTTTACATCCTTCGTATTAACCTGGATGGAAGTGGAAGACATTATTCTTAGTAAAGCATCACAAGAATGGAGAAGCATGAATCCTATGTACTCAATCTTGATATGAGGACAAGTAAGGTTATGGGGGGGGGGAAGCAGAAAGCGGGATGGAGGGAGGGGGGTGGGGCCTTAGTGTGTGTCACACTTTATGGGGGCAAAACATGATTGCAAGAGGGACTTTACCTAACAATTGCAATCAGTGTAACTGGCTTATTGTACCCTCAATGAATCCCCAACAATAAAAAAAAAAAGAAGATAACACAATTTAAAAAAAAAAAAAAAAAGAATGGGGAAGCATGAATCCTATGTACTCAATTTTGATATGAGGACAATTAATGACAATTAAGGTTATTGGGGGGGGAAGCAGAAAGAGGGACGGAAGGAGGAGGGTGGGGCCTTGGTGTGTGTCACACTTTATGGGGGCAAGACATGATTGTAAGAGGGACTTTACCTAACAATTGCAATCAGTGTAACCTGGCTTATTGTACCCTCAATGAATCCCAACAATAAAAAAAAAAAAGTATTTTAACCATGAAAAAAGATAGAGTATAAAATCTGTTAGATATGAAAATATAAAGAAAGAAAAAAATCAAAGGTAGAAAATAGAAATGAAAACTCTTGAAGACAGTAAACCAAAAAGTGAAGAGATGGAATAAAGGACAGAAACAACAAGAAAAATAAAAATTAGTTCAGTACTTAAATATCCAATTAATAAGAGTCTAAAAATAAAGAAAATTGAAAACTGAAAGTGAAGAAATTGTAAACAAAAGAAAAATTGCAAATGACCAGTGATCAAAATGGTTTTGGAATCCTCAACAATGAAAGTGTGGGGCAATGAGGTAATGCCTTTCAATTACTGAAGGAAAATATTTTCCTTCTAAGAATTCTATACTCAACAAAATTATCAATGAAGGACAGTACATGTATAAATAAATGATCATTTCAATGCTATAAGTTCTCCTAAAAGTTTCCTTCCCTCCATCCATCATTTATTAAGAAGGTGCTCTGCTCAATAAAAATTAAGGAATAAGTCAGAAAGAGGAAAGAACAGTGAAAAAGGAAGGTATAGTAAAGGAGCAAAGCAAAAGAAGTTCCCCAGTGATAAGAGCTAATCACCAGACTTAGGGGACAGTCCATTGGTATAAGAGTATTTCAAAAGACTTAAAGAAAGATGAATTTGAAAATCTCTGATGCATCCAAAAATCTGGCTATCTAGACAACTTTCAGAGAGTTTAGGTTGAATTGCTAAGTGTATAAATTTAAAATCAGTGAAAAAAGAAGCCAAGATTTAACCTATGCAAAGAAAAGCACACAAGGAAAAATGTATTCATAGCGTTATATGACTCAGACTTAAAGAGTGCTTACACAGTATTGAAGAATGCAAGCACTGAATATCGATCTGTTTATAATAATTATATTGGGAGGGTGAAAAATATGAAAGATGGGAAAGTGACAAGGGACAGGAGGTGGGGAGAAAGAGCTAGATCTTCATTGTTCTAAGACATTAATTCAATCATAATTATTTAGCTACATATGAAAATATCTAATAAATAATGTCTAATATCAACTAATTTCACAATAAACAAAAGAGTTGGAAGTGGCTGCTGTCAGGCAGGAAAAAATGAAGAAAGGAAGTGGTTGATTTCCTTAAGATTACATGCAAGGTTATACACATGTATAACTCTCACATAGCTCTTTAGCTATATTCATGTATAACTCAATAAAAAAGCTTAAAAAGTAAAGAAAAATTTGGTTTTAACTTACTAGTAGTGGGAGAAATGCTAATTAAAACAATATAGTATTTGATCATTCCCAAGATTAAAACCTTTAAAGTCATCAATTAACGTGAAAATGCATAAAGACATATTCTCAAAAACTGCTATTAAAGGTATAAAACTATTTTGGAGAACACTAATGACATTAAAACATAACTGAATACCCACATGCTTTAACGGTAGCAATTGTATTGATGTAGCAATTGTATTTTCATTTTCTTATTTTTTATTTTTTGAGAAAAAATCTGATTCCTTCATCCTAGGTAGAGTGCTGTGGGCTCATATCTCACAGCAACCTTGGGCTTGAGCAATCCCCTTGCCTCAGTCTTCCAAGTAACTGACTACCACCACACCTGGCTAGTTTTCTCTATTTTTAGTAGAGACAAGGTCTCACTGTCTCTTAGGCTGGTCTCAAACTCCTGACCTCAAGCAATCTACCTGCCCCAGAGTGCTAGGATTACAGGTGTAAATACCGCGATTGTATTTTTAAGTATTTACCTCCCCCAATATCGTTAGGACAAATATATAAGGAGATATGCTTTTACAGCATTTTCTATATAAGAGAAAAAGAAAAAACAATTTAAATATCTGTCAATAGGGAAATAGATAAGCAGAACATAATGTGTCTATATGATAGAATAATCTGAGAAGGGAATAAATTAATTCAATATAAAAAGAGACTATCAAACTTTTAAAATGTGATTCATAGCAACAAATACATTTTAAATCATAACCCAGAACACACATCTATACATATATACTCCTTAAAAATGCATTTTTAAATTTTCTATCCTATACTATTCCATTCTTAATTATTTTCTTCTCTCTCTAAAAACTGTTATTATGACTCTCCAAATCAATTTTAAAATGAAACTGGAAAACAATATAAAGATCATCTAAGCCAAAATAAGTAATATGGTAAGCATTGGCCATATATGGTTACTGATTTTTGAAATGTAGCAAGCCTGAACTGAGATGTGTTACAAGTATAAAATACACACCAGATTTCTAAAAGTTAAAAATATATAATGTAAAATGTTGTAATAATTTTATTGATTACATTTTAAAATATTTCAAATTTACTGAGTTAAAATATACTATTATAACTTATTTCACCTTCATGGGGGACAGGCTCACTCTGTTGCTCTGGGTAGAGTGCTGTGGCATCATAGCTCACAGCAACTTCAAACTCCTAGGCTCAAGTGAATATCTTGCTTCAGTTCTTCTATTTCTAGTAGAGATGGGCCCTCACTCTTGCTCAGGCTTGTCTTAAATCTCTGAGGTCAAACATTCTACCTGCCATGGCTGCCCAGAGTGCTGGGTTTATAGGTGTGAGCCACCATGCCCATACTCACCTATTTCTTTTCACTTTATTAAAGTAGCTACTAGAAAATTTAAAATTGCTTATGTTATTTTCATTATATTTCTATTCAACAATATTGTTCTGGATGATAAAGACACTGTCCCTTGGCATTATATGGCCATAAATTTACTAAGACTTTAGCAATGCCCATAGTATAAAACAGGGGTCCTCAAACTTTTTAAATAGTGGGCCAGTTCACTGTCCCTCATACTGTTGGAGGACCGGACTATAGTTTAAAAAAAAACTATGAACAAATTCCTTTATTTATTTATTTATTTATTTATTGTTGGGGATTCATTGAGGGTACAATAAGCCAGGTTACACTGATTGCAATTGTTAGGTAAAGTCCCTCTTGCAATCATGTCTTGCCCCCATAAAGTGTGACACACACCAAGGCCCCACCCCCCTCCTTCCGTCCCTCTTTCTGCTTCCCCCCCCATAACCTTAATTGTCATTAATTGTCCTCATATCAAAATTGAGTACATAGGATTCATGCTTCTCCATTCTTGTGATGCTTTACTAAGAATAATGTCTTCCACGTCCATCCAGGTTAATACAAAGGATGGAAAGTCTCCATTTTTTTTTTTTTTTTTTTTTTTTTATTGTTGGGGATTCATTGAGGGTACAATAAGCCAGGTTACACTGATTGCAATTGTTAGGTAAAGTCCCTCTTGCAATCATGTCTTGCCCCCATAAAGTGTGACACACACCAAGGCCCCACCCACCTCCCTCCTTCCCTCTTTCTGTTTCCCCCCCATAACCATAATTGTCATTAATTGTCCTCATATCAAAATTGAGTACATAGGATTCATACTTCTCCATTCTTGTGATGCTTTACTAAGAATAATGTCTTCCACGTCCATCCAGGTTAATACGAAGGATGTAAAGTCTCTATTTTTTTTAATGGCTGAATAGTATTCCATGGTATACATATACCACAGCTTGTTAATCCATTCCTGGGTTGGTGGGCATTTAGGCTGTTTCCACATTTTGGCGATTGTAAATTGAGCTGCAATAAACAGTCTAGTACAAGTGTCCTTATGATAAAAGGATTTCTTTCCTTCTGGGTAGATGCCTAGTAATGGGATTGCAGGATCAAATGGGAGGTCTAGCTTGAGTGCTTTGAGGTTTCTCCATACTTCCTTCCAGAAAGGTTGTACTAGTTTGCAGTCCCACCAGCAGTGTAAAAGTGTTCCCTTCTCTCCACATCCACGCCAGCATCTGCAGTTTTGAGATTTTGTGATGTGGGCCGTTCTCACTGGGGTTAGATGATATCTCAGGGTTGTTTTGATTTGCATTTCTCTAATATATAGAGATGATGAACATTTTTAATAAAAATCCTCCAAGAAAGCATAGGAAAAACACTGGAAGATATTGGCCTGGGGAAAGACTTCATGAAGAAGACTGCCATGGCAATTGCAACAACAACAAAAATAAACAAATGGGACTTCATTAAACTGAAAAGCTTCTGTACAGCTAAGGAGACAATAACCAAAGCAAAGAGACAACCTACACAATGGGAAAGGATATTTGCATATTTTCAATCAGACAAAAGCTTGATAACTAGGATCTATAGAGAACTCAAATTAATCCACATGAAAAAAGCCAACAATCCCATAGATCAATGGGCAAGAGACATGAATAGAACTTTCTCTAAAGTCTCCATTTTTTTTAATGGCTGAATAGTATTCCATGGTATACATATACCACTGCTTGTTAATCCATTCCCGGGTTGGTGGGCAAAAAAAAACTATGAACAAATTCCTATGCACACTCCACATATCTTATTTTGAAGTAAAAAAACAAAACGGGAACAGATACAATCAAACTGCCTCATGTGGCTCACGGGCCATAGTTTGAGGACTCCTGGTATAAAATATTCAGACTTTCAGTCCAGATACTTGGAACTGGGAAATGCTCTCCAAGGTGCATTCCAGTAATTTGGTTCCCCATAAAATTGCCCATAAGAAAAAACAATGTGTTGGTTAAAATGACATATTTCTGTTCTGTCTGACAGTTACATTTTTTATTGTAAATCAATGAAATGATTTTGTTTTTTTGTTAGTATTTTATGAGCTTTGTTAGCATGATTCAGCATCTCTGAACTAACCCTGCAGATTATTAGAGACTCCATGAGCCTGAGGGTCAAAGTTAAAGACTGTAGACCATAATCAAGGACTGTAGTTCTCAAACTTTAATGTTGGAGAAGTCACCTGAAAGGCTAGGTGAAACACAGATTACGGGGTCCCACCCACAGAGTTTCTGATTCAGTAAGCCTGGAGTGAGGCTTGAGAGTTTGTTACTTCCATACATTCTCAGGATGTTGGTCCAGATCACAAGTTAACAAAGAGTGATCAAAATAAATGCCACCTTTTAGAGCAGCCTGTCCATCTTCATCTTCTCTTATTGCCCCTGTGGGGGGCCTAGAGCAGTATCTGTGGCAACCTGCTCATAAAGCTTCATGACTTACTATACAAGCTGACTTAAAGAAAACAGCCGGTAAGCACTGAACTCAGAAGCTTCATCAAACCGTTTTTATTTTATCATTTTACATATAGTAATTCAAATTCAAAGTATACTATTTTTTGTAGTACAACTTTATTTTAACTTCTCCATAGACCCTTCCCCAAAGATGATGTCTGCAGAAATACAGATGTGTGCGGTCTTACAAATCTTTATTAAGTTTATACAGACAAGTCCTTCAGTTTAAATGTCAGGGATCTTCAAGCCCCTTGAGCTGTTCAGTAGGGCTGGTCCAATTCACTCATCAGAAGTACCAAGTTTGGCCATGTCAAAGTAATATATGGGGGAGTGGAAATAAAATGCCCAGGACTCTCCAGTAGCAGAATGGAGGCAAAGTTTATTTAAAGTAAAGAAAAACAGCACAATTTATTTAAATCAAAGCATAGATAAGTATAGACTTTTCCAGAGAGAGAGGAGATGCCACACAAAGCCAGTATACCAGTATAAGTATTTATACCTAGCTCCCCTATAATTAGGTATAATAGCTTTTCATTGGTTGTATGAGGTCTTTAAGTATTCTTGCCTATTTCTTATTAGTTACAAGTTATCTTGGTTACCCCATGTGCCCATTTTCCTTCATGTGTTAATAATTGCCATCGGCTATTTTCTAGGTACTGCATGGTGGTGAACTGGTAGTCTTGTGATGTTTGTGACATTTGCTGTGTCTACTGTTCTGTAACTGTCACCATTACTCCACTTAGTGTTACAAACTTGAAACTGCATTTTGTGGTGAACAGGACATACTTAATCAACTGAATCACAAGGTTCCTGAAACTCATTGTTAGTTTCAGGTCCTTTTTAATGTTCTTATCTAGAAGGCCAAACTTTTCTCCTATTTCCCGGTAGCCCCTTTCTATCCCTAATCTTTAAAGATGAGGAAACAGGCTCAGACAGTTGTGGGTAATCCAAGGTAGCACAAATAGCTAGAGCCAGAGCTGGCACAAGAACCGAGGTTTTCCATTGTAGGCAGAATGGAGACTGGCAAGGGAAAACACCCCCCAAAAAAGGGAAAAATAAAAAAGTAAGCTGAGTGAGGCAGAACAAAGGAAAGTCAGCTAGATTAACTTAAAACCAGCCACTGCTAAATTTCCTTTTTTTCTTTTTTTCTTTTTATTGTTGAGGATTCATTGAGGGTACAATAAGCCAAGTTACACTGATTGCAATTGTTAGGTAAAGTCCCTCTTGCAATCATGTCTTGCCCCCATAAAGTGTGACACACACCAAGGCCCCACCCGCCTCCCTCCGTCCCTCTTTCTGCTTTTCCTCCCCCACCATAACCTTAATTGTCATTAATTGTCCTCATATCAAAATTGAGTACATAGGATTCATGCTTCTCCATTCTTGTGAAACAAGTTTCCTGCTTTTCCTAGAGCTCTGACCTATTGGGAATACAGCTTACTAACACCCCTGTTGGGTCTGTAAACACTCTGAGGAATAATGGCTACAGAAGATACTATGGCAAGGTCTCAAAAGATACATTAACTAGGCCGTTTCCTGCACAGTAAACTGACAAAGCAAATACCCATTGTGGAGATTTGTATTTGGTTGAGGCAGAAATCAAGGCAACAGCTCAAGCCCTGAAATATGGGCAGGAGGACTCGTATCCCTTCTTACAGAGGAAGACTCTCTGTGGTGGTGATGAGAGGAAAATTCCTGTCTCCCACCGATTCTTCAGAGGAGATTGATGCCAGTGGAATTTTACTCCACAGTGAACTAGTGGAGTTTAACACCTCCCTAGAAATCTGTGGGTGTAAACTCAGACAGGAGACTGCCCCCACACAAGGCTCAGGTTCCAGGCTTCTCAAGACTCCTCAGACCCTTAAAGTTAATGATTACAGAAAAATAGGAGCTGATATGCTTGCTCAGACGAACTGCTGGCATCTCTGTTCCCTTCCTCAGCTTACCCTCTGGGCTAATGAGCAAATAGCCTTCAATAAAAGCTGAGTGGAACTGACTGGAGCCCCACAAGTGGACAGTGGTCCCCTGAGTTCCCACCTTTGAAAATTCTATTCTGTCATTCTTATCTCTTTCTTTCTCATTGTTTCTAACTTTATATTACTTCAGTCAATCACCACCAGATACATAGGTCTTAACTGACCCTGCCCCCAGGGCAGAACCCCAGCATCCATTTTTCAAAGCAGCTTCACTTCTGAGGTACCAGTGCCTTCCACTGATTGCTTAGTGACTGCACCCAATCTTTATCCACATTTGAGAAGTAAAGTATGTTGTAAAACTCACTCATTATTTTATCTGAAGGAAAGAGTGTTAATCATCTCCAGTGTATCTATTAAATGTTTGGTGCTTAAAGATATTTTGTGGCATAAAATAGTTTTGCTGCATAATTTGCAGAGGAATCACTTGTTTTTTTTTTCAGAGATGCAAATTGAGTACTTGCTCTATAAAAGTTGTGTTTGAATCCCTTCCAATCTGGATCGCTCCCTGACTAGTTAAATATTTAATACCTACTATATGCTGCTTTTAGTGAACATGGCTGGAATTCAAGCAGCTCTAAACCTCTCATCTGCTCTCTGTGACAAGGATACATTTGTTGATGAAGGTCTAATACAGTTTTGCTAAAGGCCAAACTCAACACATCTGGTAAAGACTCAGAAGGGCCCCAGCCTCAAAAATCACTTATTATTCTGAGAGACTAGCAGCAGCCTACTGTGAAACCAAGGCAATAATTGTAAAATACATAAATATCAACCTCTGAGGAAAAAAAATCAGAATTGTAAGCAAAACCTGATAGAGAAAATTCCCAAGCTACTGATGTGAAATGTATTCCAGAGTTCAACATTTCTTGAATGAATCTATGAGGTATCCCACGAAAATTAATTAAAGTACAATGATCTTCTGTTTTAATAATCCTGGGCAACAGCCTGTTAAGCAAAATCAGGTTTCTTAACTACAAATCCTTATAACATCAAACTCTGTACTGTCTCTTTGAAGAGTGGAGTGTAATGTTCACAGTGCTCCAGAATTCTTTGAATACATTGCCTATTTTCTGTAGACTGCAGCTCAGACCCAGTATACTCTGCTCACTTTGTCATAGTTTATAAAATACAAGTGCATCTTTTTTCCCAAAGAAGTCAGTCTGGTTTCTGCCATTAGTTTGTATTGTGCCCATCTTTGTCAGTCTCTTTAAAATCTACACACAAAAAAGAATCTGTTTTTGTGTCCATTACTAGACACATGAAAACAACAACAAAATAGTCACCTTGCCTTGCTATCAAAATAATGTTAAATAAATGGTTCAACAAAAATTTCTCCCTAAATATTTGCCTCCCTCTCCACCAGATCAACTAACTCAATTCCTGGCAATTTTTCAAAATAGCAATGAGACATCTCCAACCTTTGATGCCCATGACAAAGAGAAGATAATATTCCTAATTCTCTTGATGCCACAGATGCACAAGAGGTCAGGCAGAAAATGGCTAGAGAGCTCTTCTGACTTCCAGAAATCCATAATCAGGCAAATGGAGCTGTAGAATGCCCCTCCCACCAAGCACAGTGGGGCAGTAACACTAGGTCAGTGGGCTAGAAGAAAGACGTGGAGAGAACTCAGAGATCAGAAACTAAAAGAAAACAAGGTGAATCTTTTGGAGGCCAAAATGTAGCAAATGCCAGCTACTACTCAGTGGAGAAGACAAGCAGAAGGTCAAGGAGTCACCTTCCCACCAAAGATACATAAGAGTTCAGAGAAAGGCTGGGGGTGGTGGCTCACGCCTGTCATCCTAGCACTCTGGGAGGCAGAGGCTGGTATATTGCTTGAGCTCATGAATGTGAGACCAGTCTAACAAGAGCAAACCCTTGTCTTTAAAAATAGCCAGGCCTTATGGGTAGCGTCTGTAGTCCCAGCTACTCAGGAACTAAGGCAAGAGAATCACTTGAGCCCAAGTGTTTGAGGTTGTTGTGAGCTGTGACTCCATGGCACACTACTCAGAGGGACAAAGAGAGACTCTGTCTCAAAAAAAAAAAAAGTCTTAGGAGAAAGACAAGATTTATGATAGACTCAACAAAATTCTATTTTTCCTTGACTTTTGAGTTGTAATAGAAATTGAATCTACAACCTCATTTTATCCATCAGGCAATCAGGGTGTAGAGGATCTATCCTTGATCAGAATCTGATCTTATTAAATCATGTGAAGTAGGGAGAGTAACCAACCCTGTCATCTATTATTAGAGATAAGCATCCATTTTAAGGAAGAGTAAACTTGCCATCTACAGAAAACATATATATGTACAGTCAAAGCTCATCTCCTCGATTATCATCACCTGCTAAGAAAAGTTATTGCAATTGAAGAATTAGAGCTCAGAACAACCAAGGAAGGGAAGTTCAATTCTATTCCTTTATATGAAATGACCTCAGAATATCCCCCAAAGCACTTATGCTAGGACCTGGCAAAATCCAGATGTTTCTGAAATCTCCCTCAACTCTTTGATATTTAAAGGAATATGACAAATAGAGAAAAGAATGCAATTTAGTTCAGGTGTCCAACCATCTAGTTCTAAATTGCACTCTGTCTCTACAAAAAAAAAAAAAAAATAGGTGATGTCTTCTATTTGGATTCTATCCCTGAACAGGAGGGATAAGGGACAATTCATCGTGGAAAGGAACTGTTTTGTTGGCAAAGATACATGGAAATCCTAAAAGGATATTAGTTAGTATGATAAACACAAAAACATTTGATAATTCAGTGAACATCAGCAACCCCTTACTTGAGCTAGAAAAACTATCAAAGAATGAGTTGGGGTTTTTATCTCACACACCCCAAAATTGGAAATGCCTTATTCTGTAGTGAATACATAACATAAAACATTATGCTGTAATAGATATTATGTTTATGTCATGTGTTATGGCAGAAACTGCCATCTGAATCCAGTTTTCTAAGAAATATAGCTGTCCAACTAATGCTTACATTTCTCAGCCTTACTTCCAATTAGCTGCAGCCACATGACAAAGGAGATATGAGTGGAAGTGATTTGTGCAACTTCCAGAATATAGTCTTGATTAAGCAAGGCTTTAATCCCCTTTTCTTATTCTTGCTGGCAGGAATTCAGGTAATATAGTAAATCATATATATTTTTAAAAATATCAAGGAAATACCTTATGGATGGTGAAAGAATAAAAGATTGGAAAGAAAGGTGGAGGGAAAAAGAATAAAATGAAACTTGGGTCCCCGACATCATAAAATGGCAAAAAATAGATGTATACTATTTATGCTAGAATGTTGCATGAAGAAAAATTAACTTCTATCTTGCTAACATAAATATTATTTGGGGTCTTTATTACAATATCAAAGGCATCTCTAATTAACATAGGGGTAGTAATTCTCTTGGCTTCCCAAATTAATTCATTCAACAAATATTTTCTAAGTATATATTAGCTTTGTGTTACTAGAGACAAAAAGTTCACAGCTTTCAAGACATGAAAAATACTTGCTGTTCTAGAGCATTTTTCACATATTTGTGTTTACTGTGTATAAAGAGAAAAAAGAAGAAAATTGTCGATTTTATATGTAGGGCTTAGAAATGGAATTTTAGAAAAAGATATTGATCGGTCTGGGGACTCTCTAATTCATTTACTTCTAATAATACTTGGAGAGATTCTTTTAAAACAGTACTTTGGTAACAAAAAAACATAAAGCATGATATCTGAAGCACACACACACACTATATTTTATATATATGTATTTTTATACATTCCATTATGTATTTTTATACATATGTACAAAATATATAATCTGTGCATACACACACATAAACACAAGCAGGATCTACAAATACCATACAGGGATTAATGTCCCCTTACAACTCTGAAATACCTCTTATTTAATGCTTCCCTATATCATTGCAACATAATAGTTGCTTGCATATATCTTAGCTTTGCTCAAAGACTGAAAGTTCTTGACGGAAAGGGTTATGCCTTATTCATGTTTGTGCCCCAATAGTAAGTTTTACAGTGCTTGGAACATAAAAGGAGTGTGATATGTACCTGTGAATAAGTAACTGTTTTAGTCCATTTTGTGCTACTTGGAATTTCACAGACTAAATAATTTATAATGCAAAGAAATTTATTGGCTCATGGTTCTGGAGGCTGAAAAGTGCAAGACACTGGGCCAGGGTCTGGCAAGGGCTTTCTTCATATGTCATCCCATGACAGAAGGGGAGAGAGAGAAAGAGCTTGAACTCTCAGCTTCATGCCCTTTTATAATCAGCATCAATCCATCCTTGCAGCTGGAGCCCTCCTGACCTAAATACTTTCAATTAGGCCCCATCTCTCAAAACTATTGCACTGTGGATCAACACATGAGCTTTGGAGACACATTCAAACCATAGTAGTGACTAGAATGACTTATTCACTTATTCATTTATTCAATGGATTTGAGAGTCATGCCAGGGGATGGGAGATAGGAACTTAAATACAGATTTTTTTGTCTAAGTAGATGTTTTTGGAATAAACTGGCTATAACCAGAAAGTAAGAGCCATTGGACATAATATGTAACAGCCATTTAATCACAAAATAATTACAAGTCCAAGTTTTCTAAGGCAACAGGTCAAACTCATCAAATGTCGAATTTTTTATTTGTTTATTCATGCAAAGTACCTCCGTAACTGTTATGGAGAAAGGTTTGTTGACTGCTACAGTGAAGGAGCTCAGGAACTTTTACCCCAAAATATGATTCCTTGTTATAAAGTGTATTTTGAATTAAAGGTCCTTAACTATCAAGAGACTTTAGAAAGGGCTTTCCCTCTTTTTCACAATACCAGAAAGGCCTGACAAAAAGAATAATTGCCTTTCCTAACCCTCCTTGCTATCTCACTATTTTACAGAAAAGAAGATGAAGCATACAACCAAAGCTGACCCAAACCAATATACCTCTCTCTTAATTTAATTTGCAAAGAGAATCATTTACAAATGAATCTCCACCCCCCCATTCATCCTTGACAGTAACCATTTATTGCCCCTAAACAGAATTATCTATATTCCTCATCTCCCGTTCCCCTCTAAAAGGAACATATATACATTTCTGAACCCTACTGGAAAATTGAATAATCACTCTGTGATTCTCCCCATGCATATAGTAAATAAACCTATTTCTCTGCCTTATTTCAAGTTTATCTTTCAGTGAATCTTCCAGGGCAAAGGGAAAAGTTTCCCCTCACCCCCTACACCAAAATAATGAAATGTGACAAAGGACAATGTTTCTTTCACACTCACTGTAACTGCAGGTAAGGTAAGCAGTTAATCGAAATCCGTTCATTCTGCCAAAATTCTTAAATATTCTAAGGGCTGATTTATGAACACACACCTTGTAAAGACAACTGGCAATTAAGTCCTAATAGGATTCCTAAGGATATCATAACCAACTCGCAAGCAGACCAACTTACCCTACTGCAGTGGTTCTCAACCATCCTAATGCCGCAACCGTTTAATATAGTTCCTGCGGGTTGTGAACCACTGTCCTAGAGCTTAAAAGGAAATCTTCAACATGTGCTGCAAATATAAATACCTGAGAACCATTTGGGACAAGCATCCAGGAAGGGCTCCACAATCGGGCTATCCACCAATAGCTCGATTAAGATCAGCTGCCAGCCCTCCTTAAGAGAAACAGCCTTGAAATCATTTACCTTCAAAATAAATGATCAAGGGACATTGACTTTTTCCTCTGAAATATCCTTTATAATGCATATCAAATGTTTCTAAATATAGAAAACAGTATCTCTCATTCTCATCTGTGGGTACTATTCATAGGCAATCTATTATGCTTTGAATTTTTTATTTAATTGATACATAATATCATATGAACACAATTTTATAAAATGAAGAACTTACATCTGATGATCTCTGTAAATTCCTTTTCAGCTTTAATATGATTTCTCCACAATCATTCATATATCCCAATAAAAATGCCATCCCAAGGAAAGTCAATACAACCTTACTTAAATTTTTGCCCTCTTCTTTTTCGTTAGCCTTTTTACAAAGTAAGTTATTAAAGCTTTTAGAAAGAAAATTTCAAAGGCAACAGTGTCAAAGACACATCACGATAGTACTAACTTGTAAGGGGAAAATGCCATTTCATACAGCAGCTGCTACCGAGAACATAGAGCAATTTCATGCAACCAAAAGCCTTGGTATTTTCAGGTCCTGTAAGATTATAATCCAAAACAATTACTAAATTCAATCTGTAGTTTAACTAGTTTAAAATATGCTGACATGTTTATATGCACCTGTACAGGATCCTAAATCATGGATGTGTCGAATTCTGACCATGAGCCGTTCAGATAAATAGTCTTTAAATAGTCCAGGATAGATGAGGGTCCAGGTATGTCTGTAATTCCCTTGTGCTTTTGAAATTGCCTTTGCAAACTGATGAAGGAGTGCAAGGCAAGAACTAGAGTAAGAATCCCCAAACTCTGTGAGTAAACAGGCTTAGATAAAAATGATGACAATAATCAGCCACTGTCTCTTCATTTGCTAGATAATAGTCACCGTCCTCTGTTTATTTCCAGCTGGTGGTTGTAAAGTTTTTTAACTTTTTCTGCATAGCTGGTATTTGTGAAGATTCTCCATATTTGTAAACTTTTCTCCATAGATTACAACACCTTTTGTTTGTTTGTTTGTTTTTGCATTTTAAAACTGGTTTTAGTGCATATGTCAGATTAATTTTGCAACAATTGTTAATACTCTGAATTTGCTCTCTGTGCTTTGGACGGTGTTAATGCTCTCAGAAGAGTCTGATGTCTCAGATTTGACATGTATTTGACTCAGAGAAAAGGCAATCACAGGAAAGTAGCTGGAGGGTTCCATAGAGTGGGGAGGGTGCCTCAAAGGTGAGGCAGCGGCATTGTCAGGAGAGGTATCACAACACACAAGGTAAATAAGTCAGATCCTTTGAAGAGAAAGGTTGTCTTAGTTAAGTAATGAAAGATGACACAGGAAACATATGGTGGAGCTCTGCTGATGTGTCCCCACAGACTCTTTTTTTTTTTTTTTATTAGTATTAGATCATAGCTTTGTACATTAATGCGATCATGGGGCACCATGCACTGGTTTTATAAACAATTCGACACATTTTCATCACACTGGTTAACATAGCATTCCTGGCATTTTCTTAGTTATTGTGTTAAGATAATCATATTCTGCATTCACTAAGTTTCACATGTACCCTTGTAAGATGCACCGCAGGTGTAATCCCATCAATCACCCTCCCTCTGCCCATCACCTTTTGAAACCCTAAAGGTAGTTTCAAAGATAACTTTCAGGCCCCACATTCCAGTGGATTGGCTAACCCACCCAGACCAGCAGCCTATACCAAGAAATCAACACAACTGGAATCATGACCCCAGGAGCTGAAGCACAGCAAGAAGATGATTTCTAGACCTCTAGAGTGATTTTCACACCTCTATTATTTTGCCCCAAACTTAGCCAGTTAGAAAACCTAATTACCTAATCCCCCACCTATCAAACTATCCTTGAAAACCCTGTGTCCAATTGCCAGGGAGGCAGATTTGATAAATTTCTCCTATATAATGCTATGCAGAATAAACTCTTTCTCCACTGTAAATCCTGCTGTCTCTGTGTATTGGCTTCCTCTTGGGTGGTGGGCAAATGACCATGGTTGGGTGGCAACATTTTCCAAGCAATTAAAATTTTATACGTATTCTACCTGGGAAGATTTAGGGCGATTTAACTTAATATTACCAAAAGAGATTGGTTAGGAAAGCCAGACCACTTTGTTCTACAAAAGAATTTTAAACTCCCAGACTGAACTTAGTATATCCATGGTTTTCTAGGTGTCTGCTAAATCCTCAACCATTATTTTTCTAGAAACAGAATGTCAAGTTACTCTGTTAATCATTCTTCAAATACTATTGCTACGCAGTGCATTAATAAATGAAAATGAGCCCAATTATTCACCTGTTAGTGAGTGAGGACTGGAGAAAGAGAATACTGAAAGAATAATATTTCCCTTTCAATACTCCAGCATACAATCTCTATGGTACAGTCCTATAGATAATAATTTGGCATTGTATGTCTACGTGATGTGATAACAATGTTAAGTAATAACGACGATTTCTTTTCATCAACAATTTCTCACTTCCATGTCTAAACTCTACTCTCTATCCATAACCCACCCTACCACATCTTTAATAAAAGATTTCTATTACCCAGAAAGAACTGTTGTAATGAAAGCAAAGGAAAAGAAACGAGATATTCTTCTCCATGCTAAGGCAGCATTTAAGCTCTCAGAAAATTAAACACATTCAGAAAAAAAAAATTGTTACTTTTCTTATATACCCAAACCTAGGGATGTATAAAATTTGTACCTATTATTTCAGTAATGATGAGACTATTTGTTTGTTTTCCCCAATAACAATAATATTCAGCCGTTTGGAATGTTTGAACATGCCTACGTGGGACTCAAGCATACTAGGGTATAATTCCTTTTTAGCCTCTGCAACACACTGGCCAGTTTCCCTGAATTCTGACTCATTTCCAAGTTTTACGTATGAGGCAACAGTTTAAAGAGTCACAATATCCTAGATAAGATGTCCACATCTTTTTATTGAATTTAAAAGGGAAATTGCACTATGTATTAAAAATATGAAAATAAAAATATATAAATATAAATAATAAAAATATAAAACTTTCTAAGAGTTATACAGATCCTATACTGCAAATGATGCTCACTTAAAGTATACAGGATCTGGGATCTTATTTAGACCATTGCACTTAATAATACCTAACTTTGTACCAACTATTTCTCAAGATCTTCTCTTCTTTTCATTTTAATATTTATACAGCTATTTCAGAGGCTTCTTCTGAGGGTGAAATGTGGTGATGTGATGATATTTCTAAAATTTTCAAGCACATTGAATTATTTAAATCAGAAATTCAGGACTTTTTAAAATCTCAAAATAACCATATATGACCTTGTGTTCACCAGCCTATAATTTTGTTATTCTTTTCAATATCGCAGTCTTATTGATTTTCAATTTCTAATAGCAGGGAATTAAGATGAAGGCAAAGAAAGTGACTGCAGAAGGCAAAGAAAGTTAACTATTGAGAAGACTGTTCTTTATTGCAGAAATGGCCATAGCATCTTGGTGTTTGATTAGTCCTTATATTCTAATGTAAAATGCCTAATGAGTATTGTAATTTCTTCTTACAAAATGCTGCTTCCTACATCATGCAGATAAGCAGAGCACACACTCTGAGGTCCTAAACAGATATGGGTGGCACTATTAATATTTTAAAAGTAGAGTTCTCTCTCACACTTTGGGGATACTAGCAATATTTGATTTCTTAAAGGGGGTTATGCGACTGATGTCTCTTGTGGTAATACATTAAACATTCATTTATGGTGTATATAATTCTCTGTATGCATGCTTTACTTCAGTTACATGTTAAAAAAAATACCTGTGCAATGCGGAAAATCAAAATACCCTCTTGTAAAATAAATATTGATACTGTGTTCCTTTTTGGACTTTGAAAACCGATTAGAGTGGAGCTAAATAAAATTATATAGACTATTCTGATACTTAAACATTACAGTGGAAAAACACTTCCATATTCATACTGATTCAGTGGCAAACATAGGGCTTTCATTTTAAAAAGAAACTAAATGTCAAAGCGCATAATTGACTTTTCCAGGGTGGTTAATTTATTATAATAAGTTCCAGGATCACGTCTTACCCCCAGCATTATTTTAGGTCTCTAAATATAGTCTTCAGTTCACAATTTCATAGCTAACTTTACTATATGAACCCTTATTAAAAACTTATCATGTTATTAGGCCAAAAGACAAAAGCTATAGGATTATCCCAATAAATGACAAAAAAAGGCATTTGATAAATTTGAACACATCCCCATACTTTTAAAAATTGATTGCTTAACCTCTTTACCATAGTAAGTAGTATTAATATCAAAGTAGTAGTTGATTATTAGAAGCATGATTGTTAAAGATGAAAATATCTGCTAATAACACTACTCAACATTGCCCTATAAGTGTAAACTAATGCAATAAAGGGTAAAGGTATTAAAAAGAGACACAGTTATCATTATTTCATTTTGACACGATTAAGTAGCCAGAAAATTCTGGACAGTGTAGAGTAACACTTTTAATACTAACAAAAGAATTTAATTAAATGAACAACAATAAGTACTATCCAAGTCCTGTGCAAATTATAGAACTTCACTGAGAAATGAAAAAGATGACTTAAATAATCACAGAAATACACCAAGTTTCCAGTAAATAAATTGCTATAAAAGTGCTCACTGCAGCACTATTTATCATAATAATAAAAACAGAAACCAACTAAATATTTGACAACAGGGAATAGGTAAAATAAAGTATGGTATAGTCACAGCACAGCATGAACAGCCATAAAAATATATAAAAGAAAAATATTTCATAGCTTACAAAAATGTTCCAGGTAGAAAGTAAATTTTTTAAAAAGCAAATCACAAAACAATTATTTGTTTAAAAAAAGCAAGTATATTTTTGTGTATACACATATAACACAAACCCATAAATAAAGTTAAATGGCTATACTTCAAAAGGTGTTGTGGAATTACAGAATATTTTTATTTTCTTCCTTTAGTTTATCTGCACTTTTTTTGTTTAACAACATTTTCTTTATTTTACATGCCATATATTATACTTATAATAAGAATTAAAATAATACAATTCACTTAGAAAAATATAAATTTTCCTATTCAGTTGAGACAAATTAAATACAGTTATTTCCCCTAAAAAGAAATCGGTGAAATAAAAAACAAAACCTCACTAGCATAAATGGAACTTTGTCTTTCAAGGTTGTCTTGTAATTCTATTTATGTGGTACCAATTTTAGTCAAAAGTCACCTTTACGATAAAGTTTTATCCTAAACTTCAAAGCATAAGACTATATAGTTTTACCACACGCGTGCATCATGTTTTATGCTTTCAAAGACGATTCCCTCGTAGCTGAATTATCTTATTCTTACCCTAATTGTTTATTATAAGAGATCATCCTTGTTAAGAACTGTTAAGTACAATTTCTGGTAATTAAACACAGAGGTAGTTAATGATATTGCCTGCAACAGTGTGTACCAGTAGGACTAAAATTTAAACTTCAAACTGTAAGACTTTCAAACTAAATTTCACGTCAATTCAAATAATTACTAAGTTTCTCTTAAATGCCAGGTCCTGTATTTTGGAAATTATAGAGAGAGGTGATTAAAACATCATGCAAGTTTAAAACAGATTGTAAGCATATTTTTACCTTGTAAGATACAAGAGCTAGTGTTAGCTTGGGTGCTTATTTCAGTAACACTTAAAAGCTGAAGTGCTTGTATCAAATAACTCAAATATAAATCCAATTCCTTAAAATGATTCACTAAGAATATCTGGCCCCTGAAACAGAATATTAAAAGAAATCACTGAAGCTGAAAATAATAAGTTTAGGAGGTGCTAGGAAATCCATGGAAAGGGATTTTCTCCCCTTTAGCAAATCTTGACTTAGAAAGTTAACCTTTTTAAAAAATTCATTTCATAAATGATGCATTTCATGCATACATATGCGGTGACATAGTTAAAACTATAATCAATATGCTTTCAAGGAATATACCCCAGCATAAGACATGATTCACTTTTTTATTTTCTTCATATATAACATTTACTTTGGATTGCAATAAAGGAGCAAGCAAAATATGATTTACAAAATTTATCTCATGATACACTTAACAATCTTGCAAAAGCTTTACATGCATTATGCCTTGCAATAAACATTGACGTTTATAATCTAAAATTCTCATTTGTGCTAAAGGCAGGCTCATTCTTTCACTTAGGCAATAAAAATTTAATATAGTATGTGTATGTGCATGATAAGGGAAGGGAAATAAAAAATATTTTAAGTAATTCACTTGCCTATTACCCTACCAGAAAGAGGACATCATTTTTATTCTCAAGCAACGGATTCTGCAGTGAAGTTGTCAACTGATGGGAGGGCTTTAGGACTTTCTGACACATCAAATTTGCTGAGAAAAGATAGAGTTCTGTGAGCAATTCCAATTTTCCATTTCCTTAACATTAAGGACCATCCAACGTAACATTCAAAATAAGCACGTGTTTTTTCCTCATCTAGAGCTATTGTAATAGGCTCAATTGACAATCTCCACTATGACTTACCCTGATGAAAAATGGAAATCCCAATTACCCAAAAATGCAGCATCCTTCATCTTTTTTACTTTCTCTATACACTCAGCTAAGAAATTGATAGCACATCATTTTCTAAAACAATTTCTCCAAATGAGTCACAGAACTACAAGGCATGGACACATAAGAAGAAAGTTAAAGAAAAGGGACAATTTGAAGTAAAAATTGAATAGTTTGACAGGACCTCAATTTTCCGTCAAAAGTATGTATTGCCTTGGTTCCAAAGGGCTCACAAATCTGCAGAAGGATAATGTTGAATGCCACTGGTTTGTGCATATGCTATTCATTTAAGTATTTGATTCTGTCATTTTTCTCTGTGGATGTTGCAAGTTCCACCTGAGCTAAGTTTATTGTTCCACATTGAAATAAATCTGCTTCTTATAAGCAGTGATTCCTTCCTGGAATACACCCTGAAGGTACATGGCTTGAGATTGCCTTACATCAAGATATTTGAGGATCTTTTAAAACCTTGCCTCCAAGGACATATTCTAAGATGAACTCTACATACTAGAGAATTTTTGACTATAAAATTTAAAACTTAAATTCCAAATTGTGATGTTAGAAAGTTGTTCACCAAGTATTTCCACACTGTGAGTAGGATACACTTTCCTAACCCAGTGATGTTAGGCTTGGCTGTGGGCCTTACTCTGGTTAATGGGATGTTACGAGACATGATAAAAAACAAAGGACTTGGCTAATCGTGCTTTTGTCATTGCCATGAAAAGGTCATGCTTAGGTATTAGGTAGCTTGCTGTTCCTAAGACTTGGAACAGACTTAACCTCAACCTGTGATTTGGACCTAAGTCCAGTAGAGCCCAATTTAGATCAGCTGACATACAGCTAATGTGTAAATATGAATATATACAAGAATAGATACTTTATTTTAAGCCAATGTTTTTGACGTGGTTTGTTGCTCAGTATCATTGTGGCCTTCACTGACTGATACACATCTGGAAACCCACACTTTACAAAAAGTAGTCATTGTAACATATAGATAACACTCCACCCCAAATTTAGAGTAGTCACAATGTAGCCAACTTGAGGAAGGACCACATTGTGTACACCTAACTAAAAATGTACAACATGTCAGTCGATCAATTACCAAGATAGTATTATATTTCTTAAAAGAGAAATGATGGGGCTTTTTGAGCTAGCAGGATATGCCTGGTTAGCAGTCTTCTCTCAAAATATAGCAATTACTTTACCAGTCAAATTCCAAGAAGTGTTGGAGAAACCAACACCTTAATGAAGAATAAGACAGTTTCATTTTGAATGACTATTCTGACGTGTTATTTCTTTTTTTCTTTTTATTTTTTATTTATTTTTATTAAACCATAGCTGTGTACATTAGTATGATCGTGGGGCACCATACACTTGGTTCATAGATCGTTTGACATATTTTCATCACATTAGTTAACATAGCTTTTGTAGCATTTTCTTAGTTATTTTGCTAAGACCTTTACATCCCACATTTACATTCACATATACCCTTGTAAGATGCACCGCAGGTGTAATCCCATTAATCCCCCTCCTTCCCCCTCCCTCCTCTCCCTTTCCCCTTTCTCCCTATTCTTAGGTTATAACTGGGATATAGCTTTCATGTGAAGGTCCTACATTAGTTTCATAATAAGGGTGAGTACATTGGGTACTTTTTCTTCCATTCTTGAGACACTTTACTAAGAAGAATATGTTCCAGCTCCATCCATGTAAACATGAAAGAGGTAAAGTCTCCATCTTTCTTTAAGGCTGCATAATATTCCATGGTGTACATATACCACAATTTATTGATCCATGACGTGTTATTTCTTTTCCTGTTGCTCAATGAACTGGTGAGGTGGTATTTTCAATGCTGAGGTAACAGAATAATAATAGGAATGAATAAATACAAATTAAAGCTGCTAAAAATAATGTGTTGGATCGTTTTAGACTACATATTAAGAATCAGAGTATATCGTTGTATTAGGTATTGTTCTTGGAGAAACTTTGCACAGTATGAACAAACTCTTAAAATTCTTACATATTTAGGGAGGTGCCTGTGGCTCAAAGGAGTAGGGCGCCGGCCCCATACACCAGAGGTGGCGAGTTCAAATCCAACTCCAGCCAAAAACTGCAAAAAAAAAAAAAAAAAAAATTCTTACATATTTATACAGATAATTGTACTTCTTACAAATGAAAATAATGTTTCCTAAAAATATGTACCTTCATATTAACTTGAAATTTTTAAAAAAGATTGTGTTCCTTTATATCATATAAAGTTAAACATGTACAGAAAAAGAAAAGTTAAACATGTTTCAAAGCTTCTTTTTCATTACTATGATAGCACCTCAATTACAATGACAAAGGTAATTTCATATAAACTGCCAAAAATGCTAATAATTTATCCTATAGCATCATGTGAAGTGTTTTTTTAGTTTTAAAATGTATGAGTAAATATTTGAAGTTTTTATTATTTCCCTAGTGAAAAAAGTCTTATATCTTTTCTAATCTGCTGAATAATATCCTTGTATCAAAAGTTTATATTTTGATTCTAAATTGTAAGTCTGAAATGGAAACTACTGTGAGAGCACCTTCAATAATGTTGCATTTTAAGAGACCTAGTGGAACAGAACTAGGTCTTAATCAAAGTGTGTGATCAAGGAGAGATTTAAAAAGTACTTTTGAGGAGCCAATTAGGTGAGAACAAATCTGAAAGGGTGCATAGAGTTACCTATATAAGTATTTTAACTAACTTTTGCTACATAATCAGCATGACTGCACCTTGAAGAGAAGATTATGCTTCAATGTGTTTCTGACTTTGCAGGAAATTTGTTAAATTAGGAAATAATTTATTGGGTGGCACTTGTGGCTCAAAGGAGTAGGGCGCTGGCCCCATATGCCAGAGGTGGTGGGTTCAAACCTAGCCCCAACCAGAAACTGAAAAAAAAAAAAGGAAGAAAGAAAATAATTTATCAGTGATTTTAATTCTTGCTTTAAAATTATGTATCTTCAAGCATTGTCTCATGGGTAGTGAAATTTTATTATTGAGGATTCTCCGGGAGTCTTAGATCCTGGTCATGAACAGAAACTTCATCTTACATTTAAACTTTTGATCTGATTCCAGTTTTTATTAGGTACATACATAAAATAATACCTCTGATGGCCATTCCAGAAAAAGAGCTCCAAAATTGCTTCAGAGGGTAGACTGGGCACTGGTGTCAATGCATCACTTCCCAATAGGAGTACTTTGAAGGTGACCTTAGTAATATCCAGCAGCGAGGTATCAAGCACTTTTTCTAGGATGAATTCACAAATGTAATTGTCCGACCTTATATATTCAGGTACCATGACTAAAGAAATAGCTTATTCTTTAATTTCCCTGTTTTTGGCATGAAAGTATGGATTTTAGTTCTAAGGTCTAGGCCTTATTGCCAAACATTTTAGTTCTCAAATGAAAACCTTTCACTTTTCTTTCTTTTTTTTTTTTTTAATTATCTTCATTTTATTTATTTATTTATTGCAGTTTTTGGCCAGGGCTGGGTTTGAACTCGCCACCTCCGGCATATGGGACCAGCGCTCCACTCCTTTGAGCCACAGGCACTGCACCTCACTTTTTTTTTGCAGTTTTTGGCCATGGCCAGGATTGAAGCCACCACCTCCAGTATATGGGACTGGTGCCCTACTCACTGAGCCCTTGTTTTTTTCACTTCTAATCAATGTGGTTATTTAATGAACATTTATTTTGTTGATAGACACTGACAGAAATAATTATTTCCATATTACCTACCATAAGGATAGATGGGTTCTTTCTGAAGAAACAAGGTAGTAGGTTCTTAGTATTTCTCCAACTAATAGATTTTTGTTTTAATGACAGAACTTTTTATTTTCTGGCAGTGGTCAGTAAAGAGAATATTGTTTCTCGGAAACATTGACTCATGGAGCTATGTTTACTTATTTATTTTTAATAAAATATCTTATGTGCATAATTCTAATGATCACTGACCACGTCAAATATCCGAAACTCTCACACATTCTTTGGCAACAAGCAAAATACAAGGGCTACACAACACAGCAAGATGAACACAAATCTTACTTTGCAAAAGAAAAACTATCTCATCAGAATCTAAACCATCTCCTTTTTTTTGAATTCCGCTACCAACGCCCCTCATGTATAAAGAGGGTGCCAAAAACTATATATATTTTAAGAAAGGAAAAAATTATTAAAATTGTAATACTTGAGTTACATTTGATTTGTGGAATCATAAGACATACAAGAAACAATATACAACAAATGTGATTAGCATATAGTGAGTATTAAGATTTTAATGCAGTTTTTTCCTTTCTTGAAATGTGGATACATCTTTTGTCACCCTCTGGGTGTGTGTGTGTGTATGTGTGTGTATATATACATTTGTATGTATTTGATGCAGAGAAATGAGCTTAAATTAAATGTTCCTGGTGCTGTGTGAGAAAGCTTCTATTTATAAGAGTCCAGGATAGTCCACAGAAAATTAAGTTCACTGCACTTGACATAATCTACACTAATACTTTTGAAGCAACTTTTTCCATATTAGCTTGATAGTAAAGACAACAAAAGTCTTTCCTGCCCTTTTAGAGATAAGCAAAAAAAAAAATCTGTCTAAAACTTAACAACTCTATAATTTAAATAAATGGTCAAAGTGTCTAGAACAAGGTTTGTAGTTATTTGTACACCAACTGGTAGAAATTAAACAGTGAATAAAAATAAAATTTATTTTATTTTTAAGAATAGCATTACGGAACAGATAACTACTCTGGAGATACACACAGTGTGAATGTTTATACTCAAATGTGCAGAGAGTAATCCAGTTTACTAGAGACTGAAGCATATATAATTTGTAATATCTTTCTTGAGAAAAATAATTCACAGAATTAGGTATGGAAGTGTGTATTTACTTAGAATGATAAAAACTACAAATTACAATTTTGAAAAACTGGAAATTACCACTAACATCACAAATCTAGAAAAATACTTCAAGAATTTTATTATTTGACCACTTAAAATACTTACAATATTTTTGCTACAATTTGACTGCATGCTCTTCAAGCATTTCTTCATATTACAACAATTTAGAAAGATTAATTTTTACTTTTTAGGAAAACTCATGGCACATAATAGAAATGTATTTTTTTTTTTGCGGTTTTTGGGGTAGGGCAGGGTTTGAACCCACCATCTCCAGTATATGGGGCCGGCACCCTAATCCTTGACCCACAGGCACCACCCTAGAAATGTAATTTTTGATAGGAAGCATAGAGATGTAATTTGATCTTTTCCTTTATGGTTAACCAAAATCAGCTTCTTGCTGTTGATAGTGTAGCAGGGTTTCTTTCTGATTCACAACATTCATTATTGGTGATAGTGATTGCAGTGAGTTGATTTGTGTCCCCTCAAAAAGATAAATCTATATCTTACCTGGGTACCTATGAACGTAACCTTATTTGGAAATAGGGTCTTTGCTAATGTAATTAAGTTAGAAACCTTAAGATAACATCATCTTGGAGTTAGAGAGGGCTCTAAATCAAATGTTTGGTATCTTTATAAGAAAAACACAGTGTTCCAGCTGTGGTGGCTCACACCTATAGTCCTAGAATTTTGGGAGGCCAAGATGGGAGGACTGCTTGAGGCTAGGAGCTACAGACCCTTCTGAGCAGGGAGCCAGATTTCATCTATACCAAGAAAAAAAGTAGGATGGTGGCATGGGCATATAGTCTCAGCAACTTGGGAGGCTGAGGCAGGAGGATTGCTTGAGCCCACAAGTTTGCAGTTGCTCTGAGCTATGATGCCACTGCACTCTAGCTTTGGGCAACAAAGTCAAAACCCTGTCTCACAAAAAAAAAAAAAAAAAAAAAAAAAAAAGAGAGAGAGAGAGAGACACATAGGTGAAAGACATATGAAGATGGAGATAGAAGTTAGAGTGATACATCTACAAGGCAAGGATTGCTAGGGAGTGCTCAAGCCCCTACAAGGCATAGAAGGAGGAATAGAATGGATTCTCGTTTAGAGCCTCCAGAAGGAACCAATGGGCACACCCTGCCAACACCTGGATTTCAGACTGCTGGCCTCCAGAACTGTGTGAAATAATACATTTCTGTGGTGTTAATCCTCAAAGTTTGTGGTGCTTTGTTACAGCAGCTCTAAGAAACCAGTGAAATCATGTGCCTGTAATCAAGTATACTTTACATGTAAAATGCAAGATTCAGTTAGTTCAAGTTCTCTTCTTCAATACTAATCCTAAGTAATTTTGAATTGATGACATTATTAACCAGTTTGTGTCAATGCCCTCCTTATAGTAATATATAATGAATTTTATTTTATCTTTTCTGAAAAACAGAAGTTCTACCTTGGGCAAAAGAATTAACCTTCTAGTTAAAATTTTACATATTTGACAACTGGACATCTTTTCCCCCTCACATTAGTTTCTGAATTTACATGATTCGTAACTTGATTTCTCGTCCATCACTCACAATTTAGGCTGGAGACCATAGGATAAATTCATACAACCATAAGATTTCTGTTTCTATACTCTTTAATAATGGTAAGTACATGGGATGGGGGAGCATGCATGAAATAACTACACACAGAAGTGACAGAAAACCACAAAAATATATCTCACTAAACTCAAATTGTTAGGCAGCCACTATTCAACTACTCCTTCACTGAACCCCCTAAATGCCCTTGACCACTTCATCACCACTAGACACAAGGTAAAATGTGACAGGAAGAAAGTAAGAGTGCAAAGTTATGTCACTTTTGATAACTGGCAGTAAATATGTCTTACTTTTTCAAACTTTATTTTAAAAAATTGTCTGAACACATTAATAGGGTCCAATCTTGGAAGAATCCCATGCAAGTGAGAGACTTGAAGCTAAAACCTCACTAGCTTCATTGTAAATCTACCTTCCTGTGTGGTACATATTTTTAAGGTGTGAAAGAATATCTTTCTTCCTGATATTAAAAATGTATTCTCAAGTCCTACCAAGATAAAGAGACATGGATGCACATGACTCCCCTACTCATGAAGTGCTGTCTTAGTTCAGGCTTTATAACAAATTTTACCATAGACAAGGTGACTTAAACAACAACATTTATTTCTCACAGATGTAGGGGATGCCAAGTTCAAGATCAAGGTGTCTGCTAAGTTCCATGTCTGGTTTATAGATGGCCATCTCCTGTCTTCTTGTATACTCATTTCGCAGATGGCAGAAAGAAAAAGCCAAGTCTATGTCTCTTCTTATAAGACCACTGAGTCCCATTCATGGGGGCTCCACCGTCCTGACCTTGCTTGCCTCTCAAACACCCTGTCTGTTGTCTGAACTCATTCTGCTTGATTGGTTGTTGAGGTCTAAATCTTTAGTCACTATAGCCAGATCAGCACTAGAGGTGTCCCAGGCCCAATAATGCTGTGACTGTTATAGTCTCCTGGTAGTTCTACCTTGGTGGACTTGGGTAAAATACAGAATTCCCTAGATTACCAAGCCAAGTCTCTCATTCCTTTCCCTTACTCTCTGTGCTGGGCTATAGGAGCTGAAGGAGAAGTTATGTGGACACTGTATCATGGCCCCCAGGGCCAGGTCACACCTGAAGCCAGCCCAGTCTCATCCAAAGCCAGCAGTGACTATTGCCAGGCTATGTTTAATGTGCATTCAAAGCCCAAGTGTTCTTTATTCAGCAGATGTTGAATCTTGCTTGGACTGAGTCCTTCCCTTCAAGGAACCATGTTCCCTTCTAGCCCAGGGTGGATCCAGAAATGCCATCAGGAACTAAGCCTGAACTCAGGGTCCTCAGAGTCTGCTTGGACCTTTAATTTACTGTAGCTGATTTGGTCCAACTGGTGAAACAAGGTAACATGAGCTCTTCCATTTCCTTTTCCCAAGGGGAAGAAAACTTTCTCTGGGCCTCACTCTCTGTATTTGGGAAAGGGGTGACACAGACATTGGTTTGGCCACAGGTCCTGTTGAGTCACTGGGTCACATGTACCCCAAGTCCACTGGCTCCATCCCAGCAAGCTATAGGAATTGCACAAGGACTGTAGCATTTTTGGCCTGACTGCCTTATGAATTTAGTTTGGGACTGCTTTCTGTTAGCAGCTAGTTGGGCTGGCCAGAACTCAAGGTTCAGGACAAAGGATTTTCTTCTGGCCAGGCTGGTGAAAATGCTCCCCCATGAGCTCTGGCAGAATTCTACCCTGTGCTGTGTTCCTCTGTGCCAAGGTGACTCACAGATTCAATGTAAAGCTCCAGAATCACTTCACTCTCCCTTCCCTGGGCACACAGATTCCCTCTTCACTGGGTGTGCTGGTGCCACACTGCTAGGGGAAGAGGGAGCAGTGGTGTAGGCAATCCAAGATTGTCTTTTTTAAAAATTTTATTTCAAATTAATATGAGGGTACAAATGATTAGGCTACATTGCTTGCATTTCTAAGGTAAAGTTCAAGTTGTGCTTGAGCCCTTTGCTCAGGGCTGTATATACCCTTATATTGTGCACATCAGTTGAGAGCTTACTAATGCCCCTCCCTTCTCCCTCTCCCCTCTTCTTCACACTCCCCCCACTTATATGTAATTGTGTTTTTCTTATGTGGTTGTGTAGTTGCTTATATATTGGTTTCATATTAGCATTGAGTTACATTTGATGCTTCCTTTTCCATTCTTGTAACACTTTACTTAGGAGAATGTTCTTCAACTCCTTCCAGATAAACACAAAAGGCTTAAAGTCTCCATCTTTTTATGGCTGAATAGTACTCCGTGGAATACATATACAACAGTTTATTAATCCATTCATGGGTTGATGGGCAGTTGTGTTGATTTCATGTCTTGGAGATTGTGAATTGAGCTGCAATAAACATTCAAGTGCAACTGTCCCTATGGTAAAAAGATTTTTTTTCTTCTGGGTAGATACCTAGTAGGGATTGAAGGATCAAATGGAAGGTTTACTTTTAGCTCTTTGAGTATTCTTCATCATACTGAGGCTGTATTAGTCTGTAATCTCAGCCACAGTGTAAAAGTGTTCCCTTTTCTCCACATCCGGATACACCAGTGTCTGCAGCTTTAGGATTTTGTGATGTGGGCCATTCTCACTGGGGTTCTGCCCTACTCGGTTCCTCTCTCCTTGGCATAATGTTAAAACCAGGAGGAATTATCACTTTCCTGATTTGTGGTTTTTCTGAAGGTGCTTTTTTGAATGGATAGTTGTTGAATTTGGTATTTGTGTGAAGGGATAATTGCTCGAGGTTTCTATTCAGCCATTTTGCTCTGTCCCTTCTTAGTTTCTTAATTCTTGAACATATTTCAACCATATTTTTAATTTTTTAAACATGCTGAGCATAGTTTTATGACTTGTGTGCTAAAATGATATAAAACCCTTTTGAGTTTATTTTGTCCATTGTTTCTACATTTTTTTACTGTTGTTGTTTTTCATGCATCTAATTTCTTCTGCTGCCTGACTATATTTGACAGTGTAGAAATATTTTTACTTGAAAATTATTTGTAAAACTGATTTGAAGCCTAGGCGAAATGTACTTTTCTTTAGAGGACATATATCCATTTACTCCCGACAAATACCTGAGTCAGTATTGTCAACAGTCATTTTAAGTCAAGGTTAACTTATAGATTCCCAAGATCATGGAGACTGTATCAACTTAGCTGTAAAAGATAGCTTACCTTTACCCTGAGAATGTAGACCTGGTACGCAATTTCTCTGTGGAGAGTCTCCTATTTCATTGCTCTTGTTTAGTGAGCTTTGGGATTTATTTCTATCCTCCTCATTCAACCATGTCATTTAAAATAAAGTTCTGAGATCTTCAAATCAGCGGATGTTCTCAGGGAAAAAGAAGTTTACATCTCCATTTACTTTTTTGAGTTCCTATTTTCACTTTAATTTTGACTCAATCATTTTCCATCATCTTGTTTGTTTTTCTGTGCCTCTAAAGATTTTATTTTTATATTCTATCAGCCATATTTGGCTGTTTTCAGAGTAAAATTCCAAATTATCTACTCAGTCGTTATAGAAAACCAGGATGGCAAACTTCTGAGGGATATTTATTAATGCATTCATGCAACAAATGACCAATGAACATCAGGGTTCCACTATGCGCTATGTTGGACATGATAAACTTGATTGAGGCTTTGGCATAAAGAAACTCATACTCAAGGGTTCACTGTGCAACTTAAATTCCCCTGTCTTCCAATTAGAATACATGATATCAAGAGAAGACACAATAGAAAAGGATCAAAGGAGCAGTAGAGAGGTGTTAAGGAACATAGTCTCTGAAATGCTGTTAGTACTCTTATTAGCTATTTGACTTTGGTAAAGTTAGATATTCTCCAGGCCACAGGGTCCCCACTTATAAAATGGAGATTATTCTAGTAAATATTTTATTGAGTTGCTGTGGAGAATAAATGAATTAATACATGTAAATCTCTTTTTCTATTATTTATTATTAAATCATAGCTGTGTACATTAATGCAATCATGGGGCACCATACACTGGTTTTATATGCCGTTTGACATACTTTCATCATACTGGTTAACATAGCCTTCCTGGCATTTTCTTAGTTATTGTGTTGAGACAGTTACACTCTACATCCAGTAAGTTTCACATGTACCCTTGTAGGATAAACATATCAAAGCCACTTAAGCAGTCAAAAAGTTAATTATTTTTATTACAGTCTATACAATAGAGTGCCAACTAATTCTACAGTATTCTTGTTTCAACACTAACTTTTTAAAAAAGTCAATGACTTTGTATAGTTTCTACACTAACATACACTCTGTGAATTATCAGCACATATTTTGTTTATTGTTCCCTACTTGGCATCAGGCAATGGGGTTCACCTGGTCCAAAACTAAATATGCCAAACATATTTTATTATTTTCTTGTTTGGACCTCACGTGGAAAAGGTTGAAAAATCATACTAATTAGTTCATAGCACAGGTGTTGAGGGTTGAGTAATTATACTAATTAGCTCATACACACTATTCTCATTGGTCCATGCAAGGTCCCTCTTGTAACATTTATTTACATATTCCCTTTTACCACCTTCTCCAATTCTATTCTTTACCCCAGCAACGTTTCTAATCCTTTCTATGCCTCCTTGAATTTGTGTGACTACTTGTTGTTATTTGCATAAAGTGTTAAATTTATATTGTTTCAAGTAAACTAAAAAATATACATCCAAAACCTTCTAAAATGCTATGCACAACAAATACTTAACAATAGCCTCATGGATACAATATCGATTTTGTGTTATCTACCTAGATAATCAAGTCAGAAAATTCAGAATGTTCCTTATTTCTCCATATCTCTCCACTCTCTGGACCAAGCCCTGCCAATTGTACCTTAGAAATGTCTGCCAAAATCATTTCTTTCTCTCATTCTCACAGTTACTAAATTATTTCAAGCCCTCACTGACTTGTTTCCTTACAACGGCCTCAGTGTCATGTCTCTCTCCTGCCCAAGTTAGCCACTACATTGCCACCAGAGTAATTGTTCTAAGAAAAATTAATTAAAAACAGATTGTGATTCTAACATAATCAATCATGTTAGTAAATTCCCATAGCCCACAGGACAAATTCTGAACTCTAGGTATGGCTGTAAAAAATCATTTACATTCTGGCCTAGACTTGCAGCTCACTTCCTCTCACTCTTCCCCACAAACTCTTCAACTGAAGGACTTGCAGAACCCCGAGGCCCTGGGTGCCTCTGAGCATCAGTGACGGTGCTTGTGTTGTTCTCTCTACTCAGAAGGCTTCTTTTGTTTGTACTCTTGGCAAATTCTTTTCTTAAATTTTATTTTTAAGTGGTACCTTTACTGAAATGTCTAAACTTCTAGCTGCCAACAACACTACCATAATCACTGCCCAGAAAAAAGTTCTCTCACCTCTGTTTCCTCAGAATGGCTACCGCAGAACCTAGCTACCACATGTGTTACATTACAGAAGTAGGATGGTGTCATATACTGAATTGAATTTCCCCAGAAATATTCACATGTTGAAGTCCTAACCCTCTGTGTCAATGTAGGTTTTTGTGAAAGTAATCAAATTTAAAAAGTCATGATCATAGTCCTAATCTACTACACAGATGACCAATGTCCTTTAGAGGGAATTCTGTCTGCAGACTGCCTTTGGACTCAAGCTACCATATTTTCTTTGTCTTTTCTTTTCTTTCTTTTCTTTATCACTCTCTTTCTAACTCTCTCTCTCTCCCTCCTTCACTCTATCCTTCATATGCATATATATATGTATATGTTATATATATACATACACATAAATACATATGTATATGTGTATATATATGCACATATATACACGTGTGTGGTGTTTATAATATATATTCATATATTTTTATATAATACACACACATTATATTGGTTCCATTTATTCTGAAAAACTTTGACTAGTGCAGATAACAACTTTTTCACCCACCAGTGACAAGTTCCTAAGGCCAGAACCGTATCTAATGGCATAGGATAATATAGCATGACCATATGTATGGGCTAAACTTTGTCTTAGGCTCTATGCACAAATGCACACATACACACACAAGCTCATTTTATCCTTACAACTTCATGAAGGAAATACAATTATCATCTCAATTTTTCTGATGAGGTTAAGAACTTGCCCAAAGTTATTCATCTAATAAATGACAGTAGATTTTGAAACAAACCGATCTAACTTGAGATCTTCTTCTTACCCTATGGTGAATCATAAAACATTGTAAAAATATTATATTCTATTAAAAAAAGAAAACATGGCAGGTAACCCAATACCTGGCACAATAGATACTAGATACTCAATAAATGTTTATTAGATAAATAAGTGAATAAATAACATCATTAATAAACATTCATTCATCAATAAATAAATAATACGATTTTATATACAAGCTGGCCATAAAGTTCATGTGCAATTTAAAATGGTGTGCACAAACTTTATGGCCACCCTATATTTGTACACCTGTATATTATAAATATATAAATATTTACTCATACTTTCATTTGGGAAGTGTTGATCTGTTTCAAGGGACAAGATATAAGATTCATGGCATTATTTATTTATATACTCAATATTACATGATGATAAGAGGATAACAGGTGTGCAAAATATTTTATAATGCTTATACGTATCAATTGGTTATCTAAACTTTAAGTAATTTCTTTAAGGGCAGAATGAGATTCCCTTATTTATTTTCCCTATATCTAAGGATGTTATCAAAGATTCTACTTTTTTAATCAAACAGAACTAAGTTATACCATGATTTATTATATCATTATTGATTTCTTTCTGAAATGCTCCACACTATTATCTTTATGCTGTAAGTTTTATAAATCTTAATAAGTTAATATATATTCGTTTTGTACCTACATATTTGTTAGAAAGCAGAAATAGAAATTTTATCCCAAAAGAGCTATTGTATTAACTGCCTCAAATTTAAGTATACTAGAGATGTAATATATCAAAATTATAAATGATAAATAAATCCACAAAGTCTCAGGTTACAAAATCAATGTACACAAATCAGTAGCTTATATACACACCAAAAACAGTCAATCTGAGAATAAAATCAAAGATGCAATGCCTTTCTGAGTAGCAACAAAGAAAATAAAACACTGTGAAATATATTTAACTAAGGAAACGAAAGACCTTTATAGGTAAAACTATTAAATGCCAAGGAAAGAAATTATAGAGGATGTTAACAGATGGAAAAACATATCTGCTCTTGGATTGGCAGAATCAAATTGTTAAGATGACTATACCACCCAATGTGATTTATAGATTCAATGCAATCCCCATAAAATACCAACATCATACCGGATAGGTGGGAACTTACCAAGCCCCTGCCCCCTCCTCTCCTCCCTCCTTCTTGAATTTAATTATGTTTTTCTTTATGTGGGCCTATCGTTGTTCATCTACCACTTTCAAATTAGTATTGAGTGCATGGGTGCTTGCTTTTCCATTCTTTAGATACTTTACTAAGGAGAATATTCTTCAACTCCACCAGGTAAAAAGAAAAGATGTAAAGTCTGCATCTTTTTATGGCTAAATAGTATTCCATGGTATACATATACCACTGTTTATTAATCCATCCATGAGTTGGTGGGCATTTAGATTGTTTACACATCTTTACAATTGTGAATTGAGCTACCATATACATTCAAGTGCAAATTTCTTTTTATAAGATGATTTTTTTTTTCTTCTGGTAATGAGTGTGGGATCAAGTGGGAGGTCTACTTTTACCTCTTTTTTTGTAATCTTTTTTATTATTTGTAATTTGTGGTGACTTTTTTTCTCATCCTATGTATTCACTTTTGTACTTAATTTTGTTTAATAATTTTGGGGGTTTTTTGTTTTTGTTTTTTTATTTTTTATGTTTTTGTATTTATATTTATTTATTTATTTATTTTATTATTAAATCATAGCTGTGTACATTAATGCAATCATGGGGCACCATACACTGGTTTTATAGACTGTTTGACACATTTTCATCACACTGGTTAAAATAGCCTTCCTGGCATTTTCTTATTGTGTTAAGACATTTATATTCTACATTTACTAAGTTTCACATGTACCCTTGTAAGATGCACCACAGGTGTAATCCCACCAATCGCCCTCCCTCTGCCCATCTTCTGCCCTCCCTCTGCTCCCTCTACCCCTTCCCCATATTCTTAATTTATAACTGGGTTATAGCTGTCATATGAAAGCCATAGATTAGTTTCATAGCAGGGATGAGTACATTGGATACATTTTCTTCCATTCTTGAAATACTTTACTAAGAAAAATATGTTTGAGCTCCATCATGTAAACATGAAACAGGAAAAGTCTCCATCTTTATGTAAGGCTGCATAATATTCCATGGTGTACATATACCACAATTTATTAATCCATTACTGGATGGATGGGCACTTGGGCTTTTTCTATGACTTACCAATTATGAATTGGGCTACAATAAACATTCTAGTACAAATATCTCTGTTATGATGTGATTTTTGGTCTTCTAGGTATATACCTAGTAGAGGAATTATAGGATTGAATGGCAGATCTATTTTTAGATCTCTAAGTGTTCTCCAAACATCTTTCCAAAAGGAATGTATTAATTTGCATTCCCACCAGCAGTGGAGAACTATTCCCTTTCCTCCACATCCACGTCAACAACACTTGTCTTGGGATTTTGTGACATGGGCTAATCATACTGGACTCAGATGATATCTCAAAGTAGTTTTGATTTGCATTTCTCTGATGAGCATTTTTTCGTATGTCTGTAGGCCGTGGGCCTGTCTTCTTCAGAGACATTTCTCTTCAAGTTCCTTGCCAGCCTGTGTTGGGATCACTTGTTCTTTTCTTTCTTATACATTTGAATTCTCTGTGGATTCTGGTTTTTAACCCTTTGTCAGAGACATAACCTGCAAATATCTTCTCCCATTCTGAGGGCTATTTGCTTGCTTTACTTACTGTGTTCTTGGCTGCGCAGAAGCTTTTTAGTTTGATCAGGTCCCAGTAGTGTATTTTTGAAACTGCTTCAATTGCCTGAGGTGTCCTCCTCATAAAATACTTGCCCAGACCGATTTCTTCAAGGTTTTCCCTGCAAACTCTTCTAGTATTTTTATAGTTTCATGTCTTAAGTTTAAACCTTTAATCCAGTGAGAGTCTATCTTAGTTAACGATGAAAGGTGTGGGTTGGAGGGAGACAAGATGGCGGACTGAAGCCAGCTTTCAACAGAGGCTCCCATCCAGAAGGAGAGTTAAGGGACAGGAATTTAGTAAGTATCCTGGTGGACTTGAGCCACACCAAGAGAGAAGTTTGAAGAATGCACATCAACACCGCTGAGGCAAGCTGTGATCACAAGGATGCAAACAAAAGGTACAAAATCCACCACTAAGCGGACGGGAGTCCCCCTCCCCCATGAGACCGGCTCAAGAGCCCCACAATTAAACAAACGGGCAGAAATTAAAGGCCCTCCCAATACACTCCACGGGAGAGACCTTCTGAAAACTGGACCTACCTCCCCTACTGGGGTGCCGTGGCGTTCTCCTGCCAGGCATAAAACTGAATAAAACTTTAAAAATCCTTTGCCGGCAACCTTGAATCCCCAACACTCCCCTCCCGCCCACTGAGGTTGGAGGCCTGTCCCCCAGGAGTTCGGATTCTTGAGTGATTTCTCAAAGGGAGTGGACAGTCCCTGAGTTCCGACTGGTCAGCATTGACTCTGAGGCACGCAAGTGAGGAGAGGGCACCGGGCTGAGGGGGAGTCATGCCTCGGCGGCACTTCCCTGTGGTGCAGTGCAGCAGCCCTCCCCGTGCATCAATATGGCCAGGCATAAAACTAAATGAAACTCTAGCTTCCCCCCCACTCTCACTCAGGGTCTGGGGGCCTGTCCCCCAGGAGTTCGGATCCTTGGGTGATTTCTCAAGGGGAGCGCACAGTGCCCGAGCCACGACTGGTCAGCGCTGACTCTGAGACACGCAAGCGAGGAGAGGGCACTGGGCTAAGTGGGAGTCACGCCTCGGCAGCACTTCCCTGCAGTGCGGTGCAGCAGCCCTCCCTGGGCAACCTTACGGCTGGGCACAAAACTGAATAAAACTCTAGCTTCCCCGCTGAGCACCCCTACTCTCACTCAGGGTCTGGAGGCCTATCCCCCAGGAGTTCGGATCCTTGGGTGATTTCTTGAGGGGAGTGCACAGTGCCCGAGCTGCATCAGGTCAGTGCTGACTCTGAGACACGTGAGCGAGGAGAGGGCACTCTGCTGAGGGGAAATCAAGCCTTGGTGGCACTTCCCTGCGGTGCGGTGCAGCAGCCCTCTCCAGGCGGGCAACAATATGGCCGGGCATAAAACTGAATGAAACTCTAGCTTCCTCCCCAGTCCCACTCAGGGTCTGGCGGCCTGTCCCCCAAGAGTTCGGATTCTTGGGGGAATCTCTCGAGGGGTGTGGACCCAGCATAAACTGCGGCTGCTCAGTGCTGACTCTTGGGCGTGAGACAGAGGAGAAAAGGGTCGGCTGAGTGCCCACACCAGACCGGCACTTCCCTGGAGGCAGAGCAACACAGCCGTTTTTTCTTTAATGGCAGAACGGCTCACTTCTGGATATTCTGAGGCCACACCCCCTGTCTCCCTGGGCAACCAGAGGAGGCTACCGGTGAGCAGGGGATTTCCTGACACTGCTCACAAACCTGGGAAGCTTCCAGGGCGGGGCCGACCCAGAGAGGTGATCGGACGCAAACCTTCAGCAGCAAAGAGGACACAAACCGCCAGCAGCAAAGACGTTTGAACTCAGAACAGCCCGTCTTCTGTAGGCAATTTTGGCAGGAACAGAGACAGAACAACGCAAAGTTGTCTGTTCTGTTCTGTTAACAGCATCCATCAGGGATGGGGCTAAGCCTGAGTGAACACCTCCTTCCCATCACCTGCATCAAGCACTCAAAGATGTCAGGCCCCATCTCCTCCTGCTAAATAGCGGCAGTCTGTGGGGGCCTGGCAGACTTCCTTGAGATTCAGGCAGGTGCAAACCCCGGGAGTGTCTGTTCACTGCAGACAACTGGGATAGCCATCTGCAGAGTTACCAGTGACTGGGTCCGACGGAGGGGCAAAGTGGGGAAGGAGACGTCAACCTTCCCAGACTGCTCTGTTTGCTGGGTGGCTCCTCCTGGCTCCACGCTGCACTGGGATGAGCCGTGTGAGAGGAGTCACCAAGCCCCTGTGATCCAGGTCCCAGAGACCTCACGAACTCTCCCACCCGAGACAGGTGCCGATTGAGACAGTTGATTTGGACTTTTTGAACTGGGCTAATAGACTGAGGACTTTTCAGGCGGTGCCCTGGGTGTGCAGTTGTAGGAAGGTTTGATTCTCCTTTTCCAACTGGGGTCAGAGGGGGGCAGGCGGGGTGACTTAATTGCTGATTTTTCCACACAGCTCAGACTTAAAGCCAGAGTAGAAGTTGCAATAGGATCAAACAGAAACCAGCTGAAAACAAGAAAGAACCACTTAGTTCCACCACACAAGACAGGGCAACAGTTTCTCAGGCCACAACACTGTACGGGCCCTTGAAAAAGCCCCAGGGGAAAAATCAAAGGGAGTAAAATAATCATGGGGCAGAATCAGCGGAAAAACTCTGGTAACATGAATAACCAGAATAGATCAACCCCCCCAAGAAAAGATACGGCAGATGTCATTGAAGATCCCATTCATAAACAACTGGCTGAGATGTCAGAAATTGAATTCAGAATTTGGATTGCAGACAAGATTAATAAAATGGAATTAGGAATTCGAGGAGAAATTCAAAAATTGTCTCAAGAATTTAATGAATTTAAAGACAAAACAACCAAAGACTTAGACACACTGAAGCAAGAATTTACAGCCCTCAAAGATATGAAAAATACAGTAGAATCCCTCAGCAACAGAATGGAGCAAGCAGAAGAAAGGATTTCTGATATTGAAGACAAAGTCTTCAAACGCTCCCAATCTCTCAAAGAAGAAGAGAAATGGAAAGCAAAAACGGATCACTCACTCAGAGAGCTCTCAGATAATTTGAAAAAAAGCAATATACGAATTATTGGGATTTCTGAGAATGATAAAGTGGCCTCGAAGGGCACAGAGGCCCTTCTGCATGAAATTATGAAAGAAAATTTTCTAGACATGCCTAGAGAATCTGAAATTCAGATGACAGACAGCTTCAGAACCCCAGCACGATTCAACCCCAATAAGTCATCCCCCAGACATATCATAATTAGCTTCACTAAAGTTAACATGAAAGAGAAGATTCTCAAAGCAGTCTGGCAAAAGAAAACTATTATGTAAAAAGGTAAGAATATTAGAATAACTGCAGATCTCTCTGCTGAAACTTTTCAAGCCAGAAGAGAGTGGTCATCAACTTTTAATCTCCTAAAGCAAAATAACTTTCAACCCAGGATCTTGTATCCAGCTAAACTAAGTTTCATCTATGATGGAGAAATTAAATACTTCAATGACATTCATATGTTGAAAAAATTTGACATAAGTAAACCAGCTCTTCAGGATACTCTCAGACCTATCCTCCACAATGACCAACCCAATCCTATACCATAAAAGTAAACTCACTCAGAAACTTCGGATCAAACTCCAACTGCCACACTGGCGAAAGTATTAAAAATGTCCACTGGACCTTTGAAAAACTCAATAACCAAAATTCAACCAGACTTATCAATACTCTCCATCAAGGTGAATGGCTTGAACTGTGCTCTAAAGAGGCATAGGTTAGCTGACTGTATACAAAAACTCAAGCCAGATATTTGTTGCATACAAGAGTCACATCTCAACTTAAAAGACAAATACAGACTCAGGGTGAAAGGATGGTCATCCATATTTCAGGCAAATGGTAATCAGAAAAAAAGAGGTGGTGCAATTTTATTTGCAGATACAGTAGGCTTTAAACCATCAAAAGTAAGGAAGGACAAGAATGGTCATTTCATATTTGTTAAGGGTAATATTCAACATGATGAGATCTCAATTACTAATATCTATGCACCCAACCAGAATGCACCTCAATTTATAAGAGAAACTCTAACAGACATGAGCAACTTGATTTCCTCCAGCTCCATAATCGTCGGAGATTTCAACACTCCTTTGGCAGTGTTGGATCGATCCTCCAGCAAGAAGCTGAGCAAAGAAATCTTAGATTTAAACATAACCATCCAATATTTAGATTTAGCAGACATCTACAGAACATTTCATCCCAACAAAACTGAATATACATACTTCTCATCAGCCCACGGAACTTACTCCAAAATTGAACACATTTTAGGTCACAAGTCTAACCTCAGTAAATTTAAAGGAATAGAAATTATTCCATACATCTTCTCAGACCATCATGGAATAAAACTTGAATTGAGTAACAACAGGAATCTGCATACACATACAAAAACATGGAAGTTAAATAACCTTATGCTGAATGATAGCTGGGTCAGAAATGAGATTAAGAAAGAAATCGCCAATTTTTTGGAACAAAACTACAATGAAGACACAAACTATCAGAACCTCTGGGACTCCGCAAAGGCAGTTCTAAGAGGGAAATTTATAGCACTGCAAGCCTTCCTCAAGAGAATGAAAAGAGAGGAATTTAACAACTTATTGGGACATCTCAAGCAACTGGGAAAAAAAAAGAACATTCCAACCCCAAACCCAGTAGAAGAAAAGAAATAACCAAAATTAGAGCAGAATTAAATGAAATTGAAAACAAAAGAATAATACAAGAGATCAATAAATCAAAAAGCTGGGTTTTTGAAAAGGTCAATAAAATAGATAAACCTCTGGCCAACCTAATCAGAAAAAAAAGAGTAAAATCTCTAATATCATAAATCAGAAACAACAAAGACGAAATAACAACAGACTCATCAGAAATCCAAAAAATCCTTAATGAATATTACAAGAAACTTTATTCTCAGAAATATGAAAATCTGAAGGAAATTGACTGATACTTGGAAGCACGCCACCTTCCAAGACTTAACCAGAATCAAGTGAAAATGTTGAACAGACCCATATCAAGTTCAGAAATAGCATCAACTATACAAAACATCCCTAAAAAGAAAAGCCCGGGACCAGATGGTTTCACGTCAGAATTCTACAAAACCTTTAAAGAGGAATTAGTACCTGTATTACTCAACCTTTCCAAAAGGTAGAAAAAGAAGGAAGACTACCCAACATGTTCTATGAAGCAAACATCACCCTGATCCCCAAACCAGGAAAAGACCCAACAAGAAAAGAAAATTATAGACCAATATCACTAATGAATATAGATGCAATGATATTCAACAAGATCCTAACAAACAGAATCCAGCAACACATCAAACAAATTATACATCATGACCAAGTTGGTTTTATCCCAGGGTGTCAAGGCTGGTTCAATATACGTAAATCTGTAAATGTAATTCAGCACATAAATAAATTAAAAAACAAAGACCCTATGATTCTCTCAATTGATGCAGAAAAAGCTTTTGATAATATCCAGCATCCCTTCATGATCAGAACACTCAAGAAAATTGGTCTAGAAGGGACTTTTCTTAAATTGATAGAGGCCATCTACAGCAAACCCACAGCCAATATCATATTGAATGGAGTTAAATTGGAATCATTTCCACTCAGATCAGGAACCAGACAAGGCTGCCCATTGTCTCCATTGCTTTTCAACATTGTGATGGAAGTTTTAGCCACTGCAATTAGGGAAGAAAAGTGATTAAGGGTATCCATATAGGGTCAGAAGAGATCAAACTTTCGCTCTTCGCAGATGATATGATTGTATATCTGGAAAACACTAGGGACTCTACTACAAAACTCCTAGAAGTGATCAAGGAATACAGCAGCGTGTCAGGTTACAAAATCAACATCCATAAATCGGTAGCCTTTGTATACACCAACAACAGTCAAGTTGAAAAAGCAGTTAAAGACTCTATCCCATTCACAGTAGTGCCAAAGAAGATGAAATATTTGGGAATTTACCTAACAAAAGACGTGAAAGATCTCTATAAAGAGAACTATGAAACTCCAAGAAAGGAAACAGCTGAAAATGTTAACAAAATGAAAAACATACCATGCTCATGGCTGGGAAGAATCAACATTATCAAACTGTCCATACTACCCAAAGCAATATATAATTTCAATGCACTCCCTATTAAAGTTCCACTGTCATATTTTAAAGATCTTGAAAAAACAATACTTCGTTTTATATGGGATCAGAAAAAACCTCGAATAGCCAAGACATTACTCAGAAATAAAAACAAAACAGGAGGAATCACACTACCAGACCTCAGACTTTACTACAAATCGATAGTGAAAGTGATCAAAACAGCATGGTATTGGCACAAAAACAGAGGAGTAGATGTCTGGAACAGAATAGAGAACCAAGAGATGAATCCAGCTACTTACCACTATTTGATTTTTGACAAGCCAATTAAAAACATTCAGTGGGGAAAAGATTCCCTATTTAACAAATGGTGCTGGCTGAACTGGCTGGCAACCTGCAGAAGACTGAAATTGGACCCACACCTTGCACCACTAATTAAGATAGACTCTCATTGGATTAAAGATTTAAACTTAAGACAAGAAACTATAAAAATACTAGAGGAGAATGCAGGGAAAACCCTTGAAGAAATTGGTCTGGGTGAGTATTTCATGAGGAGAACCCCCTGGGCAATTGAAGCAGCTTCAAAAATACACTACTGGGACTTGATCAAACTAAAAAGCTTCTGCACAGCTAAGAACACTGTAAGTAAAGCAAACAAACAGCCCTCAGAATGGGAGAAGATATTTGCAGGGTATATGTCTGACAAAGGTTTAATAACCAGAATCCACAGAGAACTCAAATGCATCAGCAAGAAAAAAACAAGGGATCCCATCGCAGGCTGGGCAAGGGATTTGAAGAGAAACTTCTCTGAAGAAGACAGGCGCACGGCCTTCAGACATATGAAAAAATGCTCATCATCTTTAATCATCAGAGACATGCAAATCAAAACTACTTTGAGATATCATCTAACTCCACTGAGGCTAGCCTATATCACAAAATCTCAAGACCAGAGATGTTGGCGTGGATGCGGAGAAAAGGGAACACTTCTGCACTGCTGGTGGGAATGCAAATTAATACATTCCTTTTGGAAAGATATATGGAGAACACTCAGAGATCTAAAAATAGATCTGCCATTCAATTCTGTAATCCCTCTGCTGGGAATATACCCAGAAGACCAAAAATCACAACATAACAAAGATATTTGTACCAGAATGTTTATTGCAGCCCAATTCATAATAGCTAAGTCATGGAAAAAGCCCAAGTGCCCATCGATCCACGAATGGATTAATAAATTGTGGTATATGTACACCATGGAATACTATGCAACCTTAAAGAAAGATGGAGACTATACCTCTTTCATGTTTACATGGATGGAGCTGGAACATATTCTTCTTAGTAAAGTATCTCAAGAATGGAAGAAAAAGTACCCAATGTACTGAGCCCTACTATGAAACTAATTTGGGGCTCTCACATGAAAGCTATAACCCAGTTACAACCTAACAATAGGGGGAAGTGGGAAAGGGAGGGGGGTGGTGGGTAGAGGGAGGGGGATCGGTGGGATCACACCTGTGGTGCATCTTACAGGTGTATTTGCGAAACTTGGTAAATGTAGAATGTAAATGTTTTACACCGTAACTTAGATAACGCTGGAAAGGCTATGTTAACCATTGTGATAAAAATGTGTCAAATGGTCTATGAAGCGAGTGTATGATGCCCCATGATCATATCAATGTATACAGTTATGATTTAATAAAAAAAAAAAGAAGCCAGAAAAAAAAAAATACTGGCATCACAAAAAAAAAAAAGAAAGGTGTGGGTCCAGTTTCAGTCTTCTACAGGTTCCAGCCAGTTCACCCAGCACCATTTGTTAAACAGGGAATCTTTTCCCCATTGAATGTTTTTAATTGCCTTGTCAAAGATCAAATAACGGCAAGTAGCTACATTCATCTCTTGGTTCTCTATTCTGTTCCAGACATCTACTTCTCTGTTTTTGTGCCAGTACCATGCTATTTTGATCACTATCAATTTGTAGTATAGTCTGAGGTCTGGTATCGTGATTCCTCCTGCTTTGTTTTTATTTCTGAGTAATGTCCTGGCTATTCAATGTTTTTTTCTTGTTCCATATAAAATGAAGTATTATTTTTTCAGGATCTTCAAAGTATGACATTGGAGCTTTAATAGGGATTGCATTAAAATTATATATTGCTTTGAGTAGTATGGACATTTTAACAATGTTGATATTCCCAGCCATGAGCATGGTATGTTTTTCCATTTGTTAACATTTTTGGCTATTGCTTTTCTTAGAGTTTCGTAGCTCTCTTTATAGACATCTTTCACGTCCTTTGTTAGATAAACTCCCAAATATTTCATCTTCTTTGGCACTACTGTGAACTAAATAGAGTCCTTAATTATTTTTTCAGCTTGACTATTGTTGATATATATAAAGGCTACCAATTTATGAATGTTGATTTTGTAACCTGAGACGGTGCTGTATTCCTTGATCACTTCTAAGAGTTTTATATTAGAATCCTTGGTGTTTTACAGATATACAATCATATCATCTGCGAAGAGTGAATGTTTGATCTCTTCTTACCCCATATAGATACCTTCCATCGCCTTTCCTTCCCCAATTGCTATGGCTAAAATTTTCATTACAATGTTAAAGAACAGTGGAGACAATGGTCACCCTTGTCTGGTTCCTGATCTGAGTGGAAATTATTTCAATTTCATTCCATTCAATATGATATTGGCTGTGGGTTTGCTGTAGATGGCCTCTATCAGTTTAAGAAATGTCTCTTCTATACCAATTTTCTTAGTGTTCTGATCATGAAGGGATGCTGGATATTATCAAAAGCTTTTTCTGCATCAACATAGGGAATCATATGGTCTTTATTTTTTAATTTGTTTATGTGCTGAATTATACTTATAGATTTACATATATTGAAACAGCCTTGAGACCCTGGGATAAAACCAACTTGGTCATGATGTATAATTTGTATGACGTGCTGCTGGATTCTGTTTGTTAGAATCTTGTTGAATATTTTTGCATCTATATTCATTAGTGATATTGGTCTATAATTTTCTTTTCTTGTTGGGTCTTTTCCTGGTTTGGGGATCAGGGTGATGTTTGCTTCATAGAACGTGTGAAGAACATAGAAAGTCTTCCTTCTTTTTCTACATTTTGGAACAGGTTGAGTAATATAGGTACTAATTCTTCTTTAAAGGTTTTGTAGAATTTTGACGTGAAACCATCTGGTCCCAGGCTTTTCTTTTTAGGGAGGCTTTGTGTGGTTGGTGCTATTTCAGAACTTGATATGGGCCAGTTCAACATTTCCACTTGATTCTGGCTAAGTCTTGGAAGGTGACGTGCTTCCAAGAATTGGCCAATTTCCTTTAATTTTTTATATTTCTGAGAATAAAATTTCTTGTAATATTCATTAAGGATTTTTTGAATTTCTGAGGAGTCTGTTGTTATTTCATCTTTGTCGTTCTTGATTGATGAGATTAGAGATTTTACTCTTTTTCTCCTGGTTATGTTAACCAAAGGTTTATCTATATTATTGACCTTTTCAAAAAACCAACGTTTTCATCTATTGATATGTTGTATAATTCTTTTGATTGCAATTTCATTTAATTCTGCTCTAATTTTCATTATTTCTTTTCTTCTACTGGGTTTGGGGTTGGAATGTTCTTTTTTTTCCCAGTTGCTTGAGATGTCCCATTAAGTTGTTAACTTCCTCCCTTTTTATTCTCTTGAGGAAGGCTTGCAGTGCTATAAATTTCCCTCTTTGGACTGCCTTTGTGGTATCCCAGAGGTTCTGATAATTCGTGTTTTCATTGTCATTTTGTTCCAAAAATTTGGAAATTTCCATCTTAATCTCATCTCTGACACAGCTATCATTCAGTATAAAGTTATTTAACTTCCATGTTTTTGTATGAGTATGCAGATTCCTGTTGTTACTGAGTTCAACTTTTCTTCTATGGTGGTTGGAGAAGATGCAAGGAATAATTTCTGTTCCTTTAAATTTACTGAGGTTAGACTTGTGACTGAAGATGTGATCAATTTTGGAGTATGTTCCATGGGCTGATGAGAAGTATGTTTATTCAGTTTTGTTGGGATTAAATTTTCTGTAGATGTCTACAAAATCCAAATGTTGGATGGTTAGGTTTAAATGTAAAATTTCTTTGCTCAGCTTCTTATTAGAGGATCGATCCAACACTGCCAAAGGAGTGTTGAAATCTCCAACTATTATGGAGCTGGAGGAAACCAAGTTGCTCATGTCTGCTAGAGTTTCTCTCATAAATTTAAGTGCATTCTGGTTGGGTGCATAGATGTTAATAATTGAAATCTTATCATATTGAGTATTACCCTTAACAAATGTGTAGTGACCATTCTTATCTTTCTTTACTTTTGTTGGTTTAAAGCCTATTGTGTCAGCAAATAGAATTGCAAGACCTGCTTTTTTCTGATAACCATTTGCCTGAAAAACGTATGACCATCCTTTCACCCGGAGTCTATATTTATCTTTTAAGGTAAGATGTGACTCTTGTATACAACAAATATCTGGCCTGAGTTTTTGTATCCAGTAAGCTAATCTGTGCCTCTTTAGAGGGCAGTTTAACCTGTTCACATTAATGGAGAATATTGATAAGTCTAGTAAAATTTTGGGTATCAAGTTTTTCGAAAGTCCAGTGGACATTTTTAATCCTTTCACCACTGTGGAAATTGGAGTTTGATCAAAAGATTCTGAGTGAGTTTACTTTTGTGGTAGAGGATTGGGCTGGTCATTATGGAGGATAGATCTGAGAATATCCTGAAGAGTTGGTTTGGTTATGGCAAATTTCTTCAAGATATGAATGTCATTAAAGTATTTAATTTCTCCATCATAAAGAAACTCAGTTTAGCTGGATACAGGATCTGGGGTTGAAAGTTATTTTGTTTTTGGAGGTTAAAAGTCAATGACCACCCTCTTCTGGCTTGAAAAGTTTCAGCAGAGTGATCTGCAGTCATTCTAAAATTCTTCCCTTTGTGGGTAATGGATTTATTACGTCTGGCTACTTTCAGAATTTTCTCCTTCATATTAACTTTAGTGAAGTTAATTATTATATGCCTGTGGGATGTCTTATTCAGATTGAATCGTGCTAGGGTTCTGAAACTGTCTGCTATCTGAATTTCAGAATCTCTTGGCAGGTCTGGAAAATTCTCTTTCATGATTTCATGGAGAAGAGCTGCTGTGCCTTGCGAGGCCACTTCATCAGATTCAGGGATTCCAATGAGGCGGATACTAGCCTTCTTCAAATTGTCCCAGAGCACTCTGAGAGAATGATCTATTGCTCTCTATTTCTCTTCCTCTTTTAGAGTTTGGGAGCATTCAAAATCTTTGTCTTCAATGTCAGAAATCTTTATTCTGCTTGCTCTATTCTGTTACTGAGGGATTCTACTGTATTTTTCAGATCTTTGAGGGTTGCCAATACTTACTTCGATAGATCAAAATCATTGGTGGTTTTGTCTTTAAATTCGTTAAATTCTTGAGACAACTTTTGTATTTCTCGTCGAATTTCTAATTCCAACTTTTGAATTGCTGCTTGAATTTCTTATTCCAATTTTTTTTTATTCTATTAATCTTGTTTGCAATCCAAATTCTGAATTCGATTTCTGACATCTCAGCCAGCTGTTACATCTGCAATATCTTTCCTTGGGGGCGGGGTTTGATCTATTCTGGTTATTCTTGTTACCAGAGTTTTTCCACTGATTCTGCTCCATGATTATTTTACACCATTTGATATTTCCCCTGGAGCTTTGTCGAGGACCTGTACAGTGCTATGGCCTGAGAAACTGGGGACCTGTTTGGTGTGGTGGAGCTAAGTGGTTCTGTCTTGTTTGCAGCTGGTCTCTGTATGACCCCAGTGAAACAGTTAGACTGGGTTGAAGTCTCAGTTGTGGAGAAAAACCAGCAATTAAGTCACCCCACCCCCCCACAGGCAACAATTGGAAAAGGAAAATCAAACCTTCCTACAACCACACACCCAGGGCACCACTTGAATAGTCCTCGGGCTATGGGCTCAGTTCAAAAGGTCCAAATCAATTGTCTCAGTCAGCACCTGTCTCAGGTGGGAGAATTTAAAAGGTCTCTGGCAACTGGATTGCAGGGGTCTGGTGGCAACTAAGACATGACCCGCTCTGGTGCTCCGTGAAGTCAGGAGGACCCACCCAGCAAATAAATTAGTCTGCGAAGGTTGATGCCCCCTTCCCCACCTTGCACCTCTGTCACACCTAGTCACTGATAGCCCTGCAGGGCTGTGACCCAGTTGCCTATAATGAACAGATACTCAAGGGGTTTGCACCTGCCTGAATCACAAGGAAATCTACATCTGCTCAACCAGGCTGTTGTGCTCGGCCTCTATCCTGCAGGGTGAGGTGAGGTCTTACAACCTCGGGCACTTGATGGAGGCTGGGGGGTGTTCGATCAGTTCCAGCCCTGCCCTTGATTGATGTTACTGACAGAACAGAATAGAACAACTTTGCAGGAAATTTGTTTCGGTCACTGCTAAATTCCCCTGCAGAAGAGAAACTGTTTTGATTTCCCAGAGCCTGCACCTCAGGCCCTGTCTTTGCTTCTGTTTGTATTTGGTTAGCTGTCAGTTCTATCCTCCTGCCTTCCTTTGCCTGTTGGCTGACGATCCCCTGAGAGCCAAGTGCGTCTTAGGCTCAGTAAAGTGGTCCTCTGTGTCAGCCCCACCCTGGGAATTTCTCGGCTCTATGCATGCGTTTTCTAGTCCCCGCACTGTACCCAGGCCAGTACCACCTCAGGAAAACCCTTTACTCACGGGGCCTGCATTTCTGTCCCAAATCTGTTCCACGGTGGTTGCCCCCTGAGACGATGCCCAGCCTCCTCTGGTTGCCCAGGGAGACAGGGGGTGTGGCTTTGGAATATCTGGGATTGAGCCCTATTGTTGCCAAAAAGGGCTGCTGCTCTGCACCTCAGGGCACCGTCACTCTTGTGTGGTTCCCTCTGAGACGACCATCCTCTCCTCACTTCAGTGCCGCAGAATCAGCACTGACCAGCTGCAGTCTAGGCCCCATCCACACCCCTTGAGAAATCACTCAAGAATCTGGACTCTTGGGGGAGAGGCCTCCAGACCTCAGAATGAGAGTGGAGGGGAGTGCTGGGAGCTCAGAATTGCAGGTAGAGAATATATACAGTTTTATACTGTTTTATGCCTGGCAGGAGAACACCGTGGCACCCTAGTTGGGGAGGTAGGTCCAGTTTTCAGAGGGTCTCTCCCATGAAGTGTAGTGGAAGGACCTTTGAACTCTGCTCATTTGTTTGTGGGGCACTGTGAGCCATTCTCAGGGGGGAGGGAGCAAACCCGTCTGCTTGAATTTTGTACCTTTTGTTTGTATCCTTGGGGTCGCAGCTCACCTCAGCGAGGTTGATGTGTATTCTTCAACCTTCTCTCTTGATGCAGCTCTAATCCACCAGGTTACTTACTAAATTTCTGTCCTTTCATTCTCCTTCTGGATGGGAGCCTCTACGGAAAACTGGCTTCAGTCAGCCATCTTGTCTCCACTCCCTCCTAATTGTCTTTTATTATTCCTTTGATCTGTTAATTGCAACCCTGAGTTCTTCTTCTTCCTATTGACTGCATAATCACCTTTGGCCAATTGATGCTTCCCAGAATGTTAAAACACATTCAGTAAAATTAAATATAAAATAAAATCTTTCTCCATCCATGCTCCTCCAAGTGAATATAGTTACAAAGCCTCTGTAATCTCAGATTGCTGACAGGCCCAGTTTTAAAACTCTATTGAAAAATCAGAAAAACAATCTTTTTATCCCCCTGAACTACTCCCTCTACCACCTCCAGTATTTCAGATTAGGTCTCCACTGATACCCCAGGGGTATATTTGCCAGGAAGAATTAATAGTGATCATTATAATACAGAAAGCAACAGCTGCACCTGTTCTGCTTTCTGTTCATGATGCAGTTATGTGGAGCATGAAGAAGCCAACCTAGATAGGAGGGCTTAGGAAAATTGTCTTTCACCTTGAAACAAACATCTTGCTGTTTATTTTATTAAAGATATGCACATACCATGTTTGGCATTTATCTTATTTGAATAAAAATATTAATATTATTGTCCATATTGAATTTTTTTTTTGCTGTCATTTCTTTTTATTGTATCTTGCATCAGCAAAATCTCTGTGCCAAAGCTACTATTTAAGCAATACTTTGCAACAAATTATAACTATATGCAAATGCAACAGGTAGTGGTTGTTTTCTTAACATGCTAAACGTGAACAACCAGGTATTCAAGGTGGATTTTCCATATCATTCTAAAGTGTTTTGGCTATTGTGGGGACAGGTGTTAACTAAAATTTTATCTCTGTGAGAGTAGTTAAATTTTATGAAGAACAGAATCAGCAAGTGAATTACTGAAATATTTCTATAGGAAGGCAACATTTCTGTGTTAGACCATGTTAAATCAAAACAACTTGAATATTACTTTGCAAGGTAAGGCTGTCTACATATGATATGTGGCAAAACTTGCAAGCATTTCATAAAACTTCTTTTTTTTGAAATACCACTTCTTCAAAAGGAAATTTCATGTGAACATTTTCCCCAGTTAGCAAAGGTCATTGATGAGCAGGATGATGTATGTCAGTGGTTCTCAACCTTCCTAATGCTGCGGCACTTTAGTATAGTTCCTGTGGGTCGTGACCCACAGGTTGAGAACCACTGATATATGTGAATCATTTGAAGAATATGCAGCTGTTATAGGCCTGTTAATTGGAGAATACAGTGAAAAGGTTCACTGACTTTGAGAATCATGGCATCACACTCAAATTAGCACTTCAGTTTCACCCAGTTGATATCAGTAAGGCAACTACATATGCATGTAATCGATTAAGCTCTCAGTAGAAAACATTTTAAAGTCATTTTGAAAGATGGGAAAACACAGTTGAATACCCACAGTCATGCCCAAAAGATTCTTTCTTGGTTTTCAAGCATGTAGTGAAGCAAATTTACATTCTACCTAGCCAAAATCAAGATGCCCTTAAGGTCACAAATGACTCAGACTCATCTAAAGGATTAACAGAAACTTCAGGCTCCCATGTTGGAACCAAATATTCAAATGCTTTCACACAAAAAGCATATTGAATTTAAATATGTAAGAGACTGAACTTACAAACATGTGACAAAGTTACTGTATTTACTAATGAGTTTGCTAAGTATAGTAATAGCTTAGCTATCAGAACCCTCATTTGGCAACAGTTGCTACCTAGGATTTAACAGTACTTGGGAATTAAATAAATATAAAGCATTTTTTTTTTGGTTTGGTTTTTTTTTTTAAGAAACAAAATGAGCATCACATCTTCTGTGTGTCTATTTGGTACACTTATCAAAAAGTCTTTTACTAAACACCTAACATATTTAGTCACTAAATTTTCAACCTCAAAGCCAATTAGAATCAACAAAGAAATGCTGCTATAGTCAAGAATCCTGACAGCAGTAAAAAATTACATATAATGAAGAATAACTATATTATATAACCTGTCACTGATGTTATTCTTAAAAATTTTAAATTGTTATCCTATTTTGATATGTACACATGTCAGATATAGAAATGTATTGAGAAAATTACAGATATTTAAGAAGGAATAATATCTTCCATTTACAGCTGGAACATCATTTATTTATACAACACTATTTGTTTATTTCCTTTCTCTGGCCACCTAGAAATAATTCCTCACTTAGTTAAAATTTTCCAATGGTATAGCCTGGTAGTGAAATTGTCAGTCTTCAACTTAGCAACTTTCACACTTTGATGCTTGCTGTCTCAGTTACCTAAATGCTAAACAACAAACCAGGTTAAAATGAAATAGCTTTAAAACAGAATTGTATTTTTTTTTCAATTCTGTGGACTGGCTAGACTCAGAAAGACACTTCTGAGTTTACTCATGAAACTGTATTCAACTGGGAGCCCAGCCAGCCCTGGAACATGGCAGGGGGCTGGCCGGGCATCCCTTTCTCAAGATGTTTTTGCATCATTCAGTAGTCTAGCCTGAGTTTCATGAGATGGTAGCTGGATTTCAAGAAGATGAAAATACAAACTTTAAGGTCTCCTAAGGCCAGTTCTGGAAGTCCCTGTCATTTCTGACCTATCCTTTTGGTCAAAGAAAGTCTTAGGGCCAGCCCCGATTCAAAGAGAAGGAGAGTGGACTCTACTTCTTGATGGAAAGAACAGCAATATGTGTAGGGAAAGGAGATATTGCTGGCAATTATCTTTGCATTACAGTCAGTTATATTTCTTTATCACTCCCTTTAGATACCATAAATCCATAAGTAAAGACAAAACCATAAATAAAAGAGAAAATGTGAGGTCCAAGTAAAAAAGGTCAGCATTTAAGATGTCATAATCAAAAAGCAGGCATTAGTCAGTGTCCAGAGGTGAGTTTAGCCAGGAAACAGTATCAGGATTAGAAGCAAGATGTAAGGGAAGATCAGCATCCTGAGATGCTGAGCCAAAAGACCAGGGAACAGGCAGGAGGAGAATGATTTGGATAAGTACCTCTGCATCCCATCAGGCGTCTCAGCTTGGCAAGCAGTGTAATAGATGTATACTTGTGTGTTAATTATCACAGGAAGCTGTTTGCCATCTGCACTGTTTTAAATGTTGTCTTTGTTTTATGCACTAGGACTATATGTTTATAATAAATTTATGAAGCAAGATGGACTTTGCAAAGTAACTGCAAAATGGGGAAAATTTTTTACCGGGAAGTTCTATCCAAAAAGGGACAATTTTGTCTTATCTAAAAGCAAGCTAAGTATATTCTTAAAGTTTTCACAAATGAAGGGCAGAATGGAAGTAATCTTTGGTAAGAATTAGATATATTTAAGAAATTGACAATATATTTAATAAGAAAATAACAAAAAGATGATTATAAAATCTTATTAAAGGGCATGAGGGCTGCCCAACCAAATAGAAAGATATGCATAGGAAGTCTATATAGCATTAAAAGCCACTTTTTGCCTAAAATTAATATATAATCTTATTCTTTTTTTTTTCAATCATAGATGTGTACATTAATGTGATCATGAGGCACCATACACTGGTTTTATAGACCATTTGACACATTTCCATCACACTGGTTAACATGGCCTTCCTGGCATTTTCTTAGTTATTACTAAGTTATTTCTTAGTTATTACAAAGTTATTACTAACTTAACACATTTACATTCTACATTTACTAAGTTTCACATATACCCTTGTAAGATGCATCACAGGTGTAATCCCACCAATAGCACTCCCTCTGCCCACCACCCTCCTCCCTCCCCTCCCTTTCCCCTGTCCACCTATTCTTGAATTATAACTGGGTTATAGCTTTCATGTGAAAGCCATAAATTAGTTTCATAGTAGGGCTGAGTACATTGGATACTTTTTCTTCCATTCTTGAGATACTTTACTAAGAATATGTTCCAGCTCCATCCATGTAAACATGAAAGAGGTAAAGTCTACATCTTTCTTTAAGGCGGCATAATATTCCATGGTGTACATATACCACAACTTATTAATCCATTCGTGGATTGATGGACACTTGGGCTTTTTCCATTACTTATCAATTATGAATTGGGTTGCAATAAACATTCTGGTACAAATATCTTTGTTATAATGTGATTTTTGGTCTTTCTGGGTATATGCCTAGTAGAGGAATTATAGGATTGAATAGCAGGTCGACTTTTAGATCTCTAAGTGTTCTCCAAACATCTTTCCAAAAGGAATGTATTAATTTGCATTTCCACCAGCAGTGTAGAAGTGTTCCCTTTTCTCCACATCCACACCAAAATCTCTGGTCTTGGGATTTTGTGATATAGGCTAATCTTACTGGAGTTAGATGATATCTCAACATAGTTTTGATTTGCATTTTTCTGATGATTAAAGATTATGAGCATTTTTTCATATGTCTGAAGGCCGCGTGCCTGTCTTCTTCAGAGAAGTTTCTCTTCAAGTCCCTTGCCCAGCCTGTGATGGGATCACTTGTTGTTTTCTTGCTTATATGTTTGAGTTCTCTGTGGATTCTGGTTATTAAACCTTTGTCAGAGACATAACCTGCAAATATCTTCTCCCATTCTGATGGCTATTTGCTTCCTTTACTTACTGTGTTCATGGCTGTGCAGAAGCTTTTTACTTTGATCACGTCCAAGTAGTGTATTGTGAAGCTGCTTCAATTGCCCAGGGGGTCCTCCTCATAAAATACTTACCCAGACTGATATCTTCAAGGGTTGTCCCTTCACTCTCTTCTAGTATTTTTATAGGTTCATGTCTTAAGTTTAAATCCTTCATCCAGTGAGAGTTTATCTTAGTTAATTGTGAAAGGTGTGAGTCCAGTTTCAGTCTTCTACAGGTTGCCAACCAGTTCACTCAGCACCATTTGTTAAATAGAGAATCTTTTCCCCACTGAATGTTTTTAATTGGCTTGTCAAAGATCAAATAACAGTAAGTAGCTGGATTCATCTCTTGGTTCTCTATTCTGTTTCAGACATCTACTTCTCTGTTTTTGTGCCAGTACCATGCTGTTGATCACTATCGCTTTGTAATATAGTCTGAGGTTTGGTAGCGTGATTCCTCCTGCTTTGTTTTTATTTCTGAGTAATGTCTTGGCTATTCAAGGTTTTTTCTGATTCCATATAAAATTAAATATTGTTTTTTCAAGATCTTTGAAGTATGACATTGGAGCTTTAAAAGGGATTGCATTAAAACTATATATTCCTTTGGGTAGTATGGACATTTTAACAATGTTGATTCTTCCCAGCCATGAGCATGGTATGTTTTTCCATTTGTTAACATTTTCAGCTATTTCTTTTCTTATGGTTTCATAGTTCTCTTTATAGAGATCTTTCACATTCTTTGTTAGATAAACTCCCAAATATTTCATCTTCTTTGGCACTACTGTGAAAGGAATAGAGTCCTTAACTGTTTTTTCAGCTTGACTATTGTTGGTATATATAAAGGCTACCGATTTATGAATGTTGATTTTGTAACCTGAGATGCTGCTGTATTCCTTGATCACTTATAAAGAGTTCTGTAGTAGAATCCCTAGTGTTTTCCAGATATACAATCATATTACCTGCGAAGAGCGAAAGTTTGATCTCTTCTGACCCTATATGCATACGCTTGATCACCTTTTCTTCCCTAACTGCGGTGGCTAAAACTTCCATTACAATATTAAAGAGCAGTGGAGACAATGGGCAGCCTTGTCTGGTTCCTGGTCTGAGTGGAAATGATTTCAATTTAACTCCATTCAATACGATATTGGCAGAGGGTTTGCTTTAGATGGCTTCTATCAGTTTGAGAAATGTCCCTTCTATACTGATTTTCTTAAGTGTTCTGATCATGAAGGGATGCTGGATATTATCAAAAGCTTTTTCTGCATCAATTGAGAGAATCATATGGTCTTTGTTTTTTAATTTGTTTATTGTGCTGAATTATACTTACAGATTGAGGGATATTGAACCAGCCTTGAGACCCTGGGATAAAACTGACTTGGTCATGATGTATAATTTGTTTGATGTGTTGCTGGATTCTGTTTGTTAGGATCTTGTTGAATATTTTTGCATCTATATTCATTAGTGATATTGGTCTATAATTTTCTTTTCTTGTTGGGTCTTTTCCTGGTTTGGGGATCAGGGTGATGTTTGCTTCATAGATCGTGTTGGGTAGTCTTCCTTCTTTTTCTATATTTTGGAACAGGTTGAGTAATATAGGTACTAACTCCTCTTTAAAGGTTTGGTAGAATGCTGACATGAAGCCATCTGGTCCCGGGCTTTTCTTTTTAGGGAGGTTTTGTGTGGTTGATGCTATTTCAGAACTTGATATGGGCCTGTTCAACATTTCCACTTGATTCTAGCTAAGTATTGGAAGGTGATGTGCTTCCAAGTATCGGTCACTTTCATTCAGATTTTCATATTTCTGAGAATAAAGTTTCTTGCAATATTTATTAAGGATTTTTTGAATATTTGAGGAGTCTGTTGTTATTTGGTCTTTGTCATTTCTGATTGATGAGATTAGAGATTTTTTTTCTAATACTCTTTTTTTTCCTGATTAGGTTAGCCAAAGGTTTATCTATTTTATTGACCTTTTCAAAAAACCAACTTTTTAATGGGTACAGGCAATTGCACTGATGTACGCAGCTATGATTTAACAATAAAAAATAAAGAGAAAAACAACTTTTTGATTTATTGATCTGTTGTATAATTCTTTTGTTTTCAATTTCATTTAATTCTGCTCTAATTTTTGTTATTTCTTTTCTTCTACTGGGTTTGGGGTTCAAATGTTCTTCCTTTTCCAGTTGTTCGAGATGTCCCATTAAGTTGTTTACTTCTTCCGTTTCTGTTCTCTTGAGGAAGGCTTGCAGTGCTATAAATTTCCCTCATAGGACTGCCTTTGCGGTATCCCAGAGGTTCTGATAATTCATGTCCTTATTTTCCTTTTTTTCCAATTTGGCAATGTCCTTCTTAATCTCATTTCTGACCCAGCTATCATTCAGCATAAGGTTATTTAACTTCCACGTTTTTGTATGAGTATGCAGATTCCTGTTGTTACTGAGCTCAACTTTTATGTTATGGTGGTCCGAGAAGATGCAAGGAATAATTTTTACTTCTTTAAATTTACTGGGGTTAGACTTGTGACCTAAGATGTGATCAATTTTGGAGTATGTTCCATGGGCTGATGAGAAGTATGTGTATTCACTTTCGTTGGGATGGAATGTTCTATAGATATCTGCTAAATCCAAATGTAGGATGGTTAGGTTTAAATCTAAAATTCCTTTGCTCAGCTTCTTATTGGAGGATTGATCCAACACTGCCAAAGGAGCGTTGAAATCTCCGACTATTATGGAGCTGGAGGAAATCAAGTTGCTCATGTCTGTTAGAGTTTCTCTTATAAATTGAAGTGCATTCTGGTTGGGTGCATAGATATTAATAATTGAAATCTCATCATATTGAGTATTACCCTTAACAAACATGAAGTGACCATTCTTATCCTTCCTTACTTTTGTTGGTTTAAAGCCTATTGTATCTGCAAATAAAATTGCAACACCTGCTTTTTTCTGATTACCATTTGCCTGAAATATGGATGACCATCCTTTCACCCTGATTCTATATTTGTCTTTTAAGGTAAGATGTGACTCTTGTATGCAACAAATATCTGACGTGAGTTTTTGTATCCAGTCAGCTAACCTGTGACTCTTTAGAGGATAGTTTAAGCCATTCACATTAATGGAGAATATTGATAAGTCTAGTAAAATTTTGTGTATAGAGTTTTTTGAAAGTTCAGTGGACATTTTTAATCCTTTCGCCACTGTGGAAGTTGGAGTTTGATCTAAAGATTCTGAGTGAGTTTACTTTTGTGGTAGAGGATTGGGCTGGTCATTATGGAGGATAGGTCTCAGAATATCCTGAAGAGCTGGTTTGGTTATGGCAAATTTCTTCAAGATGTGAATGTTGTTAAAGTATTTAATTTCTCCACCGTAAATGAAAATCAGTTTAGCTGGATACAGGATCCGGGGTTGAAAGTTATTTTGCTTTAGGAAGTTAAAAGTTGATGACCAACATCTTCTGGCTTGAAAAGTTTCAGCAGAGTGATCTGCAGTCATTCTAGTATTCTTCCCTTTGTAGGTAATGCATTTCTTACGTCTGGCTGCTTTGAGAATTTTCTCCATACTGACTTTAGTGAAGTTAATTATGATATTCCTGGTGGATGTCTTATTGGGATTGAGTCGTGGTAGGGTTCTGAAACTGTCTGCTATCTGAATTTCAGAATGTCTTGGCATGTCTGGAAAATTCTCTTTCATAATTTCATGGAGAAGGGCCCCTGCGCCTAGCGAGGCCACTTCATCAGTTTCAGGGATTCCAATGAGGTGGATAGTACCCTTCTTCAAATTATCCTAGAGCTCTCTGAGACAATGATCCATTTTTGCTCTCCATTTCTCTTCCTCTTTGAGAGTTTGGGAGTGTTCAAAGGCTTTGTCTTCAATGTCGGAAATCCTTTCTTCTGCTTGCTCCACTCTGTTACTGAGACATTCTACTGTATTTTTCAGATCTTTGAGGGCTGCAAATTCTTCCTTCAGTGCATCAAAATTTTGGTGGTTTTGTCTTTAAATTCATTACATTCTTGAGACAACTTTTGAATTTCTCCTCTAATTTCTAATACTGACTTTTGAGTTGGTGCTCAAATTTCAAATTCCAAATTTTCCTACATTTTATTAATCTTGTTTGCAATCCAAATTCTGAATTCGATTTCTGAAATCTCGGCTAGCTGTTTATGAATGGGATCTTCAGTTACATCTGCCATATCTTTCCTTCAGAGGGTTGATCTATTTTGGTTATTCATGTTACCAGAGTTTTTCCACTGATTCCACCCCATGATTATTTACACCATTTGATTTTTCCCCTGGAGCTTTGTCGAGAACCCGTACAGTGCTATGGCCTGAGAAACTGGGGACCTGTTCGGTGTGGTGGGGCTAAGTGGTTCTGTCTTGTTTGTAGCTTGTTTCTGTTCGACCCTAGTGAAACAGTTACACTGGGTTGAAGTCTCAGTTGTGGAGAAATACCAACAATTAAGTCATTCCGCACTCCACAGGCAACAATTGGAAAAGGAAAATCAAACCTTCCTACAACCGCACACCCAGGGCACCATCTGAATAGTCCTCGGGCTATTGGCTCAGTTGAAAAGGTCCAAATCAATTGTCTCAGTCAGCACCTATCTCAGGTGGGAGAGTTTTAAATGTCTGGCAACTGTATCACAGGGCTCTGGTGACTACTCTGATATGGTTTGTTGCAGTGCTGTGTGGAGTCAGGAGGAGCAACCCAGCAAATAGATCAGTCTGGGAAAGTTGATGCCTCCTTCCCTACCTTGTAACTCTGTCACACCCAGTGACTGATAGCCTGGCAATTGGCTGACCCAGTTGCCTGTATTGAACTGGTACTCCAGGGGGTTGCAATTGCCTGAATCACAAGGAAATCTATTTCTGCTCAGCCAGATCGCTGCGCTCTGCCTCTATCTAGCAGGAGGAGGTGAGGCTTGACAACCTCGGGCACTTGATGGAGGCTGGGGAGTGTTCATTCAGTTCCAGCCCTGCCCCTGATTGACGTTACTGACAGAACAGAACAGAACAACTTTGCAGGAATTTGTTTCTGTCCCTGCTAAATTCCCCTGCAGAAGAGAAGCTGTTTTGAGTTCCTAGAGCCTGAGCCTCAGGCCCTGTCTCTGCTTCTGCAGGTTTGTATTCGGTTATCTGTCAGTTCTAGCTTGCTGCCTTCCTTGTCTATAGGCTGACGATCCCCTGAGGGCCAGTTGCGTCTTAGGCTCAGTAAAGTGGTCCTCTGGGTCAGCCCTGCCCTGGGAACTTCCTGGGCCTGCAAGTGCTTTTCTAGTCCCTGCACTCCACCCAGTCGGTACCGCCTCAGGCATACCCTTTACTCACGGGGCCTGTGTTTCCATCCCAGATGTGTTCCATGGTGGGTGCCACCTGAGTAGATGCCCGGCCTCCTCTGGTTGCCCAGGGAGACAGGTTGTGTGGCTTCAGAATATCTGGGAGTGAGCCGTATTATTGCTAAACGACGGCTGCTGCTCTGCACCTCAGGGCAGTGCTGCTCCGGTGTGATTCCCTCTCAGCCAACCATCCTCTCCTCGCTCCCATGCCCCAGAGTCAGCACTGAACAGCTGCAATTTAGGCACTGTCCATATCCCTCAAGAAATCACCCAAGAATCTGGACTCCTGGAAGACAGGCCTCCAGACCTCAGAGTGAGAGCAGGGGAAAGTGCTGGGAGCTCAGAGTTGCAGGTAGAGAATATATACAGTTTTATACAGTTGTATGCCTGGCAGGAGAACACCGTGGCACCCTAGTAGGGGAGGTAGGTCCATTTTTTAGAGGGTCTGTCCCATGGAGTGTAGTGGGAGGACCTTTGAACTCTGCTCGTTTGTTTGTGGGGCACTCTGAGCCATTCTCATGGGGGAGGGGACTCCCGTCCGCTTGGTGATGGTTTTTGTATCTTTTGTTTGTATCCTTGGGGTCGCATCTTGCCTCAGCGGGGTTGATGTGCGTTCTTCAACCTTCTGTCTTGGTGCAGCTCAAATCCACCAGGTTACTTGCTAAATTGCTAAATTTCTGTCCTTTAACTCTCCTTCTGGATGGGAGCCTCTGTGGAAAGCTGGCTTCAGTCAGCCATCTTGTCTCCACCCCCAATATATAATCTTAATACACTTTCAATTAGAATCCCTAAAGAAATTTTTTTGAGTTGTCACAGTTTTTAGTGAATATCTTTATTATATTTTGCTGATAGTAAAGGTTGTAGACATCCACAAAACATGAGTGAAAGAAAAAGTTAAAAAAAAAAAAATTCCTCTGACCAGAAAGCAGATTCAAGGAAGGGACAGAGTAAAACTTGTTAATACATTCTGCCATATTGTTTCACAATTAAAAAAGAAAAACAAGTGATTTTATATTTTCCTAGAGTCACTGTGTTCTGGCATATCTGCAACCACCATTTTCTCCTCTATTACCATTTCTCTTGCAAGCCAGTTCCTGACTCACTAGGCTTCAGCAACAGAAGCCACAATTTGTGTCTTTGTTTTAGGGGGCATTTTCCCCCACTAGAAAAGAAGAATTTTTCCTGCAAGAAAGAAAAAAAACCTGTGTTGCAATTAATGTGGACATAGTATATTACCCTCACTGCAGAATATACTTTCAAAGCTCTCAGGGCTTGTTCATGCCTTCCAAGAAATGAATGTGTCAATACAGATCTGCCAACTGTCTCCCCTTCACAAAACCAGATAATGCCCTCACCTCTTCCTTTAATGGAGAGGTATTGGGTGGAGCCAAGATAAGCAAAGGCAGTTTTACTTCATTTACTGATGACAGTAAACGGCATAGCTGAAACCCAGTATAAGTTCTTATAGACATTTTCCTAGACTTAATGTAAGATATGAAGGAAAATTTGGCTTACAGGTGAATGAATAATGTATGTACCGATATGTGTTCACCATATTTGTGGGTCTATATGTATTCCTTATCCTGTTTCTAACTGCTTTAGGGCAGCATACAAAGATGCATATTATATAGCATAATATATAATGCAAAATATTAAAAATATAGAAGTGTGTGTGCATATTCATATATAAGAATGCACATATACAAATATATATGTGCATTCATATTTTTTTTTACTTTTTCTTTCATTCATGTTTTGTGGATATCTACATACACATTAAAGAGAGTTTTCATAATGAGGTAAGAGGGTGGTGAAAATCTTCGGTTCAAAAGGAACCCAGGAAAAACATAAACTTAGATCAAGAAAGATCAGGCACTGAAGCCAGAGTCCAATGTTTACTAACAGTTCCGCCATTTACTTCTTGTACGAGTAATTCTTTTTATAAATTTCAGATTAATATGAGGGTAAAAACCATTAAGTTATATAACTTACACATGAAAACTAAAAGTCAAAGTTGTAGCTATATCTTACACCCAGGGAGTGTGCCACATGCACACTCATGCTTTGTACCTGTCACATGGGAAGCCATTGCCCCCATTTTTTGAACTTAATTCAAATTTTCTCCTGTGTGAATCTATAATCATTAATCTCATAGTTTCAAATTGGTATTGAGCACATTTCATACTCATGGCTTGGAAGAATCAATATTGTTAAAATGGCTATACTACCCAAAGCAAATCTAAAGGTTTAATGCAATTTCCATTAAAATACCAATGTCTTACTTTGAAGACCTTGAAAAACAATTCTTAGTTTTTTATAGAACCAGAAAAAAATACCCTGAATAGTCACCACAATTCAAAAATAAGAATAAATCAGGAGGCATCATCTTACCAGGCTTCAAGTTGTCTTACAAGTCTATAGTGAACAAAATAACAGGGTATTGTATTGGCATAAAAATAGAGACATGGATCTCTGGAACAGAATAGATAATTCAGAGCTGAAACCAGCCTCATCTGACCTTTGTCAAAGCAAACAAAAGAATTCACTGGATAAAAGAATCCCTATTTAATAAACGGTGCTGGGAGAACTGGTTAGTCACCTGTAAGGGAATGACACTGGACCTGCACTTCTCACCATTTACAAAAATTAGCTTGCAATGGATAAAAGATCTCCATCTAGGACATGAAACTATAAAAACCCTAGAAGATAGTGTGGGGAATACTCTTGATCTTCTCTGATTAGGGAAAATATTTATGAAGAAGATCCTACTGGTTATTGCAGTAGCAACAAAAATAAATAAAAGGAACCTAGTTAAGGTTTAAAAGGTTAAAAAGTTTTGCACAGCTAAGGACACAACCCACAAAGCAAAAAGGCAACCTTCTGAAGGGGAGAAAATATTTGTATGCTACAAATTCAACAAAGGGCTAATCACCAGAATCTACAATGAACTCAAGTGTGTATCAATAAGAAAAGAGAAACAACCCCATTAAAAACTGGGCAAGAGACATGAATAGAAACTTGGAAAAAATTCTTTTCATGTTTTAGATTAAATAATCATAACTTTTAATAAATCATAATAAAAAGTATAAAATAAAAGAATAAAAACAAAGAATGTATAAAGCCATTATAATCAAATCAATATGATATTGTTTAGGAGGAAAATATAAACTATTATCTCTCCCACTGTTAACATTCAACACAGAACATTTCTGTGACCAAATGTGTAGAAGTTTTTCCCATATCAAGTAATTTTCTGACACCAGCTAGGTATCTTACAATTCATTTCAATTCTGACACTATCTACCTTGAGATAGCATCAGATCCCGTAGGCTAAGGGCTTAGACACACAGGACTGTTTCCCACTGAAGACAATAATCTCAAGTAACATGTCCCCAGATTACAATTTTTGTCTGATTTGGCTACATATCATATATTCCCCTCACCCCTTTCTTGTATTTAATCATTTGTTAGAGAAGTTTTCAGATTTTAGAAAAATGGTTTACTTACTAGATTACTGGTTTATAACAAAGGATATAGCTCAAAAACAATCAGCTAGAAGAGATGCATAGGGCAAGGTTTGAGGGAAAAAGCAGAGTTTCCATGCCCTTCCTGGTACAACACCTTTCTCAAAATTCCACACGTATATTCCATATTTTGCCTTATACATACACACCTATGATAAAACTTAATTTATAAATTAGACATAGGAATAGATTAACAATAATAAATAATAAAATAGAAAAATTATAACAATATACTGTGACAAAAGTTATGTTAATTTGGTTTCTCTTTCTCTCTCTCTCAAAATATTTTATTGGGTTGTGCTCACCTATTCGTGGACCTCAGATGACCATAGGTAACTAAAAACATGGAAAGCCAAACTGAAGACAAGTGGGGACTACTATATAGTTTTTGATATGCTAGACAAAGGGATGATTCACATACCAGATGGGATAGAATTCAATGAGATGGAATAGAAGGAGATAGGAAGATATGTGATCATCACACTACTTAGAACTATACACAATTAAAATTTATGAATTTTTTTTTTGTTGTTGTTGTTGCAGTTTGGCTGGGGCTGGATTTGAACCCGCCACCCTCGGCATATGGGGCCGGCTCCCTACTCACTGAGCCTCAGGCGCCGCCCAAAATTTATGAATTTTTTTACTTCTGGAATTTTCTATTAAATATTTTCAAACCACAATTGATTGCAGGTAACTGAAATCCCAAAAATAAAACCAGAGATAAGGATTAGGAGACTACTGTTTATATTTCTTGTTATACCACAATATCACAGGTATTAACATAGAAAAGACAAAGAACTTAAAGAACAAAATAAAGAATCCAAGAAAAATTTCACAATAAAAAATTCGTACACATCAAAGAAAATATTTTGGTTTAGTGAGGAAAATGATGGAGTATTAATAAATGCTATTGACACAATAGACTGTCTGGAAGGAAATACAATTGGTTACCTATCTTGAATCATAAACAAAAATTCAAGGTGGATTAAATACTTAAAACATAAAAAATGAAAATAACAAAATTATACAAGAAAATCTAGAATTAAGACTTTTATGAAAGAATAATGTCAACAAGATAGTAGAATAGAAGATCCCAGCTTTCCCTTATATCTGTTCACAAACAAAAATTATGGAAGAGCTTCAGAATAATTAGGAGGCCATAGCAATACAATGTGGAAAAAATGAAGAATAAATGCTCTTAAATGGTAAGAAGAATAAACTGACACTATCAGGATAGAGAAGGAGTTCCCTGGCTTGTGCACTCCCCTTAGAAAAACAGGGTGCACAGCCAGCCTCCCCAGACTTTCAGGATACTTCCCAAATGACCAGCTTCAGTTTCACCTCACCTAGCTCTCTGAACATCCAGCATAGCTGGGCTATCTGGTGATAGCAGACAACACAGGAGAGGGACAGGCTCTATCCATATCAGTCATATGGCATGAAGCACTGTGACTCCAGTAGCCTGCTTGGCACAGGACTCCAGTAGATTTTTCGTCTCAGAAACTCAACGGCCCTTGCAATCACTAAACACTCCCACAGCATCCCCTGCTAAAGACTCCTCAGTGTTCACAACTGTAAACCTCAGCATGTTCTTCTGTAGAGGACCCTAGAAACATTCTCAGTTACAAACCACTTCCAAGAGAGCAGAAGACCACCTGCAACCTTTTTCAATTAAGTATTCACAGTTTGTTTGTTTGTTTTTTACTTTTGAAGTCTCCAGGTCCCTGAATGTCTTCATCTCCATCCCCACTACCGGGAGCCATCCAAAGCCACCAGACTATTACTATTGTTATTGCCTCAGCTCAGAGAACCAGTTCAGCAATGCTGGAAGTCCCTAGGTGCCTAATGGCCTACTCCTGCCCTTCCTCTTCCCCAGAACTTCCTGAGCTGCTTCTGCTATGGGTACCCTGGGCCAGGGACTATGCCCAGTAGCTTTTATATTCTCCAGATGCCTAACCTCCCACTACTTCTCCACAGAGCTAGCTCAAATGATGTCTCCACAGGTGCTATGTCCCCATAATCCATGGCCAATGAAACTCCATGCTTCTTGAGCTCTAGCCACCACACCTTACCATAAGTGGTGCCCCTCAAAACTAGATCCAGTGCCACAGCATATCCCAGCATACTTCTCTGCAGCATGCCCCAAAGATGAAGTTCTTTCCTTACCAATTCTGACTATTAAAGACTGGAAGAGGAAAAGGTGATTATTCCTTCTTCAAATAAACAGATACCTTTGAAAAATGACAAATATCACAAAGAATCAGGGAAACATAACAGTACCAAAGAAACACAATAAATTTCCAATAACTGACCCTAAAGAATTAGAAATTCAAAATTGCCTAATGAAGAATTTAAAACAATTATTCTAAAGAAACTAAACAAATTACAAAAGAATACAGATATATAATTTAATAAAATTAGGAAAGCAAACAAGAACAAATGGAGAAGCTAAACAAATAGAAAACATTAAAAGAGAATCAAGACAAATTTTTTTTGAGTTGAAAAATACAATTACTGAACTAAAAAAATGTACTAGAAAAAGCAGAAGAAAGTATCAGGAAACTCAGGTGATTTGAGGTCATTGATTTAGAGGATAAAAAAGAATTAAACAAAAAGAAGAAAGCCTGTGGATCTTATAAGCCACCATCAAGAGAGCTAACTTTTGCATAAGAGAAAGAGAGAAGGAAGAGGAAAAGAAAGAAAACATATTTAAAGGTAATAACACCTGAAATCTCCTAACCCAGAGGAAAGATATAAATATAAAGATACAGGAAGTTCATAAGTCTCCAATAAAATCAACAAACAAGAGTATACCAAGACACACTGTTATCAAACTATCAAAAATCAAAGATAAATTAAAATTTTAAAGGCATCAAGAGAAAAGAAGCATCTTACATATAAGAGAGTGTAAAAGATGGGCGGCGCCTGTGGCTCAAGGAGTAGGGCGTCGGTCCCATATGCCGGAGGTGGCGGGTTCAAACCCAACCCCGGCCAAAAAAAAAAGAGAGTCGAGGCGGAGCAAGATGGCAGCCGAGTAACAGCTTCCTTGCATCTGGGCACTGTGAGTCTGGGGAGATAGGACTCCAGGCATCTCTGGCTGCTGGGATCTGCCTATCATCACCCCTGAGAGGATACAGGGAGTCAGCGAGAGACTTCTGGACCCCAAGAGGAGGACTAAAACAGTGGAAAACCGGCAAGTGGTCGCGTGTGTTCAATCCGTCTAAACCCGCCCACAACTGTAAGTTCAGTAGCAGCGAGACTGCAAACCAGAAAGGCCTTACCTGTGATCTGTTTTGGTGTCGTTGGATTTGGCACTCAGCTGAACTGCCTTGGGGAGAGCCTGAGCAGGAGTGCAGAGAACTTTGGCCGTTGTCTAGGGCCCCAGTCCGAGCCGCTGAGCCAGACGGAGCTAAAGGTGTCTGGCTCTGGGTCACAGGCAGCCAATGTGAGCGATCTGCCCCGGCAAGCTCCGCCCTCAGGGTCGCAGAGCTAGAATTGGGTGGGTGCTGGTAAGCCAGCGACCAAGTAGCCTAAGGGCGGGGACTGAGCCGCCTTGCAGCCCTAACCCTCGGGGGCAGAGGGAGACCAGTTTTGGCACACAGGGTAAGTGGATAGCCACTTCAGCAGTGATTCCAGGGACAAGCACTTCCCCTGGGAAAGCTTCTGCTCAGCAAGTTTACAAGTTCAAAGTGCCTTTTAAGTGGGCTGAAGAGAGATTCAGGGTTGGGGGTTTGAGAAACCAGCAGCCTCCAGTCCTATCAGAACTGTAATTAACATCACATACCCCAGAAGACCACGTGTTGCCCAGACAATATTCAATAACATATACATACTGCTCTGTTTTTGGTTGTGTTTTTTTTTTTTTTTTTTATTTGGTTGTTTTTTTATTTTGATGTTGTTGATTGTTGTTTTGTTTTTTAAGTTCAACCTTTTCCATTCAGATCCTTTTTCTTTCTCAATTTTTCTAGTTTAATTATAATTTCCCATTGCTGCTTATTTCAATAATTAGAACTTCATTTTTCTTAGTGCTTCTACCGCTATTATTTGTTTTTTCCAGCCAATTATATCCCATAAAGTTTTCTGTTTGCTTGTTTTGGTTTGATTTATAGCATTTTTGTCTTTCCTCTCTACTTGGTGGAGGTGGGATACTGTGCCTGATCAGGTTAGCAAAGAGCTGCTGACCTCAAGGGAACCACCCAACTGGGCACCCCAAGAAGATAGGTATTTTTTTAACGTTGTATCAATAGTACCCTACTGTACACCTATATTGCTCTGTCTCCCTCTTTCTGTGCCTCTCTTCTTTTTGTCAATATTCCTTTTACCCACCCCCTCTCCTTTCTCTATTTTTCTTTTGTTTTCCTTATCACTCGGTCCTACTTTCTTTCATCCCTTTTTTGCTCTTCAACCTTCTCACCCTTCTGGTCCTGTAACCCTTAGTCCACAGGCACGAGAACTTAAAGAGCAAGAGGAAGTGAAAGGAAAATTAGGGCAAGGAAACAGATAAAACAAATCACTCATGAGAAAGAATCAGCAGAAAACTCAAGGCAACATGAAGAACCAGTCCAGAACAACCCCCGCCAAGGGACCATGAGGTAGCTACTGCAGAGGATTCCGCCTATATAGAAATGATAGGAATGACAGAAAGGGAATTTAGAATACACATGTTGAAAACAATGAAAGAAATGATGGAAACAATGAAGGAAACTGCTAATAAAGTGGAAATTAACCAAAAGGAAATTCAAAAACAGAATCAAACAAGAGATGAACGATATGAAGAATACAAAAAGGATATAGCAGAGCTGAAGGAAATGAAACAGTCAATCAGGGAACTTAAAACGCAATGGAAAGTATCAGCAACATGTTAGACCATGCAGAAGAAAGAATTTCAGAGGTAGAAGACAAAGTTTTTGAGATAACTCAGATAGTAAAAGAGGCAGAAAAGAAGAGAGAGAAAGCAGAACGTTCTCTGTCAGAATTATGGGACTTTATGAAGCACTCCAACATATGAGTTATAGGAATTCCAGAAGGGGAAGAAGAAAGCCCCAGAGGAATGGAAGCCATACTAGAGAATATTATAAAAGAAAATTTCCCAAATATCACCAAAGATTATGACACACTGCTTTCAGAGGGATATCGGACCCAAGGTCACCTCAACTCTAACCGAGCTTCTCCAAGACACATTGTGATGAACCTGTCCAAAGTCAAGACAAAAGATATGATTCTGCAAGCTGCCAGGAGTAAGTGCCAGTTCACCTACAGGGGCAAATCCATCAGAGTGACCACAGACTTCTCTAATGAAACTTTCCAAGCAAGACGACAATGGTCATCTACCTTTAATCCACTTAAACAGAACAATTTCCAGCCCAGAATTATGTACCCTGCTAAGCGAAGCATCAAAATTGACGGAGAAATCAAACCATTTATGGATATACAAACATTGAGGAAATTCGCCACAACAAGACCAGCTCTACAGGAAATACTTCAACCTGTTCTGCACACTGACCACCACAATGGATCAGCAGCAAAGTAAGAACTCAGAAATTAAAGGACAGAACCTAACCTCCACACTCATGCAAAAGATAAAACTAAGCAATGGACTCTCACTAAATAAGATGACTAGAATACTACCACACTTATCAATTATCTCAATAAATGTTAATGGCTTGAATTCCCCACTGAAGAGACATAGATTGGCTGACTGGATTAAAAAACACAAGCCATCCATTTCCTGTCTGCAAGAAACACACCTGGCTTCAAAACACAAAATAAAGCTCCGAGTCAAGGGTTGGAAGACAAATTTTCAGGCAAATGGAATTCAGAAGAAAAGAGGAGTTGCAATCTTATTTTCAGATACATGTGGATTTAAAGCAACTAAAGTCAAAAAAGACAAAGATGGTCACTTTATATTGGTCAAGGGAAAAATACAACAAGAAGACATTTCAATTCTAAATATTTATGCACCCAATTTAAATGCTCCCAGATTCTTGAAACAGACCTTACTCAGTCTGAGCAATATGATATCTGATAATACCATCATAACAGGGGACCTTAACACTCCTCTAACAGAGCTGGACAGATCCTCTAAACAGAAATTAAGCAAGGATATAAGAGATTTAAATGAGACCCTAGAACAACTGTGCTTGATAGACACATATAGAACACTCCATCCCAAAGATAAAGAATATACATTCTTCTCATCACCCCATGGAACATTCTCCAAAATTGATCATATTCTGGGACACAAAACAAATATCAACAGAATCAAAAGAATTGAAATTTTACCTTGTATCTTCTCAGACCATAAGGCACTAAAGGTGGAATTCAACTCTAACAAAAATGCTCGACCCCACCCAAAGGCATGGAAATTAAACAATCTTCTGTTGAATAACAGATGGGTGCAGGAAGAAATGAAACAAGAAATCATTAACTTCCTTGAGCATAACAACAATGAAGACACAAGCTACCAAAACCTGTGGGACACTGCAAAAGCAGTTTTGAGAGGAAAATTCATCACTTTAGATGCCTACATTCGAAAACAGAAAGAGAGCACATCAACAATCTCACAAGAGATCTTATGGATTGGAAAAAGAAGAACAATCTAAGCCTAAACTCAGTAGAAGAAAAGAAATATCCAAAATCAAATCAGAGATCAATGAAATTGAAAACAAAACAATCATTCAGAAAATTAATGAAAGAAGGAGTTGGTTTTTTGAAAAAATAAATAAAATAGATAAACGATTGGCCAGACTAACGAGGAATAGAAAAGTAAAATCTCTAGTAACCTCAATCAGAAATGATAAAAGGGAAATAACAACTGATCCCACAGAGATACAAGAGATCATCTCTGAATATTACCAGAAACTCTATGCCCAGAAATTTGACAATGTGAAAGAAATGGATCAATATTTGGAATCACACCCTCTCCCTAGACTCAGCCAGGAAGAAATAGACCTCCTGAACAGACCAATTTCAAGCACTGAGTTCAAAGAAACAATAAAAAATCTTCCAACCAAAAAATGCCCTGGTCCAGATGGCTTCACTCCAGAATTCTATCAAGCCTTCAAGGAAGAGCTTATTCCTGTACTGCAGAAATTATTCCAAAAAATTGAGGAAGAAGGAATCTTCCCCAACAAATTCTATGAAGCAAACATCACTCTGATATCAAAACCAGGAAAAGACCCAACCAAAAAGGAGAATTTCAGACCAATCTCACTCATGAATATAGACGCAAAAATTCTCAACAAAATCCTAGCCAATAGATTACAGCTTATTATCAAAAAAGTTATTCATCATGATTAAGTAGGCTTCATCCCAGGGATGCCAGGCTGGTTTAACATACGCAAGTCTATAAACGTTATCCACCATATTAACAGAGGCAAAAATAAAGATCACATGATCCTCTCAATAGATGCAGAAAAAGCATTTGATAAAATCCAGCATCCTTTTCTAATTAGAACACTGAAGAGTATAGGCATAGGTGGCACATTTCTAAAACTGATTGAAGCTATCTATGACAAACCCACAGCCAATATTTTACTGAATGGAGTAAAACTGAAAGCTTTTCCTCTTAGAACTGGAACCAGACAAGGTTGTCCTCTGTCACCTTTACTATTCAACATAGTGCTGGAAGTTCTAGCCAATACAATGAGGCAAGACAAGGAAATTAAGGGAATCCAAATGGGAGCAGAGGAGGTCAAACTCTCCCTCTTTGCTGACGACATGATCTTATACTTAGAGAACCCCAAAGACTCAACCACAAGACTCCTAGAAGTCATCAAAAAATACAGTAATGTTTCAAGATATAAAATCAATGTCCACAAGTCAGTAGCCTTTGTGTACACCAATAACAGTCAAGATGAGAAGCTAATTAAGGACACAACTCCCTTCACCATAGTTTCAAAGAAAATGAAATACCTAGGAGTATACCTAACGAAGGAGGTGAAGGACCTCTATAAAGAAAACTATGAAATGCTCAGAAAGGAAATAGCAGAGGATATTAACAAATGGAAGAACATACCATGCTCACGGATGGGAAGAATCAACATTGTTAAAATGTCTATACTTCCCAAAGCAATCTACCTATTCAATGCCATTCCTATCAAAATACCAACATCGTACTTTCAAGATTTGGAAAAAATGATTCTGCATTTTGTATGGAACTGGAAAAAAACCCGTATAGCTAAGGCAGTTCTCTGTAACAAAAATAAAGGTGGGGGCATCAGCATACCAGATTTTAGACTGTACTACAAAGCCATAGTGCTCAAGACAGCATGGTACTGGCACAAAAACAGAGACATAGACACTTGGAATCGAATTGAAAACCAAGAAATGAAACTAACATTTTACAACCACCTAATCTTTGATAAATCAAACAAGAACATACCTTGGGGGAAAGACTCCCTATTCAACAAATGGTGTTGGGACAACTGGATGTCTACATGTAAAAGACTGAAACTGGACCCACACCTTTCCCCACTCACAAAAATTGATTCAAGATGGATAAAGGACTTAAATTTAAGGCATGAAACAATAAAAATCCTCCAAGACAGCATAGGAAAAACACTGGAAGATATTGGCCTGGGGAAAGACTTCATGAAGAAGACTGCCATGGCAATTGCAACAACACCAAAAATAAACAAATGGGACTTCATTAAACTGAAAAGCTTCTGTATAGCTAAGGAGACAAGAACCAAAGCAAAGAGACAACCTACACAATGGGAAAGGATATTTGCATATTTTCAATCAGACAAAAGCTTGATAACTAGGATCTATAGAGAACTCAAATTAATCCACATGTAAAAAGCCAACAATCCCATAGATCAATGGGTAAGAGACATGAATAGAACTTTCTCTAAAGACGACAGACGAATGGCTGAGAAACACATGAAAAAATGTTCCTCATCTCTATATATTAGAGAAATGCAAATCAAAACAACCCTGAGATATCATCTAACCCCAGTGAGAATGGCCCACATCACAAAATCTCAAAACTGCAGATGCTGGCGTGGATGTGGAGAGAAGGGAACACTTTTACACTGCTGGTGGGACTGCAAACTAGTACAACCTTTCTGGAAGGAAGTATGGAGAAACCTCAAAGCACTCAACCTAGACCTCCCATTCGATCCTGCAATCCCATTACTGGGCATCTACCCAGAAGGAAAAAAATCCTTTTATCATAAGGACACTTGTACTAGACTGTTTATTGCAGCTCAATTTACAATCGCCAAAATGTGGAAACAGCCTAAATGCACACCAATCCAGGAATGGATTAACAAGCTGTGGTATATGTATACCATGGAATACTATTCAGTCATTAAAAAAAATGGAGACTTTACATCCTTCGTATTAACCTGGATGGAAGTGGAAGACATTATTCTTAGTAAAGCATCACAAGAATGGAGAAGCATGAATCCTATGTACTCAATTTTGATATGAGGACAATTAATGACAATTATGGTTATGGGGGGGATCAGAAAGAGGGAAGGAGGGAGGTGGGGGGGCCTTGGTGTTTATCAGACTTTATGGGTGCAAGACATGATTACAAGAGGGACTTTACCTAACAATTGCAATCAGTGTAACCTGGCTTATTGTACCCTCAATGAATCCCCAACAATAAAAAAAAAAAAGTTTGAGGAAAAGAAAAAAAAAAGAGAGTCTAAAAGAGGCTAACAAAAAATTTCTTAGCACAAACCTTGCATGCATGGAGACACTGGGATGATATATTCAAAGTTATGGAAGAAAAGAAAATATCAACCAAGAATACTTTACCTGGCAAAACTATACTTCAGAAATGAAGAAGAGATAAGCATATTCCCAGACAAATAAGAAAAAGGGTGTTTATTACCATTAGACCTGTCTTACAAGAAAAGCAAAGGAATTTTTCAAGCTAAAAAAAAACAAATGTTAATTACTAACCCAAAAGCATATGAAAGAATAAAACTCACTGGCCAAAATAAGTACATAGTCAAATTCTGAACCCTCTAGTACTGTAATGGTGGTGTATAAATCATCGATCATTACTATGAATGTTAAAAGACAAAATTATTGAAAACAATAATAGCTACAATTATTTACTAAGAAATAAATTACATAAAATAATGTAAACTATAATATTAAGAAAAAGCCCAGGATTAGGTAGATTTACATCTGAATTTTACCAAACATTAAGGAAGAATTAATATCAATTTTCTTAAATCTAGAAATAAACTTAACCAAAAAGGTGAAAGACCTGTATACTGAAAACTGTAAAACATTGCATAAGAAACTGAAGAAGACACAAATAAATGGGAAAATATCCTGTGTTCATGCATTGGAATGATTAATATTTTTAGAATGTCTGTGCTACCCAAAGTGATCTGTAGATTCAACATAGTCTCTATCAAAATTTCAATGACATTCTTGCAAAAAGAAGAAAAGAAAATTCCAAAATTCATATGGAACCACAAAAAGCTCCAAATAGCTGAAACATCCTGAGGGAAAACTCTAAGTTGAAACCACCACACTGCCAGAGTTTATTTTATTTTATTTTATTTTACTTTATTTTATTTTATTTTTGAGATGGAATCTCACTTTGTCACCCCCAGTAGAGTGTCATGGCATCATAGCACATAGCAACCTCAGACTCTTAGGCTCAATCAATTCTCTTGCCTCAGCCCCCCAAGTAGTTGGGACTATAGGCTCCTGCAACACCCATCTATTTTTAGGAATGGGGGTCTCGCTGTTGCTCAGGTTGGTCTGGAACTCAGGAGCTCAGGAAATCTGCCTACCTTGGCCTCCCAGAGTACTGAGATTATAGGTGTGAGCCACCACTCCTGGCCACTCCCTGAGTTTAAATTGATCTACAAAGCCATAGTAATCAAAACAAGCCATAAAAACAAGCACATAGATAAACAGAATAGAATAGTTTACCACAAATAAACACAAGCATATTCGGTCAACTAATTTTCAACAAAGACACCAAGGAGACACAATGACAAAATAATAATCTTTTCATAAAGTTGAGTTTAGTGTTGAGAAAACTGGACATCTGCATGCAAAAGAATAAAACTGGATGCTTATCTTATAACATACACAGAAATCAACTCTAAATAAATTAAATACTAAAATTTAAGACCCAAATCTGTTAAGTCTACTAGATGAAAATGTAGAAGGAAAGCTCCATGCTAGTGGTCTGGGAAATCATTCTTTGGACATAACCTCAAAAGGACAAGCAACAAAAGCAAAAATAAACAAGTGGAACCACATCACACTAATTATTCTGCACAGCAAAACAAACAAAGAACAAAACAAAAAGGCTTCTTATGGATTGGGGGGAAGTATTTGTGAACTATGTGATAAGAGACTCAAAATACAAAGGAATTCAAACAACTCAATAGCAAAGACTATGAATAACCCAATGGAAAAATGGGCAAAAGAACCTGAAAATATCTTTCTCCAAGAAGACATAAAAATGGCCAACCAGAATATGAGAAGGTACTCAACATCACTAAGCCTCAGAGAAATGCAAGTCAAAATCACAATGCATTATTTTCTTGCACCTGTTAAAATGGATATTATCAAAAAGACAGGCGATAACAAGTGTTGGCAAGGGTGTGGAGAATAAACGCACTCTTGTACTTTGTTGGCAGGAAAGTATATCGGTGAAGCCTTTATGCAAAACTGTATGGTGGTACCTAAAGAAATTAAAAATGAAACTACCAGGTGACCTGTAAATCCTTCTTTTTGATATACCTAAAAGAAATAAAATCACTATCTTGCAAAACCATCTGCACTCTCATCTTCATTGCAGCATTATTCATAATAGACGAGACATAAACACAACCAAAGTGTTTATCAATGGATGAAAGGATAAAGAAATGGGGTGGGGTATATATATATACAATGGAGTATTATTCTGCCATAAAAAGAAGATCCTGCTATTTGAGACAACATGGATAAACCCAGATGACATTATACTAAGTGAAATAAGCCAAAGGAAAAAAATAATTTCTCCCTCTCTCTCTGTTCTTATATGAAATAAGAAAATCCACAGAAACAAAAACTAGATCTGTGGTACCAATGGTAGATGGAGGTCAAAGGGTACAAAGTTGTAGTTAGATAGGATGAATAAAGATCTAATGTATAGCATTAGAATTATAGTTAATAATATTACATTGTATGTTGGAAATGTGCTAAGGGAGTAGATTTTAGGTACTTTTACCACACACAAAAAAGAAAGATAGCTATGTGAAATAATGGATATCTTCATTTGCTTGAATGCCATAATCATCTCATTATGTATATGTATATCAAAATATCATGCTTTAAACTTTAAATTCATATGATTAAAAAAGCTGTGTATACTATGAGTTAAGTGTACACTATCTTTAGCCAAACATCAGATTTCACAGAAGAAAAGGTAGACATACTTGACAATATGAAAATTTTAATATTCATTAGAATGCTAATAGGGAACAGATTCTGAAGAAGTCTTAAAATTATCAAAATCACACCAAAATTCCAATAGACAAATGGTTGGCCTAAGGATTGAAGAGATAATTCATAATAGCGGAAGTGAGCTTGGACAGTGAAACACAGGAATATGTTACTACCCTCATGATAATCGAGAAATTAAAAATTAAAGCAACAATAAAATATCACTTTATAGCAATTAGACACAAAAATGCCAGAAGTATCTGTCTGTGCTTGGGTTTGCTCTGAAGTAGACTCTAGACAAGGATCTGTGTGCGGGTGCTTTATCTGGAAGGTAATCACAGGGAGCCAGAGTGAGGCAATAGAAAGAATGGATAGAGAAAGGAGAAAGCTGAATGAAAAGGGTCAGTTTTATTTTTTTGATAAAGACCATCCCTGTGGGCAGTTGAGGCTCAGTTCTATCAGGACAGCCTCAAATTCAAGGGAAGTTTTCCCAGAATTGTGAAAGGAGGCTGAGGCATTAATCAATGAAATTAATGAAATGCAGTGTTTCTGAGTTTCTTGTGCACACAAGAAGGCAAGTCAAGAAAATGCTCACCATCATCCAAGGCACTGAAGACCTCAGGGCAGCAAGGAAAGACATGCAGCAGGCATTTGTAGTAGAAGATAATCGCCTTAAAGTTATTTGACACCTGCAAATAATACTCATTCGAGGCATGGATAAATTCCAAGACAGCCCTGTTCAAGCCTCGGTTGGTAGAGACATCTGAGAGTGCTGGGGAGTGCCAGTAAGTCTAATGGAAATAAATAATCCACGATAAAACCTAGATTTGATACAGAGTACCTGATGTATTTTCTCTGAGCTATCCATAACAACTAATCCTGGCAGAGATTGTGTGAAATGGGTATGCTCTGATCCATTGCCAGAGGAAACATGTACCATTACAGCCTTTTAGAAATCGACTTGATAACATCAATTATGACTAAGAATACATATTCCTTTTCACCCAGAGATGAAGAATGGGTGAAAAATCTCCTCTGAAATCTGTCTTACAGAAATAAAGTCACAAGTATGTAAACATAAATGTAAAATGGTGTTTATTACAGTGTTATGCAAAATTGAGACAAACAGAGTGACTACAATACAGAAAGAGTTAAATTATTTTATGTTTATAGTCTTTGAAGAGGATCCTAATAGTGGAAATTATGATCTGCTATATATAAACAAATCAATATCCAAAGTATAATGTTATTTGGTGTTAGGAAAGTTTTAATATAACTGCCTGCTTACAAATAGAGGATTGATGGGGTCAGAGGAACGATGGTGGAGACAAAATCCTGAGGGGAAGAAGGTAAGCAATAAAGTGGAGTAGTGCCCTGGAAATGTAAGAAAAAGTCTTCTGAAAAGCTACAGATGTTATGGGGACTTTTCAAATTCATGACTACTTAGAATATAAGTGAACCCCTTTCTTTGTCTCTACTAGAGAATCCTGAATTTACCAATGAATTGTCTCAGTGAAATTAAACAGCTGAGAATGGCTTCGCTTTTGGCAAGGGTTAAAAATGAATACTAAGCATAAGTATAGAGGATGTGCACCATACTCCAAAAGAAATGGTAGCCCCATCACTACTGTCTTCTAACTCTGGTTATTTGTCGTCTTTCCTCAAATCCCCTCTCATTTTCACCATTACTACTTCAGTATGCTATTTTTTGATGCTAACTTTTGATTTCTATAAACACAACCAAGTATTTTGGCTCCATAAAGAACTAACAGAGAGACATACAATGGAAAAGATGGAGAAATCACAACAGTAATTCAGAGAGAATTATTCAGAGCCCAGGAGAGAAACAAATAATAGGGCTGACAAGCAAGGATTCACCTCTGCCCAGGTGTGATTTATGTTCTCTCTGTGGTAACATACATCTGAAGCATTCTCACTGGGGCAAGGAGTACTTCTTTCACTCTTGAAATAAAAAGACTATGATTTATCCAGGTTGGTGGTGCACCCAACTATCCACAAGGTAGAGGGACATGTCTCTCAAAAAGTTCTACAATGTGTACACATCATTTACTGTCCTTCAGATACATATGTAAAAGCTGAAATCACTGTGAACTACTGTCAAAAAGTTATCAGTTCCCCTAAAGTTACTTCATTCCTTATAGTTATTTGATGTGTATCTACCAGCCATGGGACCTGAAGCAAGATTCTTCTTTGTGCTTCAGTTTCCTCATCTGTGCAATGGATTTGATAAGGGCACATAGTAGGAATGTTATGTGAGGTAAATAAGATACACTTTGAAACACCTAGCACAGTACCTGAACCATGGCATTCACTCAATAAAGTTACATTTCAAAGTCAAAGAATTCAGAGAAATGCTATTTTGATATGGGTGTATGTTTTTCATATTATCTGCAATGAAGGATATCTTCCCCACCCTTGGCTCCCATCTCACCCCAAGTTAGTGTGGACTAACTTTTGTGCTGCACTGCTTGGAAGTCATGATCAAGTCAAATTGTTCTAAAAATTCAAAAATGCAAGCTTCTAATATCTATACATGTGTCATTGCAGACCAGTAACTTGGGGGACCAGCATCCATCCATAAACCATGCTTTGAGTCACACTTTAATAGAACACCATCACTGCCTCACAAGACACTAATGTTAAAATAAGGAATTGTCATCATTCTATTTCTTTAATTTAAATTTTTGAAGTTATCTCCTTAGAGTAGATGGGACTATAGTGTTCATAACAAAATTAAATAGATAAATTTTGATAATATGTGCCTATTCAAGTGAATATATTCACTTTGCCTTTTGAGGTGAAAAAAGAATTTTGATAGAATAACCAAAGATTATATATCAATAAGGTATCAAGAATTGTGTACTAAAATCTCTTCAAGTTTATGTATATCCATTCTACTTCAAAGTGTCAATTCCTCTATCAGGACGAAGCAAATAGCTGAAGTTCTATACATGGCAGTGTAATGCCATGGAAAAAAAATCAGCAGACTACAGTAAATTGCATCATTTATCAAAACAGAGGATAATAATTCTACAACAGACCTGCACTCGACACAGGCACATAACTTATTACCAATCCCCAGTTATCAGAACATGCATAGAAAAGTATTTTCAAAAGCACTTACCATTTATTCAAAGTGTTTTGAAGTATGGGAAGAGCTAAATTCCTAGGCAGTCGGTATATACATCAAGCCAAGCACACTTAAAATCACAAAGGAATAGTTTTGACTTCTAAAAGAAAAATAATAGTCAATAATTAATTCTAAAATGACTTTTTATGTATTCTAGTACAAAAGTAGTATTTTGAGTCCATAACATTGCATATAAATTACTACTTACAATAAAAATGTAGCCAGTTGATTTTATTAGTTTTAACTTATTATTTCTTAGAAAATAAACCACCAACGAAGTTCATGCCTATTATGTTTTGAAAATTTAAATTATGGCACTGACTTAAAAAAAAATTAAAAAAATATATCATTGATCTCCTTAAGTAGTTTCCTACCTATGAAGTGCAAACTCAAATTATTATCCTGCTAATGATGATATATATTACTTTACAAATGATGTGTTAGATAGTCTTAGAAGAATCAAGTTGAAAAGTTTTAAAGTATCACCCAATTAAAGCTTCAACATTGTTAGTCAGTGCTCTTGAGTAATAAGAAAGCTTGTATCTCTGTGGTTAGGGAAATAAAAATTGCAATCTCAATGAGTCATACCCCTAAGGGGTGTCCACCTTTTTGGCTTCCCTGCACCCCATTGGAAGAAGAAAAGTTGTCTTGGGCCACACATTAAATATACAAACACTAAGAAAAGCTGATGACCCCCCCAAAAAAGGTCTGAGCATAATTTTCAGGACATATGCCACCACAGATAAGCAAAAACTCCTCATATAATCTGCATGCAACCTGTTAGCTGCAGGTTGAATGCCTCCCGCAACCAAAATATAGGCACCACAATGTGCTGACAAGCATCCAGCAACACTAAAACACTCATATATTTCTCGTGAAAATGAAAATGAAATAGACATTTTAAAAATAGCTTAGCAATGCCTTATACTCACTTACCACATGATCTGATAATTCTACGACTAGATATTTTCCCAAAAGAAATGGCAACATATGTGAAATTAGAGAATTAGTATTATATGTAGCTGTGAATGGGTAACAACTACCCACCAATAGCACTAAGAAGGTCTTAGCTTTCTTGAAATAATTTTTTTTGGTTTTTAAATTCTATTTTCCTAATTGATGAATAAGTTGCATGTTTTGAAATATACAAGTACGTAAGGACTAAATTGAGCTAATTAACATTCCTCACATAGTTATTTTTCTAATGAGAAGAACACTTAAATCTACTCCTAAAATTTTTCAAAAATACATTATAATTTATTAACTATGGTCACTATGTTGTACAACAGATCTCTTAAACCTATTCCTCCTATCTATCTGAAATTTTATATCCTTTGAACATCTCCCCGACACTCCCAAACCACCACCACCCAAGGCTCTGGTAACCATCATTCTACTTCCTGTTTGTATGAGTTTAACTTTTTTAGATTTCACACATAAGTGAAATTACATGGTATTTGTTGTTCTGTGTCTAGTTTATTTCATTTAACATTATGTTCTCCAGATTCATCCATATTCTGATAAATGACAGGATTTCCTTTTTTATAGCCAAATAGCATTCTATTGTGTATTTATACCACATTTTCATTTTTCATTCATCCACTGATAGACACTTAGTTTAATCTGCTATTTTAGCTATTTTGAATAATTCTTCAATGAACACTAGAAGACAGTTGTCTCTTTCACATACTGATTTCACTTTCTTTGTATATATACCCAATAATGGAAATGCTATATCTTATGGTAGTTTGATTTTTAATTTCTTGAAAAATACACTGTTTTTCATGACTGTATTAATTTACATTCCCACCAACAATGTGAAGTGTTTCCCTTTCTCCTTATCTTCACCAATGTTTGTCTTTCCTCTTTTACCTAATAGTCATTCTAACAGGTGATAATTCATTATGGTTTTAATTTGCATTTCCTTGGTGATTAATGATGTATAGCATTTTTTCCCTATACCTATTGGCCATTTGTATATCTTCTCTTGGGAAATGTCTGTACATGTCCTTGGTCCATTTGTTAACTGGGCTATTTCTTTTGTTTATATTGTTGATATTGAGTTATGTAAGCTCTTTACATATCTTAGATGCTTATTTCATATCAGATTTATGGTTTGCAAGTATTTTCTTTCCTTAACAGGATGTCTCTTCACTCTAACAATTGTTCCTTCTGCTATGCAGAAGTTCTTTTTAGTTTAGTTCCATTTGTCTATTTTTTGCTCTTCTTGCCTGGTCTTTTGCAAAAGTCATTGCCCAGGCTTGGCACCCATAGCACAGTGGTTATGGCACCAGCCACATGCACCGAGGCCGGCAGGTTCAAACCCTGCCTGGGCCTGCTAAACAACAATGACAACAGCAACAACAACAACAACAACAAAATAGCCAGGCATTGTGGCGGGAGGGCAAGAGAATCGCTTAAGCCCAAGAGTTAGAGGTTGCTGTGAGCTGTGATGCCACAGCACTCTACCAAGAGCAACATAGTGAGACTCTATCTCAAAAAAATGAAATAAAATAAAAAGTCATTGCCCAGACCAAAAAAAAAACCTTAGTGTTTCCCCCTGTTTTATTCTATTAGTTTTATAATTTGGGGTCTTAGTTTTAATTCTTTAATCAATTTGAGTTAATTTTTTATACAGTATAAGAGTCTTATTTCATTCTTTTGTATATAGATATACAGTTTCATCAATGACATTTATTGAAGGCATTAGTACTGACCACAATATGGGCAGAGCGTTTCCAGGAACTCTGAACTTGAGGCAATCCAGAAGTCTAGAAGCGGGTGGGGAGTTGCTGGGTTCTGATCTTATTTTCTAAAATGGCTGCACTCTCTGTTAGGGTTATAAGAATTTCATTAAAATCTTTTGAAAATCAATATTTTTTACTTTAAACTAACTTTTTAAAAGATTACATTGAAATTCTAAAAGAGACATATTAGGCTTATTTGAAATGTTAAAATTGTACAGGAAATAAAACATATTCTAGCCTACCAACAACTGGATGGGCACCTGTACTCTCACCCATCTGTGTCCTAATGTAAACATGGCCCCTTCTGAGCAATCTCTACCCATTCCAATAAAAACACATCTCCAAAAGAGCCTCCATTTTAAATCCACTCCTCACTACTCTGGGGAGCTACAGAGATCACAACAGGACTTAGGGGTATGGGATCTTCCCTACATTTTTAAACTGTAAGACCAAATAGATTCCTTGGTAGCCATGACTCTTCAAAACAGATGTGGTTTGAATCTTCTCACTGAAGAAAAAGGAGGCTTATGTTTGTCCCTAGGTGAAGAATGTTGCTTCTATGTCAATCAGTCTGACTCCTCTGAGATCTGGCCAAGAAATTAGCTGAATGGGCTGCCAACCTCCAAAAACAAAGAGAAAACAGCTGGCATTCATGGTTTGACTCACAAAGCTGGCTCCCTTTGGGTCTTACCTTTAATCACTTCTTTACTTTTATTACTTTGTGTCTCCCTAGGTCTGCTCCTTATAAGAACTGCAATTCAATTCATTCAGAACACTTTTTCACAATTCCCACTTTGTATTTTAAGGACTTGGGTGAAGACATCTCTCAAAACTGCTTTCTGCTGATAGCAAACTTCCAACTCTTTTAGCATTATAGGAGGAGTTATTGGGGTTAGAAAGGTTTGAGTGTTGCTTTGAAAGAACCTCTTTTAGAAGAAGGACCTGGGTGTTGGGAGTTAGTGTGGACAGGGATAGAGAAAAAGGGTTTGTTTTGGTTTTTGTTTTTGTTTTTTTTTTTTTTTTAATCTAGGACTGTAAAGTGTGTGTGGTGGAAGGAGGAATAGTGGAGAGGAGTGTATAGCGGTTTGGGATGACGGGAGCTGTAGGGAAAGTGGCCTCACTGACTGTTTGCAGATCCTAGACTAGTTGGAAGGAACTGTTCGGTTTGGGAACCACTAGGATAGCTGTGTTTTATGGGGAGAAGGTGGGTCACAGAATGTGGTTTCTTGATAAATGATTAATAATTTTTGAGGTCCCTTTATAGCATGGGGTCTAAGGAGATATTGAGGTTGGTTGGGGAGATGTGAAAGATAATTATATTGGGTTGATAAAGTAGAGCAATTGAGGGTGTAAAAAAGTCCCAAACTTTAGGATTGACTTGACTTACAGACTCTGGGAGAGACATCTGTGTAGATATGGAACAGGCCTTAGAGGAGAGTAACAGAACTGCGGGGAGCTGAGAGAGATCATCAGTTTGGGGTGAGGGGTATAAGATAAAAGTGGCTGTGAGTCTAGATAGTACATCTTAGCCAAGCAGGAGTGAGGCATGTAGGAATTACTAGGAAAGAGTGAGAAATGTCTACCTGACAGGTTAGAGGCGAAATTTTAAGTGGTGTAGAAGAGACTTCATTAATCCCAGCTATTGGAAGAGGAGAATAGTGGCCCTAAAAAATCAGGCAGCACCAAGCATCTGGTGCCCATCCAAGAGAAAGAATATTCTCTCATTGGCAACAAAAAGACAAACCCAGGGCTCTGTGAGTAAGATGATAATGGTGGGAACCTGAAAGCTTGGGCCCCTTCAGTCTTCGGTATCTAGTCCCAGGAGTACAAGTGGTTCAAATCCCGTCTCAGTCACTGTCTTGGAAGGGGTGGCTCCAGACCTTGCAGCCTGGAGACACTCATCCTTCCAGTGCCCTTGAACACCACAGACTAGGTAGGGTCTGAGTGGAGTTCAAGAATTAGGGCTGTAGCAGGCCCCATATCCCTGTTTGCCACACTTATAGCAAGGACCTAGAGGCTGTGATGAATGAGGTGAGTGTTCAGGTTGCCTGGTAGAGCCCTTCCTCTGTCTCTGAAGAGAAGAGACCAGCATCTGGTACCTAGCCTGCCTAGTCTTGGCCACCTACTCCTCTCCGTTGTTATAGACCTTAAAATTTAACAAATTCCTTTTGGGTAGTCTGGATGTCTCCGTCTTTGAGTTTCTAAAGCTTTTTCTTACATTGAGGCCAATTGAGAGATAAAACGGGTGTTTGAGTGAGCCGTCCAGCCTCAGATTCAGAGTCAAGGTGGTATTTTTTGTGAGGGTTTCATTTAAGGTATCTGTGAAAACTGAGGCTATAGGCCAAATATGGGATTTTCCTCAGGAGTGGTGGCAGAGGAAAGCACTAAGTAAATGTCCTGCCAAGAGAGGTCATAGGCCTGGGTTAATATTAGATTTTTTTGTTTTAATTGGGTAGGGTGATTTGAAAAACATCCAAAGCACTTTTCAATTTAGAATAAATCTCCTAGTTTAAAGAGGACATGGACTCTTATAATACCCTCAGCTCCCAATTCTTCACATAAGAATAAAATAGCTTCCAGAGGCTGACCCCATGAGGGTGGGGAGGGGAAAAAAGGAGTCAGGCAGAGAGAAAGAAGAAAAGGAGTCAGGCGGGAGCAAAAGATTCAGGAAGCGGAGAGGCATAAGATTGGGAGACAGAATGGTCAGTGTGGTCGAAGTCTAAGTTAGAGGTGGAAAGTGGAGGTGCCTGCTGTTCATTGAGAAGGAGAATTTGATCTTTTTTTTTTTATTAAATCATAACTGTATACATTGATATGATCATGGGGCATCATACAATCGCTTCATAAACCATTTGATACATTTTTATCACAGTGGTTAACATAGCCTTTCCGGCGTTATCTCAGTTACTGTGCCAAAACATTTACATTCTACATTTACCAAGTTTCGCAAATACCCCTGTAAGATGCACCACAGGTGTGATCCCACCGATCCCCCTCCCTCTACCCACCCCGCCTTCCCACTTCCCCCTATTGTTAAGTTGTAGCTGGGTTATAGCTTTCATGTGAGAGTCCCAAATTAGTTTCATAGTAGGGCTGTGTACATTGGGTACTTTTTCTTCCATTCTTGGGATACTTTACTAAGAAGAATATGTTCCAGCTCCATCCATGTAAACATGAAAGAGGTAAAGTCTCCATCTTTCTTTAAGGCTGCATAGTATTCCATGGTATACATATACCACAATTTATTAATCCATTCGTGGATCGATGGGCACTTGGGCTTTTTCCATGACTTAGCTATTATGAATTGGGCTGCAATAAACATTCTGGTACAAATATCTCTGTTATGTTGTGATTTTTGGTCTTCTGGGTATATGCCCAGCAGGAATTACAGGATTGAATGGCAGATCTATTTTTAGATCTCTGAGTGTTCTCCATATATCTTTCCAAAAGGAATGTATAAATTTGCATTCCCACCAGCAGTGCAGAAGTGTTCCCTTTCTCCGCATCCACGCCAACATCTCTGGTCTTGAGATTTTGTGATATAGGCTAGTCTCATTGGAGTTAGATGATATCTCAAAGTAGTTTTGATTTGCATGTCTCTGATGATTAAAGATGATGAGCATTTTTTCATATGTCTGAAGGCCGTGCGCCTGTCTTCTTCAGAGAAGTTTCTCTTCAAATCCCTTGCCCAGCCTGCGATGGGATCCCTTGTTTTTTTCTTGCTGATGCGTTTGAGTTCTCTGTGGATTCTGGTTATTAAACCTCTGTCAGAGATATACCCTGCAAATATCTTCTCCCATTCTGAGGGCTGTCTGCTTACTCTGCTTACTGTGTTCTTAGCTGTGCAGAAGCTTTTTAGTTTGATCAAGTCCCAGTAATGTATTTTTGAAGCTGCTTCAATTGCCCGGGGGGTTCTCCTCATGAAATACTCACCCAGACCAATTTCTTCAAGGGTTTTCCCTGCATTCTCCTCTAGTATTTTTATAGTTTCATCTTTTAAGTTTAAATCTTTAATCCAATGAGAGTCTATCTTAGTTAATGGTGAAAGGTGTGGGTCCAATTTCAGTCTTCTGCAGGTTGCCAGCCAGTTCACCCAGCACCATTTGTTAAATAGGGAATCTTTTCCTCACTGAATGTTTTTAATTGGCTTGTCAAAAATCAAATAGTGGTAAGTAGCTGGATTCATTTCTTGGTTCTCTATTCTGTTCCAGATATTTAATTCTCTGTTTTTGTGCCAATACCATGCTGTTTTGATCACTATCGATTTGTAGTAAAGTCTGAGGTCTGGTAGTGTGATTCCTCCTGTTTTGTTTTTATTTCTGAGTAATGTCTTGGCTATTCGAGGTTTTTTCTGATTCCATATAAAACGAAGTAATGTTTTTTCAAGATCTTTAAAATATGACAGTGGAGCTTTAATAGGGAGTGCGTTGAAATTATATATTGCTTTGGGTAGTATGGACATTTTGATAATGTTGATTCTTCCCAGCAGCCATGAGCATGGTATGTTTTTCCATTTGTTAACATTTTCAGCTATTTCTTTTATTAGAGTTTCATAGTTCTCTTTACAGAGATCTTTCACGTCTTTTGTTAGGTAAATTCCCAAATATTTCATCTTCTTTGGCACTACTGTGAATGGGATAGAGTCCTTAACTGCTTTTTCAATTTGACTGTTGTTGGTGTATATAAAGGCTACCGATTTATGAATGTTGATTTTGTAACCTGAGACGCTGCTGTATTGCTTGATCACTTCTAGGAGTTTTGTAGTAGAGTCCCTAGTGTTTTCCAGATACACAATCATATCATCTGCGAAGAGCGAGAGTTTGATTTCTTCTGACCCTATATGGATATCCTTGATCGCCTTTTCTTCCCTAATTGCGGTGGCTAAAACTTCCATTACAATGTTGAAAAGCAATGGAGACAATGGGCAGCCTTGTCTGGTTCCTGATCTGAGTGGAAATGATTCCAATTTAACTCCATTCAATATGATATTGGCTGTGGGTTTGCTGTAGATGGCCTCTATCAGTTTAAGAAAAGTCCCTTCTAGACCAATGTTCTTGAGTGTTCTGATCATGAAGGGATGCTGGATATTATCAAAAGCTTTTTCTGCATCAATTGAGAGAATCATATGGTCTTTGTTTTTTAATTTGTTTATGTGCTGAATTACATTTATAGATTTACGTATATTGAACCAGCCTTGAGACCCTGGGATAAAACCAACTTGGTCATGATGTATAATTTGTTTGATGTGTTGCTGGATTCTGTTTGTTAGGATCTTGTTGAATATTTTTGCATCTATATTCATTAGTGATATTGGTCTATAATTTTCTTTTCTTGTTGGGTCTTTTCCTGGTTTGGGGATCAGGGAGATGTTTGCTTCATAGAACGTGTTGGGTAGTCTTCCTTCTTTTTCTACATTTTGGAACAGGTTGAGTAATATAGGTACTAATTCCTCTTTAAAGGTTTGGTAGAATTCTGACGTGAAACCATCTGGTCCCGGGCTTTTCTTTTTAGGGAGGTTTTGTATAGTTGATGCTATTTCTGAACTTGATATGGGTCTGTTCAACATTTCCACTTGATTCTGGTTAAGTCTTGGAAGGTGGCGTGCTTCCAAGTATCGGTCTATTTCCTTCAGATTTTCATATTTCTGAGAATAAAGTTTCTTGTAATATTCATTAAGGATTTTTTGGATTTCTGATGAGTCTGTGGTTATTTCGTCTTTGTTGTTTCTGATTGATGATATTAGAGATTTTACTCTTTTTTTCCTGATTAGGTTGGCCAGAGGTTTATCTATTTTATTGACCTTTTCAAAAAACCAGCTTTTTGATTTATTGATCTGTTGTATTATTCTTTTGTTTTCAATTTCATTTAATTCTGCTCTAATTTTGGTTATTTCTTTTCTTCTACTGGGTTTGGGGTTGGAATGTTCTTCCTTTTCCAGTTGCGTGAGATGATGTCCCGTTAAGTTGTTAACTTCCTCTCTTTCCGTTCTCTTGAGGAAGGCTTACAGTGCTATTAAATTTCCCTCTTAGAGCTGCCTTTGCAGTGTCCCAGAGGTTGTGATAGTTTGTGCCTTCATTGTCGTTTTGTTCCAAAAAATTGGCAATTTCTTTCTTAATCTCATCTCTGACCCAGCTATCATTCAGCATAAGGTTATTTAACTTCCATGTTTTTGTATGGGTATGCAGATTCCTGTTGTTACTCAATTCAAGTTTTATTCCATGATGGTCCGAGAAGATGCATGGAATAATTTCTATTCCTTTAAATTTCCTGAGGTTAGACTTGTGACCTAAAATGTGGTCAATTTTGGAGTAAGTTCCGTGGGCTGATGAGAAGTATGTGTATTCAGTTTTACTGGGATGAAATGTTCTGTAGATGTCTGCTAAATCTAAATATTGGATGGTTAGGTTTAAATCTAAGATTTCTTTGCTCAGCTTCTTGCTGGAGGATCGATCCAACACTGCCAAGGGAGTGTTGAAATCTCCGATGATTATGGAGCTGGAGGAAATCAAGTTGCTCATGTCTGTTAGAGTTTCTCTTATAAATTGAGGTGCGTTCTGGTTGGGTGCATAGATATTAATAATTGAGATCTCATCATGTTGAGTATTACCCTTAACAAATATGAAGTGACCATTCTTGTCCTTCCTTACTTTTGATGGTTTAAAGCCTACTGTATCTGCAAATAAAATTGCAACACCTGCTTTTTTCTGATTACCATTTGCCTGAAATATGGATGACCATCCTTTCACCCTGAGTCTGTATTTGTCTTTTAAGTTGAGATGTGACTCTTGTATGCAACAAATATCTGGCTTGAGTTTTTGTATCCAGTCAGCTAACCTATGTCTCTTTAGAGGACAGTTTAAGCCATTCACATTGATGGAGAGTATTGATAAGTCTGGTGGAATTTTGGGTATCGAGTTTTTCAAAGGTCCAGTGGACATTTTTAATCCTTTTGCCAGTGTGGAAGTTGGAGTTTGATCTGAAGTTTCTGAGTGAGTTTACTTTTGTGGTATAGGATTGGGTTGGTCATTGTGGAGGATAGGTCTGAGAACATCCTGAAGAGCTGGTTTACTTATGGCAAATTTTTTCAACATATGAATGTCATTGAAGTATTTAATTTCTCCACCATAGATGAAACTCAGTTTAGCTGGATACAAGATCCTGGGTTGAACGTTTTTTTGCTTTAGGAGATTAAAAGTTGATGACCAGCCTCTTCTGGCTTGAAAAGTTTCAGCAGAGAGATCTGCAGTTATTCTAATATTCTTACCTTTGTACGTTATAGTTTTCTTTCGCCGGGCTGCTTTGAGAATCTTCTCTTTCATGTTAACTTTAATGAAGCTAATTATGATATGTCTGGGGGATGACTTATTGGCGTTGAATCGTGCTGGGGTTCTGAAGCTGTCTGCTATCTGAATTTCAGATTCTCTAGGCATGTCTGGAAAATTTTCTTTCATAATTTCATGCAGAAGGGCCTCTGTGCCCTCGGAGGCGACTTCATCGTTCTCAGAAATTCCTATAATCCTTATGTTGCTTTTTTTCGAATTATCTGAGAGTTCTCTGAGTAAGTGATCTGTTTTTGCTCTCCATTTCTCTTCCTCTTTGAGAGATTGGGAGCGTTCGAAGACTTTATCTTCAATGTCAGAAATCCTTTCTTCTGCTTGCTCCATTCTGTTACTGAGGGATTCTACTGTATTTTTCATATCTTTGAGGGCTGTAAGTTATTGCTTCGGTGTGTCTAAGTCTTTGGTGGTTTTGTCTTTAAATTCGTTAAATTCTTGAGACAATTTTTGAATTTCTCCTCGAATTCCTAATTCCATTTTATAATCTTGTCTGCAATCCAAATTCTGAATTCGATTTCTGACATCTCAGCCAGTTGTTTATGAATGGGATCTTCAATCACATCTGCCGTATCTTTTCTTGGGGGTGTTGATCTATTCTGGTTATTCATGTTACTCGCTGATTCTGCCCCATGGTTATTTTACTCCCTTTGGTTTTTCCCCTGGGGTTTTATCGAGGGCCCGTACAGTGTTGTGGCCTGAGAAACTGGGGCCCTGTCTGGTGTGGTGGAGCAAAGTGGTTCTTACTTGCTTTCAGCTGGTTTCTGTTCGATCCTATTGCAACTTCTACTCTGGCTTGAAGTCTCAGCTGTGTGGAAAAATCAGCAATTAAGTCACCCCGCCTGCCCACCTCTGGCCCCAGTTGGAAAAGGAGAATCAAACCTTCCTACAATCGCACACCCAGGGCACCGCCTGAAAAGTCCTCAGTCTATTAGCCCAGTTCAAAAGGTCCAAATCAGCTGTCTCAATCGGCACTTGTCTTGGGTGGGAGAGTTCAAGAGGTCTCTGGGAACTGGATCACAGGGGCCTGGTGACTCCTCTGACACGGCTCACCCCAGTGCAGCGTGGAGTCAGGAGGAGCCACCCAGCAAACAGAGCAGTCTAGGAAGGTTGACGTCTCCTTCCCCACTTTGCCCCTCCGTCCCAGTCACTGGTATCTCTGCAGATGGCTAACCCAGTTGCCTGCAGTGAACAGACACTCCAGGGGTTTGCACCTGCCTGAATCACAAGGAAGTCTGCCAGGCCCCCGCAGACTGCCGCTATCTAGCAGGAGGAGATGGGGCCTGACATCTTTGAGTGTTTGATGCAGGTGATGGGAAGGAGGTGTTCACTCAGGCTTAGCCCCGTCCCTGATGGATGCTGCTAACAGAACAGAACAGAACAGAACAGACAACTTTGCGGGGTTCTGTCTCTGTTCCTTTCGAAATCACCTACAGAAGACAGGCTGTTTTGAGTTCAAACGTCTTTGCTGCTGGAGATTTGCGTTCGAACACCTCTCTGGGTCGCCCCGCCCTGGAAGCTTCCCGGGGTTTGTGAGCCATGTCAGGAAATCCCCCGCTCACCTGGTGGCCTCCTCTGGTTGCCCAGGGAGACAGGGGGTGTGTCCTCAGAATATCCAGAAGTGAGCGTTCTGCCGTTAAAGAAAAAATGGCTGTTGATCTACCTCCAGGGAACTGCTGCTCTGGTGTGGGCACTCAGGCGACCCTTTTCTCCTCTGTCCCGCGCCCCAGAGTCAGCACTGAGCGGCCGCAGTTTGTGCTGGGTCCACACCCCTCAAGAGATCCCCCAAGAATCAGAACTCTTGGGGGATGGGCCCCCAGACCCTGATTGGGAGTCGGGGGTGGGAAGCTAGAGTTTCATTCAGTTTTAGGCAACACTATGGCCTGGGGAGGGCTCCTGCACTGCACCGCAGGGAAGTGCCCCCAAGGCTTGATTTCCCCTCAGCAGAGTGCCCTCTCCTTGCTCACGTGTCCCAGAGTCAGCGCTGACCTGACACAGCTCAGGCACTGTGCACTCCCCTTGAGAAATCACCCAAGGATCTGATCTCCTGGGGGATAGGCCCTCAGACCCCGAGTGAGAGTAGGGGCTCTCAGCTCTCAGCGGGGAAGCTAGAGTCTTATTCAGTCTTGTGCCTGCCCCGTAATGTTTCCTGGGGAGGGTTGCTGCACTGCACAGCAGGGAAGTGCCGCCAAGGCGTGACTCCCTTTCCGCCTGGTGCCCTCTCCTCACTCGCGCGCCTCAGAGTCAATGCTGACCAGTCGCAACTCGGGGACTGTCCACTCCCCTTGAGAAATCACCCAAGGATCCGAATTCCTAGGGGACAGGCCTCCAGACCTCAGTGGGAGGGAGGGGAGCGCCGGGGATTCAGGGTTGCCAGCAAAGGATTCCCAAAGTTTTATTCAGTTTTATGCCCGGCAGGAGAACGCCACGGCACCCCAGTAGGGGAGGTAGGTCCAGTTTTTAGAAGATCTCTCCCTGGAGTGTAGTGGGAGGGCCTTTAATTTCTGCCCGCTTGTTCAATTGTGGGGCTCTTGAGCCAGTCTCATGGGGGAGGGGGACTCCCGTCCGCTTGGTGGTGGATTTTGTACCTTTTATTTGCATCCTTGTGATCACAGCTTGCCTCAGCGGTGTTGATGTGCATTCTTCAACCTTCTCTCTTGGTGAGGCTCAAGTCCACCAGGATACTTACTAAATTCCTGTCCCTTAACTCTCCTTCTGGACGGGAGCCTCTGTTGAAAGCTGGCTTCAGTCCGCCATCTTGTCTCCCTCCCCGAGAAGGAGAATTTGAAAGCTGCAGGTCTGGCAGAGAGAAGGATGACTCTGAAGGAAAGAGAAAGCTTGAAGAAAAGGAAAAAGAAAGCTTGAAGATAGAGTACCTCAGACCACTTGCCATTGTGAATTATAAAATTTTTAAGATTTCTGAGAATATTTAAACTGAAAGTGTCAATTTTAGGCTACTGGTTTCCATTGTCTACTTTGCACTGGGGCCAATCAGTGCTGCAGGAGTGATCTGATGTCTCCTTTTAAACTCAGGCTGCCCAGGTTTATGAGAAGACAAACCCAGTAGCAGGTTTGGGGAAGGGGGCGACTGAATAGGAACAGCCATGGCATCTGAGGTAAGAAGGAGGCATGGGAAGAAAGCTCACCAGCAAGGGAGGCAGGCATCCCTGTGTAACCCTGGAACTGAGAGGACAAATCTGGAGAATCCCAATTCTATCCCTCAGGTGTCCCCAAGGGAAGGTGTTGGGAGGATTGGGGCACTGAACCCAGATCCTGGGGGAAATCCTCACCTAGTGCTAGTATTTTGGGGGGAGTCAAAGAACAGAGAAGGAAATGAATGGAGGAGGACAACAGATCCCAAAGGAGGAGGAGACTCTCCACCTTACTAAGTCCTAAGAAATTAGTGTGCAGTGGTGGTCAGCAGAGGGCCTGGACAAGGATATGGGGTAGTCCCTGGACTAGTTTCACTGCTTCCTTTCCCAGACAATGCACCATAAAAATAAGAGGTTCTGGCATAGAACTGGGTTAAGGGTCTTCAAGAAAGAAGAGGAGGCCAGTCCAGGGACAAAGAAAGACTTCAATAGAGGGGAAAAGTAGAATAGAGACTGTCAAGGTTCATTGTGTGCAAACCCCAACCTGCTTTGAAAGCCAGCTGAGAAATGATGAGGAAAAATAATCTAACCAGTTTAAAACCCAGAGTTTGAGAATGTCTGGAGAAAGGTGTACATTATCTCAGGCCAAGCAGCAGACTGGGATAAGACAGAAATTCTCTGGCTTCTTCAAGAAGGCTTTTATTGATTTCATGCAAAATGCAAAAAATGCACAAAGATGGGGTTAAAGAATGCCAGGTCCCTAGGAAGTCAGGGATAGAGGGAGACTGGTTAGAAGGTAGGGGGTTGCTACCAAACAGCCCATAGCGATAGCTTATTTACAGGGGGAGAGATGAAAACCAAGTCTATCCCTACAGACGAAGTCAGCTGATTCCCTAATATAATTACAAACCAGTAGTTCAAAGGACTTAGCCCCATCCCACCAGTTGACTCGTGGTGCAAAGGGGTAGTTGGTCCTGTCCTGGAGCCTTAGGGTTCCTTTCATATTCCATGTTTTTGATGAGCCCCCAGGGATCATGTGTCTGCACACCTGAGGCGGGGTGCCCTGCTGAGAAGTCAACCTATCTATTACATTCCATATCCCTTAACAAATAATTATAGGTATTATAGGTATTATTATTTTCAGTAGTTTTATCTCTCAATTTTCATACCAAAGACATAATGATCTACATATCACCATATAACCAGTGAGTTTTATACTATTATATGTTTTTTGGTTTTTTTATTGTTAAATCATAGCTGTGCACATTAGTTCAATCAAGGGGTACAATGTACTGGTTTCATATACAATCTGAAATATTCTCATCAAACTGTTCAATGTAGTCTTCATGGAATTTTCTTAATTATTGTATGTAGACATTTGTATTCTGCATTTAGTAGGTTTCGCGTATACCCATTCCAAGATGCCCCATAGGTGTGGCCCCACCAATTACCCTTCCTCTACCCTAACCTCCCCCCTCCCTTTCCCTCCCTTGGCCCTTTCCCCATATGCTTGTGATAATTGGGTTATAGCCTTCATATGAAAGCTATAAATTAGCTTCATAGTAGGGCTGAGTACATTGGATACATTTTCTTCCATTCTTGAGATACTTTGCTAAGAAGAATATGTTCCAGCTCCATCCATGTAAACATGAAAGAGGTAAAGTCTCCATCTTTCTTTAAGGCTGCATAATATTCCATGGTATACATGTAGCACAATTTGATAGTCCATTCGTGGGTCGATGGGCACTTGGGCTTCTTCCATGACTTAGCAATTATGAATTGGGCTGCAATAAACATTCTGGTATAGATGTCTTTGTATATTGTGATTTTTGGTCTTCTGGGTATGAACCTAGTAAAGGAATTATAGGATCAAATGGCAGGACTATTTTTAGATCTCTAAGTATTCTCCAAAAATTTTTCCAAAAGGAATGTATTAGTGTGCATTCCCATCAGCAGTGTAGAAGTGTGCCCTTTTCTCCACATCCACGACATCTTTGGTTTGGAGATTTTGTTATGTGGGCTACTCTTACTGGGTTAGGTGATATCTCAAAGTAATTTTGACTTGCATTTCTCTGATGATTAAGGATGATGAGCATTTTTTCATGTGTTTGTAGATCGTGCATCTGTCTAGTTTAGAGAAGTTTCTCTTCAAGTCCTTTGTCCACCCTGAGATGGGATCACTTATTCTTTTCTTGCTAATACGTTTGAGTTCTCTGTGGATTCTGGTTATTAAACCTTTATCAGAGGTATAACCTGCAAATATTTTCTCCCATTCTGAGGGCTGTCTGCTTGCTTTACTTACTATGTTCTTGGCTGTGCAGAAGCTTTTTAGTTTGATCAGGTCCCAGTAATGTATTTTTGATACTGCTTCAATTGCCTGGGGAGTCCTACTCATAAAATATTCACCCAGGCTGACTCCCTCAAGAGTTTTTCCTGCACTTTCTTCAAGTATTTTTAAATTTTCATGTCTTACGTTTAAATCTTTTATCCAGTGAGAGTCTATCTTAGTTAATGGTGAGAGGTGTGGGCCAGTTTCAGTCTTTTACAGATCGCCAGCCGGTTCACCCAGCACCATTTGGTAAATAGGGAATCATTTCCCCACTGAATATTTTTAATTGGCTTTCAAAGATCAAATAATGGTAAGTAGCTGGATTCATCTCTTGGTTCTCTATTCTGTTCCAGACATCTACTTCTCTGTTTTTATGCCAGTATCATGCTGTTTTGATCACTATTGATTTATAGTACAGTCTCAGGTCTGATAGTGTGATTCCTCCTGCTTTGTTTTTATTTCTGAGTAATGTTTTGGCTATTCAAGGTTTATTCTGATTCCATATAAAATGAAGTATTATTTTTTCAAGATCTTTAAAATATGACAATGGAGCTTTAATAGGAATTGCATTAAAATTGTATATATGAAGGCCACAGATATATGGGTGTTGATTTTGTAGCCTGAGACATGGCTGTCTTCCTTGATCACTTCTAAGTGTCTTGGCACAGTAACTGAGAGAATGCCAGGAAGGCTATGTTAATCAGTGTGATGAAAGTGTGTCAAACGGTCTGTGAAGCTAGTGAATGATGTCCCATGATCATATCAATGTACACAGCTATGATTTAATAAAAAAAAAAAAAGAAAAAAAAGAAATAAAAGTTTTGTAGTAGAATCCCTAGTGTTTTCAAGATATACGATCATGTCATCTGCGAAGAGTGAAAGGTTGATCTCTTCTGACCCTATGCGAATTCCTTTGATCACCTTTTCTTTCCTAATTGCAATGGCTAAAACTTCCATTACAATGTTAAATAGTGATGGAGACTATGGGCAACCTTGCCTGATTCCTGATCTAAGTGGAAATGATTTCAATTTAACTCCATTAAATACAATATTAGCTGTGGGTTTGCTGTAGATGGCCTCTATACGTTTCAGAAATGTCTCTTCTATACCAATTTTCTTAAGGGTTCTGATCATGAAGGGATGCTGGATATTATCAAAAGCTTTTTCTGCATCAATTGAGAGAATCACATGGTCTTTATTTTTTAGTTTGTTTATGTGCTGAATTACATTTATAGATTTACGTATATTGAACCAGCCTTGAGAGCCTGGGATAAATCCCACTTGGTCATGGTGTATAGTTTTTTTGATGTGTTGTTGGATTCTGTTTGTTAGGATCTTATTGAGTATTTTGCATCAATATTCATTAGTGACATTGGTCTATAATTTTCTTTTCTTGTTGGGTCTTTCCCTGGTTTAGGGATCAAGGTGATGTTTTCTTCATAGAATGTGTTGGATAGTATTCTTTCTTTTTCTATATGTTGGAAGAGGTTTAGTAATATAGGTACTAGTTCTTCTTTCAAAGTTTGGTAGAATTCTGATTTAAAGCCATCTGGTCCTTGGCTTTTCTTTTTAGGGAGAATTTGTATAGTTGATGCTATTTCAGAACTTAATATAGGCCTGTCCAAAATTTCCACTTCGTTCTGGCTAAGTCTTGGTAGGTGGCATACTTCCAAGTATTGATCGATTTTTTTCAGATTTTCATATTTCTGAGAGTAAAGTTTCTTGAAATATTCGTTAAGGATTTTTTGAATTTCTGAGGGGTCTGTTGTTATTTTATCTTTACCATTTCTGATTGATGAAATTAGAGATTATACTCTTTTTTTCCTGGTTAGGTTGGCCAAAGATTTATCTATTTTATTAATCTTTTCAAAAAACCAACGTTTGGATTTATTGATCTGTTGTATAATTCTTTTGTTTTCAATTTCATTTAATTCTGCTCTGCTTTTAGTTATTTCTTTTCTTCTGCTTGGTTTGGGGTTGGAATGTTCTTCCTTCTGCAGTTGCTTGAGATGTCCCATTAAGGTATTAACTTCCTCTCTTTCCATTTTCTTGAGAAAGGCTTGCAGTGCTATAAATTTCCCTGTTGGGACTGCCTTTGAAGTATCCTAGAGGGTCTGATAATTCATGTCTTCATTGTTGTTTTGTTCCGAAAATTGGGTGATTTCCTTCTTAATCTCGTCTATAACCCATCTATCTTTCAGCATAAGGTTTTTTAGTTTCCATGTTTTTGTATGGGTATGCAGGTTCCTATTGTTATTGAGTTCAACTTTTATTCCATGATGGTCTGAGAAGATACAAGGAATAATTTCTATTGTTTTAAATTTGCTGAGGTTAGTTTTGTGGCCTAGGATGTGGTCAATTTTGGAGTATGTTGCATGGGCTGATGAGAAGAATGTGTATTCAGTTTTGTTGGGATGAGATGTTCTGTAGATGTCTGTTACAACCAGATGTTGAATGGTTAAGTTTAAATCTAAAATTTCTTTGCTTAGCTTCTTTTTGGAGGATCTATCCAGCACTGCTAAAGGGGTGTTAAAATCTCCAACTACTATGGAACTGGAGGAAATCAAGTTGCTCATGTCTGTTAGAGTTTCTCTTATAAATTGAGTTGTGTTCTGGTTGGGTGCATAAATATTAATAATTGAAATCTCATCATAATTAGTATTACCTTTAAGAAATATGAAGTGTTCATCCTTATCCTTCCTTATTGTGGTTGGTTTAAAGCCTATTGCATCAGCGAATAGGATTGCAACATCTGCTTTTTTCTGCTTTCCATTTGCCTGAAGTATACACGACCATCCCTTCCCTTTGAGGCTATATTTGTCTTTTAATGTAAGGTAAGATTCTTGTATGCAGTAAATATCTGGCTTGTTTTTGTATCCAGTCAGCCAACCTATGCCTCTTTAGAGGACAATTTAAACCATTCACATTAATCGAGAATATTGATAAGCCTTTCAAGAGTCCAGTGAACATTTTTAATCCTTTTGCGACTGTGGAAGTTGAAATTTGATCAAAATTTACTGGGTGGGTTTACTTTTGTGGTGGAGGATTACGCTGGTCTTTATGAAGGATAGGTCTGAGAATAGCCTGGAGAGCTGGTTTAGTTATGGGAAATTTCTTCAACATGTGAATGTCATTGAAGTATTTAATTTCTCCATCATAAATGAAACTCAGTTTAGCTGGGTACAGGATCCCGGGTTGAAAGTTATTTTGTTTTAGGAGATTAAAAGTCAATGACCATCCTCTTCTAGCTTGAAAGGTCTCAGCAGAGAGATCTTCAGTTATTCTAATATTCTCCCCTTTGTAGGTAATGGTTATCTTTTGTCTGGCAGCTTTCAGAATTTTCTCCTTCATATTAACTTTAGTGAAATTGATTATGACATGTCTGAGGGATGTCTTATTTGTGTTGAGTCATGCTGGAGTTCTGAAACTGTCTGCTATCTGAATTTCAGAATCTCTTGGCATGTCTGGAAAGTTCTCTTTCATAATTTCATGGAGAAGAGACTCTGTGCCTTGTGAAGCCACTTCCTCACTTTCAGGGATCCCTACAAGACAAATATTGGTTTTCTTCAAATTGTCCCAGAGCTCTCTGAGAGTGTGATCTGTTTTTGCGCTCCATTTCTCTTCCTCTTTGAGAGTTTGGGAGCATTCAAAAGCTTTGTCTTCAAGTCAGAAATCCTTTCTGCTGCTTTTTCCTTTCTGTTACTGAGGGATTCACTATGTTTCTCAGATCTTTGAGGGCTGCAACTTCTTGTCTCAATGTGTCAAAATCTTTGGTCATTTGGTCTTTGAATTCATTGAATTCTTGAGACATCTTTTGGGTTATTGCTTGGAATTCTAATTCAATCTTACTTTCTATCCAAATTCTGAATTCGATTTCTGACATCTCAGCTATTTGTTTGTGCATGGGATCTTGTGCTGTGTCTGCCCCATTGTTCCTTGGGGGAGTTGATCTACTCTCATTATTCATATTGCCAGAGTTTTTCCGTTGATTTCGCCTCATGATTGTTTTTCACCATTGCCTCCGGCCATCATTAGAGTTGGTGTGGCCTCTCTCCAAGATTAGACCCCAGCGAGATCACTCTATGGTTGCTGGATCTTTGTAACTCCTCTGGGGATGCCACAGCCAGGGAGTTCTGTTGTGGGAGCAGCTCCAGAGTGTGACACACCCAGATCCAGCAACAGGGCGGGGGGTGATTCACACAGTTCTGGAAGTGCCTGGCACCCAGTGACTTTGGCACAGTGGCCCAAGGCTCCAGCAGTCTTTGGCAAGGAGAAAGGCTCTGTGCAGAGGCAGGGAGGGCTTTGGAGGGCACGCAGCTACCAGAGTCCCTGGCGGCCAGGCGAGTGTGTTGGTGTGGAGGCAGGGAGTGTACAGGAGGGAGGATGCAGGGTTGCACGGCTCCTGGACTTCCTGGTCTGGGCATGTGGAGGCCCAGCAGGTGTGGACCACAGGTTGCAGCTTGCAGTGCCACTCCTATGGAAGTCCGGGCAGGCGCAGGTGGCAGGTCATGGCGCAGCTCTTACCAGGTTTCTGGTGGGTGCCATAGGCTGGTCGCAGGTCACGGAGCAGCTCTTCTGGAGGTCCAGGCAGGCTCCAATCGCCGGTCACAGCTCTTATGGAGGTCCAGCGAACACCAATCACTGGTCGCAGCACAGCTCTTACCGAGATCCGGGCAGGTGCCAATTGCGGTGTCACTGGTCAGGGCGCAGCTCTTGCCAGGTTCTGGACGGTGCCGACCGCAGTTTGCAGATCAACGGGCGCCTCTCCAGAGGTCCGGACAGGCACCAATCATGGGTCACGTGTCATGGCGCAGCTCTTCCAGAGGTCCAGCAGGCATCAATCGTGGGTTGCGGCACAGCTCTTATGGAGGTCTAGGCGGGTGCCCTCGTATGTTTTTTTGTTAGTAATTAGCATCAGTGTGAAGCATCATTACCCTTCAGTGTGAAGAATTCTCTTTAGGGTCATCAGGAGTTGATGTGCCTTCTTCACCATTCTGCTGGCTGTCTGTCATTTCTTCAAGTTTTTGGCCGGGGCTGGGTTTGAACCTGCCACCTCCGGCACATGGGACCGGTGCTCTAACCCTTTGAGCCACAGGCGCTGCCCACCTATTTGAAGAAGTTCAGCTTCTAGTTTTTGCTGATGCACCATTAAAGATTGGACCTGTCGTTTGAGGACCTGCATCCTAGCTGTTGTGACAACTGACCGAACATCTGGCACCACAGTCTCACTAAGGATTTCACTGAAGAAGCGGTGGTTTCTCTGGAAACGGGCAGTAGCTATATGCTTTGTTGAAAAGCCATCATCATCTGGATCTTCAGCAGGCTGAATGCTTATTTTCATCATTGATACTGGAAGAATCTTTGGACGAAGCTCTGTTAGCAAGACAAGCCTCATAGAAGAATGTGCTCAGGTCGGAGCCTCGCATACTCGCTCTCTGGTCTCAGGCGTCAGAGTGTATGTGGACAACTTTAAGATTGCTGAGGAGCACCCAGCCCAGAGGAGAGCAAGATGGTGAACGAGTAACAGCTTCCTTGCATCTGGGCACCGTGAGTCCGGGGAGATAAGACTCCAGGCATCGGGCGGCGCCTGTGGCTCAGTGAGTAGGGCGTCGGCCCCATATGCCAAAGGTGGCAGGTTCAAACCCAGCCCTGGCCAAACTGCGTCCAAAAAATAGCCAGGCGTTGTCGTGGGTGCCTGTAGTCCCAGCTACTTGGGAGGCTGAGACAAGAGAATCACGTAAGCCCAAGAGTTAGAGGTTGCTGTGAGCCGTGTGACGTCAAGGCACTCTACCCGAAGGCGGTACAGTGAGACTCTGTCTCTACAAAAAAAAAAAAAAAAGACTCCAGGCATCTCTGGCTGGTGGGATCTGCCTATCATCACACCTACAAGGATACAGAGAGTCAGCGCGAGACTTCTGGACCCCAAGAGGAGGAATAAAACAGTGGAAAACCAGCAACAGGTCGCGTGTGTTCATTCGGTCTAAACCCACCCGCAACTGTAAGTTCAGTAGCAGCGAGACTGCAAACCAGAAAGGCCTGACCTGTGAACTGTTTTGGTGTCTTTGGACTTGGCACTCAGTTGAGCTGCCTTGGGGAGAGCCTGGGCTGGAATGCAGAGAACTTTGGCCATTGCCTGGGACCCCAGTCTGAGCCACTGAGCCACATGGAGCTAATAGTGTTTGGTTCTGGGCCACAGGGAGCCATTATGAGCAATCTGCCCCGGCAAACTCCGCCCTCAGGGTCACAGAGCTAGAATCCGGGCAGCACCGAGTAGCCTAAGGGTGGGGTCTGAGCTGCCTTGCAGCCCTAACCCTCAGGGACAGAGTGAGACCATTTTGGCACACTGGGTAAGTGGATAGCCACTTCAGCAGTGATTCCAGTGACAAGCACTTTCCGGGGAAGGCTTCTGCTCAGCAAGTTTACAAATTCAAAGTGCCTTTTCAGTGGGCTGAAGAGAGATTTAGTGTGTCTACCTTCTGAGGTTTGAGAAATCAGCAGCGTCCAGTCGTATCAGAACTGTGATTAACATCTCACACCTCAGAAGACCACATGTTGCCCAGACAATATTCAACAACATATACATACCGCTTTGTTTTTGGTTGTGATTTGTTTTTTTTTGTTTTTTGTTTTGTTTTGTTTTGTTTTTGGTTTGGTTGTTTTTTTGTTCATTTTGATGTTGTTGATGTTGTTTTGTTTTTTAATTTCAACCTTTTCTGTACAGATCTTTTTTCTTTCGCAATTTTTCTAGTTTAATTATAATTTCCAATTGCTGCCTTTTTTAATAACTAGGACTTCATATTTGCTACTGTTTCTACCGCTATTATTTGGTTTTTCACCCAATTTTATCCCATAAAGTTTTCTGTTTGCTCGTTTTGGTTTGATTTATAGCATTTTTGTCTTTCCTCTCTATTTGGTGGATGTGGGGTACTGTGTCTGATCAGGTTAGCAAACAGCTGCTGAGCTCAAGGGAACTACCCAATTGCACACCCCCAGAAGGTGGTTTTTCTTTTAAGATTGTGTCAAAGTACCCTACTGTACACCTATATTGCTCTGTCTCCCTATATCTGTGCCTTTCTTCTTTTTGTCAATATTCCTTTTACCCATCCCCTCTCCTTTCTCTATTTTTTTTCTTTCTTTTCACTCAGTCCTCCTTTCTTTCATCCCTTTCTTGCTCTTCAACCTTCTCATCCTTCTGGTCCTGTACCAAAAGGACTCATCTAACCCTTAGTCCACAGCGATGAGAAATTAAAGAGCAAGAGGAAGTGAAAGGAAAATTAGGGCAAGGAAATAGATAAAAGAAATCCGTCATGAGGAAGAACCAGCAGAAAACTCCAGGCAACATGAAGAACCAGTCCAGAACAACCCCACCAAGGGACGATGAGGAAGCTACTGCAGAGGATTCCACCTGTAAGGAAATGTTAGGGGGCGGTGCCTGTGGCAAAAAGGGGTAGAGCGCCAGTCCCGTATGCTGAAGGAGGTGGGTTCAAACCCAGCCATGGCCAAAAGAAAAAAAAAAAAAAGAAATGTTAGGAATGACAGAAAGGTAATTTAGAATACACATGATGAAAACAATGAAAGAAATAATGCAAATAATGAAGGAAAGTGCTAATAAAGTGGAAAATAACCAAAAGGAAATCCAAAAACAGAATCAAATCAGAGATGAATGATATGAAGAATATAAAAAGGATATAGCAGACCTGAAGGAACTAAAACAGTCAATTAGGGAATTTAAAGATGCAATGGAATGTATCAGCAACAGGTTAGACCGTGCAGAAGAAAGAATTTCAGAGGTAGAAGACAAAGCTATTGAGATAACTCAGATAGTAAAAGAGGCAGAAAAGAAGAGAGAGAAAGCAGAACATTCACTGTGAGAATTATGGGACTTTATGAAGCGATCCAACATACAAGTTACAGGAATCCCAGAAGGGGAAGAAGAATGCCCCAGAGGAATGGAAGCCATACTAGAGAATATCATAAAAGAAAATTTCCCAAATATCACCAAAGATTCTGACACACTGTATTCAGAGGGATATCAGCCCCAGGTCGCCTCAACTCTAACTGAGCATCTCCAAGACACATTGTGATGAACCTGTCCAAAGTCAAGACAAAAGAAAAGATTCTGCAAGCTGTCAGGAGTAAGTGCCAGTTGACCTACAGGGGCTATCCATCAGAGTGACCGCAGACTTCTCTAATGAAACTTTCTAAGCAAGAAGACAATGGTCATCTACCTTTAATCTACTTAAAAAGAACACGTTCCAGCCCAGAATTCTGTATCCTGCTCAGCTAAGCTTTAAAATTGATGGAGAAATCAAATCATTAACGGATACAAACATTGAGGAAATTCACCACAACAAGACCAGCTCTACAGGAAATATTTTAACCTGTTCTGCAGACTGACCACCACAATGGATAAGGAGCAAAGTAGGAACTCAGAAATAAAAGGACAGAACCTAACCTCCACACTCATGCAAAAGATAAAACTAAGCAATGGACTCTTACAAAATAACATGAACACAATACTACCACACTTATCAATTATCTCAATAAATGTTAATGGCTTGAATTCCCCACTGAAGAGACATAGATTCGCTGACTGGATTAAAAAACACAAGCCATCCATTTTCTGTCTGCAAGAAACACACCTGGCTTCAAAACACAAATTAAAGCTCTGAGTCAAGGGTTGGAAGACAATTTTTCAGGAAAGTGGCATTCAGAAGAAAAGAGGAGTTGCAATCTTATTTACAGATACATGTGGATTTAAAGCAACTGAAGTCAAAAAAGACAAAGATGGTCACTTTATATTGGTCAAGGGAAAAATACAACAAGAAGACGTTTCAATTCTAAATATTTATGCACCCAATTTAAATGCTCCCAGATTCTTGAAACAGACCTTACTCAGTCTGAGCAATATGATATCTGATAATACCGTATTAACAAGGGACTTTAACACTCCTCTTACAGAGATGGACAGATCCTCTAAACAGAAATTAAACAAAGACATAAGAGATTTAAATGAGACCCTAGAACAACTGTGCTTGATAGACGCATATAGAACACTCCATCCCAAAGATAAAGAATATACATTCTCCTCATCACCCCATGGAACATTCTCCAAAAGTGATCATATCCTGTGACACAAAACAAATATCAACAGAATCAAAAGAATTGAAATTTTACCTTGTATGTTTTCAGACCATAAGGCACTAAAGGTGGAACTCAACTCTAACAAAAATGCTCGACCCCACCCAAAGGCATGGAAATTAAACAACCTTCTGTTGAATAACAGATGGGTGAAGGAAGAAATAAAACAGGAAATCATTAACTTCCTTGAGCACAACAACAATGAAGACACAAGCTACCAAAACCTGTGGGATACTGCAAAAGCAGTTTTCAGAGGAAAATTCATCGCTTTAGATGCCTACATTTGAAAAACAGAAAGAGAGCGCATCAACAATCTCACAAGCCATCTTATGGAATTGGAAAATGATGAACAATCTAAGCCTAAACTCAGTAGAAGAAAAGAAATATCCAAAATCAAATCAGAGATCAAGGAAATGGAAGACAAAAGAATTATTCAGAAAATTAATGAAACAAGGAGTTGGTTTTTTGAAAAAATAAATAAAATAGATAAACCATTGGCCAGACTAACGAGAAATAGAAAAGTAAAATCTCTAGTAACCTCAATCAGAAATGATAAAGGGGAAATAACAACTGATCCCACAGAGATACAAGACATCATCTCTGAATACTACCAGAAACTCTATGCCCAGAAATTTGACAATGTGAAGTAAATGGGTCAATATTTGGAATCACACCGTTCCCTAGACTCAGCCAGGAGGAAATAGAGCTCCTGAACAGACCAATTTCAATCACTGAGATCAAAGTAACAATAAAAAATCTTCCAACCAAAAAATGCCCTGGTCCAGATGGCTTCACTCCAGAATTCTATTAAACCTTCAAGGAAGAGCTTATTCCTGTACTGCAGAAATTATTCTAAAAAATTGAGGAAGAAGGCATCTTCCCCAACACATTCTATGAAGCAAACATCACCCTGATACCAAAACCAGGAAAAGACCCAAACAAAAAGGAGAATGTCAGACCAATCTCACTCATGAATATAGATGCAAAAATTCTCAACAAAATCCTAGCCCATAGATTACAGCTTATCATCAAAAAAGTCATTCATCATGATCAAGTAGGCTTCATCCCAGGGATACAAGGCTGGTTTCACATACGCAAATCCATAAACGTTATCCACCATATTAACAGAGGCAAAAATAAAGATCACATGATCCTCTCAATAGATGCAGAAAAAGCATTTGATAAAATCCAGCATCATTTTGTAATTAGAACACTGAAGAATATAGGCATAGGTGGCACATTTCTAAAACTGATTGAAGCTATCTATGACAAACCCACAGCCAATATTTTACTGAATGGAGTAAAACTGAAAGCTTTTCCTCTTAGAACTGGAACCAGACAAGGTTGTCCTCTGTCACCTTTACTATTCAACATGGTGCTGGAAGTTCTACCCGATACAATTAGGCAAGACAAGGAAATAAAGGGAATCCAAATGGGAGCAGAGGAGGTCAAACTCTCCCTCTTTGCTGATGACATGATCTTATACTTAGAGAACCCCGAAGACTCAACCACAAGAGTCCTAGAAGACATCAATAAATACAGTAATGTTTCAGGATATAAAATCAATGTTCACAAGTCAGTAGCCTTTGTATACACCAATAACAGTCAAGATGAGAAGCTAATTAAGGACACAACTCCCTTCACCATAGTCTCAAAGAAAAGGAAATACCTAGGAATATACCTAATGAAGGAGGTGAAGGACCTCTATAAAGAAAACTATGAAATCCTCAGAAAGGAAATAGCAGAGGATATTAACAAATGGAAGAACATACCATGCTCATGGATGGGAAGAATCAACATCGTTAAAATGTTAAAATGTCTATACTTCCCAAAGCTATCTACATATTCCCTAATGCCATTCCTATCAAAATACCAACATCATACTTTCAAGATTTGGAGAAAATGATTCTGCGTTTTGTATGGAACCGGAAAAACACCTGTATAGCTAAGGCACTTCTTAGTAATGAAAATAAAGCTGGGGGCATCAGCATACCAGATTTTAGTCTGTACTGCGAAGCCATAGTGGTCAAGACAGCATGGTACTTGCACAAAAACAGATGTAGACACTTGGAATCAAATTGAAAACCAAAAAATGAAACTAACATCTTACAACCACCTAATCTTCAATAAACCAAACAAGAACATACCTTGGGGGAAAGACTCCCTATTCAATAAATGGTGTTGGGAGAACTGGATGTCTACATGTAAAAGACCGAAACTGGACCCACACCTCTCCCCACTCACGAAAATTGATTCAAAATGGATAAAGGACTTAAATTTAAGGCATGAAACAATAAAAATCCTCCAAGAAAGCATAGGAAAAACACTGGAAGGTATTGGCCTGGGGAAAGACTTCATGAAGAAGACTGCCATGGCAATTGCAATAACAACAAAAATAAACAAATGGGACTTCATTAAACTGAAAAGCTTCTGTACAGCTAAGGAGACAATAACCAAAGCAAAGAGACAACCTACACAATGGGAAAGGAGATTTGCATATTTTCAATCAGACAAAAGCTTGATAACTAGGATCTATAGAGAACTCAAATTCATCCACATGAAAAAAGCCAGCAATCCCATATATCAATGGGCAAGAGACATGAATAGAACCTTCTCTAAGGATGACAGACGAATGGCTAACAAACACATGAAAAAGTGTTCATCATCTCTATGTATTAGAGAATTGCAAATCAAAACAACCCTGAAATTTCATCTAACCCCAGTGAGAATGGCCCACATCACAAAATCTCAAAACTGCAGATGCTGGCATGGATCTGAAGAGAAGGGAACACTTTTACACTACTGGTGGGCCTGCAAACTAGTACAACCTTTCTGGAAGGAAGTATGGAGAAACCTCAAAGCACTTAAGCTAGACCTCCCATTTGATCCTGCAATCCCATCACTGGGCATCTACCCAGAAGGAAAAAAATCCTTTTATCATAAGGACACTTGTACTAGACTGTTTATTGCAGCTCAATTTACAATTGCCAAAATGTGGAAACAGCCTAAATGCCCACCAACCCAGGAATGGATTAACAAACTGTGGTATATGTATACCATGGAATACTATTCAGCTATTTAAAAAAAATGGAGGCTTTACATCCTTCGTATTAACCTGGATGGAAGTGGAAGACATTATTCTTAGTAAAGCATCAGAAGAATGGAGAAGCATGAATCCTATGTACTCAATTTTGATATGAGAACAATTAATGACAATTAAGGTTATGTGGGGTGGTGAGGAAAAGCAGAAAGAGGGACTAAGGGAGGGTGTGGAGCCTTGGTGTGTGTCACACTTTGTGGCAGCAAGACAATATTGCAAGAGTGACTTTGCCTAACAATTGCAATCAATGTAACCTGGCTTATTGTACCCTCAACGAATCCCCAACAATAAAAAGAAAGAAAAAATATATTAAAAAAAAAAAATTCTCTTTAGCATTTCGTGTAAGATAGATCTGGTAGTGATGAACTACCCCAACTTGTTTTTCTGGGAGTCCTTTTCTTACCTGAATTTTGAATGGCAGATTTATCAGGTACTGTATTGTTGGGTGACAAAGATTTTTTTCCTTCAGTTCTATGAATATATTATCCCACTTTCTCCTGAACTTGACACTGTACAGCCTAGGAGCCTGTGTCTATGTGTGCCACCATGGTGCATGAGGCCACATGTGCCAATCTGGCATTAGGACAGCCTAGAGTATTGTGGATCAACTTGGCTCTAGTCTTCTGTGGATCCTGGGGTGGGACTAAATCCTAGAGCTACAGGAACTGGCCTATTGCTGACTGGGTGTAGAGCTTATAACTGCACAGCCTAGCCTAGAGGCTGGATCCATGGATGCTGGCCATATGTCTAGCGCCACAGGGGTTGTCCTAGTGCTGTGATAGACCTAAAACCTGGGCCTATGAGCATCAGCCAGTACTAGGTGTCACTGGGACTGCTCTGACCCTTGGTCAGGTCCACAGCCTGGTATCACTGGAGTGGGCCTGAAGTCCAGTGTCCCCAGATCTAGCCTGCTACTGAGGATGGTTTGGAGCTTGCAGCCTCTGCGGTAAGGCAGATCACAGATTGAGTTTACTACACAGGCCTGGAGCCTGGGGCTATGTGTTTGAGCTTGGGAGAAAGGGTGAATGTGGAGACTCGTTTAGTCTGTAGGTATTGGGCTGGAGTCTGGAGCCATGGGGGCCTGCTCAGTACTAGGTTTTACTAGCACACCCAGTGTTGGGGTCCAAGGCAAAGTCTGGTGCTTGCTTTCCTTTTCTTCTCAAACTTGAAATTATTCCACTCCACCCTGTGCAGCCTGGGGTTGGAGGAAGAGGGATGCAGTTAATGTAAAACTGTCATTCCTGTCCTCTTCAATTCATCTTTCTTTTTTATTTCTGTGCTACATCCAGGTGTTGTGATCTCTCCCCTAGTTCCCTTAGCTCTTGTGAAGGTATTTTCATGCATGGGCAGCTGTTCAAATTGATGTTTCAGTGGGGTGATGAGAGCTTGAAAGTCCTATTTTCCATTTTCTCTTCCCTTTCTCCTATCAATGCAATTCTAAACCAATTTTAGGCAAAAGCTGTTACACCTTTAAAATAAGCAGCAGGTGTATACAGATACAGACATGTCAAGAAAATGAAGGCCTGTGTTCACAATATGATGATCTAAAACAAAATCTTTGCAGGGTTTTTTTAATTACAGGGAAAATAAGTAGAAAAATCCATATGCTAAACATTGTCCTTTAAGAAACACATATTTGTAGTTCAAGTATCAACAGAATAAGCACATTCATTTATTTAAGTAATAAATATGTTTTTTGTCAGGATAATGTAAACTATACAAGTTCAAATTTACTTCATCAAACATATATGGCACGAAAGATAATGAGGCCTTTTGAACAAACACTCCTTCACAATAACCACTCAAATGGATCTTCAGAGCACCAACATTAGGGATGATCTATTAATCAGTGATATGCATATTCTATAAATCTTTTTTGTTAATAGTTATTTCTTTGAAATTACCCTTGGATCTTTTTCAAAACCTCCATGATAAAGCACTCTTCATAATATTTTATCTTTACCAAAAACATCCAACTTGATCACCCACATTAATTCATAACATTGAAAACTTCCAAAAGCAAAATCTTAGAGCACAATTTGCCATCTGGTTCTTATTCCAAGGAGGACTGCTTATCTATTAATTCTAAGTTTATATCACTAGGCAAGAATACTATTTTAAAGGGGAAAGAAAATACTTAATAAATACAACTGGTTTCCAGGGTGGGGAAGAGGGTGAGATAAGGAAGGCACTTTACAAGGGCATAAAATTTTAAACAAGGTATTCCAAATAAAAAAGCAACTCAGTTTTCAAGATAAATAATATGATAATACAGTATTTTAAAAAATCAAAATTGATGCAAAAATTTGTGACAAAGAAAGTATAAAATTTTATTTTATTTATTTTTTTTTTTTATTGTTGGGGATTCATTGAGGGTACAATAAGCCAGGTTACACTGATTGCAATTGTTAGGTAAAGTCCCTCTTGCAATCATGTCTTGCCCCCATAAAGTGTGACACACACCAAGGCCCCACCCACCTCCCTCCTTCCCTCTTTCTGTTTCCCCCCCCATAACCATAATTGTCATTAATTGTCCTCATATCAAAATTGAGTACATAGGATTCATGCTTCTCCATTCTTGTGATGCTTTACTAAGAATAATATCTTCCACGTCCATCCAGGTTAATACGAAGGATGTAAAGTCTCCATTTTTTTTAATGGCTGAATAGTATTCCATGGTATACATATACCACAGATTGTTAATCCATTCCTGGGTTGGTGGGCATTTAGGCTGTTTCCACATTTTGGCGACTGTAAATTGAGCTGCAATAAACAGTCTAGTACAAGTGTCCTTATGATAAAAGGATTTCTTTCCTTCTGGGTAGATGCCCAGTAATGGGATTGCAGGATCAAATGGGAGGTCTAGCTTGAGTGCTTTGAGGATTCTCCATACTTCCTTCCAGAAAGGTTGTACTAGTTTGCAGTCCCACCAGCAGTGTAAAAGTGTTCCCTTCTCTCCACATCCACGCCAGCATCTGCAGTTTTGAGATTTTGTGATGTGGGCCATTCTCACTGGGGTTAGATGACATCTCAGGGTTGTTTTGATTTGCATTTCTCTAATATATAGAGATGATGAACATTTTTTCATGTGTTTGTTAGCCATTCGTCTGTCTTCTTTAGAGAAAGTTCTATTCATGTCTCTTGCCAATTGATATAAGGGATTGTTGGCTTTTTTCATGTGGATTAATTTGAGTTCTCTATAGATCCTAGTTATCAAGCTTTTGTCTGATTGAAAAAATGCAAATATCCTTTCCCATTGTGTAGGTTGTCTCTTTGCTTTGGTTATTGTCTCCTTAGCTGTACAGAAGCTTTTCAGTTTAATGAAGTCCCATTTGTTTATTTTTGTTGTTGTTGCAATTGCCATGGCAGTCTTCTTCATGAAGTCTTCCCCCAGGCCAATATCTTCTAGTGTTTTTCCTATGCTTTCTTGGAGGGTTTTTATTGTTTCATGCCTTAAGTTTAAGTCCTTTATCCATCTTGAATCAATTTTTGTGAGTGGGGAAAGGTGTGGGTCCAGTTTCAGTCTTTTACATGTAGACATCCAGTTCTCCCAACACCATTTATTGAATAGGGAGTCTTTCCCCCAAGGTATGTTCTTGTTTGGTTTATCAAAGATTAGGTGGTTGTAAGATGTTAGTTTCATTTCTTGGTTTTCCATTCGATTCCAAGTGTCTATGTCTCTGTTTTTATGCCAGTACCATGCTGTCTTGAGCACTATGGCTTTGTAGTACAGACTAAAATCTGGTATGCTGATGCCCCCAGCTTTATTTTTATTACAGAGAACTGCCTTAGCTATACGGGGTTTTTTCCAGTTCCATACAAAACGCAGAATCATTTTTTCCAAATCGTGAAAGTATGATGTTGGTATTTTGATAGGAATGGCATTGAATAGGTAGATTGCTTTGGGAAGTATGGACATTTTAACAATGTTGATTCTTCCCATCCATGAGCATGGTATGTTCTTCCATTTGTTAATATCCTCTGCTATTTCCTTTCTGAGGATTTCATAGTTTTCTTTATACAGGTCCTTCACCTCCTTCGTTAGGTATATTCCTGGGTATTTGATTTTCTTTGAGACTATGGTGAAGGGAGTTGTGTCCTTAATTAGCTTCTCATCTTGACTGTTGTTGGTGTACACAAAGGCTACTGACTTGTGGGTATTGATTTTATATCTTGAAACATTACTGTATTTTTTGATGACTTCTAGGAGTCTTGTGGTTGAGTCTTTGGGGTTCTCTAAGTATAAGATCATGTCGTCAGCAAAGAGGGAGAGTTTGACCTCCTCTGCTCCCATTTGGATTCCCTTTATTTCCTTGTCTTGCCTAATTGTATTGGCTAGAACTTCCAGCACTATGTTGAATAGTAAAGGTGACAGAGGACAACCTTGTCTGGTTCCAGTTCTAAGAGGAAAAGCTTTCAGTTTTACTCCATTCAGTAAAATATTGGCTGTGGGTTTGTCATAGATAGCTTCAATCAGTTTTAGAAATGTGCCACCTATGCCTATACTCTTCAGAGTTCTAATTAGAAAAGGATGCTGGATTTTATCAAATGCTTTTTCTGCATCTATTGAGAGGATCATGTGATCTTTATTTTTGCCTCTGTTAATATGGTGGATAACGTTTATAGACTTGCGTATGTTAAACCAGCCTTGCATCCCTGGGATGAAGCCTACTTGATCATGATGAATGACTTTTTTGATGATAAGCTGTAATCTATTGGCTAGGATTTTGTTGAGAATTTTTGTGTCTATGTTCATGAGTGAGATTGGTCTGAAATTCTCCTTTTTGTTTGGGTCTTTTCCTGGTTTTGGTATCAGGGTGATGTTTGCTTCATGGAATGTGTTGGGGAAGATTCCTTCTTCCTCAATTTTTTGGAATAATTTCTGCAGTACAGGAATAAGCTCTTCCTTGAAGGTTTGATAGAATTCTGGAGTGAAGCCATCTGGACCAGGGCATTTTTTGGTTGGAAGCTTTTTTATTGTTTCTTTGATCTCAGTGCTTGAAGTTGGTCTGTTCAGGAGCTCTATTTCTTCCTGGCTGAGTCTAGGGAGAGGGTGTGATTCCAAATATTGATCCATTTCTTTCACATTGTCAAATTTCTGGGCATAGAGTTTCTGGTAGTATTCAGAGATGATCTCTTGTATCTCTGTGGGATCAGTTGTTATTTCCCCTTTATCATTTCTGATTGAGGTTACTAGAGATTTTACTTTTCTATTCTTCGTTAGTCTGGCCAATCGTTTATCTATTTATTTATTTTTTCAAAAAACCAACTCCTTCTTTCATTAATTTTCTGAATGATTCTTTTGTTTTCAATTTCATTGATCTCTGATTTGATTTTGGATATTTCTTTTCTTCTACTGAGTTTAGGCTTAGATTGTTCTTCTTTTTCCAATTCCATAAGATCTCTTGTGAGATTGTTGATGTGCTCTCTTTCAGTTTTTCGAATGTAGGCATCTAAAGCGATGAATTTTCCTCTCAAAACTGCTTTTGCAGTATCCCACAGGTTTTGGTAGCTTGTGTCTTCATTGTTGTTATGCTCAAGGAAGTTAATGATTTCCTTTTTATTTCTTCCTGCACCCATCTGTTATTCAACAGAAGATTGTTTAGTTTCCATGCCTTTGGGTGGGGTCGAGCATTTTTGTTAGAGTTGAGTTCCACCTTTAGTGCCTTATGGTCTGAGAAGATACAAGGTAAAATTTCAATTCTTTTGATTCTGTTGATATTTGTTTTGTGTCCCAGGATATGATCAATTTTGGAGAATGTTCCATGGGGTGATGAGAAGAATGTATATTCTTTATCTTTGGGGTGGAGTGTTCTATATGCGTCTATCAAGCACAGTTGTTCTAGAGTCTCATTTAAGTCTCTTATATCCTTGTTTAATTTCTGTTTAGAGGATCTGTCCAGCTCTGTGAGAGGAGTGTTAAAGTCCCCTGTTATGATGGTATTATCAGATATCATATTGCTCAGACTGAGTAAGGTCTGCTTCAAGAATCTGGGAGCATTTAAATTGGGTGCATAAATATTTAGAATTGAAATGTCTTCTTGTTGTATTTTTCCCTTGACCAATATAAAGTGACCATCTTTGTCTTTTTTGACTTTAGTTGCTTTAAATCCACATGTGTCTGAAAATAAGATTGCAACTCCTCTTTTCTTCTGAATTCCATTTGCCTGAAAAATTGTCTTCCAACCCTTGACTCGGAGCTTTAATTTGTCTTTTGAAGCCAGGTGTGTTTCTTGCAGACAGCAAATGGATGGCTTCTGTTTTTTAATCCAGTCAACCAATCTATGTCTCTTCAGTGGGGAATTCAAGCCATTAACATTTATTGAGATAATTGACAAGTGTGGTAGTATTCTATTCGTCTTATTTTGTGAGAGTCCATTGCTTAGTTTTATCTTTTGCATCAGTGTGGAGGTTAGGTTCTGTCCTTTAATTTCTGAGTTCTTACTTTGCTGGTGATCCATTGTGGTGGTCAGTGTGCAGAACAGGTTGAAGTATTTCCTGTAGAGCTGGTCTTGTTGTGGAGAATTTCCTCAATGTTTGTATATCCGTAAATGATTTGACTTCTCCATCAATTTTGAAGCTTAGCTTAGCAGGGTACAGAATTCTGGGCTGAAAATTGTTCTGTTTAAGTAGATTAAAGGTAGATGACCATTGTCTTCTTGCTTGGAAAGTTTCATTAGAGAAGTCTGCGGTCAATCTGATGGATTTGCCCCTGTACGTCAACTGGCGCTTACTCCTGGCAGCTTGCAGAATCTTTTCTTTGGTCTTGACTTTGGAGAGGTTCATCACAATGTGTCTTGGAGAAGCTCGGTTAGAGTTGAGGCGACCTGGGGTCTGATATCCCTCTGAAAGCAGTGTGTCAGAATCTTTGGTGATATTTGGGAAATTTTCTTTTATAATATTCTCTAGTATGGCTTCCATTCCTCTGGGGCATTCTTCTTCCCCTTCTGGAATTCCTATAACTCGTATGTTGGAACGCTTCATAAAGTCCCATAATTCTGACAGTGAACGTTCTGCTTTCTCTCTCTTCTTTTCTGCCTCTTTTACTATCTGAGTTATCTCAAAAACTTTGTCTTCTACCTCTGAAATTCTTTCTTCTGCATGGTCTAACCTGTTGCTGATACTTTCCATTGCATCTTTAAGTTCCCTGATTGACTGTTTCATTTCCTTCAGCTCTGCTATATCCTTTTTCTATTCTTCATATCGTTCATCTCTTATTTGATTCTGTTTTTGAATTTCCTTTTGGTTATTTTCCACTTTATTAACAGTTTCCTTCATTGTTTCCATCATTTCCTTCATTGTTTTCAACATGTGTATTCTAAATTCCCTTTCTGTCATTCCTAACATTTCTGTATAGGTGGAATCCTCTGCAGTAGCTACCTCATGGTCCCTTGGCGGGGTAGTTCTGGACTGGTTCTTCATGTTGCCTGGAGTTTTCTGCTGATTCTTCCTCATGGGTGATTTCTTTTATCTGTTTACTTGCCCTAATTTTCCTTTCAATTCCTCTTGCTCTTTAAGTTCTTGTGCCTGTGGACTAAGGGTTACAGGACCAGAAGGGTGAGAAGGTTTAAGAGCAAAAAAGCGATGAAAGAAATGAGGACTGAGTGATAAGAAAAAAAAAAATGAAAAAAAAGAAAAATAGAGAAAAGAGAGTGGTTGGGTGAAAGGAATATTGACAAAAAGAATAGAGGCACAGAAAGAGGGAGACAGAGCAATATAGGTGTACAGTAGGGTACTTTGATACAACCTTAAAAAAAAAAACACCTTCTGGGGGTGCCAAGTGGGGTGGTTCCCTTGAGGTCAGCAGCTCTTTGCTAACCTGATCAGACACAGTACCCCACCTCCACCAAGTAGAGAGGAAAGACAAAAATGCTATAAATCAAACCAAAACAAGCAAACAGAAAACTTTACGGGATAAAATTGGCTGGAAAAACCAAATAATAGTGGTAGAAACACTAACAAAAATGAAGTTCAGATTATTGAAATAGGCAGCAATGGGAAATTATAATTAAACTAGAAAAATTGAGAAAGAAAAAGGATCTGTATGGAAAAGGTTGAACTTAAAAAACAAAACAACAATCTAGAACGTCAAAATAAACAAAAAAAAAACAACCAAACCAAAAAAAAAACCAAACAAAGAAACAAAAAAAAATACACACGCAACCAAAAACAAAGCAGTATGTATATGGAATTGAATATTGTCTGGGCAACACGTGGTCTTCTGGGGTATGAGATGTTAATCACAGTTCTGATACGACTGGAGGCTGCTAGTTTCTCGAACCCCAGCAGGTAGACACCCTAAATCTCTCTTCAGCCCACTTAAAAGGCACTTTGAACTTGTTCACTTACTGAGCAGAAGCTTTCTCAGGGAAATGCTTGTTGCTGGAATCACTGCTGAAGTGGCTATCCACTTACCCTGTGTGTCAAAACTGGTCTCCCTCTGCCCCCGAGGGTTAGGGCTGCAAGGCGGCTCAGACCCCGCCCTTAGGCTACTTGGTCGCTGGGTTACCAGCTCCCACCCAATTCCAGCTCTGCGACCCTGAGGGCGGAGCTTGCCAGGGCAGATCGCTCACAATGTCTGCCTGTGACCCACAGCCAAACTCTATTAGCTCCGTCTGGCTCAGCGGCTCAGACTGGGGCCCTAGACAAAGGCCAGAGTTCTCCGCACTCCCGCTCAGGCTCTCCCCAAGGCAGTTCAGCTGAGTGCCAAGTCCAAAGACACCAAAACAGTTCACAGGTAAGGCCTTTCTGGTTTGCAGTCTCGCTGCTACTGAACTTACAGTTGCGGGCGGGTTTAGGCGGATTGAACACACGCGACCACTTGCCGGTTTTCCACTGTTTTAGTCCTCCTCTTGGGGTCCAGAAGTCTCTCGCTGACTCCCTGTATCCTCTCAGGGGTGATGATAGGCAGATCCCACCAGCCAGAGATGCCTGGAGTCCTATATCCCCAGACTCACGGTGCCCAGATGCAAGGAAGCTGTTACTCGGCTGCCATCTTGCTCCACCGCCGAAAGTATAAAATTTTAAATAAACACAGAGTCCTATACCAGTATAAGTTACTTCACTTGTCTAATTATTTACTCATTAAAGAAAAATACCTGAAAGGCTTACAGGCAAAAATTAACCATCTCATTACTTGGTCATTATACCATACTTCATGGAGTCAGGTACCATGAGCTCAACCTGAGCTGTCAGAAGAGAGATCTTAAAGTATGGATGGAACATAACTTCTACAGCCAGCCTCACTGGGAATAAAAATATGATTTCATGAATTCCAAAATTCATATTCCACCAGCCTGTTACCCCAACTAGGTAGTGCAGAATTTCAGCATTTTGCAATAAACCTGCAAGGATAGTTCATGTGTGGTCAGGAAAAGAACTTTCTTGGACACTACCTTACAAGTCTTACAATTAAGTTAGTGAACTTGCCATCATATGCTTACATGGAGAGCATTGTGCAACTTGGTAAGAGTTCAGAACCTTGGTTTACCAGTATGTTAGTGCCAATTGTGGTGGTGTCTTACTGAGTGCAGTTCTTTATTGTTCTTGCACATTTTTGTGTCCATTGTGATAATGTTAGAGCTTAAATTAAAGCAATGAAAAAAAATTCATAAATTTCTCACTAAACTTGGCAAGAGTGGAAATGAAATCAGAAACATTTGAATCCAAGTTTATGGGTATAATGCCAGGGAGAAAATGGCCGTGGCAAATAGATAAAACATTTTTCTGAGGGCAGAGAAAGCATCACTGATGAAGAGAGACCAGGGTAGCCAGTAATGAGCAGAACTGATCAAAACATTGCAAAAATTTATCAAATTGTGTATCAAAATCACCAGCTGACTGTGAGAAGTATAACTGACAAAGTTCAATATCACCAGAGAAACAGGGAAATCTTCACTGAAAATCTTTCTTGGCCCACAACTCATGGCTCTTACATCACAACAATGTAGCAGCTCACACAGCACTGTCTGGGAGGGAGGTTTTAGCCAGTAAATGAATAGCTATATGGAACCCTTTCCCTGAGTACCTGGTCTGGTCCCCACTGACTTTTTTCTTTACCCAAAGATAAGGAAATATTAAAAGAAAGACATTTTGATGACATTCAAGACATTATATGATGACAGTTCTGATGGCCATTCCATAAAAAGAGTTTCAAAATTGCTAAGTTATGGTGTTGGTGCTTACTTTCCCAAGGGGAGTACTTCAAAGGTGACTGTAATAATATTTAGCAATGACATATGTAGCACTTTTTCTAGCATGAGTTTGAGAACTTAATTGCCAGACCCATATGCATATTCACATATGGAGCAGGAGGAAGTTGCATTATACCCATATTCACTTACTAAATTATCTTTCAATAAATGGTGATCATCTGTCTCTCATACTTCACATACGTGCCTAGAGGTGGCATTGGGGCCATGCAGAGGCAGCTTTCTTAACTTGGGAATGATTTTAAAACAGTACTTCTGAAGGCAGCTCTACTAACATGAATTTTCATTCCAGAAATATGGAATTGTGGATCACATGACAGCTATACCCTAGCTGCCCAACCTTAGCCACACATTCTGTGCTGAATCAATCTTGGTATTTCTTTATCTATAGAAAAGAACAATGAGACCTTCAGAGAGTGACTTGTGTTGGGTGAATGCGGGGTCTGAATTGGATTCTTTCCGTTTCTCATTTAGTATCCTTCCTGCTGAGATAGACGTTTTCTATTAGGGTTAATGGAGAAGCTAACTTGCCTCAGAGTGGTATTGAAAAGAGCAGTCCACATGATGAACATCGAGACTGGCAAAATACTGTGAATGAAAACCAATTCTCCTCAGCATGTTAGGTGTAAAATTGAGGCCATCATTCCAAATAATTCAGCTTCTTTCACTTCAATTACACACATAATTATCTGGATTGTTTGTGTCATTACTAAAGAGGCATTTGGGGTTAGGATACACTGGTTTGGCAGTTACAAATTTAAAAGAGTTGAAGGAATTTGAATAAGTTCCTGCATCCGTTAACTTCCTAGTGGAATTGCACTGAAATTCTTCTATATTACTGATCATCCTATTCTCACAGGATTGAGGAGGGGAATCTTCATTCCAGGTGTGTTTTTATGCACAGTCTTTAGTCTCTATTCCTCTCAGCCGCAATTTCCTAGCCTCACACCTTCTTGAACTTTGTTCTTCTTTGGTAGAAGCCATCAGCTACAATGAGTCTTTCTGTTTTTCTGTTGATAAATAGACATCCTCAAGTCTCTCTTATATCTGTATTGTTTATATATTCATTCAACAAATTCAATGAATGCCGATTATGTGTCAGACACTGTAAAAGAAGTTTATGGCAGCCAAAAGGCCTGGTGTTTCTGCTCTCATAAACTCCACATTTGTAGAAATAGAGGTACTTCCTCCATTTCTATGTGGCTACTATGACTTTCCCTTCAGAGATCAGTGTCTTGGATAAATAATGCATAGTACCACCAGTGTTTCTCAATCACTCCATAGCCCACTGCATTAATTCCCACACAATCCCATTACGTCATCAAAATTGTTCACACATTTTGTTTAATCCAAATATCTATTTTAGTGTGTATGTATTGTTTTTCATTTTTCTTTCCCTTGGCCTCTCTTCAGTACTTATTCAGTGCAAAGGTCATTATGAACATTTTGAGACATGCTATTTTGGTCCATTATTCCACTTCCAAGAAATACAGTCAATGGCATCCTTGTCTGATTCACCCATGCAAGTTTCAACTTGCTTAGCTTCTTGGTTTTACTGGGAGGGCCTCATTTCTTTCCATTCACACAGATTTAATGTTTCTTGATTTTTGTGTATCTCAAAATTTTCATATGATCCACATTATTGGTCATTCCATAATCTTGGAAACTAGGTTCCTGTAATATCATCTTCTTCTGTTTTCTTCCAGCCTCACTGGTTGTTGTTCATATCCCTTCTGGTCTTCGGCCCCTTTGTACCACTTATTTCCTCCCTTACACATTATGATTCATTAAAATACATTTTGGTTTCAATTTTATTCATTCTTTGCAGAATATCTTCATCCAGCTCCTCAACTTTAATAATATACTGAAAAGCACTATATATATGCTATATATATATATACACACAGAGATAGATACAGACATCCATACATCTTGGATTCCAATTTACATTTAATTCTGAACTCAATTTTCCCAACTGCCTAACTGATATATTTATTTGGGTTATACAAGCATCTTAAGTGCAAACTAAATACATTTTTCTTGCTGAACTGCTCTGTCCCTTCTCATTTACCACCATTCACCATGATTTCCATTCAGAAAATGGCATCACCCACTACAAGCCAGAAATATGGGTATCTCCTTCTGAGTCATTCTCATGTCACTAAGTCTTTTTCCTTCCTTAAAGTCTTGACCCATTCTTCTTCTCTATGCTCCCTGCTCCCACATGATTTCAAGCCATGTTCTTTTCTAGTCCAGATTCCTATAAGAGACTCTGGTCTCTTTTCCTCTAATCTTATTCTCTTCTAACTTCTCCACAATGTTTTCAGAGTAATACTTTATGAAGGTAAACCTGATGATGCTTATTCCTTTGTTTGAAACACTTCAAATATTTCTCCCATGATGTATATTATCTTCGCAGGACACATAAGACTCTTCCCATATGACCCTCAACCTACCTGCTCAGCACTGAACATTAGGGGTCTTCAAAAAGCCCATGTGAAATGTGTATTATAAAAATCATGCCTTTGGGTGGTGCTTGTAGCTCAGTGAGTAGGGCGCTGGCCCTGTATACTGAGGGTAGCAGGTTCGAACCCAGCCCCAGACAAACTGGAATAAAAAGTAGCCGGTTGTTGTGGCGGGCACCTGTAGTCCCAGCTACTCAGGAGGCTGAGGCAAGAGAATTGCCAAAGCCCAAGAGCTGGAGATTGCTGTGAGCTGTGATGCCACAGCACTCTACCAAGAACGACAAAGTGAGACTCTGTCTCTAAAAGAAAAAAATAATAATAATCATGCATTTATATTTTTAAAATTTTTGCACCATAATTATTTGTTACAAAATGTCTAAACAGGGTCTAGTTTGAGACACTTAAAAGATAAGACATCAATTTGAAAGCTCCCCTGTCAGAACAACATGGATTCCATTAAAGTTGAAGCAAAAACAAACATTACATTTAGGGTGAAGCTTGGGTAGAAAAATGGTAAAAATCATTGATGCTGTACAAAAAGTTCATGGAGTCTACACCCCCAAAGAAATCATTAGTGGATTGGATAACCCATTTTAAGAAGGGACAAGAGGATGCTGAAAATGAAGCCTATAGTGTTAGACCATATCAATTTATGAAGAAAAATTAATCTTTTGTACTCTAACTGAAGAAGAATAATGACTAACAGCAGAAATAATGGCCAGCATCTCAATTGGCTCAGTTTACACAATTATGTCTTAAAAATTATAGCTAATCAAACTTTGCATGCATGGGGTGCCAAACCATTGTGCAAAAGTATAAGTATAAGGATGTTTATACTTTGGAAATAATAGAGAAAATAATAGAAAAATTGGTCACATAAATTATGGTACATCCATATAAAAAACATGCTGAAACTATTAAAATTACAAGGCTTATTTTTATGTTTAACATAGAAATTCAGCCATAATGCCTATGCTGTTAAATGAAAAAGGTTATAAGCTAGCATGCTTAGTGCAAAATCATAATTTTATATAATTAGAAGAAAAATATTTCGTTTTTTGTTTCATAGACCTCATTATAATTTGAACTTCTCACAATGATCATGCATTTCTTTTGTAATAAATAAAAATAATTATTTGTACCTTTATGCGCAGTCTTTCTCAACCCAACACAAGCAGGTCTCTCCCTATTGCTCTACTAATTTTCAGTTTAACAACTACAAACTATGCTTGTTAAGGCTCTGCCTTTAGCATTTTGCTCAAGATTTTCTCAGCTTGGGATGCTCCCTGCCCCAGTCTTGCCCTTTTTCCCTCTGTTCATTTCCAAGATCCATCTCTAGAAGTTTCTTCTTATCAATCTATCTGGAATCAATCATCCATGTCTTTCAACACTTATGGTACACATACTTCCAGTCTGCCCTATGGTTTTTAGCCTCAGGTCCATATCTCCTGTGAATGGGCTTCCCTAAATTCATGCACTCTAGGAAATATTAATAGTAAAGAAATTTGGTATATGCATATGTGCATTTCTTTAGGGAGAACCCATAGCTCTCATCAGATTTTCAAAAGAACACAAACATTAGTGATTTGTCTATATATGTTTAATTTCTTTTTTATTTTATTTTATTGTTGGGGATTCATTGAGGGTACAAGAAACGAGGTTACACTGATTGCATTTGTTAGGTAAAGTCCCTCTTACAATCATGTCTTGCCCCAAAATGTTTAATTTCTTAATGCATCATATTCACCATCATATTTCTTCTATTATTTTCTCAAAATGTCACTTAAATCTTAAATTATTACTTACTTTTGTACACATTTGGTTATTTTCTCCCCAAACATTTTATAAGAAAATTGGAGAATAATGACCAACATACATAGTTTTTTTAATCCCTGAGTAAAACTTGCACAGTTCAACACACATAGTAAGAAGTCAAAAAACATGTGTCAATTTGATGAGCATTTGCACCCTAAGAATATGTATAGCCTATCATGCAAATAGACTCAAAGATTAAAAGAAAAATATCCATGAGGGAAAGTACAGAAATAGAATCTGTGTCCTCATATTCTGAGATAAAGGTTCCTCAAGGTCCTACTGACAATTGATCGTCAAGTGACTCATCATTAAGACAAAGAAAACACAAAAATCCCTGGACAGGATGAGACAGGATGAGAAACTTTCTCATACAATGGTATATATTTAGAATAACACCAAAGTTTTTCTGCAGGCAATATTCTAAAAATAAATCATAAAGCAGGTCAATACAAGCACAAATGAAAGAAAAACCTGTGCCATTGGATATTTGACATTTTCTTTAAAATACAATATTTTCTGTAAAAAATTAAGCACACAGTGAAGAATCAGAAGTTGAGATGTACTTTGTTTGACTTAATTTCACTGATAATAAAAAACTTATTCCATCTCCAGAGAGCAGAATTTTATAGTTCCTACTGAATATTTGGAATTTGGGGACACTGGACAAATCACTTAGCGCAACCAAATTTCATTTCTCATAATAAGAGAGAGGCTGATATAATGGGAAAGAGACCAAGAAGTAGACTCTTGTGTCAGGAGACAGACCCATTCACAAACTTAATTGTTAGGGTATGTAGGGGTAGGAACAAAATTATAGGTTAAAAATGGTCACATATTGAAGGAGAAAACATAATAAAAATTTAAACTGAACAAAATTTTTTTATTAAAATCAATATAATTGAGGGGGTGGAGCAAGATGGTGGACGACAAACATCTCCTTACCAGCCACATGGAGCAAGGCAGGGGAAAGAAAACTCCAACCACCTTTGGCTGGGGGAACCCAACCAGGGACGTCACTCTGGGGGCACCGTCAAGCAGTGGTGGACTATGGAGTAAGCAAGGAGGTCCAGAGGTAAGGAAAATCCTCACAAAAGGCAAGTGCTTGGGAATGGGAGGGGGTTGGCTAGCCCTCCTGTGGAGGACTGGAGACAGGAAAGAGCTGTCCTACAGATTTTTGATTTTTAGCTAAACTCTCTGGTGCTACCTTGGAGGGCTTAAATGAGTGAGTGGATTTGAATAGCAGCCAGCAGCCAGGATTGAATACCAGGTGGGATGGACCTCCCATCAGCTTGGCTACTAGCTGGGCACTGCAATTGTGGGAAGGTCAAGTGAGAGAAATGGTCCACAGGGTCCTAGTGCATAGCCTGCTCTTGCACACATGCTGAGCTCCAGCATCCATCTTTGGAATAAGCTGAGTAAACCCCACTCCCCCAGGAAGGCAACTTTGTTGCCCAGGGGCACTGTATGATGTGCCACCTAAGGAATTTGATGAGAACTTTAGGACCCCAATCCCGTGGGGACTGAACGGTGATGAAGAGACCAGGCTCTGATGGAGGGCAACTAAGTCAGGAAGACAGGACCTGAACAACTCTGCAACTAGAGATAGCTTCTGGCCCTAATTTTTCACAGCAAAGCCAGCACATGTTCTCTCTCTCCTAACACCACAGCACCACCTGGCATCCAGGAAAATATTGACAGAGAGAGAGAGTGAGTTTTTACATATGTATATTTCTTCCATTTTTGCTTTTGATTCCAATTTTTCCCTTCAGGGTTTTTATTTTTTTTTTCTTCTCTTGTTTGTTGTTGGGGTTGTTGTTTTTGGTTTTGTTGTTTGGTTGTATTTTTATTTTTTCATCTTTACTTTCTTCAATAGAAAGGGCTCCTCCATTTTTGTTACAGCTTTTCAGTCCCTTTTATCCCTTTTATTCTCTCTTTAGTTTTTATTTCTCTCCTTTTTCTTTCTTTTGGTAGAGATTTTTCTACTTTTCTCATCTTTCCAACACAAATTTCTCATACAACAGTTAAGATAACTCCTTTTTTTCTTTTATCTTGTATAATTCTATTTTTAATTTTATCTATTGTTATTTTTTTCCTTTTCTCTGTGTGCTGGGTCACAGTATTGGTCTGATTCAAAGTCTAGGGGAGTGGTTCTCAACCTGTGGGTTGCAACACCTTTGGGGGTTGAACAACCCTTTCACAGGGGTCACCTAAATACATCCTGCATATCAGATATTTACATTACTATTCATAGCAATGAAAATAATTTTATGGTTGGGGGTCACCACAACATGAGGAACTGTATTAAAGGGTCATGGCATTAGGAATGTTGAGAACCACTGGTATAGGGTGTCCTTCTAGCTTTAGTCTTTGGAGACAGTATAGGTAGATCCCCACTGTGACATATTAATGATTTTCGTTTCCTCTTTTTATATTTGATGGAGGTTTGTTTTTGCTTTTGCCCATGCTGGTAAGAAGCTCCTGACTTCAAGGGGCCCAGCCAGATCAGCCCAGCAAAGTCCTTGCATTGCAGGTGTGGCTATAGGACCTAGATGAACCCAACCATTTCTCCTGTCACTCTGTTTCTCTCTTTTTGTCCTTCTTCTCTCCTTTTATTCAATTCTTTTCTTGTATTCCCTTTTTGTTCTCTTTGTATTCTTTCTCCCTTCTCACTCTTTACCATTCTCTTCTTTTGCCTTATACCAGAAGGCCACTTCAAGACATAGGATATGAGACAAGGTAATTTAAAGTGAAGGAGATAGTGAGAAGGAAAATGTAGGTGGAGAAAGTGAAAAAGAAGAAAACATACATGAGGAGGAACCAACAGAAAAATTCTGGCAACATGAAAAATCAAAACAGAGCAATCCCCCCACCCCCACAAGGGACCATGAGAGAGCCACCACCGACAAAAACACCTATAAAAAATTAATGGAGATCTGCTGATAGGGGCTGAGCAAGATGGCAGATGAGAAACAGCTTTGTTAAAATTGCACACAGTGAGATAAGGAAGAGAAGACTCCAGGCATCTCTGAATTATGGGCTTTGCACAGAAACATCCTTTGGGGGGCAAAAGAAGGCAACGCGAGGCTTTGGGACCACAGGAGGAGGACAAAAGCAGTGGAGAAGGGGCAAGTGTTTGTATTTGGTCTGAGGCCACCAGCCATAGTGGCTGCAGGCAGCAGCAGCTATAGCACCAGTGAGAATATGCAGACAGGGAAGGCCTTCCCTGCGGGGTATTTGGACTTAACTTGGGACACCTTGGGTGAGCAAGCAGGTGAGTTTGAACAGAGTCCAGAGATTGGGACTGAGCTCCCAGGGCAGAGTGGAGCTTTCATGGTTCGGCTGTAGGCTAAGTGCAGTCATTGTGGGAGAGCTGCCTTGCAGGTGTGGCCCTCAGGGTCCTAGAGCAAGGCTGGTTCTGGAAGAACTTGTGTGAGTGGGAAGTGACTTTTAACAACCCTCAGAGGCCAGGACTGAGCCACTGGGGCAGAGCAGATGTATCATTATTCAACTACAGGACATGTGGAGCCATTGTGGGAAAGTTGCCTTGTAGGCTTGGCCCTCAAGGACCTAGAGAAAGGCTGCTTCAGTGTGCCTTATAAGTGGGCAGCCACTTCTGGAGAGATATGAGCAACATACCCTTTCCTGAAATAGTCACTGCTTAGCCAAGGGACACAGTTTATAAAGGTAAAGACATGTCTATTAAGTGGGCAGAGGAAAGATCCAGGCTCCCAACCCTGTAGGGTTTGAGGGCAAAGAAGTCATCAGAGGCTTCCAGTCTCCATCTTATACAGCTGTATTGTGACTACCATCTCATATACCAAAAGATGATCACCTGTTGCCCAGGTAATATTCAGCAACATATATTTTTTTCTTTTTCTTTTCTTACTTTCTTTTTTTTTATTTGTTGTTGTTGTTGTTTAAGTTGTTAGTGTTTGTTTTTTATTTTCAATTTTTTCTTTGTTTCTTTTTCAAAATTTCCCTCCCAAGTTTTTCTTTTTCTTTTTTCTTCATGTTTTTCATGTAAATAAAATTTTTTATTGTTGCCTTATTCAATAATAAGGATTTCATTTTTGCTAGTTTTTCTGCCCCTAATATTTCTTTTCCCCAATTTTATCTTTTTAAGGCTTTTGTTTCTTTGTTTTGGTTTAATTTATAGTATTTTTGTTTTTCTTCTCTATTTGGAGGATGTGAGGTCCCGTGTCTGTTCAGGCTGGCAAAGAGATGCAGACATCTAGGGATCCAAAACAAAACCAGCACCGCCAAAGTTTGGGATTTATGGTTGTGGGTCAAAGTACCCTACTGTACACTACTATTACCCTTGTCTCTTCCTTTCTATTCCTTCCTTCTTTTTTTTCAATCTTCCCTTTTACTCACTTCCTTTCCTTTCTCTCTCCCTCTTTTTTAAAATCTTTTATCCCTTCTTGCTCTTCACTACTCTTGTCCTTTTAGTCCTTTACCAAAAGAACTCTTCAACACCCTAGATGGGACAGGCACAATAACTTAAAGAGCAAGAGGAAGTGAAAGGAAAAAATAGGGCAAGGAAATCGACAAAAGAAAACATTTATGAGGAATGAAAAGTAGAAAAATCCTCGCAACATGAAAAACCAGACAAGAGCAACTCCCCAAGGGATCATGAGGCATCTACTGCAGAGGATTCCACTATAAAGAAATGTTAGAAATGACAGAAGGAGAATTTAAAACATGAATGGTAAAAAACAATGAAGGAAATTTCTGAGAAAGTGGGAAATAACCAAAAGGAAATCCAAAACCTGTATCAAATAAGAGATGAATGATATGAAGAACATAGAAAGGATATAGTGGAGCTGCAGGAATTGAAGCAGTCAATCAAGGAATTTAAAGATACAGTAGAAAGTATCAATAACAGACTAGAATATGCAGAAGAAACAATCTCATAGGTAGAGGATAAAGGTCTTGAGCTAACTGAAGCAGTCAAAGAGACAGAGAAAAAGAAAAAGAAAGCAGAACTTTCATTAACAGAATTATGGGACTTCATAAAACATCCAAACATACAATTTAAGGGTATTCCAGTAGGGGAAGAAGAACACCCAGAGGCATCAAAGCCCCAACAGAGGATATGATAAATGAAAATTTCCCCAATACACCAAAGATTCTGACACGTTTTTCAAAAGGATATCAGACCCAAGGTTGTCTCAACTCAAATAGAGGTTCTCCAAGACACATTGTCATGAACCTGCCCAAAGTTAAGATAAAAGAAAAGATTCTGCAGACTACAAGGTGTGCCAATTGACCTACTTGGGCAAATCCATTAAAGTGACTGAGGACTTCTCAAGTAAAACTTTTTAATCCAGAAGACAATGGTCATCTATCTTTAGTCTACTTAAACAAAACAATTTTCCAGAATTCTATATCCTGCTAAACTAAGCTTTAAAATTGATGGAATAATCAAAACTTTTACTGATATGCAAACATTGAAGAAGTTTGCCACAATAAGACCAGCTCTACAGGAAATGCTTAGAACTATTCTACACACTGACCATCATGATGAACCACCAGCAAACTAAAAACCTAGAAACTAAAAGACAAAACTTAGCTTCTACAATAATGCAAAATATTAAACTAAGAAATGAACTTTCACAAAATAAGATGAATAGAACTCCACCACACTTATCAATTATCTCAATAAATGTCAATTGTTTGAATTCCCCACTGAAGAGGCATAGGCTGGCTGATTGGATTAAAAAACCCAAGCCATCCATTTGCTGTCTGCAGGAACACACTTAGCATAAAAGGACAAATTAAAACTCAGAGTTAAGGGGTGAAAGACAAATTTTCAGGCAAATGGAATTCAGAAGAAAAGAGGGATTGCAATTTTATTTTCAGATACAGGTGGATTTAAACCAGCTATGGTAAAAAATGTACAATGATGGATACTTCATATGGGTCAAGGGACTAATACAATAAGAAGACATTTAAATTTCTAAATATTTATACCTACTTAAATGCTCTCAGATTTCTGAAACAGACTTTAATTAGTCTGAGCTATATGATATCCCATAACACCATAATTCCAGGGACTTTAACACTCCTCTTACAGAACTGGGAAGATCCTCTAAATAGAAACTAAACAAAGATACAAGGGAATTAACTGTCACCTTAGAACAACTATGCTTGACAGACCTCAATAGAACATTTCATTCCAAAGCTAAGGAATATACATTCTTCTCATCGACCCATGGGACATTCTCCAAAATGGATCATATCTTAGGACACAAAACAAACTTCAACAGAATCAAAAGAATTGAAATTTTACCTTATATCTTCAAGACAACAAGGCTTTAAAGGTGGAACTCAACGCCAACAAAAACATTCAACCCCACATAAAGGCATGGAAACTAAACATGCTGAATGATAGTTGGGTGCAGAAGAGATAAAAGAGGAAATCATTAACTTCCTTGAGCAAAACAACAATGAAGGTAAAATCTACCAAAACCTGTGGGATACCGCAACAGCAGTCCTGAAGGAAAATTTATCGCTTTAGATGCCCACATCCAAAAACCAGAAAGAGAGTGCATCAACAAACTCACAAACCATCTTATAAAATTGGGGAAAGAATAATCTAAGCCTAAACCCAGCAGAAGAAAAGAAATATCCAAAATTAAATCAGAGATTAATGAAATTGAAAACAAAGGAATCATTTAGAATATTAACAAAACAAGGAGTTGGCTTTTGGAAAAAATAAATATAATAGATAAACCTTTTGCCAGACTAACTAGAAACAGAAAAATAAAATCTCTAGTAACTCCAATCAGAAATAATAAAGGGGAAATAACAAAAGATGCCACAGAGATACAAAAGATTATCTCTGAATAATACAAGAAACTCTATGCCCAGAAATTTGATAATATGAAGAAAATGGATCAATATTTAGAATCACACTCTCTCCCTAGACTTAGCCAGGAGGAAATAGATCTTCTGAACAGACCAATTTCAAACACTGAGATCAAAGAAACAAGAAAAAGTCTCCCAACAAAAACTGCCCTGGTCCAGATGGCTTCACACCAGAATTCTATCAAACCTTCAAAGAAGAGCTTATTCCCATACTGTAAAAATTATTCCCCCCCCCAAAAAAAAAATGAGGAGGAAGGAATCTTCCCCCAACACATTGTACGAAGCACACATCACCCTTATACCAAAAAACAGGAAAATACCCAACTAAAAAGAGACTTTGAGATCAATTTCACTAATGAATATAGAGGCAAAAATTCTAAAAATTATTCTAGCCAATAGAATACAGGTACACATTTAAAAAAATCATTCATCATGATCAAGTAGGTTTCATCCCAGGGATGCAAAACTGGTTTAACATACACAAGTCTATGAATGTAATTCACCATATCAACAGAAACAAAAACAAATACCATATGATCTTCTCAATAGGTCCAGAAAAAAGCATTTGATAAAATACAGCATCTTTTCTAATTAAACACTTAAGAACACATAAGTGACACAAACTTAATCTGATTGAAGCCATCTATGACAAACCCATAGCGAACATTATACTGAATGGAGCAAAATTGAATGCTTTTTCACTTAGAACTACTGCCACCACTATTCAACCTACTACTAGAATTCTAGCCAATACAATAAGACAAGAGAAGGAAATAAAGGGCATCCAAATGGGAGAACAGGAGGTCAAACTCTCCCTCTTTGCTGATGATATGATCTTATATTTAGAGAACCCCAAAGACTCAACCACAAGACTCCTGGAAGTCACCGAAAAATACAGTGACTCTCTAATGACTCAAGATATAAAACCAATGTTCATGAATCAGTAGCCTCTGTATTTGCCAATAACAGCCAAGATGAGAAGCTAATTAAGGACACAATTCTCCTCTCACTAGCTTCAAAGAAAATGAAATACCTAGGACTATACCTAACAAAAGAGGTTAAGGACCTCTATAAAGAAAATTATGAAACCCTAAAAAAGACATACCAGATGATATTAACAAATGGAAGAACATACAATGCTTTTGGCTGGCAAGAATCATCATTGTTAAAATATCTATACTTCCCAGAGTAATCTGCAGATTCAATGCAATCCCTATTACAATACCAATATCATACTTTGAAGAAATGAAAAAAATGGTTTTTCATTTCATATGGAACCAGACGAAATCCTGTACAGGCAAGACAATTCTTAGTAACAAAAACAAAGCCAGCGGCATCACTCTACCAGACATTAGGCTATACTATAAGGCCATAGTGATCAAAACAACATGGTATTGACACAAAAATAGAGACATAGACACATGGAACTGAATAGAAAACCAAGAGATGAAACCAATCTCTTATAGCCATCCTATTTTTGATAAACCGAACAAGAATATACACTGGAGAAAAGACCCCTATTTAACAAATGGTACTGGAAGAACTAGATAACACATGTAAAATACTGAAACTGGAGCCACATCTTTCACCACTTACAAGAATTGACTCAAAGTGGATAAGAAATTTAAACCTAAGGCATGAAACATAAAATCCCTAGAAGAAAATGTGAGAAAATCTTTTCAGGATGTCAGCCTGGGAAAAGATTTTATAAAGAAGAGATCAGTGGTAATTGCAACAACAACAAAAATAAACAAATGTGACTTAATTAAATTGAAAAGCTTCTGCATAGCTAAGGACAACAACCAAAGCAAATAGAAAACCTTCAGAATGGGAAAAGGTATTTGCATGTTACAAATCTGACAAAGATTTGCTAACTAGGTTCTATAGAGAACTCAAATTAGTGAACAATAAAAAAAAAAAAAGAGCTAACAATCCCATCTATCACTGGTCAAGAGACATGAATCTTCTCTGAAGTGAAGAGATGAATGGCTAAGAAACATGAAAAAAAAGCTCATTGCCGCTAATCATCAGAGAAATGCAAATCATAACCACCCTAAGGGCGGCACCTGTGGCTCAAAGGCAGGGCACCAGCCCCATATGCCAGAGGTGGTGGATTCAAACCCAGCCCTAGCCAAAAACCTCAAAAAAAAAAAAAAAAAGCACCCTGAGACCCTGAGATATCACCTAACCCCAGTAAGATTAGCCCCCATCACAAACTCCCAAAGTTGACGATGCTGGAATGGAAGTGGAAAGAGGAGAACACTTTTACACTATTGGTGGGACCGCAAATTAATACAGCCTCTTTGGAAAGAAATGTGGAAAATCCACAAAGAACTCAAATTAGACCTCCCATTTGACCCCACAATCCCACTACTAGACATCTATGCAGAAGATAAAAAACCATTTTATCATAAAGTCATTTGCACTAGACTATTTACTGAAGCTCAATTTACAATTGCCAAGATGCAGAAACAACCTAAATGCCCATCAACTCAGGAATAAATTAACAAGCTGTGGTATATGTATGCCATGGAATACTATTCATTAAAAAAGATGGAGACTTTACATCTTTTGTATTAATCTGGACGAAGCTGAAACACATTCTATTTAGTAAAGTTATCACAAGAATTAAAAAACAAATACCCAGTATACTCAACACTATTGTGAAGGCAGTAGACAATCTAATTCATGCGCACCTAGGAGAAAAAACCTTGACTTCTAGTCAAGTTGGGGGGGAAGGGGAATGAGAGAGGGAGAGAGGAGAGGAGGACGGTTTGGGGTGCTCCCACTTAATGGGCACAGTGTAGGAGTGTATGGCAGTTGTGTAGAACACAACTTACAGGAGGGACTGTGCCTATCAAATTCAAAAACTGTGACCTGGTTGTTTATACCTTCTTGTTAACCTGAAATTAAAAAAAAAAAAAAAAAACCCTCAGGTTGCTCCTGAGAATGACAGGATACTGTCACATATGGATTCCCTGATATGGAGAGCTGGCTAAGCCTACGAGGTTTTAAAGGGGGAAGAGATAGAGAAGTTAACATTGGGTAGTGAACAAGAAAAAGTTTTCCAAACCTTAAAGCAAGGTTTGTTTTTTGCAGTTTTGGCTGGGGCCAGGCCTGAACCCACCACCCCTGGTATATGGGCTGGTGCTCTACTCCTTTAGCCACAGATGCCGCCCTAAAACAAGCTTTTTAAAATGCACCTGCCTCAAGAATATCTGACTTAAAGAAATTTTTCTTTATCTTTTCTTTGGGCCTACAATTGTGATTATCCTTTTCTTAATGTTTGGATTTTACCTATTTTTTTTATTTCCACATGTATTTCCTTATTTATTTATTAAATCATAGCTGTGTACATTAGTATGATCATGGGGCACCATATGCTTGGTTCATAGACCGTTTGACACATTTTCATCACACTAGTTAACATAGCTTTCGTGGCATTTTTTTAGTTATTTTGCTAAGACCTTTACATTCCACTTTTACTAGGATTCACATATTCCCTTGTAAGATGCACTGCAGGTGTTAATCCCATTAATCTCCCTCCCTCCACCTCCCACCTCTCCCTTTCCCCCCTTCTCCCTATTCTTAGGTTGTAACTGGGTTATAGCTTTTATGTGAAGATCCTACATTAGTTTCATAATAAGGGTGAGTACATTGGGTACTTTTTCTTCCATTCTTGAGACACTTTACTAAGAAGAATATGTTCCAGCTCCATCCATGTAAACATGAAAGAGGTAAAGTCTCCATCTTTTTTTTATTTTTTAATTTTTTTATTAAATCATAGCTGTGTACATTAGTATGATCATGGGGCACCATACACTTGGTTCATAGACCATTTGACACATTTTCATCACACTAGTTAACATAGCTTTCATGGCATTTTCTTAGTTATTTTGCTAAGACCTTTACATTCCATTTTTACTAGGATTCACATATTCACATATTCCCTTGTAATATGCACCGCAGGTGTAATCCCATTAATCCCCTTTCCTCCACCAACCTCCCCCCTCCCTCCCCTCCTTTTCCCCCTTCTCCCTATTCTTAGGTTGTAACTGGATTATAGCTTTCATGTGAAGGTCCTACATTAGTTTCATAATAAGGGTGAGTACATTGGGTACTTTTTCTTCCCTTCTTGAGACACTTTACTAAGAAGAATATGTTCCAGCTCCATCCATGTAAACATGAAAGAGGTAAAGTCTCCATCGTTTTTTAAGGCTGCATAATATTCCGTGATGTACATATACCACAATTTATTAATCCATTCGTGGATCGATGGGCACTTGGGCTTTTTCCATGACTTAGCAATTATGAATAGGGCTGCAATAAATATTCTAATACAAATATCTTTATTATGACATGATTTTTTGTCTTCTGGGTATATGCCCAGTAGAGGGATTACAGGATTGAATGGCAGATCTATTTTTAGATCTCTAAGTGTTCTCCATATCTCTTTCCAAAAGGAATGTATTAATTTGCATTCCCACCAGCAGTGCAAAAGTGTTCCCTTTTCTCCACATCCACGCCAACATCTCTGGTCTTGGGATTTTGTGATGTAGGCTAGTCTCACTGGAGTTAGATGATATCTCAAAGTAGTTTTGATTTGCATTTCTCTGATGATTAAAGATGATGAGCATTTTTTCATATGTCTGAAGGCCATGCGCCTGTCTTCTTCAGAGAAGTTTCTTTTCAAGTCCTTTGCCCAGCCTGCGATGGGATCCCTTGTTCTTTTCTTGCTAATGTGTTTGAGTTCTCTGAGGATTCTGGTTATTAAGCCTTTGTCGGAGACATAAACTGCAAATATCTTTTCCCATTCTGAGTGCTGTTTGCTTGCTTTACTTACTGTGTTCTTGGCTGTGCAGAAGCTTTTTAGTTTGATCAAGCCCCAATAGTGTATTTTTGAAGCAGCTTCAAAAGAAGCTTCATGAGAAGGGGGTCCTTCTCATGAAAAACTCACCCAACCCAATTTCTTCAAGGGTATTCCCTGCACTCTTTTCTAGTATTTTTATAGTTTCATGTCTTAGGTTTAAATCTTTAATCCAGTGAGAGTCTATCTTGGTTAATGGTGAGAGGTGTGGGTCCAGTTTCAGTCTTCTACAGGTTGCCAGCCAGTTCACACAGCACCATTTGTTAAATAGGGAATCTTTTCCCCATTGAATGTTTTTAATTGGCTTGTCAAAGATTAAATAACGGTAATTAGCTGGATTCATCTCTTGGTCCTCTATTCTGTTCCAGATGTCTACTTCTCTGTTTTTGTGCCAGTACCATGCTGTTTTGATCACTATCGATTTGTAGTATAGTCTGAGGTCTGGTAGTGTGATTCCTCCTGCTTTGTTTTTATTTTTGAGTAATGTCTTGGCTATTCGAGGTTTTTTCTGATTCCATATAAAATGAAGTATTGTTTTTTCAAGATCTTTAAAGTAAGACAGTAGAGCTTTAATGGGGATTGCGTTGAAATTATATATTGGTTTGGGTAGTATGGACATTTTAACAATGTTGATTCTTCCCAACCATGTGCATGGTATATTTTTCCATTTGTTAACATTCTCAGCTATCTCTTTTCTTGGAGTTTTGTAGTTCTCTTTATATAGATCTTTCACGTCCTTTGTTAGATAAACTCCCAACTATTTCATCTTCTTTGGCACTACTGTGAATGGGATAGAGTCCTTAATTGTTTTTTCAACTTGACTATTGTTGGTATATATAAAGGCTACCGATTTATGAATGTTGATTTTGTAACCTGAGACACTGCTGTATTCCTTGATCACTTCTAAGAGTTTTGTAGTAGAGTCCCTAGTATTTTCCAGATATACAATCATATCATCTGTGAAGAGCGAAAGTATGATCTTTTCTGACCCTATGTGCATACCCTTGATTGCCTTTTTTTCCCTAATTGTGGTGGCTAAAACTTCCATTACAATGTTAAAGAGCAATGGAGACAATGTGCAGCCTTGTCTGGTTCCAGACGTAAGTGGAAATGATTCCAATTTAACTCCATTCAGTATGATATTGGCTGTGGGTTTGCTGTAGATGGCCTCTATCAGTTTAAGAAATGTCCCTTCTATACCAATTTTCTTAAGTGTTCTGATCATGAAGGGATGTTGGATGTTATCAAAAGCTTTTTCTGCATTGATTGAGAGAATCATATGGTCTTTGTTTTTTTAATTTGTTTATGTGCTGAATTACATTTATAGATTTACATATGTTGAACCAGCCTTGAGACCCTGGGATAAAACCAACTTGGTCATGATGTATAATTTGTTTGATGTGTTGCTGGATTCTGTTTGTTAGAATCTTGTTGAATATTTTTACATCTATATTCATTAGTGATATTGGTTTATAATTTTCTTTTCTTGTTGGGTCTTTTCCTGGTTTGGGGATCAGGGTGATGTTTGCCTCATAGAACGTGTTGGGTAGTCTTCCTTCTTTTTCTACCTTTTGGAACAGGTTGAGTAATATAGGTACTAATTCCTCTTTAAAAGTTTGGTAGAATTCTGACGTAAAACCATCTGGTCCCGGGCTTTTCTTTTTGGGGAGATTTTGTATGGTTGATGCTATTTCCAAACTTGATATGGGTCTGTTTATCATTTTGACTTGATTTTTGTTAAGTCTTGGAAGGTGACGTGCTTCCAAGTAATGGTCAATTTCCTTCAGATTTTCGTATTTCTGAGAATAAAGTTTCTTATAATATTCATTAAGGATTTTTTGGATTTCTGAGGAGTCTGTTGTTATTTCATCTTTGTTATTTCTGATTGATGAGATTAGAGATTTTACTCTTTTTTTCCTGATTGGGTTGGCCAAAGGTTTATCTATTTTGTTGACCTTTTCAAAAAACCAGCTTTTTGATTTATTGATCTGTTGTATTATTCTTTTGTTTTCAATTTCATTTAGTTCTGCTCTGATTTTGGTTATTTCTTTTCTTCTACTGGATTTGGGGTTGGAGTGTTCTTCCATTTCCAGTCTCTTGAGGTGTCCCATTAAGTTGCTTACTTCCTCTCTTTCCCTTCACCTGAGGAAGGCTTGCAGTGCTATAAATTTCCCTCTTAGAACTGTCTTTGCGGTGTCCCAGAGGTTCTGATAGTTTGTGTCTTCATTGTCATTTTGTTCCAGAAATTTGGCAATTTCCTTCTTGATCTCATCTCTGACCCAGCTATCATTCAGCATAAGGCTATTTAACTTCCATGTTTTTGTATGTGTATGCAGATTCCTGTTGTTACTCATCTCAAGTTTTATTCCATGATGGTCCAAGAAGATGCATGGAATAATTTCTATTCCTTTAAATTTACTGAGGTTAGACTTGTGACCTAAGATGTGGTCAATTTTGGAGTAAGTTCCGTAGGCTGATGAGAAGTATGTGTATTCAGTTTTTGGGGGATGAAATGTTCTGAAGATGTCTGCTAAATTTAAATGCTGGATGGTTAGATTTAAATCTAGAATTTCTTTACTCAGCTTTTTGTTGGAGGATCGATCCATCACTGCCAAAGGAGTGTTAAAATCTCTGACTATTATAGAGTTGGAGGCTATCAAGTTGCTCATGTCTGTTAGAGTTTCTCTTATAAATTGAGGCACATTCTGGTTGGGTGCATAGATATTAATAACGGAAATCTCATCATATTGAGTCTTACTTACCCTTAACAAATATGAAGTGACCATTCTTGTCCTTCCTTACTTTTGTTGGTTTAAAGCCTAATGTATCTGCAAATAAAATTGCAACACCTGCTTTTTTCTGATTACCATTTGCCTGAAATATGGATGACCATCCTTTCACTCTGAGTCTGTATTTGCCTTTTAAGTTAAGATGTGACTCTTGTATGCAACAAATGTCTGGCCTGAGTTTTTGTATCCAGTCGGCTAACCTATGCCTCTTTAGAGGACAGTTTAAGCCATTCACATTAATGGAGAGTATCGATAAGTTTGGTGAAATTTTGGGTATTAAGTTTTTTGAAAGTCCAATGGGCATTTTTAGTCCCTTTCCCATTGTGGAAGTTGGAGTTTGATCAGAAGTTTGTGAGTGAGTTTACTTTTGTGGTATAGGATTGGGTTGGTCATTATGGAGATAGGTCTGAGAATATCCTGAAGAGCTGGTTTGGTTACGGCAAATTTCTTTAGGATATGAATGTCATTAAAGTATTTAATTTCTCCATCATAAATGAAACTCAGTTTAGCTGGATACAGGATCCGGGGTTGAAAGTTATTTTGCTTGAGGAGATTAAACGTTGATGACCACCCTCTTCTGGCTTGAAAAGTTTCAGCAGAGAGATCTGCAGTCATTCTAATGTTCTTCCCTTTGAAGGTAATAGTTTTTTTTAGCCTGGCCGCTTTGAGAATTTTCTCCTTCATATTAACTTTAGTGAAGTTAATTATGATATGCCTGGGGGATGTCTTATTGGGGTTGAGTCATGCTGGGGTTCTGAAGCTATCTGCTATCTGAATTTCAGGTTCTCTAGGCATGTCTAGAAAATTCTCTTTCATAATATCATACAGAAGGGCTTCTGCGCCCAGTGAGGCTACTTCATCTGTTTCAGGAATTCCTATGAGATGGATATTTGCCTTCTTCAAGTTATCCCAGAGCTCTCTGAGAGAGTGATCCATTTTTGCTCTCCATTTCTCTTCCTCTTTGAGAGTTTGGGAGCATTCAAAGGCTTTATCTTTGATGTCGGAGACCCTTTCTTCTGCTTGGTCCATTCTGTTGCTAAGGGATTCTACTGTATTTTGCATATCTTTGAGGGCTGCAAATTCTTGATTCAGTGTGTCTAAGTCTTTGGTGGTTTTGTCTTTAAATTCGTTAAATTCTTGAGACAGCTTTTGAATTTCTCCACGAATTCCTAGTTCCATTTTGTTAATCTTGTTTGCCATCCAAATTCTGAATTCGATTTCTGACATCTCAGCTAGTTGTTTGTGAATGAGATCTTCAATTACATCTGCCATATCTTTCCTTGGGGGGGTTGATCTATTCTGGTTATTCATGTTATCAGAGTTTTTCCACTGATTCTGCCCCATGATTGTTTTACTCTCTTTAATTTCTCCCCTGGTGTTTTGTCGAGGACCCATACAGTGCTGTGGCCTGAGAAACTGGGGCCCTGTTTGGTGTAGAGGGGCTCAGTGGTTCTGTCTTGTTTTCAGATGGTTTCTATTTGACCCTAGTGAAACACTTAGTCTGGGTTGAAGTCTCAGCTGTGGAGAAATACCAGCAATTAAGTCACCCCACCCACCACAGGCAACAAATGGAAAAGGAAATCAAACCTTCCTACAACCACTCACCCAGGGCACCACCTGGATAGTCCCCAGGTGAGTGACTCAGTTCAAAAGGTCCAAATCAATTGTCTCAGTCAGCAGCTGCCTCGGGTGGGAGAGTTCAACAGGTCCCTGGGAACTGGATTACAGGGGTCTGGTGACTGCTCTAATATGGCTTTCTCCAGTGCTGCATGGAGTCAGGAAGAGCCATCCAGCAAATAGATCAGTCTGGGAAGATTGATGCCTCCTTCCCCACCTTGCAGCTCTGTCACACCCAGTCGCTGCTAACCCCGCAGGGCTGTGACCCAGTCAGTTGTCTGTAGTAAGCAGATACTCCAGGGGTTTGCACCTGCCTAAGTCACAGGGTAGTCTGTGTCTGCTTGTCTAGGCCGCTACTCTCTGTCTTTATCCAGCAGGGGGTGGTGTGGCCTGTCAACCTCGGACACTTGATGGAGGCTGGAGGTGTTCACTCATTTCCAGCCCCACCCTTAGTTTATGTTACTGGGTGAACGGAACAACCCTGTAGGAGTTTGTTTCTGACTCTGCTAGATTCTCCTGCAGAGGAGAGGCTGATTTGAGTTCCCAGAACCTGTGCCTCAGGCCCTGTCTTTAGTCCTGTGGGTTTGTATTCACAGCACGATCATTTGTCGGCTGCAGACTCTTGGCCTCCTTTGTCTATAGGCTGGTGATCTCCTGAGGGCCAGGTGCATCTTAGGCTCTGTCAAGCGGTCCTCTGGATCAGCCCCACCTTGGGATTTTCCCGGCTCTGCAGGTGTGTTTTCTAGTCCCCATGTTCCACCCAGGTCAGTGCCGCCTCAGGCAAACCCTTTACTCACGGGGCCTGTGTTTCATTCCCAGGTCTGTTCCATGGTGGTTGCCATCTGAGAAGATGCTCGGCCTCATCTGGTTGCCCAGGAAGATAGGAGGAGAGGCTATGGGATATCTGGGGGTGGGCCTTATTATTGCTGAAGACGGCTGTTGCTCTGCACCTCAGGGCACCACCGCTCCAGTATAATTCCCTCTTAGCCGACTGTCATCTTCTCGCTCCTTTGCTACAGAGTCAGCACTGGCCAGCTGCAGTCCAGGTCCTGTCTGCACCTCTCGAGAGTTCACCCAAGAATCTGGACTCCTGGGGGGGCAGGTCTCCAGATCACGGAGTGAGAGTGGAGGGGAGTGTTAGGAGCTCAGAGTTGCAGGTCGTAACACCAAGTTCATTGAGACCAAGCGAACAAATAAACTGATACAAAGGTTACCAGGCACATGGGCCCATAGATATAGAGACAGATGGAAACGCATAGACATACAGGTAACAGCCACAACAACAGCAATATAAGAACAACTGCAATAAAAATAGTGATAATCGTAAAATAATTGAAAGAAAGGAAAAAAAGAGAGAGAAAAGTGGTGTTATTAGGAATGTTAAATAAGAAGAAAGAACAAATTAAAATTAGAAGACATAGAAATAAAAATATATTAATATAAAAAGTAATAATAAAAAATTATCGAAATCTCTAAGAAAATGGTGAGGAAAAAACAGACAAAAACAAAACAAAAAAAAACACGAAAACCAAAAAAAGAAAAAAAAGGCACCAACTAGAAAAATATTCTTGCGTGTAGAAATATACCTATATTTATCTATATGTCTGCTGTAGGGATCAACTTTCGTAAGAATATATTCATACTGCAATATACTTTCTGGACACCAGGTGGTGCTGTGAGTTGTTCCGAGACTTATACCTGATTTACAGTTTATACTGTTACCATGGTAACCACCTTCCATGGCCAATTGCCATTTTGGAATTTCTGCAAAAGTTTGTAGCCTAAGAATTGTGTAACCTCGGCTGTTCTTTTCCAGACAGCACTTGCGACCGACCTGCCCACTCAGTGCAGGTGTCCACACTTCAAGTCTTTCCACTCTGTTCCCAGGTTCTCCTGCAAACTGGCGACTGCAATCGGCTGTAGGGGGAGTGGTGCTGAGTTCGCGCGGTCATTGGCGGGCTTGCGGTTTTATCTGTTGTAGCTGGCTCCCGGGACTGAAGCCAAGTTCGTGGCTTTAGGAGCTAAAGCCGGGTCCGCGGCTTCAGTAGCTTCGGGGCTTTAGCAGCCAAAGCCGGGTCTGCGGCTTCAAGCTGGGTCCCGGGGTTGGAGCATTCGGGGGACTTATTCTGGGTTTTATGGTTCAGAGTTTCTCTTTTGGATTGGCACCCGCCAGTTCGCCGTGCAGCCTAAACAGTCAGCCCCCACCAAACGCCTGGGGGAAAGGTGCCCACCCTTTTGGGTAGTTAAAAATGTCTGTTTCCCAGGCAGGATCCCTTCCCTTCAATTGTCCAACAGTTTGCCCAGCTCCCCATGGTTTTGAATGGCTCTCCTTTTGGATGCCTCCCTCAGTTCAGGAATAATTATTTGTCAATTGGGTTTTGTCAGCAATTACAAGCTGCTGACCTCCATAGGGGAGGGGCCTGCTGGCCAGCATGGCTGAGCAGGGAAGAATCTCTACAACAGAGTCTGTGATTTTAAATTACCCCTCATATATAGCAATCTGCCAGTTCGCTGGGCATCTCCAGCTGTCTGTCCACTCCAATAATCCACACACAGGGATGGTCCAGACTGCCTTTCCTCTCATCTGATGGCTTGGGAGAGGTGGGCTACACATCTGTCCTGTCTGCCATCATGCTCTGCCCCCCCAACTTTGCCTATTTAACCTCATGATTAAGTTTTTGTCTTACAGGTATTAGCAGTTTCATGTTAAGATGATGGTGATGCAGGGATTCCAACAAATATCAATGAAACCTTTTGACCAAGTGCCTGGAAACTTCCAACCCCTGAAACCCCTTTAGAATAAGGAACCCAAAGAGGGTCCCTGATGACAAACTAGCACCCCCCTTTTTTACAGCAGGAAGTAGCTAAGAACAGTCATTGTCCATTTTCCCTTCATGATTTCTGGGCCATATCTCCTCAGGAGACAATGAGAAGGGACTTCAAGGGGAGTGGGAGGAAATCCTGGCCTGCTGAACCAAGAACTTTGGAATGCCCATAAAAATGTGAATGTTATATAACCAATGAGCAATGGTAAAAAGATAATCAATGACTAATAGAAAAGGACAATACTGCCTAAAGGCACAGATAGGCCAATGAAAGATTTGCAACAAATTCAAATGGAGAAAGCATTTATATACTGCAGATCTTTCTGTCTCTGTCTCTCTCTCACCTTTTCTCTTCTATGAGAGGGACTCAATTCAAACTCTTTGGGAGTGCCCAAACTTTCTCTTTGTTTTTCCATCTGTCTTTGTTACCCTGAAAAAAATAAAAAGAAAAAAAATTATGTTTAATACCACACTTGCAAGTAAAACGAAGACAAAGTAACTGTAAAGAAATCCATTAATGGGCTGAAATTTGCTCCAGAGAAAATTCGTAGCATAATTTGTTGCATTTTTACTACACCCAATATGAAGTTTAACTCAAAAATCTCATAAGACACTTTGCCTCATGAATATTACCATTTTATAGAGTTGCAAGTTAGAAAACCTGCTCCTTAGATCAAATTCCAGAGGAATTTTTTGAAATTATCAATAATTTAGTATCTTTAAACCATTTATCAGCATTAGTGCCAAGTTACAAATCTATCCAATCAGATGTATCAGTCACATATAGCAATGGCAACAGCAGCTGCGAATCAGAGAAAGCCAAATTACCTGCCAAGGCCACCACACTTAGGAAAACATTTAACAAAGATAGCTGATTAACTCATTCTCACATACTCATTTACCCAAGTACTTGCACAGTACATTTGAAAGTAATTTCCACTTTTAACAAGTGACCTATATAACTTGCTAATGAGAATGTGTCAGAATATGTGGTATGTCTTTACAGAGTCACTGTGTGAAATGTCATAGATATCGGGCGATGGGATCTTCAAAATGTACCTGTTTCCATCTCAAAAAAAAAATAATAATAATTCACACAGTAAAATTTGCCATAACTCTATCATAATTTGGATGAGATTATCCAGGGACTAAGTAAAAACCCATGTTTACAGATGGAATTAGAGGCCATTATCTTAAGTGAAACAACTCAGACACACAAATGAAAACACTCAAGTTCTCACTTATCAGTGGGAGCTAAATAAAATGTGTATGCATAGAAGTGTAGAGCAAAGGAATATGGGAGTCAGAGGCATGGGGAATGTGAGGAAGTAGACGATGGGAGATTTTGGTGGGTGCAACGTATATTGCTTTGGTGAGGTATGCACTGAAGGCCCTATATTTACCACAATGCAATATATCAATGCAGTGAAATTGCACATGTACCACTTGAATATATACAAATTAAAAATATAAATGGGTAAAAATGAAATCAACAACTATTACTTTCAACACCAAAAAACACTATTTATTCCAGGAAATGAATCAGAAGTATATGTTAGTTATTATATGAAACTTCATTAATAAAAAGATGATTCTAAGGATTGCTTTAATAAAAGATTGATTTAAGAAAATATACTTTCTTCATGCTGGTCCATGCTGACTTTTCACCATTTAATTACTTTCATCTTATGAGCCAAATAAAACCAAGAAAGAAATTACCAAATGATTTTTAGAAAGTTGACACAGTAAAGAATTGGAGAAAGATGTTGTAGTGAGAATGACTGCCTTACAACAGTAATAAATACAAAAAGAAGATGATCAGGTGGGTCTACTCCATTTTAGCCTAGAAAGCAAAGTCTGAAAGCACAGAGCCCTTCTTGAACACTGTCAGGATGGTGAAATCTGAGACAAGGGCAGTAGGCACCACTAGTCAGTCTAAAAAGATTCACCTGTCTATAATTAACTTCCTTTGGGCTCCAATCCGTAGAAACTGCTAGGGATTTTAATCAAAGGTGTGGTTATCCAGGATACAATATGCACTCTTTAATGATTTGTTGGTAGCCCAATTTATGAGCAAATGACCTCCAAGAATATGAATAATATTCAGCCCCTTAACATTCCCTATCTTCCTCACCTCTTGCAGGTTGGAGATGTGATTTTAGTTTTTCTAGGAAATGCAACATAGAAATTCTGTTCAACCTGACCCTACCAGTGACAGCCATTTAATTTAGATATTTATCCAATATTGAAATGGTTTCCTGATGCAACTCTTAGTAAACACAACCCCCTCACACACACAGTTATTGCCATATTGTTATCTCTGGATAAACTTATAATAGCTTAGTCCCCACATATGTGATGGCAGAGTTCCCTGACTGAAATTAAACATTTGCTAAAGAATTGCAGGTGTCTTTCAAATAATCAGTTTAGTCCCAAATGTGAGAAGAAAGAAAACAAATAATCTGGCAATCAGCACACCATCAGCATCATTAACTCTAATCTCCAGAGTCTACTCTTTTAAGATGGGAGAGGAAAATAAGAAAATTTCAGAGCTATACTATTATGACAGTCAATTACATTTTGATAGAACAGTTTCATGCTTCCATCTGTAATTAAAGTCAGCAGCCTTATAAATTAAATTCCTATGAAAGGAAAATTGGATGGGAGCAGAGGGAGCACTTAGTTGTTTCTAGGATAAAAGCTGGGATGTAAATTGTGTATAAGACAAACTATCTCTGAACAGCACAAGTTATTGACCTACTTACTGGGCATGTTGAGATGATGGTGGTATGTAGAACATCACATGCATGCTAGGAAACTATTTATTGGAAAATGACATGATGATTCATTTTCATTAATTCTCATTCAATACTGCCTCCCAATGTTGTGAGACCAAGGACTCCATCTACTTGTCACCAAGTCAATCAAGGGAGAAAAGGATGAGAGATTAACAGTTTTACTATTATTTACAGAAAAGTCAGCAATGTTGAAGAGCAATAGGAATATCTACACAAAGAACTGTTTCGTTCTCTTTGTCACTTTTTATTTTACAGAAAAAGCAAACAGCAGCAATGTTATTATTCATCATAGTATATTAAACAGATTTCTCCTTATAGGTTATAAGTGGTTATCGTGGTTATATTTTTAAAGTATTTTTATTTTAGCGATAGTCAACACTTTGCTGTACCTTGGGACCTTGACTGGCACCATGGAGTCTATCTAGTTTTCCAACTTATTTATGACAGTAGGCCTTGGAAGTGAATAAATAATCTTCAGAGGTCAGCAGATAGGCTCATCTGGCCGTGTTAGGGCTTGACCAACACCTGATGAAATGCCCAATCAGGTTAACCGTGGCTGGTAATGTCAATGAAAAACCTCAAAAATCTGTAAAGGTGCATGAAACCATAAAGTGACATTACCCACACAATTTACTTTACATCTTACTCCTCCTTCTGTAGGCAGAGTGCCTTCCCTGCCCTTGATTCAGGGTACCATTTGCTTTGGCCAATGGCACGTCAGCAGATATGTTCAGGTGTCATACTGCAAACTAATAGCACAGTGGTCTTGTTTTTTTTTTGGGGGGGGGGTGGGGGGCTTGTCTTTACCCTGAGAACATAATGCCCAGGTGGGTCTGCTGGTACCAGAAAGAAAATGGAAAAGGGGGAGGAACAGAGCCAAATTTAAGCTGTGTAGAGGCCAAAATTAGCTGTAGACCCAAGCTGACTGCAGATGTGTATAGATAGATGAAGTGAGACCAATTAAAACCATCTTAATGAGCACAACCTCAATTAGCGAGTCATTAGCCACTGATTTTCAGACGCATGAGAAGTAAAGATCATTGTATCATGACAAGGTATTTTTGGAGTAGTAGCTAACTGTTACATCTATCAACTAAAGCCCTTAATTCAAAATCCAATGTCCTCCATGATCTGCTGAATGTTATATTTACATAAGTATCTAATCATTCATTCATTCATTCAACCAACAAGTATTTTAATACCTACTCCATGTCTGTTACCAGCCTGGCACTAAGCATATGGTGGTTAACGAAATTTATACTATTATAGAACTTATATTCTAGAAGACAGGGAAAGCAATAAATAAATGCATAATAAGACAGGTAGTAATAGTGTCCATGAAGAACAAGTTCAAGTAAACATACAGACAAAAGAAACAGGACATGCAAAATCCCTAGGAAGAATGTGTTAAATGTATTTCAACAACACCTTGGAAGCTAGCATTTTGAAATATAAGAAAGGAGCAGTATGGGAGGATACAGCCTCAGGGGTAGCAGGAAGACACATCATGTAAGCCTTGAGGACTGCTTTAACTTTTACTCTAAGATAAATTGAACATATCTAACTCATTAATAGTTACCTACCTAATTAACTCTCTGCCAATCTTTCTGTCCATGTGTCCATTGACCTATCTATCCATCTACCTACCAATCCCATATAACTACATCTATCTATCTTTATCTACCTACCTATCACAGTCTGTCTGAAGTGTCTGTGAAATAGCTTTCCTACCAGACTCTGAGATTCTTGATGGTAGGGGTTTGTCTAATTCCTGTCCTTATTCCACATAACTGATACACTATAATCCATAGATAAAAAGTAGCCAAATAATAGAGGAATTAATTAGTACACAAACATATAGACATTTTCTGCTATATAGACAACATATAGCATAAAAATCTCTCTTCTTATATTTTCAATTTCAGAATACAATAATTATTCCTTTGGTAACATAGCTCTTGGGATCAAAGGCTACATACTATGTGAACCTGGATAGAAAAAAAGAGAGAGTAACAGAACTTCAGTAAATGCTACTCTTAGCCCTACACTCTCTTGGGGAAATTCATCACCTATAAAATGTGTGGATAATTTAGACACTTCCACTCATACCTTTTTCTACATTCTCATCAACCTTAGAGCCAGGAAATTTTGAATAGTAACTGACAAGTGCTCTGCAAAGTAGCTGTATTTCTTTGACTGTTTAGATGAATGATAATAAATGTGACGTTGGAATATATCTGCATGGTAACTAACTGCATTTCCCATCAGTTAGCTCCTTGTCCACCCACATTGAAAAATAGCTATGCCTAAAATCCATGCAGGGATTTAAGCATGATAAGAAAAATATCCACAATCTATGCTAGATTGCATAGCCCCATAGAAATCTGTATGGGTTTATTTACTTTATAGGAGTCAACTTTCAGACATAGAAGTTACATGATGTGTGAAGAAGTTCTATTCTGACTTTTATGGACTTCCTTCTGAAAAGCAGACATATAAATTATCCAGATAGCCAAAGGTTATTGAAATCTGCCAAAAACTCAAAGATGCCCTCACTGCTATCTCATAAACAAAATTGATGTAAATTAGATTGTTTGTAAGCACAGTAGAGGGGGAGCAGAAGCAAACAAGAATGTAGATGAAACTGTCTTTTAGAATCCCACCCTATAATCTTGCAATATTGATAGCTATTCTTTAAGAACAATTTCCTTTGTGAACAAGATAATAGCAGGACTCCACAGCATAAGGTGTGAATGGATTTTCTGTGAATTCCTTTGTTTCCCTATAGAAGTTGTTCTGAAAACTTGGATGCCCTTCAAAATCTATTTTGAGTGGTAAAATAGTATTTGCCACGAATTCTGAAAAGAATGATCAGGCTTTCTGATAACAGGTATTTGGGCACACATGTACAGACTATTCTACTTTATCCCAAGCCTGATTCAAAATCCAGGCTGTGTGGGTAGATAAGAGTATATATGGTTTGTTTTGGGGGGTTTTGAAAAGACTTTCAATTTTGAAATGAGGTTATTTCATGCTTTTAAATCACAGAGAAAGCGAGAGAGAGAGAGCTTTGTAAGCAGTTCCCTCACAGCAGCCTCTGCTAGATCTTCAGATATTGAATTCTTTCCTAGCTGGAGAAATATCTCTGGAACAATAGTGGGAGTTGATTTTTCTCCTCAGCCAATTCTCTCTGTTAACAATTAGGATGTAGTGAGCTGCATTTGATCAGGTTGAAATGGCAAGTCAAAATCTATACTGACTAGATTTCATTGGATTTCCCAAGGTGTTCTTCTTGCTGTGCCCTTCAATTGTGCAGGTAGGGTCACTGAGGTTTCTTCATTTTGTTGCTATATTTCTTGTATAAGTTGATTGTTCTCCTTGATGGAGGGTATTCACCTCAGAAAATGAAAAGGTGGACACTGAGCATTTTGATTTCTTTTGTGTTTATGTTTTTCCACCTTAGCTTCTCTGGAGTATAAATTATTACTACAACAATCTATCCATAATATCATCACTATTAGTGTACATGTGGGCCTCTGTGTTCTTTTTACATTTCTCTTACAAAGCCGTATATAAAAGGTATATATGCCATTAAGATATCAATGTCAAACTCCATACCTTCATTTCAACTAAATTAGATTTGTCTTTTTATTTTTCATTAGTCTTTCCTGTGTGTTTCTAAAGCCCGTTATTTGCACCTCTCCTTTATTTTGTCTCCTCCTAAATAAAAAATTAGGACCACACTCTGGGGACCTAATTATCTAGGGAATTTCCATGCCAAATTTGCTCCCTTGTTTGTTTTTCTTGGGGAAGGAGGTGTCCAAAGAAAGTGGAAAGTTTGAAGTCATCATTGACCATAAGTGGAAAGTGTGAGTGAAGAAGTAAATCAAACTTTATTCCTTCTTGGAGGGAATTACCAACAGACAGAAAGAAAATCAGAAAAGTTGTATCTTGGTATGGTAAGATTACCAAAAATTTTTCAATAAACAATACTTTAATACATGCCCTTCCCTGCTTGCTAAATCGCTTTTCTTCATATTCATGTAATGCATTTAGTATTAATTTTCTACAGAGGTCCAAAGAGTATCATATTTGGCCTATGACTTCTCTTCACCTAGTTAAAATGTATCTCTGCTCTCCAGTTATTAAAAAACAAAAGTTCAAATTATCTTCTTAACTATAAAGCCATTTCGAAGCCTGCATTGACATCCAATTATCAATATGTTTATTTCAAAAGTTAAATTTAGAAGTAAATGTAAGTCAGGAGCAGTGGCTCACACCTATACTCCTAGCTCTCTGGGAGGCTGAAGCAAGAGAATCCTTTGAGTTCAGGAGTTCAGGAACAATCTGAGCAAGAGTAAGACACCATCTCTACTAAAAGTAGAAAAATTAGCCAGGCATTGTGGCAGGCACCTATAGTCCCAGCAACCCAGGAAGCTGAGGCAGGAGAATTACTTAAGCCCATGAGTTTGAAGTTGCTGTGAACTAGTAAGCAAGTCTGACATCATGGCACTCTGGCCTGGACAAAAGAGTGAGACTCTGTCTCAAAAAAAGAAAAAGGCAAAGGCAAAGGCAAAGGAAAAGATAGAAAGAAAGGGAAGGAAGGAAGGAAAATGTAGAATCAAAAAAAATTTATTTATTAAGATATTCTGGGACTTAAGTGGTATCTAGATAATATTTACTTATATATAATTTATAAATTTATGGTAAAATAGGAATGAAGAGGTAGGGAAAAAAAATCCAGGAGATATTTTCAGTAACAATAGGCTGGCAAGTTTGTAGGGAAGCTGAAATTCAAGATGATTATATAGAAAGTTAATAAAATAAAAAATGATAAAACTGTTAACTTCAAGTATGTCAATAGGCAACAACATTTGCTATAAGTAACAGAAACTATGACAAAATAGAAGCTTGTACGATCATGTTTTTTGCTGGTTTTTTTTTTTTTGCATACAATAAGTTAGGAGATGGGTGGTTGCTGGTGTTAGTAAGGCCAAGGTCTCTGCCATTCCCTTGCTGTTTTCATACTGGCCACAAAATGGCTATTTCAGTCTCCATCATGATTTAATAAATAGAAATGAAAAGAAAGGAGACACTCCAGAACCATATCACACTCCCAGAGCACTAGGCTTCAAAGAAATCTGAGACCCGAGTTTATAGTTCCACAGTCTTTCAGTCTTTATCCCAGAGTCAACACAAGGAAAATAGAGATGGATGTGAAATGATTGCATCTGTCATGACACAATGATACACACAGAGAGGAAATGTGATTGGTGCTTCACATGACTTAGACATAAGCAATATTAATATGAGTATAATATATACATCCTGGTTACTGATTTAATGACAACTTGAAATAGAACTGTATTTAGAGGTAGGTAAAAATAAAGATTCATGGCAAGGGTAGGGGACAGTGAAGAATGTTTTATAATCTTAAAAAGCTACTAGCTGACCACGTCAATATTTATTCTCTCTTTTGTCCTTAGGAGCAAAATCTTGATTTTATAGTTAAGATGATGGCTAAAATAAAAGGCTGGATTTGCCAGGCTTCCTCATGGCTGTCTAGGTGACAAAATTCTGATCGAGGACATATAAGTAGAGATACTGTATAGAACTGCCCACAAGGCTGCCTAAGGAAGTTAACTCATCCAGGAGGACCCTCTTCTCATGCTACACTTCCATCTTCCTTCTTCATGCAGTCTATAACTTGAAAGCACCTGGCTAGAGCTCCAGTAGCCACCTTGAACAAGACGTGACCAAAATGGGAACACCTTGCATCAAGATAATGGAAGAGAAACCAGGATTCCCGACAATTTCCAGCAGCTACCACACAAGCCACTGGTCCTTTTCCTTTAGTATTTATATGCAAGAAAAAATGATTTTTAAAAAACTATCATTTTAAGTCACTGTTATGTTTATTTTTTCTGTTTATAGAGATAAACTTAATTTTAACTAATGTGGAAATCAATAGATAAAGTTAGGAAGAAATAAATAATGGAAAGGAAAGAATGAATGAGGAAAGGCAGTATCATTATAAGGTATTATTAAGCAGTATACAAGTAAATTTCAGATGAGATTGCCAAAATCAATCAAAGTAGCTGTTGTGGAAAACAGAGATGTAGGAAATGAGAATGAATGAGAGGTAGGAAAGGTTGCAGCAAGAAACTACTGAACAATTTTACTTTTTAGAGGACAAACACAAGTAAGAAAAATAAACAAGTAAAAGATAAAAACAAAACAGATTAATTGGACAAAGAAGGTAAATTTATATTAATAACAAGCACAACACACAAACTAAAATAATCACAAGCTTTAATGCTCTAAATAATATAGCACAAAACTATATTTAGAAAAATTTATTAGACATTTGAGCTAATAAATATGATAAAAAATTAATTCATGTCTTTTCTTTAGTTAACAATATTCAAATACAAACATACAAGATTTCACTAATGTAAAGTTTTAAAGTGTAGTTATAAATCAAATTTAACCCACATATAAATGTCTATAGAATACTTTCCTAAAGTAACATAAAAATTAGTGTTCAAAAAAATCTTAAAAAATTACAAAGAACAGAAAATGTAAAAGCCATATTTTTTCATAATACAAAAAAATTGACAATTAATAATAGCAATGTTAACAAAATAAAGCCCTGTTACCTAAAATTTTAAAAATTGTTTCCAACTATCTTGAACATTCAAGAAAACAAAATCAAAACTAAAATTGCTATCTGCTCAGAAAGAAATTAAACAGAACACTTTTCAAAACCTGTAAGAAAGTAGTCAAAAGCTATACAAAATGTCAGGTTTTCTTCATCTGCACTTTCAGATTCTCTACAATCAAAACGTACTTTTGTAACAGAGAAGAACTATGAAAGTTGTTCCTAAAGGACAGATGAGAATCTTAAATGCTTTAATTTTTAAACAAAAAATAATAAAATTACATAAATTATGGGCTTCACTCAAAATGGAAGAAAAGGAAAATAAATTAATGAGACTATAGGAAAACAGAAATTAATCTGAAGCAGAAAACAGTAGAATGGATGAATTCAAAAGCTCATTCCTTTGAAAAATTAATGAAAAAGCAAAATGCCTGGAATTCAAATTCAAGAAATCTGAAATCCACAAAATTGGAATGGGAAAGATGTTCCTCACCCCATCCTCCATACCTCTTCCAGCAGCTGAGAACTGTCAGGAGTCATTAGATAAAATAATGGAAGGAGAAACGGGTGCTGAAGTATTATGAGTTTGTAATACATATTGACAAGGGGAAAGGCAATGAGATAATTCAAACATAGTTCAAAAGAGTCAACTTCCATTAACTGTGAAAAATCAAACCTTTGTCCAAGCTGTAACATTTTCCCCAACCTCTGCCTGTTATACCATTTCTTATCACCATCGCAGCTCAATCCTTTAATAAACAGTTAAATGCCATTCTAAGAAGATGGAGTAAACAAGCCTGAAGATGTGATTATTCTCCCACTTCCTTGGATGTTTTCTTCATGTGAATGGCCTTGTAAACTTATTATATTCCAGCCATTCAGGACTAGAAAAGCTATCTCCTGGGTTGAGGTCTCCAGATTTCTTGGCTGGTGATATTTTATTCAAAACCATATATACTCTCCCAAATCAACTCTAAGTTGAAAATTTCCATACCAAAGGTATTTAATTTTTGTATGGTATATATGGAGAATGCAATTATCTACCTCAGTCATTCCTAAATATAAAAATGGAAAGAAAATATTAAAGTTCCACAGTCTTTCAGTCTTTATCCCAGAGTCAACACAAGGAAAATAGAGATGGATGTGAAATGATTGCATCTGTCATGACACAATGATACACACAGAGAGGAAATGTGATTGGTGCTTCACATGACTTAGACATAAGCAATATTAATATGAGTATAATATATACATCCTGGTTACTGATTTATTAAATTTTATTTAATTTCCCATGTCTTACCAGGTCAAGATTTCCACCAGGACCACAGACCAGATTAGTGGGCAATGTCACAATAAACTCCTGCTAAAGTTGGGGTAAAAAATATTGTACCTACAGCCCAATTAATATCATGATCCAAATAAAGAATCTAAAACAGTATAACATGAAAAAGAATGTTGACGGTCACTGGGTTGTTTATGAGCTATCAAAAAGCCACTAGCCAATGAAAAAACATATTATTTAGAATAGGAAAGGGTTGTTTATGAGCTATCAAAAAGGAGTTGTTTATGAGCTATCAAAAAGCCACTAGCCAATGAAAAAACATATTATTTAGAATCGGAAAGAAGAATGAAGAATACAGGCCAAATCAAGAAGATAAATTTGACCTATCCTCTGGTAAGGTTATATATCGCCAAAATTACATTGAAGCATTCTTTATTTTCAACATTCCAGAAAAGATAAAATCCCACACATAGAAGAGATTAATATTACCATTAGGTCAAATGTGAATATTTTGTGTACTTGAGTGAATCTACATAGGCTTTCTTTGTTCTGCTTTAGCAACTTTTAACTATGAAATTATCTCAGATAAAAAGGAAGAATATTTAAAATATATAATACAAATTTATAAAAGCATTTTTTCAATTTAATCAGTCAGCAAAGAAATACAGAGAATAAACGTGATAGACCATTTAAAAACTGTAATATTTAAAATACAGATGGTTTTGCAATGAATTACTAGAACCTCTTATGTGTTTACTTGTTAGTATAATTCCACTTCTAGGAATTTATACTGAGGACCTACAGAAACTCATTTAAAGCTTAATGGGGGAACAATCTTTATCATGACATTATTTACAATGGGAAAATATGGAGTTTATCTAAATATATATCATTATTAAAATGTTCAGAGAGAGACTTGCCTCATGTTGGACAGGGCATAGCTTGGGACCCGTGCTACACCACCGTGGACCATGGCCCACCAGCTCCCCAGCTCAGCAGGCCACGGTGGACAGCTCAGTTCCCCACCTGGCTACTGCAACCGGCAGCTGCAGAGGTGACTTCTACCCAGCTTCTACTATGACCTGAGGCCTGCCACTGGCAACTCCTCTCTGGCTACTATGACCCACGTAGCCCATGGCTGGCAACTCCTGCCCAGCTACTGAGACCGGCGTTTCCCACCCAGTTTCTGCTACCTGCGGCCTATGGCCAGTGACTCCCACCCAGCTCCTGTGACCAGTGAGGCCCATGGCCAGCGACTTGGCCCTCCAGCTCCTGAGACCTGCAGCCTGCAATTCCCACCCACCTTCTTTGACCCCTGACCATGGCTGGCGACTCCTGCCTGGCTCCTGCAAGCTGGGGCTGGCAACTCTGCCCTTGGGCTCCCTGACCAGCTCCTGTGACCCTGGAGGCTGGTGGCAATGCCCTCCAGCTCCCTACTGGCTCCTGTAAACTGCACACAGCAGTACCCCAGACCTGAGGCACCACCCCTGACAGTGGTAGCAAGGTGGGGACAGTTGTGGTAGCTCCACAGGCCCTCCCTGGGGTCAAATTGAGCTGCCAGTGGACCCTAGCTGCCTAGATGCTGAAGACCTTTTGTTTGTGTTGATCAGGATAATCAGTTTGGAACTCTTGACCTGGGCAGATCACCTGGGGACCCACCAAGGTTGTACCCAGGTTGTGTTGTTGTGAGAGTTTGGGATTCTCCCCTTCCTGTTGTCGCCTGTGGTGGGGGTGGGTGTCTTAGTTGCTAATATATCTCCACAGCTGAGATTTCAGCCCAAAGCCACTGATTCGCTAAGATTGGACAGAGACTAGCTGAATACCTTTCAGCACTATCTAGCCCCACAGCACCAAGCAGGTTCCCAGAGTTTCAGGCTGTAGTTCTGAATGGGAGTTTTGTAAAGCTCTAAGGGAAAAGCCACAATCACCAGTTCCAGATCTTTGGTAAAGGGCTGGTTAATTACAACTCCAGGAGCCATGAATTCAATTTCACCTTGCCAGCTTCTCTAGCCAAATGGTGAAAAATAATCATGGGGCAGAAGTGGTGGTAAAACTCAGGCAACATGAATAATCAGAGTAGATCAACTCCCCCAAGGAATGACAAAGGAGACACAACAGAAGATCCCATTCATAAACAAATGGCTGAGATGTCAAAAAGCAAATTCAGAATTTGGATTGCAAACAAGAGTAACAGAATGGAGGTAAAGATGGAATTAGAAATTCAAGGAGCAATTCAAAAGTTGTCTCAAGAATTCAATGAATTCAAAGACAAAATTCAAAGACAAAGATTTTGACACATTGAGGCAAGAACTTGCAGCCCTCAAAGATCTGAGAAATACAGTAGAATCTCTCAGTAACAGAATGGAGCAAGCAGAAGAAAGTATCTCTGACATTGAAGACAAAGCTTTTGAATACTCTCAAATTCTCAAAGAGGAAAAAAAATGGAGATCAAAAACAGATCATTCCCTAAGAGAATGGTGGGTCCATTCCAAAAGAGCAAATATTCACCTCATGAGAATCCCCGAAGGAGAAGAAGATGGTCCAAAAGGCATACTCTACTCCAAGTGATAATTGAGGAGAACTCCCCAAGCATGGCAAGTGATACTGAAATTCAGATAGCAGACAGTTTCAGTACCCCAGCACAACTCAACCCAAATAAAGCATCTTCTAGACAAATTGTAATTAACTTTGCCAAAATTAATATGAAGGAGAAAATCCTGCAAGCAGCCAGATATAAGAAAATCATAACCTATAAGGGGAAAAATATTAGAATGACTGCAGATCTCTGTGCTAAAACTTTTCAAGCCAGAAGAGGATGGTCATCAACCATCAATCTCCTAAAACAAAACAAATTTCAGCCCAGGATACCGTATCCAGCCAAATTGAGCTTCATTTATGATGGAGAAGTTAAATACTTTAATGACATACACACGTTGAAGAAATTTGCCATAATCAAACCAGCTCTGCAGGATATCCTCAGATCCATACTCCATAATGACCAGCACAATGCTCTACCACCAAAGTAAACTCACTCTGAAATTCTTGACCAAAACCCAATTTCCACAGTGGTGAAAAGATTCAAAATGTCCCCTGGACTTTCAAAAAACTTGCCACCCAAAATACTACCAGGCTTATCAATACTGTCAATTAATGTGAATGGCTTAAACTGTCCCCTTAAGAGGCACAGGTTGGCTAACTGGATACAAAAACTCAGGCCAGATATCTGCTGCATACAAGAATCTTATCTTACCTTAAAGGATAAATATAGACTCAGGGTGAAGGGATAGGCATCTGTAATCTAGGCAAACAGAAATCAGAAAAAAAGCAAGGGTGGTAATTTTATTTACAGATACACTAGGCTTTAAGCCAACAAAAGTAAGGAAAGACTAGGATGGTCATTTCATATTTGTTAAGGGAAACACTCAGCATGATGAGATGTCAATTACTAACATTTATGTAGCTAACCAGAATGCTCCTCAATTCATAAGGGAGACCCAAACAGACATAAGCAATTTAATATCTTCCAGCACCGTAATAGTTGGAGATTTTAACATCCTTTTGGAAATGTTGGATAGATCCTCTAATAAGAAACTAAGCAAAGAAATTTTGGACTTAAAATTCACCATAGAACAATTGAATTTAAAAGACATTTACAGAACATTTCATCCTAACAAAACTGAATACACATTCTTCTCATAAGCCCATGGAACATCCTCCAAAATTGATCACATCTTAGACCACAAGTCTAACCTCAGAAAATTTAAAAGTATAAAAATGATTCCTTGCATTTTCTTAGATCAGCACACAATAAAAGTTGAACTCATCAATGACAGGTATCTGCATACTCATACAAAGACATGGAATCTAAGGTTTAGTGCTGATTGATAGCTGGGTCATAGATGAGATTAAGAAGGAAATTGACAACTTTTTGGAACAAAACAATAATGAAGACACAAATTATTGAACCTGTGGGCCTGCAAAGTCCCCAAAAGGGAAATTTATAGTATTGCAAGCCTTCCTCAAGAGAACGAAAAGAGAGGAAGTCAATAACTTAATGGGACATCTTAAGCAACTAGAAAAGGAAGAACATTCCAACCCCAAACCCAGCAGATAAAAAGAAATAAGTAAAATTAGAGCAGAATTAAATGAAATCAAAAACAAAAGAATTATTCAAAAGATCAATGAATCCAAAAGTTGGTTTTTTGAAAAATCCAACAAAATTAATAAACCTTTGGCCAACCTCACCAAAATTTTCTATTTTCTAAAAATAGAAAATTAAAGTCCATAATATCATCAATCAGAAATGACAAAGGTGAAATAACAACAGACTACCTCAGAAATTAAAAAAATCTTTAATGAATATTACAAAAAATTTATTCTCACAAATATATAAATCTGAAAGAAATTGACCAATACTTGGAAGCATGCCCACTTCCCAGACTTAATCCAGAAAGAATTGGAAATACTGAATGCCTATCAAGTACTGAAGTAGAATCAACTATATGAAACCTCCCCCAAAAGAAAAGTCTGAGACCAGACTGCTTCACATCAGAATTCTACCAAACCTTTAAAGAGGAACTAATACCTATATTACTTAACCTTTTCCAAAATATTGAAAAAGAAGGAATACTTCCCAACACATTCTATAAACCAAATATCACCCTGATCCCCAAACTAGGAAAAGACCCAACAAGAAAAGAAAACTATAGGCCAATATCTTTAATGAACATAGACACAAAAATATTCAATAAAATCCTAGCAAACAGAATCCAGCAACACAACAAATGGATTATACACCATTACCAAGTGAGTTTTATCCCAGGGTCTCAAGGCTGGTTCAATATATGTAAATCTATAAATATAATACATCATATAAACAAACTAAAAAACAAAGACCATATGATTCTCTCAATTGATGCAGAAAAAGCTTTTGACAATATGCAGCATCCTTTCATGGTCAGAACACTTAAGAAAATAGGTATAGAGGGAACCTTTCTCAAAATGATAGAGGCCATCTACAGCAAACCCACAGCCAATATCATATTGAATGGAGTAAAATTGAAAACATTTCCACTCAGATCAGGAACCAGCAAGGTTCCCCATCGTCTCCACTGCTTTTTAACTATGTAATGGAAGTCTTAGCCATTGTGATCGGGCAAGCGAAGGTGATCAAGGGTATACAAATAGGGTCAGAGGAGATCAAACTCTCACTCTTCGCAGATGATATGATTTTATACCTGGACAACCTCAGGGACTTAACCACAAAACTCTTAGAAGTGATCAAGGAATATAGTAGCATCTCAGGATACAAAATCAATACTCACAAATCAGTAGCTTTTATATATACCAATAATAGTCAAGCTGAAAAAACAATCAAAGACTCTATTCCCTTTATAGCCAAAGAAGATGAAATATTTGGGAATCTACCTAACGAAGGATGTGAATGATCTCTATAAAGAGAATTATGAAACTCTGGGAAAAGAAATAGCTGAAGATGTTAACAAATGGAAAAACATACCATACTCATGGCTGAGAAGAATCAACATTGTTAAAATGTCCATATTACCCAAGGCAATTTACAAATTTAATGCAATCCCTATCAAAGCACCACCACCATCATACTTTAAAGATCTGGAAAAAATAATACTTTTTTTTATATGGAACCAGAAAAAAACTTTGAATAGCCAAGACATTACTCAGAAATAAAAACAAATCAGGATGAATCACGTACCAGACTTCAAACTATACTATAAATCTATAGTGATCAAAACAGCATGATATTGGTACAAAAATAGAGAGGTAGATGTATGGAACAGAATTGAGAACCAAGAGATGAACCCAGACACTTATCATCATTTGATCTTTTATAAGACTATCAAAAATATAAATTGGGGGAAAGATTCCCTATTTAACAAATGGTGCTGGGAGAATTGGCTGGCAACTTATAGAAGACTGAAACTGGACCCATACCTTTCACCATTAACAAAAATTGACTCTCACTGTATAAAAGATTAAACTTAAGACATGAAACTATAAAAATCCCTGGAGAGAGTTCAGGACAAACACTTGAAGAAACTGGCCTGGGAGAATACTTTCTGAGGAGGACCCCCTGAGCAACTGAAGCAACACCAAAAATACATTACTGGGATCTGATCATACTAAAAAGCTTCTGCACAGCCAAGAACACAGTAAGTAAAGCAAGCAGACAGCCCTCAGAATGGGAGAGGATATTTGCAGGCTATGCCTCTAACAAAGGTTTAATAACCAGAATCCACAGAGAACTCAAATTTATTAATAAGGAAAGAACAAGTAATCCCATTTCATTGTGGGCAAGGAACTTGAACACAAGCTTCTCTGAAGAAGATAGGAGCATAGCCTACAGACACATGAAAAAATGCTCATCATCTTTAATCATAAGAGAAATGCAAATCAAAACTATTTTGAAATATCATCTAACTCCTGTAAGAGTGGCTCACATAACAAAATCCCAAAACTACAGATGTTGGTGCGGAAGTGGAGAAAGGGAACACTTCTGCACTGCTGGTGGAAGTACAAGTTAATATGTCCCTTTTGGAAAGAAGTATGGAGAATACTCAGTGATCTAAAAGTAGACCCACCATTTGATCCTGCAATTCCTCTACTAGGTGTATATCCAAAAGACCAAAAATCACTTTATAACAAAGATATTTGCACCAGATTGTTCACTGCAGCTCAACTCATAATAGCCAAGTCATGGAAAAAGTCCAAGTGCCCATCAAACCATGAATGGATTAATAAATTGTGCTATATGTATACCATGGAATATTATGCAGCCTTAAAAAAGATGGGTACTTTGCCTGTTTTACATTTACATGGATGGAGCTGGAACATATCCTACTTAGTAAATTATCTCAAGAATGGAAGAAAAAATGTCCAATGTACTCAATACTATTATGAAACCAAATTACAATCACTCACACTTTCATATAAGAATAGATCACAACTATGGCCCAAGATGAAGGAGGGAGGAGGGAGGGATGGGAGTGGAGGGAAGAGGTCAGATCAAGGGAGGGTGAATGGTGCATAATGCAAGGGTACATGTCGGATCTATTAGTATAGAGTATAAATGTCTTAACACAATAACTAAGTAAATGAGATGAGGTATATATTAACCAGTGTGATGTAAGCATTCCTAATTCTATATGAAATCAGTACATTGTATCCCATAAATGCATTAGCATTTAATGAAAAAAAAATGTTCCTACAAAAAACTTTTTGACTCCTTTAAAAATAAAATAAAATAAAATGTTTAGAAGAATTATGATGCTTCTGTAATATTGACTATTCATTAATAATAATCACACCTAACTTTTCAAATGTGGAATAATGCAGTTTAAAATAAATTTTATTTTATAATAATATTAATTGCAAAGAGAAAGGTACAAATCTTTATACAAAATATGAGCCTAATATAAAATACAAGAAAGAGATTGTCTCTGTATTATGAGTTGTTCAGATTTTTTTCTTTATATTTTCTTTATTTCTGAAGATTTTTGTTTAATGTAAATATACATTTACTATTTTTCACATAAAAAAAACAAGTTGACATAGAAAAATGTAGATACTTTGACCCCTAATTGCAACAAATGGCTGATTTCCTAAATTCATGCTTATTGTAGTCCTATGGAAATAAGAGACTATCCAAATTATTATCCCTAATTTAAATCATCTAGAAAGCCTATACTGAAACATTTAAAATTCAGAAATCTGAAATACAAGGTTAATTCTACCCTTTGCTATTACTGTTTTCTGACAGATTTGTCAATGTATTAAGATTATTCTGCAATATGGTCATAATAAATAGAGTAATTCAGATTAATTTGGAACTGAAATTACAGATTATTGTAATCCCAAAATTTAGCTGGCCTAGAGTCACTATGTTCAAATGAAGAATTGAGTATGAAAAGCATAAAGACCAACCTAGTATTTAGACATAAAAGGGGGGGAAAAACAAACTTTTTTTCCTACTAAATTGCTAACTCTTTGATTTAGTGGGGAGCAGTGTTATGGTCTTAGCCTCATGTTTACTAATTTATTCATTAGGCTAATCTCAAAGTTGCATCCCAGTTTCCAAGTGATTGTAACAAATATTTGCACTTCTGAAGGAGCACCCAGTGAGCAAGTAGAATATAGAATCCTGAGTTTCTAGACCAGGGCTTCCAAAGGATTTTAATTGTATACTTTTAGCATTCAAAAAAAAAAAAACTGAATATGCCCCCTCCCATATTTTATGTATATACTGCCCTACTTAATATCCCAAACTACATATAGGACAAAGTCTATTGTTATTAATGATAGGGATGTATGTGTATGCAAGATCAAATTTTTTTATTAAGTTTTTGACATCTTGTGAGATTATTCCTTTCGTTTTCTTCCTTTTTTTTTCTAAAGCCTGGATTCAGGTTTGTTTGTTTTTTTTAATTAAATCATAGCTGTGTACATTAATGCAATTATGGGGTAAAATGTGCTGGTTTTATATACAATTTGAAATACTTCCATCAAACTGGTTATCATAGCCTTCACCTCATTTTCTTAGTTATTGTGTTAAGACATTTATATTCTACATTTAGTAGGTTTAACTTATACCCTTGTAAAATGCACCGTAGGTGTGGTCCCACGATTTACCCTCCCTCCACTCATCCTCTACCTTCCCCTCCCCTCCCTCTCCTCTTCTTCTTGGGCTATAGTTGGGTTATAATTTATAAACACCCACACTTTCATATCATTCAACTAATAGAGAAGTGGGAGCTGAAGGAGTTCTTCAAGATTCTCACGTCTGCTTGCATTATTAAGACACTTTTTATGCCACATTTTCTTTAGAATTTTTTAAGCCATCTGTCCATTGTTGAGGATTAGTTCAAGTGAAAGCTAGATAATAACATGCATAGTCCACCTAACCAATGACAAATAAACAGCATGTGTCATAAAACACTGAAAATAAACCGAATGAGAATGCTCTTGGCAACCTCCCTGTAGTTTTCCATTCTGAATTACTTAGTGAACTTTGTGTAGTAGTTCAGGGTCCTTTAACTACTATTGTCAGATAACTCCAAAATTTATCTAGATTAACATGAAATCCAAAATAATTTTCAGGCAACAGCTCTCCTCCAAAAAGTGGTTAAAAGACCAAATTCCTTCCACTTTGCACCATTATCTCCCATGCATAGCTCTCATGGTCACCACATTCATCTCCATTTTGTCATGGAGATCACACAAAAGAGATCTGTTATGGGACAGGCCAGGAATAATGTGCATTACTCATTTCCATATTCTGTTGACCAGAGCTCAGTCAAATGCCCACATTCAATAACAAGGGTTTCTAAAACATAGTCAAACAATTGCCAGAAGGAAGAAAGAAGTTTGTAGAAGAACTATCCATTCTCTTCCCACACTGTGCAGCCATTCCCATAACAGACTGAATGATGGCATAAGTATCAATTTGTGTATGAAATTTCTATCATACTTAATGTTTATCCTAAAATAATCACCACAGAGATTTTGCCTGAGTAGTTTTTTTGAGATCCAAATGCAACAGTAAATAGAAAAAATTCCAATACAAAATGAATGGACATCTTGCCTTCTGCTCACATTACGGAGACTATTACCACTATAAAACTGAGGAAAACTATAGTTAGTCCCCAAGCAGAAAATCTGCAAATCAAGGTCAAGCTGTCATAAATCAGTGGTTGTCAACAGACTAACAAACTGCCAAAGCCCTGTGGGAGAGGCCATACTGAAACTACCTTTTACAAACAGATAAAGGGGTATCAGATAAAAATTGTGGGAAAGAGCTTAAACTCTGAAAAAGACACAGGTATAGCTAAAAAAAAATGATAATAACCAGTTGCTGTCCCCTAGTTTGCTTTCTGATAATTGCTACTCAGGAATTATAGAGCTGATAGTCATAAAGAGTCCTAAATTTCTCCATATATAACATCACTTTTGCAAAACCTAACGGTAGTTTCTGAGATATCTTCCAGGCCCTGCGTCCAGTGGAACAGCTGACCCATACAGACAAGTGGCCCATATCAGAAAACTGACTCAATGGTGTTACAACCCATTGACTCAACACAAGAAGATGATTTCTACACCCATATAAAATTACCCAAAGCCAGCCTATTAGCAGACCCAATTTCATTGTCAAACCTTTTGCCCACCAAAATCTCTTTTTTATTTTTTTAAGACAGAGTCTCACTATGTCACCCTCAGTAGAGTGCTGTAGCATCACAGCTCACAGCAACCTCAAACTCTTGGGCTTAAGCGATTCTCTTGCCTCAGCCTCCCAAGTAGCTGGGACTATAGGAGCCTGCCACAACTCCTGTCTATTATTGTTGTTGTTGTTGCTATAGTTGCCATTGTCGTTTAGCAGACCCGGGCCAGATTCAAACCCACCAGCCCTGGTGTATGAGGCCAGCACCCTAACCACTGAGCTTTGAGCGCCAAGACCAAAATCTCTTTAAAAACCCTTTCTCCCAAATTCTCAGGGAGATGGATTTGAGAAGCTCCTCCCATCTCCTCCTTGGTGTTCTGTGAAATTAAACTTTCTCTCTACAACAACCCCAACTATCTCAGGGTATTGGCTTTTCTCTGTGTTGCAGGCAATACAACCCAGTTGGGCTGTAACAGTAGTAATAATATTGTAAGTGAAATTGTATGCATATAGTTTATGTGTGAATGTGTGTGTGTGTTCATTATGTTGCGACGGATCGATAAGATACACATCATCAGAATCGTGAAAGGAAGTGTGGCAAAACAGTATGATTTCCTGAGATAGCAATTAAGATATAAACTATTCTCAAACTTGTTAACAAACATAAATCTGTCAATCTGTTCTCTACATGTCACTAAAAGTCACGATACTATACATAATACACTAATGTTTCAATAATATATTGCTACAGTACTTTTCTATTATTGCCAACATGAAGAAAACAAATTTGTCCCATCATACAGAACAGGATGGGGATCACTGTAAGAGGAACATGACCATGTGGTCATATTCTGTGCTTCTCACAAATGTCACATATTCAAGGATTCATTGGTGATACTCTGATATCATATGGCAATTGGAGGGTTAACAAGCCTATGATTTCAGACTGACAAATTATATTTTATTTAACACTCAAGTTATCCCCTCTGCTAGGAAGAACTTGGACCAATGAAACAATGATCTTGTCCATAGGATGAATTACAGTACAATTTACATACAGGATTGAAAATTCCAATGCAAATTTCCCCCAATATGAATGCTATAACACAATTTAAATCATACTAGGGAATTTAATAGAACATTTTAATAGTATTTGCAGCTCAGTTCCTTGGTTATTAGAGGGTTGATAATATATTACTTTTGCAAATTTTAAAACTCCTCTGTATATGACTATCCAGCCCCATCTGCTATGTTTTACAAAACTAGGTAATATTGTATATTTTAATGTCCTTGTCCTCTGACGTCCTCATTTTACTAATCTTTGTGATTTTAAAATTCACTCACTTAAAATGGTAGTGCTTTCTTAAGAGTTATACAGCAATCAGTGCAAAACTAACATTCCCTTTCCTGAAATAATTCTTTTCCTTCCCAATTAGTAGCATTTCAAATAAATTACCAAAAGGCTATGTTTATGAATGAGGCAGAGAGAGAGGTGATTCAGAAGTAATTGCAAGGCAGGATTTTCTGACATTGTAAACTCCATGGTCTGGGATTATGTGTCTTTGAGCCTGAGAAAGGAAGGTCTTCACTCTTCTTGGGAGGTATATAGCCTTGCCTTTAAAAAAGTCTGACTCAGAGATAAGAGAGACCAGAGACTGGTGAGTCAGCCTAGCAAATGAGAATAGGCTCTGTCCATGCCTCAGAGAGCACAGGGCTGTGTCTGCCCCTTTGAAGTTCTCTACTATCTGTCCTGCAAAAGACAAAACACTTAGACTAGAAACATAATGCACATGCTAAGAGAAAGAAGTATTATTCAGAAAAATATTTTTGTTTTCTTTGCAATAGGTATGGCTCTGTGTGTTAGGAGAGGGCTAACACTATTAGGTAGAAAAAATAAGGAATGTTTCTTAAGGCATAGTAGCCTTTCCCACCATGTTTTGCTGATCCAATGCTATTAAAAAATGCATTTTGTTGAACACTGCTCAAAAGGAAGCCAATACCCAGAAACAGCAGGGTCTATAGCAAAGAAAGTTTGCTCTGCATGACACTAAGCAGCAAGACAGGAGAAATTTCTCAACTTTGCCTCCATGAGAATTTGGAAGGCAGACTTTAAAAGACAGTTTGGTGAGCAGAGGATTAGGCATCAGGGTCTGCTAACTGGCTGAGTTCAGGGCTGAACCACCATCCCCTCAGTATGGGCCACTGCCTGAGTAGATCAGTCAATTCATTGTAATGTAGGACCAGGTTCTTAGGTGGGGGGGGGGTCACAAGACCAGCTGAGTCAGTTCCTTGGTCTGGTTGAGCAGGTCAATAAACTGAGATGCAGTATCTGGAAAATAACTCAAAAGCTAGCCTTTGGTTTCACAAGGATGATGTTGTCTATATCTCTATGATTACTCACTATGTGACCCCAGAGTGGCAATTATAGATAGTAACCAATTATTATCCTCATTTTTAGATAGTCCAGTTCCTTCATAGAGTTTTAGGGCCTTTACTCCAGTTCTTAACTTGTATTTCTTTATTAATTTGTAAAGAGGAGTTCCAATTTCAGGAAAAAATATGCGATTTGATCATCTGCAGAATAACGCAAGCATGAGAACAGCCTGGAATTAAACCAGACTGGAATAATCTATTAGGTAGAAAAGTAGATTAACGGATTTTGTATGTATTTATATTTTACAATTTTATGATGCTATTGTTTTGTGATAATAACTGAGGGAAACCTGATTAAATTATGCTTACACTGAATATCTAATGTTAAACTATTTGTCCTCATTTACTGGACATATCCTGAGCAACTGCTCTGTTCCAGGCATCATCTGGAGGGCTTCTCCCTTCATTGCCCATTATCAATGAGGGGAAGACATAGGGATGCAGGATTGGATGGCCATGTGTGCAATCCATCCTGGAAAACTCCATTACTATCTAATTTCTTGACTTGGAAGAACAGCAAAGCTTTCTGGCTATGTACCTTGTCAACAATTTCCCCCAAAAGGAAGCCACAAAAGCCCCTAAGTTCTATTATGAAAAATGTTTCATTTTATTTAGCCATGCCACTAACCACATTTCTTAAAATTGTTTTATTTTCATTTCTTGTGAATACTAAAATTGCCTTTTATGTAAATAGGATATGTCTTGAGATTCCAAGGTTGGTACTACTGCCCCAATATTTGCCTTGGCTGAATTCTTCATACGCAGTCCAGACCAAACTTGTTTTAGCCACACTAGGCCATAGCCCAGCTCAACACATTTTATTTCCTAGTAACTGAACCTCACCAGTGCTGTTACTCTATTCCCAATATTCATAGCTACATAGACTTAGGGAATACCAGTCAAGAACTGGGCAAATGATAAAATCAAAACTAGATAATATACCCCCTATATAGGGGGAAATTATACCCCCTATACAGGTAGAAGGATTGCTCTCCAGTTTGAAAGGTGCTGAAATTCTAGTACAGTGGCAAGAACACAAGTAGTTAACATGTTTTACATGAAAACTGTTTCATAATCTCACAGGTTTTTTATTTTTCCAACCTGATTTATTTCAGGTATGAGGTACTAATTTTCTTGACTGGGTTAATAATACCACAATCAATGACAAGTTTTAAGTATCATTTTCTAAGTGAAAGGTACTAATTTTCTTTATAAACCACTTCAGCCACCCCACCCCCTGTGGAATAGCATTACTTTAAGAAGATTCTGCCCAGATGACTTGCAAATTTGAGTGAAGAAGTTGGTTTAATTTAATCTCTTAAATCAGGGGTCAGCAAATTTTTCTGTAAAGGACAATAAATATTTTAGGCTTTTCAGGTCATATAGTCTCTCTTATAACTACTCTACTCCAGTGTTGTAGCACAAAAGCAAAACAGTATGTAAACAAATGAGTTGTGTTCCCATGAAACTTCATTTATAAAAACAAAGAGGCAGGCCCCAGTTTTCTGATCTCTACCATACATCATGATTTTGTTAAGATGTAATAAATCCCTCTCATTTCATTTATTTAAAAATATCTCCTCAGTTTAATTTCTGATAGGAAACATTAGAAGTATCCGTGAATGGGAGTTTAAATAATATCTGAACGAAAGCACCTAGTGTAGCTGGCATATAGTAAACATGAGATAAATGTTGACTAGATCAGAAATTAAATTCATACATCAAGAATATATAGCACAAAGTTAGCCAAATTCTGAAATAAATTAACCTTGAAAATAGTTTTCTGGTTCTATTACTTTTTGCTATCTTTTCCATCTAATTACTAAACTTTTAATATTTTCTCAGTGTCTTCATTCCTATGCATATTCATTTTTTATAATTATTCAGCAACTGTAAACTTCCAAGCAAACTGGAACTCTTCAATATTGCTGTCTTAAGGGAAATTGTAATAGCCTATTGACCGCAGTTCAGTCAATGATCCCCATTCATTATTCTGTCTTGAAGGCTAAGTTCATAAAATAATGGATGTGATTATCACAAATGTCAATATAAGTATGAGGGTAAGAATAAAACCGGTGATGAGCCCCAAATTTAACTTATATCTTTGTACTGTTTCAAAATATATGCCACTGGAATTGAAGATTCTTTTCCACCTATTGTCTATTTCAGGGATCCTCAAAGTAAGGTATGGGTACATCGATGGGTTGGCAAGACGTTTCATTATGGTGTTCAGCAACATTTTAAGAATTTCTATTTCTATTCAGTTTTTATTTCATTCTTTTATTTTTATGTTTTTGCAAATTTTACAATGTTCTCAATATATCATTAGAGTTGTCCATATAATGGGGCATGCATATTCAAAAAAGTATGGTAACAATAGATACACACTTCATAGTGCTATGAAATCTTGTCATGTACTCCCTAAATACCTAATATGAACATCTAGAGAGACACTAAATCTTTTAATGCAATTTTTATGCCCTGGATATATTAGCAGTATATGTTTTCATAAAGAGATAGAAAAAGTAAATGTAAAGATTGCTTAGATTCCATAATTAGCAGCTCTGTATTATTTCATGTTATTATATGTATCCAATTTCTTTGCTGGTCTGAGTATTTTAGAAGTATTAATAAAAACTACAATGGAACAATGAAGAAGTATGCATCATCCAGAAAAAGTGTAAACAATGTTTCTGCAACAAAACCCAACCCAAACATAGTGGTATGAAATAGTAATCTATGGGTCAAGAATTCAAGGTAGGACATTGCAGGGATGGCTAGCACCTGATAGTCACATGGTCTGATGCCTCCACATAATTTGATACTTCAGGGGGAAGAGTTTATTAACTACAGGTGACTAGAATGATAGAGGGCTAAAATAATAGGGAGAGTGCCTCCTTCACTTGCCTGGTGACTGAGCAAGGATGCACTGATGAAAGGACTGAGTCGACACTACCTAGTGTCAGCCTGCGTCTGGCCTTTGCATGTGGTGTGGTTTCAGTTTGCTGTATTAATAGAAGTAGTCACAGGCCTACTCAGATTTGAGAGGAGTGATTTTAGCAGCCATCTCTCAATGGGAGAAGTACCAAAGAATTTACTATGTTTTAAAACTACTAAAAACAATAGCTTCAGACACACACACACACACACACACACTTCGGAGCTTCAAAATAATTCAATTATACCAACAAAATAAGTAACGTTATATTTTAAAAACTCAAAATATTGGCATTTAATATTTCTGATACCAGGGGGGAGAGAATAAAGATGGTGGCCGAGTAACAGCTTCCCTGCAACTGGGAACAGTGAGTCTGGGGAGATAAGACTCCAGGCATCTCTGGCCGGTGGGATCTGCCTATAATCATCCCTTTGAGGATACAGGGAACCAGCAAGGGACTTCTGGACCCCAAGAGGAGGACAAAAACAGTGGAAAACCGGCAAGTATTTGCGTGTGCTCGATCAACCTAATCACCCCGGCAACCGTAAGTACAAGCAGCAGTGAGACTGCAAACTGGAAAGGCCTTACCTGTGAACTATTTCAGTGTTCTTGGACTTGGCACTCAGTTGAACTGCATTGGGGAGAGCTTGAGCAGGAGTGTGGAGAACTTTGGGCATTGTCTGGGGCCCCAGACTGAGCCACTGAGCTGGGCGCAGGAAGCCATTATGAAAGAACTGCCCCAGTAAGCTCCACCCTCAGGGTCTCAGAGCAAGGATTGGGTGGGTCAAAGTAACCTACTGACTGAGCAGGCTAAAGGCGGGGACTGAGCTGCCTTACAGCCTTAATCCTTAGGGGCAGAGTGAGATGGTTTTGGAACACTGGAGCCTTGGGCTGTTGCCCTGGGTAGAGTGCCGTGACGTCACAGCTCATAGCAACCTCAAACCCCTGGGCTTGGCACCGCCCAGACCTCCATAAGAGCTGTGCACTGATCCACAAACAGTGACCCACACCCACTGGCCTCCACATTCCCTGACCAAAAACTGTGGGAGCCAAGCAACCCTGCTTCCTCCCTCCTGTTCCCAGCTTCCACACTAGCCTGTTCATATGGACAGGGACTCTGGTAGCTGCGTGCCCTTTGGAGCCCTCCCTGCCTCTGTGCAGAGCTCTTCTCCTGGCCAGAGACTGCTGGAGCCTTGGGCTCTCTGTGCCAAAGTCACTGGGCACCTGGCACTCCCAGAACCATGTGCAGCACCCCCAGCCCTGTTGCTGGATCCGGGTATGTCAAAAACAGGAGCTGCTTCCACAACCAGAACTCCCTAGCTAGAGCAGTCCCAGAGGAACTACATAGGGTCACTCCCTACAAAGATCCAGCAACAATAAAGTGATCACACTGGGGTCTAATCTTGGCAAGACACCTCCCCAACTCTGAGGACAGCCAGAGGCAATGGTGAAAAACAATCATGAGGCAAAATCAACAGAAAAACTCTGGCAATATGAATAATCAGAGTAGATCAACTCCCCCAAGGATCAATGGGGCAGAAACAGCACAAGACCCCATGCACAAACAAATAGCTGAGATGTCAGAAATTGAATTCAGGATCTGGATAGCAAATAAGATCGAATTAGAATTCCAAAAGTTATCTCAAGAATTCAATGAATTCAAAGACCAAATGACCAAAGATTTCGACACATTGAGACAAGAAGTTGCATCCCTCAAAGATCTGAGAAACACAGTAGAATCCCTCCGTAACAGAATGGAGCAAGCAAAAAAAAGGATTTTTGACATTGAAGACAAAGCTTTTGAACACTCCCAAACCTTCAAAGAAGAAGAGAAATGGAGAGCAAAAACAGACCACTCTCTCAGAGAGCTCTCGAATAATTTGAAGAAAACCAATATTCGTCTTATAGGGATCGTGAAAGTGATGAAGTGGCTTCACAAGGCACAGAGTCTCATCTCCATGAGATTATGAAGGAGAGCTTTATAGACATGCCAAGAGATTCCAAAATTCAGATAGCAGACAGTTTCAGAACTCCAGCACAACTCAAACCAAATAAGACATTCCCCAGACACATCATAATCAATTTCACTAAAGTTAATATGAAGGAGAAAATTCTGAAAGCTGCCAGATGAAAGAAAACCATTACCTACAAGGGGAAGAATATCAGAATAACTGCAGATCTCTCTGCTGAAACCTTTCAAGCTAGAAGAGAATGGTCATCGACTTTTAATCTCCTAAAACAAAATAACTTTCAACTCAGGATCCTGTACCCAGCTAAACTGAGCTTCATTTATGACGGAGAAATTAAATACTTCAATGACATTCACATGTTGAAGAAATTTGCCACAACTAAACCAGCTCTCCAGGACATTTTAGAACTATCCTCCATAAAGACCAGCGTAATTCTCCACCACAAAAGTAAACCCACCCAAAAAATTTTTGATCAAATTCCGACTTCCACAGTTGCAAAAGGATTAAAAATATCCACCAGTCTCTCAAAAGGCTTATCAATACTCTCAATTAATGTGAATGGTTTAAATTGTCCTTTAAAGAAGCATAGATTGGTGGACTGGACACAAAAACTCAAGCCAGATATCTGCTGCATCCAAAAATCGCATCTTACATTAAAAGACAGATATAGACTCAAGGTGAAGGGATGGTCATCTATGTTCCAGGCAAATGGAAAGCAGAAAAAAGCAGGCGTTGCAATCCTGTTCGCAGACGCAATAGGCCTTAAACCAACCAAAATAATTAAGGATAAGGATGGACACTTTATATTTGTTAAAGGTAATAATCAATATGATGAGATCTCAATTATTAATATTTATGCACCCAACCACAACACACCTCAATTTATAAGAGAAACTCTAACAGACATGAGCAACTTGATTTCCTCCACTTCCAGAGTAGTTGGAGATTTTAATACCCCTTTAGCAGTCCTGGATAGATTCTCCAAAAAGAAGCTAAGCAAAGAAATTTTAGATTTAAACTCAACCATTCAACATCTGGACTTAACAGATATCTACAGAACATTTCATTCCCAAAAAACTGAATACACGGGGGGGCGGAGCAAGATGGCAGCCGAGTAACAGCTTCCTTGCATCTGGGCACCGTGAGTCTGGGGAGATAGGACTCCGGGCATCTCTGGCTGGTGGGAACTGCCTATCATCACTCCTATGAGGATACAGGGAGTCAGCGAGAGACTTCTGGACCCCAAGAGGAGGACTAAAACAGTGGAAAACCGGCAAGTGGTCGCGTGTGTTCAACCCGTCTAAACCCGCCCACAACTGTAAGTTCAGTAGCAGCGAGACTGCAAACCAGAAAGGCCTTACCTGTGAACTCTTTTGATGTCCTTGGACTTGGCACTGAGTTGAACTGCCTTGGGGAAGGCCTGAGTGGGAGTGCGGAGAACTTTGGCCGTTGTCTAGGGCCCCAGTCTGAGCCGCTGAGCCAGACGGAGCTAATAGTGTTTGGCGGTGGGTCACACGGATCCATTGTCAGTGATCTGCCCCGGCAAGCTCCGCCCTCAGGGTAGCAGAGCTAGAAACGGGTGGGAGCTGGTAACCCAGCAACCAAGTAGCCTAAGGGTGGGGTCTGAGCCGCCTTGCAGCCCTAACCCTCAGGGGCAGAGTGAGACCGGTTTTGGCACACTGAGTAAGTGGATAGCCACTTCAGCAGTGATTCCAGCGAGAAAGCTGGGAAAGCTTCTGCTCAGCAAGTTTACAAGTTCAAAGTGCCTTTTAACTGGGCTGAAGAGAGATTTAGGGTGTCTACCTGCTGGGGTTTGAGAAATCAGCAGCCTCCAGTCGTATCAGAACTGTGACTAACATCTCATACCCCAAAAGACCACGTGTTGCCCAGACAATATTCAACAACATATACAAACTGCTTTGTTTTTGGTTGTGTATTTTTTTTTCTTTTTTTTTTTTTGTTTGGTTGGGTTTTTTGTTTGTTTATTTTGACGTTGTTGATGTTCTTTTGTTTCTTAATTTCAATCTTTTCCATACAGATCCCTTTTTCTTTCTCAATTTTTCTAGTTTAATTATAATTTCCCATTGCTGCCTTTTTTAATAACTACAACTTCATTTTTGCTAGTGTTTCTACCGCTATCACTTGGTTTTTCACCCAATTTTATCGCCATAAAGTTTTCTGTTTGCTTGTTTTAGTTTGATTTATAGCATTTTTGTCTTTCCTCTCTACTTGGTGGAGGTGGGGTACTGTGTCTGACCAGGTTAGCAAAGAGCTGCTGACCTCAAGGGAACCACCCAACTGGGCACCCAACCCCCAGAAGGTGGGGTTTTTTAAGGTTGTGTCAAAGTACCCTACTGTACACCTATATTGCCCTGTCTCCCTCTTTCTGTGCCTCTCTTCTTTTTGTCAATATTCCTTATCCCTACCCCCTCTCCTTTCTCTATCTTTCTTTTTTTTCTTATCACTCGGTCCTCCTTTCTTTCATCCCTTTTTTGCTCTTCAACCTTCTCACCTTTCTGGTCCTGTAACCCTTAGTCCACAGGCACAAGAACTTAAAGAGCAAGAGGAAGTGAAAGGAAAATTAGGGCAAGGAAACAGATAAAAGAAATCACTCATGAGGAAGAATCAGCAGAAAACTCCAGGCAACATGAAGAACCAGTCGAGAACAACCCCGCCAAGGGACCATGAGGTAGCTACTGCAGAGGATTCCACCTATACAGAAATGTTAGGAATGACAGAAAGGGAATTTAGAATACACATGTTGAAAACAATGAAAGAAATGATGGAAACAATGAAGGAAACTGCTAATAAAGTGGAAAATAACCAAAAGGAAATCCAAAAACAGAATCAAATCAGAGATGAACGATATGAAGAATATAAAAAGGATATAGCAGAGCTGAAGGAAATGAAACAGTCAATCAGGGAACTTAAAGATGCAATGGAAAGTATCAGCAACAGGTTAGACCATGCAGAAGAAAGAATTTCAGAGGTAGAAGACAAAGTTTTTGAGATAACTCAGATAGTAAAAGAGGCAGAAAAGAAGAGAGAGAAAGCAGAACGTTCACTGTCAGAATTATGGGACTTTATGAAACGTTCCAACATACGAGTTATAGGAATTCCAGAAGGGGAAGAAGAATGCCCCAGAGGAATGGAAGCCATACTAGAGAATATTATAAAAGAAAATTTCCCAAACATCACCAAAGATTCTGACACACTGCTTTCAGAGGGCTATCGGACCCCAGGTCGCCTCAACTCGAACCAAGCTTCTCCAAGACACATTGTGATGAACCTGTCCAAAGTCAAGACAAAAGAAAAGATTCTGCAAGCTGCCAGGAGTAAGCGCCAGTTGACCTACAGGGGCAAATCCATCAGAGTGACCTCAGACTTCTCTAATGAAAATTTCCAAGCAAGAAGACAATGGTCATCTACCTTTAATCTACTTAAACAGAACAATTTTCAGCCCAGAATTCTGTACCCTGCTAAGCTAAGCTTCAAAATTGATGGAGAAATCAAATCATTTACGGATATACAAGCATTGAGGAAATTAACCACAACAAGACCAGCTCTACAGGGAATACTTCAACCTGTTCTGCACACTGACCACCACAATGGATCAGCAGCAAAGTAAGAACTCAGAAATCAAAGGACAGAACCTAACCTCCACACTGATGCAAAAGATAAAACTAAGCAATGGACTCTCACCAAATAAGAAGAATAGAATACTACCACACTTATCAATTATCTCCATAAATGTTAATGGCTTGAATTCCCCATTGAAGAGACATAGATTGGCTGACTGGATTAAAAAACACAAGCCATCCATTTGCTGTCTGCAAGAAACACACCTGGCTTCAAAAGACAAATTAAAGCTCCGAGTCAAGGGTTGGAAGACAATTTTTCAGGCAAATGGAATTCAGAAGAAAAGAGGAGTTGCAATCTTATTTTCAGATACATGTGGATTTAAAGCAACTAAAGTCAAAAAAGACAAAGATGGTCACTTTATATTGGTCAAGGGAAAACTACAACAAGAAGACATTTCAATTCTAAATATCTATGCACCAAATTTAAATGCTCCCAGATTCTTGAAACAGACCTTACTCAGTCTGAGCAATATGATATCTGATAATACCATCATAACAGGGGACTTTAACACACCTCTTACAGAGCTGGACAGATCCTCTAAACAGAAATTAAACAAAGATATAAGAGATTTAAATGAGACCCTAGAACAATTATGCTTGATAGACGCATATAGAACACTCCACCCCAAAGATAAAGAATATACATTCTTCTCATCACCCCATGGAACATTCTCCAAAATTGATCATATCCTGGGACACAAAACAAATATCAACAGAATCAAAAGAATTGAAATTTTACCTTGTATCTTTTCAGACCATAAGGCACTAAAGGTGGAACTCAACTCTAACAAAAATGCTCAAGCCCACCCAAAGGCATGGAAATTAAACAATCTTCTGTTGAATAACAGATGGGTGCAGGAAGAAATCAAACAGGAAATCACTAACTTCCTTAAGCATAACAACAATGAAGACACAAGCTACCAAAACCTGTGGGATACTGCAAAAGCAGTTTTGAGAGGAAAATTCATCGCTTTAGATGCCTACATTCGGAAAACAGACAGAGAGCACATCAACAATCTCACAAGAGACCTTATGGAATTGGAAAAAGAAGAACAATCTAAGCCTAAACTCAGTAGAAGAAAAGAAATCTCCAAAATCAAATCAGAGATCAATGAAATTGAAAACAAAAGAATCATTCAGAAAATTAAGGAAACAAGGAGTTGGTTTTTTGAAAAAATAAATAAAATAGATAAACCATTGGCCAGACTAACTAGAAATAGAAAAGTAAAATCTCTAGTAACCTCAATCAGAAATGATAAAGGGGAAATAACAACTGATCCCACAGAGATACAAGAGATCATCTCTGAATACTACCAGAAACTGTATGCCCAGAAATTTGACAATGTGAAGGAAATGGATCAATATTTGGAATCACACCCTCTCCCTAGACTTGGCCAGGAAGAAATAGACCTCCTGAACAGACCAATTTCAAGCACTGAGATCAAAGAAACAATAAAAAAGCTTCCAACTAAAAAATGCCCTGGTCCAGATGGCTTCACTCCAGAATTCTATCAAACCTTCAAGGAAGAGCTTATTCCTGTACTGCAGAAATTATTCCAAAAAATTGAGGAAGAAGGAATCTTCCCCAACACATTCTATGAAGCAAACATCACCCTGATACCAAAACCAGGAAAAGACCCAAACAAAAAGGAGAATTTCAGACCAATCTCACTCATGAATATAGATGGAAAAATTCTCAACAAAATCCTAGCCAATAGATTACAGCTTATCATCAAAAAAGTCATTCATCATGATCAAGCAGGCTTCATCCCAGGGATGCAAGGCTGGTTCAACATACGCAAGTCCATAAACATTATCCACCATATTAACAGAGGCAAAAATAAAGATCACATGATCCTCTCAATAGATGCAGAAAAAGCATTTGATAAAATCCAGCATCCTTTTCTAATTAGAACACTGAAGAGTATAGGCATAGGTGGCACATTTCTAAAACTGATTGAAGCTATCTATGACAAACCCACAGCCAATATTTTACTGAATGGAGTAAAACTGAAAGCTTTTCCTCTTAGAACTGGAACCAGACAAGGTTGTCCTCTGTCACCTTTACTATTCAACATAGTGCTGGAAGTTCTAGCCAATACAATTAGGCAAGACAAGGAAATAAAGGGAATCCAAATGGGAGCAGAGGAGGTCAAACTCTCCCTCTTTGCTGACGACATGATCTTATACTTAGAGAACCCCAAAGACTCAACCACAAGACTCCTAGAAGTCATCAAAAAATACAGTAATGTTTCAGGATATAAAATCAATGTCCACAAGTCAGTAGCCTTTGTATACACCAATAACAGTCAAGAGGAGAAGCTAATTAAGGACACAACTCCCTTCACCATAGTTTCAAAGAAAATGAAATACCTAGGAATATACCTAACGAAGGAGGTGAAGGACCTCTATAAAGAAAACTATGAACTCCTCAGAAAGGAAATAGCAGAGGATATTAACAAATGGAAGAACATACCATGCTCATGGATGGGAAGAATCAACATTGTTAAAATGTCTATACTTCCCAAAGCAATCTACCTATTCAATGCCATTCCTATCAAAGTACCTACATCGTACTTTCAAGATTTGGAAAAAATGATTCTGCGTTTTGTATGGAACCGGAAAAAACCCCGTATAGCTAAGGCAGTTCTTAGTAACAAAAATAAAGCTGGGGGCATCAGCATACCAGATTTTAGTCTGTACTACAAAGCCATAGTGCTCAAGACAGCATGGTACTGGCACAAAAACAGAGACATAGACACTTGGAATCGAATTGAACACCAAGAAATGAAACTAACATCTTACAACCACCTAATCTTCGATAAACCAAACAAGAACTTACCTTGGGGGAAAGACTCCCTATTCAATAAATGGTGTTGGGAGAATTGGATGTCTGCGTGTAAGAACTGAAACTGGACCCACACCTTTCCCCACTCACAAAAATTGATTCAAGATGGATAAAGGACTTAAATTTAAGGCACGAAACAATAAAAATCCTCAAAGAAAGCATAGGAAAAACACTGGAAGATATTGGCCTGGGGGAAGACTTCATGAAGAAGACTGCCATGGCAATTGCAACAACAACAAAAATAAACAAATGGGACTTCATTAAACTGAAAAGCTTCTGTACAGCTAAGGTGACGATAACCAAAGCAAAGAGACAACCCACACAATGGGAAAGGATATTTGCATATTTTCAATCAGACAAAAGCTTGATAACCAGGATCTATAGAGAACTCAAATTAATCCACATGAAAAAAGCCAACAATCCCTTATATCAATGGGCAAGAGACATGAATAGAACTTTCTCTAAAGACGACAGACGAATGGCTAACAAACACATGAAAAAATGTTCATCATCTCTATATATTAGAGAAATGCAAATCAAAACATCCCTGAGATATCATCTAACCCCAGAGAGAATGGCCCACATCACAAAATCTCAAAACTGCAGATGCTGGCGTGGATGTGGAGAGAAGGGAACACTTTTACACTGCTGGTGGGACTGCAAACTAGTACAACCTTTCTGGAAGGAAGTATGGAGAAACCTCAAAGCACTCAACCTAGACCTCCCATTTGATCCTGCAATCCCATTACTGGGCATCTACCCAGAAGGAAAAAAATCCTTTTATCATAAGGACACTTGTACTAGACTGTTTATTGCAGCTCAATTTACAATCGCCAAAATGTGGAAACAGCCTAAATGCCCACCAACCCAGGAATGGATTAACAAGCTGTGGTATATGTATACCATGGAATACTATTCAGCCATTAAAAAAAATGGAGACTTTACATCCTTCGTATTAACCTGGATGGAAGTGGAAGACATTATTCTTAGTAAAGCATCACAAGAATGGAGAAGCATGAATCCTATGTACTCAATCTTGATATGAGGACAATTAATGACAATTAAGGTTATGGGGGGGAAGCAGAAAGAGAGAGGGAGGGAGTGGGGTGGGGCCTTAGTGTGTGTCACACTTTATGGGGGCAAGACATGATTGCAAGAGGGACTTTACCTAACAATTGCAATCAGTGTAACTGGCTTATTGTACCCTCAATGAATCCCCAACAATAAAAAAAAAAGAAAAAAAAAATAAAATAAAATAAAATAAAAAAAAAAAAAAAAAAAAACTGAATACACATTCTTCTCATCAGCACACGGAACATACTCCAAAATCGACCACATCCTAGGCCACAAATCTAACCTCAGCAAATTTAAAAAATTAGAAATTATTCCTTGCATCTTCTCAGACCATCATGGAATAAAAGTTGAACTCAATAACAACAGGAACCTGCATAGCAATACAAGAACATGGAAGCTAAACAACCTTATGCTGAAGGATAGATGGGTTATAGACGAGATTAAGAAGGAAATCACCAAATTTTTGGAACTAAACAACAATCAAGACACGAATTACCAGAACCTCTGAGATACTGCAAAGGCAGTCCTAAGAGGGAAATTTATAGCACTGCAAGCCTTCCTCAAGAAAATGGAAAGAGAGGAAGTTAATAACTTAATGGGACATCTCAAGCAACTGGAGAAAGAAGAACACTCCAACCCCAAACCCAGCAGAAGAAAAGAAATAACCAAAATCAGAGAAGAATTAAATGAAATTGAAAACAAAAGAATTATACAACAGATCAATAAATCCAAAAGCTGGTTTTTTGAAAAGATCAATAAAATAGATAAATCTTTGGCCAACCTAACCAGGAAAAAAAAAGTAAAATCTCTAATTTTATCACTCAGAAATGGTGATGATGAAATAAAAACAGACCCCTCAGAAATTCAAAAATCCTTAACAAATACTACAAGAAACTCTACTCTCACAAATATGAAATCTGAAAGAAATCGACCAACACCTGGAAGCACGCCACCTACCAAGACTTAGCCAGAACAAAGTGGAAAAGTTGAACAGCCCTATGTCAATTTCTGAAATAGCATCGACTATACAAAATCTCCCTAAAAAGAAAAGCCCAGGACCACATGGCTTTATGTCAGAATTCTACCAAACATTTTAAGAAGAACTAGTACCTATACTACTAACCCTCTTCCAAAATATAGAAAAAGAAGGAATATTATCCAGCACATTCTACGAAGCAAACATCACCTTGATTCCCAAACCAGGGAAAGACCCAACAAGAAAAGAAAATTATAGACCAATATCACTAATGAATATAGATGTTAAAATACTCAATAAGATCCTAACAAACAGAATCCAACAACACATCAAAAAAATTATACACCATGACCAAGTGGGATTTATCCCAGGGTCTCAAGGCTGGTTCAATATACGTAAATCTATAAATGTAATTCAACACATAAACAAATTTAAAAATAAAGACCATATGATTCTTTCAATTGATGCAGAAAAAGCTTTTTTTTATATTTATTTATTTTTATTAAACCATAGCTGTGTACATTAGTATGATCGTGGGGCACCATACACTTGGTTCATAGATCATTTGACACATTTTCATCGCATTAGTTAACATAGCTTTTGTAGCATTTTCTTAGTTATATTGCTAAGACCTTTACATTCCACATTTACTAGGATTCACATATACCCTTGTAAGATGCACCGCAGGTGTAATCCCATTAATTCCCCTCCTTCCCCCTCCATCCCCCCTCCCTACCCTCTCTTTCCCCTATATCCCTGTTCTTAGGTTGTAACCGGGTTATAGCTTTCATTTGAAGGTCTTACATTAGTTTCATAATAAGGGTGAGTACATTGGGTACTTTTTCTTCCATTTTTGAGACACTTTACTAAGAAGAATATGTTCCAGCTCCATCCATGTAAACATGAAAGAGGTAAAGTCTCCATCTTTCTTTAAGGCTGCATAATATTCCATGGTGTACATATACCAAAATTTATTAATCCATTCGTGGATCGATGGGCACTTGGGCTTTTTCCATGACTTAGCAATTACGAATAGGGCTGCAATAAATATTCTAATACAAATATCTTTATTATGGTGTGATTTTTGGTCTTCTGGGTATATGCCCAGTAGGGGGATTACAGGATTGAATGGCAGATCTATTTTTAGATCTCTAAGTGTTCTCCATATCTCTTTCCAAAAGGAATGTATTAATTTGCGTTCCCACCAGCAGTGCAAAAGTGTTCCCTTTTCTCCACGCCAACATCTCTGGTCTTGGGATTTTGTGATATAGGCTAGTCTCACTGGAGTTAGATGATATCTCAAAGTAGTTTTGATTTGCATTTCTCTGATGATTAAAGATGATGAGCATTATTTCATATCTCTGAAGGCCGTGCGCCTGTCTTCTTCAGAGAAGATTCTCTTCAAGTCCCTTGCCCAGCCTGCGATGGGATCCCTTGTTCTTTTCTTGCTAATGCGTTTGAGTTCTCTGTGGATTCTGGTTATTAAACCTTTGTCGGAGACATAACCTGCAAATATCTTCTCCCATTCTGAGGGCTGTTTGCTTGCTTTACTTACTGTGTTCTTGGCTGTGCAGAAGCTTTTTATTTTGATCAAGTCCCAATAGTGTATTTTTGAAGCAGCTTCAATTGCCAGGGGGATCCTTCTCATAAAAAACTCACCCAACCCAATTTCTTCAAGGCTTTTCCCTGCACTCTCTTCTAGTATTTTTATAGTTTCACGTCTTAGGTTTAAATCTTTAATCCAGTGAGAGTCTATCTTGGTTAATGGTGAGAGGTGTGGGTCCAGTTTCAGTCTTCTACAGGTTGCCAGCCAGTTCACCCAGCACCATTTGTTAAATAGGGAATCTTTTCCCCACTGAATGTTTTTAATTGGTTTGCCAAAGATTAAATAACGGTAAGTAGCTGTATTCATCTCTTGGTTCTCTATTCTGTTCCAGACATCTATTTCTCTGTTTTTGTGCCAGTACTATGCTGTTTTGATCACTATCGATTTGTAGTATAGTCTGATGTCTGGTAGCGTGATTCCTCCTGCTTTGTTTTTATTTTTGAGTAATGTCTTGGCTATTCAAGGTTTTTTCTGATTCCATATAAAACGAAGTATTATTTTTTCAAGATCTTTAAAGTATGACAGTGGAGCTTTAATGGGGATTGCGTTGAAATTATATATTGGTTTGGGTAGTATGGACATTTTAACAATGTTGATTCTTTCTGTCGGAGATCCTTTCTTCTGCTTGGTCCATTCTATTGCTAAGGGATTCTACTGTATTTTTCATATCTTTGAGGGCTGCAAATTCTTGTTTCAGTGTGTCTAAGTCTTTCGTGGTTTTGTCTTTAAATTTGTTAAATTCTTGAGACAGCTTTTGAATTTCTCCACGAATTCCTTGTTCCATTTTGTTAATCTTGTTTGCCATCCAAATTCTGAATTCGATTTCTGACATCTCAGCCAGTTGTTTGTGAATGGGATCTTCAATTACATCTGCCGTATCTTTCCTTGGCGGGGTTGATCTATTCTGGTTATTCATGTTACCAGAGTTTTTCCACTGATTCTGCCCCATGATTGTTTTACTCCCTTTGATTTTCCTCTGGTGTTTTGTCGAGGACCCGCACAGTACTGTGGCCTGAGAAACTGGGGCCCTGTTTGGTGTAGAGGGGCTAAGTGCTTCTGACTTGTTTTTAGCTGGTTTCTATGTGACCCTAGTGAAATAGTTACTCTGGGTTGAAGTCTCAGCTGTGGAGAAATACCAGTAATTAAGTCACCCCACCCACCACAGGCAACAAATGGAAAAGGAAATCAAACCTTCCTACAACCACTCACCCAGGGCACCACCTGGATAGTCCCCAGGTGAGTGACTCAGTTCAAAAGGTCCAAGTCTATTGTCTCAGTCAGCAGCTGCCTTGGGTGGGAGAGTTCAAGAGGTCCCTGGGAACTGGATCACAGGGGTCTGGTGACTGCTCTAAAATGGCTTGCTCCAGTGCTGCGTGGAGTCAGGAAGAGCCAGCAGTAAATAGATCAGTCTAGGAAGATTGATGCCTCCTTCCCCACTTTGCAGCTCTGTCACACCCAGTCGCTGCTAGCCCCACAGGAGTGTGACCCAGTCAGTTGTCTGCAGTAAGCAGATACTCCAGGGGTTTGCACCTGCCTAAGTCACAGGGTAGTCTGTGTCTGCTCGACTAGGCCGCTATTCTCTGTCTTTATCCAGCAGGGAGTGGTGTGGCCTGTCAACCTCGGGCACTTGATGGAGGCTGGAGGTGTTCACCATGGTGGTTGCCATCTGAGAAGATGCTCGGCCTCATCTTGTTGCCTAGGAAGACAGGAGGAGAGGCTATGGGATATCTGGGGGTGGGCCCTGTTATTGTTGAAGATGGCTGTTGCTCTGCACCTCGGGGCACCACCGCTCCAGTGTAATTCCCTCTCAGCCGACCGTCGTCTTCACGCTCCTTTGCTACAGAGTCAGCACTGGCCAGCTGCAGTCCAGGTCCTGTCTGCACCTCTTGAGAGTTCACCCAAGAATCTGGACTCCTGAGGGGGCAGGTCTCCAGATCACGGAGTGATAGTGGAGGGGGGTGTTAGGAGCTCAGGGTTGCAGGTCGTAACACCAAGCTCATTGAGACCAAATGAACAAATAAACAGATACAAAGGTTACCAGGCACATGGGCCCATAGATACAGAGACAGACGGAAACACATAAACATATAAGCAATAGCCATGACAACAGCAATATAAGAACTGCAATAAAAATAGTGATAATCATAAAATAATTGAAAGAAAGGAAAAAAGAAGAGAGAAAAAGGTGGTGTTAGAAGGAATGTTAAGTGTGAAGAAAGAAGAAATTAAAATTAGAAGACATAGAAATAAAAAAATATATCTATATAAAATGTAATAATAAAAAATTATCGAAATCTCCTCTAAGAAAATGGTGAGGAAAAATCAGACAAAAAGAAAACAACAGCAAAAAAAAAAAAAAAAAAACACGAAAAACAAAAAAAAGATGAAACAGAACAAAAAAAAGGCACCAACTGCAAAAATATTCTTGTAGTAGAAATAGACCTATAAATATCTATATGTCTGCTGTAGGGATCTACTTTCGTAGGAATATATTCATACTGCAATATACTTTCTGGATACCAGGTGGCGCTGTGAGTGGTTTCGAGACTTATACCTGGTTTACAGTTTATACCGTTACCATGGTAACCACCTTCCATGGCCGATCGCCATTTTGGAGTTTCCGTAAAAGTTTGTCGCCTAAGAATTGTGCAACCTCGGCTGTTCTTTTCCGGACAGCCCTTGCGACTGACCTTCCCACTCAGTGCAGGTGTCCACGCTTCCTAAGTCCCTCCACTCTGTTCCCAAGTTCCCCCCCAAACTGGAGACTGCAATTGGCCACAAGGGGAGTGGTGTTGAGTTCGCACGGTATCTCCTGTAGCTGGTTCCCGGGGCTTCAGCAGCCAAAGCCAGTCCACGGCTTCAGTAGCTTCGCGGCTCCAGAAGCCAAAGCCAGGTCCTAGGCTTCAAGCCGTTCCTGTGGTCGGAGCGCTCGGGGGATTTATTCTGAGTTTTATGGTTCAGAGTTTTGGATGGGCGTCCGCCAGTTCACTGCGCAGCCTGAACCGCCAGCCCCCTCCAACACGTGGGGGAAAGGTGCCCCCACTTTTAGGTAGTTCAAAATGTCTGTTTCCCAGGCAGGATCCCTTCCCTTCAATTGTCCAACAGTTTGCCCAGATCCCTGTGGTTTTGAGTGGCTCTCCTTTCAGATGCCTCCCTCAGTTCAGGATTAATTATTTGTCAATTGGATTTTGTCAGCATTTACAAGCTGCTGACCTCCGTAGGGGAGGGGCCTGCTGGCCGGCACGGCCGAGCAGGGAAGAATCTCTACAACAGAGTCTGTGATTTTAAATGACCCCTCATATATAGCAAACCGCCAGTTCACTGGGCATCTCCAGCTGTCTGTCCACTCCAATAATTCACACACAGGGAAGATCCAGACTGCCTTTCCTCTCACCTGGTGGCTTAGAAAAAGCTTTTGATAATATCCAGCATCCCTTCATGATCAGAACCCTTAAGAAAATTGGTATAGAAGGGACATTTCTTAAACTAATAGAGGCCATCTACAGCAAACCCACAGCCAATATCGTATTGAATGGAGTTAAAATGCAATCATTTCCACTTCGATCAGGAACCAGGCAAGGTTGCCCATTGTCTCCATTGCTCTTTAACATTGTAATGGAAGTTTTAGCCATTGCAATTAGGGAAGAAAAGGCAATCAAGGGTATTCACACAGGGTCAGAAGAGATCAAACTTTCACTCTTCGCAGATGACATGATCGTATATCTGGAAAACACTAGGGATTCTACTAAAAAACTTTTAGAAGTGATAAAGGAATATAGCAATGTCTCAGGCTACAAAATCAACACCCATAAATCTGTAGCCTTTATATACACCAACAATAACCAAGCTGAACAAACAGTCAAGGAATCTATTCCTTTCACAGTAGTGCCAAAGAAGATGAAATATTTGGGAGTATACCTAACAAAGGACATGAAAGATCTCTACAAAGAGAACTATGAAACTCTAAGAAAAGAAATAGCAGAAGATGTTAACAGATGGAAAAACATACCATGCTCATGGCTGGGAAGAATCAACATTGTTAAAATGTCCATACTGCCCAAAGCAATATATAATTTTAATGCAATTCCTATTAAAGCTCCATTGTCATACTTTAAAGATCTTGGAAAAATAATACTTAGTTTTATATGGAATCAGAAAAAACCTCAAATAGCCAAAACATTACTGAGCAATAAAAACAAAGCAGGAGGAATCACGCTACCAGACCTGAGACTGTACTATAAATCCATAGTGATCAAAACAGCATGGTACTGGCACAAAAGCAGAGAAGTAGATGTCTGGAACAGAATAGAGAACCAAGAGATGGATCCAGCTACTTACTGTTATTTGATCTTTGACAAGCCAATTAAAAACATTCAGTGGGGAAAAGATTCCCTATTTAACAAATGATGCTGGGTAAACTGGCTGGCAACCTGTAGAAGATTGAAACTGGACCCACACCTTTCACCGTTAACTAAGATAGACTCTCACTGGATAAAAGATTTAAACTTAAGACATGAAACTATAAAAATACTTGAAGAAAGTGCAGGGAAAACTATTGAAGGAATCGGCCTGGGTGAATATTTTATGAGGAGGACTCCCAGGCAATTGAAGCAGTATCAAAAATACACTACTGGGACCTGAACAAACTAAAAAGCTTCTGCACAGCCAAGTACATAGTGAGTAAAGCAAGCAGACAGCCCTCAGAATGGGAGAAAATATTTGCAGGTTATACTTTCGATAAAGGTCTAATAACCAGAATCCACAGAGAACTCAAACATATTAACAAAAAAAGAACACGTGACCCCATCTCAGGGTGGGCAAGGGACTTGAAGAGAAACTTCTCTAAAGAAGACTGACGCAAGATCTACAAACACATGAAAAAAAGCTCATCATCCTTAATCATCAGAGAAATGCAAATCAAAACTACTCTGAGATATCACCTAACCCCCGTAAGAGTAGCCCACATCACAAAATCCCCAAACCAGAAATGTTGGCGTGGATGTGGAAGAAAGGGTACACTTCTACACTGCTGGTGGGAATGCCCACTAATACGTTCCTTCTGTAAGGATGTTTGGAGAACACTTAGAGACCTAAAAATAGACCTGCCATTCGATCCTATAATTCCTTTACTAGGTTTATACCCAGAAGACCAAAAATCACAATATAACAAAGACATCTGTACCAGAATGTTTATTGCAGCCCAATTCATAATTGCTAAGTCATGGAAGAAGCCCAAGTGCCCATCGACCCACGAATGGACTAGAAAATTGTGGTACATGTATACCATGGAATACTATGCAGTTTTAAAGAAAGATGGAGACTTTACCTCTTTCATGTTTACATGGATGGAGCTGGAACATATTCTTCTTAGCAAAGTATCTCAGGAATGGAAGAAAAAGTATCCAATTTACTTAGCCCTACTATGAAGCTAAATTATAGCTTTCACATGAAGACTATAACCCAACTATAGCACAAGACTATGGGGAAAGGGCCAAGGAAGGAGAAGGGAGGGGGGAGGTTTTGGTGGAGGGAGGGTAATGGGTGGGGCCACATCTATGGTGCATCTTAGAATGGGTACAGGCGATTGCACTAATGTACATAGCTATGATTTAACAATAAAAAAAAGAAAAAAATAAATAAATATTTCTGATACCAGAAATATTTTCCAAAGACATAAATGTAAACATTCTTTAACATACAACGTTTGATTAAGTTAGATATTAAACCTTACAAGAATTCAAATAATTTAATAGCCCTCTGAGACTTCCTTTATTTATTCCTTGAGGAGGTATGAACTATTAAATACATAAAAACTGACGCTACAATAATTAAGTTAAAACAATTTATAAAATTGTATGTTTGTATGAATATTAAAAAATGGCTATAAGGCACTACAAAATGGGCAGGACAAACATTAGAAAGGAATATCTGACCTGGAGCAGTGGCTCAACCTGTAATCCCAGCACTCTGGGAGGCCGAGGCAGGTGGATTGCATGAGCTCAGGAGTTCAAGACCAGCCTGAGCAAGAGCAAGACCCTTTCTCTACTAAAAACAGAGAGAAAAATTAGCCAGGCATTGTGGCAAGCACCTGTAGTCCCAGCAACTTGGGAGGCTGAGGCAGGAGGATTGCTTGAACCTAGGAGTTTGAGGTTGCTGTTAAGCTAGGCTGATGCCATAGACTCAACTCCAGGGTGACAGAGCCAGAATCAGTAAGAAAGAAAGAAAAGAAACAAACAAACAAACAAAGACAGACAGACAGACAGACTTACACAAGCCAAACTTATTTCTTCTGTTATTTTCTTAAAAACTACTAAGGAAGGGTGGTGCTTGTGGCTCAAAGGAGTAAGGCATCGGCCCCATATACCGGAGGTGGTGGGTTCAAACCCAGCTGTGGCCAAAAACTGCAAAAAAAAAAAGGGAACAACTACTAAAAAAACACTGGCATAAAACTGTATAAAAATTTTATTATAACATAAAAATATTTTACACAGGACTTTGCCTCTGACAAACGGTTCATTTTGAGGATTTCCCTGGCAATCTCAAATACTTAAATTAAATAGTATTAATTTCTGGTTTTAAATTTTCCAATCAGAATTTCTGAATATCTTTTTCTAGAATTTTTTTATTCAACTCTGTTTACTTTTACAGATAGGAAAATTTAATTTCACACCTTATCATGAAAATATATATATGACTGTAGAACTAGAAATAGATCAGCTTTGAGAAACATTAGGAGTGTCAGTAGAAGGGGCAGAGCCACGTAATCTCCAGGTATATATTTGGTTGGGCCTATGGAAATCCAAATTAGGGAGTACCTGACAGAGGACCTATTATTTCTGTTATTACCAAGATATATATTCCTCCATTTAGACATGAAGACATGAAATTTGAAAACCAGAAGGGAAAGTGCTTTGCAAAATTACTGTGCTAAGAAGGAATTTTTTTTCACATGTTCATATTGGGAAAAAAGATCATCTCTTGTACACTGCCAGGCATTTGATTTTTCTACAGTGATGTTTTCTGTTGACCCGCTTCTCCTGTTTCCGTTTGCCTTGCTCCTTCTTTCATGCAAATGAAGGCGTATCTGACTGATGCTGGGTTTTTAGGAAAAACAGTCTAGTTTTGAAATGCTAGCCACTGTTATTCACCAGTGTTTGCTGTAAAAATGGTTCTTACTGGCTGTTTCACTATATTTTTCCCCATGGCCAGAATCGCCTCCATTGCAACACACAACCTGGAAAGTCTAATTTCTTTTTTTGAAAAACAGCTCTTTGATTATTATTTTTCACCAAAGAATCTCTCCCCCACTAACTCATTGAAAAGCTTTTCAGGGCCAAAATTTGCAGCAGTAAGGATAAGACCAGTGACTATAACAACAGTTTTTTGTTTTTTTTTTTTCTTCCTTTCTTGAATAGAGGTCTGTAAGGTGTCACTGCAGTGCCCAAAACCAATTTCAGGTTATCCTCATAGACTTCATGTCAATGTATTATTATTATCTTCCACATACTTTAAAAATAGAACACAAAGCTATGTTCCACTGAAACTACCCATTGGTGCAGTATTTTAAAATACAAAGGCTTAGAAATCTAAAATCATGTCATCGTTATAATGTTCATACACTAACAGATTCAGAGGTAGAATTGATCTTTCTTCCTTTTGTGAACAAGAAAACTCATTGTGGCCAAGAATGTTATTGAGTGAGAGTGATTTGCTCAAAGTCACCCAGAGAGCTTAGAATTAGTTCTTAGGTCTCAATCTAACAGCCTGTTTTCTACACTGTAATTCTTCTCTTGGATCAATTTCCTTGTAATAAGAACAATGAGCCAGTTCACTCTTCCTGAATTTAAGACAATTACCCAGTTTCAGAATAGATAAACAATAGATAAATACATAAAAAAGAACAGAGAAAAAAGGAGGAAGGAAGGGAAAAAAGGAAAGGACAAAAGGAAAGAAAACTGGAAGGAAGGAGAGAAAAAGGCAAGAAGGGATATATAGATCTAGAAAAGAGTCTAGTTGGAAGGCATGACAAGAGGAATTGTCTGGGAGATGGATTTGGAGAAGGACTTAGAGATTTTACACTGATTTCTTTACGTTGGGGTTTAGGTTTCGTGCATAGCTAAACCTCTGTAACCTACACTCCATCTATTCTGTCTTCTAAGCACTTTATGCTTCCTATAAATTCATAGATTCCAAACTCAGATAGGATAAGACCAGACTAAGAATTCATTTCAGACTAAGAATATCAACAAGAAGAAGAAGTCATGACATGTGCATTTTAGTTGTAGGGCTGCCAAGAGGAGACTACAAATTCATTCATTTGTGCAACAAATTTTATCGAGTGCCTTCTAGAGTGCAGGAATTGTTCTAAGTGAAATACAGATATATAATATATAAGAATAATATCCCTATCTTTATAATGTCTATTTTAATCATGGAAAATAGACACTAAATAAGTAAAATATAAATAAACAAGAGCATTTCAGACAAAAAATTAGTGCCTTATTGACAATAACATGGGATAGGCTACATATAAGGGGAGAGGGCATTTTTTAAGTGCAGCAATCAGGAAAAACTCCTCAGAAGAAGTAATGTTTGAGTTGAGGCTGAAATCAATTATAAGAAACAGCCACCCACAGGACAACCAAGTTGAAGGACATTTCCTGTTGAGGAACCTGTGAGAGTAAAGGCCCACTATTTCAGAAGACATGTGTTTGGATGGATCCCCTGATATACTTCATTAACTGACCTGGTTAAGTCTTTTGGTTCAATTCTCTTTTCCAGACTTCCAAAGAAGGAGAAAGTACTAATCCCACAAACAAATGTATATTCTGAAAATCGGGGCTCATCATCAGAAAAAATACATCATCTAAACAGCTGGCACCAGACGTCCTCTCAGAGATGATAACTATCATTGTTTGTGGAAATACCGTGAGAATATAGTTGGGATGAAGTAAATCCACAACAATCTAGGTTTGGCAAGAACTCAGGCATCAGAAGAGGAGTACTACATTGTGCCGAACAAGTAGATGAATCTGTTTGCTCCTGATATGTAGGGATGATGTGAAACAGAAGCCCCAATGATTTACAATAGGCTTGTGTGAGCAAGAAATAACCCTTTGTTGTTGTAAGCCAGTAAAATTTGGGGTGAGTTGCCTATTACTGCAACCTAATCTAGCTATCGTAATTAGTATAAAGAAATGAGAAAGAGAGAAGAGAAATGAGAAAAAGAAAAGACACCCAAATGGGAAGAAACAGGGACTAGGCAGAGTGAAGGGCTCCAAGGGCTCCTCTGTATGGTGTTGGCTTCAGGCATTTTCAGTTGTTCAGAATCTCATTTGAAGTTGATTGCCTTGCTGATGACTAGCTACTGCCCCACTCCCCCCATCTAATCTTCTGTGAAGCTTATTGGACAAAGTTCACTGTGAGTTGCTTCCTTTGTGGAAATCAGATGGACAATGAATCACAATATGGAACACAGCATAGGAAGAAAAAACCCACAGGAAAAAATGTGGCAAGGAGAATGTGAGCTTCCTGAAAAGTTGCAGCAATCTTGTCAGGAGTTTCAGTCTTTCCCCTAGACAGAGTGTAGGTTTGAGTTGAACTCGTCTATTTCTCAAGGGACATCCCCATCAGTTGGCAGGTTACACGCAGATGTATACACGGCACAGGTAGGGAGGGAGTGGTGAAATGAATGCAGAGGGCTGAGGTGCCTATTTATTCTGTCCTCCCTGATGTATCCATCTCTTGGTTGTCAGTAATCCCTGAATGAATGGGGCTTATGTGGGTTCCATCGCACTTTATGCTTGCATGCATTTTGATTCATACCTTTTTTATAGCACTTGACATAGGTGGCTTTATGTCTCTCTTCACACAGTGGACAGGTTGCTCTTTGAAGATGAGCACCTCATTATAGTCACTTGTGTGTCCTCAACACTTAGTAGTATCTGATACCCAGCAGATGATTAAAACACTGGTTGGTTCAGTTAAAATGTGATATGCCCAGGCCTGTTTAGCTAGGAGCATTTGGTTATCAAGAACCACCAAAATCAAAGTCTCAACAATATTTTTTATAGGAAAATAAATAAGTAGTTACTGTTTTTGCTTCCTAATTATTCCCAGCTCTCTACCTGCTGAGTTATTCCTACCTTCAACCCTCAGTGATCAGATGAAGTGATGGAACTAGTTCTGTTCAGAGAGATATAAAAAAAAAAAAAAAAGGAATACCATTCAGGGCTAGAACACTTAATTGTTGGTGTGAGATGCTCTATGACTTTATTATCCTCTGCCAGAGCAAGTAGCAATATTCCAAACTATGGCTTCTTTGTATACCTGAAGTTAAAAGATAATGTAATCAGAGGTCCTTCCTACTCTACAATAGACATGTGGCATAAGCAAAAATAAACATCCATTGTTTTAAGCCACTGAAATCTAGGGGTTTTTTTGCTACTGTAGGATACCTTAACCTATCCTGACTGATACAAAAATCAATTAGGACAAAATAAGGAGACTTACTCTCCCTATCCTGACTGCCAAATCATTTCTAAGACAGCAGTATTTCTTAAAACAAAGGACATACACAAATAATTTACAAAGAAAAGATAAAAAATGAAAAGCCAGTACCTTAGGAGAAGGACTGGGTAGCCCCTACTCAGAGAACAGAGAGAAAAAGTGCTGAGCTGAAACCTGTGTAGGCGGATGGGCCACCGGCTCACACACTTACATGTGTGAGCTATGCAGTTAAGAAGAATGGCAGACGGCTGAAGAAACTGTGTGTAAATGGTGCATTAATTTTTGGCAGAGCAGAGGTAACAATGGTGTTTAAAACTAGAAGCATAAAAGCAATGAAGCTTTAAAAAGAAAGCAATGAGGCAGAAAAGAGATTTAATAATAGACTGAAAAGATTTCCCCCACTCAATACAGTGGCTATCTGGTATTTCACAAGACTGCATGATAAACTGCAGATTCCAAGAGGACTTTATTTCTTTGTTTGTGCTCATCTATTTCCCCTTTAACATTTACATAAAATTCTGAATGCATTTGAATTTGACTGTCACATTTAGGTCTTGAATTAGTAATTTCTTTTTGTTTGAGTTTTTAAAGAAAATACTTAATTGACAAACATTGTATATATTCAAGGTGTTTAATGTACTTTGCTATATCTATGTAACGATTATCAGAATCAAATTAACACATTCATCACCACCCATGCTACACAGTAGATCCCAGAATTTGTTCATTTTATACCTAAAAATGTGCACTCTTTGATCAACATATCCCCATTTTCCCCACCCCCATCCTCTGGCAATCACATGTCTGTTCTCTGTTTCTATGAGTTTAACTTTTTTATAAAAAATACTTTTTATTTCAAAACATCAGGGGGTGTAAGTGTTCTTTTTATACAGATGAACTGTACAATGCTGAAGTCAGGGTTTTTCGTGTGTCCATCACCAAAACAGTGTCCACTGCACCCAAGAGGTAAGTTTTTATCTTTCACCCACCTCCCAACATTCTCTCTTCTTCATTTCCAATGTCCTTTATACCACTTGATGACCATGTGTACTTGTTTTTTAACTACCATTTATTAGTGAGAACATGTGTCATTTTTCCATTCCTGAGATACTTTCCTTAGGAGAATATTCTCCAGTTCCATCCAAGTTGTTGTAAATGGCATTATTTCATTCTTTTTTATGGATAAGTAGTACTCCAGAGTGTGGATATGCCATCTTCTTTATCACCTCATTAACTCATGGGCAGTTAGGTGGGTTCCACATCTTTGTAATTGTTAATTGTGCTGTGACAAACATGTGGAAAAAACACAGGTGTCTTTTGATATAATGATTTCTTTTCCTTCAGGTAGAAACCCAGCAGTGGGATTGCTGGATCAAATGGTAGATCTGCTTTTAGTACTTGAGGAACCCCCACACTGTTTTCCATAGTTATGTTAACTTTTAGTCCCACCACCAGTGCATAAGTGTGCCTTTTTCATTGCATACCTTCTACCATCTGTCGATTTTTGAATGTTTAATAATGGCCATTCTAATAGGGGTATTTCACTGTGGTTTTAATTTGCATTTCCCTGATGATTAGTAATATTGAATATGTTTTCATATATCTGTTGGCATTTGTGTTTCTTCTTTTGAAAAACCTCTGTTCACGTCTTCTGCTCACTTTTTAATAGGTTGTTTGTTCTTTGCTTAAGAATTTATTTGAGTTCTTTGTAGATTCTGGATATTAGTTCTTTGTCATATGTACAGTTTTCCAATATTTTCTTCCCTTCTGTAAGTTGCCTAATACTCTGTTGATTATTTCCTTTGCTGTGCATAAACTTTTTAATTAGTTTGCCTTTTTTTACATTTCACATATAAATGAGATTATATAGTATTTGTATTTCTCTGACTTATTTCACTTCGGCTCATGCCCTCTTGTTTCATCCATGCTGTCACAAATGGCAAGATTTCCTTAGTTTTTATAGCTGAATAACATCAATTGTGTGATATATATGTGTTTATATAGAGAGAGAAGGTGGCAAAAAATGTACATACATTTTTAGAAAGGAAAAATCTAATATGTATTATGTACTGTAACAAAATATGACTAAAAGTAATGTTGAGCACCTCTTATAACTGCAGAAGTCTAATATGACTTGACTATTACAAATATGATACAGTTTTTCCTCTCTTAAAGTGTGTATGCATATTTTGCCACCCTCTTGTATGTATGTGTGTGTATGCATATGTGTGGTATATGTACATATATAGGCATACACACACACACACACACACACACACACTACAATTTATTTTTTCACCTGTCAATGGACACTTAGGTAATTTCACACTTGGCTATTATGAATGAAGTTGCAGTGGACAAGAAAGTATAAATATCTATTCCAGCTGCTGATTTAAGAGATATAATTTCTTTTGGGTATATGCCCTGAAGTAGGATTGCTGGATTAGATGGTAGTTCTTTTATTTTTTTTTTTAATTTCTTGAGAAACTTCCATTTTGTTTTTCATAATGGCGGGAACAAACTTTTTCTTTTTCTTTTTAAAAACGTTTTGTGATTGGCAGTCATCTCAAGGTCTAATGTCTCTAAACTTGTATCTATCAGCATTCCACTAGTTGACACAGCTTCTGTTAAAATAGGCTTTGTACTAAGACAAATATCTTATGCTATCTTTTGGGGTTGCATATATATTTTTAGTAATGCTTTTTTTTTTTTTTTGCAGTTTTTGGCCGGGGCTGAGTTTGAAACTGCCATCTCTGGCATATAGGGCCAGCGCCCTACTCCTTTGAGACACAGGCGCCACCCAATGCTTATATTTTTTTGATCATTGTTCAGAACTGTAGGAAATATAGAAAAAAACAAAGAAAGAAAATAAAAGCATTCGATATCATGTTCAGAAGAAACTAAGGTGATTGCTTCCTTGCAAATCCATCCAGCTTTTTTCAACCATGCATATACATTTTAATTTGATTTTAGCATTTAGGTCCCTTCTTTTTTCATCACACAGTAATTAATCATAAGCACTATTTGAGAAAATTAAAAATACTTCGTGAACGTATTCATTATTTCCCAACTATTTGGCAAGTCAAGTGCTCTCTCCCTGTTTGTCTCTTCTTCTTTTTGAGTAATTACAAACACAGTAGGACCTTATCACTGACCACCTCCCCACAATGACCACTTCTTAAATGGACTTAATTTTTATAGACCTGACAGGCACCACATGCACACATCAGTACAGGAGGCCTAGGTCCTTATGTTGACCACCTCTGTAGGTTGACCAGTTTGTTGTGGTCCCTTGAGTGGTCAATAAACTGAGGTTCTACTGTAATACTCGGATGAACAAAAATACTTTCCACATCTCTGATTAATTTTTTAAAGAAGAACTAATGATGCAAAGGATACGGATATTTTAGGATTCTTAAAATGTTAAGACAAAGTAGTTGACATAAACTCTATTCTAATTTATAATAGGACCATTTCTTGAGTCCATACTAGCATAGAGAATTATATTTTTATAACGTTTATCAATTTTCTTTGACAACAGTGACACTGCAGTGTTAGATTAGTTTGCTTTAATTTTTTGACTGATTAAACATACTATTTCCTTGTGCTTTTAAGTTATTTGCATTTCTTATTTTTGTTTAAATTTACATGCTCACTTTATTTTTCTTTTCAGAGTATTAGTAATGATGTTATTGATTTTTAAGCATTAGTAATGTTATTGATTTTGCATATGTAGGCCATTAATCTTTGAATATAGAATATCCTCAAGATTACCTCCAAATTCAAGACATAGGGGTCAATAAAAAGAGACAATGTATGTAAAAGTTGCTTTTAAACATAAAATGCTAAACAGAATTAAGTTCAGTCTATTAATTCTTTTATTTTTTCAAATTTTGGATTTGTACAATTGTTGTTTCTCTTTTGATATTATTAAGTAATCCAATTCTGAATTGGCAATCACCTGAGTTCGTAAGTCTGCATACCCAAACATATGCATAATTCCTTGTACAGATAATTTTTAGAGCTTCTTGACATTGGTATTGTAGTATAGTGATTACTAGCACAATCTGATGAGTTAGATTCCCTGAGTGTTAATCCCAATCTGTGCCCTATAGTTGTGTTAACTTGAGAAAGTTATTTAACCTTTCTATGCCTCATTTACCTCATCTGAAAAATTGCAGAATAATCTGTAAACAAGGGAAGAAAAGACTTTATAGCATTGTTGTGAAGATAAAACAAGATACTTATGTAACTAGTTAAAATAGATAACTATTTAAATCCTGAGGACTGAGGCCAAGTGCTGAGAACACAACTAGGTATAGAGTAAGCCAGTCCCAGTGGTAGCTCTTGATGTGGTATTTTTATGTGTTCATCGCACTGGAAAAAAGCTTCTCTAATTTGTTTTTTAGGCATACAGAATGAAATATATCTCTACCTCTAATAACAGTTAATGCTGTTAATGCATTTTGAAAAATTAATCATATTCATTATTCATTCAGTAACAAATTTTTGAATATCTGAGCTGCCAAGCACCTCAGCTGTGAACAAGACTGATAAGGTCCCCAGATAGGAAGTCTCATTTCAAAGACAGAAGACAAAATGAAGAAAAAATACAAATAAACAAGTTAATTTCAGAAGGGGATAAATGATATGAAGCAAGTAATCAAGAAAATGTGCTGGAAAATTGTGACTAGGTTAATTTCATCAGATGGCTCAGCAGGCCAGGATAAGGAAGAGGCAATGTGCTGAAATCTCAGTAACAACAATCCCATGACATGAGCATCACTTTTATAAAAGTCTCCCAGTTTATAAACCTAACAATTAAGTTACTGAAACCAAGCTGTTGTTGCTTTAATAAAATATATATGCTTTTCTCTGATTGCAAATGCAATATTTACTTATGTTAGAAAATTCAGCTAAGAAAAAAAAGAAAAATCATCTGTGATCCTACAGCTATTACTCTGTGTATATACTTTCTGTCCTCTTTTTCTGCATATACCTATATGTTTAATAAGTGGAATTGCCTTAAGCATATTATCTATAACTTGTTTTTTCCCTTGAGCAACACTTTTCCTTGTCATTTAATTCTTGTATAGTATCATCTTTAATAGCTGTATAGTCTCACGTTATATGGAAGCATATGGTTTCTTTAGTCTCTTACCAGTAGATATTTATGTCATTATAATTTTTCATTATTATAAACAATGCTGTGATGAACTACCTCATAACAACAATAAGAATGATAGCTAATGTTTACTCAGTTTTTATATATGGCATGCATTGTACTAAGCAATTTACAACTTTTAACAAATTTAATGTGTACATCAATTCTGTGAGGTAGGTATCCTGACAATCCTCCCTATAGAAACAGAGAAAACTTGGACAAAAAGAAGTTAAATAATATGCTCAAGGTCATACATTCAGTAAATTACAGAGCTATGGCATGGATATTCCAGTTTCAGAGAATACACTTAACTGCTGCATTCTATTTTCAATCCTGGAAGTATTTCTATAGATTTACAGATACGTCTTAATCTCCATCAGTATTATTTCTTTAGGATAATTTTTCTAGAAGTGAAATTTCTCGGGCAGCGCCTGTGGCTCAGTCGGTAAGGCACAGGCCCCATATACCGAGGGTGGCGGGTTCAAACCCGGCCCTGGCTGAACTGCAACCAAAAAATAGCTGGGCGTTGTGGCGGGTGCCTGTAGTCCCAGCTACTTGGGAGGCTGAGGCAAGAGAATCGCTTAAGCCCAGGAGTTGGAGGTTGCTGTAAGCTGTGTGATGCCACGGCACTCTACCAAGGGCCATAAAGTGAGACTCTGTCTCTACAAAAAAAAAAAAAAAAAAGAAGTGAAATTTCTCAGAACCCAACTCAAGATCTAATGCTATTTTAAAACACTGCAGCAACTCTAACCTAAACCTAATGCCTACTTCAAGGCACCCTAACAGAAGTCTGCAACTCTCTGTAACTCAGGTTACACACCAGACTGCAGCCTGCAGTGAAAATCAGAGAACAAGTAATAGTCAAAGTCAAAGGGATTTCAACCCCTATCAGTCCCTTTCTCCTTTGCAGAGGGAAGTTTAGCAAAAGCAAAGGAAAGCCTCCTGAAGTTCAAGTTTCATCATCAACCTGTATACATTCAAGTTCATAATCCTGTAAAGAATATGCTCTATGCACATTCCCACAGACTGAACACAGAGTGAAATGGAAAGACAGATGGGCCAAATGAGTGGCATGAGCTTAGTAAGTAGAAGCTCACCATGATGCCCTCGTGGCTGCTTGTAGGCTGGCCATGCCCCCTTTCCTCCCTGTGCAGCCCAGTGAGGCCATGGAACAGATTAGTAACAGATAATTGAACTACCCTCAGGGAATGAAGGCGTCCCAAGAATGCATACTGCTAATTAAGACACACAAAGTAAACCCTCCTGGGTGCTTTGGACTTGCACTAACCTAAAATCATGACTCACTAGACACCATTTTATCCCATTTTTCAAAAAGTGTTTTTTTTCTTGAGAGGCTGTTCAGACAGAAAGATGAAACAATTCATCTCTGTTACTTTCCCCAAGCTTCAAAGATAGCCTAGAGTCATAGGTTTCTATTTTACCAAAGGAGACTCTGGAGTACAGTAAACTTTTTGTTATCTTATCTGGTCAAATGATAGAGGTTTTTCTGAGGAGCAATCAAATGAGTCATCATATCTACACTGCCCTGTATAGTAGATTGTCACTCTTTAAAGAAATGGAATAAAGAATTATTCCAGATTAAGGAAAGGTAATCATTCTTTGTTAATTCAGAGGCCATTTTTGAATATTAAAGAGCTTCAAGGTCATCATTACTATCTGGAATTATCATTGCACAAGAAACACCCACTGACAACTTGGGTTGCAATGATCTTCTTATAGTATTTCTGGTTGGAAATTAGAGGTACATTTGCAATTAAGAGTGTTCAGGGCCCCAGAGTATTCCAAACAATATTTTTAATCCAGAGTGTAGCTGAAGGAAAGAATTACTAATAAGAAAGCCCCACCTTCATTTTTCATACGGTTTTAATGCTTCTAACAAGAAAGTGTGCTTCAACTTGATAAACTCAAATACAAAAAACACATCTTTTCAGTTCATACCAGGGACAGGTACCTGTACTCAATGTCTTTTGTGGTAAGGCCAGGCTGATGGAAGAGAAACAATCTCATAAATACTCTAGCAACAGAAATTAGAGTTTACAGGAAGAGCTTGAGATTGAAACTCTGGAGTGAAGACAGAAAAGGGAAGAGGGGTAGGAACAGAGGTTATATTGGATGGGTCAAACTGTAACTAAAATGTAAGCTCTCTGATGGCAAGTGGTTTCATCTGTTTTGCTCACTATGTTTTTTTCATAAATTAAACTGGTGCTGGGAATATAGTAGGCATTCAACATGTAGTTATGAATGAATGAATTGATGAATGAATGAAAGCAGTAGCGATAGTGGTGGAATGACACCAAGATGGAAAAAGATAAATGCAAAAAATAATTTGTAAATCAGTCAGCCTGCACCATAGTGGAGCAGAAATACTAGTTAATAGCATTCCTAAAACAAAGGAACACAAGGAAATTGGGAAGTGATTGATATATTTATTACCTTGATTGTGTTGATGGTTTTCCAGTTGTATGTGCATGTCCAAACTCATCAAATTGTGTGCATTAAATTTGCATGGTTTTCTGCAAATCGATTATATCTCAATAAAATTCTATAAATAATTAATTCCTTTGCATGAGAAAGAGTTCCTATTGATAGAATGTCAAATAACAGAAAGATTATATAACAATATAGACACACAAGGGAATTTAGTCATGATGATCTCATTTCAGGTGAACCAAGGAAATAATTCATAGCTTAGAATTTTCTAAAGATGAGAGAATGAACTCAGATATCAAGATAACAAAGTTTATCCTAACAAATATTTCCCCATTGAAAGATGAGAGCCAGCAATTATAAGCCTGACTTACCTGAGCCATTCTGAATTGGTGAAGATAGAGATCAGTATCATGCCCCTCTTTGTAGAGGCAAATAGAACAATATCATTGCTATCAATGGATCATATATGTGAAAGTTAAGATACTCTAGGAAAATTAAGATTATTATTTAAAAATAAATCACTCGCCCCAGAAGCATCAGAGCTTGAGCAGTCTATGGAAGGGCAGAGAGCTGACTATATCCCAATTAACCATTAAAGTCTAGCCAAAATGACAAGTATCATATAGTTCAATGTAGTCTTTTATAACCAATTTTAGCCACAATCCACCTCTTTTCTTTAAAAACCCTACAGAGCATCTAACTTCATGAGCCTAAGACTATATTATAAAAATAAACAGCCTTGACAATATGTTACAAGCAAGACTTGGACAGTTGCTAAAATTCTAACTGTATGAGGAAATTTGTATCATGCTTAAGTCTTCCTTAAAATGGCACCATGGACATCTGGCCATAGAATAAAGTACAGTAGCTCAGCCTATCCCGTAATTTAAGTGGTAATGGAGGAGGGGCACTAGCCTTTGGCTCAGAAAAAGTGTCTGGGTAAGTGTCAGGCATGGATGGGGCACCACTTTTTCCTCAGGCTGCAAGATGAGAGTCAGATAGGGTAAAATTTAAAAAATAATAATAAAAAAGATCCCTAGGTAAAAGAAAGCATGATCAACAACCAAGCCACACATCAGAAAATGTTAACAGTCTATGGAGACTCAGGTATAAAAGTGTGAAGCAATACAAAAAATGAGGGACCCAGAGAGAGTTGAAGATTCCCAACTGAAGGATGGGAGGCCATGCCTACCTAGAGCAATTCCCTGAACCAAAGGCCAGCTTCTGTGCTATAGGATGCTTTTTTCTATTTCAAAATATTAAAAAGGTACTAATGATTGTGACATGGATTGCTTTTATAATGCTTAAATCAGGGCTATTGGTGTGTCTGTCATCTGAATGATGTTCATTTTACCTGTTCAGTAGGTTTTTGCTCCTCTTTTTCTGCCCTGTCCCCCTTCTTGATTTCCAGTGACTTTTACTTTCCAATCTGTCCTGCCCATGTGTGTTCTAAATTATCAGAGAGTACATGTGGTGTTTGTTTTTCCATTTCTGAGATACTTCACCTAGGATAATGGTCTCCAGTTCCATCCAACTGATGCAAAAAATATTAATCCATTCCTTTCTATGGGTGGGTATTACTCCATATACACCACATTTTGTTAATCCACTCATGAATTTATAAGCACTTAGATTAATTCCACATCATTGCAATTGTGAATTGCCCCACAGTAAACATTCAAATGCAGATGTCTTTTTGATAAAATGACTTTTTTTCCTATAGGTAAATAATAAGTACTAGGATTGCTGGGTTGAAAGGTAAGACTGATAAAAGACTTAAATATATGGCATGGAACCATAAAAATTCTAGAAGAAAATGTAGGAAAAACTCTTTTAGACATAGGCCTACACAAAGAATTTATCTATAGCTAAGGCTCCAAATGTAATTACAACAACAAAAAACATAAATAAATAAATAGGACTCAATTAAATTAAAATGCTTCTGCACAGCAAAGGTAATAATCAACAGTGCAAATAGGCAACCTATGAAATGCAAGAAAATATTCAAAAACTATACATCTGATAAAGGGCTAATATCAGAATCTACAAAGAATTCAAGAAAATTACCAAGAAAAGCAAACAACTCTATTAAAAAGCAAGTAAAAGACATGAAAAGTTTTTCAAAAGAAAATAAGTAAATGGTCAAGAAACATTTTAAAAATTGCAAATTTTTTAAAAAAAATTTTAAATATCACTAATTAGGGCAACACAAATTAAAACCACAATGAAATATCACTTTAACCCGGTCAAAATGGCTGTTACTAAAAAGTAAAAAAACAATAGATGCTGGCATAGATGCAGAGAGAAAAGAATGCTTGTACAGTGTTGGTGGATCTACAAATTATTAGTACAACCAATATGGAAAACGGCATGGAGATCCTCAGAGAAGGCTTTTAATTTGAACTTGGGAAAGGAAAGATATGTTAAAGTTGCCAAAGTTATTCCAACTAAGGAAAGTAGTCACAATTTTCTTCTTACAAGTACTAAGTAAAGAAGAGGAACACTAAAGAAATTGCTTTAAAACTCTCATCTTTACCTTGGTCACACTAGTGCAACTAACTTAACCACTCTATAACAGATTCAATTTGATATTTCTGAAATTCAATCCACAATTTTTAATCATAATCTCTGAATTCTAATTCAACATTTACCTTCATAGTCTTCATCTCCAAGGGGCTTTTAATTAGCAGAGAGCAACATAATAATAATAATAATCTTCTAACAGGAAAAAATATCTGCATGCCATATTTCTTGGAAGAATATCAGTCTAGGTAACTACAATGCAGAATAGGAAAATGTACTAATTCAATTTGTCATAGAAATGTTCTTTCTTTTAAAATCCAAGATAAATCAGCAAATGCTTCCAATCTGTGACATTTAATCCACGAATTCAAATTATTTCTAAGATTTATGCCCCATTAGAAAGATAGTTTCAATTTCCCTTGTCCTTGTGAGAGTCTAATGCATGGCTGGAAGAAAATGCATTTACACTGAACACATTCCATGACAACAATATCATTTATTGATAAGATTTTTAAGTTTAAAAAAAAATGGTGTCGCCAGATATGTTCAATTTGATTTGGTTATCTGTAAGTAGTAGATGAATGCTTCACTATGGTGAAGGTTCCTAAATGTATGGATTAACAAATAGCCTTGTAACAAAGATTGTCTACTGAATTTTTTAAAAAATCACCCACAATTATAATAATGATATAGAATTTTTAAGAATAGACTAGATGTCCATATATAGACATAAATTTAGATATGAATACAGATATACCATCGATGGGTCAAAGAATCATGCTACCTAAACTCATAAAATGTTGTAATCAATCCAGGGCCAATCTCTCCTTTTTCTCCTCTTTTTTTAACCCTTTGTTTTAAACAAGATGATTCTGTCTGCCAAAAATATCAGCAAAACATATGAAAGTGTCAAGCAGAAGTTCTCAAGCACATTAATCCAGCCTTAAGATTCAGAGTCATAATGAGGAAAGCTACAGTCATTAGAGAATATACTCCTCTTTTCCAGAAATTCAGGTTTTTAACAAATAATCACTAAATTTCACATACATTATTTGCTACACTAGAATAATAGTTATGGAAGCGATTAAACAGGCCTACCTTTCAGGAACTGAATGTCTTAGTTTACAAATGAAATAGATTCTGTATTAGTGGGTAAGTTAATACATTTATAATTAATTAGAAGAAAAGAAAAATTCTCCTTAGGAACAATTTAACTCTGGTCCACATAGGAGTCATAGAACCTACTTAATTTTATGCATAAAAATTATATAGAATATCAATTTTTTCATTATACAGTGTCACAAAAGTCAACTCTAAAGTCATCGTAAATAGGGAAAATGGGAAATTGTACTAAATGTACCTTTGTTCACAAAATATTCCTTAAAAAAAATTATAAAATATTTACACAATATTCCCTATGTTGGCCACCTCTTTGTAAAAATGTTCTAAGGAATATTTTATAAACAAAGATACAGTTAACTACAATTTCTCATTTTCCCTGTGTATGGTGACTTTAGGAGTAACTTTGAGGATGTCCTGTACATGTGATAAAGAGAAATTCCAAAGAGAAAAGCTATTTCCTCAAGGTCAAACCTCAGCTGTAGTAAGATCTGTAACTGCCCCAACCTGAGTATTAATAAGCAAAAGAAAAAGGTGGATATTCTTCAGCTAATTGCAGCTCATTAGCTCTATCACCCTTGAAGGTGTCATTCAGCAATTATATTAGTTATTTATTTCTACCTCCAAATTAGCAGCTTTTAACACAAATGGGCTGCTCTAATCTGGGTGTCAACTGGGACTGCATCATCTAAGGCTTAACTGGGTCTAGACTATTCTACCTCATTCACATGAGGTAGTTGATTCCTCAACTTGTTATGACAGAGAGAGAGAGAGAGATCTCAAGATATAGGCTTGTATTGTTTTATAAGTCAATCTTGGAAGGATATACCATCACTTCTGCTGTATGCTACTCATCACACAGTCTAGCCAAGGTAGAATAAGAAGAAAACTCTAAACGGTGTGACTACCGAGACTGTTAGAGGCTATCTTGGAAACTGGCTACTACAAAAAGAACCTCAGAACCCAGGGGACTTGGTTGTACTTGGGAAGACTCACAACTTTTAGCAAACCTTACTTTTCAGACCTGAAGATCACTCAGAACTCTTCTTAAAGAAACCTTTCCACATGCCTCTAAATCCAACTTGACTGCTTCACAGTCCAAATGATAAGAGCACCAGTCCTGGATGCTTTATTCACATATTTATTTAATTAACATGGTTTGAGTAACTACTATATGACAGGAACTCTACTGGGGATTTAAAAAGATGGTAGTGAAAAAGGTATCTGCCTTAAAACTACTTGAACACAAAGAAAAATGGAAGGGAAAGAGAGAAGAAAGAGAACAGAGGGAAAAGGAGAAAGAAGGTAAAAGAAACAGTGGGAAAGAGGGATAAAGAGGTGAGGAGCTGGAGCGGCATGGAGACAGAAACTAGCATTGACAGCAGTAAATGTAATCATAGAAGTGTTCACTTATGACATCCTGCGTTAAAATTAAGACACTGAAGTTTCAGAAGAACCTAGGAAGACTTTTGCTTAATTGTGCACATCCACATGCTCAATGGACATTAAGGAAATTTAGAAATTTAGAAATTTTATTTTAATATGTGCTCTTCTAATATGCAAAAAAGTCACACTTCAAATCAGAATTTCTTAAGTCTTTCAGTAAGAAAACTGATGAAAGCATTGAACCGTTTTTCATAAAGAAAATAAAGATGTGACACACGCATAGACACAGACACAAATTCCATGGTCCATGGGCCTAAGATCTGATCTTTAATATATTAGAGAAGTATTTTCCATGCTTCCTGCATTTGTGAACATTCATTGTAGACTCTAGTGCAAAACTTGCTGTATCTTTATGAAATTAATTGGTTAGGCAGAGCAGGATGGGACAGAAAATTACAGTATTTTCGTCTTTAGTGTATCTTTCTAGGATAAGGAGTCCCAGACTGAAAGCAGGAACTTATCTTGGCCTGCAAAGGGCATCATGTCCAAAGAGAAGCTCAGGTCTAAGTTAACCAATTTAGATGTAGAAGACATTTAGTCCAATATACTCATTTTGCAGATGGGAAAAGTGAGGACTCAGCGGCTAATGAGGGCATAGCAGCTTCAAGTCCAGCACTGCCAAATCCTCAGGATTTATGTAACCTTGGTCCATGTTATTTCAGGAAGTTTATCCACAATTATCAGAATTAGTAAACTGCAGTTAAACACTTGGTTCCAGAAAGGGAGCACTAAGTTAATCTAGATTAGGTACAGATGTCTCAGTTAAGCAGGCTGTGGGGTAAATATTATATCAACAAACATAGAGGGTATAAGGATAGGCAGATAGTCTTTGGGATGTCTCCTAGTAGATACCTCTGTAAATCTTTATGGAATAGTCTGGGTTTCCTCTCTTCCAGAAAACACAATGACACGATTACTCTGTAATGCAGCAATTTTATACTTAGAGGTACAGAAAAGCTTGAGTTTGAAAGCCAAATTCTCACTTGGAAACATAATTGAAATTCTCTGATGTGCCTATAATCCTGGTATGCTGCCATTTAAGTCTGGTACTTATGCCTGAAAAACTTCAGCAAATGCCATCAAAAGCAGGTGAGCAAACAGCTGCTATTACTATCTCCACCATGATGGGTTAGAATGACCTGGAGGAGGTAGCACATCAGAGCTCTGCAGACAACAATGCCTAGTCACATAAAATCATCCTGAAAACACACACTGCTGTTGGACCAGTCAGAGACTGATACCAAAGACAGCTGTGGTTTAATATCTAATGATTGTCCATAAACTTTGTGTGAAATCTTCTTTTTAAAATTTATTTATTATTAAATCATAGCTGTGTACATTAATGCAATCATGGGGCACCATACACTTGTTTTATATACCATTTGGCATATTTTCATCACGCTGGTTAACATAGCCTTCCTGGCATTTTCTTAGTAATTGTGCTAAGACATTTATATTCTACATTTAGTAAGTTTCACATGTACCCTTGTAAGATGCACCGGAAATCTTCTAACTCTAAACCAGCTGCAAATGCATAGTGCTCCACAGGAACTTTGAGAAACTATGGGTGGAGCCTTAACCTTTTTCCATTCTTTCCTTAATTATTCATGGTTAAAAAAGAAGTGGAGTGGAGAGAGAAACGGGGGGGGGGAGGAGTGAGTGAGGCACAAATATTACAAAACCATTTCACCAGCTTTTATGCCCTGTCACAAATTTTCAAAACAATTTATTCCCAAATGGTCCCGTGTAGTCTCAAAATAATGCCCAATTGGTTGGTGCTTTCTCTTTCAGTTGAATTCTTCTTACTATTGTGATCTATGCCCTCAGTTTGTTTTCCAGAATTCCCAGTGACCTATTATAAAGGTATTACAGCACATGTCAGGTGGGATTGCACTGCGTTGACCTGTTGAGAGCCAATAGACCCATCATCATGTTTTTCTACTTTGCCTTGTTCTTTTAACTGAAACAAATGTCACACAGGATTTAGATTTGAGTAAGAAGTATAAACATCATGAACTGTTGAGTATGCACTATGCAAATTTAAAAATTTCTATGTTAGTTCAAGGAAACTCCCCAAATGTCACTGTACATAGTAGTAAGCTAATGAACTTCATAAAAAACGGATAAAGTTGATTCACAGAAATATAAAGTGGATGTTGCTGTGCTGAGTTTTGTTGCTATATAGTGCTCCAATTTATGAATCAACTATAATTGAATTATCCAGTTTCTTCCAACTTGGAGCAATTGTGAATAATCTTACTATAAATATTCTTGTTCAAGAATCTTGATTTATGTATGCCCTATGTTCCTATATTATATGAAGAAGAGAGGAATTCTTGGTAGATGACAAGCATTATGCCAGAGGGTTTTTCCAAAATGGCTGTACTGAATTTTGTTTGAAATGTATGCTTCTGTTTATGCTTCAGTTTGAATGATGTTTACTAAGACACAAATAGGTGGCAATAGTATTTTTGAAAGCAAGAAAACAATTCCTACAAAGTTCAAGAGAGGTTACTTCTGACTCTAAATAGATTGTATTTAGAGAAAACAAATTAGGTTTCCTGACTTTTCATGGTTGTGATATTTGGTCATTAAATCTTTCTGTACCTAGACTCTTAGATCAAATAAAAAATCAAATTTAAAGAATAGAATGAATTTCCATATGATCCTATGTGCCAATAAATATAAAAAAGAAGTGGTGAATTATGAGTAATTTTTTTACCATGGCACATTATTTTTAGAATTTAAAATACACCCTCAATTATATAGTTTACATTCTTATGTGAGGAGAAGACTCATGAGTATCAATACACATATACACATATACTCTTCACTCACAGGATGGGAGGAGAATATAAAGCAGATCTGGAGTATGTGATTTAAACTAAGTATATAAATTAGTACATCTTTAAATGAGGATTTAGGAGAATCACTAGAGCAACCACTAAAAAAACTATTTTCAAAGAGTACAACAATTTTAAAAGTAAACTACAGATAAGGCAAAAGGTAATACTAAAAATTATTCAGGTAACTAATAGGAAAGTAGGAAAAGGGTGACGAGAGAAGCAAAACATAAAGAGAAATAAAACAAAGTAGCAGACTTAATTCCTACAATATCAAAAATAATTAAATATAAAGAGCTTAAAGATACCAATTAAAATGTAAGTGGCTTCAATACAAAAATACAGAAAGCACCACACTAGATTTCTTAAATGACTCGCCTAGGTGCTATTTGCAAGAAACTCATTTCAAATATGTTGATATTGGTAGGTTAAAAGTAAATGGATGGAAAACACTAATCAAAAGCAAGCTATGTAGCTAGACTAATATCAGATAAAGTGGACTGCAGAGAGAATAAAATTACCAGAAACAAAGAGGGACGCTGCATAATGATAAAAGAGTCAATCCACCAAAAAATACATGACAATCCTTCACCTATCAAATGACCGAACTTTCACAAGATGAAAGCAATGAGAACATAACTTTCCATCTTTGAACAGCGAATGTAAATTAGCAAACATATGCTCGACCTTGTATCAAACACTTTACATCCGTTATCTCATTTAATCTTTACAAAAGAAAAGCAAATATGTTATCTTCATTCTGCATATGAGTAAAATAAAGCTTTAAGGAGGCAGAAAGCATCTTGCCCAAGGTCATTGAGTTAGCACTCCTTAGGCCAATTTCTTTTCACTCATCATTCTGCCTCCATCAAGATTCACAGTGAGGTCATTACATCTAACACTGTAGTCCAAAAACTCCATTTCTTGGCCACAAAGTCTCAGAGTATTTTTACTGGTGAACAAATCCTGGCGTCTGAATGAGTAATAGGAATAAAGTGGTCATAGAAGCCAACAATAAGTACAAAGATGGAACTAGCAGATTCTGGGGCAGGAAGCAGTTAACTATACACAGTGTGGAAGTCACAACATGGGCACAGTGAACCCCAACAGTGTGAAGACTACCACATAAGTTTGGGAAAGCTTGGTACTACATAACTCCGTGGATTATGTTAACACAAACTGAAATAGGCTATCACATTCCAATAGGTATCACCTGGAGTCACAGTCCATGAAATATATCCATTCATGGTATTCCTGACAGTAATTATGCTATCTGAAAGAAATAGTCTAAAGGCTGCTAAACTGTAAAATTGCTATTAGCATCTATCTAGGCCCTGAATTCTAGGGTGGAAACAGCTGTTCAATTCAATAAGTCTATATTCTGATGAGCTGAAAGAGCAGTGCCCAGACAGTTGTACATAATAGACCAGGAAATAAACCCCACCCAAAAGTTTTAATTAATCTACAAGGGACTGAAAACTTTATTTTGCCAAGCAATTATTTCCTTTCAAATTGTCGTTGACTGTCATTGATCATCATAGTTTCCTAAGAGAAATTTTATAAACACATTCTACTCATTTTTCTAAGATTTTGATAATTTAATCACAGGTCCACGTTGGTCTATAAAAAGTACTTGGGAATCCCTAAGCTAACAAGTCAGAAAGGAAAGACCAAAGAAAAAAATAGGAGACTGTTTTCATTTGTACACTTTCCAGAGCACTTTCTTTCCTCACTAAAGTCGAAGGATGCTCTTTAGACATTAAGATAATTTCTAATAAAACTGGTAATAGAGTAATATCTAATAAGACTAATATCATATAAGATATATGACTCATAAACCATCTGAAAAGACTGACTTTGATGCCAGCTGACAGCACCAAACCTGCAGAATGTCTTTCCAAGGGTATCATCACCAAAACTACTACATGGAAATATAATTACAACAGGTCAGGGTTGTCAGAAAAGTATAGGGCCATGACTGGAAGCTAAAATTGTAGTTTTCTATAAGTCAAGAGGCTGTGATAAGCCTACTCTTTTATATAATTCTCCATCTTTGGAGCACTTTGCAGAGTTTATCTTTTTTAATGCATAGGTGCTCAGAAAATGTTACTTGAATTAAATGAAATTTAATTTAAATGAGAAATGCAATTTAATTTAAGAATACCCAAGGGGATCCAAAACCTTGCAAGTATAAAGGCAGAGTCCAGCACCCATAAAGAGAAGAGATAATTACACAAGTGAGTCTGAATTCTGACCTTGGGTTAGAAGCTATACACTCTGTGGATGTGGACTGTGCTTGGCCTGCGAATGTTTATTTTAGTCAGAAAGTGGAAAAATCTTTGCAGTAAATTTTCTGCAAAGTCAGCACAGGTGGTCCACATTGCTTCGTCTGAGAAGCCAATCCTTCCTCTTTGGTTCTGATGGCAAAAATCCATTGTTTCCAACACTATCAGTTACATCTGTATGTTACTTCAGCAAAAGATAAATCAATCAGTCCAGGAGAATTCTAAAAATCCAGGCTCTGAAGTTAGCATTTTGATTCTGAACTCTGCTGCTAACTTAATATGAGATCTTAAAAGGAAATAATTAACTTCACAAAATCTCCATTTCTAACTCGTGATATGATAAGGATAGCATCTGCATCACAAGATTTTAAAGGTAAAATGACTTTGTATGCTGAAAGTCCTATGCAAATGTTATTATTACCTGTTGGATAACACAATTGACCAGGGATTTGGAAGAATATTCTGAGGTCTGAAGTATGAGAGCAAAAACTTCTCTGTGAAACTTCAAAGAGGATGAGAGAAATTTAAAGTTGAAAAAAGATAAATGTGACAATATGAAGTTTTAAAATATCATTTCTAATAGAAAGGAAAGTAAATTGGTGTGTTAATCTCCATAAGTTTAATCTACTAAAGTAAATATAATTAATATTTTAATTATTAATTGAGTCAAGGTATTTTTGCAGCAAAAAATGAGCTATTCTTTTCATTCAGTTTGATTCATTCCTGTTGCTTTATGGAGAACAATTCATTTCAAGTATCAAAAAGCTCTGTCAGACACCAGGAAAACAGGTAATGGATGTAAGAGGTCATTTCTTCCACTCGATCTAATACTTCTAGTGATAGTCTTTATCTATCTTGTGATAATTACCAAGGATTATTGGGAATTTCTATTTGCTATACATAAAGTCCTTAATGGTGTTAATGGAAGGTGATCCTTGCCTTCCCTGCAACAAAGACTAAATATAGAAATCTACCCCAGCCCCTACCCCCACAAAAACCCATGCCAACATGAAATGAAATAACAGTGATTTTGCCTGAACAGAGATTATTTTTCTTCTCTGCTTTCCCCAAAAAGAGCTTCTCAAGTAACTAGACTATACCTGAGATGGAAAGGAAGAGAAAGGTGGTGTTTAGAGAAGATCTGTAAGGATCTACATAAACAAGGTAAACCAGTTTATAATCCCATTCCCCTTTCCTCTGCTCTCTACTACACCATTTAAAAAACTCCACTAACTCTTGTAATGAAAACATCTCAGCTGCTGATCATTCTTCAGAATCTGCCTCTGCTTACCTTTGCAACTCTTGTCAATTCCCCACCTTACTTTTGGCTTCAGCCAAACTGGATCACTTGTGATTTCCCAAAGAAGTCACTCCTTAGTCTGTGACTGCTCATGGTACAGTCATTTGGAACATTTATGATATTCTATAGTTAAACGATTGCTGATGTGTCTGTTACCTCTTTGAGAGAAAGGATTGCATTCTTTATAGGATCCAGCACGTGGTAAACTCTTATATACTCATAAGAATATACTTATTCTACAAAGGATCACAGAGTAAATAACTTATGCTTTCTGAGCCATTCAGTCTTCACCAGTTCTGACACTGTTGTCTACTCAAGTAGATGCTACCCAATTCTGCCATGGTAGAGGAAATAAAAGAGGGTCAGGCAAAATAAACAAGTAACTGTGACTATGTTTCAATAAAACTTTGTTTACATAAACAGGTGGTGGGTCAGATTTAGCCAATGAGTCCTAGTTGGCCGACTTCTGAAAAACTAAATGATTGAATGAGAAACCCTAGAAAGTCCTTCTCACAAAGAGGACATCAAAACCCAGTGGAAACCTGACCATGTATGGGTAAAAAATGAAAAGAGAGCCCTTTGTAGTAGAATTGGAAGGGAAGGAGTGCCACAAAAGCAATCCCCTGTCCTCATTCTGGAAACTAGGAGTGATCTGAGTTAACATGCAAGCAGCTGGGGAAGTGCAGATCCATCAACAGTTTTATGAAGGCTGCAAATCTAGTGTTTGCTACTGCTATAATCTATTAAATTGTTTAGTTCTTAGAATAAAGAATGCTTACAAATAAGTGTGCAATAGACTTTCTCACAGGGTTTATTTTTTTCCTACATTTCATGTGAACTAAACACCTAGGAAAGATGCTAACTAATCAAGATATGATTATGTATACCACAAGAATGAAACAATGAGATGGAAATTCCAGTCCTACTATGAGGGGTAGGTGACACTTTGTCTGAGTTCTGAGAGTGATAATTTGGACAGGCAGCATAGGTGGCACTGAGAGCTTATTTTCAATTCAAATGAATGTGCCATTCTATCATTATTGGATGGAAGATACCTAAATAAACCAATAATATTTTGCTTTATGGCATAATTCTAACACCCATATTTTATTTTTTATTTTCCATGTTATATTTTATTGTGGAATTGTGTAAAGCAAAAAAAAAAAGGACCATAAAATAAGAGAATGTAGCATGGCATGTCCATTTGTCAGAAAGAAACTGAAAAAGAAGAGGGTTCACTTAAGTTTCTGGCACACATTCGAATGGGATCCAAACTTTAAGATATATTTCCAAATGCAAATAACACAGATAAAATGTTGGAGTGGTGCCTGATCCCACATAATCTTCTACTCTGGAAGGCTAAACATCTGACATTGTTAGAATTGCTGGAGCCAAATTGTCCAATTTGAAGCAGAGACATCATTCCCAGCAGCACCACCTGGTTAATGTGGGATAAAGTTAAATTATATAGGAGAGGGAATTCAATGAATGAAGTTGCACAAATATAAAAAGACCCTGGCAGTAAAATAACCTGAACATGCCTACTGCCCTTTAGAGAAGAAAGTGTCTGACCTTGTTAAATGCATGTGCATGTTTCCTATCTCCACATGTCCCCTTTCCTTTCTTCCTCTAAAAAAGTATCTCCAAATTTTGAAACAATTGAATCAAGCTTTGTAATATATGAAATGCCAATTTACCACAAATGATGGGTGCTCAGTAGAAAAAAGTTGGTGCCTTGGCTTTTTCTGTTTCATTGGCTTCAGAGCACACATCCTTATGTGGCCTGAAAGCATCAATGCTCTCTCTTAAGCCCTGTGTGATAAAGTCAGCGCTAATTCACTCAGAGGTCAAAATCTATGTAGACAGCCTCACTTAAGTGGATTCCATTCAGAGGAAGACCACTGTGGCGAAACACTTAGCTTTTAGCCTAAATTTTGTGGACTGTTAGCCTATCACACACATATACACCTGCATTTTTTTCTTTTGCACTACAAACACAGAAAACCATAATAAAAAGCTTTGTGAATCCTTTAACCTCATTTTCTTCTGCAATGAAAAATAATTTTGGTAATCAAAGCCATGAAAATAGCCTCAGTCCATTTTACCATTGAACCTAGAATAGAGCTAAATTTTGGTTCAGAATTTCTTAACCCTTTTTCTAAACTTTGCCCATGCTTCATTTATCGATCCTTAATTTTTTGTTCCTACACTATTAATGTCAGGAGTTTTAATTAAGATGCTTTTGTAGAATAAACAGATAAAAATGGGTGAGGTATAATGGGTAGAAAAGTACTGGAGAATCAGTGAACCATGAATAGATTTACTACTCAATTCCAACCATTCTAGCCATATAAGAATATGTGCAAATGTTGTCAGCTATTTTGACTTTAAAGAAATTCTCAAAATCAAGATTGTTATGTACATGCTTAGATTTTAAACATTTCTTTTTTAAGCCATGGGCTTACAAAATATATTTAATGATCAGCTGATCCATTCATTTACAACCTTTCCTTAATAGACACAAGTGATTCCACCAGTTCATTTTTATGAGTTGTGTCAGAGGCAGAGAAGCATATCAAATAAAACACTGAGTTTATATTATGGGCTACTGCTTGAATCTGAAATTCTAATGACTACCTAATCCTAAGGAAGTTATTTAAAGTAAGAGCCTTATATTATTCATTAATATTTTGTCATTAAAATTTTTTGTATACTGCCCACAGATGCAACTAGTAGAAGGACGGATTAAATAATAATAATGATGATGATGACAATGGTCACAGTTCCAAAATGGTGGCACATAAACAAGCTAGCTTCACTCGCCCATACAGTAATTTAAAGCAAATATACAGTGCTTGGACTATCACCAGCAAAAACTCACTACTCAAAAAAAAGGAGGAGATAGTTTTCAGGGCCACAGAGAAGTGCAAAACCTCTGAGCAGATGGTGAGGGATTCAGAATTCCATGGTGATGATGTTCTTCTCCTCCCCCAACCCACCCAATATCAAGTGCACAAAAAATTTCCCCTTTACTCATGGTTTATACAATGGAAAAAATAAAATCAGATTAGAAAATCATCTTGGGTTCCTGGGCAGGAAACCTAGTCTTGCCTTAACCCACAGGAAGCATCAGGAGTGCCTGAAAAAAGGAATATCTCTGAGGATGGCCAGGTAAAAGTGGTGAGGGGAGACTTCCATTTCCAGTCCAGGAAACTGTGTTATGTAGGAAGAAGACAAGGAAGGCCAAAGAAGACAAAAAATCCAGTGGCTATTCAATAGCACCACACAGCTGATGGATTGTCCCATATGTCCCCTGGGCCTAAACCCCTATCCAACTTTCCCATACTACCAGGATACCCCTTTGAGACATCCCTCATTTGGAATGTGAGACACTCTGATTGTTTACTGGAGCTGAGTAAAACCTGGGCTTAAAATCTCATCTAGCCCCAAAAAGAAGCTGTGACCCAGTGGAGAAAAAAATGATAGAAAATCACCAGGTAAATTATAAAGAATCTCTAAGTAAACATCCTCAATAAATAACAAAACAAGACTGGAGTGACTAATTCTTCAGTGCAGACATAAATGCACAGCCATAAGAAACAAAGACAGACAAGGAAACATAAACTTTTCAAACAGACAAAGCAAGAAAGTAGTGACTTACCACAAAGAGACTGTGAACTCACAGATAAATAACCCAAAATAGCCATTTTAAGGTAACTCAGTGATCACCAAAATAACTTAGAAAAGCAATTCATAAACTTGTAAGAAAAATTTAAGAAAAAGATTGAAATAATTTTTAAAAAATGAAACAGAAATCTTGAAAATTAGAAAGGTATTTGCTGAACTGAAAAATTCATTAGAGCTTCTCAACAGCAGACTAAATCCCAAGTAGAGGAAAGATCCAGTGAGCCTGAAGGCAGGCTATTTGAAAATACACAGTCAAAGAAAAAAAAAGAATTAAAAATAATTAAGATCACTTACAAGGTATAGAAAACAATCTCAAAAGACCAAATTTGAGAGTTCTTGGTGTTTAAGAGGGAGCTGAGCAAGAGCAAGGAGGGGAAAGCTTACTCAAAGAAAAAATAACACAAAACTCTTCAAAACTTGAGAAAGACATAAATATCCATGTTCACGAAGTTTTGGACCCAAATAAGACTACCTCAGAGCATATAATAATGAAGATCTCAAAGGTCAAGAACAAAGGGAGGATCTAAAAGAACAGAAGCAAATGACATATAAAGGATCTCCAATCTGTCTGATAATAACTTTTCAGCAAAACCATAGGCCAGAAAGGAGTGAAATGACATTTTCAAGAGCTGAAAAGAAAAATGGAAAAAAACCTGTCATCAAATACTATGTCCAGCAAAGCTATCCTTTACCTATGAAGGAGAGAGAAAAGCTTTTCCAAACAAAGAAAAGCTGAGAAAATTCACCATGTCAGACCCATATTACAAGAAATTCTAAACGGAGTGCTTCAGTCAGAAAAACAAAATAGCATTGTGAAAAAAGAATACATTTTAAGGTATAAAAAATTTGAAGGTTAAAAAACAAACAGGTGAAATTAAGTATGCAGATAAATTCAAAATATTATAATATTGTAATTGGGATGTGCAGTTCACTAATAACTTTAGTATGAAACCCAAAAGACAAATCTATCAAAAAATAAGCAATGGCTACATCAACCTGTAAAAATATGTAATTAGAACAACATAAAGTAAAAATGGGGAGATAGGGTTTGATTCTTCCTTTGTTCTTTTCTTTGTGATGTAAGATAATTTATCTCTTTAAAATAACTTACTAGGGCGGCGCCTGTGGCTCAAAGGGATAGGGTGCCAGTCCCATATGCTGGAGGTGGTGGGTTCAAACCCAGCCTCGGCCAAAACCACAAAAAAAAAAAAAAAATAATAATAATAATAAAAAAAATAAAATAACTTACTATACCTATAAGATATTTTCCGTAAGGCTCAGGGTAACCACAGTGCAAAAACTATGAGTTCACTAAAAATAAAGAGCAACAAATTAAAACATACTACCAGAGAAAATCACTTAACCATAAAGTAAGATAGAGAGAAAAAAAGAGAGAGAGAGAGGAGTTTCAAAACAACCAGAAAAACAACCAACAAATGGCAGTGGTAAGTCATAACTTATCAATAATAACACTGAATAAAAATGGATTCAATTGTTCTATTAAAAGACAGAGTGGCTGAATGGATAAAGGATCAAGACCCAACAATATGCTACATATAATAAATCCATTTCATCTATAAAGATACGTATAGACTGAAAATGAGTAAATATAAGAAATATTTCAGGCAGATTAAAACCAAACAAAAACCAGGATTAGCTAGATTTATATCAGATAATATAAATTATAAATCAAAGACCATAAAAAAGGACAAAGAAAATCATTATATAAGCAGCTATATACAAAAAAATTTAACAAATTGAAAAACTCAGAAGAAGTTAATAAATTCTTGGACACATATAGCTTAACAAGATGGAACCATGAAGATATAGCAAACCTCAAGAAACCTGCAATAAGTAATGAGATTGAAGCCATAATAAAGAGTATGCACCTGTGGCTCAACGGAGTAGGGTGCCGGCCCCATATGCCAGAGGTGGTGGGTTCAGGCCTAGCCCTGGCCAAAAACTGCAAAAAAAAAAAAAGTATGAAAATAGTTATCAAAGAAAAGTCCAGAATCTGGTGACTTGATTGCTGAATTCTGCCACATATTTAAAAAAGAACTAATAGCAATTTGACTCAAATGCTTAAAAAAAAATTGAGGATGAAATACTTCCAAACTCATTCTACGAGACCAGAATTACCCTGATGTCAAAACCAGACAGGGACCCAACAAAAAAATAAGAAAACTAAAAGCCAATATCCTTGACAAACATATACCCGAAAATTCTCAACAAAATAACTTACTAACTGAATTCAATAAAACATTAAAAATATCATCTATCATGAATAAATGGGATTCATCCCAGAAATGCGGGGATGATTCAATATATAGAAACCAATAAATGTGATACATCATATTAATAAAATCAAGAACAAAAAATGCAACAATTTTAATAGATTTCAAAAAAATTCAGTGTCTCTTTAAGATAAAAACCCTCAAAGAACAGTATAAATGCACATATCTCAAAATAATTAAGGCTATATATGATAAACTCACTGCTAACATGATACTGAATGAGGAAAAAATGAAAGCTTTCCTCTAAGAACTACAAGTCAATGATGCCCAATTTTGCTATTTTTATTCATCATACTACTGGAAGTCCTGGCTAGAACAATTAGGCATAAGAAAAAAATAAAGAGCTTCCAAATTTAAAGGAAGAAGTTAAATTGAGCTGTTCATAGATGACACGATCTTAGAAAAACTTAAAGACTTCACCAACACTGTGAGAATTAAAAAATAAATTGGGTAAAATTGTAGGATACAAAATCAACGCACAAAAATCTGTAGTATTTACACACAACAAAGAATAATCTGAAAATAAATTCATAAAGCAATCTTTTTTACTATAGTTACAAAAATATAAAATGTCTAGGAATCATTTTAACCAAGGAACAGAAATGTCTATACAAAAAAACTATAAAATTTTGAAGAAAGAATTTGAGGATAACATGCAAAAAATAAAAAAAAATTCACACTTATGAATTGGAAGGGATAATATTGTTAAAATGACCATGGCATACTACTCAAAGCTATTTACAAACTCAATGTTCAGCAAAATTCTTCACAAAAATAAATAATCCTAAAATTTATGTGGAACCACAAAATACCCTAAGTACTGACAGCAATCCTGAACAAAAATTACAAAGCTAGAGACATCACATTACCCACCTTTAAAATATATCACAAGACTATAGTAACCAAATCAGCAGAGTACTAACATACAAACAAACACATAGGTCAATGGAACAGAACAGAAATCCCACATATAAATCTACACATTTACATTCAACTCATGTTCAATAAAGATGCCAGAACTTGCATTACGGAAAGGACAGTAAATTGTCATGGGCAAATTGGATAACCATACACAGAAGAATAAAACTAGACACCCATCTCTCACCATATACAAAAATCAAATCAAAATGGATTAAAGAGTTAAATCTAAAACCTGAAACTATGAAACTGCCAGAACAAAACATTGTAGAAATGCTCCAGGATATCTGGGAGAAGATTTTCTGTGTGTTAGACCTCAAAAACACAGGCAACCAAAGCAAAAATAGACAAATGAGATTATGTCAGGCTATAAAGCTTCTTCATGGAAAAAAAAAATCAACAAAGTCAAGAAACAACCCATAGAATGAGAAAATATTTGCAAACCATCCATCTTAATGAATTAACTATCCATTAATCCCATTAAGGGATTAATAGCCAGAACTTGACAGTGAAAAAAAATAATCTGACTAAAAGAGGGGCAAGTGATCTGAATAGACATTTCTCAAACGAAGATATACAAATGACCAATCAAAATATGAAAAAAATGCTCAACATCACTAATCATCAGAAAAATGCAATCAAAAGCACAATTAGATACCATCTCACCCCAGGAAAATGAGTTTTTCTAAAAGACAGGGAATAATGGAGACTGGCAAGGATGGGGAGAGGGAAATCCTCCTAGAGTCTGGAGGAATGTAACTTAGTACAGCCGCTAATAGAGAACTATGTGGAGGTTCCTTAGGAAACTAAAAGTAGAATTGCCATATGATCCAGCAATTCCATTACTAGGCATATAACCAAAAAGAAATCAAAGTATGAGCTCAAAAGGAAAGGTATGTGTGTATTTTATTTGTATATATGCACATATATGTGTGTCTGTGTGTGTGTATAATACACACATAATGGAATACTCCAGCCAGGCATAAAAAAGAGTGGAATCTTGTCACTTGAAGCAAAATAGATGGAACTAGAGAACAGTCCACCAAGTGAAACAAGCCCAGCACAGAAAGACAGATACTGCATATTTTTACTCATATGTGGGAGCTAAAGAAAAGTAAATCACATGAAGATATAAAGGATGTTGGTGGCTACCAGAAGCTGGGAAGAATAGAGAGTATAAAAAGAGGTTAATTAACAGGTATGTTTGATAGAAGATCAAAAGATTTGATAGCTCGATAGATTGACTATCAATAATACATTGAACATTGTATTTTAAAATAGCTAAAAGAGACCAATTTAAATGATTCTATCATAAAGAAAAGGCAAATATTTAAGGTGATAGATATATCAATTACATTGATTCAATCTTTACAAATTATATGAATGTATTCAATTATCTCATGTACCTCAAATATATGTGTTTAACATGTATTAATAACAAAAGAAAAAATTAAAAACCAAAACTAAAATAATAATTTTTTTTAATCTTAATGTTTTAAATCCTAATAAAGGTAAAAGACAATGCCTTTGAAATTTTAAAAATACAGGCCGAGATATTCAGAAAGGTAAACATACTCATTAAATATATTTAAAGTTCAATTTAAAATATATCAACTGCAGAATGATAAAAAAGTTTGTTCTTTAGGTTTCCAGAAACTAAAAGTATATACTGCCTAAAATCACATGTGTGAACAATGTAAAAATGTATATTTTATGCTGGGAGAGCTTATACAAAGCAATTAATAAGATGATTCATTGCCATAATATCTAATAACACCTCCATAAAATAGAAAAAGATACCACTCAAAATACTCAAAAAAAATTATAAAAATTCACACACTATCAGTCATCTGTTCTGCTGAATGTTTTTTTCCTATGGCCTCCATGAACTTTGCTAGGCTTTCTAAATTCAGTGATTAGAAGATCAGAGATTTTGAATTTCCTGAATCACTTCAGAATTTAACCCCAAAGTTCACACTAGTAAATCTGTTTCCCTTTTCAATTAGGCTATAGCTAAAAAGCAATCTTCTAGCTACACTGAAGAAATAATCCTATCTCATACAAGAGACAAGCCAACAATACATTCACATACAGGGGAGAAATGGCATACCAAGAGGGTTTGAAATATATGTATTGACAATCAACATACATATGAAATATACACAAAAATATACTTGTATATAAATAACCTAAGAAAACAAATTCTCACATAAACCTGTTCCCTATCCTGACATGGGATCTTGGATTCCTTTCTCCACTATTTGAACTGGTTAAAGGGTTCAGACTCCTACTAAAGCTTCCTTCAAACTATTTCTCCTCTCTCTTTTTAGCAGAGCTCTAGGGAAGACTCTTCCTTCAACTCTTAAGTCTACTATGACCACTGACAACTTTGAAAAATCATAAATATTTTTATGGATAGACCCTTAACTCAAACTTAATATCATTGAAAAGATCCATATGGATATCTCCAAAGCTGGTTATCTCTCTTCTCCCTTCAGTGCATCAATCTTCCATTCACCATGCCAAAACCACAAACATTTTCGCTTTTGTATGAGATATTTTACTGTGGCAAAACATACATAATACAGAATCTACTATTTTTACTATTTTTAAGTGTACAGTTCAGCGACATTAAGTACATTCATATTGTTGTGAAGCCATCACCACCATACGTTTCCAGAGCTTTTTCATCCTCTCAAAGTAAAACTCTATACCCATAAAATAAATGCAAACCAACAGTGGGTAGGAAGGTAGGAACATGTCAAAACAAATGGTCTTTGATATGTGATTGTTTTAAATACGAATTCCCCATTCTTCCCTCCCCCTATTTCCCAGTAAGCATATCCTACTTCCTGTTTCTATGAATTTGACTATAGCGGGACATTGTACGTGTATAAGTGAAGTACACTATATTTGCCCTTTTGTGTCAGCTTTATTTCACTTCACACACAGTATCTTCTCAGACTTTATTTTACTTGTTTCACACTCTACTCCACAAGTTCTATGACACCATCCTGCACTATTACTTTGCATCTATCCCTTTCTCTTAAACTTCCCTATAATTTCCTGACAATTGCTTTAAGAACTTTCCAAAAGGCACATCAAATTTGATCTGTCTTCTCTCGTACATGAGAAAAATCTCCCCCAAATACTTTTTTATTTCAGAACCTTTGCTGGTTTCCCAGATATTCAGGGGAAAAAAGTCCTCACTTCTTAGCTTTGTATTAAAAAATCCTTCAGCCAGGAGGATAGGAGCAAGATGGTGGACGAGTAACAGCTTCCTGCATCTGGGCACTGTGAGTCTGGGGAGATAGGACTCCAGGCACCTCTGGCTCGTGGGATCTGCCTATCATCACCCCTGTGAGGATACAGGGAGTCAGCGAGAGACTTCTGGACCCCAAGAGGAAGACTAAAACAGTGGAAAAACAGCAAGTGGTCGCATGCGTTCAATCGGTCTAAACCTGCCCACAACTGTAAGTTCAGTAGCAGCGAGACTGAAAACCAGAAAGGCCTTACCTGTGAACTGTTGTGGTGTCTTTGGACTTGGCACTCAGTTGAACTGCACTGGGGAGAGCCTGAGCGGGAGTGGAAGAACTTTGGCCGTTGTCTAGGGCCCCAGTCTGAGTCACCGAGCCAGACAGCGCTGATAGTGTTTGGCTGTGGGCCACAGGGAACCATTGAGAGTGACCTGCCCTGGCAAGCTCTGCCCTCAGGGTCGCAGAGCTAGAATTTGGGTGGGAGCTGGTAACCTAGCGACTGAGTAGCCTAAGGGTGGGGTCTGAGCCGCCTTGCAGCCCTAACCCTCAGGGGCAGAGTGAGACCGGTTTTGGCACACTGGGTAAGTGGATAGCCACTTCAGCAGTGATTCCAGCAACAAGCACTTTCCTGGGAAAGCTTCTGCTCAGCAAGTTTACAAGTTCAAAGTGCCTTTTAAGTGGGCTGAAGAGATTTAGGGTGTCTACCTGCTGGGGTTTGAGAAATCAGCAGCCTCCAGTCATATCAGAACTGTGATTAACATCTCATACCCCAGAAGACCACATGTTGCCCAGACAATATTCCACAACATATACATACTGCTTTGTTTTTGGTTGTGTGTTTTTCTTTTTTCTTTTTTTTTTTTTTTGGTTTGGTTGTTTTTTTGTTTATTTTGATGTTGTTGATGTTGTTTTGTTTTTTAATTTTAACCTTTTCTGTACAGATCTTTTTTCTTTCTCAATTTTTCTAGTTTAATTATAATCACCCATTGCTGCCTTTTTCAATAACTAGAATTTCATTTTTGCTAGTGTTTCTACCGCTATTATTTCGTTTTTCACCCATTTTTATCCCAGAAAGTTTTCTGTTTGCTTGTTTTGGTTTGATTTATAGCATTTTTGTCTTTCCTCTCTACTTGCTGGAGGTGGGGTACTGTGTGTGATCAGGTTAGCAAAGAGCTGCTGACCTCAAGGGAACCACCAAACTGGGCACCGAAAGAAGGTGTGTTTTTTTTAAAGTTGTGACAAAGTACCCTACCGTACACCTATATTGCTCTGTCTCCCTCTTTTTGTGCCTCTCTTCTTTTAGTCAATATTCCTTTTACCAATCCCCTCTCCTTTCTCTATTTTTTTTTCTTTTCACTCAGTCCTCCTTTCTTTCATCCCTTTCTTGCTCTTCAATGTTCTCACCCTTCTGGTCCTGTACCAAAAGGACTCATCAAAACCTTAGTCCACAGGAACGAGAATTTAAAGAGCAACAGGAAGTGAAAGGAAAATTAGGGCAAGGAAACAGATAAAAGAAATCACTCATGAGGAAGAATCAGGAGAAAACTCCAGGCAACATGAAGAACCAGTTCAGAACAACCCCACCAAGGGACCATGAGGTAGCTACTGCAGAGGATTCTACCTATAAAGAAATGTTAGGAATGACAGAAAGGGAATTTAGAATACACATGATGAAAACAATGAAAGAAATGATGGAAACAATGAAGGAAACTGCTAATAAAGTGGAAAATAACCAAAAGGAAATCCAAAAACAGAATCAAATAAAAGATGAACGATATGAAGAATATAAAAAGGATATAGCAGAGCTGAAGGAACTGAAACAGTCAATTAGGGAACTTAAAGATGCAATGGAAAGTATTAGCAACAGGTTAGACCATGCAGAAGAAAGAATTTCAGAGGTAGAAGACAAAGTTCTTGAGATAACTCAGATAGTAAAAGAGGCAGAAAAGAAGAGAGAGAAAGCAGAACATTCACTGTCAGAATTATGGGACTTTATGAAGTGATCCAACATACAAGTTATAGGAATCCCAGAAGGGGAAAAAGAATGCCCCAGAGGAATGGAAGCCATACTAGAGAATATTATAAAAGAAAATTTCCAAATTTCCCAAATATCACCAAAGATTCTGACACACTGCTTTCAGAGGGCTCCCAGGTTGCCTCAACTCTAACCGAGCTTCTTCCAAGACACATTGTGATGAACCTGTCCAAAGTCAAGACAAAAGAAAAGATTCTGCAAGCTGCCAGGAATAAGTGCCAGATGGATTTGCAAATCCATCAGAGTGACTGCAGACTTCTCTAATGAAACTTTCCAAGCAAGAAGACAATGGTCATCTACCTTTAATCTACTTAAACAGAACAATTCCAGCCCAGAATTCTGTACCCTGCTAAGCTAAGCTTAAAAATTGACGGAGAAATCAAATCATCTACAGGAAATACTTCAACCTGTTCTGCACATTGACTAACACAATGGATCAGCAGCAAAGTAAGAACTCAGAAATTAAAGGACAGAACCTAACCTCCACACTGATGCAAAAGATAAAACTAAGCAATGGACTCTTACAAAATAAGACGAATAGAATACTACCACACTTATCAATTATCTCAATAATGTTAATGCCTTGAATTCCCCACTGAAGAGACATAGATTGGCTGACTGGATTAAAAAACACAAGCCATCCATTTGCTGTCTGCAAGAAACACACCTGGCTTCAAAACACAAATTAAAGCTCCGAGTCAAGGGTTGGAAGACAATTTTTCAGGCAAATGGAATTCAGAAGAAAAGAGGAGTTGCAATCTTATTTTCAGATTCATGTGGATTTAAAGCAACTAAAGTCAAAAAAGACAAAGATGGTCACTTTATATCGGTCAAGGGAAAAATACAACAAGAAGATGTTTCAATTCTAAATATTTATGCACCCAATTTAAATGCTCCCAGATTCTTGAAACAGACCTTACTCAGTCTGAGCAATATGATATCTGATAATACCATCATAACAGGGGACTTTAACACTCCTCTTACAGAGCTGGACAGATCCTCTAAACAGAAATTAAACAAAGATATAAGAGATTTAAATGAGACCCTAGAACAACTGTACTTGATAGATGCATATAGAACACTCCATCCCAAAGATAAAGAATATACATTCTTCTCATCACCCCATGGAACATTCTCCAAAATTGATCATATCCTGGGACACAAAACAAATATCAACAGAATCAAAAGAATTGAAATTTTACCTTGTATCTTCTCAGACCATAAGGCCCTAAAGGGGGAACTCAACTCTAACAAAAATGCTTGACCAAAAACAAAGGCATGGAAATTAAGCAATCTTCTGTTGAATAACAGATGGGTGCAGGAAGAAATAAAACAGGAAATCATTAACTTCCTTGAGCATAACAACAATGAAGACACAAGCTACCAAAACCTGTGGGATACTGCAAAAGCAGTTTTGAGAGAAAAATTTATCGCTTTAGATGCCTACATTCGAAAAACAGAAAGAGAGTGCATCAACAATCTCAGAAGCCATCTTATGGAATTGGAAAAATAACTGTGGACGGCTGACACCACAGCATCTATTTTGTAGGCCAAGTGCTATTTCCGGTACTAACAGACTTAAGTTTCTATTTCCCTGCAAACGCCAGGCCTCTTTTTGTAAATCACATGAGCGAAACTTGGAAGCTTGCCGTTTGGAACTTATCTCCACCAAGGCCAGGTTGCTTGGATACCTGGTGACATAAACCTCCTCCTTCACCTACCCTCATATACCCTGGAAGAACTTTGCAATAAACGAGACTTGATCAGACTCCTGTCTTGTCTCCATTCTTCGCGCCCCTTGCCCCTTCCCATTCTCACCCCCTCCGCCAGGTATCCCTGTCAACTGACCCGCGGGCTGGGTCACATGGCACTCAAACAGGGACCTGGATATGAGGGAAAACTGTGAAGAAGCTACTGGAGGCAGCCAGCCAGCTCAGAGAAACATTGGGACCTCACCACGCAGTAGCCTGCTGCGCTGGAACGAGGATCTCGGTGAGTAGTAATGATCATGGGGCAAGAAGTCAGTTAGCATGAGTTATTTCTGGAACAGTTGAGAGAGGCACTCAAGACGTGAGGAGTAAAGGTCAAAATTAAACAGCTATTTCAATTTTTTGACTTCTTAAAAGAAGTCTGTCTTTGGTTTCCTCAAGAAGGAACCATAGACGAGAAAAGACGGAAAAGAGTAGGTGATGCTTTAAATGATTTTTATCAGATATTTGAACCTGAAAAAATACCAGTCACTGCTTTCTTGTACTGGAATCTCATTAATGATATTATTAGCTATCGCAGTGTTTGCCCTGCAGTTGTGGATGTCATAAAAAAGGGAGAAGAACTGTTACATCACCACAAAGAAAAGAATATTAAATCCCAAGATCCATCCCAGGATTTTGGGGCTGCTGGACGCACTCCTCCTAACTGTCAGCTTAATGAGCAAGAAGATCTTATCTCACTAGAGAGTGATGAGGAATCAAACAAAGAGGAATCAGGCATTCCCAGCCCTCTATAAATTACCGGAAAAACAGACAAAAAAGGGCTAGGAAATTTATCTTAAGGGCTATTGACATTCCTGCAGGCCATGCAGATAGGATCACTTGGAAAAGTGACGAGCCTGTATGGGTTGATCAATGGCCCCACTCAAAAGAAAAATTAGATGCCGCTCAGCAGTTAATGCAGGAACAACTAAAAGCTGGGCATATAGAGGAAAGCAACTCCCCATGGAACACTCCAATCTTTGTCATAAAAAAGAAATCAGGGCGATGGAGACTATTACAAGATTTAAGAGCTATAAACTCCAGTATGGTCCTCATGGGGGTGTTGCAACCAGGATTACGCACTCCTGTGGCCATCCCTCTTGGTTACTATAAAATTATCATTGATCTTAAAGACTGTTTTTTCACTATACCACTCCATCCATTAGATCAAAAAAGATTTGCATTCAGTCTTCCCTCTATCAACTTCAAGGAACCTATGAAAAGATTCCAATGGAAAGTTTTACCACAGGGCATGGCCAACAACCCACCTTATGCCAAAAATTTGTTGCTGCAGCTATTCAGGAAACTAGGCTTTGCTGGAACTCCATGTACATCATTCATTATATGGATGATATTCTTATTGCTGGACAGAATGCTCAGCAGGTTTTACTATGTTACGGTGATTTATCATCCTCCCTCACAAACCAGGGACTTCAAATAGCCCCGGAAAAAGTTCAGCTAAAAGATCCCTACCTTTATCTTGGTTTCCACCTAACTGGACCCAGAATTACTAATACTCAAGCTACCCTCAGATTGGACAAATTAAAAACACTAAATGATTTTCAAAAGCTCTTAGGGGATATAAACTGGCTTAGACCTTACTTAAAACTAACCACAGGGGATTTAAAACCTTATTTGCTATTTTACAAGGTGATAGCAACCCCAATTCTCCTAGAACATTAACAGAAGAAGGCCGTCAGGCTGTAGCATTAGTACAACAAGCTATTCATTCACAATTTGTTACAACCATAGATTACACTCAGCCCCCGAGCTACATCATTTGTAAAACTTCTCTTACACCCACAGCAGTATTTTGGCAAACTGCCCCCATAATGTGGATCCACTCACCTGCTTCTCCCACGAAAGTTATTTATCCCTATTATCAGGGATAAATAACTGTCATGGATATCATCATTATGGAAGAGAAAATAGTGAAAAATACTTTGGTAAAGAACCAGATATCATTATACAGCCTTATTCTCAGGTACAAATTAATTGGTTATTTCAAACTACAGAACATTGGCCTATTGCTTGTGCTTCTTATCCAGGTAAACTTGACAATCATTATCCACCCAATAAATTATTACAATTTATTAGTACACATGACTTTGTATTTCCCACAAGAACCTCCAATTCCCCATTGCCCAATGCCTTGTTAGTTTTCACAGATGGCTCCTCTTCTGGTCATGCAGCTTACACCTTTAATACAGAGACTGTGCAATTTCAAATAAAATCAAATTCTGCACAAATTGTAGAACTTCAAGAAGTTATTGCAGTTTTCTCCGCATTTCCCAATCAAGCTTTGAATATTTATACTGATAGTGCTTATTTAGCTCATTCAGTTCCCTTATTAGAGACAGCAGTGCAAATCAAACATGTATCAAAAACTGCTACCTTTTTCTTGCAACTTCAAAATCTTATACACCAAAGGAACCTCCCCTTTTTCATTGGACACCTTAGGGCTCATTCCAATTTACCTGGCCCCCTAACTGATGGTAACCGCAGAGCAGACAAAGCCACTCACTTAGTCTGTACTGCCCAAACCACCACAGAGCCTGATCGGATCGCATTAGCCTCCGCTGCTAACCAATTACATCATCTAAACGCTCGCACCCTTAGACTCATGTTTCAAATTACCCGGGAACAAGCCCGCCACATTGTAAAGCAATGTCCTTCTTGTGTAACTCTACTCCCTACTCCCCATCTAGGAGTAAATCCTCGAGGTCTCATACCCAATGCCATCTGGCAAATGGATGTTACTCATCTACCTGAATTTGGAAAACTCAAGTATGTTCATGTAACCATAGATATCTTCAGTGGATTTATTTATGCCACTGGCCAGTCAGGGGAGGCCGGCAAACATGTTATTGTCCATGTACTAGCCACCATGGCTGTACTAGGCACCCCTAAACAAATTAAAACTGATAATAGTCCAGGATACACAGGACATGCATTTAACGCCTTCTGTAAACACCTCAGTATCAAACATGTCACTGGTATACCATTTAACCCACAAGGGCAGGACATAGTAGAACGTGCCCACCTATCTCTTAAAAACACTCTAGAAAAAATAAAGAAGGGGGAATGGTACCCTGTTAAGGGGTCCCCAAGAAATCTCTTATCCCATTCATGACTCATTTTAAATTTTTTTACACTGGACCAAGATGGCCGGTCTGCAGCAGACCGCTTCTGGCACCCAGATACTAAACGGGATTTTGCCACTGCTCTATGGAAAGATCCATTAGATAATAAATGGCACGGCCCCGATCCAGTTTTAATTTGGGGTAGAGGTGCAGTATGCATATATTCACAGAAGATGGAAGCAGCATGATGGTTACCTGAAGGACTGGTCAAACAAGTAGATAACATCATCACCTCTAAATCCAGGGAGCAAGAGACCCCCTGAGAAGACTTTCTTTCCTTTTCTTTGCAGGTAACTATGAGCACCTGGATATGGCTACTGCTGGGAATCTCTCTCCTGATATGAAAAAATGAAGGTGGTTTTGGTAATCCCCATGAGGCTCGGGCACTCTTACAAAAATTAACTGGTAATCCTTGTGAGTGCCATGGTGGCACCTGGAATGGTGAGACAACCCCTCTCCTAAATGTAGATTGTGGTGATAAAACAGCATACTTAGTAATGAGACAAAATGTTCATGGAGCACAGGCATGGGTCTGTAGCAAAAAGGCTAAAATTATCCCCACCTTTAATAATAAGCCTGGACCATGCCCTTGTATAGAATTCCATCCATCTGTACATAATACCTGTTATGAGCAGGTTCAACTATGTACTTGTACAGATAATAATACCTATTTTACAGCAACCTTGACCAGACATTTTTCGGGGACATTTGGAGGTGAGTGGGACACAGTCCCTCAGGTCCAGGGGACCTCAAATAAATATGCCCAATCTGGCTGTCCCGATACAGTAGGAAAAACAGTTTGCTGGAATAAGACTCCACCTGTGCACGTCTCTGATGGAGGTGGACCCCAAGATCAGGTAAGACAGAATATAGTCCAAAAGCAACTGGAAAACATTGTAAACCACATGTCTCCTAAATTTAATTACCATCCAATAGCTTTACCCAAAAATAGGGATGCGAATCTACACCCCCAAACCCTGAAAATGCTAGACATCACACATAGGTTACTTAATCAATCCAACCCTTCTTTGGCTCAAAATTGCTGGTTATGCCTTCATTTAGGACTATCTATGCCTATTGCTATCAATGTTAATTCCATTGAATTATCATCTAATAACTGCATGCCCATCATGCCTTTACCAGTACAACCTATCTTTTCTGAAGCACCCTGTATTGTCTCCCCTTATAGAGACGACAGTTATGCTGTTGATATTGGCATACTCTCTTTGATCAATTGCACTCACATCATCAATATTACTTATTCCCAGTGTGCTCCCAATGATATGTTATTTGTTTGTGGCAATAACTTGGCATATACCATTCTGCCCACTAATTGAACAGGATTATGTACTATCGCCCGATATAGATATAGTCAATGGAAATGAATCTTTACCTATGCCATCCTTTGATTATATATCTGGCCGTTCTAGAAGGGCTATCCAATTTCTCCCTCTCTTGGCCACTCTGGGAATCACTGCTGGTGTGGCCACTGGTACCGCCAGTATGGGCATTGCTGTACATAAATATACTGAACTATCTCAACTTATGGCAGAAGATATACAAGCCCTATCAGGCACAGTTAAAGATCTTCAAGATCAATTAGATTCCTTAGCTGAAGTAGTACTACAGAATAGAAGAGGTTTAGATCTTCTAACGGCTAACCAAGGAGGCATCTGCTTAGCATTACAGGAAAAAATGCTGCTTTTATGCAAATAAATCAGGAATTGTTCGAGACAAAATAAAGAAATTACAAGATAATCTAGAGGAAAGAAAAAGAAAAATTATGGACAACCCATTTTGGAGCGGGCTAGATGGCTTTCTGCCTTATCTCCTTCCATTTTTAGGACCCCTCCTTGGCTTACTAATATTACTGTCGCTAGGACCTTTTCTTTTTAACAAAGTCATGGCCTTTATAAAACAACAAATTGATGGTATTAAAATGCAGCCCCTTCAGGTTCATTATCACAGACTTGCTATGGAAGATGAACGCATAACCATAACTACTTAGGGGACTGGCTAGTCAAGGATGGGTAACGAGGACCCTCATCTCAGACTATGCTTATCCTACCAACCTAAGACAGGAGCCCAGTCAGATAGCTACCATGTATCCTATGACGGGTAAGGAGGATCAGCTGAGATGGTAAGGTGGTCCCAACCTAAGACAGACACAGTCACCCCACCCTCTCGGTCGAGAGCTGGCAAAACTTTAAAAGTAAAATGTACATTTAAAAATATTATAAAAAAAAGGGGACCTGTGGAAGGCTGACACCACAGCATCTATTTTGTAGGCCAAGTGCTATTTCCGGTACTAACAGACTTAAGTTTCCATTTCCCTGCAAAAGCTAGGCCTAAGTTTCTATTTCCCTGCAAACGCCAGGCCTCTTCCGTAAATCGCATGAGCAAAACTTGGAAGCTTGCCGCTTGGAACTTATCTCCACCAAGGCCAGGTTGCTTGGATACCTGGTGACGTAAACCTCCTCCTTCACCTACCCTTATATACCCTGGAAGAACTTTGCAATAAACAAGACTTGATCAGACTCCTGTCTTGTCTCCATTCATCATGCCCCTTGCCCCTTCACTTTCTCACCTCCTCCTCCAGGTATCCCTGTCAACTGACCCATGTGCTGGGTCAAAGAACAATCTAAGCCTAAACTCAGTAGAAGAAAACAAACATCCAAAATCAAATCAGACATCAATGAAATTGAAAACAAAAAAATCATTCAGAAAAATTAATGAAACAAGGAGTTGGTTTTTTGAAAAAATAAATAAAATAGATGAACCATTGGTCAGACTAATGACAAATAGAAAAGTAAAATCTCTAGTAACCTCAATCAGAAATGATAAAGGGGAAATAACAACTGATCCCACAGAGATACAAGAGATCATCTCTGAATACTACCAGAAACTCTATGCCCAGATATTTGACAATGTGAAGGAAATGGATAAATATTTGAAATCACATCCTCTCCCTAGACTTAGCCAGGAAGAAACAGAGTTCCTGAACAGACCAATTTCAAGCACTGAGATCAAAGAAACGATAAAAAATCTTCCAACCAAAAAATGCCCTGGTCCAGATGGCTTCACACCAGAATTCTATCAAACATTCAAGGAAGAGCTTATTCCTGTACTGCAGAAATTATTCCAAAAAATTGAGGAAGAAGGAATCCTCCCCAACACATTCTATGAAGCAAACATCACCCTGATACCAAAACCAGGAAAAGACCCAAACAAAAAGGAGAATTTCAGACCAATCTCACTCATGAATATAGATGCAAAAATTCTCAACAAAATCCTAGCCAAGAGATTACAGCTTATCATCAAAAAAGTCATTCATCATGATCAAGTAGGCTTCATCCCAGGGATGCAAGACTGGTTTAACATATGCAAGTACATTAATGTTATCCACCATATTAACAGAGGCAAATATAAAGATCATATGATCCTCTCAATAGATGCAGAAAAAGGATTGGATAAAATCCAGCATCCTTTTCTAATTAGAACACTGAAAAGTAAAGGCATAGGTGGCACATTTCTAAAACTGATTGAAGCTATCTATGACAAATCCACAGCCAATATTTTACTGAATGGACTAAAATTGAAAGCTTTTCCTCTTAGAACTGGAACCAGACAAGGTTGTCCTCTGTCACCTTTACTATTCAACATAGTGCTGGAAGTTCTAGCCAATACAATTAGGCAAGACAAGGAAATAAAGGGAATCCAAATGGGAGCAGAGGAGGTCAAACTCTCCCTCTTTGATGACGACATGATCTTATATTTAGAGAACCCCAAAGACACAACCATAAGATTCCTAGAAGTCATCAAAAAATACAGTAACGTTTCAGGATATAAAATCAATGTCCACAAGTCAGTAGCCTTTGTATACACCAATAACAGTCAAGATGAGAAGCTAATTAAGGACACAACTCCCTTCACCATAGTTTCAAAGAAAATGAAATACCTAGGAATATACCTAACGAAGGAGGTGAAGGACCTCTATAAAGAAAACTATGAAATCCTCAGAAAGGAAATAGCAGAGGATATTAACAAGTGGAAGAACATACCATGCTCATGGATGGGAAGAATCAACATTGTTAAAATGTCTATACTTCCCAAAGCAATCTACCTATTCAATGCCATTCCTATCAAAATACCAACATCATACTTTCAAGATTTGGAGAAAATGATTCTGCGTTTTGTATGGAACCGGAAAAAAACCCGTATAGCTAAGGCAGTTCTTAGTAATAAAAATAAAGCTGGGGGCATCAGCATACCAGATTTTAGTCTGTACTACAAAGCCATAGTGGTCAAGACAGCATGTTACTGGCAAAAAAACAGAGACATAGACACTTGGAATCGAATTGAAAACCAAGAAATGAAACTAACATCTTACAACCACCTAATCCTTGATAAACCAAACAAGAACATACCTTGGGGGAAAGACTCCCTATTCAATAAATGGTGTTGGGAGAACTGGATGTCTACATGTAAAAGACTGAAACTGGACCCACACCTCTCCCCACTCACAAAAATTGATTCAAGATGGATAAAAGACTTAAATTTAAGGCATGAAACAATAAAAATCCTCAAAGAAAGCATAGGAAAAACGAAGATATTGGCCTGGGGAAAGCCTTCATGAAGAAGACTGCCATGGCAATTGCAACAACAACAAAAATAAACTAATGGGACTTCATTAAACTGAAAAGCTTCTGTACAGCTAAGGAGACAATAACCAAAGCAAAGAGACGACCTACACAATGGGAAAGGATATTTGCATATTTTCAATCAGACAAAAGCTTGATAACTAGGATCTATAGAGAACTCAAATTAATCCACATGAAAAAAACCAACAATCCCATATATCAATGGGCAAGTGACATGAATAGAACCTTCTCTAAAGATGACAGACGAATGGCTAACAAACACATGAAAAAGTGTTCATCATCTCTATATATTAGAGAAATGCAAATCAAAACAACCCTGAGATATCTAACCCCAGTGAGAATGGCCCACATCACAAAATCTCAAAACTGCAGATGCTGGCGTGGATGTGGAGAGAAGGGAACACTTTTACACTGCTGGTGGGACTGCAAACTAGTACAACATTTCTGGAAGGAAGTATGGAGAAACCTCAAAGCACTCAAGCTAGACCTCCCATTTGATCCTGCAATCCCATTACTGGGCATCTACCCAGAAGGAAAAAAATCCTTTTATCATAAGGACACTTGTACTAGACTGTTTATTGCAGCTCAATTTACAATTGCCAAAATGTGGAAACAGCCTAAATGCCCACCAACCCAGGAATGGATTAACAAGCTGTGGTATATGTATACCATGGAATACTATTCAGCTATTAAAAAAATGAAGACTTTACATCCTTCGTATTAACCTGGATGGAAGTGGAAGACATTATTCTTAGTAAAGCATCACAAGAATGGAGAAGCATGAATCCTATGTACTCAATTTTGATATGAGGACAATTAATGACAATTAAGGTTACGTGGGGGGCGAAGAGGGGTGGAGGGAGGGGAGTGGGGCCTTGGTGTGTGTCACACTTTATGGGGGCAAGACATAATTGCAAGAGGGACTTTATCTAACAATTGTAATCAGTGTAACCTGGCTTATTGTACCCTCAATGAATCCCCAACAATAAAAAATTAAAAAAAAAATCTTTCAGCCAAATTTACACTTACTTCTCATGGCAAACTTAAGAAAGTAAACGCTCTCATCCTGGAAATCTCAGTTGGGTATTTTCTGCCACCAACCACCCCACTCCACCTTGTATACCTTTGTTTGTATCCATCAAGCATGCTCAAAGCCTACTCTGTTAAGTTTGTCCCAGAGTAGGGACAAATAGCCCAATGGCAATTAATTTCTTTAAAAGGCATTTGGTACTTAACTCTTCACTGTCTTTGCATTATTGATCCATCTGATACTGGCCTTGTTCTCCTACCTCTAGTTTGAACCTTACAATCAGCTTCTGACATGAGAAATGCTCAGTAAGTATTTTTTAAACTTAATGACTTGGGAATTCAATACTTGCAGGCAGATATACTAGTTACCTTTTTCCTAAACCTTTCCCAGTATTTTTTCTATCTTTTTTTTTTTTTTTTTTTTGGTTTCAGTTTTTGGCCAGAGCCAGGTTTGAACCCACCACCTCCATTATATGGGGCCAGGTCCCTACTCCTTGAGCCACAGGCACCGCCCCCCAGTACTGTCTTTTTCATCAAAATAAAAACAATCTAATCTCTGAACTTAAGAATGAAAAAAAACTCAAGCCTTTACCAACATCACTGGTTATTGTTGAAAAGTAGAACTGGTCCAGAAGCTGCCATGTGAAAGTTTTGCTGTGGCTGTAGCACAGTGGTTACAGCGCTGGCCACATACACCGAGGCTGGCGGGTTTGAACCCTGTCTGGGCCAGCTAAAAACAACAACTGCAACCAAAAAATAGCGAGGCCATTATGGCGGGCGCCTGTAGTCCCAGCTACTTGTGAAGCTGAGGCAAGAGAATCGCTTAAGCCCAAGAATTTGAGGTTCCCAAGAATTTGAGGTTGCTGTGAGCTGTGATGCCACAGCGCTCTACTGAGGGCGACAACTTGAGACTCTGTCTCAAAAAAGACAAAAAACGTTTTGCCGCTTAGCACACTAGGACTCAAGTATGTGTACAGCCCCGTTGCCCATAGCTGCTTCCATTGATAGGGCTGGTAGTTACTTAGCATCTCTCTCCTGGGCTGAATACACGTATTCAGCTGTTATTGCATATCATTTCCTTGTCATGTTATTTAATACATTTCCACAATTTATTATGCTTTGTTGGATGCAATCTTCGTTGGAAGATTTATTTAAGAAAGAATATATCCAGTCATCATTGCCAGACTTAATATGTAATGTTAAATGTTTGATCGAATTTTCCTTGCGGGATGAGTTTTTCCTTCCTATCCCTGATAGTTTTGAAAACATAATATCAGAAGTTGAGGGGCCCAATTCCAACCACAGCTCCTAACAATGAGTTCTTGGGAGTGGGTCTAAAATTGGGGTAGACATGTGTTGATCTTGCAGAGGTCCAACGAATCAAGACCGGATCTTCGATGAGTCCTGGGCGGTTGGGGGTCATTGCACTGAAGCAACTTAAGCGGGGCTCTTACAGCTAACAGCTCCGCTTGCACCTTCCGGGTTTCCGGAGATACTGGTATTGGGCTGGGTCGAGGGTTTGGGGCAGGGTGTCAAGGAGAGACAGAACGTACTTCGGGAACGACTTTGGAGGCGACAGCAGGTTCAACATCTTGGCGTGCCACCAGTCAACAAATACATTTTTAAGAACGTAACAGCATACCATTACTCAGGATTGTTGGCATTATCAGAGATAAGTTAATTTGTGCCCTAGGACGATGATTATAAATTTGGCTAAGTCATTTCCAGTGATGGATATTATCCCCCAAAGGATGTTTCCATCTTCTTAACTTGGTATCAGTCTGCCAAATCTCTGCTGACTACATTTCCTTTCTGTATTCTTTTCTTTTGTTCTCTCCCATAGTGGAATGTTCATTATGCACTTGTTTTTCCTGGCCTGAGCTGCTATGTGTCCCCTACACATTCTCTCTCAGTTAAGTTGCACCGTTCTGTTACAAATGGTGAGTGCCTTCTAAAAGCACATGCTCCATTCCCTACTTTCAGCTCTGCTCAGTGTGACCCAGGCAGTTAAATGGAATGTTCTCAGTACAAACTATTTGGAATGCATAACGAAGAGAACTGGGAATCAGATGGCAAAAAGCCATCAGCTGAAAAACAAATCCATTCAGGAAAATGCCTACCTATCAGCAAAGAGCCCTGCACACTGCAGATCAGAGGGAGCAGGTAGATTTTTCATTTCTGCAAAATTTGAGCTGACTCTATTAATTTAGAAAGACTAATAGGTAAAGAGCCTGAAAAGTGAAATAAAGGCATAGTTTTCATATGCTTTTATTTTGGAAGTACAAACCAGTTTCCTAAACCCCTGCCCTATTTTGTCAGAGAGCTTTCTAAATCAGAATAAAGGAATGTTTTGTCCTCACTGTTTTACTTACCAGTCCTCAGTAATTCACTCATTTTTTTTTCTTTTGTAAGTTAAAATACTTAATTTATAAATAAAATTGTATATATTCAAAGGGCGCAACATGACAATTTGATAGATATATGTAATGATTACCATGAGCAAATTAATTATCCATCATCACACATAGTTTACCCTTTGTGTGTTGGGAGGCAGGCAAAAGAAAACACTTCAAATCTGCTTTTAAAATTTAAGTAAATAATACTGCATTATTAACTATTGGCACTGTGCTATACATTAAATTCCTGGAACTTACCCATCTTGTACACATAACAGAGTTTCTACCCTTTCACCAACATTTCCTAATTTTCCTTACCTCTAGCCCTTTCCCTTTTTATTTGAATCCATTCATAAAATTTCCAAATCCTCTATAAAAGCTTCCTGACTTGCGTCCTCCCTTCTTCCAAGTTTTCTAAGCCTTCTGCTTCCACTACTGATTTTTACTTTGTTATTTCCTCTTTGATTTGTGGTGGTTTCTGGGCCTGCCCTACAATCACCTTGAAAGAAAAAAGTCTACATGGTATTTCTTCACATAACTCATGAGGTTTTGCACCACTGTGTCTTACCCAGAGTAAAAGTGCAAAAAAATTAGTTGATGATTTTTTTTTCTCCTCCCTAAAGTCTAAATTAATCTTTCCGGCTCCAAGACTATACCCAGAACGCCATGTATCACAATGTTCTTTTAATACGGTGAAGTGTGTAGGTGTATATGTGTGTATGAGACAGCGTAAGAGAAAAAGAGGACACTGGAGAATCTGCCATAAAAGGACCCAATAAGGCAGCCAGACTTAATCCCTTGAGACAAAACACCTTAGAGGAAAAACATCCTGGATGAAGAATTTACTGAAGCAATGGACAAAATAGCATGAGGGAAAGGACAAAAAAGTAAAGTGAAAAACTACAAAGTCAGTTTTGGAGAATGTGAAAAAATGAGTACTAATAAATCAAAGTAAGATTTCCCTAAGCAAGATATTAATACAACAGAAAATGCAGGATGCTTTAAATCTCACCTAGTATCTTGTTGGTACCTTAGCCAAGATGATCAGAGATAAATGTAGAATGTAAATGTTTTGGCACAGTAACCGAGATAACGCCGGAAAGGCTATGTTAACCACTGTGATAAAAATTGTCAAATGGTTTATGAAGCGAGTGTATGATGCCCCATGATCATATCAATGTATACAGTTATGATTTAATAAAAATATATATATATATAAAAAAAAAGAATATAGTGTCGATCCTTCAGGATCATGGTATTTTAAAATGACATGCAGCTCTCATTTTCTAATGTTGTACCCAAATGCAAGTGGAATTATAGAGAATTACACCAGCACACTGAGTCCAATTGAGTTTTAGGATCGTTTTATTTAGCAGCACTGAGAGAGGATTCATACCCAAAAAATGACTCTGGGCCCAGAGAGGCAGGGGAACAAAGTATTAAATTTGTCTTTTCAGTTGGGAGGGGATTTTCTAAGAGGGAAGCAGTTACAAAAGCAAAACTGGCAGATTAGAGTCCATGGAGGGGGGAGGGGGGTAAGCGGGCACAAAAGGCCTCGAAGAAGAGCAGGAGTTGCACATAGATAGGTGTGGGAGTTTTCAAGGTCTTGCAACTCTAAACTTATCTTTGTTTCTGCAAGGTGTACATGCTCAGGGACCTGTAACAATATGTGAGGGAAGGGGCAGTGGGGGCTGCAAAATTTTAAAATATGTACAAGATGGAGTCAGCAAATACAAAAAGGAGTCAGTCCACATTAATTTTTCATCAATAGACAGGAAGTGTGGCCATTTTGCACTCTACCAAATAGTTAAATGTCTCCGTGTCTGTGGGTGGGGTCCCAAGAGAGGATTCTGGACACTCAGAAGAAACCAGTAGCTTATCTGAAGTATCACTGACTCAGAGATGGAGAACGCAGTATTGTCTATGTCACAGGATTATTTAGAATTGGATTACATATTAACATTTTTCTAAATTCATGATGTTTGACTCCAGCAAGGGAAAGGAAATAAGAAAGAAGGCAAAATTAAATAAAAAACCAATTAGAAAAAGAAACAAAAAAATGTAAACATAAAGAATGTGTAAACATCAAGAAATTGTAAGCATCAAAAGGATCTAGGTTGAAGATTACTGCAGAGTAACAGACAATCTTTAAAATCTTACTCCTCGAAAGAAGAAAATAATAGTCAGAAGATAGCTCCTAATCTTGTCTGTGGCTGCTTAACTAATTTTAGTCAGCAAAATTAAGCAAACTTTTGTTTGCTTATAAAAGGAGAAATTTAAGGCAGCACAGCTTTAAGCTTTCATTGAAAGTTACCGGAAGCTGCTCAAGTAAAATCTTATCTGTTGAAAAAGCAAGTTCAGCACTTAGCTGTAGCACTGTGGAAGTCTGAAGATAAGGAGATGTGGTATCATTTAATTAGCCAGCCACCCAATGATGGCTCAGAAGAGATTAATTCTGCTTCTTAAGAAGTTAAGACCAACCTCAGTCTCTACCAGAAAAACACAGTTTAACTTACATCATGCTCTCTCCCTCCTCCCCTCCCAGCCCGCAGATATTTTTTTTTATTTCCTCCCAACTCCTTGCTCCTACTCTTTCTTCCCTTTTTTCCTGAATAAAGCCACTTTTAGCTTAAAAGAAAGTGTCAGATTTTCTGTTGCTCGTGGTACTTTTAGCAATGTATAAACTTCTTTATTCTTGTAAAAACAAGCTGCTCTGACTTGTTGAGAATGGAAGAAAATCAATCAATTCAGTTTTATACTTTGAATAAAAGAAAAGAATGTTCTAACATCTGAGGGGACAATACAGGCATACGATGTGAATTAATCAAACAAAAGTAATTGGGGGAAAATTGATATGGAAAACATTTAGCATAGGGATTAAGCCAAAAATATGACTTTCAACTAAAACATAAAAGAAACTCCACCTTGAAGTACCATATTTATATAGAAATACATAGTGAAGAAAGGCAAATAAAAGCCTCATAAGTCTATAAAATTTTTAAATATGAGATAACATATAAGATAATACCATAGTCATGAATAAAATCTAGCATGTTACCATGGATTTTTGTTTCTCTTTCTTCTTCCCTGTATGAGCTCCTCTCCTCCCCCTACCTCTGGGTTTTTAACCCTGTGGATGATACTTCCTCGGAGGATAAGGCATTCAATACCATTTATATGTGCATGTAGCAGAGAATTCCACTGAAATGCAGTTTTAAAAAAACATTAATAAAGCCTGAAATGGAGCAATAGATATTTCAGTATTTGAGTGACAACAAAAATGGATGTGTGTATAAATCAGAAATAGATTCCTCTCCTGAGACATGATTCAGTATACTGTATTGAAAAGGTATTATAGTTAGGCTCGAGAAAGTGAATTAGTGTGACAAAAAGAGAAGGTTCATCCAGTAACCTACCATGTGGATGTGACTCAACATGATGCTAATAAATACAAGAAAAAAAAAACATACAGCCTGCAGAACTTAAGCATGCAGAGACCACAGTATAGGAGAAGTAAGTAATGAAATTCAATTTAACCACTAGTGCGTTTCTCTGGGCCAATAATAATTTTTATAAAACACACTGAATCTCTTTACTTACATAAGGTAAGTATTCAGTTTAGCAAATTTGGCCAAATATACTCACCAATTTATCCCTTCTCAACCCACAGGCAATCCTATGGCTCCCAAGTGAAAAAAGAATAAAATTAGGTATTTCTAGCAGGTAGTAGAAATTTTTGCTTAACTCACAAAATATCTCGTTTTTATATATTTGTTTGTACTATAATATTGTATATTTATAATTTTATTATTTCTACTTATGAAGTTAATAAATAGTCATTTCAGAAAACAAAACAAAAATAACAGTCATCAGTAATACCACAAATCCCATTATCATATTAACAGGCTAAAATATAAACTTTCAGATATTTTCCTCCTTATTCATAGATGTATCCTCTTGTGCTTATGTATCTGGGGGGGGGATTCTTTTTATTTTTTCTTTTTACAGAAAAAGGATTATAGTAAAGGGACTGTACATAATCTATTCCCTTAACCATATATAGTGAATATTTTTTCCACATTAATAATATAGATACATAATATCATCATTCAATGTATTTTATAATTGTACCATAATTATATAACCAATCTCAAAGTGATAGATATTTGAGGTTTTTTACAATATTTTCTAATGCTTCAGTAAATATTCTTGTATACGTCTACATATTTTATATCTTCACTTTTGATTAAATATGAAATTTGTATCTCACAAATATGGAAAAGAACATTTCTCTAAAGCTGTTCACTGCTCTCCAAGTTTGTATTTGATATCTCCATATCATAATAAATTCTTGAAAATACTACACTTAACACATAAGACTCACACAAACACAGATACACACATAAGATCCAGGAAAAACAGGGAAATCTCTCCAAAAAATGAAGGGCAGATGGATAGCAACCAAAATATGAATAGTGATTTTTCAAAGTATTATATAAAATATGGTACAAATTTGGCTTTAAAGATACTAGGCATGAATAAACATGACTGTGGCATAATAGTAGCCATTCAAAAGGGCAATTAACTGTAACTATTTAAATCTAGCATTGTACAACAAATTATTTTAAATATATTTTGTTGTGTGTGTGAGGAATGATGTAAAAAAATGAAATGAATGAATGAAAAAAAAGCACCTGCAAAAGCTAGTATGATTTAAGTAGTTGAAACTAATACCCCAAAACCAAAAACTGTACCATCCAAAGTTTTAAAACATGGACTACTCCAATTTTCTAAAGAGACGTGGTTTGTAATAATCATAGCTGGAAACAAAAGGAGGGAGTGGGGTGGGGAAAGGAAGAGCAGAGAGAGGGAAGGAGGGAGGGGAGTGGGGTGTCACACCTTTTGGGGGCAGGACAAAATTATAAGAGAGACTTTACCTAACAAATGCAATCAATGTAACCTGGTTCTTTGTACCCTCAATGAATCCCCAACAATAAAAAAAAAAGTTTATGGAAAAAAAATCATAGTAGAAATAGACAAGGTCTCTATTTTCATCAGGGCCACATTCTAATGGGAGAAAAGATAACAACCGGGAAATAAATAAGATTACTTCCAAGAGTGATGAGTGCAGTAAAGGATGCCATGGTAAAGGAAACTGGGGTCAGGGGGAGCCACATCAGATCAGGATGCCTGGGAAAGCTTCTCCAGTGAGGGTGTATCTAGCAGGTAACAAAGTGATGAGAAAGAGGCACACAGGAAAGATCAGAAAAAGACATCCTAGCCATAGGCACAGCAGATAAAAAGTCTTGGGGTGAGAGTGAGCTTGAAATGCTTGAAAATCAGATCAAAAGGCTGGCATCTCTGGAGATGGGAAACATAAGGGAAATGTAGGAGATCAAGTCTAAGAGTTAGGGACCTTCTAACAAGAGTCGCACATCTGTCTCCCACAGGCCAAATCTGGACTGCTGACAGTTGTTATAGACATACCAGCTGAGAATGTTCTCTACATTTTTAAATGATTACATCTTAGTTATAAACCTATCTATAGGATATCTTCTTGACTCTCAAAGCTTAAAATATTTGCCATCTTCTGGCCTTTTATAGAAAGAATTTTCCCCTTCCCCATTCCAGACCATTAAAATAGTTTCTACTTTAATCCAAGTGCAAGAGGGGTGATTTCTCTGTTTTGAAAATCTTCTGACCAAATGCAAGGGGGAGAGGCAGTGAGCACAGTTTGAAGCTACAACAGTAGTCAAAGTGAGTTTAAGAAGCTCAGAAGAGAAAACTTCTAGGGTAGGAGAGAATAAGTATGCTCTGTCATTTGAGCATGACCTGAAATTAACACTGTCTATTGTTTCAATGCTGTCAGGCCAAACCGAAGGTAAAGGGGAACATGGGTCACAAATGATTCAGTGACAGTTATCTAGCCCAGACATTGATTTACAATAAAGTCTTATCCATAGCATCTGTAATGGAAAGTCAAAAAATTGGAGTAGTCCATGTTATAAAACTTTGGATGGTACAGTTTTGGGTTTGGGAGTATTCGTTTCAACTATTTAAATCATACTAGCTTTTCTGTGTGTTCTGGAAGATAGCTCCAGAAATAAGAAATTAGTTTGTAACATACAGCAACAAAAATAACATATGCCTTGTTTAGACTAGTTTGGAAAAAGGAAGGACCAGAACCACCTGGCTGGTGTTGCCAAAAAAATAAGGTTCCATGTAATCCTGAGAGCCTATAAGGACAATAACTGAAAGAGTCTTTACTTAGAACTGTTAAAGTGCAGTTAAGGGAAGAGGATGCCTCAGCCAGGTGATGCACACCAGTAGGAAACGGAGGACTGTAACCTTATTGTGTGGCTGCATTGTGCTTTCACCCCAGTGAGTTTTCAGAAAGGATTATAAAAAAGCCATGAAACAGGGAGCAGTCTTCACCCCAAAGCTACAGCCTCCACATACATAATAAAAAGAACAAAACTTATATTACACAGGATCATCTCCACCCTGGGGGCACACTCTTCCCATCTTCGGGATATCTGTTGCTTGCTTTGTAAAATTTCTTTTCACTTTGCAATAAATGCTGCTTGTGTGAATTGCCTACATATGTCAGTGTTTGACCTGTTGACAACTTGGTACGAGAACTCATTCTTCGGCTCTGGGAATCAAGGACTGGGAAACACAAACTTGAACCTAACAGAACTTCATAAAGATGTTACATCCCTTCCTTCAGCTATTATGATAATAATATCACAGTGGGGACAAAAGAAATGAAGTGCAGGATTTTGTAAAATATACCTCAGAAAAGAGAGAGTAAATAAAATCCTGATCCATGATCCAGCTGAGCACCAGAAAATTGTGAAGACTAGCAGAACCAAATAGCTAAAGGAAAGAAGAGCAGAGAACTGGGAAAATAGTCAAGTCAATGGAAATAGCACCAAAAAAATGAAAGTCACCAAGGTAAACTGACCGATGTTCCAAAATGTAATCTTTCTTATCAGTGATGATTTCATAAGCCAATATTCTTGTTCCAATTATTATACCCATGATGTTGTATAGGCAGGCCTCAACACTGAAAAAAACAAAAAAACCCTATCCCCGTTATATATGTACAATTAATCTTAAATATAGGGGACGGGAAAAGAATGTTTTTCTTATGGACACCAGAGTGTGGTAACTCCTTCTGTCCCCCATCTCCCAGACCCCTTCATATTCAGTCTGGCTCAGGAGATTAATTTTGCCTGAAATACAGACTTTGTCTTGCACATTATGCATCACCCTAAGACCAAAGACAGTCCCTTCCCATTATAGCAATTAGTTTAATGAAAGATAATTTAATTGAGATAGTGTCTCAATCCAGGATTTGAGATGGAGTGAAGACAATCTTTTATCTAATATTTTTGCACTTTCTCCTCTTAAACACAAGTACAAAATTAAGGTGACTTGAAGATAATGTTTGGTTGGTCTAGGTATTTCAGCTAAATCTAGTATTCAGTTTCAGGGAGTTTTTTTTGGGGGGGTGTTGTTGTTGTTGTTGTTTTGCCGTTTTTGGCCAGGGCTGGGTTTGAACCCACCACCTCTGGTATATGGGGCTGGCACCCTACTTCTTTGAGCCACAGGTGCCACCCTCAGTTTTGTTTTTTGTTTTTAAATATTAGAAGAAAAAGACCTCCTCAAGGTCTCTGACTAGAAGTCAAAGACATATCTTTGTTGAAGCATAAAGCTACTTGTTTTTAGAAAAGTCCAGTAGCAGACAGCCTTAATCACCAAACCTAACAGTTCTGAGAAACTTCTGAAATTTAATGATGGAGAAGAGTTGTCTTTGTTAGTCATAAGAGGATTATTGCAAGATGAGAATTAGCAACTCCCTGTGATCATCTTTTGCTTTGTATCAGTGGTCTAAAAATCTTGCAAAGATATTTTTTCTGAAATCAAAGACCTTACTAGAGTAGTGCTTAAACTCTCAAGTCAGATTAGCCACAAAGAACTCCCAAATGAAAAGGACATTAGCTGAGTAGGTTTTTTAAGTATGTAAATGTGCAAAGATTATATAGACTAATTATCCCTCTGACTAGCTTCTTATAAATGTTAAAAGGAGAAATAAAGGCATTCAGGCAGTATCTTGACAAATATCTCTTACTCCTTGACCCAATTATTCAGATTTTATGTGTGGGGTTTAATTAATGTTGAAGTCAACTTTTTAGGCACACATCTCCAAAGTTTGATCGTGATATTAGTTTTTTACAATAAAAATGATCAAATGTACAAATATTCATTTTATACCTCATTATTTAGAGCACTTACAATTCATAAAGCAAGGTCAAGTCATGTTCTTATGACAATCCCTCACTGAGATTACTATCAAATTTGCTGATGCTAAAATGGAAGTCAGTATCTGATAGGATGATTATATTTCTGCTATTATGTGTAGCAATGGATGACTATATTCAAGGGAAAAAATGTGAATTCAAACATGAGTTTCAATAGTTTGAGATGGTTCCTTGAATGGGATACTGGTATGTTTCATGATACTTAATATTAGAATATAAATTGATATTCTTCCATTTCTTCTCTTCCAAAAATTGTTCCATTCATATAATTATTTTAGAAATCATTTTTGAGAATAGATAACAATAGAGAAAAAGAAGTGATTAATTATGTGAGACCTTGAAGGTTTATCCCTGATTGCTTTCATTATAACCAAAGTAGAAAATCCTTTTAATATGGTGGTTCTGCTTATTCAAAATGATCAGATCTAGCCTTACATATTGAAAGCAGCAGTAGAGAGAAACAAAGTACATATTAAAAAGAAGAAAAAGGAAGAAAGAAAAACTGTCCCTTTTGGTAAGATGATCCATTTAAGTTTTAATAAATCAGGCCATTCATATTCCCCTTTCAGTGAGATGACCCCTGACACACATCCAGATTCTTTGAGTTAACAAAGAAGAAAATTGTGAAATAAATTTAGCTTCTTTTTTAAGGTATCAGATTTATTATTTTGCCTTTTTACTACTTTCTAGACCAATCGAACATGTTCAAATTAGACAAAGCTCAGTAGGCCTGGCCAAGGCAACCTCAAAAAGCGGAGAACTTGAAAAAGCACATTAGTAAACTTGATGAATTACCAATTATAAAAATAACTGATATTTGTGGGTATTTTGTTTAGTTATAAAGCACATTAGTAAACATGATGAATTACCAATTATAAAAATAACTGATATTTGTGGGTATTTTGTTTAGTTATAACAAGTCACCAGTTCCTCCCCCCCCCAAAAAAAAAAAAGCAAGAAAGAAAGGGGCATAAAATGAGACATGAAAATTTACAAAAGTCCATTTTACACTCAGAAAGAGATAACTTTAGAATTTGTAAAAATAGAAGGGAGCAAGATGACGGCCGAGTAACAGCTTCCTTGCATCTGGGCACCGTGAGTCTGGGGAGATAGGACTCCAGGCATCTCTGGCTGGTGGGATCTGCCTATCATCACTCCTATGAGGATACAGGGAGTCAGCGAGAGACTTCTGGACCCCAAGAGGAGGACTAAAACAGTGGAAAACCGGCAAGTGGTCACGTGTGTTCAATCCGTCTAAACCCACCCACAACTGTAAGTTCAGTAGCAGCGAGACTGCAAACCAGAAAGGCCTTACCTGTGAACTGTTTTGGTGTCCTTGGACTTGGCACTGAGTTGAACTGCCTTGGGGAGGGCCTGAGCGGGAGTGCGGAGAACTTTGGCCGTTGTCTAGGGCCCCAGTCTGAGCCGCTGAGCCAGACGGAGCTAATACTGTTTGGCGGTGGGTCACATGGAACCATTGTCAGTGATCTGCCCCCAAGCTCCGCCCTCAGGGTCGCAGAGCTAGAAACAGGTGGGAGCTGGTAACCCAGCAACCAAGTAGCCTAAGGGTGGGATCTGAGCCGCCTTGCAGCCCTAACCCTCAGGGGCAGAGTGAGACCGGTTTTGGCACACTGGGTAAGTGGATAGCCACTTCAGCAGTGATTCCAGCGAGAAAGCGGGGATAGCTTCTGCTCAGCAAGATTACAAGTTCAAAGTGCCTTTTAAGTGGGCTGAAGAGAGATTTAGGGTGTCTACCTGCTGGGGTTTGAGAAATCAGCAGCCTCCAGGCATATCAGAACTGTGATTAACATCTCATACCCCAGAAGACCACGTGTTGCCCAGACAATATTCAATAACATAAACAAACTGCTTTGTTTTTGGTTGTGAATTTTTTTCTTTTGTTTGGTTGGGTTTTTTTGTTTATTTTGACGTTGTTGATGTTATTTTGTTTTTTAATTTCAATCTTTTCCATACAGATCCCTTTTTCTTTCTCAATTTTTCTAGTTTAATTATAATTTCCCATTGCTGCCTTTTTTAATAACTAGAACTTCATTTTTGCTAGTGTTTCTACCGCTATCATTAGGTTTTTCACCCAATTTTATCCCCGTAAAGTTTTCTGTCTGCATGTTTTGGTTTGATTTATAGCATTTTTGTCTTTCCTCTCTACTTGGTGGAGGTGGGGTACTGTGTCTGATCAGGTCAGCAAAGAGCTGCTGACCTCAAGGAAACCACCCAACTGGGCACCCCCAGAAGGTGGGGTTTTTTAAGGTTGTGTCAAAGTACCCTACTGCACACCTATATTGCAGTGTCTCCCTCTTTCTGTGCCTCTCTTCTTTTTGTCAATATTCCTTATACCCACCCCTTCTCCTTTCTCTATCTTTCTTTTTTTTCTTATCACTCGGTCCTCCTTTCTTTCATCCCTTTTTTGCTCTTCAACCTTCTCAACCTTCTGGTCCTGTAACCCTTAGTCCACAGGCACAAGAACTTAAAGAGCAAGAGGAAGTGAAAGGAAAATTAGGGCAAGGAAACAGATAAAAGAAATCACTCATGAGGAAGAATCAGCAGAAAATTCCAGGCAACATGAAGAACCAGTCTAGAACAACCCCACCAAGGGACCATGAGGTAGCTACTGCAGAGGATTCCACCTGTAAAGAAATGTTAGGAATGAAATTTAGAAAAGGAAATTTAGAATACACATGTTGAAAACAATGAAAGAAATGATGGAAACAATGAAGGAAATTGCTAATAAACTGGAAAATAACAAAAAGGAAATTCAAAAACAGAATCAAATAAGAGATGAATGATATGAAGAATATAAAAAGGATATAGCAGAGCTGAAGGAACTGAAACAGTCAATTAGGGAACTTAAAGATGCAATGGAAAGTATCAGCAACAGGTTAGACCATGCAGAAGAAAGAATTTCAGAGGTAGAAGACAAAGTTCTTGAGATAACTCAGACAGTAAAAGAGGCAGAAAAGAAGAGAAAGAAAGCAGAACGTTCACTGTCAGAATTATGGGACTTTATGAAGCGTTCCAACATACGAGTTATAGGAATTCCAGAAGGGGAAGAAGAATGCCTCAGAGGAATGGAAGCCATACTAGAGAATATTATAAAAGAAAATTTCCCAATCACCAAAGATTCTGACACACTACTTTCAGAGGGATATCGGAACCCAGGTCACCTCAACTCTAACCGAGCTTCTCCAAGACACATTGTGATGAACCTGTCCAAAGTCAAGACAAAAGAAAAGATTCTGCAAGCTGCCAGGAGTAAGCACCAGTTGACCTACAGCGGCAAATCCATCAGAGTGACCACAGACTTCTCTAATGAAACTTTCCAAGCAAGAAGACAAGGATCATCTACTTTAATCTACTTAAACAGAACAATTTCCAGCCCAGAATTCTGTACCCTGCTAAGCTAAGCTTCAAAATTGACGGAGAAATCAAATCATTTACGGATATACAAACATTGAGGAAATTCTCCACAACAAGACCAGCTCTACGGGAAATACTTCAACCTGTTCTGCACACTGACCACCACAATGGATCAGCAGCAAAGTAAGAACTCAGAAATCAAAGGACAGAACCTAACCTCCACACTCATGCAAAAGATAAAACTAAGCAATGGACTCTCACCAAATAAGACAAATAGAATACTACCACACTTATCAATTATCTCAATAAATGTTAATGGCTTGAATTCCCCACTGAAGAGACATAGATTGGCTGACTGGATTAAAAAACACAAGCCATCTTTGCTGTCTGCAAGGAACACACCTGGCTTCAAAAGACAAATTAAAGCTCCGAGTCAAGGGTTGGAAGACAATTTTTCAGGCAAATGGAATTCAGAAGAAAAGAGGAGTTGCAATCTTATTTTCAGATACATGTGGATTTAAAGCAACTAAAGTCAAAAAAGACAAAGATGGTCACTTTATATTGGTCAAGGGAAAAATACAACAAGAAGACATTTCAATTCTAAATATTTATGCACCCAATTTAAATGCTCACAGATTCTTGAAACAGACCTTACTCAGTCTGAGCAATATGATATCTGATAATACCATCATAACAGGGGACTTTAACACTCCTCTTACAGAGCTGGACAGATCCTCTAAACAGAAATTAAACAAAGATATAAGAGATTTAAATGAGACCCTAGAACAACTATGCTTGATAGATGCATATAGAACAATCCACCCCAAAGATGAAGAATATACATTCTTCTCATCACCCCATGGAACATTCTACAAAATTGATCATATCCTGGGACACAAAACAAATATCAACAGAATCAAAAGAATTGAAATTTTACCTTGTATCTTCTCAGACCATAAGGCACTAAAGGGGGAACTCAACTCTAACAAAAATGCTCGACCCCACCCAAAGGCATGGAAATTAAACAATCTTCTGTTGAATAACAGATGGGTGCAGGAAGAAATAAAACAGGAAATCATTAACTTCCTTGAGCATAACAACAATGAAGACACAAGCTACCAAAACCTGTGGGATACTGCAAAAGCAGATTTCAGAGGAAAATTCATCGCCTTCATCGCTTTCGATGCCTACATTCGAAAAACAGAAAGAGAGCACATCAACAATCTCACAAGAGATCTTATGGAATTGGAAAAAGAAGAACAATCTAAGCCTAAACCCAGTAGAAGAAAAGAAATATCCAAAATCAAATCAGAGATCAATGAAATTGAAAACAAAAGAATCATTCAGAAAATTAATGAAACGAGGAGTTAGTTTTTTGAAAAAATAAATAAAATAGATAAACCATTGGCCAGACTAACGAGAAATAGAAAAGTAAAATCTCTAGTAACCTCAATCAGAAATGATAAAGGAGAAATAACAACTGATCCCACAGAGAGACAAGAGATCATCTCTGAATACTACCAGGAACTCTATGCCCAGAAATTTGACAATGTGAAGGAAATAGATCAATATTTGGAATCACATCCTCTCCCTACACTTAGCCAGGAAGAAATAGAGCTCCTGAACAGACCAGTTTCAAGCACTGAGATCAAAGAAACAATAAAAAAGCTTCCAACCAAAAAATGCCCTGGTCCAGATGGCGTCACACCAGAATTCTATCAAACCTTCAAGGAAGAGCTTATTCCTGTCCTGCAGAAATTATTCCAAAAAACTGAGGAAGAAGGAATCTTCCCCAACACATTCTATGAAGCAAACATCACCCTGATACCAAAACCAGGAAAAGACCCAAACAAAAAAGAGAATTTCAGACCAATCTCACTCATGAATATAGATGCAAAAATTCTCAACAAAATCCTAGCCAAGAGATTACAGCTTACCATCAAAAAAGTCATTCATCATGATCAAGTAGGTTTTATCCCAGGAATGCAAGGCTGGTTTAACATACGCAAGTCTATAAATGTTATCCACCATATTAACAGAGGCAAAAATAAAGATCACATGATCCTCTCAATAGATGCAGAAAAAGCATTTGATAAAATCCAGCATCCTTTTCTAATTAGAACACTGAAGAGTATAGGCATAGGGGGCACATTTCTAAAACCGATTGAAGCTATCTATGACAAACCCACAGCCAATATCTTACAGAATGGAGTAAAACTGAAAGCTTTTCCTCTGAGAACTGGAACCAGACAAGGTTGTCCTCTGTCACCTTTACTATTCAACATAGTGCTGGAAGTTCTAGCCAATACAATTAGGCAAGACAAGGAAATAAAGGGAATCCAAATGGGAGCAGAGGAGGTCAAACTCTCCCTCTTTGCTGACGACATGATCTTATACTTAGAGAACCCCAAAGACTCAACCACAAGACTCCTAGAAGTCATCAAAAAATACAGTAATGTTTCAGGATATAAAATCAATGTCCACAAGTCAGTAGCCTCTGTATACACCAATAACAGTCAAGATGAAAAGCTAATTAAGGACACAGCTACCTTCACCATAGTTTCAAAGAAAATGAAATACCTAAGAATATACCTAATGAAGGATGTGAAGGACCTCTATAAAGAAAACTATGAAATCCTCAGAAAGGAAATAGCAGAGGATATTAACAAATGGAAGAACATACCATGCTCATGGATGGGAAGAATCAACATTGTTAAAATGTCTATACTTCCCAAAGCAATCTACCTATTCAATGCCATTCCTATCAAAGGACCTACATCGTACTTTCAAGATTTGGAGAAAATGATTCTGCATTTTGTATGGAACCGGAAAAAACCCCGTATAGCTAAGGCAGTTCTTAGTAATAAAAATAAAGCTGGGGGCATCAGCATACCAGATTTTAGTCTGTACTACAAAGCCATAGTGGTCAAGACAGCATGGTACTGGCACAAAAACAGAGACATAGACACTTGGAATCGAGTTGAAAAGCAAGAAATGAAACTAACATCTTACAACCACCTAATCTTCGATAAACCAAATAAGAACTTACCTTGGGGGAAAGACTCCCTATTCAATAAATGGTGTTGGGAGAACTGGATGTCTACATGTAAAAGACTGAAACTGGACCCACAGCTTTCCCCACTCACAAAAATTGATTCAAGATGGATAAAAGACTTAAATTTAAGGCATGAAACAATAAAAATCCTCCAAGAAAGCATAGGAAAAACACTGGAAGATATTGGCCTGGGGAAAGACTTCATGAAGAAGACTGCCATGGCAATTGCAACAACAACAAAAATAAACTAATGGGACTTCATTAAACTGAAAAGCTTCTGTACAGCTAAGGAGACAATAACCAAAGCAAAGAGACAACCTTCACAATGGGAAAGGATATTTGCATATTTTCAATCAGACAAAAGCTTGATAACTAGGATCTATAGAGAACTCAAATTAATCCACATGAAAAAAGCCAACAATCCCATAGATCAATGGGCAAGAGACATGAATAGAACTTTCTCTATAGATGACAGATGAATGGCTAACAAACACATGAAAAAATGTTCATCATCTCTATATATTAGAGAAATGCAAATCAAAACAACCCTGAGATATCATCTAACCCCAATGAGAATGGCCCACATCACAAAATCTTAAAACTGCAGATGCTGGCGTGGATGTGGAGAGAAGGGAACACTTTTACACTGCTTGTGGGACTGCAAACTAGTACAACCTTTCTGGAAGGAAGTATGGAGAAACCTCAAAGCACTCAAGCTAGACCTCCCATTTGATCCTGCAATCCCATTACTGGGCATCTACCCAGAAGGAAAGAAATCCTTTTATCATAAGGACACTTGTACTAGACTGTTTATTGCAGCTCAATTTACAATCGCCAAAATGTGGAAACAGCCTAAATGCCCACCAACCCAGGAATGGATTAACATGCTGTGGTATATGTATACCATGGAATACTATTCAGCCATTAAAAAAAATGGAGACTTTACATCCTTCATATTAACCTGGATGGAAGTGGAAGACATTATTCTTAGTAAAGCATCACAAGAATGGAGAAGCATGAATCCTATGTACTCAATCTTGATATGAGGACAATTAATGACAATTAAGGTTATGGGGGGGGAAGCAGAAAGAGGGATGGAGGGAGGGGGGTGGGGCCTTAGTGTGTGTCACACTTTATGGGGGCAAGACATGATTGCAAGAGGGACTTTACCTAACAATTGCAATCAGTGTAACTGGCTTATTGTACCCTCAATGAATCCCCAACAATAAAAAAAAGAAAGAAAAAAAAAGAATTTGTAAAAATAAGTATACAATGTGTTTATACAAATATATACATGCACATATATAGTTAAGTATGCTATTCATAAATTGAAGAGTACTAATGTGATAGAAAAAATACACAACTTGAAAATAAAAAAGAATACAGAAATATAGAAAATGTTTTTAATTCAATCAAAATTAGGAAAAAGTATCACAAAATAATATTCAACAAAATGAAGAGAATGTAATCAGCCCAAAAATTCAAAAATTTCAGTTATTAAAGAAATATAAAGCCTCCTGGGCAACATAGCAAGACTCCATCTGTCTGGAAAATAAACTTTAAAAATTAGCTGGATATAGTTGTGCACACCTGTAATCCAGCTATTTGGGAGGTTCAGGCAGGAGAATCACCTGAGGCTATGAGTTTGAAGCTGGTAAGATATTTCACACTACTATACTCCAACCTCGGCAACAAAGTGTGAATATGCCTCTAAAAAATTCAAAACGTATCAGTATTGAGTACATTGGATATTTGCATAAAGCCCATAGACGATCTAACTCACACCCACAGAGGAGTAAAACTCAATTCAATTCGGGTTGGGGGGAGAGGAGAGGAAAGGGGCTTGGTGTGCTCCCACTTAATGAGCACACTATAGGAGTATATGACACATCTTTTGGGTGTGGGACACAATTACAAGATGGACTCTACCTAACAAATTAAAATACTGTGAGCCAGTTATTTTATTTGTATCTCACATTAACTTGAAATTAAAAAAGAAAAAAATTCAAAATGAATGAATAACTTTTTAAAAGGAATCACTTTGAAAGCAAAACAGCAATGAAAAATACATCTTGCAAATAATAACCAGAATGAAGCTGAAGTGACAGCAGTAATAGCAGGCAAGATAGACTTTAAGGAAAAATTGTGGTAAAAATATTAGAGAATAGGGTATAATAATAAAAAGAATAATTCTTCAAGAAGATATAACAACCATTATTCAGTATGCAATATATCTAATACACAAGTTCGAAATGTATATATACAATCTTAAAGAATGACAGAATCACAAGGATAAAATGACACATCCAAATCCTTTTGGAAGATTTTAACACAGACAGCCAGAAACTGATAGTTCAATCTTTTAAAAAAAAAAAAAAAGTATACATGGCTTGGCACCTATAGCTCAGTGAGTAAGGTGCCAGCCACGTACACCTAAGCTGATGGGTTTGAGCCCAGCCCGGGCCTGCTAAACAACAATGACAAATGCAACAAAAAATACCCAAGTGTTGTGGCGGGCGTCTATAGTCTCAGCTACTTGGGAGGCTGAGGCAAGAGAATCGCTTAAGCCCAAGAGTTAGAGGTTGCTGTGAGCTGTGATGCCACAGCACTCTACCAAGGGTGACGTAGTGAGACTCTGTTTCCAATAAATAAATAAATAAATAAAGTATACATGTAGAAAACAGAACAACAAAATGACCAATAAACAACAATCTTTAGATGTGTTTATGTGTAGATGTGTTTTGTGTGGGTGTGTCCATATATCCACACACACAAATACACCATGAAAATATGTGCACCCCCATACTTTCAATTTCTGTGCCTACACATACGAAGTTTAGAAGTTGGTTACTCCATCCTAACAATGAGTAAAAATCTGAACAGACTGAAAAAGCTCTTGTACAACTCTTCTTGTACCCACAGGAGTGGGAGGACTCAAGGAAAACTGCTGCCCTACAAACTGGAGACATATAAATAAATACAAGAAGTCATGGAATACAAGAAGCAGAGACCGAGGCATGGAAACCAGTGCCAGAGCAGGAAAATCTGAACTATACTGACAAATTGCTGGAGGCGCTACCTGAACAATTCTGAGAATTAAAAACTCTAGCAGAACCCAGTCATTAGGGAAGCCCCCAATATTGACAGTTACACCCATGAACTCCACCAGGTTCTCACAGCAAATATCAGCAAAAAATACTCTCCTGCTTGCAAGAGGAAGACAGGTAAAGAAACCATTTTGAGATACATCAGAGCACTCTTATTTTTAATAAGGTCTGACCTCATGAGAAATTACTTAATCAGACCCTAACATGCTGGTGTATGAATAGAGTCTCACTGATCTGGGAACAGAAAATACCCACCTCCAATCAGTTCTAGCACACACTTGAGGAAAGAGAAATACCCAGCTCCAGTTTATTCCATCTCGTCTTCCATTTAGAAAAAGGAAAATATATAACTCCAGCTCACCCTAGCAATGTTATCCTACCTAAAAGAGAAAGAAAAAACTGAGAAACACTTGTGAAAGTCATAGTCCACAGGCAAAAGCTCACTAAAGTCTGAGACCCAATCATAGAACAAAAGAATGCACCATCTCCCCCTGCACCTCACCACTATTTTACTAAAGGCCTATTTATGGCAGTGCCTTTTACCCAGTACAACATGTACAGCTAACAAGAAAAAAATTATAAGGCATATTAAATGGCAAAAAGCATAATTTGAAGAGACAGAACAAGAATCAGAACAACAGGGCAAGGATACTGGAATTATCATACTGGAAATTTAAAACAACTATGATTAATATGCCAAAAGCTTTTATGGATAAAGAACATAAGTTGAGTATGCAAGAACGGATGAGTATTTAAGTAAAGAGATTAAAAATTTAGGAAAGAAAAACAGAAAGAAATGCTACAGACAACAAAACTGAAGAATTTCTTTGATGGGGCTTACTAGAAGACTGAATAGAGTTGGGGAAAGAATATCTGAGCTTTAGAGTATTAAAAAAAAAAACTTGAAAACTGAAAAGCAAACAGAATAGAGACCAGGAAAGAAGCAAAAAATAATATCTAAGATCCATGTGACAACTGAAAAATATGTAACACACTTGTAATGGGACTATCAGGAGAAGAAACAGAGAAGATAATAAAAAAAAAATATTGAAACAATAGTGACTGAGAATTTCTTCAAATTAATATCAGAGGCCAACCACAGATCCACTCAGAGAAAACCATGCAGAATAAATAAATAAATTGAAAACAAAACCTTTAACTAGGTATATCATTTTCAAACTATAGAAAATTAAAGAGCAAGAAAAAAATCCTAAAATAAAACAGAAGAAAAAACACCTTTCTCATAAAAAAATAAATATAAGAATTACATCTGACTTCTCAGAAACCATCTGCTATGATCTGAATGTTTCCCAAAGTCCATGTCTTGAAATTTAATCCCTATTTTGATGATATTGAGAGGTGAGGTCTAAAAGGAAGTGATTAAGTCATGAAAGGATTGCTTTTATGAGCGGATAAGGTCCCAAAAAAGAGACTGAGGGAGTAAGTTCTTTGTGTTCTGCTCTTCTGCCATGTAAAGACAAAGCCTTCATGACGCCATCTTGAGAGCAGATACTGAGGTCCTCACCAAACACTGAACCTGCTGGCACCTTGACTGTGACTGTCCAGTTTCTGGAACAGTGAGAAATTAATTTCTGCTGTTTGCTAATTACCAATTCTGTAATATATTCTTATAGCATCATAAATATATTGAGTCACCATCATCTTGAGAGCAGATACTGAGGTCCTCACCAAACACTGAACCTCCTGGCACCTTGACTGTGACTGTCCAGTTTCTGGAACAGTGAGAAATTAATTTCTGCTGTTTGCTAATTACCAAGTCTGTAACATATTCTTATAGCAGCATAAATATATTGAGCCACCATCCAGGTAAAAAGAGACAGGAAAAAAAAAAAGTGTTGAGAGAAAATACCAACAACTTAGAATTCTTTTACATGCAAAATTATCCTTTAGATGTGAAGGTGAAATAAAGATTTTCTTGAACAAACAAAAATCGAAGAAACTTTTAAGGCAAGTAGATATGCCTTCCAAGAAATATTAACAGAAGTTCTTTGAAGAGAAGGAAAATGATATAGGTCAAAAACTCAGATCTAGATAAAGAAGACTAGACCAACAAGAAAGGAATAAGTGGGCTCAGCACCCGTAGCTCAGTGGTTAGGGCACCGGCCACACACACTGGAGCTGGCTGGTTCAAACCCGTCCTGGACCTGTTAAACAACAATGACAACTACATCAAAAAAATAGCTGGGTGTTGTGACAGGTGCCTATAGTCCCAGCTACTTGGGAGGCTGAAGCAAGAGAATTACTTAAGCCCAAGAGTTTGAGGTTGCTGTGAGCTGTGATGCCATAGCAAGCCTCAAAAAAAAAAAAAAAAAAGAAAGAAGGAAAGAAAAGAAAGGAATAACTGGAGATAAAATAAAAACTTATTTTTCTTGTTCTTAATTGATCTAACAGATAACAGTTTATTTAAACACTAATAGCAACAATGTACTCAGTTATGTATATTTATGCATAAATCTTGTGCGTTTACTTATGTATATTTATACATGAAATAAAGGACAGCAATAATACAAGGGATGACGGAGAAGATAGAATTATGTTCTTATTATAAGGTGCTTGCACTACCCATGAAGTGTTAACAGTGTTATTTGAAAGTGGACTTATATTAGCTATAAATGTAAACAATGTATATTGCAAATTCTAGAACAACCATCTTAAAAGTTAAAAAAGTATAAATGATATGCTGGAAAATGAAAGAAAATAGAATCTTATAAAACATTCCCTCAAGCACAGCGGAAGCCGTCATAGTTTCCCTGGAAGAAAACCCCCTTGTGAAGACCCTCCTGGACATCAACCTCATCGTCTGCATCAGCTGTGCCGTCTTTCTCTGGGGCTACTTTGGTTAACGGGGGTGAACCCAGGCAGGGGTCCAAGATCTTCAGTGCCCTATTTTTTTTTTTTAATGAAAGAAAAAATAATAAAGCTTTTGTTTGTTTACAAAAAAAAAAAAAACCTACAAAAGGCAGAAAGAGTGAAGACCAAAATAGGAACAAGGGCAACAAATAGAATACAGTAGCAAATATGGTAGATATTAATTCAAATATATCAGCAATTAATTTGAACATCATTGCATTTTGTTCTGAATGCATCAAATAAAAGTATAGGAATTGTCAGGGAGGATTTTTTTCAAAGACTCAAATATAACTTGTCTATACAAATTCCACCTTAAATATAGAGATGCATACAGATTAAAAATAAAGGGATGGAGAAAAACATGCCATGCTAACATTAATCAAAAGAAAGAAGGAGAAGCTATATTAATTCCATATGAAGCAGAGATCAAAACAAGGAAAGTTATCAGGGATGAAGAAGGGCATTATACAATGATAGAGGAATCAATTTTTCAAGAAGATGTAACAATCTTTAACATCTATGCCCCTAAAAAAAAAGCCTTAAACTACATGAGGCAGAAACTAAGAGAAAAACAAGGAGACATAGATAAAGCCATTTTTATAAATGGAGATTTCAACACTCATCTATCAGAAATAGATTTAGTAGGCAGAAAGCCAGTAAAGACAGTTGAACTCAACATTCACACTTAACACTCCAATTTATCAACTGGATATGATTGACATCTATAACTACTTCCTCCAACAATGGCAGAATACACATTATTTTCAAGCTTTCATGGAATATTCAATAAGATACACCACATTCCAGGTCATAAAACATACATTAACAAATTTAAAATAAGAGAAACTCTTTAATGTGTGCATTTAGACTATAGTGAAAATAAACTAGAAATCAAAGACAGAAAGATAAATGGAAAATCCCAAAAGAGTTGGATATTAAAACATGCTTGTAAATACCACATGTATCAATGAAGAAATATCATTAGAAAAACAACAAAACTCTGGTGAAATAAATCAAAGAATAACCAAATAAGTGGAGAGGTATTCCATGTTCAGGGATAGAAAGACTCGCTATTTTCAAAGTATCAGTTCTTCTCAAATTGACATATAGGGCAGTGCCTGTGGCTCATTGAGTAGGGTGCCGACCCCATATACCGAGGGTGGTGGGTTCAAACCCAGCCCTGGCCAAACTGCAAAATAGCTGGGTGTTGTGGTGGGCGCCTATAGTCCCAGCTACTAGGGAAGCTGAGGCAAGAGAATCACCTAAGCCCAGGAGCTGGAGGTTGCTGTGAGCTGTGATGCCATGACACTCTACAAGGGCGATAAAATGAGACTCTGTCTCTACAAAAAAAAATTGACACATAAATTCGATGCAAACCTAATCAAAATCCCAGAAAGTAGTTTGGTGGATATTGACAAACTGATTCTAAAGTTTATATGGAAAGACAACAGAATACAGAAGGAGAAAAACAAAGTTGGAGGAATGATACTACCTGCTTGAAGACTTACTGTAAAGCTAAAGCAATTAAGACAGTGTGAGTATTGGTTAAAAAAGAAAAGTAAACAAACAAATCAATGGAACAGAGTACAGAAGCCAGAAATAGACACATATAAATAAACGTGTAGCCAACTAATTTTTGACAAGAACACAAAAGCAATGCAAAGAAGGAAAGAGTTATTTCACCAAGTGATGATGAAACAATTGCATATCCACATGCAGAAAACTGAATCTGGACACTGACCTTATACCCTTCACAAACATTAATTCAAAATACATCACAGACCTAAATGTAAAATGCAAAACTATAAAACCTTTACGAAGATAAAGCAGTGGAAAACCGGGAGGTGCCTGTGGCTCAGTCCGTAGGGCGCCGGCCCCATATGCCGAGGGTGGCAGGTTCAAACCTGGCCCCGGCCGAACTGCAACCAAAAAATAGCCGGGCGTTGTGGCGGGCGCCTGTAGTCCCAGCTACTCGGGAGGCTGAGGCAAGAGAATCGCTTAAGCCCAGGAGTTGGAGGTTGCTGTGAGCTGTGTGAGGCCACGGCACTCTACTGAGGGCCGTAAAGTGAGACTCTGTCTCTACAAAAAAAAAAAAAAAGCAGTGGAAAACCAAAATGACCTTAGGTATGACAATGATTCTCTAGATACAACACAAAGATATGATTCATGAGAAAAATAATTGATAAGCTGGACTTCATTAAAATTGAAAACTTCAGCTCTGCAAAAGGCAATGAAAAAGAGAATGAGAATACAAACCTCAGACTTAGAGAAAATATTAGCAAAATATTCACCTGATAAAGGAAAATTATCCAACATATATAAAGAACTCAAAAAAAAAGAACTCAATAATTATAAATTATAAAATAAACCAAATTAAAACTGAGCCCAATACATTAAGACACCCCATCAAAGAAGATATACAGATGCAAATAAGCATATGAAAGATGCCCTCCATCATATGTCATCTGAGAAATATAAATTATAAGGACATGAGATACCACTTTACATCTGTTATAGTGGTCAATATCCAGAATATGGACACCACCAAATGCTGGCTATAATGTGGAGCAACAGGAATTCTCATTAATGCTAATAAGAATGCAAAATGGTATAGCTACTTTACAACATATTTTGGTGATTTCTTACAAAACTAAATATGTTCTTACCATATAATCCAGAAATCACACTCCATGGTATTTACTTTCCAAAAATGAAACACATGTCTGCACAAAACTGTACACATGGATGTCTATAGCAGCTTTATTCACAATCGACAAAATTTGGAAGCAACCAAGATGTCCTTTAGTAAGAGAATGGAAAAATAAGCAGTGGAATATCCAGACAATGAAATATTATTCAGTGGTAAAAACAAATGAACTCTAAAACTTTGAAAAGACATTGAGGAAACTTAAATGCATATTACCACAAGAAAAAAGTCAATCTGAAAAGACTATATACTATATCATTCCAACTATCTAACATTCTAGAAAAGGCAAAACAGTGGAGACAGAAAAAGATCAGTGGTTGCCAGAGGTTGAGGTGGAGAAAGGGATGAATTGGTGAAGCATGGAGAATTTTTAGAGCAGTGAAAAGATTTTGTATGCCACCATAATGATTGAAGGACACATTCCAGTGTACATTTACCTAAAACTATAGAAGTGACTATACCAAGAGTGAAATCCAGTGCAAACTATGGAATTTGGGTAATATTGATGTATCACTATGGGTTCATCAATTATAACAAATGTACTATGTTGATAATGGAGGTATAAGGTATAGGGGATGGTGGCAGAAGGTATACAAGAAATCTCTGTATCTTCCTCTCAATTTTGATATAAACTTAAAACTATTCTGAAAAAAAGTCTTAAAAAAGAGCATCTCCATTAGGGACCCATAAATAGTGTTATCATCTACTACTTGTTACAAATTATACTGAAATGGCAAATGTTTTCCCTATCCTGAGAAACTCAGCACCTGGACAAGGTATTAAGGCCTATATATAACAAAACAATTCTCTACATATGGCTGTAAGTTGGAATGTCAATTTTGAAATGTGGAATGTGATCAGAGTTGGAGTGGGAAAAGGTAATTTCAAGATGAAGTATTCAGGTAAGAGGGGAAATTGATGGAGTCTCAAAGGGTAGATGAAATTATGATAGTTGGGAAGAAGAATTCTGAGGGATGGTACTAGAGGGAGAATATTGTAAAAGCTAGAAAACAGGCTTATTCATAGGATAGAAGAATGGTTCTATTTAACTAAGACTGAGAACATGTTTTTCTTTGCAAGGGAGAAGCAGAAGACATCCCTTGAAAGGCAAGTTGAGGCAAAGTTGGCAATAGAGGAAGTAGTGGGTGGGGGGATCTAAATGCTTAAAATATCTGGAGTCTGATCTCTAGGCAATGAAAATCTGCTTAAGATTTTAGTGAGGGAAAATGCCAAAGTTGAAGCAATTCTAGAAAAGTCTTTGGAAATAGCATGCAGGTAGAAAAGAAGGTATTTAAGCAAGAAGAGCTAGTCATGTAGCTTCCTGCATCAGTTGAGTGAACAGACAGCTTGTGGAATAAAAATTTATTTGTAAACTATATATTCAATAAAAGAATAATATCCCAAATTTATAAGGGACTCAAACAACTCAACAATCACCAAAAAATTAATCCCATTAATAACTGGCTAAAATACATGAATAGACGTTTTTCAAAAGAAAACGTACAAATGGCCAACAGACATATGGAAAAAGGTTCAACATCACTAATCACTAGAGAAAAGAAAATTAAAGCCACAACGAGATCATCTTCCACCAGTAAGAATGGCTGTAATTTAAGAGACTAAAAAAAAAAACTGTATATTGACAAGAATGCATAGAAAAGAGAATTTTTGTACAGTGTTGGGGAGAATGTAAATTAGTACAACCTCTATAGAATAGTCTGATGATTTCTCAAAGAACTGTAAGTAGCTGGGCGCAGTGGCTCACACCTGTAATCCTAACACTCTGGCAAGCCGAGGAGGGCGGATTGCTTAAGCTCAGTAGTTCATGACCAGCCTGAGCAAGAATAAGACCCTGTCTCTAAAAATAGCTGGGTGTTGTGGTGAGTGCCTGTAGTCCCAGCTACTCAAAAGTCTTAGGCAAGAGAATCATTGGAGTCCAAGAGTTTGAGGTTGCTGTGAGCTATGATGCCATGTCATTCTACCAAGGGTAGCAAATTGAGACTCTGTCTCAAAAACAAAAACAAAAAACTGTAAGTAGAAATACTACACAATCCAGTAATCCCACTACTGGGTATCTATCTAAAAGAAAAGAAATAATTATTATATCAAAAGACACTTGTACTTGTTTGTTTATCACAACATTATTCACAACAGCAAAGACATGTAATCAGTCTAAGTGTCTATCAGTGGATGACTGGATAAATAAAATGTGTTATATATACACAATGGAATACTATCCATCCATGAGGAAGAATGAAATCATGTCTTTTGCAGCAACGTGAATAGAACTAAAGGCCATTATCTTAAGTGAAACAACTCAGAAACGGAAAGTCTAATATTGGATGTTCTCATTGTAAATGGGAGCTAAATAATGTATACACACAGATGTAGAGGGTGGAATGATAGATATTGGAGACTTGAAAGGAAGAAGTGTCCAAGGTGGCATGGGGAATGAGAAATTATTTAATGGGTACAAATGTACATTACTCAGATGATGAATATGCTAAAATCATAGATTTTATCATTATGCAGTATATTCATGTAACAAAACTGTACTTATATACCTTAAATTTATACAAATTAAAAAATCAGACTATTCAATTTGCGAAATGAATACATTAAGATACAGATTCAATGATGTGCCTCAAGACTTGTAGATAGTAAAGAGAAAAATGAAAGCTATTAACCAATTACCTTGTACATTTCTACTAATTTATGCCATTCTCTTCAAGAATTATTTTAAGCAAAACAAAAATATGTGAAATTTGTGTCCAACGTTTACAACTTTCTTTTTCCTTCCAAATATAAAAGTATATCTTCTGAAAGAGAAAAAAAGAAGAAAAAAGAGGGAAAAAAAATGTAAAAGTACATTTTCCTTTACTACCGTTAATAACTCCCAACCCAGCCCTCTCAGCTTACTCCAAATCACAGTGTCCGCAAACTTCTTCTCAAACTTCCAAAACACCTTTCGGGAAAAAGTTCTTATTTTACAATAAGATACAAATATCTAATAGAATTTTCATAAGTAAACCTCTCTGTGAAGCATTTGATTTTAAGATTTAACACAGAGGAACACTATTCTCAGTGCAAACGTCAATAAGACATATTTTGGTAAAGTCTTCCTGAAGAGCCTGACAACATTGGCACATAGGAGGCCTCCTATTTTACAAATAACCATCCCACTTGTGAAAAATTGCTCCAGAAAAGTATTTATGCTATTTTGCCCTATCAATGTGAAAGATAAAGGTGATACCAGAGAAAGTGAAAGGAAAGACAATAAGGTTTTCAGCCCACAGGGAATGCTGGTGGGTCAAACTGTGAAAATAACTTGTAAGCATCGCAGGTTATTATTGCAGCAACCCAGAAAGGCACAACAGCCTTCCTGGGTCTTTAGAAATTATCTTCCCCAAAAAGAAAGAAGTAATTCTTGTGTTTTTAAGAGAACATATGTGCAAATAATCTTTGGATTGAGTAGGAGGTCTTCCCTAGAAAAGACAGGGTTCTATCTAAATAGAAATTCATTATTGTGATGATCAGCTAAGGGAAATATCCAAAAGTGTAGTTTTGTCTTCGAGAAATTACATTCAAATGGAAAAGCAAATATGCAATGTACTTAATACTAAAATGAAGCCAGTAGACAATCTAATTCATGCCCACATAGGAGAAAAACTCATTTCAATTCAAGTTGGGGGAGAAAGAATAAGGGAGGGGTAAGGGGAAGAGGGGTTTGGGGTGCTCCCACTGAATGGGCACAATATAGGGGTATATAGCACACTTTTGGGGTGCAGGACATAATTACAAAAGGGAGTCTATCTAACAAATTTAAATATTGTAACTTGGTTGTTTGTACCCTCACATTAACCTGAAATAAAAAAGAAAGATGACATTCATGGAACTACTTTGACTATGTATATTATGGGTCAAATCCCTACAGAAAAGATTATCATGCTAACAACTCAAAATATTTGCCATCATTTTGTGGATTTGCTCTTGCTCAAGCCAGGACACTTTTCTTCTGAGCATCCATTCTCACATTAGTGTAGACTTTTCTCTTACAACTTGAACATCTCAGTGAATGTGATCCAGAAAATCTAACATTTAGCAGAAAAAGGAGAATTCACAATTACTGCTTCTATGAGTATAAAGAAGTGCTGGTGTTGAGCTCTGGCCTACTTCTTCTGACACATGCCATGGGTATAAGAAAACAAATCAAACTTATGAATGGACAGAATTAGCATATACTTGCTAATGCCAATGTCATGGCCACCAAAAGGCTCTCTGCTTTCCAAGCAGTTCTACCACCACTATGTTGCTGACCGAAACACTATCATACTTTATAGGTAGCCCAACTGTCTCCCTCATTTGTCATAGGCCCAGTACTGACTTCATCTATCCCTCCGCTGCTCCACCACCTGTTTGCATCCCTCTTCTTCCTGTCCATAGTCATTCACCATTTTTTATTTTGGGGGCCGTTACCTTAATGCTGCCAAAACTGCATGGGCTGGGCACCAGACCTGGACAGGTGATACCACCCCTAGCCATACCCCTCCTGTGTGTGGTTGGAAAACTTCTCTGTTTGGAGTTTTCTTTTTCTGAAACAAACAAAAAAAAAATTGTAAACGTTCTGGCCAGTGACCTTTGGAAAACTGTAAGGGATACTAGTTTAAAAATTCCCAATCACCAGTTTAAAAACGTAACAGTGTCCTTTAACCTAATTCAATAGCCCAAGAAAGTAATAGAGTAACATTTCTTGGCTGAATCAATACTGCATTAAAGAAAGGTGCTATCATTGAAAAGTTATGAATACAAAACAGCTCGATGATGTATTAGTGTCATTGCTCTCTGTCTCTTTGAGTTTGCTTGCATTACTGAATATAAGCAGAAAAGAACCCTTCTGGTGTTTAGATTTGTCAGGGAGCCCCAATTGGTATTCTGTTCTGCCCTGTGTTAAGGGGTTTTACATCTTCCATTCAAAGCACTGCAGGTACAAAAGAAACAACCCAAATATCAAAATGATCATGGAAGCCTATTTAGTGCTGGTTAGTACATTCTAAAAGACTTCATGTTTTAAAAATCATTTAGTAACTTGTTTTCTCAAAGAAGGCAAATCATTCCTGCCCAAACTCTCTTTGCCTTGTGATCCAGGAAGTCACAAAGCAATTTCTTCAAGGTCATTTTGCACAAACATAATGTCTTCAAACATTATTAAGATTTGTAGACAGTTAATATTAATATCTTTTATAGATTAAAAACTCTTACAAATGAATAAGGACAAAATGGGCACCCATATAAAAATTACGATAACTGTGGCAATGTAGGCTTATTAAAACAGGCATTCTCCTCCTTTGCTGGGAGGTAGAAAATTAGTAAAACCTTCTGGAAAGTAATTTGACAACTTCACATAAAAATCCTGAAAAATGTTTTACCCTATGATGAAGCAATTTCATATCTAGACGTTTACCCAAAGAGGAAGAAAAAAGATCCTGGCAAGATAACAATTCTGATATGTGACTTCCAAGGGCATTAACTATATCATCATTAAATTCCTGAGAAGTTTGACATTACATTAGTAACCAGGAAAAGGGAATTTCCAGAGCAGACACTATATCCAACATGACACCTTGCCTGTAGTAAAAACTAAGAATAGTTAACTAAATACACAAGTGAATGTTCATTTCATAAACCAGTGCTACTTAAAACAAAGTTTACAGGTGCAGCACCAGCACCACAGTGCACATTTGGGGACCTTAGCACAGACCTACTATTTCATAGCCATGGGGTTAAGGTTAAGGAAACTATATTTTAATAAGCCCTTCGAGGGATCCTGGTGTATACTAAGGTTTGTGAAGTACTAAGCTAGAATAATATGCAGTCTTCAAAAATCAAAATATCCCAGTTTCATTATATTTTTACCATTTTTTTCTACTTCTTTCTCTACCGCCCATAGTAAGCTATTTAAGATTCTCTTGACAACAGAGACCTAGTTCTTCTCTAAGCCCAAATTCTTCTGGAAACCAAACACAGAAAGAAGCTGAAAGGCAGGGAAAACTTTATTGAACTCCCATTGTCAAATTTTATTAAGATCCCTGCCAAGACCTGTGATTGAAAGTGCCCACATTCTGGAGATAGGCAGAACTGTATAGCAATTCCATCTGTACTACTTACAAACTTGGCACCTTGAACAAATTATTTAACTTCTCTGGTTTTTTTTTTTTTTTTTTTTTTTTGAGACAGAGCCTCAAGCTGTCGCCCTGGGTAGAATGGCATGGCATCATAGCTCACAGCAACCTCCAACTCCTGAGCTCAAGCGATTCTCCTGCCTCTGCCTCCCAAGTATCTGGGACTATGGGCCCGCCACAACACCTGGCTATTTTTTAGTTGCAGCCATCATTGTTGTTTAGTGGGCCCCAGCTGGATTCAAACCCGTCAACTCAGGTGTATGTGGCTGGTGCCTTAGCCACTTAAGCCACAGGCACTGAGCCAACTTCTCTGAGTTTTAATACCTTCAACTATAGAATGGGGCTAAAATACCTATATGCCAATATTTTGAAGTGATAATATAAATAATATAAAGTCTATAAATCTCCTGTAGCACCACGCACCCATTGGATCATCAACAACTGTTAATCTCCATTCCTTAGATTGGTGCTGGTGTCTAAGATACTCAATCTATGTTTAGAAGCAGGAAGTTATGTAAAGATACAATTCACCATTTTTAGTATTCGTTATAGTGCTTGACATATGCAGTTCATAAATACTGCATAATTGATTGACTGATTGATGCGATGAGTCAGACTGAAGCAGGGTTAGGAATCCAGTCTATTGGACCTCACCACATTGTGTGCAACCACTTGAGAGAGAAGAAGGGTTAGGAATCCAGTCTATTAGACCTCACCACATTGTGTGCAACCACTTGAGAGAGAAGAGGAATGCTGAAGCCTGTTGCCACGAAAAGAAAACTGCCCGTGAATAGAGTAATCTCTGCACTCATTACCATGCACAGTTATCCTCCACGATCTGTACATTCCTTCTTCTAAATGAGATCAGATCTCTTCAAACAGCTTGCAGGCTGCCTTTAAAACAGAAAAACCCTGGATGATATTTACCGAGCCATAATAAGAGATAACATACAACTTCCAGATGTCCCTTGTATTAGTGAACCAAAGTGCTGAAAAGACTCAAAAGACAAAAACTGCAGGAATTTAGCTTTTTTTTCCAAATTGGCAACACAAATTGAAAATGTGATATTACAAGAACAATTTGAACATGGAACAGAAAAACTGATCAAAATATGGGACTTAATCCTTCTTGGGAACGCATTATAAGCTGGAAGTCTTCGTAGAAAGCCTCTTTTCTTCAACATAATGAATGCTCCACATTGCAACCTAACTCCTACAAAAAGAAACACAACTACTTACACCCCTAGAGACTGCCTTACATGAAATGAGAGCAGATGGACAAAGCTGTTAAGCACATACTTTGTTTCAGCACTGCAGTAGTGCTTGAGAGCGGGGAGAATGGGGGAAGTTGTGTAAGACATAGTCCTTTCCCATGAAAGAGCGTATAGGCAGGCACATAAACTTATAAATGAAATTTAAAAACTATAGTCATCTTTATACAGCAGATATATGGCTTGAGTTTTTGTATCCAGTCAGCCAAACTGTGCCTCTTTAGAGGACAATTTAAACCATTCACATTAATTGAGAATATTGATAAGCCTTTTGAGAGTCCGGTGGACATTTTTAATCCTTTTGCGACTGTGGAAGTTGGAATTTGATCAAAATTTTCTGGGTGGGCTTACTTTTGTGGTGGAGGATTACACTGGTCTTTATGGAGGATAGGTCTGAGAATATCCTGGAGAGCTGGTTTAGTTATGGCAAATTTCTTCAACATGTGAATGTCATTGAAGTATTTAATTTCTCTGTCATAAATGAAACTCAGTTTAGCTGGGTACAGGATCCCGGGTTGAAAGTTATTTTGTTTTAGGAGATTAAAAGTCGATGACCATCCTCTTCTAGCTTGAAAGGTTTCAGCAGAGAGATCTGCAGTTATTCTAATATTCTTGCCCTTGTAGATGATGGTTTTCCTTCGTCTGGCTGCTTTCAGAATTTTCTCCTTCATATTAACTTTAGGGAAATTGATTATGATGTGTCTGGGGGATGTCTTATTTGGGTTGAGTTGTGCTGGAGTTCTGAAACTATCTGCTATCTGAATTTCAGAATATCTTGGCATGTCTAGAAAGTTCTCCTTCATAATCTCATGGAGAAGAAACTCTGTGCCTTGTGAAGCCACTTCATCACTTTTGGGCATCCCTATAAGACGAATATTAGTTTTCTTTGAATTATCCCAGAGTTCTCTGAGAGAGTGGTCTGTTTTTGCCCTCCATTTCTCTTCCTCTCTGGGAGTTTGGGAGCGTTCAAAAGCTTTGCCTTCAATGTCAGAAATCCTTTCTTCTGCTTGCTCCATTCTGTTACTGAGGGATTCTACTGTGTTTCTCAGATCTTTGAGGGCTGCAACTTCTTGTCTCAATGTGTCAATATCTTTGGTCATTTGGTCTTTGAATTTATTGAATTCTTGAGATATCTTTCAGGTTACTACTTGGAATTCTAATTCGATCTTATTTGCTATCCAGATTCTGATTTCGATTTCTGACATCTCAGATATTTGTTTGTGCATGGGGTCTTGTGCTGTTTCTGCCCCATTGATCCTTGGGGGAGTTGATCTACTCTGATTATTCATATTGCCAGAGTTTTTCTGTTTATTTCGCCTCATGATTGTTTTTCACCATTGCCTCTGGCCGTCCTCAGAGTTGGGGAGGTGTCTCTCCAAGATTAGACCCCAGCGGATTCACCCCTTTGTTGCTGGATCTTTGTAGGGAGTGACCCTGTGTAGTTCCTCTGGGGCTGCCCCAGCTATGGAGTTCCAGCTGTGGAAACAGCTCCAGAGTGTGACACACCCAGATCCAGCAACAGGGTGGGAGGTGGTACACATGGTTCTGGGAGTGCCTGGTGCCCAGTGACTTTGGCACAGAGAGCCCAAGGCTCCAGCAGTCTCTGGCCAGGAGAAGGGCTCTGCGCAGATGCAGAGAGGGCTCCAGAGGGCACGTGGCTACCAGAGTCACTGGCCCAAGGCTCCAGTGTGCCAAAACCAGTCTCACTCTGCCCCTGTGGGTTAAGGGTATAAGGCAGCTCAGTCCTCACCTTAGGCTGCTCAGTCACTAGGTTACTATCTCCCACCCGATCCTTGCTCTGCAACCCTGAGGGTGGAGCTTGCCAGGGTAGTTCTCTCACAATGGCTCCCTGTGGCCCACAGCCAAAGACTATTAGCTCCGTCCGGCTCAGCGTCTCAGTCTGGGGCCCTAGACAATGCCCAAAGTTCTCCGCACTCCTGCTCAAGCACTCCCCAAGGCAGTTCAACTGAGTGCCAAGTTCAAAAACACTGAAACAGTTCACAGGTAAGGCCTTTCCGGTTTGCAATCTCACTGCTGCTTGTACTTACAGCTGTCGGTGGGATTAGGTTGATCGAACACACGCAACCACTTGCTAGTTTTCCACTGCTTTTGTCCTCCTCTTGGGGTCCAGAAGTCCCTTGATAACTCCCTATATCCTCAAAAGGATGATTATAGGCATATCCCACCAGCCAGAGATGCCTGGAGTCTTACCTCCTCAAACTCACCATGCCCTGTTGCAGGGAAGCTGTTACTCAGCCGCCATCTTGGATTGTGTCCCCCTAGTCATCTTTATAGAGATTAGATTAGGATGCAGCAAGTGCATAGAAAAAGTCAAGCCTATCTATCAAGGCTTAAGTGGCTTATATTGAGATAAATATCTAAAGATGAACATGTTCTTAAAAGCTTGGCTCATTAAATTGTGGTCCATCTATGAGCAGCTTGCTAGAAATGAAAAATCTGGCCTCACTCTAGATATACTGAATGAAAATTCATTCTTGCATTTTAACAAGATCCCCAGAAAATTCACAGGCACATAAACGTTTAAGAACCTCTGGTCTAACAAAGTTTCAGAGGAGTGTTAGCAGCAGAAAATTGATTGCAATAGGATGATTAAATGGTATAAGACATCAAGACAGCTAGTGTAAGCTGGGAGTTAAAAACTGGGAGCCCATGATCCAAATTCAGCCCACATGTGTGCTTTATGGGGACTGCACAGTGTTTTTAACATTGGAAATTTTAAATAGAAATTCAGATTGCCTGTTTTCCTTGGAAGAAAAATCAGATGTTTTGGCCAAACTGGACCCTCATTCCCCATATGACAACAAAGGACTGAGCAGACTGTCAGCTTCAGACAGACATGAGCCCACAATTACCTTACATTCTGCCCTCTTCACCCACTGTCATTATCATCCCTCTGGACCGACCCTTGGAACTGGCTCCACTTTATGGAAACATCACAGGTTCTGAAGAGAGAGAAATGGGACAGCATCTAAGGTGGAATATAGAGTTGATGGAATAACTTTTTGTTTGAATGTTTTTAGCTGTGAAAGAAATACTAATAAAAATAGAGGGTGTAACTGTGGGCAAGAGAGAGTGGTAAGGGGCACAACTCTGGAAAAAGAAAATCATATCAAAATCACAGGAGGGCTTAGCCTATTTCTTCCTCTGAGGCAGGATGGAAGTATCATGTGAGGTGAGTTCAGATATAGATAATTTTTCAAGGTCTGACAAAAAGCTGCAGAGTTTCTGTCTGAAAGCCCCAATATTGTCTGTGCCACTGAACGCAAGATCAGTGGCTGAGAGTAAAGTTGTAGTGACAGGAATTTAAAGAGTGGCAAACATTTAGGACAGCAACCCACTGTGGGTGATAGCAGCCAGAACTCACCAAAGCATTAGAGGAATTTTCTAGTGACCTAGGGAGCCTCCTCTGAAGTTAGGGAGCAGAGCAGAGAAATAGCAAGCTCCCTGAAAAACTAGGGCTCTTCCCTTTCAGGTGAGAAGCACAGGAATGAGAATTGGCTGTTTAGATAGACCTGAGATATGCAGGCTGAATATCAAAGATCAAGATACTAAGAGAAGTGATAGGAGTAGCAAAGCAACATATTGTGAGGTCCTGGCTAAATCGCAAGTGACGAAAAACTCTGAGAGTAAGAATAAACCGTAGAGAAGAAAGAGAAACTAAGGAGCTACAGGTGCCAGTGACTCAAAAAGTAAGAGGTGTAAAGAGTCAGTGAGTAGTCACCGATAGTCAGATTTTGAAGTTAGGACTGACTCCACAATCTATATTTTTTCTGCTATAACTCACCATTTCTGTGAGTTACATAGAAACACAAAGAGAAATCTCCATTTTTCTAAGCGACTCGAGTGGAGTCTATATGCCCTGGAATCCCTGGTGGAATCCTAAGAAGTCATCTGCATGTTGTTAAAGAAGCCAAATGCTTTCACTGCTGCTGCCTCCTATGCTTACCCTGGAGCTCGTATTTCCTCATGTCAGCTGTTTTCTGTACTCTATTACAGTCTTCAAAATGAGACAAGAACAAGGATATTTTATGTATCATCATCTCCAAACCTGCTAGTTCAAAAGAGGACAAAGAAGCAACTGTTATACAAGTATTGTTAAAGAGGTAGGACAGTCAACACTAATATTTCTGGCTTCAAATTACCACCCTTATAATTGCAAAAAGCTCTGTTGTGCACCCTGCAGGTTCATTAAACTATCATGATGATAATAATAATCATTATTTTTACTCTTACTATTAACACTATGAAACATTTGAAGCTTCAGCATGTAAATTGAAAAAATGCAAGCTGAATATTAGGTCTACCAGATATCAAAGAATAAGCAAATGTAAATGTATACTTAATTTATCTCCTATCAGTGATTATTATTGTCATTAAAACTAATACCTGCAGAGAGCAGCCATTTGGAATTCTATGCCATAAGCTCTTGGCTAGTGAATAAAGCCCCTCCTCTTAGAAATGTGGTGTTTGGGTGCTCTTTCTCTCCATTTGGCCTTGTCTTCCTGCAACATTTTTGGTTCCATGACTGGGAACCGACATCACACCTGGAGGAGAACATGCACCTGGTAGTTGCCACCAATCCTCTGGACACGCACGTGGGGGCCCCTGATCGGCCTGGGCAACGTGAATCCCTGAACACAGCAGGGAGGCAGTTTGGCCTCTTCATGTGGATGCCTTGACTGGGCTGAGAAAGGACCCCGTCGGTGGGTCTTCAAGGAGTCAAACACTGGGAGGAACTGGCATGCAGGAACAGGTACCTATGCAGGGAGACGTCTAAGGCAAGGACATGATGAAGGCACTGGTTATTTTACCAAAGCTTTGGCTGGAATAGCACTTCTAGAGGTGTCCAGACTCTGTTAAGGAATTAAGGATGACTTTATAAAGCCAATTTCAAAAAGGCCCTTTGGAAAACTGGCCAAATACCCATCAGTAACATTTCCTGATCTGTGGATCTTAGTAACATTGGTCCCGCTTATGACGACCAAAAACAAAGCAGTGCAGTGTCCACTAGTGGGAATCTAAATGAGTCTCCCATCCAGAAGGAGAGTTAAAGGACAGAGATTTAGCAAGTAACCTGGTGGATTAGAGCTGCACCAAGAGAAAAGGTTGAAGAATGCACATCAACCCCACTGAGGAGAGCTGCGACCCCAAGGATACAAACAAAAGGTACAAAATCCATCACCAAGCGGTGAGAGTCCCCTCCCACATGAGAACAGCTCACAGTGCCCCACAAACAAATGAGCATAGTTCAAAGGTCCTCCCACTACACTCCACAGGAGAGACCCTCTAAAAACTGGACCTACCTTCCCTACTAGAGTGCCATGGCATTCTTCTGCCAGGCATAAAACTGTATAAAACTGTACATATTCTCTACTTGCAACTCTGACCTCCCAGCACTCCCTTCCACTCTGACTCAAAATAGATCAACCCCCCCCCAAGGAAAGATATGGCAGATGTAACTGAAGATCCCATTCATAAACAATGGCTGAGACATCAGAAATCAAATTCAGAAGTTGAATTGCAAACAAGATTAATAGAATTGAGAAAAATTTGGAATTAGAAATTCAGGGAGCAATTCAAAAGTCGGAATTAGAAATTCGAGGAGCAATTCAAAATGTGGAATTAGAAATTCGAGGAGAAATTCAAAAATTGTCTAAAGAATTTAACAAATTTAAAGGCAAACACCCAAAAGATTTTGACTCACTAAAGCAAGAATTTGCAGCCCTCAAAGATCTGAAAAATACAGTAGAATCCCTCAGTAACAGAGTGGAGCAAACAGAAGAAAGGATTTCTGACATTGAAGACAAAGCTGTTGAACACTCCCAAACTCGCAAAAATGAAGAGAAATGGAGAGCAAAAATGAAACATTCTCTCAGAGAGCTCTGGAATAATTCGAAAAAGGCTAATATCCACCTCTTTGGAATCCCTGAAACTGATGAAGTAGCCTCACAAGGCACAGACACCATTCTCCATGAAATTATGAAAGAGAATTTTCCAGACAAGCCAAGAGATTCTGAAATTCAGATAGCAGACAGTTTCAGAACCCCAGCATGACTCAATCCAAATAAGACATCCCCCAGGCATATCATAATTAACTTCACTAAAGTTAATATGAAGGAGAAAATTCTCAAAGCAGCCAAATGTAAGAAATCCATCACCTACAAAGGGAAGAATATTAGAATGACTGCAGATCTCTCTGCTGAAACTCTTCAAGCCAGAAGAGGGTGGTCATCGACTTTTAATCTGTTAAAGCAAAATAACTTTCATTGACTTTTAATCTCTTAAAGCAAAATAACTTTCAACTGGGTCCTGTATCCAGCTAAACTGAGTTTCATTTATGATGGAGAAATTAAATACTTTAATGACATTCATATATTGAAGAAATTTGCCATAACCAAACCAGCTCTTCAGGATACTCTCAGACCTATCCTTCATAATGACAAGTCCAATCCCGTACCACAAAAGTAAACTCACTTAGAAACTTTTGATCAAACTCCAACTTCCACAATGGAGAAAGGATTAAAAATGTCTACTGGACTTTCAAAAAACTCGATACCCAAAATTTTACCACACTTATCAATATTCTCCACTAATGTGAATGGCCTCTAAAGAGGCACAGGTTAGCTGACTGGATACAAAAACTCAGTCCAGATATGTACTGCATAAAAGACTCACATCTTACCTTAAAAGATAAATATAGACTCAGGGTGAAAAAATGGTCGTCCATATTTCAAGCAAATGGCACTCAGATGAAAGCAGGCGTTGCAATTCTATTTACAGATATAATAGGCTTTAAACCAACAAAAGTAAGGAAGGATAAGAATGGTCACTTCATATTTGTTAAGAGTAATACTCAATATAAGTATTATTTCAATTATTAATATTTCTGCACCCAACCAGAATGCACCTCAATTTATAAGAGAAACTCTTAACAGACATGAGCAACTTGATTTCCTCCAGCTCCATAATAGTCAGAGATTACAACACTCCTTTGTGAGTGCTGGATAAATCCACCAATAAGAAGCTGAGCAAAGACATTTTAGATTTAAACCTAACCATCCAACATTTGGATTTAGCAGACATCTACAGAACATTTCATGCCAACAAAACTGAATACACATACTTCTCTTCAGCCCACGGAACATATTCCAAAATTGATCACATCTTAGGTCACAAGTCTAACCTCAGTAAATTTAAAGGAATAGAAATTGTTCCTTGCATCTTCTCGGAACACCATTGAATAAAAGTTGAACTCAGTAACAACAGGAATCTGCATATTCATACAAAAACATGGAAGTTAAATAACCTTATGCTGAATGATAGCTGGTCAGAGATGAGATTAAGAAGGCAATTGCCAAATTGAAACAAAAGGAAAATAAAGACATGAAGTATCAGAACCTCTGGGATACCGCAAAGGCAGTCCTAGGGGGAAATTTATAGCACTGCCAGCCTTCCTCAAGAGAATGGAAAGAGAGAAAGTTAACAACTTAATGGGGTATCTCAAGCAACTGGAAAAGGAAGAACATTCCAAACCCAAACCAAATAGAAGAAAAGAAATAACCAAAATTAGAGGAGAATCAAATGAAATTGAAAACAAAAGAATGGTACAACAGATCAATGAATCAAAAAGTTGGTTTTTTGAAAAGGTCAATAAAATAGATGAACCTTTGTCTAACCTAAGCAGGAAAAAAAGAGTACAATCTCTATTCTCATCAATCAGAAATGACAAAGACGAAATAACAGACTCCTCAGAAATTCAAATAGTCCTTAATGAATATTACAAGAAATTTTATTCTCAGAAATATGAAAATCTGAAGGAAATTGACCAATACTTGGAAGCACGTCACCTTCCAAGACTTAGCCCGAATCAAGTGGAAATGTTGAACAGGCCAATATCAAGTTCTGAAATAGCATCAACCATACAAAATCTCCCTGAAGAGAAAAGCCCGGGACAGATGGCTTCACATCAATTCTATCAAACCTTTAAGGAGGGACTAGTACCTATATTACTCAACCTGTTCCAAAATATAGAAAAAGAAGGAAGACTACCCAACACGTTCTATGAAGCAAACATTACCCTGATCCCCAAACCAGGAAAAAAACCAACAAGAAAAGAAAATTATAGACCCATATCACTAATGAATATAGATGCAAAAATAGTCAACAAGATCCTAACAAACAGAATCCAGCAACACATCAAACAAATTATACATCATGACCAAGTCAGTTTTATCCCAGGGTCTCAAGGCTGGTACAATATATGTAAATCTATAAGTATAATTCAGCACATAAACAAATTAAAAAACAAAGACCATATGATTCTCACAATTGATGCAGAAAAAGCTTTTGATAATATTCAGCATCCCTTCATGATAAGAACACTTAAGAAAATTGATATAGAAGGGACATTTCTTAAACTGATAGAGGCCATCTACGGCAAACCCACAGCCAATATCATATTGAATGGAGTTAAATTAGAATCATTTCCCTCAGATCCAGAACCAGACAAGGCTGCCCATTGACTCCACTGGTCTTTAACATTGTAATGGAAGTTTTAGGCACCGCAATTAGGGAAGAAAAGGCGATAAAGGATACCTATATAGGGTAAGAAGAGATCAAACTTTCACTCTTCACAGATGATCTGATTGTATATCTGGAAAACACTATGGATTCTACTACAAAACTCTTAGAAGTGATCAAGGAATACAGCAGCATCTCAGGTTACAAAATCAACATTCATAAATTGGTAGCTTTTATATATACCAACAATAGTCAAGCTGAAAAAACAGTTAAGGACTCTATTCCATTCACAGTAGTGACAAAGAAGATGAAATATTTGGGAGTTTATCTAACAAAGGATGTGAAAGATCTCTATAAAGAGAACTATGAAACTCTAAGAAAAGAAATAGCTGGAAAAGTTAGCAAATGGAAAAACATACCATGCTCATGGCTGGGAAGAATCAACATTGTTTAAATGTCCATACTACCCAAAGCAATATACAATTTTAATGCAATCCCTATTAAAGCTCTGCTGTCATACTTTAAAGATCTTGAAAAAATAATACTTCATTTTATATGGAATCAGAAAAAACCTTGAATAGCCAAGACATTACTCAGAAATAAAAACAAAGCAGGAGGAATCATGCTACCAGACCTCAGACGATACTATAAATTGATAGTTATCAAAACAGCGTGGTTCTGGCACAAAAACAGAGAAGTAGATGTCTGGAACAGAATAGAGAACCAAGAGATGAATCCAGCTACTTACTGTTATTTGATCTTTGACAAGCCAATTAAAAACATTCAGTGGGGAAAAGATTCCCTATTTAAGAAATGGTGCTGGGTGAACTGGCTGGCAACCTGTAGAAGACTGAATCTGGACCCACACCTTTCACCATTAACTAAGATAGACTCTCACTGGATTAAAGATTTAAACTTAAGACATGAGACTATAAAAATACTAGAAGAAGAGTACAGGGAAAACCCTTGAAGAAATCGGTCTGGCGAGTATTTTATGAGGAGGACCCCCAGGGCAATTGAAGCAGCTTCAAAAATACACTACTGTGACCTGATCAAACTAAAAAGCTTCTGCACATCCAGGAAAACAGTTAGTAAAGCAAGCAAACAGCCCTCAGAATGGGAGAAGATATTTACAGGTTATGTCTCCGACAAAAGTTTAATAACCAGAATCCACAGAGAACTGAAACTTATAAACAAGAAAAGAACAAGTGATCCCATCGCAGGCTGGGCAAGGGAATTGAAGAGAAACTTCTCTGAAGAAGACAGGTGCACGGCGTACAGACATATGAAAAAATGCTCATCAGAGAAATGCAAATCAAAACTACTTTGAGATATCATCTAACTCCAGTAAGATTAGCACATATCTCAAAATCCCAAGACCAGAGATGTCAGCGTGGATGTGGAGAAAAGGAAACACTTCTACACTGCTGGTGGGAATGCAAATTAATACACTCCTTTTGGAAAGATGTTTGGAGAACACTTAGAGATCTAAAAGTAGATCTGCCATTCAATCCTATAATTCCTCTACTAAGTATATACCCAGAAGACCAAAAATCACATATAACAAAGATATTTGTACCAGAATGGTTATTGAAGCCCAATTCATAATTGCTAAGTCATGGAAAAAGCCCAACTGCTGACTGATCCATGAATGGATTAAAAATTGTGGTATATGTACACCATGGAATATTATGAAGCCCTAAAGAAAGATGGAGACTTTACTTTTTTCATGTTTACATGGATGGAGCTGGAACATATTCTTCTTAGTAAAGTATCTCAAGAATGGAAGAAAAAGTATCCAATGTACTCAGCCCTACTATGAAACTAATGTATGGCTTTCACATGAAAGCTATAACCTAGTTATAACCTAAGAGTAGGGGAAAGAGGAGAGGGAGGGGAGAGAGGGGGGAGGATGGGCAGAGGGAGGGTGATTGGTGGGATTACACCAGCGGTGCATCTTACAAGGGTACATGTGAAACTTAGTAAATGTAGAATATAAACGTCTTAACACAATAACTAAGAAAATGCCAGGAAGTTGATGTTAAACAGCGTGATGAAAATGTGTCAAACGGTCTATAAAACCAGTGTATGGTGCCCCATGATCGCATTAATGTACACAGCTATGATTTAAAAAAAAAAAAAACTAATACCTGCAATTGATTCATGGCTTTTTAAAAATGATTTACTCATGCCTTTTTTTATGCCATTCAATTAACATAACTGATCATCAACTGTCATTGCTATGTATTTTATTCATTCAATCGGCCAACAATTAAAAAATACAGTAACCAAAAATTGGAGAGAGTGTAATTCCCAACATGAAGTTAAGTTTGAAATAGTAATAGAGCAAAACTCCCAGTAAATGCAGAGTTTTTAACTCTTCTCTAGTAGTGAGGAAAAATACTTAATCAAGGAATGCAAAAAAGATCCATAGAGAAAAAGAAAATGTTAAGCAATGGAGAAATGTGTTCTGGACCCTATTCATGCCAGAAAGTAAATTTATTTACTAAATTTGGGGAATAAGAAGATGAAGGGCATTCAGGAGTCTCTAATCTTATTCCTGCTATTACAGCAGAAGGTATTTTTTGGAAGTCAGTCACAAAAAATAACAGTTTTTCAGATATTTGTACTAAAAAAAACTCAACTTTGCATTAGATAATTTTGTATCATAATCAAAGGGAATAAAAATAGCTAACATTAAAGACATTTGGTTATTTCTTTGTAATAGAGTAAAGCCCATCACTGAACTTTAATTAGAAACTTTGTGTAGTTACATAAAAGAGCCCCGGGTTGCACTGGAGTTATATTATATCATCTTTGATGCAAAAAGTTCTTCATTCGATAAAGGCTAATATGGATCAATTGAAATGTGTTAATAAGGGATGTTAAATCAAAGGAATGAAAAGGGCAACTGTTCCACCCAAATATTTCATCAGCCATCTAACAGATTTCCCCCACAACCTAGTGAGATGGCATGGTTGGTCTACACAAAACCATCACTCTACCTTGGGCATTCTGTTCTGTGAAGGGCTTTCGGTGCATCTGTGTGCTTTCTGGAAAAAAAGATTGAATGGATGACTGAATTGGTTGATGTCTAGATATTCTCAGTTGGGCTGCTTTTAAAACAAATATGCAGTCGTTTAGAACAGATTTAGTTCTTGTAGTTATGCTGTTACTGTTTTACGATGCGCTGAATTTCGAAAAGAACTTTCTCAAGCATTCTTAAAAATAATCTAGATAATATTTTTATATCAGTCTCACATTTCTATTTTTAAAATTGAGCCAAATGACTCATATTGACATTGCTTGACCTTGTTACTCGTATCCACCCAGTGAGTACATTCTTTCATAATGTGGCCTGACAGGCAACCTGATTCTGATTCGAATGAGCCACCAACTCCTACCCAAAATGCCGTGCTAGACATTGCAAAGTTAAAATAAGCATAAAATACTACATAGACTTCCTGCGCTTGGAGAATGTATAATGCAGCACTGGAAGTAAATTGTTTCTATAACGCAAACAAAGGCATAAATGAATAAGGCTTAGCATTCCATCTATGCTTCATGAATACAGAAGTCCACATAATTAACCCAAAAGGTTGTAGCATTTTAAGTCTCCATGACACTGCTTATACTACGGACTCTGCAGGGAATACTCTTCTCATTTCTCCACAGACACCTTTACCTGACCCACTTGTAACACACCTCACTATAGGTGTTGCCTCATCAATGAAGACAATTTTGATGTGTAATGACCATTCTGTCTTCTCTTTCTCCACTGTACCCAGTACTGGCTTCTGTCACACCTCCAGAGTTTATAGACTCAGACCTTCTGAATCCAGGCAGGTAATGCAATTGAGGGATGTAGTACAGACAAAAGCAATAAATAGGGAATATAGTGAATTGGAGAAAGTTTTCCCAAAGTATTGCTAGTAATACTTTTTTAATTGTCTGCATGTCTAACAAGATACAAATAAACCCAAACCTATGGACCCCCATTTTGCAATGCATAATCTATCTAATTTTGTTCCACATATACATAGTATAAGTACACCTTTCTGTGCCCCAAAACACAAAAATTTTTATTTTTTTTATTGTTGGAGATTCATTGAGGGTACAAAGAACTAGTTTACATTGATTGCATTTGTTACGTAATGTTCCTCTAATAAATCAAAACACAAAAATTTTTAAAGGGCAGGACTATGTCATGGTCACTCCTATATCCTCAACTTCTAATGCAATGCCTAAAAACTACCTGAGTGTCCATTGAATGTATGGATGCAGTATCAGTTATTGGAAAGTACTACAACTTTATATTATTTACTATTTTTATTCTTAATCTTGAGAAAATATTTTATGGGAATATATCACACAAATGTTAATAAGGAATAATTTTTATAGCTAACTTTGTTGTTGTTGCAGTTTTTTTTGGGGGGGTAGGGGCTGGGTTTGAACCCGCCACCTCTGTCATATGGGGCTGGCGCCCTACTCCTCGAGCCACAGACGCTGCCCATTGATAGCTAATTTTCTTAACTCATTTTGTGCTGCTAACAGAATACCTGAGAACAATTAACTTATAATAAACAGAAATTTATTTTCTCACAGTCCCGAAGGCTGGGAAGTCCAAGATCAAGGGGCTCTATCAGGTGGAGGCTTTCTTACTGCATCATCCCATGATGGAAGACAGGAGGGAAAAGAAAGAGTAAGCACATGGAATGGGAGAGAAGACCAAACTAACTTTTATAAGAAACCCATTCTCATAATAATGACATTATTCATGGGGGTAGAGCCCTCATAACCTAAGCAGGTCCCATTCAGCCTTACCTTTCAATAATGTTGCCTAATGTTGCCTTATTAAGGTGGGGGGAGGGTGGTTAAGTTTTCAACACATGAACTTTGGGAAACACATTCAAGCCATAGCACTAACAACACTAGCTTATAACCCTTGTTTTAAAACTTTAGTACTAAGTGTAGCCAAGTTACCAAAGAAAGTGAGCTTAGTCTTCTGTGCCTTTAGGATTGTTTTCAAACTTCAAAATCTGTAAATCGAATGCTTTTTAAACAAAAGAAATACTTTCAATTAAGAGAAATTTAAGTTCCATATAGGATCTGTTCATGTTTAGAAGAAATGTTAAATAGATGGATGGTTGGATGGATGGATGGTTGAATGGATAACTTATTTTAGAAAAAGACTTAAAATGTACTGAGATGTTCAGCATAACAGCCATGTATAAAACAGGGATTATGCATTATCATTCATTCCTCTTTGTAAGAAAAAAGGATAGTATGTTCACTAAAATCATTTCTCAGAATCACAGCAGAGGTGGAGAAGGGTAAGATTCTCCAGTTTCCTCAAAGTCCCTTCCCCATGTAAAGGACGGTGTGAATGCCAGAGCCACAAGCATCTTTCTCAGAACTTCATTAAAGGGAAAGAAGGCATTCATATATTTATTTTCTCCTGCATTTATTTTTTCTATATTGATGTCCATCACTGCCCATTCATCTCTTTCTCATGGAATTCCACATCCTTTACACATTCAAGGAAAGGATTGACTTTAAGGTACACTTTTTTATGATAAGGTCCAGGATACCAAAGACACTGGAAAACTAAACCACCATTATAAATCTTTAGGAAAATGGCATTTCTTTCTTCTGCATGCTCTAGTTGAAATTATTTTGTTCAGATGACTACAATCACACCTTTTTAAAAATAGAAGACTCACCTGTTTCTAAGACCCTATTTTGTTTACATGCAAGAATGTTTAGTGATAAGATATAAGCAAGTTCTAGAAATAGTAATGTGCTTAATCTCAAGTCAAAAATGAAAAAATACTAAAAAATACTAATTTCTGAGCTTCCTTCATTTTATTCCACTCCCATAAATAAGGATCAGACACAGAGATAGTAAATAGGTGATCTTTGGGCTGCACTTGTTGGCCGGGTTTACTCCTGTGAGTTGAAGTTAATGTACTTAGATATCGCTCGTTTTGTCCTGATTCCACCAAGCTTTATTGTCTTATACACAAATGTTCTCCTGTATGAGAAATTAGGCATGAGTAATAAGCTAAAGCCTCTCACTAAATACTGCAGTACCTTAGGTCAGTTCTTTAAAGATATAAATCATAATCATATATGACCAGGGCACAAGTGAAGATTTGTAGACTTCTTTTCCCAACTGTCTGGTTGTGTTTGAATGCAAGATATTCTTAAATTATGCCTGGATTAAAAATAAAAGATTCTATGAAGGAAGAAAATGTAGACAAAACAATTTACAACTGGCTTCTGTTCCCCTTGAGTAAGTCTAGGTGCGGAGATATAGGCTAGTTCAAAACTGGGCTAGGAAGATTTTTTGGATAAATTCTCCACCTTTGCTAGAAAATAACATTACCAGATGTCTTCCCTCTTCTCCTATATTCTCTAAATAGATCAAAGCTTCAATAACATAGAAAGAAAAGAGGGAGGAAGGAAATTTCTCTGAATTCTTCTGGAAAACAAGCCTATCAACAATTTTTCTGAAGTAAACCAGTGATTTTTCTGAATAAACTGACACCCAGTCCTTCTAGAATCCATTTAGAACCAAGAGGCAAAGTCAGGTCCAATTTTCTTTGAAAGGCTAAGGATCTTATATATGCATAAAATATTTTTAAGACATTCCCAATAGGTCCATGAGAATGTATTTTTACTCCTCACACTTCAAGATAGATCATTCTCATTCACCTGGATAACACCTGGGATTATGCAAATCCAAACATACTATCTCACATTTTCCACTTTCTAGATGTGTGAGGAGACCTGTGAATATTTCTGGTCTGCCTAAAGTGGGGAAGTAGCAAAGAAAGTGCATTGACATAGAAGTTTTTTAAAGTTTCTTAAAAACAAAATGAATGTACCTTTTTAATACTGCTAGAGTTAATTGAAGTTGGCATAAATTAGAAACTGTAACTCCCTGTGACCTGCAGGAGAATAAGGTTTGTTGAGTTAGTGCCATAAGTGCCTTCCTATATTCAACACATATAAACTGGAAGAGAGGAAGAATGAGATACAGGAAGGGAAAGAGGAGGAAGTTAGGAATGGAAAGAAAGTAGAACTTTTGTTATAACCTACTATATGTCAGTCCATACTATATGAAATACTTTCATATAAATCACTGCATTTTAGTTCATCTAATTGTTGGATGATGGGATATGTGTGTTATCGGTGGAGGGTTATCTTATGGAGGAAGTCCATTTGTAGAGAAACAAGGCAGTAAGCCTATATTAAAGACTAATTAGTAAGATAACCTTCAGCCATTCTCAATGTCTCTTCATGCCTTGGCATCTTCATCATTAAACTAACAGGGCTTGTCTACATGACATTTAAGACCTATGGGTTAATAATATATTTCAACAGAAAACTAAGACTGGATCCACTTTTCCATAACCTCTCCCACCTTCCTGGTACTACCATCATACATTTTCTTGGCTTATTTCCTTTTATTTATGCAATAGCAAATGTTTCATTTGGAGAGATGGGAGGAGTCTCTGGCTCATAGAATGTGAAATTCATTCAGGGATCGAATGGCAGAGGCCATCTCATAAACAAACTGCTCATAACATGCATGGGACATTCAGGCCACTTTTCTTCTAGCCAAACTTGCTGTATTCCTTGTCTCAGAATGGACACTGCTATTCACCAATAGTGTAACTGTTTTCAAGCAAGTTTAAAACTACCATGGTGTTGAGCTTCCAAACTTAAAAGTTTAGAACAGGGAAATAAGCTCATGGGAAAGATTACCATTGAAGCAGTGAACCCAGCTTGTTCGCACTCCTCTTTTACTCTCCCATGAGCACCATTTCAAGTTAATACTCACACACTACTTCCAAAGCAGAAGAAAATTTACTTTAGGGACATGAGACAAAGAAAGACACAGATTCTGTTCCTAGATTCAAAAGAGGCTGTGACCTCAGCATCCTCTAAGGCAGTAGTCTCCAACCTTTTTTTTTTTTTTTTTCTCTGCAGCACATTGGAAGAAAGAGTTGTTTTGGGCCACCCATTAAATACACAAACACTAATAAAAGCTGATTATCAAAAAAAAAAAAAAAGTCCATGCATACTTTCCATGATACATAATGTATCTGATGCCACAAATAAGCAAAAAAAGTTCTCACAAAATCAGCATGTGGCCTGTGGACTGCTGGATGAACACCCCTGCTCTAAGGCAAAGGATGTAGCAAAGGCAGAAATAATTATTCCTCCTGGCCCACAGATTGTCGATATAGGGACCCAGCTCTTACAGTGAGAACACCTGAGAGTTCTATCTCAGGCCATTATTCAGACAGAAAAGGTGTAAAAGTCAGCAGAGGAAGCCCTGGTATATAGCCATGGAGTATAATATGTAAAAAATTATTTAACAAAAAGATAGCAACTAAAATTAATAAATTATTAACATGTGAAAAGCACAGTACTAATTACAGTAAAACCTCCACAGTTGACCACCTTCCTACACTGACCTCTTCCTTAAGTTGACTAATTTTCATAAACCAGTCATGTAGGCCTAGTTCCTTATGTTGACCACAACCATTACATTTACTAGTTTGTTACAGTCCCTTGGGTGGTCATCTTATAGAGGTTCTACCATATTTACTATATATATTTGCTTATTTAAATCTGGCAAGGACCCTATCAAGGAGGTATTCTAATCATATGTCTTATAAATAAATTAATTAAAGACCAGAACTCAAGACCAAGGACCAGTGTTTAGAAAGTTCCAGTGCCAGGATTTGAGCACTGACAGTCTAACTCTAAAATTAATGCTCATTTACAACCCAGTGCTTTGTCCCATAGTCAATGCCTCTCTCAAGAGTCTACATTAGAATCAGCAGCTACTTACAGATTTGTTCCTACAACCTCTTGAGAACTCTGACTCAATTTTGATGCTAAATCTCTTTGTTTTGAAGATACACTGAAAATGAAACATTCTTAAAATTAACCTCTGCTGACAAATGCAATACATCTTTGCTGCAATCATTCAAAACAATATACTCCATGTATTTTCTGTTTAGTCTCGTTTTTCAAGAAAACCTTTTAAAAATTCCTTATCCCTTAGAAATTTTTGGTCCTTGCTCTAGTCCCCAAAATAGATTATGGTTTAGGCAAAAATATAATCATTTCTGAAAATACAACATTGTTCTTCCATTTCAAAATCACCCTTTCCTACTTAGAAACTGGAAGTGATAGCAGAATCATCTTGAAATACTGGAAGGAGTGATACAAAATCCATAAATAGATCACGATGGTCTTCCAGAAGATATTAGTATAGTTCATTTCTCTTTACCATTCAATATTTAATTGCAGCTGTTGAGATCTGACAACTGGAATTTCTATCCTCCCTTTTACAACACAGTTACTATTCTTTCCATCACCACTACTCTGCTGAATCTCTTTTTATGGAGCTTCCAAAAATGGAGCTGACATTAAAAAATTCAATTCGGAAGTAGCAACCATATGGTGCTATGGAAATGTGTGTGAAAGTCCATGTGCCCCTCAAATTTTTAAGACATCTTGAAGAACAACGGGGAGGATTATTTAGAATTTGTTTTAAAAGATGACTTGTGATTATAAAAGTTACTTCTTATAAAAGCATATGGAAGATCTGGTGGAATGACTATAGCCATTCTCTATCACGACCACTGCTTTCTTTTCTCCATAATGTTGAGGGAAGTTGACACATTGTCCAGCTCTAAGAACTAAATAGTGATCAATCTAAGCCAATTACATTGATTCCATCTTCTTCACTAATGATTTGTTTAGACATCAGGGTGTGACTACCTGGCCAATGAGACAAAGTCACGTCTCCTGGGAAAGTTTTATCTTTTTTAAAAGAGGTACACAATTTAAAAATTCTCTTCTCCCTAACCATTTATTTGTTTATGTAAAGCTATGAAGCTTGAATCTGCTCTAACCATCTTGAGAACACAATCATGGTGAAGAGGCCATTAACAATCGTGACATCCTTGAATTACTGAATTATCTAATTCCGAGACAGCCTTCCTCTAGATTTATTATGAGAGATAATAAATATTCTTCATTATATAAGTCCATTTTATTAAAATATCCTGTTGCACCCAGCTGAAACCAGTTGTGGAGATTCATAACTCCAAAGAGAGAATTGAAACAAAAAATTTTTAGTATCTACTATAATGTCAAACATGATTTTACACTTTTTATCATTTAATAACTAACCAAAAACTATGTTTAGTACACATTATTATCAATGACATCATTATCAATGTCATTTTGTAGATAAGAAAACTAACTCGCACTGAAAGAAGTTAAAGTGATAGTTCAATGCTATGTTGCTGACAAAGGCAACATTAAGATTTAAATCCTATTCTTTGGCAAAAACAGTCCTCTTTGCAGACAGAATCTGATTTCCTAAGTGTTGGAAAGACTCATTTCATTTAAAAGGAAAAGATTTTCTAATAAGTTGAAGTGAACTCTCCTGAGAACCCAAGTTGAGGGCAAGGGCTCCACAGCCAACCTGTTTCCCCTTCCCTTTATTACTCAAAAAGAGTAATTCTGGTTATTCTTCAGAGCCCTGTATTTTTTTTAGTCCCAGATGCCCTTTAATTTTAGGGTGTAGTAAATAAAGCTGGGATTCTTTATCTTGCTCATTAGTTTGTAGACATGGGAGAGCTTGAAGAGAAACACAAGCACAAATGGGAATTTAAGATGCTAGTGGGACAGTATGTACCAAAGTCTCCTGAGATGACCCAGTAATGTATCCGGTAATAATTCTTCACAATAGGAGTGAGGGAGCCCTATTTTCAGGCTCATTTCTGTCATTTTGCTGAACCATTGTGTGATCATTGCATTTCCTACTTCCATGATGCCAGTGGGCATCAAGCTCAATAAAGTCTTCTAATGACGGTTCTCCCAGCATTTCCCTGGTAATCCAAGGAGATCCCAAATCTACAGACACTAAAGTATGTGAAAATATTCCTAATGCTAAGAATACATTTACATCTAACTCCGATAATGAATGTAATTTAAATAGATGAAAATATGTGCATGTTTACAATATATATTTAGACAATAGACATAGAAAAGATACAGACATAGACATAAACATAGACATACGTGTAAATACGTATTGCCAAGATTTAAAACCCAATTTACAGTTTCCAGGTCAGTCTATGTGTAGTACCCAAACTTTATAATTGTAAGATGGAAACTGTGGTAACTATAATAGTAAGAGAGCAAAAAAGTAAAGATATTTGGAGTTTAACTATAGCATAGGCCAGCGGGCTCAAACATGATCCAGAAGTTTATAGTCTGCACCCTGTGTGACAATCTATATCCACTGCTATCTGAAGATACCACATAGACTTTTTGAGATGTAGGATAATAAACATGATGACCTGAGAAGCTGAGTTAGGAGGTGATATATAGAGATTTGCTGTACATAAATAAGGAGTATCAGCACTAATGGTACATAGTCGACAGTTGGGCTATCTAATTGGGCTACTGCTACTCAACTTCAGTTATCAGTGACCCATGGGAAAATAAACCTGATATTATCAGATCATCCACATTTTTTCAAGAGACACAAATCTACCTTTCTATTTGTACTGAGAATCAAAAAGATTCTCATCTCAAAAAACATAATACCAAGTACACAGAGAGATTCTATAGACAGTTGTTAATTCCTTCTTTGAGCTATCATGATTACTTTCCAATCAGTCTTTAAAAGAGACACTTATCAATGTGACTAGCAAAACTACTAAAGTCTCTTTCTAGAAAAACAATGTGTGAGTTCACCAACAAACCACGTTATGATAGAAATTAGAGGCCTCTATGTGAATAGAAAATTAGTAAGGTGGTTTTCAGTAGATCAATAAACATTAGACCTCAGCTATAAGTAGGACGAGCCTTCAATTCAATGTCTTTTGTCAACAACAAGGAGAGTACTGTGCTCAGCGCACCTGGATCCCCTTTCCTGTATTCAAGAAAAGGTGCTACTTCCTTCAGAAATGCCAATCATCTCATGTAGAAAATGCAGATGGCATCCTTTCCCAAGGATAGATATTAATTATACATTCTGTGGGTATCAAATCCCTTTACTCTACTTGTGATGTGTGACTTAGCATGTGAACAAAAACATCTTCAATATTCTGGGTCATCAATGCAAAAAAGGTGAATCAGCCTGAAGAGCAACCCCAAATGGGGATGTTTTCTATCAAATGTCCTGATATAATCTAAAGTGTTTTGTTTTTAGAATAAAGATTCTAAGAGAGAAAAAGACAGAGAAAGAGAGATTGATTTTGTTTGTGGTAAAATTATAAAAGACGGCATGCCTGCCATAGTCCTTTGTCATTTTGGAAAACCTGCACTCTCCTTTTAGCTCTCATTTCCATTTGGAGATTTGTTATACCAGAATTTTCAGAAAATGTCAGAAAGAAACCCATCTTTGTGACTGCCAGAATAAAAACAAAGGCAAAGCAGGAGTGAAAGCTAATCCCAACAAGTAACTCTTTAAACAGATGCATAGAATGGAAGGATTAGGTGGATTTAGCTTAATTATCTTTCTTTTAATTGCAGGTGAACTTGCTCTATGAGAAGCATGTGTGGTAGGTACCTAACCACTAAATGCCATCAGCTCTTAGTAAAGGTGTTGAAACCAACCTAAGCCTGCTGATTTTACCTTATTTTCTGATAAGCAGACGAAATGTAGCCAAAGAAAGAAAATGAACCTGCTGTTAAATCATAAAGGCAAGCATATAAGGAAGGCTGCAACCAGTAGCACATCTCGTCTTCATATGCCCACGGAAATCACCACTTTTTGGTGTGTGTCACACAAAAGAGAATACATAAAATTCACGTCTATAGATAATCCAATGACACACAGCTCATAGTTTCACCTACCTTTGGCAATACATCTTAGATGTTTTGAATTCGGTAGGAAGCATTGTCTACTGCTGACTAGTATCCTATAATGTCATTGCTACCAAATTTTTCTACTAAAAACATTTTCTTGGAAGTCATAGGAGACCTAGTGCTCATCAAATTAAAAGACCTTTCCTGACCTTGACATTCCTTGTCTTCTGTTTTATATTTACTCATTTCTTCCTACCTAAGATTCCCTCTTTTCCTAGCTAACTTGACTCTACCAGTTTTCTTTTCTCTTACTGACCATTTATTCTTGATGTCTTCTGTTTACTCCCTTTTTACTACCTACAAATGTCCTGCCCTCAGTCTTATAACAACAGCTTATATTCATTATCTCTTAATAAGTTGCATTATCTCATTCAATCCTCACATCCACCATATAACACAGGTATTATTACCACCCTATATAGATATGAAAATTAAAAACTTAAAGATGTTTTAAAAGCTTTTTTTGTAAATAAATGGTTTTTTTGTTATATGGCTGAATTGCACAGTGGAGAAAAGTCTATTTTTTAATATTCCCATCACCTGAATAGTACACATTGTATTAATACCCCCTAAATAATTCATCATCCTGTACCCCATTTGCACCCTTGCATGTCTGAGTTACGAATGTCTGTCAAGTCATTCTGTATGGCCATGCATACCTATTGTTTAGCTCACACTTATAAATGAGAACATGAGGTGTTGGGTCCTTTGTTCCTTTGTTATTTCACTTAGAGTAATGGTCTCCAATTCCATCCAAGTTGCTGTCAAAGACATTTTTTACATTCTTTTTGATGGTAAAGTAGTATTTCATGGTATTAAATATATATGTACCAGATTTTCTTTATTCACTCATTAGTTGCTGTGCTCTTAGGTTGGTTCCAAATCTTTGCAATTGTGAATTGTGTTGCAATAAACATATGCATGTAGGTGTCTTTTTTATAAAATGACATCTTTTCCTTTGGGTAGATCCCCAATAGTGAGATGCTGGATTGAATAGTAGATCTACTTTTAGTTCTCTGAGAAATCTCCGTAATGATTTCCATGGACTTTGTACTAATTTAAATTCCCACCTATGCTATACAAGTATTCCCTTTTATTGCATCTGTGCAAGCATCTTTTTTTTTTTTTTTAGCTTTTTAAAAAATATGTCTGTTATTTGTCGGGTTATTAGCTTTTCAATAATGGCATTCAGACGGGGGTAATGTGGTATTTCATTGTGGTTTCAATTTGCATTATCTAAACAATTAGTGACGTTGAGCATTTTTCATGTTTGCTTGCCATTTGTTTCTCTTCTTTTGGAAAATGTCTGTTCATGCCTTTTGCCTTTATTTGTATTTTTCTATCTAATTAGTTTGAGTTCCTTATAGATTCTGGATGTTAGGCTCCTGTCAGGTGTATAGCTTATGAATATTTCTCCTATTCTGTAAGTTGTTTATCTATTCTGCTGTTCATTATCTTTTTCTGTACAGAAGCTTTTTAGTTGAAGTCCCATTTCTTTATTTTTGTTTTTGTTGTAAATTTGGTTTTGAAGTCTTAGTCATAAATTCCTTACATGAGCCATTGAAAGGGATAGTTTTTTCTAGATTTTCTTCTAATATTTTATGGTTTCCAGTCTTACATTTAATTCTATAATCCATCTTGAGTTAATTTTTGTATATAGTCAAAAACAGAAATACAGTTTTTTTCTTCTTCATGAGGCTATTACATTTTCCCATTTATTGAATGGGTGTACTTTCCCTAGAAAATACTTTTGTATGCTTTGTCAAAGATCAGTTGGTTGTAGGTATTTGGCTTTATTTCTTGGTTCTCAATTCTGTCCCATTGGTCCATGTATCTACTTTTATACCAGTACCAAGATGTTTTGGCTACTATTGCCTTACATAATAGTATAATTTGAAGTCAGAAAATATGATTCCAGATTTGTTCTTTTCTTAGGATTGTTTTGGCTATTCATGCTTTCTTTTGCTTCCATATGAATTTTAGGGCTTTTTTCTAATACTAATATCTAATTGATATTTTGATAAGAATTACATTGAATCTGTAGATTACTTTGGGCAGTATGGACATTTTGACAATGTGGATTCTTTCAAACCATGAGACTGGGATACTTTTCCATTCATTTGTGTAATCTACATTTTCTTTCATCAATGTTTTGTAGTTCTCCTTGTAGAGGTCTTTTACTTTGTTGGGTATTATATATTCCAAGGTGTTTTTTTTAAAGCTACTGTAAATGGTATTGATTTTTTTGATTTATTCTCAGCTTGATTGTTATTAGCATATTGAAATACTACTGATTTCTTTATATTGATTTTGTAACCTGCAAAGTCCCTGAATTTATTTATCAATTCTATGTATCTTTTGGGGGAGCCTGAGAATTTCTATACATGAGATCATATCATCAGAATAGAGGAATAGTTTGACCTCCTGTTTTCTGATTTGGATGCCCTTTATTTCTTTTCTTTGCCTGATTTCTCTGGCTAGGACTTCTAGTACTATGTTGAATATAAGTGATGAAAGTACGCATCCTTGTCTTACTCTAATTCTTAGGGGAAATGTTTTCAGCTTCACTCTATTTAATATGATGTTGCTTGTGGGTTTTTAATATAAGGCTTTCATTATGTTAAAGTATGCTCCTTCTGTGAGTAGTTTGAGAAGGGTTTTTATCAGGAAAGGGTGCTGGATTTTGTTGAATGCACTTTTTGTATCTATTGAGATAATCATAGGTTTTTGTCCTTAATTCTGTTTTACGTGGTGAATCACATTTATTGATTTTCATATGTTGAACCATCTTTGCATCCCTGGGGTGAAAACCACTTGATCTTAATGAATTTTTTTTTTTTTTGGCGCAGAGTCTCATTATGTTGTCCTCGGTAGAGGGCTGTAGTATGACAGCTCACAGTAAACGCAAACTCTTGGACTTAAGCAATTCTCTTGCCTCAGCCTTCCAAGTAGCTGGGACTATAGGTGCCAGCCACAGCTCCCACCACAAGTGTACAGTTTGTTGCAATTGTCATTGTTGGTTAGCAGACCTGGGCCAGGTTCGAACCCATCAACCCCAGTGTATATGGCTGGTACCCTAAGTGCTGAGCTATGGGCCCAAGCCTAATGAATTAATTTTTGATGTGCTGTTAGATTTGGTTTGCTAGTATTTTTTTGAGGATTTTTGCATCTATGTTCATGGGGTATTTTTTTTGTGATTTTCTCTTTTTGTTGTGTCTTTTCCTAGTATTAGTGTAGAGGTGATCCTAACCTTATCAAATGAGTTAGAGAGAATTCTCTCCTTTTCAATGTTATAGAACAGTTTCAGTAGGATAGGTACCAATTCACATAACCAGGGGACTTTGAAAATTTCCAGAATGAAGGAAAAAGTATACGAATTGAGCAGGTCTTCCCCCAACCTCTACACATCAGAAATCCCAGGAAGTGAAGGTCTAGGCCAAAACAGATGGAGTTCAGCTAACTTCCAGGTGGTTCTAAGAATTGAATAGGCTAAACAGCCATTTATCTTATAGCATTCTCTCCAGGGTATGAAAAAAATTACAGAGTCACCAGGCCAAATATGCTTCAGCTAGCCCTCTATATGCTGACAGGTATAACTCCCAAAGCAAAAGCTAGAGTTGGCTTGTATTACTTAAAATTTTTTAAAGAAATCATTAAATATTACATTGTATCTGAAAATGCTTATGATGTGTACTGACATAATTTAGTTAGAAAATCATGCTGAAAAGTACTTTGCAGCATGTATTAAACCTCATAAAAACACTCATATTTTTAAGGTGTTACAAATTATATAACAAAGGGGAAAAATATATACATAATCTATGTAACTTGGCCACATTATTTAAAACACTAAAAATTGGGGAATAATTAAATGATTAACAAGGGGGGATTGTTTAATTACATATGGCAGGATACTTGAATGGGAGGCTATTAAAAAACAATCTTGCAGGCAATATTAGCCAAATGTGTTTTTTTCTTAAATATATGACTTGAGAAGTGCATAAAGCAAATTTTTAAAATTGTATCTATGACCAAATCAACACTACTACATAAAAGGTAGACTTCAAATAAAAAATATGAAAAAAATTTACATATAGTAATAGAATTATATGTATTTTTTAATTTAATTTTTATTTTTATTCACACTAGCATTGGATTGTTTGTCTTTTGTAAACAACTAGTGTTCCCTCTGATATACAGCCCCAGAAGAATGTGGGGAGCTTTGTAAATATGGTCTGAACTCTTCCCATCCCCTTTTTCTCAGTTTCATCACTTTCATTTGAAACTGCTACTTCATACAGGATTGATTTAGTCTAATGATATGGACTAGCTTCTGAGGGTCACCAAAATAAAACTACCAGAAAACAGGAGAGTGGTATTTGTTAATGGGACTGTAAGATGACCAAAAGATAATATCCCGACTCCCATGTAAGCATTCCTTACTTCATCTATTGCTTATCATTAACCAATATCACTATTTTATAAATAATATATTCTTTAAAAAAGCTCCAGATCAAAAACCAGGAGACTTAAATTCAACCATTAATTTGCTTTGTGCCCTTAGACAAGTTATTCACTTTTTCTTTCTTTGTCTGTAGTACATGAAAACAAGTGCTCACTCAGATGCACAAGCTGATCTTTAAAGTACTATCCTAATCTAGCCTTCTATAATTGCTCTGTCATCTTCAAAAAATAATTGGCACAAACTTTCCAAAGGAAGACTTGGAAAGATGGTTAGATAGATAGATATCTTGATATATATATCAAGAACCTTAAAAAAACCCATACTCTTTGACATAGCAATTCCATCTCTGGGGTTTCTTTCTACGGAAGTAAGCACAGATGCCCACAAATATTTGTGAACAAGGAAATTTAGCTTATATATAATGAAAAAAAGGGAAATAAATATCTAGTAGATAGGAATTAGTTAAGTAACTCCTCTGCAGACATATTATATATGCTGAAATCATTTTTAAAATGTGTTGTGAAATAATTTCTAATTAAATAAACACTTCTCAGCATAAAATATTAAGTAAAAGAGCAGATAGTTATAATCATGATAGATAGATTTATACATATATATGTATAATATATTCACATATAGGTATAAGTAAGAGTGTTTATATATACCTATATGTGAATTTATATTTACACATATAAATTTACTTACTCATACATAAAGAGAGAGGAGAAGTGAGAGAAAGAGAAGAAAAGAGAGATGAGATAAAAACTTAACTCTGCTATTAATTACTGGCTATGTAAATTTTAACAAGTTTCTTAGCTTCTCCGTACCTCAATTTTCTTGCTGTAAAATTGAGAAAATAATAGAACTTACCTGATAGAACTAATTTTAGGATTGAATTAATTAAAATCTCTTTTATCATCACAGAATTTGTAATAAGCAATATTAGTTGGGCAATCAATTAAGATGAGGGGAAACTATAACAAAAGTCTCTGAGCATCTGCAGACATAAGACATGTTTGTTAAAAAGTCTCAGTAATTCTATAGGGTTATTAGGGAAGGAGTCCCATTTCTAGGTGTCAGATAAAGAAATCAAGATGTGGAAAGGTATCCTAACTGGGCCAGTGGTACCATAACAGTCAGTAGCAAAATGGGGATAAAATCACTCTTACATTCGTCCTTTCTAGTGCCATTGCCAGAATAATTCATAGTATTTGAGTTTTTACCATGTGAATATATAACCTTATTAAAAATATTGATGTTGACACATTTTGAAATAAAAAATAAAATAATGGGAAACATGCAGTCTCATTAAAAGGGAAGGAATAGATTTTCCTACCAGTTCTCCACCAACTTGCCAATGAACAAGCCGCAAAAGCACCAAAGTCATCTACCATCTAACAATCTTTTCCAGCACAAGTAGGCTCTGTTTAAATTCTAAGCACATAGTTCACGTATAAAAGCTTATTTCCTGCTAAGTCACAAGGAAGATAATGCTTGGATATATCATAGAAATTTCTTCCTATCTCATAAAGATCATTTCTGAGAAAATGAGATGGGGCAGAATCCTTGACTGTTGATGACTGTGTAGGGATAAGATGAGGATGACTGAAGTCTCAGCTTGATCCTAATGTTGCAAATTATTTAAAAGCCCTATTGAGTTCACATCATCTCAACATAATGAGAATTTGCTCAATCTAATGAGAACGTACTCAACTTACTTATGCAAAGCAATATGAAAAATAGGCAGACCTTTGACAATTTATCAGACACAAGCATGGATCCTAACTTTGACTAGATAATTAAAACAATTTCTGCCCAGGAGACACTGGAAAGAACTTGTCTAGTAAATTCAGCACATTCAGTAGAATTTTGCTGTAGATTCAGCTTTTCTGTAAGTACCTTGGGCAGTATTCAATTACATTATTCAACTTTCCATGCCACAACAATTCTACCACCCAAGAAACATGAGTCTCTCCTTTTCAATGGCCCTGTAAATGAGTCAACAGAGAAGGTAGAAGTTCCCTACAAAATTAGAAATCCTAATGGAGAGCCCACCTAAAATCTCTACTGCAATAAAATATCACTTAAAATTGAAGACAGTAATATAGAAGTATTCCTTTCTTAGTTCATGTAAATTTGCTTCTAATGTCAAGGCTGCTGAATAGAATAATAGTGTGTCTGACTTGCTGTCGCAAAATTTAAAATGCAGGAGGAAAAATCCAGAGGAAAAAAAGGCAAAAATCATTATCTTCAAACTTGAAAAGAATTGAACTCATAAATTCTTCTGCTTTTACTATCCATCAAGGATTAGAATACTTTCAGCTCATTGCCTCAACCACATCAATGTGTTTAATGCTACACAGGGAAAGAATCTGAAATTTAGCAGCTAACTCCATGGTTCATCTTGGAGTATGAATGGGAAGAAGGAAAAATGATTATTTATTTGATTTCATAAAAACATCTATATTTTTTACTCCAACTACTTTCTTCCAGAATTTATGAATAGATACTAGAAGCAAGCATACAATACATGATAAAAAGGCAAAATAGGATTATTACCTAGTAGTCACATGACAGTAGCTCCTTTTATTTTCTTCTCATGTCGGCTTGGTGCCTATAGCACAGTGGTTATGGCACTAGCCACATACACAAAGTTGGTGGGTTTGAACCCATCCGGGCTAGCTAAACAACAATGACAACTGCAAAAAAAAAAAAAAAAAGCCATACATTGTGGTGGGTGCCTTTAGTCCCAGCTACTTGAGAGGCTGAGGCAAGAAAATTGCTTAAGCCCAAGACTATGAGGTTGCTGTGAGCTGTGACGCCACAGCACTCTACCCAGGGTGATAGCTTGAGACTCTGTCTCAAAAAAAGAAAAAGAAAAAAATCTCCCATGTCATCTAGGATGGCATTTCCATACTCACACCCACATCCCAGTGGTCACCATGTCTTCCAAAGCTCCTATCACCACTTACTCTTCTTCTTCTCCCCCATACCTGACTGAGGTCAAGCCTTCCTCATCTTTCTGACTCCAGCTGTCCAACTGTCCCTGTTCCTCATGTGTCATCTTCTTTTCTTCAATTGGCCCCAGAATTGGCTCTCTAAAAGTACATAGGATTGAGGTGACTCCATGAGTATAAAATATTTGTGGGTTCCCATTTGTCTCTGATTATAGTTATAAGCCACTGGCATATGGATAGGCATAAACCTTAAAAATGGCTTTGTTTTGCCCCTAGATTGTTCAAAAAAAAATTATTAATTGCCAGCATTTAATTATCATGAGAGATCACATTAAAAAGCCTCACTCACAGGCTTCTCTTGGAAAAGTAGAATTATTTGGCAACACAGTGTTCATATGCTTAAAAAAAAAAAATCAGCATCTGTGGGAATAGAGCCCCAGTTGCCTTCTTTATGGGGCACTTGTTGTTCAAGTGACCACAGTATTATGTGGTCACTCATTCATATTACTTTCCTGGCCCTTGTAGATAACTGAGATCAGTGACTTGTGGCAGTATGGAGTGTAAACTACTATGGCACTCCAACCCCTACACAACATTATTCCAGCTTAAATTTTCCAGGCTTAGTCTCCAGACACACCCCTCCCATAAGTATCGTCCATGTGTCCTTGCCACCAGGTATCATGCCTCTGTGCTTAATGCCATGCTGGCTTTTGTGGGAAAGACTATAGAGAGATGATATTATTAAATATTTGAGCTTACAAGACAAGACACTCTCAATGTTGTGAGAGATATGGGATTCAAAGAGATAGCTAAAAAAAACTCTTAATATCCACTCCCCTGAATTATTATGGAAATATCACAGAGACTAGAATCTGACTCATCCTAAGTTGTCCAAGATCATATTGCTGCTCCACTAATTATATGTATGACCTTGATCAAGGTTCACTCTGTGTCTATAAAAAAATGATTATCCTTTTATCTATTAAAATGTACCCTCCCATTATTATCTTGTCTTGTAAGCTCAAATATTTAATAATATCACCTCTCTATAGTCTTTCCCAATCACTTTTCCTAGAAGTTTCATCATTTACATTTCCCTAATATTATTATGGCACTTCTCAAGATGTATTCAAAATGTTAAGGATTAGTATTCCAGAACTTCAGTGGGTTTAGTGTATCATGTTTAATTTCTTCATTAAACCTAGTGTAAGTATAGCCAATAGTAAACATTCTGTAAATATTTGTTCAAATAACACTAGATACCAAGGATCATGACTGGAATATTGTTATTCCATGCTTCCCTGCATGCCTGTTCCTTTCACCACAGAGCAATGGAAAACAGCTATATTATGTGGCTCCAAAATCTCCCCAAACCATGAGGCTGGTTCCACTAGTATCTTTGACTCATGTCTTCTCTTTCAATACAATAGTGTAAAAGAAATTTCATCTTAACTTCTTCATGATGTGAAAATGACTTGGTTGCAACATATGCTCACTGCCAAAAAGAAAACTGAATAATTTACGGAGGTGCAGAATGCTGGCCAAAGTTTCCTACATGGTAAGCCCACCATGGGGAGGAGGGACCACAGGAACAAGTTTTGTGTGATTTTTCTCTCAAATTCTCTCACTAACAAGCCATCCTCCTATCCTCTGCAATCAGAATTGACTCAACTCTTGTAATATTATTTTGCTGAGACAAGAATTGGGGTCATCACAGTTGTAGCATTAAAAACATTATAGGCTTCATAAAAACAATCACATCAACTATATGGTAGGTGATCAAGGTTGCTGCTCTACTTTCATCATAACTTAGTTTGATATGCCTGGATGGAGAAACAAATTATAGGTAATTCCTATCCCACCTTGTATTATTGTGGAAAATGATACATTGCATCTATTTCCAGGCAGACTACCATAGTGGTAAAGAGAGAATAAATGTTTTTCAAATGATAGGAAATAAGGCTGAAATAGATCTTGCTAGATAGATTTAGATAATAGTTTCTGAGAATTGTACCCTTCCCCAAACTGTTGTGAGAGATACGGGGTTCAAAGAGATAGCTTAAAAAATTCTTAACATTCACTCCCCTGAATTATTATGGAAATAGCACAGCGACTAAAATCTGGCTCATCCTAAGTTGTCCAAGATCATATTGCTGCTCTACTAATTATATGTATGACCTTGATCAAGGTTCACTCTGTGTCTATGAAAAATGTTTATCTTTTTATCTATTAAAAAAAAACAATAGAAACACTGCTACTTAATCTACCATTGCCTAATCCAATGGCATTCTCTTAAGGATTAAATAACATAATGCATATACAAACATTTGTCTAACATCTGAAACATAACAAATTCTCAATAAATAAAAGTCAATGACCTTCTATCTATCTCTGAGCTGTCTTTCCATTGCAGGTGAACTACCCTCCCAAGTAAGTCAGCCTCCTATTTCTTTCTCTCTGTCTGTCTCTCTCTCTCTCACACACACACACTGACAACACACCCATCACCCTTCTAACACACATCTTTACCCTAACCCTTCTTTTACTTTGTTCCATGCACATAGAACCTCCTAGATGTGCGGCGGTATACGTACTTGGATTTTTTTTTTTTTTTTTTTTGTAGAGACAGAGTCTCAATTTATGGCCCTCGGTAGAGTGCCGTGGCCTCACACAGCTCACAGCAACCTCCAACTCCTGGGCTTAAGCGATTCTCTTGCCTCAGCTTCCCGAGTAGCTGGGACTACAGGCGCCTGCCACAACATCCAGCTATTTTTTTGTTGCAGTTCAGCCGGGGCTGGGTTTGAACCGGCCACCCTCGGTATATGGGGCCGTTGCCTTACCAACTGAGCCACAGGCGCCGCCCCGTACTTGGATTTTATACGGTATGTTTCTATCTGCCTAATTTGCCAAATTAAAGTCAGAAACTTTTGCATCAGGATATTTAAAAATAAAAGAAAATGAATCCACTCCAGAAACATTAAAAAGATAAGAGTATAAAATCACTAATAAGAGTGATTCAACGTGGATGACTTCAAATGTCCACAGGCTTCAACTTTTTCCTTCCTGGGCTTCCCTAAAACATTACTTCAAAATGCCCTGTCATGTCTCTTTACTCTGCCTTTATCACTGCTGACGGATCATGGAACCATTTGGAAACTCATGAGATATAAGTATTATGGTTCAAAAACTTGGTGACACATGTACTATAGGGACATATGGCACCATGAGGCAAAAGAGATGGAAAGGGAGTATACTATCTAGTAAGAGCATAGGCATGCTGTAAGGAGGGGTGGTGGCAGGGAATGAGGAATAAAAACTTACCAATCAGTTACAAGGAACACTATTCTGGTGACAGACACACTAAAAAACTTGACTTTGGGATTAAAAAAAAAAAAAAAAAAAAAAGATGGCTGATGCAGACCACAGCTATTTACCCAGCCCTCTATCTGAAGCAAAGAACACTGACTATGGGAATCAGAAAGCTGAAAAGACCCATAGGAGAAGTAGACCCAGCCAGCCCAGGTCAGTAGCCTTGGAGGAGGAAGGTTGAGGTCCCTGTCAGAATGGGAAGCTCACTAGTACTTCAGCCAAATCATCCTTAGTATCACTTAGCAGCTACCCCTGGATATAAAGCAGGGTTGAAAAAAGAAAACAAAACTATTTCCCACCAACATTTTCAATGAAATGTTTCTAAATTTTTACTAAGCTAAAATTTCTTTGGTTCCTGAACAAAAAGTATGGGCTGCTCAGGAGGGGAGTTGGAAAATTCAAGAAATTATCCTGGTTTTCTCTATAGTTAATTCCTGATAATTAAGAATTAATCCTCAATTGGGCGGTGCCTGTGGCTCAGTTGGTAGGGCGCCGGCCCCATATACCGAGGGTGGCGGGTTCAAACCTGGCCCCGGCTGAACTGCAACCAAAAAATAGCTGGGCGTTGTCGTGGGCGCCTGTAGTCCCAGCTACGTGGGAAGCTGAGGCAAGAGAATCACTTAACCCCAGGAGCTGGAGGTTGCTGTGAGCTGTGTGATGCCATGGCACTCTACAGAGGGCCATAAAGTGAGACTCTGTCTCTACAAAAAAAAAAAAAAAAAAAAAGAATTAATCCTCAATTAATAGCAATAAACATAAGCTACTAGAATTGTCAAGTAAAGAGAGAAAAAATGGATATATCTCATAAATTTGTTTCTAATTCCCTTTTTAAAAAATACTTAAAAATTACAGTGCAATTGCTTATCCAGGACTTATGTAGAAACAACTAAAAACAGACACCAGAAGGGCATGGTGGCTCACACCTGTAATCCTAGCACTCTGGGAGGTAGAAGCAGGAGGATCACTTGAGCTCAGGAATTGAAGACCAGACTGAGTAAAGTGAGATCACATTTCTACTAAAAAGAGAAAAAATTGCTGGACGTTGTGGTTCACACCTGTAGTCTCAGCTACTAGGGAGCTGAGGCAGGAGGATCACTTGAGCTCAGGAGTTTGAGGTTGCTGTGAGCTAAGCTTATCCCATGGCATCTAGCCTGGGCAACAGAGTGAGACTCTGTCTCAAAAAATGAAACACATAAAATTTAATAAGAAATGAAATAAAATGAAATGAGACACCATGATACACAGGATTAGTGAGTTGATTATTTAACTGAATGATTGTGTCTCTCAGTTTTGTAGCATGACTGAGGCTGGTCAGAAACATATGTTCTAAATCTGAGTCTGTTATTATGTGTGTTCAAGAGAAAGATGCATTTTAGAATTATTCCCCAAACAGATCCATCTATAAAATGAACATAACCGATGCACTACTCTTCCTAAATCTGAGATGATATAAATTTATTGTATTGGTGGAAAATTAGTGCATTATGCATCAATAGGCTGGGTCCCCATATGAATATGATGT